>NC_087467.1:13386446-23386446 GCF_036321535.1 Camelus dromedarius
TGGACCACGTGTTACAGTGGATGAACCTACAGCGACGCATAGTAACCACCCCCAACCCATAGTTCCCATTAGAGTTTACTCTTGGGATTGTCCCCTGCGTCTTTTAGTCCATTAAAAAGAACAGTAGAAACTTCAATGGGATGTGACAGCGGAGTTTGTGGGTGGGAAAGTGTTTTAAAAGATTTCCTTGAAATCTGTATTTATAGCGTGTAGCTGCATAGATGAATGGCACCTTTGTGTCGTCAGTGGGCTAACCTACCTACAACACTTTTTGAGGGGAGAGACTAGGAGTGGTTGCGGCCACTGGGATGTCGGCTGCTGGCTGTTACTGATGATTTAAGCCAGTTAAACACACAGAGTGGTTCTTTTGGTGTCGTTTGGCAGCAGACTCTGAAATGGAGTTGCATGATAAGGAAGAGCCCAGGGTACGCACAATGTCTTGTGCACATGTGCTAGGATCAGTGCAACTCATAAATTCAAATTACTTTTAAAAGCTGGCCATGATACATTTGCTCATTAACCATATGGAAAATGGCACGCAGGAATTTTCTACAGTGTATTTTCAAAGAAAGAATCCAATTGCAGACAGACATTCCTTAGTACCGTGTTTATGCAGCTGTACTTGTGATTAAATTACACCGACTCAGGCCCACGTGTAGCCACAGAACTTACTAGTTCGAGCGCAGAGTACCTTGCAAAAGTATGAGAACTCGCGTCGTGATGTTTGCTGGCCTCTCGGCCACTGTATCCAGCAAGCATCAAAAGTCACGCATGTGCTTAGAGGTCTCAGGAGAAGGGGCCGGGGGACAGAGCAGGGCTGCTCGCGCCGTGTGAGGAGCTTTGACAGTCTACCGGGGGGGACTGTGGGATTGCTGCTGTCAGCAGTTCCAACAGTGCAAACAGTATGAAGAAGCTTCCACAGGGATTGAATTACTGAAGACTTCTGCTCCGTGTTTTTTGGTATAATTGAGAGCACAGAGGGAGCTTGATTTCTCTGTCTTATGATTTGAAGGTGAAGACAAGAGCCTGCAGGGCCCTGTCAGAGTTATGGGCATGCTCAGCCCAGACTTCAAAAAACACCTAATTCCCAGAAAAGCGCACAAGGCTGAATTGCTTACCTGAATATAAAAGATTGACTTTCACTGAATCATTTAACACACAGCCATATTAATTGCATTTTGAAAAAGAAAAGCAGCATAGAGTACAGTGCGTCGGGGAAAAAAAAAAAAGTACGGGTGTTAAAAGAGGTGCTTCGATGTGAATGCACGTCTGAGAGTGAGACGGGTGCGTACGGCTGCTTTGACAGGCTGGGCCGCACACGCAGACACCCAGGCCGTGTCTTCTGGAGGGAGCACGTCAGTGTTCATTGTCATCTCCGTGGAAAGTGAATGCGTGCCCCTGCTCTGTGTCCTGGAAATGGAGCTATCTCTAGGTGCATTATGTGCTTACACTTCACTGGTGGATGGAACTGCTATTCTGATGGCACAAAACATAAATAAGAGTAAAAGGTGCCAGTTGGCCGTCTCATGTCACTATCAGCATGAAAGGTGAACTGAGGGGGCCTCTCCCGGTGGGGGGATGGAAGGAGCCCCCAGGGAGGGGCAGTGATGTGCCCTCCCTTTTCATGCACAGCCTGATCCACGTGCTGCCCGTGTGTGGGGAGAAGCCAACCATGACGACTTAGTCCCCTGGGGAGGGCAGAAATCTCCGGAGATGCGCCCCCAAATAAGAGAGCAGAGCATCGCCACCTCCGCATACAGTTTAGATCAAACTGATGAGAACACAGAGGATGTTTTTGATTTTCCTCCTTTCTTTCCCTGCAAAAGTGGGGTCAAAATGCATGGCAAAAAAAAAAAAAATGAAACCTTGGAATGGTAGCTTGCTGCTAGGACTCATGTGCTGGCGTGGGAGAAAGTATGTTTCAAAGGAGAAGTGTTTTTGCACGCACACACTCTCCTCACAGGATGAACATGTTCCTCCTTTCACCACCCCTTAACCTCCTCTGCCAGCGTCGGCTGTCCTGCCCGGTCTTGACGCCTAGATCATGTCACGGGCATCCTTCCATCTGAAACCGAATTAACCCACTGCAGGGACAACCCCGCAAGGCACGGAAGCTGCGAATGTATTTACCCAGTTAACCAGCATCCTTTATTTAACTATTCCTGCCTTAAGCTTTCAGGGGGAAAAACATACCCCCCTAGAACAAATACCCATTGTTAGCTTCACTTCCACATCGCCCGCAAGCAGATCTTTCCCACTTGGGAGTAATATCCTGTTAGCTATGTTTAATTCTTATTTCACCTGGGGGATTGAGAGTACCAAATGATTTCAGCTGTTCAGGCATTACATTTCGGTCTGTCCTGTCCTTCTGCCCCTGTCTTCCTCACTTACTCCTTCTGGGACCTTCTTACCATTTATAGCAAAAGGACAGCTTTTCTCTAAATCCACACCAGCAGGCCCTACTCAAAAAAGGAACCTTCTGAGATGTCAAGAGGGAAGGATGCACTCACACACATGTGCGCACTCACTCACACACACACACACGCTCCACACTTCCACTCTACCTGTGTTTGGCAGTGCTCCCATCCTTGTAACATCACCACTCATCCTTCACCAGATCCACTTCTTTTCCCACTTTGCAAAATGCCCTTGAGGAGGGATATGTGTGTGTCCATGTAGCTTTTAGTTAGGGGCAGTTTACCTTTGGCCACGAAATGGACACGGTGTGCGTGGTGTTACCACAGGCGTTCTGTTCCAATTGCATTGTGTCTTAACAACAAAGCCCCCCGTGAAACTCAATAAAATTACCAATTTCACAGTTGATTTTCTTCCTGCTCTGCTCTGCAGCCCTCACACTCCTGGCCTGTCTCCACGCACTGCAGGGGATGGTGTTGGACCAAACCAATAACACGATGCTAAAAAAGGGGCTTGCTAGAAACCAGGCTGATCTTGACTCTAATTAGTGGGTCCGGCAACTTTTAAATCTTTGAACCATCTTTGTCGTTAAAAAATAATGCTGTCAATTTATTATGAATGGAAAGAATGCCGTTGTCTGTGGGGTTATCAGATCTCACGCTTCTGTTTGACTCAGGCCGTAGTTACGTGGCCCAGAACATAGGTGGATCCACTTTATTTCTCATACTACGCTGTGTTTTCTCCTCTGATATTATTGACTACTCTAACATTGGTAATTTAAAATCGATCAAAGCTGTATGACCGAAGGTGTATAAACCTTGGATCATTGATTAGAAAGCAAGCCTTTCAGCTACTAACTAGCTATAAGATCCTGAGTTATAGTCCTTTCTTATCTCTGTTTCCCCCTAATGAAAGGATAAAATTAAGAATGAGCAGCTGAGAAAAATACGTACCAGTGCTATTTTATTTTAATCTTTTAGGTTAATAGTTAAATAATGAATGTGTTTGAAGGCTCAGGTGAGCCAGGACTTAGCATATTAAATCCTGAAGGCCTTGTTAACTATAGACCAAAAATCTGACCGAATGCTCCCTGTAAGACACAGCTTGAAGAGCTGAGCCTAAGTTATGATGAATGTCTTGTTCTGTGATAGAAATATTCCAGTCACAGAGGTAACTGTCTTGGCATTAGTTCAATTTCTACCTTCCTGTTTTTTTCAGGAGCCACATCCAACCCTGAACCCATACCCACGTTTGATACGGACTTTATTATTGAAGTAACTTTGTCAGTAATCTTCACGGCATTCTTACAGAAAAGAACAGGCTGTCTAGTCTGGTGCTAAAAGCCCTGTTGGACTTGCTTTACAATCTCTGATATCTTAGAGAAAACACTTAAGAATTTTTTGGCCAGCAAGAAAAGACTGTTGAACGGGTGATTGATTAACGGACCCAGTGAATGAAGGAGTGAACTTAGACACTGAAATGTACAGTGGTTTGATGTGTTGCAGAAACAGAGATCTAGTGATGTAAATGTCACTTAGAAGCACTGCCTTTTGAATCATCATGGGCTCCCATTCCCATCCATTATACTAGTATAATTTGAAATCACACTTTGCTTTCATGTCCTTCAGTGGTCATTCTTAACTTTATTTTTTTTTCTCTCTAGTTTGATTAAAGGTTATGTCTTTTTTGCAGGTCTTCATTTGCAAGAATCTTAAGAGTGATAGTTATCCCCACGTATAAGTTATCCCCACATATGTAAGACCTCTGTGCCATCATTTGTAACTTCCTTGAAGCTACTGTTTGTAAACAGCATTTGGTTTCAAACTGGAGCACAATGATTGTTCTCTTCATGACCGCTTGGAGAGGAAGGAAAATTGGCTCAGATGAGCTAAAGGATGACCCAGCGACAGAGTTCCTCTTGGGGAAATGTGATTCACAGGGGAGATTTAACGTTACTTACATTGACTGTCCCATACCCCGACTCCCCCCAGGATTGAGAGGTTTGGAAATCCCACAGAAGGCAGCTCCCATGTGTGCAGGAGTTGCTGCTTATCATGTTGTAACCCGCCATCCCTGTTAACGAAGTGGTTGGGGAATTTCAGAAGTCAACTCACTTGTCTGTCTTCTAGGGCTGGCAATCAGAACGTGAATAGCTCCATTAGTCTGAAAACATCGAACACATCAGATTCTTTTGGTGCTTAAGCTACTCTCTACATTGTTCCGCTCTGTCCTGCAGTAACCCAAGTCACCAGCATGTAGTTTTCAGAGTTATTGCTTCAGTGTGCAAACTGTATGTGCAAACTTCCATTCACTCAGGAGATCCTGTGATTTTGTGAGTTCCAAATTGGCCGACTCGCTTCAAAAAAGTTTTCAGGAAAATTAAATCCAGTAGTTTTCATCTGTCTTCTCCAAAGCATCCTGTTAGACCGTGAACAGTGGGAAGAGTTGAAGAAACACACCATTTTATTGATAATCAGTCCTCATCCGCAGTATTACCCATTTCACCACACACCATGAACCCTGAAACTAGCTGCCAAAAACCATTCCTCTCCGTTGTGTCCATGAATAGTGGCAGCTCCTTTTTCTGGACCCCCCACACCAGCTGTCACACTCGATTTCCAGGAGGTTTTCTATACGTGCTTCCCCAATCACTTGAATTGCCTTAGAATGATTAAAATCCTTTGCATTGAAGGGAAAGTGTCCCAAACAAAACTCCCCCGAACACTGTGTGTGTGTGTGTGTGTGTGTGTGTGTGTGTGTAAGTGTGTGTAAAATGTATTAGACAACCCGCCTTCCATCAGGTGAACTGAGGGAAAAGGAGACAAAGGAGCGTGGCGCTCGGTGATACCTCCAGCCTGAGGTTCTCCCGTCACCAGCTTTCATAATGAGTATATTGCATACGACCATGAGCTATCATGACTGTGACCTGCCTCCGGAGGTCCCCTGCCACATCTGTATTAACAGCTGCGTCTGCTGCACGGTAACCTTATTAGCTTGTCACAGCTGAGCCAGGGGCCTCAGGAGGCATTAGCCTGCGTCCCCAGGGAGGCCTGGTACTTCTGCTCTCCCTAAATTCAGTTTGGTGCCCGACATTTAACATCAGGACCTGCTGAATTTTATTTTGAATTATCTGCTATAGTAACTCCAGCAGAAAACAGCACACACACGCACACCCTCCCCTCAAAATTGGCAACCTCCCCCAAATGCCGTCTCTAATTCCCATTATGGCAGACGGCTTGTCTGTTTCATAGGAAAAGCAATGGAAATATCAGAAGAATTCTCACCCTGGTTTCTGTTTTTCTTTTCACTGTGGGAAAGTACAAAGTGTGTAAAGAACACAAAACCCAAAGCGCATATATGTGGCAATTTATCTGTGGAAATTTTACTTCCCAACCTGACATGAGACTAGTAAATAAAGTCCCTGTGAATGCAGGTGTGGTAAGGAAATCAGGCAGGGTGGTGCGTGTCTCTGTATGTGGCGTGTGCACATATGCAAGTGTAATGTGTAAAAGAACTCAGCTTTTCCAACTGAGCTTTTAAACAAGTGCTTCATCACTTGTTTCAAATTAACCAGGTGACGTTGATCTCAGCAAAGTACATGGCATCCATTCATTCATTCATTTACCCTTTGGACAGTAAATGTGACAAAGAAGCATTAATTCACCTGGAAACATAGCTCAGTCAACATCCTAAAGGATATTCCCATAATGCACTAGTGACTGCTCATAAAAGGTACTTTCCCCACTTTCTTCTGTTGGGGGAAAGCTTACCCAATTTCAGTTTCATGAGCTTTGCATTTAATGTGGCCCTGCCAGCAAAGATGGATAGAGTAACACGCCACTAAAGTAACCCTTTGATGGCTAATTCAGATCGTGTCTAGCAGAATTCCACCTTGGACCGAAAGAGTGTTCTCGAGGCTGAGCTGTCTGGTGCCCGTCTGTACACTCTCATCTCCTCATCTCTGATCCTCCCAGAGTATTTCCTTAAGGATTTCCTGATAATAGTTACAAAATAATAACCTATTTTCTTTAGCTAACTTTATGCCATTTTTTTTTTACCTATCATTTGTAGAATAGTTTGCCCTGAGACTAGCATTTTACATGGGTTGTCTCACTTAATTGGCTGGTTATGTTGCGACCCTGGTTTTACAGTCAGGAGGCTGAAGGAGGCTGAGGGACTTACTCAAAGCCACGTGTCTGGTCCTGTGCCCTTCCTGGCAAGTGTAATCTAGTTGACCTTGGTATGAAATTTCTACATTGCATGCGATGACATGGCCCCGACTGTAAGACCTTTTATTCCTTCCAGTCCCTGTCAAGGCTCACAGTTTCTTTTCTCTCTCGAGTATCTCCCATGTGGACCAAACTACTCTGAATTTTACACTGACCCACTGGATCGATGCAGACCTAACTTGGCTACAGCCCCGTGTTACCCACAGCTGCGACTGACAGTAATTCCCCCTCAACTTTACAACCCTAAGAAGTCCATTTTAATTCTATGGCTCCTTTTTTGTTACTCAATATTAGTCATTTCTCCTCTGTAAAAAGCAACTTTTGCACATTCCCTGGTTTAGATTATTTCCTCAGCCAGTAATGGGAGGAAACTTAAATGTGGCATGGCGCCATCACTAGACCTTTCCTGCCCTCAGGATATGCCTGGGTTCTGGGGTCATCCTGGCTTTGGGCAACACAGCACATACATGTACTGTGAAGGAAATGAAAAGAAAATTGTGGAAAAAACTGTTTAGCTCACTTTGTAGGCTGTACCCCAGCAGGCCACGTGAGCACGGCTTCATCGATAATGACCAACTTCTCAGTTACCTGTAACCATGTCCCAAAGCGGCTAAGCAGCCGGCTTCACCTTCCCGTCCCTGTGAAGAAGGCCCGCGAGCGGGGTTGACCCGGCCAACCACAGCTGCTGCACAGGCCTGTGAAACGCGACCAGGGGTCTCCACACTTCATGTTTTTTATCTCCCAGGTCTTTCCCCAGTTACTTGCTGTTTCCTCCTTTCATCTTTCCATTTGGTAGATCCGTCTCTTCTTACTTCATTTCCTTCCCCTCTTCTTCCCTGTGTTCTCGGTCCCTGACTGTCTTAGGGAGCTGCTCTTTTTGTGCCTTAGTGGTTTCATACATAATGGTGCTTTCTTTTCCTCTGAAAATTCCTTCCTGAGGAATCTAAAGATAGAGCAAAACTATGCCTATTTTTTTTCTTTAAATAATCTGTAATTTTTCTGATTATGGCCAAATTGGGAAATGCAGGAAACTATAGAGGAACATTAATTACTTACAGCCCCAATTCTACAAGCCAAATGATAACATTTTGATATATATTCTTCAAGTTTTTCTTCTTCAGCCTTTTGTTTATACAAATATATACACACATGAGTGTATACTTTAAATAGGAGTGTGATCTTAATATACAATATAACGTTTTAAGTGCTTTCTGCTTTTTTAGTATTATTATATAATGCACATATTTCCAGATTATTAAATATTCTTCAAATATATCAAATACATAAGTAACACTTATTGAGTGCTTATTATTTGTCAGCGCTGTGCTAACTCGACATATGAATTCATTTAACTAAGCTACAGCTATTCCATGAGACAGGGGCTGCTGTTGTCCCTATTGTGTATTTAAGGAAACTGAGACACTAAAAGATTAAGTAACTTGCCCCAGTCACAGAGCTAATGGTTGGCAAGATTTGGACTGAAGAGTTTGAAGTCCAGAGGCTGTGTTCTAAACCACTGAGATACACTGACTCTTTATACACCTAAATAATTCCAAATAGCCCTTCAAATACTCTGCTCATCTTTACTGAAGCAGTGCACTTGGACATTCTGCATAGTCTGAGCTGGACGTTTTTAATTGTTGCCCATATGTTACTCTTTTCAGCAACACTGTAATGAACTTTGTCCTCCAAAAAACTGTATTTTTATCTCTGATTACTTCAGGATAAATTCTTACAAGTAAGAAAGTATGAGAATATGCTTAATGCTCTTCAGATGAATTTTTGTCCTGTTACACATTTCTCCCTCTTGTGTGTGAGGAGACCCATTTCCTCAAGCCCTTGATCACAATGAGTAATAGACTTCTAAAAAGTAGACATTTTAATTTTAAAAACCTCCATCTGATAAATACCACCAATACCTCATTTCAATTTCCAAATATTTATTACTAGTGAGATTGATTTTTTTCATCCTTTATTCACCATTTCTATTTGATATTTTAGAAAAAAGAACTTACTCATGCCTTATGGCCATTCAAAATGAGCTTTTGTCATTATATTACTGACTTAAAAGAACATTTCACATTACTATTTTCCCACTTTTTTACTGTTTTTGTCTTCTTAATGGTATTTAATATAGGTATGTTAATTCTTAAATGTTTAAGAATGCAACAGGTACATTTTAAATTATCTAATAAATAAAGGATACTAGCCTTTGCAAATTACATCAATCAATAGATTAAGAAAATGCTCTTACCTGACATGTGGATACAGACAACATATCAAATTTAAGTCAAGACCTGAATGGATTAAGCCAGGTCCAGTCTTTCCACGTGGCTTCCTGGACTTTTTAAAATACTTCCTATTTATGTGCGTATGCACATGTGTGAATTTTGCATCTCTGCTTTGAAAAAGTGAGCGAGCATGAGGAAGTGTTTCTTCTTAAACATGGAAAATTGACATGTAGATTTTTATACAGTGAAATCCCCAGACGTAGAGGAAGGCTGTCGTGGAAAGATCACAGGACTGGTTGATGGGAGCTGGACTGTCAGTCTGGTTCTGCCATTTTATCCAAAAGGCTACAGACAAGTCCATTTCACCTTATTTATAAAGGTTTTTGTAGTAGACAGTGTCTAAAGTTTCTTTTTCAGTTTAACCTTCTCTTAATTTACCCATGAGTGTAGTCCACCGTACCTATACAGAGATGCTCCACTTTAAAGACAGCTTGTCTCTCCTTTCCTATCCCTGGCACTCCTAACCCATCTATGATTGGATATAGGTTATTTACAACTGATTTCACGTAAGTAAATATTACCTCCCTCTCCCATTAAATTTCAAAAAGTTAAGGGACACGTAAAATATCTTCTTCTACTATATCTGGGATGTAGTTGACACCCTCACTTATAATAAGAATGTGTTGACTAACTGATTGATTGATTAAAACTTCTGAAGCCCACCTTTGCCTATTCTGCCCTACTCTGCCTCACCCCTACCTTAGGGTTCCTTAGAACCCTCAACTTTTTTGTGGCATCGGATCTCATCAAGGTTAGGGACATGACTCAGACATTGACCTATTTCTGGATATTTCTGGGGAAAATCCTTTGTTCATATTCCATGTCAATTGACCAACTTGTGTAAACTCCCAATAATTAATTAATAGAAAAGCACCAATTTTTGAACTTGTGGACACAGCCATAGCCTCCGTTCCCAGCATGTTTCTAATTTAATAATTGCTTTAATAGTTGTAGAAATAAACCCTTTTAGGGAAAGATCATTTTGGATTTCAGAATTTTTCCGGAAAAATGGCTAGAACCAGAATGAAATCAGCCTGTCTTGTAATCTGGGAGACCTTGACTCTGCTGGTGGGAACTGACTGTCAGGGCAGAGTAGTTTCAGATTTGGAAGATACTCGGCGTTCTGCAGGGACAGCAGGGCACAGAACTAGGCGTTTTCGTATTGCTTCCTTCATCTTGCTGCTGTTTCTCTGACTCCTTCTCCCTGTGCCCACCCTGATTTCTTGGAACCACTGGTATCAGAGCTGGAAAAGCTCAGGATTCTGTAAGGGCGTTCCCGGATCTGTGGTGGTTCTGCTGCATTCCGTTAGGATTGGTGAGACTTAGAACTGGGCAAAGGCGAGTTGAGGAGAAGGAGGAAAAGCAGAATGGGTTACGGGACAAAGGAAAAAAACTGCAATCCTGCTCAAGCCTTTGAAGTGTTAGACGATCCATCTGCCTGTTTGAGTCTGAGGCTGAATCCCTTTTTAAAATGCATCAAATGTTTGAGTGTGAAGCTCGGTCCTGACAGCATCTGTGATTCTCTGTGGAGACATCGCACCGGTTTCCCAGACGTTGTCTGTATTCACACGAGAAGGGTTTGATCCAAAGGCCTAGCCGGAGTGGGACCGTGCGGAGCTGGAGTAGACAGGTCGTTTCAGCAAGGTCCTGTGAAGTCTCCGCAGCCAGGCCCCATAAAATCTGAGCGGGAAGAGCTAGAGGCTTTCAGTTCCAGCCCGCAGCCGTGTTGTCAAGTCTCTCATTATCCTCGGCACCAAAGGATGACAGGAAACGGGGCAGGACCAAGCAGGCTTCCCCCTCACTTTGTAAATCCTGGTGCAGATGGAATTTATGGACAGTATAGGAAGTAGATTTTTAATTTAAGAGCACAGATTTTTGTTAGAGAATTGTGATGATATGATTTCCATTTCCATGACCAAGCGGATTACTTAAAGCCTCAGTGTGGATTACATGCAACTTGAAATTTTCGCTGACCATCTTCTCCACACTGGCAGCATTCAGGCGCTCTGAGCAGCACCACTGCTTGTACCCAAAGACATAATAAACAGTCATCGGCACCAGTGAAAAAATTCACACTTAAAACTGTAAGCAACTCGGATCTTAAATGTCCACTTTACCATTTGTAGGTAATTGTTTTGAAAAGCTCTCATGGTTTGTGCTATAAGATAGACACCTATGCCTGTTTCGGTGTTGGAGGTATTTTGGTCAGATTTAAGTAAGAATAACGCCCATCCTGGCTGTCCCAGCAGCTCTTGCAGAGCAAGAGTAGCAGCCTGTCACTTGGCATTTTACCTTTGTCTCTAGTAATTACGCTCTTCTCTCTAATGGCAACAAAGTATTAAAAGTAATCAAAGGCCACATCTAAGGATAGAAAAGAGAGTTTGAATTCACTCCTCATGAAAGTAAATCTGTAGGAGATCTTAAACCCATGTCCAAAAGGTGAACTGAGGCAGCGAGAGCATTCTTCTGTTGAGGGGCACTCGTCCACTTATAACACAAGACTCATTTTCCCGGGTATCGTTAGTACCAGATTTGAAGCTTTTTGTACAGTTAAATTCTCTCTAGCAGTAAGGACATCCCCTTGGTAACGGGTTAGGCACTCAGGGAGGGGCACCAAGTTCGGGGAATCACTGGACAGTTTTCTAAATTGCCCTCATGGTGCATTAAGTAAAATGCCTAAATGTGAGGATAAATCTGCGATCTGTGATCTTGCAGATCTGTGATCTCCCAGATGGCTAGTGCTTTAAAAATGTGTAGAAAGATTCCACAGTATGGATTTGTGAAAATGGTACTTCTGAATCATGATTCTTTAATAATCTGGGAGATCTCTGCAAGCAGAGGAATGGGATGTTAGTGTTTGCATGCTCTCGTGTAAGAAATGATCATTAGGAGCCAACATCGAGAGCACAGATTTGCTGACCCCCATCCCGCAAGAAAGGACTTTGCTTAAAAGTCTTTTTCTATATAAAAATCATTCCTTGTTTGTGCAACTGAGTTCCTAAGTGAAGTCCTCTCTCACTTACCGGACAGGCTTAGCTTGAATGGGGATGGTGGGGACTTTTACAGTCTTTCAGTCTAGACCCTGCACTGGTTCATCATCTGCGTGCAGTGGAAGCTACCCCTGACTCTTCTGACTAGTCTGCTCGCCCGAACAGAAGGCTCTGGTTAAACCTCCACACATGCGTCTGCCTTGACTCTCTCCTACCCCACTGCTCACCAAGCCCTAAGGGGGTGCGATATTGAGGGAGAGAGTTGGAAGAATCTATAAAAGTCTAATCCAGCCCCCCAGCTGAACACCTAACAGAGCACCACTTCCCAAAAGAGCCTGCTCCAATTTTTGAAGATCTACTTAAAGAGTAAATCGCCCAATCATTCATTTATTTACTCAACAAAGTAAATAAAATGTTGAGTCAGTAGGATACAAAATGAATGGGATACAAAGATAAACAGAATGTTACATTTCCTCAAGGTAATAATAATAATAATATACATAATTGAAATGTATGAAACCACAAGGTGTTAGTATGAAAAGACAAGGAAGTGGCTACATAAACATGTCTCAGGGGGGCAGGGGAGGCTTTATAAAAGGACACCTCTGAGCAGAGTCTTGAATAATGAGTGCAGGTTCCTCAGGAGAACCGAGGAAGAAGGATATTCAGTCAGAGAGAAGAGCATGTCTGAAGCGTGGAGTTAAAAGTCTCAGGGAGATACCAGATCATCAGAGATTCTGTTTCCAAGCCAAGGAAGTTGAGTTTTATTTTGAGGACACTGGATAGATTTCCAAGAAATTTTAATCAGGGGACAACATAGTAAGACCTGGAACAGGCTAGAGAGTGGAATTAAAGGAGTGAGGGACTACGTGCAGGGAAGTATAAATGACCCAAGAGATTTAGGTGAGGGCCAGAACCAAGACTATGGCAGTAGAGATGGAGAGGAAATGGAACTCAGAAGTACTTAGGAGTTACAACCCAAAGATGTGGGTGATGAAGGGACGGAACGAGTCTCAGGAAGCTATAAGCCTGTCTCTGAAATTTCCCCCCACTGGTCCACGTATAGGAAGGTAAATCCTTCCTCTGCCATAAAGTCCTTTGTATATTTTATCGCAGCTGACATGCTTCTTCTCTTGATTCTCCTCCAAGATCAACATTTACTAGTTCATTCAAACTCTGCTCATATGTCATGGTTTCAGACCATCATCACCTCTCTTCTGAGTCTGTTCCTCTCGCCTGTGCTGATCCATTCATTCATCATCTGGTCTATGCCAGGGACTCTGTCATTGATTAAGGATGCAGAAATCTGCTGAATGTATCTCAGATGCTCTCGGTCAGTAGGTACAAGGCAAAAAGGGAATAATTACATTCTCTTGCTGTGAAGGTTTAAAATATGGGAGTGTCTGCAAAGGAGCAGGTCTCAGGATTTCCTCTGTCCAGAACACGACTGGTGTCTGAGACTTACACCGTCAGTTCCCTGGCTCACCCAGATGGCAGAGAACCTCAGGAGCACCTTTGACTCATCTCTCATCACAGGCTGTCCCTGTGGATGTGAGCACCCAGGGCTGGGGCATACCTTCCCTTCGCCTGCCTGCCCCAACTCTCTGAGAATCAGCCAGGGAAAGGATGCAGTGGGGATGCCATACAAAAGGCGCAGAGTTCTCAATGGGGATGACGCCTGAAGGGGATTCATTTAGTGATATGTGGATGGAACAGGAGGTTTGGGGGGGTGGGGTGGGCATGCTAAGGGATGCACCAAGAGAGATGACTGGCTCTTCCACCCTGTCCCACCCCTTGGTCTGGTTTAAACATCAGCCAGAATGGAAGCCTATATAAGTCACAAAAGCTGGACTTCCTTTAATGAAATTGTTGCCTCCCTAGATAGCTTATAATGGTAATTATGAGTTAGGAAAAAGTGTGAACCTTATATTGGCTTGACATCTGGTTATCAAAGCAGATTTACATGTGTTTCACCATTTAATCCTCTCAGTAATTCTAAGAGGGGAAAAATCATTCTCTACCCACCCCACAACCCACACAGCTGAAAGAAGACCTTCCTGCTCCAACAGTAGCATCTCGGTGGCTACCGGGGCACCAGCCCTCACCCTCCAGCTGTATGGAGGGTCCACGTCCTGTCTCAGATCCAGCAGCTTTGCAGACAAATTCCTGTGCCTTATATTTCACCCTGTTCCCCAGGGCCCAGAGAGCAGCCACATTTAGCCACATGGACCCTTTTCATCTATCTCGAGACTATGAATGGTCTTAATGGTTTGGTGAACAAAGAAGAAGAGTCCTTTCAAATTAGGAAAATGCAATAGATGTGGTTCCTAGTCTGTACATTTGTTTAATGCTCCAGCTTCACTTATGTCAGCGCACTGGAGAGGGGCATAGCAGAAGCTAGTACTTATATAAATAATAGATTTGGTTCTTTATTTATAGCATCAAGCTATTAGATTGACTGAGGGATAGTGGTCTTAAATAATTGTATCTTTTATGCATCTCTGATGTTAAACATTAAAATACCATGTCGTCTCAATCTCTCCTTGAGCCCTAATTTATGACAAAGTAAAAAGACTCTTTTTTTTAAATTCACATGTTCCTTAAAAACAATCCTTCACTGACCAAAATTCATAACTCACAGTAAACAACTGTCTTACAGTTTCAGAGCAGATATACCTTCCTTTGATAGTGTAGTTTCAGGGTGTCTTGGAAAAATCTGAATATTTTGCTGAAGGGATTTTCAATTTCCCGTAAAGATTTTTTCCACTGACCTACTCCATTTCCAGAATATTTATATTTAAAAGAAAAAGAAGAAGGAATGGATGGAGAGGAAGAGGCAGGAGACAGGGATGAGTAAAGAACAGAAAAGAAACTATTTCTTCGAAGGATCGATATAATCCGTCGACCTCAGTGAACGTAAAACAGATGGTGGCCAGGAACGAATTGTGACCAAAATCTTTGAACTTTATCCCAGTTCCAGACCCCAGGCACAGCCATCCCCTGGTGAGCCCCGTATCTGTGCTCAATCAGGATAACTAAGAAGGGCATAAATAAGTCCTGCACAAATAATTATGTTGGGTCCACTTATGCCTCGCTTTCAGATATGCCCGCCTAATTGAATCGAGTGTTTAGTCCCAGGATTCATTATCTATTTCCCTATCTAAGTCTTTTTTCCCATTTATATTTAGCACCCAGCTGTCCCCTCCTCCAAATGGTCAACTGTAGTCCCGTAAAAATCTCGAGATTGGCCTTTCCAACCCCTAGCTTTGTGCAGCAATTTTCTCAGTCGGGGTAGCTGGATCTCAGTGCGTCCCTGCCGCTGGGCTGGAACTGTTAAGAGAGAGCAAGCTGCTTGGAGACGGGGAAATGGGACTGAGTTCTTCCTGGGAGAGATTCCAGGTGGAGCCGGGCGCACAGCTCAAGTCAGGACAGGGCACTGCTGCCCTTTGTAGTCGCCAGAATAAAGCAAGAAAAAGATCAGTTAAAACGCTCGCTGGAAGTTATTGATAGAAAAATTCTTTCTGCACGAAAGATTATAAACAGAGCATTATCTGAACATGGATTTGTTTTAATTTGGCATTGATGTATTTGATACCTGGTAGGATCAAAGAAAACAGAATCAAAGGCAGAAATACAAGCAGCCCCACTTCTCTGAATATAGGCCTCTTTTATAGATAGAAAATCTCAGGACTGGAGTGCTCAAATTTATTTGTACTGATGTTTGTTTAAAGATCAATATTAAATAAATTGGTCTGGAAGCTATAGTCATAAAGCAGCTGTCGAACTAATGTAATCCCACAATGCCGTTTTGTCTACTGCGCGAAACCTGGTTAACTGTGTACTTCTAATAACGTGGAAATCTGTTGAAAAACAAAATAGCTGAACTGGATTCTCTGAACTAGGACCAAATTGCAAGTGACTGTGGGGGTAGTTTTTAAAATATGTGTATTTGGTCCCTCTTGGGACGGTCATTGATTGGATTTTATGGCCAAGTGTCCAGGGTTCATACAACCTCCAACTTTCTTATAAAATATGTAAAAATGCCTCTTCAGGCTATGTTACTGCACCTTAATGTGGAAGATGAATCTGAGGACCTTTGCTTTCCCTTGTTTTGTTACTTGTTGACATGACTGCTCTGTTTGATCGTGTTGCTGGTGTTTGTTGGCTTGTGTTTGATCGTTGTCTTTCCTAGTTGTTTTGTCAACTGCGTACTGGTTTGTCTCTCGGTGCCTTTGTAAACCTCAGTTTTAAGAGTATTTGCCTTGCTTTGTTCTTTAAAGATTCAGAATAAGAAAACCAAAGCAGACAGAATTACGGCTGTGTATCCTGAATGAGATGCCTGCGTAATCTTGCCCTCACTGTCTGTCACACATTTTTTGAGCATCCAGTTTTGTTTTGCTTTTCACTTACAAACACATAAGGGCAGTCTCCTCTCCTGCTCTCGGGGAGTATAGAATCTGGTTGTGGCCTGGGGACAGGGCATACCTATAAAGAGACGATCGCAGGGTAATGTAACAGGGATAAGAAGTCAAATGAGAGGGACAAATTCCAGAAGCCCTCAAGAACAGTGCAGCTGAGCCAGCAAAAAGAGGAAAGAAGGCCTCCGCTGGCCTCGGTCCACCCACCTTTGTTTGGTTAGGGAACGAACTGAAGAGTGTCATGGGGTGACGTTCGTGAGACCTTAAAGGGGTATCAGTTATGGTTAAGCTGGTCAAGTAGCAAGGGTTATAAAAGTGAAAGTTTTTAAATAAAAGTGTTTTTTTAAAATAAAACCAGATAATAGAGATACTAATAGTCTTTTTTCAGAGAAACCAAAGTCACAATGTAGAATATGCCCATATTTCACATATCTTTCCTAGTTTTCTATATGGCTCCCTGTCCTTTTTTCTGTATATCTTAAATGTTTGTTATAGGTCCTGGTCCCAAAGGACACCTGGAAGGGCATTTTCATAAATGACTTATAGGACAGTTGTTAGAATTGAGCAACTTTTTTGATTTCCTGGACTTGCACATTGCTCACCGCTTGCTTGGGAGGGTTGAAGAACACAGTGATTAGGAACGTGGGCACAGAGTCAGATTAATGAGTATGAATCCAAGCCTCTCTACTTGCTTGCTGTGTGACTGGGGCAGATTACTGAACCTTTCAAAACCTCAGCCTCCTAATCCATCAAATGGGAATAATAGCAGCTAACTAATAGAGTTGTTTTAAAGAAAAAAAACCTAACACCATACCTGGTACAGAGTTAAGACTTTAAAAATGGTAACTGTTGGTACTCATCTTCCTTTCTAAAGGTTTCCCATGTTGTTCTATCTTAAAATGTTGGTAACAGTTTTGTTTCCACCTTCTACTTCTGCCTGTGGCAATAAAGTACCAGGAACAGCAGAGTTTTCAAAAGAAGATGAAACATCAGAAAGGAATAAAATGGACTGTGTTATTCATCTGTATAAGTTATTAAACTTATGGGGAAGCTGGGATTCATAATGCTATTCATGTTTCTGAATGCTCTGAGAGCACATTTTAAATACTTGTGAATGTAAGAAAGTATTTAGCTTTCAACTCTTAAACTAGGAACTTCTTAAGCCTTCTTTCCTTTCTCAAAAAGAGGTCGTTGAGCATTTGAATATGGATTTGTCCACTGGGGCCATTTATGCTCCATGACCAGGTCAGCTTAAGTCAAGTGGAATTTGTCTCTTGAGTGCTCCGACCATTCAGATATGGGTGAAGTGGCATCTACCACTGGGTGAAAGAGATTTGTTTTTTTGGTTTTGTTCTGTTGTTGTTTTGCCATAGGCTTCCATCCAGAGTTAGCAAAAAATAAATACTGATAACCCCAAGAGGCCTGGGAAATGAAGTTGTCTTCTGTGTTTTAAAAAGGCTTAACCTTCAGGAATTCAGGGCTCTCATTCTTTCAGTAATATTGATGTAAGTATTGGGAAAAATTCATGGGTGCCAATAAGGGTGGGGAGGGGGAAAAGTGGCAAAGTGAGACTGATATTTCTCTTGAAGGAGAGCTGGCTTTGTATGATTTGTATGATTGAGAGAGAGCGTAATGGACCACGGCCAAAGGAGCCCTGCAAGATGTGGAAGCTGCTGTCTGGGTACAGAAGTCAAGGTTAGCTTCAAGCTCAGTGCAGAAAACGATGTCCACAACCAGGGCAACGGAGAGCGGTTTTTCCAGCGTGAAAGGATGCAGTCTTGGAGGAGTTCCACAGACAGTCGTCTGCAGCCAGCAGAGCTCCTGCACGCTGGCGCACTTCCTTGCACATGTGGGTCACACAAAGGGGAGAGTGGGGCTCTTTGTTCCGTGTCTGTGGGATAACTGAGTTCTCTATGATATAAATGGGGGCTCGGCGCTGCGGTGGGTATTTTCTTGGACAGCCTGGAGGGACAATAGATCTTTAGCCTTTATCGCAAGAAGATATAGAAAATGATTCTTTCCCCCTGCATTTCCTTGCTAATCAAAGGCTAACTTTAAAATTTGAAAATGTCTTCATTTGAATCGTTTCAATACATATCCGCTTTCCTCAACTTCAAGTGTCTCAGGCTTTGCCTCCTTTGATTTTTTTTTTTTTTTCCTCCTTGAAAGCCTTAATCATGGGTCGCTAGGTTGGCAGAGAGGTTCATTTCTTACCTGGGTTTCTTCTTTCACCCTGAAATGTTTCAAACACCCAAAAGTGATTTTAGTTAGCCTCTTGGTTTAACATCATTAAACATCCATCTCTGGGTATCCAGTTTATATATTTCTCCTTTTCTTAATAAAGATGTAAAACTTAAAGTAAAATCGTGGCTGATTGTACTGAATTATTACTCTAAGATAGATTCATCAAATCTCCCAGCTGTATAAGACAGGGCTTACTAATGAAGTTCCCTATCAAAAAGAAAAGCCTAATTTTGATTTGGCTTAGGTAATGAACTTCTTTTTCCTGGTGTGATTATCTGCATGGGGTGGCTAAAAGAGTGGCGAGAGAGAGTGCGCTCACAGAAGCATTATGCAAAATGTCTTTTGTCTCTTTTTGCTGGGATATATTAAATTTTCAATGTAGTCTATGTAATATAAAATTATGATAATGACTTTTGGCCCACTGTGAAGGCAGCTTGCTGGTCCTGAGCATGTGTGTCTGGCTTGAGCACCAGGATACACTGTGGGAGTTGCCTTTTCTATTAACAAACCTCTAGATACCTAATGATGAATTTTCTTTCACCAAATGTTCTCCTTTTGTCTCAAATACAAGCATTTTCTAAATTGCTTTTGAGAAAAACAAGAGAGGCAGAGAGGTCTCTGGTACTAACGGGATACTGAGACAAAGCAAGGGATTCAGTCAGCATCATGCTTGTGATTATAAACCAACCAGAAGGTTGTTTCATGTATGAGTGAAAATATTTACCATCTTATTGGCATAGCTGATTGCTTCACTTAGTAAAAAGACAAATTGAACAACTGCCTCAGAAAATATTTCTGTCCCTTCCAGTCATGTGATGTTGGATAGTTGAGTTTATTACAGGTAGTTGTGGCAACTTTCAGTGTCTGTTGGTTTTTCCCATTGAGGGAGAAATGTTTCTTCTTTTTCTTTTCTTCTTTCTTTCAAAACATTTCAAATAACAGAAATGTATAAAATAATGGAAATAGTTTTCTTCTTGTTTAGCATATTTGACACAAGTTATCTTTAAAAAAATAACTTTAGGAAGACATTTTCGAAGACTAGACTTCACATCAGTTTTAACTTTGAAATGATGGTACTTATGCATAATAATGAAGGTTACTCTTCAAATAATCACCACTGAAGGCTATCAACTTATTCTAAATAACATCATCCTTGCTCAGAACACCTTTAGAGCCCTGATTTTAATTGTTCTCCGAGCCAGTTTACAAGATATACAAGAAAATCCATCTCTTCACCTGACAGTCACACTTTACTTTTTCTTTATTTTTCATCTCTTTATTCCTGAAGGCAAATATCTTCCTGAAAAACCTTGCTTTTTGGTTGTTGTGGCCAACCTCATCCTTTATTATCAACTTGACATGATAATAAATTTCTATTTGGGATTTTACAGTTATTAGGGAAATTTCTGTGATGTCACAAGCATGGATGAGATACATTTGCTAGAAAAGTAGCTTTTCAGGAAAATCCACGCTTTAATGCTCCATTGGGAAGACTGAAGATGAGGATTATAGTGTAGAAAATATGATGCAGAGAACATATTTGACACTAAATGTGTCATTTCAAAGGTGTGTGGGACATCAGGTGCTCATTAAGTTTTCTGGCTGTGTTAGTCTATGTCAGGGGAAGGTCAGTACCACGAGTATTTGCAGATCTATTGATAACAATGTGAACATCTCTAGCAGGTGTGATTTTGTTTGTAGGCAGATGAATAAACTTTGGTACTGAATTACCATAACCTATTAGAATCGTTAATGAGAGTTGCTTTTTTTTTTTTAGTTAATGAGAATTGCTTTTAAAAAACCAAACTAAAGGGCACACATGAAACAGAAATCTCTTAGGTAACTGTCTCCTGAACTTTATTTCTGGAATAAATAGAAACTTTTGTAAAATATTTGTGTTAATGAATGCTTCTGCTACCTTTCTTAGATGCTAAACAACACCACGTGAAAGAAAGGCTACTGTAAAGTTTCTGTGAAAAATCTAGAAAACAACCCAAGTGCCCGTGCATTGCTTAAAACAGAGGGCAGTTTTGTGATCACTCGCCTCCATTTGTTTCTCCCTCCTGGGGCTTGCTGTGTCAAGGGTCCGTCACCGAGCCAGTCTAAGGCACAGAAGGCACATCTGTGCCGTCTTGTCTGCAAAAAAGCAGTCTGGGAACTTTCGAGGTAGGCAGTAGGGAAAGTCGAGTTAAGAATTAGGTCATGTGTGCGTTAGCTGTTTTTCCATCGAAGGCTGCCAATAATGAGTCCAATTCCGGTGACCTTATTTCAATCAGTTTGACTTGGGGATAAGACTTGACTTTTCTGAATCTGGACAATGCTTATGGCAACCACTTGATTTTTTTCTTTTTTCTTTTTTTTAAATCAGTAGTTGTGTGTCTGGATAACCCAGGTGCTGTGCCTGGTGAGCTGCCGGTGCTTGCTAACAGCCAGAGCTCTGTGAGAGGGAGAACTTGAAAGACCTAGGAAATTAGGTTGGTCAAGTCCAAACGGTGTCAGGCTGGTTTATTTGATGAGGTGCCATGCCTGTGCGACTGCTCCACGCCTGGAGCCAAAAGAAAGGATGCTTTCAGTCCAAGCTCACTCTTCCATATGTTCCCTTTCTGGTGTGGAGGGGGAGGATGAGGGAAGCAGCCCTTTAGGAAAAACGTTTAGTGTTTTAAGCTACACAAGATGATGTTTGCCTAGTAGAAAGACAGCTCTTGGCAGCCGATTTCCATGTTTTTGCCCTTAATTCTGTGTCTGTGTTTTATCAGCTAAACCAGACAGGCGCAAATGAGCAAGAACTTCCTAGCACATGGAAGGTTGGAAAGTCACTCTGGTCACCTCCAGTCAGTGGAGAGGTTGTTGTAGAGAGAGGGGGTTGCGGCTCTACAATTGCAGAACGGGGGCATATTTTACTTACATTCATTAGAGTCTATTGCTGAAAAATCTGAGCATGGAGTAATCATTTACAGATAACCAGGGAGCCAGGAAAAGCTTTAAATTAGACGCACCCTAACCTATGGACAATAAGCACTCCCCTGGAAGCGGACCAGAAAGTGCCAAGTCAGATAGCAGCAAACCCCGAGCGCCTGCACATTACAAAGGGCGTAAATCCTGATGTAGAAGCACATACGGGGTTCAGTCTCTGCCAAAGGGCAGTGAGTCATTTGCTTCATAGAGTTCTGCCAAATTGAAGGCTTTTCTTTAGTCTCGGAGTCAATAAGGGGACCCTAAGACAGAATTTCAGTTTTCTGTGCCCTGAGGAAAAATGGCCCCCGGGGGACGCCCTGACTTGGAAGGAGTATCTCATTTGCTGAGGTCTGGCCAGCGCGCGGACAGGGCTATGGTGAAAGGCTCGGGGCTTTCTAGCGCAATTTGGCAGCCCCGCGGTGTCTTTTGTGCTCTTCAAACATAAACACCCGACCCTTTTTCTTAAATCTTCCTATGACACAAACATGTAATTTTTCATTGACTAGACAAAGGGTGCTGAGAACGAAATCTTCGACTCCAATCAAAACATTTGTCCAGAGCAGCTTAGGCTACCATTTCGATATAATGTTCCGGTCACCGAGAGCTCAGACCCATTTAATTGTTGGAAACCATGTCATCATCATCATCAAGCTTTCAATTTTCTTTTCTTTTGATCTGCTTCTAGGGAGGGAGCGGGTCACAGCAAGGTTCAGTGGGTTGGGTCCGCCTGAAGAGTTCGTGGAGAAGCAGAGGTGCCTTTGCGTTGGGTTTAGTTCATCTCCCTGGGCAAACAGTGGAATTTCTGCTTTTTCTCACGCAGCCTAACTCCGAAGTAATAATTGAGTCTGTTTTTAAGCAGAAAGTTTGAGACAGTTCTTCAGTTTTACTTCAGTCAAATCCGTGCGTTTGTCTACATGTTGATCCATGATCAGTCTCCTCTACAAGTTTTGGTTTCATGCAGTAGCCCGTGAACTTTGTTTCCTAGACTAGAATGTCGATAGGAATATAGCAGGGCCGATAAAAATGCCCTCCCTACCCCTTTTCCCTTGTTGGGAGCTGTATCTTAACGGCATCATTTGTCATCCTTATCAAAATGGCACTGGCCTTCTCCCCTCAATCTCCCCGTGTGTTGAAAAATGTAGCCGTTATTATCCACACCCCCCCCCAAGTTTTATGCATCTTCCAGATGATTTAACTGAATTGATGCAATGGAGGATATGCTGACTGGCACTTTTCCCATGCTTAATGTGTTAACAAAAGCCAATGGTGTCAGTTTTAGCAGTTTTAGCTAAATTCCCACGACACTCTTAAGAAACGCTGAAACCTCTGCCACGTCTTACGCTGACAGATTCCCTGCCGTCATCGCACACTTAAAATAAATGTCATCCCCAATCAGAAAGTTCACATTTTCTCTGACAATATAATTTGTTACTTTGTTCCTGCTTTCTCTCCGTCTTGGGCTCCACAGTCTTGCCGGGAGATGTGCCTTCCCTTCGTGTTGGCTGCGCGCCTTTTTGTTCTTCCAAGTGTCAGGGTGGGATCAGAAAGGGGAGCTAAGAAGAGACGGCCTTTTCTTTTCATTCAGGAGCTGAGAGGAACTTGGAATTTAGTGGATGAAGCAAGTAAGATGGAGATTATGAGCTGGTACCAGAGTCTCGTTTCACCCAAAGACCTAGTTGCCATGCACAGAGCGCCTGTAGAGAGAAAAGGAACAGGGTCACAAAGGAAGAACTTGGACCCAGTGGACGTGGGTTGGAGTACTGGTTCTCTGTGTGATAGGCGGGTCACTAATGGTTTCTGGCCTCAACTGTGTCACCTAAGAAGGGGGTGTGTGAAGACTAAATGGAGTAGCACCTGTAAGGAAGGCACTCAGCTCCTCTCCCATTTTTGTCATACTGTTCCCAAATGTCCTGGATGCTCGGACACTGTGTATGCATGGGACAGCTTTCCTGCAGTGACTTCGAGCATGGCCGTTTGCCAGATTCCTTACAGTCTTTTTGTACTTCTGGCCTGGCGGAGGCGCACGGGGTGCTTTCTCAGCAGCCCAGACCGTCCCATGCATTCCTTCAGATGAAGAAGAGAGGTCGCCTCCTGTGTGTTCAGAAAAACAGCTAAACAGCCGAAACCCAGCCATCTTGTGTTGTACCCTGTACTTTCTTGCTTAACTGAAAAAGGCTCTCTAATGCCTTTTGGCCCATTGGCTGGCCAGGCGGCGTGGGTCAGTGGAGAGAGAGAGCAAGACGGGGAGCCAGGCGGCCAGGCTCTTGCCACCCACTTGCTGTGTGGTCACGGGGCTGAGTCAGTTCTCTTCAACCCCAGTTCCCTGGTTTGATGTCCTGTTAAATCAGCGCATTGAATGACATGATCTTTAAGGCCCTTCCAGAACAATTTATTATGACTTCAAAAGTATGAAAGATCATTCACATACAACTATTATTTTTTGATCAAACATTCGCTGTTCATCAGCTTAAGGACAGTGCGTGGACTTCTAAGCTCATTGGCACAACCAGCTCCTTTATTCCTGCTTTTCCTGGGCCCGCTCTCCCCACCCCCACCCTCTCCTCTTTCTCAGAGAATAAGAGAGGTGGCTTTCACAGCAGCTGGTTAATTTCCCTGGTTTCACACTACTGTTTAATGATCCGTTTCTCGTGTGCCACCTCTCTCATCTACTGAAAGATAGGTACAAATTGTACCTATAAAAATTAGAATATGACTCAGGGTTATTTTTTTTTCATATTTCAAACCTCTAAATAACTTGCTAGTGTTTATTTTCCTTCACAAGTTCTTTGAAATGGTGCTGCTGTCTGGCACCCCCCGTTTTTCGATGTGGGGGGGTGGGTGCCTTTAATACGCACAGCTGTTTTCAGAGCGGAGGCGATGAACTGGGGAGAGGTATCATCCATGGCGCCTGACCGGCGTGAGAACCACGTGGGAAAGCTTGGGCGGCCGGGGGCCGCGCTGCACCAGTGGGTCACGATGTCTGCAGGAAAGGCCTTCAGAAGAGAGGCCTGAGAAATTGATCGCCTGTAAGATGGAGTCACCCAACAAGGGCTTGTAGAAAGGAAACTCCTGAACACCCCCAGTATCGTAGAAGGACTTCTTTACGCCATTAGTGAACAGTGCTGCTTAAGCAGCAGTAGTCAGATGTCCCTGGGATCAAGCCACTGCCTTTGCCGCTTACAACTAACACGTGGCGAGTCCCTTACCCTCTCCTGGGGTCAGTTCCTTGGCTGTTACATGAAGAACTGGGCTGATGTCTGTCCCAATTCTTCCCCAGTGAGGTTGAGGGTCACCACTGGGGTTTACGGGGGGGGGTTTGTGCGCACGCATGCAGTCTGTCCATCAGTCTGTCTGCACGTCTACTAGAGGGGATGGGGAAACAGGTCGGGAAAGATGGGGAGGACGGGCTTGATTTCCTGCTGGTATTTCCCTCTGAGCCGTCAGAGCAGCCGGTTGCCGTAAAATCTGTGGGACCCCTCTTCATACCTGCGATTGTCTGCTTAGTGTAAGGTCTAAACGTGGTAACACAAATGAGTTGGCCATTACCAGCGAGACAAATCCTGATAATGCAGTTAGGGACCGTCGGAGGAATCCTCCAAAGAAACAAGAACAAAGCTTGCAGGGGCAACCTGTTTCCAAATGTTCCAACTCTGACAGAAGAGGAAACCTTTGCCTGAGGTTACACTGTGGGGCAGGGTTTAAAGGAATGTTCCCCATCACTGAGAGTGGCTAGATTGTAATTTTTTCCTTTTTTTTGGTTTGTGTTTTGAAGGAAAGCTGTTTGCACTCCGGCCACACACCATAGTTGTCCTTGAACACGGCTTTGGCCAGCGGAGGAGTTTTCAGTGAGGATGTTTGGGAGAACGATTACAGATTTTTAGCTGTTTTAGGAGGATTTGGTCTTTCAGTTAAACTTTAAAAGCACAGAAATGGAAACACTTGTTCTTATAAATGTAATCAGGTTGGGACTGGCCTGGGATGTGGGGAGACTTAATAGGGGGGACTAAGGGGGGGCCAGGAGGATCCTTCTGGAAGGTCAGAGGTCACAGCAGCAGGAGCCCCGGCCTCTTGCCTCATTTTCCCCAAGGTCATTTGCATTCCCCCCCAAGTCCGGCAGCCACATTCAGCACCCTCACTGACATGCACACATGGTGTCCTGTTTGGCTTCACAGTTGGAATTGCTACCAGGACTTACTTCTTGAAATTCTACATTGTGGGGTGATCTGTTGGTGCAGAGTATTTCAACATAGTCTAATAGATATCGAATTGCCTTCTTTATTATGTTAGACCTGAAATCAAGAGATCTGGGCGCAAGGGCCCGTGCCTCTGTCATCAGTGTGTGACAGGAGACAGAGAAGCCTAGTGGGCAAGGACACAGACGCCAGACGGCCCCACAGCCTGCCTCTGCCCTTCTCAGGTGTGACCTTGAGTGGGTCCCTCACCGTCTCTAAGCCTGAGCTTCTCCTTAGATGAAGAGAACAGTGGCAGTTAATAATAATACCTCACAGAGCTGCTGTGAGAATTAAATAAAATACTACATGCACAGAGCTCAGAGCAGTGCCTCACAGAGTAACTACCCAACTGATGTTAGATTTATGGGGGTTGCTGTGTCGCCAGTAGTACCCAGACTCTCTCTTTGTTTTCTCACCTGAAAAATGAAAAGGGTCAACTAGGTGATCTGAAGGCCCCTCCATCCCCAAAGTTTAGTAAATTATTGATGTAGAATATTGACTGTACAGAAGTATTTTAAGCACACTGACATAAACGTAATTTTAACAAATCACTCTGTCCTTTCTGCATTTATTGCTTAGAAATGAAAATTTTCTAAGGAAACTATCTGTTTATCCAGAAAAAGAAAATACTGGGAACCACGACTTTTTCCATATCATTAGGAAATCCATTTTTAGAAAAAAAAATCTTGTTGACTCATGTGAAAGGGGAAAAAAGGAAAATTTCTGTCTGTCTACTTTGATTTTCTCTGATTTTTGGTTGAGAGGCAATAATACACTTTATCTTGTATAATCTTTCAAAACCCTTCACATTTTTAACAAGATCCTACAGCTGTTTATATGTTACGCTGAAATATAATATTGACTAAGCTGACAAATGTATTAAAAAGCAACCAAGGAATAAAGGGTATTGTTTTGGTATATAAATCAAAAATAATACAGCAACTGGTCTTTCAGTGATTAAAGCTGCCTTTCCCTTTAATAACTCTCCCAAGAAACAGGAAATGTAATTTCCCTACACCTTTCCTGGGGCTCTCCAATCAGCGAGGTCCTCTGGGGGTTCCCTACTGTATATTCCTTCATCAACATGGAGTCCCCTGGGGGACCCACACACACTCTGTTAAAATTAGCTGTGTTCCACATTAGTGACAGGAGCTGACTATTCCTCAGAGGGGTACACAGTTGTATGGTGCCGCTTCCTGTTTGAGCAAAATCATATCTTTAATTGCGGAGAATTTTTTTCATTACCTGTTAATTGATAAATCATGCTTGCTCCTGCTGCCGTAGCTCGTGCAGCCAACGTGATCGCGAGGCAGTCTGCGGCCCAACCCCCATTGTCCTTCCACCCCAGACAAAAAGGATGAGAAGCATCATGGCCAGAGAAAGAAAACAAGCAGATTGGATCCCTGGGCAGCCGCCTCAAGGAGTTGCATTAAAACAAAAAACAAAGCCAAATAAATATATAGATGTAAATATATAGATACACATGTAGATGTGTGTGTATAGATACACATATATGTGTATATAATAAAATAAGATAATAAGGCATTTAAAATGTTTCCCTTTTTTTTTTTAACCCCTCCCTTTGTCATTCTTGTCCTTTTATTCATGTTTCTAATCTGGGTAGCAAGAGGCCACTGTCTTGGGAAGAACAGTAAAAATCCTGAGTATAGTGAAATAATTTAGCTGATAATTCCCCGCTGTATAATTTTCTACGCTTCCTGCTAGCTGACCTTGTGGGCTCCTGTCAGGTTGCTAAGGGAAATCCAGCAGGACTCCAGCTCTGTTCCTTTACTTTTAAGGAGTGTTACAGGATAGAGTGGTGTGTTCGTGGCCGTTTAGTTATGGGGCTGCACGTTCGGTGTTTGATCAAATAGCATGGAGCGGCCCCTCCCCACCCCTTGCCTGGGCCTCCCCCGCCCCTCTTTCGGTGATAGCGGCAAGATGGAGAAATTGCTGCAAACTGTTGAGCTGGAATCGTGAGCTTGATGGATGTCATCAAAATGTGGCTGGATCCCTTGGGGCGCGGCCGGGGGAGGAGGCTGGCCAAGCTGATGACATCTAATGGAATGCGGTGCCTTTTATCCCAGAGATGTCAATCTTTGCGCACATCGGGTTGAGGGAAAACCTGCCGCCACCGCGCACTGAAGGCTGTTTCCAGAGGGAAGGCACACAGCCCCACTCTCTTCCCGCCGAAGCCCTCTTCCCATCTCCCCAGTCTCTCTGGGCTGGATCATAGCAGTTTGGGCAGAGGCAGGCAGGGGAAGCAGATGGGGAGATCATCTTTGTCATGACGTCCGCAGACCAGGCAAAAGTTACCCTGCTCATTATGAATGGGACGTAATACACCATTGATTTGTGTCCAAGTAATTCCCAGGTAATTACGGGCCATCGATCTAAGAGAGCAGGAGCCATGGCGGTCGTATTCTGCAGACCTCATGTTGCCTCACACCTGGTGACAGCAGCGCCGTTGCATTAAAGAAGACCTAGAACAGTTAAATCCTTACGCTCCCTTTGGCCACAGGGATAGGTCAGGACTAGGATGGTTCCAGAGGTCTTTTGGAAACGTGATAGTCTGTCTCCATTTGCAGTCTGTCTGCGAGCCTTGTTCTGTAAAGTTTCCTCTGATAATACGTACAAGGTAAGGCAGCTTCCTGTCTGTGGCTGCTGCCTATAGGTCGCCAACAATAAGACAGGAATTGCATCAGCTGGCTGGTTTTGTGTCTCAGCTGTCACCAGAAGAGTGTAGTAATATTCCTGATTAAATGTCATTACTCTGTGGCACAGAAATGGGAACACTGACATGATTTTGGATCTGTTCCTGTTAAAATTCAGCAGTAGTAGCAAATTATGTCTGCTGTGGATTAAACACAGCTATTTTTGAGCTATATTCTGTTGCAGGCTTAGAATTTGTATCAATAAGTCTACTTTTTATACACATTGATTCCTTCAGGCATTTAGCTGGAGTATTAAAAAAAAAAAGGACCCTAAGTATCAGAACATGAGAACATGGAACACTTTTGTTTCAATCAGCCCCTGTTGTCAACTCAGAGTAAGTTGGTTATTGTCCCAGACTAAGATAAGCTGATGATAACAGAAGTCGGTTAGGTAACAGTAGGTAACACTGTACTGTGGAAATCAGATTTATTTTTAGGCACATTTGTTGCATATGCCTTTACCTGATTACCTGGAGCATACCCCTACAGATGTGCTTGGAAACACAGTTCTCCATTGCCTGTGAAGAATGCATTACTTGTATCATATTATCTTTTGATGACCTCTGTGTCTACAGGAGGCTAATAAATGTGTTTGTGGGTGAAACAGCAAAAAAAAAAAAAAAAAAAGTGTGGACTGAAAGAATTCTGAAAGTCAATTCGAAGGAAATAGCCACAGACTGTTATTTCTCTTTGCCAGAATTAGAATTACGTCACTGCTAAATCTTTGCCTCAAGAAAATAAACTATAAAACCTGATCATTTGTCTACTTCCAATTCTTTTAGCTGATTACGAGCTCGTAGCCAGATGGGAGCAAACAGAAGTAGTGAAGAGAGACGTTTGACTCCTAACCACAAATGCACATAGACTCTGTATTACGGCCATGTTAATACATTCATCTCAATTGGGATAATAAATTAGACTGTACTTTCCATCATTGGTACATGGTATTATTTATTAAACTCTGCCAAGAGACCTTAAAACGAATATATAAAGCTGCTTCTTCAATTACACGTGCTGTGTCCGCTGACCTGCTATTTAGTAGATGATGACATCACTCCTCAGTGTAAATGTGAGTCATAAAAATACTACCTGTCCAAGGGGCCGACACACCTGTCACTTTGGGAAGTCGGTTGACGGTTGTGCACCTGTCCCCTCGTAGACAGCTCCCTCCTGTTGGGGCAGACGGTAGAATTTATGCTCGAATTTGGCATCTGTATGTTTCCAGATCAGGGCTTTGTCCTCTACTCTTGCTAGATAAGTTGAAACATTGACAGGCAGCGTGTTCCTTTTTTCCCCCTTTTATTACAGTAATTTATAAGATATTTTAGCTAACAGGAGAACGGCCCAAGGGGGCATTCTCATGTTAATTACCAAATGTGGGCTTGTCAAAATCAAATAGCTCCAGGAATAATGCGAGCAGCTCTGCATCATTATATTGTTTGGCCCTCAACCCAATATTAGCTACTTTTGAAAATCTGGGTTCATTAGGCTTTTAAATTTAAAAGAAGAATCACTACCAGGGGCCTTCAGACAAGTCTAAGGCACAGTCAGCGGCTCAAGAGTTTAATGTAAATGACATTAAAAAATAGTTTCATAGAATGTACTCAGGGAAACATAAAACAAAACAAAACAAAAAGCCCTGTGCCTGAGATTGAAGTATTTATTTTTTATCTTTAGTAACAGTCTGAAATTGAAGACAGTGTTTAATATATGATTATTTTAGGTGTGTGCAGCCGCTCTTGTTCCTACACATCCTGCCCCAGTGAGTGTGATCATCAAGTTGGTGATTCCAAACGGATTGAAAAAGTTAGGAGTTATAAACCACTGATACAACAGGCATAGAATATATGGTATCTAGAGATAATAGTATTATTTGTTAAGTAACATATCCTCAAAGCAATTCAGAGATTTATAGTTTGAGATAAAGAATTACCTGGCTTCACTTGGTATCCTCTTTTTTTCTGTCTTCAAGATTTCTTGCATTTTTAAGCCCAGAATCTTAGGTAAAGAGAGGCAAATAAATGTTTGTTTCTTTAAAAATACCTTTTCCCCTCCAACTTCTGCCATGCTCTTGGCTCATACAGGAGTAAAAGTAGATGGAATCGGTGACAATGTCATTGAAGGACATAAGTAAACAGCTGGTGATGTCAACAAGAAGTTTAAAGTAAGATTTGCTACACGAAACTACAATGTGGATAATCCTCTTGTGGGTAATCAAGAGTTCACTATGTATACAAGTGAGAATTAATTAGAGAAGTGTGAACTATTAAAATACTGGCTAGAGGGTATTACCGTAGAGGCTGCAGTGAATCAGAGCTTGAATATTCAGCTCCTGGTGTTACTCAGTAAGCATTTATTCAACACCTACTATATACTAGGCTGTGTTCTAGACACTAGGGATATAAAGACGAATGCAACACAGTGGTCGCCTAAAGGAACTTGAGCAAATGAGGCACCATGTATGCAAATGAATCATTAAACCTCAATGTGGTCTTTCTGTTATGGGGGCCATGACCCTGGTCAACTGGGGCACAGGGAGAAGGATCTTAAAGCTGCCTGGGAAGCTCAGAGAAGACTTGCCAGTTAAGAACTCCCTAAGTGACATTTGAAGAATGACCAGGAGCTTGCAAGGCCAGAGGAAGACTTTCCTGCCTGTGAAGAACCTCTTGGTGAATCGTACATACGGCGGGTGGGATGCAGTGACTGGCGCGCGCCTGACTGTGACAGACCTTGTGTGCCCTACCGGGGAGTCTCAGTTTTATCTTGTGGCCCAGGGGCTTTCTTGAAGTTCAGGGAGTGACACGTTCTCATTTTCTAGTAACGGGCCATTCAGTGTGGCATGAGTGTGGGTGGAGGGGGCAGTACTGGAAGCCGGAGGAACAGGCAGGAGGAGCTGTCTCTGCTCTGTGCCTGCTTCCCTCTGGTTCTCTCCGGCTGCTGCCAAACTTTTGTGACAACACTGTTCATTTTTCCATTCAGGTATGCCATAGATTAAAAAAAAATACTTTAGATTAGACTTACTTTATTTTTTAAGTAACAGACTTTATTTCTTAGAGCAGTTCTAGGTTTATAGAAAAAAATTGAATAGAAAGTACAGAGTTCGCTCCAGCCCACGGCACAACCAGATTATTCACATCTTGCATGAGGGTGGTACGACTGATGAACCATTATTAATATATATTATTGCTAACTAAATAGTTTCACTGCCCTAAAAAGCCACTGTACTGTCCCTCTCCTCTGGAACCCCTAGCAACGTTGATCTTTTTATTGTGTCCATAATTTTGCCTTTTCCAGAATGTCATATAATTGGAATCATATAGTACGTAGCCTTTTCAGATTGGCTTCTTTTAGTTAGTAATATGCATTTACGTTTCCTCCATGTCTTTTGATGGTTTGATAGCTTGTTTCTTTTTATGTCTGCATATCATTCCATTGTCTGGATGTACCACAGTTTGTTTATCCATTCACCAACTGAAGGACATCTTGATTGCTTCCAAGTTTTAGCAATTATGAATAAAGCTGCTGTAAACATCCGTGTGCAGGTTTTTATATGGACGTACATTTTCACTCATTTGGATAAATCCATAAGAGAGCAATTGCTGAATCATATGTTAATACTATGTTTAGCTTTGGGAAAACACTGTCAAACTGTCTTCTAAAGTAGCTGTCACATTCTGCATTTCTACTAGCAGCAATGCATGAGTTTCTGTTGCTTTAAATCCTTGCCAGCATTTGGTTTGGTCAGTGTTTTAGAATTTAGCCATTCTAATAGGTAGATAATGGTATTTCATTGTTGTTTTAATTTGCAAGTCACTAATGACAAACGATGTTGAGCATCTTTTCGTATGCTTATTTGCCATCTGTGTATCTTCTTTGATAAAGTGTCAGTTCAGATCATTTTCCAACTTTATACTGGGTAGTTTGTTTTCTTATTGGTGAATCTTAATATTTCTTTGAATGTTTTGGATACAAGTCCTTTTATCAGGCATGTGTTTGCAAATATTTTCTGATATCCCATGGCTTTTCATTCCTTTACATTGTCTTAAGCAGAGCAGAATTTTTTTTTTATTTAAATGAAGTCCAGCTTTCCAGTTTTTTCCTTCATGGACCTTGCTTTTGATGTTGTATCTAAAAATGTATTGCCAAATGTCAGGTACCTGGATTTTCTCCTGTGTTACCTTCTAGAGGTTTTATTTTTGTGTTTTACAGTTAGTCTGTGATCCATTTTGAGTTAATTTTTATGAAAGATATGAGGTCTGTATCTAGGTTCATTTTTTTGCATGTGAATGTCCAGTTGTCCTAGCACCATTTGTTGAAAAGACTATCTCTTCTCTGTTGGATTGTATTTACTCATTTGTGACACACCAGTTAGTTGTCTTTGTGAGTCTGTTTCTCTCAGCTCTCCATTTTGTTCCATTGATCTAGTTGTCTTTCCTTCACGAGTATCACACTATCTTGATTGCTGTAACTTTATAAGTCTTTAAGTTGAGTAACACCGTTCCTCTGACTTTGGTTTTCTTCAGTATTTTGCCAGCTATTTTAGGTCTTTTGCCTTTTCATGTAGGCTTTAAAATTATTTTGTTGACATCCACAAAGTAACACGCTGGAATCTTGATTGAGATTGCATTTAACCTATAGATCAAGCGGGGAAGAACTGGCATCTTAACAACATTAAGTCTCCCTATCCATGAACATAGAATACCTTTCCATTTATTTATATCTGTTTAAAATGTCCTTTATCAGAACTTTGTAGTTTTCTTCAGAAAGATCTTATATATGTTTTTGCCAAGTTTATACCTACATATTTTTGTTGCTAATATAGTGTTGTGTTTTCAATTTCAAATTCCAGTTGCGCACATTGTTTGTATATAGAAAAGCAATTGAATTTTGTATATTTACATATTTAACTTTGTAGCCTACAAACTTGCTACAGTCAGTCATTAGTTCCAGTTTTTTTTTGCCAGTGTTGGAGGATTTTCTGCATAGTCAATCATGTTGTGTATGCAAAGACAGTTTTATTTCTTCTTTTCTAATCTATATTCCTTTTATTTCTTTTTCTAATTGAGAACTACAAAGGGGATAGAAGGGCAGAATGTAGTCATTAATAATCCTTCCATTTATATGGAATGAACTATTCATTTGAGGAGCCAGAACACAGATATTGCTTCATTTAAATTTGTAACATTGCCGTGTAGAATGTAAGCTTAATATCAACAGCCTGACCTCATTCATGAGTTTGTAAACTACAAAGTTAGGAGCCAGAGGAAGAGAGAGGAAAGTTTTTTGGTCAATTTCCTTGGGAGGAAAAGGTTCTAAGAAGCCAAGGATTGCTTGTGAGACCTGGAAATGGGTTCATGGGTTTGACAAAATTGCTGGAGTATTATTATGTGGTCTCTATTACTGGAAAGTCAAATCCACTTTCAAGTTTCAAGAATATTTATTCTTAAGAGTTATCCTGAAGGAGTCTCTCCTGTTTCTTGAGGCTGTTCCTTGGATCCAAATTCCTAACTTTTAAAAAGTACATAGAGGCAAAAATTACATTTCTGAGGGCCACCAAAGGGGGATAGAGTGCACAAAAGTTGTACTAATGTCAAAAGGTTGCTACAACTAGGAATAGAGTATAAGATGAAATAAACCATTTTCTAATTTTGTACTTAATGGTAATGGTCAAACACTTGCAAAATCTAGGCTTATATCCATAGTAAAACTTAAAGCACCAGCTACAATTGAATAACAACAAGTTTATATTTTAGAAACAATAGCAAAATCACAGCCAATTCATAGCTTTCTATGACTACTACTACTACTAATAATAAAGCAATTTTGAAAACTAAGTCTATCCTGGAAAGTTTCCCTGGAGAAAACTTATGACATCATTACACACACACACACACACACACACACACACACACACACACACACACACACACACACACACACACCCATGTTAGTCTCGCCCAAATTCACTTTTTTAGTCAGTTTTATCCTAAATTGCTTGAAGCAGCACCTACTTACTCAAACGCTACATAGCCAAAGAGATAATTGATGCAATCTTGTTAACCTGTAATTGAACTTGTTTTATAAACACAAGCACACACACACACACTAAAAGATCTACCATTACTGTTTCATTTTAGGAAGAGAAGTTGAACCACAAATCAAACATAAGTTATATCTTGACATCTCTTAGTATTAAGCCAAATTTACTCAACATTAATAGACTTCTTTGAAGTTTAGTGTTAATCAAACAGTTTTACAAACTATAATGTGTAAAATGCCAAACTCTTGAGTTGAATCAGAGACCTCATTTCATGCAATCAATAAATCAGATAAATACTAAGGCTAATGTTCAACAATGGATTATTGTCTACCGTATTCCCATGGGGCTAGTTAAGATTCAATTTTCATTGTAAATAAAAACAGCAGAAAAATCCACCCCTCCCTTTGAAGTATAAATTGTTGAATTTATGAGCTCAATATTGTATTGAAAGTGAATTCATGTCTCAGACAGATACTGATGGGTACATTCTCTTTGAGGTACTAGTGGTAGGCACATAATGTCAACTAATTGAAGTTATTTTTATATATGGACAGTGTTCAAAAATGCTGTTAAGGAAAGTTTGGTTAAATACTTTAACAAAACACCGTACTAGAAAATTCCATAAGCAATATAAAACCACCTAAAGCAGAACTACCTAATATGATGATTATAGCTTGGATTTATGTAACTCAAAGCATTTCTACGTGCATCTTTCTAATACCTGTGGTTTAAAAATAGGAGCTTTGGAACCCGTATTTATAGTATGGAGGAGTATATTTGACGTAGATATTTAATTTGTTTAGAGCAAAGCATTTCCACATATTTGATATAACTTGGATAGAATTTTTACTTGGTATGAATGCTGTCAACATAGTTAAGTCATTTATTGGTTCCCACAATTGAAAATAAAATAAAAATAACTAAGTAAATGAGAATCATCTATACAACACGATCAGGAAAGGAAATCTGAATAAGAATCAAGAAAAAGGAGAAGAGTTCAGGACAAATAAAAAAAGCCAAAAATAAAGGATTGCTCTGAAGTTAGCTTACATTTAAACCACACAGCAATCCCAATTCTTCAACTTTTGTCCTTTCATCACGGTGCTCATCAAAAAACAGCGATTACCAATGCTTTTACTAATGTATTACCTCGTTCCTGAAGCAAGACCCACGTGGCCAGTGAATTGAGGAGAGAAAAAGAAACCGTCCTCGAGCTGATGTTGAAAAATAAGATATAAAAATTCATTAGCAGTTACTTTAGCTCACTGCCACTCTATGTCTTTTCACAGATGCTTCTACTTGTTGATGAGTACAGAATGGAACAGGGAAGAAAAGAAAAGAAAATAGAGTTGCAAATACAAGACTAGAGATTCTTGCTCTCCTAACTCTTACAATTGACAATGAGAGATTTAGCGAAACCTAGAGCACATTTTGTCCCCCTTGTTTTCAGGAGAAAGCTGACATACATGGTTCCATGACTTACCAAGCCCCAAACAAGAGATGGGGGCAGAATTCAGATTTCTTGGCTCTCAACCCCTGAAGTGTTCCTCTAAAGGATACTGGAATGACGATTTATGAAAATAACAATTAATGGAGTAAATCTGAATTTCTTACAAGGCATAAAGGAGACCATTTATCAAAAGGTTAAAGAAGGGATGGTATCTTCCACGGACAGATCTTTTAAGAGACCTGGGGTCATTCAAACCAGCGTCCTCAAAAGTGCTTCTAAATTCTGAGAGCCCAAATTTATTAGTAACTAAGTATGGAATTAATATTTATTATATTAATATTTCTTAAATTAATATTTTTATTAATATTTCTCATGTAGTAGGTCAAGGTGGATCAAGGTTATATCAGAAAGAGTATTTTTATTTTTCATTTTTATTTTAAGTGTTAATATACGCTCTCCGGGGCATTAGATTCCCATGTTAAAATCAGTGGATACAGTGGGCTCATGCTTTTTTCCCTTTTAAGCAAATTGGTGGTTCAGTGGATGGGGCTCAGGGCTGTGATTCAGGAGACTTGCATCTCAGTTCCTTCGCTTAAATTAGGCAGCTGCATAACCCAGATGCGTCTCCTTACCTCCGGGAGATAAGGAGATTGCACGAAAGTACCTTAGCTCTAAAATTTTTTGACTTTGAGAATATTAATCTTAGTATTTAAACAGTGAGGAGGTTTTGTTAATATTGTTGCTTTTCCCTTTGTCCTCACTTTTTTTTTCCTTTATCATTTCTGTGTTTTAAATTGAGCCTTGGCTCAACATTTCAGCCTCCAATGATACCACCGTGCATATGGAGAAAAAAATGCAGTATGCTTTATAACAGTTGGTCGACAGATAAATTTTTGAAGCAAAAAGCAGTGTTTGCTTCTTCTGCCTCTTTGTCTGAAGCTGACCACCGTGCATATATTATTGTTCGTCTCTCTAACTATCATCCTAATCCCAAACAGAGGAAAATCTGGCTCAGATTTTCAGTGGTCAGTATAATGCTGACTGTGTAAAGTAGAATTGGATTAAGAAGAGGACAGAGCCTCCCCCTGTATCAAGTACTTTGTTTGATCAAACCAAGATCCTAAGATTGTCTGAATGTGTATGAATTGCACCTTCCTGACTAGACCAAGTTTCACTTCCCACTCTTTCAGCTTCTTCCTGACTTTTTCCCCTTTCAGTGAGATGTGAATGACACATAACGTTGTGTAAGTCTGATGTGTACAAAACAGTGATTTGGCATATGTTCCTGATGGTTTTTTCTCCTTCCTTTTTTCTCATTTTGATCTGAAACTTGTCAATTTCCATACTCGTACTACAATTTGCTGATTTTTCTTTGCAACTCATGACCAAAATTTCTTTTCTTTGCTTTCATAAGCTGCCATCATCTCAGTCAGAAGGAGAAGAGCTCTCTGTGTGAGAAATTTCTTAACTTCTTCATCAGTAATGCATCAATGTTCAGGTCCACAAAAAGTAGACGATAAATTTATATTAGAATTTTATTTTACTTCTTAAATGTATTCTGAAAACCACTCATCTGGTAGACTATGCATAATTCCAGATTTTAAATGTGGGCTTGTTTTTAAGTATTATTCATTTCCAGGTATAATGTATTTCTAATTACCATATTCAGAAAATAGTATATACTTAAAATCATGAAAATATAGAGAATTGGAACATATTCAGATAACCTGAATCCCCATGACAGTTTGTCATCAAAAATTACCTATTTTCAAATATTTTTCTGTACCCGCCCCCTTCAGGGATTCCATGTATATTACACTGCCTGAAGTTGTCCGACCATTCAGCGATGCTTTGTTAATTTTTTTTCAGCCTTTTTTCCCTTTGTGCTTCATTTTGGATAGTTTCCATTCTTACGTCTTTAAATTCACTAACCTTTTCTTCTGTGATGTCTAATCTGCTGTTAAAAGCACCCAGTGTATTTTTCATCTCTTAAAATTCAACATGTCTCTTTATGTTTGCTTTCATGTCTCTAGTAACTGCTTAGCGTTTCTTCTTCTACAGCTTGAATACGTGGAATGTAGTTATGATAACTTTGTGAATGTCCTTGTCTGCTAATTTCATCTGTGCCATTTTCCTGTGGGCCTAGTGATTTTTTTATTAAACGTCACATATTGTGAATTTTACCTTCTTAGGTGCTAGATATTTTTGTATTTATAGCAATATCATTGAGCTTTGTTCTGGGAAGCATTTAAGTTAATTTGATCCTTTGGAGGCATTTATTTACTTATTTTTTTGTAGGATCAGAGCAACCTTTGATTTAGGCTAGTTTTTTCCCACGACTGAGGCAATGGCCTTCTGAACACACTAGTCAGTGTGACAGGGGTATTGAGGGAGGAGGGGCTGTGCTCAGGCTTGCGGGAACACAGCCTGGTGGGGGCTGTGCTGCCCCAGGGAAGGCTCTCCCTGGCTTCAGGTACCCTTGTCACATGCATGCACTGACCACCGCTCCGCTTCAGACTCGGAAGGACCCTTGCAGTCCTCTCTCGAGATAGTTCTCTGCACCACGGGACTCTGCTTCAGGAACTGAACTTCCGCCTCCTGGCGCCGCCAGCTCAGAAGGACCTTCCTGCCCACCCTGGGTTTCCACTCTCTACCCTGTGGCTGGAAACGCTCCACACATAGCTGGGCAATTTGGGGCTCACCTCACGTGCTTTCCCTCCTTCAGAGATCACTGTCCTGCACTGCCACATGTCCAGTCTTTGAAACACGCTGCTTCATATATTTTGTCCATTTTTTCTTAGTTATTTAAGATGGGAGGGAGAATCTTTTGCCTGTTATTCTGCCTTGACTAGAACGATTATGAAGTACATTCTCATTGACCATCACTTTCAGAGTTAAAACAGAAAGACACAGTTCTATAACTGAGGGAGGCAGGTTGCAAACCAAGATCTCAATTCCATCGACCCTCAAAATTAAAAGATGTATCTGTACCATCAGCCCAAGCAGGCACTTGGGCTGCCCAGGAGAGGGACACGGGGATTGCTGTCACACTGGCACTCCAGTTACAAGCTCCTCTATTCTTTAAAGCACCTATGTCTGGACTTTTCTTAAATACTTTCTCAGCTTCCTTGGTAGAACTTCTTGAAGTATTACTGTCCTCTAATAATTCTCTGTGCTCTCCTGTTCCTGCATGGCCACCCCCCTCCTGAGGGGGAGAAAGGGGAGTAGCTACTATGCTCCTTGCTTCCTATTTCATTTCTTCTAAAAATGTTTAAAACTTGCCTTCCTCCCTTTCACCTTATTTTCTTTTTTAGGGGACAAGTGAGAACAAATGCAGTAATATGTATGTGTACACATATGTATGTTTTGCTCTGGATTTTTCTTCAAAGAGTTTTTGACCAAAATAAGAATTTTACTACAGATAAGGCCAGACCTGAGCAGATAGGTGACGCGTGACCAAAACCAGGTTCCCTCGCGCCTCCTGGAGCAGCAGCCGCGCAGCGCTGTGTTGCCCGCTCCCCGCCAGGTCTCACTGCAGACAGGAGGCGGAAACGCTGCCTAACAGCAGAGACCGCTCCAGAAGTGAGGAGAGAGCCCCGGGCGTTTGCACCCAGATCAGTTTTCATTTCTAAAGAGGCTGATCTATTTATTATTAAATAGATAACAGGGAAGAGAATAAGAAAGGAGAAAATATTTCAATTAGTTTTCATTCCTTTTTTTTTTTTTTTATCCATCAGTGTCCACTTCAGCACACTAACATGATTGAATTTATCCATTTTGGATATAGGCCAATTCTACCAGTTTTATAAGGTCTTTTTCAGGTTTTGGTATTAAAATTATTCTGCCCTCATGAAAGATTTTCTGAAAGAATTTAAGATGGGTGTTAATTTTTCCTTGAATACTTGTTAGAATTCACCGATGACTCCATCTGAGCCAGCCTTCCTTCCTTCCTTCCTCCTTTCCTCCTGAATAAATTCACTTTTTTTAGTAGATAAAAGGCTGTTCAGATTTTCTGTTTAATTTTGTAGCAAATGTGTTGGGATAAAGTTGTTCATGATATTCCCTTATTTTCCTTCAAATAGCTATAGAAAAAAAAAAGGAAATATATCCAAATTATGGTAAAAAAGATGCATAGAATCAATAGTGATGGTCTTTCATTCCTGATACTGGCCATTTGTATTGTTTTTCTCTCAATCAGTCTAGATAAGTTTATCAACTCTGTTGATCTTTGCAAAGAATTCACTTTAGATTTCACTAATTTATCCTTATGTTTTGTTTTCTATTTCTTTGACTTCTATTCTTATATTTATTATTTCCTTCCTTATACTGACTTCAGGTTTAATATGCCCTTCTTTTTCTAGTTTCTTAAGTTAAAACTTAAGCCATTAATTTTAGCCTTTGTTTTTCCTTTTTAATATAAGCATTTAAATCTGTAAATTTCCTGCTAAGAAATGCTTTATCTACATCCCACAAATTTTGGAATGTTGAGGTTTCAGTAACTTTTAGTTCAAAATATAATCTAACTTCTCTTGTGATTTCTTAGTTTGATCCATGGGCTATTTAGAAGTATTCTTTTAATTTCCAAATATTTGGAGTTTTTCTAGATATCAATTATTATTAATTTCTAATTTAATTCCATTGTAATTAGATAGCATACTCTGTATGATTTCAGTTCTGTTAAATTTATTGATACTTGTTTTGTGGGTGAACATATGGCCTGTGGCCTGTCTTGGTGAATGTCTTATGTGCACTTGAAAACAGTGTGTATCCTGCAGATGTTGAGGAGAATATTCTACAGCGATCGGTTAGGCCAAGGTGTCTAACAGTGTTGCTCAGATGGTCTGAGTCACTAGCAGTGCGCGGGGGGGGGGGGGGGGGTCTAATTGTTCTATCAGTTACTAAGAGAGGTGTTCAAATATCCATCTATGATTATAAAATTATTTTTTCCTTAAATTCTGTCAGCTCTCTATGTATTTTGAGATTCTTTCTCAGTGCACGCACATTTGTGACTCTCATATCTTTCTGATCAGTGAGCATTTTGTCATTATGAAATCCCCTCCTTTATCTCTGGCAGTCCTGCCTTGAAGCCTGTATTAACCCAGCCACTCTGACACTCCTGTGCTTGTCCTGGGTATGGTACATCTTCTTCCTGCCCGTTTACTCTCAGCCTCCCAGTCTCATGTTTAAAGTGCATCTCTTGTGGACAGCATCTAGTTGGCTATTCCTTTAATTCATTTGGATAATCTCTGCCTGTAATTAGCGTTCAGTCCGTTATAATGTAACATAATTATTGATATGGTTGTCTTAGGCCTACCACTTCTTATTTGTGTGCTATTTACCCTCTCGGTTTTTTTAAATTATCTTTTTCTCCTTTCCTGCTTTCTCTTAAATTATTTGAATATTTTATAGCATTCCATTATAATTTATCTTCAGGCTTTCTGGCTATACCTCTTTGCTTTATTACTTTAGTGGCTGTTCTAGGGATTACAATATGCATTCTTAACTCTTCACAGAGTTAATATCTTACCACTTTATATAAAATACAGATACTTTGTAACTATGTAGGTCCATCTATGATATGGATTTCATGTGTATTGTATCTGTATGAATAATAAACCCCGCAAGACAATGTTACCGTTTTTGCTTCAAGTAATCATATGTATGTTAAAGCAATTAGAAGGAAAAATAAGTTTTGTGTTTGCCACACACAATTTCTGATGCAGTTTATTATTTCTGAAGATCCCAGTTTTCATCTGGTGCAGTTTCTCTTCAGCCTGAGGAGGCACCCCTTACAGTTAAACCCTGCTAGCAGCAATCTCTTTGTGTTCTTTATAGAGAGAGATTTTTATTTTACCTCCCTTTTGAAGGCTGTTTTGCTGCTTTATAGGTTGATAGTTTCCTTTTTCTTCCAGGACCAGAAAGGTGTCGGTCCACTGTCTTCAGGGCGCCATTGTTTCTAGTGAGAAGTCAGAGGTCATTGAAGTGATTGTTTTCCCCTACATAGTATGTTTCTGTGAGGTTGGTTTGTTTGTTTTATTTTGTTTTGTTTGCTGCTTCAAGATTTTTCCCTTTCTCTTCATTTTTAAGAACATGCTCTTTAAAAAAAAAACAAAAAAACAAACTTCTCCTGCTTTGAGTCCACTGTGCTTTTTGAGTCTGTAGAGTTGTGTCTTTCACTAAATTGGGGGGCTCTTCAGCCATTATTTCTTAAACTATTATTGCACATCATTCTTTTGTTCCCCTTCTTGGTACCTCAGTACCCCAGGTGTTGACATTGTCCTACAGGTTCTTGAGGCTCCCTTCACTTCTTTCAGTACTTTACTCTTTGCTCTTCAGAATGAATCATTTCTGTTGATCTGTTTTTACATTCATTGACTTTTCCATTATCATATCCATTATGCTTTTCAGCCCATACACTGATTGTCCTGGAATTTCCACTTGGTATCTTTTCATAGATTCTTTTCCTCTGCTGTGATTTCCTGTGTTTTCACTCATGAGGAGTGTATTTTTCTTTACATATCATTGGGTATGATTAGAATGGCTGCTTTAAAATCCTTAGATGCTAATTCTAACATCTGAGTTGATTGTCTTTTCTCTTGAAAATGGGTTACATTTTCCATTTTCTTCATCCAGTAATTTGGATTGTATCTTGGACATAGTGAATATTATGTTGTAGATACTCTGGATTCTGTTATACTCCTCCAAAGGGTACTGATGTTTTTGTTTTAGGAGGCAAGTAGCTTGACTGGACTCAAACTGAAGACCCTGTCTCTTGGACTGCAGCTCAGATGTCCATTCTGTATTGTTTTGTTTTGTTTTGTTTTATTTTGTTTTTAAATCCTTAATTGTGCTTCATGCAGTCAGTCCTGCACATGTATGGTTCAGAAGTCAGCCAGAGATTTGGGCAGAGTTTTACACAGGATTGTGCTTTTCCCATCCTCTTTCAGGCTCCTTGCTTTCCAGAGTTTTTCCTTTACTTTCTAGTGCCTTTGCCTGCCTCCAACTTTTTTTTTTTTAAGCCAGAAATGCTTTCTTATTGGACTGTTAGCATTCATGTGTGACTAAAATTCATAAAAGTGGGAAATTCATCTTCTGTTATTACCTTCATCTAAGTTTTGACTCTCTCCAGACTCTGTCTACTCATAGTCACATGCAGTGCCTTCAGGTTAATTGTGGGGTTTTTTTTAAACTTTTTGCCCAGAATTTATAGTTATTATCTGCAGGAGGTTTGATATAGGATTATGCCAATATAGGTTTGATTTGGATTATGCCAATCCAAAGTGGGACTCTGCCTCTGCTCTATATGAAGACAAACAGGTACCTCGTGAATTTTTAAAAATTAATATGTAGGGTGGTTCCTAAGAGTGTAGGTATTAACATACTCTAAATATCATTCTAAACTGGGCTTCAAGGATTGCCTTTTGGTTTTTCAGTTTGGTTGGTTTATTTTGTTTTGTTTTTAATAAAGTACTTCCGTAAGTTTCCTCAACTGGAATACCTTTCAACCTCCATGCAACCCAGTGTCTGATTCTCACCCTGGATTTTGTTTCAAGCGCAGTTCAGGGGGCTCCAGGATCCTTTAGCCTGGCTTCTGGGAGATGCCATTGCTACGGCACTCTCCCCCTGTGGAGTGCCTGCAAGTCTCAGCAGAAAGATCCCAACACGCATATTTTGCTTCTATTTATTATGTAGAGAGCTTTTGTGACATTTTATGAACAGCAAAGCCCCTGATTCACGCCTTACCACAGATATGAGAGCCAGCTAATGAAATGTACCGTTGATTTCCTTTTTCTGTCTTTTTAAAATTCCAGTTCTAATAATGGCCCCCAGTGGGGACCAAGTGGCTAAAACAATGGGAAGGGAGAATTTTCAGCAGTAGGGTTTGCTTTGAGCCTAAATGAAGCTGTTGTGATCATGTTTTTAGTGAAATGACATCATGGAAGGAAGTCAATTCCTTCTGGTTGGACCCCAAAGAGCAAGTGTCACACCCCCAGATCATGCCCACTGGTAGTAATTAAGCATCACTCTGTAGAGAGCCCTGGGTGCCTTACGAGGCAGTACTTTTGAGAAGCCCAGACTTCAGATTTCCAGTTATTCTTGTAGCAAATGGATACCTTCACTCTCTGTTCTCCTTTCTTCCACTGGCCTCCAAAGGGCTTCTTTGAGTTCAGCCTTTTTGTATTAAGAGGGCATCATTAGAAAGCAGGATTTAATTTATCGAGTAAAATGTTCAGAAGAAAAACAAAACACTTAAGACATGTTCTCAGCAAAGAAGAAGGTACATTGGATCTTTATTTTCTGAAGCAGTAGTTAACACTTTTAATGGAAACTTCTGTGACATCAGTGAGGTGTTCCAAAAGAACCAGAGTACTTATAATTAATTGTATTAATCATGAAGACTGCATTTATCCTCAGCCTCTGTGGTGTGTTGAGGATAGAGATGTTTGCCCAAGAAGAAAGCTAACACGCATTCTTCAGTGTGAAGTAATTTTCACTGGTATTCGTATGGCAGGTGTTTGCTTTTCATTTATTCACTTAGAGTTTTTTTTTTTTATCCTTTTGGAAATTCATTGATTTATTTTGTGAAATGCCGAGAGGAAGGAGAGGAACTGACTCTGATTTGTGACAAGTGTCCTTCCTGAGCAAAATACTCATTTCTCCTAATCACTTTTCTATCCTTTTCATCATTATCTCTCTTTTTTTAATTGAGATATAATCAACAAATAACATTATACTAGCTTCAGGTGCCTAACATAATGGTTCAATATTTGTATATATTGCAAGATATTATCTCTTATCAAATCGTCTTTGTATATTATAAAACACAGAAATCTACAACCTCGATTAACATCACAATTTGTCAACAAATTATAATAACTGTAATTATAAAATATATAGACCTCTAGATTTTACTTTTAGAGAATTGCATCTTGACTTCTTCTGTCAAAAATGTGAATAGCATGGAGATGTGTGATCTCTTGGTCTAAAACTGACATCCTCTTCCCTAACAGGATGGCAGGCATTGGAAAGCAGGAGGGGACGGTGTGGACTGGCTATCTGCATCCTGTCTTGCCAAAGGATAAATAAAGGGCATTCATTCATCAGCTTTCAAGCTGCCACCCTCTCTTCTCTTCCCCAGCCCCCATCTCTCCCTGAAATTGGGAGGAGGGAGGTTCTGATTATTTTTTGCCTATTTCTAGCAGAGCTAGGCATGAACAATTAAATTTAGGGCTTCCCTGTGGTCTGTGAATAACAGTGCACAGTGCTAACCATCAGGGCACAAAGGCAGACAACAACAACAAAAAGGCTTTTTTATTTTTTGTTTACCCTTCAGGACACTGTTTACCTTATCACTGAAGGGGAAGTTACCATCTCATCCCTTTTGGAAATTGTACAGGGTTTATCCTCTAGCTTCAAATTGCAAACTGTCCAGTGAGAGGGTGAATGCGTCAGCCTGGGGCCAGGGGGTTTATACCAGGCCCTGCTCTCCGCCGCCGCCTCCCCAGCCCCTGTTGGCGTGTATGTGTGTCCTTCCATCTGCCTGTCTGTCTCTCTGTCTCAGGCTTCTGCTCTGTCTCTGGAATGCACCTTCACTCTCTCATGCTCCCCGCTCTCTCTCACCCCCTTTTCCTTGATTTTTCTGTCAAACTGATTTCTTTTTCTCCCTTTCAACCAGAAGGATGTTTTTCCTCTTTTTTTTCTCTCTCTCTCTAAATTTACTTCACAGCAGATTGTCTTGTAGTAAATCACCAAAAACCCAAACAGCACTAAAGCATTCTGATACAACATTAGCATTTGCTTAACAAGCACAAGATAAACATTAAACAAAGAACTGCATTTCTTTATTAGAGGCTGCAAGATACATAATCCATGAGCACAAGAAACATGGGACCCAGTGGATATGCAGATGTGTGTTATTTCATTGGCGCTGGGCGGCCTTGTTAGAAAAGGTTTTCATCTGAAGGCTTGGGGGGTGGATGGTTGACTGTCCCTGGTGGGGCTGTAACTAGATACAGAGACTGTTGCAAGCTAGGCTGGGCTCCCTGGTGGACGTGCTGATTGGACAGCCTGAGGAAAACTTGGGAAGCGTCGGGAAGTGAACTCAATCACCTTGGGGATGATAGGGTAGAACCAGATGAAGGCATTTGACTTCTTTTGTAACTCCCACTAAGGACAGATTGCCAGTGCGATCCAGCCTCCATAACTGCAAATCAGGCCCTTTCCCCTATGCCGATTTCATTAGAATGGCCAGCATGGTGCAAAGAGGAAAAAAAAAAAAGGTTAGACACAGTAATTTTACAGGCAGGCGGGTACAAAAAAAATCTGCATAATTAAGCAGTCAAGGCTGCTAATAGGGGAGTTTATATGCTCTGGGACCTGGCAAGGGCAGCACATATGGATATAGCACTGGATATTAAATCTACGGCGTGCAGACTTACTCAGGGCCCTCAGAGAAAAGGCTAATTATAGAGAGAGGAATTGTGTTTACTGGTCTGTCTTGGGCAAAGATGGTGAAAGAACTACAACCAAGTTTTGCAGTTCGACATGAACAGGCTGTTAATAGAGATATCAAAATACGTGCTTGTGGTGGTTCCTACCTCATCAACACAAAATCTCAGATTCTGTGGACACTCCCCCCACCCCGCGTTACCGACTGGAGGCGAAGCCCTTGGAGTTGAGTTTCGTCCATAGGTGCGTGTGTAACGTCAGGGTACACGGGATAGGAGGGTGTGCGCGGGATTAAATCGCCACAGTTCAGTCTCGGCCATGCTCTTTGTCATCGTAAATTTTATTTCGCAGCTGAGCTAGCCCTGTTTAAAAATGTCAGTGCTTCTGGGCCTGAGCTTCAGTATAAATGGAGCATCTGAGTGGAAGTTGCAGTGGGCAGGGGTAAGCCTTTGGAGAGAGGGTGTGTTTCTGGAAGAGGCTCTGATGGGATGGACATTAACATTTCATAATGCAGATCAAAGGTACAGAGAAAACCCAAAGGCCCCTTTGTCACGTGCCCCTAATGACCGCCTCATACATGAGCCAAGATGATTTCTTCAAATTATTAAAGAGATTCATTCCGTATTTGTATGTATGTATGCATGTATGTATGCATGCCCTTACTTATTTATTTAGTTCCATACAAAGAACACTTTCTGAAGAGGACAAGCTAGTGGGCCATTTGCCCAGGGCTGGATGTGCCAGGGCGAGCCTGGGTGTTTCAGGGGATCGAGCCTCCTGCAGATTTCGTTGGCAGACAAGCCTTCTGGACCCTTTGTCCTTTAGGGAAGCTGCCCAGGGAAGAGAGCAGCCCTCGCCGAACACAGATTTGTGGCTGTGGGCTCGGCCATTCGGGGGCCTGCGGTGCATGCCATTGCTGCCCACCCCCCGACAAGGAGGGCCAGAGAAGAACCCCACCACCTTGTCTCAAGATGCCCTAAAACCTCAGGCTTAGGAAAGTAAACAGCATCCGATCAGCCCAATACTGGGTCAGGCTCGCCTGACATCTGTACTCTGCTCAGAGGCAGGGAATCCAGCGCTAATGAGAAGACCCAACCCAGCCTCGGGAAGCGCGAGTCGCAAAGGCTAATGAAGAAGCAGGGTGGCCCCTTAAAACGAGGGAAAGCATCAGGTGCCCTGCACCTCCTTCCCCGCTCCTTGTTCACCAGCTGACCCGGGGCGTCCCTTTTACTAAGAACAGCTGATCAGATGTCATAGCACTCGGCTAAGGGGGAAGGGTCTTGAGAGTCTAGGAGAATGCCGATACTCAAGGCAGATATTTCACACTCGATTCTTGAGCTGTATTTTTGCCCTAGCAGCTGTTCACTTCATTGTTAAAATCAGACCAGTCCTGAGACTATTTTCAAACTCCATGACTTCTGATACTTTCTGATTCCTCGAGGTTACAGTGAGGAGGCATTCTAAAGAGAGAAAGTGTGACTGTCCCCAGGTTGGTAGGGACCGCGTGACACAAGACGGATGCAGCGGCTTCACAAGTACTTACAAGTCCATTCTTTTTATCCCATTCTTAATGCCTGAGACTTAAAAATGTTAAAATAGAGAAAATCTTCTGGGCGGTGGACTCAGGGGAAGTCCATACCTGGAAAATGGTAGCAGCTCAATGCAGAATGCTCGGGTCAGGACCTGGCCATCTTTTTCTGCTTGCTGAGAGAAACTGAAGTTGACCAGAACGCTGGCAAGCAGTAAGTAGGCCCCACTAGAAAAGGGGAAAATAGTATTATTTTTAGGTAGAAATAAATATAGAGGACAGGGCTAAACACACAATTGCTTTTGTTTTTTAATTTTGGGACTGATCAGAAGTAAGAAAGCTGGACAAGAGGCATGGGTAGAGGAACGGAATGAACTTGAAAAGCTCTCCTTGGTTGCGTGTTGAATTATGTGGGATTACCAAAAAGAGCCAGCCACGTCCCCCTCCCCAGTCTGTTCCTACCTGGCCCATGCTGGACTCAGCATGCCTTACAGCTTGGTGGCTTCCCAAGTCTGCTTTCTCCCTCCCTCAGTGTCTCCCTTCCTTTCTTGTCTTTTTCCTTCCATTCATTCACTCGACAACAGTGAAAAAAACACAATTGCCTTGAGAACAGACCTAGTAAGTGATAAGAAGGATAATCAAGAAGGAATGTATCTTATAGAGGAAATAAGACTTGTATTTATGCTGAGGGAGAATGTGACAAATGCCCTAAGAGTCCCATAAAGCATGGTAGGAATTCAGAGGAGAAATAAACTCTGAGTGAGGGGAAGGGACCTGGCCAGGGACTAAAGCCTGAGGAACAGCAAAAGGTGTGGCAGGTCTTTTCCACAAACACACAGACAGTTGGGTTGAGGAGAAGACAAAGGAGAAAGAAAAATAACCAGTTGTGTCATGGCAATGCCCTGAGAGGAAGAGGTTTTCTAAAGTGGACAACTTAACAGCATTAACATCTTCTGGGTATTGTTTTAAAATTTATCATTACCATATGCTAAGATTTCCTCATAAATATCTGAGTTAAGTTGAAAACCTTAAAGAAAAAATCTCTGTTGGATCTGCCCAAAGGCTCGCGCAGGCCTGGGGGCCTAGTCAGCGCTGCTCCTGCTCCGGCAGCGGCCCCCCTCCGCCTCTGGGAGCAGAGGCCCACCCGCCCCGCCGGCCGCATCCCTAGAGCAGCCGCCGCGTGTCTGCCCTCGGAGCCCCCATCCCGGTTGGTTCTACCTCTCAAGTCCTGCAAGGCCCAGAACTGCTTCGGGGCAGCTAACAGAGCTGACATGGAGGAGAAAGCACTTTCCATGGAGAAGAGGGGGGAGAAATAGAGGGGAGCAAAGTCAGTAAGTGAAGTTTAAAGAGTCAAAACCCTTGATGTAAGATATTCCAGCAAATGAAGTAAACATTTGCTTCATGCTAGTAACAAAAACGACCGATACTTACAGAGCCCTCGTCGTCAGCCAGGCGTCGCGCTGCACACTTGCTGTCGATTATCTCCGTTGCCCCACTGAGTCTCACTTCTCAGCCCTGTGCTGTGGATACTTGGTAGCCCCACTGGCTAGACGTTTTGACGGCGGCAAGGTTAAGTGATGTAGAAGAGATTCCACAGCGTGTTAGGGGCATCCACCACCACCGAGTAATTCCAGAGCCCGAATTTTTAAAGTCACTCCGCCACGGTAAATGGAAAGAGAGGCTTTGCAGATGATGTCTGTGATGACTTCTGTGGACACTGTCTGTCCTCTCCACGGCGGTGGAGGCCCACTGAAGCCTCTGGTAGAGGTCTGTGTTCGCTAACATGCCCACCGAGCGCGTGCCTCATTTATCAGGATTTTGGTAACGTGACAGATTACAAAACTGGACTCAGTAATAATGGCCTGCCGGCTGTCAGAGGTTGAACCCTGTTTTAGAAGATTTTGCTTTTTTGAATTAAGAGGAATTCAGTGGCTGACCATTCAGTTTCTGAGTCTTATCGGAAATGAATATTTAAACAATGCGCAGGGAGGCTTAATTGCGCTTGTGACCTGCTTTCATACATATTTGGGAGGGTAGAGATGGAAATGGAGAACACACAGTGGATGCATTTTACTGCCAGAGTGGAACTTTACAAACGTACCAGGGGACCTTTTGGTAATGTTTGTAATGTGCTGCTATTGTGATTTAGGAAAGAAAAATGCTACTGCTGGGCTTTATTTTCAACGGATTTTTTTTTAAACATCAATTAATGCAATCAAATGTAGTACAGGGAAATCTAACTTTTTATTTACATTTCTGGGGGCCAGGGAGGGCTTGTTTGTTTTTGTTAACTCCAAGCATTTGAGCTGTACAGTATATGGTTTTCTTGGTATTTTCCAGATCAACTCAGTAAGTTATATTTAACAGTCTATGTGAAAATCTCCACACGCAGAAGAGAAAACAGCCTTGTAACTGGTACCATTTGTCAGGAAACAAATGATTCTGCCTTGCTTCACGCAGTTTGAAAATAATGACTTTTTTGGTCTTTAAAAACAGATTTAGTTAATAAAATGATTCATATCGGTTTCCTTACACATACCAGCAAAATTGAAATATGTTATTTCTTCATGAATTAGTCAAATTTTTGAATGCCAGGTTTTGAACTCAATCTTGATAAATCCAAAAGTAATAATCTAAAAAAAAAAAAAAAGAGCATCATATATTTGGCCTTAAACCTTCAAAGGGCACTCAGATAAACCTGTCAGATGATCAGAAAGGTCCAGCTGAAAGTCCGTTTTTCTAATTTTTCCTCCCTTTGTGAATCACTGCCTTAACTAAACAGACATTATCAACACAAGCGGCTGGGTGATCTCCCGTCTTCCTGAGCACAGGGACCCATAGATGATCAAATGGAAACTTGGTTCCATATTGAAATGTAATCATTGTTCTTGCCCCATAATCTGAAGCCTAGACACAGATCAGAACGCAGTTCTACCAGTAACTTCCTACGTAATTTTGAGCAAATCAGTTACACTCTTCCTAGGATTTGGGTTAACCTGGACTAATCCCTGTTATTGAGCAGCTTAACTGAGAATTGAGGTATATAAGCCCACACCACACACACGTTTTGAAAATTGTAAAGTTCACTATAAATATAGTGAGGTGTTACATGTATAATCATCCCCAGGGAGAGGTCAATGAAGAAAAGGTACCACTGTAATCGTCGTAGCACCGACAAGAGCCTCCTTCTTATGGGGCTTTCAAAAAAAAAAGATGGGGCAAGAGAAGCTGAGTCTGAATTGTATAGACGCTTCATTCAACTTGTGCTTAAAAGTCGTGTTGGCCTGAGCACGAAGTATGACCTTTGGCAGCAGATGAGGTAATATGTAGACTTAATCGGGTGAGTTGAGGCCACATTGACTACTTTGATTTGGAATTTCCCTGCCGTTATCATTTTAAGACAGACTTTCTAATATTCATTTCGAAAGAGAGATGCTCAGATTCTAGATGCAGATTCTGTCTCTGTGTGTCACCTGACCACGTTCTCCTTTCTCAGGCTGTTCCCTTTTGAGAGGGTGTCCACCTGCGTTGCGGGTGCCATGAGGTAGAGTAACAAGGCTCAGAATGGCCTGGTCTGGCCGAGATGCCAGCCTACTGCTTCATCAGTAATGCAGCTCACTCAAAAGGGTAATGTCATAGGTACTCTTATTCTCTGAGGCTTTGTTTTACTTTTAGTTCTTTGAAGTAGCTGGACCAATATTTAATTAAGGAAACTTCTCTTCCCATTATGAGGAAGAAAATTTTATTTTGTTACTGGGCATTTTTCTCTAAATATAAGTATCTATGCAGGGTCAGTTATTGTGACTGGTTGAAAATATGCTAAAAATAGGGACATACTGTACTCCTTTCTGCACATTCATTCCAGGCTAACTGTATTTACCCACTCTCATGTTAACTTCTGATCTGTCTTCCCTCCAGTATGCAGAGAAAGGAGAACTTTGTTCATTGTTGGTTCACATCAGACTATTCGCCTCCGTCTTACCCAACAGTTATTCTCCTACAAAATTATACACTGTATTTACTTTTCTCCAGATTGTCAAATATCAGAACTCTCATGCTAATCTCTGTCTTTAAGAAACCAAACACTGCTATTGCGTTTTAGAAGCAAAGGAAGAGTAGGAGGCCAAAACATCAGAATAGGTCACCTTTCATCCTGGAATTTTACGTTTTCCTTTACTAATGATGAAACTGATAAGTGCTAAATATGATTTGCTTTTGGAAAGGACATAAATTTTAGAGTTATGAGTATCAGATTTCTGCTTAGGTTGCTTAAGACAGCATTGTAATTCTATGCGGACAGCATCCCATCCTGCAGCGGGGCAAAGCAGAGCTTTTAAATATGTAAAATGTGTAAGGCCACTGATAGATTTTTAAAAATATTTTATTTACTTATTATTGTATTATTTAATTGTTTTTATTTTGGCAGGGCAAGGGGAGCAATAATTAGGTTTATTTATTTTTAGAGGAGATACTGGGGATTGAACCCAGAACCTCGTGCACATGCACGCTACCACTTGAGCTATACCCTCCCCCTTGGTAGATATTTCAGTGACTTTTTTTCCAATAGATTTCCTTTTGTGCTAGGAAATTATCAGCCTTCTTTATATTTACAGAATATACAGTATTTAAATATTTAAAACAGCCCGTGAATGAGCTGGTTCAGGTTTTAGAAAAATTGTCATAAAGACAGAGGATTAAAAATTTATTGTGCCCAAAGCATCTTTATAATTTGGCATTATAGTCTTAGAAATATTTAATAGCTTTGCAGAAGGTAATATAAGGAATTACTATCCAAGAAAGTTGCTATCCTTAATTATTGTGTCTCATTCCTCATTTAACAGATACACTTATTAACTAATCCATGGTTTTTGTTAGGCCCATTTCATAGTCTTTAGCTTTGGTTTTTGACTTAACAAAACACCTAAGAATATCTGCTTCTTCACCGTACTTCCAAGCTCAGTAGAAGTAAGACAGAAATCTTTGTAACAATGTGAATCTGTCAACTGTCCTTCCTTCCTTCGTTCTTTCCTTCCTTCTTCCCTCCCTCCCTCCCTCTCCCACTCCCCCCAACCCTTTTGTCTCTTTCTTTTTTTCCATCTCAGTAGATAATAACTCTCTCCTGACTGACAGGAAACAGACAGAGGAGATAAGAATGAGTATGATTCATTGGTATGCCAGTAACATCTTGGCTTCAGCATATAGTGTCTAGATGTGCTGGTGAGTCCAGAATGATACCCAAGAGAGAAACGTAGGTTAGGAACATATCGAACTAACTTGTTTTCCGTACGTAAGTACGGCATTGGATTTTCAGTAAGCCACACACTTAGGATATGCATGGAGTCCCAGTTTCTTCCCAAATACTCCATTTTGTACAATATCGGGGGATGATTCAGGCACTTAAAGAAGTGTAATTAGCTACAGGCAGAAGAGAATTGAGGAATCAGTCTTTGTTTCTGAATAATGATGATTCCATAAAGGAGAGCCTCCAGCCCAGTCTCCACAGGGTTTCAGGTGACAGTTTAACTGAATCGCTGGTGACTGCCCTGGGAGCAGGCAGCAGCCTTCAGCCGTGATGCCTTCAGCGTCGTAAGCTGTATAATCACGAGTGTTCCTTTCACACTGACGGCTCAGCCCAGAGCGCTTTACCAAGGAACGTGTTCCAAGAGCCTCCGCAGAATCGGGAGATACGGGGAATTTAACTTTCCACTCCCAACAGGTGCTGCGTATCAGCTAAGGCCCTGCCTTCCTGAAGGGAGAGGAGGGCGTTTGCAAGGGCAACAGACCTCAATGGTGCGCACCTAGTTGGTCAGGGAATAGGAGACGATGCGGCCTGGAATCCATTCAGGCTTTGTCTTGTTGGGGAGCCAAGGAGTGACCAGGTGGTGTGGAAATATAAATAGCTCTTTGCACTTCAGTGAGAGATCCAGAGTGACGAGAACTTTTGCTCTGCATAACTGATGACTTAAATTGCTGTAGTTCAGAGGGAGGAAACTTTTTTGAAATGAGGGATTGGCGGGACAGTGCAGTACTAGAATTTAGGAACTCTGAATTCTGGTGCTGGCCATGACCAAATGCTTTACCATGGTGGGTGCATCAGTTAATATCTCTAGTCTCCATTTTCTCACCTTTTCAACAAGTCTTTAGTTAATTAGATTGTCTCCAAAGGCCCTTCTAACCTTTATCAAACATTTCAGCATTTAGCCAAATATATACATTTACCCTTTCCTTTTTCCTATACATTCCTAGTTTATTGCTTCTCCTCCATTTTACATGGAGAAAAAAAACAAAACCACAGCGTTCTGGGATCTTTGAAAACATTTAAGCCAACAAATACAGTTTGGGGAGGTATTTATTGAAAGGAGAAAGCCAGATCGTGGGCAGCCGGCTCTCCTGCGCCCTCACAATCCCATTTCCCATATCACTTTTCAGGTTTCTCTGAGCATCGGGGGCGCTATTTGTTTTTGTAGGGATGTTAATCACCTTACAGGAGTTTTATGTCGTCCTCTATTTTTCTTCAAGCACAAAAAGCTTCAGCGGCAATAGAGTGTGGAAGAAGAAACTGTACGTAGATTCACACACTGTACTTTTTTTCTTTTAAGTGTGTTGTTGCAGGTTTTTTTCTTTGCTAATATATTTTGACACCTTATATTTGTAACCCGCTGTCCTCTTTAATTGCTTATTGTTATTAATTACGTAGTGGTAACGTAGTTAGCTGCTTGAGCCACTTGGCTGTGAAGAAATTCATTTGTCATTATTGCCGTTGGAGCTACGGGAAATCACCAGCATTCTATCCAGAGATGAATGTTTTTGAGCTCACAGCCAGTCAGAATCTGAACACGGGTCAGATCCTCAAGGGTTTTCTTTCTGCCACTGCCCTTCGGTTCTCCTGGTCCCTGTGCCGAGGACCTTCATTTTCTCTTATCTTTCATTTTCAGTCCTTGATTTGCTGCTCTTCCAGTGACGTTTGTATATTATTTTCAGCACTCCATTTGGTGGCCTGTCCCAACTGTTCCCTGTATTTTCTCCTCAGGTCCCTAACTGTACATGGTTCTTCCTAGAGTTTCTTTGATAATGTGAATAACATTGCTGCCTTTACAACTCTGTTACATGCAATTTTATTTTAAATCATGAATGAAGACTGGGCATTGCTTTAAGCCACATCTTGCAGTGAAACTGATCATTATGCCTTCTACTCACACTACAAATAATCAGATGTATTTAGGTTCCCAAATTAGGAAGCTGCCGGTGGAATGAATGCGTGAATGAATGAATGAAGTCCATACGCAAACATGGGGATGTGTACTTGAACACACTCCGCTACTTCCGATGTCTGTAGTTCCTTTAAATCTGGGCTTAATTTAGAATTCATGACCCCACAGCTGCGTGTGCCACAGAACAGCCAGGCCAGCGAGCTCCTCTGCCTTCTGGCAGCATGACATTAAATTCACACTAGTTAAGCCAACTTAAATTGAGCCTCCTTGAACCTTCCTAAATAAAACTAGTGGCCTTAATTACAATCGGGCAATTTAAAGGTTATGGAGCTCTAACTAGTACTGCAGTCTATCACTTTAATAATGCACAGGAAAATTTCTCTGAGGGGTGGCATCGTTTGATTAGAAGAATTCCAGTTTCACAGCACATTTCCAATAAACTGTTTTAGAAATCTTACTGCATTTATTACACCATTGCCTTTTTTTTTTTTATTCTTCAAGGCCAAGTTTCTGAGGTCACACCAACAGAACAATGAAAATGTGAGTCATTTGCAAATAACGTGCAGTATTGTGACTTTTTTGCATTGCTGCTTAGGACCTTCTCAGGATTGCCACAGGCAGAGTGAAGGGCGCAGGATAAGGCCCCTTGGAAATCTGAGGGTACTGCCCCCACCTTCGACCCTCATGCCTCACTGTAGATTAGCCTTGTGCTCTGGTGTTTTATCCTGATCCTGAACACCACGGGTTAGGAGAAAAGATGTCATCTTTGCCATAAGTCATCAATAATACAAGTTTCTTAGAATGATAATTAGCTTTGGAAATGCCTGGAGGGTTTCTCGTCTTAAATCTATGGGCACCAAAAACCCCATGGTTGTTGAGATCTGCAGTCGTCACCAAAGCTGGTGAACCTTGTTTCTTTTGTTTGATTTGGGGTTTTCTGTTTTGGTTTTGGTTTTTTGTTTTTAAATCATCAGCAATAGCAACCTATGCCTTCTAGCGAGAATAGACAGATTTTCAATGTCGAGAGACTTTCTCCTCCAGATAACTAGTGGCTTTATGCCAAGAAGAAGATAAGAAAAAAAGAAAAGGAAAGGAAAGGAAAGGCCCCGACTCTGGCCATAGACTCAGCACAGAACACAAAGACACACATGCTGAGCGCCGTGGCCGGCGCGTGGCCTGCGCGGCCGGCCCCTGCTGCGCGGGATTCCTGTTGACTGCTGCACCTTCGCGGCTCTCCAAGGTGTTTTCCCGACAGATTTATCTGTAAAACAGGTTACACTTAGTCTGTGCTGCATGAACTACCCTCTTTCAATTTCTCCAATTTGTGTGGGGTTTTTTGTATAGTACACCTATGCTTCCACCAGTGTCGAAAGCCCCTGATGTGAGGGCATTAATAGCAAGTAATTAATGGCAAACGAGAAATTTTAAGCAAAAAGTGTAATAAATGCATATATCTGGTTTAACCAATCAGTTAAAAGAACAGAGCATCGTAATACAAGAATGCATAACTATTAATAATAATTGCTTAAAACGTGACCTATGGGTCATGGATGTATGACTTGAGACAAATGAAAGATAATTATCCCTTCTTTCGTATGGTTCTCTTTTTTTTTCTATTTCAGAAATCGCATAATAACACTTTTCCTCTTGAAATAAGGGATAAGTTTTGACTGATAAGTTTCCTGCCAGAGATAAGCTGGCAAATAAGATAGTTACAGTGTCAATGCTTTATCTGCCAGAGCATTTTAGTCTTCTTTTGAAAAATAATGAAGGCAAGCAGCATAAGGTGAATTTGGCTAGTCCAAATTTGTCACATGCAAAAGGTTTAATGTTCAAGGGACTGGAGCAAACTTGTAAAATGATAAATAATAAACATTGTTTTGGTGTTAGTCTTGGCATTTTGTTCTGGTGAAATTAGAGATAGGACTAGCTAAGTACATATTTCCTACAGATTCAATAATAATTATTGAGTCTCAACTATGAGCCACGCACTGTTCTAGGTACTTGGCAAACATCAATACGCAAAACAGATAAATGCCCTTGCCCTTCTGAGACCTGCCTTGTAGCGTGAATTGATGATAACCCCAAACTGAGTTGTTGGCACTCTCCTGGTACTAAGGTGTCCGGGGCCAGCACCTGCCTCTCTCTAATAGGCAGAGCCAGAGCTGGAACGTATTACTGAATTGGGAAATTGGGAGCACGTTATTTCCAATCGTGTTGTATGTGAATTTTTTTTTACACTATTTTGTGTGCCCACAAACTTTCTGTCAAGGCAGAGACCAGAGCAGCACTAAAGATCAGGTGACAAAGCTTCATGAAAGAAAAGGTTTACTTTCATATATTCAAAGTAAGGGGGGAAATGGACTGTTCAAATAAACTGGACCCCTTGCAGTGGAATACAGTGGCATATAGTAAAATCAAAGTCATATACAATAAGCTAATATTTTAAAAACAATTCTAATTTTTTAAAATATATTTTTAAATGATATCTATAATTTTTGTTTGGGTTTTTTTTTTTTTGGAGGTAGAGGGTGGAGGTAATTAGCTTTATTATTTATTATTATTTTTTTAATGGCGGCACTGGGGATTGAACCCAGGATTCCCTTCATGCTAAGCGTGCTCTCCACCACTGAGCTGTACCGTCCGCCCAAGTAACCCTAATTTCTAAACAGAACTAGAGACTATGTCAGACTGGTTGGTCTCCATCCTCACCCCCGCCCCGTTCCCCGCCCTCGCTTTTCCAGAGCGAGCAGTAGTTTTAACTAAGAAACATGTAGTACTTTCTTCTTTTCTTGGTTGAGAACTTTTTCCTTGGGGGATGGGGTGAGGGGAGCTCATTGGGATTTTATCAGAGCCTTTCCAAAACCTGATGTTTGAGGTGTTTTTAATAAATATATTCGAATCCCAAAGTTTTGCCTTTAAAGCTGCTTGCCAGCATTGTATCAAACATACTCTGAGACTCCAGCCAGGGGGCCCATGTTTAGATTAGAAAAGTAAAGAAAAGGGTGCAGACCTGAGGGTGCCTACGTCCCTGTAGCTCAGGTCTGAAAGGCGTGTTTAGTCTGTGTTCTCAGCCCTAATTCCAAACTTGGGCCAAAGTATCGCTACTAAGTCCCCACAGGTGGAAGGAAGCCACCTTTTTAGTGGGTTGTTTGTTTTATTGTGTACTATTTGAACAGCATTCCAGTGTTTTCTCCTACAACAGAATATTCTAATAGCCGTTCCCCACAACTGATAATAATAGCCAAGGAACTGGACGATATTGCATCTCAGAGCATCTAAAATCCCACTGCCTGCCTCTCCCATCCCAGCCCACCTGGACCTCCTGCTAGTTTCCAAGCTGCTGGTGTTTATGGGGCTCTAGGCAGCCCCTGGGCTCTTTAAAATCTGCTGGGTACAATGCAGCCTACCCCAGCTGAATCATTTCCTGCTCCAGCCCTGCTGATAATGAGAAGTTCAAGACAGGAAATAACCGTGTCAGTGTCAGTGGCTCTGCTTATAAAGTCCAAAAGCATCCTAGCCTTTAGACCATTGGCCAGAAGCAGGTAGTAACTGAGTTCAGTGCAGACCTGCACCCTGTAGGTCTCCTTGAAGTAAGATTCTGGCTGAGATACGTGGGCTGTTTATCATTTTGCTTTCCTTGACATGCCCAAGGGTTAGGCACTTTGTGCGTGGATAGTCAAAGCTGAGGTGCCTGGTGCTCACTGACTCTTAGAATTCCCAGTGCCCTTTGTCTCTTAATGGGAGTCTCATGCTTGTAACCTCATACCCCTCTCCTGTGTGGCACAGAAATACTGACAGTGCCAGACTTTCCCATATTGCCAGTGAGCAAAATCCAAGAAGGTGCTCTGTCAGTCTTCAGGCAACATTCATTTTCACGTCGCACTGTGGAAAAGGATAGGGCAGAACTTTTCAGCTCGTGTAAGGAGAAGGTTCACACGGTGTTCAGTACTCGCCAATGCTGCTTTTTTTTTTTTTTTTTTTTTTTACTTTGGGGGCTTAATGACTAATCTACCGGCAGACTTGGAGGGCTGAGTAATATTCTCCATTGCCAAATCAGCACCTCGGTGTGTTTACATTACAGTTGTGAAATATGTGCCGCATAGAACGCAACAAATTATGGTGACCCGAGCGCTATGGACCTAGAAAGATGTGATGCTGTGTGCATGGCAAATTACAGTACAGTCTGCCTATTTTTCTACTCCTAGTTTCTAGGGTGAGCCAGCGTAGCCGAGGGGTGAGTTTTGTCATATGCGGCTTTTCTTTGTTACTCCTCAGACCCCTAGCTTATAAATGTGTGCTTGGAAATTAACTCAGGGAAGAGGAGAAGCGAAGTAAAGGGTTGGGGGTTGGGAATTGGTTTAGGGCATAGTTTCCTTGGATTTAAAAATATATATAAGGATATAGTGGTACACACATTCGAACTGGAAAAATTACAACTGCAGGGCATTGGATTCCTCTGCTTGGATTCCGAGGGCAGAGTTTACTCTCACTCACATCAGAGCTTTTAAGTCTGGCCCCTGCCACGTGATGATGCACCAGGAGAGGTTTATATCTTTGGACTTTAGCCTATAGATTTATGCAGTGGAAGAAGCTGGAGGAACCTTCTGGCCAGTCTCCAGGGTAAATGAGAGAAGGAGTTCTACTTATAAACTGTTACAAATTGGTCCTCAGTAATGGCTGCAGTGTTGATCAGATGATATTAGGGGTCCCCCAGTGATTCCTGGGATAACAGCTGCATGTAAGTCAACCACTGAACATTTGCTTGTAGCTGCTCAAGGTTTTTGTTTTTATTGAAGGAAAAGGAGTATAAACATGGGACACAGTCTGGAGGCTGCTTAAAGGGTTTCTCTTGTTTAAAGCTTATAGTGAAATGTCAGTGTCTTGTATTCAGTTAACAGTTGCCATGTTGGAGCTTAGAACGTGGGTTGTGTTTGGGCACCCAAATGGTAACAATTACTTTTTTCAGTTACAAAACTGGCTGATTGATAGTTGTGTTCATCAAGGTTTTATAAATTGGAGAGACAGAAATAATCATTCCCCCTTGAACTGGCCTTAGACAAACAGATTTTGTTCTTCTAGCACCTGATTGTAGCAAATGGTTCTCACGTTCCCTACTAAGGCAATGAGGTTGTATTGCAATTATGTATTCAGACTCTTCCCTTTGAAACATTTAATATTGGAGTAAATATTTACGTTAGCATCAGTCTCTTCTATGTAGATTTGATTCCTGTTTACATTTATGTTCACACTTAAATGAAGATTAACAAATGAAATAATTATTTTAGCTGAAATTGACATACACGTGAAATTATTTCTCAATTATACCCAAGCCATTGCTGATCATGCTTTAAAGTGGCTGACCAGGACAGGAAGTCGCTGGCTGCCAAGACGTTCTCAGCGGTAAGAGCTTCCCTCTTGCCTTTCCTGACACTGGACCCCGGTGCTGGCCATGTGCGTGCTCCCCTGCTCTGGTATACGAGAGAGAGGGGGTTTCTGTTTGTTCTGGAAGGATACAGGTTTAAACTGAAAGCCGCATATTCTTCTCATTGAATTGATTAATATGCACTGTGATGTTTCTCTCTCCCTTTCCCTGTGCTAATTTCTGCTTTCACATGCATTTGGCCAGAATACTTTTCAGTCTAATGTTCAGAATCAGTTTTTCTATACTCCATAATATTGCTCATTTTCTGTCTTACTTTTTGGCACCCAAAATATAAGTGCTGTAATCAATCTTTATTAGTAAGGTATAGAAAAGGTGTAGTGGTTTTCTATTCTTTAATTTTCAAAGTAACCTATAAAGGCAAATCATGCTTATTGTAGAAAATCTGAAGAATATAGAGAAGCAAAAGAGAAGAAGAAAAATCTAGAAGTTTCATCCGTAGATGCCACCTATAACTCTTAATAAAAAGTAGGGCTGCACTAGCCTGTTACATTCTTAATGGAATATTGTAATGGTTATTAAATCAGTTGACTCAGAATCTCTTGTTAATAAATGAGTCAGACTGTATTAACCAATTACTGTCAGCTGCTACCTTTCTGGAGAGTAGTAATGGTTACTTTGATTGAATTTTTTAAGCTTTTGGCACCTTTAGGAAACAAGGTGAAAGTTGTGGCTTTGTAGGCGAAGTCCTTGAGTGTAAGGTTTAAATTGACCAGAAACTGGAGGTGTTGATAGCGCCACCTCATGCACATAGATGGTTACTCTGCACTATTCTTGACCTTCCACCAAACGGGAAGGAGAGAAGCTCAGTTTTGGAAGGAAACAGGGCTGAACTCAGCTGGCTCCCCCAGGGACTAAGGGTGTTTTCAAAATTCTTTGAAAATTAAGACACTGCCCTGAACCACACAATTCAAGTATAGAATGAATGCTATCCGAGTTAAACCAAGACTGAGGACAAACTTCTGAAATTCTTATTATAAATAAGTTTTATTAGTTTGCCATGATTCTCTACCCCTCTTCTTCAATGAAAAAAAAAAAGGGACGAAGTGAATTGTATTAACCAGTTGTAAAACTGTTTTGGGTCCCCCATCCCTCTCATTCGTCATCATTTGACCCTGTGGTGGTGGGCAAGTGTGAACATGGGGGGATGAGCAGCGAAGTTAATGCGAGAGACGTGGGTGGGTTCATTCATGTCTAGGTTGGAGCATCTTGGCTCTGCTTGTCTGTTACTTGATGGGTAATCATCCAGCTAGGGTTTCTATCCTACTCCAGTAACTAGGACAAATTATTTGTTGGAAAAAACCTCCACTGCAACTTAGAAATAAAAGGCAGGTAGAACTTCCAACTTGTTTTTTTCAACATTACACTGCACTTTTAAACTAGAAAGAGCTCTGAAAATGTGGAATGCCATGATCACCGCTGTCAGTGCCCTCACAAAGGGTGGAATTCATGAAAAATCCATCTGCACTACTACTGCGTAAATACATTATGAGTGTGTGTCACCTTTTTGTGAATTCACTGGACTAAATTTGGATTGCTTAACATTTTGTGATGGAACTTCCCTGTTCTTTGGACAGGAAATAAATAAAAATCGATGGGGACATTCTTCTTGTGCTCATATGCATGTGTCTTATTTATTGTCCCTTCTATTATTTTTCCAAACAAAATACTCCTAGTCGAGAAAGGCAATGTCACATTAACGACCATCCTTACTTGGCATAATTTACATTACGCTCATGTACCAGTCAAGCTGTTTCATGAGCCCCAAGAAAACTCGCCAGGCAAATATCGCGAGTTTAAGAATTCTGAAATAAATGGGTATACCTTCTCACACCCACAGACCACGTCTCGCTTCTTGGGCAGAAAACATAATTTAAAGATGAAGTTAGCGCTCTTAGTCACCTTCTTACTACCACACTAAAGGAATACAGCACTGAGGAAACAAAAGACATTTAAACTTGGCAAGTATCTTTGATGATTAGCTTTCCAACCCAATTCCCTACAATACTAGTGTTTCTTATATTACTTAATATCCAAAATTTGGGGAAATGTTGGTGCCTTTAGGATTAAGAAAGAGAGAGAAAGGCACAGATGAAAACCGCTTGATCTTATATAATCCCTAAAGCTTTCTGTATAGCCCCTCGTCGTGTCAGTGTGCACAATTAAACTCCTTCTTACATGATTATAATCAAGGAATTTACTGTGCCACCCAAATACAGAGCAGGTTTTTATCTCCTGTGAAATGCAGACAGTACTGGGTGGCTTAATTAGTGCTTTGCTTCTCTTTTTTACAAATTCCAGTCCTCTGCTTCTAAAGACTCATACTTGTGTGAGAAGAAAGATTAGGAATACAAATAGAGTGATTTCACTCCTAGTTGGCTAATAATAATTCACTTTGTAATTGGGCCTTTGTGTTGCCAGTCATATCAACTGGTGAAGGACTTCTCCATGCATGCTGTGTTGAATAAAAACAAATAACTTTGGAGTATAGACTCGCCACCCCCACGGTGTGACTATTTCTTTTATTCCCTAGACCCAGAATATCGGACACAAATTTCCCTTAGTAGCATTTTTACTCATTGCAGATAAGAGAAGATAAAAGTATAACTTGATAACATTTCAGGCTAAGTTGCAACGTCTTACCCTTTACTTTTCCTAATGAGAGTCTTGGGAATAGCTGGTGTATTACTGTGGCGTATCTGCCAAGATCATGGCCCCTGAGTCCAGGCTGCCTGGGTTTAAGTTCTGGTTCCACCAAGTATTGCTCCTGTGACTCAGAGCGAAGTCACTTCAACTCTGTGGGCCTCATTTTTCTTATCTGTAAAATGGGAGTAACAATAGTTGATGTTAAATTAAATGAATTCGTATCTGTGAGCACTTACAACAACAGCGTCTGGAACACAGTAAGCACCAACGAAGTGTTAGGTTGTTCATTCTAGTGCTACTGGCTTTCATTTCTTATAATTGAAACCAGTTAGAATAATCCTTAAGTTTGTAATTTCATAAACATTTTCATGTAGAAAAAACATAAAAATAATGGTTTCCGTCTATAACACACACTCTTTATTTTATATAGCAATCATTATTACACCAAAATATTTTCCTACCATCTTATTCCTAAAATATCAGAGAAAAACCCAAGACTAGTCAAAAGTAAGCCTGGAGCTCGTGAAAGTGCTTTTGGAGAAAGGCAGAGTCTAGATCTGGGGGTAAAATTGAAACTGTCTTACAAAGTAAAAGGAGCAATGATCTGAGAAGATATGGGGGATGGGAAGGAAAAAAACAGCATTCTTAGGATACTGTAAGCATTAGTAATGTTTCAAAATTGCCAGAATATCTTGGAAGTAGAAAAAGAAAGTCTGGATCAATGAGAAAACATTAGGCTAGAAATAGAAGCCTCTAGAACCTTCTAGACAAACCCGAGGAGCAGCCCAGGGAAGAAGCTGCTTATTTTTCTATGGGTCCTTTATTTTAGGGCTTTGGAAATACACAGCCCATAAAATCTTGCTAGTTAGAGACAAGGGGATGCCTCACTATTGGTCTATCAATTATATTTTAAAAACTTAATAAAATGCATTACCCCAAGATAAAACCTGCATTGTGATTATGGTTGGATTTTAAATTCCAGAAATGTTTTCAGTTGATACAAATTCATAAATAATGTGAAATAACCAGAAACCACATCTACTACTTCACATTTATATTTGGGGCTGGAAAAAGTTTACTGTCTGCAATGATAGTTAACTCTGGGTCTGTCCACGATGTAAGGGTTTCAGCTTTCTCCTCACGTGTTTGCCTTCACAGATGAAGGACTGAACCATGAATGCAAGCTCTGCAGCCAGACCTTCGACTCCCCTGCCAAACTCCAGTGTCACCTGATCGAGCACAGCTTCGAAGGGATGGGCGGCACCTTCAAGTGTCCCGTCTGCTTTACAGGTAGGAAGTTTATTTCAGGAAGACTCTGGAGACTTTCTGGGCCACATCATGTCTGTCCCACCAAGACATCCTTCCCACTGCTATGGCCTTTCCCTCATCTGACTTCAGTTTGGGGAGAAGATGTTTGATTTCTGCTGATTAGCATTATTGATTGCAGCCTACTTCACAGGCTCAAAAGGTCAGGAAGGTTAACTGTCAGGATGAACAAATGGCATTTCAGGTTTTCTCAGAAGTCTGCACTTTTCCATTTGCAAAACAACATCCGTGTTTCGTTCACTGTTCTCCTCTCGATGTTAAAAGGTTACCAAGGCGAAGTCTGCTTTTCCATCATAGACCCTGGACTAAAAGTACAGCCGTGTTGTCAACACACGCCCGTGATTTAAGCATGCAGAGTTATAACATTCCCCATACAAAATATAAAGACATTATTAAAACCTTCCCCCGAATCCTTTGAACTAGAAAACAGATTAGATGAACAGATGAGAGGAGACCTTCACTTCTGATGACACTGGATTTTTAAAGTAGAGGTTGACATAAATTTACACTGTTAAGAAGAAACTCTTATTAGAGGGTGCAGCATTTTAGTTTTCAGCAGCAAAAAAAAAAAAAAAAGCAAATCAGAACTACAGTTTGAATCCCATGGGGTTGAAATATGATCACACATGTTTCTGCTGCTTCTGCAACAATGACAAAGTTATCTTGGAAAATCCTTTGTGATCACGTTGCCTGTGTCTTAGACTTGTTGGTCAAATCCCTCAAGTATATGTTTCCTTCTTACTTGTCAGAAAAAGCAAAGCGAAACAAAACAAAAATATATCCTCCTCTCAAGATTGACTTCTTGGTTTGCAGAGCCAAATTCCACAGCGTTGGTTATTAGCCTTCACTGCATTCAGCCTGTGGATTTCTGTCCTGTAACAAAAAGAGAGGCCGTGTCCGCTGCACACATAGCACAAGTAGTTCCCAAGTATGTTGACGCTCTGCCTTTACCGTTTGCCTGTGAGGCTCCTTCATTCAATAATCCCATCAGCCACTCCTTCTTTTAGGACTCCTTTTTGATTCTTCCAAATTTGTAGTTAAAAAAATATATTGTTATGTTTTTATCATAGCGTACTATTTATCCTAAGATACAGTGAGTCAGGAGTCTGGGTTCTTTATAAAAGCTCGCAGTAAGTCTTCATAAGGCAGCCTGGGTCATGGATCGCCTCATGATTAAGACCCCTGATAAAACAGTCCTTTCACGTTGTGGCCAGGAGCCTCATAAAATACGCTAAATTAGATGGAGATTTGTTGCAAATCAGTATAAAACCCCAATCCTTTTGGTCAGTGTAGGTAAGAGACAAAAATGCATTAATCATGAACAGCCTGCATTTTCTGTGCTGACAGACCTGACTTGTTTTAGTGTGTCTTGAAGTAATTTTAGAAATAACAGTTAAACAAACAAACAAACAAAACCCCTTCCAATATAAAGCATGTTAGGTGGAAGAGGAAATCTGAGTGGCTTTTTAAGGTAATGAGAAATACGATTAAAATGTATGACTCACAAGAACAATATTCTGATATTTTAGGTTGGCTGGCAATTAGAATAATTTTAATGATTAGAGTTAAAGTCAAATGCCAGCATCTTTAATAAACCCTTTCTCTGCCTATACAGATTAATATTGTAGATGCAAACTTTTTTAGGTCACAGTGCACCAGGCATCCATCAGAAGTCAGTTCTGCCAACCCAAACACTGCCTCTGGCATATACAATTTAATTATTAATAGTATGTCTCCTAGGTAAACTGTTACACAGTCTTAGGGCCTTGTTTTGTAGTCATTAAAATTGAACATGTTTATATTATTGAAACCCTTGCATTCAGTGTGTAGGCTGAGTTGATCTTAAAGTATCCAAAGAGAATTTACCTGCCGTTCTGTTTCACATTTAGAGACAGTGCCCCAGAGTAGCTGTGGGATATAATTTTTAGCATTAACACATTTAAATAGAGAGCTGTTTGCTGGCTATAACTTAAGGCAAACACAATAAACAGGGTTTGGGCAACTATGATTTCTTAACCTGTGGGTTGCTGAGAAGTAAGTGTCATTTCTGTTTAGAGAGTGCCGTGCATTTGACAGTTTTCAGCTTTAGTTTTAAAAGATTTATAGTGAGCAGGGCCTCAAAAAACCTTTACTTTGGAGCTGTTTAGGTTGAATCAGGTGCTCGGTAGAGCGCATCTTAACAAAAGCCGGAGACCCGGCCCTGAGCGCCAGTGACCCGGCTCCGCCAGGTCCCCAGCAGCGGTCACACCCAGGAGGCGTGCCGTTCCTTCCGCTCCATCTGCAGCTGTTCACGAGGAGTCCGAGGGCATTTCGGAAAGAAAATAACCCCGAGTTCGCTCTTCCTTTACCATTTCAGTGTTTGTTCAAGCCAACAAGTTGCAGCAGCATATCTTTTCTGCCCACGGACAAGAAGACAAGATCTATGACTGCACACAGTGTCCACAGAAGTTCTTCTTCCAAACAGAGCTACAGGTAACGTTCCCACGAGGAGGGCTGGAGTCGAACGCGGTTGCTCTTCTTATAGGAAACAAGGGCATTTTAAATCTGGATTCACAGTATCGCTCACCCTGGGCCACCACGATGCTTTGTGTGGACTGGGGCAAAGGGAAAATTAGAGGCTGGATTAACAGACACCAAAGTAATTTTGCCTCTGGCTGCTGTCAATCATAAAAAGAACTAGAACAGACCTATAATTGGACCTTCTGACCCAGTGTGATAGACTTAGGGGTCAGGTTTATTGGACTGTGGGATCATTCACCTCGCTTGTCATGGCCCGTTCTCCCAAATCCTGTTTTATTCATGCTCTGTTCCCAACGGGCTCCAGGCTGGATGGATGTCCAGGTTATTGTTGTCCTGAGGGGCTTAAAATTGGAAGGGAGAAGGGAAGAGAAGAAAGAAGCTATACTCTTGTCTGGTATGTTTATTCCACTTAGCGGAATAGAATGATTGTCACTTAGTGACAGCCTTATAGTTGCGAATTTTGGACCCAAAGACATTGGCGTTAGCCTTGAGTGCCCTGCTTGCTAGATGTGTGACTGGGCACTGGATCCATGATGTTTCTGAACTTCAAATGTGAAGAAATGGTAGACAAATGTACCACTTACAGGGCTGTGGTTAGGTAAAAATGAAATAACAGGTCTGAATATAAGGTGTACACTCTACATACAGTGTAAATCTTTGGTTGTTTTGATTATTCTTAGCAATAGACTGGTATGAGTCAGAGACCTGGATCCTACCCCAGAAATGTCATTTATTTTAAAAGGAAAATAACTTTTTTTCCCCATTACTTCATCTGAAAAATGGGTCTAATATGTATCTTCATTTTTCTGATGAAGTGATGTAAGAGTAACATGTTTTTGTTCAATCTTGTTGGTACCCTTGGAGGAGAATGGACTGGAATTCAAAATTATTTCATTATCATGAGCATCATTATTAACAGTAAAGTTATTTGGACTAAAATGGGTCAGGGGTGATTTCTTTTTCTTTGGCATTGAATCCCTGAAACAGCCAGCAGAGGCTCTGATGTGATGGATCTGGTTGAGGCAGGACTAAGGGACCCAGAGCCCTACCTACCCTTTCATCTCCCCACCCACACTGAGGACCTCGGGACAGCTTTGTGCCTCCTCAGGCTCTGGGGAGACCGTACTTGTGTGAATTATGTTTCAAAATAAGGAGTTTACAGTTTATCATCTCCATTGTCATCCTATCAGTGAACAAATAGCAAATTAAGGAAGTATAATAAAAAATATATGAAAAAATGGGTAATTCCATTTAATTTATGTTATAATATGTCAATGCACCAAAGTTAAAATTGCTATATTACTTTTTATCACTTCTAAAAAGAATTCTGCTCTGTCACATCTGTTTGTGAATTAAATCAGAAGATAGACTGAATTAGACTAATGTTTGAAAGTGTGTTTTATTAAAATAACCTAAATTTCTGTTAAAAAATACAGCGTTTTTTTCCAATAGGTGTGGAAAAATAAGTTATTTGGGTTGTTAAGAGTGTAGAGGATTTGGCCAGCGCACCTAAATGATGCTGGTAACTAGTATGTAAGCTGTGAAGCAGAATTCATCATAGCTTAAAATCAAAGTTGTAGAGATTCTGAAGAGACTGGCTTCTATCTAATGTTCTTTAAAAAAAGTTTGCAACAAATTCACTTTTGTACTGTATTAGTAGATTCTAATGCTACTGAGCTGGTGGCAACTTTGGTGTCTTTCACTGAAAGAACGCCGCACTGTGGCGGTGGTGGCCTGAGGCCCACTGCGAGCAGACGAAACTAAGCGGTTAAACTCACCCTTCAGGACTCCAGGTTTCTTTTGCGGTGTATTTTGGGTTTCATGGAACATACAGAAGTCGCGCTTTCCTACCGTTAGTATAGACTGTGGTTCTCACCTCTTTGATCTCAGAATGCCTTTACATGTAAAACTTACTGAGGACCACAAAGAGCTTTGATTTATGTGGGTTATCTACTGATATTTATTTTCCATATTAGAAATCGAAACTGAGAAACATTTTAAATGCGGGAATACACAAGCTTGCGATTCTATTAACTGTCTGAGAAACAGTACCTTCGCACGTCCCGTAACCTCTAGAAAACGCCACTGTAGGCTCATCTCATGAGATAATGAGGGTGTAGAAGGCAAACGGTGTCTTAATGTCATTATGAAAATAGTGCTGACCTAACAGACTCCCTGAAAGGATCTAGAGACCCCTAGAGGTCCCCAAGCCTCACTTTGAGAACCGCTGGTATAGAAGATATAGTACAGAGCACACAACTCTTTGAGTCTGTAAGACCTTATGAGGCCAAATGTCTCTCAAAACATTTCTGACTCATTCATTCAAATTGTGATCCAGACCAAAATACAATTTCTTTCATAATCCGAAGCTGTACGCCTAATTTTTCCATTTCCGTGACCCAGAATCATACATGTTTGGCCTTGATGTGAATTCTCAGGCCCAATGTGAACATCATTCCTTTGATAAAAACAGTATTTATAGTTAATATGTGATGATTATTACAAAGCTAATAGCCACCGTCATTGAAATATCCATCTAGGCCTGTTTTCTAAAATCCCCAGCAGTAACAGTGGCTTTTAGTTCCAATACAGTAAGAAAAATGGGTCAGAGTTAACTTTACTTCTTCTAGTTTTGAGAGCTTTTTGATTTTCATGATTTAAATCTCGGAGTTCGCAGTCCCGTGCATTTGCTTTCATTACCCAAATTACCTTTACACCTGTGCTTAGAGGAAGGCACTGATGTAATTTTTAAGTGTTGATTTATTTGACTTCTGCATAGAAAGGGGTCATGGCAAGTATACAAAAACAATAATAATAATTCTGTTTTGTTAATTTCTAGAATGAAGGGGGGGAAGCCATTGAAATTAAGGTAACAATATAAAATAAGATTCGTAACCAAAATAATAAGAGAGCAGAATAGAAAAATGAAGCCATTTTACCAGCCCACTGCGGCCCACGCCTTGGTGTTTAAAATAAATGCAAACTGTTAAACTGACCCATGTTATAACCCTTAAACTTATCCACATTTTTAATGCCACTGAAGTTCAGAAAGAAGGACTTTTCACAAGAGGCATTTTATAAACCAAAGGCCCAAGAACTTGAGATTGGAGGTTTGAAAGCATATAATTTTTTTGGCTCTTAATATCAGAGTGAGAAAAATAGGGTGAGTTTAGGGTGAGCATCCAGAAGGAGCAAGGAACATCACTATGTTGTCTCTTTGAAAGGTGCACAAGTGATTTCATGACCACAGTAAGTAATTAACGTTCCTTTCACTGTCTATACTCAAAGACACATAAACATCTTTCTGAGTATAGAAGTGCTTTGCTGGGTATAAAATTACACACACACACACACACACACACACACACACACACACACACAGAGGTGTGTTATTTTCATTAATACCGACTCTAATACCTGTTATAATTCAGATAATTCCACACTGTGCATCTTCAGGAAATCAAAGACTTGGGTGTCATCCTTTGACATCACTGACCACAATTCCTCTTAGAATTAAGCAAGATGAAACCTTGTTCTGTGGACACTCCATCTAGGACTTCTCAGTGTGGAAGCTGTTGTCTTCACAGGACTTCTAAACCTTCCTGACCAAAAGCTCTAAATGCCACTCCAGAGGTGTGTGTGTCTAACTCTTGGCAGGATATCATCTTTTACTTTTGATAGAGTTTTCCCCCCGTTCTTACAAGGAATCCCAATATACTTCAAAGGCCAACTAGCACACTGGGAGGGAAGATGTGCTTTGGAATAAAAGTGCATTATTTGAACTAAATGAACATTTTGTTATTTTAAAAGCGAATGAATATGTTGAATGTTTCACATGTTTTCCTAATAGACCTCAAAATGTTTTCTGCAGAGCTGAAGGAAGCTGCTTTGAGAGGAGGAGAGTGTGGTCCAAGAATAATATCCTACAATGCATATTTGTATCCAAAGTGGTTTATACAGGTGTGGGCAAATGGTGTGTTTGTAAAAATTCTGTTGAATAGGCCACTTTCTTTCAAGACAGTAATTACTGTTTAATTGGTGCTTCTAGAAAAACAGCACTTCGATGGCAGTGATCAAATCACCCTCTTCCAGTGTGTCCCCTAGAAAGTTCCCTCAGGCATCATGTTATGCATTGAATAGAGGGAATTCCAGCAGTGGGAAGAGAGGGAACCGGCCTGGAGGCACCCAAGGCTCTGAGATCTTGGCATTTCAGTTCCTTGTGAGTCAAGATCATTTTGACACTTGGCCTTCCCTCGGTTAATTCATGGATGCAGTACTTTTCACATACAAAACAGAGTCGTAATTTGACATTCGGAGGGGTACACCAAGACTTTCAGAAGTCACTGAAGTTTAAATATGTAATTTTCTCCACGGCTATTTGGTTTTCTTCTCAGATCACTTTCCCACCAAATCAGCCTGATGTTGAGGCATGTTTTTCACACCACAGCTTAACTGTTACTCAAGTTTTATGCTCATATTCCAGAAAGAGCAATGAATTACAGCACATGGGATGGGAGGTACAGGGCAACACTGCAGCTCTGAGATGTGGCTGCCGCATGGCGGACTGGCTCCCTTACTAATAACTAAGCTACTTACCTAAACTAGCCTTTTAATAATGGTTACACAAACCCGTGCCTCAAAGTATCAAGTAATGCACGATGCGGCGTTTAAGGGTCTTTGTCAATGCACAAGTCACAAATGCCACACAATAGACTGCTGTTATCCCTGTGCCATTATTAGATTAGAAGATATGTTTATTAATTTAAAAGATTCATAAAAATATAATATCATTCCCTTTTAAAATTCACTGTAGTTCCGAATTCTCTCTGACATATCAAAAATAACTAGAAATATATATTTACAGTCTACTCGAAAAGTTAAGGTTTGCATATGATGAACTATCACATGAGGCAGTAGGTAATGGATTTTTCTAAGTATTCCAAGAGACGATGTCTATTCTCTAGCTGGGCGAATCGAGAAAGCCATCATGAGGGAGCATTCAGGCTGGTTTTGAAGGATGGAGAGATCTGATTCTGATATCCATGGATGTGGGACGCTTAGCCATCCATAAAATCTCAGATAGTGAATGGGGTTTTAAAAATAGTTTTTATGGACTTTGTTCATTTTGTTTTGCTTTGATTTCTCCGAAGGTGACTTAGTACAAGGGAAGGGGCATGGGATGCAGAGAACAGTCACTAGAGTTTGATTCTGGGCATTGCCGCTTATGAGTGATTAACTCCAAGCCTCCGTTTTACCATCTGTAAAATGGGCACATAGGAGATAACAAAGCATCGTGCCCAACTCCCAGGGTCCTGACGAGAGTGCATTCGAGTAACCGATCTTGAGCCAATACTGAGCAGAGTGTGGAACAGAAGAGGCACTGGGTGAACTCTGGTTCCCGGACCCTCTCCTGCTCCCTGACACCGACCTCAGGAAGCTGACCTCAGGAAGCCGGCGATGGGCAGGCCCAGACAGGTCAGAAGTTTCCTTAGTTCTCTGTTCTAGTTCACTGGAATCATTTGCCAATTAACCATACCTTGCCGTAGTTTCATATTAATTGGTTTCCAGATAAAAATTCCAATTTTTAAACACGTATCTTTTTCAAGGGATTAAAGAGTCTTGAGCTTCTGTTTTGTTTCTCCATTGGGCCATTTTTGTTTGTTTGTTTTGTTCTTTTTAGCATATAACTATAAAACTAAACATTTATATTTGCTTTCAGAAATGTATTTCACAACAGCCTGACCCTTCTCCCCACCCCCTCTCAAATTAAGAATGAGTGGCCCAAAGAAAAAGTTTTCTTGTGCCCCTCCATGTAAGGCAAGGTGGGGCCGGGGGCAGGGTGGGGAAAGGTTTGTTTTAGTTTATTTCATTGTCATATTTTTCTCTGAGTCAGGCTGAAATTCTCTTTTGCAAACGAGAGGCATGGCGGAGTGGGTCTCACGGCTCACAGCACATCTATGGGAAGTGCCTTTAAAGCTCTTTGAAGACCTTGAAATGTCTTTCCTTATCCCCACTCCAACTGTAAGACTCAGAACCCCGTCCTGCCTTGCCTCTTATCAAGTGGTCTCCCTTTGGGACCCCTGGGGTGGAAAGATTTGCCCACCCCCATGTCTGGGCCCGCCCATGGCCAGCTTCTGAGTGGGTCACTTGCAGGGACAGGCGGTGTTGGGGGCGCACGTCCTGTTTGTTCCTGGGTGGTCGGTGCCTGGTACCTTAGCGCTCCATTTTCTTTGAACCACTGGACCTCTGTGTGTCTCCTGTTCTTGGGGCCGAAATCGCAGTCCCTAAACACCTCGTCTAGACTCAGGGGGCTACAGGGAATAAGCTGTGTCAAGTGAACATGTGGTTCTGGAACTGGTCCGTCTCTACACTGCCTTATTTCTCTGCTTTGTGGGCCTTCGGGGCTTTTGAAGTAAATTGGTGCTACAGCAACTTCCACTTAATTTGCTCAGTGGTTAAATTCATCTATCTCCTTTATTTGATCGGATCTCCAGGAACCGAATCATTTGCAGTGATTTATTGATTGGTGCTATGTTTTCACCATTACTTCTGATCACTTTCAGCTGTTAATATTGGATAATTCAATCAGGATTGATTGGCCTTTCCATTGAAGGCAGAAAGTTAATCATACAGGACAAAGAATTAGGACACGGCTCACCTCAGTTTGACTGTTACTCATTCTCTCTCCCTCCCTCCCTACGCCTCTCCTCTCTTCCTATCATCTAAGCAGTGACAAAAGCTAGAGTTTTTCTTGAGCAAAGAAGGGCATTTAAAGTTTTATAGCATTCATAATGCATCTAAAGATGAGGTAGCTTTATTTTGCGTTTTAGTAAAACTGCATAGAAATTAAGCAAGCATATAGAAAGATAGACAAGCATGATTGTCACAATGAACCCATTTGGACTAAATGAGTAAATGCATTTTCAATTATCCGTTTTGTACCAATAAATGCCTGATCTGTGTGGGCACGCTTGGAGGCACAACCTGGGCGCACCTTTTTCTAAATTTGGCCCTCATTGCTTCACCATGTGTCCTGCTAGTCTAATGTTCAAGAATCAAGTGGTTAATATGACAGGAAGGAAGGGCAACAGAGGTATTTGCAGTAAGCTAAACCCACTTTATTTACATCTGAATCGCTTCTACAGCACCCCAGCTCAGTTTTTAAAAATTCTCCATCCATTAATTTCTTGATGTTCATATCGATGGCTGGTTTCGCTATTAAAAGATGGAGCACCACCTCCCCGTTCTAGGACTCATTCCCTCCTCCAACAGCCCTGTTGTTAGCGATCTGCCATTACATTATTTTTTTGTCTGGCCCAGAGTTGACGACAGATGGCCATCTCTGAGCTGCCATCAGTGCGACTTTATGGAGCATTCAGCTAGGGTGTACCGAAGAGCACTGTGGCCAGTGCTGCACCCCCCCGCCACCCCCTGGAAATGTTCATCACCTCTGCCACATTCTGCTTTGGCTGGGCTTTGCTGGCCCTGCCTTCTTCTGTGTCGCCAAGACAGCCTGCTGCCACAGAACCAGAAGATCTGCCTCCATTAGGAACGAGAAACTGCAAGCACAATTGTCCTATAAAGACAGCGCTCTGTCTCTGCACCTCTTTAGTCAGATCCTTTGGCGAGATCTGGACATCCACTTTTCTAGAACATTCTGCATCCCAGGGAAGCATGTAGAAGTCCCATGTGTGTTCCAGTTTTAGATGTTTGGTGCATCCATGGATCCGTTTCCTCCCATGAGCAGAGATTCGATGCCAAGAATAGACCCTTTGTGTTTACAAACTTTGATCCGGCTGTTGGAAAACACCACTTCCATATTCCAACTGTTGTGACAATTAGAGTTAGAGAGAGATGGTAATCATGGGCTGCAACTATAAATCCCCTGAAATGAGCAAAGAATTCATTCCAGCATCTTCGGAGCCATCGACGTGGCAGTCCCTTGGACGGCCGCGTGAAATGAGCTGTTGCTGTGCATTTGGAGAAAGATGGATGGGCTAGTCTTGATCGAGTTTGCTAAGGCAAGGCGGCTCCAGAGCCAAGCGTGTATTTTAAGAGGAATTCACATTTGTATCCTTTATTGTTATATTTGCAGCGAATCTACAGCTTGTAGCAGGCTCTGCCCTGCAGCTATGAAGGAGTGAGTGCCCCTCGTTGGAGAGAGTGTGTTCTGTAAGAGCCTGCCATGTGGCAGGCGAGATGAATAGCGCTTAAAAGCAGTGCTCGCGGTGCTGTCATTTAGAACGGCAACTCCGAGGCTTTAAACGGGAGTGAAAGGCAGGGTAAACGAGTCCTTTCAAAGTGGTGAAATTTTAAACTGCCTAAAATAACAGGCCTCCTTCATTGATAACTTCATTGAGTGAGTGAGTGAGCGAGGGGACTGACGGGCAGGAGCTGCTTTCCTGTCAGCGGAGGGGAAGGTCTGCAAAAGGGAAGCTTCGCTCGTACCCAGTGTGTCTGGGAGGCTGGCAGCTTCCTTTCGTGGCCTCCTCTTGCTTTGATGCGGCCCCTCAGCTGGCAGAGAACCATCTCTCGCTGGAAACCCGAATCGCCCGTAAAAGGTTTCCTTTTTCACACTGCCAAAACTTAATTTTATAATTATCTGACTTACACCACTGGGCACATCTGCTAAGTTTGTGTGCCTCCTAGACACATAAAAGGCTACTGTGATACCGTTAAATATCAGCAGTGTGCTTTGCTGTGCTTGGAGTTTGCAAGGGTGAAAGGTGATTGTGCAGGAAAATAGAACAGTCTATTTGCTGAGAGCCAGGCACGAAGACCTCACTCCCGTACTCAGTTATAATTCATGACAGGACTGGTGGGAAGCCCTCATCCCTCTGTGGAGTTAATGCATCTCCACTGAAGCCTGCTGTGAGCACCCTGCCTCCCCGCCCACCATCTGTGCCTTCACCCGCCAGCTCGCGCGCGCGCGCTCTCTCTCTCTGTTCCTCACTCTTTCCTGAGATCTCCTGGCATTAATGTTGTCGGGCTCCTGCTTTGTAAAGGTGGCTCTCCAACACGGGATGGTCGTTTCACTACGGGAAGAGCCGGAAGGAATGCGTTCGTGTTGTTAAATGTCTCCTCTAGAAAATGGACAGGAAAGCAGCAGTTGCCTTAAACCAGACACAGACTCTGGGAGCCGAGGAGGCCCTGCCGATCACCACTTGGCAAGAGGCACCGGTGGTCCGGGGGTGGTGGGAGGCCGGGGATGAAACACGAGGTGGACGTTCTGATTCCAGTTCATCCTGGTCTGAACCTGAGTTCTGAGTCTGGAGTCGAATCTGAGAAATGTTTGCCCACTCTGTCCAGGGACCCGGGCCAGCCGGTGGCGTGAGCGCCAGCCCAGTCCCCACGTGCCGGCCCCTCTGTGATGTGAGGCCGCCCACCCTGAGGACCAGAGCCGACTGCCTCAGGGATACTCAAAGCCTCAGCTCAAAGTGATCAAGCCCTGGGCTTTCCAGAGCCCACTTAAAATAGCTGTGGTGATCCATGTGGTGTGAGCCACCTTCTGAAGTGGGATGAGCAGAGGTGGCCAAACTCGCTGCAGCCCAGAGCCGGCAGGGTTAGTTCCCGTCCTGTCCTGGCCCCTCTGTGCCCCCACCCCCTCCCCACCCCCTGCTCTGCTGGGAGCGCAGAGGGTGATGGGCCATGAGGGCCATGTGGGTGCAAACCAAAGATGACACTGCAGCCCCTGGTGCGCAGCTGACCTAAGATTAATTTGTAGTGTTTCACAATGTGCGCTCTTAGCATCGTCCATGGTTAGTCCTCCTTTTTGAAAAGATAAATCAAATCCAGGCCTGAAATACCAGTGTATGAATTTAACAGATGCGATGCCACAGGGGACCTCCTGTGTTATAAACTGCAGAAATGGCCTTTTTCTGCCTCAGACCCAGGCTGATTCCGGAGAGCTTTCAGAACCACAGCGGCGAGATGGGAGGTCACACATTAAGACAGTAGCGCCCACCCTGTAATTCAGCCTTGTGTGTAATTGGTTCAGAATCTCATCCTGACGTCTGGCTGGTATTAGTCCCCTCGCCGGGCTCACCCTCTGAAGGAAAAGTAGGGCAGGAAGGGCTGTGCTCACAGTCCAGGTTTTCTTGGGTGAAAGATCACTTTGAGATGACACAGCTGAGTAGTCAGCCTGAAATCCTGGTTGGTATTTTATTAATTTTGCACCAAGATAAATCCTGAAATTCTGACAAACTCCATGACAGGTGAAATTCCTTCTTGCAGAATCTGCTCAGCAAGAGGCTGCTCATTTCGTTCTGTTCCGAGGCAGGCAACAGGAGGGCAGCTTTCTAATCAGCCCTCAAAGGACCCCCAGCCGCCCCAGAGTCTCGGGCTGATTGAATAACTCCTGGGCCTCTTCCCCTAGGCCTCCATCAGCGGGGGTCCTGTGGAAAGCAATCTCCCGCAGACTGGCACTGAAGAGAGCTTTAAACCACCATTTTCTGCTCTCCAGAGGAGCCTGGAGTACTAAAAGATAGATGGACTGCAGATATTTTATGAGAAACTGTCAGAAGAAGAGCAGAGTAAATGTTTTTTTTCTTCTTCTTCTTTGAGTCATACACTACATCACCGTTGAATTTCTCCCAGAATCTTTTACATTTAAAGTGAGAAATTAATTGGTTGCTAACCTTTCATACCCCCTCCCTTCTTCTTCGTTGTCTTCCTCCTTTTTTTTTTTCTTAAATATTCACACAGAGGCCCTTTGCTTAACCACAGTTGCAGAAAATCAGTACCATTTGCAATGAAATATTTATAATGACAGAATGAAAAATTGGATTCATTTTCTGGACTGTAGCCGAACAGTCTGCAACTTTGTGCAGGATTGTTAGGCATCCCGCCTTCCTCCCTTTCGTTGGAGGCTTTTTCGAAAACAGGCCACATGGACGTAGCTTACCTACGCTTTGGAGGGATGCCTACCAAAACACAGAACCCGTTTCTATGCTTTTTAAAGAAAAAAAAATTGAGGAGAAAGAGCAGATTTTCGTTTGTGTGGCCACGTGGGGGGGCACTCGGCCATGGCCCATAAAAAGGTAGAGAAGATGGGAACCCGGTTGAAAGGAGGAGGGCTGGCTCTGCAGGGAGGGGCTGGGAGGAGCTCACAAGGAACCCAGGAGACAGCCTGGCCTGCGCTGCGCGGCGGAGGACAAGTAGCCATCAGCGCGCCGCTGTCTCGGGGCAGGTTTATGAGGGGAAGTGGGAGGCAGACCCGAGGTGTGGAAACACACACTGGCTCTCAGAGCTCACTTCTTTTCCCCTTCAGCATCTGCTGCAGTGGGCTTCCCTCTCCACGTGACCTCATGTTCGGAGCCGCTTTCTTCCTCACCAGGGTTGACTGTGGCATTTTTTTGTTTCAGAGATGAAAGACAAAAGGGTTTGGCTCGGACAGTCCAGCGTTGTATTTCAAACAAGCCCTCCTCCCAAGTGCAGAGCCACAACAATGCGTTCATTCTTCCTCCAGGACTTGATTGGATTTGCAGCAAGATGCCTGTGAAGTACATTTCGGTCTACCAATAAGTTTTCACTCGCACTCCACCGACGGGCCCGGAGAGGCGGCCGGTTTCTCCTCCCTCCATTGTGGGCGTGTGACGAGGGATTACACCCCCACGGGGGCCTTCTCCGGCTCCCAGCCCATGACTTAACCTTTCTTCTGTCCCCTCGTGAAGCCCTGGGTCTCGTTAGTCAGCGGTGTTTTCTTTCGGTGGTTTTTCCAAAGTGAGAAACATTCTAGTAGATTTCAGCAGGAATTAAAAACAGTCACACTCAAATCTGCGGGTTTTGCTCACTGAATTTGCATCCTGCATTGCCAGCTCTGCAAGATCAATAATCCATATTTTATTGTATAATAAAGGCTGCCTGTAATTGAATTAGCTCATTCATTCCATCTGATTAGCCCTGCTTTATTCATGGAGAGGAAAAATAATACAAACTTACCTTCGCCGACATATTGCATGATGTGCATGTAAAAAAGCCTTCAGCACTCTAAAACCAATTTATAAAGATGATGGGGAGTTAATTTCAGCACTTGTTTATCCTAGGAATAATATGAAACGCGTCACACTGCATCTTGGTGGCGATGGCTTTAATGTTCACAGCTATTGTGTCAATCTGTCCTCCAGTCAGCCTGGCGTAAACATCCCATAATAGGTCTCTCTTCTTACCATCAGCAAGAATGCCTCTCTCCAATTCTCAAGGACCTCTGGGAAAAAGTCTTCTGGTATTTGCCTTTGGAGAGAGCCACCTTGAGGTTTCACCCTCAGGTCATTACCTATTAGCCATCCACGGATGACCATTTTCAAGCTTTTTGATTGCTTACCCTCTTCTCTTTGAAGCAACATCTTAGCACACGTTTGGACATGGGTTTTGAGAATCACTGAATTTCCAGGAGTTCTCCCTTATTGGGGCCTCCCAGGCTGTGGGTGCACAGCCCAAGTGGTGTGTGACGCGTGCTTTCTTGGAGGTCTGGAGTTTTTATACAGGCTTCGAGGTTTGTCTTTTCATTGCACTCCCCCACCAAACGACTGGGAGAAGGATGCTGACAGTTCAGCATGAAATGATGTGTGTTCTGACACAAACTGCATTGTAGCTTAGGAATCTAGCCTGAAGATATTTTACTGTAGCATTTCTTTGATTCGGGGCGAAAAAAGAATTTTCCTTAAAAGTGTGTATTTCAGGATGTGACACAAACTTTTCTCCATTGCTGTGTATGAATTCAGCAGAATGTTTCCACTTTACCCTTCTTACAGCTGGCTTTCTGGAGGACTGAGGTTAAGAGGGGAAAAAATGTTTTTGCATTAATTTTTCAACAACTTAGGTGAGTCTGAAATATATACCCAAGGATATGGCAACTGTAATCATGGTGTGTTCAGAATCAATCTTTTCTGCAGACCAGGAAAGGAACACTGAATAGCATTCATTTATGTACAGCCAGATGTATTTTTGCGAGGGGTGTGCCTTGCTTAGGATGATTTTAAGTGTTACTAAGCAGATTTATAGGAGCAGCAGGCCCTCGTGATAGAAGGAAGTAAGGGACGGTGTGGCAGAAGTCCTCGGTGAAGGCAAGTTCTGCGGCAAACCCCGTCCTCAGGAAGGGAAGCACGCCCAAACGCAGACTGCGTTTGAATGTCTGAGTTAACAACTCTGGGAGTATTTCTCTTTCTCTTGTCCAGTTCCTTCTATGTTGTGGCTGGTTTGCATTTATGTTTGAAGTGCCAGGCGGTGTAATGAAGTTATTCTTTTATAAATTTTGCAACAGTGAAGCAAGCATGAGGGCTTTAAATTAGAGTAAGTGCCACTTCTGTACGGCAGGTTCCTTGGAGGACTGATTAGAGTGAGGCCTCCCGCCGCCGGTCTTCCGCGTGGCGGAGTTGGTGCGCGGGCTTGTTTACGGCTCACCTTTGAATTTGCATGAGCGTGCGCCAGGCCTGCTGCCTGGCCCTCTGTTCGCGGAAGCTGTCTTTCTTCCAGGATCATGTTAAATACTTCACTTGAAGGAGTTATTTTTTTAATTATATTGCTTTATTGTAATGAATTAAAATTAACTTGGAGTAGCAAATTATATAAGGACGCGAGGGTTATAGATTACTCTCACCATAGCTACAGCACATCCTTGTGTGGGGGAGTTACAGGGCTGTCTGTCTAGGAGCTCTGTGCACCATGAGGGGTGAGGAAACTGTTCCACAGAGACCAAGAAGCAGCGTCAGAAAAGATGCCCAGGAAATGGGAAAAGAACAGGAGTTTAATGCGTGGGTTTATGAAGCAAATAGAGGCTCTTCTTGGCCAGAGAGTAGGGGCAGCTCTGCCATTTTAAGACCTGAAAGATTCCGGGGCAAGAAGAGATGAGGGACAAGAAGGAATGCAAGCATATCTGAAGGCCCATGACAGTTCCATGTAGGAGCAGAGACGCACTTAAGCATTCCTGATTTCCTCTCTCGGTGCCTGTGTGCACTGGCTCATAAACAGGGATGATTTCAGGGGACGAGGTGGCAGGAGATTGTTAAAGATAAGAGATTTGGAACCTTCTATAATACATGAAAACATGCAGGGAAAGAGAACAAGCCAGAAAAAAAGCACCAAGCTTGAGTGCGGGATTGTTTCTCCTCTTTCCAAACCAGGATTTTTTTTTTTTTTTAATTTAAAATAAGAGACACCCTAATAGAATTGGGCTTGCATTTTAGAAGGACTTTCTTAGAATTTAAAACAAGGTCTACTTGGGGCTCCTTCTAATTGCATTCTCCATGTGGGAATATGAGCTCACCCAGATCAAAGGCAAACAGCAGGGTTTTACCTGTAGAACCCATGCACCATGCACATATGTAACTCCTCCCACTCTCCACAGCACACACTCACGCCAGCATCCCGCACAGGCACGGATGTGCACACACACTCATCCTTACACAGTTTATGTCAGTTCTGTAAATCGGTACACTGTCCTTTCACAGCTCTATTCTTTGTATGTCTATGTACAAAGCAAACGCCCTAGTAGACAATCATTGGGTTGCTTACAATGGGGAGAGATGGTTTTCTGTTACTCCTCATGATTTATAACATGTTGACTTACTCTTACTGTGAGTTTACCTCCTAGAGAGTGTGGCAGGGTTTTTAATAAAAGAAATATTACACTATAAGGAAGTGGCATTTCTTTTGCTTTTTGCCCCCGTTCAATAAACTATTTTTCATAATTATTGGGAGGTGGCTGAAGGGAACCCTTGTCCACATTGAGTGGAAAAGCAGGAAGAGTTCTTGCTTCCTCCTCCTCCCTACAAAGGTTACCCTTTGAATATAAATTACTATGCCTTGTGCTTCTCCCATTCCAATCAGATGACCTTTTGAATCTAGTGGACCAGAGTTTAAATCCTAAGCCTGCCAGTCAGTTTTTAAATCAATGCCCTGTTCCAACAGCTTTTAGGTACATAACTTTCAATTTCAATGGATTTTTAAAACAGACATTAAATAAGGAAGGCCAGTGGAATCTTGCAGCTGGCGGAAAAACAACCCAACTTGACTACAAGATCTTGGGCCAACTACTGTGACGATGGGTAATTTCACTAACTAAATCCTTTACCAAAAAACCTTCCGGGATTCAAAATCTAAGAGAAAAGGGAGGAGCAGGAAATGTGTGATGTTTGCAAGAGGACATTTCTGAGCAGTTATCAATTTAAGCTCCCATTATTTGCCGCTAATTACTACACAAGGCTGTTAAATATTTAGTAGAAGTTTGTTTAATTGCGTTTGACTGGGAAGAGGGGGGTGGTGCCTGAGTATGGCTTGAACGTCAAGTCAGTCCCGTGCACCCAGAGCCAGGCAGAGAAGTTTGTATTCGCCCAAGGTGAACACATTTCAGTATCAGCCAAGCTTCTTTTTCCTTCCTCCCAGAGATTTATGTATCTTTAAAATTAGAGCACGAAGAAGGGGCACTGTTCACTGATGTAAAATTGGAAGGAGGTCATTCTTAACCTTGTTTACAGATGCTCTAGTTTAGAAAGCACCAGTGTGATAAATTAAGCATTACAAGGGGAAAAATTAAAGTGTAGCAACAACTGGCACATGGACACATCTGTCTGTGAAGGACTGACTTAATCCCTGAATATCTTATTAGACTGTATTGCCTGGCAAAGCCTTCTGTCCGACAGTTTGCTGGGATCCTGCAATTCTAGACTCTGAGCAGAATCTTCACGCTCCAGACTCTTTTTCATTTTCGCTGGCTCTCTATAGTTTGACTTAAATTTTCTGTTGGCTCCATGCCTGTAGACAGGTAGCTCAATTCATTGTTCTCTTTTAAAAATAAACTTTATGCTTCTAAAATATTTTCCCAGTGTCCATTTCGCTCTTTTTAGATTATTCTTCCAATTTGGCACTTTTTGTTTTCTCAATGTAGTAGATAGTACGGATTCTTATCAGTTCCAGAAAAGGGAAATTTCAAACCTATCCTGTATGCGAAACAGATAGGGGTCAGCTAGCAACTGAAATTTTACTACCACTTTTAAGTTCGTAATGAGAAACGAAATTGTTACCCGGTTAACATTGCCCACATGGGACCCGTCAGCAGGATTGGTCCTTTTGAAGCTGGTCGGCCAGAGTGGCTTGTTTTACTTCTCTGAAATGTTTAATGGTCAAAACACTAGAAATTGTTCTATATTAGCAATGTGAACATGGCATCCTTTTAAAAATTACTCTTTGCCTAGGCTCTGAAGACTCACGTTAGACTAAGGCTAGGCTCCTTAGGTGGGTGCTCTTGAGATGCTGTTCACCCCGTCGGCTTTCCCAGCTCCACTGGACGTTGTAAAATGGTGAAAATCAGCTCCATTCGAAGTAACCCCCGTCCCTGCCCAGCTTGGTGGATCTGCAGCCCCACAGGTGACCCGGCACCGCCCCTGCGGCTCTCAGCCCAACTCAGACTTGCTCCCCTGGCCTGGAGACCATCTCTCTCTTCTCTCCTCGTCCTCCTCCGACACTGAGCACTAACTCCTCTGAGAACTCAGCCCACAGCCTCTCACAGAGGTGAGGCGCCCTTTCTCCGTGGCCCGTGCAACCTGTCCTCTGTCGCTGCTGAGCACCCTGCCAGTGAGCACGTCGTCTCCGCAGCCAGCCCAGTCCCGGGATCTGAACCCAGAAACCAGCACCACTCAGCAGCTGCTTCTGCCCCGAAGCCAGCTCAGCCCCCGGGGCAGCTCGAAGAGCTTGAAAGTTGGCCTACACTCCCTGGGGACTTAACTTCCTCATCTATAAAATGAGATATTGGAACGGGCGCTGCCATAACCCTCCCAGCTCTGAAAGCATCTCTCTGGTTCTCTGATGCAGCACTTACAGGGGTAGCTGCCTCCTGCTGCTGAATCTAGACCAGCAAGTTAGGGATGGCAGCTCTGCGCTTTGTTCAGAGTGGATAGCTGTTTCCATACCCTAAATGTGAATATCCAGAGTTTCATAGTTAGGTCCCTTTTATACTTTACTAGATTGTCAATATTCCTAAAGCAGCATTGATTATTTGCCACTGAAATGTACCACCTTTGTTCACTGATGGTTCATGAAAGCTGTTAGTAAACTGCTGAATGGGTGGACATTTTTGGAGAGACTCAATTCTCCACAGAAGCAATGCCATTTATTATATATCTCAAAGAATCTTTTCCTTGATTTCTTAACAAATGCCCAGCCTCGCCGTTCACTGCACTTTAAATGCCACGCCCTGGAGCGCCATGCGGTGCGCCTGTGTCCCTTTTGCTGGCCTTCTTTTTCCCATTTTGATGGGCGAGATACCTCTGAGACTGAAGACTGAGTCACATGGCTTAGCAAGCTCAGTGTGTTTTCAAAACACTGTGAGGCAGTGGTCCTCAACCAGGGATGATTTTTCCCCCACCGGGGGTATGTGGCAATTATTTCTAGAGATTTCTGGTTGTCACAGCTGGGAAGGTGCCACTAGTATGTGGTTGACAGAGGCTGGGGAGTTGCTGACGTCCTCCAGTGCAACCGCGTAGCCCTGCTGAATGAAGAACTGACCGGCCCAATGTTGTAGTCACGCTGAGGCTGGGAAACCTGGTCCCACTGGCCTTCTAGAATCTATCTGTAGACCTCTGTGAAACAAAGCGATTGACCTATTTTGTGTGGCTAAGGAGTAGCTTACTGGCTTGTCTCTGTGGTTACTTAAGATGAGACAGAGGAACTTTATGCTACGGATACATGGTCAAGGCATCTCAGTGTAGACTCATGGCCGTGCCCGAGTCCACATGCTTCAGGATTATCTCAGCTCAGCCTTTCCTAGGGTTATTTGGCATGAATGTCTAGAGAACAGCAACAACACGTCCTTCGGTGAGGTCTTATTAGAATGTGAAGTCGCTTCCTGTGGGAGGTGTGATGGAAGCTTCATTGCCAAAACCATTTAAAACTAGCCCAGAGTGTCAACTTTATAGAACAATTTTTGTCCAGCAAAGGGACAAACTAAATAACCCAATAGTCCTTTTCTGTCTTGCATAGCTTATATTTTTGTGATCACGTCTGATGATGCCATTTCACCTTTTGCTTTCATATAGCTTAGTGTCATCCAGAAAATGCTTCAAGATGTCAGGCCAAGCCCATGTGAACTGTTAAATGTCAAAAGAAAATGCATCAGTGTCTAAGTTCATGGTGATGACATTACCATATGAAAAAATAAAAAGGGAGATTCTGTCCGTGCAAACATGATCATAAATGCAACATTCATGGCATTAAAGAGAGGGGAGAAGCACATGAGGACAATTTGGGAAATTCCATTGCTATTTATCAAAATAAAAGAGTAGAACCTCATTTTAGTAAATTCTACCAAAAAATTGTGAGTCAGCCTCCCTGGTTATGAAAATCCCTGGTACAAATACGGTTTTTAGATTCTCAAAGCTCTGTGGGAAGTATTATGTATTTATCATTTAAGAATATTTATTAAAATATAACATCTCACCAAAAGGCACACGCCCGCATACATGTTCCTGATGTTACCAGGCAGGACCCATGAAAACAGTTACCCCAAATGTCTCCAGCCAGAAGCATGTAATTTGTAGACAGTGGAAACTCCGGGGTGGTAAAACGGGGTCTGGTTGGTATTTTGGATGATTTGGGTCTTCACTTTAATTTTCAGAACACTCTAATGTTACTTCCAGAGCTGCAGCAATTCACTTTTAATTAATTTTAAACTGTGATTACTTTTGTAATTGTGTGGACTTTGAAAATGTTAATTTATTGCTTTCACATCCTGTTAATGTTACTAAGACGTTTAAAGTCTACCTTTTGCCATTGTATTTTTTTTCCCTAAGTATCCTGTCTTCGTTAGCTGTGTACACTTTTAAAACTGTTTTACTAGCAAAAAGAAGTTGAGAATGAAAAAAGAGAGAGGGTGGAAATGTAAAAGTCTTGATTAGAAAGTATAATTTAATAGAACATGTATTGAACCAAATGTATTGATTAATGTAGAAGATATAGTACTTATATTGATTCAAACCAGAGATTTAGTACTAAAAGCTCTAAGCCAAAAAGCTGTTGCAGACTGCTACAAAAGTCAGTTTAATGCTGTCCTTGAGAGTGCCTTCACAAAGAAATTCTTCTAATGTTTGAGGACTAGGTAGAATGCGGTATATGTCAGTTTGATCCCGGAGGGTTTTATTTTGTACTCTAATAGCTGTTATGAGCCTACATTATATCCAAGGAGTAATTTTCCTTAGGGGTGCCTGCCTCGCTTTGTGTCAATATTCTAGCATTTTAAGTCACGTACAGTATATGCTTCTGGGAACAGGGAAGGAGCCGGCCAGACTCATAATGGTCTGCATTCATTAATAAAGGCAGAAGCTTCTGTCCCTCCATTGCCCACTACAGGGATCCCTCTTTGGCCTTCAGGGACCCGTACAGACACATTTAAAGAAAGCTTTATTTTGAGTGGGCAGGAGATGAAATGTAGGACTTGCAGGCATTTCCTAAGTCAGCTCTGTGCCCGAGCACAGGGGTGACCTTAATGGGTCAAAGAAGAATGCAGGTCAAAAGACTTATTATCCAGCCTGTTGGAAACCAACTGCTTTTGTTTAAAAAAAAAAATTTTTTTTAAAGCAGTAGTGCTTAAAGGTGGATGATAATGTAGAATTCTGTTTGCAGCCTGGAACTGCACGACTGTGTGTGTACTGGAATATGCTTCTAGAAAAATAAGAGCATAGTGACTATCCATAGTGTTTACAGATAAAGGTCCAACCCTCGTGATAAAAGGGAGGGTAATAGAATTAGTTAATCAGTGATGATTGATCACGGATGTGTGCGTTCTTCAACTAAAAAAACAACACACTGCCATGGTGCTGTCACCATCTGTTGAAAGAAACAGCCACATTTAATCTTTATATTTCTTTCATTTCTTCCCGCCTTGTATTGTTGCAAAGCCACAATTGCCTACTGTTTCTTCTGGTTGGAAAACATCTCATTTAAGTTGAATACAACTGCAGTTTAAATTCGGGATTCTAATGGCATGGTGAATTAGTGAAAAGCTTGGTTTTTTGTTTTTTTTTCATTCCTTTTTAAAATAGCATGCTGCCTCTTTTTCTTAGTTCTAAAAGCTTGTCAGAATTTGAGACAAAGGGCTATAAATAGACAAGTCATGGTAAAAAATGATTAACATCTTTGAATCAACAGATCTCACAAAAACGTCCATTCAAACACAGTTTTTATTTTTATTACCTTTGCTACTTTACATTTTGCCGATGCCAACAGAGGATTACAAAGCACAGACAAGATGTGGTCTCTGCCAAAATACTGTATGAGTGAGGGTGATCTGTGGGCGCCACTTTTGGGGCTGGGCACTGAATTTTTTCACCCTGGGAAGGTGGATTCCCTCTGGCTTTCCTCCAGAGCTTAGCTTCATCATTGTCCTAGGTGCAAATATTTAAATTCACATCAAGAGCACAGGAAAATGGGATAGTTTGGCCAAGGTGAACAGTTTCAGGCGATCAGGGGTTTTTATTTTTATTTAAAAATATTTTGTTTGGATTGCATTTTAAATAGGATTAAACCCTTTGACCAGTAAATGCGGTCAGCTCTCAGAAAGGCGGAGGCTGAATTAATCATGTGTTAGGGTGCCAAGCCCAAAATGAGAATTCCAGTCTTGTAAAATGAAAAGCATCTCATATTTTAAAAGAAGTACATAATGCTAGAAGGGAATTTTTAAGGTCCTCATCTGTTTTTTAGCTTTCTAAGTTTAATTTCACATTTTAGAGAAAAAAAGATAGAACATACTCCTTCCAAGTGGGGCCCTTTACAGTAAAGAGAGTGGGGTTTTTTTCTTTTCCTTTTTTTCCCCCTGAAACCTGGCTACTAAGGTATCGTACCTACATGGATCGTCTTTGAAGCTTTAAGGTGTGTGGTGAATTTGATTTTTTTTTTTTAACGCAAACCCCCCTCGTGTAAAACAACTGTTCATAACTGGGATTAATGGTTTGCAATTTTCAGTTACTTAGACATGGGGTCTCCAAGAAATGGCTTTTTGCAGAGTAGAATATGGCTCTCTGTGGGATTGCAGAAGTTTTCTTCTCTTCCTACTTCCTTTTCTGTCATCACCACCCCCACCCACGTCGATGTTGCACTGATGTTCTCCTCGATTATGTAAAACACTTTCCCTTCATTGGAACAGATATTTTTTCTCATAACCTGTCATTGCATTAAAGTACTTTAGGGACTGTGAATTGCTGTGTAAAATGGGTGAGATTACCCACTGCTTTGTTCTAGTGCAGTGGTTCCTCCAGACCTAAAGAGCAGAAAACTCTTAGAGGGGAAGGCTGCTTGCTGATGGCCCGGCAGTGATCTGGCCGCTCTGCGCGTCCCCCTTGGAGCTCCAGGGACTCAGGGCGGGCGCTGTGGCCTCTGTGGCCGGCGTGGCCGGCGTGGCAAGGAGCCAGGGCAGGGGTGAACCATGCGTGGCACCTGCCCTCTCCCTGTGCTTCGCACTTCTCTTCTACTTTTCATCTTTCCCACTTGCTTCTTGTCTCCTTCTCTGAAGAAATGTCTGTGATTTTAAAAACACCAGATACGAGGAGGGCTCCCATGACGTGACTTCTTGTTCCTCTTATCAGAGGATCTTCAGTGAATTCTGGAGACTAACGCTCCTCATCTTTCTCCTTAACTCCTAAAAGCCAACCCAGTAACGTGTGCAGCTCAGACCTTCATTCCTTCCTTTAGAAAATGAAATCAGGCCATTTGTATTTTCAGCCTGAGGGAGGGGAGCAGACACATCCCAGGGACGTTCAAACGTAGTGAGGAAGCCTTTGAGGACTGGAGCAAAATCACCCGAGTTTCTTTTTTTTGTTTGTTTTCAGTGTAAATCTGCCCATTTTCCAAGACCATGGAGGAATATGCCCCCTTCCTACCTTGAGAGTCACTGCCAGTGTGGACGCCATGACTAGGGGGGTGGGGAGAGCTGTCCTTGCTCTCAGCTGAGCCCTAGAAACAAAGAAAAAGAAAAAAAAAGAAAGACAATAAGTGATCTCAATGGTATGCAGGTATCTCCACACCAAGAGGACTTTCTGCCTTTACCATCTTTTACGCCAGATTTCCCAATTAGACATTATTTATATTGGAGCTCTTTATTTTTGTTGGAGCTTGAACTTCACAAGCCATACCCTTGTCCTTCTCACAAATGATTTATAGTCTTCTCTCTTAATATGCAAAGCATAAATCCTTTATAGTAGCAACTTCAATCTGTTGCAATGAGTGATTCATATGTATTTGTTCATTTCTTTGCACCTCTGAAGAGACTTGTATGGCTTTGGTTTAGGATGAAAGCATCCAAGAAACAACTGTTGCCAACTCTTACGGCCAATTTTTTTTAGATTTTTGTTTTGCAGTATCTCAATATCGGCCATAAAATCGCTAGAGAGATGGCAGTATAGCTTCCTCTATTAACCTCTAAAATTCAACTGAATGTAGAATGTCTATAGTATGCACTTAAATATTTTTAAATAATTAAAATTAAATAATTTCTTTTTTTTTTTACTCTGGTTATGGTTTAAAAAAAAATCACACCTCCTCCTGTCAATGTCTTATCATTTAGATAACTATTGTCATAGATTCTTGTATTTATTTTCTTAAATTTTATATACAGCTGGGTTTATTTATTTATTTATTTATTTACTTACTTATTGGAGGAGGAGGTAATTAGGTTTGTTTGTTTATTATTTGTTTGTTTATTTATTTTTCAGAGGAGGCACTGGGGATTGAACCTAGGACCTCATGCCCACTAAGGATATGCGCTACCACTTGGGCTATACCCACCTCCCTTATTTTCTTAAGTTTTTAAATTAAAAAAAAAAAACCTTTCTATAAGATCAGACTTGACTCTTGGAGAAAGGAAAATGTGTGAGAAAATTTAGACAGTGCATTTTGAGTAATTGAACTTTTTTACTGTTTGTAACTTCTTTGATCATAATTATGTTGGTATTTAAAGGGATAGGAAAGTTTTTAGGGTGCATCAGTATTTTGATTACCCTATTGGTGAAAAAATATCGCAGAAGTATTTATTTAGAATCAATATAAAGAAAAAAGCTTTGGTATAAAACTAGTCTGCTCCTGTATGTACTTCTGTGCTACAAAAGAATAATTTTAAAATTCCAGCTTATCTTTTACTGGGTTCATAAAAGTGGCATGTTTTAAATAAGGGTGACTGAAATAACAACGTCCTCATTTGTTGTTAGTCTTCTTTAAAAGATGGGCTTAGTGTGAAGTAGGGAACGAAGACCTGGGTCCCCTTCACAAGTCTCCGTCTCCCTCACTGGCGCTCTCAGCCCCAACTGGGTAACCCTGGAAGTCAAGCCCCTGCCCCTTCACCCCCTGTCACTGGGCAGGCATTTTGGCTAGACTGGTGGGAGAGTTAAAGACAACAAAGACAAAGCCCTCTGTTGAAAAACTTCCACAGTCCCTCTTCACCTACAAGACAAAGGCTGAAGTCCTTTGCAGGGTTCAGAGGCTCTTCCACCTCTAGCCCCAGACTTCTCTCTGCCTTCATTTCTCATCAGTACCCTTGGTTCAGGCCACTCCAGAGTCCACCCAGTCGGCACTGCAGGTCCACAAACAGACCTTGCATCTTCTTGCTTCATTGCTTTTACCCACGTGGGTCTCTGGCCTGGAGTGCCCTCCCTGCATCCCAAATGCCTCTTCACGTCTCCAGCCTCAACTAAAATGTTCTGAGTTACATCCACTGCAAAGTCTTCCCCAAAAGCCAGGCAGGGTTAGCGGGCATGATATTTCTGTGGTCGTTCCTAACTCATCCTGCCATGTTGCTTTACCAGAAAGTGCGCACAGGACTCTCTTTAGACCATGAGCACTTTGGAGACATGAAATCTGGGACCATCCTTCTTCCAGGATTCCTTGCCTAGCCAGTCAGCCATCCATCTGGCCAGACCCTCTTTGCCCAGGACTGCAATGCTGGGGTGGCACCTGGGGGGACACAGGTGTTCAACAGATGCTTGTGAAGGAATGAATAAATGAGTGAAGACCAGAATTACTGACATAGAGAGCCGGCACCGCAGATAACCAAAGACAAGACCTAAGATGCGTGCAATATAAGCAGTATAAAGTACAATGGGAAATCAGAGAAGGGGGAACACAAGTTTAGAAGGGAGGAGCCTGGTAGCAGTAGTATTTTGTGGTGGGCCTCAAGGTTCTGATCAAAGGAACGGGGACAGGGGGTACATGGTGAGAGGTGGGAGAACAGGGCTCAGGGGAAGTGCAGAGGGGGGATGTGGCAATCAGGCCACCTCCAGGTGTTTGCTCTGAACGAACGTCCTGTGGGTGTGGGACCACCCCCCATGCAGGCCACGGGCGCAGAAATGGAGCCCACCCTCCCAGGGCTCACCCCAGGACCTAGCTTGTACGTGTAAGTTGCCCAGGTAGCCCACTTGCCCTCTCCCAATTTGGAAACAGGACGTTGGCTTAGAAAGGGGACTTTCTGTGTGGATGGAGAGAAGGCTACCAGAATACAGCAGAGACCGTGCCCGCTGGGGATGGGGAGCAGTTGCAGATCTGCTCCTGGGCCAGGCTGGGACCCAGCCCGGAGCCCACCCCCAGGAGAGGAACTGGAGAAGCTTCCTGCCCCCTCTGCCAGTTGTTGTCTGGGCAGCTCTTGCCTTTAAAGTCTATATTCAGGGACAGAAAGAGCCTCTGCTGTCGAGATGTTCACCCTCTAAGAGCCAGTAGAACAAAAGCATCTGTAATTAATGGAAATAATGCACAGATAAATATAACTGCTAAAATAGTGCTACCTGGCGTTTGAAAGTATGGTGTATTCTGATAAGAAGAGCCGGTGGCGGGTGGGAGGTACCCTAGGAAGCATGGCAGCGGCGGAGATGGGAGGACCGCAGGCCCTGCCCTCCCTCCTGGCACTCACTGGGGACAGAGAGGAATCGGCCCCCGTGAACCCCGACGCCTCCAGGTGCAGAAACACCGTATTCAAGTCCTTATAAACCAGTCAGCATTCAGATACTTGGTCTGATGAAAATACAGTCACTTAAGGCTTTTTCCCCCTTTCTTTTTCATTACAGAATCATACGATGACCCAACACAGCAGTTAGTGCAAGCACGGTCTCCCAAGGAGAATGACTTTTGTGGCACAAAAAGGGAACACGTTTTACTCTTTGCACGAAACTTTCATTGTTAATGTATATTATTCAGAAACATTGTATTGTACCATAAAACTTGTATTATCAAAACTGTTGGATGTTCATGTGTTTGAACTTTTGAGCACCGGCTAGACCCCATGTATATAAAGTGTCTCACCTGTATTATGTCGTCTGATACTAAAATGGTCTTATAAAGACAAGTGGACTTGGGCCCTATTCAGGCAAGATTTTTTTTTTTTTTTAATGTGAGCAAAATGGCTTAAGAGAAAGTATTTTCAAGGAAGACAGATTAAAACAACTCTATTACACATGAGACTGTGTTTGGACTTCCTTTTCTTAACACTTAAGCCTAGAATTTCTCTTTTGGTATATCAACGGTTAAATCCAAGACTATTTTTTATTGCTGAAGATTCTTGCAAACCATGAAGAGATGTTCTCACAGAACAGAACCCCACAGCTGGATAAGGCCCGTATATATATTTGTAAGCCTTGCAATGTGACAGGTAGCATCACTATATATGCAATAGTTGTTATGTAGACTGTCAAAGAATTTTTTTTCCTGGACCCATTTGAAGCTTTGAGTGTTCAGGGTTTTCCTTAATGATTTCACACAGCCAAATTCTTGAATCAGTTGAACTAACCTGTATGTTACTGTTATTAATGTTTACTCTGCGGTCTGAACCTGGAGATTACTGGAATTGTTTTCCAAGAGGAAATAAATTCAGTTTACCATTAGGTAAGAGTGTATTTGTGTGTTTTCTTTTTCTAGTTACACTGCCATTAAAAAAATCTAATTGCCTGCACCCTTGGAAATGAGTTCTGCTCTGGGGAATATCCCAGGCATAACCTCAGTCATATTTAACCTTAACGCACTGGGCCAAAAGCAGCTGGAAGGAGCTGCATCACGCCGCACAGGGAGGGGACCGGACCCGAAGTGCGCCATATTCTCGTGGATACCACCAGGTCACAGTGTACTGGCGGATTCTGACATCACAGATGGATGTGATGGCTGTTTTCTGCATAATTTGCAGCCCAATTCATGTCATGCTGTGCAAATCTGAACTCAAAGTAGATGGCTGCAATTTGAGAGGCAGTTTGGCTTATGTGTACTTAAGAAGCAGCTTTGTTCATTCAGAAGACAAAGCACGGAGCGGGGAGCCAGGCGGCTGTGAGTTCCCGGGCTGGCAGTGATTCTCCACGTGGTCTTCTCCAAATCACCCACCTCCCAGTCTCCGCCCCCAGCCTGGGGAGGTGATACAGCTGGGTCATAGGCCTTCACACAGGCGTGGGGTGTCCCTGGAAGATTGCTGACACCATAACTGGCCACAAAATGGTGACTGAGGAGGCGCTCTAATTCCAGATCCTTCTGGGGAGGAAAGAAGAGCCTAGCAATGTGCAAACTGAGCCCCGACATACATGTTTAGTCAAAGACCGTAAGTATAGCCCTGATGATAACGGGCGACTTTCATGCACTTCCTGCTTATCCTTCACCCACTGTGACTCTTTCGCCTTCTTTGAAACTCACAGGACCTCAGGCAGCTCTCTCAACCTTAAACAAGTGAGGCTCTTCATAGCACTTTTCTTGATGGGAAAATTACAGCATGGACTGATTCATTTTATTGTGACCACCTGTCACCAGTGGGCCCATGCACGAAACCGCAAGGTGCAACCTCCCCAGGGCACTCGAACCTGAGCCTGCATCAGGACCACCTGGCGGGCTTGTGACATCGCAGGGTGCCAGCCCGACGGCCAGAACTGCTGACTCAGCAGGCCTGGGGTGGGGCGCAAACTTCTGTGGTTCTAGGAAGTTACCGGGTGGGGCTTGTGTTCCTGATGTGGGAGTCACTCTTTGAAACCCCTGCTTTACCCCATTTCCAGATTAGTTGAGTGCGCTGAGTGTGAATAACCATGCAGAGTGCTGGAAAATCATACTACTTACTTTGTTACCAATAAAAGAAAGTTTGGTCAAATTTTAGGCTCATTCAGAAGCAAGCACCTCATAGTGATTCATGTGCGTGTGCTTGCCAGAATGTATCGTGTGTGTTTAGTTTTTTAATGCTAGGGAAACCTGCATCTATACATTTCACAATGGATTGCCAGCATGCTATTTAATTAAAAAGGTTTTTCACCAGCTACATAAATAATGAAGTATGCTGAGAATATGCAAGTACATTCATAATTAAAATACTCAGCTATATTTAAAAAAATTAAGATCTCTGGCCTATGCAAAGATTTTGCATTTAAAATGAAACAGCCACACTTCATGATGATTTTTTTAAAAGCTTTAAAACTTCGGATTATTAATCAGTGGGTTATATTGTGCTAAAAGTAAGTTGCTCTTCGTTCACAAACAGGAAAGCAGGTGATGGTATTATCCAGGGATGGATCCCAGGTTGCCTTTAACAGCATTGCCTCTGAGGGACTTCCCAGGCTCCTAGTAAACAGCAGGGGTTGGAATTCATAGGAAGCAGTGGAGGCTGGTGCTTACCAGTCTCGAGGCTGCCGCACAGCTGGCCACTGGGCTCCTTCAACACAAGCACAGTTCAGCCTCTTCCCAAAGTTGGAGACCAAAGAAGTTGGTCCTTGTTGCCCCTATATGCCTCGCTGATCCTCCAGCGACTACAAGGTTGTCCAAATCTAGCCGGCCCTTCTTTATAACCAACTATTCTTTGGGTCGTAAACACTGAACAGTGTGTGGAACAGTCCTTCCCTCCTTCTGCTTGTTACTATTTATTTCCTGATTCATTCCCTAAGAATATAAAGCAACTTAAATAAAGACTAACAAAACGTTAATAGGAAAAGCAGCGTCGTGCAGAGGGGAGAAAATACAGTAAAGCAGCTGGCTTATTTTCTGCTTTAATTCTGGTTTTGAATGCATTTTAGAATTGGTTTTGAGCTTCCTGGTAGTAAAGGAAAAAACAGTAACTGAAAGGAAGGATTATACCACTTTCTTAAGAGATTTTTTTTTCTAGCACTTAATTCAAAAAGAAATTTCTCACTGCCCTTATATACAGTCCAGTGGCCAATACAATAGCCCCTGTTCCTGACCCTAATTTTGTGCTCTCATGCAGTTGTGGTCACCTGGAAGAGGAGTGTGGCTGCATCTATGGGTAGAGGCCAGAGATGCTGTTAAACATGCTACAACCCACAGGACAGGCCCCCAGAACAAAGGATTATCAGGTCCCAAATGAGAAACTGCTCTAAAGATTTCTATGATTTTTCAAGGACCTTTTTACATTGGAATCACCTGGAGAACATTCAAAAACTCCACTGCCTGAATCTCTTCCCCAAAGAGTCCGACTCAACTGGTCTCCAAGGGCCCTGGGTGAGTCTGGTGTAGCCACAGCTGGAACCAGTGGGCCGAGCTAGGCATACTGGACTCAAGACTAGAAATCTGAACATAACACCAAGGAGCAGAAAGTAGTGTGGGCCTCAGACTCTCTCCCACATTACTTTTTAACAACTGGGCATGTCATGATTATTTTAACTCTGACGTAGCATAGCCCATGGCACGCTTTGAAAGGAGAAAGGGAGGAAATGACCCAGAACCCTACAACCCTTCCACCTGGTCCAGGATGAGTGAGAAATCTGGCCCAGCGGGGACTCTGGCCACCCAGGGAGCAAATCCCGCATCACCCGCCCCAACTGTTGCCTGGAGGGAGGGCAGCTTGCCGAGGCCAGATTGCCCGGTGTCTCAGGAGAAGCCAGCAATCCGGGTGGTTACGTGCCATGTGCCAACTTCTAAATGTTGGCAGCCGAGTCTGTTTGTTATTCAAACTCTGCCACCCCCCACTGTGTGGGCCATATGAGATAGACTTTCAGGCCAGGTCCCACTCTTGGATTGCCAGTTTTGGCTTTCAGCATCAACTATTATTTTTTTTCCCAACTCTTCTCATTCCAGACTATTTTCAATGTTTGCTTAAAAATAATTCTATGACTTCTGTATATTAGCATCATGTGCAGTTTTGCTTTTGCTCTGTGGCCTTCATATTTCTATTGCTTCAGGTGGAGCAAATGGATGTGTGCTATAGAAGCCTGCCCTCGTTCCTGGATATTTAGATTTCAGATAAAATTTTTTTAAGGATGAAGGATTAAAAAAAATAGTAGAAAGTCAATATTCTCTGTTGCAAGTCAAATATGCTCTAAATGTTGCTAACGGAGGCCAGGTGAATATGCTTTGGAAATTATGCTGATTGGTGATAGGGTTGACATTCCGCTTTGGAAGTTGATGCATGTAACCAGTCTTCCAGCCCAAATGGGAGGTCAAGAACCAGAGGCGGCCTCTAGGCCGGGTGAAGCTCCTTGGAGCAGCGCTGGGTCTGTTCCAGAGCTTGAACAAGGATTCCGATGAACCCTCAAGTTCCACTCTATGGAGCATGGCAGCCCTGCCTTCGTGCCCTTTGGGGTGCAATACTGCAGAACTCTTGAGAAAGGAAGTTTGAAACTCCAGATCCCATTAGAGTACACCTGCAAACGCTTCTCCATTTGGCTTCGCAGGCCGGAGCCTCTCACCGTCTCCCTCGTGTCGGGGAGTGCTACCAAAGGTACGGAAAACTCCGAGAGTTCAAGGAAGAGGAATGATTTAGGGTAAAATGACCCAGCATGGGTTTCTGGCAGGATCCCAACACTCAGGTCTGGTTGGTGCGATCCTGGGTGAGTGCCTCCCCAGGCGAGGGGTAGCCACGACCATCTCCGCCAGATTCCTCTGTAATGAAGTCAGCTGTCAACTCCTTGGGGGAAAAGGCACAGAGCCCCTTTATTTCCAAGCAGGTGTTGCAGCATATTAAAGGTTGAATTCCATCTTGCGCTTGCATCCTGAATGAGCCAGTTTGCAGGCAAGCTCGGTTCTTTCTGCAAAGAGGGAAACTTGGCAATGGTGGAGGCTGAGTACTTAAATGGCAATCAACTTCTGGCTCATATCAATTAATTCCTTAATGGACTTCTGCCTAAGTATAGCATCTTGAATTCCCAGCTGCAGAGGCTATGAAAAACAGCCCAGACAATACACACCACCACCTAGGGGAGGGTGCGCCGCTGAATGATGGGTGATGCTGTCTCAGGGAAGCCACGGGTGCCTACTGGGGGCTCTCCCTTTGTTTACCTGTGAAGTACAGGGCAGGACACACACTCCTCTCTCTCCATGGGAAATTCTTAGGAAAACAACTTCTATTATGTCTAAGTGAAACTATTCTGAGGGGGAATCACCTCCTTTTGGCTCTAAAATACCCAGATCCAAAGTAACCATGACGTGTGGAAGCAGAACAGGGTCTAGGAAATCAGAGAAGGGCTTTGTTGTCACTCAGACACCAGGAAAATCTATTCGAGAAATGGTCTCCTCATCCCAAGGAACCTGCCAGAGCCCCTTCCATCTCCCCTTCATGTGGACAAGGAGCGTCTTGATCAAGTGCAGCAGATGGGCTGAGGGTGAGTACTGGTGGTGCCAGATGAGATCTGGCAACTCTTCAGTTCATCTGGTCCATGCAGACTCAGACTGTGACATCTACATGGGGAGGTGAATTTCAAATCCCTATCACTTAGATGGGCTCCCCTCACCTAATGCTCTAAAAGTGTGGCTATCACCAAGGTATAACCACTAAAAATCAAGGTCAGGAGGCAGAGGCAAACTCACTTTTCCTCCCCCGCACATGAAACATCCCTGGTTTGTCTCCCTCTCTGCTCTCTTTTACTGAATCAGAGGAAGAGTTTGGTTCCCTCATCCAAGAGACAGAAGTTTTGGTTCTCTAAGGGTCACGCAACGGGTCCAATGGCGTAGCCACTAGCTGCTACAATATGTGGCTATTTAGATTAAATCAATTTAAATTGAGCAAAATTGAAGTCAGTTTCTCAGTCTCACTAGGAACATTTCAAGAGTTCAGTTGCCACGTGGGGCTAGTGGTTACTGTACAAAACAGCACAGATATAGAACATTCTCCTCATCATGGAAAGTTCTGCCAGGCAGTCTGATGAGTCTAACCCACCCCCTCCCGTCACCTTTGACCCCTTCCAAGCACAGAAGCCTCTCTTTCTTGCGCTCCTTTATTACGTTCCTCCTACCTTCATACTGTTCTTTGTCTTCAAATGTGCACAGGTTTTCCCCTCTTCAAAAAAAAAATTATTTTTCTTGACTCTGAAACCTCCTCAGAAGACTGTTTTATTTATTTCCTTTATTTTCTTCCAAGTTTCTTAGATCTGTGGTCTGCCCCCACATCCTCCATTTCCTGACCACTGACTCACTCCTTCCTCACCTGCAGGCTGGCTTCCATCAATATCCTTTTACTGAAAATGTGTTCCCAAGGTCACCAGCGGCCTTCTCACCACTCAGTGAGAAGGCTTTTTTTCCCTAGTCCTCACTCTCTTCTGCCCTTCAATAATTTAGACCATCGGTCACCAGGTCCCATGTTCTTGCTTGGCAATATTTCTTATGTTTATTCTTTCCTTTCTATTTCCAATGACAGGACCCAAGGGAGACCCTTCTCATCTACTACCCCTGGTCTCTCCTCTTTCTAATCCTTCTTATATACAGCCGCCATGTTCACCTTTATAAAGCACTTATTTCACATCATTTCCTCATTCAATAAATACCAGTGACTCCCAGAGTAAAGCAGGGAAAAGAGCATGGTTTAAATGGAGCTTGAATCGTTTCCTGCCACTTACTAGCTTATGTAGCCTAGACCAACTTTCTTTGCTTTTCTGAAATCTCTTTTTCCTTCTTTAATATTATTATCAGTGGCTAAAAATACCTGAAACATACTAAATGCCCTGTATGGGAAAGTTACTGCTTTAAGTATTATTATCTTTATTTAATCCAGGCTTTTTTTATGTTAATTCTAGAATCACTGCTTTTTCTCCATTTCACCTCTTATCCCTCAGATTCCCTCATACCATTCCTTTATAGTCTTTCTAAAAAAAAAAAAAAAAAAAACCCACGTTTACATTGTTTCTTGCTTATGAGAATTTGGAGTAATGGTCTGTTATCTTCCACACAAAGATGAGTATTCCTTTAACTTTCCAGAGTGTTTTAATCTAGCTCAGCGACCCACCAGTCTTATACCTCAGCGTCAACCTGTTTCTGTCAGTGAAGTCAGATCCTTCCCCTTTGCACATCTAGTTCATCCCTTTATTTTATTGTTCATGTCTATTTACTCCTACTCTTCACACACTCTTCCTTCTTTTTTTTCCATGTACCTCAGTCCTGGTCAGTCTTCTGATCACAGGCCCTGTCCCTCTTCTGTAAATCCCAGTCTAAGCTGCACCATTATCTCCTTTCTCTAAATTCCTGTTGTCCTTACAGCCTAGTTTAGCAATTAATGGCTTCCTTGAAAATGAGTTTTGTCTTCCTAGCTGGACTATAAATCTTTCAGGCATGGGGAATCTGCCCTCTGTATGTTTTTTTTAATCCACTGTCAGTGATGTCACCTCATAAAAGTTCAATTAAGTACCTGTTGATGAATTCACAGCTTGACTGTAGTCCTCAGTCCATCTTATTCAACAAAGGATGAGGACCTAAGACAAGATCCCTGCTCCCCAGCAACTCACAACTACAATCACCCAGAGACTCGGTGTCAGCCTTTTTTCTCAGTTCCACCGTTGCCACAGTCCTCATTGACCTAGGTGCAGAAGGGCATTTGGGTTCCAGGTCAGCTTGGACTCCATTTATAGCCACAACACATTGGAGTTAAATGTCCAAAATGCCCCTGTCTTCGATCTCTTGGACAATAATGATTTCAGTTGATGTGTTTAGTACCAAAATCCCACAATCAGCTGCTTCTGAACAATCGACAGTATACAGCAAGGCAGAAAATCAACTAGAAGTGGTCCAGACCAGGATGACCAAAATCATTTCTCTATCATTAATGGGCTTTTGCACTAGATATGCCTAATGTTATGCGTATTCAAGACAAAGGTTAAAACAGCATTCAAAACAATCTGATATAGAGAACAAACTAGTGGTTACAACGGGAGGGGAGGGGTAATATGAGGGTAGGGGAGTGGGAGGTACAAACTACTGAGCGTAAGATAGGGTTTACTGTACAACACAGGGAATATAGCCAATATTTTGTAATAACTGTAAATGGAAGGTGAATTTTAAAAATTACATAAAAATAAAAATTTTTAAAACTTGGCTTTAGATAGTTCAATAAATGTATCTCCATGATTTAAAAAAAACTGAATCTGAAAAGGTACCAGATCCATATGTAAATCCAAACTACACCCTGTTCCTTTCTTAAAGCCACAAATAGGTTGACTGTGATTACAGATAATCAGAGCTTTCCTTCTGATAAAATGGGCATGTTCTGAACCAAGCATATACTATATTCCCTTGACAAATATATTTACACTCATCTCAGAACATGGAAAGAAAAGAAAATGTTGATAGTTGACAGCTTCTTGCCTATGGGGTGTAATCCAAGAGCATCATAAACTCATTTAATCTTGGTGTTGAATAAATGCGTGTTAGGTCTGTGCTTTTTTTTTGGCCTTTCCTCCAACACGTTATTTGAACACAACCTCACGTTCCTCTGTGTTGTCAGCAGAGACATGAACCAAGCTAATCCTTTGGGTCCAACCTGGGGTAACTTTCCCTAAAGAGTAAATGTAGGAATAAGAAAAACACCCCCTGTAGAAGATGCCTTGTTGCCAAATGATGGTGGAGAACTATTTCATACTGAAAAATATGCCTCAAGAACGTTGGCCATTGGGAGCTTACAAAGTCCAAAAGAAGATGTATTTCCACAGAAGATCTTAATCATGCTGATAAAGCAGAGTCAAGAGGGTATAAACCACATAAAAAGCCACCTCTGCTTAGAAGTTGGATAGTGCTCCCTTCTCCTCATTAAGGCATCTCTCAACTCTGCCAAATTGGATGTGAAGACATGTTCCTTATCCCTGGCAGATCTCGCAAGATATCAAACATTTCAGACTTCGTGTGTGAAAGCATGACATATTGGTTAAGACTGAAAATAGCATGTTTCTGGTAGAGTCCAAGTATATAAGAAATACTACACCCTACTGTTTTTGTAAATGCCAGAGTTGCATTGAGTCAAGACAGATGGTAGCAGGCAAAGATGCAATCTTACAATCAAAAGCTAAAATATGTCAAAAATATGTTAGCAAGCAAAATACAGCAGATTACCAGCTTCTCATGTCATGACAGCTTGCAAAACATGTTAGGATGTTGAAGCTCTAGTTATGTAAATAAAGGAACAGTAAACAGAGCAGCAGCAAATGGTGTGAGAGCTCATGTACCGATGGTCCCTTCCCAGCGTTTTTGGGGAAAAGGAGAGTCATGTGGTCACAAGGAGCCTTAGGTGGACATTAAGAGGTGTCCAGTATCAGGTGCGGGGGTCCATTTTCCTTCCATGAGTAGTAAGTTTCTCTGTGATACCTACAAGCTGTTGAACTAAATTACAAGAGGCATTCAAACTTCCCAGAGAGAATTGTAAGGATTCCTTTGAGGATCATCATGTCGTTGAGCGCAAAGAAACAAGAGGGTGAGCGTTATTTTGTGAAAACAAAATGTACCCAAGGCTTTCTGTGTATGTCAGTCTCATTTCAGGGAGGTTTCTTTGAGCACAGGATGGCAAGGCTTGGATGGCCCTGGAAAATGAGCTTGACCATAGGTCAGCCCTGGGTTTCTTACTGTCTTGGCTGATTTTTTGTCAGGTTTGTGGGGAGTGAAGGCAATGTTCATCACGATTAAGGGAAAATGGAAATGCTTTTATTGAGCACCTAATATGACCAGGCACTACACTGCTGTCATATCAAATTACACCTCATAGCCTCTTGAGAGGGAGGATCACTTTGACTAGTCTTACCCCATGGATGTCCAAATATGACCTCCTCCTCCCTCTTTCCCTCCCCCTTTTCTGCAGTCAGAGAATCCAAGGGTGGGAAGAAGGTGGTGGAAAGTGATAGTACGTTCTCATGCCAGCATTGCTACCTCTGTCTCCAGGGTCCTACTTTAACAGGGGCTGCCTCTCTGGTCCACACTATACCAAAGACACAAAGGTCAGCCCCACTTTTCAGTCTCCATGGGGAATCACTTGGGGAAATGTCAATGCCCCAGAGAATGCTGCATTTTAAAGCAAGAACTCTTGATAAGCTCTTTACCAAAGGGTAAGGGTCCAAGGGTCTACACATAGAGCAAAGGATGGTAATTCCATTTCTGGACATAAGACAAGGAAAGGAATTTGTGTGGTTCTTGAGGAGGGACCGGCAAGACTGGACTCTGGAGAAGAAAGGACCAGAATAGGCAACACCCCCAGTTGTGTGGCTGCCAAGTAAAGACTATAGACCTCAGAAGTGTCTGGTGCGTATTTCCAGGTTTTGTTTTGCTGGTTTGGTTTGGGTTGGTTTTTGTTGGAGATTGGGCAAGGTGAACCTCCTCTGCTACCTTCTCTGCTAAATCCTCAGTCCTCAGTGAAGGCACGTGGCTCACTAATGCTTCCAGGAGAGCAAATTCTTCGTGGAGAGCTCAGACAAGTGTGGAGTCTCCTGCATGGTGGGAGCAGACACACAGGCAGGAGGCAGAGAGCAAGGGAGCAGCTGGCCCCTGGGTGACCCACACCACACAGCGCTCCCATGAAAGCTCTCCTGAGAAGAAGAGATTTCCTGAAAGGGTGTGCTGAGTGACCAAGGGTGTCCGATGAGGCAGCAGCTCAGCCGCCAGGGGCCACCCAGCTCCTGGTGTGTCCTCAGCCAGCTGCCTGGGAAGTTTCTGGCTGCTCCGACCCCACACCATCCCCTACTTCACTCCTCCACTCTTCCCAGCCTCCTTCTCTGCCCCTCATTCCAGCAAAAGCAAGTTCTTCCAATTTGCTGGTGGATAACATATTAACCCTCACTTCTGTAGTGTTTAACCTCAGAGTCTCTCCCCTACAACCTTGGCAAAGCATTTGCATACAAGGTTCTCTCCTGCTGAGAAATTCTGGTGCTCTGTGTTCAAATAACAAATTTTGCACCCAAAGCACATTTGCATCTCCCTAAATCCACACAGCTATGGGATAACGTGACATCCTCATTTCACAAATGAGGGAAGTGGGGCTCAGAAAGGTAAGGCAACCTGCCCAGGGTCTCACAGAGAAGTGGAAGCATGATTCAAAGTCAAGGCATATAAATGAGAAAAAAAGGAAGAGAAAGTGTGCATTTCTGTGATAGGCGTTGCTGCATTAGCCAAAGACCAAACTTAGAGTTATGTCGCTAAACGCAGAATAACTACAAGCATTAATTAATTAGCATCCTCTTTGGCATTCCACTGAGAAAGATAATCATTTATAAGACCAAATAAGACCTTTTGACTGCCCTACAACTCTCATTCTGTGAAAAAAAAGTGGACTCAGGGTGAGCTCCTGCTAAGTAAGGGATGGAATATGCCGTTCACACGTTCTGGTGAGACTGAAGCAGGGGAACTCTAACTGACAGGAAGTAACCAGTGTAATAAGCCAAAGGGAATAACTCGGCTTAAGCAGCCATATGCTTTCGTTAGCAGTAGGTGTGTAGAGGTAACAGTGCCCACTCTAAAATTCACGTGATCATTCCTTTCCTAATTATACCTAAGTGGGCGTTCCCCTTGGGGAAGCCAGTGTAGGAAATCTCGGGGGGACACTTTTCATGTGAAAAAGAAGGTTCAGAGCCGTAAGAGCTCTGAGGGAAGCCAAGTGGAAGGTCAGTTATAAGGTAATGAGGCCTGGGAGGCAACGTGATGAAGTCCAGCCCTAGGTTCCACTCTGCTGTGTGACTTTGGCCATGGAACAGGTTCTCTGGGCTTCAGTTGCTGTATTTCTTAAATGGGGGAAATGGTCCTTGTCACTTAAGCTGTATGAAGATTAAAGTGAACACAGTGTTTGCCACCTAGTTGGTGCTCAATAAAATTTAGTTCCTATCCATGAGCAAAATGTTCCTTTAGCCTAGGACCAACCAAGAGTTTAAGGAGCAATTGTTAATTTTATTTACCATCAATTTTTCCATCAGGTACCATGTAAGACAGCAGCAGTACAGAATTGAGTAAGACGTCATCTTTCATCCAGTGAGCTCACTGAAGGTTCAGGGACAGAGACCCCGCCCACAGTGACAGCCCACATGGGGAAGTGCTCCTTTGGGATGTGGAAAAGGTGCTCCCCCTGCACACACGAGGTCAGGGATGGCTTTACTGGGGAGGTGGTGGTGGGAAACCAGTCAGGGGTACACTGGATTGTTAAGCCCAGTCAGGAGAAAGAGCCTGGGTGTCAATACAGATGAGCTTCTGTCATTTTGTTGGAATTATCAAAACAAATGTTTTTGTTCACAGAACACAGTTCATGTCACATTTTCAGAGTCATCAAAACAGTGTGTGGATAAAGTGTGGGTGAGGGTTCAAGACCCCAGCCCTTGATCCTTGAGCTGAACGGAAGCCCCGTCAAGAATAGGGACGACAGCAGTCTTGTCCTGATTATGTTACCAGCACCCGTCACAGTGCTGGCGCCCATGGGGAGCTGGGAAACCTGTTACAGAATAAATGTGCGACCCACCCCCTGGGCAGGGTGGACCCAGCTGAGGCTGACAAAAGGTGGATCTGCCTGGCTCCCATGGCCAAGGACCTTGCCTCAGTTCAGGCCAGAGATACACACTGGTCCTTGGAGATGCTGCAGGGGGTCCCCACAGAGGGACACAGACTGACCCTATGAAGTACAGACAAGTAAGCTAGCAGGTCAGCAGCTCTGGGGAGTTCTCAGAGCACAAACTCAGGCAGATCAAAGTCCTAAACATCACATACAAATCAGAGTGGGGGACACAGGGGACTGGATTCTGGGAGGAACAGGGTCAACTTGTATCCAGAAAGACTTGGCTTCAATGAGCAAAACTGGGACCCTTGTCCCAGATCAACAGATAACAGGAAAAAGATTCAATATTAAGCCACCCCCCACGCTCAGGCAGACCTGCCCAGTCGTGATTGATCTGGCTCCTGGAAAAGTTACCCACTTGCCTTGAGGGATGGTGAGAGGAAGGAAAGTAAAGCAGACTCAGTAGATCCAAAAATGCAACAATGGCTAACAGTGTTTTCACAGATTGATATTGTAACACACAGCTGTGCACAAACCATACCGATCTCTGGACCTTAATCTAACTTTCTTTGTTCTGTTGTATACACGCTCCATCCCTGGGAACCCTGAAGCTTTACCAAATGTGCTTATTCATAAAGTTAGTAAAACGTCACTGCTCGGGGGATATGAGCCAAAGTCCTTATGCATGGCTAATGTTAAGTGGCTGAAGTGTGACTGCTCACACATGTGTATCCAGGTCAAGTCACACACGTTACACATAGGTGCGCAGGGAACGTGCAGTGCAGCAGCATCATTTCACTATTGATTTGATTGTTTCCATGAGCACCCATTCAATTTGCTGGAGAGAGCTGAGGAAGTAGCAATTAGATTAGTCCAGCCTAACAAAGTTAGTCCACGCAATCATGTAAGGGTCCCATGGGGGAAATACTCAATGTCCCAACATAAAATTCTCGCCTCTCAGACTCATCTTCATCTCCCCAGTTCTCGTAAAGACGGCATCTGAACACTGACTGAAGTGGTAAACAGACATAGGGAAAGGTATGTCTGTGGACATGGGTCTAATTCAATGGGGCTGTAGGTGGTATGTTGCCATGAGGGTGATGGAGAAACCAGGGGTGGGTTCCTAGCTTGCGGATGGCAGGATGCATTCCCACCAATACGACCGCCTTGTCCTTTCCTGAATCATCTCAGAAATCCAGCCCTCGGCTCTGCAGGTGACTTAACACACTACAGTGACGCAATGACAACCACATCTACTAAGAATAATATTAGCACTGAACGCCTCTATATACTTAGTGCTTGCCAGGCATTTTTCTAAGCCCTTTACATATGCAGATCATTTAATCTTCATAACAATTCTATCATGCAGTCTCCAATAGTTATTCCTATTAACATCAACTACTCAATAGATGTGCTGGTGGCAGAAGAGTTTTTTTCACGTGTGTGATAGTGGAAATGGGATCCGGGATGAAACTCATCGATCATTTATTAACACACACTGAGCGTTGCATGAGGCATTTATGCATGTAACTTAATTCTCACAACATACCAAAGAGGCAGAAGAAAGAAGGAAGATTGGTGATGCCAACCTGATGGGAACAGTCACCGTCTGCCTTGGAAACATTTACTAAGGTTTATCTGTTCCTCACCCCCCAGGTCAGGGCAGGGACATTCTGAACTATATCTTCTGCCTTTAAGGTATTTATCCTTTCAGATAAATTTAGGCCAGATTAAGTCAGGTTTGGTTTCTGGCTATGGAGATGATGGCTAAGGTGATGCCACTAAGAGCCAGAGAGAGAATTCTTGATGGATTTCATGAGGATACAGAATATAACAGTGGCAGAAAGTCAGCTTCTGAAAGAAGAATCCAACATGCAATTTAGATGGAATATTCAAAGCTTGCGAGTTTGTAAAGTGTTAAAGAGGACTGTCCTCTTTGATGGGGAGCAAACAATCCTCCAGATTCACCCAGATTTGTCCCCCTTTGGATTCAATAAGGGTGAAGAGTCAGTCCACCATTCAGATTAGATTTTGACTAGAAAGCCTTCACTTGGTACTCCAGCTAATTGAATCTGTCCCATCAAATCATAATAAAAGCTAACATTTATTGAGCCCTTGGAGGGTGCCAGAACCTTTGCTGAGCACCATTTTGAGCTCGCCATTTTGCCAGCCTCCTGGTCTACCTGATTCTCTGAGTACTGATTGCTGGCCGATAGTTTGTCCCTCCGATTAACCCTGCTCCCTAGACAACTCCTGTTGCCCCAGCTGGACCTCCCTGATTCCGCCAGCTTATCTGAACTCCTACCAAAGGGTCCAGGCACCATGCATCCCCACCTGGCCAGGCTCCCACCCAGTATCACATTTAATTCTGGGCCAGCAGAGCCTGCCCCACCCAGGGAATATGTCCAGGTTCTAGGTCTTGATCCTTCCAAATCTGGTTTTTCAAATTACTACCTTCTGATCTCTAGTTTTATATTCTGAAATTAAATTACAGCCAAGGGGAAAATACTTATTCTTGGTTTCCTGGTTCCATAATAAGGAAACTTCAACTCCACTCCCAGGAAGTGGCAATATGGGCATGATGACAGTTGACTTTTCGCTTCACCTTGTCATTTATTGCTCTCTGCAGAAGAGGGGTGACATTTTTGGTAAGATGGGAAGAAGCTGGCAACCACTAGGCCACGTTACCCTGGGAGTGAGACACATTTAGGGGCTTGGGTCTGGCCTCCCTTTGGTGCTCTTGTTCTGTCTGTTCCTAAGCCTCGAGTGGGCTCCGTGCTCTCCGCAGCTTGCTGCTGACATGCCTGATGTGCAGAGCCAGCTCCCCAGTCTCCAATCCAAGTCTCCCAGGGAAAGCAAGCTCAAAGCTGTGCTTTGGCTTCAGGCTAAGCGGAAGCTCTGCTGCAGGGGCCCGCGGGTTTGCCCAGCTGGAAGCCAAGCTGACGCCATTCTCCTCATCACCTGCCTCCCTGGGCTGTTGTCAGTTTTCTAAGAACCTAAAAGCAGGATGGGTACTTGACTGGCATCCACAAACCATCCACAAATGCACTAGCCACACTGTCCGATGGATTCTTTTTAGGAGTATAATGTGACTGCCCTCTTCACCTAGAAAATAAACTCTGAAAGGAGAGACCATGTATTCTACTGCGAGTAGCAGCAAACTGATTGGATAAACCATGAGTTTGGCCCCGGATGATGATCCCTACTGCACTGTGTAAGTAAATTTCACAGGCCATTGTTTTAAACCATCCCAAAGTCACCCTACACTAGTCAAACTGAGAGAAAAGGACTTTGCAACAAACTGATCGCCACAGTTTAGTAAGCTCCCACCTAAATGGGTCACCAAAAATAAATCCTCCTAAGGAAGAGCTGCTAAAGGATAAACGATGTCAACCTTTCTCCTTGGCAATGCTGGCTCCCCTCCAGCCGGGCCCAAGTGACCTCAATTACTCACCACAAGTCATCAGAGTTAAATCAAATCCGTCTGCAGTTTGGGTGGCTGGGGCCCTATCCAGGAAAGCTGCCCGCGCTGAGGGCACGGACACAAAGCCTGCTGAAATCTATCCAGATAATATCAGAGCTCCCGGCAAGAAGGAAGTGCCACCACCATCTGCCTCTGTTTGTGATGACCTGGGAATAAATAAAAATTAACCTTGGTCCTTGAATGAATCATGGAGCTTATCAACACTTCCTCCGTGTCTCTGATGACTATTGTGGAACAAGTTTACAACACATTTCGGAGGGACGGGGCGGGAGGGCCATTGTTCTGAACAGCTCTTTCCTGGGCTTGGCGTTTGCTTCCCACCTGCTTTTCTAGTATTTTCTGCCACCACCACTGCCCTCTGTACCCTGTGTTGGTAACAGTGGAAAATAAGGAAAAAGTGTTTTGAACTCTGCAAGAGCTCGATGAATCACTGGGGAAGAAAGGAGAAAAGAAAAGGGGGGAGGGGGAGGAGAGACAGCTGCGGAAGAGGAGAGGATGGCAGTCAGGGCCTCCAGATGGTCAGTGGTGACTGTGACTGGGGTGGGTCTCCAGGGGGCTGCATCTGCCCTCTACCCATGTGTCAATCAAGAGGCCAGTTTCTGTACTCGATGCTGAACATACATTCTTTTCTTTGTCCTCACAGTAACCTCATGATGCAGGAATCACTATTTTACAGGTGAGGATATAATTCCAAAAAACATCAACTTGGTCCAGACACTCAGCAAGTGAATAGAACAGCCAGGACTTGAACCCTGGCTGGTTCGAAATTCCAAGCCCTTTTCACTCTTCTGCACTGAGTCTCGGCGGCAATGCCATGGGGCACTGGGGGAGAACTATGATTAACCATTAACTTGATTTTGAACTAACAAGCTAGTCACTTACCGAGACCCTGAAGAAGTGGAACAAGGTAGAGGCACACTTTGATTGGCTTAGGAGTTGGAGAGGGGAAGGTGGCGGGAAGAGGAAGGTGGCCAGGAGGGCTCTGGAAGAGCAGAAGGGAAACAGCCCCAGATTATGGGAGGCTTATTTAAGCTTTATTGGTTCTCACGTTGGCTAGACCCCTGAGCGCACGCTGGCTCCCTTCTCAGAACACACCCTGCCGCAGGCGCCTAGTGTCCCATTCAGGACAGGATGGGCTGGAGCCCTCACCCCGGAAAGGGGCACATGGAGAAAGAGATTCAGGGTATATTCTTCACAAACTAGTTCGGACTGGAGCTCAGCCAGTTTAGCCATAGTTTTAAAAATCTTCAAATTGTGTAGAAAATGCAAAGAAGAAGGAAAAAGATGTTTTGATCAGATGACCAACAGGATGTGCCCCTTGAGGACGCAGACGAGTTGTAAGGCTATCTCCACAGCCATGATCAGGAAGAAAAGGTGTACCTGGGGCTCTGACGGCCAAAGTTGACACGGACTTTTTTCTTCTAAATGATGATTCTAAATAAATAAGTGTGAAGACTAGTTTCAGAAATCTGAATCAGCTGCAGAGAATGGTTGGCTAAAATTTAATGGGAAGCTTGGTGAGCTGAACCAGCTATTTCTGAAACTTCTTTTGTTTTGATTCACTAACATTGTTTTCAACAAAGAGGGAGACATCCCTTACATACTGACATATGGTACCTTCTATTTATAACAGGATTAACAATTCATTCACACCTTGATTGAATCCTGCTTTATTGAGATGTCACAACAGATTCTCACAGCCTGCAAAGGGAAAGACTTACAAATGATAATATTATGACAGGCAAGACACCTTAAAGTAAATGAATCATAATCGATGACAATTAGGAAGACTTCAGCACAAACACAGAATCAGAGCAGTGATGGTAAGCAGGACCCGTCTCTCGCAAGGAGACGATTGCCATGGAGAAAGTCTACTGAATTCTTACTGAGACCTTGAAACCTTCAAACCTGTTCATTCATAGCTGATTTTCTTATTAATGTATGAAGGGCCTTCGTGGTTTTAGGGCTTCAGTGTGTGTTTGGTTTTTGGTCCACAACCTCACGTGAGCCCCTTACTTTAGGATAGAACCCATGGGTCCTTTTAGAAGCCCTGAAGCACCCTCCCGTCTTCCATCCTGCATCGACCAGCAAGACATCAATTTTACTTCCTCAGCACTTACTGAATCTTTCCATTTCTCATCACCCATACTAGTCTCACTTCAGACTGAGCCAATATTGTTTCACCTGTTCCTGGCCTGAGGCCTCCAATCTATTACCGAGAGTAATCTTTCTAAATTCCTCTGTGGCTCCCAGTTGTTCTCAGCATAGGGTTAAACGTCAAGAACCTACAATCCTGCCTGAGACGCAGTGTTGCGTAGGGAGGAGAGCAGACCCAGGGCAAGCCTTGACTCTACCAGATGGGTGACCTTGGGGAGGGGCACTCATTCAGCTTCTCTGACCCTCAGTTTCATCATCTGCAAAATGAAGGTCATAGTAGTATCTAGCTGATGGAAATGAGTTACATACAAATCTTTTGGGGCGGCTGATATCTTGCTAAGTGTTTACTTCTCTTCCCACTGCCTCTCTCAGCCCATGCAAACCACTGTCCTTGTACCCTGTGCTCTCAGCCCCAAGGGCTTCTTCTCCAACAAACTGTTCTCCTGCCCCCTGCCCCGAGTCACGGCTCTTCCCGCTGACTGCAAGCCCTCATCAGTCCCCTCAGCCAGTCCCACCTCCCAAGCGCTCTGCCGGATAACTGCAAGTCATTCGTTCATCTCTGCGCCCCTGTCACCTCCTCAGGGAAGACTTCTCTGACTACTCCCACCCCTAGATCACTTTGTAAAACACTCTCCTTATAATCCATACTTCCTTTTGTGGCCCTTAACACTCCTGAATAACTATGCTTACTTTTTCTGGTTAACGCTTCTCTCTCCCTCAATTCTGAAGGTTCCATAGAGGACAGGGACTGAGTCCAATGTGTTTCCTATTGTGTCACCTGGACCTTAACTTGTTGGATGATTGAATCTAGTTCAGACTGGCGCCCTCATTCACAGTTAGTGCCAGTTGACTTTCTGTGGTAGGCAGAACAATGGCCCCCAAAGATGTCTACATCCAGATTTCTGGGAGTGTAAATACATTAACTTACATGGCAAAAGGGACTTTGTGGATGTGGTTACGTTAAAGGTCTTGAGCTGGGGAGAGGGGCATGGGTTGTCTGGATGGGTCCAGTGGAATCCCAGGTCCATACGAGATGGAGGCAGGAGAATCAGTGTTCATGTGATGTGGCACAAAAAAGACTCAACTGGCTACTGCTGGCCTTGGGGATGGAGGAAGGGGCCACAAGCCAAGTAGTGTGGGTGGCGACTAGAAGCTGGAAAGATCAAGGAAACAGAATCTCCACTAGAGCCTCCAGAAGGAACCAGCCCTGCCAACACCTTGAATTTAGCCCTGAGATCCACTTCTGACTTCTGACCTTCAGAAGTGCAAGAAAATTAATCTGCAGTGTTTTAAGCCACCAAGTTTGTGATCTGTTACAGCGGCAATGGGAAACGAATACACTTTCCCAAGGTCAAATAGAAATGGCAGAGCCAAGGCCAGGATCTAAGTATCTAGACCTGCCAGCCCCTGGGGGTTTCCACCCCACTCCCCTGCCCTGCCTCCCAAGGCTTGTTGGTTTTTCAATGTGTTTTTGTCTTCTTTTCCAGAGGAAGGAGTCCTCAGGGGTGCCACTGCTTAATGTGAGGGCATGTGCACGAGGCACGGCTCCACGGATGCGGGTGTAGGGAGGTGTGTGGGGCTGGAGAGGTCAGCACGGCCTCCTAATGGGGTCCCAGTGAGGGGCCGGGGGTCCCAGGCCAACCCCACTCGCCCCCCATCTCCTGTCCATGCCACACAAAGCCTGACAAGGTCTCACTCATGTTTCAAAGCGCTCCCTCTTTTCAGAGCTGCTTGTTATTGTCTCTGCCATCACAAGTTTAAAAAAGGAAAGTTAATTAAATATGGAACAAGACTGAGCAACATCTTTTAAACCATCATGTCATTAGAACTGAAAGCCTTAGAGAGCTGCTTAAAAGGGGTTTGAGAACAATGACTGTTCAATCAGATATTTATGGGCACAGTTATGTAAACACACTCTTTATTGTCTATGTATATTTAATATAATTATCAGTTTTGTAGTTGGACTCTCCAGAGACCCAACAAATCACAGTGTTGCTTTGAAAATGTCAGCAGAAAAGACAATTATGTTGCTGGCAAATATTCATAAATTATATTAAAATGTCCTGTGGAAATGTCCCCTATGTTGCAGAATCCTTCGCAATAACTGAATAAGCCTTTTCTTTCTTTGATTTAAGGGTGGTTTTAAAAGCAAGAAGTTTCTCTGGGAAACCTTAAAGCACACGAACACGGCAAAGGAGTGGGCTGGCCTTGGAAAATAAGAGCATGTGCGTTTCAGAAAAGTCACAGTCCCTCACTGTTTTCCTCTGGCAGGCTCCCTGTGACTGTGTGCACATCCACACGGGTACATGTAGACACCTGCTCACCTAACCCATGTGCAAATTTTAGTTCTTAAAATACCCCATTAAAAAGAGAAAATAAATTCAGTCTGTTCTGTTCACTCTTAGTACCTACTTCGAGCCGTAACCTCTCTTTCCTATGGCATTTTTCTTTCGCCACTATTTATAGTATTTCCCATTTTTCCTCTCGTATCATTTTATTATTACTATGCCCAGGCAGAAATAAGTGGAGAATGGGGAAACTTCTCAGTAAATTAGAATGCACCAGGCTCTTGCTAAACCAATATGAGTGGTGGAGGTTGATAAACACCCAGTAAGCATTCACAAATCACTTCTATTGCAAGATATACAATCTGCAAATCAACATCTTAATTAGCAGCTAATGACATTTGGAAGGAAAGGTTAACGTTAAGCGCAGAAAAGCAGTGTGGTTTAAAAAAATTAGGTTTTCCTGCCTTCTTCTTGTAAAAAATAAAACAGGAAAGAAAAGATACCCAGTGATTATATGGGGTGTTATAAATATACATGTATTGGCAATTTAAAGCATCTTAATTATATGAGGCCTGTATTGATATGCTACCTTTCATGGAAGCAGTTCAAAGCCTTCTGCCTGTATCTCATTTATCCTCAAAATACCCCTCTGAGGGCAAGTATCTACCAGCAAAATGAAGTGGGGAGTTGAGGCAGTTATCTACATAATTCAAACCCAAACTTCTCTTAACGAGGAGTAAGTGGAGTTTCTGAAGAGATTGAATTTTCCTGATTGGCTTTCCGTGTAGATCATATTCCCTGGAAACCCAGTCCTGTTTGCACTGCGCTGTCCCAAGGCAGACAGCCTCAGGGAGCGAGAGCCTGGGGAAGGGGTCACCTCAGTGTAAACGGCTGACCCCGTGTGGCACATTCAACCCCCTCTCTCCCCAGTTCGGCTGTTTGGGCTGCCGCCGCCTCCCCTCTGCACGGCCCATGGCAGCTTCCAGACTGGCCCCTGCTCCTGCCTTTAGTCCCAAGTCCTTCCTGCTTCCCCTGAGCACCAGGCCACCCCTTCCGTTGCCTGGTAGCATCTCCTAGGTCCTGTTCCTCCTTGAAACATCCTTTGATAAAGAGCAAAAGGACACCTTCCCCCTTTTTTTTTGAAGGGGGGGGCATATATCAGGTTGCTTTGCTGACTATTTTTACCATCACCTGTTAGACAGAGAGTATCTGTGTAGTTTATTTCAGTTACGATGGTGCAGCCTTCTGCTTGCTTTCCCCTGGTCAGTGTCCTATTTCGGGTGCAGCGCAGACACGCGCGGAGTGGTACTATATGTCTTTCTTCTCCTCCTCAGGCCTGTCATCGTTCAGCCTCGGGGAACTGACTCTCAGCAGGATAGTCATCCTCCACAGGTGACCACCACTGCCCTCCCCTCAGCCAGTCGAGCTCTATGGTGGACACACCCTCCTCCTTAATTTCCCCCAGCAGCCCTTCCCCATCATTCCCCCCAGGCTAGTGCCACGTAATGAGATTTTCCTACAGATCTGGGGGCAAGGAGTGCACTGCAGTGACTTGGAGCCACCCTGAAAGCAGTGACCCATCTTCCGGGTCCATTCCGGGCCCTCCCCACCCTGCACTCATGGGCCCCCACCCTTGAGTGGGCCTCACCTCCCCAGGCCTCTCCCTCCCATGGTCCTCAGGCTGCAGAACAAGGAGGATGTTTTTCTCCTTGTCCCACACGGAGCCCCACATCCTGAGTCTTCATTTCCTGTCCCAGGATACGTGTGTCTCTTCCCAGAATGATTCCCAGAGGAATGTCCATTTCTTTCAGGGGAAATTCCACCACGACTTGCAGGGGTGCTATTGGCCCTGGCCTCGTCCCCAAAGATAAGACACAAGCTTCGGTCAGGAATCCATTTCCCAAGCAAGCGGCTCAGCAAAATCCCCTTTCATTTCTTACCCAGAGGACCGTGCCTCCTGGGCCTGTACGTACTTCCTGTCATCACTTCCTCTGCACTGCAGCCCCACACATACTTTTTTCAAAGAAAAACACAAAACCCCAAAGAAAATACAACCTACAGAAATGGGGTGGTCTACATTCGTAGCTGGGGAAGAGACTTTTCTTTTATTAAAAAAAAAAAAAATGCGTCCATCTCATTCCCTACTCTGTCCCAGGGCTTAGCAGAGCCTGGGGCACTCAGGAGGCCCCCAGCTTCACATGGACTGATGGGGTGGTTCTCTCAGCTGATGAGATGGGCAAGAGATGCAGGTAGATATGAAAAAGAGGGAGAAAACCTGTCCGCTACAGACAATCCAAGTATACACCTGAATTTTATGGATAAATTAGTTTTTGCAAGTCAACATCGCAGCAGCAGTAGAACCTGGGATTTATGTAGCACCTTTCCCCTAACAATGTATTTGCATATTCATGATCATGGTGAGTCCCATAACCAGCTGTGATTAGTCACTATTGCCCACACTTTACAGGAGCACAATTCTGTGACTTGTCCACGGCCACACAAGAAATCCATGGGAATGACTTCAAAGAGAAGGCTCCGGAATACTCCGTCCACTCCCCCTTTCCCTGCACGGAGTCAGCCAGGTCAGATTTAGTTATCAATGCACTGCTTTGTAATTATTTATTTTTATGTCTCTCTCTCTCTCCTCACCAAATTGAGGGCTGTGTTTAATTTATCTGCATCCCAAGGGCCCAGAAAAGAGTTAGCTAGCAAATGTTCAATGAGCTGTTTGTTGAATGAATGTTGAATGTTAATGTGCTTGCTCTTATGGTCAGTAGGACCAGCTCTCAGGCCCTGGGCTTTTTCTTTCCATTAAAGGAATACTCCCAGGTTTGCACTGTGTTCATTGTGCTCCTTCCTGACATCCCACCAACATTTTCTTGGTGTCATCTTCACTGAGAAAAGCTGTGGTTATATTTTAAGACAGAAATCAACAACCTCTTTAGATGTGAGTGCTAACAGAATGGTCCTTGCCCCTTGGTCCCATTTGCAGGCTCTCAGCAGAGACAAGGGGGAGCGGAAAAGGAAAAAAGAGGGACAAGTAAGGGAACAGGAAGAGAAATAGAGAGAAAGGAGAGGGCAGAGCAGCTACATCTGGTTGGGAAGGGCAGCGTGCCACCATCATTACCCTTGGGGCCTCATGGTCACGCCCATCACATAGACGCTTACCTTTCTCTCAAAAGATGGATGTCCCCCAGCAGCCCCACCCTAAGTGAATGACTCTCACAGGTGAATAATGGTTAGTTTAATTAGGACTTTGATCCTTCTAGAGCTTCTTGAGAGTTTCATCAAGATCAGCTTATTGTGGGGAAGATGGATTGATTACTGGGATTGGTCATTTAGTTATTTTTTCTGCAATCCATTTTTTTTTTAGCTAAAATCTGAACTACTGCTAAGCTCTTGTAGACCTTCTGCCTTTTATAAATAATATTTTTTTAAACCTGGAAATGGGGGCAGATTTAAGGGTATGAAAAGAGAGGGAAGGCAAAGTCAGATGCCTCCTCCCACACACCCAAGACTGGGCTAGGTATCCCTTCTGCATGTGCTGTGACGCCCCACACTGCACTCTTGTTAACGTGCTGTATGAACTTCCTGTTGCTCACTTCCTGTCTACCCTGAAGCTCCCGGGGCAGGAGATGCCTTCCCACTAGGGGATCCTGGTGCCCAGCACAATGCCTGGCACTGAATAGCAGACAGCCAGGAGTAGGGGAGCAAGCAAATCAATAATTAAATACAAGAGCTCAAGTTCAATGGTGGATTTCAAACATCTCAAAAAGACAGTGAATACAAAGTGCCTACTGTCTGGGGACTTCTCCATTAGCACAAAGCATCTCAGTTTGCAGCATTTGCAGGAAATAAGAGTACCTACTCTGTGCCAGTCTTATTTAATCCTCACAACTACCATATGAAATGTGTATTCTTATCTTCATGTACCAAAAAGGAAACTGAAGCACAGCATAGGCTGATCAAAGTTTCACAAAGGCAGAATTTGAAACCTGATCTGTCCCCAGCTTGTGTTTTCCCTTTTCTTGAGAAACTAGCTTCCTCCTCCTCCTCCCCATCTTCTTCCTCATCTATCTCTTTCTTTTTTCTCTCTTTCTTCTCATCCTTTTATTTTTTGGGTTACTGGACATGCTGCCCTTCATGGAGGAAATGTATGTCTCTTAGGGATATATTTACATCACAGACAAACAAATATAGAATAGTCACACTCTCCATGTGAAGGACTGATAGCCTAGCCATACGGATATTTTTATCTGGACTCTAAATAAATACAGTACTGATGGAAATAAGACAAGGAAAGAAGAAAATGCACTGTTCCAGGAAATATGTAATCCCCAGGCAAAAAGCAACAATTCAGGGGGATTGTCTGGGGTTCGATCATTCTGAGAGTCAGTGCATTTCTCAGTTTCTGGAGAAGAGAAAGAAGAAGTGTTACATTACCTAATTCCTTTCTGCAGTTTTGACTGGACAGATTTCCTTACTTCCTGCCTGAAATGGTAATGAGGTGTTGCCATGAAGACTGAGCGATCTGGGATGTCTCCCATTCAAGGGCAGGGCTGCTGGAGGGAGAGGCGAGGGGCTTTGCTCTGGGCTCTTGTAGCGTTTGTCATTGTTAAAGCACTCATGGATAAAAGGCTACTGTGTGTATAAAATACTATTACTATTGCAGCAACAGAGAGTATATCATTACATTTACAGGACGCCTGAAATCTCTGAGAAACTGGAATTTGTAGTGAAAAGTAGCTTGCCAGAGCTTTGAAAACCAGTAAGGGGCTTAGGGATGGTCTAAGAGAGACAGGGGAAGACCTTGAAGATCGTGAAGATCATGGCAGATACAGAAGTGTGCAGGTGTGCATGTGTGCATGTATGCTCGTGTATACGTGCATGTGCACATTGTGTGCGTGTGTGTGTGTGTGTGTTCCTAAGACTAAATGCAATAGGGGATGAGGAGAGGGTTGTAGAGAGGAAAATTACAGGGAGGGGCAGCATAACTACTTCTAGAAATGCTGTGCCCCAGGCATTTAGGGAAGACATAGAGGTTCAGGGAAGGAATTGTTAGATGGGCCTTTAGCGCTTAAATCTTCATTAGAAAACTCAGTAAATTATCCAGTTCTTTCAAGTGAAAGAAAATAAACACTTCCCTATGAACCCCCCATACAAAGTTACAGATAGGGCTACTTTTGATCTGAATTTACCCAGATAATTTTCTTCAAGATCTCCCTCCCATCCAAAATAGGGAAGAGCTAGCAAGAAACATTTGTGTTTGTGTTTTGGTTTCACCAAGAAGCGAGATGACCAGTGAGAGAAAGCTGTATTCAAATATAAGCAATGTTGATAAACTTTGTTTGTAGTTTAGCCACGTGTCCCACTTTAATTATTTCCTCAAAGCATTCTTCCCAAAGCAATCTTCATCTCCTTCGAAGCAGATGGAGGATAAAAAACTAGGGTTGGCTTGGGATTACCACGTTGTCCTCTGCTTGTGCACGGCCACGTGGGTGCCCAGTCTTTCCTCACGGGGCCCAAATGTTGGTGAGAGGAGCCCAGTCTCTTGGTCTCACTTCTGTGTCAGCAGATAAGGTACCAATTAGCTGTCTGCGTAGACCTAATCATTCTTGCCTCTTACCTTTCTTGTATCATATCATCTATCTGAAAAGGCTGCTGTCTGGAGTTTTAGTTCCTTTTCCATCCAAGAAAAAAAAAAAACCAAACCCAATCTCACTGTATTTTTCAGTTATTCATTTTCAGGGCCATTCATCAACAAAAATGTACAATGGGTGGTGTTTTTCTTGGTCACGATCAACCCTCTCCCATACAAATGTGCCCTCACTGAAGAATGTCTGACATCAGGGAGCAGGAGGCAAACGTAAGGTGGGGGCTGTTCATGGGACTGTGGAGGAAGGCAGCTAAGCCCAGCAGGTCGCACCACAAGGTCACACGGCCCTGCTCTGTTTCTGCTTGGTTTCAGAAACTACAACAGGTCACTTCTCTTATCTGGGCTTTGGGTTCTTCTAAGGTTAGACTCAGTAAACTCTAAGGCTGTTTTCTTTCTCCATAATTATCTAAATCACACAATTTTGCTGGCACCTTCATAATGTACAAAGCCAGTCTTACCATTGTCCTAGTATGACTGGCTGAGGCATTTCAGGTGGGTAATTAAAGAAAGGGCCAGGAAGAACTAATTGGAACAAACTTCGCAAGTGTTTCTGGCTTTCTTAGCGATGTGTCTTCTTAGGGAAAGGTCTGTGGTGATCACCAAGACTTCCCTCTCCCCAAACAGGCTCATCCTTAAGCATCCCAGACCTATAGACGTAACATCGTTATTCCCCAGGTTCCCTCTGAATCTCTCTTGTAAATAACCAAGGAGATGAGAAAGTTTCTTTTTGCTCGAGGGTTGGACCCTAAGTACAAACCCATCTTAGGAACACGGAGGCACGGAGCCCTTTGTGCCAGGAATGACAAAGAAGTTCCATGCAGGGCACGTTCCCTGCCTGGCAGGAAAGGCTGGCTGAGTGGGGAAGGAGGGTGCATTCAGACTGGACGGTAAAGGCTGCCCTGGTAGGAGGAGGGAGAGGCAGTGGTACCCAAGCCAGCCACATGCCATGTCTTTCCCTGAGACAAATAATGAAGAATGTAGGTAAGGCAGACTGAATAACAGTATCAGGCCCTTCAGGCTGAAAAGGGAGGGGAAAATGTGGAGGGGAAAGGAATGCTTCAGAAAGCAGAGGAAAATCAAAGGATGTGTAAGATATTTGGCGATGGAAGGTGGAGGTCTGGGAAGCGGGCTGGTTAACAACTTAGAGCAAGATTCCTAAAGAGGCCATGGGCCAGCATCTGAAAGAAGTTCCTCTAAATAAATAAATAACTAAAATAAAAAGAAGAAGAAGAAGAAGAAGAAGAAGGAGAAGGAGAAGGAGAAGAAAAGGGAAAAACAAATAATGAAGTAAGTTCCTCAGCAAAGGACAATGGAAAGCTGAAAATACTCACTTTAGGAGGCTTAAAAAAAAAAAAGCCATGTTCACCTAGAGACCAGAGATCTTAAGGTCTGTTTAAAGGACTGCCCATCTGGGAGGAAAATGTCCTCCCACTAGAGGCAGCAAGAGCAGAGGCTCCGGTAGAACTACAGGAGCTCAGCACACACGGGGCCGTTGTACAGGGCAGCCGCCATTGACGGCAGTGGAGCCAGTGGCAGTGGGGACCTCTAGGGCGTTCCCTGAGTCTTTAGCCATCCCCAAGAACACTATGGAGGCTGAAGAAACCAGCACTTCAGAGCTGACCCAAGTCTCTCCTATTGAAAATTCCACTCTTTCCCACTTGTTCAAGCCTCTGAGCGCAGAGCCCCGTTTTCTACAGGGAAAGAATCTATTTCACACCCGAAAGTCTTTTCAGCACCTCGTACTCTACTCTTACACAGCTTTGGGGGACGGATCCCCAACTTTCTTATTCTTTCTCGTTCAGAAAGCATGCCACTAACTTTCTTTCCTAGTCTTCCAAGGGGTCTCTCTTCTTTGGAGTCGGCGATAGTGAAAAACGAATTCTCTCTCTGCAGTTGGAGAGAACGTGAAATCAAGCACAGCTTCTGCTGTTAGGACATGTTGCAACCCAGCCGTTCTTGAGGTCTGCCCCTGGTGGTGGCTGCGTCCAGACTGACTCAAGACATGTCTGATGTGTGTCTGACAGGTGAGTGTTGGTCACGCGCGGGCCTTTTTGAGTTTGCCATGGGATGATAGGGACACTGTGTCAGAAGGTGTACCACCCGGACTGAGTCCAGCTGCCTTTACTCTGAAAAGACATTCTAATTTTCTAAACTCCTGAGAGATGACCTTGCCCAAGGGTCACTGTGGAGTATGATTTTGCATCTGGAAATGGCCTATTTTGTCAATGCAAGATAGTATCATTTGCTGTGTTTAAAGTTAGCCTTAGCATGAATCAAAGTTTGGCTTCATTTAGAAGTTACTGAGTGACTGCTATGTGCTAGGCATCTCACTAAGATCTAGAGAACAGGAGATAAAAGATGCGGTTCTCAGGAAGGTTCGTTTAATATGTGTGTATGCATTTGTTAATTCACTTAGCTGGGCTCTGCACTAGGCACTGACTGAAGGCAGTGCTTGGGATGTGGTTTTTCCCCTAGAATCATCACAGATAAACAATTCACTGCAACAAACTACTCTGATGGCGAAGAGACCAAGAACGACAACTTTAATTCCAGTAGAGGGTAAATGAAGGAGGCCTTCAAGGCCACCAGGGGAGGCTGCCCTGAGGTGGTGAGCTTGCAGGATCTGGAGGATGCTGGCCTTGAGAAGAAGACCCAGGTGCACGGTTGGACAAGTACCTTGGTTTCAGAAGAGTCAATTCTCTCTCATTTCAGCTGGTCCCCTTCATCCAAATTGTCATACTTCCTTCCCTTCTCTGTCTAATTTCTCCTTGCATCCAGCAAAGACATACGAAGTGTCACCTTGAGGTTATTCCTGCTCAGCCAGCCCTCTTCTCTCAGGTGTCCAGAAGACTGAGTTTTGCTAAGTGTTGGGCGATTTTTTGATGATCTCTTACCCTTCTGCCTTCTCTTTTCCCTAGGCATGTCTCTACTCCGTTAGAAGTGGAGGCAGAGTTTGGATCCACGGTATCTAATTTTCAAGGAAACAGCTTATGCAGGATTGCTCCTCACAGCGGCCAGTGAGTGTCTGTGGCCCACGGACCTGTGAGTTTATACAGGACATTTCAGTCAATCTAGCTTTTATTCTGTGTTCGGCTCCAAGACAATGATCCCATTGGTCTGTTGTGTCTAATGATCAGAGTTTTATTTCTGTTGTTACTGCCTTCGGACATGTCTCAGATGTTTGATGCTGTTATCTGCGCAATTTTATTGTGGCTGACAAGCACTTGTATTGGTCTATCTGGAAAAGTACTTCCCTGTTTGAATCTTATTTTTTTCAGTGTACAGAATTTATTGTTTTTGAACCTCATGTTTCTACTGTGACCTAAATTGTTTCCTGAAGCACAAGGAATTGGGGCAGGAACTCATTTTACTTAGTATTTAGGTACTTTTTTTGAACACCATTGTTTTCCAGGGCTGTTTCGATCTGGTATGCTGAAGATTTTCAGATCATGGCCCAAATTTTCCTATAATGGGTGTATACTCCATCTCCTGCTTTCCAGTTTTAACGCCCTTGAATGAATGAGTTGAAAAAGTAGATATGCCAGAGTCATGTGGCTCAAATCCTCTCAAAGTTAATACAACACATAAGTGTGTGGGGACAGCATTGAGGTGAGGGAGCCTGCCCAGCGATTGTATTAAAACATCAGCTGACCGCTTTTATGGTGGGAGCAGCCTCCTTCAAGTTTTTGGTAGCTGACCACAGTTTACTTTGTTTCAGTGAATCAAAACAGCAGACGGTAACTAGAGGAAGTTTGAACATGAATAAGGTAGGACTTTGACGGTTGCTATATTTACAAACAAATGCTACTGTATGAATAACGTGTTAAGAAAGTCTAAAACACAACCTATAGGGGAAAAAAGGCTGGAGGGAAACGATCTAAAATATGGATAGTGAAGGGACCATGGCTGATACATTCTGTATGTTTTTCCATTTTCAAAACTTTCATCCATGTGGGTAGGTTGTGGTATTAGGATAATATATGCATAGATGTTTATTAATTCATTATTTGGGCTCTGTGCTAGGCACTGGTGATAAGATGATGATGAGACACGATTTTTGCCCCAGAATTATTACAAATAAACAATTAACAAAGTACTATAATTAACGTATGAAGATGCTTATGGGAACTCAAGAAATAAAAAATATAAGAAATCTGCATATATTTTGTTATGTTTATCCCTAATTACAGATTAGGATAACTAGAGCATGCTATGGTAAGTGGAACTGTAATTTCTATTTCATTTTCCAGTTATTCATTACTAGCACATAGAGATGTAATTGGTGTTTTATATTGACCTTTAATCTTTTGACCTTGATAAATTCATTTGACCTAGAAAAATTTCCTCACAATATCTACTTTCCCCAATGGATTATCTAGAAGTGAATTATTTAATTTCACATATTTGGAGTTTTCTTAAAATTTTACTTGTGTTGAGTTATAAATTTCATTGTAGCCAGAAAAAGCTCTCTGTAAGACTGCAATCTTTTGAAATATATTAAGACTTGTTTCAGTCAGCATATCCTCTACATTTGTGAACCTGCTATGTAAGTTTAAAAGAATGTTTGTTCTGCGTTTGCTGACTGCATTGTTCTATAAATCACAATCAAGTAAAAGTAGTTGATAGTTTCATTTAGCTCTTCTAGATTCTCAATTTTTTTTTTGTCTAGCTAGTCTATCAATTACTGAGAGATATGTTAAAGCCTTTCTGAGTGTGGATCTGTGTATTTCTGTCAATTGTTACTTGATTATGTTGAAACTCTGTTATTAGATGTATAAGTATTTATAATTGTAATTTAAATTAATTTTCTTAATGTTTTTTTTTCCACTGTGAAGTTTCTCTCTTTATCTCCAGCAACATACTTTATCTTGTAGTCTATTCTGTCAGCTGTTAACATGGCCACTCCCATTTTCTTGTGCTTACTATCAGCATGGTATAGTATTTTCAAACCATCTACTGTTCACCTTTTTGTTTCTATGTACTTAAAGAGTATCTCTTATAGACAGTATATAAATAGTTCTTGATTTTTTATTCAATCTGAAAATCATGCCTTTTTATTAGAATATTTAATCAATATAAATTTGGTGCAGTTATTGAAATAGTTGACTTTAGGTCTGCTGTTTTAATATTTATTTTCTTTGTTTTATGTCATCTGTTTTGTTTGTTTGTTGTTCCTTCTCTCCTATCTTTTTTGTGTTAGCCAAATATTTTCTACTATTTTGCTTTAGTTCCTCTGTTGGCTTTCTACTATCAAGCCAATTCATGCATTTTTATGACGGTAGTTCTAGAGGTTAACACATACATCTTTAACTTATCCCAATTTATTTAGTGTTGAATTACTTCAAGTAAAGTATAATAATCTTGCAACAGTAGGTTTTCATTTCCCCAGACTTCCCACCATTCTTAGTGTTAGTGTTGTCATATGAATATGACATCAATATATATATGTTGCTAACTTAAAAATACAATTTTATCAATTTTGCTTAAACTGCCATGTGTCTCTCAAAGAAATGGAGAAGAAAAGAAAAAGTGTATGCGTATGTGTGGGGGTGTACACATTAAGTTCTTTTTATTGATCCGCATATTTACCATTTCTGGTGCTCTTTATTTCTTTGTGCAAATCTAAGTAGCCATCTGATGTCATTTCCTTTCAGCTTCAAACACTTCCTTTAGCATTTCTAATCGCATAATTCCGCTGGTAATGAATTACTGTAGTTTTATTTATCTGGCTATGCCTTAATTTCTCTCTCATTTGTGAAGGGTAAATTCTTTGAATACATAATTCTTGGTCTCCAGTTTTTTTCTCCCTCCAGCAGTTGAAATATGCCTTTTTAATTCCTTATGGCTTCCATTATTTTGATGTGAAGTCAGCCAGTAAACACATTATTATTCTCTTGTATGTAACATGTCATCTTTCTCTGGCTACTTTAAAGATTTTCTCTTTATCTTTGACATTCAGCACTTTGACTATGATGGTTTATCATTCCTGGGGTTTGCTGAGTTTCCTGGAGTTATAAGTTAATGTTTTCCACAAAATTTGGGAAGTTTTAAGTCATTATTTCTTTAAAAATATTTTCTGCTCCTTTCTCACCTCTCCTATCATTCCAATTTGAAATCATTCCAGTTTCTATACAGTATCTCTTGATAGTGTCCCATACATATCTGATGCTCTGTTCATTTTTCTTCAATCCTTTTTCTCTCTGTTCTTCAGATTGGATACTTTCTATTAATCTCTTTTTAAATTCATTGATTCTTTCTCCTAACACTGTAATCTGCTTTTAATCCCATCTAGTGAATTTTTCATTTCAGTTATTGTGCTTTTGAGCTCTAGAACTTTAATTTTTTATGGTTGTCATTTCTTTGTTGAGATTTCTAACTAGTCATTCATTAAGACCATTTTCCTTGAATCATTTGAACATTTTATAATAGCTGGTTTGAAGTCTAACTGGGCCAACATCTGGGATCAATTAGAGCTGGTTTTTATTGACTTCTATGTTTTCCTGAGTATGGGCCACATTTTTATGTTTTTTAGCATGTTTAGTAATTTTTGTTAGTAAAGTGGACATTGTAGAAAACACAATGTAATGACTCTGAATTCTGTCATTTTATTCCGAGTATTTTTGTTATTGTTGTTGTTTTATTAGGCAGTTAATTTGCTTGGAGTCAAATTGAAAACCTTGTCTCCCCTATGGTGTGTAGTTGTTGATAACTCCATTCAGTTCTTCTGACTTCAAGCTACTGACTGTTTAGATTCGCCCTGGGTAAATTCAGAGGACGCACCCAAAGCAGTTCTATCTTTTAAGGCTACACTCCTTTCTGGCCATTGCTTGCTTTTTGGGTGCCTCTGTCAGTTTCTCCCCCACAGATGCCTACTTTGTGGGCAACCAGTGATTTGGGTAAAATTTATGCTCAGATTTTTCAGCTTCAGTCCTTTTGCCATTTTCTTGCTTTCAGATTTCTCCCTTAAAATTTCCCCCGAGCTCTGTTCCCTGGTATCTTAAGCCTGTAAGGTGACTGATGTCTTCCATTGCCCTAGCCAGGGGAGCTGAAGAGTATCTTCAGGCAAGATAACTACAAATTCCTAATTCTTCCTCCTCCTAGTTGCAGGTTTTTAAAAGCAAACTCTCCACTGGCTTCTGTCTGCCTTTAGGTGTTTTCCCATTCCTATAATTAATTGTTTTTTTATATTTTGTACGGATTTCATGTAGCCACTCCCCTCCATAATTGTTACTAGAAATGCTTGTGTTTATATATTTAGTCTTTATCCGCTTTATGGTGCTGTGAACTCCAGCAGGGCAGGAAAATCCTTTGTTTACTTCTGTCTGTCCAGGATTTAACATAGAATAAATGCTTAATAAATATTTGCTATATGGTTACATAAAAATTCAAACTTATACTGTAATCATAAGTCGATCCCTCATTTGTGCATTCACAAACATTTGCTGCTTTTATTTAACTTCTCATAGTCCCAGTCACAGGGTCGATCCCTTGAGGAGACAGACTTTTTTTTTTAAAGACTGTTTACAGTCTGGAACAACAAATATGAGGACTATGTTTATTAAGTGACGTTTTCTTGTAGAGGATAAGAGAATTCCATAAGTGTATAAGGGAATAAATGGATAAGAGAATAAACTACAAGCAAATTACTTTGTTCGAACTTCTAGAAAAAGGAATATGTCACCTGTGATTACTGCCAGTGGCCTTGGAGATTCTCAGAGACATTTTGATTCTCTTTTAAGGCTTACTTGATGCTCAGGCTCTAAATACTGTTATTTCCTTGAGTGAGAAGTAAGCCTCTCCTCGAATTTCCACTTTGGACTAGGAGCTCAGCCTACAACCAATACCACAACATCTAGGCACGCACCAAATAAGGAATCATATGCATTTTACTTAGGTCAGGTGCACATTAAACATACAGGAAGAAAGAAAGAAAGAAAGAGAGAAAGAAAGACCCAAACCTCCATCTATACAGTATAGTTGGTATCTTTCAGATTGTAGCTGATTTTGGTTTTTTTCCCCCCACCTCACTGATGGGCACATTTCTATTTTGGACAAGAGTCGATTATCTACCAAGCGCATAATACCATTAAGGGCCTTGGAATTCAAGGCAGTGTATCTACATTATTTAATTACAGGTTTGTACTTTTGGATGTGATTGCTATTTTGTTTTCTACTTGAAGGTGCTGCCATGAAGAGTTCTATATAGGTGTTACTGGCTGCATGATGGGGATGTTATATATTTAAACAGTTTGCAGTTAATTAAGAGTATTGACTTGGAACTAAATCAGTGGTCTCACACAACATCTGCGCTCTCCTCCTCTCTGTCTCTGTATTTAGATGGCATCTATCACCGTGGTATCTAAGCGCTCAGAAAATCTAATTAGGCTAATTTCAATTTCCTCTGTGAGGGAGAGGGATCTACTTCTCTTCCCCACCCTCTCTGCCAGAGCCTTCCTGAAGGGAGTCATTATTATTCCTCGAAGAGAAAGGCAGTTGAAAGAGAGCCTCAAGCAAGAAACAGCATTTAGCACCTTACTTGAAAGTTGGGGGTTTGTCTTCTAGAAGTGTTTTCAGCTTGTAAACAGCACCAGAAAGGCAAAAGGGCAGTCAGTGCTAAAGAGTCTGTGAACGTGATAAAGGAGGAGGAAACTGGAAATTTCCTTACAAGCTCTGTGTCAAAGAATGTGCTGGTAGATTATGCTTGATTGCGCCCCCCCAATGTCCTGGGCTATCATCACCCGACAGACGCAGTTTTTATTTATCAAAGAAGCAAAAAGGCAGTGTTCTCTTTCCAATAATGAACAAGTGCTCTTGTTTTCCTGTCGGTGGGTCTCTGTTAACATTCCGACATCTTCATTTCGGGGTTGAAGAAAGCGGCCTGATTTCATTGGTTTTCAATGCCTTGCCTGCAGCTAGAGGCATGGATGAGGCAGCAGCAAACTCATTATGAGCTCCATTTTGTGGCTTTAACACACACGGGCTACTCCTCAGGACCGAGTCCAAAGGAATAAATCTGTGCACCAGCAGAGGATCGCAGTGACAAAGCCGAGCTTTGTTAGTTGGAAACGAGGAAGGGTCAGAGATGACCGAGCGTGTTTGTCGGAGCTGGGTCAGCAGCTCTTGTGATGGAATGCGAAGGAAAAAGAGGGAGATTAAAAAATATATATATGGCCACTTCACCTCACCTCAATTACAGATCAAAACCAATGTGGCTAGTTGCTCCCATGTTTTTAATGTCAAAGTTGTTTTTTAGCTCTTTGCTTGGAATGTGTGTTATTTCGAGTATCCAAGAAAGTGGTGGGGATGCTTGGCTGGGGATTTTGAGCTCCAGTTCATTGCAAATGAAGAAATTTTAAGATGTACTCCTTCTGGTAAGAAGAATGAAAAGGGTTGCAACAGCATGGGGGATTTGGTATAGAAAGGCTGATACCAGGGTTGACAGGGTGGCAGCATTTGGGACTGTGACTCACCTCTTAGCACCCCTCAGTATTCGGAGAGGCATCATGGAGACCCTGTGAGCATCTACCTGGAATCACTTTAAAGCTCTTAGGAAGTGTTCAGCATTAGAGAGATTTTACAACCTAAGGATGTGCCAGGCTGTGACCAGAAAACGACCGCGGACCAAAGCCAGTTCTGACCCCAACAATTTCAAAGACCTGGTCTTGGAGAGAAGGCGTCATTCCAGAGCTCAGATTTTGGAGACAGTGCAGAAAGCAGTACCACCAGGGAGAGCAAGGTGGAAATTACCAAGTGGGAATGGCCACATGGGAAGAAGGGAGCTCAGTCCTTCCTCTCTCCCTTTTTTCAGATTTGCTGAGCAACATCGTAATTGGCTGAAAATGTTCTATGAAGCTCCCCTAAATGAACAAGCCATTTCACTGTCTCACTCTTTAAATGAGCACAAAAATGGTTTTTATGCTTAGGACCTAGCCTGACTCGGTTGACCTTCCAGATCTGGGAAAACCCAGGCTAATTTCAAGCTTTCTTTGGGAGAATGTGACTTCCCTTTTGAGTTGCTTCTCTACCAAAAGTCCCTATATATATATAGTCATATCTATATATATATATGGGGGGTGGGTGGGTGCAGCCATCACCCGGGGCTGTAAAATGTACAACAGCCCAATCCGTCTCTGCTGGAGACTCATTGGATAATCTTCCCTGTGTCTTTGACTTTTTTAAATCTGTAAAACACTTGGATCCTTTGTTCTGTTTGTGGGATGACAATTGGGGCAATATTTAATCTGGGCCATAAATCTTTGGGACTATTTAATTTTCAGCTTTTCTATGATGTAGTGGAACTACCACTTTATATACTTAGGCAACATAATGCTTTTGGAGTAATTCAATATAAGTCCTTCAGGAACAAGAAAACGTATCAGATAAGTTTCCGAGGCCATGGAGGGATGGGGGCAAAAAATAGTTTCAAGAGTCAATAGGGTATGAAGATTCCAAGCAAATAAAACCCTCTTCCCCACCTGAGTTCTAAACAATCTGATTGAGACAGAAGATTAAAAGTATGGCAGGAGACCAAAATATTACCTTTCATCCTGATGTTGGGGAATATGGCTTATATCTGTAGGCAAGAAGGCTTTGTAATAGAAAGACCCAGAATTAGACAGACTTTCCGAATGGATCACATTGGTTAGATCAGTATTAGCCCCCACACCTGGGAGGCTGCCCTATAAAATGTGGGGTACAGAGAATCAGGACCGATGTTTGTATCCTATGGATGACTCTCCCTCAAGAGCAGGAAGAGAGGAAAAGTCTAGGAAATACACTCCGTTTCTTTTTCCCAATTAATTCCCAGATGATTGATTCCACCTCTCCTCAGGGTATGGGTGGAGGACAAGGTGGGAAGAGGCCCTCTATTTGGAAAGAAATCTGAAGAGTAGGAAATAAGCATCCTCTCCTAATATTAGATGGCCCTAGATAGTATCTGGGCATTTTCAGGAAGACCTCTTATGTTTGTACCTCCCCCAGAGGAGGCAAATGTTCCCTACCTCTTTAACCACCTTTAGGAGTTAAGCCTAGAAGCTTGGTACCCAGGGATTCTGCTGGATCAGCTCTTGTGAGATATCTCAGTCATTTTTGGAACTTTAAAATAACATCAGGAGGAGTCATTCGACCAACTCACCCCAGTGTTATTCTTTGATTTTTATTGCTGTGATATGTTGAGAGTTATTCATTCTTTTCTGAATTTTGGAGGACAGGACCACATTTACATGGGTAAGAGAAAGAAAAGCCTCATTGCAGGTTTTATCTAGTGGCAATGATCCTCTCTGAAGTTGTACTCGCTTATGTGGAAACTCAGGAGTCATTCATTCATTCATTCATTCATCCATCTATTCAATTACATGTGCATTTAAAAATTCAATAAGAATTCACTGAATTTTTTTCTAGGTACAAGGCACTATACTAGGCAGCAAGAAAACTAAGTTAATTCTGTTTATACTGAGGTTGCTAAGTAACGGGTATAGGTAGTCCTGGAAGAGCTAGGACATTATTTTGGCCAGCATCCCACCACATAATAATGTGTCTCGCTATCCCTTTTAGATCCTGGGATGCACTGGGGTTTGTGGCTAGGAGACATAAATATCTTGATTTGATTTCTCCATATAAAGGACATTGGTTAGATATGTAAGGCTTAGATATTAACATCTGTCCTCTAAAAGATTTGTACAAGAATTTCCATAGCAGTTTTATTTAAAATGGCCCCAAATTGGAAACAGCCCAAATGTCCATCAACAGGTTAATGAAATGGAATAACACTCAGGAACAAAATGGAATAAACAACTAATACATACAACACAGATAAATCTCAAACCATTATAACAGTAGCCTGAGTGAAGGAAGCTAGATTAAAAGAATATATGCAACCCCATCCGATTCATGTGAAGTTATAAAATAGGTAACAAATAAGTTATAGTGATAGAAACCAGAACAGTGGTTGCATCTAGAGGCCAGGATGGGAGATTAATTACCAAAGGGCCTGAGGAAGCTTAGTGGGATGATGGAAATGTGCTGGATTTTAATTGCAGTGTTTGTTACACAGCCATCTGCATCCATCAAAACTTGCAAAATGGCACACTTACTGTATGTGTATTTTATGATGTACAAATTATGCCTTAAAATGTAAAGAAAAAATATATAAAAAGTACAAATTGATCAGAGAATAAAAGCATAATGAAACATATTTTAAAAAATAAAATCTAACAAAAGCATTTCAATCATGTCCTGTCATTTGAACTGCACTAACTTTTCACAACTTATAAAAGCTATGATTTGGAATCCCAAAATACAGAGTGTTTTTTTTTTCCTATTACCAAACATGTGGGGGAAAAGTTTTATTACAGAAATAGAATACAATAGAAAAAATATTCTTCTTTTTACATATTTACTTTAATAGGTAAAGAACACTGTGGAGTGTCAGAATTAGAACACATGTGAGTCTTTATATATCTGCATCTACCACTGATTTTGTTTTCATATAAATTTAAGTGATAGTAATTGCCTTTTATGTGAGTCTGTGAATGTGTGTATGGGTACCTAGCAACACAAAGAAATAAAAGAAGACACAAAAGAGGAAGCACGATTAGCATAATTTGAAGAACTGGATGAAATTATTTCAAGAATGTCAAATTATAGTCATTTATGAAAAGAAGATATATATTATTGGTTATTTTCATGTGTATTAATTGGCATTCAAGCCATCTGTATCATTTACTCATAGACAAGTAGTGGGGACCATAAATACCCCTCTGGCAGCCAGAAAAGAGCCATGTATCAGGAGAGATGACAGTCTTGGGGCTATCGTTCAATGACTTGGTATTAAAGGCTGAGCATTTTCTTGGTTATTAGAGTTTTATTTTAAACTTCTTTTATAGTTACAGACAGTAGCACTTACACACGTTGCTTTAACGGATTTTTTCAAGCCCCCTACAGAAAAGCTCTGTCAGGATAGCAAATGCCTAGCCACGGTGAAGTTTATTCCATAAACTATAGTTAGCTTTTGAGCTTTTAATACTCGACTTTGTTCTAGAACACTGGTCAGATTTCAGTAGACTGGGCAATGAAAATGGAAATTGTTATGAACCCTTTCACCTTCCATATCACAACTTTTTTTCTCTAATAATCATGCACACGTTTCTTGGAATTCATAGAAGAGTTTCAGTTCTGATATTAATAAATGTCAGTAAACTTCCACTCTGATGGTTGTGTCAATATGTCACACCTGAACAGAATGACCAAAAAGTGCTTTTAAATGAAACTGCATCTTCAAAGAAAAGAGAGGGTGTGGTTTGATTTGTTTCAGCTCAGCATGCATAGGAGAGGTAAGGAAGAGCTAACTCTGTGCTGGGCCCAGGACACCTTCTTGGGTGGTCTCACTTGGCTTTTGCAACTTCTCTGTGCCTCATGATCTCCGACCAGGGCTGTGGTGGTGCTGGGACCATGATGGGATCACTGAAGACTGCTGATTAGCTTACATCGTGGCAGGGACAGGGTTAACATTATCACATTCAGAAACAGAGATGCTGTTTCTCTAAGCAAAATGACAGCAGAGACAGTAGCATTCTCACCGTGCTCTGGAATAATTTGTTCCCCTGTGTGCTTACAATCCTCTGATCAGCGAAGCAGGCGTAGAGTTGTGGACCACCAAACAACTGGAAGATATGGGGGCCATTATTCCTTCGCTCTGATTTTAGAACATCTACTGGTCTTGTTTGTGCAATTTCTAATGTTCACCTTTGTCTACAAAAGAGTTGGAATCTGTGTCTTTAAGAATGAGGACCATTTCTGATTTGGTGTGAAGAACAGATGCGTGACCTCTCACTTCAGACGTTGAACTCTGTGTTCAGTTAGCATTTCCATGTGACTGATTGAGCCTTGGTTGGCTTCTCAACCCTGCCTGTACGTTGGAATCACCTGGGGTGCTTTTCAAAACGTACTAATGTCCAGGCCCCACCCCCAGAGAACTCATTTAATTGGTCCAGGGTGGAGCCTGGGCACCGGTAATTTTTAAAAAGTCCCCAAGGTGATCTTAATGTGCACTAGGGTTGATAACCACTGGTTTACAGCAAAATAGTTTCGACCATACAGCAATAGCAAAAAGGGGGCCTGAAACTGAGGGTGGCAAAGTCCAGCAAGGTTCATATTGCTTCTGTAATGCTAGCAAACACCCACAGTGAGGTTCTGGAGGTATGAGCACAAATTAGACAGGGCTCTGCCCTGAGAGCTCATCTCACAGATGGTGAGGGAGGAAGACTTGTGAGCTCGTGACTGTAGTAGAGGGTGATGAATGCCATCCCGGCAGGGTGGGAAGGGACACAAGGCTTTGTCCGTAAGTGAGAGAGAAGTGGAGTGTTTCTGGGTATATCCAAGCCAAAGTTCAAGGAACCACTCTTACGTAACTGAATCTGCCCTTAAATACTCTGGCTTACATCATTCATTCATTTGATCTTCCCAGCAGCCCTGAGAAGCAGGTATAGCCTTGTTGTAGACTGTATGTCTGTGTCCTCCCCAAAGTTCCTATGTTGGATCCTTAAGTCCCAATGGGATGGTACTAGGAGGTGCGACCTTTGGGAGATAATTAGGTTGAGATGAGCCATGACAGTGGAGTCTCCATGGTGGGAGAGTGTCCTTGTGAGAAGAGGAAGAGACTAGAGCTTGTCCTCTCTGCCATATGGGGACACAGCTGTCCAGGAAAGGCAAGCCAGAAGCCCATCATGCTGGACCCCTGATCTGGCCTCCAGAACCATGAGAAACAAATCTCTATTGTTTAAGCCACCCAGCATATCGTATTTCATCACAGCAGCCCTCGCTGACCAAGAGAGGCCTAGAGTCACGCTGGCCAGGTGAAGATGTGCAAACACAGATGTGGAGGATGTGGCTGACAATACAGCATCCAAGGCAGCGATGGTAATAATCCCACAGGCCCTGGCTGGGTGCTGAAGCGAGTACAGTGCATGGCCTCATTCAGTCCTCACTGTACGACCCGGAAAACATTATTATTGTTATTTCCTTCTCTAGATGCACAAACCGAGGCTCAATCTCATTAAGTAACATGCCCAAGAGTAAGTTACTCCCTACGAAGTGCTGAAGCAGGTGTATTTGTTTGCTAGTGCTGCTGTAACAAACTGCCACAAACCTCATGGCTTAGAACAACACAAATACATTGCCTTACAGTTCAGGAAGGTCTGAAGTCTACAATGGGTTGGCAGGGCTTGTTCCTTCTGGAGGATCTCAGGGAGAATTTATTTTCTTGACTTTTCCAGCTCCTAGAGGCTGCCTGTATTCCTTGGTTCCTGGCACCTTCCTCCATCTTCAGAGCCAGCAGCACGACCTCTTCATGTCTCTCATCTCTCTCTGAGCCTGGCTTCCATCATCACATCTCTCCTGACTCTGACTTTTCTGTCTTCTCTTTCTTTTCTGAGGACCCTCCGATTAGACAGGATGCCCCCCCCAGATAATCCAAGATCATCTATTTCAAAATTTTTAACTTAATCACATCTTAACCACAAAGGTTTTTCTGCCCTGTCAGGTAGTATATTCACAGGTTCTAGAGATCAGGATGTGTTTATCTTTGTGTGTGTTGTGTGTGTGTGTGTGGGGGGGGTGTTTCCCTACCACACGGTGACAAATCCAACCCCAGGTCTGATCCCAAAGCCCTTCTTCCCTGGATCATATTCCTTGCCCCTTTTTCCAGCACACACATATACACACGTTTAGAAATGTAATGTCTTGACTTCCCCAGAATGGAATCTTTCCCATTTCCAATACTGTTTGATTCTTTCAGACAAAAATTTCATGGCCTGAGGTATTGGAATAATTGTCCCAGTGTCCCTTTCATCAAGTATGTGCACAGATGTTATAATGGAAGAAAGCTGGACTGCAAGAAGTTTTGCAACAAAGATTAAAAAAGGTTCTGCAGTCCTTAAAAGGGGATGACTTGGTTCTTGGCCTTTGTTATAGCAAATATATGCACATTCCTACAAATATCTATCTAGTGCTGCTTGGACTTACTTTTTTTCATTAATGACCCAGAACATCTCTTCTTGATGTATCTCCGTAGGTTCAGCACCTGCCACACCTGGGTTTTTGTTTTGTTTTGTTTTGTTTGTTTGTTTTACAACTGTAGATGAATGACATCTGATATCTTCTTCCTAAAGTTAAGAGTTTAAAACAAGAGGAGCAGCCAGAGACAACACCTGACTCCTGACACTGGAACCTTCTCAGCCCTACTCCCTGAGCTTCACTGAGATGAAGCCAGACCTCCCTTGAATAAACGCAGAAGGAGCAACTTTGCCGCTGCCAGAAGGGGAGTTACAGTATTTATAGGAATGTTAAATATATTTTCCATGACTGTCAAGAATGTGTTCTTGGGCCTTCATAAGGCAGGTCTTGAAGGAGTGGGCACTGCTGAGGGCACTTTAGACAGTATTAAAAGTCCCGTGAGGCCACCTGAGCACGTGGGTGGGTAATCCTCAACGGCAGCCAAGGCGCATGGGTGATTAGACACCAACAGTGAGCCAGGTAAGTGAAGGGGTCTCCCTGATACTCTACTACAGCCTATTATGTTTCCATTTTTCATACTTAGTTTTCTTCTTTCGAGACCCCCCTGTCATGGGGTAGGTGAGTTTTTGTGCTTGGCCCACAGCGGGCCGTGCAAGGGGCTAACAAGCACTTTAACTTTCACGTGGGCTTCCTAACTCAAAAGTAGAGCTGACTGTTGGAAAGGATCAGACAGCAAGGACTGCGCATACTGCGGTGGGAGGGCCATCGCCACAAGACTGGAGAAAACGTCTCTGTGGGTGACGCCAAGGGACTCACTGGGGACCAGGTATAAGGCCGTGAGCAGGTCTGTGGGAGCAAATTGAGCTTCTGATGCTGATTTTTTGGCTTTGCCGTTAGTGCAGGAGCAGATTCTACCCATTTCTGAAGACAAAGTTAATATTCTCCCTCATCCAGATGGGGTTTTTGATCCCACTAAACTAAAGCCTTCTCCTCCACCTTTGGATTCTCCCAGCTCTTTATCTGACTCTCTGTACTCATCTCCTCGGGCCGCCATTACAAAGTACCACAGACTGGGTGACTTAAACAACGGAAATTCATTTTTCCACCATGCTGGAGGCTAGAAGCCTAGATCAAAGTGTCAGGAGGGTTGCTTTCTTCTGAGGTCTCTCCTCCACTTGCAGATGACTGTCTTCACCTTGTGTCCTCACATGGTCTTCCCTTTCCCTGTACCTATTTGTATCTAAATTTTCTTCTAAGGACACCAGTGGCCTGACCCAGTGGATCAGGACCCACCCATATGACCTCATTTTAACTTAACCACTTCTTTAAATACTCTACCTCCAAATACAGTCATATTCGGAGGTACTAGAGGTTAGGACTTAAACAGATGGATTTAGGGAACAAAATTCAGCCCACAACGCTCTCACAGCACTTCTCTTTGTCAGACTTGTAGCCTCTGCAGTTGTTTATTCACCTGTTGTGTCTTCTCATTAGATAGCAAGCAGAGAAGGGCGGAGGGAGGGAGGAAAAGAGTGGGGAAGACAGAGGTCAGGTTAAACAGGCATGACACACACTATTCAAACCTTCAACAATCCTGCAACAGAACAGGAATAAAGACCAACGATCTGCAAAATAGGAGATTGTGGAAATGTACGTAAGTGAGAGAAAGTCTTCAGACTTATCAGAGTTACCCAACTGGGAAAGCAAATGTCTGTCAGAGCCCATGGCCACCCTGCTGGAGAATGTTATTAACACATCTGAAGGGAGGAGGCTTTGTCTGATCGTGGGCGGCATGTTTGTGTTAGAATAGACGTGGTCTATTTGGCCTGAAACAGCCACCCAAAGAAGGCGTCCAGGAGGGAGAAGACCATTAACTGTCCCCCGAGCTCTCCAACACCTCTCGTGCTTCCTGTGTTCCTTTTGGTCCCTCCAGAGGCCCTGTGCAAAGCAGGACTTTTTGTTGCTTCATCCAACTGTGCAGTCCTGTGATGTGGGCCTCTCCCAGTCACCCTGCTCCACCGGGCAGTGTTTCAAGGGATCAGGAAACCGTTTTCCATCACAAGAGCCAGCCTCCAAGTTAGAAAGTTCTGTGGTTTGGTTTGGATTTCGCTCATCCCTACAGAGAACTGGGTCTGCCAATCTCTACATACGTGTCAGCATAAATAGCAACAGATGTACCTTCGACATGTAAAATCTCCATAAACTATAACAAACTCTGTTTTTCCATTTGGGATGACTCATTAGCCATATGTGTGTGATCCGCTTTCATTGACAGATCTCAGGCACACATTTTACCTTACAGGAGACCAAGAGCTATTTCTTTTACGAAGGTTCCTTCCTGTCTCAAGAACTGATTCAGCCACGCCTGGGTCTATTTCTGTGGGTATTTTGAATCAGCCCATGGAAAATGTATGGAATTTTCTTTACGTGAGTTGCATGGCGTGCCTGAGCTCTGCCCTTGGAACTATTCTTGGCCAGAAAATTTGAAACCCGGCTCTGGTGCTCAGAGAGCTATTCATGTGATTCCTCAGTGGCTGGCCTCTTGCAATGGAATATGCTGATTTCAGGAGAGTTTGTTTGGTTTCTGATACTTCAGAGAGAGACATGTGGCGCTTGGCAAGGCTGCAGGCAGGGAATACAGAAGTTGAGTAATGAGTGGATGTCATTTTGCAGAGGGAGTAGGAAGGTCTTTTGTTTGTTTTTTGTCTTGTATGAAAGAGTTGTATAAAAGTCTTTTCTGTACTTAGGTCTCTGAAAGTCATCTGTCCGAAAGGAATTTTGCCTCCTATCAAACTTAGTAATTTCTGGGAATTAAATTTTTTCTCTTGTAAAAGGACTGAAATTTTTATTGTGGAAGATTTTTAAAATGCACAAATGAGGTATATAATATACTTCATATACTTATCTCTTAGATTCAATAATTATTAACATTTTGCCACATTTTTATTCCATTTTCCCTTCTTCCTTCCTTCCTTTTTTTCTTCCTTCCTTCCTTTCTTTCTCTTCCTTTTTTTGGTTTAAGTACTTTTAAAAAAATTCTGACATCACGTCAGGTGGTTTCTGATCCTTGTGTTTAAGGGATTTCACTCTTAGGCATCTCCAAATAAAGACATTTTCTTATACACATGATAGTATTGTTATAACCAACAAAACTAACAACAAATCCTTAATATCATCAAATGCCAAGTCTATATTCAAATTTCCTGGATTACCAAAAATATATCATTTTACAGTTGGTTTGTTCAAGCCCGGATTTAATTGATGTCCACCTGATGTATTTGGGTGTTTTGTCTCCTAAGTCTATTTATCTTCAAACAGTCCCCTTGTCTTTGTTTGGGTTTCCCCCAAAGCAGACCTTATGATAAGGACGTGGGTGCAGGGATTTTATTTGGGAGGTAGAACTAGGAAGAAAAATGAAAGAACAAGAAAAGTGACACAGAAAAGGCAAAGAAAAGATGCACTGGCGAGCAGGTTATCACCGTGGGGAACTGGGTGTTAATTCTGCAGGGGATACTCTGAGGCACTGTGCAACATGCATCTCAGTGTTGTTTCTCCAAAAGTTAGGGAAAGTGGGGTCTTTATCCCCTGACTCTCACCCTTCATTGGTTCCTTCTGGGCCGCCCTGCCCAATGGCTGGGTGAGCTCCTGTGACACCAGAAGAAAGCCTGAGACAGGGAAGCAGAGAGCACCTGGTGACCCCAGTGGACCCTGCCAACATGGACAGGAAGGGGCCACTGTGGCTGCTGAGAACTCAGCTGGGGTCGGGTAAGAGTCAGCCACATCTCCCCTTGTCTTCCTTTTTTCCATTCCATTGACTTGTTGTGCAGTAAAATGGCCCACATTCTGGACTTTCCCAACTGTTTTCTTGTTGGTATTTTAACTTTGTCCCTATCTCCCCCATATTTCCTGGGCACTGGACATTAGATCTAAAGGATTGTTTCAGCAAGAGTACTTCATTGTTGGTGTTCTTCCTACAGATTTGATGGGGAAGTTTCTGGGGAGTTTGAATCAAGGAGCTTGAGCCCTTACTTCACCTTGGCAGCCCCTGGCAGCAGAAGGCAACTTAGAGATTTCTAGTCTAGCACTTATTTTACGGGAAGGAGAATTAATGAGCAGAGAGATCACTGACCATCTCTCTACCACATGCTCTTCTCACATTTATTTCACATATTCCATGTATTTAATAACTTCCTGCAATCTCTTCCCTGCCTGGACATTCCCAAACTTCCTCCTCTGTTCCCCCTACCTCAGTGGTCTCCCTGTTGTAAATCCTCTGGACTGCTCTCAGCTCTCACTCTGTATGCGATCTCTACAGCAGTTAATGTTAATAACCACACTATTCCTCTCAAAATACTTGCCTTGATGGTCTTGTCTGATTTCACTCTCCAGTCTTTCTAATTAATCCCTCTTAATCACATCCATTTGCCTCTAAAGTGTAAGCATTTGCTAAGATTTGAGAGATACCTGCCAGTTATACTACAATTTAAAAGAAAATTCCATACCAAATTAAAAAAGGATTCCAAGAATCAATATATAATTTCTATACTTGTGAGAATGTCAGAATGTTAAGGCAAGTAGATAGGAACAATTATGTCAGTTGCTGATAATGTTTTCCAACTTGGAGAGACAGGAACAGAGACATGAGTGGGCCACAGGAAAGATGGAACCATATTCCTGGGGGCCTATCCCTCCCTGTGTATCCGCAGTGGGCAGCAGGCTGGCAGAACGTTTCAGAGTTCAAGGTTCCACAGTGTTTACTCAAGACTGAGAGAATGATCTGGAGGCAAGATTAATGCAGATGAACAATTTGAGACAATCTCTGAGGAAACAACATTACAACCCTAGATCAGCTGCAACAAAGAGTTAGAGATGAGAAAATATCTGACCGACCAAATGACACACCTGGGTGCCCAGCATGAGAACAGCTGAAGTTTCCAGTCACGCTAGTAGGTGAACAAATAGCAACCTGAGGGCCCCCTGCCTGGCTTCTCGCTCCAAGTGCTGGCCCCAGTGAAGAGTTTCTGTTATCAAAATCCAATAGACAAGGCTGTCCGTGATCTTGGCTGCTTCTCTTACTTCCTTGGGAAAATGAGTGAATGAAGTGATAAATGAATCTGCAACATCCAGGCCCCCATGTTAAACCCCAGGGAAGGAGAGTTTAGGAGATTTGACTTTCTCTATATTGATGGTAAATTCAAAGCTACAAGGTCCTACCTCCATTCAAAGGTAAGGATGAAGGGAAAAAAACAAAAGCTTGAGACTTAGAAAGATTATGCAATGAAAAGTGAGAAAATGAGCCTAACATGCAAAGAAAAGATAAGAGAGATTAAAAACCAAATTTGAAGTAAATTTTACATCAGAAGACATAATGAAAAACACACAACTTCATCACCCTCCTAAGAAAAGGAAAGGCTAAATGAACCTGTTAAACAACAGATGGGGAAAGGTAACAAAATGAAAAGGGAACTGCCACAGGTAAGTAAAAAACAAAGAGGAAAAATACTGTTATTATAGAACGAAAACTACAGTAGAAGAACCAAAACACAGAACTGATGCTAAAAGAATTGAATCAGTAGAGAACTATCTTGAGAGAATCACTCAGAATGAAGAGAGAAGGACAAAGGAAAGACGATGATCAGAGCAAAGATGATAGATGTGGAAATCAAACAAGGAAGACTCAGCATCTAGTTTGTGTGCCTGAAGTCAGAAATGATAAGCAAAAACACAAAAAGGGGGAGAGGCAGTCTGCAAAGGCTCATTATAACAGGCAAAATGAATAAAAATTTGTTGAAGCCCAAGGTTTCTCTGAGCAGAAGTACAGAACTTTAAGGACAAAAAGGAAAAAAAAAAAATTCTTCAAATGAGTATAGCACTGCCTAAGACTGCAGTGACACTACCTAAGTTCAAATCCCATTGCTCTGATGTCAGACGGGTTGTATCTAACTTATAAAATTATCATAAGACAAAATGTGAAAACCCTTGCAAAAGTACTTAGCCTGTTGCTTGGCATTAATAACTACTTGGTAAATGCCATCTATTATTATAAACATTCAGCCAGAGGAAATAAATATATAACCAACAATAGAAATCATCAGGCTAGTCCAAAATTCACATTAGCAGTATTAGAGGATTTTAAAGAGGAAAGCTCATGGCCAAATATTCCATAAGCAGTCAAGTTGTTATTCTTACAAAGAAAAAAGAAAAGCGTACTCAAAAGAGCAAGAATTGGGGAAGTAAATCACCAATGAATAATTCATGATAAAGATCTTTGGCAGAAGTATTCCAGCAATGGAAAAGAAGAACCAAACAGAATAGGGAAATTATAGTATTTAAGGATTGTTAGTGAATACAGATCAATTAATCCCTTTCTTTAACTCCTAGGACATTCTGAAGAAGGCGTTGATCTTCTCAGAAAAAAAAGTACATACTACACATACATAGGAATGCATATGATATTTTAGTTTATTTAAAACTCTATGGGAATTAATCCATGGCTTCCTTTGGAATCCCTAGATGATTGATGATTTATTAATTGACTGATGATTGATGTCTCAAATCAATCTAAGTTTCATTAAGTGTGATCAGTGATTACAAAACAAGAATTAAATGTTAAATTTGTGATGGAATACATGCATTTTCTCATTTTTTTCAGGGAACAGATGAAAAGATATGGCAACTTTTGATAAATTTGAGCAGGTATATCAAGATATAAACTTAACACAGAAAAATTGAAGACAAAATAAATAAATAAATAGTGTAAATAGTGAGAATAAATTAAATACAGACTATTATAGATAGACTAGTTAAATATGGCAAAATTTTAATACTTGGCTTACCTAGGCAGTGAGTATGTTTGTTCATTGTACTGTTCTCTTAACATTTCTATACATTTCATAGTAAAACTATGAAAAGAAAAATAAACAAAATGTGTAGTAAAAGCTAAAGAAGAAAAGAACGTAGAACAAATTATAAAAGCTACTCTAGACTTGTTCTTATAAAGCTTAAAAACAAATCTCAAAAGGAGTGAGCCAAGTCATTTAACTGTCTATCCTACAAAATTTAAATCCTCTTTAAAATAAAATTTAAAAATCCGAACACTCAACAACAATAATGTTCATAATGTGCCATCCAATCAAAAATTACAAGATATGAGATGAAGCAGGAAATTGTGACCCATAATGAGGAGAAAAATACCAATCGTAGAAACAAATCTAGAAATGACATAGTTGACAGAATTATCAGAAAAGGACTTTAAGGCCATTTAAAATATGTTTGAGGTCTTAAAAGAAAGCATTACATACAGAGTAAGTCGAACACATAGGGGAAAAAATACCAAAAAAAATTCTAGAGATTAAAAACTATAATATGTGAAAGGAAAATTTCAATAGCTATAATTTATAGACACTACAAAATAACAGATCAGGGAACTTGAAAACATAGCAATGGAAACTATGCAAAATGAAATTTAGGAAAAAAAGACTGAGAGCCTAGATCAAAACTGAAACAGAGATAAACAGCTAGCAAGTCAATGGCAGAGATAAAATGAATCCTAAAAATAATCAATGAATCCAAAGAAAGCAGGAAAAGTAGAAACGGAAAAGAACAATGAACAGATTGGCCAAATAGAAAACAAATAGCACACTGATGGTTTCATTAAATGTAAATGAGATAAACACTCCAATTAAAAAGCAACAATTGTCATTTAAGTAAAAAAGAAAGTCAAAACTATATATTGTCTAAGAAGCAAACCTTAAATATAAAACCATGAGTAACATGAAAGGAAAGGGATGAAAAATGACAAAGAATGAAACACCAATCAGGAAAAAGCTGGAGTGGCTATATTAATGCCAGACAAAATAGACTTCATAACAAAGCATGTTATCAGAAATAAAGAGGAATATTTCATAAAGATTTAAAAAGTCACTTCAACAAGAATACATAACAATCTTAAATGTGTATGCATCAAATGACCAAGCCTCAAAATATATAAAGTAAAAACTGATAGAAATATAAGGTGAAATAAATTTACAGTTATATTTGGAGATTTCAACACTTTCAGTTATTGACAGAAGAAATAGAAAAACCGTAAGGATTAAAAAGACCTAAAAATGTTATCAACCAACCTGACCTAATTAACACTTGTAGAACACTACACCCAAAACAGTAGAACACATATTCCTTCCAAATGTACACAGAACATTCATTAGGTAGATCATATTATGAAAAATTCACAAGTTTTAATAAATATGAGGACTGAAGTCACACAGAGTACGTTCTCTGACTAGAATGTAATTAAATTAGAAAAAATTAACCAAAGCCCATGGAATGACCTTTTTATTTATTCAGATCTTTTTTATTACATTCTTTTATATGAATTTTGAATTTTTCTCCATAGAGGTCTTATGTATTTGCTGGTATTCTTATGTTCATTGTAGTTTTGTGGGGTTTTATTTTTATTTTGTTTTGTTTTTGCTATTAGGAGAGTGAGGGATTTTTGCCATATTTTCTATCTGGTTATAACTGGAGTAGAAAAAAATGCTACTGATTCTTACACATTGAACTCAAAGCAGGCAAATCGCAGTTGTAAAGTCTATAGATTCTTTTTCTTTATATATAGGAGATCCTATCATTTACAAATAATATTTGCTTTGTCTTTTCCTTTCCAGTTCTTACTCCTCCGATTTTTTTCTTTAATTTATTTAGAATATTGGTAAAGACTTTGGTTGGAAATAATATGTGTTATTTTGGGCCAGATTGGTTAAGAAACAGGTATACCCTCTCTACTGTTTTCCCCCCAGCTTCTAGCAAAGGATTCTGACATGAGAAGGGAAAGGCAGAGTAAAAATATGGGAGAAGCTTTCATACCTGAATTACTAAATAGAATGCAGCCCCATGAACCCCTGACTGGGCTTTTTGAATTTAGAAGTCATCTATTTCAACAGCTAGTTCTACCATAACTAATACAAAGAAACTTGAAAGCTGGAGATTCACACATTGTCTTAGGCAAGAGATCTCAACACTATAGAGATGTAAAATTTCCTTACATTAATCTGTAATTTGAAAACTCTCCCAATCACAATCACCAACAATCACCACAATCACCAGGGTATGTGTGGGAACATGACAAATGGATCTAAGTTTTATTTATAAAAGTAAATATTTGATAACAAAATGAGAAAAAATAAAGAATAAAGAAGGGCATTGAAGAATTTGTCCTACAAGACATTGTGAAGCAGATCAATGCTACATACATTTTTAAAAATGTGGTGCTAATGAAGGAACAGAGAAACTGATTAACAGACTTCCAAACACTACCAAAATATAGACTCAAAATACACTAAAAGGGATTTTAATTCAATAAGGGAAAAGATGAATTGAAATAAACTGAGTGCTTACTTTATAGCTTATGAAAAAAACTTCAGATGGATCAAAGACTTAACTTCATTCATTCAACAAGTATTTGTCAAAAGCTATATGCACGGCCTGTTCTAGCTCCTAGAGATAAAACAATTAACAACAACAACAAAAAATTCCCATCCTCATGGAGCTTACATTTCAATGGTGGAGAGAGAGACAGTAAGACAATTAAATAAGTGAAATATGTAGCAGGTCACATGGTGACAAGTGCTGTGTAGGAAAACAAAGCAACAATTAGAGGTAGCATTTTCCCAACAGGTGGCCATAGGATTCAATTTAAATGAAAAGGTGACAATTGAGTAAAGACCTAAAGAAGGTGACACAGGTGTTGTACTGCCATGGAAACAATAAAATCAGAATCAATACAATAAAACTTAGGTGGCTGCTTCTACAACCTTAGAACGAGAGAAAAATTTCAAAAATGATATGAAGCTGGAAATCATAAAGAAAAAAATGGGCAAATTGACAACATAAAAATTTAAACTTAAAAGACAAATGACAATCTGGGGAGAAAGAACAACATATTGTCACACTAAGGGCTTATATCTAGGGTGACCATATAATTTATTGTCCAAAACACGGTGCTTCAGGATTGAAAGAGGTCAGAAGAATCGGCAGAAAGTAGAGGTTTCCCAGACAAACTAAACTGAGTCCTTATAAATAAGACAGACATCTCAAGAGAGAAGTGTGCATAAATGACTAAATAAGTGGTGGTAAACGTGAAATTATATCAGAGTCACTAATGACGAAAGGAAATTGAAACAACAATGAGACATTCTATTTTTTGCTTATCTCTTTTAAAGATAAAAATATTGATGCTTCTGATGAGACTATCCTCATCAAGTATTTCAAAATGATGTAAGTTTAGTTACGGGAATGTGGGCAAAATACATCAAATTAAAAATATTTGTATTCTTTAGCCCTATAATTATAATTACAATCATAAATTTGAAGGAAATAATCAGAAAATAAATAAAGCTATAAGTGTAGTATCAGGATGTTCAAAATAGAGCTTTTTTTACAATTGCAGAATAACCAGAAACATCCCAAATGTTCAAGAAAGGTTTGCTTAAATAAATTATGATATGTTCATATAATAAAATAGTATGCAGCCATACTAGTTACAGTAATGACAACTGTTGTAAAAAACAGAACCAAAAATATCCACATGGTAGAAGTTCAGTTCTCACATTATGTCCAAAACGAACTCTCTCCTTTCCATCTCTGCTTGGAAACTAGCCAGTTCTTGCATCAGCACATCTTTTTCTCATAAAACCTTGTTAAAGTCAGACAATAGGAGCCATCACAGACACATCCTGACACTTCCCAACAGTTTCTCTCAGTTCGTGGTCTTGGTATAGACCTGGTCAGCCTTCCAGGTCATTGCAGGCAACAATTTTACCAAGCGTTTTGCCAGTGGGTAATGGAGCACTTGGCCCTCCAGACAGCTCGATTACTTGCCATCTGCCATTCCACCCCAAGCCAGATGACATCTATTTTAGATTTTGGTTATGGAAACACTCCACTTCAAAGCATCAATTTCTTTCAAAGTTAAGGTAATGCTAGCTGCCATTGTAAACAACACCAAAAACGTGGAATGGCTCTAACATGATATGAATTTATTTTCATGCACTCGAAGTCTCACACAAGCCTTTCCAAATGGTGGACAGCCCTCCTTCAAGCAGTATTTCAAGGATCCATAATCATTTTAAACATAGGGCTCCTTCATCTCCTAGGCTTCATGGTTGTCAGCAGAAGGGGAAAAAGAGGAGAGAAGGTAAACCCACGTGTCACCATCTCAACCCAAAGGTAACAATGCATAGCTCTGCTCATAATCCATTGGCTAAAATTCAGCCACAAAGTCAAGGAAAGATGTGAAAGTTAATCTGGCCAAGCACCCAGGAAAAGAAGGAAATGGATTTGGTGACCAATATATTAGTCAGAATAAACTTACTAACACTGCAATAACAACTCCACACATCACAGTGACTCAACCCACACAAATGTATGTCTTGCCCACACAGTCTGAGGACAGTACAGGCATCTGTCTGCCGCGTGATGACTTGGCAATCCAAATCACTGTCAACCTTCGGCACCATCATCTCAACACACGACCTCTTTCTTGATTGTTAAGACAGGGAAGAGGGGAACTGGAGATGCATTCACTGTCTTTTCTTCAACCAAGAAGCATTACTTGTCGCTTCTACTCACAGTTAAGTCACATGGCCATGCCCAACTGCAAGGGGGTGACAAGTGGGGTCTTCATAGATTTAGAATGAGAGAGAATACTAGTAACATTGATCATAACTAGCCAGCCAACCTCTGTCACAGCCACATTAACATGATGATGTCTATGGTATCTATTTTCATGGATGGTCTTGAAATAACTGTTATGTGAAAATCCCTGGAGTGTGATATAACAGAAATAGCATGATAATCACCTTTTAAAACCACATACATATAATCCAGATGATGGCCAACGCACCTGACCCTTTGGAATTCGCATTAGATTCACCCCAACCTCATTCTACATTCTCTCCTTTTCTCCTATTCTCTCTAGAGACTCTTCCTGAGATCCAGGCATTCCGCAGGGGTGGCAACCTACTGTTTTCCTCATTCCTCTGGCTCCGAGCTCATCCTGGTGCTGAAGTAGTCTTGTCCTTCCCTGTGCTGTCCCGGGATAACATCCCAGCATATCACCCCAGAAGTGGGACAGAGCATCTTTCCTTGATGTCTTCCACAAAGCAGCCCAGAAGGCACTGGAGGCTTGGGGAGCTAATGAGAAGGATTACATTTCAGTGCCGCATACAAGAAAAATCCAAATGAATGTCAGATTTTTCTAAAATGTCTCAAAATGTCCTTCTGCCGGTTTTACAACTCCATCTCTAACCTCAGAGTATCTGCAGTCCATCCACCTCTGGTCTACTTGTCTCTTGTCAATCGTGCTTTCTGTCACACTGTCCAACTTTGAGCAAGACATCAAGATATTTTCCTAACTATCTTTATTGTTTTTACTTATACAGTTGCCTCCAAAATGGAAACTCTGATTTCTTAAGATAATTAATATGACGTTATGATGATAATATTAAGTATATACAATTTTATATACGTAATTATACTTGAATACACATGAATTCACACACACACATGCACACACACATACATACTCACAAAGAGAGAGAGAGAGGATTCAAACCAACATGTTAAAAGGAGCATCTACCTGGTTAGATTAAAAAATGATTTTTCTCTCTTTTCCGTTATAAGCAAGTATTAATTCTATAGTAAAAAAAAAAAAAAAAGATTAAAACAATAAAAGCCATGAAAAAAGACGTTTCTTTCACCAGTCCTTTCTAAACACCAGAAATTTTGCTAATTCCATGGCCCTTTGCTAACTCAGAACCAGCCTCGCCAAGGACTGAATCGTACTAACGGGCATTATTGTTGAGCCCATGCACTGCAAGGCCCCCCCCAGCCAGTGGGAGATGTGTGCCTGGCTGGCAGAAAGCGAGGTTAGCATCCCCCTTTGTTTCGCTCTGTCATATTACCCTTTAGGCCAGATCACATGGCACCAGGATCTATATTCCCCAGGGAAACCATCTCCTGAATTTAAAGTCAGAGTGGGGAAGAGGGCAAAGGTGATAAGAAGCAGAGCTGAAATTTTTAATAGGTAATGCCTCACGGTGCTTTACAGAGAGAAAGAGGAGAGAGAGAGAGAGAGAGAGAGAGGGAACTGTGCATTTTAAGGTTGTTTGCAAATCAAACTCATTCGCCCTTCTAGGTCTATATGATAATCACTTTTTTTCTGAGGAAAAGAAATTCTAGAATATTTCTGATGGAGCCTACTGTCAACAACCAGGTGGGTGTTTACTTAAAAGGGAATTGCTTCCTCCAGCTCAGGCTAGCGGAATCTGTGTTGGTAAGATCTCATGTAGGTAAGGGAAGACAGGAGTGAAACGAATTTGTTCATTCAGACTGCATTGAACACTTGCTCTGTTCAGAGGTCTGGCATTTGAATCAGTAAATAGCGGTCCATGAAGGCTGCCCAGTATCCATGTGGGATGGACGTATGCTGGAGGCTGGCCAAGAAAACATCTCTGCACCAAATTAAGAATTTGTAATTACTAAGCATTTAATAAATATTAAGTAATGAACACACATCAGAGGTCAAACAATGGTCTGAGAGGTAGAGTTCTTTTAAAAGCCTGTAACAAGACATACAAAAGTGTTAAATATCTAATCTCACCACTTTCCTCCATTATCTCTGTCCCTGCCATCTGATGACTGATACGTGAGGCTATAATTCAGGATCTGTGTAAGGAAGGTTCACAGATGCACACAGCCCATACAGCAGTGCTTGTCCTCTGAATTTTCCACAACACACTCAGTGAATTCACCCTGGGCCTATCAGCCCGCCAGGACCCTTGGGCTCTCGAGGGAAAGGTACACACTGGTTCCCATGAAGGAGAAGAGACAGTCACAATCAGGTCAACACTTCTGACACTAAGTAGTGGTCTACTTCATAAGTGTGCAAGAGAGTGTTTTAGGACAACTTGCTTGCTCTAGTCAGCATAGGCCATTTGTCACCCCAAATCTCTGTGGCTCATGACAGCACATATTTATATCTCATTCATGCAAACTCTGCTGCGGGTTTGGGCAGCTCTCCCAGGCACCTCTTCTCCATGTGGTGACTCCACCATCCAGGCTGCTTTGATCCTCTCACTCTGCCGTCTCAGTGTGAGTCCTAAGTGATCACCACAGTGGGGCAGTGAGTATTTGGAGCATTCACACTTACTTTTCTGTTTTGGCTCAGAGGTGACATGTGTCACTTCCAATGCAGTCCATGGACCAAAACAAATCTCAGGCCCCCCAGTTCAACTAATGAGAGTATAAGAACTGTAGGTGAGCACATGGAATATTCCAGAACGTTATCATATCTGGCCTTTGATTTTCCTTTATTCTTCCCAAAGAGAGATTTGATTGGGTTGGCATAGGTGCGTTCAATATGGAGCACTTGCACTGGGCAGAATTCCTGATGGCATCTCCAAGATGGCTAAGTTTCCTGGGCTTGGAACTTATGTGGTTATCTTGCTGCTCATTCTGCACACTGGTTTCACCTCCCGGAAAGAATGCACCATGGCAACTGAAATTTTAAAAAAAAATCAGATGGGGCCACTTTTCTTTAAAAAAAAAAATGATGCATGGGAAGCTCTGAGGTCTCATACCTGTTCCTCCTAGTGCATCCACCGTACACTCTCTGACACCAAAGGTCAAGCTCAAAGGTCTCTTCCAAAAGGAGTGTCTGATATACCAATGCCATCTCCTCACCAACACTGACTGCATCCTGACCACGTACCAGGCTCGGAATGTAAGGATAAAATTCTCCCCTCAAACACAATCTGGTCTAGCAAGAAAGATGGATAGATTAAGTATTCTAGTAGCTCATGTAATAAGCAGTGTGACAGATGCTGAGGGAGACTCGGAGAGGGTAAACTAGTCCAGAATGGGAATTCCTAGAAAGGATCAAGGGGCAGTGACATCTGAACTAGAGAATTAGAGGAGAAAGATGAGAAGAATGAAGGGCAGGGAAGAGAAACCGAAAGGAGAGCCTCTGACTTCCTGGAGCTAAAGGTTTACATGTATGTGTTGAGCGGGTCACAGGGGGTGGGCGGGGAGGAGTGAAAATGAGGCTGGAGAGGTAGGTGGAGCTCTGTCGTGAAGGTCCTCCTGGCATTTCCCAAGACAAACCCTTTCTGTGCTTGGCTTCTTTTCAATTTGACCCGGAACGTGGAGATGAAGATCCCTCCAGGATCTCACTTCCTCCCAAATGGTGGCATCTCCTTAATGTCACCTCAAGATCAGAACCCCGAAGAAAAGCTAAAACCTCGCTTGCTTCCTTTGGTCTAGAGCCAGCTGGCAACGTAACAAGCAGGTAAAATCAGTTCAGTACAAAGGCGGCTGGTCACCCAGACACTCCCGGAGCCTCTTAGGTTTGCATCCAAGGCTCTCCTCGTGGCTCCGGCACCCCTGCCCCACCACCAGTGGCTCCTTCCCGGAGAGTGGACTGTGTGAGTGGCAACCTGCCAGGCTTTTCACCTCTAGCTCTCCTAGACTGCATGACCCCTCGCCGCCTCCAAGGCTCCCCAGTCTGGGTTTTTGGGGCTTGGCAAGAACATAGAATTAAATATGTGGCAGATGTGCTCAGGGTCAAGGGGTTTTCATTGTTTTGCTGATTTGCAGTTTCTCTGACAGTCTTGCTCTGTCCAGGTCCTCTGATTATTTCCTATCCCATCACACTCTGAGGTCTGTAGGTCTGTGAATTTAGCTTTGAGCATATGACCAAACTCAGCAAGCCAGGCAGTGTCAGGGACCCAAGAGCTAGTCCACAAAACAGATAGAATAAAATGGCATCAGTGGCTGGTGACGGGAGAAACCTGTCACAGGAGAGTTTATCTTGGGAGGTGACAGACAATGATGGGTGCTGCGAAGTCTTAATGTCAACCAGTATCTTGGTGGTTGAAGTTCAGCTCGCCTAGGGTAGGAGGACATTATCGACATTGCTCATACTCTGAGGAATAGATGTGTCTGCTACCAATCCAAGGAGCCCAGGACACTACAGCAATAAATGTTGTGCCACCTAGTAACAATGGCTGTGACCCTGAAATGAATTGCTTGGGGAATAGGTCATATCAGAAAGACTTTTAAATAGCTGTCCCCTTTCAACCTCCTGTTTTTCAACTGGACAACCATTCTGGGCTTAAATGCCACTTCTCTGTCCCTTAAGGGGGTAGATATTTTAGGTTTTTATGTGTCTGGAAGAGCATACGCTTTCTGGCCAGATCTAGAGCACTTCATCCACTTTGATACAGTGGAAAATGACTGAGATGCTTTTATATGGCAATTCCACACGGAGGAGAGGAAGGTCTTAGATGGCTTATTTTTTTAGGAGCCACTTCTCAGCTCCTTTCCTGAGATGGCAAAGACCATGGTACTGGCAGGACATCATGCTCCTGTAATATACTGGCCTGGAATATGATTGTAGATTTAAAATTAAAAAAAAAAAAGGTGCCAAAGAATGCTGGTTTTCTATGCATTTGGGCAAAGAACACATTTTAACAAGACAACTGCCAGCAGTTGTTAATGAGCAGGCTTCCCGTTTGTGGGAGGCTGAGTAATGGCCCCCAAAGAGATCCACATCCTAACCCCCGAAGCCTATGAATGTTACCTCAAATGCAAAAGGACTTGGCAGATGTGATTAAGAGTCTTGAGTTGGGGGGATTATCTTGGCTTATGTGGTGGGCCCTAACTGTCATCCTAAGTGGCCTTATAAAAAGGAGGCAGAAGAGACTTGACTGCAGGAGAGGAGAAGACGATGTGACCACAGAGGCAGAGGTGGAAGTGATGTAGCCTCATGCCAAGAAAGCTGAGAGCCACAAGACCCTGGAAGAGGCAAGAAGCAGATGCCTCCCCCCCCTCCCGCAATGGAGCCTATAGAAAGAACTAGCCCTGGTGTCAGGTGTCAACCTTGACGTTAGCCTAGTGAGACTGATTTCGGACTTCTGGCTCCCAGAACCATAAGAGAAGAAATTTGTGTTGTTTTAAGCCACTACAGTGGTAGCAATTTGTTATAGCAGCTGTAGGAAGCTAATACACCATTTAATGCCAGTGGCTTACTTTCAGGCTGAAGCCTTTGTTATATAGTTACATTCTGTCTGGTTTTTTAAAAAATTGATTCCATATTTTTAATTGAAGTGGGTGTGTGGGTAGCAATCTGCCAGATTTGCCCCGTCCTAAATCTACCTGGCTCGTTTATAACCAATTGTTTTGAAGGAACTGTGGCAAACGAGCCTCCTGAAGTTCAGAAACTCTAATTTGAGGGGAGAGAACTGTTTCTGGCAATCACTTCTGGAGGTTTTGGCCAATCAGGGTGATCAAACGGGGCCAGGGGGCCCTTGGGTACTGTTACAGTGATCCAGCATTGAGAATAATGTAGGTGCCATCAGGGATCTGTGCTGTTGGGAGTGGGGAGACAAATGATGGAAAGTTTGGGACAGTAAGTCACAGCCCCTGACACTGCCATCCTGAGCCCAGACAAGATGCTCCCTTTCCCTGACTCCACATGAATTTCTTACACTTTTCCTTTAGTGATATATTCTTCCTCAATTTGAAACTGCCTTTGAAATTCTCTTAAATCTGAACATGTCTTTGTAAGCATGTTGGGAGTGGGGACACGTAGTGTGATTTGCCTCAGGCCCCACATCCCCTAGGGAGATTCTTGGATGCTCCATTCTTGGACTGGACACAATTGTTGTAGTTACGTAGGGCCAGGAGAATTTGCAAAACAATCAACAAGAGCAGAGGGTCAGAGAGAAAGAATGAAGCCAAGACAGGGAACATTAGAAATGTAATCTCATTTAATCCTCACAATTACCCATAAATTGAGGACAATAACTCAAATTCACAGATAAGCTGAAGACCAGGAAGACTTAAGTTACTTGTTCAAAGTTACCATTGAAGTGGCAGAGCTGAGCTCCAAATCCAGACTGGCTTGATTCCAAAGCTTCTGTTTTTCACCATACAATCCTGAAGGCAACACAGATTCCTGAACAAAACGTTCTGGGCATCCCAGACTCTCCACTCTCACCAAAGAGCCCAGCACAGAGGAGGAGAAACCCATTCAGAATTCTATCCTCATGTGACCAGGAGGAAGAGTCCTGCTTTGAAGGCAGAGTCTTTTCTTTAAAAGTATATTCTCTACCTAGCTCATTCCTGAAGAAAGGCCCGTGGAGAATATGGCTTCTCGTGTGGGTACAGGATGGGATCCATGTGGCACCAGCAAGCACCCCAAAGCATCACTCCTGTTCCAGTATACCTTCCTGCATCCAGCTGTCCTCCACCCCCACTCCACCTTCCCCTGCCCTAGAAGGAGAATGGCAGTGCTCAGCGCCGCAGGAGAGAGGAGCAGAATGAACGCTGTCCCTCTCGGGAAAAAATGTGTTTTCTGCCATGTTGATGACATGAATGAAATGACTCAAGATGAATATCCAAGGACATATCAGAGACTAGTCGACAGTGGTGAAGGAAGGGAAGAAAGCCGGAGTGGAGTTTATGAAAGTTTTCCACTCAAGTCAGCAACAGCTTAAATTCAAACCAGGCACAAGGACGCTTGCATCTCCATATGAGTTGTTCATCAAAGGGCTAAAAGAAAGGAAATCTGAGCCAGAGAGGGTCTGGCCTAAAAGCTTTCAAGTGATTTCTTTCCGTAAGGAAACTATTTCCTTTGTCTGTGCATGCTCAGGGAAACTGCCTTTTTGGAACTTGGTTCACGCTCAGTGCAGGACACAGTTCTTTTGACCAGTTTAAAAAAAAATCAGAAGTATGGGAACGTCTACTGTTCTTGACACACACAGACACACACACACACAGAGGCACACATACAATTATAAATATATAGGCCTTGTTTACTCATGCTGGAATACTATATGACCCAAATATTTAATCTGGGCTGATTTAAATGAAATTTAATAAGGCAGAGGAGTGAAGTAGCTAGCATCTAGGATATTCTGATAATCTACAACGAGGTACGCCAAAAATCAGGGAAATCACGTGCCATTGTGGTATCTCCGGAAGTCCTTCAAAAAAAGTAACCCAAAGCTTAAGTCTGGACTTCTCTGCTCAGGAAAGTAGACTGTTTCGACAGGTTTGCATTGATTAAAAGCAAGAAGGAACAGCCAAACTCCACCAGGACAGGAATCTTAGCCGCTGCCCCATCCCAGGCTTCCCTTCTTTCAGCACTTTGTTTAGACAAACGGCGCTCAAGTTCTCAGTGTTTTTCCAAGTGAGTTCAGAGAGGTCTCCCCTCGCCCCACTTGGTTGTCAGCTGCCTGCTTGAGTTCTTTTAAGACACCCACCCTTGCAAGGCAGCTGGGATGGGACAGTGGCTGGATGACGATTAGGGCTTTAGCAGTGTGCGTCCTAACTGGGTGCCTTAACAGAATTACATTCGTCTCTCTTCTGGCTTTTGTTCCTCCCCTTGTCGACCCCGTTTCACATTTTCCTTTCCTCTCTATAGTCTAATCAGATTTTTAGAAATTAGAGCTGGAAAGAGCTCTGAAATTTGTCTCCTCTCTCCCCTGCCAGGGCTCAGTTGTTTTCTATGGTTAATTTTCCATAGCTCCAGCCAGGCCTCCTTCTAAATGCCTCTGATAGTGGGGTTCCTACCACTCTCCCTTGAGAAACACCTCCCTCGCCTCAGAGACTTGACTGTAAGGAACACTTTCCAAATACCCAACTGTCAATTTGTCTTCCCTTAGTTTCACGCTACTTCTCAAGGCATCCTCTCCTGAGGCAGATCTGGGTTCCTGCGTCTGCTGCGCCCCCTGCAGGACACACTTATTTGACATCTGTGTAGAGCAACAGCTATTTTTAAGTGGCTTCTCTTTGGGGGAAATGCAAAATCAGATTCTGGATAATCCATCAGTGGACCAAAAGGATAAGGTACTCAATTCGTGAGACTTATTTACATTTACAGTTGGGGTGGAGAAATGCTATAAATGAAATAAAGTCAAAATTTTGCGGATTAGCTGTCCTTATTTGCATTAACTAGTTAGTGGAAATTAAGTGGTACTGATAGTCCTCCTTTGTTAACAAGGTGATTGGCTTTATCACCAGGGTGATTAGGTGCCTCTGTCCACTTTCTAGGAACTGGTCCCCATAATGTTGGGGGAGGGAACATCCCTAACGCTCCTCTACAGAAAGGACTCCAAACATTGTTCACTATAGCACAGTTCTGGCTGGTGGCTTGTGCTCAGGCACCATCAAACCACTGGTGGAGTTTGGTTCCCAGACAGCCTTTCTTCATGAAACTCCAGACTCAGGAAACTGTCTAACAGATCCTGGAGGTGTAGAATAAAGAAAGCCTTTCAAAATGAATTAATAAAAAATATAAAAAGAGATTTATCACTATCTCTGAAAACGTACTTGAATAACGTAGGAACCGTGTCAGGATTTGCACATAGGGCAACATATTGTCTTTTTACTCCAGCTGTGGGTGGGGGCAGGGAACAGCCATTCTTGGAAAACTTAGAGACCTGCCTGATTACAAATTTACAATTTCCTTCCTTATAGCACTGAGGAAAAAATACATTAATTAATGAAAAGTTGTGTGCAGCTTCCTTTATTTCTGTCACGCTATGCATGTCAGTTGTGTAATTATTACCTGTCTCTCTTTGGGTCTCCTTGGGGTAATTGCCAAAAACCTAATAAAGTTTGGGGAGGCCAGAAGATCGCCTAGCTGAATGGAAATGTTATTTCGGGAGGAACAGCTGAACACAATAGAATCCTCTTCTCTTTAAAGTGAATGCTCTGCTCTTTTTTGCCTCACGTCTCAGTTTTACACATTTTGCTTTAGTGGTTACTCTCACTTGGAAAATACCCTTTTGCTTGGCCCTGACCGACCCAGGTGGGAAAAAAATTTTGCTTTAAATATCTTGTTACACCAACAGTTCTTTTCCCCTTAGCAATAATTTTCATCTTCAAACTCATTTTGGGCATAGGAGTGATTCCCAGGAAGGGATCCCCAAACACCAAGAGGTCCTGAAGGTAGTAATGGGAGTCTACAGACTTTACATAATTCAAAAAGCCTAATGGAAATCACATATTTACTCAGAATAGGGCTGCGGAAGAAATCAGTAAAACTTCTTTGCTTTGGCTAGAAATACAGCAAGTCTGTGTGTTAAGGATGGCTAGTTTTTGTGGATGGGAAGGATGTCGTGGTCATCACAGGGGTTAGTGGGTATGACTAGTAGATGTCAAGTTGTTGCTATAACCCCATTACTTTGGTAGATTCAAGATCTTGGAGCAAAGAGTCCAAGGTGGGAGGTAGGGAGCAGAGCCATTTCTAAGCGGGAGTTTGAGGAGGAGAAAGTCAAGAATACTTGCTCTATAGTGTTCCTTAAGTGACCCTTCTGTCCTCTGGGGTCATCGTCTTTGCTTTTGATGCCTTTCCAGAAGAAAGGGAAGTTTTATGAGGAATCCAGTGACCCTGGGGTTTGTTATGGCGTCTTGTCTGATTTCTCCCTTGCACACCTCCCTCTGATAGAGCAGGAATGGGGTGTAGATTCCAGAGGTTGCTGGTTCTAATTCTTGCTCATTGCTGCCTCCATCAATGCCTTGTTTTCCCTCTCTAGGAAATAAAAAGACACAGCATCATCTCTTTCTTCATTCGTTGGAGGAGAGGGAGAAGAAACCATGTATTTTCGATGTCTGAATTCCTTGGAGTACGATGTCTTGTAAATACAAGTTATTAATATTCTATAAATCCCCCCAAAAGCAAGAATCCAAAGACAGATATTTATAAGGAGATACCATTAAAATGTCCAAATGGAGTCCTATATATTTCTGCATATAGAGATGTATACACATGCATGTCATACCCAGGTATGTGTATCAATAATATCTCATATGTATTTGTATACACACACATGTACACATGCACTTTTTCTTTCTCTTTTTGGTCTGATTTATTAATCATTAGTGTTTCATTAGCAAGTGAGTTTTACGTGAATCACGCATTCTTGAAATCATTTCAGTGGCAGATCACATTTTACTGTTGGGGTTTCAGAAGTCACTGCAGAGCACAACGCCATCTCCATATTCATATTGCAGATCTGTCAGGACTCCCGGATAGTTCATCTGATCACATGGATTTCCATTCCAGGCCTTGAGAGACAAGAAATCCGGCCATCACAGAGAGCCGGGGCAATTAAACCGAATCAGCGCTCCCAGTCTCAGCGGATGTCTTCTGGGTTACCATGGGGGACACAGGCTGGTATGAGGTTTAATCAGGCACTAACAGCACCTTGCTGGGAACTTCATGGTTGATGAAGGCAGCTGCATCAGACCAAGTAGCTCCTACTTTTTAAAGAGAAAGCAGCCCCTTTTGAAATGTAAAAAAGGCAGGCTTTGTTGCAGGAGCAGAAAGGGGAGAATCTGAGAGGAGTTGTACTTGTTTCCTTTTCAGAGTCTCCAGCATTCTTCCTGGGTTTTGAGAATAAAGTGAAAGATGCCCTTAAGGCTAAATTTTTAAAGGGCCCTCTTGGAGCCCAGAGCCTGCTCTCCCCTGTGGGTCCCATCGCTGGGCCCGCTATTATGTGGGTCTCAGTATTACACTTGTCATTATCACGCTGCTTTGTGAAGCGCATTGGTCACAACCAGGTTCTTGTGCCTTGAATAGCTGGGTCCATGTGCCAAAAAAAAAAAAAAAATTTTTTTTTTTAAAAGGAAGAAAAGAAAAGAAATACTGTCCAAATGGGGCACAAGAATGCATGAATGTGGGCCTCGTCTGAGGTCTAACTGCTCTTGTCTCCAAGAAAGAGAAGTAATCTTGAAGGAGTCAAATTCTTTGCCTTGGGGTTTCATTTTGCTCTTAACTCTTTTCAGGTAGTTTTTATTCTCCACAGAGGGCGGTGTTTGATATCCATAAAAGAGGCCCACAATTTGCCTATATGTAGGCTGGCCACATAATTTATCATTAAAATCAGGACACTTTCAAGAGTGAAAGTGGGTGTTATTAACAATCACTCCAGGACATGAGCTATAACCCAAGGTTCTTCCAGATAAGCTCCCACCCAATCCATCGGCTGGTCTTGGAGGCCCCAGCAGCAGAATCCACACTTCCTCACAGACGGCCTCCCTCCTAATCTTGGGGCATGTCTTGGAGAATCACAAACTTAGAGTCCACTTAGCAAAATAACATGGGAATCCCAAATAGAGAGATTACGGATTCATGATTAAAAAAATAAAGAGACACAAATGGTATTTCTTTCACAGGTGGGTAGCTCTGGGTTCTTGTCCAGAATGACTTAAGGCTAATGGCATCTTCTTTACTTTTGTTTTCCCCCTCTTTCCTCCTCTTCTTTTTCTTCTTCCTCCTCTTTTGCTTTTCTAACTCTGAGACACGTAACAGTGCTCATGTCTTTTGGTGGCCACACGATGGGTCACTGAAGGCACTTCCCTCCTATCTCTGACGTCTGTCTCCTCTGTAGCTACCAGGGACCATCACAAATACCACATTTAACCCCTTCCAGCTGCCAGCTGCGGGCTCCGCCCCTGCCTTCTCATCAGATTCTTCCAGAGTGGTTGACCCACCGTGACACTGCCAGGACCCACAACGGTCACAGTCACTGCTCACCTGCCAGCCGTCTGGAAGTGGGGCTGGTGGGGGGCAGGGAGGGGTACGGGGTGATATCACCAACAGCGCTCACCTTGGCCACTCGCCACCACTTAGACCTCCCTGTCCTTACCAGCCTTTACCTGTAGCGCTATCCCAGAGAAAGGAAAGGTGCCAGAATCCCTTCTCAAAAGCTCGTAGGTACTGTCGTGGGGTTGTTTGGGGTTTTTTTTCCCCTCTTCCCATTTTAAATCTATTTAGTTATCGAATGCCCTCTCAAAACAGGATCTTAATCCTCTTAAGGAACTCCTCTTAAGGAAGAAGAGTAAAAGCATAAGAGAAAAACAGGAACACTGAGGGGCTTCTAGAAAATACTAGAAGGGCAAAATAACACACAGGGTGGCAGTTATTTTGAGGCAAAGGGGAAAAGCAGCAGGAGACTAGGGATATGACCAGGATAATGAAATGTTGGTGACAAAAAGGTCCAGGAATGTAGTCAAGTGTCAGAAGGCCCTGGAAGGAAAGAATTCCCTCTTCACTCCTCACAAGTCCTTTTTAAAAGCCTGTTCTTCAAAACCGAAACAAAACTTTGAGTCTGTTGTCACAATTTCTCTGCAGTGTGAAACATGATAGTATGGGAGCTTCACTGACACGCCCATGATGCCCCTAGGAGACAGGGGTTAATTGGAAAGGTCGAGAACCTTCCAGTCTGTGGGATTGAAGCAGGTGTCCATTCACGGTCCTGTGTACGTGTGTGCGTCCATTTCTGGGCTTTTCTTTCCAGAAGATGTGGACGGTGGCTGCACTGTATCTTAACTGTCAAGCTATTTTTTCCTTGCTAGCTTTCATTTGTGTTTTTCTTCACCTTTCAGAGACCCCTTACCTCTCCTCTCTTAAATCTACACTCACCACAGAGCAGACATAATCCCAGATTTTCAGTAAATCAACACTATTTGCTCCCCACTGACTGAGAGAATTTGATACTGACAGACTGTTATACCTAAAAGAAAAATACTGCCATGGTTCCTCTCATATTCTTTGCCAGGGAAGGAAGGCGGGGAGGAGTGTGTGTGGGATCTGTTATAAATTAGGTAACGTGGGCCCCGAAATTCTTAACGAGTGTTTTGTGAAAGTGGGTGCCTCTGTTACCCTACCCTTGCTCACGTCTTTGACCAAACAAACTCCGGTACCTGGAGTATTTCCAAATGCAATTAACTCCCTTCAGTAAGGGCACTGGTGATTTATTCGGACAGCAGCAAGGGTAGAGCCCACTACCCTGGAGGACGGACAGCCCCCTACATGTGAGCCGGTGGCTGAGGTGTGGGGACTCTGAGCACCACCCGTTGACAATTCTGGGCTCCATCTGAGGAAGGTACAGTCTGGCTGTGGGGTTGAAAGAGTTGTTTTCTTTGTTACTCATTTCAGCGTCTGTGACAGGCCTGGTGGCAGGATTTAGACTCTGTGTTACTGGGTCAGAATTACCGAGAACAGAATTGGCTTCAAGGTGTCTGACTTGAACTCAACTTTAAATATCAGGTCGTGAGCTCGTGCTAAGAGTGAGAGCTGACTCCCTCTGGGGAGATCGGGGCTTCTACCATGTGTCCCAGTTGCCCAGTAGAGGGAATCCAATGGCTGCAGCTGGAGACTGATGAGGTACCAAGCAGTAAGTGTTTAGGGTCCAGAGTGGGCAAAAATGCCTTGGGGTACATTAATTGGCAGCCACAGTTTTATAGTGATCCTAGTCATCTCTAAGACCAATGAGCATGGAGGACCTAGCTGTTGCTTGGTGGACCTTGGATAGAAGTGGCCACCAAGAGATTGTGACCTGTTTGAGAGCAGGAAATAGGTTTTTTCCAAGAAGCAAACATAGCTAGCAACATACACTCTGAAGGTGAATGTAGGGAGGGGAGGGGATTTTCCCCAACAATTATACTTGGGAAATGATGCAAATCCATCCCTGCCTGGAAAATTCACAAACTATATTCACGTATTAAAGGCTATGAGATATCCTTTCAACATAAAGCTAAACTTAGCATCTCTCGTGCTCATTAGGTCCAAGAACTGCCTTCTCCCCATCCCTTCAGAACGCCCAAAGACCACTTTGGGAATGGCTGACTTAATCATCATTCCAATCCTGGTGCCTGTCACTGCCCAGCCCCAAGAAAGTAGTCAATATGATCTCACAAATATGGATCAAGCCCCGAGCATTGGTCTAGGTCCTAGGGATACAAAAGTGAACTAAATAGACAATTCCTGTCCAAATGAATCTGGTATTCTAGTCTATTCTCTGTAACCTCAGTTTGATCAATGAGATTCAGTATCAGTCCAGTCCCTTAGGGTCACTCTAAGTGAACTGGAGCCAACCTGGGCCAAGCTGACCAACTGCCTGTGGACACGACCCAGGATGGGCATCCCCAGCCATACTGCAGGGGTCTTCAGGGAAGGTAACCAGTCTTTGCCATGTGGGCATTGCTACATTCAACAGCCTGACCCCCGTAAGCCTGCTTTGCAGGCATCTAGCTTTTGTCTGTCAATCCCAGTTCTGTGGCTGCCACAGCATGCGAGTCAGGAGGTAAAATCACTCATTTTCACTTTACCTCGGTTTCCTAACATGGAGCAAATACGGATGATTAATAATATTCATCTCCCACTTCATATCCCCTTTGGGAGATACCAACCTCTCTGTAACACATAATCTAGTGCCTAGGCCCTCTGGGCATTCAAGACTATTTAAATTATTTCATAAAAGCAGAATTCCATTCCTCCTGCGTCATCCTTTTCAGCCTCTATATGTATTTTTTCCATAGGCAATGTTTTCTGGTGTCTGTTTTGTTTTCTGAGGCCAACGACTGATGAAAGGAAACAATCACCCCTGTCCTCTGCGAAGCTGAAAATCCCCCAACTTCTCCTTTGGTGCCCAGCGATACCACTGAGCGTCAGCATGCATCTGTCTCCTCCACTCATTTTCCCTGGACCCTCTCTGTGTTTTTAGTAATTGATTAGGGGCCCTGCAGAGGCCTCCTCCACCCCCTGTGGTCTGTTTCATTTGTGATGACCACACCTCCCTCACAACCCACTGAGATGTCAAAAGCTGCTATTCAGAGGCTGGCTGATCAACTGCAGTAGGTTTTGGCTGAGAGGACTCCCCCACCCAACACCTTCTCTTTCCCTCTGTTCCCCCAGTGCCAGAATTTCCCTGAGAACCCCCTTATCCCTATCCCGGCAGCTTGGCAAGCAGGGACTCCAAACTCTATGTCCTGGAACAGTGATGTAGGGTCTGCCTCTCTGTGAGGGAGGCAGTCTCTGCCTGGGCCCCCAACGCCGTGACCAGAACATCTAACCTTACTGGGAGATACTGAGCACGTGCCCGGCACAGCACAGCCGTCACCCTCAAGCCCTTCTTGCTATACTGTTTAGCAAACTGGGTTCTCCTTAGCCTTCGGGTAAGCCTGTCTGTTTCGCATAAGCCCACGCTTACCCCACCTGTCCATTACACTGGTTCCAATCCTAGGTTTTAGTCATTGGTAACACAATCTAGATCCTTTTATCTCCCGTCATCATAGCCACACATCAGCCAGTGCTGTATTTGCCTGTGTTCTTGAGAGGAAAGCTCAAGACACAGAGAGAGATTGAGAGAGAGAGAGAGAGGGAGAGGGAGAACATACAGGGTGGATGGTACATTTCATTATAAAAACAAGCCTTGAATAATAAACCAGCCCTATTTATAATGACAGTGACAGTGTCTTCCAGTGTTGGGGCACTGAGAGTATCTCTCATTCCTACATCCCCCCTCTAAAGGGCGGGTGAGAAGTTGACAACAAATGGAGAGAGGCCACCAGATCTTAGGCGCACAAAGCCTCTGAGCCTTATAAGCAGGTGGTGCCCTGAGAACTGTAGCAGGCCTACAAGGCCAGATCATTAGGACCTGAAGTGAAATGATTCCACTGGCGTGGAATAAAGGACATCTTCGGGGGAAACTAAGCATCAGGATGACCCGTTCACTGGAACTCTAAGATGAGTTCCATATTTTCTACCTGCTCTTCATCTTCCCTCCAGGTGGTGGACTGCCCTGCCTGCCCCAGCCAGGCTTGCCTGCTCAATCTACCCCAGGATGGGAGGACCTGCCCACCTTTAACAAAACTGAGAGAGACGAAGCACAGTGGGCAGAAAGTGACCATCTCCCCTGTGCTTAGGGATGAAATAGGGCCCTATCGACCTGTACATTCTCATCAATTCAAGAGAACTGTCACATGGAAGCGAGGTTATGCTCCCTCTATGTGGTTCCAGAAAGCAGATGGAACAGCGTGGTGAAAGTACCGATCCTCCTCTGGACAGAGCCTTGGCACAGTGAACGACTCCCTAACTGTCAGAGCTCTCACAGAATAGAACGAGTAGCTAAGTCAGAGGGGAGTGTGTTTGCCGTCCTTGGGAGGCACCCCTGAGAAGCTGGGTGCTCATTTAAGGGATAGAGGGTAGCAGTGATCGCTGCACAGGATAGAGACTTGAGGTAGGTGGTCATTCTGTCCCGATCTTCCCACGTCTGTATTCACACTTCTGCCAAGTTCAGCTGGGATTCCTCAGGAACCATGTGAGGCCCAGGCAGAGACCAGCAGTGTGGGAAACAGGCAACAAATACTCCCCCATCAACTTCATCCCTATCTCCCCACTGGCTCAGGACAACGGCCGCAGCAGCCACTGGCTGCTGCCTTTCAGCCCAGCTTGTACGGCCTGCACCCTCTTGTTGAGTGGACATGAGAGGAGGGAGTGGAGAGGGTCAGCTCCCCTGAGTGCTCCCCAGGGGTTGGGCTCTCCCCCAGTGGGCAGGTGGGTGGGAAACACCATGTACAGATCAGCATTTGGTCAAAGGGGACCAACTAAATCCCATGGCACAACAAAAACTTTCAAAATTGTCTCTGGAAAAGAATTCCAACCTCTCCTCCAAATTTTAACTCATTATATCTTGAAAGCTTACTTCAGAAGCCATGTCTGACTCTAAATTTTGAGGACACATGTACACAAGGAGTACCTATTATGTGCCTGGTGTGGTGGTTGGTGGTTTTGCATCCTCGGTACAGGATCGACAGAGTGTCTTATTGTCTAACAGTAATGAGTAATTTTTGTAGACTTTGATTTTAATCCAACAGCTCCAGAATTGCACAAAACTCCAGAAGAATCACCATTCCTGGATCTATGACTTTTCCTTTGACGAGCAGATAAATACTTAAGAGGGAAGGGACAAGGAAACTTGTGTCTGGGTTAATGTAAATAAGACACAAGGTTTTCATGCCCTTCTGCTTTCACTGGGGACTCATTTCCCTAATACAGCCTCGTTGTAAAACAATCCACTCCCGAGGAGGTCAACAGTGAGAAGTTTGTCTTCCAAAATTAGTAATCAAGGAGTGAAAATAATTAATAGAGAAAACAGCACAGTTCCACACTGCGTTCCCATGTAGATGTCTATAGAACAATAAATCAGTCAGGGAAAGAAACAATATAGGCATTTACAATTAGGCCTCGTACATAATGGCCGGGAAGGAGAATTTGTGTTAAAAAAGACAACATCTGCTGCGAGTTGGTTTATAAATAATACAGCTAGATATTCAGGTAATGACATGACAGACGGTCTCTTGTGTCCTTGTCCTTTTGTGTCCAGTGCTGAATGTGTTTACATCCCGCAGCTTATGACATACATGCCTGGCCTGTTTGTGCTCGGGCCAGGAGCGCCTCTCTTCTCCAGTTAAATGCTTCTCTGCCCAAACCATAGCATTCCCCGTTGACGACCCAGATATCCAGAGAAATCTGCTCCCTTCGGTTTTAATTGATCCCTTACTGTGAGAAGGTAAACGCCTGAAAGAAGTGTGATCAGATGCACACTCAGTACTCTCATCCATGAACCAATTTCTTTTGTGTTGACACCCAGGCTTGACAAAAAGAGTGACGGTTAAGGTCAAGCGCATGAAAGCTTATTCTAAACAATGATGGATGAGGCAAGGCATGGACTGTATCTTATCTAGGATTCTCTGCTCAAAGGTTTGGTATTCCTCCCCGCCATTTTTAAAAGTCTCCTAATTCTCAAATTAATGAACTTCTCACTGATCCAGCATTTGCAGGGGTTCTCTTTTCTTTTCTCTGATTATGCAGCTCATCCAGTCTGCTGACAGCAGGGTGAGTGATGGCCTTCAAGCAGATGATTCTTCTTTGCCATGAAGGCACTGATAAATACTGCCTGTCTCTGCAATAAATTGTGCATGAAATAGTCCACTCTGGTAATCTACAGAGTTATGGTAAGGAAAATGGCATTGTGAGGAAATACAGCATAACTGCCATTAACTGAAACCCAACTGAACCTTAAAATATAAATAACCTTAAAATAAAAAATAAGATAATCTCAGGTTATCTTAAAATAACCTGAACCATGTTTTTATTTGTTATGGTTTGTTTCTATTTATCTCACACTTTGGGGGAAAGAGTCATAGCAAAATGAGCTGCTTTCGGGGGCTTAATCAAAAAGTTCCTTTTCGGGGCAGTTAATGTAACTAGGAGACATTTGTTTCAACTTCTGATACCTGCCGTGGCCTCAGGCTTATACTATGAAATTTCCCATTTGCACTGAAGGCCCAGAGACTAAGCAGCATCCAGAAGTCTCAAATAACAATATAAATAAGTCTACTCATTTCCGTTTCCTACAAGAAACCAAATTTATGTATTGTACATGTTCATCAACAGTCAAGTTTGAATTAAAAGATTAAAAAACTTTCTAAGATAGAAATCTCAAGCTCTGATTTTGGTATATAAAGATTTTTACTGTACTTAGAAACATACAATAGGGTTCAAAACTGAATTTCAATAAATTGGGCCAATTTTTTGTTACTGTTTTTGCACATGTGCTTCAGTTACACTGTTTTTTGCAAAGTGGTTATAGTCCTTTTTCTGTCATACACAGATACTCTTTGGGTGTCTTTCTCTAGGACTACAGCCACCACACAAATGTTGCTTGGCTGTGAACTAACTGGACATGAGCTCTGTCATTTCCCCACACTTTATATGCACTAGGAACCCAATCATAAGCCGAAATGCTTTGTGCCTCTCCCCTGGAGATCTATTAAAATGTGCTCTGATGTTAGTCATTCACAAGAGAGTCCCAATGTGTTAACCCTTCCAGGAATGTTTCCACTGTGAGGAGTGCCTCAAGTAGTGAAATAAAAATGTTTGCCATCATTAAATAAGCAACAGTGAGTAGGTACTGTGTTGGAGACCAGGAGTCTCTCAGCACCATTGGCCTAGAAAGAACCTTGGAAGTCATCCAGTAGCCCATTTTAATTATTTAGGCTCAACCCATATTCAGACCCTGCCTTATGTCAGGCAGCACACTGTTTCCTCAAATCTGCTATCTCACTTCATCCTTACAAAACTCCATTAGTTAGGATAATTATCATTATTTCATAGGTGAGGTAATTGAGACTCAAAGAGTATTAGTTTATGGGCTGCATATCATATAACCAGTATAATATGGCAGAGCTGGTATTTAAAACTAGGTTTCCTGGCTCCCAAAGTAGAAGTCTGTCAGCTACGTGACTAATTGGAAAGCATATTAAAAAAAAACAGGGAATATAGGACTTGCCACTGGTGTTCATAATGACAGAATTCTTGGGAGAAGGAGGGATATCCCTGCGTCATTAGCTTTTGCCATAGTTATGTTATAACACACCCTCTAAAGTCCAGTGGATTAGAACAACCTTGAGGTGTCTGTGGATCAGCTGGAAGTTGGTTGATCCAAGCTGGTCTCACTTGAGCTTGGCTTCAAGCTTCAGTTTGGGTCCTAGTCTGCTTTATATGTCTCTCAACTTCCTTGGGTCAGTGGGCTAGCCAGGGCTTTCTCTTACAGCAATTTCAGAAGCACATGAGAGTAAGATTCACCACATAAGGACATTTCACTCTCCATTTGTGACACTTCTGATAACATCCCATTGATCAACACAGGTTGCAAGATCGAACGCAAAGTTAAGGTAGCTATTAGTAGAAGGAACTCCATCCCAAGACCCTCAAAAATGTCACTGAATCACGGCATCAGGCAGGACTGAGGTCCCTGTTTTTCTTCTGACTGTCAGGCAGGGGCCCACCTTTGCTCCTAGAGGCTGCCTGTATTCCTTCTCATGCTTTCTCCCTCTGTGGTCAAAGCCAGTAGGGGCACATCAGTCCTCCTCACACTTTAAATGTCTACCATCTCCCATTGGGCTGCATTTCTTCTGCCTTCCTCTTCTTCGACATCTCCTGGACAGACTCCAGTCAGACAAATTTGTCCATTTTTAAGGGCTCTTGTGGTAAAAATTAGGCTCACGGGATCATCTAGGGTTCTTTCCTTCATTTAAGATCTGTAATTTTAATTCCATCTGCAAAGTCCATCCACAGCTACACCTAGATTAATATTTAACTGACTAGTTATTGGACAGAAACCTCAAGTTGGCTCTATTGTGACCCCAAATCAAGGGGCACAGCCATGGCCTCTGCCCACCGTGATATGGTAAGCCAGCCTCACAGGCTGGGTGAAAGTAGAGTCTTACTAGAGATAAGACAAGAAGAGAGTGACTATATTTGAAAAGTCAAAATCAGAGGTTAGTAAATCTTGTCTGTCAAGGGTCAGATAGTAAATATTTTAGGCTTTGTAAAATAATGTGGTCTCTGTCATCACCGTTTAACGCTGCCATTGTAACCCAAAAGCAGCCATAGGCAATACATAAATGAATAGGCATGACTGTGTTATAATAAAACTTTATTTACAAAGACAGACAGCAGGCCAGATTTGGCCGACAGGCTATAGCTGTCAAACTGATCTAAACCACCACAGGTCCCCACCAGGCTCCTTCTATAATAAAGCACTTTGGTGATATATCATGTCTTGAAATATCAAGTGGGCCCCAAAGATAACAAAACAAAAGAAATATTATTTCCTTATCACAGAGAATTGATTTCACACTGGAGCTTTTTGTCTAAAAGCTCCCTCCAAATTGGTATGCTCTATCATTTAAAGGGAGGTTTACAAACTGAAATGCTGCACCTGATTATCTGTCAATAGTCTGCACAGTGCAAGATTGCACCAGGTGCTTGTGAACAAACGCACAGTGATTGTCCAGGAAACTGTGGGCATCGGTTACACATCATACCCACTTTGGTGGCTACGTCTGGGGTAGTCTTAGGTGGAGGATGACACGTGGAGGTTGCTTGCCTACCTAGGGGTTGTCCCCACTCCCCATAGATATGGGCTCAGTAGAGGCAAATCACTCCCATTGAGAACTTCTACCACATGTCCTGAGGGACAGGAAGGGCATCCTGAAATTTGGAAACGCTTGTCTTATAGTGAGACACTTGTCAGAAACCTTAAGAGTCCTCCAGAATTTAGTTGAGTTCAGCCTGATAAACACTGTACATCTACTGTGTGTCCAGTATAGAGCTAAAAAGAAAAACGACCCCTGGGTTCTTCGTGCGGCACGCTGACTGTCATGGTGGCCACACTGGGTCCTGTTGGAGTGCTCAGGCAGGATGAACAGAGCCTCCTTGCACTCATCTTCCTAATCGTTTGACTTCCTTGGGCATTTGCTTATGGAGTATTAAGCATTTTCTTCATAACAGCTGATTAAAAGATTGCTATTACTGAAGAAAACATAGATTTAAAAACAAAAGCAGTTAGTAGCTTTTATCCATCATCAAGGAATTAACCAATTGGCAACAAGTAAGACAGCTCAATTTCTTTAGATATCTGAGGCCTAAATAGCTTAATTGGGGAAGCATGTTAAAAGGGATGGAATGACATTCATTATGGATTAAGTTAATACATTTCAGACCCATCACATGGCTTAATTTAACAAATTCCACATCTTACTGTTTGGCAGGAAATGGCATCTCATGAACTTCATTACCAGTCAGTCTGACTTGAGTTAGTTGAAAAGGCTGACTCCATGTGAAAACTGTTAATCTTAATAATAGTGTACATGGCCTTGGCAAAACCCTCTGTATGCTTGGGAAGCTTAGGACTCTCCTGCCAACCTCCCTGAGGCCCTCCTCTCCCACCACACTACTCAAAATGAGGAGGGAAGGAATATTAGTCATTTTCCAGTTAAACCCATCTGAAATGGAGCAGGGTTGTTCCACTGTTGGGAAAACTGGATGTGTTCTACTACGACTACCTCTAAATCTAAAACAGAAACCACTGACTTAACGTACGTGTTTCTGTGTCATCAGATCAATTATACTCTTTTGATGTAGGAAAGGGGAAAATGAAATTAAATATGAAAATGAGCATCTACTATGAACCAGGGACTCTGCCTACCTTAACTCACTGATACCTCAAAATTATTGTGCAAGGTTGATATCGCTACTTCTAATTTGCTGGAAAGAAAATTGAGTCTGGGTAAATAACTCAGTGGTGGTCATGCCTGATAAAGGGAAGATTTCAACCAAATTGTATTGATTCCAGTTCTTCAGATATATACCTTTCACTCCACCACGTGGTCCCTGAAAAAGAACTGGGGCTTTACTAGAATGCTTGAAGCAATGAATCCCCCTTCAGGACTGCAACCAAAAGGTGTCCCTTCCAACTTGCATGGATCACACTTGGTTGAGACATCTCAAGTGCCACTTATCATTAGAAGGGGTTCTCCCACCTTTCCCCTCCTCTCTGTGGGAAAATATACATGAGGAATTTCATAAGTTTCCTCTAAGTCTCATATGTGTCACGAACAGAAACAGGCTGCAATTGCCCTTGTCCTAGAACCCATGGGCCACAGGCCTTTCTGGCTTAGCTTGGGACAGCCCAGTATAAGGATAAGGAAGGAACTAGGTATAAGACAGGCTACAAGGATGTACTGGAGAACAATGAAGGATATAGTCAATATTTTCTCATAACTGTAAATGGAATGTAACCTTTAAAACCATAGAAAAACTAAAATTAAAAAAGAAATGTATAGAAAAATCAGTATTATATATTATTTATTATTGTCAAGCCCTACTGAACATGATGATAAATTTCAAAAATTTGCTTCAATGAAATAATTAAACTTCTCCAAATTGCCTTACAGAAAAAAAAAATATTGCATAAAATGTTTTTTTTTAAGCGTAAGGAAGGTAAAATTAGCTGTTTCAGCCTTTCCTACTCTTTCTTAATTACTCATGTATCAGTCTAAGAGAGCTATGTAAAAACAACCACAACATCTCAGTGGCTGTGACAGTAAGCATTTATTTCTCTGGCTCATTTATCTGCAGTCATTTTGGGTGGTTCTGATTAAGGCAGTGGGTTTAGGTTTTGGCTGCTACTCAGGTGAGCTAGGCTGGTGCCCGAGCTCTGTGCCCTGGTGTGAATCAGACTGCTGACAGGATCCTGCTGATCTCAGCTTGCCTTAGGTACATTTCTAGTCTGCTCTTTGTGCCTTTCATGATTCCAGGGCCAGTGTATTATTTCTGCTCATGGAGAAGGACCAAGTATCAGAGAGGCAAGAGGAAGAAGGCAATGTTCTCAAAGGTCATAACAGACACACACTCACTCTTCCCACATGTCTTGGGCCAATCCCATGTCTTGGGCTGAACATATCACTACCTGAAAAGGAAATTATAGTTCTTTTTTGTCTGCCTCTAATGCTGGGTGAGAAGGTGAGAAACAGGTCCCCAGTCTTAACTGTCTCCTCTGCCACTCATCATCCTGCACTCAGACCCTATGTTAACCAGCCCCTCCCTCAGGGCCTGAAGCCCCAAGTTCCCATATTGGGGCGGAACAAAGATGTAAATATTTATAATTTTTTATACCTGCTGTAGACATGAGCGGCAGAAAAATTATGTATATTTTGATAACGGCAACTAGAGGTTCAGTACCGTAACATGGAGTATTCTACAGGCAGTGAAGAAGGGGAGAGAGGAGATCGGCCACAGGGAGGATGGGACTAGCCTATGAAATGTCAACTCCTCCACTTACTTTGAAGGCTAGCACTAGCGCAGGCAGAGACGAGCCCCCACCCCAGCGCCTCTGAACACCAGCCTGGATTGTGCGCATACTTTAACTGCCTTGGTGAGCGCAGTGAGCATTACTGTCAACGCCAGTGGGCCACCTGATGAAGTCATCCCTCTTGTTACCAGGGAGTGCCTCTGGAATTCAGCATTTCATGAATGAGGATTGGAGTCTGGGTCAGCCCAGAAGCAGGGTCCCTGGATATGACTCTAGTCCAACTTCAAAACTCTGGGTCTTTCCAGATGGACTGGTCTGGAGCAGATCATTTTACCATGTTCACCTACGCAGTTACAGAATACAGCCCTTTTGAGTTTTCCAAGAGATCCAACTCACTGACAGACAATGCCCACATCACACTTTCATCATCATAGTCAATGGCTGTCTTCCATTCATTGATCAGCATTTATAGAATTTCAACTGTCCAAATACTGTGCTTGGATTTGGAAGTAGGAAGATGCCAGATTCACAGATCAAGCACTTTGGGAGACAATCATCTAATTGGTGAGGCAAACACACATAAAAGAATAATAATTTTTAGAAAAGCTAGTAATTATCGATCATTAATTACATGCTGGACATTATTTTAAGTTTTTTCCATCTATTAACTCATTAAATGCTAACAATTCTGAGGTTGGTACTACTATTATTCTTTTTAAAAAATCAGATGAAAAACTGAAGCAGAGAGAAATAAAATAATTTGCCTGAGATCACACAGCCATTAAGTAGGAGAGATAGGATTTGAACCCAGGGAGTCTGGACCAGAGTCTATGTGCTCAGTCCTGATGAACTTCCCGGGCATATATCCAGAGGGAATTCTAATTTGAAAAGATACATGTGCCCCAATGTTCATAGCAGCACTATTTACAATACCCAAGACATAGATACAACTTAAATGTCCATTGACAGATGACTGGATAAAGAAGTTGTGTTATATCTATGCAATGGAATACTACTCAGCCATAAAAAAGAATAAAATAATGGCATTTTCAGCAACGTGGATGGATCTGGAGATTGTCATTCTGAATGAAGCAAGCCAGAAAGAGAAATAAAAATACCATATGATATCACTCATATGTGGAATCTAAAAAAAGAAAAAAGAAGACACTAATGAAGTTATTTACAAAACAGAAAGACTCACAGACATAGTAAACAATCTTATGTTTACCGGAGTAAAGGGAGTGGGACAGGATAAACTGGGAGTTCAATATTTGCAAATATTAATTAGTATATATAAAATAGGTAAACAACAAGTTTCTTCTATATAGTACAGGGAACTATATTCAGTATCTCATAGTAGCCTATAATGAAAAAGAATATGAAAATGAATATATGTATGACTGAGACATTACATATTCTGACTGAGACAGAAATTGACACATTATGACTGACTATACTTCAATTTTAAAAAATACGTGGTAAGTGCTAAGAGACATTCAAAGCTGGTGCCTTTGGGGGCAGAGAGACAGAGAGCAGATAAATCTGTGTACAGAATGTTTTCATGGAGAAAACAGCCCTTGGACTGGGGCTGCACAGGATTTGTACAAGTAGATAAGCAAGAGGACAGTGTTTCCGTCAGAGAGAACAGCCCAGAGTAGGCACAGAAGCAGGAGAAAGTGGAATTCAGAGTTCAATGAGACAGGAGTTCAGAATAAGGCAGCTACCTTTACTTGGCAAAATGAACCGATTCATAATCCTTCACCCTTCCAACCATTTATTGGAAGAAAGGCTCAAATGCTGGAAAGCTGGAGAAAGAAGGAAATTCCAACATATAGATAATATTCAATAGTCCACTCACAAATGAATAATTGACTCCATGTGGGAAACCTTTTTGCTTCTGTGGAAACATGTCCAAATTCAACCTATCTTGTCATGGTTAAATGGGTCTTAGCCAAGAATGGGTCTTTGCCAACCATTTAGGGCCAATCGAATGCAAATTTATCTGTGATTGAACAAAACAGAATAAATAAAATAACCAAACCCATTAGAAGGTACTTTGAAGAGACTGAATCATTAAAGAATAGTGCTGAGTTGACTGAGAAGTAGAGAAAATCATTCAAAATGAGTTTTCACTTAGATAGAGACTGGCTAAATAATTTAGCTTAATTTGAGGTGATGTCATTCATTCATTAATTTAACAAATATAAAAAAGAATCTATTGAGCACTTACTCTGAATCAGGCTCCAGTCTAGCCTCTGGATACACAATGGCCAAGAGACAGACCAGGACCTGCCTTCCTGGAACTTACATCTAGTAAAGGGGATGTAACTGAATGAGGAAGTGCTTGCTCAGTACAGACACTCATCAGTAAGTGGACGGGCTTCCGTATACAGGGAGATAAATCTCTTGGGCTGTTGGATGAGAGAATTCTTGTGTGAGAGCATTCTGTGTGCTTCCAGCATGTGTGTGTGTGGTGTGGGGTTGGGGGGGGGGTCCCTGACCTAAGCCTCTTATTCACTCTCTATTCCTCTCTCCCTGGCTACATGGGATCTGGACCACTGAGACACAGGCTCACAAAGCTACCTCAGCAAATTTGCCAGTCAGCAAAACAGTCCTGCAGTGTCAGGGGGCCAGAGCACCTTTTAATGGGAATCTTCTCCAAATTCTAGACTGATTAAGAAGCAAGCACAGAAGTTAGGCAGATGGGAACAACATATCAGCTTTGTCTCTGAAAAGGCTGTTTTTGAGATTACAGAGCACTTGGATGTGTGGTAACAATTGGGCTTCCTCGTATTTTCCCCTCTGAGCTGAACTCACCCACTCAAGCTGCAGTCTACATACACCCCTTTACTGCCAACATGGGCAACACCTGCATAGTGAGCACAGTGAAGAGAGAAATATAAAATGTGTGTATCCTGAAGACAGGCACTTCAAAAGAGAGAGGGAACCCAGAGAGAACTGAAGTGGAAATATGTAGTTCCTTCTCTCATCCTAGCCTCTGGGAGGGCCAGAGTGCCTTTCACCTTGCTGCTCCATCCTCCTGAGTTCGTGTTTTTATCTTCACTGACACAAGAGGGCTGCTCCCCCTCCAGCCATCACTTCTATGTTCTGGGAAGGAAAAGGGGAAATAGCAAATTTGAAAGCCAAAAAGATACTTGTCAGTTGAGTTTGCCCCCTATAAGAAGCTTCCACACACGTCTGGGCAGATAGAACCAAATCAAGTGGCTAGCTACCCCTAGCTACAAGAAGGTCAAAGGAGGTGAAAATACTTTCCTGGGTATATGGACACACCCAACAAAACCAAGGTTCTTCTACTAAGTAGGAAGTGGAGAATGTGTACTGAGTAGGCAATGAACTGAATCTGGAGGCCTAGAGGAGAATTCCTGAAGAAATGTGGGCGAAGGTTGGAGCTATTTTGCCAGTTCTTTCTGTGAAGACTGTACGTTCCCTCCAAGCAATTGGATGGTCAGAAATATGGGATAAGCTTCCTCCAAAAGACTGGCCTGAAACTATTTGGAAAAGTGCTCTCTCTCTGACACCTGTCATCTCATGCTCCACTTGCCCCATCCCCAAATCCTTTCCCTTCCACATCCCCTTTGTCCTGCCCTCTTCTTCTGTGGCTGCCTTGCAGATAGCACCCAACCTGGGGAACCTTCCTGACCTTCACTTCTCCACTGTACAATCCCAGTGTCATGTCTAAGCATGTCAAAGCCTATTCTCTTTAAAGGGGACTGTCTAGCGGGTCTGATCAATTACACTTCACGACAGGGGCAATGGCTGTGATGACATTAGTGGGTTGCTCCTTCCAGGCGAAATATTTTAATAGGAGATGCCATAAAACAAAGAAATATCTAATAGTTGGATTTCAGCCAATGGGTTAGGCAAAGAGTAGGGGGGAATTTTGAGCTGGGGCCGCTCAAAACATTTTACTTACATGATTCCTATTGGGCTCCTTAAAGTATTTACATAATTTATGTGATAGAAAATAAGACTATAGAAGCAGACTTTTTGAAAGTCCTTTGTTACTTTCTCAGAGCTGTGTTGCAGGACCTTAGGAGAGCCAGAAGCTGGGTGCCATGGATAACATGGAACTCCACACAGATCCCTTGGATCCTGTTCTGAGTGCCTCACACCCACCCTCCCCGCTCACACAGCACACCTGTGGTTCTAATTAGGGGATCTACAGGCTACTGGAGCCTGCTTTGCCCATTTCACAAAAGATTGAAGGGATTGACATCCTCCCTAGGGCATTGCTTAACCAATGACTGTTGGGGACAGAAGTACAAAGTCCTTGTGTTAGAGCAGGACTATTCTGAGGCATGAGGTAGCCTCCAGAATTTCCTGGAGATATCAGGATAAAGTCCTCACCTGCAGGACTTTTCAGCTGAGACCACACATTGCTTGGTTTCCTCACCTTCCCTAACCTGTTCCACCATGTCCTTACAGATTCCCTGGGAGCACTTCCTGAATATATTAATTGTATGCAAATCTCCACCTCAGGGTTTACATCTAGGCAACACAATCTAAGACACTGGGCAACCTTAATATGTTCTTTCACTCATCGATTTTAGGCTTTCTTATATACACCAAGACTCATTCCAAGAATCGTCTTCTAGTCAATAGAAATGGGGTATTCTCTTACTCTTAAGTGAAGGAAAGGGGGCTGGTGATAGTCACAGAGGCTTTTTTTGTGATAATCAGAGAAAGAAGAGACCTCTAGTCATAAGGTGGCTAACTTTCAAAGGCCATTTTAGGGGGTACTAATAACAAACATTGGAGAGATAGCACAGCATTTGTTCAGCAAAATAGGAAGTATTCTGATTATGACACCAATTTCAGTATGATTTTCCCCCCACACCACCAAGCGATTCTCTGACACCAGCTGGGTGTCCTACAATTCACCTCAGTTCGGACACTATCTCCCTGGAGATAGTGTCAGATACCACAGATGAAGGGCACAGTCTCACAAGACTGCCCCCTCTCCTGAATTAGACACCAATGGCAAATCCAGATTTCTGCTTGGGCTTCTGATCAATGGGTTAGAGATCTGAGGTTCCCATGACCCCCTCCTTGGTTTCGATTAATTTGCTAGAAACATTTTACTTACTCAATTACTGGTTTAATATAAAAGGAACAACCAGGTGGAAGAAATACACTGGGTAAGGTACTGGGAAGGGGCACAGATCTTCCATGCTCTCTGAGCGCCCTACTCTTCCTGAATCTTCACCTTCACCAACCCAGAAGCTTTCCACATCTTGTCACTTTGGGGGTTTTTTTATGGAAGCTTCATCCCACTGGCACCATTGATTAAATCACTGGTCATTGGTGACTGAACTCAATCTCCAACCCCTCCCTCCTCCTCAGGGTTCCAACCCTCTAATCACATAGTTGGTTCCCCTGGTGACCAGCCCCCATCCTTAGGTTACCTAGGTGTCCAAAGGTCACCTCATTAGCATAACAAAAGATATCTTTAGGCTCTCATCACTCAGGAAAATCCAAGGGTTTTAGGGACTATATGCCAGGAAGGGGAATGAAGATCAAATTTATATTTCTTATTATAAATCACAATATCATTTGGCCATAATTTTAATCTTCTTTACCCAGCAAACTGAAGTGAAGTTTAACTGTTACGGATGGTGACTGAGGGTGATCCACACTTGAAGATGGAGTGTTGGGCTATAAAAGAGGGGATGTGGTCCTGGTACCTTTTGGTAGCTCCCCCATTTAGCTTATAAGTCTTCAGAGTCCCTAGTTCATTATAAATTTGCATTTAGCTCTTACTCTGATCTCAGCAGTCTGAACACACAGTGATGAGCAGGTTAGACCATAGTCCTGCCCACACTGAACATTAGATTGACAAAATGGTTCTCTCCTGGATGCCTCCTCTTTCCTACTCCTTAGATTAGTAGGAAGTAATGCTGGCTAACGCAGCAGATAGCATCAAGTACATTAGCAATAGGGGAACAGTGGCGAGAAAGAAGAACTAGCACTTCAGTCTTAAATCGCTTCTCCACCAGATATACACTGTGAGCAACCTATGTTAACCAGGAAGCTGCTTGAAGATGCAACATGTAATCACTTAAAAAACTAAAAATAGAGTTACCATATGATCCAGCAATCCCACTCCTGAACATATATCTGGAGAAAAGTCTAATTCAAAAAGACACATGCACCCCAATGTTCTAGTAGCACTATTTACAATAGCCAAGACACGGAAATAACCCAAGTGCCCATCAACAGACAACTGGCTTAAGACACACACACACACACACACACACACACACACACACACACACACACACACACAGGAATATTACTCAGCCATAAAAAAGGATGAAATAATGCCATTTGCAGCAACATGGATTGACCTAGAGATTACTGGATTAAGTGATGTAAGTCAGGGAAAGATAATTTATCATATAATATCATGTATATATGGAATATAAAAAATGACACAAATGAACTTATTTACAAAATGGAAACAGACTCATAAATGTAGAAAACAAATTTATAGTTACCAAAGGAGAATGAGGAGAGAGGGAAAATTAGGAGTTTAGGATTAACAGATACAAACTACCATACACAAATAGATAAACAACAAGGTCCTACTATATAGCACAGGGAACTATAATTAATAGCTTGTAATAAACTATAATGAAAAAGAATATATATATATATAAAACTGAATCACTATGCTGTACACCAGAAACTAACACAACATTGCAAGTCAACTACACTTCAATTTAAAAAATTAAAAATAAATAAATAAATAACACATGCAAAGGGTCAGCCAGGAAGAGCCACTGAAGTTAATGGCAACTGACTGTGCTCAAAGGCACAGCACTAAAGCAGGTCACCAGCTGCCCTCCTCCCTGGAGGATGGGGCTGTATTTCTTGGTTTTATGAGAAAACTCCCTGTGATTCCAGGCTCCACAGCTTTGCAGTACTACTTATTCCTTCAAAGTGATTTCTTCCTTTTTCTAAAAGGTTCTGCACAGCTGTCTGGCACTGTGCTCTCTGAACAAGAGCCATGTGTGACTGAAAGCAGACAGCTACCTGGTTTCCATCACCACGGTTAAGAGAGCTAATGGTCTCAGGCATGGGATTGCCGTCATCCCTGGCATTCTGGGTAATTTGTACAGGAGATGCCACTTGACTTCTAGTTTGCTTGGGATGTGTCACAGGAAGGCTTCAATCCGCAGGAATCAAGGTTGGTGAAAAGATCATCCTGAGGCTGGACAACTTTTGCAGAAATGGTATTATGGGAGATGAAAAGGCACTGAGTTGTAACACATCCTCTTAAGCATCTAGTTGTTTCTTAGGACCTGGGGACAAGGCAAGCATGAGCTTCCCTGACAGACAGATGACTTGCCTGAGCAAGCAGTTCTGGGGCTGGCTCTGGACAGAGCACAGGAGGGCTGGCTGTGGACACTCGGGCTCTTGCCAGAAACTTTCTCGTTCCAAATGGGGGATGACAATCCTTAGGACTGAATTCCCAGTGGAAATGGTAAGGTCTTTGTGCTCTCCTTTAAGAACCTTCCTGAAAATGAGGTGTGTGGACTCTTGGCTGCTCTGAAAAGCGCCTGTGAAAACCTACGGGCAAGAGAGCCCCATGGCTAATGGTACCCACACACATCCTTCTCCCCCTTGTCCCTCAGTCATCCTTGGTCTCAGTCACTGGACATTGATCAGATTTCCAAATCCATGAAGATGATCTTCCTACTCACTCTGAATTAGGGAAAGTTGATGATATTAAGTAGCATTATTATTAGTAACACTTATGAAGCACCAACTATTTGCCAGCCATTATAGGAAATGCTTTTTATGCATTTTTTTTTCGTTTAATCAATATAACAGACCTAAGAGGACAGGAGGGATTAGCTTTATCTCCATTTTATGGAGAAAGAGACAGGTTCAGTGATGGTGAAACACTTGCCTAGTGGTCACACACAGCTTGGAAGTAGCACAGTGAGATTCAAAGCCTGTCTGACCTTAGCCCAGATTCTCAGCTGCTAACTACACTTTACTGCCTTCCCTTTCACACCTCCCACAGCTCAGCCACATTCCTCATCCAAACAGCTCTCAGCCACTGCAGGCTGCTGCTCTAACAGCAGTTAGGGCAGGCTCTGTCTTTGACTGGACTATAAGAGATGTATTTTTGGGGGCACCTCTGGCCTCCTCTAAGTGCATCCTTTCGTCTTTCCATCTTTAGGCACAAAAGTCCCTTCTCCTTCCCAATATAGAAATCTCCAGTATAGAAACACATCAGTCATTTCCATCTTGCTATGGATTAAGTTCTCTCTTCCAGGACCAATTGCCTTGTGGAATTTACTCAGTGGAGAGGTATTTTGGGAAAGGGAGATCTACTCCAGCTCCTGGAAATTAAAAGAATAAGTGATTGCACCTCTGCCATCACTGAAGTTACTCCCTAAATCAAGTCCTCCCGGCACGTACCCTGGTCCCACTGTAGGTTAACTGGTTGAGACGGGGAGGTAGAAATGAGTGTTTACCTCAAACTAGTCCAGGATTTCTAATTCTGGGTTGGATCAAGGGACACAAACACCCTCAAACTGTAATCACTTCATCATTAAGAGGCTTGTTTTGGGGGTGCACATTAGAGGGCAGGTAGAATTCAGACCCCCAAATTCTGAATGGGCCAACATGGGCACTGTCTGACCTCAGACAGCCCTTTATCTCCAGAGTCATTCTACAGCTGCAGGAACATTCCATGTTCCCAAATAATACCCCTGAAAACTGATTTCTCACGAAAGCAGTAAGGTATAGTGAGTGGTTAAAAGCACACCCTTTGGAATTAGACTTAAATTGGAATCCCAGCTTTGCACAGGAGCTGTGTAGCCATAAGCAGGTCACCTTCCTAGCTGAGCTGCAATCTCCTATTCCAGAGGGAAGACCAAATGGGACAAACACAAGTAAAAGTGGACAGATTTTAAGTGCCCAATGAATTTTTTGTTATTATCATTTATATGATTATTTTTAGAAAAGACATTTAACACAATGACACAGAACAAGTGCTCAAAAGCAATAACTCATTGAAGTTATAATTGTTACATAAAGTTCTGAGCAAGCATCTAAGTCATTAAGCTATTCAAAGTAGTGGGGTATTATTATTATTGTTATGATTGCTATTTCCAGGAGCCAAGAGAATTCCAAAATCATGGTGACAATGGATTTTGTACGTCTGCTTTACTCAGCTGACAGTCTGGGGGCTCACAAACTTCCTAATACCAGAAAATGACATGGGGTCAAGCATCATGGGCTAGTTGACCTCTGTCCAATAATCTCTTGACCAGACTGACCAGAAGAGAAATGTGAAAAAGAGGCCAGGTCTGAGGTCCACCTGGGTGAGCAGTTTGACTCTGGAAAAAGAACCTAAAGGAAACATGTTTATTAAGTTTTCACCAGGTGCTTTCACATAGACTTACTCAATTCTCCCAGTGACCCTTGAGAGAGGAAACAATCTCCGTTCTTACAGAAGATTGAGCAGAGTCTTGGAGCATGTAACTAATTTGTCTAAGGGGAGGCAGGTAGTAAACTGCAAAGCCAGGATTAGATCCCAGGATTATGTGACTCCTTTCCATTATCCAATGATGCAGGTGGTGTGGTCGTAAGGCAAAATACAGTGCATGGAAAAAGAAAATTCACTGGTGAAAATTTTCTCATGCCCTCAAGATTTTCTGAAGATGATTTCAATGTGTGTGTTGGGTGAGGTGGCTTTAGGTTTTCACTTTCAGGGCCGTACCCCAAGTGGTATGATAATGAGATACCTTAGAAAATCTTCACCTCTTCTTCTCGTGAACATTCCAGGAAAAGGGATCAGTATCTGGCCAACGTGAAGGGTGGTGGGTTTTTGTGATCCTTAGCTATTAAAGGCTAAGGCAGTGAGGAAGATGATGTCTGTGTTGCCTCTTTTGATTTCCCTTCTTGTGGAAAAGGCATCTGCACACATGGCTTCCTTGAACTGAAGATGAATGGCAGACCATTTAGGAGGAAATCAGTTCAAATGTGAATATTTGATCTGGAGATACAGACTCACTTATTATCTGTGCCTTCTCCATTAAAAAAATCAAAAGATAAAGATGACAAAAGTCTTAAAGAATAAGGATTCTGTACTTCTTTTCTCCTCATCTTCTTCTTCACAACCATATTCAAAAGAGTTTCAAAGCTGGCCAAAAGTTTGCTTCTTCCATTTTTTTTTTTTTTCTGTGCTGTTTATTCTTGCTTTGGTTTGGATTTCATCTTTCCCGCCATTTTTGAAAATATTCTCTCTGTAAAGGCCCAGTTCTCTGGCACAGACTCAGCTTCTCCTGGAATCCACATATCTTTGACTTCCAGAAAATCTACTCACACTTGTCAAGGCCTGAAAGATTTGCAGATCCCTGAGACTCAGAGAGAGAGAGAGAGGGAGAGAGAGAATTGTTCCTCCACATCTGCAGGGGGTTCGGCCATTTCTGTTAGCAACAGAGGGGAACTTCTATTGTAATCTGCAGTCATTTGTTTTGCGGAGTCATCATTTGCCTTTCTTCATTTGAGAGTTCATCCATCAATTTCCAGATAGACATGTATGTTTACTAGTGAATGTTAGCTTTCCTAGGGCCACTAGCCCAACAAAGCAATTGCCTGGAATTAGGAAGGTGAGTAAGGACCAACTCCTTTCAGATGAATTCTGAGGTATAAGGCGAGTCTTGTGCCTATAACCTACCCTTTGTTAAACTTCTTCTCTCCTTCCCCAGTTCTAATGGGTCCCTGCTGGTGCTCTTACTGCTTTTATGTCCTTTCCCACAAGGTACTGTTTTTAGAGAACTTTTTGAGGCACATTCATTCATTCATTGAAAAAAAAAACATATAATGTGCCAGTCTCTTTATAATTAATACAGATTAATTATAAATACTATAATAAAGTAATACAAAAGGCTCAGCAGTGCTGAGTTTTGTTTGGCTTAACAAATAAGAAAGACCCAATGAACAAATTCCTTCTAAGGTATTAATTCATGGTCATTTAAGAATTACCTTCTCAAGGGTTAGGGGCATACATAATCTGTGCTAGTTCTCTTGAATTTGCCAAGGTGTTTGATTTCATGGTTCTCCTGCCTTTCTGAGAAAAATTACAGCATAGAAATGTTCTTGTTAGAAATCTGATATCCAGAATACTAATTAACAAAAATGTTCAGCTATTGATATACCAAGAAACTAGTAAGTAGACTGGTAAGTAATCTATTGAGAATTTCTGTGCAACTTCAGTTTACAGAGCCCTCATTACCTGGCAAACACTGACCACTGACTCCTTTTCCTAAGTGGAGATTTGATGCCTGGGTGTCCAGTTGTTTTTATGTTCAATCCTTGAGCCTATTCCTGGGACTCTACAAAACTGTTTTATCCCTTTCATAGCCACGTGATTCTTCCTTCAGGAAAACACAACATTATCTTGTGGGTCAGGGTGTTTATTTCATCAGTGCTGTTTATATTGGATTCCATTTCTCTAATATGAAAAGTAATACTGAGTCTCAGCAAAGACGATTTTTCTTTTCTATCTGGTCTATTCTCTTTAGCTAGCATATGGTAGCCATACTATACGCCAGGCATTGTATTAAGTGCCTTTCCATGGACTATATTATGTACTCCTTCCCTTATTTCTGCGAAGTAGGTCTTATTATCCTTATTTTTCAGCTGGGAAACAGAGACTCACAAGGATGAAATCTCTTGCCTGAGGTTCACAGGTCAAAAGTGGCGGGGTTGGCACTGGAACCCAAGTCTGCCAACTCCTGGTCCAGCATACTCTCAGCTACACTGTGGCACTCTCTATAGTTTGTGCTAATATTTGAGTTTCCCCAGAAACATTATGGGCAAACGAGTAGCTTCATTTCCTATTTTCAGTGATAGCCTATTTTCAGCATTGAGTGGTACCTCCAGCTCCTATTAAGTCATCAGTTAGGACGGTACACATAGGAAGAGGTTTCTTGAAAGAATTCAAGGCTTGCTTGCTATGTCTTGCTTTATTTGAAAATGACTATTCTCTAGTAGTTGGCTTTCAAGTAGCACACTGGACTTATAACTTCTTGAGCTCAGAGATGCTCTCCTGAGGACATGTTCTTTATTTTAATTGGAGTCTTCATCATTGGCTGGCTTCCAAGTGGTCTACCAGATGTCTTTTTCTTTGCTATAGCTGAAGCAGATTATGATGTTCCAGTTCATTTTTCCAATTTGCTGTACTTTGCTGGCAGCCTGATTTCTTTGGCAAACCACACTTGAGAGGCCAAAATCATGGAGTGGGCAGCAACAAGTGAGCCTTCAGAATATGTTTTCTTAGATACTCTCTGGCAAATTACACACACACACACACACACACACACACACGCTCCCATCTTTTATTTTAGTGATTGGACCTAGATTTTCCTAAATTTTCACATACATGTAACTTTCTCAGGATGTGAGGCCCCAAAATCAATCCTCCAGGGATTAACTAATCCCCTAACTGGGACTTTAAGAAATCTCCTTTCTCAGAAATCTTTCATTTTCCTCTTGGAAGCTTGAAGAAAATAGCCCACTGATTTTCCCTATTTTTTTCCTGCAATCCTGTCTTCTATGTCCTGTGATGCTTCATACTTTGAAATGAATTGTATATACATAGTGTGTAGGAACAGGGAGATGCCTTGAAGTTTATTCTACTCTTTGAAGCAATACAGTTAATTCTTACTTGTGATTGTAGCTACATCACCTAGAACAGCTTCTGTTACTCTGCAGTGACTAAAAAAATATATTTATTAAATCAACTAAGTCAAAGTCAAGCCTCAACTGTTTGGCTAAGGCAATTTAGGGAATTTAGTTATTTCTTATTTTTCACAAACTTTTTAGAGTCTCTGACCTTTACTTCTAACTTAAGTGGTACATGATGAGGGGTTTTATTTTACTTTCTGGTTCCATAGAGGAGCAAACCAATTAAGCATATAATAAAACAGATGGGAATTTGGGCTTTACAGGAATCTGGGTGGGTCTAAGGGCCGCCTGGGACTTGTCGCTAGAGGGAGGGCTGGCAATCTCCATTTCTTAGCCAAGTTTTGTTAGCCTCAGGTGACAGTGTTAACACAGTGCTAGGCTGCCTTTCCAGCAAAATATAAACAAAACCAAACAGAAGAAAAACAATCAAACCAAACCCCCACTGCCCAGTGGCCAATGGAAGCAGCAGGATTGTCAGTGTTGGAGAAGGGGCCAGGACAGGAGGAGGTGGCATGCCTAATAAACTGTATTGTCGAACCATTTCATTTAGTGTGGAAAAAAAATCCCTCGTACCAAAGATTTATTTGGAAATTCTGGGCAGATTAACTTTTGGTAAGTGTCGGAACTAAAAACTTTATTGGGAATGCTATATACATTCCAAAGACCAACAAGAGAATTTAAGTTAGATGTGATTAGTATGAAGAAAGTTACATTTATTGTACTCTTATGTATAATTGATCACATGAAAGGCCTTTTGTAACTATAAAAGAGACAGCCCATTAAATTGTTTTACCCTGAGGATTATACAAATTTGCGGATATCGGATTGGATCACCAGCCTATTGGTTTCATGGCAATGGTAAATCATTAAGGTGCTTATTTTTATTCATGTATCTTTCTTGCTATTTATTATTAACCAAATTTCCCCTCCCAGTCTTAGCTTTAATTTCAAACATCTGAACCAATCATTCTGCCTTTCTACCATCAGCAAATGATCGAACTGGTTGCTAAGAGCTCTGTAGGTCACCTTGGAGGGATCTCAAAACAGAAAATAAAAAATATTTTGCAAGAACATCACTGTGTTATTTAGCCTTGGACAGAGAGTCTATAGTGAAAGTCAGAGGCCATCTTATCTCTTGATTTGAGTAGAGAGGCCATGACTCCTTGGCATTGTTTTGCCCAAATTAGTTGAGCTCATTTCCAACCCTTCCATTATTCAGATAAGAATGTGTTCTGAGAGCTAAAGGTTAAGATATGAATATTACCTGGCACATGTGGGGCAAGCAAATTGGTTCTAACGCTCCTGCTAGAAAAGGTTTTTGAGGTTGTTCACCATTCCTTATTTATTTCAGATGGCTCACAGAAAAACATATGCTCAAACTCCTCCTATAGATGTTTCGGGAGAGTACAGCTGCTAATCACAGCCTGTGTCACAGAAGAGGCTAACAGCAATTTGTCATTGTTCGTTCCCTTGATTTGGAGTTTTCGTTTGAAGGAATATACCTGCCAGATCTCAACCAGAAATAGGGAGAGTTGAAGTCAGATGGTTGTGTTGACATACAGAACTTCTCCAGTTGTGTCTCATATTTATTCCAGGTCCTATATTAAGGACCCAGCCTAGTATTTTAGGGGTACTGGGGAAACTTTGGGATGCGCTTGCTACCAAGGACATCTTCAGTAGCTACTGTTCCCTTTGTCCCCAAAGCAAATCATGCACTATGCTGTTTTTAGCATTGTACCAGATCAATTCCACTTAGAATTTTAACTGGAGAGGTCAAAAGGTGTGTGTGTGTCTATAAATCTAGGGTTCTGTCAGCCTAGTGCAATTTGGTTGAGAGAGAGAGAGACAGAGAAGAAGAATGAGAGAGAGGCTGTGCTAAATAAATGGTATTCAGTTTCAAATGAAGTCTCTCAATTAGCATTGAACATTTCTTTAAACAATCAAGATATTAAAGCTAGAAAGAAGTTAATGAGCCTATGGAGAAAGTACCTTCTAAAGATCATTTTGTGCTTGGGATGGTAATTGCTTTATGACATTTTGATGTCATTACAACATGAAATTAGGAGGGCAAAATGTTTCCAGAGTGTTTCTTTGGATACCCTGTTAGGAAGCTATTAAAAGGCAAGATTACACTGGCAAAATGATTTCAGTGTGTGCCTTTGGATACCTGCTTTGCAAAACGTCATGAAATGAAGCTTCAGTGCAAAGTGATTACTATGTGTGTCATCCACCCATGTTGTTACGTTCAAATTGCAGTAGAAGATTAAACTTGGAAGCAAGAATGTAGAGGTTGGGGCAGGGCAGGGGGGTGGGGGGAATCTGTGGAGATTAGTCTCAATTATGATGTCAAAATGAAATGAGACAACCATAGCATTAGGACTGAACTTCAGTTCCCTGTGAACCAAGCATGATCTGAGTAATGATGTTCATGAGACTTTCTACTTTTCACCATGATAACAATGAAGCCCTTTATTGAAGGACCAAAGCAGTTTTATCAAACAAAAAGTTGCAAAACAATATGGTTTATAGTAAGGAGGAAGGTCAGTTTATAGGTGGATTTCTGAAACTGCATGAATACAAGAAAGAGAAACTCTTATCCACAGAAAAATTGAAAATTCAAAAATTTAAAACTCAAGATGAAATATTGATGAACTTCTCTGCTACTGCACCCAGAAATGATAAATGATAATCTACATTTAAAATAATCTACATTTTTTATTGAAGTACAGTCAGTTACAATGTGTCAATCTCTGGTGTATAACACAATGTCCCAGTCATGCATATACATACATATTAAAATAATCTACATTTTAAAAGAGGATGCATTTAAAAAAAAAATCTCTGAAACATTACCCAAGATCACAACCAGGCATACGCCAATATTCTAAGTCCTCTCACAATCTCTCCTTTTCCCCCAGATGTTGCCTCCTGCTGTGCAATCTTCACATCCAAAGAGGCCCTAAGAAGCAGAACATCTGGGGTGCTCCATTATAGGATTTAGTTCTCAGAGGAAAAGAGGGTTAAAATAACTAATGTTCCTTTCTGTCAGTCCATAAAATCACGCTTACTTTTCAGATGTTTGCCAGTGAGTCAGTGTTTTGTAAAATTTAACATATTTGAAAAGTCTCTTGGCCTGTATCTTCCATGCTCATCTGTGAATCAATTTGAACTCAAAACTATGTTTGGAGTTGTGTGTGTTGTTTGTATATTTGCATGGGTGGATATGTGTGTGTGTGCTTCTGGGTGTGGGTGCTACCATGGCTTCAAAACTGTGGTAGCTGTTAATGCAGTTGTTATGGTAAGAAAACGTGTAACTCAATTAGCCTGTACTCAGAAACAAAGGAATAAGAAATTGGTTGAGATTAATATCGCCCATCACAGACACAGTGGGAAAGTTGGTTCGCATAGGCCCTTGACTGCAGAGTGCCAATGGAACCATTAGGCACCCTGCCCACCTTCTCCTCTCCTGGTACCACACACATTTTTCCCAAACCCTCTCTTCCTGTCACAGTTATATGAAGAGGCATAGAAGCTGTATCATCCAACAAAGGAGAGATGACCCAGGGACAGATTTCCCTGACTGTAAGCCATGGCCTCGCTACGTCAGACACTGGAGACGGTGGTCCAAATATATTTTCTGTCTTACTTGCCAACATCCCTGCTTTTACCCAATTCTGTTTTGCTTTAAAACCAAATCACTGTAGGTTTAGATTAGCTGAACATTAATTAGAATAAAGAAAGAGGAGTCCTATTCCATTTCAATTCCTTTATGTAATTTGATGTATCTCTTAGTTTTAGGCTGATGGGGAGCTGCTTGGAGATTCATTTCCATTTGGGGGAAGATCCCCCATCAGGATCTAGTCATGGGGTTTCTCCTGACTGTGGCAACCCCTTCAACCTTGCTTAGCAATGCTCTCAAAGCTCTCAGTGAAGCTTGAGTTTCAGGTATTTGCTATGTATGTATTTTATAGGCTCCTTAGAGAAAGTGGTGCTATAACTGTTCAGTGTTATTATTGAGGTTATTATATGCATATGCACTGCCACTTATTTTTGAAGAGTAAATATTTGTGCTAATTATATCAGTGTCATCCACTGTGCTAATTATATCAATATCAACATGTTGATATTGATATAATTAATTAGCACAAAGATTTACTCTTCAAAAATACATGGCAGTGCCTCTGATTCATTTACCGTGAGGGGAGCATGAGAGAAGTATGGTTCTATAACACTCTATTTAGGCTCTGATATGCAATCAGCTTTAATAATTACCTAATACTGTAGGTGGCTTTAGACAAGTAACATTTTTTTTTTCAGGGTTTCCTGGGAATTGGATGTTAAGATGAAAAGCATCTGAGTAGCTTTCTTCCAACATTCTACTCAGTGATTAACCAACTATCCAAGTATAGAGCTGTTCCTAATTAACCCTGAAGACCCCAACTGAAAGGTAGGAGGAGTAAATTAAAATGATAAAAAAAATCGAGAGAAAATAATTCTCCTGCATTAACTGTTATTAAACGATATCCAGCTTATTACATTTTTAATGGGAAAACTACTCAGCAAAGAGAATTAGAAAGGGGAGGGGAAAAAAGTGTGAGTCATAAACATCAGAGCAGTGAGCAGAATTTAATTTGAGGCTACTCATTATGTAAAAAGTTCCTAGTAATTGTATTAATGACAATGACATTACAAGAACAGTTTACTTTTATTGTTTTTCACTCTGGATCAGACATAACGTTAAGTGTTTTTTTTATGCATTATTGCATTTAATGCATGCAACTCTATGAAGCACAATTATTGTCTTTGTTCCGTAGATGAGGAAACTGAGGCTCAAGAAGTATAAATAATCTGTTCCAGTCATATATTTGGTGAGATAGGGGTGGGGATGGGGGGTAGACGGGCACCCAGCTCTTAGCCCCACCCATCTCATCCTTCCAATGGACATGCGACCAACTACCCAGGGAGAGATGGCTCCTTGTACTTATTTTATTAGGACAGGAACAGGAGAGTGCTCTGAAGCTACTTCCCTCCAAGCTGACTATGTCGGGGCTGCCTAGAAAGAACCATAAATCTCAACCGCATCTTGACAGGAAATTAGCAAAAGTAAGGCTTAAGTGCAACCAATTCCATTTCTCCTGGATTCATAAGCCAATAAAGGGAAAGCAGTTTTTTGAAACAGATAGGAGGAGAAAATTAAAATGTCAGACCTCCAAGTTTGTTTAACAAGTTCCTGATGATAGGCTCATTTAGAAAATCAGGTTTTTAGAATCAGATCTTTAGCATACCCTAGGCCTGAAACAAATGGAAAATATTGAAACCTGGAATTCAAAGACATGTCAAGGCTGAATATTCCAGAAGAGCAAAGATAAAGGCGCCAGAGCTCTGGACCCCCACTTCCACGTTCTTTCCGACATGCTCCTTTGCTTCTGCTTAACTTCCTCTGTGGAGGGGCCCAATGGTGCAAAAAGTTCCTGCAATTTATGAGTAAACCTCAGTAATGCTCCAATGCTCTTAAACCAAATAATGAAGAGAAAGAAATTAAGAAATGTATTTAAAAAAATTTTTGTTGGGAGGTAATTAGGTTTATTTATTTATTTTTAGAGGAGGTACTGGGGATTGAACCAAGAACTTCATGCATGCTAAGCATGTGTTCTACCTCTCGAGCTACACCTTCCCCACCTAAGAAATGTGTTTGAATACAACAATCACTACTTCTGCCCTTTATTCATCTGTTTGGCCATCATTTTCTAAATCTCTGACTGATCCATCTATTATCTTAGGTATCTTCCTAAGTTAAAAAAGAAGAAAAAGACACGATTCCATGTAAAAAAGTTTCCACCTTTGCTCACAAGGTTACTTTTTGCTTTTAAAAAGTTCTGTATAGTGCCTATTGCCATTTCAGCTAACTTTGAATCAGAGAGGCAGCCCCAGAGATAGCAGAAACACAGACAGCAGAAAGACACGGAGAGAAAGCCAGTCCAGGAGTTATAGCCAGCTTCCCCATTATTGCTCACTCGCAACCTCTTTCCCAGTTTTCCCAGGTCAGTAGTAAAGACTTGGTGCTTGATGCCTGTACATGTGGGTAGTGTCCCTTCTCTAGAGATTTAACCACTTCTGATTCAGCGTGACACAATTCCTTCTTTCTCACATAGCCCAGTCTCAGGGTGGCTTCAGTTTTCTCTTCTCGGAGCCTCACAGTGGACATCTCATGTCTGACGTGTTCTCTCTCCCCTTCTCCTGCCTGAAACCTTCCCTCCCCACCCTTGTCCAGTGTCTGACATTAAAGAACAATCCTTTTGGCTTTGTCTGTGTCTCTTTACCTCCAACATTCCCTGCTTACTCTTCTTTATTTCACTACTGATATCTCTCTTTATCTGGAGGGCTCTGCCTTCAATGGGGCACTCATAAGTGTTATAATACACTGAATATGTGTTTTTGGTTTTTTCTCCATGGAATTAACAGCGCTCATGGTCATCGTCAGTCAGCACTTAAAAGTGCTTTTCATTTCCCAAGAACTCCTGTATTAGATGAGGCCCCTAAGGTGGGCCTGAGTATGAGGCTTTTCTGGTCAGGTAGCTAAATGCATTAATTAAACTCCACGTGCTTTGTTTCAGGAGAGGGTCACAGACAGATTTATCACTTCCTTTGATTCACTTGGACCAGTTTTTTCCCTCTCCTTTCTTCAAAAGCTAGAGTCCACGACATACTTCTTTTTGGGAGGCGGACACTTCAAAGAAGTACATTCTTCTGGTCAAAAATGTTCCGTTTTATGCCTTTCCCTTTTGCAATGTCTTTAATTCAGGCCTGTAGAGAAGTCCTTCGGAGCCTTCATTGACCCAACACTTTCTTTTTCTTTCAACATCTTTCTTGTCCCTGAAGTTCTCTGGGACAAATTCCTCTCTTCCTCTGCCCTGTGTCTGTAGAAACCCTCCCTTGTACCAGCCTCCGTCTATTTGTCCCTAATTCAAGCCTTCGCCTCCTCCGCACAGCGGGTCCTGGCCTTCTGCTTGGCATCTTGCATTAGAAAAAAATGCCCTTTGGAAAGCAACTCCAGAGTGTCCTGCAACCTTCAGTGGCAACACAGCCAGGTCCCCCCAGCATCTGTCTCCTCTCTGTCCCCGTCGTGCCCTGAGTGTCCTGCTTCCCTCCCCCTCCTCCACTTGCTCCCTCTCTTCTTTCTTCTTTTTCTTGGTTTTCCTACATCCTTACGCTCCTCTTTCCTCTCCATTTCCCTTTCCCTCCCAATGTCTTTCTTTCCTTCTGAAAGTGGGGCTCTTGCAGGTTCAGTAACCCTTCTACAGCCAGAAAAAGCTCAGACCAGGATTTGAACACCAAACTGAGAGACTTGGAGGCCTTTCTTGTTCTAATTTTGAAAGAAACTGTTGCACTAATTTTTATAAGGCTTGAATCTTTGATAAACAATTAAATATCTTAGACATTGCCAGAGAAATCATGCTACCTCCCTCATATGTCAAGGCCCCATTTCCCTCATATGTAATGCAGAAGGATTGGTCTAAGCTCAGAGGATCTTCTAGTTTGTTTGAAACCTATAGGCATCAGAATTAGAATGTGAGTCTCAGAATGGATATCCTTAATACAAGGATAATAATAACTACCTTATAAGTTTGAGGTGATAATTAAATTGGACAAGGTACCTAAAGCCCAGCATGGTTTTCTTACATATAATAATGTATAATAAGAAGTAGTTACCCTAAAACTAGAACTACCATATGTCCCAGCAATTCCACTCCTGGGTATATAACTGAAAAAAACAAAAACACTAATTTGAAAAGATACATGCACCCCAATGCTCATAGCACATAGCAACAGCATTATTTATAATTGCCTAGATATGGAAGCAACCTAAGTGTCCATTAATAGATGAATAGATGAAGAAGATATAATATATATATATACACACATATATATACACCCACACACATAAATATATACATATATATACACACGTAAATATATACATATATATATATATATACACACACACACACAATAGAATACTACTCAGCTATTTACAGCAACATAGATGGACTTGGAGGGCATTATGCTAAGTGAAATAAGTCAGACAGGGAAAGACAAATATTGTATGATATCACTTATATGTGGAATCTAAAAAATACAACAAACTGGTGAATATAACAAAAAAGAAGCATACTCACAGAGAGAACAAAGTAGTAGTTACCAGTGGGGAGAGGGAAGTGGGGAAGGGCAATATAGGGGTAGAGGAGTAAAAGGTGCAAACTATTAAATGAGCTACAAGGATATATTGTACAGCATGGGGAAAACAGACAATATTTTATAATAACTATAAATAGAGTATCAGCTGTAAAAACTGTGAATCACTATATTGTGCACCCATAACCTACATAATATTGTATAGCAACCGTATGTCAATAAAAGAAAAAAAACTAAATTAAATTTTAAAAAGAGGTAGTTACCACATACATATGGTAAAGCTATTAAGGCAAAGCACTGTGCTAGGTACTCAAACCGCCAATTCTCCATTTAGACTAGCAGAAAGAAAAGAGGACAGCCTCAGCCTCATTTATATTCTAATAATTAATCTGTCTTAACCCCCCAAAATATTCCTGGGAGATGCCTTTCAGTATAAGTAACTAAAGGCAAAGGGGATATTTTAGGGCTAGAATCTTCCCATGCCTCACAAATAATGCTTATAGGCAGCCACCAAAGGGACCCTGCTCATAATATCCTTTCCTGGAAAAACATCCAAGGTTGGACCACTTCCACAAATAGGACCAGGAAAATTCCCATGGTGCTGAAGCACTTGTTTTCAGGGGGTGAGTGGGTCAACTACTGCTCCTTTTTCCCAGTGGAAAAGTTGAAGTTATCCCACGGGCCACAGGGCTAAAGGAGGGTCGACGTGGTGTGTGGGAAAGAGCTCAGGACTGGATGGGGAAACCGGCTCTGCCACCAGCCTGGTGAGGCCCTGGGAAAACCACTCCACCTGCCTGGTTAGATGAGTCATTCACAGTCTCATGCCCCAGAATCACCTGGAAAAAACTTTTTTTTTATTAAATTACCAATGCCTGGGCCCCTTCCCAGAGTTTCTAAGCCAATTACTCTGGAGTGGGGGCCCAGGCATCAGTATATTTAGAAAGCTTGCCACTGGATTCTATGATTCAACTAAAGTTGAAACCACTTGGTCAGCCCAAACTCCATAACATAGATGAATCTAAATCTGTTATTCTCTGAGCATCTATAGGATTGGAAACTGAACCTGAGCCAAGATCCTGGGTTGTAATGGGATATCTATCCTTTTTCATAAGCCACTTGCCAACATTCCGTCTTCAGTGGAGAACTAGCACTGATTCGTGCATCTGATAAATCAATCTTGTGCACCCACTATGTGCAAGGTGTCTGAAGATGCCACCAGGCAGCTGATGCATGTGCGCTGGGTTATTCAGATGAGCAGAAGTCCCTTCTTGTCCCATTCACTTCACCCTCTGGGAAATGGTCAGAAGCTTGGAGTACTTTTTCCATCTGGAAAAGCCACTGGGGAGAAGGCCTTTGCTGCCTCAGCGGACGAGGAATTTGGCTGACCTCCCTGTCTTTGCTGATCACTGCCCAGGGACTGGGTGAGAATCAGCCCCCTTTGCACCCTCTATCCCATCTGCTCCAAGTCACCCCACAGATCCAGGAGGCGATGGGAGCCATAATCAGAGAGCTGTGTGAAGTAAAACCAAACTAGAAATTGCCCCTCAGATATGGTGTTTACTTGAAGGTAAGGGGGGTACACGCTGACGTACTTAAAAGATTTGCATCTGAGTAAGAGGTAACATTACATTTTTCAAAGAGGTTTAATCTAAAGCTTCTGAAATCCAAATATTTATCCATAGCCCACCTCTTTCCAGAAAAGATTTGAGGCAAAGGATCAAAACTTGGCTCAACACCAAAGCAGACCTCCTTCAGGCAGAGGCCAGGCTGATGAGTCACCCGCCCATCTCTAGAAGGGCAGCCTCCTGTTTCCATCTGATAAATGCCTGCAGCCCTTTCTAGACTCTGCTTAGGTTGCTAGTTTCCCCTTCAGGGGCTCTTTCAGGCAACCAGGGGTTCTTGAGAGCCACTGAAGATTGTGGTGAGAGGGCTGCTCACATTGTTGGAACCAGAAATAGGAGTGTGTGCTGAACTAAGAAGCACAGACACTGAATGTGGAATCACCGAGGAGGGAAATGGCCCCAGAAAACCACCTAGTTCTTCTGCCCTAGGATAAACAGGCTCTCCTTGGCAAATCAACTCTGACTGATGGTAAGAAATCTCAAATATCATATTCACATTAAAACAAACACAGATGTCTTATTAAGTAAGATGTAAAAGCAACACAAATCCTTCAGACAGGCAAATTCCAACACTTCAAGTGCATTTCTTGCTTGTAGGGGGTCACTTCTGGGACACCTCCAAACTCCTACACCAATTATCAACCACTCTGCTCTGCTACTTGGATGGAGAAGTGCAGGGAGCACTGGACAAGTCTAGTTAACCTCATTTTATGGATGAGGAATCTGAAATCCAGAGAAGTTTGTGACTTGACTAAACACACATGGCTACTTAGGGGCAACACTGAGACCAGAATGCCTGTCTTTTGTAACATATCCCATTGTTCTTCAAGCATCTAAGGGAAGGTCAAAGGAAAGCTGGGGGAAATATACTTTTAATTATGAACTTGAGTGAGAACTTGGGAATCAGAATCAAGAAATGTGTCAGTTCTGACTTGATTTGCCTGTGGTTGGCAACATGCAACTTCAACCATATTTTTGTGTGTTGGTCTTACATCACTAACCGAATCAATCGCTCCCTAATTGCAAAATCCATGGCTTGTACTCTTTGGTGTCCCCAAGAGCGGTAATGAATATTTGCTCCATGAATGAATTCTTGGCCTTGCTGATCTTCTAAGGGGAGTATAAAGAGGACCCCACAAGGAATACACTTGATCAATTCAGTAACATAGAATTATTTCAATTCCAGTACACCTAAACCGCTTTTGTCCCAGAATTATGGCTAAAAGTTATTCAGAGGCATTTATCTGGATAATGGATGAGGGAGATGGAGAAAACTTGAGACATTTTAGGAAAAGAGTACTTTCCAAAAGGCTAGACAATTTTTAGGAAAACACTCTCAAAATATTTTGTTTCATAATGTCAATTTTTATTATACTTTTTTTATTGTAGAAAAAGAAAGTGCTGTCTCCTCCCATAAGTGAATACGTGATGCCTTTTCATTGAGTTTTTCTAGCACCCCAGGAAAATTCTTTTGAAAAAGACTAAAATAATAAAGAAAAAGCTCCACTCTTGTGGTAAATCCGATCCAAGTTCTTGTTCCTGTGTTTTCCCACTGACGTTCTAGTCTGCAGAAATCCCTCCCCTAGCACTCAGTTTCTTTTTCCCTTCCCTGTTTGGTGAATCAAGAACAAAATCGTTCATCTAGCAACTTGGTACATTCCTCTTTCAAAAGACTGAAGGAGATAGGGGCTTGCTGAGTGTATCCCTTTAAAGTACAGACATGCTTCGTTTTGCATTTCTGCTCTTTCAACTCAAAGTCACGGACACAGAGTGCTTGACTGGAAGCAATAGCTTTTTAAGAGTGGAGGAAAGTGCATCTCATGCTACTTTGAGCCCCTCCCGTCTCAACCTTAAATTTTGAGCCCATTGCATACAGTGATGTGTGAGATCCCCAAATCTCTTCTCTTGGCCAGATCAGCCCTGAGCTGACCACACCATCTTTTGAATCAAGAAGAAAAAACTCCCATGGGTTTCTGAACCCTTGCCCTCCGGAACTCTCAACCTCCTCCATTCCCCAGCAGATGTTCTCTGACTGCAGAGGGTTCCTATTTAGCGCCTTCCTTCTGCATGTGTGCAGAGGTCTTCCCCGTTCTCCACCTCCTGGGAACAAGCCTGATGTTCAGAAAAAAAGTAAGCCACCTTGCTGTCATGGAAATGCTTAGGAAGCTGTCTCCCCAGGGTCAGTAGACCTCAGGAACAGCTAAGGAAGCATCACTGCAGAGGAGGGCACGGCACCAGCCTGAGTGGTGTTCAAAGCCTCTGAACTGGGCCAGCCAAGGCCAGATTAAGGGGAGCTTTATGACAGTGACACCTGGCAACTAAAACACCCAGTGAGCTTGTCAGTTCATCACACTGATGCTGAACTCCAGGCAAGAGATCCATCGCTCTGCGTCTTTATGGCTGCCTTGCAAACACTGTTGACTGGGAAGGAGGCCCTCTGATAACACGGAGCAGCAGGTCAGCTACTAGACAGCATGGGTGGACGCCAGGCCACTTCCACTTGGCATTGGAGTGTCCTGCTGCAGTTTTACAAAATATGTCCTTGATTCCTAGAATCCCCTGTGTTTTAGACTAAATGACAATTTTGAGCTCTGAATAACTTTAGGAGAGACTAGAGTGCTGGCTACATTTCCCATCCTGTCTCCCTGCAGAATGCCCCCTAGACTGCCTTCCTGGGAAAAGGTTCAGAGTTCCAACCCAGTGCTCTGTCTTTGTCAGGTCCATGGCTCCCTAAAGTAAGGAGCCTATTTGGGATCTGAGCTTAAAAGGCCCTCCTTTTCATCCCCCTCCTGACTCAAGTTAACAAGGGTTTCATTAACCTCAGCAAATGGGTTAATTAAATTTGGTTAATTAGATTTGGTTAAAATGAGTAAATTAAACTGATTTTCCCAGTAGCTCTTCCTACCATACCAGGTCTTGGAGTAAGGAGGCAATATCTCTGAATCTTCATCGAGTTAGAAAATGGGGTTTCCATGGCGGCACAGACGGGAAATGAGACACAGAAGCGGTCAGTTCTCCAAGTGGTCACTTGAGTCAATGGGCCAAAATGGCCCAATAGTCTCTGGGCCTGCATGCGTCGCTCCCAGATCAGGTCTCTGAAAATGTGCCCTTATGTGTCTTTTATTATGCCACGTAGAGTGTTGTTAATCTGAGATGAATCTGTCTACAAACAGGGCTGCTTCCAAATGTTACCTCAGCTAACGGGTCACACAACTGCTCAGCAAGAGGCTTACTCACCACCTGACCTGCCCCACCTTTCAGAGCAGAGCTCGGCAGCTGTCGCTGTGCATGCCAAGTTGAAGCTCGTGTTTTAAGCAGCGCTAATTGGAAATGAACATCTTATATAACCCATGGCCACAATCTTTGACGTGCACATACATTCAGCAAACGAAACTCAAAAGATTCCATTCAGAGTTGTTCAAGAGGAAGGCCTGGGACGTTGGCGGCTTCTCAGTGCCCATGCAGATATGGGGTCCTCCCTGCCTCCTTCAATTACACTTCCTGTCCTGGTGAAGCTGTAGTCTAATAAAATGTGTAGAAATCAGGTGTAGCTGTCTTAGCCTTCATTTCTTTGCTCCTTTCTTCCTTTCTTTCTTTCTTTTCTTTCTTTCTTTGCTCCTTTCTTTCTTTCCTTTCTTTCTTCCTTCCTTCCTTCCTTCCTTCCTTCCTTCCTTCCTTCCTTCCTTTCTTTCTTTCTTTCTTTCTTTCTTTCTTTCTTTCTTTCTTTCTTTCTTTCTTTCTTCTTTCTTCCTTCCTTCCTTCCTTCCTTCCTTTCTCTTTCTCTCTTTCGTTCTTTTTCTTTCTCTCTTTCGTTCTCTCTCTCTTTCTCGCTTTCTTTCTTTTTTTTCTCTCTCTTTCTCCCTCTCTCCCTCTCTCTCCCTCCCTTCCTTTCTTCCTTCTTTTCTTTTTGTGGAAAATGTCAACGGGAAGAGAAAAAAAGAACTTGGCTTCCATGTGTTTTGAGGGGGCCAAAGCAGGTCTGAGTAATTGGAGCCAATTAACGTAAGTGAAAATTTCTGAAGCTGTATTCCATTTGAGTGTTTGGCATTTTCAGGAGAAGGCTGTAATTATGGTGCTTGGAAAAATAATTGGTGGTTTGGAGGCACACAGATGTACAGGACCCCTGAAAAGAGATGCAATTTCTGAGAGTGATAGGAAATGTGGTGATTCTTAGGACCCATTCCCCAAATTCCTTTTGTACTTATTTTGTCTCTTGCATCTGTTCTTTCAAAACCGCAAGAGCTTAGCACAATTCTGCAGTGCTGTTTGGGGAGTGGGGCTGGGGAGCTGGAGCTGAATTTTCCATATTCATGCCCTCAAATAGACCCTCAGAGTTCCCTCGTGGGAGGGAAAGAGAAACTCAAGCCCAGTACAATAACATACGCTTCTGGGGTCCCCACGCTCCTCAAATCTATTTTTAAAAGCATGCTTTAGTAAATTATATATAACATATAGCACATCATGAATGTATGTGTACAAAATGATGAAATGGAATCACTTTGGGTTGTAATGTCACTCAGTTCCTTCCTTTATCCAAGTTAACATCAGGGTGAGCCACACAGCCTTGCCTCGAGATGTGTGGGTCACTGCTGCTTGTCTCCCAAAAGGCTTTTTTATTCAGGGCCATGGCATGGAACCCTGGGCACCCTGGAGACCACCATGTTGGTCTAACAGATGCCTTGTCTGCATTCTTCAGCACTGAGAAGCCATGGGCATGTAAAACCTCCTCTGTCAATCAATCCATTCCACTCTACCATTATCCTTGTGAAACCCTGGGTCTAATTTCTCCATGCCTAGTCTTGAGGGTGAGGAACGTGTGGGACAGTTTGAAACTGAATTTCCAAAGTCATGCTGGAGTTTGTAGCAAAGAAAAAAAAAACACACACACAAAAAGGTGTTTGACGCCTGGTTTCCCGGTGCCCCATAGGAAACAGCGTGGATACCTCTTCCAGCAAATGGGTTTGTTGCATCTTCCTGAGGTTCTGGCAGTTTCTCCTGGGAACCTCCCTCTTCACTGGGCTACCACACCTATGCGAGCCTTTGGTTATTTGAGAGTGCCTATGCTGAGTGGAGTTAGAGAGTTCCTTTCATCATTTTCCCTCGGCCAGTCCACAGCAGCAACCTATGTCCACTGTCCACTGTGGCTCACCCAAGCCATGGGAAGAGATTTTAGGGAGTAAAATGGGACTTCCATATTTGGACATTTGTAGGGAATTGACTGAGGAGGCTGCAAGAAGCTGAAGTCTACAAGGACAAGCTGGGGAGCTGCAAAGTCTCTATAGCCCCTCAAAACCTAGAAACACCCAAAGCAGAGTCCAAACTGAAAAATCAGCCTGAGCTAAGAGAAATGTTGGGGAGAAAGAGGAACCTCTGTTTTCCCTTCTTGCACAAGTTTCTTCAAAGAAGATGCAGAAAGGACTAGAAAGTAGAGAGAGAATCTACCAGATGGAAGATGGGGCTGTGGTTGGAGAGCAGGTTATAAAGTGATGGCACCACTCCAGGTACAGCTTCCTCGATGGGGCAGCCAGAAACCACACAGGTTTTGCTTCACTGGCCACAAGGCATGGAAATAAACCAGACACACCAAGCAGGCAGTGTTTCTGAGCTCAACAAGGTGATCGACATTGGTTTGCTAGTCTCTACACAACAAGATACCATAAGGCAAGACCATGGAGAAAAAGAAAACTTATGCATTTTGAAATCAAATGAAATACTCTGAGCTAACTTCCAGCATATATTCCTAAATTCTTCTTTTTTTGAGGGGGGGAGCTAGAGTTCATTAGCTAAAATCTTTTCAAGCATCGTTTCTAGTTAGCTTTTGAAAATGAAGAATTTGCCTTTTAATGACAAATCTGCATTTCATCATCAAGATGGAACATGACATCCTTGGCTTGGTGATTCTCCTGAGATGAAGCCCTTGTTTGTACAGTGTGTTTAGAATAGAGACAAAGACTACAGCAAATTTATTTTGGGCACAAGAGAGTGGCTGCATACAAACATATGAAACTGGAGCCATGAACAATGTAGCTTCTATTCCAAGTGGTCCAATTCCCATTTAAGAAAATTGTTGAAGGACTATCATTATTCTGTTGTTTCCAATCGCAACTTCAAAGATAGGACAGGTCACAAATATAAGAAATCTTTTAGAATGACTGAAAAAATATTATCAACATTTGGAGAATGTAGGCCCAGTAGGTCAGAAGCATTGTTTAGGAGAAGTTACGTCAAAAGCAAGTTTAAATAATGGACAATGGGAAACGATTGGGTATTATATGCTACTATCATGCTTCAAAATATGGTGCCTTTAAACTGTATAATAAAACATTATTTATAGCTTAATTTCATAGTGCCTTTTTCAGACTGCAAATGAAAGAAGTTCCGCTACCATAAAGAATAACTAAAGTGGGCTGAAGTGGTTGAGGGTGAGACTGATTGAGGGGCATCTCAGGCATATGTGTGGTCATTGCATAATTATAATCAGCTCCATTCAGAACAACTCGTCCTGAGGCCATTGTTGTCACACAAGGCACTGAATTAGTACCCATGAAGGAAAACTTTGGGAACATGGCCTTCTGCAAAGTGTTCCTTCCACCAGCACCAAGATGTGATGAGGAGAGAAATAAAACAATTATTGGTGATGGGAGCTGGATACTGTCACATGAAATATCAAGATAATAAAGGCAGGTATCAGTGGTGAGACTGGCCCCTCTCCTGGCACCGGTGAGCTTGTGTTCACCACCCCTTTTGTGCTGAAGATGGGCTTTGGCACCAGGGCTGTGAAGAGTGGTGCATATGCTCTCCATACTCTTTGCTCCCTTTTGTTTTCTGTCGTTACCTTGGAGGCCACGTGGTGGAGATGGAGCCGACAAAAGATGGAAAGAGACTGGATCCCTGGATTACTACACAGTGCAGAGCCTCACTCTACCCACCCCACCCCCAAATCATGTAAGATCTGTGATGGGGAGAACAAGAGACCTTAATTATGTGAAGGTGATAGAATTGTAGGGTTCATTTTAACAGCATCACTTATCTAAATACAGTCCTCACTCTGAATCAATAAGATAATTAATTCAAATAGCCTCTTTGCCTAAAACTGTGGCCAGAGCCTGAGCGATGTTGATCAAGTGCTACTCAATGTACACCCCAGCCAACCGTGGCACCCACTTCCTCAATTATCACCCAGTCTGCCTCTCATATTCTGTAGGCAGAGTAACATCTCATGAGCAACCTGGGCACCAGACAATCCAGATAACTATGTCAAAGTAAGGCTTTGATTTCTCTCCAAATAAACTGGTGTGTATGTGTGTGTGTGTGTGTGTGTGTGCGTGCGCATGCACGTGCACACACGCAGACACATGCAGGTGTGCACGTGTATATGAATTTGTGGTTTTAGTGACAATTCAAAGAGTCTTTGCTTTGGGACAAGGTTCATATATCCATTTAAGGCAGGACTTGCCAAAGCAACCAGTTAGAAAGTTCTAAGGGATTCTCTGAAAAATCTTTCCCTGAATTTAAACTTACGACTTGACTAAAGCATCAGTATGCAAACTCACAGAGGATATCAAGGTGCAATTCTTATTCTTCTGAGAGGGAATCATATGAAAATTATTCTTGTAGACAGGCAAGGTCAGAGATGGCAGTCGTCCACAGCAAGAATTGAGGACTTGATCCTCAGTATTGAAGACAACACCTACTACTGCATTACTACCTCTTGAACTAAAACTGGAACAAGTTTGCATTTAAACCATTCAAAATGCCACATATATTCAATCCTGTGCCTGGGCCAGGCAGCTCCCAAGGCAGATGGTGTGCAGTGTTTGAAACCTCGGTATTATTTAAATGAAACAAGCATGCCATTGCTGTTGATCAATGAAGATTTCACACCCAGCGATCCCATCAGTGGAGCTCCCTCTGTCTCCATTTGCAGCATTGGACAATAAATAAATAGTCTTTAGATCGAGTTTTCCGCCTGGTGTTGCTTGGAGAGACAGAGACTCTAACGATCAAGTTGGTGTAGAGCTGGGTCATTATCACCTTCCTCTGAGACCTGCCGTTCCAGGGAGAAGTGTGCAATACGTTGCAATATGACTTTAAGAAAGTATTAATGTGCCTAAGATGACTTGGAATTGCCAGCCTTCTGGGTTGTTGTGGGGGACATTGGAAGGAACCAACAAACATTTCCAGGAGATTACAGATATCACAGGGGAAATCGTTAGTGAGCACTGAGCATACAGACTGACTTTAGACACCTGCAAAAATCAGAATCATTGCAAAAGAAGGGGAAGGGAAAGATAAAAGACAGCCAGGATGCTCTACCCCATTCAGAATAATAGTGCCCTCCACTTCCAATGCCTCTCTACCACTTCCCAGGCTTTCTCACTGACTGGGTGTCTCAGTTGCCTCTGGTTTGTACTGGGTTGTTTTCTTTGCTGAAGAACCTCAGGGATGAGCTGAAGTGCCTGGGTCCCTGTGCTTAAGAAGAAGCAGGCTGAGAGGTAAAGAGCACGACAGAGGGGGCAGCTCTGAAACCCCTCCCATGTCTGAGGACCACAGATCCTGACCTTAATTCCTCCCTTGATGGTCTGTCCCCTCCCCCTTGGCACTTGGGATTAACACTCCCATACTTCTGCTAATTCTTGGGAGGAAAGCATTTATCAGGACAAAACAGGCACCCCTCTTCTCCAAGGCTTCCACGTGGTCACCACATGAGCTTGCACTCTTCTCTGAAGACAACGATTTCAGGGTAGCACAGGCAGAAGTGACGGGAACCTACAAGACCCAGGCTGTGACAGCCGGGAAGCTAATGTGTGTTACTGTGGAATCCACCAAGGAGAAAAACTTTGAAACATTTTAAAAATGCAGGTGCACAAATTACTCATGCCAGGAGCGGCGGTGGCACTTTGTAATAAAATCTTATGTTTATTTTCCACTGTTGAATACACATACCTTAGTGTTCCCAGAGAGAGGAGCCTGCAACGCTATCCAATGAACAGTTTGCAGATGGATTAAATACATGTACCAATGAAATAAAACGTGCAGATTTGGGGCTTTTTGCTTCCTACCTTTGCTCTGGGCCCAGAGCTCCCCAATGATGACATGGGAGGTTTGTGCAAAGATCTGAAGTCGAGAAGGATTAGTTTAAAGAGTCAGATGGAAAAAGGGCACAAATGAAAATACTTCTGCATGAGCCTGAAAAACCAAAACTTAGCAATGAGTGATCCTGGCTTGGGAGCCCGAGACAGTGATAGCAAAGGGGGGAAGTTTCCAATGGTCTCACAGTGGGTGGGGAGATGATCAGCGAAGCCTTGCGTGATTTCTCAGGCAACAGGAAGGAAGAGGAAGCTTTGAGAAGGGAGAGCTTGGGCCCTATGGAGGGTTTTTGTTTTTAATATTTTCTCCTGAGGCATAGAGTTTGCAGGTGCTAATCTTCAAGTTGCTGCTTCCAGAGAACTAACTCATTTTAGCCAAAATGTATTTCAGGCCTAATTGTTGAACAACACTATTATTGGCACTGTGTAGAGATGCCAAAATGTACCAGACAGGGTGCCATCACCCACTGCACTAATTGTCTAGAGAGGTTCACACACCATAAGACGAATGGCAGAATTCTGTGAGATGTTCAGACAACAAACACCGCACTTCTGGGGCCTCTTCATTCTACAGACAGCTGTTTGGACCCTGGGGCTTTTTTTATTTGCTATCTCCAGCCAGCCTTCCCTGGGAGTACCTCAGATGGCTACTCAAACTGGTAACGAAAACTCCAGAAGACATGCTGACTAAACACCACTTGTGTGCCACACAAACACACAAATAGACACACACACACACACGCACACACACACCTTCAGTGCTACATTGGCCAATTCCCCACCTCCTCCACTGTGCAGGAAGTTCACATTCTGGTGTGCCTATTATCCTCAGGAAGGAGGAAAAGAGGGCACAAAAAGCATCTCTATTCATGTCAAAAATCCCAACCAGAGTGCCCAATGGCCTGCCTTCCCCCAGTCTGGTGACAGAATTTGCATCTGCCACAAAAGGGAGCCAGATCTCCTGACTATGCAAAGCTTTCAATCTGTCTTGATTCTCCAGGCCCTCCTCAGACGTGGGGTGGAGGTGGCACCAAACACTGTCCTTGGATATGACACCCAAATAGAGCATTGCAAGGAGGGGCTGGCTCTCACCATGGCCTCATTCTCTCCTCCAGGGGACCAGAGGGAGCACGGGTGGAGAAAAGAACCCGAGAGCAATTTCCTCCATGCTCTGCACACTTCCTCAGCCCATTCTAAATCAAGTGATTGGCATGTGTAGACTGATCAGCCGCCACATGTGGCACACTCGGCAGCCAGATCAGCTGTGGCATCTGTACAGCTGGGCAAACCTGACACGTGGGCATGTCAGCCAGTGTTCAGGAGCTGGCTACCCAGCAGTGGCCATCTTGGTTGGTTTGTTGGTTTGTCTGTTTAAGCAATTACCGACGAGAGGGGGAGAAAGAGAGAGAATGTATTTCCACCCACCGCCCCTCTTACAGATCTGTCCTGAGGTTTAGAATCTTCTTCCCCACTCCAAGCACTCTGGGCCATATGCGATTCTATTTTTGTGCCCCCTCTTCAACTGGAATGAGGTTTGCCTTGGCATCTGAGCCACCACCTGCTGTACGCACTTTAGTTCCTGTTTGCTGTAAAGCTTGCCTCGGTCTTGGTTGTGTTCACGGCTCATTCTGGGGAAGAGAAAGGAGCAGTTCCACCTTGCTGTAACTCCCGGTAGGTCACCAGGCTCCTCCAGATGGAACTCTGCCCTGCTGTAGCCTCTGTGCAGATCAGCTGCCTCCAGCTTTAGTGTTTTTCTCTAACAGTCAACAGCCCTGAGAGCACTTGTCTTGGAGGAGGGAGGAAGAGACGCTCCCACGTGGGGAAGGGCACCATTTTTAAAGCCCTTCGGAAGTGTTTGGTAGTGAACTCAAGATCCCAATGGTTGTGAAGCTTCAAGCAGGGGAAAAAAGATGAGAGGAAATGAAGTGAGTGCTGACAGATGGGGAAACACAACTTAATCAGCAGCTAAAATCAAAGGTCGAAGGCTACCTGCCCCCAGCAAAAATCAATGGGGGAAAAGGACTACTGGCCTAGATTCCTCCTAGCTCTGTATCTGCCCCAGGACCACCCAGCACTCTTCCTGCCCTGCTTGTGCCGGGCCTCAAATAATTATTTAGGCTGTAACTTAGCTGCTCTCCGAAAATTTCCTGGAAATCTAGCTTCTTACCCTGAGTTAATAAAGATAGGCCAACGGTTGTAATGAGCAACCTCAAATCCCAAAGGATTAACACAGTAAGAGTTTATTTCTCCTTCACACAAAGACCAATATCAGTATTCCTCTTCTGGCTGTTTTCCTGGGTGGCTCTCTTCCAAGCCATGACTCAGGAATCCAGGATTCTCCCACACAGAGAATGCTTCCAACTTTAGTCCAGGGCCCAGAAGCAGAACAGAGCATTGGGAAGGCACACTGGGTACTTAACCTTCTTGGCCTGGAAGTGACACTTGACTACTTCTGCTCATATTGTGTTTATCATTTGGCTCCATGTAGACCTGAGGATTCAGGGAAGCAGAAGCCTTGGTCAGATATCTTTGGAGTTTGGTCTGGCTCTGCCACATCTCCCCCAAATACTACCTACATTTCCTCACAAGTAAAGCTCAGAATCCTAGAACCATCTACAGAAAATGTTTCCATATCCCTACCTGCTCTGGACCTCCTCTTTGTTGCTTCAGGAACCCAATCATCATTTCTACTTTTCTTGGTCCCATTTAGCCTGTTCTACCATCTCTCCCCTCTTATTGCCTAACTTCTGTTAAACTTCACGGGACCCATTTCATTTGTCTTTATCCTTTTTGGTTGTTCCTTGAAATTCTTCTAGATTCTATGCACATAGGTTTGGTTCTTGTCCTTCAGGTAAATTATTTGCCTTAGTTGTACAGAACCACTTCCCACTGTGAGCAGTTTCAAGCTGTAATTTAACAAAATTTCTAAGATTAGAACTGTAGGTAATACTGAAGTTGTTTTTTTTTTTTTTTTTTTTAATTTATTCCTGCCTTCCAGGGCACCTGGAGGGTTTTCTGAGATACCATATGAGAGCTCAGGTTATCCAAGAGCAGATGCTCCAGCTGAGACCCACTCTGTATGACAATGCCCAGCTCAGATCTCGCCCATGATCTTCTTCTGGAGATGTTTACTGAATCTAAAGATGCTAAAGTGCCAAGGGGTGATTATCAGAGAAGTGAGACATTGCATTCCTCCAGGGAGAGTCTCCAGCCTTCCTATCTACTCAACAAATCTTCTTAGGCTCCTACTTTCCATTAATATTTTCTTTATAAATGGAATAAATGGCCTAAAATGGAATTAAAATGTCACCCCCTATTTAAGAACCTCATGGGTTCTTTAGGGCTCATTGATAGGCTGTCTTCCTCTGATGTTTAGGAGCCTCCACAAATTGAAAATGCCCTTCTCGTGAATCATTCAGTCACCTTGAAGAAATGCTTACTGCCCACAACAATGTGTGCTGTTGGAGGCACCAAGGAAATAGAAGTGGATCAACATTTTTTTTTTTTTTTACCTCAGAGAGATCCTAGTCTCATACAGAAAATAGAAGTGAATACAAATAATTCTACTACAGTGCAGGCTCTATGCTTTTGCTTTGTTCAAGATACCATGTTGGTGCAAAAGGAAAACTTGCTTAGCTCTGTTTTAGAATGGAGGAGATTGGAGAAAGTTCTGCTTCAAGGAGAATATAATATTTCCATTGGGTCTTGAGAGATGAGAAAGAATTTTCTTTATAAACAAGAAGGTGGTATGGAAAGAACAATCCAGTCTACAAGAATAGCTTTGCAAAGAAACAGGCATAAATTAGTAATACATAATGAAAAAAATCTCAGTGAGATAGGAGCTTACAGAGTATGAGGATGCAGGTGGGAAGAGGGTGGGGAACAGCAAAAATAGTTTTATGCAGAAAGATCTAGAATCCTAACTGCTGTGGCTTAGGATCTAACACAGCTTGAGATGAAGAGGAAGGAGCACAGACTGCTCTTCCGCGTAGCTCTCGCTGTGAAGAGGAAGCCTGTCGGGTCTACTCTCCAGCATGCCTTGGTGGTCTGGCCGTTCTGCTCTCTGCCCATATCTTCACAGCTTTCATTCCGAAAGCGCCTTCCTGCTCTGTGCCTTTGCAAGTGATACCTTCCGCACATAGCAAACCTTGCCAGGTCTTTCTCAAACACTCCATTGCACACTGACTGACACCAGAGTCACCACAACCATGCATGGTGGCCCTCCTCCCAAAATCCCAGTTCATGTGGAACTGGCCCCACGCCGTTTGTCCTTGAGTTATATCTAATAGTTTTTCACTTGAGAAGCTCTCCTCCTCCCATCTAGATTGCAATTATTCCATGAGATGGGGTGAGCAGGGCCTACTTGTCCTACAAACTTTCCTTGCACCTGGAATCTTGGGAACATGTCCAGGCTTCATGGTGGATGTCATCTAGACCAACCAGCACCACAGGACAGCTGTCTCCCTCTGTCAGCTCCTGGGGCCCACAAACCCTTGGCTCACTTACATGAGGCCTTCTCAGTATTGTTACGTGAACACAGCAAAGAATGCACTGAAGCCAGAAAGGGGACTGCAGGTCCCCAAACTCCTGCATCTTCCGACCCATACTTAGCAGATTCCTTTCTGCAGGCATCTTAGTATCAGGTTCTAATACTAGAATCCACCCTCCACCATTCCCTGTTTTAGGTCCTCCACTGACTTTTTCTTTGGAGAAAGCAGAAGCCCCATCCCATCCTGCTGCGCACAGTTAGAGTCTGACGGTGGTTAAAAGATCTCTCAGCTCCTCGGCGAGCTGTGAATTTGCACAGGATGATTCTTCAGTATATTCAGGCTGCCCAGTGAATTTTTGACATTTCCATGCACTGCTGTAAGCTGCCTGGGTTAGGGACCTGCCCCTGACCCTGGGTAGGGCTTTTAAGCAAGAAGAGGCAGAATAAACACACACAAATAGTCCTTTGTAGAGTCGTCAGTGCCCAGGTAGCCCTTGGTTATCTGCGTGTTCAGTCCTCCTGAGGCTTGATGGAAAGGGTAGCAAGCCCTCCTTCCAAGCTGGTTTGTAGGCAGCCCTGCCTGAGGCCGGGGTGGACAGGATGACCCCTCCAGTCCCATCCGGCCTTGGGAGCCTCTGATTTCTCACCTGAGTCCGTTTTGTGCCCTGGGCTCAAGCACATCAGTTAGGAACACACAGTTGATGCTTCTACAGGAGGGAGGAAAATGAACCATAGCCGTCTTCCTATCCGAACCAGACCTCATTTTTCCAAGTCACCACCTTAGTCTCATCTGTAAAGCGCTAAATAGCCTGAGACCCAGTTATCTTTGTGACAATCTCTCCCCAGGTGCCCCATCATGGTAATTATGCTCAGCGGGAATGCTCTAGCTGCCCATCTCTGGAGTTAAACTCATTAAGAGGAGAGGCTGAGAAATCTCCGCAGAGGGGCCCCGCCCTTGCAATGATGGGCATTCCTCTTCCTCGGCTACCAGGATGGGGGGTTGGAGGAGCTTGGGGTCTGGTGTAAGGCTCTGGATTGCCACAGAGCTTGCTTTAACCTGGATTTGCTGCTCTGATTTGTACTTTGAGGAAGAGGCTTACTATTGGGTCGGGAGAGAGGAAGAGCAGGAGGGGGGCCGTGAACAGCTTCTGTTTTATGAAATGAAGTGTGGTTGAAACAAACCCATTAAGGTTGCTTATTCTAAATATCGAACACAACAAACATGTTGATTTGTCAATATTTCTCAAAAAACTAACTTAAAAGACACTTTAGAGGAGGAAATATTTTCCCTCTATTCTATGAATAGAGTAACTTTCAAGAACTTGTGTAGGGTAAATTGGACTGGAGGCTGGAGGCCATCAGGAGCTTGGGCGGAAGGAGAGGGTTCTGCAGCAGAGAAAGGCAGCAAAGGACAGAGCAAGTCACACAGCTGCTCCCTGGGGCAGGTCCTGAGCAGAGCAGGGACTGAGGTTGAGGGGAGGGAGAGCAGGAAGGAATGAATGAATGGCCAGCCAATGGGTGTGTGTGTCGGGGGGAGCCAAAACGGGAACTCTAAATAGAACAGTGGGAGCTGTTTGGTTGATAAAAGATGACACTCCCTTCTATCTGATTCGTGAAAAGGAAAGGAAGTTTCTGGAGGAAAAACAATAAAAGTTCAGATATAAGGAAATCAGAGCCTGGGATAGGGACTTAGGTAAGAAGAAAGAAACATGTTCAAGGAAGAGGAAGAAGGAGAGAAAGAAAGAGGGGAACTAGAGGAAGACCTAAGGTACTCTCTAGTGGAAGAAGAATATCTGGTGTCTCAGATTTTGATGGGGGGGGTGGGGAAAGATTTTTTTAAGAGAAAACTTTAAAAATTCTCCATTTGTCTTATCTAATGAAATGAAACATCAGGGAAGACCTGCGCTTAAAGATAAGAAGTAAGGAGTGGTTGTGCCACTTATAGCTTTTCCTGGTCAAAAATAAACACCATAAAGACCACATCCTATTTGCCTAGGTTGGACACCGACATTATTCCTATAATGGACAAGAAAGGACCACCCCACTCAAATATCTATCTGTGATGATGCCTGGAAGAATCCTTCAGCGCTAGACTTTACGAAGACAACAAAAACATTAATTGAAATAACGGAACATATGCTATGAAATGAGAACTATATGCGGTAAACCATAAACTATAATCACATGCGAGAAACCATAAATGAATCCATCCTGGAGGTCTGTCATCAAGTCTCACTTATTCCTTATAAAAGACATAGTTAAAAATAACAATAACTACGCCACAGATGGCTGTGGATAAGACTAGTCTTTGTTCTGATTTGTTTGAGATTTCTTTTCTTCTTGCATGTCCCAAGGGTTTCGAAATCTCTTGAATGTGTCCTCTACACTTTTTTAGCCCACTGAAGTCTGTGCTGGAATTATTGCAAAGTACTGAGTTGACTGGGTTCTAAATTACTCCAGGTAATTTAGAGCAGGAGGAGGAGAACCCAAGGTTTTTCTTCCCTCCCTTTCTGCTTCAGGTGGTGTTTCTGCCATCACCTCTGTGGCCCAGGCCCCTGGGACAGGCCCTTCCCTTCGTGACTCCAGTTACCACTGAAGTCTGGGCTCTGGAAATGCCACTGCCTCCCTCAGACCTTCCAGCCCTAGAGGCTTCCTGATGTTATAAATCTCTGGTTTGCCTTCCTGTCACCTGTTTTGTTTTTGTTTTTCAACTCCTCCAAAACCTTTGTAACCAAGGCCTCACATAAAAGCCCGTCTACTGAATTGACACAAACTCTGTTTTTCTGACTCAATTCTGGTTTGACATAGACCCTTAGTGCTATCTGCAGACCATGAATAGCTAGTATGTGTGATTTTTCACTTAAAAAAAGCAGGCACTCTACTCATTTATTGCTAAAGAGCATTTGTTTTTCTCCAATGCCCACTTCAAAACACCTGCTGCCAAGGAAGCATTACTGGAGAATGGGTTTTTTTTTCCTACTTGGGGGATGACTTGTATGTCCACCGGAGCTATACCAAGTAGTGATGGATCTATATTGCTCCTCCTGTTAGAAGAACAACTTCCAGCAAGGACCAGGGCTCAGAATGCATCCCTCACTGAGCAGAAGCACTGAGTCTATGGCATCCCCTATGAATCACTGTTAAAATCCCCCATGGCTTTAGAATTGGAATTTTACCATCTTAGCATTTCACACTCAAGGTGGGCACAGAAGCCACCTAGATGATTTGTTGAGCAAAGGAAGCAGAGGCTATTTCTCAGTGAGAAAATGTGGGGGAAGGGAAGAATGAGGGTCCACCCCAGTTGCTGAGAACATTTTTGAGATCCCAGGGGAGCAGAAGATGCTGACCACCTGAAAGATGTGCCCGTGTGTGTGTGTGTGTGTGTGTGTGTGTGTGTGTGTGTGTGGTGAGTTAGGAAAAGGATCATGTTTAAGAGCCATCCTATTAAGGTATCCCAGAGGAGATGGACACAATAAGAATCAGAAAGGATGATCAGAGGACCATATTCAATAATTCAATGCAATAAACACTTCGAGAAACACCTTCTTTATGCTAGAGACTCTGCATCTTGCATGGGAAACAGGGAGAAATAAATGAAACTGTTTCTGCCCTCATGAAGTCAATAAAAACCGAGTTGAAAGGATTCACAAAGAATTAGGTGAAAGGATACAGATAGGATGTAACATGTTGTAGAAGTCCAAGTGTGAAAAAGAGAGAGGAACTAAGGAGGCGGAAGCAAACGTAGGGGCAAATGAAGACTTCAGAGAACAACAGAAAATAGAAGCTTGATTCCTCACAGCAAGATGGTCAGGAGAAAGTTTCTCACTTGGACTCTGACATGCCTTGTACATTCTAACAAAGTTGGATGTTTCTGTTGCCCACATAGCCATTCTCATGTGGCATCTTGCAAAGCATCTTTGTATGGCATTCTTGTTTCAAACAGAACGAGATGCGGAAGGACGTCCACAGAGGGGAACTGGCTTGCTTGGGGTTCAGAAACACAAGTTTTGTTCCCTGGTCTCCTATCCCCCAAGAAAAAAGTATCAAGAAAATCTGATGTCCACTAGCTGTACTGGGTTCTTGGGCACGTTCCACATATTGACATTGTGGGTAATTAGAGTTAGCTCAACATGGAAATTGTGTGTATTTATCAAGGACTGAACAGAATAGCATTTACTCTTCAGTACATAGGCACGGTAGGTCACCATCTCCATAAAACTCTGGTTTGCTTTGTGTGTAGATTTTAGAGATTTAATTCTTAATTGTGAGTTTCTTTACTTTGTCAGTTCCTTCCCCTACGATGAAGAACTTTGCATGTAGTTTTCATAGACTATTTTTGTTACTGCAGATTTACAGACTTATGAGTTACTTGTTTAATAAGACAATTGAAATAAATAGTGTAATCATGTGTTTTTAAAGTTTAACAATAGACCCTTCATATAGGGTAACATGACTATGACATCTAATCTGATTGCAAAATCTCTGCTTAAAATTTCAGGAGGAAAACAACCAAAATAAAATTTTCCCCTTGAGTTTCAGTGTCTCAGGTGTGTTCAGATTTATTTGGCAAATTGCTGAAAGGAACATACCTGCTTTTGAGACTCAATAAATGGGAATTTTGAAGAGCATGAAAGTGGATGGATGTTTGATTTTCAACTTATTTTTAATCTACATAGCTGAAAAAATGACAGAACTTTCCTTGAATTTAAATTTACACCCCCTTGAAATCATAATACAGGATGTCAAAATCAAACAGTCTAGAGTGAACGTTCCTGTTACCCGAGTTAATTACTGAGATGGGCTGGTTCCTTATCTCTTCTGACTTTATACCCCTTTGGAATTTGCTTTTGCGTTCACTTAGGTCTAGACTACAAAACAGTAATATAGCTACAAGAATTATAAGAACTACCATGGTTAAGCCTTTGCATGTTCCAGGAACTGTGTTTTAGGAACATTATCTCAAGGCTCAGAGAATTCAAGGTTTAGAAAAAGAGCAGGTTGGGTATTTGGGCACAGTTCAGACTGATTTTCGGCTATGCCTGTGCCGTGGAGGAGGCTGCATTTTACTGATGTGTGACTCTCAGACAGCCCCAGTGTTTACTCCTCATTAAGGAATTGGTATTTAACATTCTCAGCACAGGAATGCCAAGTGAAGTCGCACTGCTTCAGTAGCTGATTCCCCTCGCTCTGTCAAAGCCCTTTGTTGGAGCTTATTGACTCTGAAGGAAATTTGCCCCAGTGGGGGCTTTTCAGGAGGAAGAGGCAAGGGCCAACAGCAACCTGAGCGCAGGAAATTGTGAGGATGCAGCTTGCAAAGATGTCACCAAATCCACGACCAGAGATGCTAGTGTTCTGAGGCCAGTGTCCTAAGCTGGTGTCAGGTCATCTTTTAGGCTGTGGGTGGCTCTCAGAAATGTGCTTGGCCAACTGCACAGTGCCCACGCCTTCATGGAGGGCACGATATAATCCCCACTGCTCCTCATAAATCAGCCATGTAGTTAGCACGGCGGCCCTTCCTTTAAATCATGGCTTCATCATGTCAAATAGAATTTGTCAGCCATTAGCTTGCTGAATGCAATAATTGATCATCATTCCCCAAGAAAGATAAAAAAAAAAAAACAATTAAAGAAGCCATGGGAAAATTTATTAAAGCAAGGAGGAAAGGAAATTGCCACAACTCTTTCATCAAGTTAGCTGCAAGGAGACAAGGAGAAATACAGAAATGGTCCTTCAGTCCCTCATTGACTTGCTTCGAGGCAAAGCCCTGAAAAAAACAACTGATCAATTCAGGGAGGGATTGGTCCTGCTGGATGCCCTGTCAGCATCCCCCCTGCAAATGGCTGCATGCATGTTCATTGCAACGGCGTTGGAATTTCTTTAATGTTCACTCATTCATTTGTTAATTCATTATTAAGTGTGTTGTTCAATTATAGGGGCTGGTATTACCTAGCTACTGTTTCATTCTGTTCCACTGGTACCGCTAACGCTGGGCGGGCTTAGAAAAATGAAACCGAATAAAGATGCACTGCCTTTTCTCACAGTTTTAGATTGGGGTGTAATATCAATAACTTTAATGGAACTGGAGTTGGTGCCCTGATAGGAGCCCTGCTGCTCCTCAAATAAATGGCTTGGCTCCACCTCAGCATTTATCTGCCAGGGCTCGGCTTTATCAGGGCACCAACTCAGATTCCATTAATGTTATCTCTTAATTAGCTATGCGATTAACCTGTGTTACTCCTGCACGATAATGAGTCGAAGACAGAACCAGAGAAGTTCAACTGCCTTATAATTCCCTCTCCAGAAGCCAAATCATTCTGGAAACCATTCCAAGGGATAAAAAAAAAAAAAAAAACAAAACTCAAAGCCGTTCTGATTCGTTCTTGTCTTGGATACAAGGGCACATTCTGCACTATTTGGAGGGGAAAGCAATTAGGATTTTAGCTAACGTCTATGACACGTGGTACCAGATATTGCTCTAATGCTTTCTATTGATTATCTCATTTACTCTTTATAGCAGGTCTGTAGGGTGGGTCCTGTGACTATCCCCACTTTACGGAGGAGGAAATTGAGATACAGAAACTTTGTCCCAAGGTCACACAAATGGGAGACGACTGAGCCAGGATGCAAATGCCGGTAGAAGACAGGACACCTGGGCACCCAGCCACTCCTCTGGAATCCCAAGTACAGAACTCAGTGGTAAAGGAGTCATCAGCAGCAAACACAGCCCCCCATGCCCCCTTTGAGATGACTGTCCCCCCAGGACCCCCCAGGACATCTCCCTCCCCCAGGAAACCTCTGCAGCAGGCGCACTCCCTGCTAAGAGCACTGGCAGTTTAGATTTTCTGCTTGTAGAAATTTCTCTCCAGTACATCTCAGGGGAGCTGGGGCTTGCACTGCTGGACTTGGATGGCCCTGAGCAAAATGTAAAGATGGAAAAATACCTTGGCTTGCCTGCCTCTCCCCTCTTTTTTCTGTGTCCTTTGTCCCCTCAAAGTCAGATCTACTCCCCTCCCCCACACACAGACGCAGGCCCTCTTTTCTGCTGAAATTACCCAAATCATCAGAAATGTACTGTCTGGACAAGCAAAACTGATGAGATTGTGACCTCAATGACCCTGACGCTAGTAAGACCCTCCTGCCTGCTTCCCGCCAGCCTCCTCTCCTTCTGGGAACTCAGTAGGGGCAGGGAGGGGTGTGAACAAATCCTTACAGTATAAACCTCACATTGTTGAGGGAAAGGACCCCAGTGAGGCCCCTGAAATGCCATCACTGCACTGCCCCTTTCCCCACCCTGGCCACACCATGGGCCCAGGCCCTGGTACCTGCAACAGGACACTTTGGATGTGATGGACACCTGCTCTGGCTGGAGGAGAGGAGGCGCCACTGCCACCTCTTCCTCCTGCTCCCAGTCCTGCTTCTCCACAGTCCTCACCCTCCTACCCAGTGGGATACCAGAAAGCAGTTTTTCCAAATATGTTTTAGTGCTTGAACCACCTTTGTTAGACCATCGACCTCCTTTTCTCCCCACTGGAATACCCCATCACTGCAGACACTTCCAGAATCCTAGGGCTTCTTATTGTTTGCAATTGTCCCTATTGAGATCAGACCTGTAATACTCTAGATCAGTTCATCACGTTCCGAAGTGTAGATGAGAAGAAAGAAAACCCCACCATGCTGATGGATGACTGAATGTTCCATTTGATGAATTGATGTCACTCTACATGCAGTCCCTTAAGATGCCAAAGTCAGAGATACAAAGGATCAATTCTTTCTCTGAGTGGTTTACTTTAAAGTGCATTGTTTTTAGGTGATTGCTGTAGTGTCATTTCATGTAAAATGCTAAAATCAGAAATAACAATCCTTTGGAGCCAAGTTAAAAAAACAATTGCCCTCAGGGATACAAAGATCTTTCTTTGTTGTAGTTCTGTTTAAGGAAACACCCAACAGTTCTGCCAGGAATTTATCTAACCCTCGACTGTCCTTCTGTTGCCTTCTCCCACTTTTGTTCGCAGGCTGGGAACACAGGAGAACAGTTTCTGTTTTTACAGTTTCTATCACTTGCAGCCTTCTAGTTAAAGCCAGAAAGCTCTGCTCCTGTAGGAATTAAAGGAGAAGAAGAAGAAGATGAAGAGGAGGACAGGAAGGAGGAGGAAGTGGCTTCCATCCCATACAGAGAAGATTAAGCATAAAAGGCACTTTAGTTCACATTTTGATCATTTTGATTCCATTTCATCAAAGGGTGAGATAGGGAGGGTGGACTCATTGGACCACGTGGTCAGGACAGACCAAATTCATCCCTGTCCAGCTAATGGAGAATTTCGAAGAAGGTCAGCATTGCCTGTCTGATATTTACATAGGGCATTAAAACCCACAAATCTCTTGTGAGTGTGTATTTTCCCCCCAAAGATTCGAAGACCAGTTTATCATCTAAGACTGGCTTTATTTTCAAAATAATGTATGCTTAGGTGAACACATTTTCTCTCTGAGAGCTTCAGTTTGTTTTTAAGGCAGCATTAATGACTGACGATGAGTCATCCAGTTCTGTGTCTTCGAACAGTAGCTTATAGTTATGCAATAGCTTAAAATTCAACTTTGAGCAATGTCCACAGCAGGGAAGGACAATTAGTAAGTTCATTAATTGTGCTTTTGTGTACACTTTTATTCTCCAGGCTAATTATTTGTTTAAATTATTTTGCCTCTATCAAACGTGTTATTGCACAAAACTATTTCAGCTTAGGTTTCTGGTATGAAATATAAGGCTTGGGAAGTTCAGACATTCTTCTGAAATGTAATCATCTTGCTAATGACCAGTACTCAATATGGAGACTTTTTTAAAGCATATAAGCAGGTAGGTTGGGGAATATAAGTATAGGAAGAATTATGATTCACACTGCTGCCCATCCTCCTCCTCTGATGTGGACAGTGGACATCCTCCATGGTTGATTTTAAACATAGTCAAGCTCTGGCGTGCCATAGTTGGCAACAAGCGGTCTTGTGCAAAGTATTCTATATACAACAAAACATATCAGTTGCCATGCCAATGCAGTAGTGTACACGATAGAAGTGAGATGACGAAAACCTCCTCCTTTTTCTAAATTCCCCGTGTGTCTGGGCTGTAGCTATAAGAAGAACCAGCTGCCACTGGAGCCGATGCCTTCCAGTTCTCAGTTCCAGGTGTGTGGCCTGAAAGGAGATTGATGACTTGGTGCAGGCACAGCCAGTTTTCTCCATCGGGTACAAGAAGCAACAGCGGAACACAGAAACAGCCAGTCCTCCCTTCTCAAGCATCTTCCCAGCCTGACCAAGTCCTCAGGGAGATGCGGAGTCCAGAACTCACAGAAGGAGAAGGCTGATAAGGGTTCACTCCACACCTGCTGAGCCCTGGCACTGGGCTAGGCATTTGACCAACAGGTTTAATCATCGCAATCTCCCTATAAAGTGCGCATCGTGAGTCCCACCGTCCAGAAGAGGAAATGGAGGTCAGGAGATGGGTGGGAACCCATAACAGTGTGACTGCAAATCCTGTGGCCTTTCCATCAGACCGTGTGGCTTTCCCGGTGTCTAACACAGCAATTAGCCAGAGCACACACTCCATTCATTCACTCATTCATTCAAAACATATTTATTGAGGGCATACTACATGCCTGAGGATAGAGCAGTAAACAAGTTAAAGATTCTGGCCTTCAAAGGCTTCAGTGATAAACAGATGAATGTATCCCACTCTAGTGATAAATGTGGGTTGAATGCAGTTTGGATAAGTGCAGGCCTGGCCTACAGCAATAATATTGTAGCCTCCTCATCATCTCACAACCATGTATGTGTTCCTGCTCTGCCAACTGTTTCCACTCCAAGTAAAAAAAAGCCAGGGACTCCTATCAAGCCCCCACAGGGAGAAGCAGGAAGGCTGTGGCCCCATCCCAAAGGCCTTGGTTACATCTCAGGCCAGTTAATAGAAGGTGAGGGTGGCTGGGTGTGGATTCACTGCCCTCTTCACATTCTGGCAGGACTACTACAGCAGGAAGCTCCATCGCCAATGCAGAGTGGGCTATAGAATGTGCTTCTGTATCACTGCAGGAAGTCAGAGCCTCCCCCAGCCAAGGAGACCAAGGAAGGGGATGCAGCCCCTCAAACACCAGAGAGAACAGAGCTGGATCTCAGACTGAAAATACAAAGAAGGAGGCACAGGGGCTACTTTAATGGCTGATGCTTGTGTTTTGAGTCCAATATTCACCAGAATAAGGATGGGGGGAACCTAGGAGGAGCACTGCCTGTGGAGGGTCTCTCTCCACACGACACTTCAAGGGTCTTTCTCCCCTTCACGTAGATGTCCTGGGGGACTTTACTTCTCCCTGTCCCCCAGGAACCAATGCCAAAATCCACCTATAGTGCATTTCAGTCTTTAGATGTGGCCTGGGCAGGGGTCTATTTTTAATTATGCAAAGTACTGAACAGAAGCCTGGTATCATGAACATTTGTTGAGGACCCTCTCCTTATCCCCACGGTACTGTCCCACTTTGAGCAGGGGCTCTCAGCTGGGAGGTCCCAGCCCTATAACAGGGCTCAGAGCATAGGGAGGTGCCTGGTGGTGACAGTCTGACAAAGCCCAGCAAGAGGAGCCATGGGCTCTGGTTGGTCCCGCATCCTAAGCATGTGAAACCAGGGAGATAAACTTTCAACCAAGCTGCCATCCATGCAGCACTCCCTTGGGGAAACCATTCCTGACCCCCAAAGACCAGAGAAGCAATCCTTAAGCCACCCTGGATGAGCACTGTATCTGACACCTGCCCTATAACAGTCTGTTTATCTGCCTATTTTTCCTGCAGAGATGGTACCATGTCCATATCCCTGATATCCACCACTGTGCCTGGTACACAATAGTCACCCAATAAATATCAACTGAATGAGTGAATGAATGGTGAAAGAATTTTGTAAATTGAAAACCACCATTATTAGCAGCACATATTGTGATTTGGAACATTATAGCACTAGGAGCAAACATGTGCTTTTTCTTTTTACTTCTTTCCATTCAGATGCATATACACATGTGCCCACAGATACGCACCATAGGACCAAAAATTTAAGAACACTTCAATTAAGTTAAACTCAACAAACATTTATTGGGCACCTGCTAACTGCCAAGCACTTTTTTAGGTACCTAGGATACATCAGTGAACAATAAGCACTCTGACAAAATATGTCATTCTCAGTTTCTTTGAAAACCTGCTCTACAGCACAGCCAGGACAACTGTCTCCTACTTTAAGTCTGTATTTAGCATTAAATTCCCTAAGCTTCTGTTTGGTTCAGACATTTCCAGGGGTAGAGTTCATCATGGAATCTTGAAAAGCAGATCAGTTGGGGGGTGATTTGTCCTTCACTACAGCAAAGATAGTGACTTTCTGTGGATGCCATTGATTGTAAAAACTCCCAGGAGGCGCCCCTTTGCAAAACCATTGGACCTACCCTTTGACGTTCAGTGCTGTCCTCTGATGTGAGCATAAGCAAATGGATTCTTTTTTTCACCTGTATGTTTAACTTTTATTACATAAGGGCTAAGCTCACCTGTCTTCTTTTCCCCCAACAATGGAAATACAGCTTCTGTGAACATCATCTTGAATTTATCATTCAGCTTTTAAAGAGTTTGACTTTCATATTTTCCCCTCCCCTGGCTAAGACGGACACTCCCAATCTGTTGGCTGCCTTTCGATACAGCGTATCCATCTACTGAGATCACTAAATTGCCTTCAGTGAGTCAGTCTGTGTGCAGATGAAAATTCCATTCCACTCCTACTGAATGAGGATGTAATCTAATCACTCACAGTTTACATGAACTAGACAAAAGGAAGACGGGATTAAAGATTAGAGATGTTCTGTGACCATTTTTATCACTACTGAGAGTATGATTCAAAGTAGCTGCTCTGTTCTTGGCAAGTGAGCAGTGTTGTCTTCCCACGTAGACTCATGTCACCAAGAATTTGTTAGAAAGTGTCCAACCCTGAGGCGAGCGCATGCACTACAGGAGAATCAAAAGAATCAAGTACACAGTACCTGCTTCCCAAAAGGGAAGCACACTTCCACTAAGGAAGCCAAACTTAAATAGTTGATCAGGAGATGCTAAGACATATGGATCTAACGGGAACTCATAGAAGACTTCACAGAGCAGATGGGACTTGAAGATGGATCTTGAAAGGTGGAGAGGTGTGGATTAGAGCGAGCTTTGAAAAGAGGACAAACATGAACATGGTCAGAAGTGCTGTCTGGTGGGGAGAGTAAGAACACCATTCAGGCTGCTGTGAATGGTCCCCGTGCAGAAGGAATCAGAAATAAGTTTATAAAAGAGAGTTTAAGGCAAACTGTGAATGTTACTAAATGCTGGGCAGAAAAGTTTAGATTTCATCTGATGTGCTCTAAAAAGCTGTTATCAAGTCATGAATGGAGGAGCAACAGGATGCAACTGGCTATCGGAATATTCAGTAGGCAGCAGCCTTCACGATGGACTAGAAAAGAGAGTGGAGATCTTTTTAAAAGTCAGTTAGAGGGAAGAGCTGTTGAGAAGTTCAGTGAGAGTCACAGCATTGTGATATAAAAGAGGAGTTGATACATTTAAGGAATTATGAAGGGACAAGGGTTAAATATTAGGATTGATTAAAGATGTAATAGGAAGAATAAAACACAATCCTAGAAGGGCAAACCAAACTCCAAAATACAGTACTTGCAACACTCATAACCTCCTTAGTAAAGTTTACCAAACCAAACAAAACAGAGCCCTTACAACCAATAGTAAAATGAAAAAATGTAAAACAAGTTAGAAAAATAGATAGAGAATATGAATATTAAAATGTCCAAAGAAATCTAAAAGGCTATTAAACATATGAAGTCACATTTAACCACACTAAAAATCGCAAATAAAAACAATAACCAGGTATTATTTTACCTATTGGTTTGGATAAAAGTAATGATAATTTTTCTACTATAATACCTGGTGTTTGTAAGGATACTTGTCCATGGGAAGGTAAACTGAGGTACCCCTTCTGGAGAGCAATTTGGCAGTATCAAAAAATCTGACTAACATGTCTATTCATCTTGAGCCCAGGCTTTCTACTTCTCATGAGTCATTTCTCATATATGTATATCAAAGCATCCCTCAAGAGTAATATACTGGAAAATAAACTAAATGTCCAACAATAAGATGCTGGATATAAGAAGTATGGAACATCATATAGACCTTAACATCATTGAAGAGAAATATTTAATACACGGGAAAATGTGCATAACATGTTAATTTAAAAGGCAGATTATAAAGAGCTTGCACAGTATGTTCCTAATTTTTAAAAATATGTATATGTAGGTCAAATACAATTGCAGACTTTGGATTCTAAATCAAACAAAAAAATTTGAAGACAGTCAGAGAAAACCAAACACACACTAAGTATTAGATGAAATTGAGTATTTGCTGTTAGTTTTGTTAGATACAGAAATGACATTTTAGTAATTTTTTAAAAAGTTTTCAGTGTTAGAGATATATACTGAAGGGTTATAGGGTAAATTATATAAAATCTTGAATTTGCTTCACAATACTCAAAAATAAAACAAAGGAATTAGATAAAACAAGAATGACAAACTGGTGATAAGTGTGAATTATCAATTCTCTCCATTTTGAAAATTTCCATAATAAAAATGTTAATTAAAAAAGGGATGGCAGAACCCTGCCACACTTTAAAAATACATATGCCTTTGTGTATAAAAAGATCGAAATGTAATGAAAGTAGTTACAATGATTATTGCTGGTTAGACAACTAGCTCGTTTTCATTTTCTTGTTATATAAATATATTTTTCAAATTTCTACAATGAAAATATAAAACTTTTATAATCAAAAAAGAAGTCTATATGCACTTTTTAAAGCTTCTTTGGTTTTGACTTTAAAGAGGTAAAGGAAATGGTGACACCAATAGCTAAAATGAAGATGATGAGAACCAGAGATGGTATGGGAGGGAAACGTACTCAAAACAGGATTTGTAGGAGTGGCAGTATTGGTGCACATCTGGATAGAGCCCTGAACTCAACTGGAAAAGGGAGTTGAGAAGATGAAGGAGTTGGGAAGGCAGGGACTCTGAGTTTAAATCTTTTAAGTGTGTTAATATTAGATACAATAGCTTTGCAAATTACCTTGGGAATAATGATTTGGGAAATTGAAATTTTTTTTCTCTCACTCATTTATTCTACAGGGTCCAGGTACTGTTCTAGATGCTGGAAGCACAGTGGTAAAACAGAGAGGCTTGAATAAGTCCCCAGATTTACAAACTAGCAGCAGAGAGTGATATTAAACCCAAAACTACACAGTCAATTGTAATAACTTATGAAAGAGAAGTACAAAGTACCATGAGAGCCCATAACAGAAAGACTCAACCTACTTTTCATTCATTCTGGGAAACTTTCCTGAAGAAGTTTTCTCCTGAAAGATAAACACGAGTTTGGCAAACAGTGGGGTAGGACCAGGGGACAAGCTTACCCAAAGTCCTTGATGCTAAAACAAACGTGATCATTTGAGGGACAAAGATAAAGCCAGTGTGGCAGGAGCAGAAAGTGAGGGATAGAGGATCCTAAGATGAACCTGGAGAGGGAGGCTGTGGAGAACATGCAGGTGTTTCAGGCCATGAGAAGGCTCGTACTGTTCTTTTATTCTATTCTAAGCAGACAGGAGGCCATTCAAGTTCTGGTAGAAGGTGGTCACTGCAGTGCATGCATCTGAAAAGAGGTCATACCAAGAGTGTTCAGAGGCCTGTGAGCCGTCAAGGTGGAAGAAGTCGATGCTTTGGACTAGAGTATTGGCAGCGGAGGTGGAGAGAAGTGGGTAGATTAAAGAGATTTAAAATTTCCAGAAAGAGAAAGTGAACCTGTAAAGAGGATTGGGAAGCAGCTGGAAAGGTGGGAGGAAGATCAGGAAACCATCCTCAAGGAAGGCCTGTTTTCTGGGAGGAAGAAGTAGTCAAAAAGGTTGGATGCTCTAATGGTGTACACTGGATAAGCTACAAGCAGAGCCAATGTCCAGCAGACCCACCACTATGAAATTACCTCTGGATATGTATTTTGATGACATTAGGGTGTTAGTACTTGCAAAAATGTGGCTGTTCTTACGAAGCACTTACATTTGGATCCCAGCTCTAGCACTTCCTGTTGGTATGACTATCAACTATTTAATCTCTGGGCTCAGTTTCCTCATCTGTAAAGTGGGCATAACAATCCCTACTCATAAGGCTGTTGGTAGGGTTAACAGAATGTATACCATGTTCCTGGTGCATTGATGGTGCTTAATAAATAAGCATCATTTTCCAGTCCTTCCTTTTTTCACTGTTTACCCTGCTGTTATCAACTCCCAAAATTATGTGACCAGGGACTCTTTACTCATTTCTTTTCTACTGCCCTAGAACAAAGGGAACATAATCCATTATCTGATACCTGCTTCAGAAGCACACTGTGTTTGATGTGTGATGCTCGATCTATCAGATCTTAATATTAGCCTGCTGGCTTTGTGCTGTTTATTTTGGTAACATGACCCTGACCAGATTCCCAGCTGCAAGAATTAAAGTGTGGGCTTTCCGTTGTTGTTTGGCTTTTCCCCCCCTTCTACAGCCAGGGTGAGGTTGAATAAGCATCCAATGTAACAGCCTTCAGCTGAGTTTGCTGAACTCTTAAAATTCAAGAATCAGGTCTATCTAGGGAAATTTTTCATACCTCAGGTGGCCGTCCCACCTCCAGGCTGCCTTAAGGTATTCCTTGGACCCTGTTTCTTAGCATGGGTTCACCATCCTTACCCTGCACCTGCCCCTCTGAAAGCTCTGAAGCCCCTGCTTCCTGATGAAGGAATGGAGATTAGGTAGGAGAAGACTGGAGAAATTGTAGAGGAGAAAGGGGTTCCCAGGAATAACAGCGAGGAGAAGAAATAAAAGGAGGAAGAGGAGGAATGAAGGGGGGTGGTGAAAAAGAGAAAGAAAAGGAGACCAAAGAAGAGGGATGTAAGGAACTAATCTGTACTGAGCATTTGACTATATGCCCATCTGTTCTCAACCATTTCATTTCATTTCCACAAGCCTACGAAGTGGTCCTGTAGTACTACAAGGGTAGGTTTCCTTTCTGTGACTCTGGTCCTTTTCCCAAGAAATTCTAGGCATCATATCTGCTTTCCCACCCCACAGAACAAAATCCAAACTCTGTAGCATGCCATTCAAGGTTCTGTAGGAACAAGTCCTCATAGGTGAGGGGACCATGTAACACAAACCAAACCCAGACTCTTTTGAGAGTAAAAGTGGGTGCCATTTGTAATTATGCTGGGAAGACAGATGAAAACCCAGGTTGTCATGGGCTAACTGGATATACTATCAGCTCCACCCCGATGTCTGTCCTAAGCTGCCCACCGTGCTGCATCACTGACCTTCCCAAATCCACCATGCTTTGTCATAGGTGTGCAAGACTAACCAAACCCCACCCATCCCATTCCAACCTAGAAAACTCATTCTTTAACACTTGGTTCAGAAAACACTGCCTCTGTGAAGTCCATCTGAAGTCTCAAAGCCAGCCTGAAGAGGGCTTAGAGCCCAGACTTTGTACCCCTGTTGAACCGGGAGTTCAAATCCTAGCTCCACCACCCGCACACTAGGTATGTTTGGGCAAGTTGCTCAAGCTCTCTCTGTCTCGGCTCCCTTTTCGGAACTACTGAGATAATAGTGCCTCCTTCATGCAGTGGCTGTGAGGACCAAGTAAGTTCACAAGTGAGGGGGACTGGCTTGGCATGAGGACTTCAGGTGGAGTGTGTGAAGCATAAGGATCTTGCCAAACCTACAGGCACAGACATGCGTATGTCAAGTGCAATGTTAAATGCTAAAGAGTTCATAGACACACTGTACATATTGTCTATAATAATCCTTAGTTTTTATTATGGTGATTTCAACATTGTCTTAATCAATACAACATGTTAAAATTTCTAAGTTCCCTTCCAGGACTTAAATAATTCTATAAGCTATCCCACATAGACTTTATGTTGGCAGGACAGTGGGCAGGTCTCGGAAAGCCTTTTATGAATAAGCAGAACAGGCTTCTATGCATGTGATGCTATTTCAGAGTTCAGTACCATTTGATTTACCTAAGGTTTGCCTTATTAAAGTGCTAATACTCCTGAGATAAGTAACTGGTCTTTTCTGTCTTCAGTTATTTTTACCTCAGTGAGAATGCATTTCAAATCCTTTGAGTGAAGGCATGAGAGAAGACACTGGATACACTGAAGGGTTAGGAGCAGAAACTACAAAGGTGAAGAAGAGCATGGAAAGGCAGGATTCCAGATGCTTAAGATGAACTATGTCCAATCACACTTTTGCTTGGAGCAAAACATGCTTGGAGGGAGACTAATGTTCAGTGCACAGGTTAGGCTGAACCTTCCACTAGGAATGCCCAGGATGACCACTCCATCCCCCGGCCCCACCTTCAACAAACGCTCCCTACATACACACACACACACACACACACACATGCATGCACGCAACTCATTTCAATGTCATCTGCCTGCCAATGTCTAGGTTTACAGTGGCTTTTGTTGTTGTTGTTATTCTCTGGCTGTCATTTTGAGGCTTTTCCCCCTACAGATTTTAATTGAATGTTCCAGAGGGGAGATATTTCTAGCATTTAGTTTTGAACTTTTGCTTCATATTGTGACCAATTAAAATATGACTAACCACAGAATACACTTTTCTTTTTCTTCAAGCATCACCTCCAACAGAGAGAATGGAGCTTGAACTCCATATTATTATTTTCCATGCTGTTTTGACTTAAATAAGAGAAAAGTTTTTTTGTAAAGTTCTTCGAAAACTTTTTGACAACCCCAATTGGGTTTTTTTCCCCACACTCCATGTATATCTTGGACAGAATTTTCTATAGTCTGTTTTTTCTCCAATCCTCATGTCAAACCTCCTTGTTAATACAAGTGATCCCCACTGCATGACTGAAAAGCAAGCTTTGGTGGATGACTTTAAAGATGACACCAATATACAGATAGTGGTGCAAATCCCTCTGCACCCAGCCCTGTCAGCAACCCTCCACTTCTGTTCCCTTGTGGCCTCTTTTCCCTTCTCCCACAAATCTTGGGCACATTTCCCAGGCTCCTGGCCACCTCTCAGTGAAGGAAGAGTCTTGACTTCTACAATGCAAAGAAAAGAGAGCACATTGTTGATGAAGCGCCGAAGGCTTGCCTCCCATCTGAAATGTATCCATAACAGCACCCTCTATATCTCATCCTCTCAGGAATCCCTCCTCCTCCTGTGCAGTTCATTCCTTTCCTTTCTCCCTTCACCGGCATTTGCTTAAAACTGCTATCCCCTCTGTCCAGCACATTTTGCTTCCCGCTCTCTTCTCCGTCTCCCAAACTGAAAATACAAGCACGATTCCTCCCTGGTCTTAACAAACCTTCCTGCAAACACCACCCCTGCCCTGCCGCTCTGTCTTTCTCATCCACCACCAGATTTCCGTGTTCTTCACTGCTCCCTTTTCAACATCATTCACACACTGATGCACTGAAATTTGGATCTCTTATATTCCACCCTAGTGACAGTGTGTTGAAGATTCAGACCAGTTAGGGAAGGCCCTTGGATTCAGACAAGGACTTTTAGAATAGGGACAATGTAGTAATTGAAAAAAGAAAGAAAGAAACTGAATGTATGTGCCCCCTTTTGAAAAAATTAAAAATTTTAAAAAGCATTTACTGTTTCCTGAGTCAAAACTGATCTAAAAATGCCTAGACCCAGAGATGACAATAAATAGTACACCTGAGTGGGGGAGAGGGGTGGGGGGTGTCAGGGACCACACCTGTCCTTGACATTGACCCCATGGGAGATGACAAGAGCAGTATACAGAGACCCTGCCTTCCTGTAGGAGCATGGAGCCAGCTGGGAGAGAACCAGACAGAAAAGAAACAGCAGGACATCCTACTGCATGTTCTCTGGGCGTTGGAGAGATCTCACATGAGTGTTTACGTGTGCCAAGAAGATAGGGAGTTCTCTGCCCCTTTGTACATTCATGCCCATGCTCCCCTGCCCTACTCCCCTTCCTGTGTGGTCTCCGGTCCAGCTCCTGTCTCTTTAGTCAAAGCAAGAGCAGTTTCCTCTGCACAACATTACTTGCATCATTTACTACTGGCAATTGTCTTCTCTGCTGCATAAAGTTCCAGAAGTGAATGACAAACCAGGAAGTGAACCTCTTCCCTGGGTCTGGAAAGAGGTATCTTCTTTGTAGTCAAGAAGGTGGAAGGTTATGGGAACATCTCTCTCTTTCTTCCCAAGCAACTCATGCCCTTTTTCCTTTGCCCCACGCATATTTTCTCCAGGAGACAATCTCAGTAAAGCTGAATCCCTTTCCACCAAGGTTTTGGCCTCTGTGCTGAGAGTGCCAACCAGTGTCTGGCAATCCCCTTCCAACGTGGACTGGCAAGTGAGCAGAGCTCAACAATCCAATCCACACAAACCATGCAACAGTCCACAGATGGCCAGTATCAGACCGACCACTACTGACCCAGTCTACACTTCAATGTGGGACCTCTAGATAAAGAGTTTTATGTTGCAGTAATAATGCCAGAAGAGTCTAGGAGCTCTTAAAATCCTAACTTTTTAAAAGAACACTTTGTTATTAGTCACTGAGAGAGAAGAAACAAAAGAATAAACACCTGGTGTCCTTAAGAGAAAGAGGAAAAGAAGGGGAGGAGAAATGGTCTCATACACCTCAGTGGATGGAGCTGTTGCCTTTTAAAGCTGTTCTTTTTAAAGCAGGGAGTCATTTGAAAGGTGGATGTTCTCACCATCACTCTGCAGTGCTATTTGAAACACCTGCCTTGGCCTGAGCTCTGCTTCGCCGGTTGTCTTCATTTGCTTGCTTAACAACTGGAGGTGTTTATACTTTCGTAACAGAACCACTTTCCTGAACAGAACTGTGATAATGAAAGTGAATTTTCTTATTTCCCAAAACTCTCAAGAGTTTAAACTCACTGCTTCATTAATTCACTCTACCTAGCTCCAAGGTGGAGAATAAATACTCCTGTGCCCATTTTACAGATAGGGAAGGTGGGAAGGTCAAAGGCTTAATGCAAACTTGGTTTCCCACATATGGAGAAATAGAGTTTTAGCAATGACAAACTCTGTGACCTTTGGAAAGTTATTCATTCTAAGTTTCAGTTTCCTTATTTGCAAATAAGGATTATAGGAACTTTGTGAGGATAAGTGGAATAGTATATATAAAGATCACCACACAGGACCCAGCTATACAGAGCTGCTGCATTGCACAACCCCACCAACATGGTGCAGCCAGTCATATAAAATGCAATGTGAGCGATGCCCCCTAGAGTTGTTCAGTCAACAGCCATGCCAGCCATGGTCTAACACACCATACTTTCTCTGTCATATTAGCCATCATTATTAATTTGGAAGTTTTTATTTTTTTTCTGGCAACAGAAGAGTAGGTGGTTCAGAACAATCCTCTCTCTGATCGTAAGAAACATGTGAAAAGAAACATCAGTTTAAGGACACTGAAAAGTTACCAAGGCAGTGAGAAATCACACTGTCAGATCTCAGAGAGGAGGGAAGCCTGTTCAAGGCTGCCTCTCCCTAGAAAGATGGTTCCCCATGTGTAGGCACTGAGTAAGCATTAGTACCTGGTAACTTGTTAGAAATGCAAATTCTTTGGCTCCACCCAGATCTACTGAATCTGACCCAGAAATCTGCTTTAACAAACCATCTGGTTGATTCTGATGTACCCTAAATTCTGAGAACCATGGCCCTTCAGGCACCCGGAATCCTGAGAGCACAGCTGAGAGACTGAGAAGCTCAGCAGGAATTGTGGCAGTCTCCAGGGTCTGGGGGGGTCAAAGCTTGGAGTTCAAGGCCTGCCTAGTAAGCACCCAGGAAATTAGCTGGGATGCTGTAAGGACCACACCCAAGAAGTAAAAGTGAACTGAAAATATTGAGCCTTCACAGGGAGTTCTTATCATATCCACTTCTGATAAGATGAAGGGTCTGCAATTGCTAGTGCCCTTAACTTAGCCCCTTTCTGGTAACAATGGCCAGTCTTCTCTGGAGGAAGAAAACATCATCCAGTGTCTCAAATTTTCTCTATCGAACACTCAGTCAAAAATAAGTGACCCCTGGCTTCCATCTTACTCCTAACATCACTCACTCTGGGAAGGCAGCTGCCATATCAGAGGGATCTCAAGCAACCCTCTCGAGAGTCCCCACGCTCGGAAACTGAGTCCTTGGCCTTCTACCAACAGCTACGTGAGTGCGTCAACTTGGAAGGGGATCCCGCAGTTCCAGTCAAGCCTTGAGATGCTACAGCTCTAGATGACACCTTGAGTAGAAGCTCACGGGAACTCCCTAACTAGAACCATCCAGCTAAGCCATCCCTCAATGTCTGACTCACAGAAACTGTGTGATAATAAGCATTAATTGTGTAAAAAAAATTGAGTACTCAACAAAAAATAACTGGGCATACAAAAAGATAAGACCTAACATACAACCAAGATTTTTCTAAGTGGGCAATATAAACAAATCCATAGGTTATGGAGTATTTGGGGAGAATATTAAAATAACTGTGCTTCATTTTTCAAGAAATTATTACTGTTTCACTGTAAGTTCATGACCATCCACCTCAAATGGGTCACGAATACTGTCCAACAATGCATGTGTCCACACCTGTGTACTGGTCAACTCAATCTCTTACTTTCCATGACTGTACAGATCTCTACTCTCCTCCCGCACTCAGAGCTTCTCCTTTGTTTTCAGCCTGTGAGCTCACCCACTTCACAGAAGACATCGAGGACATCCAACAAGCATGCATTGGCCTTCTGATCTACAAACCTACATCCATGCTTCCTTCCCCCCTTTTTAAGATGGAAGAGCTATTCATCCTCCCACCTATAAAGTCAATTCTTTGGCTACACTTTGCCTCCTGTCCCCTCCCATCTCCTTAGGAACCTCACACTTACAATTAAGTCTCTTTCTTTGAGATATTCAGGCTCTTCTCAAGCAAGCCCTTCTCATTGGACTTGTTAAATCATCTTAAATCACATTTTAAAATGCTCTTCAACTTCAGTTCTACCTCTCTTTCTTTCCCTTCACACTCAAATTTCTAGAAGAATTTGTCCTAAACTTACTGTTTCCTCTTCTAAACACCTTTCACTCAGTACTCAACACACTCCAACAGGGTTTCTGTCCCATCACTCCCATGATAACACCCTTGTTAAATTCTCAGTGACTAAATTCAATGAATGAACACTTTTCAGCTCTCTTCTATCCCATCTTGGCAATATTTCACAGAGTTGAACGCAACTCTCTTCTTTAAGCCTTTCCTCCCAGCTTGCACGATATTCTCCTGGTTTTCTTCCTACCTGTGTAATTGCTTTTTGTTATTCTTTTCAGGCTCGCATCCCTTTATCTGACTATTAAATGTCAGTTTTCTGCAGATCTTGGTCTTTGTCTGATTTTTACATAAACTTTCCCCAGATAAGCTCTTCCAAGCTTACAGCTTCAATTATGTATACATGGCTTGTTTGCTAATTTATTTATCTCTAGCCCAGACTACCTATGGTCCATTCAAGACCCACACGTTCAGTTGCCTACTGGACCTCCTTGTCTGTGTCTAAGAGGCCTGATCTTAGGCTCAGTGGGTCCAAAACCAAAACTCATCATCTTTCTTCCTAAGTAAGGTCTTCTCCAATAGCTTTTTCTTTCAGTAAATGCCACCCTCCCCATCCATCCTGTTATACCAGCCCTTAGGTATTATTCTTAATGTCTTCTTCACACTCATTCTACCCATAACTAAGTTTTGCCTTCTAAATAGTCTAAATATTTGTTCAGTTATCTCTTTCTGTCTATCACTGCTTAGTCCAAGCTACCATCATTTGTCTGACTTCCTGCCAGGCTGCTTTCCTATTATTCTTAAGATAAAGACCAAATTCCTTACTTAATGTGGCTTTCAAGGTTCTGAATGACTTTTCCCCTACCCATCTCTCCAACCTTATCTACATTATCTCTTTATTTCATTCTCCTCAATCCTCCTTGGACTTTTAAAATTCCCTTGTACTTGCAATACTCTCTCCCATCGCAGGGCTTTCACATGTGCTTAGAATATTCTTTCTCACTCCCTTCAACTAGTTAATGATAATTCATTCCTCAGACTGAGTATTGCTTCCTCAGAGAAGCTTTTGTTGATCTCCTCTGTTAAATCACATCCCTATAGTATCTGTTTTTATGGAAAGCAACTTTCCCTCTCTTTAGTAGCACTCAGAACAGTCTGATTTTATATTTGGTTTTTTATTATAAATCATGTCTATTTTTGATGACCACTATATATTCAACACATGTTTATAGCATACATAATAGATAATAAATATTCACTGAATGACTAATCAGATAAGTAGTAGTAGTTGTTGTTGTTGTTGTTGTTATTATTGTTATTATTCCAAAAACGAGAAGATTGGTTTTTCTGACACTCAAGTAAGAAACATCCCAGGAGAATTCCATATCATGGCTTTAAGTCAGCATTCAAAGTTACAAATTAATAATAAACTTCTTTTCCTTCCTATGTTGAAAACAAGTTGAGAAGTAGACACAGGAGAGAGACTTATGAAGATCAAAACATCAACTTAATTACTAATAAAGCCAAATTAGAGAGCCATGCTCCACTATTGGCCACAACTGGGTTTCTAATACATCCCCTTGGATTTGAACTTGTGTATTCCAACTGCTGGCATCACTTATGCAGGGGTAGATCAAGACCCCTGAAGCTTACTACATGGGTTAGCAGAGGTATTTATATCCAGAAGTCAAGCTGCTCCACTAGACACTGAGAAGTCAGAGAGAGGCTAAGTGGAGTATGCCTGGAACTTTCTCTCAAAGTTTCTTATTAGGTAACTCACTTTTCATGGAAAGGAAAGAGTAAGAGTGGGAAGAAAGGCGGAAATATTGCTTTGGCTGAAGCCCTCTCAAAGGAATGGAGTTTTCACTAACAAATGGAGAAAATCAATATGTAAATATTAGTGGGACCTTATTATAGCTAAAATTTTGGTTATTTAAGAAAGTGATTCAAAGTACCTTTTTTTTTCCTGGCACTAACCAGGAAATTAATGCATTCTTTCTATTATTTCCTTTGTTTTTCTTGCTCAATTGTCCTATTATTTAATGAATTATTATGGTTATGAATTAACAGTTTAAAGTTTGTTATTGAAAGAGTTTATTTCTCTGATGCACTTAGTTGCAAACACATATGATGTTCATTTCCTGAAAGTCTCTTTTATAATGAAATATGACAACATCTGCTCCTGAACTGGTTCAAAGCATTTGATTAGATATACAATGTTCAAGCATTGTTTAGGGCCCTGGAAATACAAATATGGTTGTGAAGTTAGAAATGCTTTCAGCTGCAAGTAATAGAATAGCCAAGTAACAGTGGCTTAACTATTAAAGACATTTAATTATCTCACATATAGGAAGTTGAGATGTAGTTGCATGTTGATATAGTGGTTCAACAAAGACACTAACATCCAATTTCTTCCTGTCCTTCTGTTTACCATAGTCAATGTGTTGACTTTTCACCCTCAGTCTTGTTGCCTCTCTGGTTGCAAAATGGTCAGAATGGGTCCGAAACATCCTAATGATATTCAAGGTAGGTAGAGGTGAAAGGTTCAACATCAGTGCACTTTCTCTTCAAGCACTATGCCTTTTATCAGGAAACAAATCCTTTCTCAAAGACACCTGGCATACTTATCAGTATAGTGCCCAATGGCCACTCCTGGCTGTAACAGAAGCTGAAAAATGGGATTGAGTGTTCTGATTATCTCGGATTTAAGATTAAAGCACTATGACTGGGCATGTTACTATACTGAATAAAATAGGCATCTTATCAGTAAAAAAGAAGGGAGACATCGGATGGACAACTAACAATATCCACCATAGTACGTCTGACTCAAACCCATCCCTGAAATTGTTCACTAGACTAAAAAGCATCACAAATTCTGCTGCAGACAATAAATAGCAGAAATGGTAGAGCCAAGTCTTAGAGCCATAAGTAACAAGCTCATCTAGCATTTGCTCAAACTTGTGAGAAGGTTTCAGGGTAATAAGGACTATAGAATATCTGGGAGTAGAGAGAAGAGATTGCTGAGGAAGGCAAGATTGGCCAAGGAGTCTACATGATTGAAGGAGGCTTCAATGACAGATTGAGTAGGAGATCTAGAGAGGTAGAGCAGAGAAGTCCAAGCACAGATCAGAGCAAAGGATCAGAGATAGAACTGCGTATGGAGCTGCTTAGTGGGGGAAACGAATCCCCATGGGGGAATAAAGGGGAAAAGAGGCACAGCACTAAAGGTGGAGGATGGGAATGCCTGGCTGCCATTCTCGAGTCTATTTGTTAGGTAGAGAGGAGCCCCACACAGTTTTATTAGCAGAGCAACAAGATGATGAAAGCAGTATTTTAGAGAGATTAATTTGGTGGTAGGGAACAGAAGAGATTAGAGGGAGAGAGACAAGTTGGGAGGCTCTTGCAAGGTCCATGAGGTATTGGGAGCCTCAATGAGTGCATTATCATCAGCTGTAAAAATGGAGCAGAAAAGGTGGGTATAAGAGACAATTTAACTTCATTTAGGGATATCCCCTTATAAGTGGAAGTAACCAAACATTTAATCACCACGTTCCCCATTTCAAGCGCTCACCTGAAAAAAAAAAAAAAGTTAGTTTTAAATAATGAAGGGAACCATCAGGGGGTTTGGCCAATAGTAATTTTTTAATTCTCAAATCATTTGCTCTTCCAGTTAGTTACTCATGGCCTGGTTTCACAGAAATGGGCTGCAGGCATTCCAGGAAATGAAACGTTATTACAGAAAGAGCCAAGACTCCTCAAATTTCACCACTCAAAGGGATCTGCGTTCTCCCTCCCACGAGGAGGCATTTCCCAGGGGGGAGGGAAAGGGAGCAGGCAAAGGCCTTCCCCAGGTGGCCAGCATGGATCTGAAGAGAAATCAAAGCTTGCACAGAAGCTGAAAGCCTCACATTTCTCCCTGTACTTGGTGCCACCCTGAAAAATCCTGAGAAAGTATAGCCCTTTCAACTGAAGATTCTAGGGGTGGTTAATGCCCAAAGACACACAGCAGAATCACCACTTCCAGAAAGCCAATCACCTGCAAGGGACTGTGAGTTGGAATTTCTGTTACTTGCAGCCAAAAGCATTCCTGACACAAGAGCCTTTGCTCTCCTTCTCCCACAAATGCACACCACAGCTCAAGGGGACCTGGAGTAGAGGGCACTCCCCAGAGAGATGTTGATTTAATGCATAAATAAATTCATTACAGGCACCTTCATCATTCCTATCCCTGGGTAGTAAGTAAACTATGGGCTCTGGAGCCAGACTGCTGCCTTCAGGTTGTCACTCTGCCACTTACCAGCTCAGTAACCTGAGGCTTCTCTATGCCAGAGCCTCCTCATCTGCAAAATAGTAACAGATTCTACTCCAAAGTTATGTTTTAAAGACTCATGAGATCACGACTATGAAGTGCTTAGTTTGATGCCTGCTACAGGGTTAGCACCCAATAAATGTTAAGCACTGTATTTTTCACAGATGAGGAAACAGTAATCTAAGAAGGCTAGAGAATTGGTTCAAGGTCACACAGACAAATGCTGTGCATGCTTATTTTCACAGACATGTCTTTTCTGAGCAGAGTGTCAACAAGTCAGCAAATCTTTAAGTGACCATGAGGTTGAGTTGTGAACTAAACATTCAGAATTTATGCTCAAGGATGGGCATAGCTCTTACTTTAGTGGAATTTACTATTTGGCAGGGATGTTTAGTTTTTCATGGTCAGCCTGGCTGCACACAAGGCCGGCCTTACAGATAAAAAAGTGGCCCTAGGAAGGCCACTCTTAGCAATGCACATCAATTGGCAGCAGGGATAAAGTTAACACAACTGCTTTATATTGGCCTGAATCTTGTCTTCCTAGAGAATGGATTTGCTAGAGCTATCCATCTTTCTCCTTCCTCCTCTGCAATTCGTCTGCAGGAAAAATAGTTCCCCCTTAGGCCTTTAACTGATGACTGAAAAGTCTCCAGCCAATACTAGTCCCATGAGTGTAGCATTGCTTCTTAAAAACACCTAGAATCTTTAAAACTGCAAAAAAAAAAAAAAAAGAAAGAAAAAATCCCTGGGAAAGAAAATGTCTGATGTCAATGACATATATTTTTAATAAATAAATTTATATACGTCTATATAAACACGTGTGTGTGTGTGTGTGTATGTGTTTTACTTTTATGTCAAGTGAATTTCGTTGAACAGAGGAGTGATGTCTCCCTCCTGGGTAGCTAAGATAGTTTGGTCCTTAGGACGAAGGCAGCACTAACAGGAGCAAAAGGAAGAAGGAGGAGGCAGGAGGGGTGCCATGATACCCTGGAGGTCTGGCCTGCACTCCCCTTTATCACCGTGGAACTCGAGCCTTTCCCTCTCTCTCCAAGCCTTCACTTTGCTCTACAACTGCCACCATGCTCTGCCTCTTGGGCCACACACCACATAGCCAAGTGGCAGAGCAGGATACATTCTTCCCAGGAGCCCTCTTCCCCACAAACCTAAACACAAGCACAGGCCCCCTTCACCTGAAAAGTTCTACGAATCACTCAGTGGAAACATACAGGGGGATCCAAACATTCACTATGTGGGGATATCATAAAAGTCTCAGAACTTTGTAAGATGTTTACAGGCTATGGATCCCAATCTTTCCCTGATTTTGTTTCTGGAGAATGATCTCATCAACTAAATCTTCTCCTTCTGACCCCACGTTGAGTGAGGCCAACGTGCGTCCCCTCCCCCTCGTCAAAGAAGCCAGTCTCTGCCTTGTGGTCCCAGAGAAAATTTGCCTTCTGAGTATCTGCAGAATGACAACCCCTGAACCACTGTTTTTCCTGGAATGTCTGTCCCTTGGACATTTCCTCAATAGATACATCCTGGCAGGCTGGCTGCAGGAACCCCAAACGTAGCCCTGATAAGTTCATTCACAGGCAGTTTCCCATGACTTTAAAAATGTTTAAAAATATTATCATAAAATGTCTTCCTTCCCAAAAGAAATTCTTTAATGTATTTTTTAAAATTCTCTACCAGTAAACTTTCTTTACAGGTGGGCTGGCTTGAGGGAAAGGTTGGTAGGGGCCAAGGGACCAGCATGACTGGCGATCTATTCCAATGCAAAGACTAGTGCTCATGGTTGCCTCCGAGAGACATAAAATGCCTGCCTACCAGCCGCATCTAAGTGGATTTTACCAAAGGGCAACTCACCAAACAGCCTGACTGGAGAAAAAGAGGCACTGTGGAGACATAGGCGAAGCACCTGTTCCCACCTTTGGGAAAGCAATCACCTGGTTGGCCGCGGAGATGTGATACATGCCAACCCTTCCTGTCAATGGCTACGCCGGGGTCGGAAACATGAGCTGCCACTGAGCCTGCCTCCAGGTTGCCAAATGCCTGCACCTGACAAGCAACCGGGGGCGAGTCCTTCCAACAGCCAGCCAGAGCAAAAAGGAGAGACTGCATTTGAGAACAAGCCCTGGCCAGGTTAGCCCTTTGAAACAAGAACCTGGGAAATCACTCCTGCCTGTGAGAGACAGAAAGACAGATTTCTGGGCCCACAGGCTCTGCTGTGGGGTCTAAAGGTCTCCTACCATTGTGATTCTGCAACACCTCTGCCAGCATTGGAAAAAATTATATTTGAGAAAAATGGGCACAATAAAATCACAATGTGTGCCTTTAAGGAAGAGTCCCCCAGATAAGGGTTGCTAAAGTTCCAAATATATAGCCCATAAAACAGAGGATATTTGTACCGTGGCTGAGGTTCAACATTGATCACCACTAAATGATCATCACTAACAAATCAACATGTGACATTCGCCAGAAGGCCTATTGGATGTTAAAAGAAATTCAAAAATCCCAGGAAACAGTCCCTTGATGAGCCAACAGTTTAATTTAGAGTGTCACTCACAGGAAATAGACAATAGCATTATTAAAATTGCAATAATGTAGCAACTTGTGATTTATTCACATTTCACATTAGATGCCCCCCTCCTTCAAACTAATGTTAACTACTATCAGGAAAATGTACAATAATAACCATTTATTGAGCATTTTCAGTGTGCCAGGGCACAGTGCCATGAGCTTTAAAAGCATTCTGTGACTTAACTCTAATAGTGAACACAAATAAAACTTTCTATGTGCCAGACATTGTTGTACACATTTTATATTTATTACCTTATTTCTCACAAAAACCCCATGAGGTAAGTACTATTATTATCATCACATTTTACAGATAAGTAAACTGAGGCACAGTGAGGTTAAACAATTTGCCCAAGGTTATATGTCTAATTAAGAGGCAGGGCAAAAATTCAACACTCATGCAGTCTGTTCCAAAGTTCATGCTCTCAACTCTTGCCTCATAATTGTATCTTCAAGATAACCTCCATGAAATATATGTTGCAATTACTCTCTTTTATAAGCAAGGAAATTGAGGTTTGGAATGATTAAGTAATTTCTCTAATTGCACAGCCAGGAAGTGGCAGAGCCTGGAGCAAAACTCAGGCCTTTTTGGAACCAAAGCCTAGGGGCCATAGTTTTATGTTATTTCTTGTGTCCACTGTGGTTCATTGGCTGTGAGTATATAATCATTCTTCCTCCTTGGATATCAGGTCAATATATCTGAATGGCTATTGGGTGCTAGACACTGTGCTGCCAAAAATTAGATGGCCCCTCCCTTCAAGGGCCTTATGCTTTAGTTGCAGAAGTGTTGATGCTGAAGCTGTCATTCAAGTTTAAGGAGAGGCTGAAAGAATGACCTCTTCCGTATGGTCTTTGTCACCCACAAAGACTCCTTGTGGTTGGTGGGTGTAAAGAAAAACATCGATAGTGTCCCTTACTCAGTCGAAAGTATATCTCATAATGATGTTAGCTACCAAAGTCTCTAAGTATCTCGTGTTGCTTGAAGCTACTGGGAACATATTTCTGTGGTGGTCTCACTTCCTCTGCCCATTCTGAGCGATGGTCCTTCCACGTCTCCCCACTCTGGACTTTATGGTTATGGCTGCTACAGGCCATCTAGTTGTGCTGAGTAAAGCATCACTTCTAGAAGAGCCCGTGGTCAAGGTCCTCAACAACAGTACTGAGGGACATTGACAAAACATCTAAGGACACCAATAGCGTCTCCTTTGTAACCTCAAGAATAACCTTCCTGAATCTGCCACTTACGGGCCACGTGATCTCTGGTTACTCAATTTCTGTGTGTTTCAGTGTCCTCTCGTATCATGTGGATAACCATAGGATCTTTCACCAGAGTTTTTGTGAAGATTAAATAAGCTAATACGTGAAAAGCACTTAAAACAGTGCCTGGAGCGTTGATGCTCAATAGATGTTGCTGTTGCTATTGTTTCTCCTCCTCCTCCTTCTTTTTCTACTTCTCCTTTTTCCTTCTTTTCTTTCTTCCTCCTCCTTCCTCTTGTTTTTATTATTATTATTATTTATTATAATCAAATTCAGTGTTTTCTAGGAGTCTCCTTTTTCTTAAGAGCTGATAATACACTAGTAGGTCTGTCTGTCAAGTGGAGAAAGAACACGCTGGTCCTCTTTATTGTCATCAACTTTTGGCAAATTTGAGCAGATTTCAATTTTTAAAAATTCTTATATTCTTCATTGTCTAAGTAGTCATTGGTCTGAATAGAATTTGGACCTTATTTCACAACACCTCAGTAGTGTAAATGGGTCTAAAAGGACTCCTGAACTGCAGAATTTGTTTTGTGTAAGTACAATCTTTAACAAAAGAGAGAGAGAGAAACACGAGCTTGCCAAAAGCAAAATAATAAAATAAATGGTTTGTCTTTCATTTAAAACTCTAGATTCCCAGGAATCTTCTGAAATCAAGAAAAAATTGGGTTGAGAAGGTGTGTTACTGTTGGCATTGTTGAGTGTGTCGATGCATTTTGGAGATGATCAGAAAAGGTTAAAGTCACTCAGTAGCATCTACCAATCTCTGTTCAAGTGAAAGCAAGTGTTCCAAATTAGCTGCGATCCAGTTTTGAATTAGATATTTGTCCTTGATCCTCTCACTAAAGTCTTTGGCTCTGGTCACACCGTTTTTCCTGAAAAGCCTCTGGTTCTTATTGACCTGCACTGACTTTAACTATTACTTCATCCCCCGTGACTCCAGGCTGTGTTCTACACCACAACCCCGTTGTTTCACATCAAGAAAAATGTTCACTACTGTCACAACCTGTGGTGAGACAGAAGCTGAACATCATCTTGATATGACAGCACCTGATAAAGCGGCCATTGACATGTATCAGTACTAGAAAAGTAGCAAACGCATGATGGTTGTGGTTCTTTTGCTTTCTAAATTAATTGACTGGCGTGAAGGATGACAATATTGGACTGCAAATCAAAAGAAGGTATCTCTAAGAGGGAACAGCACAGCTTCTGATAACAGGGAAGCTCAAAGGGAAATAAAGGACAAACCTCCAGGAGGTCAGCATGAGCCTTACTGAGTGTAACTCAGTGAAGAAACCAAAGACAGAAAGGAGGGAGAGAAGAAGAATCAATCATTTATCGATAGCTCATTAACAAATTAGCCCAGGATTTAGTGACTTAAAAAAACAGGTTTGGAACTACTGTGTGGCTAGTGATCATGCACTTACATGACACTGAGAGTGTGTGTCTTCTTAAATGTGGTGCCCTAAGCTTGCCTCACTCTCAACTTGGCTCTCAAACACAACAAAATATATCGATAATCTCTCACAGTTTCACTGGAAGAAGCTCAAGCTAGATGGCTTTAGCTCAGGGTCTCTCAGGAAGTTTCAGCCAAGATGTCAGTTGGAATTGCAGTTATCTGAAGGCTTGACTGGGGCTGGAAGAGCTGCTTCCACAGTGGCTCACTCCCACTGCTGGCAGGTTGGCGATGGCCGTTGGCAGGAGGCCTCCTTAGTCTCCACGTGGGCTTCTCCATAAGCTGCTTGGATGACCTCATGGCACGGCAGCCAACGTCTCCCTAGACCAAGTGAGCCAAGAAGAAGGAAGGTGGGAACCACAAGGTCCTTCATCAGCTCCACTCAGAAGTTGCACACCATCATTTCCACCATATTCTATTGGTATCACAGACCAACCCTGATGCAATGTAGGAGGGGATTACACAAAGGTTTGAATAATGGATTGCTGGCAGCCATTTTGAAGGCTGCCTACTTTACAAAGAAAGAGGAGGAAGAGAGAAAGGGGAAGAAAAATGCTTAACTGAGCATCTGTCTTTTTAAGGATGGCTTTGGCTTGAACTTTTGGATAAAGGTTAAGTCAAAATAGCAAATTTTAGAGGAGAACTAGGACTGAGTGTATTATTGGATAATCGAACTCCAGCTCCTAACTCAGCAGCTGTTACATGTGTGGGGAGTGCTGGTTAGTGGGAAGGCTGAGCACAAGGACTTCAACCTAGACACAGACTTTCCATTGAATATGTCCATCTAGGAAGACTGCCAGTCCATAAAATCCCGGCTAGTGAGGTACTAAATGATTTGGGCAGTAGAGGGGATATCATAACTTCTGTTAAAAGATAACTTATTCTATTAGTGTTGCTTTGTTCGCAAGCTCAAGAGCTTTACTTATTCCCGAGGAATCTGTGCTTAAGTCCAATCTTTGTGATTGAATGACATCCATGTTCTTCGCTTGAGTTACACACAAAGTTGCCACAAATAAGGACCACAAAACTTTCTATTCCCCAAAAGATGGATGTGATTATTTCTAAGAAGAAGCCCTTTTTGATCTTCTTCAATTCGACATTGATTTTCTTTCTATCAGAATAGAGAGCACAAGGCAAGCAGATCATCCTACCGTCTTCATTGTGGGGTCAACCTCTCTCCCTCAAACACGGAACTTCCCAGGAACTGTATCATACCTTCTGCCCAACGATGACCCTGAAGTTAATACATGGATCTTTCTTTTCACCCAAGAGTGCAGTGATTTTTTTTTAATGTGGAGAATGCAGTGCCCCAGGGACTTTATTCCTAAAGATTCACTACATCTCCAACTCCTGCTCTCTTTCTCCTCTGCTGAGTGGTCCCTAGCTATCCTGACAGGGGATCTGCCCTCACACCCAGCTGTCCCCCGGCTGATGCCTCCTGTAAGACCTCCACAAGAATGAAGGGAATGTGTCTGTCTTCAACGCCGAGACTGTCCATCAGAACTAAGAGTCAGTGTGCAGATGCCCTTCCCTGCTCTTTTGTCCCTGCATCTTATCATGGCTCTCCAGCAGGGCCTTTGCTTTCCACACCTCACTGGGGGTGTGTGGGCTACTTTTTCGCTTGCATCTCTGTTTGCAAAGATATGTATCCAATTCCACACACAATGAAAGAATGACAACAACGTGAATTACAAATGTTATGATGCATTATGCTTTGATTAAATAAGAAATGTGATCGGCTGAGCCCAAAAGGATAGAACTAGAATCCCGTCAAGAGAAAAGATGAATGAACAGAACTACAGTGACATCTGCTGGTCCCTCCCTCCCATAGAGTTGTTGGTTTAGGTGTCACCAGAAGAGTGGGTGGTGGAAGGAAATAATCATGATGACAATCTCATGCTATAAAAACAATCCTTTGAATGTGCTTCTATGTAAAGATGTATTCAGTTCAACTGTTTTAATTGGTATGTCGTGAATGAGAAAACAAAAGCCTTTGGAATAGAAGGTGAAAATTATTTAGTCTGCAGTTGCTCATAACAGCAATGGAAAAGCCCACTTGTGCCTTCACTTTAGCACATGCTCACCCACGCGCCACAGCAGATTGGCGTGTCCATCTGGAGAAGAAGGAAAGTATGCAAACAAAAAGGTTCTACTCAGAATTATTTCTGAGTCTTAAAATCCTGGCTTCCTCTTCAGAATTCCAGGAGATGCTGAGGTTCCAGGGGACACGAATGACCCTCCCCACCCGGGATGTACATCTTGAAGGGTTTCTCTGTTAAAAAAAAGTCCACTGTTGCAGGTCTGAGGCACATTAGAAAAACATAAAGATGTAATCAGGCACTCCTTGGGGTCTGGGGCTTCAGGGGATCAGTAAACTTTGTCACCCTGTTGGCTTCTGCTCAGGCAAATCTTCAATTATCAATGTTCGCTGCCCTCTATGCCAAAAAAATGAAATGAGATCTGCTCTGAGGTCCAGCATCCTGAGCACAAAATGCCCAAAGCTGCCTCCCTGGAGCCTAAGAAGTCTCAGCAAAGCATTCCCTTGAGGATTTCTCACCAGTGTCTTTTGCAGAAAGGGCAGGGGTTTTGTTGGACCCCCAAAGCTGTGTCACAAAGGGAGCCATCATCTGGACTCTGGATAATGACCGTTCTGTTTTCAATGAAATACAAACCCACATGGATATCTTTTTCCTAAGCACTGTCCTAAATGCTTTCAGTGTATGGTGTCTGTAACAATAGGTTATAAAGCTCTGCTAACAGCCTTACTTACCCAAAAAAAAAAAAATTAGTAGCGATTATGTTTTTCAGAAATTATCAAAATGATTTTAAAGTGGTCTGCATGTACCTTAGCTTTGGGGGCTGTGCGACAAAAGATGAGCACTGCATTAGGAACAAAGGAACTTTTCACTTCCGTCTCATGCTTGGGCTGTGGGGCTGCTCTGAGTGGGGAGGCACGGCTGGCATCTTGCTGTGCTGAAAGCATCCTTATCCCACATCTGAATAAAGGGCAAAGAGGCCCCCGTCCAGGCAGCATGTGGGGATGCGCACGTCTAACAATAACCATATATTGTGTGGAAGTGCAAGTGTGGACAGTCTGCACTTCTTGGAAGCTGAGCTGTGTTACAGCTATCTGGGTTTCTTTTAACGACTCTGAGGGACAATGCATCACCTACAAGTCTCAAGCACATTCGATAAAACATCTTGGAGTCGGTGCCTGTGGAATTCATTTTCCAGAGACAGCCATGCTTGGGGATTTGATTTCTAAGTTTTTTTTTCTTTCTTTCTTTCTTTTTATTTTTTTTTTTTCTGTTTTGTGTGTATGTTTAAACTGCAAAGCTACTTTTTTCCCCTCTATAATCTTTCAGCCCTCGTTGAGTCTGCACAATTCATCATTGTTTCAGCAGGTTTTCTACAAGGGAAGATTACTAAACTAATTGATTATTAATTGATTATCATAATAGTCACATTCTATTTGCCGTGATTCCTGAAAGCAAGGTATGCCCCGGGTAGTTCTCAATAGTCAGGGATTTGCAGACCCAGAGCCAGGCTGGGGCATCCCCAGGGACCCATCCATCTGGCTCTGACAGTGCCACATCCATTACTCCCACAAATAATGCTAGGGGAGGTAGTATTGGGTGGAATTGAGAGTATCGTTTCCTGTAGTTTCTTCCATTTGCAAGAAGTCGAGCACTTCTTTTTTCTGAATATCTCTGGCATGATGCCTGTTTGTGAGAAGAGGAGGAGGATTTTCCAGGATCCTTCTCTGCCTTCCTGAGGCCACTGACTCCAGGCCCTCCAGGCTCAGTGGACTGTGGTCCTAGTCCTGTCTCCTGACACATGGTTCAGCTTGTGACTCAAACTCTCTTGCTGTTAAAGGGTGACATTGTCACGTGCATTCGTGCAGCCCTGCACTGGGTCATTGAAAGCCCTTTCTTGGGTGCCCTTCATGCCTTAGCCCTTTGCTCAGGACCTGGGGACACAATAGTTAGTGCACAAGGGGTGCCCTCCGGCCAGTGGGGCAGAAAGACAGTTACCTCGACTAGGACAATAGGGTATCATGTGTGCTGTGGCAGCACAGAAAAGTGAGGCAGGAGTCAGGAAAGCTTCCCAGAGAAAGGGACATTCGAGCTGAGTTTACGAGGATGTGGAATTAACTGAGTAAGGAAGGGAAAGTACATTCCAGGCAAAGGGAGCAGAATGGAGGAATGAAACCACAGCCAAGTTCAAATAAACAGTTGTTCCCTGGTGGCTGGAAGGAAGGTGCATGTATGTGGGGTCCGGCAATGACGAGGGACACATCAGGAAACGGAGAACCTCTGTATGTGGGGCTTGTTGGTCCTCAAAGGCATATCTTCTTGTCCTGCTTTATTTAATATTTGCTGAGCACCTGCTATACAGGGGATGGTTCTCCATGCTTGGCAGGATTGAGAGGAAAGTCGTCTCTGCTCTCAATAACAAACACACAGCAAGTGCCCACTGCAGACCAGACCATCTGTCCTTTTGCTGTTCTACTGAATCCTCACAAATCTGCAAAGTAGGTACTGTCATCCCAGTTTTACAGATGAGGAAACCAGAGCGCTGAGAGGTAAAAATGACTTGTCTAAGATCAAACATGTGGTTTGCAACACAGCTGGACTAGAACTGCAAAGACGTCACAAGAAGCTCATGATTCAGTTTCCAGTAATACAAAACCATACAGAAAAGAGAGGAGCCTGGGGAGAGGGATGTAAACATTTGGGGTGGTACTCCCCCTTTTCAGCCAACATATCCCCTTGCACCATAAAGGAGCCCTGAGCCCAGAATTTCTGGAAATCCCTATGTGGATTCTGCAGGCAGGAGAGCTCCACAGAGATGGCTTCTTTTCCTGTTGCCTTTTCTCCCCAACCCCAAGCCTCCCTGCCTTTGAAACACCTCCTCCTCTCCTGATGAAGCCCCTGATTCTGAACCCTCAGCCACTAGACAAGGTGTAAGCCTCCTCTTGGATCTTCCCCATGGCCTCTGGCATGGGTAGCAATTCCCACCAATTCCCACTTTAGACATTTTTCAAGCCAGGCAGAGAGAAGCAGACAGATTCATAGCTAGGAGGAGAAAAGGAGAGAGAATACTGGGATGATTCTCAACACAGGGCTGTGGTTTCCTTTATAGAACTCTTGTTCGTATCAATTGTACTTGATTACTTTCCAAAATATTAAAAATCCCTAAGTAAATCTTGCCCTGTTAAGGTCAGTCTCCTGCCAGTAGCTCTCATCAGGCTTATAAATTCTACTTTTATCTCCTCCACCCTGCTACCTACTGTTCTCTCAACCTGACACCATAAGTTCCAATAACCAGTTACCCAATTCCTGGGTCATGGTCTCCCCCACAACAAAGAGAGAAGTGTAGTCTCACTAATACAGAAAGCAAAGAAAAAGAAAGAATAAACATGGACTTCTTAAAACAACTAAAAGTGGCAAAGTCTGCTTAGAAATAGAATGTTTATAGAGAATTTGTTAAGAAACAGCACGCTTCAATGTATGTTGAAATGTAATGAACATACGGTAAAAATCCAAGGAAAAGAAAGCCATGGGAACAGTCTTTGAAAGGGTTGAGCTAGTATGCAGGGAGTATGGCTGGATGTTTCTAGAACACTGTAGATCCTACTCGTTTATGCCTGCATTCCTCTGGCAACGTTTCCCGGTGGCTGATCTTTTCACCCTGAACCCAAATGGCCAAGGTCAACCCTTAACACCTTGTCAGGGGCTCCACTGTTTCAGCTAGTGTGTTGTGTGTTTGCTCATTGCCTCTTTGGTCTTTGAGTTCTCCAGAAGTCACATAACATTGTATTTCTGAATCTGTAATACTTCACATCACAGGCAGAAATAGAAAAGGAAGATGCTGAAGGGAACATGAAGGGAGAAAAAGGAGACTTTGTCAGGAGTTTTAAACTTTCTTATTGAGTTAGAAGGAGCCCCTGGGAGAAGACGCTTTTAGATGTTTGGTCCTTCTGGGCGCACTGTTGCCATAGAGAAGAAAGAGCGTGATGGTTTAAAAGTGGTCGGGACACGCAAGGGGCTCAAAGGGATGACTGTAGGAAGGTGTCTGTCTCACAATTGCTCTTTTATGTGGGCATTAAGGCTGTGACCGATATTGTCATCATTTACAGGATATATTTCTTTCAGAAAAGCATGAGAAATCTTGGCTTTTGACTGTATAAAGGAGAAAACTTCCAGCTTTTACCTAAAATCCTTTATCCCATGATTCATAGCATTAAGAAAAGGATTTAGGCACTTAAAGGAAGGAATTTCAAATTCGTGCTGTACTCCTGCTTTGCTCTGTAAACGGGCAGGTTTTCCTTTGCTGGTTTTACAATACTTATCATTTCCAGCCAGAGCACAAATGTTGGGGAATTTCATAAATACACAGGTAGTGAAAGCATTTGTGGCATTGCTCTATTAAGTCATCCAAATGTTAGACAAGACATTCTAATGTAGGAATCCTGACTTTTGGAACAAAAGACCCCAAGGTGGTTGGAGGCATTGACAGTGACCAGGAGAAAATGAGATGAATAAATGATCTCCTCTGGTTAATTAACTGTCCAAGGAGACAGTGTCAGTAGCTTCCCTTGCGTCCCCTCCCCTACCACAAGCGTCAGAGAGTCAGTGGAAAGGCTAATGTGAGATGGATTAGCAGCTTGTGAACATCAGTGGGGCTGCCTCAAAGTTTGCCCAGCTTAGCACTTACCAAGATACCTCTTATGGGCTGAATTGCATCCCCCCCAAATTTATATACTGAAACTCTACCCCCAGTGCCTCAGAATGTGACTATTTTTGGAAATAAGCCCCCTAAAGAGATAATTAATTTAAAATGAGGTCATTAGGGTCAACCTGACCTGTGTCCTCATAAGAAGAGGACACAGACACACACACGGGGAAGATCCTGTGAAGACACTGGGAAAAGATGGCCATCTGCAAGCAAAGGAGAGAAGCCTCAGAAGAAACCACCCTTTTGATACCTTGATCTTGGACTTCCAGCCTCCAGAATTATAAGAAAACAAATTTCTGTTGTTTAAGCCACCCAGTGTGCAGTACTTTATTATAGCATCCCAGGAAAACTAATAAAGTGCTTATAATAGTCTGTTAAGTGAAAAAAAATGAATCAGTCTATCAGTGATGACTCTTAGGAAAGCTGAAATCTGCAGACATTATGGTGAGTATGGCCAAGTGTCTGGCATTAGTTCTTGAGCTCATGACTCAGATAACCTCAGGCAAGTTTGCAAATCTCTCTGCGTACCAGATCCCTCTTTGGTGAAATGAGGATAATGATATTTTATTATACACTATGTATTTACCAAAGAAGTCCTCTGATATGTACTTGGTATATAAAGATAAATGCCACTGTCCTGTTCTGGTCATGTTTATGGTGACTCTAATTAAGAGGAGAGAGATGCTCATAAATGAATAATTTCAACACAATGGGATACCTGCTCCAATAGAAATATGTACATGCTTCCAGAATCATGTGCGTGTGTTATGGTTACATCAGATTAACTTTTAAGAGTGAAGTTAGGAAAAACTTCACAAAGGTAATTCTTGGACAGGGTCTTAAAGTTCAAGTTCAGATGGCAAGAAAATCAGACATGAGGGCTTTGGGATAAAGAAGCATGTGCAAGGGCAAAACAGGCTGAAAGAATGGTAGGTAGTTAGGTGTGACTGGAGAGCATTACCAAAATTGGCAGAACATGAGGCAGGAAAGCTACGTTGGTCCTGAATACCTAAACAAGCTGTCTTGGCTTTATTCTATTAGACACTAGGGATCAGAGAAGGTTTTTAGGCAAGAGAGTGAGATGAAGAGATCTGTCTTTTGGAAAGCATAACTTGAAGGCAGGGTGGTAAATGGATGTGATGGGAAACATTTGGAAACAGATGCCAAGTAGGTATGCTATTGCCATAGTTCATGTACTTGAAAGACCGTGGGGTGTTGGGAGGATTGAATTGGATAACCTATGTGAACTCACTCTTTAAATAATAATATTAATAATTGTGATTTTTTGAGAGTGAGATGATTTAAGAACTGAGCTTCTCATAATATGTGTCAATGCTAATTAAATTTTCAGAGCAGTTGTGAAAATTAGTTAATATTATAATAAGCATGTGATACCACATAAATTTCTTAGTTGCAAATTCCTTAACATTAAAATAACCACTCACTTTGATGAAACAGCCAATAAATTAGAAGAAAGAAGTAGAGAATTTCACCAAAATGGTCTTTTTTTTGGTGGCAACAAGTCTCTGCACATTTAGCAGAATAAACCAAGGGTTTAAATTCCACAGGTATTGGTATTGAAATTCCATAGACTATGAAATATAAATAACAGTATGTTTTAGAAACTGGGTAATTTACTTTCTTCACCAACATGTTCCCCTCTTTCTCTGCATGCCTTACCCTAACTGCCTAGCAGAATTACCTGCTGCCTCCTCTGTGTTCCCAAAGCCCTTTGTTTCATATTGCACACATCACATTGTGGGAAGGGATATACATAAGCCTCTGTCTCCATTGCTAGATCACAAACTCCTTGTCTTCTTCATCTTTGGCTCCCCAAAGCCTAGCACAGGGCCTGCCTGGCCACAGCAGATGCTTGATATTTAGTCACTGAATTTCTTTAAGGTTACTCCCAGGATGGTGTGTGTGTGTGTGTGTGTGTGCGCGCGCGTGCGTGCGCGCATGTGTTTCTGCTATAAACTCAAAGGGAAAAGTGATAAAGTGATGTGGATTCCACTTGATGGCCTGTTCTATAAAGTGTTCTCTTTGTAATGTAAAACCCCAGTGAAGGAACTGACACATGCCAGTGTAAGTACACATGCCAAAGCTCTGTCTCAGCAGCCAGCTTTGGTGAGCTCAGCTCTCTTTGAATGCATGTGTCTGATTCATAAGTGCTTGTCCTGCTTCATTGCCCTAGTTCACATCACGTTTATTTGTTTGACTTATGCAGGACTAGTGTGTATACATCTCCCATACAGGATCTCATTATACCAAGGCAGAAAGCAGCTTAATGCACACTTTGTACTTTTGACACCTAGATAATCCAGTTATCATCTTGACATGGAAATTGGGATGTCTTTGTTCTAGTGGCCTGATATACTCAAGTTAGAATACATACATCAACGATTTCAAAACACGATGTGTTCCACAAATATCAAATCTTCTTCACTGCATTTCAAACAATGTAGTCAAGATGGTTCATTATACAAGGATAGGGAAATAAATTCACTTTTTTTCTCTTTGCTTTTCTTTTGTTGACTAAGGAAGCATCAATAAAAAGGCCAGGTGCTCTGTAGTTGACGTTTTCATGGACAGCACATGTACTCAGCACTCAGACTTGCTGCCATTTACTATCTTTCCCCTTGGATGTTAATAAAGCAATAGGATACTTTTTAAAGTGTCTTTTTTTTCTTCCCCTTCCTTAAATCATACTTAATATTGAGATATCTTAGAAAAGCTTTTTATTTCAACAATCGCTTACTTTTTTTTGAGATCTTATCATTTGCGATGTGTCATCCTAGGTACTTTAAACTCTCCCTATAATCCTCACCAGCCCTACAAGGTAAGTATTATTATTTCTCTCCTATTTACAGATACAGAAGTCGAAGAAAAAGTCACTCTGCACCATTAGTGGGATGGAGTTAAGAGCCTGTGTCTCTCTGACCTGAGTCTGGCTTTACACACTGTACTGCACCGTCTCGGTCTTTTGAGGTAGCACACAATCCTCTGCTAACTTCAGTCTGAAGTTAGAATTGTAACTGAAAGTCTGCAATCATTTCCAGCATGAATTGGGAACTCCATATACGTCAATGAATGACTAATGTAGTGCTAATCACTAACTGTAGGTCCACAGGGGAAGATTCAGAAATAGCAGAGATAAGAATATTTTTGCACCTGTATAACAATAGCATCAACAGCGGTAATAAAGATAATAACATTTAGTTCACTTGTGGAGAAAATGTTATAAGCTAATCTCAGTGCAGGCGATAAAACGAAGGCAGTTGGTGGGTCTGAGGTAGCAGCTTCAGTACACTCACTTGGCAGTATGCTATGGCCCAACGAAGATTCGTGAGACTTCCCGAGCAATATCCAAGGGATGATGACAAAATGTTGGATAAATCACTCCAAAGCTATTACAGAGAGACTCACTCTGCCATATGGAAAAAACGGTTAGGGAACAATTAACTTCAACAATGTATATTGCCCCTGGAAACGAAACTGGGTTAAGGCACTACGACAAGGCTGACTGCAACCTCTATAAATTAGTGCGCAATAATGGGCATAGTCTGAAACCATAAAAACTTTCAAAAATAGAATAATTGCAAGCCATGAAATTATTTATAAAAGGAGCAACAACAAATTCTAAGGTAGACACACCCAGCCCTCTTCCCTACTTAATTTGCCATATTTATAGATTAAATAAAGCAAATGTTTGATGGGTGTGAAGGCTCCAGTGTAGTGAACCAAGATAGAATAATTGGCATTAAAATTATTGCAAGTGTTTAATCCAAGAAACCTTGTTTATGAAGTACAGAAGATGTAAAACAAGTGAGCATGAATGGAGACACAGTGCTTACATTGCTGTGTGCTACCAACAGACATAAAAAAGCTACTAAGATTATAAATCATCAACCAGCTTTCAAATGCAAGTAAATAGTGGAATTAACACAGAGCTCGGTGGAGACCATAAACCAGGTTAAGTAGACACAAAATTTAAAAACACAACATATAGTGAGATAGAGCCATAGTCACAAACCAACAATTTCTGGATTAAAGACCAATAGTTTGCTACATACTCCAATCCAAAAAGAGAATGGGATCCTGGGCATGACCAGATAAAGAGGCAAAGGGCCAGAAGAGGAAGGCAGGCATGTTTTGAAGAGCAACCCAGGTAGCTATGCAGCTGCAGGTGTGATAAAACAAGTGTACGTTATACTTTAGGGACAATTCAGAAAATGATGCCACTGGATTTCTATTCCAACAACAAATTATCATAAGGATTTGCACATACACATGAAGATTCAGTCAATATAATGATTACACACAACCTTCCTAAGAATTTTAATCATTATTTTTAAGATGTCTTGGTTACTTAAGTGCTTTCATATGTTTAATATAACTTTATTTTTATAGTAATTGCAACTTTTGTTCATAACACCATATAGCAGATGAGAAAATGGAAGCTCAGGAGCAGTGAAATAACATGTCTAGGATAACACAGAATGTCAGTGGTAGAACCAGGATTAGAACACAATTTCTGACTGGTACAGCTTTTACTTCCTGTGGAATCAGCCCTTCAAGTTTTAAAGTGGTCTGAAATGTAAAATACCAGTTGATTATAAGAAAAATACGTATCCAAGTTGGGAGATACATTTAAATCCCATTAAACTAACTAAAAAATTCATGAGCAATGCATGGATAATTTGTTTCTTATTAAAACATTAAACTTGTAGAGAATATTTAGCTGTTCAAATGTCAAGTAACAGGATAGCTATAGTAAGTTAATTAGGTACCAATTCATTGCTAAAGATACTAAATTGACATTTAATAAGCATATTAAATACCAATTAACCAACTATATTTAGTGCTAACTATATTTAGTCAAAGCTGTTCTGTTAATTGCTTGCTCAGTGCCTCAGTATCTATGGTCAATAGATTATAACCCAATTAACTATATACATTAATGTGTTTGCATATATGTCTCCCCAGTGGGGAGTGCTGCCCAGATGCCCATGTGTGGGGTTAACCATCATCACCCATCTTGGTGAAGAAAACACCATCCAGCAAGCTGCTCCAACTTATGGAAGACCCTCTATAAGAAAAAAAAGTCAGCCAGATCTAATGACAAAGATACAGCACTCTACTGTCACTGCTGAACTCAAGACATGGAGGAATTAACAGGTGCTGGTAACAGGGGGGCACCGGGCTCTTTGAGGCAGAGCTCAAACTCCTTTGAGCCCTCTGCAGAGGAACTTTCTCGATTCACAGAAGCCACAGCTATGGTGTTTCACGAAGACCATTTTTATTACCATCTACAGGAGGGAGGAACATACTAATAGTGATAATTGCCTCCAGGATCTCATGAATTTCCAGGGCTCAAAAGATCCTGGGCAGCATTATTTTGGACTGCTCACTGAATAATGTTGTCAGTCACATGCTGTGGGACCTGTATTGTGTATTCTGGTCACAACGCGTTCCTGCAGACATGATGCTTCTCACAATAGAGAAGAGGCACGTGAAAAGGGATCAGGGACCAGAGCACATTAACCTTGGTCACTTTTCCCTGACCCCATGAAGGCATTTAACGTGTCTGCAGATCCCAATGACACTGGGACTCCTTCCAGAGATTTGAATATGGAGAGGTGCGGGACAGTGGTGTGAATCATTCCTAAGGGTTGAAGGGCAAGGCTGGCAGTCACTTGCCAGGCAAGAGTGTATTCTTGCAAGCAACATGTACCTAAACTAGCCTAGTCTCAACATGGCGAGATCGTGTAATAAACATTTCCTAAATGAAGATTAATTAATATTTTGGAAGTCAATCCAATCTTAAAATTTGGGGGGAACATTTTCCATTATTAAAATAATCAAGTTGTTGCACCTAGTATGACCACTGCGCTTGGCCAGAGCCAATTTCCGGGGGTGTGAACATTTAGTGGTAAGGTCTACGTGATCATATTTGCTACGCAATCCAGAAAAGTCAGTCACTTGAACAATGAGTCAAGCAATTAGTTTTGGGAGTTCACAATTTATGGGAAGAACTTTTCCAAGGGCAGTCTGAAATCTGAAGTCCAGGAAAAGCTGAGTCAGGAACTGACGACATTACAGCTGTGGGAGACAGGAGTCAGGGGACAGGAATAACCAACATTATTCCAGGAACACCTTTTTCAGTGTCTCGGATGGATGACAACCCTGCAGCTTTTGTCTGAGATTGTCTTCAAGTACTGTTGCTCCATCTCTATAGGTACAACCAAAAGAAATTCCCTAAAATAACTACAATTCAAACATCTTAAGTCTGGAGGAATAAAACTGAATTGTGGTAAGACTGTATTTCTAGAACAGAATATATAGTAAGGCATGCAAAATAGCAAGAGTAATAATTTCAAGTACAAACAATTACACATATACTAGATGTGATTATAAAATGATATGAGTGGCTATAAACAAAGATCATGAATGTATTAATTAGATACTACATTGAGGGAGTGCCTAGACACAGTGACCCCGGTTGACTTGTTTTTTCTCCCAGCTGACCTGTCCTTTTGTTCCCCACGTAAGCAAGGATTTTGAGTATTTCATGCCAGAGGTCCATCAGTGAGTATCGGCGGGACTGCATCTGTGTGTGGCAGGAAGGGCCAGAGGGAGGGGGCAAATATCTCCCTCCTTCCAAAATGGCATTGGGCTCTGATGAGAACCTTCCCATCATCTTGAGACTTGGCAGTGTACTAATATGTAACACTGTTAAAAGTGTCCCAGGGCGGGTCAAGTAATGCGATTTACCTCATTTGGCTTTTGCATCGAATTTTCCATTGGAAAGACTTGTGCACTTTGCATGTTTTCAGTTAATGAAGGATTGCAGTGTGCCTGTGAGCTTTGTTTGAGGATGCCATGAAATGGGGGAGAAAATTAGTATCCGGAGGGAGATCATTGTTGCCCTGAATAAGTTTGATCAATGAGAGAAAGGAATAAAGAGATTGTATGTAAAATTTAAATTCTTCAGTATGAGGTGCTCTTGGGTAAGCAAAACACTCAAGCCAAGGTTAGTAATGAATTAGTTAACACAACAGAAGAAGACAGCCTGACTCTACAGACTGAGCCAGCATTTCAATTTTCAGCTCAGTAGGCAGTGGAAGTGCAGCTGACGAGGGTCCTTGGTATAAATCATAAATTCCAGGATATTGTACGATAGCCTTCTAGGTAAACCACAGTTGACATATAGATTTGAGGTTCAGAATCTAGTGATGGTGTTTAAAGGGAAAAGAAAGACAGAGCTATATTGGTGGGTAAGAAGAATGCAGGAAATTCAAGATAATGAATTAAATTTTCTTCTGATGGAAGAGAAATGGACAAAATGGGATTCCATGTTTGGTTCTAAAAGTTGGCAATTAAGAAGCATTAAGTACTAAACTTGATATGTCATAAAACTTTGGTTGACTATCAGTTTTAGTTTATTAGGTAGATAAGAACAAAAGGACAGAAATGCAGATCAAAAGGGAATATACGTGAAAGAAATTTAAAGAGATTTTACGGATAAAGTGATGCAATTAGGATGAATTTGATAACCATACGGATTAGTGTAAATTAAAAAGAGTATAATTGGTTATACATGTGAAAGAAATTCCTTGCATGTTGCTTTAAGAAGGAGAATAGTGAGTTTACTTTAAACTGCAGAATTCAGGGCTATATTTGTCACCTCCAGACCATTACCCTCAGAGACACCCTCTCCACATGCATGTTGGGGAGCAGAGGAGCAGCAGAGGAACACCCTCTGTTTCCTGACCCCCAACCTTTAAAGGCTTGCATGCAGTGTGGTCTGTGGTCCAGCAACACTGCCTGGGAGCTTGTTGGAAATGCAGGACCTTGAGCCCCACTCTGGGCCTGTGGAATCAGGGCCTGTATGATTCATGTGTACCTTCATGTCTGAAAAGCACAGGTCTACAGCTACCAACCACAGCTCTACCTCTGGATAAGGTGGGATTGAAACAGGCTTGGATTTGAATCCTGGCTCACCCCCTTACTAGGCAATCTTGATTAAATTATTTCATCTCTAAATTCCAATCTCCTTATATGTAAAATGGAAATGATGACAATAGAAGCTACCTACTTCAAAGAGTTTCATTAGCATGAAATGAAATTAGTGTTACCATTCAAAGTCCAGACTCTGAAACCAGACAGTCTGGCTCAAATACTGCTTCTGTCTCTCAGCAGCTGCATAACTTTGGGACAAATCATTGAATTTCACTGGGCCCAATGTTTTTCATTTATAAGGAAAAAGTAATAATCACACCCATATTATAGGCTTGTTGTGGGACCCAGTGATGTAACACACGTAAAACTTTTAAAATATCCCTGACGCCTAGGTGCACTACAGAAGTGTCGGCTGGTATCACTGTTATAGATGCAGTTCGAGGCAGACAGTAGGTTTTCAATAAATGTTAGTTATTCTCTATACTATTGCTTGCCCACAAAATGACTTATTGTTATAGAAGCAGTTGGATTAAGGAAGATGGAAAGCAAAAACTCAAGATTTAAGTAATTATAAATTTGTGGTAGTATTTGCCTTTAACTTATAATAGAATAATTATGGTTTTTGGCAAAATGCTACGTGAAACTACAGTAGGCTCACTTGCCTATATGGGCAAGTTGGAAAACAGGACAAGCTAATTTACACAACTTGGTTTTAAAAAGAACACAACTTTTCCCAAACAAAACAAAGGGATTTCCCCTCTACCCGCACTGGATCCTAGCCCCAGCTGGCCTGGATTAACTTTTAATCTATGTAAATTAAATTTTCCCAATTCAATCTCCATTTCTTTAACCCCTCATCTCTCTGTGTAGACACTAAGCAAGATCAAATTGAGGGTGAGGGCAGGGGTGGTACTAATTCAGATTTCTCTTTCTTTTTCCTTTAGCCTCCCACGACCCCCCACCAGGAACCTCAGTTCACACCCACTTCCTCTAGCTAGTTTCTCGAAAACTCTTCTTGGAAGTCTGGCCACCCCCTCCTTTTCTGTGACCTGGTTTCTGGCTCTGGGTCTCCCTGTGACCTCAGGTGAACCCCTTTCCCTTCTCACAGCATCAGTTCATAGCCCTGAGGTCACTGAGGACTATAGCTCCCAATTCCACTGCCTTTTACCAGCCTGTGCAACCCAGAAGTAATCTGCCTCGAAAACAGTTCTTGGAGAGAGAAGCCTGCTCAGACAAATGAAGGATTGGATTGTATTTCGTTATTGCAAGAGAGTGCCGGCGGCAACATCTGTTTGTAGCAACAAGATTGGGAAGTTGTCCTGTGCTTCTGTGTTGCCCATTCTGGTTCTTTCCCGGGTGTATTGTCTTCCCTGAGGGGTCACCTCGCAGAGTTGCAGAGTTTTCTCAGTGGTCTGGTCTTTGGTGCTAAGAAACTCGGAACTAATTACCATGACTTCAGTTCTTAACCTGACCAGCTGTGCTGAAGAAAGGGAATTTTGGTCCCCCAGTGCTGGAAGATCTATAATTCATCCTCCATAAAAAAGTCAATATTGGAGCAAAAATGACATTTAAAAATCATAAAATAAGTAGTCTGGTATTTACCTAAGATGTTCTTTTCCTCCCTTCGTTTTATATACCATCTACTGTATTGTTTGTTTTCTTTTGGGCACTGTGAGCGCCTTGGTGACAAAGAGATGGCTCTCCTATTTCCAATGACTTCTGGGCAAGGGAGAAAACAAGACCACTGAGAAAAGACAGTAGGGGCAGCTCAGGAAGACCTCTGCACACACTCTCCTTACAGTTTTGATCTGGTGAAATAGGTTAAGTTTAAGGACTGAGCCATGCAATTGTGTAGCTTTTTTCTTGATTCTCAAATTGCGCTGTAAATTTTTATAGCTTTACAGATTAAAGAAAGATTAAAACCACAAAGCACACGTTAATTACAAATGGCTCAGCAGTGGCAAATGTATCTGTATCCCCCATCAGGGTGGTGCAACACTCATCCCAACACAACAGCGGCCCCATCAGAAGGCAGCCACAGCCCAATCACGCAGAAGCAGGGGCCCCTCTGCGTCAGGTAAACAGATTCAAAGCCTCAGGAAGTGTGAGTGTGACTCCTCCAGGCCTCTTTGCGAGAAACTGGATTGATTCCCCTCACCATTCAGAATGGGAAAAATATTTTTAAAGTCATGGCCTCCCCGGTAGGCTCAGGCAGCTCATAAACAAAGGAGGCCCGACCCTTTCCTAAGTTGTAAAGACAACAGGCACTGGCAAGGAGCCGACTGGCCGTCTATGGAAAAATGTCCATCAATGAGCTGGAAGGGGAAAGAATGTGGAGATGTAGGTCATCTCTAATTTGTGAAGAGAGCACTGGGGAAAGAAGAGAAACCTAGAGAGATTTATTGTTGGGCTATTGCATAGATACTGGAGAATTCAGTATCATTTCCTTTTATTCAACAAGAATTTGTTGAGCATGATGTGAAGCAAGTAGCAAGCCAAATTTAACTGTGTTAAAAGCAAGATAGGATGGGTAGAGAAAACAGTACACTCATTCATGCACTCTTAAAACTTTCCGGTCACTTAATATGAATAAATTCAAAGGGTGTACACTCTGTGTGTGTGAATCTATAGAATGTGTGCATGTGTGTGTGCTTGCTAAGTAAAAAGGTGTAATAGCAGAATTCCAGGCCCTAATGCCATAATGGGGTATTTAATAGCATAACTTGGGAAGTAATCAATTTTCCACGTGTTCACTCAATTGACAGAGTGACCGAATGTAAGGTGGGAAAATTGTGGAACACAACAAAATATTTATACTTTTAATTCTATTATACCAGAACCTGAAAAAATGTGTCACAAGAGAGATGATAGATGCACAACCTTCTAGATCTTGAACATTGACCTGAAATACTGGCCCCATGCAGTAGTTGTGAGATATATGAGAGACAGTGTTTATGAAATACTTAACACAATGTGCCTCTCAATAAAGTTAAAACTCCCCACACAGCTCACCCAGAAAACACTCTTCAAGTGCAAGAGTCTGAGGGGGAAAAACTATTAGAATAAGCACCATTTTCCCCTTCTGCACTCCTTCGAAGACAAACGATAGCCATCACTAAAGATTAAATAGCACTTAATATGTACCGTGTGCTTATGAAATACCCAGCAGTGGGCTAAGCCCTATACATGCGTTACAGAAATTAATCCTCATATACTCTTCTGAGGAAGGTTCTCTTCCCATTCCCATGTCACAGATGCTGAAACTGAGGTTAAGTTACACCCCCAAATTTGCATAGCTATTCGTTGGCAGAGCCCAGAGTCTAGTGCCAACTTTAGACTCTGAGTCCTTAACCACTGCCTTTCAATACATAGCTTGAGAACCACTGCCCTTGGAATTAATTAAAAGTAAATTAATTCTAAGAGGGAAAGGAAATTTTTCTGGTAACATTCAACCTGAAAATTAATGTTTTTCGTTTTGTTTTGTTTTGTTTTGTTGCCAAAAGCCAGGGTGATCCACTACTAGCTAATGTTCACTGAGCCAGGCATGTTTCCTCTTGTATACCTTATCTCACTGCAGCCTTGCAACACCCCCCTGAAAGAATAAACACCCCATTCTGCAGATGAGGAACTGCCAAATCATTTATCCAGTGCTTCATAGCCAGTGAACAGTAGAGCCAGGACTTGCTTCTTGGCCAATCTGAAGCTGATGCTATGTGTAATTCCACAAAGAGCAGTGGTAGGAGAGGGGAAATATTGCTCCTGTGACAGTCATCGGTTGGAACCGGCAAAGATATGGAGGTTTACCCCTCCTTACCTTCTGGTGATGGACAGATCTTTGCAGTAACTAACAGGAACAGAACTAAGCAGAGTAAGAAAGTTCAAATGATAAAGATTCTGCTGAACAAATCAGGAATCAGAGCAACTGCAGGTAGCACATGAAGCAAACACAGACCACCAGAGTGTGGGATTAGCAAAGTTTAAGCAGCAGCAGCAGAACAAGTGACCCAGAACCAGAAACAGAAGAGGGATATCTCAATACTCTAGTCGTGCGGTCCTCAGATCAGCAGCTTCTGCATCAGCTGAGAGGTTATTAAAAATGCAGAAACTCAGGTCCCACCCCAGACCTACTGAATCAGAAAACCTGGGGTGGGGCCTCATCGGTCTGTATGTCAACAAGCCTTCCTGATGCCTGCTTCAATTGAGAACCACTGCCTTAGTCCTCGCTAGCTGTATTTGTAAGTAGACCAAGGTAGTTAACCCTGGAATTGCACTGTAGCTATAAATGCATGTTGTATATATGGGCTGATGGGTGCAAATGCATATTTGTATACACACTCATTTGCACAGCCTTTGAACAATGGAACATATCAAATATAGTGTGTTTCATGATGTGAGTCTCATCATTCTCCAGTCCCAAGAAACATGAGTAAATTGGTTACACTCAAACTGAAGGCACAATATTGTAATTCCCAGAGGAGCCACGTGTTCAAGCAGGACCTCATTGAAAACCTTATCAGAACCGGGTGTGACCCTGGCTAAGAAGGCCTCACGCACATAAATACATGTAAGAAAGAAAGAGCTTGCCCTGTGCTTTGGATTCAGGGTAGAATTGTGGGTAAGGAGATGCTGCCAGAAGCATTAGTACAAAGTCCTGCAGGAGCAGCAGGTCTGCTCCCCACCGCTCCCCGGGGCAGCAGGAAGGACAGGTGAGAGCCTACCAGCATTGTAAAGTTGTGTCTCACGCATTTTGCTTTTTAAGTTTACCTTTTCTGACAGTCTAGCTCAACTTCTCTGTTACCTCCTCATCATCATTCATTCTATTTTTTGTCCGTTGACACATATGGGTTAGAAGATCTCTCCAGATAAAGGTATCTATCAGCACAAAAACTTACAACTCATCATTATCTCATTTGTCTTCAGTTGTCTCCTCCAATGATTGTAATACATGAATGAGGACGTCAGTTCCTGGTAGGGAGCACCCTCACCTGTGCTTGGATAGCTTCCTTTTGCTCCCCCGGATGGTCTCTTGGTCTCTGCCATCCTGCTCACAGCCCCGGGAGGCTGACAGTGTGACTACATCAATGATTCTGTCCCCAAGACCTCCAATGGGCTTCAGTTAATGGAAGGAGGGAGGGAAATAAGGTCAGACTCTCTCCCTGCATCCTTGCCTCAAATCAGTTGTGTCTCTTGATCAAAGGCTACTGCCCCTCTCATGATGGCCTGGTCCACACTTCTGGGTTCCAGTAGCTATTCCGCCTGCTGACCCCTTTGAGCTCTAGGGTGACAACAGCCAGTCTGTATTAGACCCAGGCGACTGCACTCTCCATTAAGCACCTCCTACACCAGTGGTCCTCAACCTTACTGCTCCTTAGGATCTCTGTGAGTTCTTCAAAATATCAATTTATGGGTTTCTCCTATGGCCAATTAAATTAAAATTTCTGGAGTGACTGAGCAGGCACTGAACTAGACACTGGAGGATCCAAATGGAAAAGGGTTCTCTGTTCTCATGAAACTTACAGTCTCGAGGAAGACAGACATTGATAAAATAAACACAGATTTTTATAAAGTGCTACAAAAGGAAAGACCAGGGACACTGATGTTTTTTAAAAGCTCTCCAGGTGATTCTATTGTCAGCCAAGGTTGGAAATCATTGTCCTTGGCCACACCTGTATCAACAAACCTTCCTGAAATTGTCCAATTTTGAAATTTCATCTCTTTCCTGACCCATGCATTCCTTTACCTCTTCATCTTATGTTCATGTGGGCGAGACAGTAGGAGAAAAGTGTTTAGCTAACTCTAATTTGATCTTAAGCCTATATCTCCAAAAAGTGGTGGATGACAGACTATCAAATATTTCAGGATGAAAAATATTCACCTGTACACTTAGACAAGGGCTATAGGACAGCAAAATTGGCTCTCATTTCACTATTTACACTGGATTTGACATCATTCAAAGCTGAAAAGGAGACTGGGAGTGTGTATTCCTGGGGCTAACAGATACCACTCCCTAATTCATTTATTTTCATTCTTTTCATGACTGTGCTATCTTTATTATGCATTAGTGCATACTTTAGTAGTATAAACTTCCTTCTTTGACTGGATTAATGCTTTTTGGCTTGCATTCTACTATTCTACTATGTTAACATCTCAATGCCTGCTTTCTTACTGTTTTCATATGCCCAATATATATTTTTGTCCATTAGCTTATTTTCAATATTTTTGAGTCATTTTGTTTTAGGGTTGTCCCATATCCAGAACTAGGCTTTGTTTTTTGGTTTTTGGTTTTTGTTTTTTTAAGTTAAGCTGGAAATACATTTTTTTAGTGGGAGAGTTAAGCTCATTTATGTTGATAGATGTAGCAGTCTTACTTCTGTCATTATTTTATGTTTTCAGTTTTTCAAAGTTTCACTGTTTGGGTTTTTGTCTTCAGAGACTCCTTATTTTGTGAATTCTGGATTGCCCTTTGTAGTCTATATCTATCCTTTTTCTTTTATTCTTTTTAAACTCTTATTTTGTTTCTATTTATTTTGTTAGCTTTTCTCTTTTCTTTTTTCTTGTTTCTTACTGTGTGTTCCATGGTATCAATTTTTTATGCTCCTTCCAACTTTGCCTTCATTCCTGTGATGTTTGTTTTTTCTTCTACATCTTTCCTGCAAGCTCATACTTTATCTCCTTGCCATATCTTCTCTGATTTCTCCCATTTTTATTTTGGGGTCTTCCTTCATAAAGACAGTTACTTCATTTTTTAAAAATTCATGACAACATGTTTAGTCATAATTTTTATATAGTCTACAGTAGCAAATTTTGGAAAGATATTCTTTCTTTTTATTGCTATTTTTTCACCTGTTTTCTTTCGAATTTTTATAACAATGTTGTACTAATTTATTTTAATTGCTCATTATTGAAAGAGTTCGATTGCCCTGGACCAACTCTATGGAGGACCTTCCTGTAGGTGAAAGAGAAGTCAAGGTAGTCTTCCATTTGGCAGATTTTATAAACTAAAGGTTTTTCCTCCTTACTGCAGAGATGAAGGTTTCCGACATGGCATGTCTATGTGAGTCTTTGTATGGTTTTGTCTCCTCCAATAACCTGCTAACTGGTCTCCCTGATTCCACACTCTACTCCCAACTCCTTCTCCAGAAAGATCTTTTTCAAATGTAAATGTGACCATTTGCCTCCCTGCTTAAATAACATCAATAGCTTTCTTTTGTTTATATAGTTAAATATCAGTTCCAAGCATGATCTACAAAGCCCCCTTGACCATCTCTCCAACCTCACCTCATACCTACCATTCTCACTGACTATTCATTCTCAAGTAGCCCTGGGCTTCATAAGCTCCACCATAGAGGTAAGCTCATCCCTCTTCTGATTCTTTTCATGCAGTTTCCTCTACCTGGCACACTATTTCCACACTCCCACCTCTTTTGCTTTCCTACTCCCTACCCAACTGTCAGGTTTCAGTTGAAAGCCACTTCCTCTGTGGGTTCTTGGCTCTGGGCTCTGCATTCTAAGGCAAGTCAATCACATGAGTTGCTTTCTCTCATAGCACCCTGTTCTTTCCTTTCTTATCACTGTCACTTATCACTAGTGTAGGTACACAGCCCAGTGTTGGTTATTTTATCAGTGCCTGTCTTCCTCAGGTCCGTGGGCTTCATGTCCATCCGGACTCCCCATGTTCTAGCTCAATGCCTGCACATATAAGATTTTCAATACATATTTCTTGAATGAAGGAAACTACTTAACCTTGTCTTTGATATTGTTAGAGAAAAGTGGCTTACTTTAAAGAAATCTTTGAAAGTCCTGTTGTTTTAAAAGCAAAGTATTTCAGAAGTCATAAGCTTAAAGTATATATCTGGCTTTAACTGCTCCAGGAAAAGTGAGGGTTTGGGGAGGTTGGGACCGCAGGCCCAGGGATCACTGACACTTGTACCAGAAGCAGGGCGGGGCCTGCTGAGAAATCGTAGGATAGATCTGCTACTTTGGGAGGCACAGATAAGAGTCTTCCACTAAGGAGAGTGGTGCGAGCAGATGGACACAAGCACAAGAAGCATTCTCCTCAGCTCAGCCCTGCGCAGCGGCTGAGACTGTGTCTGTGGTCTGGGTGAGGAGGGCGGATGCTAAGGGGCACCGGGCAAGATGGTGGGGCTCTCTTAGACCCTCAAGAGATACTTCTGTCTGCCCAAGACCCAAGGAGAACTAGGAGGGCCTTAGAGGCTCCTCCAGTCTCCAAAACCCAGGAGACCTTGGACACTGTTCATAAAATGCTTCTGTAGGAAAAGAAGTAAAAAGTAACTCCAAGATCATACTTTTTAGGGATTAAGACATGAGAAGAACTTTTGAAGTTCATTTGGGAATTTGAGAAGGGGTTTGGTTCTGGCTGTTAGAGACTGGGCTATTTTGTCATGTTCAATTTCCAGTGTAGGCAGGACATAGAAATAAAGATGCTCTGGAAGCGAGAGGAAATGGCACCAAGAAAAGAGGGAGGAGTCAGAGCAAAAATAGGTAAGTAAGGGAATTGCTCTGAAGCAGGCTGAAGGTTAAAACCGTGAGGATGAAGAGTCTTCCCTGGTAATAGCTACCCAATTAAGACATTTGAGAAACACTGCCTGGGTTGATTGTGTTTGCTTAAAACTAGAAAAAAGAGACAAGGTTAAGCTGCTTCAGGAAAGAACTAAAATGTGTTCTAACCAGTAAAAACATGAACAGGAAATTCTCCACAGGAACATTTCCAAATGAATAGGTAGGATCAAATTTCCCTCACTGATTCTCAATTTTGAACTTTTAAGTGTTGAACCCCAAATGAGCATCAAGGTGGCTTTTCCCTTTATTAAATGGAGAGAGAAAACGTAATAATTATAAAAGTGCTTTCTGGTAACCTGATTTTTCACTTTACAGTAAATCATACTATAGTATCTTACAACCATGTGGGTTCTCTCCCTTCTGTGATCTTACAAAAATCCAGCTCTGTTCCTGGCATTGCATTCAATTAAATTCCACTGTTTCATATTTCTAGTGTTGAACCAGAAACCAGGGAAATGTAATGGCAACAGAGACTGTGTGTGTTCATGTAAAGCTAAGTCTAGGGCACCAAGAGTGATGCTCAGATGCATCCATTTGTTCCAAATATATTTACTAAGCATCTACTATGTGCTAGGAACTATCTTAAGAACTGGGGCCACAAAAATGAACAAATCAGACTGGGCTCCTGCTCCCCTGGAGATTAAACTCATGGGAAAGACAAGTTAAGCAAGGAAACTAACAAACTAGATTCTTTGAGTAACAATAAATGTTATAAAGAAAATAAAACAAGGTGATGCGATAGAGACTGATACTGGGCAGGTGACTGTGTGAGACAGGGCAGTGAGGAGGTATCAGAGCTGAGAACTGACGTATACGAAGCAGCCAGCCCCTTGAGGAGTCAGAGAAAACAAGCAGACAGAACAGTAGTGCAAAGACCTGAAGCAAAAATGAGCTTCCTCCTGTGAGGAACAGAGAAGAGAAACAGAGAGGAATGTATTCCAGGTCAGAGTCCAGAATGGTCTTCAGACCACAGAGGTGAGTGTGGAATCGAGAAGGGCAACTAGAGTCACCTTAGTAACAACACATCCTACCTGGGTTACCTGGCCACCTCAAATGAGTCACCATTTCTCCTGGGCACATCAGCCATGCACCTGTGTTGGGTTAGCCCAGGTTAGCCTCAGTGTCCACTCCAGACCTTAGGGAGGAAACTCAGGATCAGGGAAGCTGCCCTGGTCCACCACTGCCAAGGAAAGAAGGGCCGAGTGTGGCCTCACCCAGCTCCTCCTAATGAATCAAACCCTTTCCATGCTGCCAGGCACGGCAGGTCCCCCTGACCTTGTCTCCCCCATCTAGCTCTAGCCCCTTCTGATGCCCCCACTGCTGTGGTGTTCTACACACATTCTGACTAGTGGCCCCAGGACCTCCTGCCAGGTTTCCCTGCCACAGCCCCACTCCACAGTGAGCTCCCACAGAACCGTCACCACCTCACCCTGGTTGCCTTTTGGTATTCATGTATTCACTCAACAAACATTCCCTGAGCTACTATAAAATGTCAGAGGCCTGGGCTGGGTGTTTTCTGCTGTTCCCCTCTCTCTCCAAGAAAAATAAAAACAAGAACAAAAACTGTAATATTTACTCTCAGATTTATCTCAGTTTTACAGTCACTCATCATCCGGGCCTCCTTACCTGTTCCTCACACTAGAACAAAGATACACTTGAAATCAGTTCCTTCTTGCAATTATTTCACATCCCACCACTGAATAATAATAACACTCTTCCACTTGGGACCGAGTAGAGCCATGTGACTAAGGGCATCTGCTTTATAGCCAGGCAATCTGCATTCCAATTCCACTTCTGCTAACTCATGCTGTGTGACATTGGACAAGAACCTCCACTTTCCTATATTTTAATTTCTCCCTCGATAAAGTATGAGATCATGATTTCAACCCTAAACAATTACTGTGAGGAAGAAATGATAGCTGATAAACTACGTAATGCCCCTATCACACTGCCCAGCCCTTTAAGCACTCGAAAAAAAAGTCACTTTCGTTTCTCTTTTGTTATAGTCCCCAAGGTTTATAAACAGGGCCTGGCTTTTCTTTATACGTATGTTCATCCTGTGATCACTGCACATCTAGTGCCTGGAAAAATGTCCTGCTTGGAGGAGTGGATCCTGAATGCTTCCTGCTAACCAACCAGAGAACAGGAAAAGAAAAGTGAGGGAAGAGGTGAAGGTGAAACAGCAGAATAAAGAATCAGGACCATGGCGGGCAGACTCCGTGCCTGCACTCTTCTGTATATGTGATAGCTTTCAGTAAACTTTCCTCACAAGGACCTCAGGAAGCAGACATTATTGTGGAGCCCATATTTGCAGAAGAGGAAACTAAAGTACAGAGAGTTTGAGGAATTTGACCAAGGTCACACAGTCAGTAAGTGGTAGAGCTGGGATCTGGACCCCAGGTGTCTGGCTCCAAGATCACGTCCTTAACCACTATGTTAACCACGAGCCAAAGGTATAAAAGAGAACAAAATGCAAGGATGAAGAAGTCAGCAGTTTGACTTCTTAAGGATCAATAGGAAGGTTCAAGATCATGTGAAAATTTCGTGGGGCACAGGGACTCCAGGAAAGAGACCTAAAATTTTCTCAACTAGAGTCAGACTGGACGGTGAGAGAAGGAAACCCAGAGATTAGAGTGATCGAATGCAGAAAGGTTAAAAGGAAGGAGCAGAGCTTTTACAAATACATCAGAGAAAGAAAGAGAAATACCATGGAGAAAGTGGTCCCATTAATAAATAAGGAAGGCAAAATAAATCAATGAAGATCTTTCAGTGGCTGAACTCCTCAACTTGCTTTTCAAAATTGGACTTCAAGGAGAAAAGTAAAGAGGTAGAAGCCAGAAGGAGCTAGTAATACCTTGATGAGAGCTATAAAAGAAAGCAGATGCAAAGGCCAAGGAGGGACTGTTTACCTGAATCAGGGACTCTGCACCCGAGGCAAGCAGGTTACATCTCAGTACAGGATAGCAAGGGCAGAAGGTAGGGATGGCCCATGGTTCTGTGGCCCGGTCTCCTCCGTCCACTGGTGGTGCCTCACTGCCTCAGCTTTCCAGCCCAGTCTCTGTGGATACCCCTTCCCATTTATTCATTCCTTTATTACATATTTATTGACTAAGAATGATTAAACCCCCTCCTTTGCCCCTGAGGAACTTGTGATCTTATGGGAAAAGCTGACATGTGAAGAAATCATAAATATGCAACGTGAGAAGCCCTACGATTGAGAAATGTACAGGGGGCCTGGAAATCAAGAAGAGAAAAACAGACTCTGCCTGGAGCAGCCAGGAAAGGCTTCACTGAAGAGGGGATCTTTGAGCTGAGATGTGAAAACAGGGAACTATGCCACGGCTGCATGGCAGAGGAACAGTACATGCAAGAGGGTGGCTTGCTGAGGAAGCTAGAAGCAGCTTGGTATGCATGGTCACTTAGGCAGAGGGGAGGGGGACAGAAGCTGTGGATGGAAAGGCTGGTGGGTTCATGGCACAGAAGACCTTATATGCTATGCTAAGGATTTTGAACCCATGTAGTGGGCTATGGAGAGCAGTGGAAGGATTTTAAATGGGAGAGTGGCTTGATCAGATTTTGTTTCAGAAAAATAACCTGAATAGCAGTAGGAAGAGTTGAGTAAAACTAAAGACAGGGAAGCCATTAAGGGCACTATTACAAGAGTTCAGGGGAGATTTGAAGAGGGCCTGGCATGGCCACTGGGACAGAGAGAAAAGCAATGATTCGAGACATATTTAGAAGATCGTGTCAAATGCAGCAGAGAGGCACATTAAGACAAAGGCTAGAAATCACCCATTGGGTCTGGCAATTAGGAGGTCATTGCTGACCTTAGCCAGAGAGGTTATCAGGAACTGGTGCTAGAAGAGGTGAAGCCAGACTGAATGTATTGAGGATGAAATTGGAAATTAAAATCTGAAGGTAGAAGTCTGACTGTAAATTAAGGAAGAGAGAGCAAGGGCCACAGGGAGATTTAGAGGAGAAGCTTGACCTTGGACCATGATTATAGTTACAGGTAAGAACCTGGAGGCAAAGCAGATGAAGACACCGTAGACGGGCATGTTGCTAGAGCAGGAAGCGACAGGAGAAAGTGTGTGAGACTGAAGGTGTGGGTGTAAATCAGTTTCTCAGCTAGAGGTAACTGAGAGGTGAAAGACTTTCATTTTTCCTGTAAAGTAGGAGGTGGTGGAAAGATTGTAGAAAGGTTGAGAATCGGCTGAGGTGACTGAGAAACTGACTACAAATGAATAGAAGGATTGTTAAGCTCTGTTAAGGACCCAGCTGACACTGTAAAACAAAATTTGCGATAGGACCACTTCTCATATGTGGGTAAACTTCCTTAAGGATAGTCAGCAACCCTGCTGAGTTTTGGCTGCACAGTTCTCCATCCTATCTCCAATTTTCTGAGGACCGCAGCTATGCCTGTCCCTTCCTTTCATGTGGGGGTGAGAGTTGTTTGGGAAGCAGCCATATTTATGTCCCTGGTCCCACCTTTACATCCATAGTTACTAGTCCTGGGGCAAGAAGCTGATTCAGTCTGGCGACAACCAAATCCCTTTCTTAGAAATTTAAAACTATCTCAAAGATCTCATCCAGTCTGCCTTCTTTCAAATGGTGAATTCAGAAGTTATTGGCACTAACCACTTCTTACCATGAGGTTTGGAAAACAGAAAAGAAATTGCAGCGAGATAAGAATGAAGCAGAAGCACAAAGGGACACAGAGCTGATGGCGCAGAGGATGCCCTCCACTTCCTTCAGTACCTGCGCCTCTGCCTCTAGGCATCCCCACAGCTTTCTTATAAGAAATTTCCTCTAAAATGGTCCTAGGTTGCCTAAAGGAGGTTTCTATTACTTACAAGGAACAATTACTAATTAAAACAATGATGAAGCCAGACTGTTAGATTTACCAGGTTTTGGAGCATTTGCAGGGGATGGCAGTGCGAAGAGGAAGAGAAAGAAAGTAGAAGGAGGCCTAGAGAGGTTGAGGGGATTCCCCCAAGAGTCTAGGCTACTTTTGAGCAATGGTTCTCAACCTTGGCAGTGCAGGGAGGTTCTAACACCAGTGTCTGCCCCTCACTCTTGGAATTTTTGTGTTTAGCAGTTTGTGGTGAGAGAGGTAGGTCTAATGTGCATCTCATAATGCCAGGATGAGACTAACAGACTTGGAAAGAAGAGAGAGCCAAGGAATTGAAGGGCTTCAGGAAAGGCAGGTGTTGTGGAGATAAAGGAAGGGATGAACAGGAAGGAGAGAAGGGGCTGGGTGCGGGGATGCAGCTTAGAGGCTGGCATTCCAGAAAGGGATCTGTCTTGGGTAGGTCAGAGATGCAGGTGGAGGAAAAAGGCACCAGAGGAGAGGATTCTAAAGCAAGAGCACCAGATGGACCTGCTGCACAGATGGAAAAGCCCCAAGGACGGCAGGCGCAGAGTGGAGAGAGTCTGCAAATTGGGAGCCCAAGGGGTGACCTGGACCACAGCAGAGAGCAGTGAGGAAACAGCAAGTTAAAACTGGACTGTGAAATCAGCTCTTCTCCTCATCCACATGCATACCCCGTGGAGCTGTTGTTCTACGGCACACCCTCTGGGAAGTACTGGAATAGGCTGAGAACACGGGCTGTGGATCTGGGTTTGAAGCCCACCTCCACCACCACCCGCTGTGTGACCCTGGGCAAGGTACTTACCTGTCTAAGTCTTAGTTTCTGTGCACATAAGACACAAGTGCTTTATAATGTATGAAAAGTGAATAAGTAACACATTAAAATAAGTGCTCAGTTGATGGCATCTATTATTATTCACTGAAAGGGGCTTCAAAGGGCAGCACAGAAATGTTCTGGTGGATGAGTTGGTTGAGGAAGGAGAGCACTAAATGGCAATGAATATCTGGGAGGGAGGGGACGGCGAGAGTCTTGATTTTGGAAATGACCCAGGAAGACAGGGTGAGGGACAAGGCAGGATTAACTCCTCTCAAGTTTCCAGGGTATTTTGTTTTCTATGGCTGCTCTTGCAAACCACCACACATTCAGTGGTTTAAAACAGTACAGATTTACTATCTTACAGTTCTGTGGGTCAGAAATTCAATACAAGTCTCACTGGGCTAAAGTCAAGGTGCCAGCAGGGCTGCATTCCTTTTTGGATGTTCAAGGGGAGAATCCTTTTCCTACTTTTTGGCTGCATACCTTGGCTTCTGGGCCCCTTCCTCCATCTCCAGAGCCAGCAGCCTAGCATCTCTCTGACCCTTCTTCCGTCAGCCTCTTTTTGACTACAGCTGGAAATAATTCTCTGCTTCTGCTTTTAGGGACCCTTGTGATTATACTGGACCCATCATCCGGGATAATCTCCCCATCTCAAGGTCCTTAACTTAATTAGATCTGCAAAGTCCCTTTTGTCACATAAAGTAACTATTCACAGGGTCTGGGGATGAGGACGTCACAGACATCTTTGCCATTACTCTGCCTGCCACATATAGGGATAGAGTCTGCTTGCAGCCTCCAGTTGTCTGCAGAACCAGATTCCTGCTGGACCATCAGTGGTGTGAATTAAGTTGGAAATGTGCTCAGGGTCCCAAGTGAAATGGAGGGGCTGAGTTGTTTTGATGCCCAGTACTGTCCTGCCTCTAGTGGAGAGCAGCTGGGTCAGGAAACAAGAATGCACAGTCAGCCCTGGTGGTCACCAGCTGACAGCAGTGGGCATGATGTGCAGGAGCTGAGAACCGACCACAGAACTGGCCAGAGTCAAGACAATGCCCAAGGTACGCATGGACTTGCCCTTCACGTTGTTTAATCCTCCTCCCCAACAAGTACCTTCTTCTACCCAGAGACACAAGCTTTTCACCGATTGTGCTTCTCCTGCAAAGCTGGCTTTTCCTCTCCTCCTTCCTATCCTGCTCCCATCCTAGTCCCATCAAAATTTGCCTTTAGGAGGAGATACTATTTGGAAAGGATCTGATGCTTAAATATAGATCAAGGTGAATGATTGTCAGGGTTAATGTATTCTTTTTCCCAGGGGTGTTTGCATTTTAATAGGGAATCATGTCTTAACCCAAAGGAAGGAATTGCTCATGGAGGCTCCCAATAATCACACATAAGGTAGAGAGAATGGGGAGGGCCTCCAGGCTCATCTCAATCCAACCACCTGGGTGGCCACCGTCTTTAATTATGACCAAGCGCATAGGATCAGCTGCCAATAAAAAAAAAAAAAAAAAAAAAAAGACACTCCACTTCACTGCCTGCCTCTAAAACCATTTTTGAAGCTGTGAATTCCAGCTGCCCCTCCCCCAGCAGGTATTGCCTTGCTGTTGAGCTTCACAGCAGAACATCCTCACTTCCACTTCTCACGTCCCTGATTTAGGAAACCATTCAGGCCAACTTCCTGTCAAATCTCACCAGAGACACCTGCACCAAAGGAGGAAGCCCTGTCACAGACATCTTTTTAGACCAGACCTGACAACCTACCTGAATACAGGGAGAGGAAGTTGGAAGGGGTAGGTATTGGCAGTTGAGAAATTAGAAAGATTAATAGCTACTCTCCATGTTTACTTTTATGATTCTGCAATCCTTGAAACATTAATAACCTATCCGATGGCATCTGAGATCCACCACCTCCCCCCACCCAGCTCTAGAAATCTCAGTGCTTAAAAGGGAACTTTCAGGGAACTGGCAAGCAAATTTTTGTTCTTTTCTTTATGACTTTGCACTCCTGCCTCTGTCAGACACGGTGAAAGGTTTTCCATTGCATAGACAAGTTTCCTCTCATTGATTGGAACCTTTTAACTGGCTGTCAGGCATTATCCTTCCCCAGCACTACTCTGGACTTGCTGACAGCCAGGAAGCATTCTGATGGTCAGCAGACCCACCAGCAAGAAGTTTCAAGATTCCACATCACTTCTTTGCAATGCAAAAGCGAGTATCTTCATCCATCTCCTGTGGAGTCAGGCTGGTCCATGGGCTTTTCACTAAAATGCGCCATCAAGGAGCATTGGTGCTCTGAAGCATCTTTAAGGGGTTCTTTGTGGACTTTCTGGAAACAAATGAGGTAACAGTAAGTGGTAGAGAATGAAATGACTAGCCTCATCTGTGTTGTACCCAATACTCAGGTACAGCCCTGGCTGAAATAGATGGCTGCCTGCAGAAGAGAACTTCCATAATCCAGTGAATCTGTATTCCCAGCTGACAGTCAGCTAGCCCACACACATAGCGAGGCACAGTCAGGTGATGAACGGGGTTCTCATCTCTACAACAAAATTAAAACAAAATGTCCTAACCGAAGGAAAGCAGAAAGAAGAAATAGTGAACTAAAATAAAAAACTGGAAAGACACCTACAAAAATGAATGAAACAGTATGTATTTACGTGCAATATAATGTGTATGTGCAGTAATATTTCTACCTAAGAAACTGAAAAAGGAAAAAAAAAAGCACATGCAGTAACAACAACAACAGAAAGAATGAAACAATGATCCAGCAACTCCACTCCTAAGATATACCCAAGAGAATTTAAGACATATGTTCACACAAGAACTTGTAGAAGGATGTTCATAGCTGCATTATACATAATAGCTAAAAAGGAGAAGCAACCCAGATGTCCATCCATTGATGAATGAATAAACAAAATGTGTATGTACTTCCAATGGAACATCATTAAGCCATAAATGAGAATGGAGTACTGATACATACTACATGTATGAACGTGATGAACATCAGAAAACATGCTAAGCAAAAGAAGCCAGACATAAAAGACCACATATTGTATGATTCCACTAGTTTGAAATGTCCAAAACAGGCAAATCAATGGAGACAGAAGTAGATTAGTGACTGCCAGGGGCAAAATGAAGGATGAGATGGCGAGTGACTGCTGATGGGTATGAGGTATCTTTTTGGGGTGATGGAAAGGTTCTGGAATTAGACAGTGGTGATGGCTGTACTACTGTTTGAGTCATACTAAAACCCACTAAAGTGTGTACTTTAAATGGGTAAATTTATGTATATGAATTATATCTCAATAAAAAAATTTTTTAATTGAAAGCCATTGCAGTAAAAGAGGATAGACAAGAAGAGAGACATTAGGAATGAAGAGTGGCCAGGAGTAGGGAATAAGGTCTACAAGGATCACTCATTCATTCGACAAAATTTTATAGGCACCTAATATGCCAGGCATTGTTCCAAACAGAGTTGACAGAGTAAATGAGACAAATGTGGTTCCAGCACTCTTCAAGTGTACCATGTGGTAGAGGAGACAGACATTAATACACCAATGATACAAATAAGGAGATTGCAGTAGATGGATGGATAGATTGATAGATGATAGATAAATAGATCGTACATGATGGATAGATACATAGAAATATATTACAAACATTTTTTAATATATTTCACTATGAGTGGAATCTTACTACATTATGCAACATCACTTAGTAAATTCTTTGTAGTCAGACTTGTGGGATAGTACAAATGAATCATCAATAATGAAGGCACCAGGGGTTTACTCAATCCTTAAAGTCAAATTCCTTTCCCCTGGAGACATCAACAGCAATAAATGAAAGACCAGTGGAGCCATCATTCTTCTCACTGATGGGACAAACCAGGGTGGATGGGCATCACCTACTTTGTGAGCACTGGCAGAAGCAGTAGGCAACTACCAAGTTGATTCCGGAGAATCACAGGGAACCACAGACTTGAGACTCACTTTAGTGTTGGAGAAAATCAGACCCTCAGAAGTGAAGTGGATTCCAAGGTCAGTCAACTTGTAATGGCAGAGCTGAGACTTGAAAGAGTATCACAGAAAGTATATGTTCCAGAGTCTGAGCTCCTTAAAGGCTGGCAATGATGCTCAAGTGCTTAAAAGTGAACCCTTCTAAAGTAGTAATAGATAATCATGGGCTGGTGTGTGTTCCCTTCAAGGTAATCTATTTATGTCAGGAGAGGCCTTGCAGGGAGTAGGGGAAACTCTCAATGGAAGATGGAAACTAAACTGACCTCTGAGGCTTCATTTGTGGTCTGTCATGTCTTTTGCTACCCCCAGACCATACATCGAAGCACAAAGGCTAGCTGGGGCCTGTTTCTCTTTAGGTCATTATTAGCTGCTCATTTAAACAGCACCTTATAACTCCTTCTATTTGGCAGATATATGAAGTTGGACTGTTAACTCTCTTTCACTGGGTTAGGCTCCCTTATTGGGTAAATGCTCCCGGTCTCCTGGGATCAGCCACCTTTGTGATTTTCAGCCAGGAGTGAGTGGAGGAGAGGAAGGACCGTCAGTGGCCTCAGAACCCGGACAGTTCCTCAGCTGTCTGTATAGAGAGAACCCGAGCCTGTTCCTCAGCCCAGTTCTTGGTCACCAAACACCAATTCTGCAAAGCTGGCCTCCGGAACTCATTCAAGTGAGTGAAATGTATGCTTTATTGAGCATATACAGCTCACTAGGAATTATTCTGGTCGTGGAGGGAGCACAGAGATGAATACAGCCCATCTCTGCCCTCAGCAAGTGTGCAGTCGTGGAGTGATTCATGCCAATGCTGAGTGTACACACAGAGATACAAAGAAGACTCCCTAAGAAGGGGAGAGTCCCCTTGCTACATCCCTCTATACTGACTGCCTATTTTGCCATTTGAAACACTAGGGCTACAAGGTACTCTGTGTGAAAAGCAATCTGTGGGCAAATCTGACTGGGAAATGTAATGTCAGCTCGAGAAGATGACAGGAAGAAAGCTATCTTCCCCACCTAGCTGGGGGGTGGGGGGACCTTGGATGCATATTTTAATCCTGCCTCTTTCATTGATTGGCTATGTGAGCTTAGACTTCATACAATCAACTTTATATTTTCATACATACAACTTCATAGTTTTGTTTCCAGATTGCTCTGTTAGGAAGCTTGCTTGTCTGGTGCTTTGTCAACCTAATGAACCAATTTCCCTACCTCTCACTCCCTCTCTCTCACCCCAGACAGACAGATAGACACACACACACACACACACACACACACACCCTCCCTCTTCTAAGGGTTAGCCAGTGGGACTCTGAATGAACTGCTCTCTTTCACAACTGCTGGTTGACACTGATAGTGATGCCTGCTGGGATTTCTGATCTATGGCAATCTTTTCATTTTTCTGGCCCCGCCCCCTCCTCTCCAAGTCCCTGTACCAATTATTCTAAAACCATGCCACACACTTTTCAACCTTCTATTCACCTCTCAATCGCACAAGAACTTGTAGCATGGTGTAGTGAGTGGTAATTTACCAAAGGCCACACAGGAACGGTAAGTGTAGTGAGACAGTTTAAACCCAGGCCGTCACACCTTGAAAGCAAGATCTAGTCGATTTATCTTTGTTTTTTTCAGTTGTGATATAACTGACATATAATATTAGTCTCAAGTGTATTACACAGCGACTCGATATTTGTATACTTTGTGAAATGATCACCCCAATGTCGAATAAACATCCATCACCACACATAGTTACAAGTTTTTTTTCTTGTGATGAAACCTTTTAAGACCTACTCTCCTAGCAACTTTCAAGTATATAATACAGTTACTAACTAAGTCACCATGCTGTACATGACATCCTCCCCCTGACATTTGTTTCATAACTGGAAGTTTGTACCTCTTGATTATGATTTATCTTGATTTGACCTACAGCACCTATTATGCCACCAAATAAATATTTGCCAAGGAGATGGTTAAAATGGAGATTTCTGAGGTTTTGGAGGGTAGGAACTACAACTGAGATTTGTGAAATTTCCCTTCTGGTTTAGTGCTCTGCTGCCAAACACCTGATGGCATCTATGGCTCAAAGAAGCATGGTGTTCGAGTGCTGAAATGGTATTTAAGTCTCTATTGAAATATTAACTGGCCTACCACTTAGCTTCATTTTGTATTTGCCTAATTTTGTTTTAAGTTGAGGGTCTGTGCAAATATCTATGATTTGGACACCAAGTTGCTACTTATGCCTCATCCTTCTCCACACATCAGGGGCAGAGAGCACTTGCTCAGATGTGGACAGCTTGCCAAGATGCTCCACTATCTCCATCCATACCCTGCCACATAACTGGGAGACCTCAGTTTCATTACTAGAAAGTGTCCAGAGAATGCACACGGAGTTCAAGCACATCTCAGAAAGTGGTACCCAGGAGCACACTGAAGGCTGCATCTACTGATTACCACCCTAGTAGATCCCTTAGTTCATCCTGCTGATTCTTATAGAGGAAGAATTCATACCAAACCTAGATTCTGGATTCTACACCAGCCTTTATTAGATCATGATGCAATGTGCTTGGTGTGCGCACAAGGGGTGACTTAACTCAAGCAGTGTGGTTGCAAGAACATCTTCACTGAAGCTCTATCTGTGTCCACCTCTGCTCCAAGATGCTGTTAAATCTGGGGCAGTCCTTCTTACACACTTCGGGGATGTTAAGTGGGTCTCTAACATAGAGACATGCAGCCATTTTGCCAGCTAATTAGGCAGCCCAGAAACAAGAACACTTGACAACCACCAGGGCAGGGGCTCGTGTAGTGCTGACCCCAGAAGGGGCTATGGCACCCAACTTGCTGATATGTTTGTTCAAAACAATTTCCCATTAATATGGATTCTGTGCAATCTGAATCAAAAAAAAAAGAGAGAGAGAGAGTTTCTATGGAATCTTCAGGTTGTTTTTTCATCTATCTACAAAATGAACCACACTCGTGTCTTAATGAAAATGCTACTCAATTACTATGATTTTATTAACAAGACAAGTGTAGCTATTTAGTGTGTAACAATGCAAGAGTTATAATTCCAAGGGGATTGTCAGATGCTAATTCTAAATTCAGAATGCAGAGCAAAAGTTTTATTGGCTTCTTCCCTGCAAAAAATACTTCTACTCTGTGCTGCAAAAATATTTGGATTTGGTATCTGGGTGATTAAAGTCTTTAATGCTGCTATAGTCACATTATAAAATCATGAACAATTTAACAACTGAAAATACTTTAAACTAAACCTTAATCTTGGTTTTTGTCCACATGAAGCAAGTAGACCCAAGTATATTACATTATGTGCCCAGGATGTGTCTTCCCTCTCTATCTGGTGATAGTATAATAAGAAATAGGATGGGGCCTCTATTGTCTCAGAATCTAGGCTCAAGCCCAAAGACTCATTGCAGGTCCCCCAGTCATGGTTTAAGACTGAGCAAAGGAGAGGGAAGAGCTTTTAACTGGATGTGAGATTGAAATTTTAAACATAACTAAACTGGACTGCTTAATAACTGAAAATGAATCTTAACTGTCCAAACGGGACTCCGCGTTTAGCTGAAAGTGACTTTGAGGACACAGGATCCCTCAGAGAACTTACAAAGATGTAGTGAAGAGATAATTTGCCCAAAGATATTAGGAAATCAGAGTTGAGAAAAAGTAATTTCCTATGTGTGCCCTGTTGAGTTTACTGCATTTAATATACAAGCTACAGAAATAAAACATACCCGATTCACGATTACAGAAATTTCCTGAATAAGCAGTGTTAGAACATAGTGCTACGAACACTGTGAGGAAATAAAGTTGAGAAATCCTATCACAGCCTTTATGAAAGTTATACTTAAAAGGGGAAAACACTTAAAAACAGCTACAAATATAGTTCACAGACTCTAAACAGAAAGCCAAGAGCCGAGGGGCTGCCCATCACCTATGTCCTCACGAACCCGTGACATGTCCCTCTTCGCCCTGGCACCAGCAGGGCCCCACTTGTGCTGGGTGCCTGGCTTATGGACTGCCCAGGCAGGGCAGGTCTGGGGGGCCATGGTGGCCTAAGGGGCTCAGACTCTGGCTGTGTCCACAGCTCCTGCTGGCTGGAGCCAGAAACTTGGGGTTCTCAGCTCACGCATGGACAAATTAACTTGTGGTCACCTCTTCTCTCTGCTTTAGTTTGTTTGGAATCTAAATGAAATGACTTTATGAGAAGCCAAAAACACTTTTTTTGACAAAGTTTTGTTATATTTCTGGCTGAGAAATGTAGATGCTGGAAAACACAGGAATTTTTGTAGAATGTAGTCATTCATGGACAAAACAAGAATGAACATCTTAATCTGTCTGGTTCCCGCAAATCTAGGATGTAACACGGGATAGAAAGGAATAACAGCCATAATAAAATTACAAAGTAATATGGGTTCCTTGGAAAGGATTTAAGCAACTTTCAGGGAGGAGAAGGCATTTGACCTTGACCTTGAAGAGTTTTAGCAAATATGAGAGAACGTTTCACGGGCTCATATGTCTTCATAATGACCTGGTTGAACAAGCTCCTTATTGTTTACAGCGAATAGTCCAAGGGATCTACCTACATGTGAATACTTAGTAAATCTTTCTGATACATAGAAAATAGCAGGTAAAACTGAACTTATTGCTGGTATATTTCAGTTTCCCCATTGGAAGTTCCCTGTGTCTGAGAATTCAGCTTATTTCCTTCCTGCCACAGAACATTCTGGAACAACTGTAGCCAAGGATCAGAGGAGCTGGATTGAGGCTTTCAATAGGTCTCGGAAAAATTAAATTTGCTTCATATCATATTTCAAACCACCACAGAACCATTTTGTAGCCACTTCACTATTCCCTACTCTAATCCCTTGACTTAAATTCTTGTCATTCTTTCCTGAACTCTGCTGTCTTTTTTGGACACCTTGCTTCTGAAATCTGTGAAATTTTTCCATGCTTATGGTGAGTGCCACAAAGGATTTGACAGAGAAATCTAATAAGATCGTAAACTCCTGGAGGCAGAGGCCTTTCCAATGTAACTCCATTTCAGAGTTCTTAGTCTGTTGCCGGAACACGTGTCTAACAAAGGTTTTCAAATTAAATGGATTAAACGCCACCACTGAATGGGAATGATTAATCACGGTAACTAAGAAAAGACTATACAGGATGTATTTCAGCAAAAGAGCTTTGTACATGCTGAATAATTATTGAGATGATAATAAGTAACTTAAGAATGTTTTAGGGTCTGCAAAGTTGTTTTGGCTATCCCACAAGGTCAGAGCACCTCATAAAAGTGATTGATGCTTTCTGCCTTCCGCTAAGCTGACAGCCCTCATCTCACACAGCAGTTTATGGTTCCTGACCCCGCATTCCGCAGCCGACCTGGAAGGGCCGCGTGTCTGTGAGCCAGCTCCGATAAGCCACCTGAAAACCTCCCTGGGAGGAGGCGGCAGGCAGAGAAGGGTCTGCTTGAGCCAGCTGGCCCTCCCCTGTGCCTTCCTCAAACTTCCCCAGATTCGATGGTGATGTCTGTGACAGACAACAGTGCTAATCTCTTCAGGAACACCCCAGAACACAGAGCTCATCTGTGCTTCTAGGCTGGATTTTGCATAAAATGGGAGATGGCACCCAACCCCCTCTGGCGTGCCAAGAGTGTGGCTGGTCTACGTGATACCCAGGCAGCTGGCACATGCTGGCACTCTCTAGGGCCGCCGCAGAAGCTGTGAATCGTGCTTTGTCTCCCTGAAGAGTATCTGGGAAAGGGAAGTGGAATCTGCATTACAATATGTGCTCCGATGCTGTGGAGAAGGATCTTACACTTTGTCCAGGGTGCCACCGGGCACAGAAGCCAGCATCTCTAAGATTCGTCTTTCAACATCCACCCTTAGGCCTGTAGTCCAGAAACCTGCCTTAAGTCAGAAGTACCAACCACACGGTGAAAGCACTCAGTGGTCAGACTCTTCCCAGACCCTATGGAAGGCCCTGGATGTGCTCAAGGCCTTGCATACCCATTTGTAAAACGGAAGACACCTTGCTAATTGACAGGCCTGTGATGGTGTGGCCCTTTAAATTACCTTGGCATTAATTGCCTGGACAGGTTGTTCACTCAAATTGCCCTGGTTTGCTAATAACCCGAGCGGGCTGGTGTTTTAAATGACCATGGCACTAATGGCCCAGGCTGGCCGCTATTTCACATCGTCCTGGCACTAATGGCCTGGAAAGGGGGCTTGCTTTGCAGATTAACGAGTGTCCTCCAAATGGCAAAGGATTATGGAAAAAGAAAGAAAAACAAGCATTTGCAAGGGAAATAAGAAAGAAGTTTTACCTCTCTCCTTCTCAGCACTGTGTGCCTTGTGAACAGGGCTGGAGTGCTCTGCCTTCTCTAAGAGAATATTACATACACTTCCACCTCCCTATTCAATTTCCATATTAACCACGGGCCACTGTTACTTTTTTTAATTTATAAAATATGTACAGTTCACTGAAGAAGAAACATCACCTCTGATTCAGCCACAGTTTCTCCAATTTCTCCAATTTCTCTTCATTCCTATCCCCACTCTGATCTCATCCCCAAGTCACTTATTCACCAAGCATTGATTGAGTGAGTGATTACCTTCTATGTACAAGGTGCCTGTTGGGTTTGTGGGGACAGAGATATAGAGTCATAGACCCTACCTCTAGGAATTCCCATTCAAGTCAGGGAAACAGAGAGCCGTTTACAAATAATTGCATTGTACTGTGATCAGCACTGTGGCTGTGAGAGTCTGTAGTCGAAATGGGCTGGAAAAGCTTCACACTGGAGATGAGCTGGAAGAAGACAACAGGATGAGTTCCTCAAGACAGGAAGTGGGGAAGAGAGGGCCTTGCAGAAAGAGAGATTATGCACAAAGGCAGAATTCATGAAGAAGCACAGCTGTAAACTTAGATCATGGGCACAGTGGTGGGCAAGGCTGGAATGATAGGCTGGAGCTAGACTGTAGAAGCCTTGGGAAAGAAGGGAGGGATTTGAAAAAGATTCCCAGATGGAGTCTCCTGGATCCAAGGACTGGCTTCATGTGGGTCTGAGGAGACAGAAGAGTGGAGTAGGGCTTCTGGTTTCTGATATCCATAACTGGGTACATGGGGCTACCCTTCACAGAGATGGACTTACGGGAAGGAACCAGGCTGGGGCAGAGAAGGAGAGGAATCCGAATGTATCCTTTTTGCAAGATATTGGTTCTCTGTTCCTCTCTGTCAATTCCACTTCACCTGTCCATTGTGTATAGATGCATGACGCAAACTATGTTGGAGGCACTGGGAGAGATGCCTGTTTCCTGGGGGACATCCTTGGATTTCATCCAGAGGACCACTTCCCCATCAGCATGGGCGCTTCAATCTTAAAACAAATCAGGGCCAGAGGACTTGGCCCCTACAGTTAACAGGAATAAGATAGCCAATCTGACAGCAATCCCACCCTCTGTCTTTGTGCTCTGTTCTAGCTCATGTTTATGGCAGTTGAACTTGCAGTGACTCTCAGGGGATGCTTCAGTGATGGGCTTTTTTTTAGTTTGTTTTTTGAGTTTGTTTTGTTTTTGCTTTGCTTTTTGCTTTTTCTTCTCCCTGTGATCATGGAAGAGAAGTGGTCTTAAAAAAGACCAGGTGTCTATACAAGCTTAACTGTTATTGGAAATCTAAATGCCACCAATGTATTTTGACAAGTGAAACAGAAGCTCAGAAATTTTTTACACATTTGCAAGGCTGAATGAAAGAATGGAGAGAGAGTGATTTGATGAAAACAAATGGCTTTTAAAGTTGACTAAATTCAATTGAAATAGATTAATTGAGGCCCCTACCATTTGCCAAGCCCTGTGCTAGGCACTGTAGGGTGTGCAGAGCTGAATAGTGTGGTCCCTGCAGTCAAGAAATTTAATGTCTCAGGCTGGGATACAACCACAGCACATTGTATTGAAAGCTGCTTCTAATGTGAGAACGAGCCCTTCACAATGACCAGCCTTTCCCAAGTGTGACAGAAACGTTTCTCTTTGTAGAAAACACAGCTCCTTTTGGAAGGAAAGTTGTTCTTTCATCCAACAATCAATAGACATAGTGTTTGCTAAGTGCAGGGCACCTTGCTGGGCACAACAGGGGGGTTAAGATGATAAGACATGGGTCCTGACCTCCAAGGTTTTACCTGTGAACATCTAAAGCCTCTTAATGTCAGAGGAAAGGTATAGCTACTTCAATATTTTTTGTTAAAATAAACTCTCCTAGGATGTCTTTTAAACCATATAATGATTCTTAATAACAACTCATATAGTTTAGGACCTAAAAGGAGCCTAGAAGTCCCCCAATCTCACACCCAATGTCCAGAGACATTCGATGGTCTGCCCAAGAACACACAGCTGGTTGGTGGTAAATCTAGAATTGAGACTTATGTCATCTTCTTTCCCCATCTAGTACTTGTTCTGTGTAGCCTATCTCTGGTGTCAACAGATGCCACAACACAAAAGCAGAATTTAAAGGCAGACAGAAACCCAACAGTTTTATAAGGCGTGACATGAGAAAATCTCGGCACCTCTAATGAGATCTTCTTTTAGGAAAATACATTTGCAAGAGTCAAACTATGGACGTGTCTTTGCCAAGGTCATTAAATAGCGTGCATAGATTGTAAAAAGAAAATCTTCCAGCAAAGATAAGAAGCATGAGACCCTGTAAAATTGCCTTGAGTGCCAAAATCAAGGAGAAGGCAAATAATTACAACTAGTAGCCACAGATTTTTCTTCCAGCATGATATGGAAATGTCAAGTGGGGTTTTTTTCCTTATGAAATCTATATGCCACTAACCCTACCTCTGAGTCTTCATTTTAGCACTTTTCACTTTTTTTTTTTAATATTCATTAAGTCCAATTTGTCTGGTTTTTTTTTTCTTTTGTTGTCTGTGCCTTTGGTGTCATATTTGAGAAATCATTGTCAAACACAGTGTTGTGAAGCTTTTGCCCTATGTTTTCTTCTAAGAGTTTTATTGGTTTAACTCCTATACTCAGTATTTAATCCATTTTGAGTTAATTTTGGTATATGGTGTAAGATAAGGGTCCAACTTCTTTCTCTTGCATGTAGATATCTAGTTTTCCCAGCACCATTTACTGGAAAAAACAAAAACAAAAACTGTCTTTTACCCATTGAATGGTCTTGACACCCATGTCAAAATCATTTGACCATATATACAAGGGTTTGCTTCTATGCTCTCTATTCTATTCCATTGGTCTATATATCTGTCTTTATGCCAGCACCACACTGTTTTGATTATGACAACTTTGCAGTAAGTTTTAAAATCTAGAAGTTTGATTCTTCCAGCTTTGTTCTTCTTTTTCAAGATTGTTTTGGCTAGTCAGGGTTCCCTGAGATTCCATATGAATTTTATTTTATTTTACTTTATTTCTTTTGTTGTTGTTGATGTATAGTTCAGTTTACAGTGTTGTGTTAATTTCTGGTGTACAGCACAATGCTTCAGTCATACATGAATATACATATATTCACTTTCATATTCTTTTTCACCATAAGCTACTGCAAGATATTAAATATATTACCCTGTGCTATACAGTATAAACTTGTTTATCTATTTATATACCAGTCAGTACCTAAAAATCTTTTTTTTAACACTTTTTATTGATTTATAATCATTTGACAATGTTGTGTCAAATTCCAGTGGAGAGCACAATTTTTCAGTTATACATGAACATACATATATTCATTGTCACATTTTTTTCTCTGTGAGCTACCATAAGATCTTGTTTATATTTCCCTGTGCTATACAGTATAATCTTGTTTGTCTATTCTACATTTTGAAATCCCAGTCTATCCCTTCCCACCTCCCACCCCCTTGGCAACCACAAGTTTGTATTCTATGTCTATGAGTCTGTTTCTGTTTTGTATTTATGCTTTGTTTGTTTGTTTTCTTTAGATTCCACATATGAGCAATCTCATATGGTATTTTTCTTTCTCTTTCTGGCTTACTTCACTTAGAATGACATTCTCCAGGAACATCCATGTTGTTGCAAGTGGCATTATGTTGTCGTATTTATGGCTGAATAGTATTCCATTGTATAAATATACCACATCTTCTTTATCCAGTCATCAGTTGATGGACATTTAGGCTGTTTCCATGTCTTGGCTATTGTAAATAGTGCTGCTATGAACACTGGGGTGCAGGTGTCCTTCTGAAGTAGGGTTCCTTCTGGAAATATGCCCCGGAGTGGGATTCCTGGGTCATATGGTAAATCTATTCCTAGTCTTTTGAGAAATCTCCATACTGCTGTCCACAGTGGCTGTACCAAACTGCATTACCATCAGCAGTGTAGGAGGGTTCCCTTTTCTCTACAGCCTCTCCAGCATTTGTCACTTGTGGATTTTTGAATGATGACCATTTTGACTGGTGTGAGGTGATACCTCATTGTAGTTTTGATTTGCATTTCTCTGATAATTAGTCATATTGAACATTTTTTCTTGTGCCTATTGATCATTTGTATGTCTTCCTTGGAGAATTGCTTGTTTAGGTCTTCTGCCCATTTTTGGATTGGGTTGTTTGTTTTTTTCTTATTAAGTCATATGAGCTGCTTATATATTCTGGAGATCAAGCCTTTGTTGGTTTCATTTGCAAAAATTTTCTCCCATTCTGTAGGTTGTCTTTTTGTTTTACTTATAGTTTCCTTTGCTGTGCAGAACCTTCTAAGTTTAATTAGGTCCCATTTGTTTATTCTTGCTTTTATTTCTGTTGCTTGGGTAGATTGTTCTAGGAGAACATTTTTGAGATGTATGTGAGATAATGTTTTGCCTATATTTTCTTCTAGGAGGTTTATTGTATCTTGTCTTATGTTTAAGTCTTTGATCCATTTTGAGTTGATTTTTGTGTATGGTGTAAGGGAGTGTTCTAGCTTCATTGATTTACATGCTGCTGTCCAGTTTCCCCAACACCATTTGCTTAAGAGACTGTCTTTATTCCATTGTATGTTCTTGCCTCCTTTGTCGAAGATTAGTTGACCAAAAGTTTGTGGGTTCATTTCTGGGCTCTCTATTCTGTTCCATTGGTCTGTATGTCTGTTTTTGTACCAATACCATGCTGTCTTGATGACTGTAGCTCTATAGTATTGTCTGAAGTCTGGGAGAGTTATTCCTCCAGTCTCTTTCTTTTTCTTCAGTAATGCTTTGGCAATTCTAGGTCTTTGGTGGTTCCATATAAATTTTATCATGATTTGTTCTCATTCTGTGAAATATGTCCTGGGTAATTTGATAGGGATTGCATTACATCTGTAGATTGCCTTGGGCAGTGTGACCATTTTAACAATATTGATTCTTCCAATCCAAGAGCATGGGATATCTTTCCATTTTTTAAAGTCTTCTTTAATTTCCTTCACCAATGGTTTATAGTTTTCTGTGTATAATTCTTTCACCTCCTTGGTTAGATTTATTCCTAGGTATTTTATTACTTTGGGTGCTATTTTAAAGGGGATTGTTTCTTTACTTTCTTTTTCTGTTGATTCATTGTTAGTGTAAATGCAACTGATTTTTGAACATTAATCTTGTAACCTATTACCTTGCTGAATTCTTCGATCAGCTCTAGTAGTTTTTGTGTGGACCTTTTAGGGCTTTCTATATATAGTAACATGTTGTTGGCATATAGTGACACTTTTACCTCTTCTTTTCCAATTGGATCCCTTTTATTTCTTTCTCTTGCCTGACTGCTGTGGCTAGGACTTCCAAGACTTCGTCAAATAGGAGTGGTGATAGAGGGCATCCTTGTCCCAGATTTTAGTGGGAAGCTTTTGAGTTTTCACCGTTGAGTACTATGCTGGCTGTAGGTTTGTCATATATAGCTTTTATTATGTTGAGATATGTTTCCTCTATACCCACTTTGGTGAGAGTTTTTGTCATAAATGGGTGTTGAATTTTATCAAACGCTTTTTCTGCATCTATTGAAATGATCATGTGGTTTTTTTCCTTTCTCTTGTTGATGTGATGTATTACATTGATTTGCGTATGTTGAACCACCCTTGTGTCCCTGGGATGAACCCCACTTGGTCATGATGTATAATCTTTTTTTATGTGCTGTTGGATTCTATTTGCTAATATTTTGGTGAGGATTTTTGCATCTATGTTCATCAGTAATATTGGCCTATAATTCTCTTTTTTTGGTAGTGTCTTTGACTGGTTTTGGTATCAGGGTGATGGTGGCTTCATAGAATGAGTTTAGGAGTATTCCCTCCTTTTCAATCTTCTGGAAGAGTTTGAGAAGGACTGGTATGAGTTCTTCTTTGTATGTTTGGTAGAATTCCCCAGTGAAAGCATCCAGTCCTGGACTTTTATTCGTAGGGAGGTTTGTTATTGCTAATTCGATTTCATTTCTAGTGATCAGTTTGTTCAAGTGTTCAGTTTCATCTTGGTTCAGTCTTGGTGGGCTGTATGTTTCCAGAAATTTGTCCATCTCCTCTAGGTTATCCATTTTGGTTCCATATAGTTTTTAATAATGTTCTCATATGATATTCCATATTTTTATTTTATTTGTTGTAATTTCTCCATTTTCCTTTCTTATTTTGCTTATTTGTGCTCTCTCTTTTTTCTTCTTTGTGAGTTTGGCCAGAGGTTTGTCGATTTTATTTGCTTTTTCAAAAAACGAGCTCTTGGTTTGATTGATTTTTTTCAATGGTTTTTTAAATCTCTATTTTATTTATTTCCTCCCTGATCTTTATTATTTCCTTCCTTCTGCTGCCTTTTGGAGTTTTTTGCTCTTCTTTTTCTAATTCTTTTAGCTAGTGGGAGTATCTGCAAATCTTGAACTCCCAGTTTATCCCTTCCCACCCTCCTCCCCTCTGGCAACCACAAGTCTGTATTCTATGTTTGTGAGTCTGTTTCTGTTTTACATATAAGTTCATTTGTCTTTTCCATATGAATTTTAGAATAGTTTTTTTTCTATTTCTGCAAAAAAAAAATAGGATTTTAATAGGGATTGCATTCAATCTGTAGATTGCTTTGAGTGTTATTGACATTTTAACAATATTAAGTGTTCCAATCCATGAACATAGGGTGTGTTTCCATTTATTTGTGTCTTAATTTCTTCTAGCAAAGTTTTGTAATTTTCATTGTGCAAATCTTTCACCTCCTTGATTAAATTAATTCTTAAGTATTACATTCTTTTTGATGCTATTGTAAATCAAGTTTTCATAATTTTTTTTCTGATTGTTAATAGTGTATAAAAATGCAACTGACTTTTACATAATGACTTTGTATCCTGGTACTTTGCTGAATTCATTTATTAGTTCTAATGGATCTTGTGACATCTTCAGGTTTCTACATATAAGATCATATCTGCAAGCAGAGATAATTTTACTTCTTTCTTTCCAATTTGGATAAATTTTATTTCTCTTTCTTGCCTAATTGTTCTGAATAGAATGTCCAATACTTTGTTAAATAGAAGTGGCAAATGTGGCATCCTTGCTATGTTCCTGATCTTGAGGGAAAGCTTTCACTCTTTCACTATTGAGTATGTTGGCTATTTTTTTTTTTTTTTCATACATGGCTTTTATTGTTTTGAGGTAGTTTCTTTCTATTTCTAGTTCATTGAGTGTTTTTATGATGAAAAGGTGTTGAATTTTCTGCATTGAGATAAGCACCTGTTTTTTTCTTTATTCTATTAATGTTGTGTATTACATTAATTAATTATTTGTATGTTGAACAATCCTTGTATTCTGGAATAAATCACACTTTGTTGTGGTGTATAATCCTTTTAATATGCTGAATTCAGTTTGCTAGTATTTTGTTGAGGACTTCTGCATCAATATTCATAAGGGATATTGGTCTGTAGTTTTCTTGGAGTATCTTTGTCTGGCTTTGGTATCCGGGTAGTGCTGGCCTCAGGATGAGTTAGGAAGTTTTGCCTCTGCTTTAGTTTTTTGGAAAATTTTGAGAATTATTGATATTAGTTCTCCTTTAAATGTTTCATAGATTCACCAGTGAAGTCTTCAAGTCTAGTACTTTTATTTATTGGAAGATTTCTGATTAGCAATTCAATCTTCATACTAGTTATAGGTCTATTCAGATTTTCTAATTCTTCATGATTTAGCCTTAGTAGGCTTTGTTTTTCTAGAAATGTGTGCATTTTACCTACATTATCCAATTTGTTGATGTACAGTTGTTCATAGTACTCTCATAATCCTTTTTATTTCTGTAGAATTATCAACTTCATTTCCAATTTCAGTAATTTGAGTCTCCTCTTTTATTCTTAGTCGATCTAGTTAAGATTTAATTTGATTAGTCTTTTCAAAGAAACAACTTTTGTTTTCATTGATTTTCTCTATTCTCTACTTTATTTCTATCTGCTCTATTTCTTATTATTTCCTTACTTCTGCTAGTTTTGGGTTTAGTTTGTTCTTCTTTTTCTAGTTCCTTAAATTGTAAAATTAGATTGTTGGTTTGAGATCATCTTTGTTTTTTAAATGTAAGTATTTGTAGTTATAAATTTCCCCTTTAGTCCTGCTTTGCCACATCCCACAAGTTGTGGTATGTTGTATTTTCATTCTCATTCATCTCTAAGTATTTTCCAATTTCACTTGTGATTTCTTCTTTGATCCACTGGTTGCTTTAGATTCCACTGTCTAATCTCCACAATTTTGTGAATTTTCCAGTTTTACTTCAGTTATTGATTTCTAATTTATCCCACTGTAGTTGGAGAAGGTACTTTGTATCATATCTACTACTTCTTTAAATCTATAGATATTTAATCTGTGGCCTAACATATAGTCTATTCTGGAAAATGTCTCATGTGCATTTGAGAAGAATGTGTTGTTGTTATGTAGTGTTCTGGACATGTCTGTTAGATAGTTGGTTTATTGTGTTGTTTAGGTCTTCTATTTCCTCACTTATCTTCTGTCTGCTTGTTCTAGCTATTATTCAAAGTGAAGTATTGAAGTCTCCAACTAACATTGTAGAATTGTCTATTTCTCCCTTCAGTTCTATCAGTTTTTGCTTCATATTTTTCATGATCTGTCATTAGGAACATAAATATTTATAATTGTTATATCTTCTTGCTGTATTGAATGCCTTATTAACATATAATTTCCTTCTTTGTCTCTTGTAACCTTTTTTTGATTTAAAGTCTGTTTTGTGAGGTCTCATGCATCTTCTCTCCAAAACTAAATATAATCCATGAAATAAAATCCTATGCACCATCAGCACTTATTTGCTGGATGAATAAGTGAAGAAAGTACAAATGCAAATAGGTTCACGTTTAGAGGGCAGCAATATATGAAAAGAAGGCAAAAGCAATAGTGGGAAAACACAGGAGTTGGCAAATAGTTCACAGATCTTGAAATTTAGGACTTGTGATTCTATTTGAATATATCTTTATATCTTTTGTGCAAGTAAGCTATTTAAAATATTTTAAAAACATTTTAAAATAATCAGTTCTTAAGGATACACAAAAAAGCACACTCAATCAAATTTTCCATACATGAACCTTTGAAACATCTTCCTCTAAGTAGAGAGGAATGCTTTTGAAACAAATTATTTCAGAAATTACACAGGCCAGATGGAAACCATTGAGATGTCAGGCCATGCTAGTCTATTGTCTTCCCCAATTGGTTTCGGTTTGTTAGTGAAGTATTTGTATAACTTTAAAAGAGAAAAAAAACTTTATAATACTTCTTAGTAATGGGCTCAGCTAGCCCCCAAAGTGACTTCTGGAACATCAAATTAGCTTTTGTGATAAATATTGCCATGAAACCAGTAATTAGTTTCTAATGAACCTGCATTTTTCATCAGTCATAAAACCATAAACAGATGAAGATCTTGGCTCCCTGGCAAACTCTTTTTGACACAGATACCTGGGAAGGAAAAAAAGATCTTTTATGGTGCCCCAGGCCATAGAAATTTGGCAAGGATCTCATGTGCTTTCCCTCTGGGATGCACAGCAATTTATCCACCAATATTTTTGACTCCCTCCAAAACTGTGACAGTAAGCATTGCAGATCAAGTTTTTTGTTTGTTTTTTTAACTGACTTAATCCTGAAGAAGAGAGAAAGGACTGCCAGATCTCTAAGATGCTGCCTTGACCTATAAAACAGAATAAAAGCTAAAGCAATAAACAGTAAACCCTATGAAAGCAAGGGAAGCATGTGCTAGTCCTTACTTAGCTTCTATTTGATCAATAGGAATGCAAAAAAAAATGAAGATTTATTTGTCCATGTCATTCAACAAACATTTGGAGGATATTCTACATGCTAAACACTGGCCTAGCTGCTAGTATGCAGACCTGGATTAGATACCGTCCTGGCCCCTGCAAAACTCACAATTTAGTTGTTGGGTTATGAGGTAAGAAAGGGGTAAATAAAGCAATCAATGCAATATATCCCTTGTCGTAACTGAAATCTCTCAAAGCATTATAGAGGCAGAGGGAAAGGACTGCAACCTCTGCTATGGGAGTTAAGAAAACTAGAAAGATAAAGTGAATTCACCACTGAAAACATCTTACTGGATGGGTAGAAATATTTAGAGAAAGGAAATTAAAGTGAGCAAGAACAAGACTAAAAGGATACATTGCTGAAGAAAAAGCTCTGATGGCCTAAACAAGGGATGCACAAAGAATAGCAGCAAGTAAGTTGGGACATAAGTTTTCGTAGTGTCCTTTCAACAAAAAACAAGGGTGACCAGCAGGAATTACTGCATAAATATTAACAAGAACTCCATAAATGATTTGAGAAGTAGTCACTAGAACAGAGCCAGCTCACACTTTGCTTTTAAAAAGCAGAATGTTCCAAGTTCTTAATTACATCCCATTCAGAAATCTCTTCTATGGCTTTAACTTCTCACTAACAGAACAGTCTTGGCAACACAGGGGAAACCATGAAAAAAAAAAAAAGCACTGAATAGAAATTAAGGGACCCTAAGTATATTTCTCCTTCTAACCTGTTCTGCTTTTTGATATATCATTTAACTTCTCTGAATCTCAGTGTCTTCCTTTTGTAACATGAATTAGACCAAGAATTCTTCAGCTGGGCCTTTTGATGGGTTTCAGAGGATTTGTGGACACCCTGAAATGATGTAGAAAATCTTTTGTGTGTGTATTGGTGTTTGTCAACTGTGAGAAGGCCCTCAGTTTTTAACAGTTTTTCAAAGACAATGACCTCAAAAAACACACTGAATTAAATGATCTTTAACGTCAGCTTAAAATTTTTGTAATTCTCTGAATCTGTGTTTGATAGAAACCTTTAGTTGTAGGCTGCCACCACATTGTCAAGTTTTATAAAACTAGTAGACTTGTCGTTTTTAAAAAGAGTACCACAGCCTATGAGTGTCTATCCATCATTTGTGTGGTAAGGGGTTTGTAAACCAAATGCCTTGCTGAAGACCACGCAGAGACAGGTCATCCATACCAGCACACTTGTGAGAGAGAGTGGAGACACTATCTGATGGGACCCCAGGGCATTGGAAACAGAGCTATCCCAGGCAAACCCAACAGTATGGTCCTCCAGTACCAGCAGCAAACACCATTGGTTACTAACCAAATACCAATTCTACCCAAAATTTGAGTCAGTTCTAGAACCCCTGATGACTGCCTACAAGTTGACAAAGTATCCATTGGTCATAGTGCTCCCCCATATTGATAGGTTGTGAGGATTTATTCTATTTTGGAGCAACCAAAAATTAAGGGTCTTTATCAGAAGGAGATGACTGTTACTGAAGGTGGCAGACAAGAGCTGGATGGACGTCTCCTGGAGAATGCCAGTGGGTCACCAGGGAGGCCCCACAGCATGAGAGCACTTGCCCAGTGATCACCTCCTGGGTTTGATATTCATTTATAAACTCTAAAAATCTGATTCTCTAGTGGCTCCAGAAGTGATTGGCCTCTAGTGCAAAAGATATAAAGTCATGATTCACAGAAGAAACTCATAGGGCCAATGAACAATGTAGAAAAAATTACCCTCACTTGTAATCAGAAAAACACAAATTATAGCCACAAGGTGATACTACTTTTTGCCAATAGATGAGCAAAACTTAAACATGTTGGCAATAGCTCATACTGGAAAGAGAAGTGAAATGTCTTAAATCTATATACCTAGGTATTTTTATAGATTTTATTCGGGCAATTTGTAATTCAGAAAAACTAGGTTAAAAAAAAAAGAAATAAAACAAAAATGAAGAACAGAGGAGAGCAAAAGAGAAAACAGAGAAAGTGGTAGAGTTGCACAGAGAGAAGGGGGCCAGGGCAGCAGCATAGAGTCTTCGGGAAAATGTGAGTAGAGAGAAACTGCCAGTGAGTGTTCTCATAGAATCTCAGTGACCATGAACGTGTATATCCAATCTTAAGTGTTTCCATGTCTCTGATATAAAATCTCTTCTTCACCCCCAAACTTCAGTAAAGTTGGCCACTCACGAAGGCTTTGTGCAGTTGTTGTTAGAGCAGTGGGAGCACAGGAGAGGGAATAAGCCCCAGACTGGGAACACAAGCACAGTCAAGAGTTGACAAGGCACAGAAGCTCAGAGCCAGAATGACCACAGGAACCCAGACTCCTGGGTTCTCACAGAGATCTCAAAAGCTTTGCAACTACCACAGGGCATGGGAAAGGGGATCTGTGGCAATTTTAGCTAAATCTCAAAAACCCAGATGAACCCAGCTGATGATTTAGTGACAAGTAATTACATAAAAATTTTAGGAGGCCCTGTTCCACGTGGGCCAGGGAGACATGGCCCGTCTCAAACAAAATGACAAAATCAAATGATCTTGCTCATTTCTGCTTTAATCTATTATATTGAAATTCTATTTTAATATTTAGAGGGTGATCTTATTTCCAAGTCCTCAGGATATACCTCCCAGTTGTCCCCATATACCAACCATGACCAGGGGGTACAAACATTTGCCATAATTCGTAGCTCTTATTCTCTGCTTCCTATAAGAGCAAAATGTTTGGCAAATTAATAATTTTACTTAAGGAGCAGATCTCACTGGTACCATCGGTTATTACTTGGATCTTAAAACTTTGCAAATGGAAACAATCGATGGTGTCAATATAGCATTACAGAGAAGGGAGTTTGCCATGCACATTAGCGGAGCATTTTGGCATATTTCTAAGTGGACAGCTAAAGGAGGGTGTGGCAAGTCCCACTCTGGGGAGGGAGCAATAGTGGTTTAAAGCAAATCTTCAGGGATTTGGAGAAATATGGTTCAGAAAACTACAATACTTGTTCATAAGCACATGCTTACATGTATTTATAGGAGATACAAGATACTTCCAGTCGGGATGTGTCAGGAACTGGTGATGATAGCTTCTGCAAAACCATTTTCCAGAGCTGTGGGTTCTGTGGATTTTGAATTTTTTAAGATGATACTAGGAGCTTGCATAATATTGCTGGGAGGCTTTCCATCTTGAAAATAAACATTCCCTAACTTCATAATTTTGCCTGGGAATAGCCCTGTGTATATTTCTCCAGACATTCTCGCCAACTACTACAACTCTCTGGGGGGTGGTAATCCTGGGGAGAGACAGGTACAGAAGCCTTAGATGACTTCATGTGATGGAGAAACTATCCCCATAGAGTCGTATTTTCTCTCTGCCCACAAGGAACCACCTAAAGGAAAAGAATCAAGTTCACTTGTTTTCCCCAAAACAAGAGTTTTGAGTTCAGCATAGCCATTTTATGATTGTGGAATCTCAGATATTCATGCAATTATCAGCAAATACTTACTGAGCTCCTATTAGGTGTCAAATGCCAGATGAAGCTCTCAATACTGAAAATACAGCAGTAAACAAATAGGCAGAGTCATCCCCTCCACGCCCTCCTGGGGAAGATGAGCCTTAAATAATGAATCACACAATAATGTTTTTAGGTTACAGATATGACAAAAGCTACAAGAAGAAATGCAGAATGGGATGAGAAAGTCAAGAAGGGCTTCCCAAGACCAGGGGTTCAGGGAGATGTGGTGGAAAGGGCCAGTAGTGACTTCTAGCCTGGAATGACCCTGGCTTTGCAGAAAGGCTAGAAGGGGTAGGGACTAAGAGATAGGGTGGTCTTATTTCGCCAGGATATCTCATGACGAAAAATGTGCACCCTCAGGCTCTAAAGCCTAAGCTTCATCAGTTAGTTATTATAGCTTTTCAAATTGAAAAAACAAATAATTCTAGTGATTTCATGGCTACAGTCTAGACCACCTAACCAATGCGGGAAGGGCTCCAGCTTGAACCACGCTGCACCCATCTCCACTCGGGCAGCTCAGCATGTTGGACTGGCCCCAGGCAGCCCACTGGAAACTTACTAGCCTGAGAGGCCAGGTCGTGAGACTTCTGAAAAGATTCCTGGATGGAAGAGGGACTCAGATAGCCAGGCGAGTTTTTTCCCCCCCGATGGTAAATCATTGGAAGAGAGAGGTGAGTACTTAGTGGAAAGGAAGACTGTATATGAAAACTGAAATTTTTAAATTTTTACTCTTTACCAAAAGCTTTAATCAGGGCCCCTAGAGACCCATGTATAGGGAAGCACCATACATACTGGGAGAGAGGCATCCCATGGGGGTGCCGAGGGCACAGCACAGCCTGTGTCCATGCCCCTCAGCCCTGGTGGAGCCCTGTGCACCAGGGTCCCTGTGAGGACACTTGCCTGCTGTCACAGTCATTGACAAGGCAGGTCTACACTCCTTGGCAGGAGGCAGAAGTCTCGGCAGCAGGTATCAATCAAGGGGGCCTGAGCAGATAAGAACAAAAACTGATGGACACCACCTGGTAGCTGACAGTAGTTATTCATGAGCCCATGAGCGAAACTCCCCGAGAACCCCCAGGAATAATCTGAAGGGACTTTGTGAAATGTTGAATAGCCTGCAGTAGTAAGTGTGGTGAATGCTAGCAAAACACAGGTTAATTAGAAGATAAGAAAGTGGACAATAATTTCTTTGGTAACTTTACAAAGCACCTTTGGCTCAGAATTGTGTAGTGATAGGGTTTCAGCTACCCAGATACCTATGGAAAAGATAAATCAGCAAGCCAGAATTTTCAGATCAATTTTTAGAGAGTGTCAGGGGCAATTTTCTACTGTAGAGGACAGAGAAAGCCAAATTACAGAGAGAATCCAGTCAAGAATCTAAAAAAGGGAGACAACAAAGGCTGTAGAAGCAACCATAGGAGAGGTCAGACACCAGAATTTAAGGAAAGAGAAGTGAGCAAATAAAGACAATGAACTTTGGGAGACCCACTTTTAACCAGCTCATGGGTCCAGCAGAAGACTGAAAACGTGAAGAAAGACAGAGGGATTGGGAGGAGCTGGATGCTCGTCAAGCAAAGAGACCTGCGGGCACAGGGACAAGACAGACCAAGATGTTAGGGGAATGGAAGACAGCAAGGTGCCAAGCTGGCTGCACACGGATCCCTGCAGAGACCTCCGAGGCAAATGGGGCCAGACTGCTACGGAGGAGCTTAAAGAAATACCATGATTATATGCGGATAAGAGAGAGAGAGAGATTCAAAAGAAAACTTTCCCTGAAAAAAAAGGCTTTTCCTGAAAAGCTCAGCGGACACTCTTCAAACACAGATTGAGCCTGAGGCAGCATGAGGTAGGGATCTGAGCCCCATTCCCACCCACCTCCATCCCTGTGGATGCTGGTTGAGGCTTGCCACCCTGGAGACCAGGAACTGGCTCCCTTCACTGGCCATCTGCACGGGACAAGCCCTCACTGCCCGTCTGAGGTCTGGGTTCTCAACCGCAAGCAACAGAAATCAACTCTGGCTCAGTTAAGCACAGTTTTCAAGATATTGATTAGTTCACAGATGTGCTGGAACACCTGGAGAACCAGATTTAGGGGAAGATGTCCAAAACCCTACTGTCGGGGAGGGGGAAATCGCCCCTCCATCCCCCTGGAGTTCTTGTCCCTGGACTGGTAATAAAATTAACACGAGATAGATTAACAGGAGAAACGGAAACAAATGTTAATTCATGCACATGGAAGTCTCATAGAAATGGGACTTAAGAAGTGGCCAAAGGAGGCAGCTTTTATACTTTCTAGACCAAGAAACAATAAATTTGTAAGAAATTTACAGGACAAAGAAACTTAGACTTTGGGTGCTCAATTAATGAAGAATCTAAACAAGAGTCTGGGCTTGGGGTAGTGAATTAAATAAGGAAAAATGTTTGTTCATCCAGGCTTCTCAGCCAGAACTTCCCATCTCTGGTGAAAAGGGTGTCCCTCTGCCTCCAGATGCAGGGAGTGCACTTTTCACATGAGAGATTTATGTCCCCTTCAGGAAGACAGAAAGGAGGGTCAGAGTACCCCTCTTTTGCTGGCCATTTCTTAAGTAACTTTAATTCAAAATAATCAGTATGCCACTCTGGCATTTTGAGGGCAGCTCATCCTCAGCCCCAACATCCCATAGAACTGTCATGGAGGAACTCCTGCGGCTGCCACCATTAGCCCAGACACCACAGCCAGTCCCTCCCAGACTCCAAGGCTCATTAGTGGCCCTGGGAATCCCAACACTTTAAATCCAGTGAGAGGGTCTTCAAAGACCCCAGACTCCAGAATGGGGAGTGTCCCTATCTCTGGGGAACCAGGAAAGCGAGCATTTGGCATGTTCAGCTCCAACTGGAGAAGGCAGCTCTGCTCCCCCAGGAAGATGCAGAAGGTGGAGGCTCCCCTAAACAAGGCACAGTCCTTGGGACACTGAGGGACCCAGAAGAATGAGGAGTGCCCACCCCGGTGACCCTTGGCCTGATGAGCAGCCTCGTGTGTGACAGGAAAGGTCTTATCCATGTTGTCATTCGCTGTGGCCCTACTCTGCAAACCTGCCCCCACCAGCGCACCCCGTACTCAGCACCTCTCTTCACCACACAGTTTGGAGGGAGGCCCTGGTGGCGGCTAAGCCTGCCTCCTGCAGCCGCCAGGAGGATGTAGGGGAGGAGGAGGGTAGGGGAAGCCAGCTCTCGTTGTCCCCTGGAGGGCCTGTGGCTTCTGCCCTCCCTAGCTTGAAGGGGAGGAAACAGACTCCACGAACATTCCCCAAAGTACAACTGTCCATCTGTTTCACTTGGATGTAATGGGGGTGTTCTTTTTTTTTTCTTTAATCATTTTGCTACATTTTACTGGTAGCTTCCATGCTGTTTAAGCAGGTAATCATCTATTCCTTAAAAACCCTGGCTCGATTTATCAGAGAGTCTGCTTGGCTTTCTAATGAGTGATCATAATAGCTGTGCTTGCTGGTGGCTCCTTTTTTCATTTTCAGATTTATCAAGGTCTGATTTAATTGCCATAAACAAGGAAAAACAAGATCAAATTAGCAGATGAAATCATAGGGTTTGGAGCTGATACATATTAATGAGCTCTTACTTTTGTGATCTGGCTAATAATGACCTCAGACCTTGATAAAATTAGCTGAAAGGAAAACAAACATATCAGGGCACTGCAGTGCTTGGATGCTCCTAGGCTGGGAAGCCACCAGATGCAGAGATGCTTCCTTGGTGAGCCAGAGGGAGTGGGAGCAGGGTCTGCGGGATGCACAGCCTCCCTTGCCCCCAGCCTGAGCCTGTGTTGCCTTTGGGCTAGAAGGTGCCTGCCTGTCCCGTGAGCAGCCCGCATGGCCCATTCTCCCCTCTCCACCCAAACCCCTAAGCAGCCCCCTTGGCAGTGCTCCAGTCTGAGAAATCAGACACAATATAGCCACTCCTCAGTGGAATTCTCTTCAGTCTTTTTAACAGGCTTGAAGTATTTTACATCCGTAGGAAAACCACCTTTGAATTAGTGGTTTTGTTCTCTGAATTGTGCTTTGTATTTGCTCTAATCAAATTCCCTCTCACCCAGATAAGCATTAAATGTGGATCACATCTGAGGCAAACACTTGCAACTCTCTGCCGGCTCTTCTCTGGGAGGAGAACTTGCCTTTGTTATGGAAATGTTTCTCCGGAGTGAGCCGACTCAGGGAAGCAGGCACCAGCCAAAACACACCCTTTCCGCCCCTGTGTTTCTGCACAGATTCATTTTGAAACCCTGTGACCTCGGCAAGGAGTCTTCTTATTGAGGATGAGAGTTATATTCCTATAGAAACACATCATCAGGTTTTTAAACAAGCACCTGGGTGGGAGTATTTCAAGGCGGTAAGGATGTCAGCTTGGAGTCTTAGAAAAGGAGCCTGTCTCCCTGCCCTATCACCTCCAGCTGGGGGACCTCAGCCAAGTCACAGAACTTGGCTAAGCCTCACTTTCTCCATCTGTACAATGGAGGTAATAAAAATAGTTATCTCCAAGGGTTTGACAAATAGAACAAGGTAATACATATAAAGCACATGAAACGGTTCCTACCACATGATACAATACATACTTAATATATTCTTATTTTATGGCACATGTTTCCACCCCCCCCCCCCCACTTTATCGTTAAATCTCTATGTAAATACTCTAGAAATAAGCTTCTACATTCCCATTGATGGTGTAGAGCAGTGGTTTGCAAGTTGGGGTCCTCAGACTAGCAGCATCAGCATCTTATTGGAGAAATTGCTAGAAAAGCAAATTTTCAGGTCCTACCCCAGACCTCCTGAACCAGAAACTCTAGGGGTGAGGCCCAGAAAACTGCATTTTTACAAGCCTTGTGGGTCATTTGGATGCATGCTCAAGTTTGAGAACTATTGATATGGGGAGAATATGGCATGGGAAACTTGTCTTAGAGGAAATGTGGCCCTATAAATTTTACCTGCACAAATTTTACCTGCTTTTTAATTGTTGACTATTTATATCTCAAATGTGTTGACATTTACAAAAGTGACTTCAGCTGATGCATGGTGGAAGGGGCAGAAAACCTAGCAAGCATGAAAGTTCAAATGAGCCACATTCTGCTTCCCTTACTCTGAACTTTCCCAAAAGCAAGTTTCAGAGAAAATTACAACTTTGTGTGTTCCATCAAGGTACCAAAGAAAAGAATCACTGAATCACAGCTCCAGTAGAAGAGAGGAGTCTTCGAATAAATCAAAGAGACAGGAAGCTATCTTTTCATGACTCTGTTGGGATTTGGGACAGACAAAAGAGAAAAAGCAATGGAAAATTTAAATCTTTTTATTCCAAATGTTCCAGACAATACTAATGATAAACACAAGGGCAATTTCAATTTTTTAAAATGATAAAACCACATTCTAAGGTTACAGAACTTTTGTGTGGTGTATCTGCACAAAAGATAGGCCTTTAGAAATGGATCAAATTTGCCAATCAGGATTCAAAATGCAAATATTCATTTTTTAAATATATGTTCCTATAATATTTTAGGTTTACAGAGGAAGATTTATCATCTACAATCTTAAGACCAGCATTTTGCCTGAGGCCATGGTTTTGATCTAAATATGCTCTAATTATGAGTCTTTTATTTTAGAGGTTGTGTTATTACTACGTTAATGTAAGTGAATATTTATCTTAATAACTAGGCAAAACCAATGCTTTCTTCTATTCCCAGAAAGTGCCGTGGAGCCTGAGGTGGCCAGTGCCACTCTGGGGCTGCCTGCAGTTTACATCTTGAATTACTTGTACCCAACACTTACAGCAAAAGTTCCTTTTCAGGGAAGTTTGGCAACCATCACATCCCCTCAACAGGGCCTGATATCTGTCAATTCTATTACACTCTATAAGCTGTGACTGCTTTATGGAGGCAAACTGTGATGAGTAGAGTGGGCCACATTACTAAATAGTCCCCTCTCTTGGATTTAGACTCCTTAAAAGATTAGAATTTCTCTGGACTGCAGAACAGTGTGCATAAAAACTTGGTAAGGATTATATAAAGTCATACTTCCCTCTGTCTAGCTGTTAACTGAAAGCACTTGTTTTTTTCTTGGTAATTTCAGTCTGTAGCAGGACTATTGTTTTAGTTTAATTTCTCTCCTCATGTTTTGGAATTTCTTTTCATTTACATTTTTAATATTATAACTGTATTGGCTTAGTTAGGGCTCAAAACCAGTATCCTGAATATATAAATTAATACATGGCTAGGCTTTTATTAGCTGGGAAATCCTGTTGATTTTTGGCTTCAGTTATTTAAAAAAAGAGAGAGAGACAGTGATGGCATAGCCATTAGCCACTGGGTAGCTAGATACCCTCCAGTCCCCAAGACCTTGGTGGATCAGAATTAGGCTCAAGGAGACACACAGAATAGGTCATTTAGGCCCAGTTAGTAGTGAATAGCAATAGAAAGCAAGGAAAGGGTGTGAGAGTAGTGAGTATTAACAATAAACACGAGAATACAGGCAGGGCTGTAGACTGTCTTTCTCCAGGGCTGATTTAAGACAGGGGGAAACAAACAGAAAAAAATATAAACTCTCTGACCTTCCCTTCTACCCTCTTTAGCTATCCCACACCTTTGTTAGACTTAAGAGGTAGAAAGAAGCAGCAGTTAAGTAAGAGGGCTGTGGAATCACAGAGACATGGATCAAGTCTTGGTTTGTTTTGTCGCTTACTGGCTGTGTTACACTGGGCAAGTTACCTAACTTCTCTCTGCTTCCATTTTGTCATCACCACGCTGAGATAACAAAAGCACCTACCCCACGTGAGCATCAAATCAGTAAGCACTCAACTAGCACTATTCTTTCTCTACAGGGTCCTGCTCTCAGTTAAGTTATGGATGAAGTAGGCAGAGTGAGACATGTCAACAAGGAGGCAAGGGAGGTGGGGGACATCTCCCTGGTAGAAACACTGAGCAGAGATTTGCTGATTCTTCTCTGTTTTCACCACAATCTTGTTGTATGATTTTCTGGTTATTTTTTTTTTTTTCTCTTTTCTTTCCTATATCGTAATGGTCATGGCAGGCAGTAGAATGGCTCCCTAAAATATCCACAACCCAGTCCCCAGAACCTATGAATATGTTACCTTATGGGGCAAAAACGATCCTGCATATGTGATAAAATTAAGAAATTAGAGATGGGGTGATTATCCTGGATAATCGGAATGGACTCAATGAAATCCCAAGGGTCCTTATAAGAGGGAAAGAGGAGGGTCAGGGTCAGAAAGGGGATGTGACAACAGAAGCTCTCTGCTCTGAGCTTTGAAGGTGCTATACTATTGGCTCTGAAAACAGAAGAAGGGGCCACCAGCCAGAGAAAGTGTGAGGCCTCCAGAAGACAAAAGAGGCAGCAGAACGGATTCTCCCCTAGAGCCTCCAAAGGGGAGGCAGCCCAGATGACACCTCAGTTTCAGCCAAACAAAACCCGTTTCAGACTTCTGAACTCTAGAACTGTGAACTGACCAATTTGTGCTGTTCTGAGCCACCAATTTTGTGTATTTTATCACAGCAGCAACAGAAAACTAGTACAATGGTACACGGCTGTGTAACTCCTCAGGGTAGTAAGGAACTACAAAGGAAAGCAGCGCTCTGCCCAGCAGAACCATTTGCTCATCTAGCATTCCATAGGCTTCTCCATTTGGCCTTCAGAGAAAACAGAGCAAAAGCAAATTTTTATTTAAAAGTGCACATGATTCACTCGGAAGAAATAATCGTGGATCAGAGGAGAGAATTAATTGCCTGCGGTTCACTTTAAATATGGGAGGAGAGGGTGCAGTTGGTATTAAACCTTGGTTTTTGTATTGCTTTCAATGACTAGACCGTGGTGTTCAAGGAGGAAGTTACTAGAACACTGTCAAGCCCTGTCTGTCACTCAGACTTCACACAGCATGTTGGAATGGCTTGAAAACTCCAGTGGAGAAAGCTGAGGGAAGGCATCGTGATTGCAGGCTACACTCAGTCCCCGAGGGTGACATCACAATGCAATCGCCTAGTTACCTTCCGTTATAGCTCAGTCTCGCTCTCAAGACCTTTTTGCCTTATTTTGGAGCCATCTTTACTCTTCTGCCTGCATCAGAGTTACCTGACTTCCATAGGTTTTCATTATTTACCCACACTTTTCATGTTAAGTTTTGTTTCTGCAGGAAAAAAAGCTTGGCCAGAGACACAGTCTAGGATCCTCAGACGACTTATAAAGAGGACACCTAATTGATGGATTGAAGATTGAGCCCTGAGTAATGGGTGTAATCCCTAAATAACTGGCCAGATTCTGTTCTTACAAAAAAAGAAAAAACAATAATCCACGAACCACAGGGTTAGGGATCACTTTGCTCCATCAGAAACAACCACACACTACCAATTTGTTGCCCATAAAGATTAAATAAATTTTACAGATGATAAACTATCCCAGCTATCCGAGTGCCCAGTGATAGTTAAAATGTGTTGGTCTTTTTGGAAAATCCTTTCCATAGGGCAGTGACTCACAACTTAGACACAGTGGGCATATGTCCACTAGAAAACACAAAGGAGCTGGTGATAGTACACTCACCTATGTAACAGAAATGTAGTAAGCACCTATGCCATGTTGTGTGGGGACACTCTGGGGAATAAGACATCTGGAGACTCTCTCCGCCTCCCAGCAGTCTTCCCAATGCTTTATCCTCATTCTGCAAAATTCCAAGTGCAAGCAACCCTCCTCATCATTCACTCCCTCTGCAAATCTCTCTGTGTATGGAGTAGCTTTGAGGTCCAGGGAAACCTACTCAGACAGAAGAGAGCAGAGAGGGCTCCCAATCACCCTGGGGAGTGTGACGAGGCTGGGCCATTTCTTCTGCCCACAGGAGGCCATCTCCCCATCCACCCCATCTGCTGGTCTCTTGGCTACCCCGGCAGAGGATTCCAAGGAAAGATCCAGTCGATGGTCATGTGCAGATTCGCCCAGACCTGAAGGAGGCTCTGGCAAGGGGAAGACAGCCTGGCTTCAGAAATGTCTTCCAGACTGTAGCTATTAGGGCTTTCGCATCAAGAAACACGAGGGGAAAGGAAAAGAAAAAAATAGGTAGGGGTAGGTGGGGACTGGATGGGATTTGTTCAAGACCAGATTTGAAACATTCTGCTTTTTTTTTTAAACAACTTACTTTGTAATCATTGCCTTGGCGCCTGGCCTTCTCTCATTTAACCTCGTCTGCCTGACTTTAAATTCATGGAACAGATTTTCACTGCCTTGGACTCCAAGCAGTTGGCTGGTGGAGTGTTCTTGGATGTTACCAAAAAAAGGCATTTGATACCATTAATCATATTGCCATATGTAATAAATTGGCTGCCTATGGTACATCGCCTAAAATTGTCACATGGTTCCAATCAGAGCTCTGCCAACTGAAAGTGGTTATTGGAAAGTCTGACTCTCCCTTTCAAGCACGTCTTCTCCGTGTTCCATGGGCCCCTCCTGTTTGCACCGCCCGTTAATGACCTGCTGGCTCATCGTCTGCACAAAGGCCAGACCTTAGGAGGATGCACATGTCTGGGGGTGCTGCTCTACATGGGCAATAACCTGCGTGGTATCACAGTCACATCGTTACAGTCAGTCTCTGACAGCCAGGCGGCTTGAAGGATAAGCCAATACATCACTTAATTTGCAGTTTCGCATCTGCCTCTGCCCTAATTCTTTTTCAATCGTCCTGTGCCCCTTTTCCAAACTTTATAGATATACTGAATTCAGGGGAGCAGTGTCCTCCGTGGAGGGTGCTGCTGCCTGTCCTCATCTTGGCCCGCAGGGGGAGTACTGCCACGCTGCCCTGGAGATACCCCAGAGTCTCGTGAGAACAATAGATTTCAGCAAGTGGGGAAGAGGAGGTGGACAAAGAAGGAAGGTGTTAAAAAGAACGTGCCACCAGGTCGCCTGGCTTCAATGGGTTACACTTGTGTGCTGTGAGCTTTGGGTTTCTTTGTTTCTTTTTTTTCTCTAGCATGATCTGGCCAATCTGCATAAAAGGATAAGGAACTAAAGCTTTTCCTTCAAATCAGATCGTTGTTCTGTTTTGTCTTGAAACTTTGAAAGGCCCTTATGAAACATCTTGGAATGTGACCTCATTTTTTAAAATTGAAAAGTATTGTGTGTGTATTAAAAAAAATTCTTTGAATATGCATGATGCCCCTTTGTGGGTATTTGCATGTATCCGAGAGCATATATATGTGTCCCTTCTTCGTGTACATCTGTGTGTCCAGATTCCAGCTGGGACCAGGTACTGAAATCCTGAAATACAGTTTTTGTCTCATTTCCAGCAGCTCTAAAACAGGAAGTACAGGAAATCTTAGTCACCCCCCACCCTGGCCCCATCCTGGAAAAAAGTTCTGTTCTCATGCAATTTGCAGGCAATATTTGCAGACCCAGGAGGTTCGGGCAGTTTGGGTAAGGTTCATATAAACATCCCTGCCACCATCTGAAAACCATAAATAAGGCCATTGGGGAAAAAGAAAAACCAAGGTCCCTTCTTTTTTCACACCACATCTACATCTTTCATCTTCAGTAAGACATTGTTCGGCGGAGTAGGAGAGCTTTGGGGGAGAGCCTGAGCAAAAATTTAATAGATGGCCTTAAAAATAAGAGCTCCGAGTGAAACACAGAGCGAGTGGTGTGCTCAGCTCACAGAAACCCAACCAGAGTTCCAAAGTGCCTGTGAGAAAGGGAAGGTCTGGCACCCCCGCTGCTTCGGCGAAGTGCCGGCAAGACCGAGATCCAGGGCTCTGTTGGGCTCGGTCTTTTCCCATGTGAGTGGGGGGCGGGGTGCACACATAATAGGTTTGACCTTCGGTTCAGAGAAAAACAAATAATAAAAGTGACCTAAACGGCAAGTTCTGAGGAGAGTTAGTTGTTACTAGCATATTCTCTGAATCAACCATGCTCTGGGGACACATAAAGATATAGTAATACACCCAACTGTGCAAAGGACTTCTCCTCCATTGGCTACAGTCAAAATTCAAGTCTAAATATTCATCGCTTGTCCATTCAGGGGCTCTGTTTCAGAATTCTGGTTTGAGGATGTAAAACCATTTCTTTATCAGTTGGTTTATGTTTTGGACTGACAAGTGGGTTTCCTTGCAGAACCCCAGGCGCACCGACACTAAATTAATCCGAGTGAGTACTTCGTGGCGGCACACTTTTGAAGAAGTCAAAGCTCTTAGCAAACACTTTTCCTTCCTCATTCAATCAGGATTTATTGAGCATGTGGGGAAACCAGGCATGGGGGATAGAGAAGAAATCTCTGCCTTCGAAAGTCATACAGCTGAGTTCAAACACACACACACACGGAATTACATGCTTTACTCTTACGTGTTGTGTGAGTGTTTTACTTTTCATAAAACTTCTCTGAAAGTATGTGTGTTTTTAACCCTACTATATCGCAGGAGCTATGGGCTTTTTCTGACCCACTTTATGAGCATCTCTCTCTTGTTGAGGTCTTTTGTATCCATGGCCAGTGAACTACAGCCATTGCTAATGGGAACACTCGCGTTGAAAACTTGATGGCAGAGGACAGGAGTGTGCACTGTTAAAAGATAACAAAATACAGACAACAGTGATAGGCTGAGAAAGTCGTCAGGGAACTCGTATAGCGGAATAAGAAGGACCCTCGTGGACGTCAGGGTCATATGTGGCTGCCTCTTACCATTTTTCCCCCAATTGTTTGGTGAAGGGGCTGCCAGGAAGCCAGAGAGAATGGAACAGACTTTTTGCCAATTCAGGAATAAGTGAAGTAGGCAAGTTAAGTGGATTATGTTAAGCAGCCTGTTACCCAAGCCAGGTGTGCCAACCATTTATTACTGGGCTGGAGCAGAACCCCTAGCAGCTAAGGAAGGACTTGGCAAGACTTTAGTGCCACAATGTTGAATCATGATACTAGAAGAAAACTTACTCCAAGACAAAGTTCAGGAGCTAAAAGGAGAGCCCGGACAAAGCAAGGGTTGGCAAATGCTTTGTGCAACAGCAAGATGTTAAGTATTTCAGGCTTTGCAGCCACATGTGGTCTCTGTCACACAGTGGGGGATGCGTGTGTGTGTGCGCTTTCTAGTCTACTAAAAATACACAAACTCTCAGCTTAAGAGCCCTACACAAAAGGTCATGGGATAGCCTTGGTCTATAGGCTAGATTTCTCCTGCAAGCGGTCCTTTGCCAACCCTGTAAATCCCATTTAACAAACATTTGTTGTGCACCTAATATGTGTTAGGCATTGTGCCATGAGCAGAGTTTTCTGTATAAATGGTTTGGCCCCATCATCAAGAAGCATCTAACTTAATATGCTCTAGCAATTTAGCAAGGAGCAAATTAAGCTGTAACTAAGATTGTGCGAGATACCAACTGGCACCTCAATATAATTAGCTTCTCATTTTCATCACAGCTTAATCATCTCATACCTCTATCACCTAGAAGGATGTCAAAAACTGTGTGTTTAAAAGACAACAAATTTTTAACAGAGGTTTTGTTCTCTTTAAAAGCTTGCTATATGTAAAGTCTTTGTTTTTAAAAATTTATTTATCTATTTACTTATTTAATGGAGGTACTGAGGATTGAGCCCAGGATCTCGTGCATGCTAAGCACGTGCTCAACCATTGAGCTATACCCTCCCCACTAAAGTCTTTAATTATAATGCTTAATTAACAGTATTGTTTAACAGAGTTTTGTTCTGTTCTGTTTATTGAAGAGTTTACTAAAGCATTTTCTTTTCTAAATTGTATCTTCCTTTACTTATCCCAAATCTTTTGTCACTACAATAATACATACATTCACATGTACAATATACCTACACAGAGGAAAAGATCATAGCTTTCCTAAATTGTAAGTTCAATATTTTTACCAGTTCTAAACTTCCTATTCACTACTTAGAAGCCTACAGGGAAAAAAATCCATTATGTAATAATTTTTATTTGACTGCAAGAGTGCAAGTGTATATATTGTTTCCTTTAAAAAAAAATGGAATCGTCATTCGTAGGCGTAGATGTGTACTTGTTATGCCAAGATGACACAGACTCGGTTCAACTCACCTGGGGACAGGTGCGTTATTTATTCCTCTTCTGACACTCTTCTTTATATAGATCCTTGTTTCTGATCTATATCATTTTCCTTCTGCTGAAGAACTTCTTTTACCATTGCTTGCAGGGAAGACTTGCTGGTGATAAATTCCCCCAGTTTTGTCTGAGGTCTTTATTTCACCTTCACTTTTGAATGAAAATTTTGCCAGATACACAATTCTAGGTTGGTAGTCCATTTCTTTTAACACCTTAAATATTTTATTCCGCACTCTTCTTGCATGTATGGTGTCTGATGAGAAGTCTATTGTATTTCTTATCCTTTTTCCTCTAGATGTAAGGTGTTTTTTTGCCTTCTTGCTTCTTTCAAGATTTCTTTGTCTTTGGTTTTCTCATATTTGAATGATATGCTTAAGTGTAGGTTTTTTGCTTTGTTTTGTTTTGTTGTTTCATCCTGATGGTTGTTCTCCGGGCTTTTCGGGATCTGTGGTTTGATGTGTCATTAATTTTGGAAAGTTCTCAGCCATTATCACTTCAAATATTTTTTCTGCTCTGTCCTCTCGTTCTTCTCCTGGGCATGTTACACCTTTTAAATGTATCCCATAGATCTTGGATGTTCAGAGCGGGAGAGGGGGGGTTCATTCCTTTCTGTTTGCATTTTATCATCTTCAGCTCACTGATTCTTTCCCAGGCTGTCCTGAGTCTACTGATGAATTCAGTGAAATCATCCTTTATTTCTCTTATGGTGTTTTTTATTTCTAGCATTTTCTTTTGATTCTCTCTTAGCATTTCCATCTCTTTGCTTATATCACCCATCTTTTTTTGTAGTGTTTACTTTTTCCATTAGACCCCTTAACGTACTAGTCATAGTTATTTAAATGCCCTGTCTGATCATTCCAACATCAGTGTCACACCCAAATCTGGTTCTGATGATTTCTTTGTCTCTTTGACTGTATTTTTACTTGCTTTTTAGCACACCTCGTAATTTTTGGTTGAAAGCAGAGTATGTTGCATTAAATAACAGGAAATGATGTAAGTAAGCCTTCGGCGTCAGACTTTATGTTAATCTGGCTGGGAGTTAGGCTGTGTTTAATGTTTTCAGTAGCTGTAAGTGCCAAAGAGTCAAATTCCCCTAGTGTCCTTGCTCTGGTCTTTCCTCTTCACTTTGGGCTTCCCTAAGGACTGCTCTTCAGAGAGTCTGTGTCTTGCAGCTCTATCAGCTGTTACTACTGGAGCCCTGTTGGCGTGGCAGGAAGGAATGGGGAGAGGGAACATTCTATAATCTTACAACTAAATCTAAATGTTTTAGTGGGTGTGTGTCTTGAGGCTGTGACCTTCACAGATGATTGTCCAGACGTTTAACTTTTTCCCACCTGATCTCTGCTCCCTTCTCTGAATGCAAATCTCCAATTTATTTCCATGAAACTCTGACCCCTATTGAGTAAGTTCCTTGCCCCCACCCTGTTAGGTGAAACAGGAAGTCTAGAGGGTGCTGCAATGGGGATGTCCTTCCTCAACTGGGATATAGCACTAGTGAAGCCCTTCCCCTGGAAGAGTACGCCTTTGATATGGAGAAGTCTCTCCGTGTATGTCACGATGATTACTCTGCCAGAGCCACGAGGGGCTCTTTCTCAGATCTTAACGGTGAGAACCTGGTAGAGTCTCTAGAGGTAAAGCCCACAAAAGTGTGGGGCCTCCCAAGACTTCAGTCCCCAGGAATTTCTTATTCTCATGCTAGCCCACACTTAGCCTCTAGCAATTCATCAAAATTACTATTTGAGCATTTGCACCACTTCACAGCTCCAGGTAACCCGATCTCAGCTGTGTCTCCCTGGATTTGCCTGTCTTGCTAGATTTCAGGGCAGAAGTTTGCCCTGCAACCTCAGTTTTCTGATGAGAATAAAAAAAAATGTCATTGGTGTTCAGTGTTGTCCAGCTTTTTTCTTGTTGTAAGGATGTCAGTGGCAACTTCAAAGCTCTCTGCACATCAGATATTAAACCAGAAATAACAAAATGTTTTAACAAATAGATGCATGATCAAGTAAACAAAAGCAGAAAATGCACTCTCAAATCAGTCTCAATATTTAACTTTTCTTTGACAACCACAGACCAGGACTGAAGTACCAGTGCCACTAAACTGCAGGTAAATATCTAAGAAACAAGCAACTCTAGGGTCAAAGCAGCAGAAAGTAATAACACATTTTTATATTTTTTTTGTATAAAAAGAGAATTTAATGATATGATTGTGTTGAAATGTGATTTCAACTGCTACATCTACTTAGTCATCAGATTTTATATGCCCAGAAGCACATCATCCCCATTACCAAGCAGTTATTAAGCACCACTGTGTGCTAGAATTATTGGGTATTCACAAATGCTGTGATTGGTGAGCTGAGGGACTAGAACAACAGCTAAAGGTGAAGAAAGTATGAATAAAATTATTAAATAACAAAAATCTGTATAAAAATAATGAATTTTGTGTATTTCTAGAGGATGTAAATTGATTCAATGGTATGTAAAATATTTAAATACTTCTATAGATAATTTATTGGAGTATGGCTTTATAACTAAATATTAATCTGAAATAAATAGCAACTCAAAGCAATATGTGTTACGTGCTACACGAGTGATAAGGGTAGTAATTGCTGCAGAGAAGCTGTGTGCAGTAGTCAGCTGTGTACTAGTCACCACCACCATCTGCAGGCATCCAAACATATTCTTGTAACATTAATTGGCAACATTTAAGCTCAGTCTCAACTGAGGCCTTCCCACCAAATACATGTCTTATTTAAAAATGAGGTTTGAGACCACCAAGCAAGATTTACAAGAGCAAGCTATAAAAACATTCTGTGATCCTTTGCTGATTTCCCAACTTCAGCTGGAAAAAAGAAACTGAAGAGGCCGGAGGAAAAACTTGGGTGATTAAAAGAACCACCAAACTTTCCGGCCTTTCCACCAAATAAGGAAGGCATGGAGGGTATCTGCCCTTTATCTCAATCCTAAGCAAAGGGCCTTTCATAGGGCCGCCCAGATGCTTAATGCATCCACGCAAATAGGTTAAGGACTCACTGGGATGATGTCTGAGTGAAGCTTAGAAACTCTGAAGGCCAGAGCCTGGCAGGCTAGTGCTCTGCTAGCATGAGATCATCACAGACTGACCAAGAGGGCTGTTTGGAAGGTTGTAGTGTCACCAATAAGGGGAAGGGGGAGGAACCATGGGATTCCTGGGGCTTAAGCACAGAACCATAAGCAACCTAGAAGAGATGTGTTCCCCGTATCAGGGGAACTGGGGACAACTCTTAAGACCAGCCAAAAATGTGCTCTGAGAGAAAGGGCCAGCTTGAAACACTACCAAGCCTAGGGACTGCCTTTGCCACCTTGTAACACTACAAGTCCCACCTCAGAGCCTTTGCACTTGCTGTTCCCCCTCCCTGGAATGCCTCTTCACCAGGTGACTATGAGGCAGCATCGTTGTTTCTTCCAGGTCGTTAATCAGAAGGCGTCTCCTCAGTGAGGCCTTATCTAGCTACGCTGTCTAAAAGTGCTAACACCTCGTTTCTTTTTTCTGCTTTATTTTTCCCCTTATTACTTTTCTTTATCCAGCATACTAAATGTTGCACTTACATGCTTCAATACCTCCACTAGACTGTAAGCTCCACAGATGCACTTATTTTTGTCTATTTTGTTCACTACTGCATCTCCAGTTCCTAGAGTGATGCCTAGCACCCAGTAAGCATTCAATGAATATGTATTCAGTGAACAGGTTAATAAATACAAACTGACAAGGTCTGTGAGGGAGAAAAGTAAATGACTTTCTGATAATTCCTCATGAGCCTTCTTTACTCAATGTGTCAATCACACTAGCTGCTGATACCCCATGGTGTTCAGAATGGTTTTATTACACGTGACTCAAAAAGGGTAGAAGACTGGAGTGATCAAGAAGACTTCTTGTAGAAGCTGGAATTTAAGCTGGATCTTAAAAAGATTGATGAGACCCAGAGACACCAGAAAGGTCTTTGAACAAAAGTGAGAAGCCAAGAAAGTTCATGAGGTACCCACTGAACAACTATGAATAGATACTCATTTGCCTAAAGCAGAGGATTTTGTAGAGGAAACAAGCCTCAGAAGGGATGCAGAGGAGGTTTGGTCACTAATGAGAGCAGGCCCTGATGCTCTCCTGAAGGCTATGGGTGGAAGCAGCCTTCCCACACAGCTGTGAGTAGGCTTCAAGTTAACAGAACAAGTCAGACACAAATAGGTCAAGGCTAAGGCTCAGACTTCAAGGACATTTAGACCTCCAGTAGGAACCCAGTCAGTGTGGGATCTTCTGATGACCAGTGAAGGCATCCACGAGGTCCACCATGAAACCAGATGAAAAGTTGGAGTAAGTGTGCACTCCAGTCCCTGGATCTCCAATATTTTATGCCTCTCTGGTTTTATTCTTGGGCAGAACCATTCACAGCTTGGGGAGGGTGTTGTCCATTTGGGACCTGCTGGGTCCCAGCAGCCTTTGAGTCTTGCAACCTCTGACTGGCCAAAGCCAAGGAAGCCAGTCATTGTTCACAGTATTTCTGTGTTAGGCAGGCTTGCCTCAACGCTCCATCTATTTGCATCTGCTCTGAGAATTTTGCTTGGATGTGAGCTTCACTATTGACCACTAAGTTCTTTTACTCCCCACCTCTGGACAGCTTTCCCAGCTTCAACCTTCTCTGTAGTCTTTGACCAAGTTCATTGCATTCTGCCCATATTAGGGTGGGCCATCAGCTGGACACTGCATTTTCTTCTCAGTTCTTCCCTGACTAGCTCATAAATGGACTTTAAGTCTTCACCTCTGATTGCAGCTTATAGTTCAGTTTACCATCCTTTCTGATGAGACCAGGCCTGTGTAAGGCTTTCTGCTTGTTAAGTAAGCATTACTTATCATTATCCTGTTTTTTATTCCTTTTGGTCAAACTCTAAATTGACCAGATCCCACCCTTGAAGGAACAGTCCTAGGTTCCTGTAACTAACAATGTTCCTCAGCTGTAATGTCACATGGGCGTGGACCCATGGCTTCCCAAACCAACAGCAGGTCTCCCAGGTTAAGAGACTGACTACTTCTCATGCCTTGAGAACTTCTGGTTCTGAGCCATACAGACAGTACTTTAGACACAGGAGCTATGTTCATCCCTTCCTAGGGCGCCATTGCAGAGCTATGTGCGTACTGCAGCTCTTTCATGTAAAGCTGTCTATGTTTTTAAGTGCCATTGGATTCCTTTTCATTGCATGTTTACTGCAAACTTTATAAATTCCTTACACAAATTCTGAGGAGCAGTCCTTCCTCAGATGGATGTGTGCCACTGAAGATTCTGATACCTACACTTTCCCACCAGAGTTTCACATGGTGGAGTCTGGGCATCAGAATGGTTTAAAAACCTTTTAGGTGATTCTTATCCTCCAGTTGATTCTAATAGGGATGAGAATCGTTGCTCTAGAGAGGAACATCTCAAAATTTAATGAGTCTAAGATTCACCCAGGAAAACGCAGAATCAGTAGTTTTGGGGTGGGCCTGAGACTCTGCATTTCTAGTAAGCTTTTCCACGATGCCAGTATGTATTCCTAATCCACAGACCACTCTTCAAATGTAAGGTTCTTTAAATAACATGTGGAAATTTGATTTTGAATATGAAGTTTTGTTACTTTATGAAATAAAATTAAGTGAAAAGAAAAATTCAGGTTCTCCGTCACACTAGCCACATTCAGGTGCTCAGTAGTTACCTGGCACTAAAGGCTACTGTCTTGAATGGGGCAAAGTAGAAACGTTTCCATCACAGAAAGTCCTACTGGATGGTGTGACTCTAGACCCTTCAGTTCTTTGTATTTCACTTTGCAAGAAATTGCACTTGCCAAGCCTGCAGCTAATGTGTCTGCAGCCCCCAAGGGCTTTAATAACACATATATTTTGTACGCATTTTTTCTTTGGACTTTTAAAGTCAAACTTCGTCCCAGAAGATAGTGGGAGGTCCCACAGAACCCTGTGATTTCAGGACCAGCTTTGGGCACTACGAAGTTGATTTGCGGTATTATTGTTTTTGTCACTGCTGCTGTTTTAGTTAAAGCAAACTTTCTTGAGTGAGTTAATTTATCCTCTATGGTTATTTTTAAACTTTTTTTGGAGGGACTTGCCAGTTTCTCTTGTCAACCTCTTTTACTGGCATCTCCTGAAAAACATCTTTGTCCTAGTATTTGTTTACCTCAGGTCCAGCCACCTAGGTCCCCAGCCCTCTCATTCATCCCACAGCATTGGTACCAGGCACTCAGAGTCCAGCACTATTCAATAGCGAACAGCACTTCCCCCTCACCGAGTTTATAATTGAATAGAAGACCTGAATGAGGCAAGTAAAACTCAAAATCTCATTAAGTCGCTAGCAGTGGCTAGTGAGTGGTAACACATTAAAACATTAAAACAGATTAGTTTCTCATATTAGCCAGCTATCACTGAGCAAAGGGCAGGGTCCAATAAAATGGTAAACAGGAGAGAGGGAATTTAATGGAGGGGAGGGAGGGGCCAAGGGAAGGTCAGGGCAGGGCTAAGACTTGAGAGGGCTGCTCACTGAGTGGGCGCAGCCCTGCCGAGGAAATGACTTGGGCAGGCAGGCGGATTCAGGATGGGAGAACACAGTGAGGTGGGAGGCATGAAAAAGAGAAAAATGAAAGGTCAACAGAAGTGATGGACAAAATCCAGCTGGTTGACAGTTCTCTAGAAAGCCCTGAGTAAATCAGCCAGCCTTTCATTGCACCTCCTTCAGGGCAGCTGTGCTCTCTGATGAAGGAATGTGTGAGGATGGGGGCCAGGGTGGGAATGGGTCCATGGAAGGAACAGGCTTTATCCTGCTGCCTCCTCATCTGCCAGAAGGACAGTGAGAGACAGCTGAAGTCTCCAGAGCACGAAGCCCACAGGACTGAACCGGGAGGCCTGGAGCTCCAAGTTCTAGTCCCAGCTCAACCTGGGATCCTCGGAGGCACCTGCTCATCTCTGGGCTCACTTCCACAACTGTGCCTTGAAAAAGTTAAATGGTCTTTCATCTTTGAACTTCTGGGGTCTCTGATTCTGTATCTAGGGCAGTGGTTGGCAAACTGAGGATGAAAGTGGGGCCTGGGTCCCTCCCTGCACCGGCTCCATACAGAGCAGCCCCTCTTCTGTGTGTTTACGTATGCTAGTTCCACAGAGCACTGACCAAGTCACGTATTTGATAGAATTGCCTCAGCCATTCTTTTGAAGTTTCTCTGTGGTTCTTAAACCATTACTGACATCTTAGAAATGTAAATGTATGGGCCAGAAGAAGGTAGAGGGAGGGAGCGGGTGAGAGTGGAGAGAGGAAGCAGTGGGGAGACAGAGACAGAGACAGAGAAAGAGAGAGAGACTGAGAGAGAACGCACATGCACCATGGCCCACCTGGGGCAGAAGAGGAAGAGACTGGACATCTCCACTAAACCCAGCCACAGAGAGTCCTTTCCTGGAATTCATCCTTGTTAATGAGACAGGGTCACAAAGATCACCCACCCTGCTATATACAGGAAGCTTATAAAGAAAGTTGACAGATCAAAAATTGTGTATCCACATTAGCTATGAAAAATTGTACACATATTTGAATGACTCCCTCTGTTCAGCCACTTTCGGTCCTAAAAATTCCTCCTTGGGAACCTGATTAGTTCCCTAATCCTTTGTGAAATTGTTGGACTATCTTTCATTTTCTGAGCCATCAGCAGCTTACAGCACACACCTCCGGAGTGAATACCTTGTTGTGGGGAAGAGGTGAGGCATGTTGATTTGAAAGGCAGGTGGGGGCCAGTACGTGAGGCTCCAGCTCACATGCCCAGGGTCACCACCTTCAGGAAAGACAGCCCTCTTGGCATATGCCCTCGGCCAGAAGGTCAACACAGAGAACTCTCTATGCTGAAAACAGAGCCCTCTGGCTGAGAGAAATAACCCAACCATGATTTAGAGAGAAACCTATTTCTCTTTTCAAATTGTACGACTTGACATGTTGCTGTAGTGCACTTCACATCTGATTACATTAGTCACATCGCATTATACCGTATCAGATGTGACATGATGCAGCGGGATTGTGAACTGTGTATAGAGATGTACCAGCAGCCAGTAACTCCAACCCATCCCTGACGCAGGAGCCAAGCCCCCTACCTTCCTAGTGGCCCTTTGTTAATTCAGGTAAGACACCTTATTCTCCTGTCAAAGAGGGAGCTCCATAAATCCTTACCTGAATCATCAGCTAGAAGAGAAGTGATTCTAGATCCTTGCTTAAATCAAGGCTGTTTTTTCTCTCTTAGACGAAATCTAGAATTTCGTCTCTCCTCAGCACTCCCAATAATTGTCTTCAATGTGCCCAGCACATTACAATTTGCAAGGCCCTTTCAAAGCCATCATCTTATTGACAGTCCACATTCTTAGAAAGCCAAGACTTAGCAGAGATTTTTTTCACATTCAGTTAGATGATCCAGAATATTCAACAGTGTCTTACTCTGACCAGGACCCCAGGGGCAGGGGTTGGGTGGAAAAGAGGTCACCCTCTGAGCCTCGCTCTCCGTAGTGCAGAAAAATCAGCTGGCCATGGCCCTGAGCGGCATGGGCTGAGAGTGAGCCAGTCTTCATGATGGGCTGCTTGCATTTGGTGCTTTGCTTGACTCAATTTTATTTTACTCTAAATACTGATTTAAAGGTAACTACTAGAGACACATATCACAACCATGGTATGATTAGAATACGATGATTATGATTAGAATAATTTCCTGACTTCCCCATAAGGAAGAACAAAGGAAATGACACAAGCTTCTTAGAAGACAAAAGTCTGACCAGCCACAGTACGGTGAGAACCCACCTAATTCAAAAGTTGTACTTGCTTCTTAACACAGGTTTTCTTTCTTTCTTTGTTTTCAAAGAAGTCAAAGAAACCTCCCTATCCCGGAAAAGATAGTTTGGGATGCAAGTATCAGAACTTAACACAAATTGCCTTTAAAGAAATAAGGAAATGTATCAAAAAAGAAGAAGGTCCAGAGGTAGAACCGCCCAGAACTGAATGACTCAGTTAGTGACTCATCATAGACAGCCCAGTATCCTGGTTCTTCTGTCTTCAACTACAAGCCAAGTAAAGACTGTTTCTGAAGTTCCAGGCTTTCTATCCTGATACGACAACTTCCAGGGAAACAATACAGACTCTGTCTTCCTTTCTTAGAAGATAGAAAACCCTTCCAAGAACCACTATCCTACCCTATGAAGACTTCCCCTCAAAAGCAGGGGCCAGGATTGTACCACACATGCCTGTTTCTTAAATCAACTTTTGGCACAAGGAATGGGATTACTCTAATTAGACAAAGGAAGCAGCCACAATCAGTCACAAGTTCCATTTGCTATAAAAGCAAATACCGAGAAACACCACTTAGACAGGAAAGATGGCAAACAGCAGGCAGGATGAGGCCCAGCTCGGGAAATGCTCTCAGTGAGATTCAGTTCAAGTTTTTACTCTTACTTGAGGTGAGAAAGGTCTGGAACCAGGGGTCCACCATGTCGTTATCACATGCCACCAACTGTGACCAGGCTTCTCCCCCCACTCTGCCCTGGCCAGCATTCCAGTCTAGAGGGAAGTTAGCTTCCAAGAACAGTGTACTCTCTTCCCCTCAGGGCAGATCATCACCAGTTCTTCTTTGTGCAATATCGACATATTCTGCCTTTTACACATCAGACATGTATGTATAGATACTTGAAAATAGCTGCTGTGACCTCCCTAAGATGATTCTCTTCCAAGCTAAATATCTCTAGTTTTTTAAAATATTCCTTCATGGGGGATGGATATAGCTATTGGTAGAGTGAATGCTTAGCCTGCATGAGGTCATGGGTTCAATCCCCAGTACCTCCATTTAAAAAAAAAAAATTCCTTTAGTGCCTAAGGTTGAACTTCCTCTTGTTCCCACTAACTACAACCCAGGGCCATACCTGGAAGTTTACTTACTAGCTAACTGCTCCAAATTGTTAGTCACTGGTACCTTAGTATGAATTAATTCCACCAAATGAAATTTTTTGTAAAGTTTCTGAGGGAGAACAAGGAGGTGATGGAGAAAATGCAATTAGAGCAGGCTGACATTTTGAAAAGCCTGCAGAGAAGAAAGAGGTATTGAAGACACAGCTTGTTGATGACACCAGCTTATCTCAGATGCATGATATGTTGGTATTATGTCCCAGCTCATGGTAGGGCAAGAAAGGCTGTGCAAACTGGAGTGATTTGAGATAGGCAGTTTCTAGGAAGATGGACTTTGCCAAAAAATACTGCAATGAAGTCCTGGCTGGTAGGTAGAATAAATTCATTCATTCACCAAATATTTACCTAATGCCTCTATGGTGCAGTCACTCCACCAGATGTTGGATATGCAGTTTGGAAAGTGTGTAACAATAAACATCTGTTTGTCTAGGGTATTAATTGGCATGAAGCAGGGGAGAGAGAAGATGGACACCCCAAAAGAGCAGAGGATGTCCCAACAGCTAGTCAAAGGATGACATGAATAAATCTAGAAACAGGCACTATCTAGTCCAACAGGATAAGTTAAGTTACAGGGAAGGCTGCAAACCTCATGACTTTGGGTCAGGGACTGACGATGGAAGACTTCAGTTCTAAAAGGACAAGGCAGATTGAGAATCACAAGGAGCAAGCCCAAGGACCTGGCTACCATGATTAGGATACAAAGTGGAGACTGGATCTTCTGTAAACTGGAGTACAAGGTCACAGCTGAGTGGGTCGCAAGACTGACTTAGTGCTGAACCCCAAGATTAGACCACAAAGCCCTTCCACTCTGAGATCAGGATTGGGCCTGGAGCAGAACTGAACCTGGTTCCAGAGGGTACTATTTCCTGATCACAGGCTGCCACCCTCCCCCTCAGCTACCCCACTTCCTTGATGTGCCTCTCCTCATTTCTTCAGTTTTGGAGCTGCTGTGACCCGTTAGATCAAGTAGTGTAACAATCTGCCTCCTCATGTCTGCCTCTAAAGAATACCAAGTCACACCTGATCAAGACATTTTGCTTCTCCACATTACAGGAACTACCAACCAAGAAGAGACAGAATGACTGTAATCCAGAATTTAAGATGCACATGTAACGCATAAAGTGACTTCAAACCCCTGAAGTTTAAGCAAGACTAAGATAGCTAAACCATTTAGCTGGCCTTACCTCTAAAATTTATAAAGCAATGTTCACCTAAGTATTAAGGCGTTTGATAACAAAACACTTTCTTCTTTTATAACCACTTTCCCCCACCCTCATCAGGTCAACAGTTGCAAACTTCAGGCAACTGGTAATTTTCCAGCAGCCCAACATTCTAGAATGTTACAAAAATGTTTAATACTCATCAATTTTAATTAACAGCCTTGGCTGTTAATTGGATTAGATTACTAGATGCTTGGAATTTCCCATTCAAATACCAGCTCTTCATTTTGAAGACAGAAGGATATGGTTTCACTCCTCTAACCAGAGCAAATTGCTCCAAAGTATACGAGTAAATTCTCTGCTTCCCAGAACCGATGGCAAATTCACAAAGCTCCATAAAACTCATGCACGACTTGCTGCTGCAGCTGCATAATTAAAAGAAAACTAATATATTGACTAGTTCTCCGAATAGCATTCATAAGTCACTGCTGCTTAAGAAAAGCTTGTTGCTAAAAGGATTATGGCCAATATCATTTTTACGATGAAACAGAAACAATGGCTCTAGTTTGCCTTGTCCAATCTGCTCACAGATACCCAAAATGTGCCTTTGGCTGATTTCTTACGTAAGTCTTGAGCCATCATGACAACCACAAGGAAATAGTTATTCAATGTACAGATTTACCACCAGGGCTATTGCTTTATCCTTGTTACACAGGCCCTCTGCCTCCCAAACTCAATCCATAGAAGGCTTATTTTTAGCAGTGACTAAAAGACTCCATGCTTTAATTTATGCACACATATAAAATCAATAATTACTTAGTCGACCTTTTCATTCGTCTAAATTTGGCCCGGCGTAATGGAAGCTGCCCACACAGTTCCCATTGAGAATGATAAATCGGAGACAGTAGTGCATCTCTATCTTCCCTCTAAGGGTCAGATGAAATCAGAGGCAGCTCAAACCACAGCCAGCCCTTGAACGGAGGCACACAAACTTTTATTTGAGCCAGATTCCATTCTGATGAGCACTGCACTTTTTTCGAAAGAGGATCCCAAACTTTGACTATGATCCACCCTGGCCTGGTGCAGGACTCATGCCTTAAGTATGTTTACCCACCTAATTAGCGAGAGCAGTTCTCATAATGAGTGCCAGCAGCAAAAAAGAGTATGTTCCCGAAATGGGCACAAGGAAGGACTCTTGGATAAAAAGTCAGCTACAGCTCCCCCTTCGCAAGGTATAGAATAAAATATCCGTAAGTCCTGATAGACTTCTTCTAGAATTATTTCTCCATGCCTAAGTCCTTTGAAGTCCCTCTGGCAGTTTTGGAGGTTTTTCTACTAATGTCCAGCACCTCTATGAGGCTGCTTTCCAACGGAATGGGCAGTAATTGTGCTCCTACTTGGTTTTTAAAGACTTGATTTCTGGCTTATAGAGTGGCCTTTTATTTTTCCTGAACTTGCTCAGAATAACAAAGTAACTTTCTTTATATTAGGAGGACTTTAGGGCAGAGATATCTATGCTAATTTCTCTCTCTCCCTCTCTTTTTGCTTTAGGATTATTTAAACTCTATGGCAAGACTATATTCTAGATTTAATTTTCTTCTTATGGGAGCAGAACAGAGACCTCCATGTCTCAGGTTAGCCACACCCTTTATCATGGATTCTAAGCCATTATTGTTCACATGGAGGGAGATACTTGGACATCTCTGTCAAATGGCTTGACCAGACAAAGCAAGGAACCACATCCCCACTACCACTCCGATGAACTGTAACCACAAGACCTAGAACTTGCACTGGAACTTTTTGTCTCTTCTTGGTGTCTACAACTTCATGACCTCTTCTAGATCCACTGAAGTAATTAAATTATATAGGAGCTTGTGAATTGGTGAAGTGCCTAATAATAATAAATAATAATAATAATAACAATATTACTATTTTAACTACCCTTTATTGAACATTTATTATGCACTTATTACATTAGGCACTTTTCTAAGTTCGATTACATTAACTCCTTGAACCTCTATCACAACCCTGATGTGGGAACTATTTCTATTTTGCTGGTGTTAACAATCAAGGTACAGAGAGGATATGACATTGCCCAAGACCACAAAGATTGTGAGTGGTAGAATTGGGCTTAAAACCTAAGTAGTCTGATTCCTGGGTCCAAGGTCATGTACGAAGCTCTCACTGTTCTAGAATTCTGTATACATTATCTGATTTAAGCCTCAAAACAGACTCTGCTCTCTCACCCCATATTCGATCTACTATGCCATAGGGATTCTTTAGATTTTCTGCCTGGTAATACGGGACTTCTTTAGAAGGCTTGAACAAAGGCTCAGCAGAAAGGACCTACTAAGTACCAGTCATCCTCTGATACCACTCCCTGTGCTTACCAACCACTCTTTAAGAAAGTTCAACATTGCTCAGTACAGATGCCTGGGTAAAAAGCACAGAGCCCATCCAGCAAATGCTGACACAAGGGAGTGGTGGAGAAAAGATCACAGAGCCTAGAAGCCAGGAGGGGAGGGAAAAGAAGGCAGAGGAGAGGCTTTGGAACACAAAAGCCACAGACTCTTGGGGGTTTGGTGGCCAGCTGCTCACATCTTTGCATAAAACATGCGCACAGGAGCGTTGGGGATACGGTAAGTACGGCTCCCGGGGGCAGCCAGAAAATTGGAGAATCTGCCTTGGTAAGGAGAGGAGTTTAGGAAAATGGGGGAAAGGAGGCTTTTCTTTTGCATGTGCCTAAGAAATGCATATTGCACAGAGCTAAGAGGAAAATTAGGACAATTCCAGTGCTAAGACACTGCTTTAAATTCTCCTGGCAACATCTAACATCCTCACTAACACAGAGGGGAGTCTAGCCACCTGTCAACCTCAAGACACACTACCTACTGTTGGGGGAGATATTCTAGACAGGAAGGAGCCTGCCACAATAATTACAGCACGTTGTGATGGCCTTAAACAGTGGCATACTCAGTGTTTTATCTAAGGTCTTTTGTCAGCCCCTCTGAAAGCATCAGCTAACCAGGCACGCTTTACCGGCCAAAGAAACTGATGTTTGGCTTTGGGTGATTTGTGGGATCTAAATTTTCATTATTCTGAAGGTATTATAGCCCACAATTGAAAACCTCCAAGGAAAGCATGCCAGGTGCCAGAAATGACAGAGAAATCTAGGGACAGTAAGATTGTTTAATTACACACACAGGATTTTTAATGGATTCATTCCACTTGAGGAATGTGCAAGTATTTAAAATTTTTAAATAAAAAACAAAACTTTAAATACTTTTATTCAGTGAAAGAAGGGAGCTTAAGAATTTGAAAATTATTTACAAAATAATTAGAACAGAACCAATGAGTAATAAAAGTCTGCTGCTTTATGGAATGAAAATTCCAGATCAGATGGCAAAGACTGGAGAAGATGGGACATAAGTCCTATTCCTCAGGAAAGCATGGCTAGAAGAAAGACGTCTTGTTCTGGCCTTCTTCATTCCTATGCAGAGAGAAGACAAGATGTTGCAACCAGCATGACTGGGGAGTACAACAAGTTGATTTATGGGGTACATTAAAACAATTAAATATGTATAGTCTGATTAAGTCATGACTGGCAGGGAATATCATAAGTGTCTACTAAATTTTGAAGGTGTAAACATTAAGAATATAAAGAATTGTTTACTTTAATTCAGGAGGACAAACTATTAGAACTGAGGAGATTCTAGGATTGAAAGCAGTCTGGAAATTGAGAAATCCTTCATGATGGGAGACCCAGTTAAGTCATGATTAATCTCCCAGAGGCAAGTTGTGAAGATATATCAGTTGAGACTTTTAAATGAGGCTTTTTAGAATGCTCTAAGGTCAGAATAATTCTGGGCCTGATATTACTGGGAAGGGTCATATGCACTGGTGGGTCCAAGTCCTGAATGTATATTAAAATACAGGTGCTTTCTTTCTAAGATCACCTTGGAGATTCTGAATCAGAAGGTTTTGGTAGGGCATTGGAATCCACATATTTTAAAAGCTCCTTAGGATTCCAGCAAGACTCGTGTAATAAGTATCACACTTACCTTCCCACTATAACCAATTATAAAACTGGACATATTCTTAGGTATTTTACAACATACCGAGAATGGGAGAAACAAAAAGGTCAGCTCCATATCCACCTGAGCATTCTGCCTAGGGGCACTTATTAAACCAGCACAGGAAAATGAAGTCAAATCACAGGTCTTACTGGGAGAAGTGCCCTGACAATTAAGTGAGCTAATCCATGTGAAGCAGTTAACGCAATGATTTACATGTACTGAAGTTTATATTGTAGTTATTATTAGAACTCATCTCCAAAATAATAATTTTCTCAAAAAGAACACTGCCATCTTGCAGACTTCAGGGAAACTACTACTAAATAAACAGAAATAACAGTTGAAATTTTATAACTATAGAAATATAATTGATTTTGTTTTAATTCCTATACTGCCATTTATTTAGGATATCTTTTATTTCTATGTTCAATTAGAGTTTGATGTAGAATTTGTGGGGTGGACACCAGGGAGGAATTATATACACAGAGAGGACCCCTATAAACCTACATAGGTGTTCCCTTACATCTTTGGCCAAATATGAATCTGTACACAATGACAGGGTTAGATTCTGTGAGACCTAGCAGAGTACAGCTACTGGGGAGTTGTGGAAAAAACAGACACTTTCAAGGTGCACAGGACTGGGAGATGTTAAAGTTCTCACCAATCAGAGTGAACAGAACTCTCTGAAACTCTTCAGGTATTCAGTCAAGACCCCAGAAGTCCACATCTTAGTAGCAGGGTTATTTTAGATCTCTGTAACAAACCCTGAAGTCAAGCCTTAATAGGCTTATGCTGATTTGCCACTAAATTAGCTTTCTGCTCATCTAAAACTCAGCTTTCTTTCTAGATGGGCATTTTTTTTTTAAATCCATATTCTCAATAATGTAACAGCCACAATGTCTAACACATAATAAAAAATAAATTAGACATCCAAAAACACAGGAAAATGTGTCCCATACCCAAGAGAAAAACCACCAATATAAACAGACCCACAGATAATGCATATATTTATTGGAATTAGCAGAGGATTAGTTTAAAACAGCTATTATAAATATTTTCAGTAATTTAACAAAAAAAGATGGGCATATGAGTAAACAGATAGGGACTCTCAGGAGAAAAATGGAAATTATTTTAAAAGAACCAAGTGGAGAGTCTAGAATTAGTACAACATTTGAAGTAAAACATTCAGTGGGTAAGCTTGAGAATGCATTAGAGACTGCAGAAGAGAAGATCAGTGTACTTAAAACAGGCAAATAGAAACTATCCAACCCGAAATGCCTAAAGAAAAAGGCTGGAAAAAATAAACAGATTCTCAAGGACCTAATAAATAATAGCAAAAGGGTTAACATCTGTGTAGATTAATAAAAGGAGAGAATAAAAGGAGAAAGAGATTGAGGCCACATGGAGATATATTGGGCCAGAAAAATATATATATTTCAAGAAATAATGACCAAATATATTCCAAATTTCACATCAATCCACAGATGTAAGAAGTCTCAACAAACCTCAAGCAGGATAAATATTTAAAAAAAAAATACTATGCAGGCAAAATATAGTAACATTACTGAATAACAATTGTAAGAAAATCTTAAAAGCAGTCAAGGTAAAAAGATACATTACATTCAGGGCAACAATGATATGAACGAAAGGTGATCTCTCCTTAGAAATAATGCAAAGCTGAAGATAACGGAAAGACATATTTAAAATACTGAAAGAAAAATATCTATCACCCTAGAATTCTATATCCAACCAAAAGTACCCTTCAAAAATGAAAGAAAAAGCATTTTTAGACAAACATAAGCTGAGAGAATTCACTAAGAGGAGACTTGTACTGTAAGATGTTAAAGGAAGTTCTTCAGGTTAAAGACAAATGATACTAGAACTCAAATCTACATGAAAAAAATAAATAAATAAAAAGTGCTAGAAACAGCAAATATACTGGTAAACAAAAGACTTCGTCTTGTTTTTATTTCTTCAGTAGCAGATTTTCTTAAAAGCAAAAATATTAACAATGTATTTTAGAATTTTAACATACATGAGAGAAAGTACACTATAATAAGCCAAATGGAAGTATATCCTTGTAAGGTTCTTGTATGTGGTAAGTGGTAAAATAGAAATTCAAGGTAGGCTCTAGTAAATTAGGAATACATATTGTAATACATAACAACCACCTTAAAAATAAAACAGAGAGAGCTATAAACCAATGGTGGAGATAATATGTAATAATATAAAATAATTAATCTAAGAAATGCAGAAAAGGAGAGAAAAGATAGCAAAGAACAGATGAGACAAATAGAAAACAAATAGCAAGATTGTAGATTTAAATGCTATCACATTAATAAACACATTATATCTAAATGGACTAAACACTGCAATTAAAAGGCAGAGATTATTTGACTAAATAAAAAGAAAGACCCAAACACATATTGTTTAAAAGAGACGATTTTTTAAAATAGACACACATTAGTTAAAAGTAAAAGAATAGAAATCATGTATTATACAAACACTAATCATAAGAAAGCTGGAACAGCCATGTAGGTATCAGACAATGTATACTTGAAGACAAAACAGAGATGAAGAGGGACATATCATAACGATAATAAAGTCAATTTATCAAGAAAAAAAGCTTACATTTGTATGTACCAAGTAACAGAGCTCTGAAATACTTGAATCAAAAACTGTCAGAAATAAGAAATAGACAAATCTACAATTACAGTTGGAGATTTTAGCACTCAGAAACTCACCCAAATAAAGTCGACAAGAAATCAGTAAGGGTAGAGATTTGAATAACACTATAAAAACTTCCTTAGGTGAATTTAATGCTCCTCATTCTTTGACTTGTTTGAAACCTACTGACTTATTCCATCTCTTTAACTTTCAGCAAAACCATTCCAACCAGACAAGTCACTAGTTTATTTATTAGGAGGATAAATCCAGAACCTCTTCAAGTAACACATCGGTTTCTAATCAGAAAAAATTCTTTCTTTTTTACAATCTGAAGCCACATGATTCTGCTTAAATACATTTACTTCCCTGTGGTTTTACATAGAATAGACTTTTAGAAATGAAGAAGTTTTAAAGATCACATAGTCAAATGCTCCATTTTACAGAATAGAATCTATTGATTCTTTGTATCCCAGTTTAATAGTCACATCCCCATTTAAAGATAAGAAAGCAGTGTCTCAGAAAAGATAATTTGATCAAGATCATACAGTCAGTAAGTGGTAGAGCATGGATTCTAACCTACACAGTCTAAGTCTAAAGCCCACTATCCTCATAAGAGTGGGTAAATGCCTACTGAATTGGGATAATCAAGATGTCATCCATTCCAATGATGCTTTGATATAGGTACAGATGATTACGGATGGAGCCAACAGTAGAATCCTGATCCCCTGCACCCTAACACCTTCCATTCTACCACAATGTCTTAAAAAAGGCAAATTAAAATAAGACAATTAGTTTTTCAGTCTAATCTATTTCGATCTAATCTCTAGGTTTTAAATCTAATCTCTTACAACTAAAATTGTGATAGCTTCAAATGAGATCAATCCACTCTGAAGTACAAGAAAATATGTGGCATCTAAATTTTCTATTTTAAACTTATTGCACCTAAAATCTAACCAATGATTTGGAATGACCAAGGGAGGTATCTTTGTCAAGCAATAACACTCAAGCATAAGAAATAAAAGTTAGCACATGTCTATATTGCAAAATACAAGAAGGGAGATGCAGCCAATAGCCCACAAAGAATGGGCTAAAATAGGAATAATAAACTAGAAAAATGACCAGGCTGAACTGTAGAGGATTATACTAGTAAGACAATGGAAACATGATTGTAAATAAATCACACACACATAATGAAACCAGTGCATGAAGTGAAACAACTGGTGAGGACCCTGACCATGCCGAAATAGGACAGCCCAGGTAATTCTGGGATGGATGAATAGGGCCAAGTTTAGGAAGTCAATGTGTTAATCCACACAAAGAGATCAGAGTCACAAAAAGCAGGTCAGGTCTAGAACAGTGGACACGCAAATGTCACCTAATGAAACAGGAATTCTGGGAATATCAAATCAACCACATTTTCTTGGTCATAATGTTGGTCCCAGTCAAAACGGGATCTACAGGTAAAGACAGTCCACCATGTGGAAGTATTTGAGGTGCACCCTTAGGGGTCTAAACTTGGTCTTATCAAAAAGATCATCCCTGTAAACCTGTCTCAGACTGAAGACTTGATTCTAAAGAGTTGTTTGTGAATAAGAGAATTTTAATTGAGTTTAAGAAAGTATGTAACCTTGTAGTGATTACATTAGGAAGGATTAGTTGGGCATGGCCCTTGAAGTCAAACACCTAAATTCCAATTCTGACTCTACTCCTTTTTTTTTTTAACTTTTTTTTTATTGATTTATAATCATTTTACAACATTCTGTCAAATTCCAGTGTAGAGCACAATTTTTCAGTTATACGTGAACATGTATATATTTATTGTCACATTTTTTTCTCTGTGAGCTATCATAAGATCTTGTATATATTTCTCTGTGCTATACAGTATAATCTTGTTTATCTACTCTACAGTTTTGAAATCCCAGTCTATCTCTTCCCACCCCCCGCCCCCTTGGCAACCACAAGTTTATATTCTATGTCTGTGAGTCTATTTCTGTTTTGTATTTATGCTTTTTTTTTTTTTTTAGATTCCACATATGAGCGATCTCATATGGTATTTTTCTTTCTCTTTCTGGCTTACTTCACTTAGAATGACATTCTCCAGGAGCATCCATGTTGCTGCAAATGGCGTTATGTTGTCGGTTTTTATGGCTGAGTAGTATTCCATTGTATAAATATACCACATCTTCTTTATCCAGTCATCTGTTGATGGACATTTAGGCTGTTTCCATGTCTTGGCTATTGTAAATAATGCTGCTATGAACATTGGGGTGCAGGTGTCATCCTGAGGTAGGATTCCTTCTGGTTATATGCCCAGGAGCAGGATTCCTGGGTCATATGGTAAGTCTATTCCTAGTCTTTTGAAGAATCTCCATACTGTTTTCCACAGTGGCTGTACCAAACTGCATTCCCACCAGCAGTGAAGGAGGGTTCCCTTTTCTCCACAGCCTCTCCAGCATTTGTCATTTGTGGATTTTTGAATTATGGCCATTCTGACTGGTGTGAGGTAATACCTCATTGTTGTTTTGATTTGCATTTCTTTGATAATTAGTGATATTGAGCATCTTTTCATGTGCCTATTGATCATCTATATGTCTTCCTTGGAGAATTGCTTGTTTAGGTCTTCTGCCCATTTTTGGATTGGGTTGTTTATTTTTTTTTTATTGAGCCAATTCTGACTCTACTCCTTGCTTGCTGTGTGCTCTTAGGCAAGTCACTTGGTCTCTAAAAACCTCAGTATTCTCATCTGTAAAATGGAGCTAACTCACATGCACAACTGTGACTCCAATGCGATATGTACACTTCTTAAATGAGGGCCAATCACCATATGTACTCAGTAAATATTGGCTTCCCATTCATTCCCCTTCTATGGCTGTGGTGGCAGAAATAAGATTTTAAGGAGTAAGACAATGGATAGCTAGATTCTGAAGGTGAGGCAAAAGGAGGGAAAGAAACCCAGAAAAACAGAGAACTCACAGGAGGAAGGAGATTGGGGGTCAGGGAGAGGGACTCCAAAATAGACTTTACCAGTGTTGTCTGTTTTATCATCCTGTTTAGACAAAGACCAGTTCCAGGAAGAGCGTTTCTTCTCTAATCATTGGGTGAGCACTGCCATCAGGTTGGGATTCTAAAAAATGATCCACGGAAGGACCTGAGAAGATGAAAGATGCCTGCTGCTCAGACTGGCCAGGCAGGCATCCCTGCCTGCTCAGTATGCCATGGGCAGCCACTCCCATATCGGCACCTTGCTCTGAAGAGTGGGAACTTCCCAGATAAAGAAAAACCGTTTTCCAGGCAGTCATAGAGAATAGCTGCCTTTTTCGGCTAGAAACTCCTCCAAGTCCATTTGTCCTGACCTTGATCAAAGTTTCCCTGCTGTGGTTTGGGATATTGTGGTGCAGTGTTTGATAGAAAGAATTTACTCTACAGAGAAAAATTCTAGGATAGCCACCCAGAGGACACTGATTATAAAGTACTCATGTGACAAAGCCAGCAATCCTCACATCCAGATGTCAAAAGCTGGTTAATTAAGATTAAGACATATTTGCTTTAGCAAGTCCAGTCAATCCAATTCCAGTATGGTTCTTTCCTATTGTTCATTTCTACAGAAATTTCTTTGTCTCTGTAGAGCAACTGTAAGTAGAAGGAATAAGCAGAATTTCACAACAGTGTTTCTCAAGCAACAGGGAAGAATAGCTTATGTATTTGAAAAGAGAAAGGGAAATTTTTAGGAAAGAATTAAATGGGCTAGTCATCAAGCTATCGTTTTTTAACAGAAAGCCTTTGCCACAACTTTAAATAGTACAAAAGGTAAAGTTAAGGGTTTCAATGGACCTTAGACGCGACGGAGCAGAATGAAAGCTCGGGGCTGAGTGGCATTCCCACTTCCCCAGCACACGCAGGTAATATGCTCCATCTTGACTCAGAAGAAGTTTCCCCACCGAGTCAGTCATAAATGCTGCTGCTGACATTTCCATTTCTCTCTTTGCTTGACTATAGTACCAGGACCCAGAGAACAGTGCTGGTACAATTTGCAAATTAAGATGATTTTTCTGCAGCCATAAACTTCAAGCTGAAGAGGCTATTCAAATAGCTGTGGTAAAGGAGGCAGTAACTGTTTTATCTTTTTCCATAAAACTCTAATGCATTGGAGGGAAAATAAAGAAACCCCAGGTATAAACACTGCTATTGTAAGTTCAGTACACAACCTCTGTGTTCCACCTACAACAAAGTTAAAAGCTGTTGAGTACGGATAACGATCAAATTCTAAACAGAACTCAAGAGAGGAACCAAAACGATCTGAAAAGAGAGTTTTTAATGGGATTTATTAGCGAGACCATCCTTGGGAATTATAGTGACATACATATCAGAGTTTTGCAAAGGCAAATTACACTATGTTGGGCATTATTCTACTTCAATTTAAAGGTAAAAGGCAAAAAACCAAAGGTCATCAGCCCAAGAGTATATTAATTTATATCTAATATAGGGTTTTTTCCACACATGAAGAAGTCCAAAGGGGAAAAAATTATAGCTCCCATAAGAAACTTTCGGCAGTAATCTTACATAATTTACAACGTAAAAGGACATTTCCATGTCCAGGAATTGTGGTTCATCAGCATTGTAAAAATGGACCCATGCAACTCATTTTGATGCAAAAGTCATATTAAAATCTTCAGGCAGCTGACTGCTCCACTCAGCCCATTCCTCCCGTTGAAAGTCACACTCACAACAGATAATATTTGTGGGTGCTCCAGGAGAAAGACAAACACATGACCTTCAAGGAGAAAGAGGGCAAACTGAAGGGACAAGCCCAATTCTCCAGATCCTGAAGAAGCCCTGCTCAGTTACCCAGCGAGGCTGTGCTGGCGGGGTTCTCTATCTAGCCCTACACAGGCTCACGGAAGCCCTGAACGATTTCATTATCTCCCATCTTCCAAAGGGAGAAAGAAGGAGGCTGCTCTCCTATTTCATAATAATTGGATGAAGAAATCTGGGTGGGAGTACAATTCATTTCAAAGTTTGATGAATTATTTACCAATTAAAGAGATGAGCCAAGCAAGGGGAGGGCTACATAACTTTGATATGAATGTTCCTTATATTATTTATACACATGAAATTGTTGCTTTTATTAACTAAGAGGTTAATCACTTGAATGGGATGCTTTTCATCCTTTACAATCCATACACAGGCAAATTGGCTAATTTTATGTTAGGAAAATAACCTGGCAATTTTTCTAGTACTTATCTGTGTGGTGCAGTTTAATAACATTTTATAGAATGAGAAATGAGCAGACTAGCTGGGTGGCTGGTGTTGAAAAGCCACTGTTTAGTGGTGAGGGAAAAGGAAAGAGTTCACGAGATTCTGATAGAAAATGAATCCCAAGAAAATCGCCTTTTGTTGCTTATCAGGTGGCAACATGAAAGTCTATGTTATGTGGAATCAAAGCACCAACTCCAGGGTCAGGAGATTTGGTCAGAGACTCAGTCCCTGCTACTCACTCACTACCCATAGACTCTGAGCAGGTCACCTGCCTTCTCAGTTTTGTCTTGTGAAATACGGATAGCCTATTCATTCATCCAAATAGACTATGAGAGCATACTACATATGGCCATCACACAGGGCACTGGGACTATAATGGTGAACAAGCTCGACAAGATTCTTGTCCTCTTGAAGCTTCCCTTCTTGTGCGAAGAGTAACACTCATCAAAAAAAAAAAAATCAAATATTTGGAGGTTGTGAAAAGTACACTTAAAGAAACAATTTTGAATAACTGGAAAATAACAAAGTTACCTACTCTTGACAGGAGAGTCTGAAAAAAACCCTCTAAAGAGTGATAGTTAAGCTAAGACTTAAGAGACAAGAAGAATTAAACAATTTACAGAGCCAATGGAACAGCATTCTAGGCCAAGGGAATAGTGGAAGCAAAGGCTCTGATGCCTGAAAGACTTGGTTTGTTCTAGTAACTGAGGAATGGTCAATGTATGTGCGGGTCATTGAGGTAAAAAATAAGGCTGGAGAGATAGGAGGAGCCAGATCACATAGGAACTTGTAGAACATGGCAAGAAGTTTAGATTTATACTCTGTGCTTAATGGGAAGTCATTGTAGGGGGTCAATATGTTCTTGTGTACATTTTTAAAAGATCTTCTGGCTACTGGGTACAGAATCAATTGAAATGACACACAGAGAGAGAGAGAGACTGTCTGGGGGCCATCGTAGTAATCTAGGTGCTAGATGTTGGTGGTTTTGACTAGAATGTTGGCAATAAATAAGGAGACAAGTGGTCAGGAACAAGCTATGCTCTGGAGACTCATCAGGCCTTGATGATGAGAAGAGTATTCCCATCATATCTCCCATAAAGTAAAGGAAGAAGCTTATGATGAGAGTGACTTTACTAACTGAGAACATGCTAGTGCTAAATGATGACACAAGACTGGAGATATCCAAATTTTGGAGACATTTACAAGTTCAGTTTGCACACAATTTGCAGTTTCCACATAATACAAGTTCAGGTGCACATCATGAGGCACCTTTTGAGACATCCAAGTGGATATGTCTGATAGGGCAGTTAGATATGTAGGTGTGAGCTCAGAGAAGAAGCATAGGCTAGGAATATAAATTTGGGAGTCTTCAGATTAGCAGTGGTATTGCAAAGATACTGATAATGTCCTCCTTACACATCTCATGGTTTTTTATTATCTCGTAAGCTGCCTATCTCATGTAGGCTAAGTTAAGTTATGCTATGCTAACAAAAACTTAAAAACATCAGTGGCTAAAAACAATAAAGGTTGATTTCTTTCTCATTCTACATGTCCACAGTAGGTTGGCTGGGGCTTGGCTCTGTATCTTTTTTGTCATCATTAGGACCCAGTCTGGCAGATCTGCCAAATCTAGGGAATTGCTGGTCACAGGAGCAGAGGGAAAATTAAACATTGACATTAATTTTCAGCAAAGAAGTGACACACATTACTTTTGCTTTCAACTCATTGTCCATAACTAGTCACATGACCCCATCAACCACAAGGGAGTCAGGAAATACAATCATCTCAAGTAACTGGAGTTGGAAACTGGAACATTTGGTAAACAGCACTAATAAGCACCACACTAAGGAAATGCAACTTGAGGACAGAAGGTGCCAATGGGGGCTGATGGTTCTCAGCTCTGCTAACTTCTCAGTCCTGCCTTGTATTTTCTGAAGCACCTTGCTGATACGCTATAAAATGTTAAATAAGGAAAATAAAGGATAGAAAACAATGAAGTAAGTTTTAGAAAAGAGTATTTTAAAGGTAAGTTCAAGGCCCTAGACTGAATGTGACGAGGATGCTGTGACACACAACACAGACCATTAAGTATTTAGAAACCACTGGTTATCAGGGCCTTGGCTTGACAGCCTCATTTAGGAGACAGCTGTACTTGCCTGTATTGATTGAGGTGGTGTGCACTAACAAAAGCTGAAACCTTCAGATTTAATGAAGGCAAGGAGCCATCCATGAGCAAAAAGCAACTATCGAACTGATTACAGTAGACAAACCCAAAGTTTGATTAATTCCATGGAGCATTGTGCCTAAGAAGAAATTCACTATAGTTTATATGAGTCAACTCAATCAGCATCAGGGAAATCTGATAAATTCCCGGTGGGTGGTGGACGGAGTGACTCAGGTAGGCAGCCAGTTAGACCACAGATAATTACTAGATTCTCCCAAACCTCTCCCTGTTAGCAAGTTAAGTTTTTAAGGAAGCCCACTCATTTTGGGGGGTCATTTGGATATTCTTGACATCTTCTCCTGTCTTAAGCCCTTGGCCTTGCCAAGTAAAGCTCTGAGAAGGCTGGAGCTCTCAGAGAGGCTATTCTGTTCCAAGCCAGATGTTATTTAAAGATAAAACTCAAAAGCTTCAGTTCTCACTCTGAGAACTTTACAAATTTAACACTGCAAAACACATTCTCCTTTCAATTACATATATTTAATTAGCTTGCTTATTGATCTTTTGTAAATAATCTAAGTTTTAACTTAAGTATGCAGGTAAAGGCAAGTAAGTTGTGGGTCCTAGAAAAGTAAGGGGGCTGAGAGGGCAGGTGGTTAACGCTGTTCCAGGGAACAAAGTGCACTGGAAAATTAAGGACTGTTGACTGCTCAGTAAGTGGACTGACTCTGGGGGACAATTGTGTATAGCAAAAGGACAACGGCCATACATAGAAGTGGAAATGAGGGGCAGCAAAAAGCCCTAACTCACTGCGATGGAAGTGGTGTGTGAAAGGGCAGGTTGGAGAGGTGGGAAGAGGCTAAGGCGAGGAGATTTTGACTGCTCCCGTAAAACTCTGAAACTCACTTCTTAGGGAAAAAGGAAGTCATTAAAGATATTTCTAATGGGAGGGTGACTTGATAAAGGTGGTTTGTTGTTTTTTTTTTAAGAAAGAGAAATCACGGCAATATTTAGGATGGATTGGAAGGAAGAACAACTGCAGAAGGACATCAGCTTTGAGGCTATTGCACTCATCCACAAAAATCATTCTTTCAAACTGGCTTCTAGCTTCAGTCTTCCCCAAATCACCAGCAACAGATGACCTTCACCCACCCAGCATATCCTTTATTTTCTCCAGATATACAGTTCCTTTTTCTGAGCACCAAGAAATTGAAATGGTAACAGTGAATCACTTCCTCCATACTTCTTTCCTTTGTGACAGACACCTCTTTCCAAAATTAAAAGACCAGGAAACCAATCTTACGTTTTTGTTATAGTTATTTGATTCAGCTCACCGCTGCCTACCAAGAGCAGCTACTCCTCAGATTTACACATCGAGCCCCTGTCATGTACCAGGCACTGTCCACACAGCAAACAAAGAAAATCCCTGACTCAGTGCCTAAAGATGCTCAGAGATAACTGAGGTGTCAATAAACCAGCTATACCATCGAAGATAACCAGCTGGACTGAGCAGTGTGGGCTGCCTGGTCCCCTCCTTGGTTTGAGGCACAGAACACAACGAAGTAAGGTGGCTACACTGGAAGAAAATCACATCCACACTTGAGTCCAGGAGAAAGAAAGGGCTACAAAACATACTTGGGCTAGTGGAGTGATTGATCTTTAAGAAAATTTCAACTTAAGCTGTTAAGCTGAAGGTTGAATAAGGAGAACAGAGGGAGATGTATTGTCAAGAGAAGGCTTTCAAGGTGACAAGAAACAAAGACAAATGTAACACCATGCCTCTTTCTTAAGCCTTTGCTTCCTGCCAAATGTTCTACCTGTCTTATCTCATTTAGTCATGTGCACCATACTATGAAATAGGTCCTACTGTTATCCCCTTTGGCACACAAAGAAACTGAGGCTTGTCCAAGAAGACACAACCAATAAACTGCTGGTTAGGAATTTCAACCCACTGAGTCCCAGAGCCCATGGGCTTAAATACCACACTCAGAGTGTCTCTACAGTACTGTCTCTAAATTCTCAGGATTGGGTACAGTGATCCATCTCTCCTGCAGGGTAACCACCTCTAAATCACGTTTTATGTACTTCCTGAATATCTCCGACATAGATACTTTTCATTTTCTAAGTACCTCATTTTGAATTTTCTAAAGAAATTTCATTTTCTTCTGCCACCCAACCCACAGCTCTTCGTGTATTCTTTACCTCAGTACGGGGACCATCTTTCTCCCAGTTACTCAATTATCCTTGAGTGGGGAGATATCCCCCCTAATACACAACAAGTTGCTAAATCATTTTTGGTCTTCCTTTGAGATAGTCCACACAATTCTGAAGTAGCTTCTTAGCTGGCCTTTCTGTCCCCATTCTCTCCCTCCTGCCTTCCACCGGCCACCTGCCTCATCCTGACAATGGGGCTAGTTTTCTTCAACACCAACGCTAGGAATCCTGAGTCAAAAGTTAGACAAGCGCACAGACTATGGAATCAGAGAGCCAGGGTTCAAATCCCGGCTCCTGTATGGACCAGCTATGTGAATTGGGCAATAACTGAAATTCTATTAGTTTCAGTTCCTAAATCTTTTAAGGTAGGATAATAACAGTACCTGTCTCACAAGGTCACTGGGAAAATTAAATGAGACACCTCAGCTTTGGTCACAGAAAAAGGACCCTCTGAAATGTTATCAAGATCATTTAAGTTAATAATGGTGTTTCTTCCCTAATCAAAAGCCTCTGATGACTACACAGTGCTTCCAAAAATGAAGCCTGGGGGACTTCCCAGTGCAGTATTGAAATCCCTTCAGAAAATTGCCTTAACTCACCTTCCTGGATGTCCTTCCTTTTATCCAAGCTCTGTTCTCCAGCTTGCTCTAAGCATGAAGTCCACCCACAACTCACCAGTCCCCATTCTACCTGTTCCCTCTTCCCCCACCTTTGTTAAGGTGCCCCTTGTGCCTAGAACAGCCTTCACCCATAGCCACCTGCCAAAACCCATTTCTCAGGTTTAAACATCCCTTTTTTTGTGGCATTCCAACATCCTCTTCTTCCAGACACCCAGCTATGTCTCATAGGACTCTATTTTACCTGTGCCTGTATCTCTGGATTGCAGGGAGCCTTACTGATTGCTCTTTCTCCCCCTGGGCTGGTTTCACAGGTTTAGGACTGCACTGTCTTTAGAAGCATGCATTCTGCTCCTTTCCACCCTCCACTCTATTGTCTGAGCATCTCTTACTTTATGCCCAGGCGCACACCCACCTCTACAGTTTCTTCCATGAACAGGAGCACTGAGAATGACTTTCTAAATCTCCCCTCACGCCAACCATCTTCCATACCTTATCAACACTGATCCGTGCTTTAGAAGGTGGCACACCCAGTGTTAGCACAGGATGGCAAACCTACACCAGACTGGGTTATCTAATAGGGGTTTCTTTCCCCCATTCGCACAGTAAATTCTTAAGGAAAGAGAATTAGTATGTGGCAGAGATTGTCAAACTTGTCTGCAGTCACATAAGGAGCTGTATTAGATTCCTAGTGCCGCCACAGCAGACCTACAAAGTAGGTGGCTTAAAACAACAGAAAGGTATTGTCTCACATGTCTGGAGGCTAGAAGTCTGAATTCAGGTGTAGGCAGGGCCATACTGTCTCTGAAGCCTTAGGGGAGAATCCTTCCTCGCCTCTTCCTAGCCTCTGGTGGCTTGCTGGCGATCTTTGACATCCCTTGGCTTGCAGCTTCATGACTCCAATCTCTGCCTTCAATGCCTATGTGTCTCTGTCTTCACATGGCCATCTTCTCATAAGGACACCAGTCAAATTGGATTAAAGCACACCCTACTCTAGTATGAACTTATTTTTAATTCAGTAATTACATCCTGCAATGATGTTATTTCCAAATAAGGTCACATTCTGAGGTATGGGTGGTTAGAGCCCCAACATATCTTTTTTGGAGAACATAATTCAACTCATAAAAGGAGTTTCAAAAACTACTGTCAGTAATGTCCCACCCCAGAGCCTGTAATCTAAGTGGTCTGGGATGTAGTTTGGGCTTCTGATTTTTTTTTTTTTTAACATCCTCAGGTGATTCTAATGTGCAACGCAGTTTAAAAGCCCAGAGTCAGGGGTTAAGATCAAGGTGCTTTGGAGTCAGGCTGCCTGGTGTTGAACTGCCTCCTGTACCATTTACAAACTGAGAGGCCTTGGGAAATCTGCATAACCTCTCTGTGCTTCAGTTTCTCCAACTTAAAGTGGAGATAATAAAAGTACCTGCCCCATTGGGAGATTATAAGGATTACATGAGGTCATATACAAAAGCATTTAGAACTATGCCTGGAACCTTCTAACCCCCATCATAATTATAGTTCTAATACACTTGGCGTCCTAAGTTTTAAAAGCCTTAATTGTAATATTTAATGAAGAGTCTTTAATCTCTAAAGGTAAAACACAGGGAACACAGGTATTCAATAGTTTTACTCAAAAGTCAGTGGGGAAACTAGAAAGAAATTCAGATCTCCTGTGTACAGTTCACAACCCAGCATCCCAGGAAGCCCGTGGTTTTCACTAGGTCTCAAGGGCCACTGTGATGGGGTGCAGGGCAGTGAGGGTATGGAGCAGAGCAGCTCACCCTTATCTGCTTCATCTGCTAATTCCCCACAGGACTTTGTTTGAAAAAAAAAAGGGGGGAGGGGGATTTTCCATGGCTTAAAAAAACTGGAAAGTCCTGTGCTCGATTATGTTACCATAAACCTCCTAAGCCAATAGACTTTATCCTGGCTTTTGCTTCCTCCTTTCTCCCCATGGAGCAGAAAAGCCCAAGAGAGTTTCAGGTGGTTGAAGAGACTACAAGAAGAGAGGTAAGGGTAAGAGGAGGGATGCAAACTGGCCCCACTCTAGCCTTTCATAATGTCTGCTCTCTGCTGATTACTAAAATTTGTGTGAAGGAGGCAGAGAATTAAGACCTCCCAAGGCCCCAATCAGAGTCATCTCCACTGAGAAATGCAGCATGAAATGGACTCTTACCCTTATGCTTCTAATCACTGGGAAGCTCAGGAAATTGGAAACGCCCCAGAAACAACATGACATATCAAATGCCAGAGCCTGGGTGATCCATCACCATCTTCATCACCGTGGTCATTACCATTCACTTCTACTCCGTGGACAGCCCGTAAATCAGCCTGGGGCGCTCTTTGGGATCACTGAGTGAAAGGCACTGAATAAATGTCAGCTGGGATCATTAGAGATACCTTTCACTTTAGACAGATAAATGTTAGTGAGTCCACGTTCAAGGAAGCACCAATAGGGACCCTAGCTATTTCCAGGGGCCCCAAGACACTAATAATGGTTCACATAGTCAGAAAATTAAGATGGCAAAAGAGAGGCCTTTCTCATTTCACAATATTAAAAGTATTCCACAAGCATAAAAACTCATTTACTATACTTGGCTTGTACAGGGACATATTTTTGTTCCCAAGTGCTTTCTCCAAGATCTAAAAACAGGCAGAGAATCAAATAATTTATGATATTACTCCAAAGCCACCAGGGAAAACTTTTGGAAGATACAAGCACCAAACTAAGGATGTTTACAGAAAAGGTGTGATCTGTTCTGCCACCCTGAGCCCTCTTGTTTTTCATGAACCTCCTCTTCACAGGTAGAGGTTCTCTGCAGTGTGCCCACTCTTCAAAGAACAGGCAGGAACTCCGACAACAACTCTAGAAATGGTCTAGGGATTATGACTACTCCCATGGAAGACTTTCCAAGACATCCCAGCACTGGGACGCTGTGTTTTCCAGACTTGAACTGACCCGTCTCTCTTGCTCAGAAAGCAAAGCTTCAATTCTTTACATATTCCCTTGTGTGTTATGCATCAGTGTGTTCCTTTGGCCCAGGTCCTTGGTTTTCCATTGAACTGGGTACCAGGCTCAGGTTCCTATGCACACTGAGGAGGGGAGTCAGCCTTTTCAGAAGGTTTTCTATTGTTCATTGTTTACTGAGAGCTGAAAGCATTCTCAGCACAGTACTGGATGGATCCTCGTGATCCCCTGAGGCAAAAAGTCCAAAATAAAGAGACAGAAGTAAGTGACTCATACAGAAAACTGCTCTGCTCGGAAGAAAAGCCAAGTTGTTCATGGTCTGTACATGAGCCAGGTGGGTGGGAGTATGTTTGTGTTAGAACTTCCAAAGCCCAGCTTCCAGTGGGGCCCTCTGGGGACATGAGACTCTAGTCAACTCTGTCTTTGGGGAAAAAGTTCTTCCTGCAAAATAGGAGGCAAGGCCACAGGAGGATTCTGGAATTTCCCGTTTAACAACTAAATGGATTATATTTGTCACTGGAACACAAACACCTTTTTTCAGTGTCATATTTATTTAATGCTTAGAAATGGAGTAGAATTAATAAATCCAGACTGGAGAAGTCCAGAATTCAGGGAAGATGTGAGCATACTGGGCTCAGTTGTGCTCTTCAGGGATCCTCTTCAGCAGGGGCTGGGCTCCCAGCCTTCAGACCCACCCTGCCCTTCAGAATTCTGAGAGCTCCTGTCCAGCTGCCACGTAGAGCTGACTGGAACCCAAGCTTCGGTGATTCGGGTGTTTATCTCCTGGAAACTGGGCTGGGAAAACCTAGTGAATAACCGAAGAGTGTAGGTAATTCTCCAACACTACTATTTACTCTTGACAGGAACATCTTGCAGGCCAACCTCTTAGCAGAAGATAGGATGAGGTTCTTTTTGTCTTACTCTAACTAGCCCATATTATCTAGTTGCTGTTAATAATCCAAACTGATTGGAGTTTGGGGAGGAAAGAGAGGATAAGAAAGCTGTTCCCTTACTTGAACCGGTCTAGCCCTAACATGGTGTCCTGGTCATCTCAGTCTGCTATCACATTACCATAGACTGGGAGGCTTAAACAGCAGAAATTTATTTCACACAGTTCTGGAGGCTGGGAAGTCTAAGATCAAGGTACTGGCTAATCTAGTCTCTAATAGAGGCTTTCTTCCTGGTTTGCAAAGGGCCATCTTCTCATTGTCTCCTCACATGGCAGAGAGCAGAGAATAGGGTAAGTTTTCATGTCTTCTCTTTTTTTAAACTGACGTATAGTCAGTTTCCAACGTTGTGTCAATTTCTGGTGTACAGCATAATGCTTCAGTCACACATATACATACATATATTCCTTTTCATATTTTTTTCATTATAGGTTACTACAAGGTATTGAATATAATTCCCTGTGCTATTATAAGGGAACTAATCCCATCCATGAGGGCTCCATCCTCATGTCCAATTACCTCTCAAAGTCCTCACCTCCAAATACCATCACTTTGGGAGTCAGGGCTTCAACATATCAATTTTGGAGGAACACAAACTTTCAGTCCATAGCAGATGGCTTCTAACCCTTTGGGCCAAGCAGATGTGTAAGCAGATTCTTGGTCTCTTGTGGGCATTTTTGTGGATTTACCTGAGCCTACTTTGCTGGGATTCATCTGGCTGCAATTTCCATGATTCTAGATTTATTCTTCTTCTGTCTACTCTCATCCTCACCACCATCCCCTGGTTTTTTTTTTTGTTGTTGTTGTTTTTTTTGCAGTTACTTTATACAGACTTTTTGCTGTGGGAGTCCCACTGTACCTTCCAAGTGTCTCTCAGTCTTGAAAGACCAAAATGCTGGAGGAAAGGAAAACACATGGCGATGAGCACTACACTAGTTATTACTTGGGCCCCTCAGGGCACGTGCTAATTTTCTTGATGGAACATAGATGCTTAGCAAAGAGCAGCAGCCAAGAGTTTATAACACTCTCACTGACAGAGAAGTTGAGAATTGGTGTACAGGGCTACCAAGGCAGCTAGAACTTGATCCGAGAGAAAAACTAACTGCAGAAATGTAAAGTGAATAGTATATGTGCAATTATTCCTTGAGGCATTTTCCAATTTCTCAGCTGCACATGTGTGAGGCAAACTGCCAAGAAACCAAGCAGAATGCAGCTGCTGAAATGCTAAGAATCTAAGTAGATATTTCGGTAGTCTCTTGGTTCTAAGAAGACAGAAATTGAAGCTTACAGTCTGCAAAGAAAGAGAATCCCTAATAAACACACCAGCTTATCTTTGAGATCCTCAAAGAGGTAGGTTCAAGGAATAAAGACAAAGCAGAAACAGAACAGAGTTCACCTGCCCTCACATTGAGTCTGAAACATAAGTCCAGTGGATCAAGATGATCTGCCCATGGTCTATCTGTCTGTCAGAATAAAATCAAATCCTCTCTAAAGAGACATATCATCCATAGCACCTATAATTTTTCATACATAATGCTTGGCATTAGATCAAATTTACCAAGTAAGCCAGAACACAGGAACAAATGACAAAAAAAAAAAAAAAAAAAGCTGGGTTTTTTTTTTCAGATTTTAGAAACAGATTCAAAAATACATATTTGAATTATTGGACATGGAATTTTTAAAAATACAAATAACATAAGCAAAATAGGACAAAAAGATGAAATCATTGATCAGAGTACTGGAACTTATTTAAAAATTAATTAGAAAACATAGGGCTCACTAAAATAACACTGAAATTAAAAATTCAATAGATGGGTTTAGAAACAGATTAGACATAGCAGAAGAGAGGATAAGTCAACTGGAAGATAGGTCAGGAGAAAATATTAGGATTAATATTTCCTCAGAGAAATGAAAAGAAAAAGAGTTCCAAAAAAGAGCTTCAGAGACATATGGAACACAATGAAAAGAACTTTCATAAGTGTAACTGGAGTCTGAAAAGGAAAGGAGAGAGATAACAGAAGAGATACTCTGAGAATTTTCCAAAACAAACAAAAGATATTAACATATTGAAGAAACACTCAAATTCTAACCAGGATAAATACAAATCAAATTGTATCCATGAAATTGCTACAAAACCAAAGATAAGAAAAGAATCTCTTATAAACATAAAAAGAAAATATACACAAGAATATAGGGGAGCAACAATAGAATTACGGTAGACTTTTCAACACAACCTATGAAGAAAAAAGATGATAGAATGATGTATTTAAAATGCTAAAAGAAAGCTATTGCCAACCTAGAATTGTGTACACAAGGAAATAAAGGCTAAACAGAGGCATTTTCAAACAAACAAGAAAACACTTAAAGACACTGTAACCAGCAGGGACAAACTTTTAAAAAATAAAAATAAATTTTAAAAACTAAGGCAGAAAAAAAAAAAAATTATCCCATACAGAAATACGCTAATGCAGGAAGGAACAAAGAGAACCAGCAAAGATAAGTATTCAGTAATTCCAAATGACTATTATCTCTTTGTAACAATAGTAATAATATCTTTTGCAATTCAAAATACATGTAGAATCAAAATACATAACAATAGCACAAAAGTGAGTAACAAATAAATGGAATTAGATTATTGTAAGACTTTGTCCATAAGTTAAACATATTGATTTAAGCTAGACATTTATCACTCAAGAGTGAATTTTGGAATTGCTAAAAAAATAATAATAATAAAATGTATAACTAATGGGGGAAATGAAGTAATTTTTAAAGTTACATGATTGATGCAAAAGAAGGTCATAAATGGAAAAAAAAGAATAGCTCGAAAAACAGAAAACAAATAACATGACACATTTAAATCTGGATACACATGTAATTACACCAGATGAAAAAAAAAACATTTCAATTAAAGGTTAATATGATCAGAATAGATAGACCAAATAAAATCTTAATATATAGGCCTACAAGAGATAGCAGTATACCTTAAAGTTTGAAAGTAAAGGATTGGAAAATGCATACTATGTACTCCAAAGCCAAAAGATGTTTGTTGTAGCTATAATAATACCAGATAAAATAAAATTTAAAGTACTAAGTATTACTAGAGATGAAGAGAGATAGTCCATAATGACAAAAGAATTACTCCACAGAATATATAATATAATAATCCTAGAATTATATGCAGCAATTTATATAGCCTCAAAATATTTAAAGAAAAAAACTGACTGAACTAAATGGAGGAATGAATAAATCTGCATACTTGTACATTTATAACTTTCCTAGTAATTAATAAAAACAAGCAGACTAAGAGAATTGGTAATTATAGGTGATTAGAACAACATTATTAATAAGCTTAACCTAGTTGACATAACAAACTACTGCATCCAACAACTTCAGAATACATATCCTTTTTTATCCTTTTCAAGTGTGCTGGGATTGTCTACTAAAATAGGTCACATGTTTGGCCATAAAGGAAGTCTTCAACAGATTTCAAAGGAATCTGAATCATGTTGAATACATTCTCTGACCTCAGTGAGATTGATCTAGAAATCTATAAATGCTTGAAAATATGCAAAACACTTCTAAATAACCCAAGGATAAATGAAAAAAATACATCACAATACAAATTAGAAAATATTATTAATTCAGTAATAAAAACATATCAAAACTTCCATGATGAAAGTAAAGGGGTGCTCAAAGGAAATGCATAGCCTCAAATGCATGAACTAGAACGGAAAAAAGACTTAACACCTGCAATGTAAGCATTCACATCAAGAAGTTAGTAAAAACAAAACAAAACAAAACTGAAAAGCAGAAGTAGGTGGGGAAAAAATAAAGTTGAAAGCATTAACTAAATATACAACAGAGAAAATCATCAAGGTAACAGAATGAATCTTCAAAAATATTAATAAAATTAATAACTACTTAGACTAATCAAGAAAAAAGAAAATAAGGAATACATTATCAATATTAAAAACAATAAAGAGACTATCACTGCAGATCCTACAGACATTTAAAATAATAAAAGGTTATCAGAAACAAATTTGTGACTTTAAATTAGAAAATTTAGATGAAAAGGACATTCCATGAAAAACACAACTTATTAGAGCAGACATAAGAATTAGAAAATCTGAATATTCCCATATTTGCCTACAAAATTGAATCTAATTATGACAGTTATCTCTCAGCTCCAAATCTACCCTTCATTGTTTTGTCTGTGATACTGGAACATTTCTCCTTTACAGGCCAGCATAATGTTAAGCTTGTTAGTAGAGGGTACTACTTTCAGGGAAAAACCCTTTCTTCCTGGCTCCAGCGTGCTCACAGGTCTCCCATGGTGCACACGGCCAGCAGTAGGCAGACATCTAGAGGCACTTACCTACAAGCTTGCAAGCCCTGGCCCACAGTTCCCTGCCCATCAGCCTCCCATCTGTCTGCATCCCATTAGGGGGTTCCTACTTCAAGTTTCCTTTATGGCAGCTTTGGTCAGCTAGCACTCAGCTAGAAGCTTCCAGTTTGCCATTTCTAACCCAGGATTTCTGTCTGCCAGCCCCAGCCCACTAGTTGTGGACCAGCTCTCCCCCAGGGAAACCTAGAACATTTCTCCAGTATCCAGTGGGCTGCAGCCATGCCGTCTTCCACAGATTTGAGTCCTAGACTAAGAGAAGGGACACCCACTTCCAAGTATCTTCTTTAGAGTTCTATTTTTTTTTCCTTCTTAACAGCTAAAACACTGTAAATAGTTCTTTATAATAAGTTTTCCCTGTTCAAATTACCATGGGATGTCTATCTTCTGTCCGGACCTTGACTGATACACTGATTAAAAAAAAAAAAAAAAAAAAAAAACTTCTGACAAAATAAATTCAGAGCCAGATGGTTTCACCAGTGATTTCTTCCAAAAACTGGAAGAAGAATAACACCTATTTTACACAAACTCTTATAGAGAATAAAAATAAAGTAATCCCTCTCAACGCATTATATAAGGCCATTATAATATTAGTAACACAATTTGACAAAAAAAGAAAAATTAAAGGCCAATACTATCTCACATAAACATAGGCATAAAACACAAAAATACAAACTTGAAAATATAATCTACCAATATTTTAAAAGGATAATGCATCATGTTCAAGTCGGGTTTATTCCTAAAATTCAAGCTTTGCTTAACAGTTTAAAATCAATCAATAGAATTCACCACATTATAAAAAAGGGTTAAAAACTTCTGGTCATTTCAATAAATTCGGAAGTTCAAAACCAATTCATGACTTTTAAAAATTACTATTAAAATTATTATGTAAATTTAGCAAGGCTGTTGTAAATGCAATATACAAAAATCAAATACATTTCTATATGCCAGTAACAAAACTGCATTACTAAAATACCATTTAAATTAACATACAAAATATCGAATATTAGAATAAATCTAATAAAAGGTGTATACAACTGTACACACTATAAAACACTACTAGTAGAAATTCAAGAACAATAAATAAGTGGAGGAATATATATGTTCAATAACTGGAAGACAATACTGTAAAGATGTCAATTTCCCCCCAAATTTATATTTGATTCTTTTTGATATTTGACTTGTTGTTTCAATGCAATTACAATAAAAATTCCATCAACTTTTATGGAAATTAAGTTCCCATAGAATGCAAAAGACCAAGAGTAGTAAAGACAATCTTGAAGAACAAAGCTGAAATACTTAACTTATCAGATATCAAGTTTTATTATAAAGCTATAGTAACTAAAAGTAGTATTCGTGCAAAGACCGACAAAGAGATCAAAGGGACGGAAAAGAATGTCCAGAAATGGATCCACACTTACACAGTCACGTGATTAATGACAAAGGCCCTCTGCAATTCAGTAAGGAAAGGATTGTCTGTTCAATAAATGGTGCTGGGGTAACTGAATATCCATATGGGAATAAAATGAAACCTTGATCCATGCCTCAAACCAAACACAAAAATCAATTCCAGATGGATGATAGACCTAAAATGCAAAAGGAAAAGCAATAAAGCTTCTCGAAGATAACACAAGAGAATAACTTCCTAACCTGGGGGTAAGCAAAGATTTCTTAAACTAGACAACACAGAAAAACAGTAACCATGCAGGAAGTAATTGGTGCATTAGGACTTTATAAACATAAAATTGTTTGCTTATCAAAAGACACTATTAACAGAGTAGAAGGAAGGAATATTATTTGTAATACATTTACCTAACAAGAGACTCATAAAAGAGTTGTCCAGTGACAACTAAAGTGATAAGTGATGCTGTGATGGGTGGAGAACTCACAGCATCTTTCAGTTCCCAGACTTAGAGACAACTTTGATACCAAATGAAATGAGTCATGACCATCAAATAGGTAACACTTCTAATAGTGTTTTCTAGGATAATTTCATCAAAGCCTAATCTTCTAGGGTAAGAACCATCAAATGTCTAAATGTTAACATTGCTTGCTTTTGTTTTCTGCCCCTTATCCATTTATCCACTCAAGAATGAGGCACCCATTTATCCGAGGATCACCAATGAGTTCAGAGCTATTCTACACACTAGAGGAACAGAACCAAATGGTACGGGACCTGTGCCCACAAAGCACGTCAGCAATTGCAGATAGGATGGTGAGAGCTCAGGTAGACATCTACACAGATGCCAGGGCAACACAGGCAGAGAGTGTGAAATCAGACTGCAGGAGTCACAGAAGGCTTTCAGGAAGAGAAGATTCTCAAGCTGGGTTTTGAAAGACAGGTAGGAGTTAGTAAGATTCATATGGGGAAAAAAGCATTGCTGGTAGACAAAGCAGTATGTGTAGAGAACCAGGGGTATCGCGTGATGTAATAAGTCGTGTATGCCTTAAGCAAAAGTAATGTTTATGGAAGGAAAGAAGGTGCCAGATCTTAAAGCGGGACCATCTCTTGTGAGCCTTGTCTTTTCTAGACATGAGACTGCAAAGATGACTTAGGCATGGTCATGGCCCTTGGGGAACTGACTGCCCAGGAGAGGACATATGCAGGTAAAGAAATAAGACAGAAAGAGGCGCTGTAACAGTGGAAGGTACAAAATGCCATTTGAGCACAACTTCACCATGATTCCTTGGGCTTTGACTGATTCTAGCTCTCTTAGGTAGTAGTGAATACAGCAAAGTCTTCTATTCATTATCCCTATTTGGGGATCAGGATTTCTCAGCACCTGTAAATTGGGAGCAATATGGGAAAAGTGTACTTTACCCTTTTCTTTTTCTAGTTTTCACTCCAGCCCAGTTAACAGCACTTTAATAGAATAATGTACCTTTGTCCCAGTAGGGGCCATTGCCAAGTGAATTACAATGAGAATTTTAAGATTACTAAATCTACACCAAAAATCTTTCATATTTATCTAAAAAGCATGTAATTATAAAGAAAATATATACCTTGGGAATCAATAATTGGGTCATGAAATTCATCAAATGTCATTTTATTCATTTTGCCCAAGTGTCTGTTTGGAACGATTCTAAGCAGTGTGACGTCAGTATCTATTGAATGCCAGCGCTATACAGGGATGCGTCAACTAGCCTCCAAAAGAATTAATGGCACATAAATATATCTCCATTAAACATGTTTCACATTTACTTGTTATGCATTCACTAAACGTATAGGCTTTTTAAGTTACATTTTTGGCCAAGTCTTTTAAAACCACAAGGTTGTTTTTTTTTTTTTTTTTTGGAGATGGAGTGGAGCCCCACACCGGGATGGTTGTCTCTGGTGATGATAGCAGGCAGCTCAGATTACCACCACTAGGACACCCAGACAAGAGCACAAAGAGACCTGCTTGTTCTAGGCTGCTATGAATTAGAGGCCCCATTCTTAGTTTTCTGAGTATTTCTCAGGCAATTCGTTCACGCTGCTGTCTCTGTGGGTTGGTTCATCTGGAGTTGATGAAGGAAGAGCTATTTCAGGGACCGAGCCTGCAGTTCCACACAGACTTTCACAGACCCCTGGGGGTCCGGGCACCACTGTGGGTGGCTCTTCCTCCTTAACCTGTAGAGGGCTGGGTTAATCCCTGTCACCACTTGGTACCCCATGTTTAGTCTTTCTCCCCTATTGTTGTGGGGGGGGGCATATTTTTCCATTTTTACTTGATAAAGTAATAGTAATCCTTTTCTAAAAAGAGGATTCCAAGAAGTTGATGTTTGTCTTTTTAAATAAAGCAACTGTAGAAAGAAAAAGAAAGCTGTCCTTGATTTAATCACCTAACAATTGGTGCAGTCGTCACAAAATGCCCCAGTGAGGCAGGGACTGTTATTAGGTCTTGTGTAGGAAGCAGGGGTACTTAAAACCACAGAAACTGGAGTAGATTGTATGGATCCAAATTTTAGCTTTGGTGCTTCCTAGCTGTGTGACTTTGGGCAAGTAACTTAACATATCTGTACCCTGTTTCCTCATTTATGAAATGGAAGAAAGTTCTCTTTTCTAACATTATCATAAGGATTAAATAAAATAGTATCTTAAAAGCACTTAGAATAGTACTTGGCATAGTAAGCACCCAGCCAAGAGTTATTGTTATTACAACATTTTACATAGGAGGAAACTGAAATTCAGTCACTCCTAAAGTTACAAAGATGTTAAGAATAGAATTGGGATTTGAACCCAGATCTGAATTGTTCACTCATTCATTCATTCAACAAGCTCTTTCCATGACCCATTATTGATTGTTCCTGGAACACAATTCACCATGGGTCTCAATACATCTTGCAAGTGGGGCAATAACTGTCCTTTGTTCTGAACTATCTATTTAAGGGCATTTATAAAGCAAATAGCCTTGGAAGACAGAGACAGTACTTTCCCCAGAGCAAAGGGTAGACAGGCTTACTGCCCATTATAAAAGATTGGGGACCCTCTCCTGTAATGCAGCCTACTGTATGTACAGACATCTACCTGAGCCCATCAGCATCTCCCTTATAGGGCTTGAGGACAAGGGGGACTGACACAAATATGCTGATGTTCATGCTGCTTGCTGGGCTATGCTGTCTGACCCAGGAGTCTTGTGTCTTCCATCAGCATCCACGACACTCAGGATAATGTGTGAGTCCACTTGGGCTGCTACAACAAAAAATGCCACAGACTAGGTGGCTTAGAAACAACAGAATGCATTTCTCACAATTCTGGAGGCTGGGAAGTCCAGGATCAAAGTGCCAGCCTGGTCCCTTTCTGGTGAGAGCCCTGTTCCTGGTCTGTAGCTGGTGCCTTCTCACTGTGTCCTCACAAGGTAGAAGGGGTAAGAGAGCTCTCTAAAGCCTCTTTTATTAAGGCACTAATCCCACTCACCAGGGCTCCACTGTCATAACCTAAGAACCTCTCAAATGCTTACCTCCTAATACCATCATCTTTTGGGGGGATAGGATTTCAACATATACTTTTGGGGGGAACCCTTGCAGACTGTAGCAGCTAACTTGTTAGCTTGCAGGTATGGTAAAATCTCAGACTCTTCTCCGTTCTTGGTAGTATTAGTGATGAGAACAGGATGCTGACGCAGACCTGCTTTTGCTTTCTAGAAGAGGAGAAAGGGCCCTATGGGCACGTTCAAAGGATATGAGAAGACCCCTTAAGATGGAGTAGAATTCTCTTACCAATGTGGTGGGCAAATGGGGAGTAACATATTAGTGAATATTAAGAGGATGAACAGAAAGAGGTAGGATTGAACAAGCACCCAAATTGTTCCTTCAGAAAAGAAGAGGAGAGATGTTACCACTGCAATAAAGAGGCCAGCCCACAGCCCCAGTCAAAAGGCAACATGGCTGTGACTGTTGAGCATGGAGTCCCCAAAGCTGAAATGAGTGGTGTCAACAATGAGGATGTGGAGTAGGGCTTTAGGTGAACTGAAAACATTAGGAGTTGGTTAGCTGAGCTGGGAATGGGAGCAAGCGGCCACGGGAAGGTTAAAGTGAAGGGAAAGCCTTGCTTAGTGACCCTACACACCCCCGAGCCCTCACTCTCTCTACCTTTACTGCAGTTGCTTTAAAGAAGATGATTAAGGGTGGGAACAGAAGCTGCGTGCACCCAACTGAGTATACTAGGCAGTTCTAGGGAAAGAGAAAGACTAACTGCATGACGGGACACAGGCACTCAAGTCACAATTATCCCTGGTCCCACAGGAGAAGCAAGGACCCAAATTCAACTGATGGGATCTGAGCAAGGTTCACAGTGAGCAAAATAAGCCAAAGTGACCTTGAGTCTCAGTGACTCATGACTTTGCCTATTGGAGCCACTGGTGAAAGGAAGCAGCTTCCACTCAGAGGTGCCCCTTGGGGTTCTGGACTTGTCATCTCATTGATGTGACTAATAGCTACATCCTTTGTGGAAGCAGCTGTTAACTTGCTACAGGGCTCTTATTGAAACTGAACACTTGACCTACTAGGGCCTGTGACACTCTGGTATTCCTGTTTTGATGTGGGTCAACTGGAACTCAAAGACCAAGAAATTAAGAGCCCCAACATACCCCATTTGTCAAAAAAAAAAAAAAATGAAGCCAGTCTGGTACCAGCACACCTTGGCTTTATGTGAACAAGTGGTAGCCATCCGTTGGGGAAATTTTATCCCTCATTCCACCACCTGAAGCAAAGCCCCTGGCTTGGTGGGGAGCCCTTGGTTGACAGAGGTTTCCCTGATGGTGTCCACCGGGCCAGCTGGAGCTGTTCAGCCTCCCTGCCAGCTACACAGAACTGGGATGTGGTTGCTCTGCTCAGTGGGCAAGACACAAAGCCATTCTCATAGCTCTGCCAATACTTCCTTTGATGAATCAGATTATATTTCTCCTGATTCTTGGGTTGTTGCCAATGGCTTAGCCATTTGCTCTGCCATTTGGAAAACTAGAGACTGGCAGATTAAAGACACCTCCCTTTGGGACCATGAAATGTGGAAACATACCATGGCTGCTAATCAAACCATCTGGGTCACTCCTGTTGCTGCCCACAGCAAGGGCCTGTGCTCTGATGAGACTGGAATCGAACTTTTGATTGGATCTGCAATGTCCAGGTTGCCACCATCATTGCCTGGATCCACCATCTTCCCAATACAGCAACACATCCACCATCATGGACTAGGCACAAAGAAAAGGACTCTATGTTTCTGATGTTGGGACGTGAGTCCAGCCAAATGTTTCACCATTTATCTCCCAGTGAGGAAGGCCACATTGCAGCCCTTGAAGCTACTGTGTCATGTTTGTGGCCTTCTGGACTAATTTCAGTCTGACAATGATGAACCTTTTATCATATCCAGTTACAGGCTAATGGTCAAGATATTCAATAGATCTTCCACGGTCCCTACCATCTACAGGTATGTGGTATTTCTGACAGTTGAAAGGGCATCCATCACTTCCTCCTGGTTCACATATTTTCTTTTTTTTTTAATTGAAGTATAGTTGATTTACAATGTTGTGTTAATTTCTGGTGTACTGCATAGTGATTCATTTATATATGTATATGAATATATATATATTCCTTTTCCTATTCTTTTTCATTAAAGGCCATTAGAAGGTATCTAATATAATTTCTTGTGCTATACAGTAGGACCTTGTTGTTTATCTATTTTATATAGTTAGTAGTTAGTACCTACAAATCCCAAACTTACAATTTACTTTCTTAAGGCAATTTGGTCACTGAATGTGGCTGTTCCAGAAAGGGATGATTCTCTCTTGGCTACTTCCTAGGTAATAATTAGGATGAAAATGGTTGGGTGTTATAACCTATTTTGAAAATTCTGGATTCCACGCGACCATTCCTGGGCATGAAGCTCCTTTCTGTCTCCTAACGGAATCCCCATCAGCCTCGATGGCCCACCCTCTGGGTGGTAGCACAGCCAAGAGGCGACCTAGGGACTCAAACTTGGTTATAGTTTAGCCACCAGGATTCTCTCACTGGACTGACATGGTCACAGAGCATAAGGATTATGACCACTTGAGTACCCTTTGGCCCACATATGCCAAAGTCTGGGGGATGATGAGTCTCTAAGTTTTCTTTAAAATGCCCTTGTGCCTCTCACACTTGACCCCTCTGAATGAAAGGTTTTGGTGTGTATAAGGGATAATTAAGAAAACTGACGCTACAGCTCCTAGAATGGGACACACCAGTTTTGTGGCCACAGAAGGAAAATAACAACCTTGGCACCTGAAGAGAGAACATCTCAGAGTCCAGGAGGGATGGAGGAGTGAGGGACATTAGTGACATTTGTCTTTCATAAATTTCCCTGGACCCTTCTTCATGAAGGAAAACATCCAGGTGCCACCTTCCCAAAATGATGCAAGCACCTTAAATTTAACTGACCTTTAGGACTGCCATCCTCCACCAGGTGGCTCTAATAAGTCTAGCAAGATAGTAGTGTGTGGCTGCACTTCCATTACCTCTCATGCAAACACCAAAGGATTGGCATACCCGTGGAAAGTTCGCCAGATGCCAAGATAGTATAAGAATGAGGAATGGATATTGTTAGGGGGAAATTCTCCATGAGTGTCTAATGTTTCTGCACCTCTGGTGAGCAATGCAGTAAATGCCTTCCTCCCAGACTGTCTTCCAGAATGTTTGTAAAGCAAACAGCCTTGTTAGATAGAGACAGTATCTCCCTCCAGAACAACAAGTAGACTCGCCTAAGGTCTTAGAAGATAAAGATAGTATCTTCCTCTGGAGCAAAGGGCATTATGTTTACTGTCCATTATTAAGGACTCAAGTTCCCTTCACTCAGGAATCCTCTCCTGTGACATATTCATCTGAGCCCATTCCCATCATCTCTGTGGGATATGGAGGGGAGGGGGAACTGACACAAATATAATGATGGTTCTGTGAGTAATAAAGTCTATTGCCTCTGACCCAGGAATCTCATAGCTTCTGTCAGAATCCATGAAACTATGACTAGCTATCCTGTTCGCTTACAAGTAGTTAAAGTCTCAGACTCCTCTCATTCTTGACAGTCACGAAATATGATTTGGATCAACCTTCCTCTCCAAAAGAAGAAAAAGAAATTAAAACTTGGGGAATTCTGTAAAAATCTAAATGTTTCTAAGGTATACCTACAAAGCCATTTTCAGTTTGTCTACATGGTCCACTGTTCTTATTTTTCATTAACTGATCCATTCTCCAAATGTTTGTTGAGTACTACTTAAAAGGTGATGTAACAAAATACAAAACAGACCAGATTCTCACCCGCCAGAGGTTTGCAGTCTAGTAGGGAAGGCAGACAGCAGTCATATAGTATTGGGATCATGGAATACATTGTGTGATCAATGTTATGAAAGAAAAGAGAAGGGTGCCAAGACAAAGAATATCAGAGAGGAAATTCATTTAGTTGTGAGGGCCAGGGAAGATATCACTGAGGAAAGGATTGAGCTGAGATGTGTGGTAGCAAAGTAGGTAACAGGGTGGGGAGAAGCCAACTGCCCTCATTAAAGTCCTGAGGGGAGAGGATCTTGGCATATTTCAGTGTGGAAGAAGGTGGAGGGGGCAGGAAAGAGAGGCACAAGATGAAGCAAGGGACTTGGCAGGGGCCATATTAGGCATAGCCTTATAATCAATCATGTTAAGGCTGTGACATTTCCCTAAGAGCCATGGGGCCATTAAAATGTAAGCTCCATAAGGAGATAGGCTAGGGTGCTTACCTATCTCATTGACCACAATATTCCTAGTATCTGGAACAGTGCCCAACACTGTAGGTGTTCAATAAATATTTGTTCAGTTCACTGAAGGCAAAAAATACAATTTGTATTTTTGAAAGACCACGTCAGCTGCTATGTGGAGAGTAGGCTGAAGAAGCCAAAGCCAAAGCATGAAGACTAGTTAGAAGGCTAGCACACATTCCAGTGACAAACTCAGTAGCTTGGACTAGGGTGGTGGCAGGAGAGATGAAACATGTACCCCACTTGCTGTGCCACACACACACACACCACACACATACCACACACACATACACAACATACCACACACACCACATACACACCCCACATACAACACACACACCCCCCACATTCCCCACTCCACACATACACATACACACACACACACACCACACACATACACACCATACCACACACACCACATACACACCCCACATACAACACACACACCCCCCCCACATTCCCCACTCCACACATACACATACACACACACTTTGAAAAAATCTTTTTGTAGGGCTTAAGGATCTATTCAACTTGAAAAGATCATGGAAGATCATCAAATTCCATGTGAAACACTTAAAGATAGTATGTTAATGGATGGTTGGAGTCTTTGGGATAATAGCTAGTTGTGCATAGCTAGTGGTGCCGGCAAATAGATTGAAAGGGGAAGACTCACTCATGAAAACAAAGAGAGTAATGGGAACTGATACCACGTGCAGTAAAACTTCCAGGCTCAGCAGAATAAATCTCAGAGTGTTTCTCCCCCAAGACCTCATCAAACTTTCTCTCCAGCCTGACTGCCCCTCGCTCCCTGCAGGACACAGTGAGTTTGAGCCTCACTGGCCATTGCAGGAGCCCTTTTGCTCCTATGTGGAAGGCAGGCATTCAGTGTGTGTGTGAGCTCAGCCTGCCTGGCATCCTGGTAAGGGAAGCGCTCCTCCTGTGGGCTCAGGAGGCAGGATGCTGAGTGTAGGGGCAGGGCTGGAAGAGAGGAGCACGGCAGGTGAGAAGATAGGGCAGTGCCCTCCAGGTCACGCTGTGTCCGCGCTCCTGATGTCACACACCACGGTGTTGGGCATGGCAATTCCTAAAGCAGAAGTTGTGGAGGAACTGGCCAAGGTTATTCTGGTGCCACGGTGGTCTCCGTCTCCCAGCCCAGATGGCCAGGAAGGCTATGAGGCAGAGAACTCTGCTCCCAGCGGAAAGCGGAGCGCTTGACACTGCTTAAATCATGGCCACTCACGCCCACTTGGACAGGTTGGCCTCCCCGTCTGAAGGGCAGGAGGTAGGCAAGGGCCCTGGAGAGGGAGTTCTCATTGAGAGACAGTGGAACGGCTGTTCTAGTTCTTCCTTAGCCCTGCTAGGAATGCCCACAGCCTGGGTGGGGGCTGAACAGGCAGAACACTGGCAAAAAGCAAACAGGGCGAGGATTTCAAGATCTTCATCATTCGACAGAATAATGCTGATGGAAATCAGCCACCAAGTGGTCATTCATTTTAAATGATTTTTATCAAAGGACAAAAAAGAAACTGTCTACAGAGAACTAAACGTATATATTCTTCTTATGTTTCATGGGGTGGATAGCACTTTGTAAGTGGGCTACCTCATTTCAAGGCTTTTAATGAAAAATAATTAGTTTAGCTGATCTATCCATTCCCAACTCATCCATAGCAAGTGGAGAGTGGAATTACTACTAGTGCCCTTAAATCTGCCTTTGAATGAAAATTGTTTTCACCATCTCTAAGCTGTTAGACCAAAATTCTACATATGATCTGCAGTATTTTTAAGGACCTTTGTTCATTCTCATCCAGTCTTAAATGTCTCCAACACTCAGGGAGCGTTAGCCAATATGGAATGATACATGTCCCCAAAGGGCAGCCTCTCCTTTCACCAGGGTTTCCATGGAAAGGTTCTGCACCCAGATCCTGGGCAGGGCTCCCATGCTCCTTTAATCATCCAGGATCCTGGAGAGTGGATCACTCACTGTGTAGGCTGCCTGATATCACAAGTGTAATAGACTTTCAGAACTGTTTAGTGGCTCTTGTTGATGTCAAAAGTGAAAAGACACAGAACTTTGAGAAAGATATTAATAGGGGCAGTTGTATAGTTATTTTCTTTATCTAGGGCCTGCCTGGCTTTAAACTTTTTCTCCAGCCCTCTCACCTCACACTAGATGTTTGCCTCCTTGAGAGGACTTCCCAACCCTTCTCGGCAAGGTTCTAGATCAATGACAGACACGTAGGAGATCTGCCCTCTATTTATGCACGCTAAAAGGCTATTAGATGTGTGTGATGGCTCATTTTATGTGTCATCTTAACCAGACCGAGGACGTGCCCAGATGTTTGGTTCAACATTCTTTCTGGGTATGTCTTGTGTCCGTGCGGGTGTTTCTGGATGAGACTAACATTTGAATCGGTAGAATGAGTAAAGCTGGTTTGTCCTCTCAGTGTGGTGGGGGAGCTTCATGGAATCTTCTGAAGGCCTGAATAGAATAAAAAGCTGAGTACAAAAGAATTTTCTCTCTGCCTGACTGTCTTTGAGCTGGGACGCTGGTCTTCTCTTGCCTTTGGACTTGAACTTGGAGTCATGTCTACCATCAGTTCTCCTGGGTCTGGAATTCTTATTTTCTGTAATCAAGTGAGCCAATTCCTTAAAATAAGTCTGCTTGTATGACTGACTGATTGACACACACTTGTCTTATTGGTTGTTGAGAATCCTGACTAATATGGCATGCTCCTCTATTTTTTGAAAAGCACCTTCAATAGCTTCCTCCAGAAAAGCAGTACATCCTCTGATGCCTATAAACAAACCCAGCCCAACAGAGCAACCAGAGGAAGGATGCCTAGTCTAGGGGCTCCAGCCACTCTCCTCTCCAACAGACTTTTGCCATGTTGGATTGAGGGCACCATCAGAGCCAGGTTTTTCCATTTGTTAAGAGAAATTTTAAAAATACAGATATTCTTGTCAACGCTGGCAGCTACTTCAAAAACTTTCAAAAGCCCACGTGAGACAACCAGCCCCATCTGTGGGCCAGAAATGGTCCCCGGATGCCAGCATGCAGCCTCTGCTTTAGGGACATGTGAGGAAATCTTTCTGGATCGAAGGAAAGCACATGTTTAAGAAATACTTTCCTGTTTCAAAACTTGCAGCCGCTGCTACAACTGCTGCACAACATTAATTCATACATTGATTGTTTATCTCAGGCTTCTATTCAGAGCAACTTCCCCAAATGTTTACATTATCCCATGAGACCACTGAGAGAAGGAAAAAGAACAGGTATTAGAATCTCTATTTCTATTTTTTTTTAAAGGAGTTAAAGACTCTTCAGATGGTGGGCCCCACAGAAAGGTGCTAGAAAGAGTTGCACAATTCCATTTAAACTCCAGACCTTACACTGCCCCCCAAAATAGGAACTTCACGTTAATCATTTCCGATGCATGGGGTTCCTTCTATTTCCACAACACAGTGATACTTGGTTAAAAACAGCACACGCGCTAGAGAGAAACAGACATAAATATTAATTTCAATAACACCTCCATGGATAGTTTAAAACATTTTTCCTATACACTGTTTGATCTTTCTTTCACTTCGGCCATTATACATTTTTCTTTGAAACTTAGCGTTGCTCTTTAATGATATCTTCACTCTTCTTCAGCCTCCAAAGAACTTCCTCTCCTGTTAAGTTGTGCCTCTGGCACCTGAAGGAGGAGCTGGGCAAGGTGTAAAGGAATGCCCAGATGGCTCTGAAGATGTTTATTATAGGGCCCTCCATTGTATTCAAATTAATGGCACCACATTAGCATGGGATGCCCTTTGGTGCTCATTTGTTCCTGCACTCCGGGGGTTAAAGGAGCCGCCTGCTCTCCAGATGTTCAGTAGCTGTTATAAATGAAAGATTAGAGATTTTTTGCTGCCGCTGCTATTTCCTCTATTCCCTTTTAAAGCTGATATTTTCTTTAGGAACTTGCTTAGTGTCTGAGTCAGAAGAATCTCCTCCCTGAGGTATATCAATCAGTAGCATGCACAAGAAGGACACAACGTAGAGGAGGTAGACATGGTCTGTGTTAACTGGTTGATGCGACACTCTTCCAGTGACTGATGTATGCATCCCGTGCTTGCACCCCACCCTTCCAAGTGCCAATCAAATACATATGATATTTTTGTAGCTAAAAACTAAAACCAAAACCAAAACCGAAAAAAAAAATCTCTCTGAATTTTATGGCAAGAATATGAGAATATCTTTTGTTAGTGCTATGACAGCAATATCAACTTTACTTTCAAATCTGACCTACTTCCCTCGAAGCAAGATGTGTAAGTGTCTGAAGTATGACTGTATCCAACTCAAAGCTGCCACCAACGATGTCTTCCCGGGAGAGAAATAAGAAAAGTACCCAAAATGGATTCCAATAAATGAATGCCAGTTTAACATCCACCATGCTTGTCTTTTGTACACAGAGACACTCCCAGGGTCCTGCTGTTCCAAGAGCTGTTCAAGCATTGAATAAGGAGAGTTTCCAATGAGACAAAAACGTCTGCCTCTGCTGGGGTTGATCAAGCTGTTCTCTTGCTACAACGCAGTCAGGATTTCTCTATCCTTAGCAGAATTACCACATCTCACATCTAATACATTTCCAACGCTCCTTTCACCAAGCAGGGAAAAAGAGATAGACCAACTTGAATAGAAAATGCCATTCATCTTGGTACCACCTTTTTGACAATGGAGATGAAAGTAACAGAGAGGCTGAGGGGGAGCCACTGGCCCTCAGGGAGTGGCATCTCTGATGGAATCTTTATTGAAGCTTGAGCTCTTGCAACGCCTGGAATATTCAACATGACTCTGGTCTGAGGTAGATAATATGGAAGAAGCGTGGAGATGACAGTGACATCTCACATTTTAATGTAAACACAGCCCAATCTCCAGGATGGGAACCTTAGTCACAGATACACTAAATAACATTTTTGAAAGACTAAAGATGAATATTTATAATGTACATGTAAGACTGACATCTTGAAAGATGCCAGCTCAGAAAGAATTGCTCTGGCCACTGTAGGAAAGGAAAATCTCTCTCCTACCCTTCTAGATTCAACAATGGGTGCCTGAGAATCAAATTGGTAAAAAGACAGATTAAAAAGAGTTGGGGGGAAGGTGTCATTAGGTACTTACATGCAGGAGTTTCACAAAGAAATGAGATTCAAGGAGGCAGCCGGATGACTGAGATTTATATACCATCCTAGACTAAACAAAGGAAAAGTCAGTGGGCCTCTAGGTGGTGGAGGTAGGTTATGATGGGCAAAGGAGCAAAGGAAATGTATGGTAAATAAGGGTTCTCTGTCTTGCAGGTAAGAGTCGCTCAGGTGATCAGAGCTGTCTCTGGGGAGTAGCTCTCTGAGATTACCTTTATAAATGGAAATTTCCTTTATAAATGAAAATGTCCTTTACAAAAGAGGAAATGTATACTTTATTTTCAGGCATTTAGGGAGCTTTTCCTGCATCTGCTGGTTCTCAGTTGTCTTTAGCTCAAAACAATCCTTAGGCCAGAGTGGCATATCCTGGGGTGGCTTTTTTGTGGTTCCCTTTACCCTCAGCACCACTAGTCGGGTCAGGATGTTGCCCACAGAGAGCCTTTTGAGGGGAAGGTCTGTACTTTCCTCTAAGACAAACTTACCACACTTTGACAGCCACTGAACGGGAAAGTTGTAGTGCAGAAGTAGACAGAAGGAAGACCAGAGAGAAAGTACTGAAGGGACGAGGTCCAGGGGAAAGTGTACTGAACCATGGAGAGAAGGGAGGAAATACCTGGAGTAGAGGGGAGCCTTAGCTTCTCAACTTCAACTGTGAGGGTCCTCTAGGCAAGGCTCACTACAGGCGGCATCTCTCACCAGCCCTCTCTGGTATGGCTAGGACTGGAGCACGTGCCTGGCTGGGGGGCATTCCACTGATCTACCCAATGAAGTAGGTCATGGAGGTTAAGCTGGTGGAGAAGATTTAAAGGGAAGCCAAGGGGAAGTAATGTGATGGAAACTAGAGAAGAAAAAGGCAATGGTCAAGGATAGACAGGAAGGTCAAAAATAAGGTGACCCCTACAAAGATCTCAGAAAGAAAATTACCTTCAATAGTTCAACTGGAAAAACCACCTATAATACATAAGAACAAGGGTAAGCAAATTCATCTTAAAGAAACAGAATTGCATCAAGCTTACACAAGTGATTAAATATATGAATACTGCTATGGAAAGAATGTATAAAGCAAAAGGAGATTGTTTGTCAAGAGAAATCTCAAAAGAGGAAAGTGAGCTTAGAATGGAATCCATTCATTTGCATGAGAACAGATCAGAACTCCAAGAAGTAAGAGACCCAAGTCCAAGTTTGCTTGCTCTCATAAGGAAAATGAATGAATCAGTCTTCACCTGTCAGACTTGAGGAATCTGGCGCCCCTTCAAGCCCTGGCACCTTTCACCCCAATAACCTGCCTTACACGAGCGCATGAACCCTGGGGTGTCCAGCAGTTGCCATGGAGATGATGCAAGCTTGTTCCCTGAACTGGGGTGTGGTGGACACTGGTCTCCTCCAGGTCTCTTCTTGCTCTCCAGGTGGAAAAGCTGTGCTTATGTCCTGCTTCTCTTCTCAGTTTTCATCAGTGGTGAAGGTAGGAAATGATGGTCAGACTTCAATGGTATTGAATCCACACCCTTTCACTTAATGCTAGAGCATCTCACAGCAGCTGACAAGACCTAGTGTTCTCTCCATTTGACTGCCAAGCAGCTAACATCACTAGCATTTGACAGGCACATCTCTTCTCAAGCACTTCCAAACCACTACCACCACCCTACCAATGGGAGTGGGAATTTAACCTGACACTTATCACTTGCTTCATAAGTAAACCGGTGTAAATAATCAGATGAGAATTGGTGGGTTTTTGTTTTTGTTTTTTGTTTTTGTTTTTTAATGTTGGTTCTAGAATTCTTCTGCCTCTCTGTTCTTCCCAGCAGGAAGTAGATGCAATTCCTGGTTTGCTTACAAGTTTTGTAACCAAAACCGTTTGAGCACAGAAGTGCCAGTGGATTGATTTCCTTCTCTGGTGCAAAAAAAAAAAAAAAAAAGTAATGGAAGGGGAAGGAAGGAAAGGGGTGATGAAATACCCAACTCAGCTGCAGAAGCACACTATCTAAAGACACTTTGCTCTGCCAGTGGTCCCGATCTCAAGAAGATCCTCCAGAACAGGATGAACTCATTTAGCTCAAGCTTCCAACACCTGGCATATACAGCTTCATCCACCTACCAGACTCTACACAGCCTCAGTCCCAGTGACGGTTCTATTCCAGGAAGAAGTTACCACAGCTAAGTGACCTACTTATCTTCAGTCCTTCCACTGAGTTTCTGAGGCTCTGCCCACAGGACACCAAAAATGCACAGAAATGTGGGACATGGAGACTCTGTGGACATAGTTCAAATAACCAACAATACAGGTGGCTGACTTCATAAAGTCAATCCTAGTATGATGTACATTCCAGACAAATGGGTCCTCACAGGCCATGACGATGAAACAGTTTGTAAAGATAGAATTAGAAGAAGCAGCAGAAATCCCTTCCACATTGAGTAGCAGCATGTCATTTGAGCCACCTTGCTTTTTTTACACACCTCCGTTCTCCCCCAGCTCCTGTAGGTCCTTTTGGCAGAAACCAATAAGCACCTGATATTCCCTGGCATAGCAATTCAGCAATTAGCTCAGGACAGGTACAGAACCTAAGTGTATTCAACCAGAAAGATACCTGGGATGTATTTCCAAGATTTTTACTGGAAAGAGAGAGAAGAAGGAGGGGGGAGAGAGGAGGAGGGGATGAGGGGGAGGGGAGAGGGAGAAGAAGAAGGCAAGAAGAAGGGGGAGGGGATGGAGAAGAGGAGGGAGAGAGAGGAGGAGAAGAAAAAACTTGATTGTGTATGCATGCACACTTTGTTTCTTGTCCCCCCTATTCCATGCTCTTTCTCCATGGATCAGGAGGTATATAACCACTCCAATGACATTGGCAGCCATTTTGTGATCATGAGGGGAGCCAGCCTTAAGTTGAAGCTGATAATGTAGGGGGTAGAGCAGAAAGAAGGAAAGAAATGGGTTCTGGTTTATACTACTGGACCTCTGGAGACACATTGAAGATCCCCTACTTACAAACTGCAAATATAGGAGCCCAAAAATTTCATTTAATGTTTAGCCCAGTGGGAATTGGGGTTTCTGTCCCTTGGAATCAAAAACACCTCTACTGATGCTCAGGAGACAAGTTAGAACACTGTTTATCTGGACCTAATATGAGAGGGAAACAGTTCCATTCCTTCTGATATGAGCTCGACCTTTGCAGAAGGAGAGAGGCAAGGAGGAGGGAATGGAAAATCATAGAGGCCACCCACCCACCAGTGACTTTCCAGCCCTCTCTCTCTTCATTAAACTGGAGAAACAGCAGTGTGGTGAGGAGGAGGAAAAGCACAGAATGGAAGGGAGGGTAAGGGGAACGGTGCCAAGTGGATTGTGTGAGCACCGTCCCCAGGCTGCCTGGAGCTTTCCATATGGGCATAAACTGATTACATGAAGGGACTCCCTGGATTGCATCCACTCTTCCAGGCCATATACTTGAAAGTATAAATATTAGTGTATAAAGTTGGGCTTAATGTGTCTTCACAAATAAATGTGATGTGTCATTAGCTTTGTTATTTGTATAATCAGAAATGTCAAGCATTTGTTTCCCAAAAGAGAGCTCTGTCCTGCGCATCACATGTACAAACTGGCCCATCTCAGCAGCTTCCCTGCCCAAGTGCAGAGGAACACTGAGGGGCGGTCAAAATCATTGGGATTTCTGGCTCAGACTTCACATGACCAGGATTAACAAACCTCTATCCAAGCAAGGAAAAATTTGGTTTGCTTTATTTCTCTGCTTCTCATCACTACAGTCAGAACTTCAAGCCAAGATGCCTTTCAAATACCTCCTAAAGACTTCAGCTTGTGTTGTTTCCCCAGTGATCACAAGTGCAGTAACTTCATACTCTGTCTCCAATAGATCCTATGACATTATTTTCCCTTTATGATTATAAACACCTAAGTGAATCTATCTTCAAACAAGTTGGTTTTCTTTTACAGCCAGGATGTGGGAAATCCATCTGTCACTTAGAAAAAGTAGAAACTTGAATGAAGCTTGTGAAATAGGGTGGCTGCCCAAAGGCAGAAAGAAATTTGTGAGATTGGAAGACAAACATTTTCAAGACAAAGTCAGTAAACGCCATTTGTGTAGACTGAGTCATCCCCTAGATTGGGAGACACGAAGAAAGGAAGAAACAGAGAGAGGAGACAAGAAGGAGGAGGAGGAAAAAAGAAACTTAAGAAATAGGCAGGAAGTTATCTCTGTCTTAGGGAGAGAGTGAGAAATTATCACTCCCCTCCCCCAACAATTGGCTGATCAGCTAGGAAAGACATCCGAATAGCTTCAAGCCATCTTTTTCATGCTCTCAGTTAAGTCACCTAAGGACTAAAATTGCAAGATTTTTGCCCTGTGGGAGGAAACTTGGCCTTGCCCTTTTTTCTGCCACTCAACAAAAAGTATGTGAAACCGTTATTGACACAGGAATTAAGTTATCATGATTTTGGAGAACTTTAAAATGGCCTAGGAGAATACGCAATGCTGAAAGTCTTACTTTCCACTAATCCTCTCCATTTTCTTCCTTTATTGGCATTTTCTTGGCTTCCTAACCCCTGTTCCTTGCCTCTTTGTTTCTTCTTTTCCTCTCCTAAGAGTCGTAGATCACCTCTGGGCAGCCCTCACATCTCACTCTGCTGTGGCAAACTGCCCACGCTGCGCTGCGGCAAGACGGGTCAATGAAGATGTGTGACAGGCACACACAGGCACTGCACACAGCACACGCACCGCATCACATACACACCCCCCACACCCCCCACACACATACATACACCACACACCGCACACGCAGACATACACACTACACCACATACACACACACCCCACATATACACCACACACCACACATATACATACACCACACACTGCACATGCACACGTACATACATTATACCAAATACACACATCACACACATACTACACACATAACATATACATACACCCCACACAACATAAATACATCACACACACACCAGCCACCCCACAGTACACCACATACACATGAAAACAGACACAACACACATACCACTCACACTACACACACATACACACCACCATACACACACACCAGACACCACACACACCTCACACACACTACATACACATAAAAATACACACCACACATATACTCCCACCATATACACATACCTCACCACTACATACACACACTTCACATACCACACACACACCTCACACACAACACACACACACTCCCCACAAACCCCAGTGACCCAGCCCTACCATACACACACACACAAACACACTTCTCACTTCCTCCTGCCCTCAACCCAAACCTGCTGCCCTGGACAACTGCAGAGACCTTTGGCTGGCTCTCGGTGAAGTGGGGGCGGGGAGCCCTCCTATCAAACTGCCTTCAGCCCAGGGCACAGACCTGGGGGGCAGCAGTATCAACCCAGCAGCTCCTCATGCGGTTCTAACTGTGTCCCAGCATGTCCGTGGGTGGTCACCCTGCCTTATCCCACGGATTCATCCCTGCACCCCATGAAGGGGTGCGTCTTACTAACCCCTTCCTGCTGTTGAGAAAAGTGTGAGTCCTGGCAGTTAAGGAATTTGCCAAGGTCACAGAGCCGGCAAGTGCAAGAAACCCAGGTCTGTGTGCTCCGGAGCTTAAACCGTTACCTTCCAAGCTCCCTTTGCCTTACCCCCTGAGCAGTGGTAGTGGGGGCCCCTAAGAAAGGGCCATGGTCAAGTGTGTCTCAAGGCAGCAGCCTCTTTCAATAGAAACCATGTGGCGCTGGGCATCCCTATGGAGAATGAGTTTGTGAGCTCACACCCACACCAGGGCCCTGAAGCCTCACACTCGCTGCTTCCATCACACCCAACGCCAGGTGTGCGGGGGTCCCACCTCCATCCAACACTGCGGAGGGCCCCAGGAATGTCAGAATAACTGAAGACCAGAGTTGTTTTCTTCCCCAGCCCTCTTCCCCCTTAAGTAAGGTCAAAATAAATTTATTTCATCCACAACTAAAAACAAAAACAAGAAGAAGGAGAAGCAGCAGCAGCAGCTAAATGTTAAGCAGTTTAGGCATTTCTGAGTAACAGAGTATTCTGCATTAGTCCTCCGGGATGCCTTAAAAAGAGGCAAAGTGCTTCTCTTTCTTGCCACTATGTTCTCACACTGTGCTCATGGTTATTATTATGGTTCACTCAACACTCAAATGGTAACATTTAAATTGATCAAGCATGAAAATAGACACAAGCTCCGTCCCAAGAATCTCCCCCACCTCAATCAGAGACAGTGGCCAAGAGGGAGGCGCGGGAAAGCCGGCTGTGGGAAGCCTGCCTTCCCTCTTCTGTGTCTCATCTCAAGATGGGGCCATCTAGGGCTCCCCTTTCAGTGCAGACAAAATGGTCTTCCTTCTCTATAAAGGAGCCACTTAGATCAACCAGACCGGCCACAGGATGTCACTGTTACTCCACACACAGGATAGCAAGCCAGCCTTTGCGCCAGGGGTTGGAGCTGGAGGGGGCCCGGCTCCCCTTCACCCCACCTCTCACAGAGCTGCCATCCCTCGGGTTCACGCCACAAGCCAGCAGCACGCTCCCTGTACAAGCCACAAGCCTGCCCCATTGTCTCCATGCTCGTATTGTTCTCTGTCACAGGATGAAGGGAAGAAAAAGGGACGTTTTTCAGAAGAAAAGTACCACCGCTGTCTCTCGCATCACGGGTTCTCCAAGAGTTGGACTTTGAACATTTCCAACCTTGGATAACAGCAATGGCCTTTTCATATATTTTACAGTGTTTTATAAGGATAAGAACATCTTTTGCTTATCTTCACTTTCTCGAATTTCTGAAAAGGTTATGGAATATTTAAGCATTTTTACACTATCTTAACTCTTCGTAGGGCTGCAGCTTTGTAGTCTACCTAAATGAACCTGCCTCTACCCACCACCGGCTTCTCCAACGTCTCCTGGACACACGGGCAAGTCTAGCACCAGAGAAGAACGTGTGCTCGGAAGCTGGCAAGCTGCCTGACACCGCGTCACTGCTGGCACAGCAAAACTCTGACAAGGAGACGTCAGGAGCCACGGCGGGAGCAGGAGAATGTCCTTCTATTCATGGTGCCAGCTCTTCTTCCTTCCCTGTCATGGACCCTCCACGGGATGGTTTGCTTTCCTCGCCTCTTCCAAGTCCAGTGCCCCCTGCCATGTCCTCCTGTTAACTTCACCATACATTCCACAGAGCAGCTGGCATAAAAAGGTTAAAAATAAAACCTTAGACTAGCATAGCCAGTGGGAAGGCATGCTTTAGGTAGTCAGGGAGATAGTTAATAACACAACATAAAAGGTAATCACAGAATAAAGGTGCTTTGAGTCATAAAGAAGAAGAAAGATTTTTTGCCTTACAAAGTGACTGCTTCATAACTTGGCCTGGAAATAGCTTTCATATCAAGTAAAGTCTGGACAGTTGAAACCCCTCTGCCATGTCATCCCACTTTAGCCAGACCACCGCAGCAGAATGAATTAAAACAACCAAAGCAGATGGCTTCTCGTGAGCAAGTACTTAAGAAAGGAAACTTGATTCTTTTCCAGCATTTGCCAGGATCTGTGCAGTAGCTGGGAGCTAGAGCTACAGGGATACAGCTGATGGAGACTTTGTTCATTCCCACACTGCATGAAGTATATCAATCTCAGCGTAGGAGAGCCATTACTCAGACTTGAACTGGCTTGGACAGTGTGAGGAGTGGACTGGCATGAGATACAGGAGAAAATCTGGAGGCTAAAGGGAAGCAAAGCACAAAGAGAAGTCAGACAAGGACAACCACCTTAGCGAACCATGCCTTAGGATTTTAACAACTCCCTTTTGGTAATGGTTTAGAATTAAAGCCAGAATAAGGTCAATCTAACAATGCAGCGTGTTGCTCAATTATACAGCCACCATTTTTCGAGCACCTGCTTTGTGTCAAGTGCAAAAGCAATGACGAACAAGGCAGCATGAGAATGAGGGAGACGGATAAACATGCAGCCATAAATACAGCATGACAGGGGTTGGCGGTAATAAAAGAACTGGGCTGGCCTTTATCCCCAGATTCCGGGAGAGAACCTGTAAACCCGTGGGATTTCCCAGGGTAGGAATGTCTTTGTTATTCCTGCTGACTCTCCCCAACCACACCTGAAAGTTAGTGCTGACAGATGGCTCAGGATGGGGGATGCCCAGTCCAGGAAGCCCGACCATGTGATTGGAGGGATGGGGCTTGATCCACGTGATGCCAGCCTGACCCCTGGGGAAGGGAAGGGAAGGGAACAGGGCTGGAGATTGAGTTCAACCCCAAGCCAGTGACCAATCAGTCATGCCTGGGTAATGAAGCTTCAGTTGAAACTGGGACACTGAAGCTTGGGTGAACTTCTCCAGCTGGCAGTACTCTGCGTATTGTTACCTGTGGATGTGCCAGGAAGAGAACACATCCCTAAGGACAGCGGAAGCTTGGTGTTTGGAACACTTCCAGACTTCTCCCTGTGTGTCTCTTCTTTTGACTGGTTAAGTATAGTGCTGTCAGTGAAGTCTGTGAGTCTTTCCAGTGGGTTTTCAAAGTCTATGGGGACCCCCAAGTTTGTGCCCAGCTGGCTAAAGTGAAGGTGTCCCTGGGGCACTTGGAGCTGGTGTCAAAAGTCTTGGGCAGTCTTGACAGTCTGGAGAACTGCACTCAATCTGCAAAGCTTGGCTAACTCAGCATAAGCTGTAGTAAAGGAAATTTAGGATGCTGTAGTCCCACAGAAGGGGCTCATGTGATCCAGACCGGATGCGGGGAAAATACCAGGGAATTCTTTCTAGAAAAATAACCTCTGGCACTTGAAGGATGGTTAAGCATTTGAGCTCGAGGTAACTTTTTAGAAAAATAGAGTCAACTGCATAAAGGTTGTTTAGCTCTCAGCAAATCATCGTCATTGCTTAAAGTCCCAGGTTACAGAAATGCTTCTGATTTTGCTTAGAAGTTTCCCTGACCTCAGTGTACCCAGCAAACAACTGCAGCAGAATTTCAGGTTCTCAAGTTGCACAGAGTGGTGGGCAGCCACACCCTCCAATGGCACCACAAGGACCAGGGTTTTGTTACGATGAGCTGTTGGTTATATGCACAGATCAAGGTGAAGACTTGGGGGTCATCCAGTCATACTGTGCACTCACTATTCCTTTCATGAAAGGAAGATTTTATTAACCTCCCTTTGCAGAGAGAATTTACTTGGCACTGAGTATTTAAATGGAACAGAAAGTTCTTAATAGAGGAGGACAGGTCATCAAAATATTATTTAACAATGATTGTCCTCAATTACCTTTTCCCAAAGCCTCTTATTTTCGATGTGCTTCTTGAGTAAATGCATATAATTTCTCCCTTCTATCCCTGCCAATCAAAATACTGGTGAAAAAAAACTAAGGTGAAAATGACTAATGAAACCTAAATTACTTACCCCAAATGATATGCTGCAGTTCAGCATTTTCTCACCACTCTGTATTGAAATGATCCACTTATATGTAAATTTCTCACCTTAGTCTTACTCGACACAAGAACATGGACCATATTTGTACCCTCAGCTCCCAACACTGTGACATGGCAATTACACAATAAAAAAGTGATTGATCAAATGAGGTTAAATAATAAGTCTAAGCAGAAAAATAAACCTCTAATAATATAATTTCTGGTATCAGAACATAGCTGTTTTGAGTGAATTCCTATCACCGCAAGCACACCATGCCCTGTTTTTCAAATAATTTGTTGTCTGCTCGACATCCACAAGGCCCATCTGAGGAGAGGTTCTTGCATCCTTCTCCTCGTCATCTCATTCATTCATTCAACAAGTATTTAATAAGCACCCAGCTCTAACTGCTGGGGATAAAGCTGGGAAGAAAATCAACGCAATCCTGTCCAAATGGAGCTTACACTCTCATGGAGGAGACAGTATAAATACAGAGCACATAAGAATATATTAAATAGTGATAAGGGCTAAGGACATGAAGCAGAGTCGGCGGTGGGGATGCGTTGGTGGTGAGGGTGCAATTTTAGAATAGCCAGAGGGGCTCTCAAAAGTGTGCAAAGACCTGCCAGAGGTGGGGAGCAAGCCACACGGACTCAGAGGAAGAGAGCACCCAGAGCACAGAGTAAGTGCACAGATTCCAAGGTGAGAGCCTGCCTCACATGTTCAAGGAAAGGCAAAGGCACCGACATGGCAGAAGCAGAATGAGAAGGCAATGAAAGCAGAGAAGGAATGGTGGCATCTTAGAGGACTGTGTCTGACTGACCTATATGGTCACTGGAAGGTTTTGGGCAGAACGACATGAACTGATGCATTTTAACAAGATCACATGAGCTTCTGGGCTGAGGATAGATGGGAAGGGGCAAAAAAAAAAAAAAAGGCAGGGAGACCCACTAAGAGCTACTGCATAATTCCAGGCAAGCGAGGGAGGCAGCTGGGAGCAAGGTGGTACAGTGAAAGTGGTGGGGAATGGTCAAAACCTGGAGAGAATCTGAAGGCAGGGGACACAAATGGCCACAGATCAGACATGCGATGCAAGAGAAGGAGGAGTCAAAGATGAATCCAAGGTTTGGTCCAAGATGGACCAAACTGGAAAGACGCCACTTACTGAGCTGGGGAAGGCTGAGAAAAGAACAGATCTAGGAGGAGAGAATCTGGAGCTCAGTTTGGGAAATGCTAAGTTTGGGATACCTGTTGGGCAACCAAGTGTTTCCTTCTGATTCGGAGGCAATGAGATATAAATATACATACGTATACATCATAGGTAGATGAGAGAGAGAGAGAGATGCATCTGCAACTTGGAGGAGGGGTCCAAGCTAGGGACACATATTTTGGAATTATCAGTACATCAGAAGGGATGAGTTTACCAAGGAAAAGAGATGAAGAACAAATAGACTCTTATTTACCAAGTTTCTAGAATTAGCATTAAAACCAGCATGCATCTCATCAATCACATTCTACTCCAACTCCTCCCTCTCCAGCAAATCCAGGGCAAAGCCCATTCTGACTCTCCTCTGTGGCACAGAGAGGTGAACCTGGGGTGAATGTGCCGGGTGTCACTTGGCATACAGATGGCGTCTGGCACAGGTGGTGTTCGGTGTATCAAGGCCTGGAGGAGCAAGTAATCATTTCAAGGGAAATGACAACCTAAAATGGTGCTAAAATGTCCTACAACTAAGGTGAGGGTCCGGGTAAAGAGCAAGACTGCAGGGATAACACTGGGAAAAGTCCATTGTGTCCCTTTCTCCGTATCCTAGTCTTGTCCTCTCTGAGTAGAAGCAATGCACCTGCTACCCTCCTATACTTCTCTCTAGGTGACTTTAAGCTCCACACTTTCCTCACAGTCCACATCATGTCATTCTTCTCAATAAGGCCAAATTAGTAAATGTATAACTGTGATACAAGTGAGTAACTTTAGAACAAACTCACAAATCAAGAAGAAACTAAATTTGTCAGCCCAGGAGTCCCAGTTCTGGGCTCAAAATGATAAACCTAACATACTGGCTGTCCCCTACTCAGGATGTAGAACAACAAATAAAGGGGGTCAGACTTGCTCCTAAGTGTGGCAGGGGAAAGAGGGGTTCTTAGACAAGTGTTGCCATGAATGATCTGAAATGCTTTCAGAATGCTCTGGAGAACAGCATGAGTTTCCCCAAGGAGAGAGTCAAACAAAGCAGCTTGTTTTGAGTGGATGTGGGTCTTCTTTCTTGCACAAAGATGAGCATCACCTCTTGACGGTACCTCTAGATCATGGTCCCTTGACCTTGGAATCACAGACACCAAGATGGGGAAACCAAAGCTCAGAGCAGCTGGAAGGCACCGCGCCCAGAACAGAGCTCGTATATTCTGATCACCAGTCCAGAACATACATTCTCCACACCAGGGCAAGTTGGTTTTGAACTTAAAAAAACAAAAACAACAACAACAACAACAACAACAAAAACCTCATTTAAGTTTGAATCAACGGATGTTGGATTTCAACAAACCCCAACCCTCTGCTCTGCATTTAGCAACGAAATACTTTCCTGAGTGTTAGGCATTCAAGGTGCCCCAATAAAGAACATATCAAGGTTCTGAACCAAGAGGGGTGGGAGGTGAAAACTTCACCTACAGTTAGGAGTAGTGGTTGTGCTTTCTATCTGTAGGCAAGTGGGCTTTCCTTCTGCTGAACCCCAAGACTGCACAGACTTGCAGCTCAAGGGCAGAATCAGCCCCATGAAATGTACAGAATGGGAAACAAACCAGAATTCATGCTCTCACAGGCAGCCTTGCCCCCGGGGGAAAGGGGAATAGGTCGTGGACTACAGAAATGCCATTCTCCCTCCAAGCCCACCATCAGATTAAATCACTCATCTCTGCTTCTGGGAGGATTAAGAGAGGGGCATAAAGAGTCAGCAGGAGCGTTATTGGGGTGAAGTTCCCTCCACGTGGAAGAAATGTCTGAAGACTAGAAGCAGTAGCGGGGAAAGCAGATCACTCCTCTCTCAATTCACTCGGAGCCACAGTCTCCTAACCCACCAGATAGACACAGAAACACCTCAAATGACAAATTTTGTGTGAAGCGCCAGGCACAGTGTCTGGAATGTGATAGGTGCTCCAAAATGACAGTTACTACAACAGCACAGAGGGAGTAGAAGGAAAGGGAGGGCAAGAGTGGGGAGAGAGGTGCACACCAGCTCGGTGGGGAAGGAGGTCGAGGACACTCTGGCCAGAAACCTGGAAGTGTGAGACTGGGGTGCATGTGGTGCGGACAGCAGGCAGCGTGGCTGGGATCCACATGGGACCCTGAAGATGTGATGCTATGGGGAACAATGTGTGTCTGTAATGTGCTGAAGCCGGAGTCACTGTAACTCAGTGCTGTGCTGAATGAAGTGGAAGAAATGCTATTAAATCCGTGACTCCATGAGGTAATAATATTCCCAGCGAGCCCACGCCTACAGAAATACACCCAGCAAGCAGCTTTCCAGGAGCCCCCTCTAAGTTATAACAAGCTGCCTATCTCCTGCTGCCAGGATGCAGAGAAAAAATGAAAACCAGTTACCAACTACACTGTAAACTTAGTGACCTGCTTCACCTCCCTTGGTTTAGTGACGAGCTTGGCTGGCTTTTGGGCACGAAGAAAGAAACATAAGGCAAGGATTAAGTTCCCTGGCTTTTGAAGGCATCAAGAGTCAAAAATGCTTTCAGCTGGCACTTCTCTCTGTTACTCAGTGAGCTTTGATGGATTTATTTTCTTTGCCCTACTTCATAGAAGTTAACTGGGGCCAATTACCGCAAAGACGATCGCCAAGGAGTCTTTATGTGGACACTAGGTGGCGCTGTCTCCCCAGCGGTTTCGGTTCCCTTTTCCGAGGCTCATACTGGTCTCATTAAATTCCTCCTTAGAGCTTTCTAACTTGCAATAAGAGTGAGGAATTCAATGGTCAGAAAGGCACTTACTTACTTTCTCCAATCTGTGGGTCTCTGAGCCCCGAGAGAGCGGTAGAATCCTTTATACACTTCACACACTCACAATTTTATTTCTCTCTGTTGCAAGTGTGAAGCAATTAGAAAGTAGCACCGTATTCAGATATTCATAGTCAGCAATCGGCAGCCTTATTCATTTTAGACTCTTGCATTGTGACTTACTTTACAAGCCTTTTCTTACTGCAAATTACAAATGGCTTTCCAATTCATTTTTTAAAATTCTGCAACAGTATTCTCTACTTGAGGACATGTCTAGTTCTGTTAAAAGACCAGGATCTCTTACACAGGTTGGAGTCTAACACCCTGGCCAGGAGACTGTGAGTCTTGCAGCTCTAGAATTACTTTCCTCTGGGATCCATGGAGATAGCAGCAGTTGGGGGTAGGGGGGTCCTGCCATGAAGAGAAGTGCTTCAGTGAAGTTAAGTCCCTTTGCTAAAGTCATACAGAATCAAAGATACAACTGGGCCCTAGGCCTCCTGATTCCTGATGCAATGACGTGCCATTGTCCCCTTAAGTCCAAATATCTACACATGGTTGGATGGATAATACATGTTACATGTTGTTTGGAAATTGTTGCTGGGATGTCTGTAATTCCAAATAGAAACCCAGTGGCTTCTGAGCAGCATGTGTAGATTTAAGAGAAAAGCAATATTCTAACTTCTGGCAAAACATCAAGTATCAAGAATATCACTTACCAGAGCTGACTTTATAAGGATGCCGCTGAGGGACCAGCAAGCTGCCTCTTTCCAAACATCTGCCATGGACCCTCCCAGGGCTGGGAGCTGGGTGGCAGAGTCCCAGACTTTTCTCTGAAGTGCTCCCAATCCTCTCTCTCTCTCCCTCTCTCTCCCTCCCTCCCTCTCTCAGGAGAGTCTTGCCTCCCAGAGCGGAGTTACCAGAGCATGGGTATATACTATGAGCTTCTGACCACATTATCTTTACACCATGAGCAGAGAAAGGAATATAATCTTAAATGTAAAATCTAATTATTTTCCTTGGTATTTACAGATCTTACCAATTTGGCTTGTAAACCTAGTCAGTCTGAGGTTGGTTTGTATTTTGCATGGTCTCTAGTCTCAGTTACTAAAGTATTAACATGCTTCTCAAGGAAAGAGTCCAGTCTGGTTTCTGATATTACTCCCCCCAGTTTCACGTAGAAATGGAAGGCTGCACAGTCTTCTCTATATTAATAAGCTACCTGATTCCACCAATTTGGGTTTTTCTGCCTTATGAGACATAGACTGCTCAGTCCCAATTATAGGTATAGATTATTTCGGGAGGTTTTTGTTCCCCTTCCTTTTTTTCATTAATGAAGCATGAAAGTATTTATTAATACCACTAGATACCAATTTTAAATCAATTAAAATTGAAATTTGAGGATTGCTGGGAGGGGAGAAACTAAGGAAGTAAGTTACTCATTTTCCAGGGATATGAAATAAAATTAATGTGATTCATTCACTTGTTCATTTATTCACAGAATACGTACAGGACACTTATTATGTATGGAACATTTATTATATTATGCTTATTATACATTAGGAACCAATCTGGTCTTAGAGGGAGACAATGTTGAACCAGACCCACTCAGTCCATAAATATTCTGTAAATAAGTGAGTGAATGAATGAATGGCATTTATATCATCTCAATTCGATTTTAATTTATGTCATGGTATATACTCTGGCTACAAAATTCTTCTCTACCCTGGGTTCAAATGCTTTCTACCTGACCCAAGTTCTTTTATGATAAATACATACAACATAACCCTCCACTGATACCAGCATGTCTGCCTGGTAGCAGCCCAGTCTTTGAGGCCACAATCCCAAAAGTTATGAAATCAGATGTCTACAGGGGCAGGGTCATCAAATGAAGAGGGAATCTGGCTGAGCAAGGCCAGGACCGAGGCAAACTAGAGAGCAGAGCTCATGCACTTCTGAAGGGGCTGCAGCTGATGGCTGTCTTGGGGGAATGAGGCTGTATTGTGAGGTCTTCAAATTAGAAAATCCGCACTGCTACATGAAATCTCTGATTTTTAATATGTAGTAAGAGATACTGTTAGAGCACTATTTGGACCTAAAAAAAAAAAGTTTGTGGGTGGATTCAGGCTGCCACTCTGAGACCTCTAATATCTAGTTTCAGATTAAATGAACCTTCTAAAGAGAATAATAAACTCCAAATAGTTCAGAAATACCTGGATGAAATTGGCTTCCTTCAGACTTGGAAATTTTTATTACCTAAATGGAAGCATTTGATAATTAAACATCCTGTAGACATGTTCTCTGAACATCACCAAACCTAACAAGCTTGTGCAGAAGTCTGAACTAGAAAGGGGTTTGAGCCATTACAGGAAAAGGTTACCTATGTTGTGGTCTCTGCTTGTTTTTTTCCTTTAAATTGAGATGAAAAGCAAGTGGTTTTGTACCTCTGAAATAGGCTTCTTACGATGTAGAAGAGAAAGGGTTTTTCATTATCTTAGCACAATCTAATACAATGCCTCAAGTAAATCAATACATTTACTATTGAAACAAACCTTCAAAGGAATTTTTGGGTTAGTACTCTCCAACTTCTCTCTCCTTAAAGCAAAGAAAATGTTGGTGCTTTAGATCATTTTTTTATTCAACAAACATTTATGGGGCTCCCAGAATAACCTGGCATCCTGAGATGCAGCGTTCAGCACTCTCTGAAGACTCTCCAGCACAGTCTGCTTCTCAATAAACCATGCTTGGCACATATTTATTGAATGCTGCTCTCTAACAAATCTGTTATGAAAACAAACTTGACCTTCTAGTAATGGCTACATGAAGGGGTTAGGTGATTTCCTTTTACAGAAAATAAGTACAGAAATGGACAAAGTGGTCTTTAAAAATTGTCTCAGCATGTGGACACCTACCAAAGTCAGAAAATAAACTAAGAAACATTTATTCTGAAACACACAAAATGATACAGCTATAGGTAAGAATGGTGAGTCTGTGCCCTCTTCCTGGGGCTACTCCCATTCTCCCCTCCCCCAGCTCAGTTGGCAAGAATTATAGCCACACCAACTTGGCTAGCTGCAAAAAAAGTCAACTTTGCTATCAAAGGCTGATTTGCCTTGAAGCAGACGTGGGGGAGGGAGGGCAAACACCCATGTAATTCACAGCTAAAAAGGGCAGATTTAGTTTGGGATAGACTATAAAAACATGTAGCTTTTCTAGACCAATGGTGTGTTTCCCAGTTTAAGGTGAGCAGCCAGCCAGCCAGAAATTTAATAGAGAGACACTGGAATTTAGAGCATCATAAAAGGACTAAGATAAGCTCTCCTCCTCACATTCCTGGCCAAGGGACAAACTACACACATGTGGAGGAGATCCTAAGGACCCTTGGGAAATGTAAAAACCAAGGGAGCCTTGAGAACTGGCTGCAGATTTGAGTGTGCTCCTCAGTCACATGTAACTCAATGGGAGGCACCTCGAGGGTGGAAATCTAATGAGTTCCACGTGTTTGAACAAAACTTGAGCCCTAATTGTTGACTGATCACTAAACAAACAGAAGGAGAAATGACATCCTCCAACCCCCAGCCTCCAGTGAACCAGGCTAAAAAATAAAAATAGGAAAAATAAATAGTCAGAGACATCAGCAGTTGCACACTATGAGAAAAACAAACTCTACAGTGTAAGTCCAGGCAATTATTAAGCATTTAATCAATCAATCAATTAATCAATCTATGTAACAACACTGAAAAATAAAACTGAATCTAGAGTTACTGTGATATAGTAAATAAAATGTCCAGTATTCAGCTAAAATAACTAGACAATCACTAGACATGTAAAGAGACAAAAAAGTGCAGCCTGTGTTTAGGGGTGGAAAGAAGTCGTCAGAAACAGACCCTGAGTTAACTGATACGTTGGATTTAGCAAACAAGACTTCACATAGCTATTATGAATTATGTTCAAAGAATTAAAGAAATCTGTGTTCAGAAGTTAAAGAAAAATATGCTAAGTTAGTCAACTAATAAGGAATTTTTACAGAGAAACAAAATGTTATATAAAAGATGAAATGAAAATTCTAGAAGTGTGTAACTAAAATTAAAAAAAAATTCACTAGATAAGATCAACAGCAGACTTGAAATGACAAAAGAAAGAGGATGGTTAAAGGTAAATTAATAGAAATTACTGAATCTGAGGAACAGAGAAGGAAAAAAAATTGAAAAAAAAATCAACACATCTTCAGAGACTTTCCAGGTAATGTCACCCATTTCAACATGTGTGAAATGGGAGTCTCAGTAAAAGAGGAGAGAGACGTAAAAGATAAAAAAATTTCAAGAAACTGAAGTCTTCCAAAACTTGGTGAAAAAGCATTCACTTACAGATCCAAGAAGTTCAACAGGCATCAAATAAAATAAGCACAAAGAGAACCACATACGGATACATCATTGTCAAACTGCTGAAAGCCAAAAATAAAGAGAAAATCTTCAAAGCAGCAAAAGAAAATGATTCACCAGGTACAAAATAGTAACGACACAATTGATAACTGCTTATCAGCAACAATGGAAGGCAGAATGCAATGAAATAAATTCAAAATAAATTCAAATTTCAAATGAAAGGAAAATGTGTCAACAAGGAATTATATATTCAATAAAAATATTCTTCAAAAATAAGTTGAAATAAAGACACTTCCAGATAAGCAGAAACTGACAAAATTCTTTGATAACAGACCCGTGGTACAAAAAAAATACTAAAGTGTAAGTCTTTCAAGCTGAAGGGAAATGATATCAGATGGTAACTGGGATATATGGGAAGGAATGAAGAGTATTAGAAAAAGTAAATATCTGGGTAAATATAAAAGATCAAATATTGTATATATTTTTCTTCTCTTTTCTTCTTGTATAAAATACAAGTTTGCTTAAGGCAGTGATTACACTACTGTAATTATAATACAATTATACCTATAAGATAGGCTTATAATATACATGGCAATAGCACTAAGAAGGGATGAGGAAATGAAGCTCTACTAGTGCAAAGTTGCTATATTTTGTTCAAATTAAATCAGTATTAACTTGAGATTGTGATAAATCAAAGATTCCTATAAAGACACAAATTACTAAAATGGACTCATGAGAGAAAATATCTCAACAGATGTACAATAATCACTTGATAAGATACAGCACATGTTAGTGATAAAAATTCTCACACAATTAGGAATAATGGGGAATTTTCTCATCTTGATTTTAAAAATCTACAAAAAACTTACAACTAATGTCATACTTAGTGATAAAAGACTGAATGTTAACCCCCTAAGAACAGGAGTAAGGCAAGGATGTCTGCTCATACCACTTCTATTCAACACTGTGGAATAAGGCAAGAAAAATAAATAAAAGGCATTCAGATTACAAAGGAAGAAGTAAAATTGTCCTTATACAAAATCTTACATGCATAAAACACTAAGGAATAGTCAAAAAAAGCTACTAGAATTAATAAGCAACTTTAGTAATGTCATAGGTTATAAGATCAATATGCAAAAATTAATCCAGGGCATTTTCATATACTAGCACCAACTGATTAAAAATTAAATTAAGAAAATAATTTCATTCATGAAAACATCACCAATAACAAAATGCTTAGAAATAAATCTAACAAAAAAAAATTCAAGACTTAAAGGATGCCTAAGTAAATGGAGAGATATACCACATCCATGTATTGAAAGACTCAACTTGTTAAGACGGCACGTCACCCCAAGTTAATCTTTAGATTCAACACAATTCCTATTAAAACCCCAGCAAGCGTTTTTATAGAAATTAAAAAATTGATATAAAATTTATATGGAAATAACAAAGGACCTACAACATCCAAAACAATTTTGAAAAACAAATGAAGGGCAAATCTGTTAGAATTTACATTAACTGATTTCAAAAGTTTCTGTAAATCTACATTAATCAAGACAATGTGGTATAGGGATAAGGATAGACATAGATAAATGAAAGAGAACAAAGAGTTCAGAAAGAAATCAAAACATATATGGTCAATTGATTTTCAAAGTGCGTGCTAAGGAAATTTAATGGAGGAATAATAACATTTTCTAAAAATTATATTGGTTATTCATATATTTTATTGATATTGGATCAATAGCAATTAGATAGATCATTATCAATGTTTTAAAAACCCAGCCTGACCCTTATCTCTCACCAAACACAAAATTAACTCAAAATGATAGCCCCAAATATAAGACTGAACTAAAACTATATAATTTTTAGGAGAAAATTATTGTGTGACTTAGAGTGAGCAAATATTTTTTAGATGTGACTCCAAATACACCACTTAGAAAAGGAAAAATTGATCATTGGACTTCAGCAAATATAAAAATGTTGCTCTTCAAAAACACCATTAAAAAATTAATGGAGGCCACAGACTGGGAGAGAATGTTTGTGAAGCATGCATCTCATAAACAATTTCTATTCAGAATATACAAATTACCCTTCCAAGACCATAGTAAGATTTTTAAAAATTTAAATCACAAAAGATTTGAAAAGATACTTCTCCAAAGATATATAGAATGGCAAATAAGCACATGTTAAAAATGCTCAAAAATCATAAGTCATTTAGAAAATACAAGTTAAAAGCAATGATATATCTCTGTAAAATGACTATAAAAATGGCTGGTATCAGACAGACTGACACTACCAAGTGCTGACAGGGAAGCAGAGAAACTGAAAACTGCATATGTTATTGGTGGGAATATAAAATGGGACAGTCTCTTTGAGAAACAGTTTAGCAGCTTATTAAAAAGTTAAACATATACTTACTGTATGACCCAGCAATTTCACCCTAAGATATCTACCAAAGAGAAATGAAAACATGTCTAGACAAAGACTGTTCATACCAGTGTTATTCGTAATAGCCAGGAATTAGAAACCATCCAAACTGTTGTCAACTGGTAAATGGATTTATGCAATATGGTTATCCATACAATGTAATACTATTTAGCAATTAAAAGGAATAAACTATTGATAACATGCAACAACATAGATAGTCCTCAAAACATTGTGCTAATTAAAAGAAGCCAGATAGGAGGGTAAAAAAAAAAACCTATATATTATATAATTGCACTTATATACATCACGTCTAGAAAAGGAAAACTATAGTAACAGAAAGAAGATCAATGGTTGCATGCGCCTGGTGGGGTGGAAGCAGATACTGACTGCACACAACCAAAAGGGAACTTCCAGGGTGACGGAAATGTTTTAAAACAGGATTGGGGTGATGGCTGCACAGCTGTACAAATTCACTTCCACTCATATAACTACAATTTAAAATGGATAACACCTGTCAAAGAGTGAACTGATTAAATTTATAAGGTATACATATCTTCAGCTTTCTTTAGGTATTTCCAAATTGCTCTCCCAAATGGTTGTACATTCCTACCTACAGAGTACAAGATTTCCTGATGCTCTATATTCAACCTTAGATATTGTCAAATTTATATGATAAGGATAAATTCAAAAATCATCTTGGTTATTTCTGTCCGGCTTTATGTAAGATAAAGGTATTAGACACATTCTATTATTTTATATTTAAATTGTTCATAATTAGAAATTATTCTTGATTACAAGTTTCTCTCTTATTTTTACATAGACAATACCTACGGTTAAGGCATTCATGGCAGATGGTTCATATGTATTCTAGGATGTGGCTATAAAGCTCTATGTGTGTGGCTATAAAGCTCTATGTGTATGCCTTATAGACTCCACAACATTATTTTTGCTTTTTCGGAGGATGATAAAACTGGTGATGACGTGGTGATAGAGTCAAGACTAAATCCACCAAACTAGAAGATGCCAAAGTTCACCTATTTTAATAATTGATTCATAGGCTGTCATCTCTGTTCCACTCTCTGCAGGTCAAAGCCAAACTATTTCAAGACATGTTAGTCTATTCTAGTGTGGAAAAGCACAAGGGGGCAACAATTTCATAGCATAACCTCTTGCAAACTATTCTAGCTGGAATGCAAGATTTTTCCCTATTTAAGCAAAGCTCACATTGCACTTTAATCCCTTCTCTTTAATGCCCATTATAAACAATGAAAACAGCTTCCATTCTGGTAATTAAAAGTACTCAATTGCCAAGAAAGGATTTTTTTTTTTTAGTTGTTTTTAGTTGCCAACTCAGTGATGTTGATGGTGATAGAGAATATTTATCCAGGAACCAAAGAATACAAGACAACCAAGAATGTGTGTGTGTGTGTGTGTGTGTGTACAGATGCACACACACAGAATGGAACTGTCCTTTGTATTTGGAAACTACAATACCCCTTCTTGCACAGATACCTTTTTGGATAAAGCTAAAATTCAATAAGGGCTGGTCATCCTCCCTGCAGTGTATTCATAGGGAGGTGACCCTGTGCAATGTGACTATAAAATGAAGAATAGTTTCATGAATAATCTAAGCTATCAGACAATCCCAGCACAAACTTGCTGGACATGTGGCTTATCAAATCTTGCTTGCAACCACTACTCCTGTAAAACTCCATCTCCTTTGGATTTGAAGTCATGTCATCTAAGAGCTAGGAAAAGAATAAACAGATTTTGAAGAATGTTAAATGTCAGTGGTATCAGTCACCTAATTCACAAATGGTATCATATAAGCAGAAGCCCACTGCATGTCCACATGACTCTAAACTCTTTGAAGTCAGTAAGCCTGTGTTCATCCCTGTGCTCCTATAGCACCTAGCCCAGGGTGGTACATAGCAAACAGTCAATAAATATTTGAAAAGGATGAATGCTGCTTACAGGGCCTGTTGCTACTTTCAGGCTTGGTATAGGACTGGATTCCTGTTCGTCCCTGAGCTTTTTGCTATAAATGAGCTGCCTCTCCCTGCCTGCTGTGAGCCAGGTTTTTGTCCATCTGCTGCCATTGTTTCCCCACATTTCACAGCTATGTTGTATTGCACGTGGTTATTCTTTAGTGGGTCATTATGGCATCTGTCTGCCCACCTTGTGCATGCCCCGTCTCAGCTCACCAGACAGCAGCTGCTGGAGCATCCTGCTCCCTCCATCATCTGCACAGGTCCAGCGCAGTCAAGCCTGCTTGCCGAAATCATCCTTTCATTGCTTGGGGGTTGGCGGCACTCCAGGACCTGGTTACTAGGATCCTCACCTGCCATTTAATATTCCTATAGGTAATTTTTTTTTTAATCAGATGTGTTACCCACAAGAAATTTCAGTTTCATGGATGTGTACAAGGATACAAACAACCATCACCACATAGATCTTTATTAGTACTTAATTTTTTTTAGTAGAAAGTGACCCTGGAAGCCACATTAATAATAATAGAAGAAAGCTCTCATTTTATAAAGCCTGAATTTCCAGAAACCCCAATCCTCATCCAGAATTAATCTTAAAAGTGGAGACATAGCACTGTCACAAAGCCCAGGCACTTTATCCATCCTCCTTAAATAGAAGCTTCCTGATGGTTCGTGGCCATTAAGATGAGGCTCAGTTACATGCAGTATACAGCTTACAATACCATAAGCCAAAAGTTTGTGTATTAGTTGATTGTTTGGAACTCAAGCTTCTGTTCCCTTTGACAACTTTACTTGTCATAAAATTGAAGGCAGTACAATTCAGCTTGTACCAATACTGATACAGTGCATCCAAAAACTGAAAGTTTCCACGCCTTTTGCTATGATGTAAAGCTCATGGCCTTTGTTACAGCTATTTCCCTAACATTTTTGTTTACTTTTATGTAAACTCTATGATAAAAAATTAAATTTCTAAGCCAATCATAAAGGTATGTTTAACAGACAATGGGTCCCTGATCATATTAGTATTATAAGAACCTCCACAGCAGGAAGAACTCTGTCACTTAGCGAAATTCATTCTAAGTCCAATATCAAGAATAGCCCTCCTTATGCCCCAAATTACCTCCTGCCCTCATTGCAAAGTTTCACTGGCAGCAAGAACAGAGATAAAAGCAATAAGGCTGGGCAGCCTCCGTAGTGGAGAGAAGCAGCAGCAGGTCCTAACGGGTAGAACTATTCCCATTTCCTGGGGCCGCTTGGGCAAGACATCACACCGAGCCATTCTGTATATGGTATCTGTCAAAGAGCCACAAGGCAGGACACTAGTTAACGTGGTAAGGACCAACTTCAATCAGTAATATACTATTGCAACTGGGAAAAGAGTCCAGGGTGAACTGAATTCAGCTCATTTGAACTGATTTGTACAGAAACAACTGAGTGTTTTGAAGGGAGGATGAAAATTACAAAAAGCAAGAAGGGGGGTTTTGTCCCAACCCACCCAGGTTTGCTAAAACTGGTGTTCATCAAAGTCAGGCTCCTACCCTCCCACAGAGGCTGGGAGACAGGGGCCCCAGCTTCACATGCTGGTTGAACAAACAGTAAATTCTTTGGGTAGCCTTGAGTTTTCTCAGGCAGATACTTTCATGGAGGCTAGTGTCACCCTAGGGGTCAGCATTAAGCTGTTAGAAACTATATTAGTGTTTGTTCAAGTCTTTAAAGGCCAAGGTCAAGGCAGAGTACAGAAGAGGACTTAGAGGAGTCTGGCTGGAATGTGGTCAAGGAGAAATCTTTGTTGTAACTCAATAATCACCACAATTCCCTACGAGGGAGGTTTTATTATTTCCATTTTGTAGATTAAAAAAACCAAGACCCAAAGGGTGATGTGCCCAAGACCAAGTGAGCCCCAAGTAAGCCCAAACTGGTAAAGGTAGGATTGCAGGGTAGATCATTCAGTCTGTGCTTGGTAGTGACCCAGGTTGGCTCCTTGGAGCACCGCCTTTCAAGAACGGGAAGCCTGGGGCATGAGATCACTGCATCAGGGTTAGAGGTCAATGAAAATGACCCAGAGTCCGACTCAAGGCAAAGAAAAAATGCAGAGCAACCCATTTCTTTCCTTATAAGGCTTAGCTAGTGCAGCAAACCCAAGCTAGTATGAACCTCAGCTCAGAGTGAGTCTGAGCTGGAGTTCAAAGCCTTCTTTGACCTGTTTAATAAATTAGCTTCCAAAATCAAACAGAAAGAAAACATTATGCCCCCTTAAGCGGTTTTAAAGAATATGCTTTTCAATCCTACATTTGGTTTCTTCACAAATATTATGGCAACGGGCATCACACTTGCGAACCGAGACACTTCCCCCTCCTTCACTGCTGCCCAAAATTGATATGGGTTTTCTATTTCTGCTGCCACCATCCTCAAGAGCCGTTTCTGCCAAGCCCAGTCCTTTGTCGCTTCTGTACAAGATGTACTATCCCTCAGTTTGAACACTGTCGTTTCAGTCCAAGAGGAAAAAAAAGGAGGGCTATATAAATAAATCTTTATTACTGTCACAGCATTGTTAAAGAATTTCCTAGCTTGAGCTGCTCTTCGTTTGAAATCACCACCTTATCAGGGCAGAGAGGATACTGCTAGGCGTTTTAAATTAAGGAAGACAGTTTTATTGTCAAGGCAGGTCAATCAAATTATAATTGGCTCTAATTTGCACTCCCACCAGCTGTTAAATTCTTCACCTGCAGCACTCAAAATGGTGTGAAATTCTTGCCGGCTTTGTGAAAGCTTCAAAGAGAGTCACTCTTGATCTGATTCCTAAAACCAAAGTGCTTGTTACTTTTCCTCAGAAGTGAGGAAAATGCACCATTGACTCTGACTATGGGAAGCAGGGCCTGGTCTGAGGCAGGCTGAGCCTGACAAGGATGGACAGACACATCTTCCATGCACAATTGTCCTTGACAAGCCACTATTTCTATCACAGAGCAGCCTGGAGGGCAGGGCCAGGGTCGGGGGTCGGGGTGGGAGACTTTCCTTTGTTATGGCCATAATACCCTGGAGTAGTATTTTTTAATTCATTGCAAATCGAACTTGCAACTTTCAGGAAAATCATAAATTTAGCACTAAGAATGGAACAGCAGACTAGGATAGAATTTTAGGGTAGGGTGTATCCATGCTGGTTCTGTAGTGAGGATCCATTATGCTCTTAGATATCTAGCATTAGGCATTGTCTGGTACTGCCTCAGATAGCTAGAGACTCTGGTAACTAAAACACCTATGGGAAACTCCTTTCTACCAGTGTCTGCAAACACATGTACACATAAAACACAAATGTGTGTGTGTGTGTGCGTACACACACACACACACACACAGCTCCAGGAAAAAGGGAAAAGCAACTACTGGTTAGAACATTATGATGAAGTACCATCTTGCTATTACTTCTAGGGCCACAGCCTCCCACTCCTTTACAGTTTTGCTAAAGGCAGTTTTGAGCAAAATAAATAGTAGACCCTGGTGAGGTCAGCAAGAGTCAGGGATGGCCAGATGTGGAAACAGCATCAAAACCAGTCAACAGAAGCTTAATTTTGGATTAATTTTGAGAGTATCAGTCTGGCTGCAGCTTAAGGAAACTCTTTAAATGACTGAAGGGGAGTTTTACTAATCTTGCTAATATGCCACATGGACAGTCCTCAACTGACCCAAAATGAGGATCTTTGGGAGTGACTGATGAGGAGGAAATGTTATGAAGGAATGAAGGTTCTTTGAAGAAATATTTTTGGATTTAAAGTGGGTTTAAGAAAATGCAGGATGAGTTTTTAAAAAATAAAAGGAAATACTGCACTAGAAGTAATTTAAGAGAGAGAATAGCTTCTAGGTATACTTTCTTAGGGAATAAAAAGGGAACACAAATTTATATGAGGATAATTGTTATAATAGTGTTTAACAAAGCAAAAAAAAAAAACTAGAAACAATCTAACTTTCTAAAAACAAAGAATTAGTTCAATCAACTAAAGCACTTCCATAAAATAGAATATCATGCAGCATTTAAATGATCATTATGAAGAATTTGTATTACATGAGAAAATACCTGTAAGTGTTAAATGCAAAATAGGACAGACTATTCACAATACAATCTCACTTATGTAAATATTATATAGTTTAAACTCAGAAAGATATTAAATAAGAGTAGTTATTTCCAAATGGTGAGTTTACAGGCAATTTTTGTTTTTTCTTTATGTTTTTCTGTACTTTCCAAATTTTACAAAGTGAGTTTTTGAAATTTTTATAAACAAACAAAGTAAAATCAATAAATACCTGCAACCAGTATGAATTTGAAACGTAATGCTCAGGTGCAAAAAAAATGTCACTTGTTTTTATTTCCCTAAGTCAAATCAAATCTCTGAGGTGAGGCCTAGTGGGCAGGCAAGATGCCCAACAGTGGTCACTACTGGGGCTCTCTTGTCCCTTAGTGGAATCAGGAATTGAAATGGATACAGAAAATTGAAGAACCAGACCTTCAGTCTCCCGTCTTTACCACCATCCTTCTAGCATTCAGACACGGTTGTGCAGCAGGTGCACTAGCCAGAAAGAAACCTGCAGAGACTGTGGGTAGAAGCATGTCTGGGAAATTTGGAAAAGATTCTGCATCTGTGGGACCTAGGACATTCATCCAGGCCTAAAAGAGCTTATTACTTGCCTACATGCCAGGCATTGTATTGGGAAGGGATTCAAAATACCCTCAAATTCACACAGGTTGGTGAGAATTAGTGCCTGGGAGGAACTGTTGAATATATTCAACTTGCTCTAAACTGAAGAATGAGGTAGGAGGTGCTCATTGCTCATCTCAGCTAGAATGTATGTCCTGGAGCAAAGATGTGTGGCCTCCTCTACTGGATGCTGTCTAGAAACTTCTCCCGGAAGAGGAAATCGGTAATCACAGCAGCTCATCAGCCTGGGTGAGTGGAGGCTGAATCTTGCAAACTAGTTGTGGCGAGCCCATAGTGGTATTCAATGTTGAAGTCTGGTTGCACTTTTGATGTAAGTACCCTGAGGCATTAATATGCCATTAAGAATGGGCTACCTCCCCCTGCTTTCACAAGTAGGCACCTGGACATCAGTGTTTCATGCAGAAAAAGTCAACCCTGTTCACTAAACACATCCTGTTTGCGCAGAACTGCTCTATACCACAGGGGCTGCGTGGAGAGTGGAACACTTGAGTCCCAGACCAAGCACCTTGCAACCTGAGGCAAGAGCTCATGTAAGCACAGCACACGCAGAGGAATCCATGGTTGTAGCAAGTCACCCAAGTTTGCTCAGAAAGGCGGCACATGGCATTGGGGATGTAATGGATCGTAGTCTGCTGTGGCCGCATTATAGCTATATGAACTTGTGCAAGTTGCTGGGTCTTTCTGTGCCTCAGTTTTCTCATCTGTAAAATGGCATTAATAGGTACCAAAAAGGACTGTTGTGAGGATTAAATAAATCAATACTTAAAGGGCAGTTAGAACAGTGCCTGACTCGTCATAATCACTCAGTAAATGTTAGCATTTGTGTTGTTGCTGTGCTGTCAAGGCCACGCAAGCCGGTTCATGGGAGCCAAATTATATCTCACACCTGGGCTCAATTTCAATGACTCAAGAGTCCAACTCCAGCTCAGTTCTAGAGAGAAAACCAGTGTTAGAGCAAGTCTTCAAGACAAATTAGGAAGAAGCTACCACTTAAGACAGTGCTGATGATGGAGGGAAACTAGATATAACTAAAGAAGACAAGGATGTAGGTGGTAGTACATGTTGCTTTTGGAAACATGGATTTGAGGCCACAAGTGATTTGCCAAACACCAGCCTGGGCAGCTCTGCCCTAGACCCTGTTTTACATTCCTTGCATTCTCACTCACTCTTCCATAGGCAGTTACCAGGGAAATAATACAGACTTGGAAATTATAACCTGGGGTCAAATCTTGCTTCAGTTCCTTCTGTGTTTTGGGGCAAGTTACTGAACTTTTCTGAATCTCAGTTTCTTCCCTGCCCAATGAGGAAATCATGCCAACAATATAGGTAGTGCCTATTAAGTGTCTGATGCAGAACACATCCTGGAAGTTGGTTCCTTTTCCCTTCTCCTATAAGTACAATTTGCAGATATTGTTATGAAGCATTTCTGTCCCCTACACATATAGTGCAGAGTACTACATGCTGCCACATGTATTTCTTTATATGTAGCACAATTATCAGATTCTGTGGAATAAATTAAAACTCTAGGGCTCTAAAAGGAAGTTTTCAGGAAGTCCCCTTTTTGAATCACTGTGTGTCAAACACTTTGTCAAACATCCAGGAAATCATGAAGGGTGTATCAGTGAGGTCTATCTGTCAATGTGGTAATCAGTCAGATGAAGCTTGCCCCTGAAGTAATGGATGACAGCTGATCAAGACACTAATACAAAAGACCAAAGCAACAAAAATTTTAAAGAGTAATATATCAGTAAAATTCAGAGGGTCTTACATCAGTCTTTGAGGAAGAAGGAAATGAAAAAGGTAGAAAAACTTAACTATGTACTTGCAAACGCTTCATAACTTGCAAAGTAATTTCACATACACTATTTCATTAATTCTTATAACAACCCAGTGAAATATTTAAATTACCTCATGATGAAAATTATTAGTAGATCAAGTATTATTAAATCAAAATGTACCTGTGCATGCATCTTTAAAAGAGTGATTCTCAAGCCAGGTCTTTAGATCCTGGGGACGAAGTGACATAATCTTTGCTGTCCCTGGTTTTTCTGTAAGAGTTTGAGTTTGCTAATTTTGTCTTTTCATTTTGATGATTATCAAAAAGAAAAAATTAACCCAAATATGTGAATAAACTGTTTATTATTTAGTACAATCGGGAGATTTGAGAATCTCACTGGCATTGAGTAAATCTTCCTGATATTCATGAGCTAATGTGAAAAGAACTGAAGTGCCCTTGGTAAGCATAGGATGTGTTGATGTGTTCGTGCTACAAGGAGACGAATAGACGTGTAAATAGCATTTGTTCAGGTGTGCCACTAGAGAAAATGGGGTGGGGACTGAGTCTTCACACAGCACTCAGTAGTATATGCTTGCCAGATACAAATATCTAAGCTGTAAGCATGCATCACCAGTTATTTTACATATGGGATTTCCTTCCAGGAAAAAAAATAAATCACCAGCTACATGAATGTAAAAATGGTATTCTGAAATCCATTTCTGAAAGGATTTTTGAGGGTTATATAATTTGCAATATTCAATTTTTTTATGTTTCTGTAAGGATTCTAGGTGTCAAAAATACCAATTTTAATTGTGTGCATTTTAAAATTATTTTATTTTATATTTATTTCATATTTATTATATAGTTATTTTATATTATAAATCATTTTATTGCAATACCACTTAGGTAAAAATTGGGGATCAACAAGTTAGAAAATATTGCTTCTTGAAATAGAAATGTTACTCAAACTTGTCTATACTTTTAAAAGTTCTAGTTAAAATAAGCAATCCTTTTGCCCACAAATCATCAACAAGTGATTTTGTCTTCTTTCGAGTGCTGAAATCAGTGAAAGGAGAGTTAAGGGAGAAAGCACTGGATCTGTAGCAAAGTGCCTGTGACATTCTGAATGTATGGTCAGCCTGTAAGTTAAATAACTGCAACTGAAATCCAATATCAAGGCAGCAAAAATGAAGGAACAGGAAAATGCTGCCCGGGGGACTGGTTCTGAATCTGGCACTCTTCATGATTTCCTCTGTGACTCTGAGTAAGCTCTTACTATTGCCCTGCCCCTGGTTTTGCTGTATTTGAGGGGTAGGGTGAAGTGTTGTTTTATTTTGTTTTTTGCCAGTTACAAAATGGGGCCCAAGAAAACTGTTTTGTAAAGCACTTTGTGAATCACAGATACCCAGCATTGTCAAGTATGAAAGTTTTCAAAATCTGCAGTTCAAGGGTCTTTAAAATTATTTGTGTAGCAGCATGTCTTGCCATTTTCTTTCTTTTTGATTCATCTCTGATCACTCTACCGCATTTACTTGAAACAGGTGGAACAGAATAAACAGTACTGTAGTTAGGGGTGGCTTGATTTCCAATTAAAAGAACTAGTATTTCAGGACACTGAATGGTATCTTCTCCTTTTGCCCCAGGATGAGATGTAGGATGAAAGGGTATGTCAGTTTCTATCAGTTTAAGAGAAAATTTCAGAAAGAAGAAAACTGATAGGAAAAATAAAAAAGAAGAAGTGAATCTGAGTGACTTTCATAAGCCAAGAACTATAAAAGATTTTATCTTGGTTTAATAAAAATTATGCACACTATTACAATTACTCTGTGGACTGGGTCCTCTTTGCTTTTTGTTTAGAAACAAATAAAAATACCTGAATTATTAATGTGAAGTAAATTGGTTACTAAGCATTTAGAGTCACTTTTTAATTCACACATATATCTGTATTACCATCTTAATGGTGCTTTACTACAGATTATACCATAGTTGTAATGGCATCCAAGGAACCATTTAAAGGATAATATTTCTAGCAGAGACATATTTGAAAGTGGATGGTGTTCATGGATATAGGAATAAAATTTTTAAATCCACCTGTGAAGTTAGGGGGTATAGCCCTGAAGAATGCCCTCACTTCTGATACCAACTGCAGGGTTGAGGGGTTTCTAAGACCATATTCAGGCTCAATAATTCATCAGGAGAATGTACGGAAAGCTGTAATAATTGTGGTTATGGCCCTGGGCAGGACATGGTTGGTATTCAGAATAATTCCTTTCTCTGCTAACTGTACTACAGGGTATGTCTTATTCTGATCTATCCTAGGGGTGAGGGAAGACATGGTGCATCGATGTAAATCACAAATGCCTCCAGAGAACTTCACTGGTTTGGAGAGCATATGATTCCCATAACTGTGCCCTTGAGCCTCAGCTGCTGGGATGGAGGGCCATTGCCATATGGCTACTTTTGCCCCCATCTGTCTTAAAATAGTCAAGAGGTCCTACTGGGTCAGGGTACGAGTCTTTTATCAACACTGGATCCTAGCATTATCCAGCATTATTTGTCGAGTCTGCCTGACCCACTTCATTAAAGCTTTTATTATCTTTCCAGGCTCACTCCCATTCCTTTCCTTCCTGCTAGAAAAGAATCCCCTTCATCTGCTCATTGTAAAGTATTCTTCCTCTGAATGCTATTCCTCATTAAAAGTGAATTCAGCTTGTCCCAAGATACCTAGACCAGAACTTTCTCCCCTAAAGTCATTTTCTGTCTCGTGGCCAGAATTGTTTAATCTGCCACGCATGTTGTTGCCACTGTGTACTAATGGCCTGAGTTTTGTACCCAACATGTTGGGTCTTCCATTCTAGGGTTAGATGAGTGGTGTCACAGCTAGACGTCATTTAGTTTGAGTATGCCAACTGCAGGGCTGAGAGGTTTCTAAGACCTCCCATAACCCTCCTCATCTCAAGGTGGGGCTGTTCCCAGGGGAATTCAGACCCATCACGTGGTGCCTGTTACTCTGCTCTCATCAGGAACCCAAAGTTTTTTCCTATTCTCTTTAATAGCTTTCCACCCACAAAAACAAGAGTAAATGTATTTGCGCACAGCACGCTGTGGCATAGTGGGCATGCCACCACGTGTTTCGTTCATTATAGCCAGGAATCTTTCTAAGCATTTGATCATCCAGGCTTATAGTTACACAATGATCAATTGGCTAGAAGTTGTACTCCACATGGTCCAATTGCTCATTAGGGAGAAGTTTCCAGAAATTCCTTCCCAAATGATATCCTTTGTAGCAGATGTAACTTGAAAAATAAGAGTAAAAAAACGTTGGCACATTACTGGAATCCTACTCATTCATTAAACTTCAGTCTAGTTCATCATCATATGGAATGACCAAAATGTCTCCCAAAGTGATGCCACTCAGGTTTGCAGATCTCTATTTGACTCTGTGAGGTTCCCAAAGCTGGGGTGGTCTTGGCAAACATGTAGCTTCACCTTTCTGAGCATCTGGTACAGGTGAGCTAAGAGATAATATTATTCTCTTGCTCTGAGCCTCTTTCAAGTCACCAAGGTAATGAGGGAATTCCCTCATTGCATAACCCATTTATTCATTTCTTTACCCTCAGCTACCATTTCTCCTGCTCTTCATTTGTCATTTATTTTTACCCAATTCAGGTGAAGGAAATGCAATCACACCACATAAAATAACCACTTCACATTCCAATTTTAATCCAAACTTTCACTTCAAACCATTGCATCTCCATGTCCTCCCAATCCAAGTATAGATCTTATTAGGACTTCCCAATAGATTTGAGAATCATAGTGCATTGGGATCCCATGTTAAGAAGCCCTAGAACATTCTCTCTCCTTCAACCCCACCAGCCCTTTACCCACATATGTGCATATGGCTCAGCTCAGGGCTGAGCCAAAAGATCCTGGCTCCTCTGTCAGTTTCCATCGTGATTACTATGCTAGACCACTGTCCATGGTGATTCCAGGTCAGGTTTCTCATTGTCATCTTTGCTTTCCAGCTTTTCAAATTCCTCCACACACTGTTAATAGGGAAGATTTGTTTAGGCCCTTTAAACAACAGGAATCAGTAGAGGCTCCCATTGGTCCAGCCAACCTCCAAAAGTACTACATTAAGATACTTGTTTTGACTCATCAACGTCCACTTTAGTCATCTCATTTTCCAACAACCATCTAAAGATTTCTACTCTGCTGAGTCAACGCCCTTGAATCCTCCTTTTGCCTTTCCCCATTTGCCTGTGAATCATTCTAATTTTTTCTAACATCTATAAAATCCATAAGGGAAGCTGAAACAACAAATCTGACAGGGCTTCTCAAACTGTGGTTGGATATCAAAGCAGCAATGTTACATGGAGTGGCCATGCCAAAGGGATGCCTTTAATCACAGCATTTACTATGCCCTGGGTAAGGCATATATTCAGTGGATGAATAGCCTGATAATCCCAGCATGGCTTACATACGAAGCATCTCAGCCGTTTCATCTAGGATGTGCCACTTCACATTTAAAGGGAAAGTTGGACAGTCCCTGTTTTCAGGATAAACTCAATTTGCAGCTACTTTTATCCATTCCACCAGGCTAGCTGTCCTTTTGGAAACAACTTGCTGTGTGTCTGGACTACATAGAGCCATCTTTAATTGTCAGCTGGGTCCTGTATTAACCCACACATGCTCTTCTACTCCACAGCATCCAAAACCAAAGATCCCACCTCTAAGTCACTCACAACCCATTTTAGGAATGGTTCTTCAGGAAGCTGGTGATACCAGTGCAAAAATGAAACAACTCCTTCACATTATAACCCCTGGTTTCACTAGTTCCTTGGTTTTGCCCTTTCCCCAGCCTACTTGGTAACCAGAGGTCCTAGGGGTATAATCTGTTGTCCCAGCATAATTCTCCCCTTGGTAGCAGCCCTGAGGCTAGAAATATGGCTCAGGCTGGCTGAAATCTGAGCTTACCTCAGAGTCAGGATCTGCCCCAACACTCTGTATTTTCATTTTAGCTGTTATGAACAATAATGGCCAATGTAGTATATGTTTAGCTTATTTCTTACTATTCTACACTTCCTTATGTATCCAGTGAGCTAACTCCTTGGAAGGTGGATCCATCTCTAAATTCCACTGGTAACTTTCACCTCTAATAACCGATCTCAGGACAACTGCAGGACAACTATTGGGTGACCAGGGAGCCATGCAGAAATCAAAGATTCATCCCGGACCGCTCATCTTTTCTCTTCCCAAACCACACCTGTCAGTGAGTGAGGGTCATTCTAGGGTATCCCACTTCTGATGACAATTGCAAAGCTAAAGGTGGATACCCTACAAGACCACCCCCATTTCTGACACCAACTGCAAGTTGTGGGTTCCCAAGATTACCCTCAATTTTGATAAAACTCTTTGGGTAAGATTATTAATTGCACACAACCTATAAAATAACTAGGCTTTGCAGAGGCCAACACCTAGATCCGTAGCCTCATCCAGTTGGTGCCACATCTATACCCAACCATGACGAACCCTGTCATGCCCACAGACATTGCCCAATAGAGTAAACTCATGAGTCCTGTCTATTGAGTTATCTGTACACAAAGTTCCAAAGCCTGTAGTAAATTTCAGTGCTCTGGGCACTGGTGAGAAATAATCTGGTTAGGATTCTTGCTTGCTCAGACTCAATCTTGAGTTTATTTGACAGCATGGTGACATCATTGCCATTATGGCACTGGGGCAAGTCCATCTATGGAGAGGAATTTCCTAAGGAGAACTTCCTTTCATCCCTGGCACATTTTCCATGGTAAATTCTGGACCTGACACAAACGGTTCCCAGTTTTTGTTTGCTGGTTGGTTGACAAGCATGTAGTAAAAGATAGAACAATACTGTGAAAGCTTGGGGCATAGGAATGGCAAAATTTGCAAGAAGTTTACCATCACTAACTGTGAACGATTCTCATAAATTCAATTTGTTTTGTCTTAATCATCAAGCCATTTCTTCTGTCCTGGGGAGAGCAGCCCCATTCCTATTGTGTTCTTTCTTGGTATTCTCATATTTCCCTTAGTCTCCTCCAAGTCAAGCCAGATGGCAGAGTTAAATTTATGGTTAAATTTGAAAATTTGAAAAACAAACTACGAAACACCTTAAAAGCATTTTCCTGTGCTGTGGATTTTCTGATCTTTTTATAGAAAGATTATTCACTGCAATCCTTCTTAATGACTCCTGTTGTCACAAGCCACATTAAATTTATCAAAACTAATACATAAAAATACATCTTGGGAATCCCTAACAGACTGTCATGATCTCCAAAACATACTCAGTATTGACAAAAACTGTTATTTCCTAACTCAAAGAAGATTCCTAAATCAGATGGGGACATGTGCGAACTATCTGTTTGTGATATTTCGTATTAACATATCACACTTGTGAAAATAGATTTGATAAACACTCCAAAAAGGACATTCTTTGGTTGTCTCCCCAGTATCTGTTTTCCCCTTTCCATAGACCTGATTTCCATTTGGTTCTGGGAATTTCACTCCACTTCCAGCTCCACAAGTGGAGCCTATCACCTAGGTTAAGCCACTCAATTTATTTCATCTGTATAGTCAGGAAGAATCTTAGGGCTTTGGCTTTGGCTGGCAACACCAAACATAGTTTTATACTGGCCACAACCAAGAATGTCTGAACCAAAAACCCAGGAGCTGCAGACAGTCACCCTGGAACCACAAGGAGAGCCAGCCTCAAGGTGAAGCTGACATTACAGAACACTGGAAAAGCAAAAGGAAACCAGTACTTTCATAATTTTATTGAGCACCTGGAACAAGCCTAAACTGAGGCCAGTCTTTATTCCCAGACTGTGCAGTTTAATGGGCTAAAATTGTCCTTATTTTTGAAGCTCTTGGTACTCAAAATGTGATCGGTATTTAGAGCAGAAGCATCAACATCACTTGGGAGTTTGTCAGAAACACAGAATCAGGACCACACTGTGGATCCTCCAGAACCAGAATATGCATTTGAACAAAATTCCCAGGTGATTTTATATACATTGACATTTGAGAATTCACCAAGTCGCTTTGAATCAGCTTTTCCTGAAACTTGCATCTTAAATCAGATCACCACCACATTTCTGCACAATAGTCCAGACGGACATTATTACTCTACTTTACAGATAAAGAAACTGGATTCGGGAGGTTGATGTGCCGGCCAAAGGTCATGCACATTTAGAAGGGGCAGGTTCAGCAGGAGCACCCCCAGTTCTAGGCCCCACTGATTCCTTCCCCTGATGTGCTATCAGGCCCAATCAGCAGCTTCCGTGGGCTGTGCAGCCAAGGTCTAGGGCTGCATTTTCGCCAACCTTCTATTTTAAGAGACCACGGGTTTAAAAGACAACCTTGCTCCTATGTTTGTAATCAGGGAAAACTCCTTAATCTAGGTAATTTATTTAATGAGTAGCTCCAAATATTGGTTCCCAACTACCAAGCAGTTTAATACAAAAATTACAGGCTAGCCTAATTGCACTTAACCAAGTAAGCCCATGAACAATTTTCTCTCATTATTTCTCACTGAAGCATACACCCTTGGCACAGGTCTCTTTTTATTAATAAAAGCAAACAGCAAGTGTTGAAAATCTTCATGCTCCTTGATGTTTTAAAATCATTATGTATCTCTTGAATCCAGCTAATGCGGTATAGGGAAAATACTATATAAAATAGAGTTATTTCAGAGAAAGTCTTTCCCACAGAAACTTCTCAACTGTTAAGCTGAAATAGTATGAGATATTTAAAGAAATATCTGGTAAATTGCTGTAATCCTTAATACAGTTTATGTGCATGGCAATCCCTTAACAAATGTTTGTTGTATGAATAACTTTCATGTTCAAGGTACTTTACAGTTTGTAAGGTACTTTACCTTTTTTTTCCATTTAATTTCATTGATTTATATCTTTAGAACACTCTTGGTGGGTAGGTGTTATTATTTCCATTTTAGAGATGTTGCAACTAAGGTTCAACAAGACTAAGAAACACTTAGCAGAGTCAGAAATTCATTCATGATAGAAGTGGGATTCAAATCCCTGCCCTGTGACTACAATTCTAAGTCCTACTACCTTGTGCTGAATCTTTCTTTTAGAAAGGTACTCTGGTCGGCCTGATACTCAAATTGTTGTTTATAAATGGAGCCCCTAGCATTGTCTTGGGTGCACACACATCCATAGTCCATTTCATGAAAACCACTCTAGATGCAAGTCTTGCTGTACTACTTGCAGTAACTTGTATCACACTGGATAAACCACTGCAGACCAAACAATCTATCACCATTTCCACCTCTCTTAACTTCTATTATTGTAAGTTTGTTTCTTTTAGGCAAGTGAGATGTTCTGGCCTTAAAGAATCCCCACTGAGCTGCAAAGATCCAGGGCTCTTTGGGTGGTGTCTGTTGCTAGGCTTCAACCTCTGGCCTGCAGAGGGTGAGGTGGTGTGGATAGAGGCTCTGGCACCCCTGAACCCACTGCTTCTTGCCTCTGTGCCTAGCCACAGCCACAAGCCACCCAGCAAGTGGCCCAGATGCAGGCCATCAGATGTGTGGTGATGGAAGATAGAGCTACAGGTAAAATTTTGCAACTGTTCAGTTACATGCCAATAACTTCCTGGAGAATATAACTTCCTGGTATGTGGAAAAACAGAGGATCTGGATTTATGGGATAAGAAGCTGGACAAGAAGATTATAACAGACTACACCTCTTACCCTATCTGCAAATAGATGGGTTCTTTTTTTTTTTTAATTGAAGTATAATTTACAATATTGTGTTAGGTTCAAGTGTACAGCAAAGTAATTCATTTACATACAAATAGATATATTTTTAATTTGCTTTTCCTTTGTTAGTCTCACATCATTCGCAAAGTGGGGTCCTGAAATGTGACCCCATTTTCCCAATAGTCTCATCATTTCAGTGGAAACTACACGTGATCTTAGGAATGATAAATACCTGATTGCGAAACTAAAGGAGAAGTTGACTCCCATCTCACAGCCAAAAGCTTTAGATACAGATAATATCAAAGCTGAAAATTATGTGCCTAGAAAGCCCAGCTCTCACACAGAGGGGGCCTCAAGATGGTGTTTGATGGAACTATTAGAACAGTTCTCTGCCCACTGCCTGTCAAGAAGAGAAAGTGCTTGCTGTTAAAGGGAGCACAAAATAAATAAATTTGACAGTCCTGTAGTTAATTCATTAAAGAAAAATGAAAGATGTTAAGACAGATGGAATTAAGAGTGAGACAGGGATATAACAGATACAGAGGAAGTCACTGACAACGGGATACTATGGAGTCTTGATGAAATGTCTGATTTTCAAGAAAATACAAATTGTCAAAATTCCCTTGGAAAGAAGCAGGAAACCTAAATAAACAAATAATCGGTGGAGATACAAGGAGGGGAAAAGGCTGTCAATAAATTATATGCAAGAAGGATATCAGACCCATTAATTGTTCCCACCAACTGTGCATGCACAGTCGAGAAACAGATAATTCCTAAGTTTATACAAAGTATTCCATGGCATAAAAAAAAGTTTTGTGAATCATTTTACAGAGCTAGCCTAATTCTTGTATACAAATCCCAAAATAAATAACACAAAGGGAAAAAACTATAAATTTATCTCTATAAGGTGGTAATAAAGTGGTAGTTAAGATCTTTACCTCTGTAGAAAAGTCTAATTCAAAAAGACACATGCACCCCAATTTTCATAGCAGCACTATTTACAACAGCCAAGACATGCAAGCAACCTCTGTGTCCATTGACAAATGACTGGATAAAGACATGGTATACACACATACAAACACACACACACACACACACACACACACACACACACACACACAGAGTGGAATACTACTCAGCCATGAAAAAGAATAAGATAATGCCATTTACAGCAACATGGATAGACCTGGAGATTGCCATACTAAGTGAAGTAAGCCAGAAAGAGAAAGAAAAATACCATATGGTATCACTTACATGTGGAATCTAAAAAAAAAAAAAGAGAGAGAGAGACAAAGGAACTTATTTACAAAACAGAAACAGACTCATATAGAAAACAAATTTGTGGTTACCGAGGGGGAAGAAGGGGTAGGAAGGGTTAAACTGGGAGTTGGGGATTTGTAGATACTAACTACCAAATATAAAATAGATAAGCAGCAAAGCCCTACTGTATAGCACAGGGCACTACATTCAGTACCTTGTTACAGCCTATAATGAAAAAGAATATGAAAAGAAATATATACATATATATGTATAACTGAATAACTATGCTCTACACCAGAAGTTAACACATTATAAACTGACTATGCTTCAATAAAAAATAAAATAAAATAAATAGATTATATTATATTCTTTTAAAAAGATCTTTACCTCTGGACTTCCACATCATGCCACATCCTTCTCCCCTGCTGCACTATTTGCTCCTTAAGGGCAGGGGAAGACCCATTCTTTACCCCGAGGGTGTACAGCTCAGCAGGTCAATGACAGAATCCAGATCCTCAACCTCACTTCTCACACAAAACATGACCAGATAGCAAGCTGTTTGTCAATAATCATACTGCAAAAATGTAAACAAGCACAGCTTACAAAGACCTCAGAGAATCCTTTCTAAATAAACTCAGGCGAAAGGGGACACTTGGCAAGGAGCAATGTTTACTTTGTGATTGAGAGGATATGTAATTATTCCTGGCACACAACATGACACAGGTTGGGAAACTGCTACCTTCCCCCACAACAAAGACCTTTCTGAGAGCTTTGGGAACCATCCCTACTCTGATCTCTGGGACCAGGAAAAAGATCTCCCCAAAGTTACATCTTCTCACTTTCTGCAAATGTTACACTTTCTAAGAGTTGGTCACTCTTTTTGTTTTTAAAACAATTGAACAAAAAGCATTTGAATATATTTCCCTATGTTTAAGTGGTAAAGTGATAAGCTACTTCTCAGGTTATCAAGCAGCCTTCCTCTAAGGTCCTGCTTTCAATTACCTATTTTTTCCTTCCCCAGGGTCTCTTCTGACTATGAATGAAGGGCTCCAGTACATGGGATGGGAGGAAAAAGAAGACCCACAACCACTGGTGTATGAACACAGATGTGACCACCTCTCCCCTCAACCTTCCATAGCTTGATAATTTTTAAAAGGACAAATTTCTAACTCCTTTCTAAGGAGTGAGTATCCAAAGACTTGCACAATCAGATCCCAACCTACTTTTCTAAGCTCATCGCTCCTAATTCTTGCTATGTCCTAGCCTCACTGGCCACCTTGCAGGCCCCCAAGTTCATCAGAAACTTTCAATTATACTGCTCCTTCCGGTTGGAATGACTTTGATAAACTGCCCTCCTGCCAAACTCCTCACTCTCCAGGGCCCAGATGGAATGTGACTCTCCCTATGAAATCTCCCACCAGGCCAGAAATAAGCACTCCTGTGTTCCCAGGCTAGCATCAGAGTCTAAATTGAATTATGATTATCTGAATGTGACCTTGCTCCCCCTAATAAATTAATAAATTATAAGCCCGGTGAGGGAGGGATCAGATCATACCTGCATATTCGTGCTTGTGCCCTTGGTACCCAGCTCAGTGTCTCACACAAGGCAGGGGCTCACTACATTTTGTTGAATGGCCCTGTTGAGTATCTACTGAAGGCCCACTGCCTGACACAAACCTGTTATAATTTGATATAAAACTTACAGTAATCAGAAGAACTGACCAAAAAACATCTAATAACAATGAGAAATGAGGCTTATGAGGAGACAAACTGAGAGCAATGGTTTCTCATACTGGCAAGGGGAGATGATACCTGGATCCAATGAGGAAAAGCCTGGGAAGTGTAGGCCTGGACATCCTTGAAGACATTTTCTCTGCCCTGATTCCTTTATTCATCAGGAGATTTGATTTCCTAAGTAAACCTTCCTGGGGGAAAGATGGTAGCTGGTATGAGCCAATTGTTTTTTATTATCTATTGCTATGTAACAAACTATCCCAAAACACAGGGGCTTAAAAATAGCTGCTTTTACTTGCTCACAATTGTATGGGTCAGGAGTTTAGACAGAGACAGCGGAGTAATTTCCCTGCTCCAGGTGGTATTGGTTGGGATCAGGTGCTCAGTCAGAGGCATTGAATCAACAGCCCAACTGAGCTAGAAGTTCCAGAAGGTTCGAGATACACAGTTGGCACCTCAGGACCTCCTGGTGGCCATGTGGCTAGCTTGGGCTTCCTTGCAGCATGCTAGTACCATCACACTTTTGACATGGATCCTGGCTTCCCAACCAGGGAAAGTGAAAGCCGCAGAACTCCTGGGCCCCAACTTCAGAAATACAGAGTCATTTCTGCCACATTCTATCAGTCAGAACTGGTCACAGGGTCATCCTGGATTCAAGAGGAGCAGAAACAATGAAAGATGGAAGGCAAGGAATTTATAATCATCTTTAATCCACCACACTTCTTTTTCCTGATAAACTTTGGATACACCAAACATCAAAGTTCTAGGCCAACCAAGATAAGAATATAAATCCTCACAATCAGCACATTTTTTAGCATGAATAAATTCCTCACTACTGTAATATGTAATAGATATACTTTACTTGACACATAGTATATGTTCCTGAAATATATTTATACTTTAGTATTTTGGAAAATGAATCACATTTTAATTGCATCAAAGGAGTTGACTAGTTAAAGGAAATCTATTCTTCTGCAGGAATTTCTTAGCTTGCTTATTTCCAAGACAGTTCCAATTCTGATTATCTTTATTCATTTCAGCAAGACTACTCCATAAATATGATACTGAATATGTTTATAAATATATTATTAAAGAAAACCTAATTTTATAAATTACAAGCATTTCACATAAATAAGTTGACAAAGAAGAAAAAATTCACTGCTAGAATTACCAAAGACATACTAACATTTTTGCTGAGACCTTACTGCAGGTTAGAATTTTTACATTTGCATTTGGAAAAGTCTGATAACTCAATGACTTATAAGTGCCCAAAACATCTTCTGAATCAAAGCCTTAAGCAAGTGTTCAGCAGAATCCTAGGTGGCAGTGTTGAGAGAGGTTACTTTGGGAGTGATGGATAAAAACTGTCATTGGATCTTTGCTCTCCGACTACATAACAGCTAAATATCCCATCTGAAACCACTATGTAATACATAGTTAATTAATCGAGACAGTATGAGAAAGGCTAGGGTTTCCAGGTCAATTTTAATTTTTTCAAAAGGATCAACACAATTTTCCCCAGTAGCAGTGAGATTTATTTGTCTCAATAAATTTTTTGGAGTAAATTAGTGAGGGAATTGCATAAGTAGGTATATCACTCGCCCTTTTCCTCAATATGCTCTCAAGAAACCCTCACATATACAGAGAACCCACTTAAATACACAAGGCAGTGGCAGCATAAATGAGAAAGAGGGAATGGATTTCAAAACTTCTATTTAGGGGACTGTGGTGATCCAGTTAGATGTGATGAAAAAAGAAGAGGAAAGAAACTCATGGATTTTGAGCTTGGGTGACCGGGTCAGTGGTGCTGATATGAAGTGACTTAAGAATAAAGGCAGAGCTTCCAGTGCCAAGTGGAAGGAAGAAGGGTTCAGAGGGAATGGGTACTTGCTGACATCAGGGGAGTCGTCCATCAGGCAGTTGGTATAGTTAAGTCTGATGCTTGGGAAAGAGATCAGAGTCAGAAGATGTACATTTAAGAACTGTCACTTCATGCAGTACTGATGCTGTAAAAATGTATGTAATTGGCCAGAGAGTGTGGAGAGAGACAACAGGTCAAGGACAGACCCTGGGGGGACACCAGCATTTACCTGGTGGGTAGAGGAAAAAGAGCTCCTTGGAGACTGGGAAAGAATAATCATAAATATACAAGAAATGTGCAGAATGAGGTACTGCAGGATCCAAGGGACCAGAGTCTCCAAAAGGAAGAAATGATCAGCACAGGTTACCTATTAAGCCCACCTGTGATGTGAGACTAAGAAGTTCTGTGTAATACGGACTATGAAAACTCAGGGTCCAAGCAGTCTGAAAGGCCTAGGTTTACATCTTTCAATCTTCCAATTAATTAGCTCTATGACCTAAGGAATGTCCCTTAACTTTTCTGTGCCTCAGATCTCTCATCTGAAAAATGGAGATAATAGTAACTAAGCTCATTCGACTTACCTCATAGGGTAATTGGAGTTCTATGAGAAAATGCAAGTGAGTTCCAGCCCACTGTGAATTAAAAAGCATGTATTCATATAAAGTTATTTCTTAATTTTGGTAGGCAGGTTAATCATTGTTAATACGTGCTTGAAACTAACAGTATATAAGAAAAGTATAAATAAATCTGCTTTAATGAAGCTCTTTATGCTGTACAGAGCATCTCAGATCATTGAAGTGTTACTTTTCCCAAGAACTCCTAAGTCCTCCCCCACACAAGGATAAGGGGCTCATACACAAGCAGCAACCACACTGGGCTGGGACTCAGGGTCCTTGTCCCAGCCTTGCCCATCACCCAGTGCCTCCCTTTGTTGTCAACGTGCCACACTCAGTTGTGATTATTTGATGTGGGTCTGCTTCCCTTCTAGACTGTGAGCTCCTTGAAGACAGACCATGCCTTATCCATCGCCCTTCAGTTATCATCAATAGCCCCCAGCCCAATGTTTGGAATGTGGGAGGAGCAGCATAGATATTCATTGAAAAATGGAATTAGTGAATAGTGACCTCAGAAAATCATTTAACCTTAACCTCATTACAAGAGAACAAAATCAGATTATTAGTTTGTTCTAAATCCTTACAGCATTAATATTTTCTTCAGACACATTAAGCACTACCAAGAAATACATAACATATTAATTGGAATAGATAAATAATTATGAACATACATGAAGATAAAAGGTCACATGTATTTGCAATCATTCATTTTTAATGGGATTAAAATTCTTAAAGGATGGCATTTGAATAATATGATTTCAAGCATCTGTCATTGGTGGAGTGGTTGCCTCCATGGACAACCAAAAATGGTAACAGCTCGGGGAGCAGGTGAAGCTCTGTCTAGAAAAGCCCTTATCTTTCCCACTGTTTTGCTGGCTGTCCGTGAGCCCACCTGCATGTGTGGACCCCACCTGACTCCACTATCAAGTGAAGAATACTCGTTGATTCTTGCCCCAGAAAAAAATATGCTAAGAACCTTAAAAACAGGAGTGACTAGAGTAGAGGTGACTTTGGCACCTTAGGATGGTGTGTCTTTGACCTGGAGCAGCTACAGCCCACATCTGACAACAGAGCTGCTGGAGGTGTTGCTGAAAGTCACTGTAGATCAAGTACTATCCATCGTTTTGCTCAACTGGTTGAACAGCAAAATCTACAATTATTAGTCATAGGGGTTATTATAATTGTTGCAAAATATAAGTGTGTTCATTGATTTCTATGACTTATCCTCATTGTTCTCATTGTTCATCTATATAAAAATTGGCATTTGAGGTGTTTTTCCTTAATACTATCTACACCCTTGGAAACTTGACAATAAGTGGCCCAGATTCAAGTCCTATGTCACGTAAGCAATGAATAACATCAGGGAGTAGTAGGCATGACTTCCAAATGAGCAGCCATGTCTGAGTTAGTGGCCAAAGTCTGATGTTCTTTGCTTTCTTTTAAAAAAAAATCCTTTTCTCATGAGTTAGACACCAGATATGCCCTCAGACAGCCAACCAGGAAGAATTCCTCCTCCAGGAAAGGCATCTCAAGAGCAGCTGGAGTGCTGGGAAGCTCACACTTCAGCCCATCTACCTTGACAAAGGTCATGATGGGCTCAAACACCAGTGCATTGTGGCCACCCTCCATCAGTCTCCTTTGGCACCAGGTAACTGAGAGCCTTGCTGATGCCTTGGAGGTGATTTCATCCTCAGCCCAGAGAGATGGTCTGTGTTTCATGACTCCGACTGATATAAACAATAACCAGCCCGTGATGTTTGTCACCCCTGCCTCAGCCATACGATTCACATGCCAATGCTGTCACTTTCAACTCTCCATTCATGAGGGTTCTTAAGAGAAAACCAACCCCAAAGACAACTCTAGTGACTCACTTAAAGTACTCAGTTTTCCTAAAATGATCCAGTTTCACAAAATAAAACAAAACAAAAAAATGAGCAAAAAACTAGAGCAACTAGAAAATGTATGACTCTATCAGTGCTAAGGAAATCATCCTACAGAGAAACACAATTCCACAGAGCTGCCTTAAACTGAAAAAAAAAAAAAAAATGCAGAAAAGGTAGCTCAGCTTGGATTCTGTGTTGCTGCCCATAACAAACTGAGCAGACTTCCCTGGAAAGGCATCCAGTTTAATACCTAAAAATCTTTTTCACTTGAGAGATTCTCAAGGTAAGATTCATGGTCAACCCCAAGACACACAAGGGGAAAGGACACTAACTCTTTAATAATGTTGCTACTAAATCATAAATGGGGCTTCAAAAAGCCATCTTCTTAGGAACCTAATCAATCAAATGTCCTAATTCAGAGCACAATCATGAAAGTAAAAGCTTCCTCTCTCAGTGTGGCAATTAGATCCTTGAGTTTGCTATGTCTTGTAATTCATTTTATTATCTGGTGGGTTTCAGGTTGCATTTTATCAAAAATACAGCCTTTCTCATACTTGTGTCCTTTCAAAGCATATTTTCATGTCACTTTTAGATTACCAGGTAGCAGAATCCTTGATTTCTTTTCCAGTAGTTACTGAACACCAACTGTGCACCAGGTGTTGTGCTGGGTTCTTCCTGGTATGCGATCCCTCCACCTTGATGACCACAACTGGGCAAGGGCATCAGAATTCTCATTTCTAGAGTGGATGAAACTGAGATTCAGCAACGTTCAAGTTCAAGGTCATACAAGTGAGACCTATATTCAAACCTAGTTCTGTCTGCCTCTGAAACTCATTCTTTCTCCAGGTGTCCCACTCTAAAAGTAACTGTCATTTTCTAAGTATAAAATGTTTCCCCTCCCTCCAACCTCTTCTTTTGAGGATTCAAGAAGGAAATGAGAACCTATTCTAACACAATTCTTTGGGTTATATTTCAAGGTACTTGTTCTAAGAGCTTCCTGCAGACTTATTGCCTCCCGTGTACTGATCACAGAACAACATATAGGGTTGGCAGGGCCCAAGTTTCAGATGGAGAGAGATCAGTGAAGAGGCCAAACTTGTCCTATAACCTTTTCCCAGAAGTAGAAGATGAAGGATGGTATGAGGAGGAAAAAAAGGGGAACACTCTTTGCACCCAAGAGCAGGCGACCACTGCAGTGGGTGGAGAAGTCTAGGGAGAAGGTCCCTCTGGGCTGTAGATACAGGTGCTCCCCCGGTTCCCCTCCATCTACTCTCCCTTCCCACTCACCCCCACAAGCAACTTGAGTGCTTGCTGCAGGGCAGAGTTAATGGACATGACATCCTCAGACAGACCTTCCTTCCCAAGCCAAAAATCAATTCACATTGTCCTTACAATAGGACAACGTATTTGAAACTGAATTAGACTTGGAAAGCCTGGGAATAAGGTCCTCCTATAATTATAGTCATTTTCTGTGACCTGCTTGTCACTAGTACCCCATATACATTTAACTTAATACATATCTAACCTAAATTCTATTTTTTTTACAATAGTAAACTTTATACATCCAGACTTCATCATTTTTTCTCCCTTATGAAGGCTCTCAGCGTTAAAGTAAATTCAAAAGGACATTGCCTGATAAGTTTATTATAAAGTACATGCCTACAGTACAAAGTACAGCCTAAGTCTCTTTAGTAAACCCTATCTACTTATTTATAATTACTAATCAGAAAACTCACATTATTGACTCCACCTTTATGACAAATGGCATATACTCATAGCTTGGCTCAAGATGACATATGGATGAATATTCTTAAATAGAATGTGATAACTCAAAGTATATCAATTGGAAACAAGTGACAGTTCTCTCCTCAATTTCTAATTTTTGGTCAGCTTAAACAGAGGTTGATTTTTCAAAGACCACATTCTTACTATGCACTGTTCCAAACAGTGGTTGCCTCTAGGGCTCAAGAGGGGTCTTAGAGGCTCCTATAAACCCAATTTCTAAACATATGCAGTGATCTATCAGGAAGGAAGAAGGGTCTGGTTGCTTTGGGATAAGTAATCAATAGCTTCTGCCACAGGGGTCTCCCAAAATAGTTCATCCTGCCCTATTCACTTCAACATTAGTATGAGTTTGTCCATTTATATCTGTTTAACCCCCTTAACACTTCTCCACAGCTTGCTCATGCTTCCAGATTTCTAGGAAACCTGCCAAAATTTTCAACATACTTTCATTTTCTATCCTGAGCCATTTTTCTCCTAGGGATTCTGAAGAGTAACTAAATACAAAATCATGTGTTATTTGTAGGGTTGCCTAGTTGCACCTCCACAATCATACAATTCTGGAAGAAAATCTACCTGATTTTGACACTTTAGCAAGGAAACACATATATGCACTGTTAAAAAACAAAATTCAATTGAGTACATTTTAAAGATCTTTTTGACTTTATTCAACAATCCATGAATCGGGCATCCAATCTAGCAGACAGAAATGAGCTCCAAGGAGCTGTACAAAGTGAAAGACTATTTTAGACAGAAGGGAACAAGAAAAGGGAAGTTACACTAGGAAGAAAGGTAGATTGGTTATTGCCAAGTTCCTTTTGTTAGAAGACAGCAGGAGTCCATTAGGCAGATGACCTAACTGTGCTGATCAGGTGATTTCTGATAGACGGGTATAAGATTTCATTTTTGGGAAAGCCAGAACTATAGTTCTGTTTGGTGACATAAGGCTTAGAATAAGTGACTCCATTTGGACCCTGTTGTCTTAGTTCTAACAGCACCCACATACCACCCATCCAGGAATGATGGACCAGCCACCTAGCCCAACTTTTCCAGTCAGAATGTGCATGCTTACAAAGTTAGGAAGATGAACTTGCTTGCTCCTCATATCATTTCTGTGCTCACAGGCTCCCACCAAAGAGAACAGGAGAGAAAACTCCATCTACCTAGACTTGGGGTCTAACCAGATTGGTGTTGCCAGCTCAGGTGTCCTCATTTGAAACTTCTCCCTCCTCCGCTACAGCTGATTTGTGTCACTGGGGCACCTGGGGCAATGATTCTTCTGGTTAAGATGTGAGTCTGCTCTAGGATTTTCAGCTATTGGCTTTTTCTTTAATCTTGTCCACAGAGGGAAATGCAGGATTTGGCTGGTGAGACCATTATTGACAGCCAGGCGGTCATCAAAGGTAAAAAACCTGATAGCAGGGAGTGTTGTCATAATCTATCATCTATAACCCCTGTCACTGTGTTAATTGCCCTAAGAAATCCATTATTGTCACCACCAGCAGCATTCACTGATGAGACAGAGGTCAGAGCTCTCCCGGCTTCTGGGGGAGTGGACTGTGCTTCCAGCCACAGGGTCAAGAGGCACCCCCAGGTGCAAGGGCTTGAACTTCATCAGCTCTTTCCCTGTGGCTGTTTATACATATGTGTGCGCCAAGATCGCACAAGCCGCAGGAAATTTCCACCTAAACCTAAACTGAAAACCCCACAAAAAGAACAATGGAGAACAGCATAAGATGACGTGGACAGCCTCATTCTAGAAGGGTTGTTTCAAATCATCTCCCTGCACCCAGTTTCTTTCATGTGGAACCAAGATGTGGGAGTCCCATAAAATGCACAGAATGGACCAATGACTCTGCTTGCAGGCATCTGCCTCTTCAAAGCTTCTTTTCTATTTCCCTATTAATCTGAGCCACAACCACACTAGAGGGCATTTGAACACTACATTCACTGCAGTCATTGGCACAGGTACTGGTGGCACTTTTGCATGGGGGACTGAGGGAGTCGGGGCTTGAAGGGGGGTGATGAGAGGGGTATATTTATTTTAACATGCCTTTGATAAACCCATCGGTATTTGAGGAAGCTTCTGAGTCAGACTTTGGGGACCAAAACCTTAATTATACAATATAATTGTTGTTAATGGAACGTGTACATTTCAACCCAGCAAGACTGGTGGTGTTTAATGCCAGCATGACATATTTCCCAAATCGTTCTCTTTATTTGTATAAATAGGAAAGAAGAATAAAATGCATCAGCTCACTGCATAATGAAGAGGGAGGGAATGTGCAGCCTGTACTATGGTGGCCAGATGCTCTTTTATCTCTTTTCAAATCAACATGCAGAGCTAGTGGTCCTCAAATAGAAAGCATCTTTCCTAAGGGATGGCAGCACTGTATGTTTGGAATGATAACATTCTATAAATAAATAAAAAAGATTATTAAGAACACTGTGTAAATCTCCTAGTCAAACACCCCTTCAAGCAACCATCATCAGTAATTCAGTTTGGTCCCTTAATCCCACTGTATACAAATACACAGCATAAATACAGTATTTAATAAGCAACAGAGAAAAATCGGCACTCTTGCAATAAAGACTTATTTAGGGAGAACAAACATTCCTTGCCACCGGTCTTGCTGGCCACCCCGAGATCTCCGTTCTTCATTTGATTTTCCTGCCTAAATGAGACGTCCACCTCACATGAATGAATCTCAGGCATAACCACCCATTTAAATAAAATCTAAAAAGATTAACTTGGTTCCCACATTATTCTTGTTCCACTTCAGTGAATTCGCAGGGAATCCATTAGAAACCACATCACAAATGCAAACAATCTTGGGCTTCTGCAAAACATGAGACTCCAATGGGGTTTAAACAGGATTAGAGGCAGACAAGAGAGCAGATCAAATCAGGGATCCATGAAAATCTCACGGGATCTAAGGTCTAACAAGGTGACTTGCTTTCCCTTTGACTGTCTAGTAGTTCTCTCCCTCCCTCTTTGTCTCCTTGTGTTTCTCTGTGTCTCCATCTCTCTCTCTCTCAATATCCATCTCTCCTTCCCTCCCTCCTTTCCTTTCTATCTCTCTCTCCCCACTCCTGTAAATTTTATTTTTCTTTGCTGTTCACTGTCTGGGTCTAGGACCTTGGTCAGTATGAGTACTGGGGTAACAGAGACATAACACCCTCTCTGATGGTGAGAACAGCCTAAACGTGAAGTCCTGGCTTCCTTTGCTGGCTTCTGATGAATTGTGACAATGTGCAACCACAAGACGTGGGGCTGCAAACAGGCCAGTGCCCAGTTCTTTTCTCAGCCCAAGCCCAGTTACTGCCCAAACAGAAGCACTGCTAGTATCTAGTTAGATGAATGCAATGTTTTTTTCCCTTCTCCCTCAGCCTGAATTACAGAAATAAGACCACCAAGGTGTCACCAGGAGGCTCTGCCAATTAAAGGTCTTCTCAGTGAGAGGCTACTTCTCAAGCTGTCCACTGCAGCATTCCAATCCCCGAAGCTTGCTCTTCTTCATGCCCACTGGTACGAGAGGAAGGAAGATGGAACCCTGAGTCTAATTCCCATCAGTGACCTCCACCACCAGGAAATGCCCTCCATCTACTCTTCCCGTCCCCTCTAAGACCTCCCGTTTCAGTGGAGCTCACCATGCTGGAGACCTCCCTTTCTCCCCTGCAGGTTCAGAGAAGCTGCTTGATCCACTTGAGAACCAGCCCTAAGGGAACTCCAAGAAGGTCTGAGGCTCCAAGTTCGCACTCCAGAAGCCAAACCCCAGCCCAGCTCAACAGCTTAGACCTTCAGCTCACAGGTAATGGGGCCGAAGTGGTTCCATGTGTGGTACGTTTCTCCCTCATGATCTAATACTTGATTTTTCAGCTATTAATTAGCAAAAGTCAGTTGTTAGAAGCATCTAATTCTTAGTATTTCTCTGCTTTTCTTTGTTGCATCCAGATTTTACATCAAATATGGCAGAGACAGATCTAGGAATGGCATTAGTTTGCTACAGCTTCCATAACAAAATAGCCTGGGGGGCTTAAACAACAGAAATTTATTTTCTCACAGTCCTGGAGGCCAGAAGTCCAAGGTCAAGGTGTCAGCAGGTTTGCTTTCTCCTGAGGCATCTCTCTTTGGTTTGCAAATGGCTGCCTTCTTGCTGTGTCCTCACATGGCCTTTTTTCTGTGTACCCGCATCCCTGGTGTCTTTGTGTGTCCAAATTTCCTCTCCATATAAGGACACCAGTCAGAGTGGATTGGGGCCCATCCATATGACCTCATTTAACCTTAATTACCTCCTTCTAGGCACCATCTCCAAATACAGTCACATTCTGTGGTACTGGAGGTTAGAGCTCCAACATATAAAGCTGGAGAAGAAGGGACCCACAATTCAGCCCACAAAACCCTTCATATTCCAGTTAGCATCCAAATGCTTACTAAGCTTTGCTGAAAAGAAAAAGAAATGCATCTAAGCCTTGTTTTTAATTTTCTGTTGATGCCATTGTATTTTTCATAACATAACAATGACATTTAATGAATACTGCAGAGAGAAAAAGAAGAAATTGCAGTCACAAATCAATTCCCAATGAGTCTCTTAAGGAGCTCTGAAATTCAGCCACTCAAAGCAAAGTTTTCTTCCCTGGATAAAAAAAAGGAGTGAGTTTTTAGGGGAGAATGGGGGGATTTTTATTATGGCTGTTTTGTTCTTACAGTGTTTTCTATATGGCACTTCCCAGATTGCTAAAGCTTGATTGTTTGGGGTTGTTATTTATACTTATTGCATTCTTATAACAAGCATTGCTCCCGTTCAGGTCTTTCCAGGACACCTGGACAGCCTGGTATATGGAAATAAGTAACATCTGTTTCACTAGTAACAGCTTGTTCTCAAGTTGAATCAAACAGATAAGAGGAAAAGCATACATAAGGCCCTTCCTGTTTGACGAGCTTTCCATGAAATGTAACCCCAGGTTTGTTTCTTTGGGTATTTTTCCCTTTAAAAAACATGATGGGGCAGTTTATAGAGCATAAGCATTGTGGATAAATGGGAAAATTACTGCTCCAGGCCTCAATTAATGACACAAAAGCCATCCCAGAAGTCTATCTCCCACACTCCAATGCCTAATGTTTGAGCAGGTATTCACAGAGAGACAGCTGCCTGAGGTGTCTCTGGACCCAGCCTCACTCAAGCCAAGCACAGTGGAGGATTCTGGAGGCCAGCAGACCCACCTGCCAGGTGGGGTGCCATCTGGCAGGCTGCTCCCTGTGGAGGGTCCTCTGAGACATAAAGAAAAATTTTGTTTACTATAAACTAGACATGAAACACAACCTACTGTGCTCTTTGTGACTAACATCCCCTGTGTGTGATTTCTGAAGTTCAGGTAAAAAGAAGGAAATTTTGGTCAAATACACTAAAGTAAAGGACACACATTTATCTATTCTTCCATCCAAAACCTGAACAAAATGACAGTGAAAAAATTTAAAAGATGTAAACCCACAAGTCTAAGAGAACTAGGAAGGTAAACACAGTGAATGAGAACTGTCAACACATTTGGGGGGGGGGGGAATGTAATGGAGAAATGGCCATTCCCTTACAGGGTGGGAGAAGCTAGAACCCCACAGTGCACAGGTGCACCCAGAGAACCCTGGAAAAGTGGGCATGTGGACACTGCAGGCCCCTCAGCAGCTGGGGGTGAAGTACAGGCTGAACGTCTGCGTGTACAGAATGTGTATGTTTCTTCCTCCACCAAACGCCAGCCCTGCTCACCAGCCCCCACCCTCCCCGCTCCAGCCCTTCCAGAAGGGCTGGAACATGTTCTTCAGAGAACTTGAACCAGAAGATCGCCGGACTCAGGTCACAACAGGCACAGCCAGGTGCTAGGCTGAAAACAAGGCCCTTAGAGGGAAATCTGTTTTCCAAGCAACCCTTCCTGTCTCTGTTCCCAGAACATGAGTTTCTGGGTACATACCTCCTAAGCAGGAACGTAAAGGATAATTCCCCAAAGAAACTGGCGCTAGGGAAAAGGTCCACAGAGACTCCATTTGAAATGTCCTTTGTCAACTAAGCCAGCTTATCTCCTGACAAACTTACTGAGGGAAAAGCCACCCATAGATACACAGGGTTTCCCGCTGCCTTCTTACTGCATTAGCTCTAACTATAAATGGATATTCAGAGATCACCGGACATTTGAAGAAGGCCTCAAAAATGAAAAAAGAAAACTAAGCAAATAGACATTTTTTTAAGATGCTCAGAAGACACAGAGGCAGTAGACAGAATAGAGGAAAAACTAAAAGAAATAAAAAGCCTACAGTCAGTTCCATCAGAGAGTTTTGAAAAAACATGGCATTCATGAAACAAGATAGGTTACAATAAAAAAAGAATAATCAGAGTGCAAAAGAAGAGTTTGGGGAATTAAATACATGATAACTAAAAAAGAAAATATTCAATAGAACACTTGAAAGATAAAGTTAAGTAAGTCTCCTCAAAAAGTCAAAGAAATGGACCAAAGGGGAGAAAAGAAATAGAGAAAAATTAAAGGACCAATTCAAGATGTCCAACATCTGGATCCAGCATGAGAAAATAAAGGGGTAGAAATAATCAAACAGTTATTTTAATTTCCCAGCACTGGAAGGCATGTTTCCAGAGAGTATCCAGCACAGTACATTTAAAAACCAAAAAACAAAGAAACAAACCAAAACCAAAACCAAACAAAACCCATCATACAAATACCATGAAATTTCAGAATAACGGGTACAGGAAAGATCTTAAGTTTGCAGACAGAGAATCTATCACAAAGGACAGAAGATAAAAATGTTATTCTGCCCCTTACTAGCAACACCAATGCCAAATGACAACATAGCAATGCCTTTGGTATTTTGAGGAAAAAACAATTCTCAGTCTAAGTCCACACCAAGCCAAGCCCTTAGTCAAGTATGTGGGTAAAATAAAGAAATCTTCATATAAACAAAGACTAAAAAAACAGACCTCCCATACACCCTTTCTCAAGGGTGCTTAATTGCTGTTAACTGGAGTTAGTGCTTCACCGAAATTCTTTGTTATTATGGAAAAACAAAATTGGAATCCAGGAAAGCAGGAAGGAGAAAATAAATCCCAGGAAAATATAGAAGAGACAAGTGTGCAACAAGGGTGAAGAGCAAGCCAGGCAGACCGCAGGGTTCAGAAAACTGTAGGAGAAAGTCTCCAAGCTGGGGGTGAGAATTCCAGGTTATATGACATACCTAACTTGTGAACAACTACATGAGAAGCATTACTCACAGCTGTCACAAAGTTTGAGGAAAATTAGTGATGACTCCTAAGATACTAAGCAAATGGTGGGGAGAGGCAGTTATTAACTTCTGGGGGAAAATCTGTACAATAAACTAAAAGTAAATGTAACACTTATTTGTCTCAGTAGTAAACACAGCCACAATATGATAGATGCTAAACATGGACTAAACTCAGGTGTTACAAATATGTGGAGAGAAAAAGAGGAGAAGAGTGGCTAGAGAAAAGCTTCACTAGGTAAAATGAAGTAAATATGTAATGTCTAATGTAGATAAATCAAGAATTAGCAATTTTAGCAAGTCATTTATAAATATAAGAGTACACAAGAAAAGAGCTAGAAGTAGTTGCCAGTAGGGGGGGAGTAGAGAGAATGAGGGTGGGGAGAATTAGAGCTGGGGAGCTACTGGGTTTGGTCTTAAGACTTTTGGTAGCATTGATTTTTTTCATATTACTCATTTATAAAACAGAAATGGACTCACAGACATAGAAAACAAACATATGGTTACCAAAGAGGAAAGAGGGAAGCGAGGGATAAATTAGGAGTTTGGGATTAGCAGATACAAACTACTATATACAAAAATAGATAAACAATAAGGTCCTACTGTATAGCACAGGGAACTATTTCAATATCCTGTAATAAACCATAATGGAAAATAATATGAAAAAGAATATATATATATATAAAACTGAATCATTATGTTGTACACCAGAAACTAACACAACATTGTAAATCAACTATACTTCAATTTTTTAAAAACTATGTTCATATAGATTACTTTGACAAATATAAAATATAATACTAGATAGATGAATACATAGGAAGAGGTAGATAAAAGAGAAAGAGAGACAGAGAGGAGAATCGGTAGGGAGGTAGAAAGGTCTGAATAACTATTAGGAAGACTTCTGTTGAAGCTAGAAACCATGAGGGGAGACCCAGGCTGAGCCAGACACTGGTGCTCTTTTGCCAGAAATGGAAGGTGAGCTTTGGGGGATCAGGCAGAAAGAAACTACTTTTTAGATTACGTAGGGAAGATTCTGGCTTGGACTGATATAAAAATAACATTGGAACAAAGGAGAATGTATTGACTTCTGGAGAGTCTGCAAAAAAGAACGTGAGATAGCTGTGAGCCAACTCTGCATTGCCCACCTGCAGAGAACACAACCCACTTCAGACCCCAGGTGTTGCTGCTCCCTGGACTTACAGGTGTGTACACCACCCCTGTGGGCAGACACAGAGTTCTAGGATCTAGTTTCTCCTTTAGCTGCACCTCAATCCTATTCAGTTATACTTGGTCCTTGTAACTACCTAACAGTGCACCACTGTATCTGACAATGCTTCCCACTGTCAGCAGAGGAGATATGTTGCCCTTAAGAATGATATTGGTGCCTTAGTCTTGGGAATATTCATCTCTAAGAGAGATCATATACTACAAGTCCCCAAGAAGTTCTTAAGAGATCAAATGAGAAAGCTCTCAAGCAGATCACAAAAGCTGGCTGGGCACTCAGACATTTCTTGAGATGATTAGACAAAAGGAGTTGGGCTAAATAACCTGTATGGCCCACTTCAGCTCCGAACTCAGCTGTGTCTAAATTAGACTCCACTGGAGAAGCTGCAGCTGCCTCATGGACAGAAGTCCTCTGACATGGTCATTCAGTTGGGTTCCCCAATAGATCAAGGGCCATTTTTCAACATTTCAGGTTCCTCTTCATGACATGGAGGTCACTCTGCTGAATTTTCAGCATCTGCCTTGAATCAGGCCCAATCAGATTTCTTCTTTTCATGTCTTTTCTTCTGATTTTAATAAATCCATAGTGAAGACTGAGTCACAAACTTCCACTGGTTACTTCTGGAACAGGTATTTCTGTGGTTAAGGTTGTCACGCGGCACCCTTTAGAGCATCCCTCTTCGTTGTTCCCTTTGAGTTGAAAGGAAGCTTAAGAGGCTTTCATTAACCATGATCGGTATATAAAACAATATTCCATAGAATTACTAAAAGTTCTAGGTTGTGAAAAACAAAACACATAGGGTTTCTAAGTTGCCCTCAAACTCAGTCTCCAGTCCTTTTGGTCCACATAATCTTGGCTGAGTGTGTGGGAGCCCACTTATTAAAAGCAGTGCCCCAGCTGACCAGCAGTGCCGTCATTTCCACTTTCCTGGACTAGGGTAACCAAGACTCCACAATCCAATTCTAGATTTTCTTTTCAGCCTCATCCGCCTCACACTCTACACAAAATGGCTGCTCCCCAAACAAAACATCATTTATCATCTTCACCCTTTTTCTCAAAATTCCAAATCCCTGGAATGGTTGGTTCTCTTTTACTCTATATTTGGAGTCCTCTTTGCATCTTTTCAAATACAGTTCAAATCCCCCTGCTACTCCGCTCCAGGCACTTTCCCCAAACCCCGCTGGCAGAAAGGGTGACTCTACCCACTAAGTTTCAAGGTACTTATTTCCTTTAGCATTCTGCATTGTGTAGGAGCCTTTACAGCTCCTTGATCTTGTAATGATTATTATTACTGAATAAGAAGTATTTCAGTAGAAGATAGAAGACATCCACCATAGGTCACGATGGACATGAACAACTTAACTTTTCTTCCAACTCTAAGATTATTTTAGTTCAATGTAACCAATCACGCATGTTTGATGACCTTCGCTACAGGAAGCCTAGAGTTCTGGGTTAGCCTAATCCTTCTTGACCCCAGCACAGTACTGGACAGTCAGAAAAGCAGTACAAGAGAACCGTGGAGCATGGCATTAACTTCACAGAACCTGGAGCTGGACTCCACTATGAAACTTTGGGCAAGTTATTTCACCTCTGTGAGCTTCCATTTCCTCTTGTGTAAACTGGAAAATAATAGTACCCACCTCATAAGGTTTATATGAGCATTAAATGGCTTAATAACTATAAACATTATAAACTGTGAACACCCTCCAGTTCATAGTAACCACTCAATAAATACTTTTTAATATTATTACTTAAAAAGAAACAAACAACAAAAAAAAAAAAACGGGAACCAACTCTGAATTTATTTGACTGTTCTCTCCCTTATTTCTCTCTCCCAAAAAACTCTTTGGTGGCTCTTACCAACTTTTATGGCTCTGTTGTGTTTTATGAGTCTCCCTATATGGTAGGGTACCACAGAGACTGTGAGGGATAACCAGAGATGGATCCAAACCCCAGGTGGGCTGATGAGACAAACTCCTTGGCCTCCCACAGTGGCAAGCCCCATATGAAAGGTTTTGCATCTTTGGCATAATAAAAAAATACTTCTAATAATAAATGTAAGGTTTCTATAAGAAGGTAACTGTAACAGTATGATAGTTCAGTGAGATGGAGCATTTTCATGGATAGGAGTAACTTCAAAGAACAGAAAACACTTTCCACTGTTTTTCAGAAATTCCATGTCTTATAGCATTATTTGTAGGGTGCTCGTTAACACTAAATTTAACACACAAGCCTCTGTGCTTCACCAAATGTTTCTTGTCGAAATGCCCTTACTTCACAGTGTGGGGTAGACAGGCTATTCCTGAGAGCATTCTGTCCCTTGACCATCACAAGGGCTGAGATTTACGCATTGAATCCCCTTTCTCTCCTGGGGCTGAGATTTAGATATGGAATGATTTCCCCCTGGGGCCAGTGAACTGTACACATGCTTTGTGCCCAATCAGGGAAGGGGCTATGATCAGTCTGTCTACAGGCTGGAGCCCTGTCTCCCAGAAGCCACTTTCACTCGACTGTCATAGTAACTGTCAGTATTAGATGAGAGAAATGATACAAAAATCATAGTATTCATCCAAGAGCCTTAAGAATCATTTGCTACCATACTGATCATCCAGTTGTTCATTCAACTGCCCAGGAAAGAAACCTATATTTGGGAGATTGGGAAAGGAGGGAACAGAGGAAGACTGGGAAAGAGGAAAAGAGAGAAAGGATCTGAAGAATTACAGGGGAAATAAAACAGAATAAGCCCTTGGAAGCCTCATATCCCCCTTGACAAGCCACGCAGCAGCCGTGGTGCGAAAGGCTATGACAGCTTTATTCTGGAGCCACGCAGCACACCAGAGCTGTGGGTCTGGGCACGCAGCAGCTGCACTCTGCCTCTAACTCCTGTAACCAAGAAGATCCGTCATGAAGGTGCCCATGAGGCCACGTCTTCATGAGCTGCCTGGGCAATTGATAAGTCGTCAGTTGGGAAGTAGAGACATTCACAGGTTCAGACCCGAAGCTTCGTCCTTAAAATGAATTGGAAGCATCTGGCTGTTTTGCTGTCAGTAGGTAATGATGCAGCCGCGTCACACACCCAGATGTGATTCTACATTTCTGCAGCTGTTCTGGTGGGAGTTTCAACACCCAAAACATCTGCTGCTGGGACTCTGTGGTACAATTCTCACTCCATCTCTCTGGGTTCTTATTCTTTTCCCAGAAAATGTACTTTCTTTCCACTCAGTATTTTCCTATTTTCCAAAGATGTTATTCCCAGCAAGGGGATACCCACCACATTCTATGTAACATGGAAGAGAAATCCATGTCATCTTCAAAATTCACAGCCAAACTGAGGGGTGTGACACATTCATTTTATGAGGTTTGATGAGATAGAACACTATAGCCAGGCAAAGAATTCATACTTTACGGCACACACAGAAGAAACGGCTGTAATGAAGTCACTTCTGTGTGTTAAACATCATGGGCAGAGGAACAACCTTAAAGTCTGAAACATTTATCTCCGAGATATTTGTTAGCATCAGCAAACTGCGCACATAAAACATTCTCAGTACTGCCTATTTAGTGGATAAAAGACCCTTTTAAAGCATGACTCCTCAAACATTTTGGATGATTAACATAAACTCTCATAACAGTTTTGAAGAGCAACAGGAAATCTCGAGTTATAAAATATTCAGGCACTTTGACTTAGTATTTTCTGGGAATTTATCCTAAAGAAATTATTTTATATATGGAGAAGTCTCATGTATAAAGAGGCTTATCATGGGACTTATTACAGTGAAAAATGGATTTGATCTATTGTCCTGAAATATGGAAATAGTTAAAAACTGTGTCTCGACGTCTACAGGATACCTGGAAAATCAATGTGAAGGACTGAAATAGTCCAGCTGCTCAGGCAGCAATTAAGAAGATATTTACTGGAGCTAATAATAACATGAGAAATGCTCTGACATACATTAAATGGAAAAGCAAAATACAAAATTGTTTGTATGTCGTGCTTAGAATCATATCAAAAACTGCCATTTGAAAATGACCCAAAGTAATTGCTCCAAAACAAAAAGAGCTATTGTGCTTGAGTGGGAGAATTATGAGCCATTTTCTCCTTTTTTCTGTTTTCCTAATTATTTACCAAGGGGTTATATTACTTGAGTCAATAAAAAGACAAAGAAAATGCATCTTTACAGTATGACGAAGATGTGAACTCTGCCAAGGCGAGAGTCTGAAGGAAGCACTACCAATGGCGCCCAAGGCATCTCACAGAAAGAAATTTGGAGCTAGCCGACTTCAGACTGAGACCTGTTTCTCTGCCACAAGCTCAGCTTTCTGTCTATTCTCTCCAGAGTTTCAAGGAACCCTAAGCGAAGTTAATCCAAGATTCTGACTTCACCTGCCTGAGTTGGAAGTACAGTGAGATTGAGAAAGCCAGCCCAGCATCGGAGGAAAGTTCCTAAATAAGCGCATATGGGGAGAATTATTTTCCTTAATTTCAGTGACTGAAAAAACCTGGAACAAGGCTCTTCTCTTTGGTTCTACCAGGAAACTTTTTCAAAACCATGAAACTTGGGAAGCATGAACCTACCGCTTCTGCCTCTCCACACCCAAATGTCTTTGCCAACCTCATAATAAGCCTGAAGGAGAAAACAGATTCATCTAATATTACTTTGGGCCTATTCTTTCACTTTTAGGAGTGAAAAGGGATGATTGAGTGATAATAAACTGATTAGTCTCGGGATTTCTCCAGGAAATGCTGACCCAGCATCATGGCCCTGGCGGACACCATTATAATTCTTTGATTTCCTGTCATGGCAGATAGTTCAAAAACTGAAAGTAAATAGGAGACATGGAAAATCAATGTGAGGTGCTGAATTGTTCCAGCTGCCGAGGTCTGTTAATTACATCATATTTTTATGGAGACATTCAGCTCAGACTTGCCAAGTGCCCACATCTGGAGGCAGTTGCCTGCCATCCTGCTGGGGGCAGCTCTTCTCCCCAGGCATGTTGGTTCACTGGAAAAGGACAAGCTACCCTAGGAAAGCCAGCTTGTACAGACCAACTCTCTGAGGCAAAATCCAGATGATCGCACGTCTTCCGTTACCATAGAGATAAGAGATGCCCGGAGCTGGAGAGGGGCCACTCGAGTGGCAGGAAGTGGGTTTGTCAGTATGTAGAGTGTGAACCTGAGGAAAATGAAAGTCTGTTCTACTTGGGTAGCCAGGCCACGGTGGACTAAGAGGGAGAGAGCCCGAGAAGAGACGAGAGAATGCAGGGAGCCGCTGAGGGAAACAACATGAGCGAGCCAGCAAGAGGACAGGGCTCAAAGGCGTGCTCAGCAGTACCAGGCCACCGGGAGCCACACTGCATTTCCAGGGCAGAGTCCTCTGAGCACCGTCTCTCTTGCCAGGAAATAAAAGGAGGCTCATAGCACTAGTACAGACTTCATGTCTTGTTTCCATAGAGGTCCTTCCACCTGTCCTTGTAATTTAGACCCCTCCAAAGTCCTTTCTGGTTTCCCTCCTCACCATCCCATATCCTTCCCTTTTTCTTTTCTCACAGTGCCCCGTTTTCCTATCTTTATGCAGGCTTCTTCAGCCAGGCGTCTCTCGTCACAGTTCTTTTTTCCTTCTCTTTGTTTTCCTCTCTACAGCACCTCCTACCCTCACTGACTTCTTGCAATTTTTTTCCCTAATTATAGCTTCCTACACAAACAGCTGGATGGAAGAAAACTCCGGTGCCTCTCAAAGATGCTTTGAGATGTTTCCTAATGTCCAGTCCCTGCTGCCCACCTCCCTGCTCAATGACAGGGTTTATCTTAAGCAAAGTCTTGGCATAGGCCTGAGATTTTCAAATCCTGTGCTCCTCAGAGAGGCTCCAAAGATTCTACACATATTTTATGCTAATCCCATTATTTAAATATGAATGTCCAATATGTGATGCCTATTTCATATTCTCTCCCTCCACACCCCAAAGACGTACACATTTTAATATAAATTAAATGCACATTAAATTTAAATGTACATACGTGTACTACAGGTACATAAACGTAACACATGTAAATATGCTTTACATTACATGTTTGTGTAAATTTTAAACTTACAAGCTTTAATATGTTGTGAATTTGTGCCAGACAAGTAAAGTGTTTTGGGCAGATTTGGAAATAAAGATTCTCCTAGAATTTCTAGTAAGTGTGTCATTGAGTAGGAACATTGTAGGGCTGTACTGGTATTTTTATAAATTCAGCCTGTGCATGCCTATTCATTTAAATTGCATAAAAAGTACACAAAAGCTCATGAGTGAAAGGCCCATTAGATGCCAAGTAAGGGTCCCTGTGTGCTCGAGGCATCCTTTTGTTGCAGGGCAACTGCACTAGTGCAACAGTGAACCAGCTTGTCCCATGTCCTAGATGGTTTCAGCGCTTGTTTTGATGTCCTCATTGCTTTTTTGAGTGACTTTTCTATGGGAAGAATTTGAGCACTTAATAAATAGCAGAAGTGATCCAACTTTAAAGTATAAATTTCTTGCTACTCCTCGTGTTAAGAATCCAGGTCAATTTGATTAAGGAGGTCTCCCAAAATTGCAAAGCCAGTGGTCAACAAACTTGTAATTTACAACTATTAATCAGAGCAAATTTCTTGATCCCAGAAGCTGACCTAAGGCTGGAACTATTATCTGCAGCCTCCAATTCTAATATTTTCACTCATTCAAATATCTTCATTTTTATAATTTTACTGATTTCTTAAAGATAACTTATAAATTTGAAGTAAAGCAAATGTGTATTAATAAATTATCATTTAATTGGCTTTCTATATTTGAGTTTCCATTTAGATTTCATTTGAAAATAAATGCTTTGCTACCCCAAAAAAAGTTGAGGACCACTGGCTTCACCCACCACCTCCGCATCCCTTTTCTCTTGGCACCCCCCCCAAAAGTTCTTGCTTTTCCAGCATGTTCTCTGCTGCCCTGTCTCCTTTCAAACTCGATGCCACCACTCTAACCTGAAAAAAAAGACTCACACTAAGATGCTCATATCTAAAAATGATTTAAGAAGTTACCCTGCCTGTTAGGAGGCATGTGGGGGGGGTTGCATTTTACCCACTTTACCTTAAACTCCTCAAGTCTTAGTGAACCAATATAAAGGAGTGAATCAACCACAGTGAATTTTAGGCACTTAGACATACAGAGAGCCTATCAGAGACAACCTTAAGTCAATCTCATACACTTTCATTACGTTTATCAAACTATCGTCTGATGACCACTAGCAGAGAACCACTTATGAGGTGCTTGTTAAAAAGGCAGATTCCTTGGGACCTAATCTGAACTCTCTGGAGGTTAGGACCTGAAGGTGCCTTTACAGCAAGCTCATCAAATCATTCTAAACTTCAAAGTTCAAGAGTCACCGCCATCAATCTTTGCACACTGGTGTAGAAGGCAAGGGCTAGGTGGGGATGCTACCTGCCCTACCTTTCCCTCAGTTGAAAGACACAGACTGAGAGGCATCCAGGGAGGCATCTGAGGGAAGAGAAGTACACAAGCAAGAAAACAAGTGTGGAGAAAGAGATAATATACAACCTACTGAGCAATTACGAATAGGAAAAGAAAACAATTCCAACTTCTTTTTCTCCAGCTCCAAACTCATGGGTCAGCAGCCAAAGTAGGTTGGGGGCAGTTTGACCGATGGAGGAAGCCCAGCTCCTGGCACATTGTGGAGGAAATGGTAGCATAGAAGGAGAGAGCTGTGCAGGCAGCAAAGGCAGGCAAGGCGAGAGGCCACAGGCACAGCATGGAGGCACCGAACCCTGCTCCCTCTGCCTGTGTGGAAAGGGTTTCTGGGATGCGCTTCCTTTTCAACCCTTCTCCCAGGCAGGCCCAGAACTCCTGAAATCCCCTGCTGGAAGCACTGGCACAGAACAAGCCCACTCCCTGCCCTGGCACCTCCTCTGGCCATTGTTTGTACCTCTGCCCTTCCTTCATAAAAATCCACCATGCACTCCCAAAGAGTAACCAGGACATTTCGTTTTTATTCCACATGCATCTCATTTGTCTTCAGTAGGTTCTTCCATAATCTCATCATTATTGCTATGGCCCTCAGAGGACAGCTGACTTGCATTAATCAGCCGAGCCCCTCATCGCTCACCAGATTCTTTACACTTTTACCATGCCCTGGGGCATGCTAACTTACTTGAAAAATTAATAAACCTCCCCCCTCTTATCTTACCTTATTAATGTCTGTCTTTGTAACCCATTATCCCCGCATATCATCAGAGATCACTGGAGGGTGCAGTGGTCACCAGCTCGCCCCCGCCTCACTCTATCTTAAAACTGGAACACATTCCCCCCTACCCCCCGAATGGCCAGAAAGAAAATGGCCTTCATGGGCCAGCAGGGTGTTTGTTTACCAGCTCGATGGCACAGTGGACGGAAGGCAGGAGAATTCTTGGGCTTCAGCTCAAAGCCATTAAGGCCCATTAAGTTGTTCCCTCCTCCCGCACCCCCTCTCCCCCTCTTTTGTGCACCCTAGTAAATCTGACTCATTAGCTTTAGATGTTTTGAAATACTGGTACATTAATCACTTGTGTTTGCACACTGTTTATGTGGGTTGTTGGTCATGGTCTGTAGTTATACTGGCTGTCTCCCTTGCTTACTTAAAGGTACAATCCAATTGAAAATAAAGATTTTTGCAGGTTTGCTCATTACACACAGTGTCGGCAGCTGGTGAGTGTCTTTTGCAATTCATCAGAGGCCTCCCAGACCACCTGCTCTCGGCATCCTGCAAACAGCTGGCTCTGGGTAAGTACCATAAGCTATTACCTTATACAACAAATAAATAAATAAATGGATGGATGGGTAGACAAATAAATAAATACATTGACCTGTCAACCTTGGAGCATTGCTTCTTGAAGGGAAAGTCTGTTTTGAATAGGGAAAAATACCTCTAGCCCAAACCTTTGTGGGGCCATTTAAGTGAAAAAAGAGGGGAGGGAAATGAAACTTCCAAAATTCTGAGTGGTAATATTTTGTCATATGAGTACCAAGGCAGTCAAGAAAAGGACTCTGCAAAAGGCTGGCTGTGTAGTTTGGTACAAAGAGTAAGAAGAGGAGGGTATTGAATTGAATGGCCTTTTGAGTCTTGTTTTCTTTTCTTTTCCTTTTTCTTGAAAAAGCCAGAGGGAGAGGTTGAGCTAAGGCCACCAAATGTCCCAGGATTAAGAACAAATTCCTGTTTCCAAGATTGTCACCATTTTAGATTTTTGTCACACTTACCCCAGTTTTTGACCTTGGGAATGACCTCTGGGTGGCCATGCCCTGCTCCAGTCCCCACCCCTTGCCCTTACCCTGCAGCCTGAGGAAAGTCTAGGGACCATGGGAGCAGAAGCCAAACGCTGGCCACACGGCTAGATACCTTCAAGGAAAGAGGACAGGACTGAAGAGTAGACAAGTTCTCTACTGCACTGCAGCAGAGCTTAGCAGCACAAACTAGAAAATGTTTGGGGTGTAAGGTTAAGGGCATTCAGCAGAGTGTCATTCTGAGAGATTTCTAACTTTTATCAGACAGCCAGAGGGCTCCTTGAGGTCAACTTGAACATTATTAATAATCTGGGGCTGGGTCTTGCAAACATCACCAAGTACAGCTATGACACCCCAAGATCATTTACTCCAGTATCCACAGATCAGTCAAAATCAACCTGTGTCTTTTGATTTGTCCTTGCAAAACTGGAAGGCCATTCTGCTGTAGACAGGCATCTATCTGACTCACTGTTTATGAGCTTTGCTAATCAAATGCCTAAACAGAGCTGTTAGAAATCATTATTTTCATCTTATAGCTGGTTAAATTCTAATCATTTTTGCAGCTTTATTTTTTGTTACATTTTTAACAAGAGTGTTTATGGGTTGAATTGACATGGAGAAATATTTTTCATTTTACCAAATTAAAAAGTTGAAAATGAAGATACATCTATATTCCTACATTTCACTTACTTTAATCCCTTAAGAACTACCAAGAGCCCAGTTGCTCTGTGTAGAAAACCAGGAGCATCAGCTTGTCAGAAATACAGACTCCCTGAAACAGAATGTGCATTTTAATCTTTAAGATCCCCCAAGGGACTTGTTGAAACATTAAAGGTTAGTGAACACCACTCTCACATGCTCTCGATTGTTTTAGGTCAAAAGTATCTATAGAGTTTGCCATAAGCCGTATCAATACTAAGGTGATCACGCAAATTTGAATAAGAAAATGCAAACCAAGCATATTTCTCACCTACTATGGGAGCTAAAATGCTCAGTTCTTTGGAGAAGCAGCACAATGTGGTAGAAAAGAAAGAGAGGACTTGGAGTTATAAAAATCTGAGTTTACTTTCTGACTCTTCCACTTAGTAGAATCTTGACACTAGGCAGTCACCCCTCGGAGGCTTCATTTCCTCAGATGAGAATGGTGATAACAGCAACTCTACTGCCAAACTGCAGGATGGTTTCAGAAATACTGGTAACCCTTTATGTGCAGTCACATGATAACCTCCAAAAAGTGTTATACATGTACAATTAAACTGTAGTCATCATAGTAGTAAGTAATAGGGATGTTAGAGACAGAACAGCTGGATCAACAAAGGGGATGAGAATGAGGACCCCACCCCAGAGATGGAGGGAGAAGAGACAGGCCCTGGCATCCTTCAGTGGTGCAATTAACACTTCACTAGTGGTAGTGGATGCTATCAAAACATAATCTACAAAGAACAAAGAACTTTATTGGGAGTCTTAAGAATTGCAATTCAGGAGACATAGATTCAGATAAGACCAAAAGTGTGCTCCAGGGAAGAAAGAGTCAGGGGCTTATAAAGGCAAGCATTACAGGGTTATTCAAAAATCATGACTGACTCTGACACAAGAAAGGAAATATATTTGTCCTTAAGAGATAGGCTGTCACAAGTTATTTTAGGGTAAGGGTTCTATAAGTATCTTGAGTTTCTGGAACATTGGGCAGATGTTAAGACAAGAAGTGGTCAAAGTTCAGATTCCCTACCCCCCTGAGATGTGGATAAGTCACACTTCCATGATGGCCTCCCAGCTCCACTGTAGACAGCTCTCTTAATAATACCAACTCCGTTTTGATTTTCCTTTCACAATGCACTGGCCAGTGCAATATCTCTGGCCCTTGAGAAATATGAGAGATATGTTAAACAAAGGGAATTAAGTACCTGTTGCTGAGGGTCTTTGATTTATTGAAGAAAGATTATGACAAGCTCAGGATGATCATTCAACAATTCAAGCAAACCTGTAGGAACCCAAGGGACTTCTAGGGCAATATTTAAGAAAACGCTGATCTCTTATAGCCAGTGGACAGGAAATAAGAATGGCCAGGCTCAGAACTTAAAGAACTTAATAACAAGAGTAGCAGAGCTTTAGAGAAAGTTAAATTCTCCTTATGGAAAGTTTCCTCTGCTGAGATCAGGGCCCTACCAAGGAAAACACCAGAACTTGACACTTGGAATGGGCATCTTCGAGTAATGCAGCTGAGAATTTTTAGCTCCCAGGTTCCCCGAGTCCTCTGTGCATACTAAAGAGGCCCACCACGCTTTGTTAGCGATGTTAGCGATAATGCACCCCAAGTTACTTGAAGATCATTCAGAGGCCTCAAATGAAGCAGGTGTCTATATTAGTGTGTCAGGGCTCCCCAAGGCCACCCTTATGTTTGATAATTCACTACGAGAACTCACAGGTCTCAGCATATTGCCAGACTCACAGTTAAGGTTTATTACAGCACAAGGATACAAAGCAAAACCAGCAAAGGGAAAAGGCACATGAAGTGAAGTCCAGAGGGAACCAAGTACAAGGTCTTGTTCCCTGAGCAGAATGCACCTAATTCTTTGATCAACAAGTATGACAACGCATGTGGAATGTTACCTATCTGGGAAGCTCATCAGAGCCCCAGTGCCCAGAGTTTTTACTGGTGGCTGATCATGTAGGCAGCCTCTGCCTGACACAGGCCAACATTCCAGATTCCCAGAGTAAAGGCAAGTGTTCAGTATAAACCATATTTTCTGTACAGTGGAGGTACAGTGAGTTACCCTTCTCAGTTCTGGGAATAATGGGAACCCTCCCAAATCCAAGTTCCCAGATGCTAGTCAAGGGCCAACCTTTAAGCTGGTCTTACAAAGAATGGAAGTCATGCTTTGTGACCCTGGAGTTAGACCTTGTAACCATTTCTTCCATTTCACATGATGCAACAGTTTTGTCAATAGAGGGCACTGGAGTGCCACTGCAGAACCGTAGCCACAGGAAGGGGCTTCTCTTACTGGTTCCATTGAGCCATTTTTCTTTGGCTTGACTGCCAAAAGATCAGCATGCAGGCCTGTTGGTACCTCACCAGCCATTATGGACCAACTCCAGCCTCCTATCTGCACCCTCCAGCAGTCTTCTCCCCCACCCAGCAGGGTGCTCCCTATAGACCAGCTCCAGCTGTGCCTTCTAGTAAGTGTCTTCACCACAAGCATACTGTGTGTTCCCATGGCAGCTATGCTCTTTCCAACGAGGTCCAGATCTCAGCCTTGCAGGAAGAAGACAGAGGAGATGTCTATTCTTGGTTCTTAGCCCCTTTCCTTTTTCATGTTCCCCCAGCCCTAGCAGTAGTAGCTGCTTTCCATATATGCTATTTCTGAATTCTTGGAGTCCTCTTTTAGTCCTTTTTGTAGGAAAAAGATATTTTGTTAAATATCTCTTACTAATGAATGATTCTTTAGATTAAATTTTCTCTGTTGAAATTACTTGTGTGGTTTCTGCCTCCTGACTGGACCCTGATTGATGCCATGCCTTAAAGGATAATGCTTGCCCCCACTGCCCCTCCTGAGAACCAGACAGATAACAAAGTTAAATCTCAGCACATCCTAACTTGCATGTGCTGAGTCAGCTAGTGGAGAAAATGAACTATCCTCCAAAGGAGCTGCAAGATCTCTGCCCAATGTATGCTTGCAGGAGTGGGGAAGGTTTATGTGGGAATGAATTCTGGGAGGTGGGGGGCTTGGAACTTAAGGTTGGATAAAGAAGAGTTTATTAGCATGGCATACTTTCCCATTGTATGCCAATCTAGGCAAATACCACACTGCTAGGATGGCTCTTAAGAGTCTGGAAAATGTGATGACCCATGTGAATGGCCAAATGAATTAGAAACACGAAAACTGATACGGCAAATGGTCTGGAAAAGGACCCCAAGGCTCAGAGAAATGAGTACGCTAGAGAGGATTTACTAGGTAAGTCTGGAAACCCCACTATACCAGGAGGGCCTAGAGGACACCCTTTTACCAAAGAGGGAAGAATGCACTCATGAGAGGGTACCCACACTGTTGAGAAGCTTAGTGGTGGCTCTCCTCTGTGACCAAGGCTGAGAGGAAACATCACTACAGAACTGAGCTCACAGAAAGCAACAGGAACCTTGAAATAACAGAGGACTAGTGGCAGCACCTCACTATCTGAAGCAAGGTGAGCAAATTATCACAATGAAATCAAGGTCAGAGTAGCACCCAGGGACACTCGGAGAGCTATGGAGATGGTAAATAGAACATGATGTTCCTAGGGGCAAGACTGATGAGCAGCCAGCAAGGGTATTGCACAAATTATCCAACTAAAAGAAATCAAGAATGGATGATCAAGAGTCTGCAGGCAGCTGCCCAAATAAAATGTCATGATCGCTTGCCAGGCTTCTGGACCTGAGCCAGTTCTCGTTTCCAGAACAACTGAGAGAGAAGTCACGTCCCCACAAAAAAAAAGACACTGGAAAACCACAGCAAGCATTTTCAGTAACAATTCTCCCAGTGCTTCCCCAGAGTGACCTACAGCCATTTACTTACTCAGGTCACCATCCAGTGGAAGAATGGGAACTTACAAGATTCTTGGACCCAGGGTCTGAGTTGACTTTGATTCCCAGGGACCCAAAGCACTTCTGTGCCCTCCATTTTAGTTGAGGAATATGGAATCCAGTCATGGCCCAGGTCCAGTTCAATATGGGTCTGCTGGGTCCACAGACCCATCCAATGATCATTTCCCTTACCCAAATATATAATTGGGATGGACATACATGGTAAGTGACAGAATTCTTACATCAGGTTCTTAATCTTTGGGATGAGAGCTACTTTAGTGGGGAAAGCCAAGTGGAAGCCTCTAAGATGTCCCCACTGCTCCCCATCCAAGACAGTAAATATAAAACAATACCATATCCCAAGGGGAATGGAAAAAATTAGTGCCATCATCAAAATGGTAAAGAATGCAGGAATGGTGACTGCCACAATATTCCCACTTGATTTACCACTCTAACCCATACAAAAACTGTATCGATCATGGTGGAGGACAGTGGACTACCACCAGTGGTGTGCTGGTAAATGTTTAACAACTGGCTCTCCAGGAGTCTGAGGGGAGGTTTGCTTTGTAGACTTTGCCAATTTCCATGGAATAATGCTCCCACAACAGGCTTAACAAACCAGCTCACAAGGCTCCTGAAAATGTAACCACAGGCCAGTATAGGGCTGCTTTGGCACCCAGATTACCACAGACTTAACGAGGTAGAAGTCTCAATTGCAGCTGCTGTGGCAGATGTAGTATCTTTACCACAACCTTCAGCATAGCCACAGCAATTAAGCTGGCTAACTTTTCTTTCCATCTCCAGCAGAAAGAAGGATCAGAAGCAATTCATATTCACATGGGCTGGATGACAGTAAAGAGTTATTGTCTTCTCCCAGGGCCTTGTTAACCCTCTGTTAATTCCCCAGGGCCTCTTTCATAATAAGGTCCAAAGGGACTTCAACATTCTGGAGACTTCCCAGAACATCACATTGGTCCACAATATCAATAACATCATGTTAATCAACTGGATTTGTAGAAAGTGGCAGGTGCTCTGGAGTATCCTGGTAAGAGACTGAGCTCCAAAAGCAGAAGATAAGCCCTCAGAAGATTCAGGAACACACTCTATCAGTGAAAAGTTTTTAGGCATCAAGCAGACTAGAGCATATTGGAAAATCTCTTCCAAAGTAAAAGATAAATTATTGCACCTTATACCTCTTTAAATTATTATTATGCATATGCAACCAACAGTGCCACATGGGCCAGATGATCAAGTATAGTGTCTGTGGCAGGAAAAAAACACCATGTGAAGCTTGTGACATAGTATCCCACTGGGAACCTCCTTGCCCAGGTTCCCCTCCCGCTGCTGGGAACAGCTCACAGTCAATGACTAGCTGATGTAGAAATATAAAGCCTTAGCCTTTGATTCAGTCTGGGACAATTCTGAAGAGCTCCTCACCCAAATATCTCTCCAGATCTCACTCAGGATCATCTGTGCCCACTTCTTTGCAGATGTAGATCTCAGGAGTGCTCCCCAAGAAACCTTCTGTATGCAATGCTCCATCTCAGGGTCTGTTTCCAGGGAGAACACCCTAAGACCGCCTCCACCAGGACTCTAAATCCCACCCTTTCTTTATCTAGAGCAGCTCTGCTTTTTTCTCTTTTATTTCTTGTTTTCAGCATTATTATTACTGCCCAGTGCTCCCTAGTAAGATTTCCTCTGAAGAAAAAAAAAGGGGGGGCAAAAGTAGAGTCAATCAATGTCTCACTCTTGAAGAACACCTTGGTTTTGTTGCCTTGTAACCAAACCATTGCCTGCTGAAGGCTGATCAGGAGTTTGGACTTCACCACAAAGTCCAGATTGAAAATATGTTGTCTTTTCACAAGCCACTGGCAGAGCCTTCCGGCAGAATTTCAAAAGGTATTCTGAGGTCAGACTCATCCCAAAATGATCATAATCAATTCACTGTAATTGATTCATCAACTCAATTAATTAACCAACTTAGTATATTAAACTTAGTTAATGACATCAACCCTGAGTAGGAAGTAAGGATTAGTGGCAGCATATATGACAAATATTTGCAGAACTCTTCTAGAAATTGTATAAGGTAAGTACTGGGAATGAACATGTGCAGAGGAAAACACCAGGTAAAACCCAGAACTACTACAGAACTGGATGTTCCAGAAGGGTGGGCTGCGTTACTAAAGCAGAACCCCTGAGTTAGAAGCAAGGCAGAACAGTTCCTCCAGTAAAAGAGGTGGCACTGCAACTGTTACTGATGTAGCCATCAGATTGGAGGCACCTGGCCTGGAGGGCATGGAACAGCTTGCCCTAGAATCCAGATCCAATGGGATACCAAACACAGAATTCCTTCCAAGACTGTGGTGACCTAAGACTTCCCAGGAGCAGAAAGACTCACAGGATTGGCCACGGAATCATGAAGAAATCATGAAAAATCAGTGCTACTTGTGACCCAAAGGAATTAACTAAAAAACTGAAAGATTTCAGGATTACTTGAGAATCCAAAAAGAAGACTATTACAAACTAAATAAATGTATCAAAGTCAGTAGTATTCCCAAGGAAGTCATAAAATACAACAGATTAAAGCAGATGTCACACTGAACATGTGTACTTCTGTGTATACTCATGTGTGTATGTGTGTATTGTAGCTATTTAGTTTTGGAAGAAACTTACTAAAAATTTTTTTAATTAAAAATAATGTAAATATATATTTATATATATTATGTGTGTATAAGAGAGAGAAAGAGAGAGGAAGAACCTCTGTGGAAGGGGAAAAACAACCTGAGCCATCCTGACCTGCTGCCCTTAGGCCTTCACTTGCTCCTGCTCTGGTCTTGACCAGAGTGGCTGACAACTCTAGGCTGCATTTTCTAGGCCCCTGTGACAGCTTGTTCTCGTAGGACTTGGCCAATGGAAGGCACCGCTGAGAGATTAAACGGCAGAAGAAAGAAATTGGGGTACTTTGCCCCCTCCTTCTGTGCCTCAGGAGACAGCCCAGTCGCAACTGTTTTCTCTGTGGCTCTGGCTCCCACTAGACAATGACTTCTAGTGTTTAGCTTCCCCAGGTGACTAACCACTGGCTCCAGTAACCCTGCCTCCCCACTCTACCCTCCAGCCTCCTGTTGTTGCTAATCTCTGGGTTGCCTCACTGTCTCATTTGCCTTCTCAGCATTTTAACAGCCAGGTAGCCAATCCCCGGCATTCAATTCGCTCTGTTTAAAGTGCTCATGTTTTTTGTGTCCTGCTTAGACACTGACTGTTCTGAAAACTGAAAAAATTTCTTGAAGGATAAAATGAAGATTTAATTATTAGAAAGGCCAATATTGTGTACTGCATATACACACAATATATGTCTGTATACATCACACACACACCCCAAATTTACCTCTATATTTATTTCTTTATATATGTCCATATATTAAAAACCATGAGTTTAAGCTGGTTCTTCCAATTCCAATCCAACATTACAGGGTTTATTCTAGTTAGAGTTGACAAATAAAATACAGGATGTCCAGTTAAGTCTGAATTTCAGATGACCAAAAAAAATTAGTATAAATATGTCCTAAATGGTATCCTGAATTTTTATTTGCTAAATCTGGAAACCCTAATTCTAGCTGTCCCTATTTCCATGTATGTTCTCTTTTTTCCAATAGTGAGATACTTGATTCCCATTACTTTCACCATATTTCTCAATCTGTGATTTATTGCCAAACTCTTAACCCTACGCAGCTCCTGTCCCTACCTTGCACACAAGCCCTGATGCCCACTTGGGATGTCTACTTCATTCCAGCCTACTAATGGTTTTTTGGTGATGGTGGATGGAAGGGGAAGGAAGGGAGAAAACAGATTTAAAGAATGGATGGGGAAAGGGAAAGGAAATGCAGTTAACACACAACCCAAAACCTGGCATACCAAAGCGAACATGAATTTCTTGTTCACAGGTCTCTGGGTCGGCTGCAGCTCTGCTGGGCTCAGCTGGGCTCTGTTGTACTTTCTGTACTCTCATTCTGCATCCCAAGATAAAGAGGTAGCCACAGTCTGGGGCTTCATATACAAGGGGGTAGAAGCTCGAGAGATAAATCTCACTCAAGAGGCTCCTTAAAGTCTCTGCTCAAAACTGGCCGCTATCCCTTCCATTTACACTGCATTGGTCAAAGCAAGCCCACAGCAGAGCCCAAAGTTAAGGGGACAGGAAGAAGAGTATACTCTTCCCACTAGGAAGTATGGCCAAGTAGGGGGCTGGAGGAATAACTGAGAGCAGGTAATACCATCTACCACCAATGCCAATTAAGTAAGAACAAACACAACCAATATAACAACCATACATAAAAGATAAAGCCATCAATGGAAAAAATTCTCATACTGAATCAAAACACTGTACCTAAGAGACAGATCTAAAATAAAATAACTCAGCATGGTTGAAAAGAAGAGTAATTTTTTTAAAAAAGCAAAGTAGCATGTTATTATTATCTGAAAATTTGAGCCCAAAACCTTGTGCAGAACTCTCCAGCAAAATAATATGACAGCTATAGTTAATATAACTTTTTTGTGTTGGTATATTTGAAAGTTGCTAAGAGAGTAGATCCTAAAAGTACTCATCACAAGGAAAAAAAGACTTTGTAACTATATGAGGTGACGGATGTTAACTAAACTTATTATGGTAATCATTTTGCAATACTATGTATGTCATTATGCTGTACACCTTAAATTTATTCAGTGTTGCATGCCAATTACATCTCAATAAAACTGGGTGGTGGCGGGAGAACTCTCTAGTAACTTAAGCAATTACTCAATCTTAAAGGTCAACGAACCATGTTTCAAACCTCAACCTTGTTTTGAAAAAGCACAAACACACACTTAACAGTGATAGAAATTACACATATGAGAGAGGAGAGACAAAGGTCCATACTACACAGAGACTGTCTCCTCTTGTCAACATTTACAAAATAGGATATTTATAAAAATTGAACCGTATTACATCCCAGAGAAAGCCTTAATAAATTCCAACTAGTTCAGACCATACTTACTGAACACAGCAGCAGAAGATCAGATATAAATAGATTAATATCACAGAAACAACAAATGAAGCCCACTCCAGAGGAATTAGACCATTCTGAATTTTACTGGTTAAAAGAAAAAAATCAAAACTGCAATTATAGACTGTTTGGGGGAATAACAATAGGAACATTACATACAACTGCTTGAGCTGGTATTTCTTATTAAAGGGAAAATGATGTTGGAACAATTAGTTAGCCTACTGGGGTGGGGGGGAGTAAATTTGGATCCTTACTGCATAATTCCTTATGCCAGATGAATTCCAGATGGATTAAAAATTAAAATATAAAAAGGGAATCCATATTTAACCGTAGATTTTTTCTTTTATAGTTTAGTGGCCAAGCCTTTTGTACATTAAGCCAAAGGCAGAAAGTAAAAAGATAATATTGGTATATTAGACTCTATTAAAATTTAAAGTTCCAGAAAGAGCTAAAAAAATGGCTAACAGAAATTAAACTCTGAGGGAGATATTGCTAAAATTGTAATACAAAAATGTTTAATAGCCCTAATATGCTAAAATAATCATACAAATCCATATGAAGAATTGAAACCCAGCCAGAAAAAAAGGCAAATTGCATACACAAACACTTCAGAAATAAACAATTCAAACTGCAAGTAAGCATACATAGAGATGTTCGGTCGTGCTAGAACTATGTTTGTGTACATAAGCATGTGTATCTGAGCAGAGAGAAATGTCTGAAAAGATAGATAACAACATGTGAACAATGATTATCTCTGGGGAGTGGGATTTCTTCTTTCCCTTTTAGAATAGCTTTGATTTTTTAAAAATCAGCATATATTAATTGTATATGTTTTATGATTAAACTGCTCAGCATACTAAATACACACAAATAAAAACTGATGACTCCTCTTTTGCTTTTTATAAAAAATTTTTAAATTGGTTTTTAATTATGTGGTAGAAGAGTGCTACTGACAAGGTGCTATACACTGAGTGTCCATGTCCCCCCAAAATTAATACATTGAAACCTAATCCCCCTTATGATGGTATTTGGGGGTAAGGCCTTTGGGAAGTGATTAGGTCATGAGGGAGGAACCCCATGATAGGATTAGTGTCCTCATAAAAGAGACCCCAGAGGGCTCCCTTGCCCCGTCTGCCATGTGAGGACACAGCGAGAAATGGACATCTATGGAACATGGACACCAAATCTACTGGCACCTTGATCTTGGACTTCCCAGTCCCACCTAGTCTATGGTATTTTTGTTATAGCAACCTGAAGGAAAATAAGATGAAATGTCCACTTTATATTAGAAGATAAGAAAATAGGCTACAAAACTATGATTTAATTTTTGTTTTGTAAAGGAGATACATTAAATAACAGCAGTTTTCTCCAATAACAGATTTGTGGGTCATTTATGGTTTTTGTGTTTTCCAGTTGTCTACAATTAATATTTAGAAAAAAATCATTTTTTTATTTTATTTTAATAATAAGAGTTTATCTGCTATAGCTAGAGTTTCCAGACTATGAGGCTCCCATCATTGTTTCAAAGTTTGGGTTTTCCTTGTCAGGAATAAAGCAGGGACCCATCAGAGATGTGGAGTATTGAGGGATCCACAGCACAAGCTCTTAGGTGGAAACTGATGCCTAGTCAGTTCCTGAGACTAGAATTGGGAGCAGAGCTGTTCATCCAGCATCTAAGCCTTGAGCAGTGATTCATGCTCAGTAAATGCTTATGGGACCCCTACCAGTACCAGGCATGGGGGCAGATAAAGCTGAACTAGACAGAACCACTCTCTCCATGGAGCCCACAGTTTAACAGAGAAGACACAGTGAATACAGAGTGTCATGTGTGCAGGGACATAGAGTAGGTGCAGGAGGGAGAGGGACTGAGGGAGGGTGACCAACCATGCTGGTGCGCCTGGGACTAAAAGGCTTTCTGGGAGGTAGGACTGTTGGTGCTAAAAAAATTTTTTTTTAATTTTTTTAAAATGGAAAAGCATGGCCATACCAGGGTAAGCTGGTTACCCTAGAGAGAGGTCAGGAACAGCTTCAAAGTAAAGCTTCAACCTAAGTAGGGTTCTGGAAAATAATTAAGCATGTTTTAGGAAGGACAAGCCTGGCCCCCTGATGTCCTCCCTGTCCAGGATTGGGCTGGAGAGCAGAACTGGTTGCACAAGAGGTCACTTTCTGCTTTTCAGATTACCAAATCCCTTCCAAAGCTGAGGAGAAAAGAGATTACAGCCTGACAGAGGCCACAATCATGCGATCCCCTTCCCACAGGGTGAAGATGAACCAAGCCTTGTCCATGACAGATGGGACGGTGGCCCTGTGGAGGCTGCCTCACTGCACATCTCCAGGGAGTGGGCGCCACTCACACAGAGTGCAGGTGTTCCTGTCAGCAGCAAGGCAGGATGCTGGTCAGGTCCTGAAGGACCAGGAGGGCTGCTTGCCTGGTCAGCCTGGAGGAGTTTTCCTGAAGAGCCCCATATGACACTACAACACGAGTCCCAGGAACCCATCCATCTTTGCCTGAAGTGGAGCCCTCCATTTGCAGAAGGAATCGAGACAAAGCAAGTTCCTCCTCTACATGACTCTGGAGAAGAGAAGAACAGAATGATATAGCACCAGGAGTGCTGCAAGGCTTAGCGGAAACCAGGGAGAGCAGTGAGCATCGCAATGGGTCACTGGGTCAGTACATCATCTGAGTGAACGCTGAGTTACAGAAATGGGGCTTCACAGGGAATCCACGAGAATCACAAGGTAACCAGCTCTGCAAAAAGTGGGGAGAGGCCCAACCAGCCACAGATCACAGGGGCTCCAGCTGAGTACATTGGACTCCACCAAATCCTCCCGTTCACTTGGAACCACTACTGGCCCACCTTTCATATTGGCTTCATCACTGACATCTTGAAGAGATCCCTGGCCTCTGACAGTTACACTTGGACCTCGGGGCTCTTGAAAGAGTAAACTGAGTCCCTAGCTTTTCTATTTCTGAAGGACAAGCTAATTCAGTGATGACAAAACCTCTCTGCCAAGTCATTTTTCTCCCCAGCATGCCTCCCATACCCACCATTTATCAAAATTATGCTGAGCTTGGGAAAAGGAGACACTGGCATTTCCATACCTATCTCTGGGACTCATCAACCTCCCCTTGCCTCTGAGTGGGAAGTGTCGACCCCTGAGGAGACAGGAAAGCAGCAAGTCAGAGTCACCAGCCCAACCACTCCTCACTGGCTCCTCTGAGCAGGCATATCCACCTCCAGGGAGGAGGAAGAACCTTGCCGGGCCCCTTACTCCTTCACTGTCCTCTTCCTTGGCTGGTATATACTTCAAAAGCTATGGTATATTCTCCCTCAATCAAGCCAAGATTGGCTTAAACATTGCTGAAGAAAACAGAGGTCAAAAGCAGTTTGTACTGAAGCATACTTAGGGGTTTTTCTAAAACACACAGGCAGCTCCTGCATGGCCTCTGTCAGCCTCCTAAATATTTTAAAATAAAGTATATAGTCACCCCCTTCGTATCTGTTTCCAGGACCCCACAGACACCAAAATCCATAGATGCTCAGGTCCCTTATATAAAATGGTGTAGTATTTGCATATAACTACACACATCCTCTTCTGTACTTTAAATCATCTCTAGATTACTTACAATACCTAATACAATGTAAGTGCCATGAAAATAGTAGCCAGTACACAGTAAATACAAGTTTTGCTCTTTGGAACTTTCTGAAATTTTTTTCTGAATATTTTCCATTGGCGGTTGGTTGAGTTTGTGATACAGACCCACAGATATTGAGGACTAGCTGTATAGTGTAGCTGTAAGAGTGGCACAGCTGCACTATAGCTTGGAAGCAGAAGACAGAGTTTAAAAAGCCAAGTAGAAGGTTGCACTAGTCCTTGTTAAAGAAGGCAGGGACCCAGAGCAGGATTCAGAACTACTGGGGACAGACTTGAGAAGTAACAAAGTCAAAAACCTTGTGTTACTGGTAAAATTGTTACAAGGGGCTAAGGAGGCAGAGAAGTTGAAAATGAACTAAGTTTATGAGCCTAGTATGGAACTCGGGCCTTCAGACTATAATCTACTTCAGCTCAAATTTCTTGGCAATTCTTCATCTTCATTTTAGTGGTTCTGCTTCATCATACTCCGGGCAAATTAACTGCCTTCCACACTTCAACACTTTCTGTGCCCATCAGCTCTGGTTCCAGAAGCAAAGGCAGCTGGAGGAGGAAAATAGAGCCAGAAATAATAGAAACCCAATGAAAAAGAAGGCTGGAATGCATTCTTTAGTGCTAAAAGAAAATAGAAAGGAGAACAGAAGATAACCTCACAAAACGTGAGCTACAGATCACTTGTATCCCATGATCTTAGGCCCAGAATCCTCCCAGTCCTCAGGATTGAGCTTACTCCAACTCTGTCTCCACCTCGGAAACAGAAAAGTATGTAACAGGAAAGCACAGCTGTCATTCTAAATAACCCCGAAATATATTGATGCCCAAATAGGTGATGTCTGAATCACCTTCTACACATGCCTGAGCAACATTTTTATTTCACGTCAATGTGTCTTATTTCACAAACATATTCTGATAGTGCATAAGCCCTATATTATCACAGAAGGTAAGACATGTCAACTCAAGTTGAGCCTCATACTTAGTCTAACCCCAACTGGATGATGGAGAAGCACCTCTCCAGGTACACTGTCTTTGTACCAACATCCCATCATTATTTTCCCAACACTTTGTCAGCTAACAGATGGCTGGCATTCATCCAGTCATCCTCCTAGTAACCCAAACTGAAAAGTTTGTGGTCATCTTTGACCTCTCACTCTTCTTCATGCAAGTTTTATTAGTTCTGTCTCCACAATGTTACTGACAATGGTTCTCTCCTTTCTGTTTTCACAAAACGCATCCCATAAGCTTAGTTCCCACCCCTTATTTACTTCAATTACACTCTTCGCCCCAAATATACCTCCATAGTTTCCTATTTGCCTTATGAACATAGGCAAACATTATGTACCATTTAGCTTTTTCAACATTTTAGAACTCACAAGTAGAAAATTATTATTATCTTTACCAACATCAAAAGCAAAGCACTTCTCGGGTGCTATATATTCTCCAGGGGCTTTATTAAATCTCTTTTGCCAAAAGCAATTTTTCTCTCTTTGACCTCTCATGGAAGGTTTCAAAATAATCTGCATTATAGTAGAGTTCATTGAGAGTTCACTGCATTCCTATCTTCACTCCCCTATTTGACCATAGGCCCCCTGAGGGCAAAAGCAGGGCCTTACGAACCATCACACCCCTCATGTCTCCTAGCATAGTGCCCTGCTCAGTCAATGTTTGCTGAGTGATGGGATAAATAAACAGTCTTAGTTAGAACTCACACCCCCTTAGCAAACTGGAAATGAATGGAGAATGTGGAGTATCAATGGGAGGCATTGCTCCAGCTGCTCCAGCATGTTAATTACACAATACTTTTATTGAGCAATTCGGTGGTAATTCTTGCAGCTATTCCTCCTTAATAAGATCCATTGTGCACCATAAAATAGTAACTGGGACGCAGTTTGTATTCCACATACATCACATTTCTCTTTAGCAGGTTCTTCCATATCCATAATCTCATCATTATTACTATTACCCTCAGAAGACAGTTGACTTGCATTAATCAGGCCTGCTGCCATTCCCTTGCCAGATTTTCTGCAGTTTTATTGTGCTTTTGGACATTTTAATTAACTTGAAAAATTAATTTTGAAATCTTACCTTATTAATGCTCTGCCCCCTTGGAAATCCCTTCTTCTTGTTTATTATCACTGACCATTTGAAGATGAGGTCATTAGTGATTAAAGCTCCGGAGAACATCCACGCTATCTTGCCGCAGACTATACTATTTTCAAATGGGATGAGACAAATAATCCAAAAATTGAAAGGGGGGAGCTGGTTTTCTGTTGCTTTGGGAGCTAAAACACTTATAATTTCAATTATGCCATAACATTTACTCCACAACTATCTGCTCTCTCCAGAAGCCCAACAATGTTAGTTATATTAATGCCATATACAGTGGTGAGTTTTGTTTTACCCACTTGACAAGCTGAAATGAGTAAGGCCCCAGATTTGATAACTTAAGAGCATTGACATATAGCCAAACAAGTAAGACATGTCAGGTCGAACTAGCTTCTTGATCCTCAATGCTCTTTCTGGACCCTGGGAAATATAAAGGGACAGTCGTTGAACATGAATTCTTCATTTTCTAAACAAAAAATGGCAACATCTTGCAGGCTAACTCCAAAAGGTTGGTAATGGCTTCATGGTCACTACAATGAGCATGTGAAGCTACATCAGGCTCATCCACAGAGTGTCCTCACCTGTAAAAGCACCCTGCCATGCGTGAGTGACAGCAGCTTATCTGTCAACCTTCCCCATTATAAACACTCAGTTACTCTTTCAGTATAATTTACAATTGATTATGAGGATCTGCTTTAAATTTCATAGAAAGGGAAGACTCATATAATCCCTATGCCTGTTGATACAGAAAATATATGACAAAAAGCTCATATGACTTCAATAACTACTTTCCATGAATCTTCCTATTACTGTTATTAACTGACTCTACATTCATTTAAAATGCATGGTCCATGTGCACACAGAATTTATGCCTTACTCAATGTATGGACAGTGCTTGGTGTGCATGTGTATTTGCGCCCTCTTTGTATTAGCTCTGTACCAGCCTACACCAGTCCTACTTCTCTGGTCAGAGCTCAGACACTCACAGAGTGAGGACACTTCATTTTAGTCAGACCTCACAAGAAATGAATATTCAAACCAAAACACTTACATGGAGTTTAATTTTGAATATTTTCAAGAGACAGCTTATTTTGCTATGATTGCATTTGAAATGCCTGCAGTTTTATATACGAATAGAAAGAACTGCTCTGCCCTGCTGCCTCCAGTCTGAGCTACATTCACCAGCTACCTAAGGAATCTGTTGACTGTAAGGAACAGGAACCCAACAAAGCTAGTTTATTACAAGGATATTTTTAAGGATGCAGAGTAAGACGATGGGACCCAAAGAGTCCAGTGGACCTCAAGTTGGTTCAATGTCATTTACTAAGTGGTGTTTGAAGTAACTCACCAACCACCTCAGAGCCTGTGTCTTCACATTAAATGGAGATAGTAAGAGTCCTCGGATCATAAGGCTCTCGAGACTATCAAATGCACGTGAAGGGATTAGCCTCATTCTAGGAACATAGCGATTATTTAATAACAGTTTACCAGTAATAGCAGCAAGAGAGGTACTGGGGAAAGCATAGCTGGGCCTCGTGAAAACTAAATGAGCTGAAATACTAATATTTAAGGGGTTACAGAGTTTCTTGCCGATCTGCTCAATTCTCTTTGCTGCAGACTGTCAGCACCCTGATCTTGGACTTCCAGCCTATGAGAGATATTTTTCTGTTGTTGATAAGCCATGCATTCTAGGACATTTTATCATAGCCACAGCTGAACAGACTAAGCCATCCTAAATGTTTGCTTCAATTCCAAATTTAAATTTAGGCTTTTCTCTGCTTTCCTAAATAAATGTATACAATCCATCAACTGTCACTTGGTATTTCACTCATAATTTACTAAAAACAGATTTAGTCCTCTCAAAGATGCTCCCTCACCAAATGAATGCACCTTTCTAACTCGACCTAGTCTTAAGCATTCTTTGGGGATAAGCACTGTGCTCATTATATTTTTTCTAAGTATAAAAGGTTTTTAAGGAAGAAATGAAAGGGCAGAAATGTTTTATTAACTTTGAGAAGGAGAGAAAAGAACAACAAAATCTGGTTCAAAATATGGAAAACCAGCCACAGGTTCAATACTCAGCAATTACCCATCACCTTGATATACTGACTTCATCTTTGTCCCCTGACTCAATGAACTAAAAGGAAAGTGAGAATTTTAATAGAACCGAAAATTATCTCCGCCATGAGCACCCTATGCTTTTTCAGGGTCCTGACAGTTCCCAACTTCAGATGTTAAGTGTGCAAGACCTGGTATCATTTCAAGGGATAAGGAAAAAGGTGGAGCTCAGAAAATGAAAGAACCTTACCTGGGAATTTTCATGAAGACAGTCAAAGCAGAAAATACTTTTGAGTACATAATCAGCACTAGGATAGAGGGTCGAATGGCCCCCATAACTCAGAGCAGGCAGCAGGACTGAAGAAACTAAGGCCTGGATGTACACCCGTACCCTAGACTTTCACAGGTACTGGAGGAAGCGACCTGCTGCTGGGGCTGATGGCCAAGACCCAGTCTGGTCAATGATGAAGGGACTCAGGCTTGTTTCAGGCTCTGAGCTGGTCCCATCCACATGAGTCTGCTGGTGGAAGGTAAGAGTTCTGGAGTCAGGCACCAGCTCTTCCATGTCCTAATTGTATGACCTTGAGTCATGTTACTTAATCTCTATGAGGTAATGGTGCTTTCCCATGTGTAATATGGGGCTTTTTGGATAAATTTCTATAATGCATCTAAAATAACTAGTGTAGTGTGTGGCACATAATAAAAATTCCACAAATGTTGTCTTTTATTATATCACTATTGTTGTTGTTGCTATTACAACCAGGGAGTCCAGAGGTATCTCTAATGCCCAGATGGCAGTTGGTAGATACTGAATGAATGAATGAATGAACAAATGCAGAAATAAACAACAGGAGAATTGTCACAAGGCAGTACATAATTAACTACGGATTCAGTGAATTCTGGAGTAAATCATTTTCTTTCAGCCTCATCTGTCTTCAAAAAAAATGTGTTCGTTCTCAAGTTCATCTCAATAATCCACTATGCAGATTTTTCTAATATACTCTGGAACAAAACTTTTTTTAGTGGCCAAAATATTACAAACATTAATGTCTAACAAATAAATGATTACTTAGAAATGGGAAGCAGCACTTATTAATCCTCAGTGCAGGGAGGGCTGTTTAAAATGCTGATATGATTTGTTGAGGGCTGAGAACTCAGCTTGTCACATTCACCCAGAGAGTGCAGCTCTTCGGTCATAAATTAGAAACTGGATGCACAGCTTTGAAGAGACTGTGTGTCCTTTCTAAATGTTTGTCGAGATCTACTGAAATAAAAGAGGAAATTGAACAGTTGCAGAGCTTGACAATTTCACAGCAGGTCAGGAGTAGGAGGAGCTACTGGAAAGAGAGGCTATTTGGAACCGTCTAGTAGGCTCAGGGTGAGTAATTAACATCAGCCTGCTAAGCAGAAGTGAAGGTCAAGCTGGTATGAGGATCAGACAGCTGACAAAAATGACCTGGGAGACCCAATAGACAAGAGAATGACAGATATTTCAGTCTTGGCCCATCAAAGCAAAAATTTAGTTGGGCAGCAAGGAATTAATTGTTCTTATATATTTTTCTAAATATATTACCCCTGTGTTTTGCAGATTATATGAAGAAAATGAGAGGCATGTGCTGTTATCTAAGTGGAAGTATCTTAAGGTTCAAGGGGGCGCACTTGTGTTTTTTAGCCCAGAATTATTCCTTGGAACCCAGATCTGCTGCTTCGGCTCATCACTTGCGTCTTCCCATTGAGCCCACAGTGGGGGTCAGCTTTTAGCTTTTGACTTAGACCAACTCAGAGTATATTTTCTTGTTACCCAGGTTACCATTTCTGTCAAGACTCATCTTCCAAAAACCAGGACAAAATGCACAGCATGTTACAAAAACAGCAAGTATCCCAGTAAGCATACAGTTCAGAATGCCCACAACGGGGCAATGGGTGGTGAAGCTGGAAGGGGAAGTTGGTCCCAGTGATCGAAGCCGAGAAGACAGATGCCACACTGGGGAGTTTAACCGTAAGGGGTGGCATGGGTGAGGTTTGGTCTTTGTAGTACTGGATGACCTCTGTACTAAATACTCCTTTCTAGAATTAACTTTATGAAATGACCGTTTGCATGCAAGACACTGTTTAAAGTCCTTTTTTTTAATGCAGTACCTAATCTCAGAAATAGTCAAATGTTGTTTTCGTCTTTTATTATTAGATATTTTATAATAATAGCATATTTCTCCACATGCTTGCCCCCTAAGAAGGTCATGTTTTTAATCTATATCATATTTGCTGACATAACTGATTCTTGATTTTATTGCCTCCCCGATTCTGAGAAGAAAATATCTTTTTCTATAAAATTCTACACTGCTCCCCTCTCACCCACACAGATTCTCCTCTCTCAGGAGTGCCCAATCATGGTTGCCCAGGTCCCTGCACTGCTAAGACTCTCCATCCCAGTGATCATCACTGCCTGAGATATTGCAGAGTCTCATAGTACTTTCAGAAAAAGAATTTGATTCACTCAGTGTGAGTCAGGTGTCTACCCCTAGCTCAGTCAGGTTGAGGAAACTAGGCTATCTGTTCTCTACATGGCCACAAGGCCCCCTCTTCCAGGCAGAAATGAAGGGTACTTTTAAAGAACCGAGAGCATAGGCTGGACCTGAGTGGCAAGCATGCCTACCCACATACGCCTTTTTCAAACATGAATGCTTTAAGGCAGCATTTACTTGTGGGGGCAGTTTTGTGGACACTAACTAATAAAGAAAAAGAAACCCATTAATGCAATTTGATTCTAACTACACTGTCATTGATTGCAGTTTAATTCCAAATGAGCTGTTATTCTTTAGTTAACCAAAGAGGAGAGACATAATAATTTTAAGGTTAAGTGATAAGATGGATTGTAATTTAGATGATTGTCTGATTAAACTCTCTAGGCTTGAATTAAAAGGATCAGGGGAAAAGAATGTATTTTGTAAGAAATTCAGTTTATCCTATATAATTAGATATTATTGGGGTTTCCATACCTCTTGAGCTCTAAGGGAGCTTCATCTGTTAGGGAGATGAAGACAAGTTATCTTTAGCACATAGACGTAGAAAGAGTGCTGACCCAGTAGAGGAACCCTCAATGGCTCTGGGATGAGGTAGATGTTGTAAATGATTCTATTATGTTTCCATTTAATATTAGTCAGGATTCCAGGTTATTGTGGTAGAAAATCATATCAAACAGCATAAACAAAAATATAATTTATGGGTTCATAGGATTTCAGAAAGTGTTGAATACCCAACTGGAAAGACAGAGATAGGGGTGGAGATCAGGAATATGTGAAGGCAGGAACTAAAATGCCTGCAAGACTCTTGTCCCTCATCACAGTTTGTATCTGCATGATGTCTTTATTCTTTCTCACCACTTAGTTCTCCACATAATGGTAAACCTGGCCACCACCAGCTCTTGAATTTTGCATCTTGGAACCACCGCTCTGGAAGAGACTGCCTGGACCTCTCTCTTGGCCCAAGGAAAGATTCTCATTGGCCCAGTTTGGATCCCTGAACCAATCAATCGAGGCCAAGAGTGGTGGGTACATTTACTGTTACTCTTACTGCTTTGTGGTCCACAGAGCACTCATTGTGAGCTGAAACTTACTTATCTCTATTATCTGTTTTCCTGACTGGCACATAAGGTTTATTCTGACTTTGTTCACCACTGTACCCACAGCACCAAAACAATACTTTAGCACACAAGAGCTGCTCAATAAACCCTTCTGAATTAAAACATCATAAGCGCAGTCAAAAATCAAGTCATATGTGCAATTCATGAGCTACTTTTTAAAATGTTTTGGAAAAATTACTATGCTAAATGAAAAAAAAAAGTGGATATAAAACTATTTCCAATATAATCCTAATTTATAAATAAGCACATCTTTAAAATATTGTATCTCAAATGGGAAGGGCAAAGTCAACAGGAACTCATCAGACTGTAGAGCCTGCCCACAGACTTTCATTCCATGCAAAGAAAATGAGAAAGGAAACTGGGGGGAGAAGATGTGCCCTACTGTGTCCTTGGGTCCCTGGTAAGTTTGCCAGATAAAATACAAGATTCCCAGTTGCATTTTATTTTCAGATTAACAGCAAATAACTTTGAGTATAAGTATGTTCCAAATATTACATACTTAATAATACCAAAAATTATTCATTATTTATCATAAATTCTAATTTAACTGGGCATTCAGTATTTGTATTTGCTAAATCTGGCCACCTTAGTGCCTGGGCATCCTGGTGCCCACCCAGAGGGCCACAGAAATGGCTTAGGGTGTCTCTAAATTTAAGCAAAATTTCAAGAAATGAGGAAGTGTCTTCATATTTTTATCTAATGTTTCTTGAAAGTTTACTTTCATTACTCTTTATAAAAGTTTTACGTTTCAAAATCAGCAGGTTTTTAATCCTGCAATTTTTCTCTCTAGAAGACCTCAGAGGTTATGGGGTTCTACTTCCTCTCTTTACAGATTGCACACTTGAGCCTCAGAGAGGAGAAAGGATGAGACCAGAATTACATAGTGTATTAGTCAAGACTCTCCACAAAAACAGAACTACTCGGATATGTATATAGAGAGAAAGAGACTGATTTTAAAGAACTGGCGCATGTGATTATGGAGGTTGGAAGGTTCAAAATCTGCTTGGTGGGCTGGCAGTCTGGAAAGCCAGAGAAGAGTCAATGCTACAGTTCCAGTCTGAAGGCTGCCTGCTGACAGAATTCCCTCTTGCTTGGAGAAGTTAGTCTTCTGTGCTATTCAGGCCTTTACCTGATTAGATGAGGCCCATCCACATTACAGTGGGAAACCTGCTTCACTCAAAGTCCACTGATTTAAATGCTAATCTCATCCAAAAACACCCTTATAGATACATCCAGAATAATGTCTGACCACATAACTGGGCACTGTGGCCCATCAAAGTTAATGCATAAAATTAACCATCACACACAAGTAGTCAGAAGTAGAAATGGAATTAAAACATCAACTTTCTGATTTACAAAAAGCTCACTCCACTCCATCATGTGGCCCCAAAAAGACTGATACTTTTGAAAATACTAAAGTCTGGAGCCTTCAATTTTTTAATGCCAGAAGCAGAGGGTAGTGAAATGTTACACTTAACAAATATATTCATTTATACACTTTAAGTGATTTTCCCCTTGCAGTATGGCTACCTGGACACATTTCAAACCAAGAAACAAGATATAATTTAGAGAGAATGAATCCAAGACCTCCCACTCTATAAATTCCCTACAGCATCCTAACATCACCATCAAATAACACTAATGAAATGTTTGTGCAGCCCTTTGAGAACCATGGATATCAGACGCAGAATATTGTGAGATACACGACATTAACAGGTACACACGCCAAACGTAAGCTCACAAAAGTTCCTTAGACGGCCACTTCTCATCGTTAATCCTGAATGCCAGACGCAACTCCTCATTAGAGGAGGGACACATTAGTGTTCACATTCTCCGCTTATCTTATATTTCAGTTTTAGCACTTCGAATTTTGCCTCCTATGGTCTTTTTTTCCTTTATTAAAGGAGAAAGGGAATGTAAGCTTTGAACTTAATACCTCATTGGGAAGGCTATATTATGGGAGGGGACTTCCCACCTGTACTGCTCTAATTTACCAGAAGAATGTTTTATTAGCTAAAGAAGTAAAACTACAACTATTTAAGGTTCCCACCATACTTCTGCTACAATAACATCATTACCAGAGCAAACTATGGATTTCAGTTTCAGTATCACCTTTTTTCAGGACTTAGGTAGTTCAATCCACTTGAAAACCCTCAGTGCATTGGTAAGTATTTGGAGATGGCAGCTAATTAGAATCAAAACAGTTATAAGAATAAATAACTAATTGTACTCTATTCAGCTCACAAATGTTATCAAGCAGGAAGCAACTGCTGAGATAGACAGACCAGTAGCTGCATGATAAATTATAATACTGCAGTTGTACCTTTATCACAGCCAAAATAATGAGACCTCGGGTTAAAACATCAATCCATTCTGTCTTCAGGACAGAGATCTCGGTTAAGTGATGTCTTAAGGCAGCTCCGGACTGCCATAACAAAATACCACACACTGAATGGCTTAAACAACAGAAATGTATTTTCTTACGGTTCTGTAGGCTGGAAGTCCAAGATCAAGGTGCCAGCAGGGTTGATTTCTACTGAGACCTCTCTTCCTGGCTTGCAGGTGGCTGCTGAGAACTTCTTGTTGTTTCCTCGCATGGCCTTTCCTCTGTGAGATGAAGACAGGGAGGTGGGGTGGGGAGAGAGAGGGAGAAAGGTATTGATTAATCTGTGGTCTCTTCCTCTTCTTATAAGGACACTAGTCCTATTGGATTAGGGCCCCTCTCTTATGACTTGATTTAAACTTAATTACCTCCTTAAGAGTTCTGTTTCTAAACATAGTCACATTTGGAGTTAGAACTTCAACATAGGACTTTTGAGTGGACAAAATTCACTCCATAACAGGCAACATTAACCTATCTAAAATGTCTTTATTCTACTCTTTCAACTTTATGTGGAGTTTTTATTTTTTTCTTTTCCCCCTCCTCTATTTTCTCCTCTTTTTCCTTCTCTTTCTTCTTGTTTTGTTTCCCTACTATATATAGATTCTTTCCCATTCCAAATAAGCTTCATGGTAAATTAGAAAACATTTTTCTTGTTTTTTTTAATGCATTGAATATTTGTATTTCTTTCCTTAATGCAAAGAAAATGATTCACAATTAACTCAGAAGAACCCAAAACATATTTTTCTAAATAGTCCCAAGAGCTCACGTTTGCTCAGACCAGATCCAACTCAACACGGCAATAAAAACACAAGTGGGAACATCAATCATAACTGACTGCAGGGGAGTTACTTCTTACATGTTTCTTTTAACTTGTGCAAAGTCAAGTATATACACTTGGAGCTGGGGGAGACATATTCTCTGTACAATGTGACCTCTAAGCACAAGCCACTCAGTATATCTGGTATTCAACCAAAGAAAAGCAATGTGTCTGACAGGGAGGGAACTGTGACCATAGGCAGATGTGTTGACAGACAGCATGAAGATACCCTAAGACACCTGTGCTACGTCTAGTGGGCAACTTAACATGTTTTGAAGGATACTTTTGACTCTGTGTGATTTTTGTCTTATCTTTCAAAAACTAACTCTAAAGTAAGAAATTTCAACCAACTAGCCCCAAAAGAGGAATAAAAATTGACCCAAGTAGAGGGAGGAGGGATGGTATTTCAGGCAGAGGGAATGGTATCAGCAAAGGCATGGAGGCTAGAATGTGGCCACAGGTGGTGAGGCAGGGCTTCTCAAAAGAGAGTGTTCTCGGGAATCACCCAGGAATTGTCCAATTGCAGCTTCTCATCAGCTGGGCTGGGTGGTTCCTGAGATTCTGGATGCTAACGAGCTCCCAGGTGGCACTGATGCTGCTGTTCTGGGAACCTCACGTTGATGACAAGGCACTTACAAAGAGGTAAAGGAGATAAACTGAAAAGGTGTTTGTCAAGAGGTAGCAAGAAAAAAAGGCAGGGTCATTTGTGAGTTCAGGTTAAAGAGGGCATTGAACACCAGAGCAAGTTGTTGGACTTGTGATAAGTTATTACTCTTGAAATGATCAGGCAGAGAGGCAATGCAAAGTATTAGCATGAAAGTGTTAGGAATATAGTCTGACAGAGTGATACAGGGACTGAGCTGGAAAGAACATTTTGAGTTAATACAGAAAGTTAGAAGGATTTGCATCTCAAGGAGAAAAATTCCACTAAAGAGGGCAAAAATTTAGAGAGTGAACAGTGAAAGCAATCCACTTAATGAGATTTCATTGTAACTTTGTATTCAAAGGCCCTAAAATAGGTGGTAATCTACTTCTTAATAAATGTCTCTGAACAGACAGTCATAATAATCCCTCTCCAAAGTTTGGAAAAAACATCGTTTTTATGTATTAGAAATATTGAATTACTTTTTCAGGAAGCCCTTTCAAGAAATACCATCATGGGCAAATATTTATGCAGCAGTTTACTTAAAATCTAAAAATTTCTCCTTAGGAAAAGATAACATTTACAAAATTAATTAACCATAATGGCAGAGAAAATTCATGTTAAATATAATTATTTTTTAATCCTATATTCTATGCCAAGAAAAACGCAGATTAGAAGGAAAAGTGCAAGACTGAAATCAGATTTTTGTCATGATCTTGCCACCAATTGCTTGGCAAGAACCGCTTTTTTAAAAGCTGATCAGTGCCTCCAGGTGCATTGTTTGGGCCCAACTCTATGATGAAGATAAACATTCAGGCTTCCAGGGACTGGAATCACAAGAGTAACTAGCAAAGTTCACAGGAACCGAAAGACCCTGGTGCCAATTAAAAACCATACATCCCATCACAGCAAGGAGGGAAGCTATTGAATAATTGAACAATCTCAAGCCATTCCAAAGGAGAATAAACAGATGATGGCCTGATCCCGTGGAGACTGGATGGAGCTGTGTGCATTAGAGTGCTCTATATTCTCCTCATACTTTGATTAATTATCCAGCTGTGCAACTGTCATTATCAAGGATATCTCTGAATCATGTGGCTCCGACAGTAACCAAATCTGGCTGTTTCTTTAATTTTTTTTTTTTCACATGGGTAAGCACTTTGCTGTTTGGAAGAGAGTTACCTAGGATGTCACTTGAAACAAGCAAATGCTCCATGCACCGCAGACAACAATGGGTCAGTCGTTAGACTGTTTTTCAAAGCACTGTTGATAGGCTTGTACAGAGGTACACCTGGTAGGTGAGAGAAATCTGCCCTCCTATGAATTGATCTTCCACTGGAAAAGGTTGAGAAACATCAAGCTTGAGATGAAAATGAGTGTCATTTTTAAATCTTATTTGCTTGCTATTTGTTTCTTTATTTGTACTAGGAAACTCCACCCACAACCCACCATATTCCAAAAGAGACTTGAACCTGTGGTTCAGGATGAATAGGGCATTTCTCTAAGGCTATTTTAATTTTCAAAGAACACCAGGATTATGCCAAAGAAACCCATTTGAAATTATAGAATTCCTACCTCTTTCAACCAATCCTGGGAGGAAAGAAAGGCACGGGAAAGGAGAGAAGGGGCTCTTAAAGTCATGTCAGTATTCCACCCACTCTTGGTAGCTGTGACCAAGGTGACCATGTAATCTTGAGGGAGTCCATTCATCTTTCTGTATCCAAGTCTCTCCAGTGGTAAAATCTGGATAACAATGCATGTCTCCCCTACTTCCAGGGAGGCAGCACAATAATAGGGAAGAGAGAATATTCACCAATATTCCATCTCTTCTCTGTATTTCCCAGACCTCTTGTGGTTAACCAGGACCACATAGCTAGTTCTGGACAATGAAACATGAGCAGTGATATGAATCATATCCAGGCACACAGAATAAAACCCTCATGCAAAAGTCTCTCTTCTTCTCATGTTCCAGAGGACGCAGCTACAGACAGAGGCCCTTCAGCCTGGATCTCTGAGTCTATCTGTGGAACCAAGACTATCTGCCAGTTTATCTTATAAACATATCAGGAGTAGAAACTCAACCTGTGTTTGGTTGACCTTCCCTTCTCCTCTCACTGGGGAAATTTTATTCATCCTTCAAAGCCAATCTCAAATGCCACTTCTTTTACGGAACCTCTCCAGACAGGAATTCCCATAGTACTTTGAATCTCTGCTTTTTAAAATATCTACCTCATCTTCCCTAATATTACTAAAAGTCTGTAAAGCATAGCTTGGACTCTGTGATGAAATGTACCAGGATTCAAATCTCAGCTCCAGCACATTTAGCTTTAGGCATATTGAACCTCCCTACACCTCAGTTTTCCCACCTGTAAAATCAGGTTAACAATAGGCTTCATGAGATTTAAATTTGATACAGGTAAAGAGCTCAGCACAAGGTCTGAGGCATAGGAAGACATGCATGAACCATCCAGGTTATTATTTTTTGTGAGCTGGTCCTGCCACCTTACAAGATTGTAAGAGCCTGGAATATGGAGATGATATGCTCACCTACTTTCTGTCTTCTGTGATACCTGGAACAAGGTCTCACACACAACAGGGACGCCCAGTAAATGTTTGAGGAATGAATGAACTTAAAAATAAATAAATAAATGAAATGATAAAAGAAATGATACAAATAAGAGACACAAAGAAAGAATAATGAGAAAGTTAACAAAAATAGACAATGGACAAATTTTAAATAAACCACGTTCATTTGGGAAATGCAGAGAAATGTAACCCATGTTAATAGGTGGCTATTTTTAGAGGTGACCTCAGGTACAGAAAGCCGAAGTGATCGTATGCCTCCATTCACAGCACATCACCTTTATTCTTCTGGGTTTTATAATGTTTCAAGGACATGTAAGGTATCAGACATACGGGTGCTCTGTCTTCGGAATAAATCACTCGGTATGACTGAGATAGATTTGATATTGTTGCATAAAGTTAAAAATAATAATAATATAAATATAAATAAATAAATATAAGTGACCTTGGCAGATAGGCCAGGTGTTTTTATGTTTTGAAATGTCTTTTACGTATAAGTGTTCCTTTTCTTGGAACAGTTTCCCACCCTTCTGAAAAACTTCATAAACTGGTCCTCACAAAAGATGGGTTTTTGTTCCTCTACATTTTTAAGCAACAGCGACATCATGTGGCCACTCTGGGAGCTGACTGGTCTGCTTTCCCAACTATGAATTTCCCCAGGGAGACATCAATATGGTGCCACCTTCCCTTCAGAATAAATTCATTCAAATATCATTCCGCAGACGGCATGCAGATTCCCATGCTTAAGATAGGCACAATGATCTGTATCTCTACACAATCTTATCTAGCGGATTAGCCCGACACTAAACTCTTAACCAGGCACAACCCATTCAGACACTAAACCCCATAGCAACCACATCGAGTTCATTTGACAATTCTGGGGGTGAACATATTCTATAAGCCATATTCAGAAATGATGATACATAGTGTAAGAGTGGTCCCTACCCACAATTGTCATAAGCCTCTCAGACCAAGTCGAGACCCTTTGTTTTGCACGCAGGTGGCCCCCTAGAATGCCTTTCGTAGAATTTACCCCAGATATGAGGTTCCTCCTCCACGAAGCTGAGTGCTCCACGAGGGCAGGCGAAGACACGTTTTGCTCACTCTCGTTTCTGCAGCCTCTGCCTCTCACTAGTAGATGTTCATCCTGTCATTCAACAGATGTGTACTGAGCACCTACTGTGCACCAGGCACTGCTGCAGGTGTTACATATTTTGCAGTGAATAAAACAAAGCCCTTCCTCCCATAACACTTCCATTCTAGTTGGAGCAGTCAGGCAATAAAGTAAGATGGGAGTAAGTGCCATGGAGCAGTCGGGGTGCAACTCTGCATTGGGTGCTCAGGAGAGACCTGACTCATCTGGTGACAGCTGAGTAGAGACCTGAAGAAACTGAGGGAGTCAGGCGTGTGGCTAGTAGAAGAATGCGAGAAAACTGAATCTGAACTTGGGAGGGAGGGAGCCAGGGAGGAGGGAAGGACGAGAGAAAGGACAAACTCCAAACTTGACTGCCACTGGGCAAGGAATAAGAAGATCTGACTTCTTACCCTGACTCTTTCATAACCAGTTGAGCAAAGTCAGGCTCCCCTTCCCCTCTCTGAACCTCAGTCTCTTTACTATAAAGTGAAGAATTTAGATTAGATAATCACTAAAGTCCCAGTCAATTTTAAGACTCTCTATCATGAAAAGTCAGATTGTAACCTTTAACAGCATTTTGTGTGTGTGTATGTGTGTGTGTGTTTGTGCGCGTGCGCATGCTTGTGCATATGTGATTAATTCCCCAAAGCAATTCCACGCATTTGTGTTTCTTTCATGATCACACACAAACACACACACACACACACAGCTCATTATCTGCTTACTAGTTAAAAGAAATTGATCTGGAGTCCATGGGTTTAAAGATTGGTTGGTCTCATACTCAGATGTACACTTTTGGAGATCTGTCATTACGTGCCCAAACACAGTAATTGCTAAAGGATCATGCACTGCAATTTGGCCCTAATAACCATTCAGGTGGGGGTAAAGTGAGCAGTTAGCTACAAGATCAGCACCCGTTCAGTACATGACATTTTACCAAGAGATGAGCTCCCATTTTGGCAATCCTCTACTTTGATGATTTCAGCTGAATCACTGCCTGATGCCTTCTGCTAATACAATGACAGATACACACAATACATACACACCATACAGTAAATACAATAACAGAGAGACTATAAGAGCAGGGTAAATGGGCTCCAGATTTTAAATGGTTCCTTGGTTATATGTTTCTCCAACTTTCATCAACATTCTCACACGTGGAGCCAAGGACAGAGGACAGGATGGGTCCTGTACTGGCTCAGCATCAGGGCTCATCACCAAGACCTCAGGAACCAGTAAAGGTCCATTTGCCCACAAATGTCTTCTTCACTAAACCATTCTGCCATAAATGTCACTATGAGAGGGTCATTCTTTGGTCTGTTATTATTTCTAGAATATTCCTTTTAAAATGTAATGATGTTCCTGAAGGGAGCTACCCATTCCACTTTAAACTGACACAGATGCCTTAGGAAGAATAAGCAAGCTCAGGGAGAGACACGAAGAGGCAGGCATGGGCAGAAACGCTAATGTGGGAAGGGAGGGACAAGATCGTGAAGCAATGCAGAGGGGGATGAAGGTAGGAGAAAGTGAGCCCCATCCCACGTGGTGAGTCTCTGCTCTGCGCGCCGGGCTTTACAGCTAGAACCACTGCTTCTCATGTATGGGAGACCCCACTGATCCCATCTTTACAGATTAGGGCACGGAGTCTTGCCTGACATCTCAGAGTTGGCTAGAGAGCTGGGGCCCCATCTCAAGTTCATAGACTCCCCACTCTTCGAGGGCAACAGACCCCTCAAAGGGGAGAAAATGGAGGACTTGACCAGTCTGCCGTTCTGTCCCGAACTAGCCTGCTCCCTGCCCCGGGCCTAAGCAGCGGAGAATCATGAGTACTCCCGGGGGCAGCAGGCACCTCTGAGGCAGCCACGCATCGTGTTGAACAGGACGACTTGGCCTAGCACTTTCTGGGACAGTGCTATAAGGGCTGTCAACCCCTAAATGAGTACTGTGAACGAGGAGTGGGTTTAAACAACAGGCCCATCACTTCTGGGCTGTGAAGCCTTGGGCACGACTTTAACTTCTCAGAATGTGTTTCGTCTTCTGAAAATAGGAAGAGCTACCTAGGGAGATTTTGTGAAGGTGAAATTAGATCACACCTAGCACTGGGCCCGATACACAATACATACATCAATGCACATGGTCCCATCCTTTTTTCCCTCAAAGAGGACCAGTAAACTAGGGAAACCTGAGCTCATTCTATCCAGCCCACTCCCACTCTCCTGCCCCACAGCCTGTACCCAGTCCCATCACCAGCTTCCACGGGCAGAAGATCTGCTGGTTATCTCATTCCCCAGAACTGTCACCCATAGAGTCACCTGTGTTCATACAATTCCCTGATCAGGCCCAGCTGGAAGTGGATCTCCTCCTCCACCATGGCTTTGTGCTGCCCTCAGAGACAGCACCAGGATACATCTAGGCACAGTGTGGGTGAAGGTCCTTTTCAGGCTGTACTACATTGAAGAGTATGCAGGAGAGGAGGTTAAGGAGCTGAGACTCTAAGACAAACCTTCCTAATTGGTTAGAGCCAAGAAGTGATATAGCAGACTTTGTAGTATGAGACTTATAATCTGCCCAAGAAGACAAAGTCATAATTTCTCATGTCCATGAGAAAAGTGCCAAGGATCTTTGACTTGGGGGAAGAAAGCAGGTTGAAAGACAGCTCTGCTCCTGGCCCTTTTTCCCATCCTCACCACACTCCTGCTGCGTCCATTTATTGAGTGCCTAGTAGATAGCAGGCATGCAATAGACATTTGATTAATGAATTACAAATAAATTAAATATTGGATAGATGGGTGGATGGATGAATCTTAATCTACAGAGTTACATTCTTACAGAGATTTTTTTTTAATTGGGCTACATGTATTCATGCAACTAACAGAGAGATTTGCAGCAGTGATTTCTTTGTTTGCTAATATTTGGTACACCAGTGGGAGGCCATATCCCAACACCCACATTAATTATTCTCAGTCCCTAATATCCTCAGAGCCTTGACTAGATAATGCAGCCATGTCAAAAGATAGTATCCCAAAGAGACACAAGATTTCACTAACGTTACTATAATATCCCTGAAAGAAGAAAGCATTTATTTTTGAAATTAGAGATGGGTGCATGGGTGCTGTTTGACTTATTGCTCTTTAAATTATCCGTATGTGATTTATATACTCTTTGGTGTATATATACTTCCAAAAAATATTAATAAAAAAATTTTTAATCACAGAAAGGTAAGGAGAGGGTTAACGACCAATTGGAGACTCCGGAGAAAAGAATAAATCTTTAACCTACGGCCTCACGTCTTCACTGTGGTGGGCAGCTCAGCGGATGGCAGAAGCGCAGTGTGGTGCCCAGAGAACAAGTAGACAATGAAAGAAAGAGATCCTGTGATCTTTACATCCTTGTATAGTCTTGAATTCCACACAGCTGTTTCTGGACAAAGGGACATTCTGGAACTGGAGTCTTCTCCCTCGGGATTGATGTTCATGTCCTTTATTAGCTAAGAGTGCCGGGTCTTTGGCGCAATGATGAAAGCCAATTCACAGGCTGCTGTGCACAGAAAAGCTTTTTGTGATTTCCAAGTGTGCGCAGAGGCAGGCAGGGGCAGGCGCCCTGGCACTCCCGCAACCCCACTCAGATCTCGGGGGCGCCGTGGAGTCCAGCTCCTCCACACTGACCTCAGAAGCCCCGACAAGCCACTTCAAGGAGATTACCTCCATTCTATTCTGCAGCTTTTTCTGGGTTTCCATGAGGTGGTTGTCTGGACATAACACATACTGGCAGTTCATCTTAATAGAAAGCAGAATGAAAACAGCCGGACCAAATCCCCACCCAAAGGAATTCACGGTGGCTGCTTTCAGAGGGCCTAGGGCTCCCTTTAGGCAGCCAGCCTGTGAAAGAACTGGGGTGGGGTGGGGGTGGGGGCATCCACCGGGTGCGGGAGGGCCAGATAAATTGCAATTCTCACCAAGAAAAAACATTTTTTCCTTTGGCATCTCCACCATGCTTTTGTGGACTGCAATATTCCAAATGAAAAAAAAATTTAAACAATGAAAATGACCTCATTTTAGATTCATTTTTAAGTTTGAGCTGATCATTGGTATTTTTATATATTTGAAATAAACTTAACACTCAGTGCAATGACTCATGCAGGAGACATTATCAATTATCCAGACTCCACTCCCAAGCTGAGCCACTATCATATCCACACAGAGTGTGAGATAATCAAACTCTCCCACACGGATCCCTCTCTCCCTTTTCCTGCCTCTTACCTGGCACACGTATGTATTTCTGAGTGGGGTATACTCATTCTCTTGGACTGCTCTAACAAATACCATAAACTGGGAGGTTTAAACAACAGAAATGTGTTGTCTCACAGTTCTGGAGGCTAGACGTCTGAAATTGAGGTGTTGGCAGGGCCGGTCCCTCTGGTGGCTGTGAGGGACGATCTATCTGTTCCAGGCCTCACTCCTCAGCTTGTGGGTGGTCATCTTCTCCCTGTGTCCTCACGTCATCTTTTCTCTACATGTGTGTGTGTCCTGCTCTCCTCTTCTTATAAGGACACCCGTCATATTGGATTAAAGCCCAACCTAATGACCTCATTTTAACTTCATACCCCCTAAAGATTTTATGACATTCTTAAGTACTGAGGGTTAGGGCTTAAACATATGAACTAGAGACAGAGGCACAAATTTGACCTATAACACAGAGCTTTGCCAAAATCCCCTTTCCAAGTGTCGACTGCTACACATAGGACGAGATCAACTTCTTCAAGACTAGATGCTCAAGAGTCACATGCTCAAGGGTAAAAGCACCAAGAAAAGGTGTGGATTTGGCTGAAACACTCAGAGAAATGGGAAAGGCTCTTCCCAAAACAAGGTAAGATATTGTTTTATAATGCACATGAAGCCACAGAGATTTTTCTGAGTGTGTGAGAGAGAGCAAATCCATTTCCTCACTGCATACATGCTATTTTCCTTCTTTTCAATTGTCTTTGTGTTGTGTATTTTGCGTATTTATTCATAAATCCACACCTAATGGGACCTAATCATTTAATCCGCACCATGACTATTTAACAGTGCAAACAGTACAGTCCATCTTCTTGAGATGTTCCGGGACTAATTGGTCACAATCTCCCATCACATACTCATTAGAGGGAGAGGAAATAAGGTGGGGAATTTGATCACTTCAGGTCTTCTCTCAGCTTACCCTCCCTTCTCAGTGTCTCTTCTTTAAGTGGTGTAATAAATATCTGGCTAATAAATAGCCATAGAGAAGCAAGTGATGTCAGCCTCGATGGTTTCAACTTGAGCATCTAAACCAGGGCTGGAGTCCAATAGCTCATGGACACATGCAGCCCCTGCCCCCAGGGGTTTCCATGCAGCATAATGGACAAGGGTGGGGTCAACACTCCCCAGTCCTGGTGGAACCAACATAAAGCAGATGGGCTTGCTTCCCTTTTTGAGAATTCTTCTGGCTTTTGGTTCCTTTCTACCTAAGAAAGGCTAGGGTTCATCTGCAAAAAGATAATCAGGATGATTAAAAGTGAATACTGTGTCATCTGAGAATGAGTTGAAGAAACCAGCCAGGAGCAGATTAAGGAGGAAACTTCAAAGAGCTGTCAAGACAAGAGATTGCTGGTAGATGTTCTGAAGAGCCTGAAGGTCAGTATAAGGTCATTGTTACAAACGTGAGCTGTCTATACAACCTGCTCTGTAAGTAGAGAGCTTCCAGTCACTGAAGTATAGAAAGAAGCACCATTATGTAGGCTTTTGAAATTTGAATCCTGGCTCACCTCTTTCTAATCATGACACCTTAGGTAAATTACTTTACCTCTCTGAGCCAGAGTCTCAAGCCCGTGGTAGATCCTCAAATGTTAATACACACACCCCCTTCCTCAATCCTTTCCTTAGAGTTAAAACAGCAGGACACCATGGGGCCCTGCCATGTACAAACCCTTTCTGTGCTACCCACCTCCCCCCTCATTTCTTATTTGTAGGAAATAGTCTTCATTCAGCCTCCTTGACCTTCCCAGAGTTCCAAAGGGCAGATTCAAACAATTGCTAATCAGGGAAGGGAGAGAGTGCAAAGAAAAGGGAGGAACAGTCAGGAAACAATAGTGCAGCCTTGGGGTAGGGTCCTGATTCCTCTTCAAGGAATACACATAACAATACCTTTGAGTTATTCTACAGGAATTAAGGCCCCCACCCAGGTGGAGGATGGTGACTTCAGGCTGAGCATCAGATTTCTGGAACACCACCCCATTACTCCACCACCAACCAATCAGAAGACAGTCTACACACAGTGGAAGATAACAAAGACTCTGATCCTCCTCAAATGATCTTCCCTTTAAAAGTTTCATGGTCTGAGCAGAATCCTCAGAGTTGCTTTTCGGACACAAGTCTGCCTTCTCCCCAGGTTGCCAGCCTCCTGAATAAAGCAACTTTTCCTTTCCAACCCACACTCATCTCTCGAGTATTGGCTTTCGAGTAGCTGAACTTGAGTTTGGTAACAGAGTTAACTTCCATTCCTCTCATTGAACAAACTGAGATAATCCAACATCTTGCATGGGTGTTTGACTTTGGGTGTAGGGACAAAATCCACCTAAAATTCCTCCAGGTGACTGAGTAATAACCACAGGGCATAGGTTTCACCACCACTGTTCTCCCCATACTACCCAAACGGAACCAAGATTTGAGCACCAGTATCACATAAAACATTCAACTCCATCTTGCTAGTAGTTTTAACCATGTTTAAATATTTCGTAGAGAACATTTTTCTTTGAAATACTCTCTTGTCTCACTTTTTAACAGAGAGTGACCCGAATTAATGAGGAGAGGCCAGAATAAAGAACAGAATAAATTTATACAATACAAGCTTTACTGCTAGAACAGCTGAATACTGTTCGAGATTCTGTTTGTTGACTTGTCTGTTTATGTGGACTGTCCAAGCACTAAGTCTTTCAGCTCCTCAGAGACCTCCCAGACTGCATGGGTGCTGGTATGTTTAAAGAGCAGGGATATAAATGCTCACATATACTCAGCTTTCCTCCTGGGGTGAATGAGATTGCTGTTTAAAAAAATTTACTCCCTGGACGCCCCTCTCTCTCCCTCTTCAGAGACGGCCTACATTCTGTCTGTGGAGTGTGTACCTACTTTTAATCTGAGCACCCAAACCCCACACCTTGTGGCCTTTCTCTTGCCTTTCAATGTATCTCTCTGAATAAATCTACCTTCACTCAAAAAAAATTTACTCCCTGCCTTCCTCCTCCAAGGCAGGAGTATGCTTCTGCACACCTCTGCTTGGGGCTTCAGTCACATGACTTGCTTTATCCAACAAAATGTGGGCAGACACAATAGGATGTCAATTCTGAGCCTGGCCTTAGAGGTAGCATCTGTTTCCACTGCTTTCTTGCCCCCTGCCTGAGAAGAGCGTCCCCTGTTAGATCACTGCTGCCTCCCTGCTTGGCCCCCAGGATGAATACACATGAAGCAAAATTGAGCCCAATTCACAGACAAAAGCCAAGTCTAGTCAGATCGTAACTTGAAGTGGAACCACTTAGCAGAGCACAGCCTCAATCAACCAACACTTGATGCTTGAGCAAAAAGAGTTAAGCCTCCTTCCTGTCTGAACAAATCTCACAGTCTTCTAATCATTACTTGTACCATGTGATGTAGATTTAAGAACATAATTAAGTGGAGAGTATTTAGATGTCATTTCTCCTGAACAGTATAATCTACAGGCTTATGCAACAGAAGTCTGTATTTATAAATATGTGTGTATATACAATATGATCTGTTTCTCCTCACGACACTTCTGACGCCAAATGTGTAGGTTTTCCACACTAATCAGTTCTCCAATTCTCCAGTTCTCTGCAGATACCAACTAGGTGTTTTACAATTTAACTTGCTTCTGACTAACTGCTCAGAGTTAACACAGGTCCCATGGGTCTGTGGGACAGACCCCTCCCCCAGTCCCACAAGACTGCCCTCCACTTTAGATGTCTATCACAATAAGTGGTTCCCCAGGGTACCCATACTTCTATCCAACTTGTCTACAAATCAAGATACTGTTGTGATAATTTCCTACAACAGCTCACAGGACTCAGGAAAACACTTTACATATTATCGGTTTATTATAAAGGATATTATAAAAGATACAAATAAGCAGAGACATGAAGAACTACATAGGGCAAAGTCCAGAATGGTCCCAAGCACAGAAAATTCTCTTTGTGGAGTTTGGGGTGCATCATCCTCCCAGCATATGAAGCATTTACCAACCTGGAGACTCTCTGAACTCCATTATTTAGAATCTTTTTTGAGATCCATTACTTAGGCATGATTGATTACACCATTGACCATCTTCAGTCTCCAGCACCTCTTCTCTCCTTGGAGGTCGAGGGGTGGGGCTGAATGGTCCAACCCTCTAATCACATGGGTAGTGTCTATGGCAACCAAACCCCATTCTGTAGCTACCTACGGGCCCAGCAGGAGTCACCCCATTAGCATAAACCCAGATGTAGTTAAAAGGGGCTTATTATGAATAATAAAAGACTTTCTTGTCACCTCCTATCACTCAGGAAATGACAAATTTTAGTTCTGTGCCAAGGACCATGGACAGATCACATATATGTTTCTTATCATATCACAAAAATCACTGCATGTATCTAAGGAACTATCAGGTGAAGGACAATAGCCTTGAATGAGAGCCACAGAAGAGAAAACCACCAGCATCCTGGGTTGTGGATGATGGTGTCTGCCAACACAGGAGAGCAGTTAATCTGACTTATTCTTTTTCCTGAAAGAGTAAGGTTTGAGTGTTTCAGCCAGAGACTGAACCATGACCCAAAGTAGCTGTTGAATCAAGCAATTTCTAAAACTCCATATTTTTCATTGATCTTAGTGGCTTTACTGATGGACAACTTGTGTGTCAATCTCAACACATGGATTTTACTGTTCACCAGCACTGGAATCCACAGTTTGGGGAAGTTGAATCCCAGATCTGTCATCATCATTAATTAACATGGATTGAATATCCAGCCTGGGATTGCATAGAATTCAGGGGATGAGTTCCTGAGATGACCTGGAGCAGTTGCTTAACCACCAGGCCTCACAGCTTGGGGTCCACAACCTGAGCAAAAGCACTGATTCAATAGTGTCCTTATGCTGCCAGGCCCATGGGCTGTGCCCCTTCACTTGGGAGTAAGGAGAGAAAATGGAACCACTGCTGCTCTGTTGCTGCTTCTGGAGAACTTGCAGATTCAAGAGGCTAGTGAGAAGTCTCCAGAGGACAGATTGGCTGGAAAATGCCAGAGTCCCATGTGGTCATAAGTGGAATAGAAAGCACAACTGGCTGTGCTCCGACAGTGATGATGTGGTCCTGATGGGGTCCTTTCTCAGGGTAAATGTGGATAGCCTCAAATCTAGGGCAATGGAGCTGGAATGAGGAGCAGTGTGATGTTTGGAAGCAAAGCAAGATATTGGAAAGGGGACAGTAAGAGGAACTTCAAAATGTGCTATTTAGTGCCTACATTTGGCTTTTGCTGTAATAAGCAGGAGTACTGGTATCCCTACGGCATGCAAAACCAAATGAGAGAAAAAAACTCACTCATATTTTATATCATGGCCTATATATAGCTGCTGTGAAGAAAGGGAAATGGAAAAAAGACACCCCACAACCCTCAGTTTCCCTAGCCACAATACATAAGGATTTTATCTACACATTACTCACAGACTGCTCTATCTGAAAGGGAGGAAAATAATACAATAGCAATGTGTGTATCCAGAAAAATTATGGCATTAGCAAAATATATTCATTTTCTATAGCTGCATCACAAATTACCAAAAACTTTGTGGCTTAAAACAAGACACATATATGAACCTGCAGTTCTTTAGGTCAGAAGTCCAGCATGGCATGGCTGAGTTCTCTGCCCTGGATCTGCCAAGCCTGCAACCAAAGTGTCACCCCAGGCTGAGTCTTTGTCTGGAGGCTCTAGGGGAAAATCTTCAAGCTCATTCTTGGTGTTAGCAGAATTCAGGTCCTGTGGTTGCAGGACTGAGGTTCCTGCTCTCTTGCTAACTGCCAGTGGGGCAGAGCTCTTGGCTCCTAGAGGCTGTACACATTCCTGGTCATGTGCCCCACTCCTCCGACATCAAGCCAATTAATGTACATCAAACCTTATTATGCTTCGAATCCCTGACTCCTCTACTTCTGACCTCTGGATCCAGGTGGAAAGGGCTCCTGTGATCAGATTCACATGGATAACTGCCCTCTTAGGGTCAACTGATTCAAAATCTTAACTACATCTGCAAAATCCCTTTTCCCATACAATGCAACATAATCACGGGAGTGACAGCTCATCTTATTCAGATTCTGCCCACACTCAAGAGGAAGAAATAATACAAGGGTAAAGGTCATTGGGATTCATCTTAGAATTCTGCCTTCCAAATAGATGCTTTTGTTTCCCCAAAAGTTCCAGGGTCCTCCATCTGCCCTCAGCTTCCCAGAGCTTTCCAGACTATGGTTCCACTCAAACTTAACTTGCTCCTTGTCCCATTCCTGTAGGCCTTCTCTGGGGCACTACTCAGCTGACTCGGTAGACAAACTAGCCCCCTTTGACCATCACATATGACTTTTTAATAAAGAAGTCAAAAGGATGAAGGGCAAAAGAGAGGCTGGGGCCCAAACTGGCTCTGAGACACCTCTTGGTGGAAACATCACGCACGATGGCAAACTAACACAGGAGATACCTTAGGTCTGAGAGGCTTGTTGGCACTCCTCAATCATATGAGAGTCCCCTCCTCATTCTCGGTGAGGCCTGCCCTGCCTATATCAGACTATCATCAGGAAGTAAAGTATATGAAGACTTGAGTTTCACTCCCATCAGTCACCATCTACCCAGCCTGGATGGTGGAGCAGACAGAGGCTTCCCATTGGTAATAATGTCCTGCCCTCTGCTTCACTCACATTCATGCAGAGCAGAGAATGTTCTGGCTCCTCCTCAGGCTTGCAGTTTCACTGCTGAAAAACTGAGGTAGGTGTTCAACTAGCAGGTGGTTTAATGTGCAAGTCAGCCTAAAGAATCTGTTTTCAGGGGTAGACGCTTCAGCCAGCATTCCACAGTCACGGAGCACCTGCTTCTTGCTAAATTCTGTGCAGCAGGTTTAAGAAAACAGCAGTTGGCATCCGTAATGTGTCCACAGGCCAGGTCTATCAGCTACATCCACAGATAAGCCAATCTCCAAAATAAGATGATCTCCTGGTTTCCCAATGACAAGATCCAAATGAAAAGGTTAGAGCCAACTTATACGCACAGATTTTTAAAGATGTAGTTGTTGTAGAAAATGTATACTTCTGATGTTGACATTCCCACATGTCTTAAAGATTTCATTATATAAAATACATAAATTTGAGGACATGGTTTGTTTCTACTCCCACAAACTGTCTTAGTTAGCTTGAGCTGCCATAATAAATTACCATAGGTTGGGTGGCTTAAACAACATTTATTTCTCACAGTTCTAGAGGCTGAGAGGTCCAAGATCAAGGTGCCAGCAGATTAGGGAGCCCTCTTCCCAGTTTGCAGATGATCATCTTCTCCCTGAGTCCTTATGTGGAGGGAACAGAGACCAGGCTAAGCTCTCGTGCCTCTTGTTATAAGGACACTAATCCCATTATGAGGGCTCCAGTCTCATGAAATAATTACCTCCCAAAGCCTCCATCTCCTAATACTATCATATTGGGGGTTAGGATTTCAATGTATAAATATGTGGAGAACACAAACATTCAATCCATAACACATGCCATGAAACAATTTTATCAAGGTCTTCATATGTATCTTCTACAGCAATGCAACCTCTATCATAAGAATGCCCTTTAGGGTCACCTAACTTGGCTAAGTATTTTTGAACCCATATTTCATCCTGTCTCCAAACTTCCAATTTAAGTCAAGTAACCTTGGTATAAAAAGTCTTTATGATCATCATAATGTCTTGTTCGTGTTGTAGGTGTGTATTTGTGACAACATAACCATTGATTGTATAGCTTTTTAAGTGCCCTTTTAAAGGCTTTTGTAGTCCTCTATTTGATCCAAGTGTTTTGCTCTCCCAACTTTCACAACAATGTCTGTTTTCCTCCACCTCTGTAAACAGTCCTTTCATGATTTTTTTTTTTACACCTGTCTCCTAAACACAAAAGCCCTCTGTTGGCTTTTGTCCAATCAACCTTGTGCTATTTTTAAGTGATTATGCATATAGATTGCTCCTCCTTGGCCAGCCTTCCTAACCTCCTGAGAGTTCTGTTCTCTTAAAAGTCAGATTCCAGGCACCTTCCTGTCCTCCTTCCCATCTAAGAACACATTCTTTGGGCGGTTTTCAGTATTCCCATCACTGACCCCATTCTACTCCCACCTCGGGATAATATATTATTATTTAAATGCATTGACTGAACACACATACCTGCATGAATTCAGATTTCCTGATAAAGTAAACATAGTAATGCACAGATGTGGTAAGAAGATTGGAGAGACACACACATCGAGAGAAATGGTAGTTGTCACACAGCACATGGATCATGTCTTGAGAAGGAGAACCCCCACAGAAATGGTACCAGCAGCAGAGATCACTGCTAAGCACTTAGAAAGAAGCCTGGACTTCTGAAAATGCCCATGTGACCTAAAAGGTTACACCGTTGACTCCCATTAAGAAACTGGCTAGAATGCATAAAGTACAGTGAATCTGCAAGTCAAGGTAGCCATTGTTCAGTCTGTTGTACATTCACATAGGTGGTTTAGAGTTGGGAAGCAGCAGCCCTTCGGGGGTTCTAGCAAGAGAATGAGGGGTCCTGGACTTTATGGAGATTGAACTAAGGGACAAAGGGAGAATTAAGCAACACATACCCACCAAAACCCATAGCCCCTAATTATCTACTTCCCACTGGTCTGTGGTTTGTCACAGACACTTCATAAAGTTAATCCAACTGACTCTTGCACATAGAATAAAAATTCTTCCCTGGACCCTCAAAAAGTCACTGGGAAACTTAGGAGAAATAAGTGTCAGCCTCTCCTGCACAATGGAGAAAGGCACATGTCCTGGCCCATTGAGAAGAATCCAGCAGGGCTGTGAGAGAGAGAGGAGGAGGAGGCTCAAAGCAATCAGCCCCAGCTTCCCCCAAGGTTTTGTTTCCTGATTTGTGAATTCATGAAAAAAATATCCTGAAGCACTTTTTGGTTTCCCCTCTGTTTAGTTTCTGTCTGTAATGCAAGAAGACAGTTGTGGTTATAGGGAACAAAAATATTGTCACTTTTTTCTCCATTTCAAGTCTTTTACGATGAATTGCCTCTGAAATTTGTGTGCAAGGATATTTTTTCTTGAAAAACTTGAGAAAATTTCCAATCACAAACTTCTATCACACCTAAAATGGTATATATGCTTCTTCAGAAAGTAAAGCTATTTTAATAAAAATAGTGGTATTTTTAGATTTTTTTTACAATTACAGATAAATAATAATCTCTTCATACTTGTGTTTTTAGCTCTTTTTTTTTCTTTTTAAAAATTTTTTAAGGAAGAATCTGTTCAGAAAACAGTTTTCCCTATTCAGGCATAGTTATGAACTGATAATAAAGCCAGTACCAAGGATTACATCTGGAGCCAGCAATAAGTTACAGGCAGTGATTTACAGTCTCATGACAACATAATTTATACAGGGAGAGATGCTAATTTCCATGTATCCTGATTTATTTCATTAATAATTCTTACAGGCAGTATATTCTGTTATTACTGAACTTATTTTAGATCAGTAAGTTTTCAAATTGGCTTATGATCAATTCATAAAAATACTGGAAGTAATCAGATCCATAATAAATTGTTCCATAGAGTCAAATACAACTACTATATAATAGTATATTGAGATGATATTGGTTTTAATCAGCTACCCAAAATAGGGAAAATTTATACCATTCTCTGTTTAATTTAGATTATAAAATTCACTAGGGAAATCAAGGAATCGGATAGCTGATAGTTCTTAACAGCAATTGCAGTAAAACACATTTCACTGCTTGAAATTTGTGAGCTTCAATTAATCACGGGCTCAAATAGTTTTTAAAGGTGCTTTATAATCCAAATATTACTCTCTCAGTAAGACACTCCAGTGTGTTTATTAATCCATATCTACTTGCATACCCTCCTCGACCTTCAGTCACATGCCTTACAACTCAGCAGGCTTCAAGCAATATGCCAAAACTCCTGCTCCGTCTAATTGCATGATTTTCAGTTACTCCACACTATTTCTTCCCGGAGAAGTGTTAAAAAAGTAATCCCCTGCCATTTTAGTCTCCCTCCTTAATGACAATAGGCTATGCATTCATTACATCCTTTATGTTAGAGCCTTTTCCTTTAACCTCCCTCTTTTTAAAAAGTACCTTCCCAGTCCCTACTCCTTTTCTGTTTTCTAAAATAAGACAACCTCATGTCTCAAAACGGATGAGAGTGTCCTCCAGAGAAGAAAATGCTAAGTTCTCTCCCATGAGCTATTCCTCTGATTAATCGCCATTTTCCCTGTGTCCCAAAAATCTCCACTCTCAGAAGGTGGGTCTCAATCCTATCATGGTCCCCCCAGTACATAGAAGATGCATAGTACTAAGTAGGTGAGTGAATATGTCCCCTGTTAAATAACAAAAATTGAGCCAAAAAATTTTTTAAAGAGTAATTGGCTTAACTGACCAATTATGAATTAGGCAGCATCTCAGCCAGCAAGCAGAAAGGCGCTCCAAGAAGTTGTACAAAATGGAAGGCTTTTATAGGCAGAAGAGGGAAAAGAGTGGATTATTTCAGGTTTAGGAACCTACCTATGGGAAGGAGGCTATGGGACAGATTACCTCATTGGTGCTGATCAGACATTTGCAGACTAACCAGTTAAGACTACATTCCTGGAAGAGGTTATAACTGCATTTATTTTGGGTGTAAAGTCTCTGTTTGCTGACATAGGGCTTAGCACAAATGACTTCATTTGGGGCCTATAGTTTCTTTTATAACAGTTCCCCACTTTTGATCATATTCTTAGCTTAACTGAGAGATAAAAATTTAAGGCATTAACACCACTCCTTTCTGCTGCTCTGTACTCTCACAGCTTTTGTTGATCCTTGGTGTGGTATCCACACATCAAGGTGTTTTTGCTTAATCCCTGTGATATTCACAGATCAAGGCCTCAGGTTTATAATCTTTAAATTGGTTTTTTTCTTCATTCCTTTTCTGATGTTCCAATCTTAGGTGGCTCTTTTGCTTAATAGTGAGCAGCTCCAAACATGCATCTAAAGCTTTCAAGAGACTACAAAGCACCAAGGAGGTTATTATGATTATAATAAGCAGAATAATTCCCAATATCTGGAGTGCACTTTGGAGTCATGGTTCCCCAAGACCTAAACCAATCAAAATCAAATAAGTTAAAGACCTCTTTGAAGAAGTCACCTTTTTAAGCCAACAGGCTTGCTCGTGATCTTATATAACTGAGTTTCAACTTCTCCAGAAGTGTTAATCCAGGTGTAGAGCAGGTGGTGTTGGCCACAGCACAAACGCCTCCAAGGCTCATCTAAAAGATAATCAAAGGCTATCCTATTATTAAAAAATAACTTTGGCCACAGAGTCTAAGGATTTTCGTTAGGTAGCTATTGCTTTAGCAGTGGATTCTGCAATATTTTCAAGTTAAGGAGAGGTTTCTGATCATATTCTCACTTACATTTATTCCTAACCAGGGAAGAAGGAATCTGTCAAAAAGTTGAACCCTGAATGCTTCCTGGTAATTCCCATTTGAATCTTGGCTCAGGACTGGAAAAGTGACAGCCATAAAAGGCCAGTAAAAATTTAAGGTCAGAAGACCACATAGGCAGCTTTATTCTGGTTACCCCTTGCCTTGTATCCCTTTCTTTGTATAGACCTTGGTCATAGTGTTCTCCAAGTTTGGGGTTGTTAAGCAGAGACAGGGAGATGGACCTACCAAAAGTAATTAACAGCCAAGAAAAATCAAGATTTTATTTGATCTTTTTGGTAAAAACATTAAATTATATAATTATTCAATTCAATGATTGTTCAAATACCAGCTAAAAAATCATGCCCATACCACAGAAGCAAGAACACTTAACTTAAGGAAATGTTGATAGAAGGGAAGCAAAAACAAGTGTCAGAGTAAGTGGTATGGGTGTGTAGGCATTGAGAGAACAGAAAGGAATAGGAGAGAATAAAGGCTGGGTGCCCTGGAAGTGAACTTTCCCTTCTTCACCATCCACCCTTGGGCAAGCAAGCCTGCATTCTGCCGCACCATCCAGGGAAGAAAGGGAGGCTAAGGACTATGGGGGCTACCTCAGTCTCATCTCTGTCTGTAAGAAGGATCCCACGTGAGCAGGGACAGAGACCTTCCTCCACTCAGGTGGGGCTTGAGGGCAGTGGGCGCCATTTGGGTAGACAGTAGTTGTACAAGAGAGTCTGGCCAGCCTCAGCTCCTCCTTCTGCCCTGATTCCCCTTCCCTGTGCGTATCAAAGGGGGTGGGGGTGGGGAAGGCACAACATTCAAGGAATGGAGTGAGAAAGACAGCATCATCTCTGTTTCCCAACAAAGGCAACTCTTTTGAGTGTTTTTTCGTGTTGGGCTTTCCCGCCATGACTCCTTCTCTCTCCTCTTGGGGTCACCTCTCTCCCGCAGGAGACCAGCTTGAGAGATGCAGATTGGAAACACATGTGCCTCAAACCCACCTACCCTTGACCTACAGTGTGCCTGCCGCTGCTGCCCCACATGGCCTCACACTAACTTCAGTGTGTCTTGAAACATAAAAACACCATTTTGCCTGGGGCTAACTTGGAAGCAGAAGAAAATGAGTGTTTAATTTTCAGAAAACGATATTCATTATTTTAGCTTCAATCTGGAATTACTTTTTTAAAACAACACACAATGGCAGGTTTTGCCTTCATCTCTATCACTATATTTGATCCTTTCACTGAGGCAGAACAGAACTGAGTCAAATAACTGTCTGCTTTCCCTTAGAGGGTGGTGGGACAATGCTTTCTCTTCCCACCAAGAAGCCCTCCTTTGTCCTTCAAGTCACTGTGAGTACAGAGACCCTAGATTCTCCTCAGACCACACTCGCCCACCAGAGTAAACACATCAAAGTGAAATTGTTGAGTAACTACTGTCATATGTATGGGAAGGAAAATCTCATATTTTAGTGCCTGAGCCAAGCAAACTAGAAAACAAATACTTGACAGCAAAGTTTGAAAACAAATCATCGTAATTTGTGGCAATGGCCCTAGACTTTAAAGTTGAGCAGACCTAGTTCTGCACTGGATAGTTAGCTCAAACCAAGCAAGTTAATGCACATCTCTGAGCTCAAAATTCATGCTTTGGAAAATGGAGAAGGTAACACATTTCACATTAAGATTGTTACAAAAATTAAATGGTATGACATAAGCTAACCTGAACAACACAAAGCCTGGCAAGTACTCCATAAAGTCAAGTTACCTTTTTCTGTCTTCTTCCCCATAAAACAAGCTTATATGTTAAATGGTTTTAATTGAACTATCATGGGGCAATTTTAGTTTTGTTCTATATACTTTTCAGTATTTTCCAAAAACTTTGTAGTGAACATGTACTGCTTTCCTGAATAAGAAAAAAAAATTATTTACAAAGATAGCAGCATGTAACCTCAGTAAAGAAACCTACTTGTCTCCACAACTTAAATTCTTCATGAGTTTTTTTCCTCCTAAAATCAAGCTTTAAGAAGTCACCTAGTAGGGGAGAGTATAGCTCAGTAGTAGCATGCACGAGGTCCTGGGTTCAATCTCCAGTACCTCCATTAAAAAAACAAATAAATAAGCCTAATTACCTCCCTGCCAAACAGAAACCACCTAATTTAGAGTAAATAATTTTTTCAATTGACAATAAAGATAAATAAATTCATCATAACAATAGTTAAAGTAACCTCTTCTATTTGTTTTTTATCCAATTAGAAAATAAATATAAGCAGCAGCTGAACTGCTACAGTTAAGAACTATAAACACAGTATTTTCTTTCACTACAGGATGAAATGATGGTTTCAGGTGTAGAAGGGAGAAAGTAGGTTGAAATTTCTGATTATTCAATTATGGCCTAAATGTGTTATGATATTTAAATATTTCACCATCTTAAAATGATCTAATATTCTGATATTTATAAGCTATAAACAGATTCAGAATTGCTCTTTCCTGGAACTCCAACAAACTAATACATAAATACATATCCACTAACCTCCAGGCACAAAAAGTAGGATTTCAGTACTGTACTACAAGAAGAGGACAAAAAGTGTATGACCGTTACTGGCGTTATTCCCTGTGGTTTTATTACATTAAAATGGAAATGATATGAATTTGATCAAATAGTTTGATCTTGCCCTGCTATCATCCACAGAACCTGTTTCCACAGACACTGTATCACGAGTGATATGCTGATTGTAAACAATCTATATCCTATGTCACAAGTATTGGTATATTTCAATAATATACCAAATTCAGCTATCATAATAACTGAAATAACTTTCCCACAGATGTTTAACCTTTGTTGTCTTAAATTTTTGAGGTAGTTTTGTTATATTTCAATTTAATTCCTTTTAAATGTAGCTTTAGGAAATTAATATTAAAATGTACCAAAGCCAAGTGAGATTTAAAGGATGGTTCAATATAGGAAATGTATTAATGTAATAAACCATTTTAATAGAACAAAAGAAAAAATGATAATTATTTCATGAATTCTGAAAATACACTTGACAACATTTAGCATCCATTACTGATAAAGATTCCTAATAATCATAGGACTATAATATCATGTCCTTAAAGTTATCTTTAACATACGCTGGGTGTTCAGTACTACTCTTGCCCTGAGCCCCATGCTTTAGAGCTCACTCCCACTCTTTCACTGCTGGATCACTCTCAGGGTGCCCAGGACCAAAGAATTCCCAGCCCAAATGTCCTCCCAAGTCCACTTCTGGGGCAGCACATTCTCCTCCTCTGCTGGGAAGACCATACCCCACCACAGTGTGCACACCTCAGGCCCTGATGATAACCAAAGAGTGGCTGTTTACAAGAGTGTGCAAATAAAGCTTGAAGGCTTGGCTGGGGTATTCAAACACAAGAGCTGAACTTTAGGCCTCTCTATTTGGGTCAAAGCTAGGAAGAACAAAAAAGAGAGCAGGCTAAGAAGCTGTATTTCCTCGCACCACTACTCTGAAGAGTTCTGAAATTCTCTATTTGAACCTGGCTTCCAGGTATTTATGAAGGATGTTTTCCATGATAAACAATGATTTTACTTAACAGGTTTTAGCTTGATTAATATCTTTAAAACATTTACAGACTTGTACATGACTTATGTTCATAGCAGCATTATTGATAATAGCCAGTAACTGGAAACAATCCAGCTGATGAATGGGTAAGTAAATTATGATACGTGCAATGGAATATTATTTAGGAATAAAAAGGAATAAATTAATGATACATGCTACAACACAGATGAACCCTTAACCCATATTACATGAAAGAAGCCAGTCACAAAAGATTACATAATGTATGATTCCACTTATGAAATGTCCAGAATAGGCAAATCTATAGAAACAGAAAATAAATTAATGGTTGCCAGGAGCTGGGATGGGGGGAGATGGTAAGGAGTGTGACTGCTAATGGGTGTGGGGTTCCTTTTTGGGGTGATAAAAATACTCAAATTAGCTTATGGTGATTACTGCACAATGCCATGAATATACTAAAAAATGGTAAATTGTATACTTTGGGTAAATTTTATAGTACGTGACATATCTCAAAAAAGTGTTTCTTTTCAAAAGGGAAAAGGTATCAAGATTGGAACTGGTCTTAAAAGTCATCTGGTCCAATCCATTGTTTTGCACACTGGAAAGCTGAAGTGCAGAGAGCTTATCAGGTGACCTTCCTTAAGGAAGCACAGATGTTCAGGGGCAGATCAAAAACAGAAGCCAAGTCTCCTGAGTTTTGGAATAGGGGCTTGTCCTGGATAGAGGATGCTGATGATAGGCCCCTTTCAGTGCTCTCTCATTTGGCAAGGAAAATTCATCCTGCTGAGATAACGGACCCATGATTGTACCTGAGCCAAACACTACCAAAGAGGGCTCCAGATCAATCATTCAGCAAATGTTTATTGGAGCCCTCCATGAGCCAGGAAGTCTGAAGGACTGGGGAGGCAAAAGTGAGCAAAAAATATTCCCTTTCTTCATGAAGCTTTGATCTCGATGATAATAGCTCATCTTCATAATATTCTGAGTGTTATGCACATTACATAGACCATCTCATGTCATTCTCACAAATACTTCCTTATGAGTACTCTTAACATGGGGACCCTCTAGGTACTCTTATTATGCCCATTTTACTGATGGAAACACTGAGGCTCACAGAGGTTAAATAAGCTAGCCTGAAGTCAAAGAGGGATAAACAGTGTGCAGACTTCAATCATGATACTCCAACTCCAGAACTAAGCTTCTAACCCCTAGGCTGGTCCAGAAAATAAATAAACACCAGTCAGTTAGTCATTACAATTAGTGATAAGTAGACATGCTGGTCTGAGAAACATATTGGCAGAGGTATTTAGGTATCAAGTAGATGAAGTGATCACTTTCTATAAGGAACTACTATTTAGGCTGAAACCTGAAGAAGGAGGAGCCACCAGGGGAACAGAAGAAGACTGAGGGTGCATAATGTGTTGCAGGTTGTGAGGCTGGAGCATAGGAGGACGTGGGAGAGACGGTGGGTAGGGAACAGAGCAAGCAGGGCTTGGTGGGCCATGGAAGAGAGTTCGATTTCATTCTAAATGCAATGGGAAGCTACCAGACGGTTTTGAGCAAGGTGATGTGCAGAGTGATAAGCTCTGATCTGTAAAATCCCTCCAGCTGCTGAGTGGAGATTAACAGAGGGGTGAAAGTAGAAGCCAAGAAACTAGTTGGGAAGTGTTGACCCCAGATGAAGGATGCTGGCAACTTGGATCAGGTGGGAGCAATGGAGATGGAGAGTAGGAACTGATTCAAAATGCATACTGGAGGGATCCAAATTGGAAAAGAAGAGGTAAAATTGTCACTATATGCAGATGACATGATACTATATATAAAAAACCCTAAAAGGTCCACCCAAAAACTATTAGAACTAATCAAAGAATTCAGCAAGGTAGCAGGTTACAAGATTAACGTACAAAAATCAGTTGCATTTCTTTACACTAACGATGAATCACCAGAAAAAGAAAGTAAAGAAACAACCCCCTTTAAAAAAGCACCCAAAGTAATAAAATACCTAGGAATAAATCTAACCAAGGAGATAAAAGACTTATACATGGAGAAGTATAAAACACTGATGAAGGAAATTAAAGACGACTTTAAAAAATGGAAAGATATCCCATGCTCCTGGATTTGAAGAATCAATATTGTTAAAATGGTCACACTGCCCAAGGCAACATATATAATGCAATCCCTATCAAATTATTCAGGACATATTTCACAGAACTAGAACAAATTATAATAAAATTTATATGGAACCACAAAAGACCTAGAATTGCCAAAGCATTACTGAAGAAAAAGAAAGAGGCTGGAGGAATAAGACTTAAGATAATACTATACAGCTACAGTAATCAAAACAGCATGGTATTGGTACAAAAACAGACATATGGACCAATGGAACAGAATAGAGAGCCCAGAAATGAACCCACAAACTTTTGGTCAACTAATCTTCAAAGAAGGCAAGAATATACAATGGAATTAAGACAGTCTCTTAAGCAAATGGTGTTGGGAAAACTGGACAGCAGCATGTAAATCAATGAAGCTAGAACACTCCCTTACACCATACACAAAAATCAACTCAAAATGGATCAAAGACTTAAACATAAGACAAGATACAATAAACCTCCTAGAAGAAAATATAGGCAAAACATTATCTCACATACATCTCAAAAATGTTCTTCTAGGGCAGTCGACCCAAACAATAGAAATAAAAGCAAGAATAAACAAATGGGACCTAATTAAACTTAGAAGGTTCTGCACAGCAAAGGAAACTATAAGTAAAACAAAAAGACAACCTACAGAATGGGAGAAAATTTTTGCAAATGAAACCAACAAAGGCTTGATCTCCAGAATATATAAGCAGCTCATACAACTTAATAAGAAACAACCAAACAACCCAATCCAAAAATGGGCAGAAGACCTAAATAAGCAATTCTCCAAGGAAGAAATACAAATGATCAATAGGCACATGAAAAAATGCTCAGTATCACCAATTATCAGAGAAATGCAAATCAAAACTACAATGAGGTATCACCTCACACCAGTCAGAATGGCCGTCATTCAAAAATCCACAAATGATAAATGCTGGAGAGGCTGTGGAGAAAAGGGAACCCTCCTACACTGCTGGTGGGGATGCAGTTTGGTACAGCCACTGTGGAAAACAGTATGGAGATCCCTCAAAAGACTAGGAATAGATTTACCATATGACCCAGGAATCCCACTCCCGGGCATATATCCAGAAGGAACCCTACTTCAGAAAGACACCTGCACCCCAATGTTCTAGCAGCACTATTTACAATAGCCAAGACATGGAAACAGCCTAAATGTCCATCAACAGATGACTGGATAAAGAAGATGTGGTATATTTACACAATAGAATAGTATTCAGCCATAAAAAAAGACAACATAACACCATTTGCAGCAATATGGATGTCCCTGGAGAATGTCATTCTAAGTGAAGTAAGCCAGAAAGAGAAAGAAAAATACCATATGAGATCGCTCATACGTGGAATCTTAAAAAAAAAAAAAAAAAAAGAACACAAATACAAAACAGAAACAGACTCACAGACATAGAATACAAACTTCTGGTTGCCAAGGGGGAGGGAGGTGGGAAGGGACAGAATCGGAGTTCAAAATTTATAGATACTGACAGGCATATGTAGAATAGATAAACAAGATTATACTGTGTAGCACAGGGAAGTGTGTGCAAGATCTTGTGGTAGCTCACAGCGAAAAAATAATGTGACAATGAATATATTACATTCATCTATAACTGAAAAATTGTGCTTTATATTGGAAATTGACACAAAATTGTAAAATGACTATAACTCAATAAAAAATGTTAAAAAAAATTGTATACTGGAAGTAGAATGGTCCTGGATAAGGGATTGGGGGTGGGAAGGAAAGGGAAGGAAGAAGTAATGACTCCTAAGACCTCAGCCTGGTGCTCTGTACAGGCCATGATGTCCCCACACATAGACCATGCCTTTTATTTTCTATATTTTGATGCTTTGACATCTGGAGCCTGGCTGACCCTGGAGGGTCTGCCACTCCCAGGATTAGCCTATTCCTAGATATAATAAATAACTTATCCATGAGTGTGCTTTTCAGATTCAAACCAAGCAATCCATAGCCCACACCCTAACCACTTCCTTTATCAGCTCTCACACTCCTGGCTACTGTCGACCTGCCCTAATCACTAATCACTCCAGGGCCAGCTACCAAACAGTCAGGGACAACCCCAGAGTTCACTGAAATGGTTCACATGAGCCAGTTCTAAGCTTCCTCACTCTGCTTCACCATTCCTTTCAGTGGAAACCAAGCAACTCCTGCCCACAGTTCCTCTCCCTCCCTCTGCCCCGACTCCTTGCAGCCCACCATGCTGTGGTGTGGCCCCTCTCCTTGGGAACTATGAGTAAAAAACTATCTCCTCAAGGTCAGCTGTCCCTGATCTGTTGATCTAACTATACCTCACACTTTCTATTAACACACTGTGTTTTAAATACCCACTCAAGTCAGACACAGAGGGAGTGAGGGTGGCTGAGCATGAGTGTTTGTTACACCCTTACAAGGAGCACCCCTGGCTTGACATTAAATGGGCAAATCTCTTCCATGCCCCTGGAAGAACCATAAGAATCTGGATAGGTCCTGTTCCTTCCCCATCCTAGCCTCCAGCCCCATCATTTTCACTGGTGCTCCCTGGACTCTGAAACAGAGCCGGGCTCTCACCCCACTGTCTCCACCACACCAGGTGGAAGGAAGCCCCTACTCTGGGCTGGGAATGAGGCTCCAAATTATGCTCTCACAGCACTGCTCACTCCCCACAAGCTGCACTTGGAAACCCAATGCTATTGATATTGCAGATATTATTTTAACAATAGCTTCCAAGGTAATTAAGCCAGCGAACATCTCTGCCTGGGGAACCATAGGCAGGGACTGTGAGAGGGTGGGACAGGGGTGACTGAACATACCCACACTATTAAAAGAGGTGAGAATTAGCAGAGGCAGTTAGAGGGATTTCCAAGAGTTGTTAAAGGTGATCAAAGCCTTTTCTTCCTCAATAAGACCTTAATTGTTCTGACAGTTACCACAATTAAGCAGTGGGTAGCAAACAAAATGCCCTGGCTCTTTGCAAAGTGAAGCAAGGAAATTGTGAAACTGGGTTTCAACAAGCGAGATTTTTCAAACTACTGCCAGAAAAGTTCCCAAAGTACTAGATTCTGAGGTAGTGTGATTACGGGGGTGAACACCCCACTACACCCACTCTAAATCCTGGAAGATGGAAAAAGTCCGGGCAGAAAACCTACAAAAGGCCTTCAATGTACTGATGGACACAATAGGACCCAGGAGTTGACATCACATGGCCGAGATCACACAGCTGGGAAGTGGCCTGTTTCCAGGTGGGTGGCCTTTTCTGAATGGGGCGCATTTGACCTTGGAGCTCCTCCCTCTCCCGAGTCCAATCCATGTGCTCCCATTCCCAGGAGATGGCCCAGGCTGGTATAAACAGGCAGCCTTCTCCCGGGAGGACCAGGGGAGATGGCAGGTTCCTCTGGCTTCCACAGCACCCTGGGCTCTCAGTGTGGTCATTCTTTCCTAGCTAGTCCCTGTGGTGCTTGACTGAGGCTGCTCAGAGGGCTGACTCTGACTTAGTCAACCTGTGTACTTTCAGTGCTCAGCATCATGCCTGGTCACATTTCATGGGTGTGGGATGAATGTATAACTGGCGGGGGAGCCAAAAGGAGCAAGGAAGGAAGAGAGAGAGGGGAAGGAGTGAGGGAAGGAAAGAAGGAAGGAAGAGCCCCCAGGCACATTGTCCCTGGTATCCAACCTTTCCCTCTGTCTTCCTCCATCCGAGCTCACTGTCCTATTCCCTCCAACTCCACTCTGTTTTATGATGTGCCATCCAAATTATCTGACATATCAAATTCTGCTAATGAATTCATGAATTGCCATGACAAATTTAATTCCTTTAAATATATATATATATTTAAATAAGCTTGAAATATATATACAGCAAAAGATGCCTGCAGCTAACCCTTGTGGGAGAAATGTCAGGACTCCTCAAACAGGCCTGTACACTCTACTAATAGGGGAAGTCCCATTTATTAATCCAGAGAAAATGATTACATGTAGAATCCAAAGTGTCTGATGTTTCTTGTCTGATGTTTTTCTGATCTAATAGAATGAACTTTCCATCACAGCTTAAAGTTGGGCTTTCTATTACATAATGCAACCTATTCAACCCTCCCAGGTAACATTAGTATGGTTGAAACATCAGGGGAAAACACTCGCAGATTAGACTATTGACCCAACATTGGCATATCACAAAACTGTTTCTTGGATCCTGGATATGGGTGTCTTTGTGTAAAACAAAAAATCATTTCAGAATAATCTACCACCTAAAAAGGTTATCATATTGATTCTGCCAAAAAATTAAACACTTCATCTTTATTACATGTGTTTTAGAGAATCTACATCTCTTACAACGTCACAGTAATGCATCATTCAGGCTCTGAATGCATAGCTCTCCTGTTTGATGTCTGGGTGCTGTTCTATCAAAAAAAAAATTAGTACAAAAGCCACAAAGAACTGAAAACTTTAAAGGAATTTCAGCACTGCACACCACATTTGCTTTTATTTCAAATCACTTTGTATATTTGCTTTAAAGGAAAATGGTAACAATAACTCCACAGAACAAGGAATATTCAGCAGCATTTTTCCCATTTTTGTTTTATTTAAGCCGGGCCTATAGCCTTCCTTAGGAGAGTACATCCATACTGGAAAATGACCCTTATCTTGATTATTTCAGAGATTTTTTTCTCCCTCTGCACTTTTCCTTCAAAAGTGAGGGTTTTTGTGATCCCCACCTCTGCTGTTATCTTTAGAGACCAGAGAATGAATAGATTCCAAATGCAGGTGGTACCTTATCTAAATAAAGATGCAACTAATATTCTTCCTGAAAGACAAGGACAATTCCTGAAGCATTCACACAGCCCCTCTCTCCTGAGGGGCAGAGGACAATTAACACTCTGCACAGATGCTGCAGAAATCAACCTGAGCTCTTGGTGCTGCCTGTGTGGAGACAAGTGAGGGCAAATAGGCATCTGCCATGCCAGGACCACCTGAAGACCTACATTCCACTTTGTCCTGCCACAGAGATTGATGACTGCACCATGGCGATGGGGTTTATTGTACGTACATTCACTCAAAAGGAGAAAAGAGTTGTGAACATATTGAGAGGTTAAAATTTGCCCCTCTCTCACCCCCAAATATATAGCAGAAGCTTTCATAGAAGGCAGCATGTGGGTGTTTAAAAAGCCTGGATCTTGGCGTTTGCAATGTCAGATTTGATTCCCAGCTCTGCCATTTACTAGCTGTGTAATGCAGACAGGAAGCCTATGTTCCCAAGCCCCCATTTCTTCATGTCTAAAGTGAGCACACCTGTCTTACTTAGCTCACAGGGTTTTGAGACAAATGGGAAAAGGGATGTAAAACACCTTCACCCAGCAGCATTCCATAAATGATGTTATTGCTATCCACCCACCTACTCTAGGTTCCCCTGAATGAGGCCCCATTGCTGTCAGATGCCTTTGCACCCCACGAGTGGACAGAGCGACTGCACATGCAAGACTCAGAAAGTCTTACCATAAGGGATGTGGTCAAGAAAAGGCTGATGTTGTGAAGGGCTCTAACTCCCGTCTTCTTACTTGGTAAGGAGTCCAAGACATATAACACACCCTCTTCTTTCTTTGAAAACCTCCAGACAAGCCTAACAGAGAACTGAAGAGTCTGGCCCAGATTAATTTCAGATCTGGAGGCCATGGTCAAAGGCATCCAATCTAATCTGAATACATAAAATATATCTTTACATACCAGGCTTCAACAAGCTGCAGACAAGGAGTGAATTTTTGCTTTGTGTCTCTTGTCTGAATTGCACCTGAATATTGAATCTCTCTGATGGATCTTAAAGAGGTCCTACAGCCATGTGGAAAGTGCCAGAATAGTGGGTCTGGAGGAAACCTCAGACATCAACTCCACTACAGCAGGATACCCTTCAATGGCTTCCCATTGCCCTTGGGACAAGGTCAAAATGCTGCACACAACACGTGTAACCTCCACCTGGCCTACATTTTCCTTCATGTTCTATAATCCAGTCCAACCTCTTTGTTGTGCAGAGCCTACACAAATGCAGTCTGTCTGTCTGATATGCTTCTCTATCTCATCCCACCCCTATCTTTTCCTTACCAGCGCCTCCTTATCCTTTGGTCTACAATTTCCTTATCTTCAACCTCAATCTAAACAACCTTCCTCAAGAAGCTTTCCCTGACACTTCAAACTTGGTCCTATCTTTCCATAGCACCATACACTTCCCATTTCCTAAAATGCATCACCTCAAAACGATTTTTTTAATATTACTATAACTTGCTATCCTATAAAATCCAAAAGGACGTTAAACTGTATCTAATTTATTCTCCTACTCTTCCCATTACTTAGCACAAATCTTGGCACAAACTGAACACTAAACGAACAATTGTTAAATTAGGTTTATCCAACTGGTCTACCTCCCTTGTGTTAAAAGAACCTGGAGGGAACCCAGAGAGGTGAAGAAGCTCACCCAATACCACCATGCATCTTTGGTTGCAGCCAAGAATTAGAATCCAGCTTTCCCAATGAGCAGTCCTGGGGTTCTTCCCATGCAAACTTCCCCTCTTCTGACAGTACAGAACTCCCATCTGTCACAATTTTTGATTGATTCCAGACATGGATCACGGTTTAGTTTAGATTGTCTGATATCCACCTTCTCCTTTCTGTATGAGGATGAATTAGGAAGATTGCTATTTCTGTCTCTTATGGACATGCTGGGATTCTTATTTGGACATCACACAGGTAAGGACACAGTTAGCATGTAGGAGGCACAAACTACCCCCACTGCCTTGTTCAGTGCCTTAGAAAAGTAAATGCCACATGACAGTATCGTGTTGGTGTAACTGTTGAAATGGCCCTCTTTCCCCAGTGAGGAAGCATCCCAAATGAGTGCAAGCTTCCCTCCAGTGGTGTCATTTTCAGTGAAGCTTGCCTGTGTCATTTGCAGTGAGGGGTTCATTGGTCAGAAGTGTTTTCTAGGGATGTGCACAATGGAAACCATTAGAGAGATACTCAGAGCCGCCAGCTAGCCCAAAAGTTTAATCCACTATATTAACTGTAATGATGGTAGGCAGTTGCTAAAAGAGAGGAAAGATAAGAAAGCAGGAGTGCCAGCCTTGTACCAACACATTCACATGAGGTTTTAACAAGAGCCCCAGTGCTGAATTTAATACAATAAGTGTTATCTCTTTCAGATTATTAAAATTACCTTTAAAATCCTTCAGATAATGAAAGGATCCGAAGATACAATTCAATAAGCCTGTGTGTCTCCACTGTAAACTACCATAGTGGAATTCTATCATCACTTTTATTTTTGTTTGGGGTGGGCTAGGGGAACTCAAAACACTCGGTGTTACTTTCAAGATTACTTCTCAGCTGGACAGTTTCATCCATGAATCCCAGAGAATGGTGACATTCTTCTTTAGAAAACACTGGGTAGTATAGGAATTTTCATCTCTACAACCAAAGTCACTAAAAATATATTAGAACTTTAAAAAAAAAAAAGAAAAGCAAAGAGGGTCATTGTAAAGGGCCCCGGATTCACACTTGCTCATCCAATGAGTTATAGTATGTCATCTGTGCCAGTAACTCTGTTTCAGAAAGCAGCCAGTACAACATCTGCAGTACAAATTACAGACTTTGATCCCAATGTGCCCGTTAGCACGGAGAACTAGGTTTGCTCTTTCTATTTTATATCTCCAAATGTTTCAGAGTGAAGAGATGAGAAAGTGTATTGAATCCTTCGGTTCCCTCTTTATCCACCTCTAAATGGGATCTCAGGACTTTGTGTGCTTACCTCGTCTTTTATCCAGCCTGCAGTGCGACTCATCTGCAAGCACAAATTACCTCGACAAAGTATTCTTAGGAGAAATAATTAGCCACACACCCCTCCTCCACACACTCTCCCGTATTCCTCGGGAGGCCCAGATGCCTGACATAAATCATTTAGTCCTGAGCCCTCGCACACACCTTTCCCACTGGATTCCATAATTGGCAAAGTAGTTGCCAACTGGGTTTAAAGTGATTTGAAATTGTTTTCCATCCAGTCTTGCTGATAGCAAAAGGTTTCCCCTTTACCTCAAGCATGAGTTACAGTAACATGATTGAATGTAACCAGTTATTCAGTTCAAGCTGTGATTCTGATACAGTATAGACAATATGAATTCCCCAGAGCTCAGTGAGGCCATCTCAATGGTCCGTTTAAGTCCAATTCAATTAGACTCACTATGGTTCTTAGACTTCCTTAGGTATGTTTGCAGCAGCCCTCAGGGTTGAATGTGAGACTGGTATTCATCTAGGACTTTTAAATTAGGTCTCAGGTGTCATCATTCTAAATGAATTATTACAGTGGTGTGTTCACACTGCTGTAGTTGAAGTTGTGTTAGCATCTCCCCTCAACCATTTTAATCCACTGTGGAACAGAACTTGTCATGTAAGGTCTCTGCCAGAGAGTGACTTTTTCCTTGAAACTCAGTTTTTAAAATAATTGGTCTACCAAGTAAACACCATGATATGCATTTTTTGGTGGATTAGGGAAAAGACCATCTTAATTTATTTGGGGTTTTTTTGTTTGTTTGTATGCTTGTTTTACTTTGTAAGTGAGCACATGAAAGAATAGTTCTTAATACTGAATTTTCTCACATTTAACAGATTGAGTCGTGAATGCATCCCTATTTGGGGCGGGGGTGGGGGGGAAGCACTAGACCTAAAAGGAAAGTTAATATATTGGTGAGCTTTCCTTTTTCAAAATTTCCTGTTGTCTGCCCCTATAATCTCTCCTTCTGGAGCCTCAACTAACATTTTCTTCTTTCTTTTAATTTCCCAGGCTTTATATGAGCCCCAGTCATGACATCAGCAAGCATGTGGGAACATCTGTCAGTGTGTAGCTATTTCAGACACGTTAAAAAGTACATGCTCATTTCCCCATGCTTGAGTTGCTTAACAAACTATAGCTTCGAGCAGAGTGACAGTGACATTAATACCATAGTAGAGGGATCAGCCAGCCTAATGTAGAAAGCACCCTATGTATGTGTCATCAATAACAAATCACATGCTGGGCAGGGAATAAAATAATTACAGAACATACTTTTCTTTATCCAGGCAATTCAGACATTGTGGCAGTGTTCCAAGTTCCCCAAAATGAAGGGGTTGCAGTAATCAGTCTTACTCAGAAAATGTGTGCAAAAAAGAGTTTAAAACAACAGAGCCATGAAATTCAGAATAAAGTGACAACAGGTGAGCAGATTAAATGGGGCACTAATTGGGGACTATATAAATCAGAATCACAGAATGTGAACACATTCAGGGCTAATTATTTGTTCTCAACGAAAGAAAAACTGAAATGACAAACTGATACTTCTGTATGGTGTCTCTATGATTATACCTGTGACTTTTGTAAAGCATAAAAAGGAGGTAATGCTTTGCAGTTACGTGGTAAACTTGAGTAAGTAACCTAACTGGAAAGCTCAGGCTCTCCAGCTATTCAAGAATCTCAATTATACAGAGGCTATAATGCTCTATCCATACACAAAGCCAAGTTTATTTTTAGTCATTGATATAAAGCCTTAAGCAAAATCATTACAGCCCTCATAGTTTACACTATAGAGCAAGTGGAGAAAGACTGCTGAAGGTGAAATGGTGAAAGGAAATGCTTACTGATTCCAGTGTTGAAAATTAGTTGCTGCTGATTTAAATGGGTGGTCAATTTTTATTTCATAAATACTTTCTTTTTAAGAAATCACATACATAGGATATTATTCACTAAGCTAAACTTCCTCTCTACTAGGATTTTAGGTTTCTCTGATGGGATTTAGATAATTAATCAAACTAATTTTATCTCAGATCCATTGCTCTTGGCTATCCCAGCCTTCGTGAAAAGCTCTTCCCCTAGATATACACAGTTTCCTTATCATTAACACCAGGTCTCAGCTTAAATGTCATCCCCAGAGACTCCTTTCCTGACCACCCTAGCCCATGCAGCCCCCGCCTCACTGTTACAGTCTATCCTAGTACCCTGATTCATATTCTTTGCAGACTTAATACCTAAAACCACCTTGTTACTTCTTTGCTGATATGGATACCATCTCTTTCCCCATTAGAATTGGGGCAGGAAATCTGTCTTTTTCACTTCTGTATTCCCAGTGCCTAGATGGTACCTAGCACAAAACACTAAGTGAGAATGAGTAAGTGAATGAAGTACACAAACACACACACACAAACACACACACACAGTGATAAGAATTTAAGTCAGATTATGCTAACACAAATTTATCCATGTTTTTCAGATGTGAAATATGAGTCTATTCCTCAAAGGAAGAATTGGAGAGTTGGTACTATCAAAGATCATCATGGAATGTGTAAATAATATGATGTAAACTAATATCTAGGATGCTCAAAGAACAAAAGGAACAATATGGACCACTCGGTGACACAAGACATCAAATTCTTAGGTTAGCATCTTGGTTTCCACAGTGTTGGAATCTGACTGCATATCCATACACAGCTAAAACTGAGTGCCCAGTAGACACCATGAACACAAAGGAAAAGTCAGTCCTATGGGGATTTCTAATTCCAGCATTATGGAAGACTAGTATCTTAGAATAGAATGCTGAAAAGAGCTGAATAAATTATAAAAGTATTTTTCTTTTTTTCTTAAGTCATAGTAAGATATATGTAGCATAAAACATACCATCTTAGCCAATTTTAAGTGCACAGTTCAGTGACATTAAGTACATTCACACTGTTATGCAACCTTCATCACCATCCATCTCCAGAACTTTTTTTCATCTTGCACAACTGAAGCTCTGTGCCCATTAAACAGTAACTCCTCATTCCCCTCTCCCCTCACCCTTTGGCAATCATCATTCTATTTTCTTTCTTTATGAATTTGATCACTCTCATTTACGTGGATACCTTAATGAGTGGGTACCTCATTTAAGTGGAATTACATAACATTTGTCCTTTTGTAACAGGCTTATTTCACTTAACATAATGTTTTCAAGGTTCATCCATACTGAAACATGTGTCAGAATGTCCTTCCTTTTTAAGGCTCAGTAATATTCCATCATGTGAATATACCACATATTGTTTATCCATTCATCTATTGGTGGACATTTGGGTTGTTTACAAGTGGGACTTGCCATACAGTTTCCCACAGTAGTTGCACCACCTTGCATTCCCACCAACTATGCACAAGGGGTTCAATTTCTCCACAATCTCATCAACACCTGTTATTTGCTCTTGTTGCTTTAAATAATAGCCATCCTAATGGATATGAGGTTGTATCTCACCATGGTTTTGATTTGCATTTCCCTAGTGATTACTGATGTTGAAAACTTTTTCATGTGATTTCTGGCCATTTATATTTCTTCTTTGAAGAATATTCAAGTCCTTTGCTCACTTTTAATCAGGTTGTTTGTCTTCTTATTGTTGAATTGTAGGAGTTCTTTATATATTCTTTATAGATATTATATAAATGCATATTAATATATACATATATTTATAATATATATTACATATTTTTATAAATTATCAGATATATGATTTGTAAACATATCTCCCATTCCATGAGTTGCCTATTCACTCTTGATAGTGTCCTTTGATGAACATACACTTTTACTTTTGATGTAGTAAAAAGCATTTTTCAAATGCATAGCTAAGCTTGTGAGGAGGAAGTGGGAGTTCTTAATCTGAGTATGATGAGAAATCTCACACTCAAAAGGTAACCATGTTCCAAGACCACTGTTTTCCTGGGGAGTATATGCACGTTCTTGAATGTTTAGATCTTGGGTCTTAACAATCCAAGGTGCCAAGAAAGGAAACAAAACCTGGGGCCAAGGTAGGCAAGGGCTATCTTAAAAGTTGAGAATTCCCCAAAGTGACACCCCCGGTAGGTTTGTTTTTAAGAAGGGTTTCTGAGAGGGAGGTAGTGGAGATATTTGCATGTCTCAGCCTTTTCTCTGGGTAGAGTATTAAAAAAAGAAGATTCTTCCCTAATAATTCCTAACCATAAGCCCATTTTCATGCAAGTTTGGAGCCAGAATTTATTATTGCTGAAGCCCAAAAAAAGTTAAGCTAAAAATTTACTTCATAGTGGACTTGGCTAATGGATTTACAAATTCTCTCTGGTAAAACACAGTTTAGACCTCAAAGAACAAATAAAATTGCCAAGAATATGAGTTCTCAGTCACTGGACATACGAGAAAATAAACTATCACAAGTAGAAATCAGAAGAAACAGGAAACCATAGATATTGGAACTGCAAACCTGCAGCTACTGAAACAGTAATATAGTAACTAGAAACTACTTACATGTTTAGAGAAATTTTTTAATGTTTTCTAAATTATGATGAGGATTAAGATATTATCAAAGATTACCAATAGGTTTATGAAAGAACCAAATAAAGCTCCTAAAATATAAAATCAAAACTGAAAAAAAAACCCAATAGATTAACAAAATTGCAGTTTAAAAACAAATGAAGAAAGAATATGGAAACTTGGAGGATAAAGATGAATAAATTTCCAAGAATGCAGCACAGAGAGAGGCAACACCAAGGAAAATATGAAAGATGAGACAAAGACCAAAGACATGGAGGATAGAATGAGACCCAAAATAAATCCAATCAGAGTTTCAGAAATAGAAATGAGAGAAAATGAAGGAGAAGCAAGTATCCAGAACTGGAAAATATCCACCACCCTTCAGGTTCAGGAAGCACAATGAATCTCAACAAGGATAAACAAAAGTAAAATTCACTGATTACATCAGGAAGAAGGATACCAAAAACAAAGCAAAGATCTTAAAAGCAACCAAAAAGAAAAGATAGTTTACCTGAAACCGAGTTCCTGGCAAGCCACACTGAAAGCCAGAAGACAATGGAGTATCTTCAATGAACTAAGAATAAATAACTCTCAATTCAGAATTTTGAGGACTACCAAGAATAAGGGCAAATAAATACATTTTCCAAAGAAAAAACAACAGATGCATTTCTTACCAACTGACTCTCACAAAATGAAATTCCAAAGCACATATTTCAGGAAGAATGAAAATTATACGAGAGTAGGGTATGGAGTGCAAGAAGGCAAGAATGAAAAGTGAGAGGAAAATAATCTTCAACTTCATAAAACAGTAGGATGTCTAATTTGTAGGGTTAAAAAGCAATGAAGACGGAGCCAAAAATACTAAGCAGTAATAGCACATTAAGTAAGAGGGGATAACCAGAATGGTTGGCTTAGGTTTTGAGTGACTGACACAACAGCAAAGATAACAGATGCACACTTTGGTTTTTTTTTTTTTGGGGGGGGTTGTTTGTTTGTTTTTTATTGAAGTATAGATGCACACTTTGTTACGTTACATATGCATGTTAAAATTCTAGGGTAAACAGTAAAAGAACGGAAATAGTGTATATAATTTCCAAACCAGTAGAGAGGTGAGCAATGGAATGAGGAAAAAAAAAAAAGCTAACACAAGAAAGACTTAAACAGGAAAAAAAAAGAATTATTTTAATGAACAAAAGATTAAAATAATAATAATGGTAAGAGCAGAAAGAAACATTGATTATGCATCCAAAACAGTGCACAAAGACAATAAGCCAAAATAATATTCAAGCTATACTTGTAAATAAAATCATATTTTATAAATCACAGCACCTACATGCATTTATTGGATATACAGCTTAAAATATTCTTATCAGGGATTAAAACCTCATGGTGGAATTTTTTTTAATTAAAAAAAGTTATGTACAAAGGCACACCACCCATATAACTCCAATGTAGAAATATAACAGGATATATGAGTAAATAAAAAAGGCAAGTTGCAGAATTGTACATGTGATCCTTTTTTGTTAAAAAAAAAGTGTGTATATATGTGATTAGATTCACACATAAACACACACATCTATGTAAAATGCATAGAGAAAATCTTGGATGCATGAGAGACTCTATAACTATGCATTTTGCATTGTTGGAAATTGTTTCTATAATAAGCATATATTCCTTTTATAATAAAAAATTAAAATATAGAAAAAAATGTAAATGCATCTAAATGCTAGCAGGACAATAAACAACAGATAAGGAAAACAAGAGGGAATAAGATGATGGTTATGGAAAAGAATCAAGTGTAAGATGGTACAGGGAGACCAGAGGGAAAAAAAAAGTTAGAAATTGGGAAAGAGAAACACCAAAGGTTATGTATGAATGTTGCGCCTATTTAAGTTTTGTGATTAAAAAAATGGTTCTTATATTTACTGGTTGGTTTGAGGTTTTCTTGTCTTTTTAATGTGTGTTGGTACATTGCCAAAGTGCTAGATTTCTCTGCAGCTAATTAAGACCCTTGTCTAGATTTGGACCCTGGAGATAAAGGTCAGAAGTGCTGGTGGGGCTTTCAATGATTTTAACTGTTATTCTTTGTGCTCCTAAAAGCTTAACTCCTCAATTGCCAACCTGAAAAATGGTGTCTTGGCCTCCCTTCCTGTTTAAATCTTTGTCCATTTAACCCCTCATTAACTCACTGAACCCCTTCGACTGAATTTACATGTTTGTTTCCAGCAGCTTTGGTATTTTCCAGAGATAACCCGCTGCCTGGGAACATCACTTTGTCTCTCCTATGACTAGTTAACATTGGGACCCTGATTTTCCAAACTGCCACAGCTTTTGCAGGATTAAAAGCCCTGTGAGGAACGTGTTAATCAGAGCAACACCTAAAACAACTGGACTCCCGGTACCAACTCAAATCATGATGTAAAGCAGCCTGAAAATATCCAGTGGCTCCCAGGCATCAAAAAAAAAAGTTACGAAAACTGAACAAGGAAATGGGCAGGAAAGGCCTAGGCAGGAAATGAGATAACAAGTCATATAAATCCTAACGTCTCACCACTATGTGTGTTAAAAAGGAAATGAAAGAAAATAAATGTGCCCCTCCATACAGTTTAATTTATAGCAGACTGTGAAAATATTCTGCTAATGAAATATTCAAGAGATTCAGTTGCACAATTAGTTATTAAGTTCTCAAAAGAAAATACAAACTAATTGTATGCCTAATTAAAATTCTGGCCCAAAATATTGTAGCTCAAATCATTTTATTCTTAGCTAACAAAAAATAATACGACCCCCTAATGAAGACCTCCTCAAAGGCTACTTGGGCATATTTATAATTCTCTTGATCTCAAAGCTGTTTGTCACATTTGTTCCAATACAATAATCCCAATATATCAGACCATCTCCATTTGCTTTAAGCTATGGGGAGAATTCACTCCTTTTCCACTATGTGGAATGGCTTTACACATAGGTAGAGTAGACAGATACCTGATGTTGTGATTGGAGGGGTTCCCTGAAATCTTCTAAGAATATCTTGTGCACCCAGGTTCCAAAATACCTGAAATACTACCATTGAAGAGACATACAACTTAAAGAAGAATTTGGAGTTTAAATTTTCCTTTTCTTCAGATTTTCCTTAAAATACAAATATTGTGGGAGGAATAATATACAAGTCATTAACATTACAGCTTGAGTTAATGTATCAGGGATGTCAACTACCTGAGACCTGGGATTCAATAAAACATGGGTTGGTTGGGCTGGATCCAAATGTCTTCATCAGAATGGGTGTTTAGGTGAGAGGAGGCTAAAATGGTTTCCTAGAGAGGACACGTGTCATAGCATCCACCACACCTGACCACCTCCACTTCTTACTGCATCCTCATCCCTTTGCCCAGGACATCTGCCATGCCCCAGACTCTAGCTAAGAAATCTCAGAGGTTGATTCCAACAAAAACATTCTATGCTTCTAGAATTTGATTCAAAGATTCCTAACTATAGTCATGCGCTTCTTTGCTTATCTAACGAAAGCTATGAACCTTGTGACTACTCAGTATAACTTAAGCTGCTATAAGAAGCCATCCCAAAATGTGCAGTGGCTCAGACACAACAGAAGTTTATTTCTCACTAGTGTAAAGTCCAAAACAGGTGCTCCTGCTCAGCAGGCAGCTCTCCTCTAAGTGGTGATTCAGGAACCCAGTCTCTTCCCAATCTTAGGGCTCTGCCATCTTCAACATACAGCTTCAGAAGTCAATGCACTCTTTGGCATTGAGCCTGCAGAAAGGGAATGGTGGGTGGAAGATAGGTTAAAGACCAGACCTACAAGTTGGAAACAAAACTGGGCACACAAAGTTACGAATTCTCTGGATTAGATCTTTTGTTTCCTGCGTAGCAATGGCTTAAAACCTGAGCACCTGATGCATAGGGAGCACTAAAAGGAGGCAAGAAAATTAGAAAAAGGAGATGAAGAGGAACAGAACCATAGTCTACCCTCAAGATTTTACCTAGAGTCAGTTTTCCTTAAGACATGGGGTAAGTAGTGAATCCTCCTGTACTTCTCCAAAGGAGTTTTCAACTCTTGTTTATAAGAATTTTAGATAGACAGATATAGAAATAGAGATATACATAGACATATGTTATATGTATATTAATTATATATAGTTATTACTTATCTAATATAGAAGTATATGTAAATCATATGCATGTGTGTATATATATGTACACTCATATATATATACACACATATTTATACATATCTAGACAGTTGTATTTGGTCATAGTAATGAAAATTCCTCTTTTATGAACTTTTCACTGCCCACCTTGGGAGGTGCTTCTACCCAAAGGGACAAATCCCATATATTCAAACTCACCACAGTAAATAATATATCAGAAAGCAGTTAGAAAGGAGTTCTGAAGGGTTAGTCAAATGGTTGTTAAAATGATGATTCTACTAGGAATTGTGTGTATGTGTGTAATTTTCTTTTAAAGTGCTACACTTTGGCAAATACCCAAGGTTATGTCCAAATTAATGGTGTGAGTGTCTGCATACTCAAGCTGTTATTCAAACGATGGAAGTCAAGTTTTAAAGAGATTTTTAAATCTGCTGAAATTATTCTGTGTTCAATGTGAATCCAGAATATAATGCTCAAGCAGAACACAAAAATAACTACTGTGACATTTATTTTAACAGAGAAATTTTTTTTTATTTTTTAAAGAAGAAAAAGAAACCATGGACAACTGAAAAAAATTCCACCTACTCTCAAACTCTCACAATTTTATTCCTCTGCAACCCCTTTCTCAAACACAGAGAGAGAAACAGAAAAGAAGGTCCAAAGTACCATCTTCACAAGACTTGGGGCCTCAAACAGTGATAGGACAGTCTTAGCCCTCAAAGGAAAAGTACTGGGAAGATGGCAATCCTACTCTGCCTCCTGGTCTACCACCCCCACCATGGTGGATGGCATAGACCATCTGATTCCATAGGACTGACACCTGCCTTCTATTTGTTATCACAGGGGATGGGAAAATAAGAATGGGTGCTTTCAAAACTTAGTCATTCCAGATGTCTTGATTTTAATATATGTGTGTGTCTTACTAATTTCATAAGAAAACAGAACAGCAATCTAAACAATATAGATCAAAGTAGAAAACATTTCTCTTCTTGGGAAATAAGAACTACTGAATGTAGATTTCTTAAACATGTATTACTTGGACATTTTAGCTTATTTGTCAAGACCTTTCTAGAAAATGTGTTACTTTTATCACATAAACCTCCTTTCATATAAAACAGAACCTGAACAACTTGCTTGTGTAACGGGGGAAAAATTATTTTTCCTGTACGCATCTTAAGTTCATTGGCTGGGACTCTGGAAATTAGACTGAGCAAAGTCATAGTAACAAGAGAAAAACAAAAAAAAACCAAATTTATTAGCATGTGCATCTCACATACACACAGGAGTACTCACAGATAAGTAACTCAAAGAGGTGATTAGAACATAAATTTATATAGTATCTTAGCAAAGAATAATAATTTTGTAGAGAAGCAACAAGACAAAGGAAAAAGACTTTGAGCTTTTAGGAGGGGCAAATTATGGGAAGGCAACTATATACTGAAACAGAGAGGGGCCAGTTAGTAAACTCTGTTATAGAGTCCTCTGTGCTGCCTCCCAGCTGATAAAGATCTAGAATTGTCTCCAGTGACTAACTTCTGTCCTTCCTGGTAAAGAAGGCAGAGCGGACACTTACACAGGTATGTCCTGCTTTTAGGCAAATAGAGGAAGTGCAGAGAACTTTTCTTGTAAATGCTTCTTCTTAACTGCCTTCAGCTCAAAATAATCCCTTGTTTTAATATAGCATATTTTGTAGTAGTATATTCTGCTACCCTTCACTTATTAGATATTACAATTAATGTTGAGGTGACTTTTTTCTATTTTAAATTCTCTATCCATTCAAAAATGAATTTTAAAATTCCCAGTGTGGGGATCTCAGCTAATACTTATAGAATATCAGGTCAGCCTCATTGGGTATCTGTGTTATTGGACCATACCATACACCAATTCCAATTAAGAAAAACAATTTAGATGCTTTGAATGTTTTTCAGCAATAATACCTTGCTTCATTTCCTACCTTTAACCTTGACATAAATGTGGCCCTTAATGAGATATTTTATAGATGAAAGCTTAATAAGACTTTTAAAATAATTATAATTATGTAAGTAGTTTAAAGTTTTGGCTTTTTATAAGATTCATAATGAAGAGAGATTTGAAGAAGTATTTTATAATGGACAATTTAGCATAAAATTGATTCTCTCCCATTTTGTGAATTTTTACTTAATGACTTCTATTTCTCCAAGCTGCCACAGAAGTAGAAGCCATAGGCACTGCTATTTAGTAAACAGAAGTGTTTTATCCATCAGTTCCTGCACCAACATGTGATTTCTCTCTACTGTTGCTATCATCTTGTGTGTATGAACGGGTCAGCAATACGGAAGAGTAACTGTCATTTTTGTGTGCCCCAGGTATTAGGTGGGTGAGTCTTCATTACCCTTAAGCTCTAGGTTAGAGTGATTCAAACCTACATTCTGTGGATTACAGAAGTCCAAAACCAACCTCAAGTGTTTAATAAAACTAATAAACCTGTTCATGTGTCATCCAGAGCTTCTCCTTAAATAACTGAGTTTATGGTTCTCTCCCAGGTCTTGCTTATGTTCCCCTGGTCCTGTGATAATGCTGTTACAGTGATAAAATTCTGTTCTCATTTAAAAAAAAAAAAAAAGAAAAAAAAAACCTACCTACACAAGATATTGGTATTAAGGTTGAGAGCTGAAGGAAGAAGTCTTTACACCATATCAAGCCTTGGACATGCTTGTTTTCTTAAGTCTTTGACCTCCCTCCATGTCCCTTCAGGGCACAGGATTATAAGCCATGATGCGATCTCCCTGTTTCCCTCTCCCCCATTTTTCTTCCTTCTGTCATCTTACGGTTCCTCCATCCCAGCTTGGTTTGAAAAACTTCATCATTTTTCAATTTCTTTGTTATGTGGAGAAATTCAACTCCCTCTCTATAACCACTATGCCAAAATTTAGCTTTTGCCCCTCCCTTTTTATATCAAACACATCTAGTTGCTCACAAAGGGGTTTTTCGTAACATAAAATCCATCCTCCTCAAAAAATCCTGTGAGCTGATCAATAATTACTTTAAACGTAAATAGACTAAATTCTCCAATCAGAAGACATAGAGTGGCTGGATGGATAAGGGGTGGGGGCGGGGAGAGATCCCAATATATGCTGCCTATAAGAGAATTGATTCAGCTTCAAGAACACACATAGGCTGAAAGTAAAGGGATGGAAAAAGATATTTCATGCAAACAGAAACCAAAAGAAAGCAGGAGCAGCTATATTTATATCAGACAAAATAGATTTTAAGTCAAAAACTAATAAGAGACAAAAATTTTATCATATAATGATAAAAGAGTCAATCCATCAAGAGGAAAGAACAATAGTAAATATATATGCACCCCAACATCAGAGCACCTAAATATATAAAACAAAGATTAACAGGGATATTTAAGGGAGAAATAGCAATACAATAGGTAGAGAACTTCAGTCCTTCACTTTCAATAATGGCTAGATCATCCAGAGAGAAAAATCAATAAGGAAACATTGGACCTGAAAAACACCTAAGATAAAGTGATCCTAACACACATATTAAGAACATTCCATTCAACAGGAGCAGGACAGACATCCTTCTCAAGTACACATGGAATATTGTTCAGGATAGATCATATAGAGGTTCCTCAAAAAATTAAAAACAGCACAAACATATGAAATAGCGATCCTACTTCTGGGTACATATCCAAAAGAAATAAAATTATTATTTTGAAGAGATGTCTGCACTCCCATGTTCATTGTAACATTAATCACAGTAGCCAAAATATGGAAACAATCTAAGTGTTTGTCAACAGATGAATAGATTAAGAAAATGCGCTGTAGATAGATAGATAGATAGATAGATAGATAGATAGATAGAAAGAAAGAAAGAAAGAAAGAAAGAAAGAAAGAAAGAAAGAAAGAAAGAAAGAAAGAAAGAAAGAAAGATAGATAATGAAATGTTATTCAGCCTTTAGAAATCCTGCCATATGCAACCCTATGGATAAATCTGAAGGACATTATGATAAGTGAAATAAGCCAGACACAGTAAGACAAAAACCACATGATCTCACTTATATGTGGATTTTTTTTTTAAAAAAAGTCAAACTCACAGTAACATAGAGTAAAATGGTGGTTACAGAGGTTGAAGGGTAAGGAAAGGGGACATAGTGATCAAAGGGTACAATTTTTCAATGATAAGATAAGTAAGTTCTGGAGACCTAGTGTGCAGAATGGTGACTGTTAATGATGCTGTATTATATACTTGAAATTTGCTAAGAGGGTAAATCTCAAGTGTCCTTAGCACACGCCCAAAAATGGTAGCCCTAGGGGGTAACCATACATCAAAACATTACATTGTATACCTTAAATATAAATAATTTTTGAGATATTTCTTCTTCATTGCATATACTTGTTGGAAGTTTTGAATTTCCCACCCCCACCATTTTTTTTAATGAGATCCCCTGATACATATAATTAGAACCTGGATCACTTCAGTGGTTTTTTGCAGCCAATGAGTATAAACCTCCACAATTGTTTTAAGAAACACACACTTTCTTGTCTCTATGCAGATGGTGCATACATCATGTTAAGCAAACAAGTTGACTGAAACAATTCGATGTTGACGTTTGCTAAATGAAAAAAGGAACTGTTTGCAATTTCATGTTTAATGTACTTTGTACATTGAAGGTGCTCAACAATGCTGGTTAAATGCACAATTATAAAAATATGTTGCTGGTAAATAAATTCTGAAGTCTTGGCTGCAATTAACGTTTTAGATGGGGAAGATAAAAACGACAGTTCAACATTCAACATTTGTCAAGAAGTATGTGGCCTGAGGGGTAGTCACTAGTATGCAATTTATATGGCACCACTATAATAATTAGTTGAGTTAAAGGAAACTGGTTCTACATATTTTTTAATCTACACAGTATGTACTCATATAAAGCTTAAACTGGTTTAAACATTGAGGTGATTTATGTAAAAGCCCAGCAAGTATGATAGGAAGCATATTCAGACAAGAAAGGTATTGTCTACTGGAAATATAAATGCACTTGTACTGTCCTTTTGGCAATCTTAATTTTATTGCTCTGAACATAAACATTTATATGGTGAAGGAACATGAAAGCCTCATTTTTTTAAAGCACTTTTCAGGTATGTTGCTTCCACAGTAACTCCATATCCTGGAATGGCACAGTAGGCTTCACACGATGCCAGGTTTACACAACCACCTCTTTACCAACAGTCCAAATGCCTGGATTATGCAATAACAGAATCCAGAAAATTTTTTTAAAAGTCAGTGAGATGCATTTAATACATTAAATTTGTATCCATGAATTTTGAGTCTCTTTATTTGGTACTATCTACTAACCCTTGACCACTTTTCTGCTGTTGCATCCACCACATGTATTATAATTATCTGTTGGTATGTTTCAGCAACTCCACTGTCAGCCCTCTGAACACAGAGACTGGGTCCTCCCCCATATATCATGCCTGACAAATAAAAGGCTTTCAAAAATGCTTATTACATGAGTAAATGCTGTGATAGAATTATTTACTCTCTGGGGACTCTGAAATTTATAGTTACAATGTCAACCTCAAGTTCCTTCTGTCCTTTCTTGAGTCATTTTATCCAGCTCAGTACTAGCTGATAGCGTTTTTGGAGCATGTGTCACATGCAGGGACTGTGCTACACACCCCCAAATGCATTCCCATTTAATCCTTAGCACAGCCCTAGAGGACTAACATTATGATTATCATTGTCTTCGTTCTCAAAAAAGATAACTGAAGTTTAAAGCAGTTAAGTAATCTGCCTAAGGTTACACAGCTAGAAAGAGGCCCAGACAAAAGTTAAGTCTGTATCTGTTGGATTCCAGAGCTTACATGTGATTTTAGGAATTCCACTAAAATTCTGAACTGGAAATGAGCCAAATAAAAAGCCAAGTGCCCATTCGTAATGGATAAAAAGCATCTTGTCCCTAAGGGCTTGGGGCTTGTAAAAATTCAGGGAGTTCTTCATCCCATCCATCATTTGTGTCTCTAGGTGGCAGCCCTGAGCTTGGGTTTCTAAATGAAGGGATGAAGGCTGTAGAGATGCTCCTGCCAGTAGGTAAGCTGCAGTATCCACTGAAAGAGTGGCTGTGAGGGAGTAGAAACAGCAAATGCCTTCTCCCAGCTTTAAAATGCAAAGCTTTTCTGTAGCAGTGGTCCTACCGTTCTATGCCAGAAGCCAGTGCAAAACTAGGATTCAATTATGGGATTTCACCTTTACATAGCTCTAGGGGGAGAAACTATATTAATTAAATTTAACCACTGTTGAATTCGTCAAACTCCTCCTATGCTTACCAGAAGCATCTCCATAAAAAGCACGGTGTCTGAGAGCAGGCAGAGGAAGCATCCACTACATTATATGATCCAAGGGAGGCGAGAAGGCTCATGGCCTCCCTCCCAGGCCCCACTTAGCCTGCTCCAGGAACTAAACCTTCCACAATTGATCCTTCTCACAGACCCTAGCCTGGGCCAAGCCCCTTCCTCTAAATTCCCACAGCACCTTTTAGAAACAAATTTATAATATCACATAACATTCGTAAAAGAACACAAAAATGTGAGCTGAAGAAAGATTCCTGTATCCCTTCCAGTTCAATCTAGCACTGCAGCATGGAGTGCCTGGTGACACTGTGAACATGGTCTCTGGGGGTACTCAAACAGCAGCAAGCGGTCATTTATACAGGTCCTAGAAGGGATTCCTGCCTTAGGCAGAATGTTGGAAGAGGTGACCTCTAAAATGGGACTCTTTAGTTCCGTGAGTACTAGGCAAAGTCCCTGTATGGCACAGACTCTTAACAACCTAGGTATTCAGACAAAGGGGAAATGATGCTTTCCATCAGGTTGTTCTGAGGACAATTTGCAAGTGCCCAAGCATCTCTTCCTCACCTAAATCAGATCATCAAGCATGGTTACTCCCTGGTAAGATGAATTTTATTTCTTTGTTGAGTTGCTTATTTGTAATCCAGCCTTGTTTCAAAGAAAATCTGGAGTGACTGTAATGCAAATTGGACAAAGCAAGAGTGTTAAAAATGCAGACAGACTTACAAAACCAAATCATCAAGCCAAGTAGCTGTGTCCACAGTACTTATATGGAGCAATAGTGACATCCAGTGGTCAATGAAGTTATATCTGGATGAGGTTTGTCATTTTCCCCCAACCTAGAACTAATTATAAATAGAAAAATTATTTTTTGAGCAACTCAATTTTGGGCTTTTCTGAACTCCAAGAAAGGCCTGAATTTTGTGTCCTCAAATGCATAGGAACAATTTCATCTCTCTCCCTGCTTGCAGCTTTAACGTCTGCAGACAGTCTTTGTTCAAATGTAGGAAGAAAAAAAAAGAGCTCTCTACTGCCTCATCTATAAAATGGAGCAGGTAATAAACTACCTGCCAAATTGGAGCCAGCAATGAGTTGCCACGGGAAGTGCAGTGTATAAGGATGGCCATGAACGGGCACCGAAGGAAAAAAGGAGAGAATGTATTCCGTAAGTCAAACAGAGAACAAAGAAAGGACAGCTGAAAGAATGAGGCCAGATTAATGCTCTCAGGCAGAGAATGTACTGAGAGTAAGGGCTGTGGCTGGCTTGCTGTTGTATCCCTAACATGCTATCCAGAATATAGTAGGTACTCAGATACTTTTTTACTCTGTGAATAAATGAATGAATGAATGGAGGATTTTCTAGGCATTCTATCCCAAAGGATCTGCCAATTAAGGATTAGGTGGATCTTCTTAGCCCAGTTTGGATCCAAAGGTTGCCCCTCAAGATAGCATCTGAAGACCAGAAAGAATAAAGATTCAGAATGATCTTACTGGTCTGAGAATAAAACAGGCTAGAATAGTAAGCCATGCTAAGAACCAAATCAGCATAAATTCCGTATCTGTGTAGTTTACACTGAAAATCTACATGTTCAGTCATCTCATTTGCTGAGCTCTCAGCAGGCGTTCAGTGGCTGACCCACTACCAAGTAGTGGCCCAGGATGATGGAACAGGAGCCTGTGACAAGGGCAGCGCCAAGGTCACATGGGTTGTGACAGCCAGACTTATTAGAGGTCAACTAAAGACCCTTTGTGCAATCGTGCTCTAAATGGTTTTGCATAAGCTGTAGCTTAGACTGTTTCTCTCATTTTAAATAAAATATTTGTAACAATAAAATTGTATTCAGTACAAATAATTTTCTTTAATAACATTTTAGGAGCCAGTTACATAGAAAAATATCATTGCTTAGAAGCTTTTACTACTAAATATGCTTGCAAACAAAGCAAAATATCTAAAGATATTGTCCAGATAATCTTATTCTATTCTCCTCTGGATCCACCTTTGAGGGGGAGAGGGGATTAAGTTTTCAAACCATATCAAATGGCATTTTTGCATAGCCTGTAAAAAATGGCCAAAAACGATTATTTCCAATTCATATAACAATTCACCATCCTATAACCTCACCAAAACAAGTCATAAAAAATGATACTCTTGGTAAAATTAATACTTTTAAAATTCTAATTATAAGAAAGTACAGAGAACTCCAAATCAATTTCTTTCTAAAACTGTAATTAGTAAAAAAAAAAAAAAAAAAGGAGGGAGGCATAAAGTCTTATAACAATAATACATTTGTTTTAAGGAAATAGTTCTTGGCCATTACTAGAGAAATTTTAATTCTTGAAAGGGCATATGTATATAAATTGTTAGTGCAATTATTATACTCTTCTCCCTACATAAAATGTGACCACGTCAACATTACAACCAATAATAAATTAAAGAGTGTGCATATGAATTCATTTACCGATTTTACTACCTCTTCAGTGCAGATGGGCTACAGTCTAGATTAAAATAAAGATTTGTGAGCTAAAGAATTGCTGAAATGAATGATTAGAGTTCAACACGACCTTTCTGCATCTGGGTTCTCCTGTTAGGAAAGTGTTGTTTGCACTCTAACATAATGAATAATCCCCACAACTCCCCATGAGCAAGTTCGGCATCCTAGAAGCAATTCAGCCCTCGGTTCCCACAAGTAAATACCTTTCAAGGTCTAAAAGCCCCAGAATCAGAAAAAAAGAGAAAGGTACCTTCTGAGACCAAAGGAAAGGGCTTCTGCATCCATAGTTCTGCATGCCAGCCACATTCTGCCACTTGATTTCACTTATCTCATTACATAATATAAAAGCTGCTATACAGAAATACAACTGTTTTAACTGAAAGTCAGTTCAAAATAATTTTCTCTGAATATTTTTGAGCATTTCAAGGCAATAATTATACCTATCGACAGATTTTAATAACTGGACAATGTTCCTCAGGTAAAGTCTCTGCAGTGGCTTCTCATCGTCTGTCATATAGGTTCTAACTGCCTTCAATAGCACATGGGCATTAGTGTTCTGATCACCATATACCTCCCTCATGCCATTCCCCCCATACATCCTACCTACTGCATCCTCCCCAAAGAACACTCAACATCCCAAACAAGTACAAAATTATATGAGACACATTTACCTACATCTTCCTACATTCATTTAGCAAATATCTATTCCATATCTTCTTTTTCATTGGCTCTAAAGATAAAACAATGGACAAACCATTATTGCTATCCAAAAAGCCTATAATCTGGTAGATTGCTGCCTATGTTACAGAGTTACCTCTATCTCTTATGAAGAAAATAGGACACACACCATCTTTTTAATCACCAAGAAGAAACAGGCTGAGGCCTTAATGACAAGGTAGAGTAAAACTGGTAGCCAATGCTTCCAATTAGGGAAGCAGCTTCAAATTATCAGTCACATCCAAAGATAGGCCAACATAGATCAGTTACCAAAAAAAAAAAAAAAAAAAAAAAGATGAGGATCAGGAGAGAGAACTGGCGTTGGAAGTACAGGGTGGAAAATAAGCAAGCATCATCAGGTGTCAGGCAGATCTTTCAAGATCACTAGATTTCTGATCATGTCAGAAAGGGACAAGGTTCACCACCTTACCACAGTAAGAAAGATGGTCACGTTCGGGGAATGCTCTGGTATGAGCAGAATAAGCAGAAATAAAACCTGGGTACCTGGAAAGCTGGAGGGAAGAGACAGGTTGATTCACGCTTGAATGAAATTCAAGCTTATTCAGGTTATGGGGAAACTGGGGTGTAAAGACAGACCAGCTCTTCAAGGATTTCTACCCTTTGATGATGTCAGTCATAAGAATTTGCAGATCAAGGGCCAAGGATTTCTACCCTTTGACGATGTCAGTCATAGGAATTTGCAGATCAAGAGCTGAACAAGAGTAAGTTGACCAGTTCCTCAATGGATCTAAGGAAGTGCAAGACTTGGTACTCAAAAAAACAAACAAACAAAAAAAAAACACTTGGTACTCAGCTTTCACTTCTGACTGAGGGTTCTCATCAATGTAAGGAAGGAAGTGATGGAAGAGAGAGCTCCAAAGAATGGCACTGCATCTCTCATTTTCTCAAAGCTACTGCCTATTGGGCCCTTATTAATCTTCATGACCACCTATGTGATACTATGATATCCATCCTATAAATAGATTCGAGGACCATTTAAATTAAGTAACTTGCTTGATATCCACATAAGTCACTGCATTTTAGAGCCACAGTTCCAAATCCAGTCTTTTTAATCACTACACCATGTTGCCTCCCTCACTGAGTCATTTAATTGGCCCCAAGTTTCTTTATCACTGGGATATAGGTAAATTCAATTATACTGCTTTCCACATAAGTTATTAAGGAACACTGGTCATCTCAGAGATTTCCAGGTTGGCTTCGCACCAATTCAGCCTTTAGGAACAAAATAAGCCAGCAAGTGCTAGAATCCTTTTTTTAAAAGTCAAAAAAGTATCACCACTATCTAAAACAATCATGTAGGGGCATGATAGGGGTAGGGGATTATGAGGTATAAACTAGTGTGTACAAAATAAATAAGCTACAAGGATATATTATACAGCACAGGGAATATCATTAATGTTATAACTTTGAATGGAGTGTAATCTATAAAAAATTATGAATCACTGTGTTGTACACCTGACAGTAATATAATATTGTAAATCAACTACACTTCAACTTATAAATTAATTAATTAAATAGTTAAGATGGTAAAAAAAAAATAAATTAAATAAATAGAACAATCATGTAAATGCCTACTGGCTGATACTATGAAGCAGTCACTGCTAAACAGAAATACTTACTCTTAAAACCAAAATGTAGGATCAAAATAACTGAAAAAGAAAAAAAAGCTATTCCAATCTAGAAGTCAGTTATGCAAGATGGGATCCTATTAAGAGAACTAATTTCTCTATAAGTAGGACTGAAAGGAGTTGGTTATTTTAAGTCTTCGACAAGCTACAGAAGATTGTTTATGCAGCAAGCTGTTTCTGTAAAGGCAGAGCCTGAAGAAGAAATGCGTGGCCTCAGCACAGGCAGAGGAGTGGAGGGACTCACCAACAGCAACTTGGTGTACTGAACAAAAATATTTACAGCACCACTTTAGGAAATGATCCATTTTCAAGGCATCAACTGCTTTATGCAATATCCCATCATACTAAAAAATGTTCCCTTCTGGGTCTACATACAGAGTTAAAATATATTCTTATGAATATTGACATGATTGAAACAGCTTATTGTAAATACACCCACCTAAGACTGTATTTTAAAGGGAATAGGACTAAGGATGCGACAAATTGGAATTTTGGATGTGTCTATTTCATATTGTGAACAGGACCTCTGTAAGCTTTATTATTTTATTTTTTTACTTCTTGCATGCCATTAGAAAGATATGTATGTATGCTCTGTAATTTCAGGGTAACGTTTTTGCCTTGCTGCTTAGTGATATAATGGAAAGAGTGCACAGCTGAAAATTTGTCTCTGCAGTGCATCTATAATACTAATATCCCAGTTATCATATAACTTGCATTTATTTAGAAAGATGAGACAAGCCTCTCTCTCTCTTACATTCATTCATTTAGTTTAGTGAAAGCTATACATGGGGAAAAGAACATAAATGTTTCACCAGGCCAAAGTTTCTCTACCTCAGCACTATCGACATTTTAGGCCAAATAATTCACTGTTGTGGAGCTCTTTGGCACTGTAGGATGGCTAGCAGCCTCCCTCGTCTCTGCTCACTAGATGCCAGTAACACCCATCCCGTCAAGTGTATCTCCAGACATTGCCAATTGTCACCCACAGGGCAAAGTCACCTTAGGTGATGATAATGTCTTAGACTGTCCTTCAAAATGCACTCTCCCAGCCCAATAGGCAGGCATAATGGAGACTTGATTTTCCTAATATGTGGTCAAAGCTGTCTTCTTCACCCAAGGCCATTGTGTTTCTGCATAAGAGCTACACAACTAAGCACCTCAAATGCAGTAAATAGGGGTTCAGCTCTCATATGGTCAGTAATGATCAGGGCCAGATGTACACACACAGAGTATTCCCCTCTAACATTTTAGAACAATTTTGTTATTTTTTTTAAATCCTCCACTTCACTACCTTTAATACATCCAGTGATGTCGTCAAGTAGAACTACCACCAGCTAGTAGGTAACGGGAAGGCCAGGCTCATTTGACTTTGGTTCCTATCTATTGTTCCCAAGTGCACACATTTTTTAAAAAGGGAATCTTGCAGCCTCCTTAAATCAGAGCTGGTTGCATGATGATTGTATCCAAATGAGAAACTCACAGATCCTAATCTCCTGCTTTTACCTGGTTTGGAACCAAAGAGACACATTTCATTTGCTTCCCCAGATCAAATAAAGAGGGAGTCTGGCAATAGCGATAAACCCCAGAGATCAGCTAAATTATGTCCCAACTTGACATTTATATGAGCACATGCCTCTCAGTCTCCGGAGGTGATTAGATTAAGTGTGTTTTAGCATGTGCTTCATGCACGCATATCCCTAAAGACAGGGAAAGGGGTGGATTGTGACTAATACCATCACTGCTTTTATTCAGATGTTTTGTATTGCCAATGTGCTGCCTAAAACGTTACTTAGGATGGAGAAGTGTATTTTGACAAAGTGCACACAAAGCCTCTTAGATTTCAGGATTAAGGTTTACATACCAGCCCCAGCTCAGACCCTGAGCAAATACTTCTGCCATTGGGACATCTGATCATGGTTTCTTATCTGGGCATCATCCCACATGGCATACTCTACCTCCAGAGACTGAAATCATTTTGCTCAGAGATTTTGATTTACTTCATTAACTCCAGAAACCTCAGGAGAGGCTGTGAGACAGTGCACTGGAATGCAGGCTGACGGCAATGAGTCTCCCGGGTATACAGGAGAGTGTGAAAGGCATTTCCCTACCTCTGGTCTACGTTAAGGGAAAAAAAACTGGTGCTTCATAAAATTCAGAATTAGAGCTGAAATGCCAAGTCACCAAGAGCAAGCCAAAACCTACTTCTTTGTCCTGGTATGAGTTAAAATCAGATTGTTATCATCCAGGAAATATCTCACTGGTCATGGAGAAATCTATTTTTAAAAAGAGAATAAGCAGAGATGAGGGATTTCAGATTTCAGATCTGATAGTTTTAAAACAGGTATTACTACATCTCAAAATTCATAATTTATTGAAATGGAAAAGGAGGAAGATAGTCTTTAATTTTTTTTTAGAAATTATTAAATTATTTCAATCCAAAAGACATATTTCACTCTTGTTAAAAAAAAAACCTAAGTAGTAGTTTAATGTTATGAATTTTAAAATTACTTTATCTGTAACTAGTCAAACAAAACTCAAACTCTTTTCCAATTGCAGAAATTTATGTTGTGTCTCTTCCCTGCTTTTTCCTTTGCTCTTTATGTATTATTTAATCTATAAATATTATGACCATTCATCGTCTATTTAGCAGGCCTATTGCAAAAATTCTGTCCCACTGTCACTGTGTCAGACCCTACCTCAGAACTTATGGCTCAAATTTAGTGTCCAAAAATAGCTACAAATGTCTAATAAACACAAAACACAAAATACTTTGGAAAGAGAAATTCCTCGTCATGGCCAAACTCCCAGTATCCTATTACACAGAACTGTCAGGCGCTGTGGAAACTCTATAATTCATTTTTTCTTTGCCTATATTTACCCTCACCTCAATCCACAAAGGACTTCAGGCAACTTACAAAACTATATACATTACAAAAGAATAAAATAGAGGAGAGAATCAGGGCAAAGGTAACTGAGGAGAGGAAGCTAGTAAAAGCCAGAGGTAAGATCAGAAGGCAGACGTACACAGCATGAGACCCTGTCTGGTCAAAAGAGGAGAGCCCAGAGAGTGACTCCAAGCTTCCTAGTGACCAAACTGATGGAAAAAAGACCATCACTTGTGAGACTGAAAGCAAACTGTTCAAGAGTGGTCCTGTTGGATGTCAAGTTCTGGGAGTAATCCCTCTTGAGATGCCTCTTAAGGAAGCTGTATCAGGACCTCAATGGCACCTGCATTCATTTTTTTCATCCTCTTAACCTTTGTCAAGGTAATGCCTAAGCCCTCCCAAGTAGGACATAGATGTTTCTTATTGTTAAAAAATAATCACTAGGGAGGGAAACTGGGAGACACCAACCATCCTGTGACTAACAGCTCTGCAGACATTTTCCCTTCTCACTCCTTGTCTCTTACATTTTTATCATCTGCCTTTTTGTCTCCTTTCTGCAGCCTGCTCCCTAACTGTCCCATCATACAGATAAAACACACAACCACCCTGTAGACCCACTCTTTGAAAGCTGTATATGTATACAACCTCAGCGCATCAGCCCCCACAATCAATAAGCCATTATAGTAACCAGAAAACACAGTGCTGTAAAAACATTTTACTCTAAAACAAACCCTAACAATTTTCATGAAAAATTGTGGGAAGTCTAGATTGTTTTTAATTATAACTTCCTATAATATATATGTCCTACCTAAAATAATTTGCCCTCAGTGAAACCTTTTGGTGGGGGCGGGGGGGTGCAGCATGGAGTCAGGAGGGGAAATATCATGGAAAAGAAGGAGGCAGCAGAGTAATAATGAGTATTACATGCTCTTATAAAGAATGTCTTCAAAGGAGAGGAGGCTTGCCAGTGTTACTGAGTAATGATCTTTGAACACAGCATTAAAGTCGTAGCATGAAGGAAAGGAGATTAAAATATTTAATGACATCTTAATATTCCCAGTCTTGCAAAAAGCCAAGAACTGGTCACAGTTTATCAGTGGCTGTACATTTTAATATCACTAGACAACAATTTTTTCCAATCAGAGTAACAGAGTTACCAAAATCATGGGGTGGTAGAAAGGAAGGGAAATAAAGTGGACTATAAACTGCTTGGAAATCCTATCTTTTCTAATTGACTTTTAATAGGAATGTGGAAACTGGGCTCGACAATCCATTGGCTCACTTGGCTAACACCTTGGCCAGAGCTTCAATAAAAATTGAGGATGTTTCTACAAAATAACCTTTGACTAACCATACTCAGGACAAATCCTCGAAATCCCCTCCTGGAATACAAGTGTAGTCAGAAGTCATTTTGGGGTCTAGTATGTCACGGCCCCCTAATCTTCCAGTCCTTCCTATACGATTCAGCTCACGGAGAATTAAACGTCTGAAGCTTTGCACCAAACAGTTGCCAAACAAAGATGGGACAGAGGAGTAGGTAAGGCAAGAAATCTGTTTGGTCACGAGGAGAACAACAGGCAGGAGTGAGAAAACAACGGTGGGGAAAAGAAAGCAGACAATGGAAGGATTACTTACTAAAAATCCTCACTTTGCCTGGGTTCCCACTGCACTTTCCTTGCCTCCACTCTACCATCCCTTCTAAATAACAATGGCCTTATTATTTTCTTGCCACAGAAATTTAAGAGAGGAAACTGGAAGCTAAAGCCAAAGGCCCTTCCTCCTATGCAAAAGCCTGAGCAAATTACAAAAAAAAAGGGGGGGGGGGGATACAAAGTATATTAGTCAGCTGGAGCTACCAGAACAAACGACCACAGATGGGAGAGGATCAAATAACACAAATTTATTTCTCACAATTCTGGAGGTTTGAAATCTAAATTCAAGGTATCGGCAGGCAGGGCTGGTTCTTCTGTGGCCTCTCTCCTTGGCTTGTAGGTGGAAGCCTTCTCTTCCCTGTGTCTTCACATCGTCTTCCTTCGGCGTGTGTCTCCTGTTCTTTATCAAGATCTTCTCAACTGACCCCTTAAGTGTCTCCCAGGTATCGACTGGTTAAACACTTCTGGAAGAGTTGCCTTCTTGGTTTAGCAACATCAGTCATGTTGGATTAGAGTACACCTCATTTCAACTTTATCATCTCTTTAAAGGTCCTATTTCCAAACAGAGCCACATTCTCACATGCTGGAGGTTAGGACTTCAACATATGAATTTTTAGGCGAGGGGACACAATTCAGCCTAGGACACAAGAGAAATGTGTTGTGGGGAATGGAGAAAGAGGGAACTGGGTCCTGAAGGCAGCCCAGACCCATGGAGGTGATGAGACTCAGAAATGGTCTCTCTGTGGGACATGCTGGGAGAATCAACCTAAGCCCAGGGTTCCCTCAGCCTCCTCCAGGATTTCTCTGCTCTAAGCATAGAGACTCCCAAGCTGAAGACCAGGAAACTATGAGCTTCTGTGGTCAGAGAAACAGACTGGTGGCCAATGTCTAGATGGTCTTCCCTGATGCTCAGCTAAGTCCTAAATCCCTTGCATTATCCTGGGCTGGGAGCCCTTAGAGAGCATTAGTAATGACTAATATTGAATGTCCCAACAACCTATGGAACAGGGGCTCAGCAGCAAATTTGAAGGAAAAGCAGAATGTGGTATTTCTTCTTGTTTATGGACTGAGTTCATGAATTAGGTCAAGATGTATATAAAGGATAAAACAAAAAGAATAAAACAAAACAGAAACTAGGACCACATCTATACACTAAGCCAACCAAGGTTATCTAAAACTGCACAGTAGTGGAGCAGAGCTCAGATTAAGAGGTCTTGGGGTACAAAGCAATTTATTTGGGCATAAGACACAAGAGTGAGACAGGTTTTCTGACCTACTCCAACAATAAACTGATCTCCTCCATAAGCGGTAATCATAGTAGTTAATGTGTGCTAGGAGCTAACACAAGTTCAGCCTTCCCACTCCATCCAGTCATGCCAGCACTCTGTTAAATTTGAAATCCTTCCTGCAGATCTCCTATATATCTTGATATTTAGTATTACTAAATATCTTCTGTTATCTTTTTGATTTTATGTAACTTTTGTTTATGCAGTCCTTCTACTTAAATGGTAAACTTCATGACAGTAAGATCTCTGTTTTCTGCTTCCTTTGGACTGCCCCATGGTACCTAGAGAAATTTTGTTCAGTTAATCACAGGTCACAGCCATGACTGAAAAGTCTTTCTTTTCCCTCCTCCATAGGAATTAAAAAGAACCCATATGTCCCTTTATACTCGAGACAGAATGGGAAAACTGGATAAAATCTTATTATTCCATTAACACAGGTTGAGTGTTTCCAGAAAATTCTTCTTGCAGGTAGCTAAGCTCTAGAAAGATCACTGAGAGAAAAAAAAAAAATGATGCCTGGCATTGAAAAAGGTAAAAGAAAGCAGAAAAGAGAACAACTCTTGAGGGCGGGGGCGGGGGGAAAGCATAAGAACATGATGAACTCAGAGTGGAGTAATATTAGCACTTGAAAGCCCTATGTCCCCCCTGCTCATCCCCCAACCCAAACGTGCCTTTTCCAAGTTTGGAGTTCTGAACCAATTATGAAATAAAGCAAAAGTAAAGCAAATAGGAGATTAAGATGTCCCTTTTGTTTCAAATAAGGTTAGTATTATAGAACAGAGGCACACCATAGGCAAGTGGACTTTCTAATATGGAGCCACTGAATCAGACCAACCACCCTCCCCATGCTGGGAGGACCGGGCACCCTTCGCCTCTTCTCTGAGAGGTGCCAGGCCTTTGCCACTAACCTTCCTGAGGGCAAGAGTATTCAGGAGCAGCTCAGGAAAGGAGAGCCCAGCAGGGGCTACTGATAATTAAACAGGCAATTACAAAAGGCAGGGTCTTTATCTTGGATCCATAAAGGTACTCCCAAAAGATCCCAAAAAATCATGTGCCAAACTTTGTGTGCTTTGTGTGTCTGTGCATTTTTCTGGGGAGAGATTTATAACTCTCATAAAATCCAATTGCCCAGTATTAGGAGCCAAGGAAACAGATTACTGAATGGAGCCAGGTCAAGGCTGTAAGTCCTCACAAGGGCAAGTATGTGGTTAGTTATAGGCCTCAGGGTCCAAGTGGGGTAGGAATAAAGCTAAACCAAGGCAACTCTTCCAGAAGTGTTTAACCAGTTGATACCTGGGAGACACTTGAGGGGTCAGCTGAGAAGATCTTGATAAAGAACAGGAGAAACAAAAGCAAGCGTGAGAGAGCCAGAAGGCCAGAACTGCCATTCAGCCATTTCACAGTAGGTGCCTGCTGTGTTTCAGGTGTGCTGCTAGCTCCCAGGAACACAGCTGAAGAGATCTGTATTTAGAAAACGAAAGACTCAAAATTGAGATTTCTTGACTGAAAACAGTTCTCTCACTACCTCAAGTTACATTTGCTCAATTATTTCATCCTTAAGTCACAATGGAGGGGGAAAAAAAGGAAAAAGAAAGAAAAACTATGCATTGTGAATTAACCCACTGAGCTGCCAAGATCAATCTCTCATTCACTCATTTGAGTCACGGGGAAAGAAGGAAAAATCAGGATGACAGTAAAAACAGAAAGAAAACGAGTATGTTACAAACTTTGCATTTCAACTTTAGCTGACATTGTGCTGAGACTCTTTCCAGCTGCTTTGTCTGGCCATGTCAAGAAGTGACCATGATTTATTGCGCCACCTTCATAATTTCAGCGATCTTGATCTCCCACCGGATGCAGTGACAAGTAAGGTTAACTGCTGTGTAAAGAGACAGCATGAGTAATGCTTCGTGCACAGACCTGGCACTGATCTACTGTGTGAGGCGGGGAAAGCAGGGCGGTTAGCCATTGGTTAAAACCCTTCTAAACGGCGACCTCCCAAATGCCTTAACACCTTTTGGAACAATCCATGCTTGTACAGAAAAACCTCAAATTGTGTTAGAAACTGTTTCCTAGTCCTTACTCCCTCACAGACATGCATAACAGCCAACTTTGCCCACATTTGCATTTCGTAATTGCTAATAACAGCTAACATTAAGGATCCATGTACCACGCCAGCCCTGTCTACATGCTTTATGATCGTTACTGCAGTTAATCCTCCTGTTGTCATCCCCTGTGACGACCTCATATACAGATGAGAGGAATGAGGCACAGAAGGTCAAACAGTTAATCAAGAAGCAGGAAGTACAGCCAGTATTTGACCCCAGGTAGTGTAACTGCACAACCCTGCTATCCTACTCTATTAGCCCATTCTTATTCATTTGATTCAGCCACCTTATCCTAATTTGAACTTTCTCTTTAACCAGTTTATATATATTTCTAAAGAACTCTTTACACTACTGGTAAAATAGTATGTGTATCACCATAGAAAGTTATTTTTCAGTCTTCCATACTCACAGCTCACTTGATGAATAGGGTTAAGATCAGAAGTTTGTGTGTCTGAAAATATTCCACTAATGCTAATCACTTTTTCATATGTTTACATCTCACGTCCCCCAAAAAAAGGAAGAAGAGAAGAGAAACCAAACTTGATTGAACAGCTATTCCATTCTGAACATGGTGCTGGGTACATTAAGCCTCACAATGTCCCCATGAGGTAAATATATATATCCCCATGTTATAAGTTGGGAAATGGATGCTCAAGAAAGTTAAGGACATTTCTCTGTATCTAACTAATAAGCAGGAGGTAGAAATGGGCTCAAAGGCCTCTGTGACTCCACTTCACCAGGGCTGGGCACATGCTGTATATGTCTTGGTAACTCAGTGCCTTATATCCTGTTAGTCATACAGATGAGGGGTAATCAAAGGGGAAAGAGAAAGGCAGGAAGAGACTGATGAGTAGAGTGAGAGTTGGCTTCAGAGCTTAGATATCCCTGAAACACTGGAGAAATGGCTTCTCCACATCCCAAATTTTCTCAAGGTCTGCATAAATTCTTGTCAAAGACTTTAGATTACAGTTGTCTGGACAGCAACCTTGAGATGTTACACTCAGTTTCTTCTCTGGCAAAAAGCCAAACTCCCTCCATCTTCTGGCAACTGCACAGTACCTGTGTGAGGTCTTCTGCCTTCCAAAATGCCTGAGGACAAGGTCAAGGATGTTCTGCAATGGGGATCTCGTCCCCCACAGCTACTCAGCTGGTAGAGACTGGGTTCCTAGAGAAGGAAGTAGGGGCCTAGCCTCCTCTCATCACACTAATATCATCTTAATTTTATTTCCTCAACTCGTTGCCTTCACTGAAGAACCCTTGAAAGTCAATTCAAATCTCACTTCAAACTCTTTTTTGCCTAGAGAGAGGGAAAAAAAAAAGCTGTTGTTTTTGTCTAATGGAAGTACTGTGCTGTGACTGGATTTGTAACAGCAGCATGTCAAAATGCCAAAAAAGTGTGTCAAAAATAACATTTAAAAAAAACTCAGGGGAAACATGTTGTAGTCCTAAATGAGCATCTTTATTTCTCTGTGTTGAAATTTGTTAGTCTCCTCTCAAGGGTCTTAATAAACCTCAAAGAAACACACAAATGTTAATGAACACAATTTAAGGGCCAATTCAGCCCTTGATACTCCCATTACTGTCAAAACATCTCTCACTTGTATTTTGTGAGGAGTCCTCTTCCAATTCTTTCTATTCAATTTCTTCCTCAATGGATGCTTGTTTTCCCAACATCCTTAACCTCCAAAGTATATGCATGTTGCCATGAAGTTAATCGACTAAAAAGAATTAATTTCAATCTATTTTCTTTGTCACTGTTGAGGAAAACATCACAAAGTATTTCCTGACACATTAAGATAACAGTCAAATTCATGGCAATCCCATGTTGCCCAGGGTTTGTATATTTAATTTAATGGGCTTTCAAATAATATTCAAGCATATTTATAGGCAGGATGCTGGCCTCCCATGATCTGGCTGGAAGAAGATAAAAATATTAAAATTTCAGAGGCTGTTCAGGTAATTCAAAGGATCATAGTGTCTTCCTGCATAAGTTGAAGAGGAAATATTTAATTTCCTTCAAGACACAGGATGAAGATTTGATCTAATACCAGGAAACTTCTTGAATTTCCTGCTTCTACCACCTCAGTGGTCACCTATTGCTCATTGACTGCTTGGCTTCCCCACTGCAGAGGCAAACACAAACCAGATCAAAATCAAAATTAAAATGTCCCCATTCCATGGGCAAAGTGACTGGAAAACAGACAGACCTATGACATAGCAGAGCTAGTTATTTTGCAAAAATTATTTTGATACTAGGAGGGAAACAGTGTCTCTTCTCAGCTCAAGGACAATAAAGGAGAAGGTACACCTAGAACAGCTGGTGGCTGTTTTGGCTTTGATAGAGAGAATGTCTTTCTAAGCATGAAGTCAACAAAAGTAGCTAAGGGCCAAAAAATGAAGAACAGTCTTGATAATAGTATTTGAACCCTTGGATCCAGGAGTACCTAAAGTCAGCTCCACTCTTAGATTTCCAAATTACAGGAGACAATAAATTTCTTTTTGTGCTCATATTCGTTAGATTTTGCCTATCTGCATTGCTGAATAATATACACAGTTCTTCCCATGGGTACCCAAAACAGTGTTTCATAAGCCAGAGGTATCATGGTTCTATGTGAGTGGGTGAGTGGGTTTTGAACTTTTCTTTTGCTATAGGCTTGTGCTGCAAAAACGGGGTGCTTATACCAAAATATTTTCCCCCATTAACAGACTAAGGTTGAATGTCTGCCCACTCCTCATCTCTTTAGTGGTAATTTTTCACTGCGGAATACCGCTGATCACCTTCCCACATTACTCATGTTAGCTGCTCAGATTTATCTGTGGTAGGATAATAAGCCAATGCAATCTTTCTAAACAGCAATTTTGTACTAGAGATCAAGAGTCTCATATCCATTCCATTGGGATTATTCCAAAAATACTAAGAAATCCGTTAATGGGTCAAAAGTAAAAACTCATACGACAGCCTCCATAAATGTTGAAAAGATATTTGAAATTTTCACTACCTGCTTTTTATTTTTTTAATTTTAACAAAACAGGAAAAGATGAATACTTCCTTAGCATGATACAATATGTCTATCTCAAACCCAAAATCACCATCATACTTAATGGGGAAAAAAACCATACATATTCTCAGCAAAATGAGAAACAAAACAAAGACGTCCATTATATCAATTACTACTTGATATTATTTTGGATACATCAGCCAATATAACAAAACAAGAAAAAGAGATAAAGCATAAAAGTGAGAAAAGAAAATTATCATTATTTGAAGTAGTGTAATAGTTTCTAAAGAAAAGCAATAGAATCAATTGCAAAACTATTATTAAAACTAAGAACAAGTCACAGTATGACTAGCAACATTATTACATATACTTTAATAGCCATTATATATTTCACGTACAACTACCAGTTATTTTGTAAAATGGAAGAAAAGACCCCATTTGCAATAACAAAAAAAAAAAATTAAAGTATCTAGGAATAAACCTAGAAAATATGCAAAATTTACATTAAGTAAACTTTAAAACGTTACTAAAGGGCAGAAAGACAAATAAATGAATGGAAAGACAACCACTTTCTGAAACAGAGAAAATCAAATTATAAAGATGTCAGTTCTCCCCAAATTAATCAATGAATTTAAAACAATCCTCAAAAACACTTATAGAATTAAAGAAAAATAATGGACAAGAATATACCAAAAAAAAAAAAATCTGAAAAAGAAAAATAAAGAAAGGAGGCTAGCTATGCTAGATATTGAGATATATTGTAAAGTTAGAATTCTTTTAAGTATAGTACAGTTCACAAAACACAGATAGATCAATAGAACAGAAAAACTGAGAAACAGATCCAAGTATGTATAGGAATTTAATATATGATAATGCAGACATTTTAAAATCATGGGGAAAAAACAGATTATAAAATAAGTAGTATTGTCTAGCTATCAGAAAAAAATTAAGTTGTATCCATATCTCACACTTTACATAAAAATAAATTTTAAATTGAGCAAAAATATGAAAGTGAAGAAAGATGAAGAAAGGATAAGGAAGTGATCCAAATTAGAGACAACTAAAGAGACATAACAAAATGTAACGTGTGATACTGGATTAGACCCTGAACATGGAATAACTCTAAATCTGAGATACTTTATTTGGAAAATTTATGAAATCTGGATATGAAGAGTAGATTAAACAGTAATAGTGTATCAGTGTTAAAGTTCCTCATTTTGATAATTGTTCTAATGTAAGAAAATGTCCTTGGCTATAAGAAGCGCCCATTGACGTGTTTCGGAGTAGAGGCACACCATGCTTTCCATTTACTCTCAGAGTTCAGAAAATTTTCTGTAAGTCAAAATTTTATCAAATTAAGTAAGATTAAAGAAAAGGAAACCTTAAGAGTCATGGAACATCAAAGACAAATGAGGTTTAGTGAATGCTCTCTACCTCCCCCACCCCATTTCGTGCAGACTGTGCATACACACACACACACACACACACACACACACACACACACACACACACACACACACACACACACTGCAGCTAAACTGCTTCTCCTTGGCTAATTGTGCTGTCCATTTACTTCCCAGTCATTCTGGGAAAGGGGAGAAATAAAACCTTGTCAATGGAAAAACACTCTCATCTTGAGGCGCTCTTCTCTCCTCTTAGTTAAGGAGCACTTTAGAAAAAAACCGATCATTTGGGGCCTCAAACACAAGGTAAGCTCTCACACCTCATCCCTCTCCTTGACGAAGGCAGGGAAAGAACAGAAACTTTGCTGAGAAGTTTAAAATCCTCCCCAACAGAAGGTAACTAGAGAGGCAGGAAGTGAAATGCCCAGTTAGAGGGGGCCTGACACAGTAGATTAGGGAAGGGGCAGGGCACTGGGGCGGGGTAGGGTGGTGGGGAGTGGCAAGGGCTTAGATGAAAATCCTGCACAGAGAATTTCAGGAGCGAACATCAGCCATGGTGGTGACGGGAGTGTGGAGCAACAGCAGCCCATCTCCCAGCCCCTGCGAGCAACAGAATTAGGAGACCAGACACTCACCAGCATGAGCAGATGCACTTAACCCACCGTGGATGTGAGATTATTTTGCTCATTGAAGACACCTCTGAAACGGGAGGATGGATTTTTGGTACTGAGGAAACGAGAAGCATCCCATACACTCTTTCGTTTTGTTTGTGGTTTAAAAAAAAAAAGTGTAAAATTTAGCCATTTCTTAGTATACAATTCAGTGGCATTAGGTACACTCACACTGCTGTGCAACCATCATCCATCTCCAGAACACTTTTCATTTTCCAAAACCAAAACTTTTTACCCATTAAATACTAATTCACCATTTCCCCCACCCCCAGCACCTGGAAACCACCATTATACTTTCTGTCTCTATGAATCTGTCTATTCTAGGTACCTGATGTAAGCAGAATCATGCAGTAAGCAGAATCATGCAGTAAGCAGAATCATGCAGTTAAGCAGAATCATGCAGTACTTGTCTCTTGGGGACTGGCTTATTTCACTTTGCATAATGGTTTCATGGTTCATCCATGACGTAGCATATGTTAGAATTGCATTCCTTTTTAAGGCTGAATAATATACTACATTTTATTCATTCAAGTGTTGAGGGACATTTGTTTTGTCCACTTTCTGGCTATTGTGCATAACACTATAACCTACATGAGTGTACAAATATCTGTTAAAGGCTCTGCTTTCAATTCTTCTGATTATATAATCAGAAGTAGAATCACTAGATCACATGGTAGATCTGTTTTTAATTTTTTGAGGAACCTCCATACTGTTTTCCATCATGTCTGCACCATTTTTTATCCATACCAGCAGTGTACAGATTCCATTTTCTGCACATCCTGACACTTGTTATTTTTTTGTCTTTTTTCTTTTGATAATAGCCATCCTAATGGGTAGGAGGCGGTATCTCATTACAGTCTTTATTTGCATTTCCTGAATGATTAGTGAGGTTGAGCTATCTTTTTGTGTGCTTTCTGACCATTTGTATATCTTATTGGGGGAATATTCAAGTCCTCTGAATTAGGTTGTTTGTTTTCTTGTTGTTGAGCTGTAGGGGTTCTTTATATATGCTGGATATTAACCCTTTATCAGCTATATGATTTTCAAATATTTTCTCCCAGTCTGTAGGTTGCCTTTTCACTCTATCGACAGTGTCTTTTTTTTTTTTTTTAATTAAAGTACCATCAGTTACAATGTGTCAATTTCTGGTGTACAGCACAATGTCCCAGTCATGCATATATATACATTAATTTGTTTTCACATTCTTTTTCTTTAAAGGTTATTATAAGATATTGAACATAGTTCCCTGTGCTATACAGCAGAAACCTTTTAAAATCTATTTTTATATATAGTGGCTAACATTTGTAAATCTCAAACTCCCAAATTTATCCCTTCCCACCCCTTCTCTGGTAACCATAAGATTGTTTACTATGTCTGCAAGTCTGTTTGTTTTGTAGATGAGTTCATTCTGTCCTTCCACACGAGTGATATCATATGGTATTTTGTTCTCTTTTTGGCTTGATAATGTCTTTTGATACACAGAATTTTAATTTTGATGTAGTTCATCTATTTTTTTCTTTGTTGCCTGTATTTTTCAAGTTGTATCTGTCCCATACACTCTTAATTTATATCACAATTCAGAGATTGTTAAAGGGGCACCTATTTGACTTAGTTCTTGCCCTGTCACTTCCTACTCAACTACAGGCAGTGATATGGAACTCCTCAGCACTCAAGAGTAATGGCAGGATCTCCACTAAAGGGTAGGAAAAGGATGAGGAATGACCCCACAAATTATCAGTTTTTAAATACAAACTCATCTGGGAGTTACAGAGCTAAAATTTTTTAAAGCAGTAATTCACTTCCTCATGAGATCCTGTCATCAACCAATAACCAACTGATAAGCTCAGAGGAGATTAAGCCTACACCAGGGACACTCATCCTTATCCCACTGTGCTAGTCGGTGCTATTGAAGGGAAACTCCAAATGCAGTCTGGTAGCCTGGTCATATAGAACAGAAAAATAGTTTGAACTCTGTTTTTTAGGCAGCATAAAATTCTGTAATGTGTTGATAAAAGATAAAAGGAAACAAAACTGAGTCCTTCTGAGAGGCTGGCAGATAACTCTGCGTATAATAATGACATCAAGTTTCAGATAAACTAAATGCTTATCTAGCAGTACTTACATATAAAATGATGAGCCTTCAACTTCCCCACCTAACGTACATTTTCTAGCACCTTCTCCCAATGTCCAGCAACAAAAGCGAAAGCATAATTTCATACAGTATTTATCTCATCTTTAACACATATATAATAATAAAAACAAGTGCTTACATGCACTTACTATGTGCTAGATACTGTTTTAAAGCACCTATTTACACATTTAACCCTCCGAACAACGTTATAAGGTAGACACTGTTATTAGCATCCCGATTTTATAGATGGGAAAACTAAGGCATAGAGAAGATTTCATAACTTATTTCAGGCCACAAGGCTTAGAGAACAAAGCTAGAATTTGAATGTAAGCTGTTCACCTCCAGAACTGTGACCTTAATCATGACAATCCACACTCTGGATTTACATATATATAGATTACATATTACATACATATCTTCATCTATTATCACCCAAAAGATCCCTCTTTCAAGACAATTTCAGCGGGTAAGAACAGTAAATAAATTTTCAGGTCATCTGTTATCCTCTGTGATTTGGATGATAATGTGCCAATCCTTTTAGATTCCTGAACACAGACTCAGTTTATGTCATTATGTCTGACATCCCTTCCAAACTAGCTGGGATTTTAACCTTTGGTTCAATGAATAAAACTTCTATTGTGGAATTTCAGGCAGCTTCAAGTATGTAGGCAAGTCTAAAGAGGGTGAAGCCTCCATTCAAGGCAGCTCCACTGGTTCCTGAAATTGCTCTGGGTGAGCAGTTACCTATGCTCTGGATGCCTTTGGCTGTCCCCACCTGAGATCTCCCACCACCCAAGCACCCTTTCCAGTTATTTTCTTGGGGGTTTTTGTTCTCAACTCCACATTTGCCTCTTTATGCTTCAATTCCCTTATCTGTAAAATGGGCTAAAATACCTATAACATAGGATCTTTGTGAGAATTAAATAACATACGTAAAGCTCTCAGAGGCTGATATAGAGAAATTGATAAGTCTTTGTTGTTACTGTCCTGGTCAACCCTACTGAAGATGTATTTTCTCCCTTGTTTTGAACTTTACGTAATGGTTCCAAGTGGTCATTCTCTTTCTGTGGATTGTTCTATCCATCTCAAGACAGAGCACAGACAACTTCAGTTACTGATTGTTATGGATTGAGTTCTGTCCCCCTAAAAGACATGTTGAAGTCCTAACCACTAGAACCTGTGAATGTGGCCTTATTTGGAAATAGGGTCTTTGCACATGTAATGAGGTCATACTGGATGAGGATGGACCGTAATCCAATATAATTAGTGTCCTTATGACAAGAAAACATATACATACACATACACACACCAGGGAGACTGATGTGTGACAATGGAGGCAGAGATTGGAGTGATGCAACCACAAGCCAAGAATGTCTGCGATTTCCAGCAACCAGAATCTAGGAAGATCAAGGAAGGACCCTCCCTTAGAGCCTTCAGTGAGAGCACAGCCCTGCAGACTCCTTGACGTCAGATGTCTAGCCTCCAGAACGATGAAAATACAAACGTCTGGTGTTTTAAGCCACTTAGTTTGCGGTACTTTTGTCACACCAACCCTAGAAAAGTAATACACGGATCTTGGCTTTTCACATACGCTCCATGAGTCTTCCTTCTCTAATTTCCCTCCCCCAACCATGTTTCTCATAGAAGGCCCGCTCATTTTCTTGTGCATGAACTTCCCCGTGTCTTATGCAATATCCCAAGAAATGTTTAGTCACAGTGGTGTCAGAAACTGCCCTGTTTTAATTTGTTAACATTATACCACAAAATATGATCGTGCAACAAAAGCATGACACAGAACACACTGAAAGTCTTTTATTTAACTCTGTCAGCGTTAGGGAGCAATCTGTTATCACTGGAATCAGATGACAATCCTGTCCTTCTGGGTTATCATGAATCCTCATTTGGCTCTGACCAGTCATAATCTTGATGTCCTAATATTCTTTCAACTGGGAGACTGACAAAGAAACCACTGTCATTTCACCAACTGATTATTCAATTCCACATTCTTAAATCTCATTTTTTTCCAGCTTCTCTGAGTTAAACATTACATTTTATTTCAGCTAAATCACCCCTGTAATAGGCTGAATCTTATTCTGTTAGAGATTTTGATGACTTCTCCATAGAAGGAACATAAAACAGTGTCTAGCATATATACATTTTTACAGTTTAATTCTGGGCTCCCAAAAGATAAATTGTGAACCAAATGGGGAAAGAGATATGAATAAATAATACCAGCTGAACAGACTAAAATATGTAGGAAAAGTTAAGCCCTTCTCAGTAAATGTCAAGTATGAAATTGTTTTATATAATTTTATTCATTGGACCTAACGTACTCCCACAAGATTTCATTTGATTTTCAGAGATTGATACCATTATGTTCTGCATTCCAAGTATGAGATCAAAACATTTCCAGTGCCAGACTACAGTTTCCTGCACTGTGATGCAGAAGTTGCTCTAACAATGGAACAGAGTGAAACCTAGGTGTCCCCAGCACTAGTCACCGTGAGTCACTGTGGACTGGTATGTGTGGGTAATCACTGAGTGAGGAACAAGGCCATAGAAGTAGTCTCCACTCCTAGAGTCGATCAGACCAAGGAAGCTCAGTGTAAAAGCAGAGGAATCAGTCCTAATTTTCAATGGCTATTGCCCCAGCTGGGGCTGACTGGAGAGAGAACAGTAGCCAAGCTGACCCCACGCGTAGGCAGATGCGGCAGTGATTGCTCACCAAATCATTTACCTTTTCCTCCTAGACACACAGCCAGACCATCTCAGCCTCTCTTGTAATGAGATGTGGTCAGGTGAACTGAGTTCTGGACACTGGAATGTGGATCAAAGTGGTGTACTCCACCTTCAGGAATGGGTTACAAAAATGCCCATGCAATCCTTCCTGTTCTCTCTTTTCCTTCATCCACCAGCCAGACTTAGAGGATTCAGGGGAAGACTCCAAGGCCCTGTGGCAGAAGCCAGCAAACTTTTTCTATAAAAGGTGAGAAAGTAAATGATTTAGGCTTTGGGGGCTCTAGTTTCTGTCATGTCTACTCAACCCTGCCATTGTAGCAGGACAGCATCCATCCATAAGTGAATGTCTGTGTTCCAATAAATCTTTACTTACAAAAAAAGAGGTTGGATTTAGCCAGAGCCCATAGTTTTCCAAACCTTGCCCCAGGGGACCCACTAAGTGGGAGGACCTTGGGTTCCTGAATAACTCTGTGGATTAGACCATTCCCTCCCATGTGTTGACCTCACTGGCTGGAACAGGAATAATGGGTTGTCATGGGGTTCTGCTAATGGTATTCACTCAGGAACCCACACCAACAGAGGCGTCATATTAGCATGCTATTCACAACCCCCCTACTGTTGAAAGGGAGTACTTGAAATTGCTCCTTTCCTAAAGCTTCCTCTTAGAAGGGGTATGTGTCATTCACATTCTTATTTTATTAACTAAGTCAAGATGTACGTGACTACACCTAACTTCAAAAGGAAGGCAAAAAAGTAAAAAATGAAGAGGTGACCCAACCATATGCCCAAGAGAAGGCGAGAATACAGCTACTTGTGAATGGCACTAGTGATACTATAGAACGCTAAACAAAGTTATGTCATTCACATCCTAAGTGCATGAAAAGCTTAATCAGATTGCTATCCTCCTAAGGCTGATGGTTGACCTTCTAAGGAAAACTGAAAGGTGATATTAAAACTCAGGCCTCTACTGATGGAGCAGGCTTGGATTAGATGACCAGGTCGGGTTTTTAGAAAGCAGAATTATAACAAGGGAAACAGGAGCTAGCGAGGAGCTATGGCTAGGAGAGAAGACCAAGGGATCCCAGAGAACAATGCTGCATCCAATCCATCCTTTTCTCTTCCCTTTCAGATAATTAAACTGGCCCATTTACAAATGATTCTCGCTTAGGTTGTGCCATAAGAGATCACCAATACTTAACCACATTTTACCTATAAAAACAGCTTCGTGTGGTCAAACCCAATATATTTTAAATGTCACTAATATGCACTTTGAAAAATAGAATAGCATAAAACAGTTATTTATGTTATGTTCATGGAGTTGGAGGGTTATATCCAAAAATGCACTCAGAAAATAAAATATTTCCTAGATTGTATAACCAGAGCAAGTCACTGAACATACTCATAAAAGGAGCAAGACTGACTACATTCCTGTCTCAACATCTCATTTCTAAACCTAAGGAAGAGAGAACATATACATTGAGCTCCAACTATCTGAGGGGCTTAGAGCCAAGGTCACAGATGAGCTGAAATGCAGATTAAGGGTCTGGCTGGCCCCCAGGCAGCCCCAAGGATCTTTCTGTCTAGAAGAATGGAGCCTGCAACGGAGCACAGATGGAGAGAAGCTGAAATTGATGTGGCAATATAGGGTTAGCTCTGAGCCCAGCCTGCAGGACAGGTCTGAGCCCTGCAGAGGATGCAGGCAGAAGCTGGAGGGGCTGTTTTCTTGAAGACCTTTATGAGACATAAGACTTAAGTAGTGAGTCTTCAGAGTCATTGGGATTTTGTGCCTTCTGGGTAGTGGGAACAGGGCAAGAGCACCTGCAGTAGGTTGTCTGCTTGCCAGGCAGCAACAAGTAGAGGCTTGTGAGAAGACTGTTCATAAGCCCAGGTAAAATAACCCCCTCAGGAAGCTCAGAAAAAATAGAGGAAGAACGAGAAAAGAGGGGATGGCCGATGTCCTTGAACTGTGCAGATGGGGGCAACTGGCCAGAGAAATGTGGGCATTTCTTACAAAGTGTGTTAGTTAGGTAACTCCAGAGAAACAGAACCAATAGGGTGTGTGGGTATTTATGTTTGTATAACAATATTTATTATAAGGAATTGCCTCATGCAATTATGGAGACTAGCAAGTCCTAAGATCTGTAGGGTGAGCCAGCAAGCTGGAGACCCAGGAAGGTCATAGTGTAGTTCCAGTCTGAAGACCAGTAGGCTTGAGATGAGGAAGAGCCAATGTTTCAGTTCAAGTTTCAGCAGAAAACCAATGTCCCAGTTCAAAGGCCATCAGGCAAGAAGAGTTTTCTGTCATGGGAAGTTCAGCCTCTTTGTTCTATTTAGGCCTTCAACTGATTGGACAAGGCCCACCCATGCAGGGAGGGCAATCTGCTTCACTTACTCTACTGATTTAGATGTTAAGCTCATCTAAGTCACCCTTGCAGAAATACTGAGAATAATGTTTGGCCAAATATCTGGGCACCCTGTGGCCTAATCAAGTTGTTATAAAATTAACCATCACACAAAGTAACTTCATGTATTCACATAGTAATGATTTGCCACTTTGGAGAATCTTCCCAACAACTTCTGAGTTAAATATACTGAGGTAATTCAAGAGGTTAAGTGGATTATTTGAGGTCACAGATAGTGAAGGGGCCAAGACTTGAATTCATGACTTCATGCATCAGTTGTTTCTAACAGTTTCCAGCACAAAGATTCCTTTTTAATAGCAACAAAATACCATAATTTTGTTCAAATCTTGATTCAAGAAAATTAACTATTAAGAAACAAATTTTTTAAAATGGGGAAAAAATATAATCTGGGCTTTAGATGATATTAAGAAATCATTATAAATAGTTTTAGGAGCAATAGGACAAGGTTATGTAAAAATAAAAATCATAGAGAGACCATTACATGATAGTGTTTTTGTTTGAGAGAATACATCATAAGTAAAGCTTTAAAAAAAAAAAAAACTGAGTTCTTCCAGGCAGAACTCCAGTACAGCATGATAGCTGGTGTCCATGGCATACCCTTAGGAAATATTGAATACTGACCCTTCCTCAATATGTTGACTTCACTCTGAGCCAGGTTCTCCACACATGATGGTAAGATGGCTGCAGAAGCCCTAGCTGTCACAGTCTCTGAGTGTTAGGGTCAGCAGGGAAGAAAATGTTCAGCTTCCTTACAGTCTCCCCAAAACCTTGGGCCTTGCTCTCATTGGACTTAGCTAGGTCACTTGCCTTTATCTGAACCAATCAATTATAGCTAGGAGGTTTAACCCTAGAGCTAAAAAATAAAGTCAAACCCATGCCATATGACATAGGCTAGTATTAGGGAAGAGGTGTTTGCCCAAATAAATGTGTGGTGCTATTAAGAAGTCAGAACAGAAAATGAATAGCCAAAATCCCAATCTTCTCTCCCATGTCCTCCTAAGTAGGATTGACTCAGGTGTGCTAGTCCTGAGTTTTCAGGTGACAAGGAAAGTTAGCCCTTCAAGGATGAAATGTTTCCTAAAGACATGGAAATCTTGTAAAATACTGACTCAGGACAGTGGTCCAATCTTGTATTCTACTATTCCCTTATTCTAGACAAATTAATTAATGGTTTATTTTATAGTCTACGTCTGAGACTTTCTTGTATTCACTTGCGTGAAGTCCCTTCACTCAAAATGCCCTCCCTCCCACCCTCTCTCATCTCATGTCTGCTCAGATGCCACTTTGTTCACGAAGGTTTCTCTGAGCTCACCCCCTCACAGATATCCCCATCCAACCTGATCCAACCTCTTCTGAACCCCTACAGTGCTGCATCTCTCTCTTAGGAGATGTCTACTCTTCCTGTGAACTCATGGGATGCACAGCTAACTGTGTTATCAGCTTATTCTCCCTTCTAGACTATAAACACTCTGATGTAAGCCTGTTTTTATTCATCTTTGTATGTCCTGGCACCAACTCTTTGTCAGCACTGAACATTTACTAAATTCCACTTCACTCAGTCTCCAGAGATACGTCAATTCTCACAATGATTTCAACCACCATTAAAATAGATCAAGATGTTCTATTTCTTAATTTGGACGGCAGGTGCAAGAGCATCCCTTTATTATCATCATCATCATCATTATTCACTCTTTAATATGTAATTTATTTTAAAAATCAAACAGGAAAAACAAAGCCTGCATTCTCATGGATTCTTCACCATCTACACATCACTTTCCTACATGACAAGCTGCTTAAATTGTAGAGGGCTCCATGTAGACCATGCCCTGGCTTTAATTCTGCTCTGGATCCCTCATATGCTTCCTAGAGCTCAGTCACTGCTACCTTAAGAAAGCACTAGTTGAAACTTGATGCCTATAATTCTTAATTACAATTGTATTGCTGGCTTTATGTGCATCTCTGCTCATTTAAACTCAATGCTGACTGACAAATTGTGCCCATCCGCCTATTCGACAGTAATTTAGTCAGGCAACCTGCAGCTTGCACCAGATTGATGAGCATCTGTTTGATCTGTTTGGGGATGTATTGCTGTTTTCTTGGTGTAGGCGGCTTTGTGCTGCCACTGAATGGATGGATGGTTTTGTCTCCTCCAGTGACACTGTGGACACTCTGGATGGCCTTCCTTGTAACTCCAAACGCACATTTCAAAAAAATCCCAGACATGGCATCAGAGAGAAGAGCAGGATGGCATGGCTCATCAGACTTAAACTCACATTGCTGCTTTTCAGGCCAGTGAAAGTTCAGGTTGATACCCAAAAGGTGGCTCTCTTTAACAACCCCAAATCCATTTAACTGTGACACATGGTGATCTCTCTCCAAACAACTTCATGCTAGTAAAGCTGCCTTTCAGTGGCATAACCCTACTCATAACAATACAAAAAAAAATACAATACAAAACAAAATATGATCCTGAACCACCCATTCTTCCCCTGCCATATCCCATGGCTTTCAGCTTCTTAACCATGGCAAGTTTCTGAGTTATTATCTGAATCTCTTCAAGCTGTGAAGAGATCTCCCTCCCCCATGACTTACACTTTATTATTTTTCTGGTTCAGGTTTTTCATGGTCCCTGTAGCCTGAATGCAGAGTTAAGGAAAAGTGTCCCTAAGGAATAAGCAACTACTTTATTGAGATATAATTCATATAACATGCAATTCACCCATTTTAAATGTATAATTTAAATGGGTTTTGCTATATTGCAGTATTAATTTTTTAACTTCTGGTGAAATATATATAATGTACAATTCACCCTTTTAACCAATTTTAAGTATACAATTCAGTGTCATTTAGTACATCTGCAGTATTATGCAATCATCATCACTATTTGTAGCAATATGGGTGGACCTGAAGATTGTCATTCTAAGTGAAGTGGGCAGGAAAGAGAAAGAAAAATGGCATATGACATCATTTTTATGAGGAATCTAGAATAATAATGACACAAATGAACTAATTATTTATAACTTAACTGATTGATTTCTTGAATATTTGTAAAGTGCAGTTGACTGTCCCTAATGATTGGATTACCGCATTCTGTTGATTCTTATTTTGTAGTTGGCTTTACTCCTTTGATAACTATGGATGTTTAAAAAGGTAAAGCTCTAATCTGTTCTTAGAAACAATGATCAGTACGTATACGTAAACTAAAAAAATGTGCAGTAATTGTTTATATGTATTTACATGCAATATAATGTGTATGTGCAGTCGAACTGTAATAATTTTACCTAATAAAACTGAAAATGGAAAAAAAGAATAAAATTAAATGTTTTTTAAAAGAATTAAAAGGATATTGTTTAAAGTTCCAATGATCTGACCCAAATAATTCCTGCAGGCCCATTTCACAGGGTATCCTTCCAAATACCTGAAACTAAGACTTGGTGTTTACTCATTTCCCAAGTGTCAAAAACATGTGCCTTCTCCCAGCTTAGAATTCCCTTTCCCCCACTTAATTGACTTTCAAAACAGCTCTTCTGTGAGGCCATCCCTGTTTCTTCTCCCTTCCCCAGTCAGAGTTCACTTCTAAATTTTCACATTGGCCACCTTTATGTAGCGCTTTCCATCTTCCCACTAATTTCTGTAATAGACTGGTTAATTGGGTCAGTTACCGTGACAGGCACTGGGAGACGCAGAATCTAGTTAAGGACAACAAAGCAGAGGAAGCTGGGGTGGCGGGCATGCGGGCTCAGAAAGCGAGCGGTGAAGTCAGGACACCTGGGCTCAGGTGGGACCCTCCACGTACTGGTTGCCCGGTAACCACCAGCTCCCTGGTTAAGGGCCCCACCAGTCGCCATCGTGTTGCCCAAGAGCCTGGAGGGTGAGCTCTTCCATACCCATGGCCCCTCCCCACCTTGCCAATGACCAATTCTGGGATAAAAGCCCAGCTTCTTGGCCCGAGGGACAACTTCTCGTCAGAGTTAGGCTCCAGAGGCCCTGTCCCCAGCCCTCCCCCAGCAGCAGGTCAGGGCTGAATTTGACCTGAGAAGACACTTTCTTCAGCTCCTTCCATTCGTCTCCTGCCACCCTCTCTCCCCTAAAGTTTTAAGTTTTGCTAAAGAGCACACCCCGAATAAACACACGCACCTGAAGACCCGCTCAACATTCGGCCTTGCACGGGGGTCTGCAGGAGCGGGGGCCTCTTCCCTTCATCTCTGAGGCGGGATGACGCTGTCTCCCCGGGCTGTGACGGAGGAGCGTGGCAGCCGGCAGCGGTCAGCTGGCGGTCTGGGAACTGACAGGCGCCCAGGAAACGCCGCTGGAACCTGGCCCTTAGCCCCTAAGGCAGGCATCCCGGGGGGCAGACAGCAAACTATCTTCGCGAAAGTTCTACCAGAGGCGCGGGTGCAGTGCTCTGCCTGGAAGAGCTTCCAGTGACTGTGACTCCGCCTCAGACACCCCAGGTCCCGTCTGCCGCGTCTCAGCGACTCCATTTGAAACCGTGGGTAAAACCCACTTCACCTGCCTTCACTTATCAAGGTCGTTTTAAGACTGGTCTGTCCCTCAGGCGGCAGTGACCTAAACAAACCTGTTGCCCAGGTTGTTTGCTAGAGCTTCTCCTCAGCTGCGCCTAGTTCCAGCAGCGCCTAGTTCCAGCTGAGCCGGTTGAGACCGGATAGGACCGCCTACCCTCCCACTGGGCATGCGCGAACGTCTGCTCAGCACCGCCTTGAACGTGCAGACGCCGGAAGCCCAGTTACTCCTGCACGGAAGGAAGATTCCCGCCTTTTCCCTGCCCGCTTTCCCACGGTAGCCACGCCTCAGTCCTCCCGCCTGCTTTATTCTTTATCCCGTGAATAACCCAGCTCCTTGCCTTGGGGAAGGCGGATTTGAGATTTGGTCTCCCCTCTCCTTGGCTGCCTTGTGGATACACCACTGCTTTGCTGCAGACCTCGGCGTCTCAGCGTCCTGTGTGCTTGCTGCGCGTCAGACAAGAGGAACCAGGTTCGGTAATACAGTCGTTATCCTACCCTTATTGTTGTCTGTGAGCATCTCTCTCTTGATTTTCTCTTAAATTATCTTTAGTTATTCCTGTGTGACCTCCAAGAAACTAGGCACCCCGTGGTTGGTCAGTGAGCGCTGGTTGGGTAAACACGGAAATCATCTGGTGAGGGAAACGCTGGCCTAGTTTCAACGTGCATCCTCCTAGAAAGGAGGATGGTGAGCGTCCCGATAAAATGGACGCAGTGCAGAGGAGCCGGGTGCTGTTCTGAGCATTTAGGGCCCAGAGGAGAGAGACGGACTGTGGTCATGTAAGGCTTCAGAGGATATTTTCTCATTTGTTTCATCATTTACTCTTATCCAGCCCTATATGTGTGGCTGTGACTAATGGGTCCGGCCAGTCTTCGTCTACTTATATTGTGGTCCTCAATCCCTGAGGATTCTGCTTGCTTAGAATTAAAACTCCTGCCCAGACATTTTAATTTGCAAGTAGATAAAAGATCTTCTTAAATCTCAACCAAGAGCATTTCCTCTTTACCTTCCTATGACTTCCATCCCAAAGTATACAATGCAAGAAACAGAATAGTAATAAAGTCAAACATCACCAGATGGTTTTCCAGTCCTGGCTATCTAAATACCATGTCATCTGTGTTACATAATTCTTACAGAAATCACGCTGCTGTGATTGTGCAGTGCAGATCATGACAGACTGCTCAGTTTTTTGCCATCATTTTCTTCCGTGTTGTCTCCGCTCTGAATGCAGGGAAACTAATTATGTCCAGGTGGGGTCCAGGTGTAAGTATGTGTGTGAACTCCAGAGGGGCCTGCATATATATAAAACGGTTTCGTTGGAGTGTTCTAGCTTTGAAAACTTGCTCTCTTGGCCCTTTTTAACAAGTGCTCACTTCTCTCTAAATATTCCCCCATCCCCTTGCTAACTAATGGCTAATAGAAGTTCTGCAGGAATGGAATGGGCTCTGGGAAGGAAGGGGATGTTTTCAGGTTCCATTGTAGATTGCAGGCTACAAGATTCTTTACTGTCTCTCTGGAAACCTATCTTTATAGCACATGAGCTCATTCCTTAAATCATCATCCTCATAGACAGTGCTGAGATGACTTAAGGAATGAAGCTTCACTTCAAAACTAGAATAGAAAATTACACTTGTTAAGAAGATACATTCTCTTATCAAAAGTAACTGGAATTCTGATGATGGATGATGCTGATGGTTGTGCAACAGTGTGAATGTCCTTAATGTCACTAAACTGTAGACTTAAAATTTACCACATTAACCGTTTTTAAGTAAATTTACCATAATGAAGAAAAAGTGACAGGTTCTGTTTTAACCTCAGGAGATGGAGTCAGTAGGAATTAGAGTAATATGCCAATTTCAGGGCAGTAATATTTGCAGCATCCTTCCATTCTGTTGATTACTTCAGAGATTATCATCTTACATTGGTATAGAATTGTTTTATAGTTGGCAAAGCACTTTTATATATACTCTATCCTATTGGTCCCTCTCTGTGTGTACAAGAGGTTTTATCAGCATATTGCAAATGAGGATTATTGCAGTTATCTTTGCTGAATAACAAATTACTCCAAAACCTAGTGGCTTGAGAAGAACACTCACTCACTTTACTTGCCCATCTGCAGTTATGGGCAGTACTTGGCAGGGCTGGCCATCTCTTTTTCTCATAGAATTAGTTGGGGTGGCTCAGTGAGGATTAGAGCATCTATTCCCAAGAATAGTTGGTGCTGGCATGTTGGTTAAGAGTTCTTGTCCACATGGGCCCCTCTACCGTGCTGCTTGGGCTTCCTACAGCATGGTGGCTAGATTTCAAAAGCGGGTGTTCCGAAAGACAGAACGTGGAATCGCCCAGTCTAAGGTTTGGGTCCACAAACCAGCATATCATCACTTGAGCTGTATTCTATAGGTCAAAGCAGTCACAGAGCCCACCAGTATTCAAGGGGAGTGGACATGGATGCAGCCTCTAAAAGAGAAGGACATCAGCTGATTTGTGGCCATCTTTAATCTGCCACGGGATGTCAAGGCTTAGAGTGGGTTGGCCATGGTTACTCAGCTAGTAAGTGAGACTGTTTACTTTCTTCACCAAACTCTTTTGGGTTGGTGTGAGTATTAGAGCACCAAAATCTAAGTCACTTGAAATTATTTCTTTCCCTTGAAGCCAGTGGATAATCATACTTAAACCCACTCTTTCTTCAAGCAGGAATACAGAAGTGATTTCTTAAGAATAATTTTTTAAACTACAAAATGTTTTGAAGCACATCACTTCTGAGTCTAAAATCTAGGTATATACATGAAATCCTTAATTTAGTTTCTGCCAATGATTTAAACACCATCTCCCATAATATTTATTACCACCAAAGTGCATATAAATGCAATATAATGTGTCCTAAATCTAAGCAATTTTAAAAACCAAATGTTGTGTTTATCAAACTATCTCAAGTAGGGAGGGAATTCATTTGTTACCTAAAAATCTCAAAGATTAGAAATGTTCTTTTATAGTTAAGATATATTTTCCATGGTATGAAGCTCCCATTTTAAGGTGAAGCTCTACAGGTGAAATAACCACTTTGCTTTGAGCAATTTTGCCTTCCAGCCAAATTTGCAGGAAGAAACTATTCCACCAAGTGGGAGATACTGACCTATGAGTGCTTCGTGTTGACAAATGAGGTTGTTAAGCGGTAGAAGCTTGGGAAAACGTCCTTCACAATGGAGAGACCTGGCTGTCACCACCTTAACCAAGTGATGGACCTCTGTATCCACATCTCTAATAGTGGGACAAGCTGACATTAAGTGCCTCTCAGCATGATACAGTAGGAAGTACACAGTCCCACCTGTAAAATGTTCTTGCCAACAATGTTTAACTTGACTCGAATCAGCCTAAAGACCCAAGTTTCAGTAAGCCTTTCTCAACTGGGGTTCCCCAACTGAACCATAGATCACAGAAAATGAGTTGAATGATGATTTACTTGATTCTCCCAAGAATGGAACATAACTAGTACCCATTCTAGATGCACAGGATAGGACTTTGTTATGTAAAATAGGTACCTTAAGACAATACAACCCAGTTCTCTTATGGATCTTTAGTTGTGAAGATAAATGATGTCAGACAAATCCAGAATGTGAGACATTCTACAAAACAGCTCACCTAATTTCTTCAAAAAAAAAAAAAGTTATAAAATAATGGTCATTAATTAAAGGAAACTAATGACTTCACCTCACAGTAGATGATTTTTGCCCATTTTTCACCTTCACCTACAAAGATTCATACAGGTACTCTCTGTATCAAGTTTCATTTTGCTCAGCATAGTATCTGAGCTTCACCCAAGCTGTTGCATAATTCAGTTTCTCTCCTTTATATTACTGTGTCATATTCCTTTGTACAAATATTCCACAGTGTGTTAATCCGTTTTCCTATTGATGGACATGTGGGACAGTTCTGGTTTGGAGAAATGAGTCATCGATTACTACAAGCATTCTTGTAGAGGTATTTTAGCGTCATATGCAATCATTTCCCTTGAGTATATACTGAGGATTAGCGTTGCTAGATCATAAAGTCAGTGTATGTTGAAATTTATTAGGTACTGGCAAACAATTTTCCTCCATGTTTGAACCAGTTTACACTTCCAACCCAAAATCTTAGAGTCCCAGTCATTTTAAATCCTCACCCCTTCTGAGGGATGTTGAGGAGGAGATATTGTCAGGGAAAGGGCATGAGGAAACCTTCTTCGGGGGTGATGGAAACATTCTATTTTTCATTCTGGTTACTGCTTTCATAGGGTTGTATTTATGTAACAAAAAATTTATCAAGGTCTAAAACCACTATAAAAGTCTAATTTTAAAAATTTCATCAAGGTATACATTTAAGATTTGTATACTTTGAATGTAGGTTCTATCTCAGCGAGAGAAGAGAGCAGGAGACTAAAAAGATCTAACAACCAAATTTATGGGTGAGTCTTGATTGGCTCCTGGTTCAAAACAAAAGACAGTTATAAAAGGTAGTTTGGAGTCAATTGGAGAAGTTTTAATATGGACTGATCATTAAATGTTATTAGGAAATTAATTTTCTTAGGTGTGATGATTCTATCATGGTTATGTTGAAGAATGTCCTTATTAGGAAATGCCTGCTGGGGTATTTAGAGAGGTGAGTTGTCATGATGTCTGTGACTTACTTTCAGATGATTCAGCAAGAGGTATAAGAGTGTGTGTGTGCGTGCATATGAGAGAGAGAATGTATATACATAGACATAGAGATAAAGATAAAACAAATATGGAAAAAACGGAAACCATTGTTGAATCTGGGTAGTGGATATAAACGTCTGTTATTTTTTCAAACTTTCTTAATATTTAAAATCCTCTATAGTAAAAATTTGTCTGGGTTGGAAGGAAGATATAGAGACCTCATTGACCAGCTTAAAATGCAAGGTAATTAAGAGAAGACCCTAGAATGAAATCTAGGACTCTTGACTCCTAACTCTGTGCCATCCTCTGCATTGTGCTTTCTGTGTTACAAACCGATTATTAAATTTCAATATGCCTTTATAAATTAATTTCCTTCTGCAAAGTACTCCCAATGGTCTAACTAGGCAGCACAAAGACACCCCCATATTTCTCTTATAAATAAATTGAACTTGCGTTCTGCCTGCAAACTCACACCTCCCTCCACAGCATTCTCTCCCTCCACCCACCCCTACTACCTTCCTTCCTCCCTCTGCCATCCCCTCTCTCCATCTCTCCATCTTTCCGGTTACACAGCCACTCTATCCGTGCCCACATTCCCTTCTAAATGCAAAAGCTAAATTGAAAGCTGAGTGGCCCTGGCAGCCCACAAAGCCCCGTGATTCCTACCCTCTCCACGCCCCCAGGGCAGGAGGGGGACTGGGTAAATGCACCACTTCTGTTTGAGGTTTGCTGGCCCAGCTGCAGCGCTCAGCGGAGCTTCTCAGGTGGCTGGGCTGCTTTGAAGGTTTACTTTCAATTAAAATATATAAGAAAGAAGCCAAATCAGCAGCTGTCAGGGATGCAGGGAAGATTTATTCAGGGTGGTCAAAGGGGAGCGTGGCCAGCAGGAAAGGCCTGGAGGTAGACGGGAAGGGAATTCCAGCTGGAGACAGAAATTCCTCCTGGCAAGGTCAGACCTGCACCAGGCTAGTCCTCCTGGGTAAGGCTGCCCCGCATCCTGTTGCTGGGCTGGGTCACAGGGGAAAACAGCGTCCTGTTTGCAGACACTTGGAGGATGAGTTTGGGGAGGGGAGCTACCAAGGGAAGCAAACGGGTAGGGCCTTAAAAGTATAGCTTATTAATCAGATGAAACCAGGCCCACGGGATCAAAACATGACTGATTTTAAAATTGCTTCCTGATTCAAAAGCTGGTGTTGCCCACCTCAAAACGTGATGAGGGGTGAGGAGGCCAGGTCCCTGGGCAGCTCTGCAGGCACAGAGCTTCCATTGAAGTCAGCCTGTGTGGAGAAGCAGCGCAGATGTGCAGAGAATAGCAGCGGCCAGAGTCTGTGGCTTTATCACCTTTCATTTCCTGTCTCTGTTCTTCTCTGGCTTTAGACATCTGACAGGCTATTGTGAAAAAGAATGTGTGCTTTTCAGAAGGGATGAAGCGAGTCCCACGTTAACCCAAATCAATGCTCAGGTAACTTCTAGAAGTAAACAGTTAAGCTACAGGCATGAGTTTGAAAAAAATTCTACTCGGCCCCTCTACCCATGTTTACACCCCTTCTCCATCCCACCCAATCTGGGATGGAATCGGAATAGAGAAGCCAGAATGTGTTCCATGCTCTGTCCCCTTTTGTTCAAAGGTGGTAATTGTCCAGTTACACCTGTTCCCCTGGTACAGTGGGTTACTGTTGAAGCTGCTAGTTACACTAGTAGATATTGCACAAATACTCCAGGCCTCAGTAGCCCGTAACTATTTTAAATAGATTTATGTATAAGCATAAATATGTATTTTACCATACATAGGGATTTAATTATTTTAGAAACAAAATTACAATTACCCCACATCCGTCTGATTTCCAGACAGTGGCCTTGTACCTGTCCTGTCATTTCCCACAGTCCCTAAAGAGATGCCCTCATACATGCCCAAAAACCAGTCTGTCGGCTGCAGTCAGCATGAGGTGACCGCCCTATTTTCCATCTCCAGCTGTCCTCTGTCCTTGTCCACCACACATGAAGCCCCTGGGAGGGAAAGGCCCAGTGCTGCCAGTGCCCATCAGGAGACTCCAGTGGTCACCCTGGACTCTATATGATGTGCTTCCCCGGGGGAGCCCAGCTGGCCAGACCTGGCTGTCAGACAGCACTAGGCTCCTCACAGGGTGGAGGAGAATGGCTTCCCTCCTAGCTCTGCATCATGTTTTGACACCAAGGCAGCTCTGTTATGCCAGGAGAATCACAAAGTCTCTCTCGAAATGTTTTATCAACTTCTGGGATCACCTCTTGCCTGGAAGGTAGTCCTCATGTAAAATCTATCAACTTCTGGTCCTGATTCCTCTCTCTGGTGGAGCTCAAACATAAGCCAGGAAGATAAATATACATTATTAGCCACTTATTTTTTGTTCTTTCTCCCCAGCTTTTCTTTTCCAGAACAAATTTCTCTTTTTCAAGTTGCAGAGCAAAACCTCATAGAATTTTAGTAAGTGAAACAAACAATGATGATAGAGATAGAATGAAAGAATAATCTTCATCAACAATATCTGGGACTCTCCTTTCTCAAAATGTTATATAAATCTAACAATCATATCCTTGCTAACATTTAGCCTTTTTTTTTTTAACATAACAGCTGAGATTTACAGAAGTAGGTTTATTTTATGAATCATAAATAATGTCCACATTTATGAGATAGATTTAGTCCTGAAGAGTTGACCATAGAGCAGTTTTTACCAAATGTGCATTATCCTCTCCATTAACATCCATTATAATAAAGACATGTCTCATAAGAGCAAGATTTTAGGACTAGGGGATTTAAAAAATGATATGAAAAATTTTGGTAAGATAAAGATTTTAAAGGTGACTAGGCTCATGGCATCCACTGTACTGTGAAATTAGAAATTGCTTTATAATAAAAATAATTTCCCTTTTTACTTGCTGATCATGTAATCACAAAAACAAAGCTCTGTGCTGCTTTGAGGCTGGGCATTAATTAGAGCTGGACTGCAATACCAAATCTAGCCAGTAGGTAGTGCTTTCTTAAACAAGAAAAAGACTTAAAAGTTGAAAATTCTGTTTTTATGAAGTTATTTGAAGTTAGAGGATCATGACTTTATAGCTACTAGTAACTATTACAGTTTTTGATACTTTGGGATGTGGCTCTTACAATGAGAAATAAACAGCTATTTGGGGGAATCCCTGAGGAATGTAAAGAGCAGATATAAGAGAAATGCCAATAAAATAATAGTTTAGGCAAGATGGGCATAGGTTTGTGTGTGTGAAAGTTAAGGAATTATTCTTTTTCAATGAATTTCAGGGAAGATTTTTTTTTATAAATTTTGGATGTCTTGAAATGCAGTGATTTTTTAAAAAGCCAATAATTTGATATTTTTACAATGGAAAAATCAGCAAATGACACTAATGAAATAGGCACAGAAAAACTTCTGTATCTACAGTCCTAAGGGATTCTGAGGGATTCCTTGAGAAGGAATTCCTCCTCTTGGAGTGTGTGTGTATGTGTCCTTTTGTGAGCACCTTGGGGTAGCCTTACCTTCTAATGGGGGGAAAGGAGAAGTCACTGGGGTCTTTTTGTAGAGTTTGTGTAGCTTTAACTTATTTTCTGAGTTTAATTCAGTGTACAATAGTAACATGTGAGGGGGCTGTTATCAGATTTCTCTAAATTGTAACACAAAACAGTATTACCCATTTATTCAGTGGCTGCTCAAACAGAAGTAAAAGGGAGAGAAACTATGTGGAATTACTGCCATCTGGTGGAGAAAATAGAGACTGCTGTTGTGGAGTGGGGGAAAAAAAGACCCTTAGATTTGAGTTTTGTTGATTTGGTTTTGTTTATCTTAGATTTGATTCGGGTTTTTATTTAGTTCACTCACGTTTACCTCCTAAAAGCTCTGACTCACTAACTTCCCTGTTGGAAGAGGGAGTGAGCAGAGATCTCTTAAGTGTGAGAGGCAGTATGGGATGGAGTCAAGTTTCAGATTCCCTAAGTTCAAGTTCTGGCTTCATTACCTGCTGATTGTCTTATCTGGGGCAGGTCATCTACTCTCTATTCTTTAGTTTCCTTCTCTATGGAGTGAGAATAACCATGTTTTACACAGATGTTCTGAGGAATAAGGTGATTAATGAATCTTGTTTGGCTAAAAGAATCCATGCTTAAGTTTCTGCATTATCCTTGCAAATCCTGTTCTGATTTATCTATGCAAAACCTATTCAGGTCTTCTCCAGTCAAAGCCTTGTCTATACTAGTCCAGCAGAACAGCTGTACAACCTTGGCACCAAAGGACTTGGTTGCTGGGAAAGATACAGGGCCAAGCAGGGCAGTTCCTCAGCAGTCCAACTGTCGGGGTACTGCCCTCTCTTGCATCCCTACAAAATCACCATAAGGGAAACAATTCTTCGTGCTTCCTCACTTCACTGCAGAGCACATTTATGTGTCCCTGTTGATTTCAAGCCAGATGATACATTGCTCCTTAAAGGCAAGGACTCTGCCTAACCTGTCCCCTATTACCCACTACACAGTGCAAACCCTGTTGGGGCTATTATATCAAAGAGACAGATATTTTCTTCAGTCCAGAGAACAGTACAGAGGAGTACAGACTCCAGACTCTCCTTTTTTCGGTCCTCATGCATGCCTGAGACTGAAGAATACTGAGGTGTAGACCATGATATCCAACTCCAGACCAGGGGGGCTGCAGCCACTTGAGAGCTATTCTAACTCAGTAACAATCAGGACCGTTAGCCCAGTTTGGGCCATGTGAAGCCAGAGGAACAAAACCAAAAAATAAGGATTGAACTCGAAAGAGTTGGATTCCAGAAACAGGAAGCCAAGAAAGGCAGAACATGCAACCAGTTGCCTAACCACCACCTCAGCCATGACCCAGATGCCCTAGATAAGGGCAGGAAGGATGGAGTTACAATTTTAAAGTAGTTTGTCTTCTGGCTTCTAAGAAGGAACTGATAAGTGCCTTTCTATAGAGGTAACAAAGCATGTCTTTTACATTTTTGACTATAGGAAATTTTAAGTTAGGATGAACATCAGAAAAATGTTTTTAACAGTGTCCTAAATGTTTCTTAGGATTTCCTTCTCTGCTTACATTGCCCCTCTGTCCTTGCAGGCTGACTGCCTCAGCCACTAGAGACTTCAGTGTATTCATCATAGTGGGTTTAAATTCCCAATCTAATAATTCCAACATCCCTGCTGTGGCTGATTCTGATGCTTACTCTGTCTCTTCAAATTGTGGGGTTTTGCCTTTCGGTACACCTTGTAATTTTTTCTTAATTATGAGCAGAACGTGATACACTGTGTAAAAGAAGCTGCCAAAAAATACTTTTAGCAATGTGGTGGTGAGGTGTGAAGGAGGGGAAGTGTTCTGTAGTCTTATGACTAAGTCTCTGTCTTTCAGTGAGCCTGTGCCCCTGGACTATGAATGCCACACATATTTCTGGGGTGGGAGTAGGGGTTCTCCTCCTTAGGGGGGTCAGGATGGCTAGAGCCACCTGGATTTGGGTATTTCCTTTATCTAAACTTTTCCTGTGGGATGTTTTCTTTTATGGTCCATTCCTTATGATCTGCAGTAAGAGAGCAGAGAAAGGCAGTATTGAAATCTGAAAGGAGGGAGAAATTCGACTTCTTCCACTGATCCTTCACAGAGCTACTCATCATTAACCAAACTGGCTCATTCTTTTGAAAGCCCTCCTTCTCCTCTTATCCCCTAGTAGATGTTTAAACACATAAAGAAATGACAGCCAGCATGAGCAAGGAGAAAAGCGTCCAAAAGAGAGACTATTTAATACAAAGTGCATGACCAGTCTGTAAATAGCTGTATCTGACTTAAGATGGAAGTTTGAAGAGACCGAATGAGATAATTAAGGGAGAGATGCACATAGCTAAGAACAGCTTGTTTTCACCCGTGGTGCCCTTTCTCTTCCATCCCTGTGGTATGGCTTTAGCCTCATGTATGCATCTATCCTACTTTTGTTATGTTCTGTGCTTTATGATGTTTCAAAATCAGATATCCTTGCTACTAAATCTCTTTGCAATAACTACATTCCTGTAGAGAGGTAGCCATGGCCTTTTTTAAAAAAAAAAAAATCTGTCCTGTTACATAATAATGTCTCAGCTACCACAAAAGAATAAGTGATGCCCTTGTACTCAACTCTCAGAGGCGAAATTTAATGCACTGGCAGGTGGGTGCTAGCCGTGTCAGTTAGCTACTACTAAATATCAGACCATTCCCAAAATGTAGTGTCTTATCAATCCTCAGGAGTCTCTGGATCAGCTGAGTGATTCTTCTGGTCTGGGCCATGCTAGGCTTCAGTTAGCTGATCTCATTTAGCCACTGTTTGCCTAGGCGTCTCCAGTCAACTGCTGAGTGACTGCTTTGAGATGGGCTCAGCTATGACAGCGTGATTCTATTGCACGTGATCACTCATCATCCAGCAGGCTAGCCTGGGCGTGTTCACCTGGCAGTGAGCAAGGTTCTCAGAGACAGAACAGATATACTCAGGCCTTTTGAGGCCTAGGCTTGACATTGACATGGTGCCAATTTCACTGCCTATTGACAGCAGTTTACTGGCTAAAGCAAGTTTCTCTTGATGGGAAGAGCTACAAAATCACATTGCAAAGGGTGGGGATGCAGGAAGGGGTAGAGAATTGTGGTATTTGGGCAGTCTTATACAATGTTTGAGGAAGACAATCAGATGTTCATACCAGCCCAAATTTTTGAATACCCCTTGGAGTAGACATTTATTATCTCCTAGTAGATGTTTAAACACATAAAGAAATTCCTTCTTCTGGTAACTGTACCTCCCTTCATTTGAGGACACTATTTTTCCTTCTTCTGGGCACATGGTTTGAATGGGGCTGACCCTATCTCTCAGCCACAGGGATTAGCCTGAAGGGGGAACTGACCCTAGTGGACAATACTAGTGTTCACTCTCCCCTGTAGGGACTGGTCCCGAGATATCCATACACTGGGCACTCAATTTATCTTTTCCAGGATTTTTTCTCTCACTGTTACTAGGAGAGGCCCTTTTCCTATCCAATTAAGCAGGACATGAGCATCCATCATCTCAGCCTCTTGTAGAAGCCACAATATAAGATAAAGTCACAGAGTCTTTGGTTTCCATCACCCCTGGGGTGGCTCCCCTCATTGTCTTTATGTGCTTTGATAATGGGAACCAGTACTCTCACTCCTGCGCAGGTGATTCACATTGTGTTTTTGTCACTTGTAACCAGAGGAGTCCTAACTGAAAGAGCCCTAAGACAAAATTTCCAACAGAAAAGGCAGTGTTTGTACTTTCTGGGATACTCACTAAACTAATTTCATGCGTCGTTTTTTCTTTTTACATATAGAGCAGGGCTGCAATTCAGATGCCTGAAGGGGACAGACGGGCAAATGGAAGTGACTAAATGAAGGCAAGTGGAACTGTGGAGCCTTGCAGGGAACCTCACTGTCTATAAGGGGTAGTCACTACTCAGACTATTGTTTACTTGGGAATATGGGCCCAGTGTTGCTGGATCTTCCAGTTTCTCAAAAAGAAACAAAAGAAAATCTCAATTTTAATTTTGAAGTCCCCAATTTTTTAAAAAATAACAAAATCCACTCATCCTATAGACCAGATACCTCCGTGAACCACCAGTTGAACTCTGTAGGGAACCCACCAATGATCCTGTAAATGTTAAATCCCAGATGACCAAAATTCTATTTTATTATGCTTTAACATAGGATGCTTTTGCCGGTTATCTGTTATCTGTTAGCTCCAAGCCTACCTTTTTATACACTGCACCGTAAGTTGGAGCTAGGACTCATATTTCTCAGACTCCCTTGTCATTTGGCTTTCAATTAGATTCCATGAATGGAAGGCACCGGCAAGAGATTGAAAGGCCAGAGGTACAGAGAAGAAAACTCAATTTGACATCCCTGTAGCCGCAGTGCACAGCTGTGTTTCTCCCTTGCTGTGCCCCATCAGAGGTACTAGCAGTAGCCATGGCTTCCCTACCCCACACCCCAGTGGCAGCCTGAGCACCAACTGGTCCCACCCCTTTGACTGTCCTAGCTCTACCATTGGGCTCAGGAATTAATCAGGTCTTCTCCAAGGGACTTCTCCAAGATCCTAGATTCTGATAACACTACTTTTTATTCTCTCTGGACTTAAAGGTGGTAGTCATTTTCTTAAATTATTAATCTCTGGATTCCTTAAACATCTACTTCTTGCTCTTTCAGCCTTCCAATATCCTGCATTGATTAAATTCCTTCTGTTTGAAACAACTTGACACAACCCTAACTGATACTGATAACAATTATTAGAACAAAATGTTTATTTTGTATGTGAGAACTTCTTTTTCTGAAATCACAATGTGAAAACCAGTTGCTTCAAATCTCAAGATCCTTGCTACAAGAAGGTAGTTACCAAAAAGCCACAAAAAGCAGTTCTGTAAAATAGTTGTGATTGTTCAGTTATTAATATTTAAAGTCCTCATGACTCATAAAAAGACTATACCTAAAGTATCATTCATAATTGGCATTTATATCCCTAGATCTGTCTCATTCGTCTTGAATCTATTTCTATACAGGCCAACTGAAGCCAATACCTAGGAAACAATATTCTTAAGAATGTTTTACCAGTTACGCCAGGGTAGTTGGGTCCAGATTTATGATGAGCAAATAAATATTTTAAATTTTTAAAAATATGTATTCTAAAATAATTTAAAATTAAATATCTTTAAAATTTAGTAAATTTGCATAAACCAGCTGTATTTGGGACTGGAGGATGGTAATTACTCATATTAGAATAGGAGCTTTCATTTTCATGAAAAGCCTAACCTGAGGATATCTTGAAGTTTAGGTAGAAGTTCAGATATACAAACATGTATTTCTAGAAAATGGAATTATATCATTCTTTTCTCTGGAAACATCTACACCAAACTAATAATTGTGGCTGCTGCTTGGGTAAAGGAATTGTTTAATTATTGTCTTTTTTCTTATAAGTGAAATTTATTTTAATTATAATGGAAAACATTTTGAAGTTCCTTCTGTGCAAATTTAAAAGACTTGGATTAAAGACTGGGGTTGACATTCCCTTTTTAAGGAAAATGCCTATTGCATGCCTTTTCAGTAAGTATCTGTGGGGTACATTGTACTAAGAGAACCCCAAAGTAGTATTCCTGCCCCAGGGAGTCTAAATCTTATTGGCAAGGCTCACTGACATCTTTATGATAAATAACTAATACATTATAAGCTCCTAATACCCATTTGTTTAATGAACACATGGAAGTATCATCAGAAATATTTTATTCAAAATCTCATTTCATAGAATATTAGCCCTATTCTGTTCATTTATCATACCTGGATCATATTTCATCACTTCTAAAACACACATTGCTCACTTTTCAACAATTCTGGAATCAGAATAAGACTTGTTATAACTGTGATTTTTAAAGTATTGTTTCATAGACAGTCTGCAGCATTTTCTTTTTTACAATGTCAGTATGTCTTACATTGATGGCATCTTGGATTGAGTGAAATACAATACATATTATATATTCTATATTTTAGAATATACTATATGACTATTTAGGCATGTTTCCCCCAAGGTTCAACTGGGAAAAGTCTTCCTGAGGCCACTCCGTTCGATGAATATTGAAGCCTCTAATGATCAGATGAAATCCACACAACTACTGGCTTATAAATGTTAAAACCAACAGCTGATAAGTAACAACTTTATAAAAACTTGCATATTTATGAGGGTTTATTTCTCATATTTTCAAATTACAATTGAATGTTAAATATGTATTTTCCATTTTGAACTTAATGTAAGGCATAAGTGTATATAAAAATCATGTACATTTCTAAGCATTTATGATATACTTAAAAGGTTTTCATATTTTAGTGTTTGAAATTAATCAAAGGTTTAAAAGGTCTAAGAAATATGGAAATGACTAACCTGTATAATAATTTTAAAAAGTTATAGAAGAAACTGATAAAACCTTATAGAAAAGATGAAATTAACTATGAAATCAAAATGAAATGTTATGACAAAGACAAAGAGTACTGTAAAAAAAAAATTAATCACAAAAAGAACAAAATGTCACCAGACTAATAAAATGTGACTCATCAATAAGGTGCAACCTACACTAACTGCATAATAATAATAAAGGAATCTCTCTGAGCACTGCAATGTAAAACACTGAGCACACAAGTTAAAAACAGCAAACACAGAAATATATTTTATTCATAATTATTGACACATACTATTTCTGTGAACATTACACCAGGTACATCAGGTTTAATCATATAGTCCTTTTGCATCTCTTAGCCTTTCTTTTTCTTCCATATTTTCTCATAGAGAAGTTTTAGCTGATGTGAAAGTTGGGAGAAAGGGGGCAGAAAGGAATAGGGAAAGCCATCCTTTCAACCCATTGGTGACCATTGCCTGTCCCTCACACTCTCATCCTGTGGTTTCCAGGACCTCCAGATAACTTCACTGAGGACCTTGAGAGCTGTAGTGATCTCCTCTTTCCTCCCTCATCCCACACTTCCTTCTTTTCTGGGATCAGGAATAGAGATTCTGGAAGTACACATGCCCTCTGCTCTTCCATCTGGACGCCCTCACTCCCTGCCAACTCAAACCCCAACTCGCCTGCCCAATGACCATAACAGAGCTTCCTACCCCACAAAAAGAGTACAATATAGCTCTTTTTCCTGTTGTATACTTTAGGGAATGATCTTAAAATGTGACGAGTTTTCATTGCTATAAAAGAAACAAAAAGGGAAATTCACTTAAGACTGTAGCAAACACTGAATGTAGAAAGAAAACTAAAACTCTTGACTTTTCACAAACAACATCATCTTAAGATCCAAAAGACAAGAAAGAGGTAATGACTAAGAAAAATACAGTGCTTTTGTGGCTATAAGTTTACAAAAATATGAATTTCTAATTATACTGTTACTATTCACCAGAATAATTTTCCACTGACTTCTGATTTTTTTTTAATTTTCAAGCATTATGATTTTATGGACTTTTTTGGTAGAGTGGATAGGGAAAGATGAAAGCCAGATCAAATTCATTTAGATGAAAGTAAGACTGAAACTTACATAAGCAAGAAGATTATCTTTAAGAGGACGTTGACCGATTGTGTGATAGTATGGATTGCTTTTTCATATGAAATATTTTCAAGAAAGCCTTCTGAAAACGCTTGTGACACAGCGGATACAAAAAAGGATTGATAAAGGAATTGAACCACTGAAGCCAAAATGTGAACTCGTACACAGCTGTTGCAGCTGTTGTAGGACGCTGATCTAGAGGGTAGACCGAACGAATAATTGTGAACAGAGAGTAGGGAGCCCAGCAAATGGCAAAAACACCTGAGAGAATGGCCAGTGACTTGGCCAACTTCCTGACTCTGAGTAGTTCAAGATGTTCCCTTTGGTGAGGAGCTAGAGAATCTGAAAGGGAGAGGGAGCCCGTTTTGGAAACAACTGTACTATTTATCTGGGTTCTTAAGGAAAACAAGACACTGCTCTTTCTTCTTGGCCCCTTGGAATGGAGGGATGCTGCTGCTTCTTTCAGTTCAGGAAGAGATGTCCTTGAAAACAGTCCACACCTGAAAGAATGTCCATAGCTACCAGAAGAGACAGAAGTGAGTCCAGAACGGCTTTGACACCTACTGAGATTACCACGCTTCCAAAGTCTCCAGTAAATATACATGTTGAAATAAACCACTAACAATAGCGGGACCAGGAATTCGAAGAATAACGTGATGGCAAGGACATACCATTCCGAAAAGAATCCGGGTTCACAATCCTGCTTCTCATCCTTCCAAGACTCTGAAACAAGAATTATTGGCCCATGCACTAAGAAGGCCCCCACCCAGATGGCTGCCATCAGTGCCATGATCTTCAAGATCCCCATGTGTTGAGTTCTGTAAGATACCTAAAGGAAAGCAAATAATTTTCAATATAGTGAGCATATATTGATTGTACAACACATACTATCAGCCCTCAGAAGTTTCAGGGATGTACAAGGCAGGGACATTAACTGGATCTGGGTCATAAGATGTGAGCCAAGGCAGAGGGTTCAATTTCGAGGGAACCTGGGCCAAAAGTAGACTTTCTTAGTGATTGGAGGTTAAACCTCTGACACTGTATAAAATGTCAAGGTCAATATCTTACATAAGAAAGCAATTTTTCCCAGTCCGCAGACACTCATCTGGACTATTAAGTGAAACTGGGAGCACCTTTTCACAGTGTTTTTCAAGCTGCTGACTGCGTCACGAGCAGCATTTTTTAAAAATGAATTGGAATAGTCAATGTCAGAATGCCTCACACATCATAAGGATAAGTATCGTTTGATGGAAATTTTGCTTTGGGAAGATAGATACACATAGAAATGTGTAAACTGAATCACAGTGTAAAATGCATTTTTCACTGTAGTCACAGTCAGAAAAAAAATTGAGAGACACTAGCCTTTCTGAATCCAGTATTCAGCAAGCATCTACTCTGCAGCTTATGCTGAGACTTCAAGGTGAGGTCAAAAGGAGAAAGAACTCCCACAAGATGACACACACACACACACACAAAGAAGTATAAACCAGCTGTGGGGAGGTACTGCAGTGTTACTGAGCATGACTAAGTCATTTCTTTCTACAGATGTTTCCACCGATAAAAATGGTGCCAGAACAGAGGTGGCCAGCCACTTTGAGAGGCATGGCTGTGGCAAGTGCCACAGTCTTTTTGAGGGGCAAACCATGTTCTAGGTCCACCTGGTCGCAGGGACAGGCTTCCATATGGGAAACTGAGATTCTGTGAGTGAGGACTGCTCTCAGATCACAGGACCCATGATCTTCGACAGATCCTGAAATCTTGGAGACTATCTTCTGTAAGATATCTATAAGGCCAGCCACCCTACATGAGGGGTAAACACATGAACCAAGAATTTTTTAAGGGGATCTGGAGCAGATAACCTCTCCAAACCCCTTTTAGATCAGTAAGGTTCCTTCCAGCCGAAATGTTGCATATTTCTCTGCTTTCATCATTTAAGAGAAAGGAAATGATTTACCCAGGAAATTGGAACTCACCTCCCTTCTCTCAGTCTCTCAAGTACTGTTCTCTCTGTGAATTCTTAATTGTTGTTCTAAAGTATTTTCCCTTTTTTTATTAAAAGGATGTAACACTACCCAGCGCTGTCTGTCTTTGATGGATTGTATGTGCTGGGAAGGCTCACCAGTTGGCTAGATGTTAAAGGAGGCTTGTTTTTAAAAAAAAAAAAAAAAAGTATTTTTAAAACTGCAGAGAAGTGGGGTTTCCTTTTTCTTTTTTTCCCCAAATCACTGGTATTTCAGAGGCTAAGCTAAAATGCATATGGTGCTGACCACAAGCTCCCATGTACGATGTGCTTTTTACCTTCTGCTTATCATACCACTAATTAATACATCTCCTGCACTATATCTAATGATTAGAAAGATGATAACAGTACCCTGATGGTCATAAAACTGCATTTAGTTTTTTAATGTCTCTGTTCAACCTTTGTAATGATATGATGCAATATGCTGGGAAGTGATCTCTTTTCTATTATGCATAAGGTCAAATGAGATAATGGACATCCAAGGGAATTGAGAAGATAATGCCAGTGTCTTCATCTCTGGGTAGCCTTTTTGACACACAGATAGTTCAAGCATTGCTTGAATCCAGGCCCATGCCCCCCTTGCAATTAATCAGTGGCCCAGTTTCACCCACTACAGAATATGTCCATTATTCAGGATGATACCTCTTACCCTGCTTCCTTCCCCACCCCAATAAGATACCCAAACATCTGTCAGTCGGGTTTATTTTGTGAGGCAGAGCAGCACCTGGAATTTACTGGTGTTAATAGTAAGATAGGATTGCAGGGCATTCTAAGTGCCTGCCATGCCCTGCCTCTGCATCAAGACTTCCTTTCCCAAATTACTGTTAGGTTTCCATTTCCCAAGCTCAGCTCATGCCCTGCTCTAGCACACTGTCTCCTCTACTTTCAGCTGCAGCAAGAGCTCAGCTTCCCCATGACCACTTCCTACCAGCTCTTGTGATCTTTGAAGCTTTCCTTCTGGCCTCACACGGCTGTGTTGGAGCTCTTAACCAACAAAGGCACAAGTGCTGCCTGAGTGTGCCTGCGAGCGTTTATACACTCACATGTGGAGCACATGTTACACACTTGACTCTGTGCTGTGTACTAGGGACCAAGGATCCAGCTGGCCCAGTCCTCACCAAGTCTATAGCCTGCAGTGTTTGGGGAATTTCTCAGGGCAAGGCCAAGAAAGAAACCCACCCATTTTCTCTCTGGACATCACACCTCGACTCTATAATTTCTAAGCCCTTTTTCTAACTGGGCAAGCTGTCCCTGACCTTGACACAAACCTGAGGTTGACTCAAGAGCTTGGGCATTCGGTGAAGAAATGTTCCAGTGAACACTAACTAGGAACACCCAGTGGAGATTAAAAAGAAAACCCAGAAAGAAAGGAAAATTTTTAAGTACAAATGGGAAACATTATGAATCAGAGCACTGCTTTTCAAACATCTTGACTGTGACCTAAACTAAAAAAATACACTGTATATCCCTATCAAGTATACAGATAAAAGTATTCATGAAGCAATACTTATCTTTACTGTGCATAAGTTACTGATATACTCTAATTTTAAAAATTCTCCTTTCCATATTTTTTCATCTTAAAAAAAGTGACATCACAACTTACTAAACTGAATTCATGATTCAGTAGTAGGTTACTACTTGCTGTTTGAAAAATGTGAGATTATAGACATCTGAATTGCTAATCCAAACTGATCTGCGCTCTCCATAGTTTGTCCAGTACAAACTGCGGTGAACTCTGGCGCCAATGAAGTATCCAATGCCAAGTGTCTGGCCATCCCACTCTCCACCTCTTCCTGGCACATGGCAGCTTAGTTAGAGGATGCACTTCCCAGCTTCCCTTGCAGTAAGGTAAGACCATGTGACTAAATTTCACCAGTGAGATGTGAGTGGAAATGATTGTGTGATTCTGCACTACTTGGTTAAAAGAAAATCCCCTGGACTTCTACCTTTTGTCCTTCCTTTTAGAACTTGAAGTGACAACAACTTGTCTTTGACCATGCAGAGGAGCATAATGACTTAGGGCTTAGGAGCAATTGTGACCCACCACCTGTTTTGATAAGAAAGTTTCATTTGAGCAGTTGCAACAGAGACCATATAGTTCCCTTTATAGTAAAAGTTTGCTGATCCCTGCCCTAGCAGGTACAGAGCTTGGGTCCCTGGTTGAGTTCCTAGAGCAGAGCCTCCCACTCTTCCTGGACTGTGCTATGAGAGAAAAAGAAAGTTCTATCTTGTTTGAGTCTCAGCACTTCGGAATCTCTTTGTTATGGCAGTTTGTCCCTGCCTTATCTGATACACTCTCCCAACCCTGTCTGCCTCCAAGCTGTGCAGTCCTCCGAGGCCAGAGCTGTCACTGTTCTGGCAGTGCCTCCAGCATCACTCTTAGCCCCTTTGTCTGTGGATCTGCCTCCATACCAGACTACTATGCTCCTCACAGATAAAGCGTGTACTGAGTCATTGTATCCTAGTCCTTAGCAAAACTCCTGTCATACTAATTCCCCACAGATTTGGGTCCCTGGGACTCAGGAGTGAAGGAAGTTTCCCATCTAGGCCTCAAAGATTTCACATCATTGTCCTATATTTGCATGGCCCCCTTCCATCCTCTGTCCTTACTAATATCAGCCTTATTCTCTCTTTCATTCTCTTGTTGATAAATTTAGCTTGCTTAAGTGCTGTCACTAATGAGTTGATGAAGCTATTCCAAATCTTGGGTAAGTTCAGACTTCCTTGGCATGGGTCCTAAACTGGCACTGATTTGTTTCTGGTTAGTTGCACTGTACAGGCTGTAACTTCCCTGTGTACTGTCTTTTCCTTTGGTCATTCAAAATTGATTTTCTCATGACATTCAGAAGTCTGGGAATCTTTCTACTCGCCCACCAAATTCCATCTTGAGGAGAACATTCAGGTCTCAAGTTGTCTAAGGAGCTGAACTGAAAAACCTACTGTGAGCCTCATGCATATCCAATCTACTGTGGACTCAGTATACCACGTCCCACACTTGCCTTGGATTTTGTTTGACACCTTCCCATTTTAGGGGCACATAGGGAAGTGACTTAGCAAAATCACACACAGAAAATGTTCACTAAGGGCCAATGATAACTTAATGCCAGATAACAAAAGAGTAGTCAGGCTCCTCGAAGGTTTGTCAACTAAATTTTTTTTTTTTTTTTTTTTTTTGCTTAGGGACTCAAAATGTGCAAGTATATAACCGTCTAAGGAGGATACATTAATTTTTTACTTACAGCATTCGAGACTGACTGATACCGATCAAAGCTGATGAGTACAATATTATACACAGATGCTGTACACAAAAGATAGTCGACGATGAGCCAAAATGCACAGATTTCATCTCCAAATTTCCAGTCAAACAGAGTGTGAGGGATGTACAAAGGAATGGAGATCACACCTATACAGGGAAAAAAATGAGGGTTAAAAAAATAGCACATATCAATGAATATGAAGAGACAAAGATACACAACAGTGTATCTGAATTGACCAAAAAGGGCTTGATTACAATTTAGAAATTCATGATATTTCATTAGTAAACTCAGGACTGACCTCCTGTACATTCTTAAAATACCATTTTTTAAATAGCTGTCACAAGCATCGAACCTTCAGTGGCTCCTTATTACTTTCCAGATTAAGTTCAGGCCCCAACCCATATCTCCAGCCATATATAGCATATATGTATGATCTTTGTGTTCATGCTCCAGGCCAGACAAGATGGGCCACCCTCTCCCCAGACACATCCCTCATGCTCACATCTCTTTGCCTTTGCCAATGCATTATTTCTTCCTAGAATGTCCTCTCTTCCACTGAGAAGTCAATTTAATTCCTTCTCATTCTTCACTTAGTTCAAAAAATGACCTCCTCCTTGTCATCTTTCTTGAGACTTCCTGGGCAGAGGTGACCCCTCTGTCACTTGCCTCTCCTGTCTCTCATGAACAAATACATCCTCCTTTATATGGTCATCATCTGTTAACTTGTTTCTCCTAAGGATTAGGACCATGTTGGAAGTCGGTTTTTGCATTCTTCACCACATCTAGAGTTGAGCAATGGCTCGCACATTTAACTCAAATAAATTAATAACAGCTAATACATGTCATGCAGTTACCATATGCCAGACATTGTGCTGTGAACATTACATATATTGTCGCGTTTAACCTCCATAGAAACTTTGTGAGGTAGACACCATGCTGAATTAGCAGATAAAGAACCCGAAGCTCAAAAAGGAGACACTTACCCCAAGTAAGTGAAAAATCGGATTTGAAACCTGACAGTGTGATTTCAGAACCCCTGACTTTAACTGCTACCCTGCACTGAACAAATACCTGAATGATTCAACTCAGCACAGAAACTGCTTCATTGTAAAAAGTAACTAAACTGGGCTCCCTTTCCTTTGGCTTTGTAGGGGTTTTCAACTGTATTGACATTTCAGACAGGTTATCATCTCGCTAAGAAAACTAAGTGGAAGCAGATTTCACTGTTGTCTTCTTTTAGGAAATTGCCACAGCCACCCCAGCCTTTAGCAGCCACCACCCTGATCAGTCAGCAGCCATCAACGTAGAGGCAGGACCCTCCACCAGCAAAAAGATTACGACTCACTGAAGGTTCAGATGATGGTGAGAATTTTTTTTAGCAAAAGAGGATTTTTTAATTTGTTTTTTAGACATAATATTGTTGTACACGTAGTAGACTATGGTATAGTACAAACATAACTTTTATATGCACTGGGAAACCAAAAAATTCATGTGTCTCTTATTTTGATACTCAATTTATTGCAGTGGTCTGGAACCAAACCCCCAATACCTCTGATGTATTCCTATACTATAAGTAAACTTTACCATCCTGAAAATGTGGTTCCGACTCTGCCTGCAGCAACTACCTTTTGCCCTTGAGGATCCTGTCTGGACCATCCTCACATGGTCACATAGGCCATAAATGCCCACACAAGTGTAGATGTGAAAAAGGTACCCATAGATGGAAACCTTAGTCACGTGATATCAATTTTATAGATATCAATATACATATAAATAGTATATTTTTTTCCTGGAACAGTGTACAGATGAGATATATTTATATCAATGTAGCTGGTGCTGGAATTTTTCCTCAATAAATTTTTGCTTTTCAACACTAAATGCAGCCTGGGATGCTGCTCAGGTGCCACAAATTTAGATACTCGACAGGAGGCCAGTTCTGAAACCTGTGAGAAGGTAGCATTCAGCCAGGAAGTCCACCGTGCTGAGTACATGTCATGCTCTCATCTGCTCTGGCATCGTCACATGGTCCTAGAGCTCTGGGTGTAATGACCCCAAATATTAAGAATTGCTATCTTACAGTGACAGAAAAATTCACAAGTTCTGCCCTGGCCCACCACCACCGCCACAAGGTCCTGCAGACTCAGAGCTGAAAGGCACACTTTCAAGAATGGCAAAGGAGAAAGAATAGTGTTGACACAAAACTCAAATCTTGTTACAAACACTCAGACTAAGTGCCGTCATGCTGAATATTGCATTAGATAAGTGGACCTCTGAATGAAGCTGGCAGGGGCAGGGAACGCATGAAGGATGAGACAGGCGGGTTAAGAGAAATTCTAGTCTGTGTTCAGTTGCTCTCATCAGGAGCAAAGCCATTTCTTTGCCCATCCACCTGCTGATGAAGGCAGGCCACTAGGACTGCTAAATCATCACAACTGCAGGGACATTTCTCAGAGACAAACCATATCTTTATGTTGTGGTACTCAAGCTCACAACAGTGGCGCTGCAGTGATGCTGACATTGGGCTATACACAGAAACACACTGTTCTTATCTAGAACGATCTTTGTTCAAAAGCTTCAGGCTTCAGACTCTCTCAGTTAGGTACAGTTTTACCCCATCCCTCCTTACCATCATGTATCCAGGAAGCCTTTGGGATAGTCAAAATACATTATCAATTTTTAAGTTCTGAGTGTCATCAAAAAGTTGTACAGTTCTGTGAAGGACACGGAGAGGAATACGTATATTTACAAAGACTGTTCTCTCTATTCACATAAATATACTCATGTAATTATCCATGTTTATGTGAGCGAAGTGAATGATGTGGAAGAATCTACACCAAGTTGTTAATGTTGGTTATCTAGAGGAGAACTGAGGAGAGAAATGGGGAGTTCGCTGCACTTTTAATACTTCTATATTGGTTAGCCACTTTTATCTGTGACCCTGTCATTTCTGTATCAGGATTTCTAAATCAATCTCTCCGGCTAGAAGTTTCCTCGGGAACTTTTATCAACGCAATATCAAAAGAATAAGCTGTTTTCTCAAATGTTCCTTATTTCCACGAACAATGCTGTACTTTTCTGGTCCCCAGAACCCTGTCCTTAACTCATCTTTCTCTTTCTCCTGCCTGACCCCACCCTGCAGTCCTGCCTCCCAAACTTCTTTTCCACACTCACCATAGCTCAGAGCCTCACCACTACCTTCTGCCTAGGTTACTACAGGATTCTCCCTGAAACCAAGCTGTCCCCTGCTCCAGCTTCTCCCACCTACTCCATTTCTTCTGATACATCTAAGGTAAAGCTTCAGTCCATCTGCTTATTCTCCACATTGGCTGCTGAATAAACTCCAATCCAGACTCACACTAGTATTCAAGGGCTTTCACTGTATAAGTTCCAGCTACTCCAGCTTCACCCTCTACTGTTCCCAGACAGCTCATTCACGCACTAGCCACCTGGAGCTCACACTTAGGAGGGTGTGCATGATGATTCTCTACCCGTTATGTCTTTATTGATTCTTGGAATACTCTCTTCTCTCCCTCTCTGCCTATGGAAACAGCACCCATCCTTCAAAGTTCGTTTCAGAGGCCACTACCCACTAACTAAATGTGCTTTTCCTTCTGAGTGCCCGTAGCACTTGGTAGGTCTTTGTGGGTTCTCATATCACCCTAACCTATTATGGTCATTTCTGAACTTCCTTTGTCTACTCTACTGTATTGAAACCTTACTGAAGAGAGAGATTAACTTAGTCTTCTCTATATCTCCTCATTATATAATCATACTTAGTACCTAATAGTACTTACACATGGTAGGTACTCTGCTAACATTTGTGACCTTGATTTGAGTTGACACTTAACGGCAGAGAAATCAAAAGAGTAAGGGGACTAACACTTGTTGAGCAGCCACTGTGTTCCCAGGAATAAACTAAATATTCTGTGAGTTTTGCTCCATTTTAACATAAATGCAAGCATTTCGCAGCTACAGACAATGACTAGAAGCTCCTATAAAACAGTATCATCAGTTGACATTTCTGCACATTTACTTATTATGATAAGCATTGTTTAAAAAAATCATCAGGCAATAAAAAATTATAAAGTACATGTTTTCAAAGAAAGAGTAATTTGATTTCTATGATCTCTTACAATTATATAATGCTAAGATACCATATTACACGCAAGGTTGTTTAGTGTTAGGTGTGTTTTACAACATTCTAAACCATGTCATAAAATAGTATTACTAGCTATACTATTTAATTGACCTGAATATCCCATTTTCTGACTGTGCTGATTACCAGTATATACATTATATCCTATTTCTCCAACATTGTGATACTAAGGAAACTGTGCTCACTTAAAAAGGAATACTTATAAACCTAAACATACAAGGAAAATAGCTTCAGAAGCGAGTAACTTAGACTAATCCAATTATGGACTTACTTTTATTCTATAAAAAGAAAATAAACTGTTTTCAGATGAAAAATCCCCTACGAAGCTGATTTACACATATGTAACATTCTCATACAGTACCGTAGAGCATCCCCTGAACTTTAATCCTTAAACTTTTAGTTTTTAGTAGTCCCAAATTTCATACAGTTCCTTGAAATAACAAAAGCTTATCTTAAGGTTTTAGAAATAAATTATAAAATATTATCTTAAAGATATGTGACTTACCAACAAAGAAGTCAGAAATGGCCAAGTTAAGGAAAAAAAAATTACTTCGATGTCTAAGGTTTTTGTCCACCACAAAAGCTAAAATGACCACAGCATTTCCTAGCATTATAGCAAAAGCTAGTAAGCTCATTAAAAATGCTAAAGTAATGCGAATGTTTAATGGCAAAGCATTTGTATCATTAGTAGGTAACATCACATCAAATGATAAAGAAACTCAATACAGCAAACAAAGCCAGCAAGACAGTTCTGACAAGTGTGTTTCCCAGTCGAATACCTAAAATAGTCTCCCACGCGTAACTTTTTTTTAAATCTAAAGCTGATCTCATAGTACTTCCTGATTCTTGATAAAAGCAGACTTGTGGTAACAGTTTCCCCTTAACTAACACTGAAAAAGTATTTCCAAAAGACAGTGAAATGTTTAACATAAAACATTTTAATGCGATTCATCCACCTCCTATTAATAGAGCAATATTCTATAATATATATTTTTTAAAAAACTGATACACTGTATAGGTAAGAAATTGGGCTCAAATGAGATGATATAGATCCAGTTAAATATTCCCTTCTGACCAGGATGGATTAACAGGGACTGAATTCACCATCCTGTCTGCAATAACCAAAAAACTGGACAAAATATATGAAGCCATGATTTTCAAGGCACTAGACATCAGGCAGTGAAGGACAGTGACCCCTGAGGGAAGGGGAGAAAATGAGATAAGCCCTGCAGTTGCCCCAGCTTACTGTCTTGAGAGAGTTTCCAGGGCACAGAGCAGAGAGAGGCATCGAGGAGCAGCCGAGCAAATTCCCTGAGATGGGGAGATTGAGTTGAGAGTCAGGGAGTACCAGCTCTGTGCTGCAGAATTGCAAAGGACCTTCCGCAAGTATACACCAGAGTACTGAGCAACACAGTGTATGAGGATATGTTCTTAGAAAGAAGAACCACTCGAAAAGATTAGAAGGAACAGTACCCAGTAGTCACACGGAGCCACTTGTAGAATTTGTTCCCCCCAGCCAGACTGACAAAGCTCATAATTCATGGAGCTTTGGGTAGTATATTCAGAATAGTCTTGCCTTAGTTCTCAGAAGTAGCCCTATACTGAATATTGCTTGGATCCTGCCTCACAGATCTTAAAAGCAAGATCTGAAAGGGTCATGCTGGTTCCAAGTAACTTAACAGCAGCTCTGAACACAGCTCAGGAATATTATAGAACACAAAAATATCCAGTCCCCAACAAGGTAAAATTTATATTGTCTGGAATCCAATTTAAAATTGTCAGGTAAGCCAAGAAGCAGGCAAATATGACCTATAATGCAGAGGAAAATCAATCAATTGAAACCACTCAGAACTGACATAGAATTAACATTAAAGCAGTTACTATAGCTATATTCCACATTTTAAACAGATATACAAAGATATAGAAGTTTTTACAAGACCCAAATCAAACTTCTAAAAATGAAAACTAAAATATCTGAACTAAAAATACAATTAGAAAGGATTAATGATAAATCAGAATTGTGGGAGAAAAGATTAGTGAACTTGAACATATAGCAATATAAACTACCCAAAATGAAACACAGAGTTAAAAGAGAATTATTTTCAAGTAATTTAAGAGAGCATCTCTAAGCTGTAAGGCAACCTCAAGTGGCCTAATAAATGCCTACTAGGAGTCCTTGAAGGAAAGGAGAAAGGAGGGAACAGAGAAAACATTGCAGAAATAATGGCCACAAGCTTTCAAAATTTGATGAAAACTGTAAACCAAGAAGCTCAGCGAACCCCAAACACAAGAAACATGAAGAAAACTACACAGTGCACATCAAACTACTCAAAAGAAGTATTTAAAAACAAAAAAAATCTTAAGAGCAGCAGGGGATGGAGGTGGGAATTACATATAAAATTAAGAAGATTTTTTTTTTTTGATGACAGCAGATTTCTCATCAGACACAATATAAGCAGGAAGAAACTGGTCCAACATCTTTCAAGGGCTGAAAGAAAAAAAAACATCAATTTAGAATTCCATACCTAAGGAAAAAAAACTTTCCAAAACAAAGGCAAAATAAAGAAATTTTCAGATATATAAAAACTGAAAGAATTTATCACCAGCAAACTAACACTACAAGAAATGTGAAAGGAAGTCCTTCAGGAAGAAGGAAAATGAGTCCAAATGAAAATGGAAATATGAATCTATACAGAGGAATGAAGAGAAACAGAAATGGAGGTTTTCTTGCTTGTCTCTCCTAATAGAAATAACTTGCTAGAGGATTAAGGCTGCATTTTGTTTCGTTTTGTTTTGTTACTTTTTGCTTTTGTTTTGTTAGTTTTTGTTTAAGTATGATATACATAACTAAAGTACACAAAGCATAACTGAATGAAGTACTTAAACCATAGATGTATAATTGATTAATTTTTACAAATTGAACATACCCATATAACCACCACCCAAATCAAGGGATAAGTATCTCAGAAGTTCTCTTATATAGTCACTCAACCCTCATGCATAAGCTTTATCCTGACGTCTATAACCATAAATTACCTGTGCCCATTTTCATATTTTATAAATGAAATTGTGCATTCAAAAATTACATTTAAATACTTCCTATATATTTCTTCTATATCATGTGATTAAATTATAAAGACATTTCTATTATTTCATATCATTTTAATTTATTAATTTCATTTGCAGTGCTTTTAAATTTATTAAAGTGAAGGGAAAAAGGAATTGGTTGCATTTCCCCTTTATAATTTCACTGGAAGGGGGAAAAAAACTGTTCTTTTTCACTTGGTAACCATAACCTGAGCCTGGAGCTTCCTTATTTGACAATTTTAGTTAACATGTACTCATTAGATATCCACTTCAAAATCAAGAATAGAATATGGGTAATAAAAAGTTAAGTACCTCTGAGTTCAGAAACTACACGTCTTTCAGAAATACGTAGTTTCCCAAAGGAGAAAGACTGATGAAGCAAGAGGCAAACTGAGATTCCTCCCGACTCTATCCCATTCTCCTGACCTCAGACTTGGTAGAAACTTACAGTAAATTAAACCTTCCTAGCTACATCTCTTCAGATCTAGATCCTCAGTTCCCTGCCCATGCAGGCAACAGTAAGTAAAATAATATTACATTCGGTTGACTTATTTATTGCTTTCAAAATAGTGGGTTAATAGAAAACTGGAATGGATAATTAACACACCTGCTTCAGAAGGTAGGCAGGACAAAGAAGCAAAGGGCTGGTATACAAAACTCCAGCATTGTGTTTTGCAACTTAAGATGAGGGGAACTAAAAATTGATTTCCATTAGATAGATGATCACACTTTCGTAGTGGAATTACAGAGAAAATGTTTACCCTTTATAGAAGGTAACATACAAATCTTCCCAGCTTCACCACAGTTTTCTTTTTCAATGGTGGTTAGTCCCTAAAATTAGAGCTACTATTAAGGATCCCAAAGTCTGGTAATATTCTTTGAAAAAGATAGTGTGTGTATTAATTTAAACCTAAATACAAAAATTCCAAAGAGATGATGGGGTGAATTATCTATTCCCTGCACTTGCCAAGTTGAAACTGACTATGCAAATGTTTATTGCCTCATGGAAAAGATAATCCCATTTTTCTGTCTATCCATTTCTGATCCCCTACAATTGGTAACGGACTAAATGGGAAATCCTGGAATATCTCATCTTGCTACCAGCCATATAGAACAACTCAGTGACTTAATGAGGGACCTACATGGGGGAGAAATGTTTGGATTAAATTAGTGACAAATGGAAGAATGTTGAAATTGTTGCTGAGGAGAGGGTAGGCTAATAAATGGGTGTTACAGAAGGGAAAAATCTAATTTGATTGTGGTGCCTTAAGAGAAGCATAGAACAGGAGAATATTATTCTTTCTTAGCTTTGAATTAAATGCCCTTTGGGTAAAGGACTCTGTCAAAATCTCCTCTTTTATATCGCCAAGAAGTAAGCAGAATAGCCAACCCAACACACATATACATAACTTTGAAAGTGGTCTTTGTCCTCGAAATAGATGAACAGATGGAAGCTCTGACTGTAACGCTACAGAACGATACTAAGGTGGCTGACAGCCATGTCTTTTGGTTCCTATTTCATAGGATGGAGCTATTATTGAAGACCTGAGTTAGGAAGAAAACTATGGGAATGCATATCCAGTTGAATCCGAACAACACTGATTAATAATAATGTAAATGAACAGTCACATGGCCATTAATTTTGATGGTGATGGTTTAAGGAAGGAACTGGAATATGACAGTGGAAGTTCATCTTCTGCATGTTCCATCTGTCAAAACACTGTGTGTAAAAATAGCTCTTTGCCCCATCATTGTGGGTGCAAAGCTATAAAGAGGCAGAGGGACAATTGGGACATTTGGATCACTGAGAAAGGAAATGAATTTAGACTAACATTCCTGAAAATGAAAAGCCCAGAATTCTGTGTGGATGACTGTGGGAAGTACTATAGCATATCCAACCAAAGTCTGGTTAGCAGTGACAACTACTCACAGGACCTTAGCCTGAGGGAATCAACACTGTTGTGTCCCTGGTTTATGTCCTAGTTGTAGTTAGTGCTGCATGTCAGCAACAGGTCTGGTGGATCAAACAGTTTTTGCCAGCTTGAAAATAAGAGCTGTAGGAGAATTAGGAGCTGGGCTAGGAGTAATTGATGAAGAGAAATTCACTTTTAATGAGGAATTATATTTTGAAGGAAAAAAGAAAGGTCTGGAGCAAATGGGAAACCTCCATGGTATTTTCCTCCAGGAGGAAAGACAAGGATGACAACCGAAGGGCAACAAAGGAAAATGAGCTTTGCGGTCAGAGCAGACACCAAGATAAGATGCCCAAGCTCAGTGATAGGAATGAATTTGTGTAACAGCACAGCTGGGTTCTTCGACATCTTAGATCAGATGGAGTCCGGGCTACCTGAGGCCTAATAGCCAGAGATTCTCACAGCATAGGAGACAACTGGGCTACACAGTCTGTGGAAATCTGTAATTGGAGAATGCAACCTACTGAGGTTCTCTTTAACAATGTTAGTGCCATGACCGAGGGCTCACTATTCCTTTCCCATAACATTACTCAGAGGTATTGGACAAACTTTAAATAGGGCCAGTGGGCTCTCTATGGAGAACAGATAAACCCAGCTGTGGGACACATCTCACTGGAAACCACTCTCTCTCAAACCATGAAACCAGAGAAAAGGAATTTTCCATGATATTACCATATGGTATAATATGGAAATCATAGACAAAGTTAATATTGTAGAAGCTAATAAAATTTATGGTATTACTGACATGGTTGATCAAAAGTATTTGGAAGTTAGATTATAGCCCCCTCATGATGTTATCCCTACAGGGGAGAATTGGCCTGAAAAAGATTTAGATTTGATGAATGATGATTAGTAATCTCTCTCACCCAATAGATGTATACCTTAAAATGCCGATAACTGTAAGTCAGGGAGACAAAACAATTACAAGGTTAGTCCAAACTATGAAAAAGTTTCTGCTACTCTGTGCTAATATTATTGGATTGTTCAGCTGTTTAAATCCATACCAACCCCTTGTTAGTTAATTACAGATGTTTGCAATTTGGTGAATTTTGATTGTCCCTGTAAGTATATGATGCTTTAAGGCAAGTAATTGCTGTCAAACCAAGAGTTATTACTAGATCTAAAAAGGCCTTGATCACAAGTCAGGAAGCTGGACTGTGCTGTGAGGGGTAGTTCTGCAAGGCCTGGAATTGACCGGAGTTGTTCTGCTAAAGTACCTGCAAGGCACTGACCCCCAGATGAAGACATGAAATGTGCAGATTCATAGCGTTGCTTTGTGACCATGGGTCTGATAAGTTTGGGGCCAGTCTGTTCTAGCTTTCAGCATTGTTTATTGATAACCGTGAGACTGATAATTTGCATCTGGTCTCCATGAGATTTCAGAGAGTTGTGCTATTGAGGCTACGTAGCAAGAGCATGCCTATGTGGCCAGCAGGGTATAAGAAACCCCAGCTGAGACTCCAGTTCTGGCTCCCTGGTTTCAAGATGTTCCATGTCAGTTGGTACTGGTCCTAGAGAGGAAGCACATACATGTGGTCCTTACAAAGACAGTATGTCTGGCTCAAAAGCCTAACTTCTCCAGGCCCCTCATTGTAAGGCAGCCTTGGGCTGTGATGCATATCTTTCCTCTGTGCTTGTGCTGTATCGGATCTCCTTCCTGCAATAAGCTGCAGATCTGTAAGCATGATTTTGGTTCCTGTGAGTCTTCTTAGTGATCAAACCCCATCTGTCACAGTTAGTGCAGTTAGATTCCAGATACTTTGAGGAAAAAAAAAATAGTTACAGCCATAATTTCTCACTCCTTATCTCCCTCCTGCCTGCCTACACACACACACACACACACACTCACTCACTCACTCACTCACTCACTCACTCACTCTTCTAGGACACATCTCTTGCCCAGCAGAAAGCAGACAGCTTAATGACATACAGTGGAAACTTGAGGCTGTCAACATTGCAAGATACAAGAAGATACTGAGACTCGATCTTTTCTATAAAGGGAAAAAGCCCAGGAAATAGAGGGACAAGGACTTTGCTAAGAGGTGGGGATGATCAAAGAAGGAAGACATCAAGGATGAGGCAGAGGAGAAAATGAAAATTAAGTCTGAGAGAGCTAGCCTTCAGTTGGGGGCACTGCTGAGGACTTATGCAGCGAGGGCTTATTCTGTGAACCCAAGAAGGCAGCATCACCAGACCAACAGTGTAATACCCAATCTACTCTGTCCACAGTACTGGCCAGACTCTACTGAAGGTTTACAATGCAGAGCTGCCTAAACCTGCATCAGGGATCAGTATGTATTCAGAACCAACAAAAGAGAAGATGAGCCCAGAGCAGGTAAGGAGCAGCAGACAAGTTGACAAGTGTCTTAGTGTGTGTTATCCCAGAAGCAGATCCTGAGGCAAGGATCTGTATAAGTATTTGAGAGGTGATTCCAAGAGTACTGGGAGGAGTGGGGAAAGGAAGAGAGCCAAGAAGGCAGCATTGAAGTTACACTTTGGCTAATGAAATCTTAATCCCACTAAGATACTCTGGAAGCCAGTATAGAACATGCTCCTCAGAGTTATTCCCGTAGCAGTGAGCAAGCAGTAAATCACCAGCCAAAGATTGCCAGGGTTTGAGGGTGGCACTAATCCTCCAGTATTCCCAGCCTGAGGTACATATGCAATGTAGATCAGGCCACCAGAGAAAGCCGTCAGCAAGTAAGTGCAGATGCTGGCAGGCGGGACATCAGCAGGTATGAGCATTTGAGGCCCAAGAGGATAACAGACTGGGCACCAGCAACATCAGTAACAATCCCAGGGACTTTTCTGCCACAAAGAGTAATGGCAACCATCTTCCCAACTTTTACCTTTCTTAGATGGCAGCTAAGGACTCAATTTGTAGACAAAAAGTGGAGGGAGTCTGTCTCACTGGTTACACTGAGGGCTACCATGTGGGGTCTTTGAATTTGGGTGCTATGTCCAGCTGTATCATACTTTAGATTCATATCCTGGAACTGAGACACCCAGGAAGGTACCTGCCACCCCTTACCTTGTACTACCATGGACACAAACCTATTAGCAGAAAGACACCAAGGGGCAAAACTGGCCTAACTAAGGATATCAGGGTGCTCAGAATATCCTCACAGAGTGAGCAGGATATGATGGGGGTTATTGTGATCTCAGTGCTAGAGTTGATGGTGTGATTAAATGGGTGGATCTTCCAGAGGAAAGGCCAAACTTTGTTGAGAAAACATTATGCTGGTTTTCTGTTGCAAGAGACCAAATGGCCTGCAAAGCCTGAAATATTTACTATTTGATCTTTTTACAATGTTAATCCACTATTGTGAGCAACAAGCAAGTGCCCAGACCCTAGTCAGTCTTCCATTACCTCACCCCAGAAGAGGGGATCTCAAGGAGGAGTCACGGAGATTGACTAGTCTGCCATACTGTTGTTGGGGGTGCCCCAGACCACCTTCAGGTTCAATGATTTGCTAGAAGTAGCTCAGGAAAATAGCACCAAGAAGCTGGATGGAGAACAGACTGGGGAGGGTTCTCAGCCCTGGAGAATGAGGAGCTATGCTTCCTACACATCCCAGTGGACTCCTTCCTGGACACCTATGGATGGCAAATGTTTTCAGCTGTTTTGTTCTCTGCATGATCTTTCAAAAAGCTCTTCACCAGTTTAAGGGCTGTCAGACAGAGGCAACTAGACAGCTGTGGCAGCTGTAAAACTTGATGTCATTAAACAATAAGAAATCTTTAGCAGCTACTCCTTTAGAAATGCAAAAGGAATTAAGTGCACAAACTGAAAAAGCGTAAGAAAATTTAAGGCAGATTAACTTAAAAGAAAAGGAGACAAAAGGCCAATATGTGAAAAAGAATGAAAGAAGAAAAAAGCTATAAATAAAATATAAAATGTTGTCAGGAAGAAAAGAACTTTCTCCTAGTACTTTCCCTTCATCCCTAAATGTAAACCTGCTAGGAAGTCCCTGCATGGTGGTGGTTTTAGTCTCTTTTTTGTTGAAGGAAATGGAACACAAAGTTGAAGACTGGGATGCAGAGTCCATTATCTGTTGGTTCAGATTAAGGCTCTTGCTATGTCTCTGTCAACATGAGCAAGATGAAGCTTTAACCCAATGTTCAGTTGCCTTCTGTGTACTTTTTTTCAGAGTAACTGGATGAGGCAAAGTAATGTTTATTTCTGTTCTTAATTATATAAGCATAGTTGATGAACTAAGTTAGAGAATCTAAACAGTGTCGATAGGTCTTAGGTCACTGGTCACAGTCTACCAAAAAGTTATTTCAATTCATTATTTAATAGCAAATTGCTAACTGGTATACAAAAGCCTCTAGATGCTTAAAAGTCTTGATTAAAATGTTTCAATCATGATCTTTTGAATATTAATGTCTATGATTATAGAGCAGTCTCTGTAAATAGTTTATATTGAATGTAAACCTACGTATGGAGATTACTGATAATAGACTGTTGGTGGGATTTACTTACATATATTTATTTTATTTACAGAATTTGAATTTTTAATGTATCATAAATATTTGAAAAGAATATTTAGACATACATCAGGTGTGATAGAAAAGGAAGGGAGCTGGTACACAAGTTACAAAGACTTGACACTTCAATAAATTTAAATAAATTCAAAGAGAGTACCAAGGATAAAATTCTGAGCTTTGCACCTAACTAACTCTATGTTCACACAAGGTAAGAGAATGAAATGTAGCGAACATGATTAGTCATTATTCTTTTCCTGAATGTTATCTACTTGGCAGCCATACCCATGAAGGCAATTCCCCACAACCTAAGGCCACAAGGCAAGATCCCCAAGGCTGTTGAATTGTTTTCCCTTCCCACGTGGAATTACAAAAAACAGTGCAGATTATCATGCACAGTTCCTTAAATAAATCCCTGTTTACTTTCTGTGCCAGCCCACTCAGTGCCCCTTCACCGTCTTATCTGCAGCAGTTACTGGCATCTTGTTTACTTTTACACCTTATCTTATACTACAGACAAGTCAGCAATGTATTTATCAGCCTTTCTTTCCTTCCTCCTTCACCCTGAAGGCTCTCTAGAGTCTCCAGTTTAGAGACTAGAATTAAGAAATTGCATAAAACAAGTGCTTCATTGTTTTTTTAATAGCAAGACCTTGAAAGTTGACTAAGCATAAATACTGGCTATTTTTGAAAGGGACTTTGTAATTGTGGAAGAGTGAAAAAAAATCCTAGTGCCTCTTGGTAGTGAATTAATCATGAATAAATGCAAAGAAGAGTAAAGATTAAAGAGTGACAAATGGGGAAAATAATTCAGACTTAAAAAAAGATCATTAGCATTAATTTGTATTCCCTGAATGGGAAAAGAATCAAATGGAACTTATGTTAAGTCATATCTCTATGTAATGTGTATTTTACCTATATATATGATTTATATATGAAATATATAAGGTATATATGAAATATATAAGGTATATATGTGAGATATGACATATATATATATTAGGATATATTAGAATTAGGAGTTTGAAACAAATTGCTAAAACCTATATGACCAGGTTATTGGAAGTTATCTGTTATCATACACACTCATATATTACTAAAATTTAATTTGCTAGTGTTCATTCATTAACAACTACTTCACAAGAAACAAAACCCTGTGATCTTTCTCCTATAATAGTTGCTTTATTAAGTTTTCATACCTTTTTTTCTTACAGAATAAATTACAGTTGTTAATATCTTGCTGGCACAACATTAGTACATTCGTTAAAACAAATGAAAAGAATTATATATTATGATATAATCCTACAGTAAACCCAAATCATCTTGGTTCATGTTGTAAACTGGTATTCTACTCACCTGCAGTTTATAAATGCACATACTTGTCTTTTGTTTCCAAAATACCAAAATAAAACTAAAGTAATTCCTAGCATGATTTTTATAAAATAAATTCTTCATTGGAGTATGAATTTAATCATTTTTTCTCTTATGTATGAAACTATAAAACTAGACACATATAAGATATACTTCTGAATCATTTTAAAAAGGAAACTTGAGAAATTCATAATGTTTCAAATATTAAATATCTTTCTGCTGTTAAATATGTTTCAGTGATTGATTTATAATTAAATTGAAAATGTATTTACAGAATGTACTCTACTACATGAGAAGTTTCTTATCTATATTTTATAAAACCATTGTCCAAAATGGTGACAATCACATATATCATTCTTATTTATTTTTAATTTTTTATAAAGAAATAATTCAAATACCATAAAATTTTAAAGTATACAATTCAATGGTTTTTAGTATATTTAGAAAATTGTGCAGCTGAATTCCAGAATATTTTTATCACACTAAAAAGAAATACTGTACCCATAGCAGTCACTCCCCATTCCTTCATCACCAACTACTTCTCCCTAGTCCCCAATAATTACAAATATACTGTTTGTGTCAATAGTTTTACCTGTTCTGTACATTTCATATGAATAGAATCATACACTGTGTGCTCCTCTGTGACTGGTTTCTGTCACATAGAATAATGTTTTCAAGGTTCATCCACATTGCACCATGAATATTTCATTTCTTTTTATGACTGAATAATATCCCTTATATGGATATAACACATTTTGTTTATCCATTTATTTGTTGATGGGCTTTTGGGTTGTTTTTATTTCTGGGTTATTATGAATAATGTTGCTGTAACATTTGTTTACAAGTTTTTGTGTGGACATGTAATTTCCAGTTCTCTTGAGTTTATACCAAAGAATGGAATTGCTGGGTCAAATGGTAACTCTGTTTTCAACTTCTAGGATCTGCCAAACTATTTTCCAAAGCAGCTACACCATTTCATATTCTCATCAGCAATGCACAAGGATTCCAGTTTCTCCACATTCTAGCCAACACTAGTTATTTTTCATTATTATATTATGCTAGTGGATGTGAAGTGATTTTTCATTGTGGATTTGATTTATATTTCCCTAATATCTAATAGTGTAGAACATCTCATATGCTTCTTGGCCATTTGTATATTGTCTTTGGAAACCTGTCTATTCAAGTCTTTTGCTTACTTTTCAGTTGGGTCATTTGTTATTTTGTTGTTACATTTTAAGTCTTCTTTATATATTCTAAGTACTAGACCCTTAGAAGATATACAATTTGTAAATATTTTCTCCCATTCTGTGTGTTATACTTTTACTTCCTTAGTAGTGTCCTCTGAAGCACAGTTTTTAATTTTGATGTATTCCAATTTTTTTTTCTTTAGTTGCTTGTGCTTTTGGTGTCATATCTAAAAACCCATTATCTAATCCAAGGTCATGAAGATTTACTATTACGTTTTCTTCTATGAGTTTTATAGTTTAGTTCTTACATTTAGGTCTGATACATTTTGAGCTAGTTATTTTTATATGTGGTGTGAGGTAGGAGTGCAGCTTCACTGTTTTGCATGTGGATTACAAGTTGACACTATTGTCAGAAAGACTATTTTTTGCCCAATGAATTGTCTTGGCACCCTTGTAGAAAATCAATTGACAATAAATGTATAGGTTTATTTCTTGACTCTCAATTCTAGTCCATTGATCTAGATGTCTGTCTTTATGCCAGTACCATACTCTTCTTTATTTTGTATTCAGTTTAACAATATCTTTATACTTTAAACATCAAGTATATTTTAAGCTTGTGAAACAAGTGTAAGATGACATAAAAGCATTAGAGAGAAACCTCATGAACACTTAAGATCAATATGAGATCATATTTTAGCATTCAAACAATGTAGGTTCTTCTAAGTTCTTATAAACACAAAATAGCACAACAGTAGAATTGACAGACAACAGAACTGAACAGTGTGATTTTCCACAGTCTTAGTATAGAATTTATTTCCAAATCTAGTCATTATGACTATATTTAAACAAATTAGATAACATAAACAAACATGGTCTTAGATTTCCGGTTTTGCATGTCAGGAGCTTGGAAGTTGCCACTCCCTCCAAAAAATAAAAAGCTAAATGGAATGAAAAATAAGCTCTTTTTGGATCCATAAAAAAAGAAAAGGCATAGTGCAAACGACTGTCCTGAAGACTGGAGAGACAGACACAAAATCATGAGTTACCAGAGCAGAGCAGAAATTCTGATAACATAAAATGCCACAGGAACTAGTGCCAGGGTAGGAAACCTGAACTGTAACTGATTTGCTGGAGGACCCGTGCTAACAACTCTGAGAGTTAAAAACTCCAGGGAAATCCAGTCACAGGAAGGTACCCACAATACTATGAGTTTTACCTGCAGGAGCTTGACTGGGTTCCCACGGTAGATATCAGAAAAATCCACCCTGTATAAAATAGGTAAACAACAAGTTTCTACTGTATAGCACAGGGAACTATATTCAATATTTTGTAGTAACCTATAATGAAGAAGAATATGAAAATGAATGTATGTATGTGTATGTATGACTGAAACATTATGCTGTACACCAGAAATTGACACAACATTGTAAACTGACTATACTTCAATAAAAAAAGATAAAATACACACACACAAAAGAAAAATCCCCTCATGCTTCCGCATGCAGAAGAAGAGGAAAATGAACCACTTTGAAATATGCCAGAGCACTCTGTTCTTCTTAACAAGAGTAGTCCTCACGCTTAGCACCCCATGCCTTTGGCAACTTCCATCAGCTACTTTGACTGGAGTTCTCTTTCAGCTTTCTTCCTGCCTGGTCTTGTCACCTCACCACAGTTAGAACAAAACCACTGCTATCCTAGATCATTTAGAGTCCTATTTCTATTTAAATTGTGGCAAAATATACACAAGATAAAATTTAGTATCTTAACCATTTTTAAGTGTACCATTCAGTGGTGTTAAGTATATTCACATTGTTGCGTAACCAATCTCCAAAAGTCCTTCAGCTTGCATAACCCAAAACTCTATGCCCATTCCTCACAACTTCACATTCTCCAGTCCTCCCAACTACTGTTGCACTGTCTACGAATTTGACTACTCTAGATAGCTCATATAAGTAGAATTATATAATATTTGTCCTTTTGTAACTGGCTTATTTCACTCAGCACAGTGTCCTCAAGGTTTATCCATGTTGTAGCATATGCCAGAATTTTTTTCCTTTTTACAGCTGAAAAATATACTATTTTATGTATATAACACAATTTGTGTACCTGTTCATCTGTCAGTGGACACTTGGGTTGCTTCCACCTTTTGACTATTGTGAATAATGCTGCTATGAACATAGATGTACAAATTCAGTTTTGTACATCTGTGCTTTCAATTTTGGGGGGTATATACCCAGAAGTGGAATTGCTGGGTCATACAGTAATTTTAATGGTTAGCATTTTGAGGAATCACCATACTGTTTTCCATAGTGGCTTCACCATTTTACATTCCTACCAACATGGAACAAGAGTTCCAATTTCTCCACACCCTTGCCAACACTAGTTATTTTCTGTACTTTTGATAGTAGCCATCTTAGTGAGTGTGAGGTGACATCTCATTGTGGGGTTTTTTTTTTCTTTTTTTAATTTTTTTGAGGCATTATTGACATATAACATTATATTAGTTTCAGGTATACAACATGATAATTCGGTATTTGTGTATACTGTGAAGTGAACACCACATTCACTCATTTCAGCCACTCCCCATTCCCTGCCTGTGGCAACCACTAATCTGTTCTCAGCATCTATGAGCTCAGGTTTTTGTTTTGTTCTTTGTTTAAGATTCCACACGTAGTGGGATCATATGGTATTTGTCTTTGTCTGGCTTAATTTCATCTAGTGTAATGCCTTCAAAGTACATCTATGTTGTCACAAATGGCAGGGTTTCTTCTGCATGTAGTTATGCAATTTTTCCAACACCATTTATTGAAGAGACCATTCTTTCTCCTTTGAGTATCCTTGGCTCACTTGCTAAATATAAGTTGACTGCATATATGAGGGGGTTTTTTTTGTTGTTTTTTGGGCACTCAGTTCTGCTCCGTTGGTCTATGTGTTTGATTTTATACCAGTACTACACAGTTTTGATTACTGTAACATTGTAGTGTAGTTTGAAATCAGGAAGTCTGGTACTTCCATTGTAAGTGTCCAGAGTCTTTTGCAAGCTCTAGGAGGTGTGCTGGATCAAATCCCAGATACAGGCTGGAAATGAGTAAGACAGCAGAGCAACAGCAATGAAGGGCCCTGGGCATCTAAGTGGCAGTGAAATGGCTGCCCAATTAGTAAAACAGGTTAGGCTTAAACAGCACCACCATCTACCCAGTTGCCCATTCCCATACCTGAATGCCATTTTAACTCCTTTCTTTTCTGCAGGTCTCAACTCCAATGCCAAGTCCTCTCACTTTTACCTTCTAAATATACCTTAAATCCATCTACTTCCATCCATTCCTACTACCAGTAGCTCAATTCAGGCCACCATCATCTCTCACTTGGCTTTTCTTTTCACTCTCTTTTGCATTGTAGGGGAGGAAGAAATAATTTTCCCTCTACCATTCTGAGTTCTTAGCTAAAAATAGATTAACGAGAAAAAAACAGTTAATTAACATGTATGTGTCATATATACAAGGGAGATACCCAAGAAAAATGAGTAAATCTCCTGAGATGGCCCATGCCACTGCCATAAATACCATCTTCAGCTAAATACAAATGATGTTGGAAAGGGTAGGGGGCAATTTACAGGCAGGTGAGAGGCGGGAATGTTTGGTGATCAAAAATTGCCCTTCCTGCATTTAAGACTCTGAACTGAAAAAGTTATTTCTGGTAAAGCTCTCATCCTGGTAGAGGCCCCCTTTCTAATGTAAATTTTCTTTATAAATGTAGGTTTCCCTTACAAAAGGATTGTAATCTATGCTGTTTACAGAGCTTCTGCTGTGTTTGCAGTTTCTTGAAAAAATCAGCTCAAAATAACTCATGTGTAAGAGGCATATTTTACAGTGGCATATTCAGCTCTTTGTCAGCGCCAAGATCTTACCAATTACTGATTTCACTTCTTTTACAATGAGAAACATGCTAACCATCACCTACTGAGCTCCCACTGCGTGTGAAGCTTTAGACTGATGACATTTCACACATTATCTCATTTCATTCAGCTCTCCAAAAATCCTGCAAGGAAGGATTATTAGCCCCATTTAACAGATGAAGAAAATAAGCCTCAAAGAAGCTAAGTAACTTATCCCAGATAATTTCCATGCTCAAGGCATGGAACCAAAATTTAAATCCAGCTCTGACTTCCAAATCTAGTTCTCCTTGATTACAAATGCATACTTGTGATTTATCTCTTGCTGTCAGATGACAAAAATGATACAATTTGGTAAGGGGGTTGATGTCCTTTATTCAAGAGAAGACAATCCATGGATTGGTAGAGCCTCACAATTAGTGGCGCACTCTTCCTGAGAGATTTTGGGCAAGAGCAAGATTGAAAGCACATTAGAAGAGGCATAGCAGAGATAGGGCATGACTGGCTAGGAGACCCCATTTTCTAGGGTGAGGTAAACTAGCTAACATAAGTTGGAGGATTGTGATTGGTGTAAATGAGGTTTCCTTGACAGGCCTTCCCCATAAGTACAGGCTGACTTAGGTTTACATTTGTGACAGATGTGGGACAGGCCACTGGAGTGGCCTCCCTTTTATGGGTCCTAATATACAAATTAATTTTATCATGCCCTGAAACAGTATACAACTCAAAACCTGGGTTAAATGAAAACAAAACAAAACAAAAAAAACCCAACCATCTTCCCTAGGCTCAGAAACCCAAATTCTAACTGTTAGCATTATACTTTCAGCCTGCCTCTCTCTCTACCTGGTCTACACCAGGGGTTGGCCAACTCTGGGTCACAAACCATAGTTTGGCTCCTGAGTTAAGTGGTTTTTACATGTTGTGATAACTGTGGCTTATAATTAGAAATAGATATTTGGTCTTCATCCTCATTTCTTCACAGAACTCCTAAAACCCTAGGAACTTCCTAAGTGATAAGAGCACTGGGAGAATCTTTTGGTACAATATTTGGCCTCTTGTGCTTGGTTCCTGAAACAGCTTCAGCACCATAAAGGTAAAAGGAGTGTCTTGTTATTCATAATAAGCCCCTTTCAACCAATACTTGAGTTTAAGTGAATGAGGTGATTTTTGGAAAAACCTTAAGGATGCGGGATGGTTGCCAGAGGAACCCAGCAGGTGATTAGAATGTTGGAACTTTCAGTTCCACCTCCAACCTCCTGGGAGAGGAGAGGGGCTGGAGATTGAATCAGTTACCAATGGCCAGTGATTTAACTGATCCATACCTGTGTAGTGAAGCTTCCATTAAAGACCAAAAGGACAGAGTTCAGAAAGCTCTGTACCCCTTCCCATATACCTTGCCTTCTGCATCTCTTCCATCAGGCTGTTTCTGAGTTATATTCTTTTATAATGAAGTGATAATCTAGCAAGTAAAATGTTCTCCTGGGTTCTGCCTGCAGCTCTAGCAACCAGAGGTGGGGGTCATGAGAAGCTCCAGGTTATACCAGGTTGGTTAGAAGTAATCTGACTTGAGATTGGCATATGAAGCAGTGGGAGGGGCAGTCTTGTAGGACTGAACCCTTAATCTGTGGGATCTTACGCTATCTCCAGGTAGACAGTGGCAGAACTGAATTGAGTTGTAGGACATCAAGCTGGTGTCACAGAATGTCTTGATTTGTAAGAAGCCTACTGTCAGAAGTGAAATATTCTGTTAGTAGAGGTTTTGAGAGTAAAGGAAATACACAGGAAGAGTGTTTTCCTTTACACGTTTATACAGTTGAAAACATCAAACGAGTATTTCATGACACATGAGAATTTTATGAAATTCAGATTTCAGTATCTAAAAATAGTTTTGTTGGAACATGTACTATTATTAGCATATATATCGTTTATGACTGCTTTCATGATACAAAACTGAGTAGCTGTGAAAGAGATGGCTCACAGTGCATAAAATATATAGTATTTGGCTATTTACAGAAAATGTTTGTCAACCTTTCGTCTATGGTCCTTGACCAGATTCAAGGTTCCCCATTGTATCTCCTGGACTAAGCAGTCTTTCTGCATCAGCCCATGGCCAGCTTAGCTTTTCATAAGGTTTTCAAAACTGAATACAGAGAAATAGATAACTTGCTCAAACTAGCAAGGCAAGCTAAAAAGCGGACACAGGATTGAAACATGCAGACTCCTGAGACCCAGCTCTGAGCTGCTGTGCTCTATTGCTCCCTAGGGGAGCCTGAGAACTTGGGAACCTCAGTGTCAGCTTAAAATTCCAGGTACTGTTAAAATCCTCAGAAATAGTCTGTCTTAAAGAGGTATTGCTATAGGACAGTTCTCCCCTAAATAGTGAAAAAATAATTACTTAACGGTTTTGTTGGATGCTTATCACATGCTAAGTATCATTAAACACATCTCATTTAACCCTCATAATATCCCTCAAACAGAGAGAATCATAATCCACATTTTTACAAATTAGGAAACTAAGAGCAAAAAAAGATTTAAGTTTCCTAATAAATTCACAGATTTAGTATACCAGTGAGGTGGTGATGGCATGTTGAAATTTACAGACTAGGTGCTCAGATATGCAAAATTATAGCTGTATTTCTCTGTATCTGAACCAAACTTGATGATGAACCCCATATTTCCATTCCTGGAAGGGGAGAAAATGTGTCATTACAAGGTTATTCAGCCACCACAGGTAGTAAATGTAAAACCAAAGGTGTTCAGTTTCATTAGCCATCAGAGAAATACAAATTAAAACCACAAGTGATCCCACTACCCACCACACTGCATGAGTAAAATGGGAGTCAGGTGATGCCAGACGTGGATGGGCAGCAACTAGAACTCCCATTCACTACCAGTAGGAGTGTAAATCTGCATAACTACTTTGGAAAACTGCTTGGCAGTGAGTGATGGGTGCTGGAGCTCACAGTAAGTGATTGTTAAATTTCCAGGAATTTCGTAAGCCCACTGATTTCACACTGGTAGCTTGAAATTGGACAGAGTTGGAGTATTTACACCATGGGAACTGGCTAACATTATAAATCAGCACCAACCCTAGAGCCAGTTGTTAAAAACTTACCGGCACACCATTGGGCAGTAGACACTAAAGCTCATGTTCATTCAGTGGAATATTATGCAGTGGTAAGAATGAAAGAAGTGCATGTGCAGCAACCCAAATGAATCTCACAAAACGTTGGAACAAAAGGAGCCCAAACAAGGGTACATACTGTGTGATTCCACTTATACAAGTATAAGTCAAAACAGATCAAATTCATTTCTGGTATCAGAAATCAGGGAGGTGGTTACTTGGCAGGGAGGAGAGCAGCAATGATTGGACTGGATGAAGAGGGGTTGTGGGTGCTAGTACTGACCTTTTCTCCATCTAAATGCTGGTTATATAACTTTATTTTGTAAAAATTTCATCAGTAAAAAGTTTGATTTTAAAAATTAGTCACTTCCATTATTGGACAACCAAATGAAAAAAATTAACTTCAAATTAAATCTCACATCTTACACAAAAATAAATTAAAATGGATAATACATATAAATGAAAAACATGAAACTCTGAAAAGAGAACAGAAGAAAACCTTCACAACCTGGGGTTAAACAAAGAGTCTTTAGACATAACACAAAAACATGACTGAAAAAAAAGATAAATTGTATCTCATCAAAGTTAAATACTTTCACAGCAAGAAACACTGTTAAAAGAATGAAAAGACAAGCTACAAACTGGGAGAAGGTTAAGTGCAAATCACACACCTGACAAAGAACTTGGATCCAGAATATATATCTTGGTTTTGGTAAATATAGTTATGTACAATGTTACTGTTAGGGAAAGCTGAATATTTTTACTCCTTGTGAATCTGTAATTATTTCAAAACAAAAAAGATCAATTAAAAAAAAAAAGATACTGGGTTTTACCTACCAGACTGCCTATTTTCCCACATCTTTGGAATTTTAAGTATATTCTAATACAATGCTAATGGGGATATAACTGAGAAATTTTTTCTAGAGGACAATTTGGCTAAATCAATTGAGCTACTAGAATGTGCAAACATTTGACCTAGAAACTCCATTTCTGGATTTTTTCCTAAGAATGTGATCAGAGATATTTACAAAAATCTGTATACAATGATTTCATTTTTTGTAGTTGTTTATAATAGTAAAAAACTTAAAAATTGGAAACAAGTGGGGACTAGTTAGTATGTTTTGTTATATCCAGAATATAGAATACAATGTAGCCATAAGAAATTAAGCCATAGAAGAATATTTATTGACATGGGAAAATGTTAACAATATACTTCTATATGAAATATGCAGGATACAAAACAGTATATACAGTTTAATACCATTTTTATGGAAAGAAAAATAGCCATATATACAAAATCATGCATAGGAAAAAAATAGAAGGATGTACATACCAAATGTTAGTAATGCTTGTCTCTAGAAAGTGGAACTACAGATGACTATACAGTTTTCCCAATAAATTTTACCTGCCTTCCAGGCAGTATCTGTTTAATGCTATTCTTCCTTGGTTGTGATTAGTTTGATATAATTCTCTTCAAACAGGCTCTGTTTCATGATACATATCTCCAAATCATACTGCTATTCCCATTTAAAAAGTAGATGTTACTTGCTCTTATATACTGACATATAGAGAATATTTTTAACTAATACAATATACTATAAAATATGCCACAGCATAGATTTGGTTATAGAATATTATTATTTGAAGAATTTGAAAACCCTCTAATCGAGAGAAATTTTAAAGAGACAAAAAAGATACTATAATTAGTTAGGGGTCCATAATGCAGAGTGTCAAATAACTCAGGTTCCAGAATTGGAGACTTTTAGATCGCTCTTTACCAGCTGACTTTGGCAAAAGAGATTTGAGTTTTTTAGTCTGGAAAATTTCGTTGATAAATGAAAGAAGCAAAAGTTAAGTTTTTTTTTTTTAATACGGGAAAATGAGATCATAGACATAAAGGTTTTCTATAAAGACCTAAATAAATGTTAGATAAAACAGCGTGAAAGAAATTCAAATTTGGTGTTGCAGAATAATTAACTCGCACTTACTTTTCTGTAGCACCAAATTCTTACTGTTTTATACGTTCTTTCACAGATTTTGACATGCCAAAATTGTGAAATTATTTTAATGTTAACTAATGGTCCTTAACTTCTTTAATTATTTTACCAGTTAATACATAAAACGTACTTAATTTTTTCATGGACTCTGAGGTAAATGTTTTAAACGAATATAGGTCATTCTCTGATGACTCTTGATAACAAGCAACAATCAAACACACTTACAACAAATATAATTTAGATTTTATTTCTCAGAATCCATCCTAGTATAAAGTTGTTTACTAGATTCTTAAAAATACCAAGTCGGGATTTGGATCTCTTAAAGGTAAAACATCAGAGAATAAGGAAAAAATGTCTTTGTCCATTTTTCTCTGAAGTTTTCTATGCTCCAGCACCATCCCAAGTTGTTTCCTTATTTCTGTTCCCTCTGTTAGGAAAGGAAGATCAGGCAAATCTATGGCCAATTAATAATTTTAAATAATCGTTTGCAATCATATCTGAAAGGGAACAGTTAAGACTTATTGTTATATCTCATAGATATATTTATTGTCTAGATGCCTAGAGGTAAATTGCACAACTTGCAGATGAAAGAAGAAAATTTTATAAAACACTGATGAAAAGGAAGATTTCATAAGAATGGAAAAACAGAGGGAGTTTCTGTTTTTCCAAAAGTTTGTTCCTTCTCTCCACCAAGTCAAGGAGTTGAGAAAGATAGCTGGAGTGTGGATGGGAAACACACCACATTTACATAACTGCACAACATACCCTTGCCCTGCACCAGTGCTGTTCTGCCACCTCTACCCCATTCTATGAATGTCCCATTAAGCACAGCACAGCTTCTAGCGTGGTTCTAACTCCTCAATGAAGATCACAAGAAAGGTATTTCCAGGTTGTTAAAAGAAACCAGAAGATTACACCAACACATTACAGGGGTGAGAGGAGAATACTGGCACACCATACGTATTGCTTAACATTACAAGAATTAAACAAAAGAAGCAGAGGCTAGAAAATCACTTTTTGAAATTTCACAATCACCAATTTGAGACAGAAATTGAGGCATAACACTTGTGCTAACAAATGTCAGATGAATTATTACTTCAGCACTTAACTGTAGATGGATACTCCAGGATTTTCACTTAATCCATTACGCCATGATGAACACTATAAAATGAAAGATGACATACTTACATACTAAAATCACAGAAGACACTCTATAAGACCAATCTTCAATGAGCCCCTATTCCAATAAGCCATAAAGAGCAGTAAAAGGCAATATTCATTTAACAAAATGAGAATCCTGGTGACAAGAAATCAGGTATTTCTATTACCCTAGAGACACTTCTTCCCCACCTAACAAAGGCACTTGACATGTACTGAAATGGACAGTTAATTCAGGTACTGCCCTGGGCAACTGTTACCGTCCTAAAATTAGATGAAGTAGTGATTAAGTTCAAATTAATTCTTCTGAATCAGCCTGAAACACACATGAATATATCACAAGTTCTCTATTTTTGGCAGATGATATAACCAAAGAAGAAAAGATAATGTTGGTGTCCACAGTGAATCAGCTGACTTGAACAGTGCAGGATCCTCTCTCTGCACAATATATTCCTTGATGACTGTGGAATTTGTATATAATTATAGGCAAATTAACCTTTCATATAGTTTCAGGTATTAATGTTCACTCCTCTTCTTGTCTTTTCTTACTTTTTTGTTCTTTCCCAAAGCCTTAGATGATTCCTCCTGAAAAAGACATAAATCAGTGTAGAATCTCCCTACATTTATATGAAGGCTTAGAAATTTTAAATCTAGTCATATAGAATATGTATAATAGTCAAAGTATAATTGCTTACATATGCATCATCTTTCTGTTTTACAGCCTATTTTAACACTTTTAAAACAATCCAGGATAATCAAGGAAAACATTTAAAGGATTGTTTGACTAATTTCAGTATTATTTAATCTTTTGTCCACTTTCCAAAGTAAGGCAGCAAAGTTTAAATAAAATAGATACGAACACATTTGAAATATGAAACAAAAAAAAACTCAGAGTCTAAAGGAAGAAGGCATCATGCAAGGGGGAAGGGAATATGCTTTGACACTAACAGAGAATGTTAGAATTTTATAGATGTTTAAAGAACACCGAGTTCACTGTGGCATTAGCTACAGCATCTATAGGCCTCAATTTTAGGGAGTGGAGACTAACTGGTATAAATTGGTTTTATAAAACTATGAATCTATGAAATAAAGGTTTGAAGAAATGAAGTAATTGCCCAAGGTCCCACAACTAGTCAATCACACTGTACTGACTAAAACCTGAAAGTCTCCAGTTTCCTAGTCTAGAGGTTTTTCTAATGCACCTCACTCATTCTGTTTCATTCATAGTTTTCTTTTTCTTCTTTTTTTAAATTTCACAGGCAGTGGTAAGAAGCTCTAGATGTTTCTATCAGTAGCCACTTACCGGTGAATTTGTGTAGTTCTTCTCCACCAGTATGTTTCTGGCACAGTTGTTGATGTGTTTAAAGCGATCAGGTCCTAGCAGAATCCCTCCATACCAGCGTGATACCACCACCATGACATTTCTCACATTCAAAATCTGTGATGTTCAGAAGCATATTTATATACATATATAGACCGGTGCAAATGTGAGTTTTAAAGGAAAATGAAAAACCCATATATAGAATTGCACATAAAATTTCCCCATGTCTTTAATGGCAGAACCATGAATGAGCAGAGTGAGATTAGTAACAATTCAGGGGACAGAATGTTTAGAAAACAAACACTGTGCTCCACAGTGTCCTGTAATTCCAAATTCGGGGCCACTGGGCAGAGTGAAGGGGAGATCATGCAGGTGGGATTCCAGTTCTTGGTGACTTCAACCAGAATAGCTTAGCTTAGGCAGCTTTTTACCCACTGGCCAAAGAGCAACACAAAACCTGCCTCTGAACAAACCACTAGAGAGAACTGGGGCTGCGTGAGTGATCACTGGAGCCTACCAGTGAGGTCTTCCTCAGTTTGACACTTGTCAAATGCTGCCCTTAATGTGAAGCCCACCAGTCTACAGGCCTGACCCACACAGGGTTCCTATCAAGGGAATGGCCTGGTTAGAAAACAAACCTCCACATACAATAGCAGAAGAAACTGTAGCAACTACCTTAGGGGAAAAAACAATCCATTCTTAAAATTAATGAACAATCAATGATCACCAGACAGATGAAGAAAATCCAGCAGCATGAAAGAGAAAGGACAAGATAAACAAACTAAAATGGAGCAAGAAAAATTCAAGGGAAAAAACATCTAAAAAAAGGAACTAATTAGTATACTCAGAGAAACTCTAGAAGATACAGCATCCGTAAGAGCTGAATAGCACACTATGACAAGGGGAAAATAGAGAACAAGAAAGAACTCTTGAAAATTAAATACATGGTTGCTAAAAAATTTTTAATGCAATAAAAATTTTGGAAGACAGTCAAGAAAACGTCTCAGAACGTAAGGCAATGGGATGGACAACTTAATTAAAAAAAAAGAAACGTTCTGGATCTATCCAGACGTCCAGTATCTGACTAACAGGAGTTTTGCAAAGGCAGAAACAGAGAAAATAGAGGGGAGGAAACTGTCATGAAACAAAAAGGGTAAGTATTTCCAGAGCTGAAGATAATCTTCTGTCTATGACTGAAAGAGCCTGAAAGCACAGCACTTGCTATTAACCCTTTGCTTTCTGCCCCATATCCAGTGGTTAAAAATACCTCTCAATGTTTAAAAATTAACTACTAATAAAACCAAATACATCTCATATTATATAGTCTATAGTCTATAGATTTATTTATTCCTAAATGGAGCTCTGATTTGTTGAGAAATTTTATGGCTCGCAAAACAGGATTAACAGGGTTTAACTCAGACTTACCTCCATGAGATGGAGAAGACGCCCACCAGCTGCTGTTTCCCCGTCATCCTCACAGTCCTGTAAGAAGGTCTGCTTATCCTCACAGTATATTCTAGAAATACATATAACAGTGTTATACTTTGAAACCTTGAAATATTGTAATGAAAGTTACTCCTTCATACTTGGTGCCATCAATTTACTCCCAAAACCAGCATATTTGTTTTTAAAAATCCTTCTTGAACTATATGTTAGCTACCTTTTCACTGATGATTTACTATCCAGTATGCTTCACTTTTTATATTTGGGAAAGCTAGGAATGAAGGGTGCCTCCTTTAAACCAGAAGTGCTACAATTATGGGAAGGTGAGTTTACATATCTGACACTTCTTCCACTTAATCTTGAAGCCAAGATTATAGAGAGTAGTCACTGGAAAACATTTACTGAGACCATACTGTATGTAAGCATTCTACATTCTAGGCACTATGAAATGATATAAAAAGATAAGTGGTGTACTCCCACCATCAGAGAGCCCAAGCACTAGTGAAAGAAATGCAAAAAGTATATAAAAAAGATGGAGGTGATAAAACCAATGTAAATTAACCCTTTATGCTTTCCTAACATCTTATTCTAGCCACCAAGCATTTATCTATCTTCCTCATTCTAAGAATTGTAAGATTTATTTTTCTCTATAATTTCCCCCTGGATAGTTATTAATATCAGAGGAAAATCATGGTATTTTTACCCATTTAAATTATCTAGAAAGTTAGCATTTGGAATAATAATAATGTAGAGCTACGCTGTAGTAGAAGAAGCTTGGCAAATAAGTATAGATATAAAAAGAAAACAGTGCCAGTTAAGTATGCCGTCTGATGGATTTCTTAGGCCCCTGCCAGTGGAACCATCCAGGACTAGGCAAAGGTAGCAAAGACATCTTCCTGACTATGGCTACAAAAAGCCAGATACTACCTTATGCATACACTTAAGTTGATTAGATTTATTTTATTATAGCAGTCACATCCATTCATTCATCTTTCCATCCACCAATCCAGCTATCCATTCACTCATTCAGTAAATATTTACTGCTCACCTACTATGACCACACTCTATAGAGTTGGCCTCATTTGAAGACAAGAAAGTTAGTACTATTAAACTAAATTTTATATGGCAAATTTAAGGCAAAAAGGAGTCAGGGGTTGGTTTATATTAGGCTTGTAATTATAATCTAACACACTAAGATTTTATGGAAGAAATGAAAAAAGTTGACTATATAAATCAGTACTGTTAGCCTTAAAAAAAAAAAAAAGTACCATGGATATTTTCACTAACCCTTTCCTCACATGCCAGGAAGATAATGATGCAGCAGCCGATAGCTGTGTGTACCAGTAGCCTGAAGAATGCCCCATAACTCCAAAGCAGGAACAGCCCAAGAACCAGGAAGTAACCTTAAAAGGGCCCTAAGCATTCAAAATATACAACACTCCATGTACAAAGTCCATGCACCAAATAATAGTTACTAATTTAACTCCCTGTGGAGTCCTTCAAGCCTCTACTTTGTGCCTTTCTAGTCTTATCTGACCCACAATTCTGACAAGCTAAGCTCCTTCATTCCCAAGTATCAGTTTTACCAGGGGGTGAGTTGGAGGGGCTGCTACCTACAGTCATGCTGACATCTGTGAGAAGTGACAGCTGATCATGCATTAATATGCAAATATACTCAAGAACTTAAAAACCAACACTCTGGGGCCTGTAATAGAGTATCTGGCACAGTATTTAACTTTCTGATAACTTAAGATCAACATCATGTACAGTGACTACTGAAAATGCAGCCACACAACCATGAAGGAATAAAAAGAGATAAATGAAATGAGATTCTCAAATTCAGCTCTACCACTTAACAACTTTTGTGATTGAAAAAGTTAACTTCTTTACAGTCGCAGAGTTGCTAAAATAATTAGAATTAACTTTCAGGTACTTAGCACAGAGTAGGCACACAAGAAATATGTAGGATGATTGAATGGTACCTATTAATACTTTTACAGCACATTCTAACCACTGAGAGCAAACACGGTCTAATCTCTCATACATATAGTTTTTTAATTGAAGTATAGTCAGTTATAATGTGTCAATTTCTGGTGTACAGCATAATGTTTCAGTCATATACATACATATATTCATTTTCATATTCTTTTTGAATATTGGTTGCTATAAGATATTGAATATAGTTCCCTGTGCTATACAGAAGAAAATTTTTTTTTATTACTTGTAGTAGTTAATATGTGCAAATCTCAAATTTTTATGTTGATTATCCTAACTCATTAAGAAAACATCAAAATTCTGTCTACTGATACTCTAGTAAGTAGGGAAATACATAACAAATAGTTTTTTGTAAGTTTTGGCACTTAAAGGGATGTGACTTAGTAATATTAAAAACTCACCTATCCAAAATGATGAATTTTTTTTACAGATTTTTGAGTTTTAGATAGCCTAGATTTTATAAATAGTCTAAATCACATTTTAAATTTGCACCAAATTCCTATGTCTATATTCTGACTTATTTTAGTCCTAAACGCTATACTTTTAAGTCTGTACTAATTTGCATATTTTAAAAAATATACCTTCATCTCTTTACTAACAAATCAGCAGAGATTTGTGTAAAAACTTTGTATTCAAAACTAAAAGATACGTAGTGAAAGAAGCCACTCTAAATTCACTGCTAATGGGAACATAAACTGGTTTAAAAGAAAAACTTTAGAAAGTTTGTATGTATCAGGCAGTATGTAGAAAGGCAGTATATATCAGGAGTTTCAAAAAGGTTCACACTTTTTGATAATTCTACTAGGAATCTGTTCTTTTTTCCTTTTAAATTATACTTACATTTCATTTCAAAAAAGAATCCTACCCTGAGGAAATAGTTCAAAAGGCATACAAAGATGTTCACAGGACTATTTTTTATAATAGTGGGGAAAAAAAAACTAAAACAAAAAGGAAATGGTTAAATTGTGGTCTGGAGCCTCAAATATTATACCACCATTAAAATAATGTTTATAAAGCGATTATAACAACATGGAAAAATGCTTCTGTTACATTTAGAAAAAAACTGGATACTAGAGTAAAGCATTGAAAACTTTGCACAGGAAAAAAAATATTTCACAGTATCTGTTAATTTAATGGCAGAAAAGAGTTGCATTTTCCTATGATTCTTTTTTTCCTACAGTTTCCAAATATTCTACAGATACTACTTTTATAATGTAAAAAAAAACACATAATGGCTGTTGTTTTTTAAATCATGCATCAGTTTCCCCCATTTGTTACAAATCGCACATTCCTAGAATTGTGATGGTCACTTACCGGTAGGCATAGATGTTGTGGGTGGCACTAGCTATTTTCTTATTCTCATACAATTTGGCAAGAACCATTTTCACCTTAAAAATAGCAGTAATACAAACAATGTATAATTTTTATTTGTTCCATAAATAAATGCTTAAAAAAACTTAAAGCATACTGACAGATACACTGTTGTATTGAAATAGTTAAAGAATCTGAAAAAGCCATTTCCAAAGTTTTCTCCTCATCTGAGGGGCAGACACTGGAACGCTCAATTGGTATAAAAATGATAGACCTGGTATTTTTAAGCACCAGTTGTCAACAAATATTTAAGCACTAACCTTGTCCAAGGTATTTGTATATAGAATTTTTTCCCCATGTAGAAAAATTTAAACGAAAATATGAGAATTTCTAGAAATGAGCTCTGCAAATTTACCAAACAGATGTATCCAATGTGACAGGTGTACAGTAATGATATGTTCCAAATGTGATAAAACCAAAACTCTCTATATGAGGAGGTAACATGAGCCAGGTTTTGAAAGTTAAGTGACAATTCTTCTGCATCAAAAGGGAAAAGGGGAGAGGGGACAAGCAGAAGCCATTCCATTCAGAGAAGACAGCATGTACAAATCTACCAAATTTAGTAAATAAAAACAAAGGATGCTTAAATTGGAACTTCAGATAAACCACAAATAATTTCTTATTATAAGTATATCCCATGCAATAATGTTTATCTGAAATTTCAATTTAGCTAGGTATCCTATATTTTATCTGGCAACTTTAGCAGGACATAAAAGAGAAGGGTTCAGAAAGTGACCAACAGTTTTCTGTAGCTAAACTTAAGAGTGTGAATGAGATGATAGAAGATGTATCAGAATGATAAAGCAGGGTCATATCACAAAGGGCTTCGTATAATGAGTTGAAATTTTTTACTTGTATCCAATAGAAATCAGCAAAGATGACTAGGTGTGTGGGGAGGAATGACATGTGGTCAGATCTTTCAGGAAGGTAACTAGCAAGGAGTATAGAAGAAATACTGGAGGTAAGGAAGACTGAGCTGGAGTCAGGGAGACCAACTTGGATCAAAAATTGTGCAATCTTGTTTCTCAGACTCTCAGATTCCTGAACAGTAAAATAAAGTAGTCATTGACCTCTAAGATTTATCCCAGCTCTCACAAATTATGATTAAGTCTAAGTGACTATAATCAGAATTATAGTCAAAGCAGAAAAATGATCCAGGATGAAAAGATTCACAACAATGTCTAAGGAGGACCTTAGCAACAAGAATATAAGCAATGGCCAAGGACAAAATAGGGTTCCTGAAAGAAAAGCCCCCAGAAGCCTACACCAAAAGCTGTTATCCTGACTGCAGTCAATGCAGAAAAGAATTTCCTCTTCCAATGACCAAAAGAGAGTGAAAAGCCTTGTGCAAAGAACTATATCCCTGTAGGTCAGGGCTTCAGAAGAACTTAGACAGTAGAGTAGCTGCAGAGACCAAAGGGAAGAGACTTAATGCTTAAAATCTATGTTAAGCTAATGAGACTTTTTGATTAATTTAACTTTATAGGCATACTGAAATTGTCTCTTACATTAATAAAGTTTAGGCTAGATTACAGCAGCAAGGAAGGAGCAAATGATTCTGCTGAAAAGAGAGTGAGAAAGACAAAGACCTAGGAATACCATTTTTGACTGAAAGGTCTACCATTCTGATATCCTTGGGTGGAAATCAGGTGACCTAAGATCAAGAAGCAGATAGGAAAAGGAATTCAGATTGGGAAGAATTGGGTTCAACCAATCTGTCCACTGTCCCCTTACTTGGGCAACACTGGAACAGACTCAGTTTGACCCACGTGATAGGACAAATAATTTTTTAACAAGCTATTAAGCACCATAATTTTCTACACTACCACAATGGGTTTTTCTTCTTTGAAAATCAAAGTCTAGATACAATTTTGAAAGCAGTGATAAACAGAAACAATGTTCTGTGATCCCTAGTAATTTGGGGGTAGAAAATGAGCAAATACTTTTTTTCTTACATGAAAATTAAACAACAGTAAAACCAAGGATAATATTGCAAAACCATTTACTTTAATTACTTTGGAAAAACAACATCTGAGTGAGCCAGACATAGTAACTTTACCTGTTTGGGACAAACTACTGGAGCCAAGTGTGCCTGAAAAGTACTTCTTCGGTCTGTAATAGGAATGCCATGATCAATCGGAGGTAACTCTTCTATTTCTATAAATTTAAAGAATTATATTACTTTTATTTTTTAAATTTTTACATTCAAATACTGAAAAATTGGCAATGGTATGGGGAGGGAAGTGGGGAAAGAGATGTAAATTATATGGTGAATCAACTCAAATAACCAGCAATAGTTGTCCTTTAAAATTAAATTATAATTTTAGTAAAAAGTTTCCCACTATATTGTACATTAAGATAAAACTACTTGACTTATAAATGATTTTCACTTGCCAAGGTCACCCAGTGGAAATGGTGGATTGGGACTCAAATCCTGGATTGTTTCAGTAGTGTAAGTTGGTGTAATACCTAATTTTTATGAGTATAAAGGGGCCCTAAGACCAAAAAGATTGACAGCTGCTAATACACCATAACATACTTATCTACTCTACAGTTGATGGACCTCTGGGTTAGAAAACCTATGACTTTATTTTGTATAGCTGTAATATAATGTCTTCAGCTAATAAAACTGTTCCTACTTCATAGAACTGAATATGTCAACAGTATAACAAGTTGGTATTCCATCAAGTAATGTGATTTCCAGTTATTCTGCCTTTTAAACAAGCTTAAGAATCATAAGTTTTATTCTTAACTTAGTTGAGAAACTTATCAACCATCCTAGCTACTGCACCTGCCTCATTTAGGACGAAAAATTATTCAGAAGAGAAGAATTTAATTTTTTTCCTATTTCTGTTCACTGATCTGCTGAATCTTACTTACCAAGTCAGTTTGCCTTCTAATTGATGAAACACTTCAACTATATTTGTAAAAATGTTTCTGAAGACTTTAAATAACTTGCAAAAAATCACTGCACTTGTTTGTGGCAGGACTAAGACAAGAAACCAGGTTTATGCAGGATGTTTTACCTTCCCCGAGTAGGGTTCTCCTCTTGAACCACTGTGAGCACTGTACTAATACAGCACTAAAGTTAATACGAACTGGATGCTATTTCTTATGACTGATTTTTCACTTTTTCTTTTAATAGTGGATCCTATTTCCCAAAAGAGATCTTATGCCAAATCCATAATACATGAATGAATAAAATGGAAGCTACTTAGACTGAAACAGGGGCAGCTATCCTGTGTCTTTTCCTTCATTTCCTCTTTGTCCCTTTCTACTAGTCCTGAGACACTATACAAGAACTTTAAATTTTCGTGATACTGTTTAAAAGCTGCTATATAATGGCATAGGAGACTCCTTACTCCAAAAGTTCCCCCTCGTCTATCATGTTTTTTAAAGACTTGAGGAAACTAATAGTATCATTCAAAATTTTTAAATACTAAAATGGAACATATTTTCTGATAGAAACATAGAACTGATTTATCACGTCAGCCTATTCATAAGTTGAATATTAAGTAATGATGAAACAGATCTGCTTAAGCAAAAACTAAACTCTTAAAGTCATTTTACTAGCTTTAATTCAGTGACTGCACCTTAATTATTATACTTATAATCTGTGAGCATAGACTAAAATTTAACTCTGAGACATCAGGGACAGCTAAGGATTCCAAAATAGAAATATAAAAACAGGATGTGAATTGGAAATATTAACACAACTTTTCTTAGTTTTAATTTCTCCTGCCACTAATTCAAAATTCTAGATTAGTAGCAAAAAAAAAAAAAAAAAAAGCAAACTTCTGTTTTTCCCTCACCATTCTGATAGGTCTTGCAAATACAAAAATGGCCAAGAGACAGGGGAAAAAAACCCAGTTCTCTACAAATAAATATTTCCTCACATGTGAGAGTTTACTAAATTACTATACCATTCAGAACACTTTATAATGCTAACATCCCACTTTCCTCAAAAGAAACTTATAACATACCTGTCTGACTTTCACTGATACCAAAATCCAATGCTTTGACTGGATTTTCTGGTTGACATGCTAAAATGAGATCATCTTCACATTCAACATCTTCCTCTTCAGTTTTCTTCTTTACATCTGGGCCTAAGTGGATATGAGACATGATGAATGATCATAAGACAGTAAGAAATTACACTTAAGAAATCACTAGTCTTGGTCTCTAAATACCATTCTTAGTAAGAGGGACCAGAGCTCCCATGAGAAGGGGTTGACTCCAGGGTTGAGACAAGGAAAATACAAGATAAGCCTGGAATATCCTGTGATTCCAGAGAGTAAAGACATACTCAAAAAAATTTGGGACCTTCTAAAAAGAACACAGGAACCTATCTGAGAGCTTCTAAAGGCCAAACCTGGAACAATTTGAGCAACAAAATAATGATAGTATGGAATTTTAACCCACGAAATAATATACATGAGCCTCAAAGTATCTCCCCCAAGATACTTAACAACTACAAAGGGAAAGACAGCAACTGATAGTTACCTTTATATGTCAACTTGCCTAGGCTGTGGTACACAGATTTTGGTCAAACGCTATTCTAGATGTTTCTGTGAAGGTATTTCTTAGATGGCATTCACATTCAAATTCACTGACTTTGGGTAAAGCAGATCACCCTCCATAATGTGAGTGAACCTCATCCAGTTAAGATCTTAAAAGAAAAAGGACTGACTTCCACGGAGACAGAAGGAATTCTGCCAGCACGAAGCCTTCAGCCTTGAGCTGCAGCATCGATTCTTCCCTAGGTCTCAACCTGCCAGCCCACCCTGCAGACTCTGGACTTGCTAGCCTACACAATCTCGTGAGCCAGTTCCTTCAAATCAGTTAATCAGTATCTCTCTCACCCTCTTTTTCCTCTCTCTCTCCCTCCTCCCCCCAACCTCTCCCCCCTTCTCTCTCTTTTTCCCTCCTCCTCTTTATGTATGTAAATACATACATCCATACATCCATACACACACACACACACATAATATATACACCTAGTACTGGTTCTGTTTCTCTACAGAACCTGAACTAATACAGTAACTTTACAGTGGAGACATCTGGCAGATAACACCTTAACCAAGGAATCAAGGTAAATATCAACAATAATAAAACATAATGACACCATGAACTCCTTGATATGATACACTGTAAAGAAGACAGTATCATTTTTGTGGTATTCTCACCAAAATGCCTACTTTTACTCCAATCATGAGAAAATAATGAGCAAACACAAACTGAGGATATTCTACAAAATGGTCCGTACTCATCAAAAGTGTCAGATCATGAAAGTCAAGGAAAGACTGGGGAACTATTTACAGACTAGAAGGAAGTCAGGAGAAATAACTGAATGCATCATAGATTTCTGGACAGGACCCTAAACAGCAGAATGAAAAGTAGTGGAAAAATCAGTGAAATTCAAATAAGCTCTTTAGCTTAGTTGATATTATATCAATGTTAGCTTTCTGTTCTTGATCATTATACTTTATATAAGATGGTACTAGGGGAAGCAGGGCAAGGGATATGAGACTATTTTCCAACTTTTCTGTAAGTCCAAAATTAGTTCAGAATTTTTTTAAAGTTTAAATAGTTGTATATAATTATTTTAAAATTTAGTATTTCTATAGTAGAAAAAACGAAATAATAAATAATAAATTTGTACTGAAGAGTAATAGTAAAATAAAAATAAATTGCTTGTCAAGTGAGTACCCTGGAGAAGAAAATTCTCATGAGATACCAAACACGATCTTATACCTTATTTGTACTTCAGAATTATTAATTCTTCCATTTTAATATGAAGTCTACAAAAACAATTTTTGATTTTAAAAATCCCAAACAGAATTTTTTTAATTTATAAATTATACAACCTAAATCAGATAACTCTCAAATCTCAAGAGTGGCTAAACTAAATTATGGATATAGCTGGGAGAAGGAAAATATCATTTTTAAGATCATTATAATTTTTAAAATTTTCTAATAATTGAGTGATCCCAAACTTTTTGGAGTCCTAAATTTTTACCGGTATCAATTCCATTTTTGCAATTATCCCACACTCTAGAATGGTGGATTGGCAAAAATCAATTTTGTTTTGAAACCACTCTTCTCAGATGCCCTGAAATGCTGCAAAATCAGAACATGGAACATTAAAAGTTAAGGAAAATACTTCAAAACAGATTGTCCCATGACCAGAATATCTTCGTATCATTTATCTCTTTAACTTTAGCGGAAGCAGTAAAAACACTTGCTTCTATAGAAAAACAGTAAAATGCTCTGGAAAAATATATATTACTATCAACTTTAAATGTATACTTATTTTGATGAGGGCGTCTTCAATAACTGGTCCCTGTAAATAACCCGTCTAAAAATTAGTAAATAGACTACATAACAATAAAACTTTATTTGAAAATAAAATCAGGCTTAGAAGAGTTATTTTCCTGTCAAAAGCCTTTGTGGTAAGTGGAACAAAGTAAACAGAGAACATTAGAAATTTCCATGTTGTTATATACTTAATGATTAAATAAAAGATTAATAGTAATAAAGCACAGTATCATTTTCAAATGTCCTGAAATCAGATAGTGGTGATGGCTGCACAAGTTTGGAATATACTAAAAACCACTGAATTATACATTTTAATAGGTGAATAATTAAAAGGGTGAATAATTATGACATGTGAATTACATCTCAATTAAAAAAATCAATTTTCAAAGTCAATTTTTATATCCCAAATATTGGTCAGTGTGTTTTCCAAAGTTCTCTTTATATAAACACTACACTCATTTGAAGCTAATGTCTAACTTATATAGTCTAATAATTCATGAAGAATGTTACATGGTTCATATTACCTTAACCGTAGTCAAAGAAAGCAAAGATTTTTGACCTAAGTTCTTTATCCATTAAATTCTATTTCTATGAGTTTACAGTAATATGCAACCAAAGAGGCTAAACCTTATCGAAAGAAATTATCATAATTACATAAGTAAAAAACTTTCAGGAGAAACATATTTTATCATATATAAGCTATAAAACAGCATAGATTTTTCATTAAAAGTTTCAATTAGAATATCTACATAAAAATTTAATTACTGTAAATCAAAAGAGCACTGATAACATTTTTGAATCCTACCTGGTTCTGTCATCTGAGATTTTTGTATTAGAACATCTCTTATTTTCTCCACCCACAGATAAAGAATACTTTCACCAATATTCTGTCTAAACAAAATTCAGATGGAAAAATTATTATTAAAAACATTTCCTTCTCATATTTAAGAAAATATAGACATATTTAGAATCTAAGAAATCATATGCAATCTAGCCACCACTTTTAAAAAGAAATTTATAAAAACATGAGATTACTAATATTTATAGATGAGTATTTAATATATCAACATTAAAAAATTCCAACTGGCTCCCAAATTAACACTGCTTACTTACAATAAGCAGAAGAGTTGTAACCAAAGAGGAGAAAGGAAATTTCTGAACTTGAACTGGATAAATTAAGATCGATATAAATGTGATTTAGTTTCTATCAGTGAATATAATTTCAGTATTGATGTCCAATCATTGCTTGCTTTTCTGAACTTTTTGAACAATTTCAAACCACTTATTTGGTATACTAATTTCAACAAAGAAGAATACAAATCATCTGATAAAATCCCTCAGAAAGCCAATTTACAAGACTTAAAAGATAATCAGTGCAAAACTTTACATTCATATTTTGTTTTCAACAAAGTATTCTATTGCTCAAATTGATTCATTCTGGTTCCAAATAACTGTTTGGCTGCCTCAGATGATTAAATCCATCTCAAAGGCACACTGAGAAAAAGAACATGTCAGAGTTATGTTAAATGATGGCAACAGCAATGAAATAAAGGCCCAAGTATCTACTCTTTAGGGAATGACAGTAATTTTAGATAAGTTTTAATATGTATGTTTTAAAGAAATCACCACACTACTTCATAATACCTTACCTCCTTCCTCTAAAAGTTGACCTTAAAACCATTATCTCTCTTTATCACCACTCATCAGCACCCACCAAAGGAAACTTTAAAAACAAGCATACAGGAAAAAACAACACTGTTTTCAAACAATTCTGTACCCTCAAATCCTCCCCATCTCACCCAAAATTCCTTAGCACTAAAATGACCCTGTGTTCTTTGGTAATCTGCCTTTTTTGGATAAAGCAAAAGTCAACTGGAAAAGTTTTTAAAAATTGAGAATGTTGTTTGAGTTTCTTTTAAACAATTTCCAATCCCATCCTCTCCTTTCAGTAAAAGATTTAGAGGTATAGACAGAGAAAGGTAAAATGTATTGAATGTATACTAAGACCAAAGTACATGATCTAGATCAACACATTTAATGCTCATTAATTGTCTCAAACAGCAAGTCTTATTTCCCCATTGTACGGATGAGAAAACAGAGCTAGAGAGATCAACTAACCTGTCTAAGACAGTCTTATAAGCAGTAAGAAGTCCAAAGTCAGAATGTGAGCACAGACTTACTCCAAAGCTCAGGTCAACCACTGCATTTTGCTCTCTTATCAAGCAGCTGTGCCCTTAGGCAAGTAAGACACTTGAACTCTGAGTCTGTTTCCTCATCTATAAAACAGATTTACAGTAGTATCTTGTCTTATTTTACAAAAGTAGCTTCTTTTCAAGTGGACCTTTCTTAATTCATTCAATAGATCTTTAAAGCCCTCACCTATACACCAAGCACCATGTGCAGCCCTGGGGGTATGGAAGTGAATGAGAAAACTGGGCCTCATGTCTCAATGTTTGTAATTATCATCCTTACAAATCTACAGTTTTGTATGTAATTGTCTCCATATCCTGATATCATTCATTGACTTCATCACACCACCATCATCAAAAGTAGTAATAGTAATATCTAGTGTTTAATGAACACCTACTTTATAGAAGACATGTATAAAATGCTTTGTTACCTCACTTAATCCTTACAACCACCCTTTGAGAAAGGAAATTCATCCCTCTGTGAATATATATAGTCCCATTCAGATTTGTTGTTGTTAGGGGACTAGGGAAGGTGGGAAGCAGAAAACACCTTGGAAGAATTTCCACAATTAGTAAGTAATTTTTCCAAATAATAAAGAAGAATTAAACCTGAACTCCAAATTTCCTCTCCTCTGGCCCATGGCTTCCCGCAGAATAGCATACAATAGCACTCTGCCCAACATCATTTATCAAATGCTTTCTTCCCTAGCATTTAACAAGACTTACTGAAATCTAGTGTAAGGAAGTTGTAGTGGGTGTGAAAGGTTTCCTGAAGAAAATGAAAATTATCCTTTCTCTTGGACCCAAAAGTTCTATCTAGTGGGTTGTTGTTGCTATTGTTGTTACTGATGTATTTGTATTTTCTCATGTGACAATAGTTTGTTCATATTTTTCTTTACTAAGGTATATTTGATTTTTCATGTCTTTTTAACTATAGACTAGGATTTGGTGGTTTTCAAACTTTTCCTTTGCTGTTATGAAATCTCTCACAGGACTGAGTAAATTAGAACAGACAAAAGCTGGAGTCCTCTCTCTCTCAGTGGTCCTAGAGGAAGTCTGCTGAATCTTAAGAACTGGAGCAAAATATGAAGACTACTTATTATGCAGTGAAGTGCTAAGCTTTTATTTATGAAACTAAATTATGGTAAAGTAGCTGAATATAAAAAGTCCAGAATACAGTTTGTTTCAAATTGAGTAAAAGACCAACCTGGATTAAAAACTGGTATTTTAGTTGAGATATATTGTGATTAAGTATGCTTAAATAACTATTATCCAACCCAGAATAATCAAAACAAAGTCAAGTTACTTGTGACTCTCATTTTAATCATGGCTCTAATTTTTGTATCTTTAATACTCTAATACTTGTATTTGTTGACATAAGGGTAAACTATTTACTGAAGTGTACTAATCAGTTGTATGACCTTAGACAAATCACTTGATCTGAATAATTTCCATTATCTCATTTTCAAAATGACAAAACTGGTTGAGATGACTCCTTTAGCAAGAACAAAAAAGAGAGCTACGATAATACAGTGCTAAAATACATGCCATGGACTATGACAATTAATCTTCACAATGATACTATTCTACTTTCCTCGTTTTACAGATGAGAAAACACACTCAGAGAGGCCACACTGTTTCAAAACCTGACTCCAGAAGCCTGGCCAAGACAGCCTGACTAAACCCCAGACAGGCAGAACTTCCTAACTCTAGGCTCTGACCTCCCTTTTCTTAGAGCATTTTCTTTAGAAAACTTGTCATTGTAAATTCTTCCTTTGCTCCTTCGGGATGTATGGATATCTTTTTAGAAGTTTTGTCAGTTTTAGAACCTGGGAGTGCCTTTCTCATGGACCTGGGAGCAATTCTTTTGAAATGTAATCATCAGGGAAGACAGTGCCCCTATCTCCTAGTCTCTGTGGGAGGGCAGGAGCCTAACTTCTGATGAGCAACAGTCTGCAAACAAAGATGGCCTAATCACAGAGAAACACACTTGCAGACTCAGGAAGTAACAACATGCTGTACACTCACTGACCAACCTCCCCCCAACATCCTCCTGTACTTTCCTACAGTTCATCCCAGCCCTTCAAACGCCCCTGCCTTTTGTTTCAGGAAATCAGGTTCAGACTGTCTTCTGCCTCTCTCCTCTATTGCAGTAGTCTTGAAGAAAGTCTTCCTTGCCTGTTTAACTTGGTCCGGTGCAATTTTTGCTTTGACAAGCCTCACTCTCCAACTTCCAAATCTAAGACTTCATGATACATCAAAATGTGAAGAGCTGTGGGAAATTAAAATAATCATTTTCTTGGATTTTAAATTAAGTATTGTTGAAATGGACCATTATAAATTCAAATTTAAAAAAAATTTTAATCCCTTTTATTTTCAACACCAATTAGTATAATGTTCAAAGTATTTTTAAATCTGTTATTTACCTTTTGTTTTATTAAAATAATTATTTTCATATATTCAAAATGTCCATACGCAAAATATTTAAACAAAAATAAGGTATGATAAGCAAATTAAATCTACATCTACCCAATCACCAAATCCTAGTTTCTATTCTTAGGTACTTCTTTAACGGACCATTCTTCTCCCCTGTGTTCTTGTTGTCTTAATAAAGGTCTCCACTGTCTCCCTCCCAAGTTACTAACTGCTCTTCCTGTGGTGTCCCTCCTTTCACACTCTTCACAGACCACCCTCCACACTGCCAACCAAACCTGATTATATCACCCCTTCCGAAAATGCCCAGAGCCTACAAGATAATTTCCAAACTCCATATCCCAGCTTACAGGTCCTTTCTTCTTACACCTACCTCAGTATATATTCATGGCATGCTAAACTACTTGCTCAGCTCTGAAGATGTCAGGTTGCTTCACATCTACATGATTTGTAATTTCTGGTCCTCCCTAACTCTTGAACAGCTCAAGTGAACTAGTCACAGAGAACAGCAAGTTGTGTCCTATAGGAGGGAATCTCTTAATAAGGGTGGAGGGGTACTTTTGGGGTAGAAAAAGGCAAATGGAAAGCCATTTCAGAGGGCATGAAACTGTGCATAGACAGGAGAAAAATCTAACTGATGAATACCAAGTGTGGAAAGTTTTTCAAGAAAGAGGAACTGTTCAACACCACCCAAAATTACAGAGATCAAGGAAGATAAGAAAAGAAAATGACTATGAGATGTACAATTACAATACCTTTGGTGAGCAATTTACAGTATATCTCATTCTACTTTAAGAGGGGAGATACACTGGTAAATAAGCATAAAAAAAGATTAAAGTTTGTTGGGGGCACAAAAGGTAGAGTGGCCAGTAAGGTTAGGGACAGGTATCAGAAAACATTTCATTGAGAAAACAAGTAATACTTAAATGCTGAGGATGATGGAATCACTAAATATCACAGAATATCTTCTCTGGACTACTGCATCTGCCTCCTAACTGATATCCCACACCTGTTCTTGCTCCCTTCCAATCAGTTCTCCACCCAGAAATAGAAGGGTGTTTTCAAAATGAAAATCTTATCATGGCATCACAGCACTTAAAGCCCCTCTCTGCTTCCCATGAGTCTTAGGAAAAAGACAAAAATCTTCAACATGGCCTACAGGACTCTCCATAACGTCCCTGCCTACCTCACCACGTCATTTTCCTACCATGCTCCCTTCTCTCTCTTCCCCTCTCTTCTCACTTCATACCACCATTAGTTTGTGTCTTCACATGTGCCAAGCTCCTTGACACAGAGCCTTTGCGCACGCTGCGGCCTTTCACTGGAGTCATCTTCACTTAGCTACTCAGCTTTTAAGTCAACCGAGTCATCCGTGACCTTCACTTAGCTACTCAGCTTTTAAGTCAACCAAGTCATCCCTGACCATAATTTAACTTTCAAACTAGTACTGCACATTAATACCTTTCTCTTAACAAAACTTACCACAGCTACAGTTTTACACTCATTTTTGTGATATTATGAGTCATATCTCTTCTGCCAGTAAATTCTAAATGCCATAAAAACAGAGACCATTTCTGGTTTTGCTAACTATGTATGTATAGGATCTAGTACAATGCCTGTCATGTACTATTTGTTGAATGAATGTAAGAGTGAAAAATACAGTATACAACAGACCCTCAGTATTATGGCCTAATACAAGAAAATTACCAGTAAAAGTATATAGTAATTTAATGAATAATTGCTTAGGATTCTGCTGTTACAAATTTCATTCCACATAGCATATCAAAATAAGCGTAGTATCTGAATTTACCCTTATAAGTTAAGTGTTTTTATAGCTATTGGTTCTAAATATTAATGTATTTTTGTATGTAAGTAAAATTCAAATCAAATGTATATATAAAATTATATAACCAATCTTTCAAGTGCATCCTTTTTGTTAATGGAAAGGCAGCTTAACAAAAAGTTTAGAAAAGACCTTAACATATCACAGTTCCAACAAAAGCCCACAATAGAGTCACTAATAGAATTTTTTAAAAAATCATCTATCACTTACATATATATTTCCTCAAGGCTATTTGATAAATCCGCACGTTCTTGTCCTTTAAGCCAAGGAGCACTAAGATTAAATAAAACACAATAAAGAAGATTATTCAAAGATTGTGTTTATATCTTGAAGAGAAAATACTGATTAAATCACAAATTGATCTTTTTTATTTAACTTTTAAAAAAATTATCTGTTTTCATTAAAATGTTGTATTATATAAATCTATACAGTTCCAAAATGCTTTCATTGGCATTAACTCATGTAGTCCTCCCAGAAAACCATGATGAAACTAACACTGACATTATTCAATTAAAATATGGTTTAAGAAACAGGGGAGTTCATAGGATATCATAAATCTGCCCAAGTTTACCTAAGTGGCAGAATAAGTTCCAGAATATAAATTTCCAGAGTCACTATATTTGCCACACTATCAAGAGTTCTCAATTTTTTTCTAACTGGTGCCTTAAAAACAATTCCAACAAATAAGCTGGTTGCCACGTGACTGTACAAAAATTAACTTTTTCTGAAAAGGGCACTAATGTTGACAAGTATTCTATGATCACATCTTTCATTTTCAATTAAAAAAATGAAAAATTACAGAACCATTATTAATAGCAAATTGTATTGCTCTGGTTTTAAAACACACAAAAAATAATCCCACTGGTAGATAGACATTTTAGTAATTGAGATTTAATGCAATTCCATCTGCACAGGTTTATACATCTTAGTAGGTCAAGCAGGCAAGGTGGATCAGAGGTTACTTGGACTCAGCAGGCATGACTCATTAAGACTAAGCCTGGGCTGCTGAGATGGTACCTGGACAACAATGGAAAGAACAAGCACCACAGGCACCACGGATGATTCCTGGAAGGCAGCCCAGCTTAGGCAGAGGCATGTCAAGAAACTGGCGAGTTCAGCAGAACCAGGTTAGGAGAAACTCTACAGACCAGGCTTTCTAGATTACTAGGTTACGTAAATGGAAGATTTCCTTCCCCATCTCTAAAGACAATTCTGCAGCTATTTTACCCCTATGAACCCTGTGATCCTCTTTCATACTGAGTGGCATACATTAATGTGTTCTTACATAATTTAACTTTTTTACTTAAGTACTCTATACCAAGTCCAAAGGTGTTTTTAATTTCTATATACATTTTGTTAAGAAAGATATTCTATATAAAAACACTGTACAGTATAGAGAAATAATCTTTTTAAAGCATAATCTTTTTATAAAAATATAAGTGTAGAATTATAGCTTACTTCAGCTGATAAATTGGTGGAGCTGTACCTGGATATTCATTCGGTAGCATCACCTACAAAGCAGTTTAAAAACAAATCTGTTTACACTTCATCGTGGCTCAAAAATAACTACATTTATAAAGACTAGTCACTGGACAGAGTACTAACTTGCCAAACTAGAAAACAAAACCACTGTTTTGTTAAATCTCAGGAGAGAATTCCCTCCTCATATTTATGCTTCTACCTTAATGATGATGCCAGTTTTTTAAGAAAGAGATCATTATATGCAAAGAAAATATAAAAGCAATGAAAATTTAGAAAATAAGGGTGAGGAGGACAAAGACAAAAGGAAAAGAAAAACTGAAATAGAGGCATTACACCCTAACCCCAAATGAATAGAGTAGCACTATACTGTTCCAGATATTCTTAAGAAATTTTTTTTAAAAGCCTACTAAATACTATTAAATACTTTAAATAACTAACAGTAGAGAACCACGTTTCTTTTCAAATCAGTATGACTATAAACAAATACTGACAAAAAACTCAATTTAGCATTTATGTTGAAAGTATCAGCAGTCATAAACAAAATAAGTTTCAAAACAGAAAACCATAGCTGACCTTTTCATTTATTTATCCTAGCCACAAGTGATTCCCAATTAATAAAGAAATGAGTATCAGGGGTGAGGGTATAGCTCAGTGGTAGAGTGCCTGCTTAGCATGCACAAGGTCCTGGCCATTAAAAAAATAAACAAGTAAACCTAATTGCCCCCCCCCATTTTTTTTTTTATTTAAAAAGATAAGTAAGAAATAAGTATCTACTCTATAAACCATCTCAATTACTAACCTATTCTTCCTCTTAAATTTTAGCTATCTCCCCAGGTTTAGACCCTCTCCTATTAAATGGACAGGATAATGGAAGTGAAACTCAAGTCTGCCAAGGTACATTAAGAACACTTAAATAAATAAAATATTTGAGATAGGAAAGATTGAGGCTATCAATGAAAGTGTAACTTGAAAGTGATCTGAGATTTAATTACCCATATGTTTAGATCATCAGTGGTTAACAAATGCCATCAACAAAAAAAGACAATTCAGAACAAGTCACACAAGAATAATCATTAGAAAAACACAATAGTAGTCAATCATATAGAGTCAATATTGTAAGCTGAAAATGGCTGTGTAAAAATAAGTAAATAAGTAAAGTTAAAAAAAGAAAATGGTTGTAGAGAAGGGGAAAAAATACCTGCAAGCAAAGTGTCCACTTTGGGTCATCTATATCGTCGCTAATTCTAATACAAAATATTTTGGCACAGTCATCAATGACACACCATTCCTCGCCATATATAGCTGCCATTGCTTCAATTTCCTCATTCTGAAAGAGGTTGATGGGAGGGAAAAAAGTCAACGAATGCACACCCTAAAAACCTGAGTTTTCCTTACAGCTTTATAAGGTATTTGCAATTACCGTCACTAGCTTGTATGAAGGATCACTGTGTGAACAATGCCACACATTCTTTACAGCCAGTCACCATGTTGTACTCTCTGGATGCCAGACACTCTTGCAATTACTGGCACCAGCCTTGCTACTATATCACTGTGCTTTTGACCACTACTAAGCCAAAATATATATGCACTGTCATACCCCGTAGTGAGCTTCACAAGTAAAAGGACAGACGTGTTTTCTCTGCTCCACCTTCTCTTTTTAACAGGTAACTCCCACCCCCACTCATCAGCCGCGTTGCTACAGATTAGCCCTATATTCCTATTAGATCTCCGTCGTTTTTGTTTTGAATCTGGGCACGAGGCTGGGTGGTTATTTCTGTTCTTTGGTAATCAAACGCTCGAAACATTTTGGAAATTATTAATTTGGTTTCGGGTTAAAAAAATAATACCTGGATCTAAAGGGAAAAATGGGAAGCAAAGTATACATTTAACTTTGTATCATCTCATTGTATCCTCCAGCCCAGTAGGAAAAGCTTTAAGATCGCCCACGTGAGCCACGCGCAGGGGAAAGCTCAACGCCAAGATGAGTAAGATATAGTGGGCCCTCAGGGGACTCCAGGGTCTGTGTTATTATTGCCCGTTTTGCAAAGGCAGAAACGGGGTTCTTAACTCGCCCATCCAAGGTGACCCGGAGGGGACAGGGTGGGGAGCAGAACCCAGGTTTCTGCCTCCGGCCCGGAGCTGCTCAGTCGCGTGCTGATGGTTGACGATGACACTGTCCGAGGCAGGCCTACCCCGCCGACACTCGGGAGCGGCAGGCCGGAGAGCGATCGGCTGAGAGCAAGCGCCGGGAAAATGAAACGCGGCGGAGCGAATGCCCGGCAGCCGGCACCGGGCGATGCAGGCGGGACCGGGGGCGGCCCCGAGCAGAGGCCCCCTCGGAGGAGGAGTCCTGGGGCGGCGAGGCGAGGCCGAGCCGAGCCTGGAGGTCGGCGCCCCGCCGGGGCCTCACCTGCCTCTGGTCGCTCCCTGCGTCCCCCTCAGCCATGTGGCCCCGGGAGCCGCCGGGCGGCCACCGCCTGCCCAGGTCCGGAGCGCGGGGGCGGGGCACTGCGGCAGCGAGCGGAGCGCGGGCTGCGGTGCGGCCCGACCCGGAACCGCAACCCCGCCACGCCGCGCGGCCCACATCTGTTTCCGGGTTGCGGACAGGTGGTGTGAGGGGCTCCCTGCACTAGGGGTTCCGTACCGTAGCCTCGCGCCCGCCCTTCCCTTCCTTCTTGGCCCCACCCTGGGAACGCCGTTCCTCCCGAGCGCCAGCTGGAGGCCTAGACGGCTCTGCTCCTGAAACTCGCCAGGGCTAGGGGCTTCTGCTCAGCCTCGGCGCCATCGGAAACCCCCCGGAGTCGGGTTCCCCGCCGCGTCCCAGGAAGGGACTCGTCTTTGCATTTCAAAGCAGAGTTTGGTTTTGGGTTTTTGGAGGGTTTGTTTTTTTTTTAGTGTTTTAAGATCTTTTGTCTGATTTGGGCAACGGTGGGTTTGATTTACCAAAAACAGGAGAGGGCAGAGGCAATTTTGAAAGCGTGCAGAAAAACTTACCCACTCGCTGTTGTGTTGTGATAGTTTTCTTTGGTTTTCTTGGACAGTTTGTCTGGGAGCAACTTTTGTGCAAGACAGTAGTTAAACGCCAGTCAACAGAAAGGTCATTGTTTCAATGTCCAAGAAATTGAATCTGTTTGTGTCCTTTCTCACCTGCCCCCAATACATTGGTTGTGACTTACAGTAGTCACCTTATTCAAGATACTTAATCAAGTCACTTTATGTCATTTGAGAGGCATTTTATTCCCTCTTGTCTCGCTTTCTTCACACACACAAACTCAAAATATTACATCTTTTCTCCCGTGTTTCTTATCCATGGGCATGTTTTATTTCCCCTTTGAAACACTTCTCCAAGTCTGGAGTACCCGTAAAGAATTCCACCTGAATTACTTTGAAGCGATTCTAGTATAAGCCTTGTGGATTTATTAATTCAACAGATATTTATTAGGTTTTTATTGTGCTAAACTTTGGAGATGCAGATTTAGATGTCATGCATTGCCTTTAAAGAGCTAAGATGTGGGGGAACTAAAATGAATCAATATTTAAATGGACTAGAATTAAGTCCTATTAATAGTACAAAGAACAGCCATCTCTCCAAATTTTATTGGGCTTCTTGTTCCAGAGAATGTTTGAACTGAGTTATAGAAGAACAGGTAGAGGTTAGCTAATTGAAGAAGGAAGGAAATTGTTCCAGATGGAGAAAGAAATATTGGCAGAAAAATTGTGGCCCATTTAAGGAACGTTAAAATGTAGCAGAAAAAAAGTTCAGCACAACTTAACCTAAACAAAGCATAATATATCCACTTTATTTATTAGTACCTCTTTCTTACCACATGTATCATCCCAGTGTATTTTACCTTCTGCAGACTACAACCATGATTTTCTATTAATTTCTATTTCTTCATTGCTAGAGCCTTTAAATCTTTTGAGCTCAGACTCCAAACAGAAGTTACTCTTTCTGCTAGAGGGCACAAAACAAAACTTTCCCTATTTCTCTGATGCATAAGCATGTGGCCCATAGGGAGAACCCTGAATAAAGCCCAAAACTCAAGATAAGCAAAAAAGCACTTTGGAAAGAGGAGAAAATCACTGAAGCAAAAAGTGTAACAGACAGCCTACATTTTACAGAACATATTGGAAGAAAGCAAGACTTTATAGACAATTTAGTTGATAAAGACTGCTTAATATGAACTTTGAGCAGTTGCCTAAGCAGAGGCTAAGAATAGTCAGTAAGTAGTAACATAGACTTGGATACAAGAGGGGCCTCTAAGCCAGATTCTGCTGATTTCCACACCTCCCAGAGGACTCATTCAAAATACACGAGTCTGATGTGTCTTTTCTCCCTTGAAATCCTTTCCTTGCTCCCCAGAACTTTCATGGTAATGAGTATCTTAATGAACTATATCTTGGAGGCAGGAGGAGTGAAGTGAGGCTAATGCTGCAGCTGGTGAAAAATCAGCATTCTTTCCTGTCAGCTGGGAGAGGGGCCATTGGTCACTGTAGTGGTTTGCACAGTGTACTTGGTTTTGTCTGTGCTTAGACACGATTACAAAGTAGTTTGTTTGTTTGTTTACTCCATGACTGTCATAGAGTGACCTTATCTCATGTTGATGTGCCATAAAATTGTTACATTTGACCAGAGAACACTGGCCTAGCTCTGAGTGCCAGGCCAACGCCCAGCAAACAGAGATGGTCTTTCCTTTCCCACTTTGTCCCATTATCCGGTATAATTTTCTTTGAAGTATGAATCTGTATCCATCAATGATATACTTTATGTACTTTTCGTATGTGTGTGATTTGTATTCTCCTATATGTAGATACATATGTATCAGCTCCCAGAGGACACAGTATCGTCTTACTCATCGCTGTGTCTCCAATATCAAAAGCAGCCCCATCATATGATAGGTACTTGATAAATATTAGTTGAATGAATGCATAAATTAGATGCTTGGGGAAAGGACTCATCTGGGGGTGAGAAAGAGATTCATGAGGAATCTCATGAGGAAGTGGTGCCGAAGCATATCCCTAGTGGTACAGTCATTTCCAACCCCTGTGGGGCTGCCACGTCAGCCGGTGCTAGGCTGTCTGGTCTGGGAGACTGGGAAACCACTAGCCCTAGAATGAGTGGCCTTTTGAATTCTAACTAAAGAACGCTGTGAGACTGTGAAATGTTAAAAATCTGATTTTTCCCTGTCCAGGTGGGTACAGAAGATAGTCTAGTCCTTGTCAATTTGGATTGTTATTACCTTCAGGAAATAGAACCTGAAAAAACAGGTCTTTCAATTACCTTCGTACAGTGGCCATCATAAAATGTTTTCTCAGAGCGTCTATTTTATTGTCCAGGCCTAGGATTCCCCTACATATGAAAAGAATGTTAATGAATATAACTTTTTCCCCTCATTAAAAGGCCGTGGTATATTTGGAAATCATTGTGAAGCTTTCAAAGAAAGCATTCCAGGTAAATGTGCTCTCTACTGCAGTTAAAGACTTAAAAACTATTAGTGATCATTGTAAACACTGGTCTTGAAAATATTCCTTGAAACATTTTCCCAAAGTAGCAAAATTTGTATGTAGGAGATGATAGTAATGATTATGTTTATCTACTGTTTTCATATTTTACTACCATCATTTTTTTTTATGTCTTCTGATACTTTTTCTTACTGAAGTTATTAGTTTGGTTGAATTCAGTAGATATTTATTAAGTGTCTATTTTGTGCTGTGTGCAATGCCCTATGCAATTCATTTCCAGGAAAGCTAAGAAAGTATAAAGGAAAAGATATAACTGCCTTTTCCAATAAAACCTATTTTCAACTATGTGTAGCATGCTGAACTACTCTTGACTAATTTGTGCTGAAGAGATGCAGACTCATGAGCCTTCGCCAGGCACTGCTGAGCATCATCTTGTGAGCTTGGGATGGTATACATTTAAGCTGCAACAGAGAAATAGTTTCTTTGTGCTTTGGAAGGACTCCAGAGCCAGGATGCTTAGGTACAAATACTGACTTTACCAGTGACTAGCTGTGTGACCTAATGGTTCTGTGCCTCGGTTTCCTTGTCTTGACAATAATAGCATCTATTTCATAGGATTATTGTGAAAATGAAATGGCCTAACCTATGTAAATGGCTTAGTATATCACCTCGTACATGTAAATATTCAATAAATATTATTATTATAGGTTGTGTTTAATATGTTAAATTCTATTACATATTATGATAATTTTATCAGAGTTTACAGAGCTGTAAAATTAATAAACATTATATAGTAAACAGCTCTACAATATTTCATACAGAAGACAGTATGAAGTTTCGCTGTCTAACTTAGTATCTTTTGCTGCTCACTATGTGGAAGGTTGAGCATGGTTGCTGGAGATAGCAGTATTAGTAACACACAGTTCCTGCCATTAAGGAGCTCCCATCTACAGCTCACCAACTGCTGTGTAGGAACAAAACTCTAGACCTCTTATCTACTTTTTCTAAATGTGTATGTGAAACCGGTTTTTCCTCTTTCCCATCTCCTGTGACCTGCACTGGTTATCTAAAGTGATTCTTGCCACCACCGTATAGCTGTTAACCATGATCTTTGCACAATGCCAAGCAAATCTCTCCGTCAACTACTCATTTATATACCTATTCTCTCTCTCCTTCCCACTACTGCTGTTTTAAAATTACCCACCACTTATTTCTAAGCACATCACCCTGTTTATGGGTATTTGGACCCTAGCAAGATAGCATAGATGTTAACAGCATGAGCTTTAAAAGTAGACTATTTGATTCATATCCTGACTCATGTACTAACCATGTGATCTTGGACAAGTTATTTGGTTTCTCCAAGTCTTAGTTTCTTTACTTATAAAATAAAGATGTTAGTGTCTATTTTGAAAGTTGTTAATTCAGTAATGGAAAGCCTAGCATGTGTCTTGGCTTTCAAAAAATGGTATCCAGTATTACTAAAAAAAATCTATGATGTTGTATCCTTGGGTACATGATAAGTGGAAATGGTCTCCAACAGGAAAAGGAAGAACAAAACCACTGAGAGAGAAAATAGAGTGGCCAAGATCACTTTTGGGGTATCTATGGCAATAGAGGAAGATTAGAGTTATCATGCATAACCATCTCCAGAATCCAATGAAGAGAAAGGGTTTTCTCTTGCTGTAGAACATGTGGATTTAAAACTTTCAGAATGAGGTTCTAAAATGGAATTTTAACTACAGTGGCCACTTGTACTCTTTTTGATGGAACCAATTAATTAAATCACCCACAAAAGAGTGAATTGGTAACTGAAATGGAATGAATGTGAGCTAGTCAACAATGTACCAGTTAGGGCTTTGAGAGGAAGCAAGTGGAACACTCAACGGATTTGACTGAAGGGCTGTTAAGAAAGGGACAATTTACAGAAGAATGGGCAAAGTTAAGATACCCCACAAGGAATACAGAAGCAGCCAGGAACTATTAACCGCAGGAAGCTGTTAAGACCCCAAGAGTGAAGGAACAGCATTTTTGGAGGCCAGCAAGAGCAGAGCCAAAGAGCAGGGACTGCCCAACAGAAGCCGTGGCTGTAGAAAAATGTGGCCACTGCCAGGAGTTCTTGGCAAAGGGTGGGGGTGATGATGTGATCGATACCTCAACCTCTTCCCCCTTCCTGTTTGCACTCTCCTGCTGGTACCTCATTCTTTGAACCCAGCTGGAAGCCAGAGAGCTAGGATGGTCAGCCTCCCTAAAGGCCAGCCTCCCAGGATACAGAGCAGAATAGAGAAGGGCAGAGAATGGATCGAAAAGGCACGTGAATAGTCCAGAGTGGCAGTCAGTCTAGGATGTGAAGCCAATGAGGGAACAAAAACTGGTGGGAGGAGTGATATAAACCACTTCCAGGCCCATCTATAAAACCTCCAGGATGATCCTCTTCACTCTCTCCCGCAGTGACTCCAGTTGGTGCATTGACAATGGTGGTGCTCACACGGCAGGAACCTGGACCTCTGAATGGCTATTTAGAGCAGAGCCTCCATCCTGACCACAGTACACTATAATATGAAGCCGCCAAGGCTTCAGGGTTGTTTGTTCGATGTCACATGTCAGTGGGGGGCTGTGGGGGTGATTCACACCGATGACTGCCTAGTGTGCCTCTTTTCCGGTCTCTTCTCTCTCCTGAGCTTCTGAGCACTTAACTCTTTCGGTAAGTTTCTATAAAATGTTCACAAGTGGATATTTTAGATGTCATCTTAAACTTAACATTTCACAGCCAAATTCAAAACTCCTCAAGCTATCTTGGTTTCATACACAATCTGCCCTTATTTATTCATTGAGTTGGTCATTTTGGAATATTTATAAAATCTTGATCCAAGCCATAATCTGGGCTATATATTAAGATATAAAAATAAATAAGACAAGGTTTCTGACTTCAAGAAGACTGTAGTCTGACAGAGGTAAACATGTAAACAAACAAATGTATGAGAATGTGTTATATGCCCTGGTTATATGTCAGTTGCTTCCTCTTTTTTACATCTCCCAGGAACTGGGTCACGAGTATCTCGGTAATATCCACTTTCTCCTAGTGTTTTATTGGAAGGATAAGCACATTCTCCCTGCAGCCTGCACCCTTTCCTCACTGCGGTTCTGGTTCCATCCTTTTCTCATCCTAGCTCTAGTGTACCCTTGTATACCACTGTTAGACTGATATTCCTCAAGTGTTACTTTGTTCAGGAATATTTAAAAGTTTTATTTTTTCCTGCTGCACTGTCTCAGTCCTTCTGCCTGGCTTTCAGAGACCTTCAGATCAGCCTTCCTAATGCAGCAATTGAACCCTACCCTCCAGGACTCTCCCTTGTAATTGCGGGCCCTGTCTATTGTTACTCCACCTTCCCTCCCATTCCCACTGCTCACCTTATGATGCTTAGGGGTTTAGACTACATCCCAAAGCAAAGAAAAGGCAGAGTAGAATCCTAAGCAAGAGAATTAGTTGATCAGATCGAACTTTTGGAAGCATCCTCTGACTGTAAAGTCAGAAGAGATTAGGGTTGGGTGTGGGGGAAGGTAGGATGGGGAGGATGCAGGAAGAGATACTAGAGTGCTTGTGACTGAGAAAGAACATCTGGAAGCAAGCAGGTTGCAGGGGGTGGGTGGGGAGAAGAGCATTTGCCTTTTTAGTTCTGCTGAGTTTGATGAATTGGAATTGGTGATCAGAAGCTCAGGAGAGATATTGGAAGTCGAGTTACAGATCTGTGAGACTTGAGCATGCAAAGGGTTAGGAAGCCACCGGGCCACGTGAGCTCACCCAAGAAGAGTATGAACAGAAGTAAAGTTGAGGGCAGAACTCGCAACATTCAAGGCAAGAAGCTCAGGGAGACTAAGAGAAGACCATTCCCAGGAGGAGGGAAGGGGTCACTGGTGTCAAATGTGGCCACGGGTCAAAGTTAGGACTTGTTACGGCTTATTGGATTTTGCAATATGGAAGCCTTTGGTGTCCCCAGCAGGAGCGGTTTCAGTGGAGCCGTGGGAGCAAAAGCTGAGTATAGAGAGGAGAGGAGAGAATGCAGAGGGACTGGAGGGAGCTGGTGGAGACCACTTCCAAGTAGCTTTCCTCCTGAAGGAGGAGAGGGTAAGGGTACCACTCTGGCAGGAGGGTTTTTAAAAGACAGCAGGGATTAGAGAGCCCTTGTGCAGCGGGCACACTGTGAGAGCTGGAGAGGGAGGGTTGATGGAGTGCACCTGCTGAAGAGGTGAGAAGGGGGGATCAGCCATGGTGGAGGCTCCTGCCTTAAAACAGGACGGCAACCTCTTCCATTGTAAGAGAGAAGGAAAAGTAAGAAGGTGCAGGCAAGCGTGTTGGTTTGGTGGTAAGAAGTTTGAGGCGGGAGTTCTCATATAATGGCTTTGTTTCCCTGGTAAAGTAGGAGGCAAAGTCATCTGCTGAGGGTGTGCGGGGGAGCTGGTGGGATGAGGGGTTTGAGGAGAGAAGAAAGAGCAGTGAAGGGCAGGGAACAAGCTCAATCCTGGCCCCTCTTCTTCTTGCTCTGTTCTTCTTTCTCCCAGCCATCTCCTGCAAGGCCCATGCTTCAAGTCACCTCAGCACAGATGGTCACAAATGTAGCTCTCCAGTCCAGACCTCACCTCTAAGCTCTCAGCCTACTACCTGTGACCTCCACTTGAGTCTCTCGAAGGCTCCTTTAATACGTGCTCCTCCAGCTTCAGCTCAGAACTTCTAACAGGGAAGGACAGAAGGATGTTGGGCAGTGCTGGGAATGCAGCCCATGTTTAGTTCCATGGATGTGCAGTGTGGAATACAGTGTGTAAGGCTCTGTGCTGGCTTCTATGTCCCCCACCCCATCTTGGTCAGTTTTGCTTGTACTGTCTCAAATGCGTAACATTTCCCCAACCATTTCCACCTGGTCAAATCCTATCCATCCTAATGGCTTAACTTTGAAAGCCATCTTACCTGTAAAGCATTCACTGACAGCCCTAGCATGAAAACAAAACTTTCTTTCTCTATTCCTCCTTTATCTGAACTTTTCTTATGGTTCTTGCAATTTTCTATCAATATACCTGCTGATTTACAAGTCTTACACTGCCTTATCTGCATCACTATGTTCTTAAATTCTTGAAGGCAAGGCTGTTATGAGTCATCTTTTATCTCTCAGCCTAAAACAGTACCTTGCACAGGTATCCACTCACAAAGTCATGTCATTTACTAAATTAATATGTATTTACTGACTAATGAATGCCTGAATTAATCGATGGTGAATGACAGATTCTCAGCTCTGGTAAGCCTTACTCCCATCTTCTTTCCATTGGTAATCCTATATGATGTCATAGATATTTGTGGGTGATTCATCAATCTGTTTCTAGCCCTAAGTTCTTACCCAAAATACACTCCCACATTTTCAGTTTCTTGCTGCATCTCTCAAACTGACTATGTTGAAGGGGCTCATTTTCTGTTTCCTGCTGTTTCCTGTCTAAAGCTGAATGTAAATACCACCGCTTCTGTACATCTTCTCTATTCTGGTCCTCATTGATCTAGTCTTCCCAAATTCCTTAGAAATTATTTTATTTATCACTTCTGGGTGTTGTTATGGCTTGTCTCTTTTGCTAGTTTTCATTGTATGCTTTGCCTCCCAAATTAGATTATAAATTTCACGAGGCCAAGAATTCGTATATACATATATCTTTTTTTTTTTTTTTTGCTGCACTATCTTGCTCCTTTCTCCAATGTCTCTTCTCTCCAATTCTCTTAGCTGAGAAAAAATCAGCCACCACTAGAGGGCAGTGGAGGGGTCAAGATAGTAAGAATGAAAAAAAGGCAAAGTTTAGTGTTGTAAAAATAGGACTTAGTAAGATTTCTCTTCTCTCTTTAGCTTTATAGAAACAGATATGATTTGCTTAATTCTGGGTGCTAAATTTTAAAAGAGAAAAGTACAAACTATGTATCAGAATGCCATGACCATCTTGAGCGTGAGCACAGGTTGGCGCATCCGGGAAAGCAAGCCCGGGAAAGACGAATCCAGGCAGCTCATGTTAGCTGTCTTTAACTTTTTAGAAGAATGGCCTGGGAAAGGTTAATTCAATTTATTCTGTTCAGCTTTCTGTTGACTAACAGGTGAGAGCTATGTGGAGCCAGTGTTTGCCTCAGTAAGAGGAACTTGTATTAGTCATAATGTTGTCAGGAAAAGTGGTTTGAACTACCCTGTGAAGCAGTGATCTGCCAGTCTAGGAAGCTTCCCGGCTTAGTCTGGGCAAGTACCCCTTCAGAATGTGCTTGAGGACAATCTGGCTTTACATTTGAAGTTGGGCTAGATGATTTCTGCCACCTCTTCCAAATCTAAGATCCAGGAGTCTGGAATCTGATCTCTACTTCCAATTCAGGCCCCAAACTGGCCCAGCAAATCCCCCACTTTGATCTTTTGACTTCAGTAAGTGGACTAAAATCGCCTGCTATGGTAGCTCATCAAGAGTGAGGCCCTTGACCTGGCATATCCGGTGTTAACAGGTGACTCAGGAGTGGACAGTGGAGGTTAGTGGGGATCTGGAAAAGAGATGATTTAGAAGTTTCAGAAGAGAAGACAGCTGTAGAGACCTTGAAGGGAGGGGTGGCTATTGAAAAGCAAGGCCATGTGGACAGACAAGGTGGTTTGTTTGGGATTAAGAATGAGAGAGCTGAGAGTGAGAAGGGAGTAGGTATAGTGTTAGGTAGGCTCTTTCTGGGTTCAAGGAAAGAGAAACAGTCAGGTTACATCAGGTAAAGTATAGGAATTTACTGCAACCCTGCCTGAGATAAAATCAGAAACGCCTGTGCCTCTCTGACCCCGTGGTTGAAGATAGGCTGCAGCTGCCAGTCAGCGCCTTCTCAGCAGGGAGCCTGGCCCTTTGCTCCCTGCACCAGAGTTCCCACACTCTTCTCCTGCTTCTGTTATTCCTGAGCACCGCTTTTCTACTCTCCTTGCCGGCCTCTGGTTTCTGCTCGCTCTCTGCCTTTACTTCCCTCCATAGGCTTTTCTGCTTCCACGTTGGCTGAAGACTGTGCTTTGTATACTTCATAGTCAAATGGACGCAGAGAGAATCTAGGTGGCTGAATGCTACTCAGGCAGAGCCTATCTACAGGCCTTTGGTGAGACTAATAGAAAGGTGCTATTTAGTTAGGTTCCGGCCCTGCACCTTCCATGGAGCCAACAATCACAGGCTGCATAAGGAAGGCCTTAAGAAGGGGCTATGAGCAAGGCAGACTTCCTGAGGTTTCTAAGAGGGGGTGGTGTAATTTTCAGGCACAGACAACTATGGATGGAAAAGCAGGGCTATATTCATGATGAACAGAGCAAAGGGCTAACTGTGGAGGTGGAACTACTTACGGCCCAAGGAGCCCCTGCCTTATGGGAAAATCTATAAAGGGAAGAGTGAAAAACAAGAGACTGTAATGGGCATTTTTGAGATTGTGGCTGCCTATTATCCATTCCTTCATCTGATAATAGCACTGCACCTGGGTGGGGTGTGTGTGCATGTGCGCGCATCAGTGGTGCGTTGGCTCTCCTATGGAAGGTAGTCTTGTGGGATTGTCAGCCAAGGTGCCCTGCCCTATATACAACAAAAAGTCACTGTCTTTCTGTCTGTCTCTCAATTTTTCCTCTTCTGAAGGAAGACAAACGGATAGGAAAACAAAAATAATTGGAACATATTCTTTCCCAGTGGTAGCACCCTGGAAAAACTGGACTACTTCCTCCTACCCAGATCCCTGGAAATGCCCTAGTCCTGTCCTTGCCAGGCCAGATTTTCAGCTGTTTCTTTGAAACTGTGCAATACATTTCCTATTCGCTTGTTACCCAGTGTCAGTGTTCATTGCTAGCAGCTGAGAAACTACAAATATAGGGGACCTTTTTAAACTTTCTGTGTGGGGACCAGCAAAATCAATCATTGGTGGAAAGAAGTTGCTTAGACATCTGTGTGTCACACACCTGGGAAAAGAGGGACATGCACAGAATTAAGTCTAGGTAAAAATAATTTAATATCTGAAAATATACCAATTCACTTATTTCAGTTCTTAAATAAACTGAGTGTAGTGGCACAAATGACCAAAAAAAAATTTAGACGGCTTTAAAGAGAAAAAAAATGACATCAGAGCCTTGATGGTCTGGAGTTAATAATAACTGCAAAGTGCTTAATATGTAGGTGTAGGGGATGGTTAATTTCCCCCAACTCAACAGTTTGTCTGGATTCGCCTGATGACATGTGACCTACTTTTCAGCATTCCAAGTGGTAATTACCCAAAGCCCTCCCCAAAGTCTCAGTCCATAAAATCCTCCTTTTAATAAGACTTAATAAGCCTTTAGTACGCTCCTGCAGCACTTCAAAGTCACGCTGGCACCAGGGGAGTATTTTTAAAACATGCAGTGCACGAAATGCATTTTGGGGTGTTTCAAGCTTAAGACAAAACTGCAGGGACACAAACATCAGGTACTGTAATCTGGAGGGACTCTTACTCTGGAGGGAATTGTTGGGATGTGGGGAGGAGAATGGTAGTTGTGGGCTCCTAAGGGTCCTGAAACAGGCAAACAAAAAAAGCCTAGGTAGATCCAGTCTGAACTAGGCAATGGGTAATTTCTGATGAAGCACATTGTGATCTGAAGTTGCTTAACTTTTCAGTTGGGTCAGGCAGGCCTGGGAATGGCAGGGCAAAGGTTTAGTTACTCCCAAATCCCTTTTCCATCCAACCGGAGCTTCCAATTCTGTTCCTATGTACATGAATTGTAGATAAGGGTGACATGGTATCTTTAACACGCTCCATCTACAAAGTTAAAATATCTACCTGTTCACAAGCTCAGAAAAGAGTTTGGAAAAAATATTGTTTCCAGATGTTCTATGTCTGCCAAACTTTTCTCAGAATAGAGTATGACATAACTAGGAACAATATAGTAATTGCTCTGTTGTTCTAGATCATCACTGTCTATTATGGTAGCTGCTAGCCTCATGTGGCTTATTAAAATTAAAATTAAATTAAATTAAGAATTCAGATCTTTAATCACACGAGTCAGATTTCAAGAGCTCAGTAGGCACATGTGGCTGGTGGCTACTGTATTGGACAAGATAGAATTATAGAACATTTCCATCATTGCAGAAAGTTCCACTAGATAACCACGTTCTATAATAAGACTTGTACACACTGTTGTGTTTTATCTGTACTAGTCAGAAATCAAAATTCCAAAGAGGTATCTTTTTCTAAAGATTGTTTACATAATTATCAAAGAGACTCTAGTAAAACTACAGTACAATTAGTGATCTTATCAAGATTAGAACTTCTTTTATTGGTAATCATAATGATTACCTCCTGTTACTTTCATCCTATGGGCTAGGATGTGTTTTCAATTACAAACTCAAGAAGATAGTAAAGTGAACTGAAAAACTGAGAGTAGTGAATTTAGGCAGTTAAATCATAATAGTGAGAAGGAAAGGCTTTGTGGAATCATACAGAAAATTATTTCGGTAGTCAATTTTGGCCGTGAAGATAATTCAGTGTTCTTAAAAATAAAAGCCCTGAAGTTTCTTTTTTGTGAGGCAAATATGTCTGCTTTAGTTAACACACACTTTGCTGTCAAAGTCCTGTTCTATTCAAGTGCCTATTTTTAATTAATAAAAGATGATGCTAGCCTGGGATATACAAGCAAAGCTGCTTATGTTCTCCAAAGACATTCTAAGAGATCCGCCACATGATGTATCACACATAATGCAATGACCAACCGGCCTGTAATAGGTTCTCAGTACGTATTTCTAGACTTAAATCGATTGAAAAACTACAGTTCCTTAAAAATGATACCTTATATTAATTTTCATTACAAAAGAACATGTTCATTGGAAAACTGGAAAATACAAGAAAGTTGAATTTTTTTCATATGTTCATAATTTATTTTTTAGTTATGCATATATATTTTTAAAGGTGTTATTATACTAGAGTTTGAACCTTCACATTATAGACTATTAACTCCTCTGGCTAGACCTGTCATGCCAGAGCCCGAAGAGGTGGACTCTTTATGAAAGATACTGGGGGGGAGCAGGAAGTGAAGGAAAATTTGTAAAACCTTATCTCTTTAAGCATACCTCATTCCTACCCATCTCATATGGTTACACCTGTATAGCATTTAGAGACCATCCTTTGACCTGTGAAAACAGAAAGGGATGCAGCTAATTTACACTGCCAATTAAGTTCCCATGGGTGAAGTCGCAGCCAAAGCAGAAAATAATGTGGGCAGCTGGGTGATGTATTGGTTTAATAACAAATTTCCAGAGCATTAACCCAGTATTTATATTTGCTTCGGCTTGGGGGATTCCTCTGCCTGCCACAGCTCCCAGGTGTCCTCGAAGTAGGATCCACCCTTCTTTGGGTCGGGGCGTGGTGGGAGGAGCGATTGGCAAAGCCTGGAACCTTCCTCGGTGGTCCGGGCGGGACTGGAGCGTGCTGGGGCGGGGCGTACGGGGCCGGGGGCGGAGCGCGCGCCACGAGGCCCCCGCGCCGGCTGGTCACGTGCCGCACGGGCCTGGAGCAAACAACACCCGGCGCGCGCGCGCGCGCTGGTGGGGCCGGCCGCGCGGATGGGCGGTGCCACCTCACGGAGCGGTGCGCGACTTCCTCACGCTCCGCCAGGCTCCCGGCGGCGGGACCGTGGAGGCCGACGTTCCGCGGGGCTGCGAGTCTTCCGGGAGTGCGAGCCAGGTGACGGCCGCTTCCTGGGCGTGAGGCGGGCGGACTGGGAGCCTGCGGTCGTGGCCCCCGCCCCGGGAGCTCTGGGTGACGGCGTAGGTCAGCTTCCTAGGCCGGTTCCCGTGTGAGCAGGCTCCCTGCTGCCGGCTGCTAGGGGAGGTCTGTCCGCGCCTGGCTGGGGGTGCGTGTGCGTTTCCGAGGATTGTCAGGGTGATGGCCGGGCTATGCCGGGCTCGGAGCCGGAGCTCCGCTTCCCCGAAGTAGCTGGCTGCTCCAGCGTTGCAAGAAAGTTGTTACTAGTAGCAAGATGTTGGCATTTGTTGCATTTCCATTTTGGGTGCTACGACTTCGTCCTGGTGCCACATGCATTCCCTGCCAAGTCATCAGCTGCGTGCTTTCTCGGTACTTGTTTGTGGGCATCCCAACTTTTTCCTAAGAACGTAAGGAGGATTGATTTACCGGGGAAGTCACGAGCTGTTCATGTGACCATTCTCACAGTGTACCGCGTGGTCAGTTCGAATAGCATGAAAGAGTATCAGAGGGATTCGGAAACTGAAAGATTGCAGCTGCACAATAGAAATAAGTATTTGTTTACCCGGTGGCCCTGGTAATAAGCAGACGTTGAAAGGGGTTATCCTGATTTACTTAATATTATTAGTTTTCAGTCGTGAACGTTTTTGCTTTATGTAGCTTGTATTGCGAAGTTGAACTGTTGACATTGTGATATTAAGTTAACACACTAGGCTGCTTGAATGTTGCAAGTTTTGTGAATAGTTGATAACATAATCAAAACCGCTTTATAATCAGGGGTGTGTTTTCCTTGAAAAGCTCAGCCTTAGTATTGTAGTTGATGTATTTTGGTATAGAGTTAGGAGTATCCTCACCTCTTTACTCAACGTTTGGAAAATACTTTGTTAATTTCTTTTGATGGTTTAGCAATGTTTGCGTTCTGACCCTGATGCAAAGAATTTTTTGCAGCCAGTTTGGTAGGTATAATTTCTGAATCCCCCAGTAGAAATTGTAAAGATCTCTGTATTAGTTACGGAATAGTTACAAAATCCACCCTCTTTCATCCCCTAGTTCTAAACCAGGGGCTCTGTCTACAGACTGGGAGGGTTGGGTGGGGAGAGGGGAGAAAACCGTCAGTAACGTTCCTTTTTAAATTTTCTTTTTCTTTTCTCCCAGGCAGAGAGCAACTCTGCCAGCATTGAGCAACTGATATGCAAAATAGCAGTTAAATCTATTCAACCTGCAGCAGTTATCTGTCACAGTTGTGTCTCAGTGTAGGGTTTTGCCAGGGTCTGTTTATTAGATGACGCTTGCTAAATATCGCCTTGCTCATCAGCAGAAATTTGCAGGAGCTGGCTGACCCTTGTCTCGGGGGCTGCTCAGCCTTGCAGGTATTGTTCGTGCAGCACTTACACCTGTAACTCAGAGCAGCTAGGTGTGATTTCTGTAAAACCTTGCTCTCCCACTCCTCCCCCAAAGCAAAGGAAAATGATGTGTGTTTTGAAACAACTAGGTAGAAGAATGCAGCCAATTTCTTTTGAGTGATAACATGACTCAATGTCTATTTAACAAATTAAAATTTTTCTTCTTGTGGCTTTATTTTATTTACAGGTACATCCATATATTTAATCATCATATTTCAAACTTGGAACTCGCAATTTCTTACCTATTGCTGATACTAGGAGCTGAGCTTTTGTACATTATTTTGTATTCAATGAGAAAAGTAGTCAGTAGAAAGTGGAAATCAGCTTAACTAATAACATGTGGAGGAGAGAGCAAGGGCTTGTGAGAAATTCTGAAGTGGCTCAGAACCTTGTCAGTTACTCAAGCCAAGTCTGGTGGTAATCAGAACTTTACTGACTTATTTACTTATTTATTTGGGGGGAAAGCAATTAGGTTTATTTATTTATTTTTAGAGGGAGTACTGGGGATTGAACCGAGGACCTAGTGCATACTAAGCATGCACTCTACCACTTGAGCTATACCCTCCCCCTAGAACATTACTGACTTGTAAATTCTTTCCATTCCTTAGAAAGAGGACAGGTGTTAGTGTAAGCACTAGCTTATTATCAATCTCACCAGAATTCATTAATGAGGTGTCAGAAAAGATACTGTCTTGTGTTCTCTACAGAATATATTGATGATCATAATGTCAGATAAGTATCTTGTAGGATGTTCTTGATCCCTAGAAATGTTGAATTTTTTTTTCTCACTTGCTTAACCTCATCCACTAATAAGGTGGACAAGTATAAGAAATACTTTTAATGCTTAAAGTAAAAGGATATACTAGGTCACTCACTAGTATTCATCAGTCAGCAAGTAGGAAATTACTGTAGTATACAGTGAAAGCGGTCTTTAACTGTAGTTTCCTATCATGTGACACTGGAAAGTAACCACATGTTTTTACTTTGTTGTTTAAAGTTTTCCTTTAAAGAGAAACTTCTGGCCATATGGTGGGTAACTGGTCAGTGTTAGTACATATGAGTTTCATTAAGTTTGGAAGATAATTTCAGATATGAAATAATCACAGTGGGAAACATGGAAACATTTAAATACAATTTGTCTAAAATTTAAGGAATTTTATCATTAGAAGGTAACAGTCAACCTCCTTGTTGGTGAGTATTTTTTAATTATCCAAAACTGTATCTAATTTGTGGACTTCCCTGCTCTTTGCTTCTATGGGTCAAGCCTGTTTTGAAACAGTAGCTTTTAGAATCTATGAAGTTCATATTCAAGTCGGGGTGCATCTGAGGGTTAGTTCTTGGTTGCTGAAGCATATAAAATGTATTGCAACTTAAGGTTTAAACAATTTAAAAGATAAGGCTAGGAAGCTTATTTAATTTTCACCAGCTTTCATAAACATCAACATTTCAACTGAATAAAGGTAAAATAATAAATAAAAAGCCAGCAAGTAGGATTGTTCTTTTATCTGTATGACATCCAAGGTAGTGTGAGTACATAATGTGAATAAGAGAAGGTAATGTAAATAGGTCAAATATAAAGTGAATAATTTGGTATAAACATTTTATGTTAATTTCAATGGCTTACACACTGTAGTTTGACATACTGCAATTATAGTCAGTTCTTTCCCATTTCTTCTGCAAAAAAAAGATGCTGTTTATCAGGGCACAGAGTCTTATCAAGAAAGAGAAAGTTTCACTGAATTAAAAATTAAGTGATTTTAAATTTAATTTCATATCTTTAAGAGAAAGAGGCAAGTGCTTCCTAAAATAGACTTTATAATTTGCTGTCATCTTTAAATTGCCATGTTTTGGATCTCATTTCAGTTAGCATAAAGCGTCTTAAAATGAGGGGGTTAAGCTATGATTCAGAATGAGCTTCCTCAGTGCTCACACGTGAACAATAACTAGGATCAGTGGCTGTTTATTTTAGAGGCTGATTTGAGTTTTATGAAATACATAGCATTAATATATAATAATATGTTACCCCCGATTAGAAATTCTAGGTTCTGGTTATGGCAAGTAAAGCCCTACACTTGGCAAATAACTTTACGTTCGTGCTCTTCAGTTTCTTCATCTCTAAAATCAGTGTTAGATTAATAAGACTCTGTCTACCAATGTTGAATTTCTAAAACAAAAATGCATTTAATTGTTTGTGTTATCACAGCTGTCATAGTTTTATATATGCATATTTGTGTATGCCAGTATACGAATGGGTATATCTACATACCTAGGAATAGATGATCATATAAAAGAACTAACTTACTGATTGCTTGCTAGGAAACACTGATAGCAAAAATCATTTTACTTCTATTGCTATATTTTTACATAGTTACTTTAATTTTTAATATTTTCCTTATATTAAAAAGAATACCATATTAAAAGAAACACATCATTAAGCAGCTGACTACTTTGGAATTCAGTGCTAAGCACACTACAGATTTTTGTTTTAAAGACTTAGTTTGTAAAATGAAAGTATTTATAAATATTTAATTTTTCTCAGTATGCAAATTCCTGGTATACAGTGTATCTCAAATATTATTTTAATAATGTAGTATCAAGTGTAAAATCAGTATCTGCGAATTTAAAAGTGATCACAACATGTAGTCATAGAGTGATTTTTTGAATAATTAGGCTTCCTTTGGCTTTGTTAATCATACAGAAGCTATTTGGCAATTGTTAGAGCCATATTTCAGATGCTTCCTAATTTTTTAAAAATTATGGTAAGATACATATAACATAAAATTACCTTTTTAACCATTTTTGAGTATCCTGTTCAGTGGCATTAAGTATAATTCATATTGTTGTGCAGCCATCACCACTTTCTGTCTCTAGAACTTTCTCATCATCCCAAACTGAAACTCTCTACCCTTTAAACACTGACTTCCCATTTTCTCTTCTCCCAGCTTCCACTAACCACCATTTTACTTTCTGTCTGCATGAATTTGTCAATGCCAAGTATCTCGTATAAGAAGAATCATAATATTTGTCCTTTTGTGTCTGGCTTATTTCACTTAGCATCATCGTTTCAGAATTTCACTCCTTTTAAAGGCTGAATAATATTCCATCATATATACAAGTTGCTTATCTGTTCATCTGCCAGTGGACACTTGGGCTGCTTCCACCTCTTGGCTGTTGTGAAGAATGCTCCTGTGAACATGGGTGTGCAAATACCTGTTTGAGTCCCTTCTTTCAATTTTTGGGGGTATGTAGGCTCGGAAGTGGAATTGCTACATCATATGGTAATTCTGTGTTTAAGTTTTTGAGGAACCACCATACTTTCCTGATGTTTATAATGTCCAGTTAAATGTTGTTAGATGTATGATTGGATAAAGTTAGCCTGGATTTCTTTGGATTTTAACTTTTCAAATACCTTTAAGAACTGTTGAAGGACACGTCATTTAATATTTTGAGTTTCTGGTACTCAGGTGAATTAGCTCTGATTGTGGAACTTTACTATCTTTGATTTCTCTGGGAATTTTCTACTTGGATTCTGTAGAAATTAAGCTGGAATAGTAAAGAAAAGTAGCAGTTCAAATGATCAAATAGTAGACCTCTGACCAAATTTAACAAGTTATGATTGCCCTCTAAACTACAAATTTTAGGATCTCTGCCAAGATTTCAACAGTTGTTCGGGCCACAGAATTTACCCACTATAATGAATGGGGATTCAATGGCATGGCCTATCAAGGATGAGGACTAGCATAATCAGGTAATTGACAGTGTTTAAACAACAACAAAATATAAATTTGCTTTCCACTGAATAATTTAGAATTGGAAGCTTAGCTTCCCCAGTGGGCTTTGAAGGAAAGGAAACGTAACGCCAAATGGTCACTAGTCTCCTAGTTATTGAAGCTCAATGTTTTTGTCTATTATTTCTTTGAAAACATTCTCTTGTTTGTAAAATCTCATTAATCTTAAAAACAGGGTGTGGCTCCAGTCCACTCTCATAAGATGCATTAAGGGGTTATTTGTCTTTCTTTGGCTTAAGTATCCGAGAGAAAATGCTTTTCTGAAATAAGCACTCATGATTCTAAAGAATGTTTCTTTAAAATCTGTTCAACATTGAATTTGGATTCTTTAACTTTTGTGTTTTTTCTAAAGTTAACAGTTGATCACATAAATTTAAGATTTAGAGATGTGTCAAAGAAGTAGGGATAATCTTGTATAATCTTGGAGTGTATATTTTTAAAACATCTCTCTTTTCGTATGATTTTAATTTCCTATGACATGTAAGAAAACTTCATTCTTTTGGTCGCTAAATAAGGATGTCCCACTTAGTCATAATGAATGCGTTGCTTTTAGGTCTTGCTATAGGGAGACTTGAATGCTTTGTTCTCAAAGAACTAAGTCCACATTCATCTGTCCATCTGTCCATTTAATTAATATTTGCCTGCTGTGTTCTAGGCACCTTGCTGGTCAGTAGGGATATAGTGGGGAATGTGATAGACACGGGATCCTTTTTCCACTCGTGTTTACGGTGTAGTGTAGGGAGAGTCAAATGACCTCATGAGCACCTGCAGACTGACATTTGTGGCAAAAATAAGGGACCATGAAGGTTTATGAAGGGGGATCTAGTTGAGGTTGGAGATGGCAAGTCAGACCTCTTGAGAAATGTGGATAGTAATTTGTACACTTGACTTCCCAATAACATGAATTCTCCTAATGTAAGGCCTGGTTTTATTCATCAAAGATTTATGCATCAGAGTTTAAAACAATGCCTGGAATGCGGTTGATCTTCAATTAAGTGTGTACTGATTAATCTCCTGGTGTGATAGTAGAGCTAGGGAAGGAGACACTGGCTGCGGTGGTAATGGGGGACCTGCAGCTTCCGTGGCAATCACATTGGACCCCTTCCTAGCCCGTGCTGGCTTCCTAAGTGCCCACCTGAGGAATAAAATTTCAGATATTATTGACGTGTCAAGTTCTGAATATTCACGTCTGCAGACAGCGGTGGGCTTTGAGTTATAATCGTTCTCGTATGTAGAAAAAATATATAATGAATGTTTTTATGCCTTGGTTTGGAACATTTCTTAGTTTCTTTGTAGCATAGCTGAAAAGAACATAACGATCACTTTATTTTGCTGGTCTAATTAGTACCACTATCATTTTAAGAAGTTTAAATTACAGGTATTTTTGGAGTTGTGCTATTTTGACTGGTTGTTAGAGCCACTAGGAAATTTGCTGTAAAATTGTGTTTTTACTTTTCTGCTCTCAACAGTTACAAAATAATTGGTTTAGGGAAGTAAGTTTTAAACATATACATGGTTTTATAAATTTGTTTCCAAATGGAGGTAAGGGAAGGTGTCAGTCCTCTCCTCACCCCAACATACCTTTCTAAAGTAGAAGTTTATAAAGGAAAAGTGTTGAAAATGCCTGTTTGCATTTTTGAATTTATCCTCAGGGTCTTGCTTATTTGAGTAAGTCCCAAGTGTTATAGTCTGCAAACCTTTTAAAGTCTGCTAAGCCTGTGGATAGACTAGCTAGTTTGATGGCTATGGTGTTAAATTGCTTTGGAAAGGAGAGAATGAATTGCTTTAACTATATTTTTTAATCAAGCAGACACCTGTGTTGAAATGAATACATAAGAGATTTAGGCATAGAGCAACAACAGTTTTATTTTTCTGTCTCAATTTAATTGGCCTTGTTCCTTTCTTAATTTTAAAACAAATTGAATTCTATTTACCTCCGTTACCCACCCCACCCCCCCCCATCTCATAGTAAGGGTCCTCTCCTGTTAATGTACCTACGCATCTATTTCTCTTAGAACATTGGCATCAGACAGGAGTTCTCCCCAGCCCCCTGCCAGCCCATCAACCCCCATCTGGCCTGTCCCTGGTCTTAGTGTGGTTCTTCCTCTCTCTAAGGTTAATCCTTCCCTTGGGCTTTCCATCGACCTATGTCAGGCTCTTCTAGGATCCTTTTCATCCCTCATTCCTCCTTTCTCCTGTATATCAAGCTTTTCCTTTCCTGGTTTTTGCCCCACAGCCTATGAACATGCCCCTGTATCTCATATCCTAAAACTGAAGCCATCACGGCCCTTGGAAACAAAGTTACTTTAAAGGAATCTGCTGCATTCCCCACCATGAACCCCTTCAACTTACCCACATCTATTTTTTTGCCTTTGTCATTTCTATTGAGCATCGTCTTGAGGTCACCAGTGGCCTCCTTCTTGCCAAACGAGTCGGCATTTTCAGGCCTCGTCCCTGCCCTTCCTTTGACATTTCGCACCTATCCAACCCCCCTGAAACATTCGCCTCTCTTGGTTTCAGGGCTGCCACCCTCTCCTGTCCCCGTATCCGCACCTAGATCTTTTATGCTGGATCATAGTCACTGGCCTCCTTCCCCTTCAGTGCTGGTCTTCTCCCAGTGAGGGGTCTTCTTTACCCCTGTGATTTTATTGACCACCGATGGACTGATAACTCCCACCATTTTAATTCAAGCCTAGAGCTTCTTTCCTTTGCTCAAGCTCGTGTTAGCTCATCGCTTACTGGGCATATCTCCCTCCATTTCCCACAGGAATCGCCAACTCACCACTATGAAGATGGAACCGGATCGTCCCCAGAGATTGTTTCTGGTCTAACAGTTGTTCATCCGGATTGGAAACCTTCGTCCTGCTGGTCTTGGCGGTCTCCTCATTCATGTCCCAGCTTACATCTCACGGTCTCTGGGATTCCCTCCATAACTGATGCAGGTAAAGAGCTAATCACTCCCTTTCTCCTCTACACCTCCACTTCCCTTGTGGATTGCTACACTTGGCACATGTTGGTGTGATCGTTTGCGTGTTTGCCCTGTGTCTGGAGGGCAGGGACTGTACTGTCCGTCAGTGGACCTCCAGTGCCTGGAGCAGTCCTCGTCCTTGGTAGGTGCTCAGCAAACCTTGTAATAAATCATAAATCCCGATCCCAGCACTTACGAGCAACTGTTGTGGTTAATATGATAATTACAATGGACTGATAGAGTAGATAATAGATTTATTTTATACTCCTTTCCATATTTACTACATAAAAATGGAAAAACTGAAAAAAAAAAAAAAAACACAATTTTTTTTCTGTAAACCTAATGTGATGAGAACCCAAGGTAATATTAAGCAACTGCTAGTATGTTCTGGAGATAGTTGCCTCAAACGTTCTTTGATTCATTCTTAAAAAGCAGGGAAAGGATATTAAGTGGAAGTTTTTTGTGTTATGCCAGCAAAAGTAGACTGTCACTCTTTGTATAATGCACTTGTCTGGCTAAAAATATATATGTAAAATCACCTGTGATAAAATGTCCATTTAATTTGACAAGAAGATTTTTTATCTACAATAACATTAGAGAAATGCCTTTATGTTACAGGGAATTTAGAAAATACAGCTATCAAAAAACATTGAAAACCGTAATTTCACTGCAAGGAGTAACCACTGTTACCATCCTAGTGTATTTTCTACTCTTTCTCCGTGAATATGTAAAACATATAGAGATTGTTATCTATGAATGTATAAAACATAGAGATTGTTATTTTGGGAAAATGTGACTTAATACATTGCAATTCCATAGTTTTAGAAATTCTTTTATAACCTTTTTAATGGTTTCATAGTATTCAATTATATGAATAAACCTTTGTCAATGGACATTGTTTAACTTTTTTGCTTTATGAATAGGGCTACAATAAATTTAAGTATTGGTAAACTTTTAAGATGAGTAGTCAAATGTTTTATTGAGTAAGTATGCACACATAAATGAATGCAGAGGTGAATTAGAATAAACACTGCTTAACAAACTGTGAAGAAAGGACATTATGGTCACTGTTAGAAGAAGTTTTCCAGGAAAATTTGCACTGAAAGTCTGAATATCACTCTCTGGGTTGGTCTGAATTTGGCTTCCCTGAGAGTCTAGAAGAGCCCTTTCAAGGGGCCCCGAGTGCGTGCTGGGACCAGAGCTGGTTGTCTGACAGGGCTCTGAAGGAGCCAGGTTCTGGGCCCTTCCCTGGCTGGTAGGAGTTTTTTGGGGAGCAGACTGCTCTTCCTGTTCTGCTTCTGAGCTCACAGAAGCCCACCTCTAGTTCTCAGGGATAGGTGGAAGCTGAATGCTTGTGAGGAGGGCATGAGTACGCTCAGCTGATCGGGCAGCAAGACAAGGACATGCAGGCATGTGATTAGCACAAAGCCCAGACAATCCAAGTATGGATGAGATGCAAGCCAGGCACACGGCTGAAGTGTACAGCTCAGTGGTATTAAACACAGTGTTGTGCAGCCATCACCACCATCCATCTTCATAACCCTTTTCTTCTTGTAAAACTGAAACTTTATGGCCAATAAACAGTAACTCCCCATGCCCCTCTCCCCCAGGCCCCTGGCAACTACTGTTCTACTTTCTCTGTGAGTATGAGTACTCTTAAGTGCCTCATACAAGTGAAATCATACAGTACCTTGACCCTTGAACAACATGGGTTTGAACAGCATGGGTCCACTTATATGTGGATTTAAAAAAAAAAAGTAGTAAATACTACAATACTGCATGATCCATGGTTGGTTGAATCTGGGATAGAGGGCTGACTAGAAATTATGTTACGAGTCCAAGCTTATACTGCTCGCCACACAACAGGTCAATAAATTGAGAGACGAATTATTGGGGCAAGGAATAGCAACTTTATTTGGAAAGCCAGCAGACCAAGAAGATGGTGGACTAGTGTCTCAAAGAACCATCTTGCCTGGATTTGGATGGTAGTTTCTTTAATAGAACAAAGAGGAGGAGGTGAGTAAAAAAGGCGATACGTTACTGCAGTATTTCCTGGTTCTGGTCAGACTCTGAAGGGGGTGTGTTAATTTCTTTCCTGCAGCCTTTCACTGCTAGGCCTGGTCAGATTGTTTCCAGCGAGCTAAACAAAGATATTTTTGCTTACCCTCACTGCATGGGAGGTAGGTTTCCCCGAGATGGGCCATTATGTGTACTTTAAGCTACAGGCAACATCCCTTTAGTGATTAACTTGTACCAAAAGCAGTAGAATACAAAGTAAAAGAAACAGATCCAATATGGAGTCAGATTTGTTCTTCCCTATTACAGTTACATTTGACATTCAGCTGTGTGGAGGGTGATCCCCCTAAACCTTGTGTTGTTCAAGGGTCAGCTGTATTTGTCTTTGCGAATGGCTTGTTTTGCTTAGGATATAGTGCTCATTATGTTCCTCCATGTTGCACCATATTGCAGACTTTCCTTCCTTTTCTACAGCTAATTAACATTCCATTGTATGTATAAACCACGTTTGCTGATCCATTCATCCAGCAGTGGGTGCTTGGGCCGCTTCCACGTTTCAGCTATTATGAATAATGCTGCTTTGAACATAGGGGTATAGTTATCTGTTCAAGACCCCACTTTAATTTCTTCTGGGTATATCCTATGTTGGATCATATGGTAACTCTATTTTTAATTTTTAGTTTTTTTGAGTAATCGCTGTATTGTTTTACATACTGGCTGTGCCATTTTACATCGCTGCCAATAGCGCACCAGGGTTTTAGGTTCTCCACATCCTTGTCAATACTTGTTCTGTTTTATCATAGTAGCTTTTCTAATGGATATAAGGTAGTATCTCATTGTAATTTTGATTTGCATTTTCCTAATGATTAATGATGTTGTGCATAATTTCATGTGCTTTTTGGCCATTTGTATGTCTTCTTTGGAGAAATGTCTATTCAAGTACCTTTCCCTTTTTTGAATTGGGTTTTTAGAAGCTCTGTATATATTTTGGATATTAATCCAATATCAGATATATGATTTGCAAATATTTCCATTTTGTGGGTTGCCTTTTAGCCATTAAGTGTCTTTTGATGCACAGAATTTTAAAATTTTCATGAAGTCCAATTTATTTTTCTATTACCTGTGCCTTTGATGTCTTATCCAAGAAATGATTGCTAAATCCAATATCATGAAGCTTTTGTTCTGTGTTTTCTTCTAACAGTTTTATTGTTTTAAATCCTAAATTTAAGGCTTCAATCCATTTGAGTTAGTTTTTGAATGTAGTCTTAGGTAAGGGCTCAATTTCATTCTTTTGCATCATTTGAGTATATGTACAAGATTGTCTTTCTGGCTTCTCTATTCCATTCAGTTGTTCTGTATGTCTGTCTTTATGCTAATACCATCTATTTTTATTCTGGTAGCTTTGTAGTAAGTTTTGAAATCAGTGAGTCCTCCAGCTTTTGTGTTTTTTTCTTTTTCTTTAAGATTGTTTTGGCTGTTTTAAAGATTGTTTGTGGTCCCTTAAGATTCCGTGTGAATTTTAGGATGAGTTTTTCTATTTCTGAAAAACACAGCATTGGGATTTTGGTAGGGATTACAATGAGTTGGTAGATCTCTTTGGGTAGAGCTGACATTTTAACAATGTTAAATCTTCCAGTCCATGAATATGGGATGTGTATTTATTTATGTCTTCTTTCATTTCTTTTGCAGTGTTTGAGATTACATTGTACAACTCCTTTACCTCATTGGTAAAGTTAACTCTTAAGTATTTTATTCTTTTTGACGCTATTTTAAATGGAATTGTTTTTTGTAATTTCCTTTTCAAATTGTTTATTGTTAGTGTATGGAAATGCAACTGATTTTTGTGTTTACTTTTTATCCTCATACTTTATGGAATCTTTCCTGACTACATTTGTTATTTTTAACAGCTTTTTTTTTTTTAATGGCTTCTTTAGAGTTGTATACTTACACAATCATATCATTTGCAAAGAGATTATTTTACTTCTTCCCTTAAAATTTAGATACCTTTTTTTTTTTCTTGCATAATTCCTTTAACTAGACGTTCCAGTATAATGTTGAATAAAACTGGTAAAAGCGAGCATTCTTCCCTTGTTCCTGGTCATAGAGGGACAGGTCTAATTTTTCACTGTTGAAAATGTTTGCTGTGGGTTTTTCATATATGGCTTTTATTATGTTGAAAAATAAACTCTATCCTTGTTTTTTGAGTGTTTTTATCATGAAAGGTTGTTGAATTTTGTCATATACTTTTTCTGTATCAGTTGGGAAGATCATGTGTGATTTTTCCCCCTTCATTCCATTGTGTATTATGTTGATGAACTTTCATATGTTGAACCATCCTTGTATTCTAGGAATAAATCTTACTGGTTGTGATGTATATTCCTTTTTAATATGCTGCTAAAACTGGTTTGCTAGTATTTTGTTGAGAATTTTTGTATCAGTGCTCATAAGAGATATCGGTCTGTAGTTTTCTTGTGTCCTTTTCTGGCTTTGGTATCAGAGTAATGCTGGCCTCATGGAATGAGTTTCAAAGTGTTCTCTTCAATTTTGGAAAAATTTGAGAAGGGTTAGTATAAAGTCTTCTTTAATTGTTGGATAGAATTCTCTAGTGAAGCAGTCAAGTCCAGGGAGTTTCTCTGTTGGGAGATTTTTGATTTTTAATTCAATCTCCTTACCTGTTACGGTTCTTTTCAGATTCTCTATTTTTTCATGATTTAATCTGGGTAAGTTTCTTGTTTCTAGGAGTATTTTATTTAGGTTCATTTTATTTAGGTTATTCAATTTTGTGCATAGTTCACAGTACTCTTATAATGCTTTTTATTCTATAGAATTGATAGTAATGTCCCTGCTTTCATTTCCGATTTTTGTAATTTGAGTCTTCTCCCTTTTTTTCTTAATCTAGCTAAAGGTTTGTCAATTTGGTTGATCTTTTTAAAGAACCAGATTTTGGTTTCATTAATTTTTCTCTATTGTTTTTCTATTCTGTTTCATCTCTGCCTTGGTCCTTATTATGTGAATACCTCAGAGATACTGCAGGTTTGGATCCAGACCACCACAATAAAGTGAATATCACAATAAAACAAGTCACATGAATTTTTTGGTTTCACAGTGCATGTACAAGTTATGATTATATTATACTGTAGTCTATTAAGTGTGGAATAAAATTATGTCTATAAAAATGTACATACCTTAATTGAAAAATAATGCTGTTGGAAAAATGGAGCGATAGACATGCTCAGCACAGATTTACCACAAACCTTCAATTTGAAAACACAGCATCTGCAAAGTGCAATAAAGTACAATAAAGTGATGTATGCTTGTAGTTTCTTCATTCTGCTAGCTTTGGGTTTAATTTATTCTTTTTCTAATTTCTTAAGTTGCAAAATTATGTGATTGTTTTTAGGTCTTTTTTCCCCATTTCCTACCTATTTTATGGACTGTTTTTTTAAAAATTTAAATTTTTTTATTGAAGTATAGTTGATTTACAATGTTTTGTTAGTTTCTAGTGTACAGCAGAGTGATTTGGTTATACACACATATATGCTTTTTTGTATCCTTTTCCATTATGATTTATTACAGTATGTTGAATATAGTTCCCTGTGCTATACAGTAGGACCTTGTTGTTTATCTATTTTATGTATAGTCATTTGTATCTGCTAAGCCCAAACTCCTAATTTATTCCTCTCCCACTCCCTTTCTCTTTGGTAACCATAGGTTTGTTTTCTAAGTCTATGGGGTCTATGTGTCTGTTTCTATTCTGTAAATAAGTTCATTTGTATCATATTTTAGATTCCACAACATATAAGTGATATAATATGGTATTTGTCTTTTTCTTCCTGGCTTACTGTGATAATCTCTAGGTCTATCTATGTTGCTGCAAATAACTTTATTTCATTCTTTATTTTTATGGCTAAGTAGTATACATGTATACCACATCTTTATCCATTCATCTGTTGATGGACATTTAGGTTGCTTCTGTGTCTTGGCTGTTTTTAATAGTGCTGCTATGAACACTGGGGTGCGTGTATCTTTTCAAACTAGAGTTTTATCTGGATATATTTCCAGGAGTGGGATTGCTGAATCATATGGCTCTTTTTTAGTTTTTTTAAAGAACCTCCATATTGTTCTCCAAAGTGGCTGCACCAGATTACATTCCCACCAACAGTGTAGGAGGGTTCCCTTTTCTCCACACCTTCTCCAGCATTTGTTATTGGTAGACTTTTTAATGATAGCCATTCTGACTGCTGTGGGGCAATACCTCAGTGTAGTTTTGATTTGCATTTCTCTAATAATTAGCAATGTTGAGCATCTATTCATGTGCCTGTTGGCCACCTATATGTCCTCTTTGGAGAAATGTCTATTTAGATCTGCCCATTTTTGTATGGGGTTGTTTGTTTTTTCGTTATTGAATTGTATGAGCTGTTCGTATATTCTGAAAATTAAGCACTTATTGGTTGCATTGTTGGCCAGTATTTTCTCCCTGTCCATAGGTTGTCTTTTCCTTTTATTTATGGTTTCCTTTGCTGTGCAGAAGCTTGTAAGTTTAATTCTTTCTCATTTGTCTATTTTTGCTTTTATTTCTATTCCCTCAGGAGACTGACCTAGGGAAGAACTGCTATGATTTATATCAGAGAATGTTTTGCCTGTGTTCTCTTCTAGGAGTTTTATGGTGTCATGTGTGATATTTAAGTCTTGAGGCCATTTTGAGTTCATTTTTATGAATGGTATGAGAGTTCTAACTTCATTGATTTATATGCAGCTGTCCAGCTTTCCCAATGGCACTTGCTGAAGAGATTGTTCCCAGACTTGATAATTTCCATTGTCCTGTCTTCAAGTTCACCAAATTTTCTGCCTGCTTAAATCTGTGTTTGAAATCCTTAAGTGAATTTTCTGTTTTAGTTGTTATACTTTTCAGCTGCAAAATTTCTTTTTCATCTTAGGCTTTCTGTCTCTTTATTTTTGTTTTGTTTATACATTTTCTTGATTCTGTCCGTATCTTTAGTTCTCTGAGCATTGTTAAGACAGTTGTTTTAAAGCCATTGGTACATCTGCCATCCATTTTTCAGGGACAGTTTCTGCTGATTAATTTTTCCATTGAATGGACCCTGTTTTCCCTGTCTCTTTGTAAGCCTTGTGATTTTTTGTTGTTGTTGTTGTTGTCACTGAAAATTGGACATTTAAATCTAAAGTAGTAACTCTAGAAATCAGATTCTCATTCTTCTCCAGGATTTGCTAATTTTTAGTTTTATTTTTTGATTGTAGACTGTCTCTCTGCTGAGGACCAGCATGGGTGTAAACTTAAGGTCTTCTCATGTCTCTTTTGAGCCTTTTGGTGAGCATGAGCAGTCACATTGTAGATTATCCCCCTATATGCAGTTGTTTGTGAATGTCTTAGTCTTTAACACAGGAAAATTAAGGGGAAAATAGAAAAATGAATAGGGGAACAAAAAAGAGTGCTGGCCCTTTAAATTCCCATGTGGTCCAGCCCATTGGAGTGGCTTGCAACAAGGAGGCCAGGTGCAACAGCAGTGGCTGCCCACTTCTTTGTCTGCACTTCTGTGATCAGAAGCAGCAAACAGTGATCAGAGCCCAGCTTCCCAGTATTTGGAGGAAAGGGTCCTTTTTGCTGACCCTGGCTCCAGCAGGCTGCACCAGGAACACAGGTACAGGTGCCTGCCAGGTGGCTAGGGGTGGAAGATGGGAGCTTCTACCCTGCTAAGAGCTGAAATTGACATAAATTAATGGCAATTTATCTTCCAAGTCTTCCCTGGTAGTTGCAAATCTTCAATAGGTTCCAGAGTTCCCAAGTCTGCCAGTGCAGTTGCTGTGTAGGTGGGGAGGCAGTTACTTGGCCATGTCCCAGAATGCTCCCTAGATGCATGTATATTTTGAAATTCTTTGATCTTGTCAAATTGTTGCCTTTCCTCCTACAACATATGAAGGATTGTATGCATGTTAACATATAATATGCATAATATTATTAGCAGTTTACTGGAGTACACATTTTCTGTCCATCCCAGCATTTGGTATGTTTAATTTTTTTTAATTTTTGCTAATCAAGTAGGCAAAAAGAATCATTTTGATTTATTTGCATTTAATTATTAGGGTGAAAGAAATTTGTTTTTTTTCTGGAAACTGCTGTTCACTACACTTTGACATCAATGCTTTAAATTTGGTTATAGTCCTCTATAGTTGGCTTTAGGCTTGGTAAGAAAGTATGAGGATTTATTTTTAAGTGTGGTCTCTCCAGGATCATTATCTGTAATTATTTTCTTAACTGTTTTTAATGCATTAATTTACATTTCAGACTAATACTTTTGTATGAATTACCATATTTCAGCTTTCTGTCTAGTTATTAAAGTTGTACCAATAACTATTTACAAAATACTTTGTTTTTAGTGGAATGCTTTCATAGACACAATCTTGCAGCAGCTCATGAGGTTGATTCTATTTTGTAGATGAGGAGACAGGCTTTGAGAGAGTAAGAAACTTGCCCAAATGTCTAGTACACTTCTTCAGTATATAATATAGTGAACAAAGAGTCTCAGGGTCAAATTTTGGCCCTGCAGCTGACTCGTTTAATCAGTTCTTTTGTCTGTCTTGTTAGCTACAAAATTAAGATAATTTTTTTCCCTTTGTGTATTAGTAGATAATAACCAAAAGCGAACTATGTTCTTAGATAATAGCAATGTTACTTTTTTTTTCAATCTAGAAATGAACACAGAAGCAGAGCAACAGCTGCTCCATCATGCCAGAAATGGCAATGCTGAAGAGGTGAGACAGCTGCTAGAAACCATGGGAAGGAACGAGATCATTGCTGACATTAATTGCAAAGGTAAGCTTTGAATGAATTTTATAGCTTTTCTTGTGAGTATGCCCTATTTTATCATTTATTTAGTACTAATCTTTCTGATCTTGCTTGTAATAAATTTCCATCTCTTACTTTAAAAAGAACCCCCTTAAGGGTGGGTCCTCTCCTACTTCCCCCTGAGTCAGAGAAATTGAGATCCAGTCTTTAAAACTGTCATGGATCCCAAACCATGTGACCGACAAGGGTGACCCTGAGTCCACAGGATGCATGCTATGATGATTTTTTCTTCTCGAAGATACTGTAATTGTAGCAACAGGTTTAAGTGTTTATTGTACACCCGGAGTCATGTGAAGTGCCTTGGAGATGTCAGAATTCCTGCCCGTGCTGAGACTAGTGCAGTAGATGGCTAGATCAGACTCGTCCTCATTACACAACATGGACCAACATATGGAAGATGTGGACGTGCAGGATGTGATGAGACACAGAGATGTGGAACTGGAACCTGGAGGATTAGCTGCTTGGTGGAGATGATACCAAGGTGATATATGAAGCTGTGTAGACTTAACCAGGTGAAAATAGAGAAAATGGTTCAAGGAAGGCAGAAGACAGGCCATGTACCAGGTCCTGAGATGAAAAGCAGTGCAGATGGCAAGGGCTTGCAGGCAGGAGGGCTGAGGGATAAGGCCAGGTGAGGAGGTAGCAGCCCCTGGGATCCTCTCCACGGTGCCCTGTTCACATGCCCCTGTACTCCCGCACAGCTGTTTCAGTCCTTTACTACTCTCCTCAACCCTCTTACCAGACGCCTCCCCCGTAACAAATCATCTCCTGTCTTAGCCTCACACAAAAAGAGAAGCTTTCGCAGAATTCCCTGGGCTGCCTGGCACCAGTTCTACCCGCAAGCTCCCTTTTATCCTCTCTTCCTGAGGTCTCACGATAATCATGCCTCCTGTATCTTGGATCCCAGGCCCTCCTGCTTCCTAGGCTTTCCTTTTTCTCCTTTATCTTCAGCCTCTCCCTCTTTAGTTGCAAATAGGAAGGAGCAACTAAACATTTGTGTCTCTTCTATCTAACAAGTGAAAGTATTGCAACCCTCTCTAGCGCCAAGCCCAGGGCACCTCGGAAAGGATCGCCAGTCATGATCAAGGCTTAGCTGGAGTATGAGATCTGAATTTTTTGGAGCCATGAATCCACAAAGTTCTGTGTTTTTTCTTCCACCACCGTTTAGCAACCTAGCTGCGGTTATAGAAAAATTGAGCGAATGTATTTACCAGGCTTTGGGGTTTTTCTAGGCTGCTGTGACAAAGATAGGATATTGGCAAAGAAATGTTAAAAGGAATCAAGAAATAGATGCTGGATTTATTGATGGAAGTGAAGATGGTGGGGGAATTTACATACAAGAGAAGTGATTAAGGAACTGGAGGGTTGATTAAGTTGAAGAGCACGTCTGGGGCTTTATCTGTGTGAACAAGTTGGAAAATGAGGACTCTGGGTAAGTGGGCTTTCTGTGTCCGAGTTCAGACATGACAGTGACATCGAGGCTCTGGCTCTGAGACTGGGTACCCACTGTTGAGCAGAGGCCAAATTTGTGGGGTAGCGAAGGAAGCTGAGAACCTGAGTCACCAGGAGACTGGACAGTAGGAGACACACCTAGGATGGTGGCAGGATTTGCCTCAGGGAGAAAGACTGTGTTGCCCAGAGTTAACTGGTGAGAGGGGAGCCACTGGGAAGCTGGTAGATGTCAGGAGAGAAGGCATTTGAGGGAGGCGTGGCTGTGGCTTAATGGGGAAGCCTCAAACGAGGGGTTGAAATGTGAGTGAAGTCAGTGACCAAAGACTGCACTAGGTTTTGATGCGGAGACTCACCTGGCTTCTGTGCTGTGAGGACCAGGGGTGTGTGGGTACTGGGAGGCTCCCCTCGGGATAAAGGAGAATCAGTGTCATCAGGAGGAGCTAGGTTTCAGTGAAGGACCACAGGGTAAAGAGGAATGTTCCATGAAATGGACCAAGGCTCTAGGACGTATTGCCTGTGGGATTACACATGTGAGAGGGAACATTGTGGGAGTTTAGGTAAATGGCAAACAATCACAGGGACACGGCTGGCGATGGCAGTCCCTCCGGAAGCTGTTAGAGGCCTATTCTGGGTGCCCTGAGGCTGGTTGCCGGGCTTTCTGTTGGCCTCAGACTTGAAATCCAGGAGCTGAGCGCAACCCTTAAACCTCCAGCTCCTCCCAAGGATTTCTCCTGGGCTCTGGTAGACCCTCCAGGGTGGTGGGCTTTGGGACTTTGAGAGGCTGTATTCTTTCAAGCCTGATGGGAAATTTTGGTAACCTTCTGACACTATCTCAGCTGTAAGCTATAGTGCCCTCATTTTATTTCCCTAAATTGAATTACATCACTCGTTTTTACCACACTCAGTCGTTTTATACCTCTCCTCAGCTGGGACCTGACATTTCGTTGCTTTTAGTTTTGGTTCTTGCTGTCTAATTGGACTCAACCACCCCGGTAACCCTTAGCCTCATTACCTGAGGTTTTATCTGAAGTCAGGACTCCCATTTCCTGTCCCTGTCTGCAGCACTAACGGCTTTCCGAATGCTTCAGGAAAGAGTCATTCCAAGTTCCCCCTTCCTACCCACCCTGCTAACGGGACAGATTTTCAAGAAGAGGAGCTTTTCGTGAAATACTGTGCCGAGGGAATCGCATCTTTGCTGAATGATGGCAAGATGGTTAGACACTCAGCACCTTAGAGCCACAGGCTACTAGAACTCATCCAGTTTGAATGTAACCCCCATCATGTCTCCTTTCACCCTTTCAGACATGAGGCCGTTGAGTTAGGAATATGGCACCAGAATCTGGGTCTTGTGAGTTCTACTCCATTATACTCAGAACATGTGTTAGTCTCACACTCATCAGCAGTGAAGGGAGCCGCTGTCCACTGGATTGGTGCAGCATATTAGGGAGAAATTAATTTTATTGTAAAATTACCTAAATAACATCTAAAAATACTTCTTTCCATTTTTGTAGGGAGAAGTAAGTCTAATTTGGGTTGGACACCTCTTCATCTGGCATGCTATTTTGGACATAGACAAGTGGTCCAGGATCTCTTAAAGGTATATTTATGGCTTTAGTTTTTAAATGAATAAAATAAATATTGCTAATAGGAAAATTATGAAAGTCTAGAAAAGCCATCTGAGCCTTAATGGCCTATTTAAAGTAATTGTTGATCACTAAAGACAATACTTTGCGAAACATATGAATTAGTTTAGCCTGATTAGCTACAATTGTTCTATCAATCATTTGACTTTTACATGATTGACTTTTTACAGTTGCAAAAATGGACATACGAGTTAATGAAGATACTATGTTATTTTTTGAGCATAAGTTAAAAAAAAATTGCCAAAGCACATACTGTGTAGTTCAAAAATAATGTCAGACTCTCCAGGTGAGCTCCATGTCATTTAAGAACTCACTTCTCAATTCTGATGAATAAGTTTCCACGTACTGATATTTTTGAAATTGGGTTGCATCTTAACACTGATCCAGTAACTCAAAACCTGAAATTCAGGAGCTGAGGGCAGCCAGTAAACCTCCAGCTCCTCCACCATTTAAATAGTGGTATCCTTTTCTTTTTTTCCCGTTAAACTTACAGTGGTGGAGAAAATATGCTATTTTATTCAGAGAAACAGTTCTCCTTTTTTCAATATGAGTGTTTCTAGAGTAGAATGAATTGAAGGGTGTATAGACTTTGAAAAGTAGGTTTTTATTTTCTACCTATCAGGTAGATTTTTACTTTTGAGGAAGCTTACTGTTTTACTATGAACTGAATTTATTTTTAATAGTGACAATCAGTCTCAACAGTTATTTTAATTTTTAAAATATTTAATGTATTTTTTAGAGAATTATTTTCACCTTTGTATATTTCTTGATATGTGGAAGGTGTTTAAAGCTTTCATGTTTACTAGGCTGGTGCAGAAGTAAATGTATTAAATGACATGGGAGACACGCCACTTCATCGTGCTGCCTTTACAGGACGAAAGGTGAAAAATGTTCTCTGTTCAATATTTGCAAGTGAAATATTTGGAAGAGTAGTCACAAATGTTTTCTCCTTTGCTACCCTAGGAATAGCAACTTGGAAAAGCCACAAAAAAAAAAAAAAAAAAGTATAAACCAGCACTGTGGGTCAAAAGGCCACATGCTCTTAGTGACAGACAGTGGGGTCAAGTATGAAGGTCATGGAGACCCCCACCCTAGTGTCCCTGATAGGAGCTTGTTCAGTCTCTGCTTGCGTACTTCAGGGATGGAGAACTCCTGGACTTTCTTTTTAAAATCACCTTTACTGGAATAATTTACATTGCATGAAACTCACTTGCTGTTAGTGTACATTTCAGTGATTTTTTTGTACACAGTTGTGCAGTGGTCACCACAATCCAGTTTTAGAACATTTCCATTGCTCCAGGAGGTATGATAGTTGTAAGTTTCTCTTAGATGCCCTTTATTAACGCGAGGAAGCTTTCTTCTATTTTATAGTTTATTGAGAGTTTTTAATCATGAATGGGTGTCAGTTGCTTTTCCTCTGTCTTTTGAGATGATCATGTGATTTTTGTTCATTAATCTATTAATATGGTATAATACATTAATTTGGGGATGTTAAACCAACTTTACATTCCTGTGTAAATCTCACTTGGTATTGGTTAATAATCTTTTTAATATGTTGCTGGATTCTATTTTCTAATTTAAGGATTTTTGGGGGTCTGTATTCATAAGAGATACTGCTCTGTAGTTTTCTTGATATGTTTGGCTTTGGTAACATGGTAATACTGGCCTCAGAATGACTTGGGAAATGTTCTTTCCTCCTCTGTTTTCTGAAATAGCTTGTGAAAGATTGGTTTTATTTCTTCCTTAAATATTTGATACACTTCACCAGTGAAATCATCTATGCTTGGACTTTGTGTGGGACATCTTAAATTACTAGATTAATTTAATTGTTTAATATAAATCTGTTCAGATTTTCTACTTCCTAAGTCAGTTTTGGTTATTTTTTTCTTTCTAGGTTTTTTCCATTTCACCTAAGTTGTGTAATTTGTTGGCATGAGGTTGTTAATAATATTCTTCTGTAATTATTTGCATATCTGTAAGGTTGGTAATGTTACCCTGTTTCATTTCTGATTTGGGTAATTTTTGTGTTCTCTCTTTTTGTCCTTAGTTTGGCTAAAGGTTTATCAACTTTGTTGATCTTTTCAAAGAACTAACATTTCATTGATTTTCAAAAGAAAAATTTTCTGTTTATTTCATTGATTTCTGCTCTGTTATTTTTCTTTTTCATTTAACTTTCTATTTTTTGTTTCTTAAAGTGAAGATTATTTTGAGTTCTGTGTTCTTTAATAGAGGTATTTAAAGCTATAAATTTTCCTCTTACCTGCATACAATAAACTTTGACATGTTGTATATTTGTTTTCATTCATTTTAAGAGATCTTCTAATTTTTCTTGTGATTTCTTCTTATGGAAATATAGAAATATGTTGTTTGCCAAATCTTTGGAGATTTCCCAAAATTCTTTCCATTGTTGATTTCTAATTTGATTTCCCTTATGATCAGATAGCTTACTTTGAATTATATATTGAAGAATGTATTTTTAATTATTTTAAAATTTATTAGAAATTATTTGACAGTATTGCATTTGATCTATCCTGGATAATACCCTTTGAGTGCTTGAAAAAATATATATTCTATTTTGGGGCAGAGTATTCTATAAATGTACATTAGGTTAAGTTTAGTGATAGGGCTGCTCAAGTCTCTTATCCTTACCTGATTTTCGGTTTGTTTTACCAAATACCACGAGGGAAGTGTTGATGTCTCCAAGTATAATTCTTGAATTGTGTATTTTTAATTTTGTCAGGTTTTGCCTGATGAATTGTGTGGCTCTGTTAGATGCTTATCCATTTACAGTGGGATTTTGTGGGACATGTTATATGGGCTATGTCTTCCTGATGTGCTGACCCTTTTTAAAATCATTATGAAATGTCTTTTTTTGCCTTCAGGAATATTTCTTACCATGAATTTTATTTTGTGTTAATATAGCCAGTCTAGCTCTTACAGTTACTGGTTATATTACATATTTTCCCTTCCTTTTGCTTTCAACTTGTGTCTTTGAATCTAATGTGTATCTTTTGCTGGAAGCATATAATTCAGTTGTGTGTTTTTTATCTAGTCGGAAAATTTTTGCCTTTTGATTTAGTGTTTAGTCTGTTCACATTTGATTATTAATAATTTTGGATTTATATCTTCTATTTTGTATTCATTTTCTGTGTCTCAGGTTTTTTGTTCCTCCTGTACTGCCTTCTCTTGTGTTACACAAATATTATTTAGTGTACCACGTTATTCCTCTGGATAGTAAACTTTTTGAACATATTTACAATAGCAGCTTTATACTTTTTAATCTGCTAAATTCAACATACAGGCCCACTGAAAGTAAGTTTGCTTATTTCTGATTATGGGTCATACTTCCCTCTTTCTTCTCATGTCTCAAGTTTTTATTGAAAACTGGACATCCTTTATAATGCAGCAACTTTGAATTCTAACTTTCCCCTTGAAGTTATTTATTTTTTTTTATTATCTTGCCTAGCTTTCATGTGTGAAGTCTGTAATGTGTTTGGCTTATCGATATATCTGCTCTTTTTGTTTAAAAAAATTATTTTAATGTTTTAGCAGGGTTTCTGTTATAGACTGAATGTTTGTGTCCCCCTAAAATGCATATGTTCAAATCCCAATGTGATGGTATTAGGAGATGGGGCTTTGGGGAGGTGTTCAAGTCATGCTGGAAGAGCCTTCATGAGTGCGATTAGTTCCTTATAAAAGAGTCCCCAGAGAGCTCTCGTGCCCCTTCTGTCATGTGAGAACAAAGTGAGAGGACAGCCAGAGCGAGGAAGCTGGCTCTTACCAAACACCAGATCTGCTTGTGCCTTGATCTTGGACTTCCCACCCTCCAGAACTGTGAGGAAGTAAATGGTGTTGAGGCCACCCAGTCTCTGGTGTTTTGTTACAATACCCCAAAGGGACTAAGTTTCCTAGAGTTCACCCCTGCATTTACGGAGCATAGTGCTCAGCCAATGTTTGGATACAGGTTGTGCTCAAATCCTCAACCCCATGAGGCTTCTGCTCTCTGCCTGTGGGTGTGTGTAGGTTGGAGAGGACTGTCAGAGTTCAGCCACTTCTCACTTCTGCCTCTGCTTTAACTTTCTGCAAGGCCCTCTCTTATTTCCCCTGCACAGTCAGCCAGGACTCTGTGGGTGGCTTACATTGTCCTTCTTTGCTTCTCCCATTTCTCGGCTGTTCTGCCATTTGCCCTCTGTGATAGGCACAATAGTGGCCTTCCAGAGATGTACTCATCCTCATCCCCCAAGCCTGTGGCTATGTTGGGTTACATGGCAAGGGAAGATTAAAGTTGCAGATGGAATTGAGGTTGCTAATTAGCTGACCTTAAGACAGGAAAACTATTCTAGTTTATCTGGTGGGCCCAGTGCCACCACAAAGGTCCTTAAAAGTGTAAGAGGGAGGCAGCAAGAGTCAGAGAGGGACATGTGCCTGGGAGAGAATGGGCTGAGAGAAGCAGTGTTCCAGCTTGGAGCATGGAAGAAGGGGACCGAGGGATGTAGCAGCCTGGAGAAGCTAGAAAAAGGGAAATGAATTCTCTGGAGCTTCTGAAAGGAAACCAGCCCTGCTGACACCTTGATTCTAGCCCCATGAGATGCATTTTAGACTTCTGAAATAGAGACCTGTAAGATAATTTGTGGCGTTTTAAGCTGCAGAGTTTGTGGTGATTTGTTACAGCAGCAGTAGAAAGCTCATACACTCTAATGGGAAAGGCAGACTCGTGCTGTAGGTTTTTCTGTTTGTTTCCTACTGATTTTCACTGCCAGCCCTGGCGTGGTTCAAATGCTTTTGGGGAAGTGGGGCGGGGAGGGTATGTGTGGATAGCCTGTGGCTGGGGGGCTAACGACTCTTGGTGTTCTTACCTGAAGTTCTAGCTCCTGCTGAGTATGCCTCTCAATTTATTCTCTTTAGTGGATATCCAGCACCATGGAATGGTTAGTGTTGTAATTTTGTCCAACTTTATTCTCACTTTTCAGGATGGCAGTTCACTGATCTCTTTATGCTATCATGGCTGAAAGTTGCTTCACCCTCTTTTTCTTGAAAATTTTTTGATTATTTGAATGATCTGTTAAATTAACTATGACAGAGGTTGTATTTCTTCTTTGTTCTGATTATTGACCATAGTCCAACATACTCCCTAAAGGTTTTTCATAGTCCCATAATTGGAAGATTTATGTGCATTTATCACAAGTTAAAGAAGATGAATTTATTATATTTCACACTTTTCATTATTCTCATGATTAGATTTAACTAATTTTCATATAAACTATTAGCCAACCCAGTATATATGTGCTAAGCATGTTTGAATTAGTACATTTCACACCATTTGGTCTGTTTGTTCATATGTTGATACTTGTGAACCAGATATAGAGTCTTACTAAAGGTGAAGGAAAAAGTCCCTGTTACACTAAAAAAGTAAAAGTAGTGGGTTAATTGCTGTTCTTGACTCAGGGAGAGGGAGGTTCAGAAATGAACTGCAGTTGGTATCATTTGCCTGACCCATGCGTGAACTACTGTTTTCCTCTGTAGCTCTGCACTTCTCAGTCTTTTCTATGTGCCTAAGAAAGTTCCTGGCAGTCTATTTCCATACGGCCCAAGTCTACCCAAGTGCAGTTTAAATGCTGTTTCCATAAATTCTTTCCTGACTCCCTGTGCTTGGAAGGGAGCTGTCCTTTTCCAGGTTTCCCATGAACATTCCAGCACTTCCATTCACCTTGTCTCACAGTTATTATTGTATATGTCTTAACTCTACCACTAGATTGTATTAATCTTGTTCCCAAGGAATGAATACATTTCACTTTTTTGTATCCTCTCAGAGCACAGCGCAAGTCTTACTGCCCATCTGTGTGATTACCTAGAGCAAATCAGTTCATTGATCTCTCTTCAGTACTTCCCATATTTGTCTGTTTTCTTAAACTCTGAACATAAGAACGTGCTAAATTAGGCCTTAGTTTGATTTGAACATTAGCATATATATGCTGTCTTATATTAGAAAATAAAATTTAGCTGAAGCTAAATGGTTGCACCACACAGGAAACATTAAAAATTTATGTGCTCAATATCCAAGCATGACTGAATTTCACAAGAAAGTTTAATGTCTACTTGAACTCATGAAAGGAATCAAATTACCTTGTTCTGATGTGATCTTCTACCATGAAGATAATTTAAAATATGATAGTTAGATTCTATGATTTAATAAACAAAATAATGAAAAGGGATGTGGTTTGTTACAAAGTGCTTTAAATTCTTGTCCTTTGAAATACATAAAATGCAGCTCCCAAAATTTTATGAGGGACCTATGGGCTTTTCTTGGTACATTAGCGACCCCTAGTGTTCTAAATGAAAGAAAATAGACCGGCATTTTAAGATGATGTATTTTGGCATTTGTTTCCTTGCTTTATTTTTCAATGCAGTACAAATTCTGAAACTTGTACATCTTTTATAAGAAGCTTGAAATAAAGATACAATCAGTATGATAAATAGCGGGGTTGTGGTTCTGGCCTTTGTTTCGGCTTACTGTTTTCTAGCAGAGCAGAGACTACACCTAAAACCAGTGCTTCCTGTGTTGCGTGTCTCAGGAACTATGTATCCCTCACCTGGCAGAGGTGAAGGTGCAGATAATCCTGGGGTTTACATGAGCTTATCTGTCTTGTTCTAGGATACCATCTCTCATGCTTATAGATTGAATGCCTAGTGTGAGTCAAGCACTGTCCCAACAACTTGAGCTGCATTGTTTCGTTTAATGAAGCACAACATCCCTGAGATACAGGTATGAGCAGTACTATTTCTTGTAGACTGGGCTTCTGAGGAAGCGGACTGAGTTGGACATGAGTGTGCAGCAGGCTTGCCGGAGTGCTGTGGGGTCACACCTGTGCAAGGGGGCGTGGGAGCAGGAGTGGGCAGAAGCTGAAGTCAGGCTGTGCTGCTCTTTGCAAGGGGTGCCCCTGCTGACCGTGGGGAGCTCCTGTTGCTGTAGTTGGCCTCGTGGCCACAGCTGAGTCGTCATCTTCCTCTCCTGCTTTCCGTTCTAGATTCCTCCTCCCAGTGACTAGCACATCTGGTCTTCATGGCTTACCTGGTGGTGTAACTCCAGGCTGTCGACCCCAGAGGTCTGAGCCTGTGGCTAACATGCCCTCCATTGGCTAGGCTTGTCACTCTTGCCCATTTACTGTCAAAATTGCACAAGGAAATACCAAGAGACACTTCAGTGTGTCATCTGCACACCAGACATACTCCTCCATGTCCTCCTTCCTCCTGATGTCCCAGGTTAATTACCTCTGCTAGGATGATGACTCTTCTTGTCTGCTGGTCCTTTGACACAGGAGCCTGGAATTCAGGCATCCTTTCTCATCTGGCATATGGATCAGAACATAATTCTTGGGTGTGGAATATGCTTCCCCAAGGCCTGAAGAAGCCAGCCAGGCATTGTGCTTCATTCTCTGTCTCAGGAGATGCAAGATGTAATAGTTTGTTCTTCACCTCGGGGCCAGTGTCCAGCATTACCTAGACCAGTGAACCCCTGAAAATTGACTGACAGGATAAAGCTCCTGAATTCTGAGATCTCCCACCCTCTGGAGCACAAATATCTTACTAAGGCTTTCAACATTCTAGCCTCTTCCTGCTCATCTGGTTCTATTAATGTGATGTCATTGATAAAGTGGGCCAGGGTGATGTTCTGCAGGAAGCCCAGATGGCTCTGAGGCAGGACTGTAAATGTAGATGTGTGTGTTGTTTGTGTGTGAGTGCAAACTGTCTTCCGTCCTTTTTTCCTAGAAGAATACATCTGCCAGGTCAGTTGCTGTGTACTGTGTACTTACCTAGCATTGACCTGCTCTAGCAAAGATTCCCCATTTGGCAGAGTGGCTATAGTTGGGGCTGTTTGGTGGAGTTGGTGGAGTCGCTGTCATCCTCCACACTGCTTCTGGCTTTTGCAGGGGGAGAGTGGTGAATTAGATGGAAATATTCTAGGGACCATCAGCCCTACATTCTTAGGTTTTTAAGGGTGGCACTAATTCCTCCCCATACAGGGTGATGGTTTTTATTTATCCTGGCCAGGGTGTAGGGGAGGGAGTTTTAGAGCCTTCGAAGCAATGTGAGCATATGCCAGCAGCTAAGCAATCTATTCCAGGTAGACATTCAGGGGCTGGGGAGAAATCTCGGGATGTATGTGTGGACCCAGTGCCTACACTGTGAGCCAGACCTGTGCCTGGGTTTCATTTATTATCTCACCCCTGTGCATGCCCCCTTTTCTAACAGAGGGACCAGGTAACACTTGGGTCTTGTGGCATCGTGTACTTAATAATTTATGAAATGTTTGGGTTTTCCCCTTTCCTTAGAGTGCAGTTACCTGAGTTGATGGTCTGAGATTCATAACTGTAACGTTGGCTTTGGTGTCACAGAATCTTCCCTCCTAGGATCTGGCCTCTCCTTCAGTACATAGTTCTAAGTCCATAACTGACTCTGGTGTAGAAACTGGACAAGATGTCATGGCTTTCCTTGGGGCGACTGTCTTTGACTTCTGACCATCATTGATGTCTTTTGATGGTAAAGACTGAGTTGTACTTGCAAGATTCCTGGCAGCATGAACAAAGCAGTGGCCCCCATTATAGATGTCAGGGTGTCAGAAATGCCATGGCACACAGTCAAAGAAGGGTTTAAATAAGCAGGCATGCCAGATTGGATATGGATCCTACAAGATATTTTTGTGCCATGGGAGGGCCCAGAGGATACATCATTTGCCAAGCACTGAGAATCACTGGTGGAAAAGGCACCAGCATCGCTAGAAAAACTTACGAAGTTTCCATCTCTGAGTTCTAGGGCTGCCATGAGGAAATGCCATTGCAGACCTGTTTCACTGGGGGGAGGGGCATGTCGTAGGACCCCAGAACAGTGGAGGCCTGCAGGTGGCACTTAAACATCAGAAGCCAAGTGAGTGCAGTTATGGTAATGACTGAGTTCAGAGGGGCAGGGTTGGGGGACTGAACTGTGGAGAGTTGTGGAAATGCTTACCAGAACACGGCATTCCTGAGGGCAAATTACATGGGCAAATGGGATTCATCATTATCTCTTTTTCCCTTTTTAATTTTTTTGGCCAGGTTGAGAAGGCACTGCTTCATGAAAATTCTTGAGTAACTTACTGCACATCATCAGACTGACACTAGCCCACAGTCACTGGGGCTCAGTTCTGTGTCATCTTCCCCCTCCCCACCCCTCTCTCTTGTTTCTTTTAGGGTTTGGCTAACTTCTGTTGTCCTGTTCTCAAGTTTACTGATTCTCTCCTCAGCTGTGCTCTGATGACCACTGGTGGCATTCTTTATCTTACTTCTAGCAATTTCCTTTGACTTTTTTTTTTTTTGTATTTTTTTAAATTGAAGTATAGTCAGTTTACAATGTTGTGTCAATTTGACTTTTTCTTATAGTTTCCACTTCTCAGCTGAGATTCTCCATGTTATCATGTGTATTGTCCACCTTTTCCACTAGTACTTTTAAGGTAATAAAGTTCTCTAATCATTTCAACTTCCTTAGCACCTGCTCATTTTGACCCTTTGTAGTCTGGGTCCTGAGTCCACCCATGAGCTGAAGTTTTTCCTAAAGGTCGTCAGTGGTTTACTGTTGTTAAGACTTAATGTTTTCATGTTTTTTTGTAGCTGCGCTCTAACAAAGCTGATCATTGCTCTGCGAAGAGGCATTGTACAGTCTGTTACTCTTGCTGCGCCTTTGGCTGTTTTTATGATTCCTGTCTGTGTGTGTTTGTTTTCCTTACCCTTCATTCTTGATATGGCCCTTTGTCGTACAGAGTTTTTGCTTTTGTTGTAGTCCAGTTTATCTATTTCTTTTTTTACCTGCACTTTTGGTGTCGGATACAAAAAATCATTACTAAATCCAGTGTCATGAAGCTTTCCTCTTATGTTTTCTTCTAAGATTTTTATTATTTTAGGTCCTACACTTAGGCCTTATCCATTTTGAGTTAATTTTTGTATGTGGTATAAAGTATATGGGTCCAGCTTTATTCTTTTGCGTGTGGATATCCAGTTTTCCCAGCACTGTTTGTTGAAGAGACTGTCCCTTTCCCCTCTGAAAGGGCTTGGCACCCTTGTCAAAAATCATTTGACCAAATATGTGAGGCTTTATTTCTGGGCGCTCTGTTCTAGCCCATTGGTCTATATGTTCATCTTTATGTCATTTTAGCACTGTTTTGATGACTTTGATTAACTCTGAGGTAAGTTTTGAGATCTGAGAGTGTGAGGTCTCCAACTTGGTTCTTTTTCAGTACTGTTTGGGTTATGTGGGGGTCTCTTGAGATTCCACATGAATTTTAGGATGGGATTTTCTGTTTCTGGAAAAAATGTCATTGGGCTTTGATAGGGATTGCACTGAATCTTTATGTTACTTTGGGCAGGGTTCCCATCCTGACAATATTCAGTCCTCCCATCCGTGGACGCTAGATGTCTTCCGCTTCAGTTATGTCTTCACTTTCGTCCAGGTGTCCTTTGTAGTTTTAGTGGACAAGTCTTTCACCTCCATGGTTATGTTCATTCCTAAGCATCTTACTCTTTTCGATGTTATTGCAAATGGAATTGTTTTTCTTTCTTTTTTTTCTTTTTTTTTAAATTGAAGTGCAGTCTGTCACAAGGTGTCACTCTCGTGTACAGCACAATTTCCAAGTCATACATATACATACATATATTTGTTTTCATATTTAGAATTGTTTTTCTTCATTTCCTTTTCTGATCATTCATTTTTATCTTTGCCCACTTTTAAATCAGGTTGTCTATTGTTGAGTTGTAAAAGTTCTTTATATATTCTGGGTATAATTTCCTTCTTAGATACATGGTTTATAAATATTTTCTATTGTTCTATGGATCATTCTACATTCTTTACTAAAATGACCTCTTTACATAAAGTATGAAAACACTCCTCCCAAAGTGTTACCTTTAAAATGATGGGAAATGCTAAGATATTTTATAAGAATTTATTTTATTAGAATGTTAGACTTCTTAGCCACTTTTCTATTTGTAAAATGTGATAGTACATTTTATAGAAAAATATTCAATGATAAGTGTGTTTATAGACACTATAATATCCTGGAAAATGTGATATATTAGGTGAAGGGAGTATAACGTAAGCAACTATGTCATATGAATTATGTTTAAAAAAACTTGAAGTTATGCTTGGGAAAAATAATTGGAAACATGGCAAAATGCTTCTAGTGGTCATACAGTGACTAGGACAGTGAGTCTTTTCTTTCCTTCCTGTCTGTTTTTAAGATCGTACTTAAGTGTTTTTTACTACAAAAAAAAATTTTTTTAAAGAATGGTTAAAAAAAAAAATTGTACAGCCCAAAGGTAAAATGAAGCTTGTGGGAAAATGTAACATGTGATGATAGGGTGTCACTTCCTGTGTGTCCATGTGTCGTCAAGCTAGAGGTTAGACGAGCACTGTATTTCTTTCATCCTACCTTCCTGTAGAAATAAAGAGCCAGTGTTACCACCTTCCCCTCCACGGCCACTGCACATCCCAGTGAAGTGAAACATCAAATCTCTAATATTCTCCTGCAAGTCTCCTGCATTTCTTCTGTCTTAAGTTATGTAACTGAACTGATCCACTGATACTGGACTCATGTACATTACCAATTAGTTTGAAATCCCTTAAAGAGAAGTTAGCCACTGAGAGTAAATATGAGTGAGGTAGTCTGTACTCCATTGTTGAATATTGAATTTAGAAGATCGTTTGCTTCATTATAAGCCATTCCTTTGCTAGTGTTGTATCCTGTCAGTCTGAATCACTTTATTTATAATGTCCTATTATAAACATCAAAGTTCATTTTTTAAAAATCTAAGTCTGTTGGGGAGATTATTTCTTTTTTCAATAGGCCTTGGGGGAATACTGTTAAATGAGTGTACTGTCTGCTCTAAGTATCTAATTTAAAGCGTCTAATTTAAGTGATGGCTTTGTTAATGCATGTTTCATTTGATCACGTAAATCAATTTGGTAAAACAACCAGATGATTTACTTTAAAAATCAATTATAGACATTTTCTGTGTTAGTTGTGGACTGGCAACTATTTAAGCAATCCTCAGCTATTATTACAATTAGTTGAGTTGTAGTATTCAGTTTATTTCATTAGTATTCACTTAATGTAGATATAACTGATGGAATAATAAGATTCCTACATAGTACTTCTTTCTATTGTAGAAACTCGGGAGTAACTAGTAATCTGAAAGATGCCTATAATGCAATAAAGTCTTCATTTAATAATAGCTAAAAATAACTTTTCTTCTTTTTTAGGAGTTGGTAATGCTTCTTTTGGAATATGATGCTGATACAACTGTAGTTAATGGAAATGGACAGACAGCAAAAGAAGTGACTCATGACAAAGAAATCAGAAGCATGCTTGAAGGTAAATGTTACGGACCTTAACATAGACAGCATTTATTTTAATTATAACCCACAGTCCAGAATATGAGTAGAAATGGCTTCTGAGATGCCAGAGTAGATGACACCAAGCCTGTGCTCTGAAGGTAAGATAACTTGGAGTCACTGATTAGACACAAAACTATCTATGTGAAAGTTTCTCCAACCTGAAACTGCTCTAAAAAAAATAAAGTCTATTAATTTAAAAATAAAAGGAAGAAAGATTCCCTACAGCTTGTAGTTTTTTTTTTTTTTTTACTCTATGTAATGTTATACAAAGTTTCAAAAATCAAATCTCCAACAAAACTACAAGTAGAAGGTGGAGACCTGAGGGAGGTTGGCTGATCGGCTGCAGAAGCGCGGTAGTGAGGGAATGCGGAAGTGGAGGACCGAGAAACTGTAAGACGCACAGCTCCTGGGAGTCGCTGATACCGGGGCGGTTGGTTCTGCCGGCTCCATTCTCTCGAGGACTTCATGTTAGTACAGCAGCCGACAGTAATTTCTTGATGGATCCACTTCATTGTTATGAACTTCAGAGATTAAGTTACGTGTAGGCAGACATATGAGGAATTTCTCTAAAAATAATTTAGAACAAAGATATTTTGACTCTTGCACTGGGAAGCCTTCATTCATTAGGATTATCCCTCTAACAACGAGGGCTTTGGCTGTAATTATTTTCTGATAGTGTTTCTGTTGTAGAGAAAAGATTTCTTGACTACTACTTTATGAATAAGGATATTGAATTTGAGTTGCGATTCCACACACATTGTGTGTTTCTTTCCTTTGCAGTTCAGAAAAGGGCAAGATGGTTTTGTATTTAAAGGGTGTTGATGAACCAACATCATTTAGCATTATTTGATTACTTAGTAAATATTTACTGGCCAAATATGCATTGTGCCAGATACTGTCACAAATGCCTAGGATACACAGAAGGGTAAGAGCAGGTACCTGACTTCAGGAATGACTGAAGGGATAAATCACAGCTCTGGGTAATGCGTGCAGTAGCAGAGGTAAGTACAGGAGGGGTACAGACATGTCTGTTCTCAGCAGCTCACAGTCCAGCAGCCGTAGGACCAGTGGGAGGAAAGACTGAAGAGCAGGAACAGCAAAAAAAAAAGGCAGTGTTGGGAGCCTGCAGAGAAGCTTGGCAGCCCTCCTCCAAGGCAGAGAGGGAGTCTGGGTGTGGAAATAAAGATGTGGGATTAGAAGATAACAGTATGTAGTAATATTAGTCGTTTCTTAAGACAAAGCTCAACTGGTTCCAGCTATTCCTGTATTCACGATACACGTTTCCTGTAATTGAAATGCAGGGGCATGCATAGTGTCGGAAACAGCTGTCATGTGTAGTAATTATTAACTTAATAACCATTCATTATTTCTCAGGAAGACCTGAGGAATCTTCTATAGTTCCTCCCTTGCAGCCTTTGCCTGGGACATTGCACACATGTTTTAAAGAGGATTCTTACTAAGCCTTTCTAGGAAATTGCTGCCTCTCTGTAAGCTAAAATGAATTCTAACAGCAGAAATGAGACCTTATTACATACTCGTCTCTGAAGCAAATCGCATTGCCCTTTGCCCTCATTCTCTATAAGCAGCATAGAGTAATGGTAAGAGCATGGACTCTGGAACCCACCTGCCCAAGTTCAAATCCCAGTTCCGTCACATCCTGGCTGTGTGACTTAGGTTACATTCCTTAACCTCTTGGTACTTCAGTTTTTTCCATCTGTAAAATTGGGCAAATAGTAACTCTTCAAAGACTATGAGGATTTAATGAGTTAATACTATTTAAGTGCTTTGAAAGGTACTTGGCACATAGTGAGGGCTGTAGTATTTGTTAAAGAAATGAGTGTTTTATGTAGAAGTGCGTAAGTATATATAAACCTAAATTACTTGGTTTGTACTTCTTCCTACCAATGCGATTTCTTATTGTTCCTTTTCACATTCTAAGGTTCTAGAAAGTATGAGCCCCCTCCCCACTTATCTACCTTTCCAAGGCAGATGTGTAGTAGTATTTCAGCATGCAAAAGTAATTCATAATTATTTGTGGTGGGTATTGTAGTTACAATGAACTTAAAAGACCTCTGAATTGAAAATGTAAATTCGTCTGAGTCTGAGAGAAGTTGAATTCCATAATTGTAATGGGAAATGTAAGGCAGTGAGTAACAAAGTAACGATAACATTTGAATTATAACCCAAAACGTCGTGACTTGGCTCACCATGATCACTTTACTCTTTATACATTTTGTGATAAATTTGCTAATAGGATCCAGACTAAAGGTAATCTGTACTTTTCCTTCTATAGCTGTAGAAAGGACTCAACAAAGAAAGCTTGAAGAATTACTTTTAGCAGCAGCAAGAGAAGGCAAAACAGCAGATCTCACAGCTCTGGTAAGAGTGGAAACAAAGCCAAATGCATTATTTTTCTCTTCAGGAGAATTTTTGCTTAAAGTTAAATTCATGGCTTAGTCAAATCATAGGACCAAAATACTTGAGATCATAATAATAGAATGAAAGTCTTTAAATATGCTAATGCTAATAGTTTAAGCAGGATGCATTTTAAATGATGGTATTTTTCTCTAAATTTCTGGTTTACTTCCCCACTTCTTATTAAAAACCTGATGGATGAGAGTCCAATTTTTCAAGGTAATATAATTTTCTTGGTAATGTTTAAGGAAAAATTTTTTTTCAGATTAAGCCAATTTCTTTTTTTTTTTTCTTTTTTTTTTATTGAGTTATAGTCAGTTTACAATGTTGTGTCAATTTTTTGGTATACAGCACAATTTTTCAGTCATACATGAATATACATATATTCATTTTTATATTCTTTTTTCACCATGAACTACTATAAGATCTTGAATATATTTCCCTGTGCTATACAGTATAAAGTTGTTTATCTATTCTATATGTACCTGTCAATATCTACAAATCTCGAACTCCCAGTCTGTCCCTTCCCACCCACCTCCCCCTTGGCAACCACAAGTTTGTATTCTATGTCTGCGTATCTGTTTCTGTTTTATATTGAATTTCATTTGTCTTTTTTTTTTTATATTCCACATATTAGTGATATCATATGGTATTTTTCTTTCTCTTTCTGGCTTACTTCACTTAGAATGACATTCTCCAGGAACATCCATGTTGCTGCAAATGGTGTTATGTTGTCAGTTTTTATGGCTGAATAGTATTCCATTGTATAAATATACCACATCTTCTTTATCCAGTCCTCTGTCAATGGACATTTAGGCTGTTTCCATGTGTTGGCTATTGTAAACAGTGCTGCTATGAACATTGGGGTGCAGGTGTCATTTTGAAGTACAGATTAAGCCAATTTAAAATTGACCCTTAATATATAGGATCCTATAAAGGAATACCTTTCTCTAGTTTTGAGCAATTATTTCTGAAAGGTATGCTATACTTCTCGAAAGTAACATACAAAGAAGGGACAATATTTTTGAAATAGTTATATCTTGTTAGAACAGATTGAAAACTTCACCCACGTTATTTTTTGCTTCTTAGGAGACCTACTTTCCAGCTTCCATTTCCTGAAAATAGTCTCATTAAACCCAAAATTCTAAATTTGTTCTAAATTCAAGACTGAAGTACAGCCATTTGCTTTAAAGTTATTTCAGCTCATTTGAAAGGCCTCTTTGGTTTCCAAGTATAGTACCTAAAACATTTTTTTAACTTTGTGAAATGGAGACTATATAAAGAGGGTTTTAAAGCAGTCAGTTGGAAACAACTCAGTAGACCTTTAACATTTACACATGTAACATTTGTGGTTTTTACTCTTCTGAATGATTGACTATGGTAGACGGGTTTGTAACTTTGCTGTCACAAGTGTGAACTGTAGGACTGGGAGGGACGCGCAAATCTTGTGGGAACAGGGGTGAGTGGGGTGGCCCTGGTGTTGTGTGTGGTGTCTGTTGTCAGGGAGCGTGGGACCTGAGATCTCATGGCACCCTGAGGATGAGCGCGGGGAGTGACGCGGGTTGGCTGCTTTGGTGAGCAAGAAGCCACTGACGGTCTGGATGCTAAGGAGCCTGGCTGTTGGTCAGGCTCTGGAGCGTGAGGGTCCACCTGAACTTTCAGCTCTGCTGTACCTTCATGGGTTTTATGGGATAAAGTCCACCTTTGATGCATAATCTGCACTGCATTTCTTCAATTGTTAGCTCAACAGGCCAAACCCTCCTGATGTTAACTGTTCGGATCAGTTAGGAAATACACCCTTGCACTGTGCTGCTTACCGGGCTCATAAGCAGTGTGCCTTAAAGCTTCTCAAAAGTGGAGCCGACCCTAATCTGAAGAATAAAAACGGTAAGCATGTTGATGAAAGACATTGTTGGTCATTTTGAAGCTATAATAAAAATCAAGTCTTTTGTTTTAGTGCCCAGCCTTTGTTAAACTGTGTAGTCCCTATTTAATTTTGGAGTTAAGGGTTTATACAAAAGAAAAAAGCAAACTTACTAATTTACTTCCCAGTTAAGATCTAAATGTTGAATAATGCCTGTTTCATAGGAGGCACTAATGATGACTAAGAGTTGATTCCTACCCTCAGGGAAAGAAAAGTACAGTTGATTCTTGTTATTTGTGGTAGTTAATTTCTATAAAGTTGTCATGAGCTCTAATTTAGTGAATACTGAACCACTGGTCATAAGGGCAGTAGAGTCAGTTTCCTGCAAGCCTTTTCATCCACTGATGAAAAGGTCACAGCATTTTCATCCACTGATCAACATGTATCCTTGTTTTACATGTGCTTCTGTTTAAAAATGCTGTATTTAATGTATATTGTCGGTTCCTTACCGTGCCACTCACTGCCGGGAGCACTATAGCTCACGCCTGAACAGCTCATGTGACACATATTTTGTTCTAAGGCACGTCACTGCCTCCTTGCACTTAGGAGCCTTAGGTGGCACTTCAGCATTGTGCTCGGGGGCCAGTTTCAACAGTGAAATCACCAACAAAAAGCAAAAAAGGTGAAAAATGTGCCACTGGGTAGACTGATGAGGACAGTTGTTTATGGTATGAAAACTGAAACAAGGCAGAGCACCACCCTTTTCTACTTCAGTGGGGAACACGTGCATGAGAACACTCAAATTTTTTACTGACCTGCATGTGCCATGAGTGACCAAGAAATGGCCATGAGTACTGATCTGGGGATTAAAGTAAATTTTAATAGTAGGCGAATTTGCAAATACAGAGTTTGCACACAATGAGGATAGACTGTACACTTGTGACAGGATCAAGGACAGAATTGGATAACGATAGGAGAAGCTGCGAAAGATGTCTTGGGTTTCAGTGGAGGACCATCCCATTAGGGCTTTTCTACATCACTTTTTAGGAGGCTCCCCTCTGCCTGCTGTCAGCCTGGGTTAGGGCTTATCATAGCCCAAATCATACTCCGTGGCATTTGTTGGCTTAGATAGCTGTCCCCCATGAGACTGAACTCCTATGGGGAGGGCTAATATTTTACTATCTAGTTTACCCAGCACCTAGAGCCTCCAGAGGAAGACAGTACTGCGGACACCTCGATTATCAGCCCCATTAAACTGGTTTTGGATTTCTGACCTCCAGCATTGTTCAGAAATAATTTGTATTGTTTTAAGCCACTAGATATGTGCTAATTTGTTACAACAACCGTAAGAAACTGATACAGTGATTTATGGTGAGAAAGCTTGAGTGATCACAGAACCTGTACAGAGCGTCCAGAGGTTAATCTGATTTGCTGGCTTGATAGTTAGCTGCTGAAAAAGGAGTGGGTAAAGAACTGGGATGAAACTTTAGGCAGGTAAAGGGGTGTAGTTGATGGAATAGTGAAAGAATATTATGTGCAGCAGTAGCAGTAGCAGTTTCGTGGTAGGATTAAGCTCTTGATGGCTTTTTTCCTTGCATTTTACACAGATCAGAAACCCCTTGACCTTGCCCAGGGTGCTGAAATGAAACACATTCTTGTTGGTAATAAGGTTTGTAGAAATGGATTATATTTATATAATGCAGAACAAAATTTTGAATTCTTGAAATATATAGATGCATTTTTAATGAAAATGTATTTTCTTCACCAGGTCATCTACAAAGCATTGAAACGATATGAAGGCCCTCTCTGGAAGGTGGGTTGGGGTGGATTATTAATTATAAAACTGGAAGAACGAATTCTCAGGTGCTCTTTTTGTTAAAAGTTTTTTCTTTTCTTTTTCCCTGAAGTATATGTGATTTAATAATTCTTGGATCTTATAATGTAAACCATTTTTATACTGTTGGTCTTTACTAGGCTTCCACTGATTGTAGAAGTTAACTGTCTTTGGTGTTGGTCTCACACTTAAAGGTGACCAAGTTTGTACAGAACAGAATGGGGGGAAATTTTTTTTCTTAATCATAGAATTGCAGTATTATTTTTGTTATGAACATTGAACTATGGAGGACTCAGGAGGAACTTAATATGTGAATTGTCACAGAGCACACATATAAAATTTTTCTGGTTCTAAAAGTTTCTGTGTGTTTTGGAGTTCAGTTTTCTAGAATTACCTGTTTTAGAGCACGTAGTTTCTTTTGCATTTGCAAGCACTCCCTCGGTGTATTTATGTATATGTATGTTTATATTGTATAAAATAAATGTAGGATAATTCTCTTTTTTTAGAAGTTCATTTAGGACTTTGAGGAAATTGTCTTTGAAGCCCAGAACTGATACATTTCCTATAAATATCCCTGCACAGTATTGTCAGAACTGTAAACTGTGTTCACCGTTGATCTTATCAATATGGCATGTCTTCTATTCCTGTCACTCTGTAGTGGTATGTTTCCATTACTGCATCCAGTTCCTCAGTTCATGCTTGATCGTTTTTGAGTGTTCAGTGGTACTGTCTGGATGAAAGACTCCGATAGGACTGTCACAACTTAAATTAGTTTTTATCAGTCCAGTATTTCAATCTAGATACATCAGCTTGGAAAACCTTTGTCATTTTTCCCTTAGAGTTCAAGATTTTTTGGCTGGAGATTATTCTGGGTAGTGTTAGAACACGGAGTCCTTTCATGGTACAGGAAACAGTAAGTATTATGATCCTAATACTGATAGAATTGCTAAATCATCTAAATTTTGAATGATTTAAAGTTTTCACTGAAGTTTTCCTTTTTCCCTGATAATTTATATTTATTTTCAAGGCCTGATGCAGTCCATAATATTTATCGCCAGGGATGCAAACACCTAACTCAAGCAGTGTGCACGGTAGGATGACACACACATCTTTTGCTCAAACTGTGAAATCAGTTCTGCAAGTGATGGCCCTGAATCAGTGGTATAAGCTGCCTTGTAAAATCTTGGGGTAGAAGGCACTTGTGCAGTTGGCCCTCTTTATCTGTGGGTTCCACATCTGCAGATTCACCAAACCGTGGGTCAAAAAAAAAAAATACAGAAAAAAATTCTGGAAAGTTCCAAAAAGCAAAACTTGAATCTGCCATGTACTGGGAACTATTTACATAGCGTTTACATTGTGTTAGAGATTATAAGTGGTCCAAAGATGACTTTAAGTGTATGGAAGGGTGTGCATGGGTTATATGCAAATACTATGCCATTTCATGTGAGGCACTTGAACATCTGTGGATTTGGCATCCTGTAGGGGTCCTGGAAGCAATCCCTCACAGATGTTGAGGGATGGCTGTATTGTTTCTATTTGAGAACAAGTGAAGTTGTGGAATATCCATTTTTAAAATATAACCAGCTTTTAAAAATCTCCATGTATTGTGGGATGAGAGATGCATGAGCCAGAAACATTGATACAGAACTTTTACCATTTTGTATGTCTGTGTGTGTGTGTGTGTGTATGTTCACACATACATGTGCATGTACATAGCTACATATGTGTACTGTGTGTGTATGTATGTGTGTATTTGTACCTGGGTAAATCTGGATAATGGAAGTTTTTTTGGTGTTAAAGCCTATATCAAAATTGGGGTTTTTTAGGTTCTCCATATTCACATCTGGCTATTCACTTCTACCAGCCAAGAGGAGAAGTTTTTCCTCTTTACAGATTAGTCTAAGACTGGAGCCTAGACGTACTTTCTGTTTGCTGCTTCAAGTTCTTTAGTGTTGTCAGCATGCCACGCCGTCCACCCGCTCTAAAATTAGATTACGGCACCTGCTTCTCTGTGTGGATTCTTGGAAGACCAGTGGCATTGCCCTTGGGGCATCACAGACTTGTCACCTTCTGCAGTAGTCCAGCCTGGTTGCACACACTGGTCCCTTCAGTGCCCTCTCCCCCTTCCTCCCTTCGTTTTAGACCAGACAGCCTGGGAACCACTCTCCAGTCTTAGCCATCTAATCTTCATCTCTCCTGTTGGTGCAGTCTGGCCGTTCTCTTCTGTTTCAGCTTTTGAATCATTTTCTTAACACTGAGGTTTTTTTTCGGTTGGGTCCTTTCTCATTCTTGTCTAACTAAAAAAAAAAAGTTAAACCAGTGCTCCCCCCATCCTTTTAAAATTTTTGAATTTCCTGTTTTTTAGCTTCTCTTAGAATTGATTAGTTTCTACTGTGTTTTGCTTCACCTTGTCTTACAACTTTTGTTTCTTATTTAAATGTTGACTGAAAGCCTATATTTCTGAGTCTACATTGATACCAGGTAGTGAGCGTTCAGTGAGTGACTACCATAAGGCAGGCTGTGTTCACCTTCTAGATTCTTAAGGTGGAAGCTTTGGTTATTGATTTGAGACCTTTTTTCCTTTTCTAATGTAGGTGTTTACACCTATAACTTTCTTTTTATTGTGGTAAAATACACGTAACATAAAGCTTGTCTTAACCGTCTTTAAGTTCAGTAGCTTTACCTGTAGTCACTTCATTGTGCAGCAGGTCTGTAAAACGTTTCCATCTTACAGAACTGCAACTCTGTACCCACTGAACAGCAGCTCTTTGTTTCCCATACCCCCATCCCCTGGCGACCACCATTCTACTTTCTGTTTCTTTGAATTTGACTACTTTAGATACCTCATATGAGTGGAATTATACTGTATTTGTCTCTTTGTAACTGGTTTATTTCACTTAGCATAATGTCCTCAGGGTTCATCCATGTTATAGCATGTGACAAGATTTCCTTTTTAAGGCTGAATAGTATTCCATTGTATGTATAAACCACATTTTCTTTATCCATTCATCCATCAGTGGACATTTGAGTTGGCTTCTACCTTTTGGCTATTGTGAATGATGCGGCCACAAACATGGGTGTGAAAATACCTCATCAAGATCCTGATTTCATTTCTTTCTTTTGGAGATTTACCTGGATGTGAAGTTGCTGGGTCATGTGGTAGTTCTATTTTTAATTTGTTTAAGGAACTTCCATACTGCTTTCCATAGCTCCTGCACTGTTTTACATTCACACCAGTGGTACCGAAGGGCTCCTTACCGTAACACTTACTATTTCCCATGGATTTTTTTTTTTTTTTTGGACATCCTAATGAGTATGAGATGGTATCTCATTGTAATTTGACTTTCATTTCCCTAATGACTAATGATGTTGAGCATCTTTTTGTGTGCTTACTGGCCATTTGTACTTTGTCTTCAGAGAAATGTCTATTTACATCTTTTGCCTATTTTTTAATCAGATTGTTTTTTCTTGCTGGTGTTGAGTTGTAGGAGTTCTTTGTATATTCTGGATATTAACCCCGATCAGATACATGATTTTGAAATATTTTCTCCAGTTCACTGGGTTGTCTTTTCACTCTGCTGATAATGTCCTTTGATGCATGGAAGTTTTAATTTTTGATATAGTTCAACTTTGCCTATTTTTTCTTTTGTCACTAGAGCTATTGTTTTCATATCCAAGAAACTATTGCCAAGACCAGTGCCATGAAGTATTCCTCCTATGTTTCCTTGTAAGAGTTTTGTAGTTTTAGCTTTGACACTTAGGGATTGGCTTCTCCTGAGGTCTTTCTCCTTGGCTTGCAGATGGCGGCCTCCTTGCTCTGTCCTCACATGGCTTTTTCTCTGTGTGCAGGCATCCCTGCTTGTTCTTCCTCTCTTTATAAGGACATCAGTCATGCTGGACTAGGGCCCCACCATTGTGATTTCATTTTCCCTTAATTACCTCTTAAAAAACCCTGTCTCCAAATGTCATCTCACTGGGGATTAGGGCTTCAACTTATAAAGCCCATAATCAGGTTGAGAAAATTCTTATCCTTTCCTAGTTTACTCAGAGCCCTGATTATGAAAATCTGTTAAATTTTATTAAATGCTTCTTCCATGTTATTGAAATGATCATTTAGTTTTACTCATTCTATTAACATGGTTATCTTGATAGACTTTAGGGTGTTAATAAAATTAATCTTACATGGCTAGGACAAATCCCCATTGGTTATGATATATTATCATTTTAATAAATTGCTAATATTTTGTTAAGAATTTTTGCTTTTTTGTTCATGATGGATATTTGTATTTTTCTTGTGATATTTTATCTGGTCTCATACAATGAATCTAAAAATGTTTCTTTTCAGTTTTCTGGAAGAGTTTGAATAGGATTAAGTTACTGCTTCTGTACATGCTTGATAGAATTCACCTGTAGAGGCACACAGACCAGGGCGTTTGTGTGTGTGGCTTTCTTCGATTGCTATAGGGCTGTTCAAATTTTCTGTTTCTTCTTGGGTTGGAGTTTTGCCTTTCAAGAAATTTGCCCATTTTCTTGAGGTTATCATTACTGATGGTTAATAATATTCCAATATGTGGTGGTCCTCTTTGTCTCCTGTAATAATACGTTTTGTTTTGAAATCTATCTTGCTTGTTAGTAATATAATCACTCAGGCCTTCTTATGGTTACTGTCTACATAGTGTCTCCTTCTATCTAGTTACTTTCAGCCTATCTGTATCTTTGTTTATTTTCTGTCTTTTGTAGGTAGTATATATTAGGGTTCCTATTAATCATTCTGACATTTTTTGTCTTTTAATCAGTTTTCTTTTGAGAATATGTTCCAATTTTAATTCACATGTCAAGTAATTTGGGATTGTGTCCTTAATACTATGAGTGTTAAGTTCTGGAGAGTCTGAATTCTCTTATTTTTTCCATTAAATGTTATTTCCATCCTTTTAGGTCATTTTTTTGGCGGAGTGTGGATTATAAGCTGTGTTTCTTGGACAGCAGCTCTGGTCTGCATTCAAATAAGGTGTATTTCAGTGACTGCTTAGAATCTCTCCTGTGCATCAGCTAGAGATGTGAATAGACAGAATTTGGGGATCCTGTCTCTGGCCCTGGGTGCCTCCCCTACTCTCTTAGTATTGATGTCTGCCCAGCTTTGCTTTCTTAATTTCCAAAGGCAGACAGTTTTCTAGGAATGCTTTGCTGCTCCTGTGTCGGTGGGCGGGCTCTTCCGTTCCAGGTGAACAGTCTTGGTGGGTGCGGAACTTGCTTGCAGAGCCCCTCATTTCCTTTCCTCCCAGACAATGTCCTTCCCCACTGAGCCAGCCAGCTCTTGTTCACACGTCAGCTCCTCCTTGTCTCCTCTTCATTCTCTTACGCCCAGTTCACACATTGTACACAGCTCAAACAAAACATTCAGGAGAGTGGCATGAGTAAGAAATTGGAGCTGTGGTATTTAAAGGACCTTATAGCCCAAGTGCATGCTGTGTTATAGTTACTAGAAAGGATAAAAGGAAAAGTGCATACCTAGTGAACTATTTATTAGTATTTACTTTGAGTAACTAAGAATATGAAAGCCAAATTTGACATAGATAAGGAGCAATGCATTTGATACTCCAAACATATCAGTTTTTCTCAGTCGGTATTTTAAATGTTCTCTTGGGTATTGTCGTGTTAGTACTGTTAATTTTATGTATAGATAATTCTCGGGTTCTGTTCTATGTGCATGAATGCATTGTCTTACTGACTTCTTTATACCCAAGGTAAAATCTACTGATAGCTGCCTCTTCTTTATTAAATGCTTCGATGACACTATTCATGGCTTCAGGGTTCCTAAGAATAGCCTTCAACAGACAAGAGAGGTAATTTTATGGATTTTCTTTATCTTTCATAAAACTTCAAGAACATTTAAGAACATAAAGAATATAAGACAGGCTCTATATTAACACCCAACATCTTATTGATTGTACCTTTTTAATGGGAGTGATTATAGGAAGCCTTCAAAGTTTGGCTTATGAAATAAATTGTTTATCAACATGTACCTGCAGGTGTTTTCTGCTCATTTTTTTTCATTTTTTTTTTTTCATTTTGCGTCTGTGAATGTAAGAGGCTTTTATTGGTTTTGGAAAAAAGCCTGAATGGTTATTTAGTCTGGCCCTGGATTTATAGGTGAGGAAGCTGAAGCCTGTAAGATGAAAGAGGCCTCTGAAGTCGCGCAGCTTGCAAGTGACAGAACCTGGCTCCAGTGCAGGTCTTCTGACTCACTGCAGTGTAGACGCTGCCTGCCTTTGTGGTCAACTGAACGGCAGCAGCAAGCAGGGAAATTGGGATGGGCGTGACAAATTCATTGTGCTGTTATTTAATGGGGACTCCATATTCCTTTATAGCAAAGCCTGTCTTGTTTTTTTTTGTAAACTATGTAAGAGGTTAAAAGAATCTGTTTTCCAGAGTGGTTAATTTTGGCTTTGCAAAGAACCCTGAACAATCCAAAACATTGTCCAAATATTTCATAAAAGGGTGAGATTTGACCCTAAATAATGCTGTAAGAATTGAGGTAGAAGTAAGATAGGTATTTTTAGGGAAAATGTTACTTTTTTTAAATCACTGATTTTTTAAAAAATTAAAGCATACACTTGGGCAATTGTTGGCTCTCTCAAAATGATCTGAGTTTCTTGTGCTTATGACAAGTTAATAAAATTGTGTTTCTGGATACATTATTGTATAATAACTTATTCAGCAGTGTTGAGAACCTATAATTTTAAGTGAAAAATTCTTCCCCCATTATTAAGTTTTTATAGTATGTTGGAGTATTGATGAATATGTAAAGTTGTAGATGAAATTTTTTTAAATATTGAGAAAACTTTTTATCCAGACGTGTCACGGACAGGAGCCCTGCATCCTTATTCTCTTCTCGGGAATTTTTGTTTTGTTTTGCTTTTTTGAGGCCATGGTATTCTTTTCCCTCTAAGTAAATGTTATGCTTTCCAGGTCATTGTCATAATATTTTTTTGAGGAAAAGTGTACTTGACACTCATTTAAATCCTTGGATGATTCCAGGACTGGCTGGAAGCAATAGAAGAGCATTCTGCTTACAGCACTCACTACTGTTCCCAGGACCAGCTGACTGATGATGAAGAGGAGGATGCCGTTTCTGCTGTGGACTTGAAGGAATCCTTGGAGGTAAATAGGAAAATGTAACCTGACCTGTATCGCTAACTCTGTCACTCAGGATTTACCAAGAATTCTTATTTTAACATGAGGTTTTGAAATGAAGATTTCTGACGACTGTAGAGATAATATTGCTCTTTTCTAGTAACATCCTATTGCTATGTGTACTGTCCCTGCTGTGGTAATAACTCACATGTGTCTGTAGATAGGCTCTAAAGATAGGTATGTACGTATCTTTTCTGGTTAAAATTTTTATGTTGTACTCAGATTGTCATTCTGTTTTATGAAAATGAATATATGTATCTGCATGACTAGGACATTGTGCTGCACACCAGAAATTGACACATAGTAACTGACTGTACTTCAATTAAAAAAAAAAGTTGCCATTCTCTCTGAGAGCTGCCGCCAGTAGGGGGAGCATTGCTTCCCAGGCTGTCCTTTATGACTTCACCGCACATTTCAGAGTTTAAATAATGCAACCATAGTGATACCTTTCCTGGTCTGTAGTTTCATTTAAAACCACTCGTAAGCTGTAACTTCATTGATTAGAGGTAGGGTAAAGCGTCAGTAGTGAATGGAGAGGCCCTCACCTGAAGTGACACCAATGCCTCATCCACAGAGAAATGTCAACATAAGTAATTGAAATGAAATACGTATTTTTCTTCTTGGCATCAATTTTCTGGCCATACTTTTAAATGGGAGTGGGTGAGGAAGAATTAGAACTACGAAAGGAGGATGCGTTTCCGTCTAAATAATTATGTCAGAGCATGTGAATTTGCCTACTAAATTTAATCTTTTTTATGAAATGAATTTATTGCAGGATTTGAATGCTTCTAAGTCAACAACTCTAGTGAGTTTAAGTTTGCCAACAGCTAAGGAGTTTTATTGATATAAAGGCCTATGTAAACTTAAACAAGAAAGACATTTTGACACTTTTCAATCCCTAATCTTAATTTATGATTCAACATAAAAGAATTTGAACTCTTCCATGTGTTGTTGAAGACATACCACAGAATTTGACAGTTACTTTAACAGAACTCCTACTTTAAACCCTGGTATATAACGTGTGACAACTGTAAACATAATTTTCACATCAATGAACTTTGCAAAAGCCACATCTACCAGAGCATCTAAACGACATTAAAACTGCATAAATAAAGGAGGCTTAAATATCTGTGGCCAAAATTATGGCTAAAATATTTAGCATACTTTTGTTTTTCACTTGTTTAACTTTTAGTCAGTGTTCCCTAAGTGAAAAAGGAATCCTTTCCTATTGATTACCCTCAACATAAGGTAAATGATAAAAACTGGAAGGGCTTATAAATCACATCAGTATCTTTCCAACACTTACGGTAATTAAAAATTTTTTTTTGCTTATAATTTTAAGACCTTTTTAATGAAAGTTAGAGGTCAAATAAAATCATACTAACTTGGATACCGTTAAAAAACTTTCTTGGAGAAATATTTCTTCTTTAGGGTAATTTTCAAACTTTAGGGTTGTCAGCTGCAATTATACCTTGTATTTTATTCCTCATTTGAATGTTGTGTTCCTATGTTAACTTTAAAGCCATGGAGTTTTTGACTTCCAGATTTTATAGCATCTGGAGTCAACGATAGTTTCAGCCAGTGTTAAGTACTTTAAGTTTTGCAGTTTATACACAGATCTGCCTAACAGAATTTGAATGCTAATTCTGAGACTCTTGACTCTGTCTCAACTTCTGAAGGTTGGTTCAGAATGGTCAAATCTGAGATGAGCTTTGAGGTGAGTTGAATTGGAGCTTATGGTAGACTGGCTCCAGAATGCCTTTGATTCTTGGGTTCTTATGTTGCAAGGAAATCCTGGGACCATTTGTGAAATGGATCTATTGTAGATGTCTATAGACTTTCTAAAGGAAATTAGGAACTGTAGGACTGGAATATTCTAAAACTACCAGAATGAACATAAAATTAGCCTTATTTCCTCAGTCTGCTTTGGGACTAGTAAGTAGATCTAGAAGAAATCGGGAGAATGGGGAAAGTCCACACTGAAAAAGTGCTCCTGTTATATGATACTCTTCGTCCCCTGTTACGTCCGCCCAGAATGAGGGCCTTCAAAAACTTAAAACATTTTCTTTTAGCCCTCAGTGTGTCACTGCCTTGAGGTTAGGCCTACAGAGAGAAAAGTATAAGATTATAGAAATATTGGCCTTATGGTTGTTACCCTTATGGAAACTTGAAAATATTTTAGAAATGAAAGCTAGGAGAGAAATTCAAGCAAGCATTGGTATAGAACTTCACTGCCCAATATGATAACTGCTAGGTACTATTTACATTTAAATTAATTAGAATTAAATGAAAAACTCAGTTTCTTACTTAAATGAGCCACTTTTCATGGGCTCAGTAGCACATGTGGCTGTCACCTTGGACAGTGCAGCTGTAGAATGTTTCCATCATCGTAGAAAGTTCTGTTGGGTCAGACTGGCATAGGCTCTTAGAATTGGGGTGGTTCTAGGAAAACAGGGGTTTTATTCATTAAAAATATCTTGACTCCTGTAGGCTCTGAACTGTATCTGTGTTACAAGAAGTAATGAGCAGATGATGTAAAATGTTAAACAAATGAGAAAGTAGTATCAAGCTTTCCTCACTGAAGAATGAATGATTTCCAACTAAAGTGAATGCACAGAAAGATGAACGTACTTCAGCTCAAGGCTGATAAAGATTGGTACAGCCATACAAGAATGAGGCAGATTTATACATATTGATACATTTAAGATTTATAGCTAAGTGAAAAGGGCAAAGTATAAAATATTGTATCTAATGTGCTTCTAGTTGAGAGAAAGAACACGGACATATACACGCATTTGTGTAGGCTAGGTCATCCCTGGAAAGATAAGAAATTATTAGCAATTGTTGCTTTGAGACTGGAAAGAGAGAAAACAGGGACTCTAGGACTGATAATTATGTAAAGGAGAATTGCCTTTCTCTGTATATTCTTTTTTTTTCTTTTACTTTATGTAAATATTGCAGAATACATTATTTTAAGGATATATTAAGGATTACAATACAGATCCTTGATGTGGGTTTGGCTAGAGTTTGGAAGAGTTGGAGATGAGTTCTGGGGCACCATGAAGTATTGCAGGGGCAAGTTACTGGATTCTACAATCAGTTGTTCTTCAAGTTTAAATTCCCGTTAAGTGTCAATTGTTATATAATAAAATGGAGGCATTTTGGCATCTCCAGTTTGGTGTGTTTTGACAAACACCCTGTGTAACCATCACACTCATCAGGGTATAGAACATTTCTACCACCTCACAAGCCCTTGGGTGCCCCTTCCAGGCGGTGCCCTCCCCTCCATCTCCTGCAGCCCCCGATCTGCGCTCTGTCATTTTAGGCACTGTCAGCTGCACCCTTCTAGGATTCTGTGTAAATCGGATTGTACCGTATGTGCTCACCTCTCAGCCGTGTTGTGTGTATCAGTAGTTTTTCTTCTCATTGCTGAGTGGAAGGCAGTGTGCTCCTGTTCTTAATTAGCCAAATGTGTATTGTCTATGTAGCAAATAGCCTGGAATTAGTGACCTCTCTGCCAGCTGATCCACTCCTCCCTAGGTGCCCACCCCCTTGATGTTACATTTTTCAACTGTCCCATAGGCCAGGGATCATAAAGTAGTTTAACATCAACTGATGTCTGACCAAACCAACAGTTTGGGTCTGAAATCTGGGAGGCCAGAAGTAGGAGCAGGAGGCTGTGGTGGGTGCCTCCCCTGGGTGCCTCCAACCCTCTGGGGCCTAGGGCTGTGGCTGTGCTTCTGGTATTGCAGCACTGCTCATGTGGGAGCCCATTTATGTAGACTAAATAAAAATTAAAAACCTAGAAGGAGTCCCTGACATAAAGTGAGTGGCATAGAAGTCAGTGAGACACCATGCTGGGCTCTGCAAAGAACCCATAAGCATTAGCCTTCACAGATGGATTTTTAGGGTTTTGTAAAATAGCTGCTAAGAGGAAATGATAACAAATTGGAGAACGTCAGTTTTTTTTTTTTAACTCTATTAATAACCTCTTTCTTTTTAGTATCAGTTAAATGACATTAATTGTTTAGAAGACACACATTTGTACTGAACTGTAAAACAGTATGTGTAAATCGAATCTTCTCCATCAGACCTATTATGTACCTCTGAAAACAAGTGAATTGTGGATCCGAGGAACTTTTTTCAGTAACTGTCCAATAAGCCAAGGGAAGATGAATGTGACTCAAGTACTGGGGGATGATGCTGTGGAAAGGGTTTCTTGTCTTTAATTAACCACAGGAATATCATGTCGATTACACACTCGCAGACGGCAGTGAAGCCTGTGCCCGCTTTTGTGCCCCCAGCTAACTTTCACCACAGAAGGGAAAAGAGAAAACAGTAGCGTTGGCGCGCACACGGGCAGGAGTATTAAATATGTATAGAGTGAAAATGACAATTTCCTATTAATATATTATGAGTGATACATTTGGCTGTGAAGTGCGGCTTTTCAATAGCCCCCAGATAGACTTTTTTTTCCTGCCTTCAATGTGTATTCACAGGCTACGTCTTAAAAAATTATCCAGCATTCCATTTCTCTTTGTGTGATGTTTTAAATTGCATAATGTGGGTATTCTCAAAAAAAAAAAAGGAAATGTGAATTGCATTTTTATGTTGTTAGAGCTCTCAAAACAGAGTAATGTAGATTTTAAAGAGAACATTGCCTGTCACTAATGTGGTACCATGAATAATTCTGCTGTGGTTGAGCTGAGCTTCATAAGCACTGAAAAATTTATAAGGTGAAAAAGGTGCTTACCTATGTCACCTTGGCACATAGGTCTGATTTAGGGGGAGTGTTTGGTGTTGAGCCAGTTGAGATTAGGAGTACAAAGTAGGGAAGATTCACAGGCTAAATATTATTACTCTACCGACAACAATGTGATGCCTAATATTAATAAGGTGAAGGTTCTCATATTTTTTATTACCATAAACCAAGTTTACAATGATGATTTTCTTGCTTCTTAATCTGCTTTAAAGGGAAATTGTAACTAGAACTACCTTTAAAATTACATTGTTAATATAATGGATTTATCTGATTTTTTTCATCTTGGACTTCCAAATCTACTAAAATAGGATGCAACTTACATCATGAAACTCTGTATTTATGTTTCACTTTTTATGGCTCTAAATATGTAGAAATTTCAAATTACAAGGAAGAATGCTTCACCTTATTTTTATAAGCTTTTACTTACTAAGAAAATGTTCTTATTGGTCTGATTACATGGGGGCTATGTGCACTTAGATTGCGGAACGAAAATCAGCTTGTGTTTTCCAAATGTTAGTACCATCTGGATTTTTTTTTCCATAACAAACGATTTTTAAAATATATTCTTAAGGAATGCATTTTATAATTTCTCAAATTTAATCAAGCCCACTACAAGTGCTAAATGAGAAAAATCTAACATCTCAGGTATATATTGTGTAGTAGTTATTAGAAGTAATTAATGCAGTGGTGTGGTATCTACATGACATGTTGAATGTATTTAGAATTTAGAAAAACTTATTTTTATTAATTTGTACATGATTAAATGTTATGTTCAATTTCTAAGCAAAATTTCTCTCACCTTTATCTCTGTTAGGAATATGTCCCAATTATTACAGTGTATTAACCTGTGAACTGAAAGTTTTGATGGAAACATAAAAGCATTTGTACTGTAAAAATCCTTTATTAGTTTAACTTTGTCTTCTTTTTTTCTTTTCCAGAAAGCACAGACATGCCAACAGAGACTAGATAGGGAAATTTCCAACTTTCTCAAAATGATTAAGGAGTGTGACATGGCTAAAGGTAAAAACAGACAACCCCCCCCCCCCATTATCCTAGGTGTTGACCCTTTCTACTTTTGTTAGACTGTACATTTGGTTTTAAATTCAGAATTGTATTTGGAAAACAGAGTTAACGTTAACTTTTTGAGGCTGTAAATTCATCTTGGCTGTGTAGTGAGAATTTTGTTCATGAATTCTGGAAGAACTTGGATTTTTGAGTTCAGTTGTCTTGGGTTTGAATCCTTGTTCTGCCACTTGTTGATTGTTACTTTTGAGCAGAACATTTAATTTCTGAGCCTCAGTTTCCTTACCTATAAAATGAAGGGGTTGGTAGTTTCCAGATCTTGGCCTTCTGCCATTCTCTGTATACATGAACTTGTCCAATTATTAATCTACCTTCCAAGAGTAGCTATTTATACCTTCATTCTCCATTAGTTATGAATTTACTAAGAATTAACTAAATACTCCAAAAATCAAAATACAATCCAATAGAAAATTCAAAATCCCAATATAAAATCCAATACAAGGGGTGGGGGGTTTAGCTCAGTGCAGATCGCATGCTTGGTGTGCAAGAGGTCCTGGGTTCAATCTCCACGGCTTCCATCAAAGGGAAAAAAAAATCCGATACAAAAATTAGGTTTTGAGAAAAAATTGTTTATTACTTTATAAATTAAACTATCGCTTTAGACTTCAGCTATGATGTGTTTATAAATAACTCCACTAAAATTGAATCAATTTAGTTGTCTATGATTTTGTGATTATTTTAATCATGATGTAGTTTATGTGTGCCCAGAGAATTTGAAGAAATGTTAATATTAGAGTAAACTGAGCATGAATGCTCTGTATCTATCCACGTGTACCTTGGGCATCTCTTTGCTTCAGTTCAGCAAACATTTATTTACATCAGTGACGACAGCTTTGTGAAGGATAGCAGTCAAGTCCTTTGGATTATTGATTGCAAACTGGAATTTTTTTTTACTTAGTGCTATTCATCCTCAGTAGACTTTTAAAATAATAGCAGCTTCGTTAGATATAATTCACATAAGCCTAGAATTCACCTATGTGAAGTGTACCGTTTAGTGGCTTTTAGTATATTCAGAGTTATGCAACTAGACATCAGTGGGCTTTTAAAATACCATCTTCACCAAGAGCCATCAAAATGAAACAGATACTAACAACATTTAAAAGATGTAGAAACTGTACAGAGTGAGATGAAATACAAAGGCTAATTTCTTTAACCTGGGTAGAAGAAAGAAATGATGTCAGAACTACAACCAAATTAAGTTTTTTTTTTTCTTTTAAACATTAAGTCAAATCTCTTGGTTCAGATCACCTGTATGACCCTTATGTCCCTTATAATGATGGCATGCACCATTTGTGCTCTCAGAGGCATAATACTTAGTACTACAAGAGAGATTTCATTTTGGACAGTGCCATCTGGGAAACTTGGATATATTTGACTTTGATCTGACAACGCTATTTCATATATCTACAAAAAAAAAGTCAGTGGAAAAAAAAGTCAATGGGTTTATACATAAACAATTATAAACATTATTTTCTGAAAGACTGGTGTAGATAAATTAAACTACACACGTAAATGCTAAGTAAATAGGGTTGAGATGATTTCATGAATGGAACTGAAGAGTTTTGAAGGTAGCTGAGTCTGATCTTAACGCCAAAGGATTGTACAGAATAATCCTGCACCATGTGTTTTATTAAAGGAAGCTGATAGATACACATCCTGCTCCAGACTGCCTACGTAGTTTGCCAGTGACTTCTCAAGATGAAAAACTGAAGTGTTTATGGACAGAGTCCAGATCTTGTGGCTGAAATTGTTAGTTGTCTTACATTTTAATTTTAGTACAAGACTGAATGAACATGCACTTTAAGAGTCAACATCCTTCTTACTCCGTCTCCTGTATCCAGTTGTGCTGCGGCAACCCAGGTCACTGCGGCAGCCTGCCCTTTCATCTCCCTGCCTCCAGGGAACCCCCGCATTCCATCTCTCAAGGGAGTTGAATCGAAAGACTTGACGGAACTCTTCCAACTCAAATTCTGTGAATTTACTGCATTATTGCTGCCAGGTTAATTTTAGAAAGTTACTTTTTCTTTTTATAAGTTTTTTTTGTTGTTGAGAAAATCTTTTTAAGTGTCCTTGAAACTATAGAATAAAATGCAGACTCTATCCTGGCCATTTAAGGACTTTCATAGCCCGATCACAAACTGATTTTTCAACTTTATTTACAATTCTTTCTTCCCATAACCCCCGTAAACACTTTTGATCAAACACTTGTCTTTGGCCCAAAATGTCTTCTATTAAAATACTTACTTTTGTTTTCATGAGTGGACCTTAAACCTAATTTCTGTCTGGATTAATGCCAAATTTATGTTTCTGGCATTGGCAACATATTCAAGGGGTGCAAAGAATGCAGTATTGAAATCTCTACTATTTTATCTTTGCCAGAAGTCTGGTTGCATTAACAAATAAAATCACCCAAACGTGTAAACTTTTGAAAGACTTCCTGAAGGTAGTGTAGCCAGTCTCTCCTTCTAGACAACCCTATGTGTATCCTTGTGTAGTAGCCAGGTTTTGACCATTATAAATAATGTTGTATTGTGCATTTATATTTGATCACATCACTTTATTACCATAGGATTTTTGTTGGGGGGAGGAGAGGTAATAGGTTATCTATTTAATTATTTTCTTAATAGAGGTATGGAACCCAGGACCTCATGCATGCTAAGCATGCGCTTTACCACTGAGATATACCCTCACCTCATTATTTTTCAATTGTGAAAAGTCCATTGCATTACCTCTTCAAAGTTTGCTGCTTCATTGTTTTATTCTTTTCTGCAGAAATTCCTCATGGGTGTTTGTTGAACCTTCTTATTTTATCCCCCACCTCTTAGTTTCTCACTCCGTTTCTGTTTTTCTGGATTACATTCTGAGTAATTTCCTCAGATCTATTTTCTAGTTTCATTTTCTTTCTTAATTTGGTCTATTTTTTCTGTTTAATCCCTTCGACTTTCTAATCCTAGTTGACTTTTTTTTTCTTCATAATTCTAGAAGTTCCAGGTGGTGGTTTTTAAAGTTTTAATATTTCCATAGAGGCAAGTCCTTTCACATTACATCTGTTTCTAATTTTATCTCTAATGTAAAGTGTATAAAGTCAAAGCCCTTTTCAGCACGTTCTTGTATATCAGGTTGTGCGGCTAATTCTTTGTTTTGTTTGCTAACTGTCCCTTGGGAATGGATAGCTGCCTTCACAATGGATTTTACCTGTTTATTGAGAGCTTGTTTTTTCTGCCTCCTGGATTATGAAGGTGTCCCTGCACAGTAGTTTTGTGTCTGTTTCCATTGAGGATGTAAAGGTTTTTCTGGTTCTAGGATAACGGCTGTAGAGTTGGATTTCATAGCCAGATGTGGCACTAGCAGAGAATTTGTGTCATGATTCCCACCCAGACCTCAAGGCAGGAAATGCCCTTCTTCACTGCTTTCCCTGAGCCCAAGGGCAGTTTTCCCATTTCTGCTTTCACTGGGCTACTACCCCTTTACAAGGCCTTGCTTTGCTTGGTGGGACCAGAGCCAGGTCTCCCCCTCATTTGGATGTGAAGGGGCCACAGTCAGTGCCCTGCTTTATGTCCCCGCTGACCTCTGACATCCCTGTGCTTGACCCCCACCACCTCGTGCCCCTCCCCCCAGCATGTGCCTGTTCCATCAGCCTTGACTTTCCTGTTGGTTTCCAGCGTATCTGGGATTTTGTTCTTTCAAACTCTGCTATGTATTATCTTATTACTTTATTCAGCATCCTTATGGGTTGGGGTTGAGGGATGTTTCTCCATCAACTTAGCCAGGTACCACAAGTGTCCCATGTGCTTTCTAAGGTAAAATATATCAATCCGTAAGTTATATTATCTAGAGTGATAGCAAGCACATTTTTTGTGCATTATTCTGTGTATTTTACGTATATTAACTCATTTATTCCTTATAACAACCTTAAGTAGTACATACAACTATTACGTCCATTTTCTAAATAACAGAGGCACAGAGAGCTTAGGTAACTTGCCTAAGGTCACATAGCTGGTAAAAACCAGAGTCAGGGTTTGGTCCTAGACAGCCTGGCTCCAGGACTGCTGTTAGCCAATAGAGAGTCTGGACTAAATCGAGAATTCTGTGTTTATTCTTAAACCTTTGATTTGAGAAGAAGAAAAGTTTATAGATTTCCGTATCTAGATCTACAGTGAAAGATAGAATTTGTTGAGGACAATCACATTCGCTTTGCTGCTGCAGTTGAGGTGGTGTTCAAATCCATATTGTCTCCCGTTCAGAAGTTCAAGGGGACAGTAGGATGGATGTAATAGGACTAAGGTTTCCAACTCACAACAAAGAAATCCTCTTTACTTTTCCTGTCAATTTTTTTTCCCTTCTCTTTTCTTGTCCCAATGTTCTTTCTGGTGTTTTTATCTCAGGGAACGCATCACTAGTTCACATAATTCCCCAAGCCCAAACCTTGGAGTCATCTTAACCTCCTAACTGTGGTGCACATTCCATGTCTCATGAGTCATGTTGTTCCTTCTGTGTATCTGCCATCAGTACGCTGACGTGGGCCACTGCTGTCCTGCCCGTAGGTGCCAGCACTTCTTGTCTGGCCATGCTGCCTCCAGTTGTGTATTCCTCCATTTCCCTCCATGGACTGTCCCACAGCATAGTTGGAGAGGTACCTCTGAAACACAGATCGGGTCTTGTCACACCCTCACCAGAAGCCTTCAGTGCCTTAGGGTATAATCGAACTCTTAACTTGACTGACTTTGACCCATGTCTCCTCACTTCAGCAGTTTCACCTCTGCATTCCTTTTACTCTGTGCTCAGCAGCACTGAACTTTTCTCGTGCCTTAGGTCTTAGCATATGTTGTTCCCATTGTGTGAAACACTAACTTTTCATCATTTAAATGAAGCTTCTAGAAACTTCTTGGCTTCTCTAACACTTGCCTAGGCATTCTTTTTTCTTTTTTTTCTTTTTTTGATTGAATGTTGATTTACAATGTTAATTTCAGGTTACAGCAAAGTGATTCAGTTATATGTATACATATATATTCTTTTTTAGATTCTTTTCCATTATAGGTTATTATAAGATATTGAATACAGTTCCCTGTGCTATATAGTAGGTCCTTGTTGTTCATTTTATATATAGTAGTGTGTATATGTTAATCCCCAAATCCTAATTTATCCCTCCCCCCACCCCTTTCTCCTTGGTAACCATAGTTTGTTTCTGCGTCTGAGAGTCTATTTCCAGTTTGTAAATAAGTTCACTTGTACCATTTTTTTTTTAGATTCCACATAAGTGATATCATATGATATTTGTCTTTCAAAAATATGGAACACTTCACAAATTAGGGTATCATTCTTACTATGTGTTTCCAAATCAGCCTGCACTTTCCCTGTGGTGGCACTAACCCCCTTTAATGCAACTCTTTTCTGCTCCCGTTTCCCCTCTGGGCAGACCCAGCCTCCTTGGGTCTTAGAAGGGGCAGGAAGACAGGCCACGACAGTCGCAACAGCCCAGGCCTGTGATCCAGGGCCCTGGAGAGGGAGCTTCTGTCCTGGATCTAGGCTTCCTTTCAGGCAACCAGATCGTGGAGTCAAATGAGACAAAGTGGTTATGAAACTAAGTGATTTATTACTTCCATTTATTTCATCCGAAGTCTGTAGGAGAAAACATCAAATTCTCTCAGGCTTGACCTTACTCACTGTGGCACAGCGCCTACCAGCCCTGGTCTCCTGACCTTCTTGGAGGCGGAGCTCCCCCAGGTTACATGCGACTCTGTCATTGCCTCCATCATTTACTTTGTTGATTGGTTTTTCTCAGAAGATTATTACCCTAAGGTGAGGAGCCTGTTGCCAGGACTAGACAATCAGGAATGATGCAAATCCAATTATAGCATTTGATGGAGTTTTTATCTTCCTCATTGCCTCCCTTCACTCTTATTTGCAAAAAAATGCAGAACACATTACACAGCTCTGCTAGCTTCTTCCCTGTTTTGACCCCAAAAGGTCTCCTGAACTGGTATTCTTGTGTCTACATTTTAAAACATAATTCATTTTCTTTTTTTCCGACAAATACATGCTTTCCCTCCTACTATTCCAAAGACTCCCTCTGATCAATACTGTTAATTCAATAGTGATTATTTGATTTTCTATTTTCTTTGCTAGACTGCAAGTTTTATAAGGACAAAAGCTGTTTCTCAGTTCATTACATAAGCTTTTATCTCCAGCACCAAGTGTAGTGCCTACTACATGGTAGACAGTCAGTAAGTGGTACATGCAAATCTTCTCATCTCTCGAGTTAATCATTGATTGTAATTCTGAGGCTGTCGTCCTCTCAGGACCAATATTTTCTGTGCTAATATATAGTTACAGATATATATTTTTGTCTTACTGGGCATTGTATTTAGCAATAAGAAACTACTTATTCTTCAAGATCTGACTCAAGTCCCATTTCTTTTACTAAACTCCACTTGATTACTCCATCCCATAATGGTAGCTCTTTTCTCCAAATATTTAACATTTTAATGTATGCACAATTACTTTGCTATTTATATTTTATAATATCCCTGATACTATCTTTTTTATTCTTATTTAACTCATGCTTTAATTCATTTAACACTTGCTGTTATGAACTATATATTTTATACTTCCCATTGCATCTAGCGTAGGTAATGCAGACGTAGATATATACATAGAATTGTCAGTGGTCCTGGTTTCGAGGGTGACTGTTTGAAAAGCTAGTCATCTTAATTTGAATAATAAATAGATAAATTTATATTCTTACATTTATATAATGTTACCAATTTTGATTTTTTTTTCCCCAAGTGACAGCTTCATGGAGTAGGTTTTAGAAGAGCAGTTGATTTTTATGTGCAGATATTTTCCTCCACTTTGAGGAGAGAGTACAGATTTCCTCGAGGCATCTATGTAATTCCAATTGTGTGTGAATCTGTTTTAAAAATACCTCTTCTCATGCAGGTTAGTCGTGTCTCTCAATTACATAGTCAGATGCATTGCACTTTTTTTTAACCACAAAAGAGAAATTGTCTTATTTTGAAGATTTTTTATTTCCTCTGACCTTCAGCTTTATCATTAGTTTGGGGGAATGTTTATTCTCTCCACTGTTTGTGTTTACTTTAAAAAGAAAAAAAAAAATTTAAGGCAGCACTGTTCCCAGAAGGACTTGGATAAGGAAACAAAATGCCATTCATCCAGTTTTTTTCTTTTAAATATTTTTCCCCAGTGATAGAAATATTTGAGTATATGTTGAAAAACAGGCAAAATATATTTTCTTGTGCCTCAAATAAGAAAACAGTTTTAAATGATCTATCAATCTACTGTAACTAGCCAACCTGTAGTAATAGAAATGAAAATGTAATCTTTTAAAACTAAAATACAATAATTCTTTTGACGTGAAATTAAATAATCCAAAACCATGTGGATTTTTTATGCAAGCCAATGGTATCAAATATTTTCTTTATTCTTTTAATATTTGAGTCTTTGTACAAAGATCAGTGCAGGGCATTTGGGGGGTAAGGAGGATTGGAGTTGACGGAAGACAGCAGAGGTTCAGCACACGTTCAGTGATCATGTTCTCTGTTACAGGGGACGTGGCTGCTTTTGGAGTCCAATAGGAGAGGTCACATCCCACAGTGATGATTAAGGCAGGCTTCTTGGGGAGGATGGCATTTGAACTTGGCCTTGGAGGGGAAGAATGTTTTGGTTAAATGGGGAAACTTCTGAATATGAATAATTATGATTTCCAGTATTCATGGAAGAGGGAACATCTTTAACAAAGGCTTCAGAGCAGTAAACTAGAATAATATTTCTAGGAAAACAAATATTTCCAGGAAAACAGTCTGACTGAAACTGTTTATGAAACGACTTAAACTGTTAGTCTAAGGAGTATGGACTGTTTCTGTATTAGCACAATGGAGGTTTTCTGTATTAGGGTTTAGTTTGTTAACAAGAAACAAGTACTTCCCCACTAGGTTTAAAACTTACCCAATTAAAAATTTTACAGTGTTTATCATGAAAACGACAGATTGTGAGCTTTTTATACATGTCTCTAAAGTTAAGCTTTTCACATATCTTCCAGCATCTTTCCTGAGCTCAACAATATTTTTAGTACAAAAAATAACTTTTTTCTTCAAAATTTAGTGCCTGATTCTTTTTGCATTTATTTATTACAGCGTAGCCTCTAAGTATTAATTGGCTAAAACATATTTACAGTGATTCCCAGGTGATAACTTTTCTAGAAGCTTAGCAGTTTTCTTTTTATGTAACTGTATGTAGACGTCACTGTATAAGAAACATGCCGGTGTGAACTGACTGGCCCTGATCAGCTGCACTGCACCAGAGTATCTGCCAAAGTCCGTAATTCTTACACCATCCCATTGTGCAAGTTAATATTCATTCCAAAATCTTGTTTGAACACTGGATTATCTGAGAAGTTAGGTAACTTTTGATTCTGTTTTGAACAGAATAATTTGACACTCTCTTAGTAATGGATTCTTATAACAATTTGTCTTAACATGTATTTCTTGGAATATCTTTGGAAAGCTTGCAGCATCAGTTTTGTTTTAAAAACTTGTGCTCCTAAAAATTTATTTTGCCATTTAATATTTATGCTCATCAACAAGTATCTTAAGTGTGAAATATCTAAAACAGAGACAGAATTGGAGATGGTTTAGCACGTGATGGCATTTAATAAAAGAAACACATCCATGAGTGACTGTGCTTCCATCTCCTATCCTCTGTGCTATGAAAGTGTAAAAGGACTAGATTACCCCGATAGTCGATGGAAGGCAGCGGCTGTGTCTGTTTTTTCTTGTGCATCTCCTTGCGGTCCCCGGGCTGCAGCTCTGTGTAAGGCATCTGCTGAGGTACTGTTTAAGTCATATGGCATCCAGCATATGGTACTCTCTTTTGCTATTTAGCAACTAAGTACAGAATAAATCCTCACAATGTGTAACAAAGATTCAAAAAGAAAAAATGAAGTCAAGTTTATTTTAGAATATTATAGCTTTCAATTATTTGGGTGTTATTAAGGATCGCTAACACTGGGAAACTGTATTCCCTAAGATGAAAAATATGAGAAAATGTCATTTGTTCTTTATATCCAGATATTAATGAAAGATTGTTCATACATTCGTTTACTCTGAACTTTTCCTTTTGTTGCCCACTTTTGCCTTATGAGTTTTGAGAAACGAAGTTTTCCAAGAAAAGGACATGTCTTTGCTAAAATAAATCACATTCAAATAAAAAATTTGGAAAATTTAAAAAAGAACAGCAGCATAACACAATTTTATCATATAGAAATAATGGCTAGATAATTTGTCATATGTTCTCTGTAGACTTTATTCTTTTTCTTTCCCGTTTGAAAATTTTTGGTTTTTGGTGGGACCCACTGTTTTAGGGCCTAATAATTACAAATTACTGACATTTGGATTTATTTGATTCCTCTTGCTTATTGGCCTTGTTTATTATGTTTTAAGAACAGTGTTTAAGTAAATCAAGATTATTTAAAATACAGAGGAAGCTACAGATTTGATTGTCTTTCTCCGTTTGTTTTTTTCATAAAAAGCTTAATGTTACTGATTTTTATTTGATGGAAGGGACCAATTTAAAGGATCCTAATGTATAATCAATAAAATCACAAATTATTTCAACTAAGTACATTTTTCTCACATTAATCTGGACGGGACATGACCTTTTACTTGATTTCACTTGATTTTTTAAGTGATGTGTGTGCATTTTGCAGCTTTCTCTTGCCAACATTGTTACTTTTTTTTTTTTTTTTAATAAAGTGGATTAAGATTTACTTTAGGGGTCCATGGAAGATACTGATAGTATCATTTATTTTCCTAACTTAAACGTACATTGAAAGACACTAGACCTCAACAGGGACATATTTTTGTGACTGAGAGACCTATTTATGCCAAACATTTATCCAAACAAGAAGCAGAGAAAGTTGAGTTAATGCCGCCTTCAGGTACGTTGGCCATCATGTCAGCTAGTTATTGTTTTCTCTTTTTAGCACTTTGCCTTTGAATAAAATTATTTATCTAGTATAGAATATATCATGGAAGGAAATGTTAATATTTTTTAAGTAGTGATATCAGTCCTTCTTGACAGCTGTTTTCCTTAAACATTTTGTTACTTATTCCTGTAAACCTTTTCTTTTTAGTCCTGGCTCTTTAGGATGTAGCCTTTTCTAGGTCAAGGCTTTGTCCTTTTTATGTACTAATTTATGTGCCCTGCATACAATAGATGCTTAATAATGATGCCCAAGGAAGGTACTGTATGCTTTCTTAAGGCAGCTAGAAGAAAACATGATATTAGTAAACGTAAAAATATGTTTATGCTCTTCGTTTAAGATTACTTAAAATCCGCTCATTTTATTTATTTTTTTTATTTATAGAAATGCTTCCACCATTACTTCAGAAGGTTGAAGTTGTCTCTGAAGCTTCTAGAGAAACTTGTGTAGCTTTGAGTGATTGCCTTAATCTCTTCACTAAACAAGAAGGGGTAGGTAGTTTGGAATTCAATTTTTTAAATGATTGTTTTTCAGTTATTTGAAATAAATAATACTTAATCATCCAGCACATCATTGCTTTCAAATTGTCCAAAGGTAGGAGAAAATAGAGTTAATAAAGGAAACAAAAGCTTAATTTTCCACCAAATTTAGAACATATTTATTTATTTATTTTCTTATTTTTTTTATCAAAGTATAGTAGATTTACAGTGTTAGTTTCAGGTGTACAGTGAAGTGATTCAGTTATATATACATATACACACACACACACACACATATTTTTCCAGATTCTTTTCCATTGCAGCTCATTACAAGTAAGTGAATATAGTTCCCTGTGCTCTACAGTAGGTCCTTGTTGTTTAAGAACTTATTTTATTCTTGATTTAAGCAGGATGATTCTGAAATAAGTTCTGATCATATCATCTAATTTGTTTATGTACCCGTATTCAACAAGTATATTTAAAGTTGTACTCAGGGTTGTTTACGACATTTCAATAAGGGGAATAAGAAAATGTTCTAGAACCCAGAGGTCTCTATATGAAGAATACATGCTTTTATTTGGAAAATAGATTGCTGTCATACTTAACTTACATGAACTGAGCTCAATGGATTAAATATTTTTTGTGCTCTTTGCAGCTTGCTGTCTCCCATTCAAAAATTTGCCCTTTGCTATATTCAAATCTGAGTGAAAGTGGTGTGCTTATCCATTAGTAACTCTTTCTCCAGGGACTGAAAAGTTGTAAAGATGTGTTACAGCTTCTTGGACTAGGATTTTTCTTTTTTGTGTTTTCTCCCATTTTCATGCAAACCAGGTAGCAATAGGCTTTTCCATTTTAATGCCTACATGTATGTTTAATTGTCAACGTTTTAGATTAAGACACTGAATTTCTTATTCTCATTACAATTGATTTGTGCCTTCTGGTTAGAGATTAAGTTTTGGTAAAACAAAATAGATGAAAATGCTTTTATGTGTGTTTCTCTTATATGTATTTTCCTATGATTAAAATAGAAGTCTTGTGAATTCATATGGAAAATTTTAAAATGTTGTGTTTATTATGTATGCCATAAATTCCATAATTATTTATTTGGAGAATAAGAAAAATATGTAACAATAATCTGAATTCATTTCAAACAAACTTACAGAAAGTCTTTCAGCAGAATTCTATTAAATACCACAGGAAAACATAATTATTCATTCAACATTTTAAATGTTTGAGTCCCTTAATAGTAGTTGAAAACATCCCTTCTCAGCATTTATATTTTTGGTGGTTTGCAAATTTCATATTCTAGCTTATTTAAATGAGGAATGATTTAGCGACCTAAATAAATCCAAATAGGATGGTAGCATTGCAGAACAGAGCAAATTATGATGTGATGAGATCCAGGTAATATTTACAACATTCTAAAACTACATTCACGTCTCTTATGTGGTACCTGATGAATGTACTGATAGCACTTTATTTCTAGAGATGTATAGTTTTAAGGTGAACACTAGGTTACAAGTAATGTAATTTCTGAAGAAGCCAACGTATCCTAATTTTTAACCTATTAAAAAAAATAGTCTAGGTAATCATCTCTATGTGAAAATTTAAATGTGCAAGAATATTAGCCTTAAGTTTAGTCTAATTAACCTCTTTAAGCCTTTTAAATTTGTCTTGAGGATTAAATAATTGTAAGCAAAATGCTTAGGGTAGTTCCTGATGCGCAGTAAGCCCTGAGTGTAAGTCAGCAGTTGGTATCGTGGAATGCTAACACTTGTGACCCCTCTTCTTTTCTCTGTTGCTATCTTGGAGCTTCTGTGTCTTTAACATTGGTTTTATCTTGTTTTGGGAGGAGATAGTGTTGTCTAAAGAAAATATTTGACTGCAGAATGGTTACGTTGTGTTTCCATCCTTATTACCCATATTACTGTTTAAGTGATGATGGGCGACTTAAGTTCTCTGAACTTTGATATCTTCATCTTTCAAGTAAGAAACCATGTAGAAAGTCCTTAAGAGCACTGGTCTGAAAGTCTAATGGACCTCTTAAATCTCAGTCTTTCCCTAACCAATTGTGGGACCTTGGTTAAATGAAAATATATAAACTGTAAAATGAAAATATATAAACACCTCAATGTTGAGTGTGGAGATCAGATGTATATGGATGAATAATCTGTATATAGAGCATATTAGCATATCACAAGGGCACAAAGTATTCATTTAGTAAATGACATTTATTGCATCAAACATTTAGAGTGTCTTCAGAACTTCTTTTCAGTAATTCTATGAAATATCAACTCTGTGGGGCCCTTAGTAGAAATCCATGAATGTCCTTATGAGAAGAATGGTTATAGACAATGAGAAGGCCTAAAAAATATTTGAAAGATAAATGGCGTCGTTGACATTGGTCTTATCAAATGGCTAAGAATGATAACATAAGAATTTAATAACTTAATAGAGGTCAGAGAGGAATAATTATGCACTATAATTCCTTATTTATTTGGCATCATAAACTATATTTCCGTTATCTGGAAATTTTATTAAAAGAGCAGTGATGAGCTTTGAACTCACATAGACCTGGGTCCAATTCCTGGCTCTGCTGTTTAATCTGTCTTCACTTCAGTTTTAAAGTGCAGTCTCCCTTTTAAAGTGGTGACCAACCAAAAGTGAGTGTTTTGAGGAATAAATGAGATCAAATTGGTAAAACACTTTGTATAGTACCTAGCACGAAATAGGGACCCCAGCCCCCAAAGCAGCCAAACTCTTTTTAGTCTAATCTTTTTTGAGGACAGTTACTCTAAATGTTACACATTTCCTTCTTAAATTAAAATTTTCCCAGTGAATACATCTTTTCTGGGTGCCTCATGATTGTCCTTTTGTATGTTCATAATTACTCTGTGCCTTAAGACAGAGACGCCTTCCGGGGATAATGTTGACAGGACCCTGTGTTTTAATTAAATGGCCCAGTCCTCTAATGCTTCTTGAATTCCTTTTTGCTCTTTATGGGTTTAAAAAAATTTTTTTTCTTTCTTGAGTTTTAGCTCAGCTTGGTGCCTGTCTCTAGCAGTGATACACTGACTCCTTCTGATTTACTTTTTCTGATTTCCTGTTTGTTAAAAAGAAAACCAGTCACCAAACTTGATGTCCAGAGTTAAGAGTAAACTGGCCCTGGGCAAGAAACTTAGAGGCTGATGATGAGTACAGGCCTTCATGCCCGAACCTGGGGCCTTCTGGTTCTGCGGTACATGGGTGCTCTGCTTCTTAGGGGTGCTCTGATACGGCCTGTGTCCTCAAGGTATCCACATGACGTCTACATAAATGAGGCCTTATGTAGGCATTTTTTACTTGAAGTAAAGCTCACTGCTTATGTTGTCAGGGAAAAAAACTGCAGTATATGAAATTAGCTGTAAAACATGTGACTGATTTACTAAAGGGAACCTTACTAGGTGTTTTTAAAGTGATATACTCAGGAAACGGAATGTGAAGGCTGTGATTTTTCTTTAATCTTCTTTGAGAGTTTCATTCAAAAGGCTAAAAACTGATTTCATGAATTATTGTTTCTGTAGTTTTCCTCACCAAAAGGTGGTATCAGAAGTGGTTACAGTGTTAACTCAGAAGTCGTCATTGGTCCCCGGCTGCTTCTGTGTATTCCTGAGCTCCCTTTTACATTAGTCAAACCAGTTTTTAGTGTAAGCTCACTTACAAAATATTTTATATGTTCACGTTAAACTCAAAGAGGTGTAACCCACATGTATGGTTGGGATGACAGTGATGCCAAGTTCGTGGTGTGGTGAAACAATTCAGACAATCAGCTGGAACCAACCAAAGGTACTGCTACTCTAGACCAGATGCTAAAGCCTTTGGAGAGAATTCATACCCTCATGCGGGCTCATAACTCCATGGTTCTGATATTCATTTAGCTTCCTGTGCTATTCAGAGTCCTTTAATCCTTATCTCTTTCATTTATAATGTTTGTATCTTTCAGGCCTTCACCTTTCTCTGTCTCTTCTCTGAGCAAAATTCTTTGTTAAACAGTAGGCAATCATTGCATATGCTACCAACTCCCTACCACTCCCTCATTCCAGTTTTTATCTTCTGTCTCCTATCTTGCTTCAAAAACACCTACTCTCTTTGAAGTTCTCTACTCCCTTATAGCTTCTCTATCTCCCTACATCCCTTTCCAATTCCACTTTTGAAAGTCTGATACCTTCTGTTTCTACTTCATTCCTCACCTGGTCCGCTGGAAACCACTCTTGTCAATATCTCTTTGTCGCCAAGTCAGAGAATACCTTTCAACTATCTCACTTGTCCTTTGAAGGATCTGGCAGTTGACTACTGCTTGCTTTTTGGAATGCTTCTCTGATTTCCATGGTGCTTACTGTATGTGGCTTCTCTTTCCTTTATAGCAACTCCTCCTCAGTCTTCTTCTAAAGCATCCTTTCTTTTGCCTGTGCTTTGCATCTTAGTATCCCTAAGTTTCCGTGGGTGGCTTCTCGCTCAGCATTCTTCCCGGATGATCTCACCCACTCCTTCAACCAGAAATCCATGATGATTCAGGTATCTCCACCTTGGATTTCTCCTGAGCTATGAACCAGTATATCCAGTTGCCTTTTGGACATTTACATATGGATATATCAGAGGCATTTCAAGACCAATATGCCTAAAACTGAGTTATCGATTCAAGTCAAAGGTAAAATTAACACCTGTTCAGTAATTCAAGCCGGAAACATGAGAGCTGTCTCTGGTTCTTTCTTCCTCCTCATCCCCACCCTTAGGCAAGTCCTGTCCTTTTTACTTCCTGCATCTCAGTTTTCTGTCTTCCTTCACTCCCTTTCCTCAAGCCCAGCACCACAGATTCCTCATTGCCACTCTGTTAAAGTTCTCAGGATTGCTCTGTTGGATAGATGATTGCTGCCATTTCCCAGTCCCAGGTTCCACCCTTCAAAACTGAGTTAGATGTCCCTACTCCTGTTCTAGAAGTTCCTTGGTGGTGTAGTGCTTCTGACATTGTATCATTATGTATTTACTTATCTGATTATGTATTTACTTAACCGAAGCTCCTTAAGTATCGTATTTTTGTAGCATCTGTGTCTAGCATAGTGCTTGGCATGTACTAGACAGTTAATAAGTGCTTGAATAAATGAATGAAGAATGTACCAAGGAGAGAACACAAGCTTTTGGGTCAGACCAAGCAGGACCTAACTCTGCTATCTCAGCCTGGAGCAAATTAATACATGTTTGAGAGTGCCATTTCCAAATCTGAAAATGAGAATACACATGAATTATTTTATGTGACGTTCTTCCCTAAGGCGCCTGGCACATTTTAGGTGCTCTGTAAATTGCCTTTGTAAGTTGCCTTCTGAAACAAAGTAGCCTTTGTTGTTCATTGTTTTGTTTTGCTGTGTAGTACTCCTTTTCTAAACTGAATTCATTCTCTAATTTTTAGGGCCCAGGGAGAAAGAGTCTATAGCAAGTTCTCTTTAGTGCCAAATGTGACTTTTCAAAATATAGTAATATTTAGTCACCAATTTAGAATTAAATAGAAAATAAACTGACTTTTCGAAGACCTTATGAAACCTCAAGACATTAATTCCAACTTTTTCGAATATAGCCCCATCTTATCTTTTGCACATTTTATGTCTGTAAGTGCAAATACAGCCACCACTGCTTGAAGGGTGAACTGAAAGTCCCCGAGGACCTTGCCAAAGAGATACTCAATTCTGTTGTTTTACTCTGCTTCCCAAAGTCAAGGACAGGTTTACATGCCTTAGGCTAAAAACTATTGTTGGAAGAAACAGGTTTGTTGTTTTTTCCTCACCAGAGCCTCATAGTTAACCAGAACTTTAATTAGCCTGAACATCCCACTTAAGTATAGTATTGATGTGCTGGGTTTACCTGTCCTTTTGAGCTTCTGTGTACCCTTTAAGCCTGGCCAGAATAGGAAACCACCTATTTCATATGAGTAAGTTTCACATTAGGATTCAGATTCATACTGTTGTCCTTATTGCTCAAATGGAAGCCTATAAAAAATAAAGGAAGTGTATAAAAAATAAATAGATGAAGATTAGCTCAGTCTTTGTCGTGGAATCGGAAACGTTAACTCTTCAGTGTAAGCCTGAGCGTCAGTTACTTTCGAGGGGGAAGGCTCCAGAAGAGAGGATCCCTTTGCTTTTCCCGAGGGGCGGGCTGGCCATTTAAAAGTTGCCAGGGTCGCGTCTCCAGGACGGGGTGGAGCGCGGCGCCTGCTCCAGGACCGGGCCGGAGCCTCGGCGGGGTGCTGGCAGGGCGCGAGTAGCAGTGCCTGTCCGCCCGCCTGCCCCGAAAACCCCGGCCTGCTGCCCCCCCCCACCCCCACCCCCACCCCCCCCCCCCCCGGCAGGTCCCTACCTGCGCCTCCGAGCGGGCGCCGCGGGCGGGGGAGGGGGCGGGGAGGAGGACGGACGCCGCGGGCAGCCGCGGAGCCGCCCGCTGCAGGCCATTTGCCGGCAGCGAGCCCGGGAGGGCGGCGGTGCGGGCCGAGGGGCCAGCGCGGACCTCTGGCGGCCCCGGGCGCGGCGCGGGAGTCCTGGGCCGCGCCTCTGCTCGACCTCGGCGGGAGCCGGGGTCAGGCTGCGCAAAGGTGACTTCGGGAGACCTTGCGGTGCCGCCCTGGGTCGCACCTCCCCGCTGCGCTGGAGGGGAGGCGGAGGAACAGGCCGAGCGCATTCGTGTGGAGCCGCGAGGAGCGCCGGGTGGAGCGCGCAGGCGGGGAGCCCCGGCCCCGGCCCCGGCCCAGGTGGGTGGGCGAGTGCCCGCGCGGGGGCTCTGCCGGGTCAGCCTCGGGGACGAACGAGGACGCCTGGGAAGGAAGGGGGAGGGCGGCCGGCGAGCTCTAGGGACGTAGTAGATGTAAGAATAGTTGAACGCGAGTGTGCGAAGCGGAGTGCAGCGGTGGAGGGGTGCGCGAAGCCGGGAGACCCTGCCTGCCCAGCCCGCTGTGTGTGCATCGGGGTTCCTGCAGGAAGAGCCGCTGGGGGGAAGCCCGTGGACGGATAGTTTTTTCGGCTGCATATTGGTAGTAGGTCAAATAGGGCCGGAGTGGGAGGAGTAAGGCAGTGAAAGACATTGTTGTCCTAAATAACCTTCCAAGTTAGTGATTTTTTGCATGTCTTTGCCCTGGCTGACATTGAGATGAACTTACCATCCGCTGTTCAGAGGCCTCTAAAATTAAAAACTACAGCAACAAAACAAAACCCAAGGAGAAATGCTTGAGTTGATTGAGAAGAGAAAGGGAAATTATATCGGGGTTGGGGATTGGGGAGGTGGCTTTTAACTTTGTTTTGATTAGAGATTTTTGATTACTCATAGCCTTTCTTTGTAGCCTAAACCAGTGGAGAATCACGTTCCCCAGCATTCATGGCATGTGGCTAGTTGTTTTGTGTTTTCTGTTGTGCAGATTTTTTTTTCTGGATTTGGAGGGAGGGTAGTATTAAGGATTTGGGTAGGAGGGTGGGGAAGGGCTTCTACAGCTTTTGGGAGTTATTAAAGCTACTAAAAGTTTCTTAATTTCAATTAGGTTCAAAGACAGAATGAAGGCATTTGATTTAGAAGACATTGCATTGCTTAGCAGGAATCTTGCAAAAGAGAAAAATGCTTAAAATGCGTGTTGGTGGAGTAATGTGTAGGCTAGAATGTGGAGATCTAAATATAAATTTTCTTTTCAGTTTGAGGACACACTAAAATTAATCTCTGGTCCAAATAATGTTTGATTTCCACCCTGAGGATTGATGACTTCGGCAAGTTATCTCAGCTTCCATTGAGTAGGCATTTAACTTGAATGTGAAGACCAGAGAGCTGTTTCAGCCTTTGTCCCAGGACTACTTTTACTAGATTGGGGACCTCAAGGGATTTGCATCATTGTGAATATAACTGCAGGACTCTAGTCTTCTTTAGATGCTCTTTAAAGGTTAATTTTAGGGGATTTCATTGATGATGAAAGTGACCCGCATAATCTCCCTTCCCTTAGTTGTGCGCTATGCAGAATGGGGGGAAATTAAAATTAAAAAGCTTATTAGGGTTCCCAGATTAAAAGCAAATGCATCTACTGGTGCTCAAGCTAGTATATAAATATAGTCCAAGCACATTTTATAAATTATTTTTTAAGCTTTTTTTTTTTTTTTTTCTGGTGGGCAGAGATAATTAAGTTTATTTTTTAGTGGAGGTACTGAGGATCAAACCCAGGACCTTGTGCATGCTAAGCATGCACTCTACCACTGAGCTATACTCTCCCCACTAGTCCAAGCACATTTTAAACATAAATTTACAATAAATGATTCATAAAGTAATTATGCAACACCATACTTTAAGCTCTGTACATTTTGTTGCTTTTTATTGCATACAATGTTTGGGGTGGGGAGGTAATTAGGTTTATTTATCTATTTAATGGCAGTACTGGGGATTGAACCCAGGACCTCGTGCTTGCTAAGCATGTGCTCTACCACTGAGCTGTACCCTCCCCCCATTGTGTACAGTTTTTGAGTTTACTATTTACATTCTCTTAAAAAGGTATGATTTATGATTGCATAATTATTGTATTTATCAGCTCTATGAAGATTATAAGAAAACTTTTAATTCCTTTAGAAAGTACGAATTTAGAATTTTTACTTAGTCCACATTATTCCTAAATTTTTAGCTTGTATATATTATCCAGAAATTTACTGCTACAAATTAATTTTGGAAGCACCTGGGAAATAAGTTAAATAAACATAAAGTTGTGTAAAATGAAGCTGGTTTTCATTTTGATAACTTTTATGAAGTTTATGAACAAAAATACATAAGGTTTTAATTAGTAACATGAAACGTGTGTTTGAGAATGTTACTAGCTTTGTGATGCTTGGTATGACCCAAGATCTATCCTGATAAGTTTCTGTATCTCACAGTAGTGACAAGACTGTCACCTGCACGCAGTTGTGTTTGTCTCGTTCCCTGCTGTGTTCGGAGCATCCAAGTACAGTCGCTGAATTCTACTCTAAAGAATTTTGAATAAGCTATAGGCAGACATAATTTTCCTCTCATTTTAACTTCAGTGTATTAAGGATGTAACCCCTATACATTTTTATAATGGCCAGCCATAGGTTTGATATTTTATATTACTTTATGTACAATTTTCCCCTTAATTCAGTAAGTATTCACAGAATGTTTACCTTGTTCAGTACCGCTGTACCAGTCTGTCTTCATAAATCTTAGAGATGACTGCAAGAGCCAGGTTCTAACAGAGCACAACATTTCCAAAGGGATGAGAAAGGGATGAATTTGAGCAAAAAGTTCATTAAGCCTGGAACAGAGTGGGGCAAGGAAAGAGAAAGTCAAGACTAGATGAATAAAAGCAGAGTCTTCTTGAAAGACTTTGTAAAATATGCCTTAGGAGTTGGAATTATTTTAGGCAGTTAGAATCACTGAAAGATCTTAATCAGGGAAGAGATTTAATCAGATTTGTTCCTTATGAGAAGGATTAAAGGGCAGGCCTGAAAGCAGGATGACCATGTGCAGGAATTCGAGAGAGAGATAAAGACTGAACCTAGTTGCTGTGGAAGAGGAAAGAGAGATACAGGCAGAACATAAACAGCACAAGTAGAAGCTGATCATAGATTGCATATGAGGAATGGAGCAGGTGGAGTTAGATGGCCCCAGATTCATGGCACAAGTCACTGGATAGAATGTGACTAAAGATAGGAGGAGAGAGAAGGGTGAGTTCACCTTTGGACGTGATGACATCTTACTGGGCCAATAAAAACTTGGGAATCATTAGTATTGGGAGTCACCTGATGAAACATGGTGATGGAGGCTGAAGGAGTAAATACCATCACCTGGGAGAAATAAGGCACGCTTGGAATCAGAGGATTGAATGCTACGTTCAAGGACAGTGGAAGAAAGGGAGCCAGTGGAACGCACTGAGGAAAAGCAGCCTGCCAGGCAGAATCCAGGCCAGTAGAGGTGAGCGGTCCAGGAAATGGAGGCAACAACTGATTTGTGTCTCTTAGACTTGGTAGCCAGGTGTCTTTGATGAGTTTTAGAAGCATGACAGGCAGGAGCCGACTGCACTGAGCAGAGGAGTAAGTGGGGAGGAGAAAGTGAAAATAAGGAAGGTAGACTGCAATTCAGTCTCTGTAGATAGTCTGTGAATAATTACGGTTTTGCTCTTTTCTTTCAATCCTCATACCTCTTATTTATTTTCCTTCTTCCTAATGTACTGGTTGGAGCCATCAGGGCACTGCTGAATAGAAGCTGAGATAGTGGGTATCCATGTTCATCCCTGGTTTTTATAAAGCATGCTTCTAACTTCTAATGACTCCCTGCTAAGAATGGTATTTAGTGCATACTGTTTATCACATGAAGTTCCCTTTCATTCTGAGTTTTTTTAAATCATGAAAGGGTGTTGAATTTTATCAGATGTCCTTCATTTATTAAGAGAATCATGAAGTTTAAAAAAATGTTAAGGTGGCAAATTATATTTTTAGATTCTGTCAGGCGATAAGCCATCCTTGTGTACCTGGAATAAACTTAATTTGGTCATAATGTATATGCTTTAATATTCTCCTCAGTTTGGTTTCTTTTGGATTTTAGCATCTATTTGTGACTGACATTGGCTTTTAATTTCCTTTTTTTGTTCTGTCCTCCTCAGGGTTTAATATCAAGGTTACACTAGACTTATGATGAGTTTGGGAGTATTCTCTTTTTCAGCTGTTTTTTGGAAGAGTTGTATAAAATTGAAGTGGTCAATTTTTTTGAAAATTTAGTGAAGGTTTCTTATAAAACCACCTTTTCTTTGTAAGCTTTTTTTTTGGGTACCACTAATTAGGTGTATTTAATGGTTGTAGTACTATTTTAGTTTTCTATTTCTTTTTTGATCAGTTTTGACAAGTTATATATTTTTAGGAATTTTATCCTTTCTATTCAAGTTTTGAAATTTGTTATTACAAGAATATTCATAATATCCTTTTATTGTCTGTTTAACTTATGTTCATTCTGTAATTACATTGTCTAATCTTTTTTCCATTTTCTATTCCCTAATATTTATTTGGCTATTTCCAAGTGAATTTTGCTCCCTTTGTTAAGATCGGTCTCATTAAAATTGTTTATTTGATTATTTTTCAAAGAACTCTGTAGCATTTATCTCTTTATTCTTTGTCTTTTAATTTCTGTAGTTATCTCTATTACTTTTTTTTGAGTTTATCTTTTTTCCTATTATCTGTACATTTATTATTCTGTCTCCTAGAAGTGGGTAATTTGCTCAGTTTGTCCTTTTCCAGATTTCAAGTTGTATGTTTAATTCTAGTGTTTTGTAATTTGGTGACTGTATCACTGCTAGCTTTATCCATTACTTTGATTACTGTATAGCCTTGAGTAACGTATTTCCTAGACTGAGGACTGGTAGTGTATGTAGTATAGAGTCTTGCCCTCCTAGTGTCTGATGCCTAGAGCTTCTGGAAGGTTTTGACTACTTCTGATTTTTTTTCTCTTGCCCAAATTTCCTTGTTCTCTTTGCTTGTGATTCCCATGTGTATTTTTTTTTTTAATGGAGGTACTGGGTGTTGAACCCAGGACCTCGTGCATGCTAAACATGTGCTCTACCACTGAGCTATGCTCCTCCCCCCATTGCTTGTGTTTCTCTTGGTTTTTTCCCCTACCTTGCTGCTCACTTTTCCCCTCACTCCCTCTTTTCTATCCCTGATGCTTTGCATGGTGGGAGAAGAATGATTATTTTCCCTTACTCTCTTCCCCTAGTTTTTTCTTCTATCTCCCTACTTTTCTATTCTCGAGCCTCCATCCCCATGTCCATACCTGGAGGATTTTTTCATTATCTGCTCAACATCGTCCTTCCTGCTTTTTCCTTCTCCTTAGAACCTTGGCTCCAGCACCAAAGAGGAAAAACCAGGTAACTTATGTCTGACTTTCTTTAGATGCTCAGAGGCTAACATTACATACCTTGTGATTTGTATTACTCCATACACAGTCTAGCTGATGGCAGAGTCAGGGAGAGTATGGGGAAGGTGGCACAGATGGAGAGAACCCGCCCGCTCTTGCTTGGAGTCCTGAGATGTGGGTTTCGACGTTGGTGACTTTTTTCTTGCCGTGTGACTCCGGGCCTCATGTTCTTCCTGTGTAACAGGATGGTTAACACAGACCCCTTCTCTCCTTCGTGAACTCCTGTGAAACTCAAATGAGATATGTAAAACTGATGGGCTTTTCGTTAAGGTGGTCTTCCCATGCTTTATTTTTGAAAAATAATCTGGAGAGGATTTTGTGCTCAACTCAAGGACAGAGAAGTGACATCAAAGTGGTCTGTAGCATGGAGTGTTGGATCAGAGAAACCTGGTAGGGGGCAGCAGGTGATGGTGGGGATGACAGGAGCCCGGGAGTTGGCTCAGCGGTTTAGAGTTGCTCCGGGGAGGCTCTGTCCTCTGGTGGGAGGGAGCCCGTGACCTCCCAGCCTGGAGACGTGGACGTGCTGTTACCTCCGGCAGCTGAATGCTGAGCTGCAGTGGTATCGTCTGTTCCTTTATTTTTATTTGCTATGTTCAGGACAGTGAGCCTTTTTGAGTTACTTGAGAAATCACCCTTCACTTAAAATGTTGGTATGAAGGAGATTTTGTTGTTCCGGGTTCTAAACAACTGAATTAAAAATGAAGGTTGGAAATACAATTCTCCTTAGTAAAATTTCTTAGAAATTTTATTTTGAATATTGTCTTCACCTATTTTTGTTATTTTGTATTGTGGATTGGTTGTTTAAAATCACAGAATCACAGAATCTGTCTTAGATTGTAGAGCATCTGGTCTGGTGATTTTTAAGGTTTTATCGGGAACTTAGAAGATGCCCGTATACAAGGCAGGTAAAAGTAAAGGCCCCTCCTCATCCCGTCCACTGAAGCACCTGCACACAGCACAGTGTGAAGTGATTGATACGACTGACCTCTTCTCCTTCACTGTACAGATGAGAGGAGGGCCAGGAGAGGGTTCACTACCTCCCCCAGTTTATGTAGTTAAGAGGGGGCAACAGTTCGGGCCAAACCCCGGAATCTGCCTCCAGATTGAGTGCTGAAGGGCAGCCCACTGTATCACACACAGCCTGAGTCAAGAAAATTCCATTAGAGAAGACAGTGTATCTTGTTTCAAAGCTGATGTGGCCATTTATAAGCTAATTTCTCAATTTGACAAAAGGATACCAACTGAAAAAATAAGCAGATGGCCAAGAATATTGCAGTGTCTTCAGATTTCACACAGAATACCTGTATTCAGGGTTCTCAACGGGAAACGCTGTCCATCTTCTTGTGAAAATTTTGCTTGGTCACATTTTTGGAATATATAACATTCATTCATTTCTCTAGGTATTCTAAATTTTACCCCCAAATTAAACTAGACTCTCAGAATGCTACAGCCCAAGCTGTATTTTTCTGATTATCTGAAAAATGTCCTTCACTGAGTTTTAAGTTGGAATTACGCCTTCCATTTCTGTTGAGGGGCATTTCAAAAAATTTTAGCTTAAATGACATTATTAATTATTTTGCCACTAAATACTCTTAATCCTGTGTATATTACCCTGAATGAGAAATTAGAGCTGTGGGCAGAGAGGGAGTTTGTTTTCCCTAAAGAACTGATATATTTCTTTTCCTTGTAGACAATTAAAAGGGCGTAATTGTATTTCTCTTTTTGTTTTGGCCTTAGGAGAATTCAGAGCTAGATGTGTGGCTCGTCCACAAGTTACACATGGAGTTGTACCAGCTCCGTCACTCAGGTCCTACCCTAATACTGTATCAGAAGTTGTTCTGTGTTTTCATAGCCTCCCAGTCTGGAAGTCCTTGGATTACATTCTCTTGTGAATTTGTTGGGTATGTTTGTGCCCCAGACTGCACTGAGGTATAATGATTATAATTTGGGGATTTTTCTGCAAGTAGTAAGTACTAGGTGAATAGTTGTTACAATGTTAGGAATAGATTTGTACTTATAATGTGGTTGTATTTTACATCAAGAATATATGCATTTTGATATTAATTGACTTTGTAATAGATCATTTCAAGGACCCAAGTTAAACTCTGTGACAGATGTTACAGTTGGAGCTTTTTTGTGTGTATTAATGCAAAGCAGACTGACCAAACTATATTTGAAGAAAAAAATTAAGAATTTTTATATTTGGTAGACTTCATATAGCATAAAATGTACCATTTTAACCATTTAGAAGTGTACAATTCAGTGGCATTAGGTGCCTTCATATTGTGCAACCATCGCCACCATCCATCCAGAACCCGTTTCATCTTCCTCAATGGAAACTGTACCCATTAAACAATAGCTCTTCATTCCTCTCTCCTCCCAGCCCCTAAAGATCATGATTCTACTTTCTGAGTACGACTACACTAGGAATCTCACATAAATGGAATTATTTAATATTTGTCTTTTTTGTGACTGGCTTATCTCAGCATAATTCCTTCAAGGTTCATCCGTGTTACAGCATGTATTAGAATTTTCTTCCTTTTTAAGACTGAATAATATTGCATTGTATGAATATATACCACATTCTGTTTATACATCCATCAGTATCGCATTTGGGTTGATTCTACTTTTTGGCTATTGTGAATAATGCTGCTATGAACATGAGTGTGTACAAATGAGTGTACAAATATCTCTTTGTGTCTATGCTTACAATTCTTTTTGGTGTATACCCAGAAGTGGGCTTGCTGGATCATATGGTAGTTCTATTTTTAATTTTTTGACTCACCATACTGTTTTCCATAGTGGCTGAACCAGTTTACATTCCTACCAACAGTATTACAGGGTTTTAATTTCTACATCCTCACCAACACTTTTTCTTTTCTGTTTTTTTTTTTATTAGCCATACTACTGGGTATAAGGTTTGGAAAATTGTTCTTTGTAAGTAGAATTAAACATGTTTTCTATCCAAAGGTTAACCCCAGGGTTGCCAGACACTCTCTTCTTACCTTGGCTCATAATTGCCCTGCAGAGCAATGATTTCCTTTTATTTTTCAAACCATTCAGAAGTTGCTTGGGTGTGTGTGGTAGAGGGTGCACTGTCCCAGCTCTCCTCAGTCTCCTCTTTTCCCTCCAGTCAGTGAAAAACAGTTGCACAAAGCAGGGGTGATTCTTGAGGTTACCATGGTTTTGAGTCTTGATTTAAGTCCGTAGATCTGTATTCTACTTTTATCTCTCTGTCCTTGAGATGAAAAATGTTGATTCCTGTTGTATTTAGATAATTGCTCAATTGGAAAGAATTTTATCTTGTCTACAGAGTTGACGTAGGAAAAGGGAAGATAAGTTTGAATCACCACAGGTATAAAATTGAGATGAGGAAATTGTTGCACAGTTGACCCTTTTTGGATTGCACAGGTTCACTTATACATAGATATTTTTGAATAGTAAATACTGCAGAACTATGTGGTCCATGGTTGGTTGAATCTACAGATGTGGAGGAACCTCAGATTTGCAGGCCCAACTATAAGTTACACATGGATTAATCCTTGGGTTATTCGAGGGTCAGCTGTACTTGAGAAAGGTCAAGCCTACCTTCACTCGTTCGTGGGAACTAATATAGTAAAGTATGTGTTCCTCAAAACCAGAGCATGGTTATCCTGAGTGTTAGAGTTAGACAGAAAATTTAACATATTCTATAATGAAATTTTTTGTTTTGATCTTTGGCATTTGTAGGAGTGCAAAATTTCTGTGAATCTTGAAGTTAAAAGAGAATTTAAAAAATAAGATGGGAACTTGGGGAAATATAACCACAAAATTATAAAAAGCGATCTGAGAAGTTGTCTGATTTTCCCCCATCTGCAAGAATCTTCTCTCCAACTTCCTGTGCGGTCCTTCGACGCGCCATGTAAACACAGTGATAGATGGACTTACAGGCGGTGTGCCAGCGCTCCCGGGCTTGCAGCCTGAGCCAGACAGACCTGGGCTTGTGCACGAGTTCCGTCACTTACTGGTTCTGCCATCCTGGGCAGGGCATGTCATCTCAGTGAGCTTGAGTTTCCTCATCATTAATAGTACCTGCCTCGCAGGACTGGGGGAGGATTATCTGAAGTGGCGTATTTATCATGACATCTGGCACACGGTCGCCGTACCTGGGCGTTCATTACTCCTCCTCTTCCCTCTGCGGCTGCTAGTATATGTGAACTACCTTCTCCGGCCACGGGTGCCACTGCAGGAAAGCTGTAAATGCTAGAAAGTTAAAACTTACATTACGGCGAAGGTTTTCCTTTTTTCTTCTCTCTTCTCTCTTCTCTCTTCTCTCTTCTCTCTTCTCTCTTCTCTCTTCTCTCTTCTCTCTTCTCTCTTCTCTTCTCTTCTCTTCTCTTCTCTTCTCTTCTCTTCTCTTCTCTTCTCTCTTCTCTCCTCTTCTCTTCTCTTCTCTTCTCTTCTCTCATGGTTTCAGGTCTGTGCTCTGCAGAATCACAAGAAAGTACGTTTCTTCTCTTGTGACAATGTCTCAGCTGTTTGGAGCCACTAGTCAATTCTTCTTTTCCCCAGGCCACCCGTCTCCAAATTCCTTTAACAGTTACTCCTATATTAAGCTTTATAGATCCTTTCTTTTCTCACTCTTCACTGGTCCCCCTCAGGTCTTTTCTTAGCAGTGTGTCCTCCAGAAATGAGGTTGGGGTGCAGAGCAGGGCTGCTCAGCTGGCTCTCCGTCTGCTCCCGTGAGGGAGCCCTATGCCGCCCGCCTCTCTGGCCTCTGCTTTGCTTCACTCTCACCCTTCTTGCTTTGTTCTGAGGACAGTGGCCTCCTGTTGTGCTGCAGACTCCTGAGCCCCTTCCCCCCTCAGGACTGGTGCTGTTCCTCTGCCTGGAACACTTGGCCACTTGCCTGCCTCTCTTTTGATCCTCCAGCCATCCTGGCTCCCGGGACTCCCTGGCCCCTTCCCTGCTTTGTTTTTGTCTTTAGTGTTTCCCACCACCTAACACACCAAGTATTTCACTACTTTACCTTTTTCTTTCCCCAGAGTAGACTGTAAGTCCTCTGCGTGCAGGCGTTTTTGTCTGTTCTCTCCCCTGCTGATGCTGGCAGCCTGGAACGCCAGGCATGGTGGAAGTGCTGATGACTACTTGCTGCAGGCAGAATGCAGTGGGAGCACCCATTCCCCTTCCTTACCAGGTGCATCACGCTGGGCTGGGAAGGGCCGCTTGGGCACCAGCTCACAGTCATGGGCCCTTTTTTTACCCTTTGAAAAAATCAGAAGAAAAATTAAGGTGTCCTTGAAGAAGGGAAAATTAGAAGCGGTGTTCATGGTTTTAGGACTTTGGGAATTTTCCAGCCACTTTGCTTGCTTAATCAATATTTTGTTTTACACATAGTCTTATTTGCTCCTTAGACTTTTGTTTTGTAGAAATAAATATAGGTCATTCAGGTAAGAATATCTGTTCTTTAAATACAACTTAACAAAGCTTTCCAAGTAGTGGGCTTGAGATAAATGATCTTTTCAACCCTTGGAAGTGCCAGGTGCTTAGTCCCTCCCATGTGCCACGAGAGGACATTTTCTGTGTGTGCCAGGATTTGCAAAACTGGGGAAGCACTGCTTTAAGACATTTAATATGTTTTCTTCAGATGGAGTTAAAATCTACTGAGTTGTGATTCCAGTATATTCTAGTTTTCTTCCCACCTTCCCCCCTGCTTTGAGAACCTTGAAAACACATGTTGAAACAGTGAAACATCAAAATTCTGTAAAAGCAAAGTAATTGTCTTTCTGGACTTAACAGTGTTCAACTTCAACATGTATACAAAAACATATTCCCAGAGGCAGAGCTGACGGCATTAAAAAAAGTAGAGTTCGAAATGGTGGTGTAGCTGTGCAGGGGAATAGTCCTCAGTGGTAGAAAGGAAAGAGCTGCTCATACCTTTGCAGCAACATGAGTGAATCTGAAAAACGTTATACCGAGTGAAAGAAGACAGACACAAAGGAGTATGCTGTACATGAGTCCATTTATTTGAAGTTCAAGAGCAGACAAACCTAATGCATGGTTCCCGAAACCTGAGCAGTGGTTGCCAGGCTAGGGGTGGGGAGAGCAGGGAGAGAGAGAAATGTAAACGGGGCACAGAGGAGTTTGGGGGAAGGAGGGAGGAGAAGTGTTCTGTGTCTTTACAGTGGTGCTGGTTGCAGGGGGTATACGTTTGTGACTATTTGGGTGTATTTTATTGTAGACAAATAATCTCTAAAGTTCATTTAAAAAATTAATCGGTAAGGTGTTACTTCTGGTATACATAACTGTTTCCAGTTATTTTCATCTAGAGAACTATATCGACTTACAGAGCCCTTGACTACTGAAAATAAGTTTCCTTTAGATTTTGATTAAACTTCTCTGCTTTTAAAAATGGTTGTTTACCTCTTGCTGTGGCATATCTCTGAAAAAAGAAATGTATTTCAAGGATACATAAGATATATAAATCTGTGGTGAGTGATTATATAAGAGTAGGCTATTTTTAGGTAGAAGCTTTGCAGCCGTGATGAGGCGGGAATGTGCTTAGCAGAACCTCAGATGGGCTTACTTGAGTAGACTGCTGGGAGAGCCGAGCACGCTGCACTAGTGGAGAGAACCCTGTAAGCGTTGTTCTGTGTTTAATGTCGTGCAGGTTTTTCAGATTTGCAAATTTGATGCAGAAGTTTGATGCAAACATCACTTGCTAAGTAGACACATTTAAAGGGATTTTGCTAATTGTAAAATTATGAGAGATATATGACAGACACATAGGAGTATGCAGAAAGCTGTTTTCTGTAAAGCATAGGGAAGATTATAAACACCAGAACCCGGCAACCACTGGCTGGAGATTTTGGTTGGTCTTAGTTTGTTCTTATCGGCAAACACACAAATAACAGTCTACGTTGCAGTTTAATGTCCTACTTTGGTTTCAGTAGTCTCAGAGTGGGCATTTTTCCTTGTCATATATATTCTTTGAAAATACATTAAAGATTAAGAAATGTATTGCTTTAACTCTGATTGTCAGTAAAGGAGTGGTCTTTTCACTGTGCACTTACTATTGTGAAATATTCTCATTTTTTACAGCTTTATTGAGGTATAATTGACATACATTTTAAATATGTGCAATTTATTGTAATTTAGTGAGTATTGCTGTGTGTTAATGTTGTGAAACCGTTGTCACTTTTGGGCTGAGACATACTTTAGTATTTCCAAATGTTTATTCTTGCCTTTTGTAGTACCTCCCACCCTTCCTCTACCCCCATTCACAGGCAGCTGTTGATCAGCTTTCTATCACCAGTTAGTGCTTAGTAAGCATTTTCTAGAATTTTACATAACTGGAATCATAGAGTTTGTACTTTGGTGCAGGTGGAGGCAGTTTCGCTTCTCAACATAATTATTTGCAGATTCACCCATGTTGTTGCACGTAGCAATAGTTCATTCTTTTTTTGCTGCTGACTAGTGTTCTGTTTTATGGCTATACCACAGTTTGTTTACCTGTCGATGGACCTTTGGATTGTATCCAGTTTTTGGCTATTGCAAATTTTTGTGTGGACATAACCTTTTATTTCTCTTAGATAAATACTTAGGAGTAAGTAGAATCGCGGGATCTCCCAGGAAATGCATGTTTGTGGGGGCTTTTTTTAAAGTTTGTTTTTCATTTTTTAAAAATTGTAGCATCCATGTAACATAAAATTAACTATTTGAGTGTAAGATTTAGTGGCATTTAGTAATTCACAGTGTTGTGCAACGATCATTCTACCTACTTTTGAAACGTTTTCATCACCCCAAAAATAAGCTGTAATAAGCAGTTACTCCCCATCCCTGCTTCTGTGCCCTGGCCCATGAAAACAACTAATCTGTGTTTTGTCTCTATGGATTTGCCTGTTTTGGACATTTCCTGTAAATGGAATCATTCAACATGTGAGATTTAGTATCTGGCTTCTTTAGCATGTCTTTTATCTAGGTAATTTTTTGATTGAAGTATAGTCAGCTTACAATGTTGTGTCAATTTCTGGTGTACAGCATAATGTCTTAGTCATACATATACGTACATATATGCCTTTTCATATTATTTTTCATTATAGGTTCCTTCAAGAAATTGAATATAGCATATTTTTGAGCTTCATGTGCATTGTAACACTTATCAGTAGTTTATTTCTTTTAATGGCTAAATAGTATTCCGTGGTATGTATATGCCACATCTTATTTACCCATTCATACATTTGTGGCCATCTGGGTTGTTTCCACCTTTTGACTATTGTGAATAGTACTACTTTGAACATTTTTGTACAGGCATTTGTTTGAACACATTTCAGTTCTTTGGGGTGTGTACCTAAGAGTGAATTTTCTGGGTCATATGGTAATTCTGTGTTTAGCTTTTTTTGAGGAATCACCAAACTGTTTCCCACGGCTTCTGCACCATTTTATCTTCTCACCCACAGGGCACAAGGATTCTGTTCTCTTCATCCTTACCAACACTTATTTTCCTTTTTATTTTTTTTAATTTTAATTGTAGCCATCCTAGTGGGTGTAAAGTCATAGCTCATTGTTATGATTTGCATTCTTCTAATGACTAAAGATGTTGAGCATGTTTTCATATGTTTGTTGGTCATTTGTATATTTGGAAAAATGTCTGTACAAGGTCTTGGCTCATTTTTAAATTCGGTTGTTTGTGTGAAAAATTTTAGTCAAGATAACCACTCCATCAGGGCCTTACATTTCTATGTAAACACAGTTTCTCTAAAAAATATTTTGAATTAGTTATTTACTATTGAGAATATATCTTCTTTGATACATTTTTTCACTTAGAGGTTCATTGAAAAAAATAAGTTCTTGTACTTCATTATTCAAACATGATTTAGCCAAAACATGTTCAAAGCATCTGTAATTTTCCATAGGGCATATATCCCAAATTAAATTGTTTTTTTCATAGCTTCAGTTTTTTCTGTGTATCTTACAGCAGTATTTTCTGACAAAGGAATATGCTTTAGTCTTTCACCACACTATTTTTTCTGTCAACTATTTCAGAACTTTTTTTTTTTTGTAATTTGAGGACTATTTACTCAAGTGATTTGTAGCCTTTTGTCTTTTCTATTAAAAAACCTTAAAGAAGTTTCTAAACATTTTATTACATTTAGTGAAGAAATTTCAAGGGTAAAGCTCTGGGCTGAATGTCGTATGATTTTAAATATCACTGAGGAAATTTGGGGAGGTTTATCTTCATCTTCTGGATGCTTAGATTTTAAATGTTGAGACAAATATCATGACTATTGCTTATTAGTTTATATCTCAGGGTATAATAACAACACGTGAATAGAGGGTGGCCTGCATACATCTGTATGCACATGTGTGTACGTCTGTCTGTATTTCACATGGTCTTCTGGAGAACTGGCTTATTGCCATCTGATTATATATGATCTCTCTTTACCAGGGTGGCTGACAAAGAGCTCCCACTAGCAGTAGAAGCCTTTGCCCTCGTCTGTGCACTTTGTTAGCATCATTAGTATTATCTTCAATCTGGAGCTGCTTTCTGGAGGTCTTGATGCTATGGGTGCATTTTGTGAGTTAACTAGATACTGTAGCCTGTAAGTCCTTGTAACCAGGCTCTCATGAACTGCAGTGCATCACAACACTCTGGAAGCAGGTGCTTCCGTCAGAGTGATAGCCACCACTCTTCCCGAGGTTACTGTGCATCCTGCGCTTGACCCTTGACCTGTGACCATGTGAGGGCACCGCTGTCTGCATGTATATTATCATATCTGTATACATAACGTTTGGTCTAATATTTTTGGCAAAAAGACTTTCCAGTATTCCTATGTCTCATGAACGCACACACAGTCTGCTTTGGAGACTGTAAGTCAAAGCAAATAAAGAGCCATTGAAAAGCTTTAAAGTAATGCTGAGTTTGCATTTTTTTTTAATTGAAGTATAGTCAGTTTACAGCGTTGTCAGTTTCTGGTGTACAGCATAATGTTTCAGTCATATGCTTTTTCATTATAGGTTTTCATATGCTTTTTCATTATAGGTTACTACAAGATCCTGAATACAGTTCCCTGTGATAGGGTTTGCATTTTTAATGGATGTGTTGGGCAGGAATGTGAAGCATCTTTTTTGTTTTTCCTCTTTCTAGACTGTAAGCTCTCCAAGGATTAATCAGTCTCTTCCTCTGCTTTGTATCCCTAGCACTTACCTTGAAATAGCAGTACCTGCCCAGCAGGGATTTTTTTAGCTAGACTGAAATTCTCCTAATTTGGCAGTTCTTATCCAGGAGCCACACCAGAATACTTGGTGGTGCTTCACTTTTGTTGTTGTTGTTGTTGTTGTTGTTGGCTTGTTGGGTTGTTTGTGTGTGTGTGGTGCTTTTTAAAAACCATCACATGTATTAGTATTAGCACCAAGCAAAGAACCCAAAGCCAAATAGCATTACTTGATTTAGGGAATTTCTTTTTCACCTTAAAGAAGACAGGAGGTAGGCAGTCTGGGCCTAGGAGAGCAGTTTCAGGTGTTCGGGGCTATTCCAAATACTGAATTCCAGTCAGGAGGAAGGGGCAAAAAAATAGGATGCCCTTCCCTTTAAGGAGGTCTGGTGAATTCCTTACGACACTTCCATTCTCCTTGGCCACAACTTAGTCATGTGGCCACAGCCTTCAGAGAGACTGAGCAATAGTTTTTAAGCTGGAGAGCGGTGTAGCCAGCTAACAAATCGGGGTTCTTACTAAGGAAGGAGACCAGCTATTGAGAGGAATTAGAGATCTCAGGCCTCGTTCACTCTTGGAAGTCCTGATGCAGTAGGTCTGGGCTCAAACCACACCAAACCAATCCTATAGCTGCTCCAAGTATACGCTTCATGATGGAGAACCTCAGCTCTAAGGCAGGTTTTGAACAGAACAGATGTACTAGTTCTTGGAATGAAAAACTGTTCTCCTGGAGGGCATGGGTTCAGCCAGATTCCTGCTCCATGTAGTGAACTCGCCATTTTGCAGTGATGTCATTCCTGCCGGGGTCCAAGGGATGGTTTTAACAAATACGTTGCTGCAGTCCAGGTAACTACCTGCCCTCCCTCATTCGTCTGGTCCACCAGTCCAGTGACCCTATCAAAAAAAAAAAAGTGAGACCCTCTGCTTCTAAGACTCCTGATCGTGTATTCCCATCAGCAGTGTTCCTGGGTCTTACGGCTGCTGGTAATACCATGGGTTGGGAAGCTTTTGGAATTTGGGGTTAAAAGGTCTTGGTTTCAGTTTTTTATTCCTCTGCTAACCTTTGGCAAGTTACTTAAACTTTATGAGCTTCAATCTGTACATGTATACGTTCCTCATAGGGCTCTTTGGAGGATTTAATGAACTAACAGTATATAAAAGTGCCTTTTAAACTGTAAAATGCTATGCATGTAGCTTATCAGTTGTAGGCACAGAAACAGTCCTATGAAAGCAGAACCAGTGTTTACACAAATGCTTATGAAGTTGTTTGGGTTTTTTGTTTTTTTTTTTTTTTGCTTGATGAACTTTTACACTAAAGTTAAGTGTAGTGAGATTTTAAGAGACATTTTTGTTCAGGAGCCTGCCCTTTAATTATTACTTCATGAGTAAACTGTGAAATACTCATTAATACTGGTTAAAGAGATTCTAGTAAAGAAAAAAGGTTATTTTGCATTGCTTCAGTCCCCTCCTGCCTCTGTTACTGTACACTCTAAGGGTGCAACATTGCACAGTATATTAAACATTTTAGAGAATCTAGGGGCTGGTATGACTCTGCACTACCTTTGTACATTTAGTGGTACAAGTGTAGGGATAAGCCATGTAACTGAGGAGAAATCTGTTCATGTCTGAACAGAGAGGTCCTCGGTTGCTAACAAAATCTCTCCTTGACTTCAGACTTGAGGCAAACCGAGGAGTCTGTCAGTGCACAAAAACCACTGAAGTCAGGCCAGACAGTAGCAACAGGATCAATATTAAGGAATTGGCTCATCCGGTTAGGATTCTGGGGGCCAGTCTGAAGTGAGCAGTGCAGGCGGGAGGCTGGAAATCTAGCTGTTACAGCTCAAGGCCACGCTCTGTAGGTTAGAAGAGCAGTCTAGAGACAGAAAGGTTAGTGCATCCTTTAAAAATCTCCAGTTTTCCAAACAAGCTTGTAGTATGTGTTCCCCAAACATGGTAACATTTTAGAATTTTTATTGAATAGATTTATTTGGAATTTCATTATTTCCATACAGCCAACACCGATTTTTTACATGATGTTGAAATCTATTTGTAGTGTGTTTAATGTATACCATTACATGACAATTTAACATTTGGTTCTGTAATTTACATGATACATAAGAACCTTTTGAAATTTTTAATACTTTATACCATGATCTAGAATAATTTGAGGATTATATATTGAGGTAGTAGTGCTTTTCTGAATATAATCCTGCAAGTGCCAGCTTGCCGAATGTAAAAGGTACACAGTTATGGAAATTTAACTTTATTGCAGTTACTCCTTATGTGACTGTTAAAAATCAGTGTCAAGTGATACAACATCACAATTGAAAGAGAAAATTATTATGAGCTCTTACTTGTACCAAATTAGTTTAAATGCCAGAACCATTGAACAAGGGAGCGGAGTCCACGCTATTGAATCTATTGTTCGTAATACACGGCAGAAGCAAATGGTACTTTTGTTTCCGAAGACGTATTTCTCTTTTCTGCTTTTTTTTTTTTTAAAGACCTGTAAAAACTCAGCCATGTTGTCATTCGTATGTAGTATTATTCTCCCATTGATTTTATTTTTACGAGAGGTTATTTTTAAATCAGTCTGGCAAAGATAACCACCAAATACTCTGGTTTTATGTTGATTTTTCCAAGTATCATCTGCCCTTGCTTTTTGAATTCCCCATTTATTTACCAAATATTTCTTAAGTGACTGTTGGGCTTTATCCTAGATATGGGAGTAAGCAGTTATCCCCAGATTCCTCCTTTATTTAAAATGTCTGAAGATACGTTGGCTAGTTGTTGACCTACCAAATTATTAGCAGAAAGTGCAGTTTAACAAGCTCTGCTGAGGTCATTTTACTTAGAGCGTGTCAGTAAGTCAGCAAGCCCTCACCTTCATTCCCAAGACAGAGCCTAAGGGCAGAATTAGGTACAGAGGCAATTCCCAGTGGGATTTCCTTTTCTGTCAGCTCAAGCCAGATTGAGGGAAATGGTAGACCAGTAAGAAAGGGGGCATTCTTTGTTTAATGGGTCCAGGAGCAAGCCCCAGTGGACTGTAAGCAGAGGGGAAATGCTGGAGCCGCTGCCTTGTTGGGTTGACCAGGTTAGCGTGAATGAGGCTTTGGGGGTCCTAAGAAATGATCTCATTTTAAATCTCAGGATGAACTTTTGAATGCTGCGTGTAATGTTAGAGAGACTGGTAGCTTCTGACCATGTCGCATGCTGGTACCTCCAGGTTGAGGACCTCTTTGTTTCCTATTGTCTACATTTCTTACATGCACTGAGACAAAATGAGTGCCTAGAAGAAAACTTAGTTAGACTTACCTGTATCAATCTGTGTACATACATGCTGGTCTTCCTTCTGCAACTAACGGTGAACTTTCAGTGTCCTTAGCAAAGGTCAGCTGTACACGTGTGGATGAGATCGCATCCTTTTTTGCAAACTCAAGAACAACATTCCAGGAATTATCTCTTACTCCTGCCTCCTTGGTTTCCTCTGCTCTTAACTACTCTTTCCCATCAGTGTAGAAACATGCTGGGTGCTCTGCCATAATACAGCCTTATTGACCTTATACCCTCTTCAGTAGTTCCCCCAATTTTCTTCTTTCCTTTTTAGCAAAACTTCTTAATGGGCTGTGCTTGCCCTTTCCAAGATTCCTTCTCCCATTTCTTTTCACCTACTGTAGTAAGCCTTTGCCTTCATGGTTCTCTCAGCACTGCACCGAACCTGCCCTTGTCAAGGTCACCATTGACCTCTTCACCAAATCGAGAGGTATTTTCTTAGTTCTCATATTATTTGATTTCTCATCAGTGCTTGACAGAATCACTTGTTCCTCCTTGAAGTACTTCATTTAAGCTTCCAGATTTCCACACACTCCTGATTTCCTTCAGTCTCTCCTTTTTTTTTTTTTTTTTTTTTTTTTTTTGTTTCCTTTGCTTGTTCTTTCTCATCTCTCCCAGCAGAAGGAAATGTCAGTCCTTGGATTTCTTCCTGTTTCTGTTTCACTGTCTCTCCCGTAGCGCTTCTTTCTGGTCTTACAGCTTAAAATCCTCATCTATTTACAAATGACTTCCAGAGTTATAGCTCCAGCCTGGGCCTCTTCCCTGAACACCTGATTTGATATCTAATTGCCTACATGAGTGTCTGATGGCATCTCACACCTACCATATATGAAGCTGAGTTCCTGGTTGTCCCAGTCCCTCCTGCCATCTTCCTCGAGTTGGGTAATGACTCTGTCTTTAGTTGCTCAGGTCAAAACCTTGAAGTCATCCTTGATTTCTCATTTCTCTCACATCCCGTAGGCTGCCAGCAGGTCATTTAGGCCTACCTTCAGTGTTTATCCGGAATCTGACTACTCCTCAACACCTCCGTTGCTTTTACCCATCTCTTAACCTGGATTGTTGCAGTAGCTTCTTGAAAGATCTTTTTGATTCTACGCTTGACCTTCCCCCCGGTCTCCTCTTCAGCATATCAGTCGGAGAGATTGTGTTAAAATGTAAATCAATTAATGGTAACTCCTCTTCTCAAAACCATCCAGCAGCTCCCCATGTCAGTCAGTGTCAAAGCCAGCGTCCTTACCATGGTCGTCAAGCTCTGTGCAGCCCCTGTCCCCACCCACAACCTCCTTGCACAGCCTGCCTCATCTCCATTTCCTCCTGTCAGACAAATCTCCTTGGTCACTGAGGCAGATTTATGTTTAAGTAAGCGTCTTTTTTAGTCAGGGGGAAGGACTGGAAAGAAAAAAAGGCTCCAGGAACGTAAGGAAATTGATTACAGTTGAAAAGGCATTGATGGGACGGCATAGAAGAAGGGCATTCGAGGCAACAAAAACCCTGAAAGTTAATGTGTGCAGAGTTGCTTTGTAAGTCTATAAAACAAAGCTATCCAGTCATGAGGATCCATTTTCATACATGATCCTGCCTGACACATGGGATCAAATCTTACTTTTCCTGAGCTCTGGGGATGAGAGTGTGAGTCCACCTGGCTATGAACTTGGAAGTAACATTGACCGTTTGCATTTATGCGAGAGCTCCATCCTCCTCCTCCTCCCCCAAAGCAGTGCATTGGTCTTCTGTGAGCAGAGGAGCCCTTGCCAACTGTAAATGACCAGACCTACTTTCTAACAACTATGTGGCAATACAGGGAAAAGTCAGCATATTGTTGGTCCTAATCACATAAATAAGAGTCAGTGTAATTCCTTATCTGAGATAAAATTAGATGTTTTTGAATTCAAGATCTAGCCTTGCAGTCTTGACTCAATGTGTTCTTCATGATTGGAGTCATCCATCCGGTGACAAAGAGGAAATGAATAAGGTTAATGCTGTTGAACTGGCCAGAGGGCAGTCAGTTGAAAGCTTCACCAGATTGATTAAGGCCATAATGTGACCTAACCTGGAATTGGATAATTGGACCCAGTGTTCTGTGAATACTAATCATTTACTCCCACTTAATCGTGTGTCTTTGCCAGACTTAATCATTATCTGTGCCTGATTTAACCTCCATGAAACATGGGTAAATAACAGGGCACTTTACAGAATGAGAGAGCTAATAAACCGTATACGCTGGCGAGTACAAGTCTCTCTTTAAAATTCAGTTCTTTGGCCAGCATCCATTCACTGCCAGTGTGAAGAACGCTTTGGAAATGTTCGTTGTGAATTTTACCCACCAGGATGACATGAAGTACAAAGAAAGGTTGTCCTGTTGAAGTGATTCGAGGAGACTATGGAAGGGCTTGAATTTGCATTAGTCTAAATGGGCTACAGACACACAGAGCAATGTGTCTATTAATAACACTTTGTAACTATTAAGTGTGTGGTGATTCATTCCTTAAATTTTTTCTCATAAGAAGTTTGACATTTATGTTTACTTGGTTATATGTTGATTTTTATTGTGGCAAAGTGGCTGAGGGAATAAATCTTATAAGTGGATTTGAAAAATAAAATGTCATGCATATTCTAGAAATGTTCTAATGTAATTACAAACACATGTTGGGCTCCACTGATCTTGTGAAGCAAGTTCTTTATTCCTTTAATAATAATTAGGGTAGTTGTAGTTTGAGGATTTTGTTTAAAAAGTGTCATCAGTATGCGTGTATTGGTATACATATAAACAAAGCCCTGTGCCTGGAATTGCAAAGAGGGATTTCATGAAGGTACTGTTTCTGTTACAACATAGTTTCTAAGCTAGCAAATGAGATTTTGGAGACAGACTTTAATAAGATGAAGGTTTTATGAACTTGCACTCTGCATAACTTTATGAGCAGTTCTACACTAATTTCCCAATGCAGGATATCCCCTAGGTGTTTGTGAAGCACTGAGATTGTAGCTGGTTTGAAATTAGTTGTTCCAGTTGACTGTTCCAATTGATTGGTCTAATTGACCGAAAAGCATCGATGGCAGTTAAGTATGTTCTCAGATGCTTGTCTGCTGCAAGGAGCAAGCTCCTTTACTGGTGCATTTTCTGTGATACATACACCTGCTTTCTCAGCTCCATCACTTTACGTGACGGGAGATAACTGCCATTTGGTGGGAAGTTTGTGAATAAGGTACCTTCAGTGCGGAAGATCATTTTGCTTGAATCTAATACAGATGCCCTCAGATCAACTCACAGATAAAAACAAGAACTAGAACTGTAGTTAGAGCCGCATCTGCTTCCACCCTTTCACTCCTTCTCTGAAGAACAAGTGAGAACAGATGTCGAGGTGGCGGAAATGCAGTGATGCTTATTTCAGAGGGATAAAGGAGAAGGATTTGGAATACAGTTTTGTTGAGGAACTTGATATTTTGGAATCTCAATGATTCATTTTGCCACTTTTCTGAAACCTAATGAATTTAGGTCCTGAAACTTACGTATTTGTTAGCTGAAAGGGATAATTTAGTTGATTCTTCTCTGGAAAGATACAGTGTCAGCAGCACATTTGCATTTTGATATTTGACCGCTAAATCAAGCTGAAGGTAGGGGTGAAAGTTTGGATCTTCCTGCAGTGGGGTTTTTGGAATCTACAGCGGTGCTGATAGATCTTTTCCATTCAAATAAAGGATCGTTTTGGACATTGTGGTGAATTTTCTAGTCCTCGTTTATAGATACATGAATTGTTTAACCCATCAAATGGAGGAAGGACAGCTTTTTTTTTTTTTTTTGAAGTTGACCCTAGCCATAGTAAGAGTATTTCCTTTTACGAGATAAAATTCAGATTATAGGAATATTTGCAAATATCTTGCAATTCATTAAAAGCTGTAAATGTGTAAGTTATTTTTTTCAGTTTTGTATGTGTTCTGCTCATTAGTGCTTACTAGTTACTGCTATTTCTATTTCATTATTGCAGTTCTAATAAGAATAATCTTGTTGCTGTAATAATAATAAACACTACACTAAGGTGCCTGAGGACTGAAACTATTCCTAGGATAATGAAGGTTTAACCCTATTTTTGTTATGAGCTTCTTAACATTTCAACAAAGCTGTATTTTAAGTCATATCCGGTTTCTTGGAGTGTTCCACTCAATGCGTGGCTCTGGCATCGTGGAGGGAGATGCTGCATCCTTGTGGACCGAGGGGAGGAGACTGAGAGGGAATGCCAGGAAGTGGGAGGCGGGTTCAGCAGAGAGCATTTTGGAGCAGTGGTGAGAGAATTTGCTGACTCCAGGACCCAGAGGCAGACATTTTGACCTGGGGGAGGTTTTGGAGGTCGCCCCATCCAGTGCTTTTCAAACTGCTGGAACAGCCCCTGGCTTTGGGGCTTGAGGGAACCCCAGGGAGGGGAAGGGTCACCCTGTGCAGTTCTGCTTCGTGAAACTTCTGTTTTACCTGCTGGGATTATGTTTGAGAAATAGGTTCTGCTGCTAAAACTTAAGAAAAAAAAATTGAAGCGCGCTGAGTTGAAGCTACTGATTAAATTATTAGATAGTAGTGGAATCCCTATTTTATAGGTGAGGAAGCAAGAACAGGGACTTCTGAGGTTACACAATGTACAATGGTAGATCCCAGCTTTTCTGGCTCCTGTCTAGTGCCACGTGGGCTCTAGAAGTTGAGGGAGATTACAGAGTAACTGAGATTTCCAGAGTTCTGGTTGAAGGATAGGTGAGACTGTTCGTACCAAATCTAGGACCTGCTGTTTTTTAGAAGGCTGTAGTTAACTGCAAAGGTTGAGATGCTCTTGAATTAGATAGGAAATGTAGACTGCGTCTTTGAAGGATGAAGTCTTTGCCTTCTCTAAAATTGATTTTTTTGGTATATGTATATATTTTTTGAAATACAGTCAGTTTACAATTTGTCAATTTCTGGTGTACAACAGTACTTCATATATGTATTTGAATGTATATATATTTGTTTTCATTCTTTTTCACCATAAGTTACTACAAGATATTGAATATGGTTCCCTGTGCTATACAGCATGATCTTGTTTATCTATTCTATGTATATTAGTATCTGCAAATCTCAAACTCCCAATTTATCCCTTCCCACCCCCTTCCTCAACGGTAACCGTAAGTTTGTTTTCTGTGTCTGTGAGTCTGTTCGATTATTTTTTTAGTACATTAAATTCAAGGTAGAATATGGGGCCAAAATCAAAATACAGAATTGAAAAATGGCAGTTAAAATGTCATTATGTGGATACTTATTTCCCTTAATTTGATATACCAACTATTTTGAAAGTGAGCCGAAAATTTTTCTCTTATGCTTTGATGTGGTACAAATTTTAATGTTTACAATGGTTTTCTTTATTTTGTTCAAAAAAAACTTGCCAATGGTTTTAATTCTTTGTTTTGTTCAAAAATTGGCTTCTTAATTTCATAATGAATATTAAGTGAAATATTCTGTGTTTTAAAAGAACTTACATGATTTTCAGACTGGCTAATGTCCTTATACTAGGATCCTGATCGTTTGAGCTGAATCTGTTTGCTGGTTCTTAATCTAGTTTCATTAGCTAGAACTGTTGCGAGACAAGGCCCCACGGGGAGGACAGAGTTAGCTCAGTAATTTGGCTCATTCATCCGTGTCTGTAACACAACTGTTTTCATTCCTGATGTTGCAGTTGAACTAGATCGAAAGCAAATAATTTTCACCTCCTTTCGAGAACGTCTGTCTCCCGTCACTCTGAAGTCTTTTTTTGCATGTCTGTTTTCTTCTAGGTGAGGAATTTTAAATTGGAACAGGAGCAAGAAAAAAACAAAATTTTGTCAGAAGCGCTGGAGACGCTAGCCACGGAACACCATGAACTAGAGCAGTCCCTGGTTAAAGGCTCCCCACCTGTCAGCATCCTTAGTGAGGAAGAGTTCTATGATGCACTGTCAGGTAATTCTGGAACCCTGACATCTGGGTTGTTGGCAATTTAAAGTTGACCATCTCAACATCACCTTGAGTTTCCTGGAGTCAACAGATGGAAATGTATTGCTGCAGCTCCCCAGCCTGGTAGTCCCCCAGACTACCTAGTTTTTGTGTGATGCTGTCAAGGCAGGAGCCTGAAACTTGGGAATGAAAGTCAGCACTGAGTCTGCCTTGATTGACAGCATGTGCTGTGCTAGGGCCGGAGTGCTGTTCCAATGGCACGAATTTGGTTTATTCCTTGATTTGAATTTGGTTTGTTCCTTGATTTGATGGCTGTTAACTACCTCCTAGTGCCGGGTGCCCTCTTCTTGAATAGACATTTGACAGCTCCTGTTGTCTTTCTGCTTCAGTCATATTTTAACATTTATTGCTACAGTCAGCTTCTCTAGGAGGAGGAGATAAAAAGAACCGTAGTCCCTAGGTTAGGATGACATTAAAATTTCATCTTGGGTGTCAGTTCAGATTGGTTTGCAATAGCTGCTGTTTTATCGACTGCTGTGTTGAGAAGGATCCCAAGGCCGAGGCTGAGTGCTGCTCTGTGTTTGCAGACAGTCACATCAGTGCAATCTCTGGCCCAGAGTCCTTCAGTGGCTCTTCACTGCACCCAGAGTGAAATCCAGACTCCCAGATTAACGGGCTGTCAGGACTCTTGACATGACCCACGCCCTGGGTGTCTGTTCATACAGCCTCGTCCTTTGTCCCTTCACTTATAGGCTCTCGCCCACCGGCTTCCTCCAGTCCTCACGGTGCGGCAGAGACAGCAGGCTGTTAGGTATGGAGGCAGGAGGGGAGGCCGAACCACTATGCAAAACCAGGTTTCATTTAAAGTAAATTTTTTCAGACCAATAGATTAAATCAGGCCTGTTCTGATACGTAAAAGATATGAAAAAAAGATCGTTTTAAGATATTTCTCTTAAGATATATCTGAATTATTTTTACTAAATGCTTTATCTGCCTTTTGATAGTTGGTTACAACTTGGGTTACTTGCTTTAAAATTAAGTCTGTGTGACTTCCTGTTTTCTCTTTAAATTTCTTCAAATAATCAGGATCAATAAAAATCTGATACAGTGGGTGAGATGAACCTTGTTACAAGCCTACAGTGTAGTGTATTTTTTCCAGCCCCATGGGATCTCTTGATTATTTAAACTTTTCCCAGTATGCTCGAAGACTTAAGATTTCATAAAATCCCATAAAGCACATAAATTTCTTTCTCGCAATTGGGTTGAATTCCATTGTGTTACATGATTAAAAGGAGCTAAATCTAATAAAGCATCACATTTTGTCTTCATTATATGTGTATTTAAGGAATGAAATGTCTGTCTAGTGAAATTTCTGGTATTACTGCCTGTAAGTGAGCATTTCCTGGGGAAAGGGCTAAATGTTCGTGCGTGTCAAAGCAAAAGATTTAATAAGAAACTGGAGGCTAGTTCTGTGGAAAAATTCCATTCTTCCAGCAAATAAATACAGAAATATGTTGAAGGCGCCCCTTTAGGGAGGAATTCAGCAGTTCCTTCTGTGTGTTCCTACCAGCTTTCTGCCCTTTCCATTTCAACTTCCCTTGATACTACCCTCTCCTACCAAAGTTCTCAAACATCTCTAAACTGTCTCCTCTCCTGGGTAGCCTTTCCTGACTCCCCTGGGCAGAATGAATCATTTCTTCTGTGTTGCTTCCGTTTACACCTCTTTCATAGCCCTTCTGTTGCATTGTGCTTGTCTCTTGGTGATGGTAGAGACCGTATCAATTTATATCCTTGAGGTACTTAGCACAGAATCAGAGTTGCTGTCTCAGTGTTTGTTGAATGAAGGTTGTTGAACAAATGTCATTGATACTTCTGTCCTCCCTAGAAATATATTGATATTCAATAGAGAACACAAAAGAATCAGTAACCCTCGGTAATTTCATACAGTCTGCACACACCACTCTGGATGCTTTGTGAGAGGGAGGGCTGGGTGACAGGAGTGAGCTGGGATGAGATGTTATTAAAAAATTTGTTCTCGAGGAATTTACAGTCAAGTTGGAGCTATGAGACTTAGAGAGAGAGGAAATGAAAAAGTGGCTAAGGGGGAGAATATTAAAGGTGCTTGACTTTATGAAACTCTAGTAATTTCCTAAGACATTGTTTTTGAAATGTTACCAGTTAAATAACTTCATGGCTGTTATTCTTTACTATTGGTCTGAGAGAGCAGTTTCATGAAAATTCCTCCTGCCTTTTGAATTTTAAAACTTCACGATGTATTGTTTTCCTTACTGTCTGTTCATTTTCCTTTTTAGAAACATTTTGAAATCAATTGTTCACAAAAAGCTTTCTTGCTAGGTTTTCCTCTTAATGCTATTTTGGTCAAAATGTGCATGAATAATGCATACAATCCAATAGTATAGATTGGCAAAACCCGTAGAAAGTTACATCACGAAATTGAGGCCCGTTTTAGCCTCTCTCTGCAGTTGCAAGGTTAGGCGCTCGTGTCTTTCTAAATCAAAACTTTCAGGACAGAAAGTGTGATATAACGACTTTGGTTTGTCTGGAGGAGAATAACGTAGGAAGTTATGACCCACGTGAAATAAAGTTGAAGCTGATAAATGCAAATGGTAACAGTTGAGAAAAGTAATGACATCTCTGCTGCCCGTTCACAAAAAGAAAACTTAGGGTGTGACCAAGGCGGTGAGAGTTACGCAGAAGAGCGCTGTGGCCTTTTAGTAAAAGGAGACTGTGTCCTCTGTTCTTTGTGTCCCCAAGGCTGGTGTCCCCTCCTCCAGGTTAGTTTTGAAATGCCTGTACGTTTCTTACCTGGGCCTTTTTTTGTGAGTCTTTCCTTTCGTCTGGACCTGCTTAGTGCTTGGAGATCCCACTCACCTTTGTTTTCTTCTCGTCTTTTTCAGGGAGGGGTCAGCAATTTGCCATACTCCTTTGTTGTTGCCTTTTTTTTTGTTGTTACATAACTTTCTGTATATTTCTTCCTTACCTTCTCGTAAACCCTGCATTTCCCTTAAGGACAGAGACCTTTTTGTATGAACTTCTGTGTTTTTTCTTTTGTCCAGGACAGGACAGGTTAATTGGTTGATGTGATGTACAGCTAATTAAGTACCACCGAATTTGAGTGTTCTTAAACACCTGTGTATAATATGGTACAGCATTCTGGAGAACATCTAAGTAGTGGCGCCAGCTTTTAATCTTGTTTTGCGCTGATAGCATTAAAAAAAAATTTACCTAGCGGCTTAACTTAGTGTGTGTGTTTGTTGTAGGCAAATACTAGTGAATGTAATTTATCCTTTAGGTTTGAGGTTGATCTTCTGGACCTGTCTCCACTTTCTAAAGGGTTTTTATGGACTAAATTAACATCTTCATTAAATACCTATTGTCAGACCAAGTGCATTTTGTACTGTCCTTAGCGTTGAGAGCCTTTCGTTAACCAGACGCACTGACCAAGTGCCTACTGTGTGGCAGGTGTCCTTAGACCCGGCAGTACCAAGGAAGTGAGATCCAGCCTGTGAATCAGACTAATGCAGGGAAGGATGGGTGCATCCTTCCTCCCAGGAGCATACCCCAGAGTTGGCCTTTACAGTCTTAGACACCCCACGGCACACCCACTAGCCTCCTGTCTTTCAATCGGTTCTCGCAGAAGCTCTGTTCCCAGCATCTCTTTGACCATCCATGACATCCGCTTCATGTTTTCGCCGTTCCTCCCTCCACACGTGTTACCAGGCTTGGGGATTGCCTGGGCTGTCACACAGTCACCCCCACCCTTCTGTCCCTGCGCTGCATTCTTCCCCCCCGTCCCAGGCCTCAAATGACCAGGTGAGGCTGCATACAAATGTCTTTCCTGTTGCTTTGGCCATGGCTGAGACCTTCAGCTGTTCCCACAAACACTTTGTATAAACATGTGTTCACTTGTGTGTCTTCCACTAGACTGGACTTTGAATATACGGAGGACACCAATCATATCTCATTAAATTTGTCTACACTGTTTTGACAGTTAGCCCTTTACCTCGTATTTGGTAAAGTGTTGATTTATTAAACTGAAGTCATGTGAAAATTGTTTGTTTTGTAGCTATGGATTATTGTGTTACTGGTCCTTAGTTGTAGAATTCTTTGTAGAGTGAATGCATAGGTGACCTTCTTGAAAAATTTAAGGCAAAACAAATTGTGAAGCACTCTGGATTTTAGTAGATACAAGATTTCCAGTAGCCTGCACACAGTGGTTTGAATAATTCTTCATCTGCAATTACATGTGCAGATCTTGCAAGTTGTGGAAAACATAGTAGATTTAGTTGCTTGGGGACAAGCCAGTACTTTTAAGAAACTGTCACAATCAACACTGTACCATTTGGCTGATTTTGACCTTGGACATCATTCAGGGAGGATGTATCTAGAATGTCTCCGACTTGTTGCTTGCTGCCAAGATTTCTGCTTCGTGCTTTCGCCGCTTCCTCGGTACATTATTGCAGCAGTCTCTTGGCAGCCCCTTCTGGACTCACCCTGGTTTTCTGTTTGTTTTCAGTATGGTAGGTTTTGTTTATTTTCCTTGTGTTCTTCATATTTACTGTGTTATTTTTGAGTTTATGAAATTATACCTTAACGCTAAATAAAAATTTGGTTCTGATATTTTAAGCTTGGGTTACTTTGGACAGTCTTAGAACATGCCTAGTTCTTGGGAAACCATAAACAATGAAGGTACTAGGTCGAGTGTGTGTGCTTCCTGACCATTTCCTGTTACCTTAAGTAACGGGGAGGGGTTATTTGGACACTGTCCATGGTTCTTCCACATCTTGCTCCTTTGTACTATTTGTTCTCAAGCTAGTTTTCAAAGGTCATGTCAAAAAAAAAAAAAGTTTATCAGCGTAACATAAGAATTGTTGACATGTTTCTATTGTTTACTTCATGACCTCTTCCTTCAGCTTTTTGATAGGAAAACTCAAAGTAGGATAGAGGTAATGGTCCTCTCTCTAAAATTTTTTTTAAAAACCACTTTATTAAGATATGACTGATATAACACAAGCTGTACACATACAACTTACGCAACTTGAGTAAAGTTTTAAAGCCACGTTAACCCAGTCACAGCCATTGGCTTCCATGCTGTTTGATTGAAAGGAGATTATGTTCAACCTGAAATGTGTTCAAAATAATTTTAAGTACCAACGTGGACAGAGGTTTAAAGATCTGGGCCACCAGAGATTTGTGAACAAACTGTCTATTAATACTACTGTTTTAATGGAGAAATTTATCAGGCAGAGATTGTGTCTGCCTTAAATGTTTGTACATAGACTAGAGCATTTAATCTTGTAAAATACAGTCTTTTTCAGAATGTTATTCTGACACTTTTTGTATAAAAGATAATTATGAATTAAACCACCTGAACCCTTTTTGGAAATAGATGAGAATGAACAAACCCACGAATAAATACAAACTAAGCATGTCATTTCCCGCCATCACATAGGACTATACTGGTTTTCCTAACCTACTCACTAAAGTTCACTGAATAATGCAAGGCTGTTTGATAAATCCCTCACTCTGCTTTTCAGGGATGAATTGAAGTATCCTGAAAATTTGGGGTGGCTTTACTTAGTACAAAACACATGCTTAGAAGAGGAGAATGCAGTGGAAAGATGCAAGGCTAGATTTGTCTGAAATCTAGCTATAGATATTGTTAAAATTTCTGCTCCTGCATTTAAAAATACATCTGTACAAAAATCACCCAGTTTTGCTCTAGGTCTGTGTGGCTTTCTTCCAGCATTGGCGTTGAGGTCAGAGATGACAGGGCCGGAATGTAGTTCATGCATCCAGTGTGGTCAGGCTTTGGCTTTGGCTTGACAGGTTTTTGTTTGCTTGTTTGTTTGGGTTTTCTTTCTTTTGGTTTTGGTTTTACTGTGGTCAAATATACATAACATATTAACCATTTTTAAGCATGCAGTTCTGTGCCATTAAGTAAGTACATTATTGTCCAACCAGCACCGCCATCCATTGCCAGATCTTTTTCATCATCTCAAAATGAAACTCTGTACCCATTAAACGGTAACCCTCCCCTCTCCCCACCCCACCCCTCCTTGTGTGTTTAAAGCATGTACAGTACTCTTACGTTACCGTAACCACCATATGTGAGGCCTTAATAAGCACACGTTTTCAGATGCTTTATGCTTTCCACTAAGACATCAATGTGTTGCCTGGTAACACTGAATGATAGGTAAGCTCTGGCCTATTTGATATTTATCTGTGTGGGCAAAATTGAAATACCTGTCATTTTAAGATGGAATCACCTCAGAGGCGCTGAGATCTATCACTTGAAAATTACTTTTATGGGCAGGTTTCACCTTAATGAGTAAGCCTCCGCAGCGACTAGGGCCTCTTTGGTACTTAGGTAAACATGTTTGAATTTAAATATACCTGGATGCATGGGTCTCCAAGTGAAATGATGCTCTGCTGGAGTAGGTTCATGTGACTAATGCTTTGAAGGCGTAGACGTTAAGGATGGCTCCCTATTGCTAACAAAAGAAGTCCAAACTATGTCTCACTGTATACATATTGAACATCTCTGTGTTCATAGTATTAGACGTAACTGAGCTTTTGTTCTTAAGCAATGAGTTAGTCTTTATCTCGGGGACACTCTGAATCATGTAATTGATCACATTTCCTTCTTTGCCTCTGAAGCTAGAACACTCAGAGGTAAGTTAATGATTTGCCTTTAGCAGGTAAAGAACCTCGTGGCATGTATTGGGATACTGCCTCATTCCTGGCTTCATTTTGTACTTTGACCCACCACCTGCCTTTGATCTTTACCCATCCCACCCAGTCAGCTTCATGACTGATTCACAGCTTCATTTCCACCCCGCTGTCCTGTCACCCCTCCTTGCTCGCATCTTCCACTCCCATCTTAATAAATGCTTCAGTGCTCTCTGCATTGGGTCATGCTGTCCCCACTGTTCCTCTGTTGTAACTCTCTTCCACCCCCAGTTCTTACTCCTTGTCGACTTAACTCAGCTCAGTCGTCAGTCACAATCACCTCCGGACACCTGGCCCCTCACTCTGTGAAGTTGGCTATTCCCTCCTCTGTGGTCCACTGTCTCCATTCAGACTTCTGTTATTGCCCCTAGAAAACTTCACTGAACTCTTGTGTTCACAGAACGATCTACTTCTGCTAGTCCACGGGCAGGGACCAAATCTTAATGTTCTTTGAATTCCGCCATGACTTGCACAAGATAAATGAGGGGAAGAATGCAGTAGTGTCAGATGTAGTGAAATGAGTCATGATAAAAATGTTTTAAATGGCCATTAGACTTCGCAGTGTGGAGGTAATTGGTGATCTTTGTCAGAGCCCTTAAGGGGAAGGGTCAGAATAGCTTGATTATATTAGAGGGAAGCAGGCTGGGACCAGGGTAGAGAGTAGGGAGGACGCGGGGGAAGGGGAGAGGTGGAGGAGCAGGGAGAGACAGACTAGGAGAGGGGAGAGTCCAGCTGCTGCTGGGCGGGAGAGGGAGGGGAACCATAAGAGTCTGTACTGCCACCTGCTAGTGTGTCCCTCGCGGTGAGCACAGTGGTCCCGTGATTGGGATGAAGGTATAGGTCTTCAGCTTGTGTTCAGTAAGTTGAAATTTTGTTTTGAGTAAAGTCTTTGCTTCATAGAAGCTCTTCCTGCCTTACCTTGTTTGGTGTTTACTGTATATCTGCTTTTTGTTAAGAATTTGCTTTTGAGGTGGATACGTCCCTATCTTATGATTGGCATCCCTTAAATAGCAGACACAGCATCCTGTACAGAGGGATGTTTAATGAATGCTTGAGGTTTTTCACTTCAGTGCTTTTTGGTTTTTCTTGACATCTAAATTATAAAGTAATAATGCATCTTGAATAATACTAACCAGTACAGATGAAAGTATTTTGACTCTTTAAATCTCTTAATTTTTTCATACGAAGTAAGTTTGAAAATGTAGAAGTGAAAAACCACCCCGTCTGCCGCCCAGGACCACCCTCACCGTCTTTGAGTCGAGTTTTGCTCACGCTGCTCCAGACAGCTCTTCGCTCACCTGCACCTGAGCACCATTTTCATTGTTCTGAGGTTTACCTGTAGGACCCCTGTAAGCAGATCAGGTAGAGGCTCCCAAAGAAAGAGAACCAGGCATGGTATTCTTGACGTAAGAGAGGTCATTTTTGGCCTAAGCCGTTTTGTGATCTAGGCCTGGTCACAATGCTTGTTGCCCCTAAACTAGGTCTCAGTAATGAATGATCTTAAGGGAACAAAATAATGCAGAAATAAGCAGGACTGTTACCAAAGGTAATAAATTGGTTGTAAAGACTCCCAGTGGTAACGATTAGCCTGAAGCACTTTCTTGACGGGGGTGTGGTAGGCATTTACAGAATTCAAACCCTCTTTGGGCGCTTAACCACCTGATGGTCAGCTGGGACCTAAGGAATGATGATGTTGACCTTTTCTGACCCTCATGACTTCAGTCAACTAAAGCTTCGACTCTTCCACCCTTTGCCCCAATTCTACATTGAATTTTCCTCTGCTCAAACTCCTCTGTGAATATGCACATCCCTTTAGCTTCAAACTTCCCTAATTTTGCCTTTCAGGGAGACACTGCTTGGGGGAAATCCCCGGTGTTCTCCTTACTTGGTGCAAGTAATAAATCCTTCCTTCTCCTGCTCCTTGGCTGGGTTGTGTCTTTTTGCTCGACACCCACCAAGAGGCAAACCCAGTTTTCAGGTAACACCATCTCTCCTGTACCCTTTCCTGATACGCATTTGCCTCCCCCCACAAGTAGCCTGTTCCCCTCTTTGCCTCGCTGAGCCCTCGACCCGCTTCTGTCATTTTACTTCTCTGTTTACCTGAACCAGACTGATCTTTCTTTAAGGTAGAGTGAAATTATTTTTTTTGCTTGTATTTTAGAGTTGTAAAATGGTATTCTCATCTTTTTTGTCTTAGCATTATTTTAAAAGCAGTTTTCTATTTTACAAAATTGTTTTTCTTAGTATAATTTTAACAGGTGTTTGTTTCATCTAATGGGTGACCGTTAGCTATTCAGGTTGTCTTCACTTTTTTTCAGTAAAATATTGTCACTGCCTCCCAGAATTGACAGTGAAAAATAAATATTGCTTAAAATTTGTTAAAATATCTGTTTCTCCGCTATAAGGTATGTGACAGAACAAAGCTATATTTTCAATTCTGGCAAAGTTGTATTTGCAGAAAATAAAAATAACTTCACTAGTATTGAGTATATTCTGCAAGTAATGTAACACCATTCAGAGGATCCAAAGTTCAAGGTGTGCTGTCCAGCCTGCAGTTGGGCTTGTCCAGCAGTGGTTACCAGTCAACCTAATGTGATGAAAATAAGGGTCCATGATTTGGGCCAAATTATAGAATGCAGTAGGGGGAAGAGAAAGTGTTAAAATTTTTTTATTTTCTGAACATTTTAGCTATAATACATACTAAGCAGGTGGCCTAAAAATTATTTAAGGAAATTTACTTGAATATGTGTAAGAGTTCTTCCCTAGAGCAGAGGAGAGTTGAGTGTATAGTCATCTGCTTAAGGAAAGTTAGATGTTACCTTGAATTTGCATTTTAATAAAAACTTAGGCACCATTTAAAGTTTTCTGGAGATTGAATGGCTGTTGCTTTGAGCTGAAACAGAGCATTAAACAAGGAGTCAGGAAACCCAACTCACAAACCATGGGACCATCAGCATACTTGTCCACCCCTAGTCCTTCCTCATCATTACCAAAGCACCCTGGAGATGCTGGGAGGAGATGAGGATGTGAGTGTGCCTGAAAACTGTAATGTAGTGTGCAAAAATAAGTTGTCTTATTATTCCCAAACAAGCAGATGGCTCCAAGCTGAGTACACAGCCAACGGGGAATGTGGCATTTCTACCCTAAAAATGCCTGCCTGATAACTAGATTTTATATGCCCACTTCGGGCTTTAGCTCTTGAGGATTTAAATAATATAATACCAGAAGAAGTGTTTTCTAAAGTATTTAAGAATTACCCTTGCTTTTGTGTCTATAGTAGTGGATATAACTTACACTCTTCCCAAGTACAGTCACTGCTGCTTTTTTCTTATACATGAATTTTTAAAGTTGAATGTTTGTTTGTTTGTTTTAAGTTATGCCTCTTCTAAGATGCTTTGAGAGGGAAGATAAAAACAAATTTGGGGAGGGGAATACTGAATATAATTTCTTGCAGAATTGGATAATCTTTGGAAGTCTCTTTTAATGTATAAAATCTGTTCAGTTCTAAGTTTGTATAATCCTATATCTGTTTCCACTTTAGCCTTATTGGGTACAGGTTCTCTGAAATCCCTGAGAAGGTAGTTAACGGATGGATTGTTGAAGGACAAAGTAGGCTGCTTAGGTTTCAAGGCCTGATGCATTAAGGGAGATATCCATTGTTACCGGAGCCTCGCACCAAAGTTCAGTTCATTGACCGTGAACATGCTCTGCCACAGATTCCGAGTCCGAACGGACCCTGAGTAGATTGGAAGCTGTGACCGCACACTCCTTTGAAGAGGAAAGAGAACACCTGAGCAGCGGAAAGCACAGAATGTCCGAAGGAAAAGACTGTGGTGGTGGAGATGCTCTCTCCAATGGCATCAAAAAACACAGGTGGGATAGCCTTTCACAGTGATCGTTGCTGCCTTTTTATTATCACGCACGTTTGGGTTTGTAAAGAAAAGTATGCCTTCTCTTTGTCTTTGTTTTTTCTCTCTGTTGGCTATTTTTATTGCTCTGTCACCTCAAGGAAAGGATTTGGCTTCAGTACTTTGTCCATTTAAGAGAAGAACATCAACTGTAACTGTAGGAACTAAGCACAGAGCTTCGTTTTTAGCAACCATGGTTTTAGGAGGGCATACATTCTCTAGCTGGTGACTTAAAGAGGCTCTTCAGGACTCCCTAATGAAACTGATGCTGGGTTCCTTTTTTCAGCATGCATCTTTTATGAGTCTGCCTCCCAGTGCTATTTTAGTTTCTAGTCATTTGATCTCTGTTGGTTTTATTAAGAATGGATGGTAATATTGCTTGCTGCTTGATATAATTTAGTGACATTTAAACAAAGACTTTTATTAAGACCCAGGGTTTGTTGACCATACCCATTTTATACTGTCTAATAACATTAGTATCTTTTTATTCCCTTGAAGATCTAGTCCTAGACATTGTCCCAGATTAATGAGACGTAACAGACACTAGAGTTCTCCAGTTTCATACAAGTTTATAGACACAGTGCCATATGTGTGTGCTGGTGTTCATAGAATACTATATTGTATCAAATTATCAATGAAGAATATATCTTGCTGTCATTGAAAACAGTACTTTTGGGATAGAAAGTTATTAACAGTTAATTTCTACAAGGTAGTTTTTTTGGTTTAATATTTATAGATATGTGTAGCTCTAACCCCATTTCTGTACCATGATTCTCAACTGTTCTACTGGAAAAAAATGTACATGTCACTTCTGTTTATGTGTATTTGCCCCTTGTCAACAAAAAATGTTTGTTTTTACTTATTTTGAAAAGATCAGTGAGTTTTAGGTAGCTAATAGCTAAAACCAGAGTTTTCTTTCGTTCGGTTAGAGGGTATCCTCTGAACGTGCTCATAGAAGTTATCTTGTGCTGGAGTGTACCAGTGCAAATGTGTGGCCAGCCGTGAGTGCCTTTCCCAACTCACTTCTGTGGTTACTGTCAGCTGCTTTGGGGTCCAGGGCTTTTTTCCACGCAGGCCATATACCTAACAGAAGACCTGGCAGGTCTCCCAGTCTCTAAAGGGAAGACAGCCTTTACCTATTTAACACATACGTCATGACAGTCCAGTGCGAACACAGGTGAAATCTTTGGAATGTTCAAAGAAGCATAAAATCATCGAAATAATTAAGATATCAGAAGGACCACTGTGCTTAGAGGCGGTCATATCCCGTGGCTGGAGGGGGAGTTCTCTGCTTTTTGGAGCGGAGAAAGGGTCCAGCGCCCTTTTGTGTATGTGCTGTAGTGCATCATAACAGGAGTTATTTTGCATCTGACAAAAAATTACTACTATATTCATATATTCTGTGTTGTCTCTTAATTAGTCAAACCCAGAATTGTACAGATGTGAAGGTTAAGATGGAATTGTTAAAAAAAATGAAGTCAGGACAGGTCACTAAGAAATCAACGAGATAGTGACTTAGCCAAAAAAGTTCAGCTGATAAGTAAGATGTAAACCTGTAAATGTAATAACATGTTCTTCAATTATTCAGAGGAAATATTTACTAAATTATCAGCATCAAATATGTGGGAGAACATAACAATTTCTTACTTTTAAAGATAGCTATTGTAAGAGGTTTTTTTTTTTTAATTTTTTCACCATTGAGTTCTTCTCTAATCAAATAAACAGAGCATATGCCACATACAATTTAAAAGTTTCATTTTAGAATGGGAAAATCAGTATTCAGTGTTATAGGATCCCTCTTGCCTGTGCCCTAAATTGCATTGTAAGTAGTCTGTAATTATAATGGGCAGTTATTAATATTAAGAGTAATTTGAGCTAATAGTAATTTTGATGGTATTTTGGAAAAGCAGGTGTATGTTGCAACTGGGGGATTGGCCTAAAGTGACCGTGAAATTTATTTGTAGTCTTCTATTTTATCTTTAAAAGTCTTGTGAAATTTGTGTTTGACCTTGTCATGTTTGCTTTCTTTAATAATATTGATAAATAATTTACTCACCACTTACTTAAGTTTCCCATAAAATCTTGTCTTTTTCCCTCATGGCCATGTCACCACCTGTTCCAGGATATACACACTTAAATTTAGGAAGGGAGATGGGAAGAATTTGGATTATAAAATTTAAAAGAGAGAAATGCGTATTTTAAAATGGAAAAGGAGAAGGTTTACCAATTTTAGTGCCCATGGAAAATGTTAAATCATGACTTAACTAATTTGCTGTTAAGATAGAACGAGGGTTTTCAGCCATTTTGGTTTTTAGCTATGGAACCATTTGTGCAACAGAAGTTTAGTGTGGAAACTATTAAAATCTCCCCCACCCTCCAAGACTGATGAGGCTTCTGTAGAGGGGACCTCTCCCATCTTCTCCCCAGTCTCCCACTGCAGTTGGAATCACCATACCTACTTCGTTTCCTTATCCAGCGAAAACAGTTAAGCTTTACCTTCTCTAGTAAGTATTACAGAAACAGCAGGGCCCCCCTCGCCCAGCTGTGACACAGTGAACCGTCCACAGGCTGTTTCTGCTCTTCTTTAATGTGTCCGCACGCCGGGTACCTGGGAGAGTTCCTGCTGCATAGGGAACACCCAGTAAAAATGGCCTGTTCTGACTCTGTTTACTCCTTTTCTCCTTAAGAGTGGTGATTCGCTTTGCTCTGAATACAGAACCTCTGGCCTTTTGTTTTCTTTTCCACCCCATTATCGTAGGATGATGTCATGAGGTACAGTTTGAAAAATCTCTGACCCAGAGAATCATACGCTATAAGGCCTATGTCATGTTAATTTAAAGTATGGCAACCAAATTGAGTTTATTTCTGTGAAAAGTGAAACATAGGTATTATGGCTCTTTAATCTATCCTAGGTGATAATTACAAAGATAATTTTTTTAGTTAACAAACTAGGTAATTTAAGTCATCTCTTAAATACAAATTTGGGCTAACTGAACTGAGTCCCCACTCTGAAAATCTTGTGAAAGCTAACTGGAATCTCAAAAAAAGTGGTTTTTCTACCATACTGAAGTTTAGAAAACTTGTACGGTGTCTCTTAATGATTAGGCCTGGGGAAAAGGTTTTTCATTCACTCTGAATTACTGACATGCTGTGTCCTCTGACGGCCAATAATCTTTGGTGTTGTATGTGTCTTTGGGCTTTTAAGTTAGTTGTAGAGAAATATCAACAGAAATCAATAGAATTTTATTTAATACCTAGAACCAAAAATACTGCGGAGAGAGAATATACAAAATAAAGACTCCAATGCACTTTTTCCCCCCCTGGAAAATACGTTGAGTTACTCAGTGGAAGATGAGCCTTTACTATGCTAGTCAGGTTTATATTTACAGGGCTTCTTGTCATTTTGGTTGTCTGTGTTCCATGAGGTCAGTTCTCTACTCTTGGACCTAATTTATTACATTTATTCTGAACTCTCATCTTTCAGCTTTTTAGCAGTTTGACCCGAGTTGTTAAGACTGGTAAAGATACTGATGTTTATCTCATCTGGATTTATAATATAAAAGATAGGAGTGCGGGACAGGTGAGTCAGAATCTGAAATGTTGGGTCCATGTTGTGATTCTATAAATAGTATTCCTGCTCTTAGTAGATTGAAAGGGAAAAATCATACGATCCTTCTAATAAGGAAAAGATAGTGAAATAAAGCAGTCGTTCATGACTAATGTCTTAGCGAGTCACAAGCAGAAGAGAACCTCTTGAATCTGGCTGAAAATTGCAGCAAATAAATACTTGAGATAATAAGACAAGGATGCCTGTCGTTGTCTCTTCTGTTCGACATTGTTTGGAGGTCCTAACCAGAGACACAGTGCACTCCAGAATTTAGAAACAAAACCCTAGACATCTACAGACAAATTATTACAGTTAGTGAGAAAGTGTGGCCAGGTTTTGCTTTTATACAAAATCAGCTAAGTACGTTTCCATGTGCCTTCAACAGACAGAAATTGCAGTTAAAACTGGGGAGTGGGGAGATTCAGTAATTATTAAAAAGTCACTTACCTAGGAATAAATCTTAGCCAAAAAAAATGTGTAATATAAAACTTATTGAAAGACATAAAACTTACCAAGAAGGAAGTCATTGTCTTAAAATATATTTTGCCAACTTGATCTGTAGACTCAATGTATTTTTAATTAAAATTGCAATATCCTTTTCCTTGGAAGTTGGGAAATGGATTCTGAAATACATGTTTAAGCACAGAAAGCTTTGGAGAGCCAAGATACCGTTCAGGAAGTTGGTTGGGGGCGGGAAGGGAAGGCATTTGCCCAACCAAATGTCAAGACTGATTACAAATCTTTAGTGCAGAATTGTCCTACAAGCAAGACTGACCTGAAGAACGGAAGTAAAAGGTCCCGAGACCCACACATACTAGGAAATCTGGTTTGAGTAATCGAGCTAACGTAGCAGATCAGCGAGGGAGAGAGTGGATTGTTAGGTAAATGATGCTGGGACAATCATCTAATACAGGAAAAAAAAAAATTAAAAAGAAAATGGACCCCTATTTAATATACACAAATACAAACTGTAGATGAATAAATAAAACACAAACCAGTGTGGAAGGGAAAACTTCATAAAACTTCTACAAGAGAATATAAAAAATACCTTTGCAGTTTTAAAATACGGAAGGATTTCTTACAACAGAAATGTGATAGGGACTAAGTTTTTATCTCATTCTAATTAATGTACTTGTTCTTGATGTATTTAGTGGAATAAAACCCTTCGATTCTTTCATAAATGTGGCTAAGAATCTCAAAGGTTTAGTTTACTGAAATCATAGGTTAGGGTTCCAGACAATCTTAGTTTACCCTTTATTTATCCTTCATTTCTGCTTTAGAACTGAATTATTAGGTAACCAGATAACAGCTGTTTTCTGTATATGAAGAATGTACTGACAAATTGAAGTCAGAAAGGTTGAAAACTAAGCTAAGACAGTATCTTCTAAGAAGTAAAACTATATTAAGAAAATATTGTTCATGGTAAATAAAAATTATTCAACTCTGAATATCTTTAAATCACTAGTACAAACCCACCGTGGTTTTGAAGTCTCCCTGTAGATACTGAGACAGATCATCTGGTTTCAGACTTGATTATGATTAGGGCAGGACAGAGAGTAACTAACAAGTCACCCCACTCAGGTGTCCTCTGGGTGGCCTGGGCAGAAAACACCCTTGTCTGTTAGGAAATATTTGGGATAATTCCTTATTGTCATGTGGGGACCAGGATCACTTAAGCAGGAGTCCAGATGCGTCTGAGGACTCAGTAGTAAGAGCCCTGCGCTGAATTAGCCAGGTTTGTGTCAGGCCTGTGGCCTGGAAGGAGCAGCGGTTCCAGAGACACCGAGTTCTATGCTCTCACCTTACTCCCTGACTCACAGTACTTGTTGCTCTGGAAAGTAGGGGGCTGTAATTAAAAAAAAAAGTGTCACCAGAAGCTCAGTGCGGCTCTCCTCTGGGGCCTGACTTTTAACAAGCTGGACACAAGCCTGTCTCAGTAGCCCGAGTGAGAAGACCACCAGGGACCACGAAGCAGTAAGAAGCTCGAGGAGCAGCAGTTGGGAGAGAAGATGTGGATCCTCTCAGAGACATGGAGGCTGGGCCAGGGTACCGCTGTGCTGCAGGGCAGGCAGACTGCTGGCAGTCCTGGAACTGCAGGTGTCTGTCATCAGAGGGCACGGAGATCAGACGCCTGGAACAGACTAGCGAGCGGGATGGCAGTAGCTAGAGCAGAGGAGCAAAAGCCAGCAGGCCGCTCGGATGACACAGGACACCCGTGTCTCCCGTAGAAGCACATCTGAGAGTCTGTGACCGGTAAGAGGGAGTGCCAGCCCGGCAGGTGGGTGCAGAAGAGTTCAAAAGATAGCCCAAACAGTAAGCAGAAACCTGACCTAGGACTAACAGACTGGTAGGCTGTGGGGTCATTGCGGGTATGTTAGTAAGAAAAAAAAAAAAGGCAGTATGAGTCCAGATTCATGATAATTATCTTCACAAAACCAGGTGGACTTGCCTAGCTTGTTGCCAGGAATTACTCTGGGAAAACAGGAATCTTTCTATAGAAATCACCTCTTCCTGCCCAGGTTTAAAAAGCAGGTGGAAGAGGAGTTGCTATTTTGGAAGGAGGGGCTAAGGCTCTGAGGCCCACAGGCCGTCCCTGTATCCTGCCTCTGACCCCTGAAACACCTCTGGGGGCTTGGAGCCCTTTAAAACACGTTTGGAAAAACACGCAGACTCTTCCCGCTTCTCCTTCTGTAGGCAGATGACGGCGAGGTGCACATTCACCCGACTCCGCGGGCTCACTCAGCTGTTCCAGAGCAGCGGTTTTCAGGGACGAATGATAGCAGTTTTCTAGGGCAGCTATAGTCTGTACAGATAGGCTTGAATGAACAAAACAGCAAGCAGCTAATGAATTTATGTTGTTTGCCTAGGGTATGAAAAAAACAAAGAATATACTTTCAGGCATATAATCCCATTTTTAAAACTTTCATGGAAATTTTCAAAGGTACGAATAGAATAATGAACCCTTCAAACCATCATGTATCTTCAGCCTTTATCATGTACCCAACTTTGCTTCATCTGCAGACCTTTCCATCTCCCATGCCCACATAATTTTAAAAATTATTTCTAAAATTATATTAAATCCAAGGTACAGCATATTTTTGCTTTTATTTCTATTGCCCTGGGAGACTGACTTAAGAAAATATTGCTGTAATTTATGTCAGAGAATGTTTTGCCTGTGTTCTCTTTGAAGAGTTGTATGCTGTCACATCTTATATTTAAGCCATTTTGAGTTTATTTTTGTGTATATGAGGGAGTGTTCTAATGTCATTGATTTACATGAGGCTGTCCAGCTTTCCCATCACCACTTGCTGAAGATACTGTCTTTTCTCCATTGTATATTCTTGCCTCCTTTGTCAAAGATTAATTGACTGTAGATGTTTGGGTTTATTCTTAGTCTCGATTCTGTTCCATTGGTCCATATGTCTGTTTTTATGCCAATACCATGCTGTTTTGATTACTGTAGCTCTGTAGTATTGTCTGAAGTTTGGGAGGTTTATGCATCCAGCTTTGTTCTTTTCCTTCAGGATTGCTTTGGCAGTTCTAGGTCTTTTGTGATTTCATATAAATTTTAGGATTATTTGTTCTAGTTCTGTGAAAGATGTCCTGGGTAATTTCAGTAGGGATCACATTAAATCTGTAGATTGCTTTGGGTTAGTATGGCCATTTTAATAATATTAATTCTTCAAATCCAAGAGCATGGGATATCTTTCCATTTCTCTGAATTGTCTTCAGTTTCCCTTATCAATGTTTTATAACTCTTAGCATATAGGTTTTTCACCTTGGTCAGGTTTATTCCTGAGTATTTTGGTTTTTTTGGATGTGATTTTAAAAGGAATTTTTTAACTTTTCTGATTTTTCATTGTTATTTTAAAGATGTGCAACAAATTTTTGTAAATTAATCTTGTATCTTGCTGCTTTGCTGAATTCATTAGTTTCTGTATGGAGTTTTTAAAGTTTTCCTTATATAATATCATGTTATTTGCACATAATGACAATTTGACCTGTTCCCTTCCAATTTGGATCCTTTTTATTTTTCTTGTCTCATTGCTGTAGCTAGAACTTCAATACTGTGTTGAATAGAAGTGGTGAGAGGGGGCATGTTTGTCTTGTTCCAGATTTTACTGGGAATGCTTTCAGCTTTTCACCATTATATTGGCTGTGGGTTTGTCATATATAGCTTTTATTATGTTGAAATATGTTCCCTCTCTACCCACTTTGGTAAGAGTTTTTATATTTTGAATGAATATTAAATTTTATCAAATGCAAAGCCTTTATTCTTACGAAGTGTCTATTTCTGAAATAAGGGAGGTTTACCATCTTTTTAAGATCTGTTTGTATTCCTTTTTCTGTGAGTTGCTGATACTTCTTGCCCATTTTTCTCCTGAACCGTTGAACTTAACAGTTTTCAGGTGCTTCATATATTATTACAGAAACTAGCTTTTTGTATGTGATATGAGTTGAAAAATTTTTTTCCGCAGGTTTCTCAAAAGGGAAGATAACTCTTAGAAAAATATCTAGTTCTTATCACATAGCAGGTAACTACCACATAGTTCTTACCACCATATGCTCTTTGAAAAAAATACGTGAACTAGAAAAGTGTAGTTATGAAGAACTACCTGAGTTTGAATCCCACATAGACCACATTCCTGACTTTAAGCAAGTTATAATCACTTTGAAACTCAACTTATTCTGTAAAATGGCTATAATAATCAGACCTACCTTGTTGGCTTATTGTGATAATTAAGTGAGATAATCTATGCAAAGGTGTCATAGTGATTTTAACTAATTAAATCTCAGGTGCTGTTGTAAGTAGAAGACTGATAAACCTCAAGCTAAAGTGAGTAAATGGAATTGTTTTCGCTGTGTATTTTAACATACAAGGAAAGGTATTTGTATAGATTTTAGACGTTTACTTTGACCTTTGAAACTGAAATTTGGGGAACAAGTAGCTTAAGTGTTGATTCTGGAATAACATTATTTTCTTTCGGTAAATGTGAACTAAGGAAAACTGTCCCCCCATTTAATGTCTTCTGTGGTTGATTTCCATTTTATTTTATAAGGATATTTCATAGCAGTGGTTAAATTGAAACATGATTTTTCTTTTTATTGAGATTACAAAGGTGTGGCTGGCCTCCACCAAGCTGGTTGTGAGCTTACGTTGTCAGAAGTGTAAACAAGAAGCTCTGTTATTCATTCCTTAGTCCCTTGGTACTACCTTCCCCATACAGAGGTCTCATTACTTCTCCGTTCGATCCCTAGGCTTTCTAAATCTCTTAGGTAAATATCCAATTTCTATTTCAAGTTTGCTTTATATGCACTTATAATCCTCAGAATGTCAAAAGAAAGAAGAAGTTAAATATTAACTAAAATGTGTATTCTTGCCAGGTGTCCTGATGCTCTGTTTGAAGATGCGCCCTCCTTCCCCTCCACACACAGGAAAACCAGGTTCTTAGTGACTGGGAAGTATCTTTCAGTATAACCTAGTCCTTTAATGGTCTGCCTTATTCTGTTTACTCTGCCATTTCTTAAGTACAATAATTCATAGATTGGGCATCTTGACTTGTGATGACTGTGGGATTTGGTCTTTATAAATACACTGAAGTGTCTCCTTCCTGCTAGAGCTGTGCCAACTTAAATTTTGCCTGAAGGAGAAAACTGCCTCAGGGGACAGAGTCCTTTGGTATTGTTTGCTGTGCCTGTTAACAAAGGAGGATTTTCCTCTTTCAGAAAACACCATATATAATAATAAGGATTTACAAGGTAAATGAGTGAAGTGACTGTTTTGAAAACGTATAGAGATCCTTTAACAGTTTGTTTGCCTGGTGCCTTGAAAATCTTCAGAAAATTTGATTTATTCACATCTCTTTCCAAAACACATTCATTGCTTATAGAACATGATTGACCCTGATTGTGGGATATAACCTGCGGTTGAGTCATGTGGATGTGGCACCATGTTCAGCCAGAATTTGAAAGATGAGCGTGAACTTCCATCCTGCCATAGCAAGTGTTCTCAAAGCCAGTTCCTTGTTACTGTGGAGTGACTCACATTAATTACACATCCTGGTTCTCACGCAGGAAGCACTGCCTCTGCATCTGACAGATGTCGAAAACCTAAATGAGTGTAGCCAGGGCTGCATCCTGTCATGATATGTGATGGAACGTAATGCAACGTGTGCTAGAGCAGGCGGGGTACAGCCAGCTTTGAGGACGGGGTAGGGGACGGAGCCTGGTGGCATCCCAGTGCTGAAGCGAAGCAGCTTGCTTTCTGGGCTGTAAGAGGACACAGTTGGGGCAGTTAACACTTCTCAGCAAAACAGGCTTCTGTAGGTGAACCAAGTAGATAGTTTATAACCATAGATTCTCTATAGTTTTGTTGTACTTTTGTGCTTTGGTGTTGTGGGTCTTTGAATACCTTAAGTATATTGACAGAAATTCTAGTAGCCTAGGGTGTACTGTGATCATAAGACAGTCGAGAGCCATCAGCTTAATGTGCTTTCCTTTCTGCATTTGGTCCTGGCTCTGTGACTTTCTATAGCTGTATGGCTTTGGTCAGCATTTAGCTGTCCACAGGTCAGCTGCTTCATCTCTGACGTGAGCAGTAAGTCCCCACAAAAGCACAATCCAACAGCAGGATGGTTAGTACCTAGTTGGTCTGGTTGCTAAAGTCTCTGTCTTCTGACTGTGCTATGTCAGCCCCAGATCCAGAGCTCCTTACAGTATTGTGCATAATATTCCTCTCTGCAGCATATATTTGGATTACAAATTGGTGCTTATAAGGTACTTTCACAAACTCCATGGCTCTTGGTTCTCAAAATACCTCTGAGTTATAGGCAGGGCAGATAGTATTATATCCTCAGTTTAACAGATGAAGAAACTGAAGCACAGAAAGTTGAACTGACTTGCCCAGGCGCTTTGCAGATAAGTGATAGGACCTGCATGCACGCCAGGTATTCTGACTCCAGAGCTTCTGTTCTTTTCTTAAAATTTAGAACCTTTATAGATGTCTAGAATAACAAAGATTTATATTCCTAGACAAATTCCCAGATTTGTATTCTGAAATGTAAAACGGTTTGTCCCAGCCTTTAATTAATGCAGCTGTTTGTTTCTTTTGTGTAATAATTTACAGAGAATGAACATCACAGTCCCAAAGCACGCATTAAGCACCCATCTGCTGTTGGCTCAGTACTAGGCACTGTTACAAATTAAAGTGGACGTGGAACTTATTTTCTGGGCCTTTATACATTTCCGTTTGTATTAACATGAGCGTACAAAAGAACACATGAACACATTGGAAGTTCTGCCAATTTCAAACAAACAGGGGCTAAAAACTTCTCTTGCTATAATTTTCGTTATCCACCAACCTCCTACCAAAGCAGGATTCTCCAAAGGATGCTGGAATGATAAAAGGTGTGATGTTTTCATAGAAATTATTTATTTCTCCTCAATAGCTATGCATTCTTTTATTAGTGAAAACCAAGCTTTTTGGTTGTTTTCCTTCAGGGTATGATTGACATTATCTTATTGGAAAGAACAAGAAAATCTCAGAAGGTGAGGTACGCTACTTCAGTCTGATTGTGTGTTTCAGGACACCGTGTAATCTTTGTTAGCAGAAGAAACCTTAGGAAAGAGGAAGATTGCTGTTCTTTGCAGTACAGATATGTCACTATGCTCAGAGCAATCAGAAAGGAAAAAGAGGGGAAACCGATGTTTACATCAGATAACGCCAGTGAAGGTATTATATGTCACAGAGCAGGAAGGAACCAGAAATTCAGTTCTCCCTAGAAATTCTATCCCTCTGATGGCAAGCAGTCAGAAAGGTCGCAGATCATTTTAAAAGGAAGCTAAATCAGGCTATTGAACTGGCTAAAGCAGATCCCAAATTGTTATGTTCATTGTGGAAAAATGGGTGTGCTTTAAAGGGAAATATGTCTAAAAAGTTCAAAGCCATGCAACAAGGCAGAGTGGTATGTGCAGAGCGATACTTGTATCACTCAGTGCATCTCTGCTTCTCTCTGCATCTTCTCTTGTTGCTAGCTATGTTTTGCATAGTCCCTAAACTCTTGTTTCGGGGACCTAAAGTCCTTGTCTGCAGTGTTGCAGGTAACACGCAGCCTGTTAGACACAGCCTTGCTCCAGAGTTGGTTCAAGGGTCAGCCATTGCCGTCCAGCACTCAGATCTGCTCTGGGGTCTTGCTGTCCCTCGCACACCCCCTGCCAGACTCCTCATCCAGCTGGAGCCCATTCAGGTTCCAGGATGAGACATTGCTTAGTGTAGAGTCCAAGAAATTTCTATTGTAATCAGGAAAGGCTTCTCTCCCCTTTCCTGCCAACAAAATGACTAGCCATAGACAGTCTCGGGTCCTTTCTGGAATGTGAGGAGGTGTTGGCAGATTTGTGCTCACCCTCTCCATGCCTCTCTGCTCCTTAGCCATCCGCACTGCAGGAGGCTCGGTCAGCCTTCAGGGGAGACAGGGCGGAAGGTAGTGGCTCTGACCTGTGTGGCATGCAGCCTGCATTCCATCAGTGTTCTCCGTCATTGAGATCACTTCCTTTAGGTCAAGATGACCTCACCATGATCTGCTGTCTTCATTTCAGTTAGTTTACGTCTGTTCCAGCTCCCACTGCATGAAGTCTTAGTGATTCTTAGAGGTAAGGGTGAGCAGAAAACATGCCCCCTGTCCCTAGGGTGAGGTCTGCTTTTCTGTGTCCTGCCCTCTTCCCATCTGTGCCAAACCCCATGAGGTAGGCTTGACGTGAGGGGGTCCTGCTCCCCAAAGGGACAGCTTCTCTCTGAACTGGTTCATAGATATGTTTTCATTAGCCTGTTTTGGCTTGGAAATGTGATGGTTCTACAGGCTTTCCTCTTAATTTAGTCATGCTGATAAACTAACAAGAGTAGGAAGTAAATTTACTGTGTTACTGAAGTTAGACATGAGTTCTGAATTTTAGAAAGCCAGTAGGAAAATCAGTCTGAAATTCTGAATATGCTATTTTAAAATCAAAGTTTAAAATCAGAACAAATGAAACAAGGACATATAATCACCCTAATCTTTTTGCTGTGTAGGGCCAGATTTGTTAAGTGATAATCATAGGCTCTTTATTATTTGAGATCAAAAATGAAAAATAATCTTAGGAATACACAGCAAAATCAAATAGTAATATATAATTACATCAAATTATCACAGTAAGCTTAAAATAGGAAAACAAGTTGTTGGATATTTAAAAGATGCACAGAACCTAAAAAGGCATATGACTGCCCCCTTTCTCATCTCGTCTCATCTGAGACTTGTGCTGACCTGCTGCCAAGCCTCTGGGCTGATTTGAGTTGAGGATGTCTAGGAGCAGCTTAAATACCTGTCCAGCTGTCCCCAGCACCTTCTTGTCTGACTCAGCCCTAAGTGAGGTGCTGGTGTCTAGTAGGCTTCAGATGACATTACCAGGATGCAGAGAGAACTTGCAGTTCCTCTGTTGGTCCGAATTCAAACCTGGAAGTTGGTAGAAGGTACATTACAGTATCAGTCATGCAAGAAAAGAGGTCTCTTTTGAAACTTGTCCAGGCTTGCTTCTGTTGAAAGGGGGATAGATAGATTTTAGGAATTTAACTGTATAGGTGAATTTTAGTTGTTTTGTGTTGATGTTAATATATTACACTTAGCATAATATTTCATATAGAAGGTGCCTTTGAAAATCTTACGTATCCACATATATTACAGCTAGTTTTAATTACTATTACATGACTGAGGAGTATTACGGGAAAGTTACATGATAAATGCATCATGGGACAGCTTATTCAGCCTCAGGCCCTGGTTTATAGAAAACTAACAGCCATGAAGTTTATCTCAGCAACGTTTACTGAGTACCTGCGGTGTTCCATCTGCAGGTTCAACACAGCATAGAGTCTAATGGTAAGAATTTCAGTAAATGCACAGTAACAATCTTGCATGTTCTCAAGAAGCGAGTGGAGGGTGAATAAGAGTGTTGCCTTCTCTATGATTCTTTGTCCTAACCAGGAGGGAGAAGGGGTAGAGGGGAGTGGTACCTTTCCAAAAATGGAACTTGATACTTTTCACATGACTTGTGAGTAAGAATACGCTTATCCATCAGTGATGAGGTCACTAGGCTTCTCCTCACATCACTTTCCTTTCAACCTTTTTAAGAGAATAGATTTGTGAACTGCGATTCCAGATGAACTCTGTAAGATTATACATGATGGGTGAAAATAAGGCTTTTTATTACTATGATCATGTACTCTTGTAACATCATTTTAAAATCTGATGTTCAGTTTTGTGAATATAATTTAATTTTATAGTTTATTTTTAATGGCTTCCTTATTTGGAAGACTGTTTCATTTTGAATATCTAGTAAACATCAGTAGTGCCATTGAAATCAGATGATTAGATTCAAATAGAAGCTGTGTACATTAGGGTTATGTTTAAATTGGTACTTGTGGAAGAACGGATTTGGGAGAGAAGGAAAGAGGAATTCTGATAGCTGAGAGGAGAGATGCTAAGCACCTAATAATTGCACACAGATACACACACAGAAGTACAAAACACCTAATACATATGCACATGTGTGCACACAGATCTTCAGTGCTGCCATGATAAAGTCTGCTTCTCTATGAAATTATTAGATTGTTAGTTCATTCTTTTGATCTTGCATCAAAGGTTAGAATTAGGTTGTTGCTTGCTTTTCTAAATATCCAAATGAGTATTCTGCTCAAACTGATGATTCTTTCAGAATATTTAATAGCATGAACAAATGTTTAATTGTTAAGTGCAACTGAAAATGTGTGTTAAGGAATTTGGCTTTAAAACTGTTTTCTTAAGTGACTTAGAGGTGGAAAATTTGGTTATCTGTGTTCGTCATGCCGCATTTGCTCCTTATCCACCTCTCATTTTTTTCCGCTATTTTTTCTCTCCGTGGCCCATTTTAACTTCAGAAGACATTAGATATAACATGGAGCACCTGTTACGTGCAAGTTACTCTGCACCGTGGGGATGCAGAGGAGAGCAAGACCTAGTCCACAGCCTCAGGGGCCTGAGCCTGGTGAGCGGCAGATGTGTAAGAAATTAACAGTGGGGGCGAGGGAAGATAGGGAAAATTAAGAATCGTGGGATTCAAGCAGAGCATGGAACCCCAGCCAACCTCAGTGCTTTAAGTTAGAACATCAGAGTAGCTTTTAAAATTCCGATGCGCGTAGACAGCATCTTTGAGTTCGAGGTCATTCCCAAGTAGGTGCCGAGGAGAAGCCTGAACGGAGGAGCCGTGCTTGGATGTCTCCAGGCTGTGTTTGGTGAAGGCAAGTGCCCTCAAGTCTGAAGACGGGAGTCAGTTTTAATACTGTTTTATAATGGCAGTGGAATGTTTAAAGCACAATCAAATTAGGCTTGGGATTTGTTAATATATTCCCTTCCATCATTTCAGGTAAATGAAAAATGTTGTTTGGACACTTTCACCCAGGTTGTATGACGTTAAAACAAGGAATAGCAAGAGCTATTAAATGACGAGGAAAGGAACTTTACCAACAGCCCCTCCCATGTTGCTTCATTGTGCCCTAACCAAGTCTTTTTAAAGAACCTTTGTTTAAGATTCCCCTGCCCTAGAACCAGAGGTTCTGAGCCCAAGTCTGGAGTTTGAAAAATCTCCCCTGGCCACACCGGTATCTGATCACATGTGAGGCCACTGTGTCCTGTGTAGAGCCTTCCCCGGGGACTGGTGCTCATGTCACAGCCTTGCCACCGTCCTTTAGGGTAAGAGCGGTACTTCTTACCTGTTTCTCTGTGTAAACCTTTATCTAGTTGTGAATATTGTCCAGTAAACAGCCCTTTTTCTAGGTCATCTTTTGAAACTGTAATTAGTAAAAGTAAATTATCCCTCCAGAACATAGTAGCAGTTTTAAATCTTGACCAACTCAGATAGGAAAATGAGACGGTTTTTCCCTGAAATAGTTAATAGTAACATCAGTACCCACTGGATGTCGCGAGTTTCTGTCTCCCAGGCACTGGGCTGAGTGTTGTACAGCACTGACCAAGTCCCAGAGTGGAAAATGTTTTTAAAAAAGTATTTGACCACATAGTATATACATTACAGGTGTGTGTGTTATTAAACAAAATTCTCATTTATAATACCTGCTCTTGTTAGATGTTACATTCTGTTTCTTCATTTTTCTTAAATGCCGGTTATATGAGTCATTAAATTGAGTTTACAAACCACCAATGAATAGGACTCAAAGTTTAAAAAATACTACTGTATGTGCATTGTTGCACTGGAACCTCACCATGACCATGTGACATAGTACTGTCGTTCTCTGTGTAGAAACACCGAGGCATAGAGTAGGGAGTCGCTTGTTCAAGTTTATGCAGAGTGGCAGTCTGCACTCTGAAACCCAAGTGCTACGGATCTGGAGCTAAAGAATTCCAGTTCGACCACTCATGGACAGGTTATTTCATTAATGAGTGTGTAATTTATAGGCTTATTTAGAAGCTTCAGTGAGGGGATGCTTGTTACGTGATTAACACGGGGTCTAAAACGGGGTAAACACTAAACATTAGCATTCACACACTTCATTCTGGTAGAATTCAGTTAGTTCAGGGATAATGTGATGCCCACAGCATTTGTGAAAATGGTGCTTTAAAAAAAAAAACCACTGAACTTTTCCTCTCCTCCCTGAAGCATACAGATCAGTGGTCAAGGGTCTTTTGAAAGGAGATAGAAACTGGACTAAAACTAAATAAAAATGTAGACTGTTAAGATTCCTGAACGCGTGGGTAAGAGAATTGTTGGAGAGAGAGCTCCTCTGTCTTGAAGAAAGCAAACTGGGCGACCTCGCAGGCCCCGTTGTGGCAGGCATAGAGGTGAGAGGGCACAGAACTCTCAGAGGCACAAGGGGTCCACTGCGAATGGGCAGGGACAGATGCCTTAAAGGTACCTAGCTATTTATATGTAGAAATAGGGTCTTGAGATACACATACGTGTTTTGGTCATTTAAAGAATTAGAACATCGGGTTAAAAAAAAAACCTGGGTTGAGGGAAGAAGCCTTAAACCCAGAAGCTATTTTAAAAAATGATAAGACACATTTGCCTGTAAGTTTTTTTTTAAGCTATAAATGATTCTATTTGCAATCTAACTGAAAGATTAGTAAAAGACAAATGGAAGATTAGTCTCTGTCAACAAATTCTTACAAATTGACAGAAAAAAAGCCAGAGGTTACAAATGATATAAAGAGACAGTTTACAGATGTGTAAATCCAGGTGGTCATTAAATATATGAAAAGATGTTCTACTTCACTGGTGGTCAAGGAAAAACAAAATAGCACTGTGGTATCACTTTCTAGTCGGACTGAGAAAACTTGAGTAAGAACACCCATTAACACCAATTGTTGCTGGTGGGGAGAGAGGGGAGGTGCCGTCATGGATGATTGATGAAATAAAATTGTTAAAATCTTTTCAGAAAGCAATCGGGCAGCATCCCCGGAAAAGTAAAATAGAGATACTTTTTGACCCAGCAGTCTTACCACTGGTACTCCCTGCCATAGAAATGAAAACATTAGGTTTAATTAGCAATGCAATATATTAAGATGATTTTACTGTATTGTTTGTTTTGGCAAAACAATGAAAACAGTGAATGCCTTTCATGGAGAATGGCAAAATATACTTTGATAGACAGTATTCTTGTCATAGAATATGACTCATTCATTAAAAGGATTAGTTTACCATTTAACTGGAACAGATTTCCACAAAGTACTGAAAGGGAAAAGCAAACCATGGAGAAGTGTGTATAACTGGTATTCTGTTTTGGAATCTTGAAATCAGAAAGCTGCCTTGTGTGTGCACACGTGCACACTTTGTTTGTGACTCTCTGAGAAAAGGTAAGAGTATGGAAAAATACATAGCAGGTTTTTAACATGGGTTACAGGGTGGTACAGTGGTGGCAGAGATGAGGATGTGGGGTGACAAGCAAAAAGAACAGGGGGAGAAAGACTGTTAAACCAGGCATTCATGATACACTACTTACACAAAGTTACATGTATGGGCCTGTGTCCCTGTGCATAAAGATACACTTACATCTATCACCTTGAAGGGGTATCCTCTTATATTATTATTTAGTTTAAAAAAAAAAAACAAACCCTGTGACTTCTAGGGTAATATATCAAAAAATATCTCTACTTGTATGTGCTCGTGCAGGGAGAAGAGTGTGGAGGGCGGCACCCCAGGCTGTCACATTGGTATCGGAGGTGGGAGTAGCTTGTTCTTTATCTTTATGGATTATTTCACCTGGTATATAATAACGTATTATTTTGTAATCTGACAAATGAGCGCATACTTGTTACCCTGTGTAATTATGTTTACTTCCGTGTGGTAAATGCTTGTGAAGATTGTTTATGTTCTGTGTTGCCTTGGTTTTGATACAGAACTTGAATTTCTAAAAGCATAAGAATGAGATTACAAAACTTTTATATGAGTGAAGAGATTTGCCTTTTTTTCTGGCTTGACTATTAATAGGACTGGGAAGTGGTTTTATCTTGTCCATAGGGAAAATATTGGAAGATAGTTGTTTATTTAGAGTTTCACATATACATTATGATCATAACATATATAGTCTTCCCAGGCAGGTAGGTTTGGTTTTGGCAGATTATACCGTAAGCAGAATCAGAAGACCAGTGTTAGACTTGGAAAAAGTTATTTGCAATATAGGTGGTGAATAAAGTATTTATAATATACAAGGAGCTCTTATATATTGAGAAGCTAAAATCAGTGGGCAGATGGTATCACCAGTGATTGCGAATGTTTTCATCTCAATATGTCTGTACTTTGTGAAAATAACGAAGAATCTTTTTAATTCTTTAAAAACCAATGTACAGGTAAGAAAACTGAAACTTCATTTCCCAGAGACACTCTCTGTCCCAGGCATTACTTAGCACAGATCTAGCTGCCAACTCAGGCAGCTTGTCCAGCCGTGTCGTCTGGACTGGGGGTGGCCGAGGCAGGAGCCCGAGCTGCGGCCCTGCTTCCTTCTCTCCCCTCCTCTGAGTGAAAGACGCCCACCCACGCATGCTGGTGTTCCGGTGGGCTACGGACATCCTCAGACAGGGCCCCAGCACAGCTCGGCGGCCTCATGAAAACAGAAGCACACCTGAAACCCCGGGCAGCTGATTTCAGCCAAAGCTGGCTTTGTAATAATCCTTCTCTACTCTTGGTCAGAGGGTCTCCACGAGCGCACAGTGTCTGTCTAACCCAGCCATCTGTGGGCAGGAGCGGGCAGGCCTTGGCCCTGCGTGGCCTGGGGGACTGAGCATCTGTGCAGTTCACGTGCGTCTGAGAGGCTCCATCAGGCTCAGCCTCCCATATAGTGTCTGCCATCCAAAAGCATCTCCCAGAGATCTGGGGGACAGCGATCCCCTGAACTTGCACAGCCTTTTCAGAGGAAGGGGGATTCCAGCACTGCGTTTGTCAGTCACACTGCCCAAGTTAATTTGGTTCATCTTGGGCTCTGGATACAACCCTGTGCAGCAGGGAGTGATGGCGGGGCCCCCCGCTGAGCCGTGTGCATCACGGAGATAAAACTACTGCGATGGGACCTTCACTTAAAGACCAGTTATTGTGGTGTTGTGTGGATAGTCATAATGGCATCTGTATGGCTGAAAATAGAACCAGGGCATATCACTCTCAGTCCCTGGTACAGCGTGTTTTCTCTCTGTGGGAAGGAAAAAAGGAAGCATAGAATTCAGGATAATGACTCTCAGATAAACTTGAAGGGAAGAGAATAATTGATCTGTGCTTTCAGCCTGGAAAGTCTGGTGCTTGCTCTCTGCTGTTCTTACTTCTGCCTGGAGTCATACGTCCCCGTCCAACATCATTAGGGAATTCTTTTTCTACCCCCATCGGTGGAGGGAGTGAAAATTTAAAATACAGAACCACGTCCTTTTCAGTACAAATCCTTTAAAACATTTTTTAATGTACCTAATTAAAAAAACTTTTCCCTCTACTTTAAATATATCGCAGGTTTAGCATTTTCCTGATGATTATGCTGTGGACTCTTGTCTCTCATTGACTTTAGACTCTTATAATTGAGCAATTCTTTGCTCTTCCCCCGTAATCTTAGAGCAGTACTATCCTTTTGTTTTCAGAAGTAATCACAGAAATCCATAATGTCCAATAGTAGCCACTAGCCACTGGTTTTTGTGCACTTGGTAGATGGCTAGTGTGACTGCAAAACTGAATTTTTGGTCTCATTTAATTCTAATTAATACAGGCTTATTATGTTAATTTTGTAATATAGTTTGTAACAATGAAGCAGTATAAAATATTTTTCCATTAAACAGAACTTGATTGCTTTGGTAAGACTACATTTCACTTTGTTAAACATACAGTAGCTAAACTGAGATGCGCTCTGAAGTGTAAAATACACACTGGATTTTGAAGATGTGGAATGGGAAAATAGTATAAAATATCTCATTAATAGTTTTATATCGATTACATGTTGAAATGCTAATATTTTGGACATACTAAGTAAAGTATAGTATTAAAATTAATTTATCTTGTTTCCTTTTACTTTTTAAAAAAATATATAGCCACTACAAAATTTAAAATTATCTGTGAAGCTCTCCTATTACTACGACAGGCTTCTCAGCTTTGGCACTACTGACATTTGGGGCTGGGTAATTTTTTGTTGTGGGGGCCTGTCTTGTTCCGTGTGGGGTGTTTAGCCACATCATCTTGGCTTAGGAGATGGAGACCAACTTCCCGCCCAGTGCAGGAGTGGCTTTCTGGGCCCTGACTGAAAGGGATTCTCTAACATCTGTTTGAAACCCTTCCCTAATGAGACTCTCTTGTCTCCCCTATTTGGAATTGATTATAAGATAGGTCTTCATGTCAGCTGTCCTGTAACTTCCACCAGTGGGCCTAGTCCTGAGCTCTGGAGCAGCACAGGATAAACAGGATTCATCATGAATGAGGTAACGTGTACCAGAAGACCTTACAGATTCTTAAGCTCATTCAGCAAGTACTTAAACTCCTCCTCTGTGTTAGGCCTTGCCCTGGGCACCAGGATAGAGCAGTAGGCGAAACGTGTGTTTTCCAGAAGCTTACCTACTCCTTGGGGGATGTGGTCAGGAAGTACGCAGGAGACCTGTGGTGCGTCACGAGTTGATCGGTGCGGTGGAGGGAAAGGTGTGCAGGGACTGCTGGCGGGGATGGGTGATGGGGGTGTTGTTGCTCCTGCACCCCGGCCCTGTCCTCTAATACCCCAAGACCTCTGTCACGCCTACTGTCCCCCAGACCTCCAGTTTCTTCTAGGCTACACATTTCCTCCAGCCATTGCTAATGAGATATTCTCCACACACCTTTGCCTGGCCTCCTGTGTAAGGGTGTTAAGGTTCCTTTTCAGAGTGGTGCACAGGTCTGGATCCCAGCTCTGGCAGAGCTGCCCTTGGGAATATTCTGGCTCTGTTCTCCTTTTGGCAGCCTCATCACGCTGTCGATTTAGATGCGGTCAGCAGCCCTGAGGTCATTTACCGGCCCGGCTTCTGCACGGCCCGCGTTCCCCTTGCTGCTTCTGATCGGTGCGCTGCTGCCCGCCTTGTGGTCGGAAGGTGGGTGTGCATTTGGCACTGCGTGTCCTACACAAGAGAACAGCCCTGACTTCGTGATGGCCCTTGCCCTGTTCCAGTCCCCTTCACCCCTGCTTTCTGGCTGTGTTCCAGGGTAGATCATTCATGTTGCCGGTAACCTGGCTTCCTCATTAATGAGTCATTATTACATTTCATAAAGCACCATGGAGAGTTACATGCAGGAGAGTGAGTATAGGGTATTTCTGGGTGGGATTCTTGGCCGGCAACCCTGAGATGATTTCTAAATTGGATATAAAAATAAAGCTTGAATGTCTCTTCTCTTCTGCTTTCTTCCAAAATATTTGTTTTTCTGCTCTTCTTCCCTCTAACATCAGAGTAGTAACATACATATACATTTAATGTAAACATTTGTTGGGGGGAATTACAGCCCATCATTCAGTCTTCACAAAGCTTATTTCGGGCTCATAGCTTCCTAGTTAATATGTTACATTTCTGATTTCTGACTGACTGTTTCATAGACAGAAGATGAGAAATTTAGTTTGTATACGTCTCTCAAACTGTGTTATACATGCAAATGGTAGATAATGGCGTGGATTCTATCCCTGAATTCACTCGTTCACGTCACAGAGATTGATGGTCTTGGACTGCAGAGAGTGTGATTTAAATACCATCTGTGGCCACTTACCCAGCAGGCTGGTTAGAAGCCAGATCTGCCAAATGAGCATTGTGCGTTCCTGAAAAAGAAATCGGAAGAATTTTACCATGGAGGATCTTAAAATATTACGTGTTTAAAAACTGAAAATTTTATTAACTTCTATAACGCAAAGTAGTTTATAGAACAGAGGTTCTTTAGAAGGTAAAAATTTTAATTTAACATTTTCTTTAATATTTTACTTACATGGGTTTTTTTAACATTTTTTATTGAGTTATAGTCATTTTACAATGTTGTGTCAAATTCCAGTGTAGAGCACAATTTTTCAGTTACGCAGGAACATATATATATTCATTGTCACATTTTTTTCTGCTGTGAGTTACCATAAGATCTTGTATGTATTTCCGTGTGCTATACAGTATAATCTTGTTTATCTGTTCTATACATGGATATGTTTCAAACAGCACCTGGAAAATCAGCATCCCTCACCATAACCTAAGATAATGGAAAAGAAGGCATTATCTTACCATAAGGGTGTTTCAGGAAGTGGTACTGGGCCCCTCCCACCCCTCCCCCGGAGGTGCTGAGGCCCCAGGAAGCCGGGCCCACAGACCCTTTGTTGCTGACAGCCACCCTCCTTCTGGCTACTTTCCAGGCCCTGCAGAGGTGTTAGAAATGCCCCTTCTGTAGAGGTTAATTTGCAAAGGTCTCCCAGTATATCCAGAGTTGCTGAGTTATGTCCAATGTCAGTGTCTTTGGGCCTAAAATTTACTTTGGCTTTTAGAATTGTTTGCATTTTCCCATTTCATTTCTTAAAAACCTTAAGCTAGGATGACATTTTTGTTTACATTATTTAACAGCTAAGTGGTTTATTGAGTATCAGAATATGGTAGGTCTGTCTTGAACCAAACAGCAGCGTCAGACAGGTTAGTACGTGAAAGGACAGCGTACCTCTGAGGTGGTCCAAACAGCTGGGCATCAAAACAGGAGGACTAGGAGAATTCAGATCTGATAGTACTGAAGCCGTAGGGCAGGTTGACCTGCTGCGAAATTTTTCAGGGGCCAGAATAGCAGTGAAGGATACAGCCCCAGGTTGACCCTATTTTAGCCTATGAAGATGCACATTTTTCCCAGTTTTATTGAGAAACAATAGACATCACTGTTTAAGGTGTACAGCACAATGGTTTGATTTACACATACTGTGAAGTGATTACCACAGTAGATTTGGTTAACATCCATCATCCTATACAGGTGCAGTAAAAAAAAAAATTTTTTTTCTCTGTGATGAGAACTCTTAGGAGCTACTCTCACCAGCTTTCCCATATATGTCTCATTTATGTCTTACTTACAGTGTTACCTCTAGTCAGCATGTTGTACATTACATCACTAGTACTTATTTATCTTATAATTGGAAGTTTGTACTTTTCGACCACCTTCCTTTAATTTACTTTCCCGCCAACCCCTGCCTTTGGCAACCACAAATCTGATCTTTCTTCTGTGAGTTGTTGTTGGGGTTTTTTGTTGTTGTTATTAGATTCCATGTGTAAGTGAGATCATGCAGTATTTGTCTTTCTCTGTCTAACTTATTTCACTTAGCATAATACCTTCAAGGTCCATTCATTTTGTTGCAAATGGTAGGATTTCCTCATTTTTAATAGCCAAATAATATTTCATTTTGTGTGTGTGTGGTATGCATGTAAAGCATGAAGTTATGGTATGTATATATGTACATATACACACACATAAACATACACACACACACATACACATATACCACAACTTCTTGATCTAGTCATCCATCAGTGGACACTTACGGTTGTTTCCATGTCTTGACTATTGTAAATAGTGCTGCTGTAAACATGAGGGGGCAGACATGTATTTAAGTTAGTATTTTCATTTCCTTTTAATATATTCCCAGGAGTGGAATTGCTGGATCATATGGTAGTTTAATTTTAGTTTTTTGAGAAACCTTCATACGGTTTTCTACAGTGGCTGTACCAGTTTACAGCCCCACCAACAGTGCACAGTGTTCCCTTTTCTCCACATTCCCACCAACATTTGTAATCCCCTGTCTTTTTGGTGATAGCCATTCTAACAGGTGTGAGGTGATATATAGCTCATTGTGGTTTTATTTAGCATGCCCCTAATGACTGGTGATCCTGAGTAGCTTGTCATGTGCCTGATGGTCATTTGTATACAATGCAGATTTTTATGGTGTCTCTATATGTGTATGCCTCTGGCTTTCATGTGAATGACAATAGCTGTTTTCTCCTAATGTCACTGGTATTAAAATTAAATCTTCATTTTTCTTTTCTTTTTCCAGAACAAGCTTGCCTTCCCCTATGTTTTCCAGAAATGACTTCAGTATCTGGAGCATCCTCAGAAAATGCATTGGAATGGTAAGTTAACTATGTGTTCTACAGTATTGAGCTGGTATGTGTTCCATGCATATCCATTGGAAGGGAATCTTAATGTCGGCCTACAAGTGATGAACAGCAGTGTTCATGGAAACTTTTGAGGATCAGAAATAAGGAAAATTCTTATACTAGGTTTTCCTGACAGAATTTTAACCACTCTTTATGCCATTTGATACGACATTAATGTGATTTTTCATTGTAAGGAAATAGGAAAAGAAAATGTTCTTTCCTCTTGTCTCTCCACATTTGTATTTCCCATAGAATTACCTAGAAATTCTCTCAGAAAGAACAGACTTCCCACAGTATAGAATATAATTTCACTTACGCATCTGTGTACAGAGCAGGTTTGTGTACTTTGAATTTGTAAATGTGGTATGCATTAGCTACTTGGAATGTGTCTCTGCTTCGTTATCTGTGCAGGTGGATCTGAGTTTTGGGGGGAGGGCAGCAGTTGGCGAAATTTACTATCACATAAATCCTTGGGTTCCTTTAAAGAGTAGTCCACATCACCAACCTGATATCAGCCAGACTAGAATTGTGAGTAAAGTTCTCTTAATTCTTCTTGCATGGCCTTTGAACAACTAGAATGGTGAAAATTTAAAAGCATATGAGTCCTGAGCTGCTAAAGAATCTGCCTGGACGTTACCTTTCTTAATTTTGCAATTTAGTGTACAACCTGGGAATACTTCAAGAATTTTCCTCATACTGAGAAGTACAATCACTTTCTAAACATTTTCGTTCTGATGCTTGAAACCCTTTGAGCTGCTGGTGTGCCCACTTTGGCATTTTTCGAATGTCTCTGTTCTCTGCATGGGGTAGGGTGATCTGCGACTTCCTAAATGTAATTTCCAAGATGCGAATCCCAGAAACATTTATTTTAAACAAATATTCTTATCCTCCTATGTGGAGAGTAATTCGGCTAAGCTTTCTGTAGCTGGGTAATGAGATTTATCCCAGCCTTGCTGCCCCCCATCTGTGAGACCCTGGGCAAGTTGCCATGCGTCCCTGAGTAGCACTTCCTCCTGTGTAAAATTAGGAGAATAATTTGCACCTTATAGGTGTGTTGAGAGATAAATAAGATAATTTGTGTAAAATGTCTCAGACAGACCATGATTTAGCTTAGTACTCAATATTATTATTAGCTGTTAATCACACATGAGAATCAGAACACCTGAGCTCTGATTTTATTTTGACAAACCAGATGTCTCAAGGCAAATGTAAATATTCTTAAATAAAATGTCAATTATGTATATTAGTCTCTTAAGAACTGAAATCTTCAGGACAAAAATTAATACTTGTATTCTACTGAGTTAACATTTTTCAGACCCTTGGTTGACGTATTTATCATTGTGATCCAAAATGTAAATATGTACCTCTGTGTGTGTGTGTGTGTGTGTGTGTGTGTGTGTGTGTAAAATTACAACCAGTTTCACAGAAGAATGCTCATCATTACAACAAATGTTTTCTGTTAAATTAGATTAATGCTGATTCCAACTCATTAAATTGATTTCGTAACCTGCGGATGAGTGAAACCCCTAGTTGCTGTCGAATTGGTGCCACGTCTGTCTAAGGCTGTTCGGTCAGCAGAATTTGTATGAAAACTGCAGGTGTGGTTTAGTCTTTTTGGCCTTCAGGGAAAGTACAGTTTTCTGTATTTCTGTTGCTTCAGTCTGTCTCCTACCACCTCCTGTCTCACTGGGTGTGAGAGTTAGTCGCAGTGTCATGAGTTTGTTCAGGCTAGTGACCAATAATCGTCTAGTTTATGCCTAAAGCAAGCATTCTGTCTGAATGGAGACTAACCATTCTCTTAAACGATAGAAATATTGGCTTGTACCTGTCATGCTTAGAAAGATACTCTGTTTCTGTAGAGGAATGATTTTACTTTTATTTTTAGGTGCAGGACTGTTTGTACAAATAAATACTTAGGCTGAATTGTAAATAAAAGCAAATAAAAGCAGAGCTGTTTGGGTAGAAAGGGTATACCACAGGATGTTTTCAAACTTGTATCCCTAGAAGTTACTGAATAAAGTCACAGAAAGATCAGCAAGGGAGATAATATTTTGGGAAAATGTTTTCTGCTGAGGTTTTATCAGAGACTAACATCCTACAGGAACACATATAACGTGGACTGAGGAGCAGTCATGTGGCACTTGGAGGCCTTGTTCTTGGGCTCTGTCGTGGCCCCCCCTCTCGTGGGCAGCAGGAACAGTCAAGGTGTAAGTGTTGAGCAACCACAGAGATTAAAGCACAGTGTATTCTTGAGAGAGAAATGTAAGTAACATCACTAGAATAAAAATTTTAAAAGTAATTTTTGGTATCGACCCCTCCAATATCTGCCTCCTACCTCCCAAAAGATAATAGATCAAAAATGGGAAAATGTTAGTATCCATAGATTTTATTATATACTTCATAATGAAGGCACTTTAAAAAAAAATCCCCCGCTGCACTTTTGTGATTCTGTTGTGCTTAATGATCCAAACACTTCAGGTCCTTTCGGTGCGGGTAAATCTCAGTCAGAGAAGCTACACACATACCCTTCAGCTGACTCTTCCTGTAGCTTCACATTCCCAGTATCTTAATTTCATAATAATAAGTCTTTAAAGTAGCGGAGGAAATGTGATCATGGAAACAGCTTTTCGTGATGTCTCTGTCGGCTTGAGCACACCAGGTGAGAGTGGGCGTGTGAGCGTCCTGCTGGAAACCGCCCACGTCCACACTCAGCTGGGGTCTGGTCCCCACTTTTTCAAAAATCAATGCCCCTCATTTATGGTGGTATAATTCTATGGCCGAGTATCATTGTTTGGAAGACATGCTTTTTAAGAGCTCGTGATAGGTGCATATCTGGCAGGCATGGTCTCATGTGATTCCTTCCTCATCAGGAAGGAACGTCAGTGTCTTCTTCAGGCGGGCGTCATCCTGGGCCTCAGTGCCCAGCCGCACCTCCTCCGGCCGGGCTCACCTTGCCCATCCTCCTCCACTGGCACATACGTACACATTTTCCTTTGCTTTTTTCTAGAAAAGAATATAGAGACTTAGATTTCCAAAACTAATGACACCCTTTTTTCTCCCAATCTGTTTTGGACAGGATTATGTTACCCATAATTATGTTGGGTTATACTATGTGAAATGAATACTGTCCATAACTGGAATTCAATCCTAAATCTTTGTGTGATTGAAGCATTTACCAGACAGATTCCCAGCTCAGAGTGAATACTGATATCCAGTAGTCGTTTGAATTTTTTGTTCCTTACTTCTTTACTCCCATTGTCCTTTGGTTAAAGGACTCTAATCTCTTAATCCATTGTCCTCTGTTTCCCGTATTTTCTTTCCCCTCTTCTCTCCCATCCCTTTAGGATTTTTCAGCAGGACTCACTCAGAGGCTAGGCCTTGGGTGTCCATCCTTAGTGACTTTGGAAACCAGGGCCAGCAGCAGGGTGAGGCAGCGAGGTATCCAGGCCCAAAATTGGAGAAGGCATCTGCCCCCAAGGCCATATGTGGTATCTTGGAGTCATAGAATATCAGTGTTGGATTATTATAAGAGATGATGAAGATCTGTTATATTACAACATTTTCACTTTAAAAACTCGGTGTTTGTATCACTCTTACAGGCATCCAGTAGAGCCAAATTCTGTAGAGATTTGAATTTAAGAGTTGAAAACATTGTAGTTCCATTTGCTCCTTTTGACTCTTTTCTTTTCCATATTTACTGTAGACTAGTATCTTGACCAAATTTTTTCATCTTTGAAGGTCTTTTATTGATTACCTTATCATACTTTGCTGTCACAAAAATACATATAAAAATTTGAATTTAAAAATTTATATTCTATAGCTGTAAGACTTCAGTACTACAGGTTTCAAGTTATTCTTACAGATACTACCATATGAGTGATCAAAATAACATGTAACATTTTATCTTTTATGTTACATTTTCATAAATTTTATCCATAAAATGGATTTTTTTCACTTGTATTTAGATAACTGAGAATGAATATCATATTTTGCTAGAATGAGACAACAATTTTCAGCAACAATTATGTTCTTATTTTTAATAGATTCAAGGATTAAGAAACCTCGCTCATATTAATAGACAGATAGGAGTAGGAGGTCTGTAGGGTTTTTTTTTTTAAATATCATTCGGTTCTTTAACCTTTTCTCAGCTGTATGCCAAAAATCAGGTGGTAATATATTACCTATCAAAAATAATTGTTTTTGATCCAACAGTTGACAACTCGGTTAGGACTTCTTCAACATTATTGGAAATAACATTGGAGAACTCTAACTTACAGAAGGTTTTGTTGCCCTCTGTTGGACTCATAGGCATCTGAGTCCCTGGGAAGCGTACCCGAGAAGCTTTACCAGGGCTCTCAACTTCAATTCCTGTTAATGTGTCTTCTCACTCAGACATACCTTGCAGTGTTGAGAAGGGGTTGAGAAAATTGAAACATTCTTCACTGAAACACCTTGCCAATATAATGTTTTTTCATGAAATGCTTTTATCTGTCCATGAGTTTTAATTTCGTTCCCTCCAAACCTCAGCTTCAGCTCATTCCCTTGAAGCAGAACGCCTGCCACATAACCTTAGAGCCAGATGCATCCCGGGTCCGCTCACTGTCAGGACTGTGATGTTATTTTGGGTTCAGATAAACATGTTGGTATATGTTACTGTGACAACTGTCCCATTCTTGAATTCTAAATATAAGACAGATACAGCTCTAGTTAAGATTTGGAGCTTTGCCAGAACTGTACATTATAAATACTCACTTGAAGAGACAGGAGGCAGAGGAAGCAAAGTAATTAAACAAAATGTGTCATCTCTACCACCTCATTCTACAGTGATCTGAAGTCAGAATATCCCAACGTGGGAGAAATGGCCAGAACACCCCGCTTCTAATGTCAGGTCTTTCTCTAAAATGAAGCAGAGAAATCAGGGAGCCCTCCTACAGAGTAATAATGCCTTGCTTAAAAGAGGTTTTGTAGATACCAGTATTAATTTTCTGAACCTCCCTTCACTTGGTGCCCTGAAGGTTTTTACACTTGAGCAAGACTCCTGTACTCTGATATTTAGGATCATATAAGGGGTGTCTTCGTCCCTCCCCAATAAAAGAAGGGCATTTGTAAAAAGAGAATTGGGAAAAGAGCAATAGCATGATGTCCAGTGCAGGTGCGCTCTTGGGGCTGCCCATTCTTAGGTAGGAGTGCATTTGTAGGGCGAGCACCTGGAAGTCCATTTCCTGAAAGCGCACATATCAGCTGGACGGCCATTGGCTACCTTGAGTGAGTGCAGCGTGGAGACTGTGGATCTCGTCCACGAGTCCAGCCACGGCTTCAGTTGCTCTGGCACATTCCCACCCAGAGGTTGTCGGGCAGGAGGACATGGCCTCCCAACTCAGGAAATACTCAGCTGCTAGACAAGGAAGAATAGGAAAGGAATATCTGTTTATCTTTTTCCTCAAAGCTTTTCATGTCTTTTTCGACCTGTTTTTACTACTGGTTGCACCCCGGTTCCCAAAGTGTGGTTCAGTTCACAGGCAGACACCCCCCGCTTTCCCTTCTGGGAGTTGTGTCCCCTGGGCTGGTCTGTGAGAGCCGAGGAACAGTGGTGTAACCAACAGCGAAAGGCACGAGGCAGCAGGCTTCTTCACGCTGCTGCTCACCCAGAGGAGTCCTAGGAGGGCTGTCCTATGAGGTCTTGGTGTGACTGCTGTGGGCGTGGTCAGGGAGATTCAGATGGCGGGGACCTCTTGTGGAGGGGGTGCTGAGTAGCACATCTCTGGTGGCTGTGGGAGGTAGGGCTGGTGTGCAGGAAGGATCCGGTGCCAGCCTCACGTTGCAGAAGGCACATCCGAGGAGCAGAGCCAAGACGCTGCCAGTAGCGGACTGTCAGTGAAGAGCCTGGCAGCCTTACAAGAGCTTGGGTTGCACTCCTGGCTGACTTAGCTTAAGACCTAAGCTGAGCTTTTATCTCTAACCCAGGTCTTAAATGTTTGCACACTTGGACATTACGATGCTAGGCGTTACATATATAAAGTATTTTTCATTTCAGGTGGGATCAAACTGCGCCTTGCCCTTGGGTGGTTCATATAGTGCTCAAGTGACAGAGTGGCCTTTTCTCGCTCTTTTTTTTCCTTCTCAGTTTGTCAGCTGATGAGCAGCTGCAATTAAGAGTTTCTTCAGTTTCATCATTGGTTGCTATTAATTTGCATGGATAAATTTAAACTTTGCTTTTAGCTGGGTCACAAGGTAGAATTGCCTGGCATAAATACTTAATTTTTCCAGCTGACTGAAGCTCTCCATGATAAAAGTAATTCTAGCTCATGTTTCTTCCTGAAACTTGACCTTCATCATATGCATTGTTGCTTTTCCTGTTACTGGAATACATGCAGCACTAATTAGTTCTGTACAATATCTAGAGAACCCAATACTAAACTTAATTGTATTTTAAGTAAAAAATGGTGTCTCTGTGAATTTCCAGGAGGGAAGTACAGTTTGTATCACTTGAGTTTCTCATTACATATCCAGGAAAGTGTAGATTTTAGCAATTATAATAATCGTAAGATTATTTAATAATAATTACAAACTGACAGACGCAATGAAACTGCAAGTCCATTGCTTTATTTTAAATAACATGTTAGACTCTTCTGAGCAAAGCTGTTTTTATGGGATCTGGACCTATGCGTGTATATGTCCTCTCAGGGGTTTTTCTTCCCCTCCCACTCCCTGTCTGTTACCTGGGCCAGAAGCGTGCCTTTTTATTTCCTTGAATGCTTATGTTCTGAGTTACTAAAAGAAGCAGGATGGTGGTTAAATTATTCTAGATTACAAAATTGTATTCAAAGAACCTCTTAGAATTTGGGGAGCTTTTCAAATGGTGAAAAAATAGTCTTCCCATTAAATTGACTGTAAAACCATGTCCTTTGTGCCTTGTTGTCCAGAGTGGGTACCATACACTTCTTCATTGACTTGCTAACTCATATGAAGTCTAGTTAACTGGTGTTGAGCAGCCAGTGGCCAGGAAACACTTGACTGCCCCGTTCTTGCCTGTATATTTTCTCAGGGGGTGTATATGAGGGTATAGCAATGTATACAGCGTCACTTTAGAGACGGAAGATGGAGTCCCCAGGCCGGGGTTCATTTGATCCGCCGTAATCACAGAAGGGCTGAGGTGCAGTGTCACACCCCAGCACCTCGTTTATACCCTCAACAAGTGTTTAACAGTCATTCTAGTGTTTGGGGCGGGGGAATCCAGAGTCAAACTTACAGGTAAAGTTCTTTATTCCTTTAATGAATAAATCCTTTAAATTCCTTTAAAATAAATCCCACCCTGCGGTTGTGCACAACAGAGTGCATGTGGAAAACAAGAGCTGAGCCAGAAATGGCACAGTTTATGCCACATACTAGTCAGGGGCCAGAGTTCATGTCACCACCGAGCGAACCCTGCCACCTGACAGTCGGATGGGACCTCTGGCCCGGGTGAGAGCCCCCACAGTGGAGGCTACAGAGATGCCCCCTTGGAACTCGTCAGCCACGCTGCGCTCGTAGCTGCTTTGCAGCTCGGCTGCCCGTGCGACAGCATGAGGTACCAGCCCTTGAAGCCGCCTGGCCTGTGCGCAGACTTGGGGGACGGGCGCTCTGAGTGTCTTAGTAATAGTAATGATCACAGCCAGCATTTATTGCTCCTGAACACATGCATGGTGCTGTTCTAAGTGTTTGGTGTGAATGAATTCATCTGATTCTTACAAGCCCTGTGAGGTACAGAGTGAAGTCCCCACTTTGGGGAGAGGGGAGGGACTCTGAGACAAGCACTAGGTAGCAAGGGGCCTTTGCTCTCAGAGCCCATTCTTTCCTTTCCTTTTTTTCCTTTTTTCTTTTAAAAATTGGGGTAAAATACACATCATACCAATTGGACCATTTTTAAGTGGGCAGGTCAGTGGCACATGCATAGTCACATCTGGCTGCCGTCACCACCGTCCACCCGCAGAGCTCTTCCCCTCTCACAGGACTGACGCTCCGTATCCGTTAACCAGGTACAGATTCTGGTACTTCTGGAGCTGGAAGAGGCGGGAAATTGATGAGTTACAGTTGAGGAGGAGAGACTTGAACTGGGCCTTGAAATCCTACTGGGTGGGATATACAACAGTTAAGGGAAGAGAGCAGGGCATTCTAGGTCAGGGCTGGCTATAAAAAGGCTTTTGATCAGTGTCTGGCACCTAGTAGGTGCTAAATTAAAATTGTTTGAAACTTTTTTTTTTGAAGTATAGTTGATTTACAGTGTTGTGTTAGATTCTAGTGTACAGCAGAGTGATTCAGTTATACATACATATATATATTCTTTTTCATATTCTTTTCCATTATGATTTATTACAGGATACTGAATATAATTCCCTGTGCTGTACACCATAGGACCTTGTCATTTATCTGTTTTATATATCGTAGTTTATATCTGCTAATCCCAAACTCCTAATTTATCCCTCTCCCACCCCCTAAATTAAAATATTTTCAAAAGATATTTTGAAACAATTTTATTTCTATATGCATATTTTATATAGCAGTTGCTTTAGAAGAGATGATCTTGGTGGGTTTTTTTTTTAAGGTTTAACTGACAAATATTTAAAGTATACATCAAGATGTATATTGTAAAAGGATTCCCCCATCAAGTTGATTAACACATCCATCCCCTCATATATTTGTCTTTTTTTTTTTCGGTGAGAACATTTAAGTTCTACACTGTCAGCAAATTTCATTAATACAAGACAGTGTTATCAGCTGTGGTAATGTCACCCTGTTCTACAGACCTAATTCATCTTAAAGCTGTACGTTTATACTCATACCAACTTCTCCATGTTCTTCTCCACCCTGAAGCCCCTGGCAACAATCTTCTGTGTTTCTATTGGTTTGACTTTTTTTTTTTTTTTTTCAAGGTTCACACACATGTGATACCGTGCAGTTTATCTTTGTCTGGTTTATTTCACTTACGATAAGGCCCTACAGGTTCGTCCATGCTGTCACAAATGCTGGATTTCCTTCTTTGGAAGGCTGAGTAGTATTCATACATATATATATTCATGCACATGTGTATATATATACCCCCCACGTTCTCGTGATCCATTCATCTGTTGATGGATACTTAGGTTGTTTCCATTGTATGTTCTTGGCTCCTCTGTCAAAAATTAATTGACCATAATGCATAGATTTATTTCTGGATTTATTTTAATTATTTCTGTTGCTATTTTGTTCATTGTTTTCTGGCTGTTTTGCAATCCGTTTGTTCCTTTACTCTTGCTTTCGTCCTTTGTGATGTGATTTTTCTGTACTTAGTATGCTTTGTTTCCTTTTCCTGTATCTTGTGTACCTACGGTAGGTTTTTTGCTTTGTAGTTACCTTGAGGCTTACATAAAACATCTTATAGTTAGAATAGCCTATTTTAAGCCGATAACAAATTTACTTCAAACATATACAAATACTTCACATTTTTATACTCCTTGCCATTTTTTGTTTTTGGTGTTACAGTTTATATCTTTTTACATAGTGTATCCATTAACAAATTACTGTACTTATAATTATTTTTAATACTGTTGTCTTTTCATCTTCATGCTAAAGTTGTAAGTGACCTGCTCAGCACCATTGCATTTGGGTATTCTTCAATTAAGTATCTGTTTGAAAAAGAGTGAACAGAACTGAATGGACAGATTGGAAATAGTGCCTGTCCCTTTGATGTGAAAAGCAAATCTAACTTCCAAGCAGCACTGGTAGGAGTACAGATTGATGAAGGCTTTTGGAAGGCACTCAGCTTGGTAGTAACTAAAAATTTTAAATGAGCACACACCTTTGACCCAGAAACCCCACTTAACAGAAGTTTACTCTAGAACCATATTTGCTCATGTTCTAAAAGATACAATTAAATAGTTCATGGTATATCTATATAGACTTTAAAAAAAAAATTAGCAAGTACATATAGCGGTTCCTTATGTGCCCAGAACTGACGTAAGTGTTGTGCAGCTATTAGGCTTACAACAAGGCCTTGTGGTAGATTATATCATATATGCTGTTATGTTAGCACCATGTCATGGAGAAGGAAACTGGCAGAGTTTAACTTGGCCACAATCACACAGTTAGTAAATGACAAAGCTCACAGAGGAACTCAGTCTGGTTCTGAGGTCTTTTGTTTACACAATGCAGCAATGACAAAGGACTTGATGGACTCAGTGAGGTGCCATCCATGTGTGTAAGCAGCCACGACCCAGTAACAGCAAAAAAAGACAAACAATGAGTCAATACATGGAGTAGATCCCATGCATTAAAAAATATCCAGTAAGATGTGTGTGTGTACGCACACGGGTGTGAAAATACACAGCAGTGTGGCCCAAACTGTTGGTGGTACTTTGCCTCTGATAAGAAGAGTATTTGTGTGTTTTACTTCCATTATTGAGAATTATGTATTCCTCTGTTAGCTTTTTTTTTAAGGAAAAAAAACCAATGAAGATAATTTTTAAGTAGAAGGAAAGCCTGAGACATCTCAGTAAAGACAAGCCTTGGCAGCCCCAGCTCCCTTAACTTGGCCCCAGCAGTGAAGTTCTGCAGTTCCCGAGATATCAGGGTGTATATAGTGGAGCTTTGTTTTCTTTATCGTTTTGTACATTCCTTTTCCTCCTGTCCTCCCGTGAGGCAGCAATAAACCTACCATTTCTTTTACCTAGATTGAGCTGCTACATGTCTGTCTGTGTTCTGCAGTACTTTATGATAATCAGCTCTTGTTTGTTTGTTTTTTTTTAATACATTCTGGTTATAGTTTTGTGGGGGTTACTTTATTTTCAGTTGTGCAGTTTGGTAAGAATGTGAATGTTTGGGGAGGGGGAAAGTCAGAACTAAGACAGGTGGCATTCAACCTGGATGGCGCCTTGCAAATGTTCCCCGACCATGTGAACGAACCATCAGCAGGCTTTGTGAAACATAATCTTATTCCCACAGGGAAGGTAAATAATGGTACGTGGAAGTTCGGGAAGACCATCAGAATATTCCAGAGAAAACCAAGATAAGTTTGTTACCTAATGAATTTTTTTTAAAGCTCTCATGGTGCTCTTATTTGCTGGCAGGATAAGGTAAACAGAGTTGAAAGGTTTCTCTTCTGGTCCAGAGACCCCTGCCCAATCATCAGATTATCTTTGGAAGTCTACTATGATTATGTCATTCCAGCAGACAGAATTTAAAACCTCTTCTGTGAAATACACAATAGTCTTCTAGTACCCCAGTTCACAATGTATAGTAGATTTGGTGTGCTCAGAAAACCTCGATGTTCTCAGTCAGAAATAGCCTGAAATTTCTTAGGAAAAATATCTACAAAAATGGTATCTGTGGTGCTTCTTAGAAACTACTATGAAGATTTTTGGTCTCTGTGTGCCATCACCTTTATGTGCCATATCTGATCTAAGGCAGACTTACTCATCCTCCTCACCTCATTGCTCTCCAGTTGGTCGCGAGCTCCTCGAAGCCAAGGAGAATGTTTGAGTAGTCTTTGTATTTCCTTCAAGGCCTAGAACAATATACTCCATCCATATTGTTAGGTGTTCTGGAAAGATTTGTGAAGCTGAACTGATCCTAATTAAATTTCATGGGCTGCTGTTTTCCACGACTTCCTTTGCAGGAACATGTTACATAAAGGCGGCCGCAGAGGAGCTTGCTGTGTGTGTTGGACATCACAGTTTCCATTTTCTCGTTAACTAGGAACTCTCCAAGATCACCATGCCAGTTATATTTAATGAGCCTTTGAGCTTCCTTCAGCGACTCACTGAGTATATGGAGCACACATACCTCATCCACAAGGCCAGTTCTCTTGCTGATCCTGTGGAAAGGATGCAGGTATGTGTCAGGCAAGCACTTGAAAAGGTTTAAGTCTTAGAAAGACTTCTCTGCCACCTCTCTCCTACCCCCCACCCCAACACACAAACACAAAATTCATGTTGAGTCCATTGTGAGGTTGGGAAATGGTATTAAAACGTAATCAGCATGTTTGGAGCGTCCTCTGTGTTCCTCCCCCCGCCACCCTGTGGTCAGAGTGCCGCCATAATGGAAAGACCAGTGAGAATTCCAAGAGAAGCAAAACGTGGTCCAAAACCAAACCCAGATGCTGGTGAGCTGTTTCTGAGTCTTCATTTTAGAAAATATCATTGTGTTCGAGGTAGAGAAAATTCAACCTTTGTTTCAGACCCTTTCAGAGTGTTTCCAGGAAGGAATGAATGTACATACACACATAAATATGTGTATTTATGCACATGTGTGTTTATAAATAGACACATAACTGCTATAGGTTAAAACAAGACAACCAGGAATTGCACTTAATTTTGTTTTGAGGAGAAGATGTTTATGCGATGTAAATGGATGGGGAGAGTAGAGTAGATTTCCTTCAAACAAAGCGATAGCATTCTAAGTGGAGTCTTTCTGTTCTTTCATTTATATAAATCAACTTTTCCCAACCTCACTGGACTTGATACCAATTTTAGTTTTATATCTTTGCCCCTTTCCTAAAAGGTTGTACTTTTTAGAAATTTTAAAGGAATTAAGAGTAATTTGGGCTTTGGGAGTTTTTTTAAGTCCTTGAGAGAAGTTGTAGCACTCTCGAGGTGTTACAAAAACCGTGGTTGGGAATGACCGATAGGAAGAGACTCAGTTTGCATTGTGAATGTCCACATTTACTTGTTAAGTTGCTTATTAAGCCAAGGCAAAAATACAAATTAATTAAATGCCTCAAAATTGTTTTGTAAATTACTGTCTTCAGCAAAATTTCAGTTGCATAAAGATGAGGCGCAAGCTGGGCTATTTTTAACTTCTCCTAATGCTCTCTCGCACAGTGTGTGGCTGCATTCGCTGTGTCCGCTGTTGCTTCTCAGTGGGAACGCACTGGAAAGCCTTTCAACCCACTTCTGGGAGAGACTTACGAGTTAGTTCGGTAAGCTCTTTCACTCTATTCCAGGCAGGTAGTTGAATCTGCATAATTTATGTAGCTTTCCAGATAAAAATGTTATGTTTTCATTTGAAAATACATTTTTTGAGCATTACCAACATTTTGGATGACTGGAGAAAGCTAACAATTTTAATGCTTGTTTCTATGGTACTTACTGTTTTAGAGACTATATAAAAATATGGAAACATTTTAAAATGAACCGTTATTAATAGTAATGATAAGAATGTCAGTATTCTGATCATGTGGGATCAGTTATCATCCTTTTCTCCTTTTGTAGACCAGAAGACATGATTTTTTTCTTAATATATAAAATATATTAGCATAAACGTATACTGTTGGCAGAAAGGCAGTGACTTTATCTGCGGGTGCAGTTCTGGCTGCCCGTTGTAGCTTGCTTCTTTCCACACAATTAGGGAATTTATTTGACTTTAGTTTTTCTGAGTCTTCCTCTTCCCTCCACAAGTTTTGGTCTCATTCATTCCCTAGATGTTTGAAAGAAGGGGACACATTAGATTCTTCTATCTTAATATAAATGGAATGATAAGTTTTAAATTTCCACAGCTAATATGGTCAATTCATGAAAATCACCCCTGTTCACATGAGTGCTACTTAATATGTTTAAGTAGTGAGATTTCTCATAGCACTGGAGTTAGGGTTGCATTCCTGCAGGTCTCATATGTTGTTCTTTAGTCATCAGGATGATAACAGAATTGTTTACTTTGTGAAATCTGTCTCCTTAATAATACTGTAACTGCTTTTTGACTGAAATGACAATAATGTACACATTCTATGAAAGAGTTAATTACAGTGTTGCCTTTTTTTTTTTTTTTTAACCTCAAGAGATGACCTTGGTTTCAGACTCATCTCCGAGCAGGTCAGCCATCACCCACCTATTAGTGCATTTCATGCTGAAGGATTAAACAATGATTTCATCTTTCATGGCTCAATTTATCCCAAACTGAAGTTCTGGGGGAAGAGTGTAGAAGCGGAACCCAAAGGAACCATCACGTTGGAGCTCCTTGAGTGAGTTGCAGTCAAGACTTTAACTTTTTTCCTGTGTACCTGCTCATAAGTACATACACGTGCACACAGACCCGGCCTTGTTCAAAAGCTGGAGAAAAAGAAACCACTTTTACAAAGTGTAAGTTACCTGCCTTCATGTAAAAGAATTTGAGAGCCTGGCAGGAGCCACTGTTAATCAGCCTAGATGTATATGTAAAAAGTTTAACTTGATGTTCCACTGTGGTGTGTGTTTGGATCTGTTTTAAGATAAAATGGAGCAAAAATAAACAAGTGAGACTACATCAAACAATAAAGGAGCACACACAATAAAGGAAACCATCAACAAAATGAAAAAGGCTACCTACAGACAGTGTGGTATTGGCGAAAGGACAGACACATACATCAGTGGGACAGAGAAGAGAGTCCCAACACCTACCCACAGAAATGTGGTCAATTGATTTTTGACAAAGGCACAGACACAATTTCAGTGAAGAATGATACAGTCCTTTCCACAGATGGTGTGGGGGCAGTTGGACATGCCCATGTTTAAAAAATGAACCTCAACTTACATCTCACACCTTAAATAAACATGAACTCAAAATAGATCATAAACTAAAATCTAATGTACTTTCTTTGGAAGAGAACATAGGAGATCTTTATGACCTTGGATAAGGCGATGACATCTTACAGACAATACCAGAGCACAGTTTAGAAAAGACAAAATTGATAAATTAGATTATTTTATCAAAATGAAAAACTTTTGCTCTGTGGAAAACACTTCAGAGAATGAAGGGACAAGCTACAGATGGGTAGATATTATTTGCAAATCATATCAACAAAGTACTTGTATGCAGAATATTGAAAGAATTCTCTAAACTCAACAATAAAAAAACAAACAACCCAGTAAGAAACTAGGCAAAAGATGTGAATAGATCCTTCACCAAAGAGATAGATGAATGGCAAATAAGCACAGAAAAACATACTCAATGGTTTCAGTAAGTGATTAAACTGTGGTACATCCATACAGTGGAATACTACTCAGAAATAAAAAAGAACAAATTATTGATACATGGAATTGAAAATGCATTACAAATGAAGAAGCTAATCTCATAAAGTTCCATAGCATATTAGCCCATTTATATGACATTCTGGAAAATGCAAAACAATCGCAGTGGAGAACAAATGAGTTGTTTAGGGGTTAATTTGGGGTGGGGAGGGATTGACTGCCGAGGGGCAGCATGAGGGAGTTTATGGGGAGGGTGATGGAATTGCTTTATAATCTGATGGTGGTGGTGGTTATAAAGATCTGTGCTTGTGTTAAAACTCACAGAACTATATACACCAACAGAAGTGAATTTTACTGTCTGTAAATTAAAAATAAATTCAAACAAATATATAAAGGTGTACAGCATGTTTTCGAAGGCAAAGGATGTGTAGAATTGGAGCTTATTCACATACACAAGTTTTCCCTTTGGTGAGCTGGAAGGCACGCTCTCTCTCTGCAAAGTACTAAATAGACCTTCATTTTTTTTTTCTTCTACCTCTGATTTTATTTTTTACGTTCCCACCAAACTTTTGAATGCTTAAGATGATTATATACATAGTTTATTTGGAGTTTGGTGGAACTACAGAATTTTTTCTTAAGCTTTTGCATCCTTTTAAGAAACAAGAGTCATCCAATGACACCTACTGTACTGTGAGTGAACACCGATCGAGTTGTAAAGTCTTAGAACGCAGTCATCTCCTGCAGTCTGATTTGTTATGCTGAGTCATGGCGTTTGAGGCCAGTGCACTTTTTAAACCAAGTAACACTTCTCATTGATTTTCCTGGGCTTTGATTTTCTTTTTGTTTTTTAGACACAATGAGGCATACACGTGGACAAATCCCACCTGCTGTGTCCATAATATCATTGTGGGCAAACTCTGGATTGAGCAGTACGGCAACGTGGAGATCACAAATCACAAGTAAGACTCTTCAGGGTCCTCACCTGTCCCCTCAGTTGTCATCAGAGGGTCCCAGTGGTCTTTTTTCAAACACTCTAGTAGACACTGATGACAGTTTAAGAACCAGGCAGTGTAACTCCAGAGTAAATAGAAGCCTGTCCGTTTAATGGACAGAGTTGGTATTATAGTGTCTGGCTGGGGAGACAGGCGAGCTCCATGCTTCTGCAGCCTCGTGAGGCTTCATTCCCACCTCCCTCCGCTCATTTTGCTGACATTGCTTAGTTTGTAGTGTTCGCACGTGGGCAGACGGTAGGAGGAACATTAAAGTTAGGGAGAGTTGGGGTCAGATCCTACTTTGTGACCTTAGGCAAGTGTCTCAGCCTCTTGGTCGGCTCGGCTGCTGGAACAAGTCACTGCAGATGGGCAGCTCACGGCGGAAGCTGATTACTCAGGGTTCTGGAGGCTGGGCATCCAGGGCAGGGTGCTGGCAGATTTGTTCGGTGAAGGCCCTCTTCCTGGTCTGACCATCTTCTCGGATGGTCACATGGCAGAGAGAGATCATCTCCCCGGCTCTTCTTGTAAGAGCGCTGATGCCGTTCATGTGGATTCCACCCTTCTGACCCAGTCACCCCCAGGTGCCCTCACACGGGAGCTTAGGGCTTCACTGTGTGCATTCAGGGGACATTCATTCCATAGCAGCAAGTCGCTTATTCCTTACGAGCCTTGGTTACCTTTTCTTCACGGTGGGGCCAGTACTGATTATGGATTAATCATGGTAACCCTGGAGCCTGGCATGGCTTGGAAAATCAGTAAACAGCAGCTGCTGCCAGAAAGGTGATCGTGGTCACTGTCCCCTACCGCTGCTCACGTGCTGAATGGTAACCTGAGCTTACTGTCTCCTTTGTAGGACTGGGGACAAGTGTGTGTTGAATTTTAAGCCGTGCGGCCTTTTTGGTAAGGAATTACATAAAGTTGAAGGCTTCATTCAAGATAAAAGGTAAAGTTTCCCTTTTAAATGTTGAGTAGTATATAGTTCACTAAATTACTTCACTAAATAAAACGTCATTACTAAAATCTCCCATTACCTGCCACTTTCAGTAAATAGAAAAAAACTTTCTTCTGCAGGGAAGAAAGATTTCTTTAAAGAATCTGATTCATAAGCATCTTTGTAACAATACTCAGTTACAGCAAAACACCGGTTTAATTTTTGGCTAAACATCAGTTTCTCTTGACAGCAAAAAGAAGCTCTGTGCCCTCTATGGGAAGTGGACAGAATGTCTGTACAGTGTTGACCCCGCCACATTTGACGCTTACAAAAAAAATGACAAGAAAAATACCGAAGAGAAGAAGAACAGCAAACAGGTGAACATCCCATAAGGTGGTATCGAAGGAGTCACTGGCCTCTTTAAATTTGTGCTGATCCTTGTGGAGGTGGCCTGTGAGTGGGTCCCCGTGTGACCTTTTTATACTTGTTGCTGATGCAGTAGTGTTTCCCCTAGACCCTTCTCAGTGCACAGATCATCTGCTCTGGTCGTGATGTTTGATGTAGTCTCACACAGAGTGTGGGTGTGCGCCGTGCGGTTGCACGTGCAGCGTTGAATTCACGTCGCCCTGGAAGGCTGGAGTTCGCCTTAGTGAGACAAGTGTTCTTTTCCTCCGCTTTGTTTCTGTGCATTGGAAGTTGAGATCGTTTGACAATTTGACATTCACCCAGAGTGACCGCCTTCCGTTTTCATGCCTCTCCACAGTATCGTTGCCCTCTTCCTTGTCACGAAATCCCTGAAGTTGAGAGCATCGCAGGGGAGGGGGTCGTTCCTGGACGGCTGCCCCCCTCTTAGTGAGCTGCTTCCTACCGGGACAGTTACTGTCCCGACAGACCTCCCAGGGGCTGGGCCCACACTTCTGACTGCAGGGCCCCAGGGCCGGGCCGCTCAGCACACTGTGAGCTCAGGAAAGGTCGCACCTGTTTGCACAGGGAGCGCGGGAGGATGGTGACTTGCTAGTGACCCATGTCTCGGTTTGAGCGCAAACTGGCTAGAATCCTCCTCCACCGCTTCCGAGTAGTTCAGTCTTAAGCAGATCCCCTCCCTCTCTTTGCCTCAGTGCCTTCGTTTGTAAGATGGGGACATTGTGGCACCCACGTGTCAGATGAGTTGACAGCAGTCAGGGGCTTGTGGTAAAGACGCTGAGGTCCCTCCTGTCCACCCAAGCCTGTCCCAGCGTGGCCGCCGAGCTCTCTGGGGCACTTGGGGCCACTTGGACACGTACAGAAGTTTGGGAAGCCCTGACCTTCCTCAAAAACGGGTGTGTGGATGAGCGGCTTCTCTGTAAATCACTGTTGTGCGCTCCTTCTCACAACCCCGTGTCCCTGCTGCCTTTCCTTCACCTGGGCATGGGGGACAAGGGGGCAGACACCTCTTTGCAGTGACTGCGATCTGATGGGGCCAAAGGAGGAAATGGTCCAGGGCCCTGGAGCCCGCCGCACCCTCCATTCACAGAGGTGGGGTAGGGGGACGGTGAAGGGCGTTGGCGAAGTTCCAGAGAGTCCCGCCCCGTTCTCTGCACCTCCCCAGTGGGCCTCTGTGAGGAATGGCCTCACCCCTCCCTTACAGAGAGAAACCATTCTCACACAGTTGCTCCCGGCCGGTCTCTCACCTCCCCGTGTGCCCCAGGCTGCCTCAGCTCACTGATGCGTCTTCAGATGCCGCGGGAAGCTTGTCATCATCCATGCTCTTCCCTCCTGGCTGCTGTTTTTGGACCTGCATCTCTCAGTCTGTAGTTCTAGATTTGGCAGCTGTACATTGGGAACATTGACAACCCCCTAAAGGCTTAAGTTCTTTATATCTAAAACGGTGGTAATAATCTGTCTTCGTACGTTTGTTTCATAAGGACTAAATAGCCCAGCCCTGCCTGAGGCGGGGTAGCCAGAGGATATGGGGGTTTCCTTTTCGGCCTGACATCTTTTTAAATCCTCTTTGTATCACATGCTTTCAGGATCCCTGCTGGTTTGTGTCATGGATACATTTAGTTAACTGCTCCAAGGATGTAACCGTTTCTTACTCTCATAATGTTCCAGTAAATACTCAAATGAGTTATTTGGTCTTTTAAAAAAGCATTAAAAATGTTAGAACACAATAGTAAAGACTGATGATGACGGTGCTGGTGACGACAGTAATGCCCTGAATGCGCAGGACGCTGAACGAGGCGGCACGCAGAGCTCACGAGGCTCAGGCACGTGGCCGCCCTCAGCCCGTGTGTGGCGGCTCCTGCGCTGTGATGGAAGCCGAGGATGAAGGATGAGAAGCCACAGCCCTCATGATGTTTATGTTCTGATGTTATGTAGTCCACGCTGCTGCTTTCACAAGTTGTAAGGATGTTCTTTTTAAAACGTCTTAGTCTTGTTCGTCTGGTGGTTCTTCCAGATGAGCACTTCTGAGGAGTCGGATGAAATGCCAGTGCCAGATTCTGAGAGTGTGTTTGTCATCCCTGGAAGCGTCCTCCTGTGGCGAATAGCCCCGCGGCCTCCGAACTCTGCCCAGGTGAGGCTGGCGTGCTGACCGGGGCCTCACCGTCCACATGGGCCCTGGTGGCGCGCTCTCCCGACCACAGGAGGGCCGGCCTTGGCCAAGCCGAGGGGAGGGAGGGCGGTCATCGAAATGCTCCCCAGTCCCCCTGCGGGCTTCTCGTCTGGGACCCAGGGCAGTGCGGCCGCCCGGTTCTCCCTGGTGTCCGGCTGGGAGGCCGCGTTGGGGTGGGGCTTTCTGGGGGACCTTCTTTAATAATTACTTAGGAGCAAAACAGACTCTTGTTAAATACGAGAAGATGCGACCAGACCTAGCAAATGTGATTTTAATGAGGAAGAAAGAATTTTGATTTTGCTTACAGCTCCGCTTCCAGGTGGTAGTGATAGAGGGTGTTTATTCTGGGAGGCCTGCTTTGAGGTCTCTCTGTGGCAAATACCCACAGATGGTGCTCCCTTTGGTGAAAACACTTAGATACATGATCTGAGAAAGGCCGACGGTCATCACCACAGAACAGGGAGACCCTTGTCAGGTGTCCACCCCGGGCGGTCACTTCGCACTCTGCCTGGTACGTGTTAATTTGAACATTTTGCTTCTTTTCAGATGTATAACTTCACTAGCTTTGCAATGGTTCTGAATGAAGTAGACAAGGAAATGGAGAGTGTGATTCCTAAGACGGACTGCAGGCTACGGCCTGACATCAGAGCCATGGAAAATGGAGAAATAGGTAACTTAGCACCAACGAAGAGTCATTTCTTTGAGGAAGATGGTTTGTTTTCCTCCTAGTGACTGTTAGCATTTTTAGTATGTTAGTATTTAGTATTTTGGATGTTAGCACAAGTATTTTTAGTCTCTCTTAGAGACTTTTTAAATTAAAATTGTTTAAATTCAGTAACTTTCATTTTGAGTTTGAAAATCTGAGGTAGACCTTAGTAGCTCAGATTTCATGATCTCAGTGGTACTTTATGGTAATTGAATATACTACACATGGCCAGAGGCGTATCTTATGTGTCAGAGGGGAACTGGGGAAAATAATAGCGTCTTTTCAACTTTCAACTGCATTCTGACTAGTTATTTCACTGTGTGTCTTGGAATGTCAGTAGCACCTGGTGAGCTTGGCCTTGGTCAGTGATAACATTTCTGTCTCGTGGTGTTACATTTACACTGCTTCCCGTTCGGTGGTTCTCGAAGAGGGGCGGCCGAGGGTTGTGGGGGGCAGTTTTCCCCCAGGGGACATGGGGCATTGTCTGCAGACTTCCGTGTCACATCTGGGGAACTGCCACTGGCATCTAGTGGGTAGAGGCCTGGGGTGCTACTCAGTGCCCTCGTACCCAGGACAGTCCCCCACAAAGAATCAGGGTGCAGCGTTATCAGCAGGGCCAAGGCTGGGAGACCTGTTCTCACAAAGCCCGCGGACGCTCCCTTTGTAACATCAGTGGGGCGGCACAGTGGTGTTTGGAAAATTGTTTGCATTTCTTAGGAATGGAATCCGAAGGAGCCCTGTGAGGTCTCACTAAGCATTTAGAAAAATTTCACATTTATTCAGCTTTTCCACCTGATTTTCACTGAAGCATTGTAACGCCCCCCCCCCCCCCAGCAAGTTCTTCTGGTAAATGCAGAGGTGGTTATGGGCAGAGGCCATAGAGCGAGGTGCCTGGGTCTCGAATGCCAGCGCTGCCTCTCACCAGCTTGGGGACACGTTCCACTTGGCACAGGCTGTTTGTGGTGTTGGTGTGCTGACGAGTGGAGGCCGTGCTGGTACCTGACCCCGGAAGGTGCCTGTGCCTCCTGCCCTGCCTGCTCCCTGCTCGGAGAGTAACTGTTTTCCATCGATGTGCTTATTTTAGATCAAGCTAGTGAGGAAAAAAAGCGACTTGAGGAGAAGCAGAGAGCGGCCCGCAAGAACAGGTCCAAGTCGGAGGAGGACTGGAAGACGAGGTACGCTGAGCCCCGGGGGTCCTGGGGGTCACAGGGGGCGGACGTGTGAACTGCGGAGGGGCTAGCTGAGCCCTGCCTGGGAGAAAAGTAACTTCCACTGACTAAGTAGTCGAGCTATCGGGGTTTGATGTGTACAAAGAAAGATTATTTGGAAATTAGGGTTAAAATATTCACAGTTATCGCAGGTGAATGCCAATTAAGCAGACGACCTTTCCTCCTTATCCAGCCAAACACTGTCCCTTCCATATTTAAGAGGAAAAGTAAACTCTGGAATTACAGATTTTGGCATAGAAATAGGTTCAGAGCCACTTGCTTACATGTGTGAGTAAATTACAGGGCCGTTTGCGCACACGTTACCACACGTGTCGCGGGTGGTTAGACAGGGCCTTTACTCTTCCAAACGCGAGGGACGGGATGTGTCACAGAAATGCCGTTTATTAAAGTAACACCTTGGATTCCATTCAGAAACAAACTGATCTCCAAGTTTTGAAAGTTTTTTTTTTTTTTTTAAGAATCAGGAGTTACTTAGTAGTCACTTGTATTGAGTAATAGAATGTCTTGTAAATAGGAATGGTATAAAAACATTTTCTGCATTTATATTACATAACAGAAGCCACTGACCCGCCATTCACGGTTGTTAAATAAATTTGAGAGCCAATATGGGCATAATTTTGACAGTGGTTTAGTTGATGTTATTTGATCGTCCTTTTGCATCTTAGACGATTATTAGAACTAGAAATGACCTTAAATATGATCTAGTCCAGTGGTTTTTGGACTTTTTTGCTAGCATCAGAATCTTTGCTGCCAAAGAACACAGACAGAGTCTGCAAATAGGACACATGGCAACAGCTGCTCTGGTAGGACGAGGGCTGAGGGGCAGAGCTCGGCCTCTCCCACCTGCACACACCCGAGTCCCTGAAACTTGGGCAGGTCTGCCAGAAAACCGTTAGTCTGCAGATCCCTTCCCTGTGCGCGAAGAAACCAAATGCTGGTGTATTTCATTTAAGCGACTTACTCAAGGGCAAGTACAGCTCAGATCGTGATTAGAAGGAGCCTCCACTTTCATTAATCCTTCAGGCAAAAACCTCGTTGCTTTACTGTGATCCGTTCTGAAAAGGTTTGATGCATTTTACCATTATTTCTAGTCTCTCAAACCCCACTTTTGTACTGTATTTCTAATTATTAACTTCTTTCTTTTTGTGGTCACATTTTCAAGTGTGCAAAGTAAGCAAAAAGTCCACTAAGAATTTTTACTGTCGGCTAATGTCTTACATTGAGAAAGCAAGGAGCTTTAGAGAGCTCTGTGGTGGCCTGAAAATGAAAACCAGAGGCTGCGCAGCGTCTGTGAGCTGCACTTTGGAGCCTTGCACATGCTCTCTTCCACACCTGTCTCTTAGCATCAGTAGACACGGGATTTGAAGGGAAGGTGGGTGATGAGGCAAAATAAGTGGGTGAAGTCATCTGTTCCCCCAGTATGAGCACCATGCAGAATTTAGTATTCCATAGAATGTTATTTTACTGGTATAGACCCATGGACTCTGTAGACTCAAAAATATTGCCTAGAAGTTAGCAAAGACATCTTTCCCCCCACCCACCACCCCTTTCCTGTTGCCCATGCTTGCCTAAAATGTTAAGGCTTTAGAAAGACAAAGTAACTGGACTTCTTTGTGCATGGAGTGGGTATGGCGACAACAGCAGGTTTCCAGACATGAATTCTCCAAGTTAGGAGACTAGCTGTTGAGAGAAACTCTAGTCCTTTGCATCAGACCATTATGTCCGAGATGCTCACCTTTACTGCAGTGTTCGAACTCTCCCCAAGAACAAGTGCTCCCCGAAGGAAGGCCTTGCAGGTGTGGCCCTTAGAGAACTTGGCTTGTGTGTGAGCAGGAAAGTATCCTTTGCTGTTGCATCTACCGTTGTGTGAAGTCTCTTTGCAATTTGACTTTCCCCTTCTCCATTTTGTGTGAAAGAAATCCTGTGGCATAGGTCTAAGGTTTTGATTACCTTGATTTTGATTTGCCTGTTTTTCTGAAATGCTTGATTTTGCTAAGCCTGACCACAAAAGTGCTTTTACTGCTTGGACTTTGGAGACCAAAAGGGGTAAAACTGTATTATTCGTGTTAGACAAAAATTATGACTTTTTTAAAACATTTTTTATTGATTTATAATCATTTTACAATGTTGTGTCAAATTCCAGTGTAGAGCACAATTAAAATTCTGTGACTTTGATCAAATAATAGTTCCTTATAATAGTTCTAGCTTGGTTACCAAAATCTGAAAGACACATATCTTGATCATTTAAAGTAGACTTTAAAATTTTGTAATTAGGGAAAAGTCCCAAAAACTAAAAAGAATTTTTATGATAATAGTCTAGAAGATTTGGTCTAATGGGCATTTACTGTATCAGCCTTCAAGGAATTAGCCTAATCTGAAGCATTTTTCCTGTCTTAGGGTTTTTAGTGCTGCTGTAGTGATTAATAGGTCCATTTGGGACTTAGCAAACAAATCTAACCTCACTGTAATTGTTAAATATTTTTAGAGGCAATTTATTTGGAAAGAATGACAAACACATATGGAACTGTTAACATAAATATTACGCTGAAAACTAACATTAGAAAATGTTACACAAATTAGAATCTGAACCATTTGAACAAGTAGTTTTGCATTTCCACTTACCTAAAGAAAGCTGGGACTGTGAGAATAGGTGACTTGTTTTGTAAAGGGCAAGAAGATTAGGGCAGCTCTTTCTAGAATTAGGTAAGACGGGCTAAGATGTTGAAAGCTCGAGGTGAAACCTATGAATCCATATCAGCATGGAGAAAATTGAGACCCAAGAAGATCTGGACCAGATTAATTTCAGTGGGTTATGTGTAGCACAGCATATTTAAGAAATCATGGTCTTTAAAACCAGACTTGTTTGATATCGGTGGCTAGCTTGGGCAAGTTATTCAACTTCTCTGGCGCTGAGCTCTTTGTAAAAAGAAACTTCTAAGAGTTTGGGGGGCATTTATTCTGAATCACACACCTCACATACTACTGTAGGTGTAAGTAATGGGCCTATGTGAACAATTAGACGAATATATTGGTTCTTAACAACCCTGCTGGACAGGAACTCCTGCTTCTGCTAAGTAAGAACTGTTGCTAAATGCTATGGAAAATCCATAAACCTTTTGGATGATGTCATTGTGTATTTTGGACTATTATTCTGCATACACGCTCTCTACAAACACTTCCTAGAAGTCTCTTTGGAAATCGTAACCCCCAGAATGAAGTGAACTGCCGGCTGTGAGTAGGGAATCTGTGAGCTAGTGAAGCAGTGGCTACCCTGTCATCTCAGTTTCCCGCGTAAGTCCTGTCTTTTCTCTTTAAACAGGTGGTTCCATCAGGGTCCTAATCCCTACAGCGGAGCCCAGGACTGGATTTACTCGGGCAGCTACTGGGACAGAAACTACTTCAATTTGCCTGACATTTATTAAAGTGTAGACAAGTTGGGGGCATTTGGCTAATCTACAAATAAGTCTTAAACCTATGTTTTAAAATTTTTCTTCCTTGGTTTCTACTCATCTTAAAAGACAAAGCCGTCTCATGATAACTTGCATTTCACCCAACCAAAGTAGGGCATGAGGTGATCTCGGCGATGAAAGTCTTAGGAAAAATGGGTAATTTTGCTATCCAAACACACTTATTTGGAATACTGTTTTATACGGAGGTTTGGGAAACTGCTGACTATGCTTTTGATGGTTGCTGTTGCCATATTTACTGAAGGTTTATACCTAAATGTAACTTTAGCTTTATGGAATTATATAGTAACCCAAATCAAGTTATTTTGAATATTTTTATGCTGTTATGCTTGAATGTTTTAGATGTAACTTTGAAATGTTTAATATTCTCCTATACAACGTTTATGTGCTCAAATATAGAGAAAGGGTGTCATTTTGCAAAGACCACATTGAAAAGATGGCCTTTCTTCATACTAAGCCTCTCAGTTTTACCCCTTCCCACTTCTAAAAGAAAAAAAAAAATGCCTGAACGTTCAGATAGTCCTGATTTGGAAATTCTAAGCTGGAAAAGGTATTTCATTTGCTTATTTTAGCACTCTGAATTTACTTTTACAGTTTTCTCTAATGTTACTAGAATTAAAAGGTGTTTAAATTGTACATGTTCAAATTGAAAATATGTATAAAACCTAGCAATTCATAAAAATACCCTAGAATAGAGATTTTAATCACCGATTACATAATGACAAACCTTTTTAAATGCTTCAACTCCCAGTGGCAGATGCCACCAGAAGAATTCAGTTGTACTCCTGTATTATAAATGTCAAACTCTATAATAAGAGGTCTCGTGCACTTCAAGTTTGCAAGGCACCTGCGTACTTAAGATACGTACGGAGACCTACTGTACAGTAGCTTTGCCCCTTTAATTGGGGTACATTAATCTTACGGTATTTATCCACCCAACCCCAGACTGAGATACTGTTCCAGGGGACCTTAGGTAGCTGCCAGTAAGTTATTTTAATGGCTGTCTTGAAGTTAACAAGTGTTATAATGAAATAATCCACCTGATGCTAAATAAAGGCTTTAGAATGTTCAAAACAATGTGGTTTCTTTTACACTTTCAGATATACTAATGCTGCATTTAATACAATCCTAAGTTATCAAGAGTGTCCTTACAAAGAAATACTTGTGGTAGAGAAATCCCCGAGGTCACATTCTAAGTAGGCACTTAGCATGCGTTCTCTGGGTAAATGCAGTGTTAAGCAAGGTGCTGGTGTAGTCTAAACTCAGTGAGCATGCCAGATCTGGAATTAGCAGGTGGCATAACCTCATTAGAGAACTTGTGACTGGATCTGCTGCAGGGTAAATGTTTAATTTTTTTTTTTTTTTTACAGTGTATACATAAGAGTTGGAAAATGCTATTGCGTCCTGTCACAGGTCTGGAAAGATTGAAGACCTTTTGTGTTCAAATGTTTGTATACCCCCCCAAGTAAGAGTGTAAGATTTTATGCTTGCATGAAGTTTATTGATACATTACGCTTGGTGGCAGGCTCCACCTTGAACGTCGACTCAAACAGTGTCATTTTCAGCACCTGTTAGGAACAATGTAAATAGTGAATTGTTTAAATTTAATTATAAAATTATAAAATAACATGTAAAATGACTGTAAGATCAGAAGTGTCCAGTTCTGTCCTGCTCGGCTACTAAGCTCTTAACTAATCAGGTACCTGTGCGTCTGCACTAAAGTATCGTAGCAGCTCATGCCAAGTGCGGCCGTTTTGACAGTTACACTAAAAGGGTGTGAGAAAGTCAGTGCACACAGTCCTGAGGTATGTTGGTAACAGAGCTGTCTCCTTAACCGTGGTCACTGTGGTACTTGACCTTGCCTGTAACTGAGCTCTAGCTTTTGTCCATCGGGTGTTCAGCCTCTGTCACTCTGACTTCCCGCTGAACTTCCTACCCCCGTCTCTTTGGTTTGCAGGACCCTGAATTAGAGTTCCTTCTTCACGCCTGGCTTCATCTTTTGTCCTCCCTGCCCATCTCACTGTGGCCAACTGGTAGCGTCTCGAAGCCCCAGGCCCTTTCCTGCCCTTGGACCTGTCTGTGGGCTCCGTGCAGGGCGGGTGGCCGTTTACCTGTGGCCCTGCACGGCCTAACAAAGGAGGGCCCCTAGCAATGTCTGTTTCTTCTCTTCATAATACTTCACATAGTGTAATTTGCTTTTTTGTCCCTCTCTCCCACTAAGGTATAGGTTCCATGTTTTGCTCTGCTGTACACACGTGGGGAGGAGGGGCTTGCACTGTAAATAGTAAGTACTCATTGAATCAAATTTTTATGATTTGTGAGTGAAAAACTCTCTTACCTGCAGTTAATACCACTGTCACATTAGTGCTTCATTGTTTCCAACCTGTCTGTTCTACTGGAAATATTCACTGTAAGAGGGCCCAGGCTGGGGGCTCCACATAGTCTCACACTTTGCTCTCCAGCTGCCCTCTGTTCCTTCCTGCCCCTTAAACCTGCTGACTAGATTATAAGATTAGGTCTTTTTTTTTCCTTTTTCACTCATCCCCTTTTGGCATCTTCTGCAGGGCAAGACACAGAACCAAGTATTGAGAGGTAAGTGAGTGGGTTGACTGGTTTGTGTTTTAGGCACCCCTCCTCGGTGAGTTGTGAATGTGCAGGGCGCCTGCCGTGCATAGAGGAGTAGCTGGTGGTAAGGAAGGTGGGGACAACCTCCACCTCAAATTAGAGTTGACCAAACTCACTGAGATTTTTTTAAGAAATCGAATTGAAATATGCGATCTCCAGGCCAACAAATCAAATTGCTGAAAACTCAAGAGTGTCGAGGCCCACATGTTACGGGAGAATTTACCTGCCAGTTTTAGGTTTCTGCTTTGCGAACTTGGGCGGTAGTCACGGTTATTTCTCCAGCAATACCGTAACTTCCAAAGGGAGTACGCTTGTCACCAGATCCTGAACCTTTTTTGGTTACATCTTCTACCGGGAAAGCAACAGAAAGAAAAACTGGGCTTTGGGGTCTGGGGCCCTCTTGTCCACCTGTAGGAGGACTAGCATTCTGGGAACTTGGGGTAAGTTTCTGGAATTTCTGGTCTGCAGGAACAGCAATGGGCACTTGCACTGCAGCATATCTCTTCAAGGTCTCTGCCTGGGAGACAACAGCATGTCCAGGAACAGGCTTCCAGTCCTGTGCGTCCTGAACGTTGGAGCCCACTAAGATAAAAGGCGGGGCACTGGCCTTCTTGCTGTCGTCCATCATCACATAAGTCGGAGAAGTCACTTGCGGAGGGTGCTGCAGGAACTGTGGCTCCTTAGGGTTAGATAAATAGAGGGTGGCTTGGGGGAAAGGCCCGGGTGCAGGTGGCGGTGACAGGCGACTTGGCTGAGTCATATCAGTTAGACAGTAAAGGGTCCACATGTTAGAATATGGTGGTGGTTGTCCTGCTTCACTTGCTGCTAGTGCTATAAGAAAAAAATTGCAGGTGTTAAAGGTTTGGTCTCTGTATCAGGCGCTATGCACAGAAATGTCTCAGTTTTTGTACATCTAAACAAAACAGCTGTAGTAATGTGTGCCATAAAGCATGCTAGAGAGAGGGCTCAGTTGTGCTTGGTAATGTGAAAGGGGGGAGATTCTCGACAGCTGGAAGGCGAGAATGGCGTTGTGCTGGCAGCAGGCAGGGACGCTAGGGTTGTGGCTGAGAAGCAGTCTCCTTTTACGCTGCTGTTTCCAGGTACTGAACTTTAGCTGTGGCTTCAGCAAGGAAATGGAGAATCAACACTTTTGGCTCTACCAAAAAAAATCAGTTGAAGAGTGTGTTACGCTAGTGAAAAAGTGTTAATGCATCTGCAAAGTGATTTTTTTCTTTACTGAAGAAGTCAGCGCTGGGTGTCATCTTTTGATCACCTCTCTGGCACAGCACAGGCACCATCATCTCCTGTTAACTGGTCACCACACACAAAACCTCACATCATCTAGGACTCAGAACCTAAGAGCACGTGCTCCCCTTTAGGCAAGGCTTGAAGTCATAGGCCCTGGGTGGCAGTAGAGGGCTGGCCAGTCACACGGTGCGTCTTTAAAAAGAGGACCCAAGCGCCGTCCATCCACTGACACCAAGGGATCTATCTCGTCAGGTCGGACTGGCCTGATTGAACAGGGCTGTCTTGGAGAACTGAGTCCCAGATGGTGGGACAGGGGAGAAGAGGTCCCTGATGGACGAGCCTTTTTTTCCTTCCCCAGAAAAGAAAATAACACTGTGCACATGATTAAGCTGATGTTTTCAGTAGCTTCAGACACTTTCAACTGATCGTTCTTGGAGCTAATTAAAACTGTGCACAAGCCAAGTCTTCAGGGTTTTGGGGACGTATCCTGAGAACAGCGCTTGGGATGTGCTTCAGCCACAAGTGTAACGCCAGCCCCGCAGGCCGCCCTCAGCCCTTTCAGCTGTGCAGGATCCCTGTCACACTGCCAGACAATCTGACCTCTAAACACCTGCTTTGGTAACACTTCTTTATCACTATGGTTGAGAGTTTCTGCAACAGGATGGAGGAGGTTGGTTCACACGTGTCCCATGTCCCTCAAGGGAGAAGGGTGCCTGCATGTGGCGAGATGGAGCAGGAGGGAGAGTGGGCCAAGTGCCACCATCAGATCGAGACAGGAGGTCAGGTCTGTGTCGCAGGAAGCAGGAGCGGTGGTCCAGCTGCCAAGGGAGCCACTGGATCTGGGCACCTGTCGGGGAGCAGATGGAAGCCCCAGCCTTTCTGCTCTGCTGCGTTCCAGGACCCCGGCCTGACCTTCCCGCTCCCTCCAGCTGCAGAGGCTCCGGGCGCGAACACGTGCTGGACCCCGGCCCCCAGCCGGTTGCAGAGCGCTCCTCGCTCAGCGCAAGCAGGCAAACACACCACCATTTCTTCGTCCCTACTGCCGCTCCTGGGTAAATACTTCGTTGTCGTCGGATGTTACATTCACAAGTGAGAGATTTCAAACTGACACCCCAGTTGTGGTTTTGCAAGAGTCGGATTCAGATCACATCAGTGTATTTTGTTCCTGATGACAGGGTCTAATTTTTTCATGATAGTAAGTTCATAGTAACACAAAAGTGCTAGATGACGAAATGGAGGCCAGGTGGTGGTGATGTCACTTTAAAATCACTCATCTCATGAGAGTAAAATCTCAGCTACAACAAAGCCTTTAACTAGGTTTGGCATTTTAAATACTATTAAAAATAAAGGCTTTTTGACCAGTCTGTGGGGGGCCTACCTGGACGGTTACCTGAAATACAGATGTCACCCGAAGGGTAGTTTTGAATTGTGTAAGTAACCTTCTTACCTGGCTCCATCCAACCTTGTTCAGGTGCTGCCTCCCACGCTCGTTCGATTTCTGGTTCGTTAGGACCTTCTGGAACAGGAAAGTGGGGGCCACTAGAAGATCTTACAGATGCACCTGAGTGCACTACTGTTGCAGGCTCCCCAGAGAGCCCAGCATCGCCGGGCATTACCGCAAAGATTTCCACTTCCAGTTGCATAGATTTGTCAGAGCTCACTGTCTGGGTAAAGCCTTCTGCCTCCAGATGTATTGAGGCATTACAGTTTGTATTTTCCTCCAAGTGCACAAGCTTGGCGGAACCCACAGATTTTGCAGACATGCCCGAGGCTGACTTGCCTACAAGTATGGGACTAAGTGGTGGTGACTGCTTGTTTCCTTTAAGATGAGCAACGTGATCAGAAAAAGGGATAACTATTTGTTCTGGTACTTGCTCAATGTAAGTAATTCCTTCGATCACAGGCTCATCTTTAAAGATAGACGCTATGTGCATGGTGGATGTCACCTCAAAGGCAGCCTGCAAAGGGGCCTCAGGAGCTTGGTCATAAGCAGGAGGTTCTTGTTCAACCTGCAAGGGGAAGGAGGAAGCCGTTGGTGGTTCAGCCTTATCGTCTCTAGGTTTAGAACCCAAACCTACATGGGCAGATGTTTGGCTCAGAACCTGCGCCGCAGCATCTTCAGCAGCCTCTGAGCTCAGCATCTCAGAAGAAACAGGCATACTTGTTGCCACATCCACCATTAAGATGTCAGACTGATCAGAATGAACAGATGAAACTTTACCTAACATCTGAGCGGCAAACTGAGCTGGGTCAGCAGGGACGTAGGCAAACTCCGGTGAGATAGCTGCTGGCGACGGTGAGGAGGGCGGGCTGGCAGTCTTCGGGGTGGTTGGTTTCGAAGGACCACAGGCCACTTCGGGTGCCTCCTCAGGCTTGGAGAGCAGCTCAGCATGAACTGATGGGAACTGAGTGGTTTTGTTGCTGAACAGAGGTCCAGTGATGTTGTCCTCCTCTGTGTCTGTGGATTTTTCCATCCTTTTAGGTTCTTGGGAGACTGTAGATGTTCCTTCTGGTTCTTTCACATATTCTGGTTTTTTCTCTTGTGCCGTTCCATCTGACCACTTCTCCACTGAAAATAAGAGCCAAATGGGTTAATAAGCACATATTCCCCAAAAAAGGAATTTTAAAGAAGTACTAGGGTGCACATTGAAATATCAGCATATACACAAGTGCAAAAGACTCTTTGCTTTCCAACATCTGTAACTACAATGTGGGTAATGAAACTGTCCTGTCCATATCCACTCAGGACAGCTCATTTCCTTAGAAATAAGTGACTGACTAGCACTACAACAAAACTGATCATCAGGTACCACCTTCAGCTGCTCAGCATCAGGGGACAGATCATAACTCTGCCGAAAATTAAGCTGAAAACCTCCCTGGAAAAAGCTCCTGATCCAAATTTCACCCACAACTGGGGTAAGAAAGAAAAACTTCATAACGTAATAATGAAACAAATGCTGCCCTATTAATAAGGGCACTCCTCCATTTAAGAGAACTGGTGTATAAAGTTTAACTTAATGAACTGGGAAACCAGGGGACTATAGAATCTTTCTACATTAGGAAATGTCATGTATTCTAATCTAACAATCGTAGCACCTGCTGGCAAGGTATGGTAATGCAGCCAAAGAGAGGACACAGACAGGAGGAGGAACATCCCCATGGCTTAGAAGTCCCAGACAGCTGATGACAGAGAAGCTCCTAGAGCTGGAGAACGGCTAGAACATGAGACTCAGCATTCTGCTTGTCACTCGTATGTCCATCTAACCACCCGAGTCATTACTCAGCAAACATTTTCACATCTGCTTGCTTTCCTGAGGATTTTCTTTGGGGACACATTTCTCATAAAATCTGCAGGAAAAGTAGAATTTGCCTTTACAAGTATGTATTTGCTTTGAGTCAAAACTTTGTAAACATGTCTTCACAAGTCCAGCTGCTTTTCCAAAGAACAGTGTCCTACAGTATCTCCTTCCACAACAGCTGGTGACTCCTGGTAAACTCAAATCAGGTGTCTTAGCTCTGGATGTGGACCCCACATGGATGTTCCCAGGCTGAGAAAAGTTTCAAAAAGAAAGAAAAGGCCCATCTACTCTAACCTCCCTCTGCAGTGACCTCCTATCCTAACCAGCTAGCTTTTCAGGACACCCCGCCTCCTTTTACACAGAGCCCTCTCCCCACCACCACACCAGACCAAGTGCTTAAGCCGCATGTGGAAGTGTATGAGGCAGTGTTGACGATGTAAAGGTGATGTTACGAGGAGAACTCAAAGTGTACGTTCAGTAAGGGAGATAAGAAGATACACTTTTTTACCTGTAATACCTGTGTAAGGACTTAACAAGGATCCCAGTAAATATCTATGGAAGTTCAGAGGAGGAAAAGAGAATTCTCTGGCTGCAGGAATAAGGGAAATTTTGTTTAAATAAGCCTCGTATTCTTATACTTAAGCGAAAGCTACAAAAAACAAAACACAAGGACACCAAAAACCCTAAGTCCATCAGAGAGCAGAGTCACAAGGCAATCAAGTAACCTGATGTCCAAAGAGTGACCAGTGCCCCTCTCCCCTCAAGAAGAGAAGGGCCACAGAACTGTCTCATCTGTGGCGGTGCCTGGAAAGGAGGTCACCACCATACTCACCAGTAAGCTATCAGTTAAAATCTTCATGAACTGACAAAACCCAAATCTGGGCTAGGATGTCGGTCTGGAATGGTCTGGGACTCCAAACACAAGAGGCCACACTCACCCACAGGCACGTTTCACAGGAATCACACGAGAGGTGGAAGCAGTAGATAGCCAGAGAGAGGGGTCCTGCGCCGACACCAAACAGGCCTCACACCACTGGGGCAGGAGATGCTGGCTCAAGACCAACCACAGATAAAAGGCAGAGTTCAGCTGGCGTGGACAGCCGGCAGGAACACTGAGAAAGGGCCACCCCAAGGCCCCGGGAACAAGGACCAGCCTAGGTCAGAGAGTCCCCCTGCCTCAACCAAGAGCCACCAGCAGTAAGAAACAGCAGGCTGCACCTCCTACCCCCCACCAATCCAAGGACTCTGCCACTCACGACCTTGTGAAGGAAGAGTTGCAATTCCCTCATGGTTTTCAGTTCCCCAGGTGATGACTTATGTACCCGACAGTCTAGGGGTTGGATCACTGCAGTCCCTAGACCATCGGCACAGGGCCAGTCTGGTAGGTACTTACACAGTGGGGCTTCAGCAACTTTGTAAAGGCCACTGGCCCTTTTAAAAGTATCTGCCTCACAGCCTTGTCATCCCTGAAATCACATCTCGGAGGTGAATCCTCAGGTTTAATATTTTTACCTCTAGAAGTCCCCTATTAAATAACAACCCTGCTGGAAAGGTAAAGCGTTATATAATCATGAGCCATAACAACTCCGAGAAATTATGATACTGCTTCCTTCCCTGCAGCTTTTTCATGGGAGAAAAAGTACATGGGAAGCTCTGGGTTTCAGTCCTGTGATTTAACAGATGCATTGCCGAGTCAGCGGGTCTGAGCATCAGCCTCCAGGTCTGCAGGATGGGGCTTTTAATTGACCTCACTGAGTGTAGATAGTAAATGGAACCGCTCGCCTGAAAGTGTTTTATAAACTGTAAGTCACATATAAATGGGGAAAGAATAAGTCAACACCTAGTTGAAAAACAGAAAAGTTTTGAAATGTGGTGTCAGATTCAAAACTATGACCCTCACATCGTTAAATCAGCTTTGATTAAAATTAAATTGGCTCTTTCCTAACCTGGGTGGTAAGATGCTGTTCTTTTCCCATTTGGAATATATGTATCTGCATATATACACACAGGACATATGTACTATTTTTAATGTAGTTCATCATTATAAAAACTTGAGATCAGTTGCCTTAAGCTTTAATAGTTTTTGAAAATGCAAAGCACTAGGTTAACCAGGAGACCTCCATCTCCTGGTTAGACCAGTGGCTGCTCCATTAGTCCAGTCTGTTCCTTTTGAACCCCAAGATTCAAAGGTGTTAAGTCTAGCTGGACCAAAATCCACATTACTTTAGTCTACTTGCGAACTGAATGGTGAGTAAATTCTTCAGTAAACAAATTAGCCTCAAAGGCTACCAGTTAGTCACCTACCACCATAAAGATTCCCTAACTTTATCACCATTCTCAAACAAACCTGCACATCTGGTCCTCTCAAACATAGCTCCGGGTATGAAGGACTCAAGCACAAAGGCCATAATCCCTTTGCCTGGGGAACCGGGCTCATGGGGAAGGGAGCATGGTCGGGGTACTAGCAGCCGGCTGTAGCTCCGGCTGGGGGTAAGCAAATCCCAGACCTGTTTCCCACGGCGAGCTGAGAATGCCAGCAGGACCCTGCAGGGAAGCAGCCGGGCTAGACAGGGAAATACTCCTGAACCTCAGCAGGTTGCTCTCCTGCCCTTGACGCTGGCTCTTGCTGTTCTTAATCTTGCTGTCTGTTTTGGGTGTTTCTTTCACTGCAGATCCAAACCCTTGTGATTTTTATGTTCTCCTAGATCTTGCTCCTGATTTCTCTCCATCTTGGCTGTGTTACTTATTAACATCACCAACGTGGCAGAGAATGAAAGTGGCCAAAACTCACTTGATCCTACCTTTTCTTTCACTGTGGTCATTCCAACATGTTGGTCAGCCAGTGTAGCATTGGTTATTTCTCACAATGACTACAGGTCTCTCTTTTCTCCACAAAATTCTTCCTGCCCTTAGTATTTGCCGAATATACCCTCTTTTGCTTATATTAATCTTCCCAAATTTTCATCATGTAAACTTTGCCTTTTTCATTTCTCCCCCATCAACTCAGTTTCATGCTGTCATGTTCACAGGAGATAGACATTTATACATATACACATAAAACACACCTTTTTTTCCTAAGCAGATATATCCAAGCCGGAATGCAGTTAAACCACCATGGGAGAGGTGGGGAAAAAAAACAGGTGATACTTTTTCTATTAAAATAATCTTCCAAGAAGAGTGTTTATACAACTTTCGTAAGTAATGTATCTTATATAATGAGTCTTTATTACCTCAAAATCCAATCCTCATTAAGTTTGCTGTACTTCCCTAACACCAGGGCATATTGGAAAGGGTTTGAGTCATAGTTTACACACACAGTTTTAGGGCTCAGTGTACCCAAATGGTTTGCAAAAGATGAGTGTTCCCTATTTTTGTCTTTTCAAGATTTTAATTGGTTCAATAATAAAGCATCAGTGTGATTAAACACAAGCATTAGTGTCATTATTTAAACAAAATATTCGTGGGTATCACTCCAGTTTGACAGTATGCTAGGGATGATGCAATAATTTATAGATTTTTATTAAAACCTTATTATAGTACTTACCTTTAATCTGATGAAATTGTTTAACCAGATCTTTTATATCCAGAGAATTGTTTCCTAAAGAAATAATATAGGAAATCAGATACATAAAATTCCCAATTTAAAATGCTTGCTTTTTCAAAGCAACAAATATATAATCTAAAGCAGTAACAAACCTTCTCTAAACAAAATGAGTTCTTTGAAATAAACTGCTGCAAACTGGGTGATGTTTGGCGGATTGGTTTTGAGAATGGCTCTGCTAACTCCCTCCAGCAGGGTCTTGAGGCCATAAGGTACGACAAGTCTGGGCTTTGAAGAAATCATTTTGGCAGGATGTCTGTAATCTCAACTATAATGAAGAAAAACAATCTTATAAATAGTGCATTAGTTTTTTATTAAAAATTAGGAATAAACTAAGTTTCTAAGAACAAATCTACTGTTAAAATTACCAGCTTTAGAACTAATTTCCTGGTATTTATTCTAGTAAAATGGTCTAATTTTTGATGGTAGTTAAAAAAAAAAACCATACTACCAACTATTATGTGCAGATGACCAATCTAATATTTTAAAAATCCAAGCGAAAAGCCCTAACAGGAGCTCCAGGGTGATACTAAAAATGAAGAACAGAAACCAAACAAAATCTGTTTCTATACAGTTCAGTAAATATTTTGTGCAAAAAAATTCAAGAAAGATAAATGAAGCTCATTATCTGTGTCCAAACATCATCTTTCCCAGCCACATGGGAACTGGCTTTTCTGTACAAATAGTTAACAAAGTAAACTTTCTGTAAGAAAACATCTCTCCCCTCCTAGTTCTCTAAATCTATCCCCAGGCGCGTTGATCATTTTTATGTATTCATGTTTTAGCTTTAAATTTAATTTTGTTTTTAACATTAGTTACTTGTGGTATTTTACCACCCCCCACCATATGTACCTCTTCTCTTTCTTTTCTTCTATCTTCCCTTAACCTCTGCCCTGGTTTTCCTCTCTTCTCCCTTTCTCTTGTCTTTCTGGACTTTAAGTGGTACCAAGGGTATTGCATAGTCTTAACCGGTAATTCTGAGCTGCAAGGGTTGCCACCCTAAACTGTGTCAATGTGTGTGTGGTCTGTTTCATTCTAAAAAATTATTTAGGGCGGCTTATAAATACACATAAAGAACAATATTACATATTTAAGAAAATCGTTCAGTCGTTAAGAGGAAAATTATGATAGGAAAAATAGGATGAAGCCACAGGTAAGGTTTGTGTACCAATAGAAGTCATAGGTCCTACACTAGAGATGGGATATCAAATCAGCCCTCTGAGTTACCAAGTAGCCACCACATAACAGAAAACGGTTAAATGACTCAGGTTTCCTCAGATAAACAAATCAGCTGCTTGGCAGAATCATAGCTATTCTGGACACTGACACCCAGGAGAAATTTCTCCTATGGGTCCTTATAAAGAGAATAGCATGATATAATGAACTGTGTCCTCAACAATGCCACTATAGTAAATAGAGTAATGAGTTTCATGGGGCTAAGTGGCACAGTTTAGTTACAGCAATTATCCAAGGAGCCAACCCGTCATAAAAAGCAACTACTGTGTCACAGTAAAAAGCTGAATATTTAAAAGCATATTTCATCTTCCCAAAGGGGGGGGGGGGATTTATGTGTATTGGCCAAAGCACACCCTTTGAGAATCTAGTTAAGTGTATTGTATTCAATCCCTTAATGAAAACAACCAGAGCTTTACTGAATTAAACAGTCTTTAAAAAGCCAGCAGTGCAGCTCTCACACGCCTACATGGTAAATGTTAAGGGACATAGGCACTAATTACATGGATGACATATATTTCATTTATTTATACATATAATATGTCCATATCACGTAGACATATAGGATATACTTAAAATATGCGTATGTACTTTAAGTACATCCTTTGCACCCCAGTATGAATTGAGTAGATAGGTCATGTTTTGATTTTTTTTTTTTTTAATAAAGGTATGGGGGTTGAACCCAGGACCTCATGCATGCTATGCACACACACCACCACTGAGCTACACCCTCATGCTTTAGAATGTGGCTTACCAGTAGTCATGATGGAGCTAACCAAACACCCTTTCGGTAGGCAGTTAGCATTTGGAGCTACCAGTTGTGGCGGGAGAACCCCCAAGCAGTGATCGTAAATATGCCACGCCCCTACCGCACCTCAGACTTTGAATGTGCGGGGCCCTTTAGCGTCCTTGGATCAGGGATGCTGAGCATCCTACAGGGCAGTTCCATACAAAGAACTATCCTAAACAAGACGAGAAATACGTGACACCAGTCTTTAACACTTCAACCGCTAAAGTCACGGATACAGACATTGTTTAAAGTGACAGCTTACTAATTCTCTCCAAGCTTCTCCTTTAAAGAATATTTGTCAAAAACTAACAAATTTTACAGCCCCAACCGTCAGCAGCCCTGCGCCAAACTGAGAACGTCCATTCACTCACCCACTAACATAGGGGTAACGCCTGAGCAAGAAAACGGTGCCTTTGGCTGAGGATGTGAGTGAGGGCTTTGGAGCCACAGAAAAGGTAAACGGTACCCACCACTCACTCCCTAAAGACCTACGCAGGGGTCTTGGGGCCCCGCAGGCCCCGAGCTTGTTTTGCAGTTTGGTTGGTTTAGTGGAGAGGCCAGTGAGACGTGGGAGAGCGCGCATCCGATTCAGCGTCGACTAGTTCGGCGGTGGCAGGCCCACCCACCGGGAACCCGCACCCTGAGTCCGCCACACGGGCGCTGGCCGGCTGGTGCCGCGCTGGCCGGTGTGGGCCCGCCCCGCAGACCTCCCACTCCGGGGCCCTCCGCCTTCCCCAGCACTTGAGAAACCGTCCAACCCCACAGCACGAGGCGCCCCGAGAGCTAACTGCCTCCGGGCCGCAAGGACAGGCGGGGGCTTTTCTCCAGACTCGCCCCACCTTCTTCCCGGCTACGCTCTGACAAGCTTCCTCGTTGCCCCCTTGCCGGCGGCTCCTGTAAGAGCCTACGCTCCCAGCGGAGCCTTTTATACCCCTGGGGGACGTCTGGCCTACGTCACAAAGCCCCGCCCTCTCGCTGAAGGCCGCGGAAGGAGGCGGGGCCTCGGCGGCCCCTGCCAATGAGGAGCCGAAAGGGACAAAGGACGGAACTCCGCAGAGCAGGGAGGCCTGCTTTGCCGTTTGCAACAGAATACGAACGCGCGCGCGTAGGAAACTGGCGTTTTCAAACGGCCAGGAGTGCAGTTGGTCAAGGCGACTGCCTGTCTGCTTTGGATAGGTCAGTCTAAAGAGCTAGTGTGAAAAGAAAGAGAAATAGATTTAGAGCAGCTCTGTCTTGCTGTCACCTCCTTTCTTCATCCTGCCCCTCCCCCATAATCTTTTGCTCTCGAGTCACCTTTTCCAAGAATAATTTCTGCCACGATGTACACAACACACACTGCTACAAAAAGAACAATATGCAACACAGTACTTTTCCTCCTGAGAAACTGGCCTGTAGAAAGATTTAGCATACATTCTGAAGCCTCCTGTTTCTCGGTAATTCCAGATCTTGCAATACCTCAGGCACAGCACATCCTCCCCAAACCAAACCAGCAGCAGGCTGCAAGTCCCCGAAGGCTGTGTAACTTCAGCTCCGTTTTACCGAAGTAAAGGCATGCTGACTCACTTAAAATACTCTCTTTTCTACCCATTCAGGCTTGTATGTGTGCTGGGCATTGAATAACACCACAGTCATGATGATCAGATTCCAACAGCCTTCATTGAAATCCATTTTTACATATTTAAAAAGCAATAAGAATCGCTGTAAATCAACTGTTAACCATCATCAGGGTACGTATCTCACAAAACTTTTGGTACCTTAGAAATTAAGACTTCCAGAGCACTTTGCAGTCACAGGCAATGTTGAAGCCCCAGCCTACATCTCTGAGGCACACAGCATTTTCTGGGGATATTAATTCATCCATTAAATAACTAAGTGCCCATTATGAAGCAGACAGGCTCCCTCCTCTCATGAAGATTACGTTTTGAAGTAAAGGAGACACGCTCTTTTAGACTTTGTGATGATAGACCTGCAGATGGTAACATGTTTTGTCCTCATCACTGCCCACGCCCCAGGCTCACTTTGGTAAATAAAAGTGAGACAAAGCTGACATGATTCCTGATTTATAACATTTAACTATCAAAGGTATAATGAAACTGAACTACGAAGAACCCCCAATACAAACATTAGACATCCCACTTATGGTGGCTTGTGAAAAGAGATTTACATACACTTAAGTCACCTAACCAACCTTGGTGGGTCACTGTGAACACCTATTAGATGTTATACACTGTGTCGAATATCTAACTCAGAAGGCAAGCTTACACTCCTTCCACAATTCTGCAATGACTGTTTTGCACATGTCCCTCAGATGCAAGTTGTTACGGTGAGAACATTTAGCCAGACATTTTCAAACCACTGTCTATTTGCTGCTTTGATTCCTGGAACTCCTAAAGATCTGATATAGTTTTTACAATCTCCTTGTTCTTCTGTTCATCTTTTTTGGTCACTAGGGCTCTAACAAAAATGCAAATCTACTTTCTTCTCCATTGCTCCCTGCCCCTCCCCCCTTCAAATCCTTATTCTACAAAAGTCTGAGGTTCTTGGTGTGACCTCTGTGTAACTATCTCATCTTACCATTTGGTTTCCACTTGACTCTCTAGTGACTGGGCCTGAACACAAAGGCGCTGCTTGGCATCTCTGTACCTTTGCTCATCAGGTCCAAGGCCTGAGACGCTCTTCTAAGAAGACATCATTTCTCCTGACTGCATCCTTCTCCTCGAAAACTCAGCTCAGGAATCTCCTAGTTTAGAAAGCCAGTGGGTTAGAAGCATTTTTTCCAACAGCCCCATGCTATGCTCTCTGAGCATAACGGTGCCACATGTTTGACTTTTCTCTCAGATTTACTGAATACTTACCAAGATAACCTTGGGCAATGTCTCTCTAATGTAGACCAGCTGCACTAGAATGATCCTAGGAGCTTGTTAACAAATGCCTCCCTAAGCCCTACCCAGAACCTACTGGATCAGAATCTCAGTAGGGCTAATCTGTAAAGCTAAAAATTTGAGAACCACCAGCCGTGGGAGTAGAAAGTAACTATAACCCAGAGCTCATCTAAATTACAAGTGTGTTGCTTCAGTCGACTACCCTGGTCCACTGGGAGCTAGAGCTCGGGCCCCTTGCTGGTTGTCACCAGCCAACTGCACCGTACATGTGGGATTCTGCTCACTTTAACTGAAGAAGGGGCACATCTTTTATGAACCAGTTTTCCATTCTCTTGCTCCCTCTGTCCTTTTCTCTTTCTGTATTTGCTCTTCCTGGCTTCAAGTCCCTTCCCTTTCCTTTGTATCTTCTTGGGATGATCTGGGCTTAATAAGCACTTTTTTTTTCCTACAAAATATACCAACAGCATCTAAAAAAAAAAAAAGAAAGAAATACTAAACAGTACATCATGACTGTGTGAGCATGTATCTTCCTAAGAGCCACAATTGAATACTTTTCACCATAATTTGCTTAAGGAAGGAACCAGGAAAGTTTACACAGCAAAGGAACATATGTGTGTGTATTATAAAAATCATACACGTGTTGTCCTTCAATTTTCGTTGGCAAAAATATAAAAGTGCAAATTCTCTAAATAATTGACTGACACAATATAGAACAATAAATATTCTAATTTTCTGTGACACCTGAAATAATTCTTTACTCAAATACTTAGCTATCATATACTAAATCAAAGACACTGAACTCAATAAAAATCTTAAACACATTACCCACAAAGGTGTCTATTACAGTATTACTAGACCATGCCTCAAAGTGTGTCAAATTATAAATGTGTTCCGAGTACATAAAATATACATTAGCGATTTCTCTCATCATAGGCACAATCTAATACAAAAATATATCTGACACTTACAAATCAGAAGATCCATTGGCCTCCAAAACAGGAAAAGAAGGCATAATGCCAACATTAAAAAAAAAGCGCACATGGATGCAAACAGTTCCGCTTATGTGATGATTTCCTTCATCAGCGAGGGGGAAGAGCAGTTTACACCAAACTAGGTTTCCAAGCAAATCACAGGAGTTCACAGGCTGGATAAGGTCACGGCACGCAGGCCAGACACGGTTATGAGTTACTCAGGTCAAAAATGACTCAGATCTCAGTTAGTTAACAGCACAGTGTACTCACCCTGTAGTTTTGTTCTTTCAGAGCCCTCAGAACCACTGTCCACAGTCCCCTCTCCCTGCTCTACCACCACGTAAACACAGAGAAGCCACAGGGCTTTCCTGCCAGTTTATAAACTCATTTATTCTCTGACCAGTACAGAAAACCTACTGGAGGGTGTTGTAAAGGTGGGCTATTCAGTTAAGTGAACAGACATTTGAAATCCTGAAATCTCTCTCCAGAAAGAAAAAAAAATACTAAAGCAGTTAATGCAGGAACTTTTTTTTAAATTCTAAAGAACAAGGCTTTATGTAATCTTTGAATACTGAATAATAAACAGCTGGAACAGTATTTGAACTGCAAATTCAAGTTAGTATGAACTCTGAAGCCAGAGCTTCCTGGTTCAGAATGTTCCACAATCATAACTGAGAAGTCCGCCACACACTGTGGCCGAGAGGACACCAAAGTGGCAAGAGCCCTATTTTAAAAATTCGTAACATTCTCCCCTGCAGCCTGGATGAAACCAGGTTATCTGAAATTTTTAGACGCCAGTTTGTCTCTTCAGAAGGCATCCACTTGGCTCATGGAGCGCCCCGGTCATGAAAGTAGAAAAGCAGTCTTTCCTCTCTGGCTAGGATCTAAAATCCATGCAGGACACACACTAGAGAGAAGAGTAATGTTAACACACACTTTGGAAGGGAGAAAACATGAAGACAGTTTAGCCAAAGTCAGTGAGGAACAATCATTTCTTCTGAAGAAATGATCATTCTCTCAAAACCAGACCAAGCAGCTTAAAGCTGCCAACTTTCTATCTGCTCCTCCCACATTTTATTCTGAGAAGAACAGTCAAGTATTGAGGTCACATGAGATCATACTTCAGCAAAAAGGATACGTAAATGAACACCACCCCAAGGTGACATGCTTCAGCACAAGGTAAATTTTAAAAATATCTAAGCTTAAGATTGAGCCAAGTGAGTTACACAATTATGACAGAAATTCTTAAGTGAGGTATTTAAATTCTTCAAAACCACAGGTGTGCAGTACTGAACAAAGAGGTGAATCAGACGAAAGTAAAAATTAGCAATGAAGGATTAAAAAATAACTCTGACCTCTGTTTACACTATCAATAACCTGAGCTAAGGGAGAAACTATTAAGTCCTGGCAACAGGCAGCCCAGCAAATCCTTCATCAGCAAGTATTTTGAGGCGAAAAAAAAAAAAATCTATGTTCATTCGAGGATAACCCTTTCAAGTAATTTCTTAAAAGACATCCAAAAGTTGGTAATTAGACAATTTATCAGAGAAAGGGAAACACCTCAAACGTAGGCATTATTTATCCAGTCTAGAGACTAGGTTTTCTAATAAATTAGCAAAACAATTAGACTTTTGGTTGTAAAACTATCTTCTATTTGTTTCTACTTCATTGGCTTTTAAAGGGAAAAAAGTGTCCTTTGAAACATTTTGTAGACATCTGGAGATAAATACTGTGATGACCCAACTTCAGCTGAAGAGTGATTTGTTTTTTAATAAGTAAAACATGGAATCCTGAGTTACTCACTTTTTTCGGTTGTTTTGGTTTTTTTTTGGTTTTTTGTTTTGTTTTGGTTTTGGTTTTTTGGGGGGTTTTTTTGGGTTTTTTTTTTTACAGTGAAAGAGTATTCGGTCTGCAGTCAGGAGACCTGCATTCTATTCGTTACTCCAGAATAAGAGGGATAAATTAGCTGGGACAAGTCAGTTAGCCTTTTCGTGCCTGAGCTCCATTGTCTGGACAATGGAGATAATATCTGTGCTACGTTATTCACAGAACAGTCTGAGGATCAAGTGAAACACTAGAAAGCGCTTTTACTTTTTCAAAACACAATATAAATGCTGTGTCATGATACTGTTAGTAATTTCACAGATACCTCTGAGTGTCACCCAGTGAGATGTGTGCTTAAGGGAGGCATTCCTACAAGATCGCAGGTTGAATATTTAGCTTAATTTTATTTTAAAAATAAATCACAAAACTAAAATGTTTGAACAAGGTCACTTAACCCTCTCCCCAGGTGGTTAGTTATTACTACTATTATCATCATCATTATTACTGTTTAGCTATGTGTTTAAAAGAGGAGATCACATGTCAGCCTAACTGAGAACGCGCGTCCCTGGCACAGGTGGTTGATCTTCACAAGAGTTGTGTCCTCTGCCTGTAAAGTGCAGAACCTGTGTGGGGAGGGACAGAGCACGGACGTCCTTCGGGTCTGTCACTGGGGGACCAGTTCCCTCAGAGAGGCCAGAGCAGCATGGATGCGGACGTGTAATCTGTTCTCAAAGTCGTAGCCGGAGAAATCCTCCTGTAAGACCAGAGGAGATTTATGGACTCGGTGAGCGAAGCTGCCTGCAACACGACAGGATTAACCACACCAAGCTCTGTGCTTCCAAGTAAAGTTCCCCACACTCCCAATAAAGGCTTCACATTCTCTTGATTTTTCTTACTGCCAAAACGTCAAACTCTGTGTCCATTTTTAAAATGGCAACTGAATGTTATTAGTGCTGCCTTTGGAAATTTGGCCTCATGTTATTTCTGAAACAGCAGTCTTGAGTTGGGCTCAATATAAGCTGCTGCTAGAACTTTTTAACTCAAGAATATGGTTATGAAATCAACCGTTATTTTCCCACACAAACGAGGAGGGTTTTTATAAAGCAGGTTGAGCAATTTCATGGGAGAGTCTAAGTAATTTCACTTAAAAATCAACTGCTCACTGTTAGTTATCACTTTCCCCTTCCAGAAATATTATCAACCAGGACAGTCATTTCACAAAATGTCTTGAGCTCAGACTCCAGAGTACACGAGAGAGAGGGAGAGGGGCCACCAGAAAGGGGCAGAGGAGGCATCCTTACCTTTGCTTGGAGGAGGAGAGCTCTGCCTCTTCCTACAGTCTGTGAGCGCAAGAAAAACACAGTATCCCTTAATGTCCATAGTTACACGTACTCCAGCAGAAAACGTTACAACAGGAGGACATGTTAATTAGAACAATTCAGTGACACAGAAGGGAGTCTACTGCTCATTCAAGCTTAATGACTCAATCTTTAATAATAACAAAGCTTTTAAGTTTACATTAAGGCATTACTTGATAAAAAATTTTTCATATTCTTCACTATTATTCTATAAATGATAACAACTTAGAAGAGTTATACTAGTTTAAGATCTTACTAAACAACCTAAAATTGATGATAATTTAAGTTTCTTTGAAGTCAGTAAGTTAGCTCTTCTTTTGAAGGCATTACCGACTGAGGACATCAACTTCATTTTTCAAGCAACAGACCAGTGAGGTTGTATTTTATGTGTATATTTGAAGGCTGCATTAAGAGTAAAGATTTCCTTAAAATAAAGAATATGATGTTAGGAGTTTCTACCAAAACTTATAGAAATTGCGTTTTCTATTTTGGTAAAATTAGAATTTCAAATGAAAAGACTTAACCAATTAAAAGCCTATCTTTGGCAAGACAGGCCACATATTTAAGGGTTAGGCTAGAATATTTGTTGATTTAGCCCAACTTTTAAAAAGTCCACTTGAAAGCTGGTTTTAATTTATGGAAAATGAGAACTTTATACAGCCAATATTACATAACTGAGCTTCTAACAGAAGGTACCAAGTAAATCCAGCACTACCGAAATTCTATTTTAAAACAATTGCCCCATTGTGCTTTAATATACATCTTAATGGTGATGTCAAATTTATACAGTATCCTAAAAATTTGTAAAGTATCCTACACACCATCTTCATTTAACCTCACTACAATCTTTATTAAATTGGCAAGGAGGGTATTCTCTATCCTGTTTGATACATCAAGGAGAAGGTATGTGGTCAAGTAACTTAACCAGAATCACACACTAAAAATAAATGGCAGAGCTAGAATCATACTGCAGTTCTGTGTTCTTCTGAGTAAACTACACTAAATCCTAAAAAAGGGCAATGATTTTCCCTCAGAGGAATTTCTGTCCCAAAGTTACATTTAAGTGGATAATTCTAATTTCACAGAAGAGATTACCTCCTTAAATGCAGTAAGAGGGTTAGTAGCTCCTTGGACTCATCCTATGCAACATCAAGGAAAAAAGATAAAACAAAACCCTCCACATTCCATCAATTGCCTTTAGATGAAGGATGTTTTGCACCTTCTCACTTGCACATTTTTGCTGATGATCGTTATTTCATAAAGCAGAGAAGGTCTTACCTCTGGTTTGTCTAAGAGAAGACAGCCAAGTTCGTAGCAAGCATATGGCTGAACATATAAGTTATTCTGACGGCACAACTCATCTTTAACAGCTCGATGAAAGAACTGGAAGAATAATACACATGTTACTGGAATCCATTCACTTCCCTGCTTCAGCTCCTTTTCCTCCTTAGTGCTGATCGCGTCATCGGGAAGCAGGAAGGGACACTCATTTCTGTATCCAAGTTTCTCCTCTTCCGCATTGCTGTTCCTTCCCATTGTTGCATATCTTACAAGTCCTTTATATGCCTGCCTGCTGAGCTTCCCCCGGAACATGGCCCCATCAGCCAGCCTGATTTTCCGCCTCTGCTGATTATTTTGTGGGGGACCCCTTTATCTGCATCTCAAAATCTGAACATCCTATTTTAATATTTTTGTCAGAACCATCTCTTGATAGGTGTCTTAACTGTGTCGTGCTAACACTTGAGCATATGATCTAAACCCAGCTGTTTAGAGCCATGTAATAACTATTATACCCCATGCTGAAAATCAATTAAAAATTATGATACAAGCACAGCAACGCTCCATGGATTTAAAGCCACAGTCTCCTACTGCAGTGCGTCAACTTTCAAAGAGTAACCAAAATAACTCTGGGATGCACGTCCAAAAACCCAACCAAACAAGAAACTCAGAAAAAACCCTCCAACTACATTTGAAAAAAAAATGAACAGTTCTTTTTCATAAACATGGACACGACACCCTAACCCAACAACTTTCTAGACCTCACCTTAGTCAGTAATGCACGACTAATCTGGAGTTACGAGGGCGGAACAGTGAACACAGGCTGCCACGCCTGGCCCCACCTGTTTACCTAAGGGCTCGGAGGCCTCACGCTGCCCCTCGTGTCCTCCTCCGCCAGCTGAGACTGTCCCCTTGATAAACAGCCAGTGCCAGAGAAGCAGCCCAGACGTAAAGAGGTACTCCAAGACTCCGAAGCTGCATTAGCATCTAGTATGAATCACCAACTTATAGCATCTGCGAAGACGACCTTAATCGCATCAAGTAGGTAACCTCACGCTGCAGCGGGAGACTGGGTGTGCTGAATGCTCTCTCGCTTTACTATGCACAAGCACCCATGTAGGTTTTCACAGCCCAGCTGAGCCCCGACCACACACGAACGGTTTACCTCCACGGCATCCCTGGTGTTCCCCAGGCATTTGTGTATGGCCCCCAGCAGCAGGTACTTCAGCCCAACGACGGATGGGTCAGCCACTTCATGGCAAGCTGGGAGACGAGAAAACGGCAGGAGGGAAACACGTTGACTTAAGGGTCCTTAAGTATCATCAACAGTTAAGATTTTCATTGTTTATCAACTTAGTCAGTTCATGACTCTCACCCTCCCCCCAAAAAACAGGTTTCCCCTTCCTCATCCAGTAGTGAATGTCCTTAAGTCAAAGAAAAGATCACACTTCACAGTGCCAAGACGACTCAAAACTGCACCCTACTGTTACTACGTCCAAGAAGCCAGTCTGAAAAGGCTCCACGCTGAAGACTCCACCTAGAGGACGTTCTGGAAAAGGCAAACAATGGTGGATGTCAGAGGTCTGGGAGGCAGAGCACAGGGGGCTGTCAGGGCAGTGAAGGCACGCTGTACGATGCTGTGAGAGTGGCTACAGGTCAACACACATGGGCTAAGTCCCACAGAACGTACAAAACAGAGCAGAAGCCCTAATGTCAGTTACGGACTGTGGGGGATAACACTGCGTCAGTGTTGGCCCATCAGTTGTTAACAAATGCAGCACAGAGGGAGGGGATGTTGGCGGCTGGGGAGGCGTGAGGCTTGGTGGGGGGGGGGGGGTTTGTGGGAACTAACTCTTGTACCTTCTGCTCAATTTTGCTGTGAATCTAAAACTGCTCTAAAAAGTAAAGTCTATTAACATCTTTTAATTGTATCATATTAATTTAAAAAGCCATGCAGTGAGCACCTTCCTGTGGTTGTAGAAGGTACTGCATGAGTCTCTGAAGGGATCAGGCCTGGCCATCCTCTCTGGGGGACGGGCGCACACGCTGGAGGATAACATGGATGTTTTCCAAGGAAATAAAAAAGGTGGGAATTGGAAACACAGTGGGGTTAATAGAGGAGGAAAAGAGGTAATTATTTCTGTGAACCAATAAAAATATTGAGATTTGATATGATTTTATAGAACATACACACATATACACATACATGTCTATGTGTGTATTACTTACAAATGTATGTACATGTATATGTGTATGTGTATGTGGAGGTACACACACACACACACACACACACACACACACACACACACACACACACACACACACACACACACACACACACACACACACACAGAGCTCAAGGTTCCAGATACTGGAAGAGCTGGGTAGAATTGAAAAGAGGTCAATGTGAAGAATGGAGTCTGAATCTACAGAAGCAGGAGGGGCCTCAAAACACTGGGCTGTGAATACCTCCACATACAAAGAACTCAAAAGGTCTTCGGCAGCAGCAGTGTTAAGGAAAGGGGAATGCACTCATTCATTCGTTCATTCTACTCATTCATTCAGTATTCACTGAGCACATGTGCCATGTGCCAGCAGTGACAAAATAGAAAAAAATTTCTGCCCTTAGGAAATGAACATTTCGTGGAGGAGACTGATGATACAAAAGACAAACAGGTAAAATAAGTGTGCTAAAGGAGTGTTATGTGCTAAGGTAAAAAATAAACCCAGGAAGGGAGATAAGGGGTGCATGAGTGTCAGAAAAGTGCAGTTTAAGTCCCCTTGAAAAAGTGACAGGTGAGTAAAGACTTGAAGAAAACAAGTGAAGGAGCCACGTGGATGTTTGTGGGAAGAGCTTGCAGGCAGAGAAGGGCAGGTGCAAAGGCACTGAGGCCACTCAGGCCTGGTCTGTTCAAGAACAGTAAGGAGGAATGTGGCTAGACCTGGTGAGCAGAAGAGGGCGAGAGGCAGTGGCTAAGGTGTGTGTCCAGACGGTAGCCACTGAAAGGATCTGGGCTTTTACTTTGAATGAGATGAGACCACAGAAGGTCCCAGAAGTGAAACAACACAGCAGGACTTAGATTTTAATAGGATCGCTCAGACTGCTGTGCTGAGGATACACAGAAACATCCTTAAAACACAGAGGAAGAAGGGAGTGGAGAGGGGCGAGTAGATGGGGGAAGGGCACGAATGAAACCACAAGACAAGGATACAAGAATCCAACTGGCTCTGACGAAGGGAGTCACAGATGGGGACCCCAGTAAGCTGAATGCACAGGAGTGGGTGGGCTTGATGGGACGGGACCTCTATAACCCACTATCAGGTTTGTTTGGGTTTTTTTTTTTTTTTTCCTGTAACTTAACTATTTCTCTACAAAGACCTTCACCATGTTCTACATGATTGGATCAATTTGGATCATCACTGCTTAACACTGGGGAATGAGCTAACCTAGTTAACAGCTCTCTGAACTGGGCTAACTTGTAACAAAAATACTAGAGAATTATCTCATGTTCACCCCAGAGCCTGCCTCCCTCCCTGAGACCACATCTTCATTGTTTATTTTGATGCCTGGAAAGGCGTTCAGAGGGTATTCAGTCACGTTAAGCGACAACCATTCTCGTGTCTCCCAATTACTGTTTTACATTCGCATGTGTGTTTAATATCCTTAAATACATGATTCGGCACTTGCGCATTAAAAAGAATACCTAAAATTCTCTACTGTCCCTTTGAGTTAGACATGGGTAGATATTCCAGACTTGCATCAACACGGGATGGGTTTTTAAATTATACTTATCTTTTTAAACAACAGAGCAGAACTTGTACATCCAAGAAAATTTTGTTTCCTTTCAAGCTGTTCCCTTAGGAGGGTTACAAACCTGTTCTAATTACAGGGCCTCTGTGCACAGCTTCTTTTGGAGGTGTATTACTTTGATCTCTGGAATATATACTAACAAACTTTTTGACCTTTAAGATAGTCTTTTTTTTTTTTTAAATAAGCAAGAGGCATCAGCAGGGGAGTCTGATGATAAAAGTGTATGATTCAAGGGATAACACTATATTTGATCAAAAACAGTATGACTAGAGAAATCTAACAAATTTTCTAGTCACCAACGCACTATTTTTGAGTAAATCCAAACTATTAATACAAATTACTTCTGAAAAAGTGGATAAGAATACATTTCCAAAGAGAATCAGTCCCTATATAACCATCTTTTGGGGTGTACAGTCGGCTTTCCATGTCTGCAGGTTCTGCATGCATGGATACAACCAACTCTGGATTGAAAATACTCCAGGAAAAAAAAATTCCAGTAAGTTCCAATAAGCACAACTTGAATTTGCTGCACATTCAGTGACTATTTACATATCAGGCATTATAAATTATCTAGAGATGATTTAAAGTAAACAGGGAAAAGTGCCTGGAGTGTATATGCAAATATCACTCCAGGTTATATAAGGGGTTTAAGCAGCCGCAGAGTCTGGTACCTGCAGGGGGGGGGGGGTCCTAGAACCAATCCCCCAGGGATGCCCAGGGACAACTGCATGTAGTTTTTACTTCAACGTAACAGTCTCATCTTTTAATCGTCTAGCAGCACGATTTAAGTAACTTCGTGCTCCCGGGGAGACGAAGCGGCCTGTAGGTCGGCCTGAAGCTCTGCTCCTCCAGGCGCCATCCTCAGGCCAGCCGCAGCGACACTCGCCCCCACGGGAGCTGGACCAGCCACCGAACTGCTCTGCGTGCCTGCTTGCTCACTGCAAAATGGGCACGACAGTGTTGTCGGCCTTCTTCCTACTTCCCTGGGTTGCAGGATGGAGCGAACCAAATAATCTGCCAGACTATGAAGTGGCATTCAAATGTCTGCACATACACCTTTAGAAGAAATGCCACAGTATTTCTTTAAAACCAATAAAGCTTTTTTTACTTAAAGGTTTACTCTCCCCATGAACTTTTCTCACCATGAAGGTTATTTATATCTACCATAACTTAGGGTCTTACTTTTTTTTTTAATATGTGAATCAAAAAGATAAGCTTCTAATTACACTCCCAAGTATCTGCTGAAATCAGAACGTAACTCCACACACAAGACCAGCACGCTCCGGCTGCAAGCCTCACATGAGCACCAGCCATGCTCACGGCCACTAAAAGCCAGGGGACAACCCGCACGTACAGTAGGAAGAGAATGAACAAACTGTGGTACAGGTGTCGCCACACAACGGCACACCTACTGCCGCAGGCGAAAGGAACGCTCTACTGAACAGGCCACAACGTGGGTCCACCTCCCACACACGATGCTGGACAAATGAAGCCACGCGCTAAAAAGGACACACTCTCTGATTCCGCTCGTGGGAAGTCCAAGGACAGGCAGAAGTAATCCATGGAGAGGTTACTCCAGGATTAGCACCACTGAATCAGTGCTAGCAACGCAGGCCTGTCCTTCCCAGGGCTTCTAGTCCTACCAGCTAAGCCACTGAATTTTCTGAATCACTACACTGTCTGTCCAAGCATGACAGCTCTGTACTCTCTGAATCAGACAATATTAGGGAGACACTGAAGAAACGAGCTGCTGCGTATAGTTTTGTTTCTCACCCTGACTCATCCTCTGGAGGTTGGGGAAGGAGCAGTTGGGAAGGGCTTTCCACAAGTACAACACTTCGATGGAGGCCAGCACACATAGCGCTCTGGTCGGGGTCTGCTTCCGAAATCTTTCTGCCTGCAAGGAGTCAGAATGATTAGGCTACGTTAAAAAAAAATCATGTAAAAATATTTCGGAGACATTGAAAAATGCATCATTCATATTGGATGTGCACAACCCCCCCCCAACAAAGCTAAAACAGAACATTTCTAAGCAATTTTTGCTTTTCCGTTTTTAACATATCGGTAGATATGCCTTTCTCTCATTATTCAACTCAATCTACTATTAAGATCCAGGGTATAGTTTGAACACTTCAGGATGGAACTAGATTCATTTCAGTTTAAATCAAACAAGTTTATAAAAGCTGGGTAACAAGTAATAACTCAGTGGGTCCGTATGGAGGGCGTAACACTACACGCCTTTTAGTTACAGTTCTGACCTCTGGCTTTCTACTTAGTCCCAATGCTCTCAGTGGTGTTCCACACTACAGTCTCGTTTATACTCACCCTAAGTCATTAAACTTTCATTCAGTAAAAACTAAAACTAAAATCATGGAAAATTCCGTGCTAATTTGCATTCTTCTGAAAGCACCTAACCCTTTAGACAAGACGCTCTTCCTCTCCAGACATGCCCATTAGCTCTACAAGGTCTGTGATGTCTCTATTCAAAGAAACAATTGCTTTAATTATTTGCAACAACACTTCGTACTCAGAGCAGACGAATGGCATGGGCGTAAGTTGTCTCCAGTCGGGAACTGCATTTTGCACAGCAAGCAGGTCACCAGCTCTGAGTAGGATTTCCTAAACCTGCCCAAAGCAGTAACAGTTATAAACACCTGTCATAAACAACACACCAGATCAACAGGTTCCAACGTACCTTTTTCACTGAGAACTGCTCAATCTGATTGTTTTTCCTCTTGAAGAGTTTCTGGACCTCTTTAAAGACAATCTGGGCCCCGTCCACATCACCGGTGGCTCCTTGACAAACTGTAAGAAACCACTGCAGTGTTCCTTAAGGGCTAGGGGGAAAGGGCCACCCAGGGAAACCGAGGTTGATGATACGTGGAAAGTGTCAGTAAAGGAAAAAACAGAAGCAAATATTTTTAAAGACTGTTACACAGGGGCTACACCATCCTGCTGACTGTCACTCCACTGATTCAACAACTATTTCCCTGATGCCACGTTCCCACAGCTTTGGGGAGACAAGTGGGAAGACAACGGTCCTAGTCCTTTTGTGGGGAGATAGTCTTGCACATGACAACCCTCTCTTATATTGTCACAGAGCACAACTGCTCCAGTTGGAGCCCCAACACTCGGAAAATGAAAAAAAAACGAATTTAGGAAAGGACAATTAGGAGCCAGGAGGACTGCGACAGCCTCACGGCCTCTTTTCACAGGATGTCCCACGGCTGGAAGGGAAGTCACGGATTAGTCCTGCACACGTTCCATGGACACTTGCCACCAGCAAGAACGCAGAGAGGAAACGCACACACTTACACCCTGAAGAAACGTGCACTTCAGCCGGAGAGATGCGACACACAGTCCCGCAGCCACAGGGGGTACAGTGCTAAGAGGCTTCAGAGTCCGAGCACCAAAGTACTTTTGGAAAAGCTCAAGAAGGGCAGGGATCGTTCCTCTTTGGAGGGATCGGGGGAGCTCTGAGGATACAGGAGTCAAGCTGAGCCCTGAGGAGGGTAAGATCTCGATGGTCTGCACACCCTTCATCCCACCCCAAGCCCCAGGCAGAGACCGCACCCTACTTCCTCGGCTTCACCTGCTCTCCCTTCTCCATACTTCACACCTGGCTGCAGCCCCACCTCCTGGCTGACACCTGACTGACTCCTCTGTCATTCTTTCCTCAGCCCCCATGGCACTGAATTCATTTCTATTAATTTTGGGGTTGATTTTGTCTTTGCCACATGTTGTTTTTCAATCCCCCCCATTGGAATGTCCATTGATTTGCTAGATCTTCCTTCTTTATTCGAGCAGTCCTAAAACTGGGCGGCCCTACACTTGTATTCTGGGGCTTGGTCAAGGTGGGCACAGGGCCACGGCTGTCAGAGAACGGGCAGCTGTCGGAGGGTCAAAGCAGCACAAGCAGCGAGGCTGGGAGGAAGCGGAGGACGTCGAGGTGACGGGAAAGGCAGATTTCTCCTGGGGGTGAGTGGGATTAGGCTGAATACTCAGAGGGAGTGCGAACCCCATTTCCGGTTACAGGAGTAACTGGTCCAGATGTGGCTGTCTGAGCCATCCAAAATGGTCTCATCTGTTGCACTTATAAATTTCAAAACCGGAAGGAAGCCTGGTGATTGTTTTGTAAAATAACTCCCTCACGTTACAGATCAGAGGATGCAAAGGTCTAGGTAAGTTAAAAGACTTGCCCAAGGTCACACAGTAAATCAATGAAAAAGAATAATTTCTGCTGCCCTGAGCTTGAGGTCTCCTAAGATAACTGACAAAATTATTACAGTCATAAAATTTTAATAAAAGAATGAGCAAATGTGGGCACGTGAGAGAGTCAAGCAGCATCAGTATCGGGATCTGGACCACCTACAATACTGATACCTCAGATCCCAAAGAATATACACCACCTCCTCTTGGGACAGTTACAGACACAGCTGCTTGAAAAGAAGCAGATGGTTAAAAGCAGGAGCATCTCTGACTCACCCTAAATCCGAGACCTACACAGAACTTGCAACGCTTGGCTCGTCCATAAAGACTAATCTTACATCACCCTGTAAGTGACATTCTAATCTTTTGGGATAACTTCTGGTCTTTATGTAATTTCAAAACTTACAGAAGAGTTGCAAGAATAGTACAAGGACACAATTCAGCAACTCCACCTCTGGGTGACACGCCCCCAGGGAATGAAAGCAGGGTCTCAGAGAACCACGTTCACAGCAGCGTCACTCACTATGGCTAAGGGGTGGGACAACCCAAGGGTCCATTGACAATGAACAAAATGTGCTATATTCATACAAGGGAATATATTTAGCCTTAAAAAGGCATGGAATTCTGTTACATGCTACAACTCGGATGAACCGTGAGGACATCATGCTAAGAGAAATAAGCCAGATACAAACAACAAATGCTGTATGAGTCCACTTATACGAGGCACCTAGAATAGTCAAATGAATACAGACAGAAGGCAGAACAGTGTGTTGTTAGGGGCTGGGGTTCGGGGAGTGGGGAGGTACTGTTTAATGGGCACAGGGTTTCAGCCTGCGATGGTTAAAAAAGTTCGGGAGATGGATGCTGGTCATGGCTGCTTAATGATGTGAAAGAACTTAATGCCACTGAACTACACACTTAAAAATGGTGAACATGGTAGATTTTACGTTATGTATATTGTACTAAAATTTTAAAAAATAGTGCAAGGAATTAAACCCCTGGTGGCAGTATTTCTGGTCCCTGAACAGCCATCTCCTCCAGCTCTGCCTGCCCACATGTAACTCAAAAGGCAGCTCCTGCGAGGTGCCTTCTCTGACAGCTGGACGGAAGGGACCCTGCCCTCTCCCGTGTCCCCTCTGCAGTGGAGCCATTCACACGTTTCTGCACGAAATCCCCGGGCAGAGGTGGAGAGCAGAGTCTTCCACACTTGACCATCTCCTACGGCTGGTGTGGTCCTGGGAATTCCGGTCTCTGGGGAATAAATGCTCCTCTATGTGGCCACAATGTACCTTTATTTCATGTTCTATGCTCAACAAAGATCAGAAAAGGGATAGCTGCCCACATGGGCTACGTGGCCCCATTCCACCTGAACGACCGCTGAGTCGTGCAGCGCTCTGCTGGGTTCATGAAGGTGCTGAGCGCACGAGGCCGCTCTGGAAATGGCTGCTACTTTCACCTGAGATGCTGCCAGCTCTGTAAACCAACCCTTAAAGTATACCAAGCAGCGTACTGGAAATACTCCTATTCAAACAGCTGCAGAGCCACAGAAAAACGCCCGTCCTGCGGGGACTGGAGGAGGGCCTGCGGGGACACGGGGCTTCCACCCGGACCGCTAATGGGCCGCAGTTCTAGAACACCTGGGATATACATACAGGCCACTGTGAACTTCACCTTATTTTAAAGAGATCATTTAAGGGGATGGAACGTCAGGAGATGTTTTGTTAAATCCAAATATTCAGAGAAAAGAGGAGGTATTTAAAATAATGTTTGGATGAGTCTTGAATTTTAAGTAAAAGAATCACTTACATGGGTGTCTAAGGAGAGTTCATCGTTAGAGGCAGCAAATGTGCAGCCACCTGGGGCTCCTCAATTCCCACCTGGGCACTTCTGCATCCCCGAGAGTCTTGTAGCCCAGGGCACAGACAACCGTCTTGTCCACCAGGTGGCAGCACGTCTTTAACTATCTCCTCACAGAAGGGCCAAAAGGCAACGCACTCATATTCCTATCAGAAATTACAGGTGTTTCTGCCATAATGATACGCAGTGTTGAAATTACCTTGTGTTCTGCAAAAATCACACTGTAGTTATAACAGGTAGTAGGTAAAACAAGGTGGGAACGGACTACTCAAAATCTGTGCAGCTTTGTAACCCGAGCACTAACGATCCAAACAAAAATATTAACACAATTTAATAGATATGTTACATTTTTAAAGATTGTTTAGATTTCTAATAAATGAAAAGTACAGTTGAGAAAATAAAGGAGAGGCTTAAGGGTAGGCTGAGGCTGTTTTGGACAAAATGCACGAAAACAGGGAGAACATCACAATAAGCTTTTCCAAGTCCCAGCATGTGACCAAGCCAGCCGCCACGCAGGGGAATGCGGGGCAGACGCAGGGCCGGCGGCACCGAACTTCCCAGCGTTCAGCCGGGTCGGTGAGAGCTATGTTCAGCTGCTTCTTACTTGCAGCACAAAACATTACATGCTGTAGGGAACTGTGACAAGGACAATTCCTGTCATCGCTCTCCCATCCGCGCATATGTGTGCGCTAACTCGTGAGACAGAGAAGGGGGAGCCGTGGTCTACTCACCCGCGGTCAAGTAGGCGTAATAGCACTGGGACCACCTGGACTCGTTTTTCAGCCTCTCAAAGGAATCGAACGCATCCTTGAAGTTCAGCTCTATCATGCTGCACCAGCCTGTGAAAGAGAGACGTCCAGTGCGTGACCCCAAAGGAGGACGCCCACCTTTAAGGGACAGAGCTCTCATGCCGCTGATTTTCTCTGTGAGTGTTCTGTGCCAACTACCCGATACCTTCGTAATCACCTTTCTCCTGAATATTTTCAATGCAATGTTTTGAGTAGGACAAGGCATCTCTGGTGAAGCAATACGGGAGGGATGCAGACATTTCTAGGAAAACAGTCCAGTTTGCCTCCAGCTGTGAGATCAACCCAAGCACAGAGGTACTCCTCTCCCAGAGCAGGCACAGGCGCAGGGAAAGGAGCAGTACCTGAGGTCACAAACCTAGTGACAAGCCCAAAATGTTTTCAACACCCACCTGCGCGTTAATGATTACTGTTCATTAGCAAAAATGAGAAGCAGTGAGCAAGCCAGTCAGAAATTAAGTACTTGCCACCCCTCCTCTGCAGGAGTGGGGAAAGGACCCCATCTTCCCTGGATCAAAACACTGTCAGGCTGGCATCCTGGAAGCAGCAGCAGCAGCGAGCATGCAAGAATCTTATCCCCGTGGTTAGAAATGGTACCTCCCGTCCACTGAACCATCCCCTCTGCACCCTGGGCACGTGATGAAATTCTCTCTAATCCTACTGCAGCCTTGAAAAGGTGGCAGATGGTGTCCTCACTTTATCAAAGAGAAAGTCTAAGGCACGAAGAGGCTGTGTGACTTGCTCAAGGTCACAGAACTAACAAGAGGGAAGAACTGAGGGCAGAAGGCTCCTTCCTGTCCACGGTAACCCCTCCAGAAAAAATCGGGTATCTGGTGCATCGTGAAGTAGTCGTGTCATTTTAGACCATCTGAACTACAGGGGTGACAGGGATCCATACATCCAGGAAATGTAGTGTCAAATTCATGGGATATGGTATGACATGAAGATGACATATTTTAGAGTAAAAATTGGGGCTGATTATTTCCATCCTAAAGTAGACATCAGGGTAAGATCTAAATTAAATGCAAAAATAGAGGTGGAAGGCAGCAGTGAACTTGAATGAGGCTGAGTTTTGATTTTGCTGTTTTCCCCTCAAGCTGACCTTCCGGAGCCCTTAGTGCTGGTTCCATGGTTTCTAAGCTTCCTTGGGCTCTAACATTCTATCCTGCCACAGAGCTGGAAACGGTGCACGAAAAAAAGGCCACCATAATCATTTTGCAATATATATGTTCAAATTTTTATGTTGTCTACCTTAAATACAATGTTACATGTCAACTACATCTTAATAAAACTGGAAGAAAACAAAAATAGCATCTTAAACAAGAAAAATCAAAGGCCAGCAAAGCTAGTTCCTTTAATTCAAGTTCTATACTGCTTCATTGCTTGTGAAATCGGAGATGCCTTGTCGCACTCAAAACAGCACACTGATAATGTGTTTCACACCCCATTCTGCATTAAGGCTGCTACCCAGAGCTCCAGCAGAGTTCAGACTGCAGAAAATACAGTTCCCATTGGGTCATACCTCATCTCCCCTCCCTAAATCATAGTAGGAGTTTGAGATGTAATACTGTTTAATGGGCAGTTACCAATCTTTTAGTTTGCACTCTTCTTTTAAAAAGATTCAGGAAGACAATTATGTCTACAGCAGGCGAGCGAGTAGCAGGCAGCAGAAGGTCCAACCTGACGGGCGTCCCCTGCCTCCCCAGGTGCGCCCACCCCCATCTCTGCACACACAGCCTACCCAGGGCCAATCCCCCTTCTGATCCCCACCCCCACCTCATCTTTCCTCCCGCCTCCACTCCTCCCTTCCTTCCTTTTACATGTGCCACACGAAGTGACCTTGCAGTCTTAGGCTCAAACTCAAAAAAGTATGAATCCTTTACTAAAATTTGTTGCTTCAGGTCCAAAGTTGTGTTTACACTTCTCAGCACAACTGAGCAACTGTCACACTGAAGGATTATGCAATCACTAATGTCTTTTAGTGCAGTCAGCCAGAAAAGTCATAGCAACAACTCTGGGGAGGTGGGTAGGGGGGTAAATCTTAGGCAAATAAACGCCTCCAAGTCTGTCTATAAATTCATCTCCAGGAATGAGGGAGAGGAGGAAGCAGCTAATGTGTGTGGGGCCTCCTGTGTACCGGGCACCCAGCCTGATCCTCGTCCGCGAAATTTCATCGACACTGCGCAGCCGCTGCCGGGGGAGGCGCCCGAGCACCGACAGCTACGAGGGCGAGGTCTCCGACCGAGTCAGCGGGCAGGAGAGCTGGGACCGACACCCACGTGCACAACCCGCTCCTGCACCGTCTTTTTCTTCTCAGGTAAACAATGGTGGGAGGGAAGAGAAAACAGTTCTCAATTCTAATAACCAGTCCAATAAAATATTCACAAATGGTTTTACTCAATTCATTAAACTTTACCTATTATCCTAAAATCAAAACGTTATAAGGAACTATTAGAAGGAAGCCATGAGAACTCACTGAGATAAGCATCACTACTTGGTGCTACGGTAACAACCGAAGTTCTAGGATTACAAAACGCAGCAGCATTTCACAAAGACACAAACTGAACAGCGTTAATCATGGCAGTGTGCACAGCAACACATCCACACTTGCAAGGTTAAGGAGCGGGACATTCAGCAGGACATAAGCTGATGCATTAATGCTATTTCATGCCAAGAAACTGGACAGACATTTGATATTTACCAATCTCATACAGACAGACATGCTGGATTTCCCTCTGATCTACTGCAAGTTCCAAAGCAGTATGGAAGGAAGCCAAGGCACTGTTGATCTGACACTAAGGAGAAAGTGAAAACAGGGTTACTGGCTAAGATCTGTCATTAACATCACGTGCATCGTAATTCAAAAGCACCTTTTTCCTTCAGTTATTTTAAATAGATTAAGTAGTAGAGAATACAGTGATTTCAAGATTTCTGGGAAAAGAGCCCCATTTCCCTCACATCCTTGTGAGATGCTCAGTCAAAAGGACCCGCCAGTGAGGGCTCACTCACACCCACCTTTGCTACAGCACTGTCTGCACATGAGTGCAATAGAACTTGCTGTATCCTAATGGTTTGCTCATCTAGCTCCTTGGTACAGGTAAGCTGGACAGGACAGGGACCCGTACTTCATCCTCCTGCATCCACCCACCTGGGTCCAGACAAACTCGCAGTCGCACCAACTGACTTGGGAGAGCTCCCGCCCTCTGTGACCCCCTCACTCTCCAGAGATGACTGCTGCTGGTCATCATATCTCTTCTCTCAACACTTTAGACATTCTCTTTAGACACACCCCCAACATGTGCATTCATCCAGCTCTCTCCAGAACCTAGAAGACTCTCCAATGTCTGTTCCACTTTTTCCCGGTTAAATACATTTAGTTTTTCCTTCCACTAAAGATCTCTTTCAATGTCTGCCAATCTGATGCCACAAGCAGCTGGTAAGAGCACCTAAAAGCATCATCAGGATAAAAGGGAGACAGATTACATCCTAAATACAGCAATGAGAGGTATGAAGCATCACACATCAATTAATAAATATAAATCCAAATGCCCAGAAGACCCGACACAGCCTGCCCTCAATGATGCACGCCCAGGAGCAGTCCCTTCTTGCTCTGCAGGTGCCAGCACTGCTCTCTCCCTGCCCTGCACTCGGCCCTCCTCTCTGAGCATCCCTCTGCGGCTCCCCAGCTACTCCCTTCCCAGTGCCCTACTGCGTCTTCTCCCCAAGGCAGCCAGGAGAGGGCATGCAGATTCGTAGGAGGGCTGCTAGCTTCTCTGAAGACCAGCCGCTATCGTTATATTCCTCAGCTCTTTCAGTGATGCATGGCCCCTGCAGGAGGCGTCCAGGACTCAACGTGGGGCCCAGATGAGTCAGCGAGGAGGTCTTCAGGACAGTCTGTGACTCAGGAATAGTGGGAGCCAAATGACTCATTAACCAAAGCCATGGCTGGACCCAACAACTGTTCACGCCCACAGTAACACTTTACCCTGTTGTCAGGAAGGTTCAGACTGTAGCACTCAATCCCGCATCACCACCCACAGACGCTCACTAGGCAGCCAAGGAAGATACACGTCACTGTGTCTCCAATTCCTGTTCTCAAGTAGCTCAACATCTAATATGGGGGAATCACACAGGAACGAAACAGGCCCCCAGTTCTGAACTCAGACATTTACAGCGATGTGAGCACACAGCCAAGACACCAACGAGGCAAAAGGTCAATCAGTCTTTCATGAACAGTGCGCACATGCGTCTGTGTGTAGAGAGAGATCTGGACGCTCATTACACCCATCTCAAACTCTCCCCTTTCTGCATCAATAGTTCTTTCCCTGTATCACTCAATTTAGCATATTTACACAGAAACCATAGTGTCAGAGGTTCTGCTCTGCATACATCTCCTCAGTTCCCCAAGTGAATGGCATTCAACTATCACACACCGGGTATTTCTGGATGGGCCATCCCTACCAAGCTGACCCCAGCTGGGGTTCAGTGCACAGCAGGGCAATGCCACGCTGCCCTTCCCAGGACAGAAAACTAGTCAGTGAACATTCATTTGGCAATTACTAAGTGCCCAGGATGGAACTGGGCTCTGGAACTACAAAGATGAGTCAAAACTAAGCTCTGAATGCAAAAAAAAGAAAAAAAGAAACCAAGTAATATTTGAATCAAAATTATTTCTTTTAATCCTTTCAAAAACTCTGAGGTAGGTAAGTATGAGTTCCATTTGCAGATGAAGAAATTGAAGTTCAAGGAGGTTAAGTAGCTTGATCAACAAGTGAGCAATTGACTAGTATCCAAACTCTGCTCCACCTGTGTCCAGAGCCAGCTCTCTTCAGGGAGCACAAGCACAGGTGTGAGTACACCCAGGAGCTCCTGGGGATGCGGGAGCGCTCCTGAGTTATCCAGGCAGACACCAGCCTGAGGAAACTACAGGAGTATGTTGCTTTCAAAATTAAACTGTGAAGCTGAGCTGGAACAAAAAAATGTTAAAACTTGTATGGAAACACAGAAGACCCTGAATAGCCAAAACAATCTTCAAAAAGAAGAACGGAGCTGGAGGAATCACACTCCCTGACTTCAGGTTATACTACAAAGCTACAGTAATCAAAACAGTACGGTACTGGCACAGAAACAGACACATAGATCAGTGGAACAGAACAGAAAGTCCAGAAATAAACCCACACACTTGTGGTCAGTTAATCCACAACAAAGGAGGCAAGAATATACAGAGAAGAAAAGACAGTCCCTTCAATAACTGATGCTGGAGAAACTGGACAGTTACATGTAAAAGACTGAAATTAGAACCATCCTGTAACATCATATACAAAAGTAAACTCAGAATGGGTCAAAGACCTAAATGTAAGACCAGATACTATAAAGCTCCTAGAGGAAAACACAGGCACAACACTCTCAGACATAAATCACAGCAATATACTTTTTGAACCAGCTCCTGGAGTAATGGAAATAAAAGCAAAAATAAACAAATGGGGTTTCATTAAACTTAAAAGCTTTTGCACAGCTAAGGATACCATCAACAAAAGGAAAAGACAACCTAGAGAATGGGAGAAAATGCTTGCAAATGATGTGACTGACAAGGAACTAATTTCCAAAATATACAAACAGCTCATACACCTTAATATCAAAAAACAAGCAACCCAATCCAAAAATGGGCAAAGGCCTAAACAAGCAATCCTCCAATGAAGACATACAAATGGCCAATAGGCACATGGAAAAATGCTCAGCATTGCTAATTTTCAGAGAAATGCAGATCAAAACCATAATGAGATATCATCTCACACCAGCCAGAATGACCATCATTAAGAAGTCTACAAACTATAGATGCTGGAGAGGGTGTGGAGAAAAGGGAACCCGCCTTCATTGTTGGTGGAAATGTAAACTGGTGCAGCCACTATGGAAAATAGTACAGAGGTTCCTTAAAAAACTAAAAATAGAGTTGCCATTTGATGCAGCAATCCCACTCCTGGGCATATACTGGGAGAAAAATAAGATTCAAAAAGACATATGCACCCCAATGTTCATAGTAGCACTATTTACAATAGCCAAGACATGGAAACAACCCAAGTGTCCATGATGTGGTAGATATATACAATGGAATACTACTTAGCCATAAAAAGAATAAAATAATGCCATTTGCAGCAACATGGATGGACCTGGAGATCGTCATTCTAAGTGAAGTGGGCTGGAAAGAGAAAGAAAAATGCCATATAATATCACTTATATGTGGAATCAAAAAAAAAGACACAAATGAACTACTTATTATTTATAACTTAAATGACCGATTTCTTGAATATGTGTAAGCACATTTGACTGTCCTTTATGAGTGGATTACTGTATTCTGTTGATTCTTATTTTGTGGTTGGCTTTATTCCCTTGATAACTGTAAGTTTGAAAAGCTAAGGCTCTAATCTGTTCTTAGAAACAATGATCAGTACATATATGTAAACTAAAAAAACTGTGCAGTATATTATATGTATGTATTTACACGCAATATATTGTATGTGTGCAGTCAAATTATAACAATTCTACCTAGCAAAACTAAAAAATTAACTAATTAAACTAACAAACAAATCTAATTACCTCCCTCCCCCCAAAAAAACAAAGACAAAACACTGTACTTCTGAATATGTATTTGAGTATTCTTACTCAGGATGGAAATGGAAGGGCATCAAAATTGTTTTTAGATAGATAAATAAATAAATAAATAAATAAATAAATAAATAAATAAATAAATAAATAAATAAATAAATAAATAAATAAATAAATAAATAAATAAACAAACAAACAAACAAACAGATAGATAGACAGACAGACAGACAGACAGACAGACAGACAGACAGACAGACAGATAGATAGATAGATAGATAGATAGATAGATAGATAGATAGATAGATAGGAAAACACATTAAACTGTGAAGGAAGTATGGGGCTCTTTGTGTTACGAGCACTTGAACAGAACTGGAAAATACGGAGACCATTTATAGAGCTTAATGACATTACCCCAGGAGCAGGCGTAACTACAAAATGAATTCTATGTCTAGTCTGATCACTCATTAAGGAATTACAATGAACAGCCATTAAAATAGTGGAACTGTATTTCCCCCTCTTCACCAAAACAATTTAAGGTAAAAATGATCTGTGGGAGTTTTTATGGTTACAAATTAAAACATCCACAACCCAGCAGAGAAAAGAGAATTATCCTCAATTTGATACTCGGTTCAATTTGCAAAGAAATATACACAGCCTGGCCTGAAGATAACAGAGAAAACGGACTCGTATGAAAGAGCCATGAAGCCAAGACAGTAGCACATAAAGGCTTCTGTTCCATACACTGTGCACTGACGTGCTGTGTCACAAAAAGTACTCGAAGCCTCAGTTTCCTCGCTGGTAGCATGAGAAAAAAATGTTGGCAAGAGGAAACCCTGAAGAACAAAAGCATGAATCTTCGCCAAATTAAATGGAGCATATTTATTGCCAAATTAAAATCAGCATGATTTTTAGCTACTGCATTGTTGCTACAGAGATGCAGTGTGTTCTTCCGGGTACTCGCGACTGTCTCCCTGACAGCTGTGGTCTCAGGCATTTTATAATACTTGTGGCAGCAAAAAAGGGGGGTTTGACTTCTCCATTTTACTCTCCAAGTGAATGTTGCCAGGATGTAAAAAAAATTCTGCACTTCTGCAAGTTGATTTTTCACATGTCACACTATTTTTAAATTTTTTTCTTTGGGATTTTCCAGGGTGATATTCTAATCATCTGCAAATACTGACAGTGCTGATTCTTCCTTTACAACAGACTTTTGTGAGGTGTGAGAAAGAGAAAAGTGAAGGATGCGGGTTTTCAAGTCACCAGCAAGCAAGAGGCAGAGACGGGAGGGAGGGCAGCTCTGGGGACAAGACAGGGAGCCTGGGGGAAGTGTCTGCTGGTGAGCTGAGGATGAGACTGGATGCACAAGGCTGGAATTCACGAGGGAGCTCTGAGCCACAGAACATATCTGGGGGTCACTGGGACACTCGGACAGTCGTGAGGCTGGACGGGCTCACTAAAGGGAGGAGGGACGGAGGCAGAGAGAGAAGTCCAAGACCTGAGGTCGTCCAGCAGCCAGAGGTTGGGCAGACAAGCAGAAAGCAGCAAAGAGATGGAGAAGTGGGTAATGAGCCTGGAGGAAACCCAGGGGAACAAGATCCCCAAAACCAAGAAAAGGGAAGAGGAAATGAGCAGCACTGAGCAGAAAACTACACTGGAGGCAATTAACCTCCTTAGAAATTCGGTTGACGAGGACTGTGTTTCAAGTGAGAATGCTGAACAAGTGTAAAGGATGTAAGAGTCCTCTGAAATTCCTGGCTAATAAAAATCCCATATGTAAGGACAGAACTGTCCAATGTATATAACACGAGACATGAAAGACTCAGCAAGTGAAAGATGGTGACCTTGAAACACATTTCTTAGAAAATGCAGCAGGACTGCAGTGGGTCCCTGAGAACCGCTGACTACACAGATCACAGGTTGGGAAATCATGCACCGTTTCTGTACCACAGGGCTGTTCTGTGAATCCCCACTTATTCTGCCATGGTCTGTGCAAATTTCTGACATAAGCACCACCTTCACAGACTACTGTGAATGACTGCTTAGAAGACACCGATCTCCGACTGATAATTACAGTCAGTACTCTGGAATCCAGAAAATGGTAACTACTAGTCATTTCTGGAGTGTAAGATTTTTATCTGCTCTTTGATGGACTTTTTGCATTCTACCATGTTCCCAAGTGAACATGCATTGTTCAGACACAACAAGGTAGTTGAAAACACACGTTCTGATGCTGAGCTTGTAAAGACTGCTGCCGAAGCTTACTGGGGCCTCATTATCACTGTCATGACAGCTAACACGTGCGGCACTCGTCCTCTGCCCGGTAAGGTGGCAACCACTCTGGGCAGACCATTTGACAACCTGTGCGTTTTGCTGAAGGCCATACCAACAACTGGTAGAAGCAGAGCTGCTGAAATGTGAACCTGTTCACTCCGACTCCAGAGCCAACACTCCTCACCTCCACGCCTCTCACTCTGCAGGCTGCCTCCTCTCCAGTCGCCTCCTCCAGCCCCTCTTCCCCAAGTCTCTGCCACCCACAACCACCACGCACTCATCTGGCCCTTGTTATTGTCTTGTACGACTGCCTTTTCACGCATTTACATTCCTATCTTCATAATTAGGTTAAGTTTATGTTGGGACATGGACTTTTTCTATTTCTCTTGGCATTCTCCCAGAAGGCCTTTTCCATAACAGGCTACAAATCTCTGATTACAAATAATAGAACACAGTAGTTATGTTTTCAGCACCTGCACATGAATGGACAGCAATCCCCTTGAAAAATGAGTTATGTAACCAAATCCACCAGTAATGGTGGAGGAACTGAATAGTGCACTAGTTGCAACAGATTTCCTTGATCTCTCAACAGTTAGGCACATGATTTTGACAAAATCTGTGATGGAAGGTGCTTTATACTGGATTTACAATCAAGACACAATTCTGTCTAAATAGGAAAAGCCCCGACCAAGCACCATGCATCCATGTTACATCATTTAAGACTGACATGGGAGGCACCGTCCTCTTGTTACACAAGGACACAGGCTCAGAAAGCTCGGCCAGCCAGTGGAACAGTCCGTTCTGAGCTGAGCCCAGTGCTTTTTCAGACACACTATGCTGTCTTTTAAAACTGCAGAATAGGAATTTATATGAAAGATGGCAGTAAATTTAAAAGAAATGTGTTGATGTTAAAGGTGCTATCAGAGGACTTAACAGTGAAGAAGACAAGGCCAAGAATTGACTCAGAAAAGCAAAGACCACAGAAATACAGAAAAATGAATCTACAATCATACTAAAAATAAGACAGAGATTCAAGACAAGATAATCCTAGAAAAACAGATGTAGATTAACATCCACAGAGACTTAAATGAGAAAACAAATAGAACGTATTATCAGGAAAGTCACTTTGAAGAGTTCTCCTAGAACTGAATGTCACACTCTGTAAAAGGATTTCAAATGGGCAAGCTGCTATGTGGGTTTTTTTCAAAGAGAAATTGAAGACAAATTGTAAAAAGCAGAAATAATGCCAGGTAGTTAGCACTGAAGATTCCAGAACCATGAAAAAAATCTTTTTAACAGCTTTGTTGAGATATATTTCACATACCAGAAAACTCTTTCCTTTTAAAGTGCACAATTCAGCGGCTTTTAGTATATTCACACAAGCATGCGATTTGAAAGCTGGAAGAAATCATGTAGCCTAGTGTTTCTCCAAGTGTTCTGCTGCATCCTTCGTCAAATGACTTGAGTTAAATACAGCACACTTGTGCACTCTACCCCCTTCATGGTACAAAACTAAAGTCTCCAAGGAGACCCAGGATATCCTGATCTAACTGCCATGGAACCTCTCTTTCCACGAACACCTTAGACCAGATAAGCCTTACTTCCCTCACTGTTGAGGTGGGACCCCGGGTGGCACCATGGCTGGAGTTTCACTGTTGAGATTCAGGGAGGTGGTAATCCGGGGGCTCTGAGTGCAGGTCCCTGTCGGTGTAATGTCCTGACGACAGCGCTGCACCACTGTGGGTGCCACTGGGGCTGCAGCACTAATGACCACAGCAACAGAGCTCACGCCCTGGGTGAGATCAGGACCTCACGACCAGCAGGCAGGCATGTAAGCAGATGCAGGCGGGGCTGGGCTTTGAGACATATACAGAGAGGCCTATGGGAATGGAGAGCATAGAGTGACTCACCCATGGGGCAGCCTCACAGCTGGGAAAGACGACCCAGAAGTCGGAGTATTTGGGTTGGCTCTTGAAGAGTCAGTAGGAGTTTGCAAGTGGAGGTAAGACATGGGGAATGAGCCTGCATGTAAGCTCAGATCCCAGAAAGGGCCAGAAAATGGGGAGATCCAAGTTCATGTAGCAAGAGCTACAGACCTGTTTGCACTTTGATTCTAATGACACCACCAGAGCTATAACCAAAGGAAATAATTCAGGAAAATGAAAGGGGAAATTTTGCTAAGATATATATGGTACTACTTTCTATCACAGTGAAATACTGAGAAATCACAGGGGAACAACAGTCAAATATTCCAACAACAGGAAACATTAAATTATTAACACAATAGAAATCTAAACAGTTTCCATACCAGCTATTTATAAAAACAGTGTTAAAACATGTAAATATTAGATTTGTAAACAAAACTCCCTCAAGTCTCCTATGTGTTTATTAAAGACTACAGAACAATTTGAAATGAAACAGCTTAGAACTTAATTACCACTGGGTTATTTTTATGAAGTTGTTTAACATCTTAAAATAAACTATTATGTATGTGTTTTAAAAAGAGAGGCCCTCCCTGTCACCCGCAGCACGCAGGAGGACACGCTGTGACAACCCACTCACTCACGTGTGACTCAGTATTAACGCTGCTGAGGAGCAGAATCGGATTAGCAACGCTGCTGTGAAGGACACCTAATGACAGATGACACGTCTAACCCCTACCCTTAGGGCCAGGGCTAACGCAGGCAGGGCAACGCTCATCCTCATAGGCACAGCTGGTGAGCTTAGGGACCTAAATCACTATGAACTTTCCACTGGTTTTTCAACCCAGCAGCCTGTAGAGAGCGTGTTAAAAGAAGAGATGTACTTAACCAGGCAGCCATCTAAGTCATCACCATCCTATTTCAGTGAACAGTCATTAAACCACATGGTATGGACTGACGGCGCTGGGAAGTGAAGACAAACAGATCCTCCACCTCCCAGACACCAGATTCAACCAATCTCTCATCTTGTGTCATTTTCTTTGTTGTTGTTACATTTTTTTATTGAGTTATAGTCATTTTACAATGTTGTGTCAAATTCCAGTGTAGAGCATAATTTTTCAGTTATACATGAACATACATATAGTCATTGTCACATTCTTTTTTGCTGTGAGCTACCACAAGATCTTATATATACTTCCCTGTGCTACACAGTATAATCCTGATTATCTATTCTACGTATGCCTGTTAGTATCTACAAATTTTGAACTCCTAGTCTATCCTTCTAAGAACAAACGGCAACCCTGTTTTCTGGTGCCTGAAGTAATGAAGGAAGCCACGTGGGACGGAAGAGAAGACTGCAATTAACAGAACTTCAGGGAATTGCTCCCCTTCCTGCATTGCCTTTTTCCTGATTCTATAAATAACAACATTAGCTCATGCTGGCAAGGCACGCTGTTCAGATACAAGAGGCAGGCTTGCGCTTCCACAGATGCAGAGGCACACTGCTCCCCGACAGCTCGGAGACGTCAACATGTCCCCGAGATGGGGGCACAGCCACAGGTCTGCACTGGCCCCGACTCAATCACGCGCTGAGGGGCGAAAAAGCAAGGCAGACCCCCCACTTCCTGTGGGGGCACCAGTGAAAAACGTACCTTCATGCGAACAGAAGTACAGAGAGAAGCACGACAGCCGACGGAACACACCTGAAACACCGAGCAGGAGGAAGGTCCAGAGACCGGCAACCGGGGAGACTGCACACAGAACTTTGCAGGGGACAAAGTCGGGCTAAAAACCCCGAAGAAGGAGACGGATACCAGGGTGACTTAAACGCAGTAAAGGTCAATCACCAAAGCAGTCCCTGCAGACACTGTTCGTGGGCAAAGAAGCCATATCCTATCACACACCTTCCTCCAAAGGAAAGTGGGGAGGGAGGGAGAAGTCCAAAACAGAGCAGACTGTGCAGGAGGAGGTGGCGTTTGTCAGAAAGCACAAACTAGGCAGCCTCACCGAAGGGAAAGACGCTGTGATAAGGCTGCTGTGGGCGCACACACAAAAGGTACAGTTCACTGTAACTCCTTCAGTGTGGCCTCGAGGCCACACGTCCTCCCGAAGCAGGGCTGTAACTGGTGGAGCTGTGAAAGGCTGTGACAGCACAGCGCCCACCAGGCTGCGTGTATGGAGAACCAGGGCCCAGCCTTCACACCTCGGTACTCCCAGCAACAAGCAGAGACCGCATCCAAACCCATGTGCTTTTTACTTTGTTCCAACTGATTTAATGCACTTCTGTGGAGTCACACTTCTTTGGCCAGCCCATCGGAATGTCAATGCCTGACGGGTTGCCCTTCTTCCCAAGAGGCCATCCTCTTACACCAGGTGTCAAGATATTCCTGCATCACCATCCTCTGCACTGGCTGCAGAAGCAGGTTTGGTGCCACCAAGAAAAGCAGACAGTCCTTGATAACCTGATCCCTCTCTTAAAGCAATGCCATCACTCACACTGATCAAATGAACTTCCTGCCAATAGATTCACCTGTTCATTCAACAATTACACATTGAGGGCCAGTCTTGTGCTCCTGAAACCCAAACCCAAGGTTTTACAAAGCCAGCATGCACGATATTCAAAACCTATGGGTCCAAGCTCAGAAGACAGTTTCAAAATAAGAGTTCTCCAAATACATTAAGGAACTTCATTAGAATATGTCCACCAACTCTCATTCAAATATTTAAGCATTTAGAGACAGACTGATATTAAAAATCAGTTTCATAACTAGTCGCACAATATAAAGGGTGTGTATGAAAGTATGTACACACATAAAACCAAATACACGTATCTGTATATTCTACACGACGCAGACTGTGAAAACGGAAGGAGAGGGGAATTGTACACATCTGTGTTTAGAGAAAAAAGAGGACTAGACAGAAATTAAAAGTTTATTAAAATATAGACTTGTCCCTAATGCTTTTAAATAATCAAGAAAAATACTCATAGATGACTAGATAAAGAAGTTGTGTATACAATGGTATACTCCTCAGCCATAAAAAATAAAATAATGCCATTTGCAGCAACATGGATGGACCTAGAGACTGTCATTCTAAGTGAAGTAAGCAAGAGAAAGAAAAATACAATATGAGGAATTTGAAAAAAAAAAAAAGACGACACATGAACTTACCTATAAAACAAAAACAGACTCACAGACACAGTAAACAAACTATGGTTATCAGGGGGATAGGGAATGGGAAGGGATAAATTGGGAGTTGGAGATTTGCAAATATTTACTATACATAAAACAGATAAACAACAAGTTTCTTCTGTACAGCACAGGGAACTATATTCAAAATCTTATAGTAACCTATAATGAAAAAGAATATGAAAATGAATACATATATGTATATATATGACTGAAAGATTATGCTGTTCACCAGAAACTGACACATTATAAACTGACTATACTTCAATAAAAATCAATGTTAACTTAAAAAAGAGAAAAATACTCATGAATCACTTGTATGTTAATGGACTTATCACTACCATAGGTTTGATGGGGTGAAAATAAATATAAAATTCAAAACTGTAAATATCAATTCGCATTTTAAAATTGGGATTACTCTATAACCCCTGGGTCAACTTCCTAACGTGTGTGCATTACGGAAATTCAGGGAAAACGTGGGTACTGACTGCGCGGTAGCTATACCCCTCCAGCTACACACATCCATTTTGCCTTCTTCCCTCAGGACTCACTCTACTGACAGCTCTCAACACCAAAACAAGTTCTTTCTCCTAAAAAGAGACAGCAAATTTGATAACACTACTTTCCAGCATTAAGCTCTCAATAAGAACCACCACCACTATCACACCACTACTTGGATAGCATCTATCACGTGCTTAAGTACGTGTGAACCCGTCTATTCCTCCCCGCAACACGGTAAGTCAGCCACTCGGGAGAAGTGAGCCGAGTCAGGACAGGTGGCAGGACAAGGCAAGAGGGTGGAGAAGGTCGGAGGTGGGGCACCGCAGACACCCAGCGCAGAGAAACAAAGGCGGTAAACAAAGAAAATCCTTCCTGCAGTCTGGCCAAGACTCCCGAAGAGCTGAGGTGCACAAGGGCCCCACGTACCCGACGGCATACAACTTCATTGCTATGTCAAGTTTGGCCACGACAACGACGGGGAAAAAAGACACGACCACAAGGGCAACCCAAGTGGCAGCGTGGGGTGGACGTGGGAAAGACCGCCCTGCCCTGTGGATCCCAAACCGTCCCAAACAACCAAGGGCAAAGTATGCGAAAAGGTGTTCTTGAAACTAAAAGAACGTGGGCACCTGCACATGATTTGCAAATAACGAGTAAAGGGAAAGCCCGCGCCGAGCTAGTCGCAGGCACAAAAGCAGCTTCCAAATAATTCTGCCGATTTTCAGTCACTGAAGAAACTAAGTCAGTGTCATAGGATGCACCTGCCTAAATCAGAGCCCCTGGACCAAGCTCCCCGGGAGCCTGTGGATAAAAAGATCTCAAGGGGCCTTATCTCTAACCTAAATGTGCACTGAAAAGAAAAAAGGTTCTTGGCAAGCAAATTCATCGACTGAGCCCTGTGTTTTCAAAAGTAGAGCTGGGAGCTTAGAAGCCTTACGGGGAGCCTTTGACAAGAGCCACGTCACAGCCTCCCTGGGCAGAGGTCCTCATGAACAAACGCAGGATGCCACCAACTGATACCTTCCTGCACGGTCGCCGGGGAAGACGAATGAAATGCCGGTGTCCGGGCACCAGGAAGATAACGTCAACGTCATGTCAAGTTAGCCATGCAGTTCTTTGTGCCTCCAGGTCTCTGGCAAGAGCCAAACTCTTGTTGACTATGTACCTCCCAACCCACGCTCCTAAGAATCCTCTGATGGTGCTGTGGCCTCCTCACTTCTAGAACCATCCCCATGACAGCGAAGGACCGATCACGGTCGGCATTCACTCGGCCCCTCTGGGGATGACTGGTGGCACACACGAAAACCACGCCAAATTAATTTCTAGGGGGAAGAAAGGGAAGTTACTAGCTACTTTAAAGGTGAAGCATTTTTGTTTTAAAATGAAAAATTAATGAAAATGGCAAGCATGACAGAACACAAATCCTGACTTCTACCTCTCCAGCAGTTTCAAAACCCAATTTAGAGAATTCAGTGATCAGGGGGCTGAGGAGGGAGACTTCTAACGGATGCCTAACACTGGTGCCCCAACGCCAGAATCACACACAACCGTAAACGCCAGGCTCTCGCCCCCACTTGGTGAGTCTCCCTGGAACACTGAACCTCGGATTGTCACGTTCAGAGTTACTCAGAATTTTAAGAAATTTACATCTAAGCAAGCACTTAACCTGCAATGGTCACTGAAGTGAGAAGGCTGACTCAATTAAAATTCTCAGACAAACTTGAATAGCCTGAACATCCTTCCCCATATGTAGGACCATAACCCTGGGCTTGAAAGAAAAAAAAAAACACTAACTGACAGACAAGATTGCACAGGAGACTGATCGGAACTACACTGAAGATAGCCAAGAGAAAAAAGGAGACACGTCACTGAAGGCTCATGAGCCTGAATGCAAAGAAAGACAATCTCAAGGTAATGAGAAGAAAAATAACTTAGCCGTGGGTTTAAGTAATTCAGATCCTGGGAAGCTTTCTGTGTTGTTCCAGTTGTGACTTATTAGTATAATCTTTAAAATATAATTCCCACAGACAAAGGTAAGGAGTCCTCGACTTAAAGCACATCATGACAGAAAGAAATGACTGGGGAAGTAGCATACACTCCACTGTCAACAGAAAAATCAGCGAACAGATCACCCTCCCCGTGCTCGTGAAAGCACTCCTCGGCAAAAATCTTCCAAAGCCCTCGCGGGGTCTGCAGGGAGGGGGGCTGACTCTCAGCATCGCCCACAACACCTGGCTACCTGAGGGCAGAGGTTACTCAACTTCGCACTGATGTGCTCTAGTTACACAGGTGTGCATGTGGGTGGGGCACCTCACATAACAGCCGCCTTCTTTCACGTGCATGATCCATTTCTTAAAGATTTTCATTTTTCTTCAGATCCTCAAGCAAGCAAACAAAAAAGAGGTGGAAAGGGAAGCAGAACCTCCTCTAAGGCCAGTGCGTGGTCTGTTTCTGGAACAAGACAGCCTGGCCTCACTCGCTGGGTGAGCTCAGAGGTCACGTGAAGCCTGCTAAGATCCCTATTTATCTTTTCTGTAAAATGCAGGGGATGGTTTTATATCCCTATCGTGGGCTTGTTCTAGGGATCCAGTGGGATGGTAGGACCCAGCCAAACGAAGCGCAGGAAAAAGCAACACCAGCTACTAATTGTTCAAAGCCTTCTTGTCCTTGACATTTTGGGCAATAACTCATGTATAAATCTATTATCGGCCAGGATGAACATTTAGAAATAGATCATTAGTAACTCCAGAGAAGGGAAAAAAAATTGTATTTTGTGTTTTACAATGAAACCCCCTCCCCAACACCCCCACCAGGGCTCCGATGCCCTCAGCTCAGGCGCACCACCTTGTCCCAGCACCGCCAAGGGATCTCAGCCCCGCTGCGCCCACCCCTGCTGAACAGAAGGGAACCAACTAACATCCCGGGTTCCTGGGAGAGGCTCCCGCAGCAATGATGCAGTGAAAGGCGCAAAAACAAGATGTTCCTCAGTCCTCTGACATTCAGGTTCCTTGAGATATTAGTCCCCCAAGTGAGAATTAAAGATTCCATCAACAGAAGGCTTCATGTTTTAAAAAGATGGGGAAGGCACCGTACCTCTAATCGTTGTATGCGTCCCTTGAAAAACAGAAAAAGGGAAGAATTGGGATAAGCAGCTTCTTTTTTGAGAAGAATTTCCTTTGCTTCATCCAGGCCTGCTTTGTTATCACTGCCATCCAAGGCAAAAAACGGGCGGACCACAGTGTGATACCAGAGCAGCGCTAATCTAAAGGAAGAGGGAGAGAGATGGTGAGCGGCCTTGACTCTCCTTTCAGTGTTTCCACTCTTTAAAATAACCTCATGTGCTCTGCCAATACACACCCCTTCCAAAAGCTCACTGTGCAGTCTCTGAAGAAGTAAAATCGGTCCCTTTCCCCCTTTTACTCTCACCCATATTTGGAAAACTACAACCTCAGAGCACAATATTTAAATCAGCATGGTCCTAGCAGCTGAGAGAACAGGGTGACAGGATCCTGGGGCTCTCCTGCGGCTTCTGGCGGGACTGCTGAAGGTGCCACGGACAGAAACCTCTGAATTCTACAACTTCCTTGTCAATGCGCAAGTTAGAAACAATAACTGCTTACCACAAATTTACTGTCGCCTTACAATCACTTTTTACGTTACTTTTTTGCAAAAGGAAAACGTTTTTTTTCTCTCATGTTCACAAAAGTTGGAGCATCAGCCTCAGAATCTGAATTTAAATACAGGAGCCACAGGCAAAATTATACTAAACTGGGTTAAAATAAGTGAGAGGACCAGAGGGAGAGCCCTTTCTCTAGCCTTTGAGGCTGTTCAATTTAAAGACCAAACAAATGAGTAAGTTTACTTAAAAATCTCTCACTTCAAACGCGTCCCTTTCAATCCAAATCTCATGTTAAACTAAGTAAACAAAATAGATTCAGTGGGATCAGCTTTAATGAAACAAAAATGTTTAACCAACACAACAAACATTTTTATGTAAATGTATGCTTCCAGCATGTGCATAAATTTGGTTCTCTTCTGGAGCTCAGGCTAATTTACATTATTTATTCAATCCATTCGTTTCTCAGAAATTATTAAGATATAAAAGACAGATTATCACAAGTTGCAAATCTGTTCAGTCAAATTAATAAAGGACCACTGTTTGTGTAATATAATGAGTTTGGGGAGACCCGAACATTTTTGCAATGAAAAATTAATGACCTCAACTAAGAGTTAACATCCAAAATCTTCAATACTGACATAAGTAGAAATACAGCTCACTAAGGTTCTCTGTGACATCAACATCTTTTGGAAAAATTGACAAGTGGTGTAATGTCAAAGGACATCCAGTATCTGGTAAAAGTTATTCAAATTGCAAATTGTGGGTATTTACCAGACTGGGGGGGAAGAAAAACAAATGATTTTTAATTGATGAGGAAATGGATGAATCCTTGCCCTGGATGATTCTATCAGCCTTGAACTTCACATTCTTCTGTTTAAATAATCGTTTAAGTTTAGCCTGAATACAATATGACTCAATTTAGCTGAAAAGCACAAAGTATCTAAGCCACATGCGAGAGATCAATGGAACTAACCAGAATCATCAAGGAAAATTACCCAACATAAGGATTTAAGAACAGAAATTTCAGAATCACAGAACAGTCTTATGAAATTTATATCCCCTCACATCCAAAAACCAGGACCATGAATCTTAGTGACTGGTCAAGGTCACCAGAACTGCTTATAAATTATGATCGTTTTACCTGTTTAAAATACAGAAGTCACAAGACTTAAGAACAGTGCTCTGTTCTCTAAAGTCAGCTTATAAACAACACTGAAAACATGGTCCTTGGCATCGCATGAAAAACATAAAGGCATGGCAGATATCAATCAACTGAGCATTTTACCTGACGCTTCCTGTAAAGGTTCTGATTGTCGTTTACTTACTTTCAACACTATATTATCTACCAAAGCATTGCAATATAGCTACTCACGTAGCTAAAGGGGCCTTCATGTCCTTACTTTCGCTTGCATACATCAGTGAAGAAAGCCCCTGCAGGCGGTCTCCAGGAAAACCCAGCAGGTTGATGATTTTGAGCAGGTTTGGGGGCACCATGGATATGCAAAGGTGAAAAAGGCCATATCCAAAGCTAACAGCACCTTTCAGTCTGTTTAGAGACTCCTCAGACACCCCTTCAGCCACAATGTGATTATCATTTGCAGCGTCAGAAGTCAAGGGTTCTTCCATGAGCTTCTTCTGATACAGCTCCTGGAGGGCATTGATGTCCGAATAGCACTTATTGTAAATCTTCCAGGCTTTCCTAAGGATCCACCCACCTTTTATGTACGCTATAAAGAGAAGGGGAGAAAAGATGAAAAAACAAGCCTTTAAAGTAATTTCCCTACATTCATAATAAAGATACTGAGGAATGACCTGAAAAAACAAAATTCTTAAAAATTATCTATCATGACACTTCTTCATGCAGCTTCAAATTCCTTATTTGCAGTGTTTCCTTTTACTGCTCCAGATGACCGCTTGGCAAGAAGCATGTGTTTTTTTGTTCACTGCTGTACTGAGCCCCTCACGGGGTAGCGAGGGCACAGTATATATAACTTTCACTGAATGAACAAATGCAGTTCTCATTCGAATCCAACTTTTTCCCCACGTGTTTCGTGAAACCCTTTACCACACCCCTGAACTATAACGGTGCTTTCCTGATAAAACCCAAATCTGCCCACTTTGTGTTTCCTCCCTCCTCAAAGGCAGCTTCTAAGTCTAAATTTGCTGCTATATTTATTCCCAAACACCAAGCATGACAACTTGCCAAAAAACATAGCAAGCAAAACAAAAAGGATGAATTATTATTTATTGGGTGAACAAATGGCCAGATTATTTAACAAAAAACTCGTTAGTGTTACATGCAAAGAATGGAAAGGATCCCCAGTGCATCTCTATCCAATGCCTGTTCGTGGCGGAACCACACCCAACCAGGCTGGCTTTATCTGGTCTATGACAAGGGCTGTCCCAGCCCATGGAGCTCCGGTGAGGAAGGCTGGCAACGCAGAAGCGACTTCACACCAAGGGGTGAAAATCTAAATTTAAAGCCACTTCCATTATTTCCCATTAGGCCAGTTTTTCTTAACAGAGCCACCTTGAGAATACGTGTCCCGGACGGGTTAGAGATGAATGTGGATCCGCCCTGCTCCACATCCCAGCAGCCCCTCCTGGGCAAGCCCTGAGGTCCTGCCTCACCCTCTCCTGTGATGGGGAAGGGATGGGGGAGTCAGTGCATTCGTGCTGATCTGAGTGCAGCATCACCATGTACTTGAGGAATTTCTGTAACAAGGGTTCTCTTGTCGCTACTGGAGAGAGCCTACCCGCCGTTACCAACATGGCTCCGGTACTCCGACCCCAAAGCACAACATGCACTGTCCCAGGCTTCCAGGCCCTTTACAACAGCAGGAGAAGAAGTTATTTTTCAGTTTCATAAAATATGTAACATAACACAAAATCTGATTTATAAAAGTCCAACCCCTACACTGAAAGTGACTGAAGAATACGTGCGTGCGCAGGAAAGCGAACACAGCGAGGCCTCCTGCTCTCCTGTCAGAGGCCTGTTTACAAGGTCGGCCCTTGGTTGCTCTCTGGGAACTTGGATTTGGGAGGGTTCTCATCACGCCCAGAAACGGCAAGAGTGGCTCACTGTGTCTACGTGGTCTGCACACACAACGTTTTATGCTGGACACCTGCTCTCCTTCTGGGAGTCTGGAGGTTGGGCATGTGCAAGGCAGGGGATGCCTACATGGTGGGTCCCCAGTAAAAACTCTGGGTGCTGAGTCACCGAGCTTCCCCAATGGGTTACCCTTCACAGGTGCTGTTACAGCTCACTGTCCAGAGAACTAAGTGCATCCTACGTGGCTCCACTGGGAGAGGACCCTGGGAAGCCTGTGGCAGAGTCTCCTGGTCTTCACCCAGGTGCCTTTTGCCTTTTCTGATTCTGCTCTGTATCCTTTCACTATGACCAATCACAGCCATGAGTACGACCACCCGCTGAGTCCTCCTTGCAAATCACTGGACCTCACGGTGGTGCTGGGACTACCCCCAATCCTTGGACTCAAAAGCTACTATTTTAATTAAATGCATCAATTTTCTGGCAAATGATGACCGTTTCTCCTATGGGATCACAATTCACAGCACGAATCCCACAAGTTCTGGGCGATGAACGTCCTGCAGTCTGAGTCCACTGAACAGATGGCGATGCGACATGGTGAAGCAGCAAGATAAATTAGCCTACAGAAGCTTCTTTTGGGGGGGGGTTATATTTATAACTTGTTATAAAAGTAATACATGTCTGAAACAATTTATTTTCATTCAGCTCAATTTAACAAGAATATCTAGTGAACAAACTTTACATTTCAGACACTGTTCTAGGAGAATCAAAGAGAAATAAGACATAGATCCTGCCTTTAAGAGGCACAATGACTTCTCCCCTCCCAAATGGAAGTACTGTGGGAAAAAGAAAGGTTTGAGGAAACCCTGAAACTTCTTGGTATGCTAACAAAGTGTTTAGGTTAATTCAATACGCCAGTAAGAAAGATGCCTCTCACTTATGATCCCAAAAGCCAAAGACTGAATAGAAAAACAGAAAAAGGAAACTAAAATATGTATTCCTGGGAACACACAAGCCATTGGATCTAATTAAAAAGAAATAATTGGCTACAGAAAAAAAAAGAAAAAAAAATCTGCAAAACTCTAAAAACATTAATCAGCTATTACGTTCCTATCATGTGCCTATGATTATGCTTGGCGCCTGAGAGAGATAAATGAACTGTAAGACACAAATCTCAGCCCTCCAAAGGCCAATAAAATTACAAAATAAAACAAATGAAAAAAATCAGCGTGTGACATAAGACTCCATATGCATATAATGCTCCATTGGGTCATACATAAAAAAGTGAAAACAATGTTGAGATTATGAGTGAATTGTCCTTTTTTATTTCCTTTTTGTCATGAAGTTATTTTCCACGCAATAAACGCATAAATTTAAAAGTGAAAAATAAGTACTGCAGGATTTCAGTAGAAAACTTTACTCCCTCCTGTCCCCACACCAAGCTGGAAATTTAGAGGAAAAACTGAACTCCGTTTTATCCTTTATTTTCCGGGGCTACTGTCCCTTTACTGAGGAAGCACTTAGGGAAGGGCAGCATTCCAGAAGCGCGAGTATGAAGGAGCAGATGGACAAGCTGTTCAGTGGCCGAGTGAAACAGGGGACACCCTGGGCCAAGCCGGCACAGGGATGACGCACTCAGATGACAGAGGCCCCTGACGCCCAGCCAAGGGAGGGAGGCTGGCAGGGACTCCCTAAGGCTGGGGGTAAAGGGACTAGTGTTAGGGCATCAAATCATGGTAATCCAGGTCCCAGGCAGAGTCAGTTATGGATACGGATGGCAGCAATAGAAGCAAACATAAAAATCCATCAGTGCTGACCGCTTGGAATTCAGCTAAACAAGAAGAAGAAGAAGAAAGCAACATGGTAAAAACTCGTTTTTATAGAATAAAATAAAAGTAATTCAACATCTTTAATTTCTTGTCTAAGACGGGAGCTTAGATGCTAATGTTTCTTTTAAAAGCACATGTTCGAGCCTACAGCAACAAGCACTAAAGCCCCGAGTTGGAGCCGGGTTAACAGAACTCAAAGTTTTGACCAAGTCAAAGATAAGAAAATGAGATCTGGGCAAACGAAGTTAGCATGTAGACAGAGATTTTGTCTCTACCACTATTTTAAGTTTAGCTCTGCATGGAAACAGGCCCCCAGGACTCGCCCTGCTCCCTGTCCCAAAGACTGTGACCAAAACACCTGAGCCCAGCCAGACCCTGGCGGGAGGAACAAAGGCTGAGTGAGGACCCACGACTGAAGCTCAGCTCCTGCAGAAAAGAGGCTTGGTCCGCTGACGTACAGCAGCTCGGCCAGTGAGCAAGCAGGGCGAGCAGGTGAGCACGGGGCCCTTCAATCTGCACAGCCTCCTCTGAAAGGGCAAACACAAATCATCCAGCCAGCGTGAGTGTCCTGATGGAGGACGGCACAGAGAGCGGAAAACCTCAGACCGTGTGCCCTCCCTTTTGAGGGCCAGCCTCCATCAGCTGGAGGTGCAGGAGAGACAGGAAACCCTGCCCCCACAACGGGGGGCGGGGGCAGTCCCTCCCTGGAAAGGGCAAAGGTTGTCTAGAAAATGAAAATATCAAGTTACACTAAACGGACCCTGGGATACATTTTGTAGTTTTTTTTGTTTTGTTTTGTTTATTTAAGTGGAGATTGTTTCTGGTGAGAGGTCTGACCATAGCACTCTGTCTGTTCACTGGTCCTGGATGACGCTGAGTAACCACTTAATGGAAGGTATATGTTCAGCTTTGCCTTTCTTGTGATCCACATAAAAGACTTGGGAAGAAAAAAAGATGATTTAGTGTTTACTTGTCAGCCCACCTCCTCATTATCACCTTTACCCCTGGTCAACAGATTTCTAATAGACTCACTTCTCCAATCCCTAACTATTCTTGGAGTTTCTTGGGGCTCAGAATCATGCATCTCATTCCCAAATGCCATCATCCTTCCTCCATTCCTCCCTTTAATTCATATTATACGCCCATCACGTGTGAGGCAAAGGGACCCTTAGCAAGTGCCAGGAACACAGAGAAGGAAACAGACTTCCACTCTTTATAATCCTGCTCAGGGACCGGGGATCCTTGACTTTCCTAGCAGAGTTTAGGAATCACTCGTTCCCTGTGCAGCCTCTCTGACTAACTCATATGTCTACTGGTTAAAGTCTCGCCCTGAATTATTTATTTAGTCCTCTTTCTCACCTGCTAAACCATCAGTGCCCTCAGGCAAGAGCTACATTCCATTCATCTCTAGACCATTAGCATTTATCATCTCTTACCATCTGACACATAGTAAGTGCTCAATAAATGTGGAGGGAAAAAGACAGCAGGCAGACACAGTCCCAGCCCTCCAGAAGTTTCCATCTATTACTGTAGGCAGACATGGAAATACAGGTGTGGACTGTGGTGTGATGAAAGCTCTAACTGGCTACGTACAGGGTACAAGCAGAGCCAAAGGCCAGATGATGGAGCAGAGAGAGCAGGCCATGAAGGAGGGAGGCCGGGCTGCACCTGGAGACTCACGAGAGCAAGAGAAGGTTGGGGCGCTCCCGACAGCATGGGCGGCACACGCAAGGGTTGCAGGCAACCGGGGATTCAGAGGGCGGCAAGCAGCCCTGCTGAGCTAGAGGTGGCTGGGGAGGGGGCAGGTTCTTCCATGGCACCTGAGGAAGGAAGCTGGATTCCAGCTTGCAGGTGATGCTGCAGAACCGCCAAGTGTCTGAAGCACAGGCGTGGCATGTGTTAGAGAGGGCGCTCTGATGGCATCAACAGCATTGCAGAGAATGTGGCCTGGAGCAGCGGGCGAGTCATCAGCAGGATGTTCTACTCTTGCAGAGGCGAATTCCACAGGACAGAAGGAGCAAGGGGCATGGGGGCTGAGGGAGAAGGCCCTGAGAAACCAGGAGTTCTGGGCCATCTGGATGCATAAGCCACCACTCTCCAAACTAAGGTGATGGGAAAATGGTGTGAGTGCTGGAGATTCAGGTATGAAATAAGAAATTCACGGCTCATGTCCTGGTTCTGTCATCACTAACAAGCTGTATAAACTGTTCAACCTCAAATCATTCAGCCTCAACTGGCTCACCAGTGAAAACAAGGAAAACCACTTCATTTGAGAAAAATTTATGGAGCATATATTATGCCAAGAAGAGTAAGGCAGGGGGCAGATTTTCAAGTCCAAAAGGAGATAAAGGAAACATAATAAAACAAGGTGGCAAGAGCCATAAAATCAGTTTTAAAAATGAATTCTTTTTGTTACAAAACTAATTAATATGTGCTCACTGCAAAAAAAAAAAGCCTTTGGATTAGAGTAAATTAAAAAGCAGTTCAGGAAAATGGAGAGAGATGATGGGCGCAACTCATTAGGGATGTTCAAGGAGATAAAGCACAAGGGCTCTTTTGAAAGTATGAAGCATAAATGCAGCCAGGGGCTCAGTCCTCCCTGAGCTTGGTTGAGTCTGCGCACCCCCCCCCCCCGCCCCACTTCTGTGCCACCTGATCGAGGAGTGGTAGGAGCCCCTATAACAAACATGTCCAAGAAGGAGTTTTTCTAAGAAAATTATTCATCAGGGAAGTTTAAGAAATGGATCCCAACAAAGAGTAAATTTTTCAGAGTTTAATAACCCAGTGGGTTTCTGAAAAGCAAATGAAGCACATTTTTGGTTGTTTCTTTGAAAAATTACTGAGCTATTCATAAAGCAAATGACCACCACGTGAGTTTATTAGAATCTGAGGTTTTCAGTCTGTCAGTTTCCTTTCAATATCACTACGACGTTCAGTAAATTACACAACATCAGGAAAAACCAAGAGCGCTACGAAAAATCTACGACCAACTGGGTTAAAGAATTTAAATAATTGATTAATATCAACCTTTTAGGAGAAAGGGAGAAGGTCATGAAGATAATCTGTGAAAGAAATACAGTTTATGGATAAAATATAAAATTAGCAAAGAACACCTGAATGTCCCAAGAGGAACTGGTTAAATAAATTGGGGGCTCATTCACATGACAAACTGATATGCTTTTAAAATTATATTTCGAAACTCTGAGTTATAGGAAAAATACGTGAAATATAATCTAAGAGGGAAAGTAGGATACAAAATACCACAGATTCAATTCTTTTTAAGAAATATAGAGAAACATAAAAACAGAACATTAGCCATAGTGATTTTCTCGGGGAGCATAATGGTGAAAGGCTGGCAGGTACGACTCTGCAGAACTTGGGGGACATAAGGGAAGGGCAGAGAAAAAAAGGATTGGTTTATTGGCTTATCTAATTGAAAATAAAACTTTAAAACCCTTAAAAAAAAAGGGGGGGGATTTTCTCCAAGTGGTAAGAATAGAAATGACTTGTTTTTTAAATTTTTATATTTTCCAAATTTTCTATAACATTTAGTCATTTTACAATCAGAGTGATTTTAAAATTAAGTAGTACTAACTGGTGATTCTGAATTTCACAAGGGCAAGGACCATCATCTACACGCGCTCACGTAACACAGTGCTCGGCGTTGGGTGTGCTCTGTCGTTATCTGCTGAATGGACCAGTGAATGAACGCGTGAAAGACAGATTAACACAAGGAACTCCTAGATACCCTTCACCCTGATTCCCCAGACATTTTTACTACATTTGATTCATCCGTTTCTCTCAATTGGTATTTTCTTAATGGCTAAAATTAGGTCCTGAGAAAAGTCCTTGAGTCTCAGGAAAAAAGTTGTCCAACGTCACAGAAGACATCAGAGCTTCTGTCTCGACCAAAGAGGCCCAGATCTGTTCACTGCTCTTTTACATACATGTGAGCGTGGAGCACCAAATGGGCGATTTTACATCATGATATTACAGCAAATTCACATTCAAATTCACATGAGCTTTGAGCCCTCAACCACATAAGTTAGTTACTGGGAGAGTCCTGAGATAAGAATTAAAGAGAAAAAATGGATCAAAAAGAAAAGGCCACAGTACAATCATAAAACACAGAAAAATATAATTTCCAGGAAGTCCAAATTTTGGAGGTCATAAGAAAAGGTACATTCTACTTTTGACTTGGGCCAAACAGAAACAAAGCGTCCTCAAGTCTGAGTGGAGAGAGAGAGAGAAGAAAGCAAAGGGAGGGGAAACGTGGCTTCCAGCCGTCTAGAAAGAAAAGTGTATACTGGGACTTGGCAACATACCCTCCCTTCTTCATTTAAGGTTTGGAAGAAAATGCTTTGCTCATTGTAAATTCTAGTTGATTTCCTTTTTGAATTTTCATTTTTTTCAAGTAAATCCTATCTACCAAAGAGGCAGGTTTCTGCCATCAGAATCAGACATAAAATCATGTAAGTGAAGTGCCAAAGTTAACCTCATGGCGAGTTCTGAGGCCCTCGGTCCAAGTCTATTATCACTTGGGATATTAAAGCTACAAAATCCTGGAAAACATCTGTCTTGGGCAAATTAAGTAAGAAATTAGTTTATACTCCTCACTAAGGGTTGTTAAAGCACAGGTCATTCAAGTATATTAGGAAATCTTTAGTACAGGCTCAGGCCTTCAATGACAACTTTCTGAAAAACTTACATTGAAACTCATTCTGTTTCACTTTTAAGGATAATTACCCCAACTTGATTCCCACTAAGAAAAAAAATCTAAGGCACTGGTCATGTCTCTAAGCATGACAGAGTATCTGGAGACGAGGGGATGAAACACGGATTTCTGTATGAAAAACTACACCGCTAAACACACATTGAGCACTTGTGGTTTCAGTTTCTCAAGCAATAAATCAGGACCACACCCCCAAAGAGGTGCCACGTGTTTTCAAAGACTGAAATACGAGGCGTTTAAAAAAAGAGTATTACCAATTACGTCCACTGAACAGGAAAGCCTTGGAAAACAATGGTGCGGCCTACCTGACAACTCCTGTTTCACAAAGGAGAGCACAGCCAGGTAAACTTGACAGTCGGCTATGATTATCTGCCTCTGGAGCCGATCGACCATAGAGAGGGTAGATTTTCGGACATCAACCTGTTTGGTGGGAAGAAAGCACACACCATAAATCACACCCAAGAACAAGACTCCTTCCAAACAACGATTACTTTACTGTGCAAAATAATGTCACAAGGGAATTGTGACACACGGCAGTCACTGAAAGCCAAGGCCAAGCTTAGCCCGTGAGCCTGTTCGTTCCACACAATCCCACTAAGGCGAGCTTTGTTCTGTTTATGCTGTGCTGCTGAAGAGCTCTGTAACTCAAAGACAAATATTCTAAATGATAAAAACTGAGTTCATGAAAACCCATACAGAACTTCAGCATTTTATCATTTTTTTTAAACCGTGAAAGTTCTTACTTATCCAAAAAAAAAAAATCACTGAAGGTACAAAACACTGTCCCAGGGTAAATAACCTGAAAAGCCACTATGCAGCCATCTGCCTTCCTAATACGGTCGGCATATCTATACACATGATATCAGGTAGGACTGACAGTAGGGTTCATTCCTTTGGTGCATGCAACTGAGATGTGAGGGCTGGAACTGATTACCTATTAGTTAAGGAGAAAATACTCTAAATTAAAAATGAGCTTTGAAGGGGGAGGGTATAGCTCAAGTGGTAGAGTGCATGCTTAGCATGCACAAGGATATGGGTTCAATTCCCAGCAGCATCTCTAAAAATAAACCTAATTTACCTCTCCCCACACCACCCCCAAAATTAGCTTTGAAGGAATCACAAATTGAGCTTGAAATTTGAGTCACAACCTCCAAGGTGACTACCCATAAAAAAATAAGCAAAAAGTAAAACCAAAAAAAATTTTGACCTTTTCTAAGATGTTGGACTTTCTCATAAAGAATGTTTCTATGTGATGAAAAATCACTCTGAAATAGAACAGCACATTTTTTTTTTAAGTATAGTTGATTTACAATGTTGTGTTAGTTTTTAGGAGAGCAGTAAAGTGATTCAGTTATACATACATATATTCTTTTTCAGATTCTTTTCCATTATAGGTGGTTATAAGATATTGAATATAGTTTCCTGTCCTATAGAGTGGGACCTTGTTGTTTATCTATTCTATTTATAGTAGCTTGTATCTGCTAATCCCAAACTCTTAATTTATCCCTACCCCACTCCCTTTTCCCCTATGGTAACCATAAATTTGTTTTCAAAGTCAGAGTCTATTTCTGTTCTGTAAATAAGTTCATTTGTATCATTTTTTTTTAGGTTCCACATATAAGTGGTATCATGTGATATTTGTCTTTCTCCATCTTACTTCATTTAATATAATCTCTAGGGACCATCCACGTTGCTGAAAAAGGAATTATTTCATTTTTATTCGTGGCTGAGTAGTATTCCGTTTATATATATATACATATATATATGTATATATATATACATACACACACATACACACACACATACACACATATATACATACACACACCACAACTTCCTTATCCACTCATCTGTTGATGGACATTTAGATTGCTTCCATGTCTTAGCTATGGTAAATAGTACTGCTACGAACATTGGGGTGCAAGTGTCTTTTCAAATTAGGAGTTTTCCCTGTATAAATGCCCAGGAGTGGGATTGCTGGATCACATGGTAACTCTATTTTTAGTTTTTAAGGAACCTCCATACTGGAACAGTGCACTCTTAATACAAAGTAAACTTGAACAAAATAGCTTTCATATGCTTTCACAATGATATAAGAAATCATAGGATTTTTGCAAATATAACAATAGTTCACAAAGTATACATGAGAAAATGGTGTCCCTTTTTTCTAGATTAGCATAATTCATCGTGGTCACTGTTGCTCCTGATCCAGTTCCAGCAGCCATCACTGTTTGCTTAAGCAAATGTCAGCGATTGATGCTTCTGTTTCTTTGCTTTTAATAATAGCTACTCTGCAAGGTTGTTGGAAGGGCTAACGAGATACTGTATGTAAAAATGCTTTTTAGATTGCAAGGACCCATTACAAACGTTAATTATTAACACAGGTGCCAGCCATGGTACTAGATATTGAGGATAGATATGTAAATAAACTTACAGTCTAACGAGGGAATGCTGATAACTGTGTAAAATGTAGTCAGTGCTCTGAAGGATAACGTACAAGGAACTATGGGAGCCTGTAGGACGCATACTAACAGGGTATAGGGGCTCGGACAAGAGTCCTTGGAGGAAATGACATTAAGGGACAACTAAAGAAGGAATACAAATCAGGTCAAGAGGGAGAAGAATGTTCTAGGCAGAAGAAAAGTCAATGGCAAGTCAGCCACATTAAGGAGCTTGGACTTAAGTGCCATGGCAAGGGACGGGGTTCAGGGACACTGAAAATGAAACCAGCAACATGTTATCTGCACCTTTAGTGACTGTATTTTGGAGAATGATTAGATAACAGTGAGACTGGAGGCATCATGCCAGTGACGGTTGTTTTAGGCAAGTGGAGATGGTGACTGGCTAAGGGAAACGGCAGTGAGGACAGAAAGAAGCAGACGGATTCAGGTCTTCAAGAAAGAGTCAGCAGGACTTGGTCACTGACTAGACGTAGGGTTTGGAGGGAGAGGAATCAAGGAACACTCCGGCCCTCCTGGAGTATCAGGAGATGGTACTCTGGGCCCATCAGTGGCTCCTCATTGGCCAACACACAAGCAAGAGCAGAGGGGAAGCCACCTGGACTGACAGGAAGGAGAAGAAGAGACGAGTGGTTCCTGATATATATGCAACCAAAAGACTGTCTGCCAGCTGAACACATGACACACATGAGACCTCTGGGCACTCCAGAAACATTAGCAGTAGGGGAGGCCTCTTCCAAAGCCTGGAACTCTGGCACTGAAAGGTGAAAGAAAAATCAGGGAAAGTGGATTTTCATGTCACTGTGACTTTATTTGTAACCAGGGCTGGAGAGGCCTTGGGAAAGGAGGCAACCAGCTGAACTACTGAATTATGCCAAAATGCAACATATTTGAAATACACATATGAAAGCCTCATTACCAAAGCCCTTGCCACGTGGCCCACTATGGGAGAAGGGGATTTTAAGATACCAGAAGACCATGCACTGAATAGCTCTCGTGACTAAGGGGGTTCCAGTGCGACAAGAAACACACTTTATATAATCAAAAGCTGTACGCAACATCGAGTGCTTCAGCCATATTCTAAACACCAAAAAGTAAATAAACCGTGTTCCCAGTGGCACACAGTTCAAAATCTAAAGGCATAATACTTACATTCTTCTTAATTTTATTCTTGATTGTTTCAATAACTCCAGCCTCTTCACTTTCACACAGCTTTTCTGTGGTTTTTAAGTCATCACAAGCCAACTGCATTTTTTCGTCCTCAAATGTCATCATAGCATTCTTCCGAGAAAGAAATAAGAATGAAGCAGTTAAGGGTCTGAATATTGAGGCCAATTTATGACAACACAACTCCAAACTAGGGGGAAAAAACCATCTAAATGATATACTGCAAGTAAGAGAATCAGAATGCTACAGCATACCCTATTCATTTAAAAAAAAAAACCCTATAATCTCAGTATGAAATAAGCACATACCTCTATTACACCAGCATGAAAAAACATGGTAACAAATGTCCTTGCACTCACTGTTCTATAATTTTTTGGTTATTAAACGCAGTAATAAAACTCTATATAATTTCTGATTGGTCCACTTAATTCAGTTTTTATAATGGTCTCAATGAAAATTGCTTTCTATCCACACATGGACCCCTGGCTCCATCAAATACAGCACAAAACATCAGCTGGTAGGTGCTCTTTGAAAATTATCAGTCTTTTCAGGGACAGCAATTCCAATGAGCTCACTTATAAGAAACTCATTTTTTATTGTCCACAGTGAAAAAATTCCACTGACAGCTTGTTTCCAAGCACCTGATCCTGGTAGATTTTCTTCAGGCCACATTTGACTACAGAGGAATGATCCTCTGCTGAAAACATGCTATTTTCCCCCAGAAGGACTGAGGTTTCTGAGGTAAACGGGCCACAGGGGCAGAGACAGGACACCGGGTTCTTGGAAGGACCTAATGAACTCATCGTAACTAACTGACTGCTCCTTATCACGTTCAACCTGCCCACCCAGGCCGGCATCCTGGGCCTCCTTCGTATGACTCTAACCTACTTATCCATTCTAGCCAAACCAGAGCACAGCCACCTTTGCCCAAGCATCCCCACTACATTTTCCAACCAAATCCCAACTCTGCCACAGCCTCCTCGCCCAGCTGCCGCCCCACCCAGAACCACTTTCCTTAAGATCTGGAACTACGTTTTCTTGCAAAGAGTAGGCCTTAAAAAGCATAATAAAAATGTTGTTACATTGCCTGGCAGTAAGAATAAATAAGTAGCTTGAATGAAAGTCCCTGTCGCCAGAAGCTGGCTGTGACTGAGTACCGTCAGGCTGCTTCCAGCGTGCCCATTTGCTGAGATCTTTCTAAACCTGGAATCTAAGTGCCTTCTCCATTTTACTTCTCTCAGTCTCTACGTGTGATTTTTGTTGTTGTTGCTGCTGTTATGTAATTCTATGACAGTTTCTTCTTTAATGATGTCTGAAAGTAGTTTGTGTGATAAATGTTTCTGAAAAATAAAAGCATCCGATTTTCTTCATTGCCCAATTTACTTTAAAAACCAACTGCAACCTATTCCCTCAATTCCTAAATATTAACACTTGAAAATGTATACAGTAAATGACAAACTAGCTCTGCTGATTTGACTGGTCTTTCATTTAACTGCTCTTTCTCAGCAATTTTAGAGCGGACCTTTATTATCCAAAGTCTTTCATTCCCAACTCTAATGCAGTTTTAATTTTTGCAAAGGTCTTTTGATTACATGTTTATTTTAAAAAGGATTTTGGCTGGGAAAATAATACTCCAGAAGTAGCACATAAGCATTTTATGTTTAAACTTAGGGAAGGATATCTCACAGTGTTAAGAGGCAAACATTTTATTCGTTTTTAACCGTCAAAGACCTTCCTCAATAGCGCATACAGCCAGTAACCACTAAAAGACACGCTATGTGTTTGTTTTCTTCCCACCAAACCCCCTTCCCACATCAACTTACCAAAAAACTGACAAAGCTGGCTCCAAAACTCATTAATGGGCTATGATTTCTGTTAAGAAAACAAAATAAAATTATTTTTATTGTAAAACTTTATTTTTAAAAAATTTGCTATGCCAGGATTCTGTATATTCCTAATAATTGGCCAGAAGTTGTTAAGGTCTTCAAGTTGATTAAATTACCCTAAGTAAAAAGTAAAAGAGGCAAGGAAGTTCACAGGTCTGTCTACCAGGATAAAGTCTGCCCCCAAGTCTTCCAAGCAAGGAGCAGAAAGTCATATTGTAATAGACACTGCCTCAGTAAACCCATCTGACATCCGCAGATACACGGCCAAAGGAGGACGATTAATACTCATTTCTAAAATGCAAAACATGTTCAAAACTTCATACACATAAAATAAGTATTATTTTTAGAGTAGATTAAAGGGTTTTACCACTAAGCCAGACCTTCTAAACTCACTTATCCCATCCAAAAGACTTTAAGAATGCCTCCCTCAAGTCAGTCATCCCCCACTGAAATACAGTCATTATCCAATTTTATATGTAAGCCAAATATGAAGCCAAATCAAACTAATACCAATTCAACTTAAAGAATATAAGAAAATAAACGCTCTGCTTCAAATTCACAACCAATACAAAAATCCAAATCCTTGTAAATTGCAGTAAAGGGAAAGCAAGTTAGAACTGGCTCCTAAAAATAATTTTACTGTTTTTGTCATTGTGTAAATACATTGCTTTTGCCTTTTTTTTTTTTTTTATAATGACCATGTATTTAGTCAGTCCTTTACTGGAAATTGAGGTTACGTCCCAAGTGAATGTGTGTGTTTGGTGGGGGTGTGCATGAGAGGGACAGCGGGCACAAACACACACACACACACCCAATGCTCAGATGCCCATGAACTTTCCTCTTTGAGGGCAGGGGTGTGTTGTGGGCAGGGATCAGTAAACTCAATTTATTTGAAATGCTAACCCTATGCCACAATTTTTTCTTCCACCTACTTGGCACCTACTCACATGCTACAGCAAAGAAGAGTTTGTTTACCCCCACTTAACAGGGTACTCGAACCTACAAGAATTAGGAAGTTCAAGTCCCTCGGGAAGAACCCGCAGCAGCACTCACCCCCCACAGCCAGCTCCACCAGCACCTCCCAGCGCGCACTGTGCAGGCTCCCACCTCCCTGCACTCACGCCGGGACAGACGCTGTTTCCCACTCGGCAGCTCCACACGGATGTGCCTTCCCAGGCTCCCACCCCACGACGTGATCACTTGGTTTGCACATCAGGGTCCCCACTAGAATGTTCTTTCTTGCTTCTTATCCCTCATCATCCTGCCTTACACACAGCAGGCATCCAGCAAATACGAATCAGTGAAGGAATGAAAGACAGAACTCTGCCTTTCCCGAACAGACACATCTCAGTCAAGAGCTGATCAGCCTGGCTTCCCCGTCTCTGCTCTTTCCCGCGCTTCCTCTGTCCTTCTGGGAGATGAAAGAGGCTGAACTGAGGGCCCAGTGTTGCTACCTTTGCTTCTTGTTCCTGACTACAATTAGATTTCGGAGAGCCAAGGCTATGAATGATTCATGGTGCCCTGGCCTGGCCATTAGGACTTCACGTACCATCTTTTCATCTAAGTGAAAAATCAGCGCAATGGAAACATCTTTCCCTCCTTGAAACATTGTCTCTAGAAACCCCACGCACCTGGGAGCACCAGGCGCTCAGTAACGACCTGACTGAGAAGCAGGTATATGCTGCGTTCTTTACCTGGTGTTTTAAAGGCTTAATCTAACAACGTTCACTTGTTTCATCCACTTGATTGTTTTTTTTAACTCAATATGATTCAGGTAATCCTACATGAATTTACCTCATCTAAATCAATTTTGGCCCACCCATGTGTTTCCACACAAAATTTATTCAATTCGGAGATTTGGAAATGTTCCCAAAGAGGACAAGGGTCAGTCCTCCAACACTGATGCCAGAGGGGAAGGAAGAGCTCCTAGCTCCTCTCCGTGTGCTCACACACGAGGAACCAACAAGCAACGACCAACACGGGAGGGGAGTGAGGCACTGTGGAAAGGCCAGGTAGAAAGACAAGCATTAGAACCAAAACACAAACCTTCCTAAATACCAGAAGATACATAACAAAGGAGGCAGGGGCAAGTGAAACAGACCACATGGTGAAAAACCTCACATTTAAAACAAGGGAGGTGGGGGGAGGTAATACCTCAGTGGTAGACTGCATGCTTAGCGTGCACAAGGTCCTGGGTTATCCTCTCTTAAACTGAACTATAGCTTCAACGAGACCTCAAGCAAAATCCCTGAGGTGTGTGTGTGTGTGTGTGTGCACGCGTGTGTTTGTGTGTTTTGAAAAGTTAATTCTAAAATCTGTATGGAAAAGCAAAATATTTAGAATGGCTAAATCAAATCTGAAGAAGGCCAACCAAGTTGGAGACCTACATTACTCGGCATCAAACGATTAAAATTAAGAATTTCTGGTCACTCCTAAGAGACTAAAAAAGGCAAATACACATATCCAACAAAGAGCTCACCTTGAGAATACATAAAGAACTCCCATGAATGAGTGAAAAATGACTGGCAACCCAGTTTCAGATACCCCTGTACTCTCAGATTGGCCGTACTTTAAAGGACTGATAATACCGTGTGTTGATGAGGATGTGGAGTAACTGGAACTCTCAAACACTGCTTCGCAGCATCTACCAAAGCTATACACCTGCTCTACTAAAACTCATCTACATGCCTGATCTACTAAGCAATGCCTGTCTATGATTCAGTAACTTCTTTCTTAGTTACATATATACATAGAATAGAATTGAATTATGCTCCCAAAAGATATGTATGGTATGTTAACAGTGTAATAGGGTAGAACAAATCTGACTCCATACTGGACCTGTTTCTTTTACTCTAAACCTTTGTGTTCTATTGCTTTTGCTACAAGAATGTTGCCGATAGCCTGAAATATACAAGACAGCCCAATTCTCAAGGCTCTGACCTTTAAAAGTATAACACTTCACATTCATTCATAAAAAGATTAAAAAGTTGCAGAACAGAGAATAACATTTGTCTTGTTCCAGGTTTACAGGAACATCATGGCCTGGCCTATGTGGACAGCTGCAAGAAAAAAGGATTCAGACACCAAGAAGTTTGCAACAACCAACCACAGCCCCTCTCCTTTTAGTATAAAAGCCTGAATTCTAACTAGGGTAAGATGGTTCTTTGGGACACTCCTCCACTATCTCCCCAGTCTGATGGCTTTCCAAATAAAGTTACTACTCCTGGCCCCAACAACTTGTCCCTCAACTTACTGGCCTGTCACGTGGCAAGCAGTATGAGCCTGGGCTCGGTAATAAGCATTCTTCATAGTGGCCTCAAACTGGAAACAATTCAAACGTCCATCAACAGTAGAACAGATCGAATAATTGCAGCATATTCATTCAACGGAATAGTTCACTGCTATGAGAAAAAAAAACTACTGCTAAATGCAAAAACATGAGTTAATCTCACAGGTGTAACGTTGAATGAAAGACGTCAGCCACAAGAGTATATACTGAATGACTCCATTTATATGAAGTTCAAAACCACTATTCTGACCTCTAACGATGACAGTTCAGAACAGTGATACCGTTGAAGGGATTCTGACTGAGAAGGAGCTGGAAAGAGGATGCTGGATTGCTGGAAACATCCTTTAATTTGATCTGGATCTGAGTAGTTACACTGTGATATTTACATATGTGTACCTTCTTTATTGTATGTAAAGTTTTCTTTATGAAAAAGAAAAAAGGAAAAAAAACCATAAATGATCATTGATGGGTATTTGATTATATTAGTGAATTAGTATTAGTTTTTTAAGGGAATTAGTTGGTTTTTTGTTTTAGGTACAGCAATGGTATAACAGCCACATTTTAAGGACTATTTTTTGGAGGTGTATATGAAAGTATTTACAGATGAAATGACTGAGATTTCAAAAATAATTTGAGATCGGAGGATTAAGCAGGAAAACTGTCGAAAATACAAAGAAGCAATGGATGGTCTATTTATAAATTTATGAACATTGCCATGGAAATTTAAAAAACAAAGTTTCTCCAGCACATTAAAAATTGGACTGATGAAGATTTTGTTTCCTAAAACATAGTGGGAGGGAATACATACATGTGATTTTCAAAGGAATACTTTTCCACTGAATAAATGAGCATATTACAAGACAGTCCCTAACTAAATATACTTCTTTAAATGTAATTTTATGTCCCAAACGCAGTGACAAATGGCTAGTTTCTTAAGCCTTTCTTTGATTTTTCTGAAAATGTTCTACACATTCATATACTGTTGAATTCTTAGAAGAATTCTCCAAACAACTTTTCTCCCCTTCAAATATGTGGGGATATTGGACTTTGTGTATTACCAGGGAATTCCAGGGCCATCTGGACCTAGTCATCCCAGGGCAGTCACTTCATCTCACTATATCCCTGAGATCTCAAAGCTGAGGACTGAATAAATAATCACATAAACTCACCCCACCACCCAACTGCTCTTAAAAGGGCTGTACCTTTGCTGTGACCTATGCTGTTTTAAAAATCATAGTCCCAGAGGACCACAGGAGTCAACTTCATAGAATCACCAATCAAGACATCACTGAATGCTTCTCTGAACACCTTGCACCATTCCTTAAGAAGACAACTTTGGCTTAAAGGACAAGTGATAATCTCTGCTCCACCCAGTATCTCCAAAAATGGGCTCTAAGGGGACAAATTCTTTCTGAAAGTCATGTAAAATAGTGCCAACAGAAGAAAAAAGCTAAGTTCATGAAGCCACTCACTGCAACATTATCCAGAATAGGGAAAATCTGGGTTTAAAGAAAAGCCTGTCTACAGAGAGGAAAAGCTTTAGTACGATGGATTTGGCAACGGTTTCTTTGCTATGACACCAAAGCACAGGCAACAAAAAAGTAAAAACAGATAAACTGGACGACATCCAAATAAAACACTTCTGTGCAAGAGACAATCAACAAAGTGAAAAGGCACCTTATGGAATAGGAGAAAACATCTGCAAATCATATGTGACAAAGGGTTAATGTCCAGACTATATAAGGAACTCCCACGACTCAACAAAAAAACCAAACAACCCGGTTAAAAAGTGGGTAAAAGACATTTCTTCAAAGATGATACACAAGTGGCCAAAAAGCACATGAAAAGAGGCTGAACATCACTAATCATTTTGGAAATGCTAAATCAAAACCACAATGAGATACTGCCTCACACCCATGAGCATGGATATTATTGAAATAACAGAAAATAGCAAGTGTTGGCAAGGATGTGGACAAACTAGAACCCCTGGGCATGGTTGGTGGGAATGTAAAATGATGCAGCCACTATGGAAATCAGTTTGATGGCTCCACAAAAAAATCAGAAGCAGAGTTACCATATGACCCAGCAATTCCAAATACCCCCCAAAAACTGAAATCAGGAACTCAAACAGATATTTGTACAGCATTATTCACAATAACCAAAAGGTGGAAGCAACCCAAGTGTCCATCAATGGATGTACCAATAAACAAAATGTTATGCATATATACAAAGGAATAGTATTCAGCCTTTAAAAAGGAAGGAAATCCTAAAACATGGGCGAAACTTGAAACATTACATTAAATGAAATAAGCCAGTCACAAGAAGACCAGTACTGTATGATTCTGCTTCTGAGGTTCGTAGAGCAGTTGAATTCAGAAACAAGAAGTAGAAGGGTGTTTGCCGGGGGTTGTGGGGAGGAGGGAAGGTAGAGCCATTTAAGGGGTACAGAGGTTTAGTTTTACAAGATAAAAAGAGTTCTGGAGGGGGAGGGTATAGCTCAAGTGGTAGAGTGCATGCTTAGTGTGCCCAAGGTCCTGGGTTCAATCCCCGGTACCTCCTCTAAGAATGAATAAGACTAATTTATCTCTGCCTCCCCCCAAAAAAACTAAAAAAAAATTTTTTAAGAGATCTGGAGATGCAGTGCACAACCATGTGCATCTACTTCCCCTACTGACCTATATACTCTTAACAATGGTTAAGATGGTAAACTTTAGCAGGGAATGGGGCAGGAAGGGACAGAGTAGGAGTTCGAAATTTGTAGATACCGACAAGTATATATACCACAGATAAACGAGATTACACTGTATAGCACAGGGAAATATACACAAGATCTTGTGGTAGCTCACGGTGAAAAAGAATGTGACAATGAATATTTGTATGTTCATGTATAACTGAAAAATTGTGCTCTGCACTGGAAATTGACAGTATTGTAAACTGACTATAACTCAATAAAATAAAATTTAAAAATAAAAAAGATGGTAAACTTTATATTGTGTATACTTTACCACAATTAAAAATTATCTGAACATGGGGGGAGAAGTCTGCAATAGGATAAATGCCTCATAAAATAACCACATGGACTATTATGACCTAGAAAAATGCCTGACAGCATCTACTGTGAAAACAAAAGTTGTGGCTACACTATGTTCCAGTATGTACAGACAAGAAAAAACGAATATTTGTTTTAAGGGGCAGTATGATTAAAGGTGATATTGTCAATGATGAGGAGCGTATGTAAGGGGACAAACAGTCACGACTTAAGCTGCACAAATCATCATCTCTGCTTCCATAATGTCACCATAGACATTCTCTCTATAGTCAGACAACTTTCAGACAGAAAAGTACATCATTTAAGTCAATTTACTTGTTCTAAATACTCCCCGTGATTCAGTTGTTGCTTTGAAACAATTTCTCAACAGAACACATCATCCAGGCAACCTAACAGCATAATGGGGTGATTCAATAGCAAAAAAGCCAAAGCCTGCTTATGTGGGAGTGAGTTGTTCACTGAGTGACAAGCTGAGCCTAGCTGTGCCCAGCTGGGGCCCAGAGCACCAATAACGAAATGCCCCAAAAGAAGGAAAGAGAGACACTCAAGTTGAGGTTACTCTCCAGTCTGATTGTTTTCCAAAAACAGATGCAAACAATTTGGGCATTGCTGTCTATATTATCTAAATAAGATTTTAAAGGCATCCTTTTCAAAAATTGAAAAAAAAAAAAAGGAGGCCAGTAGGACAAAGAGAACCACACATTTTCTTGCTATCTGAACTAATTACCTTATTTAAATTTTATATAGTGAAATCTTCCCTCTACCTAGCTGACTCCTCCCCACTCTGCTAAGAAAAAATGATAAACTTTGTAACAGAGTTTCATGGAAGCGGAGTTAAAAACTAAAACATGCCAAAGTCAGTACTAAGTAGATTAAGCCTTGAAATGTTTACATTTCAGGGGATACCGATCACCTGAACGCAGACCTCAATTAAATTGCACTTGTGGTTCCTGAGCAACTGGCTCAACTTTCACTGCTCTGTTTTTCAAGTTCTCTGAGTACTACGGTGCTATCCAGTAAGATTAACTTGATTCCTGTGCAATGAATTGTTTTCCAAATACACTGATCTTACTTTTTAAACACCACTCAGATGGGAAACTATCCCGGTGAGCTACTTGAAGATGCTGCAGCAATAATACAGAAGAGGATGTCTGGCCTGCCCATGCACAAGAGCATAAAAGTCATTCCCACTTACTGACCAAAGAGATTGAAAGATTTCTCTCTCCTCACACCAAGAAAACAAGGAAGAACAGTGACATTCTCAGCACCTGGTTCCTGCACCATTCATTCAACAAACATCATTAAAGAGAACATCCACTGTGTGAAGAAAGGGGAAAGGGTCCTCAGAAGTCAAGAAGGAAAAACTCTAGACCACGGGTCTAGAAAGAAAAGTGCCCTATTCCCTCAGATGGTGGCCGAGGAAAATAAAATGTAAGAGGATTTTTCTTAGCATGATTTATAATAGTTAAGAATATTTTTCCAAAGGAAAATCCATTCTGAAAGCATCTTCGTTAGAAAGTACTACAAATGCTTGCTGTATTCCATACAGCGCCCTGAGGTCTCATATGACTGGACAGCGTCGGTGCAATGTTCCCTTTTGAAGCTTGTTACCAATTGGGTTGCAATATAAAATTCATATCTGGTTTTTTGAGACAGAAATCAGCTCCATGGGAACCCCAGTCGATGTATCCCTTTCACGAAGTATCATTCCCTCTACAGGTCTGAGAGTTAGGTACCCAGGTCCATTCACCCCACTGCTCCATGTCTTCCAATTCTCCCTGATACATTTCCAGTTTTAAAGCAGCTTCCCACAGCACACAGCCACCTCTGAGCCTGCGCAGTGAAGAACTGAAGTGCCAAGCTTATCCAAGCCAAATGATTAGGAGAGTGATTAAGGAATCAGGCCCACAAAAGCAGCACAATTCACTATCAAAGTCAAAGAAATAATGGAGGGTTTTCCAGGCTGTTCTTTGTGCCATCAACAAAGTTATCTGGGGGAAAACTATACTTTTTTTTCTTTTTTAAAAGAAAATGTTTTTTAAGAAACATGTTTAACTTTAAAATCACATACCCAAGTCATAACCAGATAACATTCTGTAGTTTAAAAGTAAATGAAAAGTGGCCTCTTTTATACATGGTGTGACGGGGGAAAAATCTATTTTGTTTCATTTATTCATACAAAATATTTGCTCAATACCAAGTATACAGCAGGCACTGCACTAGGCACCAGAGATACAAAGATAAACACAAACACTCATGCTCTTCGTGGAGCATACACAGTCCAGTTTGGCTGCTAGGAACAGTCCAACAATAATAAATGGTGAGGGAAAGTGGGGAGATTTTACTCAAAGTCACCCTTTGTCACCATATTTTCCATGGATGAACGAGGCTTACTCTAGCATATTTGATGAAATCTAAAAAGGGCTACTTGCCAGCTTTGAGTTCCTCTTCTCTGGGATTCTTTCAGGAGGCTATATTAATAAGCCTCCCATCACTGTCGCATCTCTGTATTTTAATCCTCTACAGAGCGCCTACTGCTATTTGATATTTATCTTTTTATTTGTTTGAATGGAAACTCCCCAAGACTGGGAACCCCATCTTTGCCACATGCCACTGTCCTGACCTCACAGGACCCCAATCCATATCCATCTCAAAGTAACTGACCATCTCCTGAGAAATCCACACTTCACTACATTTCATCTCAGGGACCTTCCTCCACAGGTTCAGAAAATTCCCAGATGAGATCGTCGTCAGCCTGAGCCCACAAACACCACTTTCACTAAGAAAAACCAGCACACTTGTTTCCTCGATCAGAATATAGCAGTGGGTGTACACGAGAAACTGACAGAACACTGTAAACTGACTATACTCCAATTAAAAAAAAGAAGATAGCAGCGGGGAATTTCATCGAAAAGCTCTATTCTTCTCAGACAATTCAAAATGTGATCCTTGGGCAATTTTTTATCTGAAGGATAGCATGTCTCTAAAACATGGATCATCATGGCCATTCAGTTTATGACTTTTGATTAATGACGATTTGGAACAGGTCCAATCTTCTGTCTGGACTTGTATCATACGCCCACCGTTCTTAGGGAGTTTGGAGTCTTTAGCGCTCCACCAGCCGGCCCCAGGGGCAGCCCACCCAGGTTGGGGGTGCCCCCAGGCCAGGAGGGCCACCAGTCCCCAGGGAGCGGCGTGTACAGCGATGTTTGCACTCACTGCCACTGGAGTGTCTTACTGTTTGCTTTTGTTACATTAGCTGCCAGTGATGTGTGGCCTTGCATCTTATCTGAGAACGACCTTGTAACTCACTGCCCGGTGCCAAGAAGCCACAAAATCAATGGAAGCAGAGAAGCCATCAGCTTGCGGCAGAGCCCGGGAGGACTTCTGGGGGCAGGTGGAGACTCAGGGCTCCTCCCCACATACAGACAGAAGCAGCAGGTGCCTCAGTGGTCTGTCTCTTCTACAGCTGGAGGTAACAATTACCTACAGGTAGACAAAACTAATGAGTCACTCTGCACAGCACTGAAAAAATAACCAGGACCTTGATCCTGACTTCCTATGAAAACTGTTCAGACAGATGCATTTCTAGGATGCTCATACATTAAGAATGCATCCCCTACTTATGTGAAGGGTGAAACTGTATCTCTTTTCATGTCATCATCATGGTTTACTAAGTGAAGAAATTCATTCAACAGTGGCTGGCATGTAGAAGGTAAAATGTAAGTATTTACTGGATGAGGGTGACAAATCATGGGCTCGTCCACAGAAAGAACATCTTTTCTGTGCCTAGGAAGCTATTCTTGAAAACAGGATGAATGCTTGCATAGTCTCTGGAAGAGACAAAATGCTTAAAGTGATTTCCTTTCTTCACTGTTAGCTCTCCTTAAAACATCATTCTACAAGTATACGTCTTCAACTGTTCACCTCTAGGACCCTAAATACTTAGGATGGCATTATAAAGGCCGATTCTGAAACTAAGACACCTTTTAGTGTAGTTATAAAATTTTCTCTTGAGTTGGCAAACATCTTAAAAATTTCATAATCATGTACTGGTATGTTAACTGTACTTACTTTTTAACAGTTTTTGAAATTTAATTACATATAGTTTTTACTAAGAATATAGTCTACAATAGGAAATAACAAACTTTTTTTTTATTTTCTTCCCAGTTTATTGAGATATAATTGACATACGGCATAAGTTCAAGGTGTACAATATAAATGATTTTATAGAGAGAGAGAGAGAGAGAGAGAGAGAGAGAGAGAGAGAGAGAAAGAGAAATACTTACCACAGTAAGGTTACTTAACACATCATTTACCTCACATAATTACTATTTTGTTGTTGTTATGGTGAGAAAATTAAAGCTTCACTCTCACAGCAACTTTCGAGCATACAATACTGTTTGTTAACTGTGGTTACCATGCTGAGCTTTAGATCCCCGGAACTTACTCATCTTGTAACTGTAAGTTTGTCCTCTCTGACAGTCATCTTCCCCATGTGCCCCACCTCTCAGCCTCTGGCAACCACCATTCTACTCTTTGTTTCTGTGAACAAACGTTTCTTTTTACTTACACGCTTGTAGTCAACCCAAGCCCCAAAAGAACTCCTTGCATTTGAAAAGCCCACTTAAGACAAAACCAAACTCAAAACAGCAATCACGGACACTTCCCATGAAAGTGGTATCTTAAAAGGTAATTCCTGTTGTGATTTTTTAAATAAACAGGATCATAGTGCACAAAAAGCAATATCTAACTCAAGTAAAGTTACACTAACACTAACTGCTATTCCAGAAGAAGAGATAGAAAAAGGTTACCTCTTCTAACCAACACTTTACGCGTAATTCCAATGTTTATCACAGCATTCTCTCTAAAGTAAAAAATAATTCAAATCAGAATGGCCAAGGGCTTTAATTTCCTACTCATACTAGCACGACTGCCTTCAGGCTGCAGGCAGGTTTGCATAAATGAAAAAGGGCAGCATGGAAGAACACCTCATTTGTTTAAGGAAGTCAGAAATAGGGTACTTAATTGAATTTAACAAAGTCAATTCCTCTCACAAGCCCTTAACTGCCTGTGCACCTATCAATGTCTTGTAGTTTATCAAGCATTTCCTAACTGCAAAACTTTAACATTTTGGAAAGTACATGTATCTGTTTTCCAAATTCACACAAATTATTAAACTATGCTGTATTTTTATTTCTATTCTAGTAGCGGCATTGTCAGACCACAAAAACATGCAAAAAGTAACAGATAAAACCTATCTACAAGAGACTCTGTTCAATAACAGAATGAAGACATTTTTGGCCAGATTAAAAATACTGTGCTGATATTTGGAAAAGCTACACTACAGATAAAAACAAATGGGCAATGTATCAAATAAACACAGCTAAATGAATAAAACGGTGTTCCATTTTCACATGCTTTATCTTCCTCTGCAGATCCCATCTCCAACGCGGAGCTGTTATTTTATAAAGATCTGCTATGATTCCAAATATTAACAGAAGGCAATATTTCCTTCTTCAATCCTTTTATTAAAGTATGAAATAAGGCTTCATATAAGTAAGGGTTTGTTTGGTTTCACTGTTGTTGTTATAACACACAGAATTTCCTCTCTGTAGACCATCTGCCCTCCTGCTACAAAAAGAAATTAAAAAGGGAGTGAAGGAGGGAGAAAGGGGGAAGAGGAAAAAAAAAGAAATGCTACACCCTAGTTTAAGAATGATATGAATGACATGATTTTTGAGTCAAAAAGTGATGTTAAATACAACTTGCACGTTGAACAAGCTGTAAAACCACAAAAAAATTTAAGAATTATCAGTATAAGAAAGTATAAATCAATGTAAATGAATACCTTCTTAAACTGTGGCCTTTATCAAACCAAGGTTTTCAGCAGAGCAGCGTGAATGGCATGTTAAAACTCTATGATATAGAAGCAGATGTATAGAGACAGCTAAATATTTCAGTAACAAATATCCATGTAAATTATGTGCCATGGAAGTCAAGTTAAGTTATTTAAAACTAAAGGAAACACATTCAAATGGATTTTTCCCAAGTAAGCATGGTGGACATACTACTTTGCCTATGTGCACTCAAACACACAACATTTACAGTGACAGATGGGAATGAAAATTGCTGCAAATCTGTTGACAAGTTCTGTTTTCCTATTTACCTTTCAAGAAACTTAAAAATATTTCTAAGAATCTACCCGAAGAAAAACGAAACACAGAAAATTATTTCTACACAAAGATGTTCTCTAGAATGGGCACATTATGATCTATTCTCCTAGTAAAGTATTATTTTACCCCCCCAAAAAGTTAAAAGGAAATGCTTACTCCTGTGTGTCTGAAAAAGAGCGGGCTCTAGAAAATGCCCCTGAGTTAAGACCTCAGCTTGGTCATGAACTGACTGTGTGACCACAATCAAGATACACAAACTCTCAGCCGGAGCTTCCTCATCTGAAAACTTGATGTAATTACACAGCTGACCCTTGAACAACAGGAGAATTAGGAGCGCCAACCCTCTGCGCAGTCAGAAATCCAAGTCCTGCTAACTCTGCCTCAAAAAGCTAAGAAATCAACAAGTGACTCACTCACGGGCAGGAAACTGAAAACGCCTGAACAGGACGAGGACTCAAGCCCTAGTTCTTCTGATTCCATATATTATGATCTCTAATCAAACACAAACTTTTCTGCACCCTCAGTTCACTTAAAGACCTGTCAAATGAAAATACAGGTACTGTATTTACTGGAAAAAATTCACATGTCAGTGGACCCATGCAGTTCAAACCCATGTAGTTCAGGGTCACCTGTAGATGGGTGTAATTACTGAATGAGAAAAACATCTAAAATGCCTAGTTTGAAGCCTGGCGTGCAGTGACCATGCAATAAACCAGTCACTCCATCCTAAGTGAAAAAGCAGATGACACAGTAATGTGTGTAGTCTGACGAACTCGGTATAGAAATAATCACAAAAAGAAATGTTACCTGAAATGTTATCTATGGGTAATGGGAGTAAAGACTGATTTTTCTATTTTTCCTTTCCGATTGTCAATAAGTTAGCTAGTATCTTAGCGACCTCTTCCCTCTCATCTGCTTCCCTTGTTTGCTTTAGTTATTTTAACAATGGAGAGAGCGTGAGACGCTGTCTTGACTCGTGAGATGCTGAGCATTAGGGGTAAATGAGCCCATGAAACACTTTGCAGATGGGGAACCACTCCTTCAATCCGGAGCCCGCTATGCTCACCCCAATGCCACACTCCCCAGATTTTTCTCCCAACCTGAGAACTCCCCGGGGTGCACACCCGAGCCCCTCCCCCCGCCACGTGCCCTGCTCAGGGACGTCTGCGGGCCTAAAGGTCACGGCTCAGGACCAGAAACCAGAGAGCTCGGAGAATGAGATGGCACAAAACGGGCGTGAAAACGCTGAGTGTGGGACAGCTCCTCACGTCTGGGGCTTTGCGTGGAGCAGCCACGCGCCCAGCAGCAGCTGGCAGGTGTCCGGGACACGTCCAGAGGGCTTGGCCGAGCACCTGGCCCCAGGGTCCCCGGCCCAGCACACGCTCAGAGGCTCTGGCTTTACTCGTTTTTGTTTTTCAGTGTGTTGACTATGGGCTCTAACAACTTGCTTCTGTAAACCTTCAGGCCTCAGGTGGGGAGGAGGGGGAAGACGAAAAGAAGGGTGTCACCCAGGAGTTTTTGATTTCATTCTTTTGTCAGCGTATACTGCCACCATTGAATTTTCAAGCTATTTCTACAAATTTTATTTTCTACGACTCTTAGCCGGCTTCATAAATGTCTATCTTTCACATGTGTGTGCTGTATAACTCCAGCTAGACTCGAAGTTCCCTGAGGACAGAGCCCAGGCCTTACTTCCCCCATATCATTTCATTTATTTTATCACCAACACGCCCTGCCCCGCAGGCGCTGCACACGGGAATTTTTATGAGGGGCACGGTATCTGGTCCCGCTGCTCACAGAAGCTACCACAGGGCCTCAGGTCACAGGTGTGTCTGACACATGACTGGCTCCCCAAAAAGCCCCTGCAACCCCAAATACCATTAGGTGCACTCCTCATTTGTGCTGTTTCAGTAAAGAGAGTATTTTTTGTTTTAGCCTTTTTAATGTCTTAAAATTAAAATTGCATTACATTATATATATTAAGAGGCAGTGAAAGGAAAATCCGTGGCCCTGGGAGAGAGATTTGGTAATATACATTAACACCTATCCTTCCAACCAACAATTCCACATCCAGACGTGTACCCAGTCAAGTTCTTCACGTGTCAGACACGCACAGAGATGTCGTTAGGCACTGTTAGGGGCCCTAGGGAAATGGAACTCACTTAAACAGTTGCTGGTAATGAGGAAGTGCATCACCTGTTTATATGATGAAACACGATGAGGAACAGTTAAAATAATTACACTTGACTTTACACGGGTAGACTTCAAAAAAAAAAGGTGGAAAAATGCAACCTGCGAGGGGTATACATTATGTGCATTTAAAAATACAGACACATATGTTGTTTATGGAAAGAAACATGCACTAAAGGTGTAAAAATGGGTGGAAAAGACACGCCAACCTGAGGACGGTGGGAGGCAATGAGGGAGGCGGTCACTGCACTGAAATACATTTGGGGTCTTAACTGCATCTATAATATCTTATTTCTCAAAATCTGGAGTGAATATGGCAAATGTTAACGTTTGTTAATTCTCAGTATGAAGGACTTTTATAATATGCTATACTTTTTTGTATGTTTAAAATATTTAATAATTTAAAAAGAAAACACGAGATCATACCCCCATTAAAATTAAAAAGTGTCAAGCTCTCTCCATTGTTAAAATAACTAAAGCAAACCAGGGAAACAGATGAGAGGGAAGAGGTCGCTAAGATACTGCTGGACCACGCATCAGGGAACTTGTTACATCTCACATTTGCTAGGTCTCTTTCGAGCTGGCAAATGGCACTCCTGGGCTGTCCCCTGCACTGGGAACCCAGCACCGAGCCACTGGCTGGGTCCTGGGTGTCGTCTCCACTGCTCAGCAGTCTGCAGAGCTCCCTCAAACACAGGCTCCCTGCAAGACTCAAGTGTGTTCTCCTCCTGGGCTTGCTAATCAATGCTAATCCTGTCATCAAGGGAAAATAACTGAGTTTCTGCCATAATGGACTACACGCACAGGCTGTTTTATAAGCTATAATTAGCCATGCTTTTTAGCATTGCTAGAAAGTAGGTGGGCTCATTTTGAAGCAATGATCACTTTTGCTGGCGGCATTAGGAATCTAAGAAGCCACAAATTATGAAATGACATAAATCTGGATTTCAAAAGGAAATACTCCTACTCATCTCTTAAGAACCCAACCCTTGAATCCCCCACTTCTTTTCTTGAACTCAATCATTTCACTACTTTATCTAGTGAGAAATTCCACTAACACCAGTTTCACTTGAATATCTCATCACAGAATGTGTCCTACAACCGACATTTCCTTTTTGTAACTGCTATAGACATAATCAGAAATGTAGAATGTAGCCTAGAAAAATATGGCACCACCCTTTCAAACTGATGCCTACAATTGCCTTGTTTACAGACATGCATGCATACGAAATACACACACAGTAGAAACTCAACCAATACCCACCCACCAGAAACTCCAAATTAAGCAGTATGAGAGAAACAGATGTCCTTCACCTGCTAAAGGCTCAAGCCAGTGGGCTCTTCTGTGTTTACTGAGAGCAGGGCAGCAATTACACCCAAACACGCTGTACCTGTTGACTTTATTACTGTAATTATCGAATTCATTGTTTACTGTGCAGACAGATGAAATAAGACTTAACAACATGTTATACATATGAAAAATGATTAAATGCTTTGAAAGCACTGATAAAGGCATAGAACTTTAAAAGCTCCTTTAGGATGAGGGAGCGTGAGATAGTTGTAAAAGACTTGAGGATTAAGACCAAGCGTTTCCTCAGATCACTTTGCAAATGACTTCACTCTCTGGCTCCTCTTGAAAGCCCCTGATGATAAAAATCACAGGAATGCTTTGTAGGTGAGGCTTATGCAAGAAAAGCCCATTGAAAATCCATCAGCAACTCACAAAAGGCAAGGCCCTACATCAAAAGTCAGAACACAGTGTTTACTAGATGTTCTTTCAGTTTATAATCCCTTGATTTAACTGCCTTTTTAAATTACATAATCGTGAGTGGTCCACCAAGGTCCATAAGAGGCCTCTCCAATACACTCATTCAGCTACTTCAGGTCCTTTTGTGACAGTCAGTACGACATACATTTTCTCCCCAAGAGCGTTAAAACACTTGGTATTAACATTTCCCAACTGACGGCAAACTGGTAAAGAAATTGTTACAGTACTTAATCCTTCAAATGTGTCCCTCTCTCCCTACTCCTTGTCTCTCTCTGTATGGCAGCACCATCTAGTCAGTGGCCCAGAACATTTTCAATTCTCCCCCAACAACCAAAACACAAAAGACCAAGCAGCCCTGGCACCTCCACCTCCTCCAGCCTCTCCCGTGAACTGCCGTGGCCTCACAGCCGTCCCATGGGCTGTAACAACTGCTGTGTAACTTTCCTTTCCTCTGGATTGTGTGTGCTGCTCCCAGTGTTAGCTTTCTGAAACAAAAATCTTAGGTCACGCCTCTGATCAAAAACCACCAATGGCTCCCTGCTGCCCAAAAGGACAAGACTAATGATCGTGGTTCCATGCAGAACACGGACCCACCGACTTCACCAGCATCGACCTCCGTCCCTGCTTTCAGTACACCCTCCACACGCAGCAGGGGGGAGCCTGGCCCTGAACACAAGGCTCACAGAGTCAGACGCCACTCCTCCACCTGCCCGAGTGCCCCTAAGCCACCTCCCTACTCTTCCTCCCAGCACCTCCTCCGACACTCCCCCAGTTCCCAGGGCCCTGGGTTCAAGTCCTGGCTCTGTGCAGTGAGTGAACGGAAAAAACGATTTAATTCTTCCGAGCCTCAGTTTCCTCATCTGTAAAATGGGGGAAATGACAGTTCCCATCTCACGAGGTCCGGGGAAGACTGAATGAGGACACGAGACACAGCGCCTGGCCCGCAGTAAGTCCTCTTCAAGGTCTGGCACCCCTGTCGCTATGGGCTCAATTCTGTCATACCTCCCTCTCCCTCCTCACTCACACATGGAAGTCCTAACAGCCAATGTGTCTGGATTCAGAGACAGGGCTTTTAGGAAGTAATTAAGGTTAAAGGAGGTCATGAGCGTGGATGCTGAATGTGAAAGGATGATGACTTTACAAGAGGAGGGAGAGCGCTCTCTCCCCGCTCCGTGTTCTCAGAGAACAGGCCACACAAGGACAGGGCAAGAAACTGGCCATTTGCAAGCCAGTAAGAGACTTCTCTCTCAGCAGAGCCTGAGCATGCTGGCGCCCAGAAATCAGACTTCAGACTCCAGAACTGTGAGAAGAAAAGTTTGTTGCTGAAGCCACCTAATCTGTGGTACCTTGTTACACAGCCCTAGCAGACTAACACACCTGTTCTTGTTTCTGTTCTCATGATGCGACTCCATTTAAATGAGATGCTATGTGATCTTCCTCACCAGACTGGTACTTCTTTGAGGGCAGGGAAAGGGTCTTGCCCTCTTAGGACTTACCATGGTGATGTGAACACAGTAGGCAGTCAATAAATGTTTAATTTAGAAATGAAAATAATGAGGATTCAATTTTAAGCAAACATTACCCTTCTGCAGAAGCTGGTGTTGAACTTAAGAACTCCGTGTCATCACCAGACTTGCATTTGACTACTCAGAGAACACAGATGTGTAGCAGGGCAAGTGCCACTTCTTCTGTTCTATTTTGACAGACCCCAAGCCGAGACCCCGCCTGCAGGGAGGTCTCAATGTGAAGCCTGAAGAATGAAAAGAGGTAAAATGTAGTCTTTTCTCCTGACCCAGTCTCGGGCCCTGCCTTCCACGGGTGTGCGTCAATGCAAAACAGCATGGCCCTTTACAATCTCCTTGAAGCACTGAGTTCACAATAGCAGCCCTGCCACCAACTACGCGTTGTCACCTTCACAAACGTGTACTTAATTTTGTATTTTAAAAGGGAGTGTATCCAGTGTCCAGGTGCTAAATAGTTAACACCAAGTGTTATAACCAACAAACACTACACAGAATATCCAATACATGCAAGCGTCAAAACAAGTGAGAGACACCAGCTCAGTCTTATCTACCCCTCCCAGTGAGACAGTTTTTCCGAGACCACACAACGCTACCTTCCAGTACTCCAGACAAATCTCCTGTCACAGGGGATCCACACATTTGAAGAATGAGGGGTGACCGGCATGTACGGTAGGGCCCCCAGTAAAACTCACGTATGAAAGCAAGGATTATTTATGCCTCACTTACTGACGGAACACCCAGTGCAGGCCAGACAGCAGGCCAGGTGCCGGGGACACAACAGTGAACAAGTCAGACAGGGCTCTTCACGTCAAGGAGCGCAGCCCAGCGGAGGGAAGCACCACGTCAGGGACCGCAGACAGTGCTCGCGTCACACAGCAGTGCAGGATCCCTAAAAGGACCATGCGCACTGGAACATGCAAATGGCCTTACTGATAAATGGGGGAATCAGAACTGTCCTGTGACCTTTACAAATTTTTATCAAAGCATTAAGCCCACAGTGAACATCACACTCAATGGTGAAAGACTGAAACCGTTTCCTCTAAGATCAGACACAAGAAAAGGGAGCCCACTCTTACCACTTCTACTCAAAGTACTAGAAGGCATCCAGAACAGGAAGGAAGTAGAATTCTCCATCTGCAGATGGCCTGATCTTCCATATACAAAATTCTTAAAAATACCAAAAACACTGTTAAAACTAATAAAATTCAGCAGAGCTGCAGGATACAAAACCAGCATATAAAAATCGACCACATTTCTACACACTAACAGTGAACAATCCAAAAAGGAAATTAAGAAAACAATTCCATTTCCAAAAGCATCAGAAAGAATAAAACTTAGGAATAAATTTAACCAAGGAGGCAGAAGACTTATACACTGAAAGGCTCAAAACATTGCTGAAAGAAATTAAAGACAACAACACTGATAAATAGACAGACATCCTGTGTTCATTGACAGGAAGACTCAATGTTGCTAAAATGTCAAGGCTACCTGAAGCTATCTACAGAGTCAATGCAACCCCCGTCAAGATCCCACAGACATTTTTTGAATAGAAAAATCCATCTTAAAAGTCATAGGAGACATAAACGGCCAACAGGCACATGAAAAATGCTCAATATTGAAAATTATCAGAGAAATGCAAATCAAAACTAGAATAAGGTATCACCCCACACCAGTTAGAATGGCCATCATTCAAAAGTCCATGAACAATAAATGCTGGAGAGGGTGTGGAGAAAAGGGAACCTTCCTACGCTGCTGGTGGGAATGCAGTTTCGTGCAGCCATTATGGAAAACAGTACGGAGAGTCCTCAAAAGACTAAAAAAAAAAAAAAAAAAAGGCTTACCATATGATCCAGCAATCCCACTCCTGGGCATATATTCAAAAGGAACTCTAATTCAAAAAGATACATGCACCCCAATGCTCATAGCAGCACTACACACAATAGCCAAGACGTGGAAGCAACCTAAATGTCCCTGGACAGATGACTGGATAAAGAAGTTGTGGTATATTTATACAATGGAATACTACTCAGCCATAAAAAATAAAAGAATGCCATTTGCAGCAACATGGATGGGCCTAGAGATTGTCATTCTAAGTGAAGTAAGCCAGAAAGAGAAAGAAACATACCATATGATATCACTCATATGTAAAATAAAAAAAAAAAAAAAGGACACTATGAACTCATCTACAAAACAGAAGCAGACTTCCAGACTCAGTAAACAATCTTATGGTTACTGGGGAAAGGGGATGGGAAGGGATAAATTTGGGAGTCTGAGACTTGCAAATGTTAGCCACTATATATAAAAATAGATTTTAAAATACCAGCTTCTTATGTATAGCACAGGGAACTATATTCAGTATCTTGTAATAACCTTTAAGGAAAAAGAAAATGAAAAGGAATGTATGTATGTATATGCATGACTGAGACATCGTGCTGTACACCAGACATTGACACAATGTGACTGACTGTACTTCAATTTTTAAAAAGTCACAGGAAATCTCAATGGACTCTGAATAGCCTACATAATCTGGCAAAAGAACAGTTGGAGGTCCCACACTTCCTGATTTCAAAACTTACTACAAAGCTAAAGTAGTCACAACAGGGTAGGTACTCACATAAAGACATATATACACCAACAGAACAGAATACAAAGCTCAGAAATAAAACCTTACATACATAGGAAAATAGTTTTTTCAACAAACAGTGCTGGGAAAACTGGATATCTACATGCAAAAGACTGAAGTTAGACCCTTACCTTACACCACATAAAAGTCGATCAAAATGGACCAAAGATCTAAACGTAAGAGCTGAAACTATAAAACTGTAAGAAGAAAAGCGAGGGAAAGCTTCATGACAGGAGATTTGGCAATGATTTCTTGGTTGTGACACCAAAAGCTCAGGCAACAATAAATTGGATATCAACATTAAATATTTTTCTGCATTAAAGGACCCTATCAACATGAAAAGGAAGAAAATATGTGTGAATCATATACTTCACAAGGGCTGAATATCCAGACTATATCAAGGACTCCTACAACTCAACAAAAAACATGATTAAAAAACAGCAAAGGACATGAATAGACACTTCTCCAAAGAAGACATACAAATGGCCAATAACCACATGAAAAGATGCTCAACATCACTAATCATGAGGGAATTAAAAATCAAGACCACAATGGAATATCACTTCACACCCATTAGGATGGCTAATTGAAAAAAGAAGAAGAAAAAAAAAAAAGAGAGCATGCTGAGAAATTGTAACTCACGTACTGTTGATAAGAATGCAAAATGGGGCCACCACTATGGGAAACAGCATGGCAGTTCTTCAAAAAATTAAATATAGGATTACCATATGATCCAGAAATTCTACTTTGGGTATATACCCTCCAAACTAAACACAAGGCTGCAGAGAGACATTTGTATACTCATGTTCACAGCAGCATTATTCACAATAGCTAAAACACAGAAGCAACCCAAGTGTCCTTTGATGGTGGATGAATGGATAAACAAAGTGTGATAAACACACACACTATGGATACTATTCTGCCTTAAGAAGAAAGGAGATTCTAATACGTGTTATATCATGAATGATCTTAAAGACATTATGCTAAGTGAATAAGCCAGTCAAAAAAGGACAACCATGGTGTGATTCCATTTATATACAGTTCCTAGAGTCATCAGATCCAGGGAGACAGAAAGTACACGGGTGGTTCCCAAAGGCTGAAGGGAGGAAGGAATGGACACAGAGTTTCAGTTTGGGGAGATTCAAGTTCTGGAGATGGATGGTGGTGACAGTTGGACAACCATGTACTTAATGCCACTGAACTATACTCTTAAAAATGGTTTAAATGATAATTTCTCTTACGTATATTCCAATTTGAAAGTTTTAAACATTAAAAACATACTATCAGTTATAAGTGTATAGGAAAATGAAACAATACTGAAACTCACATTTACTTAGTAGCCTGCCTATAATTTAAAACATTCGAAACATTAAGCATTCAAGTATTTTACTTCTCTAAAAAATGTATCAAGAGTGTTAGAACGGTGCTTGCTTTCTTCTTGTCGTGTAACTCATGACACAGAGCAAGCGTTTTTGCTACCATGCCTTGCTGAACTGGCATGCTGCTTCCTACCTCTGGATCAGCTTCCGCATTTCAACCTCTGTGCTTTCGAGGTTGTCAAGTGTATCTGAGATTCCTTTATTGTGACGCTTTTACATACCTCATCTGCCCTGGGACATCCTCATCTTTTTCCTAACAACTACTTCCCTGCTTTGGGTTGATAAGCTCGTGCCCACTGGGCACCCGTGGGTGCGCACGGGGAGTCGCAAACGACGGCAGGGTCAGTAATCCCAGGTCAGCTATTCCTTCTCAAATTCCGTTCTTATTTGATTCGAATTTCACTTCCTGCATTATCACCTTTTTCTTTGCTGCACCTTCATCTCTGTGGGGCAAATCCCTCTTTCAAATAGCCGTTTTTCATAAAATGTCATGTGGGTTTACCACCATGAGACAAGGAGGAAACAATAACATACTTGGCCGTTTGTGCGGGAACTGAGTAAGAAACGCGCAGGGACCAATCACAGGCGGACTCTGAAAGAAGTGATGTGCATCTGTTACATCTGTGATGATTTGTGGGCGGAAGGGCCGGCAGCTTGTGTGCAGTTACTCACAGCTGATACACAAGTGAAACTGAAATGTGACCCACCTCACAGGGGGACCAGTTATTTAACTAACCTCTGGTAACTGAAATCCATGCCTATTAGAACCACGCAAGTCAAGTGCTAACTATGTACAATTACAAACTGAGGTGAGAATCCCAGAAGAAAGGAATATAGTTCTCAGAGAATTTTCAAGAATCTGAAAGGTGACCGTGATGGCTAGAACCACAGGAAGGAAGAGCACAGCAAGCAACATAAGGTGACAAAGTGGCATGACTGGCTGAGGCGGTGACATTTTGAATGAACATTAATATACATTCTGAAGCTTACCAAAACCAAAACCATTGTCAATTTAAAGCTCTTTTACTTTTCCATGTTTATGTAAACCACCACATGAAAAGAGGAGCTAGAAATCTATTTTATAGCATGAGCTTCCTTGGCTCTGTACAGCCCTAGCCTAGAAGGAACACAATGAAATTGTTCTAAAATATAAGAAAAAAGAGATAAAAGTAGTAAACGGCCAAGGGGCAAACCACGCAGGGCCAAGCCACACCACAGAGATGCTGTCAGAGACTCTGGTCCTAATCCTGAGAGCAGAAGGAGGTAATTTTAGTTTCCTGCTGTAATAAATTATCACAAACTTGGTAGCTTAGAACAACAGAAATTTTTTCTCTCCCAGTCCTGGAGGCCAGAAGTCTGAGAACAGTCTCACTGGGCTGAAATCAAGTTGTGGGCAGGGCTGCGCTCCTTTGGAGGCTCCAGGGAGAACCATGCGTGGATGGCTCCAGCTCCTAGTGGCTGCCTCCATCTCCGGGCTAATGGCTGCCAAGTCTCATATCTTCGAACTTCTCTCTGCTCCATTTTTGTAACGGTCTCCTCTGTGTGTGTAAAATCTCCCTCTGCCTGCCTCTCATAAGGATATGTGATTGCATTCACCCAATCCAGGTGGAATGGCTATCCGCCCAGATAATCAGGATAATCTTCCCATCTCAAAACCTTTAACTTAATCATGTCTTCAAAGACCCTTTTTCTGGCCATCTAAGGAGACCCTCTGTGGATCCAGGGCTTAAGATATGGGTATCTCTTAGGAGGACCATTTTTCAGCCTATCAGAGGCTGAAAGGGTTCTTAGCAGGGCAATATAACTAGACTCAAGGTCACTCTGGTGGGGGCAGAGGGGGAACACAGAGGATAAGAGGAAGCCAGCTGGGTTCTGCTGTGAGTCCAAGTGAGTGGTGGCTCAGACGAGGTGGTGCTGGGGATGGAGAGAAGTGAATGGATTCAGAGCTATTCAGGAAGGAAAACTGGGAGACACAGAAGGTAAAGAGAGGTGCCTAGAGGACCTCCTGGACTTCTGGTGTCTATAACCTTGTCTCAAGTGGAGCTACCCACTGGGCTTGGGAGCACGAGACAAGCAGATGTGCAGGTGACCATCAGGCGAAACAAGTGACCTGCAATATTGCTGGGTGATGCTAAACAATGTCAATGGGGTTCTTTTGCAAGAAAGCAGGGGAACCAGCATACACTCTGGGGCTGGGGGCAGATCTCCCACTCGCAATCTTTTTAACTCAGGAAGCCTTCGTTTTGTCACAAGCAAAGTGATAATGGTAATACTTATCCTCAGGGCTGCAGCGAGAATTGGGATTAGGGATGAAACGCGCCACAGTGCATGTTAACAGTAAGCACTGATTACCCTCTATTATTCAGTATCATTCTTTGCATGTGCGGAAATGCAAGCAAAGACCAAGTCCACTGAAGGATTACAAAACTTGAACCCTCTTACTTTATTCCGATTCCTCTCCAGCTTTGCTAATTCATATTCATTTATTGCTAGAGCCCGATGCTCACTTAGAGTTACTGATTTATTCTGAAAATAACTTCAGGCTAAATAAAGTCTTAATTTTTTTTTAAGTTTTCCTAATTGTGTCATTAAAGTATATCAAATATCTTCCTAACTCATCAACATTTAGTTCCTTCTCTATCTTAAATCATACAAATAGACAATCAACACAATCATTTCCATTCTACACCAATAACAGGTGGAATCAGCACAGATAAGCAACTTGCAAAGAGATCATCCAAACCACGTATTATCAACCAGCTAAAAAGCCTTTCCAGCCAATCCTTCAACAAGGCTGATTTAAGTAACAAAACTGATCAACGTTTTCATTAACTTTCTCATCTTTGTAAATAATCCACAAACTGTAGGAATACTTATTTGAGGTTTAAACACTCAGTTGTTTACACAAGCAATTCAAACACTATTTTAGCATTTAGAAATTTTAAGATTTTTATTTTTCAGTTAAAAGGCATTTCAAAATGAAACCAGAGACTTATGCTTCATAATGAATTTTTAGTAAAACAGGGCTCAGTAAGCAACTCTGAACTTCATGAGGAAGTACCTCTCACCAAGGCACCCACATTTTCCCTCAGTTTTCAGTAGAGCAAAGGACAAGAAAATTTCATTTACATTGACTTCACTATTCAGTTTCCTTAACTATAAATTTAGACTGAACAGAATGGCTTTCTGATGAGGTTTTGTTTTTCTTGGAGATAAAATTCAAATTGATCTATCAGGAGAAAAGCTCACAATTTCAAGTTCACCTCAACTCCTCTCTCATAAGCCCAGCTCAGATCCAAGATGAAACATAAGGGCTAGAGAAAAACCTATGCAAGCCATCCTCTCATTTCTTGCCATTTGTACATTGGTAATTTCTCCAGAACAAGAATCTCACCACAGCAGGTCCTAACACTTGGCTAAACTACTTTAGACAGCCATTTCCACCCTCCCATGACCCTTCGCTCCTTTTTTCCCTCTGACATTTCAAGAGGAGTCATTTCTGGCTCAGCTTGTAATTTTAATAATCCAAGGAATGAGTGTCTCATCAATCATCAGTACAGAAATAACCAAAACACTTGTGGATGCCCATGGTGGAGCGCTGAAGTAAATGGCATTCCAGATATAATAAACTCTCAATTGCTCTTTTCTGAGCAATTAAGTTGATGCACATCTTGCTATAATGTGGAAGAAAGTGAGAGGCCCAATTTCTCCAACAACTGTAGACATACAAAAGCCAGCCCCAGCTGGCCTTGGACGGTTCAAGAGTCAACATCAGACAAGTATGGAGTTGATGGATTCAATGTGCTTCTTTATTTCAGACCCCAACAAAGATGAGGGTGAGCACGATTTATAAGACACAACGATACCAAGTTCTTGCTCCAGGGATCAGTTGACAACATGAGATTTTGCAATTCGCTGTTCAAAATGAATGGCGGGAAGTACCTGAAGCCTTGACAGTGACTCATTATACTGGAAGCAATCCGAAAGCAGCCATGCAGCCGGGACTTCAGTTTAATACAATTGCTTCTCAAAACCTAAATCTGCCATTTAGCAAATTCAACTTGGACTGGGATACAAAATATCGTTTTCCCTCATCTTCTGTCCTGTTAGAATAGTACTCCAAATTTTACTTGTGATATAGATGAAATGATACAAACATTTAAAGGTCAGTTTGGTTACTTTATGGGGGAATAACCTAAGTGATCTAAACCCTGAAGGATGCAGAGATGAGGCAAGAAAGGGAATTCCAAAGCAAAAGGCATCTATCTAGATGCCAAGGAGGCCAAAGTGGGATGAACAGCGAATAATGTTTATTGACTCTGGGAACCCGGGAGGGCATGCATCACATTGTCCTAGAAAAGCCCCACCCAGAAGGAAGATGATGGCACAATCCAGCACACAAGAACAGGCTGAGCTAACAGGTAATGTGGGATGCAGGTGACGGCAGGGTTGAGGATGGGACCACGGAAAGCTCTGCTTGTCTGTCTACCGAGGCACCCCATCAGAGACCACACCGTGTGGGGGGGTGTTTCCTCCTGGCCGCTTCTAAGGACCACCGTACAGAAAATCATCGTGAAGCATCCTGCCCTATTTTCTCCCACTTTAGAATAATCACTTTTGTGGTCCCCTTGGCTATGTTAACTTTGGGGCAACTGTGTCCCGATTCCTGAGGATCTGGCTGTGTGTGTATGTGTGTGTGTGTGTAACCTACTTAGCAAAAAGCTTGTTTCCACATCCCTGGGAAGGACGTGGACCAGTTCAGACTCAGATTCAAAGTTAGGAAAACCTGGGTGGGACAAGAGGACTAGGCCTCTGAAATGAAGTCACCTGAGCTGGAAAGACACACGTCCTGCAAGTTGGCTCCACACAGAATGAAGGAAGGGATCTCAGTGGTTCTCCGTCCACGTGGCAAGGATGGAAGAACCAGTGCTGACGTCCCTTCCCGGAGCTGTCTGGGCCCTAGAAGCAGCCGTGTGTGTGGGTGACGACCTGCTGTTTGGGAGCAATAACCCATCCAGGGGGCTCAACACTGGAGGGGCACGCTACCCTGGGCCCTGCCTCGCATGGGGGATCACAGATGCAACGGGGCGTTTCCTCATCCAGCACAGTCCTTCCAGGCAGCCCTGCCAGCCTGGGCTTCCCTCCCATCCTGTAGGCAGAGAGGCCCAGCCCCGTGCTGTTCCCAGCAGCTCCAGCATTTCAGCTGCCGAGACCAAACCAAATTTCATCTGGAGCTCCCGCCACCCTCAAGCTCATGACTTCTCAACGGAGGTGTTTCGGAAATCTGCAGGGGCCATCTGGGAGCAACACAATGACAGGAGCAGAACAGGCCAAGGACCCAAGACACCCTCAAGGTGCAGGAGAGTCCCAGTATCACCCACGTCATGCACAACCTCTGAATGTCTGGAAATTCACGTGGATAAGAAACGGTTTCCCATTATTTAGTTCTAAAATGGAACTCCGTTGACACAGAAGAACAAAATCGTTCCAGTCCTGTTTAAATACACCTTTTATCAAGATTTGTTCACAACGTTAGAAAACTGTCACCAACAGCACCATTTGCTCGTGGCATCTGAGCTGCCCACACACCACAGCTACACTAGCCTGCATCGGCAGCTAACACATACCAAAATTTCACAGGGCTATTAGAAGTTCCTTTAAATGTATTTAAAGCCAAATTGCTAAGGATCCATGAAATACAGGATACCAATGATTTTCCTTAATAAATTTCATTTTTGCCAGCTATCTAATATTAAGGACAGGAAGCACACTGAAGTTTATTTCATACCGTGAGAACTGCACATAAATTATTGGGGGTTGGGCTGGATTCTTGTTTTTCTACTTTACTCTGATACTGTCCCCAGGGGTCACATACCTCCCTCCCTCCCAATTTCCCTATAATTTTTCTTTTTCAACTCACTCTCTAATCCTAGACATTTATGAAAGGCTCTGGTCTCCCAAGTACTTGGTTTGGGGAGAAATTAAAAGATGGGAGATCTGTTTTCTGAGACTCTGTCAGCACACCTCCCATGTCCTAACGCAGGGAGTTACTCTGACACAGGCAGCCTGGCTCATTGCAAAACCGCCACGCTTCCTCACTTCCTCCACTGCAGCAGTGTTTTGCCTTGGCACATGATCCTGCCTCATTAAGGTGGCTTCCCTGCTTTCTCTTCACGGACACAGGAAAGCTTGGTCTCTCACTTCTTTTATGTTAAAGTGCACCTACTCATTTTTCTGCTACGGAATGGCTTCGGATGTTTTAAATCCAAATTTACTCACTATACACAGGTGCAAGGCATCTAACCTCATCTTCTGATGAACGTGCGCAGAGCATTTACATGTTCAAACGCGTAATTATGAATTTCTTCTTGCTTTTCCTCTGTGATACTATTTGGGCATCGTACTGACTTTTTAGACACTACGTGCGGGCACATCATTTCATCTTACCAGTTTCATTCCAGGATCACAGAAGGGGAATTACGGAATATCTGTTACAAAAGAGGGCATGAGATCTGAGAGAGTCGAGATCCACCCATCCAGAAAGCGTCCCCTCCCAGCCTCCAAGCTTTTCCAGAGACTAGTTCTTCCTGAAATTCAGGGCAGGGATTTGTGGAGTCGGGAAGCTAGTCTTCTGCCTTCTCATGCCAGAGAGGCAGGTAACACCTGATCATGTTCTGCCACCACCCAGGGGCAGCCCAGAGCACTGCAGGTGGCTAATGGGAGAAGCAAAAGGGCCAGCCAGTGAGGCTGGGCCTCAGCCCGACCAGACAATAAAGCTCAAAGAGGATTGTAATCCCCATGGTTACAACTGCCCGGGGCCAGGTGCAGCTGAGACCCGTGGCCACTTCAGAAGCAGGGAACTGCATCAGAGCCTCCACCTTCCCTTTGATGGCACCTGTCAAGACTAGCCTGTGCTCAGCAGCAGCTCTGCTCCCCATCGCCCCACACTAACCCCGGGGCAGCCTGGATGCGCCAAAGAGAAGATGCTGACGGGCCAGACAGGAGTTCTGCTACCTGCATTTGAGAAGCAGAGCACCCACTCGGCACTCAGAGAACCTCCACAGGGTCCAGATGTGCCACATCAGTATGCAGAAGTCAGAGGAATCCAGGCTCCTAAAGGTCACTGCCCCTGAGCTGCACTTGCAAATAAAGGGGTGCTGACTCGCCTACACAACCTCTTGGACCCCACATTACTCCAGGAAGCTCAGAGGCCAGAACACCTGACAAGAAATCTGCCCACCTCAACCCTCCCACATGGACAGGCAGTCACATGAACCACAACCGTACATGACCAGTGCTGGGTAAAGGGGCGGGACACTGCAGGAACACGGAGAAGCCACCGCCTTGTCATGGAAATCTGAGCTGTCTTGAACCACACTCAGAACTAGTTAGATGATACAATGTGCTCCAGCACAGCCAGCGGGGAAGACGCAGGAGGGAGACAGCGAAGCGGCCAGGCCAGATCACAGCGCATCCTATGCCAAGTCGATACCTCCGACTTCACCCTGGAGCCAGACGGGAGCCACAAAGCATCCAAAGCTTGGGTGACACACCCCCTTGCAGACAGACCTCTCTTGTGGTTTCTCGAGTTGCCTTTGGGTGTCAGAGTGTAGTTTGCAGGTTTCTGGGGAAACCTACACCAAAATGACATTCGCAGCACACAGGTAAACTTCTCCTGGTGTAAGAGTTACAGCAGCGAGGCAGTGTAGCGAGTGGTTAGACACACACTCTGCAGCCAGACACCCCGGGTTCAAACCCAGCTCCCCACCTACTGTGAAACCCTGGGCAGGTCATCCCGTGTCCCCCGCCTCCCGCTGTAGGAGGGAGGAGACCAGACACCCCTCACAGAGCAGTGGGGAGGACTGAAGGGGGATTAATATCCAGGGAGTGCTGGTGTGTGGCCAGGCACAGAGAAGGCAGCATCCAGCATCCACCACCATGCAAATATTTTCATGCGTCTCAGAAACAATAAGTCACCTAAACTAGTGATGTCAGAGATGTTATAGCTCTGGACAAGACCAGGTGTTAAAGTGACTCTCTGTAAAGGTATTAAGTGAGCAATGCCTCCTTGGAGCAGGGATCTGCCTCTCACCTTTGTGTCCTGCACACGGCAGACACTCTTGAGGGGCCTTCTCCGTCATAAAGGACCGTTTTCCTGTGAGACAAGGTACTTCCCAGTTGTGTATTTCTTGTGCTCTGAAATTCTTGAGCAAGAAGGAAGAGATGGAGAAAGTAACCTTAGTCAGGGGAAAAAGGGCGGAGACGGCAAACCATCAACCACCTTTCACACAAAGAGCCCCACCTCGGTCCTCAAGCCAGAGGTCAGGAAGGCATTGACACAACTTACACACGGCAAATTTATGAACAGCTTTCCGTAACATGTTTTTGTAACTATCTATGGTGACACATGTTAACAAGACTTATTGTCGTGATCGCTGCACAATATACACAAATGTCAAGGCCATTTTGCTGTACGCCTGAAATGAGTACGTTGTAAGTTAACTATCCCTCAAAAAAAAAGCCCACAAAGGCACCTGTTCAGAAACTGGAATATATTTCTCCAAATAATAAGGCTTTAAGTGGTGACTAGATCCCCTGGTTAGCTCACGAAGGCCTATTCAAGCCCAAATTTGACCTACATTTCCAGCTGAACAGCATACTGTAAATTTAGGGAACAGAGCAAGTGGTGGAAAAAGTCTAAGACAGAGGTGAGTTCCTCCCGGGGAACTCCACCCCCTTGACAGGGGAAGAGCCGGCGCCAAGCACGGTTTTGAAATAACAGCCATCTCCTCTCGGTCCTCCTCTCCCTCTGCCTGGAGTCCTCGGCCACCAGCCTCTTCAAACTCTCCCTGCTCTTGCCGGGCAAGTAGGAGTGTGACCCTGGCAGAGGAGACTGGAGTGTGAAAATGGACTTTTAGGAGCTAAGAGTCTGTACAAAAGGTCTAGACGTCTGAAACACAGTGTGTCAGGGGGTCCACAGGTGGTTTCATGGTACAGAGAGGGCCTCACGCCCCACCCCCCGCACGCACACACACACACACACCTGCTGTACAGGTAGTCACTTGTTTTCTGGTAACTTCCTACATAAACTCTCCCATTGTTCTATAGGTAGTTGCATTTTTTAAAAAAATTCCGATCAAGCCAAATGAATTTTTAAGAATCTTTCACTTGGACATTTTAAGACACCGCAATAGTTGGAACAACAATATACGAGTCTTTAGAAACGCACCACTGAGTCAAGGAGGATGGAAAAGGGCAGCAGCTGAGTCTCCTCCCCCGCCAGGTCCCTCACACCACTTCTGCTCCCTGGCGCTTCGTTCCCCGCATTTCTGCACCCATGGACTCACCCTCCAGACTGAGCAGCCAGACCCTGCAGAGAACACGGGGCTGGCACGCTCCCCGACGGCACCGCACAGCGCTGGGCGCGGGCGCCTGCCGGCTCAGGGCTCCGGCGCAAGCCTTTGGGAGTTTTCCTAGGGAGAATGATGGCTTGTACCAGGGGTCCTTAAACTTTAAGGGGCTGGAGAGTAAATATTGCAGGCTTTGCAGGCTGTGTGCCCTGTCACTGCTATTCATGTCTTCACAGAGAGATGTAACCCAGTGAGTCTGGCTGTGTCCCAGTAAAACCTTATTCACAAAAGCACCCAGCCAGATCTGGTCCACGGGGTGTAGTTGCAATCCCCGGATCACACTGAGCCTTCTCTACCGTAAGACTGGCTCTGAAATTAATGGCCATATGACACAGGGCTTTGTTGTGTGTTAAACAATTTAGGATTCATACATTCATTTTAAACAATACATGTTACTCACCATGAAATTTTCTTGCTTTTTGTTGTTAACACATTTTTGCCATTTTTATACTTTAAAATGGAAAGGAAAAACCACAATTCATAACACAACCATGCCCTAATTCTACATCAAGCCCTTATTTACGCATATTTATCATCAGCGATCGTTCACTCTAACCATTCTGTGCTTTCTGTTTGAGTTGACAACTGCTAACTGCAACTTGCTACAGTTCTCTATTTTCCAGAAAGTCGCAGTCGTGTTGGCAGTGGTAAACACTGCAGGTGCTTTAGGGTCCAAAAAAAATGCCAGGAGTTGAAGCAGGGGATGGAGGTGGGGGCCTCAGGGGGATGAGGGAGAGTAAACACCAGGCCAGTGAAATAAGAACCACAAAGCTCCAAACATCTCCTGTAACCAGAGTTCAGTGTGTCTCACCTCTCCCGCTGGTCCTGATTAAAAAAGTAGTGTCTCAAGCCAAAAAGAGAAAAAGATGGTGACAACAGGACCCTGAGGCACGAGCAGCCGCATGTTGAGGACAGATGTGAGGGCCACACTGAAGAGGACGAGGGTCAGGCAGAGCGAGCTCACCAGACACCCTGGAAGGCAGCGCTCACAGGAAACATGGACCAGCCAGCAGGTCTGGGAGGCAAACAGCAAGTGTAGAAAAACCATGCAATGCGACAACCTAATAACACAGAGCAGCCCTCACCCCTCTTCTCCGGATGCCGTTTCTCGCCTCCACGCGGGTTTTTTCCGTCTCGTGTCCTAGGGTTCCATTTCCACCCACCGCCTCTCACACCCTCCCCCCTCCCCTCACCCACCTCCTTCCTCCACTTACTCACCCGACACTGAGGCATCAGTCCCTCCGTAAAATTTTCCTTCAAGCGGAGCTACAAGTGGCCTCTCTTCACCCCAACAGGCCACCGTAGGCCATGGCTCTGTCTCCCAGCCTCCCAACCAGTCAAACTAACCTGCACCTCAATCCCTAAAACTCGAGTGCCTGTCCCATGCGCATAACCACCACCTATTTCATCACATGCCTGAGTATTAAAGGCCTGAGCGTGTGGCACACACGTGAGCATCAGGAGTGAGAGTGTGTTTGTGTGCAGGAGGGGAGTGAGCAGTGCTGGATGAGAGCTCTGAGCCCCTAGACCAACGTGGGAATGGGGTTTCAGGTGGTCAAGATCACAAACTTAGAAAGGTATATCCCTGGGCTCAAAGCAGCATCAATCTGTCCCAACCCCTGGGAACACATCTCCAAGTGCATGATGTGGGCTCAGCCTCAGCCACAGGGCAGCCCGTTACAATGCTACTACAGTTACGACAGAACTGGCAGCTGCGACCTGAAATCCCAACTGTGGAGTGTCTTCTATCCCGACACAAAGCCTCTACTGTACTTATTTCTAATTCCTTTATGAAAGATATCCAAATTATACAATCTGGGCTTTCTACTAATTCAGAACGGCCTTCAGTCATCTGTTTCTATGAAGTAACCATTTCTCATTAGACAGCTGTTGGTGAAACTTTTATCACCTTAGTAATGTGGCATGAGATGACCTTGCTTTAATAAAAATGTTACTGTTACACTAGGTACAAAATATGTTTCTATTGTTAAACTGTAGTAAGAGTCCAGAATGTTTACTAGAAGGGGAAGGGTGGTTGTGACAAAAGAATCCTAAGAAAGGAGAGAAACCAAAGTGTTCTCTCTTCTGCGGATAAACTGAGCTAGAGGTGTTCCTCTAACACTTAGGATGAAGTCACGGAGCTTTCCAGCAGGCCACTCAACTCTGGAACTGGAAGGGAAGTGTCCAAATACATAATAGGATCTAAAGTCTTCCCAATGCATCATGTGAGGCTAACTCTGAAGGCTGCCTGCATTCAGGACAACTTGTCTTCTACTCAACTACGTCGTCAAGGAGAAAGACCTGCAACACTGGGGGAAGGCATCGAGTACAAGAGCTAGTTAGTGTGTCTGGAGGGTTTACACTGCACCAGCTACTGTGGGTTCTTCTACTACTAGCCACCACGCTACCACGTGCGCTGCTCCCAAGGAAGAAAATTTTGAGAAACCGAAGTCAGCAGGTACAAAAAGTGGCAAAACTAAGGCAGCAGCCCTGATAAAGGGAAAGCTGACAGGATAATGCTACCACCATCCACACCTAAGAAAGTTTAAGCTGCTGAAAAACAGTCACAGGGCAAATTACAAAATAGAATCAACTGAGCGAGACAGGTAGAATGGTATAATGAAACGAGCCCTGGATTTAGAACCACAGTGCCTGTGTCCTGGTCCACGCTAAACACCGAGGCTGGAGTCCCCTCACTATCACGTGGTCATGATAAAATACACCGCACTCTTTTGTGGTCACTAGGCTAGTGAGAATGAAAGGGAACACATCTGGCACCGTGCTTGGCAGAGAACAGATACTACGGTAGCTTGTCCTTCTTTACCCTCAGTTCCCATTTCAAAATACAAGCAGATAGCTCCTAGGTATACAATGTACATCCTCCCCGGACGCTGCCTCCTCCTCCTCCCCTCGCCCCCAACACATCCACAGAAACCTTTCAAGGTGGATCTCTCTGCTCTTGCTGTGAGGAGAGTTTTCCTATCACTCATAATCTGCCCCCTAGTAACAGTGCACAGAATTGTCTAAATGAGGCAAAATGAGATATTTCATACTTTCAATATATGGGAACCACGGGGTAGTATTTAAGTACCTTAAAGCTGTTTAGAAGAAAAAGATTAACATTTCGTAACTGCAGCTGCTTCATTCACTTAAAACGTCACGCAGTCATTTTAATAAGAAACTTTAAAATCTGAGAATACACAAAGATGTAATGTACACTACAGCGAATAGAACCAATATTTTATAGTAAGTTTAAATGGAGTATAATCTATAAAAATACTGAATCACTATATTGTACACCTGAAACTAATATAACATTGTAAATCAACTACATTTCAATAAAAAAAAATCTGAAAATAACAAAGCAAGAAGTATGGAGATCAGCAAGCACCATATCTTGATCAAAAACTAAAGAAAATAAACTTGACTCTAAGACTTTCTCCATCCCTCTCTCATACAAAGTAGTCCAAGAAACAGCACAGCATACGAAGTTTTTTTTTTTCACGAAATACATTCTCATGTTGCTAAAAACAAACCTATATGAGACTGTGGGACCCGTAAGTCTTTCAAATCTATCCTCTGAAAAGCCCTGATGAAACTGCAGCTTGAAATCTGACTTGTATGCTTTAAAAATAAAATGTTCTGGATAAAGCTAAGAAGTCTCCATTTGCAGATTTTAAAAAACTGATTTAAAAGTAAAATGTCTTTGCGAAAAGTTTATAGTTGTGAGATACTTGCTTTGCCATCAAGCATGCGGAAGCTCCCACCGGTAGAAACCACCATTCCTTTAGGTCTGAAAACTTCCCAGACGTCTGTATCCCACCCTCTCATTTCTTTACAGTCGCACTCAGCCACAGCTGCACATGGGTCCTCTAACTCCCACCAAACGACCGGGTCTAAAACAGCGCGCAGCATATGGCCCGTAAACATTTACAAATAAGCCGCTAATCAACATCCTTGCGTCCTGTCAACACTCAAAGGGCAAATCACAATCTTCCTAAACCAGAAACAGATGCTTCTGGTCCCCAAAGAAACTGAAGGCTCCTCCCACACCCGCGAGAAAGCTACCAGGTTTCAGTTTTGCTTCATTTAAAAGATGAACAATTATGCACACGTGTGCTTCCCCCCCCTTACGTACACTTAAAATCCCTCCATTTTCTGCTTCCCTCAAGTTAGAGAAAACCATCATAAATACGCTCGCTTGACAGGCATTAGCAACTCATTTTGGAGACTGTTTCACAAGACAGGCAGAGAGGTGAGCAAGCGAAGTTCGACTGAGTTTTTTTTTTTTTTTTTAATTCCTGCACGGCCAGGCAGTCACGCATATCTGTTTTCAAACAAAGGCGTTTGGAATGCACAATGATGCAAAGTAACGCGAGGCACAAGAAACAGACACGATGCAGCTGGTGTGGTCCATGTCACAAAGGCTGTTCCGGCAGCACGCGAGCCGGAGTCACAACCCTGCAAGTCCCAGGCTCGCTGCTGCCTCAAATCGCATCCGGTTCCAGGTCTCAAAGCCAACAAGCTCCAGAACCGGCGGCTGGGGGCGGGGTGCGGGGTGGCCCAAGAGGGAGAATCGGACAAAGACCGGGCGCCCCTCTTGCAGGGCGAGGCCCGGAGAAAGTGAGGGGGGACTGCGGCAGCAGGGAGGACGCGCGGGGAAAGACCACCGAGCAGGGGTGGGGGGAGGGAAGGGGAGATGTGGCAAAGGCGCAAGGCTGCCGGCTGCAGCTCAGGCCGAGGGACGCGACCCGGGGAGCGGGGATGGGGACAGGGATTAGTGTCCGACGGGAGGGGGAGGGGGCTTCTGGGACCGGCCGCAGAGGGAAGCGCCTGGGCCGGGGCGGGGGAGCGGGGCGCGTCGATCACCTGTATTGTTTGAAAAGCTGGTCCGACTCCCTAAAGCCGTTGTTGAGCAGCATGTTGATGCCGGCCAGGGCCAGCTCCGCGTCCTGCAGGGGTGCCGCCGCTGCCGCGTCTCCGTCGTCCCGCCGCCGCGGCCGCTGCTGCTCCGAGCCGGCCATGGGCGCCCGAGGCTGTGCGCAGGAGCCAGGCGAGGTAGGGTGGCAGCCGCTGCGGCCCCCGCGCGCGCCCGGAGCCCCGCTCTACCTGCCCCGAGCTCGGCGGAGCGGGCGCGGGGGAGGGGCGCGGCGAGCGGGCGGGGCGCGGAGGGAGGAGCTGGGGCCGGGCTGCAGCGCGGCGGGGGATGTGGGCGCCCGGCCGTCGCCTCCCGCCGCCGCGGGGATTACTCAGCAGCCGTCCGCCCGCCCGCTCCCTCCGAGACGCCCGGCTCGCGCCGCCACCGGAGCGGAATCCGTTTCCGGGTATCTCTAACTGAGCGGAGCCGGGCCCGAGTCCCCGCTGCCCCTGCTTCCTGCAGCCCGGGGCCCTGGCCCTCACACCGAGCCCCTCGCCCGGCGCCCGGGGCCAGCGCGCCGAGCCTGCTCCAACACGCGCGAGGCCCCTTGGCCCGGCCCTCGACTTCCTCCTCCAAAAGGGCCGGACCCGCGGCGGCGCGGGGAAGCTGAAGAGGGCGAGCGGGTTCGGAGAGAGGACGCGGAACTCGGGCTGAGCCGCAGCGAGAGCGCGCGGTGTCTTTTCCCCCGCGTGCTTTAAACCCCACGCAGCCGGCGCGCGCGTGCCCCAACTTCATACTCTCCCTGGGGCCGCCCACTAGCCTGTGGCAGCCAATCCCCGAGGATGTGGGCGGTGGGGGCGGGGCCCCGGGCACCTGCCCCGCAGCTGCCGCGAGCCTCGCGTTGAAGAGCTCCTGGGTCCGGCACCCACCCTCCCCGGCCCGCCACCAACATTTGCGCGATGTGTTCTCCTCTAACCCTTACAATTATACTTTCATACCTATGAAACAAAAATAAGTGTAAAGCTGTGGGTTCTATATGACTGAAAGTCAGTAAAACGCCAAAGATGTCTGAATTTACTGTCAAAATTCTAATGATGGGCTGGTGGTGGATCAGTGGGTAGTATTATGGAGACAAACACTCTGTAAATCAATTTTTGTGTTTTCCCATAAATTTATTTTTCTCACCTTTATTTTAGAAAAATCACTATATATGTTGCTGCAGTAAAGATTATGTTCTTAATGTCAAATTAAACCACCGTTCTTAAATCATTGTAGTTCTTAAAGTGCACTTCATTAAATTCAATCTGAAGACACTTTGCCAAAGCATATAGCACTGAAATTGTTTTTTTAAAAAGCGATATTCAGGTTTCGAGATTACCCATGAATTTTAAATCTCATCTCTAGCATTATAGTGGGATCAGTAAGATACATGATCACAGAAAATATTACAAAATAATGTAATTTCATCATATAAGTTGCTATCATTTATTTTGTGATTTTTTTCCATCCCTTACATAAATATCTAAATCCATACAGTAGTCCCAACAGTCATCTATACAAATGTAAGAATAATTTGAATTGTTGTCACTGCTTGGCTGTCATGTGTAACTGTTACACAGCCATGCTAATTCTTGAGTACATCTGGAGCCACAAATCAGAATAGCAAAAGAAGCCAGAAAGTGGATGATTCTCGGCCCTGGGAAACAATACTTTGTAACGGAGGAATCATTGCCTTCATGTGATCTGAGAAGGATCTGACAAGTTGACCAATTTTTTTTTTAAGTCCAAGCACTCTGGGATTTAAAATAGTGTTCTTTTCAAACATCAGCATTGCCATAGGTTATAGGTTCCACTGAGCCAGCACTGAGTGTCAGATCCCCAGTGACAGAGGTGCTTATGTGTTCTGTAATAAACTTCTGTGTATGTATATGTGTGTGTTTTGATGAGCAGTGCCCTCTAACAGTACAGTACAGTCTTAGGGACTAGACTGGCCATGTGGCTCACATGGGCCTCTTGCCAGAGAGGAACCCCTGGCCATACATCGTGTGGTCACTGGAGCTGACAATATGCCCAGCGCTTGCAAGCTGCTTGAACTTTGGCTCTGCAGAACGATCCGCTCCCAAAGTCCTGAAACAATCTAGTCAACAAGGGAAGGAAGCCAAGAGGGCAATACTTAGCAGACAGCCTGTACCCCTCCAAATGAAGAAGGTAGCCAGACCCAGTTCTCTCTGCCCCTGTTACTTGAGGAGGGGGGGAAATGTCAAGGTATTGTTGGCACCATTAACATTGTTAACAAGTTGTACCTGGGCCCCTGCAGCTGCGAATGGGGGGAGGGGTGAGCAAAATCAAAGCCATGTTTGTGGGGCTAGTTCCCTCAAGAACCTAGCACAATCGGTTACCCAGACTCAGTGAAATTAAACTGTTGAAAGATTGGGACAAGGTCCAGTGCAACAGCCTAGCACCCCTTAATAGGGGAGGGGTGATATGGGTAGAGGATAACTTTGCCATATAATATACACCAGAATATGCCAAGTTGGGTTTAACCAGATACCAAAACAATTAGATTAGTAGCAGCAGTGTAAGTGGACATTTTCAATTATTTGCTCTGTGATGAGGGATACAAAGAGGATTCAAAATGGGCTCCACGATCCTGGAGGGAGACAACGCGTGGACCAGTAATTAGAGTTGTTGCAGCTGTAGCTGGCGCTGACATCTGCCCAAGGTTCACTTAGCAGGTGGGGAATTAAGGCTGATTGTGTTTTCTTTACTGGCTAATAATGGCAGCTAATGATGCACATTTAAGAGGCCATGGTGCATATTACCTACAAAAGGAAACAAAATCTAGATGACTAACATGTTAGGGCACCATGCACTTGAAACTGGGAGATTCTCAGCACCCTCCTGCAGAACCAGTGCAGTCTTCAGTGCCCTTGACTTCAGCCTAATAGGATTTACCCAAATGTTTCCTTTGGAAGGAGAGAGGGGAGAGGAGAGAAGGAGAGAGGAAAAGAAAAGAAAAAGGTTCTCAAGGGAAGGAAAGAACTTACTCCCTTTCTTTAGACGTCTTGTGGTTATTGTCAGTATTTCGTGGTTCCTCATGAGATTTCATTATGAAAATGAAACTCCAAGTTCAAGTTATCAGTGAAAACTTTTAGACGTCCGTATTATAATTACACGGTAATTTTTTTAAATAAGATGCCTTGGTTGCAAGGAGCAGAAAAACCTGACGCAAATTGGCTCAAGATAGCAAATGTATTGATTCATGAAGGGGGTCTCCCAGGGCGGCAACACTATGACTAGGACCCAGTTTCTTCATCTCTCCACCTCTCAGCTCTGCCCCTTTGATGTTTGGTGACTCTGATCTCAGACAGGCCCTCCTCTCCTGGTCCCAGAACAGTTAGAAGCTCCCATGGCTGCCTGCTTGCCTCTTCACATCCAGTAGGAAGGTACTGCTTCTCCAGAGCTTAGCTAAAAATCCCCTGACTGAACCACATTGACTTTGGCCTGATTGTGGTCAGGTGCTCATTTCTGAACCAATTAGTGTGAGCAGGGACTTGGGGTGGCTCAGTATGACTGGATTAAGCCAACCAGAGCCTACTCCAGGGCCTGGGAGGTGGAACCAGTTCCACCCAAACTCCTTGGCTAGGAAATTCCAGACCTATTAGGAAAAGAGAGGTAGGAAATGGATGTCAGAGAGACAACAAACACTCCTACCCTTGTCTTCCTAAACACGTTTTGGGATTGGGGGATTATTATTTTAAATGCCTTCAGAGGCTACGCTACTTTAAGAAAATCTTGCTTGTGCTTCAGTTATGTTAAAATTCTTTAATGCTAATAACAATGCCTTAGGTTTTGCTTTTTTTTTTTCCTTAAGGTATTTTTCTGCACTACCAATCGAAATAAATACAAGTTCCAGAATGTCTGGAACTCTAAAAAGGAGGAGAACAGGAAAATTAATGTCCCTACACTTTCTTGCTCTATAGAGGGAGAGGCTGTCTCTGGTTTCAAGGTCTGGGTCTGCTGAGTCCTAGGGGCGGGAAGCAGATGAGCTCTGGTCCCATGGATGAGGAGAGGAAAGGTGCCAAAAGCTATGGGAGGGTCCATGCAGTGCATTGGTGGGTTTTCTTCTGGATTATCTAAAGCCAAACAGATCTTGACTAATTTCTATCCAGAAGCCCCATTCAAGAAACTTATTTTCTTTCTCTTCATGTAATTTTACCTATTTCTTACTAACAATCCTGGTATTATTATGCTAAAATATTAAACCTTTTCTACACTAACTGACAGCAAATGGCATGGCTCAGTTGTCTGTAACCACTAGGCTTCTCCTCTGACTGTATGAAGAAGGAGGGGACACCTTTCCGTTCACATAACCACGTGCGTGAATCTGTTTTAAGTGGGAGCAGCAGCAGCAGCCCGTCTCTAGCTTCCCAGAGCGGGTTTGTTTCTAAATCACAAAGCGTAGTCAGATTCCCTAGGACTGTCTAGAGCACATAGTAGGTGCTCTGTCTCCATTGCATGATGAGAGTGAGCTACCACGGGGGGGTGAGTTGGAAGTGCAGGGGGAGGGAGATTGGGCCAGGAATTCAAACCATAGACTATGATTTGGGTTCTGCAACGCATTACCTTTGTGACCTGGGACGATTTGACATAACCTCTTTCAGCCTCAGTTCCCCATTTATGATAATGAAGACAATCAGTACCTTCAAGGCAAGCAGCTGAAATCGCAAGTTATTACCTGAATCCATACAATTATTATTCTAATACCAATGAAAGCTAGTGGATCCTTCTGTTCTTATATTTACTTGTCAACAGCATTATTTTTTTCCCAACAGTATTACCTTGAAATATCCACCTACAAGAAAATCTGTACAATTAAATAACCAAATGCATCATATGGAGATAGTTAATTTAAATCATTTCTAATGTAAATGATGTGTTTGCTATTATTAATGCATCCTGAGGAAGAAGTGAAGATTTTCAGAGTGTATAAAAAATATAAAGTAAAAATGTCTAGGTTTTAGAGTTCTTCAGTTGGATCTGAATGGTTTCTGCTTTAATAATCCATTAATATGTTTTTGACACTGCCTGAAGGGTTGGACAAGGAAATCAATAATATTTAGTATGGACATTTAAAAAATGCATCTTCTATGTCCTGTGTGAGTAACATGTTTGCAGTCAGCTATGGTTGGTTTATCTTTGCAAGAAGAGACAACTTGCTAATATCAAATAATGCCTTATTCATTTAATCACTTGTGTTTTGCTCTGGGGTTAAATTAGCAATCTAGGTGTCCTGACTCAGCACCACTGAATTCCCCGTAGTAACTTAAAGAACTAGTTGAAAAAGTTTTCTGTCAGTGCAGGTAATCCACACAGGAATCATCTGTGCAAGCATGTGGACATCGCAGAGTGGAGAGTCCTGACAGTCTGGTTTTTCGCAGGGCACATTCACTGAGTGTTCTGTGTTCTCACAGAACAGGGGTGAGTGCCGGCAATGTTTAGACAGATATTACAAGGCTTCTTATCAATACAGATGAAACGTGTAGCCAGATACACATCCCTAGTTCAATATGGTCAGGATCATAACAGACCTCTACATAGACAAACGGCATAGTTTGTCAGAATCCATTTAATTCCTAGATCTACTCCTTAAATGGTTATAACAGATGTATACCTTATGAACAGATATTCACTGGTTTCCTGCTAATTTGTTCATTCTTTACACCTTTAGAGTTAACATATGGGCCACAGAGAACACCTGAACCCCCACTTTACAGCTAATCCTTGATTTCTGAGCCCCAGAATATTATGACCCAGTTTGAGTTCCCCCATCCCCTCATTAATCATGGATGGGAGCGAATCACTATTTTTTGATTACTTTCACATGTATCTTCAAACGATGATCTATCAAAACTGAAGATATCTTTAAAAACATGCATACAATTTTGAAGATGATTCCGGAAAAGAAATCAGAAAGACGAAAAAAAACACTTTAAAAAAAGCATTTGTAGTCTCCCAAGGTATACAAAGGAGAAAATACTCACTACAGTGGGTAATACTGGATATTTGTTTTAAAAGATGCCATTAAACAAGCTCGCTTCCCTACGGAGGGTACACGTACACACACACACACACACACAATTTATTTTGAAAATCTTCTATGGTTAGATAACAGTGATGGCTGCACAATTCTGCAAGTACACTAAAAACTACTGACTTGTACACTGTTGGTGGTGAATTTTATGGTACGTAAATCATACCTCATTAAAGCTGTTAATTTTAAATTTAAAAAAATCATTCTAAACGAGAGTGAAAAACAATGGGAGAAGAGAGATCATGGTTTGATTCTTCGATTTCATACATCTGGGGCAGAACATAAAAGTTTACTATTAAAGTCTCATCCTGAAGGGCGTCCATAAATCAGGAATGGCTGTTGGCTGCCATCACCACATCCCTGGTGCTGGGTTAAGACTTTACACCTGTTGTTGCACTTAATTCTCAAAGTAACCCTGCGAAGTGGGCTTTATCCCAAGTTTACAGATGTGAAAATCAATACAAACAAGTTGGATGATTTTCCCAAGGCCACGCAGCCAGTAAGGGTCCAAGTGAGGTTTAAATATAAGTCTCGTTGCAAAGAGTGGGCAAGTCTTGTGGTTAAAGTAAAACCCAGTACCTATGGGAGGCCTGACTGAGGGGGCGCACGCACACGCACGCGCACGCACACACATACATCCTTGAGAGTTCCACGTGGCCATCCTCATCAGCTCTTCCTGCCAGTAATAATATCACTTACATTTAAAAAGGTGTATTGAAGACAGGCAAATACATGACCTCATCTGTGATGTCCCTAAAACAGGGGAGGACCCCAGGTATCTGCAGTTTACTGAGATGCCCAGGTGAGTCTAATGTCAGGAAGCAGCCCCATGAGAAAGGTTTGTCTGGGGGGCAACCCCTGGCAAGCAGAGCAGCGACTGTTCCTCTTTGTGCACATTTCTTCCCCATGGCGTGTGTTTCAGAAACACCGCAGGACTGCAAGAGTGGAAGCGGAACTTAGTGTATGATTTTGGTACTAAATCACTTTTACATCCTTGGATATGAACATTTGTGTTATTAAATTGAGGACAGGTGTGTATTCAGACCTTTAAGACAAAAGAAATTTCATGTCATATCTTAAGAAATCCCATGCGTTCTCTGGGCTAGAGGTTTATACATCCGGAGTGGAAAGACACACTCCGCAGAGGGTAACCAGTCAGAAGAAGACGGGCCCTCATTAGGAGGAAAGGAGGATGTGGACACCGAGAAATCACTTAAATCCCAACTCTTGACGTTTATTTTTAAATGTGGTTGTAAAATAAGACTCAGAACATTCAGCTGTGTCATGGCTAAAAATACACATTTCTTCACTTCTCCTCACCCCCTTCAGCCTGCCATCTCCTCTAAGACAAAAGCAGTGAAATGGGGGGATAACTGTGAGGTGGAAAAGGGAAAATGAGAACCAGTTTGCATCCACTGAGAGGGAACTGGTCTCCAGGTACCCCAGGGACTAGCTTCTTCACTCCCTAAACCAGGGCAAAGAACAACAGCTTTCTGGGCTCAGGACCAACCTTCTTTCCTCGACCTTTCTGAAAGGAAACCACCTTAGGGGGTGCTGTCCCCCTCACCTCTGCCCAGAAGCAAGGTTATGGTTTCCACCCCCCCCCACCCCGCCCCACCATGCTTACCCGGGGAACAAATGGCTGTGTGTAAATAAAAACCGCTTTCATTCCTCCAGATTTAACAATTCTTTTGTTTTCCTTTGTTCGATTCAGTCATTCAAGCAAATTGAAGAACTGTTTGCCTGTGAAGAGCTCTTTTTCATACCAATGCTCCCAGGTACACTTGTGATTCACTCCAAGAAGGATGTATTATATAAATTGCAGCTTGTGCCAGATGCTTTCTGAGATGACTTAATTACCGGATACATCAGAAAGACTAACACAGTTTACTTATAACAAAGGCCAATTCAGTTCAACAGTGCCAGCCACTGTGTGCTAGGTGTGCCGGAAAACAAAGCTGAAGAAGATACAGCCCCTGAATCTGAGAATCTTCTAGGCTAATAGGTGAGACAGACACACCAACAGATAATCTAACACAAAATGGTCTTAAGATAGAGGTGTATGCTGGGTGCTGTGGGAGCACAGGGGAGAGCTATCAGTCCACCTGGGGGTTCATAGACGGCTTCCTGTGAGAGATTAGATAACTGAGCTGAGTCCGGAAGAGGTAGAAAAATGTATCCCAGGCAGAGGGGCCAGGATGAGCGACGGCACAGCCACGTGAAACAGCAGGAATCCCCCAACAGTGCCGCTGTTGCAGCGTGTGGACTATGAGGCAGGAATAGGCAAGGGATGAGGGTGGGGGGGTGGGTAGGAGTCAGGGCACGAGGGCTTTCTATGCCTTGCTGAGGAATGTACAGGCAATGCGGAGCCAGAAAGGAATTTAGGCATGAGAATGACATCACTGACTTTATGTGAAGGGCTCATTTAACGTGAAGGAGACTAGAGACTTAGAAGAGGCGACTGCAGAAAAACAGGGCACTTGTGACTCGCTGGTGTGTGAAACGGTCAGGTCTCTGTCTGTTGCACGTGGCCAAAACCAACTCAAACAGGCTGACCTTTATCTCTCCGGCGAGGGAGAGCAGGTAACAGGACAAGTCTTCACTCTGTAGGACTGTCAGGTACGTTGCAGGAGTCTGCCTCTCAAGGCCAAAAGCACCTACCAAGCATTGTAGCAACCCAGAATTCCTCATACACTAAAAAAAAGTCCTGAGAGCGGTACCAACCTTGACCCATCGCCCTGGGGTATAAGCAATGCGAGGCCCCTGTTTGCCAGATTTGCATTTTCTCTACCACCACCAGCCCTTACAACTCTAAATCGCTGCTGGTCAAGTCAGTCTCTACTGCCTTTGAGCTAGTCACCAACACTAGAGACCTCAAGTTGTAGTCTTTAAATCTAGATCCCGCTCCCCTCTTTTAGGTTTCTTCTGTCAGCACTGGTCTCCACGCTTGCCCGTTCCCAGAGGGAGAGAGACCTTCTCTCTCCAGTTTCTACCACAGCCATTGTCAAGGATGGCTCTGACTGGCGCCGCTCAACTCACATGGCGATCCCTGACCTGGCGCTGGAGGATGGAACGCTCTGATTGGCCAGCCTCGGTCACGTGGGGAGGCAGCCAGGAGGGTGGGGCGCCCTGGCTATCAGCTTCATGCTAATGACCTCATTTCAACTTGATTATCTCTGCAAACACCCTATGGCCAAATAAGGCCACATGTTGAGGTACAGGAGGGTAAGGACTTCAACATACAAATTGGGGGTGGGGGGATACAGTTCAAGCCACTACAAGCATCACCCCCCTCTACTATTTTGGAGGCGTGGCTGGTGGTGTATAGTCTCAGGAGAGGCAGTGATGTTAGGCCATGGGATAGAGGGAGGCGGCTGCCACCGGGGCAGGGAGATGGGGGCCACTGTTTTGGCCAACTAGTGCTACTGCTCTCACTGCCTGCTCTGTGAGACCCACTCTCCAGTCTCTGAAAGCTCTTAATTGTACACCCAGTAAACTCCTTTCTGGCTTAAGAAATCTAGAGTACAGTCCTGCAGCTTGCAACCAAAAATCTGATGCTCAAATACTGCATTAAAATTGGAAAGAGTATTGCATTGGACCTGAGTTCTGTGCCTCCCCAGATTTGCTGGGACCCTTCTGCCTGCCGGGACCAGCAGCTAGCTTCACACTGTGGCCTCCTCTCTGCCACTGTCTGCAGAGGCAGCCTCCCCGAGGGGCAGGGCAGAGGCCAGCTCTGGCACAGCGGCCGCTGTGCCCACCACAGGAGCAGCAGAGGCTCTGCAGCCCAGATCCAGGTTCCTGAGGAAACTGGGTTTTGGTGGCAAGTGGCCAGCCTGGTCTTGTCTCCACCTGCATTTGCTTCCACATCCTCCCTGACCCAATTCCTCTCCCCTGACTCTTCCCTTCTGGAACAGTCTTACACCTTAGGCTTTGCCTTCAGGCTCTGCTTTCTTTCCATTCTGATTCCCAAAGGCCTTGCATGAAGCCTTGGGCTTAGAACCTGGGAAGGGAAAGGAGGAAACCATTTCAACCTACCTACATGGCCATGGCTCTCTACCCACCTGAGGCTCAAAGGCATAAAATGACGAGGCACCAGGAATTATGAACAGTGAGACGGGAAAACATCAATTATGTCAACGGAACTCAGAGGCAATCATCCAAGACGCTGCAGGATGTCAGCCGGAAAACAAAAGAGCTTTCACCTGAACCAGGTGGCTGTGTCGGGGCGGCCAGGGCCACACATGTGCATTTAAAGGGTGCGGCTTAGTCTCCCATAATTACTGGTTCCTGGGTAGCAGGATGGAAATAATCTCTAACTCTGTAGAGTAGTTTACCACTTCACTGCTCCTGAGGGCTTCACTCTCTCCGTTCAGAACCAGCCTGACGTTCACTGCAGTGCTGCACCAGAGAAATCATTAGAAGTGCAACTTCCGTGTAGCATTTATTCCAGCTACACAAATGGTGACCCATTAGGCTATTCAGAGCTCTGTAAATATACTTCTAAATTTTTATCACTTTTTTTTCAATGAGGTTCAAGTAGGTCTGAAAAAAAATAAAATAAAAACTGGAGTTTGGGACAACCAAGGACAAAAATAAGAGGGAATTCCTGAAGGAGAAACAGTTCTGTCATCTGTGAGCTTTGTGACTTTGGGCAAATGACCAGACCTCTCTGAACCTGTTTCCTCTTCTACAAAATAGGAAACACAATAACCTCTAAGTTATTATAAGAATTAAGGGAGCTAGCATGTGGGAGAAGCTTAGCACATAATTAGCGCTCCATAAATGTTAATCGTTACTAACATTGTTGATTACTACAAATGATTACTTCTCAACACAGAGGTGTGATTATATGTGAGAACTGCTTCTGGAATACCAGTCGGAGGCATGCGAACACACAATCCTAGATCTCTCTGGTCCCCATGTCTCTGATGGAGAACACAAGCTTTTGTGCCCAAATCGGCTCAAGAGAATTCCTCTTGAAGCCAATTTCTCAACAGAATGGCATCTACCTGTGCCCTAAAGCTGTAGCAGTGGAAAGTTGGGTCCCTAATCTTCCCTGAGTAAGGTGAGTCTCAAATCTTTGACAGTGTAGGAATCTACACATTCAGATTGCTAGGCCCCATTCCCAAAAGTTCTGATTCTGTGGGTCTGGGGTTTGGGACCCAGGAATCAACATTTTACACACATGTGTACATGTGCATGCATACACAGGACATGCACACCACGATCCTGAGGCAGAAGGTATTTTGTCTATATCTCCAGAATTATCCTCTGGAGGTCTCAGACGCCCTTCTAGCCCTGGGGTGAGCATATGCAAGCAGCCCGAGCTCCTGGAAAGCACTTCCAGCTCCCTTCCCTTGGACTGCAGGCATATTTAATCGGTCAGTCCTGACCATAGAGGCCTTATTTTAATGTTATCCCAGGTTCAACAGCTTCAGTTTAGAGTATACCACAGAGAGTTTATAAAAAAGTAGTGTGTCCCAAATTTAACTGCATATTAGAAACATCTAGGGAACTTTTAAATATGTCCCCATCCTCACGTTCAAACCCAATTAAAAAATGAGCAAAAGATGTGAGACATTGCACTGAAGAGGATATACAGATGGCAAATAAGCACATACAAAGATACTCAACATCACTAGCCATGAAGGAAATGAAAATTAAACTACAGTGAGGTATCACTATACACCTGTCAGAATGGCTAAAATAAAACATAATGGTAATACCAAATGCTGGCAGGAATGTAGAGAGACTGGATCACTCTTACATCACCGGTGGGGATGTAAAAAGGAATAGCTACTTTGGAAAACAGTTTGGCAGGTTCTAAAAAACTAAGCATATACTTAACACACAACCTAGCAATTGTGCTGCTGGCGTTTGTCCCAGAGAAATGGAAACTTATGTTCACACAGAAACCTTTATCCAAATGTTCATGATGGCTCTATCTATAATAGCTCCAAACTGTAAACCACCAAAATGTCCTATAATAGGTGACTAGTAAACACATGGTGTTACATCCATAAAATGAAATACTACCTAGCAACAAAAAGGAATGAACTATTGATACGCACAACTTGGATAGGTCTCAAGAGTATTATGCTGTGTGAAAAAGCCACTTTCAAAGGTTACCTACTATGTAATTCCATTAATACAACATTCTCAAAATGATGAAAGTAAAGAGATGGAGAGCAGATTAGTCTTTTGTCAGAATGGCAGGGAGAAAGGGGGTAGTTGATACCAAAAGGGGTACAAAGGTGATCTTTGTGATGATGAAATAGTTTTGTATCTTAATTGCAGTGGTGGTTATGCAATCTACACGTGATAAAATGGCATGGCATTATGCACACACAATGAGCCAACGCCAGCTTCCTGATTTTGATATTGTAACTATAGTTATGTAAGATGTAACCATTAGGGAAAACTTTGCAACCTCCTATGAATCTATAATTATTTTAAAAGAAAAAGAAAAAAATTCTGATGTCTCTGATGCTCCCAGACCAATGAAATCAGCAACTCTGGTGGAGTGGGGGTGGGGGGGCGTTGGGACAAGTCCAGGCTCCAGCATTCGCAAAGCTCCCAGGTGATGACCCTGTGCAGCGAAGGCTGAGGTCCACTGTAATAAGGCATTTCATAGTTTCTGCTGCCATTCTTTTTTCGTCTGCCGAGCACCATACCTGGTAGAAACAATCGTCCAACGTACAGCCGGGCTATGAGGGCCAACAGTGGTTACATAATGATGAAGCTTTTTTAAAGTCTTGAAACTGGGTCAATTGATGGTATTTCCACACGGTGGGGGTGAGCCCAGCAACGGGACGTGCAGGTGGGTGGGGCTGGGTGGCACATGGTATTAAACTAGGCTAAGGAAGACTCTGGATTTCATTTCCCTATGTTCCCCCAGATTTCTGGACAAATACAAACTTCTCTCTCGGTCTTCTGTTTGACAATCATAACAGGTTCCCTGAGTGTTTGTAAAATACCTGCTGACCACACCAATGGACTCAAACAAGATTTCAGAGCTACAGACTGGTTTCCTTCTGTTCCTACAGTTGGTTCCATCTCCATAATTTATTCTCTATCATCTTACTGTACACAAAGGAAAACTACTGCACAAAACAAAGAGATAGTTCTTGAGGGAAACGTTTATTTTTCTCTTTGTATCTTCAGCCAAAATATCTAAGGACTGATCATGAAGACAGTAGGACACCTTTTGCACTGACTGTTCCCCCTGATTTTAGCTTCCATTACTTCTTACTATTTTATTGCCATTGTTTCATATTGTTTCACAGATACATGTGCCTAATAGTCTTAAATAGCTTTCCAAAATGAATTTCTCCAGCTGGATCTCAGACATGAAAGCGTTGTTAAATGTAATGTTTCATTTAAGGTTAAAATGAAGCTTTCTGACTGTTGGTGAAGTCCTACAAAACACCCGGACCTCCAAGGTCAAACTGTATTCCTTTCCCATGATAGTTCCCAAGATAATTAAACTGATGTATTATTTTAAAAAATTGATTTCTGGTTTGTAATACGTAATGTCTTTAAATAATTATCCACATTGGCATTACTAGTTGTGACATTATTTAAATATTTATAAAAAGCGGACTTTGATCTGCCATTTCACTCACAGTAGTTCAGGGAGACTGGAAAGATGAGATTCCAAACCTCAGAGCCGGAGGGCTACATTTGGTCTTTATATAAGCTTTAACTGACATTCACAGTGCCCTTTGGCGTCATTTTTATGTATTCTCAACCAAGTAAAGGTGCAAGAACTGTAAGTCAGGGGGCTACCAAATTATTTGATATCAACAAGAGGGTCCCTATTTCATAATAATTAGAATCATTACAAATGCAGAGGGCATTTGATAGGTACATTATACACCTAATATACGCAGTAGATATTATATGATCGTGGGTATTTTCTGCTAAGCTGATGTGACAGCCTGGTTGACCTAACTCTCCATGGGCCTACGATGGAATTCTTTAATGTCTGGTTTTTGTTCAAATACTAGCAGTGACTTTTAGGAATGGTGCTGAGAAAGTCTTGTCACAGTTCGTGACATCCATTTGGGAAGCGTTTCTTTCCATTACACTGCTTGCCTATTTCATATTGAAAGGCCTTTTATTGGGTCCTCAATCTGCAGCAGTATTTTAACATCAAAGACAAACTTAACCAGTGCAATGAGATACATGATAAAAACATAAAATGACACAGCAGTTGGGTTTTTCTTCACAGTCATGCTTTCTCAGTAAGCCCCTTACCACAAAAGAACCTTGGGATCTTTTTAGGTGCAAGACAGGAGAGTCTTAGGACTCAGCCTTCCGGAGCTATTCGCAGGAGTGCTCCTCCCAGTCACACAGTGAATGCAGCTCTTGGTGGAACCAGGTATTCAGGAAGGACGGGGAAAGAACCTGAAGATAAATTCAGATACCTGCCACGGTCTTGCCAAACTCTCCCTTCCACTCCCCTACTTTGCCCAGAGCCTGCTCACGTCACCGCGGCTCGCCTGCCTGTGTAGCTGGGATTAGGGCGGCCGATGCTCCTCTTCTGCGCTGCGTGCCAGGGAGCACCGCCTTTCTGCCTGGAGTGGTTGGCTGCCCACTCCATCTCTGCCTGCCTGCCTGCCTGCCTGCCTGCCTGCCTGTTACTCAAATTAGCCCTGGGAGGAGCAGGCCATGCTTGTTAAACAGGTTGCTGCACCCCAAGCACAGAATTGTCAACTGCACACAATTACTACTAATTCGAAAACACGGAGAAGCAGCTACAAACGGGGCAGTGGGGCAATGCCTTTCTTGTTTCTGGAGAGAACTAAAAGTGAGCGTTCTCTGCCACCTGGTACACACACATCTCCTTTTCTTATCACAATGCGTAATTATGTATTTATTTTGGATCCACCTCCTCCCCATTGGCTTCACAAGGCTAAAGAACGTATCTCTTTTTGTTTACCATTGCACACACCCAGGACAATGTAGGAACTACTTATTTAATGAATGGATGACCATAGGATTTCATTTGTAGGAAAGAATTTCCAAATACATTTTCCCCATTCATTGTGACCTTATTCAACGAAGTTAACTGGACACTCAGTGTAACCCCTACCTGGTTCATGCTGAACGACTGGGCTGGACCTGGGGGAAATGACACAGTGGCTATTAATGTCTCACATAAGGCACGATGGCCACAAAAGCTTGCATATAAAGTCATAGGCAAGGAAGCAGCTTAGCTGGTAACTATTTCCATTTTATTCTCTCTTGAAAGTTCTGCACTTAACTCATTCTGATTAGACATATTCTGTATCCAAAAACAAAGACTTTAGAAGATTTCATTGCCTCCTGTAATTTATTCTAATGCATACCAATCTTAACGATAACCACCAAACTGTTGGCACGTAACAGATGTTAAATAAATATTATTGTGGTTTTTGTGAATTGAACTCAGCAGTAAAAACGTAAATTGCTGCTACCAAATGTTTGGTGTGAATTACAGCCACTCTCTTTAATCTGTTTTTAGTGCAGTTGTGTTTGCATGGGTTAAACTGCTTCTTTCTAGTGCCCACTTCCCCTGCAGCTCTTTCCCAGAGGCAAGCGTTTTCCCAGCCATTTTGCTTTCACCCTGCTCCGCACTTTGAGGTAGATGGCTCCCAGGATGAAGTCAGATTCTGAGTCACTGGCTGGTCACTGTTCCAGGACTTTTTGCAGGGGAGGCCTTGCTAAGTGGTTCTTCCGTTTTCTTCAGCGTATTTGGAAGAAATACATACTCTTGCCTTTGTGGTTTTCTACAGATATCACCTCTTAAATAAAACTTCCTGGGAAATCACATTTTTGTACTTCTTTGGTTAATGAATTTAAATCCAAATAACTATTAAGCATCAAGTATTATAGTTACACATGTGTTAAGCACATCCCACAGGCCAGGGGCTAGAATTACAGCTGTTGTTATGATTAAAGTGTTTGCTCACCGTTTGGCTTAACACCAGGAGGAGAGAGAGACATGGTCTCCTCTGCAAAGAATCACGTAGAGTCGTCCTGACCCAGGTCAAGGGTTAAAGGCTAGGAGCATTATTCGTGGATAATTTTTAGCTTAAACTTTTAAAAATAAAGCTTGATTGAGGTTTAACTGACATATTAAGTATGTACTGTTAAATATGTACTGTTTGATAAGTTTTGACGCATATATAAACCAGTGAAACCTGTGTATTTGGAAGAAATTCAAATTCACCACAAATCCAGATAGTGAACACATGCATCACTAGAAAGAAAAAGTTTCCTCCTCTCCTTCTAGCAGCTGCCAGCGGCAAACCTATCGATGATTATGGTAAAAGCTAATGTTCATTGAGCTATCATAATTTGTCAGTCACTGCTTTATGTGTATTCTCATTTAATGAGCAAAACAGCTCTATGAAGGGTATTACTTTCATCTCCTTTTTATAGATGAGGAAACTGAGACAAAAAGCAGTTAAGTAACACGCCCAAGGCCTCACTCATTGCTCTGGTCAAAGGGAAAGTCATTGACACTCACACACTGAGCATATAGCCAGTAACCGAACTGCTTTTTATGGTAGTTAGTAGCATATCCACTGGCTGGAGACCATTCCTTTTGAAAGCATTTGCCACATAACACGGAGAGAGGAAACCAAAGAATCTGTACCTGAAAACAGTCTGCGATCTGTTTTCTTCCTAGAACATCTTCTGGCAAAAGATAAATTCTCAGAGACATTTCTCCTTTTTTTTCCTGTTTCCTTTTCTTTCTGGTAAAGCAAAGGTTACCCTTTACTCTCACTGAGCACTTGGTCCTCAGATCTCTCTCACTAGCTATCTCGTTAGAATAATCACCGGCTTCTCCTCCTCCCCCAGAATTTCCCCTTCTGGCCCTGGTTCTGCTGTAGAAAATGCTAGTCTAAGTTTTAGAGGATGAAGGGTTTTACAAACCTCCAGAATTTTATTAGGTGCTTGAATTTCAGCTGGAGAATGCAATTTTTTTCAAGTAACTTGAGGTCTCTTTATTCATGCTGCAAGTTTTGAACAGCCTCCGGTGTTCCAGGCTCTAATAAGTGCACAAAGCAAAAAAATAAATCATGCCTGTAAGGAGCTTACATCTCAGTGTGTTGGGGGGAGGATGCATAGACTATGAGTAAATATCATTAATATATGGCAGGCTAAATGAAAAGCCTGAAAAGCAAACAGCAAAGCAGAATTCAGTGTGTGTTTGTGTGTACAGCATCTTCATATCTGCCTGTAATTATCTGATTGCAACAAATAGGCATAAAGTAATCGGGGCTTCTCTTGATCTCAGACCTAGCTCAGGTGACCCAGCAAGAAAAGTTGAGAAATTGCTTTTGTTAATGTTTTACATTTTATTTACCTTTACATTTTCATTTGCCTTGAAATGTTTTGTTGTAAACCATTTAGACTCTTTCTACTAAGTTTCCACAATCAGCCTGAAACTCAGTACTTGCTTTACAAAAACAGAATGGAAAGCAAGCTGCTCGCAGATCACTTTATCTCCAGGATATTTTTGCCTAGATTGGATGAGTCTCTTGAATGGTATTAATGGTCAAGGAGTAATTCAGTTGAGGGTAGCCGAATGCTTACTTTGAGCATGTTCCCTTCTCACAGATTAAGATCAAGATTAGACAAATAAAAAGGTTGTAAACATAAGTGTGTCCAACCATCCACTGTGTCTACATAAAGATGGAGTCTCTTTGGTTAAAGGGAATCAGAAACTTGAGGTAGCCAACTAAAGGAATTTGGTAAAAATTCCACTGATATTTGTACAGTTTCAGAAAATGATGTAAATAACAAAGCGCTCACGGCTGGGCAGAGGAGGCTACCCGGAAGTGAGGTTAGTGGTCGGGGGGGGTTTGTCTTCGGCATTCTCCCCCTCATCTCTCCCTCCGTGCCCAGGCCCTGCTCTCTGCACCCATGAAATGAGTGGGCATCCTGGTGCGACTGCAGGGGAAAGGAGCATCTGTACCTTTGTACCTCGTGGCCACCCATGATCGATGCTCAATGTGCTCTTTACTGAACGTCCGCTGTGCAGGAACTAACAATTCAAGTGACAAGAATAACAGGAGCCAGTACTCACAGGGTACCGTGTCTAAGTACATTACATACATTAACCCCTTTAATCATTGCTATGCCCTGTGAGACATGTACCATCATTGTCTCCATTTTTCATAGGAGGAAACTGAGGCATAGTTAGCTACTAAGTGGTAGAATTTAGATTTTACCCGGGCAGTCTGGCTGCAGAGTCCTACCTCAACTAGGCGATGCTGCCTTTCAAACTGAAAGCCAAATAAGATACCCCTTTTGCCCCTCAGGTGCCCTGGTCCAGCAGGGGAAACAGATGCAGCCATCCACTCATTTGTTCCCTCCTTCCTTCACTGTTTATTAAGCACTTGCTCTGTCGAGAATTAAATCTCTAGAAGCTTGTCATGTCCCCTGCCCCTTGGAACTTACAGACACACAATCTACTGTAAGATGGGGCACATGCAAGAGGGAGGCGTGTACGGAGCACTACGGGAGCCCCAAGTAGGAGCAGTTATCATAGCCACAGTTGCACAGGCATATGGGGAGCTCCCTAAAGAATGTGACATTTGAGTTTCATTGCTAAGGATGGATTTTTCATTTCCGGTTTAAAACACAACTCCTGGGAGACTTAACGTTTCAAGTTGGGTCAGAAATTTTACAACTGTTTGGATACATTCTTTCCTGAAGAGCAGAGTGTGAAGAGAACGGGCGAGCAGACATCATGGGCTTTAGTGGCTGGGGCCAGGGAGATGGGTCCCACTGGATGGAGGAGGGGAGGCAGAAACTTCTGGAAGAGATTTCTTTTGCTTCTCAATTTCCCATCTCTAACTCCTCCAGCGGGTCCTCCAGGGACCCGAAGCTGTGTGGCCCTACGCGGGCTCGCCTGGCCAGGGAATGCCTGGATTCCCAGAGTGACTATGTCTCTTGCTCTTTATTCTTGGTCAAATTCTCAGTCCCTGAAGGAGAAACCCACTCTTTTAAATCTGTATATGTTTGTTTAGAAGCACTTTTTAATACCGTGTTCTGAGGATACCCTTTGAAATCTGAGATTTTTTTTCCAGAGTTCTAACTGTAAAAAGGTAGAAGCCACTCAAGAAACCATTTGCGTGTAGCGCCACGCTGTCCATGGCTTGGGGACGTAGGCTGCTGAAAAAATTGTTGCTTCCTGATGAGAGGGACACCAACATGGGGAGTCACCTGCCTGAATAATGTGTGTGATTGTTCTCTTCTGAGAGGGGATGGGAAAGACACTTCCTCTCTCAACCAAAGAGAACCAGTGGGTTGTTACATGGAGTTTATATTTTTTATATCCTAGAGGGGATACAGACAGACCTTTATTAGCATATGGCTATTTGATATAAAGTTAGGAAGGTATTAAGTATAAAGAAGGAAAGTAAAGCATGTTAATAAATAGTACAATAAATAATACCCTTACAAGGGGAAGGGAGTACAGTTGAGCGGGATGCAATTTTGGGTGGGGACAGGGGGGTCCCTTCTGAGGAGGGACACTGAAGCAGAGCCCTGCATGAGGTGAGGGAACAGAGCCATCGGCAAGATGTGAGGGGCGAGGGAAGAGTGAGGACAGGCTGGAGGCGGAGCCGTGCTGTGTGGGCGCTCCCTGGTGCTACCCGTGGGGAGCCATGTTAGAGTACCACACGTTTTGTGTAGCTTTGCCTGAAGAGAGGAACTGTCTTCTCTGAGAACGATACCATCTTGGCTGGTTGCCACTACATCCTTATCTGCCCATCGCCACTCCACTGTCAGCAGGCAGACATCAGGGCCCAGAGAACAGATTCTGGGATGCAGGACAGGCTGATCTGGATAGGGAGGAAAGGCTGGAAGTGGTACCCAACCCGACTCAAATAAGGCTGCCACAGCTATGGGCCCCAGGAGGGTTCTAAAACCCAACACAGAGAGATGGACTCCGGATAGGCAACGGAAACAAACTACATACATTTTAAAATTTTATTGCAGATTCTGGAGCAGAGCCTCCCTCCCTTCCCTTCTGCCTCCCTCCGTCCACATCTCCTTCCCTGACTTTCCCTTAGGCACACGAACTTATATAAATCCCAGCCTCATTCATGGCACTGTCTCATCACTGGCCTGCACGGTGTTCTGGAGCAGAGCAGAGCACCTTACAGGCTCAGCGTTTCCCTGCTTCTCTTCCTGCTTTTGACTCTACTGCCAGCTTCAGCCCTTCAGTTTGCTGAAGCTGACAGTGAGACAGGGAAGCTAGATGCCTAGTGAGCATGGAAGCGGGTGCAGGGATGGGGGATTTATATGCTTACTTATTTGTCATCTAATTCCATGCAGACCTAAAATCTCCTTTAAACAACCTTTTGCTTTGAGAGCCCACACTTTGCAAAGATACACTGTGTCAAGTCATGAGAAGTCACTGCAGTGAGGCAGCTTCACCAGGGCAGGGGCTCCCCCCAGGAGCCTCTTCCATCCCTCTGGCCGAGCCGCTGTCAGCGGGAATGAGCCCTGCAGACAGCTGCCCCCGCTGCCACTCAGGGAATCAGCTGCAAAGGTCCTGCATCACAGAAGCATTAGAGCGGAGCCCAGCCAGCTATTTATAGAAATCTCTCTCCTAACAGCACACAAGAGGATTTCTGAGTCAGAACTAGGTTTTCTGACATGAACGGCTTCCGATATCTTTTGTTATAAATCATTCTGAAGAAAATGACCTGCACTTTTTCAGACTTTAGCAGGGTAACAAGTAGTTGCTAGAAAAATATAAAGTGAGTAAGGGCTAAGATATGCAGTCAAGCTCTTGTACCACCTCCACCACCAGATCTGCCACAGTCTCTCCAAATTCATGCTCCTTGTGAATTACTACATAACTCCCTCATGTGTTAGAATACCTTCAAAAATACACTAATACTCTCAAAGTTGTGAAAATAGAAGGCAGGTGCTTCCCTGAACGATTGTATATTGCACACACATATTCTTAATGAAACCTGCGAAACCCCAGTGTGGACCACTTTGGGGTGATAGTGGTCTTTCTAATACAGGTGGTATTTATTACAGGTGATGATCTAGGTAATATTATTTCCCTAACAGTATCAATTCCATCATTAGGCAATACAGACCAGCACATTGTCCAAAAGATCTTAGCTCATTAAAATAGCTGGGCTCCACTTCATCTTAATGATGTTTTTTTAAGGTATTGAATTCCCTCCAAACAGCATAAATCATGGTGACAACATTTAGAAATTATCAATCGATAATACATGTAATTTAGAATGATCACATAATTCTTAAGTTACCAGAAGCCAAGAGCATGTTAATTATTCACTTCAGAAAGGTATAGGTTTATAATTTTGCCTTGAAGCCTAGAGTTTCAAGAATCATAGCTGCCCCCTGAATCAGTTCCAGAGTCATTGAACACTAGGAATAGGGGTGCTATGGGGTGAGGAATATCAGAATTACAAAAGTCAGTAAAAAGTGTACACAGTATCCTAGTCTGGGTGCCCTATTTAAATAACACCTGAGACAAGGGCTCGGCGATAGGTAATTTTTATCCTGAGAAGTAGGACTTAAGGAGTAAGGAGAGACAGAGAAGAAGGAAAAACCCATGTAATGCATGTTATTAAGGGAATGGAGTGTTTTTGTTTTCAGTTGTAGCTTGTGGTTAACTCTAAGTGACCACAGATACAGTGGTAGAACACAACACAATATAATACAATGTAACTTACAGTTCTGAAGAGCGGAAGTCTAACTCGGGACTCGGCTCAAATAAAGGTCTCAGCAAGGCTGTGTTCCCTTCTGGAGGCTCCGGGGACCATCCATTTCCCTCCCTTTTATTCCCAGAGGCTGCCTGCATTCCTTGGCTTGTGGCCCTTTCCTCCATCATCAAAGCTGGCAACATCACATATCCCTGACCCTTTTTCTGTCATCAGTCTCTTTCCAACCACAGTTGGGAGAAATTCTCTGCTTATAAGGACCCATGCGATGAAACTGGGTCCACTTGAATAATCCCCAACCCAATGTCTCCATTTAATCTGTCTGCAAAGTCCCTTCTGCCAGGAGAGGTAACATTCACAGGTACTGGGGTTTGGATGCAGACATCCTTGGGGCCAGTGATGGTGATACTATTACTGAAATTGGGACATTCGGGACATGTACAGCTTTGGGTGAATCAGCAGTTTAGATTCAGGCATATTCGGCTTAAGGTGTCTCGTTGGTATCCAAGTGGAGCTACAAAGTAGGCAGCTGCATGTACATAAGTGTGTGGTTCACCATAGAAGCATCTGCACAGAGAACGGAGCTCAGGTGGGGCCTCAGGACACCCCAATGTTTACAGAAGCCACACCACCCTCATTCACAGATAGTAGTAGTTTGGTACCAAAAACACTGATGCCCACCAATTTCTCTGGCCTGCTGCACTCGATACTCCTTTGGAAGTCCCAAATATGCAAAATTTGGTTTAACTGTGTCTTATTGTAGAAACCGCCACTCCATAGCTCCCAAAAGACACTCCATCATTACTTAGGTACAAATGATGGACGCTCGCACCGACAGTGACCACCCAGGGTCAACCATGAACAGCCAGGCCCTGCTAACTGTGTGACTCATATTGCTGAAAGTCGGCTCTTTCTTGGGTTACTAAGACTCCTTTGAAAAGCATGCCTTTGAAAGAAGATGTGGGTCTTGGGTGGTGATTTTGTGCTTGGATTTTAGAGCATTACGTGGTATTTTCCTACTTGCGTACAGAAGTCACTCCAAGCAAGGGAGGATGAAAGAGATCAGAGCCCTGCAGAAATGCACAATCCTGTGTGTGTCAGCCCAGAACAGCAGTGGGGGCTGGGGGGAGGGTGGGAGCAGGCTGAATAAACTTATTTTGGTGATTAATTACTATTTTCAACTGAAGTCTTGTCTTAATTACCTGTTATAAGTATGCTAATTTGGCCAGCTGTCTCTAGGTAGCTAACTTTACCCTTCATTTAAAAGCTTCCATCTAGAATGGAAGATTTTCTGGAGGAAGTTAAGAATGCCCATCCACGACTTGGTTTCCATGCAGGAAAGTCTTTTCTAACCCCTTTGGATGAATGTGCAAATCAGAGTCCCCCAGATATTCTGATACCCTCCATGCCTGTCACCTCGATGCCATCAAAATGAAGCAGGAAATAGATGGCTGCTGTCTGGGGCTCCAGAGGGTTAGTGAGATGAGCAGTCACTCTTCGTGTTCTTGGAATGTACTCTCGGAGGCTGTCCTCTGCCTTTGAGCACAGCAGTACTCCTAACGCATGAGATACGATGTTTCTCTTGCTGTTCTGCTTTCCTGAGTCAGGTTAATGCAAGGGTGACCCTGGACGTGTGTACTAAAATGTAAGTCTTACTATGCACGTGAGACCAGCAGATCAGGAGAAAACCGCCACTGAAAACTGTTCTACTCACAGATCCCAATAGGAGAGGATACATCACGATACTGGGGAGCTGCATAAGGAAGATTCGGGGTCCGTCAGGAGGCAGAAGGAGAGGGGCACACTGGGCTTCACTGCAGTTTCTGCAGAAGAATGGGTGAGGCAGGGTAAGCAGGGTTAGGGCTGGCTAGTTGGAATTTCAGTGGACTCTGGGGCACAGGGGCTGTCGTCTCTGGTTGTCTGGTACCTGGCCCCACTGATTACAGCAGGGGGATAAAGTCCCTCAGAGTGAGAACCACAGAGGAAGTGGAAGGGGTGGGTTAGCCTACGAAAGCCACGTGCTCACAGGGGAGTCTTCCACTCTCTCTGGGGATTAGCTAACCCCTGGAGGGGCAGCCCCTCCGGGGTCGGCAGACTCCCACCTGCCCCATGTCACAGCATCACAGACCCACGGTGAATGCAATGTGAGTCATCGTTCTATAAGGACTGGACATGTAACCTTGGCACTTGTAACCTCTGAGTCTCAGCTTACTCCTCTGCTAAATGGAATAATAACACCTGACTCTATGGTAACTGTTGTGATTGAATGGGATTGTGTGGGCAAGAGGGGAGCACAGTGTCTGGCACCTGCCAGGTAAATAAATGGCACATACTTCTGTTAGTGGTCCTGTCATGAGCTCTGGGAACAGAGTTTGGCTCTGGTTACAGATGTTTGAGGGGTGTTTCATGGCACTGAATGAGGAAGGGCGGTATGTTCCTTTAACACTTGATTTTCCTAGTTGGAAAGCAGCTCCCATCTTTGCCCAGACATTTCTTAAAAAAAAATTACTTTAAATACTTGAAGAGATGTTTCGCATACAGTGATAGTGTCACTTTTATGAATCCATAGGTTGAGCTGAATCTGTTTACCATGGAGGTACTTTGGACCCAGGAGAGTAAGAGTTTCCTTTAATTTTCACCAAGTAGATGAGTAGCCGAGTCGTTTCTGAAATTCTTCCATTGATTGATTGGTGGATCAATTCCCCATTAACCTTTAGTAATAAAATACATGACGCTAGGGAGAGTGAGGTTTGGAAATCTCTGCATTTTAGTTCATCTCCTATTTGTGCAATGTCTTTCTTTCTTTCCTTCAACAAGCATTTATTACACCTGAGGCACAGGGAGGAAGCAATTTACATAAAAAAATTTAATGAAAGGAAGCAGGGCAGACGAAGCTCAGGATGCCTCACACTTTCTGGCTTTTGTAACCAGGGTTTGCTTTTACTTTAGATTTATCTCCATTCTGTGAGTGTGTAAATGAAAATATTCAAAGAAGAAAATATAGAGTCTGAGGCCAGGAAATGGCTGCCCTGGGTACTAATTAGCTTTAATTTCCCTCTCCTTGGAACTAAGGGCTTTGTAATTGTTCTGCAATGTCTTCAGAGCAAAGGGATGTTAGCGCTTGGATTTGTGGAGCAACTGACAGGACATCCGCAGTGGGTAATTAGGGCTTGAAATATTCCCCTCTCCGCTGACCCTGGCTGCTGTCCTCTTTCTCTGTAGCCCCAGCTCCTCCTGGTCCGAGGGCAGCAGAAGGTCAGGTTCAGATGCAGAGGGATGCGCTACTACTACTCCCTTCAAGGACCCTCCAACTTGGTCTTTCCAGTTTTTGTCCCAATTTCACAATCCAGGACCTGGCTTTGAACTCTGGCAAATCACTTAAGCTTGCCGAGCCTGAGCTTCAGAAAGGTGGGGCTAAAGCACCTACAGTCAGACGTGGTTCTGAAAGAGATGAGGTCAGAGTGCCATTCTCGACTCTCACCCAGCCTCCTCTGGGGCTGCGGGGGTTCCCTCCTGGCTGTCTGCTCTCTACCCAGGCTACCCAGATTCTCATCAATTCCCCACAGTCATGCTCCCTCTCTTCTCTGTGCCTATAATGTTCTTTTCCATATTTCTAATTCCTGAATTACATGTGATTTAGCCCAGGTGCCTCCCCATTCCCTTCTGATGAGAAGAGTTATCTCCCAGTTGAAACACAAGCGGGGAAAAAAAAAAAGTCTCCCCCCGTGGGCACCCTGACGCGTCCTGTGCAACACGGATCCGTGTGCCCCAGGTGTAGAGGATCAGGAGGTCCACCCTGCTCAGCATTCTCCTGTAAGGCCGCCCTCCACCCTGACTTAACACAGAGTCTCTGTCTGAGAGCTATCTGGTTTGGATGTTAGCAACAGATCATTTTCTAGGCAAACCTACCTAAAATGGAATGAAATGCGACGTCCTCTGTAATGCAAGTATTCGTTCTATAATACTGTATTTCTGACATTTGCCTGATTATGAGAATCACCTGGTGTGTTTATTAAAAATACAAATTTCTGGGTCCTACCCCTACCTAGGAAATCAGAATCTCCAGGGCAGGGGCTCATCCTTACTCATGAGTCTTCTAAGATTTTATTGTCTTCTGGGAGATAGGTCTGTGACTTTTGGTTAGCAAAGCCCATTACCTATTGGAAAAGCAACACTGTGCTGTTTGAACTGGAGAACCTGGGACATTTGAGCAATATCTGAGATCAAGGCAAAACTAAACACTTGTTATATCTCTTTCTCATGAATTCACTTCTGGCTGGGACCCCTCATTTCTCCCAGGATTGGGTTTCTTCAAATGCATTAATTATTTTGCACAAGGCAGGTAGGGGAGGGGAGAGGTGAGTTTCTGTAGGTATAGGTAACATTTTTCCATCTGAGTGCTGCCACGGAATCACAACTGTGGTCCAAGCATCAGGGCGTCTGGTTGAGTGAGGTCATTAGCCCTCAAAGAGAGGATGAACACAGCCAGGACACCATCTCCAGGTCCCTGGGAGTTTGATATGATCTTGGATAGCCCCTCATTGCTCTGGAATCAGGTGGGGCCTTAGTGACTTTTTTTTCCCTAGTGACATATCTTGATGAAAAGACATTATGCTAGGATTTCTATGCCCAGGAATGAAGTTACACTGTTTGGCAAGTTAAGAAGCTGGAAACATGATACATCTGTCACCTCCAAGCACAGTTATTACCATTATTACTCATGTTAAGAAAAAAAGAGTTTCTGTCTTGGATTTTTATTGGGGGTCAGGGGCAGGGTGACAGGGACTTGAGCTTTTACCCTGCAAATTCTGCCTGAGCGAATCCTTAGGAAAGTTTCAATCACAAATAAAGCAGACTTACCAGGAGGAGGAGGAAGAAGCCGCTATGGCTGAGGTTCGGCGGCTGCTCGGGGAGCAGAGTCCAGTCTTCAAAGCCTCCGAGGAGCGCCTGGCTCCTTTCCAGGAGCATGTCCCAGGCTTGGCACTGGTTTGGAGCCCTCTGAAGTAACACATTCTGCAGCCCCGGCTGGGTCTGGTACTTAGACATGAAAGTTAAAAACCTCTCGCTCCTCTAAGGCTTGTTGCAGAATCACTCATCAGAGCCCCTCCGCTGAGCCTGCGTTTCCAGGTGGTGAGCTTTTGGTGCAAGTGAGCCTGGAGCACGCTGGAACTCTGAGCTGACTTGGTCCAACAGCTGCTCCCTATCTTGGAGATCATGGGCAGTTCGTGGTGAGTTGATAATTAGTGACATCAGAGGTTAAGGGGAGTTAAAAAAGATTTGCATGTAAGGGGAATAAAACCTTTTAGGAAACAATTGGGCATTAGCTAACAACAAAGATACAGATGTTCAAATCCTTTGACTTAGCAGTTTTTACCTCTAAGAATTTATCCTAAGAAAATAGATAAGTTTACGTTCCAGGACATATTCATTCTAGAGTTGCTTATAAATTAGCAAAAATTTGAAACAACCCAGCTGCCTACCAACTGGAGGTTGGTTGACTGTATTACGGTAAATTCATCTAATGGATGAATGTTCTATGGTCGAAGACCTGGGAAACACCGTATAGTTTTTCAAAACATACAAAAAACAATATTTACAGTGTAATTATAATTTTTTAAGGAAATACATGTGCATTTAAAGTTGAATAGCAGACATATAACAAATTCAAACTGAATTCCGAGTGATGAGATTATGGGTGATTTTACAATTTTTCTATAATGAACATTTATACTATTTGTACTCAGTACAGTAATGTTACTTGAAAATGGTTCCACTCAAATGCTGGCTTTAGGTCTCCATTCCTGAGAGAGAATCTGGCCTTTCTAGGGCTAAACACCCAAAGTCAGAATTAGTAAAATGAGAACTGGGGAGCTGGAAGGGAGAGGAGTGAATGTGGTGGGAGGCAGGAGCTGGGCTTTGGGGTTTCTTGCAGGGCAGCCCTGTGGGGGGTGGGAAGCGGGACAGATAGGTGTTGAGTCAAAGTCCTCTGTGGGGAAGTGGGGTTACTTCCCTCCTGGGAGGATGGAAATGTTAGCGGGTTCTGCCTGGGGCCACCGTCCTCTGCCGGGGGTTATCGTGAGTGCGGCAAAAACCCAACCACCCCGGTACTGGGGAGTAAGGTCAAGAGGTGCCAAGATGGTGAAGGAAGCAGCCCATGCAGGCACATGGTTGCTCCCAAGGTCAGGGCAATTTGTGAGAGGGACGAAGATAACGGTGATGATATTTGCATGGCACTCAACAGTTCACAAGTAATTCCCACGACGGTTCAGTTGAGGAGGGGTAGACATTCCCTTCAGAGAACACGCATTTGTAATCTGAGAAGGGCCGCAGGGAGGGCCTTCTGCTTCTAATTCTATCTGTGACGCTCTCTGCTGCCCTCTGGTGGCTGGTATCACCTTCAGCAAACGCTGCACACGGACACCTGTTCTACGAGCTACCACAAAATGGAGGGAAAACCACTGGTACTGACAAAGAATTAATTGCTCCTTTCAAATGAATCTAGGAAGTGCTCATGATTAGTTAGCACTAATGAATAATTCTGTAGATTCGGTTGGGTTAACACCAGGAACCCAGAAGAAAGAATCACCCGTTGAGCGTCGCCCGGCCAAGGACAGGCGAAGTGGATGTCCTTCCTGCAGACTCAGTGTCTGAGAGGCCTTCGCCTGGTGGAATTTTCATTTGGAAATCAGTATTTTTAGAAAGCACATGACTTAAGGTCATAAAATTCAACCTCTGACCCAGCATAGCACCCCTAACGCCCCCTCCCCGCCCCCGCAGCCAGCCTCAACCCCCTGTGATGGGGACCTCGCTACCTCTTCAGGAGAACGGTTCATGTTTGCATAGCTGTGGTCGTTGGAAAGTGCGCCCACGGGGCTGCAGTGTGACGGTCATAAGGAGCTCTGAGTGCAGTTTCAGAGGTGGAGGGCGTGGAGCTATATGAATACCATATAGGGTTACTTACTGTATTCAGATTTCACAATTGTTCTTTTTCTCCTGATGAACAAATACTATGTTGGAGATACAGAAATGCTTGCAGAGTCTTCTTGGTTAGCGAGAGTGGTGCCAGGTAATAATACGGGTCTAGAACATGGTCCATTATTTTCTAGATAAAACTAGAAGCGATTCCTCCTTCCCATGGGCTTCTCTTAGCTTCTTATGCACAGCTTTAATTACAGTGTGTGCAGCACATCCATCTCAGCTCCCCTCCTAGATAGCTTTTGCCCTCAAGGAATTGATAATCATAATCTAAACTTGGTTGGTAGCAGACTGTATGTGGGAAGCCAAGTGGAATTACAGGTTCATTAATTCAGTTTGTTATTTACAGTTTTATGAACATTATGTTCCTACCCCTTTGGATGGTATCTTCCTTCAAGGTAGTAATTACTTCTCAAATCTGACTGTAGACCCAACACTGAGCAGTGCTTGATAATTATTTATAGAAAACTGTGTTTTAAGTAGCACATTGAACAGGTGCTGAATAATTTATACGATTAACGATGACCATCAAGCCAACGGCTTTATGTTAATAAAGTGTCATAATTTAAAGAGTACTCTGCACTTACTTAACCCCATAAATTATAACATCTTAACACAGGTAAGGCTTTTGTCTTTTTAAAGTGCTTTAAAGGATATTTATTGTTTTAACAAGTGGAAAATAATATTCTTTAAAAGACATTTAACTTTTAGTGGAAAATGATATTACCAAAAGCATGTAACAATTTGTTCATCATCTTCAAGAAGTGGGATTTTTATATAAAATGTATATGGAGCACTGAATGCCAAAATGCTGGGTCTGTGGGGTTGGAATTGAAAATTAGCTTTGCTATTCATCCCATCCGGATGGTGTCTTAAGTCAGGAACGACCTTGAGTGGGGAGAGGGAGGCGTGCTGAGTAATCAGTGCTTTTGGAGGCGAACTTCCCTGCTGTGTGACAGGTCTGAGTTAGTGGTCAGGACAGCCATTCAGACTGACGGTCCCCTGAACTTCCGTGGCTTCAGTGACAGGGATAGGAATGTGGTTGACTTGAATATTCTTCAGGCAGCCAAAAAAGGATTTCCACACAGGAAGCTTCAGGGTTTTCAAATTAGCTGAGAGACAAAAGGAGAGTCATTCAATGACTAATTCATACCACCCAGCAAATGCACTCCAGTTAAGAAACCGTCTTATGAGAGTGAAGAGGGCCCCGGGTCTCAGGCCACCCAGTTCTCTCCTCCTTTAAGCAGCACCCAGCACAGCCCCTGCTGTGATAAATCAGCCGCAAGGCTACTCTTAACACTCTTCAAAGGAGGAGATTCTACGTCCCAAATTGATAGATAATGACTCTGAACTCTAGTGCTTTTTATGGCTCACGGAAGAGTATAAAATTAACCACCGGACGTTTTGGAGGGACATAAAACAATGAAGACTGACAAAGCTCTTTCCAGGCAAAATTCCAGGCTTGAACTTGACTCCACCCCCATCTGCCTGATTGCCCCATTCTGGCTCCACAAGCTTAGTAACTGGCCAGTAAAACTAAGTGCCTGGAGGGCCTGGACAGTAACGTGGGCCTTTTCTGATTCTTTGCTGATATCAGGCTTCTAGGTTCACGTAGCCTCTTAAGAGAGGCTTATACATTATCGGCTTGGGACGAGAGGGAGAGGCAGCAGATGGCCTGGGCTACCCTGAAACGTCCCCATTGCCACAACCAGGTTTCCCCACAAGCTGGAAAGAGCCTCCCCGCCTCCACGTCCAGCCAACGGCTGCCCTGCCGGTAACAAGGGCTGCGGCGTCGCGTTGTCGGTTTAAGAAGGAAATGTTAAGAGCTGACGTGAGGCAACGTGGGTGTAGAAGTCAGCACAAGAATTACCTGGGACACCTCCGATGTGCAGACGCTCCCGCGTGCGGGCCGGCGGGAGGGGGAGCCGCCCGGCTGTGTAGCTATTGTCCGCGTCCAGCTCCAGGTGCAGGATGTGCTGCTTTACGGTGACTGGAGAGAAAGGAAGCGGGTCAGGTCCATCATCCGAGGGCAGCCCTGCCCACTGTGTCATGTCTACACCTGCGCAGCACCACTGGCTTCGTTTTAACTCACTTCTGTTGGGCTATGGGAGCACTGCTCGTGGGAATTCCATCAACCTGGGCACAATTTCAACTGATTTCTCAACACCAAGTGCTGTTTAGGTGCATCCACATATATTACAGAATTGAACCCTAAAATGAGCCTGTGAGGAAGACATTATTCCTCCCATTTCCCAGGTAACAGACTGTGACCCTCAATCATTGAGCGGGGCAAGATGGCTTGGTTTTAAGTTGGTCTCCTGTCTCCAGAGGCCAGTGTGTATTTTATGTGATCTCCGGTTCTTTCCAAGGAGACACCTACTTCTGAAAACTGACTCCAAAGTCGCTTTTCACCCTCCAAATAAAATTACTCCCATGTTAACAGTATGAACCAACTGCAAGGTAGTTAGCTTTCAAGTTTGCCAAGAAAAGACTACTTTTTAACAAAAGGTATTTTAGCCAATACAGGTTAATATACCTCCAAACTGATATGCCCAAGTTATTCCTAAAAGAGCAGATTTGATTTGAGAGGCTATGCCTGCTCTCAGCCCAGTGGTGTGCCTAAATTGTTTGCATTAATAGTAAATGGTTGTTGAAAAAAACAACCCAACAGGGACCTTTAACAACAGTAAGAGCACATGTTTACTGAGCACTTGTGCTTACTGGACACTGCTAAGCACTTTACGTGCATTATCCCATTTAATTTTCACAACCCTGGGAGGTGTGCGCTGTTTTTATCTCTGTTGTGCAGATAAGGAAACTGAAGGTAAAGAGCAATTAAGCAGCTTGCTCAAGGTCTCACAGGTAAGGACCTGAGATTTGACCTCTGTTCTTTTTGACTTCAGAGCCAAGATCTGAACCACAATGTTATCCTATCTCGAAAACAAACATAACTTAGTTTGCTGGGCTCAAAAAGAAAAATCTCAGTGTGTTATGGGGAACTGGAGCCACGAATTACCCAAATACAACTGGAGCTGAGACTGGACGAGTTCCCACCACGTTACCCTCGTGGGGTGACACTCATGGTAGGATGAACTGCATTTGGGATACCCAAGTCTGGATGGAAAGGGAGACTATTCCAGTGTGTGAAAAACAGGCTACTGGAAGTCCTACCTGCCACCGAGTGCCACTGTCCATCACACAGAGACCGCTGTGGTGTGACTGATGTCGAGATCCCACTTGCCTCACTGCCCACAGAGGCCGTGACCTGGAACACACATGCGTTTTCTAGTTCCTTCTGCAAGGCAGGTGGAGCCACTTCCCCTGCCTTCTTCCCTTCCCAGCCCTCACACCCTGACCACCCAGGAGCACTTTAAATATAGGTGCCCCGCCCCGACTCCTGCACCAGGTGATTACACGGGGGGCCAAGGCTTGGCAAGAATCTCTCTGCTGCATCCCCTCCATGTAAGTGAGCTGCAAACCCCACCTTCCTGGAGTTGCCGCCCGAGGCAAAGAGACTGCCCCTCCCATTCCTGCCCCTCACTCTCGGGAGGCCCCACACAAAAGTTACTGATGAGCATCGAAGACCTGCCTTAGCTATTAATATGTGACAGCGGCTCTGTTTAGAAGGACATGTAAAATTTGGAAGGCAAAAATGCTGGTCAAGGCCTACACCCTGCTGCAAGGGTCAGCCAATTATAATAATCCCATGAACACAGGACTCAGAGGGGGCTCTCGCCCAAGGAATTCAGCAAGCTGACCGACTGAGATCGCACTGGGCACATGTCAGGGCTCAGGCGCTCGACGAGCCCCTGTGCGGGATCCCGCGTTTCCACTCTCTGCGCCAGGATTCTCCAAGGGCGGAAGCAAGGTCAGTGAGCAGACAGCACTGAAACAAGCATGTTGATAAATAGCCTACACTTAATTTGCATGGAGCTGGACAGTACAGCCTGTTCTCAGGCAGTTTTCGAGCTGAACAGTGTCACTGCTGTTAGGAAGGTCATCAGGTCTTGAGTTCGTTTTGGGGGGATTATTTCCTATCCAGAAGCTCTCTCAGGAGACGCTCCCCAACCTCTCCCCTGAAAAGCCAGCCTTGTCTGAACCACCACGAAACACAGGTGCTTGCTTCTCTGACCCACAAGAGGCCGGCTCAGACTTAAAGGTGCAACCGAAATAAAAGTGTTCTAGGAGTTTTGGCTGTTTTATCTTATTCTGAGAGTTTCCCCTCACATCTAATAAACTGTGGAAGGATGGAGGTAAAAGATAATGGTGTATATCAGTCTTTGCCTTGAGGCCTTAACTAAGAGAGGCTTCCTGAATGAATTTGGTTTTAAAGAGTTATTGTTTGAAAAGGAAAGAGCTATAGCTGGGTGGAGAAAACAAGACACTGACGAGGCCCGTGAGTGACGGGAGGGATGAAGTCACAGAGGCATGTGCTAGAGAAGGAATCCAGGAAAAACTACAGTATCCCGGGTGGAGACCCAGAGGCCGGCATGGCAGCCAGGACCAGAGGACGGGTGAGCTGTGCAGACACCATGAGGGGGCTTGGAACTGATCTAGAGGACACAGGGCCACGGCGTGGCTGTCATGTGGTGTAGACAGCCGGTAAGAAAATCTATCCCAGGAATTCTGGCACTGGCCTCGTTAAATAAAAGCAGAGGTGAGACCAGGGTGCAGTGGAGGCAAGAAAAATGCACATGGATGGAGTATACGGCAGTTTCTCTTCTCTTGACCAAAGCCCTTAAATAAAAGCATTATTCTCCATGTTTTAACGATAAAGAAACTGAGTCTGAAAGAGGTTAAGTAACTTCCCTAGGGCCTTATAACCACATGGTGCAGCTGGAACTCAGCTCAGCTTGTTTGAATGTTCCCAGCTTTAAAGATGCAGAACAGAAAACATGATGACCAAGTTACTTGCTAAAGGAAAATGGTAAGTTAGCCCTGAAGTCAGGTCTCCTAAATACAAGATTGTATTCTCTACCATAACTTTACCCGCCATAGTCTCCAGAAATGGAATCTGGTCCTAATCCAAATTCACACAATCTTCCCGTGTCATCAGATGGCTACGCACCTTTCCTGCCTCCATATAAACACATAAGTGCTTGCCGGGTTGACTTCCGATGTGTATTAGGATTCCAGTGAGACTTCTTGGGCGAATGCTGAAGACAAGCTTAAACTCTGGCCCCAACAACACAGAGTTTGCTTTCAAAAGGAAAAAAAAGAAACAGTGAAAACATCGTAATTGAAGGAGAAGGACAAAGCTCTTCAGAATCAATGATATAAAGATATAAACTCTTCCGAACTGCTCCTTACCTAGGATGACATGACCTCCTTCTTGGGAAAAGTAAATGCCTTTCTCCAAAGAGCCGCCCAAGCAGGGAGACACCCCAAAGCTTGCAGAAGGGGTATCCAGGGGTTTTGAATCCAACTGAAAGTTCCTCAGGCAGCCCACAAAACTGTTTTGGGGGAGGCTCTGCGACCAAGCAGACAAGAAAGCAAACTTCATCACTTGCAACTCCCAAAAACGTGTGGCGGCCAAGGTTAAGGGCAGGGCAGTAGTCCACAAGGGGAAGAAATGGGGATTCATCAGTCCTGCTCTCAAGAGTCAGGTGGGTCTGACTGTTTTATTCTGGCTCTCCCCACAGTGCCACAAAACCTGGATACCAGATGTCTGGTGGGTGGTCAAAGTTTGAAGGTGCCACCAAACCAAGTGTGCGTGTGTGCAGAGGGTAGGGGTGGTGAGGATGGCTGTCTAGTGTGGAACAAGAGGAAAGAGGGCGACTTGACCCTATCCACACAGTCAAAGCTGGCACAGGGGAAATTTCCACCTCGCAGCTCACAGATCTCACCTCTTTGCAGGTACAAACCACTTCTTGGGGTTTCATAAGCCCGTGTGATAGCTTAATGCAGGGCAGCTGACTGAAAACAGAGGCCAAAACATTCCGCAAATAATAAAGAGTAAAAAAAGCTCCCTACATTGTTGGGCCCTGTGCACCACCAACACAGCACGAATGCTGTCGGGCTGAGATAAGACCCAGGGGGCAGCATCAGTAGGCTTGCGTGGAGGCCCAGGGCTGCCTAATGCTGGCCTGGAACAGGGGCCCAGGGTTCTGTGATCCCTTAAATTATCTACCAGGTGTTCTGTGCATTTTCCTAGGAAGAGAGGCTGTCACTTGCATGAAATTCTCAAAAAAAAAGTTAATAAATCACTGAATAAAAGCCCTCAACTTGCTTCTGGAACAAATGCTTTCAGGACTCTGGGATCCTGCACAGATGCAAGACATGACAATTGTAAGAGAATGTGGTGGCATCATAGATGTAGGTGGTGTCAGTGCCAACAACAAAGTACTGAAATTTTTAGTTCCTTAGGATCTGCCATCGCCTACAAGGAAGAGCCTGTGTCTGACACCACGCTCGGGTGCTCCAGGCTAGGCCTCACCCTAGCACTGGATCCCTAAGTACTGGCTGCAGGTTTTGGTGTTCTGAGGCAGCTCCTGGTTGACTGGATGTTGCCTGCCCTTTCAGAGGACACAGAGGAGGGTAATTAGGGGTCTGCACCTTCAGGCTGAAGGAAGGCTGCAGACAGCACCTTGCTTGTAAAGAGTGTTGTAAGCGGGAGGCTACTGGTCATCTCAGATGCTAGGATGTTGAGTCTGATTTATCCGAGTCAAAAGAGCACCCAAATTGTGCCCTGAATCACTGCCCCATCCTGTGATTTCTCTGAGAGGGAAATAGGTACGAAGGTTGCAGAAAAGCAAACATTGACTATCCTCCTTAGCAATTAATATGTTACACGTTATCTACGTATTAGATAACATAACACATAGACCATATCATGTTATATATTATTCATGATACATATACCCAAGGTATCATACACAATAAAGTAAAACAAGACTTTATAACTTACTGGGGCTTTGGCCCAAACCCCAGTGCAAAATTCAGGTGGGTCAGGCTGAGCCCTGTGGAGGCAACAAGGCCTAGACTAGGGCAGCCAGACCGCCTAGAATCCATGCTGGCGGAAGTGGCCCGCTTTAATGGTGTCCATTTCTAGCCCAGATTTGAGTCTCAGCCCTTCCTCCCCTGCTGCAAGCACACATTACCCCAGAACGGACACCAGCCATAAGCATGGGGCAAAGGAGCCAAGCTTCTGGCAGCACGTTTAGCAGAGGACAATTCCAGGACCTGCACCAGTGACAGGGCCACCTTACTTCATTTTGCGGGAGAAAAGGCAAATCTGGGAGAAGAATGACAGGTGAGTTCGGCCACCCCAAGTAACGCAGGTGCAATCAGTGCTCTGGCGGCGTGGAGGAGAGAGAGAGACCAGGGAGAGGGCATCACAGAGCTCAGCCCTGAAGCCATGGCCCCAAAGGGGCCTTTGAACTTGACAAATCCAGGTACGCACCCCTCCTTCTTGGAGACAGGCAGACTTGTGATTTTCCCCTCAGCCCAACTTTTTCCCAATTTGGTTCTTGAGATAATTGTATTTTAGTCACCAAATAACATTAAAACACATATTCAGTTATTAAAATAATTTAAAGTATTCTGATTTGCTTGAATATCTTATACAATTATAATGATTATAAAGTGAATTGTTCTTATCTATGGCTCTGAAGAATAACTGTTTACCTTTGGTTTCCCTGATGGAGATGATCCCAAGTAAATTGGTGCTCTGAGGCTGATGGTGGAATTTCCAGGCAACCTTCCCTCCCGGGCCCTCAGACCATCCACAACCAAGCGCCCCTTTTCTCCATCTTGCCCAAATGCCACCTTAAGGGTAAAGAAAATAAATTAATCAGATTCTTGTCTTTGATCGTTGGTGCTGTATTTTATTAGTGGTCACAGGAAGTTTAAAAAAGAAAATGCTTTTCTGTCCCTTCAAAGAGCTTTAAAAAATTAAGAGATTTTTCTCCCTACTATTGTCATCATCATCATCATCATTTGGGAGAGCATGTTAGATATTAAACAAAGTGAGCTTAAAACGTGAACTAAAAAAAGGATTTCTCAGAAGAGAACAAAAGCATATAATTGACCCGGAAACTTACAAAAGAGAAATAACTGAAGAGCCAAAGGAATCATAAATAGACACACATCCATGCAACAAAGGGGAAGGGAGGGTCTGTGCAGAGCTGCGGCGGGTGAAGTCATGTGCCCCTCTGAGCGCTGGTCCTGGAGCAAGGGGTCAATGGCTACTTCTCTTCTATCAGGAGGAGCAAGTGTTTCAAACTCCCTGCTGAAAGTCAGGACCCCTGGGCTCTAGAGTGGATTCTGCCACCTTGTAGCTATGAGACTGTTCACTAACAACTCCCCAGTGTAGGCGCCCAGCATGACCTCTGGCCTCTACTGTCTCCTGACTCCTGGGCTTGGATGTCTGATAAGCAACTCAGCCAGAGGATGCTCACAACAGAACTCCCACTCTTCCCCAGCCACACCCACCTCCTCCCCATCTTCTCCATCTCAGCAAAAGTTCCACTCTTGAGCCAATCGCTGGTCCAAAATCAGAGGACCTGCTACTGAGTCCTCTCTTTCCAGCAGCCAGCCCTCTTGGCTCTGCCTTCAGAACACATCCTGTCTGGTCCACTTCTCCCCACCTCCACCATGTCCTCTTGAACCAGAGGCAACAGCATCCAACTGGTCTACCTACTTCTACTCTTACTCCCTTTTAGACTCTTCGACTACAGAGAATTTTTAAAAATATAAATCTGTTTGTGAAATGCTCCTTTTTCAGTTTTAGACTCTCCAAAAGACATTCAGAGTAAAATTCCAAATCCTCACCTTGGCCTTCAGTGCTTAAATGATCTGGTCCCTGCCTCGCTCTTGAACCCCACTTCTTATCCTCCCTGTTCTGTTCATTTAGCTAATTCCTACCTCTGGGTCTTTGTATTTGCTGTTACCTCCGCCTAGAACACCCTTCCTGTAACTTCACATGACTGCCACCCCTTGGAGGAGGCCTTCTTTCACTATCTTATTCAAAATAGTCTCTCTACTCAGCTACTTCCTTACCTTGTTTTATTGTCTTCTCAAAGCACTTACCAGTATCTGATATTATACTGGTTTTTTGGTTGGTTTGTTTGTTTATGTGCTCCAGAATGGCAGCTCACTAAATATTTGTTGAATGACTAATTGAATGTAACTTGTCAAGCCACTTAATTATTTTAAGTTCCAGTTCCCTTATCAGAAAAAAAAAAAAAGGTCCCTTCATGCCTTAAACTGTATTTCTTTAAGCCTAGGACGCCTTCAGGCAAGAGCTGAGATGCTAGCGATGTGGATCCTCACACCTGTGTTATAGAGAAGGCATCCCAGACTCAGAGAGGGACCTGGAACCCTGGAAATCATCCTGAAGGAGAGAACTGGTCCCGGGAGCAGGGGTGGGAATAGGCAGGGGGAGTGAGGCAGCCTAGGGGGCGAGGAGGGGACTGGAGGAGCAGGGAATAAAGCCTGCGTCGGCATTTAGGATGACATTTGTACACGGCACATGCGGGAGGCTCTGGGGCTGAGATGCTGGGGCGCTCAGTGCCTGCGACCGCACGCGCGCTCCCAGCGCTTCTGCCCTCGTGCCTGGACGAACGCTGAGACCCCCATTTTTAGCTACTCGCGGGTGCACCTGGCCCTGTGCAGAGGTTCCCAGCTCTCACCGTGTGCCACTTCCCATCACTGCACTTCTCTTTGCTTTTGAGCTTCAGTTTTTTCCCTTCTGCCCCCAATGCAAAGACCAGACGTCCTTTTGAAAGATAAAGAGCCATGAAGGAGTTCTTAGCGCCTGCATAAAACACGAGCCCTCTGGACGAAGTTGTCTGCACGTCCACAGCAAACTGCAACCTGGGGGAGAGAAAGCAAAGAGCAAAGAAGGAAAATAAGATGATTTTAGAGTTTTCCCAAATCTCCCAAGTCAGGTGAGAGGGTGGAAGCAAACATCCACACCCCATGATTTAAATGAATAAACTAAACAAGTACTTATCAAATGTCTGTCTCTTTGGGAATTTTTAAAAGCCATTACGTTCTAGCCATTGAAAGTTTTGTTGTATAATTTCCTTATTTTGTTGGGGAATAAGAGGAAGTTTTATGGCAAACTTAGCTAGTGATGTAAGTCCCAGCACATGGCAAGAAGCAATATGCCTTACTTAGAAAAATCTACATTTTAGAAAATTATGGTGAAATATGCATAAACCTAAAGTTTACCACCTTAACCATTTTTAAAAGTACAGTTCAGTAGTGTTAAGTACTTTCACATTATTGTGTATCCAACCCCCAGAACTATTTCCATCTTGCAAAACTGAAACTCTGTACACATTAAACAACTCCGCCTTCCCTCCTCCCCACAGCCCCGCCGCATCCACCCTTCTCCTTTCTGTCTCTATGAATCTGACGACTCAAGCTGCTTCATAAAACTGAAGTCACACAGTATTTGTGTTTTGGCGACTGGATTATTTCACTTAGGAGCCCCGATTTTTAGACCCAGTGAATATGCATTCTGTATTGTATACATGCAGGCAGCGGGAAGCTGTGAGGAGAAGTCAGGGGACAACTTGAACAACAAAGATTTAATTTAAGCATCAGCAAGCATTTTCTTTCTGCAAGACATATTTAACCTAGAGGCACAGAAGTACACACCCACCTTCTCCCAACACCCTTACATTTCTCAGACCTTAATACCTCACCTGTGATGAGCAGGAATTAAGCAAGTATCATGTAGTAAAAGCAGAGAACAAAAGTTAGTATTCCTTTGCGTGATGGTTACCTATTGTAGGCATGTGTGGCTTAGCAAGCTTTACTTTCTGTGAAAACTCACATCCATCCACCCATCCACTTATTCACTCATTCAACAAATATTTAACGAGGGGGCGGGTAAGGCACTGCGGGGGGCACTGGACATGCAGGGATGGAAGTGTCATTCCTTGAGTTGCTCACAGTGCACCAAGGGGCGGCCGGAAAGTGCACGGGGAGAAGGTGCTGGGAGTCATGGGTAGCAATAGGCTGCCATCACCCATTCCTGGTGGTTTATGTCCAAGTGCACATCCGACAGGGCAGGAATGGGGTCTATCCTGCCTACAGCTGGATCCCCAGTGCCTGGGACACAGTATGCCCTCAAGAAGTAGTTACTGGATCGAATTAAATTGCAAATGGAAAATGTGGACGCAGAATCAGGAAGTGGGAGGAATAATTACACTGTGACATCTCTTTGGTTTTTAATACTGTGAGGCTGAGCAAACGCTGAGATGCGCTTTAATTCCTCAGATTTGCAGGTTTCCTTGAGGATAACTGTTCTCCAAAATGAAAAAGAAACCTATATTTGTGAAATTAAACCGACCAGATGGTGACACTGCTCAACATTCCCCTTGCTGTAGCTGCGTGTTAGTGCGGAGGTTTGGAGAACGAGGGTTAGCCAATTTAAGGCGGATATTAGAACTTGCTACAGAATTAAAAGTACTTTACATATGTGGGCTTGGTTATTAGACTTGAAATTTGCTTTCCAGAATTATTTCTTAGAGCAATTTTCTTTCAGGAAAGACTAACTGACTAACACCCAGAAAAGACATCAGTGGATTCAGGTCCTGGCATATGAAGTTTGATGGAGGATAGGAGGGTGGGGCAGAGAGCAAAGGAGCGTTTTTATACGTTCAGGAATAGGTTAGAAAAAAATTGGTGGTACAGGTTTTTAAAAGAGAGGCAAAAAGTTGCTAGAATAGAAACCAGAATGAGAACAGAACAGTCCAAATCTTGCAACACCCTGAACGCATACTCCACTACAATATTTGGGGCTAAAATAATTTAAAAGTTATATTTACTATGGATTATTTTTTTCACTTTCCGTTTAAGAATGCTACCTTTTCCATTTATTATATACAATTTAGTGTTGGTTGGGAAGATGCTGGGGTGGAGTCATCAGAAGCAGCCAGGTAACTCATTATAGTGAATGTGCTCAGAGAAGATGCAAGGGAGAAAGGGGCCAGGGAGGGAGGGGAAGGCAGAGATGCTGGAGAAGCCACAGAGCCAGGCGGCCGGAGGGAGGGAAGCGGGAAAAGGACAGCCTGGCAGCATCTGCAGGAAGACTGCTGTCATTAAGGTCAGCTTGACCGAGAGAGCAGTGATGGGGAGCGGGGCCGCCCCATCGCTGTAGCCCCAGGAGGGGCCGACGGCTGAGAGGGTCACCACTTCTGCCAGCTGCCTTAGCCTCCACCAGCACAGTTCAGGCAAATCAGGAGTCCCGAGAGGTTCCGTGGAACAACTGGAGAGGTGGAGCTGCTGGCCCAGGCAGTCTCCCTCAGAACCCAGCCCCTCCCTTTCCGACACTCACATCTGCCTATGAATTATGCCCTTGGCCTCCGAGGGCCAGCTCATCACTGGCTATTACCTCTCCCCACTGCAAGAAAAGCATTATCAACCCCATTCAACTGATGAGAAAACTGAGGTTCAAAGAGATGTAGTGATTTGCCCAAACACATGAGACAGGCATGATTACGCTAAGTTTACAGAGAGGAAGCTGAGGCTTAGAAAAATGGAACAGCAACTGATGGTTGCCACGGAGTCACTGCCCAGAGCTCCCTTCAGGAGAACCTGCAACAGGGCTTGGCGGGCTGGTAATCCCCAGCGGCCACTCTCTCAGAACCGCAGTGGCACACGGGTGGCTCCCAGCTGAGGCCCCAGCTCAGAGGCAGAACTAGGGCTGGGCCATTTATGCCCAACACCGGACCCTTCTTTGGGGTGATCTCTGCTTGCGGATGCCCCAGCGGCCTGCCGGCCCGCCTCAGGGCTGCACTGTGGTCTGAGGCTCTTCCTACCCACCCCCGCCTTCCTCTCTCCTTTCCCAGGCCTCAGGCCCAAATCTCAGTTGAAGGCCATCCCTGCCAGCTCCGGCTCCCTCTTCTTTTCTTCCACAGAAACAACAACTCTCTTGCTCATCTAATCCCGTTTTGACATCTGCATCCCTGAGGACCTGAACTGGCACATGGCCTGAGGTCAGACAGCCAGCAAGTGGCTGTGTGGGTGGATTGAAAGCCCAGGTCTTAAAGCCAGGTCTCTTTGACCCCTGCACAATTCTGCTTCTTAGGTAAGTCATAAAGGAATTTTTGGCACCTTTCTATTTATGTCTCCTTCAAATCACATGAAAATGACAAGCCTTGTTTTTCGACTTTTTTCTGACATAATAAATATCTCTGCTCATCCTCACCTCCCCCAAAGAGATGCAACTTGTTAGCACAGAAAGTCCAAATGTATTTTCTAAAAATGATGTATCTGGCACCAAGTCTTCCTAAAAGAATGATTTTTCCTCTAACTGTAGAATGCAGGAGAAGAAAGGTGATTTATCATAGAAATAAATAGCAGCTTTGGAGAGAAACAACAGCATTATTTTTAGAACACCGTCAATTCTAAATCAGAGCCGGGCTGAGTGTTTCAGCCTCTGAGCAGCACGCGTCATGTGTGCCTTCCAGCTCTGGGGAGGGGGCATGCGTGGGCAACCGCACTCTGTGTCCCAGGCGGCTGTGCCCCGTTCATTAGTGACAGGTGCCTGGTGTCGTGTCTGTCCTGGGGTAGAATCACAGAGTTAGATTCTGAGTTGGCTCGGGGCAGGAAAATGAAATAATACCTGGATTTCAGCAACTCCTGGGGAAGCATGAATAGCAAGTGGCTGGTGGCACTGTTCCCAAACCTGAGGGCTCTGTGGCTGGCCTGGGCCCCGAGAGGTGGTGGGCAAGACTGGGCATCTGTCCACACCTTCAAGCTCCTCGGGGAGACTGCTGGTGTGTCCCGCAATGGCTGTGTGGGAGAGAAGCAAAAATCAGGGCAGCAAATTATCAGGGGGAAGAGTGGAGAATGCTTATCTTGCTAAGTGCCTTGCTTGGTTTTGACTTCTGATCCTTAGCGGAAATCAATAGAGATGACTTCATCTTTGGAGAGGATGCATGGTATTCCCATACTACCTAAGCCTGCCGCACCTGGGACCAGCGGCTACCCTGAACGCCTCCCACAGCGGAGCTTCAGAAGAACCAGGGTCCCTTGAGAGAGCCAGCATTTGGCCAGCAGCGCCGAGGCCTGCACAGCCAGCCAGTGGGACCTGGAGCCGCCAACCTGCCACCTCTGGGCCATCACTTGGGCCTTTTGCAGCAGGGCCATGAAAGGACCCAGAGAGCAGGATACAGAAGGTCTGAGGGGACCCCATCCTGTCCCCGCTTTCATCAGAGTTGACCCAGGCATGAAGTCTGTCCTGAGCTGGACAATGCTCTGAACTTTTGAACAGGACTGAGTTTTAACGCAGGAAAACAACCGTAATAAGAATCAAATGTGACTAGAAAAATTGTTGTTAGAAACTGAGACTCGCCAGCCCTTCCTCCTCTTTCCTCTGCTGCAAAGCCCAGATTTTGATGACGTGCCCACGCCTCTTTCACAGGCCTCAGAGGCTCAGAGGCACTTAGAGCTCAGCGGGGCTCTCCATTCTTGGAAGTAAATGATGGGCATTTGCCCTGCTAGGGATTGGTTCAGGAATGAACATGTGACTCCCCAACCTGGCCAATGAGCCTTAAGGGGAAGTCAGGGGGCGGGGCCTTAGAGAGAAAGGCGGAGCTCAGTGCTCCTGACACAGGCACTGCAGTAGGTAGTCTTGAACTGCAGGGGATGGAGCCAGGGCGGTGGTGGGGAAGCAAAGCCCAGTCCTACAGGTCAGGCCTCCAACCCTCCCATCCTCGAACTGGCCCTTAGTGTGACCCTTTAGATCCTCTTACTGTATGGCTTAAGCCATTTTGCACTAGGTTAAGCCCTAGCAGCTGAAGGCTTCCTAAGAGATTCAGATTCCTTCAGGATCTGGCTTTCCAGTCCCATCAGATTCCTGGATAGGATGCTTGGGATGCAGACTTGATACCAGGAATTTCAAACACTCCACGCTTGCATACTGCTGAGTGGAGGTTAGATCACCATGCAGCTAAGTGAATTGCTGAAAATCACAGCCAGACCTGGGTCCTCCCGGAGCTTCCTGGGGGGGCCTCACACTGGGGGGCCCCACACTGGGGGGCCCACGCCCTCCCTGCAAGATTCTTCATGTGTCAGTAGCAGCAACATTAAGATGAACAGTTTTCATAGATGCCCTTTGCCACCAACTCTTCCTTAATTCTCTTAATGGCACCATTATCCTTCAGGGCATCGTGGCCCCACACCTTCATCATCACAGGCCCCCACCTCCTTGGCCTCTTACAGGCGCTCAGTTTCCACGTCCTACTCTTCATGTCTGGGATATACTTTGTTTCCACTCTTTCCCTTTCACCTCTGTCCTGAAAGTCAGGTCCTCACCCTCTTGCCTGGACCTTTCCCAGTACTTTGCCAGGATGACTCCATGTCTCTAGAACTTTCCTAGATAAAACCATCCCACAGCTTAAAGCATTCCTTTCAGTGGCTTCACACTGACTACAGAAAAACGTCAAAATTGCGTCAGGCCATCTGAGGCTTGTCTGGTCTGGCTCCAGCATGTGATTCTGAACTTACCCTCCGCCCCAACCCTCTCTGTTCTTTTTTAAATCTTTTTTATATAATTAAAATTCAGTCATAATAAAACTGTTCAAAATAGTGTTGACATATATTTCCATTACAATATGCCAACTCCAATCTCTGACCGAACTAGCGATATATCTGGGCATCTGTCTGCCCACCCCCGACTTTCTGCACCAAATTGTCCCCGTTCACCAAGCTTCCCAAGCCTGCAGAGCCCGCGCGTGAAGAGCACATTCTGCAGCCCCAGGTTTCAATTCTGACTCTACGGTTTACTTACTGGGTGCTCTTAGGCAAACTTTTTTTTTTAACCTCTCTGAAACTCACTTCCCTGACTTGCAGGGTTGCATTTTATTCTGCTCTCAGAGGCGTGTGGTGAGAACTGAGAGATCAGAGAGGATGTAGGCAAAGTGTCTGGTACCTGCGAGTTCCCCCCCACACCCTGCCTCTTGGCTCTAGGCTGCTGCTCACAGAGTAATAACACTTTCCCGTCTAAATTCAGCCCATACTCCAGACCCAGTTCACGTATCACCCTCCAGAAGGACCCCCCGATCTCTGTGGCGGGAACATGCCTGCTGCACCCCTCCTACAGCATGTGTTGTCCCTTTCACTTAGGTTATTAGTGTGTATAATGATAATAACACTAATAATGGCTAATATTTATTGCATGCCTACGATGTGCCACGTGTTTTATGTCTATTATCTCATTTAACCCTCACGACACCATGAGATGTTATTACATGTCCTCATTTACGTTGCAGGAGGTAGGAGTTTAGATAAGCATTCAAGATCACACACGTAGTAAAGGATAAAGCCCAGCACAAACCCAGGAACTCTGACCGCAAAGTCCAGTACTTAGCCACAAAGCTTCGTTGCCTTCTCTCTGTTATTGAACTTTTAGAGGCATAACGAATGTCTTACTCCATCTGATCTGGGGCCTGCACAGAACAGGAGCAACATGAGATACAGTGCATTCACTGCATCTCCCACATCAATAGCCCCAGTTCTGCTCTCTCTGCTGAGGCCACTCGGAGATGCCTGACAGTCTCCCAGCAGCTCCCTGCACCTGGTTGGGGCACCTGTCACTCAATATGCCACAAACTCCACTCATTCTCTTTCCCTCCAAAGACTTGTCCTTTTCCTCTCTCCATGAATGGCTTTTCCACTCATCCAGTAGCCTGCACTAGATGCCTCAGAATTGCATTAGCTCCCTTGCCACCCACATTCAATTATTATATGAGTCTGGTACATTCCATCTTCTAAATAGCTCTGAATCCATTTCTTTCTCTCCATCTCCACCATCACTGTGCTAATTTAATCTCTCAGTAACTTCCGGCCTTATGGAGGAAAAAAAAATATATGACTTCATTCCTGATGGGGCAGTTCTAGAGATGTTCTTTTCCTAACAGTAAAATGACAATCCTTAGGGATTTATGAAATATGTTTCTTCTTAATAGCATAAAACATTTCTTTTTACGTACTGTCTACTCAGCTCCCCCAGATCATTGTGCAGCAGGAGAAATACTGGAAGACAAGCAGCATGTGGTTGATTTTAAGTCAAAAGTGTGTTGAACGGAAGCGCATTGCTCTTAAGAGGGCATGGGCTTTGGGGTCCGGCTGCCTGGGTTTGAATTCCAACTCCACCTTGTGTCTGTGGGAGCCTGGGCAAACTGCTGACCTTTCTAAGCCACAGCATCCTTTTCTGGAAGATGTAACCAGTAACAGTACTTCTCTTACAAGGTTACGTGCGGATTTAGTAAGAAAATCCTCTTAAAGAGCTTAGCGTGACGCCTGGCACATTGGAGGTGCTCAGCGTTATCCCTTAATCGTATCAACTGTAACCTCAGATATGGGGAGGTCACACTGTTGACCTCGGGCAGAGCAAGACATTCTTTTACTCCTAACCCTGTGTTCTGTTTATTATGAAGCTTCCACTCCTCCAAACAAGAAATTTCTTTTCCTTTCAACCTCTCTTAGTGCTACACATTTGAACTACCTGGGAGCTTTACAAACTCCTGCCACGTGGACCTACCTCAAGAGCATCTGACTTAATTGGGTGGGACGCAACCCAAGCACTGGGATTCTAAGAGGTCCCCAGGTGTTCCTAGTGTGCAGTCAAAGTCAAGCCACACTGGTGTTGGCAAGGCCTGGGTGCACGTGTGTCTCTCATCATACAAGGCAGGACAGAGAGGTGTCTGAGGGCAAGAGAAGGGTCACGGTCCCTGTATTCTAGAGACCATCACGGTACCTGCTGGAGACACAGCAGAAGTGCCAAAAGAGCAAGACACCAAGACAGAGACTGAGAAACCTAAGTCAAGGTTCTGTTTGCTCTATGACTGCAAAAACTGCCAAGTGTTCATCAAGACAAAAAATAAAAGCTAAAAAGAAAACCACTTTTCTAGCAATCCCACTACTGGGCATATATCCAAAAGGAACTCTAATTCGAAAAGATACATGTACCCCAATGTTCACAGCAGCACAATATACAATAGCCAAGACGTGGAAACAACCTAAATGTCCATGGACAGATGACTGGATAAAGAAGCTCTGGTATATTTATACAATGGAATACTACTCAGCCATAAAAAAGAATAAAATAATGCCATTTGCAGCAATATGGATGGGCCTAGAGATCATCATTCTAAGTGAAGTAAGCCAGAAAGAGAAAGAAAAATACCATATGATATCACTCATATGTGGAATCTAAAAAAAAAGGACACCATGAACTCATCTACAAAACAGAAGCAGACTCGCAGACATAGTAAACAATCTTATGGCTACTGGGGAAAGGGGGTGGGAAGAGACAAATTTGGGCATTTGAGATTAACTGGAGGCACTGACCCCATGGGATCAGGTGACCCACACTCCGCCCTCTCTTCCCTTCCCCTCCCCAGCATCTCTGGTGAGGCAGGATTCTCCTCTGAGAATCGTCTGGGAAAAAGCAAAACCCAGGGCAAGGTTTTGACACTTACCTGGTCGATATTGATCGTCTGGGCTTTGTTAAACCTTGTAGAACCTTTAAGCAACATTAGGAAAGGTGGTTCGTTTAAACTGCAGCCTCCCAGGGACACATCTCTCTTGGTAGATTTACTGGCCAAATCTAGGACTTCGGGTGCCTCTGATAACCTGGAATGAGGGCAGAAGTGAACTCTGACACATCAAGGAAGACGGGCTGAGCACTTGTCTCAGAAATACACAGTTCTACTGTTCCGATTTCTGGGTAAACTTTCATCTCCTACCCGCGCAGTGTATGCAGAGGAAACACGAGGCTCACAGAGGATGAGGGTGTGCTATACCACCTCTGCCGTCCCCAAGACCCCTGCCCCGTGCCCGGCCAGCAGGAGGGCCTGAAAAACTTTTATTAACTTGGCGGGCAGGACCGCGGCACAGCCAGAATACTCTGGTTCTTTCTTCAGAATGGGTGCCACAGAGAAATATGAGAATGAAATCAGAGGGAGGACAGACGTAGGCACTGGATGATTAGAATGACGGTGAACGTCAGGAAGCCTCCGAAGTGAGTTCACAGAAGGATTCACCTCCCTGCATTTCAGTACGAAAATCTCGGGATAAATCTGCTTTATCTTGTGATTGTCACCGAGCCCAGATAGCAGCTCACCATTTCCTAACAGGCTGCCTAAGGTTCATGACCAGTCCTGGGCCCTCCCTCTGCCCTGGGGAGAGTCTCACTCTTACCTAAAAACGATCATTTTGTAGCAAAAAAAAAAAAAAAAAGAGAGAGAAAGAGAGAACATTTGAACATTTGCATGCAAACACCCGACTCTACTCTGTGAAAAGTCATGTTCAACGCTGTGGTCATTGGGTTTCCCAGTAATGCACTGGCCCCAAGCAATTCCTTGACCTTGGAAATGGAGAAGAGTTGATTACATCTAATTGCACAATCTTGATTACAATGAAATAAAACTTCAGTGTGAATATTTTTCAAGGCCATAATCTGAAAGTTAATTAGACCTTTTCCATGGTCATGTTCCAAAGCTGCTCTGACAGAGGGAGGTGGAGCCCAGGTGGTTTGGGTTAGAAAGCCTGCGGCAGGAGAGCTGCCTGCGGAATGTGGCGACACGTCCTCTGCCTTGGCAGGCCGCTCCCATCATGGGAAAGGGCACCCACCTTCGGACAAAAACGTTGCTGATGCAACCCTCGAAGTGACCGCCGCCCAGACGCAGGGATTGCTGGGAATCTGAAAGGCCTCGCAGTCTTTGGTTATTTTTCAGAGGCTGGTCATCAATGAGGAGCCGGAGTCTGAAAAAGAGAGGACAAAAGCCAAACAGGACTGAGAACAGCTGGGGAAGATGGTGCTCGCCAGGCGGTCAGCTGACTGTCTGATTCAGACTCAAAATCTTTTACCTGAAATAACTCATCAAACCAGGCTTCTTTTTAAAGAGCGTTTAAAATTTGCATCATGCATTTCTTTTTGCACATGACGTTTTAATGAACACTCTACAGGCATACCTTGTTTTTTTGCACTTTGTTTTGAAATATGCTTTGCAGATGTTGCATTTTTTTTTTTTACAAGCTGAAAGTTTGTGGCAATCCTGCCTTGAGCAAATCTATTGGTGCCATTTTTCCAAAAACATTTGCTGACTCCATGTCTCTGTGTCACATTTTGGTAATTCTCGTAATATTTAAAACCCTTCACCAGCAAAAGGATTACGACTCCCTGAAGGCTCAGATGATGGTTAGCATTTTTTAGCAATAAAGTATGTTTTAAGTAAGACAGGTACAGTATTTTTTTAGACATAATGCTACTGCGCAGTTAATAGACTGCAGTGTAGTGTAAACATAACTTTTATATAGACTAGGAAGCCAAAAATTTTGTGTGACTCACTTTATTGTGAAATCAGCTTTACTGCAGTGGGCGGGCACCAAACCCATGACACTGCCAAGGCGTGCCTGTGTATGCACAGCGCACATGTCTTACGTGCACAGCTCAGTGAGTCTTCGAACTACGAGAACACCAACATCACCAGCACCCAGATAAAGGAGCAGAGCCAGCCAGCACCCCAGGCACCTCGCCTTTGCTCCCGTTCCTTCTCTAGCCTACCTCCCCTCCAAGGACAACCACTATCCTGAATTCTGATAGAACGGATTAGTTTTGCCTGCTTTTGAATTTTGTATAAACGAAGTCACAGGAGATTAGCTCTTTCATGTGTGACTCCTTTCGCTCAGCCTTAGGTGCAAGGTTCATCTGTGTCGCCGTGTACAGCTGTAGATTCTCATTCTTGTTACTCCCATTTCATTCTCCCGTTTTGAATGCACCATAATTTATTTATCCATCCAACTGCTGATTGAATTTTTTTTTAAACGAGAAAACTGATAGAGAACCAGGAAGAAGGCCATGACTTACTGGTAAAAGTGTCAGCATCAAGGACAAATATTTATCAAAAAAATGTACAGAAAATTTCATCAAACTAAATAAAATTCTTAGAGCTCTGGCAGAAGGGCCATTCCACTCACCCAGAGTTGTCACTTATCACAGACACGTAATGCAGTGAACCATCCATGTACGTCTGTGGAGATGTAAAAATTGGGCTTCTGCTGTCCCTGGTGCTCAGTTCAATGTGACCATCTTCCAGGGTGACCTGCAGGCTGCTTGTCTGAAATCATCAGAGAACAGACCCATCAATGCAATACACCTGCATTTAAGGGTGATGAATGTATCAGTACTGAATTTATGATCAAGACTATGTATAAAACAGGATGTTCTGACCCACATGTTTTTGACTTTGATATTTTGATGTAGACATTTTTTAATATTTTGACTCCATGTTTATGAATGTAAAAATCTTATGCAAATTATTTCAACACTGATGAATATGTCAAAAGTATTTTATGGACCTACAGTCATAAACCAACTTAATTTCTCCATCAATTACACAAGACAGTTAAACCATTTCTGTTTTTCTGTTTTCACTTTCATTCTTCCAAAGTTATTTTCATCAAAATCCATTTTCTTCCGAATACATTTTTACAACAAAGACTTGATTCATCAGTTTTTTTCATAGATGATTAGAATGGCAGCGTTTCCAGTCATGAATTTTTTATTTTGGGGTCTAATTTCTAGGAAGTTCAATTTTCCAACGTCAAACCCTGCTGATCTAAATTCTAGTAGGATGCTTTGAGTCTTTCAGTCGATTCTTAATTTTTTAAAAAATGTGTAGTTTTAGCAGTTGTTATTCCACTTTTGTTGATTTTTTTTCCCTAAACATCAACTTTTGAAGGTACAACTTTTGAAGCTTTCAACCAGGCATGAGTCTTCAGTGAGCTTTATGGTGTGTGGTTGCAGCCATTGTCAGCTTCCTTTTATGTTGGTTTTTTTTCATTTGGCAATGTTCATTATAAACAGGGATAAAAGAATGCTAATTGATATGTATTTTTTAAAACAGGAGACGGGCACCCCGGGGTGCTCCTGGCTCAGGTTCAGGTCAGCACAGATGACGTGGATACTGAGGTTCCAGTCACGGGCCCTCGGGCTGCGCAGCAAGACCAGCGTTCCTGAGCAAAGTCTGTGAGGTTCTGGAGGTCAAGGTCGTCCCGATAGGCCTTGACCTTGTTGATGAAGAGGTTGAGCTGGTCTCCAACCCAGTCCTTGAAGACGAAGGCCAGGATCCCAGCTGCCAGCTCCAGGAAGACGATGTGGCCAAGGAACATGGAGAAAAACTTGAGCAGGAAGGTGTCCTCCTCAAGGGCCCCAGCACGGCCGGCAAGGCCAAGCATACCAGGATGCCTCCGACCACTACCGACAGCCACACGGCGGCTGCGGCCTGGTGGCCATGGCCACGTTGAGCCAGTGTGAAGTTGAGGGCAGTGCTGCCGGGGCACTTGTGGGGTTCCTGCATTGTCCAGGACTGAGCTCATCGTTTTCTCAGCCAACTTTTCCTCCTGTTTTGGATCATTTCGTACACTGTGTGCTAAGTGTTCCTACCCCTGGCAGAGGAAACAAGGATTGTGTATCAAAAGAGCTAGGTCAAAACATCCTGCTTTGATGGAAAAAAGCCACTCTCACAATCTAAATGTCGACATGTGCTTCCTTGGGGTATTTGGTTTTGTTTTGTTTTTTTTTTGCTTTTTTTTGGTTTTGTTTTTGTAAAAAATGATCTCTAATGGCTGATGAACAAAGATAGCCGGGGGAGAGGAATTTACTACAAGAAAGAGGCAGCTTTCTCTCAACAAACACTAGATGTCCGCATGCTGACAATCGTGAAGAAACAGACCCAAGAAGGACAGCTTCCTACTTCTATTACAAATCCCATTTGTTCCACCAGGTGATTTGTAAGTATTAGTTGATTTTTACATTCTCACGTCTATATCACCACGCTAGCTAAATCCTCTTAAGTTATAGACTCTCCGTGGCTTGTACGTGAACGAAGAGCAAAGGACCTTACTTTCTCCCATTCTCTGATGTAAATATTGTCCAACTATATGCTGCAAAAAAAAAAAAAAAAAGGAATCTGAATAGCTATCTGGTGTGGAATCAAAAAGGAGTAACAGGGATACCTTCTGATTTTTTTCTTAGATCTAAAAATTTAAGCTATGTTACTACTTGTAACAGTTCTAATTTACCGTCACTCACAACATATACCTAAAAAAGAATGAAAATGAGTCCATGAATACATACAAATTCAATTCTGTGGACTATAATGTATTTTCTAAGCCTGATTTCTTTTAGGACCCACCCCAGGATGGGGAGTAGCTTCCATGGCTGAAATACACAATAGCATTTACTGTGTCATGATGGGTAAGATGCCCAACGAATTTACCTTCAAAATCCCTCTATGGTTTTTGACAACAAACTCTGAGTCAGGTTTAAATCTTGCTCAATATTCATGCAATATTTCATACCCCTGTCTGATGATTTAATAAGATGCCACTGGGTTGAAAGGTCTGAAACCCAAAGGAGGCCTGGAAGTGGCTGGGCGATGGGAAGTCCAAATTGGTGAAACTCAGCTGTCCTCCCCTGGAGAATGAGGCAGACCGCACGAGCTGAAATGCAAACACGGAATAAATTACAGGCACTGCAATCGTGTCATGGCTGAAGTGCATCTTAACCTGTATCACTTCGCCTGAACTGTGATTTATGTAGCCTCGGGAAGAAACAGTTTGCTTTCCTGCATGATAATTTGCCAATCATTTTTAAGTTCTTGTGTGGAGAGCTGGTATTCCTACTTTCCCAAAAACTTAATACGCAGACCTGAAGAGGCTTTGCAAGTCCGAGGCGAGTGTGACACCTGAGCCAGTCTGCCATCACGCTGCGTGCTACCAAAGCAAGTCAGAAGTTGACGTCTTAACGAATGGGTTAGTCCGGGAGATTCCTTTGCAAGGTTTTTGAACTCCTCACTTACCGTCCAGTCTTCCGAGCACTTCTTTGTTACTCCAACAGTATCATTCAATCTAACGACACCACTGGTTTTCTTCAGGTTTTTCATGCAGCCTTGGAAAGCAGGTGTAGAGATATTAAACCTGATTTGGGATTCAAAAAAAGGAAGAGGTGTACCAAAGCAGGCTTGCCTGGGAATTGGAGCTGCAACACTGCCCTCACTCCCTACTACTTCTCACCGGTAAATAAGTACGTGTTTTATGGTTATCTGTCCTCATAGGATTTCTATAATGCTACTTCTATTGTGCTGCTGGGAAAGTCCACTTCTTTTCTGCGTGATTTGCATTCTCAGCTTTAAACACAATAATGTTAATAGAAGAATAACCAAAAGGTACAGAGACATAAAAGACGTACAGTATTTGGAATTGGTCCCCCATTCCATCCTGGAGTCATGATAGTGCATTGTGAATTAAAAGCATGTTAAGAAATTAATATACTATAAATGTTATATAAATACATATTAAGAGCATAATACATAAATAATTTATTAGAGCCAGAAATGCTCTAGAAAACTTCTTGCTCCTTTTTCCTATCCACTTTTTAGGCTAGCCACGGTAAACTCAGAAGAAACACGTTGTTACTTTCTGGTTCTAGACAATTATGAAAAATGTGGCTTAGTATTTAATCAATGTCAAGCTGGAGCCATGGAAAGCACCGTTTGGTGTCTACCACCTCCTAATTGTGCAACCTGGGCAAGAGGTCGCTGGGCAAGAGGATTAAACAAGTTCACGTCCAGGGAGTGCTTGGAACCCTCCACGGCACGTGGTCCCGGACACTCAGGAGGAGACTCTGTGAGGCAGGTGGTGCTGCTCTGGAGCTGCGGGCTCTGAAGCCGGACAGCCTGGGTTCCAGTCCTGTCCCTGCTGCTTCCTCTGTGCTTCTACTTCCTCGTTTTCACAGTAGGAGGGTGTTCATCTGTCTCCCAGGGTTGCCGTGAGTTTAAATGAGATAATATGTGTAACAAGCACTCGAATGGTGCCCGGTACAGAGCAGGGACTCCCTGTGGGATGGCGGAGTCAGTAACGTCCCCGTATGAGTGCATCAGTACCAGGAAGCAATTCCTAAAGTCTCTCTTCCTACATGACTGCCTTGGCATTTCCTCTTTGATTTGACTTTGGGATCTGTCTGGAGCTGACTTCATGTAAAACATTAATACACGTGAAATGACTGAAGTCCAGGCAACATTTGTGTTTCTTAAGCAAACGATGTACTAAGAAAAACACAAAACTGACTTCAATATAGATCCCTAGTGCAGCCCACTTTTTTGAACAGGAAGGCCTTATTTTTATTCAGTTCATTATAAACAATTAAGCGACATGTAATAAGCATAAAATTAAATTTCATTAAAAGGAAAAGGAAGAAACGAATCCCCACTAGCACTGCAGCGTGAGTTTATTTTATAAAGTTGCCTTTTTGCCTCAGAAGAGGGGAAAGTTCCTGTCTATTCCAGGAGCTTGTCTACTTAAACGTATATTCAGATCCATCCTCTCTTGGGTTTTAACATGTTTTAGACCATTAACATCTCCTGATGTCCTTCTTTCCATAAAATACAGGTTGAAGGAAGAAGAAGGTGGCAGAAAAGTAAAGGGGAGGGAGATGGACCAGGTCAATGGATATAAGAAAACAATACAGAATGATGGATAATTATTACCTATTGAGTTTAATGTAAAGCCTTAAAATTCAAACTAGGAGTTGAGTCTATGGATATACATACATCAATAAAATAAAAACTAAGCAGAAATCTAAAAAAAAAAAGTAAAGAGGAAAGAAAGGCAGCCGACAGACATGGGGCACCTATTCTGTGCAGGTGCTATTATCCGATCCTCACAATGACCTTTTGAGGGAGACGTTTTCTTACGTAGCATTATTGATATGTGTTACATGCTAGCACGTTAACTCCTCTACTCTGAATCTCACAACCACTCTAAGAGTTAGGCCGTCCCTAAGCCCATGTTACGAGGAGGGTTGGAACGGTGACTTGCATGAGGTCACCCAGTGGGGAAGTGGCAGCACTGGGATCTGCGGGCTCAGTGTGTCGCACTAGCCAGTGTGACTTGAAGCCCTTACTCGTTACACGTACACAGTTGTGCACCCGGAGCACTTGCAATGATCATGACTCTTTGCTACAGACCAGATATCCACGGCAGAGACGTTAAGATGGAAGGTTTATTTCCACTATTCTTTGGGGTGTTCTTGTTACCCTGACTCATCTGAGGGCCTAGAGTTCCACATCTGCTCCAGGATTCGGGGGTCTGAGCACACCTGTCGGAGGAACGTGATCGCGGAGGGGTGTAAGCTGCGGCACTAGTGGGTTAGTGCCCTGGGGTCTGAACACACACTGTTCACAATCTGTTCACAAAGCCTCAGCCAGGTCCACCTGCTGCAGGCAGATTCCAGAGAACAGTAAGAGCAAGATGTGATCCTGAACTCAGTAACTGCCTAACGGACTCTTGCCTGATTTTGACTTTCTGAATTATTTTCATCTTAATGTTCTAGTAATACTCTGTGATGCAGTGATGTAGGTCCTCAGGAAACATTTCCTGCTGGTCTGAGACCCTGTGGCATTATCGGGGATGACCTGCTCTTCCCCAGAGAAGCAGATGGGATTAGCAGATTGTGACTTCTGACTATAATCCTAAACAAGTCATGCCAGGATCTGGGGCCCCCTTCCCAGAAGATACGCTACAGCGAGAGAGGAGAAAACACAACACCCACAAAATCCCGTGTCACAGCTACTTTAGAGATTACACGAGGCTTGCTGCTCTCCACGTTAGGTTTAAGCCCTCACTGACTTCGATTAAGAGGTCAGAGGGCCTCCCTCCTTGGAAAGAAGTGCTGCCCCTCCCGAGCTCAGCTACGGGTCATCGGGAGAGCTGCTCCGTGACTCACCCCTCCTCCAGTGACCCATGTCGGGCGGGGTGTCTCCGGACTGTCTGGACCATCGGGGACGGCACAAGAAGGATAAAGCAGGGCCAGAAACAGCTAGTGTTGCCTAGCATTTCACTTGTGAGGAAATAAAAGATCAGTGCAACCTTCTAACTGGCCTCTACCTCCTGCATTTTCCATACCCTTGTGGTTTTAATCAAAAATCAAAGTATAAACTTGCCCAGAAAAAGGAAGCAGTCCCTTGTTTGGAAGACCCCAAAACAGATTACCAGGAAGATTCTATATGTCTGTCTGTACAAAGGTGTCTAATAATAGCCACATGTGTGTTTCTTTACCAGACAGAGATGAAGAGGCAAGGAAGAGCTGTGTGCCGACTTAATCCAAGGTCACCCCGCTCCTTGGTGGCTGGGCCAAAATGAGAACCATTTCTTTTGACCTCACGCACTACCCTTCCTAGTAAATCTTGCTGGGCTGGCGTTCGCGGCACTGTGTGCCTTCTGCTGACACCACACAGATGCAAACCACCAACCAGTGGCTTCTGGATTGCCTCTGAGGACTCCTCACTGCTCTGGGGGAGCCCACCTGTCCCTGAGCTTTGTTCACCCTTCTCCACCCCAGGCCTTCTGTCCAACCCCCCTGGGCATCTCCATCTGCTGTCTCTTGGGCTCCTGGGACTCAGCCGGTCTCAGACCAAACTCGTCACCCTGTTCCTCTGCTGGTGCCGGCCATCTCTCTACGCGCTGGATCAAAACCCAGGTGTCCTTGAGCGCTTTTCTCTTTTACTCAAACCAAAGCAACCATTCAGTCCTGCCCACTGGCTGCCCTAAATATATTGGGAATCCATGTCCTTTTCCTGACCTGCGCTGCCATTTCCCTGGTCAGGCCACCCCTCTCTCACCTGTGTTAATACACTCATCTTCCAACCTCTTGACCTGCCTCAGCCCTTTTCCCTCTTAATCCGATCTCTGCCCTGCACCAGAGTGAGCTACTGGAAACCCAAATCTGATTATGTCCTTTCTCTGCTCAAGTCCCCCAAAGATTCCTTACTATGACTTTCAAGATCCTCTGTGATCTGGTCCCTGCTTCCCACACCAGGGGTTTCCTTTGAAAGTTCACACTTTCTTGTCTCTTCACACACGCTGGCTGCCAGCATCTTTCAGGTCTAGCCAGAGACTACTTTCCTGACGCCCCAGCTGGGTCAGATTCCCTCCCCGGGGCCCCAGCAGCCAGAGCTTCCCCTCTGATGGCACTGGCCACATTCTACTGCCTCCCTTCCACTATATTTGAGGCTCTGCCCTGTTCGTCATTGTCATCCCAACACCGACCACACTGCCTGATGTCACCAGACACTCAGTAAGTGCTTATGTAAGGAATAAATAAGAGCCTCAGATGTGTGCAACGGTTACTCTATTTTATTACGTTTAATTGAATGAAGCCAAGATGACTGACCATTCATAACTAGCCATATTTAACACTGATGGTATTAAACAGTAATATGACCTCATTGGCTCTCAATTTCTTCACTGAAGTTCAAAGGTTACATACTATGATCCACAAGGTCCCTTCCAGTCCAAAGACTCTAAGGAGTAACGACATTTACTCCCAAACTCTATTAAAGTGCTGAGCTTCCTCACCTGAGTTTTGTCTTTGGGGACAACCCTGACAACTTTAGAAGAAAGATTAGCGCCTCCTTACTAATGACGGACAGCTGCCAAATGTATAAGGAACGGAGAAGAAAGAACACCTTCGCAGCCCACCTTATACATCACATCGAGTGCTCCTTCCAACTAAATCAGGAAAAGAGTTAACTAGCCTCAGATCTCATACGGAAGCCATCATCACCGAATGTGTTGGGAGTGCTCTTGGCTTAGTCATGAGGCTGCACTAACCCTTCCAGGGAGACTTCTTCCCGCACATCGCCGTCAGCCATCTAAAAGCCTTTTCGAATGGTGCAAACAAATGAACAAAGAAGAAAACCAGTCCTTACCTGGATCTGTTAAAGGTATTCTACTTATAGTATATCCTCAAACTGGTGGGGTTTTTTCCCCCCCTCGTTCTGATTAAGCTTTACTTCATTTGAATTAATTTAATGCATTCATGTATTCATTAATCAGAGAAACAGTTATGCACCTATTATGTGTTGGAGGACACGAAAGGGGGCGGGCAGCAGAGATGTGCCCTACGGCCTAGGCGCTACTTCCCAAAGGGCCCTGGGACACCGGTCAGGACAAGGGACCACCTGTGCTCTCCTCTGTGCCTTCAAGGACCCCAGGCCACAGCCTCTGTTCTTACTGGCAGCGTTGTCAACACCAAGTTTATTCCTTTTGGTTTCTCTCCTTCTAGGAATGGCAGTGGGGGTGGCACAGTTCCCTCCCTCCCTCCCCCTGCCTCTTTAAGTGGCCAGTCCCATTACACAATGTTCACAGCCGGCTTTGCCCTGTTGGCTAACACCGTTAATACTGAAACGTTAACTTTTTGTGATTGTTTTCCGCTGGAATTTATAAAGGTAGACTAATCAGTGGCAACCATAAATATGAAGAGAGGTGACCTGCTTCTTTAAAAAAAAATCATCTTACCTTTCCCTGATTGAAATTGGAATTCCTCCCAGATAATATGTGCTGAAATCAAATATTTCACCTTCAATTTTAACCTTTTGAGAACCCACATTTATCCACGTAAGTTTTTGGGTTTTTCCAATTTTGATCTGAATCTGAAATAAGTGAGAGGTGAATCAGCAAACAATGAGAACTAAAAGAATCCTATTCACAGTGGTTCAAAGCTATTATGTTTTCATCTTTCTTCAGATTCATTTATATACATGGTATATATACATGGACTTTTGAATAGTAGCACATTTGAGTAAAATTACAATACTAAAACATGTTAATAGGAATGTTTGCATTTGGATTAAGCACGTTTTATCTATGTCATAGAGAGGTCATCTATTTCATGCCCAAATGTTCAAATTTTAAAAGGACATGTCTCTCAGTTAATAACTTTAAGTTCATCTGGTACTAGAAAAGTGTTCTGGGCATGGACTTAATTTTAAAGGACCAAGGACATTTAACAGTTCAAGCAAACAGACTCAAAAGGATATACCGAATGATCCTTCCCGTCATTTATGATGTTTCTAATTCCTTTTTCTTTTGGTGGCTCTGAATTTAGCTTGTATCGGACGATGAGGCTGCCGTCTTCTATATTTAGAGATATGAAGCGATCCTAGGACAGGGAAACAATGCAGATTACCAGAAGACTCAGGGAGAGCCAGAACACTAGCGGTCAAGACACTCCCACATCCGGAGTGCTCTCAGCTTCAGCTGCCTCCTTAGTTAAAAGGGACACCAGTGCTATAATAGCCGACTCCTGGGATGGGATGATGGTTAAATCTTGTCAACCCTGATGAACGTCATACACAGTGGTTGGCACACAGGAAGGAAACAATACATGCTAGCTAGTCAACATGGATGGACCTAGAGATCATCATATTATATGAATTAAGTCACTTCACTTAATTTCTTCACTTAGAGGAGGACAAGTACCATATGATATCACTTATGTGTGGAATCTAAAAAAATGTATACAAATGAACGTTTACAAACCAGAAATAGACTCATAGACATAGAAAACAAACTATGGTTACGAAAGGGGAAAGAGGCAGGGGGAGGGATAAATTGGGAGTTCGGGATTAACATATACACACTACTCTATATAAAATAGATAAACAAGGACCTAGTGTATAGCACAGGGAACTATATTCAATATCTCATAATAACCTATAATGAAAAAGAATATATATGCATATGTATGATTGAATCACTTTGCTATACATCAGAAACTAACACAACATTGTAAATCAACTCTACTTCAATAAAAAATGCTAGCTATTGTCATGATTTTGTTTTATAACAATCTATAATCAGCATGCAAAAATGGAAACTGAAAAGACACAGATCATTAATTTCATTTGAAAATATGGCTGCTACCTTTTAGAGAGAGGTATGGTCTTCCTCAAACCCCAGACTTTTTCCACCACCTGTTTTCTGACCTGTCCCGATGTCTTCGTCTCATTGGGTGGTCCATCCATTTACCTGTTGCTTGGGGATCCCAGATAGGGCCTCTTCCCTCCCACCACTCTCTTCGCCTCAGCAATCACAGTTGCTTCTGTGGCCCTAATTCAGGTGTGCCTGTGAAGCCCAAACACTTTTCTCCAGCCTAGACTTGTCTTTTTGGGGCTGGGTCTGTACATCTGGTTGCATTATTCCTATTGCTTGCATGACTCACAGATATCTCAAATTCAGAACATCGCTTACAGAGCTTACAGTCTACATGACTCCCACCTGCTGCCAAGCCGGTCTCTTCACCCTTCATTGCTTTCTCTCCTTTCTCTCTCTGATCACTGATCACCTTGCTGAGCCAGTCACCAACCAACTAGGAGTCATTACTGCATCCCCGTCATGGTGTAGGGCACATCCCTGAACCAGCCATTTCCTTAGAGGAAAGGTAAGCGGAGGAATTCCTGCAGTAGGACTTGAAGATTTGCCCAGACACAGTTTCTTAATGACAAGAAGACTTCTCTTTGAAGTCTACTGCCAGAGTCCTTACCTAAGAGGAAAATCAGTCCTTACCTGGATCTGAAACCTTGCTCTTTGAAGCCAGTGATAGTTCATTACACTCATAAACAACAGAAAAACATCAACTCATTGACAGTAATGATTCATCCTATTTAATAGCTGCACCCTAGATAACTTTCTCTGGTTACTAACATAACCATTTTGTAAGTTTTCTTCTAATATAAGCAGTATTTCTGGTTTTTAGTCTCCAAGGACTTCAAAATATAGCACAAAGAAGACTTTATTTTGGAAAACAACTGCCTTGCCCTGAAGATGCTGTGTGACCTCTCAGCTCTCTGTGTTTTTCAGGCAGGCTGGAAACTCTCCAAACCATCAGAACAGGTCCAGCCTTGGAATCTCCCAAAGGGTCCAGGCCAACCCTAGAAAGGAGAGTTGGAGCAGGTCTGTGACCCTACCCTGCAGGGAGAAGGGTCTGGTAAAACCCCACGCTCCCTGTCAATCCCACATTCTCAGACTGGAGATCCCACGGACTGATCCACGTTCCTCCACAAACTACAGAAGCACCTATTTTCTGGGGAGGTCAACGCCAAGCCCACCGACCAGCAGATGGCGCTGACGATCACTCGAAGAGGGTCACTTTGGTCTATTCTAAGCCAGTGAGAACCGTCTCTAGGAACCTCAGTTGCTTGAAAACAGAGTAGCTTCCATGTCTTGAAAAGTTAAGTGTCAGGCTGATAAAGATTTAATCCCGCACACTCTGGCAAGAGTCAGAACAATATGGAAACAGCAGGCGGTCACATAGTCTAGTTTTCGGAGCTCTCAGGAGGATTTTTTAGGCAGAATAAGTAGATGATTAGGCAAATAATAGTTTTCAAAGAATAAAACTGGCAATACAAACAGAATGGGAAAAGGGTGATTTCTCCCACATTTTGGTGGCATCTTCTCAAATTCTGAATTACCTGCCTTATTAAAACATATTCTCAGAACCAAAGAAAGTAGAACTGGGCCGAGGGGAAGGATGCAGGTAACATTTGCATGTTGTTTTTCAGATCTGTTGGTTGTTTATAATAACCCAGTTACCCTCAAATTGCTCAAATAAATGCACATATTTGAAGCATCTTTGAAGATTACCTGGTTTTCTGCAAAGAACAGCAGACCTCTGTCCACAGTGGTCTGAATCGTCTGTCCGAAGATTGGGAAGGGAGCATTTGGTTGAGTCGGAACCCGAGCATAGCCTGTACCTTCGAAATAATTTTTGTCCGACTCTTCCTTTCTCCTGTCAACACCAATCACCGTAAGTTAGAACACAGCAGCCGAGGAGCTCCCAGGAGAGTGTGCTTATTAATACGAGGTGAAAAAGGGAGCAAAGCCTCTGCAATCTAGTTGTCAGGATTTTGTTAGAGAAGAGAAAACATCTTTAAAATGTGAAAACAGCTGGCTATTTCTCCTGGACATGCTTTTACCCTCTACAATAATCCAATCCTACTCAACAAAGATGCTCTTCCAAGCCCCTTTTGGAAATGTTTACTTAGGAAGGTGTGGCCCAGCAGCTGAAGATCTTGAAATGCAAGAAACTATTAATTTGAAAAAGAATTTTATTCTGAGTAATAAATACTCAGTCTGTCTCATACGAGACTATTCCAAATCTTTTTAACTAAAGGGTAGGTCAGGAGCTCAATGCAGCAATTCTCAAATAGGTTCAGTTGTCAGAGTACCTAAAAGTCATGCTGTACTTTATGAACCACTTTTTTTTTAAATTTACAGTAAATAAATAGCTTGTGCCTAAATCAGGTACCAAAAATGCTGACTATTTTGTGGTAGGAGGCACCAAAAATTGAAGAAATTTATTTTTTTTCAAAACCAAGGAAATTCTATCAATCTACTATTTTATATAAATAACGAAAAGACTGTCCTTACGTATTAGATTTTCGAGGTGGGCTAGCACTGCTGCACACAAGCAGAGTTTAAAAATTACGGCCCAAAGCAATCAGCGACATTAACAGCATCTCACTGGCTTGTTCCTGTATTTTACATAATATGACTGCAAGTTACCAGGATCACAGAGGGACACCAGCTTCTAGGTTTTGTTTACCTTCTACAAGGCTCCACTTCTGTTGTGTTGAGATTGAAAGTTGTTCTGAAGTTGTACAAGCTCAGAACATTTTCATTGAGGTCATCTAACTCAATACAACCTTTGTACGGAGGGAATCTCAGTCTACTAGGAAGCTGGAAAAAAAAAAGAAACAAAAAGTCTTCTACTAACTGAACAAAGGACAATGATCAGATTGAACAAGAAACAGTGTAACTCTGTCACTTTCAACCGTCAATATAGCACAGGGGTTAAGTTTGTGGACCCTGGAGCCAGATGCTCTGGCTTTGCTGTTTTTCAGCCGTCTGATCTTGGGCAAGTTACTCAAACTCTCTACTCAGTTTCCTCGTCTGTGAAGCAAGAATGATAATGATGCTTTTTTCAATTAACATACTTAAGCCTTGATCACTGCACACAGAAGTACTCAGTAAGTATTAGCTATTATCACTGCATATGCCTTAAGAATACATAGTTAAATCCATTTTATACATAATTGTTTAAAATATCATTATGTTAAATTAAAATGTAAATAACATTTGCACTTACTCTAAAATCAGATGGGTAACCTCCAACATAAAATACAACATTTTCAGGATCCAAATTGAGGAGTGTGTTGCTATTTCCACTATCCATGTCATGGAATTGAGGTGTTTCTGGTTTACTGGAAGTGGCTTTTCGGGTGTAATTAAGCCTTGCAAACTGATAAATTCTGTTTAAAAATAAATTAGATGATAAAGTCACATAAAAGTTTATGAGAAGAGGAAAGCAATCAAAGCCAAAATACTAAAAATGGGGTTCACCAACGCATACAATGAAAGCTTGGTGAGTGCAGGTCAGATTAACAAAGAGCACAATCAGACCCGTACCTCTGAAATTTCACCCGGTCCATAACTGCCTCCTGAGTTTCGCTCTTGGTCAGGGTCTGGTCCACTTGGAGCTCAGCCTCGTGCTCTCCCAGGTTGTAGACGCACGTGAGCTGGCCGTCCACCACCGCCATGCCGATGTAGTCCTTGGACGCCTGGAGACACAGAGGCCACCTCAGAGCAGTTCACATACTGTACTCTCTCAACTCCCCACCCCAAGAGAGTGCATTTCAAGTGACCAACAGGTTTTATTCAGTCAGCCCTGGGCAGACAGAACGAATGAGGTGCTTCCTGGCATAAGATAACATAGATGGAATGGTTAACTAACAGTGTCTAAGCTGACTTTGCTTGTGTTAAAAGTGCCCTCATTGACTCACTCCCCCAGTCACCCAATTTGCAAATATTTGCCAAGCACTTGCCATAAAGATGAACAGAACTGGACACAGTTCTCCTCTAGATTTAGGCTGGGATGGGAGACAAGGCATTTTTGTTTTCCCTGTGCCATACAAAGTCCCCTTAACACCTTGTGTGTCCCTGTTCTAACACGTGGCACCCTATGTGGTCACCATCAGTTCCAGATGTATCTTCCTTCCCTGCTAGAATGTGATTTACCTTCCCTTAACAACAAAAAAACTCCAAATTTATAAAAATTGTAGTAAAATATACGTAACATGAAATTTACCATTTTAACCAGTTTTAAGTGTACATTAAGTACATTCAAGAAATAAATTTTGGGTTATTCTAAATACAGGGTGTGGCACCTAGTAGGTACGTGGTATAGATTTGTTGAAGGAATAAAGTAACATGCATTTTGCCATATAATACAAAGCAAAAAGTCATGTCACAAGGAAGTTACAAATAAAAGTGCCAATATCTTGAAGCATGAAAGGGTGGCCACTAACAATGTTGATTTTAGGAATCCTTAAATACCATCTCCACTAGTGACAGCCAACCGTTTGCCCATTGCCCAGAAATTTCGAGAACTGGGTTTCATAACCAGTCAGTGATTACCTTTTCCCTCCGACACTTAAGTGGAAGAGATAGATTTTAAGAGGAGGGATTAAAAGCTAAATTGAACAGTTCAAAACGCCTGTGATGATGGCAGCTTAAAGAATTTAGAATTACAAGAGATGGGGCAACTGGATTACTCACTCATGGGGCAGGAGTGGCTGCATTCACTCCAGGCCTCGCTCCCAGATGGTCCCCACCCCAGAGACTCGGAAGGGTCTGCGGCTGGGTGTCCCAGCAAAGAGGACAGACCCACAAGCCCGTCAGGAACCTTGTCTCCGTGAAGCCTGAGTGTGGCTGCCCCGGCGGAGGGAAGGGGGTGTGTATCCCGGGTGTGCACGTGCTTGCCTGTCCACACACGTGTGCTCATGGGCCGGGCCCCTTGGGCAAGGCCTCCAGACGCCCCCCTCCTGCAGATGATGACCTGTGGAGGCATCGGAGGTGCCGGGGTCTGCTGCCGTGGTGCTGTGCCAACGGCAGTGACACGGGCGTGTCGTGTGTCTCAAAAACCACATTCTGCTTTAAAAACAAGAGAAAAGTCACAGCAATACTTACATCTTTATTTCCGAGGTACATCACAAACATATTCTCCGTCCCCCCGTTTTCTGGGGATTCAGGTCTTTGGAGAAACAAAGAAAGAGACGTGTATCCTTTGAAATCTTCCAGGTTGTTTGGCAGCCGGACTTCGACTCCAGATTTACCATTGAACCTCATGGGGACGGCGACCTGGGAGAGACAAATCCATGGTGTCAGCCATGCAGACGGCAGGCGGGGGCAAGGTGGCCGTGCTCACAGCGGCGGCTTGTGACTTCATGGCTGTTCTTTCAACCACATATCAGCCTTTCTCAAGCTGTTACAATAGGGAGCAAAGGAGTGTGGTGTTGCCTGGACCTGGGTTCTAAACTCACACAGCTGCTTCGGGAGCTGGGGGTAAAGTGTTCATGTGCTTCCTATGTATCAGCCGTGGGTCCTGGGAAGTGCATTTAGTTCTCTGTGCCAGCTAATAATATAATTATATATTATAGTAATAAAAATAATATATTATTATCATCATATTGTGGTTATAATATTGATATTATATTAACCCTATTAATAGGATAATGATATTACTATAATAATAATATATTACGATAATATGGAGTTGTACATTATATATAACATATAATTTATCATAGTATAGTGTATTGTAATCATAGGGTTATAATATATACTAGTAGGGTTAATTTAATATTATAATCCTATTATTAATTATATATTATATTAAAATATAAAACTCTATATTATCTTTAAAATATTATTAATAACAGTTATATTATTAATATTATGTTAGCCCTGTTACTATATAATATTAATATTATATACATATAATAATCATTATTATTTTTCTAACGCTAGGAGGTTTCTGTGCAAATGAGCTAACATTTATGGAAGCACGTAGTATGATGTCTGGCATACAGGAGAAGTATAATGCATCAAAAATATTTTTAAAAAACGAACTCTTTGAAAAACCATTTCCCATGAACATGTTACATATTATGGTTGCATTTCTTACAGGCATTCAGTCCTTAAAAATAAGTGCATCCAGGCTTTCTAGAATGTGCTTCTTAAACTCAGGGGAAAGGATCATTTTTCCCTCTAATCTGCCCTCGACCAATAGTTTTGCAAAATATACGAAAAATTAAATTACTAGAAAATGAAATAAAGAAGGTATGCAAATCACACGCCCACTGATCCCATACTTGGATGCTGAGGCAATTCAAATTATTGCAAGTTTCTAAACATCTACTCTCAATTTTTTATTTCTATATAATGGATGAGTAACAAAAGTTCTCTGACTAGCTCTGGTCTGTGGACCCCCTTGGGTAGCAAAGAAAACAAATATTCTCGAACACTCTAAAGGAGAACTCTTGGAATGAACATCAGCTCTACATTTTATCTCCCAAGCATTTAAGTATTTATGGAGGACGTGGTATAAGCAAGGCCCTAGCCAGGGGGGCTCAGTGCTGCGGGAGCCGTGGCCTCTCCCTCCCCGACACTCAGGGCTCATTCTCTGCCTTCTGCTCCTCCCCTGCCCACCCCTCCATACAGCCCGAGTCTTTCCTGGAATGCCCCTCTGCTTCTCGGCACCTGGAAAACTCCCAACTCATTAAAAATTTTTTTGAATAAAGAAACGATTTTATGAACATAAAAAAAGGATGGAGAACACACCTGCATATGCACCATCGTCTCAAGAAATTAAACTTACTGCTATAACTGAAGCCCAGCACGTATCCCACCTTGTTCCGAGCCCTCTCTCCCTTCTCGGAGGTCACTCCTGCCCTGGGCTTTGGACTCCTATGTGTAGCTTCTCACGTGTGTTCCCATACTTTTACTAAATATCATCCATCTATAAACTGTAACTAGTCTTATTCTCGTAGGCAACAGCGCCTGCCTTGGTTAATCAGCTCTAAACCACTGTGCTATTATACACTGAATTTTGTTTGCTAAATCAGCGAATGAATGTAGAAAGGCAAAAGCTAGAAACATACTCTTTTTCACTTGGTTTTCATAAGGCCTGGGTGGGAAGAGGGGAGTTTCTGCCAAACTGAGCCTCAGGCTCTGTTTTTCTGCTACAGGTTTTATGTTGGGAGCACTTCTCTTCCCTAGAAGAAACGGCAGGTTTTGAGGCTCGAAAGTAGTAATATTGAGCCTAGAAATCAACCATAGTGCTTTCAGGGGAGTGATATTCTGACTTGGCTTTCTAATCCTCTGTCTCCAAATACCTCACAGGGAGGAGGCTGAAAAATGTAAGATATTTAATTTACACTATTTTAGGATCAAACAAATTGTGAGGGAGAAGTGTTAGGAATTCAAGTAAGTAATGTCAGGTTAAAATTAGAAGGGCTGATGGATCAGTGCTCCAATGACAGAAAATCATTGTAATCCCTTATTCACAACCCTGCCCATGTTGGTAGGAACTATCTCTCCATCCTCAATAAAGGTGGATTCTACAAATTTCAAGGTAAAAAGAGAAAGTAGGTCTTGTGCAGTATCACATCAGCACATTCTGATCACAGAACCCTTACTTGAATTTGCAATAACACTTTACCAATGGGGGCCTGGAGGAGAACTGGGAAGGAAACTGCTCCAGGTCCAGGTCATTTAAGGGATGAAGGTGATGTGAACTTTTGAAGGACAACAGGAGGAAATCAACTTTCACAGTGTGAGCAGCTAAAGAATTAGGGCAAGAAAGACAACCAGTTCTTGAGTGAATAGGTACCTTTTCTTTCTTAATGAATATGGTAACTTATCAAAGACTGAGCCTGGGTGCCCAGCAACGTGGGGACACACCCACCTTATTCGCGGCATCTCTGGCCTGCTGAATTAGCTCTCGTATGCGGTCCACATTGTCGGAGATATTGCCCAGTGGCAGCAGCTGTTGGTTAATACTTTCAATCTTGCTCAAAAGATCAGGCAGTTTGTTGGTTAATTTCTTTACTGTTGGTGAGATTACGAAACAGAAATTTAACACTGTGAGTTAAGAAAAGGTTAAATACAGATGTTCTGATAGTACTTGTCAAGTGGTATGTTTGGGTCCCAAACACTGGACAGGATGACTCAGAATCAGGTAATACCTTTTCAATGTTATAGAAATATATATATTTCTATATAAATACAGATAGGTGGATTTTATTCTGCAATCTAGATATCACATCATCTTTCTTGACCACTATAGAAAAAAATAAATCTTTGCTATTTAGTCTTTAATATTAATTATAATTCAATTCCTCATGATTCAGGGACCTATATCTCCACTCTATAAAATGGAAAATCAACAGCAATGTTAATGAATTTTAAAAAATCCCACTTGGTCCTTTTAAATAACAAAACAGCCACACTCTTTGAACATATTACATATTTTCTAATATTTTAATTTCTAAGATCAGACTTTACCAGGGAATAATTAAAACCGACCAAAGCATATAATGATGGGGAAAGCGGATACTATGTCCTGGCCAGAGAATCTCTGCTACCTGAATTATTCGCGTCAGTGAGAGCCTTGTTGAAGTCTTCGCTCTGTGTGCGCTCATAGGTGTCCCTAATTCTTTCCACATCTGTCTGAATGGGCTCGAGCCCGTCTAGAACCTCGTTTGTGATGTCGTTGGCATTTCTGGCCATGCTCTTTGCACCACTGATTATACCGTCGATGTCATCTAATGCACACAAATGGGGAAGCGTAAGGATGTAAAATGTTCGACCAAAGAAGCCAAGTGCAGCGGGTTAGGGAGATGCTGACCTCTCTGTATCCCACGGAGATCATCGCGGATGGTCGTGAGATTGGTGTCTATTAGCCCTTTCTGAACTGTAATAATTTTCAGAGTTTGCTGTAGGTTGTTGAGAGCCGGACTGATTTCTAGAATAGAATAAAGCAGCGAGAGGCAATTACTCTAATGATCCTGATCCTCCATTGGTATTGGTGGCGCCTGAGGAGCCAGGGTCCACACAGCGCTGAGCAGACCGGCATCTGAGGGGTCATCCCCGAGATGCCCACTGCAGGTGCCCAGACCCACAGCTCCTCCAGTCACAGAGGCCAGGGGCATACTGAGCCTGTGTATGAGGCTCTTTGGAAATGCACGTGAAGAAAGGGAGAGGCTTAATAGTGTTGAAATATTGGGTGGAAACATCAAATCTATCAAATAAACCACAGGTTTACAAAGTATCATCTCCATGGACTGAGAGTCAAGAAGAGGGTTTGCTTTTAGGGCTGCCTCTCCTGGTCTCCCAGGTTGTTTCCAAACCCATGATTATCCCAGCCCCCACCCCACTCCCAATACCTTGCTGTAGCTTCTTCTGTGTTATCTTGGCTTCGTTTAACAGTTTGTCGCTGTTGGAACTCAGGGTTTTAGCTTTTCTTGGAAGATCTTCCTTTATCACCGTCTGAAAGCAAAGCATTTATCAGCCATTAGCATGTGATACGCACCTTAGGAAATGCGGAGTAAGAGTTTTCATCCGACTCCAAAGCCCTCATCTTTAATCTTTAAAGAAAGAGGTTAGGAGGTAAGAAGGAGATTTAAAGAGGCTGTTCCTTAAAAGGTACGGTTAGGGCTCTAGGTAGACATTTGTGGCTTGGGGAGGCAGACGCATCTCTGCTGACATAATGACAAATGGTGTGACACTTTCTCATTTTCTCACTGGCACTTGTACAATACCCTCTGCAATAACGGAGGACAGAGCTGAGTTGCCTTTAGGCTCTTAATATTTAGGAGATAAAAGCCTTCAACCTTCCAAGAAGGCTTGTCCACTAATTCTCTCATAGTTAATCTATGTTCTTTATGTTTATACATAGGAATATTATACAGTGCATTTAAGATCCCGTAGGACTCCAGAGACACACCCAGAGACAAATGACAGGAAATAAATGGTTATCAAATTGTGTACAAAAATCTCTCTTCTTTGGTGAATGTTAGTACTCAATCACAGCATAAAAGCATCCCTGGTAAGAAGGATAGAATACTTTCATGGTTCAAAATCGATAATCAGTGTGACTTCTATCTGGTTTTACAAATGATTTTTAAACCTGTGCTACATTTATCAAACAGCCAAGTAAATACAGAAACGACCAAGATCTAAGAGCAGGTTCAAGTCTATTCTATACAAAAAATTCTGATCTAAAGTGATGCTTGTTCTGCTCCTCGGGGCAGACGGAAAGACAACGGGAGAATGAGTTGTCTCCAGAGTGCACCCAAGGGGGAGCCGCGGCAGGCGCCCACCTGGAGCGCAGACTCGGACGCGCTGGAGGCCTTGTCGGCCGCGTCCTCGGCCGCTTTGATGGCGTTGAGGATGTTCTCGTAGGCGGTGGCAGCGTCCACGGCACAGCGCACCAGCTCATCCCCACTGGCGTTCCTCTTGATCCTGGAAGATGGTTCCGGGAGAAGGGCTCAGCAGCCCTACCAGCCTGCAGCCGAGCCCCCACCCACGAACCTCCCCGATTCATTTGGGAAACCGAGGCTTGAGGCTGCCAGCTCCACCACTCTGCCCCCAGGATGCAGCCTGGAATCAGCCCCTTTGTGCCGCCCTCTGCCCTGGTCCGGAGACCCTACCCCGGGGAGGCCTCTCCTCGCACCCTGGCTCCAGCAGCCCCGGGGTCAGCCCCCCCAGGCCGCCACTCACTCCTCCAGCTGCTTCGCCAGCTCCTGCAGAGACCGTGCGTGCTTTTCCGCCTCCTCCACCAGGGATGCTTTGCTGGCCGATTTGGAAAGTTCCCTCACTTTGTCATTTAGCTCCTGTCTTGCTTCATTTAAAGTGACAACTAATTTTTCATATTCCTATTTTTTTCCAAGTAAACAAGAGACACTGTCAATTTAAGCAAACACCGTGTATGCCATTTTCTTGAACTCTGTCATAAACGACATGTTTCCAGGAGGCAACAAGAAGAAACTGTTTTCTGAGCCCATTCATCCTTGGTTACTTCAGATAGTGGCACTGATAATATTCTCCCAAGTTTCACCACCATTTGGAATATTTTCCATACGGTGGGTATCCGCTTTGATAAATTTTATAAAATCATGCTATTACCATTAGTGTATAGTTATACTAAACCAAAACACTTTTTCTGATTTAGAAATAGTGATCACAAAAGAGATTTCCAAAATGCCCAATGGGCTGCTAAGAAATATTGTTTTTTATCTTTTATCTTTTTTATCTTTTATCAGTCCTAAATATTTCCTGCTAATAAAGTTATGCCTGATATTTTTAAAATAGCATCACAATTTTTTTTGGTTGTCACAAAATTATCATTTGCTCATTGCAGGCAAATTAGGTAATACAGAGAGATATAAAGAAGACATATCATTCACCCCTCCTCTGAGGGACAACCACTGTTAACACTGTGGGGTATTTTCTTCCATCTAAAAGACGTATATTGGAGAAAAAAAAAATTGGTTGGCCTATCTCATAGTTTCCTTGAAATATAATTTAAGTGCTTTTCAATTTTCTAGAGAGCAAGTTTTGCCTCTACCTCATGGCTTCTCCTCATCAGCTGCAAGACAACATTAGCCTGCAGTAAGGAAGAGTCTGCGGTGGCCAGATGCTTGGCAAAGTCACTCTGGAGGGAGTTCATTTCTTTAACTTGTCTCTGCAGAGAATAAAAAGAATGTCGGCTTGAGTGGCATGATGTACTGTCGGAAGGCGCAGGCGTCCTCCTCGGACGACAGCATAGAAGTAATTTCAGAGCCAGAATGTTTTCATGAACCTAAAGGTCACTGAGGCAACTACAAAGCCAGGAGAAATCACTTCGATTTGTAGTGTGGGTGCGTTGTCACGGTTTCTGCAAACCACACGCTGATGGAACAGTCATTGTCACCTTGGAGAAGGTTTCTACACTGGGGTCAGCTGGGCCAATGAGGTGGATGTATAATTAAGCTCTGGTTAGTGGGTCAGAACGAGGGGTTTTAACGAAGGAAGCCAGCAGCAGCCATCAGCACACTCTACATGCTGGTCCCAGTGCTTCAGTAAGAAGGCACGGAGGCCCTGGGAATGCCGGGCTGGAGGCTGCCAAAGCTCAGGGCCCCATAAAACTGAATCCTGCTCCCTGCCCCTTGGCATAATCAGTGACTTCCAACAGGGGTGTTAGTATCTGAGGAAGCTTCGGGAGTTAACCATATCACCATCTGCTAAGATATTACTCATTTTCTTGTGCTAAATTCCTCTTTTGGGGCATCAGTCCTATTTTACTCCACTTTGACCTTACTATCATTTCACAGCCTCTCACACTTTTATTGCTGTTTTAGCATACAGTGTCCACCACTGAAACACAACTACAGAATCTTGAGCTTTAAATTCTCATTGTAACTCCTGCATGTGGCCTGTATTTTGACTTATTGCCTATAAAGCAGGTGATGGCTTAAAATGCCTTCGTTGGTGATTCTTGTAATGATGTTTACATACAGGACACAAAAAGTCAGTTATTTAAAACATACATTATATGCTTTGAATTAATTATAACAACATTAGTTTAATTTCTCCTCTACTTGGCAGTATTACTCCTCCAGGACTCTGTCAGCCAGGGGTAGGGGTGAAGCGATTTGCTCTGCTTTCTCTGTGGTTTAAGATCAGACTGTTTTCTGGCCACTGAGGAGTAGAAACTACTTTGATTTTGCAATGAATGCCTCACTCTGAGTTTGACTAGGGTTTGCCACATAGACAGGCGTGTGTGATTAGGGTTTGCTATACAGACAGGTTGCCTGGCTTTGCCACCTTATTAACGATAAAGACCCCTGCTCCCTCATCCCTGTCATTCACGAAACTGCAGATTCTGACTGCGAACTCACCTTGATGGATTCCAAAGCCCTCTCGTTTTCTCGGTTGAGGCCGGCAGCCTGCTTGGCTTGGGCACTTGCCTCCTGCAGCGTGGCACGGAGGTCACTGAGTTTGGCTTCATAGTCATTTAAAGAATCTCGTATATTCTTAACAAGTCCGTTGTTCTCCACCTGCTGGCTTTCCAGCCAGCTCCTTATCCGGTTTAGCACTGTAACACATCACCTTTTTTGTTTTCCACTTGAGAAATGAGTATATCAAAGTTAAGTTATAAAGACTACAAAAGGAGAACTGAGTTATCTACTCATTTCACGGTTTTCCTTGAACTTGCAAGGGAATGGGAGGGGAAACGAACATTTAGGTTAGGTTAGGCTAGGTTATGCATTGCACACATCGTCCCATTTAACTTTCACGATAACCACATGGAAACAGTAATTATCAGTCTCATACTTCAGATAAGGAAATGGAGGGCCTGAGAAATTAGGTGACAAGGTTTCAGCCTTGGGACTTGAACTTGACCTGCAGAGTACAAAGCACATGCTCCTTCTACCACGACTACTGTCTCTCTGCAGCAGAAGCCAAGATTAGTATTAAATTTCAACAATACCAATGCTACACGAGAACTGCTACTATCCCATATAAACAGTGGCTGCATCATCTTAGCAGAGAACAAAGATCAGCGTCTGGAAAAATATACCAAACTATTATTTCTTACAGTTGTGAGCTAATGAGGCATTTTCCCACATCCAAACCTTTGGATATATTCAGTTAATTTCTAGTACATCCATTTTTAATTTTTTTGGAAATCGTGCTAATATCAATGTGTGATTCAAAACCCCAATGATGAAAAGTGACCGTTAAAAAAATGATATAATGAGAACTTGGGTAGAGCTATGAAAGAAGAATAAAAATGCAGTTAAAAAGGAAAAAGAGGTATCAGTGTCTAATATCTTAGAAGACCCCTTTTTTTTTCTTGACGGTAAGATGTCGTCTTCTACAGCCCCCTGGTAACCTGGAGGGGCTCCCCATTTTCACTGCATGATACTCCAACAGTAACATGCATAGAAAGGAGCCCTTCTACCTGTCACCGGGGACTCAGAATCGCACTTTGCACAGTGTATTTCAAACCACTTAGAACGGACTGGATGCAAGAATTTGGGAGGGTCCTTACAGAGCTGAGCCTCTCTTTTTTCAGCTTCTGCTTTTATCAGGTGCTTCCCAAAGCTTCGGCGCCTCAGTTCCCTCATCATGCGCTCTGCTTCAGCCAGCTCTCTGGAAAAATCACCCGAAGGCACGTTGTTGCCTTCTCCATCTGTCCCAGAGATCTGCTTCAGGAGAACTGGAAAACATCAAGCAGTTTATTAAGCTGGGAATTCTAGGCTCCAGCAGATGACTTGAAAAAAAAAAAAAAAAGGCAGAGATTTTATGGAGGGTTCGTATTGGTTTTCCAGTATCACTATAGCATCTTTTTTATAATGTTGGACTCGTACCAGGAAATCCTTTCAGTGCACCACAAAAGCTACAAAGTAAAAGATATTTAATTGGACTGAGTAACTCTTACCTTGCACATTCCAGATGACATTTTTAATCTTCGTGTCCAGCTCTTTTGCACTTTGGGTTGTCTGATCAATGTTGTTATATAATGTTTGTGCTTTTCTGAAATTTACTTGAACCTATATGGAAAACAAATTGATTAGGAACAAATTAAGTTGATGGGGGAAAAAACTAACAATATTTTGAAAGCCCCCCTCCCTGCCAAAATAAAGTTAATATTATTAACCTAACACATTACCTTTTCTTGCACAGTTTGAAATTCATGATTCAAGTTACTCAGTTCTTTTTCCAGGCCATCCATTTTTGATCCATGATTCGAAATGGTGGAGCGGTAGTTAAGCAACTGGTTCTAAAAGTAAAATACAAAGTCAGTCTCACTTTAGGAATTGGAATAAGTGTTGCCAACTTGGTAAACCTGGTGGTGATACGAAAAGATTCATTTAGCAAAACCAACGCGGGTCCACAGGAAAAAAAAATGTTCTTCGAAATAGGCCACATGAAGAATCTACTTTCTGATGTAAGTTGTGATATGGCTCTAAAATAAAGCAGCAAATTTTTAAAATGTGATGAGATGAGAGATTCTTTACTTGAATTAATGACCTAACTTACAGAAATAAGGGTGATACCAGAATACAAAAAAGAATATATATATATACATATGTATAACTTTGCTCTACACCTGAAATTAATACAACATTGTAAATCAACTATACTTCAATTAAAAATAAATAAAAGGAAAGGAAAATTAAAAAAAAAAAGAAACTAAAGTGATATCACTAACCTGATGTACTAACTTCCAGATCCTATAATAAAGTCAGTTGTTTCTAACCTATATTTTACCTGATGATACTAAAAAGAAGTGCCTATGGCTACCCTGCTGAAGGAACCATTGGATTCAAAGAATTATAGAGCAGGAGGGAGACTCAGAGCACATTTAATTGAAAGCCCTCATTTAACATGAAAAAAATGAGAAAACGGAAGCCCAAAGAACTTGGGTGGCCCATCCACGCCACCGCAGGACAGGTGATCAGTGATTACTTCAGGACCAAAACCCAGGTCTTTGTTTGGGTTCTGACTGCATCATTCCTTTTAGAGGGTGACATGGCTGCACATGGTATCTAGAATAGCCAATATTTTCAACTTTGGGGCGGGGGGGTGAATGCATTACTACCTTGAAGATTTTTGCAAGAAAAAGCAATACTATTACCTCTATTTGTACATGAGAGTCAGCATTCGGTAAAAGAACACAGGCTTTCCAGGTCAGGTCCAAACCCTAGGTCCACCACTTAACAGATAAGCTCTCTGAGCCTCGTCTCCTTCTTCTGTATATTGGGGATTGAAATACTAAGCTGCTGGGTTGTTTTTGGTGACAAGTGGGCTAATGTATCATAAAAATGTCACGTACACACAACCGTTCAAAAAAGTTAGTCGCCTTCTCAAACACACTCCTACTGCATTTTCACAGCATTTGTGTGATATTGCAAGAAGATAGGTCTATTTTAATGTTGCTGTAGGAAAACGGAGGCACATGATTCTAAACAGTGTCAGCAGAATGTCTGCATCAGAGGTAGAGTGGGTGAAAAGCGTGGTCTTTAGAACCGGATCTTGGTTTGAATTCTTCTAGAACCACCACGTACTAGCTATGCGATTGCGGCCAAGTTATTTAGCTTTTACATGCCTGTTAAATAAAAATAATGTTATTTTCCTCATAGGATGTTGTGAGACTTAAGCAAAGCACTTAGCACAGAGCGTGGTGCAAAGGATGGACACTGAAATGTTGGCTCCCTTCGCTGAAAACGTGCGGGGCTGTATTGATGACATCAGAGGAACTCAAGTGGCTCTTTTTCCTCTCAAAACATAAAGTCTTTTCCGTCTTCCTCTCCATATTAAGCCTTTAAACTAAGCCCTAAAATTACCCTAATGGGATGGAAAAGAGTCATTTTCTAGCACTATTTTTTGCTATATATACTCAACCATAGCCACTTACAGGTTTAGAATCAGCCCTCATTCCAAAAGCACATATTAAACTTTCCCCAAAGCCTCTTTCACTATGTCTAGCTTAGGGTTTATCTCATCTGCTGAATTATTTTACTTCAATGAGTACATTTTTTTCATTTCCATGATTTTTAATTAGACTTTTTCATATCTGTCTCTTCTTGTTTGGTTTCTGGTGTTTTAAAATTTTTTTCTTAATTTCTTGTTCCTTCTATTGGATGTTATTCTTCAAAGTAATTTTCAGATTGTTCTATGATTTTCATTTTCTCTAAAGGGAATTCACCACTAGACTGTTGCTTCTGCCGCATGTCTTTCCTGTTATCTGTCTGTTACAGCGTTTGCAGGCTCATTTTGAGAGGGAGATTTCCTCTTCTCTCTGCGCCCTCTGTGCCTTGTCCAGTGATATTATGGTCATCACCACTCCCACCCCAGACTCCTCAGTCCAGGACCAGGTCTTATACTGGCAGCTTAGGATTTGTACACAGTGGTCATGTTGAGAATGTCACACGCCAGCACAGATCCTGGTTTGTGGACCTTGTCCACGTCCTGGCTGTAACATTGTTGCTCTCCTAGGTTCTCATACAGCCACTGCCCAGCAATGGGGATTGGGCAGTTTCAAGGTTATTCTTTCAGCCTCCGTTTATAGGCAGAAGAGACCCCAGTTTTCCCCCAGGGAGCCTGACTCTGGCCTGTGGGCCACTTTGGGTTATAGTACTTCTCAGGTTACCCTCTTGGCCACCTTCTTTCCAAGGGCACATAGAATATTATTCTCCAAGACGGACCATGTTCTGAGCTATAAAACAGACATCAACACATTTAAAAGGATTAGAATCATAATGTATGTTCTCTGATCCCAACAGAGTTAAAGCAGAAATCAGTAACAGAGTTACCTGGAAAATCCCCAATTTGGAAGTTAAACAATACAGTTTTAAATAACTTAGATGTCAAAGATACATCATAAGGGAAATTAGAAAATCTTTTGAATTGAATGAAAATGAAAACACAAAATTTAAAAATGTGTGGGATACAGCTAACATAGTGCTTAGGGGAAAACTTATAGCATTAAACGCTTACATTAGAAACAAGAAAGGTTTGGGATCCGTAAATAAGCTTTTATCTTATGAAATTAGAAAATGAAAGGCAGGGCCTCAATGGAAAATTCCACCCAACATTTAAAGAAGAATTAATAACACTTTTACTCAAATTCATATCTGAGGCTGCTGAATGCAGCATACTGAACTAAAGACTATGAGAAAAATCGGCCCAGAAACAATTCAGCAGGAATGTTCACTTAGAAGTGTTAGTGTTGTGTGTTCACTAGCACTTTTCACCAGTACAAATCTAATCTTCATTTAGATGAGAGGAAGGAGGGCAGCACCCACTCGCAAGGGTTCAGTGGCATCAGCCTCTCCCCTTCTCCTGCGAGGGGAGTAGCCGTTCATGCAGCATCTCTTCATCAGGCGTCTACCCTGGGCCAGGCATCGAGCTGGACCACGGGGTACCTACCTGCAGCTCCTTGCTCTGGATCTCCAGGTGCTTCAGCTGCTCCAGAGTCCCCAGGCTGGCACTCAGGCCCTGCAGCTGAGACTTGACCAGGCGGAGCTCATCAGCCATGGTGGCCAGGTCGTTCAAGAGCGTCATCACACAGCTGTCACAATCTGCAGGGGCCACAGTCAAAGGCAACCGTGCTAGGGGCTGGAGCCACGGGAATGCAGAGGGAGCACCAGGGATGTGGGGCCCAGTTCACAGGCACATGGACCATCACGAGCAAAAATCACAATCCTGGACTTCTCAGGGAAGGATAAAGGGAGCTCTCTAGACACGGGGCGTTTTACAAAGAAATGATGGCGTGGGGGAAATGGGCAGAGGTGGTCAAATGGTACAAGCTTCGCTATAAAATAAGTAAGTTCTTGGGATGTAATACACAGCACGGCAACTAGAGTTACAACACTGTATTGTATATTTGAAAGTTGCTGAGAGAGTAATCTCCAAAATTCTTAAGGCAAGAAAGAAAATTGTAACTGTGCGAGGTGATGGATGTTAACCAAACTTACTGTGATCATTTCACAACACATACATATGTCAAATCATTATGTTGTACCCCTTAAACTAACACAATGTTGAATGTCAATTATAGCTCAATAAAACTAGGCGAAAAAGGGAAATGGTGAGTCTATGCAACTTGTTGCTTATTTTGTATGTGGGAAAAATGATAATAAATAGCTTTTATTTGCTGAGTGCTTGCTATTTACCAGGCGTCAGGACAAGGGATTTGTAAGTATTTTTTAACTTTGTAAGTTTCAACAACTTTATAAGTTGGTGTAGTTATGATGACCATTTTACAAATGACACAACTAAGGCGTGAAAAAGTGAGGTCACTGGCCCGAGGTCATACAGCTGTCAGCTGACAGGGGCTGGGTTTGACCCTAAGCATCCCTCATCCCATCTCCCCCACCACTGCTTTCCCAGACTGGAAACTGCACGTCCCAGTGTGGGGGTCCTTGACCTCAAGCTGAACCCCATAACTTAGGAAGGAGGAGCGCTTTCTTTTCTCACCATCACATTCTTCTCCAGGGCCGCTATCTTTGGGTTCCTGGTCTATGCAGTCTGAAATGAGGAATAACCAAAAAAGACAGGATTATTAAACTTACTCTCCATGTAGTTTTTAACTTGGCTTTCAGAAAAGCTAGCTTTGGAAGATTTTAGTCACCCAACCCCCCAGCACCGCTGGCCCCTCCTTTTCCCTCCCTCGCCCAGGCCACCACTCAGGGCACCTTCTCATCTCCCAAACATCTTCCTGCAGGAACTTCTCTTGGGCCTCTCTGACTACACCTTCAGTCTCTTCTCTACAAAGGGTCAGGCCACTCTTATCAAGAACTCCGCATCATTACTGTTGGCTTCACTTGACAGCCTCCCAAACAGCTGCTGACGTCTCTCTCAGTGTCACTCAGGAACATTCAACAGACCCTCACTGAGCACCTCTGAGCAGTCGCCCACGGCCCTGCGCTGGGTGCAGGGACACAACGCTATCGAGACAAAAGTCCCTGCTGTCCTGTGGTTTAATGGTCCTACGGGGGAGGCAGACAAGTTCACAACAGTGCGTACTCCTAACATAATTTTGTCCAGTCAGAACTGGCCCCTCATTCCAGGCTGTTGAGGCCCTTTGTATTCTGTGTGACAGGAGGCATCTCCTAGCTCTCCCGACCTTACGCCATCTGGTAACTGGGTGGGCATGCCTTCGTTTCCATTCAAAATCAACCATGCTGAACAAGACAGAGCCCAGATGAAGCCCCAAGGCGTGACAATCGACATCGCATTCCAGACTGACAATAATCCATCTACTTTGCATTCCTTTGGGAACAGTCACCTGAGCAGGTCTAATCCACACGTCCAGGGTTTAGGTCCTCAGCTTGTCCATAACTATAAGATGACAGATTTTACCTAAGGAGTTGGCATCGCACTATCTCAATGGCATTTTCCTGATAAATCACATTAACATTCTCCATCAAAGAAGGAAGAAGCTAGTCTTCCTTTTTTTCAACTCGTTCCTAATGAATCCATACTAACTCCCAGTACTCTTTCCCTTGGTACATAAAATTCATCTCAATTATACATGCACATCCTAGAACAGTTATAGCTGTTAGAGAAAGAGCACTTTGACATCTTCAGATACACACAGGAAGAAAGCTGATGAGATGATAACCTGATAACGTCAAGGGCGATCTTAGCAAAATCTCCAAAATAGGGTCTGAAGTTATTTTAGCTATAATTAGCTAAGTTTTAAAAACAATTTACCTATTAAAAAAAATTAAAACCTACTTGAAGAAAGTTAGTCACCAAAGCTGTGAATTCTACCTAAGCATTCCCAACTTTGTCAAAACAAGGGGACAGTTTATCAGCTGCAACTGTGTAGTACGCTTCCTGAAAATGCTTGTTTGAGTTCTCTGCCTGTTATGTTATAGCGGTTTGATAAATGTAGGTTAACAGAGGTGTGAGTTGATCTTACCTCCAGTCAGGGGGTCACAACTGCCCAACTGGCCATTGTTGTTACAATTGCATGGCTGGCAGCTACCTCCAAATTTCTGGGGATTCCCAAAATAACCCGGTGCACACCTACACAGAATGCAGAAAAAGGGGAAAATAACTCATCATTTATTGCACCCACTTTTCTCAACTTCTGGTTCCCTGTTTGGGACATTGTAACCCTAGAAGAGGAAGGACTGACAAAAGTTTGCAAGGGTGAACATGTCTTGGTACAGAGACGTTTACGACTTGAATGAGAACGAGGAGAGGGGAGGAAGGCAGAGATTGCTCCCTTCCTCCTTTATGCCCTGGACGACAGAGTCCTCAGTCACCCCTATAGCCAAATGGCAGATGAACAAAATGCAACCAGGAGCCAGTGGTTTAGCCAATATGAAAATCAGGGGTGACTGACTTTCATGCAAGAGTTGTGTTCCTGAAGATATCACACAATTACATACTGCTTAATTTATGGCTAATTTTCTCAAAAAAAAAGTTAGAGTAAAATTCATATAATTTCAAATTTTGCATAAAAGGGGATTTTATTAATGTTTCCTATTGCACTACTTCAAGTCTGCATAATTCATGAGTGTTCGCACTAACTGCTGTGGAGAAGCACAGAAGGGGCTAGACGGCTGGGAGCGGCCCCAGCCGCCCCTTGGCCTGGCTTTTATTGTTCTGGATGATTCAGTGATGAGAACCCAGTTCCTTTTTAATAAGTTAAAAGATCACATTCCTTGATTTTGAGTTTCTGTGTGTTTTCTCAAAAAAATAAAACAAACACGTAATGTCCCTGGAGCTGGGATGTAAATTAAATTCTGTTCATTAGCAAAGCTCCACTCCCACTTCACCCCCCCACAAACTGTCATTAAATCGATGCGTGTGGTGTCTTACCATCCATGGAACTGACAGAATCAAGGACATACGGGATTTGACTCTCTTACCCAAATTTAAGCTTCTCATCAAGGAACTCTGAGGCAACTTAAATAAGCTTTACCCACGGACACACTGGTGCCATGCATCGAAGGACACAGGTTTGAATCAGGGAGCTCTGGCGGGAGCCCCGCCTCCACCACAGTCTGTGTAATCTAGGGCTGGTGTCTTAACCCCTCAGGTGTCCATTTCTGCATCTGTTCCTCTTATGAAAACACAGGCTCCATGAGGATGTGGACTTTCTGGCTGTTTTTCTCACTGATAACATCCCTCGCACTTGGGCTAGTGGCTGGACCCACGTTAGGTATCAGATATAAGTATATGTTGAATGAATAAATGAATGAAAAACTGTACTAACAATGCCTATGTTGGTGGATGGATGTAAGATAAAAGGTAACATAGTAAAGAATCTAGTACACTGCCTGCACAAAATAGACACTCAGCAAAAGGTACCTACTACCATTTAAGCATGATGAAATGTTTGTACACAGGTGTGCATGTATAGTTGGTATCACTTGGAATTACTGCATTTCAGCAGGTAGATAGGAGGCAGCAAACCCATATATTTCCTAATTATCAGGAAGGTAACTAAGCCGCGGTGGCTCATCCAAGTCTACTAGGCAAGCTGTCATGGTAACAGGGCTTTACTTGAAGTGACCAGCCCTGTATCCTGCCTAACAATCCACACTCCACAAAAGATCTCTGTTTGAAATACTTTCTTTTTAGATGCCTCACCTATATTTAATCTTCCCAGGTAAAAGATACATAATTATGAACTATCTCAAAGTTATATAAATATTCGGGAAGCTTGATTCCGCTTCTTTCTTACTATTGCAAAGCATTCATCACCGATTACAAGAAATAACTGGTTCCCTTATTCTCATTTTATGGTAGTGGCTAAACACAATGGACCGAAGTAAAACTTCCTGATTTCAGAGATGACATTGGTATGACAAACAAAGGGCAGAGAACACACCTGTCATCTGTGGCTCTGAGTGGACGAGGGAGAAACGTGCCCCGGAGCGTGGGACGAGCTGGGAGCACCCCCACTCCCCAGCCTGGCAGCTCCCCCTCTGCCAAGCCAGCTCCTACAGATTCCTACCTCTCCCTCCACTGGGCTTGCATTTTATCATCACACAGTTAACCACTAGTACTGGAAGGGTGCCTGGCAGCCTGGCACGGAGTGACTGCTCAATAAATGTTTAACAAATGAAAAATTTTGACAATAAAATAGCATTAACCTGTGAAAAAGTTTTTGTTTGCTTGTTTCTTTTTTTTTTTTTTAAGCAGTGTGCCTTCTCGAGACATCAAACATAACAGACATAAGCTAAGAAAACAGTTAATTAAAAATTTCCCTTCTCTAATCAGCTGCCTGCCAGATGGATGTCTCCTCTAGCCTGGTGCGGTTTTCCACTTCACTGTTTGTGAAGAACCATCAGGGGATGTAAATTAGGAGGCCTCTCCCAGGCGGGAGTCCCAGGAGTGTTAAATCACAGAGGCTGGAAGACCCTCCCAAGCCCCATTCCCCACCCCACCCGTCCTTCCTGTCTTGGGGTAGCTGCCCCTTCTGTCCCTCAGCCTTCGAGGCCAGATGCAGCCTGATCTAGTCCAGCCACGTTCTCTCTCTATTTTATCCGCTCACTTGTATGTCTGGCCACCACTGGACTGTAAAACCCTTGAGGGCGGAGCCTGTGCTCTGGCGGCTACTGTGTCTCTAACACTGAGCACAGCGCAGGCGTAAACTAGGATCGCCATACATTTTTTATTGAAAGAAAGAATGAACAATAGATGTGAGGCAAGTGCAGGCCACGTTCCTCTTGCAGAAATGAAAAATAAAAGAATCCTGAATCACTCCTTTCTGCCACAGGACAGTGCCCAGACCCTTAGCCAAGGCTCAGTGTTCCCCGTAATAAGGCAGCCGCCCTCCCACCCAGGCAGGTACCCACTAGGCCCGTGGGCTTTCTTGCATTACTTCCCTGACTTGAGCTGACTTCTACCTCCACCTTCCAGCTCCACCTGGTTCTCGTCATTCCTTCGCCCTCCCTCAGTCTCACCTTGTCCACAAAATGTCTCAGATAACCCCAAGGGCCCTGCCTTCCTATGAAATCCAGTTGAATTAGTTTTCTGTTTTTTGAAATTTGGTGAAACTCTTCTAAATGGTATCCATAAAAATAATAGAATGGTCCAGGAAAAATTTAAATAAGGGTTCCAAGGGGAGCCTTGCTCAATCAAATATTCAAAGCCATTTTATAGTTTCAGAAATGATGCAGGAGTGATAATGACACCAGAACCAAGTAAAGTGTACAAAACAAATGTCACAGAACAAATCCAAGTTTACATAGAAATTTTGAACACATTTAGCTTCAGTGAATTCAACTAAAGGTACTTGGCAAAATAAAGACAAGAGTGTGAGAGCATGGGAGTAGGAGGGAAAAACAGCCAGAGTGCCTGTCCCAGCACCCCGTGAGCGCCCGTCCTGCAGTGAGCATGACGTGAGGGCTGTGAGTCTGCTGCTCCTTCGCCTAGCCGGGCTCGCGTCCCTGGGCCTCTCCGGGGGTGAATGTCTCCCCCTGCGGAGCGTGGTTTCGCTGTAACCAGACACCACGTGCATTTCATACAACGTGGCCCCTGCGTTACTGAGCGATGGGATATAGGGATCGCCAGCGTTATTTAAACTCTGGTCAGTTTTCAACTTACATGTTGACCCTTACCTATTTGCCCTGTGAGATGCAACACCACCAAAAGGCGAGGTTCCAAATTTTCACCAACATGAAAATTTGAGCGTATGGTATAAAACCATCAAAGTGCCAAAAGAAAATACCAATGAGCATTTATATAACCTCTCTAAGCAAGATACTACTAGCCAAAACCCTAAAGGATAAAAGAATAAATACAAATATAATAAAACTTAGCTGATGCGTATCTCAGATTGACAGAAACAAAACCAAGAAACATACAAACGAAAAACAAAACTGAGAAGTATATTTGCAACATATAGTATGAAGGATTTGTTTCCTCTAAGAGAATCTGTGCAAACCAATAAAAGAATAAAAGAACATTCTGCTAGAAAACATGAGTAAAAGACTTGGAAAGTAGTTTAAAAAATGAGATTTACAAATAGTCAATAAGCACATGAAAAAAATCCAATCTAATTATTAAACAAAAAAATTAAAATGACATGCAACGTCTCCCTATCAAATTGGCAAATGTTTATAAAACTGGCCATTTTTGCATCCACCGGAGGCAGACGGTTGCTCTTTTGCCACCAGTAGTGTAGTAAACAGATATAATCTTTCCGGAAGGCAATTTTGCAAAATGTATCAAAAGTCTGAAAAAATGTACTTACACTTTGACCCAAAAGATGGACTTCTATAATTATAGCTGAGGATTTTGTTCACAAATATTTAGCTAAAAGGATTTACTCTTAGTGCTGCTTTGACTGTAAAACAGTAAAACTATCTCAAAGACCAATAGTGGGGGATTATGGCAACTCAGTGGAACTTCCTGGACCTGACAGGATGCTATCATTGAATACTTATTGGTATGGAAAGATGTTACTGATATACTATTAGATGAGAAAACAAGTCAAAACACGAAGCAAAATGGAATCTACTTCTTTAAAAAGAAAAAATCTGCATATAGAACTGATCTGTAAGAACGTACAAGCTTTTAACAGTGGTTTTCTGTGGGCAAAAATGATTAGGAAAACACTGTAGGTGAGCACACATGAGTAGGTGATGTAGGGGTAGGTACTTATTATAATGTTCTTTGCCTTATTAATTCTTTGCTCACCTGTATTACAACATTTTTATAATAGTTATGTATTGGCTTTATGATAGTTACTTTAAATTTAAAAATACATTGTCCATGTGATTCCTTTGTTATACGGTTACTTTTCCAAATAGATGTGCGCTATCTTCCTGTCTACATTACAAGCACCTTCCATAGTCTTCACAATACTTGGCAGTGCCCTGGGCACAGTAGCTAATCATGAAATAATTGCTGGTGAAAAACTAAAGCTTGGCTCTGTGGCCCTTTATAATCAAGTACCTACTTTCCATTTTGTAACATGTATTCTTTCGTTTCACAAACACTGCTGAACACCTATTATATGAACAGGACCATACTGGGCACTAGGGATTCAGAACTGAGGAAGACACAGACTGTCCTGCAAGTGTTCAGAACATCCTGTGGGCATTAAGAGGGGGTGTGTGTGTTGGAATAGCTAGGGTTGTGTGTGTATGTAGAAGCATGCAGAGCTGAATGTTTGTGTAAAAGGCAAGCACTGGGGATAGGACTATGAATGGATGAGTTTATGTGAAGGTGGGAGTGTGTAGGTATTTGCAGGGGGCGGGGCTTGTAGAGATGTGCGGGGTATGCGGGGTGTGCATGGATGGGGGTGGGGGTATGTAGGTGTATTTATAAGTATGTAGGTATATGGAGGTGTTTGCTGGTGAGTATAGGGCCATGACATATATACTGGACCTCATTCTCAAATTTCTGAAATAGGTACAAAACAAGGAAGAGAAAGAGGTTAATGATTTATTAAGTGAGCAGCCTTGTATTTTTCCCAAGAGACTTTTTTCCAGCTTCAGTGAAACCAGCAGCCCCACCCCTAGCTCTGAGCCACGACCCAGCAGAGCCCCACCCACAGCCCAGGTGCAGGTGTGGGCAGCAGCCTGCCCACCCCCACCTCCGAGATGGGGGAGGACCAGCACCCACCTTTCGCACTGTGTTCCTGTGTATCCAGGTTTGCAGGAGCACTTCACATTTCCACCAGTCACAACACAGCCGGTGGCAAAACTTAAAGAAAGACAAAAAACCCAGTAAAAACATAAACCAACAAGCTTTACACTCATTTTTTGCCCAAAGAAAAAAAATCCAACTTGGCTTTCAGTGAAATTGGAAACCAAGGGTCTGGCTACCCTTTGTGTGAAGAACATGTTGCCCATCAACACTTGTAGAGATAATGATGAATTATTTCAGCTGACATTGGGCAGATTTGGGTGAATAAGGACTGAAGGCATTTGTTTTGTTTTATTTTTGGCTTGAGAAATACATTCCTTCCCTTAAGACAGAGTACAGTAACTCAGTTTGGAAGAGATGATTACAGCAGCATTTTCCCAGAAATAACAAGGAATGAATAAAACAAGTCTAGGCAGAAAAAAAGAACAGAGAGTCCTGATTCTTTAAAAAATTTTTTTTTCTCCCTATTTATTCTAGTTCTTTTATACTGGGCACAATCTCTCCGGGGAAGAAAAAGTGGCAGTGGGGCCAGGTCCTGCGAGCCCTTTAGAAGGGACTAAAGCACAGAGCCTGCTTTAGGTCCAGCCATCTCTGTTGGCACAGTCATTGGTGCTTTCCATATTTTTCAACTCAGGTTGGAATTTTGATTCCCTTTCTTTTAGTTCTAAACTGGCGTCTATTTGAGAAGCTTTTTCTTTTTTAAAATTAAACAAAGAGACCATGAAAAAGCCTTGTTGCCTTGTGAAATGTCTGTGTCCTTCGAACATTACACTGACATGAATCTGACAAGAACTCCATTGATCACCTGCTGGTAAGAGAATTCTTATTCGGGAAGCTTCTCTTGGCCGATTAGATGGATATAGAGTTCCGCCTCTAAAGGGACAGTGAGACATTTGTCAGCAGTATTAATATCGTTGGCAAGAGAATTAGATAAAAATAGGGTTTTGCCAATACATCTCAGGAACTGCGCGTTACTTCAGCAGCACGGAAGCTGGAAGCTGACCTTGATGATAATATGCTTTGCAGCCAAAGATGAAAAGCTTTCCCCAAGCACCCGTGGAAATCTTGCTGCTCTGCAGTCTCTCTAGCGTCTGTTCAAACAAGTCTGGGCAAGTGTCAAGTGATAGATCCCTTTACAAATAAAGACACAGGACTGGGCAGGTTTAAGGGGTGTCAAATACACAGATAGCAAACAGGGTGTGCATTTCAAACATGCATCTCCACACCTGGGCAGGTGACTTCTGGTAATTTTGAGAGCTGGCCGATTTCTCCGCTAACTTGGCTGGTATTAATCGGCCTTGCAGTCCACACAAGTTCTTCTTCCCGAGAACTACTGATATTTTATCAGTATCTTTCTGATTTTCAAACCAAAACTTGCTTCACTTAGTTACCTGTTAATACTTCGTTAGGCTCACAGTGAACATGTCATAATGAGCAAGACTATGTCAAGGTGCCAAGACAGGGCCAAACAGAACGTGGATTCCCGTGAAAGGAACACGGCAGCTTTCTATTTACAAAGTCCACTGGCCATACTGGAGCCTGGGCGACAATGCAGATCACACCACCCTGTGGCTCAGAACTGTCCTGTGGCTCCCATCACACTGAGGATAAAATCCAAGGGCCTCACTCTAGCCCACAAGGTACAGGATCTGAACCCTGGCTGCCCTGCCAACCTCATCTCCCCGCCCCCTCTCTCTCCCTCACTGGAATCCAGCCGCTCTTGCCTTCTTACTGTTCACAAACACAACATTACAGGGGCTTTCTCATCTTTTTTTTTTTTTTCCTCTTGCCTTGAACTATCATTGCTAAGATATTGCTACGGCTTACTCCATCTCATCATTCATTGGTCCCTACCCAACAACTCCAGAGCCCTCCTGCACCCGTCTTTAAAGAATCTACTCACTCGCCATCAACCACATAACCTTTTTATCAACAGCACAACCCATCTCTACCTGAAACTATACGTCAGAGGTATTTGTGCCCATACTTACTGAGTGTGACAGCTTCCCACACCCGCTACCCATATTCTCCAGGAAATACACAAAAGCATACAAGCTGGAAAGCCTATTTTTGTTTTGGTTTTGTTTTGCACTTTTTGTTTATTCTTTTTTTTAATAGAACTGGTTTATTAAGATAGAATTTACAGATCATATAATTCACCCATCTAAAATGTACAATTCAATGGCTTTTAGTACGTTCACAGAATTGTAATGTTGTGACTACAATTTTAGACCATTTTCATCACCCCTAAAAGAAGTCCCAGACCCTCTAACAGTCCCTTCCCATTTCCTCCCACCACCACCCCCTGCACAGGCACCCACCAAGCTGTCTCTATAGATTATTTCCAAACTTCCACAGTACCTGTTTGAATGAGGGCATGGGCAGACCCTACAGGATCCGTGGATGGCGTTCCCATAGTAACCCTCTCTGCAGCGTTCACAGTGTTCCCCAGCAGTGTTATGCTGGCAGTTCTTGGGACAGAAAAACAGTAAAATTAATAACAGCCTACTACATTTATTACCATCGAGATCATGGTCATCTTAATCACTCACACGATTGTAACTCAAGTCCACTGACACTACAGAGTGATATCGGTTTTACTGCCTGTATGTTTTTTCTGTCTAACCAACCATTGTTGGTGCTAGAATAAACATGGAAGTGCCTTGCCATCTGCTATTCGCTGCTACAACTGGGAGGCAGGATGAAACAGAGACCGGCTGGGTTCAAATCCCACGCTAACATTTTGTAGCTGTGGGATCTTGTGCAAGTCCCTTCACCTCTCTGGGCCTCAGTGTTTATTATAAATCAATATTATTGCTGCATGATTTGCATACCATTTTAATTTTCTTAAAATATAAAGTAATACCCACTTTTGTGGGACCCCCAGAAGAGTCTCTCGGGGGTGTGGGGTGAGGGTGCTGGTGGCTTCCTTTACCTTCACTTCGCTCAGCTGCCCTGACTCTCTCAGAAATGTTTGTTCTTTTGAACTATGTCTTTACTTTTCCACATCAGCTTCCTTTCTTTTATAACTCCAAGTGACAATTTTAAACAACATGCCCGAAGAGAGATATTTTAGTCCTGTGTCTACTTAGTTCTGAGCCGAAAACACTGGGAAAGCAAGAACAGGGAGAAACAAGAATTGCGGTGAAGCCACCTGTACCCACCTAAAACTCCAACTAACCCTCTGAGCTCTGATCCTTGCCAGGGGTACAGGAAGAAGAGTGTAGAAAGGGTTAGAACCTGTGTTTCCTGATAAAGTCCCATAAGAGTGTCTGAGTGTCTTCACCCTCAGTTGAAAGCATCTACCCTGGAAGCTGTCTTCATCAGTCCTGCAAACATGAGGCAACTGCCTATCAGGTTTCCCTGTTCAACTGTGACTAAGTGAATGAGTGAGAGAATGAATGAATCCATATCCACTCCCACAGCAATGCCCTCCCAGCTCCATGTGACACCAAACATCTCCTGGGCATGAACCATGTGCCCAGCTATGCTAGGTACCAGGGACGTGAAGATGGACTGGTACCCTGACTCCGGGTAGACAGAGCCCTGTGAATAGACATCTTCAATACAATGGGGAAACAGGAAGACAAGGTGTGCCAGCATCCAGGAAGAGCCGGAGGAGCCTCAGGGGAGGCAATGAGCTTGGGTGGAGGATAGAAGCAGAGGAATTAGCTGGGTAGAGAAGCATGGAAGGGCATTGTGGGCACAGGGATCAGTGCACACAGAACCTGAGCCTTGCAGGAGCACAGCAGCGTGTGTGGGCAACGTGAAGCCGCTGGTATCCGGAGGGCGACAGGCAAGGGGGCGGGATGCGTCTGGAGAGGCAGCAGCACAGATCAAGGGAGCCCTAAGGCCGCCCCGTGGGGCTTGGACATCCGGTCCTGAGCCTCAGGGGAGCCCCAGGTCAGCTGTGAGTTTCAGATAAATCATCCTGGGGGCAGGAGGAGACGGGCTCCAGCGGGCCGAGAATAAGGAAGAAAATCAAAGAAAGAGGATGAGAAGAGAAAGGGGGAGGGAGATGGGAGAGAGAGGAAGATGAGGGGGGAGTGGGACAGCAGAAGGCAGGGGAATGGCGGTGGAGGGAGGACGACACGCGGGGAGAAAGCGGGCCAGGAGAAGAGGGACAGGCGGGGTCTCAGCAGAGAGAAGGGAGCCTGTCACCACAGGTCCCTCCGGCCAACGGCACCCACGGGACACACCACTGCTCTGGCTGCCTCCCCAGGACTGACAAAGGGTTGGGCTGGTTTCTTTTCAAACTTCCAAGTTTATTCTTGAGACGACATGGAGGTTTGCACATGTGTGAGGGTCCTGGATTTAAAAGTTGCTTCTGGACCTTGAGAGGTGAAGGCCAATCTGCAGAGGAATCGGCTCGTCTGATAGTGAAAGATGCTTGGTTTCCTCACTTCTGTTCTTTGAGAATGAGGCTCCCAGCAGCGGCCACGCTGAGAGCAGTGTCAGCACTCCCTGCCTGCCATCGGGCCGCACCCATGTCTGTGCACGCGCGTGTGTGCCTGCGTACACAGCTGCAGGTGCACGTGTGCGCACACACAGCCCCCAGGAGGCAGCAAGCCTGCCGAGGGCAGGGATTACGTCGGCGGTTTTAACCCCAGCACTTAGCTCAGTCCCCCACAACGGCATGTACTCAGGGAGGTTTTCCTGAATGAGTCATTTCTAGAGGCCACGTGGCCATCAGGGACAAGTGAAGTCGGGGCCGCAAAGAAGGACGTGGGGAAGAAAATCTTATTGTTTGATTAGAACATGAATTACGACTCTCACTAGTGATCCCTTCCCTGGGCACATGGACTACAGAGTAAACTCCCTTTGCTCTTCCGCAACTTTTATAAAGTGGACTCAACATTCTGCAGTGGTTCAATGGCAAGTGTTTTTCATTAAAAAGGTCTACCTTTAGGACACCTGGCAACAGCACGAAACATGAGTTATTATATGAGGATACCCAGGAGCTGGAAAACAGTATTTCCCAACATCTTTTATTCTTTTTTTTTTACTTATAAGGTTAAAACCCTACAGAATATTCTATCAGGCTCTTTACAACAATTTCCTGCCCTGGCCTGTCCCATCTTGTAGAGGAAGCAGTTCCCTGGGACACGCTGAACAGGCTTAAAACAGTTTAGGAACTCAAATAGTTGGAACACACTCTAGGTGCCTTCCACAATGTGGAGGAAGTCTGTGCCAGGAGAACGCACTTGCAGACAGCACCACAGAAGTGGGGGCTCTGTGTGCGGGGGGGGGGGGGAATCACGCTATCTCCTTTCCTTGCAACTGTGCGTTTTTCTAATTGGGGAAGCCCTGGCTACCAGGGAAAGGAACTCTGATGACAGGGAAGAAGGCAGCAGAATAGAAAGTGAGAAAAATCTCCTGAGAATCTAATCTTCTGTGGGAGAATTTTCTAAAATATTCCCAAAGGAGATAGCTTTCCAGCAGATACGTCTTAAACAACAGGGACTCCCCTCGCCTGTCTTCCCACGTGAACCCATGGCCTCGACAGCCATCGGGGTGAGTGTTTGATGGACCTTAAACCTCTCTTTTAGCATCTCCTCTGATTGCTTTCTGGAGCTGCTGTTCATCTGACAGCAACGAGGCTCTTCTCCCACAGCCTCCTGTCACCCAAACAAAACTGGGGTCCAAAGTAGTGGCTCTGATTTACTAAGCCTTGGCAAGAGTTAAGCCCTACGTCTACCCATTACTATCATTTAATGAGAGACATTCTGAAGCTAAAGTGTAATGTAATTGCTCAGACAGGTGTTCTGTGACAGCGCATGTTGAAATGGAGGAAAAAGGGAGTGTGAAATAATTCAGCCTGGTTACACTGGAGTCTCCTACGGTGACAAAGCAAATTTAGGGTTTGGTAGGAGGTCCGACATCTAATGTCTCAGGGCCTAGTGAGGGGAGGGTGGGGGGACACAGATTGTCTGCTGGTAGCATTAGAGCAAAAATTTACTCACAATGCATATTCCCGAGCCATCCTGGCATCGATTTGAATGTCCGTTGCAACTGCAGGGAACACACCGTCCAGTGTACAAGCCTTTGTGATCCCGATAGTATCCAGGGCTACACCCCTAGTTTTCAAACAAAGTGTTTGTCAATACCAAAAAAGAAAATGATTATCCAAAGTATGTGACCATTCTGACTGTCAAGCATTCACCTTTTAATCTTCTCTCCTTTAGTCGGTATGTGGATTTCTACTTTCAAATACTAGCCGGGCTCAACTGCTCTTTTGGGGGCAGGTTCTATGTGTTTCCACACCATGGCAGGTGCGTGTGTTTGTGCCTGAGTGGGAGTCATGTGGTGGGGAAATCAGAGAACGGGGAAGTGTGGAGGGGGGAGCGTGGGAGTGGGGTGCCCCTCCTCCTCACGCCAGTCACTTTGTGGGCAAGTGGAGGCGTGGAGTGGTGAAAATGCAAAGAGGATCGGGACCTCAGTCCTCGGTGGGGGAGGACCTCTGAGCAAATCCCTTCAAGTTCAAGTTCTCTTTGGGTAGCCATTCCCTCTCCAAGTCTGGGTTTGGGCAGGCCGGGGAGCAGTATGGAAGGAGGGGGAAAGATGGGGTCTTCATTGGGATCCACACAATACTGGCAGAACCGGTGGAACCATTTCACTGCCGCTCACCAGTCTATGGGCGACAGGGAACCCCAGGGAAAGGAACGGGCTGCATTCTCATACAGAACTTTGCACGGATGTTGGGTTCCAATTGAACACAAAGACCCAGCTTGAGGGAACCTCTCCGAGTGTGGTCTCCTCTCGTTCAATATTGCTTAGATTATTTCTATCTGCACTATGTTGTCTCTCTCCAGGGTAATACATTACTATCTTTCATATGGATGAAAAGAATTATGGTTTACTTTTAATGAACTGATTTCTTTTTAAACATTCTAGCAAAAAAAATGCCTCCAAGAGAAAAAAAAGAAGCATTTATTCTTAAACCAGCCAGTAAAAAATCATTTAGGTTTCTGTCTTTAAAGAGAATTACAGGCATTTTCTGTATTTTGGCAGAGCGAATCAGTGACTGATCAAAGTCAGTTGTCCCTAGTTTTTTTCACTGACCTCCTATATGGCTTATCTTGGAGGCATCATCTTTTATCTAATCTCTTTAAACAGCCAATACGTCTGTAAGACTTGGAAGCTGCAGTCAAGGGAAATTTTGAAATGAATCTATTCTCATTCATCCATGGCCTTAAAGGTCTCTGCCTGGTCAGGCTGGGGAGAGAGAAGCTCACACACACCCCAGGATGGAATATTCCAGTTGCTGCTAGAAGCACCTTCCAAAACTGTACAGTGACGCCAAATCGTACACAATAACAATACTATAATTTCCAATATAATTTTCCCTTCAGCTATTAGGGACCATGTGTAGGCAAAAGAATGCATTCGCTTACTTTGTGTGTTATATGAATAGGCTTGTCTAAGGGAGAATCGAAGCATGAAAGGAATGTTCTTGAGCTGAAAGCACAACGGAGAGCTACCTCTAAAGGAAATTCGACCAATGATGGTGTGATCGTGTCTACAATCTCTACAAACAGAGATACGTGCCTTATCACTATCACCACGTATCGCATTACATGCTTATAAAAGAATCAGATTTGGTAAAGAACAAATTATCTAAATAAATAAATCTATTTGGTTTGCTTATGACAACATGCCCAAGTAAATGCCTTAATTAAACATGCTTTTGGGGGCGGGGGGGGCAGATGGTCTATCCTAATTAAAGTTAAATCACCCATCTTAATTTGCTTTTGATTAGAAAGAGAAAAGTACTCTGCCAGAGTACTGCACCATGTGACTCTCCGGACATTTGTCAGTTACTGAAATACAATCGTGTGCTCACCTCTGTAAACAGCACACAGACTCCACATTTAACATAAAATTCTGTTCAACTATTCAGATTGCATTGAACACTTATTCTAAAGAAAATCAATGTATCTTAATATATTATCTCAGGAAAGCGGTTTTGCAACTAATCTTTTTTTAGGTGATCATTTTTCAGGGTAACTTTTCCAATAAACTTGTAAGACAAACGATAAAATTATGTCCCTGTCAAACTTCCAGCAGCCATAGAATCTATTTCTCTGTGAGTATACATGTACCATCCAGGAAGTTTAAAGAGAATGAAAGCAGAATTTATGAGTGTTTAGTGCCGGGCAAACTGAAGCACATCTGTTGGGTATTATACAAAACTGATCACTTTTCTTCAACAGGGATTTCACTGATTCTCAGGGTTTGCCTTTCGGTAATTTTTCTCCCAAGCAGAATCTGGAAGCCTTATAGGTATCAGATTCTCGTTCTGAGGCTTGGGTAGCTCTCCACAGAGCACAAAATTTCATAGCATATTAACATCCCACAAGCATTCAAACTCTTAGCTGCCTCGGCATTTCCCGGTGGCCTGATGTTTATAGGGTTTGCGGTTAACAGCACAGGAGAGCGATCTGTCAGACACCGTAATAAACACTGCCGTTCAGCGAGAGGGGGAGCCAGCAGCCCCTCCCCTAGCCTACCCATCACCCTCACTTAAAATCTCACAAAACTGGGAACTCTTCCCCATCCCACACCAAAATGTAAAAGGGACATTACCTGGTTGGGTTTAAGTTCCACATAATTTGCTTGCAGTTGGTTTTGACCGGAAAGCTGAGGAAATGCCACCCTTTGCTGCTGTGAACTGTACCCCAGACACTGCCCCAGGGCTGCCCCAAAGATCCACAGCCACCCCATGCTCCGGGCAGACCCCCTTGCTGCCGGGGGCATCCTGGTCCTTGGGCGTCCGGCCGGTCGCACACAGACCTCCGCCTTCTGCTCTTATACCTGCCCTTCCTGCTCAGTGCCCAGGCCCCGGCTGACTCAGGTAAGGCAGGCAGTCTGCGGCGAGAGGCCCCACCTGTAAACTTCACCCATGAGTCAGCCTGTGAGGGAGCGCACATAACAGTCCCGCAGGGAAGCGCGCCGCTCTGTAATCCCTGCCAGGTGGGGCCGGCATCACCTTCTACCCACCTCACCCTTAGACGGCTCGGGCAGCTGTAAATCACAGGCTGAGTCATGCGCCAGGAACACGCCCTGGGCAGGAGGGTGGTAATCCAGAGGGCCCTTTCTTTCCCTCTGGCTATGGATTTCAGTTAATCGGGCTAGAAAAGAGGGAGAAGGAAGGGGAAGAATACAGGCCCCTGTGGACTGAACAGTACAAGGCAGGAGCCCCCAAAAAACCACGGCGGGTAATCTGTTTGCAGGTTAAAAAAGGAACTGATGTGCAGATCACCTTGGGGTTTTCTGCTGTCCACGGGTCAGGAGAGAAAGTGAAGGACGTTGCTAAATCCACATCTGACAGGTGTCTGGACTACTGAGAACGACAATGTTTGCTACTTCCTAAAGACTGCACTAACCCTGGTGCTTTCCTTCCCTCTCTTCAGGAAGAGACCACGTTTACAGCTTGAGACATGACAGTTTCATTTTACGGCACTTTTTAACCCCCTGAGGACAGTCAGGTTGACTGGATCTCAAATGAGGATCTGCAGTGAGCTGGAAACTGGGACTGCAGTTTCCCCTTGAAGAATCAGGATATTCTCTGGCCTACAGCTCTGTTGGGGGTGGGTGGTCGGAGGGAAGCCCTGGACTAGAGAAAAGCAAGGGAACCCTGGGTCAGCTACGGGGAAGGCAGCGGCTCACACACTGGGATGCCCGCTGGCAGGTTCCTTCCTGGGAAGTCCAGATTTCTGCAACCCCTGGGATCTACTGAGCTCCTGTGGCTTTCCAGTGGCTTTTGAGACATTCGTGATTTTTTTTTTCATATTTAATACCTGAAGGTGGTCCAGGGAAGAGAGAAGCTAGTGCCCAGCAGAAACCTGTTGGATGGGCAGAGCGCCCCAGACCGTGCAGCAGTGCTGGACAGCAGACAGCAGCGCCTGCCACGGGAGTCCCCGGGGGCGGGGGGTTTATGGTTCAGCGGCATTTCCTACCTGACATGAGTCACCAGTGTAGTCAGGGGGGCAGGCACACATCTCCACATTCTGTGCTCGACGTCCACTTCCTGTTTCCGAGGCCTCCTCCAGCCCCACCCCGCTCAGGGTGAGCCGCTGCGTCTCAGTGAAGTAGAGGCCCCGGAGGTGCACACCTTCCAGTCTAGACAGCACCATCATCAGCTCTTCCCGAGACACGGGGGCACCGCTGCTGGCGTGTCTGAAGTTCCCCTGCACGGGAAAGCAGAGAGGCAAGGTCTCCTTTGGGCAAGCTCACTCCCAGGGGCTTCAAAGAGACAGCCATCCGCGATGAGTCCAGGAAAAGACATTTAAAATGCATCAGGACGGCAGGGAGGGTATAGCTCAGTGTTAGAGTGCCCGCTTAGCATACACAAGGTCTGGGTTCAATCCCGAGTACCTCCACAATGAAATCAATGAATTAAATAAACCCAATCACTCCACCCCACCCCCAAAACAAAAGAATAAATAAAATGCATCAGGGAAAATAAAATGGAATAAGACAGGTAAGTAGACAACAGTGTGTTTATATTCAGAAGTCACATGTCTGGATTATTCCCAAGGAGGGAGAGAACCCTGGGAAAGGGGGGAGAAATAAAGGCAGGAAATAAGGAGCAATGACACGAAATCAGACTTCTCAGCATTAGGCTTGTTTTAAAGTGCACTGTTGTTTGTGCAAACACACAAAGTGAGTGAGAAAGATACAGGAGAGAGGCAGACAGAAGCCAAGTAAGTCACGCAGCTCAGATCATTCATAAATGCACAGAGTTGTGACAGAAAGTACAATTTTTCTTGCACACATATTCATAGTATTTACTTTTATGATGATAAAAACATGTAACATAAAATTTACCATCTTACTCATTTTTAACAGTACAGTACAAGCGCTAACTATATTTACATTATTGTGCAACAGACTTTTAGAACTTTATTGTCTGATGAAACTGAAACTCTGTACCTATGAAGCAATAGCTCCCGTTTTCCACTCCCATCAGCGCCTGGCAACCACCATTCTACTTTCTGTTTCTATGGATTTGAGCACTTTAAATACCTCATGTAAATGGAATCATACAGTATTTGCTTTTTTTGTGTGACTTGCTTATTTCACTTAGTATAATGTCCTCAAGTTTCATTCACAATCTAGCATGTGACAGAATTTTCTCCTTTTTTAAGACTGAGTAATATTCCAGTGTGTGCATATGCCACATTTTCTTTATCTGTTTATTTGTCAATATGCATTTCAGTTGCTTTCACCTCCTGTCTATTGTGAATAGTGCTGCAATGAACACAGATGTGCAAACATCTTCCAAATCCCGCTTTCAGGTCTTTTGAATATACAGTTGACCCTTAAACAATGCAGGGGGCTGGGGTGACAACCTGAGCCATCAAAAATCTGCATATAACTTCACCATTGGCTCATATCTGTGGTTCTGAATTCCCAGTTCAACCAATCGCAGATCCTGCAGTACTGCAGGATTTACTGGGAAAAGATTCAGCCATTCTTCTTGAATAAATGCTTTTCAGATTACTGTGAATCTTGGCTTGTCAGAGTCCTAAAATCGTTGATTTTAACCATTTCATTTTTGCCAGTTTTCTCACTGCTTTTATGGAGGACAAATTTGGAACGGTTTTTCACCGTTTTTGCTGGCATCACCTCTCTCACATAAACAGAACCATGTAATACGCGGCCTTTCGTGCCTTGCTTCTTTCCCTCAGCATAAAAGGTTTTGAGGTTCACCCACATTGTGGAAGGTATTAATACTTTTTTCCATTTATTTGCCAAAGAGTATTCCATTGTACGGATAGACCAGGACAGAAAAGTTACAATATGTGGGTGAGTTCAAGGCACTTGGAAAAGTATAATCTTGAGGATATATTTAATATAATTGGAACATTACTTTAAAGGGGAAGTTGTAACCAAGTAGTTGTAATAACAATGTTCTGTGCTGTGATGAGCTTTCCTTTATTTAGCTAGATTGTTCTTATTTCTTTTGGTGTTAGATGCTTTGGGGACTTTTCTATTCACCCCAAGCATCTGCTGGACAGTCCCCAGGTCCCAGGCCCTGAGGGAGGCTACCTCGTAGCACTGACAGACTCACAGGGTTTAGAAGACACAGGTACTGAGCTGCAGAACAGGCGACAACGGTAAGTGCCACAAAGATGGTGCAAACAAAGCCCTGCAAGGATCAAATTCTGTATCTTTTGTATAATTTATATTTAAATTTATATATCTAAATTCTATCTATATAAATAGATTTGAAATCCTTAGATTTTAAATTCATAAACTAAGTCAAAAATCACAACTGTTTGAAAGAACGACATGATAGGACAAAAAGGATCACCAAGAACCATTCACGACGCTTTTGCGTTACCTCCACCATCTGCACTCGCCCGTGATGCAACCGGTCTGGCCGGGGGGCACGTGGCTCCTCAGAGATGAGGGACATACGCTGACCCTGGTTAAAGAGAAACATGACTGCGTCAGTGGCTTGGGCTGGGATGTTCTGAGGTTTATGACTGGTCTAAGAACAAATGTCTATCTATGGATATTTCTACATTGCAGGAAATGCCTGATTCTAAAAAGTAGCTGCAAAATGAACTGACTGGCAAAATGATTAGTAACATGGAGCAGGAATACCCAGTACAGTCCATTTTCACAAATAGGAAATGAGGAAAATTCCCACCAGTCAAAGTGGCTTTAAAAGATGGAAGCAATTTTTTTAAACCATGCTTTGCAGTCAATGCATGAGGTGCTCATTTCCATCCTGCCTACAGGACCAGGCTCTGATAGCAAGAGGGTGCTCGGGTGGGTGGGCTAGTGAGGAGGGTGAGTAGGGCAGGAGGGTTGGCAGGGCCAGCTGTTCAGGCTGCATAGACGGGGCTGCAGAGCTGGCACTCGGGTGGAATTAGTCCCACCGCCCGCACCCCGTGGGATCCAGCCTCACTCTCAGTCTCCGCACACTCGTCCCCCATCACAGGGGGCTCCTAAGGGCCCGATGGGAGAGTCACCACCCACCACCAGCACCCTCACCCTACACCCCCACACAGAAGTACCCCTTTTCTGTTGTAGCACCAAACCCAAAAGCTGGAGTTTCACTCATTAGAGCCTGAGTTTCAGGAAGAAGAGCATTATCGGCGATCACCAACTGAAAATCTTAATCTAAGAAACACACTCCATAGGCTTTAAATTTCAGTGGTCTGGGACAAAGCAACAGAGTAAATGCTTCATGAGCCAAAATTAGTTTCCACGTTTGAAGATAAATTAAGAAGAAATTTTGGTCATCGCTTCTCCATGAATTCCAACAGTTTGCATAATAACATAGGCAGTAAAATATAGGCATACTAATGGCCTGAATTTGAGGTGCTCTGCAAAAATAAAGCAGCTGAAATACAGCATGTCGTAACAGTATTTTTAATTGTGCAGCTATTTTTCCTTAGGCTATAACTCTAAAGTCTTGGTGCTTCATTTTCAAGATGTTTTGCAAAGATTCCTTTGAGCTTTTAAAACAACAGTTCAATACGTTTCGGTGCCAGTGGAAACAAAGCACAACACAGCAGTGCCTGATCACCAAATCCTAGCAGCACGCGAGGCCCTCAGCTGGGATGAGCAGTGTGGGATTTGCCAGTCCCTCTTCAACAGTGAGGGACACAAGGAAACCCTTCAGGAAGCTGGAATTACACCGCATTAATCACAGTACACAAACCAGAAACAAAGTCAAGTTCAGGCTCTGGCACCCAATGCAAGTTCAAGGTTCTGTGCCCTACATTGTAGGGGATTCAGAGCAGGATGTGATATTGCCTCTGCCCTCAAGAAATTTTCTAGATTGCAGTTCTGGACAAGAGAATGTGGATATCACTTCTCTTCTGAAAAAACCAAAGGGGCTCCCCGCTGTCTACCTCAGGCCAAATTCCTTATCATAGCCTTAGACACCCACCCTCCTACCCTCCCCGGCTTGTTTTCAATGACTGGGCACATGCTGATAATACAGCCGAGTGGCACTGGTCACCCCTGAGCACTGCCCCTCTGCCTCATTCACCTTATTCTCTGTGGGGGAAGGACCTTTCTTCTCTCACGTCCCTTCTTAAAGGTGTGGCTCAAAACTAACCTTTTCTTTGAAGACTTCTGATGGCATCTCAACCACATAAGCTCCTACTTGGACTCCAGCTCCCACAGAAGCTTTTGTTTGGACTTTGTCTCAAATGCTTACTGTTCAGTGGATTGTAGATCTTTCCCCATTTCTCACATCTCCTCTCAGATTGCATTTTTTTTTTTAAGGACAGGGATCACCTGTCCTTTATGAGCCCAGCAACGTGGCTTGGCCAACAGGGAGGTCTCAAAAAACATCTGTGAGACTAAATTGAAAGACAGAAACATGAAATGAGTTTACGATGAGGCACTGACCGTGAGCAGTCAGGGTGCAAGGGAGGGAAAGAGAAGCCAGCTGGGGCTGGCTTGGTCAGGAACAGAGGATCCTGAGGAGGTGGGACTTGCTCTAAACTTCCATTTTAGTTTCTACAAAATACTGGAAATGACTTAATCCAAACTTTTTGTAGGTTGCTTATCAAGATGTCCTAAAATTGGATTAGCACCAATCGCAACTGTCACTTCCTGCCACGTGGGTGGTGTTTTGACACCTACGGTGAGCTTCACATCCGGCTTCTTTTCCAGAAGAACCATGTCACCAGGTAGGCCAAAGGACTTGATTTGGTAGGTGAGGTAGCCACCATACGAGGACACCTGAAATTAACATAATAGGATCAACAGCATTAAAAGAGCCGACAGCAACATTAACCCACCTGCAAAGTCCACTGGCACGTGGATCTGGAAAGATCCACAGTCAACCGGTTAACAGTGGTCATCTCCAGAGAGTGGAATTAAACACGGTATTTTAACTTCCTACTTTACACCCTTTTATGTCAATTAAAATGTTTAATATGAACATGACTGAGTTTTACAAGCAAGAAGATACTTCTGTTAAAAAGAAAAATAACCGTCACACAGAAACAAATAAGAGCCTTTTATTCTGGATGACTGCTAAACCAAAATGTTTATTTAATCCACAGCTGTTCCAAGAAATCTAGGCCACTGCTTTCTTACTTAACTGACAGAACTGGTTAATATCTGTCAGTGACAAAAAGAACCTCTAAAAATAAATTTTAAAAAAACCTTCCCCTGAAAGCAGATGGCAAATGTTTCCCAAGTGACGCTGTGTCCTCTGGTGGATCAGCCGTGTCCGACTGCACCATCAGGCCCAGGGACCCCCCCCCCACCAACACCACCGGTCTGTGCAAGCAGCACGATGGTGGCCGAGACGTGGAGGCGAGGTCACAGCTGTTTTCTGACGGTACCGTCACCTCTGGTCCTGATATCCCCCACCCTTAAAGTAAAAACTGATCAAGAAGGAAGGTGTGACCGAGGGGTGGAAATCAGAGGCCACATCCCCTCAGGGCAGGCAGACAAAGCACCCTTACTGGAGAAGGCAAATGAGTGGGAGCAGGGAGGAGGGGCAAGCCGTCCGGGCTCCCAGTTCACTGAAGTTCTTCCCTAGAACCTACACCCTACAAAGCTTCACAGTTGTGACCTTAGAGTCTGGAAGTATTCCAAGCAGCATCTTGAAGCATCTTATTGAGACTAAGTATTGCCTTTTTGACAGGCCAAGGTGGTTTTAAAAATATGTCTACATATTCTTCAATACTCCTGCCCTCAAGAGGTGGAGTTTGCTTCTCCGCCCTGAGTGTGGGCTGGGCTAGCGACTGGCTCTTAATGACTAGAAAACGGCAGAAGTGAGGGTGTGTCATTTCTGAAATTAGGCTATAAACACATTGTGCATGCTCTCTGTCTGTCTCTCGGTCTCTCTCTCTCTCGGTCTCTCTCTTCTCTCTCCCATTTGCTTTGGAGGGAACCAGCTACCACATCATGAGGACCTTCAGGCAGTCTACGCAGGGTCTCCTGTGATGAGGAACTGAGGCCTCCAACAGCCTCAGGAAGCCAACAGCCAGCCAAGAACCGAGGCCTGCCGACAACCACGCGAGTGGGCTTGGAAGTGGACCCTCCAGTCCCAGACGGCCGCAGCAGGGGCTGACACCTTGACCACAACCTCATGAGAGCCCCTGAGCCACCTGCTCCTGGATTCCTGAGCCACAGACACTGGGCAAGATAATAATGGTCTGCTGCTTCAAGCTGCGAAGTTTGCGGGTAATCTGTCACCCCTTCTCCAGAGCTCTGTCCTTGGCCACCAGGCGCATGTGTTACTGAGGGTATTTCTGCAGGAGGAAGGAGTTCTTAGAAATGAGTGCAGGTGGCCAGATCCTGGAGCAGTCATTTCTGCAGCAAAGGGAAAGCAACTGGTTTATAAGCTCCCCAGGAGCGTCTAACTACCCGCACGTGACTGCTGATGAAAGCCACTCCGTCGCTGAATCCTGTACTTCTTTTAATAAGCCCATGAGTCATTCTGCAGCTTTTGTTTTCCTGTCAAGGAGCCTTTCTTGTGCTTTAAAACAAAGAATTCTCAGCACTGGCTTTTAAAAGCCTACATGTTCCATTCACAGCAGATGTTATTTAAATGGTTATTTCCCCGGAGGAGAATTCTTTGGCATTAAGTGAAAATCAAGCAAAACCTGGTGCATAATTTTTTTGCTGATAGGCAATGCATGTGGGGTACCCGAGGCTCCAACGTCCTCAGTCTCTCCATCTTCTGCATTTGTGGTTAACCTGATTTCTTCAGCTTTAGTAACCTGAACTGCCTGAACCTTCACTCCAAGCACCTAGTAAGTGATGCTCGTGCAGTGATGGAGGAGGTGCAGCAAGGGTGAGGAGGAACAGCGGGACCTGGTTACCTTGTCCCCCAGGTAGGAAGGAGGTGCGACCCAGGACGCACTGTGAACCGTTGCGGGCAGCTCCTGGAGGTCTGCCACCACGCTGCCGCTGCCCGGGTTGAATGAGACCGGGATGCCCACGCCGTCCTCGGTCTCTAGGCGCCAACCCATCATATCCACAAACTGGAACACAGAAGCAGGGGATGAGAATATGCACCCGTGGTTTCTTCAGCGATGGCTGGATTATGCAGAAGAGAAAGAGCCAAGGGGCAGCCACCTTGCTTCAGAGCTTCCCTCATGCGCCTCCTCTTATGTCTGCCTCCCGTGGTGGAGTTCACACCCACTCAGCCCCTGTCTGACCCGTTGCAGCTGGGAATTCCTAGAGGGTAGTGAGCGTGTGCACGTGGGATGTATCCTGGTGGCCCGGCACACATCCTGGTTCCTGACGTTAAGTAGGCATAAACATCCGAATGACACATAAATAAGGTTCGGAATATCAACTAGGACTTGGGCGCATTTTAATGGTGAGCTCCTGAGAGAGAAGCTGATGTGGAACACAGAGGCCTGCTCTCATGATTGTTCTCCAAAGGGAGCGTCATAATTAAATATTTCCCCCATCCCAAAGGAAGCCGGGAGTTAAATTAGGAGGGGAAGAAAGAGAAGGAACTGATGAGGCATAGACTCGGAATAATGCTTCCGGGTTCCCCTGGGGGTGAGGAGAGAAGACTTCAGGGTGGATTTACAAACTAACTTTATTCCCCCCTAATTACAGGCCTACACTCTTTTCGGGAGGCAGGCAGTAAAATATATAAAATAACCTTTCTTTGAATACTTGTTGGACATAAGACACGACTGTCACAAAGAAAGCCAGCCTGAGACTAGTGGTTCATGGAGTAACAAAGGCAACAAAAGTTTTAGCTTCATTGGGTTAATTTTAAAAGTGGCCAAAGAAAAGCTATAGTAAAACAGGTGAGAAGGAAAATGGAACAGGAAGAGAAGCCGATGAGAAGAAACTGGGGGGGGGGGGAGGCACAAACGAGGGGGAGTGATGAGTGTTCACTGAGCACCTACTATGCTCTGCGCATTGGGATTGTATCAAGGAGCTTGCCTGCCAGTGGATGAGGAAAAGAGGTAATAAACGACCTTTAGCGCGGCGATCACGGCTCTGAAGTACACAAAGAAGGTCAGGGCACAGGGTGAGGGCGCAGTGAGGGACGGCGTCTCCGAACACCCGTGACACTGGGGCAGAGACCTGACAAACTGAGGGTCTGAGCACAAAGACAGCTCGGGACAGAAGGCTGCAGGAGGAGGACTGGCGAGCACCGCGCTTAACATTCTCACCGAGCAACGTACGGAACACCCCACCACCCTTCACATTTCATGCCAATTCATGACGTCCTCACTCGGAAATACTCAATAAAAAACAAAAGGACTCTAATTCCCTGCCTACCTTGGCTCTTCGTTTATGTGTGCTGTGACAGCGGTGATTTACTCCGAAGCAAAAGCAGCTGGTACAACCCTTGGGATTCTCTGGGTCCAGGTAGAATGATCCTTCTCGACACACGTTACATTCTGGACCATCCACATTTTCCTGTCAAAGAAAAACATGAAATGAGACATCATTTCCCCCTAAAGCTTCTCTGGTGGAAGAGAGCTACTTGCACAAATTAAGTACCAGCATAAGATGATGGAACATGGACGCTAACAAAGCATCCAAGATACATGCTTGTGAAGCTTTTATATCACACCAATTATTCGAATGTTTACACCACGTGCAAATAGAACAGAGGATTTCCTAGATTTCACAGGATGCCCTTTGGCATCTTGAAGGTAGAGACACAGCACCAGAAGAAGTCCCAGTACAGAGGGGCAGGCTCATCCCACTTACTGTCTCTTTAAAACACCCGCTGGGAAGTGGAAGTTCTCTTACAACCTGGCAGAACCCCTTGGAGCAGAGATTACTAAGCTGGGGTCCAGGGGCAGGGATCGGCTTGGACCTCCTGAAAGGTTTGTGCCTGTTCTTCTGGAGGTCAGTGTCTGTCATAAGATTCTTTAGGAGGTCTGTGGACTCTTCAGAGGACAAGACAAGTGTAGGAGGAGGGTGTCTTCTAACTATTTCTATAAATGAGAATGATTATAAAATGCTACAGTCATTATGGAAATCTATCATGGGTCAGTCCCATGTCCCACGGATTTTTTATATGATGACTCAACACGAAACCCCTCCACACTGGTCAGTGGCTGATGTCCCTGGCTTTGCAAGTTCCGTCCTACCTTGCAGAGACAAGCCCCGGTCTCTGGGTCGCAGACTCCTGGCTCAGTCCCATCTCTGCTGCAGCGGCAGGGAAGGCACTCAGGGAAGCGGTAGAACCCGGAAGCGCATCGGTCACACTGCCGCCCTGTGATTCTGGGCTTGCAACTGTACGCAAAGCAAAGGAAGCAAAAGTCTCCATCATCTTTCTACACATAGTTCTAAAGTCGACCTGCCCTGCCACAGAGCAGCTGCTGTATGAAGCCAGTTAAACAGACACAGTGCCTGCCCACAGGGCGCTAGCGTCCAAGACAAGATAGAGAGAAGGAGATACAAGGCACTTACATAAAGCATCTCAAGATGACCATCATCTTGATGATGAAAGGGGTCAAAAGATACACACTTCCAGTTATGAAATAAGTCCTGGGGGTGCCATGTACAGCACGGTGACCATGGTTAATAATATCATATTGCACATCTGTAAATCTTAAAAGTTCTCATCACAAGAAAATAATTCATAACCATATATGGTGCTGGGTGCTAACTAGACTTATGGTGGTGACCATTTCACAACATTTACAAATATTGAATCATTATGTTGCACAACTGAAACTAATGTTACATGTCAACTATACCTTATTTTAAAAAAGAAACAATGACCATTGCAGGTGGTGACTCTGAGGGTCAGGCTTGCTGCTGCGCTCTGGGGTGCAAGGAAGGACACAAAAAGACAAATGTAACTCTATATGCCGGTAAGTTTGCCTTTGGCAAATACTGCTTATAATCAAGTAAAGAATTTTGTACTTGATTAAGAACACAAACTTGGGACCAGGTGGCCTAGGTCTGAATCCCAACTCTGCCACTTATAGGATGCAGAAGCTTGAGCAAATTAATCTCTTTACAACTGAGTTTCCTTATCTGTAAAAATGGAGATTGTAATATCTGCTTCACAGGATATTGTGAGAATAGAATAAAATAAAAATGTCAAAACCTTAGGACAGTGCCGTGCAGTATTTGCTACTGTGACTCTTGTTATGGCATCAGCTAACTGGGGCAGGTGGTGTCCCTTTACCCCACTCCCCACAGCGAAAAAGGAAAAATCAGTTTTACCTGCAAGGCTTACTGGCAGGTCAAGTGTCATTTAGTGTTTCCCAGCCCTGTCCCCTCCCTCCATCCCTGATATCTGCAGAGAATCTTTTCATAAAGAGGAAAGTACTCTCCAAATCACACGTATAGGAATATAGGTGGAAAGTGCAAACCTTCTGCTCAGAGTGGTTGCTCTGGTGCCGGGTTGCCAGCTTTGGAAGGGGTCAGGGACCCTTTTGAGAAGCTGGATAAACTACAGGGCACCTTCTCAGAAAAGTACTTACACCCACGCACAGGTTACATCCTCTCTCACACACACACACTCACTCATTCTCACACACAGTTTGCACTCACTGGCAGAGGGTTCCTAGGTACAGGTTAATAACACCCACTCTCTTCTTGTGACTCTCAGGCTAAATACACTCACGGTCCAGCAGGGAACTGACCGGCCCTATTTCTGGAGCACTGGAACTCTGGTGGGCTAGAGATGGGAAGGGAGAGGGTACAGACAACCCCTCCAAGTAAAATCATTGGGAAGAGGAAACCTAGATCAGAAAAGGAACCTGGGCGATGACCTGACTTAACCTGGGTGTCCTCTGCTCCTCCCACCTGGTCATGAGGGAGAGGACGCTGTGCATGGACAGTGCTGTTGTCACCAAGTGCCAGCTTGGGCAGCTTGTTGTCCTGAAGTCCAAGACACTTCTTGTAGCAAACGCACAGAGCTACTGGCCCACAGGCACAGTCACTGAATGCTGGCGCCAAACGAGGCTCTCACATCCTCGCTGCCATCGGTGGACAAGGCTGAGAGAGGCCCCCGAGCAAGTGCCCTGGACTTGGGCCTTGAAGGTGAGGACAGACAGAAGGAGCCTATTTCTTACATTTTCACTTTATTGGAAAAGAAAGGAATGGGAGTGTTTTGCAGGGAGGACAGTGGTGCAGGCTGCTCACTGAGACAAGGAGAAACAGACATGAAACCATGATTCGTCTGCCTGTTGATTTCAGAATGTCCGTGGGATGACGTGATGGAGAGCTGGGCTGGGAGGGCGTGTCTGTGTCAGTAATAAGACCAAGTGCTGAGACTCACTCAGCATGTAAGGAGCACCTAAGAGTATATGTGAAGAAAAAAAAAAAAGAAAGAAAGAAAGAAAAAAGCTGAGCCAAGTGATATGAGCAGCGACCTGTGTGTTGAACCCTGTGGACCCAGGTGGGACCGATGGGCAGGAGTTCACCAAAATGTGGAGAATACAATGTCTGGGTTCCTGAATCATACAACGCTTAGAGCATCGAGCATACGAATCCTATGCAAAAACAAGCAACCAAAGGAGCTTTTGGTGGTGCCATGACAACAGGGAACAAAGTGGGAACTTCTCTTCAAAGTCTGGCTGAACATCTTTTAAAAACAACCTCAAGTCAGCCTGACCTTGCACACGTCTCCAGGGAGATGCTGTGCTAACCAAGGAGCTGCCCTCACTGCACCAGCAAGGAAGTTCCAGTACCTGCTGCCAGGAGGTGCAGAGTAGCAGCACCAAGGATGCAGGTCAAGCGCAGCCACCTCCACGGCAATGGGCTCAGCGCCAAACGTATGCAACAATATCTGGGCATGTGCAGGTGCCAGCGTGGCTCCCAGATAACCAGAAACTCAGGTGTCAAAGCTACCCTTTGCTCCTTAAATACGGTGGGTCCCTTAATATTGCACTCACATCAAGTCCAGTTTGAACCTAAGATCCAAAGTCTACTTCATTCATTTATTTACTCATTCAGTAATTACTGAGTGCCTTCCATATACACATCCTTGTGTTAGGGGACATGGGAGGGAGGGGACAAAGTAGAAGAAGTTAGTCTTGACCCTGATGCATTTTCACTGAGGGCACAGGACACAGAGGTGCAGGAAGCGAGGTAATTACGGGAGCGATGGGGCGGCTCAGCTTATAATGCGCTTCAGGAGGGTCTCTCTGCGGTCTTACAGACTACATGCCTTCCTTGCATTTGTACCTTTAACACATGATCCTTGAAGGATGTGTATAATTTGGGGGTAAAAGGAGAGGTGAAAGGAGAACTGATAACCAAAGAACTGAACTTGGACCAAAAGTGCTTAGAAAAAATGAAAAAGGCCACGCCAGAGGAGAAAGCTGTGGCTTAAGTTAGGGTAAGTGGGGGTCAGAGCATCAGGGAAGCTGGTCTTTATGCTCCCAGACAATGGGGAGGTGCGGAGGGCTCTCGTGCAAAGGATGGCGAGACGGAAGTGGTGCAGGGCAGGGCCACATCACACCCCCGCGGCCTGCACACAGTAAGGCGCTCACTACGCCGCACCGCCCTTCTTGGTTAGTATAGGTTCCCCTAAACAGACCAGCACCTCCTGGTAGTAGGCACGTGTGCCTTCTGCATGAGGCACAGCCCCCAGACTGGAGTCGGCACTCGATATGGTTTGAGCCATAAAACATACTGATATCTGACAAAACAGAATTTAAGGCCCGCCCCTCCCCCAGCAAAACAAAACAAAACAAAAAAATCACAGGGACTGAAGGAAATGTTTCATCCTAATTTTAAAAGAAAACCCACACAGTAAGAAGATAAAATAATAAACATATAGGCATTTATCAACATTCTGTATATGTTAGTAACAAAATTATGGGGAAAACAGATTTTTAAATCCTAATATAACTGTGTACTTAGCATATTCCTGTTCAATTAAGGAGAAATAGAGAAAGAGAAAAAGAAAGAGGGAGGGAGGGAGGAAGGGAAGAAGGAAGGGAGAGAGTGAAACAGGAAAAGGAAGGTCAGCTCGGAGACCATGAGCACCCCTCCCGCAGGCAGAGGAGAAGGGCTGCCCTAGGGTGCCTGCACCCGCCGGGCCGGGAAGGAAGGGGGCCAGCACACGCTCTGCCAGACGTTGACACCTGACTGACTGTCAGAGAAAGGGGGTTCATTCCAAGGCGATGCTGAGATTTCAGGCTTTGGGGACTCTGGGAGGAGGATGTCACCACTATGCAGAATTTTTTAAAAAAATTCCAAGGGAAGAATGGCCTGAAAGGTAACACAATGGATGGGTTTCAGACACAGAATCAGCCGTAGAATGTAGGGGTTGAGAAGGCCCTTAAAGATCGTCTCATCTCACACTTAATTCTACACCTGAGGGGACAGGACAAAGGTCAGGGGACTTGCCCTCCACAGCCCCCTAAGTAGAGCCAATAAGGGAACCCAGACCCAACTGATTTCAGCGCAGCTTGAACAAGCCTGGCGGCAAGGACCGGGACCAGGACCGGATCTGGGACTCACCCAGGGGCGCGGTGGCTGAAGCCAGGACAACGGGCGGGGCTTCAAAGGGACAAAGCCTAAAGAGCAGAGGGCCAAGGGCCTGGCAAATAAGGACACCAGCAAAACAGGGTGCTAGTGTGTGCCAGGTGCTGTCGCACGGGGTTTTGCACAGGGTATTTAATCCTCGAAAGAACGCTGTGGGGGAGGTGCCTCCAGTATCTCTATTTCACAAATGAAGAAACAGGGCATTGAAAGGAGGAGTGACATGCCGAGGTCGCCCAGACAGTGAGCGGCAGTGGCTGGATGCAGCCTTGTACAAACTCACACCACAGGGAAACAGCCAAAGAAGGGTCACTCAGAGAAAGAGAAAGATGAAGCACTGGTGTGACTGAAGATGAAGGGAGACAGAGGGATGCAGGTGAGAACCTCGGGTCCCATCCACCTGCCCTGCTCACCTCCGCATCCCAGCACCTGCCTGCGCATGGTCTGGAATTCACCGTTCCTCATTTGATGCGGTGCGTCCAGGGAATTGCTTCTCCAGGCTGTTAGGGCTCTTGGATTTACGCTGAGCTGGAAGCACTTCTGCTCCCAGAATGCCAAGTCTGTGAGCTTTTCTGGCATTGTTTCTCCATCTAACACATTTAGAAAGTCTGTGAGACTGGCTGAGACAGAGGTCCCCCCCAAAATGGCTTTCCTTTTGCTGCTGCTCTTCTGAAAAGGCATGTTTGTCCATGTAGCTTTGCTGGACGTCCAGGTGGACTGCCACCTCCCTTAATCGACCTTAAAATGGCTTGAAAGTGGTCGACATCATGGTAGTTTTTTAAAGCAGTGATTCCCAGAGTCCTTGTATCTGTCACTGATTGATAAAATCTTCTGAGGATATTTGAGCCCTTTCGTTTATTCAAAGAATCTGATGGCATAATATTCTACCATTAAAATCAGACGCACATGTGCTTTTTTCCTTGCCGTTATATCTGATAAAATTACTGTGTTGCTATAAAAAGTGAAATTTTGATCAATGTAAGCATCTCTAAGACCTCAATCTAGACAGAGTTGTCCCAAACAATGGGCTTTTAGGCATTCACACAATATAACTTTGCAGTATTTTCTGTAATACAATCAGAATCAGATTTTTAAATTTCACTGGGAAGTTAGAGATGACTTTACTAAACTTCATTTTATAGATTAGGAAACTGAAACCCAGGAAGGCAAAGTGACTTGACCAGAGAGTCTCCTAGCTAATTCATGACAAAGTTAGGTTGAGAAGTCAGTTATTTGGCTCCAACTGAATTTACTCCCAACTGTCTAAAAACCTGCAACATGAGTTTCAATTAAGTGAAGATGGAATAGCATGGATTGCTGCAATTACTTTTGAAACTCATTTTAAAGGAGATCAATATTTCTAACAGTCTGATTTTCTTTTTAGTATGATTCACTTTAACACCCCTAAACCGTCAAATACAATCTGAAAATTCCAGTTTATAAGTTTCATGATCTATGATCATTCATACAACGGTGAGAGAGTCTGGTGTATGAGTGAGAAAGGATATGCTTTGCTTTTCATTCCAAGTTCCAGGAAGCTTCGATTCTTTTTTTTACTTGAATGTTAGGTTCCTCTAAACACACTCTTCACTTTCATTAGGAAATTTTCAGGCCCGGGGGCGGGGGGCAGGGAGCATTCTTTCCTCTAATATTTCCCAAAGAAATAATTCTCTAGGCAATCAAAGGCTTTTTCAGCATCAACACTGGAATTATCAAAGGTAATTTGTGCCATTTACAATCATGTAATAAACTGAAAGTTTTTTTTTACATTATCTGCCAAGGGCCCTTTCATGACAAATCCACTTTGATCACGGATAGATACGTCACCCCATTAGGTGATTATGGTCTCTTGGTAACGTCAGGATAAACGATCTCACATCTTGGTTCAGGTGCGATAAGGTCCGTGAGATTCCATTCCTGGGGATGCTCCCTCGGGTGTGGGCCAAACTGCTCTACAACATGCCTCAGTCCTGAGTCAGGGGTTTTCCAGTTGACTAAACCGTCATTGGCTAGTGAAGGTTTGGTACACACTCCTTAGAATTTGTACCTAAAATACTACGGTGAATCTCTCTCTCTCTTTCATAGGTGTTGCCTTAACTGAGTTTTACCGTTTTTAGTGCATTCTTGGTTTCCTTTTCCGGTGGCAGCGGCACTGAGCAGCTGCGTGTGGGGCTGCGTCTGCGGCGGCTTCCTCGGTCGGCCAGCACTCCTTTCGTCACTCTCCCGCTGGTTCTCAGACAGTGGATTCTCCTGCCTGAAAACTGCTTCTTCACCTCCGTGGCATCTTTGTCTTCTGTGATTAAGCATCGGTACCCGCTCCAGAACTCACACCTGTCTTGTCCCCTGTGTGTCCACACCTTCTCCTGGGGGTCGCCTCTCACTCTGACCCACGTCATGGTCCCCAAGCCTCCAGCCCCAGCCCCAGACTCTTCACTTGGGTGTTCTGCTTTCAAAAGAAAAACTGAAGTAGCCATTATGGAAAAACAGAACTTTGTTGGGCTTGTTTGCACTCATTTTGAGGCTTATTAAGTTTTTATTTTTAATTAAATATGCGGGCCCTATAATGGGTTCAGTATTTGGGGCTCTAAGTGTTTTAATGCAGCTGTGACTGGGGCCACTGCAGCATCCTGGGCTCCGTCCTCTGCCGGAATTCCATTTCCCAATGACCGTTCCACGCCCCCTTGGTTATCTGCCTCTCCTGCTCTTCTGTCTTGTTTTTTCTTTACTTTCCCAAGGTCATGCATCGCTCATTCTCCTGTTCAAATGGAGCCTGGTTCTTTCAGCCTTTCTCACGTTGATTCCTGCTGTAATAGCCCTTGAGTGGGCGAAGGATTTTCATGCTAAGACCTCCCACCTCTGCCTGTCCTGCTGACTTGTCAGACTGTTCCTTCATCTGAAGGATTTGTGCAAACCCATTCCACGTAAAGACGCTGGGTTCCTCCCTTTGATTTGTTCTTCAAATATATTAAAATAAATATTGTTCCTAGTTCAATCTGTTTCCCTTTTTATAACAACCTAGATTTCCTTTTCTGAAGCCACTTCTAAATTCTACAGTTTCCTTTGGTCTGGTAGATGCACTAGGGAGTTTTGAGGAGTGTGTGTGTGTGTGTGTATTTTGGACTGAGGAGCTGCTGGAGTGTTTCAGCAGCAACAGACTGGCTTGGCTGACTTTTGACTGTTGTCTCCCTCTCCTGTGACTGCCTTTCAAGCCCAAGGTGGCAGATCCCATCATGCTGCTCTCCTGGCTTCACGGAGAGAAACTGTCCGTTCTCCTCGCCCTTGTGCGTGTTTCCATTCAGAGCCACACTTTTTATTTACAAATACTCTGGAGCTCTGGTGTTAAGTGTGTGGCTGACTATCAGTTTCCTGTCAAAAATGTTCTATGTTTCAAAAAAGGGAGATTGGCATCAATGGGAACATTAAAAAAGGAGAGGTCAGTTGTAAGGGAGTGATGGAAAATCATTGCGAAATGTTTGCCATTTGAGCGAAGAAGACCCTGGTAGGGGCAGAAAAGAACATGAATGGAAGCCTAGTGGGGCTTTTGGCTGGGAGAGGAAATATGATGCCCACTCATGAAAGAGTAGAAGAAAAAAAAGACATAAAGGGAGCAAAGACAACTGCATCAAATGAAGAGGCCACAGAGATGTCGAGAGGATGCCAAATAGCCCAGCTAAAACCAGGCAGCAAGGCCAGGAGATGGACCAGATCTACGGGCTTCTGCCATGTGTCCAGTCACTTTAAAAACCAAGGGTTGAAACAGAAGGAGTGGAGGCAGTTTTCCCTGGAGAAGCAGATCTAGGTCAGTAATGAAGTCACAGGATCACACACGACTTCTTTCTCTCTTTGAAGTTGATCGGGTCATGATTGGCACATCAAGGTCCTTTGAATTTCTCACTAACCACCTTCTCCAGCCACAAGACGGCAAGCAGCTCCGTGCACAGTGCATCTTTTTGCTCTGTAGCATCCCTGTGGGTCCTGGTGCTTCCACACTAAGTGCCACTGTTCTTATGCATCTGGAACTTACTGGAAATAAGTTAGACATTTCCACAGGCCCAGTGGTGCCTTCAGGACCCAATGTAAAGTCTTTAGTAATGAACTGAGTGCCTGACTTCCTTCCAAAGAATAGCTTAAGCACTGGAGGCAATGGGACCTAATATATGTTAATTAATTGTGATGAAAACTCTCTGATGTCACCTCAAAATTCTTTGTGCAAGTCATATTCAGTTTAGGCTCATAGTTTGAGAAGAATGGGCAACCGAGTTGACTCAGGGAGGACTCACACCTGTGGTTTTAAAGACCTGGAATCTTCCATGGCTCAAGTTTTCATTCGGCTTCCTCCCCAGAGTACAAAGGAGCTGTTAGGCACTGGGCAACAATTAAAGGTGTGGTTAAGGGTCTTTCTTTAGGAAAAGTGAACATCGCTGCTACAGAGTGTTGAATTTTGTCCCCAAAAGATACGTTCAAGTTCTAATACCTCGAATGTCACCTTATTTGGAAATAGGGTCTTTGCAGACACAGTCAAGTTAAGATGAGGTCATACTGGAGTAAGGTGAGCTCTAATCCAACATGGCTGGTGCCCTCAGAAGAAAAGAAAGACACAATGGAATTCTACTCAACCATACAAAAGATGAAATTTTGCCATTTGCAACAACATGGATGGAGTTGGAGGGTATTATGCTGAGTGAAATAAGTCAGAGAAAGACAAATACTGACTACATTGTACAACTGAAAATTACATATTGTTCATCAACTACACCTAAATTTTTTAAAAGGTTTTAAAAAATTCAAAGGCTAAAAAAAACAAAAGGAAAAGAAAAGAAGGACACAGACACAGAGAGGAGAAGGCCATGGGAAGACAGAGACACACAAGGAGAACCCATGTGATGGCAGAGGCCGAGCGGCAACCCCGGAAGGTGAGAGAAAGGCAGGGGTTGGAGTCCGTCTGAGAGCCTTCAGAAGGAGCACGGCACCGTCAACACTGGGTTTCAGACCTGGAGCTTTCGAACCGTGAGAGAATACATGCCTGCTGTTTGAAGACACCAAGTTTGTGGTAACTCAGAGCAAACATAGGGGACCATCACAGAGGCCCTCCAGCTGGTGCCGGACGCCTGCCGCCAGCAGCCACAGTCCTCCCGGCTGAGCCCCAGGTCACAGGCGTGCACGAGGAGCAGGGGACGTGCAGCGGAGGTGCTGAATGCTTCCCCCTGCACCTCCCCACACCCACCTGCACTGCAGATGCTCGGCCTCAGCTTTCCTGCCACGTGAGCCCCATCAGATTCTTTCCAGCCTCTTCTTCTAGGAGGCTGGATCCTGTCCTTCCTCCCCTGGGGCCACTCTCCAGTCCCGCTGAGATCAGGCTCACCACCTGGAATCACGGGACCCCGGCCACCGGTTCCCAAGGCAGAGCCTGACCTGCTGGACGAGCCCCTTAGCCCCGCAGCACCTGTTTGTGCCGATGATGACATTTACTCTGGCCCCTCAGCAGGTGTGCACCGACCTCTCCGTGGCCCTGAGGGCAGCCTCTCTCTCAGCCGGGCTCCCCAGCCTGTATTGCCTCCCTCCTCACAACCGGCCCCCTTGTGGAGGCCCCACACCACCTCCAGCTCCAGGTCTGAGTCAGGACGGCAGGCCTGGGGATGTTAGATGTCGTCATGCACCATCCTTAACAAAACTGTCAGCTTCCCAGAGTGAAGGTCTGGAGCCCAGACCTGAGTACAAATGGATGGTGCTCACCACGAGGCGGGGCAGCCCAGCAGATGAAACTGATGATTATGCACACATCACGGCACACACACGGAGTGATGCTGGAGTGAACAGCCGAGGCTGCCTGGGCCCCAGGAGATGGTCACCTGCCCACCCAGACTCTGCCAGGCCACCTGGGCCCGAAAGGACCAGTTACTGTACACCCTGTGGCCCACCTGGGTGGGGAGCTCTACCCTGAGGCCAACTCAAGCAGTCTTGGGACCCATGGGAAGCGGGAAGTAATGAGGACAAGGGTGGGGGACAGAGATATCTTCCCTTCCCACCATAGTATGGAATCCTCCAGACCTCACCTGCACTGCCCGTGGTCCCTGTCGCAGTCCGGGGTGGCAGCCCCGTTGGTGCCTGGCCTGGAACAGTTGCAGCCTTCGCAGCCGGCCAGCGGGTGGAAGCTGAAGGAATGCGTCTCACACATGTCACACTGGGGCCGGATCGTGCGGGGAGGGCACAGGCACCTCCCTGTTGTCTCCTCACAAAGGCGCTGGCCACAGTTGCATGCTGGCCAGAGGAGGAAGGGACACAGTATAAGAGTTAGAAGCCCCCTGACCTCCAGCAGGACTGCACCAGGCTCTACAGAAGCTTCCATGGGGTCTGGGAGAAAGGTGTTGCTTTTCCTTCATTATGGCATTGCTGAGCCTGGCTGATCTGAAAAGCCCTTTTCTTGGGGCCAAGATCAACTAAACCAAATGGTTCTGGCGGACACAGTGTGCAGACGCTGAGTGAGGACAGCTGCAGTTGTGTGTCATTCTAACATGAGGCCTGTCTTTGGTCAGAGGGTCTGCAGGGCTCCATATCACCCCAGTGCACTGAGACCAAGGTCAGGGCACAACACAGCAGTGGGGCTCTCACCAGGCAAAGGCCTCCATACATGGACTCCGTCTGCATCATACCCACAGCCCTCCCATCACCCGGGCTGAGCCGTGTCTAGGGCTGCAGGACTGTTCTCAGATAAAGGTCCGTGGGCTCCTCGTTCAGTGAGGAGTGCGCCCTGTGACCCTGGCTCTCCTCAGCCCTCAACTGAGTTTTGCTTAGGCTGCAAAAACTGAAGAGGCTCCCGTTAGAAAGGAGACTGAGCTGTCTGATATTTCGATGCTTAAGGCTATTTACATTCATCTGCTTTGCCAAGCGCATGGGCCACATAACATGGGAAGCACAAATATTTATCTTCTAGAACCTTGCTACTCAGAGTGTGGTCCATGAACCGCAGCATGAGCATCACCTGAGTGATTATTGGAGATGCAAGACTCTCAGACTTCTTGAGTCAGAATCTGCAAGATTCCCAGGTGAGTCTCCAGCACAGCGAAATTCGAGAAGCCCTGCCCTGGGACTGGAGATGACCTTGGTTGACCCGAACATGCACTTACGTTTGCAGTGTGGGAATCCGTAGTAGCCCACTTGACAGCGGGTACACTGCCGCCCAATGACGTGGGGCCGGCACGGGCACTGCCCGCCCTCGGGGCTGCAGTGATGGCCAATGGCCCCGGACGAGTGGCACTCACAAGGCAGTGCACCCTCGTGGTAAAGGGCCACCAGGGACCTGGTGGAGTTCTTACAGAATCCAGACGCTTTCTGGGGGCTGTGGAGACAAAAACTCATAGTGATATCCTGGGAGACGTGCCCAGAAATGGTCCCACCCTCCTTCTTCCCACGTGCTCCACCAAGCAGTGTTTCTGGTGGCGGGGGGGGGGGGGGGCTCTGGTTCTGGAATCTGGAAAGTGAGAGAATACCCCACCCTGGACTTAAATCCAGAGCTGTTTGACCTCAGAGCCTTTGCTCTTGGTATTTTCTGTACAGGATGCTTCTGGCCCCTTGGATCCTCAGGAAACCTGCAAGGGAGCAGAGTGGGTCTGCAGAAGAGATGGCAGGAGCTGACACCTGGGGCTGTTCTAGGCTGTTAGCATTCAGGGACCCACAGAGGGAGGATGGGACACTCCTCACTCAATCAGAGGGCAGAGGAGAACCAGATCAGGGCTGCTGTGCCTCCCAGTGGAGGGCGCCCTGTGTAGGATCTTTTAGGAATCTGAACTGGCCAACAGGAAGCAGCAAAGAGGAAGAGAAACTCCCACGCAGCCTGTGAGTCCCAGCTTGGAGGGTGAGCTGCTGAGACTGAGGTTGAGGAGGGAAATCTCACCCAGGGGTGTGTGACGAGGTCCGCTGTGGGACAGTGTGTGCCGAGGACCCGGGCCTCCTTGCCACTCCCCTGGGAGCTCAGAGAAAGCAGACAGACCCAAGGGCCAGCTCCTCCCTGGGTCTTTCCACAAAGTGATACTTACTCAATATAGAAACTGTCTCTTCCACAATTGGTGATAAACTCAGATGACTTGTCCACTGATTTTCTGTGAAGTATCTGGTAGTCGTAATTCTCCGCAGGCATCACTAGAACTCGGACCTAAAGGGAAGCTGTGGGCATGTCTTTGGATTTCCAACAGCACAGCACAGCACACCTACTGCTCTTTATCAGATAGCCTCTCCACTAAGATCAGCGTTCTTTATTGCTAAGCCCAAGACCAAATGGAAAAGGATTTATGAAAAAAGAATCACAAGAACCACCCTACGCCAGTGTTGAAGGCTCAGGCCACGCTTCCATGTTGGAAGTGACCACAAGTGAGGGTAGACCCCCTGGAGGACCTGCTCAGAGAGGCAGCAGCGTCCGGTGCTGGGTGGGGACAGGAGACGTCACCAGGAAGCCGGGGCCTGTTGGGATGGCCAGGGCCCTATCTGATTCATGTGATCCAGGATGACCCTGGATCCCCAGAGGTTGTATCTGTATTTTTAAAGGTGAGCAAACCAGAATAGCAGGACCAACGGGGAAACTCACACATTGATTTGCCCCTGAAACTGACATCCTGTCAGACACTCTCTCATCAATAATTGTAGCCCCAGTCTTTGAAAATCCTGCTTGGCTCTCTGTATCTGTATACATCAGACTGTGCCAGTAACAAACGCTGTGGGAAACTTCAAACATCTTTGTCAACTACTCACCAACTCACAGCTTACAACATCTACTGCTCTCATGTTATTCAGTAAACATTTGCCAAGCACCTGTGCCAGACTGTGTTCCAGGCACAGGGGACACAAAAGGAATGAAGTCAGGCCCTTGTCCCTAGAAAGATGACATCCTCAGAGTGTGAGGAGGCTTGAGCAGGAACTGGACGGCCACAGAGCAGAGCCTGGGCAGTGCTTCCTGACTCTCGAAGGCTTCCCAGGCACTGAGTGACCATGGTTCCGTCAACCAAGGTAATGAGCAGGGGAGGGGGTGCCCGGGGCTGTGCAGGTAACAGGCTAAGTCAGAGGGACTTGCAGATCGCTGGCTACTGGAGACCCACAGTGGATGGTCCGCAGGCTCAGGGAAGATTGGAGGTGAGCTCACCAATGTGAGTGTCATTCCCACAGGGGGCAGAACAGGGTCAGCAGGTGCAGATTGATGTTATGCAAAGAGAAGTAATAGAACAAGAGGGCTCCGTGTCGAACTCGAGGGTACGCCAACATACAGGGACAAAGGGGAAGAGAAACCACTGAAGGGGCACTCAGGAAAGTGAGAAAAACCCAGAGAAAGCAGCTAGGGAAGCCAAAATCAGAAAGTTTCCACAACAAAGGAGGGTTCAGAGAGAGAGAGCTGTCAGATGAGGGGGGAGGCGGGGCTGCTGGAGAGAGACACCCACGCTCAGCACAGCTCGGCAGGGGGCGCGTTTCCTTCCTAACCACTTCTCCACTATTCCCACTTCCCTTCACTTTCATTGTCACACACTTTTTTTTTTTTTGTAAAAGGTCGCTGTAAAATTTAAACACTTTTCTATTAACACGACTTCAATTTCTTGGAGGAATTGCTGCCATGAGCCAAAACAGATACACAGAATGGCTGACTAAGGCAACCAGGTGAAGAGCCAGCTGAGGCACAAGCAGAGCGCACCAGCACTAAGGACTTTCCTTCTGGAAGCCTCACAGTCACGGCCACCTCAGGCTCCGAGACGTCAAACTCAGCCTGATCTCCTGTGATCACTTGGTCCCGGCAGCCAAGTACGTGGGGGCAGAAAGCAGCGTGAAAGACACCTGGGGGTGGGAAGAGTGTTCCTGTCACAACCCTGCCGGGACAGGTGAGCCCCGCAGCCGGCCTGCTCCCCGCAGCTCACCTGGCCGCAGCCGCCCCCCGTCCACAGACACCTGTGCCAGGAACGTTGGGTGCGTTGGTTGATAAAAGTGGATGACAATGACATACCGGCCCGGATGTGGTACGGGCTCTCTCAGGGTCACTTGGTTCTATGTGTAAAAAAGAGGAGGAAAAAAAAACCCTCATCATGCAGAGCTATGAATAATTAGAATCACAGGATATTTATTTTATTTCATTTCTTTTTTATTGAGGTATAGTTTATGTACAATGTTATATTAGTTTCAGGTGTACAACATTGTGATTCAGTATTTTTTATAGATGCCACCCCATTTAAAGTTATTACAAGATGACAGCTACATTCCGTGTGCTCTACAATATATCCTTGTTGTGTCCCTATTTTATATATAATAGTTTGCATCACTTAAGCCCCTCCCCCTACCTTGCCCCTCCTCCCTTCCCTCTCCCCACTGGTAACCACCAGTTTGTTTTCTATCTCTGTGAGTCTGCTTCTATTTTGTTATATACATTTGTTTGTCTTATTTTTTAGACCCCATATTTAAGTGATAACATAGAGTATTTGTCTTTCTCTGTCTAATTTCACTAAGCATAATACTCTCTAGGTCCAACCTTTGCAAACGGCCGAATTTCACAGAATCACAGGATATTTCGAGGTTAAAAACCAAAACAACCTAGGTGTTTACCCAACTAAAGTGAAAACCCCTGTTCACACAAAACCTTCCCTTGAACGTTTGTCGCAGCTTTATCTGCAATCACAAACAGAGGGAACAAACCAAGTGGCCCTCTGCGCAGAATGGACAAACCAGCTGTGGCACAACCATACACAAGGTTGGAGGGAGTGTCACGGGGTACGATCACTTTGGAAAACTGCATGGTAGTCTGACCGAAGTCGAACATCTAACTGAGCGACTGCTTTCCCAGGTAATAGCAACAGAAGGGCACACTATGCCTGCAAAAGGCCGTACAAGAACGCTCCTTGTATCCAAGCACTGCTTGTAACAACAGCCTAACAAAGAGTCGGACTCCGTTTTTTGTTTGACAGTTTTCAAGCTCCATCACTCACCTTTTGTCTTTGTCCCACACCAGGAAAAGCTGATACGAAAGCCCAGGTGTTCATGCCTTGGCACAGGCGGGAAGTTCAAACCACACAAATTCTAGCCCATGGGAGAGGCAGCCTCACCTGGACCGCTCCCACCCACCCCAATTCTTGCCTACCCACAGTGAAAACCAGTCATCTCCCAACCCTTGCTCAGGCTTGTGTGTGAGCCCTGCTCTCCCCAGAAAGCCTCACCATGTGAGTAATGAGTCTTCAAACTCTCAAAAAACAAAAAACTACAAGAATAACAACAATAAAAGATTATCTTTCAGATGAGAGCTGTACCTTGGAGGGTGAGTAACTTACTAAAGGTCATACACCAATTTGATAGCAAAACCAGGACAAGAAGTCTATTGTCATGATTTCAACTCATTTCCCCCTACTATTCTAGGCTGCCTTCCCCATATGGGATCTTATTAAATTTTCTCCCCCGGAGCCTGTTCATTTCCTATCTCAATGCAATGTGAACTGACATGAGCCATCGCTAGGATGAAAAGGACACACTGTCATTAGAACAAACATTAAGTTCTGCCATTTTGCAGTTTACAGTGACAAAGGCGCATTCCTTTCCTATACTTCATCTCTGTGCTCTAGATGATTAATTGGCATGTGTTTTTAGGGAATTTCCTGCCTTCAGGTTGGGGTTGCAGAAAAAAAAAGTGTTAGAACACTTTCTAAAAGTGCTTATATTCTAATTTGGGAATATAATGAATAAACTCAAGAATGTTCAATTGCAGTAGTCCATGAAAATATGAGCTGTCCTAAGATGGGCCATGAAAAACTGCCAAACGACTGTGTGGACAGTGATACAGGAGGGAAAGAGAGTGTCAGGATGGGATGGCCACAGACAGGATTAACTGGATGCCTCATGCCTGTGCAGAGATGCTCAAATGTGGGCATCCAAGACCCTGGAAGGTTTGTTAAAACCCAGATTCCTGGGCCCTACCTCCAGGGTGTCTGATTCAATAGAATTCTCTGATTCAGTGTCCTGGGGTGGGGCTGGCAGATTTGCACTTCTAACAAGTTCCCAGGGGATGAGGACACTGCTGGCTGGGGCCACACTTTGAGAACCACTGGTTTAGGAGCAACATACTCAGGCGGAGTCCTACCTGCGGTGCCTTCAAGGTAACTCCAGTAACAGCTCCTGCAGAAGGTGAAGGATCCTGGGACAGGTGAGGGGAAGACCTGCCAGCTGGGACATCCAAAATTAATGCTGTTGGAGGAGTTTCGGGGACCAGGGAGACGCAAGTGGCACTGAAAAATAAAATACTGAAAAATAACCCAAACCAGAAAGAACTGTCCATTGGGGAAGATGCAGATTCTAAGCATCCGAAGGGTCCAGTCTTGAGAGACCCACAGGCCTGTGGAGACCTCTGTACCGAGACACTCAGTGCACAGCCTGGCCAAGTGTACCCAGCTGCCTGCTTAATACAGCGACCTAAGGCAGAAAACAAAAGTCTTAATTTTGAAGGAAAGTAAGCTAGACAGAAGCTTATGGAAACTTCCCTCTCTAGGACTAAAATTCATTGTTGAATGAGATCAATGCAATGAAACTGTTATTCACCTCTAAACATCACTGCTGGCATAAAACTATATAAAAACAGAACAAAAACACGTCACTTCTTTTAGGCACAGCCAGGTTTCATCATCTTGGTGGTTTCAACCATATGCATGAGATTTCATGACTGTGCCCATAAATTGTTTTTGAATCTCCGTTGAAACACCCTTCCCCAAATCGCAATAACCACTGGTTAGCTAACATAGTTGTGAGATGGGTCATTATTTCTTTCATGGTTTTTTAAATGAAGAGTCTCAGACAGAGATTAAAGGACTGGAACAAAGTGAGACTCTGCGAGGGCGCAGAACAGAACTCAGAGTAACTGCCCCAGAGGGAGAGGCTCAAACATTTCACCCAGTTGCTACTGTGTCAGCATCCTGATATTACGGAATTCTGGAAAGATTGCTGGAATAAATGATGTGCTGCTTTTTTTTTTTTTAATCTATCACCAGCCTTTAGTACCTTGGCCTGTGATCACTTCTGAAGTTAAGCATAAAGCTGTGGCCTTCAAAGCATTACAGGATCACTCAGCACAAACACAGGACAAAGGAAGGAAACACTTTACCTTTGATTAACAAATCGCCCGTAACTGGCAGTGCATTTGACCTGAGGTCTCAAGTATTCCGTTGAGAATTCTTCAGTGGGTATGATACAGATTTGATGCTGTTGAGCAAATACAATACAAGAAGGTACATCCCAGTTATCAGCAAAGCCAAGGTTACGGACAAACATGCTCTTTTAAAAAAAAAAAAAAAAAGCTGTTAAGAATTCCTCCAGAGAAATTTTAAGTTTTATTTTAAAGCTGTAAAAATCACAGGATGGCACTCCATGGCCTCATTACATGCAACAAATCCTTTTTACTGTTGTCCAGGATCGCTGACTAACTTGCTCTCAGAATAACTATGTAAATAAACAAAATCATGTAAAAGTGCAAGCACAACTCTTTGTCAGCGACTTTTGGGCCTGTGTTTTCCCTTCTGCCCTGGGCCCACGCTGGTTCTTCAGACCCGTTGGCAGGGGGAGAGAGATGTGGCGGGCAGCCAGGGAGCCTGCTGTTCAGAGAGGGGGCAGTTCCTGCTACAAACAATCCTTCTCAGCAGAAGATGACTCGTGTCTCAGGCCCACTGGGACTCTGACCCCAGAGCTAGTTTTTGAGTCAGACAAGAAACTTGGTCATTAACTTAATACATTTCCTTTTGAATCAAAACTATTACTAACTTGATCACAAAGCTATTCAGTAACAACAAAATTTCCATTGAATACTTGCTACATGCCCAGTGCTGAGACTGGGGGATCCTATAAGGCCAAGATGGATAGTACTTCTGTCTTCTTGGAGCTTATATTCTAGTCAGCTTAGACCCTGAATGACATCTGTTTCATAAAGGGCAAATGTAGGGGGAGGCTACAGCTCAAGTGGTAGAGCACATGCTTAGCATGCACAGGGTCCCTGGTTCAATCCCCAGTACCTCTTCTAAAAGTGAATAAATAAACCTAGTTACCTTCCCCCTCAAAAAAAAAGGCAAATGTATTCTTGAAAGATGAACGTTCAGCCCCATTTTAATTTTCAAAGATGAAGAAGTTAAGCTTCATTTGAATCGTGATGTTTAAAAAGAGAGCCATCAATTTAAAAAGTCTTAAATTATTATATAGTTTATACAATAATTTTAAAAAAACTGAATTCCAGGTAGTTCTTAGGAGAAAGCTTGACATTTTAAATACTGTCAAGCACAAACATTTAAAACAGATTAGAACAGGCTGGCCCAGCATTTCCTGGGGTGTAAGACATGCTTAACATTAGCAGTAACAGGAAGTTGCTTCATACTTAATCTTCTGTTCCTTGAGATACTTACTATAAATCTGACCACCCGTTCTAGCCCAAATCCCACTGCCTCTGTTTATCACAATTCTCACTACTTAGGTTATGATATTAAAAAGGTATTTTTAATCTGCCAAAGCTGGCATTTTAACTCTTAATAGTATGTGTGTGTGTGTGTGTGTGTGTGTGTGTATGTGTGTATATATATATATATATATATATATGTATCTAATTAACTGAAAACACTCTTCTTGAAATACAGTAACAATGATCTGGGGGAAAAAAAAACAGGTGATTACAACCTTGTAAGTTCTGAAGGAATCTGCCAAGAAGCTATAGACATAATAAAATAGTAAAGTGGGAAAGAAAATAAGTAGTAACTAATGGCATTTCTGTACACCAGCAATAATAATAAACTAGGAAATATAACGACAAAAGATATTTCATTCATAATATTAACAACAAATTAATGAAATGGGTTTGTGAAATGAGTTCAAGTTTGATGAGTAAACTTTATGGGTTCCTGTAGAAAAGTCTCAAACAAATGAAGAGGCATGACAGATTTCTGAATGGGAAATAGACTCCATAACACTGGCAGTTCTCCGCAGGTTAATTTTATAGATGTAAGGCAGCCCCAGACAAAGTTTTAATAAGCGTTAAAACATATCTATGGGTTATCAATAAAGTTCTAAAATTTAGCGGTCAAAGCAGAAGCGTACCAGAAGGAATCGGGCCATCCGCGCTTTGAGCTGCACGTCTGCGTCTGCCAGCAGCTCGTACACAGCGAGGCGCCCCCTGCCGTCGGTCACGGCGCTCCGGCAGAGGATGCTGCAAGGGGAAAAGGGTTTCTTAGCCTCACTCCCTGGTCTCCCTCACTTTGTGCCCAGCGGGGTGGCTGATGGCACTTCAGTTTCCCCTGGTTTATCACAGGGTCGCCAACATGAATTTCTCTACAGGTGGCGTTTAGGAGAGATGCAGCTCATGAATAGTGTGGGGAAAAGAACTTTCCCACTGTGGTCTGAGCTGCCCCTCTCAGGCTAACGCCTTGCTCACCTTCTCCACCCGGCTTTATGGAATTCTTGGTTTAGTCGTGGGGAGAAAGAGCCCTAGGGTCAGTGTATCCCATCTCCAAGACAGCCTTCTTGGAAATTTATCAACATTGTTGGTACCACTGGAGAATAAAGTGGCCCACTGGCTTCACAACGAACACCTCACGCGGCGTCAGTAACTGGGCTGAGGAACCTTGAGTCTGCCTTTGGAAGCTGGGTCTGTTCCTCCCCATGCTTCCTTCCACATTCTACCAGCGGTGCTCCTTCCCTCCATCCCATCAGATGCCATGTGGAGCTCAGGAGCATTTAAAAGGTCACAGTTCTGAACCAAAGAATACAGCTTTGTGGTAAAACCTATAAAAGGGAGTATTTTGGGGGGAATGTTTCTGACTTCATCCTCGATAGCAACTTTTCTGTCTGTAAATATAATTTGAAACTATAGACAAAAAGAAAATGACCATCTCCGGGAAATGTTTGAAATGATTAACACAATGACTTTGGGTGAGAATTAAAATGGGATATAGTTTGTGGCATGTACTACAAACTCAATAAACAGTCATTCTCTTTGCCCTTTTGCACATGTGTGTGGATCACATAGGAGTGTCAATTAAAATGCATTTCTTTTGGATTCAAGTGTAACTCTGGGAGTTAAATATATTAAGTGACTCCCTTAGATTCAGTTTTATCCTTATCCTCTATTCAACTTTTACTAAGAACAGACTAAGTAACAACCATATTGACTGAACCGTTAATGATCACCTTTCTTACAGAGGGCAGCTCAGATTTATTACAGCACTGCTTTGAAAAGTGGTGTTCCTCCGAGAACCACGACTTTTCTGTTGGGATTTTTTTTTTTTTTTAATAACATAGTTAGGCCTCATTTGAGAAATGCTGGGAAAGGTTCAAACCTCAGCAGGAGAAGCTGCAATGTTGAAAGGGTCTGTCATTTGAAATAGGCTTTTATGGGTCAAATATTTTCCAATTGCACCATACTTTTGGACCCCAGTACTTGTAGCCTGGTCATTTTCACTTATCCACATGACATGCAAAGTAGAGAAAAAGGAAATATTTTAGACAAGTAAAAAGATACCATGGGACTTTCCTGGGAGAGGTTAAATACAATAAAAGTGATTCCTAGTCTAATGTAATACTGCTTGGAAATCTAATGATGGAGAACTCTGGTGTCACCACATCCAGAGCTAAAATGATCTGCAGAATATCATGCACTTCTCGCCCCCAAACAGCATGCAGACAAAGGTCCTGAACCAACGCCTATGGCACATGAAATCCTGCAAGGGTGTCCTTTCTCTCAGTTCTGAGATCACTCCTCTGTTTGGCACAGATAGTCTCAGTCTCTCCTGAGAGTCATGAAGGTCATTAGGAATGTTCCCTCCTTCCACTTAGCCATCTGCACTTTGTATCCTGTGGAGCAGGGATTGAGCCTTGATCTGGAAGGCGGAAGGGGTCAGAGACTGAACTGGGGGGTGGGCTTGGGTGGATGGGGTATAGAGAAGCCCTGCCCTAGGCTCGGTGGCCAGCAGTCCCCAGGACTCAGGTGGTGAGGTGACCCACCCATCTGGGAGTGTACGTCCCCGTGGTTGCTGATGTCACCTAGAGATGACACAATATTCTGGGGAACTTTTGGGGGCCATCCAGTGCTCCTATAAAAATGCAAATATAATCACATTTTTTTTTAAATCAACACTGCAGAGTAAAGGGAAGTTTCAATTTTTTTTTTTAAGATTTTGAAAAGATGCTTTCACAGTTTATTTTTTAGGGTTGCCAAGAGCATGATGTTAATTTAATAACCATTTCATCGAGTCTCATAAAATTTTCCATTCTAACCTACCCAAAGTTACTCTTTTCATAAGTTCTTTCATTTGCAAAACTGGGAAAATGTCCAACCACCTCAGGTCATCTTAGATTTGACAAAAAGCAACATAAATGTGATGGTTACAAAATGTTCAAGGCCTTAGCGAAGAACTGGGAAAGTTCACTGTAGTTCCCCATCTGCTCTCTCAAGAGACTCTGCCTCCAGTGCCATTTATTCTACAATCACCTCATGTGGAAACAGCCCTGGCATTAATTCTTTAATTACAGCATCCTCTGAACATTTGCATACATATTAAAATATTATGCAAAGAAAACAATTTTTAATAAATCCTTGTCAGAGCTCTTGGAAGAGATGAACTTCATCAGGGTGAATGTGAGATTCCTTTGTCAAACTATTTTTCACCTTGCGATCACCAAGCATTAGTTATCCCCGGTTCTGAAGGGCATGTGGTGACAGCAAGTGTAATAGCGAACAGTCTCTTTCCCTGCACCAGGCCCCCATGTACCCAACACAGTGTTTAAGGTGAGAGCAGTGGGTTCATGGCACCACGTGGGGGTGACTGAGAACAAAATAAAAAGGTTGTGCTTTATGTGAATCTGAGCCAAAATGGTAAGTAGAACCTACAGCCTTTCAAGAAAATGCAACATTTTCAAGACGCTGCCTACGGAGAAGCCTTCCAGTACCCACGCTGTGGGTGAGGCTCGGTCACGCAACTAGTTACCTGCTGGTTTTCAAGCTCAACCTCAGAAATGAAACAACTTTCCAAGTCAGATGAAAACCAAAGCTCCCAAAGTTGACCTCCTTCCTGACCACCCAGCTACAGAGGAACCCACGGGGCAGGATGGGTTACCTGTACTTGCAGCTGTAGACGTTCACCTGGCCTGCCAGGACCGCCCCAGGGCTCCGCATGAGCACATCAGCCTCAGACGGCTGGTCTACTTCCGTGGAATACTCCACCACGACCATGTAGTGGCCGACCTGCGGGACCCGCAGCCGCAGGCGCAGCTCCACCTGTCAGAGAGCCCGAGCAGACGGACGTGAGATGCGCTGGGCATGTTTACACAGGCAACGGTGAAAATGGGGCTGAGTGACACCTGGGAGGAATTTTATAAGTCATCACAGTAAGAAATGTGGTCCTGTAGGTAGGGATGCCGGAGAAAATACATAATGATTGTTTAACTGCAATTTACATTTAATGAGGCAGCCGGTATTTTTATTGCCTAAATCTGGTCACCTGCTTATAGAGCCTTCTACTCCTACCCGTATATTTGCCTTGTTTCTTAAGGCCAGAGATACTCCAAATCTTGAAGAAGGAATTACCAACAGGGGGCCAAAGGGAATGGAAGTAAGCCTTGATGCTCCTTAACTGTTCTTTGATTGAAAAAGAAACTTTGAGTTGTATGAATGCAAACAATGTAAAGTGATACACACACCCAACTCCTGGGATGGTGACTAGTAATAGCCTGGTTTTCCTATTTACAAATCATTTCCTATGTCTGAAAATGCACACGTGTGTACTTTTCTGTCTCTCATTTTTAAGAAAACCTGTGCCCGTAGCAGGCCATCACGGACACTTCCGTACCATGGCAGCAGGACTGGACAGCTGTCACGGGTCACATGCAGGCTGCAGAGCCGAAAATATTTCCTGGCTGAGCCTTTATAGAAAAAGCACGCTCACCCCTGACCTTGCCTATCGGTTAGGAGCTTGGAGTCTGGACTCGCAGTGCCCCAGGCTATGCGACCTTGAGCAAGTTACTTAACACTTGTATGTCTCGGCGTCCTCCTGTGTGAAAATGAGGATAACAACAGTACCCACCGCCCGGATTATGAGGATTCAGTGAGTCAACGTGTGAGGCGCTCTCATGCCAGTGCCTGGCACGTCGTAAGCCCTGTACCAACAGTGATGATTTTATAACTGTGGTTATTGCTTTTGGCCGTGACTTTTTTTTTTTTAACTCGGTAGTATTTAGTGTGTCTATAGCAGTACATATAGAAATATTTCATTTTTCTGATGGCTGCCTATCATTCCATAGTATGAATGTAAAATCATTTATTTCACCACCTGTTGATGGACACTTAGGTTGTCTCTGATTTTTCCTGAAACATACAAGGCTACACGATCATCTACCTGTATGGTTCTGTCAGTGTCTGTATCTATCTTTGTATCCTTATGTGAGTATTTCTATAAGATTCCTAGAAGTGGAACTCGAACTGCTAGATCGAAGTGTGCTGAGCCAATGTTAGAACTCCATTCCTTAGCAGTGTAACCCACTTCAGCCTGTGAGCTCAGGCCCAGCCAAGCTTCACCACACTTAATTAACATCCTCCTGCCCCGTGCCTTCAGGAAATCCACTTCTACTGTTTCTCCTGCACAGCTCTGAATCCCACAGCTGCTATTTTCCACAGTGATTTTTCTATCTCAAAGTCTGGGGGAAAGGGTAAAAATAAAATTTCTAGACAAGCTGGAGGTGGGTTTACAATGGGTTCATAAGCATTCCATGTTGAGTACAAGAAGAGAAGAGAATTACTGAACAACTTTAGACTTTGTTGGAAAAATTTATACTTAAGAATGTTAAGGGTAATTTCTAAAAGACCAGAAAGCAATCTATGCTTACTGAACAAGCAGGGAGATAGAGAAAACTATCTCAATCAAACAGAAATCGGGAAACGATTTTTTTAAAGGTAAATAAAAAAGTGAGTAAACAAAATAAATAAGATGGCAAAAATAAGTCCAAATATCTCAGAAATGAATGGATATAAATGCTAGTAAATAATAGTAATAATCTAATCAGTAATTAGATTATTAATATTGAATACAATAATACTTAGAAATATAACTATATTTAATGTTAATATAGTAATAAATAAATAAAAAATCATCAGTAATCAGTAATAAATATAAATATAAATATAAAATAATATATAATATAACATACAAATATAAAATAAATAAAATAATAAATACAAAAATAAATATAAATAGATTAAAGTCACATAGGGAGCAGAGATAATTAGATTGAAATATTAAAAATCTAACTATGTACTAATTTACAAGAGACAGAGGCTTGCCTGGTGCCCAGCAGGAGTGTTCTGACTTAAAGAGATGAACTGTCCAGATCTCCTTCTCACAGAGAATAAAGGACACTCAGAGGGCAGTGAGTGATGGGGCTGGGAGGCAAAAACAGAATGGGACCAGAGCAGCCTCCATGGCAGGAGCTACAGGTAAGCAAAGGAGGCCACTCTGCAGAAGGAGAGGGGAACAGACAGACACACGGAGAGGCGGGAGGCCTCGTGGGGAGAGCCACGTGGCTCTGTCCTCACAGGTTCCTGGGAGACCTGCGTGCACTCAGTTCCCGCCCTCGGAACCCTGCCAGGCCTGTCTGTCTCCTAGGACAAAGCACTCCTTCACATGAGCTAGATCTAGAGGGCTGCTCTTCCTTTCAGCCCAGAGGCTGACTAGAACATGTAATAGCAGTATGGTTAAGTACAGTTACCAGTTCCTGAGCATCGTGGGGCACAGGGCACCCCAACAAGAGCCCCATGTGGATTATTCCATTGACTAGTTCCGTTATGTAGGTACTATTCTCATCTCCATTGTGTAAACCAGTAGATTCGGGCCCAGGGAGACTCTTCACAGCTAGTTAGTGGTGACCCAGGACGTGACCCAGGCAGTTTCACTCCAGAACCATCCCCTAAACCAGAGACTACCCGTGGTTTCCAAAAGGAAGGAAGGATGACTCAGCGTTGGTCTGGGTGGCTTATGAGGACCAAAAGTTAGACATTATAATGAACCATGTTTTGGTTTAATATAAAAAAGGGCTTTCTAATAATTATAGTTTACTTAAAAATGGAATAGTCTATCTCTAGAAGAAGCGAGTCCCCCATCAATTCAACAGAGACTAAATGAATAAATATCTGACAAGGATAATGTAGAAAGGATTCTTTCACAGGAAGGGAAATCAGATGATTCCTAAGACCTCTTCTAACACCATTAGTCTCTGGATTTCATCACAGTGATCTATTAATGCTGTGCAGTAGAGCTTTCCATGATGGCAAAAATACTCTGTGATCTGCACTGTCCAGCAGAGGGGCCACCAGACATGCATGATTACTGAGCACTTGAGATGTGGCTGGTGCTACTGAGAAACTGAGTTTTTCGCTCGACTTAAGCTTAATTAATTTAAATTTTTATAGCCACCTGAGGCTAGTGGCTACTTTATTAGAGAGCAGAAGTCTGTAAGCATCCAGATAAAACAGTAAGAAGGACTGTAAAATAAAACTGGACAGCCTGGGGCTTAGTTTTATGCATCACGTAGATAGAATAGCTCAGGACTGTGGCTCTGGGCTAAGGCAGAGGCAGGGACACCTCCTGCTGAATCACCAGCATCACTTCCTGGAGATGAGCCTTTCTCAACGGTACCTCCCTGCTGCGTGGGGGACACACACACATGCACGTGTATGTTGTATATACGTGTATGCACATATATGCATCTGTTTAAACACACACACAGCATGCGTTGGGAGAGCTACGTGGACTGAATACTAGAATGGTGAGAAAGAAAGACCATAATGTTTTTCTTTATGTATGTCTACACTGTTTTACTTCTTAAAACAAGTGTACATCTTCTATAAAATAAAAACGCAAATAAAGTAAAATGAAATGAAGACTCAACTTAAGAAATAGCGTGAAAATCCTATAACTGCTACCTTGAAAATATCCGAAATGTAGGTTAAAAATGGGACACATCTAAATGGTCAGTGAGAATGAACACCCTGTATATTTTCCTTCCACAGATTTAATCCCCTCAATGAACATTTTCCTCAAGGGAACAAAACAGAGACCACTGTAGAGAGCAAGGAATGGAGACACTGCGGAGGAAGTGGTTTTGTTCTCAGTGTCTGTGGGGAGGTGTTACACTGTGTCCTCTAATGCTGATACATAGCACTTCTAACTCAAATCTTAAGACAGTTTAGTTTTAAGGTGTTTTGAGGTTCATAGAGCTCCTGGAACAAAAGTAATGCCGAGACCTGCAGTAACCTGTCCGCTGAGCCATGAGGGAGGTGCCATTGGGTGGAGTGGTTCCAGATTCTGAGCTCAAGGAATTCAGCTGCTACAAATTGCCCAGCCTGAGGGGATGAACAGTCAGTGAGCGTTGTATCCTTTTAGGGTAAGCTTTAACTCCTGGAGGCCTTTCAGAGACATCTTGCCCTGAATCAGGCAGAAGAGGATGCCCCCTTATAAGTCCAGAGCAACAAAAGGAAAGGATTCTGTGCCCGCCCATGTTCCCCGCCATGTCTAGAACGTGCTGGGAGACTAGCCTCACCACCGTTCAGTGTGGTGGACCGCCCAGCCCCGACTCCAATCACAGAACTCAGCACACCTCTGACACCGCTGAGGACATCTTCCAGGTTCCCCTGAATGTGAGAAGCAACTGTGGCCAAGGGTTTTTAGAAGACAAGACAGGGAGGCAGTAACAGCTTTGACAGTAAAGAAAAGGCTGCCCCACCTCTCTCCCACTGAGGTCCGCCATGACTGGGTGTGCGGGGCTGGGCCGCCTCACTGCCAAGGCTCTTGGCTCCCCATCAAGCAGGAAGTGTCTGGCCTCACAAGCCAGGGCACAGGGGAATCGGGTCACTGGCAAATGCTGGTAAAGCAAGCAACTTCAACAACAACAACAACAGAATACAACAGTTACAACTGAGAACATAACACAGAGCGTCAAAGGGCGTCCCCGAGGCTCTTCTCCACTCCATTCTTTCACTCATTCACTCATCATTCTTCCGCAAACTCTTACAACATGCCTATTAGAGGAATCGGGAGATAAATTTTCATCTGCATGGGGAACGGACTAAGGTCCACCAAACCAGATTCCATTTTAAGCTCTTCCCCTCACCGGATGCACAGCCTTGAGGGTATCACTTGGGCGTGCATGGCCACTTCCATACGCAAGAGGGGGAGAGTCACTCCTAAGCCCCAGCTACGGTGTGCAAAGCACTTTGTGAATCTTACATTAAAGGCAGTCACCGCTGCAGAGGAAAAGCACAGGTAAGTGATTAACCAGAGCCTCCTGCTGCAGTTGTGACCCTGAGGCCTCCTGAGAATCCTTGCGCCCAAGCTCCCGAGGTAGAGGACCCCGGTCGTGCACCTGCTGCCCATACTAACTTCTCCCGGGGAGGGCCTGTGTCGGCACACGGCTCCGTGACGGGCAGCCTCAGCGAGGGGGCCTCATAGTAGTCCCGGGGGAGCAGCACCAGGTAGTCCTAGGAAATAAAGACCAAGAGGATGGTTATGCATTATGAGGGTGGCCCTGCGTTAGCAATAAAATAGCTAAAGAGACAAAGCTAGGTTACAATAGCCAGGTGAAGCTCTCTAGTTCAACTCTCCACATCGACTGCTTTGTTCGGGTCCCAGACTCACCGGATCGCACAAAGCAACCCATTGCTTGATGCACTGAGGACAAGCGCCTCAGGCGAACATTTTTATTTTCAAATCGCAGGGGGAAATTTACCAGCTCTTCTGGGTTGTTTCTACGTTCAAAGATAAAGACAACAACAAACTGTCAGTTGATAGAACATTCCTTTGACAGACTGGATGCCTGCATCCCTGTGGAACTCTGAGTTGCAGATCATGTATTATGGCTTTTTATTCCCACACCAGAGCCATGCTCGCCTGGCTTCGTCTAAAAAGTGACGTTTTGCCATCCTGGTGAATCATAGAGTGAGACTGGCCTTCTGCCCATTGTCGTAGGACAGGAGAGAAACAACATGTTCCACAGAGGCTGCCAAGTGGAGTCCACAGTGTAAATCCAGAGAAGCACCTCTTCAGGAAAGAGCAGAGTCCGAGCTTCTGAGATGATCCCCAGCACTCCTGGCATCGCCACCCACCCGCCGAGGGAAGGGGGAGGGAACATGCGCTGCACCAGAGAGAGACACAGACACAGACCACGAGGCTTCTTCTCTCTTCCCAGCCCTCAGTTTCTCTATCACAGAGAAGAGGAGAAAGGTTTTAGAGGGGAAAAGCAGGGGCTCAGTGGCCTTACGACCTGAGTGGGTTTGAATTTTAAAATGGTTATCGATCTATTAATAAGCTTCCTTCAGCTGGGACCATATCTCCTCATTACCTCATGGTCCCATAGATCCTAAAACAGTAAAGGTGGATAATAGATGCTCAATAAAATATTTTTAAGTGAAAATGCAATCACAATACGGAAGCATATACGTGAATTATGACACCACTGCAGTGACTAAATGTCATGAAGCATCTTCCACGCCTAGGTAGTAACTTTTATTGTGAACTTCTTTTTTCTTTTTTTTTAATTGTAATATAGTCAGTTTACAATGTTGTGTCAATTTCTGGTGTACAGCATAATGTTTCAGTCTTACATATACATACGTAGATTCCTTTTCATACTCTTTTTCATTATAGGTTACTATAAGATATTGAATAGAGTTCCCTGTGCTCTACAGGGAACTTGTTGTTTATCTACAGAAGAAACTTGTTGTTTATCTATGTTACATACACTAGTTAATATCTGCAAATCTTGAACTTCCAGTTTATCCCTTCCCACCCTCTTCTCCCCTCCCAGTAACCATAAAATTGTTTACTATGTCTGTGAGTCTGCTTCTGTTTTGTAGATGAGTTCATTAGTGTTCTTTTTTTTTTAGATTCCACATATGAGTGATATCATATGGCATTTTTCTTTCTCTTTCTGGCTTACTTCACTTAGAATGATGATCTCCAGGTCCATCCATGTTGCTGCAAATGGCATTATTTCCTTCTTTTTTATGGCTGAGTAGTATTCCATTGTATACATATTCCACAGTTTCTTTACCCAGTCATCTGTTGATGGACATTTAGGTTGTTTCCACGTCTTGGCTATTGTAAATAGTGCTGTTATGAACACTGGGGTGCATGTATCTTTTAGAATTAGAGGTGAACTTTTTCTTTCCATTAGCCCAACTGTATGTCCTATTCCTGGCCTCAATGGAATTTTCCTCTTCCTCATTTCTAACATTTGTGAAACATTCTTAAACTTTTGTAAAGCAACACAGCTTTCTACCAAGAAGTAAAAGAAACATAGGAATGGAATGAACAGCTCAAATCTTCACATTATCTTTATAAGATCCCAGATTTGGAAAAGACCTATATGGGTAAGCATAGTCCATACTGCCTGGTGCAGGCTGGGAACGTGCCTGAGATTTACTCATTTAGCCAATCAAATGGCTTGGGCCAGAAGGAAATGCTTTACATCTTCCACTCTGAGAGCATGAAACCAAGGATTGCCGAAGACTATAAGCAAAAGCAGACATCAAAGAAGAGGATCTGAGACAGCAGATCTCATCCCTGCAAGTCCCCTGGCCTCTCTGGCTCTTCTGCGTGCAAGGATACAGCCCTTCCTTTGACGAAGAGTTCTTTGTCCAAGGCAATCTGTTTGGTGATGCTGTTGCCACGGTCCAGGCAGAAGGAGGCAGGAAGCCTGTCACGGAGAAGCACTGGCTCTTCCTGTGTCTCCCTTCTCTTTCCACCACCAAGAATGTCACTGCTTTTAGAGTCTTCTCTTCCTCTGCCCCTTCTGATTCCCAGAGAGGTTGATTTTTTTTTTTAATGTCCTTCTGATTCATGATAAAAAATTCCATTTCTGAAAGGCTGGAATATATGCTTATGAAGATTTTACATTTATTTTGATAACTTCGACATTATGAGTTAAAAAAAATTTTTTTTTTGGCCTGTGAGAAGCTGGCTGGAAGACTATAAAAGCCATTTTAAGTTGGTTCCTATGTCATTATGTCATGTTTGAGGGCAAAGGTCACCATAGGTTCCTCTGTCCATAAGGGAACGAGCTATGATTTTTCTATCCTATGGTCACATGGGTCACTGTGGAGGGACCACCTCTAAAGGGGGAAGAATCTGCACTCAGAACCATTTCTTCTTACCAGGAGGACTCCCTCTGCCTTAATACAAGCAATCCACGTCCCTGGGACAATTGAAAATGGGTCTGCAAAACCATTTCCGGGGACAGTGACAAAGGCTGGTCCCTTACTCGGCTGAAAGATGATCTCCTTGCTCTGAGCAGCACCTATCAGAAACACAAAGAACTGCTTGAGGCATTTTTCCAGCAGTAAGTGTTCTGACTTTAGATATTCAGCTTTGAACATTCAGTTTACATCTGAAAAAGTTTCTGATCAGATTTACTGATCTTATTTTAAACAACTGCATGAATGCATATGACTATGTATAAAATAGGCTAGAAAGATGTTGATAAGATATTAGTGGCTAAAAGCTAGTATTGTAATCTATTAATTTATTAAATATATCAATACACATAAACTGCTTAGAAAAATTCTTTGCACATAGTAAGTATTCAATATGTTGCATTAGATATTAAGCTATTTTTTTCCTTTTTGTTTATATGCAATTTAAATTTTTAAAAAATTTTTATTGAAGAACAGGCATTCATTTTGAAATAAGAAAAAGTTTTGATTTTCTGTTTGTTTTCAGGATGCAAAGCGCTTTCTTCTGCATTAAACAAACAGAACCTTTTGCAGAAGATTCAGACACAACAAAACTGCTGCATCTGAGTCCAACGGAGGCTTTTTCTTTAGAAGAAATGTTTATTCCAAATACTTGTATTCACTCTCCTGTTCTACAAACATCTACCGAACCCACTATGTGTCAGGCCTGGAACTAAGTTCTGGGGACGAGGCAGTGAACACAGCCAGCATGGCCTTCACTCCCAGATAGTGGGGACACGGGAGGGGAGGGGTGACAGACCAGAAGAGAATACAGCACAGCGTGGACAGTGATGTCTGGGAGGAGGCACAGGTTACTGCAGGAATTGCATAACTGGGGCTCCTAACTCAGATGTGGGGGCTTAGGTGAGGTGCCCCCGAGGCCAAGAAAACAAACCACAGTGTATTCCAACTGTTTGAGTTAACTGAGGGCAAATTACTGATGGAGTGTCACGTGGGAGGCAGTGGGTCTGCTAGAGTTTGGGGTCTGAACACTGGGTCTTGTCTACAAAGCTGGGCGCTTAAGCAATTTCCTACACTTCTTAGCTGTTTCCTCTTCAACCCTCTTCAGTTCTCAACGTTCTTATGAGAGGAAATGGAGGCCAAAGCACTCTGTAAATGATAAAGCCGGCTTGCTAGCTCTTCCTGTCAGTTACTACCTAATCAATCTCCAGCCTTACAAGCTTGGCTGACACAACTTGGGAACACAGGTCTGACTCGGCTGTGGATACTAAATAAAGACGCTTACATTTCAGTCCTCGATTAAGATTCCACTGATGCCATTTTGTGTCCCTGTGGATTTCCCAGTGATCTCGTCCCGGAATCTGTTTCCAGGACTAGCAGAAGCCCTCACTCCTCGCAGAACAGGCTTCCTGGCCTCATGTCTGACTGCGGTGGGACCTGCCCTCAGGAATCCCTGAATGACCCTGGAACTCTCTAGGGCTTCATGCTTTTACCACGTTCATCTTAGAAGTGCCTATCCTCACCCATTTCTCCTGTGTCCCAATCAGACCAGGCTCCAGGCTTCATATTTACTGAAGAGATCAACTTTGTGAAAACTGGAGAAACCGCTTCACTAATTAATCAGATCTCTAACCAAAAGAGGCTTGAAAATTTACCTACCTGCCTTAGCCCGGGATGGATAAATAGTTACACGGCCAGTTACTGCTTCAGGTCCAGGGTTAATATATCTCAGAATAATGCGAAACAAGGAGAGACTTGACTTCCCCACGTTCAACACGATCCTTACTTCATTCTGAAAAATACCGCAAAAGCATAGAGTATAGAAGAGACAACTGGTTAAAAGGAATGCTAGTCAGAGACTTTGCTCAAGTCTCACCACTGGGCTTGCGGTGAAACTACATACGCGCACCAGGCACACACAAATTCACACTCAAATACACACCCATTGACACCCACCCAACAAGGACCAAGTAAATAACTCTGTGGAAGACAGAGACAGGCAAGTCGGGTGATAAATTAAAACCACTTACAATTACAGTTACAAGGAAAATGCACTCCGCTGGCAACCGAGATCCTCTTTGGACCTTTTAGTTAATCAGGCAGACAGAGCGGAATGTTAGATGGATTAGTTTAGAGAAAGCCACGGTGATGGGGGAACCACCACTGGCTGGGAGACGTAAAAAGGGAGAAGAGAAGGAAGTGTATTACTGCCACCACCCAGAGTCCATGTCGTGTACGGGACATTTGAAACAGACACAGAAATCAATGGTGGCTAAGGAGAGGTTATGAGAGCCTATGTACATTAGTGATGAAGTCTAGATGTACCCAAAATCTGCCTGCTAAATCATATGGACTTGATCTCAATCCCTGTCCAAGAAGAACGTGGGCTCTCTGCTGGGGAAAGGGGGTCCTGCTGGTCCCCAGGCCCCTGACGCTCACACAATGTCGTGTAAGGGTTTCTGAGCCCATAATCTTGAAGGAAAGATTAGACTATTTTAATTCTGAACCATAGACCACATGTCCAGATCCAACTGCAGCCCAAGGAAAATTCATGAAACGTGGAAATTTCTCTGTCAGGGGTTCTTTGGGCCTTCCCTCCAGCTCCTCTGGTTAAAATGAAGGGGACTTGTGTGAACAGATGTCTATGACAATAAAGACAATAAAGGGTAGAACCCTTCCTCTGGGAGCAGAAGCTGCAGCTGACCCCACTGAGAACCTCCCACTGTCTCCCTTAACTTAATGGAATTAATCTTGAAATGTTAGTTCCAAGTCGGAAAATAAAAATGCAAAAATGTATTAAGGGCAGAGTCAAGTAAGTAGTGATTCGAGGGAACACCATCCAAATCCTCTGATGAAAATACTTACAGAAAAGAATTCATCATTAGAAATTCATTCCTTTGTGTTAACCAGCTGTTCTTTCAAACTGTAAACATCTGTGAGAAGGTATATACCTTCGCTCTTAGTCCTTCACATCCTATTATGACTTAATGGAATGCACTGCCTTTTTAAGAATAATGAATATCAGAGAACTAAAGAAACTGAATTGCTGTATTTGGGGAGAAGAGAAAAACACTGATGTGTCTTAAGATCCTAGGTATTGTTAGTGAAAGGCATCCCTGATGGCAGACTCTGCCTGGCAGGTAGCAGCGTTAGAGTCAGCACGGCTCCAAAAGAGCTGGGACCCATCCCTGTTTCCGTAAGGGCTGCCTGAGCTAGAAAGAACAAGGACCAGTTTTAGACCTGCTGAGGACACATACTGAGTTACCATCATCATTCATTTGCCTCTTTTATTCTGAATTTCTCCACTGAGAAACACAGCTTGAAGAGACCAACCTTATAAAGAGATCAACACTTCAATGACTATACAGAAATGTTTAGCTACAAAGGTGTGTAAGTTCTAAAGGTAAACAGACAATGTGTCAATTCCTTAAATTATTCCACTGCACAGCCAAGAGAGATGGGTATGGTAGAGAAGATTGGAGGAAAGGAGAAATACAGAAAAGAAAAATTAAATAGCACTGACTAAAACTCCTGCTTTATCTTAGTTTCTACTCATATAGTAATTCAGAGTTTTAAAAAAGTAAAAAAAAAAAAAAGCATTGGTCAAAGATATGCAATACAAGCTTTATTGGAATTACTTAAATCAACTCATTTTTATTCTCCACAAATGGACTTGAAGAAAAATGTCTCTCATGTTAAAATATAGCCTAACCTCATTTGGAAAACGTCTTACAAAAAGTCTCCAGAGGTAAACACCATTTTCCCTTTTTTAAAAAAAATCCCTCCATTTTCTGATTTGTTGACCAACATAAACTAACAATAAATTCTGAAACAGATATATGCTTATCAGTTAAAATCCACCCTTAACCCGAGCCCCATCCACACCTGGAGAACAAGAATCCTGGGCTCAGTTTTGGGGCGAGCTCACCTTTAGGCGGCTTCCCGAGGGTGCTGTGGGTGAGCAGCCAGGCTGCTCTGCCCGGGGCTGTTCCCTCCCGGCTACTTACCTGCACCGAGGTCATCTGAGCATAGCCTCTCCAGCTAAACTCAGGAAACTCCAGGGGGTCAAATCCAAACCGAAGTGCTCTTCCATGAGGTGTAGTGCCGTCTTCAATCTCGTATCTCATATGATGCAAATCCGGGAAATAGTAGTTGTTTTCAGGTCTTTTATAAACAAAAAGTAAACGTGGACACAGTAAGTGAGGTTCATTGATAATCTGACAGCCTTTAATCCCAACAGCTATCACTGAAAGAATTCCCAATAAATTGACAGAAGGCATTAAACAAGGACACATGAGAGAGGCCCCCTGCTTTTTTCCTCTAAATCATTGCTTTTACTCATGTGAACATTCACAGAAAATACATCCAACACCTACTCATTCCAAGCAGTCAAAAGAGAAAATCATTTAGAACAACCCATAGTGGTAGGATCTTTAAAATGTTCTAAATGGTTGCCAACAGTTTAGCAAAGTCAAACTGGGTCATTTACTATAAATTCATTCATTTATATACTCATATCACTGATTACACAAATGTTAATATCTATGCCAGGCACCACTGCTAAGCACCATAGTGAACACAGCATAAAACACGTCACACACTAAGTTTACAAGTTAGATGCATTCTCTCTATATGGACATACACATTTTGATCATTAGAATGACTATTCTATGCCTTGTTTTCTCTTAAACTGTAGGCCTATAAATAGATTCCTTTCAAGAATCCAATAACGGTGGTCACAGAGAATGATCAAAAATAGTCTAACACTTCTGTGACATTTTACATCCAAACTACTTTGAAGTTCTTCAAATGGCACATTTTGACAGCCTAGTCACAAGCTAATAGCTGTTAGTGGATTTAAAGCCATAAAGGCCAATTAGTCAAAGGAAATAAAGGGCATGCTCCTATACTGCATAATACTGCATAAAGAATTAGGAACACTTAACGACTTTTCTGGAGGAAATTTACAAAGATCCCTAAAAGTGTTCATTCCCATTGACCCAGTAATTCTACTTTCAGGAGTATTTTCTAAAGAATGATTTTACAATGTCAAAAATTAACATGAAATAATTTTTATAATAATGAAAACTTGGAAACAATATTTAAGTGTACAATTATGAAATAATCAAAGAAATTATTAAATATTATGTAACCATTAATATTTTGAAAACAATTACAGTGGAAAATGTTCATGATATCAGGTGAAGAAATTAATAAAATTTATATAAAAATACTAATTTTTATTCATATAAAAAACCTAGAAAAATGTACAAAAATACTAAAAGGGGTTTTATCTGGGTGGTGGAATGAAGATTCTTCTTTGCCTTTTTACTTTCAGGTACTTATTAAAATTTTACAATGAACACATATTACATTATCACAAAAACTATTTAGAAAACAAAGCTTTCTAAACTTGCAAGAAAAACTCAAAATGCACAGACAGAATCATAAACAAACATCTGGAGGAATTTAGGACAAAAAAACCCTCAAGATTTATCAACTTGGAGGAAAGGTACTGTGGCATCTATATTGCTGGTTAGCCATCCTTGTATTTCCGTTATCATCTACCACTAAATCAAAGGACAATCTAAATTTCATATATACATGTATTGGCTGTAATGTCAAAAGTCAATATTTTGGCCTCAGGGTGGGTGATTTATTCTATTCAGGTGCATTATTTTAACTTCAAAATTACCCAATCACCTACAGAGCTGGAAGGAGGAAAAAACTCACGCTGGTTAAATAGGGCAAAAGCTCACTTTATCAACAGGAGGGTGGAAAGAGGTAAAACATGGGTGGAAAATGTTTCTGAACCAATTTATGAAGTTCCTCTGGTCCATCGTGAGCCTCGCTGGTCTGCAGGGAAACAGACTACAGACATGCCTTATTACTGAGGCCCTGCGACTCTCTGACTCTGAGAATTCAAATGCTGGAAACGCCGAGGAAAAGCAGAGAAGCACCTTCCAGGTACAGACGACCCACCCTGGCTGCGTTACAGGTCTCTATGAACCTGCTGGCAGTGCAGCAGTGAAGGTGCTGGAGGCTGAGAAGAAGGTGTACTTCATGAGAGTTTCAGCACATGATTAAAAGTCAGAATACTAAAACTTAGTTGTTTTCTTCCTTCCACATCCATCCATTATGGGTGGATCATGGCTTCAGACAAACACAGAAATTGCTAAATAGGCCGGATAAAAGGACAGCCTACCCCAGACCTGCTATAACCACCCCCAACCCTGCCTCCCGGACCTCAGGCTCCTCCTTCCTCCCTTGGTCCTATAGTTTCTTTTAATTTGCTCCTGCATGAGATGAGAGACGCCCTCTCTTATAAAATTGCTAACGTTTTCTTACCCTCCACTCCCCACAGTCATGGGTCCCAAGGGAGAAGCAAGAAGTGCATCTCCTTGGCCCAGGAGCCCTCCCGTCTGCTGGGCTCCTCCATGTGACTTGTCCATGGAGGCTGGGCTGTGGGAACCCACCTCGAGCATCCAGCCTGCATCTCACCTATGGGAACTTTCCAGTGAGGCCACTCTGTTATGTACAAAGTGGAACAGTTTTTAGGGCAACTTTACCTCCTTCTTTAATTAGACACACTGACAGGTGTCCGGACTGCAAATGACAGTACAGCTACACTGCCCTCGCACCTTGGGACTGCCTCTCTCTCCACCAGAGCTGTCAGCACGGGCAGGACTCCCTGAGAGAGTCCTCAGGACATCAGTATGGGAAGGGACCTCCCTGAAGACTCACCGCTGGCAGGCCTTCCCCACGACATGCTCTCGGCACTGGCAGACTCCAGAGGGCCCACTGCACATGGGGGTGACGGCTCCGCCAATGTCACACCGACATCCTGAAAGTTGGGAAACAGTTGTGGTCACGCATCAAAGCACCTCCACGCTGGAGGCTTTCCCTCCCTCGGTGAGAAGCGGAAATCAGGACGCCCAAGGTTGCAGGGTCGTGCTTTCTTTCTCCCGCCACGTCTTACATCCGGCAGGTGTCTGCAGTATGTAGGAAGCTCTCAAAGTAAGATGGCATGTTCCCCCCTGAGAGTCCACTTGAAAGCTGGAGCTGCACTTGTAGGCCAGCTCTAGTACTTTGTGCAGTGTAAGGGGCCAGCAGCCCAGGAGCTGAACATGCTTTCACCACACAGCGCTACTGTAAACAACGTGTGCTAAGCAGAGGCTGCTTGAGAGATACAACAGTAGCCTTGTGGGGCGACAGACCCTGCAACTGTATCATTTAACACAATATTATCCTGCGGAAGGTTTTTTGACAATGCAAAACGTATCTTTGAAAGTACTAAGTCGCGACATTATTTACATCTCCCTCATGACTCCACCCATTCCAATTATGTTTTTTTTTTTTTAATAATTAAAAAACAGCGTGCTGGTAGAAGAAAGGTGGAAGCAGCCCTGTCTGCGATTTATTACTAGTTTTAAGGAAATGTTTGGCCAATTTCCCAGGACGGAGTTTTTCAGTCCCATCCCATCAGAAAGTCTGCCAGAGGACAGTGAAGTCAGAAGCAAGGTTATTCTGACAGTCTTTGTCCAGCAACACCTGTGCCCTGCTCAGGACCCCCCTCCCCCGCCGCTGGAGGGATTTACCTTGACACCCAAAGTAATTGCCCTTTTCCAAAGCAAAATATCCATCTTCACATGTGTCACAGGAATCACCACTGACATGGGACTTACAGTGACAGTCACCATCTAACTGCAGAACAATGAGCAGATGACAAAATTTGGTAAGATTACAGAATCTTCTAATCTTCAAGATTTAAAACTGGCTCATTATGTAATACGAAGCAGTGTAATCAGGATCTGAAAACTTCCAAGAGGATGACCGTGTGCTGTGTAATTACAGAGGCACTAACACCCACCTGCAGGAACCCCACAATCTACTGCTGCCAGTCTACTGGCACCCAGGAAAAACCAGCCCACGTTACCTGTCCGCACTCTCCAATTCCGCTCACGGTTCCCGCCACATGGCATCGGCACTCTGGGAAGATAAGAGAGCAGCCTTGGACCAAGGTCACACAAAGGGCAGTCCCGGCTCTGGGAGCAGGACACACCCTCAACATGACATGTGCAGTCACTTTCTAGCCGGCTCAGCAGGACTCCAGTTTGTGCCCGAGGCCTAAGGCTGGACCGCTTTCTGGGGTCAGCAGCACAGTCAGATCAATACCATCTACCTACAAAGAGTACTCGTTCATTTACGACCATGCATAAAAGACAAACGCTGCAACACCGTGGGATTTTTTTATTCTGATGTCAAGGTCATTATTGACATGCTCACATGAAATTACACCCTATGGAAGGATATTCGCTCCACTTAGCCATCTTAAGCTTGGTGGTTTTTAAGTTCCTATCCTGGCTTCAATCTAAGCATAAAAGGAAATAAAATTAAATCAGAAAGAGTGGATTATAAAAACAAGGCAGAAAAACCGTTTATCAAGCAGCTGCCGTCCATCACAGACAACATAATACATATTGAAACAGGATATAAATCCCTTGCTGAGATTCTGAAGATGACAGAAGTTCTGCCAAAAGTGGGGGGGAAAACCCATCAAAACATTTATACAGAATTTCAGACAAATTGAACAGATTAAGTCAATAGCTCTTCTGTGGGTTTAGCCACTGAGGTAGAGAAAAGGAAGTTACAATATAGTAAAATGTTGTATGTAGGAGAACCTACCTGAACACCCATGGGGGTTTCCTTTGGCCAGATTCCAATATAATGGTTTGCAGATGCTACAGGCAGGACTTTCAACATGAAGCTTGCATTGGCAATACCCCTTAAAAAGAAAATCACACTAACATCTGACATAGAATTAAGAGCTTTCCAAACAAGTGTTCTGAACAAAGCTTGTCACAGAAACACATTTTGGTTGTGAAAAGTAAGTTAAGTGTATCCAGGGGAAGTAAAAGTACTGGGTTGATTTCAACAGCCTGCTCATTGCTTTCGTTTTATTATTTATTTGTTGTACACATAATCCATGTTTGTGCTTAAAACAAAATTGGAAAATTTAGGAAACATTTTTAATTACTCTTATTTGTAACACTGTCATTATCTGTTGATTCTGTTCCAGCATGGACTATAAACTCACATGGAAAAACATCTGAATATTTAACATGCTGAGAGAGTCAGTAGAAAATTATGTTTATCTGCAAGCATTTCTGTAGTGTGCAAGGGTCACTGCCTTGCTGAAACATCGCCGAGCCTCAGAGTGAAGATGCAGAGCCAACCCTTCTGTTCCAGCTTCTCCAGGCTCTGAGGCTAAGAAGACAGATAACTTCTAAAGTGTTTAGAAAAATGAATCAGAATGCCATAGTATTGTGCTTGGAGTAATAGTAAATAAACTGCAATTTCTTTGTACACAGACAGCTTTATTAAATGTGTACTAATCTTTGATTTTCTTAACTTTGATTATATGTGTCAGGCTTATGTGCAGGGCTCCTGCGTGGCAATGCCCTCAGAGTAACCTATAGTAAGAGCTAAACGCCAGGAGCCTAGAATTCAAAGTTTAAATAAACCATATTCTTTTGTTTTCAAAAAAAATCACAGTGTCACATATGCATTTTGAAAAAGAGCAATGGCCTCTTCAAGCAACTTGGCCTCAGGTCTTACTTTAATTTCATTTTAATTTCAGGAAGCTCCCGAATGTGTTTGTCTCAAGCAAGCATCAGAACAATAGTTAGAGTTGCTTTTACAAACCTCTACTCACCAAGCTGGAGTCCAGGGTACCGGCGGGATGGCAGGCACTGCGGGAGCCTGTGTATGATTCAGAAATGTTTTAAATGTCTGGGGGTTTAATGTTTGTCTCTGTGTTTTGATGTTTTGAGTTGTTTTGTTTTTAAGATTTACTTGTTTTTAAAACTAGTGCATCTACATTTGTATTTTTTGATAGAAGAGGGTCAAGGACTTCGGATGTAACTCAGAAAAAGACAGCATGAATAATCTTTATGGTCCTTAATCCCCACATCACCCCTTCTGCCACTGAACAGCTCTACCCCCTGCCCACTACTAAAAGTTCACTTCTAACTGATGATGTAGGGGGAGACTGGGAGTCTAGACTTTTGAACATCTTTAGGGTTATCCAGAAGAGGGCAGTATTGTATCAAGAGATTTTTATAATTGCCCAATTAGATGTTACAGAATTTTCTAAGTACATTTTTTAGTTAACCAAGACTTAATTCCTTAATTATCACAGCCCCTTTATTCCCCACCTGTACTCAAATTATTTCTAAAATCAATTTGCTTTCTTGCCTTAGTCAGTATTGTATTACAAACCCAATATAATCTCTTCAATAAACTGGGATCTTACAGTGTCTCAGTATTACTACAATACAGCATTAGAAATGAAGCGAGGTTGGGTAAGCCTGCTCTGAGCCTGCTTTTTTAAATAATTTAAATAAACCCATAATATGATCTTGTTTTCTTACATGCTGCTCCCTAGACTTTTTGCCTTTATTGTCTCCTCTCTGTCTTTCTTTGCTTCAGCTTTCCCCTTGGTCATCTTCTCTCTCTCTCTTTCGATGCTCTCGAATTCTTCCGTAATAATCAACACAACCCTCCAGCTCCTTGCTGTTTTCCAACCCAGCCCTGCCGAGCCTTTGGCTCCTCCCCAGGCTGCCGTGGCTGCCACAGCACTTCCCACGGCACTTCCTTCCACTCTTGAGCCCGTGGGGGCTAGGACACCCAGCCCAGGACAGCCTCCCTCTCCAGGGACCTCCAGGCCTTCTCCAAGGCGAGCAGCCTCCTCTGACAGCTGGCTACCGTTTCCACTGGCAAGAAAGCCTGGTCTCAAGGATTCTGGTCCGTGAGGCTCTGGGGACTCAATCTGGACAAATGACTCCACATGCCAGGCTCCAAGTGCCATCAGGAGCAGGAAGGGCTGTGAGAAAACCACATCCTCCTGATGGAACGTCTGGGTCAGCCTTTCTCAGCTGAGAAAGGGTCCTTCCCCTGAAAGCAGCGGTCAGGACCTACTTGCCACTGGAGGCTGCAGGCACCGAGCGCACAAGGGGATTCCTGGGGCGTCCTCGGTCTGCGCCCTGTGCTACGGAGCCCAGCACACTCTCACCTCCTGTATCTACGGAGGGATGAGGACCGACAACCTGGGACAGCATTTCCTCCTTGCCTCAATCTTTCCAAACTAAATAAGACTCGGTTCACCCGACTCCCGGCCCCTCAGACCTGTGCTGAGGTGTGATGACACAGGCCCCCAGGAGGCCAGCGGCAGGAAGAGAGAGGAGCAGAAACCCAGCAAAGGCCTGCTCTGCTCACCAGCAAGGCGACCTGTCAGAACACCTGCAGGGGACTATGGACAGAGCAGCCACATCGGTGCCACAGCCCCGAACCAGAGAGAAGCCCTGATGCCTTGGGAATTTGCCTTAGCTAATGGGGTCACCTTTGCCACACTGCTATACAGAGAACTCACATGCAAGCCAAGAAACACAAATTTATAACACATGAAAATTTTCTTAAAAATTTTAGGAAAAACTCGTTTTAGATTTCTTTGAAGATGCATATCTGACATGAGCATTTTCAATGGACTAAAATTGGGGAGGAACCAGGGAGATTAGGGTCAAGCGTGTAGAGGTGACCAGTGGTGGGTCTGCAGGGGTTGGCTGGCTTCTCTGGGAGGCTGGCTGCTCCCACTTCAGAGAGGAACCCGCCCCCCGGCATCCTGGTGTCTTCCCTACCTTGGCAGTGGGGGAAGTCAGAAGCTCCGGAGAGACACCTGTCACACCGCTGTCCAGTGATCCCCGGCTGGCATTCACACTGGCCAGTCACTGGGTTGCAGGGCGTCTGGTAGGAGCCGAGGGCTGAACACTGGCAGGCTGGGTGAAAAGACCTCAGTTAGACCCAGGGCAGCAGGGCATGGGACCCAGAAAAGAGCACGGAGGTGGGGCCAGAAAGACCCAAATCCAAGTTCCAGCTCCACCTCTTATCAGACTTGGAACCTGAAACAAGTCACCTAACTGCTCTAAGCCTCAGTTTCCCCTTTCTTAAGTGGGAATGATATTAGCGTCTACTTGACAAGGTTGTTGCCAGGATTAAGTAAGATAACACTTGAAAGAGTTCAGGACGGTGCCTGTCTCATACTGAGCAATCAGTAAGTGCTCCTGGTTGTTTTTCTGCTTTGTTTTGCTGTTGTTAATTTCACATTCAGCAAGACCGGCTGGCCATGGACGAGGGCTTTAGGGAAGCTTCTCGCATTCAGTAATGGTGCTCGCTCATCAGAGGAAGATAGAGGGAACAGCAGATGGGGATGTGACTCAGTGGAGGGGCCCAATAATTCCTCATCCCACTGGGGATCCAGTGCAAACCAATCCAGTCCAGACTGGCCTACAACTCTCCCCTCTTTTATCCCTGTCCACCTCTCCTCGTGCTCCATTTCTCAAGGTCAAGTGTAACTGATTAATTGTGAAAAAAGTGATGCATCAGGGTTGGGAATGGATGGGGAAAGCATGCCAGTTTTCCTTCTTCCACCTCAAGATGGTGAATAAAACACGCTTGGATGGAGAGAAGAGATTCTGGCCATTCCCCTCTCTGCTCCGTCCCACCCAGCCAGGTTCCACCCAGTGTCTGCAGTTAACCTCCCACAGGGCTGCAGTATCATTCATCACTCAGCGTCACTCACTCAGCATCACTCAGCACTCACTCTGCAAGGACCTGCTTCTGGGAAGAGGAGAGCAGTGGAAATGGCCCACTGACCTCCCGAGCTGGAGGGGTTTCACATCTTAAGAACTGGAGAAAGTTACCTTGTTGAATTCCACTGTTACAGAGTGAAGTTCAGAAGTTAAGTGACATTTCCAAGGTCACCGAACTAGCCTGCAGCAAAGGGCTTCAGTCTCTGAGACAGACATTTCTGGATTCAAGCACCAGCCCCACCACTTAGGAGCCATACAATCACGCACGTGACTTAGCCTCTCTAAGCCTCAGGTTCCTTTTCTAGAAACCAGAGTTGATGCTAGCATCTCCCTCATGAGATCGCTAGAGAATCAGCAGCCACAAGGTATCGGGAGCATCATGCACAGCGCTTGCACAGAGGAAGTGCTCACTCCTGTTAACATCACCATTGTGATCATCTAGTCCCCCAGTGCTCAGGAGGTGCTCTGAACACCAATCCACGCTGCATTAATAGGGATCAGTGGATTAGTATTCCTGACTTCCAAATTTATATTTGGTGTATGCAGTAAGAATATATATACACACAACCTGTTTGCAAGGTTTCAAACTTTCCACACTTGTTGAGGCCTTGGGAGAGAAAAGATCCATGAGATAAAGTGCCAATTCCAGTGATTTACTTGCAGGCGTCCTGGGGCTCTGCAAAGCCCCACGGCGCTAAGCCTTGGAGCGCGGCGCTCCCGAAGGGATGAGACCATGCCGCTTTCACTCTCTTTGACAGCACTCAGCCCAGGCCCATGAGTGGTGAGTTACTCCGAGACTGCTCTTCTCTGCTAATGATAATGGTAGCTTTTGCCCAGAGTTGTTCGTTGGAATCATAAAATACTCCCTGCTGGAAGCAGACTTTGCTCGTCTCCTCATTTACAAATTCCCTGGAACTTCAACCAGTTTATGTGACTTGTTCTGAGAGGCCCAGCTAGGGACTGGCAGGCCCGGGAGAATTTACCATCATTCCACCCTCCTATTGTATACACGGATATCCAGCAGACTTTGAATGAAGGCCTACTGTGCTCAATGGCACCATGACTAGGTGAGGGGGTGGAGATGAATATGAAAAACACACATTTCCTGACCACAATGAGCTAGAAATCCAGAAGAGGGCTGGAGAATTATCCACACGGTGTGAAGCAATGTTCCCGGCACCACTGCCTAGAAACCGAATGTAAGAGAGGTGAAGAATCATGCCTAGTGCCCCCAGCCAGCTCCTGGCAGACAAAAGGACAAGGACTCAGCTCTTCTGCTGTCTGGGTCAGCGTTCTTTCATGGCCCCAGGTTCCCTGCCGGCCTGTCTGCAGAGATCAAGTCCCTAACTAGCGGCAGATTACTGGGGAGACAATCTTGGGCTCTGTGATGATTAATTTTTGCATGTTATCTAGGCTACAGGCTTCAGACATTTGATAAACACCTGTTGAGATGCTGCTATAATGGTGTTTTGTTATATGTGACTGATATTTAAACCAGCTGACCTTGAGTAAAGTAGGTTACTCGCCACAGTGTGGGTGGGCCTCATCTAATCAGTTGAAGACCTTAAGAGAAAAGACTGAGGTCCTGGAGGAAGAAGGAATTCTGCTTCCAGACAGCCTGAGGACTCCAGCTGCAGCATCAAGCCCTCTCTGGATCTCCAGCCTGCTGACCAGTCCTGCAGACTTTAGAGGTTCCAGCCCCACAACCATGTGAGCCGATTCCTTAAAGTAAATCTATACATCTATAAATATATGTATATATATATGTATACATATATACATACATACACACATCCGACAGGTTCTGCTTCTCTGGAGAACTCTGACTAACACAGGTTACTTCTGCTATTCTGCCCTACAGGAAAGTGAACGCACAGAGGAAAACATCCGTGCAGGCAGTCGGGGGAGCAGTAGGAGCCTGGAGCACAGGGGGGCAGCTCCAGCCAGTATAATGTGGGTGACTCCGACACTGACTCCCAGGGCCAGAGCGCTTGTCCAGGGAGCCTCAGGAGATGCAGAAACACTCCAGAGGTGACAACAAAGGCACTGCCTTAAACGCATGTCCATTATCCCAAACCATGAGTTTCTCAATCTGGCATCATCCTTTGTATTTCAATCCAATATCAAGGAAAGCTGCCAAATCCCAAACCCAAACCCCAATGCTGGCAGCCTTTTTCTCACTCTTGGAAATACTATAAGGCCTTACAGATATTTTAACTCTGCTCTCTGTTTTGATCCAGGTCCTTCAAAGTTTCTGGAGTATTTTCTTCTCATCTGCTCCTTACTGTGCTTCTACTGAAGACACCTTTGTTTCCAATGAGTATAAAGGAAAATGATAAGAAAGGTCCAGGGAATCGGGGGTTTTGGCTGCTGTGCTCCCCCAAACCTTCCAGCATCAAGCACAGTCCTGGCCCCTACTATATGCCAAGTAGATATTTGTTAAACGAAGGAATAAACAACTATCGAAATCCTTTTCCCGGTCCAGCCCTGCGGCTCTATTGCTGTGTGTTCTCTCTCTGAGTCTGCCGTGAGAGGCACTGCCCCCTCTTCCCCAATGCCGCTCTTCCCCAAGAATGCCATCCTCTTCCCCAAGACGCTCACTTACAAGACAACACGTAAATTACACGGTAAACAGGGCTCCTTACTGTTTCGGAGGTACTCCCATTGCCTGTGATTTTAAAGCTTTTCCTTCTGCTGAAAAAGCAGGCTGGTGCCTTCTGCAGTTCAGAACCGCGAAGCCAACCTCCACAGTTCCACAGTAGCCACCACCTTCCCCCTCTCTGGCTGAGCGGGCTGAGGGCAGATCAAATCTACAGAAAATCTTAAGGCTTCTTCCAAACAGCCACCTCAATGTTCTCCTAGACAAACAGTAAACCACAAAGTAAAGGACTGGTTCAAAGCAAAATCGCACAGAACTTGGCCCAGCCCTGTGGGTTTTGTTTCCCGCCTTGGAAAGGCTGGGAGGGCTCTCCCGGGAGCATCCCAGGTCAGAAACTTCCCCCTGCAGCACCATCTGCCAGCGACCGGCACCCTGGGTCTCTTCCTGGGGCCAGTTTGTGATTCACGAGAACATGCTGACAGGTAGGAGGCTAACCTTGCATGGGCCACCACGTATGTATAGGAGTTTTCTAAGGAATGACCTACAACCAAAGCCCAAGGACTACAGCAAATTCCGGTGGGGACTGTTTGGGCCCTGGGGCACCGAGGTTTGGGGGCAGCTATAGCACGAGTGCCTTAAGCTCCTAGTCATGGGAGGACCCCTGTTTCCACACTCCCACCCTCCTGGCCTCTGTTCCAAGGGCTGACTAGTTGCTACTTAGCAATTGCACTGGAAAAGGGGGAGAAGGAAAGAAAGAAGAGGAAGAGAAAAATGAAGGAAAGGAATGTAGGAATGAGGGACAAAGAGGAGGAAAAGGGAACAGTAAACCCTCAAATGACCAAGTTACCAGAGTCAACATGTGTTTTGTGGCCAAGCCAGGCGTCAACATACATGTAAACTTTCAGTACACATGGACAGCTCTCCCACGCAGCCCCGCACCTACAATTTGACCTACAAGAAAGAAAACTAACTGCAGGGCACTTGACTGAGTCAAAAATAAAATGAGAAGGAGGCAGCCTTGTGCTTAGAGAAGTCTGGATGAAATTAAGTTAATGCAAAACATAAAGTCTCACCGGACTGCAGCTGGCAAGAACAATTAAGAAGGGTTTTTAAATTCTCTTAAAGAAGACTTTTAAAACCTTTAAAGCAATGCAGAGCACAAAGCCATACGAACATTTTTCTGGCTAGAACATAGCAGACCATCTGACGTAGCATTTGGGGCCACGCTGATTTGATTCTAAAATCATGAGCCAAGCAATCAATTTCATCTAAAAAAGATCACAGATTAAAATACTGGGTCAGCCCTTGAAGCTAGACCAAGTTCAGATTTCAGTGAGTCTGAGCTTCAAGCCACTGGCTTCAATGCCACCCCCTAGGAAAAAATTTTAAAAGATTAAAAAAGCTGTCAGAAAAGGAGAGCACTGGAGAAGGGAGACCATCGCTGACAGAATGTTGGAGTGTCCCAAAGTCTTCCAGAGCCTAACGGTTCAAATCTGGAAGAACAAACTTCGGGGCAGATCCCTACACCCCACCGGAATGAGGCAATGGTGCAAGTCCAGTGAAACTGGGGAAAGAGCTCTTAAGCAGAGGTGGGTTCTCTGAGGCTAGATGTACTTTGGTCCGGTTCACGGAGACAGGACTTGAGGTTACTGCCTCCCTCCACCCTGCTGGAATCCCAAAGCCTGAACGCTGCTTTCTCTCGCCCTCATCCACACTCGGTGGAACTGAGGAACAGGTGGAGGAACAGGATACCCAGAAATGACTGTACTTCCTTACTCCAAATACACTCACCCTGGGGGTTAGGGCTTCCTCACATGGATCTGAGGGGGCACAATTCAGCCCATAGCAATGTGTTTCCTAGGGCTGTTAGCTACAATCTTACCATCACCTGAGGCCTAAGAATGAAGCCAACATACAAGGCAGCCAAGTTGAAAGATGGAGAAAATCTTGGCAGACCTTGCCAGCATCTTTTGAGCCCCTGGATCTGAAACCAAATATGCCTGAACTGTTCAACTACAACCAACAAATTCTTGCGTTAAACCGGTTTAGGTCAACTTTTCCGTCCCACGAAATTGTAGAATGCTAAGTGAATCTTGATTCACCAAAATGTTCCCATTTTAAAAGTCTTCTCACAAAACAGTCCTCTTACTAAAAGATACTCTATACCTTCCTTCCTTCAGAAACAGATACTTAGACATAACAGTTGTCTTATGACCCAGAGCGGTCACTAGGGTGTTCGTTAGCCCTCTCTAAGGGTGACTCTCCCAGTAGCTCCTGCGTTGGGTAAAATTATTTGCCCTTGGTTAGTGGCCTCAGACTGCTGTACTTCTTAAGGTTCATGTCTGCTTTTCTGTTTCCTGCTTTACTGTTAGCTTGTTGCCCTGGCAACTTTCCTTCCCTAATTTCATGTTTCTAATTCCCCTTGGGTTTAGCTTGGAAAACAAATAATCAAACTTAGTACAATTATTATCACCCAAAAAAAGAAGAAGAAGAAGAGGAGGAATGGTGGGAGAGGACCTCTGGGCTTCTTTTAGCAGCAAAATACATGGATTTTCATGCACATTTTAGGGGTGTGCTTTTTTAATGTCCAGAGGCAACCAGGGTTGGGAGATCTTATTGCTTGGTTCTCACTTTTGCTCCAAATACATGAGCCAGATAACCAAGTTTAAGGTCAAGTCTCAGGACATGGACACATAGACCCTTCTTTCTTGTTAGGTTTAAGGCAGAAGAGTAAAGAGAAGATTAAGGAGTAAGATAAAGCAGGGTTTGCATCTCAAACTAGCTCCTTACGGTCATCTACTTGGTCCCTGCTCCTGGCCTAGAGATAATTCGTACAAAACAAGACATAGTGGTTTCTTGCCCCTTGAACAGGTTTGGGAAGGAATTATCCAGTGTATGTGGACATAAAAATATCTTCAGGTGAAATGGATTTATCAGGTTATTGCTGCAATTTACTGAGCAATGTGTCAGAGCAGCTTGTCCAGTCAGTGTTTGGTTAAAGGTTGTGCCACTGAGGCTTCCACCCTGTGTTGTGCGTTTGCGTGCAGCTTGGGGGATGTCTTTGAGTCTGCCCTGTATCTTGCTCTGATTACTCTTGAGTGGGCACAATCTAGCACGTGCAAGAAACCTTCCCAGCTTCCAGAATGACCTATGATACCAGGAAGGCCCTTCTTGGCTGCACTTACTCTGATTCTCTGTATTAAACGTCTGACTGCCCTGCTGTTTGGCTTGTATCAGAGCTATCTTGCCTCGTTTTAATTGCTAAACACCAAGATCGATCACTGCGCCACTAGCGCTGAAAATGAGGACCTACTTTTCCTGGAGTGATGCTCCTGCTCTCCAAGCAGGCAGTGGGGGTGAGAGTGGTAGCTCCTGGTCATTCCCTGCTTGCCCCTCCCAGCTTGGAACCTCTACTCGATGAGACAGCTGGGGTGGGGATGACCAGGACCCCAGTATTCTCAGCCTGTGGTGCCTGGCGGAGAGTCTCCACCATACAAGTGGGGGCTGGGTAAGGAAAGACAGACCTGGTCCTCTGCTGAGCCTGCCTGGAATGGAGCTTCTGCAGCACAGGGCTGGGGGCAATGAGAAATGCCAGCATCCTGCCGCTGCTGGCGTGAAACTGTAGCCCCAGACTGGGAGTTTGGAAAAGAGTGAACCCCCATTTTCTTGCCCAGGGTAGAGCTTCTATAACACAGAGCTGGGGCAAGGGTTGGGAGGAGACAATGGAGCTCAAACATCACAGGCTCCCATTGTTCTTATTGAGATCTGTATTTTCTTAAATAAATGTTTCTTCGTTTGCTGTATGACCTCAGGACAATTTTCAGAGCCTTTAAATGATTTTTTTTTTTAATTTCACCAGTTGGTGTTTTGTTTTGCTAGAAAGAAGGTCTACAGTCCCCTTACTGTTGTTCTGAAAACTCCCTCTGTTTTATCCCAAATATACCGTTGCATTTTCCACCCACCTTAAAATGAATTAGTTCTAGTAAGTAAAGACATGTGGATAAGAGCATTCTTAAAATGTTGTATTAATCTTCACCTCTGTATCCAACACACAAAGGCACAAGCTAACAGGCAGTCTTGTCCAGGAGAATGATGAGGTTGGCATATTTGCAATTCGTTCTGCCAGGATGAGTCTGGAATTGTGGCTGATACAGAGGAGGAAAAAAGGAAACCTCTGAGACACTTTCAGCCATAAGAACGTTTTGCTTTTGCTAAAAGGACGGCAGCTGAAGCAGAACCAATATGAATGTCAGCCGATTACGTAGAAAGTTAACATGAGACACTCTTGTCCACTCCTTGCCCCCAAAGAGTTTCCATTTAAGATGTGATTGGGCCACTATAAACAAACAAACAAACAAACGGCGGCCAGAAAGTGCTTCCTTGTTGTCGACCCAGTGTAAGTATCCGGTGGAGGGGATGAAACCAGCCACACGGCTGCCCTGAACTCTCGTCCTGCTTTTGTCGAACAGACCTCGTCTTCACTACTCGTGATCTTGCCAACTCCCGGCATGAGCTCCTCCAAGTCTGGCCCCTAGTGGACATCTGAAATGGCAGGCCTCCATCCCGTCTCCCTCCTGCTGGCTTTTTCATTTTGTCAATGACAGACTTGGTGTCTCCAGCTTAACATGGAAATGTAAGCATCCCTGCCTCGTGCTCCAAAACTTCACCGTTCCACAGGAACGACACACGCACTAGGACGAGCCAGCCGCACCAGCCCAGAGTCGGCCTGGCACAGACTCTACGTCTAGCACGATTCACACAACTCCACCACGAGCGTCACCTGTATGGACGTTTCCACGGGAAATGCACTGGGCATCCCAAATTCTAACACCCAATTTCTCTGGTTGAAATCAAGGCAGAGAAAGAAAAGGTACCTGCTGCCTTTCCTTACCCTCCCACCTGCCGGGTGACCGAATCTCTGGGCAGGGACAGCTGAGAGCTTCTGTGGCCCCAGAGAGGCAGAGGCTGAGAAGTGGGGCAGAGGCTAGAGGTCTGTGACCAGGACATGTCATGGGGCCAGGAGGAAAAGGAAGGGCTTGGGCACAAGCACACAGACATCTGTGCAAACAGGGAGCTCAACTGGGGCTGGGGCTGCAGGCTCTTAAAGGGATGTAGAGGGACGTCTGGGGCAGAGAAAGGAGGGCTAACGGAATGATAGCTGCCATACAAGTGTGTGCTCCCCAGGCTCTGAGAGCGGACACATCAGTGCACACGTAACCTGCATGACCCTGACATGTCACAGGGCGGGCACTGTTACTAGGAAACTGAGGAGCAGAGAGGTTAAGGAACTTGTCCATGTTGATAGCGAATGTGAACCTTGTTCTCTGCCATTTGTCTCCTGCTTCGAGGCAGGTCCTTCCTGCCCTGTCCTGCTCTCCCAGCTCCTCAGTGTGGCTGACCTCGTGGATGACATCGCTTGGCATCGATGCTAACTTCCTCCTGCGTTCGGAGGCTGGAAGCCAGAAACAGCACTTCCCAGATTCCCCTGGAGCTGGGTTCTGAATGCCAACTGGGTTTTGCAAATAAGAACTGGAAGAAGATTAGGAAGGTTGAGGTTCTCTGCGGTGTCCCGTCTGGCTTCCTGGGCACCACGGGATGGCCATGGAGGCGGCAGGATTGCAGTGCTTCTGTCCCTGAGATGCACCACAGCCGTCTGGGTCTAACCCCTGGGAGCCTCCTTGGACGTCCAGCCTAGAGCCTTCATGACTCAGGTTAGCACCTAGTTACCCACAGCGAGTCCCTGTCTCTGTTTAGTTCCTGCCCTGAGCCCTGACTCAGTCTTCCTTCTTTCTGTCCCCTCGTTTTCCCTACAACATTAGCCACTGGGAGAAGAACACAGGCAGGCAGTGGGGAGGAGATGGAGGAGAAGAATGTGGGCAAATTCATTCATTCATTTGCTGTTCACCCAACATTTACTGTACACCTGTCACGCTCTAGAGCCTGGGCCACCACCTCCTCCTCCCTCCCCGCCTCCACTCGCTTCAGTGACTCTCACTAGGACGCGGTACTAAGTGGAGAGCGAGGAGTTGGTGGTTCTGTGTGTGCTGCTCCCTCTCCCTGGAACACCCTGCCTCCTCCCCTCGTCTACCCAGCAGGGTCCTAAACACCATTCAGGTACCACCTCCTCTCCAGAGCCAGGACTTGCACCCAGGCGCTGACTCCAGAGCCCATGGGCTTGACCACCAGGGAGGACAGGGCAGGCAAAACAAGAGAAAGGAGGTGACGTGGCGGGGCCAGGAGGACAGTCACATGTAACATACCTATGTCAGCCAGGGGCTCATTCATGAAACTGCAGGCAGAGCTCTGCCCGAAGGAGCCTCTGCATTTCCTCAGGAGGACACTGACCTCGCGGACCGATGGGCACCCTGGACGTGTTGCCCACTTACCTTGGCAAATAGGGAAGGAGTAGAAACCTGAGCGGCAAGCGTCACACCGCGGGCCGCCCACCCCGGGGCGGCACAGGCACCTTCCGCGGGCATCACATATCTCAGGGAGAACACCTTCCAGGTCACAGTCGCAGCCTGTGGAGGAGAAGACACTTTCAGAGGGGCCTCCGTCCTCCGTTCCTTTGTGAGTTTCTCCCTCCGCCCAGGTGTCTGACATGGAGACACAGATCCTGAGTTATCTATGGCTTAGACATTCCTGCCCCGAAGACCACATCTTATTGGGGAAGCGAAACATCTGTTCAGGAGAGATCAGAGATGCCACTCAGGAACGTCCAAGGTAGGCACTAGTTTGCAAAATACCTACAACCTTTTAGCATCTACCCCTGTGGGTAGAGCCCAGGTCCTCTTCCTATTATGCCAAGAAGACATGCCAATAACTGATTTTAAAAGCCATGTTCAAGGTGTGTCCCACATTAGTATACATATTCAGGCCATTCTCATGTTTAAAACATCTGCATTTCTATCAACAACATTAGCACCTAAATCTGCAAAATGGTCCCTTGAAGAAGACCCTGAAAGGCTTCAAGATTTGCCTGGGTTCCCCCTATTTAACAAGGAAGGGAAGTCTCATGCATTTTGGAAAGATTTTCTACAAGGGTTCAAATAATAGATAGTCTGAAAAGTGAGCTAAATCCCACTCCTTCCCTCTGCCCTTTTTCAGGTAAAAGGTGAGTAACAAAGTTATGGAATTTTTTTTTCTTTTTACAATAATTAAGAAAAAAGACCGGGTAAATCAGAACAGCTTCACAGTCTTTGCCTCACCTCTAACTTGCTCTAACTCATTAATTGAACAGCCGCCTAATTTGACAAGCAGGGCACTGGACGTGTCCGAGGGCACGTTCATCACAAGGGAAGCTCTGGAACCCAGGCTGGCGTGAGCACCGCCCTGACCATCCATCACAGCTGCCACACAAGGTCTCAGTGCCACGGCCCCGCAGGCTGAGAAGGTCACAGAAATGCTGAGGTTTACTGTCAACTACAGTCTTGGCATTAACCCAGGCACTGGGATTCAGTGAGAGGCTTGAACTTTACGCAGTATTGAAGTCTAAGGAATCCCGATTTACAACCATTTGTAAACAGAAAGCATTTGGTACCAATGCATTTTTAAATTTCTGTTTCTGAAATTCACTTTTTAACTCACCTAGCAAATACTCCCACACAGCGCTGGAGCTGGACAACTCCGAGGCCCCTGACTTCTCTCTTCCGCTCCCCTCCCACACCTCATCACCAGATCACAGTGCCTATATCTCAAGAAAGTGTCTGGAATTCTCCTCTCTTCCAGAGTTCCAGAACCTTCCTCCAGGACCTCCACCCTGTTTGCCTGGATTATTCCGAGAGCCTCCTAACAAGGCTGTCCACTTCCCATCTTGCCTCTTCCAATCTATTCCCCATACTGGTGTCAAGAATGATCTTCCTGAAACACCAGTCTTTTCGTATCACTTTCCAGTTTCAGTCCCTCAGCAGTGACGCAACTCCTTCAGGGCACAATCCAAAGTCCTTGACATTGTGATACAGAGACCCTGCCAAATCTTCCAGGCTGCCAGAGCCCACGTGGAACCTTGCACAAACTAGAAAAAGGTGTCCCTTCCTCAAGATGCTTCCCTGTCACTTGCGTAAAATCGCTCACCATATACACAATCTGCAACGCCCTCAGTGGCTGTGACGCCCCCTTAGGTGGGGTGCGGTTGTGCATCTGAGCCCTGCAGCCCACTCTGGTCTGGTCCTGATCCTCTCCTCTCCCTCCCCTAAGACTCAATTCTCCCACTTTTTCCCCAACCTGGTGACTCAGTCCCAGTGACCCGCCTGCCATCCCCCCCCCCCATCCTCATGCCTTGTCTTAGCTGCCCCTCCACTTGCCCGACTCCTTTGTGTGCCAAGACTTGGCCCAGAGGCCTCCTCCTCCTGGTCCAGGGAAGCCCTTGCAGAACCTCTACCATCTTCCTTCCTTCTTTCCTCCCTCCCACTCCTCCTTCCATCCTTCCTTCTTTCCTTCCTGCCTGCCTTCCTGCCTTCCTCCCTCCCTCCATCCCTTCGGTAAGGCTGTAAGTTTGCCCCTCCTGTCTGCTCCCATGGCCGCTCACAGCCTTAACTCCTGCTGTTCTAACTGTTGGCCCACGTGTCTCCTGCAGGCGTGGGAGCGTCCAGGGAGCAGGGACTGTGAGCAGGCAGCTGCCTTGGCCATGCCTCGGACAGAGTAGGCACTTAATAAGAGTTCAGTGAATGAAGAATATGTTATACATTCAGGATGACCGTTCTCTTCGGTAAACATCATTCCTCGAATTCCACTTTAGTGGCATCTACACAGAGCCTCCAAGCCAAGCTACCAGAACTCACCTGTCCCTCTCCAAGTCTTATCTGGCAGGTTTCCACGCCAACAGCAGCGGACCTACCCCGCCAGGCAGATGAAATGCGCAGCCTGGGGAGGACAGGGAGGGACACAGCAGGAAGGCACATGACAGCCAGCTGTCTCCAGCCTCTCCGAATTCTCGGAGTTCCCAGTCATTAGCACGGGCCCAGCCCCGACCACACTGACTCAAAGCTTTGGCAAGGGCAAGTAGCTCCTTACAAAGTGATTGCGGAAATCAAAACCTTTCCGTGGTATTTGTCAAGAAACCTCCAGGCGGCCATGTCTTCAGGCCAAACGGGCCGCCTTACACAATCATCCCAAGACGGCATCAATCTCCTAAAGTAAGAGCCTAGAGTTGCTCTGAACCTGCTGAATCCCCTTGTCACTGCTCTCTGTTTGAACTCGGAGGCGTAGAAGTGTGCCCATGCCCGTGGGCCCAGGCCCCTCTAGAGTGAGAGTTTTGTGCATTCTGTCATTTTCAAAAAGAGAAGATGTGTCCATGAAACGTCGACTTCCTAAAATAAATGTTACATGGTTGTGGATGATCACTTGGACCCAGAAAAGCCAAATAATATCCAGAGTCACGAAATAGAACAACAACAAAAAAAACTAAAAACATTCCGACGCGCAAAACCGTTCTCTTTGTGCTTCAAGTCTCCTTTGCTTCAGGCGTCTGGAGTTGAGCCTGTGGATTTCCTAGAACAGTAGTTCTCCATCTTGGCTGCACATTGGAATCTCCTGGTAAAACGTCATTGCCTGGGTGTGGAATCTCAAACTCAGAGATGCTAACTTAATCCCAGGATCTGTAAACCGTAGCCTGAGGACCAGATCCATCCCTGCTTTAGTAAATAAAGTTTCACTGGAGCACAGCTAAGTTCATTCATTTACGTATTGTCTCTGGTTCCCTTCATGTTACCGCAGCAGAGTTGAGTACTTGCAACTTCGTCTACAAAGCTGAAAATATTTACTATCTTTATCTTTACAGTAAAGTCTGCCAACCACTAAATAGGAATTCCTACTAACTAGAGCAGTGGCTGTTAACAAGGGACATACATCAGAATCACCTGGAAAATCTGTTCAAAATACCAGCCTGGCCCACACCCCTGGAAATCTAGATTAAGATCTGAGGGTGAAATACAGGAATTTACATTTGGTAAAAGCACGGGATTCTAAAACACAGCCCTGTTTAAGCACGACTGTATTAGATGACTTGGAAACATCAGTGGGCTTTAATGAATTCAGATTCTCAGGGGTGGGAGGGACTTGGTGCCACCCTGTGCTGTGTATCTCCTGGTAGTTGAGATGTTTGTGCTTTTAATGTTCACTGCCAGAAGTTAGGCCCCAAATTGGGTGTTTTTAAAATGCACTGGTAGAAAACCAAATTGAAGTGGATATCTATGTCTTCAAATTCCCAAATAAATCTAATTGCACTAATTGAAACTTCTTTTCCTCAAGGCCTTGTTCTAAGGATTCCCTAGTATTTTGTAACAGATGTATTCACATTCAATTAAATTTCCTTCCCTCAAGTCACCACCAGTCTACTTGCAGAGAAAAAGGAACAGGATAACAAAGGGGTTACTGGAAACAGACCAGTTTCCACAATGGAAGATTTAAAACATGCTTGTGGAAGGAAGCCAGAGATGTGTGTTGTAATCAAGGCTCAAAAGCTGAGTTCCAGCCTGGCCAAACGACAAACATTTTAGGGAGCACCTGCTGACGCCCACTGTGGGCAGGAGACCACGGCAGGTACTGTTGGTATTGGAAAGCAAGTCAAGCATGTCTGCTGTCCCCAAGACAACACCCCACATGTGGTCTGCTCAGAGGACTGGGTGCAGCAGGCAGAAGGACACAGCACAGGCGGGGAAACTGGGTCACGTTGGAGCTGACCTCAGGTGCGCCCCGTGCTGCCCCCAAAGCCTACGACATTCCTCAAGCTCATCCACTCCCCCACGTTCCAGGACGACCCTTTCATTCCTTCTCTCTCCTCAACTCCAAGGCCTCCCGCCATCCCCACTTTCTGCCCCCGACCTTGAATCTCATTGCACAAAAGGAAAAAGAAAACAGAAGGGAGCGTCCACCCGCCCCCACCACCGGGTCTGCCTGCGCCTCCCTGAGCCGGTCCACGCGCTCTGCCTTCTCCTATTTTACAGCCTTTCCAGGCTCAATAAATGGCAAGTCTTCCTTGCTTGCTCCACCCAGAAGCCGTGGAGTCACCTCAGAGTCCCCTCAACCTCTCACAGTCCGCGTCTGTCCAGCGAGCCCCTGGCAGGTCCTGCCGGCTCTATCCTCAGGTTACATCCACAATCTGTCCACCTCTTGTCACCTCCACTGATACCATCCCTTCCTGACGGATCACTGTGATGGCCTCCCTGCATCTTCTCCTCTCTCCCATAGCTGGTTTTCAGCACAGTCGCCACAAAGATCCTAATGCAACGTCGTTTCCCTGTGCTGAACTCCACATGGCTCCCGCTCATCAGAGCAGAGGTTAAGTCTTTGCAGTGCCTTTCGAGGGCCTACGATCTGGTCCCCGGGAAGCCCTTCCTCACCCCCTCCCTTCACTCTGCTTTCACACATCCAGTCTTTTTTCTGTTCAGTGAACACCCCCGGCTTGTCCTGCCCCGATGACTTTGCACTTGCTCCTTCCTGAGTCTGGATGCCCCCTGGACACCTGCAGAGCTCAGGTCCCTGCTCCATTGTCTCCTCAGAGAGGACGTCCCTGACAACCTATCTACATTTGCAAACCTCACCTTCTGTAACCTCTCTCTCGGTTTTATTTATTCCACAGCCCTGATGACCAGTGCTGCCTCCAGCCCACCCTCAGAGCTACAATGTTGCCGGAGAACTGGAACTCAAAAACTGATTCCTGCCCACCCCTGCCACTCCCTGCCCTGAGTACATTTCTGGCTGCAGGAGCTCCTCAGCACTCCTGAAGGCCAAGCTCAAAGTGCCAGAGAGTTAATGTCCCAGAGGCAGCCCTCCACCCAGGTAAGTGAAGTTGTCTGTTCAGCTGGGATGATGCTGAGCAAGTTCGCTGCTCTCTCCCAGAGTCACTCAGAGGGCAGCAGCTTGGGGGGCTGCAGGAGGACCTCGCTTGCCAATGCATCTTCATAATGGCTCCCTTCCGTCCCGGGCTCTCTCCCTTACTGGTGTCTCCTGGGGTCACCTCCCAAATTAACTGCTTGCACTCAGTTCCTTTCTCAGGGTCTCTTTACGGAGAAGCAAACAACACAGCAGGCAACTGACTGCCACTGAGGGTTTTTGAGCAAAACTAGTGGTATACAGTCCAAGCTCTGCTTAGCTCCCTTAATCCAGGAGGGCCGCTGCACACACAGACTGGAGTAGAGAATGATGGGATGGGAGAAGCCCAAACAGACGCCCCTGCAAGGCACCCACCACGGTCCAGTAAGGACGATTTGAACTTGAACACAGCTGTGTGCATAGGAAGCAGGAAAAGAATACGGAGCATAACATGTCTCACTGCAGTTAAACTGAAAGAGAAGTTACTCACCTTTTATATCTCCAGCTATGGGACCTTCTGGACTTGGAGTAGAAATAGGGGAAATGGGAATCCCTAGAAAAAGATTAAGGAGACAATAAAGCAAAACATTAAATGGCACCAACTAGGAAGCAGCCCTCTCTAACTCAGTGGAATGCAGCATGTGGACTAATGGAAAGAAAGACAGTATCATTATACTTAAAATGCATCAGGAATAGAAACTAGGGTGGTCAGACATCCAGATTTGTGCTTTAATGAACAGAAGCGGGTGTTCTGTGCTCACAGTGGCTAAGTCTCCGTCCAGCAGGGCTGAGCTGGGCGTATTTAGCATCTGTATTGGGTTTTTTCTTTTTTTATGTAAAATTGAGACTAGCTTTTAAAACCTATTTTCTTTCAAGTTGTTTTCCCTAAAATTTTGCGTCTGCAAATGCAATTTCTGCTCAGGCTCCATTCAATAATTAAAGATTCTGAATTTTTTTTTAACATTTTTTATTGATTTATAATCAAAAGATTCTGAATTTTTTAAATTGTAATATAGTTGATTTACAATGTTGTGTTCTGGATTCTAAATTGATTAAGCTCTGATTCAGGGTTACTCTGTTTGGGCTTAAAAATCAGTTCCTTTCAATATAAGGTAATTAAATAATTCATCCTCCAAACCGGGATACTTGACAGTGGAAATGGGTGCCAGTTTAATAATGACCCTGGGACAGCAGGTGGGAGCCAGGACAGATGGTGACGTGTCCTGCCCACATAGCCCCACGACTCAACACGCTTTTCCTGAGATGGTCGAGTTGTGAGGTGGGAATGGGCAGGAACTAATGCAGCTATGGGGGACGGGGGGTGGCTCTTCCTGGAACGGTGTTTCTCTGTCTTAACACCAGAGTCCAGTTTTTACACTCTGCAGAACAAACAGGACCACGGCTCTTGTCACAACCTGCATAGCTGGTTTCACAGACTCTCCTGCTTCATGTTCTAGAGTGTTTCTAACAAATTATCTCTGAGATGCTGAGACGTCTGTTCACTTAGGTCATGGCAGGGGGGTGAGGTGGGGGCCTACTGTTCTGTGAGGAAGAGCAGACACACCCTCCCCAGCCACTGGAAGCACGATACACACTGCATTATGCAAACGAACATCTGGAAGCCCATAACATCTCTTCTAGGTTTATGAAGAAAAACCACACACATGGATTACTATTAAGTTGAAATTGCCACCATGTGACCCTTTGACCTACTGAGATGGGAATGCCTATGGTACAGTCTAACACTTTGGAGATAAATAACACTATGAAACTTACTCACATAAATTTGATGTTCCAGACTTTGGGGGACACTTTCACACAAATACAGCCTTCCTGGCCCGTTTCCCCCCGGCCCCACCTGCCACGCCCCAGGGCGCTGATGCCCAAAGCCCAGGTGTGTGCTGAGCAGCGAGGCCCCTCCTTCTGCAGCTGGTACTCACTCAAGCAAAACGGGAAATTATAGTATCCGGCTGCACACTCCTCGCAGTAGTCTCCGCGGAAATTCGGCTTGCAGAAGCAGCGGCCTGAGCCCTGCTCACAGTCGTCCGCGTGCTTGGGGTTACAGCTGCAGGCTAAGAGGAATCCCAGATTTCAAAGGGTCAGTCCTTCGCTGCACCTCGTAAAGCAAATACATCCTAATACTTCGCGGGCAATGTCAAATGCTTTATCACCGGTCTACGGTTAATCTTGAAAGGGCACAGCCTGGTTTCCATTTCACGCCTGGTTGATGGTCTGCATTGACCGAAACCCACAGGCCCTCAGAGACAAACCTGAATGAGCAGTCACACTTAGACGTTCTCAAGAATGTGGTTTATGACACTGTGCACCACCCAGCATACCGTGCAGGAGGCAAAGCCTGCACAGACCACCATCGAGGGGCTGGGCAGGCGTGCGCTGCAGCTCCTGGCAGGTCTGGTGGGCACGGCCTCTCCCAGCCATGAGCCAACTATGAATGTCCACACAGTGGTCACAATTACACAGTTGTGACGTGGACCCAAGTGTGGGATGCCTAGACTTGATAAAGAATCTGCGGACAGCACAGTAGGATTGTTTCCGTCGCCCAAATGTTACAACCTAGGGACGCGGCTTACTGAAGGCAGATTTTGCAGCCAACATGACTAAGAGGTTTGCATTCCAGAGGGACACACCTGGGGTATAAGATGTTTGGTAACCCCCTCACTTGGGAGCTTCCCTTGACCAGGCAAAAGTCCTTACCTTGGGCAGTGAAAATACTGTCCTAGCTCAGCTGAGTTCCTGTCCTGTGAGGAACTGGGAGGCTGGAGAAGTCCTGAGCACCAAGCATCCCCCAAGCCTGGCTTCTCCTGCTGTCCTTTGCTTAATTTGTTTAGGATTTGTGTGTCCTGTGGATTCTTTATGCTAAGCCTCTAATTTCTCCATGAGACCACTTCAGTGATGAAGAAAGAAACTAGAAAAGTGATGGAACACTGAGGTTCCTAACAAGGCATGACTGTATTCACAAGGTCCTGTTTTCCTTTGCCAGAGCCCTTCCTTTGCAGGCACATGAAAAGTGATACACACACTTAATGGGATGATGTGGGAGACGGAGGGAAAACAGGAACACACCTTTCACAACTAAGATGCCCTGGGTAGAAACAAACCAGAGTTTCCACGTTCTTTGGACTTTGATGCCCTCAAACGTTAACGGCATGATGAATGAATTTGGGGAGGAGGTGGGCACAGAATCAATTTCAGGACTGGAATTGCTTTCTAAATGTAACAGCCAGAAAACATAAGAGAACCAAATAAATTACACATGTAGGACATAGTCCATAACCTGACCTACGACTGCCAATTCCACAGGAAAAACAAAAACCAGTAGCGTCTTTCTGTATAATGGGTGCGGTATGGCATGCTACAACGCTGCCAGACAGATGTGAACCACCCTGGATCGACCAGCTGGTGGTTCTGTCACCTGAGCCGAAATCTTTAACTACTTGGATCCTTTGATTTCCCTATATCTAAAAATGAGAATAATAATTTAGTATCTTATTTGTTGTGATGATTAAATAAGACATTTGTGAAATCATGTAGGCAATGCCTTGTACATAGCAAGTGGTCAATAAAGCGTAACTATTTTAACTTTTATGACTATTATTAAATCCTCGTGAAATCACTCCTATGTTGTCTTGATGCTAATTCTGATGAGATTTAAAATCACTGGAGATCATAAACATGCCAGAACGACAGAAAACACTCGTTGCAGGCAGAGTATGTGACAGGCCCAATGCTTAGTATTTTTCTGAATGGTTTGCTGGCATTTCATTTAATATTAGAGAATAGATTATGGCTTCCGTTTATACATAAGGAATCTGATGCTCAGAGAGACTATGTAACAGCCTGAGGTCACACAGTTAGTAAGGAGTAGAACAAATAATATGAAGAGAGAGAAAACTAAGGGAATTACTAACCAATCAGAATTTAGCCCGATGACCTCCCTAAAGTCTAAGCCACAGCAAGTCGGAATGAAACTTACGGATGCAGCCGTGGGGAGCGTGGACCGGAATGCCATCAGGGCGGTAATAGCCCTTAGCGCACTTTTCACAGTTTACACCAGCCGTGTTATGCTAGAAAGAAACAAACAAACTTAGAGGGAAGAGTACTGGAGAAATCCATACTTTGTGCTATTCATCCAGAGAAATAATCCTGTCACATACAATTGAAATGTCAAAGTCACTTAAAACAAAAAACACTGATCTTGACCTTGAGTCTCCAAGATTTACCACAGGGCACTGGCTTGATGTGCCTCTGGAATTTTTTTCCCATCAGAAGAGGAAACGAGGGTAAGTTGGGTGAACTGGATGGCCCAGGTTTTCCCCTCTACCACATAATGAAGCACCTGACACCGGCGTGTGAAGAAACCCACGAGGACCACTCTTCAAAGCTTCATTCAGTAGTGATACAGCACCGTTAGGTTTAACCCAAGGAATAAAGGGTCATGTGTGTATTTTTATCTTCTTCAATTTAGGAAAAAATTGTATATGCAGATCCTCCTCTCTCATCATTCCAATTTTACCTGTGCTTTAGTCTGAAACCATTTCCCAAACACTTCTGTTATGGGAATGGAACATGTAGGCATGGGTCTCACACACAGAGCTCATTTTAAAGTACAAGGCAGCCATTTATATTTCACGGCTAATCCTGGTAATTACCACAAAATCAAATTACCCACCATGCATCATCAGTTTCGAAAAACTATAAACTATGGATCTAGCTCAGTTCTGCCTCTCCCTCTCTTTCTAATTTGGAAACAGTTAGGAGGACAGTGTTCCTCCGTTAATGAAAGGAAAGGCAATAGGAAGCTAAAAAGAAAATACATAACACACTTTGATTCACAAAGTCTGCATAGAAACTCAGGAGAACAAAGACCCTTTCTGTATCCTCTCCTCTGTTTTAGATGATTTTATTCATTTCAGACTTTTATTTATTACCACTCCTTCCCTTGTCCTGTGGGCTAAAATCTGAATTCGCTTTAACATTGAGGTCTAAAACCACATTGGCCACTTCTCTGACTTAATATTTACATGCACAAACATCTTGGGAAAATAAGAAACAGCTGGAGTCCACCCTCCCTTCCATCAAATGCCAAATAATGTCTCAACTCTGCGGCTTGCCACCATGACTTATAATAGACAGAGGACATTGGTTAAACTGGGCTCCAATTTGTTTCGCACTGGAGTAGGAAAAGAGAACAAGTTCTCGGAAGTGGTTACCCTTCACCACAGGGTTTGATTAATGAAGCAACTGCCACAGAGAAGTTGTATTTTTAAATCACAAAGAGCAACAAGTGACCAAACCTGCGGTTTGCCTCCAAGTTTCAGGAGACTCTCTAGGACCTGCACCACCTGAGGGCAAGATACACCACTTGTCTACGGACACCAAGGTCATGGTTGGACCAAGGCCAGATGGAGCTTCAAGGACAGCAGTGGCTCCATAATTACTACGTTGGAGGCACTGGGGAAGCAGTCTCGCTGGGAGGAGGGGGAGCCTGAACTTGAATCTGTACGACACTTAGCAGGAGAAGAGAAAGCCTCAGTGGTCCAAGCGAAAGAGCAGGGTGGGCGCCAACGGGAGCGAAGCAGGAGGGCAGCCCACCCCCACCTACCCCTTCTCCTGTGGCATCACCGAGAGAGGCTTTCTAAGGAACACCACCCAGAAACCCCAGGCCCTGGCAATGCTAATTCTCAGGTCCTAACTCCTCCAAGTAGAACTTTTCCAAACTGCTTCTCAAGCTTCAGTTAAATCTCATCTCTCTCTGGCTCTTTCCCTCTTTCTCTCAGTTCCCTGACCACACCTACGACACTGCTGCTGGCTTCCGCTTCTGTGAACCTCCAGTACCAGGAGACTATGGGCTAGTCCTCTCGTCAGCCACAGTCTTCCAGGAGGCCCCCCTCTGATACCCCATCTGAAGGCCAACACGATGCAGCCTCTGTGACCCCCTCCGACTCGCCTCCCCCTGCTCGCTCCCCTCCAGCCTCGCGGGCCCCTTGCTCCCACTCAAGGCCCTTTGCCCGGCCGACCCCGCCCCCAGACAGATGCCTGACCCACCCTCCCGCTTCTTTCAGGTCTTCGCTCAAATGCCACATCGCCAGGAACTGACCGCTTCAGTTAAAATGCCACATACCCCCAAACCAACTATTTTAATAGTAAACACAACAAATAAAAATGAAATCAATACCGGGTGAGAAGACAGCCATCTCTGATAACCGCTGGCCCTGCAGGATAGCCACCCGGCTCTTACACGCCAGCTGTGTGGCCACCTGCCCATCTCCAGGCTCAGCCTGCCTGTGACGTCCCCACCTCCGGCCACCTGCCCAGACTGACGGCAGGTATCTCCTCATTCTCCCATTACCAGCACTGCCCACACAAGGAGGGAAACAGCTAGATGAGCTGGTGCCATGGAATAAATAAATGTTTGTGTTCCCCCCAATTCATCCGTGGAGGCCATCCCCGAAGTGTTTGGAGATGGGGCCTGGAGAGGTAATCCGGTCGTAAGGATGGAGCTCTTATAATGGGATTAGTGCCCTTACAAGAAGAGTCTACTTCCTCTCTCTTTACTCCCCTCAGTGTGAGGATACAAGAGAACGGATCAGCCAACCAGGAAGAGGGCTGTCATGAGACACAGGATCTGCCAGTACCTTGATCCGGGACTTCACAGCCTCCAGAACTGTGAGAAATAATTCTTTATCGTTTAAGCTACCCAGTCTATGGTATATTTGTATAACAGCTGGCTTTCTGATAGGCAGACCTTGCTGTACAGTACACGTGTCCACCAGCAAACTCACATTTCATCTTGAAGCGTCACCTCGCAGCTCAGCAAACCATCTGACCTGCTGGAGCAGCGCCCCTCTCCTCCCTTCCTATCAAGACTCCCCATGTCCCTCCGTATATGTCATAGGACAGAGTTACATTTTCTTCCCAAATGAAGAGCCAATGATCTCAACATCTTTTATGTAATATCCATCATTCTCTTCCATCAGAAATGCCATAAACCAAATTGTAACAGCTACACGAATTTGTTTCTAGATTCTCTACTAGGTTTTATCAAACTACCTATCTCTACACTGAGTCCACACTCAATTAATACAGATTCATGGTAGGTTTTGATATCTCAGAAGACAAATTTCCCCTATAATTGTTCGTTTTTCTAAACTATTTGTCTAGCCTCATGTATTCTTTTATCGATAAGAACTTTAGAACCAGCCTGTCAATCTTCATTAAAAATCCCTTTGGAATTCTGATTGAGATTGTCCTGAATTTATAGATTGATTTTGGAGAAATGGTATATTTATAATATTGAGTCTGGAAACATATCAGGCTTTTCCATGTAGGTCTTCCTTTATCAACTTCAGTAAGGTTCTCTAGGTTTGAAAACAGCCCCACAGTTAACTTCTTCTATCTGCTGCCTCCTGGAGCAGCTCCAAATTGTTCCAGCCGTCACAGCTGTGCTCCCCTGCATGTATCTGCCTCTGCGTTCTGTCTTTCAGGAATCTCTGGAAACTGCTGGTTTGTTGATGACACTCTTTCTTATTTTTTATGCTATTGTGGATTCTGTAGGGAGAGTGTTTCGATTGTTTTCCTATCGTTCCTGTCATTTCGTGGAATTTATTGCAGGAGGGAACGTGGCCATATGTGCTCCGTCTGTTTCTGGATCCCATCTCTTAGCCTTGTGTGGTGTGTGTATGCACGTGGGAAAGAGGGAGAAAACAAGCAGTTTGGAAACAGTGAGACCAATACATCAGGAACACAAACAGCTCAAGACTTAGATCAGATGTCGTGTCTCCATGGAAGAAGCTGAAGACTCTGTTTTAGTTAATGGAGATAAAGCATCTTCAAGCATCATCTCAAACAACCTGGGTAATCTTCAGCGTTAAAATTAAGAGCAGCAATATTTCATCGAAGAGAAAGAAATCAAGGAATCAATCCCAAAATGTCATGTCCTTGCCTCCTCCTTTTATTGCTCTTTCCTCCAATACCTTATTACCAAAAAATTTCAAATTTCACAGTGAACGCCTATGCCCCCTGTACAAGAGTTTTATCATTAACATTTTACTATATTTGTCTTTTCACATAATTATCCATCTACTCATCCTTCTTTCCTTCCACTAATCCATCTTACTTTTCATGCATTTCAAAATAAATTGCAATCAGATATCACTTTCCCCTAAATATTTTAGCATGCATGGATTTCTTAAATTGAAGTATAGTTGATTCACAATGTTGTGTTAGTTTCTGGCATACAGCAAAGTGATTCAGTTATACATATATATACATATTCTTATTTATTTTCTTTTCCATTATGGTTTATTACAGGATACTGAATACAGTTTCCTGTGCTATACAGTAGCATGCATATAATTAACTGGAATTTAATGTGTTTAGTTTTTTTTCTTTCAGTGTAAAATTTATATACAAGGCGCGAAGCTCTTACTTGTACATTCACTGAGCTACAATAAATGCATTTATCGGTGAAACCCAGACCTCCAGATACAGAACAATACCATCACCCTAAAATTGTCCCCCTGCCTCTTCCCAGTCAATCCCCAAAGCCAACTCCAAGTGTCAATCACAGTTCTGCTTTTCCCCACTACTGATTAGTTTTGCCTGTTTCAGAATTTCATCTAAATGGTCTTCCTACTATCAGTATTTTTCTTTTTGGGGGGAAGACTTCCTTCATGTAGCATGATGCTGTTAGGGTTCTTGCACGTTGTTGCATCACCGGTAGCTTGTTGCCCCCGATTACTCATTGGCATTTCACTGTATAAATAAGCCAGATGTGTTCACTCATTCTACTGTTGATGGATATCCGGGCTTCTTCCGGTCCAGGGCTACTGTGCATAAATGAGCTTTTTCTAAAGGTACATTTTCATTTCTCATGGATAAATGCCTAAGAGTGGAATCTGGGAGTCATGGGTTAGGTGTAGGTTCAGTTTTATTTTAAAAACTGCCAGACATTTTCCCAAAGTGTTTGTACTTCGCATTCACACCAACAGTGCATGACAGGTATGGCTGCTCTGTATCCTCACCAAAATTTGGGGGCAAATCATCATAACTTTAACTTATATTCCTCTGATGACTCATGATGTTAAGCCCTTTGTTGTATGCTTATTGGCCATTTACATATACATTTTTGTGAAGTGGCTCTTCAAATCTCTTGCAATTTTATTGGGTTACCTGACTTTTTGTTATTGAGCTATGGGAGTTCTTTATTCATCCTGGATACCAACCATTTGTCAGATTTATGTTTTATAAATATATTCTCCCCATTCACGGCTTGCACATTCATTTTCTTCAGTGCCTTTTGTGAGCAGTTTTTAATTTTGATGAAGTCTAATTTGTCAATTTTTCATGGTTATTGCTTTCTGTGACCTAAGAAAACTCTGCTCACCTTTGAATCACGAAAATATTCACCTATATTTTTCCCTTAAGTTTTAAGTTTTAACTTTACTTTAGGTCTGATCCAAATCAATTTAGATTTGAAGTGGGGGGGCAGTCAAAGTTAATTTTTTCCCATATAGACATCCAATTACTCCAGAGCCATTTGCTGAAAGGATTTTCTCTTCTCTCCCCACCCTCTGCCATTGGATTGCTTTGGTATTTTAATCAAAAATAAAATGTTCACGTAAGCATGGGTTTGTTTCTCTGCTCCCTGTTCTGTTCCGTTGATCTATTTTTCTAGCCTTATGTTAGCATCACAAGTTTTTATTACTGTAGCTTTATAGTCAGTCTTGAAGTGAGACAAAATAAGTCTTCCAACTTTATTCTGTTTCTTTAAGAGGGCTTTGGATATTCTAGGTCGTTTACATAACCATATAAATTTTAGAATCCACCTGCAATTTCTTAAAAAAAAGGGGGGGGGACCTGCTTTAACTCTTCAGAGAATTTGGCGAAAACTAGTATCTTAATAATACTGAGTCTTCCAATCCATAAATATGTTACATTTTTCCATGCATTTAGGTCTTTCTAGATTTCTCCCAGCAATGTCTTTTAGATTTAATATAGAAGTCTGCATGTCTTTTGTTAAATTTATTCCTAAACATTTTGTTCTTTGACATTATTTTTGACTGAATTTTTATTTCACTTTCCTATTGTTTGTTACTAGTGTGTAAAAATGCAATTAGTTTTTATATATTATCATTGTATCCTACAATATTACTGAATTCATTTATTAGTTTTAGTAATTGTTTTGTATATTCCTTAGGATCTTCTACAGAAACAATCACGTGATTTACAATTAGAAACAGTTCTACTTTTCCCTTTCCCATCTAGATACCTTTTATTTCTTTTCCTTATCTTATGCAATGGTTAGGACCCCCAGGGCACTGTTTAGCAGAAGTAGTGAAAAGCAAGTATCTTTCCTTGTTCCCAAACTTCAGAAGGAAAAAGCTCAATATTTCATCACTAATATGATGTTAGGTGAAGGTTTTTCATAAATATTCATCAGATTGTGGGATTCATTTCTATTCCTAGTTTGCTAAAAGCTTTGACTATAAAATGGGTATTGATTTTTGTCTAATGGTATTTCACATGGTTCTTCTCTTTCATTCTGTTAATATGGTTAATTGTATAGATTTTTTTTTTTTGAATGTTCAGTCAACCTTGCTTTCCTGGTATAAACTTTACTCGTCAATAATGTATTATCCTTATATTGCTGAATTCTATTTTCTAATATTTTGTTAAATATTTTTGAATTTATGATTTTCATGAAAGCTATGGGTCAGCAATTTTATTTCATGTAATGCCTGTGGTTTTGGTATTTAAGGGAACACTAGTCTCATCAAATAAGGTGGGAAACATTCCCTCCTCTGCTTTCTGAAAGAATTTGCGTAAAACTGGTGGTGTTTCTTGCTTAAATGTTTAATAGAATTTGCCAGTGAAACTCTCTAGGCATCCTGGGACTGTCTTTGTTGGAAAGTTTTGATAATGAATTCAATTTCTTTCACTTATACAGAGCTATTCAGTCTTCTACTTCATCTTATATCAGTTTTAATAAGTTCCAGTTGTCAAGAAATTTGTCTCTAATCTAGGTTGCCAATTTTGCTGGCATAAGATTGTTCACAGTATACTTTCATTTTCCTTTTAATGCCTCCAGCCACTCCAATGATAAACCCACTTTTGTATATGATATTGGTAATTTGTATTTGTCTTCTCTTTTTTGCTGATCAGTGCAGCTAAGAGTTTATTAACTTTGTTGGTCTTTTCAAAAAGCCGTCTTTTAGCTTTGTTAAGTTTCTCTTTTCTTCCCCCCCGGTTCTCTCCTTGGCTGAATTCTGCTTTTATCTTATTTTCTTCCTTCTACTTACTTTGGGTTCATTTTGCTCTTCTTTTACTAGCTTCTCATGGTAGAACTTTGGGTGACTGATTTTAAACTTCGTATCCTAACATAAGCATTTACAGCTGCGAATCTCCCTTTAAGTACTGCTTTAGCTGCATCCCACAGATTTTGATACATTGTGTTTTAATTATTATTTAATTCCAAATCTTTTCTAACTTCCTTTGAGATTTCTCCTTTGATTATAGATTGCTTAGAAGTGTGCTATTTCAAATACTGGAGTTTTCCTGGTGATCTTATTGTTACAGATTTCTCACCTGACACCATTTTGGCCAGAAAACATACTCTATAAATATATTATTCCAATCAATTAAATGTAATGAGATGTGTATTATGGCCCAGATTCATATTATGGTTTGTCTTGGTGAATGTATCATGTGCCTTTGAAAAGAATGTGACAATACAGACCAAATCATGAACATTTAATGCAATTTTTAATGACCGTCTCAAGGCAGATTATACACATACCCTTCTCTGCCATACACTCCTCTTAGCTAAACTCAACTGCCCTATAGAACGGCTGAAAAATCAGAGGTTCTTATTTGGTGTTAATGGCAGACATCATTAACTGATCATGATATGCTTCCTTGCTGAGTCTAGGTTCCATTCAGAATCCATTGGAAAATAGGATTTAGAGTTAGCAGTTGATACCTTCCTATCTTAGAGCCTTTCTACTAAGATGGATAGCAGTCAGCATGACATCCAGGAATTCTCTCCTCCATTTAGACAAAGACCTAAATGAAGAACCAAATCAACGGAGTTTGGGCAAACATGTCTCAGCCCGTTTCCCTCACAATCTCTAAGCTACATCCAGATAACCAGGCTTCTTGTGTACGAAAGTGGAGGAGTGGTGTCAGAAAATCCTTTAATTGCCTGTCACTTTCTTGACACCTTTTTTGGAGCAGGGCTTACTGAATGTTCATTGATGAAAAATGTCTTTGACTTAAGCGGTGCCTCACCTGACAGTTAATGCAGACCCCTCCACCTGCATAGATGCCTTGGATATTCAAGCTTGCCTGCTGCTTCTCAACATCTGGATCATAATAACAGTCAATGGCATGGCCATGGCAGTTGCATGCTGAAAAAAAGCATTTGAAGTTAGTATTCCATCATGACTATGAGATGTTTAGTAAATTCCTGCATATAGTATTACTGCTCACTAAGCTACAGTAAAGTCTATTCTGGAACACCAGGGATATCCTTAGCGCAAAGTTTTAGGGAATTTTACACCAAGACCAGCCTATAATCACATGCAATTTATACCTTCTTTCAGTTGATGTTAAGTAAAAAAGTATGCATGAAAAAACACTAAATATCTAAAAAAATATTAATAGTGGGGTTTGGGGGTAGTAAAATCATTAATGATTTTACTTAAAAAATAATTTCCAAGTTACCTACAAGTAATGGATGATACTTCTAAAATTAGAAAATATAATTCAAACCCCATTTGGATTTTCATCATTGACAAGATGAAAAAGATCTAACGTGAGTAAAATTCTCATTCTCTCTTAGGCAGAATATATCTTCATTCCACTCCACCTACATTGAATTTTCCTAGTCTTCCTAGGAATGTGCAACAAGTTCCTGGATAAATCTATTAGGTAAGAGGACTGAGTTAGAATTTCAAGTCACTCTGTTTTTAACAGGCTGAATACTTTCTTATTTTCATTTCCTCAGTGGTGCCATGATTTCTAAAAAATTCTAACCATTTATATTTGCTACATCAGTTATTTCTTTAAAAGTCTGTTTATTTTGAATTTTTTTGTGGGGGAGGTTAAAGTCTGTTTATTTTGAATTGCAGTAACTCAAGTGGAAATTAGAAAGTACCCCTCAAATAGGTCGTAATGCGTCTGATTTCCATATGCTGTCTGTCATTTTTAACCATTTTGGCAAGTGTAAAAAGTTTAAAAACTTATGAAAGGAAATTAGTTAAAATATTGTCCTATGTATTAAGTAAAGCATATCATTCACTGAGGGGTTCCAATCAGCCTGGAAAACTAACCATATTGCGAATGTTGGAGGTCACGTGGTGACACATATTCAAAGTATCCTTGACCAGCACCTGAAAGCATTGGAAGAAATGACCCCTGATTACTGTTTTTCCCTCTTCCTAGTCCTATTATCCAGGGGTGAGGAATAGGGAATTCACTGCGAAGAAACCTGTTAGCTATGACTATGAAGTGGGAATGGCCATCCACGACCTGGACGTTCATCTTTGGCACCACCAACACCTTCCAACAATGTCAGGATCTCTCAAAGTGCTCTCAGAACTGCTCACTAGAAATGCATTTATAGTAATTTTGCTGGTCATAGAGATCGTCTCTCTTATCTCTTAATGGTTACAAAAAATATTTGGCCAAAAAGTACCCATCCCGTTCTTTCTTACCCATCTCGTTCAACAAGCCTGGATACCAATGCCTTTTGGCCATTGCAGAAAAGCAAATTCATCTTCAAACGCTAAGAATATTAATGAAAAAAATAGGCCACAGTCTCCAAAGCCAATAACTAAAAGTTATAAAAACGTTTCCAGCAACTGGAATAAACATGTGGCTTTCTAAAAAGATTGGTTTAAAAGAAAATCTTCAGTTGGATGTCATAGGGCTTGTTTGTTAAAACAACAGTTTTCTTAATTTATATTGCGCCCATAATTAAAAGCAGCCTCTGGTCTTTTTTCCATCCTTCTCTGGTCCCCTCCATCCCGCATCCCCCTCAGTCCTATTCTCTCAGCGCTTCCAACTCTCGTTTAGACAGCAATCTTACCACCTTCTCTGGATCTCAGTTCTCAAAATAATTGGGACTCTGATCCAGTATCACATCCTAGGAAATGATAAGGGTTCCAAATGTAATAGTGGCTGCATCACATTTCAGATTGCTAAAAAGAGGGGCGTCCTTGTCAAAGCTCTCAGCCCAATCCTTGCAAACAGTGAATGCTTCATACATAGTAACAATCGTAACTGTTATTTCCGTTCTCATATTTGAATGTGAAGTTAGAGCAAGGCATTTCTACCTCCGGTCAGTGAGTCAGTCATTGCAATGGCCAGTTCTGCATCCCTGAGATTGCCATGAGCACAGGGGAAACACCGTGCCAGTCCTCAGGCAGAGGTGGGGGTGGGGACGTGGGCGGGCCCAGCACTCACCTTCACACGCGTTGCTCTGCTCCCACGTGGCGGGCCGCCAGCGCCTCTGATTGTACCCTGTGCAACAGCGATCACACGTCTCCCCGCAGGTGTGGTGCTGGCATTCACACCGAAACCTGGGCATGTGGCGAAGCACATCTGTTATTGGAAAGTTGTTTGCTTGTTTTTTTTTTTTTAATTGAAGTATAGGATCAGTTGCTCCTGTGTGAAAAACTGAGTCATCACGGTCACCCATGGTACCACTGAGTAATCATGAGAACAAAGCACTTTGCATATATGATTTTAAGTCCCTCCCCACCATCCTGCTTACTGTTTCCTTTTTGGCAGATGGTGACACTAAGATTCAGAGATATCAAAACACCTTCCAAAGGTCAGGAGATGACAGCTGGAGAGCCAGATTTCAAACCTAAATTTGTCTGATTCCGAAGGCCCAGCTCTTGCTTCTCCACCACCTTCTGTTATGATCTACCAGGAGCAAGCAAGTGCTGTGTACTGAGACATGTTGAGTCTTACAACTTCATAAAGAGACTGTGGTCTCGTCCTGTGAGATGGGTCTGTTCAGCTAATTCTCAAACCGGGATTTGGCCCAGAGATTCACTGAATCCAAGAGACAGTTACTCATAAGATCTCAGGGGACCCTGCTCCGTGAGTCCGTGCCAGTCCCAGCACACAGCTCCCCGACAGGACCCAAAGCAGACTACCCCGCAAGGCAATGGGGTACAAACCCACAAATCTATGTTCAAAGAAGTATACACCTGCCTTTAAACTTCTCTAAGCTAAAATGAAATTGTCGTAGCCATGACATTGCATTAGAACTCCAAGCTCTAAGCTTTCATTCATCTGTGTTCATTTGAAAGAGGATTCCAAACAAAGTCTAAAAAGACCCTAGGCTGCGCCTATGGGGACCCCTCACCTCTTTGGAGGGGAGGGGAGATAGTTTGTACTCAGTTATGCTCTTAAGGGAAAGTGTCAACCTTCTCCCAACTCAGCTGCCCGTTAAAGCAAATGGACAAAGATTTAAATGGCAGCACAGAACAGCTGGAGTCCAAACGGGCTTTTGTCAGAGAGGCAACTTCAGCTCACTGACAGTGAGGCATCTGCAGAAGCTGGACTGAAAGAATATTTAGGGAAAATGCTTGAAGAACATACAGTCCGACTACTCTTACAGGGAGATTAATATTCAGCATAGCAAAAGGAAACAGAGCTAGGAACCCGTCTGAATCATATCGTCAGCCTCAAAAACTGCTTTTCCTGACTCTCTCTCAGTCCAGGATGCAAAGCTCATCCTTGCATCTGCTGTAAGGATGTTATCGACGATGTTGTTGACTAGAGAATCCTTTTCGTGATGACCTCTCCATCCACCTCCAGGTAAATGTCTCACTGGTCCTCATGTCAACAGTCACCGTCTCCTGCACACTGATTACTTTTTAAATTGTGATCGTAGTGAAATATAAAACTGAGTAGGCTTCGCTTTTGAGTTGACTGCTAGGAAGCTCAGAATTAAATCTGTGATCCATCCATGTTTCCATGCATCAAAGTCAGCCTGGTACCCATGGTACTCATGCTTGACTAAAGTCTTCTACCTCTTCATAGGCTCTGCTTGACTTTTGATTGTTTAGCAGTGGTTCCTTCCAGTAAGTCGCTGAATCTCCTTAAACATAAGACTTTTTTTTCCCATTCACAGAGGCCTCCATGAATTATTTGTGCAGGTCAGCCTGTTGGGCAGAAGCAAACCAGCAGGCAGGGGCCAGCAAGGCAGTTGTGTGGGTACAGACCGGTGGCAAACTGAGCCCTTCACTGAGGCATGGGGAGACGGCCTCTCCACTCACATGAGCTGGGAGCAATTAACTGCTCAGTACGGAACCCCTCCACCTCTGCCAAGGTCAACAGGGCTCAGCAGCCTTTAAGCCCAGCCCCTCTCCGATGACTTCCCCTCTTCTTCCACGTGGCACCATTTTGTCTCAGGACCTAGGTGACCTTTTTTCTCTCCTCTCTCTCCAACTCAGGACTTCCCTGACCCAAGTCCCAGTGCCTTAGGGTCCTGCCCTTCAGGAGGTGACATGACAGTGACGATTTGATCATTAATAAGTGCGTCCTTGCTGATTAAGGGCTAGTCATTGATGGAGTCACACTGCGGTCTCAGGGAGCACCACCTGGTCCCCACAGGAGGGCTGACAACACTCGGGAGTGTCGCTGGTCAGGGACAAGGGCTCCACGAACTTCCCACGTAAGCTGGTAGCTGGCACCTCTCCCTGAACGTGAAGCTAGGCCTAGGGATGCACAAACCTGAATCTGACCAGCAGTAAAATACACCCCGGGTCAATGCTGCTCACGGGCAATGGCAGACTTTAAATACAACACTGAGAAACAATTATTACTGTATCCAGCATCCAGTAATTTCCAGCCCTTCAAAGTAATCCTTCTTGTGGTAGTATCACGGGTGCATACAATTGCCAAGCAGTTAATATTTGAGATTCATGCATTTTATTGTGTATGAAATATACCTTAATTAAAAGCAAAAACGAGTTACACCCCTATTCATAGCAGAATTATTCACAATAGCCAAAAGGTGGCAGTAACCTAAGTGTCCACCCACAGACGAACAGATAAGCCAAATGTGGTGTCTACATAACAAAATAGCATCCAGCCTTAAAAAGGAAGGCAATTCTGGCACATGCCACAGTGAGGACATCGTGCTAAGTGAAGTAAACCAGTCACAGAAAGACAGATACTGTGTGATTCCACATCTGTGAGGCACTTAGCATAGTCAAATTTGTAGAGACAGGAAGTAGGAGGGTGGCTGCCAGGGGTTGCTGGGAGGAGGGAATGGGGAGCTGTTATTTAATTGCTAGAGGGTTTCGGTTCTGCAAGATGAAAAAGAGTTCTGGAGACTGGCTGCACAGCACTGTGAATGCACTGAACACCACTGCACTTAAATCACTCCCACTTAAAAATGGGTAAGGGGGTAAACTATAGTACTATATTTTACCACAATTTTTAAAAAATGAAAAAGTGGAGGGGAGGGTTTGCTCAGTGGTAGAGTGCGTGCCTAGCATGCACAAGGTCCTGGGCTCAATCCCCAGTGCCTCCATTAAATAAACAAACAAACAAATGAACCCAATTATCTCCTCCCCTCCCCACCCAAAAAAAAGGATAAAGAAATGAAAAAGGATTTGAAAACATATATCCCTGATTCCATTAGATCATAGATGACAGACAAGTTTTATTTCTCTTGCCGGCTCTACTCAATTGTTTGTGGCTGCCTGGGGCAGGTCTGGAGCAGGGGTGAGGGGAGGGGGCGATGGGTGGCTGCATTCCAGACCATCCGTCGTGCTGTGACCGATCACCTATGCCTGCTGCGGGCTGGCTGGGGGTGAGAGGAAAGCGTGGGGCTGGAGGAGGGGAGACACACACTCCACCTACTTGTTGACACAGAAATATTCCTGTTGAGGGCAGGAACTTAGAAATATTTAATGAGATGCAAACGTCCACTGAAACAAATAGACGTAGTCACAGCAAAGCTAAAAAAATCTGTGCAGCGTACTTACAGGTTTTCAGGGTTGTGGGCATTGCACACCTCGGCGTGGCCGTTGCAAACGCACCGCCCGCCAATGCTGATGTCCTTTATGCTGTAATAATACTATAGAACAGAAAATACAGAACGTGTCAGTTTTACCAAACCCCAACCTCAACTTGCCTTTGCTAATCTGTAACACACATCTGCACTGACCCTGCTGCCCTCTCATCCTGTACTCTTGAGCCTCCCCCAACACAAAAGGGACCTGCATTTGGATGTAACTTTTCTTACAAAAAAAAAAAATTCCACAATCAAACTTAATAGCACACTTTTTTTAAAAAAAGCAAATGCTTTAAATGCATGGAGGGGAATTACTTTGGAAAAGAATCACACCCTCTAGCCTCTTGGAAAGAGACTGTTTCCTAGTTTCTCTTTTTTTTTTTAATATAAACCTGAGCTCCATAAATTAGACGTATTTATTTACCAAAAAAATAATTTTTCCTATCAAAAATTTTTGCACCTAAGTGTGTAGGCTCCAGGAAAGAAGAGACTAATCACAAAGGTGGATCAGTTATGGTGCCAAGACTGGCAGGTCCACCAGCAGTGGAGGAAGCCTTGTTAGCTAAGGTTAACAGAGCCAAGGGCCAGGCAGTGAGCTCCAGACCCGGGGAAGTCTCGGCCCCTAAACCAGGCAGATCACACAGGCAGACGTCTCAACAAGGCACACCTCTGGCGTGTGGGAGGCCTCTCCACGTGACAGTAGGTGGCACCGTCCGCCAGCTCCCTGACTTCTCAGGCGAGGCAGGAGAGGCACAAGATTCGGCAAGGAATTCAGGGGGCATAAAATAATCTTTCTTACTGAGATCGCGCCACCAGTGAGAGTATGTGGCAGTGAGACAGTCTTGGAATTCACAACGACAGGAGGGGTTTTGTATCTTTTTGTTGTGATTAGTCATCCTAAACCTCCCCATTTACTCGATGCTGGGGCTCTGTCCTGACTTCCTCACTAAACGCTGTTAAGTGTCTGAGCTTCCCGCAACGTCTTACTTAGTGCGAAGGCATTAACAACCCCTCTTGTTAACATGGATAAATTCAGGATTAGAGGACTTTCGGTGGCAAGTTAACACTCAGAAGCTTCCATGCTGAGCACCGTGGAGGTGCCTCTGCCCACGTGTGTTAGGGGCAGCAGCAGCAAGAGAGGGAAGCACTCCATCAGCTCCCCCAGCAGCAAAGTGCAAAGTGATAGGACAGCCAGTATTCTGGTCCCCTGGACTGCGGGTGGGGGAGGGGTGTCAAAATTATATGTGTGGTGCACACCATAAAAAATTACTTAATAGAGAAGACTACGTTCACGTAAATGAAAAGAAATGTACATACATACGAGTACCAATTTTGCAACCCTCAAAAAGATAATTAAGGAAAAAAGAAGGTGGTGTGGTACGTTTGTGGCGAGGCTCCAGATCCCCTGTTGGAACGGAAAGGCAGCCTGGCTATACTGGTCCGAAAGCTCAGCTCTCCCTTGTAAATTCCATCCCTGGATGCAGCTGTAGTTCCCACGTACAGCAGCTCAGAGGGCAATACAGGGGCTGAAAATGAAGGCAACAGGCCACCTACACTCAAGATGACTGGCCTCTCTGGGAAAAATGATCAAAACTGTAGCAAAACTGAACCTTTCTCTCTCTGACTTACCTACATCAGAAGCCAAATTCTCTAAGGTACACTGCATCTTCCATTCACCCTTCCAGGTCCACGCTCCACCTTTATCCACCCTGCCCTTTGCCCTGGGGCTGAACTTTATGGGGTGACAAGGGTCTCTTTCCCTCTGGCCCCCTGTTGCGTTTGGCCAGTGGGAGACACTGGGAGGAGATGAGAGGGTGGGAGAAGAGGGAGATCGAGATATTTATTGTGTGGCTCCCTCTGTGCCCAGGAGACAGGGTCCTGGCCTGACACTGAGAGTGAGAGATTTCATCCAGTACAGTAGAGGAACTAGTGCCCCCCAATACCCAGGTTTCCTCTGCTTTGGCCCAATTACATTACCCAGCCTCCTGCATCTCACTGGGGCTCCAAGAGCAGTTCCCACCAATAGAAGTAAGTAAGCTGTGTGGCTAGGAGAAGGCAGTATTCCCGACACTTTCTCTCTTCCATCATTCCGCTGACCAGGTGCAGGGGATGCAGAGGAGGACCCTGAGGTCCTACAGGGAGGCTGTGCCTCTACATAGAAGCAGCCTGCTTCCATGAATGACTGTGTGGGGCTGACCCCACCTGCTGATCCACATTAGACTGTGACTGAGCAAAAATGAAACTTTACTGTGTTAAGCCTCTGAGACGCAGGGATCATTTCTTATAAACAGTGACTAATACCAGGCTGGCTGTCATCTTTTGTCTTTCATCTTCTCTGAGTATGACGATTTGTCTTTAACAACAAAACTTCTAACCTACACCTAATATTTCAGACAAGAACAACTCCTGTGCCTACATCATTACTGGCTGTAAAGAATACTTGAAAGAGTTCAAGGCCATTATTTGAAAAGCGGAAAAATACCAAAAGCTGCCATCTTGGCATTTAAAAGCACTACTCACCCGCCGGGTGACCGTTGGATCCCTCTGCGCTTTGGAGATGAGGTGTCCAAGAAGGGTGTTGGTTCGGAGGAAACGCAAGCGGATGTTTGTTGCCTTGGTGAACTCCCTCAGAGAGTGAGAGAAAGTAAAATTTTTTGCACCTGGACGACCATTTATCAAGGACACGACAACCTAAAATAACCACAGAGAGGGAGAGAGAGAGGAGAAAAAAGTCCTTTCGTCAAAATGTAGCTGCAAGTAAACTAAAAATAACTCACATGCCCCGAAACACTAGGTTTCCTTGAGTCATTAGATGTTTGCAGGTGGCTGTGTGGATGTTTATGTCTAAAAATATTACTGCTGGTCCCATCTTCCCTTCTCTTCCTAGTTCCAAATTCTGACAATCTCTTCTCAAAACCTTAGCTCTCAGGAGATGCTGTCACTTCATTTACAAACCCTTTGTTCTTCCTATCAGGGTCATTGTGGGACTGCAACACTATGAAATGTTGAAAATACAATGTTAAAATCTATAAATATAGGGAAACAATTTTTGTCAAGCTGCATCAAAGAAACAAAGCTAAAGGAATCTATAAACCTAAATGAGGCTGAAAAAAGGAACTCTCTGGATCTAAAGTTGATGGTGAAGGAGACAAAAAAAAATCTATACAAAATTCAGATTTTGTTTTAAAGCGTGAGGAGATGAAGCCCAAGTCCCAGCCATCTGAGCCATGAGCCACTCACCCATCACCAGAAGATACGGATACAACTGCTCAAGAATGATCTCTCTGTATACAGATGGCCAACAGGCACATGAAATGATGCTCAGCATCACTAAGTATTAGAGAAATGCAAATCAAATCAAGACTGAAATGAAGTACCACCTCACAATGTCCAGAATTGTCAAAAAGTCTACAAATAATAAACACTGGAGAGGGCGTGGAGAAAAAGGAACCCTCCCACACTGTTGGTGGGAATGTAAATTGGTGAAGTCACTATGGAGTACAGCATGGAGTTTCCTTAAAAAACTAAAGTAGAGTTACCATTTGATCCAGCAATCCCACTCCTGGGCATATATCTGGAGAAAACTGTAATTCAAAAAGATACATGTACCCTAATGTTCATAGCAGAACTATTTACAATAGCCAAGAAATGGAAGCAACCTAAATGTCTATTGACAGATGAGTGGATAAAGATGTGGTGTGTGTACATATACATATATATATATATATATATATATATATATATACACACATATATATGATGGAATACTACTCATCCATTAAAAAGAATGAAATAATATGTACAGACCTGAAGAGTATCATACTAAGTGAATATTAAGTCAGACAGAGAAAGATAATTATCATGTGAATTCACTTATATGTGGAATCTAAAAAAAAAATACAAATGAACTTACCTACAAACCAGAAATAGACTCACAGACATAGAAACAAACTATGGTTACCAAAGGGGAAACGGGCGGGGGATAAATTAGGAGTTAGGATTAACATATACACAAGGCTATATGTAAAATAGAAAAACAATAAAGACCTACTACAGAGCACAAGGAACTATATTCAATATCTTGTAATAAGCTACAATAGAAAAGAATATGAAAAAGAATATATACATGTGTGTGTGTATATATATAAATAACTGAATTACCTTGCTGTACACCTGAAACTAACATAATATTGTAAATCAACTATATTTCGATTAAAAAAAAAAAGAAAGATCTCTCTGTCTTAAGAGAATGAGACTGGCATGCTTTAAAGACGTTCATTTGAAACTCACTGCATGGAATTCTTCTCTGATTTCCTCATTCTGTTTTCTCATCTTCCCTAACAATAGCCTGACTGACTCCACAAGGGCCACACGCAACCCCAAAGAGACAGCAATTGTTTTCTCCCTTAAGAAGACCCCTATCCTGCCAAAAAGGATCAAGGATTAGTTCTGCCACCAACCCCCCATCTCCTAACTCTTACAGGAGATGATGTGTTTGTGAAGCAGTGGAAGGTCCTCACCACAATCACCAGCGATCCACTTTCTAAATATCCCACCAGAAAAGAGAGTTCAAGACCTATGGGCTTTGAATCCAGAATCCTGACTTCCTGAGGAAAATTAGAGACCTCAAATAGAATTTCCAACATCAATTATACCTCAATTAAAAAAATAAAGAACTTCTAACCCAACTCAATCTAGGAAAGTCTTCGATGTGATTCCTTTACCCTTTAGTCCCAAGAACCAGTTTCCATCATGGTCTATGTTAGACTTCCTTGAAAGTGCAAGTTTCACGATTATGAAAAATGTGGTATCTTCATATTCATATCTGAGTCTTACCTCTCAAGGCCTCCCAAATCTACGTACCTCACCGTTTTCCAACGGCACAATCCGGGAATATTCAGTAGTACAAAGGACATCATCGTCCCGGGTGACAGCCAGGTTCGCCTCCTGCCCAAACTGTTCCAAACAGTCTACTTTAGAATCTGGGAAGGAAATGATTTAATACTGTAAAATAAAATATTATCATCTTGTAAATCTCTTAAGAAATCTTTTGTTACCTTAAGAAAATATATGAAAATGGAAAGAACAGAAAAGCACGTAAGATTTTCAGACAGAAACTTAGGATGAGGTTCTTAATTCATGAAAGAAAACACGAAGCCATTTCAGGCCACGTGACTTTCAACAGGAATGTCTGGAGATATGGTTCTAAATCCTCACTCCTCATTAGGCACATTTACCCTCTAAGGAGCATTCATGGAAAACCCAACACCTTTGAAAGCAAAATTCCTCTCCACCTCAATTCATCACAGGGTTCAGAGACACGGACACCCTTCATTAGTGAAGATAAAGCAGTCAAGGTAAGTAATGCAAAAGGTGGGATCCGTAAAGACAGAATTTAGTTTCTAATTTTACATAAAAGGAAACAGACTGGAGCTATGGCCCAGTTGTAGGTATCTGCTTCCCCCTAAATTGCAGCAAGAACCATTATCGTAAAAGATATTTCAACCCCAGTTCTGCATGTGTATCCCTGGAATCCATGCACACATGCTTGTGGAATGGGGATGTTCTGAGGTCACCTGGAAAGTTAAAACTGACCAGCCCCTTGACTAGCCACACTGAGAGACTAATTTTCTAGTTAAATCCATAGTCTTGATCTGTTGAAACAATTCAAATCCCTCATGACATGGTAGGCAGGATTACTTACGAGCAAAATATTGCCAAGGTGAGTAGGTGCTTCCAAAGTCGACAGACCTTTCCAAGACCCAAAGATCAGGGCGAGGAGAATTTGCAAATTTGATTAAAACATAGGCCACGTGGAAAAGCTGATGAAGCAAAGGAGACACAGTTACTCAAGTAGCCTCTTCTATCCACACCCTCCACCAACTCTATCCGATGCCGTTTCCCAAGGCGACACACCTAGCCACACCTCTCCCGAGATCCAGATCCCATTTCTAACAGCCGATTGGACATCTCTACCTGAGTGCACCCTCTCAAGTTAATCATGTTCAAAAACAAAATAGTCATTTTTCTTTCTCCACCAAATCTAGACATTAATCTTTGTCACACCTCAATCATTATACCCGTGAATTTCAACCAGCCTACCTAGCATCTTCAAGTCTGTACATCCAGAGAAGTCTGATGGCAAACAAGAGTCATCATGTGCGAAGCTCTTCCAGGACCAAGAGCCGACAGCACAGCCCTGAGTGTCTCCCGGGAGGGACACGGATCTGGCTCCAGGTCCTGAAGAGCTCTCAGCTGCAGAACTGAGACCTGCGTGGCTGCTTGGTGGAGCAAAGCACCTCTTTCCCTACACCATCTCCACTCATCTCCTCTTTTCCTGATTTCTCTCCCTCTCACTGATTTCCTTGTTCATCCTCATCACTCTTGGCCCACGGCCAGGACGATGCAAAGATATGTGTGCCTTCATAGAAGACAGCTGGATTCTCATAGCTGCCTCTTCAAATTGTGACATTTTGTTTTTTGGTTAAACAAAATTTGAAGAAAATCTGGCCCCACATAGATTTGTAATGGGAAAAAGAAAGACCTCACAGCTTGTGGACCTCCTAAAGGGTCTTGGGACCCCCGTGGGTTCTCAACCCCACTTTGAGAACCACTGCTCTTGGTCACACAGATTATCCTTTGTTCTAAGAAGCTCCTTTGCTTAATTCTCCATCACACCAGTTACTGAAAACCCTAAGGTCAACCAGTTCTGGCTCAAATACTTGCTCTTTGATCTTGAAAAATCTGCTTCCCTGGGTTCAGATTAATGCTCCTAAATTGTCTACCCATCCTTGGAAAAAATTATCCAACCTCATTGAGAAAAACTAATCAGGAATTGTATGGTACTCTGAAAACCATAAAGCAATGCCTAAAGGTAGGAGAAATAATTTCCAGAAGACAAGTACCATTATTATCTAGTGAAGGAATTCATAGGAAATCCATGAACTCCCAGCATGAAAAATCAGCACAAATATATTTCCTTTAAAACTGCATCTCTCTCTTAAACCACATGAAAATAAGACTGCTTTTAGATATAGGAATAAGAGAACATAAATGAAACATTTTGGATACAGGAATTATTCAAAGCATTCTTAACCTCTTCCATCAAAATCCTATAAACATAGCATGCCCTCCCCCCCCAAAAAACCCTATTTATTTAGTAGTGTGTGATCTAAGGGTTACTATGCTCCAGGTACTATGTTAAGCACCTCACAAACATTCTCACAATAAAAGTGGGATTTCATTAACCCCCCTTTACAGATGAGGAAAGTGTGAGAGGTGAAATCATGTGCCCATATCTTGCAGATGTGAAAATCCAGAACTTTGTATTCTCTCCTCATTGGCCATTAGCTTTGCCACAGAGCCTAACAGATCCTTAACATTGGAACTGTTTCATCCTGGGAGAAATAACTGTCAAAGAAGTTCCAAACATGCTAAGATTCCACTATAGGGAGCCTGGAGGCAGGGGCCTATGCGATAACACATCTCAGTGGTTATCTGAGTGCACTGGTTTCCAGAGATGCACTTTCTGCTACAGCAAATCCTCATAAATGAAACAGCCTTGTTGGCTCAGAAGAAACCTCTCTGTTTCCCTTCATCCTGTTCTGAGACCACGTCTGATCCCTTTAAAGCAGCATAGTAGTTAAACATCCCACATCAGGGGGTGGGAAGGGATAAATTGGGAGTTTGAGATTTACAGATACTAATGCATATAAAATAGGTAAACAAGTTCATACTGTACAGTACAGGGAGCTATATTCAATATCTTGTAGTAACTTCTGGTGAAAAAGAATATGAAAATGAATATATGTATGTTCATATATGACTGAAGCATTGTGCTGTACACCAGAAATTGACACAACATTGTAAACTGACTATATTTCAATTAAAAATATATATATACACAAAAAAAATCCCACCTGAGCTGCAGGGGGAGACATGCTGCGGTGTGTCCCTCTGCTTGTTACCTGAGCCTGCCACCTGGACCTAATAGGTCCCCGGATTCCACCAACTCATCTTCCAGCACCTATGAAGAGGACTTTCCACTCCAAAATACTCCCCTCCCATGTGTCTTAAGAACTTAGGAACTTGGTTCCTCAGCACCTGTTTACATGGCCTGACTCCCAGGAGGCTGCATTTCGCTCTTTCTGGGTCCATTTGCACTAAAGGGCTCCGTGCTTTCTCTGTCCCCACTACCAAGGTGCAACTTGCAGTGGGTTCTGGCCAAGCACTCCGGCTCTGCAGCAAATCCCCCCGGAGACGTACAGATTCAAAACGGCACTGGGAGCTGGAGAGAGTGGCCTCCAAAGTGGGTTCATGTGTGTTAAACCAACAGGTGTGGATTTATTCTCTCCTACTTGACGATTTTAACTGATAGGGCTTCTAAATGGCTCCTTCTCTTAAACATCTATGATCAGCTACTTTATGTTTGCCCTTCGATCACTCAAAATACTTCAAAGCACGAATGAGCGACACTTGAGACTCACTGATGTGAACGACAGCCCTTTGTGAAATCAGAAAACGCCAGGCCATGGAGTCACCAGGAGCAGAAAAGCAAAGGTTGAGTTGTGTATTTTTGGAGAAATAACATTTGGGAGTTAAGATAAGGGGGGAAAAGTGACCGAGAAGGACTGAGTCCCCATCCTCTCTCCACGTGCTTCTGACACAAGCGAAGATGGCCTGCACTTTGCTGATGACCTTTTAGGAGGAGGGACAAAGTAGCTTTTAAGTAATGTTTTAACGAATCAGATAATAATCATAAAAGGTGCAGCGCGAGGCACTTTGACTTCCAAAGCCTTCGAGGGGAGTAGCTGAGACAGGGCGGTTCCTACCACCGAGCTCGTGGACGAGCACTGGGGGGCGAGCACAGAGACGTAGGGGAACCCCCAAGTGTCCCCGTCTGGTGCCCGAGCTTGGAGGTGCACAGCTGAGGGAACAGGAGCACCAACTGCCTGAAGCAGATCTTTGCTCTGTGAACCACTAGCCACGTGACTTCAAGCACATCACTGAAGCACTCTGAGACTTTTCCATTTCCTTGTCCATAAAATAATAACATAAAACAATCATAAAAGATGTTTAAGTACACAGATGAAAGATAATAATATCTACTTCATGCAAAGTTTACGTTCTCCATCTAAAAGAACACTTACTATGCTCTGTGGTATATGTTTGTTCCTATCTGTCATTCCCACTAGACTGACATCTTTGTGTCTTAATGACTCCTGCATCCTCAGAGTAGGTGCTTAATAAATGCTATTGAATTGAAATGAAGTCAACAAATGGGACATGTGATATTGCAAAATATTATGCAAATGTATTTAAAGTCACATCCAAAATTAGCGTCTCACTCAACTAAACGGCACACTCTCCACCAAAAAAGTCTAAGTTTATAATGTAAAATAAAACTGTTACCATAGCTTTAGAATTTGATAAACAATGCAGCATTTCCTGATTTGCTTCTTCCAGCTTTTTAATTTTGTATAATTTTCAAACCTACAGGAAAGCTCAAAGAACAGTATACAATGATTAACCTAAACTTTTCACTTAGATTCACCAAATGTTAACATTTTGCCACATTTGTACTTTTCCTCTCATGCTCTCTATCTACACACTCACATACGCTTTTTTTAATCTTTGAAAGTAAGTGTGAGACATCATTGTGCTTCAGCCCTAAATATTTCAGCATGTATCTCCCAAGAACACAGACATTTCTCCTCTATAAACTCAATGTCTTGATGCCTAAGAAATGTTACCCTTTATACAAAAATCTTAGATAACACACTGTCCATATTTGAATTTCCCTAATTCTCCTAATAAACCCATTGTACTTTTCCAATCCAGGATGCAACCAAGGCTTATAGACAGCATTTACTTGCCAAGTCTCTTGTCTCCTTTAATATGGAGCAGTCCTCTCACGATTTTTGTCTTTCGTGACATGGACATCTTTCTACCACAGAATGTCCCCCGTCTGAATCTATCTGATGGTTTTCTCATGATCTGATTCAGGGTAAACAATCTGGCAGGATTACTTCCTGGAGACATGCCCTTCTCATGGCATCATGGCAGGGAGTGTGGGGTGCCAGGCTGTCCCATTATTGGTGATGCTGTTTGATCACTAGCTTAAGAAGATGTCCACTAGATTCCCTCATTATAAAGTCATCTTTTTATCTTTGTCATTAATAAGTAACCCACAGACAAACATTTTGAAACATTTTTATTAACTAAATTATAAACATTCTCACTCTCCATGTAAAAATACAAATAAAAGTTATGAAAAATAAGTTCCAAAATACGGAACCAAACAATTAAATTCCCTTTGTGGCCGATGCCCATTTGAAAAACTTATTTAATGAGCTAATTTTATAGAAACTTTTTAATTGAGAAGGAAAAATAGAGATCAAGTGAAAATGAACTTAATCTTAGTAACCTTGTCTGAAAACTTCTCACAAAATGAAGTGCAATTCTCATTAAACAATCAAGACCAGTGATGAAAAAACAATGCAGCCGGCCAGAAAACAGATCCTTTTTAATCCTGGTCCCAAGAGCAGCCCGTTGGCCAATGGCTCGGTGAGAGCACTTCTTTCTTGTGGCTTTACCATCACCCTACGCTATAAAACCCAGACCCTGGCACCATCAGAAAGAATGTGTTTGGGTGGGGAAGGTATAGCTCAGTGGTAGAGCATATTCTTAGCACACACGAGGTCCTGGGTTTGATCCCCAGTACCACCATAAAAATAAATAAATAAACCTAATTACCTAAGCCACCTTCAAAAAAAAAAGTGTGCTTGGAAGGAAAGTCCCTCTGTCCCTCAACAACTCCTACTGTTCCCCAAAAGCACCCATTCACCTTTGCGGCGGGGCGATAGATCATTCCAGAAACTTACAGGTCAACCTCTCACCCAGGGTAGGAACCTTAATCCTAGAATCTCCTTTTGAGAGCAAGCCACCGCACTGCTGTCAAGTTCTGGCCATTACATGTTTCTGACAAAAACTTTTTCTCGTAAGTCCTCCTCCCACCCTTTGAAGTAGCACAGATTTCCACCATTTTCGCTCACGACAGCCTGCCCAGAATTTAAATACCAGCCCCACATCTCCCTAGGTGCTTTTTACGGAATTAATATTCAAGCCAGCAGGAGGCAAGGATTACGGTAGGAACTGGAAAGGAAAAGAGAATTAAAGTATATCTCTTGCTCATTAAAGAAAACTACAGTAGCCTGACAGATAAAAACCCTGAACTAAAAGAGAGTCTAAAGATTCAGATCACTCCAATAACTTGGAAAATGACAAGCCCACTACTTTTTTTTGGTGGAAGAGTTCAAGAAAAAAAAAAAAAGATGGGGAAAAGATGAATCATTTGCATCTATATTTTATGACTGATGAATTTTTAACTCTGAAGGAAAAAAAGTGACTGAAGACATAGCATGGTTCTCAGTCCTTGTTCCCTCGGTAGACTCAAAGGGCAGAACTTGAAACTCACATTCTTTACTCAAGAGCATTTACCTACGACTAACAATTTACAAATAGATTTGGTGACTTTAAATAAGCTGAAGCCCATTGGAGTCTAAGAACTCTGAGCTCAATTTCACAATTAAGTCTAGTATTTTATCCAACTCTCTACAGCTACCCTCTACTGATAGGGAATTTTTTTTTTGTCCAGGACCAAGTTCTCCTTGTAAAACTCACTTTTCCTCATTCACGCTTTCTTTGATAATTTATAATAAAATTGGGCATGACATTTAGTTCACTCACTGAACTAATAAATAGCCTAAGAATTTGTCTGACAAACGATACAGGACAAGGGAAATTCTAATCATGTTCTTCCAAGGCAAAGAGATTTAACTAACTCAACTTTAGTAACTAGCAACCATGTTATCTAAATTTTTTTAACTTAACTCCTAAAAAATCATTGATATCTACAAGTGACTTGCACCAAGATAAAATTCAACAAAATATTTCTCAATGTTGAGGATTTATCCTAAATCATATTTTAAATGATGTTATCATCATTTTTCATAAATAAGTCCACACCCTCCATAATGTTCCCGTCTCCTCCTTGGCCAACATCTTTCTCCTTAGAGGGTACTATCCTTTTTGGTCTGCACCCATAATGGTCCTTACCTACTTAGTTGTCATATCTGCTCCTTTCTCCCTCTGTTACATCTTTCTTAAGATTTAGCATCCATGGCTAAGTCAGAGTTTTACCTAAGACTAAAATTATCCTTTTGGCTGTGTTTCCAAGGCTCTTACTAATGACAGGGCACTGGAGGGACCCTTTTGACAGCAGCTGTGCATAATGCCGGTCACTTAAATTGACTCGGCATACTCCTTTTTATTAGTCAGCATATCCACTCTCTCTCATTTTTTTTTTTTTTTTGGAATAAGCTTTAACCTAAAGTGTCATTTCAAATCAGCTGGGCTATAAAGTGAATACTCATCTTAGAACCTGTCCTTTGGCCAAAAGCTGTCTTTACTTTCTGAACACAAAATCTCCTAGTATGGTAGTTCTCAAAGGGGATGGTGTCACTGTCTGGGGGATTTTATTGGTTGTCACAATAACAAACCCAAATAAGGGGAGAGACCGTGCGTCTGGAGAAAGAGCACGCCCGTTCCAGGTGGGAGTTTGGACCTGCCATCAGAATATGGCTGGAGAAGGGGCCCTGTTGGAGGTGTTCGTCTTTTGTTTGTTGGATTTCTGAGGTTCCTAATGCCCTTCCCAACATATGAATCTTGCTGGGAGCAGAATGCACCTCTGATTTTAGAAGCTGAAAATGCCAGTTTTTCCGGCCCCCGGCAGGTAAGGAAGGCAGTATGGATGCCTGATCTGGACTCAGCAAATTGGATGTCCCCTTCCGAGATTTTACACCTAGAGCAAGTGATACAAAAAGGCAGGGACACAGAATTCAGCAGCCCCATCTGGCTTCTGGGGACAGTGGCTGACCCAGCAGGGGCGTCCTGAGCCCAGAGTCCGGGCTCCGGGCTGGCCGTGTGTCAGCACCAGCTGCGGCAACCAGTGTCCAGCCACAGCCGCGTCCTCACAGAGGGACCTGTGCTTCTGCCTGTGCAGTCTCCCTGGCTTCTGCCCATTTTCTGAGCCTGATTCTCCATGATCCTCGACCCTCACCCGCTACCCCACGTCCTCTCCTTCCACCCTTGAAGGTGACTTTTTCTCTTTCACTGGTAAAATTAGAACCATCAAAAAGGAATCCCCTGCCTTCTCCTCCCAAATCCACGCGGCATTCTCATCTGCACATCCCCCCCACCTTCCCTCTGGACAAATGGAGCACAAGCCTCCTCCCTCCGCGCTCTGGGTCCCATTCCCTCCTGCCTTCAGTTGGATCCTTCCCATCAGCTTTTATTTTATGTATTCATTTAGTTTTCAATTACAGTACAGTTGACTTACAATATATTAGTTTTGGGTGCACAACATAGTGATTCAAAATTTTCGAAGATCACACTGCATATAAAGTCATTGTAAAACACTGGCTATATTCCTTGCGCTGCACATTACATCTTTCTGCCCTACTTATTTCATACCCAGTGGTTTGTCCTCTTAATCCCCTTTCCCATGTGTCCCTCCCCCCAGCCTCTCCCCTGTAGCAACTGCTAGTTGGTTCTCTGTATCTGTGAATCTGTTTCTGTTCTGTTCTATTCGTTCATTTGTTTCATTTTTTCAGAGTCTACCTATTAGTAAAAACATGTAGCATTTGTCTTTCTCCCTCTGACTTATTTCACTAAGCATAATACCCTCCAGTCATCAGCTTTTAAATCTCTCTTCCACCCGAAAGATAAGAAAGTTCCTCTTCTTCCATCCAAACCCTCCTCTAGCTCCACCCACCTCCTTCTCCCAGACGCAGCCACACTTCCGCAAAGGGTGGGGCGCCGGCCAGTCCCCCTTCCTCGCCTCTCACTCCCACGTCTCCTCCAGATCACCCCGAGTTCAGCGCTCAGCCTTTCCTCATCTCACGCCACGCTGTTTCCATCTTGCACCACTGGCTCTGATTTACGTCTCTAGCCCAGGCTTCTGACATAAACTTCAGACCTGACAGTCCAACTGATCTCCACTTGAGACACCATGCATCCACCTCAACTCAATTCGACCCAGCTAAAGCCTAACCCTGCCCCCGGGAGCCTGCCGGTGCCTGTGGAACCTGCAGGTCTCAACGCAGCCCTCATTGCCTCTGGTGAGTTGTATGTGTTTCATGCTTCCTGGATTAAAACACCCATCACAGCAGTAATTCAGTAAATACTCATGGCTCGAGTGCACACAGCCTGTGAATGTGGAATGTGAGCTGGATGATCCTGCAAACTCACGAACCGCAGCAGGAGGACTCGGGCCACATGCAGCTGCAGGCCCCAGTCAGGGTGATGCTGGCAGTTGACCAGAACCCTAATGAGGCCAAAACCATAATGACTGCCCTTATTTCACATGAAATGGGACACTCAAAGTCACTGTCACTGGGATGAACAGATGCATCCCCAGCTGAACTCTCAGATCTGGACATGGGATGGCCTCCTGGGTCCCAAACGCTCCCACGTAAATGCTCTGACTCCCACATGACCCCAGCAGGCCTTCACAGCAGGGCAAATACATGTTAGGGTGATGCCACAGGGAATGGGGAGGCCAGAGGTGAAGGGTCAGAGCAGATGGGATAAGGTGTGGTGGCTGGGCAGCGGAGAGCAGTTGGGCTCCAGGCTGACGGACATCAGGAGACCTGGGTGGGTTCTGTGCCTCGCTCAGCATGGGCAGGGACTCAAGTGATCTTAGGTGAGTGAGCCAAATTTTGAGCCTCAATTTCCTGAAATCCAGCTCTGGGTAGGACACTGTTAGGAACAAGGACAGGGACTCAAGCCTGCCCCAGGGGGGCGACAAGTGGAACACCAGCCGGGAGGTGGTCAGCCAGACAGATCCACCACCGCAGGCAGGTTAAACAGAGAGACTGGGCCCAGGGCCCCAGCTAATCAGCTCCAGGCACACCTGGCAGGCAGGGGTGCAGCTTATGCCCGCTCTGCCCACTGGCGGAGATGGGGACTGACAAGGGAAGAACACCTTCCACGCCAGCAGGAAACATCCCACTAAGAGCAATCGGGCCACCTCGCCAGGAATGGCGTCTGGATCTGAAGAGGGCTGACGGGGGTGAGCGGCGAGGCCTTCTGGAAAAGAGAGTCTGGAGTTGGAGGATGGATGGAGCCCCAAAGTTCCTCATCCACACAACAGCCCGCCCCCACTCAGTTCCCGAGGACCCACTTGTGCCCCCTCCCCCACTCTCATCCTCCCCCGTCTTCCTTCCTTAAGCCTTGCTCCAATCCAGGCCCCTTTCCTCCCCCTGCACCCAAAGCTACACAGAGCGGGGAGGATTGTACCAAAATGTTTATAGTATCTGTCCTGCAAATGTGGAATATGACAGCTATTAAATGTGGAATATTAACCACACAAGGGACTAAATGGGTTTTCAGGCATAGCTTAGAGCTTCTTATTTATAATGTTATTCTAGGAAAAAGATGCAAAATGAGTTCTAAATATCTGATGTAACTTTTGGCACACATCTCATTTATACCTATACATGACTTCCCCCCAGGCAATAATTCTATTAAATAAATTCACAATGTGAAAGACAACCTCACTAATGACCATACAAATACCAACCCTGCAGAGGTGAGAAGCAAGGAAACAGATATACACACAGTATCAGTGAACCTTCATAACATGGAGCGCGTGAATGTGGAAGATGTTATGGCACATTTGTATGAACACGTTGTATGTATTACAATATACTTATACATTCACATTCATACACAGATACACACACATATAACCACATAAAACAACACTTCACATTTTACAGGCAGTGTATTGTAGTGGTTGAGAAAGCAGGACCTGGGCCAGAATGTCTGGCTCCAGGTTCCAAGCTGTGCCCTCTGGGCAATGCCCTGCTCCTTTTGTGCCTTGGTGCCTCATCTGTAAAAAGGAATAATATTAGTACTTAATGTTGGAGTTTTTGAAAGAGACCAATAAAAAGCACCCCTCTTCCCTATCTGGTTCAGAATCAACTGAGAAGACAAAGGAACAAGGGTAAGGAGGACAAAGTATCGTTTTTATTTCTGGTGAAGCAGACACTGGAGGACTCAAGTGGTGTCTGTGGACTGCGCCCGGCAGGTGCGATGTCCCGGGGTGGGTGGCCTGTGTGAGTCTGAGAGGACGCCTGCTCTCAAGGGACGGGGCAGAGCTGTGCTCGACCAGCTCCTGATTCCACACTGACCATCCAGAAGCGGGGACAGAAAGAGGCCAGCAGCACCACCCAAGTGGACCCACCTCTACACGAACAGAAGCGTCGGTGACCACGCACCACAGAGGGCTGGTGTGAGGGGTTAAAGAACCGATGCCTGGAGACCACTTGGCACAGAGCCCGCACATGCAAGGGCCTCGTCCGTGGAAGTGGGCACTTCTTAAGAGCACCACTGTGTTTCAGGTTAAGTAGCAAAGATGCCAGAGCAGGTTCTTGTCAAGGGGGTGGGAAAACAGAAAAATAAAGCAAGCTCAGAGATATGATTAGCTCACCTCCTTGAAGTGTGGACCATGTCTCTAAAGTTCTCCAACAACTGCTTCCCAAGGAGATAAACAACACAAAACTAAATGGAACATCAGCCTTTGATAATCACAAAATATACGTGGCCACCTGTTCTGGTCAAGCGACTTGGCAAAAATCTCAAGGAACCATTAGAGACGATCATGAGCTCCTTGTATCCTGGTTCCAGGCAGCAGGAGTCACCTTCTTATCTCAAACGCAAACACCCGCGGGTGCAGGCTCCCCAGGAGGAATGGTCTCCTTGTGGTTTGGGCAGCCAGCGATTGAGATGGGTTTTTCTCCAGCTCATTAGTCCTGGCTAAGACGTGCAGGTCCATTAACTGCCTGACTTGCAAAGACAGAGGACCACTTCCACCTGAACTGCAATTCAACTGATGGTTCTCAGGGAACAAATCCACCCCAAATTTGGGAAAGCTTGTCAAGCTTGAAAAGATCCACTTGGATGGGTTGATCCTGTGCCTGCCTTATATCCCCCTGTCCTCATAACCTCCGGCTTCTTCCTTTCTTGATGTTCCTTTCAGGATGGCAAGACTTTTCCATAAGCCAAGCCCATGACTGGTCACTTCTTGAAACTTCTGGTGCAGGAGGGAGGGAGCAAAGGCCTGAGGGTGGACATGTGAGGGCTTTCTCACCAACAGAATGAAAGTTTCTGTTCAGGGAGTTCCAAAAGGAAATCCTTGCTTTTTTCTTCCCCATTCCAGAAAAATCAGTGTAGGAAGAAGCTCTGTGCACCTGCCTTCTGCTTTACAACTAAGGATGCCATTAGGCTCCATTCTAATCAGTGTGATTCTCTAACTGCCTTCAAGTCTCTCTTGACCTATCATGGTAGCATTTATTTGCTATTTAATGTTGCACTCCCTTGGGCAAGGGTGAACGCAGACCCTCACGGGGACCCCACTCCACCACTGGCCATGCGCACACCAGGATCCCCTCCCGATGGCTGCTGGGGACACACTGTGCCCTGGCCAAGAGCAAGGAGGTCAAGATCCCCTTCCCATAGGCCCACTGCCCAACTCACACAGACGGAAGATGCCCAAGGGATTGGAACCTCCACGCTGGGATGTGCTTGGTACCTAGATGCAGGATGGGTGAGAGGCTTGTCCCTGTCAAGTCACCCATCACTCTGCCAGCTTGAGATGGAGAAGGCACTGCCCTGCCCCTCCTCCTCTGCACAGTGTGCACGCAGCCAACCCTCCCAGACCCCAGCCAGAGCGGGGCAGGGTGGGGACAGGAAGGGGGAGGATTCGAATATGGACGCGCCATCCACTGGGGAGCAGCTGGTCGAGAACCTGTCTGAGAGGCAGCACACGCCCCAAGGTCCCATTGGACTTCACTTCTAAAACACAGATTCAAACGTAAAATTATTAAGAATTTTAAGATGGCAGTAAGCCCTAAGCTTGGGTCCCCTTTCTTAGCATAGGGATTCAAGGACCAGCTTTGAGAAACACTGACCTAAGGACAGCCCGACCCAGGTGAAGCAGGTAATAAGACGGGTCCCAGCACAAGGAGGGGGACAAAAGGGTGGAGACTCTGAGCGCCAGAGCTGCTCCAGGCAGGAAGTCGCCCTGTGTTCTAGAACTGATATCAGGGTCCCAGCCACAGTTATCTACAGGCTCTCGGATAACTGGTAAAAGAGAACAAGTCTCTTAAGATGCAGAGAGATCGTCATGATGGACTAGTAGGGGTGACAAACCATTCTGGTTTGCCTGGGACTGGCCCGGTTTTAGTAATGAAAATCCTGCTTCCTTAGTCTCAGGCAAAGTGGGACAGTTGGTCACACTATGACCAAGGCCCCATGTTGGCCCAACAAACTCCTGTTCATCTTTGAAAGATGAATGGAAAGGCTGCTGCCTTGCAAAGTCTTCCCAAAACACCCCAAGCAGAGGTCACACCTCCCTCCATGGTGGTTACACTTGTCAGGGTGCACAATGATTCTGTATTCATGCATTTGACTCCACAGGAAGCATGTGAAATCCCAGAATCCTACATGAATATACAGGGAGGGGTCCCGTCATAAATGCTGGGGGAGGAGAGGCAAGGTGGAGAGGTCCCTGCTGCTAAGGTGTGGTGTAGGGGCCGGGTGGCAGTGGGGCCCCAGTACAGCTCTTGGCCAGCCCAGCTTGGCCACCGAGCCAGAAACCCAGGCCCCTCTGCTTTGCCCCCTGGGCTGCGACTTAGCCCCACAGCCTGAGGGACTGGGATTAGCGCCCTGAGCTGGAGGAAATGCAGGGTCAAGACATAGGAAAATTGAGCAGATGGCTGCGGTCGCAAGAAAAGGAGGGGAAGGCGGCAGCTGCAAGAAAGACTCGTCAGGTAGAACTATTACAACAATAGTAAGGGCGAGGAGGAGGAGGATTTAGGACGTGCCCGGTACTAATACTGCTGTTTTAGTAGCCTTTACAATAACCCTAGTGTATCAGCATTAATATCCTCCCTACTTCATAGATGGAGAAACTGGAGTTTGCAGAAGACGCAGACTGTGTCCGTGGTCACACAGCAAGGACCAGGACTCGAGCCCACGTCTCATTCCAAGTCTCATTCCATTGCAATCAGCGACGCTGCTGTCTCGGGCAACTAGAGGGCCAGCCAGGGCCAGAAGGGAGTGAGGTCCTTTCTTCAAGGAATCCTTCCTCCCTGGGTGGTTCTGCCAGCGCCAGAAGTTGCCACACAGCCTGATTTTCCGGCCCTTTGTGTGTGCCAAGCTCAAGAAAGCGAGCAACTGGGGGAATATAGAGAGTCACCTGGCTGTGAGGACGTTCTGCCTCAGTCTCCGGGTCTGCGTGTCCCTAGCGTGGTGTCACTTATCCCTGGCGACGGGAGGCTCTGCCCACTCCTCCCGGACCTCATCTTCTCGCACCCCTGCCTGCCCTGCTTCAGGGCCAGCCTGTGCCCTGCTCTCTACCCGCCAGGGAGCTGGCTGAGGAGCAGAGAGTGTTCTTTCACTTGAAACCTGGTCTCCAGTGAGTTTTAAGTCAATGTATTACCTCTCCCAGCAACCTGAGCCGTGCAGCAGCTTTCTCCTCAGCTAAAGGAATTCCAGGGGTTGGTGGACAGCCTGCCCTCCACCCTGAAATCACACCGTGCCCACGGCTGCCAGACCATCTCCACAGAAAGCTGGCCCTGTCTCTCCTGCCATGGACTGTGTCTTCTCCACGCTGTGGTTACAGACCAGCTCGGGGCACAAAATAAGTATGTTCAAGGGAGCCAAAGTACAAGCTATCTGTGCAAGTCTGTCTTCTCTAAGATAATTTGCTGAGCAAGACGTTCAACAAAGAACGGGCTTCATTAAGCTCCAATTGTTCTCCAAAGTCAGCTATTTAATAAGAGTAAAAATAACGGCTAGGATGAGGTACAACGTGGGTGGGCGGGGGTCTTTTGAAAGAATGCCTTGGGGAGACACTATGAGTCATGGTATGGATGCTCAGGATGAATCCCCATATATTTACACACGAACCCACTCTCAGCTATCAACACACATCGTTATCCTACTGTCACTAGAAACATTTAAGGCAAAAGAAAAAAATATTTGGGAATGACACAGTACAATAGCTAATGAGGCCTTATAATTAAAGGATGTATTTGCTCAAGGGGGAAAAATATCGAATCAGCTCTAAAAGGAAATAGCTTAGTAAAAGCAGGTTCTCTGTCCGTGATGCATCATAGCAGGAAAATTCTAACCTGGCGCGTGCTTCAAATAGCCTTTGGTGCTGGGTCACCGGCTCGATGCTGAGCTTCTTGGCAAAAACCCGCTTGGAAAGAAGCAAAACTGAAAACTGAACCACAGCCAGCTTACAAAGCCTGAGTGTATTCTACAGAATTCACTGTGCTTCTCGAAATGACTCAAAAATATCATTAACACTATAAAATAAGAAATAGTCCTGTATGAATATACAAACTTTTCAGGCTTTGGATAATCCTGAAGTCGGATAAAACACATCTTGATGGTTTATTCTAAGTGGCAACCAAATGTATGACTGGAATGAAGACAGTGACAGTATTTTCCCGTTTTGTTAACATACTGCTTGTATTCATCTACATCCCATTTGTTTAAGGAAAAAAAGGTGGGGAGGGATTTAGAGCCTTAAATCCTAAATGATGTAAAGAAAACAGCAATATGTAATCACCAAAGAGCCAAAATAAACCAAAAAAAAGGAGTGAAAGAAAAATTATCAGCAGTGACAAAATCTTGAGCCCACAATAGGGCTGCACACAAAATGCAGGTCATGGAGCTCTATACACTTGCATGGTATAGCCATAAATTTGCTTCTAGTAGCCAATATAAAGAGGAAACAGGATCCCAGTGTTCGTATGTTTTGTTTTTTAATGCCCCAAAGAAGCAGGACTACTTCAGGAACTAAAGGGATTTCACAAATGGATCTTCACAGGGGAATGCTCTGGAAGGTGACGGACAACATCCCAAGAAGGGGAGAGGCACAGTTCTAACCAAACACCCACAGGGGCCACAAGCGTTTCACAGAGCAAGAGCAGACAGAACGGAGCACCATGGGCAGTGTCGTCACACAGAATCCAAGGCCAGCTCTGCACCACACCACGTGGGCACCTGCTCACCTGTGACCGTTAGTCACAGGGTGCGTAGCACTCAGAGGCTACATAACAACCCTGAGCTTCGGTTTCCTCATCTAGAGAACAAGAACCTACCCTATGAGGTTGTAGTCAGAACGAAATGACTTAATGCTTGAAAAGTGCTTGGGACGGTTTCTAGCAGAAGTATGTAAGCATTAAATTCACTGTATAGCTGCCATAAAACTTAAGGTTTTTCAGTCCTAAAGTATTCATCTTGTGAAGCAAGGTGTTATGCCTCTTGCTTCATCTTATGAAGCAAATAATGAAGAATTTTCTAAGACTCACAAGGGTGTCTACCAGGAAAAGGGCAACACACCCTCTTACCACCCTTTTTTCTAAATATTTCGATTAATACTCTAAACGTAAGTGGCCAAAAGTCCAACTTTTTCACTATGTCTTCAGTATGTTCCAAATTGCAAGGAATAAATATTCTACTGTCTGTTGCACATATATGTACAGCTTTTGGTGTGTGAGGGACATATGTCAATTGGGCAGATACAGTAAGGGACTCTCTGTATGCTCGTTCATCCATCCATTAGACGTATATTCACTGATTATTTCTATGCACCAGACATTCTCTATAGAATGGGACAGAATGTTATTCCTTATTTCATAGTCATAATTCAGCTGAGCCCTCTTCCTCCTTCCCTCCTTTCCCCTCACACATTTACATTATATGTACTTAAAAAAATTGTAGTTAGGCACCTTCTCAATAATTTCCTTTCATTCTTTCAGAGACGAGAACTGCGGGCGGGGTTGGGGGGTGGTTACTAAATTTCAACCAGTCGAAAAGCACCCTTTGCAAGTCAGAGTGCTGGTGTCACTCAGCCCCAGCAGGAGACAGATGGCCCACTAGAATGAAGCAATCGATGGGAGTTTCATAAAGCAGCTATTCACAAGCACACATTTACAGATAAGTGGGCAGGGGTGACACCTAAGAGCATCTGAGAGCCCTCCCCAGCCTGGACCCCAAGGGCAGGAAGCAGATACCAGAGCTGGGACAGAGCTGCTGCTGTAGGAGCCAGCTGCCTGCTGGGAGCCAAGCCCCTCAACAGAAGAACTGAGATGCTGCAATCGATGAGGGAACAGACGCCCCAGTCCCGCTCCTCCCGCCCTCTGAGCTGAGCACGGGTGTGCACCCTCCACTGGCCAAACTCTGCCAGAAGCCCAAGGGCAGGGAGCCTACAGATGCTGCCCATGAAGGTCAGCTGCTTTGGGCACTGAGCAGAGTGGACAGTAGCTGGAGGGCAGGAGGGAGACCATCCCGGTCACAGGGGGCTTGGGGCTACATCTTAAATAATTAGCAAATGCATCTTGAACTGCACAGCCAAATCTGAGCCAGGGGAGAGATTCACGGTCACAGAAAGGAGAGGCAGGCTTTTCAGGATGGGCATCAATCACTTGAAGAAAAATGACAGTAAATGGCCTAGAGCGGGGCGACTCAAAGTGGTCCGTGGACGGCATGTTACACACCTGCGGCGAAACACGGGCAGAGTCAGCGCCGAGAAGCCTTTGCGACCGGAAAGAGTAAGCTGGCGTCTGCTGAATCTAATTTTATCAAATGAGGCTTCTACTTCGTATGCTTTAGGCTTTATTTTTCGACAAATTCATTTTTACTGTATTTTACAAAAGTACTGGTCTGTGACAGCTTAGAAATGTTTTGTTAAAAAAACTGGTCCTTTGTCACAGACGGCTTGAGGAGCACTGGTCTAAGCCACGCTTCTCGAATCTTAACGTGCAGGTGGCCCAGCAGCAGAGATTTAAACGCAGGTTCTGACTGAACAGGTTCAAGCTGGGGCCCAGGACTCTGCATTCCTAACAAGCTCCCAGAGGCACCGATGCAGCCGATCCAAAGACCACACTTCAAGCCCAAGGGTGGGCGCTGCCCTGGCTGAAAATGAGCAGGTTTCAGGGAGGGGTGTGTGACCATGCCCTCGGGTGGGGTGGAGGTTTGTGTAGACTTGGGGAGGGCAGGGGGCACACGTGGCCTGGTGACAAGAGAAGGGAGGAGAGCAGAGACTAGGACTGAGTGAAGGCTGGCTGAGATAACAGAAGCAGGTTGAACAGGGGCATGTGTGAAGCCCTTGTGGTAGAGGGCAAACCGGGGCAGCATGGGCAAAGGGTCAGACTCACCTGTCCTAAACACCAGCCCCTTCAGGTCCAGCCCTGCCCAGGCCTGAGCAGTGCTGGGGAGACACCGTCACCAGGATACCCAGGAATTTGCAAAACAGCTGCCCTCCACCCAGTCTCCCTGCCCTGGCCCCCTCTGCAGTAAGGAGGCTGGACTCTGCTTTCCTTGCACCCCACCTCACCTCGGCCAGGCCCTGGGCCCTGCTCTGTCACCCCGACGCAAGCTGCTCCACAGCTCTGCATGCCTGCACCCTCTTTTAGAGACACCAGCCTGAATTTGAGCTCTGTGCCCTCCCAGATGTGGTGATTCAGATCCCAAAGTGGGAAGAGAGCGCTGCATCTCCCAGCCCCCGGAGTTCCCTGGCCCCGGCGTGTCCCTTGCATCTTGCCGGAGCTCTGGACACTGCATGCTTGTAACAGGCCGCAAGGGACAGAGAGTCAGGTGAGCTAGGATGCTTGTGAGAGGCAAGAGAAAGACCCAGATGTCCCACTCCGGTTATTCTGTGATGGGGGAAAGCTATCAAGGTCACCCTACAATCTCATCGCTCAGGGTGCTTAAAGCACATGGCACAAAGCTGGTCATGTATGATGTACTGAGCCGGGAAATTCTTAAACTGTAGAGTGTTTACATTAGTGGTTTGGGAGTTAAAGAGAGCAGGGCAAATAGCACCGGAGGTTTCGGCTGAGTTAGAGACAAGGAGCATGAAGCATCCTCGTCTGCAGGCTACCCACCAAGGAACCTCGTGTGGGGGAGGGGCTGGAGCTGCCGAGGGGATGAAGGGGACGGAAGCTGGGCCCTCCGGTGCTGGGGGAGCCCCAAGAGGCCTGGGAGGTAGGACAGCCACCCTGTCCGCCCTGCGAGGCCACGTGGGGCAGGGCCAGTGGGGACCACTGGAGCCAGGCAAGGAGCTGGTCCTGGGGGAGCCCTAACCCTCCCGACCAGCTCCTCGGGCCACCACTCTGGGGCTGGGAGGGTGGCTGGGGACACGAGCAGCACCCCTCCTGAAGGTGCCAGTGACCACAGGAAGAGGTGGTGGCTTGACTTGGTTTTCGTTTTCTCTAAAGGAAAGAAATGCTATGGAAAAATGGAAAGTGAAAACGCAAGTGAAGAGAACCATAGAAACGGGAGTAGGGAAAGAAGAGGCGCCGGGCAGAAGACAGTAGAGGACGATGCTCAGCGGCAGAGGAAGGTTCCAGGGCCACAGGCGGGAGCGCGAGCAGGGCTCGGGGGCTGAGGCGGGGGCCCTGGAAGATGGCGGGGGGACGGAGGGCGCGCTGGGGCCCGGCCTCCCCCGAGACGTGGTATTTAACACAAGCTCTCGTCGGAGCCACTGTGAAGAATTCACGAAATTCAGTTTTTCCTTATATATGCTTGCCATTAATAGTAACAGGAAAACTGCCATGATTGAAGGCCAAAACACGCCTGAAATCACAAAAGTTTCACAAGGGAAGAAACACAGTTTTCAAGATCAGCTCAAGAATAAAATAAGCTCTTTAGAAAAAATTTCCATTCACTGGGCATCTTTCCGATTCTGTTGGCATTTAAAGATCTCTAGCAGGCCGACCTCATTCTGAGATGAAATGGTCAGAAGCTTCTATTGCGGGATGGTAGGCATCCAAGTTAAGTGTTTCCATCATTACCTCGAATCCCACTGGGAATAACTGTTCCTTTTGTCCTCTCTGTATTGAAGTCTGCTTTTTTTCCCAAAAGGAAACCTTTTCCCAATTGTCTTCATTGTCTTTCTAACTCTAAAAGTAACACATGCTCAGTGGAAAAAAAAAAAAGCAGCTCTAATAACTAACATGGACTGAGTTCTTAGAGTGTGCGAGGCAAAGCTCTAGGAGCTTTTCTGTATCAGCTTATTAATTCTTCACAGCAACCCTATGATGGTGGTTCTAGATTCATCCCCAAATCTCAGAGGAAGAAACCGACCCCGAGACAATAACCAGAGGACCTAGTGTCACAGAGCTAGAAACTCTTGGAGCCAGATTTGTCCCTATGTATAGTCCAGCGCCACGGGTCTGACTTACACTGTAAATGGGACTCACAGAAGACAGTAAACAGCGCCAACAATCCCAGCACCCAGAAAAAGCACTCTTAGCATTTCAGACTCCTCTTTCCTGATTTTTTTCATCGCTTAGACACACGAAGAAAATCTAATCATACAGTACTATATATACACCTTACACAAAGTTTGGGGTTTTTTCTCCGTGATAGAACACAAACATATGTCAAGTCAATAAAGATCTCTCTGTGGCTTCATCCCAATGGCTGTCAATTAATCCAGTCAATGAATCAGTCCCCTTTTACTGGACAGGAGATTGTTTTCCATGTGAGGTGATTATAAACAATGCTCCCAAGAATATCCTTGCTCAAACATTTTCAGCACCTACTGCTTCCTTAGGATAAATTTCTAGAAGTCGTAGTCCCATGACAAAAATAGTAATTTTTTAAGATGCAAACATTCTGGGAAGTTTCTGAGTTTCCAGTACTCAGTTTCCAGAGCTTCCGTGTGAATGTATTAATAGATTGTTCACTCCCTTAGAGGAGAGAAGGCAGTGTAAGCTTGTTGAAAGCCTAGAAAAGGAGAGAAGGCGGGGTGTCAACGACAATCTCGCTACATAATGACAGTGATGTTCTATGTTTGCCTACTGCATCACAAAGACCAAAGCACGCTCACATACTCTGTCCACCAGCGTCTCGAGCCACAGGCAGTGAGTCCTCCCCACTCTCACCGGTGAGGGCCTGCCCGGATGGGATGCCCTGACGCCGGTCTGCCCAGGGTCGTGCCTCAGTTTCTGCCCCACCCTGACCCCTCCCCCCATAGGACCAAAGGCTGGCACAGCAGCCCGGGTGCTTCTCGAGAGACAGAGTGGTCCTCCTTCCAGTCAACTCCCAGTTCCACGGAACTCAACACCAGTGCCTTGGCAGGCCATCTTCCTTCTGTTTTCTCAACTGCGTGGCCAACCCGCAAAGAAATAGGATTAGCCTTTTCTAGAAGGAACCAAGGGCTTTGTTTCTGTTTATTTTTCTCTTGGCAGCATAAGCCATCATCCTGGGAGTTCTCAAGAAATGAACCCCGGGAATATGTTTGCCATCAAGCACTATGAGAGATGAATTCGATGTGGACTGATCAACAGCCGGAGGTGGGGCACCCTCTCCAGCCCCTCCCTGGACTGCAGGCCTCGCCTTCCCAGGGGAGGCCAACCCCTGGTATCACCCCTCCTGACAAGGAAGGGCCCTCTGACAACTTAACAATGGCCTTAATCCTGGGACGCAGCCGAACGCCAGAGTCACAACAGCGTGTAACTCAGGGTCACCTGGTAAGAGTCACCAAGGAAGTCACAGTGACCTCTGTTTACCACTTTGTCATGTTAACGTGTATCTCAGAGAGCTCGAGAGAAAAGTCCAGCAGAAAAGTGTTGCTGTTTCCTAGCACAATTTCTATCTGTGTTTCTGATTCTTAGATTCATGTTGTTTGCCTACAGCCTGATGCTTAGATTTATGTTTGGAAGGAAACATATTTAACTCATTTTCTGTTATGACTGTTACACTTGTGGTGCCAGTTATATGGGAACTAGCAAATGTAAAATGTAAATGTTAGGGATATTTAAAAATTAGAGTGGAGACAGTGGTCAGGATGACAGAGCAGAAGGAGCCTGGGCGCACCCCCTCTCAAGAACACACCAGAAGCACAACTAACTGCAGAACAATCACCAATGAAAAAGACTGGGACCTGCCAGAAAAGATCTTATACGGCTAAAGACACAAAGAAGGAACCACAACAAGACGGGTGGGAGGGGAGGACTTGTGATGTAATCAAATTCCATACTCCCCTGGGTGGGCAACCCACAAACTGGAGGATAATTACATTGCATTCCATCCAAATCATAACTCTCATGATTACATGGCCATTAATAGAAATTTATTAAGTACAAATTTACTCTGTATAAGATCGTATCTTCTAACTGTGCAATTGCTCTAAAATACTTAAATGATGTTGCAAAGAGACACAAATATCCTAAGTGGAACCAATTAATTACAGAGCCAAGGCTGGTCCACTCCAACCCAGAGATTTGGTCTCACAGCAATCTGCTTCCACTGGTACTATACCCTGGGGAAATTCAGACCCACCCTGAGTCATCCTTGGTTCATTCTACGGTCACTCAGCAAATATTTACTGAGTATCTACTATGTGCTGAACACTAAGCAAGATGTTGGGAGTAGAACATTCTGCAGTGAACACACATAGTCCCTGGCCTCCTGAAGCTTATAGTCTAGAGAATTCCTGAGAAATCTAGAAGACTGGGTCAAACATAAGAGTCATCCACTTTCTGGATTGAACTGTTATCCAACCAGGGGCCCAGCTGAGTCAGACTCTTGTGACCTCGCCTGCCAGGCATCCCTAGAAACAATTTAGTCTTGAAAGCCGGCAAACTCAGGGAGAATCAGAAACCAGCCCAGGCCTTCCTCCCATCTGACTCAGAACTGACAAGGGCCACGAAGAATGTTTTGGATTCATACACCAAAGTCTCATAAAAGTTGAAGAGGACAAGAAAAAAAAAAAAGGAAAAGAAAGAAAGAAAGGCTCTTAGAAGCCATCTGTATACTAAATTCACTCTCAGCTAGCTGGATCTCGTATTTACATCTGGACCCTGAGGCGTTCACGACCTATGCTGTGCCCGTGAAAAAACAGGTAGAGTAATGGGAAATTTCTCTATGACTTATTTTCTTGTCCTTTAAAAGTTATAATACTGTTGCCTTCATTACTATTAATCTGTGAGCTTTAGAAATATTTTTTCTGAATTTTCTACTTACTGCATTTTAAATAACTTTCTCAGAATTTTGGCTTGTCCAGAAACCCAGGGGGATTTCTGGGCCTCGGTCTAGGCCCCCTTTCTTCCCTGTCTTAGGGTCCTCTCTAAAATCAACTCTGAGACAAAGGCTTGAGTAGAGGTGGCTGATTTGGGAGTCGATCTCAAGAAGTACAAATCGAGAGAGAGGGACACAGAGGAGGGGGGAAAGCCAATGACAGGTGCTAAAGGGGCAGATTCTGCCAGGGCCAAATGGGGCCCAGTCCTGGTGGACACACTCTGAAGAACTGTGAAGAAAGCTCCTTGGAACTGTCCCAAGGGGAGGCAGGGAAATGGGCGGAGGGATTTCCAGCAACTCCTGTCCCTCCTGGGTTGAGGGTGGCCCGCGGGGGCGTTAAATCCCGCATTTCCCAGCTGCTCTAAACTCAAGCCCTGGAAAGAGCCCTCAGGCAGAAGCAGGGAGTCAGATGGAGGCCCTGGAGATGGTACGTGGGATCAGGGAGGCCCTGGAGTTGGTACGTGGGATCGGGTGCAGGGGCCTTTCATCTGGGCTGCCCACTGAGGGGGCTGGGGGGCTGCAAGCAGGGCCTGGCCTCACAGCCTGTGCCTCTAACAAGGCCCACAGGCTGCCTTGTCCGCTGACCCACCAGCCGGGCCCCTCTCCCCAGCAACCTTGCAGAATAGGACACAACGTCATCTTTTCTCTTCACCTCCAGCCTCTGAGGCGATTCCTTCCAAGGTTTTTCTGGAGGGGTTGTCTGTTTGCTTTGTCTTTGTTTATTTCTACTACTAATAGGTTAAAAACAATACTCTTGGGGGCATGATGAGTCGCATAAGAGCCTTAAAATCCTTCTTGAGATGGTTTTCCTATTCCCTGGAGCCCAAGAGCCAAGTTTGCTCCGCTGTGGACCCTCGTCCCCCTCCTCCTTCCCACCTGAGAGCTAGCCCCTCCCAACCTCCTGGCCACCTTGACCTTGGAGGACAGTGAGATGGGAACCCCGGCCACACACACGTTCACATGTTTTCCCTTAATCCTCACCCTGGAGGAGGAAAAGCAGAGGTGAAGACAGAGTAAGATTCGTTCTGAAGGAAATCTCAGAGCCTAACTAGAGCCCATTGCTAAAGCCTCCTGGCTCCCAGGGGAGATCGTGGAAGTCATGTCCCACTGGCAAAAAACAAACTCCCTTATATTCCAAAAAGTCCCCTTTTAAAACCGGGGCACCCACATTCTGTTTCAAAAGTCAAAACGAACACATTATACTTGGCCAGACCAACGTTTCCAGTAAGACATCCCGTTCTTATTCTCTAGCCCGAAGCTGATGAGTAGTATATAATTTAACAGACTTGGACAGCCCAGAAAATGCCACTGCCTCCAAGGAATCGCAGGAACTTCCTACTTTGCCACCTTGTAAGGAGGAAAACGGCCCTTCAAGGTCGAGTCCTGAAGGCAATGTTTTGACTTGTCAAACTGTGTTGGCCAATAAAACCAAGAACAAAAACCAAGTGGTGCAAAAGGAGACAGAGAAAATGGACCCCCTCATGACAGCGTAAACTGTCAAACTGAAATCAAATTTCAGTTCTCCGTAGCTGGGAAAAAGTAATTCAGTGATAACAAGTTTATAGCCTGCATTTTATTTCCCAACCATGCATCAAGATTCACACTTCCTAAATCTAAGGTCTGTAGGTCACTATTCAGTTATTAAATCAAACCTCTCAGTGACGCTTTCATGGTTAACTCTAGCAAAAAGGAGAAACTAAAGATCCCACCAATGGAGTATAAAATATGAACCTTACAGGATAGAACATGTTCATTAAAGCACGTACTGCTGCAACACAAGAGGAAGGAAACACCCTCAGTCTGACATAATTTGTGTTGCTTTTCCTGTTTCTAGACATTTCTAGAGTATTTTCTGCAGGATTATATGCAGTGTTTTCTAGAGGAGCAGAAGTTAGGAGTCTGTCTGTTTTCATAATGAGCGTTTATTGAAGTTTACTTTATTCTATTAAATAAAAATTTAACTTACCGACCACTGGCCTGAAGAGGCTTCAAAACAGAGCAGCTAACTCATTCAAACCTCACGGCAATCCTACGAGGTGAGCGCTAATATTATCTCACTTTACACATGTGGAAACTGCCACAGAGAGCAGTTACGTCTGTTGCTCCAGGTCACATGGCAGGTAAGAAGGGCACCAGGGCACGAGCCGAAGTGGGCGGACTCCAGGAACCACTCTCAGCCACCTACAGAGCAGCCTCCCCACCAGCAAGGAGGTGTGTGGGTGCACCAGTCCCAAAGATGTTCGCCGTAGCTCATGTCTGTCAGCCACCAGCAAATTACTAAATCGTTCTTATGCTGGTGGGATTTTTTTTTTAATTCAACTGTCTTAATGAGGGGTTTTTCAGGTACATCAATAGGGTACTTTTAAAAGGTATGTTTTTAAAAAATAGCTTCAAGGCAAAAAGAGCAAGTCCAGTAAGCACTGGTATGTTTGGTAAACATTTTGATGGGTTAAGATTCCCAGTTAACTATAGAAACCCTAGTTAAAAAAAATGGTACGGTAAGTAAATCCTAGTCATTATAGGCAAAATCTCTACTGAATTAATGCTAGAGGGATAAGAGTAATCCATTGTTGAAACTGGGGTTATAGAGTCTTTTCAAACCATGATGGATCTCCCTGAATTATCTCAGATGCAAATTGAGGGTGAAAATATTCTCAGGAGAGGCCAGATTTAACACAACACATGGGCAGAAGAGGTGGAGAGCCCTCCTGCCACCAAACTATCCCCAACCAAAATGAAGGTGACACGTTTGTTGGAATAAATCTCAGTATCATTTGATTTCCAGTCTGCAGGATGCATTTCCCTTTTTTTAATTGCTTGTGTATCCCAAACACCTAGAACAGTGCCTGGCACGTAGAAGGTACTAAGGAAATACCTGTTGAAGAAATAGGGTGAAATAGATGGGAGGCATTGCCTGGTCTGAAAGAGGGGGAGAAAAAGGTGCATTAACTTTCTATTGCTGCTAAACAAAATACCACACCTTGTGGCTTAAAGCACATTACTTATTTTCTTGTAGCCCTTTATGTCAGGAGTCTGGACATGGTGTGACCAGGTTCTCTGCTCAGGGTCAAGTGCAATCAAGGTGTCCACTGGATAACTGAAAGACTGCTTCCAAGTCTGCACATGTTGTTGGTAGAATCCAGTTCCTTATGGTTGTAGAACTGAGGTTCCTCCTTTTTTCCTGGCTGTTGGCTCAGGCCACTCTCAACTTCTAGAACCCATTCTTAGGTCCTTACCATATGGCCATCTCCACGGGTCAGCAGGAAAATTTCATTTCAAGGTCAGCAGGAAAATTTCTCATGCTTTGAACCTCTTCCTTGAGGTAGGGCCCTTTGAAGAGCTCCCATAACTAGGAGAGGTCCCTCAAGATAGTCTTCCTTTTGAGCAACTGACATGGGACCTTAAACACATCTGAAAAATCCTGTCCTCTTTGTCATATAATGCCACCTTGTCACGGAAGTGACATCCATCGTATTTACAGTGCTGCCCACACTCAAAGGAGAGGGGCGTGTACCCCAGGAGGGAAGCATGCTGGGGACCATCTTAGCCTACCACAGCAGGATAGGCATGGACCAGTTGGCCAAATAAGGCTAAATATATGGTAGTCAGTGTTCATGGAGTCAGGATTTCCAGGAAAGGGAACGCTCTAAAAATATCTTCGCCATGCCCATGTTCGTAGTAGCATTATTAACAACATCATAAAGATGGAAGCAACCCAAGTGTCCACTGATGGATGAACAGATAAACAAAATGTGGTAACCATACAATGGAATGCTACTCGGCCTTTAAAAGGAAGGAAATTCTGACACAAGCTGCATCATAGATGAACCCTGAAGACATTATGCTCAGTGAAACAAGCCAATCACAAAAGGCTGATTTTGATCATATGATATGATTCCACTTACATGGGGTACCAAGTGTCGTCAAATTCAGAGAGACAGAAAACAGAATGAGGAGTTACTGTTTAATGAGTACACAGTGCTAGTTTTGTAGGAGAAAGAAGAGCTCTGAAGACTGGGTACAATGACAACGTGAATGTACTTGACATCCTGAGCTGCAAGTGGCTAAGATGGTAAATTTTATGTTATGTGTACTTTACCACGATAAAAAATAATAATAAAAAAATCTTTGCCAATGAAACTACTTACAACTAATTTTTAACTCATTTAATAGACAGGTGTTGGTGTCTGCATTGTGACGAACTGCACGGAATGGTGAGGGACGCGAGCATTAATGTAACAGGCTCCTCAATGATTAGTGAATTAAAACTGAAGTTTGTTTTTGAAAATAACTATTCTTTTTTATCAGAAATAACCACAGGAACAATGATCCAAACTAATTTTCCCCATTCCAGATGAAAGCGTAACTGACCTGGCCTAGATCCAAGGTGACGTTGACTTTGTTGTACCGTGTCCCGGAGGAGAGAGGAGGGCTTTGCCACCAACGTTCGGATCCATCAATTGCATTAGTGACTGGATGCGCTTTCCTGGGGTCCTCAGAATTGCAATAGTCACAGAACTGGCCCTGGGGAGAAAAAAAAAGCTCTTTTTTTATTTTTCAAGTAACTTTTTCTTCTCAATTTAGTAAAAGAGGTAATCAAAACAAAGACTGCTTTATACAGTTTAGAGATGTCAGCTGTTGAAATTCATGTTTTCTGAAGACAGTAGTAAGGCTCTCTCTTTTTTATTTAATCTTAAACTATATCACCTGTTTATACCTGTTTCTCCTGTTCCTAAGATACACATTATATTTATCTCCCATCTGTTACAGCTATGTTTTTCTCGTCTTGTATGACACTTTAAGAAGAGCCTGTTGTGCTTGGGATGCAAAGATGTTTCCCTTCAGCAAATCCTTTTAAGTCTTCATATCCTCCTCTGCAGGCTCTGCGTCAGGCACTGAGATACAGGGAAGATCCCCGCTCACAGTCCCAGTGGAGGCGCCAAGCATAGAAATAACCATAAGGGAAGCAGGGATGGCAGGAGTGTAGAGCGCTGGTTCTAAGGGGGTAGACAGTCCATGGGCTCAGGAAAGGCAGGGTGGAAGAGGCGGGATTTCAGCTGCCTGTGAGGATGGGTAGGACCTTGGTAAGTGGCAGTGAGCAGCAACAGGGAAGGTGTTCCAGGCAGAGGAACCAGCACCAGCAAAGGCACAGGGACCAGCTGGTCCAGTTGACCGAGAGCACCAGTAACAGAAGACAACATTTGAAAGGTAAGTGCCCTGGGGGAGATGTGGCTGGGCTGTGGATGCCAGAATGAGTAGCTGGCAGTTAATTTAGTAGGTAAATGGGAATCCATCTTTACCTGGAGTGGTATTTATTTGGCATTGTCATCTCTGTTGAAATTGGATTCTACTGATATCTCATCTTCTTAACTGAATTACTCTTTTTTGGTAGGCAGATTTTCTTGCCTCTGTTTTGGTTTGGTTCGGGTTTTTGGTGTGTTTTTGCCATGAAGAATTTCACCACCATTACCACCTAAAAAGCCTTTCATATATATTGAAAATATTTGAATTGAGTCAAAGGCTCATGCTTACCCAGGGGTGGACTTCACATACTGAAATGTTTGCTCCCCAATTAAATTATCTTAGGGCATAACCACCACAGAGGAGTGGGAGGCAGAAGCAAACTTAGACCCGCAGCGTCCCCAGAAATGTGCTGTGATGAAAGGGTGGCTCTGCTCCTCGTGGGCATCTTGGAAGGTAATTTTTAAATGTTCAAAGATAAATTTGATCCTGGCGTGAAAGCAAATGTGTGACCCAAAGTTTTCACTGAGTGGGTTACTGAGGGCTCTTTCACTTGTCTGTCTGCAAAAGCTTTTGACACAGAGATGAGAATAGTGTGAGATAAACAAGACTAGGGGCTCACGCTTTGAACTGTGTCAAGATTATTGTTAGCCTCGTCAAGTGGGAAATAGCAAATGTGATTAGAAGGGTCTAGAAGTAACGGGGACAAAGCTGTTCAGATAAACAACTAAACAGAGTTGAGATCCAAGGCTGGAGGGCCCCAGAGGACAAGGCAATGTTTGCCCAGAGGCCCACAGAGTGACCTATGCTTTTTTAGAAAGATGGAAAAAACCAGTTTCTCCTAGTTGCTAACATTTTCAATGATTCTCCTTAACCAAAAGCCTCTCATGTATAACACTTTGCAACTGAAGTCACAGGACAAACACCATATCGTTCTAACAAACGAGAGGCTGATTACAGCACCGCTCCCTAACACTTCTCTTTTATTACTGGAACAGTCATTTCTTCAACTTTTCCAAATTGCCTCCAATGTGTAGGGCACTGTGTTGGATGCGGACAAACATTAAGAGTTGGACCCTGCCCCGAAGAGACGGTGGCAGAGAAGAGAAATGTCTCAAACCCGACGTGTCACCAGCAGGTGCGGGGACCCAGCGAGCCCAGGGCCCGGGGAGCCCAGGAGAGGCACAGCACGCTCTGCTTGCTTCATCTTCACAGCGCTCTCAGGTGCGGGTCAAAGCCTTCAAAACTCAAAGACCCGGAAGTGAAGACTCACCGAGGTGCAGGGTCTCGCCTCAAACCACCCAGCCAGGACGGGCAGGAACCCAGACCCGTGCGTGGGTCCGGCCCAGGTACTCACAGCCCAGAACACTTTCCATCCTGGCCTTGCCGCTCAGCACGCTACATCAAAGAGCCTGTCTCAGATGTGGATGCCATGTGAGGCCACGCTGGAATAGCAATTATGTGCTTTTCCAAACACCTGCCCAGGGCCAGATGTGTGGGAAGAGACCCAGCTGAGGAGAGAACCCTGTCCGACAGAAGCTGAGAGGCATGCCCTGTGGCGGCACGGAAAACACACTCATCCATCAAAGCCCCCATCACGTTATCACATCTGTGCTGCCACGAACCCCACTCCAAGCCATCACTCACAGAGGCTCCTGAGGTTACGTGCCTTCAAGGCACTGTCTCAAGTGCCCAGACCCAAGCCAGCTGGAGTCCTGATGTGGAGAACATTCTGGAGTGTGCCCATTTCCAAACGTGGGATTGCTCCTTTGCAAAGATCTTATTCAGAACATTCTCCCTTCTGAGAGGCACAAAGCACATCGGCGTGGTTATCTACAATTCAGACGAGCATTCTGTACATTTCCTGAGCACCTCTAGGTCTGCATGTAGGGGGGTGAATGGCGATGGCTACACAGTGCAGGAGAGCACCCAGCTCTGCGGCCCCCATGCAGGCTTCACCCCACTGGGGACGGGGAGCTTTGCACCCCTGCTGTGCTGGGCTCCTGCAGGAAGGGATTTGAGAGATGAAACAAGGGGCTCGAGGTTGGTCCCAGGTATTTTTTAAAGGCAGATAAGCAAATACCTGCAAAGTTTATACCTGTTACTCAAAAACTGTCCATTCAGACCAAGTTCCAGAGATTTTTTTCCTTTTCACTTGTTTCAAAGAGATGCATTTTGGAGTAGAATGATGGAAGTTCAAATCCTGCCATACAGATGTCAATAAATACTTGTTAAATATACTAGTGGATGAATATTCCACACAAATATGTGTACCTGTGTGCTTTCAGGTAGCAGTTCTTTCCTTAAGAAGAAGCTACATTAGGGATCACGTACAAAAGACAAGCTGGCAGCCCTGGGAACACTGCCAGGTGTTAGTGGTCAACGAGGACAACAAGCTGATCTGAAAGTAACAGTCAAGACTATTCACTTACATGGAAGCCCCCAAAGTGTCCGTGAACAGATGACTGGATAAAGAAGACGTGGTGTATACATACAATGGAAAACTACTCAGCCATGAAAAAAGAATGAAATAACGCCATTTGCAGCAACATGGATGGACCTGGAGATTGTCATATTAAGTGAAGTAAGTCAGAGAGACAAGCATTATATGGTATCACTTATATGTGGAATCTAAACAATAGTACAAATGAACTTATTTATAAAACAGAAACAGGCTCACAGACATAGAGTACACGAGGGCCTGAATCTTTGACTGTAACTCCCTCCAGAAAACTGCAATGCACTCCGTCTGGTGTGGGGAGGGCAGCTGCCCCCACAAGTCCTGCCAATAAAGCCCTGGGATTTTGCCTGTGGTGGAGCCGAAAAGATCACACATAGGATTCTGCCTAGAGATGGCCACCTCGCCTACCTCTTTAAAAATCCTGCAGCAGTGCAGTGCACTGAAGGCAGTCCTTCTCCACAGCTGACCTCAATCCTTCATGCTGCAACACTACACCACTCTTTTTATTTTGTCTTCATTGAAGGTGGAGAACTGTTGGTTATAAACATTGGTATCATGGTCGTGAAGGCCCTGGCCTCATCTTTTCTACTCTGCTCTGTTTCAGCTACAATCCTCCTAAGCTACAGTGACAGGTGCCATATGTAACAGCCACGGAAAAACCGCACTCCAGCATGAAGGCGAGCAAGTGATCAAAGAAAAACGAGGCCGCCTATAACACCAAATGTGTGAGGGGTACCAACAGTTACTTCAAAGCCAGCCTGGTGCTCAGGGAGAGGGAACCAAGATTTTATCAGGTCCTGTTATTTCTATTAGAAAAAGGGCATTCAACAGATATATTTTTATTTAAATAAAAGCCTACTATTTGACCTAAAAGATAATGAAATAAAACAAGAGAAAGAAAAAATTAGTTCATGGCAATCTTACTAAAAGATTTTCCTAATGAGGTCTCCGAGCATTGTCTGCTACTTTTTCTGGTTAAAAACATTCATAATTCAATGTCACATTAAAGATACATTAAGTGATCAGCTGTCACAATGAATAGGGACGCTGCCTAGAAACAGGTGAGACATATAGAAAGGTTTTAAAGCCTAGAATTTTTGCATTCTCATCAAATCACTATGCAAACTACCCTGTGTAGAATCTTTGCCACCACTGTCTTTTGTGCACACACACAGCCCCTCAGCAATATTTAGTCTCTGCAGAGCCAATCCCAGGACATAAGGAATTGGATCTTTTGCTTCACAATCCCACCCCACCCTTCCCCTGATACAGCCCCCAGAGCCCTCACTAGTGCAGGAATCACCCAACCACTGGGCTCTGCTTAAACAAGGGATCCAAGGCTCACGGTACTGGTACCACCCCACCTGCGTTAGACCGTCCTTACTTCATGCCCCACTGACATGTTCTTCATATGTAAGGGCTACTCTCAGTGTGGGTGATCCCTAAATGTTTGTTTAGCCAAGAGCTCTCCTTATTCTGTTCAGGGACCACACTTTGAGTTATCAGACTGCAAAGTCTCAAAAGCAAAGCCCCTCTAGAACTGCCCAGAAGCCCCAGGCCCCCATCCTCCAGTCCCTCTTATACAGATGTCCCTTACACAGATAACTCACATGCTGACTGGTCACTAAACACGGCCGACTGACTGACAGCCTGGTTATCTGGCCTAAATACGAAGTTACTGCCATGGACTGAATATCCGTGTCCCCTCCCCAGATTCATATGTGAAGAGCTCACTCACTAGATGATGGTATTAGGATGAGGGCTCCACCTGCATAAGTGGGATTAGTGCCCTTATAAATAGAGAGACCCCCTCACCCTTCTCATCATATGAGGACAGACAGCAAAAAACAGCCATCAACGAACAAGTGGGTCCTCACCAGACAGCGAACCTGCCCACACCTTGACCTTGGACTTCCCAGCCTCCAGAACTGTGAGAAATAAATTTCTGTTGTTTACAAGCTACCCAATCCATAGTATTTTGTTATGGCAGCCCACATGGACTAAGACGGGCTGCCGTAACAAAGTACCACAAACTGGGCGGCTTAGAACAACAGAAGTTTATTGTCTCACAGCTCAGGAAGCTCAAAGTCTGCAGTCAGGGTGTCAGCAGGGCCCCTCTCCCTTTGAAATCTATGGAGGAAGGAGGCTTCCTTGCCTCTTCCAGCTTTGAGTGACCCAGTCCTGGTCCCTGGTCTCAGCTACAGCCTCAGACACCTCTACTTTGAAATTCAACACTCCAGGGCCACAACTGACTTCCAAAGGCAGGTTGTTGAAAGTTGGGTATTTTTTTTTAATCAAACAGCACTTCCATCAGGGTGCTGCTCCAATGGGAAAATTCTATAATGGTGCTGCCCTTTGAAAACCTCTTCAAAAGGCATCTATAAAGTGTCTACAACAGGCTGCCACAGGGAAGACAAACTGCAGGAAAATGTGGCCCCACCTTCAGGGAGCTTATGCTTGAATGAGGATACAGACATGAAAATCAATGGCTCCAAGGGGATGAGTGGAGTGAGTGAGGTGGTGCAGGGTTTGGCTGGAACAATGAGGGAAAAGCAGTTGGTAGCACAGCACAGCGGGTAAGAGCATGAACTCTGCAGCCAGAGTGCCTGGCTTTACCACACACCAGCTGTGTGACCTTGAACAAATCACTTCACCTCTCTGTGCTTCAGTTTCCTCATCTGTACAATGAGCATGCTAGGAGTACCTCCTTCATCAATTGTTGTGAGGATTAAAAGTCAGTTTGTGAAAGGTGCTTTAGAACAGCACCAGGCTTCAGTAAGTGTTGTATAAGTGTGTGTTAGACTAATGCCCTGCACTAAACAGGGGAGTAAGTCTGCTGGTTAGTAGGCTGTTCTCCCTACTCACCACTCTGCCTGCTCTTATTTGGCATCACTTCTGTACACAGCATATGGTGCAACTTGAAAGTAACAGAGAATTAGTCTATTTCCTACTTCTTATAGTGAAGTATGCATAGATAATCTAATTAAAACCCATATTTCTCTCACGCTAATATTCATTTATTAATTACACACATATTTTCTAAGCATCTAGGATGGGAAAACCACTGAGAGAATATAATATGCTTATGACATTGAGAAACTGGCAGGACATGCGGGACTCAATGAGTTGGCTTTCCCCAGGGCAGGCTCCACCCTGTTGGCAGGAGGGATCTAATCAAGGATCTGCTAGCTCATGCACACAGCTCTATTTTGTGAAGCAGAAAAGGGCTCCCTGCCTCTGAGCAGATACAGCTTTGCCCAGGCTGGATTTTCAGCCCCCTTGGCCAGGAGCCCATGTATACAGCACAATCCAGGCAGATTCACTGACTAATACCACTGAGGTACCATTTAATAACCTTTTCCTCACTAGGCAGATGGTTCCAAAGGTTGAGCAAGAGTTAACACAGGTTTCATGAAAGCCTTCATCACAACCGGAAACACATTTAAGATTAACAACCTATTTTTCATTGGAAACCATGGAAACCAGATGACAGTGAGATGATATAAAGTGCTGAAAGGAAAAAACCAGTCAGTCAAGAATTCTATACCTGGTAAAATTAGTCTTCAAAAATGAGGGAGAAATTAACACATTACCAAATAAACAAAAGCTGAAAGAGTTTGTTGCTAGTAGACCTGCCCTACGAGAAGTGTTAAAGGGAGTTCTTTGAGCTGAAATAAAGGACATTAGACAGTAACTCAAAGCCATACAAAGAAATACAGAACACCAGTACAGGTAACTACATAGGTAAATACGAAAGCCAGCATTATTGTATCTTTGGTTGGTAACTCTTCTTCCTATATGATTTAAAAGACAAATGCATAGAACAATAATTATATTTTTATCTTGATGGGCAACAAAGTGTAAAGATGTAATTTTGTGACAATAACATCATAAAAATTGGGGACAGACTTGTAGAGGCAGAGTTTTGGATGCTATTAAAGCTAAGTTGATATCAACTCAAATTGGATCACTATAAATTTAGAATGTTAATTGTAATCCCCAGAGAATGCACTAAGAAAATAACTTTTAAAAATTTACAGAATGGGAAATGAGGAGGAAGTCAAGATAGTACATTAGAAAAAGAAATTAAACACAAAAGTAGTAAAGGAGGAATTGAGGAACCAAAAAACATGTGACTCATAGAAAGCAAATAACAAAATGGCAGACGTAAGTCCTTCATTATCAGTAATCAATCTAAATGTAAATGGATTAGACTTACCAATTAAAAGCAGAGACTGACAGAATGGATTTAAAAAAAAAAACATGTATATGATCCAAATATATGAGGTCTATAAGAAATTCACTTTAGTTCCAAAGACATAAATAAGTTGAAAATGAAAGGATATAAAAAGGTGTTCCATGTAAACAGTAACCAAAGGGAGTTAGAATGGATGATACTAACATCACACAAAATAGACATTAAGCCAAAAGTTGTTACAAGAGATAAAGGCAGACATTATACAATGATAGAAAGGCCAATCCATCAAGAAGATATAACAGTTTAAATATATCTGCACCAAACAAAAGAGCCTCAAATATACATGAAGCAAAGATCCATAGAACTGAAGGGAGAAATAACCCTATAATAATAGTTGGAGACATCAATGCTCCATTTTCAATAATGGGCAGTTTCTCAAAATCTTGAACTTCTGATATGATCTAGCAATTCCACTCCTAGGAATATACCCAAGATAACTGAAAACACACATCCCCACAAAGATTTGCTTGTGAATGTTCATACCAGCATTACTTATAACAGCCAAAGTCTAGAAACTATGCAAATGTCCATCAACTAGCAAATGGATAAAGAAAATGAGGTATAGCCATACAATGGCATACTGTTTCCTGCAAAAAAAGAGAGAAACAAACTACTAAATCATGCAACAGTATGAAAGAACTTCAGAATCATTATGCTGAATGAAAGTCAGACACGAAAGACTACATGTTATGTGATTCCATTTATATGAAATTTCCAGAAATGGCAAATCTTTAGAGACAGAATTCAGACTAGAGACAGGAGCAGAAACTATGTGAACAGGCACAAGAGAACTTTGGGGGCTGTTGGAAATGTTCTAAAACCAGATTCTAGTGACAGTTGCCCAACTCCATAAACTTACTAAAAATGACTGAATTCACACTTACAATGGATGCATGCTATGGTATTTAAACCATGCTTCGATAAAGCTGCTAAAAATGACTCACAAGCCCCAATCTAGTTTTGGTAAAAGAAGTGAAGAAAACCCGTAGCTTTCACATTCATACATGCACTAAAGATATAAAACACACAAATGTATGTATATATATGCATGACTGGTACATTATGCTGTACACTAGAAATTGACACACTGTAACTGACTATACTTCAATAAAAAATTTTTTAAAGAGATATAAAACACACACAGTTATCCTTCTGTAATGGTTTAGGTGCAGTGCTCTTATAAGTGAGGGGCTGAAATTAATAACCTTTTGTCCTCTCCTTTCCCTGTGACTGTATTTCTTTTTCTCAGATTAAATGATCCACACTCTCAATGGCACTGGTGATTCAGAGCATGAAATAAAATCTTGCAATTCAAGAACTGCACATTCCCAGTTCTAACCCCTCACCAGCAACCCTGAAGGTCCATGAGCTCCAGTAACCTATGAGGTTTTGAGGAACAAATTTAAACTGCTGTTTAAATTTAAATTAAATTTCACTGGTGAGTGAACTCGCCAAAGGAAAACACTTACGTAGGCTTCAAACAATTTGTACACAAACTTTCATTGCTAACCTTTGGTTAATGTCCACAAACACACAACTATTAGGAAAATCATCTTTGAAAAAGGATCACTTATCCTTCAACTGCTGACTGTAATAATTTGAAGTTTCAAAATAACTCATTAATAATTTTTAACAAATATATCACTGGATATAGTAAATGTCTTAGATTTCCCCAAAATTTTCACATCAGTTTCACAAAGGAAAAGGCCCATGTCGAAGCTAATAAGTGGCTCTCTTTCACAATAGTTCTCTAAACAGAGCCTTAGTGAAGTTGTTTCCTGTTTATGGCTATTAATCCAAGTTACACGAACACACAACTGGGACTGCTTTGCGGCAAGCACGCTCACGCTTAGCCACAACTCAGGCGTTGTGTACTTCTCTATCAATATCATTCACGTTCCGTACAAATTTTTATGCATATATCAAAGCGCAAGGAAAGAACATATAAAAGATGTGTTGAACTGTCAGTGCACAAAATTGAGATCATATGTTTGGTAAATACGTACATTTCATTTCTTGTAAGCATAGTGCTTATGCCAAGCTAAACCAAACACAAGGTTATATTTTCAACATAGCTTTCCACTTCCATTTTACCATCACCTCTATCAGATATCAGTCTTCAGTCGTCCCTTGGTATCCATGAGGGATTGGACCAAAAGCTGCAGATACTTAAGTCCCTTATATAAAATGGTGCAGTATTTACATATAACCTACACACATCCTCCCAGATATTTTAAATTATCTCCAGATTATTAATAATATGTAATACAATGTAAATGCTATGTAAATAGTTGCCAGCTTAGGGCAAATTCAGGTTTTGTTTTTAGGAAAGTTCTGGGGTTATTTTGATCCACAGTTGGTTGAATCTACAGATACGAAACCCAACGATACTGAGGGCTGACTGTAATAATGTCTTTACATTCCATAGGTAAGTAAACATTTAAAATTAAAGCACAAAGTGACATATTTTGGTTGTAATTACTTTTCATCAGAACCAAATTAATTTGCATATTTTTCTTGTCTGCACTTCATATTAACTATAGCCTTCAACTCTATCTTCACTCCACCATCCTTTCATTCAATATTTTCCTATTCTGTTACAGGCTTTTGTTAAGCACCAAAGATTCAACCATGAAGCAGACAGACAGGATATCTGAATCACAGAGCTCTCAAACACCAAAAACTTAATGTCTGAGCAGTAACAAGTATATAAAATCTTACTTAATGAATCTTAAGTCCAGAGAAACCACAGCAAACATTTTTCACACAACAAATAAAATGCAGACTTGTTAAATGGCTTACCTGCTGACACATGCTACTATTCAAGTATCAGCACTGTTATTATAGAATAGAGACCATAAACCCAGCGTTTTTTCCTAAGATGTGACTTTTATCCATTTTTTACATTTTTCACAAAATCCATTTGGCCTGAAATTCTAAACCCTGGCTGGCCCCAAAGATTTAATTTTAGAAAGTTCAAAGAAATAGAACTATTTTAGTGAACTCTCCTCCAGTTCCCATCTTGAGTGTACATGTGCAGATTCAAGATGATCATCACTCAGGAACGACCAAATGATTAATCCCAGTCTCTCTTCCCTTCCCCCGCCCGTCTCCCACCACCCCTCACTTTTCTGAAAGGCAGGTTTGCACCAGCTGCTGCCAATACTGGGCTAGAACAAGTGTCTGATAGCCCGGCTTCTGGAACTCGCCTTCCCCTTCTTGTCTCCAGCACGCTTCTCATTACCTGAGAATCTCCCACATCAGCAATCAGTGCACCTTCTCAAGCCCTCAACTGTGAAAGCAAAAGTGCTACTCAGCAGAGCTTTTGTTCATCCCTTATTTTTAGGGAACAAGAAGGTGTAACACCAGATACCGTTCTTCTTCTGCAGGCTACCTCTTGGCCTGGAAATGCAGTCTGCTGAGTAACCTCAAAAAGTCACTTCCTACTCTGTTCAGGACTGTGGACCCAAGTTTAAGGATCTATTCTGGAAACTCAGAACAAGAGTTTTCAGAACAAGAAACATGACTTTTCTGAACTTCCAAAACAGTAGTGCCAGCCAATTACACTCAATAAAAATGCCAGCTGAGGAGAAAGAGGGTTGGCCCATTTCTAGGCAAATCCAGGGAAGAAGAGGCAGCTGAAAATTTCCTTGATACCTTCCTTCTCCTAGCATTCACTCTCCCCACAATGAGAACAGTTCTCTCCAAAGCTGAGTGTGCCAGGCAACCCAGTGGGGGACAAGAAGGGAGCATTAAAACTGTTTATTTTACTTAAAAAAAGAAGAAATTTGGTTTTTCTATTTAATATGCAGATTGCTTAAGGGACTTCACCCAGCCCACAAGTCAGCTGGTCACAAGTCACCAAGAGTTCTCAGCGTCTGTTCAAGGGAAGGAGAGGAGCCATCATCTGATCATGACGCACCAAAGCTTACGAGGACCTTTGAATCCACGTGTGCATTTGGATTCTATTCTCCTAATTAGCAGAACAGTTACAACCTTGTACTGAAATGGGGCGTGACTATGAAATTCTTTTGGCTATACAGGTTCACTGGTTTGCTCATGGAAAGTTACTTAAAAGACCTCAAATTTAAAGATGAGTTACACTTTTTCCCCCAACAAAAATTCCAAACTGGCTAACTTTTTGCTGGAATGACAAGTGACATTATATACTACCCCATAGATATTTACAAAACAGAGGTACTTACTCTCTATCATCAAAGAAAAGTGTTATTTTTTTAAATGTGTGAAAAGGTAAATACTGTTCTAAAGAAATGTATGCTTTGGATGGAAAGAGCATTTTGAAAATTACATGTTTGGAGATGTTTCATCTTTTGTTGCTAAAAAGACAGAACTGTGTTACTCTAAAGGTTCTCATATTTGCACATCTTAAAAACACGGAAATACAATTCTATAACATTTAAATAGTTTCCAAAAGAAAAATGAGTTTTGAATCTACTGTTTATACATTAAAACACAATACTTTCCTGCCAGGAAGTACTGAATTCCACCTGAAAAATGAACATTCAGTAGCCAAGTTTCTACTTTAAAAAAAAAAATGTTAGAATAATTGGAGGATGGAGCAGAAGTAAGAATACCATGATTGAGAAAACTCGTACAGGGTCCTAACTCTCAGAAAGGCCCCTCAGTTTAATGCTCTGCTATCACGATCTTGAAATTCATAAGTTTTCAACAAGGAGCTCCACGTTTTCATTTCACAATGTACTCTGTAAATTCTGCCTCTGGTTCTGGAACTCAGGAGTCATGCAGTTCTTCCATTTAAATTTACATATGTTTGAGGTATCTTTTCGGTGACGACAACCACTAAATTCCAGTGTTCATGTAAAACCAACTTTGACTATATAATAAGTGCAAAACTAAACTTGTCAAAAATAATTATATAGATTTACATCTGTATATTTGTTTATACTAGTTATATACAATAACAAAAATATTTAGAGATAGCAAAATTATTGGGTGCTGTTAATAAAGAAAACGAAGTATTTTCATCATTGTTATTTGGTTTTTCTATTTTTGTATGTTTTGTAAGCACAAACTAATAAAGTCATATATGCATGTAACAAATAAATTAGCATATATTGTGTAAGAATATACTGCGTGTTCAACAACTTTCTATTCCTGGAAGTGCGTAGTCAAAAGACTTTCTAAAACACTGACCTAGACCATGAATGATAATCTTTCGCTTTAGGAGCCCAAACTCCAAAATTACTCCCTCTTCCGGCAAACACTTTACTCAACAGTATTTCCCAGGAGAGGGAGGGAGGCAACGATGGCTTTATGTAAAGAGGATTTGGAGTTGGGACTGGGTTCAAATCCAGGTGCCCTACTTTATGACGCAGGCACACTTCTTAACCTGCTCACTTACTCCAGCTCCCTGCGCACGTGTGAGGGTCGCGTGTGTAAGGACCTGGCACACTTCCAGGTGCTGAGGAAGCAGCAGCGACACTAGCGCTCACACAGGTGTTCGTGCGAAGAGGCTCTCATGGGCTCCGAGCACCGTGTTTCTCTCTGTCCATATCATATGCCCCCGTGACTCTGGATGGCGGCGCTTCGGGCGGTGGGGTGAAGTGCGTTTTTTCCGTGAGACCGGAGTGGTCTAAAAGTTCTCTCTTAAAATACGCCACGGAATCTAACTGCTACCACCTTCTCTGCATAAGGTCGGGGAGACAAAGAGCCTCGAAGGAGGGGCGCCGGTGAAGCCCAGGGGACTTAAGGCCTGGCCAGGCGCTACCTGGGTGACGAAGGCAGGAAGGACCGCAGTTCACTGCATCCCTGGAGCGCGCGGCGTCGGACTTTCCTCCTGGGCTCTCCCAGACTTACCTCAGCCTTCACTCACCTCGCGCGCGTTTCCCATCCGGGCCTCGGGCGGCGCGGCGGCGAGGGCGGCGCTCCCTGAGGGTCACTCCCGGGTCACTGCGCCCACCTCCCGGGGTCGCCGGCACGCGCAGGGGTTGGGGAGCACTGCCCGGCGGCCTCGGGTCACGAGAGTGCGGGGAAAGGCCCAGCCCCTTCGCCCCGCGGGGCCGGCCCGTGAGGGGAGGGAGCCCGCCGTCCCCGCCGCCCCCCGCTCTCGCCCCGGACCTTACCTGGATGGTGTGGCCGCTGCTCGGGGCGGTGGGCCCCCCGACTAACTTGCAGTAAAGCTCGGGCCGGGGCCGCGCCCCTCCCGGCTCCCGCTCCCCGCAGGTGGCGGTGGCCCAAATCTTCGCCGCCTCGGCCAGGTTGAAGTAGGGCGGGTGCAAGCTGCGCGGGGCCCGGGCCGGTGGGTCCCGAGCGGCCGCGCACACAACTGGAGGCAGCAGCGGCACCAGCAGCAGCAGCGGCGGCAGCACGGACCCGGGTGCCCAAACCCGAGCCCGCGCGGCCGCCGCCATCCCGCCGCGCGCGGTCCTCCTGCCTCGGCGGCCCGCGGAGGGGCTCGGGGGCACCGCGGTCCCGGGGCACGAGCCTCACGCGACCAGCGAGCGCTGCCCGGGTGTGGGCGGAGGCTCCGGATCCGCGCCGACGCCCACGCCCCACGCGCCGGGAGCCCGAGGCCAGTGGGCGGCTTCTCGCGTTTGGAACGTGCCGCGGCCGGAGCGGGCACCCGCCCGATCAGGAACTGACAGCGCCCGGCCTTGGCCCGCAGACGTCGTCGCTGCAAACTTCGCGCGCGGGGAGGGCGGAAGGCGTTCCCGGCTCCCAGTCTGGCAGCTGAAGCGGGGGCCCGGACCGCTCCAACTTCCCACGGCCAAGGCAGAGATTAGATACTCCTCTTCTGCAGATGATGGACCAGGGGGAAGGGAGAAGGACGCTTGAGGCGAATGGGGTGAGACAGCAGAGGCAACTGCCACTGCCTGCAGAACTTACACCGAAGACATTGTGGCTTCCCAGACGAGTCTCAATTGTCAAAGAACAAGTCCCTCAATTCTCAGACACCGTGTATGGCGCTGCAGCCACATACTGAGTATGGGATCAAAGAAGCTCCGGGGAATAGGGAGTGGCGGAACGTACACAATTTGGAGACAGCCAATAGTGCCAGTTTGCCAAACCGTAGAGGTACTTTGGAGGAAATCCTTTAGACGCCCAATCTGCCATATTTTACAGAGATGTTGAGTATCTGACTCGAGCTGTCCGTCTCTGAGCAGAGGGTAGAATCCCCCACCTACCAAGGGCTGAAGCTTGGTCTCCTACTCAGGACATCCGACCCAAACGGAGCCCATGAACGCCCTCTAACAAGTAGAGGAGGGTGTCTTTGCTGCAGATCAGGAAGGACAAAAGTGTCCCCAGAGGAAGCAGGACTGAAAACTTAGAAAGACGGAGAAGGAAAAAAGAGGGAAGGTCGGGGAGCGCTGCTTGGAGACAGACTGAGATACGGCTTAAAATGGCACAGCTGAAAGGAGAGAGAACTAACCAGTACAGCGATTAAATAGTGGGGTATGTTGTAGAAGAAAGTGTGTATATTTCATCTTCTGTTCTTCAATAATAAAAAGAGGGGGAAAGGAATTTGTGAGCAGAACACAAACAGAAGAAGCTATAAAGGCGGATAAGTTGACTCCATAAAAAATGAAAGTGTGTACCTCAAAAAGTGAACCAAACAAAAATAGAAAACAGATGAGGAAGGAGAAAATTTATGCCATGAATGGATTAATGACTTTCATATATAATTTTTTTTACAAAATAATTACAAGAAGCTGAAAACTCGTGGCTAAGAAACCTAACAATTCACAGGAAATAATTTTTTTTAAACTAACAAACATCTAAGAGAAGTTTGACCTTTCTGAGAATTGAAATGCAAGCAAAGTACCAGTGAGACTCATGTTTCACCTATCAAACTGGCAAAGATTTTTTTTTAATGATAAAACTGAAAGTTGAAGAGAATTCAGGGAATCCAGTATAACACCACTGGTAGAAGTGAAAACCATATAACCTTTCAGAAGGACAATTTTTGCAGTGACTTAGCAAACGGCTTTCAAGGTGCATATATTTTGCCTTAACAATTTCACTTGCATAGATTTATATCCAGGAAATAATAAAGTAAGTTGGCAAAGATTTAATGGCAAAGACTTATCAGAGATATCTGTAGTTTTTTTAAGTTTAAAAGAATCTAAATTCTAATAATAAGGAGGTGGGTAAATAAATATGGTACAACGGTGTAGTTCACTATTACAAAGTCATTAAAATGATGTTATAGAAGTATATTTTCTGAGAGAAAGATGGTCACAATATTTTAACATTATTTAACATTAAAGAGGATATAAAATAATATATATGTACAAAAAGCAATTGTATTTCTAAACACTAGCAAGAAACAATTCAAAATGAAATTAAGAGCAATTCCATTTACAATAGACTCAAAAAGAATAAAATTCATAGTAATAAACTTAACAAAAGAAGTGCAAGACTTAACATTTAAACAATGTTACCATGTGACCCACCAATGCCAATCCTAGGTATATATTCAAGAGAACAGAAAACATACCCACACAAAAACATGTACCAGGATGTTCATTTGCAACATTCATAATAGCCAAAAAGTTAAAAATCCAATGTTCATCAGCTAATGAAAAGATAAACAAAATGTGGTATATTCATACAATGGAATACCATTCAGCCATAAAAAGTAGTGGCTGATACATGCTATATCATAGGTGAGCCTTGAAACCATTACACGAGGTGAAAGAAGCCAGACACGAAAGGCCACATATTGTAACGGGGAGTAACTGCTAATGGGTGTGGGGTTTCTTTTTGGAATGATGAAAATGTTCTGGAATGGTGGTGACGGTTGTATAACTGTGAATATACAGCTGACCCTTGAGTGACATGGATTTGAACCACATAGGTCTACTTATATGTGAATTTTTTTTCAATAAATAGGTACTATAGTATTACACAATCCTTGATGCAGAACTGGGGATACGGAGGGCCAACTGTAAAGTTATACTTGGATTTTCAGCTGGAGGAGGGTCAGCATCCCAACCCCCATGTTGTTTAAGGGTGAGCTGCAGTACTAAAAACACTTTAAAAGTCAGTTTATGGTGTGTGAATTATATCTCAATACAGGTGTTATTAAAAGAATTTTGCAGAACCAAGATATATATTACATATAAAAAGTACACATGAATGTGTGCATGTGCGCACGTGTGTGCGTGCACTCGAGTGTGTGTGTGGCAGCGGACTCAGAGAGATTTTGGAGGCTATACAATGGCATATTCAAGAGTGAACAGATGGGATGGGGAGAAGGGACTTTTTGGGGGGTTTTTTGGTTGTTGTTTTGTCTATATTTTAAAAAATATTTCCAATAATGAACCTACATTGCTTTACCCTAAGAGAAACTTTCACATTTCAGTCAATCAACTGAACGAATGTCCAGCACTACCTGGAGAAGTCCTGCCCAGGTGACGTGGTCCTATCTAAGTTGATGAAACAAGACTGAGAGAAAGTGAGAAAGATTTTACGAAAGTGAGAAAGATTTTACATTCTTTTTATTAAGTCCTTCCAGACACAAGATTATTTGAAGGAAAATATTTGACAAATGGCTAAGATTCCAAAATTATTTTATTAATATGCAGCCAGTAACTCGCCACAATGCCCGGGCTGTTCACTGAGATGTTCTGTTGTCGGAATCCTCAGCTGTAGAACCGACCATCTGTGGCTTCCAGTCAATGCTTCTTCCTCTTAGAACTTTGTGTTTTGCTCTAAAAGGCAACAGTTAAGATGGGAGAAGGTATAGCTCAGTGGTAGAGTGCATTCTTAGCATGCATGAGGTTGTCGGTTCAATCCCCAGTACCTCCATTTAAATAAACCTAATTACCTCCCCTCCCCAAAAAAGAACATAAAATAAATAGAAAACATAAATAAAGGCAGCAATTAAGAGCATGACACACAAATCGCTGTATTGTATGTGACAATATTTCTCTTTGACATGTAGGAATAACTTTGTGCCATGGGTACGATAGGTGTGTTTGCCCACTGAGAACAGCTTTAAAGGTGAACAAATAAAAGCCACGTATCTAAAGTTCATGTTTGTCAGTAAAGTTATCTCTCTCAAGATTATGCATCCAAAACAAACATCCCGGGGGCACTTTCCCTCCACAGTTCTAGGTATCGGGAGATGCAATGGGAATGACCTTCTGGCGGGGCACGGGGAGAAAGGCGGCTCTGAAGTCTAAACCAAGAAATGTGTGAACAAGTGCTTTCAAACGCTTAAGCAGCCAATAGAAGGCACAGTTTTGTTTTTACAGCAAGACAGGGGCTGTTATGTTTAAATGGGGAAAGATGATGCTTGAAGAAATTAAATGACTTGCCCACGTTTTAAGGAAAATAGGAATAATGAGCAGGACCCAGGCCTTCTGATTCTCAGTACTTGCTTCTAGGAGAGGGGACAGAGGCAGAAGCCACCTGGGTGAGGCCCATCGGAGGTGCAATGGCTGCAGAAGTGTCCCAGGCACAAGAGGAGCTATTGGTTTACTTAGCCCAGAGGAGTGGGTGCTACAGACATGCAGAGTGGGGTGTAAACAAACCCAAACTAACACAGTGAATCTGGGGTTTGACTGACCTCTCAATACTTTAGGAGTGATTCATGCATAGCTACATCCTCCAGATCTTAAGACAGAAGTGCGACTTGCCATGCCATTGTTGAAAAGAATTTGCCTGGAATCAAGAATGTGGGAGGGTGGTAAACTCACCGTCCTGCAAGGGCATAGCCAAGCTCCATCACGTCCCTCTAGTGCAGCCACGGGCCTGACCTTATACTCCTGACTGATGCTCCTTTAAGTCCCAGCATAGGTTTTCTCCCTCTCCTTCCTTCCTACTCTCTCCCCAACACAGCAGCTTTCCCTTCGGCCCTCCCAAGTCGTCCTGGAAATATGAACTGGGATTACACATCCTGGGACCTGCTTATTATGACCGTTCTTCTTAAAATGGTACTGTTACACCATACCTTCCCGTTGCCTTGGTTCCACTTGAAAAACAGGTTGCAGTTTTCCTCTTTTAGCATCACTTCATCGAGAAAACAGTGACATCGCTCGAGGCCAACAGCATATGTAGGTCACCAACAGCGATGAAAAGGATACAAACAAAACAGTAAAGGCAGACGTTACTGCTTTTTGTAATACCGCATGTCTGGTGAGACCTCCCCTTGAAAACCAGAGGGAACTCGGCAATGAGGAAAGTTCTGCTGTCCGACTGGCTGGCTTCACTGCAAACCCCATGATCGATAGCATCTTTTGGAACCCAACCATCCTATCATAAAATATAGGAATATCATATATATATTTATATCCTCTTATTACTCTTGGCCCATCATGTCCTGTTTTGAAAGAATTTCACTAACTGTATTTCTTAACAAATATTTTCCATATTATCAAAGATCTATATAACTGCCAATACAGGCTTTTACTTGGCATAAAATAATTAGTGTAACCATGGGAGCTTTCATCATTCCAGCCCAAAGTGAAGAACGTGAATTTCCATTAGCCTCTGTCGCCCTACGCTAAATAAAGGCAGGATTTCTACTAGTTGTTTTGAAAACAGAATTGCCCATAGACCCCCGGGCTTTGGAAAACACAAATCTACCACCTGCTTTTATTTAGAGATAAAAAGTCAAGGTTAAGGGACTTGACCAAGTCCTCATTACCATGAAATGGTGTCCAGAACCCAGCCTGTGCCTGTCTGGGATTACAGCACACCTCACCCCCACTGCCTTCCGTGGTGGGCCTCCCTGCTCCGGATCCCTAGATCCAATGACCCCTTGTAAAGCAGTGATGCTCCCTTGGCACATGGCCTGTGTCTGGTTCACTGTCTCAGCTCAGAACCCCCAGTGTTAACCAAACCAGAGCTGAATTCTCCATATCCTATGTTTGAATTCCCAGTATGCCAATGCTCACAGCAGGCAGATTCCTGCTTCGGTTGGAACCTTGACACTGGTACCTCCCATTAGGGCACTCCCTGGTAGTCAGCTCTGCCAGAGACCCTGTGAAGAATTCACATTCCAATTGCATGAATTTCCTCTCCAGCTCTTGCTTCACACACTCCAGTCTGGCCTTTGTGTGAAATATGCAGTTGGGTCGAGAAGGTAATTTTATACATTTGTCATTAAGGAGGCTTCCTTTTTCCACCCCAGGTGTCTGTGACTACAAGCAGTAGTGCAGGATAAAAGAAAGCCTACACTTCAGTAATAGTATCTCTTCTTTACAGAGACATTTTTCCCATCAGCCCAGAGCTAACCCTGAAAGATGAATGGGTGGAAGCCATTATTCTCCGTTTGTGGATGAGTCAAAATAAGGTCGTGAGGAATTAAATCAACTGGCTTAGGCTTAGTGGAGATTCAAGAAATGGAGGCTTTATTCTCTTGACATGAAAGTTAAGTAATTTATCTGGGAGAGATTTTGAGTGAAAATTAGAAAGCAGCCTCTAAATTATCCTCTTGAGTCATTTTCATGTTCCCCCCTTTGGGGCCACTGTAAGTTTATGGATTTGTACCCAGTTGAATGGTCTCTGTGACCACAAGAGGTACCACTACTGGCAGTGTTCAGCCACACTATACTTTGTTTCCATGTCCGAAATACCTCACTTCAGAGACATGCATTTTGGTAAGAATTTGCCCAACAGATCCAATAAAGGGTTATTTCACCACAAAAGATGAAAACTCTTGTGGACAGAGGCTGGGCCAAAGATTTTTTTTCCTTTGTAACCGTTGATATCTCTATAGAAGTGCCTTTTACACAGCAGCAGGGTGATAAATATTTGTCAAAATTCAGGTTGAATTAATTTCACTTGAACCCTAGAACATAGGGTTAACAGACAATTTTGTAAACAGTATAATCACTGAAATCTCTTATCACTTAATGCTCTTTAATAACCCTCTAAATGCTGAGCAATTCGTAGAGCAATGGGGGTGCTAACTTCTTAAGAAGCAGATTCAACTTGCTCATTTCTCTATTTTTACTCTAAACTTATAATGGAGTACTGAATGATATTCATGGGACTCACAGCTTATTTCCTTATCTCTCACAGTGTGTTCTTCCATGGAGCCAAATTCCAAAGATGATTCTGAGGGTGGCCGGTTAGACAGCCAGGCCCATATGGAAAATGTGAATAAACTTCATGCATGGCTTGGAAGAGTTGGGAGGAGATGAGAGAGGGACAGTCAATGGTATGTAAATAATGTGAAGAGATGAAGAAAAGAAATACCAAAGGGTCATGGAGACTCTCAACATCACCTAGCCTGGTGTGATAGAAATGACTGTCTGCCCACTAGGATTGGTGCTCCCTTTCTACAGTGTAGAGCTGTTTCTGGAAGTGGTCCCAGCAATATATTTCCCACTCCATTTACATCTAGGTGGGATTGTGTGACTGATTTTGAACAAATGAAAAGTGAGGAGAAATGGTCCATAAAAACCTCTCGCATGATCCTGCATGTTCTACCTCGTTTCCTGCCTAGAAGCAAAGGGCTCCAATGCCCTAGGAGCTGGAGAGCAACGAGATGGAAGGAGCCTGGGTCCCATGCGGGAGGTTACCCCACACACCTACACTGGGCCCTTATAAACAAGAAATAGACTTTCATTAAATTAAGCCGCCAAGAGATGGGGGTTTATCTGTCATTGAAGTAGTTAGTGTTGCCTTAACTAATACATCTGATTGAATTATTAATGTTGTAATATTTGTACATATACAAATATTACCCAGGACTCTCCCCTTGCCCTCAAAGTTGGCTACTCCTGTCACAGCCTATGCAGCATACTCTCCACACCTCTGTTGTAGCATTTAGATCTACCTCCTTACTAGACAGTGAGCTCTTTGGGGGGCAGGGACCAAGTTTCATTCATTTTGTATCCCCAGGGTCTGGCAGGGTGTCTGGAACAGAAGTAGGGTCCCTAAAATAGAGTCAGTGATCTTTCTTCCCTGTTCTTTGGTACTTCATATCTGGGAGAACTTGCTGCTCCGAATGCCATCTCATTCCCCTCTATTCGGCACAACTATTCAGTTGTAACCCCCTCCCAGTGCAGTTGAATGCAGCCCTATGGCCAGACTGTAGGTGATGGTTACGAAAGACAAGGAGAACTAGGCAGAGGCTGACAAACTGACTTGCAAATCACTCATCTTCTTAAAGGACAGAGACTCGGGATTGGGAAAGTATAATCACCTTTCTCTAAATATCTGAGTGCCCTTGTTCTCTGCATTCATGAAGCCAGTGTCCTCCACCCCCGACAGGAGGACTAGTAGAGCCAAACGCTTTTTGTAGTCAAGTCTGCCTGCTCAGACTTGGATTGTTCATGGACCGTTCCAATCCTGAAACCACATCTCCTTATGATGAAAGCGTCATCAGTACAAGGCATGACTAAAAGTGTGACATTCTTTACCACTTTATATTCTGTATGGCTCAGTTCAGCACATGATTATATTCTGTCTTACACTGTTTCCAACAGTAAATATTATTTGTATTCAACTCTATTGCAGGTACCCTGAATGCAAGAAAAATGTGTCTTCCATACCATCTTGCATGCTGATGATGACTTAATAAGTGCTCAGTAAGTATTTACGGATTGATCAGTTGGCTTGGTTGGTGTGATCTGGTGAGTTTTTATAGCCCTACATGCCATTGAGAACTTGCAAATGCTAATGCCATTTTACAAAGCTCTCAAAGATCAGCTGGATTTTCCAAGTAGCCTAATTCTGCTTAATTCAGAAAAATAAAATTTGTATTTATAAAACTGTCAAAAAAAATTTTAAAGTTTGTTTGTTTGTTTGGGACAGGAGGTAATTAGGTTTATTTATTTATTTTTAGAGGAGGTACTGGGGATTAAACCCAGGACCTCGTGCATGATAAGCATGTGCTCTACCACTTGAGCTATACCCTCCCCTCAAATTTCTTTTTAATTAAAAAATTTCGTTGTTTTATAATTGTTCCATTGGTGGCCCCCAATGAACCATGCCTCTCAGAACTCCTGCCCTCACGTTGTTCCTTCCCATATGGAGTCTGAGTTTGGTCATATGACTTGCTTTGGCAAATGAGATATTAGTACGTGTGATGCAAGCAGAGATTTGATGAGTCCTTGTCACCTTAGAATTCTCCCTCTTGGAACCCAGATTGCGTGCTGTAAGGAAGCCCAGCTACCCTGCTGGAGAAAGAAGGTATGTAGAGAGAGGTCCTGGAATATGTGAGACCATGCAAAGCATGTGAGTAAAGCCAAACTGGTCACCACAGCCCCATGTAAGCCATCAGATCACGGCACCTGCATGAGAGAGCCCAGATGAGACAGCAGAACTGTCCAGCCAATTCCAGCCCAGGTTGCTGAATCATGATCAAATGAAGAGCTGTTTTAAGTCTGTGTTTTTAGGGTGGTCACTGATGCAGCAGTAGACAACCACAATAGTCAGAATCTTGTCTCATCTTATTCATCAATATGAGCTGATCAGTATCACCTACTGTTTGCAGGTTCTATTCTTAAATGCCTTGAGTTAGCATTAAAGGTGAAATATAGAAGACTCTTTCCAATTTGGGCGAGGAAATTTTTTTTATTTCTAGACATGTCTGGGAAACAGATTTTAGAATTTGACTTTTGCATTCAGAAGTTTTTCTATGTTTAACATCTTTATGACAAATTAAGTTGATCGCTTCTTTTTTGTTTTGTTTTGTTTCGTTTTTCCTGGCTTTTGCTAATGGGTAATTATCTGGGGAAAAGAAAATTTGGATCTCATGAGTTTCATGCCCTGTTTTTCACTCTTACTAAAATGCTCTGTTAACTTCATTCCAAGTCAAAAAAAAAAAAAAAAAGTTCTTGTGAATATGCCGTCTGCCACGGCATCAAGAACAGTGCCAGAAAGGACAATCCTATAAAAATAGATTTCTTCATTCTGTATCTATGTGAATTCCACACAGTCAGATACTCCTTTATAGCTTTCTTGTGAATCATAGTTTTCCTCTGAAAGTGGGTTTTTCACCATTTGTGATCTTCTTTTTCAAGCAAAACCTCGGCTTCATTTTTTTTTCCCCTTCAGCCTGGTTTTATATTTTATATTTCCTTCTTTCATTCTTTGTAAACCTTTCATAGGTTGGTCTTTGAAGGAAGAATCTCTCCCTTATCTCTCAGCTGCGAAATGTGTGGTTTACCTTGAATCAGAGTCCTTTAATAGTTTCATCAAGCATTGGAAAGTCCATTAACATGATAGGCAAAAAAGAGTTTTAAAATTGAAAGAAAAAGCAGCCAAAGCTAGTTTTTCAGTTGCTAAGATGGTTCCAGAATGGTCATGCCTTGTTCAAATCGTTTCTAATCAAAGTGTGATCTGTGGACCAGTGCCAGTCCATGAACCATGTTGCAATGAGAAAAGCACAAAAATTGAGAGTATTTATAAACCTTGTTAGTGATTCAATATTGCCATGACATTCAACTATGTGATCATTTTTCTTGTAACCCAGTTTTATTGTAATTACAATTATTGGTCAACAATGGATTGGAATTTTTAAAAATGGTCTTTCTTCACACATAGTTTAAAAAGCACTAGACCAAATGATCTCCCCAAATGACCTTCCAGCCTCAGGCCTAAAACAGTGTGGGACCCAGAGTGGACAGTTAAAAAGCATTTGTTGATTGATGTTTCCTTGGTGGACAGTTTCTAATCCTGTGATGCTCTGATATTATATTAAATCTTTACCATTCACTAGACTATGCATACAACAAATACAAAAAGCCAGAGTTTTACAACCTTTTTTAAAAGGGCACGAAATAACCTGCCTAATTCCCATGGCTCAGTATGAGTAATTAATTACACCCAAGTTTAGCAAACTCAAAAGAAATGACACATACCTTAAAGTTAAAATTAGCTTTCACTTACTCCACAATAACACCTACTGATTAAGCTGTCTTTGAGCAGGGCGACGGCAGAAGGTGTTGAGCGCGATGTAAGGACTAAATCCATGACTCATTCCTCATGAAGAATCAATGCATCATTGGGTTCTATCAGGTGAAAGTTACTCCTCACACTTAGTGCAGGGGGACAGACTTCTTTAAGTTCTGTAGCTCAAAATCACTCTCTGTCCTTGAGAACCTTGGCTTACGCAGATTAAGAAGGTCTGAACGTCCGGCAGGTATGACATTCTTGGTGTGTCGGTCTCTTCCTTCCCCACTTGCACGTCAGCTTCAGGGTGGTGTGGCTGTTGGTTTTGCTCTCACATGTGCCCCAGTCCCATTAAGTAGGTTATTACCTCCTCCCTGTGTGATTTTAGGCAAGCCACTATATGCTTCAGATCATTCATTGGAAAAAAAATTTTAATGAAGACAAGGACACTGTGAAGATTAAGTGATGGAATATATGCAAAGGTGTCTGTGGTAGCGCTGGACCAGCCTCTCTTGGAGCTCACCTCGCCCCCACTCCCCTGACCTCGCTTCCACCACACAGTGCAGTGTGGTAGTTAAGCCCACAGACGGCAGCGTTATAGACTTGGGCAGAAGTCCCAGCACCCTCATTACTAGCTTCTGTGACCTTGTGACTTCGGGCAAGTTATTTAAGCTCTTTAAGTCTCAGTTCCTTCATCTGAAAAAAATGTTATTCGTGGTATGAGGTTTGTGACTACTGAACGACGTCATCATTCTAAAGGGTCAAGGCAATGCCAACACATAGTATGCCTCCCACAAGGCCAGCTCTCGCCCCACGCCCAGTTCCAGAAACAAGTTTTGACCCATCGTGTCTGCATGTCCACTCAGGTGCCTGCCTAGGATCCTGATTTCTCAGAACCTGGAGACTTTCTTCTTTCTTTCCATTAAACATCAGTCCTCAGCAACTGCATTTCTTCTTCTTCCCACTGACCTCCTCTGCTGGACGTAGCTCCCTGCAGCACCTCAACCTAGCCTGGGCCCCCACGTCTTGGAGGGCTGTCAGGAGTCCTGGGGAGGCTCTCACTGCTTTAAGATCCTCCGGTCAGCTGGTCTGCCTGCCCTACAACCGACTGTCTGCACCCAGACGCCCCAGGACACTGCCCTGGCCTCCAGCGTCTTCACTTCCTGTGAGGAGCTCCCTGGATCCCTGCCCGCCCCCCACCCTGGCCACCTGCTGAGCCCCAGCTCTGACAGGACTTGCTGTGGAACAAGTCAGGGCATCGGGCCTGTCCTGGGTTTGGCGCATCACCATGGTGTCAGGAGGCTGGCACCAGACTGAAGAATCTTCTTAAGAAACATCTAGAGACCATGTTTGATTGTGACTTTTCTGGGAGCTTCTGCTGTCACTTCTCTTTCCAGTGAAGTCATTTGGATTTCCCCACACACACCCTTCCACTTTTCGTTTAGGCTTCCTTCTTCAGCCCCACTCCACTTTCTGGGGGAACGGAGAACCCTACACTTGCATAAAAGGCATCAAGCCAGCAGTGGCCAATGAGGGGCTGTGACCTAAGCTTCGTTTGAGTGGCACCTCTGGGTGAGTGGGATCTATGGGGGTGTCTCATGCCAGCATAAGCTCCCTTATTCAACACACACACACACACACTACATCACACAGACACCTCCATTGAGTATCAGTTCATTTGAAACACACACAGACGCATGCTAAAGATGGAGTCACAGCCCCTTAGCAATCCCTTTCAGGCCCCTCAGGCACATTCCAGCCCCATGGAGGGGACCAGTGATGATTTGGCGTGGGGGACGGGAAGGCTCTGCTTTCAGTGAAGCCATGATGGTTGTTCTACCAGGAAATAGCTCTGGTGCAAAAAGAGATTTTTTTTTTCACTTGCCCAATGGCCTCCTTTACAGGCTCTTAGCCTCATGCCTTAGATTCCTGAGTAAGAGAAGAACCACACAAACACAGACTACAGATCTCATTAGAGAAAAGGGCATCAGAAGTTTCAGTTCTGTGTCTGAGAAGCTCGTAGATCCTCAGATAACCTGAGAGAATTCATTCATTCATTCATTCATTCATTCATTCATTCAGAAATGTTCAGTGAGTACCTACTTCGTGCTAGGGCCTGAACTTGGCGTTAGAGCTGCATAGAGGATGAAGCCAACACAGTTTCTGGCTTAATGTGGCTCACGGTCTAATTGTCAGTCTCACTGAAGTCCCTGTAACTTTACGCTGCCTTGCAGGATAACCCTAGACTTACCTCTGAGCTGTAAGAAGCCCCCCAAGGAGTCTTCACTGAGAGAATGAGGGTCCCCCCACCCTTGAAACTTACACAATGTGAAGGCCCAGTTTGGTACATTACTATTTAAGTGCCAAATAAAGGCCTCCAAGGTCAAATGCTAATAAAAATATGAAATTCTGCCTTTTCAACTATGGGAGAGGGCATCTGTTATTTCCACAAGAAGAATGAAATCTGAAGTCCCCTCCTGCTTCTGTGTAAGACTGTGAGAGAATTTCCATAGTGAGGGAATCTTCTAGTCCATTTTCCCTAAGGATTGAACGCAACTTTTTTGGCTTCTCTGAAATAGTTTTGGTTCCATTAAAGATTTAAGTGAAAGCAGTCCCAACTTTGCAAATAATTTAGTCTGAATGCATGCATCTGCTGCGCTTTTACTCCTGTGGGTTTAACAACTTGGTAATAAAATGTAAGAACCTAGATTTCAGCTGGTCAGCATTCAGGGCACTCAGTACATTAAAATATAAAGCTCTTGCATGGATCCTTCAAAGCCTCAGTGGAATGCAGGAGGCGGCTTCAGTTAGGATGTGCCTCCTCTGGGCCCAACCACAATAGATGCTTTTATTCCCAAGGGCTAGATTAGTGATAGAGTACTTTCCAGTTATTAACCCAGACTCTCTTTAAACAAATGTTGGAAACCAAGGCAGCTGAGAGAGTTACACAGAAATGCTCTTCATCCAAATAAAAATCAAACACTTCAGGCAAAATCTGAACATCTGACCAAGGGATGAAGGCCCCTGGGGTTGGCATTTTTACCCTTGTGCTTAGCCCACTGGGTCAGAGCAGCACTGAATAGGGGTAAGGAGGCTGGGTCTTTGTCCTCCCATGTTACTTGCTATGAGAACTGGGCTCTGGGAAGACAGCGTGACCTTGGCAAGATAGCTCTCTGGAGCTGAGGCAGTCCCAATGTGGCTAGCCACTGTATCTGCCAACTGCCCTTGGGGTGACAAGTCCTCTGCAGAAAAAGCCAGTTAGGGAGACACATGTCCCGAACAGGCCCCACCTTGTAACTCAGAGCCTCTTCATACCGGTGCCGGGAGCAGCTCCTCCAGGACTCTGGTGGGCCTCTTCCTGGTGGGGGACGTGGAACAGGAAAGTCGGTAGGCATAGCTCAGCCCCCACTGCAGTCGCCGGCCTCAGGACTGCAACTAATGCTCATCTTCCCACTCCTCGAACATCTGTTCCAAATTCCCCTCGGCCCCAGCCAGCACGTCTGCCCGTCTGGAAGACTCATCTAGTAGAATGACACAGATTTCCATCCCTGAGGAGTCTGAGCCCTGGTCACCATGTGCTTCTCAGGCTGGAATTTCATCCTCTGTCCACTTACCATGAAAACTGGCCCAAGTAGAGCGCCTGGGTTCCACAAGTATTCCCCCTGCTCAGCTGTGTAGCGGCAGCCCTCCCTCCTCCTGCTGGTCGTGATCAAGTACACCTGCCAAGATGGTGACTCACCTTCCCACCTGCTGCCCAGGGACACAGAGAACTTGCTGCCCTGGGCCATGGGAATAGGCTATAGTTCAAAGGAACTATTATTATGTCCACTGGTAGAAGCGTCCTCTCTTTTGGAAACCAGGGCTTGTAAACCAGCAGAGCCTAGAGTTGCAGGGATGGGAAACACATGCGAATCACTGAGAGTAATGGTAAGTGGGACCACTCCTGCTTCCACCCCTTGGTCTGCAGGCCCTAGCATTCTTCCTATGGGACACAGCACAGTAGGGAGCTCTTCAACTTAAACTGTATATTGTGTCCTGGAAGATTGTGCCCTATGCTTATAAAATATCAACTCCAAGTTGGTGCTTCAGCTATGACTTCGACAAGCCACCCCAACACTGAAGTGATTGCCAGCTTTTGGGTAGCGTGGTATGAGGTATGACTGGCGGATACCATGGTCATGAGCCCATGACTGCACCTCCTTTGCTGTAAAGCGGGTCTCTTGGTTTGACTTAGCATTATTCTGGATTCTGTGCTAGTCCACTAGTCCAACAAATACTCCACAAGCTCTCAGCTAGTGCTGCTGGCTGATGCCCCACAGGCAGGAACGGCAAACCCATACCTGGAATGTGTCTATTCTTGTTAAAAGAAATCATTGGCTTTCTAGGATGGAACATGTCTGGTATGGTCAATTTGCCACCAAGTGACCAGGCGATCTCCTCAAGGGACGATGGCGTACTGGAGACTCAGTATTGAGGCCTGTTATGGGCCATGTGGTGTCCAGTAGCTCGATCAGGCTTGTAAGTGGGATCCCATGCTCTCGAGCCCATTCAGTGACCTTCATCCCTGCCACCATGGCTGCATCACTTACAAGCCCATTGTGCCAGCCCTGGGGAGGCCAATGACAGAGGCTAGTCGATGTCAACTGGTTAAGTTATTTAGTCTGTTTGGTCATTTAGTGCTTTTCTTGTGATGAATGCTCTCTGTGCAGCATTAATACGTGTTACAAAAATCTTACTTTCTGCTGGCTCCCATGAGTTGCCCACAGGACCCTACTCCAGAGCCCCTTCTCACCTGTCCTCCAATATTTCTCCTTCCTGAGACCTGACCATAAGTCAAGCCATTTCTCTCTGCCGTGAGTTATATATAGACTAACCCAACTTAAACGTGGGTTAAGTTTCTGTCTCTTCCCACCACCCCCCTGCCCCAGTCCTCACTTCCATTCTCACCCTGTATCAGAACACTTCCAATGGAAAGTGGGAAAGTGGCTTAAACAGCAGGAAGTCCAGGGGATAGCTCTGCCACCCTCAGGGGATAGCTCCCCTCGTGGTCACAATCCAGGCATCACATCCATTCAGGGCAGCATCGCAAGAAAGAAAAGACCTTCTACTCCTGGGTATCTCTCTTAGAAGCAAGGAAATCTTTCTCAGAAGCCCCCAGCACACCTCCTCTCATGGCTCAGTGATCAAAATATGTCCTGTGCCCACACCCAATCCAACCAGTATCACTAGCTAAGATCAGAGAACTTAGGACAGAAAAAAGGGCTGGGCTCCCTGAAGCACATCCCAAGGTAGAGTGTAGTAGATACCTGAGCAAAGCTGGTGTTCTGATAGGGAAAAGATGGGGCAATGGGTGTTGGGGCAGATTATTCAATGCTGTGTCTGCGACACTCCCGGCTGCATGAAGCCTTGTCTGGTGTAAATTCCACACGGAGAGACAGAGTTAAGCAGCTGGGAGATGTGGGGTGGGAAGTAGACAGGGAGTGCGGACAGGCAAATTGTCCCGGGGAGACTCTTCACTGCGGTTAAGGGGCCTGACGACAATACACGGAGGGAGAGGGCTCAGTAGGCCAGCCTGACCTACCTCACAGTACTGTCTAGAACAAGCCCTGCTGGAGCAGAAACTGGGACAGTGAGAAACCGAGAGCAAACACGCTACAGTCTGCGCTGGTGTGAAGAGAGGTGAGAAACAAACATGGCCTCATTTGAGATGAACGCAGACTTCTATGCTTACTTGACATGGGTGCCTGTGGGGAAGTGGTGGGCTCTAGCAAATTACTTCATCTCTCAGAAACTTAGTTTTTCCAGCTGTGGAATGGGCATCATACCCACCTCATGGCATTCTTATAAGGGAAGTATCTGATACACAGCACTCAAAATAATAATTCTTTCCCTTCCCTATTTTTGTTTATTAAAGCTATTGAAGCAAAACCTCCTGTATTTGATCTGATACAATAATGTCTTGTAGCAACTTCAAAACTATCTCATCCATAGATACCCAAGGTGGGGGAGAAGTTTTGAGTCTTTTTTTATTTTAAAAATTAAACATTTCTATCAAATTTTGGAACTTTTTTCCTTAAAATTGTTTTGAACACAAAGCAAAATAATTTATCCATAAAAGATAAACATTTTTATTTTCTTTATGAATTTTAATCTATAGTTGTATTTTTTTGACTTTTAAATTAAAAAGTCATCACAAATTCATTGGAGAAAAGAGGAAGGAGGTGAAGAAGAGGATGAGTGGATTCCTGTAGTGTGAGTGTGAGATGTGCATGTTAGCTTTAGCATTCAAATTTTCTAGAAAGGCTATTATTGCTTTTTACACCTTAAAAGTAACATTTTTTAATTTTAAAAAATATGACTCTCCCACTTTTATGGCCCTCAAAACAAGTGTGAGCAATCAGCAAGCAGTGTGTGTGAGGGCGTGGACAGCTCCTGCCATACTGCAGGTGTGCAGGATATGGCCAAGAGGAGGGGGACTGGTGTGATGGAAAGGTAGAGGAATATGTGTACAGTTCAAATTGTGCCCTTCACCTTCAAAAAGGAAAACACCTTGTGTTACTCATTCAATCAAAAGGCTTGTTTCCCAGCCCTTCCCCCGGAGGAAAAAACCCAGATACTTAGAAAAGAAAAAAACCTAGAAGGACAGACATAAAAATGAAAATAGTCATTTGAAAGAGTGATGGGATGATGCGTGAATATTTTTTCCATATTTCCTTTCTGTCCTCATCACATTTGTGCTGCAGTGAAGGCTGAAAGCCATCTGATGCAGACCACGCTCTTTTGGAGGTTGTGTGCTTCTGTGTGTGTGTGGTGTGTATATGTGGATGTGAGTGTGGAAGTATGTATCATGTGTGAACCTGTGTGTGTACAATGTGGAGACTGCACAGCGTGTGTGGAGTTTGGAGTCAGCGTGTGTGTGTAACAGGAATGTGGGTGTGCATGGAATGTGTGTATGAGAGTGTGCATAGAGTTGTGCGTTGAACGTGGGGAGTGTGCTCAGTGTGGGGTGTACAGTTTGCAGCATGAGACAGAGCCTGGACGTGTGAGGATTGTGAGGTTATGAGGGCGCCGCGGTGGGTGGGTGTGTGCGCGCACGGCAGATACGCAGAGGGCGGCCGTGTGTGCGCCCCCGCCCCCTCGCACCCCCCCTCCCCCCGCTCCCCCTCCCCTCCGCTCTCCGCTCCCCCCGCCCCTGGCGTCTCCCCTCCCCTCCCCGTCGGCCCCGTGTGCGGCGGCGGGAGCGCGCGGCGCGGCGGCGGCCACCCCTCTGCGGAAGGCGGCGGGAGAGCGGCGGGAGGGCAGGGCTGGGCGTCCGGGCCGGAAGCGGCCGGGTCCCGGCGGGGCTGCCGCGGACATGTGCAGGATGTCGTTCAAGGTGAGCGCCGCGGGCTCCGGGAGGGCGCGCCGGGCGGCCGGGCTGCCGACTGCGGCGGCGGCGGCGGCGGCGGGGCCCGCTCGCACTGTCCGCCCGGAGCCGCCGCCGCGGGCCCGCAGGGCGGGGTGGGCGCCGCCCGGGGCGGGCGGGGCGGGGGGACGCGAGGAAGCGGCGGGGCTGGGACGGCCCCTGTGGCTCGTGGTCCGCTGGTGTGGGCTTTGCCCGAAAGGCTGTCGGTGCTTCTGGCTGCAGGTCCGGTGAGCCCGGCCGCGGGGCGAAGGGCCGGCGGGGACTGTCGCCGGGGGAACAGTCGGGGCGGGGGCAGGGGCGGGGGCGGGGAAGAAGCCCTGGGTCCGCGCTTCCTGCAGCCGCGCTTCGGAGGGACAGGGACAGGGACAGGGGCTGCGGCGCCGATTCCCGATTCGCGTCCTGGTTTCCGAATGCCAGCCGCGCCACTGCTGCCTCCTCCCCAGAGTACTTTTTTGACACTGAAGCCGAGTGACCAGCGCAGAGTGGAGCTGCAGTGGATTACTGGGCTTCAGTGTCCAAAGGAGTCTGAAAAGAATGCGTTAAAGTCATTGCATTTAACCCCCACATTTTAGGGTGAAAATGAAGTTCGTTGATTTGCCTCTATTGAAGGTTTTAATAAAAATAATAGTTAAAATGTATTGAGCACTTAAAATGTGCCTGACTCTGAACCAAGAGCATCACGGTTCCTCTTCTGAATCCTCAAGAAGACCCCTCCCCTTTTTTTCAAGTAAAAAATCTAAAACACGGAGAAATCAAATGACTTCTCCACAGTCGTGCAGCCAGTGAGTGGATGGTGTTAAGGTTGAAATCCCAGTGTGTCTGGCTCCAAAGCCAATGTAATCCCATCTCTTACAGTAGCTGGTGTAAGCAGAGGAACGACCCGGTGAGATTTGCGTGTGAGAAAGATCTCTGGCTACAGATTGGAGAAGAGAATGGAGCTGGGAGGCCAATCAGGAGGCTGTTGGGATCATCTTGTTAAGTGGTACCAGACCAAGGCACAGGTTTTGAGGGTGGAAGGAAGCAGACAAATGAGAGTGACTTTAAAACTTTTTCATCTTAAGAGTTCAGTAATTGATGTTATTCATTAAGGAAGGCCAGAGAGATAAAGATAAAATGTCTGGTGTGGGACATGTAAAGGTTTAAGGATGGCTGAGAGTCCGAGTAGAGATGTTGGTCAGACAGATATACAAAGGGGGGATCCCAGGACAGTAGTCTAGGCAGGAGACAGAGATATAGGAGTGAGCATTGTTAAACGGTAATTGAACCCATAGGAATGAACACGACTGCCCAGTGAGATCATGTAAAGGTAGAAAATAAAGAGGACTGAGGACATGATCTTAAAGAAGTGCAAAATTTAAGAATGAGCAGAATGAGAGAAGCCCATTGAGAAAATGGAGGAGCAGCCAGAGATGCATGAGAACAATCAGAAGCAGCGCCTTCATTAAGCCAAGAACCTCTCGTCTTTCGGTAAAGGTGGAGAAGAACTCAGAGTTGAATACCACAGAGAAATCAAACAAGCTAAGAAATGAAAAGTGCCCATTGAACTTAGTAACAAAACAGCCTCTGGTGACTTTGCTGAGAGCGGTTTCAATGCAGTGTTGCGTTCCGAAGCCAGATTGTAATAGCTTGAAATGAAAGTGGGTGGAAACCACAGGTGGAAAGAACTCTTTCAAAAAATTCTGCAGGAAACAGTGGCTGCAGCAGGGATCCAGACTTGGCCAAGGGTTTGTTTGGTTTAAAATGGTAGAGACTTGAGCATCTTTAAATGATAATAGACATTTCAACAATAAAAAGACAACCCAGTTTTAAAATGGGCAAAAGATCTGAATAGATGTTTCTCCCAAGACGATATTCAAATGGCCAATAAGCCACTGCAAGGATACTCGACATCATGAGCCATCAGGGAAATGGAAATGAAAACCGCAGTGAGATACCACCTCACACCCATTAGGACGATTACAGTCAACAAGACAGGAATGACAAGCATTGGCAAGGATGTGGAGAAATAGGAACCTTCATACATTACTGGTAGGAGTGTAAAATAATACAGCCATAATAGAGAACAGGTTGGTCATTCTTCAAAAAGTTAAACATAGAGTTACCATATGACCCAGCAGTCCTGCTTCTAGGTGTATACACAAGAGAAATGAAAACATATGTCAGGAATTTATATGTCAAGTCCAAGATCAAGCTGCTGGCAGGTTTGGTGTCTGGTGGCTGTCCTCTTCCTAGCTTTCAAATGGTCACCTTCCCCCTATATCCACAGATAGGGGAGAGAAGGAGCTCTGGTGTCTTTCTTTTCTTTCAAGGTCATTGACCCCATCATGGGGGCTCCACCCTCATGACCTAATCTAAATCTATGTACTTCCCAAAGGCCCCACCTCAAGATACAGTCACATGGGGGTTAGGAAATCCACATATGAATTTGGAGGTGGGGAGGACAAACGTTCAGTCCATAACATGTATATCCATGTGATAGAATATCATGCAACCAGCAAAAGGAATGAAGCACTCATATAATGCAGCAACATGGGTGAACCTCGAAAATGTTACATTAAGTGAAGGAAGCCAGACACAAAAGCCACTTACTGTATGGTTCCATTTATATGAAATGCCTGGAACAGGCAAATCTATAGAGACAGAAAGTAGATGAGTGGTTGCCAGGGGCTGGAGGAAGAAGGGGGTGATGTGGAGTTATTGTTAGTAGGTACGGGGTTTCTCTTTGGGTTGATGAAAATGGTCTGGAATAGTAATGGTTGTAGAACCTTGAGAATAGACTAAAAACCACAGAAAGGATGAATTTCATAGTATGTAAATTATATCTCGATTTGAAAAGTATTGTAAGGTGACAGTAGGGGGTGCTGAGAAGCTTGAGAGTGGAAGCGATGATTGAGATAGGGGATGAAGTCTTTGGGATGTGGGAGGGGCAGAGATAATTGATGTTTTGTATGGAGTGAAGGCCAGGATGAGGGCAGGATTTGGGGTAGGCAGAAAGGAAGGTGCCAGCGTTTTCAGTGCAGAAGGAAGAATGACCAGGAGGTGACAGCTGTGGTGAGGTGACGCAGAGGATAGGAGGTGGGATGGCCTGAGTCTCGAAGGAGCAGAGATTTATACAGCTGTACGCCAAGTGAGGTGGTCCCAACCCCAACCTCCACCCTAGGGTTGGTGTGGGAGCAGGCCCAGCCTCCAGCAGCGAGGGGTGCTAGGGTGCTTACAGCAGGGAGACAGAGGGAGCTCCGTGCTAGGTTAAGGGTGAAGACGGGTTGATTTTCCAGCAAATGGAGAAGTTTCAGAAGACACAGAGGGAAGGCTTGAGGGGGAGGGGACCAGGGTCACAGGCCGGCTGACTAACCCTGCCCTAGTCCCAGCTAACATCACATCAGGTATTAAAATGTGCCCACAGCCCACGATAATAAGAGCAACTTTTACTGTACATTTCTGGAAAGATTTTTATAATATTGCTTTAAAAATTATTTAGCCGTGAATAACATAATTTACATTTCCATGATTTTTCCGCATGTCAGCTATTCTTGTGTAAGTGCAGACCTATAGATTATTTTTATGTCATTGATATTTTAAGAATCCCAATTTTAGCAATTAATAAAGTTGACAACATGTTATATTTTGTAGACGTTGAGTGAATTATCCATTCACTTTGACCTTGGAGCCATGGGTGAACTGTTTCATTTTCATAGGTGGTTGAAAGGCTCATAGACCCTAGGCCCTGGGTCTCCAGGCCTGCATTTAAAAGCCCCAGCATTGTTGGCTGAGTCTGTGGGAGGATAAACAGAGCGTTATAAATCACAGTTTAGCGGATTCTCCATGACTCAGAGTCACCACATGTAGGGCTATTTGCTTCTGAACACATGGACACCCTTTTTATCCTTTCCCTGTTATGCTGTCTGCAGTCCTCTCTTGCTGGTGTCGCTTTGCCTCCAGTAAAGTTCCTTTTTTGCCATTGGCAACTCCCAGTTTGTTCCTGTTGGCAAAAGAGATACATGTTTGTCGGAATTGTATTTAAAGTGAAAGCAAACTGTGGAATAAAGTTCCTGGATTTCAGTACAGTGACTTTTGTCATTATAAAAGCTGTTTCAACTACTTAGGGCTTAATTCTTCAGGGCTGAGGTTGCCATAAGTCTAGCACAATTTGGGAGTTAGACCCTAACGCAATGAGGGAGGTCACCACATAGAGGAGACATCACTGGATGAAGAATAATACTTGGGTCTTTCTTGAGTGTCTTACCCATGAGGATAAAGTAGTTCAATACCAGGTTTTATCCTGGTGATGGAAATTGCTCATGCCTTGGCCAGGAGTACAGGAACTTGTATGTTCCATCCTTGTTCTGAAAATCTGTAAATTATCTTAAAATTAACTCCAGTTCATCAATCAGCTGAAATTATTTGGATGAACCACAGAAAAACAAATTAACAAAGCCATGCATTTGAACAGCTTGATTAAAATACTGATCACATAATTCACCCATTTAAAGTGTTCGTTTCGGTGGTTTGTAGCATATTCACAGAGTTGTGCAACCATCAGCACAATTTTATAATATTTTAATTGCGCCAAAAAGAAACCACATACCTATCAGCAGTCACTCTGTATTCCTCTGGTAACTGCTAATCCACTTTCTATCTCTATAGATTGGCCTATTCTGAACATGTATGTGTTAAACAGACTTTGAACATGGCCTTGAGCTCTGGTTTGGAAATGCGAGTGTTACACAGCCTACTTCTAAGGCAAGATACTTGGGCAAATAAATCACTTTTTCTCTTCTGTTTCCTATCCCTTATAGAAGCGTAATGATACTATGGCACAGGAATTAATGTTTAATACATAAACATTAATGCTTAGTTAATATTTGTTAAACAATTCTCTACATTTCACCTATTTTGCACAAAGAGGGAAAATGGGCTGGGAAAGCCAGTGACTTCTCAGAAACATCCTTCTGCACGTGGCCTCTCAGCCCTTCATTATTCCCTCACTGAGTGTGGCTTCTGACATCGAAGACATTCATCACTGAACGAAGCTAATGTTCTCCTGATGGAATTAACAACGCACAGTTGAAAGCCACATTATTCTCCACCCCTTTAAACCAGTCGTTTAGATCTCTACCCACCCTTAGCTTTTAATCAGAATTCCAGTCCTGCACAAGTGACAACTTCCCTTCTGTGTTTCTGTCCCCTTCCTTCCTGTACTTAATTTCTGGTAGTGTGCTAATGACCAGCGTGGGAGCCAAAGTTCTGGCAGTAAATGGGAAGGAGAAGAGAAGCTGGCATATGTGGACATTTATACTCAAGTCTTCTCACAGAGTATGAGGTATAGATCTCAGGCTCTGGACCCAAACAGACAGGTTTGAATCCTGGCTCAGTTACTTCCTAGCTGGATGACCCTGAGCAATTCTTTTCTGTGCCTCCGTCTTCTCATCTTAAAAATGGGAATAGTAACAGCTACCTTGTGGGGTCGTTCTGGGAATTAAAAGCCTTAGAGCAGTGAGAGGGCTCAGCCACCAACAGCCTGATTGCAGAGACCTGAAAAACCAAGAAAGGGGTTAAACAGTCATCGCACGATGGGTGGAGTGCCTTATGATTTATGTGAAACATTGTCATGTGCATTGATTAGCTCCTTTAAAGGCTAAAGGGCTTTCCTTTATAAACAGCATTTATGATTATATGCATTTTGTACCCAGAGGAGGTTTGGAAGTTATCCAGGCAATACGGTCTGTAGACCCCAAAGAGAAGGAAGGTCGGGGGACTTTCCATTTTGGCAGAAGAGGCGTTTGGAATGAGGGTGGGAAGGAGGTCTTTGGGGTCCACACTCCTCACTCCTTGCTGTCTCGGGAGGAGAATTCAGCAGGAGGCAGGACAGTGGGATGGCCGAAAGCTCAGCCTCAAGCACCAGACTGCCTGGAGCTGAAGCCTGCCTTGTTGCTTCTCACGTCATCTGTGTGATGGGACAGTGATGGTACCCACTTCACCGAGTGGTGATGAGGATGAAACGAGCTAGTATATGCAGAGGATGTCCCAGGGGCACAGAATAAGCACTTGGTAACTATCAGATCAAGAGCCCTGCCCTCCAGTAAATGTGGCATCTGTGGTGAGATAGAAGAACTCACCATTGCTTTGCAATGGAAATGCCTACATTTCCACCTGGACGCCTCAGAGGCACTTGAAACTCGGCATGTTCAAAGCTGTACTCATCATTTTGCCCCTTGATCTGTCCTTCACTCAGCGGCACCAAGGCCCCTGTCCACCAGGCCCCTGTCCCTCCACTCTTGCACATACAGCCACAGGCCAAGACTGTCCTGTCTGGCTGTTTTAAATTTTTTCCCATTTGTCTCAAAGTGCCATCCGATTGTGCCTCAGCTCAGGCCCTCATCATCCCTTCCCCATCTATGTGGTAGTCTCTGAACCCTTGCAGACAGTCTGGCTCCAGTCCTCAGTCTCCTCCCTGCGGCTGCCCCAGGGGCCTTTCTACATTGCGTCACTGGTAGTCTCTCCCCACCTTAAAACCTCTCCTTGACTCTCCAGCGCCCACCAGGATAAGGTCCAGACTCCATCGCGTGGCACAGCAGGTCCTACCGCACCTCCTGTCCTCTCTCGCCTCACATCCTTCACTCCAGCCCTTCCGAGCTAGTGACGGTCCCCAGGATGCTCGGCGAGCTTCCTTGTCCTTCCTGCCTGGGATGCTCGTTTCCTGCTGGCCCATAAAGCCATTGGCGCAGAGATCAAGGTTGACTGGTACCTCTAGTCCTAGCCCCTGGCCAGTGCCACTGTCCCTAGCACGGGCCAGTGACCAAGCAAATGAATTCTCCTGGACAGGGTTTTTAAAGGGCTGTGAGGACCTTGCATTTAGAGCTAGCGTCTCCGAGTGTTTACCATCAAAGTGCATGTATGTATATTATCTCATTTATCCTCTAGCAACCCATGGCAGAGGGGCAGTAGGCCCTCCATGTCCACAATTTCTGCATCTGCAGATTCAGCCAACCACAAACCAAAAATATTTGAAAAAAATTCCAGAAAGTTCCAATAAAGCAAAACTTGCATTTGCTGCACACTGGCAACTGTTTACATAACATTTACATTATATTAGGTATTATAAGTAAACTAGAGATGATTTAAAGTATACGGGAGGATGTGCATAGGTTATATGCAAACGCTGCCTCGTTTCACATAAGGGACGTGAGCATCCACAGATGTTGGTATCTGTGGGGGTCCTAGAACCAGTCTCCTGAGGATACTGAGGGATGACTGTACTACCATTAATATTATTATCTCCGCTTTACTGCAGCAGAGAGAAGTTAAATAACCTGCCCAAGGTCACTGAACTGGAAAGTAGCAAGGCCAGGACTTGAACTCAGCAGTCTCTTACCCAAGATTGACTACTCTGTCATGCTTCCACCTCCCAGTAAATCAAGCCCTTGAGGGAAAATGAAATATTCACACCTTTTCCCCAGAGCTCAGTTTCTAGAACCTTATAGGAAGCCAGGATGCCTGGTCTGTGCAGGAGAGGTATCCCAGAGGCCATCCTAAAGGCAGGAGAGGCTCCTGGTTGGAGAGCTTGTTATGACAATAGAAATTTGTGGTGTGCAGATGGTTTTTGAAAGGTATTTGGGGTTAATGTGAAATAACAAAATCACTGAAAATGATTTACAATTTATTACTCTCAAGTTTTCATGTTTCAGGAAAAGCCAGCGGAGCTATTCCATGGTGCATATTAAATTATCTTCCTGATTCACCCTCCCAGACTTTATTTTGGCCTTGTGCAATCTCTCTATTAAAAGGGCATTGTTCTGGGGGGAAGGGTATAGCTCAGTGGTAGGGCACATGCTGAGTGTGCACGAGGTCCTGATTTATTATACAAGTCAGACCAGCCTTGCTGTTGCTTCTCCCACTTAAAACTATAATGTCAGACCCAGCCTGATGCAAAAGCCACCAACACTGGGTGTGGAAACTCCTGGGGCAGTAAAACTTACACCCTTGGGGAAAGCAAATTGTTCATCTGGAATTCAAGGTGATTTTTTTTTTCCCTCCTGAGCCAGGAAAGTATTCAAAGTATGTTTGTAATCCGCTTATCACTCCCTGCTCTGCCACGTTCCCATCCAAGAGCGCACAGGAACACGGAGTTGTGTGTGTGCTGAAGGGCTTCTGGAATGAAATCCTCACACCAGCAGGTGCTACCACCCCTCTGCTGCCCCTGGGCTTTCGTTTGTGTGACCCCGTGGAGCGGCTGAAATTGTTGGTGTGTGCTTTTTCACTCGGTGAAGGCGAGTCAGGTGTTGTTTGTGATACCTTATAGACAGAAGACATTGCACAGAAGGCCCTGTGGGTCATGTTGACTGAAAAAAAATGCACAACCTAAAAGTTGAGAGTTTTGTTTTATTCGGGGCACCTTCTGAGGACTCAAGCCCTGAAGGCAGCCTTTCAGATGGCTCTGAGACTGCTCCAAAGAGGCAGGGGAGGAGCCAGGATATATAGGAATTTTTGCAATAAAGACCGTGTAGTCAGAACATCAAAAGATTACTGTTAAAGAGAACCAGATATCTCAAATTAAGGAATCTAGTGTTTTTCTATGTATGGGAAGGTGCAGAAGTCTGGGCTCATTGAAATCATTCCTTTGATATGCACCTTGCTATCTAGGGCCAGTATTCTGTTCTTTCCCTTCCTGAGGTCCCTCGAGGTGCACCGTTAGGGGTGGCTACAGAGGCCAGGCTGCCTGCTTGTCCCCATCCTGAATTCTCTCCAGTCCCCCAGAGGCAGCAGTAGCAGCTGATGGCTTGCTAGCTGTGGCATCCTTTACTGGTATGGCAGGCAACGTTTTTCATTCACAGCCAGATAGGTGCTTTAAGCCTACTCCCAAAAAATCTTTGTTAAACAATTTGAATACTAGAAAATTTCCTGAGACCAGCAAAATTCTTTATTAGTACTGGTACTCTGAATTTAATTTTGCCTGTCGATTCTAAGTTTGTGAAGAAAAATGGATAGGAGAAAGGAAACCAGCATTTGTAAGCATGTATGATGTGTTGGGCACCAATACTAGCCAACTAACCCGCATCATTTAATCCTTACCATAAACTTCAAGGCAGGAAATGTGATCTCCATCTAAGCAAGAGGAAACCAAGACTCACCAGGGCCAAGTCTATTGCCCAGGGCTGGGGCTGAAACTGGAGCTGTCTGTTTCTGTCCTCTCCCCCGACCCCCACCATGAACTGTTCTCTTCAAATCCAAATCGATTTGTTTTAGAGAAGGAAATTGTGCTGCAGTCAGCTCTGCCACTCTGATTTTGAAGACCTGTTTTCCAGGTCTATTCCTTGTACAGTTGTGGTTCCAACGTTACCTTAGCAACTTTAAAATGACCCAGGAGTGAGCGTGGGATTAACAGATACAAACTACTACTCATAAAATAGATAAGCAACAAGTATTTACTGTATAGCACAGAGAATTATATTCAGTATCTTGTAATAACCTATGATGGGAAAATAATCTGAAAAAATTATATATATATAAATTATGTATGTATATATACAGACACACACAACAGAATCACTCTGCTGTACAGCTGAAATTAGCACATTATAAATCAACTATACCTCAGTTTAAAATTTTTTTTAAAAAAATGACCCAGCAGTGGAGTGAAGGGCCCACAGGAGGACACATCACAGTGTCTTCTGCACAGAGTTCCTTTTTCTCAACAGAAACCTCTGGCAAGTTCCAGCTGAAACGAAGAAAATTAGGTGGAGGGAAAGTGAGGCATTTCCCCAGGCAGCTGGAATCAGATACAAAGTATTGAGGGCACCAAAAAGGTGCCACTAAACTCAGAATTGAGAGCCATTATCCTCTGTTTAGAGGTGAAGAGAGATTTGGGAACATTTCAGGGAGGAAATAGCATTTAAACAGAGCTGTGGCCTTGAAGGATGGGGGAAATTCATTTCAAGCAAAAAGGAAACTGAACAAAGACACGGAGGCAGGGAAGTGAGGACACTGATGGGAAATAGGGTATTAATAGTACTGGGTTATCAACAACACGGCTCCTCCTCACGGCCCCGTGGCTCAGGTGTCTGGTGTAAAACAGGGTGCATCCCCTAACCAAGCCTGCTCCAATCACCTGTTGCCGGAAGGGTACTCTTTCAAATGATAACGCGTATCTGGAAATTCTCCCTCTAGCATGGCGTTATACATCTGCATGGAAGTGGGCGATTTTAAGAGCCTGTTTCATTTTGCATCTGCAGAAGGAAACTCCGCTGGCCAACGCGGCGTTCTGGGCAGCGAGGAGAGGCAACCTGACTCTGCTCCGGCTGTTGCTGAACAGCGGCCGCGTGGACGTGGACTGCAGGGACAGTGTACGGCCCGAGCCGTGCGGTATACGCATGCGCGGCGCACGCCTCCCCTCCACCCCGCTGGCATGAGAGCCCCTTGGGAGCCCATTCCCTTTCCAGGGCTCATCCTCTCTTTCATGTGTTTGCTTGCTTTCTCGTTTTCAAAAAGGCCAATTACCAGGGTGAACTTAAAAACATACTGGGGAAACTGTGACACGTATCAAAGAGGGTGGCCACAATAGGGGAAGAGACACTTCACTGGGAATCAGAACTGGCAGCGTCCAAGAAGAAAAGGGTGTTTAGTCAAAGCATTCAAACCAACTGTGAAAGGTGAAAAGGTGCAGATAATTCGGGGCAGAGGTGGATGCAGGAGTTGGGTTTTTTTATACTGAGAGATGGAAGCCTCCACCCAACCTCTTATCCCTTCATCACCTTTGCAAACGTCAATACACTAATCGGGGATGAAGGGGAGCTAAAAACAGATACTGCTGCCCACCGGCAGGCATCACTCAGAGAGCCTTTCCCTCCCCAGCTGGAGGCAGTGATTTCTCTGTACTCAGCAGGGCTTCACCTCTCTGGGGACTCAGAGGACCTCAGATGAGGAGAGAGTTGTTTTGACTTTAGGAATTAAAACTGTTTTCACAGGATCCTTACTGTTTTCCTGAAAACAGGGTGTGCCATTTCCAGCTTTTATTGCACAAGTTTGGTAAGTGACGTCAGCCGCCAGCCCCAATGAGGTACCCAAGATCGCTCCACTTTGCCTCCTGGGGGCATTGGTGCGGGACACCTTGGGTTACACCTCCAGACCCACTTGTAACTTTGTCCAGCTGGCTCTGTGTCCCATAGTCGGAACTGTATGGCCTGGCCGAGGCGACTTGCTTCATTCTGGCCTCCAGTTGGGTTTGGCCAATGGCAGTGTTGGCAGGAACCAGAGGGTGGGAGGACTGGGACGTTGGGGAGCCCGGTGCCTCCCCTGCCCCCGCTCCTGCTGGCAGCAGCGCTCTCACCCTCTCCGTCCTGGGAGCCACCACCTGTCCCTCGTGCCTTCGGGCCTGGGCAGGCACTGTTAGTAGCTCCCAGTTCTGTTCTTCGTGGTTTCCCTACATCCAGAACATAGCTTTATAAATAGTCTCTTTATTAAAATTTCTTTCCAGTTATCCCAGTTTGAATGTACCATCTGTTCTTTGCCTGGACCCAGAGTGACATGGGGTCTTGGGCGTCTGTGAACTGGCCATCCCATCTTACTTGGGTCTTGCTGGGCAGAACTGGAGTAGGAATGCCCACTTTCAGTGTGGCCTCACCCCCTGACCATGTTGATGACCACTTTATTCCTTTTTCTTAAAGTCAACCTTTTTAGACACCCCTCTGACCATCTCCTGTCTTCCGGCTTCCCAGGACCACCTCCCAGTGCCACCCACCTGCATCCTGCCCGCCCCGCCCCGGCCCTGCTGCCGCACCCCACACTCCCTGCCTTTCCCCATCAAGAGGTCACCTGTCTGACCACCTCCTTTCCACTCAGACTCACACTCTGACTCTGAGTGCTGGGTAGCCAGTAGCTAATTTTATTAAAAATTTTTGCTTCTATGAGCAGATGCTATTATGTTTACAGGTTACTCCTCCTTGTTTAAAACAAAAAATCATTTTATCAGGAGCATTCTGGAGAAATGATTCCATAACCCAAAGGAGCGAGTCTATGTGATGGTCATTTCAGAGGGCTCATTTGTTTTGAAAGGGCCTCTAAGACTGGCAGTGGCAGAGGCAGGGAGATGTTTAGGGACAGTGCAGGCCTTTGTTCCCCTCCAGATTTCCCCGGGTGGCTATCTGCCTCTTCCACGCGCCACCTGAAGGCGGGGGCCAGGTTCCGGGATTCTTTCTTCTGGTGGTCAGAGGCCTCTAGGCTAGCGTTGCCCTCACCAGTGGGGCCAGGCCCAGGATCACCCAGGACACCTGTGAGAGGTGCTAGGTGCAGGGAGAGTTCCAGGGGCTTTCCTGGGAATGGCTCCTAATCTCAAGTGTGACCAAGTTCAAACGTTTCCAACCAACAGCCCGTAAAGAAAAAACACCTTGTCTCCAGGCCACCTGCCACACAGCAGAGCTCAGAATTGTCGGCACTCACTTGTCTCCATTCCTGGATTCATGCTGCCTTCACGTGACGTGTACCTCTTTTGGTTTGCTCATCCCTCTGACACACAGTTACCACAGGATGTGTGATGGAAGACGCCTTTGCCTTTAGTTGTGTGAATGCGTGTGTTTCACTGTCTTGTTTGTGTCTTCCCTGCGTTTATATCCAGTATATCCTCTGTTTACAATCAGCCCGTTTTAAGGTACAGTTTGACATCAGACAATGAAGTGAAATAACCTTACTCTTTAGAGAATTAAAGTCAGTCAAACTCATAGGTTTTTGACTATAAAGGAAATATTTTTGTGTAGCTTCGTGCAGCAACGGATACCTCTTCTTTATTCTCTTCCTCCTTTGCCCCAACCTCTGTCTTTGTCTCAGTTGACCATGATGCAGAAGTGAAGTACAATCTCTAAAGGAGCGTTTTTGTTCTTTGTTTCTTGCCTCTTCCCTTACTTGAAAATAGATGAGCCTAACATTTTTTCTTTTCTTTTTTAAATATCCAAGTTAAGTGCTCTGTGCTTCCTCTAGCTCATGATTGATTTGTAGTTTGACACCAGTGTGACCCATGATAAAAATATGTTCTCACCTCTCGTGTAAAGGATACATTCATAGCTTGTCTGTTCAGATGGGCTTTAAATCAAGGAATTGTCTCTCTGCATTCTGAATAAAAATTTTCTCACATTTGAGAGGAAGCTTGTTATCAGGTTTGCCACTCCAGTCTTAAAAAATGTGGAGGAAGGAGTTCAGCTGAGTAATGGATGGTTTAACTGACATGCGGGTCTTACATTCAGATACCAAATGCGGTCACATTGGATAGAAGAATATCACAGGGCACTTATGTGAAGCCGTTAGCTTTTCTTGACTCTACTTGTACTTTTTATTTATTGCAAACAAGACTTCCCCAAAACTAGAATTGTTATTCATGCAAGTCAACAAAAGCCGAATAGTACCCTGACATTTACTAAGCCATCATACTATTATAATATCTAACACTTCCTGAATATTTAACATTACTATGCTAAACTGATTGCCCGAATTAGCTCTTTTTCTCATTTAATTTCATCAGGCAGATCCCATTTTACAGATGAGAAGGATGAGCCTTAGAAAGGTCAGATGGCCAGCCCAGAATCATACCTCAGTGACCACTCAACTATGCTGTCTTCCTGCAAAACCCCATGGATGTAAACAACACGAGGCTTCTGAGTCACTTACCACCCCGTGCCTAGGGAGCCTTCCGCACGTGCAGAACCTCACGCTCTCTTGTCCGCTCCGCAAGGGCAGGCTGCCGAATCCACAGAGGTGGTGGATTCAGATGACAGTTTCAAGCCCCTGAAAACAACTATAAATTAAATCACAAACGTCTCCTTGAATTGAAGGGGTTCGTATCAGTTGCATCTCAATTCCTTGAATCTTAAAGCTGACAAAGACCTTGGCGATCATCTCATCCAACTCCTCATTTTAAAGATGAGGTGAACGAGCCCCAGGAATTGGAAGCAGTGAGCCCCAGGTTACCCGCTGGTGCTGACAGAGGTGGGCCTGGGCCCCAAGGCTCCTGCCTCTTCTGTAGTCTCTCATCTCTTTACCTGAACCAGTTTGAAGGTAAAGACTTCTAAACTCAGAAAACCAGCTGGTGCCACTTAACCCATTTTTGTGCACTAATAACAATGTTTTGTCTCAGGAATCCTTTAACAGGAATCATAAAATGAGACCTTTACATCACTGCTGCCTCACAATGCAGTAACTGTGCTTCACTTGGACAGCGTTTCTGAGGGTAATGGAAGTAAGCGAATTTTTTAATTGAAAATTCCAGCCTCAGCAGTTTGTCACTCTGCTTTTTCCTGTCTGGTCTGCATTAGAAGATTATTCATGCAACAGTTGTAATTACTGCAGGAAATGCTGCGCTCAGCTCAGACGTGTCCTGAGTGGAGCTGACGTCTCTGGCATCGCGGTCACCTGACTGTTCATCTGTCTCTCCTCCGTGCAGCATGGCACCACTCTCCTCATGGTCGCCTCCTATGCTGGGCACATAGACTGTGTGAGGGAGCTCGTTCTGCAGGGAGCTGACATCAATCTCCAGAGAGAGGTAGGTCAGGTTTTGCACCTGAATAAGAATAATGCAGGTGATGGCAAAGTATCCTTTCTTATGGGTGATTTTATTCCATTGGATATATATGCTGCATCTTCTTTATCCATTCATCTGTTGATGTGCACTTACGATGCTTCCATATCTTGGCAATTTTATATAATTATTTATATAATGTTGCTGTTAATAGCGGAGTGTATGTATCTTTTTGAATTAATTATTATTTTATGGTTGGCTTTATTCCTTTGATAACTATGTAAGTTTAAAAAGCTCTAAATGTTCTTAAACAGTGTATGTAAATTTTAAAAATATGTGCAGTATATTGTGTGTCTATTTACATGCAGTATATTGTATATGTGCAGTCAGATTGTAGCAATTCTACCAAATAAAACCGAAAAAAAAAAAAAAAGAATACAGGTGACAGAGATGTGAAATTGTCACAGTAGTGAATTGCTGAGAAGGACTAGATAACAGTCTTCCCTCCAGATCCATGGGGCATTGGTTCCAGGACCGCCCCCCTATGGAACCAAAATCTCAATGCTCAAGTCCCTTATGAAAAATGGCATCATATTTGCATATAATCTACACACTTCTTCCCATATACATTGAACATCTCTAGGTTACTTATATTACCTAATACAGTGTAAATGTTTTGTAAATAAATGCTTTGCTGGTACATGGAGTACTCGGGCTTTGCTTTTTGAAACTTTCTGGAGTTTTTCTTTTTTTAATTATTTCTATCTATGGTTGGTTGAATCCATGGATGCGGAACCTGTGGATACAGAGGGCCGACTGTAATCATTGCTTTTTCCCCAGGGCCTTAAGTCCCAGATTGCAGACTGTATTGTGTGTAGATAAGGCCCAGGAAGTGATGCTGGTTGTACTTCAGCTGAACGTATCTGCTCAGCGTGTTGCATCTGACATAACCAAACCTCCAATCATATTCCTTAAACTCTCATGTATTTCGCCCTGAGCCTAAATCAGTTCTTCCTTCTTTTCTGGGGATGAGATGCTATAGAATTTACAAGATTTTCATAGTGATCATTATATTTTCAGAAGGATTGGGTCTCCAACCTGTTGTTAACAAGGCTCTCTTGCTAGACTATCTCACCTGTTGTTAACAAGGCTCTCTTGCTAGACTATCTCAGCCATCCTCACCAAACCGTGTTTTCCAAGAGCTTCTTTGACTGGCCATGAATTAAATAAGTTCTCCCCCAAAAGCCGTATGGTGAACATCGGGCTAGAATGTGAGCTGTTCCCTCACTTCATTGGAAGGCAATCTTGGGAATTCCATCTGGCCAGAGGCTCCATTCTCGGTCCAGTGCAGAGGAACAATGGGAGGCTGGGGATTTTTTTTTTTTAATAAAAAATAAAAGTTTATTTGGGGAAGGCTCTATATATTTTCAAGCCATAATAGGGCCTGCTGAGTTAAGGTTAATGGAGGCGCATCCACAGGTGTCACCTAGAGTGAATCTGACCTCTCAGTCCACAGCCACTCAGACCTGAGAAGGGCATCCTGGCTCCAAAGCAGACTGGAGCGCTTGGTTTTCCCTGATCCAGTCTCACCTAAGGGCCTGCCCTGCAATTGTTTCAGAATGGATGATTTGCCAACCAGACTTTCATCGAACAATACACCCCTTCTTCCAAGCTGGACGCCATCCCTCAGAGGAACAAATTAAGACGAAACCATGTGTGAGGGCTGCATGTTCATGGGGTATCTAGAAGTCCCTTCCACCTCCCCTCTGGGTGTCACCTTGGTAGAGTGACCCTTGATGGACAGAATCTGGGGCCTGGTGCCCTGTAGCCCGGGATCAGCAAGCCTGGTCTCTGAGAGGAGCAGTGCCAAGAGACCGCAGCAGCTCCGTCCAGTCTTCTCCCAGACAGATAAGATCTTCTGAGCAATTTCCACAACACTGGATCATTGTTTTGGGTCATTTTCACTCCAGCAGCTGATTTTCTTCTGGAAGCAAAATGTTTGGGCCCATTTAGAATTATGCTTTAAAATTTCCCTAATCTTTTTGTTTTTCCTCTCTGCTTTCCGGTCTTTGTTTATTTGAACTTTCAAGAAAAGACAGATTTTCTCTAATAAAAACAACACAATCTGGATCTGCTTACTCAAAAACTTTATCCTGAAGGGCTAGTTCAACATACACAAAAATGTCTTAAGAACAGCAGAGAAAAGCTGGGAGAAGAAGAGAAACATTTGTTTGATTTCCAGCCAATGTATGTTTTTATGTTTATCCATTCGGTTCCAATTGTTCAACTAATGTTCTTGGAGATGGAAACTATTTTGTATTGAACCCAGTGTGCCTGGTTTAGAGGTAACCTAAATGTGTGGCTCAAATAACGATGGCGTGTAAGTGCCCAGTGATCTGTTGAATTCCCCAAGGCCAGGCCAGTTTGGGACAATAGAGCCAACGAGAGGCCCGGACCTCAGCCGCATGCTTTGGAGGCTGAAAGAGTGTGCCTGGCAGGGCTAGGAAACCAATGCTTAGAGTACACTTCTTCCTTGGTTCGCGTGTAATCCGTTTTGCAATATCAGAATATTTGTCTCCTGAAAAAGTATCTGCCATCGTTTGCTCTGGCTGGCTGTCTAGACACACAGAGTTTGCTGGGGAGACAACTGGAAGCTGATGGTCCTGAAAGGCCATCTCCCTGGAGAATCAGCAGTATTGGCGGAGTAAACTCACAGCTGTAGGCGCTGCACGTGCAGGGGTCATGAAGCCCAGGGTCTCCGGAGTGAAGCCCGCGTGCTTAAGACCTTGACTCACATTCCAGACTGGAGTCCAGCTCCTGTCGTCTGCCGATTGCTGTGTTCCTGTGCACAATTAATAGTATTTACGTTCCAAAATTGGTTCAAATGGCTCTAGGTAGAATTTTTGAAATTAATGTATCCAAAAAGCCTATTGAAAAACAAATCCTTTCTCTTAATGAAGAAACAACTCCCAGAAATGACCCCTGTTTGTCTCTAAAATTCATGTCTATTAAGAAGATGAGAGGCCAGAAAATTCAAAGTGTCTGCAGGGTCGTATTCTCTCTCTCTCTGGAGGCTCCGGGGAGAGTTCACTCTTACCTCTTCCAGCTTCTGGTACCTGTTGACGTTCCTTGACTTGTGGTCCCATCACTCTCATCTCTGCCTCTGTGGTCTCGTTGCCTCTTCCTCTTCTCTGTGTCAGGTATCCCTCTGCCTCACTCTTACAAAGACACTTGTCATTGGACTTAGTGCCCACCAGGACAAGCCAGAGTAAGGACCTTCTCTTAAAGTCATTACCTTAATCACACCTCTTGGCATGCAGGATAATATTCACAAGTTCCAGGAATTAGGAGAGGACCTAGCTTTTGGGGGGTCCACCAGTTGTCCCATTACACCAAAAATAAAGTTTTCCTTTCAACTTGTCACTTATTGGAACAAGGAATACAGTCTGTTTAAATGTAGCCCCTTCCTAGGCAAGAAGTTTATATGCAAGGATATTGATTTGTTTTGTTTGCAGACACATAGGTCAAATGTAACGTAACCCAATGTCTTTAAGACCAGTCTCTCTTTCCCTCCCAGTCAGGTACAACTGCCCTGTTCTTTGCTGCCCAACAAGGACATAATAACATCGTGAGATTTCTCTTTGAATTTGGAGCATCCACTGAATTTAGGACCAAAGTAAGAGAATTTTCTTGATTTCATACCCTGTTGAAGAATTTTAGCAGTCATGAGAATTCATTTTTCTTCACCCATAGTAAGAATTTATGTTTGCTTTTTACAAGAATTTCGAGCCTATGAAGGTGGGTTTCACAAATGAAGTTCCTTGTAATGATTCAGGGTGAGTCTTAGGAATTCAATTCAAAATATGACAGTTTTACTCTGGGCTCACAACTGGAAAATTTGATGGGGGGTATTACTTAGATACTGGTAGCTTTCTACTCTGGGACACTAAGTTTTGTTACATATCTGAGATGTGTATCTGAGATGTGTATCTGAGGTATTTCTAAGGAGGATGATTTGGCGGGCAGTTTACTTTCTGAGATGTCTTCGCTAAAATATGTAATACATGATTGCAGTTTATCTAGTTGAGCAAGGAATTGTGGTTCTTCCTCAAAGAAGTCATTGAGTCCTCGTATTTAACGTATGGGTAAGAAAACTGAGGCTGCAGAGAGATCAATTTTGTGTTCACAATGATTTTTCATGATAATGTTTTGTAGAAGAAGTTAAACAGCTATCCCATTTTTGTGATTGTCACCTTATTTCTGGTCTAGTCATAACAAAAAAATTCCTGAAAATTTGCCCTAGTTGGAAACTTTTTTAAGTTTTCTTAATTCATGTTATGTGACCTTTTGATATCAAGGGAGTTTCCAGTGGCTTTTTTTTTTTTCTGTAAATGCTGTTAAGTAGATGTGAATTTCACATAGGGTTTCTGTCTTCTCTAAAACCTGCTGTCAGACTGTTCATGCCCCCAAACATGCTGAATATAACAGACGTAATCCAAAATACATGTGGATACATATTTTATATTAATTTGCATTTTATTTTTGGTTGTAAAGTGATACAACCGAAAATAAAAAGTAAAGTTCTATCAACCTCAGACTCAACTCTAAGTCGAAATGATCAGGTGTGACCAGATGGCGGCTTCGTTCTTCTTGGCTACCAAGCTAATGCTGGCCTCTGTACATGAGCCAGTCTGCACTGTCCCCGAATCCACGGAGCATGGGGCCCAGGGTGAGCAGCTCCACGTGTGTCCTTTAGGTCCGCTGCGGGTGGCCAAGAGCTTTCCCTGGGAAGAAGACCCATGTCGGGAGGCTTTGAGTTTTAATAAGATCCTGTCTTCGCATCTGGCTTTGTGTCAATGACTTTTCTCATTGTAATTAAACCTACATCCCCAAAGTGTGCTTTTAAAGAGAAATGTATCAGCTCTTCCATGACGATCGTCGTGTTTTATCTGTTCTCTAAACCCGCTAGGCGAAGAGCTGGGAAAACTGACACAAGAAAACTTGGAAACCCTGGTGCTCATTGCTGCTATTAAGCAGTTTCTTGGTGCCCACCCCTCCCCCAACCCATCCCCCTCCCCCATCGCCCACAACCCACATCCACCCTGCCACCGGCCGCAGCCCGCCAGTCTCTCCCTTCCATTCCCCTCCCTTTGAAACACAGCTCTTCCACACCCCACAGCCCAGCCTTTCTGAAGCCTTTGTCAGCCGTGTGCATCCCCCAGGATCTTGGCTGCCTGTGGATCCAGGACGCCTTACAGCAGTCTTTCTCCGTGTGAGGGCCACCTGCCACCTGCACCTTACAGTCACCTCACGCAACTGGTCAAAAGCCTATTTCTGGGCCTCCGTCCAGACCTACTGAATCAGAGAGTGGGGCTCTGAGGGGAGGCATTCTGAATAAACACTCTACGCCCAAATTTAGAAACCACACAATCTTATATTTATGATTTGTATTTTAGAACCAGATTCCACGTTCTTCCTTGATGCATAATTAGCTCAGATGTCCACATACCAATCACAGAGCCAAACACGCAGCACAGCAGTCCTTGGTGGGGAAAGGGAACGCCTCGGCCTGGCACCTGAGAAAACCGTTAAGGGTTTCAGTTGACCACAGACTCAGTGAGTCAGTAGTGTGGTGTGGTTGGCATAAATGCTAATTCAAATTTAGCCTGCAGAGATAAAAGTAGAGCAGATGGAACCAAGGCACCTCTCATTCCACATCAGACCGCACCTACTTTCCAGTGCTCTGTTTAGTCCTAGGGCCACATTGAGACCTGGACCAATTAGCACACGTTCAAAGGAAAATGCTACGTAGTAGGGTGAGAGGACGTGGGTTTCCCGTCTCCGTGCATGCAGACCTTGTCCCGGGAAGGCGGTTCCCCCACAGGGTTACTCCCTGAAAACACCTTAGTCTCAGAGGCCTACAGCTGGGTGGAACCACAGAGAGATGCCAACATTTGTCAGTCGGGTCTCTGGCCAGAAGCCACAGGAGACACGATTGGTACAGAGTTTCTGTTCTTTGTTTCCTTTATTGCGAGGCAGATTGATGATTCTGCACTTGACACGAGGCGTTCCTAAATTAACCCTAGTAACTTAGACAAATAACTGTAATATAGCTCGAGCAAGTCACCCAGTGTACAGTGTAACGCACTTCTAAAGATGAACTCTGCCACGGTTATAAAGAAAAGGTAAAACAAAGAGGAAAAGTGAGTTTGTTATGATGTGTGGGAAATTCTTCTCCAAAGTTCTCACGTATGAGGAGTGTCTTCTTGATAAGTTGGTGCCTGCACTGTTTCTGATGCATTTATACTTTGCATGACCACAGGACGGGGGCACTGCCCTGTTGGCTGCCAGTCAGTACGGGCACATGCAGGTGGTGGAGACCTTGCTGAAACACGGAGCCAACATCCACGACCAGCTTTATGTGAGTGCATTTCAGGGGGGCTTTAGGGAGACACTCACTCCTTCCTTCATCACACACGCTGCTGTCGTCCAAATTCTGACGCCAGAAGTGGCATCTGAGACATTGAGGGAAAAAGATAGTTAACCGGGTGAGCTTTTTCTGTGCAGAAACCACATAATCTTGTGTACGCACCTTTGCTCTGCCCTCTTAAATCTCTTGCACGTATGAGATATTTTATCTACCTGTGCAGTTAAAAACTTTAAAGATCATGTAATACATAATTATTCATAACATGACAAGCTCAGCGTATGGACTTGCTGAACACCAAAATAAATTCTCCTGTTGTAGTTATTTGGGAGGGAGAGCCCCCCCAAAAAGAGAAATCAAGTTATTTGGAAGAGAAGTGAGGCTGGGTGGATGAAGACCTGTGGAATACATGCACCCACTGACCTTGAAAGGCACCCACTGCCGGTGTGGGTCTGTTTGCAGCTAATTGGCAATTAGCACTTTACCCAAGCACTTCTAATTATCGCCATAATTCCAGAGGATTTATGGAAAATATTATTCTGGTTTTGGAGGAAAAAAATAAAATATGGGGAGATGAAGTGACTTACAGAGTCTCATGGGAAGGAGCAGAGAATTCCTGCGTCCAGTTATCTGGGACCCGTGTTTTAGGCTGTTGTACCACTAGACGTCAGCCCTGTGCCTAGGGGGCGCTATACTTTCATAGATGTGTACTGAGATGTGTAGGTGTGAACTTTTCCGTTTGAACACCCTTTCCAGAGTTTACACGGATACCTCTGATGAATCCCAGACCTCTGTGACGTTCACAGGAACCTTACCCTCTGCACTTAAAAATCCGTAACAGTCCTTGAGCCCATGGCATTCCTGGGTCAATGGCTGAACTCCTTGACAGTGGTCTGAAGGAGTGATTCTCAACTCTGGCTGCCCCCTAGGGAGCTTCCTGGGCCCACCCCAGACCAACTAAGCTGGAGTCTCTGAGGGCACAGCCTGGGCACCAGGTGGTTCTGACATGTGGTCACGTCTAAGCAGCAGAGGTCTACAGTTTGTGTCTCTTGGGCTGAAGATGGTGGAGCTGAGAGTGCGTGTGAGAATATGTATGTGCAGGCTGACTAGGAAGAGCCCCAGTCTTTGGAAAAGGAAAATGAGTTGTAATTCTCAGAGCCTTACCATGAGTAGTCAGCAATCCAAATTGACTATGGCTATAGAACTTGCCCTGTTAGATGGCATTCTTCCATAAGGCTCATTGAGATGGCACTTGATTTTAGAGTTTGGGGAGAGCTCATTCCCGTGGTAAATTCCTCTCTGTTATAAGGTGACCTGAAAATTTCATGCACTAGAACTTCCATTTTATGTTAAGGCTTTTACCCTTACCCAAACAGTCCAAATATAGATGTTTGCATTAACAGCAATTGAAATATAGGGTGGGAGTAGGGGGCAGGATGTCAACGATTCCTGAAAACTTCTAGGAACAGAAATTTGTAATGCACAGTAAAAGAAAGAAATCCAATGCATTGGAGATCCATTTTTGGCAAATTCCTAAGAGTTATCACCACCAAGGGCTTGGAAGACTTTCCATGGCAACACAGTGAGGAGCAGTTGGAAATTGTATCCCCATATCAAACAGCTGCTGAAAAATCTGTCCAGGCAGAGTAACTTTTTAATGATCGCCCTGAGGGGAGTCTGGCAGCTCAGCCGACACCCACAGGAAACCCAGCACCCTCTGCCTGGTTGGACTTGCAGGGAAGGTGCTTTAAGCATGTGATTAGTGTTCACGAGACGGGAGAGGTGGTAATTAGCTGAGTTAGCCGAGTGTTTCCCACTACAGATGCTAGAGTTTTCCATGTGGTCTGAGAGTAAGGGGGCTCACCCTGTCCTGTGAGTGCGATCTGTGTGAAGTGAGCATCTGGGAGGAGGCATGCTCTCAACTGATCGATGTATTTGCTGAAATTACTCAATGACATGTCTTCAAGAAAAAGGAAAAGCCCAGAAGATGTAGGCACCCAGTTAATAAGAAAACTAAAGAAAATCGGAAACAAGCACTTGCTGTGGGCTTTTATGCGGGATGGCTTAGTTGTGTGGATAGGCATTGTTGGTGCCTGCTGGGCTGGCAAGGAGACAGTTCACGGACGTTTTTACTTGGGGAGGCATTCTGAAAGCATCTTGTGTTTTAAAGCTTAGAGAAACTGCATGTTGAAGGAATGTGGGTAAGGGAGCACGAGAGAGGAAGGAATAAAGAGTATATAATAAAGGACACTTTTCATTACTGACTCGTGAAAGCACACAAAATAGATTTGGGGGATTTGTTTGGTTTTTGTTTTTTATTAACAGACTTTTATTTTTTGTTTATGTTTTTTAAAGAACACTTTGCTCTTAGTGACAAAAGAATTGCAATGGAAAATTGTATTAAACGTATGTGTTTTTTAATCTAACTAAAAAGGGGGTGGCCTCTGAAGATCATGCCACAGAAGCGGAAGGCAGCTAATGAGAAGTCTACGCAGGCAGGAGAAGAATGATGACTGGCTATTTGGAAAACCTGAGTTTTCCAACTAGATGTGTCATAAGTTCAGTGACCAAGATTTTGTATAGTGAACAGTCATTACATATATTGTAACTCAGCCTTATGAAACTATTTAAAACTTTCCTTTCAGCCTGTCTTAGTGTGACATTCTAGAACCATTCTTCAAATAATAAAACACTAACCACATGTGAAAAAAAGGGGGGAGGAACAGAAAATTGTATTAAATACATATTTTTAAATTGAATTTCTTTTATAATAAATGTGAAAAATGATTTGTTAACACTTGCAATTTGCTGTCTGTCAGGATGGAGCCACCGCACTCTTCCTGGCTGCCCAAGGGGGTTACTTGGATGTGATTAGATTACTGTTGTCTTCAGGAGCAAAAGTCAACCAGCCCAGGCAGGTAATGGTCACGTGTGCGCGGAGCCGTGGGAGGGAGAGCCTGCCGGCCTGGGGCACCCCCTGCCTAAGATCACCAGTCAGCTCTGGGCGTCTTTAAATCCTTTGCCTCTGGATGAAAGTTCATCTTTGATTAGGGTTTCTCCTGTCCTTTGCTTTGGGCTTGCCCGAAGGCCTCTGAAATCAGGCTGACCATTCAGTATTTCTGAAACTGGGTGTTTGGTGTCTGAGGTCAAGTACACACTCTGCCACCTCCTGTTCAAATCGATTATGGCTGCAATGAAATCAGGAGAGTAGCCTAGGACGTAGGTAAGGAGAAGCTGGTCAGGCAGCCCTGCCCCGCCCAGTCCCTCTGCTGACACTCTGCCTTACCTCTAACCCACCACCTGTTGTGCTGAACCAAAGAGGAGCCCGTCTTGTTGGAATCATTACCGGGTTCTGTACCTTCATCTGTCACCAATTGCAGCACTATTGAGACTCCGTTTACCAAAAGCAAGATGTTATCTGGCAAATCAATTAACTGAGACTGAAAGGAACAGAACTACAAGGTAATACAGGCTGCCTTCATAAACAGTAAAGAACCTCCCAATGTAAGGCTTTATAATTAGCTTCTCTTATATAGGATCTATTTCTGCACTAATTAGTTTGCTTTTAATAAACCATTTCAGAGTAAGGTAGCATTACTTTAAAGGTAGTTTTCTAAGGAAAAATCAAGCTGATTTTTTTAACCAGTAAATGACATGCGGGCAGATTCCCACGGCATCATGACTTGTGGGAAGGCCCACCTGCTACCTAATGCATAGCTGTGGGAACATTATGGTTGGTCTGAGCTCTTGGCCACAGGCTCCTTCAATCTTTAAAAATCCAAGTGCATGAGGAACCTGAGAAAATAAAGAGACTTTGGGCAAAGTGGACTTGAGGTCAGGAATCCTGAGTTCTAGGTTCCGCTCTGCCAGTAACTAGCGGTGTGGTTTTGAACAAGTAAGTCAACCTCTCTGGAACTCTGTTCCTTCATCTGAAAATTAGAAGGCTGGACAGGATGATCCTGATAACATTGTCAAGCTCCCCAATTTTTCACAATTGTTTTATTCACTGTTCAGTCAGTATCTCTTGAGCACTTATGTGTCAGACACTACTATGACTGTAAGGTCATATTTTTTAGGATTTTAAAAATATTCTTAGGTTTGGACAGCCCCAGGAATACTTCTGGTAACGGAAACTTTTAGAAAAAGTAGCACTTCCTTACCTGCTGATGTTGATGTTTGGGAATTGGAATTTAGTGTTTTCTTGTTGTTCCTTGTTTTGAAGTTGTTGATTGATTCTGAGTCAGAGGTTCATTTTATTAAAACTAATAAAAAAATTGGTTATTTTTAGGTTGCATAAGTTTGATTTGGAGGCCATTCTTGAGGCTACCACTGTGAATTTAGAATTGAGATTATCAATATGATCAAGTCTCTCTGTACATCTGGCACTTTGAAAAATCTATTTGTAAAATAAGTTGCATTATTTGTATACCTTAAGTACAGTTTGTAAAACACCAAGTTGACATAAGAGATGATATTACAAATGTTGCCTGGATTGTATCCATTTAAATCTAAATTGAGTCATGAGACGACAGTAAAGCCAAGCAGTTCAAGAGTGAACCAGCAGTGCCGTGGTCGTCACAACATGCCACAGCTGTTCTTCATTCCTCAGGAGTGAGGATAACCTGGGCAAAGTGGATGACTCAGCCTGGGAGTGGGAGGGCCCCACCCTCCGGCCAAGAAGCAAGTGACCTGCCTTTTTAAAGACTGCATCTAATGCGGTTGTTCGGAATTGTGAGAGTCCAGCCCTGAGAAGATTGTTATGTAGGAAGAGGTGTTTTATACAATAAGAACTGCTTTGGCCGGGGAAAGTGATGAAATTTTGCCTTTTCATAGACTACACTAACCCCTTTGTACTCTCAAACTATGATCTTTTACTACCTTCCACAAGCTTGTAATTAAAGGTTATCTAGCCAGGTCAGACTAGTCCAAAATCTGTCTTGTCTGAAAGAGTAAACTCTGTGTATTTAATTTCTGTTCCAGGAAAACGAGAACTGTCATAAATACAGCAAAAGTGGTATCTGTCACCACTGACTTTGTCACAAGTTATGAAGGGGTTAAAAAAAAAAGGCTGATTAAATGTTTCCATTAAGGGGGAAGGGTATAACTCTGGTAAAGTGTGTGCTTAGCATGCACGAAGTTCTGGGTTCAATCCCCAACACCTTCATTAAAAAATTTTTTTAAATAAATAAACCTAATTACCTCCCCCTCCAAAACAAACAAACTAAATAATTTTTTTTAAGTTTCCTTTAAAATGGCCTGCACAATGCAGAACGTTATACAGGTAGGCCATTTGGAAGCCAGTGTTTTATTCTGAAATCTCAGCCAACACGTTGAATCACTGTCAGAAAATTCTTGAATTTATAAAATAAGGGCAAGGATATCTGCCTGGTTTCGTGTCTTAATATTTTTAGATAAATCTGATTTCTAATTTTTGTTGTGCCATCCTGTGGAGCCCTGACATGTGGTACGCTGTCACAGGATGTTAACGAAGTTGCACGGAAATTATTCACCTGACATTTGATCTGAGCTGCAGGGAATCTGTACAGTAGTAGGAATGGCTTTTCCTTCCATCACTGAGGAATTAACTGAAAACCTTCTTAGTACTCTTATGAGAAGGAATCGTAATCACAAATCAAGTCATAGGCAGATTCTTGGAAAAAGTAAGTTCTTGATTTGAAGCTTGAAAAAGTGTCTCTTCTCAGTTGTCTCAGATAAAGCGGTCAGGAGTCACAGAGGTCAGTGAAGTCCAGTCAGCCTCAAGCCTCATTTTCAGTTCTTTCTGTGCATCCTCACCATGTAGAGCTAATACATGTCAAACCTTTTTAATCACTCGCTGAGGTGGCTGATGAGTCTGTTTTTCTGTCAACAAAATGCTTTGATGTACACTTTTCCCAACTCAACTCACGCAGCTTACTGAAACAATGCTTTTATAGAGTGGCGAAGCTCTGGCTCTGCTTCCCTGGAGCTGAGGCTGGCCTGTCATCACTCATCTGTCTGGTCCTCTTAATATGCTGATCGGTGTTTCTTGGAAGCCTGACAGAAAGGCCATCTCATAAAGTGCCTTCTCTAACAGAAGCCTTGGTTTGGACTTGTATGCAGAGATGCTGGAACCCAGACAGTACCGTTTCTCCCTGGTAGCAAGCTTGGAGGGGCCGACCCAGTGTTGGGCGATGGGACAGCATAGAGCCAACAGATTGGTACAGTCTCCTGAGGGCTTCGAGGTGGGAGTGGACAGCAATAAGGAGGCCCTACTGCTCACACTCCCGCTGTGCTCAGAGAAGGTGTGTTGATCGCCAGAGGACACCCTGGGGCCTGGAAGGCTGCAGGAAGTAGTGATGAGTGACTGGGAACTGGAACAAGGCCCAGATGTTGGGCCCAGGTTCATGGGCGGGACACCAGTCCCAGGAAGACTCTGGGGGAGAGGGGGATCCAGACCCAGGTCTCGGGGCTGGAGTTGTGGGCTGGGGGACTGAGTGGCTTGATAGTTATGAGGATATGGACGAGGAAATGAAACACAGTCTCAGTTTTGCTTATGAACTGCATGACCTCAATCAAGCAAGTCGCTTTACTCTCCCTGAATCTCATTTTTTTCCAACTGTAAAACCACGGTAATAAGGGTACCTTTGCTACAGGAGTATCGTGAGAGTTAAATAATCCCTGCAAAGCTCCTCCTGCAGTGGCCAGTGCGCATCAAGTGCCGAGGGAGTGTCGGGTGCTATCATTTCCGTTCTATCCAGGCCTCCCTGGAACAGAAGACCCATCAGAAATCAAGGCTGTTCTCTTTCCCCCACAAGCCAAGTGGCTTCTGTCATCTCAGGCTCCTTTCTTGCCTGTCTTTCTTTCCCACGACTCTTTTTTATTTTGATCAGCTTCCTCAGCCTACTTATCTTGCATGTCCTCAAGTTTACAGGTCAGACTCCCAAACTCTTGGGGTAGCCATGTCATTGTTGCAGCTCGTCCTCACCCCCAGGCCACAGTGGACTGGCTGGCCCGCCCGTCCTTGGTCCAATGACCTGTGGCTGGGAGAATGGGTCAGGATGTGGGCAATGCAGGCATCTGGGAACATCTTTTACAGACTCTTTGGCTGGACCAAGGACACAGAGTGGAGGGACACAGTAATGAGAAATGGGTCCCAGGTCAGGGCTCCGAGGCTGGTAGCAAAATTGTCTCCATATTGAACCCCCTCTGTTACTGACAAGGTTCCTTTTAATGTCTTAAACCCCCACCTTTGAGTAGAATTGGTCCCCAGGACTTGCTGTCTGGCTCAAGCCTGCAGGTGAGGTAGCCTAAGTGTGGGTACTGGAAGGCGGTAGAAGTAAATAGCCCGTGCCACTTAATAGATCCACTGCTATGGTACAGAATGGTTTTATGGTTTTAGTTCTTTCTTCTAAGTCATCTTTAAGAGCCTAAATAAGATCAAATAAAATATAATCGCTAATACAAGTTACATCATATACTCCATCTCATGCTGTGACCTCTCTATAAAAATGTATTAGAGGAGACTTGGAAAATATTACCTCAAATGGAATGAGGGGATAACAGAGCTAGAAGGAACTGCAGAAGTCCCCATTTAACCATCCATCAGGCACCGGAAGCCTTTCTCTGTCAATCCTGCTGATTGGTGATCAGCCACCGTTGAACGTCTCTGCACATAGGGAACTCATTACTACCTCATGTGCTAGTTAGTCTTTAACCAGCCCTCATTAGCAGTTCTTTCTTACATTGAGTCAGTGTATCACTTGGTATGCAAAATAAGTCTAAGTCCTTTTCCTCCTGGTGTGCACACACATCGTAAATGACAGCTGTCTTAGCCCCTGTGAATCCCACCTTCTCCAAACCAGATGTTCTGTTTCCTTTTTTTAAAAAAAAAAAAGTGCTATGAGGTTGTACTTCTCCTTCATGATGATTTCTTTGATTTAGGACACTTTAAAACTGTATATTTTTGTCAAGAAGTATTTATAAATTTGTATAGATATTTTCAGATATGTTTTTCCTACTCTAGTTCTCTCCAAAACTACGGAAAGGAGCTCAGTTGATTTAATTTCCGTCATTTTTATTATGAAATCATCTTCACAATGAAGATTCTGACTATTGTAATAGAAGGAAAACATATGAGAAAACAGAAATTGGGGTGTACGAAAGAGGAAAATCTATTCCTCTTCACAAACTAGATAATCAACTGATAAATAATTAGATCTGACAAATGGTCTAATTCACATTCAACATCCTGGGTTCAAAACTCAGATTTGGCGAAGTAAGCACCAGTAATGAAACACACAGCTTCTTCCAAATCTCATTGTCCCAATCATCTTACCTGCTCAGTCAGTTACCTCACAGGATAACAGGGAGAATCAAATTAAGCATATGGAATGCTTTGTAAACAAAAGTACAAATGGAAGTTGCTTACTGTTTTTCGTGATAAATAATATTCAGATTCAGTTACCATTTTCTAAGCATCTGTTAGCCAGTCGTTGTGCTCAGCACATTTCTATGTATTCTCCTTCACAAATATCTCTGTGAGGCTAATATTTTTGCCGAAGGGGACGCTGAGGCTCAGAGTGATTTGCCTAAGTTCTCACGACCAGGAAGTGGTGAGTTCTTTTTCCACCTAACATGACTGTTGCAGTTAAGGTGATAACACTGGTGTGACATTGGTGTGTTAGCATTACTGAAATGATAGTAATAGTAGTTCCTACTACAGCACCTCTTGGCATTTTCCCACATATTAGTGTCTGTTAATAGAATTTAGTAACAGCCAAACCCTTGGAAGGCACGGGGAACAGAACGCTGGCTGCCTTTCCTTGCCTGCCCTCTGGTGGCGATATTGACAAAGTGCAGATGAACTCAGGGCAGGAGGGAAAGGGCATCAGCGCAAAGCCCTGGAAAATCCTTGTGGAGCCCAGAATGGCTCTCCTTCCTCCCAGCATCCTGCCTACACCCCTCGGGCTGCATCCAGCTGGATTTCCCACCCAGCCTGAGCCAGCCACGCCTGTCCACGCCACTCTGACTGTAAATGTCCTTCCTTCTACATAGAAAGCCCCTTCCCCTCTCTCCCACCTGACAAAATCCTAGTCCTCTCTCAAGACCCAGCTCAGACACTACCCGTCTGTGAAGCTGACCCTGTGGCCCCCATGCAGTAAGAAGGCCCCTCTCCTGGTTCATCTGGGGCATTTTTGTCTGTACTTTACTGTGGTGCTGCAATCGTACTGAAATTCCCATGTGTCTTCTCCACTAGACTGCGTTCCTTTGAGAACACAGACCATGACTTTTTTTTTTTTTTTTTTTAGCTTTTAGTACTCTGCCTGAGACTTAGAGGATGCTTAATAATTGTTGGGTGTTTGAGTGACAAATGATTGGTTACAACCTGAACTGGGAGAATCAAACAATGAATGTGGAAGTGCTTTATAAGCTCCAAGTGCAGATGAAGATATTTATATTGCTAATAATAAATAACATTCAGAATCAAGAATCTTTCTGAGAGGCCCTTGTAAAGTGTGAAGTAGGTCAGGATGTCTCCAGCCTTCTTCCAGCCTTTGTTCCAGCTTTTCCCCATCGCTCCCAAGACAGAGGTGCCAGTGTCCTCCTCCCACCCCTCAGTACCCCCAGATCCTTCTAGGCTCCTGATTTGCCATCATCCAACACCCTGCTCAGTGGTCTTCCTCCTCTGTCCCTTTGCCAGCACAGCAATGGGCAGCATCCTTGTGCCTGCTGTGGCTGGTAGCTTGGAGTTGGAATTATATCCTCCAGCAGGAAGTGAAACTTGAGTTTCTGTAACTGAATCATCTTGCTTTTCAGCCTGAATATCCCCTGATGAGTAATTCAGTCTTATCTGCCTAAAAGAGTCTCTTTGGGCCATATTACTTTAATTACCTCAGAGGTTAAGTTTAGTCAGTCTGGATTCTCCTTCCTCCTGCCCTTCTCTCCAAGTGACCAGGTTCTCAGAGGTCAGACTGTCACCCTGGCATTGGGGTGGGGGTGCTCTTGTCTGCTTCTCATGCTGGCTTGTCCAGCCCCTCTGGTCCCCTGAGCATCCTGCACTGGTACCCTGAAGATGCAGCTGGTCCACCATATGCTGGCCCTGCCATCATCAATGTTCCTGATGTTCTGTGGCCTTATCACCCCAACCCCAGGCTTACTCCAGGCCACTGTTTACTCAGCACTTCTGATTTCCCCAGGCAGGCAAGGACTCCTGGGTGAATGTGGACCAAGAGTATTGGGGGCATGTCCAACATTAGCCCAGATGACTCCCACAGTCATTTCTCTTCTACCTGTCAGACTAGCCAAGGGCAGAGCCTCTCTAAGGGGCTCGCAGTGTTCCTGGTTTCATCCCAAGAACCAGAGAAAATGCTTCTCCATCTGGAATTCACCCTAATTTATCTAGGTGAATATTTTTTCTAGCACCCTAGTTTACACAACTTAGAATCAACCCGGACTGGGAGGAAAACACAGGCACTCATAACCTTCACCTCCCCTGCTCCCTCTCTGGTGCCTCCTTCCAGCCCTGGAAGGATTTGCTATTTTCCTGTCTGTCAGCAACCACCTTCCTGTCAAATCCTTCTCTGTCCCTTGGATGTTTCTCCTTTTCTTCTCTGGAGCAACACACCTCTCCTTCATGGCCTACTGTTCAGGAAAAAGGGTTGTGAGGTGAGTAATACACAGGAAATATCTTTCTGCTGTAACGAGGCAGAGCAAAGCACCTCCCAGAAGACACACTATCACATTCTGTATGAAAGTGTGGTCCCTGAAAATTACGTGGCAGTGGGGAGTTTTGGACACGGAGCAGAGGGGGACAAGTGTCTTTAGTTTTTTGACCCTCAGACACACCGCAGAGGAAACTGCCCTCTCTTCTGTGGGAATGAGAGGGCCCCAGGAAGCAGGGTGTGTTGTGTGGACCCGCCAGTAACGCAGCACACAGAGTCAGGGGGAAACACGGACAAGCTGGCCTCTCCTCCCGGCTGTGTTCAATTTGGTTCTGCCTGGTGTGCAACTGGCCGCACCCTGCACGTGTCCCCTAGAGCCTGCATCACACATCGCCGTGAAAGGTCTTGCCGTAAAATGGCCTTTATAAGCCAAAACCTTGAATGTTAGCCATGACCCAGTTAGTCCAGGCACTGCCCGATGCCAGTCTGTGTCCGTGGGTTAAAGTCACCCTCCTGGTTTGCGTCGGGAGCCCTCTCCGGCGCGCCGCCCGTTACATGGATGCTGTGTGCTCTTGCAGGACGGGACGGCGCCGCTGTGGATCGCGTCTCAGATGGGCCACAGCGAGGTGGTGCGGGTGATGCTGCTGCGCGGAGCCGACCGCGACTCCGCCCGCAACGTGAGTGCGAGCGGCGGCTGCGCGGCCTGGGGCCCGGGGTGCGGGGCGGGGAGGCAGGCACCGCCGCCGCAAGGTTCGCTCAGCTGAGACTGCAGAGAAAACGCGGCTTTGTTTTGTCTCTTAACGCCCGGGGTTTTCTCCCGACCTCCTCCACCTGCTCTTTAGCATGAAAGCAAAGGCAATGGCTGAGTCTGTTGAAACCTAGCAAGTGATGCTCATTGTCTTTCGGGGGAAAATGTTTAATTCCTCGGAGATCCTTCTTCACCTGAGCTGACCTCTGGATGACCCGGGAGGACGGAGGAGGTAGGAGACCTTGGGGATGTGTCTCCAGCGGCTGCGGGTCCGCCTGGCGCTGCGCCTCCTGCTGGCCTCTGGGCCTCAGTGCAGCTGAGCCCGGGGTCTGTGGTTCCTCAGTGCCCGGCTCCCGGAGCACCGGATCCCCCATCAGCCCAATTAGCCTCTGCTGGTGTCACCTAAGTTTGCCTCTGGGGGTCCCACAGCAGGCCCTTTGCGCCATAGGAACTAACGGCGGCTTGTGGAGACCCTGCTCTCTGACAGGCTGTGCCATTTCCATTCATTCATTCAATTACTATACATACATACATACATACATACATACATACATACATACATACATACATACATACATACATTCAGTATCCGGCCTCTTTGCCCTTAATAATAGCACTGTCTCTGTGACCCACCTTCCCTCTCCAAGTCTGGGCCCAGAAAGGGAAACCAGAAGACGCATTCCTGACCTCTTCTCTGTCCTATCTCCCACTCTCTCTCTCTTTATTTCTTCCCACAGTCTCTGAAATCAGAAAAGAAAAATCCTCTAGTCTTATCTTCTTCCTGATTCCAGCTAAACTTTTAGAGCAGGCTGGTGTGTTTACTACCAGAGAACTCTGAACGAATCCTTCCAAATACAGTAATTGATGTGTTAAAGCAGGGGAATGGGGGAACTGGAAAATCTCTTCTCAGGCCAAAAAAGGATGACAGAAGCTGAATATTAAATTTTGAACTTGTCTTTGCATTCTTTTTTAACAGATTTCAATCTGTCCCCTTTCTACTCTTTCCTCTTCCTCCCCCACCCCCACCCACAGGCAAACAGGTACCTGAGTACCAGGACCAGAGCAAGGGTGTATACAAGGGAAGGCAAAAGATAGGCACATTTAAAATTTTAAAACAGTAGATACAGTTCAACAGTTATTTAAATCATTAAAAAGAGTTAAACAATTAATTTCTCTGTCATAAACTGCAGAGAATGCCTCTTTAGTCCATCTGTGTCCTAAAAATATCCTCTTGAAATTCCCTGTGTTCCTTACCCTGTATTCTGAGGCACTAGAAGACTATAAATTCCCAAAGGAGAGGACTCTAAGACAGTATAGTAAGTGACGTATTTTGTCTGGTATTCTTCCATGCAGAATTAACTGTTTAATATGCTCTAAAATGCTCTTAGCTTAAGGGACATCACAGGCCTGTGCTTTAGTTTACACATTTTGCCTGCTTCTGACAAGCATGTTCCCAGTTCTCAACTAACATTTCATTCTCAGCCAACACACGTATGCATATGTAAATAACCAGCTTTTTTCTTCCTCTCTCTGTAAAGGATGGTACAACAGCGTTACTGAAAGCAGCCAACAAAGGGTATAATCATGTTATAGAGGAGCTGCTGAAATTCTCACCCACCCTCGGTATATTGAAGGTAAGACCTAAAGAGAAATTTAACCAATCTGTAAAAGACAGAGGTTAGACATGAAGAAGTCCACACGTGGGGACTACAGTAGAATCCAATTACCATGTGCATGGTTAATTGTATTCTTTAAAGAATATACCTGCAATTTTCTCCATGTTAGAGATTCATGGGCACTGATAGAAGTGGGAAGGCAATAAAGAGCGAGTGTGCTGGCCCCTCTGGCCTGTCCCAGTGAGCTCGTTCTAATCTTCCATGAACTTGGAAGTCAAAAAGCTGTACTTGTAAAAATTGTTTGGAAAGTAAGAGTAAGCAGTCTATGAAAGTGAACTCTCTGTGAATAAAAAAATGAGCTTCAGAAGATCTAGTCTTGTTTCAAAGAGCTCTTTTTTGGCTTGGTTTCTTATTGTTAGCCACATTGCATTTAGGCAGCATTGATAGGTTCGTTAAGATTTAGGTAAGTGAAATGTTACCAGATTAGTGTATTGTCACACATAGAAAACATGGAAAAATTCTGCTTGCTGGAATTTTCCTCTGGATATGATATTTAACTTGTCTATAAAATCAGACGGTGTTTATGTGGATTTTATATTTATAATATATATGAAGTAGTTTATTTGAAAACTAAGCTTTCATTTAGATACCATTCACAGACATATGTACCTTCTGGAACAGATAACTTATGACTGCCCATCACTCTTATATTTGGTTTGTTATATTCTCTTCTTCCGTCCCAGAATCCAGCTACATGCTGCACATAACTGCTTCCTTATTTCAATAAACATTGGCAGTAAATTTCATAAAATGTCAGCAACCTATCCACTAGACCCTTCTGTACCCAGAAAAGCTCCAACTCAGGGCTAGAGAAGTGGTCCTCACCCGACTTACTCTAACTCCTTTTTTAAAAAAAAATTTAATTAATTAATTTATTTATTTATTTTTGGCGGTGGAGGGGGGTAATTAGGTTTATTTATTTATTTATTTTAGAAGAGGAACTGGGGATTGAACCGAGGACCTCATGCATGCTAAGCATGCGCTCTACCATTGAGCTATACCGCCCTCCACCTACTCTAACTCTTAAGCCCTGTCACCCCACAGGGGCTATCCTGCCCACCAGAGCGAGCAGCGTGTGTGCAGCTGGGCTGAGAGGTCGGCCCGTAGGTCAGCAGGCTGTTCCTCCAGCCTTGAGGACGTGTGCTCACCAGAAACACACATCCTCTAAGAAAAAAGAAAATGTTTGACATGGCATCGTTGTTCTTCCCATAGCAAATTCTAATGCGTGTACAACAGACCGAGCGAACACAAAGTCGTGTACACACTGGGCGGATCCCTTATTTCACTTGCGAAAGAATGTTGGCGATACTTAACACTGACCGTCCTCTGTGTCCCTGCGGACACTACATCAGGTGCTGGCGTGACTTCGAAAAGAGAAGAGAAGGACCGATAAGGCTCACCGCGCAGGCTGGTTCAGGAGGAAAGCCAGGCTGAGTGCTGATGGCCGTGAGCTCACGCCTGACACACTCTGTCTTCTCTCCTAGAACGGGACCTCAGCGCTCCACGTGGCCGTGCTCAGTGGGAACATTAAGACAGTGGCGCTTCTCTTGGAAGCCGGGGCGGACCCAGCTCTGAGAAACAAGGTTCCGTCTTAGTCATCTTTTCACTGCATCAGGCACCTGTGCAAAGAGATAAGGCAGCTTCTACCGAAGCCAGGACAGCATCTCTGTGTCTCCAGTCACTATCTTCATACTTTGCCGGAGGAGGGGCATAAAATGCTGTCATTGTAGGTTGTGAGTGAGCAGTACATTTGGGCCCAGAGGATTATACCATAACCCCTGTGTCATCAGGGATTTTCCGGTAACAGTGGGGCAGGGGGGAGTAGGGTCGTGAGTGTTTTATCATCAGAGATGTGTCCCCAAGATGTCAAAGTTCTGGTAGTTCAATCACCACCCTCCATAAGTTGAATACTCGTATCTTGAGAATTGCCTGTGCTCTTTTTGGTGACTGCATGGGGAAAATGTTGCTTTTATATTGTTAGCAGGACTTTGCCCTGCTGTTATGAAACCAACCCATATTGTTTTATAGCTCAGAATTCTTCTTAGTTTTCAATCAAGCCAAACTTGGAGGTGGGAGATTGCACAGTAACCACAGAAAAAATGATTGTCATTGTATTTCCTCCTACTCAACAGCTGTGTAAGCAGTCAGATGTAGAGACTGGGGGCAGGAGAGTAGCCGAGGAAAGGTCTTGAGAAAACACACTAAACTACTTTTGGAGGAGGAAGTGGGGGTGGGTTCTTATTAATAGTGGAAGGTATGAAAAGCAATTTATATACTTTTTGAATTTTATATATACTGTTTGAATTTTTATCAGCATCTATTAATGTTTTAGATTTTATTAATAATAAACCAAAAACATGTTGAGTGAGACTGGGTCAAGTGGGGAGTGGGGACTCCTGAAGCTGCTTTGCGCCGCGTATCCTATGTTCTGGGGATTTCTAAACTCTGCCTTCTCATCGAAAGATGTCTCAAGTCCCTAGCAGGCAGACTGCCTTATATAATCAACTAATTAAATACATGATCAAATCTGTTTATTGAGCACATACTAGATAAGCTAGGCATTGTGCTGGAATTGAGGATATGGTGATTAATATATGTGGACCCTGGTGATATTTACATTTAAATACATTTAAAGAAAACCTTGAATGCTTTGCCACAGAAGACTGAGTCCAGTGGGGTTCTTCATCAGTGGAGGAGCAAGCGTGGCTCAGGGGCCCCCCTTTGGAGCCCCTAAAACCACACCGGCTGTGGGAAGTCACTGATTCCTGTCTCATCTTCTTTCAGGCCAATGAACTTCCAGCAGAACTAACCAAAAATGAGCGTATATTGCGTCTCCTCCGAAGTAAAGAAGGACACAGGAAGAGCTAACTTAGTTCCATATTTGACTGAAAGATAGAGACCTTAATCACATTGTCCAAAAAGAAATTGCTTTTCAAATAGTGTTGGAAATTCCTGTGAGAAAGAAAATGCCCAGAATGCCCACCGTGGGTCCCTGACCGAGAAGAGCTGTGTTTTGTGCTCTGGGTCAGAAACAGAGCAGCTCAGGGACCCTTCCCTCATGTGGTGGGCTTCTCCCATGGGCCCGTAGCCCCAGTCCCGTGGGGCCTGGCATGTTCCTCAAGTCCACAGAAACTCATTTTAAACTACATCAACTTGGGTCTTTCAGTTAAACTCTAACATAGAGTTAAACCCTCTAGGAAGCTTAAGCAAGGAAACAGAAAGCTTTGTTCTTTGAAAAAGACTCAAAGTCTGACCTTCGATGAATCAACGCACTTCTGCTTTTGTGTTAAATGTATGTGTGCGCAAAGATATAGCTCCGTCATATTTTACATATACGTGTATGTCATTCCGGTGTAAAATGTTTTCTTCTATCCAAGGGTCCCAGCCATGATTCTTGTGAATTAATAATGTGACATTACTAAAAAGCCACTTCTGACATTCTACCACATCCTTTTCGAAGATGGACTGTTGAAAAAAGACCAATTGTTCATGTGTGAGTTGGTCCTCATCTTATTCTTAACGTGTAAAAATAATTTTTACCTGAAGTCAAATTGTAGGTATGGTAGGATACAAGTGGTAAATTTGGAAATTCAGAAAATTACAAACCTCAAGAAATGTCGGCTTGTCTCTTTGAGTTGTTACTTTGGGACTCTTGTTGGGAATCTATTTCTGCTTAGCCATAACTAAGTAGACTTAATATGCTGTGGAATCTTGAGCTTCCAACATCACATTGTTTGATACAATGACTTTGGGGTCCTTGGATAAAATGTGATATATGTAAGAACAATATGTTGCTATTACTGTTGCAGGAGTATAAGTAATAAAAGACTGTTGTTAGTATTTAATAAGTGTTCACTTATGCATGTTCTTGAGCTGATTGATTCCAAGAAAGAAACCTGGGTTTTATTGAATTATTCCTTTTAGGAGGGTCAACATTTATATACAATGTACTTTATGACCAATGGTGTCTAAATGCCTCAGTCAGTGCCTAATTGCACACATAAAAATTAAACCCCCTTTCTATAATCTACCATGATGAACACTGATGGTATTTCTGTTATTTAAACATATCTTTAGTTTTCTTGTTCATGATCTACTCTGGTTTCCAGCCAATGTTCTATGTAAGGACATGTTAAGATGGAGGGAAATGTTGTAATCCCAAAATATACATAATATGTTTTAACCAACTTGCGATGGTACTAAAACCATGTAAGTCTTTAAGTCAGTAAATAATGGAATATAACTTTTTAAATTAGAAGATATTCTCTTAAAGTTTAAGGTCAATAAAAGAATCAATCAACAAAAATCAGCTTATTGTAATCAGTAGCACAAGCAAAGCCAATAACGAGCAACCCACAGAGCCCCCAGACAGGCCTACACTCTGACTAGCCATGTAACCATCCTGCAAACTAATTTCGGGATAAAAAATTAGAAAGCTCTGTCTATACTGCTAAAACATCCAGATAGAAACATTTTAGAGGCTAATAAGCAGTACCAATTTCCTCACTGGCTTTCCTTTATTCAGCAAAGTTGTATACATACACATTTTCTTTATGGGAATTTTATAAAGATACGTTCATTTTGAAGAGGAAAATAATATGGCCTGAAATGCTTTATTTTTTTTCCCAACCGAAAAATGGTTACCCATCATGAGGTATGAATCAAAACAGTATAATTGGTACTGATAACAAAGTACCAAAAGACAAAATGGGATGAAATCACAAACTTAATGTTTTTCACTAAAGCATGTTGTGTTTGGCCTATTTGTTGGATTGTTTTCAGTGGATAATGTTCTTGATCAATATTAGGGCCATAAAAATGAATCCAGGAGCTTTAAGAATATTTAACAAGGGCTTCTTAACTGTAGGTGAGAGGTCTGTAGCTTAGAAGGATCACCTTTGGTCCAGATGAGAAAAGATGACGATGTTATCCACGGCAGGGAAGATGATTATATTAATTACTCACCAAAGACTGAACAAAAGGTCTTTTATTTAAGGTTAAATTATATTTATTTTGCACACAGGTAGATGATTATTTTCTGTTAATCTAATTTACAATTCAGTGAGCTCTGCATCTTAACTTAGAAGTAGCAATTCCTATGCAAATTATTTGCCAAAAGTTTTTCATTACATCCATTTGTTTGATGACAAATTCCATGTTATAATTCAAAATATAGTTGATATACTACTTGATTTGCCTTTGTTGCTTTTTCCTGTTTGTTTTTAGTCAAAAGTTATTTCTATGTGATTTTTAATAGCATGGAATTTTAGAGTGTATAATTCAGCTCTGTTAATAAATATATTGATGTTTGGAATCCTGAATAGGATTTTTAAGCTTTATGGACCTGTGACGTCATTTTTTCTACTGTGGAGAACTTTTGTAATGATCCCAAAAGGTTTTTTATTCAAACAAAAATTCCTGGGAGTAGTCATGAAAGGTACTGAAAATAGAAACTCATTTATATGTCGTCATGATTTGATATTCGTAGACATTGTGGAAGGATTCCCCTCATCTATTTGAATTGTATTATCTATGATGCTCCTGGCTCTTCAGTCCTTTGCAGTGGTTTTATCTTTTAAAACAACTGATGTTTTTGCACAACTTCTTATTTAGGAAACAAGTATTTGCGATGGTAATCTCAGGAATCTGGTAATCTCAGAACTCTATGGCCATTCTGGGGTCCTCCCCTGCTCCAGCCACACACTGCTGGTTCAGTGGCAACACTTTGAGTACGTCTGCATGAAGCTGACTACTTTATCATAAGCGAGAGCACCAGGAGCCTGAGAGCAAGCAGATACATGAGGGCCAGGAGGTCTTCATGAAAGATCTAGGGCCAAAAGTCCAGAGGAAGTCTATAGTTTTTCAGCACCCAGCCAGTCAGGTGGACATTTCAGGGCTGAGGAGGTGGGGAGGCAAGATAGTAACTGAATCGGTCGCTTTGTAGAGTAGGAATGGGAATGTCACCTGCATCATGGTCCTACCTCCACTGGGATTTATGGTTACTGCAGATGGATATTTAGTCTTTTCATTGTAATTGGCTTCCGCTGTGGGGAGAAGAGATCCCTTACCTCCGTTTCCTTAACTTCCAAGTGGAAATGACTCATGCTTTTGAGTGTTCTTAACTGAAATCTGAGGGGAAATTGTTGTGGGACACAAGTGGCCGCCTGTGACATGGTGATGTGCTGGCTGGTAAAAGAATTTACCAGAATAAAGTATAGGACTAGAAAGGAGTTTATTAGGGTTCACTGTCATAAACAACAGCGGGCCACGCATGTGAGGGGTGCCTGAATGAGCGCTAAGGGCCGGTTGTTGGGGTCTTTTATAAGGTTGGGTCACAAGGTTCCTAATCGGCTTGTGCACAAGTCTCTGGTTGTAGGTGAGGTAAGAGGTTTAGGGTCCGTGAAAGGCCAGGGGTTTGACTCTGATAAGGTAGGCTGAAACAAGCCCGCCTGAGCATTACCTAGGGCTATTAGTTTGTTAGGGCAAACCCGCCCAGTACAGAATGTCAGACATCTGCGAGCCCAGGAATGGGGGTCATTGTCCTTTGAAAGACTTCAGTTGGCCCAACAGAAATGTTACCAGAAATGCATATAATAAAAATGTATAAGACCAAAAAAAGATTATAGTAAGTGTAAGTCTCAAAAACAGACACTTCTTCCTTGTGTTACTTCATTTCACCTAGAACTTACTGGACTCTGGTCCCACATCTGGGTCAAACTTCCGGGGGTGGGGTGGGGGGGCTCTCCTCCCGCCCGCGGGTTCCCTGCCACGCTTGGCTCCGCCAGCAGATGGTGCGGTTCTAGCACTTTTTCAAAAGTGGGCTGAGCGGACAGAAAACAGAGATTGGGTGGCTCAGAAGCTTGGCCCACAGCCACCCTCCGCCCCTCGCGCTCTTGGATCACAACACTGTCAGGCCACTGCGTGGCACCGCCTCCTGCTTTGCTAGAAGTGCCCTGGCGTGGATTCCTTTCGGGTGACTGGGTTTGGGAGGAGAACTTGCTCGGGTGCTAATTGGGGCCGAAATAAACACTGAGGCACAGGGTCTTAATTGGGAAAACAGTCCCCAAGCACTGTCATTTGCGAAAACCTCCTCGCCGACGGTCTCCAACCGAGGAAAGACAAAAAGGGGAAAAGGAGTTAAAGCATCAAAACGACACACCGTTGGGACAACTCCAGAAATAACCTCCCCAGGCCGGATTCCAAAGGTTCAGCGGCCCCCGTCTGGGAGTCCCTGGCCCCATGCCGCGCCCCTAGTCGCCGCACGGCGAGGAAGTGCGGAGCTGGGACTCAGGGAGGTCGCTGTGGCATCACTTGGCCGAGGCCCGTCTAGCCCCGCCCCTCGTCCCGCCCTCCCCGGACGGCCCCGCCCCAGAACCGGTCCGGGGCGTCCCGGCAGCGGCTCCACCCAGAAGGGGGAGGAACCTACGCGGCCTTCTTCCTTCCTGAGCTGCGCGCGCAGCCGGTCGGAGCCGGCTCCTGTTCCCTCCCTTCGGCGGCGCGGGACCCTGAGACAGCCCGGGACGCCAAGCCCAGTCCTGTGAGCCGAGCCCCGCAGACGTCCGCAGCCCGGCGCCACGGCAGCATGAGCGCGCGCGGCCCCGCCCTCGGCCTCCTCCTGCTGCTCCTCTTCCCGGCGGAGGTGAGCGGCCGCCGGCGACCCGGGCGGGCTGTAGGGGACGTGGTGGGGCCGCGAGTCGGGGAGCCGGGCGGGCTGTGCAGGGGCTCACGTGCCCCCCGGCCGCCGAGGGGACCAGTTGGTCTAGCGATGGAGCCCCGAGAGGGCCCCCCACCCCTCCAGTGCCTTCCTCCAGCCACACACTTTTCCCTGTGGCCTGGAAGAGGGTGGCACCTGGGGGCTGGTTGTTTGACCTGTTTTGAGCTTATTTCACCTGTGGTCACCTAATTTCTCGGCTTAGGATGTGGAATCAGAGGGTAGGAGGAAGTTGAGTGTAGAGAGATCTTACTTATTTAACTTGCCTTCGTTTTTTTTTTTTTTTTCCTTCTTAATTCTGCCACATGCACACGATTCTTTATAAATTTGTTTAGAAGATCTGACCACTTTATTTCTCCTTCTCCTCCCCTGAAGATGAATGTGTGTGGGGCGGGGGAGGTAAATAAAAGAAACAATCCATCAGGCACTAAATTGGAACAGACCTGAGAACTTTACATAAGGCAGCTTAGTCTTGTAAAGAGTGCAGGTTACTTCTTCCCCCTTTACATCTGTGGAAACTGAGGCCCACAGGTGCAGCAGTTAATTGAATTTCTCCTTGTCAGAAAACTAGCCATGGAGAGTATGGGGCCTAGAACTCAGAGTCCTGTCTCCAGGTCGGCTTTCCCTTGGTTTAGTCGCTTTGGGCATGAGTGCCTCACTCTTATTTCTGTGTCTACAGTTTTCTCTTTTAAAACTGGGGGTCAAGGGGAACATCTGAGGATATAGTGCTGATTAAACCAGATGCAGATGAAAGCGTGAGCTTCTGGGAATCCCGTGTCCTCGTGCCTACTCACAGGCGTCTCAGTGACGAGGGGGTAGTGAGTCACACGGGAAGGCAGATTAAGGGGTTTCCTGCACTAGAAAAACCTCTCCTTAGACTTCTGCAGGGGACAGAGGATGCTGACCCAGGAAGGGCCTCCTGTATGTGCATATGGAGGAGCCCCAGCAGTGTGGGCTTGTGGAGGCGCACACATCTGCTTGGTTGGGAAGGGAGGCAGAGAAAAGCAGGCTTCAGGAGGTGGTTTGGAGTGGGGTCAGCCGGTAGACCACCTCCTAGCTCTGTGGCTTTGGGCACATTACTCTTTCAAGCCTGGTTTATTTTGGAGATAAACAATACCTCTTACAATTATTGGAGTTATTAAGTAACATGATGTGCAGAGAGACCTCATCACCATAGTGAAAACTCAAGAAATAATAGCATGATTTGCTTTGAAAATACAGCTGTTCAGTTTCTCTAGAGTTTTAGGTCGGGATCTAATAGGCAGGCCTCACATTGTTAAGTAGCTTTAACTTATCTCTGAAATCCTTTTACCTGAAGGTAGTAGCCAAGGCTGGTGGCCAATGAGTGTCTCTCCTCCTGGGACTTCTGTGATAGGTCTTAGGTTACAAGTTTCTTGCAAAACACCTGGAAGCCTCAAGAAGTTCTGTAAATCTGAACTGGAAGCACGTCTGTTGTTATTAAGTTTAACTCCCTCATGTCTACAAAGGCTTTCAGTACACCTCAACAGATGGGGGGCGGGGGTCCTGCTTTTAGAATTCTCACCAATGGTGGCAGCTCAGCTGGGTTCAGTCTGAGCACTGATATAGTTCTCTCACAAAATTACAGACTAACTTCTTCATAAGGCCTGAAATACACTTGGGGGAGATTTTGCTTTCCTTAATTTTTCATTTTTACAGATGATAAAATAACATCACTAGACTGCGTGGTTTTTAAACCTTGTGGTCATCCAAATAATGTGTGTGGTTTTGAGAAGTAGTACACATCTCTCTCGACTAATTTTTATAAGCTTTTTCTTGAGGAACTTGGATCATAATGAAGCCTGGGTAGGAATTAACGGCATTAAAACGGCTTTTGCTGAGGAGATCGAGATTGGGATAATCTGTCTGCCTGAGAGCACTGAAGTATAACCCTCTGAAATTGGAGTGAATGTGGGTAATCTTTCCCAGTCTCTCCCATTTCTTGATTGATGCCGTGATCAGTTATCTTACTAACACAGTAATCAAGGGAAACAGAGTTTTTTTTTATTATTAGCAAGTGGCAGAAAGAAAACGACTTGCTGAATAGGTCTTTGTGTTCCTCCAGTGTTTGTCACATTACCCAGAACAAAGAGTCCCTCTGGCCAGGAAGACAGTAAGATCTCTCTTTTCTGGGGTAACCCTTCCTCTCCCTCCACTCTTCCTAGAAGGGATGCTTTTCATGTTGTTTGATGGATGCCACATTACCTGTGCGGAAGTCTGGAGTGGGCCATCTCTGATCCGATCTCCGGCACCTTGTCTGTCTTTCATCCACAGCTCTGTGAAGGGCACCTGCTCTCCAGCCACATAAACAACTTGCTATCAAAACCCTGCCCATCTTCCAAGGTCCAATTCAAATGCTTCACTGTCCATGACATTGTTATCTTGTTCCCTCAACTAGAATGTCTTCCTTCTCAAGTTCCAAATCTCTGTTTGAGCTGCAGCAGCAGCAGCATTTACTGCCTGGCAAAAGACTTTGAGTTAAAAGACCTGGTGTGGGTCTCAACACTTCCTCGTACCCGGGGTGATCTTGGGCGAGCCAGGCTCCTCCTCTATAAAATGGGGTTAACAACTCTGCCTACCTCTCAGGGTGCTTGCGGAAAGGCAAAGAAATATTTTGTTTGACTTGAACTAATAGGTTGCAGGCTCCTTGAGGGCAAGAACTATATTTTACCATCTCCAACATAGCCTGAACTCTTCACTTTTACTCTTCTGAGTCACCAGATCATTGGGCCTTCGTGGATTTGGGTGAGGGGGAAAGATCGGGAAGGGATTCGGAGGCTAGTGGAGATCAGAGCTGGATTTGCGCTTGGTGTCTGGGTGACTGCAAAGATCAACTGTGGCTCCAAAAGTTTTCCTTTGCTTGGACTATGCTTGTTGTTATTTTCTGTCTTTAGAATATTTGCTTTAGCAAGACAACCTTTAAAGAAAAAAAAGCTCTCTCTGATACAAGTGTGCTTTTGGTGGATTTGAGAGGGAATCTTTAGAATTGGCTTCAGAAGAGCTCAAATTACTGCCATTCACTAATTTCATAAATAGGAAGAGAGTGCAGTGTAGGATACAAAAGTAGATCAGAAGACTCACCTATCCAGAAAGTGGTCTGTCTATAAACTGTAAAGTGCCGTGTAAATGATAGGAGTCACTATCCCTGTCTTATCCATAGTTGCTGAGAGGGAAAGTGGATACATGAAAAAATTACAATGCCAAGAAAAATGTGCTCTATTAAAAGGACAGAATGTTACTGGGGAGTCCATTTTTGAACTTAGCTTTGGATGGTGAATGAGTGCTTCCCGGGCAGACAAGAGGAAAGCTGGAGATAATAGGGGGGAAAGTTACCCAATTGTTACTGAAAACCATTGCAGCGTACACTTAAAAATGGTGAATTTTATGGTATGTAAACTATCTCAATAATGTTATTTTAAAATGGCCTTCTAGATTACAAGAAGCTAAAGGAAAAAGAATTACCTAATTTTTGCTCCCAGTAGCAAACTCCATTGTGGCGATACATCTGGTCTTGTTTTAACCTCCCAGGACCCCTTTAAATAGATGTGACGCTGTTCTTACTGTTTTACAGATGTAAATGTTAAGGCTCAAATCTGTCCCAAGCTCACATAGTTAGTAAATGGCAGAGAGGGGGCTTGGGCCACCGTTTTCTGACTTCTGTGCTCTATTGAAATCCAAAATACTGCTACCAGGTTATTCATATTAGCAAGCTCAGCTGCGTGGGTGTGCAGCAGGTGTTCACCTGGCCAATAAGGCATCTCATGCAAGGCATGTTCCTGGCTCCCCTGTGGCTTCTCCAAAAGCCAGAGACGGGTCAGGGTGGGTTTAGCCTGCTGGCCTGACCCTTGGTTCAGTTGTCACATTGTGTGAACATTCCAGAGGGAAAAACCGGACAGTGAACACCCCCATCTGCTTTCATGGTTTTGTTTTAGCCTTGTGGCGATTGGATTGTTTTTCAAACTTGTGGATGCTGGAGCTCAGATATGTAATGTCTAAGACTAACTAGTACTCCCTTGGGCAAGTCACTTAAACTGCAAGTTGGTGGGGTTATCTGTGAAGTGAAGACTGGCTGAGCCCAGAACCCATCTAACTCTAAAAATGTAACTTAAATACCCATCTAAAGGCGTGCCTAGTGCTCACACAAATTATCCTTTGTTATGCGGATATGATCACCCCAGGTTGGCTATAAAACAGAGTTCCAGAAATATCCATCATTAAAAGTCAGGCCAGACCAGCCTCCACCCCAAATGTCCTGTCCTATTTGTTTGATCTGCCTACCTGACCCCTAGTGACACAGCAGGCAGCTTAATCACTGGACAGGATTCTCCAGACCACTCCCTCCACCCCCTCCTGGGTTATCCCTGGAGCTTGAGCCAGGCCTGGGGCGGGCCTCCAGTTTCTGTCGGGAGCTTTACTCATCCAGGACAGCAGAGGTGAGGGGACTGGCCCTGAACTTCACCTGCCGGGGATGACCACATGCAGGCCTGGAGCTGAGGATAGTCATTGGTCCAGAGGAAGTGAGTCAGGACTTGACATCTGCTTAGAGATGTACTTACAGAGACATAAATGGTGGTCATTGTTCCTATAAGTGAACAAGTCTGTGTAGAAAGAGGGACCCTTGTGCAGGATGACTGATAGTGGGTGGGACAGCCCATCTCTGGTGCGTTGTCACAATCTGAGGGTGCATCCGTGTACAGACTGAGCTGGAGTTTGGACAGTGTGGCAGCTGTAGGGGCGGGAGGATAGGAGGGAGAATGCTTATCTTGGCATTCAAAATCTTGGTTCTCATGACTGGCTTTATCACGTATGAGCCACTTGACCTCGGAGAATCCTTTCTGAGGTCTAGTTTCCTTACCTGTAGGATTCTGAGATTCTCTCCACGGGGTGTCTGAGACATAAACGAGGCAATGAGGGAGAAATCACTTTGTGCCTGGCACTGGGTTGATGTTCGTTAAGCATTTGAATATGAGTTAACACTTCAGGATTTGCTAGAGTATAGAACTCTGTCGCTGACGTTCTGAGTCTCTGTATGGTTAAGATGTGCTTTCCCCGAGCTCCCTTCGTGCCGGAGTCTGTTTAGCAATTGCTATAGTTGCTGACACACAGCAGAAGGGGCTTTTTTTTTTTTTTTTTAACTTCCCTGAACTATTCCTGTTACTATTGGAAGAAGCTCTCCAGTCATACACTCAACAGTTAAACTCTGGCGCATGTTGTGAAATATCCATATGGCTTGATCTTTAAAAGTAGAGACGGTCTAGCCTTGTAACTACTAAATTCTGGGTTGAAGCCAGAACAATCTCTTACATAATCCAGTCAAGTTCCTTCAACTAGTCATGTGTTTTGAAGGTTTCTGAGTCAGTGAAGACTGGATAAGATTTTATAGGGAATTTCAAAGGAAGTGTAACACCTGGGCTCTGTTCTGTAGGGTTTTATGATCTTACAGGGGAGATTTGAGACAAAAGCAAGAAAATACCCTTGCAGCCTCGCTCCACACACACAGCTTTATATTTCTCATAAATTCTGCTTCATCCTAGGGCAGGAGCCAGCAAATTATGGCCTGGCCGCCATAATTGTTTTGAATGCAGTTTTCTTGGGTCACGACCATGCCCATCATTTACCTGTTGTGTGTGGTTGTTTCTGAGCTACAACAGACAAGGTTGGGTATTTACCACAGAGACCTTAAGGCCTTCAGGCCTGCAGTATTTACTCTTTGGCCCTCTAAGGAAAGGTTTATCCACCCCCATCCGGATGGATCCACATGGGAGCACGTGGAGTGTAAGTGACAGATTGCTCTCCAGAGCTCTGGACGCAGGAGACCTGCTGACTTGGGCACTTAGGATGGATGCTCACGACGCTAGCCAGGTGCTGCCTGGGGCTGACCTGCCTCTTCCCCAGGACAGCTCTCCTGACGGGGAAGCACCAGGACCAGGACCAAGTGAAAGGAGTCAGAGTTAAATCTAGTGGAGGCAGTGAGTCTTGGGAGAGGCTTGTAAGAAGGGAGGCTGTTCCAAGATGGGTAGGACTGAAACCTGTGGAGAAAACAAGGCACTGCAGACAAGGGCTGGGGTCCAGCCTTGGGGGCCCCAGTAAACACAGTGAAGGACAGTTCAGGTAGAGCCAACAGCCAGTCACAGAGGGTAGTAGAGATGTGTTTGTGAAAAAGCTGTTTCTGAGTCACTGCGCTTGTATGTGTTTGCCCATGGGGGAAATTGAAAGCCCAAAGACCTAGATCTAAATGAGCGCTGGTTAAATCTGAGGAATGGGGTGAGGGTGGAGAGGTGAAGGGGGAGCTCCCGGTGTTGTTTCATATACACCTGTGACGTTTGAGTATTTGTAATGGGTGGGTATTGATTCTGTAGTTAAAAGGAATAAAATCTACGGTCATTTATTTTTAACATTTTAGGAGTCGGTCAAATTTTTAAATGCTTGAATAAGATAGTTCTTGTGATGGTGAATAGCTCTAAGACTGGTCAGTGCCCACGAGGTGATCTGTGAGGAATGATCATTCTTTAGACTCACCCACCCACCCCGCCATACACACACCTCGGTGGAACTTTGACGGCACCAGTTATTAGAGACACTAGGTGTGTTGAGTGACACTCAGACCCATAATGTTTGAACTGACAGTCACCCTCCTGTTTAATCTCAGTATATCTAAGAACATGCTCTCTATGGTTAAATTGACCATTTTAAGTTTAAGTTCAAGCTCAAGGACTCGAGGTTCATCACATGTTGTATGACCACCACCACCATCCATCTCAGTCTCAGAGCTGAGCTCACGTTTGGTCAGGGGCACTTTGGCCTCTGGCAGACCTCAGACCCTGATGGGTTTATTTCACTGTCAGGCCTCAGATTTCCTTCCCCAAGTGAGCATCACTGGTGTGAAATCAACATGTGTTCTTGTATCATAGTAAAGGCAGCTTTCAGCCAGACACTTTGCTTTTGGAAGTCAGGTGCTTCCCTTGGAAAGGAAGCGCGTGGCCTGTACATGAGCCCATGATTGTCCGAAGCATGCTTGGTCTTGTGTCCGCTCGCGCTGCCCTCGCATCCAGGGATCTGCCAGGCACCTTCAGGTATGCCTGTTGTCTTTGTTGATAAAGTTCTGACTGAGCACTATGCTGTGGCGATTTGGAGACTGGAAACCCCAGTTGTTGAGACACGAGCTAGGGTCTTTAAGGGCTGCAGAGGGGAGCGTGGCCCAGTCACTGGTCCACTGAGGAGTGACCCTCGTGCAGTGTAAGGAGTAAGAGCTCCAGCTTCTGCACCAGCCAGGCCTCATGTAGGGTCTGGCTCTGCCATTTCTTAGATGTGGCCTTACCTGTGTAACCCCCCGTTTCCTCATCTGTGAAATGGTGTTATTTTACCACCAGCCTCACAGATCCGTTCTGGGATTACGTGAGATGGTGTGGCACTTAGCTGATGCCCAGCTGCTGGAGGTGGAGGTGGAGGTGGATCCTTCTGGGAGCAGGCCCTGTGATGGGAGTCATGAGGCAGTCAGAGAGTGACTGGGCTTGGGAGGGAATGGGTGAGGAAGACCACGCTGGTTCCTGGAGGGCAGGTGGGAAAGGTGCCCGGGACTTTAAACCCTGATGAAGAGGGCCTGGCAATGGAGGAAGGATTGGGGCAGGTGGTTGGAAGAGCAGCTGGAGAGGAGCTGGAGGTTTGAGAGGGAGGATGGAGTGGAGCAGGCTTTATGGGCAGGAGCAGGTGAAGGGACCAGCAGAGAGACGAGGTTGAGCATGTGGATGAGGAAGCGGGCCGGTGGCGAAGGTCCCCAGGGAGGCTCAGGGACATACACCAGCTGGGCTGGGGCTGAGGGAGGCTCTCAGTTTTCAGCTGTGGGTGAGATGAGGGGAGGTGAGGAGAGAGCTGTGAGGTGTGAGGGGCCCCTGCTGGTGTAGCCGGTGAGTGAGTGTACAAGTGTGAGTCCTGCACAAGGAGGGGGTGATGCTCGAGTGAGGACCTTTCTTATGGGGTTGATTCCATTTTATTGAGAGTCTGTTTCTGGAACTAGAATGTTCTGGTTTGAATCCTGGCTCTGCCACTCTTGGGCAAGTTATTTAGCCTCCCTGTGCCTCTGTTTCCTCATCTGTAAAATGGGCATAATAGTAGCACCTCCCTCAGCCACTCATGAGGACTGGTTGTGTTAGTGCATGAGCGCATTTAAACAGGGCCTGGCATGCAGCTAGCGGCCCGAGTACCCGTGGGCCCCACCGGCTCATGCTGCTTTGGGCCAAGGACTTGGGGAAGCAAACCTATGAGCCGTAAGTCAAGCCCCGTCTTTTTCCTGGGCCCCAGAGAAACCTCGGATGTTTCATTTTATTCGGGTCTTTGGAACCTCTTTGCTGAGGTCCCAAACAGGACATTAAGAATAATTCCTTACGCTTGATAGTGCTTCCTGGTTTCCTGAGCCCTTCCTCGCGTGTCCCCGCATTTGTTCTTCACACCAAAACGGTGATGTGGGCAGAGGTTCTGAGTGCAGTTCACAGGAAGGGGACTCCTGCTCAGCACGACCAGGGTTCCTGCTCCAGCTGCCACCCTGCTCAGTGCATTGAGAGTCTCATGACTTCTGAGGACCAGAACCATGTCTCCTGACTCCCTGCCTCTTGCCCCCTCCCCTGACCCGGCTCTTCTACCAGGAGGGTAGAAGCAACTTTCTTAGAAGCAAATGGTGTAGATTCTAAAAGATGATCTTGCGAGTAGGAAGCAAGCGGCTCTGGGTTGTCTTTGTTTCCTACACAGCGCTGAGGGCTGAGGAAGGGGAACTTAGACTCCAGACGCCCATCCTGCTCGTCAGGCCTCGGTCGTGGCTTGTTGACTGGTCTCCTGCCCGGAGAATTCTGTGATGGGGAATTCAAGGGAAGGGTCCCATGTATTTAAAATAAGGTCACTGTCAGCAGTTGTCACCCCTCCTTAGCTGATTTGCCTTTTCAAACTTCAGGGGGTGGGTAATGACCTTTTAGTGGGAAACTCAGAGTTTTGAAAACTCTTTGGAAGATCAATACTTCCCCTAGAATCACCAGATTTATGGAAATAATTGTGATTCTTTTTATATAAAAACGGTAGAATTTTGCAAATTCTCACCGAAGGTTTGGGATGTGGCACTGTTGCGTCCTTGTCGTTTCCTCATTCGTGTCAGGTTTCTCTCTCTTGTGGCCTGAACATATGACTTTCAGTGAGTCAAGATAGGGGTAAGTCATAACTTCTGTTTTCAAATATCTGAAGAATGAATTCAGAGACAAGTCATATGGACCTTTAGGTTTCCCCTTCACTCCATGGCCCCCAGCCTCCGCCTGCTTTTCCTTTCCTGTTTTCAGGGCTTCGGGGCCTGTTGTGGGATTTGTGCCTTGACGCCGGGGACCAGCACAGCCTGGCTGCGCTCCTCAGCTGTGTGGGTCCTGTGCTGCTGCCCCAGAGACAATTCACTCTCCTGCTTCTATTCCACTCTTTTCTTTAATGTCCTCCCCACTAGGTACCTTGGGAGCCAAGGTTGCTTCTCGTCAGCCCCTGTTTCCTTCCAGGACAGCTGATTGCAAGGTCATGCCAGCCATGACCCTGGCCAGCTTGGCAGAGCTTGGTGGCCCTGCTGGCAGGCTGAGTCATTCTGCGCCCTTCCCCCTTTCTGAATTTTCTGACAGCCGTGTGACTCTCTCGTGGGGAATATGAGTGGCTCTTGAGAAATCTTTACACAAGAAGTTTTACATTTTCCTTTTGAGATTCTGAGATGACTTTTCCTTAAAGTGAGCACGTTTCTTGCTTTTTACTTAAATCTAGAGGATGAGGTATTCATTCTTGCTCCTCTTCCTTACAATTTTTCCTTCATGTTGTGTGCCTGGTGTATTGATACTAATTGACCTAAATAGATACGGAAATGTTCTTTCATTCTTTAGACCCGATACAGTTCCTTATGCCGATGTGCAAAAATAGTGCCTTAGTCATCACTGACTCTCATACTATCTTGCTTTCTTTCATCTGCACTGATTCCTATGGGTTCTTACGTGGAACTGCAGCATCCTCTTAATTAACAGATAAACTAGCAGGAAGTGGAAGTCACATAAATAAGGAATTTCTCTTATCTCCTTCACTGACTGACTTGACGAGTCCATTTTGGGCTCTGTTTTAATTAATATTTTTCAAAATATTAAACCAGTGCCCCTTGCTGTTATTCGGCTTTGCAGGTAACATTGGAAACTTCTGTTAAGAGGTGCTCGAGTGGGTGCCTTTTGCTGTTGAAGTTCGTTTTACCCTGGAAGCCCTAATGAACTGAGTTTTGTGTTGACTTTTGTAGGTATCTGCACAGTCCTGCGTTTGGTATGGAGAGTGTGGAATTGCATCTGGAGATAAGAGATACAATTGCAGATACTCTGGGCCGCCAAAACCGCTGCCAGAGGACGGGTATGACCTCGTGCAGGTGAGTTCTTTGTCTTGGGTGTTGGGAACACAAAACGCTCATCAGAGATTCTACAATTATACCTTAAATATTATTGTGGGCTGGGCGTAGAGCTGGAATGAATAGGCCCCTCTCATCCCAGACTCGCGTCTGCAGCACACCGTGGCAGGGAAGGTCGCGTAACTCCAGAGGGTTCATTTTCCTGGGGCTACCCCGGCTCATAAAGCTTCCCACTGGCAGGTTCCTCTTTAGGGACGAATCTTGGTGCCTCAGATGTTGCTCGTTGCAGCTTCTTCCAAATACATTCAAAGTTAGCTTTTTTGTGTTCCTAGATTTCAGAACTTGGACTTGGCTGCTAAGTGGCTATGACTCCCGTCCTCTGTTCACTTTAGTGACTCCTCTGTTTTCCACGGAGAGCCTATGAACTTTGGCTGCTGCCAGGAATGTGTTTCCTGTTGTCTCTTTTACCATCCCCAATACACAGGGATATTAGAAAAGGACTGGAAAAATCCAAGTGAAAAGACTGGTTTTAAAGGCTGAAATAATTAAAATTCAGGTGACATGGTACCAGGACTCCTAGACTTACTCTCTCCTTTCATCAGAATTATGAAGGGCATTTGACTTTCCCTGGGCTAATAGAGTAAATTGCATTCTGGTTAAACGTAACCGAACAAACTTAAAAAGAGGTAAAAAGATTGTCAAGGGAGGAGAGTGAGCTTCCCAGTTAGGAAAAAAAAGAAAGAAATATCTCTACTGCTTCTACTTTTGTGAATCCCTAGTTTATAGTGAATTTGATAGCCGTTTGAAAGCATTCTGCAAGAACTTGGCAAGTTCGTGTCTCACCCTTGTGTACCTCCAGAGGGTTCTGTGCATAAGATGGTCTTCTCTCATGGAGGGATGTTTGTCCTTATTTAACTGTGCTGCCCTGATGTCCGTGCTTTCTCACCCAAAAGGAGCTCTGCCCAGGCTTCTTCTTCGGCAACGTCAGCCTTTGTTGTGATGTCCAGCAGCTTCGGACTCTGAAAGACAACCTGCAACTGCCTCTGCAGTTTCTGTCCAGGTAGGTTGACTGCCAGGCAAACAGAAGTACAAAAATGGGCTTAAAAAGTTAGTTTTTGTTTTATTTTAAGGAAGCAGTCTTACGACCTTCCGGAAATAAAGAATACCTTCTGACAAAGTAATAATGATCAGACTCAGTTCTCTTGTCTAGTTACGTTCAGAGACGCTACTTGGCTTTCTTCTGAGATGTCTTCAGCACAAAGGGTATCTGCACTGTGACTGGGTCCTTTCAGACGTGAGCCTCTTCGCACTGTGGGGAGGAGAGATTCCCGGTGGTCCTGCCCAGCTAGACCCTCATCCAGGCTGTTGTCTGTGTCGCCTCCCTCCCCTCTTCTCCCCTGATTTGCACATGGTTCTCTCCTCCTGTGGTGCCCTGATGAGCTGGAGTCCCAGGCCTCAGTCGAGCTGGCTTTTGGTCACTGCTCACAAGCTTGTTCTGGCATAGTCGGCTGGTTTTGTCAAAGTCAGTTTGCTGTCCAGTCTGTTCTCTGTGACAGGGGTGGTGTAATAGATGTTCTCCAGGCTTACCCAGCAGTTCTCAAACGTGCAAGAGAACAGGCTGGTCTTTGGAACAGAATGTTGTGATGTCTTCCTAAATTTCTCACACTCAAGCACCCGATAAAGGTGGGTGGGCAGGCATGTGCTCTCTGTGCAGGTGTTGCTGCAGGTGACAGGGCACGAAGTCCACATCCACTGAGGAAAATTTGCTTCTTCCCAGGAGGTTCAGTTGGCAACACAGAGTGGAAAACCATCCCTAAATTGTTTTTTAAGGCCAACATACAATAGAGCCATAGATCAAAAAGTTGAGGCTGTAATCAGGCCAGTGTATCTTGTGGAAGCCTAGCGGATGTTGCTGGAGCCAGTTTGGTTCTGTCATTCAGCCCAGACTGATTTACCACCTGCTCTGTGTGAGGCATTATGGGCATAAACGTAAGCATCAAAAGATCACCAAGATTTCCCCTGTGTTGTCAGAGGTAGCAAAGCTTTATTTATGATAGCAAACAATGGGATGCTAATAAGGAATATTATGCAGCTGTCAGAATTGATGGTTGTGGAGTAACATGGCAAGAGGTTTGTAATTTATGGAAAGTGGTAGAAAGCTGTGCACCCCAATAGTGATTTCTGTTCGAATGGTGTAATTGTCATTCCTTTTTGCCACAGTAAAGCACAGGGCTCCTGAAAGAGAGTCAGTGTGCGTGTGTCTGCTCAGTCGCTAGATCAGAGGCTTGGAAGGCTGGGACCACATGTTCCTCATTCTGTGCCATGTGTAGTCGTCTGGATGAGATCAGAGTAGAGAGTAATCTTGATCGGTGGTGTTGTGAGAATGCAGGTCTGATGAAGCAATGGCTTCTGCAGATAACGGTGGACCAAAGAGGAGAGGTCTCCTGCCACATAACTGGTCGACATTAGGAGCCTAAACTTTGGACCCCAGGGACAGCAGGCAGCTTGTGGGTCTCAGAAAACCCATGTGCTTCTGAAATGCTTGCAGCTAGAGCACACCTTTGCTGTTCTTTTTATCTTCTCAAGTCACGGGGAAATCCTCTTGTGTTTAAAGAGGGCTAAGGGTTATGTGGGACTCGGAAGAGAGCTCTTCAGTAGGTTATAAGATGAAAATTCTAATGTGTAAATCTCACTTTTCTCCCTTTTTTTTCTTCTTAATGAGAATTATCACCATGATGTTCCTAAGTCCCTTTAGCTTCAAGACAAAGGAAACATCTCTGAATTATAAAGTGCAGAATCAGAGAGCATTTGTCTCGTTCTGAAATTACATCTGGGCAGCATAAATGTAGTATTTAGGGTAGGTTTTAAAGAGATGTCTTTATTTTAACATGAGGTTTTAGGCTTAGAATTTCTGGGTTTAATATATCCTCGTGGTAATCCATTTGCCACTTTACAATAAATTTCAAATATTCTTTGTCTATTTTAAATCATCTTTTTGCTGGCCCTGTTATCTGTGAGGTCATACAAAATAGTTTACTGTTTCTTTAGGTGTCCATCCTGTTTTTATAACCTAATGAACCTGTTTTGTGAGCTGACATGTAGCCCTCGACAAAGTCAGTTTCTGAATGTCACAGCAACTGAAGATTATGTTGATCCTGTTACAAACCAGACAAAAACAAACGTGAAAGAATTACAATACTATGTTGGAGAGAGTTTTGCCAATGGTAAGTAAACTTTTTAATTACTCCTCTTGTACATTTGGTATCAGGACAGTAGATTAAGTTGTTCCTTTATGTTGTCCAGTCAACTATGCAAATGACAGTTTTTAGTTCCATTGGCCATGAAATGCGAATTATTGCTTTGCTTATGTTCTGGGACGTGAGCTACAATCTATAAAACAATCTCCTTTAAGTATTTACTTTAACGCCTTCCTAACTCTAGGTTCCCACATGGACGTTGTTAGGACGTGCAGGTTTTCTTCCAAGCCGTTGATAGTGGGAAGTTTGTGCTTGGGTGGAAGCAGGGGTTGCTTATATGGGAATTCTGTGCTTTCTGCTCAGTTTTACTGTGAACTTAAAACTGCCCTAAAAAAATAAAGGTCATTTAAAAAAAAAAAAAAGGAGACATAATGCTAATTGAGAAGGGAATGGATGCATACATTGGAGCGTGGTCATAGTCTATAATGGAATACGTAAAACTCTTAAAATGTGTGAATTAGAGTTATGTCATCCATGTGAATGACTCCTAAATATTGACTGAAAATAAGTTACAGGATACATGTAGTATGTTTATATTAAACAGTGCTTCATATTTATGGATACAATATATCATAAATGCACAGTAACATGCGTGGTGAAAATAAACATCAGATTCAGGGTTGTGATTACTTTAAGGACGGGGTGGCGAGGAGGCTTCAGCTCTATCTGTAGTGTATTATTTTCTTTAAGGTCGAGGCAAATGTAAAATAGTGAGATTGACAGAGCTGGGTGGTGAGTAAGGGAGAATCGTATCTCTCTATTTTCTATATGCTTGAGATATTTAATTAAAACCTGAAAACCAAATGGTGAGCTGGGAGGTGTGAGGGAGTTACTCAGAAAACAGGATAGAGCTATAAAGTTCTGGAAATTATCAAAGAAATGACACGTGGGATAAAGTGTGGAGCTCCAGAAAGAGAGCTGGGGCGAGGCAGTAAGCATGTCTATATGATATAACTTATATGTGGAATCTAAAAATAACACAAATGAGTCTATATGCAAAACAGAAACAGACCCACAGACACAGAAAGCAAACTTACGGTTACCGAAGGGGAAAGGGAGGGAGGGAGGGACAAATAGGAGTCTGGGGTTAACAGATACAAACTACTATACAGAAAATAGATAGGCAACAAGGATTTACTGTATAGCACAGGGAATCTTGTAGTAACCTATAGTGGAATATAATCTGGAAAAAAATTGAATCACTTTGTTGTACACCTGAAACTAACACAATATTGTAAATCAACTGTACTTCAGAAAAAAAAAAAAGGATGAAGTTCAGATACCTGTTACAGCAAGGATGGATCTTGAAAACATTATGCTAAGTGATAGAAGCCAGTTGCAAAAGACTGCTTATTACATGATTCCATTTATATGAAATGTCCAAAATTGGTAAATCTACAGAGATAGAAGTAGATGAATGATTGCTTAGGGTTTGGGGAGGATGGAGGAGATAAGGGAGCATTGGAGATACAGGGTTTCTTTTTTCAAGGTGATGAAAATGTTTTAAAGTTGACCGTGGCAGTGGTTGCAACGTATCTACGAACATGCCAGAATCCGTTAAATTGTAACTTTATTTTTAATATGTATTTTTCTAACATTGCACTAAGATTTTACTTACTTTGAAAAAAAAATGTTTTGTCATGGTGTTAGCTTCATCTCTCGTATCATTAAATTGTGACTTTAAATAGGCAAGTTGTATGATATGTGAATTATCTCAAGCTATTTAAAAAAAGAAAAAAGAAAAGGAAATCCATATCTAAATATAGCTCAGGAAAACTATAAAACTCCGAAGACAGATCTCTTAAAAGCAAGTGGAGAAAAGATACAAATCACTTCAAAGGAGTGACAGTTGGGGAAGTCATTCCTTTCTAATCAGTGACAGAGGCCTGAAGACGATGGAGTCATCACAGTTCTAGAGAAGATAGCTGTTGTTCTAGCGAAACTGTCTTTCAAGAGTGAGGGTAAAACACGTTGAATTTGTAAGTACCTCCTTAAAGTTTAGGGAAAGCAGATTCTGGGAAGTTTCTAACAAGCAGGGACTAGTAATTGAATATTAATGTAAGAGCCATTCCTACTACTTCCTTAAATGCCTAATGTCATTGATGTTGTTCTTATTTCGTGTGTTGTCTTCACCTGCACTAAAATAAAACCAAAAAAGAGAATTGTATTAGGTTCATTCACACGTGAGCTCGGTCCTAAAACCAGTTTTCACCCCGGAAGTCCCACAATTCCCCAGCTGTGGAGTTTTCCTGCCAGAACCAGCTTCGTTCACTGCAGAGGCGCTGAGGTCCTTCGCCTCCCCTTTCTTAGCCTTTAGTGTGCTCTTCTGTGCGGTGGGGGTCACTTCTCCACCGTGGGCCCCCGGAATGACGTAAGCCTTTCCTATCTTTTACTTTTAAGTTGCTTGGAACCTGGCCCAGCATGGTTCTTGCAGGATGATAAGCAGGTTTCAGAGGTAATTCCTGCCGTTAGTGTTTGCTGCCCTGAGTTCCAGCCTGTGGCCCCTGATTGCAGTGTGTCTGGATTTCCAAGTTCACATTCAAGAGGCCTGTAAGATCGCGCCGGGTGATTGAAGGCGGCACAGCGTTTCAGTCTCTCTCCCTTGCTCTCCTGCCAGCGATGTACAATGCCTGCAGGGACGTGGAGGCCCCCTCGAGTAACGACAAGGCCCTGGGCCTGCTGTGCGGGAGGGAGGCCGAAGCCTGCAACGCCACCAACTGGATCGAGTACATGTTCAACAAGGACAACGGCCAGGCTCCTTTCACCATCACACCCATCTTTTCAGGTGGGGATCAAGACTCCCAGTTTGGTGCATTTATAGTTTTCTTTAAACCCAGGAACTGTAAACTGCAGTAGGAAGGTAAATTCAGCTAACTAGGTCCTAGAGTTCCCTCCAAAGAGAGAGGAAACTAGAGCATTTATCCTGCCCCTGGTTAATGTAGGGACTGGGCATGGGGGTTGAGGAGGAGGAATAATTGTCCTCAGATACTGCTACGTAATTGGAAGAAATAAGCTGTTAAGGAAAAAAAAAAAGTGGTGGGGGGAGCCTCTCAGAAGCTCTGCAGTAGTATTAGACTAGCTCCTCAGTGGAGAGAAGACTCAACTGAAGGTTTGCCTTGGACTGTGATGTACTTGGATCCTGGTGATGAACCCTGGCCCAAAGTTATTGAGGTGACTTAAAATTTTACAGGACTAAGCAGCAAAACATAATGTGATCACCCAGAAACCTCCAGTCCTTTTTATTCTTCCAGTTGTGTTATTTATTTTTTAAATTTATTTTCTAGAGGGAGGTAATTATATTTTTACTTATTTATTTACATTTTTGATGGTGGTACTGGGGATTGAACCCAAGGCCCCATGTATGCAAAGCATACACTCTACCACTGAGCTACACCCTGCCCGCCGTGTTACTTATTTCTGTGTGCTTATCGTTGGCTTTAAATATAGTTTAACACAAACTTTTTAGTGGTTTTTTTTCTTTTTAATGGAGATATCCACTCAACACAATCCTTCCCACAGATCTTCCAACCCAGGGGATGGAGCCCATGAACAATGCCACCAAGGGCTGTGACGAGTCTGTGGATGAGGTCACGGGGCCATGCAGCTGCCAGGACTGCTCACTGGTGTGTGGCCCCAAGCCCCAGCCCCCGCCCTCTCCTGCTCCCTGGAGAATCCTGGGCCTGGATGCCATGTACGTCATCATGTGGAGCACCTACATGGCCTTCTTGGTTGTGTTTTTTGGAGCATTTTTTGCCGTGTGGTGCTACAGGTAACCTGTTTTGTTTTTCTTTCAGGGCAAGAAGAGTGAAATTACCCAAGTGGCACTTGTAGCTTTCACTTGGCAGACTTTGGTTTATTAGAACAGGAAACACCTGCATTAATACCATTCCATGAGTTGCTCGTGTCCTGCAACCAGTCCACAATCAAAAGCCTTTTTAGACATTGAAACATTTGAAGTCAGTTTGGCTGATTTATTCAAAACAGCATACGATTTAAAGCACCCGTTCTTTAACAGAAATTCTCGTGAGCTTAATCTAAATGCAATGCTCTAGTCCTTTTAGATATTTGCATCTTGATTTAGGACAGCATGTTTTTTAAAAAAGTTTTTACTTTGAAATAATGTTACCAAAAAGGTACAAAAACTATAGAGTTTATATATATCCTCTACCAGCTTCCCCTAATGTTACAGCTCACTCCACCCATAGTATGTAATTTAATCAAAGCTATGCAGATAACACTGGTGTACGATCTTTGGCTAAACCACAGTCTTTATTCAAGTCTCATCAGTTTTTCTTCTAATGTACTTTTTCTGTTTCAGGACCCTGTGTCACAGTCAGTTTTTGTTCTGTTTGTCTCCTCCAACCTGTGACAGTTTCCCATCTTTCCTTTTCTTTTCTGGCCTTGACACTTTTGATGAATCAGTGATTTTGTAGACTGTGCCCTGATTTGGCTTTATCTGACATTCTCTCACGATTAGATTGAGGTTATGTGTTTTTGATAATGTCACAGAAGTGGTGTGTCTTCTCAGTGTGTCATGTCAGGGGCTTATGATGTCAATATGTCTCATCGCTAATGACATTAGCCTTGATCACTTGGTTAAGGAGGTGCCTGCTGGGTTTCTCCACTGTGAAGTTACTGTTTTTCCCTTTGGAATTGATAAATATCTTAGGGGAGATATGTTGAGACCATGGTAACGCCTTGTTTCTCCTCAGACTGTCACCCCCTGGGGTTAGCATCCTTCAGTGATGTTGTCTGCAGTACTTGCTGCTGTGGTGTTTGCCTAATGGTGACTTTGTGTTTCTCGTTCCTTCTCCATTTTCCAGTTGGACTGACTTTGTGCAGAGAGTTAATCTTTCTCCCCTACTTAATGTATTTATTCAGTTATATTTACATCATGGACTTTTTTTTAATTCTGTGGGTACAGTACCATCATTGATTTTGTTGCTTGGATTTTTCTCGGTTTTAACCACTGGGATCACCTTCTGGGGACTCCTTTGTTTTCGTAACATGCCCCTACCTTCCTCAAGCTGGTACTTATTTTCTGGAATCACAAGATGTTCCAGGCTCATCTTCTGTTTTTCCTGCCCCAGCCCTAGAAGCAAGCTCTTCTGCAAGGAGTGCTGGTTCCTTTCACTGCATAATGGTGTTTAGAAACCAAGACCTGGGCACTGGGTGTGCTCATTGCTCCTGCAATATCGTGTCTACTATCATGTTTTTAAAGGACTTAAAACTTTTAAATATAAATGAGGGCTACAAGGTGAAATTATCCTCTATTCATTTGTTTTTTGTATACCCTCTTAAATTTTCTCCTGAGACTGATGAGCAGGGGGACCCAGAGCAAGGGAACTTAGGAGAAGCAAGGCAACGACTAGGGAGGAAGCAAACAAGATGAGAAAGTAAGCTTTTAACAGGGTTATGGGAATGTCAGAACAGCCTCATTGTGCTGAAGTCCACTAACACGACACATGCTTGTATTTTTCAGGAAACGGTATTTTGTCTCCGAGTACACCCCCATTGATGGCAATATAGCTTTCTCTGTAAATGCCAGTGACAGAGGTAGGCACGTTTGTACTTAAACAAAAGAGGGCTATGTTGGCATGTTTACGTGCCTGTTCTGGGAGAGGCAATGAGCTCGTGCGGAGGACAGGCTGTGATGGAGGCAGGGTCCTTGCCTTTGTGGCGCTGACAGTCCAGTGGGGGTGGCAGATCAGAACCAGGTAACTAGTGGTAGCAGTGGAGCAGCATGGCCTGGGATCAGAGCTGTGCACGCGCTAACGTAGCAGGAAAGGTTGGTGGGAGCTGCTCTGGAGAGGGTGCTGGGAGCACCCTGCTTTCCGAGGCTTGTGTGAGCAGTCGTTGCTCCGATCGGTGGACGTGGCGGTCGCTGTGGGCCGGCAGGGACGGCAGGTTGCGGGGCGGTGTGTCCCGGGCGTGGGCGCGGTTCCCGCCCGGAGCAAGCAGCCGGAGCTAATGTTCTCCCTGTTCCGACTTTCAGGAATGGCTTGGCTCTTAACCTCCACCCTCCCTTCCTCTCCCGCTCTTGCAGGGGAGGCGTCCTGCTGCGACCCTCTGGGGGCCGCGTTTGAGGGCTGCCTGAGGCGGCTCTTCGCGCAGTGGGGCTCCTTCTGCGTCCGCCACCCCGGCTGCGTCGTGTTCCTGTCGCTGGCCTTCATCGCCGCCTGTTCGTCGGGCCTGGCTTTCGTGCGGGTCACCACCGACCCGGTGGACCTGTGGTCGGCCCCCGGCAGCCAGGCGCGCCGGGAGAAGGAGTACTTCGACGCGCACTTCGGGCCTTTCTTCCGCACGGAGCAGCTCATCATCCAGGCCCCGCACAGCCACCCGCACACCTACGAGCCTTACCCCTCGGGGTCCGACGTGCCTTTTGGGCCCCCGCTTGCCGTAGACATTTTACACCAGGTAATCTGCTCTTTGCAGAAATCGGTTGGGGCGGGGTGGCGGCGGGGAGCTGTGCTTTGCCAGCTTTTGACCAGTTCTTTTGATGAGGGTTTGGAGCTGAACGTGGTGGTTTATCTTGAAAACCTTAACAATAAAAGTAAAGGTGTTTATCTTGAAAACCTTAACAATAAAAGTAAAGGTGCTTTTCACTTACTTTCCAAGACAGTGATAGGAGTTGAACTTAATGAAAAATTTAGACCGCCTTTATATTTACTTCATACAATAGGTCTTGCTTGAAATTGAGATGAGAGTTTCTCTATCGAAACAGAATGTATTTATAATTCACCTCAGGAACTTAGGATTTGTCTTCCCTTGGTAATTGAAAAGGGGACCTTGGTAATTTTCCTGGGGACCAAGGCAGGAGCTGCTGGATCATGGCTGGTCCTGCCTGCAGGAGTGAACTTACCATGGCCTGCATGTGCCCCCCTCCCCCCGCATTTGGGGAGAGGTGCATTTGGAATGAGATCTGTTCTCACAAAGGCCTTTACATCTACCTGTTCACTTATCTCACTTGCCCTCAAGAGCTGCGTCTGGGAATAAACTGCATCCCACTTATTTTTTTAATGAACAGTTGCCTGTTTTTTTCTTTAAACGTTGCTGTTGCCCACAGAAAGTCTGATATCTTGAAAACATCAAAATGGTCCCAAGACTTTAATAGAATCTCTTCTCTACGCAATGACTGTTGCCTTTTCACAACTTGTTGCAAAAGATGCAGATGTAATCATTTACCTCCTGGTGTGTATTTCCTATCCGAAAATACAGGAATACATATAAATAATCATGGCATGGAGCAAGGTGGTGTTTGTTGGTGAGGGGAGTGTCGGGAAGACCAGGCCAATTGCCCTGCCTTCCCCTGTGGCCTTGTTGGTCACTGCTGGGAGAGGTTCATGTGCCTGGCAATGAGACCTGGCCTGTTGTGGTGTCCCCTCCCAGAGACACTGGCTGCCTCTCAGCTGGGTCTCCGTCCCAGTGTGCTGTTCCTCAGATACTTTACTGTAGTGGGTCTTAGTCCTCTCCCCTGTCTTAGGAGAGATTTCCCCAAATACTTTTTATCTTCTGACCCCTCAGGTCAATAATAGTGGAAATCAGAGAGAAATCTGGTGTATTTCTGGGTTTGTTTATTTTAAAAATCACCTTTCAGGTTCTTGACTTACAAACAGCCATCGAAAACATTACTGCGTCTTACAACAACGAGACCGTGACGCTTCAGGACATCTGCGTGGCCCCCCTCTCGCCGTATAACAAGAACTGCACCATTCTTAGTGTGTTAAATTACTTCCAGAACAGCCACTCTGTGCTGAACCACGAAGTAGGGGATGACTTCTTCGTGTATGCAGATTACCACACGCACTTCCTGTACTGTGTCCGGTACGTGGCAGGGGGCAGTCCATCCTTTGTTCCACCAGCATTTGAGCACTTGCTGTTGTAGTACTAGAGCCCCAGCAGTGAGCAAACAGCCAACAGCAGGACCCTTCCGGCAAAGCCTACGTTCCAATGGAGGGAGACAGACAATGAACAGTAGATGCTTGCCCTGACACCAGGTCGACATGATGCCCGGGGGGAGAAGACAGCCAGGTTGGGGTGGAGAGTGCAGGGAGGCAGCTGCTCTCCGTGGACCTGCTCAAAGGGAGGGGAATGGAGGGAGCCTGTGAAAGTTGGAGGGAAGTGTCCCAGGTAGACGAGCAGCAAGTCCAAAGGCCCTGGGGTAGGGCGTTTGTGGTGTGTAACTGAGGTGCGGCAGGTACTGCTCAGTACCACGCCACCCTCAGCGATTCTGAGCTGGTTTCATAGTATAAAAATAAAAGCCTATAGTGCCTTTTTCTTGTCTTTCAAATGCAAATTGATACCACGATATTGAGTTTTTAAATGTGCAGCCTCCCCTCCAAGTTGGGGCTGGATTGGAGGGCACTCCTCTTGCTCCACTCACTCGCTCCTTTCACTTGCCTGTTCCCTCCTGTGCTTTCTTTTCTTCCCTCTGTCACGGTTGTGTAGAGCATCCGCACTTCCTCCTTCCCACATGAGTCCTCCCTCGGCCTAAAGACCTGCTTCTGTACAGCTCTCCTCTTTATGGTGCCAGTTTTCCCCCGTGTTAGTGGCTCCTCTCTGAGCACCCAGCACCAGGCAATATCGACCCATCACACTGCTTTTGCCTGCGTCTTACCTAGTGATTCTGAGCTCCCAAAAGCAAGTACTGAACTGCATTATTCACCTAGGGAACCTCAGGCCCACATTGTGCTTGGAATATAATCAGCCACGTGACTGTTTGTCGTATAAGCTTTCAGGTCTCTGATGTCTTGAGGTTCTAATTGGGAAATGTTTTCTAAATTCTTGGCAGGGCTCCTGCCTCTCTGAATGACACAAGTTTGCTGCACGATCCTTGCCTGGGGACGTTTGGTGGGCCGGTGTTCCCGTGGCTCGTGTTAGGAGGCTATGATGGTGAGTGAGACGCTTTTACTTTTTCTGTTAGAGGAAGTAGCTGTGGTTCTGTCAAGTGGTAATTATGAAGATTTCATAAATCGGGTAGTGTACTTAATTCCCTATCTCTTAAATCCCAAAGACAGCATCTCCTTTGGCTTTGGATTTGAATTTTATTCTTGATTTGAAAGAAGTGGAATGCGTTAGCCATTTTTAGGTCACACTTTGGGAAGCTGTGGACAGCCAAGGATATTCCCTAGAATAATGCCGTCGTGTGCGCCCACGGAATGTGTTGCTCAGTTTCAAGGACTTGATGGAGCCCTTGAAACTCACCGGTAGAACCCCTCGGGAATCCGTGGAGCTCAGGTTTAGAACATCTGTAATGAGGAAGAGATATGTGAGATACTGGAGACAAAAAACGAAGTTGATGGATTTCTTTTTCTTCTAAACCAGTTGGTTAAGAGTTCAAAGCCTTTTATAGTAGGAGGAGCAGTTGGTTTGCTCTTTGCTGGTTCCTGCACACCTTGGAACAGATTGTACTGGGTACGGTGGGGTAATGGTTCGTGTGACAACATTGGCATCTGAAGCCTGATCACAGGCGGCTCAGCAGGTTTTTCTCCAGTCTCATGTTCTTCTCCTCATCCGGTGGGAAGGGGGAAGTTGTGGCCTGTCTTTAAATTTTACTCTGCCTCATAGAATCCAGTGTCATTTCTAATCAGTGGGGGGAAAATGGTGTCACTAACTGGCTAGCCACAGCCATCAAAATGAAATTTGGTCTGTACCTTACTCCTTCCACTAAAGTAAATGCAGATAGATCAAAGATTGAAATAGAAGAAGTGAAACTATTAAAGATCTAGAAGAAAATGCAGGAGGAATTTTTAAAAATAATTTCTAAATGGAGAAGGCATTTCTAAACAAGACACAAAAATGCAGAAGCCACAAAAGGAAACACTGATGAATCTGACTATATGAGAATTTAAAATACCTGTGTGGAGAAAACAGCAAACTGGAGGGAAAAAAAATTAGTATATGTAACAGACAGCATTTCCTTAATACATAAAGAGCTCTTGGGGGGGGGGGGGAGAAAAGTTCAGCAACCCAGAAGAAAAAGGGACAGAGCCATACGAATGTTAACAAAAGGAGAAATACAAATGGCTTTTTATTCCGTGGGGCAATGCCGAACCTCACTCCGAATTAGTGAAATGCACCTCATTTCAGTTCTGCATAACAGATTAGCAGAGATCTACCTGTTTGGTAAAACCCTGTGTAGGGGAGAGTGTGGGGAAACTGCATTGTTGGTGAAATATAAATGGTTACTAGGACATAAGCTCCAGGAAGGCAGAGGTTTCTATCTCCTTTGCTCGCTGATGTATCCATCGACATTAGAGCTCAGGAAATATGCTGTTGGCTAAAGAAATGAGAAACAGGATAGCCTCTTTAGAGGGCAGCATGGGACAGTGTATCAAAATTTAAAAAGCACATATTTTTGATTCAGCCATTGTTCCTCTAAAATTGATTCTGCAAACAAGTATTTTACAGATTAAAAATAATCAGGTTATTCTTTGTAGTTAATACTGGAAAAAATTGCAAAGATATCCAGTGACTGAAGGTTGATTAAATTATACTAGAAAATATTACACTGTAGGAAAAAGAATAAGGAAGTGCTTTATGTACTAAAATGGAGTCATCTCAAGGCCCGAATTCAAAAGCAGAATTTGCAGAAGAACGTGTTACTATTTGTGCAAAGAAGAAAGAAAGGGGAAGACTGTGCCTGTGTGTGTGGAGCGTGGCTGGAGAGAGTTGCAGGCTGTCAGAGACGGGGAGGAGAAGAGGAAGGAGAGAGACTTTGCCCTGAACACCTTTCCACTCTGTTTGAAGACGTTACCGTGCACGCGCTGTGTAGCAGTGATACGATACGAATGACAGCTGCGCCTGCTTCTGCCGGAGAGTCCTTTCTCTAGCTGGACCATGTGGACGCTAGCTCAGCGACTTCCTGTTTTGTTCTTTGAGCGCAGGCTTCAGCCCCAGCGGGAAACCAGTCACCCAGCTGCCTTGTGGTTTTTCCCCTTGTATTCTGTATCTAGTTTTCTGCACGCTTGTAACCTGCTTCTTGATGTCACCTTTTTCCTTTCTAGATCAAAACTACAATAACGCCACAGCCCTTGTGATTACCTTTCCTGTCAATAATTACTATAACGACACAGAGAAGCTGCAGAGGGCGCAGGCCTGGGAAACAGCGTGAGTTGCTCACAGGGTCTAAACAACCCGATCTTTCTGTGGGAAGTGGGTCACTAGCAGGAGGCACTTAACACTTCGTTCAGCTCAATTACCCAACAGATCTAAGCTGCGTCCTTTTTTTAACTTGGTACTAGTGATGCGGCAAAAAAGTCTGTGAGTGAATTTACCTGTAAACTTTATGTAAATGCACATCCCTGCAACCGGAATGTAAAAGTATCTGTGCAGAAACATGCCTTGTTCATTTTCTAACAGCAAAAGCTGGGAGCATGCAGAGTGTGTATTAGGAAGGAGAAGTACGGTAGAATATTAGGCTGCCATTAAAGGTGGTGAGGTAAATAAATGGATCAAGACGTATTAAATAAAAACTGCCATCAGCACGTTTAGGTAAATCGATGCTGTGCATGTCGTCCGTGCAGTGACCCAGAAACCGGTTAGCTGTGTCGTAACTGCTCGAAAACAGGAATTGGGGACTGAGTGGGGCAGGGACTTCGACTCATTGCTTTAGACCCTCTGGTATTTTCTTTCTTAAACAGCGTTGTTGGGACATAATTCATATACCATACAATTCACCCATTTAAAGTGTACAAATCAGTAGCTTTTACTATATTCACAGATACTTATGTGCTAACATCGCCGCAGTCATTTTAGAGCATCTTCTCTACCACAGAGAGAAACCCCACCTCCTTGAGCAAGCACCCTCGTATCCGCTCACCCTCCCACATCGCAGCTCTGCACAACCACCAGTCTGCTTCTGTCTCCACATATTCTTCTGTTCCAGGCTTTTAAGTATGGAATCATACACGTGGACTGTTGTGTCTGGCTTCTTTCACTTAGAATAACGTTTTCAGGGTTCATCCAAGTCAGCTCATATCAGTACCTCATTCCTCTTCATGGCTGAATACTCCATCCTATGGATGGACCACCATTCGTTTCTTCATTCTTCAGTTGATGAATATTTGAGTTGTTTCTTCCTTTTGACTATAATGAGTAATGCTGTAAACATTCGTATACAGGTTTTTGTGTGACATCTGTTTTCATTTCTCTTGCATGGCAGATACCTAGGAGTAGAAATGCTGGGTCATATGGTAACTCTTTGGGGAACTTCCAGACTTTTTCCCAAAGTGGCCGCACCATTTTACACTCCCACCAGTGGTGTATGAAGGTTTCAAATTCTCCACATCCTCACCAACACTTGTTACTACCTGACTTTTTGATTCTGGCTCTCCTAGTGTGTATGAAGTAGTATCTCATTGCAGTGTTGATTTGTTCTAAATGACAGAAGACTCAGCATGTCTGGAGCTTTATAATTTAGAGGTGTCTTACCGTCTCCCCTCCAGGGTAGAAGACTCTGCTGAGGGCTGAGGGTTGAGGGTGGCTTTCGCATCATAGAAGTTAGCAGGGAGCTCCTTACTCCGCTGTCACTTAAGTTTTAACTAAAAATATAAAATTTTGCTTACCCTTTTAGGTTTATTAACTTTGTGAAAAACTACAAGAATCCAAATCTGACCATTTCTTTTAAGGCTGAGCGAAGTATTGAAGATGAGCTAAATCGTGAAAGTAACGGTGACGTTGTCACTATTCTAATCAGCTATGCCGTCATGTTTTTATATATTTCCATAGCCTTGGGGCATATCAAAAGCTGGCGCAGGCTTCTGGTAAGTGGGTGTGTGTGTGTGTGTGTGTGTGTGTGTGTGTGTGTGTGTGTGTGTGTGTGTGTGTGTGTGAAATGGCAATGCACAGAGTGATGTAATGTTTCTGTCTCTACTTAATCCTAATTCATCATGTTCAAAACTGTCTTAAATGGTCCTGGGTTTTGATTGTATGTAACATTTTTCTGCTTCCCGCGTGTGTTTTCTTCAGTTCCAGCTTTTTTGTTTATCTTTAAAATTTATTTCACATAATGCAGTTTTTTCTAATTTGTCCACCCCATCACCTAAGAAAGTAGGCTCATAAAATATGTTGCTAGGGAAGACCAGGACAATTTTTCGTATCTTCTTTTATCCTGGGAATTGTACTTTTAAATCTAGATGGGCTCTACATGTAAAGAGGTGAAAATAAGGACCTTTCAGGAATAGGACCACAAATACCCGCAGCGATGATCTGTGTCTTTGCTGCGTCTCCCAGGTGGACTCTAAAATCTCGCTGGGCGTCGCGGGTGTCCTGATGGTGCTGAGCTCGGTGGCGTGCTCCTTGGGCATCTTCAGCTACGCTGGGGTCCCCCTGACCCTCATTGTGATAGAGGTCATCCCTTTCTTGGTGCTGGCCGTTGGGGTGGACAACATCTTCATTCTGGTCCAGACCTACCAGGTATGTCAGTCTAACCAATCCTGGCGTCTGACCAGGTACAGGCTCCACAGGTGACTGTTCAGCTCCAGGCAGAGTATTTGTGGGTGTGATGCTGGAGGCTTTGTGTCCCTTCCCTGCCGTGGTTAATTGTTCTGGACAGTTTGAGAGTAGGAAGTTCACCCTTCTCTCTGGTTGGTGGACTAGATATAAGTGAGAACTTGGTTTTGAATATGTGCAAGACGTGTGCAAAAGGGGCTAATAACATGCTATGGAAAATATTTTGGGTATGACTGCTATTAAAATGATTCTCAACAAAATGTAGAAGAATGAGAGATTTGTCAGAGGTGCCACTGGAAGGAAGAAGGTCACAACAGGACCTGCTGATGTGAAAATGACCTCCATCAGGGAGCCTTGTTCTGTAGCCTTTACCTGTGGGGAGACCCAGTGGCATGTAAGAGTGTCATTTAAAGGTCCAGCCACCTGCAGCCTGTGTCACGTGTATTTTCCTAAGAACATGATTCATCCCTCCCCTGAGCTTCTAAGCTGTTCCCTATTTCCGGGATTCAGAAATGCCCCAAATGAATCAATGTGAGAAGTTTCGGGTCCCGACTCTATTGTGTAAAGTTTATACCCAATAAGTAGATGCTACTGGTCATTTCCCTTTACCATTGAGTGAACACAAGGCAGCAAAGAGGTGGCATTTTAATTGAGAAATTTTAATGTCACACGTTTAACCCTTTTTTTTTTTTTACTTTTAAGAGAGATGAACGTCTTCAAGGGGAAACCCTGGACCAGCAGCTGGGCAGGGTCCTAGGGGAGGTGGCTCCGAGTATGTTCCTGTCGTCCTTCTCAGAGACGGTAGCGTTTTTCTTAGGTAATTATTCTGAATTCTCCCAATCCTGCAGCTAGCTGAGCCTGGGTGTCTGCATATACCGCTTTGTGTTCTTCCTGTTTTAAGCTTTATTCTGTAGTTGGAAAGTATGAGAGTGGACCCCAAGAAAGACAAGTCGCAGTGTCTTGGGTGTCGTGAGCAAGTACCTTCTTTCTCACGTTGTTTCAGGACTGCGTGGGTGCTGGGGTCCAGATACCTAGGACCCCTCTCCCCCTTCCCCTTTTGGGCACCCCTGGCGAATGTGGGTGTCCTGTATAGCCACCGAATCCTTCCTACCACAATGCGGAGCCGCAGTTCCAGAGTCACAGGCATTAGCTCGCACGGCGTTTGCGCTGTTCTCCTCGGAACGCACGGTTCATTGGGGAGCAGCCTCGTAAATGACAGAGGTTCTCAGACCTTCTCTCAGTCCAAGGAGCCAGAGTAAGGACAGAACCCAGCACGTGGAGAAATTACCTAGCCTTCCCAGCAGGACCCCCTGGCTCCATCTCTGGTGGGTAGTAGGAGGAAACTGACCACATCCTCTGAGGAGGGTGCTGATTAGACTCACCCAGGGAAGGCCCACGACCCATGGGTCACACAAGGAGATGGCTGCAGGGCCACCAGGTCATCTTACCAGGGGCCGCGGGAAGGACATCCTGGGTGGTGCTCTTCCTGCACAGATGCAGTTAGCACATGTCATTTTCCGTTTCCACAAAGCAATGCGCTTTGGAACCCATGGGCGTTGTGGTTCCTTTTGATGGATACAGGTGCACAAAAGTCACTTCCTCTTTTCACTTCTATTGTTAGAAAGCCAGTGCAAGTGAGCTGGCGACAGCAGCTGACACTCAAGTTGGAGTGACTGGGGGCACAGGAGGACTAGGGGGACCCGTTGCACCCGGAGTCTCAGGTCCTGTCTAAAAGAGGCAGTTAGCCCAGTGCTGCCCAGTTTTTCTTCCTTAAGCAACACTGTGAATCTAGATTTTTGTCAAGTATCATTGTTAAATATTGGCTCCTTATTTTCCCGTTAATGTTTTTTAATCCTGAAGTGGGCTGACATACATCTGGCCCGTGGGCTGCCAGTTTCCAGTGTGAGCCTCGGCCTGGAGGATGCTTAGCACACCCTCATTTGATTGTAGCTACACTGAGAGACTGCGGTGATGATGCCGTGGTACCTGGGAAGTACCACCCCTCTTGTGGGGGGAGCGTGGAAGGTGCTATAGGAAATGGCCGATATGAACCGTTCTCAAATGTTAATGTACATAAATTTGCTTGGAGAGCTTCTTAAATTACAGAGTTGGGGTCATAGAATTCTGAACAGGAGAACTCGGGTTGAGTTCCCGTTGTCTTGGTAAAGGAGGATGGAGCCAGGTCCCAAGAACCTACAGTTTTAGCTCCCCTGGTGGTTCTGGTGCCGAAAGCATTTTGGGAGCACAGGGCTCACAGGCTCCCCTCCAGTCCTGTGACACCCACAGACTTGGCGGCATGCCTTTGGGGGGGCAGTGGAGGCTCCTCGTGGCTTTGGTGTGTTCTGGTGCCTCGTGTTCCCAGGCACAAGCGCGTGGAAGCCCCACCAAGCCCCCTGCCGTGGAGTGACGTGTGTGTCCCTGCAGGGGGCCTGTCCACGATGCCGGCCGTGCACACCTTCTCCCTGTTTGCGGGGATGGCGGTTTTCATCGACTTCCTCCTGCAGATGACCTGTTTTGTGAGTCTCTTGGGGTTGGACATTAAGCGTCAGGAGGTAAGTCGTCTTCAGGATCTCAGTCTGGCTCATTTGAGTCCAGAATCTTGAAGCAGCCGGAGGGTGACCTCTGTTCCCCTTGGTCCCTCAGAAGAACCGGCTGGACGTCCTCTGCTGTGTGGGAGGGCCCGCGGACGGGGGCAGCATCCAGGCCTCGGAGAGCTGCCTGTTCCGCTTCTTCAGAGACTCCTATTCTCCACTTCTGCTCAAGGACTGGATGCGGCCGATTGTGGTATGAGCCAATCTGTGGCTTTTCTTGTTTTCCTCCCCAAGTAGATTTGTCATATGCCTTCTACAAAATCAGACAGCTGGGAAAGGATCCTGACAGCTGTTAGGTATATACACAAGAGTGCAAAAGCAAGTATGTACCAATATATAAAATATTTTTAGCAGTCCATGTAAGCAAGAGTTTCTGTTTTAAGTTTTTTGGTTTTTATTTTTCTAAGTAATTACAGATTCATAGAAAGTTGCAGGCGTAGCACAGAGAGGACCCAGCTGCCCTTCGCCCACGTTTCTCCCAGTCTCGTTAATTGAAGTTCAGTATCAAGACCAGGAGTCTGACATTAGCACCACGTATACGTCAAGTTCTGTGTTGTTTTATCACATGTGCAGACTCGTGTAGCCACCACCGCCATCAAGATAGAGATCTGTCCTGTCACCACAACACTCACCCTCGTGCCACACCTTCGGTGTCACCCACCTCCCTCCCCTGCACTGTCCCTCGTCCCCAGCAGCCACGCAAGAGCTTTTTACAGTCTACACACGGAACGTGGTCAACAGTGATGCTCTGCTGCGTCTCTATTAAACGTAAATTCATTCCGGTGATAGTAACACCTAACGTTTATTGATCACTTCCTGTCTGGTATTGTGCTCAGTACTGGGTTCGAGTCTAAATTCTGGGTCATCCCTAGAATTTTCTCATTTAATCCACAAAACTATCTGATGTTACAAGTCTTACTTTTCCTGTTTTATTGAGGAGGAAAAAGAGGCTAAGAGAGGCTAAGTGACTCCCCCAGGGTCACTCAGCTTCTGAGTGGTGCAGCCAGGATTCGAACCCAGGTAGTTTGGAGACTGTGATCTCAGCCACTACCCCTTGTTTTCTTAGCTTATCATTTAAACTTGCTTGTCGGTTTAGTAAAGTCCTGTTTTTTGCTTTCAGGGCTTTTTCTTTTTTAATTTCCATTCTTAACTTCATGATAACTCTAAGCGGTCGCAGCCCCATGACTCACTTCTCATTGCAGATAGCAGTATTTGTGGGTGTCCTGTCGTTCAGTATCGCAGTCCTGAACAAAGTGGAAATCGGATTGGATCAGTCTCTTTCAATGCCAGATGTAAGATGCTCTCTTTTATTCCAACTCATGTAGCCCACGGTGAATACACCTTTCAATACACGCATGTGGGTGTTTTCAGCCGATGCCTGCCTCTAAACGCAGGTGCTGGCAGGCTGTCCCACATTACAAGCATTGCTCCAGGGCTCTGGGCATCCTGAACTCTCAAGCCTCTGGAGCACGTGCCAGCAGCCGGTCTTGTCCCTGGGGAGGTGCCCTCGTAACGGTGGGACCAGCCGGAGGAGCACCGGGCTGGGCGGGGGCGTTGGGCACTGGCTGTGGAGGGAATCGTGCACCTGGGCTGCAGGCGGCTCGGCCAGGAGCCTCCCAGGGCCCTCCCGGTTCTTAGTGGTCCTCACCTGCTTGGCCCCCGGCACACCCTTCACGCTGCGTCCTGTCATGTGCTTGCTCTGTCAGGACTCCTACGTGATGGATTATTTCCAGTCCCTCAGTCAGTACCTGCACGCCGGCCCACCCGTGTACTTTGTCCTGGAGGAAGGGCACGACTACACGTCTCTGCGCGGGCAGAACATGGTGTGTGGGGGCACCGGCTGCGACAACGACTCCCTGGTGCAGCAGATCTTCACTGCCGCTCAGCTGGACAACTAGTTAGTACTGCCAGCTGGTCCCCTGGGCCTGAGAGCTCTCACTGAACACAGCTTTTCTTGGAAAACCTGTCTATCAAAATGTAGGCTGAATCCAGCTTTACCTGAGCTGAACCTTTTAAAGGACTGATTTACCATCTCATTCTTAGAAAGGTTTTCCATGAAGTGCTAATGTGGTTTGTCTTTTGACTGGGTAGCATTAGAAGGTCTAGAAAAGGAAGTCTTGGGTTTCAAGCAGAAGGACTGAAAGTGAAGACTTCCTCCTTGCGCCAGTCGTGGGTAACCCTCTCTCCTTGTCTCTAGTACCCGAATAGGCTTTGCGCCCTCGTCCTGGATCGACGACTACTTTGACTGGATTAAGCCCCAGTCGTCTTGCTGTAGAGTCTACAACAGCACGGATCAGTTCTGCAACGCGTCAGGTACTTTACCCTGTTCCAGATCTTTCCCTTTTTTTCTGGAAAATCTTAACATAATTTAAAAATAATTTGCATTTCACTGCCACCCATTTATCTGCCCCGGCCGGGTCTCATTCCATTTGTCTTCATCCCCTTCCTCATTGTCCTCTCTGAGATGCTGCATTGTCCCTCAGGGGGCTGCGGGCCGAACGAGGCCCAGGTCAGGGGACCCTGGTTTTCAGGTTACTCATCTCTTTCCAGTGATGCCAGTGGCCTCTCTTGATTGGCATCTGGACGTAGCTTGTCAAGGGTCTGCTTTCCTCTGTTTCTCGCTGTGGCCCTGTGGTTGTATAAGTGTTGAGGCTGTGCTAGAATTTTCTTTATAAAAACATGGAGACCCTGGGCTCTGGTTATCACAACTTGAGGTCGTCTTTAAAGCAGGAAAGCTGCTTTGGGGAAGGAGATGTGTACAGCCCGTGTTAGATGAAGATGGCCCTGGAGTTTTTTAGACTAGGAAACTCACGTGTTTGGAGCTCTTCGACAAGCAGGAAGATTCCGGAAAAGAATTCCCCTCGTTTCTTTATCATTATTTTACAATGCTCTAACCTGGAGACCTGTTCGTGTCTCTCCCCGCGCCCCTCCCTGTGTTTGCACTAGTGGTTGACCCTGCCTGTGTCCGCTGCCGGCCTCTGACTCCAGAGGGCAAACAGAGGCCTCAGGGCAGAGACTTCATGCGATTCCTGCCCATGTTCCTTTCTGATAACCCGAACCCCAAGTGCGGCAAAGGGTGAGTGATGCGGGGCCATTCAGACCCTGCCCATGTCCCGTTTACCTTGCACTGGAAAGCTTGGGTTGTGGGGAGGGAGGACGGGTGGGAACAGCGTGTGGGCGGGGCCTCTTCTCTGCCCACTCCCCGCCCTGTCCCCATTCTCCTGGGAAGGCAGAGGAACTCAGACACCTTTCAGGAAAACTCCTCACCCTTCATTGCTCCCACCCTGGCTCAACACTCATGTCTCCTGCTCCTCCTGTGTCCTGGCCCCCTGGCCCTCCCGGCCATATGGAGGAGGCGGAGTCCCGGGCAGGGTACCAGCGGGGCAGCGTGGGAGGAGGAGCGGGGCATCCCAGAATGTGAAGTGGTCCGTTCAGTTGCGTCGATGGCGTACAAGATAGCCCCTCTGCTTTGTCATCTCATCCGAGATGAAGTTTAGATTCTCTGAGCCCCACTGTGTTCCTGGCCAGCCTGTCCGCACACGAGGTTATGGGCTCTCACTCCCTTATCCAGCCAGGCAGCCAGTGATGTCCGCACACGAGGTTATGGGCTCTCACTCCCTTATCCAGCCAGGCAGCCAGTGACCCAGGGAAACAGGATCTCTGGCTGAAAATTAGCAAAGACAGCTGAAGTCTGGAGTGGGAGGGGATTCGGACGCATTGGTAGGAAGGTGTGTCCACGTGTATGTTAGGCAAACCCTAGACATCCCTGTCTTTCATAAGAATGCATAATTTGACCAGAGTCCCGTCAGTCATACGTATTGTGTCTGTGCTTTGAAATCTATCCAAGGTACCATGGGAACACTGCCCCTAAAAATAAGGTAGAAATGAACCTGGCAGCTTGGTCTTCCAGACGAAATGCTCGGCCCACGTAAAACAAGTCAGAGTGGATTCACCTTGTAGGAAGGCAGTGGCCACCACTCACAGGGAGCCTCCTCCTTGCCAGGGTCGTGCCCAGCACCTCGCTGACACCGCCTCACCGCCTCACCGCCCGGCCCTGTGAGGAGGTGCTGGTGTGCCTGTTGGCAGAAGGGGACACTGCAGCCCAAGTCCTGTAACTCTGCCCAGGGCCCCAGGGCTGAGGCCGATCTCACGACTGTCTGACTCCAGGGCTCTCGTCCCTTCTTGCCTCCTGTTACATAGCATTGCTGAGCAAACTCTGTGAAAACACACTTGACTGTGAGCAGAACCAGTTGTAGAAACAACAGCAGCTGTGTGCCAGGGAAGCCACGGCAGCACGGAAAAGCCAGTGTGGGGAAGAGTAAGCTAAGCCTTGCTCAGCCCCTTCCGGGGGCCTCCCTCGCCCTGAAATGTACAGCGGCCCCGAGCCCAGGGTCAGATGACACCACTCAGCCTCGAGTGCTCAGATTCTGCGGGTGTGGCACGGGGTGTGGCCCCTGACAGTACTGTCTTCTCACAGGGGACACGCCGCCTACAGCACAGCTGTTAACCTCCTCGGCAACGGCACGGGCGTCGGAGCCACCTACTTCATGACCTACCACACCGTGCTGCAGACCTCCGCTGACTTCATCGACGCCATGAAGAAAGCCCGCCTCATCGCCGGCAACATCACCAGGACCATGGGCCTCGAAGGAAGTGGTCACCGTGTGTTCCCTTACAGGTACCGTGTGTTCCCTCACAGGTGCCATGTGCGTTTTGTAAATGGAGCATCCTGGGAAGGGCTGGACCCCGGGGATCCCGCCGTGGGAGGCTTTCCTTCTGACACCGGCTTGTCCTGAGCACCAGTGAATCTGTCCAGGGAAACGGTGTCTGGGTGAGGACAGCCAGAATCTGGGGCAGCTGCCAAGGTCTCAGTGCAGAGGGCACACAGCTTGCGCTTGGGGCTGGAGCTCAGACCCTGAGGGATGCACAGAATAGCGTGGGGGCTGGAGACGGTGGCACCTGGAGAGCCGGCTTCACCCAGGGCCCACCTGACAGTCCTGCTTAGTAACGGGTGGATGTCCTGATTGCTGAGTGCCTTTATGGAGATTTTTCTTTATCCTTTATTGTGGATTTTTTTTCCCTTAAAAAGAAAATATTTTGATACACTGAATTTGGAAAATTAAAAAAAGTAGAAAAAACAAGCGATCCCCCCCACCAACCCTTGTGCTCTCACTTAAGGGAGGCTTGACCGTGTTCCCAGCAGGAGGATGGCCTGTTCTGTGTAAGGACCTCTTAAGAGTGGGTGTCCTGAGTCCTGGGAAGAGCTGGTTAACTTTGCCAAAAAAGTATTTTCTCAGGCTCTGCGTAGGCCCTATTTGACCTGGGGTAATCCTCAGAAGAGACCAAGCCTTGTTTTTCCCAAATGCCATGGAATATTCTTTGTAAATAAATGTCTATAAAGCAGAACAGATCGGGCATATGAACAAAGCCTTTATATACAATACACATCTTGGAGGCCCTTCTTCAGGTGTCGGTGCTGAATTGCCGTAGGTGAGTCTTGGAAAAAACAGGAAGGTTTTATGCGCCGGATGTCCCTCAGGGCAGTTTCAGTTTCGCAGCGGCGGGCTGAGGAACACAGCTGCCAGAGGTGAGAACCAGCTGTAACAGAACCTCCTCCCTCTGTCCAGTGTGTTCTACGTCTTCTATGAACAGTACCTGACGGTGGTCGATGACACGGTCTTTAACCTCGGCGTGTCCCTGGGAGCCATCTTTCTGGTGACTGTGGTTCTCCTGGGCTTTGAGCTGTGGTCGGCGGTGATCGTGTGCGTCACCATCGCCATGATCCTGGTCAGCATGTTTGGCGTCATGTGGCTGTGGGGCATCAGTCTGAACGCGGTTTCTTTGGTCAACTTGGTTATGGTGAGTCCTGGCCCTCCCAGTCTGTCCCTGACTCCTGGGTCACTTCAGTGAATTGTTTCTTGGCGTGAAAGACCAAGACCAGCTCTTGCCCCGGCGCACATGGGCGGGTGGCACGAGCGGTGGCCAGAGCTGGCCGTGGGCCACGCATGCAACAGTGGAAATGTGACCTCACAGTCCAGCGTAGGTGTCCTGCCTTTAACGTGTTATTCTCAAGGGTTTGTAAAAATATGCAGCCTAATGCCAGCAAGTGTTTGCTTTTCTTTTAGAAGAATTGCCCCTTCCCGATGGAATTTTCTGACCAGTACCTTTTGCCCCCCATGTAGTTGCCAGGTGCTTTTTAATAGTTAAGTCTTGAAAATTTGAGCATTTGAGAAAATAGCAACCTCAGATATGAACGTGGCTTCGGGTGGGGTGGCAGTGAGGCCCAATTAAAGAAAGGAGGCCAGCCTGCTGGCTCGGTGGAGGACGGGGTGGCCTTGAGAGCGCTCAGCAGCTCCCCTCAGACAGACACCTGCTGGAGGAAGTGAGTGTTTCCCGGGCCAGGTTAAGCTGGGGTGACGGGAGCTTTGTCTGACAGCTTAGAGGGGCCGCTCAGACTCCTTATCCTCCGGGGGGCTGGTAAGCACAGGTCCTGGGAGCGGGGTGGCCGCTTTTACGGGTTCTAGCGGAGAAGCGCAGTCGTGACGGGAGCCCTGTGTTGCAGAGCTGCGGCATCTCCGTGGAGTTCTGCAGCCACATAACCAGAGCGTTCACGGTCAGCACCAAGGGCAGCCGCGTGGAGCGGGCGGAGGCTGTGCTCTCCCACATGGGCAGCTCGGTGAGTCCGCCCGGCTCGGCTCCCGGGTGTCCCCGGGAGAAGGAACTTGAGGATTCAGTTTCACTGAGCAGCAGCACCTAACTAAGGATTACAGGTTCTCAGGCAGCTCGCGAACTGGCTGCATCTCGCGTGTGGCTGTGTCCTGATGGTCTTTAGAACCATTCTGCTGGGGGATCCCTCTTAGGCAGCACTAGGGCTGAAGCAGGAGACTGGAGAAGTTTGATTTGAGAGCCTGAACCCTCTTGCATTTAAAACCCAGGCCGGCCATCTGTTGAAAAGCAGAGGAGCTGCGGTCTGTGGTTCACGTCTGGGGAATCTTCTCAGGTTCAACCAGGACACAGGGTTGAACTATCAACCAGGGACTTTGCCACCACAGAAAATATCGTTACAGAGTAACAGCGAAACTGAAACTCTGTCATACAATTCTAGATACTTCAAATAGTTTCTATCTGAGAATAGAAAGAAATGTATTATCTCAGGTTAGAGACAACTCAGGCACACATCTAAGACACTGCCAGGTGGGCCCCAGACACTGCAGTGAAGCACGTATCACCGTGAGCCACACAAGTATTTTGGTCTCCTAGTACACGTACAAGTTCTGTTTATACTGTAGTCTATTAAGTGTGTGACAGCATTGTCAAAAAAAAAAAAAAAGTAGCTACCTTAATTTGAAAATAGTCCTGTTGGGGAAGCAGTGCTGACAGACGTGCACGGCTGCCATGGGGTCTGTGCAGACTTCACAGCTTGCACCCTGTAATGCCCATTTTTGATTTCCAGATTCGTAAGCGGCAAAGATAACAATTTTAGGCAGAGCACAGTGCTACTTATCAGAAACTGAAAGCTGGGGTTCAGTCCCCCATTACTTTGGACCTTGACTAGTAAATCCCTACATGAGGAAGTGTTCGATGACGGCAGGTTGATGAAAGCGGCTTCTAACCCTGTCTCCCCTCTTTCAGGTATTCAGCGGAATCACACTAACAAAATTTGGAGGCATTGTGGTGTTGGCCTTCGCCAAATCTCAAATTTTCCAGATATTTTACTTCAGGATGTATTTAGCTATGGTCTTACTGGGAGCCACTCATGGGTTAATATTCCTCCCTGTCTTACTCAGTTACATAGGTAAGAGTTCTTATTTTTAAATTAGTGGGATGGGGGAGGCGTGATCCTAGAGGAAAACCACCTTGACACTTTTAGATCTTCAGTCTGATTCTCTCCCAACTGAGCTATTTGGGCTGGGCGCTTGGCACTTTCTTTTGAAGTATTTGAATGTACTTACAGTGATGGGCATTTAATGAGTAACACTGAGTTTAAAAAAAATACTAATTCTAAGAGAAAATCTCCTAGCTGGGGGCTTCGTGATTGTCCAAATGCCTTCATTAGAAAACTGCTAACACGTTTTCTGGAGGCCTGATGTCACCGTCATACTGGGAGTGAGTTTGAGGGTCGGTGGCCCAGTGGCACCTCCCTGCTAAGGGGTGAAGGACAAGGGTCAGCCCACAGCCCCACCGTTTGTCTCTAACTTGGAGCTCTCCTTAGGCCCTTCTTCTAGGGCCACTTCAGTTTCTGTAAGTGACCTGTGGTTGAAAGGACAGTACCAGCTTGCTTGATTTATAGCTTTGTGACAAAGCTGAAGCATTGAAATAGATGGAGAAAATGAGGGGTTTGAGGTTTTGGGTTTTTTTGTTTTGTTTTGTTTTTATTCTTCTAAGTCTCTGGGGAACAGGAAGTTCTGTTACAGTAGAAACTGTCTTCCTTCTCCTAAAGAAATGATCCAAAAATTAATTCTTCTTATCCCTTCCAGGACCATCAGTAAACAGAGCCAAAAGTTTAGCGACGCAAGAGCGATACAAAGGCACAGAGCGAGAGCAGCTCCTCAACTTCTAGCTCCCCACCCACCCCCGGGGCTCGGGAGACTGTGTCTGCGGGGCGGTCGGTTACCCCCCGGACTGTGGCTGCGTCGTCAAGGCCCGGTTGAACCCTGGATGTGACCAGACATCAGGCTAGTTAACAGTAGCTTCGGCCATAGCGCTTTTAAACTCAGGAATGCAGACTCGGACTGGGGAAGCAGTATTACTGGACCCGAAGGCAGCCCGGGACCCGGGTGCATCTTCGGTTCTCGGGCACACGGACCGGGCACTGAGGGAGGCTGGCATCTGCTCACTGACACTTTCTAAAGGCCAATCAATGCAACGTTTCTCCTTTTCTAGGAGCAAGCCATCACCCAAGTTCTATACCACATTTTTAGTAACATTGGAAGATGTCATAGATATTCTTTATTACAACATTTTGTAGTTTAAAGAGCTTTATTAATGCAATAAATTAACTTTATACACGTTTTTATATATATATATATATATAAAAAAAACTAGCAAGTGACCTCAGAACGTTGCAGGCCTCATGAGAGCTTGGTCTCCAAAAACTTGTTTGAAAAAAGCAACATGTTCTTCACAGTGTTCTCCTGTAAAGGGAGCGAGAGAATGAACACGCTGCAGCGCGCAGCAGTGTACAGTGGGTTTTAACTTATTTTTCTTTCATAAAATACTTTGTTTCCCTAAGCTTTTGAGTTGTTTCTGTTTGCAAAACTGGTCAGGTACCTTCGCAGCCCCCAGCAAGTCGCCACCTGCTTGGAGACGGAGAGGCCCGCCTGTCGGGGGGAGGGGGGGGAACCACCGCCTCGTGCTGATACCCGAGCTCGAGGAAGCTGGGGGCCTGAGCAGTTACGCTCCTTTCCCGTCCTAAGAAGGAGGGTGCCTTGGAATTTCATAACTTTGGATTTAAAAGTGATTAGCCAGTGATTCCTGCCTAAAACAAACATTAACAAGCCCCAGGCCATTTAAAACCCTCAGCTGCCATCTCCTGTCTCGTTCCTGATTCTTCAGAAATGGACATTCCAGGACCAGATGTCCCCCAGACTCCCCTCCACCGCAGTTCAGAGCAGAATTCAGGTTCCATCAGCACACTGAATCCACTCTTACTGCAAACCATGGGCTTGGGATTATGCAGGCTGGTACAAAATTTTGTTTTTCAAAACCTAACCCAGGAGTTCCCCGTACCACACGACTTCTCTCCCCAGCTTCTCGTGCTCTCTTGCTACTGAGTCTGTGGCTGCCCCAGGCCTTTCCCTGCAGCTGTATCCTCACCTGGTGTGAAACTAGGGTTCCCCCGTAAACGCTGGTTTCGCTGTTCAAAAAACCGGAATATAGTGTAGAAAAGCATGTGGTCGTCCGTCTGTTTTGCGGCATCTAAAAATTTTCGTGCAGAAATGTTGTCGTGACCACCAATGCCCCGGATAAACCTTAAGGCAGCCAACACCTGGTGTTTGGAAAGAAGAACTTCCACTATCTCATCATTGGCTGTGGAAAGTCGCTAGAAGTACAGGAGAAAGAGAAACCCAGGTCAGTGCAAGCAACAGGAAGTGCCTTCGGTGCCATTTAAAACTGATGTTCAGTGTTACCTTCAACATGTCCAGAGACAGCTGATGAGCAGGAGGATAAAAACTTTCCAGAGATAACAGCAGACAAGCCTGAAAGACACACTTTCAGATTAGCTTCACCATAATCTGTTGGATGGTCAAATTTTAAGTTGCAAGAGTGAAAATCCAGTGACCCTTACCAGAGGCTTGGAGTCGCTGAGGACGTGGTACTGCAGGAACTGGTGCAGCATGTAGAAGAGGTTGTGCTGGACCAGCGTCTTGATGACGAGTTCGTGTAAGTAATGCTGAGACAGACAGAGGGAGAGACAGTTTCCACATCGCTCAACCACAATGGACTAGAGGCTCGGTTTGCTCTAACTGATGGGTGAAAGTTTCCGTGACTATAAGAGAAGTGGGTTCACCGTGCAGGTGAAAGAACCCAGCCTGGTGTGACACTGATCGTCCTACTGAGAACTCTGGTCATGTCAGGAATGCCACTCGGGTCGGAGCCAGGTATGCGGCCCCTGGTGGCGTGTGAGGTGGCCGTCCCAGTTACCATACTGACTCTGTTTTTGCTTAAATACCCCCGCGCCCCTCTAATGTGGGGCGACATGCTGACTCAGAGGTACCTGTACTGCAATCTGGAACTGGTTCAGAGAGCGGATGTACTCCATCAGCACGGCGATCACAAATTTATGAGGTGTCTCCTACAGAGGGGAGAAATGGGGAGACGTCAGGGCTGCAAAGGAGGCTCCGTGTGAGTCCTCGTTTACCCGTCCCCCTACCCCCACGGTTCTTCCACGTGGCTGGTTTTGCACAAATCCCTCCCGAATCCCCACCCCGCCACCGGTGATCACTTTTAGGCCTGAGTGTCAGAAGCCAAACTGTTAGCATTCAGTCCTCCCCCAAGATAACCCCGGTCACTCTAATCACGTTCTGAATTCTGCTCATCTTCCTCTATGCCCTTCAAATAAGATCTTTGTTTCGAGCCCCCCTACCTTCTTTTCCGTGAAGGCCGATAGGACGTGGGTATACATGTCCGACTGGTCGACCACCGCCTGGGTCCGCACTGGCCTCCTGAGGAGCGGGCTGCTCCGGCTCTGCCCGGCCTCCATTGCCTGCAAGGCAAATCACACAGGTGATCTTAGTCCACGTGTGGCTAATGACGTGTCTGCAGTGAAACCAAAAGGGCTGACTTCCGAGATGCTGTGAGCCTAAGACGTGAGCAGATGACACTTATTCCACGACTCGGACAAGGCTCTTTCCTGTGCTGGCTGGGGCAGAGTTCAGGAATCATCCTAAAAATACAACAGTGTTCACAGATGGAACTAAAAAAGCACATGCTGTTTTCTCAAGACTTTTTTTTTTAAACCTCTTAACATAACTCCCTGATTTTCTTAATCACAGACTACCTGGCATTTGTTCTCTAATAAAAGTGACATGGTTTACTGCATCTTCGTTTTATGAAGCCCTGGTCCTACAACGAGTGGATACCTCTCTTGTAGTCGTGTCAGTGGGTTTTAAAGGGTAAGCACAGCTCCCCAGACGTTACTGGGGAGGAACGCTCACTGCGTTGCTTTAGCAGCAACCTCCTTAGCTTTAGTGAGCCTGTCTCTGCTCTTATTTCTGGGCGGGAAGATTGCCAGCTTCCATAACCACGATGTCACTTCCAACCAGCCGAGAGGCCAGGCCTTTCTATTACTTCCTCTGACCTTTAAGTCTTTGTTCTCTAATCTTAGCTTCCTGCTCACATGGAGACCGGGTTCTCCTGTAACCAGAGAGTCCCTGGGACCATAATTTGAACTATAATTACCAGAGGATTTTTGAGAAGTGTGGCATACTTTGAAGCCGCTTTTGAGAGAACGTCTTGACTGCTTCACCTAGCTTTGGGACACAGATTCTGCGGGCACCTGGGGGCGGGGTGTGGAGAGCCTGCACTTCCAGGTGCTCCGGGTGTGCTGGTGGTGCTGGGGGAGGACCACACTCTGGACCAGCTGGGTTTACAAAGCCTGAGAGCTGCAGGGCAGGGATGCTCAGAAACTGCCACTGGGATCAGGCCTCTGCTGCCCCCAGCCCAGAACACTGGCAGGAGGACGTGTCCGATAAGACAGGGACACACGTGCTCCCAGGTCACCGGCCTGCAAGCAGCCTGCCTCAGCCCTGTTATCCTCGAGTAGCTACAGGGGAGAGGGGTTCTTTTAAAACCACTAACATTTTTCACCTTCCGAAGATCAGGTCTTTGAAGTGGACTAATTCATTCCACTTGCCCTGAATTTTTCTCCTCTAGCTGCTTTGAAGCTGGAGAAGCAACAGCACAGCAGAACCTGATAGGCCAGGGTACCTTTTCCCAGCCCCTCACCACAAACGTTTGCGCCTGCTACACAGGAAAGCAGCGTCCTAACGTCCCATCACCACTCTCCTAACAGGACCCTGACTGGCGGCCAGGGTGAGTCTTATTGTTATACCTATTACATCCTAAAAGGAGAGGAACAAGGAGCGACAAGACGGCTGTACTTCTCATTTACTAACTCTAGGCTCTGGATGGACAGAAAGCTAGGAGTCTACTGCTCCCCCACCGCGGGCAGCTTGCCTCTGGCACACAGCCAGCCTCGGTGGCGTTACTCCACCTGAACCTTGCACGACGACGACGCTGAAAACACACCCAGGTGCGAGGAGCCCCTCTGGGTAATACATACGACTTACCATCGTGTAGTTCTGCTCAGCGTCCAGGTACTTCTTATACTCCTGATTGAGTTTGTCAAAAACAGTGGCTATCACCGGCAGCGTTGCTCTGTCTGACTCGGTCAGCACTGGAAGGGGTCAAGTTCACGCAGGTCAGCCGACTCCGCGTCAACTTCAGAACTTCAACACGTAGCAACGTGAGAAAGGCTATGAGAGAAATGACTCATCTCCAAGGATTACCAGGCATTCAGAGAAACGGTACAGTTTAGAGACTAGAAGCCTGGAAGCCACTCACCAGCCCTTGCTGGTTCCTAAAGCAGCTACGGAGGGTATCAGAAGACTCTCAGAGTTTAACTGTAAATGCAGTGAGTGACTTGGATTCTGAAAACGTTTGTTTGCAAGCTGGGAAGAGGAGCCTCCACCCTCGTGCGTGCTCATGTGTGGGTCTGCTTTATTTAGTCTTTTCTACCCGAGTCTCTGCAAGTCGTTATGTTCAGCACACTTTCCAGGCACTTAAATAATCCACCTTCAAGTGAAGAAGGAGGCTGTAGGCTGCAGACAAGGCATAAACACCGGGCCCATCTCCCAGTAAAAGGTCTCGGGCAGCACAGGCCTGACGGGAATCAGACAAGGGGGAGGGGCCCAGCCACTTACTCTGCGAGCAGACAGACAGGATGACCATCTTGCATTCCTTTCTCTGGAGGAGAAAGTCCATGAGTCTTCCTTTATCTGGCAAGAGGTTTACTATGGGCTGAAGTTTCACTTGGAGGTTCCAGAGGTAACCTGGATTGAGAGGCAGTGAACTGAACTGACGCAAACGAGAAAAGCCCTAACAGTGGTTCCCCTAAACACTGGGGGACCTGCCGCCAAGCAGTCTGTGGCTGCTTCTCACTAACTGAAGCACAGGTGGCCGCACCCAGGGCCTGCCCGACTACAGCGGGGTCGATGACCTGTGTGTGTGGGCTGAGCCCCCAGAGTAACCCTGCATGTTCACTGGCAGCCGTGTCAACGGAGCAGCTACCAAACCTGGGCGACAAGTCTCAAATCAACGCAGGGCGACTCCTTCCCCGCACCTGACCCCCTTGAACCTTGAAGGGAGGCGTCAGTGTGTGCGCTGACAGTCCTGTGCTCTGCTTTCTCCTGGACCGGCTCCCTGGTTGACAGCTAACACCACAGGCTCCCGGAGGAATTCCTTATCTCATCCACTCACCAGTCCGGGAATTTCCCAACACCCACGCTGCCTGCCGGCTGGGCAGGCAGAGCCTTCGTCAACTGGGGTCCCCGAGAGAACTAAAGGCTTGGTCAGAAATGACCTGAGTGGTCCCTTTCTCAGCTCTCCCCAGGCTGGGACGCCCCCACCTCCGACCCACCTTGGCTCGCACTGATGATGATGTCAGGTTGAAAGACAATCCAGGATGAAGAATCTGCACATTATAGGAAATTCTGAACCAGGAAGACATGAAAACAAAAGGCAAACCACCCCCAGGTGTCCGGCCCGCGATGGGAAGGAAACCCCATGGGCGCTTCCCATGACGTTCATGCCTAACGGGGGGGTCTCAGACCACCCTTAGACCTAGTGTGAGGAGGGGTGACGGCTCCCCTCCTGTGCACGGCCAACGCATCGGAAAGGATACAGAGTTTACATGGGACAGGGGACTGGCTGGTCACGGGAGCAGGACCTACGAACGGAGAAGACACGTGTGCAAGGGCTGGCGAGACAACTGCGAAGTGCTGCTAACACAGGCATGTAAATCTAAATCTAACACTTAGCTTAACACTGAGCTTTCTAAAGCCTTCAGTAAATGTTTATTCAACCGTAGCTGAACAACGAAGAAGTGAACAGTCAAGTCCCACTGATAACACACATGAGGAGGAAGGAGGAAGTTGAGAACAATCCACGAAGAGGTCTTGCCAAGAGGGGGAAAGCAGGTCAAAACTCCATTCACAGCATTTTCTTTCTAATAACCAAAGACGATTCCTCATTCACACGTGTGCGTCAAGGGACTGAAAAATTTACCTGGGTGGTTCAGAACCAAATACCCAGATAATTCACTATCCTGTGAAAAGAAAGAAGCTGGAAAGAACACAGAACATGAAGACTACAGCTGACCCTCGAACCAGGTGGGTTTGGACTGCGTGGGTCCACTTATACACGGCTGTTTTGCGACAGTGGAAACTGCAGGACCACACGGTCCGTGGCTGGCTGAATCCTCGGCCGCAGAACCTGGGAACGGAGGGCCAACCAGATGGCACACATGCATCAACCCTGCTGTTCCCGGTCCGCAGTAGCGTGTTCTCCCCCAGAAAGACAGGGGGCAGGCGAGAGGCAGCGCTCCTCTCCTGCCATCGGCCCGAGCCTGGCCTGCTCTGTGACCCGAGTGAGGACACCGGGGCTGCAGGCGAGGCCAACCCCCAGTGCTCCCTGGCACGGCTCCCAAGTTCCAGATGTGCACCTGCTGACTACGGTCTACATGCTGCAACTTCAACTAACTTACTCTGGGCTCCAACCTCCTTTAAAAAGAACACAATGTTTGAGTTCTACTTTGAAACGGATCACATTGGGAAAAGACAAAAGGACCCATTGGTTTCTTTTCCCTTCCCTGAAATACTGACCGTGTCTCCTCTGACTTCCTATTGCTGCCCCTTCAAGTCGGAGCACTGGTTCAGAACAACCTCAGAAGCACAGCCGTAAGCACCGACTGTGACCTCAGCCAGGGGAGAACGCGGTATTTGTTGTAATCAGGACTCAGAACGGGAGGTAGATAAGGAGAAGTGATCCTGGGCTAAAACCGCTGTAAGCAGCTGCGTCTAACCCCGGGGTTACAGAGCACAGGAAACAAAACGCTGCCGCCGGCTTCTTCAACATTAAAACAATCCTCCCAATTGGATGGGTAATCACAACCATCCACTTCAGAGCTCACAGAAGAGAATCATTCTGTTTTCTTCAAAGGAAGATTCATTTTTCTTACAAAGTGCTTTTCACAAGAACACAGTTTTAACTTATAGAATTGGTATGAGTTTCACTTAAAAAAAAAAAAAGCAGAATCACCCATCACAAGGGCAAACAGATCTGGGACGCCCGGACCCGCTCCTCCTTCCATCCCTCTTACCTGCCACGGGGATCTGATAGGGGTGAATCGATCGGGCGGGAAGCACCGGGTGATGGAGGGTGACAGTGCCATCGAACTCTCCCCTTAGCCTGATGTCAAATATCACCGACGTCTAAGGTGGAAGGACAAGGTGGTGACCCCAAAATGAGTCACGGCTCAACCCGCCCCACCTGACGCCTCACGTCTGCTGTCTCAGCCCCGCTGACGAGTCTGTGTCTGCACCCACCCCTGCGCCAGCTCCCACGGGAGCAGGAACCTGCTACAACATCGCAGCCCTCTCTCTCTGTTTTATCAGCTCTTAAGTATTCTCACCTCCTATGACATGAGCTAAGAGCTCCAGCAATTTAAACAGATCTTTTTCACTGTAAGTGGCAGCATCTTCATCAGTAAGTGATTGGGGTGTCACCAGCCTCCAGGAGGGAGGAAGTGGCCTGTCTACCAGCAGACATCCAGCTAACGCTGCAGAAAAAGCAGGACCCATCCTAGCTCTTTCTCTTGGGCCACACAGCCTCAAAACCATCATCACGGACCCTCAAAAGGGAACTACTGAGCCGTGTGCTCACACAACATGGCGGTTCTGTGGTGGATTCCCAGCTACGCTGATTCAACCAAATAACTGTTCTAAAGTCCAATCTCCTCCTGTGTGATTTTCTGAAAACAGTTTCTAATTATCCTATCAACTTACAGGGCATCACTGCTTTCCCTAAACCATCTGGAATATGAAACCCACTTCCACCTGGAAGACCAAAACTTGCAACATAAAAAGCACTTCCTTGTCTTTGCCCAGAATGTTGGGTTAACTTTACCAACTGGAAGCCAGGCGAGAGGCCCGGACACCCCCACGCGCTCATACCTCTGTGTCCTGGTGATGCACGACCACCAGGTTGTCCACCACGTTGAGGGCGAACTTCCCCGTCCGGCTTAACTTCAGTATGTGCATCTTTTTGCAGGCACCTTCTCTGCAGGACAACAGAAAGGTCAAAAACTAGATCGACAAGCCTTAGTGCATGCCTCAAAACTGGAGAAAGAGGGGAGTGTGCACGAAGTGTACCGTGGCAGGTGGTAGAGGACGACCTCTGCTCCCGTGCTGTTGGACGTCCGCGAGTGATGCCTCAGGAAGAGCACGTACAGCTGCCCGTATCTGCCAACAACAGAGACATCAGCCCCGCCGCCGCCTGAACCCCCTCTGCTGCCTGAACCCCCTCCGCTCTAACTGCTGAGTGGTGAGGCCATGGTTAAGTGGATTACGAGATACTCACTCAGTGGGATCTTTTGCAACCAAAACATTTACAAGAAAGCGCAAGTTAGCTTGAAAAAAAAAAAAGCCTGTTACAAGTTAAGTGAAAAGGGGAGATACAAACCTAAATATCGCTTGATCATACTATTCAAAACAAAAACACAAACTTATACAGAATATCCCAAACTACTGGAAATACGTATTGTTAATAGGTGTCAGTGAGTCATATGCTAAGTCCATTTTCTTTTTAACGTTCTGTAATTTCCCAGTTTTGTATAACGAGTACATCCCTTAATCACAGGAAAACACAATCACTCTTCATTTTTAAGCTCCTCTGATAAATGTTGCTGTGACCAGTTCCTGCAGGCTCGTTTTTACTCCAGGGGCTCACACTGTGCCGGGCCTACTTCAGGGACAAGGAGGAGACCAAGGGGAAGGCGCAGGTCTCTACCTCCACTTTGGCAAGGACTGTTCTCATTTTTTCTTTTTCTAAACCAGGATGCTTCAGATTTCTTGGGGGAAAAAAAAAGGCATTCTGAGTGCTAAAAAATTTTATAGTTTGGAAACCACCATTTTAGGCTATGGAAGAATCAGAAGAAATTTAGGAGCAAAATACTGGTATTTGCTGAACAGGGTTATGGGAATTAGGGGGCTCTTTGTATCACTTTCTATTTTTGTGTTTGATATTTTCATAATAAAGTTTTAAAACTGAGATATCTGCATTTCCAAATTAAAATAGATCTTCTTACATGCGTAATTCAGATCTATGTTAGATTAAAAATATACACTAGTTCTTTAGAGCAAGTATGATATAGTTTAGCTAAAAAATAATCCTTGATAAGCTTCAACTCACAGAATGAAGAAAAAATTCTAAAACTAAGAAACAAATTGGTTCAAGTTCTCATTTTATCCAACTAGAATTGTGGAAAAAACACTTCCACAAGATCACAAAGCTAGTAAAGTTACAAAAGAATGTCAAGATGACAGGCTTTCTATAATCATAAGATCCTGGTACTAAGCGGGGAAGGGGAAGTCCTGATGGAGGTTACCTAGGCCAAGGGTGGCCCTAGGGTGCTTACAACACGCCTCTTCTCTTACTGACATCCCTGAAAGCTATTATGAAAAGGACTTCTCTCAAAGGACAGACATACATTGTCGCCATGGCAATGTCTCTCTCGGAAAGGTTCAGTTTAGTGGACTTCGGTGCAGCTGGTAATTCGATCTCAAACTTGGGCAGCTTCGACATAGTGCCAGCCTGTTTGGGGGAGAAAAATGTCTTAGGAAAAGCTTATTAAACCTCTTTGATGTTTTAGCACTCCCTACGTCAAGTCATTGAGGCTATACACACATGCAATGTCTTTCCATCCTTTCCAGGGTCCGGGGAGCCTGTCCCCAGAATGACTCCCTCTTGGTGGGGATGGGATGGTACGGGGGTGCCCTCTAGTGGCCAGAAGTGGCGAGGCTCTTGTTGGAGGAACCTTCCCCTTGGAAGTTACTGCACCAGTGAGGTTGTCAGAGGAACAAGGCAGGAGGGGGAAAATGGGCATCTTTTTTTGTTTTTAAAGCGGGGCTGACTCTGACCCGGAAATAGAAGGGCTGCAGCACATTCCCGAGCACCGTGGTAGACAGCAGGATGACGGCGCTCTCGGGACAGTACAGGTACCAGTTCACGTTGATGTTCTGGCTCTTCAGGAGTTTCAGGCTCCGCTTCTCTGGTAAGACCTGAAACGAAGTTCAAGAAACAGAATCTTCACTTAAAACCAGCACGATGTCCGGAGACTGACGAGGAAAATAATAAAAAGCATGCCACTTTGGTTATGTGAGTAAGGACTGTCTGGCAGATTCTAAAAGTTCTCTTGACCTCCGGCTAACTTTGAGATGCTTCAGAGGAATCCTGAGGCATCTCAGAGAGAAAGAGAAATATTAAATTAACTAGGATTATTTGATGTGTTAAAGTAAATGTTATCAGCCATAATTCTAGTTATTGTAACCAGCTTAATGGATTACTTTGTAATCCGGTGTTCATCCGTACATTTTTAAGTCTTCTGTCATTTATAGACAGTAATTGTTGGACTTTGATGCTTTGGAAGAAGTGCTTCATCTTCAAAAAGATTCACAGGAAAGATTTTTTGACAAGTACTGGTTTCTGACGCATTTCAGACTGCACCAGTGAACTGGGGAAATTTTAAAAGCCTAATGGAAAATCTGACAGCTTCATGAAACTGTTAACAAAAAGGATTAGTTACTGAGTGAAACGGTGAATGCTTACGGTTTCTGTCTGGACTATTACTGGTTTTGATCTGTGCTTTCCAGATATATGGAGGCTCTCCCCCACAAGTTACTCATGGCTCATAGCAATTTGGTAAAAATTACACCTCTGTAGGTAGAATTGAAATATTTTTCTTTTCTCTCTGCCTGGTCCCTCTAGAAACTGGAGACTTGGGTTCCGAGCAGCCTTACTAGGTGAATGGGAAAGACTGTCTCCTGCCATGTACAGGAATCTGGATGTTTTGGGGATCTCTAGAAGAGGGAAAGCCGCGGAGGCGGAATCTGATGGCAGGCCTCTGGCATGGCTTTCCTGGCCCTGAGAGGCCTTTTGGGGATTCAGCCTGAGATTCCTGAGGAATTCTACCACAGTCAGTTTGGAGGAGCCTATGTGGTCAATTGACCTGACTTATTTTTGCAAACAAATTAGTCTTGATTTGGTTGTGTCTGGTGGCGATGAGGGTAATTTCAGAGAGAAAAATATGATGCTTCAGTGGATATTAAGTTCTAGTTTCTTAATTAGGTCCGTATTTATGGAAGTTACTGTGTTAGTCACACTTCTGCCCTGCTGCCCAGGAGGACAAGAGAATTATCTCGGAGGGTTATCACAGGGTGTAACTGCTCATGTCATGTCACTGCTTGCTTTAGGTCTCAAAAAGGCACACGTACAAAGCTTGTGTGAGTGATACAGTACCTGGTAAAATTCAATTCCTTGATCTGTTATGAAAACAATTTCAGTAGAACTGGTCCAGCAGAATCCTAGTATGTTAGCATTTTTGGTCTGAAAAGAATTATAGAAAGATTTTTTTTATTAATTAAAAAACATGTTTAATTTTCTTCAAAAGCTTGAAATATCCTGATGTTTTTAACCACTCTTTAATGTTACTCATATTTGATTACTAATGAACAAATGCGTGTTCCCAGATTTTCACCTGTAGCACCTCACTGAGCACCTGAATCTGAAGCCCTCCTCGTCAGCAGCACAGAAGGAAAAGCCTGAGTTCTGCAGAAAGGGAACCACCCAGCAGTTATCATCCTCTGTCTCTAGGAATCAGAGGACAGCTAGCACTCTCTGAGTCAAACACAACAGAGGAGCTGGCGTTGTAAGTACAAAGATTCCCCATGAGTGTTGCCCAAGTGGGCTGGGGGCTCTGACCGACACCCCGTGTTCTGGGTGAACAGCAGAGCTGGGAGCCTGGGGGCAGCTGGGCCACAAGGAGCACCTGGAGCTCCACCAGGGACACAGGTGTCTGGCGGACGGGCCTCTCCTTGTCATGGGGCCCACATGGAGCCCCAAGCAGCAAAACCATCACAGATGGAAAAGGCCCTACCCTATTGGGGCCAGCTGCTACTTGTTTCCCGGTGCCACGATGCCGCTCTGAGCCGAGCCCCCCAGCCTCATTCAACAAGCCTGGCAAATCTAATTAAAGTGGATTAGAACCTACACTGCGGGAAGGAAGGGAAGAGAGAAATAGAGACGGAAGGAAAGGAATGAGCAGCACAAGTCAAGGAAAGAAAACATTATCAGGAAACAGAAAAATCTCTTCCAAAACCTCCAAAGAGGCTGCTGTGTAGGGAACCCAGGGTCTGACCCAGACTCGCCAGCCCCGCGGGAGGGGCAGGGGTGACCGGAAGACAACAGCCACCACGTGCTGACATGGCTCAGGGCCCGGCGTTTAACCTCCCTCATCCATTTAATCCTCCCAGCTCCACCTTACAGATGGAGAAACAGGCCTTAACAACTGTGAGATGTGTCCCAGTCCCAGCCACAGTGAGGCTGATCCCGGCACTCAGACACAACCTGCTTCCATTTCGTGCTTTCAGTTACCAGCTCCCCTGTGCCTAGACGTCACCCACGTGGGTAACGCGGCCCCGCTGGGGAAGGATGGGACCCATACCTTGCACTCCTGCGTGTACTCCAGCTGAGAGCTATCTGGGATGAAATTAGAAAAATCCTGAAAGAAAAACACACACACAAGGAGAAATTTGGATTGGGCAGCACCCTGCCAACCTCCTTCAGTACACAATGAGACAAAAAAAAAAAAATTTAAAAAGTGATCATCCCCAGTATCTCCTCTGAAAATAAACCTAATTACCTCCCCCAGCCAAAAAAAAAAATTAATTTTTTTTTAAAAAGTGATCAAAAAAACCCCAACCTGACAAAAACCAAAGACAGGAAAAATAAAAACATTAATTTGGACAATCTGCCCCTCTAACAGCAACAGGTTGACAATTCAATTTTTTAAAATGAGTTAATCCAAATACTGTTAGGGTTTAGAAAAGTCATTCCTCCAACAGTTGATTTCAGAGAAATGGGTTGCTATATGTTACAAGAGGCTTTCCAAGCATTTTAGCAATTAACACTGACAGGAGGAGATAGGATTCTGCCTTCTTCCCAACAGCTTTTTCTCTACTTTACAAATGGTGAATATTTATGAAGGCTAAAATGCCAACGAGCTGCTCCAGCCTGGAATATCTGCTCCTATTAGGTCAAGAACTGAAAGGTGAGAGAAGAGAACAGACCGAGTTACTGGGGCAAGGGTAATTCACAAAGTTGCCAGAAATACGCTTCACATAATCTCTGGTCCTAGCTACCAATCAATACAAAAGATGCCTGAGGTGCCAAATTAACTTAAAAAGTTTCTGAAGTCAAACATGACAAACTAAGCCTATAATTATTTATCCATTCGAATGTCTTTCTCATCTTCAAAAATCCAAAGGCTCAAACACAGTGCAACATAGCCACAGCTTCCAGGACATTAAAATAACAAATGGTTCCTTTAAGACTGGAATTCTGCAATGCATTCTCTTCCAAAAGTACTTCTAATGTCTCTTTCTTCACACTGTACTTAAAAATAAGTCTTACCACGGTCTTTGAGGTCCTCTGAACAGCCAGAATCTTATTTTCTAAGGAAAACTTAATGCACTTCACTTCTCCTTTGTCCTCCATCCTTTAACAAGAAAGAGCAGGTTATGAGTTACACTTCATAACCGAATTCCAGCTTCTATCACTTCAGGAGAAGGAAAAAAACAAGTTAAATATTCAGGAAGCAGCAGCAAATCTTAGTTTACAATTAAGTTTCTCACGCTATTAGTAGGACCTCTTTTCAAACAACGAAGTCCAACTGGCAACAGGTAGCTGGAGAGATCGATGGTACTGCAGGTAACAAGTGACGAGGAACTGAGAACACTGCGCGCTCAGCCGAGACTCCTTTTAGACAAAAATAAGCCGGAACCCACACAGTAACCTTCTCCACACACTCCACCTTCTCTCTCCATCGCCCTCACAGCAGGGCTTTTGAAAGAGGCACCCGCTTTTCCCTACTCACTAGGCCCAGGACAGCTCCACCTGGTGCCTTACAACTGCCTCGAGTAGCTGTCACGCACGAGGGAGTCAGGGGATGATCACAGAGGAGACTCTTGGGGGGATGGGAGTGTTCATTACCTTGACTGCAGTGTTTTCATGGTTATACACATATGTCAAATATATGCAGTTAATAATAATTAAACCACATTAAAGCTATTAAAAACAGATATTTCAAAGACGGTAAATTCAGCATCTCCCCCCTCAAGCCTTCCTGAGCCCCCCAATCTGAATCATTACGGCCTCACTCATTTTCCACACCCAAGAGACCACGGAGTCTTACCCCCAGATATTTCTAAGCACCCAAGTGCCTATTTGATGCCAGTCTACACTGCCTTCGGGCTGGTCTGCGCAGCGCCTGCTCAGACTATAGCAATCGGCTCTTAATTGGCTGACTCTGACCTGCTCCCAACTAATTAAGCTTCAAACCTGCAACAACGTGTTCTTTCCAAACGCTGATCTCATCATGCCACACCCCACCTTTATCTTCAGTAACGAGGTAAGGCCCTAATTCCACAGCTGAATATACAGGGTTCAAGTCAAAAGCTGCCAATGGCCACACCACTCGCTTCCCCACAGGAAACCTGATCTTCAGTTACGCAGACTGGGAGTCCCCTGGCACCAAGCTCTCTAGCCTTCTTACTCGTCCGCTCCATCAGGAAGCCTCTTCTCTTCACCTGGAATCCTCCCTTTCATGTCTTGCTCAAAGACTTGAAAAAACCTCCCAGGCAGTGGTCTTCCCCAGCCCATCCCAAGATAAATGCCACATCTCTTCTGCGTGGCCACGTTCTGAACACTCCGAAGAGCGAGATTCCGGCACCACAGTAACTGTATGTGTCCACCCACCTGTCCCCTACACCGAACATGAGTTTTCCAAAAGGGGGCCGGGCTAACTCGAAGCCCTCACATGCCTGGTGCCCAGCACAGAGGCTGCAGTCAGTGTTTACCAAACAAATGACGATCTAAAAAATAGACACATTCATTTTCTACTTCAAAAATTGTTTCCTATTCACACAGGCCAACTGTCAAATGTTCCTAAAGTCACCACTGAATTGAGGGCCCACACTGTACTTTCCCCTTCTGTAATCACAAATCTAGGTATTTCTGAAAGTGAAAGGGTCTGCTATTCATAACTACAATGGTTCAACATGCATAATCGGGGACATCCAGTCCCCTTAAGTACAGTGGAAGCTGGGATTTTAATATACATTATTACAAGGGAAACACTGACCTAGGAATCGCCTCCACCTTTGGATCACTCTGAAAAGACCCTGGGCCAAATGAGGAAATGAAGGCCCTCCTCTGTCAAGAAACCGGAAATAGGCACATCAACGCACGAGCTCATTTCAAGTACCAGGAAGTAGGTGCCCTACTTTGGAGTATTTGGATCCTAAAACCACAGGGAACTCCACGTATTCACTCTGACAGGAAATAGTAGACGGTGCCACCAAGACAACACCTCTTCCTCCAGACAGGGATGTTACCCGCCCCGCCCTCCAACACACTTATAAGACATTTAAGACATTCTTCTGAATGAGAAACTAAAAAACACCATTTTGTCTACATAGTGAAGTGTTCTGAAAACGGCAATAGTTACCTAAATGAGATGGGATTCCTGTCATCTGGGCCTTTAACGACCACCCCAGTAGCTCCGCCAGATCGAACAGCAAACACCTGCGAGGGGAAAGCAGCAACTCTGAAAAGCTCTAGACACATAGTCCAACCTGCAATGAAGATTTTTGTGACACCCCACCCACCCTTGGTTCAACTAAACTAACGTGGCACATATCAATCTGCAGATGCTTGGTGTCCGCGTGAATTTTAAGAAACAAGTGGGTAGAGACCAAAAAATGCTACCGTTCCAAGCGCTACCCGCTGGGCAAGACCGGGTCAGGTCCTGGAGGCTCCAAGTTTTAAACCGTTTCGGCAAAGGCGCCGCTGGTCCAGTTACGCACACCCTGCTACTCCGCCACGCTGCTTCTCCCCCACCCCTTTACAATATTCCGAGAATAATGAAAATCTCGGTGTTTAAACCCTTGACTGCAAGGGTAACTGATGACAAATACGGACAACAAAAGGCGCCGGGGAAAGACCGGCGTGCTAACAGCTGTGCACCCCGGCCAAGAGGCGCAGGGTCGGTGCGCGGGCTGGGGTCCGCCCCAGCTGTCACTTCGGGGTAGAAAGCCCTTGTCCGGAGCCTGGTCCCTGGGCCACCGCACAGGAAGGGGCCGGCGTGGGCCCCGCGTGTGCACCGCAGGGGAGGCCCAGGCCTGGTCCCCCGGCTCCCGGCCCCGGCGCGCGGGACACCCGGGAGTGCCGGGGGAGGCGGGTAGGGCGCGCCGGGCCGCGCGGGGGAGGAGGACGCAGGCCAGCCCGGACCTGCTTGTTGGCCTCATCGAAGAAGACGCAGTTGACCGGGTTCGCCTTCTCGAAGTGCACCGGCCGCTCGCACAGCTCCAGGTAGTAGTCCTCCTCGCCCATAGCTGGCGCCGCGGCGGGGGCGGCGGCGGCGGCGGGCCCGGGGGCGGCCGCCAGTGTGGAGCGGGGCGAGCGGCGCCGGGCGCGGAGAGGCCGGCCGGGCGGCGGCGGCGGCGGCGGCGGCGGCGGCGGCGGCGGCGGCGGCGGCGGCGGCGGCGGCGGCGGCGGCGGCGGCGGCGGCGGCGGCGGCGGCGGCGGCGGCGGCGGCGATGATCTCGCGGACGCGGAGGCCGCTTCCTGGTGCCACGCCCCCAGCCCTTCCGCACGTGACCCGCTGCTCTCCGCGCTTAAACGGGCCACGCCTGGCCCGCCCGCCGCGGTGGGGCCCACCGGCCGAGGCCACGCCCCGCTCTCCACGGGAGGCTCCTCCCTTTTCTGGCAGGGCAGGGTCCCAGGGCCGCGCACCCGGCGGAGGTCTGCGTGATCCGGAAGGCCATGCAGTGGCCGAGTGTGGGCATCCGTGCGGCGAATTCCCGCCGCGTCCTCCCCGGCGTGTGCAGGCCTGGCTCCCACTCTGTCCCGGGAGGTTTGCGCAGGGCCTCTTGCTCGGGTTGGGCAAGGCTGTCCCCAGGTCTAGGGAAAGCTCATCCTTTCTCTCGGGAGGGCTTCTTCAGCCTGCCTCTGGGAGAACGGTGCTGTTTTCAGCACATGGATGTTGTGAGCATGTAATGGGGGAAAAAACTAGTTTACATTGCGGGCCAGAAAGTCTTATTTGCCAGCTTTGATATCTGAGGGGGGCAGGTAGGTGGAGGAATTTCCTTATTCAAGGGATAGAAGAGAGAGACGGGAGGGGGAAAGGGAGGATCACGGATGACCCCTAGGTGTCCATTCTCAACAACCAGATGATTTTGGCACCATTCTCATAGAGGCTTGAAAAGTTTGGCAGTGAACGGGGTTGGGGAGGCTAGAAATCAAGAGTTGGGTTTGGGACATGTGACACCGAGGAGAAATGACAGCTAGATAGATATATATAGAGGTCTGAAGCTCATCAGAAGAGTGACAAAACTGGAGATAGAAGTTGGGAGATTGCAATATAGATGTTATTTGAAGCCATGGGATTGGATGAGATCACCTAAGACAGGGTCATAAAGAAACACACACACACACACACACACACACACACACACACACACACACACACACACACACCAACCTTTAGAGGCCAGGACCAGGAATAGGTAACGGAGACAGAGCAGAGCCTGCCAGAGAAGTAGACAGAAAACCAGGAAGGGGGTTGTCTCTGGAGCCGAGTAGAGACTGTTTCAGGAAGGGGGTGCAGTCGCTTTGACAGAGGCTGCTGAGAAGTCAGCCAAGGAGATCACTGAAAAGTGTCCTCCGTTTTTTCCCAGGAAGACACAGGTGTTTCCGTGGGAAGACCATCACTGCAGGGGTGGGAGGCAGAAGTGAGGATGCGAAGTGAGAAAGGGGTGATAGCCAGCGAAGAATACATAGTGACTGTTCAGGAGACTCTTGTCTCAGAGGGTAGAGGGATAGAGATGGTGGTGGCTGAGGGTGGAAGGATGTAGGAATGAGTTAGGCTTTTTAAATGAAAGCAGGAGCAAGGCTGCTCCAACATAACTTCATGTAAGAACCATGCAAGTCTGGTGTGGTGCCCTACAGAGGAGAGGAGATAGCTAAGTGAGTGGACATGGGGTGGGACCCAGAGGACACACGGAGGGATTGGTCTTTTCTGTAACTGAGGGGAAGAAGGAAGCTGGGAGGTTTACAGGTGGAAGATGAGGGCACTCCTCTCCCTTTTCTAGTAAAAACTAAAGTAGTAGTAGTAATAATAATAATAATAATAATAATAATAATAATAATAATAATAATAATAATAATAATAATAATAATAATAATAAAAAAGACGTGGGCAAGAGGCCCAGAACACCGTGATCTTGACAGTGACTGTGGCCTGAGAAGTGCTGAGCACCTGGGCAGCTGCTGCAGGCAGGGAGAATCCAGGAGATCCAGAGCTGCCTTGGGCAAACCAAGTCTGTGCCTCTTCAGCTCTTTCAGTCACAAATTTATTTTTTTTCTGTATGGTTCAGCATTAAAGATAATTTGAATATTTGCCCCATGCCCATATAGGATTCCCTATTCTTCCCAAATTTAAAAAAAAAAAATTTCCATTGGGAATCATCAACACTCTGACAGTAGTCTCTAAAAACAGACCAACAGGCATTTCCAGAATTTTGAGGTTCCAGGTGTTACCAGGACTCAAATTTATAAGTGCCTGATAGCACCTTGGAAATTGTTATAAATGACAGCCCAGAATTAGAATTAGGTGAGAATTATCTTTGTGTTGTATCCCCCCAGCCTGACAATTACTTGTTATCGGAAGGTTCTGTGAATTCCCTCTGTTACTTAGGTAGTGTTTTCTTCCTCCTTTAGTTATTTATGTAACAGTTCATGTTTCTGCTGTTTCTTCAAAGATTAAATTGAAGAACTGATGCAAAGCGCTCCCTGTGTTTGTGTCTTTTGATTGCTGCCAAACTTGTTCTCTGCTCTTGATTTGATTTTCAGAGAAAAATAAAAGTTCATTATACAAATCAGAATAATCTAATATTTAAAATCCAATTTTATAGGGAATAAAAAGTTGCTTTTAAAAAAAATGTTTGTTGAGGGAGAGGTAATTAGGTTTGTTTGTTTGTTTATTTAATTGAGGTACTGGGGATTGAACCCAGGACCCCGTGCATGCTAAGTATGTGCTCTAGCACTGAGCTAGACCCTCCCCCTAAAAAGTTGCAGTTTTAAATGATTCATTAAATAATTTCAAAACATTGTTCTTTTAACTGTGTTTAGTTGTTTTAGAAGATAAAATTTGGGCAAAAATTTTCTAAAACCTTGTTTTTACATTGAAACCTATGGGAGGACAGTAAGCATCTTGCCCACCCCTGCGGCAGCTCTACCAGAGTAAAAGCTCACAGGAGTGTTTACGCTCAAAGACATTTCCCAAGACTGTCTAGTTCAATGGCTCCACAAGCTAAGTTGGTTGTCAAGAGCTTTAAAAATAAACTAAACATGCTTGTTGTAATTATGAAAGAAATGCATGCATAGGGGTTAAAATAACTCAACAGTATGGAAGATATCAAGTAAAAAAAAATCCAAAAAACACTCCTGTCTTATTCCTCTTCTCCAGCAATCCTCAAGGCCACAACCCAGAGGAAGCCACTGTTACCAGATTCTCTTTTTAACTCTGATGATAACACCGTAACTCTTTTTATCAGCTTCCTGCAGGAAATGTTACTTTCTGCTCTGAAAAAGATGAGGAATTTAGCACATTGGTCTGCCTCTCACATTCCTTTCCCCAATGCTTCTCAATTTTTGTTATTTATATTATTTTTAGTTCTAGTATTAACTTGCATAACATTATATAATATACCTAGACCTCCATTCTTGATCCATCAACATCAGGAAGTTTTAGTGACTCCACACTATATCAGTGGGGGAGATCAGCATGTCTAAGCCAAGTCCCTTCTCTCCTTCCTCTCCTCTACTCCAAACATAAATTGTCAACGTTTAGGGCATTTACAGTCTATAAATACAAATTCAGTGCCTTGTCTAAATTTTAAAAAGTAATAGTGTTTACAATACTATGATTATTTTAAACAATATTATGAACATTCAGTATAGAACCTTGTGGAATGATTGGGTCTATAGGAAAGGAAATTAGATTTTTGGTCACTAAACTTGACCACTTGAAAAAAAGGATGTCCCAAATATCAAGGTCAAAATTCTCCACCAAAAATCATGGCATATTTTTGTCTGCTTCAGCTAAAAGATGACTTTGTTATATAGTTTTTTGTTTTTCTGGAGTTTTTCATTGCTTTTCTTTTTTGTTGTTGTTTTTGTTGACAGAAGAAACTATGTGTCATATCTTTCAGCTCTTCCAAGTTTTTGTTAATTATACATTTGTGAATGGATTCCACAGTGTTCTTGCAGACGTTCTACATACAGCCCTCTCATTTCTTCGATGTTTTTATTGTCCAGCTTTTGTGTCAGTTAAAATTACATTTGGCTGCGAGTAACAGGAAACCCAAAGTACAATAAAGCTTAAATAGGGCTTTAATTTTTCTCAGGGAACAAGAAGTATGGAAGTAAGCCACCCAGGACTGGGACTGAGGTTCCATGATGCTTCAGAGATCCATAGTCCTTCTTTCTCTCCACTTGGTCATCCATCCTCCATGTGTGGCTTTCATCCTCACACTCATCACCTGACAGTTTACTTCTAATATGGGGTCTGCAATCCCCAGGCAGGAAAAAGGGGAAAGGTGAAAGGAAAAAGGGGAAGGGTGAAAGGAAAAAGGCTCCTGCTGGCTGCATTTGATTTTAAGAGCTTTCCCGACCTCTGCTTACATCTAATTGGTCAAAATTATGTCTAATGAGTCTGCACTATATAAGTGGGGGAGATGAGCATGCTATGAGTGTACACTAGCTACGACAGTGTCTAGGGAATGCAGCTGGTCACTAGGCACATTATGCACTGTAGACAATTGGAGTTTTTAGTGGGAAAGAATGTAGAAATGGATATTAGGTTAGCAACTAACAATGGGCTTTTTAAAATTGCATTTCAGGGTTAGGTGGGCTGTTTCTTAAAATTCAGATTCCCAGGTCCTATTCCTGCCACCTTGCTTGGGGGTCTGTTATCTTTAGTAAACCCTCCTCAAGTGATCATTTTGCAACCAGATTGTCACCCGTTCACAGATAAGCAAATGGGGGCCACAAGTTATTTCGTTGTGTAAGTCAAACCTGAATATGAACTTTTTTTTTTCATATTTCTAAAGCTCCTACTTTCCATCAGCATTTTCTTAAGTTCTTTGGAGAGCATGGACATATAAAGTATTCATTACCCTGGCTCCAAAAAGTGTATCCTAACGCAGTATACATTACACACACAAATCCAAGGAATATAATATTGTAATGGAGCCAGGAAGGCCTACAGGGGTTATTGACCTATCCCTGCTTTGAAGATCAATGTGGTCAAACAAAAGGACTACTTGGAGGATGCAGAGGCTGAAGGGCTTGGACAGGTGAAGAAGGCAGTTTATTTCAGGATAGGCACACCATAAACATTAGGGAAAGTAAATGAGGAGAAAGGAGACTTACACTATATGAAGTATTTTATGGTAATATGATGCAGTTTATAGTTAATGGGAAAAGACTGCTAAGTCATTGCCATTTCAAAACTATTTTATTGTGAATTAAAGGCTTTGCATAAAACAATTATCTTTCTCATCAGAGCTACTATTTAAGTTGAAATGCCTTTATATTAAAATTGCTATGAACATTTAATACTATTTAAAAAATAAAATACCGAGAGCAAGATGTGCCCTAGAATTAAATTGGTTTTAAATTGTGTTTGGGTAAAATAATGCCTTTGCGTTTATTTTTCTTATTCATATGACATATTGTGTGGTAGCTGGGCCTAGCAGCTGCCTCAGTTCTCAGTCACATTTATATTAGATCAAAATTTAAAAAAGAAAACTCTGCAGATCCCAGGGGGACAGGGAGCCTTTCTTGACCATTTTCTGCACTAAAGAGCTGCAGCACGCCCGGGTGCCTTGGTGACTCCAGCACCTTGGGGAAAGGTACAAGAACTCCTGCTTTCACAAAATAATGAAAACAAGGACCTGAATCTTTTTGCTAATTATTGTTCCACGTGTTAACATTTCTAGGTTCCAGATGAACCAAAAATTGTTGAGGAACCATGAGAAAATCCTTTAATTTAATAATTTATTTAGAGTTCACCTTCAGACAGTACTATGCATGACTTGATCTTCCTGTGTAGACTCCGGGGGGCTGTGTGCCTGGCTCTGCCACCACCGCTGCTCAGCACGGCCACTTGACACACTCACTGACCACTGCTCTCGCGGAGTGCACGCGATTTAGCTGGGTGACATTCTCTAAGCCGCACACACGTGCATTGCTGGTGGGAATGTAAAATGGTTCAGTGGCTGTGGAAAATGGTATGGAGAGTCCTCAAAAAATTAAGCAGAATTACTACATGATCCAGCAATTCCACTTTTTGGTATACACACACACGCATACACAAAGCAAGCAGGGACTCAAAGAGATATTTGTGCATCCACCTTCAAAGCAGCATTATTTGGCATAGCCAAAAAGTGGATACAACCCAAGTGTCAGATGAATGGGTAAACGAAATGTGGAATGTCCATACAATGGACTATTATTCAGCCTTAAAAAGAATGAAATTCTGACACATGCTATAACCTGGATGAACCTTGAAGACATTACACTAAGTGAAATAGGCCAGACACAAATTGATGAATATTTATGTGATGGACCCAAATTCAGAGAAACAGAGTAACATGGTCATTGCCAGAGGTTGGGGGAATGGGGAGTTGAGTGTTTTATGGATATAGGGTTTCAGTTTGGGAAGATGAACAAATTTTGAAGATGGATGATAGTGATGGTTGCATAAAAATGTGAATGCACTTAATGCCACTGAACTGCATGTTGAGAAATGGTTAAAATGGTAAATTATATATATATATATATATATATATATATATATATATATATATCACAATTTTTAAAGAAAAAATTAAAAAAAAGAAGAACGAAGCTGGAGGAATAACCCTCCCAGATTTCAGACAATACTACAGAGCTACAGTAATCAAAACAACGTGGTACTGGCATAAAAACAGACATATGGATCAATGGAACAGAACAGAGAGCACACTTATGAGAATGCCTAAAATAAAAAAATAGTGATCATACAAAGTGGTGATGAAGATGTAGAGAAACACTGCAGGTGGGAGTGTAAACTGGTACAGTCTGAGTTTCTTACAAAGCGAAACATGCATTTGTCATATAACACAGCAGTTTCACTCTTACGTTCATGCAAAAACCTGCATATAAATGTTAGCAGTGGCTTTATTCATAATGGCCCCAAACCAGAAACCACCATCCAAATGTCTTTCAATGGGTGAGTAGTCAAACAAACTCTGGAATATTTCACTCTTAGATTCCTATCATTTCACAAACCTGATAAGTGGAAACTTTATATCATCGGTCAAGTCATTGCCTAGCTCACTGAATAAACTAGGGTTGATAAGAAGTCCTGAGTCTCCTGAATCTAGTTTGACAGTGATTAGCTGGTAGGTTTTGCTCAGCAGCAAATTTAAAATTACTACTGTGATGTTTATATTTTTCCAGCTAATGGGATGGGGGGTTGGGGGAAGGAGAGAGCTAATGTCCAAAGTCCTATCTGTTGTATTTCCCTATTTTAATAGCCCTGCTTAATAAAGTTTTTTTTAGAAATTCATGCAAGTTCAGGTGGTAACAATTTTAATAATTCTATATGTGCAATATACTTTATATATACCTTTTTCCCCCTTTTAAAATTTCCCCAAATATCTTGGACATTTTTCATCCAAAATTTTTAAATCAACTGAAGGAGTAGGACACTCTCCCTGACCTCCACCCACCAAAAACATTCTGTATCTACCCTGGGCTTCGTCTTATTAGACTCCTTGGGCTACCACGACAAAACACCACAGACTAGGTGGCATTAAAAACAGAAATTAATTTCTCACAGTTGTGGAGGAGAGAAGTCCAAGATCAAAGTGCAGGGTTGGTGTCTATTGAGGCCTTTCTCTTTGGAGTGCAGATGACTGCCTTCTATTGTGTCCTCACACGGGCTTTCCTCTGCGCTTGCGTGAAGAGAGATCTCTGGTGTCTCCTCCTCTTCTTATGAGGACACCACTTCTATTGGATTAGGGCCCCACCCTTATCACCTCACTTAACATTTACACCTCCTTAAAGGCCCCATTTCTTTCTTTTTTTGTTTGTTTATATTAATGTGTCGTTGGTTCCTTATTTATTTTTTTGATTCTTAACAGATGCTTACAGTTTATTTTTTCCCATTTAAAAAAAAATTATAGGTGATTTACCATGTTCTATTAGTTTCTGGTGTACAGCATAGTGATTCAGTTATACATATATATACATACTCTTTTTCATATTCTCCCTCATTATAGGCTACTACAAGCCATTGAATACAGTTCCCTGTGCTATATAGCAGGACCTTGTTGTTTATCTATTCTGTACATAGTAATTTGTATCTGCCAACCCCAAACTCTCAATTTATCCCACCCTTCCCCTTCTCCATCCTCCCACCATTGGCAACCGTAAGTTTGTTTTCTATGCCTGTGAGCCTCTTTCTGTTTTGTAAATAAGTTTGTGTCTTTTTTTTGGATTCCACATATAAGTGATGTTATATGATATTTGTCTTTGTCTGACTTACTTCATTTAGTATGATAATCTCTAGGTCCATCCATGTTGCTGCAAGTGACATTATCTCATTCCTTTCTATGGCTGAGTAGTATTCCATTTTATATATATATATACATCTTCTTTATCCATTCATCTGTTGATGGACATTTAGGTTGCTTCCATGTCTTGGCTACTGTAAAAAAGTTTAAAGGCCCCATTTCTAAATACAGTTGTCACAATAGGGGTTAAGTCTTCAACATACGGATTTGGGGGAGGAAACATTTGGGGGAACGGGCTTCAACTGCTCTGTCCAATGTTTGTTTTACCATTTTCCAAATATAATACAACTTCAAAAAGATGCAATAGGAAATAAGTAGTTCTCTTGTTACTTAGTAACAATATACTAACACTTCAAGCAATGGACTCATTTGTTTCTTCTTCTTGCTTAAGATTTAACTGTTCAAACCCTTTTTGATGTTTTCCACATTTTTCATAAATCTTGGCTCATTGTTTGACACTTCATCCAGACACTGTTTTTACGGTTTTGCATCAAGCATTCTATTTGATTACGTGTTCCTTCCATCCCAGAAGGCATTAGAGAGATTAAAAGAAGAGTTTAGAGCTGTTAAGTAGTAGCTCACTCGTTTTCTCTATAATGAATACCCTACCTTCCGCTTCCATCTGCTACTTCCTTATCTTTTTACCATATGTGGTCTTAACTCCTCAAAAAGCTAGCTATTTGGGGAAAAATTGTAAAGCTTAAGATAGCAAAAGCAATGCTGTTCCCAAATGTAACCTTTTTATTGTTATGAATTGGGAAACAAATATGAAATCAAAGAATAAAAACAAAAGGCTTTCAAATGAATAAACTGATGTCATAAGTATAAACTTTGAAAACTTAAATCATTCTTTCATTTTATGTAGTCCTTATGAAACACCAATAGAAAAAACATATATCTTCAAAAACAGAAATTTTAAGATTTGAAAATACAATCAGATGAGCTTTTTCCTAGCAATTTCTAAAGTGCTAGAAAACTGCTCAGAATTTCCAGAGGTGCAGACGACACTCTCTTCCGACGACCAGGTCTAAATGAGCAGGAAAAACGTACTGCCTCTCCCACGTCTTCAGGCCTCCTCTCCCTCATCTTCCTTTGGGGTTTACCATGACCAGCATTTCACCAGCAGCTGCCTTGCTTCCTCTCATTTTCTGTTCAAAGTTTTTTTAAAAAAACGAGACTGTAACATTTGCTGAGGGAAAAAAATTGGCAGGGATGTGTGCCCCACTATATGCAATGATTTTTGGAATACAAAGGACCTTTACTTTAGCATTTCTGAATTTCTGTAATACTGAAATTTAAATGAGCATGCTTGTATTAGTTTTGTAAGCAGAAAAACTGATTTTTTTTTTATAAAAAGGAAACTGGAAAAAATTATCTTGTTGAAATAAAAATTCTCTCCACAATCTTCCTTATTTTGATCATTAACAATCATATTCATATATCCACTTCCATGAAAGTGAGGCAAAAAAACCCCTTATTTCCATTTTTTCCCATATATATAATTTCTTTATTTAGCAAACCAACATTTTCCATAGTCTGTTTCCACTGTGTGAAAAATTTACTCTCTGATCTATACCAAGGGAAAAAACCTATTTGTAATGTGAAGTAGGTCATTTAAAAGTGAAATTTAAATATGGGAAGTTAAGGGGGAAAAAACCTGCTCAAAATAGCACTGTTTAATTTTAAACAGAAGGGGTAATTTCGTGTCAGGACATAAGTTAATTCAAGGAACAGGAAGAAACCACACAAAGAACCAATTCTAAAATGATCTCTTCATTTTTAATTTCTTAAAAAGCATGTTCACAGCACACTCCAAGAATGCCACACAGCAATGGTTTGCTGTTCTTTATCAAACAGAGTATGTCAGAAAACAAAACAAAAAAATTTTAATGGTTACTAGTTTTAAAAATTAGTTCTTTGAAATTTCTGTAAAGCCAATAATCACCAGTCATCTAAATATATGTTTCAGAATGGTGAACATTTCAGAAATGCAAGAGCATCCTCCCCAAATCACACTTCTCTGAAATGCAATTAAAAGTTAAACAAAAATAAGTATTTTCCTAGAAAGAACATACTTGGCATTTTGAAATAATTTTAATGGAGAAACTTTCAAGTGTAAATAATGTTAGATTTTTACTTTCTATTACTAGACAGAAAGGTTAAGTCTTTAGTGATTCCAATCTGACTACAGTAATAGGAGGAATGATTATGCTGTAGTTAATGAGCTTCAATCCTAACAAAGTACCTCCCCAGTACAGTGCCTGCTTTAAGAAGTGGCATCGTGACAGTACTAAAAATTATTAAAAGTGAGGCCAGATAGTTTGAATTAGTTGGTTAATTTAGGACCTAACTTGTTTTATACATACTGTTTCATCATTTGATTATTTAATGTTTCTAATTAGCTTGCTTTATTTGTCTCAAAATCAGTTTTTATTTTGAGTGACTGTAAACTGGACTTTGTTTCACTGACTTCATTAAAATATGTCAAACATTGTTAAATATTCTATTCTGTCCTTCTTCCAGATAATTGACATTTTCATTATAAATGCAGAGCGGCTGCACCATGAGTTACATCCTAACCATTTCGCCTAAACGTAGAAAAGCTGAAAGTTAAATTTTAAAAATTTGGATAGTTAAGAATTACTTATATATTTATTTCTTTCAGAAATGTATGATGCCTTTCCTTGGATATGATTATGGAAAAGAAGAATTCAGTTCATATTCATGATGTACCAATAAAAAGTACTTTGTCTATTTCTGCCAGCCATTCTGAAACCAAATTTCCATTTATATCACCTACTAAAGAGAAGAAATTTTCCTTTAGAGTCATGGTCACAATCTGGAAAAAGAATTGAGAAGGGCTAATATTGGCCAATAAAATATTTGAGGAAAAATGCAACAGAAAGCAGGGAGGTGAAAAAAAGCAAGTATGTTGTAATAAGAGCCCCCCTGGAAAACACATCCATCCCTTCCTCCCATATTTGGAAATGTTAAAAATTCTCATCAAAACATCTTATGCCACAAATCCTGTAAAATCAGGCTGATTTCCGCTAGATAACCTGGAGCTGTTAAGAATTATATTATCCTGTTCATATCAAGAGAGGTAGTGACATTTTATTCTCTCAATGCCGACCTAAAAATTCCACACACCTGGCATATGGGTTACAAGGGAAAAAAAGCACAGAAGCACCATTGTACGCTCCTCATGTTTTGGTATTTCAAGTCACCCATAACTTCATTTGCCACTGGCAGCTGACAATCACCGCTGTGTTAACGCTGAAAGCAGTGGGAATGAGTGCTATTCATCATAGAGGACTGGCGGGCCTCCATCATCTTTCAAAAATGAAGCAGCTTTCCTTCCATTCTTCTGAACATGATCTTCATTCATTTTCTCCAAAGCTTCTATCTACAAAATTAATATGTTGAATCCATTTGTCAAACTCCTCCTTGACAGAAATCATGCTGAGATTGAACTAGTACTTTTACTCTCTTAAAACTAGGTTATTCCTAAGGACACCGGCCTTGAATTAGACTTACAGTGTGTGACACATATCATAGTGGGTGATGCATGTATTATGGTATGAAACATACATGTACGTTTTTTACTTTATTACACTGTCAGGGTCAATATTGAGTGTCTTTATCAAGCTAGCAATTAGAATCAGATATGTCTGACCGTACACTCTACAAATCTTTCAGGGAACAGGAAACAGGAAATTCCAATGTTGATTCAGCAACAGTAACGCCGAGTAACTGTACTGAGCAAGTGTCCTGAGCTAGAGGCTGGATTTACCATTTTCATTACTTCTCTTCTGGCCTTAGGCTCCAGCACAGTTTTGGACAAATTCAAGTGACAGTGGGGATTTCTGGAACAGACTACAATCATTCTCTGCTTTGGAAGGTTCCTGGGAATAATTAGCTGCTGTTTCACTTTTCAGTTTTTGTTCAATTTTAGGAGACTTTCCCTGGAGAGAGGTTTTTTATGGTTCTGTAGATCCATATTGTAATGACTGGGTGTTTCCAAAGATGGCCACTGCCGACTTTTTATGTTCAGTTAAAGGCAGGGACCATGTGTTACTGCTTTTTGTATCACCCGGAGTGTTTACTCATCAACTTCTTCATTCATAAACAGAAGGAAAAGGCATATACTGGAAATGTCTTATTTGTCCATCTCAGCCAAACGGCGAACTCCTTGAAGAAGTGTTTTGCTATCATGTTTATCCTAGGGTTTGAGCCTGGAAAGGACCAAAAACGTCTCAAGAAAAGAAAAATCTCTAATTTTGTTTCTGAGGGGATGAGAGGATAAAATTAGCTCTGGGTTTTAGTTACCACTCTATCCAGTTCCGCACTATCAGCACAGTGAAGACTAGCCTTACCATGCTTACCTCAGCGAGGAAATCAGCTTCATTATCCGCCGAGATGTTTAAGCCGGAAACGGCATTGAAGAGTTCTCGTTCACCGAGGGCTTCCTTTACTCCTCCTTTCTGGAAAAACTAGTAAAGAAATACAAGAAAGTCAGTAAGAGGTATTAGCAAGGTTCTCTTAGAAATGAAAAAACAGGGACCAGTGTACTTGTAAGACACTAGTGAAATCCTTCCATAATTCTTAAGCCACAGATGCCCCAATTCAAGTTCAACTGCACTCAGGTTCTGCTCACTGTCCTCTCGCACACATCCGGGCTGCCTTCTGGATTTAGTCTGTCATACTGTACCTTCCATAGCTATAAATATGAGTGCAATATAAAAAATTGTTTGGCATTGCTTTGAATGAATAGCAGACTCAAAGTAATCACTAAATCCCGTGAATTAAAATTTTCCAGGAGGCTCAGAAGGTATTTCCAAAATGAAGTTATTCTACCATTCAGAAAGATCATTCCTATCTGGATCTGTGGCTAACAATTCATTTCCTTTAGAAAGGGCAAACAAATGTGCCCCAACTCTGTGATTACTGAGTTTTACCTTCCCTAATCTGTTTACTCTGCCTCACAGAAACAGTGGTCAGACTGCACCACTAAGGGCACTATTCTCTGTTTAATGCAATAACAATGGCAGTAAACATGCAGGCTTACTACGGGCCAGCTTCTCTTAAAGCACTGTGCATGTGTTAAATGTCTGCTTGGCTGTTTAAATATTTAGAACCAAAATAAAAATTTACTCCCTTGGAAATTTAATTCAACAGTCAAATGTGAGGCGTGCAATCAATTCTTGCAAAAAATGAAATCTGACAAATCGATCGTTGTCTCTGCAATCTTGCAAGCAACCCGTAACTAAACCCTTCCTTTAATTTCTAAGAATCCAGTCATCTTATTTATCTCAGAGGGAGAAAAATATTTGAATGTTATAGCCCATAAAAAAGACAGTTAGCTTACAGCCTACCTGTGAGACATTCCTACAGTCACGGAACAAGAACTCCAGGCCGTGAGGATGGGTTGGTTCTACAGACTGACTGACGTCGATCAGCCAGACCTATTAAATACAGAGCATACAGTGATCCTTTTACCTTCAGTAATCTGCATTGAGTCGTTTAATCTGGACAGTAAGAAAACGTGCTTCTCACCTTCCCAGCATGCCACAGCATGTTGTACTCACTGAGGTCGGCGTGCACCAGCGCACACTCGTTATACAGCTGCTGCATCAACTGTGGGGGGCAAGGCAGACATTTAGGAAATGAAGGGACAATTCTAATTTACCTGCACAACTAAAATGCCTTTGTCAACCAATATTTTCCAGAATGGGCAAAATTAGGTTAAAAAACTTACTTCTTTGTTGTACAATCTAGGACTGGGTGTTTCGTTCCCCTCCGTCAATGGAGGCGGGAGAACAGTGAGACAATGGAAGGGGTGAGTGTGTGACACTCTACTTCCCTGTCCATGTGACAGCAGTGAGATCAGGAGGTCAAAGGGCAGACCTAGATTCCCATATGAGTAAGAGAGCTGTGGTCACTAACCAGGGGACCTAGGCTTACCCTTCATAAAAGGGCAAATGTCCCACTGAGACCTCTATGGGGTGTATACAACTCCAAGGTAAGAAGTTCCTCCTGCCAGACATAGTGGGAAAGAGATTCTTATAAATTAAGTGGCATTATATATTCACTACGGGCGGTGAGCCCCAGCCTTGTGGTAGCAATCAGCATGAGTGCTTCGTTTCCCAGCCTTAATAGAACCAAACAGGAAGAGAACATCACCACCTCGTCTCTGCCCAGCCACCCCACCGCCAAGAGCAGCCAGAGGAGTAGGCTGGATTTCCCCTGCGTGTTTTCCTACTGGAGGTAGAGACAGGTAGATTCTCTCTTTAGCTGTATCTTAAAAAATTAATTTGATGACATGCTCATATTCACATCAACCGCTGCATGGCATGAGCGCTCCATGCAGAGACTGTGTAAACAAAAACATGTTTCTCCATTGTTCAGTTAAGACAACAGAGAGGAATAACAACAAAATTAGAGCATTTTCTTAAGCTAGAAGGACCTCAGACTGAATTCAGTTGCTGTCCGAAGCACAAAGGGCTTCCTCAGGACTCTGGACATGTGCCTTCCATCTCTAACACCTGCACAGATGGAGAAACCACTCCTTGCCATCTTGTTTTGTTTTCATCATCACTTTCTTATATTGAGACCAAATCTGCTTCCCTCTCATTTCCCAGCAGGAAAAGTATTTCCTTCTCTTTTAGAGCTACAACATTCAAGAAGGCAAGCAAACCAGTGAGGCACTGTATTTGCTAAACATACTAGTGTCAAATTTATTTAATAAAGTTTTATAAACAACAGCTTCAGGCTCCCACATCACTAATGGCTTCGCTTGCTCCACTGGTCTATGATTTTTTCTAAAACAACTCAAGACACACACATATTGATATAAAGACGACTCTTCATATTAACATTTGTTCACAAACTTCAGTTTGTCCTTGTTACATCACCTTAAATTTAGGACTTTTTTTTCAGTTTAGAAGAAATTTTTAAAAAGTTGGTGTGTGCATGCTCTGAAAGGCACAACTTACACGAAGAGTTTGATAGTAGGCTTCTTTCATTTCTTCACTACTGAGCTTTACTTCTTTTAATTTAGGGGCTGGAACTTGATCATGGCCAATGAAAGACATAACTAAAATGTGTTTCTTGAGCAGTACAACTGTAGGACAAGGAATTCCAGCTCTCTGCATTCTATGCAAAAAGAAATGATTAAGGATGTAAAGATCAGAAGGAGAGACTATTTCACTTATTCAACAAATATCTACAGAGGGCCTGCAACGAGCTGGCACTATGTTCTACTGTGGGGAATGTTGGAATGCAAAAACAGTAAGATAATCTTTCTCCTCTCAGAGCCTGTGGCCTGGTGAACACGACAGACAAGTGAGATGATTACAGTGCATTGCTGGTACCTGGCAGAGGTGGGACCACAAGGCATCAAGGAAGAAGTGGGCAAACAGGAATTAGCCAGATGAAAATTGTGTGTTGGGGGGGTGGGGCAGGTATAGCTCAGTGGTAGAGCATATGCCTAGCATGCACAAGGTCCTGAGTTCAATCACCAATACTTCCACTAAAAATAAAAGACATAAAACCTAATTAGCCCCCTCCCCACCCCCAAACAAACAAAAAACCAAACCAAAAGAAACAAAACAAAAAAACTGTGGGGCAATGCTGGTCTAAGGCTGCACGCTACTGTGGAAGTGCACAGAGGTGCTCAAGAGCAGCGCCCCCTTGGGGAGCGAGTGTAAATCACCACGGCTGGATCGTGTGCAGGACGACAGGCCGTGTGGGCTGCGGCTACAGGGAAAGGCAGGCTCCACATCACAAAGTGACTTCGAACTTTACACTGAAGACTATGGGAGCTGCTGAAAATTTTTTAAGAAAGGCAGGGATGACATCTTAGTAACACAGAAAAGAGACTGGGGCAGCAAGACCTCTTAGGAAATTATTCTAATTAGAAATTCTACTAAGTAGACTTCTGCAATGAATAAATGTGGATAATTACTTTTGAAAGCAAACATATTTAGGAAGAGTAAACTAAAATTAAGCTTTTAATAGTTAAAATATGGGAAGGTTTATAAATAAGAAAGATTACTCAATTTCTTCGTTGACAAAACAAATTCCTTGATAAATTCTGCTTAGAGAATTGAGAAACAAGTCTAATAAATGAAAACAAAATGCAATTTGACTAGTAAAACCCTGCCCTCACTAAACTAATGAATATCAGATGGAATAAACATTTCTTGAAACAAAAAAGGAAATCATTATTTATAACATGCCTAATTGGAAGATGATGAAAAAGACAGTGTTTAGACATGTGACAAAATCTCTTAAGCAGAAAGTGATTAATTACCCTCAAAGTTTACTGAGGAAAAAGAGAAAACAAAATGGCTTTTTCATCGTACAAGTATGAATTCAAGTTGTAGGCATGGAAATGTTTTCTTACAGAAACTCTCCTTAAACACGGGAATTTCAATGCCTTTCATATCGTCTATAAATGAACTTAAAAGCAAGCATGGATTTTTCTGCCTGGCTAGGAGGCCTCATACAGAAAGGTAATTACCCAAGATGGCTTCTAGCACATTGATTGTCTTTACCTTGTGAGATTGTGCATTTCTTTTTCTGCCCACATGCGGATGATCTTACGTGGATTTAGTTTACTGAAGCGATCTTTAAACCTGAAATCATCTTTAATATATTTGTCACGATTCTTAAACTCATTAAGGGTTGTTTTAAATACCTTGATGGCACATTCTGTAGGTATAACTTTACTATCTTCCTTTTCATCCTCCATGCTAAGCAGAAGAAACAAACATTAAGTCAATATAAATTGCCAGGCAACAAGACAATTTCAAAATAAAGATTTTATGACATGAAAGTAGATCTACCTTCTCTGAGAATGTCAAGCTTTAGTTGTTTTTTTTTTTTAAAGGCTTCAAGTTTGAGGTTTTAATAAAACCTTAGGTTTTAGCTTTTTAAATAAAATACACTTTCAAAAAACTGTCAACTAGTCCTCAACAATCCATAATATAATCTTCATTTAATGACGATGGAATCAATTTTCAGGGAGACAGATTATTCTATATGAGGAAGAAATTCCTAATAATTTAAAGATGTTATAGACATCTTTGGACTTTGAGATGATAAACTGAAATAGTTTTAACCACAGTAGAGAGGCCCTATCAAGAATACCACTTAGGAGATCCCTGACTTGGAAGGTTTCTAGGACAGAGTCTAATTTACAAAATTCATCTTGTCATTCTCCTATTAAAAAACTCCCTTCTCAGTAAATCACACATTCCTCTGCCTAGGTTTTAAGGTCCTCCTTACCAATTTCTGGTTTGCTTATATAACTTTGTATTTTATTACCTCCAAATATATACCTTCTAATCTCCTCACTGTCCAGTCTCATTGCCTGAACTTCAATCCTCCCATTCTCAGCCTCTTTAAAAAAAAAAATTAAACTCTATAGCTTTATCTAGTTTCATTCCCCATTCCACCTCTTCTGAGACAATCAGGATCATGAACATTATCTTCCTAGTCTTTTTAAAAAGATACATATGTAAGTATCCACAAACATGAGCATCTATTTAAAAAAACCATACAAGTTACATTCTGTGTAACTTTAAAAACTTAAATAGATGGTACACTGTATATATTCCGCAACTTGCTTTTTGTATTAAATACTGTTTTTTGTTTTGTTTTGTTTTGTCTTTTTAACCTATTTTTAAAATCCAGGTTGAGGTCCAACTTCATCATGACCTCCTCCCAGAAAGTGACTGGAAATGATCGTGTTCTATCCTCCATTTCTCTCCCAAGGTCTCATTTGTCGTCTGTGTGTTCTATTATGTAATTATTTTTTTATTGACCATAAGAGTTCTTACTGGAATGCTTTCCTCTTTGCTATACCATAAGCTCTTTGCAAGTAGGAAACGTGTTATACATTTATTCCCTGAGAAATCTAGCACATGTTACTATTCTAGTAACTGTTGATTATTTGGCCAACCTGAAAGTGACTGAACCCAAACAGCTCTGTGGCAGGCAGAACCTAAAATGGCCCCCAGCTCCCAGCCCGCGGGGTACACACCTGTAAAATCCCCTCCCTCTGAGTGTGGGTGGGGTAGCCACTCCCTTGATTAGCTTATGTTATCTGGCAAAGGTGATGGTACAGTGTTCCCAAAATTATACTCCATTGTCTAAGACTCAGTAGACTGAAGGGAGAGATTCTCCTGCTGGTTTTAAAGAAGCAACCTGCTGTATGAAAGGGCTACATGACCAGGAGCTGCAGGGGCCTCTAGGAGCTGAGAGCAGCCCCTGGCTGACAGCCAACCAGAAAGTGGAGACCTCTATCCCACAGCTGCAAGGAACTGAACTGTGCCAGGGGAAGAGGACCCCATGCTCCAGAAAGGAATGCTGCCCAGTCAACACCGAGAATGCAGCCCTGTGACACCCTGAGGGGAGAACCCAGCTAAACCGTGCCTGCCTGAATGTCTGATCAATAGGAACTATGAGATAATAAACAGGTGTTGTTTTAAATTGCTAAATCTGTGGTAATATGTTATGTAGCACAGAAAACTACTAACATAAACTTTAAAAAATGTTTACTCTTAGTTGTTGAAAGCTAAATGCTCTCTGGCTTTGCTAGTTTACAAATGCCAAAGTACAGATTACAGTACCAATTCCATCAGAAGGAAAGGGAGCTCATTCATTATATCAAAGTATCATTAACGATAACAGAAAATGGACAAAAGATAAACAAAGGCAACTGACAAGAATAAGAAACTCAAGTGGCCAACACATTTGAAAACAAAATACAAAAACATACAAGCTTAATCATAATGAAATAAATGCACACCAAAATATCAAAAAGGTACTCTTCATCTTTTATACTGACAAAAAAAAAATTAAGTTTGATAAGACCAGGCACTGATAAAGGATGCAGGAAACAGGCTCAGACTGCTGGTGGTAGCATAAATTGGTTAACCTTTTCATAGGGCAATTTGGCAACACCTCCTGACATTTAGAATGTATGCAACCTGCAGATTTGACCAGCTCATAGGGAAAACTGGATTTACCCTACCATTAAAAGATAAACACAAATTCAAGATTTCTGGTCTTTTGGTGTGACATACAAAAAAAAATTTTTAATGTTAATAAATAAAAGAAATCAAGAAACACTGCTTGCTAAAATAGCCAGCTCAGAGGCCCAACAGGGAGCAAAATCTGGTACTCTCCATTCAATAAGGCCTTCCACTACTTAACAGAAAGAGGAAAAAAATGCATGTAGTCTTTGCTCCAGCAATTTCAAGTGTTGGGAATTTAGCTTAAGGATGTATTTGCAAAAGCACACCAAGGTATATGTACAATGACAGTCTTGTATATTAACACAACGGAATATCCTACTAAAAAAAAATAGCAGGATATAAACTAGTATCATAGAAGGATCTAAGATACATTGATTGAAAAATGAAGATGCTGAATGCAGAATATAATCTCTTTTGTATAAACAAAATAAGAAGTATATGCCTAAGAATTTCTGGAAGACTACACTAAAAACTATTCATAGTGGTTACCTTTAGAGGAAAAACCTGTGGGGTGAGAGCTGGTAAAATGAAGGCTACTTTCATTTTAATTCTTTCTCTACAGTTTTAATTTCTACCATGAGAAACCTTTTATTTTAAAATAATTTGTGCTACTAAGTTATATTTGCCTGGTCTCAGGGAACCATCAATTGAATTTGGAAAGAGGGCAGCAGAGCTTAAAGCCAGAAAGAAATAAATGTTTATTAGCAAATATAATCTCACTTACCCCCCAAAAATCCTATGAGGTGAGGGTCAGTTTTTAAATGAAGTTTAGTAAATTGCTCCAGATCACATTGCTTAAAAAATGTAGAGACATTTTATCCTAACATTCATTTTTATCACTTTCATTTCACAACTTAGTATAATTTGATACCTGATTATATGTACACATCTTATCTAGAAAGGGAGACTAGTTAAATAGTTAAGAAAACCAAAGGAAAGGACTTGACCAATAATTATTTGAATCCCCTTAAGAATATAATAAATACCTTCTAAACCTGAAAAGAAAAAAACTGGAATAATCTGTAATCTATTTTAACACTTGTGTTTAAAAACAATGTTAAGGTAAAGGAATAGCTGAGCTAGTAAGCCTTGCTCAACTAGTAAGACTTCAAAGCTAAGTAACCTGGTGACTTCATAGTCTTGGCTTAAGCACGTTCTTTGAACAGGCTCCATGTTTATAAATGTTTCTCTTCCTCATGCCATCCTTTCCTCAACACTTGTAACAAAAGTAAAGTGAGTAAGATCTAAAATGGCGTAAGATCTTTAAAGACATATCCTTAAATAATGCAAGCATTATTTAAAGCTAGTATTTCTTAAAGTAAAGATCAGTGTTATAAGTGGGGGGATTGGTAACTGATCTAAGTATGGGCCCCCCCAACCTGGTACCAAAGGGTACCATAGTGGAAATATGTGGGGTTTGAGTCAAACTCAGGTTCAAATTTTGCTATGACACGTACATCTGCCTGTATGATACAGTATGATCACAATAATGTAAAAAATAATATATTCATAGAAAAAAGTCTGGAAGAGTCTACACAAAATGAATGGTTTTCTCTGGGTGGTAGCATTGGAATGATTGTGTTTTTCTTTATACGTCTCTATATTGCCTAGACTTCCAACAATAACGCTTTAAAAATAAATGTTAGCCATGCAGGATGAACTTTGATTTCTTGTAAATCCTTTGATATCAGTGAGAAGGGACTAAGCTTTTGTTGATACGTAGTATTTTGCTCATTTACCTCCCTCCATACGCATGAAAGACCACAGATTCCTTTCCTGTACTAATACAGCCAGTGATTGTCTCCAACATTCCTGAGTTGACCATTTTATACATAAGTAAGCGTGTCTTAGGATCAACTGCTTTTTCCTGCAAAAGATACGGCACTATCAGTGAAAATGGTAGTAACAAAACATTTTCTGAGCCATTTCTAACACCTAACATTTAAAATATATACTTTTTCAACCTCTATTATTTAATTTACCTAGATGTATACATAACAGGCTCTTAAAAGACTGCTGTCAAGACACACTTCATTCTTATAACTCAACGTCTTTGAAAGTGAGTATCTAAAAGAACCATCAAAATTCAGATGCTAACTTAGTTAAAATTTCTCCCCAAAGTTTAAACAGCTCTCCTAGTGTACTTACATTAGTTTGTTTTTCTAAAGGTTTAAAAGTTATTCTCAAGATATTAGATACTATCTTCATTAATTAGAATATTATAAACTATTATGTTATAATCTGTCATAACAGGAAACAATTTTCCATATGCAATGTAAACTATACAGTCCAAATTAATTATGAACACTGAAATGTTAATTTTGAATAAGTGATTAACAACCATTACATTAAACCTAAAAAGTTAATGGCAAAGCTACTTGGGTTTTACTTAAATCTTTGGTTTAAAGAGTCAATTTCATGAAAAAAAAATGAAACATGAAGTTTTCTAATATGCATCTTTCCATAAAAAAAACAAAACTGTAGGACTACTTACTGCAGTAGAATGCTCTTTCTTCTCATGGAGGCGGGCACTTCGACGTTCTTCTGAGTAGGCATGTTGTTTTAAAGCATTGAAAACATGGTTTGATAGTTTTAAATCCATTCCAATTCCATCTCCTACCTGAAACCCAGGTGCAAACTACCAAAAGGAAGAAAAATTCGCATCTGAATACTTTAAAATGGGGGCAGTAAAAACAAAAAACAATGAGAAAATCAATCTTTACTTGGAACAGGTTTCCAACTCAGTAGATGATAATGCTGAACAGAACTCAAAGGTATTACAGAGGGAAAAATAACTCACTTGCTTTTATATCAGACAAAGGATACACTGTATTTTGAAATCATACCAATCTTACCAAAAAAATACAATTTCATAATTATTTTTGAAGAGTGGGTTAAAATAGGAAGCCATGCCCACACCGTGACAGTTATGTCCAATATGGAAGCCACTAGCCACATGTGGATATTTAAATTTAAATTAATTAAAATAAAATTAAAAATTCAGTTCCTCAGTTGTAACACCCAAATTACAAGCACTCAATTGTCAAAAATAGCTACCACATTAGATAGCACAAATACAGAACATTTCTATTACCACAGAAAGTTCTGTTGGACAGGGTTGTTCTAGAGTCAGGTCTGGACTATTTCTAGGATTCAGTAATATGTTTACTTAAGTACTTGTGTTCTAAAGTCTAAATGTTTTATATTAACCACAATATTTACAAAAGAGGAAAAAATGCTATCTTTTCTTTTTCTCTTTTATTTTAAAAAAATTACATTTTGTTTCCGATTTTGCAGGGGTGGTTCAGACACAAGGTAAAAAATTCAAATGTATAAAAGGGTACATAGTAGAAAGTATTTTTATCTCCCAATTCTTAACCCCCAATCACCACTGCTATCTGTTTCTTGGGTATTTTATGGAAAACAATATGCTGAAAAGTAAACGTTACTTTCATTAAGAACTATTCCTTAATTTTAGAATCAATGTAAATCAAACTAGCTTTCTCAACGTTGTAGAATTTTATTCTAAGGTACACTGCATTTGCACTAGTCGCTGAGTTTTCATGGTATTGCTATATTGTCATCTGAAATATCTTTGGAAAGGATGAAGGGTATTTTTAGAGATTTAAGATACTGTATTTAGAATTCTATGTTTTTAACTTATTCTAATAAAACTTCCAATTCAGAGTAATACTTCCTGTAACTTACATTTTCCATTCTGGCTGTATTCTTTCTCCCACATACTACTTCATCATGCTTGGTGGTGATGTCTTTTCCTTTTCCAATAAAACCCTTTTTGGGAGTAGGAACTGGTTTTGCTAAAGTTGATTAAGACAAGCCAAGTATGTAAAAATAGCAAACACTAAATCGCTGCATTCAATATTGTCTGAAAAAGATATCTGAATCTAATTGTAAGTTACCAAATGAGATTCAAAGATAAATTTAAAATACAAGGAATCACTGGAAACTTAAGTTTTCCTCTGTCCCCAGTCTGTGCTCCCGGAAAGTAAAAGCATCGATACCTGGTCTGTAGGGATCATCACGAGTATCCTGCCAGTCAACCTCATCTTCAGAGCTATCACTGTCTTCATAAGGATGTACTTTTCGATAATTTTCAAAGGAAATGGAAACTTAAAAGGCAAAAATAGTGTAAGATGTATTTAGTAGTACATTACAAGCACTCTGACCACCCCATGGAGATGTCACAATGAGGTCATAGTACCTTTGCTATCTCCATTGAATTTTTTTTCTTCACGCCTAAGCTGTGCATCATATTCTCTGTCAAATTCCATCTGTAGCATCTGAGCCAGCATGAGGTCACTGGAGGTATCAGTGTTTTCTCCAGTAATAAATGGTCCGTCAGCAACACTATTCAAAATAAGGCAATGTAGACTAATATAATGTGCTTGTGTAAACAGATGCTACCAGTTCTGAGTGGGATGTGCCTTTTCCGTATTAAACTATATTAAAGAAACATGAGAAAGAACTTTACCAAACCGTTCCCCCTCTCCCGCTCGGCTGCCCTCTGGCCGATGGCTGGCACCTGCAAGAGCACCAGCTAGGATCAAGAGAGCTGCAAGTTAAAGGGCCTGTAACACAAACCAAGCTGAGGCCCGGAACTCACCTGTTCTGTGTTCTGATCAAAGGAGAGATACATATATGAAAAGATAAACTGCAAACTTTTGATCAAAATTGTACCCTACTTCATTATTCGTTCACTGGGAGAAAATGCAGTTCAACTGTTGCAATAACGAAAACCCTGAGAAACAGAGTGGTCTGCCCAAGAGAATACTGAAAACTAGTCACAGAATCAAGTCCGAAACCCAAGTATCATGAATTCCCAATATGGTGCTCTTTTTACTGCTCTGCTCTTCTAAATGTATTTCTTAATCATTTGTCATGGCAATCACTAATCAAATCCTAAGACTTTGATACAGTAAGCTGCTAGACAAAATAGATTTTGTGAATTTTACTTACACAACTTCAGGAAAAGCAGCAGCTTCTTCTTCTAACTGCAATTCTTTAGCCAACTGTTCACTCATTACATCAGCCAGAGAACAAGACATTGTATTTTGAGGAGTAGCCCATGGACACTATTAAAAAAGAAAAAAAAAGGGCAACTCAACTCATAATAATGAAATTAAAGTACCTTCCAAGCTTGGAAATAAGGTTATCTTTTGAGAATTAGACTAGTTAAATCAATGCAAAATGAATGACTACCTTTTTGCAGAAATCATCTCAAAAGTAAAAATATCTCCCAGCTCAAATCTACTCAAAGATAAACCTAAACCAAGACAGTCAAGAACACTGTCTAGCCTGTTTGGTGGGTGTGTTCTTACAGTTGGAGGAAAGCACCAGGCTACTCTAGCATCACCTGACTAGCCAATGAGTTCATGTAATGCCCCTGTTCTGATTCCATGCTCACCAAGCAATCTTCTGCTTATAATCTCGTTTCTCATAGGAACAGACTACACCAACTAACACAATTCAAAGCCCACTGAGAAGTTATACTTCATCCTAATTTAAGCAGTAAGTCTTCTACATGTAAAAAGTGTGTGTCAGTGTCAGTCCCTCTCAGGACATCTTGGTATATGCTAAAACAAAACCAGCAATGGCAAACAATGAACCCTGTATTTCTGAACTTCTGAAGCTGAGAAATAGATTCTTGAAACAACACTACCAGAGCAAAGTAATATTCTGTGAAACTCTTCCAGAGTGGCCAGCCAGTTGGCCCTCCTTAAAGGAATCACTATTTCAGTCCTCTTGAAATACATACAAACCGTGTGTTTACTTCACAATTCCTAATTTTTGAGGGGGCAGGCTTTACTTAGCAGCAGCAAATGATTCCATTTGATAGTCTAGTGGTTAAGACCATTAATACTGAATAAGATAGCTAAGTATTTCTTGCACTTGCCCAGATCTCTATCCCCCTTTCAAGTTATCCTCCTCCCACCACTGGGCTACTTAAGAACCTTCTAATTAGTCTTTCTGCTTCTGGTCCTGTTTGTTTTCACACCACAACACAATGGTTTTTCTAAACTGCAGATCTGATTGGTTCGGTTTCCTTACTTAAAGTTCTTTAAAACAAACAAACAAACAAACCCTCTTTTATTGTTTTAATGTTTCTCACTGCCTTTAGGATCAAGTCCAAACTTATTTCTTAACGACTACTGTGAGTCCAATTTAGAATACAGCATATGATGGCATGTATTTTAGCCATAAAATTGTTTAAGCAAGTTTAGCCAGTACAGGTCCTCTATTTAAGGGCCTGCTGGGGTGACTCTCAGAGATAACTGAGCAACTGACCCTTGATCACGTTCCATAATGTTGAGGTTTGGGAATCTACTTGGTTCAGATTGTTAGGGTGGAGCACGTAAGGGAGATCAATGATAATTAGAGTTACGCCTAATGAATCAGAATCAGGTTTTACCTCGTCTCACCCTGAGACTGCTGAGATGCACCCAGCCCCAGCACATATTTCTACTAGCCTACGGCAGAATTGTTCCAGCTTTGTCTAGTGCCAGACCTGGGGACCACAGGGAGGTTTCCTCAAGGTGTGACTTTCACTGACTCAGAACTTGTCAGGAACTGGGCACTCTCCTGGTGAGCGTTTTGAGGTCTGGAATCTTAAAGTTCTCTGGAATATGGAGAATATAGCTAATCTACTGGCCACACGACTCAGCTGACATCCTTTGAGGTTCTCTGGGGAGAAGAAAAACACTTGCCTCTTCGCCTAGAAATGCTTGGTCTGATCAAAGTCCAGGTTCCAAAAGGCAAATTACTCTATTCTCTAGCTCAGAATTGTCATCACATTCTGCAATGACTAATAGTAGTAAGACACCACTGTTCACTATATTGGGTGAACATACCTAACTTACATAGATTAAGTCATACACTGGAATAGTTGCAATGTCACCCCTATTTTATAGATTCAGAAACTGAGACAGGAAAGTTTTTTCACTCAAGTTGGAAGTGCTGAGATTTGAACCAAGGCAGCAGGACTTAAGAGGCTGTACTCTCAGTATTTTGCTATACTTAATTTTGCTTCCTTAATCACCTTGTCTTGGGGTATGAGAAGCAAGCTGCTATACCACCTGCAGTCTGAAATCCAAATTTCTCAGCAAGAAATGCCCTTCACAAATGACCTAACTTATCCTTCCAGTCTTGACTCTCACCTGTCTATGCTCTGGCAACACTAATTACATGCCAAACATGGCATACTTTTACCCCTCCATGCCTTCACGGATTCTCTTTTGCTCTATTTCCCCCAATTAAATGTCACCTCTCCCGTAAGATTATCTCAGTTGTTTAGACAAAATTAGCTCCTTTCCTTTATCTCTCCATACCACTGTTGGACGGTTAATACATCAGCCACAACCCAGCAAGATCCCCTTGAAGGGCCCGGTCTTCTCATTCCCAGAGTCCAGCATAGGGCTTCAGACATAATGAGGCATTCATTCATTTACTGAACAACATATACCAAAAGGAAACCTGGAGATACTTCATGGAACTGCCAGGTTGCCCCTAGGCTGTGGAGGTCTGGCGCCTTTCTACATCCCTCCTATTTTGAAGTCCTTTTCTCCATCGTGAAGTTAGCCCCTTTGCCCACCCACTTCTGATGCTTCCCGTCTCTTGCCAGCAGTCAGTTCTACTAAGGTGTTAAATATCAGCTAAAAATCCCTCAGAGAGGCAAAAATGGCAGGCAGTAACTGTGTCATTTTGAGGCAGAGGTCTCCCTACTGCCAAGAGAGAATGACTCAGAAAAGGAAACACGCAGAGAGCACCACGACACCCGAGGTGCCCCCTCCTACTGGTCTTGCTCCTCGGAGCCTTAGACCCTAGGGCTGCACTTCCCTGCACCTCGCCGACCAGCTCCGCCGGGCCACCTCACACTGAGGCAATCTCCTTGGGTGAGGTAAAGAATAACTGAAAGTTTGACAATGTCAGTATTTTGAATCAAACCCAAACTCTTCAAACCAGTAGCCCAGCTGTCCCTCCATAAAAGGCTTCGGGCTGTGAGGGACAGCTGCCGGGCAGGGGCAGTCCTCCACGGCAAAAGCAGCTCCCTACCCGGAGGGGGGCTCAGAAAATGTACTGGGGGCTCCTACGAATGGGCACCACAGGGCGGTGTAGGGGAATCCTGTCATCCTCTTGCAACTCTTCAGTAAATCAAACACTCTTCAGAAATAGAGAAACTCTGTCAAATGTTCAAAAAATAATAAATCTAAGGAGATAAAAGTAAAAGGCCCTTCATCATCATGCTCTATCCTAGTGACCAACGTCAGTTCCCACTACTCCCAACATCAACACAAACTGCCCACTGCAACAAGGTCTGATGGGAAACTCCACACAATCCTTTCCAGTAGGTTATTCTGCTTTCAATGACATCTATCAAGCCCATAACCAGCTCCCTGATTCTTTCTTGTTTCTGAAGACCCCTGACCCATCCTGTTTTCCCTTCCTCTGGGAAACTGCCACCACTAAACTCAGCAACGTGGGGTCTTCACTACTCCCACTTCTCCCACACCTGGCTGGCTGCAGATTAGAGGGAAATCATTCCCCTTCCTTCTACCCCTAAAGATGCACCCCTAGAAGCCTATCCCACTTCTTTTTTTTAATGGAGGTACTGGGGATTGAACCCAGGACCTTGTGCATGTTAAATATGCACTCTACCAATGAGCTATTTCCCTATCCGCCCCCCCCCCACTTTTTTTAAAAAAAGGTTTTACTGCACACAACTATGTGGAAAGAATCAAGCAAACTAAAAAACCAGAAAACATGAAGGAGGCACATAATAACAAAAATTCAGGCCTCAACTTGAAGCAACTGAAGAGAATTGTAACCCACAGGAAGGTTCCTTTTCTGCTCGTGCAGCTAGAAGACATAAGGTAAGCAAAATATTTAAGCAGGTAATTTTACTTCTCAAGACAAGGATCTCCGCAAAAAGTGATCTGGGTCTACAGAACAGCACTATTTTTTTTTAAACTTTCAATTTTAGAGTACTTTAAGATTTACAGAATAATCACAGATAGTATAGCATTCCCAAATACCCTATACCCAGTTTCCCTGTATTAATATTATACATTTATCACAATTAATGAACCAATACATTATGATTAAATAAAGTCCATACTTCATTCAGATTTCCTTAGTTTTCCCCTTATGTCCCTTTTCTATTCCAGGATACCATCCAGGATACTGTATGGCATTTAGTCATCACGTCTCCTTAGGCTCCTCTTGGCTGTGAGTTTCTCAGACTGTCCTTGTTTTTGGCGACTTCGCTAGTTTTGAGGAAGACCACTAATCCATTTGTTACAGCTCTTTCCAACAGAGCCACACACTTCCTCCCTTTTGCCTACATTTTGTCAATTCTCCCTTCTTGAAATATTCCCTAAAATTCTTTGTTCATAATAGCAGTTTGGCTATTATGCAGTTTTATAACTGCAAACCCCAAGTCCCTTTCAGGGTGTCTAAAAGGTCAAAATTATTCTCATGATAGTTCTACGATACTCTTTGTCTTTCCACTCTCATTCTCTCAGGGGCATGGTGTGGGGTTTTCCAGTCTGTATCAGATACAATCACAGCACTCTAGTGGCCACTTGAATGTGTGCACGTGTATTCTTGTGTTTTCCAAAATTTTCTAAGGTAGTAGGTTTAAGATATAAATGCACAGTTTTAGAGATTAACGCAGTTTTGCTTTGATTACCTGCTATAATCTACATATCTGTGAGGATGGACTTACTTTGTCTACTTCAACTAATACGTACTGCAACAGACTGAAGTGAAAAGGGGCTATGAGAATCCAGCTGTCTGCTATCACGTCAGACATTAAAGCGATTTACAAAAATACAAAACAATACTAGTCTTCACTATTTTTGTTTTGGAAAATAGATTTTTCAAAACAGAAAAATGTTATTTATATTAACATAATGACTTAGATCACTTGATAAACATTTTCAACATCTCAGTTTTAATTTGATATGACAAATATCAATAGATTTTATCAATATAAACAAAAGTTCTTTGGGGTCCTCAATAGTATTTTAAGACTGTAAAGAAGTCCTGATGGAAAAGTTTTGAGAATCACTGGCCTTTAACATTCTTTCCATTTTCCAAGACTTTTCTCAAATCTCCACTCCTCCATGTAGGCTTCTATAATCACTTTACTTTTCCAAGAAGTTAGAGAAGGAAAGGATTAAGCGATACTTACAACATCTAATTGTTTTGCCTATGAAAATGCTGTCTTCCCATTGGAGCATCAATAAACCCCAGGATGATATTCTTGTTAAAAGATGAAAATGAAATTTTATAGTTCTGATGGTGAACACGTAAATGAAAATATGACTGATGACAAATATTTTATTACTGAATTGATTTTGTAAGTGAAATTTGTTGTGAAGTTAGGTATTCTGAACAAACTTTGTCTCAGTTGACATTTTCACAAGCTTTTATAGATGCTTAACTGGAGGAATTTAACATGTAAGGATATATCTATTAGTATCTCTCTTCTGATTTCATCCTTTCAGGTCTACTGATCTTGGTCTTGTAAACAAGGCCTTAATAGAAAAAAATACACAAAGTAACACATAGATGTAACCACATTTGCCAGTGGAATATCTGAGAATTCTCCCTGTGGTTGTATGAGAACTTTTATAAAAATTCCCTTTACTTAATGGCTATTTCCCCCACTTTCTGTTAACATCTAGTCTAAACAGCCAATGAGATTAACAAGTGACCCTTTAAATCGAACAAATGTTCAGTGGGTGAAATGGATGAAGCTGGTCAAAAGGTAGAAATTTTCAGTTACAAAAAAAAAAAAGTCATGAGGATGTAATGTACAACTTGATGACTACAGTTAACAATACTGTATTGCATATTTGAAAGTTGTTAAGAAAGTAAATCTTAAAAGTTCTCATCACAAGAAACAAAAATTTGTAATCCTGTATATTAACTAGACTTACTGTAGTGAGCATTTTGTTTAATATATACATATATCAAATCATTATGTTGTACACCTTAAATTAATATATGGTCACATGTCCATTAGATTAAAAAAAGAACAATTATGAAGCTAAAAGAGTGGATTCCTTCACTACTTTAATTTGAGGAACACAAAAATCCCTATTGAAGCACTTGTGCTTTCAAGCAAACCCTCCACAAGTGGCAGAAGAGTCTTTTCATTCTTCTAATGAAAGTATCATGAAAAGGAGCAGCCTGAAACCAGAATCCAAATGTGAAATGTGAAATAAACATTATATTTAGACATTACAGGAAAAAGCTTAAACGTTAAAGCCCAAGCAGATGAGAATTCATAACCGTCTTGCAGTATGTAAACATTAGAGTAGGGGAGAGAGGGTGCGCCTGTATTTATCTCTTACTACTTCAAAAACAAGTAACTGCCGAAGCAGGATAACCACACTTGCCAAGTTAAGGAAACAGCTTCCTAACCACCCTTCTGTCCGGCTTTTTGTGTGTAATTGGGCTGACTCACTTAGCCCGTGGAAAACAAGTTGGGGCTTGCTTTCTCTCAAATGTCAGCGTCTCTAAGCGAGTCCTCCTCAAATATACGCTACAGAGGTTCATAAATCAAGGTACAGAACTAGGCAGAGGCTCCAAACCACCCAGGGTCCCACTAACCAGCGCCCCGTCCCTGCCTCTCCTTCCCCGCTGCGGCAGCCCCGCCGCCCGCCCTCTCCTCCCTTTCTGAGGTGGCCGGGGTCTCGCCCAGAACCTCTCGAGCCGCCTGCGGAGCCTCCTCGGGGCCTGCCACCCTCTCCAGGCCTTCCGAGAGGGTCAGCCCCGGTGACTAAGGCAGGTACATCAGCCCCGACAGCCACTCACCTTGCTGGGTCCCCAGGCCGCTGCCGGCCCGGGCTCAGGGGATGCCACTCCAACCAGATCCATGTGGGAGAAGCAGCTGGCGACCAAAACAGAACAGAGGTGGCAGGACCGGGAAGCAGGCTCCGCCGAGGAGACAGGCAGTGGGGCAGAGGCGACAGGCTGCTGGTGCCGGAGCTGAAGTGACAGATGGCGGCGGCGGCGGCCGCGTCCGGAACCAGACTTCTTCTCTTCCGCCCTTTACGCGGGATCGCTCGCTTCCCATTGGCCGCTGCCCGGCTCCGCATTAGGTCACCATTCCCCGCCCCCGGAGGACCGCACTTCCGGTCGTTGCCCCCAGCCGGGGACTGGTGGTCACTGTCGCCCTTGCCTGGCAGTACAGGGGCCGGGTGTGGCTTCCTCTGGCCAGGCATTACCGTGTACCTGTTCCGCCTCCCTAGCTGCCGGAGACGGCCGCTGGATCTAGTTAAACGGAAGGCTGCGTGGACTATATGTAAACAAGCAAACCAAGCTCTCTGTTCATTCATTATTTCCCGGGTGAATTCTAAACTGGGATGGTACCGGAGACGGAAAATGGCAGGTTTACAGAGGGGAGACTGGAGAAGACGGTCGGATTTTGTAATTGCAGTTGTCGTTAGGAGGCGGGGCGTGGGATGTGAAATTTTGTAAAGTGTGTTACGTAACATTGAGCAAAAATACCGCAGCATAGTAAGTTTTGATTCGGTATTTTGTAGGGAGATTTTCATAACGTGTCTGGATAAAAGTAGCTAAGCATTACACCTCATTAATTATATCCATGTTCGAAGTACAGCAGTAACTCGTTAGTCCTCAAAATAACCCTGAGCGGTGAATTCTACCGTTATCTCAACTTCACTGAGGATGAAACTGAGATACAAGAGGGGTAAAGTTAATATGAATTCCTTAAAAAGAGAATACTCAGAATGAGAGAAAGACATTTTCCCCCTAGAACTAATGTAAGTTATGAATCCTCAAATACAGTGAATCATGAGCAAACTAAATGAAAGAGATTTTGATATTCTTTTTTCAGGGGCATTTAGGGAGTTTTGAAGAGTATACAGTTGCTTCTGTCATCTTTTGAGAATTGTCCATGTGTGCTGTCACACACACACACACACACACACACACACACACACACACACACACACACACACACACACATTATATAAAAAGATTAATGAGAGGAAAAACCCCACAAAAAACTGTTTAATCCAAGCTCCCCTCTTTTTTTATTCAATAAACATTTGTTGAGGGTTTATGGATCAATTTTCAAAAAGTAAATTAATAACTATGACCCTTTTGTCTCATAGATCTCAATTAACAATACAAATAGTTAAATTGTGTGTATGTGTGTGTGTATAGAAGGTCTAACTTAGTCTCATATATCACCTTGTTGTTTTTCCATGTAAGACTTGATTTTTATTCAGTCTTTGTTTTGTGGAACAGAATAATGCAGCTTTGGAAAAATCAATCTCTGGTAAGATCTATCAGCACTTTTGCTACAAATGTCAACTCCTATTTGTATGGTTCTTTATTGTTGTAGTTGTTCCTACTTGCTAAGCAAATTCTGTCAGAGAAAATAAGTTAGGCAATAACTGGGAAATAAGGCCTGAATATGAATTTTTTCATCTACTAAAAGAGCTCAGGAAAATCTCAGGTAAATAATAACCACTGATTTCAAGCAAATTCTTTTGGGCAAAAATCTCCTTTGTAAGGACTCTTTAGCTCAGAAATAGGTTTCCTAAAATAATATCAAGGAAAAATAACTTTTTAGTTTATTTGTGTTTTCTATGGAGACAACGTATCCAATATTTTCTTGGATAATATAGTCTGATAAGCAATTTTAGGTTGGGAATACAGATAAAAAAAGAGTGATGGTTTCCTGGCATATGGGATATTTCCAAAAACCTGTGTGTTTCTACATGCTGGGACACTTGTATCTCTAGTTCCTGACAGAGTCCATCAGTGTGTGCTACCATCTGCCCAAAGCCTAACTAGGTCAGTTTTCCACCCTAGAGGCTAGGAATAGTCGCTGTGCTTGAAACTCTACTTTTTGAAGGATTTCTTACTTTAAGGAAATTTCAAAGCAATTGGATTGACGTCTCCTAAAGGAAAAATTATTCTCGTTATAGTCCCTCCCCGCCCCCCCCATCCTGGCCTTCCTTTAAAATAGCATTTATTGTTGTTAGCTTTTAAGGTGCCATTTGCAAAAATAATACAGACTGAATGTAGAAAACAGAATTCAGTAAAGCACAAACAACAGTCTGGTCCACCGGTTGGAGCCAATATTCGTAAACTTTTCTCTCTAAATGCTAATTGAGTGTTGTGGACTGTTTTGTCAACTGCCTTTTTCCCCCTCCTCTACCATTTTCTACTTTTTTACAAGGACAACGGTCCTCTCTTGCTCTCCACAGGGTCGCAGCACTGGCACGTTGGCTGCCGCCCCGCCCACCGCCCGGCTGCAGAGCCTGCTGAAGGGCGGCCCCTTTAAGAGGCAGGCGCAGGGGGCGGTCCCCGCGCCGATTGGCGGAGCTCGCAGCCACGTGGCAGTCCTGGCCGCAGCGGCGGTGGCCCGGCTCCGGCGGTGGCTGTGGGGCTCCCGGGGGGGTCCCCGGGAAGGAGCGCAAGTTGACAGATGTACATGAGGAGGTGCCTGGTCGGCCTCACGTTTTGTATCTGCTACTTGGCTTCTTACCTCACGAACAAGGTGAGGGGGGCGGGCGCGGGGTCGTGAAGATTGGCAGTGGGGGATCTGAGTTCCCAAATCGTACGCGGAGCAAATGCTGCCTCCAGATTTTTATCTGATTTGTTGCTGATGATGACGGAGAAGACGACGACTCTCTGTACGATGCTTTTTTAGAAATAGGTTTGTTGGACAGTACTGTCCCCATTTATCGTCCTGTAATGCATTCTTTACATTTCCTGGGAAGCCAGGTTTTTTGACTGGTGAATTCTCAGGAACTTAATTTTGGGATATGTGGACTACTTTTTAGGGAAAGAAAAAAACAACTGGCTCCTGTTCCCTCGGAGATGAAAGAGTAGGAGAAGGAATCAGTCACATCCTGCCTCCTCTTCTAAACACGCCCCTGCCTCAGAACCCCACAAGATTCCAGAAGCCTTTAAATAGGAGATATCAATCCATCTCCATTTCCGCCTCACACCACTGATTTCCAAACCTATTTTTACTGTCTCCATCCCAGGGACTTCCAGTGTATTCAAGAGTTTTTCGTGGAATTATTTAAAAAAATAAAATGTAAACTTAATTTTGTTTAAAGTGATGTTATAAAACCCTTTTGATGAAGAGGCAGAAAAGCAGTGGTACCATGTTTTTATTTTGTTAGGAGGGAGAAAGTGGCCTTGGATTTGGTACCATGCAGGGAAATGTTGGATCCCCATGGGCTACAGTAGGGCATCACCCCATCCTAGACTCTGGGAATGGACACTAAACCAAAGTGGTGATACAGGGCCCAGGACCACCTTTCCCCACTAAAGGCCTCTACTGCTCTCTCCCCACTCCCTTCCTGAGGAAAAAACCCTCTTGCTCTTTGCAAAAGAACTGTTAACAAACAGCATTTTCTTATACCTTCTTTCTTAATGTGAGTGGCTGTCTTCAGTATATTCGGAGGATGCCCCTGAACTCCGCTTCCACCTTGTCCAGTTAATTTTCAGTTATGGTGGTGGGCTTCTGAAGATCCAGTAGTACCACCTTTCTGGAAGGCAGTGATAACGTTTGCATCCTGGCTCAACCTTCTTGGCCTTTGGGACTTTAATCTCTCTAAACCTAAATTTTTGAATTTCAAGATGGGATTAAAAAGTCCTTTTCAAAGAGTAGTTATGAGGATTAATTGATATAATGTTCATAAGGAGGGTGGCCGAGTGCCCAGCATTATGATAAATGCTCTATAAGATAAGTGGTAGGTGCTCTAGAAGAAAGGAAAGGAGGAAGGGAAGACAGTCTTTTGCTTGTGGTACGACACAATAATGACTAGCTTTTAGCAGATTTGTTCTTTTCCTCATGGGACAGGTAGCTAAACTAAGAACATTAGTTGGTGGTAGACCTACTCAGGAATATATGAATTTGTGAAAACCTGGCTTTTTCATTTAACTATTCAAATTTGTCTAGCTAACCTGATGGATATATTGATAATGTTTCACTTTAAAAACAGAATGACCTTACTTTGTTTCTATATAATCATCAGAAAGGGCAGAGTAACAGGTCTTTCATGAAAACCCACAAGTCAAGTCTTTAGTATGACTTGGAAGGTCATTTTTTTCCCCAGTGTGTGATTTTTGGGAGGTATAAAGCCTTTTTTGAAACTTGAGTGTACTTATGTTTCTTCAGTAGGGATTACTTTGATTATATGGTTTATCAATTCACTATAATTTGAAAATGTCCATTAACCTGGTATTTGTTTTTCAGTATGTTCTGTCTATCTTGAAGTTTACCTACCCTACATTATTCCAAGGGTGAGTATCTTCTATGCTTTCTATACACGTTTGTGGGAAATATCCAACCAGCATCATTTAATGTCCTTTAAAATATTTTTAATGACTGCATAGATTTTTTTCATCAGATAGACATACTATTAATTTATTTAGCCATTCTATTAATGGCATTTAAATTATGTCCCATTTTGGGGGTATAAACACAACAATGTTATCAAACATTTTTTGCATTCAAATCTGCCAAATTTCTAACTATTTTTTGAAATAGATTCCTATATAAGAAATTTAGATAAAAGAATATGAACTTCTTTAGTATTCTTTTTGAATATTAACAAATTCTTTTCCAGCATCATTTTACCAATTAACAATGTTACCCAGTCTGTATATGAAAGTGTCTACGATGTTGTATTCAAACCACAACTGTTAACTTTTTTCCTCTCTCTGCTGATTTCATGAGCAAAAAATTTGTTTTGTCTTATCATTTCTTAGATGAAGTTGGACAGTTTTCTTCTGTTTATTACCCACTTGTATCTCTTTTTTAGTGAATTATCTATTTGTGCTTTTTACCCCTTTATTTTTACTAGGGTTTTCATATTTTTCTTATTAATTTAATTCTTTATATTTTAAGGATGCTAACCACCTTTCCATCATATTTATTGGAATTTCTTTTTTCAATTTGTTCTTTGCTGTTTTCATTTTGATTATAATTATTTTGATTATTTAATTTTTAAGTGACCTCATAGAAAATTCATTGTTTGAACATAGGAATGAAGCTGCAGAGAGAAACACAGAGGAATCCAGTGTGTGGTCTTGTGACTGGGGGATGCTATTGTTAGAAAAAAGATAGAAAGTAGTACAGGATCAGGTCTATAGTCTGGGCAGTGCAGAAGCAGCATGGAGTGCTCTGGCACTCACATTACCTTTTTCACCTCAAACTCTGCCCTCCCCCCAGCTTTAAAAAAATGTGTTTCTATTGATTGTGTCTTTTGTGATTGATACTATTGCTTTTATGTTTATTCTGCTCCATCACAAGATCATGTAGCTATTCACCTATATGTCATTAGAGCTTTTGTTCAATTTTTAATTATTGTCCATTTATTTTAGCTTATAGTGCAGTGTGAAGAAATCATCCCTCCCCTAATGGTTTCATTTATACTACCCTCATTATTTGTCAGTTTTTATGAAAAGAGGCTAGTGCTAAATTGTTTCAATTATTATAGCTTTTAAATATGTGGCAGAACACGCCATCCCTCATTCTCTTCTTCCTTTTTTTTTTTTTTTTAATATCACACAAATGCACACACAAAAAAGCAGATGTAGAGATCTTAATGTCAGACAAGGTTGAATTCAGGACAAAAAGAGTTAAGCAAGTGAGAAAAGGTGTATTATAATGCTAAAACATGCAGTTCAAAATGAAAAGACACATTACAATGCTGGAGCATGAAGTTCAAAATGAAAATAAAATAGTGATGAGTATCAACCAGCAAAACAACAGGGTATCATCATTTGACAAGTAAAAACTCTGGGAATTCTAGGGACAAATAGCAACATACTAGTATTAGGAGATAAATTTACTACCAGTTTTCCATGACAGATCAACTGGACAAACAAAAAACTAGTGTGTGTGTATATATAAATAACTAAATAATACAACTAATAGTTAAATATCAAACTCTGTATTTTGAAAATAAAGATTATACTTTCTTTTCAAATGCCCATGGAATATTAACCATGAATAAAAGATCAATTATTTACAAAAAAGTAGCAATTATACCATTCCAGTGCACTAAAACTAGATCTTCATACCAAAACTAAAAATCCCTACTTACAAATGGTTCTTGAAAGTGTAAAATGATAGTCTTCATTCATAAGAAAAATATAATATAAAATATATTTTACCAATAAGATTTGCAAAATAAAATTTCAAAATCTGATAACATGGCATTGATGAGGATGTAGAAAGCAGGTGCAGTCATACCTTGATCATGGGTGGCAAATTGGTAAAATATCTACAATTGGCACTTCGGTAGAATAAAGCAACATTGCAATGGTTTTAATCCTCCAATCCAGCAATTCTGCTTCCAGGAATTTACCTGAGAGATTTACTTGCATTTATGTACATGAAATATGTACAAAGATATACATGTGAACCATTGCAGCTTTTGTGACAGCAAGCATTTTTAAACAACCTAATTTTCATCTATACAGAACCAGTTAAATAAATGATACTGTATTCCTAATGGAATATCATTCAAACATTTAAAAAAAGGAAACTCTCATATATTAACGTGGAAAGGTCTTCATAATGCACTTGATGGGGAACAAAAGCAAGTCCATAACAGTCTATAACACTTCCATCATGTCAAAGTGTATGTATGGTTTTTTTATTAAAAAAAAAAAAAGAAACTAGTGAGAGTGGTTATTATAGGAAAAGATGGACACAATGCAGATAGTGAACAAGGGGAAGGAAGAAGGCTTTTCACCACTTTTTTATGAATTTTTGTTCTTTATATTATCACTAATTTGTAATTTTAGGTGAACTTTAGAATTACTTTGCCAGATAATAGTTCATGTTTCATAGCAAGTATTTCATACCTCATATTTCATAGCAAAACTTTAAAAAGTATCATCTATGGTTGTGTGTATTTCAGCCAACAAGGCTGGAATATTGCCTTCTCATTTTCAGATCCTGACTGTCCTTCACTTTTCTCCGGGAAGAGGGGCTTAGGGAACTTATATGTGGAAGGATGGTGTTTTCACCTGAATTGGCTTTTCCCCTCCTTGTAGAGGAGTCCGACTGAATGCACCTCCCTCAATAGAATGTAAGGTCTATAAAGGTCAAGAATTTAAAAAAAAAAATCTGTTTTGTCACTGGAGTATCCCCAATGCCAAGAGCCATGCCTGGCACATAGGAGGTGCATAGTAGGGCAGAATAACTCATTCTACAAAAATGTATCACAGGCACACTATGCACCAGTCACTTTTCTAGACACTTGGGCTACTTCAGTGAAGAAAAGAAAGACGCCTGCCCTCCGGAGCCTGCTTGCCTCTGTGTGTCCCTTCACTTTACCTGCCGTGAATGGTGTCCTCTGTCCCGTTGCCTGATTCAGAAACCTGGGCTATTCTTGATATCTCGACATCTAATTAACTACCAGGACCTGTAAAAGGCTTTAGAACCTGTCCATCTTCTGAATGGCCTCCTCCCGGGCCATTGTGATCTCTCAGATTCCTCTCACAACTCCTGCCTTGCTTCCTGCCCCCTAGTCTTGCTTCTCTTAACAAACATTCTCTCCCTTGTAAAAAAGAGGGCGCTTTCCCAAAGGCAAATGTGACAGTGGGCTCCCATGCTGCAGACCCTTCAGTGGGTCCCCAGTTTGAAGCCCCAGCTCCTCCATGGTTGACATGGCCTTTCATGGCCAGCCCTTCTTCTCCAGTGTCAGCTCCTGCCGCCCCCGCCTTGAGCGCTCACAGGCTGAGGTCAGGCTGGTTGAACTTACCTGAGAGGCTTTGAACGAGCCGTTGTCTCTCTCACCTGTGGGCCTTCGTCCATCCTGGGCTCCCACTTGGAACACGATTCAGATTTCCTTCACCTGGGAAGACTCACCAGCTCGCTAGGCTGGGTTAACCGCCCCGTGGGGCGGCTTGTGCTCCGGGTACTCTTCCTGTTAGGGCTTTCTCACACCGATTGTGACTGCTAGTTAGTTAGCTTACTTCCCACCAGACCAGGGTTTCTCAGCCTCGGCACTAGTGACATTTTGAGCTGGATCCTTCTTTGTCGTGGGGGCCTGTCCTGCATGTTGGGGGAATGTTTACTCTGCAGCATCCTGGCTCGTGCTCATCAGATGCCAATAGCAGCCCTCCTTTCCCCCACCTCCTTTTGTGACAACCAAAAATGTCTCCAGGTGCTGCCCTTTGTCCCCTGGGGGAAAAACTACATAATTGAGGTCCCGATGGAGGGCCTGACTCATATCTGTTTGCTCTGCCTGGCTGAGTCAGTGGGACATAAAACCTGGATCTTACAGGATGAACGAGTGTCCGTTCACCCAGAGAGATGGGAAGAACATTATGAACCAAGAGGGCTGCGTGTGCAAACTCTAAGAAATATCAAATGGCCTGGCACAGTGCCAAGGCTGTGGGCTGTTCAGTGTGGCTGGAATGTAGCTGCCACCAGCAGATGGACAGGAGCTGACCCTGGAGGGGGCGGGTGCAAGTCCCGGAAGGCTTGCATGTCACACGCAAGTGACTTTATCCTGTAGGCCAGGGGTTCTCAGCTGTCATGTCACAACACACGGGTGTGTTGTAACCACCTCCGAGGTGAGGTATCTCAAGTCGTAAGCAGAAATAAGGTGTTGACATTTATGAATGACTCACTGAAAGTAAAAAAGCAATTAGTGTGAAACAGGATAAAGTTTTGCCTGCCTTACCCGTCACTCATGTGGCGTTTTGCTATGCTTTTTGTAGTGGGCAGGGGAGGGATGTTTATCTTTTAACGTGTGCTCCCCCTATACTCTGCACGGGAGGACGTGTGTCTCACATGAGCTCCATGACCCCAAGTGTGTAGGGGCAGAAAAGAGGCTGAGGGCTGCTGTGGGAGGATCAGCCCTTTTAAAAATAAGGAGCATGATTCAGTTTGCATTTTAGAACAAAACCTTTGGCTGTGAGATGGAGAATGGAAGGTACAGGGCAACCCTGGAGAGAGGGAGGCCAGTGAGGGGACTGTTGCTGTGTTCCAGGTGTGAGGTGATGAGTCTGAATTGGGAAGAGGGAAGGAGAGGGCGGCTTCGGGTTTCAGAGTTGTTATGGGGATAAAGTCAATAGGATTTTGTAAGTAGATGAGGGAAGTGATGGCAGAGGAGGGCCAGGATGACATCCGGGTTTCTTGTTTGGCTGATTAGGGATGGTAGAAGGATGCTCAGGATGGGGAGGGGGAGGTTTAAGGTCATGCTATAGGCGTGTTATCATTGGGAGCTTGTGGGGTCTCAGGGTGGCCACATCCTGGTGAGAAGGAGGATTTGGGAATCATCAGTGTAGAGATAATGGAGAAGTAAGTAGTGACTGTGGGAGAGTTCGTTCAGGAAAAGTCTAGGATAAGAAGAGAAGACCATCAGTATCAGCTCTCAGTGATACGGCTGGGCTCGAGGGAGCAGGAGAGGTTGAGAAAGAGGGATCTAAGAACTGGGATGATAATGAGGAGAAAGTAGGAGACAGGAGTTATAAGAAGGATCGGATGCATGTATTTGTGTCAGGCAGACAGATCTAATGGGGCTGGATGGCGTTTGAGACCACGGAGCTCTTAAATTCACATTGGCCTGGATTCTTCTCAGGTGGCAGACGCTGATTGGTGGACTTTTGCTTCATGTGTCATGGAAGCTGGGCTGGGCGGAGATCAACTGCAGTTCAAGGTAGGACCACCCCTTCTGTGCTTGATACATGATTCACAGTTTGCTTCCTCTTATATTGTTTAACTGATGGTGTTACATTGGGAAACACGGATGTTTGTTTGAGTTGTTTGATCTCTTAATTCCCTTCTAACCTTGAGATTCAATGATTTTATAATCAGATAGAACTCAGTAATGTTTTCCTGGTTAATGATGCCACTAATGTATATTAAAATTAATTGCAATATATAATTTAAAATGCTGTATTAATTTGGTTATGTTTTAGATCATAGGGCCCCTATGAATAAGTTATTAAATCAGCTTTAATTTTGGGGGGGTAAATTTTTGAATTTGCAGTTATTTCCTGCTTATGGAAAAGTTAGAAATAGCACAGAGAATTCTCATACCCTTTACTCAGATTCCCCAATTATTATTTTACCCTGCTTCTCTTATCACTGTCTCTTCACACACACACACTTTTTTTTTCTGAATTATTTGAAAGTTGCAGATTTGAGAGTAAGATACCTCTTTTCTTTACTTATAACTTGTATTTCCTAAGAGCTAGGACATTCTCTCACATGACTACATCATTATCAAAATGAGGAAATTAACATCGATACAATACTATTATCTGTAAACCATACTCATATTTTGCCACTTTTCTCAATAATAGTCTTTATAACCCTTCTCACAAAAATTCTGATCCAGAGTCCAATTCAGATCACAATTAGCATTAGTTGCTATGATTCTATTAAGACAGCTTTTCAAATAGATTTAAAAGAAATGTCACAACAAGTTTATACTGTATAGCACAGGGAACCATATTCAACATCTTATAGTAACTTATGGTGGAAAAGAATATGAAAACAAGTATATGTATGTTCCTATATGACTGAAGCACTATGCTGTACACCAGAAATTGATACAACGCTGTAAACTGACTATACTTCAATAAAAATATACATACATTAAAAAAATGTCAAAGACCATGACATTTTTCAGCCAAAGTTATAATCTGAATTGGCTATCCACTCCTGCCTCACCTGAATAAATTCCATTGATTCTTTGAGAACATCGTGCCTTGCCTGAAATTATGCATAAAACGAAGAGAAAATGAAGTCAAGGTTTACATGAATAAGGTAAACATCCCAACTAAATGATCAGGCCAAGCCATTTGCCTTGTGATCCAAGTTATCTGCCCAACTTCTCCATGAGTCAGATTAACTACTTCATTGCTAAGTTACCCCTTGGCCTGGCACTCTGGAGAAGCTTTGAGAACGAGTCCAGTATAAATACTAATAATTTTGGCTTCTCCTGCAAATACATAACTAGAGAGCAAAACACTGGTTTAAGAGGCTTTACAAAGGAGAGTCCCTGGGAACTTGGGTTTGGATTCACTTTCTTGACCCAATTAACATCCTGGTCCATATTCTAAAAGAATATCACACGAAGGATGCTTACTAATCCAAAGGAGCAGTTCATTAAGTCAAAAATTTGCATTTCCATGGTATGGAATCCTCTACTTAATAAAATATACTTTTGGTATTTTACATGTGATACCAAGTGCAAGTCTTACTTTATAGTTTGTTGTTATGGTGGATAGTTCCCTAAGAACTGGGTCTTCATTCAAAAGAACATGAGCCCTGAATTCACAAGGCCTTTGATAGTTCTAATATTCAGTTAAATAATGAAGCATTTTGACCCCAAGTAGTTGAATGTATTTCTCTGCAGAAGCAAGAGAACTGGCTGTCAGATTTTGGACTGAGGTCCATCGGTGCTAATCAGCTTGGGTCTTCTGCTCTCACAGTGACCCTGACTTTATCTTATGATTTCTGATGTGAAGTATTTACTTATTAATAATGGTCTTTTAAACATTACTTTAGTTATGTTTCCTTAAAAGCAATGCCATTGTTCATACGGGAACTTTTTTTGTAAGTAAAATATATGTAACAAATTTATCATTTTAAAACAATTTTTAAGCATATAGTTCAGTGGCGTTAATTCACAATATTGTGCAGCCATGACCATCATCCATTTCTAGAAATTTTCATCATCCAGAACAGAAACCCTATACCCATTAAATAAGAGCTCCCCTTTCTTCCATCCCCCAGCCCCTGGTCAGCCTCTTTTCTAGCTTCTGTCTCTATGAATTCACCTATTCTAGGCACCTCGTTTAAATGGGATCATACAGTATTTGTTTTTTTTTTTGTGACTGGTTTATTTCACTTGGCATAATGTCTGCAAGCGTCATCCATGAAGTAGCATGTGTCAGAATTTCCTTTTTTAAGGCTGAATAATATTCCATTGCGTATGTAACACATTTAGTTTATTCATTCATCCATTGATGGCATTCTTCACACTTAATTGCTTTTTTTTTGTGGGTGGAGGAGGGGGAATGACTAGTCAAACCAGGTAAAGTAAAAAATTCTCAAGATTCTTTTCCTGGAAGAAGTGGTCCTAGACAGAGAAGTTTGAGACCCACTAGACAGAGCTGGCCCTTGAATTCGCATGATGCTAGGTGCCACCCATCTCGGAAGATCCATGATAGTATCCCTTTTTTGTCCCCTTGCTCAATTTTCTAGAGACTTTTTCACTTCTGTCCCCTGGACTTCCTTTGGTGGTCTCACAGCCACACACATGGTGTCAGCTCAGTTAAGCTTCAGATCCCCGTGTTCTAGTTTGTAGTGAGTCTTGTGGTTCATAACTGCTGTCCCAGCTCAGGACTTCCAGTTACCATGTGCGCTCGGCAAAGGGGTGTTACCAGACAGATGGCAGCAAGGAGCCAGCACCAGTGTTCCTTCGTGTGTGCTTGGGCTGGGTCTGTGTTTGCTGTGACCATGTTTCCTGCTTGGCTTTGCTTTCTGATTATGTCACTAGAGAACCACAGCCCAGCTTTGCTGTGTCACCGAGCAGAGAGAGAGCAGAGCTCTACTGAAAAAGGAAGCAACAGCAGGAAGACGGTTTTGCATCCCCGACATCATCGTGGTTGGGGATTATAATGATGGGGCTGGAGGGCGAGCCCCAAATTGTTCCTTAATAGTAATCACCATAGAGAGCTCATTTAGACTGTCCTTGTAGGCTGGAGCACAGCAGAATCCCTGATTCCCCCTGGCCACGTCATGTATTGACACCACCAAGTGGCCCACTGGAACCATTCTCCTCCCAGGATGTTTGCCCAGCAACTGGTTGTTATCACTGGGTGTTGGGTGCTGCCCTGGAAGCCTCTGTCTTGAGAAAGACAGCCCTGGTTTTCAGCCACAAGCTTGTCATTATATGGTGGCTACTGCTGTTGCCAAGACATTGCAGAACATTGAAGTGATTTTTCTAGCAGCGTTGGAAGTCCTGTGCCGAAGCCTTTCTATAGTTCCGAAACGTGAGCCTTAAAAGCACATTGTGACCTGTTTCAGCTGACCGGACGTCTGGTAGCGCAGCACAGCGAGACCATGGCACTGTATTAGATTACAGAACCATGGCTGAGGACACTCAGGTGTGATTTCACTGGAGACTTTAGATGCCATCTGCTGGCTCCTGTACGACTAGGCTCCATATTTAAATAAAAACATTTTGATATATCGTGGGAGACAGCTTACTTGGTTCTTTTGCAACAGAGTTGGTTTGGAAAGCAACATAAAACCTTCACTATATCATGTGCATTTTGTATACTTTACAGCATTTTGGTAATAAAAAATGGAAAGGGTTTGTAATAAAAAATGGAAAGGGTTTGTCAGATTGTGAAAATGAAAATAAATTAAATAAATAAATACATACATAAATACATTTTGAAAGTAATCTTTAACCTACTTACTACTTTTTATCCACTATATATAAGAGAGAAAAATTGACTCTCAACATTTTCAGATATGAAAAATTCTAAGTTAAAAAAACCTGTGCCATAATACCTTTGTGACCAGAGATTTCTGACAGATAAAGAACCCCTCACCCCTAAATTTTCCATTGAGAGTCTTTGCTGGAGAACCATAACTACTGCTTTTGATAAAACCTCCAAATTAACTCAGCCCAGTCCCTAAATAAATGAGCCAGTCAATTCGGGACACAGTTGTACTTCTTTTTAATGATTGGTTATTTATTGGTTTTTAAGTGAGCTAGCCCACCTTCATCAAAGCTACTGGTGGTTAGAATTTCCCAAATAGTGTTGTAATGTATTGATATTTCCTTTTGAGTGACTCTTGTAGTTTTATGAAAAGTCATCTTTGCTCACAGAGGAAAGTTAGCACTCAGATTCTTGTGTTTTTGTTTTTCTTTCTCATTGTTTTCTCTCCAGAAGAATGCCTTACATATATATGTATGTGTTAGAAATTACTTTTTGTGAATAATAAAACCAACTTTCAAAAATTCCTTAGGAAACACGCTGAGAGCCACTGAGGGGATATAATAGTGAATAGAATCTGGTTGGTGTTGACATGGCGCTTGGGTGGTACCTGAGAGGCATCCCAGAGGCCAGGATTGGTAAAGGGACAGGGTTTTTTTTTTTTCCAGCTTTATTGAAGTATCATTGGCAAATAAAATTTTAAGTTATTTACAGTGTACATTGTGGTGATTTGATATACGTATACGTTGTGAAACATTCACACCATCTAGTTAATTAACACATCCATCAACTCACATAGTTATCTTTTTTTTTGTACGAACGTTTAAGTTCCACTCTCTTAGCAAATCTCAATTATAAATACAATGTTATCAACTGTAGTCACCATATTACACATTAGATCCTCATGGGATACATTATTCATCATTCATGAATAATCAATGTACATTATTCATCTTGTAGCTGAAACTTTGTGCCCTTTCACCAGACTCTCTCTGTTTCTATGAGTTTGACTGTATTAAAAAAGATTCCACATATAAGTGATACCATGCAGTATTTGCCTTTCTCAGGACGGGGATTTTTTTGACCTTTGATGCCTGCAGGGCATGCCCACACCACTCAGTGCATAGGAATCTGCTGAACTCACGGTTTGTCATAGACCACATTGTGTATAGCTGTCCCTCTGTGTCCATACAGCCCTTTCTGACCTCTTAAGTCAGTGGTATGAAGTGTTAACCTCCCAGACCGGAGATCAAAGGTGTTATGTCTTGCACATTGGCTTGAATTGGCAGTCCCTCATGGACTGTGCACGGGCAAGGTGCTTGAACTGGGTTTTCTTTCTCATATCTATTAGAAATGAGATGTGGACCTCTTCTATCCTGGCTCAGTTGTTATTCGGGGACCTGAGTGACCTCTATTTCTTTTTCTTTTTTCATTTTTGGACTATGTTTCTTAGTACTAACATCTCTGTTCTGTGCCATCCCGGCTGCCTGTCTCCTAAACTCATTTAGCCGCACATCCAGTCCCGCTCCTCCCCCGGATTGGGGTGAGGCGCCCGAGGGTGCCGCAGCTCGTAAGTTCCAGACGTTGGGACCCAGGCTGCCTTACTCTAAATCAGGGGTTGCAAACAAGAACAGGAGAGGAAACATTATAGGCTTTATGGGCCATACGCTCTCTGTCACAACTACTCAACTCTGCTGTTGTAGTGGAAAAACAGCCATAGACAAGGTAAACAGACAGGTGTGGCTGTGTGACAATAAAATGCTATTTCAGCAATAGGCAGCAGGTGGGACTTGGCCTATAGGCTGCTGTCTGCTAACTCCTGCTCTGAGTGATCCTCGGTGAGACACAGTGTCAACAAGGGTTCTTGGGTTCAAGTAATACTAGGGCTGGACTTTGTCATGGGAGGATGGCCCTCTCTGAGTCAGGGAGAGAGTAAAGATTGAAGGAGAAAGGTCTGAGAGGGCGTAAGACTCCTTGAGGACCATATCCACCAGTAATGGGCCAAAAAGGTGAAATCAGACATCTTCTATAAGCAGGGAGTTAATATATGCAGAAGTCCTTATAAACTGTAAAGTAAATACTGACTTTACAGTCATAAGGTGTGTTACTGTTTTAGGCGGTGCCAGTCAGTAGTCAACCTGTGAGCCCTGGTATCTTGGTCACGTGTTCTTTTCATGTTTGGAAACTGCTTCTGGGTCACTAGGTGTCAGCATCACTCTGAGAATTTTCAAGAATTCAGCTCAAGGATGCTGCCAGGCTCCCAGGAACAGATTAACTGAGTGTTTTCAGGGAGCAGATGTTCCCTCAATAATGCATGCTCTATTTGAAAAACAAGTGACTTAATTTAATTAGCCTTCATCTCAATAACAAGAGCTTTAAGATTTCATGCCAAGGGACTATTGTTAGCTTCTTGTAAAATGCTTCATTCATCAGGGTTCTTAGGGATGGTGGCGTGTGCACAAGCAAAAAGACAGAAAGTACACACGATGCAGAGAAGATGCAACGTTTGTGCTTATGAATCATATAAGACAAATTCCGTATCACCAGTGTGTTCAGAGCAAGTAGTTCTTCCATAGATCTCATCTACACACACACACACACAGCCCCCAATGGCTCAGCAGTTCCCCAGAGGCTCCTGCACCACAGAGACTCGAGATTCTGCCAGGACCTTCTCGGGATTTAACCCTGCCTTGCTTCCTTTGATGGCACATAGGACAATGAAAGATTAAACCAGTACAGGAGACACAGGTGGTGCCACCTTATGAATTAAAGGTGGAGAGGAGGTGCCCTGGTGGCACGTGCCTCGTTTGTTCCTTACCTGCAGGCCCAGGCTGCTGGCTGTCCTGGAATCCTGCAGAGTTAGAGCTGCAGCGGAGGGCATCTCAGTCAGCTCAGGCTGCTGCCACAAAATACCTTTAGTCCAACTAGACCCATGTGTATTTTTTCTGGTTAAAGCTATTCCTTTGTATTTTAAGGCAGAGGGGTTAAAAGCAAGATGTTCCCTGTTTCCTTTCTGTCATGACCGCGGCCACTCGGATACCTGGATGTCTCTTGGAGTAGATGCGTGGCAGGAGTTTTCCTTGTTTAAGAGGGAGAGGAGCACACGTGTCTGGGGCCTCACTGACCTTAATTCCAAAGTCCTGGGCCTGCCGCAGCTGGGCCGGCTGCTGTTCCACTCGGTGCCCGCCCGCCTGCCTCTCTGCAGCGTGGGCTCTGGGCTTCCTTCTAGTGCCCTGTGGGCCACAGGCCTGGATCCTGTCTCCCTTGACCCTGGATGTCTAGTGCGAAAGCCTTTTCCTAGAAGAGTGGCAACTGGCTGATGTTAGCTTGACCTGTTAGGATAGAGACTGGCATCTTCCATCCTCTGTTCACACTTTTGTTGGAAGTGCAGATGTCCGATTGCAGCAGGAGTAGTCATAACAGAATATTCTCAGATAATTAGCTACGTGGTCTGCTCCCAGAGCAAAATCACATTGTGTTTGCAGCTTATTTATTTATATGTCAGTGTCTCCCATTAGATGATGAGGTTGTCAACTGAAATAAAGTGCACAACCTAAGAGCTGAGAGTTGTTTTATTCAGCGGACTTCTGAGGACTCGAGCCTGGGAGGCAGCCTCTCAGATCGCTCTAAGAGACTGTTCCAGAGTGGCTAGGTCGAAGCCAGGATACATGAGTTTTTGCAACAAAGACCAGGTAGTCGGATCATCAAAAGATTACTATTAATTAGAGAAAACCAGATATCTCAAGTTAAGGAATTTGGCACTTTTCTATGTTTGGGAAGGTATGAAGGTCTGGGCTCACTGAAATCATTCCTTTGATGTGCACCTAGCTATTTAGGGCCAGTGTCCTGTTCTTCCACCTCCTGAGTGCCCTTAGCGTGCACAGTTGGGGGTGGCTGCAGAAACCGGCTGCCCTCTTCTCCATATCCTGGGTTCCCTCCACTCGCTGCAGGGGCAGGGGGAATGGGTGAAAGGTTGAGGGGGTGGCGGTAGCAACAGAAGACTTGATGGCCACAGCATTCTTTGTTTACTGATACAGCTGGCAGTATTTTTCATTCACAAGGTCCTTGAGGGTAAAGGGTGAGAGGGGGTTGAAAGCACGGTTTTGAGTCAGACCTGAATTCAGATGGTGGCCTTGCCGTTACCAACTCTTCTGACCAGAGACAGATTACTTCAACTCTTTGTGCCTCCCTTTCCTCATCTCATACGACAGGGATAATAATAAATAATACTTTCCTCGTGAGATTGTTGTGCAGGTTTTAAAAAGATCCCAGCGTAGGAAACATTTAGCTGGTCTGTAGCGAGGGCTCAGAAAATGTCCACGACGATGCTGCTTTTAATATTAACTCTAGTGCTGGGAGCACCTTGCAAGTTGCTATGAGTTTGGGCTGAATGCATGTATACTAGAAGTAGGGTTCGGAGGCCTTACTAGAGACTAGAAGTGTTTTCATGCCTGGTTCCCTGGGAAGTTGTACAAATGCAGGTCTGATGAGGGATGGAGCATCTGCCATGCTAATAAAATTGACAAACAACATTTCTGGAACAGGCTTCATCCCAGGAGAGCAGTTCACTGAGTTAGTTGGAATTATTATTTTATATCCTGCTGGAATGGTTTCATTAATTTATATCTATTATTAGAATGACTCCGGGAACTTGAATTAGAGAACCAAACGCATTTGTAACTGATGAAGGAAGCAAGTTGCACCCTCGGTGATATGTACTCTGTGTACAGAAACTGGGATTTTGCTTTTCTTAAGGAGATCAAAACTGTGTTGAAAACCAGTTCTTGGTGTGGCCACAATTGAATCAAAGAAACGTGCCCTCCAGAAGTCCTTAGAGAGTCCCTGAACTGGCATCTCAGGTTAATGGTTGAGGTTAATGGTTGAGGCTCAGCACGTGGCCACCTGGCTCAAAGACTCTCTTCAATTCCGTCCTTTGACACTGTGGTTCTGTTCGTGGTTCCATAAAGCTGTTTGATACATTGCCTAGGTAACCAGCCTTTAAAAATTTTTTAAAATAATTTGGCATGGATTCAAAGCCTTCAGCTACTTAAATTCTGAAGAATGCTGTTCACTTCCCCCTTAAAAAAAAATCAGACCTCTTCTCTCTTCCAACCTGCAGGAAGCCCTTTCCTTCTCCAGCTTACCTGTGCCCGATGGTGGGATCAGTAATACCATGTGGTTGGCCAAGTGATGAGCTGTGGGCAGGATGGCTTAGTAAGCCTCCATCCCTCTCAGTGATACAGACCAAGTCATGCTTCGCAAGTCACCCAGGGATGTTTCGACAACCCGGGGGCTATATTTGGTGAATGGGAAGGGTCATACTTTCCAGCGGGGTCTTTTGGACATAAGTAACAGAAGTGTTATGGTCTCTTTCCCTGTTTCCAGATCTGCTGTTTTGACGTGGCTTCCTGCTTCGGTGCTCTTTGTGGGTGTGATCTATGCTGGTTCCAGAGCGTTGTCTCGACTGGTAAGTGGTTAGAGGTTTTGGAGGGACGGTCCCTCTCTCCTCTTCCCCTTCGCCTTGTCACTTGTTGTGTCTCAGATCAACAGAAGACGAAGCACCAGCTTTAGCGATGGTACAGCTAGATGTGGAGCCTCCTCTCCTTGAATTGTAGATAATCAGATAACAGGGAAGGCTCAACTCGTTTTACAAAGTGGAGGGGCACAGATGGAGATGCAGGAAGACAGGGTAGTGATATTTGTGGAGCCTGCTGTATCCTGGGCCAGCCCGCTCTGCCTAAATGCAGCCAGTCCTTGAGAGCAGGGACAGGACGCTCTGTCTGCTCTTTGCTTCCTGGGAACTATGACTCTGCCCATGGGTACCAGTAACGCGGCCTGGGGCATGCTGGACTCAGTCGTGGGTGCACATGCTTGGTGCAGCATTGATGCCCAGGACATGGGAACGCTCGTGAAACAAGCATCCATTCTGTCCTCCCACCCCAGCCTCTGGGATTGAGCTCCTCAAAGGAGGGGACTGTGAAGAGTAAATTTTTTCCAGTTGCATTATATATTATATGGAACTCCAAAAATTTAGTTATTGTTCCGTCAGAAGAGAATCCATAAATATCACCATTGACCAGAAACTCAGCACATAACTTAAAAATCAGTAATGGTAGCAATGCCTCTTCCAATTTATACCCGAATTGCTAACTGTTTTTATCTATCAGAAAATGATTGTGTTCTGACGTTTGAAAAAAATGTGAAAATTTCAAACAGTTTAGTCTTTTACTGTAAAGATTGTTGTTATGTTGGCCCCTTAGATCTCGGCTATGAAAACAGTAAAAACAAACAAAATCTGCCTCGCTAGATAAGAATAGTGTTATTGGGACAACTCCAAAGTTGCCAGATAGCAGTTGAGAATTAATAGTGGTAATTTCGAAATTAAATCATCATTTTTCTTTCATGATTCATAAGCTTGAGTAGATGGGATGATGTGTGCGATGAGGGAGAAAATGGCCTGGGTGGACCTAAGAAATGAACCACAGTGCGTGTTGATACTGAGCCCAGAACAAAAGGCGGGGCTGGCTCTCTGTCTGCCCTCTGGCCGGCAGGGGGAGCTTCCTCTCCTAGAGCAGAGTATAGTATGTGATGTGAAAAACAAAACAAAACAACAGCAACAACCATCTGTTGTTATTGAAAGACTTTAAAAAAATTTTTTATAGGATCTGGATAGTTATGGATGCTAGAATTTTGAAGTTTGAATAAGTAAGGTGTTGTGCTAGTAATAATACTGTTTTTTTGTTTGTACAGTGCTTTTTCATATGTTTCCAGAATGATTTCCATTCTGTGTGATTCTCACAGTCACCTAACAGGTGAAGCAGATGTTAATCACCTGACAGAGGAAGGAACTCAGGTGTGGGAAGTCTTGGTAACCTGCCTCTAGTCCCAGAAAATGGTAGCTCTTCTGACTCCCCACCTTTTGCTTTTTCAGATTTGTCTCTTTAGGATTAATGTTTATGAATTTTAGAATGAGCCTAGGGTATAGTAGTCATACCTAACTTGATACTTCTGTATGCAAGTGTTAGAAAGCTCACCAAATGCGCTAAGCAAAAGGGAAATTTCCTGGTTCACATTAACGAAAAGTCATAGAAACTGCTTCAGGCATGGCTTGATCCAGAGGTTCCAGTGACCTACTTAGAATCCTTTCAGTTCTGCTTTCTGTCTTTGCTTCATTTCACAGCCAGGCTCTCCCCTCATGGGTGTTGTTGACTCCAGGCTTACTTCCTCACAACTTTAATGGAACAAGACTGTCTTCCTTGTAGCTTCTACATGAGTCCCAGGCTTAACTCTGATTTCATCAGTCAAGGCCACTGCCCATCCCAGATCTAAAAGCTGACCAGGAAGATGGAATTATGCTGATTGGCTGGCCCTGAATCATGACCATTCACTGTGACCAGAGAGACTCAGAGCACTGTTTGGCCAGCCCCAGTCATACAGGATCCCCACCTGGACCCATGACTGAGAAAGGGTGAGTCAGAGTCTCAGTATTGGGGCTTTACCAAAGGAAGGGATAGGGAGACTAGGCGGCCAAAAACCACTCGAAAGTCCATTGTAAATGTCAGTCTGGCAGTCTCCGGCAGATGGAGAGGTCTATGACCTGGAACAGTGCTTCTCAAAGTGTGGTCCACAGGTAGTGGTGTTCTGTGAGCTCCCTGTTGCTTGTCTGTAAGGAGATTGTGCCAGAACGCACATCAAGCCTGGCACTAAAGAGACTATTTAGTTGAGCTGACACTTTTTAAAATATTTATTTATTTTATTTGGGGGGGGGGGAAGGTCATTAGGTCTGTTTATTTATTTTAGTTGTTGTTGTTGTTGTTTTTTAATGGAAGTACTGGGAATTGAACCTAGGACCTCGTGCATGCTAAGCATGTGCTCTACCACTAAGCTATACCCTCCTCCCTCCACCTCAGCTAACTTTTTTTTTCCACAGCAAGACCTTTTGAAGAAGGAAGCAATGCACTGATTTACATTCTGAAGTGAGCTCCTGGTCTTCTGGGGATACCACACTTGAGTGGCCCTGGCCTAGAGCACAGACTCCTGCAAGTCTGCTGCAATTCACACTCTGAGAAAAGGGAAACCAAGTACACCTGCTTGCAGTGGGAGGCAGACAGAAAGGAGACACTTATTAGGGTTTGTTTTTTTTAATGAAATAACTCAACCCAGCATCTTTTCTTGGGTTTCTGAGGTTTTTGTTTTTACATAGTTGCTTAAAAATTTACAGAGTGGATTAAACATGAGGCACTCATACAGCTGGTGTTAGATAGAAAACAGGCGTCAATATGCTGGTGCCAAGCTGTCAGTTTCATGAATCCACAAGGAACTAGGGGAAAAGTGATCAGTTAAAATCCGTGGGTGTATTGTTATGCAAAACCCGAAGTTGCTCTGCTCCATAAAGACCTCCTTTATCTGACAAGACTTTGAAGCTCTGTTCTTCTGATGTGTGACTCCTGAGCGGAAGCTGATTTAACTCTGCAAAGGCAGGGTGGGGACAGCTCTTTATTGATTTTTCCACCTCAAACTCACAACTGAATGATAGAGTTAAGGGAAGGAGATTATTCTTGTGGTTGTCCATTCAGCAAATATTTATTGAGGCTCTAATACTGGAGGTTTAAAGATGAATAAGACCTGCTTCTTGACCTTGAAGAACTTCAAGGGGAATCCATGAGAGACACACAGCTCACCATGGGAACCGCCACCGTGAATATTCAGCGTCATTTATGTGCCAGGCACTTCCTAGTGCCGACCCTCATGACGTATCCAGTCGGGGTTAACTCTTCTCGTTTATAGATGGAGAAACTGAGATGCAAATTATTTGGCCAGTCGCCAAGCAGTAAATGTTAAAGCCAAGATGCCAGCTCTAGCCTGTCCAGCCATCATGGTTCACTTCCAGTGCTTCCCCTCCTTCCTTCCTCAGTCACAGCAACCAAAGGAGGTCAGCCCATCAAAACTGAGCGAAGAGGAAGGGAGAGAAGCTGCGTGTCCTCCCTTCTACTTGGGCTAATTCGGATCTGCTTCTCCAGCTTGTCCCACCCTGAGTAAGGTCACAGTGATGATGGCCGGTGGCATGAGTATCAGTCTTTGGAGGGACAGTACAACTTCAACCAGTCATTAATACTCTTATTATAATTTCCCTGCCAGAAGCCTTCTCAGCTGGACAGGATTGCCTCAAAGCCTGTGTGGGTGAGTGTTTAGAACAGACATGCAAATTCACACACTAGGGAGCTGGCTGGGGAGAGGCCATCCCAGGGTTGGTGATTTGGCTGCTCAAACCAAAATCTGCTGTCTTCTTGCTTAGGGTCAGCAGTCGGAAGTCTCTGCAAACCTAAAAGGAGGCGTCTTGACAGGCCTGGACTTGGTTTCTGACCCAGCACTTGTTTGTCAGGGTTTGTGTCTTCACGAGCACAGCATTCACTCAGCACATTGGAGGAGAGATTGGATGGGAGTGTTGGTGAGGAAACACACACAGATGATTAGACTTGTGTGGAGGAAAATTACTCAAGCAAACTGGAGCCCGTGGGTTCGCTCCTCCTTTGTTTGGCTCCAATGTCATGTAAGGGGTCTTGGAGCCTCAGGGAGAAGAACGCAGGGTTCATGTTGAACGGAGACCCTTCTCTGACGCTCCCTGTTACTGCTGATTAGAGACAGCTCTCCTCTTTCACGTTGTTTTCTTATCAGAGGTGATCAGAGTCCAATTGCAAGGATTACTTAAGGTGTGGGCTCAGAGGCAAAATAATAAGCCCCTCCTCTTATCTTCTTGCTCCGTCTGAAGATGTTTTCTGTAACCCTTATAAAATGACTTATTAAAACTGGGCTCTGAGGCGGAAAGTTCATGGCACTGGATTTAGCAGATTTCTCCGGGGCTAAAACCACTGCCCCCAGGTTACGTGGCTCCCTTCCACTCGGAACATTTATTTCTGGCATGCATGATTTTGATAAAAACTAGGCAGCCAACAGTTCAAAGGTACATTCTTTGGCCAGGGCCTGGCAAGCAATGATTCCATATTGTAGATGAAGGTCACATCCACATATTTAAAAATCACCCAAATTAATGGTAGGGTTGACCTTCTACAAAAATTAAGAAGCTGACCCAGGACTTGACTAAGGGAGTCATCCACACGCCTGCAGAGTAACCCCAGGCCGTGCATGTGGGCTGGGCCAGGATTTTCCGTGGAGAGCCGTTTTAAGTCAGTTCCAACACCTGAACAAATAACAATCAAGGCTTGAATATTTCACTCTGGGAAGCATGGGAATAATGAAGAATCTTGAGTAATAATTACCAATTTCTCTCAACAACCAGAGAAGAATTTTCAATGGTTCATGGATGAAATGTTGAATTTTAAGTGAATGGACTCTTAAGAATAAATTAGTTGCAGATTGTGCCCCTAAATGACTAAATGACTTGGACGGCAGTGTAGTTGACTATGGTCAATTACATTTTGTGTCAAAAATGATGATTTGGGCTTCACGATAGTTGATCTTGGGCCATTTTTCCTGATGAAAGATGGTGAGACCTTTTATTATTGTGTCTGGAGCCTTGACGATGTGGAGGAACATACTTGTTTTTCTTGTCTCTTTAGCAGAAAGCTAGCGTCTAGATCATCTAAAAGTGATTTCAGCTTATTAATGGGGAGGTTGAAAAAGAGAGCCAAGATATATCCCTCCTTTTTCTCATCCGTGTAATGGGGATGTTAATAGTATCTACCTTGCAGAGTTAGGATGATGATTAAATGTGTAAAAGCAGTCAGAACAAGGTCTGGCACATAATAAACATTCAGTATATCTTAGCTATTATTATGGTGATGATCATTTCTCAGAACTTCTATCTGATTTCACAAAATTAAGTTCTGTTGATCCTCACTCCATAAAGATAAAGGGCAGGTTTTCTAAAATAATCAGTTGCTGGGGGTCTCCTGAACTAATAACATAGTTCAGACTGGAGCTTGGTACACAGAGGTGGAGGCCAAGGGAAAATCAGTAATGAAAGTTGAAAACTGCCTTAAGATGATTTTTGATAGCTCTCTGGGGAGGCTGAATAAAAGTCAGTTGTAGGATTACTGTTTCTAGAACCTGCTAGTTCCTTAGTTGACAAATTGGCTTGAGAGATTCAGATTTAAAACTTCAGAGAAATGGAAAATATCCCTTTAAAAATGGCATAGCGTTTACTCCAGGTTCATCCATTTTAGATCATAGCATTTTTATTGCTGGGGGCGGCGGACTGGCAGGATTTGGAATACACGGTCGTATTGGTCTTTGCACAGTCGTAGGCCCAGGAGGTTTACACTGGGGCTTGCCGTAATTTGGGTCCTAAAACATCGAGGCTGGGAGCATGGGCTTTGCCATTAGACAGCCCTGGGTTGGAGTCATGGAGTCATACCCTGAATGAGCCCGGGGCTTGCAAGCAAGCTGCCTGATCGCTCTAAGCTTCAGTGTCCTTGTCTCTAAGTCAGGGTGGCAGCATCTGCTGTTAGAGTTGTTGGGAGAAGGTTTAAATGCAGTTGAAGCAGTTAGCACTGTGCTTAACATGTTGGTAGCTATTATTAGTAAACTTTAAAATCAATTCTGCACATAGAGATAGATCCTTTTCCAGAATCTGATCAGAGTAGGGCCTACGGAGATGGAGAAGCCTGTCCACGGTTTATAAAATTGAGAAAAGTAAGCCTCCTTGAAGTCTAGAATCAGGGTCCAGAGTGCCATGATCCCAGCCCTAAATCCAGTTCCCTTACTGGTTTTACAGTCAGGGAGGCAAAAGCGTTTAAAATCAGGTCTTAATTTTAAATAAATAGGATCCAGGCCACTCCTTCATTTTCATTGCCGTGGACCCCCTGTCCAAGATTTTCTGTGCTAGAAGAAAGACCTAGAAGTCCAGGGCCTGAGTTTTCCAAACATGGGCCTAGTGGATAGAGCCAGTTAAAGAAAACTCTTTAATAACCTTAAAACACATAAAAAATAGTTCAAAATATAAAAATTTAAGAGACATAAAAGCAGCACAAAAGGTAAATGAAAAACAGAAAGTGATTAAAATAGAATATGATTTTTAAAAGGAAAAAACAGTTTGAGTTGAGCTTTTAATGAAAAAGAGTACAAAATGTTAAAAAGGCAAGAAAAATGTAATGCAAGAACTCAGAATGAAATGAAACAGTGCAAGTTAGAGCAAAATACTGAAATAGGACAGAACTACAAAGTTCTAAAAGTCTTAAAGACAAGGTAAAAATATATCCTCTCAAAAGATAAAGAATAAATCCGTCTATGGACTTTGGTTGGAAATAATGTGCCCATGTATGTTCATCGATTGTACCAAATATGCCACACCGATAAGGGATGTCGAGGGTAGGGGAGTATATCTATGTGGGTGGCGAGGGCTATGTGCAAACTCTGTATTTTCTGCTCAATTCTGTTGTGAACCTGAAACTGCTCTAAAAGAATAAAGTCTATTAAAAAAAAAAAAAGAATAAATCCATCTTGAAGTGGGCGAGCAGCAGCATCTGGTTAAAGACTCAGTTAAGGGGCCTTGAAGCTGGAACAGTTTCCCAGCTCAGGGTCCTCCGTGGAGGCCACTGAGAGCGGGCTTGGTACCTGTTAATGTTGACAGCCTTCCTCGCAGTTTTCCATCATCCCTCCCAGTAGCTCCAGGTCGTAGGTATTGTTATCCTCATCCTGCAGAGGAGCAAACTGTCTGGATAAGTGCCCTGCTCCACTAGCAGATGGTGGAGCTGGAGGCTGAAGCTCAGGATGATGCCAAGACCCATGCGTATTCTCCATCCATTTCTGCTTTCCAGGAAACATCGCCATCATCAACAACAGAGACAACAGCAAAATCCCTGCCCCATAATCCTTCCCCCTCACCTTGTTAAGATTCTCTATCAAATTAGGAGCGACTGCTGTCCTGCCCCAACAGCCCAGCGCTAGTCAACATGCAGTGGGTTCTGTGTATCCTGATAACCCACTGGAGTGTGACATTTTTTTATGCCTTTTTCCACTCACCCTTTTTTTTTTTTTTTTTTTGGTACAGAGTTGATCCCAGTTATCCAAACATTTACCTCCATTCAGTCTCCTAAATATGCCCTTGCTGTGGCCACTTTTCTCCATCTTCACTGCCACTGCCAAGTTCAGGCCACCATCTTGTCATTCCTTGTATTCCAGTTTCCTGTAGCTGCGGTGACAAGTTACCGTGTACCTGGGTGGCTTAAAACAACAGAAATTTATTCTCTCCCAGTTCTGGAGGCCAGAGGTCTGAAACGAGTATCACCAGCTGAACTCAAGGAGTGTCAGCAGGGCTGTGCTCCCTCCGGAGGCTCTTGGAGAGAATCAGCTCCGTGCCTCTTTCAGCTTCTGGTGGCTGTCGGGTTCCTTGGCTTGTGACTGCATCGCTCCAGCCTCTGCCCCTGGGGTCTCCTCTGTGTATGTCAGGTCTCTGCCTCTCTCTTGGGAGGATACAAGTGTTTGCATTTAGGGCCTGCCTGGGAAATCCAGGGTAAACCCCCCACCTCCAGATTCTCAACTTAATCACATTTGAAAAGACCCCTTTTTACCATATAAAGTAACATTCATGGGTTCCAGGGATTAGGACGCAGCTGTGTTTTGGAGGGCTTTTTTTCAGTCTACCCAGTGTTGGGACAGAATACCTTCTCAGAGGAAGTGAAGCCCAATATCGAAATGAGAGCAGAATGATGAACTAGAGTGAGCCCAACAAAAAGAGACAAGGAGGCAGAGGAACACACAAGGGCCTGGCAGAGGGAGGGAGCAGCCTGTGTAGAACATAGTGTGGAAGGGAAAAGTAGGGAAGAGAAGGGTGGAGAGGTCATTGCGGGATGTGTCCTCTGCACCTGGCATGGTGCCCAACACACAGCAGGTGCTTAATAAATGTATATTGATGAGAATACTTGTAGGAGGGAGCTTCTGCAAAATGCTACAAGCAAGACCACTAATCCACGCGGAAGAGGTTTTGCTGGAGAGGAGTGTGTATGTGAATGCCAAAAGTTCCCACAGATCTTTATTTTTAAGCAGAAATCAAGAATTATGTAATTATGAGATCAAAGAAAATATTCTCATGCTTATTCTTTTGTTTTCTTTCAGGCCATTCCTGTATTTCTGACTTTGCATAATGTAGCTGAAGTTATCACCTGTGGGCACCAGAAATGTTTTCGGAAAGAGGTAAATGACAATGCAAAAGGCAAGTTTCACTTCCCTGGCTTGAAATTTCAAAGACGTGCTTTTTATTTATGGCCCAGATTAGCGTCTACCTTTTCCTGCCATCTGTTTCCAGTCAAGACTGCCTGACAGTGGTCACTAATTTCAAGGATCATGGTTTTGACATCCCTTCAGTTCTCCAGACATACATGGGGCTCCTTGTTCATCTGAACAGAGCTCAGCTCCAGGCCAGTGCTGAGCCAGGGCCTGGGGGTCTGAGGTGGAGTTGACTGTGGGCCTGGGGTTGGGGGGCATTCCCCTCACCGCATCCCAGCACCATGAGGAAATCTACGGCGAGCTTCCCACAGGGTGCTGCGAGCTTCAGCCCAACCCCGGGAGATCTGTTCTTCCCAGCCCCAGCTCTGCCTTACACCAGCTGGAACAGATCCCCTCACCTTCTGTGCTCCATGTGTGAAAGGGGAGGGCGACGTCACCCACTCAAGGAGTAGCTGGGAAGACACCATGCAGTGCAGGTGCTAACAAGCACTCCCAACACTTGCTGACTCACAGTAGGTGCTTTGTCCTCATTAGCTATGGTTACTAATGATATTAGTGGTGGTTTTTATTTGGTACCTCTTTTGGCAGTTCCTTTTTTCTTACATCTGCCTATTGCAGATGGATTCACATCAAAATGGCAGGGGGGAGGTGACCACTGGTAAGTCTGCTTGGAAGGGCCAAGGGCTAGATTTGAACCCAGTCACACTAACGGGCAGGAATTTTCTGGGTGGTCAGGGAGAAAGGGCATTCAGGCAGAGAGGAAGCCGCAGATGAAGGCTTGTGGCAGGGGCCGGTGGGTGTCCCTGCTGGACTGGCAGGCAGGCTGTGCAGAGTAGTGTTGGGAAAGGTCAAGCTCTGGAGCTAGCTCGCTGGGCCAGCCCCTGTGCCCTTGGGCAGCTGACCTAATTTCTCTGTGCCTCAGCGTCCTCATCTGTAGCTTGTAACCCAAGACTTCGCTAACCCGTAGCAAAATGAGGCCATACGTGTAGCGTGCTTAGACAGAGTGAGCAGCCCTTGGAGTGAGTCAGCTGAGCCAGAGTGACGGGAGCTACTCACCGTGACTTTTGGCAGGATGACTTTGGAGGAGTTATACTGACCCATTAGGAGCTGAGATGTCGTTGCGACTTATCAAGGAGTGATTTGAGGACCGAGGGGTCTGAGATGAATCCCTGACACGAATTCCTGGCTTGTTTCTGGAGCCCTGGTTGCAGGGGAGTTCAGTAATGAATTTATTGCTTGTTTTCACCCTCCATATCTCAGGTTCTGGGCTCCGTTAGTCAGAGGAGGTTAAAATAAAAAGGATTCTCTCCTCTGTGGAATGCGTGAACTCCTTCAGGCACTAAGTTGACTTCCTGCCCAGTAACTGAAGCCCCCAAGCAGCTGCTGGTGAACATGTTACTCGTGGAAGAGTTGGAGCACCCTTTTCCATCCTCTCCGTTTCTACTTTTTCTCCGCATCCTGGAGATGTTGGCTATATTTAGCTCAGAATCTTTCAGAAATTCATTTTCCCAGGATGGGAGCAATGATCCAGGTGTGAGTCAGGTCACCTCTGGGTATCATCCTTTCTGTACTGAAGGGACGTGTGTCCCCACCAGGGGGCAGTGGAGTCAATGTTGGCTTTGCCTCTGGACTCTGCTGAGACAGGTTCCACAAAGATGAGAGATGACATATAAAAGATAAAAAGGATCTGAAGTCGAGAGCCACTGCTTTGTACACGCACATCATGCCTTTTATTACAAAGCAAATTGGATTATTTAGTCACACATGAAAACTTAGGGTAGCCTTCATAGCAAACTACATGTTCCTCTTGCCAGTGTTTCACTTAAAAAAAAATTGGGATATAATTGACATGTAACGTTATATTAGTCTCAGGTGTACAACACAATGATTCATTGTTTATATACATTGTGAAATGATCACCACAATAAGCCTAGTTAACATCCATCACCACACATAGTTACATTTTTTCCCCCTTGTGATAACTTTTAAGATCTACTCTCTTAGCAACTTTCAAATATACAACTCAGTTTTATTAACAATAGTCACCATGCTTGTACGTTATGACCCCAGGACTTGCTTATTTTATAACTGGAAGTTTATACTTTTTGAGTGCTTCATTTTTAAACAGTATGTTCATACTTCACACTTTATCTGAACTGGAGTTAAAAAAAATCATAGTTTGTCCTCAACTAGTAAAATAATCCTTCTGAAATGTGCAGAATTTATCTGTTATCTTTCCTGACCATTTCCCCTATCAGATCTAGAAAAATCTGTGCTTCTTCCTGCTCGAGATTTCTTCCCAAGTGTCAAGGACTGAATCCCTTAAACTGACTAATAAAAAGGAGGTAATAAAGTTGGAGTGTGCAGTAGAATTTCTTCATTTCAGGTCGCTTTACATGCCACGTTTTGATTTTCCCAATCTGCCCTTTTTCCCTTCCCTCTAGGGGTGGAGTCCAATGTCCCTTCTCCTTTTTTCCGTTTCCTAATTTACACATCATACCAGAGAATTTATAGCACTGCTCAGAGTCAGAGCTGGGTTAATGAAAGGAAAATTTAAAGAGACAGGCTGGACTAGAAGTTGAACAAGAGCTTAATTTCTCTTCCTATGCAGGGTATGTCGATTTCTCTGTCTCCCTCCTTTTCATGGTGTGTAAGATGCTGGAAGGCTTGGGCCCAGAGTCATTTTGCCTTTTTCATAAACATAGTTCTAATGGTGAGAGTGGTAAAACTGCACATCCAGAGTGCTTGGCCGAAGTGACTCAACCCTGGACCTCTGAGTCATCCTTCATTTGATCCAAGCAGAAAAAGACCTCAATAAATACTGAAGTGCTGTAAGCTTTAAGCCCCCAATAAACTTGCTCATAATTTATGTGCCTCTTGATCTAAATATTTTCTTTTAAGGGGAACAAAAAAGAGTTTTTAAAGACTAATTGTATGTCTCTATTTTCATACAGAAGACATCTCCTGCAAAGATCTGTAGGTAAGTTAAAGAAAAACAACAAAAACAAAACTCCACAAACCTCTAAAACAGATTTAACCTGACTTTAAACTTCGATGATAAACTGTCTGTTGATGATTTGTACTTGAGAGTTTACAGAGGAATTTATTACAAACACTCATATATCCTTATTTTATGTCTTATTCTAAAATTTACTCTTTTTTTCCCTGAAATATTTTATTCTTCAGGGGAAAACAACCCGTGCTAGATTTCAGTCATTGATGTCCAAAACTTCACTGAGTTGTGCAATACTGATGGAGAATGAAAATGGAAAACATGAAAATGACTTTATGTTTTAAAAATAATATTTGCAGTTTATTGGGTTTTTCAGATTTCCCATGGTGGGAAAAACACTGTGAGTCCAGGTATCTGAGTCGTGGTTTTGGGCCACAGCACAGTGACCATGGGCAGGTTTCACGCCCCTCCGTGCCTCAGTTTCCCCGGCTGAAACATGAACTGGGCCGGACCCTTGGGCAGGTCCCTGTGCCCCTGTTGTGCTAACGCTGGCCTGGTTGCCTTGCTCCCTGACAGCTTCCTGTCACAGCACCGCAGTAGCTGTGATGCTCAGTCCTGTAGTTAGAAAACCAACAGAGATGTTTTGATCCAAGGATTTCGGACTTTTTGTTTCAGATATTTCTGGGCTTTCATCCAATCTCCTTTTTTGCCTTTATAGTAGGCTGTTATTTGAAGGGGAAAAAAAAACCCCCAAAACCCACCATCAGGACTCTTCCTCTTGTTTAAAAGATTAGCTGGCGTTAAAGAAAGACATTAAAACCCATTCATTGATGTAGCCTTCTTCCTGATAAAGGAAGCGTCATATGGTAAATATTTCAGGTGTGAACACACAATGCATGAGGATGTCCCATTTCTTTGTAAATAGCTGTAAATATATTCATCTGAGTAAATCAGTCAAAAAACCCATGCGTGCCTAATGTACTCAGGTGTTGCTCAAGGCCAAGTTTGGTGGGAAACCAGGCGCTGTCTCACACCTGGCTGTCCTCTTGTCTCTCCTCAGCCCCAAGGGGTTGTCTTTTTGGGGGGATCCAAAGAACGCTCATTGCCTGTGGATGGGGAAGCATCCTGCATCCTACAAAGCAGACGCCAAAGCCATGAGGGTCCTCTCCTCCCACCTACAACCTGCCTGTTCCTGTGCAGTCCCCAGAAACCCTTCCTGACAGCCTCTCACCCCTTTTCCCCCTCCCCCCTGGCCTGTGCCTCGACAGTCTGGTGCCAAGGAGTCTCCTGGAGGCTGTTTGTGTGTGTGCCTTGAAAGTTGGCAAGGCCAAAGGAGTAGGGTGGGCTGGAGTGGAGACCTTCCTGTGCCTCAGGATGTCCCGTGTCGCCCTGCCCTTCCCAAGGCCGTGAGGCCCCAGCCTCAAGGACTCCTCCATATGGGTCCCCCTGCTAGTCTCTCGGGTACCTAAGTACGTGTGATGACAACAGTGAGGACTGTCAGGGGTTGTGGGCAGAACTGATAAGCATCACTGTTGCCAGGCTGTGACTATCAGGTGGTTGTGTATTGCGCATGTATATGTAAATACGTATCAAATTGATACGTATATAGAATATATCTTGGTGTGAGGTGTCATATGATAAAGTTCCGTAACAGTGGAAATGCTGTATTCACTGCCTCTGTTCATGTCCCTGGTCCTTTGCTGTTTGCCCCCTGATGGAACGGTCAGTAGTGAAGGGGCCCAACCCTGTATATGTTGTTGCATCATAAAATGGAAAGAGGGGGAAAGAGCATGTGACAGTTTGGGTTTTGTGTTTTCTGGTGCCTTCCTTTGGGAGGAGAGAATGATTGGGAAAAGATAGAGGCCAGGATATTTTGGTATATGAAACCCATATACTATATAAAACCCACTGATTTCTAAACCAAAAAAACCTCTAAATTGACTTTCTTAATGAGGAAAATGTGAAAATATCTGTGATTGGCAATGTACTTTGTGTGCAAGAATTAAAAAAAAACTTATTATGGGCATTTCTAAACATGTATAAAAGTAGACAGAATAGTCTGGTGAAGCTCTGTACACTCATCACCCACCTTCAACAGTTTTCAACCTAAGGGTCCACTCAGTGCCTCGTTTCAGCAAATCCCAGGCGTCACAGTGTTTCATCTGTAAATGCTTCATTATATAGAAGAGATTTTTTTTTCCAATGAAACTTTTTAGTTGGGAAAAAAATTTAAACCTATACTGAAGTTGCAAGAATATTACAGTGAACTCCAATATACCTTTTATCTAGATTCACCCATTAGTTAACATTTTTTGCATTTGCTTTCTTTCTCCATACGTATACATATATATCACATAGAATATGTAACGTTATAATATGTAATTATCATTGTGCTTATTTTTTTCTGAACCATTTGAGAATCAGTTGCAGAAATTATGACCCTACCCCTTGATACTTCAAAGTATATCTCCTAAATATAACAATCTCTTGTGTAACCACAGTGCGATTAAATTTAGAAAATTAACATCCGATACGGCACTGTTATGTAACCTTGCGTCCATGTTCAGATTTGGCCGATTATCCCAGTGCTGTCTTTTATAGCAATCTCTTCCCCCAAAGGTGTCCCGTCTCTTTCGTATCCTTTAATCTGGAACACTTCCTCGGCCTTTTATTGCCTTCGCACATTTGAGTAGTGTGCGCCCCTTGTTTTACGGACTCTCCCTGAATTGGGGATTGTCTCTGTGTTTCCTGTGGTTCAGCCCCGGGTTGTGCACATTTGGAGGAACACCGTGTGCATCATCATTGCGTCATATCGGGAGGCACATGGTGTGGATCTGTCCCTCCCACTATAGGAGATGTTAAGTTTGATCATTTGGATACGGCGATTAGATTGTAATGTGCTTCCCATGGTGTTTCTTATTGACAAGAGGCATAATTGTAGTCTGATTGTCCAATTTTCCATGAGTGTATTTTTGGGGGTCTATAGTTAAAGAAAAAAAAATCTCCTTTTGTATATACTATTTTTCTCAAGTGAGCCAGCTGTGGTTTTGCACACGTCTTGCAAATGCCCTTCTCTGGGAAGAAGGCTAGCTGAGCCCCAGAGAAGGACTGTCCCCGAGAGAGAAGCAGAGCACATAGTTGAAAACTACGTGGGTAATAAGGTTCTCAGAGGATGAACGGGGCTTGGTCTCACGGGCTCTTTGTCTCATCTGAGCTCCAGTCCGTGTATGTCAACTTTCTCGCGCTCTGGACGCTCTTGACATTGGAAGTGAAGCCGCCTGTTTTATCTTCTCTCCACAGTGCCCTCTTCCTCCTGGCCGCCGCAGGGTGCCTGCCCTTCAATGACTCCCAGGTAAGCTCAGGTAGACTCACTTTGCTTTTCAAGTGTCTCTGAAGCCTGCGGGGGTGAGCAGAATTTTCGAGCCCCTCCTTTGAGAAGCTGGATAACCCCGCCTATGCAGAGGCATTTAAAAACCAACTTTCAGGCCCTGGGAGACCTCTGGGCCAGGCCAACACCTCTCCTCAGGTCTGTGCCTTTTCCCAAGGCTGCAGCAGCGTGGCCAGCAGAGCTCAGGCTTCTGGGCGCCATGATGGGAGCAGTCTGCCCTCCGTACGTGCTTGGAGAACCTGCAAGCCCAAATTGCCCCAGCCTCGCTCACTGAGGTGGAATCACCTTTTCCTTCTCATCCCGAGGGCCTCATCGGCACAGCGATTTTCACTTTGCTGTCCTGAGTGTTTCTTTACCAGGCACTGAGGACCCCCGCCTCCAGCCACTGCCACTCATCATCTCATTGTAGGGGCTTTTTTTCTTTCTTTTCTTCCCAGCATTTATTAAGTCCCCATCAAGTGTCAGGCACCAAGCCAGGCTCTAGGGGCACAAAGAGGAATTGCGTGGTCCAGGCAGAAGTCGGAGTCTAGGCAGAGCAAAGGGGCGGGGGCAGGCGAGAAACAGATAATTATAACACAGGGAGGCCAGGGCTCTGTACGGTGGGGTGTGAGGCACCAGGGAAGACTTGGAGGCTCGGAGCAGGAATAGCCGACGATTACTGGGGCTGGCTGTGTGCCAGGCTCTGTGCCAGGGCTTCACGTGCCTTATTGTATTTCATCTCACAATTGCACAAGGGCAGTGGCTACTGTTATCTGCATTTCATAGCTGAAGAACAGTGAGGCCTAGGAGGTCACAGCTAACCGGGAAATGGGGATTTTAGAATTTAACCCAGATCTTTCTGATGCTGGAGCCAGGCTTGCCTCATTGGACCTAAATCTTGAAAGGTGAGAAGGAGAGAGCCAGGAGTAGAAGAAGGTGTGGACAGAGCCCTGGAGGCATCCTCAGTGTTCTGTGATTCAGCTTTATTGAGCACCTACTGTGTGTGCACCCCTGGGCTAATTCTTGCCCTCTTGGCATTGATCATCTAGTTGTGGGTGGAGAGAGAGATGGATCATAAGTGAAATAGAGTGTGTCAGATAAGATAAGTGGGAAAAATAAAAAAGGTAGGAAGAGGGAGTGGATGGGACTGGTTGGGTGGACAGGGGCTCATTATAGGGATTCTTGGGTGCCCTGAGTCTGGATTTCATACTGAAGTCACTGGGGGACCATTGGACGGTTTTAAGCAATAAGTGACACTGTCATGTCTGCCTTTTAGAGATGCGATGTGGGGAGGGTGGGGGATGGGGAAGAGCACTGGGGCAGGGAGCCCTTTTAGGAAGATGTCAGAGGCAGCTGGGTGAGAAATAAGGAGGGACTGGCCCACGGCCCCAGGGTCCCGTTTGGCACCATGCTTGGCACTGCGCACTGACACTTAGGGTTTCTGATCGCCACGCTGGACCCTGTTTGTACTTACAGCCTTTGTGTGTGTGTGTTTTTTTTAATCTTGTGTTACAGTTTGATCCAGATGGATATTTCTGGGCTGTCATTCACTTATTCTGTGTAGGTAAGTTTTTAAAGAATTCTCACTTAAACGTTGAGGTTTATTAGTTAGATCGTATCATATATCCACTTTTTAGTGGTCCCGGATAATAGGGAGATTAAATCCAAGGTGTCAAGGTTAAAATTAAATGGGCATTTTTCTGGCTCGATTTTCCTACTTTGGAGTTTTCCTGTCTTGTTTCCCGTTCCCGCAGTCCCCCCTTTCTCCTGACAAACATTAATTAACTCACCACGGCCCAGGCTCTGCTTGCTCAAATCCATATGTGGAGTGCTGGTTGATCTTCTCTAAAAATGGGGGGAAGAGATCAAGATCCAGAAGTTTGTGTCAAAAACACTCTCAGCAATATATCAAAAAGAAGTTTTTTGCTTTAGTTGGTGAAATAAAAGGACCATCTACTTTATTTCAAACCCTATGTTCAGTGTTTCTTATCTATAGTCTTAGTGGGAAGAACAACGCCCTGACTTTGTGGCACTCTGTTCAGAAATCCAGCGCTGTTTCTGTTTCTCACCTGCACCATCAGAGGAAACCCAGGCTTCCTGTTCATTGCATCCTTCTGTTGACTGTGGGCCTTCCTGGCCCAGCACCCTGTGCTGAACTGCATCATCGCGGGGACTGTCGAATGCGCATCTAGGGTGCTGTTGGTCGCCCCCTGTTGGCTGTGGGTGGCCCTCATGGGGAAGAGGGACCCTTCTCCAGGCGGACTTTGTGCTTCTGTGGAGTTCCCTCCGCACAATGCCCTGTGCCACTGACCTGTGTTACTTCCTTTCCAGGAGCTTATAAGATACTCCAGAAATCCCAGAAACCCAACGCGTTAAGGTAAACTTTTAAAGGTTGGTGAGCCGTCATTTGGTTAAAGGAAAGGGGTGAGACCCTCGGTGTTGTGAGCTGCCTCCATCGTCCAGAGACTCCACGAGTCCAGGTGGCAGTGAGGACAGCAGGCTTGGCCCGAAGCCCTTTCCTGTGCTGTTGGGTGGGTCCAGGCCTGGTGGTCCACCAGCCGTCAGCGATGTGCGAAGAGCCTGGAATTCTGTCTCTTCCTTCAGGAGCAGCTGTTTAGATGACTTTTTGACCAAAATTATGTGCCCAGCTACCTTGGGCCCCAGTTCACTTCCTCCAGCTCAGAGGCACAAGTCTTTTTGCTTGTTTCTCCAGCTTCTTCCTAACTTTAGAGCCAGCAGCCTCCCCCATCACTAGCTTTGTTCTGGGGTGAAATGAGGCCTCTGTGGAGGGCAGTCAGTTGGCGAGTATAAGTGAGAAAGATGAGAGTTTGGGCCTCGGTGGAGCTGGGGCTGCCAGGTCAGAGCCTTCCACTGGGCAGCTGGCGCCTGGGTTTCAGAGGAAAGGTCTTTCCACAGAGGAAAGGTCTGAGGGGACTGACTCCTGGAGAAGGTTATACACTCTGAGGGTGTGTGGCGGGTCCCTAGGGCACTGTTTTATCTTTGAAATAAAGTGTTTTTGCAGCAAGGGGCCAGTAGAGTTATTAGATAGAATATAGGATACCCCGTTACATTTGAATGTCAGGTAAGCAGGGAATAATTTTTTTTTGTTAAGTATGTCCCGTGCAATGTTTGGAATATACTTATACTAAAACATTATTTTTTCCATGAAATTCAGGTTTATTTTGGTGTCCTGTATTTTTGTTTGTCAAATATTGTAGCCCTAGAAGCCAGTCCAGTGGCCTGAGAGAGCTGACACTCCTTTTAAAGTGGCAGGAGTACACATAGGAAATAATTGGCCACAAGTGAAAATGCATGTGATAGTATTAACTGAGGAAACTGTTTTTAAAAACGAGCCTGGAAATGGTTTTGAATATGAAAGACTCTTCATACTATTTATTGATAATTTATAAATGTAGTAACTTGTACATAGCTATAATGTATCAATAGAAGCAAATGACTTTCGTGTATGTAAAATACTTCTGTTATTTCACATGCCTTATCTTTTTTTTCCTCACTCCTTAGTGACATTGACCAGCAGTACTTGAACTACCTATTCAGGTAAACTATAATTTAAATTTTCAAAGAAGAACTTCTGTCCTTCTAGACCTAGTGGATTTTTACTTTCCAATAATGTTTTGATTGGGGAGATATGAGCCAGTGTTCCTGCCAGGAAAGTAAGCTCAGTAATTGGTGAGAGGATCAGAACTGAGGAAGCTAAGTAGCAGTCCTGCCCTTGGGCCAGGCAAGAAGCAATTCCAACCAGCCCCACACTTCAGAGGGCCATGCCTCTCCCCAGGGGATGTGGAGTGTGTAAGGCTAAGAGCCCTTCCTTCTCGACTGGGCCCTGGAATCCCCTACCCACGGGAATTCCAAGGCCTCCCTGGGTCTGTTTCCTTAACTCACTCCTAGACCCAGTGGGTGTCCGAAGAAAGGCTGGGGTGGGAGGGACGTGGAAGGAAGGTGGGCTTGCAGGTGGAGGTGTCCACACCCACACGTGGGAAGTCCTGGGGATGCGGGATGGAGCTTGGTGTGGGAAGAGAAGAGGATGCACCGGGGGCCCACTGGGAGCCCTTCTGACCTGAAGCTCCAAGGATTCCAAGAATTCTAAATTTTCACCTGGACTTTCAGGTTGTTTTGAAGGTGTATTTGTTAAGGTAGGATGAAGTTTGAGGCTTGATTTGTAACGAGTTTTATTTATTTTTTTTTTAATTTTTTTTTTGAAGTGTAGTTGATTTACAATGTTAGTTTCAGGTGTACACTAAAACAGTTCAGTTATACGTGTATGTATTTTTAGGTTCTTTTCCATTATAGCTTATTTCAAGAAATTGAATGTAGTTCCCTGTGCTCTACAGCAGATCCTTGTTATTTATGTATTTTATATATAGTAGTGTGTATCTGTTAACCCCAAACTCCTAATTTATCCCTCCCCTCCCTCCTCCTGTCTCTTTTCTGTGATGCTTCTCCTCTGGGAGCCGTCAGAATAACACAAATGGCGTGGAGATAACCCAAGAGCATGGTGGGGCTGGGCAGACGAGCTAACATGGTTTCCCAGCTCAAAACTTCTACCCTGCCTATAATGCCACCAACTGGAAACTGTGACAGTGGGGTCCTCAGTCCTAGTGCACTTTATAGCTACTGAGAGCCATAGCAAAGGAAAACAATGAATGCCTGGACCAGACCCTTAGAGAGTCTAGCCAGGATATTGGGCTATTCGGATGTGCATCCAGGGTTAAGAACCAGAGTAGGCCATCCAACACTTTAAAAAGAAAAATTCCTTCTTATATTTGAATAGAAAGTTTTATTCCTAATCTCCAACTGAATCAGCAACCTGTGTGACATGAGTTCCAATGGAAGAGGATATGAAGGTGGGCTTAGGGCCATAGGAAGGCACTGCAGACAGGCACTGGGAGATGGGACAGGCTTCCAGAGAGGAGGATGGGAGACCGCCAAGCGCTGAGATGGTCTGCATCATCCTTTCTGGCGTCAGCTGCAGATTGGTCCAGGTGGTTTTCAGACACAAGGTGGATGGCATGGATCATTTTGTGGGCTAGCTTCTTGGAAATTTATCCTTTTGTGTATTTAATTTTGTGACTTAGCTCAGGAATAGATTTAGGTCACGCTCGGCAGCTAGCTTTTAGGTTGCAGCCTGTTTGTAATTTATAGAGTCGGCTTTGTTTAGCCTACAAATAGTCTGTAATTAGGTGAGTCTGATCATTAGTGACGCGGATGACTCTCAGCCCATCTCAGGGGAGACCCAGCCCTCTTGCCAAAACCGGAGGCATTTTTAGTGATTCCCTGACGAGTTGAATTTAGGCAGGATGAGACCATTTAGCGCAGACAATTTGCTTTTAGGCAAATCTCGCCATTTCCAGGTAGAATGGGTAGAAATGGGCCAGGGAGGTTTTCCTCACAAGTCTGCTATTTCTTTTCCAGTGTGGTGCTCCTGGCCTGTGCATCTCACCCCACAGGTAAACATCATTTTCTTTGTTTGTCTCACGATGCCCTTTCAACCCAGTGCTCTGAGCCCACTTATATCTCTGGGGGACATTTTGTAAGAGAACGTGGCTGCCTTCCAGCATGTCCAACCCAGAGGTTAGGAATGGCCCACATACTCAAAACTGCTCTTAATATCCCAGTCTGGATTTATTGCCCATGACTTTATCCTTGAATTGTGTTGTCAGTGTTTTCATCTGGTGTGACCTAAGGTGTACAGACAGTTTGTTATCTGCCAAATAAACTAGTGCCTGCTTTGTCCTCTTCAAAAATTCCTCCTTCCAGCATCCAGAATTGCTCCGCAGTCCTAGTGCTAAAGATTTGGTGAAGGAGTTCAAATAATTCCCCCAATTCTTCACTGATCTCCTTTTATATATTTTAATCGTATGTTACCATCCAGTTTTCATAATTCCAGACGAAAGAAGTCAAGTTTTAAAACTTCCCTTCACTCCCTTGCTGCCTCAGTTCCTCTAGAGTCATTTTTCAGATTCAGGAATTGCCCACAAAACTCTCTTCCATTGTGTCTTTTTTTTTTTTTATTCTGAAATGTTTCAAAGTTGATGCATCAACTTGAATAAGTTGATGCTTATTAGAGATAAAGCAATAGTACCCGTATGTGGTGTGGCTGAAAATACACATTTTATTGGTCAGGCTCTTTAGAGTAACGTTTATTGACCTTGGCTATGCACGAGGCACTACCCAAACCCTCAGGGTCTCAGTCTCTCTCCTGTAAAACAATAAGCGTGGACTGGATCATTTCTAAAGCCCCTTCTAGGTCCCTACTGTGCCCCAAACAGCAACTCCTTCCTGTTTGTGTTTTTAGCTGCTTCAGACTATTTGAACTGGTGTCCTCAGGGAACTAGCGATAGAGGCTTGGGTCATGTTTCTAGAGTGTTCATGACAAATCCACAGCGGTGTCTCATCAGCATGTTTGAATTTTTTTTTTCTCCATGAATGTTCTATACTTAGCCACACTGAGGCACCGTCTGCTACTTTCTGCCCGCTCTCGCAACCTGCTTTGGAGTGAGTGCCTTCTCCACCATCGTTTATTGAAACCCTGTCCTTTGTAAAAAAAAAAAAAAAAAAAATGTATGAAACCCTGATGTTGTCCCTGAACACCTTCTGCTTACCCATGCCGCTGGGTGTCTGCCTTCCAGGCCTGCCTCTCGCCATTCCTTCGTGCGGCCGGAGGGTTGCCACCCAGCAGATATTTCAGCGCCTACTAAGCATCCGCTGCCTTTGAAATATGTTTCAGTCAAAGACCTTTGGAAAGTCATGTCCCCACTGGTTCTCCTTGGTTTATACGTTCGTTTTCTCCCCGAGTGATTTCTAGCGAACTTGGGCAAATAACACTCACTTGAAGACATTACTCTGCCTTTAGTTAGGAGGCTATGCTTGTCCATTTGTTACACTCATGATTATCCGAGCTGGAAGGAAGCTTGGTGATTTTCCCAGGTGCCAGCACACTTTACAAATGAGGAAACTGAAGCCCAGAGGAGTTAAGTGATGTGACCAAGATGATGCCGAGCAGATAAGTAGCAGAGGGAGGCTGGAGTTTCACTGAGGATCCCCAGTGAAGGGCTGGCCCCAGAGCTGAGGCGCCAGGAGCCCTGTGGGCCTCAGTAGCCATCGTAGCAGGACTTTGCAAAGGCCCTGGGGAGTGAGGTTATGTATGAACTGGTGGCAGCCTTCCAGAAGAATCCAGAGATGTCCACTTCTACCAGCACCAAGTTCAGGATCTAACCCATGAACGTCCTGGGGAAGCGCTGTAAAACCACACCTACTTTTATGTGTATTAAGTGACATAAAAGTACTTTTTTATTATAGGTGCTTTGTGTGTGGTCACCATGATCATGCTTGTTGCTTTCTTAGAAGTTTTACAAATTGTGTGTCAAGGTGTGTCTGTTTCTCCTTCCACCTGCGAGTGGAGCGCCATTGACTTGACACCTTGGTGGATGTGGGGTGGTCCTCAAGTGTCTGTGCGGATGAGGACTGTCAAGGAGCAGAACAGTCTTGACAAGCGTAGGGAAGCTGCTTGTGAAATACACAGGAATGCACTGTTCAGGTTTTGATCAGCTTTAACTTTCGGAAACCCACATGGCCGGCACATACAGTTGTGATCTGTATCAACAGTGCCGTTCTTTATACTGACGTTATGTTATGCACAACCTTGTGCAGCTGTGAGCAGCTGCATAAAGCCTGGCCAGTGGCCCTGAACTCTTCCATGAGTCGTGGTGGTGTTTTCCCACGGGAGCATGTGATCGATTACAACATTTAAGTATATAAAACAGCTGAGGAAAATCTCCCTCCTCCAGAAGTATTCAAGGACTACTCTGATTGGGCGGCTCTAATTCCTGCCAATTTGTTAGCTTTCTCATTGGCCCATGGGCAGTCCAGCCCATTTTAAAGATGGAACAACACTTCATTCTTTCCTGCTTGCTTATTACATTTTCTATCTGGAATGTGCACTGCAAGGTGTGGGTGTGAGTCAGGGAGAGTGTCTGTACCCGTTAAGATCCAGTAAGAGTCAGGACCCATGGGTGCAGTCTTTTTTTGAAGACTCAATAACTTCTGAGATTTTAAAGCAGGGCTTTATTCTTTTTGCTTTCTTCTCACCACCCCCCTTTTTTTTTTATTTGTATCTTAATTATTTGGTAGTACTTGCAAAACATTTTAAAATTGAGATATGAGGTACACATATGAAATGTGTATCTTAAATGTACAGCTTGATCAATGTTGACGCATGTAGACACCCACGTAACTCACACCTCTATCAAGATATAGGAAATTTCCTCACACTCCTTCTCAGTCGCTCCCTTTTCACCAACCACCAGAAGCCCCTACCGAACTGATTTCTGTTACCAAATGTAAGTTCTGCCTGTAATAGAGCCTCGCATAAATGGAAACACATATTTTTTATCTGACTCTTTCAGCCTAGTGTTTTCAGATTGTCGTGTGTCTCACTGGTTTTTTCCACTTTGTTGCTCGCTACTGTGCCGTTGTATGAACTTACCACTTCTCATTCATCCCTTTCCCTGTTGCTGCTCACCTGGGTCATTTCAGGCTCTGGACTGTTACGAATAAAGCTGCCATCCGCATTCTCATACAAGACTTTTTGTGGACTTATGTTTTCATGTCTCTTGGATAAATACCTAGGAGTAGAATTTCTGGGTCTGCGAGTAGATATATGTTTTAAGTTTTAAAGACAGTGCCAGTTTTCTAAAGCATCTGGACCATTTTACCCTCCCTCCCAGCGACGTGTGAGTGTTCTGGTTGCTCCGTGTCTTCACCAGCGTTTGGTGGTGTCTGTCTTGCTTTGGCCGTTCTCCTAGGTGGGACATGGTCTCTCAGGAGTGCTTCTGACTGAGCTGAGCTTCTCGCTCACTCCTGAGTGACCAGAAAGGTAAACTTGCTTGAGATGCAGATGGTGTGGCTTGGGGTCGCTAACTTCAGGGTGCACTGGGACGTGCTGGTAGGGACCAGGTAGACAGTTCTCCACGTCCTAGGGGCAGACCATGAGACTGTCCCCTTTTTGAGCGCTGGGTTTGCCTCTTGGTGGGTGGGAATCTCTCTCCTAATCTTTCAAAATCACGGTTCATGCAGAGGCTCCAAGAATCTTGGAACCTTGCTTCCCCTCGGACTGTTTTAAGTAATAGTAGAGAAAATAAATTCTTCCTCTGCTTGACAGTTGGCCTTTCATATTTGTCGGGGGTGGGGGGCCCTCTGCTGTGGCATTTTCAAGCGAGAGAATTTCAAGGAACCGAAAGGGCAGGAAGACTTGCAGCCATCTGACCAGAAATGACCTTATTACCTGGGGTGTCTGTTGCTTGTGTGTGAGATAAAGCAAGCAGTACTAACTGCTTCTCAGAACTGCCCTTTCATTTCCCTGCTGGTTCTGAGGACTAAAATGCGGTGAGAGGAAATTTTCTTGATGTTCAAATATCAATTGTTCTTGAATGTGGTAAGATTGTGCCACACTTTTCACCGTGGCAATTTCATGCTTCATTATCTTCAGAGAAATGGGACTCACTCCCTCCCTTGGAGAGTCAGCAGAATTTTAACTGTGGAGCCCAAGAATGAAGGCTTAACTCAGACTTCAGTGCATGAGCTGTGTGTTGATGCCACAAAACTTGTGTGCAATGCTTGAACCACTTGATTTGTGCTTTAAGTGTGTGTTCTGTACTAGATGGTGCAGGAGTGTTGTCTTTTGAGCATCCTTACAGGCTTTCTTAGGCCCCTGTGTCTGGTTCTCACGTGGTTGGGACCAGCCAGCTGCATACTGCAATGTCTTCAGGGCTGTTTTTGCTGTTTGGAGGTTGGGGTCACCCTCTCTGTTGAAGAGTGCTGCTTTAGTAAATGGTGAGGCAGGCTGAAGGCATCAGAGGGGAAGCACTGGAGGTCAGTTAGAGATTGAGAACCAGCATGGCCAGCTGGAACGTGTTTGGAACATTCTCTCCAGGGAAAGTAAGAGGCGTTTAGGTGTTTCAGATGTTCTTGGTTCAGTGGTGCTTGTTATTCATCAGGGATGGTCCTAACACCCTGGATACAAATGGTGAGTATGACAGAGTCCTTGCTCTCAAGGAATCAGTGGTTCTGGGAGGAGAGACAGTCATGGAATCAACTAAGTGAGAAATGTGTGGAGGTTTTAGAAATGGCTCAAGGATGAGTGCAAGCTCTTCTCTCTTTTGCTCTCAATAACTTATAGGATCAATTTTTGGGAGTTGGGTGCAGGGTGTTATGTAACTGGTAATTTCCCTAGGATGGTTTTTTGTTTGTTTGTTTGTTAGTTTATCTTCCTCCATCCTAGTCTACCTCTGGCCACTCTTACCCTTGAGACCCCTCCGCAGCCTGGGCCGGGCTGTCAAGGTTGGCCCCGCACTAGGAGTCCACTTCACGTCCCCAGAGCATTTCTGTTGAAAACCTGGGTGCTGAGAGGGGGCCACACCGAAGGAGTCTCAAGATCCTGCGTTTAATGTGTCCCCTCTCTGCCCAGTCCTCCTTATCACAGTGATTCTGCTGCAGCCACTGTCACACTGAGAGGGAGGCCGGGGAAGGGCCAAGAACCAACAGCCGCCAAAGACACAGAGCAGATCCTCCACGGACATCCCTTCACCTGCCTAACAGGGGTCTCTGGCCGCCCGCTAGGACCAGGCTGCTCAGGGTTACTGTGGCCATTGCTTCCTTGGGGAAAGGGACTTCCGAATAAGCGGAGCTCTTTGTGCCCTGGACATCTGAGCCTGATGTTGGTTACAGAGTCCCTCCCCAAGTACAGGTCCTGAGTAGACGACAGAGGTGTTCAGTGGAGTTCTAGCAGAAAGAGAACAGAATTTTCTCTTCCCCTTTTGTTGGGCTGTGTAAAAACCAGATCCTAGGAGATCCTCTCCTTTTAAAATGTTAAACACACATATATATGCACAGATCAAACCAAACAAAATAACAATAGCTAGGATAGGAAAAAAAAAAACCGCCCTCCAGAGAAATGGAATTCAGACCTTTCCTTCCCAATTGATGGTTGAATCATTTGAGATCATTTATGTCTGAGGAAGTGTAGCAGCACGTGGTGAAACTCTTGATTAATAAATGGAGTGAGGGAGGATATTCCACTGCACCTGATGTGCTGTGAATACTCAGAAAAATCAGCCTCTTGCTCCAGACCATCCAGAATAGAGAGACAGAGTCCCGGCAGTCTGGAAGGCCTGGCTCCTCCAGTCTCAGAAATTCCAGATTTGGAAGGATTAGGCGATTGCTGTGGAAATGCTTAATTCCTTTTCTCTGGACATTTTTGGAAGGCTTTCTGCTTTTTTAATCTCCTGACTTCTTGTTTGTGACCAAGTTCAAATTCCAGAGAGGGAAGCTGCCAATATGTGTGATTATTTCCTCTTGCACCAAGTGGAACTAAAAGAATGAACTTACTTCACCAGAAATAAATGTACCCTTTGGACCTTAAACTAAAATGAGTATGTAGGAGCCATTGGCCCCTGCTCTGTTTGTGCGGTAATTAAGCACAAAAATGAAAAAAGATGTCAGAGTCATGCATTCACGATCTTTTTTTAGACATAAGGCAGAAAAGAAAGAATAACCTTAAAGATTCTTTTTGTCCTACGCTCTGCCTTGGGCAGGGATGGCTGCCTGGTGAAGAGGAAAGAGCTCAGGGTTTGGAGTGACCGGGGCGCACATTCTGGCTCCACAGTTAAGGAGTTGTGCAATCTTAGACAAATCTCTGAACTCCTCTGAGCTCCAGTTAAAATGGGGATAACAAAACTTCACAGAGTTGTTACAAAAATGGGAGAGATGATGTACTGAAAATCTTTAGCATAGGGCCCTGCACAGGGCAGGTTCTCACTAAATGGGTGGTGGTGTCATTATTTATTATTGTTGTTGTTGTTGTTGTTATTATTAATTATTATACTACAATGTCAATGACAGGGAAACCTGAGAATGCCAGAGTGAATTCGCCGCCTGGCAGCTCAGTGCTCAGGGGGCTGATGTAATTAACACCCTCGCCTTGTGTTTCCGGGGCAGCCGGGGGCAGGGGGCAGAGGGCGTGCGTGCTGTGCGTGCCCGCGTTTCACCCTTGCTGTGCCCCTCAGGTGATCTCCTTGGCGTCCTGGACTTTCCGTTCCTGTATTTCTACAGATTCCATGGCAGCTGCTGCGCCAGGTAATCTTAATTCATAAAACCCCCTCGCACCGCGGATTTGTGTGTTTCTTTACTACCGGCTGCGTCTTCGTGAAGTCCCGGGTCACTGCTCCTCATCTGAATGAGCGGCAGAAGAGAGCAGTGGCCGGGGCGGGTGTGGGAGCCCCCTCCTCGGCCGTCAGTGGGTTGTTACGGACATCCTCAGGTGCTCGGAGCCGGCCTGAGACCTGCAAGGACCCCTGTCCTGAGAAGCTCCTCAGCCAGGGCAGTGGTTTTCAGACGTGCAGAAAAGATAGGAGTCCCTCGTTTTTGTTTTTGTTTTGTTTTTCTCCATGAGCAATTCTTAAACAGAACTTCAGTGTATAAAAGTGATTGAACTGACTCAGTTCAAGGAAAGATTTGGGTCCAGAATCACACTCTCTCAGCTTCTACCTTAGCCTCTCTCTTGTTCCTAAAGGGCAATCTCCAAAACACTTTGACTGAACCCTTAGACTCAGAGACAGAATGACTAGAAGTCTGGACAACAGGTGATTATGTTAATACTTGGCCTTGGGAAGTATCAGGGATGTGGACTAATTAGATAAATACTGTTTTTTTAAGAAGTGAAAGTTCATATTTTATTTTTTTTAAATTGAAGTATAGTTGATTTACAATGTTGTGTTAATTTCTAGTGTACAGCATAGTGATTCAGATTTATATGTATATATTTTTCCATTATAGGTTATTATAAGCTATTGAATATAGTTCCCTGTGCTATACAGTAGGACCTTGTTTTTTATCTAGATGAACACATTTAGATATATAGAAATTCCACCCCCATTCCCTCTTTCCTGCTATGACCCCCACTTCACTTGACTTTATTGTGCTGAGAAAGGAAAGGCTTCTGTGGACAGTCTCAAAGCTTGGGTTCTGATATGGTCGAATGGCCAGACTTGGGTTGAATTCCAGCCTTGTGTTTTTGCTAATTTGTGTGGTCTTTGGGCAAGTTATTCTAGGTCTCCCGAGCCTTAGTTTAGTTTTCTTATCTGTAAAATGGAGAGAGAATACCAATACAGGAGGACTGTTTGTATTAAATAAGATACACAAAGCCCTAAGCATCTTGCCCAGCCCAGTAAATGATGGGCATTGTTATTATCCGTAAATCAAATGTCAACAGACCAGGAGCAATTGCTACGTAAAGCCAGACCACCTGTTCCCACACACATAGGTCTTACCTTGGGAAGCAGTGATTCTCCACAGAGTCAAAAAGCTGATATGCACCTAGGTGCTACTTTTGAAGGGTATGTGTTAGGACAAACAAACAAAAAATCATTATTATCGAGTTTGCTTCTGCATTTGAGCCTCAGAATGATTTATTTATCATCCCCAGAAATGTTTCAGGAAAACTCTGGCAGAATTCATCTTCTCAGTTCCTATCAACTTGGTCAGGCCTCGTCACCTGCTGGTTGACTAGGATCGTGGGGCGTGAGTGTCAGTGTCGCCCTGGTGCCTGTGGACTTGCTTCCCTTTGGGCCTGGCTATTAGGCATGTGTGTGACCAGGGTGCGGAGGGAGGGCCACCACGTCTGGTTATTTGGAGCAGAGCAACCCAGTTCACAGCCCATTGGTGATTGTGTTGTGGGGTGACATTCTGCCTCCATTTCTACCCCTTTTAACCTGCAACTTTCTCATAACCCAACATGAAAAATAAGTTTTTTTTTCATTTAAAAGATTTAGAAATCTTTATGTGAATTGATTTAATTCTCTAGTACATTCGAACATTCGACCTTCTGGCTTCAGTACAAAGCTGACCCTCTTTTAAGAACGAGTCAGTTTCCCCATGTCATCTCGTGACTCCCCCATAACCTTATTTCAGACTAAGAGCTGTCACCTTCAGAGGTCCTGGGGGGGGCTCAGAAGGGGCCATGGGGGCCTGAGGGGCTGTGGTAGCTGTGGCCTGGAGACCCTGTGAACAGGGAGCCCCAGGCTCGTTCACTTTGGGGTCCTCCCAGTGCTTTTAGGATCTGCCTCCACCACGAGGGGTAGGAGAGCTGGAAGCAGAAGGAGCGGGATGAGGGAGGGACCCATGAGTCATTTAGGGATGATTCACCGATGTGCAAGTCAAGTGATGAGGAGAGTCACGGATGCTTTCAGAAGCGTGTTGGTCACAAGCCAGGAGTAGCTGAGTCCGAGCAGAGTTGGTGCTGAGGGGAAAGGTCAGCGTGGAACTCTGCCCTCCCCTGGCTGGACGTGGAGAGGAGAGGAGAAGGAGGTACAGGAGATTGACAGGCACCTGTGAAATGGGGGCTGCGGGGAGGGTGGGTGTGGACAGTACAGGAGGAGCGCTGGCTGCCCCACTCTCCACTCCCAGCCCCGCAGCTGCGGGCACCCGGACCTTCTCCCTCCATCTCTCTGGTCTGGAGCACATTTCCATGATGAGGTCCGAAGGGCCATGGAGAACTTTGGAAGAGCCAGGAAACCTGGATTCCAATTGTGCCTATGCCTTGGTTTCCTTAATAAAGTGAAACTTCTGTTTTGAAAAGCTCTGATTTCCATAAGATAGGATGAAGAGCACGATGCTTATTCCTGCTTTAAGAACACCGAACCGAACCCGAGGCAAGAAAAAAGGCGGGATATGAGGATTTGGTCAAGGTTATGAGGGTCAGTGAGCACAGCCAGGAATGGAATCCCAGGTCACTTGATTTCCAGCCTGCTGTCTCCCCACAGGGGCTCCTTGTGGGAGTGGCTCAACGTCTTAATCCACTGCTGCCCAGACTCGCATGACCAGAGATACCAATCTGAGCAAACTTTGCAGGTCATTAGGCCAAAGAGGCTGAAATATACACAAAAGAAACCTAATCCCTGTCTCTGGTCCTGTCCCAAGAATGTGGCTGTGACCTAATCTAATCTAACGAAGTGAAGGCGCACATTTCTGTGAAATGTGGTTTTAGCTGTGTTCAATTCAATCTGCTTCCAAATACACCTGTCAGACAATTATGTAGCACCTGCTGTGACCAAGGCACCTTGTTCAGCTCTGTCAGGAAAATACAGAGAAGCCCAGGATTGGGCCCCTCCTTCTCGGGGCTCATGCTCTGCATGGGCGCCACACCCTAGCACCTATAACAGAGGTCAGATGGCAGTGTGGCCCTTGACCCCCTGGAGGAGGTACAGCTCATATGACCTGCTTGAGGTGCAGCTGCAGTCGTATCTCTTGTTTCTTCAATTTCAATCTCTAATAGAAGTCCCGCTGAAACCCCACTTTTACATTTTTGCTGGAAGTCATGGAATCTCTCTCCCACACCCTCTTCCCCAATTGCCCTGCCTCCAAATGCCAGGAAGAGTGGCCGTTCTGTCTGAAGCACGATTTGCCTTGGCCCTGACCACACCGTGATGCTTTCTGAAATGCTTCCAGCACAGCACACTGCTTCCCTATCCAGTGCGGTGCCAGCGCCTTGCTGGTCCAGACCTCTGAATAGCCTCCGAGACGCTGCCCAGCCTCAGGCTCCCGTGGGAGGTGGCCGCACTTTCAGGCATCATCCCCAAAGCATAGCTTCTGTGTAGGTGGCCTTGGTTTGGGGGACTTCTATTAAATATGCAGCCCACCCTCCCTCCGTTTGGGTTCTTACCTGGAACCCAAGGGCCAATCCAGACCCTCTGACTTCATATGGTGAGTTTTCCTTTGGATGTCTTTCTTTCTTTTTTTTTCTTTTTTTGAAACTGAACAATCTAATTGTTTTATTAAAGTCGGATTCCAAGGTGAAAGGCCTTAGTCCACAAATAGGAGAGAAGTATCTTGTTAAACAGTGTTGACTTACGTGGAAGCCAAGTCAGGAGGGACTCTGATGAAGCTGTAAGCAAAAGAAAAGACACCTTTTGTTTGATCATCCCCCAAACAAATGTTTTCTGTTCCTTATAGAAATGTTCCAGCTGTTCTTCCGTGTTAACAATCAAGCACAAAGTACAGCCGGTTTACACAGTCAACATGTATGCATGCGATGAGCCGTGTTACTGTGCAGATTAAGTCATTTTACATTTACCCCTCCTCCTGATATAAAATTCCCAAGATTTTCCCTTCCGGTCCACAGTTTTTCCTAAGCTGGGGCACGACAGTGGTTCCTGAAAGTGCATCTAGTTCGGAATAAAAGAACTGAAACTGAGCGATACGGCCTTCAAGAACAGGCAATGAACAGGAATGCAGTTACTGCAGGTAGCTTCCAGGACAGACGCTTCGTCTTACAGGGACCTCCTAATTATGTAACAACAGGGTGGAGGGTGATTTGGATGACAAGGAAATCATCTTTTTTCCCTACTAAACTGCCTCCTAGAAGTCTTTTCCTAACAGTTGTCCTGCTTGGGAAAAAAGGTGAAGGTCTGCCTTAGCCAGTACCAAGCTCCAGAAGTAACAGGGGAGGGGACAGGAGATACTGTCCTCCAGATTTTTTTTTCTGTCATGATTTAGCCGGAGTCCTCCCAAACTTCTGTATCCACGTCCCCGCTCCAGTGAAATGACGTCATCATAGCTCCTTAGCAAACTAGAGCTTAATGGGTTTTTAAAATTTTTGGCCTTTTTAACCCAGAGATCACTAGAAAACAGAGATGAGATATTGGTGGTATAAGAACTAAAAACTGACTAATTCTTGTAAAGGTAAATATAAAATGTAACAAAGTAGCTACAGGCTGCAGGAAGACCAGTCTCACTAACAAAAGTATATTTTCTCCTTCCAGTGGGTTTTTAGGATTTTTTCTCATGCTGAGCACAGTGAAGCTAAAAAGCCTTATGGCCCCAGGGCAGTGTGCAGCCTGGATTTTCTTTGCTAAGGTAAGAGACAGGGGAGAGGTGGGGAAAAATCCGTCTCAGGAGCCTCTGTGACCAGTGTTCTCAGACCTGCGTAGTGTCATCTCTGTGACCAGTGGAATCATCTCTGGTCACTGGCCCTGAGCCTGATCTGCCACGGGCTCAGGTGACGATGTCTGAGGGCTTCTGCCTGTTTTGTCAGAGGACAGAATCTTTATCCCATTCCTGGAAGGTGAACTGAGGAAGCCTCTTAACTTCCTTGAGCTTTAATTTCCCCATCTGAAAATGAGAGTTTTTGCCAAAAACAAACAAACAAACAAAGAGCCGTCCAATGAAATTATTCTGTATGATACTGTAGTGGTGGCTACATGTCATTATCCATTTGTCAAAACCCATAGAATGTACAACATCAAGAGTGAACCCTAATGTGAACTGTGGACTTTGGTTGATAATAATGTGTCTGTTGGTTCACTGATTGTACCAAATATGCCACACCGATGAGGGATGTTGAGGGTAGGGGGGTCTATATGTGTGGGTGGGGAGGTCTATGTGTAAACTTGCTGTATTTTCTGCTCAGTTCTGCTGGGAACCTGAAACTGCTCTAAAAAATAAAGTCTATTAATAAAAAAAATTAAAAAAAAAAAAACTCCAGCCCTCTAAGCATCCTCCAGTTTGAAGACACCGGATTCCTGGGTGCATGGGGCAATTCTTAGCCTCCTTCCTGCGGGCTGTGAGAGTCCAGTGCTCCAGGGACTTGCCCGGAAGCTCTCCACCTGTCAGAGGCAATACAGAAAGGAAAACAGACACATGGCCACACTGGGGGACTTTGATGGGCCCTTCACAAAAGGCACTATTATAAAAATGCCCAGTGTGTATCCCATTGACCATGGCGGAAGCATCAGGTAGAGAGATGGGAAAGTAAGAAGGAGCAGAAAGGCAGCTGTGGGATGAGTGACCTTAACTGAAATGCTCTGGGACTGGCTTCTTTCTAGTGGAGCATTTCAATTCTCTGATGTGTGTGAAGGGGTCAAGGTACAGGGTTCTAGGTGCTGCTTCCATTGAGTGAAATTTCTTTCCTTTTCTTCTTCTTCTTCTTTTTTTTTTTTTTTTTTTTTTTTTTTGTTGGTACCTTTTCAAAGTGAAATTTCTTAATTAATTTAATCTAATGCAATAATCATTTAAACTTGTGCCTTTGGCCATCTTTGTCTGTTGGTTGATTCCCCCCGCCGCCAGAAAAGAAGAACAAACATTTTTATTTGAAAATAAATTTCACAGTGATGTTTTTACCTGCATGGTCTACTGCTGAGTAGCATTAATCATTCTAATTCCAGCGGAAGGTAAGGAGTGACTGAGAAACTGCCTTATGACCTGAGAGAATGAGGAGGTTGATAAATCCTCCCCAAAAGCAACAAAAGAGCTGGAAAAAGACTGTCAAAGATACCCCTTTCAGCTCTCTAACTGACCAAAAACACACAACAAACTGAGAAGCATTTGTTCATGAAAAACTAACAAACTTTTAGTAGGAACAGCATGAGTTTGTGGTGGTCTTGCCTAGGGTTGCTCTCATCCCCTCGTCCCCATCTGTGTAAGTATGATATTTCAACCAGAGTGGGACAGGCTGCAGAAACCAAGAGACTTGCTGCTGCTTCCAGAAGGGGCTGACTCTGGAGTGTTGTCAGGTGAAGTGGCCGTCTCAGTGGTAAATGAACAAAAGAGCCAGTAGCTCCTCTAGCTTGAGTTTCCAGGCCACTTTGGGGCAAGCAGTGGACCAGTGGTCTAGCTGGGGACTTAACAGGTAGTTCTGGGAGGTGAGACAGCCATCGGGGGGCTTGCTTGCTCTCCATAAATGCCAGATTGACCTTAGTCTGTGTGCATGAGCAGCAGAGGGGGAGTGTGCCCAGGGCACTCATGCATCCCTGGCCCACAGAGCCCGTGTGCACGCACAGAAGAGGTGTGGGAGAGCTGGCGGAAAGAAGAGCCAGGGCAGACGTGAAAAGAGCCCGAAGTGTGGATGTGCTCCCAGCCCACACACAGAGTCGGAAGCAGAGAGAAGCCTCTCTGGCCCAAGGTGTCTGAGCAAACCTTGGACTAGTCTTTGCCAGAACACTGAGCTATGCAGACATGGGGATGACCCCTAGGAAGGCAGGTTTAAAAATAAAAACAAGAAGAAAAATTGAGGGAAGACCTCAGGAACTGTACCTTATATGGCAGACAGGTTTCACAAACATAGTCCAGGGGGCAAATTATGAAGCAATCGAAGCAACAACACCAACAAAAATGCTCTGGGACAAAGTCAGAATCCAGAGTTGTTACCACATGTTATCTAAAATACCCTGTATTCAGCGGAAAAATTAGGACATTCGGAGAAACAAGAAACCATGATTTGCGCACAGGAAAAAAGCAGTCAATAGGAATTGTGTCTGGGTGCCTGTCCTCAGATGTAGGACTTAGCAGAAAAAGACTGCAAAGCGGCTATTTAAGTATGTTCGGGTATCTAAAGGAAACCGTGTTTAAAGAATTAAAGGAAAGACTCAGTGAGTACAGAGTCTTTGGCTTTCCTGATGAATTCTATCACATATTTAAAGAAGAAATATTTTTTCCTTTGCAAATTCTTTTAGAAAATAGAGGAAGAAGGAATAACTCCCAACTATAAAGTGAGTTACCCTGATACTAACGCCAGGCCAAAAAAAAAAGTTGTGAGAAAACCACAGATCAATATCCTTCATGAACATAGATCTTTAACAAAACATTAGCACTCAGCAATCTGACCTTCTCTCATGGAAGAGCATAGATAAATGCCATGAGTGGTTAATCGGAATGTTTGTCCCTGTTTTTATTTAGAGTTTGGACAGTTGCAGTTGGTGCTGTGGAGTGGGATTTCCCTTCCCATTACTGCGTAGGCTCACGTGCTGCTCACGCAGTCCAGGTGGGACATGCGGCAGCTTTTTGAGACATGGTCCCACATGAGTCTTCGAGTCTGGAGTGTGTGGTGGGTGCAGAAGTGGAGCGAGGAAGCCAGGGACCAGGGGTACAATATTGCAAAATTAGAAAATTCTAGAACCTGGACTCAACGTTTCAAGATAAAAGCAGCATATATGAGATAATGTGTGTGAGGATGGCTGTGGAAGCACAGCGTGCTGTGCAAACCCAGAGCGTGATGTAGCGTCACTTAAACCCCAGCCCAGACTTAATTTTGACCTCGCTCTGAGTCCCAGCTCTGCCACTTTCTCGGTGTGTGCTTCGTTTACTCCTCTGTAAACAAGTGTAACAATAATGTCTACCTTGCTGAGAGGGTTGCATAATATTTAGACAGCCCTGGAATAGTGAGTGCTGGTATTTGGCAGGCTCTCTTTGGCTCTGTCGACCACTAGTTTAATTCTTCCACCAGATCAACCAGTGATTTCCTGAGTCTGGATTTACCACTTGTCTTCGCTAGTTCTAGGTTGTGAATTGAGTTGGAAACCGCCTACTCTAGACACTGCTCAGAATTCAGCACGCAGGAGAATGAGCTCTCTCACAGCATCCTTAATCAGACATTGTCTAACAAAAGAAGCAATTGATGTACCATTCACAAAGTTTTTAAACCTATATAAAGAGTCATTGATTCAGAACAGTTGCTGTGGCTGTGGGAATGTATGTTTGTTGGTCTCCATGGAGACGACTTGCTGGCTGTTCTGTGATCACCAGCCTTAATTATACACTGGGATTGCCAGGGAGCCTGCAAAACTGTCTCCATAACAACACCTCCTGTGTAGTAAAAGGACCACAGTCCTGAACTGTTTCCCATCTAGGAGTTTTTCTTAAAAGAACTGAGAAGATTCTGCTGGTAAGTTTCAGCCTCTGTTTGGTTTATCCATACGAAGAACTCTTAAGTGGGTAGGAATTTTTCTGAGTTTTGACTGCCGACCCCTTAGGCTGTTTGGCCAAGTCTCAGGAGCGTGGCCTGACATCTTTTTCCAGTGACATGTTGACGTTTCTCTTGACCTATTGCCAAGATACTGAACTAAGGAGTCTTGACTATGTGAGTTTACTAGATAAAACTCAACCTGTTTTAAGTGTGGGGTGAACGTATGAAAGTGTCCTCCACAGGTGCTGTGAGGGTTTGATGTTCAGAATTTTCAGATGTTCCCCAAGACCACGGGTGACACTCTTGCTGTTTCTGGTGGAATTTTTAAAAAGAAAGATAAAGGAGAAGCAGCTTAGTATCTTTTATCCTGGAATCACACAGATTTCATGACTTCTAAATAACACTTTTTCTCTGCCTAATTTTTTAAGATATATTTGTAGGGAAGTTCCAGAGCTTAACATGGAATCACATCTTGAATTTCTGAGAAGGTGACAAGTAAACAGATCTTTCAGGTTCTGGAATCAGATTTGCATTCCGTTTCTGGTGCACACAGACACAGGACAGACGACAGAACAGTCCTGAAAGTGTGGTCGCGATCCCCGTTGCATTCTTCTCTCACTGGGTCTGGTCTGTGCTGAACAGAATGCTAGTTCCCCTCTGCCTTCTACTTCCTATTCCGTTACTACTTACTTCTTTTTCCTCTGTCTTACAGAGGTATGATTGCCATATAATGTTATATTAGTTGAAGATGTACAACATAATGATATTTGTATATATTGCAAAGCGATCCCCACAATAAATTTAGTTAACACATCTCTGCTTACATAGTTGCAGAAAATGCAGAATGCTCCCCGAATTTGCACGTTGTCCTTCTTGGTATCTTTCTGGTTTTAGTATCTGTGCTGCTGAAATGGTCATGATTACTCCTTTTTCTTCATCATCATCGTCATCATTCTCATCATCCTTGCCACCAGCCGCTAGGCGAGGAGAGCCGGTGGCAGGGTTTCCCCACTTCCCAGACGGTAAAAGGTAATCACACTTGACTATTTTCACTTCTTCCCGTTTCCTCAGCTGCTTAAGTCTCCTCCCTCCTTCTTCCCATCACGTTTACAAGCTCATTTGATTAGATAACTTTCTGGGTAGCAGTTTCGTATTCCTTTTATCTTCTTCCTCGGGCAGTTATTCAGCACCTTGATGTGTTCTGGAATCATCTGATGAAGATAAATTGTTAAACCCAATGAAGCTGTGCTGTGATGTAACTTCTATGGTGAAAGAAGTGAGCTTACAAAATCTAATTGTGACTTTTCCTAATTAACTCATTTTTCTTTTTCACAGTCTAAGTGGCTGGGGCAATGAGAATCATTTCTCATGGAAAATGAAAACCCAGAGGCAGTAGCACAGTTTCCTTTACAGCCTGTAGCTGGGCAATAATAACATGTCGTTGTCTTTCCATGACATCACCGTTGAAGCGACGGGAACGTGAAACGGCTCGTTCAGGAGCCGCTCTGTGTCTGTTGAGCCGTATGGAAACAGCAAGAAGCTAGTTATCTGGGAATTATTCCTTTAAAAACAAGGTTTTCCCAGAGGACCTATGGGAGGGGAAATACAGTTTGGGATTAAAGGGAAAAAAAAAAATTAAATTCCATTTCCTATTGTCAAAATAATTCCTAGGGAAATGAGTGATGTTAACGGACATCTTGCTGCTTTGGATAAAGTTGCTGTTTTTCTTGTTTCCGATTATGAACTCCTAATTTTTTCTGGGCTATTTTTAGTGCCATTGATCACCACAATGTTCTGTGCTGCAAAACTATGATAACGATTCTGGGTTTTCACCACTTTTGACCTGAATGAATCTTCTTTAGTTCATTTACTAAGGAAATACCCTAAATTTCTGTGAGTGTTCTGGCTGCAGAGTTTATATGAGTGCTGTCAGCATCCAAGATAATTTAGAGCAACTAAAATTAAAGTGATTTCTTGCAACACAAATACCAATTAATTGGGAAAGTTTACAGGGCCTCTGTTGGGGGATGAGTCGATGAGTCCTTGGTTCATTGTAGGATGGCGTGATAAATGAGTGCCGAGTGAATGCTTAAATACACGATCTTGTTTTACACATCTCTGCCGGTTTGTGCACCAGGGCAGAAATAAATGTGCAGTTCTGCTGCACCTTGAGAAGTGCCTTCCCCCGTCCCCAGTAATGCTCTGGTAGGTGCATGTCTTTCTTTAATTGTGCCATTAATTCTGTTCGAGTTCACTTTTCCTTATGAAGATCCACCATCCATATCACTGGAACTAAGTTCCCCAAGATGTGGCCGGACAGAGGGTAACCAGCAAGGAGCCCTTTGAGGCTTGTATATGCCCGGCCCAGAGGGCAGGCTCCAGGCAGAACCAATTGCCCGTGTCACTAGGGAGCGTGCTAATAAAATGGGGGCAGTTCTTGGGAAATCTGAAGGAGCAGACTTTCATAATAGGAAAGCTAAGTGTTGACACATAATAGGAATGACATGTGGATTTGAAAGACTTAGTAGATCTTTACTTGGTGTGACTTTGTGAAAATAGCTCTTCTCTCTCATACCTTAGAGACATCTTGGTGGCCTGGCCCCCCAGGGGCCCCAGGGGCCCGACCTGATCCTGCCCGACACTTGTTCTCCTGTTTTATCCCCCAAAGTAGAATTTGTTGTATAAAGAGTCATTTACTCATTTTCCCCTGTTTAAAATCTCTCTCCTCTCGTACAAAAAGGAGCCCAAACTTGTTTTTCCCTCTTGACTCCACATCGGCACTTTGAGCTGGCCCGGTCATCCTTTAGATGACGATTCCTGGTGCGGTTCTTGTTTACATGCACGCAGACTATGTCTGACTGTGAGGCCGGACACTGAAGCACATGCAGGTTGTGCTTGTTTATGTGACTCCATAATAGCCAGTCTGTTGGTCAACCGTGTGGCAAGAAGAGGTTTTTCCAGTCAGCAATGAATTGCCTGATCTCACGTGAACTAGCTGTTGGGCTGTGTTTGTAATTTTATTTGATTGTTTTTGTGCATGTCTGGGGAATGTCCCTGCGGGTCTGGTTATGAGGGTGCCGGGCTCTCTCTGGCTACCTTTCCTCATCTGTTGTCTTGTCGTGTGACTTCTGGGGGAGCCGTGGGTGACACAAGGAGACACGCCTCCTTCAGTTACGTGGATTGAACTCCTTTCTAATTTATCGAGTGTTCCAGCTCTCTGTGAGGGACAGAGCCTGTAAAATATACTCCAGTAGAAGGAGAAATCGAGTGATTGCCGAAACCTTCCCTCCTGAAGCTAACGTTTAAGGTGCACAGAAAGAGGGGGGAGGGCATAGTTCAGTGGTAGAGCGCATGCTTAGCATGCAGGAGGTCCTGGGTTCAATCTCCAGTACCTCCGTTAAAAAAAAAAGAAAGAAACCTAACTAAGGTGCACAGAGAGAAGTACAGTTTTCTCATCTGTAAAATGGGAATCATTGTTCAATGTCACAGAAATATTGTGGGGATTATATGAAATAATGTGTGTTGAGCTGTTAATGTTCACTCTTATTAATTGAACAGAATGAGCTTTTCTTTCATAGATGGAGAAATGTTTGAAGAGCTGTTTGTGTTTTGGGTTTGGCTACAGTTTGAGAGCCGCTGGCCTGGGTCAGCAGAAACACAGGGAGCCTTCGCTTCTGCTTTGTTCCGTTTTGCCATTCTAGTGTCAAGAGAAATTCGAAGTGACCGGATTCTAGTGGCACCAGAGGTCCTAAAGTTCTCTTTTCAATTTTTCAAGTAACTCAGGGAACCATAATTCGTCACTTGATCTAACATTTTGGAAGTCACAGATGTTTATTTTAAAAAAAAGGAAGAAAGAGAGGGAGGAGCAACGTCAGCTCTAAACACTGTAGGATGAGTGGAATGCAGCTTTCGGTCTGGGCTAGGTTGGTTGTAAGAGAATGGGGATTTGAGACAGAAGTGGTTTTAAATCTGATGTGGTTTTAAATCAGAAGTGGTTTTGAATCACACCTCCAACCAGGACGGCTAAAATTAAAGAGACTGACAATACCAAGTGTGGGTGAGGATGTGGAATAACATTGCTGGTTTAAAAAATACTGAAGCTGAACAAGATCTCTGTTGTGACTGAGCAGCCCTAGCCCTGGTTCATCCCCAAGAGAGATGAAGACACACACCCACAGCAGGACACGTTTACTGGTGTGGAATTGCAGGTGGTGGTTGCACAGCTCTGTGGACATACTGAAAAACTACTGTATGCTTTTACAGGGTGAATTTTACGTTGTGTGCATTATCACCCAGGAAGATTGTTATCTTTTTTTAATCCACAGTAGGACTATCCATAATAGTTTTATTCATAACAGCCCCAAACTGGAGGAAATAGCCTATACTATTTAATTAATAATAGCCAAGGAGCAGCAAATTGTAATCTATCCATACAGTAGAATAGTATACTGCAGTGAAAAAGAGCCTGTAGCCACGGAGGTGATGCAGGTGTACTGGCTGAGGAGGAAGGTGAGGGAGCTTTGTGAGATGCTGAAAAGGTTTGTTATCTGTCTGGTGGTGGTTACACAGTGTTTAAGGATATAAACATTCAACAAGCTCTACACTTAAAATTCAAGTTCGTCGGGCAGAAGGTATAGCTCAGTCGTAGAGCGCATGCTTAGCATGCACAGGGTCCTAGGTTCAATCCCCAGTACCTACACTAAAAAAAAAAATTCAAGCTCATCATGCACTTTATTGTATTTATGTTGTACTTCAATAGAAAAAGATCCAATGTGGGCGCTGCAGAGGTGCCGTCCTCAGAAGGCAGAGCCCGCAGCCGAGCCTCTTCTCCTGCCTGTCGCGGGGAAGCAGGGGCTGGGCACGGCAGCTTCCCCAGCAGACCCCGTGCCTCTAGCTTTGACACTGTCTTTGTCTGCGGGCCGTCTGGGGTTTCACTGGCTGGGGAAAGGGAAGAACCTGCAGGCTGCTCCCTCGCTTTCCTGGGCACTGGCCACTGGCCACCAGTTCTCCTGAATGTCCCGGTGGAGAGGGTTTCTCATCGATATTCCACTCAGTGCCAAGATGGAAAGGGGAGCTCAGGCCTCCTGGTAACGTCGCAGAAGTATTTCTTGTCCGGCTTCTGCTGCACAGGTGAGGGGCGTGTACTGTCAGGTCTGCACTTCCTTGAGGGGCTGGACGGGTAAACGGACTGCCAACCTGCCGCTCTTGGGTGCTGTGCAGTTGGTGGCGGGAACACCCTGCTTCCCATCGGGCCGGGTTCAGGGGCCTCCCTGCTGGGCGCCCTCAGGCTCCCCTGGGCTTTGTGGCTGTGGGGCTGTGGTTCATCACCCTTTGAACATGCACATCAAGTTGGTGACTCCCTTAGTCCCAGCAGACGGGATGCTTGAGTGTGTTACCGAGTCCTGTGGGTGCAGTGTAAGCAGGGAAGAGGGGACCGTGTCAGCTTTATGGGGGCTGGAGGAAGAGGTCAGACCCCTGGGACCTAGGGGACCCTGAAGACTAGCTCATGCTTTGCCGTCAGGCTGCCTCCCACAGGCTGTGGAAAGAGGGTGAGGGCACCCCTCAGCCAGTCCCCTCTGCCCTGTGCAATGCGAGGCCACCTTCACGCTCCCCAGCAAACAGAAACCTGCCCTCCCTCCTCGCGCTGCTGGCAAAACATAATGGAATTTTTGCTCCATAGATAGCAGCTCGTTGGCCAATCATATTTTAGATTCAGACCTCATACCGCCCATTGAATACCTGATACAGTAAAACAGTAGGAACAGTGCTGACAGCTCACGCTGATTGCCTGCTCACAGGGTACCAGGTGGTGTCCTGGGTACTTGGACACACATGTCTGACTTAACTTCTCATCACGATCTTGCGTGCTTTGAACTGTGTGCTTCTCCTTCCCCCTTAGCCCTGAGGAGACAAAGACGTTAGGTAACTTGTCTGAGCTAGAACCAGGGAGCTTGGACTTGGACCTGGGTCTTGACTGCAGAGCCTGCACCCCCTCAGGCTGGAGGGTCTCCGCTGCAGCGGGGGTGAGATGGAGAGGCTGAGTTGGAACATGATTATAATGAGCGTAATTGGACTCCCTGACTCACTCTTTGTTGTTGTTGTTGTATTTTTCTTAATGGTTAAGTACACAATATAGAAAACACCCCCAGGAAACTGGGAGGCTGCTGGGGCCCAGATGAAAGCGAGGGGTCTCAACCTGCCACCCGGGCAAAGCTGGACCACACTGTCGGGACGAGTCTCAGGAACTCCCACCGCCCAGCAGCACCGCGTGTGCCCGCACACAGGAGCCGGGCCCCCTGGGCTCTGAGGATGCAAACGGCACCGTGCCTTGGTTAGGTCTTGAATTTCCTGGTAGGTGTTTAACTGCAGGCTGTGTTCTCCATTATTGAAGCAAATAATTTTTTTCTTACTTGGTGATTTGAATTTTGATCCATGACACCTCTGCAAAAAAAAAAAAAAAAAAAAAAGTTTAGTTCAAGTTTCTTCATTAAAAAAAAAATCAAAATGCTTATTATAGAAATCTTAGGAAGTTAAGTTAAAGGAAAAGAAGACAAAGCTTACGTGATCCCACTACTGCAGATGTTCCGATGTCTGCTTTGGGACTTATCTCTGTCCGCATGTAACTGGTTGGTTTGTTTTCCCAGAAATGGCATCATTCTCTACCTGTTCATTTTTTTTTTTTTAATAGAGGTTCTGGGGATTGAACCCAGGACCTTGTGCATGCTAAGCATGCTCTCCACCACTGAGCTTTTACCCTCCACGCACCTGTTAGTTTTTATGTAACAATATTGGAAATATTTCTCCTTCTTGGAGTAGATGAGGAGATTGAGGCCCAGAGAGATGACCAACTTTTTCAAAGCCTTCTCTACAGCCTGACCTGGGAGAAGCAGCCGCACGCAGCTGCCTGGTCCAGAGCTTGCTTGGCCTGATATGGGCTGAGACCTATGAGTCCCGGGCACCAGTGGGCATTTAGCACAATGTCTGACGTGTCATAGGCCCTTGATAAAGGAAAGAATGAAAGAAAGAAACTGGCTTCCGTGGCTGAGGCTTGTCTTCACGCCTGGGCTGCCCCGCAGTTTGTTTGAGCAGCTTCCTGGCTCCCCTTTCCGGCCCCACTACCAAAGCCTCAAGGTGGTGAACTCAGAAGCCCCCAGTGTTAGGCTGGCAGAAAAGGCTACATTTTCCCTCTGCAGCTGTAGGCTGACTGCAACACACACATTCTAGCAGTTAAGGTCCCGATTGTAGGGGTGAGTTCCTCTGATTTGACAAATACGCCACCAGGTCCTAGAGAGGCTTTTCAGGCTGAGGGGAGGACTATGGTTTCACATGCGGAGTTAATCCAGTGCACTTTCCCGGTGACGTGGCTCAGAAGTCCTGTACTTAAAAGTGGTTAACTGCAGTGATGCACCCTTAGATCCAGCGTGTGGGTTCCTGGACCCCACAGGTGAGCCAGCCTCATGTTCTGAGGTTAGCAGACAGCATACAGCCCCGCTCTCTCTAAACCCCCGGCTCCATCCCTTTCCTGGGGAGGTCAGCTCATTTTTATCTTCCCCTTTAACCCCTCGAGGAATTGATATTTTGAGCCTGAACTGAAAAGGGGAAGAAGACATCCTGAACGCCTGAGGGAACTTTAAGCTTAATGTAGCAGGGACTCTGCTGTTGGAGCAGATGAACACGTTCCCCCTTCTCTAACCACTTTCCCTGGGTCCTTCCAAACACACAGGAGAGGAGGTGATGTGACACTTGTCCCTATACTAAATCCATCGGCAAAATCCTTCCCCCTTGCATACTGGGAGTGCGTTTCTTGGAGCTTCGGAGAGATGCCCATGTCTGGGTCTTGCACATGCTCCTCGGTGCCCAGGCTGAGCCTTTGCTGGAGGAGGAGACGTGCCTGCCCCTCTGCTCGGCCTGCAGTGCTGATTCTGTGTCCCCTGATTCATGAAGGCATTTACTGAACACTTAAAGGTTCAGCCCTGCAGGCGCTGGGGACCGAGCGGAGACTCTGCCCCTGTGAGCACACAGGGTGTGCGGTCCTGGAACCCAGACCTGTGAGCCTGTGTGGGAGGAGCTGCCCCGGGGCCCACGGGGACCCTTCAGTTTCTGCCCTTACTGTCTGGGCCTCCGGGAGCCAGCACCGAGCCACAGGACCACCCTGCCGCCTCTGGCCTGGCTGAACTCACGGTCCTGAGCCGCTATCTGGAGTGCGGGTGGGGATGGGGGTAGGATTCTGAGTTTAAGAATCCAGCACATTCGGTTGACAAGACCGTGGCGAGAGCAGGCACTCTGCTCCTTACTGGTGGAAGCGTCACTTGTCTCAGCCCAGCGGAGGCTGCTTGGCTGTTCTTACCCTGCTTGCCAGTGTGTGTGTGCTTTGACCCGCTGCCGCCACTTGTGGGAACTTATCCTGTAGATACGTTTCCACCAGTCTAAATGGCAGATGTGCAGGGTCACTAAACTGCACTTTTTATAGGAGCAAAAGAAAACAATCCCAGTGTTCATCAGTAGGGGGTCAGGACCCATCTTGCCAGTAGAGTTCTGTAAGAAAAATCAATGACCTTCTCCCCGTATAGCCAGGGAAAGACCTCCGAGACACGTTACCAAGTGAACGATGCAGGGAGTAAAACCGCATATGTGATATGCTGGATTTTATGTAAAAGAAAAAAAAACAGGACCCGTGTTCATTTTCGCTTACATAAGCATAAAGAAACTTTAATGCATGAGAGACATGATGACCTTTGGCAGAAAGTGAGAACTGAACAGACTGGGGGCTAAAAAGGCAGAGAGATGCTTCACTGTGTATATTTTTGTGGTTTTCAGTTTTGGAATCATGGTTGTATTATGTATTTAAAAATGAAATTTGAAAATTAAAGTAGGCTGCAGTCTGCCCCCCACCCCACCTCCCAAATGGCATGAGAATAACTTCACCTTTGCTTACACAGAGCTTAAGCCTGAGTGTGAGAATTTGGATCCAGAAATTAATGATTGATTGCTAGAAACCTGTATCTGGAAGGAAGGAGACAGAAGTATCAGTGAAGTGGGTCCCCTTAGGGGAGAGAGAACAGGGTCCCAGGAAGGGTGGCCCCCTGAGCTGAAGGGATGTAACCTGTGAGACCTCTGGGAAAGGGGGCTGGCACTGCAGAGGGCTGTTTGAAGGACTGGGGGTTCTCTGATGTGTCCAAAAGACGGTCAGGAGCGCTCTTTGAATGTGACTTATCTGTAGAGGCGACCACACAGCCTGAGTCCTGGTGTTGTGCGGATCAGATGCTTGGGAGGTGACCACCTGAAACGTGGCAGGGCCACCCTGATGAACTGCTGGTGCCCCGACATTCCACGGCTGTTGGCAGGTTCTTCCTGTTTAGATGAATGAACCAGGTTCCTCCAGGAGTCTGAATATACACTTACGCATATGTCTGGGGCCACAGGCTTTCATGCTTCTTTAAGGAAAAGCAGCCTCTGCTGCGTGCTGTCTCCTTGAAGGAGGTGGGTATCGGTGGGCTCCCGGCTGCACCCAGAGGAGGGGTGGGCCCACGCCAGCTCCCTGCACTTAGACCTTCTGACTCCTGTAATGGATCCCTGGTGAAGACCACAGTGCAAATGTCTCATTTTCGGCTTTCTAAATTGTATAGGTGGTGTACCTTGTAAATCATCCTGGGGACAGGACAAGACATTTCTTCTCTCTGGGTCACTCCACTGGGCCTCTTTGTGGCAATTGACGGGTTTCCTAAGTTAACTGCTCTCTCCTTTTTTTTGGTAACTATGCTTTCATTTTAAACTTAGGAGACAGGCTAACATTAAATGGCTTCTTCCAGCTGTAGGGTTGCCCGCATCTTAGGGACACCCAGTGTGTGACTGACCATGTACCTTCTTGGCTTTGGCTGCAGCCAAACTCCTGGGCTGCCTCCTCCTCTGCTGCGTGCAGCCCCCTCCCCACCATGTAGGTAGACAGCTCAGGCGTGGACTTGGGGTAACAGCCTCATCCGTGCCTCCTGATCCTTTTTCCCCACCCCCCATCCTTCATCTCTCTTATCTACTTCTAATAGACTTTTAATTAAGTCTGCAATGACTGTCTTGTTAAGCTCCTTGAAAATTATCACTGGAACAAGTCAGGGAATGAATAGGATTCCCCCTTTCTCTTTCAAGAAAAAATTTTAAGTCAAAGAATAAAATTCAGTCCCAGAGAGATACTTTATAGGTAATTCCTTTGTCTTATAGGAAGACAAAGGAGCTGAAACCCAGAGATGGGGAAGGGCTGGCCTGAGGTGAGTCAGTGAGTTTGTGACACAGCAAGGGAGCATGCCGGCCCTGGGCGTGCTGGCCCGCTCTCGCCCGCAGTCACCGGGCAGGAAGACTGGACTTTTGAAGTCCAAGGCCAGGACTGCCTCGTACATGCTGGTAACACTGCATGCCCAGTCGTCCTGGAAGCAGCTGCCCGTGGTCTTTAAGCGAGTAGATTTCTCCATGGGATTATTTTCAGTACCTTGTTGGGAAAAAGGGGTTTCTAGCTATTGCTTTTTCTCTCTCTCCAAGTTTCCTTCGGTGCTCTGGTCAATACACAATGACTTAGAGTTTGTGAGCTTTTTCCTGCTGTTCCTTCTACGTAGAAAGCCCCTCCCCCATCCCTCACCCGGTAATTCTTACTTGTCCTTCAAGATTAGCTCAGGCATCATCTCGATGTGGGGCTTGTTCCTATAACCTTGAGTGTACCTGCATCTTAGCAGTTTTCATATGATACTGAAATGATTTGCTTGGTCACGTCCAGAAGTGGTGAAGCTATGACAGGGGTGCTGAGGGCAGTTCTCACCTTTTGTTTTTGCCTCTCCAGTTCCTAGTGAGGGCTCAGTGAATTGAATTTGGCCTTAGCTTCATTCTAGCAATAACTCAAAGCCCTTCTCCTTTTTCACTTCTAATTCAGTGAATGGTTCTTCTGAAACAGTTAGTTGTTGTCTTTTTAACTTTCCTTTTTTAAACTCTCCCAAAGAGCAAGGAGTAATGTCTTAGCTGAGGCTGCCATAACAAAATGTCATAGGCTGGATGGCTCAGACAACAGGCATTTATTGTGCACAGTTCTGGGGGCTGGGAAGTCCAAGATCACGGTGCCCGCAGGGTGGGTGTCTGGTGGGAGCTCTCTCCTTGGGTTGCAAGTGCAAGTGGTCACCTTCTAGCTGTGTCTTCACAGGCGGAGGGAGGGCACAAGCTCTCTGATCTCTTCTTATAAGGTGACTGATCACATCTTGAAGACCCCACCCTCGTGACCTCATCTGACCCTAACTGCCTTCCAAAGGCCCCATCTCCCAATACCATAACATTGGAAGTTAGGGCTTCAACATAAGGATTTAGGGTGGAAGAGGGGCACACAATTCAGTCCCTAGCAGGAGAGTTCACAGGTGACCCACTGACATTTTGCAGTGAGTGCCAAGAGTTGTGTGGCAAGAGCTGGGAAGTCTCCGTGGTTTGCGTGTATCCCTCAAGCTGGGGGGCGAGTCGTGTGCCAGCTTTTACCTTTGTGAGGAGCTCTCACTCTCTGGTCATGTAAAACTGAGTATGACCAGACCTGGAGCCAGGGTACAGCCCTTGACGTCATGGGCTCATTTTTCCCAACTGATATTTCTTCAGGAATTTTTAGGATTCAGGAAGGGGTCAGCTTAAAAGTAATACAAGGGGTTTTACCAAATGAGCACCACATTTCCTGTCTTTAAACTCTACAAGCAGGTCTTGATGTGTATCTTTCGGCAAATCTATTCTTTTACCTCCGTTATTAATAAGTATAACAATAACATGAGTTGAAGTTATTGTTAAATTAAATGGAGATGAAAAAAATTGTGACGGCCTTGGAGTAAGTATAATTATGGTGCTTTTTTTTTTGAAGCTCCTTTGAGCTTAAATTCATTTCATTTCTAAAAATAGACTGCAGAGATTAGATCTATTCTTTGAGTGAATCAAAACAACTCAGAAAATCCAAAACCACCTTAGCTTCATGCCCTTCCTTTATAGAAGCACAGAGAACTGCTTAGCTGGGAGACTGCTGGAATTTTTTAATCAACAGGACAAACGTTTGAAAAATAACTATGGCAGAAATCTATCATTCTAAAAGTAAATCTGCCAGTTGATGAGCACGTTTACTGAATAAAATGAGACTGAGAAACTTGAGAAAAAGTACTAGAATGAAAAATCTGTTGACTCCGTACCAGGCTGTCACTGAATTTCATTTGAGGGAAAATTAGGGTAGCCTCAAATTCTCCATTTGTCTTCAACAATTGGGTGTTCTGAGTATATCTGCATTATTTTGCTTTTTGTATTTCTCAGGAAAGAAGCAATACTTGGTAAATTTATTGCCCCTTTATTGAAAGAAAATTATATTACAGAAAATAAAGCAACCCCCCACCAAATCAGGTGTTCTATGATGAGCTGAGGAAGACTGCCCACAGAGACAGGTAAAAGGGAGGAGGCCTCCAAAGGTCCCAGGAAACACTGCTTCAGCAGACGTATTATTAATATGGCCTCTTGAGAAGTGTGAGGACTAAAGAGAAAAAAACTGTGACACCCAGTCCTGGGGGAGAGCCAGCACTTTCTGCACTTCTGATCTGGAAAGATTGCAAGTCCAAGATAAAAGGTCCAAAGGTCCACAGATTTCTGAAGTTATAACCAAAGGACCAGTGTCAGATGGACTAAGAAGACACAGGTTTTTTAAGCACACAACATGCATTGAAGAGTTCCGAGTCTTGATACTTGAACTCTTCTACCCACTTCTCCATTCTTGGGATATGAACTAAGAGAACGCATGGACAAGGAATAGTAGGCAAGTGGGAAACAAAGTTGGATTGAAAAAACTCAGCCTTGGCTTAGAGACTTAAGGCTTTCTGCTCCCTATAGGAGGCATGGCTTCCTCTCCATTCTCCATTCCCACCCCCAAAAGGTGGAGACAGAGGGTCAAGAAAATTCTATTGCATGGATTCAAGAGAAGAAATAAACCATTGGAGTCTGGGTTCTTGCCTTTAAAGCACTGGAATTCCACTAGCTAGTGTAATGAGCCTCATTAAATGCACCATCAGATGAATAATTCTTCCCATCAGAGTGAACTTGGAAGAGAATGAAAGGATGGAACAGAGAAGAGTTTCCTCCCCTGTGGGCAGAGAGAATCATGAGGAGAAGAAACTTTATGTTCCTCTCACCTTCAGCCTGCCTTATTCATCACCACCAGTTGCATTGTATCTGAAACTGTGTCTGAAAAGAGACTGTGCCCTTGAGAAAGTCCTGTTGCCTCAGGCTGATATATACAAGATCCTAGACTACCATAACAATACAAAGCTAATTAAAATTGTAATGATAGGTTAATAAGATTGTCACCAATCAGGAAGATGTTCAGAACAAATCACATAAAGCCTCTCCGCCTTGCCTCACCATGACGTTCAAGGTGGCTCTAAGAAAGCAGTGGTCAGCCAAGCCTGGTTTGAAAACTGCTGGCTTACCATCTCTCTGGGTCTTAGTTTTCTTATCTGTATAATAAAGGGAAATCTGCTTCAGAGTAGAATGTTATGCATTGTGACAGGCCAGCATTCAACTGAAACAGCTTGGGGGAAAACAAATAAATGGCAAAAAACATATTTTTAAAGAAATCAGACATCTGTGAAAGCAATGAGAACTAAATGAAATGAATTTCCAGAGAAAGAAGAGCCTTTACTAGGTGCACCCGGGAACACAGGCTGTTTTCTCTATGGGGTGGGGGGAGGACATTTGCTGATCCTGAGTGCGGGCTAAGGATCTAACTTGGTCCAAGAAGAGGAAATATTCTGTGGGAAAGAGAAACTCGTAGAGCTTTCAGCAGTCGTGTGGAACTGACTTGATGGACTGGACACTAGGAGAGCCCCAAAGGCAAGCCCAGTATTCCCATGAGATATTGCTGAGCTCTGGAGCAGTTTGCAAAGCTGCAGGTTGGCCCAGAAGGGCAAAGTGAAAACTCATAATCTTGGGAGTACTTAGGAGACAAAATCTTGCCTGAAACAAATATACAATGAGTCACCTCCTAAAGACTGTTGCCAGATTCTGTATCTACATGGGATGGGTTATATTACCAGCTCTGATGATCCTAGGGCGTTTCTATAAAATGTATCAGGCAAGTCTCTGTCGCTAGGCCCTGAACACACAGAGATGAGTATCTCACCCACTGGCTGGGGAGACCACACATCTCAGTAGCATCTGGCATGTGCCATGGTAAGGGGTTACAGAAGCCCCTAGAAGAAGCTTCTGATACACTTGGATGTGTGGATGGGGGCCAGGCTCAGGAAAAGTTTTCTATAAATGAATTTTCAGAAGGTGAGTAGGAATTGTTTGGGGATGCCTGTGAAATTATTCCAGGTGAGAGATTTTGCTGAGCAAAGGCAAAATGATGGTAAGAAACAGTGTTTGAAAGACTATAACCAGTTTACGCAGGAGGTGCGTGGCTGAGACTGGGGCAGTTCTGGCTAAGGGCCTTGTAGACATGCTGTCATCAGTCACTTTTTCCTGAAGTCATATGTATTTAAACAATGACAACAACAGAACAGTAAACAACAAAGCTGAATCTCTGAATCTCTTCCAAATAAATGCATGACTTTCTGGCTGTTTCCCACTAACAACTGCTCCTCTTTATTTTCCCTTAAACAAACAGGAAATTTGTCTCAGGATCGAAATGAATGTTTAAAAAACAAACCTGATCTGCTTTAAATACCAAAATCTGTTTAAACAACACAGAGGTTGTGACATCCATTGACAAAGCCAGGAAGTTCAAAGCCCCGCTGTTGACACAATGTATTGAGTTCTGCTATTGTTGGCAGCCTGGACTGTGGCAGGTCCTGGTGTTTGTCATTCAGGTCTGTGTGTGCACGAAGGGGACATTCCTCAGACCACAGGACTCTTTCTTCTTTGGGGAAACATTTGTATTTTTTAAAATGCTTTTTGAAAGCAAGAACAACAATTGGCAGTGATGGCTGCTACTTCCATCTCTTGAATGATGGATCCCAAGAGTAACTTGGAGTCTTTCTCATGAGCAGATTTTAGTCATTGTAAAGCTTGAAGAAAAAATGTTTATGCTTTTACTGACATCCATCTCCAGAATTTTTTTATCAACCTAAACTGAAACTCTGTACCCATTAAACACTAATTCCCCATTCCTCCTGGGCCCTAGACCTTCCATTCTAGTCTCTGAGTTTGGCTCTTCTAAGTACCTCATATAAGTGGAATCACAGTATTTCTCTATCTGTATCTGGCTTATTTCACTGAGCATAATGTCTTCAAGGTTCACCCATGTTGTAGTGTATGTCAGAATTTCCTTCCTTTTTAAGGCTGAATAATATTCCATTATATATACATTTTTACATATATGTACACACACACGCACACATAATGTTTTGTGTACCCGTTCCTCCATTGATTGACACTTGGGTTAGCTATTATGAATAATATTGCTATGAACATGGGTTTGCAAATATCTGTTTGAGTCCCTGCTTACAGTGGATTCTTATTTTCAAAAAAGCTGCACAGAGCTCGTGTGGGTCCCTTCTTGAGTTTCTAGCTCGGAGAAAGGCTGACCTGGGAATCAGGGCCTTCGTCCCACTACTCCCTGCCATGAAGTAGCCGGTCCCCTGGAGCAAGCCGCACTTCATCTCTGGGTCACAGTTTCCACACCTCTGAGCTCAGGCAGTCAGTTTCACCTCTCAAGTTCTGCCCCTTAGGGACCCGTGCATGGGACACTCTGAACCCACACACACAGCTAGCCACTCCTGGCTGCTCCTTGTTCCTCAGTGGAATTCGAGGTGGGGGCGACTCTTGACACAAGCAGATTTGTCGCTCACAACTTCCAGCGCTCTTGAGCAGCCCTGACAGCCCATGGCATATGGAAACCGGTCGCTTTGCTGGGGCATGAATCTGAAGCTCATACACAGTGGGGTGGACGTGTGGGAGCAAGTCGTTCAGTGGGTCAGTCGGGCTGCCCGGTATCTGGCCCTCGGCGACGTGTTGTCAGTTGCTACTCATCCTGTAACCAGTGACTTCCGTGAAGTGGTAGAGCTCTGGTGCTGTGTGTGAATGGGGAGGTTGGGGGTGGGGTGGGAAATGCTTCCAAAAAGAGAGCTGACTGCTTGGGCTGGTGATGGACATAAAGAAAAGGAGAGAAGCCTAAGAAACTGAGGGCTCTTCTGGAAATAGATTAGACAGTGGGCCATCCAACTCCACAGTAGCTCTCTAGAGCAAACGTGTTCTCTACAGAAATGACACAGACCTCTTTGTGAATGAGCATCTCAGCCAGCAGAAGATTTGCTCATTGAGAGATAAAAATTTAGAGAAGTTTGAAAGAGTGGCCGAGGAGAAAGGCAGGAGACCACGCAAACGTTTCCAGGAAGCAGCAGATGGAAAGGCACCAGTCCGGCTACGAAAGCAACCTTATTTTCAAGTCAGGGCTGGTTTGAAAATTCTGAGAGGTGTTTTTCTTGGCAAAAGGTGCATTTAATAGGAACAAACAGGCCAGCTGTCTATCTCACTGCAGACAAGGCTCCTCCCAAGCTGAAGAAACCCACAGAGGAGCAGAGGCACAAGTCCTTGGCTATGACTGCTGCAGTGCGTGTGGGAGGTGATGGCTCCACAGACTAGATTTAAAGTCATGGGAAGGAGGCAGTCAGAGAAGGCCGTGTATGGATGTGAATATCGAATCATCGTGTTGTACACTTTAAATACATAAAATTACATTTGTCAAGCATTCCTCAATAAAGTTGGGGAAAAGGGGGGAAAATGATCTGGTAAAAGGGGTGAAGGGAGTGAAGACAATGGTAAAGAGTTAAGAAAGGCTTCAGAAATGTGGTGAGTTCTTCCACTAACTGCCATCACTAACCTCCATCAGTAGAAGGAAGCCCTTTTCAGCAATCCCAAGAAATATGTCTCCATTGGCACCGTCCCAGGAAATGTCCAAGTTGCAAAAGTAAAGGGGGATTAACGAGATTAATTTTGGTTACAATTAAGGAAGGGAAGGGGGGAAAAAAAGTAAGAGAAAATGACAATTAAAGTAAAAATAAAAGGGAAGGTGATCAAATGGGCATAAATGAGATAAAGTAATATTTCTCCAAACAGCTCAATGTTAATGAGTTGGACAACCTAGATGAAAAACAAAATTTTTTTTGAAAAAGTGAAAATGACAATCATGGATCCAGGAGAAAGAAAAGGCTTGATTAGGACAGTGGCTGTTAAAGGCCATGCCAACTAGAAGCTCCAGGTCCAGAGGCGTTCAGGTCCAAGCTCAGTTCCACAGCAAAGACCATGTGCATCCTTTACAGGAAAAGAAGCAGGGAAGCCTGTTTAACTGACTTGTGTGGTTTGTGTCACCTTGTTTCCAAAACCAGACAATTCCATTGCAAGAGGATCAAATTTATGACCGTACTTGCAAAAGTCCTAAATGAAATATCACACCAGCCGCAGGGAGGACGGGGGGAGAAGAGCTCCATTCATCGTGCTCTTTAAGATAAAAGCCACCACTCAGCTTTCACTTGGAGAAAGCTGTTTCCTCTTGTCCTTTGCATTCTGCTTTGCAACTATCTCTGTGACCCTGCTTTTTTTTCCTTTTTGTTGTCGAGGCTTTCACTGCAAATCAATAAAGGGAAGCAAACAGAAAGTGACCTCAAGAGAGGTGAACTGCTTACAAAGGTTCTAAAATCTCACTAAGTTTCTATACTGAAGGTTCCTGGTTTATATTTCCAGACTTCTTTTTGAGACAGTAAATGAATGAAGATGAAACTCATTTAACATACTCCTTCCTTCTGACCATCTGCTTGCTGCCTTGTTCCCAGCTTGGGACCTAGAGAGGCCTCCAAGACAGGACATGACGTCCCCTTGAGTGAGATGACAGTTGACGTCTCCAAGGGCATCCGGCCTGAGTGGCCTATCCCAGGACAGCCTGGTTCGTTCTTCTTGTCTTTGCACGGAAGCAAGTCCCTAGCATGACCTTTCTAATGGGAGCCAGCGTGCATTCCAGAATGTGGAATTCGGGGAGGAATCATCTTTCCTGAGCAGACGTTCCAAGCGCTGACAAAGCTGGGCCTTTGGTTCACAAATACTCTTTGTGCTTACTGTTTAGGGGCACCTTGGGAGTCTGGGTCCCGTTACTGCTGGTCCTAGGAGACTTTTCTGGAATTTCTAGCTTTGAGAGATGTAGGGTAACCTCTTCCCTCTCCTTTGGCCTCTAGATATTTGCAAATAATTAATTCATTATTTAATTGCTCCCTCCCTGAGGAAGCACCTGATTTCTTAGACTGTGTTGTAAGCCAGAAAGACTGGGACATTAGGACAGGGGAGGGACGGTGCCGTAGGAAAAGGTAGGTTGACAGCTGGGATTTTAGCTAGAGGATCTGGGTGCAGGTTAATGAGTACTTCTGAACTGGGGGATTATTTTTGCACACTTGAGACAAGATGGAAATGGGTATTCTTGCTCTGCCCCTGCCCTGGAGAGAGATGAGTGAGATGTTGGCCGTGTGCCTCCTCTTTTGAAGAGTTTGGAATTTAAATGCTTCTTTGAAGATTCTCACCTCAGAATAGACTAGGATTAGCATTTTCTGTTAAATGCAGCGGTCTAGGAAGTGTGGGGGTGCAAGGACAGGGAGTGGGAAGACATGGCTTATGTCTGGGATCTGAACTAGCACAATCTCAGCTTGTGAATGGCCTCGGAGAAGGTTACCAAGGTTCTACTGCTCTGATGGCCTTTGTTGAAATTATTTCTGCAGGTGATCACAGCTGGTTTATCCATATTGCTGTTTGATATGATCCTGACCAGTGCCACCGTGGGATGGTAAGTCTGCACAGAGAAAGAAGCAGCAAAGTAATTGGGTTTCCTCAGGGTACCAATCTTTGCTCTCAAATGTTAAAGAAAGGGTGTGTGATTTGGGGATATATTTTATTGACATATAAATATGCATTCAAAAGTGTGCATATATATAAATATGCAACTTGATGCATTTTCACAAACTGAATATACCACACCTACTACAGCCAGCATCCAGAGCAGGAAATAGAGCCTCACCAGTACACCTTTCAGCCACTCATCCACCCAAGAGTAACCACTATTGGTGAACCGCTAATTGTGTGTGTGTGTGTGTGTATGTGTGTGTGTAACTATGTTTGGGTTTTTTCCTTTGATCCTTCAATTCATTTTCTCTTAGGCAAGCTCCAGATCATCCTCATTTAGAATGCATCTGCCTATTTTCTTAAAGACAGAACTGCCTCCCCCACCCCCATATTTGAAGAAAGTCCTGAAGGAATGGGGAAGTGAGCCATGGGGACATTGTGGGGGAACAGCATGTGCAAAGGTCCTGAGGTCAGAGTGTGCTTGGTCTGCTCAAAGAGCAGTGTAGCCAGAGCAGGCTGATAGGGGGAGAGGAGTAGGAGAGAAGGCTGGAGAGGGAGTTGATGGCTGACCATGTGGGGTCTTAAAGGCCATTGTAAGGGCTTGGCTTTACCCTGAGTAGGGGTGGGGTAAGTGATCAGAGGATTTTGAGCAGAGGAGCCACGTGGGGCTATGTTAAAAACACATTCCTTGGTCTGCTGTGTGGAAGGTAGGCTGTAGGGTTCTACCTCTGAACTCTCTACACAGACTGCCCATTGGAGAGATAACCAAGTTAGGACTTTGATCTATTCCCACTTGTTAATATTCAAACCAGCTGATATGATCACTGCCAAGGGTTTTAGTTGTCATCTTCAGGGAAGGTGGAGACAAGGTGGGGAGTAGTGGTGAGTTTAAGTTGTGAAGATCACTGTTGCTCCCCTTACCAGTGGGCACACTTTATTTTGGGGGGTATATACTTATGTACTTTAAAGCTATGTAGTAATGCATGCTCTTTGTGAGATACATTAGACGATACAGAAAGGCATCAAGTGAAAAGTAAAGGTCTGTTGTCCTCTGCGTCCACTGTCTCCACTCACCAGAACTCACACCAGTTTGGACCTAGTGGTGAGAATGTTGGACTGTACGGTCAGGGATGTCCGTGCGAGTGAGGAGGGCTCCATTGTCTGCAAAGTGAAACCACACTGAGTGGTGCTTGCTGAGCAAGATGAGCTGCTGGGTCCCTGGGGTGGTTAGTCCTGGCTGAGTCTTCGCCCGGCCTAAAGGCTGCTCCTCTGGTGACACACAGCCTTCCTTTCCTGTGACCACGGCTGCCTGCTGCCTGGCCTGAGTCACTAACACAGCACGTTATGGAGCATAATTCCTATTTGTTGGTGCTACTTACTGGTCTCCTAACCTCTGTTTTAAAAAGAAAAACAAGCCAAGGGCCACTTGAAGAGAATGCTGATTTCCATTCCAGTTTGGATATATTGTTTGGTATGGCCCCCTCCACCCCCGCCCAGGAATGGGGCTCCAAAATTGAAATGCAGACAAGTTTTGGAGTAGGTTTTGACATTTCTTTACCAGCATGATGGAAACAAAAAACAACTGTTGTTTAGCTTTCCTCAAATAAGGCATAGTTCTAGAAAATCGGTATTTTTTCTCATATTTGGGGTGAGAGTAATCCTAAGGGTTGGCCCCTCTGCTTTTCGCTTTTATTTGCCCGTTGGACCTGCAGAATTGTCACCTGCTTACACAAGGACCACAGTGCCCGGTGTGCCCATGCAGCCTCCCCTCTCCCAGGACATCTTGTGAACAATCCCCCGGTGCCCTCATAGCATCGAAAGTGGTGACATTTTTAAACCTCAGTAGGAAGTTGCTTCAGGATAAGTGTGAGGGCAGAAGCAGGCTCAGGGGACACCACCATGAGGAGGTCTAACAGGTGACTTTGCGTCTCTTGTGGCTTCGGGCTGGAAGGGGTTTGTTCAGTAAACAGGTATTTCCCGAGGGCCAGGGACAGCTCTTGGAAAAAGGTGAAAAATCACTTCCCTGGGTGTCTGTAGATGCTTCTCTCCCTGCCTGAGGGCAGGTCTGTATGTAAACCATTCAGACGGGCAGAAATGAATCCTTTTGCTCACGGCAATCAGTGAAGGATTTTCACTCTCTTTCAGGATCCCCTAATGGGGGCATTTCCTGCCCCAGGAGGAAAAATGGAAGGAAAAGAAAAATTAGGAAATACTCCTGTGCCTTCCTCTTCTTCCTTCTCCTGATCTCTCCTCCTTTTTTAATAATAGTAACTGTTTATTGAACAACTACTGTATTTCAGCCATTTTTAAAATAAAATGATCTCACTGACTTTCACAACAACCCTCCAAGTTATCCCCATTTTTAACAATGAAGAAGCTGAGTTTCAGGGACATTTAATTGACTTTCCCAGGATTTTAGAGCTACTAGGTGATTGGACCAGAATTCAAATCCAGGTCTGTGTGTGTCCAGGATCCCATAAACCTCACATGCCCCCTAGAAATGACTTGGGAAACACCAAGGGCTTAGCAGCAGCAGCAGAGACAGTGTCTCGACAGAAATGGGTCATAGGGAGGTAGAAAAGACATTGGCCTAAATGTTCCTCTTCCCACCAGTCTGATCATTTATAACGAGCATCTGGATGATCCGGCAGCAGTACAGAGGGAGCGTTACCCAGGACGGAACAGCTCTGGTTTTGTTCAGGGGCTGACATGGTGAACTAAGAATGTCCAGTGGAACATTTTTAGGAAAAGGATCTCATTGCCTTAGAATTTTAATACTATAAGCCATAATTCTACCAATCAGCTAACCAGTATTTATTGAGTGCTGTGTGCAAAGTACATGGACATTATTAAGAAGCATAAGGCATCATCCAGCCCTCGGGGTTTTCAGGAGAAGGAGAAGTCACAGAGCTAATGTGCGTGGTCAGATAGTAACTGTTTGACTGCATGATGGACGTGAAGACTGAAGGGGTGATCAGGAGGGCCTTGGAACTGGCTTGAAACTGGACCTTCTGCAGAAGGGAATAGCTAGACTGTGGGTGGAAAAGGATTTGGTCCCTCTGGCCCCAGGAAGACAGGGATGGGTGGAGGGGCAGGAGGTGCCAATGGTGAGACTGAACGATTTGGAACCGGAGCTGGGGCTGAGGATCAGGGAGCTAGTCCTGCTGCCTCCTTCTTCCTCCCCACCTGTCCTTCTGGGAAGTCAGGACACAAATGGTGGGCAGGTTGGCATCCAAAAACCCAACTGCCAAGATATCCTGGTATCCTTGAGACCCTTCCCCAAATTTCTGTATATTTCTTCATAGTGATCGTCTAAATTCTAGACAGTATTTTTCTTTCTTATAAATTAGTCTCATTGACTATATTTTGTGCATAATTGCAGAATGAATTTAAAAAAAACCAAACCAACCCAGGTGTTGAACCGAGTGTGAGAAATAAGCTTGAGCTCACTCTCCAATGGGGAGGACGTGCTTACTCTGAATGTTACAGCCGCCGTCTGTGAAAGGCTGTGTCTCCAGGCTGTTCCACATCCTGTGAACTTCATGGCATGCCCTGAACAAGATGGAAAGAAAGGCTGTGTGTACCCAAATCAAGGAAACAGCATGTGTGATTATTGCAAAAGGAACCTTGACTTTGGAATTTCCTGATTTTTTAGAACTCTCGAGTTTAAGGATGGTATGTTTTCAGCCTCAAAGAATTTTCCAACCACAAAGTGAACCACCAGGAGAGGAGTGTCAGACTGTATTTCAGATTTCCTGTCTTTGGCACGGAGCTGGTCTTCATGGTCCATATACTGGGTGTGTTCAAGCTGGGACTGGGTGACCAGCTCTCAGATCCTGGGCGGGGATTCGTGGCTGGTCTCTGTCCTGTGGGAGCTTAGACAGATCAGAAGTTACAAAAGGCAGGGCTGCAGGTCTGTTTTGTTTGGACCTACTGTGTTTGCCTGTATAGTTATTGTTTCTTCTTTTTTGATTTTCAAATTTCAAATTAGTTAACATTTAGAAATCAGATGATTTCCCCATAAAAGTCCAGCTTTCCAGATTCTTTTGAAAATGTGGAACAGCTGTTAATTTGAGCAGCAGTTGCTGAAATGGGAAGAGGCTGCCCTTCACGTGGGCTCTCCGAGTCAGCAGGCCTCCACCACTGCAGGCGGGCTGAGGCTGAGGACCCCGACTCGGCTGACAGCCTCCCTCTATTTGCCTGTGTGGTCATTCATTCCACAAGTGCCTGCCAGGCTCTGAGGCTACAGACACAGTCTGTGACCCTAGCAAGGTCTCCATCTAGGACACGAGGGCACATGTCCTCATCCACCTTCTTGGGTGGGCAACAGCTTAGACGCACAAAATCACTCATTGTCTAAAGTAGTGTTTTTCACTGTCAGCACTGTTGACATTTTGGGTCAGATCATTCTTTGTTGTGAGGGGCCGTCCTGTGCCTTGTAGGATTTTTAGCAGCAAAACTGAGCCCCACCTTACTGGATGCCAGTAGCCACCCTCCTCAGCTGTAACAACCAAAAATGTCTCCAGACATTGCCAGAGGTTCCCTTGGGGGCAGAATCGCCCCAACTGGGGATTCACGGATCTAAAAGTTTGTGGCGGTTAGTGGAGAAATGGCATTTGAAATTGCAGCAAGATCTTAAGGAACTTGCTTATCTCCTAATCAGAGATTTGGATCGGCTCCAGGGTCAAGTCCTCAGCAGCCCCCCCACCCTCTGTGTGTCCAGCCACCAGCATTGACCACACAGGTGTGCACTCTCCACCTACCTGCCGGCTGAGCACTCCCCTTCATTCACCTTTGCGTCTCTCTGCCTGGCATTAATCAACAGGTGCCAAACTTCTAAACCATGTACCCAAGAAAAATTATAAACTTAACAAGCCCCCAACATTGATCAACTTTTAAAGCCTTTAATTAAAAGCAACTGCTCCTGTCCAGCTAATTAATCTGGTTTTTAATTATAAAAACAATCTATTGCAAGGTAATTTAAATATCCAGATTAATGTTTAGTTATTCATTTTTAACTTAACAGCATTTTAGGGTATGTATCACTGTGAATGCCCTCTATTCCAAAGTTTCGTCCAAGGAACAGATACAAAAGAAAAAATTCGGAACCCTGAGCAGTGTCCTTGTCGAGTAGAATTAGTTGTGGGTGCCTCCTCTTTGACTCCTCTTTAGATTAGGAGAGTCACTCCTATCTGTGAAATAGTTTAGGTACAAGGAGAGAAAGGAATAACCAAAACACAGGCTCTTTGTAGGATTTCTTGACCCCCTTCTCTCCTTTGCCCATTATTCAGCGAACCCGTCATTGGTCCTGGGTTACCAGCACGAGGATCGCTTGAACTTGATCCTAGTCCCAACTTCAGTAACACCAACAGTCTTTAGAAAATGATCTTGCATCATCTCTGAGTAAAGATATCTAAGCCTTTAATTTTCGGGGACTGCCTGGAGACTGCCTAAGTCTGTTTGTAGGAAGAATCAATTTAGGGGTGAAGAAAGAATTTCCCCCAACACACCCTAAAATGCACCTAGGAACACAGTGTCTGAACTTGATCCAGTTTCCATCTGAATTAAAAATTTGAAACCCCCTCTTTGAAGTGCTAAGAAGGGCCTTCTAAGTAACGATGCTCATTACCATTTATCAGATTGTGAACTGTCTATCACTCAGCAAGTTCCCAAGGGAGTGGTCCATTAGTTTTGGAAAAGAGGAAAAGAGAAAAAAAAAAACAAAACAGTTTGGAATCTAGATGGGAGAAGGGGGAGCAGGTATAAGAATTCCGTTACTCATTGAGCAAATATTTATTGGGTGTTGTAAGTGTGAGGCCTCCAGCTGGGAAAAGGACACAGTCTGTCCTCCATCTGGTGGGTACCATAGGCATTCATTGAATCAGCGCATAATAAATGTAAAATTGAGATGGGGCCTTTGGCTCCCGATGAGAGAAAAGAGAAGGACTGGAGAGATGCTGAAAATAACCGCCTGGAAGAGAAGCTAGTGATGGCTATTTCTGGCCGGCTCTGCTCTGCAATCTGATGTTTATGCCTTAGTTACATGAAGTTTGTTCACTTCAGGAAAGATGGGGATTACAAGATTTGCAAACAGTTCAGTAAAGCTCTGACTTAAACAGTTGTAATGCTATTAAGATTCCTGCACTGCGTGTCAGTGTCTCCCGCTGTTTAGAAAACAGCATCAAAGCTCACCTCCCCGGCTGTCTTCACAGTAAACGGAGCCAGGTTTCTTTTCATGTCAGCATTCCCTAAGCCGCTTGGTGTTTCATTAAATCGCTAAGCCAAAGGGATGGAATGCCAGGTTATTGCACTTCAGCATTGTTCTAAGGCTACAGGAGTGAGGGTGGCAACGAGCCAGCCGATACCCTGTTCTCCTCCTTGGTGATTAAGGAGGATTAGTGCAAGTGACTGAGCCCCCTGTTACATTTGCAGAAATAAAACTCTTCCAAAGCCAGTTCTGTACAGATCTTGCATCAGGTCACCGTGACTGCGCTTGCCCAGGGGGTTAGGAAGACGGTGTGTGCGTTCTTTAAGGGACGTTGAAGGGAAAATCAGATCCGCTTAGAAGGAAAAGCCAGGTCTTTAGAAGTGAGCCTGTGTATGAAATGAATGGCTTCCCTTTCCAGGTTCTATCTTCAGCCAAAGAGAAGGGGTGGTAGAACCCGCCAGCACCGGGGTCTGCCCCTGAACTTGACCAGGAACAAGCACAAATGGGTCATGTTTCAAAATACGGTCTTTTGGAACTTGGGCCCCAGTTTATCCCAGAAGCAATCCTAGAGATGATGATTACAGGTCTAGGGAAGTCCTCAGAAGTGTATTTGGTTCATAATGTAGACAAGCTTCAGCAGCGCTGTTACGAGTTCAGTGTGCATTAAAGAGAATTCACTGACTTATTGTCACTAGTTATAATAATTCTATGGGAAAGAGGAAAGTCCACTCCAACTTGGAGCTTAAGAAATCAGGCAGACATCTCCCTCGTGCCCCTCTCCGCCCCTTCCCCATTGTTAGCTGGGCTTGGGGCACATCCTCCCAGCCCACACCCCAGGGACTGGCTGCTTGACGAGCACCTCTGTCTGTCCTCACCCAAAGAGAGGCCTTAAGTCACCAGGGAGAGGAGGTGGGGGTGGTTCAGAGCATTTTTCCACTCTCTAGTGTTGACAGGTGGGTGATGGAGGCGTAGATTTGTTCTCTGTTGCCCTAGAGAGTAGCTCTCGGCGAGGATGTAAGAAGCAGCTGTCAGGTCAGTTTGAGGCAAGACTCCCTCCTGGCGGGAGGGACCACGTGCCCGGGGCCTTCCATGAGTAAGGTGCCTGTAGATGCGTGCCTGAATGCCATGGCTGGAGCTTACCTTGCAAAGCAGGATGTGTCCTTCACTAGGAGTCTTCAAGCAGCGTTCGGGAAGCTAGCTGATCGTGAGGAAGGGATCGCTGCTCTGGGAGGGCAATCGATGAGAAAGGAATAGTATTTTACAGCTTGTCCATTGTAGTCCACACACGGGGGCAGATTGCTTCAAGTGTGTCCTCCTAAGCCTCACAGGACTGTTAGAGGTGACCATCTCCTGTGGTCCAGCTGAGGAAACTGAGCTGAATCACGTGCACGGGATTATGTAGCTAACGAACGTCCGAGCACTGTTTGAACCCAGCTTATTGTTTTATATTCGCACAAGTAGTTGATGCTTTCCTGTGCTGGAAGTGGTCCATGGTCCATGGTCCAAGTTATCTTTATGTCAGCGTCACCCACATTGGTGACATTTTTCACCAGGAATGTGATGTGCACAACTTAATGTGTGTTTCATACACTTGGTGCCCCAGATGCACGTTAGAAATAGGGAGGTATCTTAGCCAGTGTGTGTGTTGGGTGTGGGTATATAGGAGGAGTGGGAAACAGATGGATGAATGGGAGAACAAAAGGAGAAGGTGGGATTGAAAGGGCTGTTGGCACCTCTGAACAAGAGCATTTTATCATCAGAGACTCTGTCATAATCTTGACTTAATGGCCCAGCCCTCAGAAGTGCTCTTTGGGAGGGATAACAGGGGATTCAGACTGACACCAGGTTGTCTACTGAGAAGTTTAATGTGGAAAATGTATGGACCTTTGGATGTGTTACATTTAGGCATGTTAAGATACCCAGCTCCTCTTTTTCTCACAATCTTCAGTTCTGCTATGCTTTTATTTGCAGATCAGTGACCATATTTCTTTCTGTTCTCATTGGAAATTCATGATTCCCCATTAGTATTTTGCCTTTAAATGTTCTGTTAGTCTAAATGAAATAAAAGGATTCAGAGATTGACAGCTTAATAATGAGATTATGGATACCTGCATGGTTTCATATCCATCCACCCTCTGTAGCGGAGAGCACCAGGCAGCTCTGTGGGAAGCCCTTCTCCTGTATTTTCACTGGAGAGCATTAACGAAGTGCAGTCACCTTCTCCAGGTCAGGACGGTTGGGACACGTCACCTTCTTCCCTGAGGGAAAGTGTAGCCACCCTGCACCCACTCCCCTCCCCCCGCAGAGCTGAGGTTTTCTGGGCGACCCGGACAGTCCCTGACCTGACCTCGAAGCGGGGCGGGGTGGGCCGGGATGAGAGGTTCGGTTGCAGGATGAGGGAGCATCCGTTGCCCTGCGGTCTGTGGGCACCAGGCAGCTTGGTGCGTCCACAGCCTCCAGGCTCCAGGGAGTGGAAAGCTGACCTCTTGCATTTCTCACAGCCTCCTGCTCAGCGGACTCGGAGAGGCCTTGCTGGTTTTCTCAGAGCAGAAGGGCTCCTAAGCCCAGGACGAGGGGACTCCAGGGCTGCTGCGGGAGAGCCCAGCCCCGGGCTTCGGAGTGCCCTGTTGGGGCGATGGAAGGAAGAAAGCACAGCCGGCGAGACGCTGCTGCTCCCGGTGTCAAGGAGGACTCTTCCTGGGGGTCTCTGGGCTGCTGTTGAGAACGGACTGCGTGGAGAGGCTCCCTCAGGTCCTGCTGGCCCGGCTGTGCCCAGCTGTGCCCGGCTGCGCCCGGCTGTGCGGGAACAGACGCAGGATCTCACCTGCATGCGGATGGCTCCGCCCACCCTGATTGCCGTGCAGGTCGCCTTATTAAACACCCTCCACCAAACAAGCTTTTGCTGCCTGGTAGTGGGCCCAAGGTATTTTGTTGCCATTTTAGTTTTCTTTTGTGAATTTTACGCCCTTGGAGACTCCTCTGGGGACATCCTTTCTTTGCTGTCGTTCTGGCTTGCCTAGAATCCACACTCACCCACCAGTGGCACAGAAAGAATTGCTTGTGAGGACCTCCCCTGGGGCGGGGGAAGGGGTTTAAATGGGAGTTCCCGGCCAAGTAAGAGCACCAGCAGGGACACTGTTTCTCCAGAGTGAGTACTGAAGCCTTTTTGTGGTTGTGTGTTGTGTTGAATTCTGCACACTTTTCTGTGTCTACCGCTAGGTGAACTTGATATTAGTGATTATCAGAGGGAATAGGGTTAATAAGCAGTGATGGATGAAATAAACATAAATATGTAACATATATTTATATTCATAATCTATTTAATTTCCTGATTTTCCAGAGGAGGTTTCAAATCATTGGATGCTGAAGTATAAGACCAGATTAAAAACTGGATTAAAACTCTAAGCCTTGCCTTTATGGAAGTCCAAAGAAATGAATTTACATGAGGTGGTCATTTGCTTCTGAATCTACAATGAAGGTTTAAGAAAATAAGGTCTATCTCCATATATTTCTGCTCATAATAGGTTTTTGAATACCTTACTACTTTGCCAGGTGTCAGTTTTGGTCATTTTGAGACACAGAAGGTAACAAAGTCCAGTGAGTCTTGGCCAGGGAGTACCCAGGCCCTGCAGTGTTGGACACCAGTGTTGGTGATGGAGAACCATCTTCAGCATCTGTGAAACAAGCCTCGTTCATTCTTGGTCCTGGGAAGACTAAGAGAGGCTTTGCTGGTTTTCTGAGTGGAAGGGCTCCTAAGCCCAGGAGGTCAGCTCAGTCAGGCCATTCTTCCTGCATGTTTCCTCCAAGCTGTTGAAAAAAGAAACAAAACAAAGCGAATAGGAATGGAGTAGTATGATTGGCTCTTGAGTACCTTAAATTCATGTCATTGTCTTTTCCTGGTCTCTGCTTGTCATTTAAGGTAAAGATGTTCGAAGTGACCTTTGCACGCATATATATATAGTTTCATTTTGCTCTTTGTTCTTAATCTGAGATGTCAAACTTTCTACTGAGGATCAAATAGAAAATCTGGGTTTAGAATTTTCCTTCTTTTGCCCCTGCAAACCTCTCTGTACAACTGAGGCCAATTCTCCATTTGTGGAAAGTGGCATCTGACCAAATGTCATCTTATGCTGTCTTTCCAAGTGTCATTCAAGCAAATGGAGATTCCTAAGGCTGCAAAGAGCCATGCACAGTTAACAAGTCCGATCTGGTGTTCCCAGCAGGACTGACCTCAAAAACTTTTGCAAAAGTGTTAGACCTTTTTTCAAAAAGAGAATCTCTAGCAAAGATTTTTGTTTTTGTTTGTGTGATTTTTTTTTTTTAAACTGCATTCTAGAGTCCCATTGTTCTTAAACTTTCAGGTCTTTTTACTTTGACACCAGCAAGAGGCAGAGGATAAGGTGTTTCTTCAATGTAGCATCCTGTTTTCCTCACCTTCCATTTCTTATTGGGCTTTTTGCTTGAAGCTTTAACCACTATCTTTTATGCCCAAGTTCATGTGCTCAACTCTGAACACAGGGCGAGCCCAGGGCTCTGTAACTCAAAGGGCTGCTCCAGATGACTGCAGTCTCCTGAGCTCTCATTTTCTGTGGCTCTCTGGGCCCTGGCCCCCAGGTGGGGAATCTCCAGGTAACCCCAGCACTCCCTTTTACCCGAAGTGATCCGTTTGGTCATGTCCTGTCTGGGTCATGTCCTTGCTGGCCCCAAGCGAAACCCAGGGTGTTTTGGTTTTTCATTTGTCCAAATAAAGGATATACTTTCTGTCAAAAGAGGCAAGGTTCTGTGTGATTGGGTATGGTTATCAGTCTGCTGTGGATAGAAGGGAAAATAAACCATTTATTTTTTGGTAGTTTGCCTTTCTTTCTCTTCTCTTTGACCTGGACAGGAGAGTTGTGCAGAAAAGGTTGTTAGCCTCGGGGAGTGAGTTCTTGCACCTTAAACACAGGCCCAGACTTCTACCAGCCTCCAGGCCACTTTGCTCTGCATGGGGAGGGCCACGCAACTCCTCCTTCTAGACCTGCCCTGTCCTGTCGGGTGTCCCATATGTGGCTGTAGAGCCCTGAGAGGGGGTGCGCCCAAATTCAGATGTGCTGGAAGTCTAAGTACACACTGATTTCAAAGACTTAGTATAAAAAAAGAGGATGTAAAATAATCTCATAATCATTTTGTATTGATTGATTGCATGCTGAAATAATATTTTTGATATATGGGGTTATATAAAGTATATTATCAAAATTAATTTCTCCTGTTTCTTTCTGCCTTTTTTAAATTGGGCTACTAGAAAATTCGGATGCATTTGACTTCCATGATGTCTTGGTTGGTCAGTGTTAACCTAGACCTGTTTGTCTATACTGGACCCAGGGAAGAAGCAAAGGAGAGAGATGTTGACAGCAACATCTTTGTCTGGGGGTGGGGCTGAAGTCCTGAGCATGGGGCAGGGGAAATCTGGGGGTGGAAAGAGGGGACCCCCGGCACCCAGAAGTGGGTGAGGGAGCTCCAGAGAGAGGCAGCGGGAGTGGATGGTCCATACTTTTCTAGAGCTTGGTGGCCACGTTTAAGGTTCATTTTCCAGCCAGTGCCCTCTGTGATCCTCAGGCCTTCAGTAAAGTCTGTTACGCAAGACAGCCTGGTGTTGGCTGTGCTCTGGGAAACCAAGGGTCTGGGTGCCCCGTTTGTGGTGCAGTTGGACAGGGCAGAGGAGGTGTGGTCACCACTATCCAGCAGGGCAGAACTACTTTAAGCTTTCAGCTCCCAGAACTGTCCTCTCCCTGGGGGTCTTGAAGGTCCAATGGAGTTAAACCTATCATTATAATTGTGTGTGTTGATGGCTTATCACATGTTCTCTAGGTAAAGCACTCTCTCCTGGGAAGAAGGAGAGAACAAACATGTCCTTTTGAGGGTTTGCCCTCTGGCAGAACAGATTCATGCGCACAGGTGACGGGAGGACATGGACCAGGAGGCAGAGCCAAAGAGCATCATTGTGAACTGCCGTATCCAGGTCCTGGCCCCAGCCGTGACACCCTCATCCGTACTGAGTCACTAGGTTACTTGGGTTCCAGTTCTGGCACCTTCTAGTCCTTCTGTTCAAGTGCAGGTAAGCCTTCCATGCTCAGCCAGGTTACCAGCTAAGTCAGGACACAGGGAGCATGCAGGACTTCACACTTTACCTGATGGTCCTGGTCAGCGGAAGAGGGTCTTCCCATGAAGAGAGTAGCAAAGGTGGCCTCAATGTCCCACACTTCCCAGTGCCCAGGCCATTTGCAGTGGGATGGAGCCATTTCCCCACTGCTTGGACCTGTGCCAGCCTTGTGACGTGCTCTGGCTAGTGAACACAGTGGAAGTGACCCTGCCAATTTTGAGCTAAGGCCTTAAGAAGCCTTGGACGCTTCCACTTGTGTTCCAGGCTTCTCTTCTGAGCCCTCTTCTTGACCAGTTCAGCAAGAATCCCGCCAAGCCAGTTTAGCAAGAATCCCCCCCACCCTTGATACCTAACCAAGTTCCTCTTGGTAATTTTCCATCCACTGACTCCCTCGCCCTGCCCATTGGCTATAAATCCCCAGCTGCCTGTTATATTCAGAGTAGCCTTCAATCTCTGCCTCCTCCTACAGTTGTCTTGACCTCTAGTACAATAGTCTGGCGTGGTTTTCCTTGCCTGATGCCTGTTTTCTTTGACCACTTCCAGCATGAGAACAAGCCCCGACTAGCCTGCTGGAGGGTGAGAGACCGCGTAGAACAGCACTAAGTCCTCCCAGCTGGGGCCGTCCCGGGGCAGTCGCCCTCAGCTGATGGCAGTCACATAAACGAGCCTGCTCGGGTTCAGGGGAACTAGGTTCAGGCCAGCTGACCCCGAGGCTCTTGAGAAATAATGGATGTCTGTTAGTTTATACTACTACGATTTGGGGTGACTTGATGTGCAGCAATATTGTGTCAATAGCTGATGGGTACAGAAGAGAAGAAATGGGAAGAAAAGCAGAGCAGAAGGGCCTTTTGAAAGACCCCCCCGTCCTGAGCACTTGGGGTCTTGCAGGGTTTTATGATTCCCATAGCATTAGTGAGGGACAGTCCTGTGTCTTTGGCTGCCACTCTGGGAAAGGAGGGAACAGAGCTGCAGCTGACTGTGTGGGTCCTGCAGTCACCAGGGAGCAACAGAGAAGGGAGGGCGGATGGTGCTTTGGGCAGGAAGGAACCGGCTAGGACCGGAGCTGCCCTGGTAGGACCTGCCAGCTGGGGAACAGTCAAGTCCTATATTTCAAATCCCTTCAAGTGCACACATTGGGACTGAGCTGTTAACAGCAGGGGAGGAACTCTGCAACTGGAACAGCGCTGACGCTGTGTGCCGGAGCCCCGCCTCCAGCGTTCTCCCCCCAGCCTCGGGCCCCATCCCGCCCCAGGCCCGCTGCCCTCCCCCACAGCTGCTCTTGCCTCCTCAGCCCTGTATTCTTTTTTTATTTATAAAATTTATTTTTAAATTTTTAAAATTTATTTTTTAATTAAAATTTTATTATTTGAAAGATACATGAGATGACATTTATCATTTTTAACCATTTAAGTGCACAATTCAGTGGCATGAAGTACCTTCACAGTGTGTACAACCATCCCCACTGTCCATTTCCAGAGCTTTTTAATTATCCCAAGTAGAAATTCAGCTTCCATTAAATAAGACCTCCCTGCTCTCTATTCCCCCGCCTCCCAGCCCCTGGCCCCGGGTAACCTCCATTCCAACTGCTGTGTCTATGCATTGGCCTATTCTAGGGACCGCATGTAAGTAGAATCATGTATTTGTATGTTTGTGTCTCTTAGGCCTTTATTCTTACCAAAAGTTTTGTTTTCAGACATCTGAAAAGCAGCCCACCAAGGTAGGCACTTTTGAAAAAATGCCCATCCTCCTTGCTTTGACCTCCAAGAGTTGGGCTGCGTGACCTTGGCCTTGGGGCGTGGGTGTCCCTGTCCCCATCAAATTCCCAAACAAAACAAACAAGTCACTCTTCCTGATCGAACAGAACAGGGCCTGTGAGGACAACCCGCCCCTGCGTTATCCTTCCTGCCTTTGAGTCCAGCTGTTCTCACCCCGCACCCTGCACCCCAGCTCGTGCTCTGGTCGGATGGGGAAGCCATAGTGCATCGAGGTCACCGTGGGCCTCAGGTTTGTCTCACTGACCCCCAGAGGGCAGGGTCCACATTCCTGGAGCAGCCCCAAGGTGCCCGCCCAGTTTTAGGTCAAAAGCTGGACAAGTGAATATTGTCTCAACAGCAGAGGCCCTGGCCTAAGGTGAGTTGGAACCAGACCGGTCCTGTGGGGCCAGAACAACCCGGTGCAGCCCGAGGTCTGTGGGCAGCCTGTCTGTATGAGTCAGTGAGGTAAAAGGGGTCATGAGGAAAATGCATAATGTTGTTAAGTTTCCGCCCTCTGCTACTCCTCCCTGCACTCTGCACACTCTACACACCCTCACGCACACACTCGTTCGCATGTGCTCTTTCACACCCTGGCTCACACACACACATGCACTCACGCACACCTGCCTCAGGGACTCGTGTGTCTAAGGCCTGTGGTGAGAGGGCTTTCTGAGGCACAAATCAAACAAGATGCATTCTAGATCCGGGGGCCCAAGCGGTGGAATCAAAGGTGACCCTGAGAGAGAGGGAGGGATGGGTTTTCTCGCACTTCCTTGAAAACACAGGCCTTTGGCACATTGAGGACAGCACCTGGGGGCCCATGAGCAGGCACAGTGATGGCGCTTGAGGTAGGGAGATGGCCCCAAGAGGCTTGAGAGCCTGTGAATACCTGAGGGGGTGGGGGAAGAGGGAGGAGAAGGGGCAGGGAGGGGGATGGACTGTTGACTTGTTCCGTGTCACCCCCCAGCCCCACCGGGGACTCTCGAGTTCCCTTTGTTCAACTTTGCCTCCAGCGGGAGCACCAGACAGGCACAGAATTTATTTTCATTCTTTGCTTTCATTCTGAAGCTGATTCTTCATTATTAAGAATTCTCCACCTCCCTTACCTCTGTGGTCTTTCCAGCCCCCTTCGTCAGGCAGTTCACGGCTGCCTCTGTTGGGGTCAGCAGCCACCTGGGCAGGTGGTTCTGGGCTGGAGTTGAGGAACCGAATCCCGCTGAGCCCCAGTTCTCCTGTCTTTAAGATGGAAAAGGTAATTTCATCCCCTCATAAGTTTGTGGAAATACCTAAATGGGAAGAAGTTATGTATGTACGTACGGTGTGTGTGTGCGTGCGCGCGCGCACCACACACATATGTACATATATACATGTATGTATACCATGTAGAGACCATCTACAAATGTAAGATGCTTATCTTGGCGCCCAGCACATCAGAAGCCATAAATGTTACTGTTGCTCCTTCTCATCATCCAGGACTTTCCCTAGGGTTGGCTGTCTGTGGCAGCCTTGGGGTGTCCGAGGAAATGGAATGTGACAGTGAGCTAAAGTGACTTTAAAATCTCTTAGCACTTACATATCCGAGGATGGCTTCTCAGGCTGGTTCACTTCCCCGACCTCCACGAGAACTATTCCAAACACTTTTCACTCTCTTCCAACCCCTCCCCGCTTTTCACCCTCTTAAAGGGAAAATAGAAGCTGTCAGGTGAGAACTGTCATTTTCCCAATCTCATCCAGACAAACCTGCTCACGTGGGCACTTCTCTTCTGCACTGTTCACAGTTGAGAAGAACCTCCTCTGCAGCTCAGCAGTAATTCTGCTGCCTCTGCTCGTTCTGATTCCAGGCCCTCTTGCCTCCTCAGGAACCTGACCTGACCTCTCTCGGTTATTTGACTTTTCCCTGTCAACTGGCCTTAAACACCCTTCTTTCTTCAGCCACATTGTCATAAGCTGGCTCCTCAAATGTCCCCAACACACCCAGTGATAAGACAAAGCTGAGGCCCCCGCTACTTGCCCCGGCATGGATGGGAGAACAGCAGCGCCCGGTTTTCGGAGCTGGAAAGACAAGGTCAGAACTTTACCAAGAAGCAGAATTTGTGTGTGAGGTGGGTAACTCAGGGTGGGACCTAGGGTTGGGTAACAGTCACGCTACCAGGGTCCCACATCGGCGGAGACGGCGAGGTGAGGGACTCAAAGGCTCTTCAGGCACCACCTGGAGGTGCTTTTCGTGGAAAAGTTGTCTTGGGGGAAGTTTCTAGTAAACAATCGTACTATTTGCCCAGGAGGACAGTCCCCAGAGGGTAAAGAAATGATAATGCAGACGGTATAAGAGCAGCATCCTGTGAATGTGGGCAGGAAGGTGTGGTTTCATTTCCCTCTATCCCAGTGTGGGGGTGAGAGGGTTTGGTTCTCAGCCTCCAGCTTCTTCCCTAGCCCTTTCTTTCCTCCCGGTCACACGACGCTTCTGAAAGGAAAAAGTCTCCGCTTGCTGATGCCGTTTCCTCACCTCCTCCTGATTCCTTAGCCCGCAACCTGACTCCAGGCACCTGGGGAAGCAGCGCTCATTAAGGGCCTCAGTGATGTTTTCGTGTTTAAATCTGGGGGCTCTTTGCAGGCCTCATCTCACGTGGCCTCTCAGGCATCATTTAGAGGGAGAGAAGGGACCCGTGTGGAGAGCATCCTCCAAGGGCCTCCTGCGGGGACAGCTGTCCAGGTGAGTCTGGTGGGGCGTGGAACTCCCTCTTCGTGGTGGTAGCTGACCTCACATCACCCAAGCCTGGATGCCACCGGGGCCTTGCAATCTCGTCAGCACCTGGGGGTAATTTGGGTTTAAGGAGCAGCAAGGCACCCAGAGCCCATTTGCCGCCTCTCCCAGGTCCTGGGTCCCCAAAGGGCAGTCAGTGCCAGTGTCTGCCCAACAGTGGGGACAAGAAGGGAGCCACAGTGACTCCCTGGGGCTGGGTAGGGGTGAGTGAACGAGTGAAATGCCGCAGGAATCAGGAGGAGACTTCTGGCTGGAATCAGAGACTGGCTGGGAGCAGGAAGTGGAATCAGGGCCCTGGGTGGATCGCTGTGGAAAGCCACTTCCCTGTCATCTCTCTGAGCCTTCTGATACCCAAACCCCTCACGTTTAGGGTCCCATCACAGACAAGGACAGGGAGTCCCAGCCTTTCCCAGCCTCTCACCTCGAGCTCTGCAGCCCAGGGTGGGGCCAGTCCCACTAGGGCCAGGCTGGTGGGTGGGGCCTGGAATTCCCCGATGCAGACAATTCAGAGGCAGATGCAACACTGGCGCTACTTGGGGGGGTTCATTGACCAGAAGGCCCTTCCTTGGAAATGTCTCTGCACCCCCATCATTGTGTGAAGCTCAGTGGGTAAAGTGTTGGCTTCAGGCCCCTTGTGTCCTTACCTTTCCCCCCAAAAGCCTGCAGGAAAGTGACCTTATGAGGGAAAGGGGAGGGGGGTGGGAGAGTGTCTGGAAGTCAAGGTGAAGTAGGATTTCCAGGTATTAATGGGCCTCTCCCAACTCCTTACAGTGATCCCCTTCCAAGAGGTGACCACCTGCCCGCCTCCACCAGGTAAAGGTAGTTCAAAAGCTGGGTCCCTGCACCCCTGTCCCTCCCTCACATCCACCTGGCTCTTGCCTCCCACCACCCTCTCCTCTCCTGCAGGTGGCCCCAGGTAGGTAGGTTCTTGCTGCCTCTGCATTGCAGCTCCGACCACCCCTCCTCGTCCTCCACAGAGCCTGTCCCATTTCCTCTGGATTTCTAGGGAGCCCCCACCCACTCTACACCCCTGGCCATGGATAGTGTGGCCTGCCAGTCCTCTGAGGGGATCAGCTGCATCTCCTGCTGCACCCCAGGGCTCCAGCAGCCAGCTGCCCCGTGGCATAGGGCTCATGGGAGAAAGCAGCTGCCTTAGGAAAAGAATTATATCTGGTTTTGAATCTTATAAAGCAGGCTGTAGGTTTCACCAGGGACTCACAGATATGCCTGCAAGGTGATCTGCTTCCTTTTTTTTAAGCCAGGGTTAAAAAAAAGATGTATAGTGAGCAGTTCTGGCAGAAGCTGCCCTCAACCTCCCCCCTGGACCACTGAATTTTCTTTTCGGTCGTCGTTTATGATCAGTTCCTGTGCAGGAGCCCCTCGTTAGAGAAACGACCGAGAACTCCGAGGTTTTGAGGGAAGGACCTGTTGGCAGGGCGGGCTGCCTCAGGATCAGGTTCATTGTCACCAAACTGCCTTTTTTTTTTTTTAAAAGGGTATGTGATCTTGACTTTTTCCATTCATTCTTTTTTGTTGGTTTTGGGGGGGGGAGTTGAGGGGGTGTTAGGTTTGTTTGTTTGTTTGTTTATTAATGGAGGTACTGGGGATTGAACCCAGGACCCTAAGCATGCACTCTGCCACTAAGCTCTACCCTCCCATCCTCCATTCATTCTTGATGCTCTCGTGGGACCATTCCTCCTGCTTCCCAGGATGCTTTGGATGCACAGACAGCCCCAGATAGCCCATGCTTGATGGGACACCCTGTCCTGCTGTGCCAACTGGCTGTGTGTCTCCTGCGATAGGGGCAGTGAGGGGACTATTTGTGGAGGTGTGGACAGGTTAAGGGACTAAGAAGAGGTGGTGAGACCCCGGGGCTAGCGGCTCCTTGGATGGGTGGGGACTGGGCGGTGGACCAAACTTGGCTGGACCTGGTTTCCATCCCACTCCCACTTCCTCTCAGTGTTTCTTGGCAGAAGCTGGCTGGCAGCCAGCGAGCAAGGACACTTGCGAGGTGTGGTCTGTAGGGTGAGACCTGAGGAGAGAATTGATTCAGAGCTGCAAACAGGACAATCCGCCCAGGGCGGCGGTGGTTTTGTGATGGTTCCTGAGACTCAACCAGTATTTAGTTGGTAAATCCCTTGTGCCAAGCACTGTGCTGGGTGCCTGGGGATACGTGGTGGATACCGTTCTGGCCCTCTTGAACCCTGTGGTCTAGAGTGGCAGTTAATGACCATGAAAGTGCCTCTCGGCACATGTGACAAGGACCTGAGTTCTGCATGTGATGTTTGGGGGCTGAGGCACGCGTAGTCTCAGATAGCTCCTAATCCCTAAGCCATTCCTTGGATCCACTCCGTGATGTGAGCTTCCCCACCAGCTGACGGCCTGCCCAGGTGTCCTTGGCTTAGCCTTAGAGCAAAACAAACGTGCATTTCCTAGTCACGCACTGACAGGAGGGACAGCAGCCGAGGAACACGCAGAGCAGGGGGGCAAAGGGAATTTGTGCTCATTCTGCCCCACCATCAAAAAGCCACACACGCACAATGAGGAACAGATGGGTCCAGTGCTGGTGGACCACACCCCTCCCCAGCTGTATTATTCTTCATTGTGATCATCTGCTTACTTCTCAAAGCCCGTTAGCTGATCTGCTAGTCCTCAGACCACACCCTGAGCAGGACGATGGTAGCGGGAGACGAGTTAGAGGCCAGCGCCATCCTCACCAGGTGTGTCTTCATGGTTCAGCCAGCCTTGTGTTTGCAGGCTTTCTGGAACATTAAAAAGTCTGAATGGCCCTCGACGCAGCGGGGGCTCTCCGAGCCAGCACTCCTGCATTCTGCTTTGGGTTCCTTTGGCAGTAAGAGGACCATTCCCTTCGACTACTATGTTTCTTTTATGGTTTTTGCCTTGCTCTGCCTCGCAGTTGCACTCCTGGAAGCCGCTTTTAAGTTGGCGTTGACAATATGTGACTCCAGATTTACAGCCTTGATGTTTCTTCCCTTGTCCGGCCCTCAGCGCTCGACCTGGCCCTGCCGTGACCTGGCCAGCACTGCCCTTAACCAAACGGTCCCAATAGCCCCTGGGAGATGAACTCAGGCTGTCCCTGGTGGAGGTGAGCCCCTGGGATGCTCCCCCCACAAACCTCTCTCCTTAAAGAATTTCTTCTATCACTGGACAAAGAACACAACTCACAGGTCACAAGACTACCTGCTCAAATGTGCTGCGGTTCAGCCTGCCCCTGTGCATCTGCAGACCGCAAGGGAGACGAGGCTTCAGGGCCAATGAGTTGTGGAGCAGGCAGGGCGAGCGGAGGGGGAGGGCGGGCAGTCAGCACTGAGCCGGAAATGTCTGCGAGAGAGATAAGGGCTTCAGCAGCAGGGGCAGTCAGCGGTCCCGCCTGCTGTGGGGGGAGAAGGGACAGGCACCTCCAGCGCCCTGCTCCCGCAGCAGCACAGCAGGGCCTGTGGGCCTGCTGGGTGAAGGATGGAAAGAATAGAGGAATATTTGATCAGGAAAAAAGAAAGCCAAGGAAAACAGCTTTGCATTTGTTGTGGATTTCTTGCTTTAATGAAGGTTTGAATGGGGGGGTGGAGAAGGGAAAGCAGTGACTTCTACTAAATGTCACTGGGCTGAGACCCCAAGGCCTCTGGGGGGGCGGGGGACCGACCGTTCCTGGGCAGGGCACGCAGTGGGCCCACTGCTCTGGGACCGGGTGGCTGTGCCAGACCATCCATGCCTTTGGTTTCTATCTCTAAGCCTACTTCACGGTCAGGTTCGCCAGGCCAGTCTGGGAGAGCCGTGGCTGTGCTGGGCTTCCCAGACCTCCATGCTCGGGGAGAGCTGCAGAGGGTCCAGGCAGCCCTGGGGGGGGGGGGGTGAGGCTTGCAAGGGGCCCAAACCTGCCCGCTGCGGTAGAGGGTGGAAGGGCAGACCCTCGGGGCCTTCTAGAACAGTCTGCTGAGGGGCTGCCTTCTTCCCACACAGGCTCGGCTGCCTCGGATACTCCTTGCCAAAGGCCAAGGCTGGGGAAGCAACAGGGAGGCCCTGGGAGTGACCGCAGTCCCCCAGCTTCCACCTCACACTTTGCCTTTAGAAAGCTCATGTTGTGGACAGGAGAAAAGGAAACCTCTGGACAAAATCTTTCATTCTCAGCCCCCCTCCCAACTAAATTAAAACCAGTAAAACTCCCCACTTAACGAACCCACAGGTCAAAACAGACCTTTAAATTACAGTAAGTCTTAAAAAAAAATGGACACAGTTTCTTAAGTCCACCTCATAAAGGCTAAAAACCAAACTGCCCCAAACCCAAGAACATCAGCCTGATTTTAAGATGCAGGATGCTGGCGTCCCCACATCTGGGCCAGTGGCCTGTGTCACCCATTGAATGACCCCGAGCTTGGCAGGAGACTCGAGGCAGACAGACGGCGGGGAGCTCTGCAGGTAATTTCTAGGTACCTATGGCCTCACTTCTCAGAAAGGCTTTTCCACCAGCCAGGCACTCACCAGGAAGCTGCAGGCGACAGATACCAGCAGAGAAAGCTTAAGGACACGCTGTAATCTGGGTGATGGAGATGTTGTAAACACTTTGTGTTTCCCTCCCAGTTTACCTCAAGAACAGTAGGTGCCTCCTCAATCTGAATTGATCTATCGAGCCAAAGAGATGAATCCAGCCAAGGAAGTGTGTTAGCAAGATATGTTGGACTAAACTCCATCCACTACAGAGAAGGCGAGAGCCCCGTTGGCTCTCTCCCCGGCCACCCTGTGAATTCCTCCAACCTGTGTGACTGTTGGGTTCTTTCAGGCTCTGCTGCCTACAGCCAGGTACACACTCGGTTCCCCCGCTGCCCTCTCTCTGGGGTGATGTGAGAAGCTCCGAATCTGTGTGTAAAATTGAGGTGGGGCCGGTGGCAGATGATCTGTAATGCAGGGCAAGGGGTGACTGGTGAGACTTCCGTGTCAACACAGACTCAGCCAGGTACACAGAAACAATAAAATCTTTTAATTCTCTTTTTACAGGGGCCACAGGCTTCCTTCAATCAGGTGAACCCCAGCGGGCACCACTGTCTTGCAGCTACGAGGTGGCAGCGCGGTGAGGTGCCTCCCTACGGGTGGTCCCAGCGAGTCGGTACAAGTTACAATGAGAACTCTGCACTAACAGCCCTGAGGACGTGGCGATGGTGAGTCACTGCCTTTCAACCTCGGCTCAAGACACAGTTTGTCCCAGCTGTCAAAAGCCTCAAAACACCAATCATGCGTCTTACCCCTATTCTGGATTTTTATAAAACACTTTATATATATATATATATATGTATATCTCCAGCACAATAAATGTGCCTATGGTGCGCTCTAACATAGAGCACAGGAATACACACCACGAGCCCAGCCAGTGTCTCCACAGTGGGGAAAGTGCGCAGGTGCGCTGGACGCACAGGGCGTGACAGCGGAAAGGGACAGAGTTCCCTGCTGCGTCCGCCCGTGAGAGCTGGTCTCTGCCCCGTTGGTGGCAGTAGGAGCAGTAACAGAAACAATGGCATTTGCTAAGGGCAGAGGAGGTTATGCAGAGAGTGGTGCTTATCCAGAGATTGTCTAGAAATAATTGCCGAAGGTCAGCCTGGCCCCACACCCCAGGCTGAGGTCTCTCTGTAGAGGGTGGGGCTGGCCTTGGGGGTGGCAGGCTGACGTGGCCTCTCTCAGACACACACACTCGCACACTCGCTCATCCACACGCCCCAGGGGAAAGTGCACTTCCAACAGCGGATACAAAAATAAATTGGCACGCTCTTTTGACATAGGGAGCGTATCTTCCAGAAGCTCTCCTCCAACTTCTGCAAATTCCCTTCCCCTCCTCTGCTCTAGGGCTTCACGCTCTGGGTTGGAATGGATCTGGAGAGAAGACCCGGGGACAAGCCTGCAAGGCCTGCGTGTGGCCGCGAGGAAGCCCGGGGTGGGGACAGCGAGGAAGTCTTGCTCGCGGAGAGCTGGGAGAGTGGTCTTCTGCACGGGGCTCCCGTTCCTTGCTGAGCAGTTAACAGTTCATGGCTCATCTCTGCTGGCCAGACACAAGACTCCCTGAAAAGCTCCCGGTACTGCGTCTACACAAAAACATGTCGAGAGGAAAAACGTTTGGTCAGCCGAGTTCTATTTTTGCCTTTCCAGCAGTAAGTGCTGCTCGCCCGCGCCCAGAGGAAGTGGCCCCTGGCCCTCCTCGGAGGCCTGTGCTAGGAACTCTGGACCAGGCGTCTGTAATGGGGCATGACTTCGTGCTCTGGCAGATGAAGGGCAAATTCCAAGGCCACCAACACCGGGAATTCAAAGGCAATCAGTTCTCGTCTGTTCAGCCGGAACTTCTCTTCCAGTTTCTGCAACAGAATTAAAATCAGAAGCTTTTTAGCTTTGAGATAAAAATCCTAGGTTTTTTCTCCCCACGTGTAACCTCTGTATCCATCAGCCGGTGAGTGTTTCCAGAGAAACCCGTGATGGGCAAGACTGTGGAGGAGGAAAGGGGGGCATTGGAGTGCTTCCTGCCCTCAGTCCTGGTGGAGGGAGAGTCGTACCCCACTGAGACCTGCAGTCTACCTGACATACATCCCGCGACTTCACTTAATCGCTCATCTGTCTTACAAGGTCAGTGTTATGTTTACCTCTAGCTTACAGACGAGAAAACAGGGTCAAGAGGTAGCATCATCTGTCTAAGGTGACGTGGGCAGTGAATTGCGATGCTGAGATTCAGGTGCAGCTGAGACTCTAGCTCTACCTGCTACATGAGGTTACTCAAGCTTAGAGGCAAGACGAAAAAGACAGCAGGTCATCTACAACAGTAACCACGTGGTAAGCTCAGGGCTGGGTGAGCTGGTTGTATGCAATTTGGCCCTTTCATTTTACGCACGAGGACCAAGCCCTGGTGAGGCCACCTCACTTTCAGAGCGGCTCACGGCTCGTATGTACCTGAATGGGCGGAGCCCACGCCCAGGGGCTCCCTCTCCTGCACTGCCTCTTGGTCCTCCCAGCTGCAGGGGCTTCTGGGGCAGAAATGGAGAACCATCAGAGTGAGGGTGGGTAGGGAAGGCCTCATTTTTGCTGGAGTACATTCTGCTTTGGCTTAAGCTCAGCTTTTGGCTTAATTTTTTAAAAATCTCAATGCCAGAGCAGTTGGTGACTGCATTCGGATTATCAGTGGGACAGGATCTTACGTTCAGTTAATTGCTATCGCAAAAGGCTTGTCAAATTGTTACCCTTACATTCTGCATTACGACTGTGAGCATTGCTGGATAATACATTTCTCAACTATGACTAAATATGTGTAACATCATACTTGCAGGGATTACAAGTAGCATTAGTTCAGCTCCTCTCTATGTAAACCTACTGATCCTCACTTCAGATTTGGCATCCAGAGATCACCTCCACGTTCCTAAGAGCGTTTACTGCACGAGCTAGATGATTTTGTACCATTTCTTATAACCAGTAAAGCCCTGACCTAAAGAATACTCTTTCTTCCGTGGATGGATGGATGGATAAACAAAATGTGGCATATATACACCATGGAATGTTATTCGGCCTTAAAAAGGAAGGAAATTCCGACACATGTTACAACGTGGATGAACGTCAAAGACATTATGCAAAATGAGATGAGTCAGTTGCAAAAGGACAAATACTGCATGATTCCACTTATATGAGGTCAGAGTAGTCAGATTCAGAGAGTAGACTGGTTGGTTGCCAGGGGCTGGGGACAGGGAATGGGGAGTTATTGTTCAATGGGGACAGAGTTCCAGTTTTGCAAGATGAAGAGTTCTGGAGATGGACGGTGGTGATAGTTGCAAAACATTATGAATGTTCTTAATACCACTGAACTGTATGCTTAAAATAATTAAAATGGTAAAATTTTTAAAAAGCATACTCTTTCTTAGGTGGGAGCACCTCCATTAGCGCCCTCTCTGCTGCTGCTCCTTTGGCACTGAAGACGGCCACGCAGCTAGACAGGCGGGGCGTTGCACTAACCAGGTCTTTTATTTTCCGTATTCTGAGGCTTTGACATTTTGGGACCTTGCTGACCCTGGAGGCACTGCCCCTCCCAGGGTTAGCTGGCTCCTAGGGAGAGTGGACAACTCGCCCGTGGGTGCACCTTTCACATACAAACTAACCAATCCAGAGCCCACACCCAGCCACCTCTTCAACTGGCTGTCACACTCTGAGCCGCCATCTACCTGCCCTAGTCACCAAGGCCAGGTCCCAGACATGTAGGGACAGCCCTGTGCCCTGGAGCCCACGGAAACAATCCCAACCAGCCAGTCCTAAGCCTGCTTTCCCTGCCTCGCCTGTTCCTTCCTGCGGAAACCACAGCAAAATCTCCTGGCCTCAGTTCTGATCTCTCCTTGCTTCCTCACAAGGCCCTGGTGGTGTGGTGTGCCCTCCCCTTTATGGACTGAATGTGTCACCCCAAAATTCGTATGCTGATGTCCTGTCCTCCGGTGTGATGGTGCTAGGAGGTGGGGCCTTTTAGAGGTGATGAGGTTTAGAGGAGCTGAAGCGGGTGGGGGTCCTCCTGATGTGATCAGTGTCCTTGTAAGAAGAGACCAGGGAGCTTGCCTGCTCCCCGCACCCCCAACCCCGAGCCATGGGGGGACACAGCGAGAAGGCGCCCATCTCCAAGCCAGGGAGAGGGCTCTCACCAGGAACCGAAGCAGCCGGCACTTTGGTCTCAGGCTTCCCAGCCTGCATGACTGCTCAGTGTCCATTGTTTAAGCCGCCCAGGCTGTGGTCTTTGGTCATGGCAGCTGAGCTAAGACACCTCTCCTCTTGAGAAATGGGACTAAGAAACTGTCTTTGCAGTGGCAACTGTCTCCTGATTAGCTTTACTGTACCTCAGATTTCCTATGAATAGACTGAATTTTAAGATGGGCATTCATACATTCATCCAGGAAGATCAGTGTTTCCTTGTTTTGATGGGGCTCTACTTTAAAAGAAAAGAGATAGCACTCAGTCAAACCCATGCCCTTCCCTAAAAGAGGAGGCAGCCTGTGACTGATGGGCACTTTGTGGGTCACACCGTCCACAAGACCCCTGGCCATTGAAGTGGCTTCTGTGGCTTTCAGGATAAGCTCACCCCTTGTGGTGCCTGAAAATGGACTTTTATGGCCAGACCCAATCCTGGGGACTTTCGGTCTCGTCAGTGTGGCTCCTCCCTCTGTTCTAAGACAGCCTGAGATGTGGGGCCTGATGTCCACTGCAGAAGGGCCGACCTCACAGCCCTGGTCCCTCAGCGGTACCAAGGATCAGACGTCTCCCAGGCAGGGTCACCGACCAGGCTCTTCTGAGAGACCAACGCTGACTCAGAGCGCGTGCTCCCCCAGCCATCAGGACTCAGCCCACTTACGTCAATTAAATGCTTGACTTCGTGTTTCTTGAGGTCGCTTCCAATTTTGGCTGCTAAGAGCACACATGCCCCGGCACAAAGCTTCCGGTTCTGTTTGTTGAGCTTTCCCTTGAGGGCGAGCTTCTCAAAGTAGACAAAGGCCATGGCCACCGTGGGCTCCTCGAAGCCACAGTCCTCCTGGGCGAGCTTCCGCATCTCTCGCTTTAGGCTAGAAAGGCAGAAGGAGGGAGGAGTCCTGTTAGAACCCGGAGTCTCGGGGGGCCCCAAAGGAAAAGACTGGCCCGTCCTGACAGCATCCTCTTTCTCATTCCCAGAAGGGCGACGTGGAATGGGATTCTGTCCCTACAGGTGAGCACATCATCCTATACGCGGCCAGCAGACTCAAGTCGCTGGGGCTTCGGACCCTTCCCGAGCTGTACAGACCCTGTTGACACGGGACCAAGCTGAACCCAAGCGGATCCCTGAGGGTCTGAAAACTGGGAGCAGAAGCGTCCAAAGTGACAGTGGGAAACCAAGGTCGTTCCAGAGAGACAGTTACTGAGACAAGCAAGGCACTTGGTATCAGCTCTGCTGAGCGTCCGTTACAGGCACTGACTATGGCAGAAGCAGGCTCAGGCTAAGGGCACAGCAACCCGTCTGCTTAGGAGAGCTGCCCGGCCGACGGACAAAGTGCGAACACTTAACTCTTCTCACCTCTTTGGCTCGGAGCACACCAGCATCAAATCAGTATCGGGATGCGTACACGTGTGAATGATGCTGTGTATTCCCACACTGTGTGTGTAGTCTAGCCTCCAGTACCACCCCCCCCCCAATGAAAGCCTGCTGTCTTGGCACACAGACCCCGCAACCCAAGGCAGCCTCTCTCCAGCCCAGCAAGGCCGGTCCTCCTGAATCCTGGGCCGGCAGATGTGGGTCACCACTGGGTGGACCCAGTCAGCCGCAGGGGAGATTCAGGCCTGATTTTGCTTTGGCTGTTTGCTGACTGCTTCCAGATAGGGCTTGGCTGTCACCTCTGGGTGGACGACCGTGGGTAAAGAGTTATCTTCCCAAACTCTGTGATGCCAACTCTTTTGTTTTGCCTGCACTTGAGAGAGAGCAGGGAACCGAATGTTCCCTATTCTGAGCTTTCCATGACATAAACCTTACTCAACTATGAGCCACAGGTACCTCTCCCCACCATATCCGACTGTCAGCTCATGTCAAGGGCGCCACCTCCGTCCTGGCTCCCAGGGCTCTCTCCCATCCAGGCAGCGGTCAGCCAGCATCGGATGAGCCTCTTTTTGCTGAAGGTGACCATATTTCATTTCCCCAGAACAACGGAGAGACCCATCGTACAAAGCATGAGCTTGGTGCTTGCTGGGAGGGGGGACTGGGGGAAAGTTCGAGTGGGTGCCCATTCTCACGTACCTCCTTATTTTGCTGAGTGTTAACTTAATGTGAGGGAACTTCTCCTTGAAGGTCTCATTCATGTCCTTCTTGAGATCTGAGGGCTTCACATAGTCGATGACAGTGGTCTGTAACAGATTGGGTGACACAGGTCACTCTTAGAAGAAGGGTCATGTATAATAATCCTGAGCAAGTTATAGCCAGCTTCCAACACCACCAGCAACGGGGAACCTAACCCCTGCTATCAGCAGGGCACAGCAGCGTTTAGAAACCCCAGCCTCCGGACCATCAGGAGTCGGTGCCTGCAGGGAGGTGAGTCCCTCTTTGAGTGCCTGCGTTTCAGTCCGACATTCACACAGCGTGTGATCTGGACTCGCACAGATCTGGGTACAATCTTCACCAGACCATCACTAGTCATCTGACTGTAGGAGGTAAATTTAATGACCCTAAATGTCAGATTCCACGTCTGTAAAACGAAAACAGTAACAACGCCCACCTCATATGGCTATATCAAGAAATACGTGAGAAGTGCTCTGGACGGTGCTTAGAATATAGCAAGTGCTCAATAAATGTTAGCTGTTGTTTTTTGAATTTCTTTTTTAAACGAGGGAAAATATACGTAACATGAAACTTACCAATTTAACTGTTTTTAAGTGTGCACTTCAGTGGCATGAAGTACATTCACCATGTTGCACAACTATCATCGTCCATCTCCAGAACTCTTATCACCTTGCAAACCTGAAACTGTGCATTCCCTCCCCCCAGCTCAGCCTGGAAACCACCGCTCTACTTTCTGTCTCTCTGAGTTTGACTACTCCGGGCACCTCGTACAAGTGGGATCACACGGTATTTGTCCTTGTGTGTCTGGCTTATTTCACTGAACACAATGTCCTCAAGATTCATCCACGTTGCAGCATGGGTTAGGACTCCCTCCGTTTCGAAGGCTGGATATTAGTCCATTGTATGGACATCATGTTAGCTATAATTAACAGTCCCGTGGCCCTCAAGTCTCCTCGTCCTCTCCTTCCCCTTCCTAATTCCATCCATCTGTAGAGACCGGCTTCCTCGAGCCCTCTGTGTACCTGGTCTCCCGTGGTCCTCTGTGCCTCCCACTTTCAACTCGAGATTACACACATTCTGGCCGGGTCTCACCAGGTTAATCTCACCCCACCTCCTCAGCAGTGTACTTTCCAAGGGCTCGACGATGCGTGATGCCTCTCCTGGCTGGTCCCAGGCGATAACCTTTGTCAGGCAAAGCCAGGGAACAAAGAAACCACCCGTCTGTGATGAGAAGGCCTGTTCCCATAGACCACCGGCCGCTGCCAGCCTCTTCTCAGACCAGGGCTTGGCCTTTTCCAGAAGACATGTCCAAGGTTTCCTCAACAACTCCAACAAAAGCTGGTGGTTTTCTGTGAACAGCCCCATTCTGAAGACGCTTGGTTGGACATGATTTCAGAAGAGGCACATGGAATGCCTCTGGTGTCCCTTTATAACCAAGAGCAGGCCATCACCTGCATGCCCAAACCCACACTGACCTTCATGGCACCTTTTCTGCTTCTCTGGTGAATAAAGGCAAACCACAGCTACCTTAACGCCCACAATTCCACCGAGCCTGTTCAGAGTGTCCCCAACTTCTGGGTGGAAGTGGACTCGGCGGGTGCAATGCCACGACTTCTTCCTCAGAGCCCTGGTCCTTCCAGCCCCATCAGGAAGGCTCTTCCTCAGCTGGCCCAGGACACGCCCGCTCTGGTAGCTGCCACGTGTACCCACGGAGTGCTGGCGAGCAGCCGGGCAGCGCCAGCGTGTGGACACGTGCAGGCACATGTGGGTGTGCAGTGCTGCTCTGCGGGGCAGAGAGGGTGGGCTGCGCAGATGTGAAGGCCACTTACTGCCGAGGTCCAGGATAGTGGACGCCTTCTCTGTGGCGGCCCTCCAAGACGTGCCTGTCGTCTCAGATGTCTCCCCCGGGTTGAACAGGATGTAAGATTTTTCATTTGGGAAACAAGCAGCAGAACGGGGACCACATCTAACATACTCACCTCAGGCTGGGACCCCCGGCCAATCAGCCAGTTCTTCTGTTTCCTAAATTCCCTGCACCCCTTCTCCCCTCCTCCCCCCTCAACATTCCTGCCCTCCCAGAGACAGCCCCTCCGGTTCTTCCCCTGCAGACGAAGGTCACAAGGTTTGCAATGACGTGAGCAGGTTCAAGCAAAGAGTCACCAGCTATTGTTGGGGGCCAAAGCCTGAGGAGTCCCCCAGCAAGGATATTCCGGGGCTGGAAGTGGGGTCGGGGGTGTCTGGACCCCTCCCTGCGGCAACCACAGCAGCTCTGCTTTTTCCTTTCTTAAACGTGGATACACGCAACACTTCTCTTGAAAGAAGGCTCCCGCTGCCAAAAGAGAAGTTTGCAAGTGTTTTCCAACCACCTCACCTTATAGATGAAGAAACAGAGGGTCGGAGAGGTGACAGGGCTTGGGAGCGGGGAGCACTGCTTTCCTGCTTTTCTGTTCTTAATCAGACTGAAGGAGCAGCGGTTAGGAGCAGCGGCGAGCAGCTCCGGGAGGCTGGCAGGTGGAAAGGGCTGGGTGGTGGTCGGCGGCTCTGCCTCCAGTGAGCCAGGTGACTTGGAGAAAGTGGCCTAACCTCCCTGAGCCTCACCTTCCTCTGCACGAGGTAAGAATACCTGACAGGCCGCCTCATGGGTTTATCTCGAAGATCAGACAGAGAGAACAGAATGTTCAAGGACACTGGAGAATCTTACCGAGAGCTCAGCGGGGGGAGACGGCAGCAAACTGGGCTCTGCTCCAGTCCCGCTGAGTCGGCGTCTGAGGGTGGGGCCCTGCTCTTGGCCCAGGTGACTTTCATGTGCCTCAGATCCTCCTTGCCTGGCTTGCAAGGCCACTTCTGTAGGATCATCCCCTGGTGGACTCACCTAAACCCCAGGGATTCACCTTCATATAGACTACGGCATGGATATCCAGTCCCCTTCCGGGATGCCTCGTGGTACTTCCCGACCCCTTTGCAGCTAGGATTCCCAGTACAGCCCCCAGTTCTTCCTATCTGATGCACTGGTGTCAGAGAGCAGAGTTGAAGCAGAGGCTATGCTTCTGTTGATTCTGCTACCAAGAGTCGTGGTGTCCATTCTGCGGGTGTAGACCACAACAGGGCAGCATGAATCTGGAGCCAGCAGCGGTGGCGGCTTCCTGACCATGGAGGTGGCAGTGCTGCCACATCCAGGGCTGACAGCCAGTGCAGATTCCCCTGGTGACCTGGTTCTGCAGTATAATTTTGTAATCATTCCTGAAATCCCAACTTAGCCTCGCCAGTGATTCCATAAGCTGTCTGGTGCCCTGTGTTGGATCCCTTTCTTCTTAAACTAGCGTGAGTGGATGCTGTGCTCCATAGCCGAACCGCTAACTGACACACACGCTGTTTTCCTTGATGGCGTTTACCACGATTGCCACAGAACCTCACTGGGGGCACGTGGGATAAGGCCCTGGTCTGAGGGCGTACTTCCCACATGTCTCCTGTCCTGTTGAGACGGCTCTCCCTCAGTCGTGCTTTCACCTCTGCTGCTCTGAGCTGCAGCTCAGTGGGGAAGATCCAGACTCTGGAGCCAAACCCCCTGTGTTTAAACCACAGTTTTGCCACTCAGTATCTGGCAAGAGACGGTTGTCCTCTTTCCAGCGACGGGGGTGAGCTGAGGAGGCAGTACTGGGTGGCTCGTTCGTTCTGGCTTGAGAGAATGAATTAAAAGGGAGACCCAAGCTTTGTTCTAGCTCCCCCATCAGTCTACTTGCATGGTTTATAAAGACTCGCAAGGCCTGGGTTTGGCCAATGCATACATGTTCCTATGCACCAAAGTGCTAATAAACAAACTTTGGTCCCCTCCTGGTCTGGGACAGACTGACCACTGTTTTCAGTGCCACCAAATTCCAGGCCCTGGGATTCGCTAGATGCAGGGCTCTTGGCAGCACCAGCGGTGGCCCACAGCTGGGCCAGGCTGCGTGAGAGACAGGCAGCTCCGTCCTCTGTGCCTGTGATTTGCAGAGGGGGCAAGAGCACGTAAAATGCACTTTCTTGCAGCTGCCTGGCCGCAGAGAGGCTGCGAGTGCACAGCTGCAAAAAGGAGACGACAGAGTCAGCTGGGAGGAGGAGACCATCCCGGGAGACGCAGTTCAGAAGGGAGCCCTAGCTGGCCTGCCAGGTGGGAGACGGAGGCAGAGTCAGGACGGCCCAGTCTGGGGGCTGACGTCACGTGTCCCATTGGTAAGCCCACAACCACAACCGAGTTATCCTGCTGGAAGAGCCCACCACATCTATGGCAGAGACGCTGAGACACCCTTTGCTTTTTACAAAAACAAACGAAATCTTGACTCATCACAGGACAAGGGAGGGAGCCTCCACAGAGCTGAACTTGGGCCTCAGTTCGATGCCCTAGTGAAGGCTGCTATGGGTGGGGTGGGGGCACAACAGGAGGGGGTGGGAGCAAGCAAGGGGACAGGGAGGCAGCAGCTGTGTGTGTGGGGTGGGGGGTACACGCACCCTGCTGACGATGCTGGAGAAGGAGGGGCTCAGAGCTAGCAGGCTGCTGGTCTGATTGCACAGAAACAACAGGAAAACTGCTTCCATTTGGGGGCTGGTAAGGCTCTGCTTCCTCCTGCCCTCACCTCTGGGCCTCCACATCTCCCTGGGAACTCTTAGAGCAGCTCTAAACAGATGTGCGCTTGCCTTAGACTCTGCTACTGCACCTCTTGGGGTCAGAGGAGCCCCCGGGGGCAGGAACATTCCAAAGGAGGAGCCAGGTTCCAACCACAGGGCTACCTGTAACCCGGGAGCAGCAGGGCGCCCGGGGGCAGGCACGCAGCCTCTCTGAGCCTGGCTTTCCGGGCCTGTGAGACGGGGGAGGGGTGGGAGGCAGTGAGATCTGCAGCCCCCTCTGGCACCACCAGCGGCCGCACACTGGGGCGCCCCTGCTTCCCCGCACTTGCTGTCCGTCCATCAGGGCCCCGAGCTCCCTGGGCCCTGGAAGTGGCCCCCTGCCTGCTGAGGTAAGCAGAGCCGCGGCCCTCGTGGGACCTGTGTAACCACAAACTGTCGCGACTGCTTCCCTGAGAGGACAGCAAATCACAAGGAAACACGGGAATAAGCACACGACCTGTGAGGCCTGGGCTGCGTTTTTTGGTATTTCTGCCCATCAGATTCCAGACACATCCTGGATCTAACCTCCATCCCTTCCCCTTAGGGAGGCAGCTCTTCAGCCCTCGCTGAAATGAAATGCTTTGCAGACTGAAGAGAGGAACACAGGGAAAGCCACCTTTGCTTCAGGACTACACCACCCTGTGTTCACAGTTTCAAATATGTGTCAAAATTTTATGTGGTACTACAGAGACTTCTGGAGTAGTGTCTCCCCCTACCTGTGATGACGCTGGGTGGATGTGGCCCCGAGGTCACACTCACCCAGACAGAATTTGGATGGACCTTTAAATACACGCTAAGGGGGGGCCTCAGAGCAGAAGCTGTGTATACAGTGTCGGGTTAAAAATCACCAAATGACAATCAAAAATCTGAGACAAACACAGAAAGGGAGCAGACGCTGCAGCACCTTGGATGAAATGTAAAGCAATGTTTTGTATTATTTTTACAAGAAAAATAAAGATTTAAGAAAAACTGAGTAATGATGCACACACCACATGGATGAACCCTGAAAACTTTATGCTAAGTAAAGGAGGCCAGAGGCACAAAAGACCACATAGTGTATGATCTTCATGAAACGTCCGCAACAGGCAAGTCCCCAGAGACAGAAAGTACAGCAGTGGTTGCCCAGGGCTTAGAGGGCGGGGAGTGAAGGGTGCAGGAGCCTCTTTTAAGGATGATGAGAATGTCCTGAAATTGACTGTGGTGATGGTTGCAAAATTCCGTGAATAACTAAAAACCACTGAATTGTACACTTTAAAGAGGTGAGTTGTACGATACATGAATTATATCCAATAAAGCTATTACCAAAACCCCTGCACTCTCCCCCCAAAACCAAAACCCAAACCCTTAAACAGTAAACAAAACCCACCACGATGCAATAGGCACTGGATTTTTAACACTTACATCAAAAGCTGGCAGGCCTCAAAGAGCCACTGCTCAGCGTTTGTGCAGGCGCCTGGCAGACATTCCAAGGAGCTAGGGAAGTTCCAGGGCCCCTTCAAGTCTCCCGAGAGGGGCAGCACTGGTGTTTTTGTAATGTTGAGTTACTTTTCTTAGAGAGGGTCCCCCACGTTCAGTGAGCTCCAGGCACCTGGACACCTGAGGGCCTGGAAAGAGCCCTGCAAGGGAGGGACCCCCAGGGCTCCAGCTGCTTTAGCTTCTCCGTAAATCCCCCTGCAGACAGGTTAAGTGCCTCCAGCACCCAGACGGCTTTCAGTGAGAAGGAAATATGGTGAGAAAGCAGAGGTGCCCACAAGGCTGGATTAGTCCTCCTTTTACTGAGTCTTCTGTTTCCTCCTGCTCAGCATCTCCCACCGTCCCGAAAAACTACGTTCTGAGGGACGGTCCCACAACCCTGGGGAGAGGCGGAGGTGGAAGGAGGGGCTTTTCCACGAGTACTTAGATTGTAATATTAAGTAAATAAAAGATCTTGGAGATCAATCCAAGAGCCGTCCCCTGAGGTTTAGGTACCTACAGGTATCACAAAGGTGGTTCGTCAGCTTTTTTTTTTTTTTTTTTTTGACATTAAAATAGTTCCAGACGGATTTCTCCCCCAGAAGGAAAAGGAAATCCACTCAAAGAACATTAATTTTGTTGGCATTATCTCAGCTCTGTTACTTACTATCTCCTCTTAATTGCTCTCCACACCCAGGAGGGGGGGAAACACTACCAACTTTGCTGCTAGGTTCCAATGACAAATAACCAGTCTCCAGTGAGACTTTAATGACAAGCCAGGAGGCGCAGAGCAGGAAGCACGGTCCCGACGAGGCCACCCGCCCCCTCCCCGCACAGGGAAACCATCATTAAGCTGACGACCTACAGGAACCTGCACGTAGCCAGGAGGCGTGACACGTTTTCAGGGTGTGTGGTCACCTTCTAGAAACTTGAAGACCAAAACCACGGGGGCAGTTGCCATTTGATTTCCATCCCTGCCCTAGGAATTTTTTTTTCTGGTTCAAAACCTCTCCTTGGCCCCTTCATGGTGGCTAATCTGGGGACTGACTTGCTTGGATCAAAGTTAAAAAAAATACGAACTGTAACTACGAACGCAAGGCCCGTTTCAAGGGGGTGCTGCTTCCACTTGGTCATACCAGGCTTCTTTCTGAGCCTCGTGGAAACGTTCACCCCTGGAACTCTCCGACTTTAGGGCACGTCCCAACGGTAGCACTGAGTGGCCTTTTTATCTTATACCGAGAACGAACAAGAACAAAAATACACATTCAACTACATCCTGGCTGGTTAACGTCACCTCCACTGTGACTCAGAAAGCCCACTCGTAGGTATTTGCCCAAGAGAGTTGGAAATGTATGTCCACAAAAGGACTTGCACAAGAATGTTCCTAACACCCCTAAACCGGAAACAACGTAAACGTCCACCAACAGGAGAAAAGATAAAACAAGTGAGGGTATATCCAGACAGTGCAAGCCTGCTTAGCAATTAAAAACAAAAAAACACAAAAAACAAACTACTGACACTGGCAACATGAGTGAAACTCACAGATACTAAGTTGTATGAAAAATGACGGATTAAAAAAAAAAAGGCATATAGTCTATGGTTCTGTTTATACGAAGGTCCAGAAGAGGCAAAACTAATCTTTGGTGACAGTTTTCTGGGAGCCTGGGAGAGGGGCGCCGGAGGGGGGCTGCACAGGCTTCTGCCAGGGCTGACATCTGCCTACAGGGGTGCCCTGCCCACGACGACGAGGGTTCACCGAGCAGCAGGAAGGCTCCAAGCGGGATTTGTCTGGGGGGAGCGACTCCCACCAATCCACAGGCCAAGATGTGCCCCATTCGCTGAAAGAGGGCCTTGGACGGCCTGGGCCAGGTGACCCTACAGCTCCCTCTGTCCACCTTGGTAGCCAGCACCTATTAACAAGTGCAGCGCCCTGTGCACGGGGTCAGGTTAGCGGAGAGAGTGCCATGATCATCGTTCCATGGACTGCCCCACCTGTGCATGCATGTGTGCATGTGTGTTTAAAGGGCAGGGACTGTCACTCTTATAAATACCTGTTTTACACAAAGTCAACCTCTTGCACACTCATGCACGTGGGTGTTCCTCCTAAGGCTTGGCAGGACTGCTCCTTCTCACCCCTCGGCATTCACTTTTGATGCCATTTCCTCAGGGGGGCCTTCCTTGAGACCTGCCTCCAGCCTCCACCCCTCCCTGGCAGGTCCACCACTTTCCTAAGAGGCTCCTCCCTCAGCCTCTGCACCGGAGTGACTTGTCTGCTGTTCGGTCTGACTTCTCCGCTCACTGTAAGGTTGAGGAGAATGGGGGTTGTGACTGATTTGTCCTCCAACATATAAGGAAGCACCTGGCCTGGCACATAGTAGGGCCTCAGTCAACACTGGCTGGATGGACAAATCCTATACCTGTTACCCAACACACAAAATAAAGCAAACAAACCAAAACCAAAACCCCCACTCTTACTCCCGCAAGTTCAATGCAAAAATGCACATGAAACAGCCCTAAAATCCATGTCTGCTTCTAGACAGGCAGTCCCCCCGGAACCAGTCTGAGGCTCTTTGTAACTCGCCATTTATCAAAGTACCAGTATCTGTGGCCAGCATAGAAGGAGATGTAGGTCTTATGGAGCTGACCAGGCAAATGCAGTTCATGAGCAATTTCATCATCTAACAAACGGCCAATCACAGCAAGCACAGGCTACAGATTCAGTGTGGTGAACTGAAAAATGACCCACTTGGGACCATAAAACGAGGAGGGTGGGACATACACGCTCGCTGGGCAGGTCACACAGCGCACTGTCCGACGAGGGAAAATGATCCATGCGCCCAGGCACGCACACGGAGACCACAGCCCAGAACCTCGACGCTCACAATTAAATCATTTAAAGAAAGGGGGAAAAAAATCAGGGCTGGCACAGGCCAGACACCTTCTGGAGAGGTCAATGTTACCACCAGACAGAGCGTGTCTACAGAGGAGCTCCCTGCCAAACCCCAACGCCAATCAAAAACAGTGCCCCTTCTGAGTCTCCTGGTTACCCAGAAATCTGTTAACCTGTTGGCCCAGAGATCATTTTCACATCGTACCTTGAGGTCGGGGGTTCTGCCACTGCCACTGACACGATGGCTGAGGGATGTGGATTCGGGGGTGCGGTAGGAAGAGGACTGAGCCGAGTTTTAGCCTCAGCCCCTAACTTCCTGTCTGTCAACTGTGACAGCCCCACTCAGACTCCCTGAGCCACGGTTTCCTGCCTGAATTAATAAATGCAGTGAACTTTAACAAATAAAGCAGTGAACAACAGGAAGAATTCTTACTGCTGCACGAGTCCCCGTCTTTCAGTTGCCCCCTGCATGACACCAGCGCAAGGACTCTGGTCATTTATCGGATGCTTACTAAGTGCAGGCTTATATGGATAAGCCCTGGTTTTTAGAAAGAAGTAAATAGTCTAACAGGTCATAGGGTGGAAGAAAATAACTTCACGTGGCTCTGGTCCTGCTTTCTGTGTTAGGATGGGAGAGGCAGGAGTAGAGCAGTCGGGGCAGTTTTACATGAAAAGCCTTGGGCAATTCATTCTGACTCAGTGCGGCATTCTAGAATGCTCTCTGAACTGTCTGCCACATTACAAGCGGGTGTAGGTTGAAAATAACCGGCGAGGGTCTGAGTTCTGCCCGGTGTGATTTTAGCCACTTGCCAAGTGCTCCGCAGGGAGAAGGGTTGGAGGTGGAGCCCCAGTGCCGGGAACTCTAAGCTTAAAGTGAGTGCTCAGGTGCCCGCTGAGTGCATGAGGTGGGGTCCTGCTTTGGCTTCTGCAGACACAAGAGCCTAGAATAGAAAAAGGACCCTCTGCTCACTCCTGAGGCCAGGGCTTCTGACGACAGCAAGGGAAGCAGACCAGGACGCTTTCAGCTGCGCCCGCCCCGTCCAGGCCTGGCAGGGGGCGGTGGGGGCACCCTGGGTCAGTGCTGTCTACCTGCTGGCGTGTGTGGCAGGCCTGGCCCAGCTGGTTTCCCTGAAAGCCTGGCTCCCACAGCAACCCAGGCTCTGCCCACCTCCAAGTCAGGGCACGTCTGCCCACTGCCAGGCCCCACTGGCGAAACTGCGGCCAGAGTGGTGGGAAATGGTGGTCAGCCAAAAGCAGAAACCAAAATTACACAAAGGGAAAAACAGGAAGGGCCCGCGAAATAAAAACAGCAAGGAAAGGTTTTGCATTTAACACTCACATTGTCCTACTTTCACTTTCCCAGGAGATGATTCTGTCATCCAGAGCCCGGTGCCAAATGTCTGCTCAGAGTGTGTGCAGAGGCCTGCAATCACCACGAACTCCAAACAGCTGAACTTGAACTCAGCACTGCCAATGACGGGCCTGATTGGTCCTCCCCTACCCAGTGGAGTCGGTGGATGTGTAACCTCACAGGTGAAGTTCCACTCTGAGCTGGCAGCTTTCACAGGCGTGGGCAACCCAGCCTTCCCAAGCCCCCTGAGGCAGCGTAGGTGCCGGCAGAATCCTGGATGTAAGGCGGGTGCTGGCCCCTCCCTGAGTGCCCCACACTGGGGGGTCCTTAAGAAGAACCCGGCAGAACAGTGTTTGAACAAGCCCCCAACTCCAGGAAGAACCTCTCCGAGGAGGCTGAGGGGGTCAGCTCACCCTCCATCCCTTCCCGCTACTCACCATGTACGAAGGGAAGATCAGAACTCGTTTGTGCTTGCCGCAAGGCCACTGGGGGTCATCCAGGAGATTTGGGTCATAGTCCATAAAGTCTCCCAGGTCGCTGCCTAAGGATGACATGCAAAACGATGGTCAGGGCCCTGGACCTCCCAAAGCAGAAGCAGCCAGGTGAATGCCAAGTACAAAGTCAGACTGAAGGCTGGCTTCAGGTTACTGGGCCCAGAATCGCATCAGCCGCTCTGACCATCAGCAGACGTCCCTGCACACCAGTGAAGCATATCCCCGCCACAGAGGGGTTCACCAAACACTCTGACACTTTTTCCACTGTAGAAAATCATGCGTTTATCTTCCTGACCCAGGAGAGCACAAAAACTCACAAGCATGAACAATGCTGTAAACACTCACAGATTACAAAGCATAGCACAGGAAAGGCTCATTTTCTAAACCTGCAGATCAAATGGGCCTCAAGTTGCCCCACGTGAGAAGCACCTTTGGTGTGAGTACATCCGGGCAGGCTGTGGGGTCTGTATGAACACAAACCAGAGCGGACGCCAACGGCAGGCAATGACCAGAGGCGGCCGGAACATTGAGACAGTGCTTCTGAACTCAGCACCTGGACAGGCCTGAGGAATGTCACGCTCAGCAGGAATTTCTCCAAGAGTGGAAATAATCCTGCCTCACAAAGTGTTTTCCCCTGCGTCAGTTCTCACAAAGGCTTGTAAAGACGGAAGACTCAAGTCTTCTGTCAGCAGCTGAGTGAACTCACCCAATATGAGAATCACCTGATCATGCATTTATGGCCCAGTTATTTGAAGAATGGCCAAACTGAAGCACTATGAAAATGCAGGCAGGAGCCAAGTAACTGGAAAGATGAGGAGCTGAGTGGTGGAGAGGAGCCAGGAGTCCAGGCATCTCCCCTCGTGGGAGCTTAGGGCTGACGATGGAGGCCTCTCACTAGAGAGCGTGCCCCGTGGCCTGCTTGTGAGCCTGTGCGGCCTGAAATCCGCTGGAAATCCCAAAAGTAACATCACCTGCGGGAAGAGCTCACGCTCCTGGGGCACCTGTCCTCCGATCTGCACACGGGGAGACCCAATCCACACTGTCCACCTGGGGCACCTCCTACCATGACCCCCCCAGACCAGGCGGGCCCGGCTCACCTGTGTCGAGGCCGCCCTGGGTGCTGCCTGCCCGCCCTACGGAGAGGCTGCGGTGGCTCAGGGCACGGAGCTGGGGGCAGGAGGCCGTGGAGTCTAAGGTGTTTCTCCGCGCTCCAAAGGCATTCGTGGGTAGCAGAAACTGGGTATAAGAAACAGTCTAAAAGGTGAAGACAAAAACAAGCCAGTGATTACTCCCAGGCAGGGTTAGGTCTGTGCTCTGATCAAGCTGCACGGGCACCCAGCGCTCAGGGCTGTGTTCTCACCGCGGCAAGTCTGTCCAAGGAGATCTGAAGGGGGACATTTGCTCTGGCACTTGTTTCTGCCAAAACCTAACTGGGCTGACGTGAGGCCGTCTATAGTTTCAGTTTATCCCACTAGGCGTGAATATTCATGTGATGGGGCAGGGATATTAGTGTGTCTGATAACAAGGTGCTATCTGGGAAGTTGCTGGGGTGTTTGCTGTCTGATCCAGGAGGCACATTTCATAGCACCCTTTATAATCCACCAAGCGCAGGATTCCAGCACGTCAGGCCCCAAGCATCTGATCAGGTAACGTGCCCTCCCGTCTCCTCTGGCAGAAGCTGGCTCTATGGCGCTCATCTCACTCCATCCTCCCTCATTCCTCCGTGAACACTCAACCTTCAGGAATGAGGATACAACACATGCTTTTCTTTTCACCTGCTTGGGGAAACATGGCTCACACCCCACTCCATGTGAGCTCAGGGCGATGCCATTTGGGCACAGCGGGGACCAGCCGTTCTGCGAGAAGGGCGACAACGGCTAGTGGTGGTGGGGAAAGTTGTCTGCCGTCCCAGCAGCTTCACCTACAAGCAAACTACACTGGGACTACTTCCCCAAAGACATACTTGCGTTGTCTCCAGAAACAGGCTTTGCGAGAGAGCTCATGAAGACTGCCTAGATCCAGCACTAAAAAGTTCATATTTCAACCCTCACTCCTCGGACTTCAGCCCAGCAGCTCAGTGAGTTATGGATGAAAGAGGGATGCCACAGCCCCTCTGCTCAGTGTTCAGCCTCTTAGGACCCTGGGAAACCAAAGACCCTGTGCAGTAGTGGGAACGCTGCTTGGGGTCGCCGTTAGTTAACACATCAAACCATCTGTCACTCCAGCCTGCACATGCATGTGTGTGAGGAAAAGTAGTCCTCCTAACCCCCAGTTTCTGTTACTCATGGTCTGAAAATATTAAATGGAAAATTCCAGAAATACACAATTCATAAGCTTTAGATTGTGCGCCATTCAGAGCAGTATGATGAAATCTAGTGCCATCCCGCCCAGGACGTGAATCACCCCTTTGTCCAGTGAGTCCCCCCTTCTTAGTCACTCGGTAGCTGTCTCAGTTATCTGAGTGGCTGTCACGGAATCACAGTTCTTGTGTTCAAGGGACCCTTATTTTACTTCATAGTGACCCCAAAGCACAAAGTAGTGACGCCAGCAATTCGGATACTCCTTTATTCTGCCTAATTTATAAATTAAACTTAATTTTAGGTATGTCTGTATGGGGAAGACACAGCATATATAGGGTTAGGTACCATCCAAGGTTTCAGGCATCCGTCTCGGAACATATCCCCTGAGAATAAGAGGGGTGCTGGTCAGGATCTTGGATTCCGTTATAAACAGCATTGGTGCAGAAATAGCTGTGGGGCTTTTTAATCCATCTGCAGGCTGGGGAGCTGGTGCCATTCACCCAGGAACATGCCCCGCACCTGGTTCCCCACCACGAGGGCGGCTCGCGGTCCCTCACGCAGCCTCTGCCGCCTGACCCTCCTGGCGCCAGCCCAAGCCCGAGGCCTGGAAAGCCAGGCAGCCTTACCTTCCCGTCGGCTCCCAGCTCCACGCCTTCAAGGCCGATGATCTCCTTCAAGCTCACGGCTCCTGCTGATTGTCTCCCTCCGTCCAACTTCAAATCCCTGGGGGGGACAAGCCGAAGGAAAAAATGCTCCTGTTTGCACCCGAAGGAGCCATGGTGATGCTTACTGCACAGGGACACCACAGTCACACTCACAAAAATGACAGAGGGGGCCCTGCCTGGTGGGACCCTCTCTTTGTCCTTCCTTCTCAGTAGCACTCTGCGGGAGTTCCACCCACTTTGATATAAACGAAATCCAAGCGAAAAGAGGGCCTGAAGATGCAAGTCAGGCTCAGAAGCCAGTGGGTGACCGACGTCCCTTCCCTCTCAGCAAGGTCCCTCTGCTCTTAGACGGTCGGCTAACAGGAGGCCGGGGGAGACCACCTCTCCCAGCTACCCCCTACATTAGACAGGAGAAAGAAGTTCTTATCCTTAACAGTTCTCAGGTTTATTACTCGTAATGAAGGAATTAGAGCCACAACAGCCACCCCAGCTACTTGCCAGGCCACTTAGATGATTATCTTTCTGTAAGAGAACGATCTCCAGTATTAACAGCAAGAGTTTACAGAGCGCTTCACAATTTACAAAGACTTCCACACAGCTTCTCTTTCATTCTTTAAGATGACCCTGCCACACAGGCATTGCTGTTATTATCCTATTTTACAGACGAGAACAACAAGGCCCAGAGTAGGTAGATGGCTTGCCGAGGTCACCGTGAGAGTCAGCTGCAGAGACTGGGTCTGCACCCTGTGCTGAATCTAGTGCAGCACGTTGCCTCGGAGACACAAGACGGTCTGGCTGTGGCTATGCTCAGGAGTAAATGCTCCCATTTTCAAGGACAGTCCACTTCCTTCCAGTAGTTCTCAGAGTTGGCTGCATATTAGAATCACCAGGGATATCTGACAACCTGCAGGCACACTTCAGAGATAACTGCGGGTTTGGCTGCAGACCACACCAGTAGAGCAAATATCGCAATAAAGCGAGTCACCAATTTTTTGATTTCCCAGTACATATAAAATTATGTATGTACTTTACTATGGCTATTAAGTGTGCAATAGTGTTATGTCTCAGAAAACAATGTACATATCTTAACAAATACTTTACTGCTAAAAAATGCTCACCATCATCTGACAATGCAACGTTGCCACAAACCTTCAATTTGGAAGAAACAAGTTTCAGTGAAGCACGACGTAATGGGGTGTGCCTGTCCTGCGCCTGGCTCCCATCCCCGGTCATTCATTCTGATTCAGTCAGGTGGGGTGTAACCTGGGCAGCAGGAGTTTTAAACGCTCCCCAGATGACTCGGAATTGCAGCTGTGTTTGGAGAGCACTCTCTTTCAGCCTGGCCCTACAACACAGTGCTGGTTAGCCAGCGCCGCCCCAGGCCGGCCACATTCCTGCCGTGTGGCCTGGAGGGAGGCACCACCTTCAGGGGCATCTCCTACAACCTGAGCAAGAATAAACAAGATGCAAAGGCAAGACTCTCCAGGCCGAAGGTGAAGGAATCAAGGAGAGAGAGACAGGGAGCCAGGTGAGAGGTGGGGAAGAGAGACAAGAGCCCCCCAACCCCCGCCCGACCTTCTAAGAAGGGAAAAAGGTATCCTCTGACTCTGGAGCAATCGTCCTCGTCCATAGGCGTTCTGTGCGTGAACTGGCTCCGCTGTCCTGCCTGTGATGCGAAGTGATTAATGACAGTTTTCAAAAGCCGTGATAAAAATTCACATCCTGCATGAGGCACAGAGCAGCAAGTTCTTTTGCCCTGAGGGGCCATGGGGACAGGGGTGACAGGGCTTTTGGCAGTGCCAGACACACCAAAGGACAATGAGTAACGGTGCTCCCCAAGGTCACAGCATTCCAGGTCCTTCGTGAATGCTGGAGAGGAGAAGGGCAGGGTGCCCAGTGATAATTAAGTCTGAATTTCCCTCCAGCTCTGTAGAAGGGAGTTTATATTATTTATATTCAGCAAACTAAAAAGAAAAAAAAAAGCTGTATTTCTTGCACAGCAGAGCTGGCTCACCTGTATTGGCTATATTCAGAAACTTCACCAACATTGTTAAAAGTATTACAACTGCCCTAGAAAATTGAGTGCTTTGTGCTGGCTGATAAGGGCACACTTTTCCATTTCTTTTGGCGCAGGTGAGATAGATTTATTTATTTTTTTAATGGAGGGCCTGGGGATTAAACCAAGGACCCTGTGCATGCTAGGCATGTGCTCTACCACTGAGCTACACCCTCCCCACGTCCAGTTTTTCCTCTGCCTCATATTCAGGAAAAGGTTGCCACTAACTTTGGGGCTGCCGTTTTGGTAGGACTGAATTAAAAGCACTTGGGTACACACATCTGCTTGCACAACCACGTGTCCATGGAAAATGAAACACATCATATCTATTTCAATCACGTTGGTCTCTTTTAACAGCTTTTGGATTTGTATACATTGAGACTCATGGGATCTGCAAAATGTATCTTTCACAAAGAGGCCGACAGACTTCTCTAGGTGGCAGCTAAGTGCACTCATAAGAGTTGTTGAATCCGTATACAGTTGGCCCTCCAAATCCACAGGTTCCACATCCATGGATTCAACCAACCACCAATCAAAAATATTTGGAAAAAAATTCTAGAAAGTTCCAAAAAGCAAAACTTGAATTTGCAGTGAGCAGGCCACTATTTACATAACATTTACATCGAATTGGGTATTACAAGGAACCTAGAGATGATTTGAAGTGTATGAGTTGAGGGGGAGGACATAGCTCAGCAGTAAAGCATGTGCTTAGCACATGCGAGGTCCTGGGTTCAATCCCCAGAACCTCCATTCAAATAAATAAATAAATAAGTAAAAAAAAAAAAAAAAAAAAAAAAAACTTTCCTAAAGTGTCATGAGAGGATGTGGGTAGGTTATACACAAATACTATGCCATTGTATATAAGGGATTTGAGCATCTGTGGATCTTGGTATCCACTGGGGGTCCTGGAACCAATTCCCTGCGGATACTGAGGGATGATTACGTTAACAAGAACCGTATGAAACTGCTGTTATTTGTTTGTTTTGACCTACATAAACAGCAACTACACACCACAGCACCTAATGTACAGACAAGGTAACTGCTCAGGCCTTAATGTGTCAATGTAAAGCAAGCAATTGACCTGTGGTCCCCCATGCGCCACTGCTGTGGGAGCCCTGGGTTGAAGCCAGTTGCAGAAAGGAATTCTGAAGTGTTGCTGGTTCACCCAAAGAGAATCTTGCAAAAACGCCAGTGAAAAAGAATTAAGCAGAAGTCCCACAGTAGTGATAAAATCTTGATGTTTTCTTTCTAAGATCATCATTGTGAATTCTCGTTAAAATGGTGTATGAAAGTAGAAATATCTGTTTGGCTCAAATGCCAACATTAACCCTCCAGTACCAGGAGGTTGAGCTGGGGACCAGAGAACGGCAGCTGAAAGTAATTAAAGCAAACTGAAGTTAGACTTTTCTATTTCTTTGAAAAGCCTAGAAGATGATTTTTCCCAAGATATCTCTAGAGTACAAATATTAATTTATTTATGTTCTACCTCCTAAAAATGGAATGAAGGCAAGTTCAAATACCAGATGTGGGTATTGTTCAAAATTGTAAGCATTAAGGTTTAAATGCTGTAGCTGGCACTCAGAGACAGAGTTAGGTCACAGGAAAAGATCTCATTTGGGCAGATGAGCTAACAGAACCACTGGTAGAACCGCGGACAATGCAAGGGTCGGATTCCTTCTCTTCTACAGGCCCGGGTGACACCACAGCTCAGACTTACTTGGCTACCAGAGCTCATTTCTCATTCTGTTCAGGTTTGTTAACTTCTGCAGAGGACGGAGGCAACAAACACACTGAAAACCCAACACAAAGATTTTTCTACAACGTGTGGCCGATGGGGTTGGAGAGGGGATGGTGGCAGTTCAAGGTGGGGCAGGGGAGGGGCTCAAAGTAGACTGAGGGGGGGATATTAAAACAGAGGATGAAAATGCATTTGAGGACACAATAAGCAGTTGTACCCTTAAGCAAGGGACAGAAATACAGGTTGGTTGTTTTGAGGGGGCGTAAAGCTATCCTTCCTAGGACGGGGGACCTCAAGTCACTTAATGCAGCTCTCCTGGAAAGCCTGTAACTTCATGGCTGGAAACCCCCTGGACCTGTGTCTTAGTTTTGGCTCCCACGGCATAAAGTGAAAGTACATGATTTCACAGTGTGGCGTCATCTGGTCAGAGCAGATGGCCAATCTAGATATCCCGGTGCCCAAAGGGGGTTACCCTGATCGCTATTATCCACGCAGCGGCCAACTCATGATTTCATCTTGTGGAATAGGCAAAATGGTCTTTCGTTTCCTTTTTTAAACTCACTGAGCCATGATGCATGAAACTGATCAAACAAGATTCCCTACTAGATAACAAGAAATTCAAGCTACGGCCCTTTCCTTAGGGAGCATATGAACCAATATTCCTCTTAATTAAAAAACAAAAAAAAAAAGATTTAAATACTTAACACCTAGAACGTAGATAGAAAAAGTGTGTGTGTGATCAACTAACTAGTTTCCAGGGCTTTCTGCTTCCAAAGTGGGGATGGCCTGACTTTTATCCCTAATCATTCCTTTCATGGCTCTCTAAACTCAAGACCTTGGAATGCCGACTGGGAGCTCCACTGGGCACCTGCTCTCTAAAGGACCACAACAGGTTGAACGCTTTGATGTGTAAATAATTTAGCAGCCAATTAAATATTAATAGGATTTCCAGATCCTTCAAAAAAAAAATAGAGATTTCCTCTGCAGAAAGCAAAGCCTGAAAGCTGGATTAGGGAAGGAAATACCACTTGTGAGCTAATTTTAATTACGAGATTACACATCCACTGGAACTCAACCATAGAAGCATTTATCACAGTTTAAGAAGCCCTGTTTGTCGCCTCTTCAGATACGGCCCAGCTGCCATCTTGGATTGGTCTGCTTCCTTGTATCGGAGCAGAACGTTAACACCACCTCAGTTCAGCTGATGGAACAAGGCCCGGGGCTGACAGGAAAAAGTGAAATCAAAGCAGCTTTTAGTCTAGAAGTCCAGCCCCTCTGAAACTCAGCACTTCATTGATAAACCCCTCTCCACCCCTCTCTAGGGTAACTGGCAGACAATGAAAGGACCTTAATGGAGCTTACACCAAAATCTTTGTCTAAAGGCAGCTCCTATAAACAGCTGGGTAAAAGCATGATTCATCCATGAGATCATTCCTGAATCTGTCTCTGTGTGGAAATATGCTTGGTGTGAGGAAAGAAACACAATTTATGAATGTGCAATTTTCCACAACGAAAAGAGATGTTTTTGGGGAAAATGGATGGGGAAGAAGGGGGGGGGGGGGATGGGCCGGGAGCCAGGCAGGCAACACTCAGGCTTGGAGGCCCTAAGAATAGAAGAAACTGTTCTCTGTGCCACAAAATGTCGATTCAGGAAATGGACCCAAGAGGATGACCTCATCTGAGATGCCCCCATGCCAAAAAGCTAAAGACATACCCCTCGGAAGCTGCTTTTTGTAACACGCCCCCAGAGACACCTGGTGCTCCGCTGGGAAGCCATTTTCTTCATCACGTGTTCTCTGATACATTAACATCTAATCCAAGCACTCTCATTCAATCAGGTGTGGTTACCTGAATGGGTCTGTACCCAGACACATCTCAGAAACTGTTTTTTGCTGGCATCACTAGCTTGGTTATTTTTACACAACTGGAATCACAAGTTAACTGAGTTCATTCCTACTACCTTCCGGTTGGGTCCACACATACAGAAATACCTACCAGCATCCATGTTTCAGGAAATAAAGAGCATCTGGTCACCCACGTCATTCCCCTTTCACACAGGACAACGCCTGCCTCTCTCACTCCCCAGTGGGTTGCTATCCAAAAGCTTTGGAGTTGGCCCTCTGGAACTCAGAATGCATTTTCCCACTGACACCATGTTATTTATACACGGTGAGTAGCCCACACAATGCCCTTTTGGCCTATAATGTAACTGAACCAGCTCAACAGCACAAGCGAGAGCTGTAGCTGCAGGAGCAACAGGTCAGAAGGTGTAAGAGGACGAAGAAGTAAGAGAAAGTTGGGTTTCTCTTGTGTTTTCCCGGTTTGGGGCTGCCCCCAGTGACATTTTAAAGGAGGTCAAAGTTGCATTATTTCCACCTCCCTCTCTGAACCTCTTTTTCCTTCTCAGGACTCCAGGATCCTTTCTCTTAAGCTGCTCCAATTTTTCACAATTTCCTCTCTCTCTCTTTACTTCTGAACCCAGATTCCTTTACAGCTCCCAGATTTCCCACTCCTGGCCCCACGGTCTTAGGTGGAGGTGTGGACAAGCTGTTTACCAACTGGGGGCTGCCTACTTAAGAAAGTCGAGCATCTTGCTGGCAATTCATTTCATAAGCAGAGGGTCGCCAAGCCAAACCACAAATCCACGCTGGGAAGGAGAGGGCAATGACTAATGTGGATAAAAGGCAGAAAGACTCAGACAGGCCTTGGCAACTGTCAGCTGAGAGAACGGGAGCTGGTTTAAGGCTGGGACTCTTCCCAGCAAATGGCATAATTTACAAGCTTAATCTGAGAATAGTGTTTACAGCGACGGGAAGGTTTGATGTGTACAGTTATAGTGGAAGAGACAGGCAACATCTGTTCCTCTTCTCAGCAACCAGCTTAGAATAGCTTGTTTTGAAAGGTGGGATTTGGCAGGCCTCTTCCCACCGGCAAGAAAGATCAAAACAAAACAATCATCTTGTCACATTCCACACACGCACATGCATGAAGGGGGAAAAAGAAAGACTGGAAGGAAGCAGACCAAAATGTTAATGATGGCTTTGAGATAAGGCTCAGTAATTTTGATCTTCCTTTTCTTTTTATGTATTTGCCGGATTTTTAAAAATAAGCACGGACCATTGAGGAAAACAACTTAAAGACCAAGTAAAAGCAGATCTGAAGACGAATTTCATGTTTGTAGAACACTTGCTAGCTAACTCACATGAACCAGATTAAGATTCGCTTTTTTGGCAACGAAGTAGCTCTGTGACCAGACAAACACGTTACCGAAGTTCACATTTAATGAGTCTCTACTACAGGCTGACACGGTGCTCAGAGAGTTCATATGCAATATTCCACTTAATGCTCCCCACACTCTGAGTCTGACATGATAGCCGATTTTGCAGATGAGTGATCCTGGGACCAGAAAAGCTAGTTAATTTGCTGGGACCGAGCACTCTGCCTGACCGCCTGCTCTCTCCCTGGCCCTTGTGGCTCCCTGGCTTCAGGGATGGAGAAGGACTATGGTTTCCCTAAGGGGGCCACGAGGGACAGAGTGGACATGAGTGGGCTTCTCATCCCCACTCCCGCTTTTCTGGAATAACTCTTATGTTACTCTGTGTAAACTTGTGTTGGAAGAATGGTTTCTGAGGCTAAAAGAGAAAAAGTCTGCAAACCCCAGGACTAGACAGTCTCCAAGTTCCTTGTGGCTCTGGACGTCTGTCTCCAGCACTGAAAGGCGCTCCCGTCAGTGAGCTCCTGTGACCTGGCGTTAGCTGGCGAGTCGCCCATGTCAGATATCCTTTAACGAATTCGCTGGGGGACACTATGGGAAGAAGCCACAATGCCCTTATGTCCAGGAAGGGCTTCCAGGCCCTCGGAAGTGGTTTCTGCTCCTCAAGCTTAGCCAGGAGGCCTGCTGTTCTGAAAGGCAGTCCGTTCCTGGTAATGATAGTGGAACTCTGGGCTCAACTGCTGGTAATTTGAAAGGTCTGGGCGGAGCCTGGGGCCAGCCCTCAGTCTCATGGGCCAGTAAACCCTGACATCTTCCCCACACGAGCACCTGATTATAGAGATGGCAAGGCAGGTCAGGCTGGGGCTGAGCACCTGCATCTGGGTGTGGCTGGACACCCTCTGGGCTTAGCAACTTTCACTGTGGGTGTAACAGTTACTCCCAGGGAAGCAGGGCCCCGAGGTCCACGTCAGCTCCTTCTTGTTAGCCCCGTCCAGGCCCTTCCTCCTGACGGACCAGCACCACCGTGTCTATGGAGATGCAGGGACAAGGGGCCAGGCTGAGGGCTCCTGAGAAACAGCCCTTGCTCCTGCTGAAGCTGAGGGTCTGGCCGTCTCTTGTTGGGGCAACGATGTATCTTAGCCATTCTTAACAGCCTGGAGACAAGTCTTCAGAAACACCACTTCCATTCATTCACTGAACAGAACACCTCTATGTATTTCTTCCACAAACGTAACAAGAGTGTGGGCTGTGCACCCTGCAGTGTAGAGAAGGCTCAAGGACTGAGACACAATCTGCACCCTCAGGAGGGTGAGGACAAGTGACCAAGGAGTTAAACACGTGTGTAAGCACTACGTCAGGGCCAAGCAGAAGGTACCACAAAACATGAGTGGACTCTTAGTGGGGCCTTGAGGTGGGCATAAGCACCAGGGAGAGGCACCTGAGAAAGCAGCCTGGAGAGGTCCAGGTGCAGTCCTGGCCGGAGGACTGCAAGTTGGTGGCACTGCTTGTGGCCAAGCTTGGCTGAACTCAGAGTCCTGTGGTTCAGTTATCTGTGGAGTCCGATTAGAAACTGTCTTCTTTCAGGGAAGCATATTTGGGGGGAGGCAGCGGACCCTCACTTCCGTGGGGGCTCCCTCCTGGGGCTGATGTTGGGTCGGGAGCTGGAGTCCCCCTGTGGCCACCCTAGGTTCAGTCTGGGGACAGGATTCTGCAGGGAGCCACTGGGGCAGAAATCACAGACTTTTCACAAGTCCCAGGAGGGCTGAAAACTACATTTCCCACACTCCCACAGGTGGCCCAGATTCTTCACCTGAAGCCCGGAAGCAGAAGCAAGGAACACCTGGGGGGAGACCAGAACAGTCGGGCGCCAGGCGGAGGCATCGCCAGCATTGATTTCTCAGAAGAAGCCCCAGGATGAGCTGCGTGTTTGTTCTAACTGCACGGCCCCCCACTGGGTTGTTCCTACGTGTCTATGCTGGTTTCTGCCTCTCCCGGACATTCCGTGAACTACCCCAAATCCACTGTCCCCCACCAACCGTCAGTGAGGATCCTGTTGTCTAAGTGGACCCCACCCTATATTCCACCCCTCCATGCCCATTGCAGCCACTGTGGGTTCGCTCAGTAGGCACGACTCTGAACTCCTAACGTGAAAGAGGGAGGCAAAGGACAGTTACTGGAAGCATCTCATTTCATCTAAGGGATGTATTCCTGAAGTGCTGTATGTGAGCAAATTCTGTGGATCAAATAGTTTAAGAAATAAAATAAGAAAGCTTATTAAGAGAGAAAGCAAGCAAGTTCTTAACTGTAAGAAGCCCTGTCACCAATCCTTTTGTGAAGACAGGTATGGCGCTGAGAATACTAATCCTCTAATGTAAGCGTTCAGCACACTTTCTCAGAGAAGTCTTTTCCACACACAGGAGGAAGACCCTTACCAGTCCCTGAACCGCTTCTGGTGGTGCCTGTGGGACGACCTGGGAGCAGCTGGGAAAGTGCGGGGAGATGTGAGCCAGCAGCACGCCAGGGTCACCAGCCAGTCCCCCCGGGGGTCTGCACCAGGTCGACACCTGGAGAATGTGCCCACCTCCCCTCTCTCTGAACGCCTTCCTATTCCACAGTCGACAAATGCCCAGAGGGGAGAATTACACAGATTACTTTCCACCAGAGACTCCACCCAGAGATGCCTGGGGTTTGCCCTTGGAGGAGCCCGGGCTGCAGTGTAAACCAACGACCTCCAAAGCCTTCGGAAGGGAAGACCCAGCACCATGGCCACTGGGTCCCCAGGAGGTGGCGTTCCTGCGGCACATGACAGCCCCAAGTCACCCAGATGTGCACCTCTCAGCCAGGCCACCTGTGTGTCCCTGGCCCCAGGCCAGCAAGGTCAGCCCCGAGGCAGTGACGGTGCCAGGAACACCCTGGCACGAGCACTTGAGGGATGGCCTCTGTGGGGTCAGCTGGCCCCAAAGCAGAGCCTGCAGCCACCCAGCCTGCCCGCCCCGCCCCCTGCCGCTGTGAAAGGGTAACCGGAGGACCCAGCTCAGGCGGTGGTTGTGGAGACTAAACGAGCAACTGCTTATAAAGCACTCAGAACAGTGCCTGGCACACCGTAAGCACTATTTACGTCTCAGCTTATGTTATTGCCTCTATTTGTCACGTTCACACATGTGTCTGACCACACGGTCAGCTAATCCTAAGGAAATACACTATTTTCTCGGATATCTGTATCTGTAAATCAAGGCAGGGAAGAACAGTTTGGAGACCACTGCACTTGCTAAGCCATCATCTGCTTCTAGAAATCACTTTGTGAATAATCCTGCTGCCAGCTTAGCATAAATCTGGTGACATGCAAAATGACCCCGAACATTTCCCACTGTTCTCAACGTAGGGATGACCGAGCCCCTTTCCTTGTAGCCCATACCTGGATAAAATGTACCCCCAAAGCTGTAAAAAGTCACCAGATCTGCACATTTTAAAAACTCAAATTTTGAACAGCTGGAGAGAAAAAAATTATTCAGATGTGAGCTCTAAAAGCAGCTGATGGCTGGTGAACAGCATGTCTCATTCATAAACTCCTTGTTCAACCAGACTTACAGCTCCCACGTTAGCAAAGCTGACGAGGACAAGGACACAGAGCAGGCATTCTGAACATGCAGCACCTTTGGAGCGGGTGGTCGAACCTCCCCACTGGACAAGGGAGGGAAGTGAGACCCTGGGGAAGGCTGAGTGAAGGGCCTGTGACAGTGACATCCCAGGACCAGGGCCTGGCCTCTCAGCAAAGCTCACTTCTTTCTGTCCCCTCCCCCTCAGTACACAGGCCTGAAACTGCAGAGTTGGTCGGCAGTGGGATTTCAGCTCGGAAGCTGAAGTCTCTCAACGTGTCAGGCATGATGAGACCCCGCCTGGAAGTTCCTGCGGACCCAGACTGTCTGCTAGCATCCTGGGAAGTCATCACTGAGGCTGGAATAGCCTTCTCCCCCTCGCTGAGACCTCACACTTGTACTCCGGCTGAAGACCCACCTTCTGTGGGGAGCATGCCCCGATCCTTCAGTCCGAATTCACTCCACTCCTTCCTCTGTGCTCTGGCTGCACACTGCGCAGGGCTCACTGAATTGTCTGCTCTCTTGCTCAATGGTTAGTTTACTTACTAGCTTGTTTCTGTCTCCCACCATTAGGGGGTAGGCTCCCCAAGGAAAGAGGCATTTTCTTGTTCGCCGCTGATCCCTACTGCGCAGAACAGGGCCTGGCACATAGTAGGTTCAATGGACTTCCTGGGGTGAATGAATCAAGTCTGCCGTGCAGTGCTGGTACCTGCATGTCTACATGGGTGGTAGGCGGGGATGGCAATGGACTTGGAGGGGCGGGTGGGAGGCAATGTTTACACCCCTTCAGCTCATCAGTTCACAAGAACTGGGTGCTGGGCGAGCACGCCTTCCACGGCTGCTGGGAACTGGGGGCACGACCCAGGCAGAGAACGCGCACTTGGCCTGAGCCCCAGGACCCACGACGTAGGTGCAGCAGCACTCCCTTCTCAGGACAGGAAGGGAGACCCAGAGAGAAGGGCTTGTCCCAGGGCACACAGACAAAGGGACTTTACATAGCAAACACTTGGCTTTCACTGAAGCCTGTAGATTTATTGTGGACGTGGATGTTGACAAAGACCCGGAGGCAGTTCAAGTGCTCTCTAGCACCTGTTTGGCACTCCCCGGTTGTCTTGGTTTGGTTGTTCACATGTCTGGCTTCCCTGCTCAGTGACAAACTCCCGGACAGTGGCTCTTCCTCATCCCTGCCCCCTCCCTGCCTCCGTCAGGGCCTCCCACTCACTAGGGGCAGAAGAAATCACCAAATGCATGAAGGCATGAATGGATGGGTGGATGGTAAAACTCTCCAAAGACTGGTCTGTCTGCTTCGGTCAACTGCTGTCAGGAGCCAAAATAAGTGATCAGTTTAGAACCAAGAACAAAGCTTTAAGGTCAGGGTGGGAGGGAGGGTAAACCAAGGTGTGAGAGCAGAAAACTCGGGAAGCTCCAGTGCAGCACGAGAAGCCGCAGAACAAAACCGGGAAGAGATAAGGCCGTCCTGAGGGCTGCTTCCACGCAGAGGAGGTTCAAGTACACAGTGGATGAACTTTGAGTTTCCTGTTTTTAAAACTGCCTTGGGCCGAATTTGGGACCGTACATTATCCCCTTCAGCAGGGGGGTTCGTGCTCATCTGGGAGAATCAGGCACACGTGGCCTAGTCCACGTGCATACGTACAACGGAAACGTGGGCGCTAGAGACCGCAGGGTCAGCAGGCCGCGGTGGCCAGAGCCCGGGGCTGCGTTGCTGGGTCTGCTGCGGGTGGGCGTGAGTTTCACCCCCCGTGCCTCAGGGGCCCGAGCTGCAGGGAGGTCATGCCATGTCACCTCTAAAGTCCTTTCCACCCTTGACATTCTATGACTTACGCCACAGAGAGGACGTCAGCATTTCTTCACGGTGGAAAGGTATTAGTTAGCATGTACATGAACTACAGTACTTAAAAATACTATATGTATATAACTTACTAGGATAAATGTTTTTATTATTTGAGTACAGCCGTTTCTCAATAATTAGTTTTTAAAAAACCATAATTATGATGTGGCAGTTGTTCATAAATAGGATATCTGATCATTAAAAAATTTAAAAAGCAGAATGCTTCTTAATCCTGCCACTAAGTTATGACACTGTGAGTTGCACTCAGAGTTTCTTACGTGAGAATTTAAGTAGGATACGCCGCAGAAACAGGCATGTTCTTTTCTCAGGCATTTACAAAAGATCCGAGTATGCATTTTGTTATAGAAAATGAACCCTTTTGCACTATGATTTCTTCATCTATGAAACCTGAAGGAGTGGTGCGTTTGAGTTTATTCATGTCTAGGATATAAAGGTTATGTCCTGTGATCCCACACACTGGTTTTGCTTCTTTATCTGGGCCAACCGGCAGAATAGTGGTACGTCCTGTGACACACCCTCCTGAAACACACCAGCCCTTCCCAGCAGCGGGGAAGGAGACCTGGGCTCTGAGAGACCCCTGTTTCCCAGCACTCTCGTGTGTCTCCCCTCTTGGCTTTAAGTTCCAGGAACCAGGACCATCTTTCACTACCTTTCCCCCCAGGACCTAGTCACATAGCAAGCACCCAGTGAATGAATGAATGGAACATAGCCAAGGAAAAAATACATTAATCAGAGAGGTCAGGCAGGGAAGCCCAGAAAAATAAGGCCAGCACCGCACTGCGCAGGCAGGTCCTGGCTGTGAGAGGTCGTACTTGCAGACAGCCTCCTGCTGATGATTCAGCTGCCCGGGAAGTGTGCTTACAGGCTGGTCACAGTCAAACACTCTGAGCCTGGGGGCCGCTACTTGTAACTGGGATTAATGAACTGGCCTTCCGGTCGCCCATAGGTCTGTGTGCTGGTACAAGCTACTGTCCCCAAGAAATGAGTCTGCTCTCAGGGGTGGCCAGACCCAGGACCATAGCAGGTTAAAAAGATAAAGAAAGCCTTTCTGTTTTTACTCTACATGGTAGAGTAGACGTCTCTTGAGGGCAGCCCGCTGGCCATGCCCAGGTGGTCCTTGAACCTCTGAGCTGCAGGATTTGCTTTACATTTTTTACGACACCTACTCTGCAAGGTTGTCATAAGGATGCAGATAATAAAGAGGACTGGCACGAAGTAAGTGCTCAATAAACAGTAAGATTATTGTTGCTCTTTAAGGCACGCATCTAATAAATGACTGACTCAGCATCCCACGAATAAAGATGCTCTCTGTCCTGTCCCGTGGACCTTACAGGGTAAAATTAAAAATAAGGACCATGGTGAATTTAACAGGCCGGAGGTCTGACAGGTGTGCAGGGGAAAGGGAAGGTCCTGGTGAATGGAGATGACCAGGCAGAGCCCATGGAAGATGCTAGAAGATAAATAAATGGTGGATCAGCACTGGGGCCATGCTCCCTCCTAAGGGGCAGTGGTCATGTGTTGTTGTTACAATGACTGGAGGGCAACCCCAGCATTCAGTCTGCAGAAACCAGAGCCGACATCCCCTAATGCTCCTGGCATCCTACGCAGGTAACTGTCCTGCCCTAAGTACCAGCAGCTCCCTGACAACAAACGGCATACAGTGGGTGCAGTGAACAGGTGAGGGGACAAGGAGTCAGACTCGGGGAGCAACGGCACAGAGTCTGGGGATGCAAATGAGGAGACAGGGCTCTGCCAGGTCAGAGCCTCACTTATCCACTTCTTTATAGAGCTTTAGAAGGACGGGCTTGTTGAACGAGAGAGTTGTGTGTTCCTCTGGCCTGTGGTGAATCACACAGCTCTGTTCCTGATACCACTTGGCTTTGATACTTGCTCCAGCTTGCTGGGCAGTGTCCAGCCCCAAGCCCAGGATGCAAGGAGGCAGGATGACCACATGATTTGTCCGACTCCTTTCCTGACCTACCTTTCTCCAAAAGTCGATGAGGCCCTGTGGGATGAGTGGGCCCCAAACTGCTCTGGCTTTACTGTATTGGAAGAGGTGACGAAAGGCATGTTTAGAAACAGCAGGTGGTATGGTAAGGACACACATGCACACGCACATGCGCAACAGTAACAAGGAAGCTTTCTGGCTGAAAAGAAAGTGGAACTTTTTTTCTCTTTCAAGTTTACAAATATTGAATTTGGAGTGCCAAAGCAACGCAAGGTCTTTGACATAGAAAGGGTGGCCACATTGCACACATGGAGTCAGAAGTTTTCACCCAGAGAACTACAAAGCAAGCATGCGTATACATACCCAACTTGGGCGTTGTCGCGATATGGCAGCACTGAAAATATACTACAGAAGGATCTTCTGCCACTGATAAGGACTATTCTAAAAAAAAAAAAAATAACAAATACACAAACTAAATGCAAAGGCTCTCAAATTAAAACAAAAATTCTATAGCAATTAAGCATTCATAGCTGTATCTGCGCACTCCCGCCCCCTCCCCTGACAGATGGCGTTCTGCTCTCTTGCAAAATGCAACCTCAGCGCAGCAGAAGTCCGCTGCCTCTCCTTATCCAAATGTTAACGTGGTGAGACTCCGGCGAGGGTCTCCAAGGAGCACACGTGAGTCCCCTCTCCGGTGAGAAGTGCTGGCTGTGGGCTGCACAGACAAGACGGAGCAGACGAGCTATGAGTCTGGGGGCCCAGTGCTGAGCAAACAGTCACGCCACATTTAAACCTTCCATTTCTACTTTGCAGTAAACAATGCAAGAGCAACAGCGCCAGAAACCGTGAGCAGGAAAGACACTCGGATTCCACTGTGATCATTCGGGTTTTTTATATGCTGGCAGCATGTTACGCTCTGAGAATAAACTGAGGGAACAATTACATAATCAGTCTTAGTCTCCATTCCTGCTATAAAGATACTACTGGAAACGGTTCTACATGAGCTCTTATGCAATCAAAGGCACTTAAAAATATTAAAAAAAAAAACCTCAGAAATACTTATCCTGGCATCTGAGAATAACTTTTGCCAAAGAGAATTGCTGATGAAAAAAATGGGGAAACAGTGGAGGAGATTAAACACCAACATTCTTTAGCTCAATGGTAACACACATCAGATATGGAACTTACTGACTTTTGTAACCTTTTCCTTCAATAATCATAAAAATAAAACCAAGGAAAAACAGGAGTACTAACTCCATCAAGGTTTGGGTATTTTGACCTTGCTTTAAAATTGTGATGTTCAATTGTCTATGTGCTCAGGATAAAATCGGGTTCCCTGGCATGGTAACCTAGGCCCTCTCCTTTCCGCTCTCTCTGCTTCTGTGGCCTCAACACACAGGCACTACTTCCCCCTGCTCTTTATCACTCATCCATGCGAAAGTACTTGCAGTAGACCCACCTTTAAAAATCCCTGCTCTTTCCTATCTGTGTCTTCTGCATGTTATTTCTTCTGACTGTTACGTCCTACTAGGTACACTGGGTGAACTCCTATTTAATCTTCAAAACCCAGCTCACAAGTCACCTCCCCAAGAAACATTTCCCCCTCTTTCACTGAGTTACTCATTCCCTTTTTGGTGCTGCCCCCACTCATTTCCAATTCCAGCAGTGCCCTGATCACAATGTGCTACTAAACATTTGCTGCCCTTCTATTTTGGAGAACAAGTCTGAGGGTTGAGTCCATGGCAGCCCCTCTAGAAACACAATCTCGGCAATGCCAGGGTCAAAGTAGCACCTGAGTACCCATTACCTGGAAGCCAGAACCAAAGCCACATTCCCAACTTCAAATACCAGCTCTGTCACCTTTGTATGACCTCAGGCATACACTGATTCTTCAGTTTCCTCCTCTAAAACCACAGGATAAAATCAGTAGCTCTCTTATCAGAATGTTGTAAAGAATAAATGAGTCCCCTACGAACTCATCTACAAAACAGAAACAGACGCTCAGAGTTTGTTAGCCACTATATATGGTTAACAAATGTTAGCCACTATATATAAAAATAGGTTTTTTAAAAAAGTTTCTTTTGTATAGCACAGGGAACTATGCTCAATATCTTGTAACAACCTTTAATGAGAAAAATATGAAAATGAATATATGCATGTATATGCATGGCAGGGACACTGTGCTGTAGATGTACAGGAGAGACTGACACATTGTAACTGAGTGAGTAAATGAGTCCCCATATGGGACAGCGCTCAGAACAGTGTCAGGCAAGTAATAAGCGTGCAATAAATATGCACTATTTTTACTGGGAATTGCCTTCTTGGGTTGAGGTAACAGCTGAAGGATGACACGTGTGGCCTGTCACAAAGGTGTAACGGGCACACAGAAGTGCTTCTCTCCTCTCTCCTGGGAGATGGTTCTCATCAGATAGCAGAGACCCAACCGTGGTCACAGCTCCAAGGACAGAGGTGTCATGTCCATAGTGGGCCACCAGGGCCTAGAGGGCCGAGGGTTAGCTAAATCCTGGGCACACCACCCTGCTGGACACCAGCTCTCACTCACAGGGACAGGCAGCAGGGCTGTCCCTGCAGTGCCCAGGTCAACTGACTTTGGCAGACAGAATAATAGCTCACACCTGTCAAGTATTAATTAGGTGCCAGATTCTAAATGCCTGAACCAATGAGGCGGGAGCGAGTCAAGGGACAGAGGTGGCGCACATACAGGGTGGCTGTCTGGGGACGTGAACCATGCTCTTAACCACCCCGGGCCTCAGGGCTTTGCTCTTCTCTAAGACTCACTAGGAAGCCTGCTCCTGTGGGTGTGACCAGGCACCATGGATGCTCTCACCCAGACTTTCTAGGGCCGGCAGGTCACCAGGCGGAGCACAGGGTGGGGCCAGAGGGGGACCGAGCACAACAGCCCTGAGACTGGAGCTGCTGGAGCCCCGGGCGGCTCCTCCTCCCGCTGCACTCAGCCTAGACCCCTTTGGGGATGGAAGGATAGAGGGCCTCCGGGCACAGCCCCGCCGCCCGGCCCCCGCCACCCACCCAGGAAAAGCATCCGCATCTTCTGCAGGCAGGGGAAGGAATGCGTTGCACAGACCCAACAGGCTTAGTGTTCCTGCATTTCCTTCATCACTCAGTGCTCATGTGTCCTTCCTTCCCACACACAGAATCTGTTTGGACATTTTCAATACAACAAGAAAGTGAGACTGTAAGTGCATGTGAAATGTAAGCATTATTTCAAAGTTTCAAGCACAACGTGCCCTTGCGGTAAATGGCACGTAACTTTAATCGAGTGCTCGCACTGTGCGGTCCTCACCAGTCAGGTGCAGGAGAGGCTGGCAGCCTGGGTCTCACTCAGAAAAAAGCGTTATTCTTGTGCACAAGTCAAGTGTAGCCACTACAGTGTGGACTGTTTCCCAACAATTCCGGCAGGGTCAGTACTCCTCTGGCTGGCCATTCTCAAGCAGCTGGGGAAGACGGGAGGAAGGACGGAAGGCAGGAAGACTGCACTTGGGGGCACTTTCCTTCCATTCTTGGATCCAACCATCCCTAGACTCCTACTCTCTGCAGGGGCCAGAGGAGGAATCCAGAGTAGAGACCCGCCCCGCAGCTCTGCATCAGGTCTGCGGTGGTTCACACCCTGGGGGAGCTGAAAGTAGCCAGGGGAGCTCCCAGGACACATCCTACGTGTTTCCTGCAGCAGCTCTGAAGTCGGCAGGGCCTTCAGGCCTTAGGCAGAGGAGACAAGTATCAACTAGTGGCGAGCTCTTGTCTGTTTCCTGCACTAGTGACTTCAAACAGCGTGAATCTCAAGACAGGTCCCACGTGTCCAGAATCTGGAGGGTTCCTGTGAATTTGCAGCTCTGCTCTTTACAAGCACTGGGGCAACATCCATCATAATGGAGACGCTCAAGAAGAAAATCAGATTTGTTTACCTCCTCTGAGTGTATTTGTGAAAGAATTATATCAGATGCTAGTTGTCAGGAATGATGGAAGACAGCCAAACTCTATTTCCAGTGGGCTCCGGCGCTACACTTATCTTCTTCTATAACCAAATGGTATGCAAAGAGCCCACATAATTTTCCATCTGTGACCTGTAACACTTTACTTGGAGTCAAGATGACCAGAAAGCATTACACAGAAGATTAGGACTTCAAAAGAGGAATTAACTCCAGGGAGATGGGTCTTTTAAGGAATTAAAGATCACATTTCCACACAAACATCTGCCAGAGGGGGAAAACCAGCAAAAGAAACAGCTCCCCAGGGCTGCAGCTCACATGGGCAGAGCTTCCTCTGGACACACAATGTTTTCCAAGCCCTTCCAGGAAGCATGGAGAGTGCTCTGCTGCTGGAACGCTGTCCGACTTTCTTCTTACGTAGCTTCAATTCCAGACTTAGGAAAGTGTTTCTGGTATGAGGGAACTTGGAGCTTCAGACCACAAGCTTCCAAAAGCCAGGCTTTGCCCATGCGATCCTGGAGTGCTCAGGACGGCGTGGAGACGCACAGGGGCCCCGCCGTTGACATGGCCCTGCGGGCCACTTTCTCTGAGTCTGCTTTCAGCCCTGCAGCCCTGCACCCACAGTGTCAGGCCAGGCAACGTCTAACGCCATCCAGGACCCTCAAGTGTTCTCTCTTACGCCAAAAGTTGGCTTCATGTTCTATTTCCAGAACCCTGGGGAGTGTCTGTTGGCTGTGAGAAGTTTTGATCTCTTCCAGGTGGAATATTCCATTTTAGCAAAGATATTCACTTAAGGACATAGAAACAGGCAACCAACTTCAATAGTTGGAGCAAAGAAAATCACATTGGCAACAATGCGGGAGAGCCCAGGGGTGTCGACGGCCCAGGGGTCCGTGCTAGGTACTGGACACACCTGTAGAAGCACCTTCTCAGATTCTGTTGTTCAATCCCTACACGTCTAGGAAGCGAGAAAGAACACACTCAGAAATGTTGGTGTTGTGGGTTGAATCGTGTTCCCCCAAAGGACATGTGGAAGTCCTAATCCCCAGTGTCTGTGGCCTTATTTGGAAATACGGTCTTTGCAGACGTCATCAGCTAGGATGAGGTCACGCTGGATTAGGGTGGGCTTTAGACCCAATGGCTGGACTTCATAAGGAGAGAGATTTGGAGACATCCAGACGAAAGCAGAGAGAAGGCCACGTGGTGACGGAGGCAGGGATGGGAGTAACGTGAAGGCCATGGATGCCAAGAACTGCCGGCAGCCACCAGAAGCAAGAAGAGGCAAGGGCTGATCCTTCACCGGAGCCTTCAGAGGGCACATGGCCTTGCTGGCACCTGGACTCCAGAGCTGTGAGGGGATGCATTTTTGTTGTTTGAAGCCAGCCAGCTTGCGATACTCTGGACGGCAGTCCTGGAGAAAGGAACCCGCTGGCCTTCAGCCACTTTCTTCCCAGCGCTGCTTGGTGCTACTTGCTCAGCAGGTCCTCTGTGCGCTGACGCAATGTTTGCTGGTGCCCAGAGACAAGATTCCAGACCAGGGGGCTGGCAGGAGGGGAGGAGCCCGTGGAGCAGAGGGACCTAGAAGCCCGAGCAAGCGGTGGGGCTGGGGCCTGCGACAAGTACCTGGGAGGAGCAGGATTCCGACAGGTGAGCTCAGGATGAAGGGAAACAGACCTACCCAATGACGTGGGAGGCCACACAGGGCACCGGAGCCAGGGGGGTCGGGGGACACAGAGCTGGCAAATTAGGCAGCAGAATGCATGTGAAGACCTACGCTGAGACCCGCAAGTACGAGACGGTGGCATCACCATCAGGGGAGGCGCCAGTCTTCTTATGCCCACTGCCAGCGCCACCACCCTCTCCACTGCCACCTCCATCACTGCTCACATCACTACGATGACACTGCAGGACTTCGCTGCCTGCTAAGGTAAGGTGTACCCTGTCCTACAATCCAGGACGTGGTGGAAGATTTCTGAGAAACAAGTTACACGATCTGCCTCGCCTCCTCCCTCCTTTCCACAAATACTTTCGGATCACTTAATCTGTGCCAGTCCCTGTGCGAGGTGCTGGGGACCTGCAGATGCAGGACACGGGCAAGGGCTCATCCTCACGAGGCTTATGGTTGGGTGGGAGACAGTTACACAAGGGTGTGACTTTCCTGACTGGGGAGTAGAGGGCGCTGTCGAGCACACTGCAGGGTTAATCTAGCCCAAAGGAGGCTAGGTGGGCTTCCTGGAGGAAGTGACAGCTAAATGAGACCTTAGGGAAGGGGGGCACCAGGCTATAAAGAGAAGATACGCTGGCAGAGGGACTGGTATGAGTCAAGGCTGGTAGGAGGAGCGGAAGGCCTATTTGAGGCACTGAGTGTGCATTAAAACTCTCCTGACTTCCGCTGCCTGACCCAACAGGGTCTCCATTCCTCTGTAGGTCACTGTGACCAACACCTACCACACACGCAAAGCTCAGGCCGGAAGGCTGCTCTCTAGAACGCCCACTCCGAGCTGCACCCTCGCTCGGATCAGTCGGGATGCCCCCCGTCTGTTTATTCCAGCTGTACTTGCTGGTGACACTTGTCCTTGTTCATTAAAGATTGCACAAACTAATGACATGCGAAAACAAACACAGGAAAGAAGGGCTTGTTTCTATGTAAAAAACAACAATAACACCGATTGCTTTAAAATATATTCAAACAAGACAAGTCACTGGAAAAATCTGCCACTGAGATAGGTGTGGGCAGCTATAAAAGATAAGGAAAGAATTGTAAAACTCCAAAAGGATTTTGCACTGAGTTTCTTGGGTCACTCTAAAGAAGTCCAGTCTGGGCAAAGCAGCAGCGGGTGGGAATGATGACGTGTGTGAGGTCAACGCCACAGACTCCGCTCGGGGGCCCCAGTGCAAAGAAAGACCTGGCATCAAGCCCCTGTTAGAACAGATGACCCCCAGCATGCCTTAAATTAAAGCACGGTGTTTAAACTACCTATGTCACTTCTGTGGGGTTTTTCCCCAGCATTTACTAATCTCTTCCCTCAACCAAGCAATTAGTGTAAATAATTCAGCAGGGCTGGACCTGGGGCTCGGGGGGCCTGGAGTGGTTACGGCAGTGATGGTGGCTGGGCCGTGGCTAAAGGGGCACCCCCCGGGATGGGTTCATGCGGTGAGAAGAGAGGGGTCTGGGAGGGGGGACAGACAGCAGAGATCACATGTGCAGCGAGAGAGACTAGGGGACAGCGGGGGTGCCGGGCTGCCATGTGCCTTGTTCCATGGCGCTGGCTGACACGACAGAAGTCAATCATCTCCCGGTTCTGGAGGCCGAAAGTCCGAGCTCCAGGCTTCAAGGGCTAGGCTCCCTCTGATGAAGGCACGAGGTGGGATGTGTTCCCAGCACCTCTCCCAGACTCTGGGAGTCCCTCGGCTTGTGCAACAGAACACCAGCCCTTACAGGGGCGCGTGGCGTTCTCCCTGTGTGCACATCCATCTCCAAGTTCCCCCCTTTTATAAGGACAGTCAGATTAGATTAGGGGTCCACACTGCTCCAGCTCAATCTCAACTAACTACAACTGCCATGACTCTGTTTCCAAGCAAGGTCACACTCTGAGGTACAGAGGGCTGGGGCTCGGCATGTGAATTTGAGGGGACACAGTCCAGCCCATAACAGGGAGGCACGGGGAGAACACGTGGAGTGTGGTGTCACGGAGGTCACACCCTCTCATCCGTGCTCCTCGACAGCACGTGGAGCCGTGTCCTGAGCGCGGCCCCGGCCCTGAGCCGTCTGCTGGCGCTGACGATGGCTTTCTTCCCAGACTGCCGCGTACCACTGGTGGGGACCAAGGTCTGGTCTCCCCCAGGCTCACAGGCCCTCTTGCCAAGCAGAGAGTTGAAACCCAGGGAAGGTTCTCTCCAACTCCGAAATCTTTTTTCTGTGACTCACTTTATTTCCTGTAAATCAAACTGGTTGAAAAGAAGCAACAAGCATTCCCAGGCCGAGAGCTTTCCAGCAACGTACATGGGCGCACCAGAAGCACCAGGCACAGCTGCTCTCAAAGGAGTTTCTCTCAAAAGCCTCGTGAAGAGTCACAGGAAAAGCCAGCATCCCCTCCATGCTTCTTAACGAGGAATGGATAAGAAAACCGCCATAACCCCTGCATGTGGTGCTGACCAGCACCAGCCCCAGCTCCTCCCTCCCTCCCACGGTCACTGCACCAGAGAAGAAGCGGAGGAAAATCAACGGGTCAGCCATGTTTGAAAGCAGCGCTGGGGGACACTTTGGTGCATAAGAGGCTGGGCTCAGGAGTCTCAGTGAGGTTTGGGGTGATTAAAGGCTCCTCCAAGTCTATCCGTTCGCCGTCCTTCAGGACTGAGGTTTCACTGACAATGGGTTGTAGACAATGAAGATACAGATAAAGATGCTTCCCTGCCAGCCTCTTGCTGCTTGGGGGATGGAGGAGTCTAGGCTTTTAATAAAGAACAAAAGTTCTGGGAGGGGAAAGCCTGCTTGGGAAAAGGCAGATGTTGCACGGAGCCTCACACAAGATGCCCAACATCTGTTGGAAGGGACAGATTTGTTTCAGGGACAAAAGGAGATAATGTTTTTGTCCTATCTAGATGGCCTGTCCGGAGCTGGTAACTCGTTGCTTTGTTTTTTTGAAACGTGCCACTTCCTCTGACTCATTCTTCAAAGTAAACTAAGCTGTCAGAAGGGAACTGCTGAGATGCCAAACAAGGTCTTACTTCAGTTGTTACCCATTCCCCTAGTTCCCTCCAAAATGTTCAGTATGAAAAAGAAAAGCTACACCTTGACTGCAGTCGCTGCACCTTTTTGACCAGATAAAAGGTGTCGGAATCTTTCATACTTTTGTTTTTCCGAATGAGTTCAGACTTTAAAGGGACAACGCTAGCTCACTTCTCTGTCCACTCCCATCTCAAATCCTTTTAAGTCTCTTTGAAAATTCCTTTCAAGGGACGAGACAGCCCAGTCCAGTCACTGCCAAGAGCACTTCTCTGCCTGTTCAGAATGAAATGGTTCTCACAGCTGACCCAGGAGGCGGCCACTTCCGGTGCACGTGGTGGCCATCACTTGTGTACAAGGCAGACATTCGAAAACCAGATGACTTCAAAAGGATGCAAAATAATGCCTGTGGAAGGGAGACGCCCACTGGAAACCAGGGCTCTGGTCTCCCATCGCTCTCAAAGACAAATGTTTTTGAGTCTCCGGAGAGTTGAAAGCGCCAAGAGGAGATGTTCTTTCATAACAGGACCATGAGGGTCACTGGACATAAATGTCCTTACAGCCCCTGGCTAATCGTTGGTCTCCATGCTCAGAATCTCCGCCTTCCACTCTGATCCAGTTCCACCTGGCCAGGAATCAGCTTTCCGTTGGCACCAGCTGGCCTCCTGATGTTTGTCATTTTCAAGGGTGTCTCCTCCCCAAGGACCAAGATCTGTCTTCACGTCTGGTCAACGTCCTCACCCCGCAGACAGCGGGCTGTCAGTGAAGACACAGATTGGAGTGAACGGTGACTGGATCCTCTCTACTAACTAAGCAGCAGCTCCCAGTCCCCAGCCACGGTCCTCAGGATGGTCACAGGCCCATTCCAGACTCTATGGCCCAGGGCCTTGGACCCCTGTCCGTCGTGACAAATTGTTTGCTCATACATGTGTGAACAGTCTTTTAAAAACCTCAAGTCATTTTCGAACTTCATATCAAAATAAATTCACTCTTAGAAGACAATACACAATACTCTCACACTCTTTAATTTTCTATAAGAATAAGTTTACCAAAGAAGACCTGCGATGCTTGCCCTGGATTTTTGGTTGGCCAAAGTGTTCCTGTTCAAACGCAAGCCAGATCACATCAGTCCTCTACTCAGCCCCCTCCACGGCTCCCATCTCACTCACAGAGCAAGCAGACGACTTCCAATCCCCCCCAGGACTTCCCAGGGCAAGTCTCGTCCTCCTCTCTCCCTCTGTCTATTCCACCCATAGTTCCTCGGGCACACCCCCTGCATTCTGGCCTCAGCCCCTCTGCAACTGCTGTTCCACCCACCCCGAATGCTCTTCCCCGCTGGTCCCGCACGGGGCTGGCTCCCTCACCTCCTTCACAGGTCTGCTCAGAGTTCTCCCCATCAGTGGCACCCCACATGCCCCAATCCCGCACCCCCTGAGCTGCTTCAGTTCCCCTCCCTGGCACGTCCATCCCACCTCTGATGGGATGCAGTCACTTGTCTACCGTCTGCCGCCAACAAGACTATAACTCCTTGAAGCAGGCTCACTGTCTGCTTCACTCACAGATGCACCCCATCACTTAAAACAGTGCCAGCACAGAGCAGGTGTCAGCACCTCAGTGCTGAAAGGACTGGACCCAGGCGTCACCGCATCCTTCATTGCTGAGAAGCTGCTTTATTAGGCACCATCTGCCTGGATGCGCTTGCCTCCTTCCAGAAAGGAGCTGCTCAGTGCTGGTCAGAGGTCACAAGGAGGCTCTGGATGGGGGCACAAGTCGGGGCTGGAGCAGGGACCAGCCTGCCCATCTGGGAGGATGCCGGCTGCGGGCCTCCGGCTCTGAGCAGGCTCCCTTTCAGTCTCTCGTCCCGGCTGCAGGAGGAGGCAGACACGCCAGTACTCAGGCCGCTCTGTGCTCAATCCAGATGGACCTTGCAGCTCTCTAATGAACACCTCCAGGCTTCTCTGTGAAGCCTCGCTCCTCCCAGCTCAGGCAGGCAAACATGAGTTGAGTGGCTCCAGCACCGGCTGCAGGAATGCCCCCTCTGGTGTGGTGCTGTGTACAGGCGCCACGCACCTGAGGAGGGGGAATCAGAGTCCCCCACTCCTCCACCACCACACCAGTCCCAGCCCCTCCCTTCTGAGAGCGCACCCAGGTTCCCTCCTGCCCATCACCCTGCACTGCATCCCACCCACCTGCCCCTGGCCACCTCCAACAGGACGATCTCACACCTGCTGCCCAGCTGCAGTAGGGGAGTCTCCTCCCCTCCTGGAAAGGCTGGGTCCCCTCCTCCCACTCATCAGCTCTTGACCACAATTTCCTTCTGTCACTTCAGAAATCAGTTTCTTCCTGGCACCCTCCTGAGTTCTTTCTTTCATCTGTCTAAGAACAGTCCATCCCTGCTAATAAATCAACCAGAGGGAGGAAGGAGACCACCTCCAGCCCTTTCATCTTCTCCGGCACAGAAAAAGCAGCCCTCACCTGGGCAGGCACAACCAGCCGCCACCGCAGCCTAGTCTGTGCTGGGGGCTTCCTGCCCTAAACTCCAGTCCTCAGATCTTCAGATAAGCTAACAGTCGCTCCTGATTCCCTCTGAAAATTCCCCAGCAAAACTACCAGCAACTGTGTGCTTTCTGGACTGTCTACGTTGTTTCTGGGTCAAGGATGTGCTGGGGAAGGCAGCTTCGTAATATACACTGGCAATCTCATTAGTCCAAATCTTTTATTAACTACTTCCTCTTACTACAAACCATGCCAGGTAATTATCTGACTTTGTATCCTCGACAGCATTGAGAAGTGGAGAATACTATTAGTTTGGCACACTTTTTGGCTTTGTCATTGATTTTATTTAGGAATTTAAGGCTTTTTATGTTTACTTTATGGTTCAAGAGACTATAGACAAAAACATCAATATAAATAAATGATGAATAATTATTCTAAAAAATGGCATAAATAAGGTTTGGATTCAGTAAGTAAGAGCCACAAAAGGAAAACATTGTGGTTAAGTGAAAAGGCACAATAAATGTGACAGTGAAAGTCAGGGTGAGAGAGAGAAACTCAGAATATTCTATTTCACAGATGACAGTTGGGTGCATTTTAACTAAAGCTCTGTACTTAAGATAGGAATACATACTGACTATGTAAAAATTATTTGATGAGCGAGCTCGATTTTGCCATTCTGAAATCACTGAGTAGCTATAAAATTATGGTCTCTATTCAAGTGAGGTTTAAAAAGTAAGTATAAACTCTAAGGAAAACAAGTCTTTAAACACTATAATTGTTAGTATTGGTTATTCAGGCTGCACAGTGTATCTTACACCAAATTATAGTAGTGCTGGGCCTTAATCATTCCACAAGTCTCACTTTTTTAGCAATTTTCATTTGGTACAGATTAGAGAGTATTATGGGGCCCATATGATCTTCTGTAAATCAGGAGATCAAACAAAATGTTCTTTGTGGCGGGACCTCTGCTCTGGGATGGCGTCTCTAACTCTCTTATTCAAGGGGAACTACCATCCAGGTCACAGGTCAGTGAGGAGGAGCTGCCCCCAGGGGTACGAGCATCAGGGGACCCCAAGCGGTCTTGGAGTTCTGTTCCCAGCTTCCATGAATGGTATTAGCCTTCCAATCATAAGAAATACTGGCGATAAAGATTCACATCTACTTGTTGCCGGGAGAGTTTTAATACCAAGGTCACGTACATTTCAACCATGGTCTTTTTCATTGAACAGCATTTTCCAAATGAGCAGCTCTTTCCTGGAGGAGCATGTGCTCCAGACGTCAGCAGGGCCAGGAACCTGAATGGGGACCCAGGAAGAATCTGCTGGCAAAGTGGTGACTCTCCTTTCTAAATGAGTATCATCAAAGAGGGAGCCAAACCTGACTTCAGGCACAGAGCTGGTGGGTCATTTACTGACCGGAGTGCACAGCCCTGGCGAAGAAAGAAAACAAAACCCAACAAAGCAGAAAAAGACAGAAAGAAACAACCAAAAAGAAAAAAAAAATCCCCCCCAAAACTCAACTGTTCTTCTGTTCAAAGTTTCTTAATAAAAATATATTTCAGTACTATTAAAAATTCAGTTTTAGTCAGTCTAAAAATCTCACCCAGCCTTTGGCTGCACTATTTTCTGCGGACTTCTTTGGAGGATTCTGGCGGGAGTGGGGCGGGAAGAGTCGTCTTGGGGAAGGTCACACGAGACCCCGCTCATCTTCCTCGGCGAGGTCTGGCCGTTCAGACGGCCCCCTCCGCCCTTCCCACTGGGCCCACCCGCTCCTACAGCAGGGAGGCTGGGGCAGCTTTCATTAGAGTGGTACCTGCCATTCCTCGTATCATGTTGCCGCATGTTCTTGATAAAATGAATCTTCTTAAAGTTCTTTGGTCTGGGCGAACCTGAGAGTGTTCGACATCTGAAAAATAAAGTCATTTCGAAAACAGTCAAGTTGCCTGGCAGGCAGCTGAGACATCTCCACACAAAGACAGGAAGGAAAGACAAGACAAATGGTTTGAGTCACCCCAAGGATAATGAGGATGATATGGCTGGAAGCAAGGAAGTTTAAAAAAAAAAACCCAACGACAGACAACTTCCTTGATAATACTGATAATAATTTATATGGGCCTCTGAAGAGCCAGCTAATGAGAACTACTGTCCTCAGTTACAGTAACATAACCTACACAGATTCCAAGACATTAGTGTTTTTGTCATCTTAAAAAGAATTCTCCTGTATCAGCAAAGGTAACAGGTACAGAAAACTGTAAATGCAACGAATTTAGAGGTGGGAAAAACACGGGAAAATTCAGTTTAAAAACAATCCTGAATCTCTTTTTTTTTCCCCCATAGCTGGACTCTGGTCCGAACAATCTGGACAGTTTCCTCAATTCTCAACTTGGCTATGCCTGGAAGTCGCAGCTTTACTTTGAAAGAGAATCTGAGACCCAATTAGTGGCTGTTTTCTTTCTTTAAAGATAAATTTTAAATAAATATTTGTTGAACAAAATGACTTGGGTTCCAATTAATTTTTCCTAGGCTATATGACATGTGCTTGTACTACAGGGATGACAGAATTAAGGCCGAAAAGATCTTACTCGTGTATGTATTTTTTCTAAGATGCACGACAGTAACAACAACTAGGAAAAAAGCAAAAAACCCAACAAACGAGAATCTGAAATCTGGTCTTGCCTCGAGAAAGGGAGCAATGACTTTTCTAGTTGGGTTTCTACTACCAAAAGTTTTCAGTTACTTAAATCTTTCTGACCACAGACCCCGAGGTCTGGCTCCTGCCAGCGGACATGGGTGCCTGAGAACTTAGGCTTCCTGGGGCCTTGGGTCTCAAGGAAGGAAGGCCCAGTCGCGTCCACGCCACCTGAGCAGAGTCCACAGCACACTTTCACAGCCCACCTGGCCTTCCCAGCATCCACCCCAAACTCACTACTGACCCTGACCCGTCATGAGGGGTATGTTCAGATCCCTCCCTGGGGCTGCTGTGAGACTTCGATGTGACCGTTTTCACAAGAGCTTCATACACGGCCAAGTGACATGTTCAAATACAAATATTCATGTTCACACATATGTACACACATGTGAATGTTCATATGCACAGTTCAAGTGTTGTGATTATTATTAAGACCTTTAACTACAAAGGGTGCATACTTTGTCTCCTATATTTTTAAAACTGCAGCCCTTATTAAGGGCCCTGAGTTTCCAGTTTTAAATAGATTCTTTCAAAGATGTGCAGAGCCCCGCCAGAGGGCATTTCACAGATGCTTCCTGTGGATCTCAGGAGGGGTTTGAATAGAGAATGGCACCCACCAATCTTCCTCACCATGCCAAGCTTCCAAACCCAGATTTAGCCTCCTTGGGGTCCAAGGGGATAGGGCTTCACTCCGCCTTCTTGGGGCAGCTATTTGGAGGCAGACCCGGCACCCCAAACTGCTCAGTTCTACCTCCAGAATGACTGTTAAGAGTCTGCAGCCGCCCAAGGTCCCCAACTGTCTCACACACAACAGAAGGTTCTAGAAACATGTAATCACTGGAAAGAGGAGAATCTCTGAAAGATAAGGGTGTGCTTCCACTGGTTTCTGGGCAGAACCAAGTGTTTAGGAGCATCCTCACACCCTCACCCCATTCCCCCTGCAAATGCAGACCTTCCTGGACCCACCAGTCTCAAGGCAGGGGGCCAAGAGCTAGACTGTGAAGGTACCTTCCTACTTCCCCGGCGGCTGGATGCTGGTACAGGTCCCAGCTCAGAGGAAGGATGACCCCAAGCTGCTCCCTGCCTCCCATTCCTGCAGAAACAGGTGCTGTTGCCCTCAGGTTTGGGCACAAAATTCCCCATCCTGCTGGAGCCAGAAGTCGGCAAAAGGGGTCCAGGTGACTGTCAGCACCAGTAATCACTGTGGTGCAGCAGCCTGTACCCATCACCCCAGACAGGCTGGAAATGGGCAGGTGGTGGTGACTGCCACACCTGCCGCAGCTGAACTGAGGTTCTTCTGGACACCTAGTAGAGATGGCCTAGGTCCTTACTTCTAGGATACCAGGTAACCCCAGGCAAAGTGGAAAACTCCTCAGCCTAAACCCTCTCACTGCAAACGCCCAGTTCTTAGAGTTCAAGGTGGATATAGAAACTAACTTATTAACTGTGATGTGAAAAGCAAGACTTTTAAAAGGATAACTTAACAGAGGTGCTTTATTTTGATATCAGCACCCAATTCTAACTGCATATGCTACTGACCTAGCCCTTCCATCAGTGAGCTGTTTGTTGCCTTGTGCTTTTTTTTTAAGCATTCAGCTACCCCCCACCCCCCCGAATCTAAGAAAGGCTTTAAGAGAATTGTGGCGTTAGCAACAATTGCCAAGGAAACTGGAAGAGTAAGCACTCAGGTTGCGGCAGGTTAAGCAAAGCAGGAATTAATTTCAAAGCTGCCTGCATTAACGTGTAAATACTCATTCAAAACCATACATTTTAAGTGGTGCAAAATTAAATTAGGATAGAATTAAATTAATAACTAATTTAATGAAAGTTTAGCTCTTTCTTGTTAGCACTGATTACAGGATACATTTAATTATGCAAAAGGTTTTTAATAGATGCCTTGGAGCAGTTTGTTCTTCTATATGCTGAGCTTAGAAGCAAGTTGGGCTAATAACCTTCTGCCTCCACATTTCCCAAAACATTTCAGCGTCATTACTGGTACATTCATTACTGGTACATACAGAATCTGGAAAGGACCTCAGAGAACAGCTGATCTGCCCCTCCCATTTTACAGATGGGAAAACCAAGGCCCCAGAGTAGGTAAGTGAATTTCTAAAGCCATGTAACCAGTTAGTGGAAGAATCAGGCCAAGAATTCAAGTCCCCTGTCTCCCAAACTAACATCCCTTCTGCTATTTTTATTCCTTAGGAACAAGTAAGTCTTTAAGTAAATATTACAATTTTTTTAAATCAAAAAGTTCCATTAAAGAAAATAAAGACTTCGTAACCTGCTCAACTCCCTTGATTTCTGACTTATTTTTTAAACTTTATGTTTACACAAGATTTGTTGGAAATTAAGAACAGCATTCTGTGAGTAAGAGTTGGAGGAAGTTACAGTGAGTACAGATAAGCCGTTTTTGCTCTGCTCGTTTGTGCTGTCACAGGACGGGGGGCTGGAGGGCAGAGGACCAGCCAAGGCGGATGTGAGAGGCGGACACAGGGCTGATGGGCCAGGAGCACAGCGAACAGCTCCCCCTCCGGCCCCCTGCTCCACCTGGAATCCCTGAGGAGGGAGCAGTTCATAGCCTGTGACTTTTTTTAACCTAGTTTCCTTGACTGTGGCTCCTTGTAGCCTCTCCAAACCCCAGGGCCTTCGCAGTTCTGTTCACTGATTGGCACCGATTGTACTCCAATGCCAAAGCCACTGACATTTCCCCCTCACTCTCGCTGACTACTTTGGGCCACTTGCACAGGGCCACGTGGCACACAGCCACATGCCACTCAGCCTAAGATGGTCCCAGAGGTTATGTATGTTTTCTAAAACACTTTAAAAGTGGAAATTGGACTGTCTGGCCTTGACTTTCTCCTTGGAAAGATGTCGGTGATGAGAGTCATAGTCACTGATGCTCCTGATCACATCCCAGCCCTCTCTATGCTCCACCCTTTGTCCAGACAGTGTGTGGACATGACCTGTAGCCTGGGAGTGAAGCTCCGGGCAGGGAAGAAGCCAGCTCCAAGGCGAGATGTCTCCCTCCACATCAGCTCCCTACCAGGCTGAAAGGGAGGAGGAGCCAGGGACTCTGGGGTCCTGGCCAGCGGCCAAAGCACGAGGGGTGCAGATGTGGGTTCCAGAGGGGCTGGTACAAGTGGCCTCCCCCTCTGCAGCCTGCCATGCAGCCCCTGTGGAGCCACAGCTTCCAATCGCACCCCACAGGGTCCCACCTCGCCTCAGCTCCTCCTGCAGGGAAGAGCTCCCCACCCTGCCAGCCCAGCTGCAGGAGGCGTGGCGTGTGCCTCCCGCACTCAAGGAGGGCCGGGTGGACCGCAGTGCAGAGGGGGCCATTGGATAGATGCAGGACTACAGGAAGGAGAGCTGCCAGTCAGAGGCTCGGCACAGCTCAGCAACTGCTGTCACCCAAAAAAAGATGCCTTGAAAGCACTTTTCTAATCCAGAGGGAGAAACGGATGCTTTCAGCCCCAAGGGAGCACTAACAGTGATCCTAATCAAGCTCCCCAACCAACACCTGGCCGCAGAGGAACACTGCAGGCACCTGCTAATGAAGTCAGGGACTGTGACAATTGCATCACCGCTTCTGGGAAAGCTGGGGCCACGACGCGCTCTCCTTCATCAACAGCAATTTTCAAAATGAACGGGAAATAGCACCAGAATTTGCATGCAAACTGCACTACTCTGTTACATAATTGGGATTTCATAGTTCCAATGTTCCAAAGCGTTTGGTTTCCAAACAAGTCTGGGGATCAAATTGTAACTTTTAAAATTCAATTCTGTAGATCAAGAACTTAAAAAAAAAAAAACCCAAACTTTGGCTGCCATCTTGTATTGCAGACCATTCACATAACATAAATGCAACCCCAAAACTCACCTCCGTAGAGGGGCGTTCTCCTCAATATCTTCTAGGGTCTCCAAGGACGATCTCTGGGAGATGAGGCGACGTCTGCAGAGAGAAGGAAAAAGTCTAGAAGTTAAAACTGCATTTTGAAATGCATTGAGCATTTCTGTAAATCTAAAACTATTCTTAAAAAAAGAAAGTCTGTTAAAAAAAAAAAATTGGTCAAAACATGTCTTTAAGAGGCTGCCGTATTCCCAGCCTGTATCCTGAATGCCAAGCACATATTGGTCGGCTGAATCCTGAGCTTTCTCCCTGGTCCTAGGGCTGCTCTGTGGTGATTAGGGAACTGGCGGATTCTTTTCATGCTGCCAAAAGACAGAACAAGACAAGTTGCCTCTTACTGTATGTAACTCGGGTACCACGTGCACTTTTTCTAAAGCATTAGATAATACTGTTAAGAATTCAATATTAGTGGTCTGAAGCAGGTTAGTTGGTAAATATTACATTTTAAAACTGTATTAAATAAAATCTCAAAGCCCTTAGGAGGCAATAAAAAAAGACTTATGGTCTCTGGATGGCCATGATTTCAAAAACAACTAGAAACAAGGAAGATGTTATTCCCCTGGGAGAGTTTCTCAGCGACCAGTGAGCCAGTGAGAAGATACATCAGGGCACGTGGCAGAACATGAACTCTTTCCAGCTGCAAACCACCTGCTAAACCCTCCGCAGTCTAGTTTGTTTTGCCAGACTGAAATAAGAATGGGTCCCAGTTAATTGAGAATATCTAGTAAGGTCGGGTGGTGTTTGGTAATTTCACAGTAAATGAATTTGAAAAAAGACCATCCCTTGATGGTAAATGATTTGGTGGGGACAGGGGGTGGGCAGAAAAAAATCTGATTGGGTCTTTACCTTGGAAAAAAATGGAACCAAAGTTAGAAGGATAAGTTTATTTTGTATTCATCTGACAACATTTAGGTTAAGAACAAGCAATTATAACCATGTTCTAATTTGTTCTAGAGAACAAAAAATGAAGCAAATATTTTTTGCTTTGTTCTGTGTGTACTTTTTCTGACCAACTATACTGATACCTTTGGCTTCATGTTTTACTTGGAATAAGACACTCAGAAAGGTCTTTTTTTTGCAAACCATTCGAGGGCTTCAAGGATCTTCTCAGAGCCTGTCTTCATCTTTTAATATTCAAATCCTTTCTAAAATACTCAGCACACACCTCCCTTCCTTTCTCTCCAATGGAAAACGGGTCTAATTCTCAGAGACCCTCGTTTGTCCACATGTGAGGACCAAGAGTTCTCCAATATCACCTTCAGTGTCCTCATGACATACTGGACCTTTTGCAAGATCTGCAGTTTCACTCTGTAATTAACTTAGACTGAATGTCCATTTCCGTAGTATTGCCAGATTTCCAATTGTCAGCTGGACCGGAGGCAGTGGCTATGGGGAGATACTGGTCTTAGCCGAGCAGCTGGGGAACTGATTTCACAGGTAGGGATTTGCTAGGTGGCCAATTCATTAGTAACTAGACCTTGTGCAGCCCTGTAACTCCGGGGACTCAGCTCACAGGACCCCTGTGACAGCACCCTGTGGCTGTGGCTGTGGCTTTGAAGGAACATCCAGGCCATCGGTTGAGGCGCAGCCCCTCCAGTGCCAGGTCTGGCTGGTACGGAGTCCCAGGCTGGGACGGGGCAGATGCCCATTTAGTCACACTCCCACCCACGATAGCTCTCAGGGATAGGTGCCGCCAGGCTCCCCATCCAAGGGGCGGTGTGATCCCACAGAGAAGCATGTGTGCTGGGTCAGACAGACTCAGATTTCAGTCCTGGGGTCTGGGGGCTTTGGGGCCTTAAAAAACTCCTCAATCCCTAAGCCTCAGTTTCCTCATCTATGAAATAGGAAAATGAGAGTAACTAAGAAATGGAGAGATGTAGCTCCTGGACTTTTGACAGTCACTCCAGTTTCTTCCACTGTGGCTGCACCCTGATCTGACCCATATCCCCAAAACCCACCCTGCTCAAGTGACTGGGATCAACTTGGCTGTCCTGGCTCCGGCCACTCCTCCAACCCCAGCCAGTGGCAAGGTCACTCCAAATCTATGCCTGAGCTAACCTGTGACATGTGCTCCTTCTACCCCTACACCCCCTTTTAAGCGTAACTAACCTGGGCACATTTGCTGAGGCACTGGCCACCTATAAAATTAGTGCCCCCACGCCTCTGCGCACTGTTTGCAGTTAATACCAACGTCTCCTCCACAGCCAGAAGGTAGTGATTAAAATATCTCCTCTGTTGATCTCTGGATAATGTTCTGAGTTTTTTAATCAAAAGTGAAATATTAATTTGTGTATGTACATCTAAATTGTCATTAGAGGTAACACAGGCAGAGAGAAATATATGGGTTTCAGATCCTGAAAATCCCAACAAGTTCTGTCAAACTTTGAGCCTTCCTTTATAGAACAGCATTTTCAAGTGACCAGTAAACAAGACATTTGACGTTTGGCTCCATCAGTAACCAGGGAGGCTGAGGCAACCGTGCACTTCAAGCTGTCTCTTCCTTCAGTTATCCTAACAGAGGTCCACCGGGAAGCTCTGTGGTTGGCTCCTCAGGCAGCAAAGATGCAACCAAAGCTCCCAGCAAAGGCCAAGCAGGTGCATCCTCTCCACGCACCCTGTGCTCACCCACCTGATCACAACTGCGAGCCTGGCCTGCTGGGAACACAAAGCTGACCCTGGCCTGACTCCTGTCCTCAAGGAGCTCATGTTCAAGGGGGAATCCGTGGGACAACCAGCAGGGAATTCCAGTAACAATCCCTCGAGCTACTCTGGCCTTTGGGACTGCCTCCACAACTCCCACCCCAAAGACAGCATGCCAGCCTTCCAGCTGAAAATGCCAAGTGAACCCGTGGAGGACACACGAGGCCCCGCCTGGCACACTGGGGCCCCATGGGCTCCCGTCCAGCATTCAGACCAGGGGTGGGTCACCCTAGAAAACTAGTCCATTTACAAAAGCACACAGTCTGACAATTCCCCCACTTAAAAGTCACAGCCAGCAATTTCTACGCTGGAAAAGGCAGGTGCCATTTGGAAGATAATCAAAGTAGAATACATCTTTCTATCCTTTATAGGGACTTGTTTTTTTTTTTAAGCCAAAGCATTTGATAGCCTCTTCATGAGTTGAACAGTATAGATTCTCTCTCACACACAAAGAGGTACTTAAGGTCTGGAGTCCTTAAAGGGAAAAGAAATCCAAAACCCAAATGCCCACCTGTTCCTTTAAATTCAGCAGATGTGCGTCCCCTCTTCATGAACGGAACCAAGCAATAGGTCCTTTGTGACGCACACACAGAGCTGGGGAAGAACTACCACGGATCATTGGAGAGAAAGCGTCACAAGGCACCAGGTAAACAAAGATGCGATGCCTGTCTTTCCTGCCACGAGGGCGTGCCCTGTGGTGATAGCTCATCTCTGCTTCTGCTACCTTTCGAGATCCTTCCAAGCTATGTAATAACCTCTCCCCTTGCCTTCTGTCCTCAGAAAGCCCACAATGAATGGGAAGGTTAAGGGCAGGTGGCCAACCTCCACCAGGCCCTTTTCACCCTGCAATCTGCCCCACAAACCAAGTCCATTACTGCCTACACTTCTTACCTTTGGGCACAGGTAACAAGCAGGGGCCTTTGCATGTTTTCATGATTGATGAGGAATACTTAGCCTTGGACCCAAATAGCATCCCCCTTATTAACCAAGCAGACATTCGGTAAGAGCCCAAGCACGATGCGTCGACATCACCAAATGGAAGAGCCTATGACTGGTCCTCAGGGTGAGTCCTCAGCATCAGGGCCCCCCATCTTGTCTGACAATTACAATCTGGGCCTTTCCACACTGGCCACTTTTGAGGCTGATGTGGTTGACCTTCAATGCTCACATGTAAGTCTGCCTCCCTAAAGCCCCTAGACTCATTTCAGAGTATTATCTTTTGAATGCTGGACTCTGCCTAGGATGACTGCCTGTCTGGATATACCTACCAAATTGTCATTTGGGCTAACAATTCCTTGCAGTGCAAGTCAAAGAGTGCCCCTGGGGTCCAGCTGGGCCACCTGATCCAGAACAACCCCTTTATGGGGTGACCCTGGGGCAGCAGCTTGGCCCAAAATTCAACATCAGGCAGTGGGCACCACAGGGGACACCTCTGGCCTGACAGTGAGAACCAACATGGGATTGGGAAGGTGACCCCCTGGCCTCAGCATTGGTGTCAAACAAGAAAGTCAGGCTGGGTCAATGCTCTCCACCCTGGCTGCACTCTGGGACCCCCAGGGAACATTAAAAATCTCTGGGAGCAAAGCACAGGCTCTGAGAGCAAGAAGAGACCCTGGCCATCTGGGCCCACCATCACTCTCCTCACAAAAAGTCCATTTAACTGTGTGGCTCTGGCCCTCCATGTAAGGAACTCCCTTCCTGGCTGTCTGATGGGCCACTGGAAGGCACGGTTATGTGTTCACAGGTGTGGGGAAGTGAGGGCATCACCGATCCCTCAGTTACACAGGTGACAGGCAAGCTGAGGTCATAATTACTTCAGATCCCTTCAGACAGCTATGATGACCAAAAACCCAAACAAACAAAATCGCCAACCACGAAAATAACTTCTTACTACAGTCACAAGACACCCACACATGTGATGTCGCTTTGTTACCTGTGTCTTTCTCCCACTGACCACCTCCCTCCCCGAGGCAGAACTGAACCACGCCAGCCAGTGAGCTGCTCAGGGAGGGGCCTGCTCTCCTCACCCACGGAGACCCAGGGCTTAGCAAACAGTAGGCACTAGATCAAGGCGGGCTGAATAAACAAGGAACTCCAGCACTGGCAGGGGGGTGTTTGTGGGTTCTCCCAGAGCCCCTGACCTTCCACTCAGTGCTTTTCTCTACACAATTATTACTGGGCCCTCTGCATTCAACATACCACGTCCCAGTCTGATCATCAGAGGCCCAGAAATCACCCTCAGAAAGCTTCCCAACGCCTCACCACAGCAGGAAGTAGGGGGAGGCAGAAGGCCCTCATCGTGCAGGAGGTGGGGTCGGGGGGGGGGGGGGGAGACAGGACAGTGCCCCCAGCACCGCTGAGCAGCTCACAGGAGGAAGGCATTGTGATCTGTTAAAAATGGATTTCTTCTGTTTGAATTTTTTTTCCCAATGGATTTTTCCCCGGCTTTTGTGACTATGAAGAGAAATAGGTCTCACTGTAAAAAAAATTTAAATTAGGAAATGTTATGAAGTAGAAACTGCGGAAATGACCTGCAAACCCCAGGACCAGAGAGCACCCTCTAAGAGTTTGATGCGTGTCCTTTTAGATTTGTTCCTACTTCCATATCTACTTGTAAAAGTAAATACATAGATTTTTTTTACAAGTAGATATATAGTCTGGGTTTGAAACTAAGAAAAGAACAAGTGTTTGCTTTTTTAAAAACAAAGGAAGCAGGAAAAGCAACCCGCCTTGGGGTGAAGCTAAACTCTGGCTCCACCACTGGTGACTCGCAGGGTCTGAGCAAGACAGAAGGAGGGGATCTTGGACAGTGAGCAGCCAAGAGGGAATTCGGTGCCCTCCCCCAGGCTGGGAAGTCACAAAGCTGTCTCCCCAACCAAGACCCAGCAAGAAAAGGCATGAGTGACACTAACCGAGAGAGCAGAGCTGGCTGTTTTAGCAGGTAGAAAAGCCCCTTGCAAGATGTGATAAGATCCCATATCCTGGTTCCCACGACTGCAAGGAGCCCTGAAGAGAAGAACCCCTAGGATCCAACTTTCACTGATAATCTTTGGTGAAGGTGCTGGTTTTCAAACACCTGACTCTCTCAAAGCCAAGTGCCATTTCTAACATCGCACTGTTCTCTCCCCCAGTGCTCAGACACGGCTTCAACTTGAGGCCACAGCACTGGGGGCTTGATCTCCAGATTCAGCAACAAACTTGTGATAACTTTGGTCATGATTTGGCAAATTTTAAAGCCAAGAATCTGGATGCTTCTGTAGCAGAAGTCACATCAGACTGTGTTCCCTGAAGAAGCAAACAGTTTTGCATTGATACATATGTGTTCACAGATAAAGAAAGAAAAGTCAGCTGTCACCTCTCAACAGAAGCTACAGTCTTAAAGCACAAACAGCCTTGGCTTCAGCCTGAAGACGTGTTCGTCAGATGCGTGCTTAGTTCTGCTTTCCGTGGATCTAAAGCTTCATCCAGCAGCAAAGGTGCTGATGGAACTGAGCGTGGTCCTGCCTTGCTCACCTGGCAGCGGTGAGCTTGTTAGACTGTGGAAGAAATCTCAAAGGAGGGCCACGGAATCTGACATCGCAGTGGCGCACTGGCGGGGCAGGTCACCAGGCTGAGGAGACTGCAGAGCACCCTGCCTGGACCGGTCAGCCCCTGCGATGCTGCGGAGCAAAGAGCGCACAGCTGCCCTTGATTATGCAGGAAAAAGAAAAAAAAAAACCCTCTCCCAGTAGCAGCGTATGCATCTAAAGTCAGATCCACATCCAGCACACAGATGGACACAGATCACACCCCTCAGTGGGTCATGGGAGTCTTCCTCAAAAAGGAAGGGAAACAGATGATCTTTAAGAAAAGAAGGGCTGCATAGATCAAGAAACAGACAAAATGCTAGGAAAATGATTTTGAATCTGGCTACGTTTTATTAGAGTCTCCAGCTGATGAATCAGGCAAAAAAATCAAACTGAAATCAGCACGCCCAAGAGTTGCCAATCAGCTTGTTCAAATAATATGTTTCTACCTTAAAAAATAATTCACCCATTTATTTTCTATTTTTGTAAACACTCATTTATTAATAATATATATCAAATATCAAGTAGCAAGCTGGATGCTGAGACACATGGTGAATAAGATAAACACTGTCCCTGCCTCATGAGATTTAAATTTATGTTCAGGAAGACAGACAGTAAACAAATAGAACAATTCAAGTTGTGAAAGAGATTAACACAAAGCAGGAAGAAGACAAACCACCTATAACACTGTGGGGCGACTAGCAGGATACGTTTCAGTCATTTGTAAACGTATTTGGTCCTTGTTTCTACATTTTTATATGCCGGTCAAGAAAGCAACTCTGAATGTTTACAGAGGATACAGAGACCCTCATCTTGCCCGAGTCTACTTTTGTTTCAAGGTTCTCATCAGACTTGCCAAATCCTGGAAAGCCAAGGTGTGAGGTCATCTTAGTGTTCAGGTCTGTGCAGAAACAGACTTGTTGGAGGATTTAATAACTGGCCAGGTATTCACTCCCCAGATTCCCCAGCCCACCCTGCCCACCGCGCCCTGCTGATCTTACAAAACACCCTTTTCATCATATCATTCCCTAATTTGAAGCCCCACAATGATTCCCTCTTGGGAAAAGTTCAAACTCCTCTGACAAAGCGACCAGATGGGGAGGTCAGAAGACAGAGCAGACACAGCACATGGGGCCATCCTGAAGGCACATCCCGGTCTCCTCAGGGTACCAGGAATCAAAGGGGCTGGTCCAAGGCCATGAGCTCACAGTGCTGCATTCTAACACCCCCTCAGCCTCATCCAGCAGGGAAGGGCTTGGCCCTACAGCTGGAGGGAGCAAGTTGGCCAAACGTGCAGAGGAGCACAAACCAAAAGCAGGTGTACTGGTGGAAAAAAAAACAATCAGGATCCAGAAGGGTTTTGGGTTTTGTGTAGCTGATGACATAAACGACATTGCTCTTGCAACAGAATAAGCTGGATACCCATGGGGGAGGAGGGTGTGACTAGTGGGGGCCAAGCCAGGACACTGTGAGGGTGGAAAGGAAACATAAGCAATGGAAAACAACTCAAAATAAAAGAATTGGCTTCATCCTTGGGGAGCAAAGAGCCCTGTCGATCTAACAGAACCAGCCCGAGGAATCCCAGGCCAACTCACGTATGATCTGGGCGTGCACCAGAATCCAAGGAATCAAGTCCAGGTGTTTCTGTGAAAAAGGTGCCCTGAGCCAGGTGGGGAGGGTGGCTGGGAATCCAGTACCTGGGCCCAGAGTTTAAGGCCAGAACAGACCTGGTGTGGAGTGTGCGGGCAGCAGGGGAGGGCGTGAGTGAGCTCAAAAGGGAGCCAAGATTTAATTGGGCAAGCATCTCCTGGAGAAGGAGCAACTGCACCAGCATTGGGGGTTCAAGGGGTCAACTCAGGATGGACTGACCCGTATGCCTTACAGCAGGCTGAACAGGATGGAGCTGAACAGGACAGAACACCAGGTTTTGCTAGACACAGAGGAATTCCCCGCAGCCAAGGCAGGGGAGGAGCCTGACAGGAGCCAGACAGGCCCCCAAGCAGATGGCTGAGGTCGGTTCCAGGAGGAGCTGGCCAGACCCCAAAAGCCAAGCGAACACACAGATGGGTGGGCTGGGGGCTGGCATCACAGTGCAATGGAGCAAACATGTGCACCCGTGAGCGCGTGTGCACTTGTCCGTGCATTCACGCAGTGTTTCCTTATGATACCAGGACAACAAAGGAGATGCAGGGCGTGTGAGGGGGAGCGAGATGCAGGCGCAGAGGGCTGGGGATGCTTCCTTAGACAGAGGCTGACTGCAACCTGCTCTGAGCCTTCTGAAGGCCCACAAGCACCTGAGTCGTGTTGGATGGACCTACGGCCTCCACTCATCTCCAGCCTCTTCAGGGAGTGTGTCACCCTGGGCCCTCTTCTCTGAACCCGGGCTGGGGCCTTCTCTTGCCCTCTGTTTTCTTCCACAAGTGCCTGTACCTTTTTTTCCTTGAAGTATAGTTGATTTCCAATGTTGTGTTAGTTTCAGATGTACAGGAAAGTGATTCAGTTTTAAATACATATTCTTTTAAAAACTCTTTTCTATTATAGGTTATAACAAGATATTGAATATAGTTCCCTGTGCTATAGAGCAGGACCTTGTTGTTTATCTATTTTATATGTAGTAGAGTATATATGTTCATTCCAAACTCTTTAATTTATCCCTCCCTGCCTTTCCTCTTTAGTAACTGTAAGTTTGTTTTCTATGTCTGTGAGTTTATTTCTGGTTTGTAAATAAATTCATTTGTATCATTTTTTTAGATTCCAAGTATAAGTGATACCATTATGATATTTGTCTTTCTCTGTCTGACTTAATTCACTAAATATGATAATCTCTAGGTGGGAGGGAGCCTTCTCTTAAACAGCCCACCGTGACAACAGCCTGAGCAAGAGTGACCTCACCTTTCCTTCCCAATCATGAGGACTTAACTGCTGCTTTACAAGAATGCCTTTACATGCTGAAGACCTTCTAAGCCAGATACACATTTGTTTTCCATTAGGAGACAGAAGGGGGGCCCTCTGTGCCTAGTGCTACGGGGTCTGCAGCACAAAGACTGGAGATGGACAAGAAGAAGCCAAGCCCTGCCCCGGGAGGCGGACGCCTCTCCAGGCTCCCCAGTCTCGAAGAGCTGAGATGTCCGTGGGAGCTAATTTAATTAGAAACAGCAGCGTCAGGTGAGGCCAGTTCCTTCCATGCTGGTATTTCAACGGAACCTCTCAGAGGCCGCCTTCCAGGATAATCGCTCCCCTGAGGTTCTCCCTCGGTTTCCCACTTGACCTTTCCCTCTTCTGGAGGGCCTTCAAGTAGAAATGGATTCTGACAGCTGGAAACAGCATGCAATTATTTATAGCAAATTCAGGATTGATGCGGTTTCATCAATCTTTATTTTCTGGTTTTTCAGATTCACCGTGGCCTGTGCTCAAAGGCAGTTTATGGAAACGAAGACAGATGCTTCCCTGTCTTTCCAGCTTCAACCACCAGCATCCCTTTTCCTACCGAGGGGCCCAAATGATCTCACTCCTTTCTGGAAGCCTTTTTTAAAAAAATGCCTTGTTTCTCCTTGGCCACCAAGGCTTATTCCCTTTATTGAAAGCTGATGTGGACTGGGCACGGCTGAATCACTGGCCTCCTGAGGGACTTACGGGGGTAAGGAATGCCCCTGGGGTGACCAAAGCTTACTTCAAAAGAAAACTCAGAACCCGCTTCACCTGTTTTTCATCCACCCAAATCCTACCATTCTCCTAAGGCACAGTGCGGTGTCACCCGCTCTGCAAAGCTGTCTCTGACATTTTCTGAGTTCCTACAACATTTGGTATCTTTACTGCATTATATGGATATATTGATATCCAGGTACAAGCAAATCTGAAACCAGGAGTTAGGGAGGACCTTTCTAGCCTGAGGCTACCCTTAGCATCTAACTCACTTCTTTTGGTCCCGGCTGTACAGTGTGGAGATAATACCAATTGACACAGCTAAGTAGGTGCCTATGATAACCATTTTTAAACACCTCAGGATCCACTTCAATTAAATAGATGTGGCAGGTGAAGCTTAGTTGCACAAAATCAGCTTACTCTGGCAGTATAAGCTAATGCAAAATTAATGTGTAGACGGTCAGCATGATAGGGTTTGCTGTAGAAAACTAGTGAATTTGTATTTTACTGCAGTTTTAAAAACACTTTATATACATTATATTATAAGCATATAATATAGCCACATATAAATTATACCTCAAATGTTAAAGGTAGAATTACCCCGTGTGACTGGCAACTCCATTCCTAGACGTAATCCAACAGACATGAAAGCATACGCCCAGACACGGCTGTATGTGAATGTTCACAGCCGCATTATTTACAATAGCCAAGATGTGAAAACAGCCGAAATCCCATCAACGGATAGATGGATGAATAAAACAATATTCTTCAGCCACAAAAAGGAATGAGGTACCGATACATGCTACAAAATGGATGAACCTTGAAAACATTAAGCAGAGGGAAAGAAGCCAGTCACAAAAGACCACATGGTGTATGATTCCAGCTATGTAATCTGCCCAGAACAGGCAAATCCATAGAGAAAGAAAGCAGATTAGTGGTTGTCTAGGGCTGGATGTGGGGCGTGGGAGGAATGGGGAGTGACTGCTAAATGCCACAGTGTTTCTTTTTAGGGTGATGAAACTGTTCTAAAATCAGAGTGGTGATGGTTGCACAACTTTGTAAACATACTAAAAAACACCTGGTACTATACTTGAAAATGGATAGTGTATGAATGCTATCTCAACCAAGCTGTTAAAATGATATATAAAATCTATATGTAGAAAAGTTTGTACTGAGAAAAAATTACAGAGTGAAAATGAATCCACCGTTTGTGGAACTCCTTACAGCCCTGGCTGAGCTCCTCAGCGCTCCATGAAGACAACATGATTTTGAAAACTATGGACCTGGTTCAATTTCCTTTGTCTAGGGCTCTGGACACTGAGAGCTTGGCTGACCTGCCCAGGCCAGAGCCAGGTGGTCAGAGAGCAAGGACAGGGCCCGAACTATCGCACTTAAGGGCCTGTCCAGTCCCTTTCCTTTCTAAGGCGGTTTAAGCTGGCCCCTTCCGGGGCTGTTTCCAGCCCTCAGCAAAGGCACCAGGTGAGCAAGGAGGGTGATGTGGGCAAACCCTGGATAGGCCAAGGCCAGCTCACCGCTTTAACCAGGACTTCATCTCCCCTGGTCTCCCACGGGCATCTCAAGCCCAGCGTCACCCAACACCTGCTGACAGCCCACACGTCCACCGCCCTTCTCCTCGTATCCACCGAGGACAAAGCTCACCTGAATGATAAACTATCATTCACTTGGCAAACAGGGAGCCTCCCTACTGCACACATCAAAGTGGTGTTAGTTTGGAGCTCTGAGACTTCAATTTCTTTAACTTCCATTTCTCTTGCCTCTGATGCAAGAAACACTTGCAAACGGCTCCTTTTTTTTTTTAAGGCTGGTCCCATTTTCTAGGAGAGAACCTGGAAGCACCTTAAGGCATCCAAGATGCAAGAAAAAAGACAATACACCCTCCCAGGTGCTTCTGTCAGCGTCTGGGTGGTAGTTTAATTTTTTAACAGCTCATTCGGAGCCCTTTGAAAATATATTACTAGTTTCTTGGCCTCACCGTATACCTAATTAGCAACCACAGTTCTAATTACCAGGCTGTTCAGGAAAGGTTTCCAAAGCGACTCTGCAGCAGGAGAGCTGTGCTGAAAACCACAGGAATATTCAAGAAGATGCCATGTGGATTCAACTGCTTATTGGATACTTTGGCAAAAGTCTAACCCAGAGGTCTGAGTAGCCCCTTATGCCAGTGCTTTAATGTGATACCCCATGGCTGTTACAGAAAATCATATATTCTTTAAAAAATTTTTAAACAACTTCTTTTTTCTTTGAGGTATAGTTGATTTACAATATTACATTAGTTGCAGGTATACATCATAGTGATTCAATATTTTTATAGATTATACTCCATTTAAAGTTATTATGGCGGGAGGGTGTAGCTCAGTGGTAGAGCACATGCTTAGCATGCATGAGGTCCTGGGTTCAATCCTCAGTACCTCCATTAAAAAAACAACTAAATAAATAAGCCTAATTACCTCCCCCTTCAAAAAATAAATAAAATTAAAATAAATTTAAAAAAGTAAAATTACTATAAAATGCTGGCTACAGTCCCTGTGCTGTACACTGTATCACTGTAACATTTATCTTACACATCGTCGTTTGTGTCTCCTAACCCCCTGCCCCGATCTTGGCCCTCCTCCTTCCCTCTCCCCACTGGTAACCACTAGTTTTTCTCTTTATCTGTGAGTTTGTTTCTATTTTGTTATATTCCTTTGTTTTATTGTTTACAGTCACAAATAAGTGATAACATACAGCATTTGTCTTTCTCTGTCTTACTTCACTAAGCACAGTACCCTCCAGGTCCATCCACTTGTTGCAAATGGCAATATTTCATTCTTTCTTATGGTTGAGGAGTATTCCACTGTATACATATACCACAAGTAATATATTGTTAACAGTCTCCAAAGCGGGGGATATACTGCTTTCAACCAATGTTTTCACAAAGCACTGGGCTACAATAAATGCAGTCAGCTGCATTTTATTTTCCTAAGACTGTTCAGTGGTGTCATCCTTTAGGGCAGGATCCTTAAACTGGGGTCCCTGGACCTCGTAGAGGTTCTGCGCACCTTTAAAATCAGATGCAAAGCGTGTGTGTGTGTACACATGTCCATTTTTCTCTCTTTTCTAAAAGAGAATCTAGGAGATTCCAAGGAAAGATTAGAAACCAGTTATCTAGGCAAAGAATGAAGCTAGCAGGGGTAACAGAGGTGACAGGGCAGAGTTCCAAATCCGGTTCTGTCTTGTTACGTGACTTTCAGCACAATGTCACCGTTATCACTGTCATCAGCACATATACACAGATGTCCAAAGTCCTAAGTGTTGGGGGTGCAAAGAAGAGTAAAGGAATGTAAAACTTTGTCCCTGTTCTGGGTGGTTCATGACCTAGTATGGAGACAGGGCCAACACAGGTCTGAAACTTCAAGACTTGGGTCAAATACTCACAGGCCAGAGCCTGGAATGCAGGTGAGCTCTGAGCTGTGCCCTTTCGGCAGAGAGGCAAGGCTGATGGGGTTGTGGGGAACCAGAGTCCCGGTGAGGGTGCACGTAGAGGGTGGGTGCCTGGTGAGTCTCTCTGGAGCCTTTGGCTCTGCTCGATGGGGTCAAGCCCAGGCCAGCTAGGGTTTCACTGAGTGGCAGGAATCTTGGAAAAAGCTGACAGATGACAGTCAAAGCAACACCAAAGCAGAGATGAGGGCCCGCTCTGAAAATTGGGTAGATTCCTAAAGATCACAAGAGAAATAATAACACTGTGCTCTATCAAAAGGAAAAGAGAGAGCAGCAAAACAGAAGGACTTCGCAAAATTTTAGCAAGAAATGGAGGCATGAATCAAGATATTCAGGGCAGAGGAGAAGCGTGTATATATACCATGGGAAGGCTCAACACACACAAACCTTGCCCTCCGCCACCGAGGACAAAGCTCACCTGAATTATAAACTATCATTCACTCGTGCATTCACATGCACACCCATCATTTATTAAATACTCCTGACAAGGTGCTGGGAAATCAGGGATGAACAGAGCACAGTCCCTGCCTTTAGGGACATTCTGGTGGGGAGACACCTTAAGAGAGATTATAAAAAGTAAAAAAAAAAAGGAGAGTGCACTGACAGATGTGTCTGACATATGGGAGCAAAGAGGGAGGACCTCAGGGCAAGGCTGAGGAGCAGCAAATCCGGGAAGGCTTCCTGGGTGTCAGTGCTGGGACGGACCTTGGAGATCACTCATCCAGGTGAAGAGACCGTGCACCGCCAGGCTGCACAGGTCGTGTGTTAGCAAAGCCTCGGTAGGCGCTCCGGATAATGTATCCCACCACCATCTCACCACCAAAGGGAAGACCAGACTCTGCCCTTCTTCTCAGCCAACACATATTCAGGTTAAAAAGGCAGTCTTAGCTGTTTCTCTAAAATGCAAAGCAGCCCCTCAAATTTCTCCCTGCTCAGCCTGGGAGATTCAGTTCCTGGATTTTGACACGTCCTTTGAAATGGAAGCTTGTCAAGCATCAGACCAAACGAGGCTCACTCTGAGGCCGGGCTGGGCCTATTAAATTGGCGCCAAGATTTAATGCCTCATAATCATCAAGAGCCCAGGTTCCCAGGTTCATAAAAACCCAGCAGTCTACTAAAAGGCATAAGGGGCATAAACGGACCCGAGGCCCATCAACGCGCCGCCCGAGAAGCCTTGGGTGTGTGGTCCTGCAGCCTGGAAACACTGAGTGTAAAGCTGGGAAGCCCCCCACCGCCCCCTGTCAGAGGCCAAAGCGAAGGTGTGGGAAGAAGGGGACGTGCATCCTGTCTGTGTTGAGACATCCCTCAGACAGCACCCAGGCTCTCAGGAGCCATCAGACCAGACCTAAAGGCCGGCAGGCCCGTTACGTTTCTCTCTCATGCTGTGAACCTTATACCCAAGCACTCTGAGGGCTTTACAGACGTCGCTGCGTTTAATTCTCACAGCCCCCTGTAAGGCGGGTAGTATTCAGAATCTCATTTCACAGATGGAGGAACTGAGGTCCCAACACGGTACGTAACTTGCCCAAGGCTCCAGGGCCAGGAGGTGGTACGTAAGGAACAGGGCAACTTCCATACCGAACAGTCTGGGGTGGCGCTTTGAAAAGGAGATTGCAGTCTTGCATCTCTTCCAGAACTAGCAGCTTATAACATCATGGGGGAAGGAGTGGGTTGTCTTCCAAAGAGGAGCTGGGAGGGGCAGAGGGCTGTTCAGGGATCCCTCCCTCACACAGGGCTGGCTGCCCATCCGGCCACCGCCAAGCCCAGGCAGGAGCCACGTGCCCCTTGGCCACCCGTGACCCCACACAGTTGCTGGCTCCAATCAGCAGAAACTTCAAAGGAGTCTTGGGAGAGGCTCTGCAGGTCACACGCTGCTTTAAACCCTCTCATGTACTTATCGGAGCAACAGGACACCTGCCCCAGGGTCCTTTCAAATTCTGATGAGTTCTCCAGATGTTTGTTTGAAAGTGACGCTCTAAGGGTTTCTGCTAGGTTTGACAGAAAGCCTTTAAGCTTCCATTTCAAAGTTTATTTTCGAATGAAAGCTATTTTGCCAAAGAAACAAGAACTCCTTACCCAACCAGGTAGGAATTGTTTAAAAACAATTAACTTTGGAACCTTGGATTGGGCCGGGGGACACTTCATTCTTGGAACTCTAAGGCCCCTCTAATGTTAGAAATACCTGAGTTTTCCTCACACTCTAGGCTTAATGTGTTTAATCATTAGATCAGGACCTCAGGAGACTAGAGCCTGGTAGAGATCAGGCATCGTGGGCTCCTGTGGGGGGATTCTCTTCCAGGCTCAGCTGTCAGCCCTGTCCTGGGGCTCAGCTTTGCTCTATGCCCTGGAATTTTTTTTTTCCCTATTAAGGTTTTTTTTAATTGTAAAATATACATACATAACAGAAAATTTACCATTTTAAGTGTAAAATTTGGTGGCATTAAATATATTCACATTGGCTTTTTAAAATTTTGTAATAACTTTTTAAAATTGAAATATAGTTGATTTACAATGCTGTGTTAGTTTCTACTGCACAGCATAGTGATTCATATATATATGTATATATATTCTTTTTCATATTCCTTTTTCATTACAGGTTATTACAAGTTATTGAATATAGTTCCCAGTAGGACCTTGTTATTTTATCTATTCTGTATATAGTAGTTTGAAAATACACTCACATTGTTGTGCACCGTCACTACCCTCCAACCTAAACTCTGTGCTCTTATTAAACACTCTCTACTTCACCCACCACCCTGGAAACCACCATTTTCCTTTCTGTCTCTGTGGATTTCACTATTTTAGGTACTTCATCTAAGTGAAATCACACAGTATTTGTCCTTTGTCACTTAGCATAATTCATCCACGTTGCATGCGTCAGAACTTCCTTCCTTTGAAAGCTGGATAGTAGTAGAGACCACATTTTGTTGACTTTCATCCCTTGATGGACACTTGGGTTATTTCCAACTTTTGGCTGTTGTGAATCACGCTGCTATGAACATGAGTGGGCAAATATCTGTGCCAGTTCCATGCCTGGCTTTTTTTGTTTTTTGAATTCTGGAAGGGCAAACTGGCATCAGTCCCATCAGATGCCCCAGGGTTGCCTTGGAGGGGCCCTGAGGGGCCACAGGTGTGAAAGGAGCAGAGGCAGAACCAGGAGCTGCCCACACAGCTACAGGTGTCACTCAGAGGGCTGCCAGCTCAGCTCCCGTGTTTATGGGAACCGTCTTGTTGCTTCTACGCAGTCCCTGTGTGCCCATCTCCTTCCCCGCCCCAAACACACCTTTCCCTCCAAGGAGGCAAAGCCACCCACAGGGCCCCCAGGGCACACATAGGCTGGAGCTTTTGGCGTTGGGGTCCCTTCCCACCTCCCTCTCGCCTATCTCTGCACACGGAGCTCCTCCTTGCTCCCATGGCATCCTGGATGAGGCTGTCATTGCAAGCCCTGCACTGTCCAGATGGATTCTCCTGTCTGGTTCTCCTAGGTGACTCAGGGCTAAGTTCAGGACTAACTCATATTAGGTGCAAAATAAATACCTGTCAAATGATGGAACAAGCCCAAATCATCAGCTCCTCAAAACCCCCAAACCAGTTAGCACTCATTGAACACTGTACAAATTATAACCGACAGAAACTACCCCATATGTCTTTCTTGAGCATGGCACCTTGATGGTCTTTTAAAGTAAATTCTGAATGAGCTAATATAATTGCAAAAAAGGAGGCATCTGGTTAGTAAAACAGACCCTGAATTTCCAAGCAGCTTTTTGAAAAAAAAACTGGCCTGCAGCTGGACCATCGGGAGCCCGAGGATTCTTGGTGGGTCCCAGGCTGTGTGTGTTACGTGGCCCCGTTTTCAGACACGTGAGGGGAAAGATCCAGGAAGTCTCCCAACGAAGCCTGGAAAGTTTTTGTTTTTTAAGTGGGAAGGGAAAAAAAAAAATGTGGGATTGAAATGACCATTAAGCAAACATAAAAATATGAAAGCACACTCCCAGGAGATTAGGGGAAATCATTTTGGCTAACAATGATCTTGAGATTAGTTTTATCAAGTGAATCAAGCACCAGTGAACGAGAGATCTGGTTTCTATTTCCAGCTTCCCGCGCCCTGGCTCAGTCATTCAGAAATTAACTTCTACTCCTTGTTTTTTTTTCCTACTTTAAAATGAGGGAAATGCCACCCTTCCTCCTCCATTAAGACCATCAGCAGAGAAGTTGTAATCGACCCAGAACCTACTGCAGACTGACTTCTGACACCACGGAGAAAATTTAATAAGCTCCCACCAACAGACACGTGCAAGATGCGATTTAATGACAAGGGAGGGATTCATAATTTAGTGAAAAAAGGAAACTTGCAAAACGGTATCTGCACTTTGGTCTCTAGTATTAAAAAAAGAGAGAGAATAGAACACACACCATAACCAAGGTTAATTGACGGGTTCTAACCCACCCGTATCTGTGCACGCCCTATGCCAAAACATTAACTGGTCATCTCTGGGTAATTTGAATTTCTGTTTTTTTCTAAATGTTTCACACAGGTATTCCTTTTTGTTACCAGAAAATAATATGGAGTTCTAAAAAATGATGCATTCATATTACACACAGAGACCTAAGTATGCCTGTGTGTATGTGTACCGTGCTTGTATTCCAGGTGACAGTAAAGGATCAATAGAGCCATTAGTGAAGAAAGCACATGGAAGGGCAAGAAATGGGATAAAAGGTTGGTAAGATGACCCCTTATGATTAAGTGACTTCTTGCCCAGTTGCTTGCACCACACATCAAAAAATCCCTAGAATTGCTTCTTTCCAGCAGGCAGGAAATCACTCATTTCCCCTGAAATGTGAACTTTCAGGCACCAAGTCTGATGAGGAATCATTGCATTCAAACCAACCTTCCCTTTCCTTTTGTAAATCATCTCTGAAGGAGAGACTGCTTCTAGATAGGTGGAGGGGAAGCGAGGCCCGGTGGGGGGGCGGGGGGCTGAGAGAGAGGATGCAGAAGGGGCTTCGGGAAGGGTCTGAGGAGCGAGGAGAAGCAGAGGTTGTTTTGGGAGAATGGGAGAGGGAATTGATGCAGAAACGCAGCAAGACCACGAGTGCCTGTTTGAGGCTGGTGAATATGGATTTATAGTCACGTCACGCTGCTTGGCTGCGGGCACTTAACACAAGGCAGCAGCGTGGTTATCCACGGAGGAGGTCGTTTCCGACCGGAAGGCTTGGGGAAGGGCCCTGGAGTGGAGGAGCTCATCTCCCAGCTGCCTCCTGCCCTATAAATACTTATATTCATTAGTAATAATTTTCTTAGACAAGATTTAAAAGCAAGAGGGGCTTGCAAAGGAAAACTGGAAGATGTCTTTGCCTATATCTCTTCTCATTTCTCAATTCAAGATGCCAGTAACCCATCCCCTATCAAAACAGCTCTCTGAATCAACACATCTTTCTGAAAGTCCTTGCGTGGGAGAATCCTCTCTAATTTAGGTAATTTTAGAAGAGCCACAGACAAGAATTACCTACAACTCGCCAGACACATAAAAGACTCCTAGTGCCAGGTGAGGCTATTTCAATGGTGTAACTTGACAATGAGATTAAAAGAAAAAAGTCAAACTGTTATTTTCTCTACCTAGATTTTTATGATTAGATGAACTGAAAAAAAAATTATAAATTCTTTTGAGAAAAATATAGAGTCTCTGTAACAGCAGACTAATTTTAATCTTGCTAGGAGCAACCAAGTTTTTGTCTCTGCATGTGTTTTAATTATTTATTTTTAAACTTCAACAGATGTCTTTTATAAGCTCACACAGCCAGGATCATCTGACTGGATCTATTTAGCAGCATATCTTGCACCAACGCCTTGGGCTGAATAAACACTGACATGGAAGAAAGAACCGCTTGTTCACTGATAAAAAGTGAATACAGTAGGAAAAAAAAAACATCTAGGGGAAAAGGTCTACTTGAAACGTGTCACAAAATACTTGCTTATAGGCAAGATGCCTTTCCCCTTAAGAAAATAGGAGTTTTCTAACAAGAGAACTCTGGGGGGCTTATGCTATGAATGCGAGCAGGTTAGGCAAAGCCAGGGTTTAATATTAGACAGTAAGACAAGTATCAGGGAGAAGCGTGTAGCTCAGTGGTAGAGTGAGTGCTTTGCATGCACAAGGTCCTGGGTTCAATCCCCAGTACCTCCATTAATACATAAATAAACAAACCTAATTATCTTCCCCCACAAAAAAAAAAAAAGAAAAAAGATAGTAAGACAAGTATGAATTCAGGTCTGCAATTTTTTTTTTTTAATAAGCAAATAACAGAAAGCCCTGCCTGGCCCCCCTTTTCCCCCTGGGCTGGAAAGTTCCAAAGTCTGTTTCTAGAAAGCAAACAGAAATTTCCTAACGTTGCTCTCACAGTCTGCTGCCCTATGTCCTTGTCCCTAACTGAAGCATCCCCCGGCCAAAAGATTCATTTTGTGCTACTCAACTGTGAGTCCCAGGTCTCTGGAGGGAGGGAAGAAATGCAGAAAGTCACAAGACTGCCCAAGAGTGGGGCTTCCAGAGAGAAAAAAAGAATCAATCTTTGAAATCACCACCATATCATAATTACATAGATATGGAAATAATGCTACATCCTTTGTGACTCTCTTCTGCTGGTGACATGAAAGGCATTTCCAAGGAGATGGGCGGACTGCCTGGGGCTTGCTTAGAAAGACAGATGTCTGCCAGGTCCTGGGATGACTCCAGTTTGGGGCCTGTCCACATGATCTGCTCCCCATCCCTGTGGGGCACGTGACTGCCTTTGACTAACGCCTGTACCAGTTACTGAATGGCAGAAGGAAGGGAAGGAAAACTCTGGCAGTTTTAAATACACTTGAGTAGCTAAAAAGATGGAGGTTCTGGGGTGACATGGAAATTTGTTCTTTATATGCCTTAATTATGCTCTCCCTTGTGACTTCTCAGATTCTTGTCTTCTGCTATTTAAATGTTCACAGGCAGGGACTATTAAACCCAGCAGGTGCCCGCTAATATTTGCTCATCTGATTAGCTGTCCACTCATCAAAAATGGCAGGGACTTGACAAAAGTCTGACAGTCAAACTGGATAAATAAAGCTCTAAAACAGATTTTCCAGGTCTGAACTATGTAACCCAAATGGATCAAAAGGGCTGGAAAATTGCAAAATCTCCTCTTGGCTCTGGGCCGTGCACTTATAATCATACTTTACCATTTGCCTAATTTAAGAGCCATTGTTGACGACTCAACGCTCATTTCCTGAGCATCTATCAGCTAAATAATAGTCATGACTAATGCAGAGAGGGTCTAAGGCAGGCACGGTTCTCAGCACTGAATGTGAATGAACTCACAGAATTCTCACATTAACCACACACACCGGGTGTTAATACTATCTTTATTTTACAAAAGAGGAAACCAAACACCAGAAAAGGTTTTACTTTATTTAGAAATTGCCCAAAGCCACGCAGGTAGGGAGTAGCAAAGCTAAATTCAAACCTAAGTCTGGCTCTAGAATTTACGCTCTTAGTCACAGCGCTACACCGCCTTTGCCTAATTAAATCACGGAGAAATTATTAGGAAGATAACTTTTTCCGCGGTATTAAACTCTGATGTCAGCATTCAAGTTCTGCTGGTCAAAGCACTCGTCCTGTCTTGTAACTGCACCTGCCTGCACAGCAGAGGGGGAAGGAAGTGGCCAGAAAGTCAGACTCCACTTTCTTCTGGGACTTCGAGTCACATCTGCTCTCTGGTTTTTGGTTCCCTCATCAATAAAGGGAAGACAATAACGCCAGCCCTTCCCCACTCAAGGGTGTTAATCAGGAATACATGTGAGAGTGGATGGGGCAGGACTCTGCACAACAGAAAAAGGACCCCTTCAAAGATAGCCCAGGCTTGGGAACCCTCAGCACACAGCACATACTCATACCTGAATAAAGGGCAGTCAAGTCTCATTATTTGTAGATTCTGTAGCTGAATTCGCCTCCTTCCTAATATTTATTTGCGTCCTTGCTAATATTTGCTTGTACCCCCAGATCAAAAGCACTTTGACGGTCATTTGTGGCCACATGCATCTGCAGAGTCGGGAGGGGGTCTGGACAGCTGAGGCGGCCTCCAGCTTCAGCTCTCACACTGCAAACAAGTATCCTTAGCGAGGTACTTCTAGTACCACACTGTTTTTGCACTTTCACGCCTGTTGGTGGTGATTCTGCTTTTTAAGATGGTCCCCAGGCCAAGCGCTGAAGTGCTGTCTAGTATGTGACCAACGGGGAAAACTGTGAGAAAGAAGCTTCGTCCAGGCGTGAGTCACTGTTGGCCGTGGGTTCAATGCTAATGAATTAACAACATATATTAAAGAAGGTATCTTCAAACAGAAACACACGTAAAACCAGGTTATGTACTGACCAGATGGATGAGGAAAATGTGACCTGAGGCTCGCAGGACACCCACCCTCTATTTCCCTGGGAGCGATGGTCCAGTGGTCAGTGTTTGCAGTTCATTCAGGGTTCATAGCAACTTGATAGAACTTAACTTTGTACTACTATATAAACTAAAAGTTTTACAATACAAATTCACTCCCTTGGAGCAGGGGCAGCTAATAAGAGGGACAAGGCTAAGCTTGAAAGACAAGACGCTTAAGTCCTGGGAACACAGTCTTGGCACCCTTGGGTCTCCATCCACAGCCCGGAAGCCTTTGGCCAACGTTAGCCCCAGTGAGCAGGGCCAACGGCTCTCACCCTTTCATTCCATGGCAGACTCGCTGCTCTGGGCCTCTTCGAGGTCCCTTCTCATCCTCCTGAAAGTTAACAGCCCGGCTGCTGGAGGGAGTACTAAGGCCCCTCTCTGTTGCCGGAGACCCCACCCCACTCCACTCCTGTGATCTTCCAACCACCCAGCTCTGTCAGGCCTCTTTTCCAGGCTGAGCCTTGGAGAAAGATTCTCACCCAAATCTGACAGTGTCCAGGGTGAGGAGCCAGAATCCAGACTCGGCTCTCCCGGTCACCCAGGCGACTCTCCAGCCACTCAGATGGGAGAGTCAGGGTGCATGCTCACACAGAGGCACCTTTCAGAAAGCATTCAAGGAACGCGGTGGGGCGGCAGAGGTGTCAGGCTACTCAAGACTCATTTTATGAGTCATTCCAATGCCAGTGAGGAAAACAGCCTGCAGGAGAAGGGAACACTGTGGAGACCAAATGTATAAAGACTCAAAACGAAAAGCCACTTTTTAAAACCAGTAGGGGAAAATGTGAGAGCTACCCCATGAGCCTAGGGTCCTGCCACGTGGAGACCACACGAGGCTGGCTGCCCCGGACACAAGGGCTCTGTGTTTCTCCTCTGACCCAAGGTTGAAGCACAACAGGCATGAAGCTACCGGCTCTGGACAGGGCTGCACAAGGCTGAACCAGCTCCCAGGGCAAGAGGGGGATGCCAATACTAATAAAATGTCACCTCGATTACTTCTGCCAGGGTTATAAAAAGAAACTGGAGACTTCCTCCCTTGGGCATCTTCTGTTAATTGCCATTTATAAAAATTCTGTTTGCTAGGCCTGTAATATGCATTATTTCTCCTTTGAAAACAAAAAGAAACTTCTAAAATATCAATCAGCATTCCAAATGGCAAAGTGATTTGTTTTCCAACTCACACTCTCGGATTAGCTTGGGAGTCTGTCTGAAACACAGGCATCTGGTATCAATTTGTGAGAATATAAAATCAAAGCTGAATTCCCCCGTAAACACATTTTTTTTTTTTTTTGTAATTCCAGATCTCACTGGCCGGCACGTATCTTACCCGTTTCCTTATATTTCAGTCTTGACTTTTATTTTCCTGGCTCTAAAGAACTAAAGTTACGTATAACAAATGTTGCACCTCTTAATGAAGCTCTGCTGGCTAAACCCTTTGAGCTCTGTGAAATATAGCTCGCAGGGAGGGGTATCTAGATGGGATAACTGGATGGAAATGTATCATTCCCGTCTCTTCCAATCGGCCCGGCCTCAATTGTTCACTTGCGTTTGGAGCGAACAGGGTCAGATAAAACACCTCGTTTAGTCACTCTGCATACACACAGCAGCTCCCCACTGACACATCCAGAGTCAAACGTGGGTTGGATGGGGGGTAACGAATATCTGTGCATATTCTCGGCGCAAGTATCAAGTAAACCATCCAGATCCTGAAACAGCACCTGTTTTGCTAAGGAAGGTCACAAAACTTGTTTGGATAAAATGTCACACATGACAGAGGCCAAAAAGCTCAGTGGCAGGAGTGCAGTTCAGGGTTAGAAAGGGTCCTGGCTCTGCCGAGCAATATGTGCCTTGGGGACCAAAACAAAGTTCCCAGAGTTCAATCCTTTACATAGTGATGTCAGCTCCTACGAAACACACAGGGGACCTGCAGAGTAGCTGGGATACCGATATTTATCGACAACTCACTATGTGCCAAGTACTGCGCAGAGTGCTTTACAGAAATCACCGGATTTAATCCCAGCTGTCATGCTATGAGGTATCCGATTATTAGTATTTCCCGCTCTTCACAGATGAGAACTGGGGCTCATGGAGATTACAGAACCTGCCTATGGTCACACCCGGAAAACGGCAGATCTGGGATGTGAAGTGATTTCCATGTAGCTCTGCAGCTCGTAACGTTCAGGAGCAGTAAGCACTTATTATGAAAAACCACCCGTAAAACAAGAAAAAGATGCAGCTGCTGCTGGAATATTACGACTGCGTCAACGATCTCGCTCTGAATCACAGAGCAAGTGTGAAATCACTAGGCACTGGGTACTTGTTTAGTTACTGCAGCAGACCGTTATATTATACCTTTGCTTTTGCAAAGGCACCTTTTTTCTCTTGGAGAGCATAGCTTTATTCTCCATACTCCAGATCACTCAGACTTTAACACCTGGTAATTAGCTGCAAATATGCACAAACTGAACTAAGAAATTGGAAAAAATCTCATGATCTCACTCACAGGTATTCTTTAATAAAAGGAAATTATATGTCTTTAACCAAAATTAAATGAATAAAACCTGACGTGGGTTTTTTTCCCCCTTTTTTTGGAAATTGACATAGTTAACATTGACCTTAAAAGGTCTGAATTTGTAGGCCAAAAGAGGTGGAAATGAGCATAAACCTTGAGATGATCTCTCTCAAAGTAGAAACATCATTCTCCACTTCGGGAGGAAAAGAAAAATGTACACATCCTCAGTCAAAAAGTTATTTATGACCCTATTTATCACCTTGAGCTATTTGCAGAGTAAAGGCACAAGATTATTGGGAGAAGGGAAGACAAAGAGAAGAAACAAGGTCACCTTCAGGTGTATAATTTTTCTTCCAGCGAGTATTTCTTAAACTCGCAGCATGGGATTGTGGCCACACCCTACTCCCTGTCACAGAGATGGCTCTGACATCCAATCAGTCCACACACTAGAAGCCCAGGGGGTCTCCTTTGATGCCTCGTCTCTCCTGCCCTCCACAGCCAATCCATCTCCAAGTCCACTCCAGTGCACCCTAAATCTGTGTGGAATCCACTCCCTCCTCTATCCTCATCACCACTGCTCTAGACCATAAAATAAAGGTAAACATAAAATGCTTCGGGACAGAAATGAGAGCAGAGATTCACCAGCCACAGGGAGGCAGAAGAAGCTAATGAGAAGGGAGCGCATGGGAGTCATGCCTGGGAGATGCTCTCCAGATCAACAGTGTGGCCACTGTGGCGAACAAAAAGGAGTGATGGACCTAAAATGGTTGTGTGGAGCCTCAAACCTGAATTACAGGGCTCACAGCAGAGCCCTGCGTCAGGAGGTGACTCCCACTGACTTGTGCTAGAAGAAATGTCTGGAAGCAAAATAAAAATATTTCATGTTAACACCAGACGCTGTTTACATCTTCCAGGAGGTACAATAAATACTAGGCTTTGTCTACAGCAGTTGTTCCCAACTCTTGAGGGCCTGTAAAGGCAGACTGCTGGGCCCCAGCCCCGGAGCTTCTGATTCGGGAGGTCGGGGTGGAGCCTGGGAAACTGCATTTTTACCCAGCTCCCGGGTGGTGCTGGTGCTTTGGTCCAGGGTCCACCTCCTGAGAATGACTGGTCTACAGCTCTTTCAAGGAATCAATAAAAACAATTGTTCAGCAAAGGGTTTAGGTTTCCCCCCCAAATTCCACGGTGCCTCAGCGACCTAGATGCCCCACCTTCAGGCTCTGCCTTGGATCTTCTGCTCTTTCCCACAGGCCAGGGGGAGGCAGGCGGGTCCATCTGGGCAGAGAACTGGATCCAAGTCTAACTCTGAGATGCCAGCATGCGTGTGTTTCCCGGGGCTGCTGTATCCGCTCACCACAAACCAGGGGGCCTCAAAGAAAAGAAATTCATTCTCCTGCAGTTTGGGAGGCTGCAAGTGCATAATCGAGGTGTTGGCAGGGTTGGCTCCTTCTGGAAGCTGTAAGGGAGAGTCCTTCCTTGCTTCTTCCTGCTGCTGGTGGCTGCCAGCAGCCCTTGGCGTTGCTTGGCTGGTAGACACATCACCCCAACCTCGGTTTCTGCCTCCACATGGTGCTCCTCGCAGCCGCTGTGTTCACGCGGCCTCCTTGTGAACACACCGGCCATGGGCTTTAGCGCCTACCCTGCTCCAGAATGACTTCATCTTAACTAACTACGTCGGCAAGGACCCTACAGGCACGCCTCCTTTTATTGCACTTCATTTTCTTATACTTTGTAAATATTGCCTTTTTTTTTCTTTTACCAATTGAAGATTGGTGGCAACCCTGTATTGAGCAAGTCTACCAGTATCATTTTTCTAACTGCATTTGCTCAATCTGTGTCTGAGTCACATTCAGGTAGTTCTCTCAATATCTGAAAACCTCTACCAGCAAAAAGGCTACCCTTTGCTAAAGGCTCAGGTGATGGTTAGCATTTTTTAGCAAAAAAGTATTTTTTAATTAAAGCATGTACTTTGGGACTTTTTTAGACATAATGCTATTCCATACTTAAAGGATCACAGTTTAGTGCAAACATAACTTTTATATGCACTGGGAAACCAAAAAATTCACGTGACTCCTGTTACTGTGATGGTCTGGAACCAAACGTGTAGTATCTCCAAGGTGTGCCTGTGTTTCCAAACAAGGTCATATTCTGAGGTTCCAGGTGGGCATGAGTTTTGGAGGACATTCTTCAACCCAGTACACATAAGAGCTGCAGAGATGGGTGACCCAGAGGACTTCAGAGAGCACAGGCAGTGCACGGGCAGACCACAGGATGAGGGCCACAGCTTCTACAGAGGGAGGGAGCAGAGGTGCCTCTTCCAGAATTGTCTCTGCACGTAGCTCTCCCCTCCCGTGGGCCCTGACAGACCTGGGCGGCATCTTTCGCGCCTGCATGTGGGCCAGACCAGCTGTTGCTCTTAACCTCACCGCTGTGGTGCTCTCAGGGTACAAGGCTGAACATGTGAATTCACCCCTGCTTGATTCCCTGTCCCTGAGACCGTTACTTTCCAGTGTAAACAGGGACAAAATGCAGCACTAATGGAGGGGGTGTTGTTTCCCTTAGCTCCTGATTTTATTTCACTATTATTTATGAAATTGAAATGATGCAGAAAATCGTCTGGAAGCAAAAAGCTCCAGTCTCGATGGTCTTAGCAGACCCTGTCAAGCTCCTCAACTGCATCTTGAGTGATAGTGTAGGGCAACTGTGAACAGAAGTAACAGCTGTTTAAAAAAATTTTACCGATCAACTACCAAGGACCAAGCCTCTGCTGGGTGCTTCTCAATTTCATGCTCACAACACCCCCAAATGGGCAGGCATGACTGTCCCCATCCTACAGGTGGGGATGCTGAGGCTCGGAGGAGTTAACTGACTTCCCTAAACGGTGCCGCTAAGTGGAAGAGCAGTCTGACTCCAAGGGTGGTCTCTCTACTCTTGAAACTGTTCAGTTTGCTGAGAAGGAGGCCAAGCTGCAGGGGTGCGAGAAAGGAGGAAATGACACCAAACTATTATTTGGAGAGAGCTGCTGTTATTGGGAAAATTTTCCACTCCTCAGGCTCCAAACCAGGGTTCTCTGTTGGCCTGTCTCAGGAGGTTATCACATGAAAATCAGCATCCTTGCTTGATGAGAAGGGGCTGGCTGGCCAAAAATATAGCACAGTATTTCTTTGTACTTTAACACTCTGACCTTGATTGCCTCTGGTCCATAGGTCTGAAATGGATGAGGTCCTAGGATTTTTGTTCTCTTGAGGTTAACTAAATATACAAGTGGAAGATTTGGGGCAGGAGGGAGAATAAACTTCCACAGCACTTAATTCTTTGTTTTTCTTACGTGATAGAACTACATTAGAGTTTTGGGTTTGTTTAAAAACTCTCGGCCCAGCATCAGAAAGCACAGGTTTCAAGATTCCAGCTCTGCCACGTACGGAGGTCATGACCGTGGATACTCACTTAATTCTTCACGGTCTCCATTTTCTCGTCTACAAAACAGCTACCACATTGCCTCTTGAAAATGACTTAACAGATATGAAAACACTGTAAAGTCCCAAACAAGTAAGTAGAACTTAATTATCAGATGTTCGTCTTGTGATGGACAAACTGACCCCTCAATTCCTCACCCAGTCACCTTGGAATTTGTAATTTCATCTTCCTTCCTCACTACTCCTTCTCCAAGAGCAAACTTTATTCAACTCAGTGAAATGTAAAACTTCGTCAAGAACTACCTTTCAACATCAGATCAACAATTTATCCCCTAATGTGCCCATTTTTTTTTTTACTATTTTTAATTGAAATGTGACCACAGTATTATATTAATTTCATGTGTACAACAAACTGGTTCGATGTTTAAAAACATAGAAGTTTGCACCTCTTAATTCCCTTCACCTAGTTTGCCCATCCCTCCACCCTCAATATGCCAATTTTAGATCTTCAGCAAAAAGCTACAGACTTTGCCTGCCCTCCAATCCCCAACCTAAGGTGATCAAAGTACATATTTTGCTTTATATGTCATCGGATCAGTGAATAAACTGCTGTAACATAAAAATCAGTGTGCTAGGCACACAGAAATCTTTGGCATTCTCGAATATTAAGTCTCTTCTTGAATGGTTCATCATCTATTTGTCATAGAATTAAACTTAGATTTAAGTACATCCTGGGCCTTTAAATCAGGGATAAGACTGGGCCCGTTCACGCACACACATGTTATTACAATATTCTAAGCCCTAAACTTCTAGTATTTGCATGCTGTTTTACAAGCTTTTTGTCTTTGTGACCAAATGTGCAGCAATAAACCCCAAACCACATTAAAGATAACCCTGTTAAACATAAACTAATGTGCAGTTATCCAAGATGCTAACACAAACAAAAAGAGAAGAAAAAAAAAAAAAAAACCAGGAAACCCTGATTGATTGTATGTCCTTGGAGGATTTTTAAAAACCAAACAAAAATAAAAATACATCACATTTGTAAAGGAGAGTAACAGCTAACGATTTTATGATTCCTACATGTAACACTAAGCGGTCTGTATTTGGAGCCCATGGTATCTGTGAAAAGTTTGGTTTTTAAATTGTACATAGGCCAAAACTTGAGGGCAGTGGGGCGATGAGGTATTTTTTTGAGGTGGAAAATGGGTGGTAGTGACCCTGTGGGAAATTCACAGGATTATGTGAAGTAACAGATTCTGATAAAAACATCTGGTTTTCAACATGGACCTCAAGGGGAGAATGGAACAAAGAGATGTGTGGTGAGGCCCTTGGTACACGTGCTAACAAACCAGCTCTCCGGAAGGAAAAAAGCAAAACCCTGGCTTGTAACACTGGCTGATTCCTGTGGTGTAAATACTCCCACCATGACTGATTGCAGGTTACCAGCTCACAGATTCCTTGGCCGTCATCAGAGCCAAGGAGAAACCCAGCTTAGAAGCCAGAGAAACCAGGGCTCAAATTCTAGCTCTAAATTCCAGTTAGGAGGCCTTATTCAAGTTTCCTTAAACCCTCTAAGCCTCAGTGTCCACAGCTCTAAAATGGGTATAATCCCTGCATTTTGCCACACAAAACAAAATAATGCATGTGAAGCCCACAGCATGTGGGAGGGCTCAGACCTCCATAGGTGTTACCTCCCCTCCTTTGGGGAGCGGGGAGAAGCAGATGTGGGTCGGGTGGGGTGGGTGGACGACAGGGGAGAAACATTCAAGGAGGGAGGTTCACCGCTGCAGGACTGAGGAAGGAGTTGGTAGGTTGGTGCATTACCAAATAAAATAAAAGACCTAGAAAACTGGGGGTGGGGGGAGCCCCCAGCCCATCACTAGCAAGTCCCCCAACCAGCAAGGGGCCAGGGGCAGGCGCACAGACCCACAGGGAAGAAGAAAGTCACCCCTAGGAGGGCGTGCTCAGCACCATAGCCAGGGCTCTGCAGGGTGATGGGTCTGAAAGGGAGGAAGGGGCGTCCGGAGGGGACCCTTCCCATGGAGAAGCCTGTGGGTGCCAGAGCCCAGGTGCCCTTTGCAAAGGCAGCAGAGCATGGAGATGACAGGGATGCAGGGAGGCTCGTGATTGTGGGAGGGCGGCCACACGTGAAACACGAGGAATTCAAAACTGCCCCAACTGGATGTGCATTTCAGAAAGGTCCCTCTGTCACCTGGGGAAAAGGGTCCAAACAGAAACCAGGAGCCTCCAGGAGACAAGGACAGGGAGGGACCAGGGAACCAGCACATACCTAGGGGACAGAGCACGGGGCTGGGCAGGGGTCGCACACGTTTCTGTAAGGAGTCAGAGAATAGTTCTCTGCCGGCCACGTGGTCCCTGCTACGACAACTCCGCTCTGTCCTTGCAGCACGAGCGCCACCACAGACAACACAGACAGGGGCTGCTTCCCAGAAAATCTTATGATAAACAGCCATGGGCCCAGGTCTGCTGACCCCTGGGCTAGGGGGAATGGGTAATGCTGAGAAGATACAGAGGGTCCAAAGAAAGGAAGCATGCCCAGAAAGGAGGTATGATTATTCTCATTTCACACATGAGAACCCCGTCCCAAAGTGAAGACAGAGCCAAGCCACAGCCCAATTCCTGGGGGTGCCAGGCTGCTGCTCCTCTCCCACCTCCCTATGAACAGTGGACGGCGCGGAAAGCTCAGATGGAACAAAGGTGACAGGAGTCTAGGTGTGGCCGAGAAGACGGGGAGCAGGCCGGCACCGGGCAGGACTGCATCACTGTCGTCACGGAATCCCGTCCACCCTGGACTGTCCTCTGGGCCCTCATGCACAGAGGTCCTCCCTGAGGGACAGAGAGGCAGACACCTAAATAAGGAAACCACAGGGTTAGCAATGCCCTTAAAGGTCACTTAGGCCACCTTTTGCCCAGTTCAGCTGAAGCCAGTCGAACAAGCATTTATGAGCCTGACTCAAACCACAGTGGAGCAGAGAGAGCAGTGGGTAAGTGCACAGACTCTGAGGCCAGCCTGCCTGGGTGTGAACCCAGCTCCCAAGGACAGGCTGAGGGACCTGGGCCAGTAACTTAACCTCTCTGTGCTTCAGAATGGGGGTGACGCAGGGGTGCTGTCTGAGGGATGTTATAAATGTGAACTCACTTGATCCCTGAAAGGTGCTTAGAATTAACACCTGGGATGTGGTAGTTAAACAACAAAACTGCATCAAAGCACAGAGCCAGGTCTTATATTTGGGGGCGTGAAGTGTCCCTGTCCCAGTGGGGGCTCAAACAACAGGATCACCTCTAACCAAGCTCATCACTAGAAAAACGGGCCTGTTTATTTGTGTCTCCCAACAGACAGAGACCACGTTTTACATCTGTACCTCCCATAACTGGTAGTGGCATCTCATAATTGATACTCATTATGTTCAGTGTTTGTTGAATAATACAAAGCATTAGGTCCCCAACTTAGAATTTCCTCTGTGACATACCTGACAGACAACAGATCTCCTAAAGTTACTCTCTACCTACTGTGTAACCTTGGATTCCTGTCCCTCGGTGCTGTTAGGGGCTGAAATCAATGTCTACAAAAGTACTTTGTAAACCTGAAGCCCTTTAACAACAGGAGGGGACTACAGATCACTTCTGCAACAGGGGCGGTGATGCTGGGGACGGATGGCCTCTTGGCAGTGGCTTCCAGCTTGGACGGCCTCCTAGAGCAGTCAGTCCAGCGTGACACCTCCACGGCTAGAGGGGGCACAGCTGAGCATGTCTTTTATAAAAAAGTTCTCTCTCACTCCCAAGGAAACCCACTCCTTCACTCAGGAGTGCACATCCTGCCAAATGGAGCCACACGGGGCAAACTCAGGCCACCTCTGCATCTGAGATGCAGGTTAAGTCATCCACTGGTCCCCAGGCTAACTGCCTGGCCCCCGCAGGTCACAGGGCTAGGACGCTTGGGGCACTCGTCCTGGAAGAACACAGTGGTCATCAGTCCCAGTGCTTTCATCCTACAAGGAAACTGGGGCAGGGGGGATGTTGGGCGGGCGAGCGACCTGCGCAGCGTTCCCGGCCGGGCAGGGGCAGGCCCAGAGCCCAGGGCGGCAGGGCCCTAATTTGGCATCCCTGATCTACATTGCATCACCTCACTCGGCCTCACCTACTGCTCCTTCCCAGTGTGTTCAAAGGCCACTTGCCCTTGGCCCTCTCCCTACCTAACAATGCTCCTTCCAGGGGAAAAAGTCCAGGCAGGCAGGGTTCCCTGGGTCAGCCATGGGGACACAGTGCAGAGCCAGGCTGCGGCTTCCCCCACCCTTCCCAGAGGGCAAAGGGTCACACTTGAACCCGCTGCCCTCGCTGGGCACTTGCCAGCTGTGAGCAGGCTTCCGATGTATTTCCCTTCTGAGTTCCCCCACGACAGGACAACTCTGTGACTGTAAGGAGAACAGAGGGTGAAGCTCGGGCCACTTGCCTCAGGCCCTGGCAGGAGTCCTGGGTGAGCATCCTGTCCAGGGCCCAGCCGGCCTGGGACTGCGGCTTTGGCTTCCATAATGCATGTTGCCGGAAAGATGGCTCAACAATAACTTGGGTTTGCTTACTGCGGCGGAGATCAAAGTTCTTTCCAGACTTCTAAAATCCAGAAGGGTCAAGTGGCATACAGTTGGAACACAGTGCGATGACTTGCCTGAAGTCACTAAGCAGGGAGGTAACAAAGTTGGGAGAAAGTCTGTCCCCCTCCCTTACTCTGGTTGGAGAGCCCCTATTTGGCTTATGTTTTTCTTTTCAGTAAATGAGAGACCAGAGATTCAGCACCGGTCCAGGTCCCACCCCAAGAGGGACACTGCAGAGGGAGGGCTGGTTAGACACTCCAAAGCAGTCAGTGTGAGCCTGAGCTCTGCCCCAATGGATGACTGACCTTGAGGAGATTACTTAAGCTCTCTGAGCCCTGGTGTCCTCAGCCTAAAAGTACAACAATCCTAGCCCCAGTGAAGCCTCCTTCCTCAAAGTGAGGCCCATTTGCCTCCCAGGGAGTTGTTTAGAAATGCAGAACCGAGCCCCCCAACCTGCAGACAAGAATCTGCCTTTTCTGGAGATCCCCAGGTGACTCTAAACACATATACATACATATGACATAAGGCGTTCATCACGTGCCCACACACAGTCAGCCCTCAATAGTAAATGCAGGCGCAGTTTGCACTTGAAAGGGCCCAAGACCCAGGCCAAGTCTCTCCGGAGGAAACAGACCCAGAAAGGCTGATTTACGAGCTCACAGTTGTGCAGGGCCACCAGGATTCGAATCCAGGACTTGGAGCTCTTCTGTACCACATGCCCTCTTTCCATTTAAGACTAAAGTCTCCACAAGGCACAAGGCTAACATAGCTGTTCTAAGAAGCAAAACCCTCATGCTGTTTTAAATTAACCCCCAGGTCCCCGTGCACCCTTCCCAACAGGCCGGCAGTGCACATCTGTTCACCTGGGCTCCACTCAGCTTCAGGGCGGCCGCTGCAATTGAGAAGCGCTAGGAAGTGGAGTCACTCAGGACTGCTGCCAGCTGCTGCCTGAGACGAAATTTTTAAAGCAAAAGAAAGCCTTAAAACACACTGTATAAATTTACACTCCATTTCACCTATTAACACTTTCCTCGTGCAGTGCTCACCACCCAAGCAGAAAACACAACAGGGTGCCGAGCTAGAAGGCAGCTCTGTGGCTTTCCACCTCTGACACCTGGACACCTAGCCGTAGGGCAAACCTCAGCACGCTGGCCTCCCAAGCAGGCCTGGAGCCCCAGCTGTGAGGCCCCTGGTCCTGGGTTCTCTATATACTTCAGTAGAGACCGGCAAGTGGCAGCAAAGCTGGGGGGCCCAAACAAAGAGACTAAATGCGGGTCGGATGACTAGGAAAGGAGAGAATCACACCAGTCTGACTGGCCTGCAGCATCCCACACAAGCATTTACAGCCAACAGCTCCAAAATCCTCCTTGGGCCTACTGCATACAAGGCACAGTGATACCGTCCAGTGGCAGAGGGAAAGACGTCAGGCTTGGATCTCAAAGAGCCAGGGTCCTATCCTGGCCAATACTGGGTCTGTGAAAGAATCTACTACACATAAGGTGGCTACGAGTATTCACTGTGATAAATATCACATATCCAGCCTAGAGTGTAGAAATCGTGTCAGCAATCCATCGACACATCTGTGCCAAGGCCTGGGCACTGAAATCTTCCTCTGTCATATTTCAAGGGTTGGAAATCCAAGTAATAATTGTGATTAGTTTTACAAGTGGCCAAACAGAAGTTAACAACAACAAAAAAAGGGTTTCAAAATTTCGGATCAGGGGATTCTGATTTTTATATACCCATAACAACCCAAAATATGAAATCCCAAATCCACACACAAAAAAAGGAGGGGGCAGATTTCAGATTAACTACAGCAGTGCTTTCCAAACTTTCACTTGTATATGAATCATTGGATCATCTGGGGATCTTGCTAAAATGCAGATTTGCACTCAAGTAATCTCGAGGGGGGCCTGAGGGTTTGCCTCTGTAAGAGCTCTGAAGGTCCAAGAACTCACACTTTTGAGCAGTAAGGTTATATAGAATTCCTTAAATTGCAAGGAACAAGTCCAAGGGAAGCATAATTTGTTTTAAAAACAACACCCCAGGAGAACGTCTATGAAATAGGATATGGAACCACCCAGGGTAGTAGAATTTCTTAAAGGGAGGCACACCAGAAAAGCAAATGACACTCTTAAGTTGGCCCTGGGCCTTATTCAAATGAGTCTATACTCTATTACAATTCATCTAGGCAGGTGAAAGGACTCTCTAGCAATCATAAAACCAACAGACTTAAGACAAAATTTTTGAAAGCTAGGTGGTGTCAGAAACAAAGTGCCCCAGGAGATTTCAACTTCATGGCTACTTTGACAGCTTGTGGCCAAACTAGCTCTTCAGGGCCTTTCTTAAATCCCTGTTTTACCCATTTACTTCCTCTCTGTACATTACATTTGACGCTGTTTTGTTGACAGCTGTACTTGAAAAAAATGCCCATCAAGTTGCCAGATACGGATAATTCGGAAGTAGTAAGATGAATGTGGCTGTCAGGTAAGGAAGCATCTTATATTGACTAACTCATCTTAATGTGTGTGTTGGGGGGGGATCAGTGAAGCATTCAAGGGGTTCATAGTTATAGGATCAGAGATTAAATCTGGCTATTCCTTAGGTAAGAAACACTAACACACAAGATCTTCCATTTCCCTGGAAACAAAATTTGGAGATAAAGTGTAAAGTAATTTGTTCTCCAGCTGCTTTGAGCACAGGAACACATCTGTCTACCACCTGGCACAGGCCAGTCTTGCACACTGGCTTAGAGTAACATGTTTATTACAACTCCTGTCCTGACCCTCTGGACAAGCTGGGCTTACGCTCAAACTATAGAGTGATTATGAGCCAGTGTGTGATGTCAAGCTGTCCTGAAACTGCTGAGTCCGCACCACTCGCCCAGAAAGGGATTCCCCTCCCCTCCTGTGCACTGGCCCGCTAATGGAGAGATGCGTGCTCTGACAAGAAATGCCAGGCCCAGTCTGTCACCTGTGCCCAGTGTTGCTAATCATCTGTGCAGTCACAAGGCTGTCTGAGGCTCCACACCCCTGCCTGCAGCCCATGTGCACTCACACTGGGATGCCATATACTGAGCAGGGCCATGATTTCACCACTTGGGAAGAAAGAGACTTAGAGCAAAATTCTGGAGGAGCCCAGCTTGTTCTTCCCCATCTGTCCATTGGGGGAGGAAGTTAAGTTTTCCAACAGGCCACCTTCTTACTTAGGCCAGAAGAAGCCCAAGTTCAGAAGAGCATTACAGGAAAGAGGGTGTAACTGAAAAGGTTCTGCCATCTCATCTTGAGGCCTGCAACGCGCTGACACGGTCCTGTCCCACAAGGGGAAACTGAGGCCCCAGGAGGTTAAAATATAACTGAGCCATGAGGAGCCTAGACTGTAACTAACTTCATAGGAGGCCTTCCTAGCAAGGGAGGATGTTCCCTTCCAGGGAGCCTCCCTGCTCCCCACCCCTGTTCTCTTCCAGCCTTCAGTCCCGCTGCCTGACGCTGACCTAAGTCCCCAGAGTCCCTGGAACACACGGTGACAAGCTCTAGCTATTTCCTGAACAATAAGCAAATGTCCAAAATTTCATGTTTTTGCTAAGATGCCTGATACCTGCAGATGACTTAAGTGAGCAAACACAACAACCTTTTCACTTATTTCAGCAAATTCATCTTGGAATGGAAGAAAAAATCCTCAAGCCCTATTTCTTCCCTGTCCCCCACCCCCAAGGCCTGGTTCAAAGGAATATAAGGACTTTTCTTAGGAGAGCAAAGGAAAACGCCCTTTTCCTGGGACACAGGAATACTTTGAGCGCAGGCAGAACTTCTCAGAAGGGATTCACGGCGTATCTGCGACAAGTTCAGGCTCACACGCGCCGCTCAGCCGCCGGCTGGACCCACTGCTCGACTCTGCGCCGCGCCTGGTCTTGCCTGGCCGGGGAGAGCGCGTCTCCGCGTCCGGACCAGGGTTCTGGAAGTTCGTGATCGCCTCCTTGCAATGGGAGGTTTTGGTGCCGCTTTTCAATGGGCTGCCGCAACCCCTAACTCCGAAACCACTGCAAGAGGATGGTGCTTCTGCTCTGAGTACCAGGTTCGTGCACATACGTGAGAACACACACACACACACACACACACACGCGCGCGCGCGCGCGCTCGCTCCTTAGGGGCCTTCCCTCTTCCGCGTGCCCTCGTGGTTTGGAATTCGCGCCAGAAGCCCAGGGATCCGGCAGCGCGCGGGAAGGTCGGAGCGACCCGCGTCCGGCAGCAGTGAGCGAGCCCGCAGAGACGTGAGGTAAGTAAGGCACGCGAGTCGTCCTGGATACTCACCGGGACCTCTGCAGCTGCTCGAAGGCGCTGGTGCTGCCCCCCTGGCCCGCTTGCTCCAGGGAGCAGTAGTTCTGCGAGGTCTGCCTGGAGAAGGCGATGGGCAGGATTCCCTGAGTGAACGAGTTGAGGCGGCCTCGACTGCCGCTCCCACTCCCGGGGGTCCCAGAGCCCAAGAAGGCAGCCGCCGGCACCTGTACGCTGGTAAAGGCATCGTCCTCCTCCAACTCCTCCTGCCCGGCGCCCCCAGGCCCGTCGGGCAGCTGCAGCTGAGCGCAGGCGGCTAGAGGCGCGAGCCGGGGCGTCTGCAACTGCTCCCCCGACGCCCGGCCCGCGCCCAAGGGGCCAGCGAACCCTCGGGCCGCCCCGGGGCCGAGCACGGCCGCATGGCCGCCGGAGGCCAGGAGTGGTAGCGGCGAGGGCGGCGGGAAGCAGGAGCCAGATCCAGCTGCCAACGCCGCCGCCGTGCCCGCCGCGGCGAGCGCGCTGCAGCCGCCCCGCTCGGCGGCGGCTAGCAGGCTGAGTCGAGTCCTCGCGCCGCAGGCGCTGCCGGCGCCCGACTTGGCCGCACCGCTCTCCTCGCCGCCAGCCCACTCCTCATCCTGCAGCGGCGGCCGGCCGTCCAGCGAGATGTTGGTGAGGAAGGAGAGGGCAGCCTGGCGGCGCCGCGGGTCCATGCGCGGCTTCCTGGGGGGCTCGGGCGGCGGCGGCTGGGCCGGCGCTGGGGCCGCGGGCTGGGGCTGCTGCTGCGGCGGCGGTTGCTGCAATCTGCTGGTGCCCGCGGCGTCGGTGCCGGCGCTGCTGCTGCTGCTGCTGCTGCTGCTGCGGACGGCCGTGCCGGCGGTGGCGGCTGTGGTGGCGGCAGTCGCCGCCATTGTGTCCGTCTGCGGCGATATTTCCGCGATGCCGGGAGAAGCGAGCGGCGCCCGAGTGCTAAGCGGCGGGCGCGAGCGCCAGTGACCCGGGCTGGGCAGGGCGCGGGGCGCGGGCGGCGTGCGCGGCGGCCCGGCCCCCCAGCGGGCGGGCCATGCTCGCCCCTCGGTGCTCAGGCGGGGGGCGCTGTCGCCCCGGCCCACGCGCACGGCTCGCTGGCAATCCGCCCGCCCTCCGGCCGCCTGGGGGTTCGGTCCCGGGCCCTCCCCGCCCCGGCTGTCTCCGGCTCACGGGCCCGAGTGTCCGTATTTATAGGTGCGCGCGCCCCGCGCTCGCGCTCCGAAGCGCTCTTTGCAAAAACACAGTATCACGTGTGGGGAATGAAACCTGGGAGGAAAACAAAGCCGCAGGCGGCGACCGCGGAGGCAGGCGGCGGGAGGCGGGGGGGCCGGAGGAGGACGAAGAGGAGGAGGAAGGGAAAGCCGAGCGGGTGGCGGGGCTAGGGATCCGCCGGGCGGTCAAGGTAGTCTGAGCTTCCTGCGGGGAGAGTTGGTGGCTCCCAAGGCGCGCGCCCAGGTGAGGGAAGCGAGCACGTTTCCCCGCCGCGCTAGGACTGGGATTGGGGGCGCGAGCAGAACCCCGTGAGTCACGGAATGAGGATGTGGTCTTGGGAGAGTTGTGGGTCTGCAGGACAATTAATTAGAGCGACGCAGATTTGACCTGCGAGTTTGTTAACTGGACTCCGAGCTGCCGTTTGCCCCCGAGAAATACGTCCTTATAGTTACACACGGTTAGGACCACACCCCTTATGTGGACAGTCCTACCTTGAAGCTGCCTCTAACCGTTGAGTTTGTGTCTCATTCATTTACAGGCTGAGGATGCAGCCCCAGACATAAATGCCCACCCCGGTGTGCATAAGACCCCAGGCGCGCAAACGTCATCCCTACCGCCAGACTAACTCACCTCCGTTTGATGGTGCTGTCGCTTTACATCTCTTAGCAAAGGCCAATATGAATTTTTACTTTGGCGCAGAAATGTGCTCCGTTTTCCCTGAAGACAGAGGTAAGCTAAGATGGCCTCACACCCTTTTCCCCTTGTCACCTTTCAAATTTTTGTGGGTTATGTTCTCTTTTTCTCCCATGTAAACTGGAAACAATATGCACACTTTCTGTCATTTATTTCATAAACATCCATTTGGCATCTACCATGTCTTCTATCAAGACCTGTCCAAGGACTTGATGGTTCTTAAAGAGTTGAAATTTTGGTTCTTCGAGAAGTCTCCGGTGCTGTACCCCGGCCCTACCCCCAACAAATGCCTGTCTGGGGGATGGAATTGGGTACCAGTAGCGAACTGAAAACGAATGCGGGTTTCCCTGTGCGGTTTGGGTGACTTACCAAATGCAGTAGGAACAATTGTCACACTGAATTGCACTCTGACATCTAAGAAACCTCTCTACACTTTTCTGAGGGAGAAGCAATGTGTTTAAGATCAAGGGATTAATTTAACTGAAGGTTTAAATTTAGCCTTGTTGCTAATGGGTAATTCTCCATTGAAATTCCACTCCAGTTCGAGTTCAGAAAAGTAAATTGAGTAATGTAGAGCAAATACACCCTTCCAGAGACATGCAGCCAGCCTGGAGGATGAGATATGGGTGAGTTCAGGTTACAGTTGCTTAGGACAAACGTGGCACATGGCCCTTTACAGGGACAATTGTTCATTTTTTATTTTATGCCATTTTTAGGCCTTTTGAAAAAGTGGAACCTAGTATGTATTTATAGCAACCTTACAGCAGCTAAATGACCAGCTCTGTGTAATTTCATTAGGATTTTAATTATTCTGTTTAACTAACTACTTGAAACTTCCAAGCTGCTTTATTACAACTAACTTAATTTACCTGACAGCTGGCCTGGTTGTGCTGGCAGGCAATGTTAAATAAAACAACAACTCTGCACTTGTGAAAGAAAAAACTTTTTTTTTAATCACAGTAGGGATACATGTTAATTGCAGAATGTTTCGAGAATAAGATAAGCAAAGAGAAGTAGGGGGAAAAAGCTTCACTAATAATCTCATCTCCTATGGAAATAACTAATACAATTTTGGTTTCTGTCCTATGTGTATTTTTAAACAAAAGTGAAAGCAGGCTGTTTGTGTCTTGTGATTTTTGCTTGCTGTGTTGTGGTTATTTTTCCACTTAGAATGTTCTTCTATAGCATCATTCTGATGCATGGTGTTCAGTTTGTTGGAGAAACTGTCATTATTAAGCCTGTGCTCTACATTGAACATTTAGGTTGTTTCGTCTTTTGCTGTTATAAAGAGTAGTGATGACATCCTTTGTTTTTTAGCCATCCAATATTATTTTATTGGGTTACATAGATGCTGGGGCGAACAGCATATCATGTTCTTAATCCAGAAAAATTGTTCTAATCTGCTTCCTCACTCTTGCCAGCACTGGGTATTAAAATTTTTTCATCAATATTCATTTCTTTGCCCATTTGATGCATCCCTTAGGCTATTTTAAGAGTTAAATATCCAAAATAATTTCAAATATTTATTAAAGCATCAAACAAGAATTAATATTGATTTAACCTCCAAACTGCTTTTATGGGGATCAGGAGAGATGTAGTTCACCTATTGTGTGCTAGCCACAGAATATTTCTAATCCTTATGACCACTCTGCAAGGGAGTTGGGGAGGGGGTCATTATCTTCAAAAGTTTCCAGATGAGGCTCAGAAAAATTAAATAATTTGCCCAAGGTCACTACCTGGGCCAATAAGCAAATTTACTCTTAAGACCCATACATATTATAGTGCCCTCTGCTGGGGAGGATGTTTTATGACGGGGGCCATCTCCGCATTTAATCTCATACTCACATTTGAGAGCCAGCTATAATGGAAATAAAACAAGCTTTGGAGGAAGGGGATCTGGGTTTCAAGAGCAAGTCTCTTAACCTCTCTAAGCCAGTTTCCTCTGGGTTATTCTGAGGTACCAATGAGGTTGCTTGAGAAACATTTTATAAAACTTTAAAGTACTTTTTAAAAGATCTGTTCTTTATATTATCCTAATCTACTTATCTCCTGAATTTTTCCAAATTCACTTATTTTTCACCTATTTATACATGAATCAAGTATTATTAGGCAACTTCTATGTGCACAGCACCATTTGCTACAAAAGGTAGACAAAGAAGTATAGCTTTTAAAGGCCCTTGTGCCCTTGAGTGACTACCAGAAGCTCAGGACATACTTAAGTAAAAATGTGAGGCAGACTCTGATTAAGTGATCAAATGAGCAATTGACTGGGACTATATAAGTTATCATAGTGTGAAAAAGAAGCTTTTTATCTGAGGGGAGGCCTCAGGCAAGAGCCAGGATTTCAGTTGACTTGGGAAATAAAGGAAAAAAGGAGGAGGACAGTTTAGGAAGAGGAAATTCTGCAAATTCCTTATGGATTGCAGGCACAGAGGACTAGAACTTGTAGTGTAACTCTTACTGGTTTGCCAGGGTTTGTTTTTTTCCATTTACTTCCATACTGCTCCTTCCAAAAGCCCATTCTGAAAACTTTAATTGCATGCATGAACTGCTTTGATTGACACATATGGGAGTCAATTTAAAAATGAAAGAAAGAAAAAGAACCTACAAGTAATCACTGGCCCTTTAAAAAAAAAAATTCAGCAGACCAAGAAGTCTGAAAATTAGCTTAGAGATGACAGTGGATATCACTCATTAAAGAAGCCACCTAAGTGGTATTAACACGGGATTCTGATGCCAGCGAGGCCCTTACAGACTTATGACCTTTGGGGACTCCTGCTTAGAAAAATCACAAAATGTTGGCATTTGTTGCCTCATAAGCAAAGGTAGGTTTAGTAATATTTCACCCTGCAGAGTTGTGAGGATTAGTGATAGTATAATGCTGTAACTAGCAGAGGGTCTCGGGTAGGTAGCTATTACTGGAAAAATGCAAAATATAGAAGGTGCCCCTAACAAAGGCCAGGATGTTTTAAGTTCTAGGTTTTTATAGTTTTCACTAGTCCTGCCAGGCAGGCAGGACCATGAGACACTTCGGATGTCAGCTCCAGTTCAGAACAGATGATTTTACTGCATGTTCCGTAAAAGTGCAGGCTGCTGCCTGCTTTTTATAGGCATAAAATATAGGCATAGGGTTGGTGAGAAACCTGCTACTTTCCTTAATCAAATGAAAGTTAGATTTTCCAAGATTGGAAATGGAGACTGTCCAAGAGGCAGTCGTTAAGGCCCCAACTCTTGAAATTCACCTTCCCCATGGGGACTCTGGATCACTTCTTTGTCCTGGGAGGAGGGGATAGAAATTGATGGGGGAGGGGGCGTTATTGTTTCTCCCTTTACAATTTGGCAAAGATACCTTAATTTCCATACTTAATTTTTCCAAGACATCTGAGACTAAATACAACATTTAAATAGGACTTAACTAGAAGCTCAGGGCTTTTGAATGAAGAAATAAACTCAATAAGTAATAAACAGCCACCGATTGCAGAATGTGACTTGTAGAATGTGACTTACTTGTGTTTCTCATCTCAGTATTTCCTAAATGCCAGTCTCACACTAGGTTCTGGCTTAGGTCCTGTGAACAAGAACAGGTTATAATCCCATCCTGGAGCCCTCCAGCTAATAGCAGAGGAAGTCATGGTAATATTTTCACCCAAATACATAAGTATTTTTTTAAAGAGAGAGAAACAGCTGTATGCACAGGGTTCAACCAAACCCCAGCACACCACCTAGAGTAGGGGCTGTCTCAACCTTTGTCCCCAGCACCCCCCACCTAGGATGCTCTCCTGTCCCTACACAGGAGAAGATGCCCCGGGGAAATGGCACTCCTGCTCCTGGCCACGGTCCCACTCTCCAGGTCTCCTTCTCCTGTCCGTGGGCCTGCCCGTCCCTTGGGGGTTGGCACCAGCAGCCCCTGACCTTGTTCATCCATGGGCCCAAACAGGATCATTTGTTCTCTGAACCCTCACCCTATGTGGAGGAAAGAGTAAGAAAGATCTTGTACCACAGTACCTCCCTAGTACAACGTGGGGCCTTCAGACTTTTACGATTCGTATGAGAAGCTGAGAAAACTAGACAATAGGGCGTGTCCGCTGGACTGTATATACAGTCATGTAAGCGTGAGTTACTAATTTACCAAGGACAACAGCTCAAGGCAAGAATGGACTGAGATCCATCGTCAATCTGGGGAGACGTGCCAGTAACCCTTCGTCACCTTCAGAGTGTTTTTAGAGTAGGAAATCCAAAACAGCAGTGCACATGCATTTACTCTTCGAATTTTCCTCTGGCCCCTCAGAGCTCTCCCGTGGATGCAGCCCAGCCAGTTGCAGAGGAGGAGGGATAACCGTTCATGATGAATGGTCCGGCCCACAAGCCCTCCTGAGAGTGGGGCAGCCAATGGGCCTAGGTTTGGGTTTTCAGATTCCCAGCTCTCCCACTAACCTGTGACCTCTGGGCCTCAGCTTCTTCCTCTCAAGGCTGGAGCAAATCCTGTCTACCTCGCATCGTTATCGTGCAGATTAGAACCAAGGCGTGTGTGCACCTCCTAAGTGTGTAACACGTGGTGGGTGCTTGTGAATGGTGGCTGATGTCATTACAGAAGGAGCCCCAGGGGAGCACGCTGCCGATTGGCCATCCCGTTCCACTGCCGAAGGCGTGAACTGTCCTGGAAGAAACCTGGCATCAGAACTGTGTTAAGAAAATACATTTCAGGTGCTTCCATGGGAGGTCTTCAGTCTTCCAAAAGGAGATTATTCATGCCCATAATGGCACCCAAAATCCACCTGCAGAATTTTTATGAAATTGGCATTTTAAAGAAAATCAGTGAATTTTCTTTGTTGTGTTACTTTTATACTTGAATTATAGCAAACTCTTGATTTTATTTTCCTTGAAATTAACCTTTTTTTTTGGAAATTATACTGGTATGCATGAATAACCTCACATACAAAGAAAAAAAGCACTTCTTACTCTTATGTAATTATAGCTCCGGAACATGCAGCTCACACGTGGCCGGCACACACTGGCTTCCAGTGAAGGGCCCTCTAGAGTGTGCATAAACTGGCGGGCCTAGAAGGCTCTGTGTCTCCCAGGAATAAAAGCATTATTTATAGCGTTTGCGTTTGTTCAGGTTACTCTCACATCAGAGAGGGATAAACGTGGCTAGATTCCGGGGGAAACATCACTTTGCCTGCCACTGGGAAGTTCAGCCGGGATAATCAGTGGTCTGTGATAACGTTCACCGATGAGCAAACTACGTGAAGAGACAGCTCACAGAAAGTGAAATGCACGTGCCTACCAATCACTTGAAAAAAGGAGAAATAAGAGTGCTGGACACTCTTACACTGCTGGCGTAGATTAGAACTTTCCTTTCTGGAAAGTCATTTGGCAAATGTATCAAGAGCCTTAAAAGAGTTCACGATTGAGAGCATGGGCTTGGGAGTTAGACTGGCCGGGTTAAATTTCGGCCCCACGTTACCCCGCTTACTTGTGCTTCCAGTTAGGTCATCTGTGAAATGGGAATGATAATATCAACCTTATGGCATCGTTATGAGGATTCAGTACAGTAACAGTTCAGTTAATGCTTGGTACACAGTGAGCACTCAAGAAATATAGTTTACTGTGATAATCCGAAGGAGCTAGTGAGAAACAAGTTCAAACATTTATGCACAAAAAAATATTCATTGTAACATTGTTTAAAATAAAGGAAGCTTGAAAAAAAAAATCCCTGAATGTGGAGCAATGGAAAAACTCAGAAAATTACGGTTTTCTCAAACAATGGGATATTGTGCGTCTATTTTTTTTTAATTTTCTTTACCAAGCTTTCTGAAATGATATGAAAAATGTTTTTTGGAACAATGCTTGCCAAATGCAGCAGAATAGAAATTAGATAGATCACAATATCTCAACTTTGAGAAGAAATGAATGGAATTGTTTTAAATACTAATATGTGCTTCTTAAGTACCTGTGGCCAGAAAGTTAAATCACTGCATAGGATAGTAGGATTATGGTGACTTTTATTTGCTGCTTTTTGCTTATGTAAATAGAAATAAGTGTGTGGCATTATAGACACTGCTTCCCAATGAATAATTTTTAAAATATTTTTAAATGCATAGAAATAAAGCTTGGAAGAAAATATAACCAAATGTTAAATGGTGGACTTATAGGGGATTTTTTTTTTCAATTTCTTTAGGGATATTAGGAAGCAACTGGCCGTCTCTGCCACAGCTGGGTAGGAGGCAGCGAGAAGGAAATGCCTTCTAGTAAGGAAACCAAGCATGAATGAAGGTGCAAAGACAGGGATAAGAAAGGAAAGGACTTTTTGAAAGTGGCTGGCTATGAATAGACCTCCCAGAACAGCTACATTAAAAGGGCTGTAGCAGGGAATAAGGGGAGAGAATGTTGAAAAAACAGAATTTAGAGCCAGATCATGAGGGCCCTGAATCTTAAAAGAAGGAATTTGAACCTATGGGTCCTAGAGAGCCAGAGGTGATTTTTAAACAAGAAGTGACACGTGTGTTGAAAGCCAAACCAAAGGAGTGTTACTTTGGCAAATGTGCACATGGGGTTGAACAGAGAGACTTAAGAGCAGAGAGGGTTTTTCCTTTGTCTTCCCTTTATTTTTCATTCATGCAGTGTGCATCGAGCCTCTGCTTTATGCCATGCTCTCTGCAAGGCAGCCAGTGAGGCAAGGTCCCAGGCTTCAGAGAGTTAACAGTCTGCTGAGAAACCTGGGGAAAGAGAGCAAAGGGAACAAGGTGGGCTCCCCTTTATGTTTAGGCCCTGAAACGGTCATTCTGACCTACTAGTTTGATTAAATTCTCACCACAGCCCTGCTGTTTATCCTGTCTGACTGATAAAGAGACAGAGGCTCAGAAAAGTTGAGCGTGGGTTTGTGCCTCTGCTCACGCTGTTCCCTCTGTGACATCTTAGGGTGGAGGTCTGTGCCAGCAGGGAGCGGCTGAATGCTCGGGGTCAGAGAGGCCCCCAGAGGAGGTGATATTTGAACTTGGACTCTAGTGTACATGTGACATAGGGCATTTCAGGCCATCAAAGGCACGGGACAATAATGTTAGAACTCTATTGCAACAATTTGAGCCCGAGGCAGTAACACTTGGAATTGGCAGTGAGAATGGAAAAGAAGGGTCAAGGGTGAGAGGCATTGAGGAGAAACTGGCTTCCAGATTTCCAACCTGGGGGGCAGCTATAATTCCCGAAAGAACCAAAAGTACCCCAGGGAGAGGGGAGCAGATGAGAGCGTAAGACTCTGGCTAAATTCTGGCATGAGTTTCTCTCCTGCACTGTCACACAGTGGCCCAGTGGAAAATAGGAAGATCTCATTTTTCTAAAACACAGCTTGATCAGATGGAAAGAGAAGGTGGCTTTGTGTTTGTACCGTCACCATCCCCCGGTGTAGTTACAGATGGGCTCACATGGTGGATGGCTGAGGACACTGGCCTCTGAAGCCTTCCACACTGGCCATAGTCACACACTCATTTGCCCTCGGAGACACAGTTTCAGAGCTGAAACAGCATTCTGGGCCCTTTTTGTGATGTACTGGAGAGAAGGTGTTGGAAACAAACTATTCCAGGACCAGGCTTGTTTCGGCCATCTTCTAGGATCCCTTTGATTGCAGGTGACAGAAGCCCAAGTCAAAGCAGCCTAAGGAGAATTTATCCAAAGAAATAGGAAGATCTCAAGGGACACAGAAACAGGAATACAGCTGGAGCCCAGGCACACGGAGGACTGTGGATGTGAATGCCTGGGGGCCTGCCTTTTCTCGCTCTCAGCCTTCTTCAGTGCCTGGTTCAGGCCCCATCATCTCCCTCGGCAGACTCTGCTCCTCTTGTCCACTGGGCAAGAAATGTGGGCCTGCCAGATTCCCACCTTTATAACCTACAGAGCCTGGACCCTCTGGGTTTCCATTTCAAATTGACCAAGAAAGACTGATTGGCAGGGCTTGTGCAGGGCAGGCCCTGGACCTCTCATCTTGACTAACAGGCATTCACTCCCAGAGGCAGACAGATGGTGTGGGGGACAGCTGGCAATTCCCAGGAGAAGGGAGGTATGGGGCAGATAAATAAGATCTAGCCTACTGGGGCACCTTCTTAACTTCTGTAGGCCTAATTTCCTTGCTTGGAAAATGGAGATATACTCTCTACCTTGGGGGTTACTCTTGTGAAGACTAAAGAAGATAAAAAGATGTCAATGGTACTCAGACTTGTCACCAAGTGCTCCTAAAGACAAAAGTGAGTAGACCAACAGCCTGAAGGGTCTGTTGGTGAAGCCTGAAGCAGGACATTTATTTGAGGTCTTCTTTTTAGCATTGAAATGTGTGGGCTATGGGAATTTAGCATATGATAAAACTGACATCTCAAACTAGTAAAGATAAGAAATTATTTAGTCAGTGATGTTGGAATTGGCTGGGTTGCCAGTTGGGAAAAAATAAAAAGATCCCTTACAGTTTACATTGGGTTAAATTCCTGATGGAAGAAAGATTTAAATGCAAAAAAATGAAATCATCAAGGTAGTTAGGACAAGTGCTAAAGACTTTAGCAAAAGAACCCGGAACATGTATTCATGGTATGCTGAGTTCAGCACTGCAACTCCAGCACCTAAACCAGAGCTTGGCAGAGAGAACTTAATCCATTTTTGGTGGAATGAATCAGTGAGAGAATATTTTTTAAATCATCCCAGACAGGGGAGAAGCCTTTCTAAATGCGGCATAAAGCCCAGAAGCTATGAAAGCAAAGGTAAATTCAGCTTATATATGAGTGTGTGTGTGTGTGTGTGTGTGTGTGTGTGTGTGTGTGTGTGTATAAAACAAATGACCAAAAGGGAAGGGGCGGTGAAGGGAAGGAACCAAACTAATCAAAAGACAAACGTACTAGAGGGAAATATTTGCAATTCACATCTCAGAAAGGACCCTTCCTTCATATTTAAAGAAATCTTAAATATTGATAAGAAACAAAGTCAACAATTCCGTAGAAAAAGGGACAAATGATTTGAAGAAATAGTTCCCAGAATACAAAATACAAATGGGTCTTGAACATCTAAAAAAAAAGATATGCAATGTCCTTCATAATTTAAGAAAAGCAAATAAAAACTCTAATGAGATACAAGTTTTCACCTACCAGACTGGCCAAGGTCAGAAAGTTTGAGGACACGTTATTATCTGTGGTGCGTTGGCTGAGGGATCAGGGAGCAGAGACCCTGATACAGTGTGGACTGGGAGAGCTCTTCAGAGGGCAAGTGGGCTGTGTGGTGCTCCATGTGACCCACTTCCAGGAATTTATCCTGCAGATACACTCACACATGTACAAATGAAGAGTATTCAGGGTTACGTTTGTTGAAGCGTCATTTGTAATAGGAAAGTATTGAAAATAACCATCCCCGGGCTGGTTAACAAATTCTGGCACATCCATACAGAGAAAAATTGTGCAGCTATTCAAAAAAATGAAATAACTTTTGGGGATGCTAGTTAGGTTTATTTATTTATTGTTAATGGAGGTACTCGGGATTGAACTCAGGACCTCACACGTGCTAGACGTGTGCTCTACCAATGAGCTCCACCCTCCCCCCGAAGAATGAAATAACTGTTTATGAACATTTATGAAAAGGTCTCCAAGACGTAGTGTTATCTGAAAAAAGCAAGCTGAGGGGCATTGTGTATTTTGTGCTCATAATATATACCAAAAAAAAAAAAAAATTCCACATACGTAGGTACTTAGCTTGTACTATGTATAGATGATTTCTGGGAGGAATCCCAAGAATCTGGAAATAGTGGCTGCCTCCTGGGAGTGAAGCCGGGTGCTTGGAGAAGAGAGGGGTATATTTTCATTCTAGACTCTCTTATACCTTTCAAATTTTGCTTCATGAATATATATTACCTCTTCAAATAATAAATTAAGAACAATGTGTGTTAATTTAGCATTCTGCTCTATAATATATCCACAGTTGAGTTAATGTAAAAATAATGTTTTAAATTACTTACCTTACACTAATTAACTTTCCCTTCCAAATCTTTCAATGCAATTAAAATTCTAGAAAGACGCAGCACATTTATCCTGGGACTTTGTCTCCTGGGCACACCAGGAAGTAGCCCCTTTCTGAAGAGAAGAGAACTTTGCAGAGTGTTTGGCACATCAAGTAGCTGCCCTACAAATGTGAGTTCCTGTCTCTGTGGGAACAGAACTGTTCTGGGAGGGGACCTTTGCTCCAGTGGCAAGGACAAGGGCCCGATGAGTGTCTTATGCCCTGAGCAGGGCCTTCGGAGACATCCCATGAAATCCAAGGTCATATAGGGTCCATGTTCTTCAGCCTAGCCCAGTCTCTTGCGCATAGTAAGCACTCAAAAAATATGTTTCTGGAATGAATGAATACACCAAGAGTTACAGGAATCTCGCCGGAGGGAGTGACAGATGCTGTTGGGAAGTTTCCAGGAAGTCCTATAAATAGGTGACATTTAACCTGGGGCTTTGAGAAGGAATCCCTCACCTGGAGAACAAGGGGATAAAGTGGGATTTCAGACAAAGAGAACAGCCTACCTTTGGGCAGAGAGTGAGGGAGAGGAGCCTGGAATGCCAGCAGTGCTGAGCTCACAGAACACCTACCCGCCCTGCTTGGGGCAGCCGTCAGGTGCGGTCAGTTACCTCGGGGACATTGCTTGTGATGGCTTTGGTGCAATGACCCAGTGCCTTGTTCTTAAACTGCCGCATTCATTGTATTGTCTTCACCGAGAGCCACAGGTAATAGAAGGCCACGATACCTTATCCAGAATCCAAAACACTTTGAAAATCCAAAGTTGTTTTTTTGGTGTTTTGTCAGCAAAACCTGCCCTGAGCTGATCTGAAGCTATACGTAGACTTAATTCATCCCACTCTATGTGTCTGTTTATATGTTTTGCTGTAGAAATATGTGTGCTTGATTATAGGCTGCTGTTCTAGAGCCTGCAGAGGGGTTACATAACATACTGTAGGTGCCCCATACTGCTTGTCTAAAATCTGGAAAATTCTGAATTTTGAAACACATTTGGCCCCAAGAGTTTTGCACGAGGATTTGCAGTCTAACATAATCAACCAGCACATGTCATGTTTAAAAATAAATGTAATAATCATGCTTTGGATGTAAAAGAAGAAATAAAAGAAGAGAAATTTATAAAAAAAAAATGATGTATATTTCAATATATGAATACTGGAACAGGACTGCACTAGAAGATTTAACACAGGTCGGGTGGAGAGAGTGGGGGACATAGACCCCTTCTGTGAGGAGGTAGGATTGCCCTTAAAGTAGATTCTTGAATGTGGCAATTTAAATGCAGCTGATAAAGTTGTACATTATTTTTTTGCAACTCAAATACTAGGATTGAGATTGCCGTGATTTTCCAAAATGGTGAACAACTCTAGGTAAAGTTCCAAGTGTAAAAAAATACAGTCTCCCTCAATTTACTCAATAGTTGCATTCCTGGAAAATCTGGTGCAGGTGAAAACCATGCAAGATTACTTTGTGTTCATTTGTAAAACATAATTAGGTTTTAGGCCCAGATAATTATAATGAAGTTTTTTTATTTCAAGATACGTTTTAATGAGATGTTTGGAAGTGATTCAGGATACAGGACAATTACTTGTGGTGGGCGACTGCCTCACACATGGCAGGACGCTGCATGTCCCTGGTCCCACATGTTCAATGTCAGTAGTGTCCCCCAGACAGATCATTATGACCATCAGAAGTGCCCCCTCACATTTCCAAAAACCCTGGGGTGGTGGTAACCTCGGGAGGGAACACGGCTCATACCCAGTGACGCTCAGAACCAGCGGGTGGAGAAGCCGGCAGGCGTTGGCAGATGAGTCAGTAGAATCCCAGGACACGTTCGGTCCAGCTGGGCAATCCCACAGTCAAGTCTGGACTGAGCAGTTTGGATGCAAAGAACCTTGTTTTCCAGAACCTAAGGCTCAGAGAGACACACTGGCATCAAATACCTAAGTTTCTCATCAGGTGTGCCAGTGTGGAGCTGTGGCTCTCCAACTGGCCGACCTGCAGGAGGTTTTGGCTTTGAGCATCACTCTCCCCTGCCAGTGAGATGGCACCTTCTCCAGTGGGCTGATGGGCCACATGGTACTTGGCAGATCCACCCAGGTTGGGGAGTGTCAGGTAGCCCATGGCTGTGCGCCCTCCTTTAACAATCTCCAAGTCTCAGTGTATCTTAACAGTTAAGAATTAAACACAGCAGCATATTCACAAGAGCCAAAAGGGGAGGCAACCTAAGTGTCCTCCCGTGAGTTGATGGACAAAAAGAACATGTGTTGTATATATACAATGGAACATTATTCAGCCTTAGAAAGTTAGGCAATTCTGACACCTGCTACAGCATGGATAAAACTTGAAGACATCACGGCTAAGTGAAATAAGTCAGTCACAAAAAGAGAGATACCGTCTGATTCCACTGTCTAGAATAGTCAGATTCAGAGAGATGGAAAGTGGAATGGTGGTTGCTGGGGGCTGGGGAGAGGGGAATGGGGAATTATTGTTTAATGGGTAGAGTTTCAGTTTTGCAAGATGAAGAGCTCTAGAGATGGATGGTGGTAATGGCTGCACAGTAGTGTGAATATACTTAATGCCACTGTACTGCACACTTAACAGTGGTAAAGGTGGCAGGGGGGAGGGTGTAGCTCAAGTGGTAGAGTGCATGCTTAGCATGCGTGAGGCCCTGGGTTCAATCCCCAGTACCTCCTCTAAACAATAAATAAGCAAACCTAATTACCTATCCCCCAAAAGAAATCTAAAAATAATATTAAAAAATATTTTTAAATGGTTAAAATGGTAGCTTTTATGTTATGTGTATTTTAGCACAAATAAAAATTTAAAAACGAAGAGCTGAGGTGCTGATGGAAAGACTAGAAACCGAGTATGGGGCTCTGCTGTTCACCAGGCTGTTGTGGATCTTGGCCGAGTTCACCTCTCTGGGTCTCAGTTTCCACATCTGTGAAATACGGATAATGACTGTACTGTGCTCGGGGCGGGAGGCACATTCCGAGGTTCACTCACAATCGTGTGTGTAAGCCCCGGGGCACGCTGTCAGTACTCAGAAGTGTGGTTGTTATGTGCATGCAGAAGTCACTTGTTCACTGCTCAGGAAAGCAATCTTTTCCCCTCAGACACTCCTATAGAAGCATCTGGGGAGCATTTGGCCTAACAGTGATGGTGTTAGATGGACACTAAGAGAGAGTGACTGGGGACCCAGGGCGGTGCATGTATGAGCTTCCTGGGTCTCCTGACTGGGGTCAGCATCCTCCCCACCCCTGCCCACAGCGAACCATCCTTAACAGGACTCTGGGCAACTTGGCTGTATCCAGAGAAAGCACTTCCTAAGTGCTTCGCCCAGAGGAGCACTTCTCCTTCAGTGTGAAACCTCCGCTGTTCCCATTTAGACTCTCAGGGAGGGTTGATAATTGTTGTTGACAGCAACGAGAAGTTCATTTTCTTTTGTTTTGGTTAAACAATAATTCTATTGGAAAATGTTCCCTGGTGCAGTAATTAATGACCGGCTGGAGCCGATAACGCTGGAGGTAAAGCAAAAGGCACTTAACCCAGCTAGTCATTAGCTACCAGGAAATGCTAGACCTGGAGGGTAATCCCTGCTGGTACAAATTCTGAAATTGGTAGGAAGAAAAGGGGGGGGGGGGGGGCGGGTAAAAAATCCTAAGCAATTTCTTTTTATGCAATGAAAAGTTTAAAAATGGAGCGTTGTGTTGCCATAGACACCGTTTCTGGCTCCGGGCTGTCCCCCACGCCTGCATCCTTCCGCACGGCAATTAGACATGGTTTTCAGCGGGGCAGCTGAGCCTCCTAAGTACCTATAATGAATATCTGCAGCTCCGGGCTCCTGCGGAAATCCTCAAGCCTTCACTTGTCACCGTAATTTCCTTGGGAAGTGTTTCTAATTACACATTTCTTGCTGCCTGCTCCAGGTCAAGCCTTCCTGTATACAATATACGAATTGCATAAAACCACAAAACAGTGAGGGGACCCAGGAGTGGTCCAAATTGCTATGTAGTTGTTTTTAACTGAGTAGTTAAGCATTACCAGGTGTAACAGGGCATCATTTGCATAAACGAAAATAACATTAAAGGAACAGCACGTGCCTCGTTCTTTATAAATCTCTGTAGAGGTCAGACCCATTTCAGCAAGACATTTGTATAGTAACAGAATTTCCAGCTCCAACACATGGACTGCTTATTTTAACTATTACAGCAGGGACTTTGTGAAGAGGAACTTAATTCTTTTGTATTACCTCCTGGGACCTGCCATTTAGGGAACTTCTGGCAGTCTAGTTTCCTGGAGGTGGACTCTCTTAGGTTAGGTAATTCTCCAAGATGTCAGGCAACTTTCATCCACTATTCTTAGAGAAAACTGAAGTCAGGTTGAATCTAAATCCAGGTGCTACTGTTTGGATGTTAAATTTTCTTTAGAGTTGAGTACATTGGAGGATCCTTTAGCTCTTGAAGAAGAGGCAAAAAAAGTTTTCTAAAAGGGTGGGTTTAACTGGGCTGGGGGTTCCCCTCCTCATAGGAGGGGTCTAAGTCCACCCATCTCTACCCTGCCTTGTGTTATGGAAGATTGAGCTTCTGCAGGACCCAGACGTACTGATCATCTTGGTGGGGCTGAGGGGTTGTGCTCAGCTGAGACTCCAGGTCGTGTCCACTTGGGGAGGGCTGGTTCTGGTCCCCACCTGCAGCTTGATGCAAGAACATGTTCTGACCTCCGTTCGCTAAGGAGTTTCTGCAGAAAGTGGCAGCCACTGCAAGAAATGGCATTTGGTCCAGGCTTCCTTCTGCCCACTGGCTCCTCCTCCCAATCTCTAAACGCTGAGGCCTGGGGCTCAGTCCAGGACCTCTTCTCTCTGTCTACACTCAGTTCCGAAGCAATCTCATCCAACTACAAGGCCCTAAATCAGTATCATCTGTAGCAGGTTGTGTTTTCCAGAGTCAGCCACAACAGTGTCTCCATCCTATATGCTCTTCTGCAATGTGGTTTTCACATTCTTTCCATTGAGAGAAGGGATCTCTATCCACACTCCTCCCCATCCCACCTTGAATCCAGGAGGCTGTAACTCTCCTTGTGGCCCAGAGAATGAGGTGGGAACAGTACTGCATGACTTCCAAGGCTAAGTTAGGAAAGACAAGACAGCCCCCACCTCGCTCACCGGTATGCTCACTTTTGGAGCCTGAGCTGCCATGTAAGCAGTCCCGCTACCACAGGGCTGCCATGCTACAGGGAAGCCCAAGCCACGTGGAGAAGCCACTCTAAGTATTCCAGCTGACAGCCCCTGCTGAGGTCCCCATGAATAGCCGCCTTCAACTGCCAGATTTGTGAGTAAAGATGCTTTCAGGTGATTCCAGTTCCTGCTATCAGGTTGCCTCTGGCCCTTGAGTCCTCTAAGCTGAGGCCCAAAGATTGTGGACAGAGGCTAAACATTCCTGCTGTGTACTGCCCTGAATTTTTAACCCACAAGTTGAGAGGTAAGTGAAATAGCTGTTTTAAGCTACGTTCTGGGGTCATTCCCTTGCCACAGTATAGATGCTGGAACGCCATCTATATGCCAGTATCTCCAGCTTAGGCCTCTCTCCGAGCTCTCAACTCACTAACCCACTGTTAGCTTTTCCTCTTGGGTGTCAAACAGGCTTCTCATAGAACATGTCTTCGATCCAGCTGTTGACCTGCCCTGCCCTGCAAAGCTGCCCTTCCCTCAGGTGTCCTCATCTCAATAAATGACACCATCACTTCCCTAGGACCCAACTGCTCAGGTTAAAAATCTAGACATAGTCAGTGGCTCCTCTTTTTCTCTCCCAACTCCCATGCAATCCGTCAGCAAATCCCAGCAGCTCCACCTTCAGAACATTTCCCAAATAGGATTACGTCTCGCCTACACAAACTGCATCATCTCTGTCCTGGATTGTTGCTATCGCCCCCTGTCTGGGCTCCCTGCTTCCACTCCTAACCTGTAGTTCCCTGCTCATCAAGTCTCCGGAAGCCGCAGTGATCATCCCAAGATGTAAATCATGTCATGAGCCTCAGCTCCTCCTTGTTCACTCCTCTGGCTGTTAACCAGAAATCTAGCTGGGCTGCAGGTGAGAACACACGCATCCAGTCTCTCCCTGTAGCATGGACTTGCTCACAATGTGATGGCTGGGTTCAGAGAGCAAGTGTCCCAAGAGAGAGAAGAGCCAGCTAAGAGCGCCATTCAGGACTTAGCCTAGGGTGTCAGGCAGCTGCACTTCTGCCACATGCTGTTGGTTGAGGCAGTTATGAAGGTCCGCCCAGGGACAAGGGCAGGGAACAGGGACTCCGCCTTTTAAGGAAGCCTGTTAGGGTCACATGCTAAGAGGATTGTATGTAATGGGATAGATATTGGTGCGGCCGTCCTTGGGAAATACAGTCTGCCATGCCATCCAGGAAGATTTACCTGCATAAGAAAGAAAATTGTACACCAAAAAAATTCACAAGCCAAATGTAAATGCAAAAGACAGTATAAAGAAATGCTAACTCTTCCCTGATGAGCCTCCAGGCGTTGTGGGTTGATTACAAGCACATTTGGCTGGTTACCTTTTTTTTTTTTTTTTTTTTTTTAAATAATACTACAGAGAGAAACTGGGTCTAATGTTCCTGCTTCCTTTTCTCTTTGAGGGCAAGAAGAGAATGCTCTCTTCTTCATCTTGACCTGGAAGGCTTGCCTCACATGCCACTTTCTCCACAGACCCTCCCTAATTCCCATTGTGTGAACACTTTTTCCCCATCTCACAAGGTTCTTAAACGTTCTTCCCTGCTTTGCAGTTACTCATCCGTCTCTCTCTTAAATCTTAACCTTTCTTTACTCCCTCGATAGTATACTGAACTATAAATTTCTCCAGGGACAGGGACTTTTTTCTTCTGATTTGTATCTGTTGCTTTTCTGCCCTGGTCTCTGCACTGTTCACATGTATTAATGATACAACGTGTGCTGGTGGAATTCACGAAGAAGCAGTTGTGTCCTGTGTCTCTCTCATCTATACTTAATATTTTTGGAATGTAGTAGGTATTCAATTAAAACGTGTTTTTAGTGAATGGATTGTGATCTACTAAATACAGGACATTTAAGAGGGAAATAAGCATAAGAGCTGGTACCTGCCTTCAATTACTATTTATAACTTGCCCAACAATAAAACAGCTGTCACCACAACATTGTAAGCCAACTATACTTTAATAAAAAAAAAGAGAGAGCTATCGCCAGGCAGTGCGTGATTATGATTTGTTGACAGAAGTCTGTGGGACTTAGAGAAAGCTTTCTAAGCCTATACAGCCAAAGTCAGGACACATAAAGGAGAAGACTGATTGTTTCTACCACATAAAAATGAAACACTTCTGTACATCAAAAAAAAATCATAAATACAATTAAGGCAAATGGAAAGCCAGGAAGAACCTGTCGATATATTAACAAAGGGTTAGTCTTTAGTATCTGGAGAGGTCTGCTATGTCAGTAAGAAAAAGACAAGTTTTTTTTTTTTTTTTAATTAGGGAAAAGAGATAAATACTCAAAACAAGAAGAAAATATAAATGGTTAGTAAACAGAAGGAAAAAAAAGTTCATGCTCATTAGTGATCATAGACTTCATAGTCAAACCACCCTGAAATAACATTTTTCTTTTATCAAATTGGCAAAGTATTTTTGTTAAGGTAATCCACATGTTGGCAAGACTAGGAAGACTGAAAATTGATGTTTAAGTTGCATGTCAAAAACCTTAGAAATGGGCATGCTTGTGACTTGGCATTGCAACATCCCCTAATTTATGCCAAAGAATTTATTGCTTGAGGTTTGCCAACGCCTATACACAAAGACACTTCATGAGGTACTGATTTTAATAGCAGAAAATTGGGATTAATGTTCAGCAATTGAAATTAATTTAAATTGGTTAAATACATCATAGCACTGCCATGCAATATAACATCATCCCGCCATTTCAAGTACTGATATGAAATAATATTTAATGAAGTGGGAACATATTCATGTTATATAGTTAATTTAAAAATTCAACTTATCAAGCAAATACAGAGTCATTTTACTTTTCATCATATATATGTATATATATTCCATAGTCATAACATACATGGAAGAAGCCTGGAAAGATTTACAGCAAAAATTTTAGGATTCTGTGATTTTATTTTTCCTCACCTCTTTTTTGTGTTTTTCGGCTTTCTATGCTAATGTTCTTTTCTATTCAGGAAAAGAATACCATTATTTCTTTTAAGTGGTGTGGAAGTTGCCCCTGAAATACAGGTGAGAATGCCAGTTCTCTCTCTTTCCTTTGAAAATATCTCTTGGCGCCATAGGCACACATTTACAACTGTCCATTTTCTCCTGAGAATAGAGTCGGGGTGGGAGAAATTTTGGTGAATGTTGGTACTTGCAGCTTATCCTGGAGTAAATCTTTAAGACTGTTGGGAATAGGTGCTCTGTGCTCGCAGAGTCAGAGAATATACATCAGCTTTCTTGTTCTCCTGTCTCCGTCATGTGGAAAGATCTGTGAGTGGAGAGCTTTGTTAATCCAAACTCAACTCCAGCCCCATAGGGAGCATGTCAGTCTCATGGACAACTGATTTGCTTTATCTGCTTTATCTCCTCTGGGCAGAAATAAAAGGGACAATACAATTAGTTCTGTGTACTGCTCATGGGGGTGGAGCTTAAGTGACTTACAACATTCTGCAGCAAAAATGAGATGGGTGTGCGAACTTGCATAGTAAGAGGGAAGCAAGGTTTACTGATTTTCTTCTTTATTGGGCTCTCAGTTTTATGAGGCTACACAAAGATCACTCAGAGAAGTCTGATGGGAACAGTCTCTAAGACTGAAAAATAACACGACCAATGGTTCAGCCTTCATGAATTCCTCTGACCCTGTTTCCAAATATAAGTCCTATATAAAACCACCCCATTTCACTTTGGGGACCACTAAAACTAGTGAATGTTACAGGACAGAAAAAAGGAAGAAGTTTTAAAAATATGTGTGTTCAGATACTTGCATCAAATAGTAAAACCCATCAGTTTCACAATGCAGAATACTACCTGCCCACAGGTATAAATGAAAACATTTCCTTTGCTCCAAGGCATCTTTTTTCCATTTTATTACTGCTAGTATAAAAGATCAAGAAATGTCTTAAAATGTACGAGTGGTTTCGCTCACTTTTTATGAGGTTTCTTTTGGATTGAGGAAGCTTGAATGACATAAATGAGCTAGAAGGTTTATGGCTCATCTCCAAGGTTCCCAGAAAGTGGTCAGCTCCACATCACACCTCAAGGGACCCATGACCCACGACAATGAAATCAAAGGAGGCTGTAATTCTTGCTCAACCTTTGGGCTCGAAAACTAGGAACACCACAGAAGACAATAAAGTCAGTGACACATCAGATTGGCCTCTTCCCTGTGCCAGCAGCCACGCCCACTGGGGGCGGGGGCTGTCATGCTGTGTTAGACGACTTGACCTACTGGAGTTTATAGCTGGGGGTGAGGATGGAGCCAAGGAGGGGACATTAATTTAATAGGTTTCTGAGTGTTTCTGTTCTTATTTCATTCTTGGACAAGGTGATGAAGGAAGTGGTTTTCAACAGCCTCTTTGATACAACTGTTTGCTTATTCAACTGAGTTATCTCTAAAGATGCTAAAGGACAATTTAATAATCACACGGAGTCCCCCAGCTGTCTCTAAATATAGTTCACGTACATGAGCCATGAATCTCCTCCTTTCCCCCCACACTCTCCCAAGTCTTCCCCCAGCCCGGCCCACTGTGGCTCTTTTCTCCTCTCTCTCCTTTCTCATCCTTTTCTGATGGATTTTTTTCTTCTTCCTCTGGCAACTCTGTTCTTTCCCTTGTAAATCATATCAGCCTACCTTGGTCCTTCTCATTTCCCTCCCTTACCCTCACTCCACACACAGAGGCCCAGAGTCTACCAGGAAAGGGGGAATTCTCTTACTGAGTGTAGTAACTGCAAGTATTAGGTGCAGTTAACCCACTGGACAGATGAGAAACCCGGACTTAGAGGGCAGGTAACTTACCCAAGGCCACACAGCCCTCAAGCAGCAGAACCAGTCTTCAAAATTCCTCATTCCAAAGCTTGCATTGTTTCCAGAGAACAAGGAGAGGCCCTCAGGGAGGGCTCTGGGTGGATGAGGGACAGAATTAAGTCATATGTGCCGACAGCCACATCCTCTCCGATTCACGGGGCGGCTTCATGCCCAGGGCAGGAAACAGCCCTACTCCTAGGAAGCCCTCTCAGGCAACACACACATTGTGGAAAAAAGCTGCCTTGTTCTCAGGGGCCTGTATCTGCACAGCACCAGGGGGCTGCTCATCCTGTTTTCCCTGAACGGTGCCCCCTGGAGTTGTGTGAGGACTCAGCCTTGGCTGCACAGTTGCTTTATTTCTCATGGTGCTTTTTTTCAGAGGTCTTGAGGGGAGGGACTGTGATATCTGCTCTTGGAATGCTTCCAGCCCTGCTGAGGTTCAAAGCCCCCATCTGTTCTGGGGTCTTTTGCTTCCAGCTCCTCCCAGTTCTCACCGACACTGCAGGTGGGAACCAATAACCTAAGAATAATACTCTCGTTGGCCTGGGAGCCTAGAAGAGTCAACTCTTGTCATTGGAAGTATTTCAAAGGCTCTGAGAAAAGTGTATCCCAAAATGTATGTGTGAATATATGACCAGAGTCTCTAGAAGTTTCTGTCATATGAAATTCAAAAATAACCACTTTTAGGTGAGAATCTATGAGTCATTTTGGTGAATGTGAGGATGAGAGGAGGGGATGAGCAGGAAGGGAGGAGACTTTGGGGCTCCTGTAGGAACAGTTCGAGCGTAGAGGCACTTTCTCCCCCTCCGTCCCTCTTAGGTAGGTCTCCCCAATTTTGCTGGGCCCCGCAGAGTCTGAACTCCACTTTCCTCCAGCCAAAGGTCCATAGCAGTTTCTCCCCAGCTCCTGGGGAGCTGGTGACCAATGGGAAGACCAACAATGGTGAGAAAAGGGGTCTTGATCCGTGGATCAAGGGTGGCTTTAAATGGGTGAAACTCCATGTTCTTGGGGTTTGAACAAGCCTGAACATCCGAATCCATTTTTAGTACCCATTTTTGATCTGGTTTTAGCATGGTGACCCATCAACAGACAGTTGGCTTGCAAGAGCCAGAAGGGAAGGGAAGCTAAAGGAAGCTTCTAGAAAGAAGTACTCCCTAAAAACAAAACCATTTTCTCGTGGCTGCAAATGTTTTCATCTGCCAGGAAGCTTTCCTAGTGAGGTGAGGGGTATTGAAGCAAACAGAAGGGAGTTATGGGGTTTGTTCCTCTCTCTACTAAATCAATAAAAGTAATAAACCTTTTGTGATTATAGTAAGAAATATGTATTTGGTCTTTGTCACCGATCCCTGATACAGAACACCTAAATCCCTTGGAATTCCGTGGATGAAAGCAGTCTCTTTTGTTCTAATTAGGCTTCTCTTGGGGCCCTTGGTAGCTTGAGGATGGGGGCTAGTCTCCAGAAAGGCCAAGTCCTGATTTGAGGTTTGGACCTACAGGAAAAAGGAGGGGCTAGAGACTGAGTTCAACCACCAATGGTCCGTGACTTAACCTATCACACCTGCACAATGAAGCCTCCCTAAAGCCCCCTAAACAATGGGTTTGGGAGAGCCGCTGGGTGGGTGAGCACATGGCAGTGCTGGGGGGGCAGCACACCCAGGAGGGGCGTGGAAGCCTGCATCCCTCCCTGATACCCTGCCCTGTGCTTCCCTTTCATTGGATATTCCTGATAGAAGGCTTTATAATACGCTGTAAATAGTCAAGTGTTTACCTGATTTCTCTGAACTGCTCTAGTGAATTAGCAAACCTGAGGAAAGGGTTGTAAGAACCCCCAGATTTACAGTCCGTTGGTCTGAAGTACCCATGATAACTGGGACTTGCCGACAGCATCCGAAGGCGGGGCAGTTGAGTGGGACTTAGCCCTCAAGCCTGTGGGCTCTGCACTAATTCTAGGTATTTCCTGTCAGAATTGAGTTGAATTGGAGGGCACCTAGTTGGTGTGAGGAGAGCAGAGGAAAAAACCCTCATTTGGTGTCAGAAATGGTATGAGTAGAAACACTACACCTTGTTACAAGTGTTCTGTTCTGCGAATTCTGGAACACTGAACCAGTTAGCACTGGGGTTTAGAATGGAGCAGGCGAGGACAGTTAATAGACTTCCGGCTGTTTCTGCTCTTTCACTCTCGAACAAGCAGATAAAGGAAAATGGTCTTAAAGAGTCTGTTTGATAAAACTATTAGTTTATTTGAGGTTTGGGGGAGGTTTTGTTTAGTAAATGACTGTTAACGGATACACCGTGTCGTGGGGGGCATACTTGCAGTGTTGTTTTGGCTCCATCAACAGCAGGAGAAACTTAGGCTGGGATCCCGAAGAGACCTGCTGGCTGTGTTGGTGCTTCTGGACAAACACCTGGACCGTGGACAACAGGCTTGAGGAATGTTCTCCCAGCCTGGCTGAGGGAGGCTGTGCCTCTGACCTGGTAGTTTATCTGCTTTCTGTAGGCAGTGTAGAAGACGGGTCCGGCAGGGGCTGATGTCGCAAATCAGTGATATGTACATTGCATTTGAACATAGTTATGCTATATGAAAATAACATTATACTTATAATTTGTGTTTCTTAGAATCAAAGTGTGTTCAGTATGCAAATATGAGTTGACAACTTATTTCCTGTACGTAGCTGAAGAATTTTACCGCAGTAAGATTTTAGACAGAAGCACACTTGCTTTCAGTGAGTAAAACTCCATGTGCGTGGGGTTTGAAAATGCCAAAGCTTCACAATTCATTTTAATATTTGTCTTTGATCTGCTTTTTGCATAATGATCAATCAACAGACATTTGAGTGACTCCTTGAAGAACCTTTGATGTAGAAGATGCTGTGCTAGAATCTTTATCTTGTGTCCTATTTGGACTCTGGGAGAAAAAAGTATTCTTTCTAGTTTAGTGTTCAGAGGAAATCCCTTCATCAACTTATGTTGGTATTAGCAATTTAGAATCTCCTAAAATGTGGAACAGAACAAAATTGAAAGCTCATAATAAAGAGCTGAGGACAGCCTCTCTAAAAACTCAATTATCAATACATTAAAGTGATGTATCCAAGCTCTGGTCTTCCTAGAAACTGCCTAGAAAACTGTCTTCATAGGAGCTCTCCAGTTTTCCCTCTAGAGTGGTTTTTTGGCTCAACAGTAGTGTATTAACAGTATCAACTGCTTTGAGTCTCCACTTGTTTTTCCCAAGAAAAACATGCTGTTGTTATCAAGTATCTATGTTGTGAAATTTTTACAGCTTCTCAAAGCTCTTCATTACGAGAAATCCAGCAAGCACAGCAGTAACAGCCTCAGACACACGCACACGCACGCATGCGCGCGCACACACACACACACACACAGACATACACCCCCTTATCCTTCAAAAATTCAGAACGTTCATGCCTGTGTCAACATGATTTCAGATAAGCACCAACCCACGAACCCAAACATGGTGTTGGCAGAGCCAGTAAACAAAGAAAAAGCACAGCGTTCGGCTTACGCTCACCTCACCCGCCTCCAAGAGCACTGTATTTTGATGCATTTTTGATAAATAGCCAACCCTGCTGTAATTTGTGTCTCCTTGGGCATTTTACTAGGAAATACAATTTCTGATTTTTAGAAGGAAAATAATTTGTTTTCTTAATTACAGGTCTGTGAACGTCAGTAACTTAATTGAGGTAAAAAAGATGTGTGATACGTAGTTTTGTTTTTTTAAAACACATGTAGAAGGAACACAGTAATTTATTTCAGACTATCATAAGTATTACGGCCCCAACATATACATGAATTACACAGCAGGCTTTTTTGGTCACAGTTGGCATCATGACTCATCCAGGTTCACCAACTCTTAGTAGAGCTGATGAATCAATACTTTTTTAAAAAAATAATAAATCGAGCATTTATTTAAATTCTAAAATACTGTATATAAATAGCACTTTCTGTGACAAAAGTCCCCCAACTCCCATTTTAAAATTTATATGGTATTTTCTCCATGTACATGGATTGTCTTTCTGGCTGAACCGTAAGCTTTTTTTAATTGGAGTGTAGGTGATATCGAATATTATATTTGTTTTAGGTGTACAACTTAGTGATTCTATATTTATGTACCTTATAAATTTATCACCAGAGTTACCACACAAAGTTGTCATAATATTATTGGCTACATTCCCTATGCTGTACATTATATCCTTGTGACTTATTTTATAACTGAGAGTTTGTACCTATTAATCTGCCTTACTTACCACAGCCAATCCCTCACCCCTCCCCGCTGGTGACCACCAGTTTGTTCCATTCATCTATGAGTCTGTTTCTATTTTGTTTTGTTTGTTCATTTGTTTTTTAGATTCCACATACAGGTAAGATCATATAGTATTTGTCTTTCTCTGTCTGACTTATTGCACTTAGCGTAATACCTTCTAGGTCCACACATGTCTCAAATGGCAAGATTTCACTGTTTTTTGTGGCTGAGTAATATTCCATTGTGCATATATGCTACATCTTCTTTGTCCATTTGTCTATCAACAGGCACTTAGGTTGTGTCCATATCTTGATTACTGTCAATCAATAAACATAGGGGTGCAGATATCTTTTCAAATTAGTGTTTATGCATTCAGCTACCCTATGTATTATACCCTTTACTCCATGTACACTTAATTATTGATAGATATGTTACGGTGCTCACCACCGCTTTGGTCCTGGAGAAAGTTCCACTAGATCCCTGCCCTAAAATTAGGCAGTGAATCACCTTCTCATATGACCCAGGAACTTTCCAAGGTGCTGCCTCTGCACTGAGACTCAGAGCAGGTGAGTTTGTGTGCAGACCTTTCAAGAGTGGAGTCTCAGTTTCCCACAGGCCTCCTGCTCTCCCGGACGTAAGCCCTCTGGTTTTTAAAGCCAAGCGTCCTCGGGGCTTGTCTTCCCAGTGCGGGTCCCCTCCTGCAGGGCGACTTCCTCAGTTGTGATTTCCCTCCCACTTCATGGGTCACCACACCCGGGGTGTGGGCTCTGACTGGACGGCAACTCTGCCCCTCCGCCGTCTCACTGTGGTCTTTCCTCTGTATCCTTAGTTGTAGAAAGCCGTTTCTGCCAGTCTTCAGGTCGTCCTCAGGGATAGCTTTTCTCTGTGTAGTCATGGTTTTGGTGTGTCCGTGGGAGGAGGCGAGCTCAGGGTCTTCCTACTCTGCCATTTGGATTGGGAAAACTCGGGATCAAGGCTTTTTAAGCTGATTCCAGATACCACCCTGCTACTGATGTAGTTACCGCTGTTTTAGTAAATATTACTCAAAAACATTCCAGTCTGTCATTCATGATGCATTCAAGTGAATTTCTCTATCAGATTTTTAGAAATTTTTAGAAAATAAAAAATGAATTAATTAAAGGGCATTTATCAAAGCCTAGACAGGAAAAGAGAACATTTTTGGACAAATTTTCTCTTGGATTTGATTACATGAAAGCACCCAAAGACTTCAGCTTCCTCTTCAGGTAAAACACTGTGTTCCTTTCCTTTCTTAGGATTGTGTCTGAGCTGTTTGTCCAAAGGTGACAAGTGACACTTCCTTGTATCAGGCTGAGGCACTGGGTCATTTGGCCAAAAGAGATCTGAGAGATCGAGGCCAGAGTACAGGAAAATCCGAGGGCTGAGCAGCAGTGAGTCAGGGGCAGGTGCACTGTGGAAGTCCAGAGCCTAGAAATATCCATGGCCTGAGCCAGAAGAGAAGGCCAGAGTCCAAGTACATGCCTGCTAGGAAAGTTGTTAAGGTTTCTACGTCCTAAGTCAAGACATGGCCATAGGATAAGGCCTTTGTTCATTTTCTTCCCTGCCCTCCCCACCAATTCTGTACTTTCCACAAATGTGTTCTCTCTCTCTTTTTTTTGTGGGGGGTGGTTATTCAAAACCTGTCCCTTTTTAAGATCAGGGTTACAGCTTCTTTTGTGTCACTCCCTGCTGACTCAAGCCACAGCTATTCCTTTCCTTGGCCTATGCTGTGCATCATCTGTGCAACTCATTTAGGACTTTATCTTATGGTGTTTTTGGACATTTGGAATTGTTGTTTCAATGCATCTTGTTTCCCCAAACCAGACTAGAAGCCCCTTGAAGTTAAGACCTGGCCAGTAGTATGAGAGGCCAGACCAGCAACTTTATTTCCAGAGGTCAGTCTTGCTCACTCACTGATGGAGCTACTGGCATGTGGTTTATTAGATTTTCCTAATGGGGACAGGATGGCTCCCTGAGCCTGAGGCAAGGGTTGAGTCTTCCAGGGTGAGCAGACCTAGCACAGCCTCCTTGGGGTATGGGCGTAAATTCCTGGTGGTGCTTTCTCACGACTTACCCACTTACCATTTTGCTCTCCAGCCCTCTTTTAACCACGTTTGTGCTACCTTTTCTAGCTTATCAGAAATTCTACCTTCTTTCTGAAACTTGCAATGGTTATATTCTTATTGTACTTCAATACAGTGTTGACGTTTGAGTCTTGACAAGTGTCTAATCATTCAGTCTTTGGCCTTCTTGAAACTTTTCTTACAATCATATGTGAGTCTTTTTTGGGGGGGTGGGAGGAGGTTTATTTATTTATTTACTTTTTTTAGAGGAGGTACTGGGGATCGAACCCAGGGCCTCGTGCATGCTAAGCATGTGCTCTACCACTTCGACCTATACCCTCCCCTTGATACGTGAGTCTTTATTATTTATTCTTTACTATTTATCCTTCCCATTCATGGGCCATGTGCTTTTAAGATCTGGTTAATGAAAGAGTTCCCAAAGGTAGCCACTTTGGCACTTTGGTTTCCTCCGTCCGTTCTGTTCAGTGAGGATGCTACTGGCGTTGGGGGAACAATTCTATGGTCCTTGGGTTAAACGACTTTTAGCATCTCTGGCTTCTATGACTGGGAACCAGCATTGCACCCCAGGTATTACAACAAGCAAAAATGCCCCTACAAGTTTCCAAATGGCTCCTAGTCAAGTTACATGGTTTTTGATGCTGCCTCCCAACCCCACACTCCAAAAACACACACTTTCTCCCTAAGTGGAATTGTTTGTGCCTCTGCCAATAGACTGTTTCTTTTTTTGAAAGCTTGTCATATCTTTAAGTTATTCTCTCTCTTAGAGTTTTTTTGGGTCTTTTTGTTTGTTTGTTTTGCTTTGGAATTAGTCATATCATTTTGTTTTCATTTGTTTTGTTTTACTTATTATGGGAATTGCCAAACATACACAAATAGAGAGAGTAGTGTAATGAGCCCCCATGGATCTATCGCCTAGTTTTCAGAAATTATCTAGAACTCATAGACAATCCTGTTTTATTCTAAACCCCCACCTACCAGCCTCCACCCACTTCCTGCTGCCATTGGATAATTCTGAAGCAAATTATAGAATCATTCATTGCATGCAGCTTTTTGATAAACTTTTGGGTGTCTTTTTGTTTTGTGAAGCCCACAAAGGTTAAGGTGAACCCCTTGCTTGATTCTCCAGGACTCTACCCTTCCACATCACCTTCACATTCTTTCTGGCTCTCTCAAGACTTGAATCCAGCGTGGCAGCTACTTTGCTTGCTTCCTCTATAGTCTGAGACAACAATGCCAAGACAAGTCAAGAATTTATCAGATGCTCTGTTTTTAGCTGAAGGAGACTTTAAGCAGCTATTTGGATCATGCAAGTCTTATTACTGCTCCATGTTTTATTTGTGCTCATTTGGTGACCTGTAGTCGGCCACCGACATCCATGTTTTCTCTCGGGTGGAGAGAAATATAGTTTAACACCATCCAGATATCATTTCTATTTCTGCCTCTCTTTGTATTCCCTGAAAAGCTCGCCACCAGGCTGGGAGTCTGAGTCTGTGAGTTAACCAGCCTTCCTGTTTTGTTCCTTGCCTATCCTGCTCATTTGGAAAAGATACCTCCTTCTGCTGATGGTCTTAAGCTATACTTCCTGTCTCAGTACTTAGTGAAGCCAAAGAGATTGCTTTTCAACTGTGACTATAAAAATATTTTGAAAATGAGGGGAACACTTGTTGAGTCAGTTAATGTTTGAGTGCTAATAGGCAAGGGAGATCAGAATGGTTGGATCTGTCATGACTGGTTCTTAAACGATCAGGACGATCAAATGATGCGTCCTGCCTGCCTTCGTACCCTCGTGGAAATGCCTTTGCTGACTATTTGATTGCCCAATGGTTAGAACTGATTAACCCTGCTGACTTTGGGGCAGCTATTTGAAAACAAATTGATGAGCCATGTAAACACTAAGCTTGACCTGGAGCACTCGTAAGTGCCAAACCATTGACTCTGAGGCCCCCAGGCTCTTCAGTTTATTCAGGGAACCATGACCTTGACCTGGGATGCAACTTTTCAGCCAGCGTCTCACTGGATTGTGGCTCGCTATCCCCTTAGAGTTTTTTCCCCAAATGTAACTCCCCTCCGATTTCTTGCCTTTATCTGGGTGCTTAAAAAGAGTAAAGATCTGTGTTAGGAATGGGTTGAAAGATCCCTGTATACCTGGGTTGCAAGCAGATCCAGCAGAAGGCAAGAGATGTTAAATGTTCATATGAGATGCTCCAAAGGAATGCTTGATTGTTATATTCAGTTAGTAAGTGTACTTCTGATTAGAAAAGCCTTGTCAGAATATTTTTCTAAGTTCCACTCCTAAAAAGACATAATTCTGACTGCTGTATCTTCTTTTGTGCTTTAACGTTAACCCTAGGTTCGAGAGTGCAGTGATGTTATTTCTGACATTAGTCAAACACTGATGGCAATTTAAGGACCTTGCCTAAAATCAAACAGTTCATTCTCAGAGAGTCTGGAGCCATTTTCTCTGCTAGAATAGAGAATAGTTGGCCAAGCTTGTCCACTTTTTCTCTCTGCTTTTGCCAAAGTCTTAGTGTATAATGATTCAGTCCAGCAGGCCACTTAAATGGCAGTCAGCAACTGAGCAGGCCACCACCACCGTGAGCTGCAGAGTGGAAGGACTTTGAGACAAAAGCGATCCTCATCCTTGGCTACCTCTCTGAGTTGTGGCAACTAAAAGAGCAAATGTGTGTGAAAATTCTTTGTAAGCTATAAAGCTCTATTCAAATGAAGATAAAGATGATGACACCTGTGGAGTATTTTCAGTTAGCCAGTCACTGAGCTGAATTCTTTATGCAGCATCTCATTTAATTAATCCTCACAACAATCTTATGTTTTTGTTACAATTATTGTTTTTCTTTCTGTATATAAATATATGGTATAGTATAACTGCTTAATAAGATAGTTTTTAGTGCTGTAAAGACTTCTCTGGGCCAATCCCACTCCAAATCATTGCTGCCTACAAAAAAACACAAAAGGAACAAGAAAACCCAATGAGCACCCCCAAATAAATCAGGTGCTTAACCATAGCCTTCTCTGGCATTCATAATTCATCAGTCACTTTTCATGGATTTCTAAGTGTCTAAATGTATGTGTGTGTGTATATATACACACATATACACTCTTAAATATATATATAAAATATATATATAAATATGTATATATGCTCTTAAATATGTCAGCAGTGACCTGCAATTTATAAAGAACAAGGCTTATCTTCTTCCAAATCATCACTTTAATAATTACCCATTTCATAATTAATAATTCCATTAAAAGATTCCATAAAATATGCACGTAAAATAATGTAATAATTATCCACTCCTTTGGTCAAGTTCCTCTGTGTGGTGGCCTCTTTTCTCATGCCTACTCTTCAGTATAACAAAAGGAGAAGCCTTCAAATGCAGTTGATATGAAACCAAAGACAGCTAAGAGATAATTAGAGGCAGAGAAGAGGAAATGCCAGCTTCTTTCAGGATGATCTTACTTCCTTTTTTATAGATGGAAACCAGTCTTTTCATATTGGCTTGTCAAGGGATAAGTAGCAATGCAGTTCCAAAATGTCTAACAAAAGGGAAATAATTTAATAAATTATCGTACTTGGGGAAAATTATAGTATGGGGAAATCCTCAAAATAAAACGGTAAATGATCAAAATCAAGATACAAAACTGTAATGTGTGGTGTATCCCCAAGACTATTTTACTCACACAAGCACACAAGATAGGCATCAAAACGTTAACAGAGGTTATTTTAGGATGTTGGAGTTGAGTTTTTTCAAAATTTTAGATTATTATACTTTTCTTTATTTTCCAAATATTCTGTAATGAACATTTGCTGTTTTAATAAGTTGATGGATGTAAAACAGTAAAGAGTGTATATTGTGGTTTAAATGTAAACAAAAGTTTCTAAAGATTATAGTTTCCAAAAGTTAAGGTGGTTTCAATACTCCTGTTTAGTTGTGAATAGAAATATGATTTTTTAAATGTTGCTTTCCCTCATTCTAGGTCCTTTTTAGTAGATTCCTATTGCACTACATGGTTCTGATCTTCTCAGCATGCACAGAATTTCCCAAGAGTACATGCTAAATATTTTGGGCAAATGACTTTCAGATGACTGGGGCTCAGCCTAACAAAAGAATCCTGCAGTGCATTGAATTTCCTTCTAATTTAAAGGAGATTATTTAAATTTGCCTAGAGCTCTCAATGTGCTACTTGAAAGTAATGCTAAACATAGAATGAAACCAAGAAAGACCTCTAGGGAATAAATGTGGCAAAAGTAGGACTAAGATGCATGTTTCTGAGCAGATATTTGAATATTAAGTGTTGAAATGGAAGACATTTATTAATTGGAAATAAGCTTCTGAAAAGCAATTGAAACGTAAACTTGGGACATGATCATAATACAGAGGTATTAATTTCTACCTTAGGAAATTATTTTAAAAACTTAATTAGAAAAACAAAACAAAATTTAGATTGGCATTTCCCCAAAGTTGGCCAGACCTTGTGGATAAGGGAGGGGCATATTTGTCAGCACCTGGTTACCTCGGGCTTGTTGCCTGTGGGATTATGAGGGGGTCTGTGAGAGCGTCTGGATTGCAAGTTGGCAACACTTGAGTGACGGAACTTCACCTCTGGGGCTCAGAGGCATGAACTGTGTTCCTGTTTGCTGTCAGACCCATTCCCTGCCTCGCCCCTGCTCCCCTCTTTCTCAGGTGGTTCCCTGCCCTCTGGCGAGCTGTACTTTCCATTGGCCAGTGGAGGCTCCCGGAAGGTGGGGGGAGACGGGTAGAAGCCCTGGCAGCCTCTCTCTACCTTGGGCGGTTACAGCTTTGGTTACAGCTTTTCCTCCTCTTCGGTACTGGCTTCTGCCAGGTGATCCCCAGTCCTGGGTTCCGTCAGCACCCTTTGCCCTCTCAGCCATAGCAGCTCCCAGCTGTTGCTGATCTGTTTGGCTTCTCCACTCTTTCATCACTTATGTATTGAATCCCCAGTATTAAATTCCCTCCAAAATACTCACATTGGTTTCTGCTTTCCTCACTTGACTCTGGCAATACAACTGGTTATAATTTAGATTCATGCTGGGAAACGCACCCCAGCTCGAGGGAACATATATATGGGAGGCGAAGTGGAGACTTTTCAAAGATCCACTGCAAAATCAAATATTTTGTTGCAGTGGCAGCAGTGAAAATGTGCATGAACTGGGGCTTGTTTATGCACAGAGATTTAGAGAGAATTTTAAGCATCTGTCAAAAGAAAAACAAAAGTTGGCTATCTTAATAATTCAGGGTTGATGGCTAATCGCTGGCACATTGTTTATGGATCATGTGAAGTAGCTATTTATTTCCTTAGGAATGAGCTTTTTGATTCCAAGGAGCTTCAAACAATACTTATTCTCTTGAGTAGAAGCCTTCTGGGAAGACCTAAATTTAATAAAACTTGAACAAAGCCTGAATACAGGAGGATGTCTCCCATGGCTGTGCTAAGCATGATTAGGTAACAGAGCGTACATAATTAAAAAACTAAACAAACACTCTGGGATAATTACTAGCTGCTTTTTAAATTTTAAAATTCTTGATTCTATATTTATTAAGTGAGGACCATAATTTGTGAAATCAAAGAATTACCAGTTGCTATAGTTTTGTCATCAGTGGGAAATCCCTATGATAGAAGCAGGGATACAGTAATTACAAACTGTCCTAAAAAGAAAGGAAGCAAACACAACGTGCTCAGTACATAGCAGACAAAAGCTTTGTTGAATGAAAGCGTGAACCGCTGAAATTATCAATGAACAGGAATGAGCAATTCATTCTGTGTGGACTTAATAGTATCTTTTAAGTGAGGTTTTCCAGAATGGACAATCGAAGAATGGCAAGTAGTTGTGCAGGGAAGAGCAGAGCGGGATTTCAGGAAGATGAGAGAGACAGAGTGGAAAGAGTGAGCAGCAGCCAGGTGAGGCTGGCGTGGGGCATGCTGCAAGACAAGGCTGGCTTTGTAGGTCAGATTGAGCAGTTTTGACTTCCTTTTGTGGGTGGGAGGCACCAAAGGCTTTTGAATTAAGGTATCACATGACCAGATCTGTGCTTTGCAAGTTCCTTGTGTTACCAAGTCCAAGCTCATACTGCTCACTGCACGACAGGCCAATAAATCAGGAGATGAGTTGTTGGGGCCAGGACTAGAGCCTTTATTTGGAAAGCCAGGAGACAGAGAAGATGGTGTCCCAAAGAACCATCTTACCTGAGTTAGAATTCAGGCTTCTTTTATACTAAAAGGGGAGGGGGTATGGCTGGTTGTTGCAAATTTCTTGGTGCTAAAATCCTTTGTTCTTGTAGCTGTGCATGTAGGTCTGGTCACAATGTTCCTATAAACTTCCAACAAGACAACTATTATTCTCTGTTCTGCAACTTTTTATTTCTATGTGGATGGCAAAGTGTTATGCCTTTACAGGTCAGAGTCTTGAGTACAGGCTCTCCTGTATATCTCAGGCTATAGGCAACATTCTTTTACAAAAGGTGCAGAGCCAGCATGACCAAGAACAGGCAACAGAGCAGAAAGGTTAGAGCTACAGGAATAGATTCAATATGGAGTCGGGTATGTTCTTCTGTGTTACACCTGCATGTACAAGTTCAATAAATATTTGTTAAACTAAATTTTTGAAAGATGATAAACAGCAACTAAAAATTGCTCTGAATATAATTACAGAGCTTTAGATTGGGAACATTTTCATGTGAGGTGTGGTTTGCTAGCACACATGCATCATTTTGGTGGAGAAAACCAAAGGGTCACTTAATATCTCCACCTAGAATCACCCAAAGGACAGTTTGTCCCAAAGGAGACTTTTATCTCATTTGTTCCCTCAACTTCCAGAGAGTAAGAGTCAGGTCAGAAGGGATGACTGAAGTTTGGGGTGGGGGGGACTGCGCTTTTGCAGGAGGGTTGGAGAGTAGACGGTGGGGGAAGCAGTGCAGTGCTCTCCTCTCCTGCATGCTTGCCTCAGAATAAGGTTTTCACAGTAAATTTAAACACAAAGGAATGTGCAAAGAGAGGCTTCTTTCTATCTACCATCTTTCTCTCTATCATTTATCTGTAAAAAAAGAGATTAGGAGATTGTATAGTTTTCTAGAGTCTTCTCTTATTCGCTACCTACCATCAATGTCTGGAGGATCCCACGGCTTCCATATGCATTCTGGTTCTGGTTCGGTTTCTGTGCGCTGGGAAGCAGAGGAGCCTGCTCTTTTCCCAATAAACCTCCGAGAGGCTGATGACCACCCTCACAGATTGTGCTGTTTAATGAGAGAAAGCATAGCTTCAGTTTATATTGTCAACCTCTCTCTGTAGACAAGGCTAAGGCTAAGGTTAATATTTAGAGCTTCTGGAGTTAAAAGTGTGATTTGTGATTCTGATGCAGAGGTATCTCAAAAATGTCTATATGCTACTAGACATTTCATTAGGTGTCTTTATTGCTTTTTCCCTTAATATGCTTACATGGAGTATTTATCTTCTAAATGTTAATAAAAAGAAAGCTTTAAAAAAAATTACCAAAGCGCTGAAAAAAGAACCAGGCTGATGTATGAGACACATTACACTAAAAGCTACATTAAATTATTACCTGGAATGTTAATCTGAAATACAAACTGGTTAACGTCTTACGTATGTTTTTTAAGTTGTAAGAATTATAAAGTTATCTTTCTCTCTTTGCAAAGATAACTAAGAGGGGACAAAAACTAAATTATAAGCCCATATAATTTATGCTTCCCCAGGTTGGCTACTTGGTGAATAGCAATAAAATACCTTGACGATAGTGAGAGATCCAAGAACACAAGAGGACATTAGACCTGATGCTATTTGTAGAAAACAAGCCACTGTTATACATTTTAAAATATTATTTAAAATTGCCAACTGGCGAACCCACACCACAAATCAGCTTGGACTATGGGCTTAGAGGCCAGAAAAAAATAAGGCTTTTTGTTTACCTTAAAGTATGATAAACAGTACGTTATAAAGAAGACAAATTTGAGGGGGATGATAATGCCCTGTTTACCTTCTTAAAGAACAGAGAGAAATTATTTATTTCATTTGGCAACAATACAGCTTCTGTCTTCCAGGAACTCAAAGTATGTGTACAAATATTAACTGATAGCCTTGCAGAGATGGAGGAGAAGTGGGGAGGGCAGAGAAGGGGGAAACGGGAGGAGGGAAGGAGGAAAAGAAGGAGGCAACTGCAGGGGCATGTTCTAAAGATGATAGAATGATTTTCCTGTTTTTAGTTAATAATCCCCAAGGTGTCTACACCTATGTTAGCTCACAGATCAGCTGCAAAATACTCTGTCCTCAACCTAACATTTGACCTATAAATGAGAGCACCTTGCTCTAAAAAGTTGTTCCTGCCCACTTGTGTCTCTGTCTCAGCTGGGAAAACATGTAAATATCTGTACAAACCAACCTGTTATCTCAGAGCCCAGAATTTTCTCACAGAATTAGATTTTTCTCAAAGAGGCTTCAATTCAGTTTAATGAATATTTATTGAGCATCTTTTCCGTCCTGGGCATTCAGGGCACTTGCTGGTGGATATAGTCATGCAGTGCTTTTCAAAGTGTGCTCCTGGGGCTAGTAACATCTGTACCACCACGGAATTTTTAAGAAATTCAAACTTCAGGGACCCACCCCATTGCTACACAATTGGAAATTGGTCCTGGTCCAGCAATCTGTATTTTAGCAAGTCGTTGGGGGTAACTGTGAGGCACTAAAGTTGTGTTAACGGGGGGCTTCCAACAGCAGCTCGGTAACGGTTAGATGAATGGCTGAATGACAAAACAAAAACAACAACAAAAATGAATGAGCTGTATAGAGTTCGGGCAGGATAAAGTATTTGCATATTTATAAGAATGAGAGAAAACGGCTCAGTCTCATGGCTTTCTCTGCTGGTTCTGGCACACTCCTGTGTTCCTAGGACGATTTGTCGATTCCTTTTTCTTCCGTTCATTAATTTATTGATCATCGTTCACTACCAGCTGTGGGAAAAAGAAAACAACAACAAAATAAATGAACAAGATCGGACAAAACCAGAAGCAGCAGCATTTGGGAGCTGGTGATGTCATGACAGCAGTTTTGGTTTCTACTAAGAAATTGGGGTAAACATGAATGGAGTTTGGTTTGTTATTTACAAGACGAACAGAACTCATTGTTAATTCACTGTGCCCTGGTGTGGAGAGAAGACAGGCATCTCTCTTCTCCCTCTTTCTGGAAGAGGCTGGCAGAGCTTAGCTCAGCTGTTTTGAAGTCAGAACTTGCTTGGGGACACAGGACTTCCTCCACAAAAGGATTTTTTTTTAATGAAGGAAACACTTTCGCGTCTTCTCAGCTCCAGCTGGCCCCCAGCCTGGCTCTCTGCGGCCCCTGCCTTCCCACGATCTGACTGAGAGTCGCATTCAAAACCCTGCGACGTTTTGCCCGGACCTGGGAGTGAAATAAATGCCAGCGAGAACCTCTTGAAGTGAATTTGACAGGAGGCTCAGCTGGGAGTCCTGGAACGTCATTCCATCCCTGGGGAGGCTGGAAATAAGGACACTTCTGTTTCATAATGTGACTTTTGTCACAGTGAAGTACACTGGATTCTCACTTCCTGTTTTAATTCTGTTTGGAAGTAAGAAAATCTGCTGACATTTCGTTTCAAAAAAGCAGTTCATCTTCGTGAAGAAAAATTCTCTACAAATCAGAAAAGCGAATGAGAACAAAGTTGTAGCCAGCAGTCCTGACAGCCAGTTAAATACTAATTTAAGAGCCAGTGAACACTGATGGTTAAATACAGATAGTATTTAGCACATTAACCTTGCTCTGCGTTCTGAACACCCAGCACCTTGGCAGGTGGTGGTGGAGGGGGGAAAGCTTCCTGCTGGATGGGACTTTGAAAGAGATCTCAGAGCTGAGCCAAGGTATGGGGGCCAGAGCAGCCTGGGAAGGGGGCACAAGGTGCAGGGGGATGGCACAGGGGAGGCACGAGGGAGAATGGGGTGGAGGCGTGGAGGGAGTGCATGTGTTGCGGGCCAGTGGATGTCAAGGGCTTACAAGGCTGTGGAGAGTCAGGCTGTGAGGGGTCTTGTGCCCAGGTATAGAAATGTGGGCTTTACCCCATAGGCCAGAGGGAGGTGTGGAAGGTATTTCCTCGGGGAGGATGGGCTGTGCCCATTGGGCTTTTGAAGATCACACTGCAGGGAAGGAGGAAGCGGCTGGGAGGCTGCTGGGATGATCCAGGGAAGCAGTGGCTGGCCGGGAGCTGCCTCCTCGTCTGGGCTCTTCCTCTACCCAAGAGCTCCCTGGCAGAGCAGAGTACACAGCCCCTGCCCAACTGGAGACACGATTGGAAACCTGGAAACAGAATAAGGCATGCCAGAAAGTTCTTTGAAGTATCATATTTTGTCTTTTAAAAAAAATCATGCAAATGTTTGCATTCTGCTTCATTAAATCAGGGCTCCAGGAAGCTGAGCTGTGTTTGTTTCTGGTGGACTTGGGTGTCCTGTGCATCCCCCAGGGTCCCCCATACTCCAGTTTGGGGAGGGGCCTACCCCGTGCTAGCCCTCCCTGTTGACATCCCCTTCAAACACCATACAAGCAAGATGTTTGAAGAGGCAGTAAGTACATTTGCCAAAATAATACCTTTCTGTGTCATGTGCACAATGGCTCTACTTGTCTCGAGTGAAAGGATTTACTGACTTGGACTTCCTTTCATGGATTTTACTGTCATTCTCCTCTAATACCTTTTCCTCCTCTCACTCTTACTGATAAATACTCAGTTTACAGATCAATAGATGGCTACCAGCTGTGTACAGAGTACTGGGGGTGACTTCCTAATGAGAGATCTGGCCTCAACTTGATTGCAGAGTATTTTGTATTTAATATCTGACTTTTCTAAGATTGATAGTAATAGTCAACATTAACTGCGCACTTACTGGGTGTCAGATACTGCACTGGGGTATGTTATTTCATTTCCTCTTTACAATGAGCCCGAGGTAGAAGCATTATTATTATTACTATTATTCTCATTTTTATAGGTGGCGAAACTGGGATTTGGAGGGGTTTTTTCGGGGGGGGTGTGGATTTGAAGATTTTTTTAAGTTTCTTAGATTTTCACGTTCAAGAAATACAAGAGCCAGGATATGATCTTAGGTGGTAAAAATCCAGCATGTGAATTTTTAGCCTTTCCACTATTGGAATGAAATCGAAATTTTGGGGACAGCCAGACCAGTAACAGCAACCCTGACATCCAATGATTTTGTGAACTCTAAAAGGAGCAGATGGATTCTGATAAGAACTGATGGGCAGGATCTAGTGGGAAATTAACACTTTTTCTCTAGGCTACCTATCATCTTGCAAGAAAAGGGAACCCAACAAGACTTTTCCATTGGAATTGTTTTTTTTTTTTTAATTTTCAGTAGGTATATGGGTCAAAGTTACAAAGATTAATATATCTCAAAGAAAACTTGATTTTCTTTTCAGTTGTAAAACAAAAATAAAGATCGTGACTGTCTTAGTCTCCTCCAGCTGCCATAACAAAATATCACAGATTGGGTGGCTTAAATAAGAGAAATTTATTTTCTCACAGTTCTGGAGGCTGCAAAGTCCAAGATCAAGGATCCAGCAGAGTTTGGTTTCTGGTAAGACCTCTCTTCTTGGCTTGCAGATGGCTACTTTGTCCTCACGTGGCCTTTCCTCTGAGGGAGAGGAGGAGAGAAGGAGAGAGCTGGAGAGATCTTTTTCTTTTTATAAAGTGACCAGTCCTATTGGATTGGGGCCTCACCCTATACCCTCTTTTCATTAAAACAACTTTTTTTTTAAATGTTATTTTTTTGGGGGGGTCATTAGGCCTATTTATTTATTTATTATTAGTTTTCTGTTTGTTTATCTTTTAATGGAGGTGCTGAGGATTGAACCCAGGACCTAGTGCATGCTAAGCATGTGCGCTGCCACTTGACCTATACCCTCCTCCCCTCTTTTAATCTTAATTACCTCCTAAAGGCCCTATTTCCAAATGTTGTCACGTTTGGGGTTAGGGCTTCAACACATGCCTTTGAGGGACACAGTTCAGCCCGTAGCAGTCTCTCGACATTTGCGTTGGTGTCAGACCCCGCTCACCTGGGGGCAGCAGCCCAGTGACTGCTCCTGGTTTCCTTTGTGCACCTGGAGGAGCCGGCTCTTCCCAGGCTGCACATTTCACCTGCCCCACCCTCCCCCATGTGTCTGGAACACTCAGGGCTGGTGGGGATGCACAGTCCCCATCTGACACTACCTTGTTGTGTTTTTGTTACCTTATGCTTGCAAAGCTGTCTCTCTTTCCCTGGGTTTAAAGAAGTCTCAGTGAATTGCCTTATTCTTTATGGCGCATTTTAGTGGAAATTGCTGTTATATTGGTTCTTCCAGTGAAACTCCACTTCCTTTATGTAAACATTACAGAATAGCAATAATATAATTCATTGTATTTCTAGAGCACTTTACAGTTTTCAGGCTGATCTCATTTACCTAATTTTCTCATGTGATCCTTAGGTGATCAGCAAGATGAGTATTATTCCTCTCATTTTACAAATGAGGAAATCGGAACACAGAGGAGTTCATTGACTTATACAGGTGAGCTGGGAAATTCTTCTATTTGCCAACAGTATTCTCCTTACAATGCCTCATTTATCACCTGCACTGGCCTCTGTAGACTTATGCCCCAATTTCTCAGTGGCATCTATTCACTCTCTTATCTCCTCTGCATTCAGTACCCTCTTGAAACAAGAACAAATTCTGCCTAGAATTATATTCTGGATTGTGGTGACCTTGTGTCAGTTCAAGGGCAAAGTTCTGGAAGATTTGGTGGAGGCTTGCTTGTAGTGTCCCCCTTGTGATGGCTGTCTCTGGGTGATTCAGGGTCACTCAGCAGCTCAGACATAGCACTGCCTTCCTCACAAACACGCCTGGGCTTGTTTTGACTGTACATCGATGTCATCTCTGAGCTGAGGCTATGGTGGTTTGGGGATGCAGAGTTTCACAGATGGCAGGCCAGACTGTAAACACTCCCATCCCATTGCAAAACCAGTCCAAGAAAAACGCCAGAAACTAATTAAAACTAAGACAACAGTGCAAATATTTATGGGGGCAGAAATTCAAACAACACTAGCAAAAACAAAGCACACATTTGAGATAGGTATTAATTAAAGTAAAAGAAACATAATGGTATCTAATGGAAATTTTTTTTTTACCATCAGATCTGATCCCTTCAAATAATTGTTACAACTGGGAGGATAAAGTCATATAAGTTATTGACTCAAAATAGTAATGAATTTCAACCACTTGCCTGCATACTGATCATCTAGTGTTGCATGGTGTTGTAGGAAGGGCTCGGGAACGGGAGTCAGGATAAATGTCACAGGGACTTGTGTAACTTTGAGCATGTCACCTAACTGTCCAAAGTGACCTTCAGTTTTTTCAACTGAGAGGAAAAAGGAGAAGAGAGGAAAAGAGAAACGGAAAGAAGGGATGGGGAAGAGAGACAGCTCTGAAGACATGGTATCATCCAGAGGGGCTGAAATGTATGATCTCTAATGCATTGGTTCAGGCTGTGGACTTGAACTGGGTGCCACTAGCTGTGTGACCTTGACAAATTCCTTAGCTTCTCTGTGTCTTTTTTTCCCTATCTGTAAAAATCAATCTGTGTTTTGAGCATTAAGTTAGTACCTCCAATAGTGCCTAGCTCATAATAAGTACCTGGTAAGTGTTAGGTGTTACTGTTTTTATTAGATGATCTTTACTTGGAGGACAATGTACACTGGAGGAAGAAAAAATGGAGATTTCTCTAAGGATTCTGTGCTTTTGACTAAGAAATAAATAGCAGAAGAGAAAGAAACAAATATTTATTTAAGTATGTATTATATTGGAAACTACTGTATTCCCATTGACTAGATCAGAGATGATACAAATGAGGATTCAAAACAATATTTGTTCTAGGAATGAATAATCCTGTGATAATTTTTTTTTTAATTTCTATTTTTTGGAAGAGGAGTCTGAAGATCAGAGAGGTTAAGTAAGTTGCTTGAGTTCACACAGCTAGCTACAGCTGAGCTAAGATTTGAGCCCAGGTCTCTATGGTTCTGAAGCCCCCGCCCCTTCCATTATACCATAATGCTTCTCACAAGGGGTCAGCCAGGAAGAGGACACTAAGGTGTCCTGCCAGAGTGAGACCAGGCTCCTGCTTGGTGATTGCTGCACAGCAGACAGGAGTAGGAGTGCAGTAATTCTGCCAAGTGTTGCCTGGGTGCCCCTTTATCACTGGCTGCTGCCCTCCCCTCCTTTCCAGCTGCTACCATCATCCAACTCCCCTCTTCACCCCCTCTCAGCTTCCATGATCAATGCCAGGTCTGGGTGGGCTTGATAAGAGGTTGTTTCACATGCAGAATTAGCAGATACATGGCTGACCCTCAGCTGGCCCAAGGTAGGTATTCAGTGTTTGTTTCGTTCCCTTTGCCCCCTTCACCTCAACAGCAGTAATGCCTGCCTAAGGCCAAAGACACAGCTGATATAGATGTTGGTGTTAAAGGCATTTTTGTACAAGCCGCTAGGGATACAGAGGTGAATGAAGCACGATGCTGTCCTTGGGGAGTTTATGTTTAACTGCGGACAGAGTCACACTACAGGTGAAAGTGTGGGGAGGAAGCGACGTGGGACCAGCAAGAGATTCAAACTGCATGGAATAGAGAGCAAATGAGCCTGGATTTTAAAAATGAACTTAAAAAAAAAAAAGGTAACTATGTGAAGTGATGGATGTATTAATGAACTTGATTGTGATAATTATTTCATAATGGGTAAGTATAGCAATTCACATTGTACAACCCAAAAAAGAAAAATCATATTATACAACCTGAATATATATGGTTTTTATTTATCAATCATACCTTAATAAAGTTAGGGAGGGAAAGGAATTTTTATTACTGACTAGTTACTGTTTATTACTGTTGTCAGGCTCCAGCCAAGGGTCCTTCTGCCCTGTGTCTTTTGTGCCAAGATAACCAGACGGAGTTCAGTTCAGAAGCAAGGGAAAACTTTATTCTTTGATCAAAGAATGGAGACACTGAGGATTACATGCTAGAGCACAGGCTGGCCCCAGACCACAGGCAGGGCTGCTTTATAGGGATCTTTATAGGGGGCGGGGTTCTCAGGGAGGCGGGGTTGTCAGGGGGTGGGGTTGTCAGGGGGCGGGGTTCTTGGGGCCGGCCCAGCTACGCTGCTCACGCTCTGGAAGGCGGTGCCGGGCACAGACTCTGCGCACAGCCCGTCACCACCATCTTGGATTGAGGTGCGCGCGCAGCCTTCTGCACACGGCCCGGAGCTGAGGTGTTGGCGTCCTCTCGCCAGGACCTCTGGTCTGAAGTTCTGGGTTGGAGGCCTGTGTACGGGGCAACTTGTGAGCAAGTGAAACTGGAGGAAGCACAAGGGAACAGGTTAGACCTTATCACCGGATTCCATCTTATTCCTACACCCCCACTCCCCCGCCACCTGGGGACCCCAGTGGGCTTTGCTGGTGACACTTTGAGGGATTTCAGAACAGGAGGTTGAGAATGTTCCAAGGTAGTGATAACAGCCTCCTATCAGGTATTTGCCACCCCACGCCAACTCTGGACGCCAGCGGCAGGGCTTGGGGTTACATGGGCAGAGCCTGCAGTGACCGAAGTGGGCCGGCTGGGTGAGCCCAGGCCGCGCCGCGGCACCGCCCGAGCTTCCTCCTGTGTGGAGCGAGGGCCACGAGCCTTCTGAGCCCTCTCCCGAGTGTTTGTTTTTTGTTCACCGGCTAGCTCTAGCCAGGTGATGAGTAAACGGGGCTGAGTTCCTGGTGCAGCTTCATTCCAGTCAGCTTAGAGACCCGAGGGTACGAAGCGCCCAGGTCTGTTTTCCAGTGACTTCTGGACGGGTGGGTCCTTCTGACCACGGCAACGGTGTGGATTCTGGTCAGACCAGCAGGACATCCCCCTGTCTGTTTCACCCTGACAGGTTAGGACCACTCATGTCAAAACACCTGTTTTTCTCTCCTGAGCAGACGCTGCCCTGGTTCCTCCTTCCCTGGATTGGTGGTATCAGGACACCTGGGTCTCATCCACGTTCTGCAACGAATTCACCTGGTGAGTTTGGCCAGACACTTAACTTCTGTTTCTCTGCTTTGAAAATGAGGGGCTTGTCCACGCCAAAGTCTTGGCAGAAATGTTCAGATCCACGTGCGCCTTAAGTGCCCCGGTCCTCCTCCCGGCCTTATAATGCGAAGAATGGATTATTAATATGAAGTGTTCAACGTTGGCACGCCTTTAGTGACATGTTATTAAATAACCTCATTCCCTCTTTGTTTTCTCCCTGCCCCATCCTCACTGGGTTGAGGAGCCGGAGAAAGAGAACTTGGTCTTAAATTGGGCGCAGCTGTGTGTTTAAGAAATCATCAATGATGCCATTTGGTTTTGACAGGATTCCTTTTCTCCTCATTAGAGGAGCCAGGAATTTCCGCTTGATACTTTGTGCTTACCTTTCTAGCCAGTCCTACCAAATCATCGCAACTTGGTGCAGAGAAAGAACAATGTGAGCTAGGCATTGGCTGCTCCTCCCTGTTTGTATAAAGAATAGGTCAAAGAGATAATAGAGGAAACCATGAAATTAAGCTAGAAGGTAGCTGAGCAAGTTACAGACTACATAAGAAAGCATAAACTGCAAATTACCCATTTTGGTAATATAGTTTTCGGATTCTTACAAAGTTCCAAAAGAGAACTTGGAAATCAACTAGTCCCTACTCTGTCTTTTTATAGATAAGGAAATTTAAGACTAAAAATAAACTAACTCACCCAAGGTCACAGCAATATTATTTGGTCTTATTTTGGGGAGCTGTGAAATAAAATGGCAAAGAAACAAGGGCTAATCTTCTGAAATAGAGTTCAGCTAACTTTTTATTGTTGTTATTTTTGAGTTCAGCAGACTTTCAAAGGGCTATATAGTAAATATAGTAAATATTTTTAGGTTTGTGGGCCATACAGTGTCTGCCATTGTAACAAAAGCAGCTGTAGACATGTAGATAGATGAATAGGCATGGCTATGTCCCAATAAGAGTTTATTCACAAGATCAAGTGATGACATTAGAATGGCTATTGCAATAAAAAAAAAAAAGGAAAACAAGTGTTGGCAAGGATGTGAAGAAATTGGAATCCTCATACATTTCTGGCAGGACTAAAATGGTGTATATAAATAAAATAGTAAAATGGTGTAGCCACTGTGGAAAACAATCTGACAGTTCCTCCAGTAGTTAAACATTGAATTACCATATGACCCAGCAATTCTACCCCTAGATATATAACTAGGTATATAGATCAAAATAACTAAAAACAGGGACCCAAACAAGTACATATACACACGTTCATAGCAGCACTATTTACAGTAGCTAAAAGGTGGAAATAGCCCAAATGTCCATCAGTGGATAAACAAATCATTGTATGCACATACAAGAGAATGTCATTCAGCCGTAGGAGGAATGAAGTACTGACACGTGCTGCAATATGGATGAACCTCCAAGCCATTACGCTGGATGAAGCCAGACACAAAGGGCTACATATTGTGTGATTTCATGTATATGAAACCTCTTGAATAAATAAATCCATAGAGACAGAACACAGACTGGTGGTTGCCAAGGGCTGGGGGGAGGAGGGAATGGGGAGACATTGCTTAATGGGTATAGGATTATACTTTGGAATGTTGGAAATGTCTTGGAACTAGATAGAGGTGGTGGTTGCACAACACTGTGAATGTTCTAAATACCTCTAAATTGTTCCCTTTGTTTCCTTTGGAGCAGGAAGTAGTTACATTTATTTACTTATTAATGGAGATACTGGGGATTGAACCTAGGACCTTGTGCATGCTAAGCACACACTCTACCACTAAGCTGTACCCTCCTACCTGAATTGTTCCCTTTAAAACAGTTAATTTTCTGTCATATGGATTTCACCTCAACAAATAATTTAAAAAAAAAAAAAGCAACGAGGTGCATGTGGCCCATGGATGATAATATACCAATTCCTGTTATAAAAGAGAATAAGGGTGTGGAGGGTATATATAGTTCAAGTGGTAGAATGTGTGTTTAGATGCATGAGGTTCTGGATTCAATCCCCAGTACTTCCTCTAAGAATAAATAAATAAATCTAATTACTCCCCCCCCCCCAAAAAAGAGAATAGAATAGTTCAGTGACAGTGAGTTTTTATTGTCATGGGTGTTTGTGTTATTATAATCATTTATCCCATCAAAGAGCAGAAATAAGGCAATTTTCCAGGCATAATATTTGCAGGGATAAGAATATTGAGTGTGAAGATGTTTCCAAACCTAACCAGGCAGGTTTTGGTCAAATTTCAAACAAAATTTAAATACATTGAATCTTTTGATAAAGACCAAATTCATGTTGAAGGGCTTTTACTATTTTTAAAACCTATTGAACTTCTCTCATCCCAATTTTGGGAACTAAAATAAATGTTTGGGGCTTTTTGTCAACTTCCTGTTTCTAAGGAAGAAGAACCTAGAAAAGTCTCATGTAAAATGTGCCAGAAGCTTTTGGAATGTCAAAGAATTCCCAAGAAACAAGGGGAATTCGTTCATTGTAAAAGAATCTGAAAGAAGACACTAGATAATTTTATTTAATAAATATACAGGATGACTCTTTCTCAAAGATAACTTAAGGGATTTAATTAATTTGGGGTTCAGTGACCCCAAAGCCAAGTTTAATTCAAACATTAAAACAAACTGTGAGAAGACTGTAAGCTATGGAAAGATGACAAATTCTCATGTGAAACTGGGCAGCTTGGCCTGATAGGGCTCCCTCCTATTTTAAATTCATTTGAACAATTAGGAAATGTGAGACAAAGAAGCTGTTTTCAAAGGAGAAGAAGATAGAAAAGAAATGATGTCTCTGATTTGACTTCTGTGTGCATGGCCAGCTTTTCCAGGTGATGGAGTTACCATAGCACCAATTCACTGGAGGACAAGCCCCCTTAGATGGCTTTTGTTCAAAGAATAGCCATGTTTCAGGTTACAACAGGATCCATTTAGGCTTTGAAAGAGTCACTAACAAGAAGGGCTGCCTGACATCAGAATAGCTCATTCCTGAGTGATGACTGTTTTTCATGGTACCCTGCTTCCTAACTTAGATGCCTAGGATTCTGGGGTGTCCCCCTTTCTACTTGTAGAAACATTTAACAGAGTTTATTTACATTTTCTTGTGAATGAGTCTAAGGCAATGGGTATTTACACTTAGCCAGATTTCACTGTGGAATAACAAATGCTGTTTCCTGAGTTCGGGTTCTGGTGAGCAGATTAAAACAGTATACCTGGGCAGAAGCCTCCTTGGAGACCCTGGACATTCACTTTATAGTGGCCCCCAATCTTGCCCAAGACAAAGGCTGGCCTAGGAAGGGTCAACATGCACTTTGGGCCTGTGGATGAGAAACTCTTGGAATGAAGGACAAACACCAGAACACTTAAGGACATTTCTTGATCCTGGAAGATTTATTTAGCTTTAACTCTTAGGTTGAAAGTTTGTTCACAGCCAAGGCGGGAGTAGGATTATTGGTGATTTTTTTTTTCTTTATGCTTTGCTGTATTTTCTGCAATGAGCTGTATTACTTTAATAATCAGAAAAAAAGATTCTATGCCTGTAAATTATTTTCACTGGTCCACAGACTCATCCAAACTTTCATTAAATTTGTTATTGCTCTCCTTTTAAAACTGCTTCTTAAAATAATTGCAGTAGGAAAATTCCAAGAATTACACTGGCTGTACCTTTTGGTCAGATTGATCAATGTTTTCTGTCCACACAGTCATGGAGATCTGGAAGGATTAGATGTTCTAATCACACTGGGGTGTGGACAGATCACCATGCTTGGTTTGATTGAAAGAGACAGTTGGAAGAGTTGTTGGAACTGTTCTGTCCCTGTGTGTGGAGACACAGTCTTAGAAATAGATAGACTTTTGTACCACTCCCCACATCCTTAAACTGAAATACCACAAATACTATGCTTATTGTTTACAGTCTTACCTGATTGAGGAGAAAGAGGGTGTGTGTGAATGAATGGGGACCCTAGGATCATGGTCTTCAAGGAGAAAAAGGAGTATTTAAAATACATATGTACTAAAAATATAAATATGTATACATTGAATATTTAAAAAATACATCCATGTTGATGCAGTATCCTGGGGTCCCCATTCATTCATCCATATGTGTATATTTGGAGGCTATTTCCCTGTCTTTCAGGTCAAAGTTACGTACTGTTTACAAGTTTTATCTTCAATCCTCGTATTTTATACTTCTGTTACCATAAGCATATACCTCTTAGATCAATATCGGTGTTTGGAAGAATGTAGGAATATTTTACTATCAAAGTTTCTGGGCCTAGCTTTACTTTTTGGGAGCTACAATAAAGTGTCTAATTACCAAACCAGACCCACTTCACCATCCACTTTCATCTTAGTGCAATAACAGCACTCCTGCCCCTCCTGGTTTAGATTATGTGAGAGCAGCGGATTGGGTGTTCCACACGCCACAGGCAATCAGCTCAGAAGTCATCAGCTCAGACTGAAATTAGGCTGAAAGCTGTATAATGTTAGGACGATTATAACTCTCCTTTTAGATATTTATACTTTGCAGTAAGATTATAATATCAGTGGTTCAAGTTTCAAATCTTCCATCAAGATGCCTTTTTTGCGGGGGTGGGGATTCCTCTCCTTTCCTGGGCAGTGAGAATCCTTGCCAGTGAATGCATTCCCCACCCCACACCCACTTTTGTCCCTTACAAGCTGTTTGAGATATGTCATCTGTCTCTAGTGGAATGCATCCTTGTTTCTATTTATGAGTCCTTGAAAGTAACACATATATGATGGAAACAGTTTGAGTTTCTGCAGAGACTGGCTCGTTTGAACACCATATCATGTCTCTGTTCTAATTTGGGTTTTACACATTTGGAGCCTTGCATCTTGCGAGGAAAGCATGACTTTGATTAGCTGCCTGGGTTAACCAAGGGCTGGAACAGATGATCTCTTAGGTAATCAAATTTAAGAGAGTCCAGCCATCTGTTTCAGCCTTGCACCCTCAGGGCAGCTGTATGTTGGTGGAGTTACCATGTTCCTAACTCTTAGTTTTGTAAGTTCTTCAGATACTCAGTATCATCAGATCCCCAGAGCAAATCAGTTTTTGGAGACTGATTCCCAGTAATCAAACTCACAAAAGATTGATGGTTAAACCTACGTCATCATGTGCTTGTAAGGATTAAATGAGAGCATGGACATAAAGCTTATTTACCTCTGGCCTGGCACATATATTAAATATCCTGTAGATGTTGGCTTTTATTTTATCCAGTGACCTGTCAGACAATATTTGCAGCACAGGATAAATACCAACCAGTAGTTACTCTTTGGCTTCCTCTCCCAGGTCTAGAATTCACACAGAGCATCATCCTTCTAATAGGCAGTCAGTCATGATGTGATAAAATAGGTCATTTAAAGAAAAGTTTCAGTCCTCAGGATGCACTGGGCCCGAACTGCTGTCTGTCATCTGCCGGAGAGGTGCTCTTGTCCCCTGGTTACATTTGGCATAGCTTCTGGCCAGATGTGTACAGCTCTGAAGTGCCCTCCTTTTGCATGCAGATGCTGATTTACCCATTCTGTGGACTCTCTTTAGCTTCCATTGTGGTTGATGGTGCCTGTAGATAAGAGAGAAGGTGCTGCCTCTCCCAGCTGCTGCTGCGCAGTGCCCATCAGTGACCCACTCACTGTTTGCGCTCAGGGCGTGGTGGCTGTGCTGGTTGGCCATGTCCACAGAACCTGGTGGGATTTGCTGTAGCTAACGGTTTACATAAAGTTATGCCCATGATCTGAAGAATTTCTGTTGTGCATTGGATTGCGGGCCTCCCTTCCACCCTATCTTTCAAGATAACAAATCAAGCCCTTGGGAAATACAGAGCCCTAGTAGGCTGAAATAGGAAACTCCTTATGGGAGGATGGAATGAGGGAATGGTCTGGAGCACAAAACTCTGCCTGGGAAGAGAAGACCTGACCACAAGGTAGGCTGGGTGGGGTTCAGGGTGCCAGGTAGCCAGGGGCCAGCAGGAAAGCACAGCACAGTCCCAGGTGGTCTGAGGGGAAGCAGCCTGTTGAGAAGAGGTAGAAGAAGGGGAGTGGGAGCAGAAGGTAGCACTGTCTCCCCAGTGTGGATTCTGTTCATGGTGCTGAATGGTGCTACCACTGCTGAGAGAGAGATGCAAACCATTTGGAAGGGTGGCAGCTAAGATGAGAAGTTAGTATAACCTCTACTCCATCTATTCTTGCTTTCCTCTCTCTGGGGGGAATCAGAGCTGAGTGTGTAAAGATGGTTACTCTTCATGGAGTAGCGGAAATCCATCCTCCTCTCCTGAGCCATGTCGCCCTCTGTCAACCCCCTATTGGCAGCAGTGCAATAGACGGATGATAACTCTTCAACATCAGCTCAAGAGGCTTGCAGGAAATAACAGTTTCATTTAGATTCTGACTTAAAAAGGAAAACACAAATCTTTTCAGGTTTGAGCCAGGGAGTTAATCAGTCTTACTGACAAGGAAGTCTTATAACCTCAGCATAGTCAGTTCTCTTTGGAGAAGGGGTGGGCAGGGTTTGTAAGAAGTCAGCAAAAGTGCTGTATTTCTCCTTGTCATTAAATCTACTAAGGCAAGTGTCAGGCGTTTGCCCTGGGAGCCAGGTCAGATCACCCGCAGGATGTGCGGGGTGCTCCTGCCTCCTGCAGCCGGCGGTAGGGGCTGTGGAAGAAGGACCTCTTTGCATCTTCCCCTCAGTGTCGTGGGTGTGAGGTCCCAGCCAGAGCCAGTGCGCTCTCCCCATTCCTCCTGCCCTGGCCCGTGGTGTGAGAGGTGTGAGAGCGGATTTCTCCATGTGGATATGCGCGTGACTCCCTGCTGGCGGCTCCAGGACTTTGCAGAAGGGTCAGACTGTGCTGGATGGGGGTGGCTTCAGCCAGGCAGGGCTCCGAGCCCCTCAGACCCTTGTGATGCTCATTTACCACATTCTTGTTTCCTCTGCTCACTCTCAGGCAATGTAAAAGAGGGAGGAAGTCATCAAAGCGTAGCCCTTGGTTTCTTCACCTACAGGCAAAAGTCCCCTGATTAATTAGAGAAGGGTGTTCCAGTTATTAGTCAGCTCAACCTCCGCTATACTCGGCCCTGCCGGGGTGGGGGGGGCGGCGCTAGAGGGCAGCTCGAGGGCAGGAGGGGGCGAAGGCACGTGCCCATTTCTGTACCGCCTGTCACCACAGCAGTGAGTCTTCACCTTGGCTGCCACAGTGATTCCAGAAGCATGAAGTTCCAGTTGCCATGTGTCCCACCCTGACACCCACTTCAGAGACACCAGCCCAGCCCGGCCCCTCCTCAGGCTCCAGGTTCTACTAACGCCAGCCCCTGCGTGGTAGCTGCTTCCTGCAGTGACTATCTCTTTGTGACTTCATGTTCTTGCCTTGTCGTTTCACACTTCAAAACCAGCTTAACCAATTCCCATTTTAGATGATCTCTGTCAAAAAACTACTGTGACTTCTCACTGGAGGGAGTGCCTCTTTCAATAATTCAACCCACTAACATCCATGGAGGGCAATTCTGGGCGAGGCTACGTGCTGATGCCGTGGTTCCAGAGATAAGAGGTGTCTCCGTCTTTGAGGAAATCAATGTTGAATAATGATAACAATGGTCTGTATAGAACTCTGGTTTTGAAAGCAACAACAAATGAAGGGTTAGAATTAACACATCGTTTAAAGAAAGAAAGAAAAAAGGTCTAACTGAAAAATGGGCCAAGGATGTAAACCAGTAATTCATAAAAGAAATATTAAAAATGGTCAAGATTTGTATAAAGTGGTGCTCAGCCTCACTTTAATGGAGGAAATTCACATCCACTGAGTATCCTCATACACAGCTGGAGAGAATATGGGTGTAAGTACAGCCACCTAAAGGGTCATTATGTATAACCCATCACCCCGAAGTTCCACTGTTAATAGCTGCCCCAGAGAGACACTTAAACCATGTGCCAAAGGAAGCAAAGTACAAGGATCTTCTTGGTTGTAATGTTATTTGTAACAGTGAAAAAGTCAAAACAACCAAAATATCCATAAAAAGAGGAATGGCTGAATAAATAATTGTGCACCCTTTTAATGGAAGACCATATTGCAATTTTCTAAAATGAGGTAGACCTATATATACTGACATAAAAACTGTGTAAGCCATATTGGTTAGTGAAATAATGGATGCATTACTTATGTTACTGCACACATACCATACATGTAGATGTCTTTTCTATGGGCAACTCCTTGAAGAAAATCCTGGAAGCATATACATTACATTGCCAATAGTGACGACTTCTAGAGAGAGGACATTGAAGAGGGGAACAACTGAAGGGTACAAAAACGAAAAACAAAACAAAACCCTCTAGTTTGCGAATCACTTTTACATAAAATGTCACTCCTCACACTGATTAGATAGTGTAAGCATTATTTCCACTTACAGATGAGGGAACCACAGCTGAGAGATGCTAAGCAACTTTTGCAGTCACACAACTAGTAGGGAAGTCCCTAGGCTTAGTGCCATGCTCTCCCCAGGCTCCGAAAGAAATCAGCGATTAGGTTAATTGGAATCTGACATCTTTGTCACTTCTCACTTTTAATTATTTCTCACTATTTAAAGTGAAAGACACTTTGAGGTGCCTCATACAGTCTACTGTCTGTCAGAGTGAAGGGAGGGGAAAGGAGATAATTGGCAAGCGATCAAAAGATGGTCTTGATAGGTAAGATTCTCTTACTTTTCATTTTCCAGGTGGATTCTAGGTACCTCAGGATCAGGTCTCAAAGGACCAGAGCATCTGCACCCCAGCTCTCCCACTGCCGGGGTCTCCCGCCAGATTGGAAGGTGGGGGCCGGGGAGTAGTGTACAAAACTCTGCCCTCAAGTCTCGGGGGGCAGGGAAGAGGGGAGGGCCTGGGGACAAGACTGAGCTTTGACTATACACAGGTCAGAACCCCTGGTAGGGGATGTGTAGGGAGGGCCCCTCGGGACCTGGGCCTTGCCTTCAAGAACCCCCATTTAATCTTATGACAGCGTCAAATGACTTTAGACATACAGTTGTAATTAGTGAGTGCATGTGCTGAAACCACTGATTTGCTAAATGTGAACAAAATGTATCACATTTTTGGTAACTCTGCTTTAGGAATTTTATTCCTCTGACTGTCCCTATATTTCCCCTCCCTCCCTCCATTTTCATTCTCTCTCCCCTCTACCTCCCTCTCTCTCCCCCTTCCTCCCCCCCATTCACGTAGAGGGCCTATTAACTGGCATTTACTTTAATTTCATACCAACTTTGTTAGAGGATTCTTATTGTAGCCTTTATTAACAGTACAGTTGCTATTTCAAACACTAAAAAGAAAGTAAGTGGGTGATGGGTAATGTTTTGAGATAATAATTGAGGTTTCTTTTTCTCTAGGCCGCCTTGTACCCATTGGCCTTCTCCTACTCCTGGGGACACAGGGATAGGAGGCATTACCCTCAGGAGAGAGCTGACAGACAGAGTCTTACTTAGTTCTGAGTTCTAAAATAAATAAAATAGATGCACAGCAAGGAGAAAAGTCTTGAAAGCCAAGGCTTCCATTCGTTAAGAGCTGGGTTTTTGATAGAGAAGCATTTTAGCTTCTGAAAATTTGGCTTTGGCCGTCCATAGTGGCCTCAACATCCAGGGGTGTGCCTGCATGGGCTGGTACCTGCTCCTGAGAGCCAGCATCTTTCCTCAACTCCACGTTCAGTAGCTTGAAATCAGCTGTGGTAGAAGTGTGTCCACCATGGAAGTTGGCAAACACTACAAACCAGGGCTTTTTCCTAGAGAGTCTGTTAAGATTTTGGAAGGAGAGGGACTAGGAGAAAAGCGTGCAGGTGAACTGGGCTGAACCCGGTGCAGGGAGGGGTACAGAAAAATTCCCAGGTGGCGCTGGAGATAGGAGTCCAAGGTATTGCATCTCATTTCCCACCTGCAGCTCTGTGAGAAGGTAGCAGCTGCACAGAACGCTGTGTGTGAAAATGGGCAGAAATGACAGCAGGGCACGTCTAGGTGTAGGGACAACCTGAGAGAGCTGGTCTCCCTGCCCCCCATCCCCCAGGCCTTCCTCAACTCTATTGAGGCCAAGAAGACTTTAAAGACTTCTGTTACACACTGGGATAGGGCAGAGATCGGGTCAGAGTCTCAGAGTGCATGGGCCAGTGGGGTTCACTGACCTTCCCTTGGGCTTACTAACTTTTTCCACCAGTTCCTCCTGTGCTGTGTTTTTCTCACTAATGAAATCCCATTTAATGGGCAGCTACCCCAAGGATCTCACTTAAGATCTATCCTGTAGAGTTGCCCCTACTCTTCTGATGGTTGAGTTCATTAAAATGCTGCATTGAGCATCAGAAAATTAGGAAGAAAATGACCCAGAAGGCTGAGTCTGCTCATGGTCCTCTGACAGACATGGATTCCTGTGAGCGCCCCCCTCTTTTATTTATTTATTTATTTATTTGTTTGTTTGTTTGTTTGTTTTTGTTTTTATTTTAGTGGGAGGTAATTAGGTTTCTTTATTTGATGGTGGTATTGGGGATTGAACCCAGGACCTCAAGCATGCTAGGCGTACACTCTACCACTGATACCACTGAGCTATACCACCCCCTCCTTCCTTTTAAATGAAGCCCCTGCCATGTTAGAAAAAGAAGAGAGGGAAGATTGGCCAAAACCATGGAAAATGGCAACTGAAAAGTTCTGTGCTGACAGATGGAAAAAGAGAAAGGGGAACACGTGGAGGACAGCCAAGACCGCAGTGAGAGTGAAAGAAACGGGAATAGAAACAAACAGATGACAACAATCCAAAGGGAGCCACAGAGGAAACACGGAGAAGAAAACGGGTTCTGTGAGAAATTCTGTGTAGAGAGTGCTGCGCCGGAAAACAAGATCCGTGGGAACACAAAACAGAGAAAGAAGAAAAATCGAGAGATGTGAGTTCCAGTGCGGCCAGGACCCCTGATTTCTCTGCTTCCTGGGGTGTGGTGAGGTGGGGAGCTGTTCCATGGCTCTGTGATTTCCATCAGGAAACAAGGTGTTTCATACTTGGCCAAGCCTGGTGTGCACTGGCCTGTGAGAACCAACTGCTACATTTTCAGGAATTTTGTTAAACACAGATATTGTAAAAATTAAATTATTTATTAAATGTTACTAAATATTTACAGTTTACATTTATATTTACATATTAAATATTTACAACTAAATAAATTATATTTAAAACACAATACTAAAAACTCATCACATTCTAATTTATTTTACTATTTGTATGTGTCTATGGATCTTAAGTCTGTTGTGTGGAAATACTGTACCATCTGTGGCTGTCACCACATAGCTCTTCCCAACTTCACCTTCAAGTGACTTCACATTGTTCGATTGAAATCAGCCACAGTGGGAGTGTTTACATCACGGAAATCAGCAAATGTTACAAATCCAGGCTTAAAATACTGTTTTATTGATCGTCTAAATGTAACAACATAGTGAAGACAATAATAATGTAGGCTTAAGCTTAATAGTGTGTTGTCCTGTAGCTGTTACATCATGAATAACACAAGAAATTGAGGCAGTATTCTTCCAGTGTTCCAAAACTATCATCTGATTCATCAAAAAAGTTGCTTACATCATTAATGAATGAGTGGTGTTCTCTAAAGTGTCTTTATTGTTTCACTTTTGTCCTACTTGTTAAAAATACATGAACATATCAACCAGCGTTCATGGCAGGGCTGTAACATTGTTTGCTGCAGACACCAGAGTTGAGCAAAAGTCAGTAAAATCATCCCTTGAAAATCAATTGCTATGTGGAATTTAAAGTGTTGTATGTTTTCCTGGTAGTAGTAGTAAATTGGGTGACTCATATCCTTTATATCAGTAAAATCTATGGTAAACTTATGTACCAGTATTTGTACACAGGTGGGGTTTTTTTTGTTCTTGTTGGAGAGCCAGTTGTTAAACATTTACCAGCACATCACTGGGTAGTTTAGTCACTAACCATGACCTCACCTAGTAACGATGACACCCAGATGCCTTCCTTTAGAAAAGGACCTGGAGGCAGCAAAAAAAACACAACACATTTTCCTTCCTTTCTTAAAAATTGTGGCAAAATATACATAAGATTTACAATTTTAACCCATTTTTTTCTTCTGCAACGTATTTCTCTTGTGAGAATCGATACTGTAGGTATCTATAGTGAGGAATACTATTTTTCCTATTTTTATTTTTTAATTATAATTTCTAAATTTTTATTTTTTAAGTTAAAATTTTTAATTGAAGTACTGTTGACATACAATGTTATATTAGTTTCAAGTGTACAACATAATGATTCAACATTTGTATACAAAAATGACCACAATAAGTCTGGTTACCATCTGTCACCATGCAGAGTTAATAGTTTTTTTCTTGTGATGAGAGCTCACAAGAAAAAAGATTTTCCTTAAGATTTACTTTCTTAGCAGCTTTCATGGCCTTTTTAAAAAAAATATATTTTTATTGAAGTACAGTCAGTTTACAATGTGTCAATTTCTGGTGTACAGCACAACACTTCAGTCATATAGGAACATACATATATTCGTTTTCATCTTCTTTTTCACTATAAGTTACTACAAGATACTGAATATAGTTCCCTGTGCTATATATCTTAGAAGCTTTCAAATTTGCAATACAGTATTACCAACTATAGTCACTATGCTGTGCATTACATCCCTATGACGAATTTATTTTATAATCAGAAGTTTGTACCTCTCGACCTCCTTCATCACCCAACCCCTGAACCCTCTTCTCTCTGGCAACCATTAATCTGTTCTCTGTGAGTTTGATTTTGCTTTGTTTTGTTTTTTAGATTCCACGTAGAAGTGAAATCCTACAGTATTTTTCTTTAACATTTTACTGAGCATAATCCCCTCAAGTTTCGTTATTTTAACCATTTTTAAGTGTGCAGTTCAGTGGCATTTAGTACATTCACACTGTTGCACAACCATCCCATCTATCTCCAGACCAGTTCAGCGTGCCAAACTGAAACTCCCCACCTATTAGACAACTGCTTATTCCCTGCTCTCCCAGCCCCAGGTCACCTCTGTTCTACTTTTTGTGTCTGCAAATTTAACTACTCTAGGTACTTTATCATGCAATATTTTTTCATTGGTGTCTGGCTTATTTCACTTAGCATAATGTCTTCAAGATTCATCCACACTGTAGCACGTATAAGAATTACCTTCCTTTTCATGGCTGAATAATATTGTATGTATACACCACATTTTTTTAAATTGAAGTATAGTTCATTTATAATATTGTGTTAGTTTCAGGTGAACAGCACAGTGAATCATTTATATATTTTTTTCAGATTATTTTCTGTTATAGGGTTTTACAAGATACTGAGTGTAGTTCCCTATGCTATACAATAAATTCTTGTTGCTTATCTATGTATAGTAGTTTGTATCTAATAAATTAGGTGCACCCCCCCCCCATGCTCCTAATTTATCCCCTCTTCTTTCCCCTTTGGTAACCATAAATTTATTTTCTATGAGTGTTTTTGTTTTGTGAATAAATTCATTTATATTACTTTTTAGATTCCACATATAAGAGATACATAATATTTGTCTTTCTGTGTCTGACTTCAAGTATAATATTATTTAGATCCATCCATGTTGCTGCAAGTGGCAGTATTTCATTCTTTTGAATGGCTGAGTAATAGTCCATGGTATATATATATATATACCACATCTTAAGCCAATCATTTGTTGGTGGGCACTTGGGTTATTTCCATATCTTGGCTATTGTGAATAGTGCTGCTGTGAACATTGGGGTGCACTATCTTTTAGAATTAGAAGTTTTGTCTTTTCTGGATAGAAACCCAGGGGTAGGGATTGCTGGATCATATGGTAGCTCTATTTTTAGTTTTTTAAAGGAAGCTCCATACTGTTTTCCCAGTGGCTGCACCAATTTGCATTTCCACCAACAGTTATATACCACATTTTGTTAATCCGTTCATCCATTTAGGGACACTTGGGTTGTTTTCACCATTTAGCAGCTGGGAATAATGCTGCTATAAACATGGGTGTACAAATAACTGTTCTTTCCTTCCTTTTTCTGAATGTCTTTAATTCTGGAGCCACTGAAAGGCAGATGAGAGCTGGATGGGTCAAAATGGGGCCCGCGGACTATCTCATCTCTTGCTCTCCCTAAATGCTTGCTGGCTATTTATGCTCCCTCTTCTCAGATGAAAGGCTGTGTGCTTTGGGAATGGCACCCAGAGAAGCCAAGCTTGGCTGCTGATGCGTGACACCACCCAGTGCCTTTGCCGATGGCTGGGTTAGGTTCAGTGTGAACTACCACCACAGTGTGAACCACAATGGTCCCCCACCCCCACCACTGCCGCCCTGAAACTGTTGGCAGAAACCGCAGAGGGGTGGTGGGGTGGTGGGCAAAAGGTCTTTGATATTGTGAGACGCAAGTGGCCTCAAGGGATGAGAGGAGCAGCCAAGGGCTTGGCCCCTCTTCAGGGTCAGGAAATGCCACTGACACTGAGCAGCCAGTGTGATGTGGATCTAAATAAACTTTATTTCAAGTGCTGGAAATAATCCATCCTGATTTGTGCCTGGTTGCTGAAAATGCCATCAGCCTTTCCCCAGATGGAACAAATTATTTGCTATTAAAAATTCATTTAAAAATAACATGACCAATCAGTGTGTTTCACTGTCAACTTATCTTCTAAAAGGAACTGAAAAAAAAAAAGAAAGAAAGAAAATCAGAAAATTCTGTTGTTTTTTTTTTTCCTGAAGGAGAAAACAGACACCTTCAGTTCCTCTGAGCAAGTGGTAGAGTCGTGTTCAGCAGGGCAAGGTCAGCACGACAGATCTTTTTACGTGACATCAAAGGATGTGCAGACAGCGGAATCAAAGCTTAAAATGAAGAGCACTTCCAGATAAATTTAAAAAAATCTTTGTCGGGCTTAGAAAAGCTTTCCAAGTTGTGGAGTGCTGGCCAGTGCTGATATGTTAAGAACCTTGATAAGGGAGGGGCAGAGGCTTGCAACGTCGGGATTGCTGACTGAGGTCAAACAGTACTTACGCAGCAGCCACCTTCCTCCACACCGTCTGCTCTCCAGTTCTGTCTTCTGAACCCCTAGTTAGATGTATCTGCAGTCCATTCCTTAACTCTTGCCCACACCCCTGGCCATGTGACAGTCTGGAAGCTGAGTCTGTTCTGAGCCCCGTTTCTACAGAGTGCGCCAGTAATCAGCCCTGAGTAACGCTCTTGGTTGTGCCAGGTGATTGACCCTCAAGACCATCATTGAGGAACAGGGGCTCCAGGTGCTCTGGACTGAAACAAGCCATTCCAGTCCATGTCTTCACCTGAGGCTGCACGTACTGGGCTTAGCACACTTTTGCTCAAAGAAATGGGTATGAATCAACAGAGCTTTGGGAGGGGTATGTGTGAATCTTTTGTCCCAGAAAGAAAAAGTCCTAAGGATCTAGGGAGTCGACCTGCTTTATTTTTTTCTGACCCTAACATAAAAACTGGTACTCACCAGGTGTCCGTAAACAACCCTAGCAGCTCTGAAATTGCTATGGGGTAAAGCTGACTTCTATTTAAATAAATTTTACAAGATGGGCTTTGATTGACAAAAGTAAGCAGGTTTCCACTTCGATATAAACCATTTTCAACAGTTAAAAACAATCCAATCAGAAAATGGGCAAAAAAGATGAAGAGACATTTCTGAATACAGATGATATACAGATGGCAAATGAGCATATGAAAAGATGTTCAGCATCATTAGCCTTCAGGGAAATGCAAATTAAAACCACAATGAGATATCACTACATGCCTGTTAGAGTGGCTAAAATAAAAAATAGTGACACCACCAAATGCTGGCAAGGATGTGGAGAAATGGATCACTCATACATTGCTGCTGAGAATGTAAAATAAAAGCTACAGCCATTGTGGAAAACAATTTGGCAGTTTCTTATAAAACGAATCATGCTATTTACCATATGATCGAGTAATGATACTCTTAGGCACTTTCCCAGAGAAATGAAAATTTGTGTTCACACAAAAATTACTACTTGAATGTTCATAGCAGCTTTATTTGTAATAGCCCCAAACCGGAAATAGCCCAGATGTCCTTCAACAGGATAAACAAACTGTAGTACATCCACACCACAGAATAGCAATCAGCAGTAAAAAGGAATGAAGTATTGACGCATGCAAAAATTTGTATGAATTTTGCTGAGGGAAAAAAAGCCAATCCCAAAATGTTACATACTGTGTGATTCCATTTATCTAGCATTTTTGATATAAGAAGATTTTAGAAATGGATAACAGTTTATTGTCAGGTGGATACCTGAGTATGTGATAAAATTGTATAGAACCGAATACACATACACACAAAGGTGTACAGATGAAACTGGGGAAATCTGATTAAGGTGGTGGGTGGTATTGGAGGCAGTATGCTGGTTGTGATATTGAGCTATAGTTTTACAAGATGTTACCATCGTGGGAAACCGGGTGAGGTGTTCACAAGATCTCTCTATTTCACTACTACATGAGAATCCACAGTTATATCATTAAAATTTTCATTAAAAGAACATTAATCATAAGCACAACATTTCCCTTAAAAAGTGTAAGTCCAGGAAAACAGGCCAAATTTTCAATTCTATTCTGGAATGCCACGTCTTTCTCAGAACTTCAGTTACTTCAGATCACGCTCTTCCTATACACCTGCTTGGATGTACTCATCTGCATATTTTCCCCCCTAACATAGTTTTTTCTTTCTAGTTCTCCCACCTCCCTCCCCGTACTAATCTATAGAGTAGCCATTACGTTCTTTGCATGTTGATGAGTTAATTTGTGGCTAATGTGACCTTGAGCCACACAGCCATTAATGGCCCTCTTGCTCCCTGTATCTCATGTGAAGAGATTTCCTTTCTTAGGAGTCTTGAAATTGTCTAGCAGATGATCCTCCAAGCATTACAAAAGATTATGACTTTAGATCTACCAGTAGAGAAGTCTTACATCCTGGAAGTAAAATCTTTTTTTATAGGAAAGAAACTAAATTTTCTTAATTTTTTTCTTTTTAGTTCCTGCTCTGTGTTAGACATGAAGCCTGTTACTTTGTTTTGTTTCATATTCTTAACAAGCCTATGAGGGAAGATTGGTTTTGCTATTAACATATATAAACAAACTGGGGACCAGCAACATGGTCCTCACCTGGTCACATAGCTAAAATGTAGAGACTCCTTACTGGGGCCTGGGTTGGTTTGACCCAAAGTGCATTCTCTCCCTACCACATCTGCAGTTCTTGAACTTTCTGGTGTCAGGATCCCTTTCAACTTAAAAGATATGCTTTGGTTATTTACATTTTATCAATTGATATTTATCATATTAGAAATTAAAAGATACTTAAAATGCTTATTAATTCCTCTAAAAATAACAAAAATAAACCCATTACATTTTGACAAAAAATATGAAATTTTAATGAAAAATAACTATATAGTTCCAAAAAATAAACTTAGGGGAGGGTATAGCTCAGCGGTAGAGTGCGTGCTTAGTATGCATGAGGTTCTGGGTTCAATCCCCAGTACCTCTATTAAAAATAAATAAATATATATAATTAGGCCTAGTTACCTACCCTCCCCACCCAAAATCTGAAAAAACAAAACAGATGTTTCAAATCTCTTCAATGTTTGGCTTAACAGAGGATAGTTGGATTCTTGTCTGCTTCTGTATTCAGTTTGTGATAATGTTTTGGTTGAGAAAATAAAAATTAGGCCTGACACATTTTTAATGGATTTCCCAGATAATTTTGGATTTTAGTCTTTGATGCTATGTCAGTACTCAACAAGTGGCAGTTTCTTAAAGGTCAGTTACAAATGTAGAATCTGAAACCATATCAATGAATTTTTTTGTACTCTGTTGCATTAAAACCCATAGGGCTATCTTGCAATTTGGATTTTTTATCTACACATGATTTGTAATAAATCATTGGTCATTTGAAAAATATTGATTCAACTGAGGTATGTAGATCTCCTAGATGTTGACACATTTCAGCATATGATAAAAAGTCACATTCATTAACACTGTCACTGATCTCATCAGAAAAGTAGCAGTACCAGTTTTCCAAAATTCTGATTTTTACTTGAAATCTCAAATTTTATCATTGGCAACAAATATGGAAGGTTGTTTTCCTTGCAGTAACAGGCTTACTTCATTCATTTTTGAAAAAATGTCTGCCAAATAATCAAGTCTGAATAATCATAATATTTGTTATTCCTTCTTTTGTAACAGCATTCCATGCAGAGTGGATAGTTCAGCATGCAGCTCAATTGTGCAAGTGCTTTTCTTCAAGACAAACATCCCTATGCAGAATGTTAAAAAGCGTAGCTTTAAAGAACAAGTATGGAAGAGCAAGCCCACCACCATCATTGCTGCGCTCACTGCAGGTACATACAACTCTAGGGACCCAAAGGAACAAACTCTGGGGTGCCTGGCAGACTCTGCTGCATTTCCTGGGCAGTGCCTGGTCCTTCTGCTCCATGGGGAGTACATTGTACCTTGGACCCTGTTCTCCTTTTCCAGCATGGCAGCTGGTTACCTGAGAAATGAATTGCTGCTCAGGTGAAAATGACCATTAAAGTATTCAGTGTATAGGTAGGCATGTTCACATTTGAACAGGAGCCTCCTGGAGTTCTGTAGAAAGCCTGACCATGAAGAAATAATACTGTAATGAGGAGCATTTCATTAGGATCACAGGCAAATGGGGGTAATTCTGGAGCCTTTGAAGAGTCTACTCAGTTGAGAGCAAGTCACAGGAATTAGATGATAAAATGATTGGAGGAGGGAGACAAAATCCTCACAGCAGGGGGTTATCTCCTCCTGAGATGAAGACTATAGGTTTTTATTTGTTTCTAATGAATGGAAAACATGCAATGTTTACATTGTTAAAGGACAAATAGAACCGTGATAAACATCTTCGTTTATACAGCTGATTTCACAGGTGATCATATTTCTGACATTTCCACCTTGTTCTCTCTTGGAGGTGTTGGGACATTACTTACGTAAGTCATGTTCTAGTATTTTCAGAGGAAGTCTTGACAGGCCTCCCACTGTAGTTTTCCTACAGTGGAGGCTTTCATCTGTTTTCTATGCAGAGAGAGGGTGGGGTGTGCCAGGGAACATCTTTGGATAATTCAGCAGCTGTGTCAGGTTAACCTGGCTACCCCTCTTGTCTGGAACAAATGGGGTGCCCAGGAAAGTAAGTTGGGGCACAGGTGGTGTTGCGAGCAGACACCTTGTACCTGAAACGCACACTCACCAGCTGAGCTGTCAGCCTTCTGTGTGCTGCATCTGCAGACAGGCAAACTGGCTTCTCTTTCAAGCCCTGAATTATGAAACAAGGTTGTGTCCGTTTTGGAAAGTCCCTTTGAGAGTGTTCTTCTAAAAGTACTAATTCAGTCTTTTGGTTTTCTTCTGGGCCTGGGAGCGCTTTTCTGTTTCTGCCTCTAGTCTTTGCTGATTTCAGTATGAGCAGGTAAGTAGTGGTCAATTAATATTTATGGAATAAAATTTATGGAATTAAATTCACTCTTCAAAAATAACAGCATTTGAAAATGACTCCATGGCCTAGAAGTGACACCTGCTGTGGAGGAGTACCCCTGCTCCAGAGTTTGAACAGTTAGAAAGTGCAGAGGATCCGGGGGCTTAGGAGGAGTGCCGGGGTCGTGGACACTCCTCTGTGCAGTTTCCTTAGAGATCCCGACTTAAGCACCCACATGTGCCCTGTGGGCTGTGACTTCCCTGCTCTCTCCTGCCCTGGTAATTCGCTTCTCCTCAAAGCCCTCACCACAGCTGGTAACACCCCTCCTGTTCTACTGCCTCCTTGTGACCCTTTTCCTTTACAGACCCGTCTCCCACCTTGCTCCTCCAGTCTCTCTAAATGCAACCTAGTTGTTGAGGAGGAGCTCAAATTCTGACTTGTCCAAGAGGCTTGCTTTCTGATTCATCACCACCATCTCTGCAATACCGACAATGATGATAACAGCTATCAAGAACTGAATGGTTACTATGGACCAGGCTCTGAGGCAAGTTCCTGTAGCATCTCATCCAGTCCCCACGATAACCTTGTTATTTGAAGGTACAGGAAGGTGGGAGAATTTGAGTGCATTGGCCATGTCATACTCTAAGTGACAGAGCTGGTACTCCTGCCCTGGTTTGTCTCTGACCTGCTTCTCTAGGTTAACTCATCTGCAGGCACAGTTCAAGTTCAGATAATCCTTAGTATTTCTTTGGCACTCAGTCCAAGGTCCTTTGACCTCTTAGGCATCTTTGTATGTTTATATCCGGTCTCCCACTGTTTAGTAACAGACCTCACATCTCTGTATCTCCGAATGCTTAGCATATGGTAAGTACACAGTGTTAATTTTTTCTTCAGGACCATGAATTATTGCCTCAGCGATTTGTTTTATTCTAACAATAGCTATGTTGACAAGCTTGTTTTTGCCCAGTGAGCTCTCATTACTGTACCAAAGGTTTACAACTCATACCTTATTTATCCTAGAAATTTGTAAATGATCATCCCATTCAGCCCCTAGTTTCCACTGATTATCCTCCAAAAATAGCTCTCTTGTGGCCTCTGCTGGTGTCACAGTAGACAACTGCTTCATTAACTCCTTAAGTGCATGCTGAAGGATTTGAGTCTAAGGACACTTCAGCCTTCTAAGGAACCATTTTAACAGCATCAGCTCAGCAAAGAGATTTTGAGATATGTCTTAAACTGCTAAGTTTGTTGAGAATAGACAGCTGAATGGTAAAAATCGAGATGTATTTTAAATGCTTGTTTCTGAAGTGGTATTTTTCAAAATTCATGCTTGTTATGTTAAGATGTCAGGGACAGGTGGAGGGTGTAGCCCAGTGGTAGAGCACATGCTTAGCATGCACCAGGTCCTAGGTTCAATCCCTGGTACCTCCATTAAAATAAATAAACTTAATTACCCCTAGCCACAAAAACAGAGTTAAAAAAAATGTCAGGGATAACTGAAGATTCTTAGGTGTGTGTTTTTTCAAAAGCTTGCCCCATTGGAAAACATCTGTCAAATTCTGCCTGATTCTGATACTGTACTTAGTATTATGCCTGGAAAGATAGTGCCTGGTAAATGTTAAGTAAATGTATTAATGTTATTTGGTTTATATAACACTATTCCTTTTTTAACAACTGAATTATGAATTAAAGCTAACCTGGGGAAGGAATATTTGCTGTTTTTCAGTTACTGGTTTTAGAGGTCCTAAGAATGTCCTCTGTGAACTTTTAAATACAAATGCTAGATGCAGTTTAAACTGAGGTACTAATACTTGGAGCCTACCAACAGCTGCCTTTCCAGTTGGACTTTGTAAGATTTTTCACTACATGAAAGGTGTTAGGGAATATTTTTCTGCTTCATTTGTTCTTTTCTCAAGGTAGCACGTTGTATCTTCTGTATACATTTGGGTACTAGTGATTAACTCATTCAAACCACTGCCTATGACAACCTTGGATTTCAAATGGTTTAATCGGAATGCCTGTCAAAGGCAGAAAAGGTGTTAGTCCAATGTTCAGTGCTGACATAGAGGTTCTGCATGCTTTCAAAGTTTAAATCACAGGTCAACTTTAAAAAGCTCATAGGCAACCTGAAACTATATATAGCTATATACAAACAGTGACTGATACGTATTTGAAAACACTGTCTAACATGAATAATGCTTTACAAATGAAGAAAGCCCTTTCATATACATTTAAAGTTTGACAGTGTGCTATGTGTCACAAACTGCAGTTTTGAGTTTAAATGCATCTGTCTAACTCAAGTGTCTTTAAAAAGCATAAATTTCATTACTTCAATTAAAGGTAGAGCTGGTCAATAGCAGATGAAAGGACCTCGGTTTACCCAACCTTACAGGGTGATTGAGAAAAAAATGAAAAATGCTAGTTAAAGGGTTGGACTGCTGTCAAGCCATCAGGTAGACAATCTCTTGTCTCTCTTAAACAAATCACTGGAGGTGTTTAGCTCTAACTGCACATCTGTGGTGCCCTGTTCCAATCCAGGTGTTTCTCGGCCTCCTGGCCTTTAGAAGCACTAAACTATAGTGGACACAAGCGCTGATTCTGGAATCAGGCAGTCCCGAGCTCTAATTTCACCTCTGTTACTAGAGGTAGCCAAGTAACAATTCTGACCGATGAGAAATAGGAAAAACAAGCATGATGAAAAGAAAACATGTGAAGAGCTGGACTATTATGATAAGATCAGGGTGTGATGTTAATTTATAGTATATGGGTAAGGAAAAAGTTCATTCTTAGTCATCTTGAAAGGAATTCACTAGAGCAGTACCTCCTTTCAAGTCAACAAGAGAAGCTAGAAAGTTAAAAAGACTTAACATTTAGCACTTTTTTGAGAAGACTTAAATGCCAGACATTGGAATGACCTACATAAGAGCAATTTGATTAAGAGAATGAAAACCTGTAATGATTAGCATGGAGTCACGGCTGAATGTGAATACCAAGGGAATATGGAGTAAAAGATCTGAAAGGCGACAAATCAGACTACAACTGCCATATTTTCAAAATTGTAATTGGGTATTAAAAGTAAATAAACAGCTCTTAACTTAAGAGTGCAAAATGAAAGCACCTTATTTTAAAGGTGCAGAGCAAGAAAATACAACATAAACTTATCCACATTTTAAATAGTTGTCTGCGTAGTAGGTAAATGCCATTTAAAAACATTTTCAATAGAAAAATGATTTATAAATCAGTTTATAGAAGATCAAAAAATCAGTGTTTAATACCGACTTTAACTATAAATAACTAAAGAAAAAGACTGCCCTCTTCTGTTTTTGCTTCAACATCTATGTCTTCTGCTCCTTGCCTTTCGGAGAAAATATTGCATTGTAAGGCTGCCGTCTTTTTGGACGAGGACAAGGATCAAGATCTTCCTTAATGTAACCTTAAAAATAAATTACAAATTTAGAAAACTGTACTTGCAACATACATGTTTCAGCATAAGCATGTCTCATGTAATGCCTTCTAAGTTTACATGATTCTTCTGTTATTAGCTGTGTCATGTTGATGAGTGATTTCACTACTTTGCATCAGTTTCCTCATTTATACTAAAAATAGCAGCAAACATCAAATGTGTTGTATACGTTATCTGGGATGACGCTCACACTCCTGCAGTGGCTTCCACTCTGCCTATTTCACAGGTGAACTAACGGAGAGCCGGGGAAGTTAAGACAGCTCTCTCAGGTTCCCAGAGCCAGGAGGTAGAAGAGCTGGGACCCTGCCCAAGAGCTAACTCCAGAGCCAGAGCTCTTAAGCACTGTCCTACTCTGCTTCCCTTTGGCTGCAAATGGGGACAAGTGGCTAAACATGAACTTTTTACTATTATGACAAGTTCCAGGTGCTTATTTGGTAGCTATTTGATTACATGACATGTCCCTATATTCTTCACACTATTCAATTCTCCTAGGGTGTGTCCAGTCATGTAGTTTTCAGGGGAGGACTGTGCCCTGCCATACCCCCTGGGCCACATGGGGGGCGCAAACACAGGCTTATCCAGGCTAACTCTACTTGATGACCAGCAGAAGGGTCACGTCAGAGAGGACTTGCTAGTGGGGAAAGTGGAAATGTGGTAATAGCTGTAAGAGACTTTGCAGCTTTTCGAAGAACTATCTTCTCTCTTCTAAGTATCAGGAGCTTTAAAGCTGCATACGTTCTCAAATTACATTAAACATAAGTGCTGTATTTGAAGGAGCTAACTGCATCTCAATGTTTCTCCCAAAGTTCTTTTTACTAAAATATGGTTTATAAATAACTGGCATTCTGGGTAAGTGAGGTTTTCACATCTAAAATTCATAGTAGTCACTTTTAAAAAAGGATGCTTTTTAACAATATAATTTTGCTAGCAACTTTTGTAGTTATTTATTTTATTAAGTCATTTTGATGATAGGATAAGAGAGAAATTACTTTCTGAACTTTGAATGATAAACCAGGATAACACATGCACAGTCCCACTAAAGTGCATATAAATAATCTAGGATTCCAATGAAATTATCTCAAGAGTTGAGATAAGCTTTTTATCTTTAGGAAATATATTATTTATGTCACAAAACTGGCACCCAAATTATAGCACAAGGTAGAGAACCATGAAGAAAAAGTTTGATGTTTAGACTTGGGTATAGACAGTATTAAAAAAAAAAATCCAGAATGTTATAATCTATGCTCTCACCTCTTTCCATACAAGTCTGAGTGGAAGGAAAACCAACTTCCCAGAAGTTCTCTGGTGTGTTGGGTGGAATGTAGCGGAATCGGTGTCTAGAGCAGGAAGCCAACTTCTTTTCTCTTTCTTCTGCTGGAAAATCTGCATAATACTGACAATAAAGCTCGTTAAGTTTTCCACTTAGGGATAATAAATGGAATGTTGTGCTTACTGAACTAGAAGCTAAGAAAATTATTAAAGTATTCAGCTTGCTAAATGAATTAGTAATTCAGTAGAAATAGCAGCACACAGTAATTAGTGCTGGTCTGTGAAAGGCTTACTCCACAAATGAGAAAAGGTGCTTGTATCACAATGTAAATCAACATACTGCTAACTTGATCAATAAAGTCACATAATGAAAAAAAGTATCAGCCGAATTTACAGTGCGCATGGTGGTGCAGCTGATTTATCTACTGGTGCTAACTCTTCATCTTTGTCAGATTTATAACAAAAATGCCTGCATCCTGAACAGCACATTTTTTTCAATTGTTATTAGGATGTAACATGTGTTTTGAAGTAATTTTCCTATCACAATTTTTAATTTTTTAATTTTTTTTTTTTGTGGGGTACTACAATTTTTTAAAATAAAAGTTAAGCTTTGAATGTTGCAGGCTTCATGACTTCCCTTAAACTGTATTTTTCAGTTAGGATCAAAGGCATATTATTTTTTGCAACTGATCATAAAGAACCTGAACTTCATGCAAAGAAAGAGAAAACTTGTATGTGAGAATGACACAGGTCTTCAAGCTCTACATCTAAAGAAAATAAAGCAGTAAAGTTTAACAGAACACATCACAGGATCACATAATTTAGCTAGCTAATTCCATTCTACTCAAGACACTGAAAATAAAAGTGATGATTTACTGAAAATATCATCTATTGAAAGTGGCAGACTTAGGAATGGAATTTAAATTTGAAGTAAAAGTTTTTTAATATATTTTTCTTTCATGTAGATTTTTCTTTTACATAGAGATCCTCTAAGACCTTTTTCTTCCTTCTCACTGCTGTGAGTATAAGCCTTTGTTACCTTAGCCAGGGAACTGGGATGGGATGCCCTTAGAGAATCATGGTTATCAATCAACGTTAGGGAAATATTGCCACTAAATTAAAACATACTTGAAAACAACAGTAGGCTAGTGTAGCTATAACACAGCAGTCAAGCGGGAGAGTGTTAAGAGGATGAAGTCAGACAGGAAGTGGGGCATGAGTTTGTTGTCCTTGATAAGGACTTTGATTCCATTTCTTATTGAGAGAGGTAGACATTTAAGAGTTTTGGGCAGAGGAGTTACATGATTTAACTTTTGTTCTAAAAAGATCATTAGGAAAAAAGACGGAAAAAAGACCATTCATTGCTGTTAAAAGTACAATCAGTGGGATTTGATGATAGATCCGTTACTGAGATATGAAAGAAAAATGCAGAGGGTAACTACAGGACCTCTGGTTTACACAACTAGGAAAATGGACATAGGGAAGGCTCAGAGGTGAGGGCTGAGAATCAGAGGTAGAAACTGTACGTTCACTTTTGGACATGTGAAATCTGAGATGACCGTTACACATCCACACCTGTGTAACATATTCCCCATGTGGAACAGGCAATGGGAAAACTCACGAACTGTAAGCATACAGGCAATATTTAAATACACGGGACTGGCACTTTGCACTCCTGGTCATAAGGGAGTAACAGAATAGATTTACCTTCTACCTTAAAAAAACTTAAATAGAATAAAATGTATGAAATAATGTTTTCAGAGACAGGATTACAGCACAGAAAGTGATTCCTGAGAGAAGGAAAGCAAATAACACTGTTTCCAGCAATAGATTTTTTCCTAATTGGCAGTATTCCAGTAGTAACTAAAAACTGGAGGTTTATTTAGTGCAGACCATATTCCTTAGTTAAGAAATTACAATATATTCAATTTGTTTTATGAGGACTCATGACACTGGAGGTTTTGTTTGTATCACCAAACTGCTTTCTGAAAGAGTGATCTCAGTTCACACTCCCACTGTTAAGTGTATGAGAGCACATTTCTCACCAAATGCTTAACCTGCGCTGTAATCTATTCATACATAACTTCAATGTGCTTGGTTACCAAGTTTTCTAGACATAGTTGTTAAAAAGAAAATTTAACAGGGGAAGGACATTGCTGGAAGCAAGCATCCAACAGCTAAAGGATAGCAAGGGAAGAAATAAAAACAGCACGTTTCAAGAACACAGAACCTGCCTAGGACTGTTTAGTAACAGGACACTACTGCCTACTTCAGGACATACCTAGTCCAAGACACCCAGTGTATAAAAGGAAAACGTAACTGTGTTCTAAGGATGAAGGAGAGCCTGTTCATCATATTTCGTTTAGAAAGGAAAATGTTCGGGGGAAAAATAAGAGCCTGTGCGCGTATTAGTTATTTAGAAGAAAACAATTATGAGTGTATCTCTTTCCTGAGAGGCTGGTGTTTAAGTAAAAAATACTATAGCAAAGTTTCCTACTGAAACATCAAAAATTTCCCCAAATAGTATCTGTATTAGAGCCTATGCTGTAATATAACACAAGGGGGGAAAATTAAAAGAAATACAAATAAATACAGAGAAGACAAATGGCACAAATGTCTTAAGCTGGAAATTAAGGACCAGTGCTTAGGCTCCAGATGCACTTAGAGAGCACCTCAGAGAAACTGAGGGTCTTCGTTTTCATCTATCTCTCTCTCAGGTTCTAGCCAGTGTGTGTGTGTCCTCTGTGTATTCATTCTGTTATTCCTGGCTTAAGCTTGTTTCTAGGTTACAAGTATGGTTTCTAACTATGCATTTATGATCTATAAAGCCACACTTAAAAAAACCCCAAAGGACAGTATTTCTATTAGTACTCACAATTTCACATTCCTTACATGTGTGTCCAAGCAGTTTTCTTCTCTCTTCTTTTTTCCGAATCACCTCAATGTGAGGAAAATTTGGTAAGCTAGTCTCTCTGGGAGGGGAAGAACAAAAGACCTTTGGTTTAGGTTTTCAATTAACAAAGGTGAACATCCAGATGAGAAATAATCCCAAAACATTCATTCATTTTATTTGAAATGCTTCCTCAGTATGTGAGAAAAGCCAAGAATTTCTTCACTCATTCTTGGCTAAAATATTAAGTGCCTATTATACACCAGGTATTTTTATGGGTATTTTTCTCTAAATGAAAAAGGTAACTATTACTTCCTATTTTCACCTCTGGTGGCTGAAAACAGTGATTAGGTTGAGAGGTAAAACATAAAATAACCTATTTAAAAAGGAATGCTGTATTATTAAACTCAGGAATTGGTATTCTATAACATAACCAAGAGCGAGAATATCACCTCTGCTAACTCAGTTCTAAGAACCCACGTATGAGGGCTAACCTACTCTTCCCAAAGAATAGAATCGTTTCTATGTCATTTGCTATTTTCTCTAAAAATCTCTTTGGCTGCTTCCGTCCACCCTAAATTATTGCAGATATGAGGCACAGTTCCCATTTGTGCTTGTCCTTAGATGGACCGGATCTGTCATGAACCACTGGATACCTAGGAAGGGTGGAAGCCACTGAGGTATGGACTGATAAAGTACCCAGTACTTTGGTAAGAAAATGCAACCAGGAAGCATGAACATTTCTTTATTAATATACATGTATCCTGCTTTTAAAAGCCCAATACAGAAAACTCCAAACTTACAAGTAAGTAAAAGACTTCTGTGACATCAATATATATTTGTTCATAACAGAAACATCCCCAGTGAACTTCAACAGAAATTGGTTTTGAGAATGGCTTGTGGGTAACACATCTACTCCCCTGAGGTATTTTTACTACATGACCCTCTAGTTGGCAAGCACTTTTCTCCAAAGAAAGTTTTAACTGCTCAATTTCAAAACATATCAGGCTATAGGCCCTTTTCATGCTTAAATCCAACAACTCTCAACTCTGAAGCAGTGAATTAAAAAAAAACAACATAAAAAATATTGCCATGACTATTTTCTTTCCAATAGTTTATGGAGTCTTAGTTTATAGAGAATAAATTCAGCCATATCCTATCCTCTGAATCCTATCTGTTTCTGTGGTGTGCCACAACGCCGCAGGGAATCCACTAGCAGACTGGCAGCGGCAGCGGACGCCAAGCATCACCTGCAAGGCTACTGAGCTGCTTGTCCCTGATACAACACAACCCATCTTCCCAGGTTTGCTGGTACTCTCGGTGGAGAAAGGAACCAGGCTAACTGAGGCTTTTACCATCCCTATATCTTTACCCACCTCCTCTATCTGCAGCTGTCTAATGGTTTCAGAATAAATGAAATTACTCATGTATTAAAAAGTCAGTGTGAACTTCTACTATGAAACATTTGAAATGACAGTTCTTAGTCTGCAATCTTACTTCTAGGAATCTATTCCAAAGAAGCACAGGCAATAATTTGAAAACAGAATGCACAAGGCTATTCACTGCAGCACTATGCATGCGAGCATAACTGTAAACAACCCAAATGCTCACTGCTAGAACAAACTACGGTACAAACAATGAAATACTATGAAACTAAAAAAAATGAGGAATATCACTATGTACTACCATGAGTGATGTCCAGGACATACAGTTAAATGAATAAAGCAAAGTAGAGAAAAGCATGTATAGCATTACCTACATCTGTTACCAGTATCAAGATATATAGATAGAAATTTGCTTTTATTTTTTGAAATGGATGAAAAAACATACATCTTTAACAGACAGTCATCTGTAGGAACAGGAAGTTAACAAAATGAAAGGGATAAGGACAGTAGACTTATTAGAATAAACCCTTTTTTGAAGCCTCTGGTATCATATACATAATTCCTTAAAAAGAAAATTCTAAAAAATCAAAAGCAAAATAAACATGGATACTGGGTTGGTGGCATAACTACATAGAAAATAATTATCCTAAGTGACTTGAAAACAGTGATTTGACTATACATTTCTAACAGGATAAATCTCAAGGAAAAAAAGACACAAGTCTTAAACCATTTTCATAAATCATGTTATTGGTGATAGTCTGAATTATTCTGACACTGTTCTGTGGAACAGAGGAATGATGCTGGTGGCACAGAAGTGGGATTTTCAGTAGGCGGGAAAGTAGATAGAGATGTGACACAGGAGGTTAGAGAAATCCTGACTGCAGCTATCAGTATGAACAAATGTAGTTTATCTTAAAAAACCAAAATGTAACAAAAACTTTATTTCTAAATGCCCACCTAAAAGGTCTAGAAACAATGGCTAACTGCAGCAGTAAGCAACCCTAGCAGTAAGACTGACCTAAATACCATTTTTAACTTAAAGAAACCAGGGCTTCTGGAGAAATGGCAGATTCCAGCCTATTGCAGAGAATGCAGAAGAGAGCCCAGAACATCTTATACCAGAAGCAAGGAAGCTATGAAGGATGAGTACAGTGTCCGTTCAAGAGGCTTCCACTGGGCAAAGATGGGACAATCTGAGAATCAGTAAGGGTGGTAACTGCAATGGACTGAAACACATCAAATATAATCCATGAGTTCATGATGATGCTTAGACAAGACACTCTCAAGTCACATGTGAGATGCTACAGTACTATTTCTTTGGAAAACTGGTAAATAAAAAGAATTAATCATTTAGCAACCAAATGATAGCTCTTATCCATTAAAGTCCTACAGGAATCAATAAAAATTTATCTTGGCCTGTCAGATTTCTAAAATTTCTGACAAGTCAAAGTATAAGGAATAACTTCACTTACTAAGTGACTTAACTTGCCAACATCATAACTTAAAGAAAAAAAAAGCATAAAAAGTTTTTTTGAATGAATTACTATGCCTTAATTCACTCCTAGAATGAAAAGTACATGACTGAAAGTTACAGAATTTGCAATATTTACATAAAAGGCAAAAAGTATCATTATGGTTTTAAAATCAAGATGCTTACAATTTTTTTTAAAATTTAAAAATTCTAAAATAATTCTGGAACACAACCTAAGGCTCACCATCTAAAGTTTGTACTATATAAAAGTTACAGTATTCAGTGTTCAATTCCTGAAATTCAAATAAAGTTTACAGTAAAACAGAGTAAGAATAAAATATAATAAAGCAGAGAAAATAACTGTTACCATTGTCAAAAAAAAATAGTGGTGGTAAAAATTTCCTTATTTTAAAAATTTGTCAAATTTTTTCATACTTGAGTTCATTTCTGTTATGATCATAAAGTAAATGATATACATTCTATTTTAACCAAAGTAGCAATTTTAATCAGAGATACTCTGACAAGACAGTTCTGTTGAACTTCCAATCGCATTGCTGGTCTTAACCCAAACCAACTTACCTTTCATCATTAAAATATGGCTCCACAAATGCTTTCTGTTTGACTTTATCTTGTTTATCACCATGAGCTGTAAATAAAACAAACATACCACAGACTGAACATAGAACATAACTTTTCTGAGGAAAAAAAAGGACATGTATCAAAACTTCTGTTTTTATTGAATTTTATTCTCTAGGTCCCTAGGCAATTGGTTTAAATTTTCTATAACTAATTCTTTTTCATCTGTATAATAAGACTTTTAATTATCTCATCTCAGAATTACTGAAGAGATAAAAATCATAACTATAAAAGTATTTTAAACTTTAAAAGAACCACTCAGATGCCTATTATAATTTGGCACCAAACAATAATATCAAGACAGCTTTTAATCTGTTTCACTTATTCTGTTGATTTTTAGTGTCTTTAAGGTCATTTATAACTAGGAAATAAAAAGATTTAAAAAATTTATCAGAAAATGAGTGACAAAATAAGAAGTAGAGCCCTTGGACTGAATCCCAAGTTGTCTAGATTCAAACAGCTAACTGCTATCATCTGTTCAAGTAAAAATTACTGAGCATTGTGCTAAGTTCTGGACATAAAATGTAAAACAGGAGAAACCAGGTCTCCTGTCTTCATGGAGTTTACCCTGTAGTGAGGGAAACATCAAGCAAGCAAGCAGACAGCTAAGGCTATCTGAGGAAGAGCACATAAGGTAATAACTAATGAATAAAAAGAAGTCAGCCATGAGAAAAGGTAGGAACCGGCAAAATTCTAGCTAATGGTCGTAGATGGCAAAAAGCTGGGTACCTTTTAAGAACTAAGAGGAGGCTAATGTGGTTGAGATTAAGCAAATAAAGAAAAGTGTTGGGGACGATGAGGCTTGGGAGGTACCAGATCATGATGGGTCTTGGAAGCCAAAAGGAGTTTGAATTTTACTGAAGTGCAATGGGAAGTCACTGAGGACTTTTTGAAAGAATCTACTTTACTGTATAATTTACATACATACAGAACACACTGATTTTAAGTGTACTATGATGAATTTTGACAAATGTATATTCCAGTGTAACTGATACCCAAATCAAGACAGAGAACGCTTCCATCACCCCTGAAAGTTTCCTATTCCGTTGTATCTCATGCACAGGAGTGTCCTCTTATGTGTCTCTTCCCCAAAATCACTGATTTAATTTGTCACCATAGCTTAATTATGTCTGTTTTAGAACTTTGTATCTATGGGATTATGTAGTACGTATTCTTTTTCATCATCTGCATTCGTCTAGCTCAACAGGTTTTGGAGACTGATGCACACTGAGTCTAGTAGTTCCCTCTTCTTGCTGTGAGGTAGTGCTCCATCATGAGCATACCACAATTGGTATTTATTCACCTGCTGATGGACATTTGGGTTGTATCCAGTTTTGAGCTATTACAAATAGCACTGCTGTGAACATTCTTGAACACATCTTTCCGTGAACATGTTTTTATTTTTCTTGGGTATATACCTAGGAGTGGAATTGCTGGGTCACAGCAGAGGTATATGCTTAACTTCACAAAAAAATGACCAACCTCAATAAAGCTGTTAAAAAAAAAATCCTGCTGAACTGTTTTCCAAAGTATCAGTTTTCTACTCCACTAGCAATGCTGAGAGTTCAGCTACTCTACACCCTTGCTAACGCTAGATATCATCAGCTTTTCTAACCATTCTTGTGGGTGTGAAGTGATATCTCCATCCCTGATTCAAGTGTGAGGTTCAGGAGAGAGAGGTCGAGGCTGGGAATAATGGATTTACAGAAACGTCTTCTTCACTTGGCTTCCAGAACACCATCCACTCTCATGTTCCTCCTACTACACAGGATGCAGCAACTTCTCAATTTCCTTTCCTGGTTTCTTCTTTGTTTCTCTGACCTCTCTCTTTTCATTCAATTATAACAATTAATTTATTACTTAATAAAGATTTTTCTCAAAATTTTTGTAAGCTGAGTAAGAGGTATAGAGGAACCCTCTGAACTATCTTTTGTATCTTCTATTAATCTGAAGTCATCTTTAAAAAACTGAAAAAAGTTTATTCAAGAAAAATGAAACTTTAATTGTTGATACCTCATTAAGCCTCTATTAATTAGCATGATGACTTAATTTATTAAACTCAGTGTAACGGAAAAACCATAATTAGAAAGAAAATTGCCTTACTGTTTGGCTTCTTTGTAGAAGCTGACAATTCCTTCTCTTCATCTGCTACTTGAGGGAAGCTATCTGCCAAACAGGATTCATATTCTTCATGTGTAGTCCGATCAAACAAATCTTCCAAACTATCGTTCATTTTTCTTTCTCCGTCTACGTAAAAGAGCATTGACTTAGGCAACAAGCAAGCTTTTTGCTTTCTACAGACCAATGTGAAACTTGTAGGAACTGCCACAAAATAATTCAGGTGTGTATGAGGCAAGAATAAACTCCTAGTCTGGGTAGTTACTGCACATTTACAATGGCTTTATGTTATGCCTTTAAATATCCTTTATACGTGTGACGAAAATGCTAGGTTTTGTTACTGTCATTATAAACATTAAAAAAATCTTTTTGTATCACCTCATGTATAATTCATGCTAAACCAAAAGGAATTACCAAAAGGAATTGTGAGGAACAGAAAACACAGCATAATAAATGGTGAAAAATATCAAGTTTAAATAAACTGTGTATAAATGACTGACATTAAAATCTTGATAGATTTTTATTTGCTTATTTTTCTAACGTGGTAGAAAAAAGTACTTTCTTGCATTATCATTAACACTTGGTAGTTTAGTGCTATAGAAATAATGAATTCAATTCCATATTTGATATGCAAAGTGCCAACTTCATCTTCAGAGTACTAACTACATTTCCATTAAATAATCACATTTTTAAAAACATCAGTTTACTAAAAACACAAATAGATCCAGTTGGCTAACAAATGTGACAACTCTGAAGCCTGCCAAGATTACTCTGTGAAATGACTACCGCCTTCCCCGGTGCAGGTGCTCTAGCAGCTCGCCCCGCTTCACTTTTCTCTGGCACTGCCACTTACCATCGTCCACCACGCCACATTCGTCTGTACAGTGTAACTTCCATGAGGTAGGTACTTTTGCTCTCTTTACTGCTATCTCCAGCTCCCAACAGAGAATTGGGTCTTGATGATTAAAAATGTGTTTATTTTTCACTTTGAGGGTCAAACGTGTAAGTAAAAGTAACTTCTATATGCCAGGCAGTGTGCTGGGCATTCCCAAAACAAAGCATTCTGTATATGCTGTTAGTGAATCACAGTAAGTTACGGGCTTCCTTTTTCTCTTGGTCTGACTTCTGATTATCAAATGCTTGAGGACAGAGACTATATCCTTTCTGATCTATCACAGCATCTAGTAAGACTAACACAGACCAGAGATGTAAAAACGTTTTCTGAATAGCAATATTAGCAGTAATTGGGAGTTTTATTGGTATGTTTTATTTTTTAACCAGTTCTAGGTTTTTAAAATATCTACCTTATGGGTAAAATAGGTAGACTGTTTTTTTCCAAGTATGGGCTCAACAATATATCCTACTGCACGTGCTATTCTTATAATGTGATCTTAGCACTCCTCCCACTGAGCAGTGAGGGCCATGTTCTCTTGCTTTGAACGTGGGGAGGTCTTTGTGACACTCTGCAACTTTTGAGTCCAGATTACAAAAATGCCATGCACTTCTGCCTTGCTCTTTGGGGACAGTCACTCTGGGAGCCTAGTCTCCACGTGATGAGGAAGCTCAACCCAGGCTATGTGGAAGGACCATACATATGCAGAAGCCCAGAGAGAATGAGGAGAAAGATGCCATGTCTCTCCCATCTGAAAAGCCCTCTGCCATTCCAGCTCCAGCCACCATCTGTCTGCCTGTACCGGTCTCATACCCTGAGACAGGAAACACTCAGCCCAGCCCTTCCTGAATTCCTGAGGCATGGAAACTACGGAAGACGAGAAGGTGGTGGTGGTTCTAACCCTCTGTATCATCGGAGTGAGTTATTATATAGCAGTAATATTCGTAACACTTTATTTAGTCAAAATTACCTCACCTCCATATGATACTTGCTTCAAATCTATTTGGGAAATTATCATCTTCTTAGATCAACTAGATATATTTGAAACTAAAGCTATCATAATTTAGTTTTCCCCTTTTCTACAACACTGAGGAAAACATTATCAGGAGCTGGTACCACGAATAAAATAATCTTAAAAGCAAAGTTATCTTCTTAAGAAGGAAGTTAGTTAAGTGTCCTTCACTACAAAAAAAGACAATAAATCACTGTTAAGGTTTTTCTTTTAACAGGTACTGTCCTCTAAACATAGGCAGCCAGTTACTTGATCATACGGATAGTTATTCTTTACTAAAGAACAAAGAATTAAGACAAAGGCTATTAAAATTTTCTCTCGCTGCATTTGGTGCAGTGAGGGAGAAGGTGTTTCGTAAGAAGCAAGGACAAGACTGGCTGTTTTATTATTGGGCCCTGAGCAGGTAGACTATGGAATATTCAGCAGAAGATGGAAATGACACAGTCTGAATGTCCTCAGTTTTTAACAGATGATCACTGGAAAATGCCTCTGCTTTTAGCACTCCACCTCATGTTAGGCAGGTCCTAACCCTTCAACACATAAGGGTGATGAATGACAGCTATTCCCAGTCTAGTTCATCTCATGTCATGTGCCTCCTGTAGTCAGGAATGTTGCTAAGGTTGTGCCAACCAAAATCTTTCCATCATTCCTACTCTACCTCTTTTAGAAAATCAAGGTGTCAGGTGAAGAATTAAGAGTTTCTCACTACAAAGAGCTAGTTTAGCCAAATCCCCCTTTCTACAGAAGTAGAATATAGCAGAATGTAGCACTCATCATATGCACCATCATTCTTGGTTTACTGCTAATCTGCAGATCTGTACCAAGACTTCTCAGTGGACCGCCCCCACCCCTTTCCTTATCAAACTGCTTCGGAAAATCATATTTCTAAAACAGGACTCTCGAGAGTCCCTTTTACACCTTTTATAGAAAATTATCTAAACCAGTGGTCACCAAACTTTTTCTTAAAGGATTAATAAATACTTTAGACCTGTGGAGCCACAGGGTCGCTGCAGAAACTACTCAGCTCTGCTATTCTGCCACGCAAGCAGCCACAGGCAATAAATACGCAAGTGAGTGAGGCTGGGTTTCAGTAAAACACTACTTACAGAACTGGCAGCCGGCCATAGTTTGCTGGCTCCTGGAAACGACTTGAATTCTTTCGGAAATAAAAATTATTTTTACTAAAGATGTTTTTTTCCTGAAGTATTGAAACTAAGCTTTACTAAGAGAACTCTAGTGTTATGAGAACAGGGGGGAAAAAGACTGGTTTATGGTGCAGGGGTCACTTACGCTCATCAGTGCAATGGTATGACTATAAACTCCTCTCCACATTTGTATTAAAATTAAGGAAAAAATCAAATCTTACTTGGACTTTTTTGTCCCTTCTGCTCTTGCTTCTTCATTTTTAAAAGCGCAGTTTCACTAACCAATGTACAGTCCATGTCCACTGTCTCTTCTGCTGATCTTGACTGACTGCCATCCTAAATAAACATTTAAAAATTCAAAATTTTAACAATTATTCCCTTATGGCCTTACATTTACTTTTTTGAGGGGGGATAAAATATACATAACATAAATGTAACCATTTTAACTATTTTTTTAAGTGTACACTTACATCTTAGTAGCATTAAGTTATATTTACCTTTAGCCTTTAGGAATATAGATATATTTTGGTTTAACTGCCTGTAAAACATTTTTAGCTTTTATATACCGATACACGAGCAACTTCTCTCAAGCCTAGGAAAAGGACTTACTACCAAAGAAGAGAGTTACATGCTACCAAAATCCCTGGAACTTCTCCTTTCTTCTCCAATCGGCCTCACAGAAATGAACATCAACGTACACCAAGAACAAAACTTCATTAATCAAATTTGATTTCTTGACAGATATATATTACTCTAGCAATTGTTAAATACTTATTAATATGCTACCAAGTGAAAGAGAACTCCTCAAACTATGTAGAACCTAAATATAAGCTAAAAGTTATTTCTGCTATGAATTTTAATTTTAAAAAATACGAAGTATTTTAAAAAATAGCCAACTGGGAGAATGAAATTCTTTTCTTGAGAGTAGATGAAGTTAATCAAGGAATATGATGAATTATTTTGATAAAAAATTATTTAAAATATGTAACTAGCATTTTGCATTATTTTAAACCTATATTTTTAAGCAAAGATCTTTAAAGTCAGAAAATATTATTACCCTTTCAAAAATACTATAAAGTTGGAATAATAAGTAGTATTATTTCTTAGTTTTCAGAATAAATAAATGAAGTATATGAAAGGTATATGGTTATCTCAGGGTCACAGAGTTAGTGAGGAGAGCAGGGTGACTCATAATGGACTGGAATAACCGTACGGGCTTTGGTTCTACTTTCTAACTTACCTTTGTATCTATCACAGTAATATCCATTTTATACTGAGAAAGGTCTGCTCCAGGATCTATACTCCACTGGATATTTTCAAAGGATACATCTTAGATAAGGAGAAAAAAATATACAATTAGAACGGATTTTAAAAATTCTCATCACTTTAAAACATTATGCGACCCACAGAATGGGAGAAAAGTTTTGCAAATCCTGTCTGGTAAAGGACTTGTATCTAGGATATAAGAAGAACCCTTACAACTCAGTAAGATAATTACTGCATTTAGAACTAAGCAAAGGATCTGAAAAGACAGTCCTTCAAAGATACACAAATGGCCAATAAGCCCATGAAAAGATGCTCAACATCATTAGCCATCAAGGAAAAGGCAAATAAATCAAAACCACAATGAGATTCAACTTCACACCCAGAGAAAGACAGACAGTATCAAGTATTGGTGAAGATGTGGAGAAATTAGAACCTTTACATGCCACTGGTGGGAATGTAAAATGACGCAGCTACTTTGGAAAAATGTCAGATAGTTTCTTAAAAGGTTAAAAACAGAGTTAGCAGATGGCCTAGCAATCCTACTCCTATCGATACTTCAAGAAGAATAAAACATACATTGACATAATATTGTGTATCAATGCTCAACCTAGCATTATTCATAATAGTGAAAAAGGAAATAGTGAAAGAAGTCACAAAATATCATATATTGTATGATTCCATTTATATGAAAACTCCAGAACAGGCAAATCTATAGACAGAAAGTAGATTAAGTGGTTGCCTAGGATTAGGGAAGAAGGGAGAGAGATGGAGAATGACTGCTAATGAGTACTGGTTTTTTTAAGGTGTAAAAAATATCCTAAACTTAGACTATAGTGATAGTGGCACAACTCTGTGACTAGACCAAAACCACTGAACTGTACATTTTATAACTGACTGATTTTTATTTCAATTAAAAAAATTAAGTTAAAATTGTAACACTGGAGGAGTTTTCAGTTATAGGACATACAGTGGTACAGCATTAACTCTAAGTAGACTGTGAAAGGTTAAGCAGGTATACTGCAATCCCTAGAGCAACCAAGAAAAAAATAAAAACAAAAAGATTTTAAAAAATCAGGAATGAGAGTGAAATAAAGTCTTTGTATCTACAGAGACTAAAACCCTCATTGGAAGAATAACTAACGAATGTGCTTTAGGAAAAAAGGAAAATAAACCCAGAATGAAGGAGTAAGATTACAATGAAGAGTAAAAGAAAAAGTATGGAATGTGAAGCACAGAAATATTTGGTGGCTAAAAAACCCAAAAAGTCTCCTTTTAAACACAGCAAAATTATGAAAAGATTCACATATATATTAGAGCACTGTTTTCAAACAAGAGTTTAATAACCCATAAAAATATATGCATATGTTTATACATACACATGTAAATGCAGAGAAAAAGACAGACCTATGGGGTGAGGAACAAGATCTGAATGATAAATTTCCACTTTTTATATTTTAAAAGTCTGTATAGTTTAAATTTTTTAAAGCTTTTGTAAAGAAAATAAGAAATAACTACATAAAATAGATAAATTTATAAAATCACCTATCAGAGGAGGTATTAAAGATGTCTATTTTTTCAAAAAGCAGCGAAGTAGGAAAATCACATGTAAAATGAAACCAGTAAGAATCATGCCATAAACACAGAAACATGCTGGGATACAGTTTTTTTTCCTAAAACAAGTCAATCTACTCAAAGAATGTAAATATATTACAATACTCAATTTAATGTCATAAAGAAAAACAACAGAAATACTATTTATAGTGTACATACCTTGGTTGTTTGGCAGAGACTTTGTTTTAGCAATTCTACATGGATTTAACTGAAGAACTGATGCAAGTTCACATGCTCCATGGACTGGCCTGGTTTTGATTCTTATTGGCTCATGAGAACCAGCACCCTAGAGCAGAAAGAATTATTAGCATCCAGGTGAAATCACAAACAACCATTTAAATCAAAATCCTTGAATATTTAACACAAACCTTCATGTCATCAAAAAGATTCTCTGTCTCCAAACCTTCATGTGGACGTAGAGGGATTTTAAAGATAGGATTTTCTTCCTTTATTTGTAACAGTGTTTTATTATCCGGAGATTTATTCAAAGACTGGAGGAGGGACTCCTGTAAACAGGGCTCTTCTGGGGAATCTTTGGTTAACCCACAGCTTCCACTCAAGGCCTTACGGCTTGAGGAAGAGCCCTTTGGAACAGGCTTCAAAGCCTCATAGAGAGTCACTTGCCTAAATCTGATTTTAGAGGTCTCACTTCCTTGGCTTTTCTCTTGACGCTGAACAGCTGAAAATCGATCAGACAGATCCAGAGGTTTATCCATCACATAGTCTCCATTCATGTTAGTATGACTATCCAGTGGAAAAGGAAAAGCATTTTCTTTATCAAAAGAGGCCTGGGGGCAGCATACTTCATCTTCACTTTCTTCCTCGATTTTCTTCCTTTTGGTTCTGCCTACCAATGATTTCAAGGGTACCACATGTTTATCAGTAACAGTATCTTTAATGGGATCAATACTATCCTGTCCCATTGTGGGTTCACTTATATTTTTATTTATAAGCATCTGCTTATTAGAAGATGACTGGTTGGTGATCTTGTTCACTTCAGACCCAAGATTATGATGTGTGAAAGAGGCACTGTCTTCAGATTTTGATCTAAGTTTCTCTGATCTAGAATGAGAAGTGCTGCTGAAAGGCACTATTTTCAGATGGGTCTTTTTCCCAGTCTCTAAAAGAGAAGGGGACAAACTTGTATTCAAACCTAAACTACTTTTCACGTTAGAGGTAGCTCCAAATACAGGAGATGATACCCGAGTAGTCAGTTCTTCTTGAGGAGGAGTCTTTGAATTAGAATCTGAAAATCTAAAAAAAAAAAAAAAGTGGTAAAACTTTTTTCTTACTAAAGAAATAGGCTAAAAATTATAAGACAGGCATAATGAGAAAACTTTTGCTAATACAGAATTATTAATAGTAAGGTCTTATTCACATATTAGAGGCAGAACATTAACCAAAGTTTAAGACACAGTATAACTGCAGGTTTCTCTTTATTTGGCTGACAAAAAAGCAGGAAAATGATACAGCAAACTTATCTCAATACCATGATATTCTGATCTATATATATTTTTTCTAAGTAACTTAAATAAAATCACTATATAAGAAAATCATACTTTAATAAATCCCACTGGGGACCCAAATTCTGTTGTTATGAAATCTTATCGTGAGTTAACTGCAAGAAACAAAATTCTTACACTAGAAAACTGAACATAACTTAAGACCCAGCCTGCCTTTAGCAGAGGAAAAGGATGTGGTAGTAGAAAGAACATTAGAACATGCACCCCAATGTTCATAGCAGCACTGTACACAATAGCCAAGACATGCAAACAACCTATATGCCCATTGACAGATGACTGGATAAAGAAGTTGTGGTATATTTATACAATGGAATATTACTCAGCCATTAAAAATAATGCCATTTGCAGCAACATGGATGGACCTGGAGATCATCATTCTAAGTGCAGTAAGCCAGAAAGAGAAAGAAAAATACCACATGATATCACTCATATGTGGCATCTAAAAAAAAAAAAAAGAAAAGAAAAAAAGGAGGACACTAATGAACTCAACTACAAAACAGAAATAAACTTGCAGACATAGTAAACAATCCATGGTTACCAGGGGATAGGGGGTAGGAAGGGATAAATTTGGGAGTTTGAGATTTGCAAATGTTAACCACTATATATGAAAATAGATAAAAACAAATTTCTTCTATATAGCACAGGGAACTATATTCAATATCTTGTAGCAACCTTTCATGAAAAAACATGAAAACAAATATATGTATATATATGCATGACTGGGACATTATGCTGTACACCAGAAATTGACATACTGTAACTAACTGTACTTCAATTAAAAAAAAAAAAAGAAAGCCTTAGAGTTAAGTTTGAAGACACAGAATGGGTAAGAGCTCTGGCTCTAATACTTAATAGTTGTGTGGCCTTAAAAAGACATTTAACCTCTGTGATGCTACAGTTTTGTCAGCTGTAAAAAATGGGGGTAATAAAACCTATTTTAATGAGTTACTATGATGACAAATTAAATATGATATATGTATCTAGTACTGAAAGCTCTTTTAAAAAGCAAAATGCTACATAAATGTAGGTATTGTCAGTTAACGGATATTCTGAAATTAGTAAAAACAAGACATGACACAAGCTTGGAGGCTCATTCAAGCTTACAGTGGATCTGATATAACATCCAGTTTTTGAAAATGCAAACCTCAAAGGCATGACTGGATCTTTAAAGGGGCAGAGTAACAAGGCTGTGACCTCTTTTAAGTACTGCTTGCTAGAAGTACAGAAAGAACCTAAAGATAATACCCATCTCTCTCCAATAAAGCAAAAAGCCCTCAACTGGTCATAAACTGGGGGAAACAGCCTTTTAAATAAAAACTAATACAACCAGAGTAACAAGCTGTGGGAGAGAAACAGTTTAAATATATGGAACTCACTGTAATAGAATCTCACTGACAGTTTATAAGTTTTTACCAAAATGCCCCAAATTACCTTAAACTATCTTCACTATTTCCTCTAGATTCCTCAAAAGGTGGTTTCTTGTTATCTCCTTCCAGACAGTGGTAGAGTTCATCATCAAGAGGGCTCCTGGGGCCTCGAGATTCCTTCAATAATAACATTTAAAGTACATAAATACAATGGAAGATTATTTATTCTTAAGGAAGAATGGAATACTGATATATGCTATGATGTGGATGAACCTCAAAAATAGGCTAAGTGAAAGAAGCCAAACTCAAAACCCACATATATGATACTGTTTATATAAATTATTCAGAATAGGTAAATCTGTAAGGACAGAAAGCAGACTGGTGGCTGCCAATTCCAAAAAACATTATTTAGATGAAAGAAAGGGAACAGAGATGATTATATTTTCATACTTAAAGGAGATGAACTTAAAAGGACCCTTTAAAGAACAGTGCTTCCTAAACTTTAACATGCACAAAAATCAACTGTGGATCTTGCTGAAAATAGAAGTTCTGAGGTTGGGTTTGAGATTCTCTATCTCTAACAAACTTCCAGGGATGCAGATGCTGCTGACTTGAGCACTTTGAGCAGCAAGTCATTAGAGATCAGTTTCCTTAACATATTTGGTGTCTGAACTACTGACGTGCCAGGTTTAAGGGTAGGAGGGAACTAGAAACCATTAAAACACATTTAAAGCTCAAAATTAAAAACTACCCACTATCACTTGAAGACAGATTTAAAACTAGAAGGTACCAAAAAAGAAAAAAAAAGAATAAGAAAAAGAAAATCCAAACATAGTAAAAAACCAATTCAATTTTTAGGAATTCAACAGCAAGGCAATTTTATAAGAGCATACACACATTTACTGACTAAAGCAAAAGAATACTATTTTAAAGTTGTATCAAATTGAAATCTTCTTAAAGTTGAAAAACTCAAGTTTTCCATTTTTTAGGGATCAGTTAGGGAAAAAAGTAAATGTGCCTGATGTAAGGAAGCACTAAAATAATGAAAAGAAAATCATGGGGTCAATTTCTATCTCAATCCCTAAGAATTCAGTCTAACTGGATTGGCACTAAGAATCAAAGCATCTGTAGTAGACCCAAGAATTCAGCCTGTTTTCCAAATCAAACTCTGGTTTAAAGGGTGCTGAAAAGATCCAATAAATTCTGAAATCAACAAGTCTTCTCTTAAAGTCTTCCCCTAGTTGGAAGAGGGTATGGGGGAGAGAAGGGGCAGGGAAGAGGGTTAGTCAAATCCTCTAAGCCATCATTACTTCTCTAAATTTTGACTCAACCCACAACCTTTATCCCAAGAATTCTGAAGACTCAGGATTTCTGGAATGACGTGGCGTGGATAATAGAAACAGGCCTTTCTAGCCACATCAATTTTGTTCTAAGCCTTTATCCAATAATCTTTGGATAAAATAATTTCTCTCTTCCTCAGTTCTCTAAAAACTGACCTACAAAGACACTAATTCATATTATCACCAAACTAAAAAACTACTTACAGATTCTTCTTGAAGGCTAAGACCAAGTGTTTCAGCAACAACTGTAGCTAAATTGTCAGTAGGGTAACTGCTTGTTCCATGTGTTTCTAAGTTAAAAAAAACAACAATCAATTATACAATTACAGAAAATAGATGTATGAAAATACAAAAAAAGGAAAGAAAAAGGATCAAAGGACCACTTTACAAGATGGCACAGAAAAAATTTTAAAACTCTGTGTAAAAAGTCAAAAATATCTACTATAAATGGCAGTAAGTTGCAAATATCTTTTTCAGCTAGGTTTTCTATTTTTCCTAAATGAACTGAATGCAACAGGTAGATTGTTTTTCTTATTGCCACTGGGCGAAAAATCGTAAAAATTATATAATTAAATGTATTTCTTGTGACATAAGATACAGCATGAATATCAAACCATATTTATATAGTACCTTTCATGAAAACATATTTTGTGGCAGAGTTTCAGCACTGCACCATTTTCAAGTTTTAAGCTAACATATTTATTTGGAAATCACCTGTGTTCAAATATTTTATAAAGTTTTATGCATACAGTTTCAATAAGTCAACAAGCACTTAGGGAGCACATGCTACGTTGCAGGCACTGTGCTAGGCACTATACGAAAAGAAAGAGTTCTTGTCTTCAAGGAGCTTATGGGCTGCTCTAGTTGAACCAAGAAAGGTTAAAAAAAGAATTGTGATAAAATGTGATAAACATTAAAGGTACATAAAAGAGGTGATTTAAGCACAGAGGAAAGACTCTCAAATCTGCCTTGAGAAACCAAGGAAAGCTTACCAAGTGAGGCCTAAGCTGATCCTTGAGAGGAAAAGGAATTAAACTGGGCTGGGGGCAGAGAGAAGGATTCTAGGCATGTGTAAGGGTCTGACATGTGAAACAAAGTTACATGTTCAGGGAACTACATGTGGTCCAACTGCTGGAAATCAAAGTGTAAAATATGTAATAGTAGTAGCACATGAGCCCAGACAGGTGATGAGGGATCAGATTATGCTGAAGAACTTAAAATTTATCCTGTAGGCAATGAAGAGATATCTAAGGGTTTTTAATGGAAAACAGATGCAATATTTGGGCTAAAATGGTAATTCAGACAGGCTGACAACAAACAGCCGTCACTAATAGGCAAAGGGATTAATCAGATTACATGAGAGATGCCGATGGCCAAAACTAGTACAATGGGGGTGCAGAAGAGTGTGTACGACAGACATGTAGGAGGTGCAATGGATGAGATCTGGTGACTATTTAGCTATGTGAGTTGAAGAAGCAGGAGTCTAGGACGACTCAAAGTTTTCTGATTTAGGTAACTCAGAGGTATGTAAAGTGTCAGTCACTGAAACTGTAAATAAAAGGATGAGTAGGTTTCACAGGAAAGTTTCAACTTTAGACATGCTGAAGTGGAAGGATACCCAGGTACAGATGTTCTACAGCAGACAGATATACTGGCTGTTTGGATTCCAGAAGAAAAGTCTCAGAGAAATAGATTTGGAATTTATTATCATATAGGTGACAGCAGAATACTTACTCTAACTGAAGATTCCTCCAGAAAGAAAAAATCAGAGAACAGGCCAAGGATCATACATACTGGGGGCAGTAGCATTTAATAGACAGCTGGAGAAAGACTAGCCAACAAATGAAGGTGAAAAAGGAACAGTAAGAAGCAAGACAATCAGGAGAGTGGCACCACTCTGAGAGAGTACTCGATGTCAAACGTCACAGAAAGGTCAAGTAAGGTAAGGACTGGGAAGCACTCACTAGATTTAACCACCAGGTCACTGATGACTTTTGCCAGAGCAGTTTCGATGTATGAGAAAGAGAAGAGAGCATGAGAATGTATTTCCTTTACCCCTCTTCTTCCGTCTCCTTCCTCACTTCCCCTGCACCCCTTTCTTTCTCTTTTTGGAGTGAATGGGAGTTGAGAGAAAGGAGTTATTGAGCACAGACCAATAAAAAATTGTTGAGGCTCACTCCCTGACATAATGGAGTGTCCGAGGGCTGAGTACTTAAACTTCTTTTCATCCCCATATTCACTCACTTGCTTGGCAATCTCATCCAGTCTCACAGCTTCAGATACCACCTACATGCTGACAACTTTCATTCACATCTCTCTCCTAGACTCCTCTACAATCATACCCACCTACCCATCCAAAATCTTTATCTGAATGTCTATCCAACATCTGAAACAGAAGAGTCTCAAAACCAAACTCCAGATTTCTAACCACTGCTAATCTCACCCCCACCCTGCAAACCTGCTGCTCCCAGTCTCTTTCTTCTTAGCAAACAGCAACTCTAAAGAACACACTTGCCCTTCACTTACTCTGCCCCAGCCACACAAGTGTTCCTTAGTGTTCTTCAAACAAGCCCAAAAGCACCTTCACCTTAAGGCCTTTGTGTTCACTGACTTCTCCACCTGGGATGGCTTCCCCCAGATATCCACAAGACTCACTTGCTTCCTTTAGAATCTGCTCAAATGTCAGTTTTAAAGTGAGGTTCTCTAATATCTCTTCTCACCCTGCTTTATTATTCCTCAGAGCCCCTGCTTCATCTAACATTTCTTTGTTTATTTTCTTTCTCCCTCAACCAGATTGTAAGCTCTAGGAGGTTAAAGATTTTGTCTTGTTTAGTGTCTGGTGTACAGTGGGCACTCAATTATTTGTTGAATGAATGAGCAAAGCACAGTAAAGTCTTATTTACTTAAAATTATTAGCTAGACTTGATTAACATGGATAGGGATAAAAATATGAATTAATAATAGGATAACATTACTTTCCAATATGAAAGAGACTTCTAAACAACAAGTAATGCAAACAAAATTATATGAAAAATATTTTAAAATACTATCCAATTCAGACAGTTGGCTATTCTTGCCCACCAATAACCTCAAATTTTAAACTTATGAAGTAATCTCAGTATCTTGCTTACTAGCCACTGGAGCTTGACTCTGATCACAAGTGTCAGCCACTAGAATTTCAGTTTCATTAGGTTTATGTTGTGGATGAGTTGAAGACTTTGGAACTTTTCTCAATTCTAAGAGAAAAAAGAGGAGAGATTATATATAAACAATTATGAAGAAAATAGATAACCCAATACAAACCTATCTTTAAATGCACTAGAAGCGCATTTTATTGACATAATTTTAATATTCTCATAAAAGGTTTATTCCTTTAGTTTCACTAAGAAACAAAGCTGGATGGAAGTTAAGATAGTGGGAGAGAGAAGACCAGAACAGGTAAGCTTCTTCTGACCTAATCCTTGTAGAGTTATAATATTTTAATGTATCTTTTCCTTGTGTATTGCTGCAAATCAGTGGGTTCATCTGAAACGAATACTGCATCACACAGCTTTTCAATCTTTGTTTAGTTTTTATTTTCTGGTAGGAAATCTGAAACATGCTTTATCAGAAATCATTCCACTATTGAAGGGTTTAGTTCAAAGAAAACCAAAAGAAGGACCAAAGTAAATGGAAACAGACTTTTACTAATTATAAGTAGAAAATATCATTAAAAAGTACTATAAATTTTAAAATAAACATGCATGGATGATTAGAAAGAGAAAAGGAATAATTAGTCATTAAATTAGTTTTAAAATAATTTGCATGGCTCAAAAGCGATCTTGTATTTTAAAACCAAAATGTCAGATTCCAAGTAAAAATGATCAGAACAAGATTAAAACTGACAAATTAAGTTTTAAATAGTTACAGGTTATTCTCATACAATAAATAAATAAGCCAAAAGCATTTTTACTAGATACAAAAGACAGCTTCCCTAATAAAGAGAAAATTGCTATGATTTGTTTTCCTAGATATTCTTTCCAATGGATTTAAACATGATCTAAATTATGCTTATCTGTAGTGATTCATGTCCTGTCTGACAGCAGACTAAAAGGCCCACAAATGTTCATTCCAGATTGATGATCTTATGTTTTTTTTGCTAATTATATGTGAGGTTTTTTTAAACAGTTCTTTTGTTTTCCACTAGATGGTGATGCAAACCCATATAAAATAGAGCAAAAACTGTCAGTTTTCTAATATCAAAGATTAGGATTTACTATTTTTTTTATAGCTACTGTTAGCAACTTACCTGCATTATAAAAATATCTCTACAACTATGTATACCCCTTCCCCTCAATGCTTTCCTTGTTACAAACAGTTAAGGTTAAAGATGAAAGTCTTTACTGCTTATTTTTAGATCAATATTAAAAGTAACAAAAAAAAGTTAAAAAAAAAAACCAAAAAACAGCACTGTATCATGTAACAGGATAAATTTCAGGACTCTAATGAAAAGGTAGTTCCAAAGCATTTAGCAGAAATGGTAAACTGGGCCTGGAATTAGAACTATGCCACTGATAAACCACAAAGTAGATACATTATAAAGCCACTTCTTGATTTACTACCAACTGCCACATATTATAACAAATAAAAGTAGCTAGTTACAGCTACTGGTGGGAGTAGCTGCGGGTAAGACTTGGAAAATACAAAAGTTTAGAGCCAGGAAGATCTATGTCATCTGCTTACTTGACAGATTATTTAACCCCTCTAAAGAGCAAATCTTTCTTCATCTATAAAATGAAGGTGCTAACAGCTACCTCACAAACCTGTCATGAGAATTAAAATATAGTAATAATGTATTCAAATCACTCAGCATAATAACTGGCACGCAGTAGGTGGAAATTAGGTTTACTTTCCTCTTTCCTTCTATCCCATTCAGGTATATACACATAGGATTATTTTTCAAATAAAAAAAAGGAAAAAACTATTCACTACATTTGTAAAATGCTTCGCTCTTACATATTAAGATGAACAATGCATATCTATACATAATACAGGCAGAAAATGCTCTCCCAGTCACTGCACTAATGGAAGTTAAACTTACAGCTGTAACATAAGTTACCTGAACAATGACTATATTCCTAACAACAGACAAATACCTTTCTTTTTTTCAAACAGAACTAGATAAACCAGTCCTCACCATTTGCACACCCAGAGTGCTCCAGTTGAGTATGTGTTTGTTCTACGTATCGGACGTGGAGGTTCTCCTTTCTTCGTAGCCGGTTAGCACCAGAAAATGAAAAGGCTGTTATTGGCGAATCTGGAATAACATCTTCCTCAGATTCAAGGTCAGTTGCTTGATGTTGATTATTCCTAGAGGAAAATAAAGACAATTGAAAGAACATCAGTTAAACAAATATTTATTAAAACATCTATCATATACTAAGGAATCATGGCAGAATAGAGGTATGAAGCTGTAAGAGAGGTAATTCCTTGCATCTAATGTTTCAAATCTAAATATAAGGATTAGAGAAGTCCCCAAATGATCAGAGTACCAGGTGTGGAAAAGTATTGTGAGAAGTAAAGTAGCAAGTGTAGTTTGTGGTACCTGAGGTAAAATTATAGGGATTTCAAATGGCAGAGAAAATCAGCAGAGGATCCTCCAAGTTTGAGTACAGGCAGGCAGTACTGTGTACATGTGTCAGAGAAGGAAGCTGGAACTGCATGAAGCAGAGCATTACTCCTCATTATTACTATTACTTATTACTTATTAATTATTAAACTCATTATTGAGAATATAATAGTAAGAGTATAGAGTATAATTCTCTTATTACTTATTATTACTCTCATTTTAAAAATAGGAAATAAAGATACAGAAGTTAAGTCATTTACTACAACAGTAACAGAACCAGGATCTAAGTCCTGGCAGCCAGACTCCCAGGACAATACTGTTAAGCACTCAATGTGTTATCCCTACTATAGAGCTGAGAAACCGTTAAGATCATGAGTCTAGGAAGAACATAAGACTAATGACTAACTACAAGTAGGACTCGAACTTTGAGTTTCTACCCCTGCTTCTATCCAGGCTCATTTACAGTACTCTCAACACATCAGTCAGAACAGTCCTAATATGTCACTCTCCTGATTAAAACTTGCCACATTTTCCCACTTCACTGAAAACACAAGCCAAAGTCTTTTCAATGATTCACAAGGTCCTGTGTGATCTGACTGTCCCCCTCCTCCTATGACCTCTCTGCACCACTTTCGTATTAGATTCCACTCCAGCCACCCTTGCTTCCTCGAGGCTCCTCAAAAATACCAGGCATACTGGAGCATACTTTGGGTTTTTTGCTCTAGCTGTTTCATCTGCTTGGAATGCTCATCCCCAGATACTGCATGGCTAATTATCCCATCTCCTTTAGGTGTTTGCTGGAGTTTTATTTCTCATCAATGCTAGCTTTGAACATGCTATTTAAAACTGCAGCCCCCTTCCCACACCCTAGTACTCTGTTACTTGTTATTCTGCTGTTACTTTATCTATGGCATTTATTGTTTTCTAACATTGGTTTGTTTACTGCTCACCTGCCAGAATATGAGCTCTAAGAGGATAAAGATCTTTTTGGTTCACTGATACATCGCAAGTGTCTACAACAGTGCATACTTGGTACATGCTCAATAAATACTTGTTGAATGAATGAATATGAGATTCCCAAATTCCACTAGAAAAATAAATTTGTGCTGATTCAATTCAGGACTGAAGGCACTTAAAGACTGGGTTTGAACTGAATTGTGGTTATTAAGTAAAATAAAGTTATTTCACTTTAACTCAATTGACTTTTCCATGTCAAACCATTACGGATCCTATTTGCCACTAATTTTTATCAGTCTGTCCTAATGTACTTGTATCAATTTGTAATACTATGTATTTCCAAACAAAGAATAATGACTTTTTTTTTTTATAAATTATGACCAACAGAGATTTTTTAAAAATTAAAATACAAAGATTAATTTATTCTAACACAGATTTATATCTTAATATCCTGAATAATTTCAGTATTATCTATGGTCTATAATCCTATGTTCTATACTGAGGAAAATCTTTAGAGCTAATACCTAATTTTTACTCTCCACCTACAATTCTACCATCTTATTCTGGAAAAAACAAAGTAAGCTAAAGTCATATGAGAAACCCTTACAAATTAATGGAGCATGAAATCTACCTGACCTTGCTGTAACTAATCACGTCACAGACTACCTGCCTATTAGTCATAAAAATTCAACCTGAAACATGAATGAGTCATGAGAAGAGATTAATTTCCTGGCAGAGTCAATCTAGAAGTGGCTGCGATCACAAAAGGAAAAGGAGAAAAAAAAAATACCAAAAAACTAGCACTAACTAGAGGTGGCTAAACTAAGTAAACAAGTGCGGGCTTTGTCCTCCTTTGTCATTAAAGAAAAAGGGGGAAAAAACAACTTTCAAACTTGTTAACCAAGTTTCTTCTTTAAAGCATTAGGTCGCACTCTGATTTTCTGAGAAAAGTTAAAAGTTTATGCCACAGCTTTTGGTTATTTATGCACACTGGTCATCTTTTTCTTTCTAAGAGTCTGATAGCGTCCCCTTAAATTCCTGTCGAACTACTTTTAGTTGTCTTTTTTTCCAAAAACCCGTAGGTCTCCCTTAATAGTGAGTCTATAAAAAAGTTTTTAATATTCAGGCTTTTGTCCTCCTCTAAAGAACTTACACTTCCAGTTAAAACATAATTCAAATTTAATGAAGTAGTTATAGCTCTTCTAACAATATAGATATTGTTTAGCTCTCAGGAAGGCAGCTGACAATGAATCTCTTGAGATCTTTTCATTGTAAACAAAAAGAGGATATACAAAGGTACAAATGACTGAACACCAAACGACTGAACACCACACAAAGAATTATCATCACTGAGGAAACTTGTGGTAGTATGCCTCAGGGCTCCATCCTCAGGCAGGTTTTGTTCAACATTTATTACTAGTTTTTGATGCAGGGCACTGGTGGAATATTTATCAAGTCTGTGGAAGACACAAAGTTGACAATAAAAGCTGACCTAATACACAGTGGGGGAAAAAAATCAACGTATTAAAGACCCACCTCCTAGAGGTTGAAATGGGCCAAATCTAAAAAAAACAAATAGGACAGAATAAATGAAAGAGAAAAGCCTCACTTAAGTGAGCTAGAAGAGAGAGAATTCAGGCCTTGCCACCTACACAGGGTGACACCATGCAGGCAAACTTGTAAGGCTGTTTCAGCACCAAACTAAAGAAAGGGTATACAAACCCTGAAGTGAGGTAGACCTGGGTCCAAATCCTGCATCTGACACTTACTAGTCACATTGGGTAAGTTAACCTCAGCCTCAGTCACCTCATCTATTAAGTAGGTACAGTACTGTACTTTCCTACTTCCTTTTTGTAGGAAAGTTGTGAAAAAGAAATAACATATATATACAAATATAATACAATGCCCAGAAAACAGTATTTAATCAATAGTGCTCTTATCTTAAAATGAAGAGTCTTTTGATAAAAGGTTTTCTCAACAACTACCATAAAGCCATGACTCTGAAGTCCTGTATTTTTATACTGACACAAAAAGTCTACAAGTAGAGGACAGGGAAGACTCTGACTTAAGGGTTCTAGTTAGCAGTAAACCCAGTAAGGAACCACCAGTAATGTGTTTTGACCACATATAGAAAAATAGACGGGACAGTACTGCTTTACTGGTCAGACTGTATCTAGAAGACTCAATTCTTAATTAAAATATCGATAAACTGAAACATTAAAGAGAAATGGTAATTTGAAGAGTCCTGAAGGAATGCTATTTCACTGAGGAATAGTTAATAAACACAGGGTATCTATGCTGAAGAGTATGAGACTCAGGAGGGCCCTGGTAGCTGTCTTCAGGCATACAAAGGGCTATCGAGTAGAAGAGGGGGTAAACTTGTTCCAGGTGGTCCCAGAAGGCAAAATCAGAATCAGCAAGTATCACTTACAAGTACAGTGATTTCTACCCAAATGCAGAACTTCCTACTAGTATCATCTCACTAAAATTAAAAAGGCTTGGGAGAGAGTGAACTTGTGTAAGAAGTGTTGAAACAATGGCTATTTCTTAAAGAAGTAATATAAGTAATTCAATTTAGAAGTGAGCACTGAATGAAATGAATCCTATAGCCCTGAAGTGTAGACAGACTTCTTTGACTTTCACTGGCCCATCACATCCATTTCCCAAAACAAAATGAGTCATGACCTCAACATGTAGCTTATTTAATTATTTGCTTTTTGTGATTGGTAGAGTTGAACACATATTTTGAACTTTGTAACAACAAATTTTTTTCTGAATAATTTCTTACTATAGTGTCACTAAACACTTACCATACCATACAGGTATCTGTAACATCAAACAGAGCTTAGGTGAGTCAGAATTACTGCATTTAGTAAGAAAAAGTATAAATCAAGTAATACTTTTTCCAAAGTTCAGGGAAATTTCAGGCACTAAATAGATTTTACAGTGGTTTAGGCAGTCAGAGGAAACCAGGTTGCCTTATAAGATAATATTTGCTATTTTTTTAAAAATTGAAAGCAAAAGGGAATTTGAGGATAGCAAGCTACAGAAGAAGTTGGCTTATGAGAATAACTATCTTAAATTTCAGGAGAGAACTGAAAGACACAATAGATTACCTCCTACACTGTTGCAAGGTTTGTACTAAATAAAATATACATGCCCTGAGCTCATCTATATGTTGAGCTTTACTGTAATTTCAAACTTCAGCTTTTACTTCTTTTCTAAAATATCAATGAGCTTCAACAGAAAAATTTTTTGAGAATGTTAAAAATAAAATAATTCTAGTTAAAAAATAAACTAGAACTCATATTTCACCAAGAAAATGACATTATCTAGTTTCAATACACTTTTTAACCTTGGTTTTGGAGGCATTCACATAATTCTGTATTAACCTCTACAGACTAGTTATCTTATTTATCTCTGGTATTCATAAATATCAGGGCTGATGTGTTCAAAATACCGTATTGCTAACTTACTTTACATAACAAAAATTAATGTAGGTTAACAAATACTTATCTGAAACCTTTGGAACCAGGTGTAATTCAGAATTTAATTTTTTTTTTTAATTAAGGGTAATTCAGAGCATATACAGCTTGTTACAAAACACCTCCATTGGAGCCTGAGGTATCAACTTGTAGTCAAGCACACTGATATTTCCACAGCAAAGCACAGAAATGCTCACAGGAAGTGGGACAAATAAGGACTATAATAAATAGCATCTTGTCAGTTGAGGTGAGCTTAGGTTGTGAATAACATTTCAAAAAAAACCTTTCAGGTTTTGGAATCATATAGAAAAGATTGTGGATTCATGTTTTGGCCTCACTTCAAATATGTACCATGAGTAAAAAGTGCTGACATTTTCATATACACGTTTGATAACCTCAGTCTGATCCCACAGCCTTCTTTCCTCATCTATTAGGCCCCCTCAAAATTGTCTTTGGCTACCAATGTTCAGTGGACTGATAACATGGGGAAATATCAAAATGCTATTGGACAGCTACTACTTAAAAGCATACCTATAAAGATGTTAATTCCACTTGTGAGATGTGTTTACACATAACAGTAACTACTCTAAGCCAAAATAGTATGTTACGTCCACATAGCTTACCAGAGTTTTTGTGATGTCCACTCAAATGCAACGGAGCCTTTAAAAACCCTATAAATCATTAAGACTATCCTGAATCCTAACTCTTAAAAAATATTACGTAAGTTTTATATAAATGGGAACTAAGAACTGGCCATACCTCTGCTCTGCATCAGTCAGACTAGATCCAGAAAAACATTCTTTTTTTTTTAGGACACTGTTGGATAATGGAAAGAACAGAGTCCTCTAACTCAGAAGATGGGGTTCTGAGTGATGTCTTATCATTTTATTTTTTGAGATTTGGTTTGCTTGTCTATAAAGCAGAGATAATAAAACTACCATGAAGAATCATAGTGAGGATAAGAAATAATAAGTGTAAAACACAAAGAAGAGTAACTGGTACCCAGGATAAAAATTACCATTTTTTTATTAAACGAAATAGGGGGAGAGGGGAGAGGAACAGAAGGAAGAAGTTCCCCAGACCTGAGAAGTGTGTAAGAGGAAATACTTAGATTGCTTTTATGAAGCTTCTGGGACAGGCTGAAAGGGAGGTAACAAAACTCAAATATTTATTTAAAATGTAAGTATTTCAAATAATTTATTTGGAATAATTTATTATTTATAATAGTTATAAAAATCAAAATGCTTTAAATTAAAATGTTCTGGTACTTTATATTCATACATTAACTTAAGAGATGCATACGCTCTTTATATATACTCCCAAAATGAAACAAAAACACAGTGATTTTCTTTATATTTTCAATTGCAGAACATTTTATAATTTAAAAAAAATGAAATCTTTAACTCTTAATATATCTTTACAGTTTGCATAGCTAAGTAAAATGAAGAAAGAGAAATTGGGGGAAATATTCAATTTTCTGCCACAATTAAGAAAAAATACTTACACAATTTTCTGCTGCAGCTGTTCAGAAAGCTTTTTATTTTCTTCCTGTAGAGTATTCTTTTCATTCACTTAAATATAATGTGGAAAAGCAGCACAAATTATAGCAATGTTAACACATATGTCAAGGCTTTTTCAATAATTTCAACAATTACGGAGAAATTAGGATTTCAAATTCTAAGTCATAATGTTAGTCAAGGTTCATGCTACTGTTCAAAACTAATTTGTTACTAGGTAGTGATTACTACATCTCATATTGAACCTGTTCCACGTAAATGATTAACTAATAATTTTAGGTAATGCTTGTAGGCAAAAAAGAAAGAGTACCTCATGTACTGGGGGGTACGGTTTAATTATTCATACCATGGACAAGAAAGCATTCCATCTGGTTACTCAGTCCTACTAATTTCAAATACCATTTTAGTGAGTCATTTACCTTGAAATAAATCTGATCATAAAATACAACACTGACTATCAGTGTAATTTTATAACATTAAGCACATTAAGGAAATTTTCTTCCTTAGTCATACTGTTTTATGAATAATTATGGTAACAGTAATTTAAATATATCCAATGAAGTAGTATCTGCTTGTTTGAATCTACCTTTACTAAATTTTCCTATCTATCCTTATTTATAAAGCAGAAATTCAATTTTGGGTTATAATTCCTACTGCAGCCAGCACAAAATTTTAATCAATCCTTAATATTGTATCATTGGCTAAGTATGTGCCTTACTAGGAGGGATATATCAAAGAGATCAAGTCAGAGTAAGTACAATTAACCTCTCAGAAACAAAGTTAATCATACTCCAAAAATCTGTTAATAATTTACTGCTTTATAAATCTAAACATATTTTCTTACACTGAGTACATAAAAATTTGTTGACTAGCTACAATATGTGAGGTTAATAAACTACCTCCTGTGGAGGATCTTAAGGAAACCTTAAGATAAGACAAGCACCAAAAGGAAAGTGTAGTCTAATGAGAGACAAGATATTACATAAACACATATTTTTTTACAATTGAAAGTGACAAGGGTATCAGAATAAGTACAATTAACCTCTCAGAAATGAAGTTAATCATACTAAGTGAAATTCTAAGGAGAAAAAGGTTACTTTGGGTCGTTGAGAAAAATCAGGAGAGGATTTGGGAGGACAACTGAGCTGGACAGGTGACTATTCTATGCAGAGAATGGAACAAAGTTGAAAGAAAGATTAAGTATAATAAATGGTAGGAAGTCTTCAAAACCAGGCTAAGAAATGTGAACTTTATCTTAAAAGATGATCAGGTATCATTTTTCAGAGATGAAAGATGGGAAGATTGATTTGTTAAAAATAAGTCAGCTGCCATACTAAAAAGCCAGGAAGGATGCCACCAGCAGATCAGAACTATAAAAAAATTCCTGAATGATTTAAAAACAGAGAGGTTCAGACTGATGGCAAAATACAACAAAGGGCCTTTGAAAAAAAAAAGTGTGGGGTGGGCTTCCCCAGCAGAACCTCATATTAATTCCAACGGCAGCAAGGCCCAGAAATTGCTGAATGGGTAAATAAAGAGTGGCTAATAGTTGCTCTTAGGCTAAAGCCATGAGGACAGAGATCTAGAAGTTTTAAGACAGGGGAATCCATTAATAAATACTGAGACAAGGATATCAGGGCAGTGCTCTAAGTAACATATAGTGATCACTAGAGAAGGCATTTCCATACCCAGAAGATAAACTACTTATATACCCGACAGAAAAGCTCTCCAGTCAAGTGTTCTCCCTCCCACTTTCAGCCACTGGAGTAGGGCTCCTGTCAGTCAGAACTTGCATTCACTATTAGCAAAGGAGGGATTCTTCCTTGGGTTAATGAAGTAAGATTGCATTTAACAAGCCATCAATCTAGAAATACCTACAATTATACACAATCAAGATCAATAAACAAACAAATAAAACCCTGAAAAACACAAAAATCTTTAAAAAAATTATAAGCTAGTCAAAGAGAAGAATTAACTTCTGGATAAGTAGTTTTAATGTAGGAAACAAGAGATATGTGACATCTTCAGAAAGATTTCAAACGCTGATGCCATGAAAAAGAAACAAAGATCGTAAAAATCAAAAACATAATACATGGGAAGAAAGAATAAATGTGATTGAAGATAGCACTGATAATATCCACCAAAGTGATTCTTCTAAAGTTCAGCACAAAAGAATAAAGTTACAAAGTATAAAAGAAAAGTTAGGCACAAGGGGGATCCGACATCAATTTAATGAGTTCCAGAAGAAGAAACAAGAGAGAATGGAAAGGAACAAACACTCAAAGAAATAACCAAAAAAACCTCCTTGGACTAAGCAAACACTTGACAGTAGTAGAGGTGACTAAATATTCCAACAGTAGTCTTACTACAAAACAACCAGATCCTGCATAAAAATATACTTTTTACTAAATTGCTGAGCTCACAGGACAGGAAATCCAAGAGAACCCCATACTACCACCACAATCAACAACAACAAAAAGAAGCTGTGAGCTAAAACCCAAGCAGTGCAAACAAGCAGATGTTGGTACCAGCACTGGTGGAGGGACTGAATTTGAGATTTCCAGTTTAAGCCTCAGCTCCTGGAATGGAGCCAAAGTGATCCTAATTCACTTACCCCTGGAGTCAGCGGAAAGTAACTCAGATATGGAGTCTCAAGTATTTCAGATTACAGTTATCTTACGAAGTAATGAAATAATCAAAGATTTCAAAGATGGAAGACCCAAAACGAACATGACAGAAGTGATCACAAAAGATGAGTAGGCAGACGAGACTGAGATAATTTGAGCATCAGTAAGAACAATGAACATAACTGATTGACACACATTGAATATGTAAAATTCCATGTATCATACTCAAAAACAAAAAGCCCCATTCCGGTCAAAAGCAAAAGGAAACAAAACATACACAACACACAAAACCTCATTTGTCACCATTGTAGGTAATTCATATATGATCTTACTCTGAAAATTGTCAATTAAAGGGAAAAAATTAAGATGTACCATGTCTTTCTAGTAGAAACTATATTCCAAGGTAACCAATAGCCCCAACTGATGAGGGAGAATTCTTGTTTACAGAAGAATGCCAGCCGATAATGTAGAAAGAATAACAGAAATGGGAAATTATCATTTTGTAATCTCTAATTAAATAATTCAGGCAAGAATCACCAATGGATACTAAAACCATTAAAAAGACATTGAGAGAGAATTGTATTTATAAAAGATTTCATAGTATCACACATCCATCCTCCCAAATCGATTACTTGGTGATATTAGGGGAAAATATATTTCAATAATGGAGAAGTCTGGCCATCAATCCCTAAGGGTGGAATAACCTGACAACCTAGCTCCTGATACGATGCAAAATAAGACAGTTTTACCCATGAAGCACTGCTGTCAAAAATATTTAATCTGGACTACAGATAGAATTTCTATTTTACAGGAAGTAAACAAACAAGATAAAGAAAATGATGAGAAAAATCCAGAAAGTGGCATAATTTTAGGAAAATGGCCTTACTTTTTCAAGAAGTCAATGGCATGAAAGAAAAAAATAGGAAGGGAGCTATTCCAGATTAAAAAATGACAAATGCAACGTGTGATCTATGATTGACAGGTTTCAACAAAAACTGCTACAAACTACCTGAAAATGGACAACTGTAGAAATATGAATACTGACTGGCTATTAAAGAATATCAAATTATGGGTAGTCTTTGGTAGGTAAGGTAATGGTACTGTGGTATTAATGTTATCAATTAATACATTTCTGCCCAAAGCTGAAGAGGATGTAGGGAAATGGACACTTTCAAACACTCAACCAAAAACTGAACTGCCCATCAATATGAGAATACGGGTAAATAAATGACATCGACACCATGCAGCCATGAAAAGGGCTGTCTACTCTTTAACATCTAGGTTTTTTGCTTGTTGAGTTTTTGGCTATTTTTCAGACAGTTAAAGTTGCTAAAAATCTGATTATTATATTTTAGACATGACTGGAGTTTACTTCAAGTACTAATGATAATATAATTGTGAATCTCAACTATGTCTATTAAAATGTAATAGTTTTCTACTCATCAATAATATTCTTATATTCCTAAATAAACGCATGCATGCATTCATACACACAAACCACAGAATCTATAGACCTAAATAGATAAACATGTAAAGATTTCTAATACATAGTCTAAAATAATATAAAACATGTCACAAGAAAGTAATATGATTCCATTAAAATTTAAAAGAGAATAGAGAGGAGGGGGTATAAGGAGGGTCAGAGACAGATAGAAAGATAGATAAACCCGGACCTGGACAGATGTTTATTAGATTGTTAATAGTAGCAGAATAAAACTATGTTCTTTCTATCTCTTTTTAAAACAGTGAGCATATAGTCATTCTTGCTTATGTAACCAGAGGATAGCAATATAATTAATAGAAAAGTCAAAAGATGGAATTAATTTGAAAAAGATAAAGGTAAGAAAACCCTACATTAAGTGGGTAAGAAGAATAAACTAAAAATGGTATACTTATTAGTAATGTGTCCAAAAACACAGTGAAAATCCAAAAAAGTATACACCTCTGTAGAACACTAAATAGTCTGCTTTGTGTTTAACTTTACCAAAAATAAATGAAATAAAGATAAAACCAAAGAAGCAAATATAGACATATCCAGAAGAAATTTGCTTCTTGTCTTTACACCTGGTGAGACTTTAAGGCCAACATGGACAGTATTTGCACAACCTTTTTATACCTTATTTCTTACTAAAATTAGCATGAGATTAAATCTGTGAAAAGGGAAAAAAGGACATTTGAACTTTTAAATAAAGAAAAATATATGTAAATAATCCATCTGATGGTAACAAATTTAATAATAGGTTTTAACCTCAGCATACTATGCTTTAAATACTTAATAAATGAAGAAAGGAAACTCACTAAGCTCTGTGATAAGTTTAAGATTCTGCTGCCGGATGTTTTCAAACTCTTGCTGTTTCTTCCGCATATGTTCTTCAGTTACTGCACAGCGATCACATAATCCTGCTCTTAGTCTATGAAACAAAAACAAAATATTTTCAGAGTAGAACTTAAATGGTCTCATGAAAAAATATATAAATAAAAAATACATGAGGTGATGGATGTGTTAATTAACTTGATGGTGGGAATCCTTTCACAAAGTATACATTTATCAAAGCACCATGATATATACTTTTTAAAAAAAATTTCATTTGTCAATTATACCTCAATAAAACTGGAATTAAAAAAAAAGTTTGCAACTACTAAAAGATACTTCCTTATATTTAAATTTCAAGATTTTGTATACTTTATGAACATCTAAAGAACTGACTTGGCAAATATAGAGAAAATTAACTAGTTACTATGCCTTTAATATAGTCTCAAATAGGCTGAAAGCATGCTATTACATCATTTTCTATAGACTGCAATTGAGTGAAATTCTGTAAAAATATGCCAATTTAAACTCTATCCAAAGGAACTTATTAAAGAAACTGATCTTGTTTTAATTTATTATAGCAAAAATATGAACGCAGTCCAGTACCAACAGGCAGAACTGTATCTTAAGCAAGCTTGCACCTGCTTCGCTCAGCATAGCATATACCACATAAGTGTTCAACTACTTTTTTAGCTGTTTTTGTCAAAGAATGCATAGTTTAAAAAAAGGTAAATCTCTTTTCAGCATTAAAAAAAGACTCTAATGTTAGCAGAAATTCACAATGTACTATTGTGTTAAAAATTATAAAGCAGCTTTTATTGGGAGGGGTGGGTATAGTTCAGTGGCAGACCATATGCTTAGCATGTATGAGGTTCTGGGTCCAATCCCCAGTACCTCCATTAAGAAAAAATAAATAAACAGAAAATAAAAATAAAAAATAGCTTTTACTAATTATTTCTGAGTGCTGAAGGGAAGAGGAAAATACAGATATTGCACAGAAGGGCTGGGTGATGTAAAGTGTATTCCAAAATGTTAATAACAGCTATCTTGTAGGTACCAGTATTACAGATTTTCTGCTTAGTGTTTTTCTATATTTTTCAAAATTTCTCTAATTTCATTATTTATACAATCAGGAAAAAACATAGTTAAAAAAGAGACACAGACCCCACAGTAGAAATTTAAAAAATATAAATTCTAAGATAGTAATTTTAACTCAATACCCTAAGTCTGTGTCTACGGAAGTCATAGCATGGTAGTACATATCATAAATTTTAAAATAAGGAGACAAAATGTGAAAACTATACAACTAAAACAAATAAAAAGAATTTAGATTTTTATATAAAGCTCATATCAACAATGTTGATATAGACATTAAAAATAAAAATTAGAGATCATAGGTTGCATTAGTAGAACTAGAATTTCTAGACTAAAGAGTTGGGCATCATGGTTTAATTGGAGTAGATTCCAAAGACAGGAATTAGGCCAATCAAGATCTAAGATGACAAGGTGAACACCTGCATGTATTTTTGCTCCCTCCCAAAATCCCACAAAACTACAGTAAAGATATATGTGTATTTTTAAGCACACAAGGCTATGAGGACAGGAAGAAAGAGGGGGGAGAAAAAAAAGGCAAGGCAGTTGGTGGGCAAGGCATCCGGTGGGCAAACAGAAACTGACCTGAGCATGCTGAATCCAAAGCCAATGGTGGGAAAAATCTATAACTACTGTCCAAAATGATAGCCACAAGCCACATGTGGCTACTTCAATTTAAATAAATTAAATCAAAATAGAGAAGATTAAAAACTAGAGGATTATTCTAGAAGGTCCATCATATCAATAGGAGTTCCAAAAAGAGCAAAGTGGGGGCAGGTACAGAAAAAGACAAAGGAACAAAAAAGACATAAGACATATAGAAAGCCAAATGACTGGCATAAATCCAACCATATCAATAACGTTAACCATGAACTGATTAAACACTCTAATCAAAAGGCAGAATTTGTGAGATAGGACAAAAAAATAAGATCCAACAAATGCTGTCTACAACAGACACTTCAGATTTGAAGATACAACTAGGCTGAAAGCAAAAGGATGGAAAAACATATACCATGCAAATGAAAACCAAATGAAAGCAGGAGTAACTACATTAATTAATATCACACAAAACAGACTTTAAGATAAAAGTGTCACTAGAGACAGTTAATTTTATAATAAAAGGATCAATTCATGAGAGAGATGGACCAATTGTAAATACATCTAACACTAAAGCCCCCAAATAACAGAGCAAAAACTGACAGAATTGAAGAGAGAAATAGAAATTCAACAATAATAGTTGTAGACATGTACTTTCAATAATGGACAGAACAAGTAAGACAGAAAATCAGCATGGATATAGCAGACTTGAACACATTAACCACCACCTAGACCTAATTGACATCTATAGAACACTCCAGGCAACAATGTAAAATGCACGTTCTTCTTAAGCACACTTGGAACATTCTTTAGGATAGACCATTTTCTAGGTCACAAAAGAAGTCTCAGTAAGTTTAAAAGCACTAAAATCATACAAAGTATGTTCTCTCACCACAATGGAATTAAACTAGAAAACAACAGAAAGAAATTCGGAAAATCCACAAATATGTGAATATTAAATAATGCACTCCAAAATAAGCAATGAGTTAAAGGAGGATCACTAGAGAAATTATAAAAATAGGGCTGTAGCCAAGTGTCAGCGCCCCAGTGTAAAATCCTACGCAAGTCAAAGCTGCAACTCCCCATTTTCTTACTGAAAAGTAGAGCTCCTGTAACATACACAGAGTCCTCAGCTGATCTTCCTCTTCATAGGAAAGCTCCTGGGGAAGGGAGAATGAGGAAGGGCTGGAGTAAGACAGACAATAAAAAGCAGAGAACATCACGCCAATTAATGCAGAAAATTCAAGCCAGTTGTGCATTCTTAAATACACACAACCAAAGATCACTAGTGTATAAAGCAAACCAGTAACACGAAAGAGAAAAATCAAAATAAATACAACTGATTCTGGAGGAAAGAATACAGGGGATACAAAAGACATCTGGCAGCAAAAGGCAGGAGGAACTGTCTAGTATTCTTAGAAGAATGAGAAGCGACGCTGACATAAAACAACAAAAGGGTACCCACACACACAAACATATATATAAAGCAGTGATCAACAAACAGTATACAGTTCTTAGATACTAAACATATGATTATTAAAATAACTTCAATAATAGGGTTGGAGAATAAACGAGAAGAAATCTCCCAGAACATGGAAGAAAAAACAAGTAACAGAAACAAGACAAATGATTACAAAGGATCAGTTTATTTTTGTTAATTTTAATTTTTATTTTTTTAACTTTTTTTATTGATTTATAATCATTTTATAATGTTGTGTCAAATTCCAGTGTAGAGCACAATTACAAAGGATCAGTTTATGACCAAGAAGAGAAACTACAAAAACAGAGAGAGGAAATAACAGGCAAAAATTGCCAGACCTTAAGAGATACTAGTCTTCAGGTTAACAGGCTGAGTGTCCAGTGCAATAAAGGAAACACTCACATGCATACACACACACACACATCCCATTATGAAATTTCAGAAGAATAAAACATCCTACATTCCAGAAAGGGCAAAAAATTTATTACCTATAAAAGAATGAACATTAAAATGCTATCAGTCTTCTTAGCACTGGATGCTAACAGATGAAAAAATGTCTTCAAAGTTTTGAAGGAAAACTATTCTGAACCTAGAATTTTATATCCAGTCAAAATATCACCTAAATGCAACAGTAAAATAAAAACATTTCAGACATGCAAGGACACTGAAAATTTACTTCCTGTGCACTTTTAAGCAGTTGCTTGAGGGTGAGCTATAAAAAAAAATGAGCAAAAGAAAAACAATAAAAAGGAAAAACAGGCCTACATTTTTTCAACCGTGTACACTAGTTAGGGAAGGTATCCTGAAGAATACATTTCAATTCAAATCTATGAGTAAGAAGAGTTAGCAAAACAAAAAAAGACAAAGAGTCCAGTAATTGAAAAATAGTTACAGAATCACCAATCTTCTGATTATGAGTACCAATTTTCTCTTTTAACAACAGTTGAAATGTGAGATTCCTATGACTGCCAAAAATGCTTTTAAAAATATTAAAATCTATCAGACAGCCATGGTTTAACTGCTTTGTTCAAATTTTTTTTTAAAAAGTGCTTTCTATCTTCTACTTCAGCAGTGACTGTTCCTTAGATTAAGTGAAATACTTTAGTTCCTTGAAGGAAGGTCTGTAAATGTAATGTAATAACAGTAGTGGCAAAACATAAACAAGCCAAATAAAATTAGAACTTTTAATTATCTAATTTATCTTTACTGGGTAATTCCTTTCATCTAAACATCTCACAATGTTTTCACAATATTAGCATAAGAAATAAGAATTACTTCATCTTATGAAGAGTAAACAGTAAGTTTCAGAATTACCACTTAGAAATTTCAACAAACTACATGTTGCTTTTAAAATGTCTCAGCAAAACATTAATTTTTATAGCTCTTTAAAGCTTCCCTTAGGTATCATTCATCCATATGACACAAAATTAAAATAAAATTTTAAGTAAGGCAGAACTTCACCAAATGTTACCTACTCTGACGTTAAAGGCAGTATTCAGTTAGTAGCAATTTTAAAGTAACCAAAAACAACAAAAAAACTTCCAAGAAAACAGGCTAGACAATAGGCAATGTTGAAGATTTAATATTTCAGAGTACTTGCTTTGGTAACTTTAGATCAAGCCTGACTACTCTGAGATAATCAGTTAAGTTGTAATTCATTTACACAGCATTTATAAAATTAAGACAACACACAGACAAGGCATCATCAAACAGGAGAAACTGGAGAGTTTGGAGGGTCAAATTTAACCTAATTATCCACTAACTATGTAATCTTGGGACGGTTTCTTAACTCTTTGCCAGTGCAGTTTCCTCCCACGTAAAGTGGATTTATTGTCTACCTCATACTGTTAAGGTGAAGATTAACTGCTGGATGTCTGGATATAAAGTGACTCCTCAAATCTATTAGTTCCTACATTAAAAAAAAAAAGTCAGATCCAGATTATTTTTGGTTTCATTAAACGAAATTTCATGAAGTGAGGGACAAATCTTAAAGTAATCCCAGAAGGAAATTTTGAATTTGAAGAAAGGAAAGAAAAAGCATGTGTATAAAGAAATGAGCTACACACTCTTTGCCCCATCCCCAAATTAATGCCATGTAATGAATTATAGGCCCACCTCTCTAAAATGTAAAGGTGAACAGAATGAAAGGATAAGAAACAGCAGAGCAGAGTAACATCCACATGAAATTAGTGACCATAGATCATAAATAGAAAAGAATCAAGCTTTAAGAAAATGCAAAATAAAAAAGATAATTTTAACAATTAAATATGTTAACTGAATACGGAGATTAAGTTAGAAAAACTTCAATGGGAGAAGAAAAATCCACTTAAGAAAAGAAGCACAAGATGCAAAGGATAACAGAACAACCAAAACTTTAAATCATAAAGTGAAGAAATGTTAAGGCACCCTAATGTTCATAGCAGCACAATTTATAATAGCCAAAATATGGAAACAACCTAAATGTCAATCAACAGATGACTGGATAAAGAAGGTGTGGTATATTTATACCATGGAATACTACTCAGCCTTAAAAAAGAATAAAATAATGCCATTTGTGGCAACATGGATGGACCTGGAGAACATCATTCTAAGTGAAGTAAGCCATGTGAGAGAGAAGAAAGAAATACCATGTGATATCACTCATATATGGAATCTAAAAAAAAAAATATATATATATATATATACACACACATACACACACACACACACACACCCCCCATGTGCTATCACTCGTATGTAGAAACTAAAAAAAAAAAAAAGACACAAATGAACTTATTTATAAAACAGAAACAGACTCACAGACATAGAAAACAAACTTAGGCACTGGGGGAAAAGGTGGAGGAACAGATAAATTGAGAGTTCAAGATTTGCAGATACTAATTACTATATATAAAATAGATAAACAAGTTTCTTTTGTATAGCACAGGGAACTATATTCAATATCTTGTAGTAACCTACAATTAAAGAGAATATAAGTATGCGTATGTATGAGTGAACCATTATGCTGTACACTAGAAATTAACACAACATTGTAAATTAACTATACTTCAATGAAAAAAAACAAGAGCTAAGATGAAGAACACTGTATCTTGGGGATGAAATGGAGAGCCAATTGTATTAAGCCAATTCAAGCAAAACATAATGAAAACTTTATCTTGTAATTTTTTTCAGTGCATTAACTTTGGATCCTAAACACCCTGCTAATCATCAACTAAACAGAAAGAATGCTGGAAGTAAATACAGACTTTGAGTGTGACAGCCACTGAAAGTGTTATCTCTTATTGTGAGAAATAAAATGACTGGCTCCAGCTACTGTGCTCTGAAATCCTTTGCCTGTTCATACAAGTGAACACACAGGCATCCCACACCAGTCTATTATTCCACAATAGGCTGACTATTCAAGTAAATGTGCATCCACTGAGGAGTAGTTGTAGAAGAAAGAGTACTCAACTTTAGTTTGCATACATGCAGAATATTAGGTTACTCTACCACTAAAGGCACAGTGGGAAATTCAAACTATCAGCCCCTCTGTAACATATATAAAAATGATAATAAAGGAAAAATATTAACTATAAAGAAAGCAAAAAACATTGTTATAAGTATTTCAAAGTCCTAAATAGCACTTACACTTTAGACAATGGAATACAGCAAAATCTGAAAGCCTTTTCTAATGTAGAGTGTTAACCTCATAGGTGTGGGGAAGAAAAAAGTTGGTATGTGGAGGTGAAATAACAGGCATTATTTTGAGAGTATTCAGTAAAAAGAATCCCTAGGATGCCTGAAAGTGGAGAAATACACAAGGGAGAAAAGAGAATGCCAGGAAGAGTATATTCTTAATTTCATAAAGAATTTATACAAAGTTGACATAAGCTTGGGAAAAAAGATCACTTTAAGTCTCAGAACTGATTACAAATGAAAACTAATGAATACTCTATTAAGAGAGAAATCACCTCTTACTCAAAAAGACCCAAGAACAAGACTCACCGATCTTCTAAAACTTTAATGGTTTCATGAAGCACTTTCTGCTGCTCTCTCAGCTGTTGATTTTTGGTGAAGAATTCTTCTAGTCTCTGTGCATCTCTAAAAGTCAAGAAGTAAGTTTTTGTTGTTGTTGTTTGTTTTTTAGGGAAAAATACTCTAACAAGATTATTCTGTCATTAAGCACTCCAAAGTATGATCTCACCACTTACCTACCATGAATTTGTTGTATCAAAACAAACAACTTAGAAGGTGAGGGTTGAATATCTTGTTAATCACAGTTCAAATTATACTAAAATTTGCTCTGCAGTATTTTTATGTTCTATAGAAATATCATCCTGAGCGCTAGGCATTCATCAAACACTGGAACACTGGAGTGAATTCTGATGCCACCACCGACTCAATGTTGTCAAAACTGCTATTAAAATACATTTAGGTTTTTTTTGGTCTACATTTGTTAATGTAAATAACAGATAACTCTACTCATATCATCTCTATTCTAATTATGAAGTGTTTATACTTTCTAATTTACTAAGTTTTATGTTGCTTAAAGTTTTATCTGGTACTACTTTTAAGCCAGGGCTTATCATGAAGCGCAAGTACGCTAACCCTATATCCTGATACCTAGGTTTGAATCTCAGCTAACATCCACCACTGCATGACCTGGTGCAAGTAACTTTAACTCTCTGTGACTCAAAATGTGGATATATTAGTATCTACCTCATAAGAAATTTGCAAGAACTAAGTAAGTACTAACAAATATATAGCATGCAGAACAGTACTGGTACACAGTAAGTTCTATTAGGTATCTGCCATTATAATTTTAGTCAGGAAAAAACAAAGATATCTAAAATTTTCTTGTAGTGGATTACCTGGTTACTTTCCAAGGTTATGTTACATTTTATCCCTCCATCATTATATTTCATAAAAGTCACATATATAAAGTATGCATATATTTTAATTCTATGAAAACCTATTAGAAACTGAATTGGGATTTTCTATGGTGTCTTGAAGCTGAAAATATAGGGTAATATCTTCGTTCAAACATGTTTCCCCAGTCCCCTCAAGGGTCTAAAATATCAGATCAAATAAGAGTGACAAACCAGTCTGCCACAAAAAGGAGATGTTCAAATGACTGTGCCAAAACTGATAAAATTTAGAATGAAAGATCACTAGCAACAAAAGAGATGAGCAAAACAACTAAGTCAAAATGTCAGATACCAATATGAAGGTACTTCTTAAATACTGGCTGAACATTTGATACTGAATGAAAAAACAATACATCTAAGAGTGGCCGCGTACTACACAACAAACACTCTTCTGGTAGCATATGTAGATACATGAAACTTTGGAAATAACAGAGAGCTGAAATTTGTTAATTAGGCTGTTTCTCATTTAATAATAAAAAAAGATTTTCTAATACTTCTAGAAAATGTATTTAATATAGAAGCAGCATCAAGTTTTCACTGATCCTATTTTGGGAGTATTTAACAAATATTCAACTGTCAACACTTCTGTATGTTTAATTTTCTAAATGAATTTGTGCAAAAGAGAAGCATTAACCATGTGCAGAGACAACAATCATCAAAACACAGGTCTGAAACAATGAACTGACTGACAAATACAGTATAGTTATTGATTTCTTGTCTAACTGCTTTTTCCAGATGGGAATCCCTAAGGACTTTACAGATCAGTTTCCATCTTAATAAATATTTTATGGAAAAAGATTATACATATATAAAAATTATGTTAGAATATAAATATATGCAAATATTAACTAAGGCTATATTCAAAATTATTACTCTTTTTCCTTTAGAGTTTTGAATAACTCGCCATCAACTATACAGGGTCCATGCTAAGTAAAGCTAATTTCCATATAAATAAAACACTGAGATCAAACAGGATATCAATATCTATTACTTTATAAATAAGACATCAGTATTATATATACTGATACTTACAAAATTCGTTCCTTTTTCAGTTTGGTTACTTTTACTTGCAAACCTGAAAAAAAGAAAAGAAAAAAACCCACAGTATTTTATTTATATACTTTACCACTTTTAAAGCAGTTAATAAGTTTCTTTATGAGCCTAATGCTACACTATTAAGTCACTTGAGTCTGGTCTCTGAACACTGAGCCAGGTCTCATTAGTTTTAAGTGTATTTCCCTTACTTCTACCCTGAGGTCACAAAAAAATATCTGCAACATTATTGCTTTTAGTCAATTGTGTGACAGCCAAATAGAATGAAAATTTCTCCACCTAAAGTGAGTTACTTCCTTTCTAATAGCATGGGCAAGCATATAATTAGAAGTTCACTATAAATGAAAGTTTATGTCCTGGCACAGCCTACGTATTTGCTAACAGCAATAGTGCTTATGTAGACTCAAGGCTTCTGGGATTAAAACAGATTGTGTCAGGAAGTCCTGGACTAGGAACACAACTGCTTACAAAAAAGTACTTAACAAAGGGCACTAGTGCTTTTAGCTCAAGATATGTATTATTTGTGTTCTATGTATTTTTAACTTTAATTGAGTCTGACACAAAAATATAAGACCACTGCCTTTGGGACTTGGGTAATTATTGCATAGAAAGAAAGCCAATGGGCACTGAAACTACAAAGAAAGGATATGGACAAAACACAGTGACATTTCTCATTCTCAGAAACAATAACTAAAAGGAGAAAAACAGGGAGGGTATAGCTCAGTGGCAGAGTGCATGCTTAACATACACAAGGTCTTGAGTTCAATCCCCAATACTTCCATTAACCAAAAAAAAAAAAAAAGAGAGAGAGAGAAATAGCTATTAAACAAACATGAAAATAAATCCAACATCATCAACAATATAAATCTAAACCTAACAAATTACTTAGCAAAATTATAAAAATTTTAATACCTTAATGTTAATAAAAGTGTTGCAAAACTACAGTGCCATGCTTTGAAGGAGATAATATAAATTAGTATAATTCTTTTAGAAAGAAATTTAACAATATACAGTGGGGCCCTTTTTCATCAATATCTCACTTCTTGGATTCTAACCTAAGAATATAATTCAAATGATAGAGAAACTCATAGTCACAAAGAATACTTAACACTTTATTGAAAGTTTTAAAATTTTGTATCTATTCAAAAATTTCCTTTATTTGGGGCACAGTTAATCCCTAACAAATGCTTATTAGTTAACTAATTTCTGAAAAATCAGATTTACTATTTGTCTTTTATATTTATCTATGGATTCTAATATGTTATACATTTAGAAAAGCTTTCTATATAATGTGTGTAGGAACATTAATACATCTGTCATTTTTAAGAACAGGATTTTTCATTATCTATTTAATTTAGGACACTCTTTTGAACAACATCATTTAGATAAATAAGAGTTTTAGAAAAAAATATCTATACATTTCCCCACCGCCTCTCACTCCATGGTGCTGTCTAGGGATGAGGTTAAAGTCATATAGATACTAAATGGGAAGTCACCTTTTCTTACTGCCCGAATAGTAATGATTTAATGCTAGGAAATCCAGATATTATGGAAAACTAAAGGCCCTGGAGAATTTTTTTTGTGTTATACTTTTGCCCTATGTTTCAAATTTCACCTCTAGGAAATATCCAACTGATATGATACATTTTATACTCAATTCTATGGCCTACAATTTGAATAAAAATTATGAATAAAATAGTGAAAAAATATAATGAATAAACCTGTAACTAAATGTTCATAGAAGCTTTATTCATAATAGCTAAAAATAGTACAGACAACCCAAATGTCCTTCAATGAGTGAACTGTTAAAAAAATTAACAAAACTGTGGTAGCCTTACACCATATGTACTATTCAGCAATAAAAAGGAATGAAGTATTGACATATGCAACAACTTGGATGGACTGTAAGGGAGTTATGCTGAGTGAAAATAAAAGCCAATCCAAAAAGTACATCCTATGTGGTTCCACTTATATAACATTCTTAAAATGACAAAACTGTAGAGATGGAGAACAGATTATGGGTGGCCATTGCTGGAGGGTTTGGGGTGAGAGGAAGGTGGCTGGGGACTTAAAAAGGGTAGCATGAGGAATCCTTGGTAGTCACAGGAATCTATATATGTGATTAAACTGCACAGAACTAAATACACACACACAAGTGAGTGCCTATGAAATTGGTGGAATATAAATAAGATTGGTAGATTGTATCAACATCAATTTCTTGGTTGTAATACTGTACTACAGTTATACAAGATACTACCACTGGGATAAACTGGATAGAGCGTATTCTATAGTGTGAATCTACAATAAGTTCAAACTAAAAAGCTAAAAAAAATTTATGAAAAAATATTTGCCCTAAGAGAGTTGGAACACTGTTAAGATATAAAACATAACAATAAAGGAAAAACATTTTTTAAGTGTTAAAAATAAAAACTGATGTGATCATTTGATTTTTAAGAAATCATTTCCAATTGTAAAATGATTATAAATCAATAAAAGATGTTAAAAAAAAAAAAAAAGAAATCTTTTCCATCTGTCAAGTTCCTAGCTAGAGAAACTTCCTTCTTTTTCAGGTAGTGAAGACAAACTGAAGAGACCTTGAAAGTACTTAGTGAAGAGTCAAATCATTCTTGAAGAATTAAGAAAACAACTTGTGACCGTACTAGGCCAGAGTGAGCAGTTTTTTCACTCCTTTCTACCATTCCCAAAGTGTGCAAAATTTACTTGCTGACAGATTTTCTTGTTTTTAATCTTGGCCAACTTCTAAAACTGAGGCCCACCTTTAGAAGTGAAAAGTGCACCCAAGATGAAATGGATTATTGCCATGAACCATTTCAAGAAAAGAAACAATGGGATAGAAAATCCATATAAACTTCAAAAGAAAAATCTCGGGAAATACGGAAAGTCTACTCTTTTATCTTGTTAAGTATTCAACACCTGTGAGGCATTTGTCCTGTCATGCAGATCAGCCCTAAAACAAGTTTATGTGTGTATGTGTGTGTGTTTAAATTTTAGCATTTGCTATTCATCAAGTCAATTAGGCATCTACAATTAGAACCCCTATAAAGTGTGCTTTAATCCTGCTCCACACCCATTGGAAGGAATGAGGCTGTACAACAATGTAGCTCCTGTATGAACAAGCAGTCTGTTCAAAAAAGAATTTGGGATTGTAACACTGGCAACCTTAGATACCTATTGAGGAAACAGTGCTCAAAAGACAAAAAGCACTGTATTACATACAATTAACCCTATACTCACGTGTGTATGAATTCTGGGGGAAATGAAACAATTAAGGGCCCTTATACGTAGTCACCTAACACAAGAAACAAATTTAAGTAAGCATTCAGAAATAAGGCAAGAATTCAGTTTGTTATAAACAAAATAAAATTCACTGTGATGTTAATTTTTACTCATTTTGGTGCGCTACCCAGAACAAACCATAGGTGTGTGTACTGTCACTGTACAAGTTGTTTATGGTTTTGAGCTGTAAACTGTAAGCCTAATAATACCATTCTCGACAAATAATGGCTTTATACATAGCTTAAATAATTAAACGTCTACCAAAAACACAATTAGTATTTCTGTAATTACCTAATAAATGGGATTTCAACTCCAAAGTAAAAGACACCTATCTTTATGAGATACAGCCATATTTAAGGTGTGCTTAGTTTACTCTTAAGATTTAATTATCTCAAAATGGGTAAATTAATTTTTGTGGATTTTATTCAATTTATGTTTTAATGCAAATAGGAAAATAACACATGTGAGTGTTACTAATAGTATTCTTTTTTTATTGAAGTATTGTTGATGCATAATATAACTCACAGGTGTACAATATGGTGATTCACAATTTTCAAAGGTTATACTCCACTTATAGTTATTATAAAATATTGGCTATATTCCCCATGTTGTACAATATATCCTTATAGTTTATTTTATATATAATTGTTTGTACCTCTTAATCTACCCTATATTGCCCTTCCCCCTTCCCTCTCCCCATTGGTAACCACTAGATTGTTCTCTATATCTGAGTCTTTTTTGTTATACTCACTAGTTTGTTGTATTTTTTAGATTCCACATATAAGTGATATCATACAGTATTTGTCTTTCTCTGTCTGACGTATTTCACTTAGCATAATATCTTCCAAGTCCATCCATGTTGCTGCAAATGGCAAAAACTCATTCTATTTTAAGGCTGAGTAGTATTCCATTGTGTCTGTGTGTATATGTATGTATGTGTGTATATATATATATGCGCCATATCTTCTTTATTCATCTGTTGATGGACAGGGGTTGCTTCTGTATCTTGGCAACTGTAAATAATACTACTATGAACACTGGAGTGCACGTATCATTTCAAATTAGTTTTTGTTTTTTCAAATATATATCCAGGAGTGGACTTGCTGGGTCATATGCTAGCTCTATTTTTAATTTTTTGAGAAACCTCCAGACTGTTTTTCCAGAGTGGCTGCACCAATTTACATTCCCACCAACAGTGTACAAGGATTCCCTTTTCTCCACATTCTCATCAACATTTGTTAATTTGTGTTCTTTTTGATGACAGCCATTCTGACAGGTGTGAGGTAATATCTTACTGTGGTTTTGATCTGCATTTCCCTGAAGATTAGTGATTCTTAATGATGAGTGGGACACTGATGCTATAGACCAAAATGACATGCAATTCTTTTCATTGCTAATTTGTGTAGTCTTAATATGAATGTCATTTTTTGGTATTTTTGATGAAACATCTGAGAAAATAAGTGGAGCAATCCAAAACTGAATCAAGAAATATTTATCCTGTCATATTAGAGCCTCCATACTTTCCCTTTTCTTCAATGGGGTTCCAATTTTGTCCTAAAAAAATCTGCCTATTTTTCTACAAAACTGATTACCCATATTTACCAGATGCAGAAAATTATTACTAGACAAGATGTTAATGGCAGAACCTAGCATGGACACAAAAAACATTTATTAAAATGGTGGCATTCTAAAAATCTTATTATCAGTGCTTTTTAATAATAAACTTGATATTGAAAGACATTTAAAAAGGCAAAAAAACAAAACAAAACAAAACAAAAACCTGTATCCAAATGAATTCAGATGCATCTAAGTTGTTCTGAATATCTAAGTAGGAATTATATACCTCAACAAGTGCTACCATTCAGAATATTTCTTTTCCATATTTTTTAACCTGACATGAAAGTTTAAAAGTAATGAGTCAATTTTGATTCCTATATATACTTCAAAACCTGCAAAGTCCTGATAAGTCCATGTTTGATGTCTTTCAAATAGCCTCTTATAATGGTTTTTCCAAGTGGATCCCCTACCATAAAAAAAATTAAGTACCCTTCAGGCATGTCTTTGATGTTATCACAGAGTCAGAAGATCTAGTTTTATATGGAACTATGTGGAGCACATTGACAAAGGACTGTTAAGAAAAGTCTTGCTTTCAACAAATTTGCCTGGTCCCAACCAAAATGTTTTTAAATAACATGCTAATTAAAATAAAAAAAGTAGTGCTCATTCATTTAATACTTTAAAGAATCCATAAGTGATTTTAAAATTGGTAAAAGTAATCACTATATTACAATATACCAGAAGTTATTGTCTTTCATTAGCTCAAACATATATTCAATATCTACCATTCATAAAGCAAATGGATATTAATCAAATACATCAACAACTGCTGTATTTCTCCCTTAAAGTTTTTCAGTGTATATAGACTAATGCTCCTGGGAGTGTGATGGTTATTAGAGTATAGCCATGAGGGATATACAATTTAAAAAAAATTATCCACTATGTAATATTTGTGGGTCTTACATGACCCACAAATAATCTGATAATGGCATGCTGTTCTTACTATTTTTCTTGATCCTTCTTCATCACAAAATAGAAGTCTCCTTAAAGAAGTTGTGGTATATTTATACAATGGAATACTACTCAGCCATAAAAAGAATAAAATAATGCCACTTGCAGCAACATGGATGGACCTGGAGATAGTCATTCTATGGGAAGTAAGCCAGAAAGAGAAAGAAAAATACCATATGATATCACTCATATGTGGAATCTTCAAAAAGAAAAAAGAGGACACTAATGAATGCATCTACAGAACAGAAACAGACTCATAGACATAGTAAACAATCTTATGGTTACCAGGGGAAAGAGGGTGGGAAGGGATAAATTTGGAAGTCTGAGATTTGCAAATGATAACCACTATATATAAAAATAGATAGAACAACAGATTTCTTCTGTATAGCATAGGGAATTACATTCAATATCTTGTAATAACCTTTAATGAAAAAGAATACGAAAATGATTGCATGTATATATATATGCAAGACTAGGACTTTATGCTGTACATTAGAAATTGACACATTATAACTGACTATACTTCAATTAAAAAAAAATTCTAGCAAAAATAAAAATAAAAAAATTAAAACAGAAGTCTCCTGAAGACCCTGACACACCAATGAACATGGAGAAGAAATCTGCCAAACATTTTATCCTTGTTAAATTAAGAACCTAAAAAATGAAACTGGCCCAGTTTTAAATGGAAATGTATGAAAATTCTAAGATGACAATTATGTGCCAAGGAAAACAAGCAGTTTGGTTAAGTAACGAAACAACAGCAAAAAATAAGTCGCATATAAAACAGTATGTACACTTGTCACAATACAAAAAACTACATGCATTTTTTTAAAAACTAAAAAAGAATAAACAAATGTCATTCTTGTAAAATGGTGATTTATTTTTCCTTTCCCAACTTTCTACAGTATTATCTAAAAATGGAAAATGTAAAGTAAATGGGTAGTAAAGTATTTCAGAGTTTTAGTGAAATAAAATTTTGATTTTTTTATATATTATAAAATTTCAAAAACTGATATTTAAGAAAATGTTCCACTGATGCAGCTATAAACTATGCAATTCAGATACCATTTACTAATTTCTTACTATATGCCAAGCATTTTTATCTACAGGAACAGTAGGTAGAAAGATGAGTAAAATAAGGACTCTACATAATAAAATTTTAGTGATCTTCTTAAAACCAGTTATAAAAAACAGAAAGTAATTTTTTGAAGGATAAAGAATTTAACCTTATGCTTGAAGACAGCAGGATGCTAATACTCCTCTATCAAATGTTTAATAAAAACTCACGTACAACTTGTTTTATTTAAATTGCTTCAAAATATTTGTATTTCCTTTACCTCCAGGGAATAAATAAACTTTTTTTTAACACTATATAGATCCTATGATAGTTTAAACTTGAAGCTGTTCCTATTGGTAAACGTACATGCTGGGGTCATAGCATTATAAACCAAAAGAAAGACAAAGCTTGGCCTACAGCAGAGGTTGGGAGATGTTATTATTCCTTTCCAGTTTTAAAAGAAGTGCATGTAGCTAATTACATTGTTGTTATCAGTGTTACCAAGACAGACTGTCTTGTATGTGGCTTATTTTTGCTATCATTCATTGTATAATTATATTGCATAAATATTTTCTTAAAGAGAATTAATACAATGCCCCCAAACCCCACTGTGTCTTCTTCTCTGTTATTTTCTCTGCTACCATTCCCACCATACAATTCATAACTCACTCACTGAATGAACAGCAAGTCAAGTCTAAAACTCAGAATCTTTCCTCAATGTTTCACACTAGATTTTCTGGGGGAAAAACAGTATAGTGTAGTGAAGAACAGAATTAATGTAAAATATTCATATTTGTCCCTGGACATATGACCATAAGTACAGTTCACTTTAAAATCAGATCTTTTACCACTAACAACAAATTTGAACTCCTGCCTTTTCATATATTTGAAGTCAACCAATCTGCCTCATATATAAACAGCTCCTATCAATCAATAGGAAAAAGGCCAACAAGCCAAGAATAACCAAGTATATAAACAGTTACCTTACATCATATACAAAATTTAACTCTACTTTGAGATGAAGGACCTAAACATAAGAGCTAAAACTATAGAACTTTTATAAGAAAACACAAGGGAAAAGCTTAATGGCAATGAATTTGGCAATGATTTCTTGGATATAATACCAAAAGAACAGGCAACAAAAGAAAAATAAAATTAGACTACCAAAATTAAAAACTTCTATGCATCAAAGGACATAATTAACAGATTGAGGAAGCAACTCAGAATGACAGAAAATATTTGTAAATCATATATCTGGTAAGAGACTAATATTAAGAATACACAAAGAACTTCTACAACTCAACCACAACAAAAAGCAATTTGATTAAAAAATAGGCAAAGGACTCGAACAGACATTTCTCCAAAGATATACAAATAGTCAATAAGCATATGAAAAGAAATCACTAATTATTAAGGAAATGAAAATCAGAACCACAATAAGATACCATCTCACACTCATTAGGCTGGCAAAGAAAGAAAGAAAGAAAGAAAGAGAGAAGAGAAAATAACTAACTTTGGTAAGAATGTAGAGAAACTGGAACACTTGTGCATTGCTGGTGGGAAAGTAAAATGGTGCAGCCGCTATGGAAAACAGTATGATGGTTCCTCAAAAAATTAAAAAAAGAATTGCCCTATCATTCAGCAATTCCACTTTTGGGTATATACCCAAAAGAACTGAAAGCAGGGCCTTGAAGAGATACTTGTATACCCATGTTCATAGCAACATTATTCACAAAAGCCAAAAGACAGAAGCAAGGCAAATGTCCACTGATGGATGAATGGATAAGCAAAATGTGGTCTATACATACAATGGAATATTATTCACCCTTTAAAATGAGGGAAATTCTGTAATATGCTACAACATAGATGAAGCTTGAGATTTTTGCTAAGCAAGAGGAGCCTGTCACAAAAAGACAAAAGTGTATGATTCCACTTATATGAGGTACTTGGAATAGACAAAATCATAGAGACAAAGCAGAATAGTGGTTGCCAGTGGCTGGAGGAAGAAGTGACCACGGAGTTATTGTTTAGTGGGTACAGAATTTCAGTTTTACAGGATGAAGAGAGTTATGGAGATGGTGGTGATGGCTGTACAGTGTTATTAAATACCACTGAACTGTACACTTAAAAATGTTTAATACAAATTTTATATAATGTATATCTAATGACAGAAAAAAAAAAATCCCCATTCCTCTCCCTTACCAAAAAGACAGGAAAATAATAATTTTCTAAATTTCCCAACCATTTCAACTTTCTCATGTTTATCATTTTGGTCATTTTTCTGTATCCTCCTAGAAGTCAGCAGTTTAAAAAACCATAAAGGGGCTAAAGAAAAGTAATCAGTATGTGAAACCTGTTATAACTTTTTTGTAGTATCCCATTGTCTCCAGCTGGTATGGTTCACAGCAGGCAATGATAATACATAATGGTTGCTGCTTCATAGTGATAGAAACAGCTAACATATGTGGCTATGTGCCTGACACTCTTTCAAATGCTATACATATATTAAGGTATATAATACAATACGAGGTAGCTATTATTAGTATCTTTATTTTATAGGTAAGGAATTTGAGGCACTATAAAGTTAAATAACTGGCACAAGGTCACCACCTCTATTCAAGTGGTGGATAAGGCTTTCAAATACCGGCAGTCCAGATGCAGAATTCAGGGAATTAACCACTCCATCACAGGGCCTCTTTTCCAGCATAGCACTATTCCCATCCACTCTCAATCAATGAAAGCAGGCACAGAGATGGAAGTTTTAGGGTTAGCACACTATATACTGTTTTACATAATGTGAAGCTATCAACTTTTCTAGCATCATCTGTCCACCTCAACAGTAAATTCCTATCTCCCATCCCATTCCTTCTTGGAGATACAACAAACTGTCTATAGTTCCTTGAATAAAATCAAGCTATTATCCATAAATTTGCATATATTATTCTTACTACTCAGAACATCCTCCCTCTCCCCCCACCATCTTTTATGCCTGGATAATTAGACTTAATTCAATTGTAAAGCCTGGTCTGATAGTCTGATAGTATAACACACACACACACACACACCCCACCTATCCCGGTTCTTCCTTTATAACCCCAGATAACATGGTACATTACAAATAGGACTATATATGACTCATACATATTACCATTCACAAGGTCTGGCACATAGTAAGTGCTCCCCAAAACACTTCTTGAACAAGTGTCTCCAAGTACTCTGAGGCTGCAAGAATACTGGGGTTCATATTTCAGAACCTATTAATTAATGATGAGTCCATTATGAGGTTCTTCCAGAAACTAAATTTACCACGGGTAAGTTCCAACACAGACCCACACAATGTACTTTAGATTGAGGTGGATCATATTTTAATGGCTCTCCAGTGTTAATCTTAAAACTATAAAGCACTGCAGTATTAAACCTATGGTTGCAACAGGTAATCAAGAAACAAATGTAATATGAAGTGTTTCCCACACATGGGAAAAACATTGTTACATTAACACCACAGAATTAGACAGGTATGTTAAGGCTTAATATCAAACCTTGAGTTTAGCATTAATTGTTTAATTTTAATAGTATACATTAATACAATCACATATAATATCCATATACTCATCCCAAAGGCATCAGCTCAATCCTCTGAACGTTCACTGCACTTCACATAAACCTTTTAGCACTGGTTTCATTATACTGTAATTATCTGTTCACATGACTCTATCGGACTGCAGGATCTTTGAAGGCAAACTGCCATTTACTTTTGTATCTCAGTGCTCAGTGGCAAACAGATAACTGAAGGTTTACTGAATGACCTAGGTAGTATTTTTATGTCTATAAACAATTCTGCAAATAATTTTACAGAAGAAAATTAAGTTTAGAGGTTATGTAACTAGACCGAGATCACAGAGGAAGTAGATAAATGAAATCAGAATTCAAATCCAGCTCTTCAGTCAACAATTTCTACGCTCCTTCCACCACACCATACCTATTACAAGTAAATAACTACATCTGGTGCAAGAGCTACAGCCTGCAGCAGCTGTCTGTAGTTAGAAAGTAACAATTCAATGATAAAAACGAATCAGAAAAAACTCCATTTTTTTCTGCAAAAAGTAAAGGTCCTTTAAAAATGGTTGTTTGAACTGTCATACAAAATTACTTATTACTAATTTAGTCTCCGCAGAATACTGTTGTAAGTATTTAAAAAAGTTACCTTGTACTTCTTTATCATGACACTCCTTTAGTTTTGTCCAAAGATCCTTAAAGTCATTAGATACATCTGCAGAACCAGGACTTCCACAGCCGCTTCCCGAGATGTTCATCTTGCTTAATATGCTCCACACTTTATTGCCTAATGTTTTCTGACCTTTTCTGTTACATTATATAGGTCTGAAATTGTCTTTGGCTAGTTTAAATACCTGAAACAACAGATTGCAACATAAATGAGTTCTGGATTTATCTTTATGTAATTTGAAGTCAGGATGACTTCAAGCCCAGCCAGTTGTTCTCAGTTTTCCATATTTACCTACAATCACTTTAGAACTGGCAGGGGCAAGGGGAGGAGGGTGGAAATGAGGAGAAAAGACGATTATGGTGAGAAAAGTCCGATTTCAGTTATCTGGCCTTACTGAGTTAAGCTAAATTTTCAGGCAAATTTTTTATTCCACCTACAAGGAAGTTAACTGCCTAAATTATGTTAAATTGAAAGGATTCTGATATACAGAAGTTTGTAATCATTCGTGGTCAGTATTGATTCACCATTCTAAAAGAATTTATTGCTTTTTTAACTTTTGAGTTGATATGGAATGTAATATGTTGAACCAAAAACTGGAAAACATTCTGTGATATTCTTGACTTAACAAGCATTCACATATATACACAAACTCTATACACAGACACATATTGTAGAAAAGCAAGAAAGATGATTGACATATTAACATGAGTATCAGAATAGCTTTTTCATAACAAGAGATATCAGTGTGCAAGATATAGACACAGCAAAGATCTATGAATACAGAAACATCTAATAACAAGGCCACTAGGGTAAAGCTATTTTGTGCCTCTCAGAGTAAAGACACATGATTAAATTTATTACTTGTGTAGCCCCTGAAGGAAGCAACAGGCCATAAAGAAGTTCAAGTGGATTAATAAATATTTTAACATGTGTTCTTAAACTGAAACCATTAACTAGCTACTACTAAAAAAGTAAACTGATTAAAAAGTCTACTAAACTTCACATCTGGCTCCTTAGCCAATGCCTTACCATTGCTAACAAGTACCCAAACTGTTTTGTCTCTTGCTATTTCTTGAGGTCTTTGATGAAGAGGCTAAGATAAGCAATGGTATTTCTAAAGGGAGCAATATCATGTGAGAAGCTACCTGGTAAACTATAGAGCAGTACAGAATTAATAATACATTTATTAAGCTTTTCAAAAATTGTGAATATACTTTTTTTAGGTAATCAGTGAAAACTGAACAGGTTCTATATTTTACATATTAAGAAATTCTTTTTTATTTTCTTGGATATGATAATGAGATGGTCAGGTTAAAAACAAAGTCCTTTATCTGTTAAAGATAAATAATGAGGTGTTTACAGGTAAAGTGATATGTTCACTGGGATTTGCTTTAAAATATTCCAGCTAAAACAATAAATGGATGTTGGTTGGGGATATGTATCATGCAGAACTGAACTCTAACAATTACTGAAGCTGGGCAGTGGATGGGTATATGAGTGGTTCATAATTCTAGTGTCTCTCTTGTGTATGTTTATTATTTACATAAAGTTTTTAAACGTGGGATTGGGTGCTCTGCATTAATACAGCTTTATTTACAAAGAGGCTTGTATTCATCTATTTATTAACCCTAAAAGATAAGTCAATGGGCCTATACTATTGCCAATAAAAAACACCATTTATTAAGTGTTCACTATATACCAGGGGTTGTACTGTTCTATATTCTTTTTTTTTAACTTAATCTTCAGAAAAACTGAATAAAACAGCTACTATCATTAACTTCATTTTAGAGTTGGAGAAACAGGTTTAAGAGATAAGTAACTGGTCCAAGGTCACATTGCTAGAATATGTCTATGTCAGGGCTGGAACTTAAGTTGTGATGCCAATTAACTCCAAAAATACCTGTAAGTAGCCAAAAAACAAAAGGCAAGTATTTCTATTAAGCAAAAAGTTCAAAACAAAGTTTTAGTTACTTCAATGAACAATTTATAATTGAAGAGTATTAGTTTAAAACAAATAGTGTACAATAAGCAACCTTTAAGAAACATATCTATCTTCAGAGGAGGTAAAAAGGTTAAGTGCACCCCCCACACATAATAACAATTTATCAATACTAAATTTGCAAATTCTGACTCAGAAAATCCTTTCCAATCTATCCTGAAAGCCCAGCACTTTTTGCTGGCATTTCTTTTGATACTGAGCATTTCGTTGTTCGCTGCACGACGATGCATTTTAATTTCTCAGAAATGTGCATCTTGCCTCTCAAGTTGCATTCTAGGCTCAAAGGTCTGCAATAATTTAATGCATTCCTATGCATCCTGCTGCTGCCTAAACCACCACTTTGAAGATGCTCAGTAAAAGTTTTCTTTCCTGTCACACCACACATATTCATACAGTGAGGCAAGAGCCGCGCCTCAGATCACACAAGGGCCCTGAACAAATGAACAGTGACTTTGAGTGGTCCTCTTACGAGCAGAGCGGAGATCTGGAGGCTCCCATCCCAGGACCCTTAGCCATCAGCCGCTCCTCCCGCGCCGGACAGGGTTAGCGGGCCGTCCTTACCGAGACGCTCCACAGGAGAACCTCACGATTGGCGCCGGAAGCGCGCGCGGCGCCCTCCGGCACAGGTCGGCGCATGCGCGAGGCGGGCTCGGCGCCGGGAGGCAGGGTCTCAGCAGGTGCGGAGCCCGAGGACAGAAACGAGAGCGAGTTAATCCTCGCTCCGGCCCCACCCCCTGCCTACACCTCAGACTCGGCCCCAGAGCCATACAACCACCGCCACCCCGGGGCCAAACGCCTACGGTCAGCCCGCCGTTCTAGACCGGAAGCAGCCGCTAGGATCCAGCGCTCTGGGTGGGAGAAAGGAGATTGCTTTTACTCACGACTTCCAAGATTGCCTCGGGATTCTCGAAAGACCCAGCAGGGCAGCGGGCAGGCTCTGGGGCTGGGGAGGGACGGTCGTTCGCTTTTCTCCTCTTTCCCTCACTAATGTGCCAAACCCGCGGCGGCAAAGCCACCCCCTCGGGGCAGCCCGCGCTTCCCGGGCGTGGGGGAGGGCCCCAGGGCCCCCCGCCCGCGCGACGTCACGCGGGAGTTCCCGCGACGTCACGTCCCTTCCTCCCGCCGCAGAGCGAGGCGGCGCCCCTCCCTCCCTGAGAAGAGGAGAGGGGTGGGTCGCGCGTCCCACCCCGAGGGGCGGTGACTAGAGAGTGAAGCGCCACCTCAGCCGTCGAAGCGGCTCCAGGAGCTGGCGGCCCCCACAGCGTTTTTGAGGTCCCCTGGAGAAGGCTCACGCTGTGGGGAGCTTCAAGTTTTACTGAGAAGTTGTCAGTCTGTCTGACTTAAGCCCATTTCTGGAAAAGCACGTACGAGTGGCCTGTACCAGATGGAACGTTAAAATTCACTGAGGAGGGAATGGACACGGCTGAGTCTAACGTAGCTTAGGCCTCGTAGCTGTTACCTAGTTTAGTGATGTGACCTGACAGGACTAGGTCGCGTGGCCTTGTACAAAACGATGTATACTTTGCTCAGGTTAGAAAAAGTTTCCGAAGAACCTGAAATGAGACGGAATCAGAAATGACGCATTATATGTTGGAACAACATGCTGTTAGCTAAAATTTTTTAAGTCAACGTTTTCTGTAGCTGTTTGTTTATAACATTCAAATTGTTAGTATATTTTCCTATTTATTTTGGTTTTCTAAAATAAGCAGTTTAGTGTTAGAAATTCTGCAAATGAAGCTGAAGAAAGTAAGAGACGAGAATCACGATATCTTTTAAAAAAGGTTAGCACTTTTCTGTAATACAGGGTAATATTATAAACTTTAAAACGTTGAGTTGTATTTAGGCAATCATAGATATCAAGTGTAAAGGTAATTTTCCCATTCATCCTTGATCTTAAAGGATGAATATCACAGCTTACTTACTCCTTGCAATTGGGCAAAGTAGGATGTTTCTCTACGATCCTAGCAATGCTGTGGGAACCTTGGTATCTTTAAAGAGGGCTGCTGAACATTCATTACCCTGTTAAAGTAACTATCATTCACTTCCAAGTTTTATCTTGTTTTAATAGTCTTTTCAGTTAGATCCACTATATACCTTCCCACTTGACACTTATTACAGTTTAAATTATTTATTTAATTAATTCTGTCTCCCTACTAGACTCAAGTTTCTTGAGGTCACCTTATTATCACCAGACACTAACCCAATGCTTGCCAGTCTCTGGATAAATGAATGAATTGGGCATCCCTTGAGGGATTCCTTTTTTTTTTTTTTTTTTTTAAATTTAAGTGGAGAATAGTTTTGAATCCATTCAAAATCCTTAGATTCTCTTTATGGAATTTTATGATAGTCACTTTAACAGTGGAAGCAGTGGGCATCGGTGTAGATATTTGCCTCCAGTAAGGAGGCTTAAGACCCACATAGTGGAATAAATTATGAAGTCCTGAAGATCTATGAGAAAACTTCATTAACAGAGAAGCAGATATTTTGAATTCTTTGTAATACAAGGTTTCTCAAATCTTATGGCTTAGAACAGTGCTTTCCAAACTTTTTCAATACTTGGAAAATGAATACTTGATTACATATTGTGATAAAAAGATGAGACTGTTTTTATCCAAAGGATACAGAAATTAGGATTCCAGCCACCTCAGGCCCAGCACTGCCACCTTGAGGGCTGGGATTTTAATGTCCTAGCATACATATTGGAGGCCACTGGTTAGGAGGCTTGATTTAAAAATTGTGTAGTGAAATGGTTAGCATGGTAACTTTTATATATGTACTTTTAACCACAATAAGAAAAATTGTGCGGTAGCACTAAAAAACTCTAGGATTCTTAGAACTGTAGAATTTTGGAACTATGTAGATTTCGAATAATCCAACACAAGCCATTTTACAACAGAAGCTCTTTGTTGATTCTGCATTCTTCTCCTACAGCTGGGTAACTGAGGGTTGTGAAGGAAAAAATTACATAACATGTTAGACTGATATCACTAAAATTACATGGTTTCAGACCTCATGTCGGGCATCAATTAAACCCTAAAATCGCCTTTGTTCAGCTCCTTCTGTTGCCTCTGCTGTCTTCTAAACCTTCACTGTTTTCCTCAAACCTCTGTACAGTATTCTCAGTCTCAGCAGACACCCTAACCTCTTGGTTAAACAGTTGGACTCAACAGGTGTGATCTTCCTGACCTTCCCTTTTCCTTTCTCAACTCTGTGAATTAGGCAATACCATTTTGCAGAGAAGAATGCAACCCAAATCCAATTTCTTCTCACCAGCTCTTCTGTATCTACCTTGGGGCAAGCCACCATCATCTCAAACCTCTTCTGCAGTAATAGCCTCCTTTTTTTTTTTTTTTTAAATCAGAAATATCTTTCTGCTTCCACTGTTTTTCCCTTTACAGTGTATTCTCCAGCAATGAGAATGATCCTTTAAAAGTTAAATCAGAATATAACACCCCCCTGCTCAAGACATTCCAGGGTCTTCCCATCACTTTAGAATAATATCAACCCCCTTTCCATGGAGTCAGGACTGGTCAATCACTGTATACTACTGATGTCACCTCCTAAATGCAGTTCTTAACTAGTGCTTTCCTTTCCATCCTCACTAGTGCTTTCCTTTCCATCCTCACTAGTATTGCCCTAGTTTTGGCCCTGATATTTTTTACCTGGACTAGAGCCTCCTTGCTTCCAGTCTTGCACCTTAATGCAGTTTCCACACAGCTGCCAGAGAGCTCAACCTTAGTTTCTGATCTTGGCATTCCCTTGCTTAAAACCCTTCAGTGGCTCTCCATTACAAAAAGACTAAAATCCAATCCCTTTAAAAATGCCACAGAAGCCCTTCTTAACCTTGCACCTCTGCTTGTTGCCTCACCCTTTCCCTCTAAAACAGGGGACTGCTTATAGTCCTCCTTCCTGTTCTTTGCTGCTTCTTTGTCTTGGCTCATACAATCCTCTTCTCTTGAAATTAGCTCCACCCAGATCCTATATAATTCACTTTTATACTTATCCTTTAAGACTTAGCTCAGATAGTACAGTTTCTAGGAGGAGACAACCTTAATGTCTTTCTTCACTCCTCCTTCCTATCCCTTTCCATAAATAGTATTCTCTTCATTTTCCCATGTGTATCTTCGTCACTACATTTAATGCCATTATATTGTAATTGTTTTTGTATCTTTTATCTTACCCAACTAAGCTATGGGGGATTCCTTGATAGTAGAGACTGTGCCTTCTTATTCTTAGGTCTTGCCAGAGAGCCTTAGCACAGCACTATCCAACAGAACCACACATATAATTTAAAATTTTCTAGTAGTCACATTAAAAAAAAATAAAAACAAACAGGTGAAATTAACTTAATATATTTTATTTAACCTAATTTATCTAAAATATAATCATTTCAACATGTAATCCGTATATAAATTTATTAATGAGACTTTTTACATTAGTTTTCTTCATACCGAGTCTTCAAAAATATGATGTGTATTTTACCTTTACAGGATATCTCAGTTTAGATTAGCCACATTTCAAGTGCTCAAAGCCACGTGTGGCTAATGGCAACCATACTGGAGAGCACAGGCCTAGCATATGTAGTGAACAAGTAAGTTTACATGATTTACCTGAAGAACTAGGATGGAGCTGGACTACCGTGCTGATATCTGATTCTTAGTCTAAGGCTACTTCTGCTGCTTTTGCTGGTCATTTCCCATCTCTCTCCCACTCTGCACATCACACCATTTCCCTCCCCTCCTCGCATTGACACATGTATCCCCAGGCAAAAAATTTAGTGATTAAACCCATTATGATTATTTACATAATAATGTCCGGGACTTCTAATATGAACACACAATACTAGTAAACTGGGGTGAGCTGTATACTACAGTCAGAACTATTTTAAGAATGGAACAAAAGGGATAATAAGATAAAAAAATAAAATAAAGATAATAAGAGCAATAAAAGGGAAGAAAAGCTTTAACATAAAAGAATATTAACTGTCAAAATTTGTATCAACCTAAATGAACACTTGATTTAATTTTTAAAAAGTTGTTTACAGTAATTACTAAGTGTTGTTTGGGAATAGGGGTATATACTTCAATTAGTGATCTTGCCCCAAGTGCCAGAATGTTTTGTTTATGATTTGAGTTGACGGTGCCAAGATTCCAGTTAGGTTGAGCAGTTTTATAATTGCTTTTTATAAAAGATACCGTTAACATTCATGGAGGATGTCAGTATCACAGTTTTTATTTTGACAGTCTTAGGTGGTCATTAAAGTGCTGATAACAGACATTAAAGATTATACATTGTTTTCCAGTTAGAAAAATTAGCCTCTTGTAGTGTAGCCAACTTCCAACTTAGATAAAGAAGCTTTATTTACTTTGATTATCACTATGGCTACATATACCTTCTTCATTTCCCTTTATAAACTATTAAAGTAGTTTGTGTTTTAAAATACTTAGCTACTTCAGTTCACATCGGCAAAGGGCAGAGTTTTACTAGATGTATAATTTGTCCGATTTAAGAACCATTTCCTTATACCTGATACAGTATACTGTGTGCTTGCCTATATGCGTAGATTTGAATGATGGTAGGCTGATTAAGAATGTTAATGATCTGTTATTGCAAAAAGATTTATTGTCAGTGGAAAGGGGCATCTTTTTCTTCAAGGTCATCTTTTATATACAGTGGCTGCTTGGGCAGTATTTCATACCTATGCCTATAGGTTTATGAAGCCCAGGGATTTTGTTAGATAGCACTTAGGCTCTTTCTCTAACACTGGCATTTATAAGAAGCACAGAGCTTAACTGCTATAGAGATGATAAAAGAATTTAAGAGTGATCACCAAGAGTGTAGAGTAAAAAAGTGGATTTTATTTTGGGAATCTTGAGAAATGAATCTTTATCTTTTTATTCAGTAAATATAGCTCTATACAGCATTGTCTTGTTTACATATGTATAATGCTACCATGATGGAAGCTGTGGGAACAACATTTATTTACAGTAATGTAAATGGTAAATGTTATGAAGAGTTAACTGTAGGAACAAGTCACTGACACTTGGAGTCTATTAATAAAAGCATTTCTTGATAGGGTCACAAGAACAAACAAGTTTAATATTTGTTGCTTTGTCCACTTAAAAAAATAATGATTCACATCTTAAATGGTAATTTTTCCATCTATGAATTGATGAATTTATTCACTGCTGGCAAATAGTTGTGATCTTTAATGTACTCCTGCTTCTCAAATTACAGATATGTCTTCAGATATACTGGCTGACTTTTTTCTCCCAATTTTTCCCCATTCTAACTATTTTTGAGAAAAATAGACTTTGTTTAAAATATTGGCTTTTTGCATTTCCTAATCCATGTGTTAGTCTAAGTTAAGGAAGCTTTGATAGTTACCTTTCCAAAAATATTTTATGTTCAGAATTAAGTTCTTAAAGGAGAACTTCATTTTTAGCCAATACTTTTTAATTTTACTTAAGTTATAATCAGAAGTATTAAAAATGAATAATGAAATTAAATTATGTTTTAATTCACTTCTCACCCTTTGGGGCAATTTGTTTTTGTGGATGATTTAGGTTAGATAGAATTCCTCTTCCCAAATCTAGTACACTTCTTGTATAAAGTGACCATGTGCCCTGGATTACCACCAACAATTCTAGTTAATGTCTATTCTTCTGGCTTAACTTTTAACAGGACTCCCATTTACTCTTAAAAATGTCCTGGTTGGGTGGTAAGTAATATGGTCAGAAGCTATAAGGAATTTGAAATATAAACTAATAAAAAGGGAAGATTTAAAGGACCTTTCGTAGTCATGAGTACTTCCTTCTTAACTATGTATAGATCTATGTAAACTCTTTTTAAAGAATATTATAATACAGATAATGAAAGCCACAAAAGAATTGTGCTTTTTGGTTTATTGATAGTAATCTGAAATTCCCATTAGTTGAAAAGTTGTTTCTTTAATACCGATAGAAAATGGATTCGAGAAAAACTAGCAAAGATAAAATACAAAATACTTTTCCTACATAGCTTCTCTTTTGAACCTATAACCAACTGTGTCATAAATGTAGAACAGGTACAGTTTTCGTCTTTTCATAGAGGTTGAGAAATTAGATGGTGTATGTACAAACTAGTGGATCAGTTGACCCAAGACTCCAAACCCAGTCTTCTGGACATAATTCCTGTATCTATGATCTTTTCAGTATACCATGCTATTTTTGAATAATAGAATCTATAGAAGCTTATTCTGTTTTTAATTTAGAAACTGTTTTTGAGAAAATAACTAATAAATTTATGAAAAATTTTTATTACCTGAAGGCTAATTTGAAGTCCCAATGCATTTTTCTGTCTACTTCAGAAAGCTTTACGTTATATAAGTTTACTAAAAGGACTTTTAAATTTGATAGTAATTTGATTTGTCTCATTGAGAAGAGGAAAATAAACTGGGCTGTCTTGGTCAAGGTTGGAGTGAAGCACTATTATATGGATTAATCTAACTTTTTAAAGACTTTTTTTCAATAATAATTTTATTTCTTAGTGATTATGGCACACTTGCTCTTTTACTTGGCTTATAGTAGATGTGGATATTTGGGAAATGAATGTGAATTGATTCCTAATGGAATTAGCAAGTGTTTCTACTAGCTTTCCCAGCCCCAAGTTATAGATTCTTTCATGTAAGAAGTTTAAAACTAAATAGATTGAAGGGCCTGGAATTATGTTGTAATCTCGGAAAGGATCAGAGCAGGAAGTGCTCCGAAAAATTGAGGCCATGTTCTATAGTCAACAATGGCATATAGCCATATTCCCAGCCTATGGTACTGTGCAAATCCTGAGCTGAAGGACGACCAGGGTTTAGGCTCTGGCCCTATCTCTAATTATCTACATGTTTCCTAGAAAAGTCTTATTTCCCCAACTGGAAAAATGAGAATACTCATACTTACTGTGTCTAAAGGGGTTGTTGTAAGAATGAGATAGTATGTGTGAAATTTCTTAAAGAAGATTTCATAGAAATTTGAGGTAGCTTGCCTATTGGGAGGAGAGTGGTAGAAGGCTTTCCAGGCAGAAGGCATGTGCACAGATTCTGCTGTAGGAAGTCATTGTGAATTCTGCAAACTGTAATTACATAGTAATGTATTTGTATAGGTTGATTGTGGGAAATCAGCAGCAGCTTCACCTGATTTTTTGAACTAATTATAATTTTTCATTACAATCATATTAAGCAAGTAATTTAACATCTCTGTGCCTCGGTTGTTTATCAGTGATATGAAGATAATAATATATATCTTGGATATTTCACAGGATAGTTAAGGATTGAATGATTATATATATGTATTCAAATAGTATAAGAAACTGTTGTTAATAATAGATTTAAGAGCTATAGCTAATCAGAGAGATCTTTCCAATTGCTAAAATTATAGAATTGTAGTGAAATTCTTGAATTGCTATGCAAATTGTGAGAGATTTATAATTATAGAAGGGATTAAGTTACAATTTATTTAAATTTAAAAGTGCTTTTACGTATCTTATTTTCTTCAAATAATTAAGTTTAAATAAGTCAGGTAGTTAAATAGTTATCATATTGTTATTTCCATTATATTCTAAGGGATTGTAACAATTATCTAGCCCAACTGCAAAATTGCATAGAAAGGAGAAAGTGATTTATTCATTTATTTCAGAAATTAGTGGTCATAAGAAATTATTTATTTAACAAAGATTGCAATCTATTCAGCTTCAAATACAAGAAAGGGAGTATTAATATCAAGTTGATTATAATCTGAGCAAATTCGGTGAAGACCTGAGTATGTTTGATAACTCCTTTTGCAAATAGTATCTGTTATTATTGGACTTTGTTCAGCAGTGTGTGTCCCCACTTTTTCTTATTTCTATGCCCTCTTCAATTTCCCTTTTCTAATTTATTAGCTAATTTAACCACTTTCTAAGAAACAGTTATTTTTTAAAACTCTGATAATTATTTTATTCTAACATAATTCAAGTTAAATGAAAAGATGATTTGATTTTGATCAGATTCCTTTTTTATCTGTACCTATTTCTTCCTCATTTTCTCTAAGCTAAGTTTCTATCATTGGGCAAACAAGTATGGTATTTACTTAATTAAAGCACATAACTGGCTCTTCAGTTTTCTATTTTTAATCTACTTGATGAGAGCCTTCATCTAACGTATTCTTCAAAACCCTGCTCCAGGATCACATTATAAGTTATAATGAGTTAGTTTTTGTAACCAGACACTATTGGACATAGTCCAAGACAAACTTGTAGTAGTCAAAATTCTGTGTTTTACTATAGTGTTATTTGAGGGTCTAATGTAGTCAATCTATTTTTACTTCAATTTTACCAATGTAAACTTAAAGAATAAAGTCTTTGGATCAGTGCTGAGTATTTACAGAGTATGTACTATTTGTTCATTTTGCTGCAATTTGGCTCTTTAAAAATTGGCAACCAAATTCAGGAAATGAAATGTAATTTATTAGAAAATACCTTTCTCACAGAAGATCAAGTTTCTGTGCATCTCAGGTTTTGTGGGAATGGATCAAGTACATCAGACAAAAATAGGCTAAAGTTCCTCACTCTCCATTGAAATTACTGTTCTCATTTCTCAAACAGTCCATTTTAGTTGTGTAGTGTATTAGTTAAAAGTATATTGTTAAACTAAGGGGAAAGCAGTTTGACTGTATTTGTCCTATAATAGTGATGTACTGGATACTTCTTGGGCCCTGCTTGCTCCAGTCATTGCAGTGGCAACCAGATTCCTGACAGCTTTCACCTGACTTTCGGCCCTGGGGACTTCTCTGAAGCCTTTGGGAAAGGAAATACAACCTAAAAGTGTGAGGAAATTAACAACCCGTGAGGCAACCCTTAACTGTTGAAAGTCAGAACTGGTGCATAAATGCTCCTCTCTTATGTTTTCTGGCAGGCAATTCTGATGCAGCTTCATGGCTCCTAAGAAGGTACTATGATTGAGCCTTTTTGCCCATAGTGGGGGATGAATTCCTGGGTGCACTCTTATATTTGTTTTCCCTCACTTCCCATTTCCTCTCCAAAAGAGTTGAAAAACAGTATACTTGTTCCTGAGCAACATATATTTGTTTTAAATTTTGTCAAACAAGCTCTTGGACACTACTAGAGCAGAATGTAACAGCTCACTAAAATGCTATGTAGATGGTATCTACCATTCATTACTTATTCTATAAATATGGATCAAAGATTAATATTTTCAGAAATGTGAATGATCCTTCTATCTCAGACTGTATTTCATCTACTTTCAATTAGGAGACCTCCAAACCTAGACCTGTACAGATGGTCCTCGACTTAAGGTGGTTTGACCTTAATGATTTTTTGACTTTATGATGGTATAAAAGCCATACACATTCAGTAGAAACCATACCTCGAATTCTGAATTTTGATCTTTTCCCAGGCTAGCAACATGCAGGACAATGCTCCCTTGTGATGCTGGGCAGCTGCAGCGAGCCGAAGCTCCCAGTCAGCCATGCAATCACCAACATAAATGGCCAGTACACTTAAACCATTCTGTACCCATATAACCATTCTATTTTTCACTTTCAGTACAGTATTCAATAAATTACATGAGATAGTCAACACTTCATTATAAAGTAGGCTTTGAGTTAGATGATTTTGTAAAACTATAGGCTAAAGTAAGTGTTCTGAGCATATTTAAGGTAGACTAGGCTAAGCTATGATGTTCAGTAGGTTAGGTGCATTACATGCATTTTTGACTTATGACATTTTAAATTTACAGTGGATTTATCAAGACATAACCCGATCATAAATTGAGGAAGATCTATGTATGTTAAATGTAAATTATTTATGGAAGACCTCATGACAGAACTCTGTACTATTGTTCCATGTCCATAAATATTGTACTGCAAGCTGTAGAAAGTTATCAGTCTTGTATTTCTTAATGTTTCAAGTTTCATTTAGAAATTTATTAGATTTAAAATATTATCATATAGGAAAGGTTTCTCACTCCTAATCTAAATCATTATAAAAAGGATAGGCAAAGAACCTTCAAGAGAGTAGACTTAAGATATAACTTTGAAATAAAAATTTGCCATAAGTTGTGTTTTCACTTTGTCATTAATACATAATTTTCTAAGATAACAACTTTCTGATTACTTTTAAGACTATATGTGTTTAACACGATGAGCTATACTGTTTTCTATTTCCCAGTTAGTTTTGATGCATATCAAGTTTAGTTGTTAGTCCTATATTATCCAAATTAGCTATTTATATATAAACATTTTAAAAATATATTTTAATTTTATTACTCCCTGCCTTCTTTTTAATTGTTTATAGTAATATCACCTCTGAATGTACGAAAATTAAATGCAGATTAAATACTAATTTAATGAATAGTAGCATAAAGTTAAATTGGTTGTGTATCTAATAGTTTTAATAAGAATGTATAATTAGTGGGCTAAATTGGTGAAGTGGTACTTTTATCTTTAGGTATGTCATCTACATACAGGCTATTCAATTTAAGAGAAAACCAGAATGCACTTACCGTGGATATAAATTCAAACTGTAGTATTCACATAAAGCTTATTTGTATAGCAATTAAACATCTTTCAGGATATTAAAGTTGATTGCAAGAGGGCAATAAGATTAGTTTGTGTTATAAGTGGATCTATTTGTTGGTTCTAATATCAAATCATAACCTCTTTCCTGTTCTTTCTTCACACATTAGAAGATGTGTCAGTTGACCCAACTTTAGTTAGGTAAGCCCTTAGAATATTTGTTCACACTATTCTGAACTCCCTTCTGGCCATACATTTTATAAACATCTCATGTGTGAACTTTGAACATTAACTCCATCTCCTAGTCAATTTATCAGTCTGAGGCTAATTTAATATTATTTTTAGAAAATGTTAAATCCTATTCTATCTTACTTCTTAAATCTAATACATTTTAGACTCACTCACCCTATCATTATTTCCTCTCAAGATAATGCAATATAACTTAATATTAACTTACAGTAAGTTAATTCAGAAGAGAATCTTTTGGAGGAAAAACATACTCTAGAGCTCTGAAGAAATAATTCAATAAACAGTAGAAAGAGCACAATTCTTAGAGCATATAGAAATCCTTGGCCAACTAATCTGATGTCATATGAAATAATAGATATAAATACATGTAAAATGCCTTTGAAAAACTCAGATACTAGGCACAAATAAGGTATAATTTGGGCTATGTCACAATTCCTTTGGTATAGATGATTGAAATTTGAATTTTTAAAAATTCTTTGAGCCTTTTAATCACCTTAGTATATTGCTCTCAAAATATGTTTAACAAAGGTCTCTTTGAACCAATTTTTTAATTTGATTCAATTATATGGGTTTCTAATTTTTTTAATTTAATAAGATTAAAATATTTTCCAATATTAAATCTTAATGCCTTCCAAGTTTGCTGATTTAATTTTAGTTCTGGCAAAAAAATCTATGTTCTAAATTAAGCTTTGACTTCTCTTACTCAAGCTATTTGTTGAAATTTATTATATAGTCTATTAAAGAGGTGGGATGAATATTGATGTGCTGTACCTACTATGTTCTAGAAGCTCTGCTAGGTGTTTTACATACAATATCTTTGAACTTTCCAACAGCTCTTAGGGGATGGTATTAGTCTCCTTGATTTACAGATGGAGAAAAGAGAACTCAGAATTAAATAATTCCCAAGGGTAAACTAGTTTAGCAGAGTCAGTATTCAAACCCATTTTAGTTTGGCTCAAAAGCCCATATGTTTTTCAATATACTGCCATTTCTTTTGATTGTAAAGAGAAGAAACAAATAGAAGTGATTTTTTTCTAGAGTCCACTTGGACTGAATTAAATTTACCAAATTTAGAAGCATCCCTCTGGTAAGATTTTACCTGTGAAAAGATAAGAGGCTTAGGAGAATTACCTTTTAGCTCCAAGAATCAGAACTGAAAACTTTGAGCCTTTGGTTCTCAAGCTTTCTGTGGTCTTATTTCCTTGGAATTCCTCAAGTTAAAAACATTTAAAGCACTTGTGCAAAGCACTTGTGTGCAAAGCACTGTATTAAGATCTCACTCTTTAAATAACAGGTTCTATCACCTCTAAGATGGGTTTTGAATCCTGCAGTTCTGGTCTTCAAAACTTTATCGACATTTTCCTGTCAATTCTAACCAAATTTTAGAAGTACTGACCTCTTAGGCAAATCTTAAACTATATCCACATAAAAGTGACTAAAATAATACAAAAATACATACAAATATACTAAGAAAATGAACAATTGAGACAATTTAAAGCAATAATGAGTCAGAAAATGACAGCAGGATCCACAGATAATCTGGGCAAATATGAAGGAATGTGAGGTACTCTTATCAGTTTGATGCAAAATTTTGTGATGGCATTAAGAGATTAGGGCTTGAAAAGTAGTTACCTTCATTGCTAATGGCAACCTCATAAATTCAGCCACTGTATCAAAAAAGCTTGGGGGAAATAATTATATAGATTAAAATATAAAAGCAAATAACTTCTTAGTTCAGCAAATACTCCTTAACTTATACAACACAATTTTACTTTTTTAACAAATCCTTCAGAAGACATAGATTTCATGTACTATTTAGAGAGTTAATGTAGAGTAGTGAAAAAATATTAGTTTACACTGGTATTCAGGAAGCTGGGATGTTATGGTCCCACATCTACCCTTAGATTGTGTAATAGTGATTTAGCTACATTTTGGGCTTTTCATTCAACTAAAAAAATGAGAAATTGAATTCATTAGTAATTATAAGAGTCCTTCTAGCTCAAAAATGTTATGATTCTAAGTGCTTTTGGTAGGAAACACATGAATATTTTCAGGAAGGGGAGAGGTTATAGTTGTTGAGAAAGCTAGCATGGTTGATAAAAAGAGTCATTGTGTGAAACTGTGTGGCCAGAAATAAAGACAAAGGAATGCATCCCCAAGTAGACAGAGGAAAAAAAAGATTTTTAAATGACCAGAACACTTTCTGACCTGGACACTCAGATAATACAAGACTATATTAATGCATACACACACACACACACACACACACACACACACACACACACACACACACACTCCTTATTTGATTGATAAATCCATATATCCTTAATTTTAATAAAAATATCACAATGTATCAATATTTTAAAGGAATCAATTTATGGAAAGTACATAAAAGTCAAATTAAAAGGATTTTCTTATGTTTGAAACCAAAAATCCTATTAAGTGAAAACTGTAGAATCTCTCCAAAATGTAGTTAGACTTGAGATTTTACCCACAAATTTTATATGAAATATATATCTAGTTCCTAAATAGTTTTCCTCAGAGCCATAAACATAAAAAATGCTTAATAAATAAGTTTGAATCCCGAATTAAGTTTATCTTCAAACAGCAAGCCCTGTATATTAAACATAGTATGGTTTAAATTTTTAAAATATATATATATTTACCAGAAACACTAAAAGTATACTCTACTGACATATATCTATATCTAGCCTGAAAACTAATTGAGAAGAAAACAATTCAACCGACTAAAAATTTTGATCCATAGTCTCCAAAAATTGTCAGAATACAGTTTATGCTGAATAAAATTGATTTTTGGTTTGCTGAATCAGCACATTCCTTTTGAAGATTCAACATTACATAGCTTTTTAGAAATTCAGTTGAATTGTCTAAAGTTTTATGCAGAATTGCCATGGAGTAGGACTAAAAAGCATCCAAAAGATTTCCCTGCAAAAAAAGAAATCTCATCTGAACATTTATTCTCACTTTGTAAAAGTTCTTTATTACAATCCTAAAGGAACTCTTACAGCCTTTGAGTTTGAACAAAATGACAAAGTGAGGACTCTATAGGGACAATGAAAAGGATGCATCAGTCTTGCTCAATTCGAGGCAAGTCATGATGGCCTACAGATAATCCTTGAAAGGAAAGTATTTAGTATAAATCTGTTTTTGAAAGTTATTTTAATTCCCAGGTAAATTTCATATGTCAGCTTTTATATTAAATTGAATGCCCAGAAGATGTGTGCATTCAATTCAGTCTAATATTAATAACAAAAGGGGGTAGTTTGGTATGTCAAAGTAAATCTAAAGGGGTTGGTAACTTTCATTTTAAACGACACAAATTTTTAAAATAAATTAATTGGATCAATGAAACAGAGAGGTAAAATAATTATTTTAAAATATAAATTAAAGGAAGATCCAAATATTCTTTAACCTGAAAAGGTTTTCAAACCTAATAGGCATGACAAAACCTGTCTTCATTCCTTTCTATTCAGCTCAGCAAGTGCTTTTGAGCTCCAATAGTTAATCAGTTACCAGATTCCACAATCTTTGTTTTTCACACTCCTCACTTCTTGCAGTGAATTTTTCTTCTAATGTACTTAGGATCACCAAGCAGGCCAGCAATTTTTTTGTGTGCCTTAAAAAGACAGTTATTATTTTATCCACAATTAGATTTGTGATATAAAATGTTACTATATAGCAACAGCCTGTAAAACATAATAGTATATTATCAAAGATGTAGATGGCTTGAGATGAATCATTACATCAATAGGTAAAATAAATTTAGCAAAATTCTTTAACCCAGCTTTCTTAATGACTATAGCCATGCCCACCTTACAAAAAAGTATAGCAAAAGTATATTATATACCAAGTAACCTTTACCTAAACAAATCAATGAACATATGTGCAAATATTATAAAACAACATCTAACCAGCTTTGTATAAAAGATATAATGCAAGTATTACCATGTTAAAAATAGATATCTTCTTAAACATCATTTCTTAATTTAACCTTCTAAAAGTACATAGAAAATTGAGAAAGATAAAAAATATATTAACTTACCCTTCAATTTATTTAGAAAACTTCTGCTCTTGGTCAAAAGCAGAAGGTGTTTTTCACTGCTGACTTTCCCTAAAGCTATGATCTTACACAGTAAATCAGTGGGAGACACCTCTCTGGACCACACTAGAGTTTGCTAGACACTACTGCTATGTGGAAGAGTTCTGCTGCATCTAAGCTATATAAGGTGTGCAATGGATAACCTAATATGCCTTTCATTTAACTGGCTGGGCAGGTTTCTACCGTCTGAGGAACATGGAATCAAACCAGAATATGTTGGCACAACAGGCCAGTCAGACCGGTTCTTCTGTAGATCCAGAACCCGTCCAACCAGTCTGCATCAAAGGCTAGCCCAACAAGCTGCAGCGGCTCAGCTCTACTAAGCTTGTACCCGGTGAGTTATCCCCACCTCCCGTCAACTCCCAGCAAACTGCTCAGAATGTTGTAGCCTCCAGCAAAATAATTCACAGTTCTAGTGGGAGGGGTAGATCTATGTCAGGTACGGCAAGAGTCCATTGTTATAAGCCTCTTATTGCAAATAACTTGAATATCTATCATCCTCAAAGGTAGGTAATCATTTTTAAAATGCAGACTAAAGTCTGTAGAAAGAGATTATCTGCGATGAAGAAGAATCCGTAATGCCTGACATTTCCCCTGGTCCACTTGGTCTAGCTCAGCCTGGGGATGAGGGGTTGATATTCCCCATAAGGGCAGTGGCCCTGAATATTTGAAGGGAGCATTTCTAGAAGGAGGAAAACAAGATGTGGGTTGACCAAACATTTACCTGGGTGTGTTATCTTCCTTGTACTCAATGATCCTCATACCATTCCAGTCTAAAATGGGAAAAACTCTTATTTCTGTATACTAGTACAATTTGGAGAGGTTTACCTTGGATATTCAACAGTTGAACACAAATTCTTGATAACTGCTATGTCCTAGGAACTGTGTCAGGTTCGGGGCTACAGTGGTGGAAAAAAAGACAAGTTTAGTAAGAGGTGGGAACAATGTCTAAGTTCTTAGTTAAGCATGTCTACTAATCTTGTGGATGCAAGAAGTGAGCAACACATGATCACATTTTGACAGAAATTGGTTTGTATTAAGGGAGATCGTATGAGATTTGTTCTTACTCATAATACACATTTAGAGACAGTGTTTCCTATCTACTGATTGAGTAATTCTCCAACTTTCCTGCTTAAGTAAAATTCAAAGACTTAACAAAGAAAACAGATTACTAGACCTCACCTCCAGAGATTCTGATTCAGTAAGTCTGGGATGTTACCCAAGTACTTCCAGTGATCTTGCTGCATTTGTTACAGGGACATAGGCTCAGACTCCATGCTCAGCTTCTTTTCTGTTTGTACCTAATTAAATAGACTATATATTAATCACAGGTTGCCATATTCATCTTTGTATCTCCACTGTCTAGCACTGACGCTTAGAAAGTATTTAATAAATACTCATTAAGTAAATATCTACTCAGGGGCAGAATTTGCTAGATCCTAGGGGAATCACAACTAGTAACTCATATGAATCAAATTGCATTAAGTACTATAATTAGAGTAACTGAGGTAGGAGCACAGAAAAGGGAGCAGGTATGACTGAGTACGGGAAAGACTTTACAAAGGAGATTGGTTTAGAGACTTTCCTTTTTAACCATGACCGATAGTTTTAGGTACCTGACGACACCATGACCTCAAAACTTAGTAATAAGGTTATTGTCTAGAGCAGGAGTCAGCAGATTTTTCCATAAAGGATCAGAGAGTAAATATTTAAGGATTTGTGGGCCGGATTGTCACTATTTTAGCTATTCAACTCTAACATTGTAGCACAAAAGCAGATATAAACAATAGTCAATGAATGGATGTGGCTGTGTTCCAATAAAATTTTATAAACAAGTGTCAGGCTGGATTTGACCCCTGTGCTACAGTGAAACTTGTGAAAATTAGCAAGATTACATAATTAGTTAGGAAAATAGGCTTGGAAGTCAGAAATTGGGTTCCATCCCAATTCTGTTCCTTATTAGCTTTTTCATGAGAATCAGGCATCTGTTTTATTTATAAAATATGAATGAAATTAGTATCTAACCTAAGGTTACTTTAAGATTCAAATAATATAATTCATGTGAGTATCTATCCAAAAATCTATTACATAGTTAGGGTCCACTAAAATGTCAGCTAAAAATAAAAATAGTTAAACAAGGTAATTGAACATAAATATTTATTTCCATTATTTCTTTTCTTTCTTTTTCTTTCCTTCTTTCTTTCTTTTTTTTTTTTTTTTTGGTAGGGGGAGGTAATTCAGTTTATTTATTCATTTTTAGAGGAGGTACTGGAGATTGAACCCAGGACCTTCTGTATGCTAAGCATGCACTCTACTGCTGAGCTGTATCCGTCCCCTCAATCAAGTCTTTCTTACATTGCATCATTCTAACATTGGTTCTGCTGCCTTCTTCTTTTATATTTAAGTTCAACAGTATAATCCATGATAATCTCCCCATTTTAAGGTAAAGTGATTTTCAACCTTAATTTTATCTACAACCTTAGTTCTCCTCTGCCATGTAACAGTATATTCACAGGTTCCCAGGACTAGAACGTGGACATCTTTGAGAAACCATTATCCTGCCTACCACAGAAATTAGGTCAAAAGTCTCTATATTAACTGGTGAGATTCCCAGATCCATTCCTCTCCTTAGCTTCTGAATACTGGTGACCAGGTTCATATGCCTTACTCTAAAAGCCCAAAACTGGAGAACTTCTCCAAGAAATTCTCAAAACTTTCATCACCCTAATTCAGTGGTAATTAACTAGGGATGATTTTGCTTCCAGAGGCCATTTGGAAATGTCTGGAGAAGTTTTTGATTGTAAACAACTGGGGGAAGTAGGGGAGAGGTGTGCTACTGGCATCTAGTGGATAGGGGCCAGGAATGCTACTAAATATCTTACAATGCACAGGACAGCACATCCTCCATGGCCCACCTCACTGCCTCCCAAAATAATTATCTATCTAAAATGTTAGTAGTACCAAAAATGAAAAACTCTTCTTTAATGTTACTCCTACCAATAAACATCATCTTAATATAAATAAATAAATTCCACCTAGAGTTGCAAATAAACATTTTTATGTCTCATTCTAAGATATAGAATATCTAACATCAAAGAGACAAAAAGAAACCAGTAGATAAAAAGAACTTACAGAAAATAGTCAATGTTGGGAACAGAATAATAATAATTTAAAAAATCCATTATGTTAATTTCTTCAAAGAAATAAGAGAAGATGGTGATTACATGAAACAAGAACAGAAGGCTATCTAAAAGTAGAACTTTTGGATAATAAAAAGAGATATTGGAAAGTAAAAATATAATGACAGAAATAAAGACAATAGAAGTTGGAAGATAAACTTAAGGAAATCTACCAGAAAGTAAAATTTAAAAAACTACTGAAGGATGTGTTACAAAATACGAATAAATTGAAAAAGATGAAAATATGGAATCCAGAGGTAGCTCCATTTCTTCTCTTTGTTAAAGCTCAGCATGGCCACCAGTATTGAAGACTCTGTGATTTTTACTTCAAATTCACATTGCCTATGACTGAGGGAGGAAAAGGGAAGATGGGAAGTGGGGCAGAGGAAGAGGGAGAGAGAGAAGAGGAGAGAAAGAGAAGATGTGAATTTTGGTTTTAGATTTAAATTTAAAAGATTTTTTAAAATGCACGTGTTTACTTACTTTACCCTTTATAAGGGTTAATGTTCAAAGATCATAAAATGAGGAAGGCAGTCAAACTAGTACAAGTACAAACTTGCACCTGCAGAAAAAGTTTGCACAAACATTTATATCTGCCAATATTCATATGTTGCTGTTGCAACATACTATCCAATAGCTAGTAAAACCTGATCACAATGAAATTAGGAGCATGTTTTACCTGGATAGACCTGGATCAGAAAACCTGATTTTGAACTTGCCTCAGTTGTTCTTAGGGTATGGAAACATGGGTTAGTTATTTATCTAACATCCTGAGCCTCAGTTGCTTCATTATTAAATGATGGAGTTTGATTGGATATATTCTAAATATCTATTCACCTCCACACTTCTAAAGTTCTTTTAGGCAAGTGAACAATGTAAAAAATGTGAGAGCAAAAGCAAGATAGTAAGGTAGACCAATCAAGGAAACATTTTACAGAAGAGCAATTTTAAGATGCAGGTTAATTTCAGGTTGTGTTCTCCAAAAGTCAACACTGACACATGGGTTCAGGTACGAATGACTTATTAGAAATATGCTTCAATATGAAACTAGTAAGGGAGTCAGGAAGGCAGGACTAGAAAGGAGAGTAAGAAAAGTAAGGGTATGATTTCAGCATCAGCCTGGTCCCAGGGAACTCTAGAGCATAAATTACAAAAAAGTTTATCTCAAAGGAACTAAGCTTTCATATTCCTGAACCAGTCACTGGCTACTGGCTGCTCCAGGGATTTGTAAACTTACAGGCACTTTCAGCTCTCCATGGGAAGTGGTTCTAGTAACCTAAGAACTTTTGTTTGAAGAAGGTTGTAGGTTATAGCCTTGAAGGAGTCTATAATATTGAAAGAGTGAAGTGTTAAGACTTGTGCTTCAAGACAAGATGGAGTTATAAGAATCAGATTTACCCTACCACCTGAAAGGAAAAACAAAACAAAACAAACAAGGGCAAAATGTGTAAAACAGTGGTTTTCAAGACACTGTACATCAGTCAACAAAGAACAGTAATCTCTAAGAGAGAGTAAACAAATAAGGTGAGCCCTACAATCACTCCAGCTTATTGCCTGGAGAGAGTATCCAGGCCATGGAGAAGAGAGGGGTTTTACCCAGGTAGAATTTAGTGGTTTCATGGAGATTGTCAGATTGGATAAAAATGCAAAACCCAACTATGTGCTCTCCCCAATAAACCAATGCCAAGCTGCACAGTGAAGAAAATGAATAGACAGCTCGTGTGCACATTGTATTTGTGTTGTTAATAAAACCATGAAACTTAAAAAAAAGACCCCATACTTTTAGATATAAAGAAGCATTCAATAAATATATATTACATGAATTGAACCAAATTCTATTTGACTTGGTGACCTGAGCAAATGTTTTCTTTTCTCTAAGCATTAGGTTCCATATCTGTAAAATAAGCACTGGGGGCTAGATGCTCTTCAAACTCCTTTTCAGTTCTGACAATTTATGGTTTACTTTCCTTGAACCTTAATCCCACTCCCAGTAACATCCTCACTAATGAAAAAAAACAGTAGGGGACTTCAATGCCCCACTTTTAACAGTGGATGGATCATCTAGACAGAAAATCAAGAAAGAAATATTAGACTTAAACTACACATTTGATCAAGTGAACCTAACAGAATGTATAGAACATTCCATCCACATTAGACCAGATGGACCTAACAGCCATAGAATATTCCATCCAGCAGCAGAATACACATGCTCTACAGTGAAAGTCTAAAAGATTGTCTTCTAAGATCAAGAACAAGACAAGGATGCCCACTCTTGACACTTCTATTCAACATAGTACTGGAATTCCTAGCCAGAGCAATAAGGCAAGAAAAAGAAAGAAAAGGCATCAAAATCAGAAAGGAAAAAGTAAAATTGTCTTTATGTGCAGATGACATGATATTATATAGAAAACCCTAAAGCCTCCGTCAAAAACACGGTTAGAATTAATAAATGGATTTCGTAAAGTTTCAGGATACAAAAATCAGTTGAGTTTCTGTACACTAACAAAAAACCATCAGAAAGAGAATGAAGGAAATGATCCCATTTACAATTGCTTTAAAAAGAATAAAATACTTAGGAATAAATTTAACCAAGGAGGCCAAATCTGTACACTGAAAACTATAAAACAGTGATGAAAGAAAGTGAAGAAAACACAAATAAATGTAAAGATATTCTGTGGTCATGGATCAGAAGAATTAAAATTGTTAACATCTCCATACTACCCAAAGTAATCTACAGATTCAATGCAATCTCTATCAAAATTCCAATAGCATTTTTCATGGAAATGGAATAATCCTAAAATTTGTGTGGAATCACAAAAGACCCCACATAGCTAAAGCAATCTTAAGAAGAACAAAGGTGGAGGCATCATATTCCCTGATTTCAAACTATATTACAAGGTTATAGTAATCAAAATAGTATGAACTTGGCATAAAACAGACACATAGATCAATGGGACAGAGTAGAGAGCCCAGAAATAAACCCACACGTATATGGTCAATTAATTTTGACATAGAAGCTAAGAATATACAACAGGGAAAGGATAATCGCTTCAATGAATGGTGTTGGTAAAACTGGACAGCCACATGCAAAAGAATGAAACTGGATCACTATCTTACACCATATACAAAAATAAACTCAAAATATATTATAGACTTAAATGTAAGACCTGAAACAGTAGAACTTCTAGAAGGAAAAATGGAGGGTAAGCTCCTTGACATTTTTTGGGTTTGACACCAAATGCAAAGGCAACAAAAGCAAAAATAAATAGGACTACATCAGACTAAAAAGCCTCTACACAGCAAAGGAAATGATCTACTTATTGAATGGGAGAAAATATTTGCAAAGCACATATCTGATAAGGGGTTAATATCCAAAATATACAAGGAAATCATACAATTCAATAACAAAAAAAGCAGATTACCAAAATAAAAAAAGGACAAAGGACCTGAACAGATATTTTTCCTAAAGAAGACATACAAATAAATGACCAATAGTATATGAAAAGGTCCTTAACATCACTAATCATCAGGTAAATGCATATCAAAACCACAATGAGATATCACTTCACAGCTGCTAGGATGTCTGTTATCAAAAAGACAAGAGATAACAAAAGCTGGTGAGGATGTGGAGAAGAGGAAACACTTGTACATTGTTGGTGGGAATGAAAACTGGTACACCACTATGGAAAACAGTATAGAGGTTTCTCAAGAAATTAGAGTTAAAACTACTATAATCCCACTTCTGGGAATATAGTCAAAGGGAGAGAAATCATATCTCATAGAGATAGCTATACTCCCATGTTCATTGTGGCATATTCACAATAGCCAAGGTGTGGAAACAAACTAATGTCCATCAATGGGCAAATGGGTAAAGAAAATGTGATATATATATTTCATTGTGTTTATGTATGTATGTATATATACAATGAAATATTATTCAGCCATGAGAAGGAAGGAAATTCTGCCATTTGTGACAGTGCGGGTGAACCTGGAGGGCAGTATGCTAAGTGAAATAAGCCAAAGACAAATGCTACATAATATCACTTAAAGAAAAGTTGAACACATAGAAAGAGAGGGTAGAATGGTGGTTGCCAGGAACTTGGGGGTTGGGGAAATAGGAGAGGCTGGTAAGAGGGTACAAACTTTCAATTGTAGGCTGAATAAAGTCTGAAGATGTGGTGACTCTAGTTGGTAATACTGTATTATATAACTGAAATTTGCTGAGAATGTAAATGTCACCAAAAAAATTAAAAAATAAATAAAAGGGTAAATATATGGGGTGATGGAGGTGTTAATTAACTTGATGATGGGATCCTTTCACAATGTATATCATCATGTTGTACACTTCAAATATGTTACAGATTTGTCTATTATACCTCAATATAGCTGAAAAAAAGGTCATTGACATATCCAAGGTCCTCTAGGTTATCCTTATGTTATCGTCTAAGAATTTTATAGTTTTGCACTTTGCATTATGTCTGTGATTCATTTTGTGTTAATTTTTGTGAAAGGTATAAGATCTGTGTCTAGATTCATATTTTTGCATGCTCAGTTGTTCCAGCACAATTTGCTGAAAAGACTCTTCTTTGCTCCATTGTATTGCCTTTGCTCCTTTGTCAAATATCAATTGACTATATTTATGTGGATCTATCTCTTGGCTAGATTCTATTATATTAATCTATTTTTATTCTTTTGCCAATACCACACTGTCCTAATTACTGTAGCTTTATAGTAAGTCTTAAGGTCCAGTAGTCAGTCCTCCAACTTTGTTCTCCCTCAATATTGTGTTGGGACTATAGCTTTTTCATAAAAATAACTAATATTTTGGCGTGCTTGCCACTTCTAAGCACTTTTTATATAGTAACTTTTAATTTTTATAAAACATTATAAAGTAAATATTATTTAGAAATGAGGAAATAGAGTGATTTTGGCAGCTTATGTTTGGATCTCATGTGTTTACTCGTTACATTATACTGGCTTAGAGATGAACTAGATTTTGATCCTCTAACTGATGTTTATTTTATTCTTTAGTTACTTTTATTTATATTTGTTATTGTTAAGGAGATAATTACCTTTAAAATTCCTTTCAGTAACATACCTTCTTTTTTCTGCCACTTCAGCGAGTGAGGAGGGGTTTTATATTCACCCTCTTCCAGAAAACAGTCTCCTCCGCTGCTCACCAGCTGTTTATTCTGTGTTAGTATTTCCCAAGAGTGCAGAACACTCTTTTTTTTATAGCATACTATCATACTTGTTAGCCTCCTACCTACTACTGTGTGAAGTATTCTGCAGGACACTAGTTTGGAAAAACGAGACAGCACCATTATTCACTGTGTGTTGTAATATCAAATACTCTCCCTGGAATAGCAGCAGGTGTGATTAAAACCTCCCATAATTATCTACCTGGTTTTGCTGTTTATTTTTCATGCCCCCTTTACGTGTATTTTACAAATCTTAGTTAAAATCTTTTGTCACAAATGAAACTAACTTGAGCTACTTAAAGCCAAAAAAAAGCAGAGATTTATGAGGCTATAAAGGTATCCTAGGAAGAATATAGGAATATAGGTATTTCAAAAGCAGGGAGTCAGTCTGGCTAAATGGGGAATTTGAACCAGGAAATAGCCTCATTATGCTCATTGCTCCCTCTCTGGGGCACATGGGCTTTTGTTTCTGCATTTATCTGCAAATCTACTTTATTTTCCTTTCTTTGCAGGTCTAAATGTCAGCTAAAATATCCCAGGACTTGAGATTTACATAATGTTGGCATGAACCGTATTCCACACTCATTGAGACTCTGGAGGCTTATATGGAATTCTATAGATTTCTGAGTGAGGGGCAGTGAAATAAGGGTCTGGGGGAATGCCAGGCTGATGCTCTCCTGGTCACCTCTGGCTCTGGGTCGCTGTTTCCATATCTAGTAGACTTTGTTGAAGATTTGGGGATTTATATCACAGCAATATAATCAGCACTGATTGTTGGGGGATAGGATAGCTTCAACCACTCCTGAGAAATTCCCTTTGTACCTTCATCCACAAAAGTCCTTCCACTTCAGACTTTCCTGCTGAATTATCCTTCTTTCTTCAGGAGGTAAAACAGTTTTTTTCTGATGTCATGCAGAGTAGCTTTACTGTCTCCATTGTTTCTGCCTCTTCTGATACTTTTGCCCTCAGGGCTTTATACTCTATCCTAAGCAGCTCAAACGAAGACACATCCCTTTATGGTTGTACTAGTTTGCTAGGGCTGCCGCATACATACTACAGACTGGGTGGCTTAAAAAACAGAAATGTGTACTCTCACAGTCTGTAGGCTAGAAGTCTGAAATCAAGGTTGGCAGGGTTGGTTTCTTCTGAGGGCCATGAGGGAAGCATCTGTTCCAGGCCTCTCTCCTTACCTTGTAGATGGATATCTTCTCCCTGTGTCTTCCTTCTGTATGTAGCTGCGTCCAGATTTCCTGGTTTTATAGGAACACCAGTCATATTGGATTAGGGCCCACCCTAACTACTTCATTTTAATTTAATTGCTCATTTGAAAACCTGTTTCCAAATACAATTACATTCTAAGATACTGGGAGTTATGATTTCAACATATGAATTTGCCGGGGGTGGGGGGGTACATAATTCAGCCCCTAGCACTGGTATTTGTTGCTAAAATAGTGTAGAGACCAGTGGTCCCTTTTACCTTTGTTACTTTTGCTTCTCTGCGTTTATAAGGGTCGGGGGGTGGGTGGGGAGAGGCCCTCACTATAGCAAGTCAGTTTAAGTAAGCAGCTTTAGCTGATTAGAATTGGGTTCCAATTCCAAATCCCCAGGATAGAGAATCAGGCTGATGAAGTTTAGGTTACATATCAACCCCTGATCACTCAGCACTGGCCAGTGTGAGGTTACTTAGAACCTATCAGGCTGACAGGGGTCCATCCTTGTTGACCAGAGATAGTTTCCAGTGACGTGAGAACAGTTAGGAACTAGTCAGTCACCTTAGGCTTTATCTACCATTAAAAAACCAGTGTAAATAGTGTAAATTAAAATTTATTTAGAATTGGACAGAGTAATATTGTATATTTTCCAATTTTTATTACTAAAACTAACTTCAATAGTAGAATAAACCCTTGAGAATTTATTACTGAGAAGATTTTATGATTCATCAAGACTTAAAAGAGAAAGAACTTGAAATGGGTATTTTATATCTGTATTTAATGTTGAAGTAATTGGTGTACTTAAACTTCTAATATGAAGTCACAGAAGTACAAAGCAAGATGAACTTATGGTTAAATATTACAACTTGCTTTGTTTGAAATTACCTAAGTACTACCTAGGTGCTAATGAATTCTCCAACTTGAGGAGACATGTAATGAAAATTGCATCACTCTGGTTCGAAGTGCTGCTGTAAGCAGTGATTTTTTTTTCCACCCATAGTTTTTTCCTTTAAATTGATACCTTGTGCCAAATTAAGATATACGAATTTGCAAATAACTTCACTTTATATGCCAGCAATAATAACTAGACTCACCAAGGAAAGATAACCTCAGTCACCTTTACAAAAGTCTATGTGTCATATTTTTTCCTTAACTTTATACTTGTGTCACTATGACTTGTTTTTTGCTGTGACACATTAGAAAGAGACTTCCTATGTCTGAAAGAGTAATGACCAGTGTCTTTAATGCCAGAGAACTTGTAATTAATTAGCTGGAAACATGGCTGGAGGTCACATTTTCTAAGTAGCAACATGCCTTTACTTCTGACTTAGAAGGCAGTGGCAAGCTTCTCCCTTCCTACTCCTCCAGTTCTTTCCTCCTTGGCATTATGGTATAGTTGTTAGGAGTTTGGGTTTCAAAATGAGAAAGAACTGTGTTCAAATGCTTGATCAACCATGTACTAGTTGCAAGTTCTAAGGTAAGTTACTGGGCTTCTGAGATTAGTTTCTTCATCTATGAAGAAGGATAATAAGATTATTAAAAGGATTAAATGGGATATTTGCAATGTGTTTAGCGAGAGCCTGGCACATAGTCAATGTTTAAAAAGTAGTAGCAATAGCTAAAAATAATACTAATTATTATTTTCAGTGCTAAGCCTACGGAAACAAAGATGCATGAGGCATTGTCCTTGTCTTGAAGGAACTCACAGACTAACAAAGTATGGGATTCAAAGAAGTATCAGTGTAAATGTATCTTTATACTAGGAAAGCACTTGGAACTTGATAGTTGGTTCTTAATTTTTCCATTGTTTACATTTTTTTACCTTATTATTTTTAAACACACCTGTAAATAAAATTTGTTCTTAACTTTAGATTTTAGGAACTTTATCCTCAGAGCAAGTTATTGTGAATGGCTCATTAGAACTGTAGGCGTTGGCATTCTCTGCCCTGGTCTTAGTTCTGTCCCAGCCACACAGGCTGCCAGGCTCTTTCTTAGGTACCAGGGAGAAGATAGCCAGGGGGTTATCAGGATCAAAATGATGAACCGTATTCAAACTAGAAAATTGGCTCTGTTCCCAGCTTTGTAAGTTGACAGGAGGAACTAGAAAGTGAGATGGAAACTCAGGTAATCTATCCAGAATTGAGGCAAAGGAAAACAGGCTCACGTCATTCAGTTGGTGCCCAAGGCCAGACTTCCTCCAGGCACCTTGAGGGAAGCGGGAACAGAGAAATTTAGGCGCTCAAGGGATCTGCATAGGAGCTCAGAGCAGCAGCCTGACCTTCACAAAAGCAGCCCAGCCTGGGAGTAGGGTCGGGTAAGAGGGGTGGTGCGAATGGTGCTACCAGTGCTTTAGCCCAGTGGTCTCCAAGCCTTTTTGACCACTGATCTTAAGTTATTTATAAATTATATACATGTACCTCTGTTACCAGTAACATCTCCGTGCATGATAAAATTCATTGTTAGTGATAATTGCAATTATTTAAATAGTTTGAGAAGTAATTTTAAATTATTTTGTCTGGTTTCTTGCCAGATTTGATTATAGTGTTACTGTTTTTAAATGAAGGTAGGCTGATGAAGAAGAGATTAACCTACTTTTTTGTTGTTTGGTGTTGTGTTTGCTTTGTTAGTGTTATCTTCATTTTGCCTTTTCTTTGCCTTTTAAAGCCATCATTTGAGGATTAGTTTTAGTAATTCATAAATGCACTTAATTAGGCATATATAGACAGAAATATATTGCTATATACTGAAATCCAATGAAAAATTGGGGTATTATCTCTTTCATTTATAAAACTCTTGCTCCCCCCTTAGGTTACCTTGCATATCATATGGAACTTATATATCTCCCCCTAACACTCTAAAGATGAATGGTGATGATACAGTCTATTTCTTTTTTTATGAACTGATGGGAGAATATGAGGAAGTAACATAATACTTCTTATTATAAAAAAGGAGAAGAGACACAGATTGATGTGTCAGGCTGCAGAGAAGAGGAGAAGGAGCAGAGGTTTAAAAGATGTGGCAAGTACCAGAGGGAGTGAATCTGGGAGAAATAGGTTAATAAAGGATCTTTTCAGGAGGGTTTACTATGTGAAACTGGTGTGGCCTGTCCTCCATATATCCATATCTTTTATTCTGGTTGTATATTTTTGACTAAATAAGAATGCTGCATTCTTTAAAATTTCTTAATGAAAGAGTGCATACAACACTATACACTTATGTCTTAGCTCTAAAGACACCTTCTTCTGCAGGGAGGAAACTAGGGGACTTTTAAGGAGAAAGAGGCAGATGCATCATCAGAAACTAGGGGAAAGGGTGGAGATTTTCAGGAATAGCCAGGGCATGTGCAATCCCTCAGGCTCCCTTGCACATAGTGCTAACTGTGCCTAGCAAGGTACAAGGCCCCTTTTGGGCAGAGATCTTAGCATGGTAATGAAGCAAAGGCAACTTTCAGACACTCCTAGATTTGCCCTGCACAGGCCCTGCTCTTGCAGTTAGGCTGGAACTGTTCAGGGCAGTAGACTGTGTTTCCTTTGAGGTGCAACTGAAAAACATTTTTGACAAACATCAGGTCTTTTAGAACAAGAATAGAAATAGGTTAAAGCAGGGATCTTTCACCTCCCTGGAATATGTATGGGTGACAGAAGAACACTAAGTGATGTACTTCAGTCAGAAGAAAGCTAAATGCGGAAAAAAGAAGTAGGGTGTAAGAAACAATGTTGATCAAAGAGACTGGTAAATGTATTGGTAAATTTTTATAAGCACTAACTATAAAATCTAATACTAAGAATACTCCTGTGAGATAGCTCCCCCTTTTTATATTTGGGGAAAAGAAGGGTGGAGAGGCTAAGTGTCAAACTTGCATGAACTCACACAGCTGAAGAGTAGAGCTAGGAGAAAGCCCTCTTGTTCAGAAATAGCATGAGACTCAAAAAAGCAATGCCAGCAGCCTGTGTTCATTCTTTGTGCTAACTTGTGACTCAAAGAGTTCTTGTGTCTATTAGTTCTAAAATGTATAAGAAGAATTCACTCGAGTATTATTGTCTGAATTAAAGAGAACACGGAGCAAGAAGATCAACTAAAGATAAATTATGAAAGTGTATGTTATTTGAAATCACAGTTGTACAGAGTGAATTTTTTAGTCACTTAGCGTAATTAGTAAACTTGGAGAAATATTAAATAACTGATGGTGATACAACCATGTTAAGAAACTGAAGGCAGAGAAGCCAAATTGAATCAACAAAACTACTCTTAGTAAGTAGGAAAACATAGAGTTCTTCTGTATTGGTGGGTAAATTCTAAACAATAAAACACATGTGATTTTTAAAAAACATCACCTGATTTGTTCTTTAACCAGACTTACAAGCTACAATGTAATCTTTTAAAATTATAGGTGATTACAAGATGGCACATTAAACCTCAGTTAATCACAGTTGTTTCAAAAATATGTCCCTTCTCTTAACAAAGCAGTAACTCAGCCAAAGCTTGGATAAACTGGCATTTCCCTAGATCACATGTTTCATTCCTAAACACAATGCTCCTTGTGTTTCTTTCAGGTGTCCATACTTTCTCTGAAAAATAGATCTCCCCTTCCAAAGCTAGAGCATTATCTGCTCTTTGTTTGAAAATAAATGCATTGTTCATGTGTAGACTAGTAGTGCAGGTGTTTCACTTCTCTTTCCCCAGTCAGGCTGATTCTTAAGCCTTTCATGAAATCAGTTCAGTTTAGTTAAATCTCTGACATCCACTTCTCATTGCCATTTCCCTTTATGGCCATAATATAAGCCCCAGATACAACCAGATCGTCTTTCATTCCATTATGTTTACATTTTGTTTTATCTCGGGAGTTGCCAACACTCTAGTTCTTTCTCAGTTCTTGAAGGCTAATTCCAGGGCAAGGCCAAACTTCTCATCAAGCATTAGCAGTCCAGGTTGCTTTTATTTTTCTGAACTTCCAACTGCTGCCTTATGGTATGTGTTTGCTCCTATCCCAAGAGCACTATCTGAAAGATTTGCATAAAATTAAACCCTCTGAGGTGTAACCAAACTGAATAAAGCCACAGGATTGTGTATTGAAACAGCTCTTTTCCTGAGTGGGGCATGTGAAATACTGACATTCTTAACATGGTGAGGGTTGGTATTGAATGTCAGGTAACTGATTCTGTCTTCTGAAGTATAGGATTTCAGTCCCTCGTTTTATTTTCAAGCAATCACTTTCATGTTATTCCTTAGAGAATGAGGATGGTATGAATCTCAGATCACTGGGCAAGCTATAGCTGACAGGGGAAAAAGGAGGGCAGAATTACATAAAGACTTCATCTCTTCAATGCAAAAGATAGTAATTGATAATACTTACCAAAGTTTCCATTTTCTAGCAGGGTAACATAAAGTTTCAAGCAATTTATTATCGTCATTCATATCTCTAGATTTTTTGCATAACCCCTTTTTCCTGTCATATGCTGTTAATGAGGTGTACATCAGTAAAGTATAGTGCGTATTTTAGGATTTAATTATTCCTATTGCTTTCATGTCTAAGAGTTTTAAAAATGTCATCTTCCTTCGTAAATATTAGAAATTGTATATTAAAAATAGTGAATAATCAGTAAAGAACCTAGCTTCTTTACTTTTTCTAAATCCAGTGTTTTGCTTAATACAAAGTGCTCAATGCTTTGTTGTTTAACAAGAACAATGTAACACACTGGTGGTGTGTATTATTACTTCTTTTTCCAATTTACCAAATGTAACTGATCTGAACTGAATTGTGAAACACGTTATTCTGCTGTGACTGTCTGTAGAGTTCCTGTACAATGTTGTAACTTCATTTTAAGAACAAGTGCACATTTCTTCAGTTGTTTAAAAGCTGCTTTTGCAGGAATTAACAATTTCAAAATCAGTTTTACTTTATATTTTAGGATTGATGTTTCTATAGATTTTAGACCAAGTTTGATATTCAAAATACCTACTGGCAATTCTCTGTAGCACTGTGGCTACAGTTCATGTGTACAATAGAAAGCATTACTTGAAGATATTAAGGAGATTTTACTTAGAAGGAAGTGCTATGCCTCTGGTCTTAAGGAAAGTATTAATCAAGACATTTAGTGTTTTTAGATTTTGATAAAGATGGCTAAAGTGAATTTGCAAAATATAATCATAATATGGAACCTACAGTCAGGTACAATTTCTCCTCTTAAAGTTGTGCTTGAAAAGAGATTCCTTATTTCTACTTGAACCAGCTGATTCCAAAACTCTATTTAATGTCCCCTTGGGACAAAGGAAAGGTCTACTCACTAGGTACATGGGAAATAGCACCCTGAACTCCTTGAGTTGGAAAAAGGGAAAACTCTGTTTTTCCAGCATCCTGGAGTTGAGTTTTACAAATATAATTTATACAAAATGTCTAAGGAGTTTTACTTAAGCTGTGAACACTACTGGTAAATTGACTCAGCAATCATTTTTCCTTTACAACTTTATTGAGGACTAATTTATGCACAATAAGTACAATATGTCTCTTCTCCCCATTTACTTTATTTATTTGACCATTTATATATGTTCAGTATTGACTCATGTATATTTATTTTATAATTTGGGATTATTATCCAATACTGTGTTATTTTTGTTGGTGCCCAAATTGTCCCAGCTTTGGCCATTGGGACCTCTTTCAGGCTGGCTCCTCTGTCACTTTGACATGCCCCATCCTTTTTTTTTTTTTTTTTTTGTGAGCTTCCTTATTTTCTGGTACTGCAAGAAACTCAAGGCTTATCTTTTATTTTCTTTCTCTGTCCCAACCCTAGAATTAGCCATTTCTCTAAGGATCTCTCGTTCCTTTTATTGGGAAATGGCATTTAGAAACCAAGGTATGGTTCCTGGATTTGCTCTTTGCTGCTGGGATGTGATTGCTTCTCGTTCCTCCCAGCAGGCAGAGCTAGGTAACATATGTATATATACTAACCCATGTATGCACATATACTTATAATTGGTCTGTATCTATCTGTATATAAATTAATCTAAACATGAGTTCATAGTGATGCCTCTGACTCTGATCCAGCACCACAGGGTTCATTCTGTCCTTCCCTTCTTGTTTATCTGCATCTTTCATCCCTGAGAGTGAGAAGCCTGACTCATCCACATTCTGTTCCTTAACTGTTCAACATTAGTATACATGTAAAGAAGTAACTATCAACATCTTAAATGCAATTCTGTGTCTAAGAATTTATCCTACCATCCATTCACACTGGTATGCAAAGATACATAGATAAGAACTGTTCATTGAAGCGTTGGATTCTCCCCTTTCCTTTCCATTTCTTTTCTCTTAAACCATATTATCCTTGATTTAAAAAAAAATTTAAATTGTGGACATTTTCAAATATACACAATGGTAGAAAAAAAAGAATTCTGAACCCTGTGTTACCATAGGCCAACTCTAACAATTTTTTTAGCATTTTGCCTATCTTGTTTCATTTATTTCTCTTTTTCTTTTAAAATGCATTTCATTGCAAATACTAGATATTATATTATCTCATTTGTAAATAATTCAGTTAGCATCTCCAACAGATGGCCTACACTAAAAACAGGACCAAAATGCCATGATCATTCCTTTAAAAGTTAACAGTTCCTACATATAATACCCAACCTATGGTCATATTTTCCCAATTCTCTGACAAGTGTCTTTTTTTTACAATTGCTTTGTTTGAGTCAGAATCTGTGGTAGACAGAATAATGCCCCTCCCCAGCGCACATCAAATGTCCATATCTTAATCCCTGGAACCTATGAATAAATTACATGGCAACAGGGGCTTTGTAGATATGATGAACTTAAGGATCTTGAGATGAGAACATTATTCTGGATTATCTGGGTGTGCTCAGTGTAAACACAAGGGATCTTACTGAGGGAGGTAGGAGGTCAGAGTCAGAGAAGGAAATAATGGCAGAAGCAGATGCTGGAGTGATGCCATTGCTGGAAGGAAGCCATTGGCCAGGGAATGTGGACAGCCTCCAGAAGCTGGAAAAGGCCAGGAGCTGATTCTCCTCTACAGTCTCCAGAAGGAATGCTGTCTCAACACTGATTTTAGCCCTGTGAGGCCCATTTTTGGCCCTCTGACCTTCAGAAGGTAATAAATTTATAAAATAATAAGTTTGTGTTGTTTTAAAACCACTCAATTTGTGGTAATTTGTTATAGCAGCAATAGGAAAACACAGGCTGCAAAGTCTATGTTGTGTGGGACTGTTATTTTCCCAAGTTTCTTTTAATCTGTAACGGCCCTCCTTTTTCTCTTCTGAACTGTTGGAGGAGCTGGTTCATTCATCTATAGAATCTTCTGCATTCTGGATTTGGCTCATTTTTACCTCATGGTGTCATTTAACTTGTTCTTCTGTATCTTGTATTTCCTAAAAACTGGAATTAACTTATAAAGGCTTGTTTATCATCGGGTTTGATTTTTTTGGAGGGGGCAGGATATTAGATGGTGTCTTGTACTTCCTATTACAGCACATCAGAAGATAACTAACAGTTGTCCTCTTGTTAGTGCTGCTAGCCTGATTTACCCACTGGAAAGCTTCCATCAACTTTTTACGTAGGGTTTAAGCATCCATTGATGATGGTCACTTACATCCATTGTTTCACTAGGAGTCCCAAAACGGTGATGTACTAGCTGGAATTCTATAAAGAAAGATTTTCCCTCATCAATTATTTGGTTACTCTGAAATATAACTTACAGTCTTTGGGAAAGAACAAGAGAATCATTCCTGTGTATACTTGTCGTGGTGTTTTAGGATCCGTGGGACCCTGGCTTCTCCTTTAGTCAACGAGTTCTGGTTCTGAGCACTATCTTGGAACCAAGTAAGGGAGTGCACCTTCTTATTTGTGCAGTTACCTTCAGCCTCTTGTTTCATCCATCTTTGATTTCTTTTCATCATTGAGATTGAGCAATACTTTTCCTGGCTTCTTATTTATCTAGCCCCAAGGGTACTATGCCCTGTTAAAAAGTCTCTGTATCTTTCTGTGGTTCAGGCCTCCCCCACCTGCCAACTTCCACAATGAACTTGCTGTTCCTTATGATAGCTATGCCCACTTTGCTTCTGCTGGCTTAGCTTCATCACTGGCCTCTATAATCTGAGGCCCTGTCATCTGTATTACCATCAGTAAGACTAGTTCTTTAACACTCTCTCTCCTACTCTCAGCTTTGGCTTATAGAAGATAGTCAACACTGAACTTGTCAATGATTCTGGTGCTTTCCCCCAACAATTTTAGAAAATAAGCTCCCCTCTAGGCTCTCACATGGAACATATTTAGCTGTGAGTTTCTGGTTTTATACAGTATATCCATTCTGGACTAACTATCTCTTTGATTCTTTTGGTCACTTCCCACAACATTTTCCAAGGCAATGCTGGCATTTCCACTTTACTTAATATAGGCCATTGAATATTTTTCTGCTTCCGGGAGTTATCCTGTCAGCTTGGTAGCATTGTCTCCTGGGTTGTGGCCAAGCTGCTAAATCCTGTATCCTGGGAGAGTGCTTCTGGGGCAAACGGACAAAGGATGGTCCATTTCCATTGATCCATTACCCTCAGAATCTAATCCTATGCATAATTTCCAAGCCCTTGCTGGTATATACTGGCTAGATTCTCTCATTCCTTCAGCATACAGTCCCTTTCCTCCCTTGCAGGCCTGTAACTTCCTCTTCTTGGTTATATTGAGGCTTGACCCTAGTTATAGTGATGGTCATGGGAAGAGGAGCTTGATCTTGGGGGAAGGGGTTTGGAGAACATTCCTTATCTCCAAGCAAGGGTGGTGGGGTGGAAGGCTAGCTTCTAACTGAGAGGACTAGACCATTTATGTAAGCCCAGAGGCTTTAGGGGAATAAGCAGAGGTTTCAAGCTTTTAAATATGAATCAACTCAGATATCCACGACCCCATTTGGCTCTGACTATGACATCCTTCTCCACCAGGGCCCGGACTTTGACGTACCAGACTTTGCAGAACAAGAACTCACCTTTTTCCGGGACTCTGCTACACAGAATTAAATCCTTAGATTTTTCTGTCCTCTGGCTACAAGGGATCAGTCTCTTCTTCTGCTACCAAGGAGGACCTCTGAGTTTCAAGTTTTGCATTTTCCTTTAAATTAATGACTATCCTTAACTTTGGTTGTCCTTTTCCAGTTCATCGATGGCACTCAACAACAGGGATTTGAGTCCATTGCTCTTATAATTAGTACGTCCATAAAAGCCTGAGGTATTATAACTGTTAGAACATTTTCTTCCACTGTATCCCATCCCAGTTCAGTACATGTAAAAATTTTAACAACTGCACTGCTACAGCATGCCAGGCACTATCAGTACTTCGCCTAACAGTAGTGATGTGGTCCTCAATGCCAGCCATCTGACATAAATCAACTGTTGTGGATAGAGACGATTTTACTACTTTCGTCTTTTAACCTTCCTACTAGGTTTATAATGGCTAATCTGCTACCTTTACTGTATGTTTGCCTTTACCAGTGAGATTTTTCTTTTCATAATTTTCGTATTTCTAGCTGTGGCCTTTTCTTTTATGCTTAGAGAAGTCCCTTTAATATTTCTTAGCAAAGCTGAACTCCTTTAGCTTTTGCTTGTTTGTAAAACTCTTTATCTCTCTTTCAAATCTGAATGACAGCCTTGCCAGGTAGAGTATTCTTGGTTGTTTTGTTATTTCATCACTTTGAATATATTTTGTCACTCCCTCTGGCATGCAAAGTTTTTGCTGAAAAGTCAGCTTATAGTCTTACATGGAATTCCCTTGCAACTAGTAACTAGTTGCTTTTATCTTGCTGCTTTTAAGATTCTCTCTTTACCTTTAATTTTTGCCATTTTAACTATAATGTGTCTTGATGTGGACCTCTTTGGGTCCCCTGTTTGGGACTTTTTGTGTTTCCTGGACCTGGATGTTTGTCTCCTTTCTCAGGTTAGAAAAGTTTTCAGGTGTTATCTCTTCAAATAAGCTCTCTGCACTTTCCTCTCTTTCTTCTCTGGGATCCCTAAAATATGAATGTTAGTATTCTTGATGTTGTCCCAGAGGTCTCGTAAACTATCTTCATTTTTTAAAAATTCTTTTTTCTTTTCAGCTTAGATGATTTCCACTACTTTTTCTTTCAGATTGGTGACCCATTCCTCTGTATCACCAAATCTACTGCTGATTCCTTCTAGTATATTTTTTATTTCAGTGTTCATCCATTCTTCTCCTAAGTTTGGTGAGCATCTTTATGATCATTACCTTGAACCCTTTATTGGGTAGATTACTTATCTTCACTGTGTTTAGTTCTTTTCCTGGGATTATATTTTATTCCCTAGTTTGGGACATATTTCTTTATCTCCTCATTTTGCCCAATTCTCTGTGTTCATTTCTGTGTATTAGGTAGGTTGGTTATATTTCCCGATCTTGGAGAAGTGACCTTATTTAGAAGATGTCTTATGGGGCCCAGGAGCATGCTACTCTCTGTCACTAGAGCTATATGCTCTAGGAGTACCCCCCCCCCCCATGTGAGTTGCATGTGCCCTTCTGTTGCAGTGGGGGCTGATGACTGTGGGTATGCTGTAGACAGGGCTGGCTCCTGACCTGGTTGACTGTGAGACCATGCCTTGTGTGGTGGCTGTGAGCCTGGGGTATGGTGCAGGGCTGCTGCTAGTCTGCTAGAGGGAAGGCTGGGTCCTTACATGGCTATTTACCTGGCAAGAAGTCTTGGAGCTAGTGTCAGCCTGCTGATGGGTTTGGGGACAGGGCCTCCAGTGCTAATAGGCTAAAGGGAGAATTCCAAAATGGCACTTGTTATTCAGGCAGAATGAGCTTCCCCAAATGGCTGCTCTCAGTGACTCCATCCCCATGAGGAGTCCCAGTTGCCTCCTACCTCTCTTGGAGGTTCTCCAAGATCAGCAAGTGGGTCTGACCCAGGCTCCTTTCAGATTACCTCCTCTGCACTGGGACTTGGAGCGTGTGAGATTTTGTGTGCACCCCTTAAGAGTGGAGTCTCTGTTTTGTATAGCCCTTTGGATCCCCTGAATATAAGCCTTGCTTGTTTTCAAAGCCAAACCTTCAGGGGGCTTGGCTTCCTAGAGCAAGACCTTGGGCTGGGGAGCCTGATGTGGGACTTGGACTCCTCACTTCTTGAAGAGGATCTCTACAGTTGTAACATTCCTCCTGTTTGTGGGTTGCTGATCCAGAGTTGTGGATCCTGACTATACTGAGTATACTGAGTCTCTGGTTCCTCTACCCTTGTCGTTGTGATTGCTTCTTTATATCTTTGGTTGAGAAAAATCCTTTCTGCTATTCTTCAACCTTCTTAGGAAAGGAAAACAAACAAACAAACAAAAAAACCAGCCCAGAGTTAGCCCCCTGATCCCAGGAACTGTTATTTAAACTGTTGACCAGACTCACACAGATCCATTTATCCTCAATTCTTTCTGAGATTCCACCCCATTATGGAGGTCCCATTATGTCTAGGATTCATCGTGGCCAAAACAGTGGCTAGGGTTGTGCTGCTTCTTTGCAATTAGAGCAAAGAAGCTGTTTTCAGAGGAAGAGGGAAATAACATTGTGGGCAAAATGGCTTACAAGTGTTCATCTTTGGACTGACTTAATTTCTGTTCTTTGGCCAAATAATCCAACTTAGTGTATTTAGAGGGTATTAGTGCATCCATTCTTTCCCCATTTTATACAGCATTGTTTTGATCATAATACAAGTTTTGAAGAACACAGTGATAAGACCAATTTCATAGATGAACCATATAATGCTAAGTAAACAGCTCATAGAACTTGGTGACTTTCTGGATGGAATAATTCTTTGGTTTAATCCTTTAATTGGTATTTGGAATTAAAATGCTAAGGTGATTATAGCCTTAGAAATTTGCCTATAAATAAGTAAATAAATAGAGAGTATGCAGGTTAACAATTACCACTTCCTTTCTTCCCAGTACTGTAGCAACTAGAATTTTGATTTAAATAATTGATCTAAACCTAATCTGTTTCTGACATCTCATCAGCTTTTCCCCGAGGTAAAACAGAAAACATTGTGCACATCTTCCAAATTTTAAATTAACAAAAATCTCATACAAAATAAAAAATGCTGTGTATATTGAGTAAACAACTAAAAGTTAATGTTAAAGGACCTGAGGAGATAAATACAGTAATTATGGCTTGTCATGTTTCTTGAGAGCTTTTCATTTTTCATGTAAATTAGGTTTCCCAAGACCTCTGTTGGCAATTGGTACTAGCTTTCCACTGTCAAACACAGATTGAACCCTTGTCTACAAGTTTTCCCAAGTAGGTCATTCATTACTCTGAAGTGTTCTACTTTGTTTACATAATATAATAAAAAAATTTTACTTTTTAGTTTTACATTCTATTTCTGCTTTGCTAGGAAGTAGTCCAAAGTCTTCAGCATATTCTCATTGTTGGTCTTTAATGAAAACACCGTAAAGACCAGTAACAGCAAACTCTGCAAAATAACCGACATGTAACTGTCCGCTTCAGCCTTATATTTCATTACTACAAGTCTTGATTGATTATCCCACTCACCAAAAACCTAATAATTTTTTTCTTATAATCAGGAAATTCATAAGCATCTGTCATAGATTTAGCATTGAAGCTGTCATTTTTCTAGATTTTCCTTTCAAGAGAGCACCCTAGGCTCTTGAACATAGTATAAGGGGAAAAAATCAAGGCTCTTTACTGCTCTGCCTGTCAACACCCTTCTTGCAGGCACCAGTTATGATTGGTGAGAGGCAGTCTACACCAGATATTGTCTGAAGTTTGGGAGCTTTAAAGGGGCTATTTGGGAGATATGTTGAAAATACTTAAAGCTTCTTTTTGCTTGCACCAAGGCAACAAAATAAATCTTTTAGCATTCATGGAGAAAAAGCAAAAACAAAACAAAAAAACTACCATCAAAGACAGCTGTTTCCTCGATGGTAAACAAGCCTGTGGTCTTCCAACCAGCTTCCATTTTTCCTGTACTGAATGTCTTCTAATCGCACTCTGCACCCTTCTCTACCCTGCTTTCTGCCCAAAGAGGTTGACCTGTTTGGATGAAATCAGTGGTTTTCTGAGTGTGGCCTGAGGACCAGCAGCATCAGCATTACCTGGGGGCTTACTAGAAATGCATATTTTCAGCCCTCACCCAGCCCTACTGAATCAGAAACTCTGGGGTGGGCCCAGCAGACCCAGAACTGACTTTTAACGAGCCAGTTCTCCTGATGATTCTGATGCATGCTAAGGTTTGAGAACCACTGGACTACGTATTAAGCTACCTTATCTTGTGGCCTCTGGTTGAGTTTGGTCCATGCTGAGCACTGAGCGGGGAGGGGAGGAGGGTAGAGCCTGGGCACTTAATTTCCTGGCTCCCTTCCTGTGAAGTCACTACCAGCTCAGCTGGCTGTGCTCCTCTAACGGGCACCATAGCTCCTGTCAGGGGGCCTTCTGTACACTGTTGCCCTTTGCAGGTCATAGTGAACTCTCCTCCCCATGGGGCTCCTGCTGTTGCTAGCCTCACAGGCTACTACCTTATCCCTTATTAGCTTCTCTCAAATACGCCCACACTTTTGAAATAGCCCCTTTAATAAACTCTTCTCAATTACCTGGTTTAATGTTTGAGTGTGTCTGGACCATGACTGATAATAGCTCCTGATGCCAATTTTTTGTGTTGTTCCTTTAAGTGACTCGCTTTACTTTCTTGAATACCTCCTTTAATGTGTGCATTACAGTGCCTGGCTCACAGACACTCAATATATGGTGGTGGTTATTTGTAGAGGTGCCACAGACTGAATGTTTGTGTCCCTGCAAAATGAATTTGTTGAAATCTAATCCACAATGTGAGGGTATTTGGAGGTGGGGCCTTTGAAAGGTGATGGTAAAGTCCCAATGATGGGATTAGTGCCCTTATAAAATGACCCCAGAGAGCTCTCTTGCTCTTTCTGCCATGTGAGGACACAGTGAGAAGATGGCCATCTATGGACCAGGAAGCAGGCCCTCCTCACTGGACACCCAATCTGCCAGCACATTAGTCTTGAACTTCCAACCTCTGAAATTGTAAGAAGTAAAAATTCTACTCTTTTGTAAGTGACCCAGCCTGGGATACTTTGTTATAGCAGTCTGAACTAAGATATGCAGTCTTTGCTGTATGTGGTCATGAGATATCAAAATGCTGATGTCCTCAGCTCCACTGCTTTCTCTTACTTGTTCCATCTACCTTAGCTCCTTGGCTTCCCATTATTAAAGCTGATTTCAATATTAATTCAGTGATTTCGGATGGAGGAATTATAAGAATCATAAAAGAGTTTAACAGTTGGGGATTGCTGATCAGTGAAATTAGAACCCATTTTAAATAGTCTCCCCCAAAATACCATTAAACTCAATAATTAAATAATAATTATTATCTAATTTATAAAATATGCTAAAATGTTTTAATTTCCTTATCACAAAGAGCTATTTTTCCTCTTTTTTAATGGCACTACTGTGAACTTTGCATTGGTGTTAAGAAAGACATCATAAATGGTGTGTCCAATCATCTGAATAGGTAATAAATTTAGCAAAAGAGTGTGGGAGTCTTAGCAGTGATTTTTGTCTCAGTGTGTATATGAATTGTACAGTCACAGAGGGCCCTGCCCTCAGAAGATCTTGTGCTTGATTTAATGCTCTGTTGTGACACTTTTAAGAATTTTTGAACAACAGATCCACATTTTCATAGTCCATTGGGTTTAGTAATTTATGAAGCTGGCTCTTGCTCTGCCATATTCATATTTGTTCAAGATGATCCAATAAATATGAGCACTATCAAAAATAGATTCTGATTCTTAGTGGTATTTTACCTATTAAGAATTGATTTATTCATATTGGTTTCTAAGATGAAAGGTACTAAACCCCAAGTCTCATGGCATTAAACAAATCTGTCCCTCTCAAAGACTGGGAAACCATCACCTGTATCACTAATTTCTAATCAAATATAACAGATAAGGAAACAAATGAGATCCAGTACACAAAACTTTCAAGATTATGTTGAAAACACTGAGAGGCTAACTTCAGGTGCTAAAAGGAACTGCTGTTCTAATTTCCATGGCAACCGAACCCTGAAGACTGACTCAAAACTAGAGACACAAATGAAAAATATTTTTCTTTGGAATGTTTTTCTTTTGAGAGAAAAAAAAAAAAAAAAACCAACAGGAGATGCCCTTTGTAGCTCAGCAACAGGTAAGGATCATCTAAAAAGTCAGAGACTATCTTCCCTGCATAATCTAAGATTATTGCTGAAAGTAGAAATATCTTAGGCTTGAGGGAAAACTTTTTCTACAAAGTTGAGACTTGGCTATGGAAATAGAAGTAATTTCTGGTTAAAAATTTATTTCCTGAAGGAATAAATATCTAATGCCTGACATAAAGGTGACTCAGAATGTCACTATTTCCATTTTTGGCATCCAACGCACATCTTAGAAAATGTTCCATGTGCCAGTCGACAGTCTTTTCCCAATATGGTGAAGAGACAGTCTAATCAATTATGATTTGTACTGCAGGCTCTGTCCCATCTTTACTCTGACCAGACCTAGTGGAACATGGCATGATATACAATTGGGTCCATTCAAATAATTTTCTCCACTGTATATTCATAATACACGGAACCTTGCCATGGCAAGTCAAGCAGTCTCACTACCTGAAGCAGCTGTAGGCTAAAGGAATGTCCGGGCTTGCAGGGACAGGTATTCTGGAGGCTCACAGTGTGTGGGCAGAGTTGTGAGTCCTCTCATGCTGGTGTTGGGTTACACCATCTAGAATTTAATGCTCAAGGATTTGCCTTTCAGTGTTTTCTTATACCTAGAACTTTTCTCTGTGTATTCCTTGACTGAACTTCACTACAGGAAATTTATAACATTCAAACTTAGTATCTATTTCCTCACTGGGTAAACCATTCAACAATGTTTTGAAGAAAAAAAAATCAGAGTGAATGATATTCCATTCCTTCCTGATAAACCACTAAAATGAACACTTTGAGTATTGCTCCTTGAGAGCACAGAGACTGTGATGAAATGGGCACAAGGCATCCCCTAAGTAGAAGATTTTCTGTTATTTACTAGACTTTAAAAGGTCTTGCTGTAGGCAGCTACCAGTGTGCCTTAGAAATTCTTGCCTCCTTTATAGAATTTATTAGTATCAAGTTTCATGTTATTCTGACACAGGGGCCTTTGAGAAACTGAATAAACCACTAATGAAAACTTTCCCAGATGTAAGAGTTTAAAGAAAAAAATACACTGTTTGAACTCAATTTTTCTGATCTTTTAAAAGAGTCTGGAAAGTTATGTATATTGGATTCCACAGGGTAAAATAAAATCCCTAGAACAAAATTGTTGGTGTGCATTCCAACAACTCTGATGTGTACAACTCAATGATTTGCACATTCGGTTCTTCAAATGAGGAGTATGTCTATAATTGTTCAAATTATTTATCATTATAAACAACTCTGACTTTTTCTTTAGTGATTCAATTGTATAAGAGATACTGCATTTGTGAGACATACATGTAATTTTCAGATTACATGAGAAATACCAAATTTCATGGGGGGTATTTATACCAATTGTGTTCTCCCTTGGTATCCACAGAGGATGGGTTCCAGGACCCCTGTGAATACCAAAATCCACAGATGCTCAAGTCCCTTATGTAAAATGGCATAGTACAGTTGGCTCTCCGTATTCATGGATGCAGTACCTGTGGATACAGAGAGACAACTGTACTTAAGATTGGTGGGAGACATCTGCCTCTGGACAAGATGGAGAACAGAGACTATGTTCATACTCCTGGCTGAAACAACTGAAAAACAACAACAAAACATATGAAAAGACAGCTTTCAGATAATGGATATCAGGTAGTGAAGCTCAGTGATCCCACAGATTTCTAAATGAAGAAAGCTACAGGAGTGGAAGAAGACCACGTGGAGGTGGAGGCAGAGATGGAGTGATGTGTCTACAAGCCATGAAGTGCCAAGGATGCTGGAAATCGCCAGAAGCAGGGAGGGAGGCATAGGACAGTTTCTCCCTTAGAATGTCCAGAGGGAAATCAGCCATGCCAGCATCTTGATTTTGGACTTCTGGTCTCCTGAACTATGAGAGACTAGGTTTTTGTTGTTTTAAGCCCCAGTTTGTGGTAATTTGTTATGTAGTCCTAGGAAATTAATATACACAAGTAGGGAAAAAGCCTGAAAAAAAGAAAATCAATGATGAATCAGCAAACTGGGAAACTTCAAGCAGCCTAATATATATGTACTTGGAATCTCCAAAGAAGAGGAGTAAGGGAGAAATAAAAAAATTATTTGAAGAAATAATAGCTGAAAATAATAAACCTAGAGATTCAAAAAGCTCAACAGACTCTAAGTACAAGAATTGTGAAGAGTGCACACCATAACAAACATTGATAAAGAGAAAATGTTAAAAAAAAGTGATAAGAAAAAAATGTTAAACCAGTGATAAAAATATTAAAGGCATCCAGTAAGAAAAAAGTCACATTATATTCAGAAGAAAAACGATATTCTTTATTCATATAAAGAAGGTCAATGACATTTTATGTCCTTGTGACAGTGACATAAGACTTCTTGTTTGAACAACGCTAGCCAGAACATAGTGGAGCAGCATTTGTAGTGCTGAAAAAAGAAACTGTTAACTTATAATTCTATACCAGGTGAAAATATTGTTCAGAAATGAAAGCAGAAGTGAAATACATTTCATATACACAAACTTTGAAATAATCACTAACAGACCTACAGTATAGGAAATGTTAAAGAGAAAATGATACCAGCTGGAAATCTGGAACTACACAAAGGAATGGAGAGCACTGGAAATGGTAGATATGTGAGTAAATACATAAGTTTTTTTAATTATTAAAAAAACTCACTAAAAGATAACTGTTTAAAGTAGACATATTGTGGGATTTACAACACATGCAGAAATACAATGTATGAAAACAGTAGCACAAAGACCAGGAGGGGAGAAATGGAAGTATACTCTTGTAATAGTCTTATGCTAATATGAAGTGATATAATATTACTTGATGGTAGACTGTGATAAGTAAATCCTAAAATAACCACCTACACACACAAATACACGCATAAACATAAACTGGAACAAAGAATTATAATTAATATGACATCAAGGTGATAAAATGTAATCATAAAAATCATTTTAAAATTCTAAAAGGCAGAAAAAGAAGAATAAGAGTGCAAAGAGCAGGTGAGCCAAATAGAAATAAAACAAGATGGTGAAGTTAAACCCAACCAAATTAATAGTAATATTAAATGTAAATGGTCTTCAGGAAGCCTGGTTTAGGTATAAAAGACACACACAAAAAAGTTAAAAATGAAAGAATGGAAAAATATATCATACTAACACTAATCAAAAGTAAGACAAAGTGTCTATAATGGCATCAAATGAAGTAGGTCTCAGAGAAAAGGATATTACCAGGGAGAAGAGGGTCATTTCATAATATAAAGAGGGCAGTTATCAAGGGGACATAACAATCCTAAATGTTTATATGCCTCACAATAGACTTCAAAATACATGAAGCAAAAACTGGAAGAACTGATTAATGGATATACTGTCCATTTTCCTATCTAAATCCGATATAGCAGACACCAGTTTTCCTAGGTTATTTCCTCTGGAATTACTGTGTCCTCTTAAAAAAATCTTGCTAAATCTGAAAAATTGTTCTTCTCAGGGTGGAGTAGGAGTCCTTTTTAAAGCCATTCCGACTTTAGTCAGGCAAACCTTCTGGCTTTGCATTTTTTTTTTTTAAACAAAGCATAGCAAGATTCAGTTGAACTCTTACGTATTACTATTTAAAAATTTCTACTGTAAAAGTTTTCTATTGCTTTGTAAAAAATTACCACCAGCTTATTGGCTTAGAATAGCACAGATTTATTGTCTCACCGTTTCTGTGGTCAGGAGTCTGGGCATGGCTTAGCGAGGTGTTCTGCTTAGGGTCCCACCAAGCTGTAATCAAGGTGTTAGCTGGGCTACATTCTTACTTGGCAGCTTGTCTAGGGAGGAATCTTTTTCCAAGCTCACTCAAGTTGTTGGATTGATTTACTTATTTTATGAATTAGAAAAAGTTCAAGCTTATTGCTATAAAGATGCCACTATCATTTATTTGCATTTTTGTATGTTTTTTTTTTTGAAAGGAGAGAAAATTATGTTACCAGAAATTGCACTTGAGTCATGGCTCATTATTTCACCTGTGCTAAAGCCTATTGTGAATAGTCGTATTAATTTATTTTAAAAAGTTTTTATTATGGAAATTTTCAAACATGCTCAAGTGGAGGAAAATATAATGAACTCTCATATACCCATCGTTGGGCTTCAGTAGTTATCAAAACACGGACCATCTTGTTTCATCCATACACCTGCCAAATTCTCCCCACCGTGTAGCATATTGTAGTCAATTCTAGGGATTATATAATTTCATTCACAAATACTGCAGTATCTATCTCTAAAATATACTTATCATAATCACACTTAAAATTAATAGAGATTCCTTAATATCATCAAATATTCAATTGGTGTTCAGTTTCTCCAGTTAAACTTTAAAAACTGCTTTGCTTGAGTTAGATTTCAAATGAGGTCCACACATTATTCTTAGTTGGTATAGCTCTTAAACCTATAGATTCCTTACTCTTTTTTATTTATTATGTTTTGGTGTAGATTCTTCAATATAATTCTATCATGAAGGTGGCTAGAGATCCTGGAAAGTTACTTAATCTATTCCCTTACTTTTGTGTCAAGAAAGACCACACCTATCTTAGGGAGATGCTGCCTGAGAAAGTTTCCATTCTGATGAAATCAGCTCTTTTAGGGTCTCTTCTGAGACTATAGAGACACTTTACAGAAGGGAGCTATCTAAATGAATTTAATGTGCACAATATCTTGAACTACTGAAAAGACCTCTTACGTCCTTCAACTCCGTTAACTAGGATTCACTTTTGCTACTAACCTGTGAAGAGGCTTTCTTTGTTAGGTGCAAGGGGTTACTATGAAAGTACAAAGAACTCTTCTCAGTGGAAGAATTTGTCCGGGGATGAAGTGTCCCTTCTGTGGGTCTCTGAAATTCCTACCTTAGACAGAAAGTCAGTTAAACAGTGTTTATATGCTACTTTATATTATCAAAGAGTAATTGGTGTTTTCCTTAGAATCCTGGCCAAATTCCAACTCTGATAAATACATTCTACTTCCCAAAATTTCCCCTGCAATTTCAAATAGATTCTATATCCTTAATTACCTGCCCCAACTTGTTGCGTGGTGTTGAAGTTCACCTATTAAGCAGCTGCTGCTTTTGGGCCCAGAGGCTTGTACCTTTTGGGATTAGAAGAAAGATTCCTGGTAAACTTGGTAAACACATATATGTGTCTGAGAGTATGAATGAATTTAATGGTTTTAGAACTTAAACTTATCACCTGATATGAAAAAACTGGAAACTTTGAGAGAGGCAGAGACAGAGACAGAGAAGTACAAAGCCATTCAAGAACTATGGAGTCTTTCATTTGCTCAGTAAACTTTCATTAAGAAGTTTGTATGTGTGAAGCATTGTTCTAGATATTGTGAGAGATACAAAGATGAAGTAGATAACGGTTCATGCCTTAAAGGAATATTCAGTCTAGTAGAGTGGATGTTTTCATAATATTAGGTAGTGCTAATTACTCTTTTTAAAAAATCTTCCTTATTGTGGATAAAAACTTGAGGAAGTTCCATAGTTCTTTAATCCAAGATTTTCTCATCTGTAAAATGGAGATAAATATCTGCCTCAGAGTGTTTTGTGAAAATTTTATGATGTAAAGCATTTAAGATGTTGCCTAACACATAGTAAGTGCTCAAGAAACATTAGTTATTGTGGATTTCTAAATGTTCCACTTGGGTCAGCTGCCACGGAAATGTAAATGCCACTAAAGTATTGTGTTGTTCATATAAATTCAGATATCTTGACTCTCTGGGTTACAGAACATGGGTGGACAGCTCGCTCAACCCATAAACACCAAGATTGCAGGAGAATTCCATACCCAAGTGCCTAGCAGGCTCTAAATGTTTCATTTACTAGTTCATTACATAGTTCTATGATAAAGATCATAAAGGGAAGAAAATTGGGATCTTCCTATTCTCACTCCATTATCTAACTTAAAATCCTGAGTGGTGTTAGGGAACAGGATTTGGAAATTCAGACCTTTAAATTTGTTACAACAAGAGAAAATAAAAACTTTACTGTTTGACACTGGCATATATTCTGAAGTCCCTCCCTATTTAATAAGCTTCAAGCTTTCATATGAGACACGAGACACTTAAGGGAAAAAATATTGCCACAAGGCTAATGATGACAACAACTGCCAGCGCACCTTCCATCAAAAGCAAGTGAAGACTTGAAACAAATCTGAGCTCCGGTTTGGTTTAAAAGCATCACTGTGACATGCCTGTGCCGGCAGAGGCTCAGAATGCATTCCTTAACACTAGAACTCTAAGATGTGCTGGATGCCAGAAGCCCAGTGGTAATGAGAGAGCAATTGTGAAGCTTCATTCAGGTGGTGTTCTTTCACTGTGGGCATGCTGGCTCCGAAAGCTTGGTGCAGGGAGCCACAAGAAAGAGTGAGCCAATTCCTTTCCTTCATCAGGGGTTATAGTCCGGCTAATACATTCTTTCATAACTTTATCCTTCAGACATTTATTGAATGTCCATTATATTCAAAGGCACTGTGTTGATGATTAATTCAAGTGAAATAGTACATTTAGGACTGGCAGTAAATCATAAACTTCATATTATAGTCTTTGTGCATTTTGGAGAAAATCCACTGAAATACTTTAAATTGAACCAGTCAACAGATATACATAATATAACTACATAGTAAAGATCTTGATTCTTTTATATTGAGAATTTATAATGTGTAGAATACCATTCTAGGTTCTGAGGACATCCTAAAAATAAAATGACTATACTCTAATAACTAGGTTGGTGTGAGAGCAGACATCTTCATCAGCTCCACAAAGAGGAATCTGTGTATGTTTTTCCCTGGGGATCACTCTGCTTATAAACAAATGGCCACTTTACTAAGTCTTACCTCCTACCTGTGTATCAGGTAGCTAGCCATTCTAAAAACCCTAAGTTGGTAACTTGTGATCTCAGCCTTTATGGTTATTTGTGGTCTTTCCATATGCACTCTTGCTCTGATCATGTTCCTACCTTCAATTTGTGACTAGTGGAAGCCTATCTTCCCCCTTCCAGAATTTTTAAAGATTGTAGTTGTGTAAATATTTATCAGAATAAACAAAATATATTTAATGCCTCCATTTCAAGCTATATTTGTCTTTCACATGTGGAGTGAGGGGAAGCCTTGGGAAAAGTTTGCACAAATTCTTTTTAAAATTTGTGCTACCCATCAAAGCTTAATTGGATAAGGAATGCTTTACTTGGTAAAAATGTGCTGTATATGAACAGAGGTTTTTATTGAACTATCATCATTGGTAGGATAGAATCATAAATTTTGTTTTCTTTGTCACCTGGAAAGCCAGTTGTATTAATTTGCAGCCACTCTTTTCCTACCATATATTCTTAAGGCAGCAGGTAAATTTTATTCAACTTCTCCCCACTTCTAGCCAATTTCATTGTGCCTTGATATATACAAAATCTGTTTCTATCACCTCTTCCTGCATTAACTGTCTTCATGTGTCTTCTTTAACATCGAGGCTAATAATCCACATTCCTTTCTATCTTTGACAGTTCCATTTGCCAGGCATTATACTTAGCCCCATAGCATATATCAACAAAGATGTGATTCTGCTTTCAAAAATTTAGCACTCTATTTAGGTATAAAGACATATGCCTTTTGGGAGAAGTAGCTCCTGCCTATATTTCTTTTATGAATTTTTCATTTTATGAAAGACTGTGGAGGTCTTAAGATTAATAAGCATTAGTAGCATTGAAAAACTAGGCACATAAAAGGAGAAATCTCTTTAAATGATTCAGCACTGTGTAGTAATTAAAAATATTAGATGGTGGCCCAAACTTCTTTTAAAAATAATTCTTTATTTGTGTCACTGGCCATTCAGTTGGCTAGTCTTTGGAATGTTGGGGCTTTTTATGTTGTTGTTAGTTGCTTTAAATGGCACAATCAAATGGTCCAGTCATGCAGGGATTCAAATTGCTGTCAAATCGAGCAACAAGAGATTCTTTTCTTCTCCTGAATACAAATTTTGTCTTTATATAATTGAATCTATGGTAGTCTTTCACCTTGGTAAAATAGATAACAGCAGGAAGAAGTAGAACAAAGTAGTTCTGAGAACAAAGTAGTACCTCTAGTGGGCCAAAGGATAACAAACTTCACATGTGGTTGAACTAGGTTACTTACAGTTAGGCAAAAGGAGAAAACAAATATCAGCTTAATGGAAGCAATACTGCAATTTTAATCCTTTAAAAGACCTTAAGAACAGAACTCAGGGATAGATAATAGCCCAAGTCTCGGACTGGTAATTGGGTGGCACACGTATGGAACAGAACTGAAAACCAAGAAAATCTCAACTTGTGTAAGTGTTAACAGATATGATGTGTCACAGCTGTTGGAATTATCTGACAAATGTGCTCACAAAGAAGTAAGAGTATACACTCCCTTAAAATTTAAAAAAAAAATTTATTGTGGTATGAACACTTAATATGAGATCTACATTCTTAAGAAAAGTTTAAAAGATATAATATATTATTGAACCTTTTAGAGTTTATTTATCTTGCTTAACTGATGCTTTATGTCTGTTGCTTAGTAACTCCCCATTTCTCCCTGAGTTCAGCCCCTGGAAACTGCCATTCCATTCTTTGACTCTATGAATTTGACTATGAATTTCTATGAATTCAAATAAGTGGAGTCATACAGAATACCTATATATATTTTTTAAAGTATACTTTCTCAATTTTGAGAAACATAAATCTACAGGTTCAAAAAGGTCAGTGAATTCAGTGAATACTAACCAAGACAAATCCAAAGAAAGCTATGCCCTGGCACATCACAAACTGCTGAAAACGAAAGGCAAAGAAAATATTTGTAAGCAGCAAGAGAAAAATAATGTATTATTCAAGTATACGCTACAGTTTTGTCATTAGAAATTACACAGTCAAGAAGAAAATGGGACAATTTAGAAGTGCTGAAGGAAAAGAATTGTCAACCCAGAACTCTGTATCCAGTGAAAATATCCTTCAGGAATGAAGGTGAAATTAAAATCATTCTCAGATGAAGGAAACTAATAGAATTTATCACCAACAGATCTTCTTTAAAAGAATTACTAATTGAAGTTCTTAAGACAGAGAGGAAATGACACCAAATGGAAATTTGGAACATCAGGAATTAAGGAAGAGCACTATAAATGGCAAATATCTGAGTAGGTATAATAGACAATTCTCCTTTTCAGCTGTCTAAAATATATTTGATAGTTGAAAGCAAAAACTATAACATTGTCTGATGGGATTTCAATGTATGTAGATGTAATACACAAGACAATTACAACATGATTCGGGGACAGTAAAGGAATCTGTATTGTGAAAACACTTTCATATTGTATCTGAAGTTGAAAAATATTGATTCTAGTTAGACTGAGAAAAGTTCAGTATGTTTACTGTAATACCTATAGCAACCAACCCCTCCATGACCCCCTTCCCCAAACTATACAAAGAAAAACAGTAAAAAAACACAATGGATAAATTAAGTAGAATACTAAAAAATGCTCAAATAACCCAAAAGAAGGAAGGGAAAGGGTAACAGAGGAAGAAAAAACATAGCAAGGAAAGAATAAACAAATAATAAAATGGTAGGCCTAAATTCAAATATATCAATAATTACATCAAATGTAAATGAACACACCAATTAAAAGAGATAATCAGAATGGGTAAAAAGATATCAGCCAACTATATGCTATCTATAAGAAACTTACCACAAATATAATGCTACAGAAAGATTAAATGTAAAATAATGGGAAAAAAGCATATCATTCAAACACTAATCAAAAGACAACTGGAGTAGTTATACTGATACCTGACAAAGTAGACTTAAGAGCAAAGAAAAATCACCAGGGATGAAGTGAGACATTATATAATGATAAAAGAGTCATTCCACCTAAAAGACACAAAAATCATAAATGTGTATGCTTTGTAGCCTGTAGTTTCCATTCCCCACCCTACTCCTGCCATCCCCTCTGCATGGAATTTATATCTTAAAATTCCAATTCAGATGTTGCCTTCTTTGTGAATTAAGTACTCTGATGTCCCTCTCCTGCCATGTCATATGATTATAGAACTTTGCACAAATACTTGTCAAAAAGTAGTGCAAAGTTATTTGTTTACTTATCTGTTTTGTGCAATAGAATGTGAGCTCCTTGAAGAAAGGGACTGTTTGTTTCCATATCTCAAATCCAAACCCACTGCCTGATGTAATAAGTGCCCAGGCAATGTTTGTGGGGTGAATGATTGATTGACTAAAAGAGTTAACATACTTTTAGGATTTATCTCTTATTCATAAGAGTGAGCACCTATGCTGGGAGAATCTGGCACATTTATAATTTCATAAATTATCCTTTATAATGACGTGAATGCCTGAATGAAGTTGTGAAATTCCTGTGGCTCAGCTTGTTCCTTCTCATTCATAGACTCAGCCCAGGGCCTACAAAGGGCACTGGAAGAAAATTATGACTGTAGATGTTAAGCATCCCTGTTAGAATTCCTAGGCATGACCAAGCATTTGACATAGAGAAAGTTAAATTGAGTTTAAAGGTCAAAGAATTCAAGCCCCCAAAATAGTTTATAATTTTCTCCCTGTAAATAGCCCAATAAACTCTTAGCATTTGCATATCATAAAAGTACCTATTTAATAGGGCTTTGCCCAAGGTAGGAGTTCAATAATACTTGTTAAATGAATAATTTTTTCTTTCTGTAACAAAATTACAGTAGCAAAGGGCACCTATGCATATATTTTCCTGTGCATCTGTGTATGAACTTGATCCTGTAACTCTTAGAATCACAGAGTATTAGACCTAGGATCTTTGAGCTCATCTTGTTGAACATCCTCAAATTATAGATGAAGAAACTTAGGTCTGGAAGAATGAGATCTTGCTTGTATGCAGTTTCCAAAATTGACCATTTCATTTGTTGCAGCCTAAAAAAAGTCAAAGTGTACATTCTGTGTCAGGATTTCGCTCTCCTTGATGGTGAGGGTCTTTTTTTGTTTGTTTGTTTTTGGCAGGGGAGGAGGTAATTAGGTTTTATTTTTAAAGGAGGTACATGGGGATTGAACCCAGGGCCTCATGTGTGCTAAGCACGTGCTCTACCACTTGAGCTATACCCTCCCCACCAGGGCCCCACCAAGCCCAATGAAACACCAAGTAGGTTAGCCTCCAATTATAGAAGAGGGATTATGTCTATCCCCAGTTAGTTACATGAGTTTAGGGACACATTTGGGCCATAGGGTAAAGGGTGATGGTTTTCCCTGAATGTTAGGTTGGAAACCTGACAAAGAAATAACTGATTTTATTTTTAAGCTCCTGAGGTATAGAAATTTCCTTGCTGAGTGTTTTAAAAATGAGGCTTAAAAACCTTTCGCCAAGTTTAACTGGTAGGGATGTATTTCAAAGGGCCAGAATTTCTCAGAGGATTTCTATTCCCTGAACATTCTAGATCCTACCTAAAATAAATCAATGTAACCAAAAGTGGGGATTATTTTGTTTACTCTGCCCTGCCTTCATGGGAAGCTAGGCTCACCAAGGGACTGCATTTTATTTTCAGAATGAGCTTTCAGCAGGAAGCACTGTGCTCATGCATGCATGATAGGAGAGGAATGTGCCCTGAGATAATGATATTTTTACCTGAGAAAGAGTTTTGGCTCAGGGATTTCTTTGGGAAATCTCTTTATGATGTTTTTTCCTTGATGCGTGGTCTGGTTGGCACTTTTCTACATAAACACATACAGTTCAACTCAAGCCATCCTGTGAACCTTTCCTTGTTTTCTCTTGTTTCTGTAGCCTTTCTGTCAGAGGAAATGTGTCATTGGGCTTGGGGCCAGAGAATGTCCATGTTCTTCGAGTATTCAGAGGTTTCTAATCTTAGAATTTGGGACCGTGAAGATCTGTAGGTGAAAAGGGAGCACAGATGCAGTTTCCTAGACCATTAAAGTAAACGTGGTTGGTTTGTTTTACTTTTAGATTGGATAATTATTTCAGCTCTTACCTTTACCTCAGATGTTCAGGGAATTATTTCTGCTTTTTGCTCTGTTTTATGTCTGCTGAAAAAAAAAATGGTGAGAAATGGTCACATGTTTCTTACTTTCTTAATGGACATATTCAGATTTACTGGACAGCCTAGCCAATTAATTTTGTAGTCAGTTAAAGTACATGTTTATGGCAGCCTGCAAATGTAGCCTTATGTTTACATGCACAATCTATAAATTCTGTGAGAGCAAAAATCATCTGTTTTGTTCACTGTCACATCTCCAGCTAGAAATCTGCCTGGCACATAATATACATGTTTGTTGAATAATTGAATGGAAATAGAGATGTTAACCTTGAGCTCTGAAAGAAATAGTTATCTAAACTTACAACAATTAACCTAATGAAATATTTGAATAGGAGGATAGAGAAGACATAAAAATTGTCATTCTGACATGAAACAGAGTCTAGGCAAATGTCTGTGGGAAGATTTAACCCTAATTCTTATCCTTCAAATCTGTGTGTTGAGCCCTGGAATCTGAAGGAGACTTTAAAGAAGTCATCAGATCTAATTACTTATTTTATAAAAGGTCATCTAGCCTTCAGCTGATTACCATTTATAATATACCATTTATAATAATATAGTACTCACTAGTTAAGAAGCAGTGTACTCCTTAATGGAAAAATTCTGATGCTAAGAAGTTTTTTCTCTTTACTGAGTCAGAATTTACCTGTCTGTTATTTCCACACATTGGCACTAGTTCTGCTTTGGGGGACCACGTGTGATATGCCTGACGGAGGACCAGTCAGACCTGAATTAAGAGTATATCTTCTATGTCAGCACTAGTATAGATTTATTTTGAGGCAAAGGTCCAAACTAGATAGTAAGCCTCCCCAGTTCTCACCACATGGTATGCCTGAATTAGCATGGTTAGCACCACCTGGTGTTTTTATCTCATACATTGTTTGTGGAGTTGTAAATTGTTAACAGTTGTTTGGAAAACAGTTTGGCTCTACATATAAAATTGTACCATTTCACCCAGAAATTCCACTTTTAGGAATTTACCTTAAAGAAATACTTCCAAAGTTATACAAAAATAGATAAACAAAGATGCCTATAGGTGATCCAGAATGCCCACTATAAAAATTTTAAAACAATTTAAATGTTCATCAGTAGGAGATAGGTGAATACATTGGATGCATCCATTCAACGGAAAGAATCATAAAAAAGAATGAGATAGAGCTACATATTTCTGGTTGAAAGATGTTCATTATATATTATTAAATAAAAAAACAAATATCATAAAAGTATGTATGATGTGCTTTCATTTTGTAAAATAATAGATTATGTAATAGTACATCCATGTAAATATATCAGTGAAAAATTTGAGATTACATACCAAGCTTTTAACACTAATCTCTAAGAAACATCATTACAATGGGCTCTTAAATTTTTACTTAGTATATTTGTTATCTTTGAACATTTTAAATGAGTATTTTAAAATTACCATTGTAATCAGGAAAAAAAGACATTTTTACATGTCACTTAGAAGAATTACACACTATTAGAACTGGAATAGACCTCAGATTGAGTAGGAAGAGTTTTTGGAATTAATCTAATACCCTAATTTTACATATAAGAAACTGAGTCCTACAAATGTGAAATGTTACCCAAATCCCCCAAAACATTTAGTAGCAAATGCATTTTTCTTTCTCTCTCTCTTTTTTTTTGTTGAAATACAGTCGATTTACAAAATTGTGTTAATTTCTGGTGCACAGCATAGTGATTCATTTATACATATAGATACTCTTTTTAGCAAATCCATTTTTAGAATACAGGTCTAGTACTCTTTGAATTATACCACAATGTCTTTTAAAAAGCTGTATAAATTTTGAGAAAAATAAAATTAAAAATATTTACTTATAAACATCTCCATGTTTCTTCTTTTTAAAAAGTGGCTCATCAGTAGATTAATATAAAAGAGTAATAACATCACAAATTGTGATAGATTATTTTTAAAAACCTATATGTTACTTAAGAAATGATTAATACCAATGTTCTCATTCTCAGAAGAGAAAATTAGAGTCAAATGATTTGTGGAAGATTCTATAGTGCATTAATAGAGCTGAAACTTAAATCCTGGTCTTGGGAATCATAGTCAGTGACTTCTTCACTTTGCTACATTGGCTTCCTACAAGTTGATGTGCATTTATTAAATATCCATCATAGTGCTAGGTACTGCTGCCAAAGATATGCTAGGCACAGTCTACACCCTTGACAAATAAAATGTGCCAATAAATGTTCATTCAAGAGACTTCAGCATAGATAAAATTAATTAAATTAAGAAAGCCTAATGAACTAAGCCTCAAGTTTTGATCAATTCTTTGTCCTTAAATTGAAAATGCTACATATGAGAACATTTTTTCCCTTATCCCAATTAAGGATTTTAAGGCATTCCATACAAACATATAAAGCATCACAACCTTCTCAAAGGGAGGGATTATTATACCCATTAAGAAATGAAGGCACAGAGACATTGAATGATTTGTCCATTAGTCACCAAGAATAACTCTAGGATCCCTTAGTTCTGGGTGACTCCTAGAAAAACCACACCTTTCATGGATCCAAAGTAATTTTGGACCACTCCTAAAATCCTGGACATATCTGGAAAGCAAATAGATCATTGCACTTCATTTTAGGTTAAATCAACCACAAACCTGGTAGAAACTGGCTCATCTGAGCAGAGTCCACCAAACTATTGCTTCTAATCTAGGTTTACTCCACCAGAAACGGGGAACCATTTATTATTCTCTGGGTGAGGTTGCATGCATTAACAGCCACGCCAACAGCAGATGAATGGAAACCACAAAATTAAAGGTACTGTTGGCACCAAGACTCAAATTAAAAGTGCTGATCCAGGAATGACAGTCTCTAAACATTTTCAGACAAGTTAGGAACACAAGGAAGACCAGCTCTGGGCAGATCCCACTTGTGTGGCTGGCACCGACAGTACAATGCATGCTTACCTTGGCTCTGAGTCTGCAGCTGCCCCTTTGTGCTCTGGCTATGTTTTATGCAAAAATAGATCAACAAAGGTGCCTATACGTGATCCAGGATGCCCACTTATGTTCCAGGTTTATTTTCTTAATCATCTTCAGACTCTAACAGATAACCTTTGTTGTAGTAAAAATAAAGAACTAAATGTCTCTGATCACCTTGTATAGTTTTAAAATGTTGCCAGTGGAAATGCAGATCCTTTCTCTCAAGCTTTCAGGGTGTGCTAGTTCAGGTCCACTAAGAAACAGATCTAGTGGGGGAACGAGCAGGAGAAGGTGGAGGAGTGTGTTACGATCATTCATGAAGAAGAGAGGGAAGGACCAAGGAGGTGTCTCAGACTGCAGTGCAGTGCCAAGAAAGATTTGGCCAGGCTGATGGGGAATCCTGGAATTGCAGTCACTGAGGAGTCCTGCGTATTTCCAGAATGGGCTGTCTTGGTACCTCTGTTGTGCTTCATCACAGGCTGAAACCAGTCCATGGGGAGTGTGGCCTTGGGGCAAATGCAATGGTGGATTCAGAGAGACCGGATCTGAGGTTGTTAGCCAATTATGCTCCCACAGCAAGTGGCCTGAGAGAGCATTTTCATGACTACTGCAGTCTAACCCTTGAGCCACACAGATCTACTTCTTCACATTGGTCTGGGGAGCAACTTCCCTTGCATACCTCTTTCTGAGGGGAATATTATAAGAGGGGTAGTAGTACAATTTCACAGCCATGATCAGGGATACTGTTTGATTGAGCTTGGTCTATAACCGTTCTCCAAGAATGGCTTTTGCAAGGGCCAGATTTGTGAATTAAATAAAAATATGATAGCCACCATCTTTGCCTCCTTTAGATCTTTAATGGCAGAACTAATGTCTGGTATCATCTCCAGGTTGCAGTATCATTTTTGACTATGTTGGCTGTGGGAAAGGACAGTTTCAAAGATTTCCACTTGGCTTTCCCACTATGGTAGCTCTTACCCCATAGGCCGAAGGGTCAATGTGGGGGTTGCTCCAATTGCCAAGTTGCTGTTGTAGTGGGTCTCATAGGAATCATTACAGTACATACTTTCTGTGGTATTTAGCCAAGGGATTCTGGATCTCAAGATTTGCTTGGGTCTGTGAACTGAGCAAAGGTCCATGACTTTTATAGATATTGTTGCTGGCTTCTTGTTTTTCCATTCTTGCCTTTTTTTTTTTTTTTTTTTTTTTTTTAATGTTAAGTAGTACACTTGTTGGCAGCCCTTCTATTTTGCTCCTAGGGAAATCGTGCTCTGTTAACCATTTTCACAACTTCCTGTGGGTCAAACCTCTTGACTGCTCTGATCTTGCAAGTCATTAAGGTGATTGCAACTTCTGGCTTCTGCAGTTAAATGCTGTCACCTGGTCTCTATATGTACTTCAGGGAGTTTTACCATATCATGAATATTAATGAGTCAGCTCAGTGCTGGCCTCTCCCACAGTTCTCTGTGGCTTACAGGAGAGCCACCACCAAATTTCTTAGTGATACTGTTGCCTCTCTTAGTGCATTCCTGATGGCTATGGGGAAAGATGTTTCTTCTGAGTGCTCCTATGGAACAAATCCTCTGGGAGGTCTTCTGGCCTTACTTAACTGTGCATCCTAGCATACCTACTTCCAGGTTCAGGATGAGGGTGAGCAGGAGACTCTGCTCCTACACAATCCTGAGAGTGAGTGGCTTCTTAAAATTTGCCCCCTTGTACTTCTCTTGCCTCACTCACATCTTGGTCTAGTCCGCTTCCCTTAGCCTCTTTATTTTTCCCTCTAGCGTCTGTCAGAGCAACTCAGGCATTTCTGCTTTGCCAAGTGTTGGGCATTTCTGCTTTGCCAAGTGTTGGGCATCACTGTTATCAGACTTCTCAGAGCCATCCTAGCAGTGAGTTTTCCCTATAACCTGGAATCTTTGACAGGTTTTAAGTCCCACATCCCAGAAAAAGTGACTTCAAGTCAATCGATTCTTGCTTACCCAACCCAGTCATATTCTGGCCCTTCATCAAGCACCCTTAAAATCCAGTCCCAGGGTCACCTGGCTGCTGCTCATTCGTGCTAATGAACTCTTGCAATCTCTCTCCCCCCCACTTTTTTTTTGGCGGGGGAGGATGTAATTAGGTTTATTTATCTCTTGCAATCTCTTTCTTCTTTAATCAGGCCAAGCCAGGTCCTCAGCTGGGTAGCCAAGAGTGGAGGAGAGGGCAGCTCCTGAGGTGGGGGCATCTGCTTCCTTGTTGTGGCCGGCCTCTGCAGTATTTTCCAACACAGTGGAGGTTCTTCATCTGGCTAGGGATGGATAGACCATCTCTGTAGGCTCTGAAGATTCAGGGAGACCTGCACAGCCAACATGTGCAAATCATCCATCCAAATGTTCCCATCCATTTTTTTGGGTTCCAGTGTTCCCCAGCAAGTATCCTCACCTTAGCATAACAGACCTACGTTGGCTGATAGCCAAACATCACTAGAGCTCTGCAACTTGAACTGTCTATCTGCAGCCTACTGCTCCCTTTTCTTCTTTTCCATTGCAGGAGATGAAAGCTTCTGTAAAAACAACCAAAAAAGGACCCTTTAACTGCTTGTCAATGGCCCTCATTTCTCACTACCTCTCTGCAGGGCATCAGTACCACTGAGCAGTTAATTAGCAGTCAACTCAGTCATCTTTGTAGCCACTTTGTTGTCTTTCAAACGCCTGAATGATTGGACCTGTACCAATGTTCCCTTCCACTGGGACATTTCCCCAGGTGAAATCTTTAGCAATTGGTCCCCCACCTCGTCTGAGGCACTCTCTGTGCCCTACCTATCATGCAGGAGAGCACTCTTTTAATCTAATGTTTTGGGGAGTGAGCTGGTCCCAAATTCCCATCTTCCTGCTCGTTTTCTCAGACTACTCTCTGTATCACCTGTGTTAGTTTGAATCCACAAGGCAAATGCCAAGGTGGGATTAGACATGAAAGAGGTTTTTGGAGAGGGAGCAGGGGGAGGCAGGAAGAAGCTTTAGATTGTCAGTGTAGAAGGGAAGAGGGAAGGACAGAGGATTGGGTAGGAGGTGTCACAGACTGCACTGCAGTGCCAAGAAAGGCTTGACCATGTTGCTGGGGAGTCCTGGAATCCATCACTGAGAAGTTCTACATATTGTCGGAATGGACCTGCCTTAGCACCTCTGCCATGTTCTGTCATTGCCTGGGAGCAGTTCATGGGAAGTGTGGCCTGGGGCAAATGCAGGGGTGGATCCAGAGGGACAGGATCTGAGACTGTCAGTCACTTATGCTCTCACAACAGGAGGTCTGTGAGACTGTGGCACATGGTAACCCAGCTGCTAATGATTTCTAGTCTTCACTGAGTTAGACATATCTGTATCTTACAGTTGATAACAGCTGAAAAGAAATAGGCTAAGTGGCACTTCTGGAATAATTATTTTAACACCATTCAGATGAGCACATTCCTTTTTTAATTTTAAAGAAGAAGAAGGCAAACTTAGTAAATGTATCTAAATAGTTTATATCATGTTTAAGTGGAATAACAAGTCTAGCCCAGGTTAGATGATTCAGACCCTAAACTTCCATTCTCTCTGGTTCCATAGCAGCTGATATATGCGAGTGCCTTTTTGCAGACAGATGTGGCCATGGTATAACTGAATGTTTCAGCCCATCCAGATAGTCACACTATCAATATCACAAACTTAGTAAATGTATCTAAATAGTTTATATCATGTTTAAGTGGAATAACAAGTCTAGCCCAGGTTAGATGATTCAGACCCTAAACTTCCATTCTCTCTGGTTCCATAGCAGCTGATATATGCGAGTGCCTTTTTGCAGACAGATGTGGCCATGGTATAACTGAATGTTTCAGCCCATCCAGATAGTCACACTATCAATATCACTGTGGAATTTTGGACCTACAGAGGGGCTAGAAGGGGCAAAATCCTGCTTTCTAGTCTGTGGTGCAGTGCAGTGGCCTCAGAGTGATTTGTGAGTCCTATATCATGCAAATATTTTTATTCATCTAAGTAGCTATTTACCCTGTTTTTCTCTTTCCTCTGTTTTCTTTCTCTCTTTATCCACTTCAGCGGTATTATTAGAGTCTGACACCATACCAGAAAAATTTGGTAATTATCAATGAGATTGATAAGGAGGCAATTTGTCATTTGGCAATCCAAGGCATTTCCTCGGCTTATGTCGGTTATCTTCAGCCTGTGTCCTGTTAGGTAACCTTTTTTTTTTTTTTTTGACTGCTGGATTATGTGCTTTTTCCTATTATCTTGACAAATCATTATCTTTTTAATGTTTCTCTAAATTCATTCCTTCTTTGGTATCTCTGTTTTTTCTATCCTTTGGTATTTTGGGAGTAATGATAAATCTTGGGTAGAAAAAATAAGAATGGTGGAGCATACCTTTGCATATGTCCATTGTACTTTTGAGACTTCTTTGTTCTGATTGTATTATCAGGAGAAATTCTCCAGATGCCTGTATGGCCAAGCTAAGTCAGATTACTCAGTACCTATCTATCTCCAAAGACACCTTGGATTTATAAGGAAATAAGGCAGAGAAAGGAGAGATTTCAACTTCAGTGACCCCTGTTCAGGACTGTAGAAATTCCCTCAGTCTTAATGAATAAACAGTTATGTGATGTTAGGGTCAAAACAGAAACTATGTGCTAGAGTCAGCAGTTGGGATATGCAGGTAAGCTGATAAGTACTGTTGAATTCTTAAACTGTAATAGATAGTGCAATAGATTATATGTGATTTTTGAAGCTCATTTATCTTTTGTGACATAACTAAGATTTTCTTGCCCTTTCTGTGATCTATCCGTGTATCTATAAAGCGTTTTTAATTCACTTTCTTTCATACTCCTTTTTTTTTGATTACTCAATCCAAATGGTGTAAGCAAGGAGGCATACTAAAGAAACCAAGTCAAAAGAGGTTGAGAAGATTGCCTGAAAAAATTAACCACCTCAGCTTTCTAGGAGGGTTCTGGCTCACAGATAGTTTCATTGCATGAGCCTCTCTTTTCTGTAATTTCTTTCTTCTCCCACTCACTCACGTCCCCGCACAAAGAAGTACACCTCAATCCAACCCCCCAAATTACAACAACATAAAAAGAGAATAAATTTTGTATGAAAGAATCATGCTTTTGGAATGGGAAGAGCAACTCTAACACTTTTGTGTTACAAAAGAGAAGTGCTAATATCGATAATAGATATGAAAATGGGTTTGACTATCAGGAGTTAAGAAAGAGGGTAAGAATTGTGATGCTGTTAGGGAAGGAGCTTTGATTTAAGAGCTGCATTATATTTATATTCAAAGGATTATTTTGATCTCCATTGCTTCCAATGAACCCATTTATAATTTTTCTTTTTCTCTTTCCTCCTCTCCCTCCCCACCCATTTAGTATCAGAGCAATCTTGTTTAAAGAATATTTCCTTTTTCTTAGGGAAGCCTCATTGAGTGAATCAAATCATTTCCTCCTAAATATCAGCATTTGGAATAAATTTTTCCTTATAAAACTATTTTGCTACAGAGGATGGAAAGCCAGTCATCAGGAGAGGATACTCAGTTTTAGTAGCTGAAAGAATGTTGAAACATAGGAATATTCCCTTATGTCAGAGAGGAGCTAGGGATGAAATTTTCTTGAGCTCTTATAGCGTCTATACAAATAGAAAGCCTTGCAGGATGTTTGGTCCTGTCTGAAACACCCATAAGACATTTGGTGCATGCCAATAGGCCCTTGAAATTTGATCCTATCCAAAATGTCTGTGACCATATTTGGTCCATGCCAAATGGTTTTGGATAGGACCAAATGTCGAGGACCTTTTGGTGTGGACCAAAAGTCTTATGTATGTTTTGGACAGCATCAAATGTGTGCTAACCATAGAAAGTCATTTGATTCTAACAGTAGATTATGAGATGTTATTAGTTTTATTGCACACACAGGGAAACTGAATGTAAGTAATTTTCCCAAGGCTACTGAACTAATATGAAAGTGGTTGGAGCTAGGAGTAGCTCCAAAGTCCATGATTTTCCCATTTTACTTCTCAGTATTAGACTATAATACTCCCTCCACCCCCACCGCACACACACACAACACACACACTCACACACACACATATACACAGCATTAGAACCATGTGTAACTCATTATCATTGTTTTTTATGGACAAACCTTAGGATTTAAGAATAAACTACCCTCTGAGGAGAAAACACGAATTATGAGGTGAGGCTATCCCAAACCAGACCTGAAAAGAAAAAACAAATGGTCTTTGACAAAGTTGATGCTTTCTCTTTAGAATATGTTTATCACTGGGCTTCCCTGGTTTTCCTGCCTCATCAGCTACCATTTCTGTTTCCTCTTCTTCACCAACCTATTAATGTTGAAACGACCCAGAACTTGGTTTCTGAACCTCTTCTCTTATCTACACACATTTTCTGCTTACATCTCATTTATTCCTGGGGCTTTAAATAACAACTCTATGATGATGACTGTAAATATTTGTTTCCAGCTTGGACTTCCCCCTGAACTTCAGATTCATATATTCATCCTCTTCAATATCTTCACTAGAGTGTCTAACAGACATCTCAGACCTAAGGTGTGCACTGTTAAACTCCTGATCTCCACCATTCCCATGCTCCATGAACCCACATACTGTCTTTCTCATTTTAATTACTAACAACTATTTGCTTCTAATGCAGGACGAAAACTGTCTTTGGATGGAAAGTGTCTCCTTTAGAAGCATTATAGTTGGGTTGTTTTTTCTTTTCTTTTAATCCATTCTGGTAGTCTCTGTCTTTTAATTGGTGAGTGTAATTCATTTATACTTAAAGTGATTGTTGATAAGGAAGAACTGTTTCTGCCATTTTCTATTTGGTTTTTATATAGCATATCTTTTTTGTTCCTCAGTTCCTCTAATGCTGCCTTCAGTTGTGTTTAATTTTTTTTCCCTTGTGTGTGATTTTGCTTCTCTCCTCATTTTCTCTTCTGTATAGACTTTTAGTTATTTTCATAGTGGTTACCATGAGACTTATAATTAATAATCCTACATTTATAATAATCTAGTATGAATTGATATCAATTTAGTTTCAGTACCATATAAAAACTCTGCTCCTAAAAGCTCCACTTCCTTTATGTTGTCACAAATTGTATCTTTATATGTTGTATACACATTAACATAGAATTATAATTATTTTTTATGCATTTGGCTTTCAATTATATAGGAAACAGAGAGGAGTTACAAACCAAAAATAAAATGCCAATTCCATTTACTTACATAGTTACATTTACTGGAGTTCTTTATTTCTTCATATGGCTTTGAGTTATTGTCTAGTGTGCTTTCATTTTAGTCTGAAGAAGTCCCTTTAGCATTTCTTGTAAGGCAGATCTGCTAGTGATGAACTCTTTCAGCTTTTATTTATCTAAGAATGTCTTGATTTCTCCTTCATTTTTGAATGATAATTTTGCTGAATATAGAATTCTTGGTTGACAGCCTTTTTTTTTTTTCCCTCCAGCACTTTAAATAAGTCATCCCAATGCCTTCTGGCCTCCGTGGTTTCTAATGGGAAATTAGCACTGGTCTTCCTTAGTATCATTTGTATGTGATAAATTACTTATCTCTTGCTGCTTCCAAGATTCTTTCATGTCTTTAGATTTCAATAGTTTGATTAAAATGTGTCTTGATGTGGATTGTATCCAATATGTGAAGTTTACTAGGAGTTTGGTCTCTTGGATGTGAAGATTCGTATTTCTTATTAAATTTGGAAGTTTTCAGCTATTATTTCTTCAGATAGTCTTTCTGCTCCTTTCACTCTCTCCTCTCCTTCTGGAACTCACATTATGCATATGTTGGCATACTTGATGTTGTCCCACATGTCTCTGAAGCTGTGTATCTGTATACACACTGATCTGTATCACTGTTTTCTGTTTGTTCAATATGTTCTTTGCTCCTTTCTCTGCTTTCTTTTGAATTAACTGCATATTTAAAAATTCTGTTTTATCTCCATTTTGTTGTACTCTCTGTTTTATTTTTTAGTGGTTGCTTTAGTGTTTCCAATATACATCATTACGTGATGACAGTGTACCTTCAAGTTATATTTGTATTAGCTCACACATAATGCATTAATGCAGTATCCTTACAATAGTATAATTCTATTTCTTTCCTATTGTCCTCTGTGCTATTGTTGTCATACATTTTACTTTTGCATAGATTGTATACCTCAAATACATGGGGAGCCGTACTTCTGCCTACCACAGTCCTACTAGTGGTCTTAAAGATCCACACTCATCCAATTTGTAAAATACATTGACCCCATCCCAAGATGCCCCAAAATGTCAACTATTTACAGGATTAACTCAAGCCTAAAATCTCATCACCTCAAAAGTCTCAAATATCATTATCTAAATCTAGTAAACTAGGTATGGATGTAACTCTGGGTATTATATATCCTGTGGAAAAATTTATTTCCAATTCTGTTTGTGTGAAACTAGTAAACAATTTACCTGCCTTCAAAATTGGTTAGGCATAGGATAACAGATGTACAGGAATATAGATATTCCCTTTCAAAAAAGAAGAAAATGGAAAGAAAAAAGGAGTCATAGGTCCCAAACAATTTTAGAATCCAGCCAGGCAAGCATCATATTTTAATGCCTAGGAATAATCCTCTGTAGTTCACAGTTTTGCCGCTGGGTTCGTGGCTGGATCTATGCCCTTGAAGCCATCCTTCTTTTTTGACAAAAAGTAGCACATATTTGCAGCTGATTAGTTTTATCTAATCATGACAATGTGTTTTCATTTCATACTCTCTCTGTCCAAGCTGGCAGCATTCCTGTTGGTATGGTATTCTTAAGAACCTTGTAGGTCTCTTACATATCTCATGGGATTTACTCCATTATATAAGAAGCTTTTCTACAGATCTTTTCTGGATAACCCCATTTCTATTCCTGGCTCCTGCTAAGATGACTGAGGTGATTTATAAATCATATACCTAATCTCTTTAAAGATCCCTCTGTGTGACTGAATACAGATCCTCCTCAACTTCCAGATAAGCCCATCATAAGTTAAAAATATCAGGAGTCAAAAATGCATTTAATGTACCTAACCTACCAAACATCATAGCTCAGCCTAGCCTACCCTAAATGTGCTCACAACACACTAACCTACAGCTGTGCAAGATTATCCAACACAAAGCCTATTTTCCAGTAGAGTGTTGAATATCTCATGTAATTTATTGAATACTGTATTAAAAGTGAAAACTAAAATGGTTGTATGTGTACAGAATAGTTGTAAGTGTATTGATTGTTTACCGTTGTGATTATGTGGCTGACTGGGATCTATAGCTCACTGCTGCTGCCCAGCATCATGAGAGAGTGTCATATGGCTTATCACTAGCCCAGGAAAAGATCAAAATTCAAAATTCAAGGTACAGTATTTACTGAACGTATATCACTTTCATACCTTGGTAAAGTAAAAAAAAAGTTATAACTCAAACCATTGTAAATCAGGGACCATCTGTACTCTGATATTTTGATCTAAGACACGAGCCTAAAGTTGTCCAGCTACATTCTTGGATTTCTCTCCAGAGCACAATTCCCTTAAAATGAATCTCCTAAAATTAGCATCTTTTGCAGTCCAGATAGACGGAGAATTTCCAAATTACCAAGTCCTGGTTCTTCCCTCAATCTCTCTCTCTCTTTCCCCAGGGAATTTATTATAGCAGCAAGAATAAACCAGCCTTCTCCTGCAAAACCTTGTTTGGAAATCTACTCAGCTATATATTCAAGTTCATAATTTACAAGTTTAGCTTTCTACATAACTGCAGGACAGAATTCACCTAAACTTCTGCTACTATATGGCAAAAATCCTCTTTCTAATTTCTGCCTGAGCCCTCACTAGCAGAGTCCTTAACATCAGTGTTTCTGCTAACAGTCTGTTCAAGGCAATCTAGACTTTTTCTGCACTGCAATCTTCTGGCTCTAGCCATTACCCAGTTTCAAAGCCACTTCCACATTTTTAGGTATTTGTTATAGTAGCACCACAGTTCTGGCACCAAAATTTGTGTTAGTTTTCCATTGTTGCTATAACAAATTACAACAAACTTAGTGGTTTTAATAACACGAACTGATTAGTTCTGGAAGTCAGAAATCCAAAGTGGGCTTCACTGGGCTAAAATAGAGGTGTCATCAGGACTGCATTCATCATTGGGATTGCATTCCTTCTAGAGGCTCTAGGGGACAGTCTACCTCCTTGCCTTTTCTGTCTTATGGAAACTTCCTGCATTTCTTGGCTCATGTTCCCCTTCCATCTTCAAAGCCAGCAATGATAAATTGAGTGCCCATATCACATCGCTCCAACCTTGCTTCTGTCATCATGTTTCCTTCTCTGATTCTGACTCTTTTGCCCTCACCATTCACTGAAAAGGTCTCCTGTAGTTACTTTGGATCCACCCAGATAATCCAGAATAATCACTCCATCTCAAGATCCTTAACTTAATCACACTGGTAAAATCTCTTTTGTGATGTAGTGTAACATACTCGCAGGTTCTATGAATTAGGATATGGACATCTTTGGGAGGCATTATTCAGCCTACAACCCCATTGTATAAAGCATTGTTGTATGTTTTCCTTCTCACTTCCCTCCCATGAAGTCACTCATTAAGTAACTACATGCAAAGATTTTCTTTAACAGAATGGCTACATATGAAAAAAAGAAAAAAAATTAGAGAAAAGGCAGAGTAGTAGAGAAGAAAGAACCCTGAACTTGGATTCTAGTCCCTGATCTGTTTGTCAGTAGCCATTTATCTTTTAAAAAATTTAACTCTCTGAATTTCTGTGTTTTTTATAAGGGAAAATAACTAGGAAGTCTCTTAGATCCATCTGTTTCTACTATCTGATAAATCTTATGTATTCTGTAGTTTGATTAAAGCAGGATATGAAATGTGCTCATTGTAGAATAGATTCAAGGCTTATGATCCAGAGCCTCCTGTAGATTTTCAGTTAATTCAGATCTTTGGATAACAGTGACCTACATTCTACTTTTGCTATAAGAAAAGAGCTGTACAAGTCTAATTGTGCATGAGGTAATACACCTAAATAGAACCAAACAGGCTATTGGTGGAAGGTCCAGGGGTCAGAGAGCAAAGATGAGAAAAAAGAAAGGGTTGGCATAAGCTCAGTGCTCAGGAGGGATACCTTCTAGCAGTGTTCCAAGGGGATCCAACCAAGGTGCAGGTAAAAGCCCATCATCAAACACTTACAAAGCCCTTCCTTGAGGTTGTGCAATGGAAAAACACACAGACAATGACTCAGAGCCTTAGCTGTGTGTGGGATCCACTGAAATAAACTGTCAAAGGGGAAAGGTGGATTGCAAAACTTTCCACCAGTGGTACTGTGGCAGTGTACAAATTAGGTATAGGGTGCAGTCTGAAGTCTTAGTCAAAAATATTATCAGTGATCAAGGAAGTACCTGCAGGTTACTAATCAGCATGTGGGTCTACATGCCTGAAAGGAGGTCTGGGAAGATGACTCCTCTGCTGGGACTCTGTCAGCTGTTCAGGGGCCATAGTGAGAAACAAATTTTACTGTGGCAAGAGGACCAGAAAAGTCTCCATTTTTGATCTGACCAATCACCCAAGAATCTTCACCATGTCACTAGCTTAAAGCTGATGGTGTGTAACAGGCTGCATATTGAAAGAAGCAGGGAGCATGCCAGCCACACTTCATATTGAGTTGAAAGAAGAGGTCAAACTCATTTTTCCAGAGTTCCATGGTCAGAGGCCATGAAGGAACATAGACAGACAGCAGAGTGAAGCAATGGATCATTAGAGATGGGATCAATTGTTTGGCTAGAATAGTTTGAACATAATTGCTGAGGACAAATCTCCATGTGGAAGGAAAGGAAAATCTCCCATTCTCACGCTAGAGAGAGCAGGGGTTATAAAGAAAGATTTCTGATGTTTAATTGTACTAATTTAAGATTACAGAAAATTGTCTTTATAAGGTTTTTGGCAAGTATGCCACATATTTTGTAAACTCCTTGATATGTGTCTAAAATAATTTTCTTTCAGGTGCTTTTAATCTTTAGCATGTGGGCACTGGATTAGTAGATTATATGAACCATAAATATACTGAGGAATTTGGTTAAAAATTGTAAAATTATTTGTAAGCCTGGATTGCTCTAGTAGTTTGATCAAAATGGTATACTTAGTATGAGCAGAAATATTTATAATATCTTTTGGTATGAGAAATAGGGAAACAATGCCAGTGGTGTAAATCAGACTCTGGACCCCCCCAAGCAAAGAATGAGCCTCTTCATGTCTTGCTCATTGGCAAGAGAATAACAGACTTCTTTTGGCTGATCCATTCTCAGGTCATAGTTGAGTGGAATGCATGATTAGAGGCTTCTCCAATTGATGAATATTACTGTAAGGCATAACTTGTCTTCTTTTCTAGGATTTGAAAATCCCAGTGTGGTGCAGAGGAGCTAGTGATGCAAAGGAGAGGGAATTATAGAAAAATACTTCTGGCTTTCTAGTAACGTTAGCAGTAGTAGCAAAATCAAGCTTCTGGCTTGGCAGTGGCAGTAGACTGGTTTGCAGGAGTAGCTGCAACCAAACTGAATGTACAGGGTAGTAGTGGCAGCAGTGCTAGAGATGATGGTGGTTGCCCCAAGATTGAGTTCCTGGGGGCAGTTGTGCAAGCCATAGTGGTTAGTATTCTTTGGCAGCATTAGTGACTGCTTCACTGGATGAGTTTAGCAGCACAATTTGGACTTCATTCCTCCCTACATAGCCCTAAGCCTGGCTTTCCAGTGCTCCTGTTTATTATGTAAGATGCTTATTGTCCTTAATGGATTCTTTTTGCTTTGGTTCTCCCAGACTTTGGTTTGCTGTTTGCAACTCAGAACCCGATGGATACTTCTGGGGACCTTTTTAAAATACAGATTCCGTGGCCTACACATAATCAATCAGAATATCTTGCATTTTTAAAAGATCATGAATTAATCAAGAATTTTTTTTCTATGGCAAGTGACCCAAACCCAAATTTAAACCAGTTTAAGCAAAAAAAGATAATGTGTTGACTCATATAATTTAAAAGGGAGTAGATATTCAGGCAGTATGAATGCAGAGTGTGAGCAGTGCCTTTAGGATTTGGTTTCCCCTTTTTCTAGTTCTGTCTTCTGTGGTGTTTTCTTTAGTTTAAAATTTCGTATGATAGCGAGATGGTGACCGAGACTTCAGAGCTTACATCCTCTCAGCTTGTGTTCTAGTAGACAGAGCACTTGTCTTTGTCCTAGAAGCCATGGTTCTGATGGAGATCCATGTTGGAAACCATCACTGTGGCCAAGGGAATGCAAAGCTCCAGTAGTTGATCTGATTCTCCTGCCACCTCTGGAGTCCACATTCTCTTAGGAGTGCTTTTTCTCCTTTCATTCAGTTGACAGTGTCAACTTTTTGTTAACCATCTTTCCTGAGGGCTGTTAGACATCCTCATGCTTGCAGCTGAGTTGTATACTTATTAACTCATTTTTTCCTTGAACAGATTGAACACTTACTAGGCATTGTGCTAGGCAAAGGGGATTTAAAGTTGAATATGATATGATCCTTCTTTTAAAAGAGTATAGATTCTAGCTGGGGGGAAGACACATAAGTGAACCTGTATTTAAATCCATTTGATTTAATATGGAACATCTGTTGAGCTCTTGGCACTATTCTAGTGCTGGGAATAACAGCAGTGAACATAAGGTGCTTGTCCTGATAGAGCTTACATTACAATGGAGTAAGACAGAATATAAACCAATAAACAAACAATATAAGAAATAATGATAAATACAATTGAAAATTAATCAGACAAGGCCTCTGAGAGGATGGCAGAGATGTGAAGGAAGTGAGGGAGTGAGCATGCGGATATCCTCAGGGAAGAACACAGTAAGCAGAGGAAGCATTCATTGTAAAGGGCCTGAGGCAGGACCATGCTTGGCCAGTGTAGTTGCAGCAGAGTGTTGGAAAGAGTTGTTGGAGATGTGTTTAGGGAGTTAGTGGGGGCTAAGTTATGTAGGGTCTTGTAAACCATTGTAGTGCCTCTGATATGAGAATAATTTAGGGATTCTGAGCAGAGAAGGGACGGAATACAACTAATTTTCGAAGAGTCACTCTGGCTATTTTATGAAGGGAGACAAGGATATAAGCTGGGAGACCAGCTAGGGGGCTGTTGCATAACCCAGGCAAGAGAGAATGGGCTGACCAGGGTGATGAGTAGGAAGTGGCTGGGTTGTGGATATATTTTGATGGCAGATCTTCCAAGATTTACTGGTGGTGTAAATGTGAAGTATAGGAGAAAAAGAGGAGTCAAGGATGACTCCAAGGTTTTTGGTTTGAGCAACTGAAAGAAAGAAATTGCTATTTACTGAAATGGGAAGGATTGCCAAAGGAGTTTGTTAAGCTGTCAATTAGACATTCAAATGCCTGTGTTGAGGTGGGTGTTCTGGAGTTCAGAGTAGAGTTTTGGGTTAGGATACGTATTTGGGTACTGTTATCCTTAATAGGAGGCATTTAAAGCTATGAAAGGGATGATATCACCCAGAAAGTGAGTGGATAGAGAAAAGCACTCCACGTTTTTGAGATCAGGCTGATCAGGAGAAGCCCAGAGGGGATGCAGTAGTAGCTGCTAGTGAGATGGGAAGAGAACCAAGATAGAGTGCTTCCTAGAAGCCAAGAGAAGAAAGTCTTCCAAGAAGGAGGGAGTGATTAATTGTATCAAATGCAACAACTGTGATAGGTCAGTCAGATGAAGACTAAGGAATGACCGTTGTTTACAGCTGTGTCAGAGATGTTTATGACTTTGTCAAGAGTTATTTTGCTAGAAGAGTCAAGATGAAAAGACCAATTTAAATGTGTCTCAGAGATAAATGGAAGAGAGGAAGGGGTTACAAAGTGAATATTGACAATTTTTTGATGGGGTTTGCTACAAAGGAAAGTAGAAAAATGAGGAGGTAGCTGGAGAGGTTGTAGGGTCAGGTGAGGTCAGTGTGATCAGCGAATATTAGTATACTCACAGTGCTTTGGGAGTACATAAGAAGTTTGCCTGCAGCAAATTTCAGGATGGTGTTTAAAGGAAGGTCTAGGAGCCAGTAGTAATAGCAGGTGAGGAGAAGATTTTTCAAAAGAGGGATATGTTTGAAGGTACATAAGTGTGACACAACATGCAAACTGCAACTAACGTGGAATGGCTGAAAGAAAAATCCACGAGGCAAATTGGTAGGATATTAGCCTAAAGGATAGTCAGAGTCACACTTTGAAGTGACTTTTACTTTGTGAGCTAAAAAAGACTTTTGAAGTATTTTAAGTAGGGGAGTGAGGTAATGAGGTTTGCATTTTCTGAAGAGAAATCTGGAAGCAGTGCGGAAGATGAGCTAAATGGGGATAGACTAGCATCAAGGAGACAGGAGACTGTTGCAGGAACTCAGGTGAAAAGTGACAAAGGACTGAATTTAGGCAAATGGCAGTGAAATTAGAGGAAACAATATGCATGATGTGAAGAAGGTAGGAGCTACAAGACTCTGACTGGGGGTCAAGGAGTGGAGTGTGCCAGGAAGAAATGTAGCTGGACTTCACGACTTCCTTTAGGCATTAGATGGATGGCAGTTCTTTATCAGAGCTAAGGACTATAGGAGTAGTTTTAAACGTACTATTTTAGTTTTGAATATGTTGATTTTAAGAGGTGCATGGGAGGTTTTAAGTTGGGAAATCTAGTAGACATGAATTTGGAATCCCAAACAGAGTTTTGGGCTGAAGACACAGATTTGGGAATCACGAGACATAAGCATCAGCTAAATCATGAATTTGGATGAAGTCACTCAGAGAGAGGGTGTAGAACAGAAGTTTTTAATCTGAAATTAACTAAATGTAGCTGGAGGAAAATGTCCAACTGTGCGGACTGGTCCCAGTCTAAATCTATGACCACCTATTTTAATCAATCCTCCCATGGCAGCGCAGCAATCTTATTTTTCAAGCCTCTAACAACCCTTCGTCTCTCCTCACTCTCAGCTGATAACTTGACATCTAATTAACTGGGAAAATAAGAACAATCATAAGAGAACTACCTTACCATCTCACCATCCAGTCTACCAGTTACTCTGCATCTGTACACACGCTCTGCTTTTATTCCTGTTGCAACAGGGTGTGCTGCTCAAGCTCCTCTCTAGAGCTGTGCACTGGATCTTGTCTCCTCTCTTGTATTCAAGGACTCTGCTTCTGCAATCATCATCCCCTTTCTCTTTTGCATCATCGGTTTCTCCTTTACTCATCATACCTTTCCGCATGCTGTAATATGTCCCGTTGGAAAAAGGTCTCTTGTGACTCCACATTCCCACCTCACTCCTCCTTCTCCTATTTCTCTGCCCTTTTTTAATAGGAATTCTCTTGGAAAGAGTTGTCTGTTATCACTCCATCACCTCCCATTATTTTTGGAACACACTCCAGTCAGCCTCTTGTCCTCTGATTCCACTTAAACTGATCTTGTGATTGGCAAAGATTTCTTTCTTGCCAAATTCAATAAACAATTTTTAATCTTCATCTTACTCATCCTCAGCAGTATGTGACACACTTGATTACTCCTCCTTTCTTGAAACACTTTTTTGTTGTTGGCTTCCAGAGCTTGTATTTTCTCTTTTCTTTTCTTTTCTTACCAGCTGCTTCCTTCTCAGTCTGATTCACTGGGTCTTTCTATTCTTACTGAAATTAAAAGAGTGAAATACCCCAGAGCTGAGTCCTCAGCTTTCTCTTCTCTATTTGCTGTCCTCCCTAGGTGATCTCATCCAGAGTCATGGTTTTAAATAACATTTGACGCAATATTTCCTCTCCATGACTCTCCATACCTTGCTTTGTTTTTCTTCATGGCACTTATCACTATTTGAAATCATGTATGTATTTAAACTTATTTCTTATTGTGTGTCTTCCCCATGAGAACAGGGATCTTGTCTGTTTTGTTCTCTGCTATATCCTCAGCGACTAGGGCAGTGCCTGGCACATAATAAGCTCTTAAAATATTTAATAAACATATGTTCTGAAGAGGCTCCCATAGCTTTTTTCTTATTCTTAACTCCCCAAAGAGAAGGATTATTAATCTCTAAAGTGAAAAGATATAAGAGCCAAGGAAAGACACCTAAGGAGTATAGATTTTTAAGAGGCAAGCAAGAGAAGGGATCCTGAAAAAGAGATGAAGAATTAATAGAAAAAAGGGAGGGCCCAACGTAAGCCCCCCAAGCTAAATAGTTAAGATAAAGGCTGAATAGTATTTAGGTTGGATAAGGGAAGGACAAGTGTGATTTCATGTGGTAAATAAGAAACTTTTATTATTTTGGATCTGTGGAAAGAGGAACAACAACAAAAAAAATGTGAAATCCTAATCTGGTTGATGGGACTTTGCTTGGAGGGAGAGATGGTGCTGGAGGTAAGAGGTGGTGCTCAGAGGAAGGAATAGGTGCTGCTGTAACAAATACCTAAACAAGTGGCCTTGGAAATGGTTAGAAGGTAGAAACTGGAAAAGTTTTGAGGAGCATCGAGGAATATGAGCGGTAAGGGAAATTCTGGTGAGAGCTCAGAAAGAAAGAAGGAGAGCTAGAGAGAACGCTTCCATCTTCTTAGAGAATACATGAATAATCATGAACATAATGTAATGTTGGTAGAAATAAGGACATTGAAGGCCATTCTGGTGAGGTGTCAGATGGAAATGAGTAACATGTTATTGGAAACTGGCGAAAAGTCAGCCCTTGGCATAAAGTGGCAAATAACGTAGCTGAATTGTGTTCATTTTCTAGCATTTTGTGGAAGGTAGAACTTGCAGGCAATTAAATTGCCTGAACTGAAGACATTTCTAAGCAAAGTGTTGAAAGAGTGGCTTGGTTTCCTCCTACCTGCTTAGAGCAAAATATGAGAAGAGAGAGATGAACTGAAGAAGAAATTGTTAAACCAGTTACAGAACCAGAACTTGAACATTTGGAAAATTCTCAGCCTATCCATTTTGCATAAAATGAGAAATAAATCTATGTTATTTAAGCCAGCCAACCTGTGGCATGTTGTCACAGCATTCCGAGCAGACTGAGAGATTTTGGTAGCCAGCAGCACGGGGAGGGGTGCAACACGCAGCATGGTGTGCTGGCCACTTTTCCCTCTGGATTCAGCTCAGCTCAGGGTTTTGCTCTGAATCAGAATGGTCTGGGAACTGGTTCTTCAAAAGATTAAGCTCCTCGCTTAGTCCTTCCTAGGTAATTAATTGTCAAGGTAGCTCATTTTCTCATTTCCTGAGAGGAGGAAGTTCTTCTGGGACAAAGAGGATATAGCCCGAGTAAAAGGCTACTTGGCCTCAAAATGACTGCTTTCTCTGCCTGACTCAGAAAGGAGAATGTGGTGTATCTTGCATTCCTGCCTCGAAGAAAGGTTTTAAAGCATAGAAATGTGGAAATGAGCAAGTAATTCAAGGGCCTCAGGGTAAGGCAGAGGTGCCAAGGCTGCCCAGAGGTAGGAGTTTATAGCAGGCGGAAAGACATCCTGAGGACAAGTTTACACAAGAATGCTCAGGGAGGGACATAAAAGGAGGTGAGGCAAGAAGCCTCAAGATTAACTTGGCATCTTGCAGATCTTTTTGACAAAATCCCCAACCAGAGGCTGTCAAAAAGCCTTCCTGTGCTGTCCTCAGATGCTTGCACTTGCCCCAAACCTTCTTCCTTGCTGGATGTGCAACTTGAACCTTTAGATACTCAGCCTTGGCAGCATTTGAAGTAAATCATTTCTTGTTTAGCACTTGCCCCAGGTGGGAGGGGAAGACTCTCTCCAGCAGGTGCTGGCATGGCTAACACAGACCTGTGGCCCTTCCAGGTAATATTTTGAGGAGAAACGCAGAGTGATTTCCTTCCTTCAGGCATTCTCCCCATCTCTCTCCCTTCCTCCAACATGAACAATTTTGAGGTTCTGCTGAATAACTAGATTAAATGTTCAATTCTCTATTTTACTTATCTGCTGAGATATATAAAGCTTCTAAAGAAAGTGATACCTTTCAGAGCAAGGGGTGGGTTAGCAAATCCACTATGCTTTTGTTCTTTAATTACTTGTTAAACTTTCAACTAGAGCAACTAAGGATTGTACCCTCTATTTAACACTTCTTTTGTTAAAAAAGCATTAATGGATTCACACTTCTAAAACCTGCAAGAGGTTATGCTTTTGCTAAAAGATGAGTATTACTTAGCCTTTCTGAGGCACCTGCAAAATCCTTAACAAAGAGGTATGTCCCACTGGCAAGGCTTCAAAGATGAAGCTAGAAACTTCAACAATATTACTGTAAATGTAGTTTTTACCAATGTGCCAAAATTTTGTCCATATGGCTTGTTTCCGTTTGGAGGTATTTACTATTAATGTACCTACCATACTTCAATTTGATGAAGAGCAGCTATAGTTTGTTAATGCTTTTACTGACAAAAGTTATTTAGATAATATCTTACAATGTGGAGAGCAATGAAGCCCAGTCTAAGAAATAATGCCTAGCAAAGCAAATTAAAAGTGAGAATGTTCGGACAGTTTTGTAGTATCAGGAAGAATGACATGCTTGCAGAATTTCTTCTTGCCACCGAATTGACAGGTACTAATTGAGCTTGAAAGATTTACTGTTGGATACCGTACTGCTTGTAAACATGCTTTTTGCAGAAAATGTATCAGTCGACAAAATATGAGGCTATTCTTACCGAATAGTCTGATTCTCTTAATTCATGGTTCCCAAAATGTGGTCTCTGTACAGCAGCATCAGCTTCACCTAGAAACTTGTTAGAAATGCAGATTCTCAGGCCCCACCCAGCCCTACTGGACAAAAACTACATGGCTGAGGCCCAGCAATCTGTATTTTAACCAGTCCTCCGGGCGATTCTGATGCGTGCTAAAGTTTGGAAACTGCTGTCTTGAACCCAAATCAGTACGGCCAACAGTGCTTTTTCAGTTCCATAATTACCCAGGAGTCCTTATGTTGGGAGATGTTGAGGCACCAAATGTGACTGGTCAGACTTTTTATAGGCAAAATGCTTTATCTGGATAGATAGGAGATTGGTGATTTTTTTCCTCATGAACTCATTCAACAAATATTTTTCTGAATGCTTAACAACGTAGGCACTAGATAAACAACAGTGAGTAAGATAGAAAAGATCCCTACTTCACAAGATACCATTCTGAACTGAATATTATGTTAATATAGACGTTAATTTAACCTCATGGCTCAAATTGCATGGTGATAGTCTGTAAGGGGAAAAGTTTTTATAATAATCATCTGTCCCGGTGGGTGAAAACTGCTCACTCTTTAGAGGGAAAATTTGAATGCTTTCTGCACTTGATCTGATGTAATAACACTGTTGCATTCATGTTAAACGAATACAGCCCCTTGAAAAGTGAACAATTCAATCAGTTGTTTCAGTAAACAACTCCAAATGCCTGGGTTTTATAACACTGAATTGTCCAAACCACCTACTGGTGTTAGAATTATGTCAATTTAGCATGATTATGTGGAGGATTATGTCTGAAGATTTCAGTGGAAAAAACACTGGTGAATGAAAGCCAGCATTTGGAACATAAATGATCCTGCTTGGTTATTACCTGATTTTCCTGTTTTTTTTTTTTTCTTCTCAGTGTTCCAGTTTATTTTATAATATACACAGCCTACCTGTTTGAAAAGAGATCATCCATGTTAACAATAAGAAATGACTTAAGAAAAATTTGGGACCCATACTTAACTATATAAAATTTACCTGGTTGCTAAGAAATAAATGACAATTCCAGTTTTCCTCCAATTTAGTGCTTTTGTTACAAGCAAAATATGAAGTTAAGCATATTGTAATTCTCTCCACATTTCTTGAATTTTCTAATATATATGGTAGGGGAATAGCAACTTTTAGTAAAGGAGACACAGAATCTGAACTTGTTTATTCACATAAAGGACCTAAATATTTACATTTCTGTCACTATGAATATCTTTAAAAGTAACTTTTAACACCAGTTTAATACTTGCTCTCATGGTGCCTACAGACCAGCTTTAGAGAAGCAAACAGGCGATTCTCTTATAGTAAAATGTGTTAAGGGAAATTCAGAATGCTGTGCAGGAATTTAGGAAGGGGATATCTAACTTTTAACTGGGAATTCAGGAAGGTTTCCTGAAATAAGGGACTTGAGAATGGAAAGATGATTAAGATTTAGCGAGGCCAAGGGGAGGAGCAGGCGTGATGGAGGTAGGTGGAATAACATATGCAAGGCAGAAAGGGAACCTGGCTGTTTTTAGTAAACTGTAAATAGTTCAGTGTGTCTACAGTGTATAATGTGAGGAACACAATATGAATTTGGGGAAGCATGGAGAAACCATCATTATGAAGGATCATTTATGCTAGGTTTCAGTGCTTGGAGGTTACCCCATTGGTGGTGGCCAGTTATTGATTTTATGGGGAACAGGATGTAGCGTGATCAGATTTGAATTTTAGTAAAACCACTTTGGAGAAAGTTGGAGACTGTTGTAGAAACAGTGGAAATAGAGAATAGTAAGTTGAAATAGGCAATGGCAGTGGTGATAGAGAGTAGCTTAGAGAACTTTATTAAGAGGTAAAACCAGCCAACTTGGTGATTAGCTGTGAGAGAAGGAAATCACAGAGTTAAAGATAATTCCCAAGAATCTGACTTGAACAACTGGTTGGTGACATTTACAGAAGCCAAGGAAGAGGAGAAGCAAGTTTAGAATGGAAGATTGAGTTCATTTTTCAACCTGACAAGTTTGAGTTGGTTGTGGAAATTATAAACTAAGATAGTCAACAAATAATTAGATATACAGGCAAGACATCTGGTAATAGGGCTATAAATTTAGAAGCTTATAGATGTAATAGGATCCGCCGAAGTGCATAGATTCATATACTTGAAAGTGTGTAGAGTGAAAAAAAAGTTCTGAGCATGATCCTTGTAGAACAAAAAACTTTAGGGACAGGCAGAGGAAGAGAATACTATGAAAGGTATTGAAAAAAATAATTAGAGGTAGAAGGAAGCCTGGAAGCATGCGTCATAATAGAAGCTAAGGGAAGAGTGTTGAGTGGAAGGAGTGATCAGCTACCATCAATGCTGCTGCGAGTGCAAGTCACACTGAAGTTCGTTGTATTTAGCAACAAGGAGGTCACCGGTGACCTGCTGAGAGCTGTTTTTGCTGAAAACAGAAGAGTCACAAATTGAAGTGGTTAAGGAGTGAGTCAGAGTTGGGCAAATGGAGATTGTGAATCTAGACAGATCTCTAAGTAAATTGGCTTTGAAGGAGAAAAAGGAATGTGACACTGAAGGAGGCTATTATATATTTTTAAAAGATGACCTAGTGTTGATGGGAAGGAATTAGCAGAAGTGTTTGAAGAATCTTAAGTGACAGGAGACAGGTGAAAGGTTGAGTTTCCAAAGAAGGCTGAAGGAAGTGGGATTCAAAACTTAGAGGAAGAGTTAGCCTTAGACAGGAGGAACTGGAAGGAAGACTTATGGAGTTTTGAATTTTGTGATGCAAAGTTGAGGGATTTCCCATTTGATGGGTTTTATTTACTTTATGAGGTAGGATAAATGGTCATCTACTGAGTATGCAAAGTGATTTTGACATTGGAAGTTTGAAAAAGGTAGAGGTTTGTAATAGATATTCTTACACTGTGGCCTACAAGGGAAAAGCAAAATAAAGAAAAAAAAATGCTGCCAATTAAATTATAAGATGCCCCCAAGTTTTAGAAACGCTAAAATACATAAAATGGGCATCTTAAAAACCAATGAAACAATCTTTTGATAAGATGCAAAGAGAGTAAAGAGAAATCACCCACAGCAACACAAACAGAAGATGTAAACAGAAGTTCTGATGTTAATTAACATGAAAAGAGACAAAGTGGCAGCTACGTCAGCATAATACAGCAAATAAATCAATAAATTGTAACAAGTAAGAGACAGGATAACAAGACTGAGAAAGAACCCAGTCCAGAAAACATACAATTAGAAGGAACAGAAAAAAATTCTCCATGAGTGTTTTATATATAGAAGGATTTAATAAGAACATAACATATTCAGTGTATTCAAGGCCACAGTGTATTCAAAGACCTCTTGAGGTCTGAGAGTGTATCTTCAAATGTCCAGCTGCAAGTATGGGTTGTCTTTGATCTTTATATTTTATCTTAAAAATTCATGCTGCTTTTCACACTTTTAAAAAATATATATAAATGTAATGTCTATGCCTCTAGGTCTTTGAGTAAATTTGATGGTCAAGGAAAGTGTGTTAAGATTATCCGGTTGCACATGTAGCCCTCATTACACCACCCTATTCTTTGTTTGAAAAGCACATAAAAGGGCTAAATCAAGAAAAGCTAATTGTTAATCAAGGAACAGCTATCAACCAAGCATGGTGCCATGTTACTGTGGGGCGTTACAAAGAAGTTGAGAATATAGTCTCTGCCTTTGAACTGCCTCCAATTTATTTGTTTTCCTTTAACAAGTCATCAAAGAATTATGCTTAACCTGATGACTGACTGGGCTAAGAAGGTCTACGATGAATTTGCTTGACAGGATGGAAAGTCCCTACCAGTGTTTGTTGTGCACTTCCAGGGACTTGCTAATGCATTTGTTTTGGACTCCAAGGCATCGGCAGCTTCTGTAGCATTCTGGCGTCTTGGGAAGGGGATCAGGTGCCCTGCTGGCACAGGAGACAGTGTAATGAAGATAGGAGTTTTTAGGCTTTCACATTTGGGACCAGTACAGTAGAGGAAATGTGAATGAACTAGATCCTACATTAATGAGGACATCCAATTCAGTAAATTTTTTGATACACATTATCTTAAACACAGAGTTACGCAGAGTGAGGAAATTGTCCATAGGCAAGTCTCTTACCAGGGATGTGAAAGTCACATTCAGGACCCAGTCTGTCCGTTGTTGTTTAACTTCTCTGTTTCCATCCCCTTTTCTTTACAGTGATCCTGATGCCTAAAGAGTCCCAAGAATAAATAAACAGGTTCTCCAAATAATGAACCAAAGGCTTTAAGCCGTATTTAGCATTCTGCATTTACTAAAAATTACTAAGACATGATCTTTAGTTTTAAGAAGACATTTAACATCAAGGATTGTTATAGAAAATGTTTGTTAACCTTGAGCAAAACCAGAGGTTTTTTCCATCTTCTGAGCTGTATCTCCCTATGATTTTGTCCCAAGTTTCCCCTCTGCACTTCTTGGGTCTGGCTGTCAGGGGTCTCTGGCGGGGAGGGTGCCTGTACCTGTCCCTTTCTGTCCTGACCCCATTCTGGGATCCCTGATCTTCCTTAGCACCCTTGCTTAATATGCTGCTGTGGAAGCTCCTGACTTTGAACTTGGAGTTCTCCCAGGACAATCCTGCCGCTTCTTCTGACCCAGATACACTTCATTCTTCAGAAAGAAGGCACCTGCCCCCTTGCTCTGACCCGAAGCCTTGTAAGATCATCAGCATGACTCTTCTTCACCAAGTTCCCACCGAGGTAGAAGAACCAGATGTCCTGATTCTGAAATATCTTTGCACAGGTTATCATCCAAAACTGAGCAGAAGATCTGACAGGGCAAAGGGCAAGGCACAGTCATACTGATGTGCAATAAGTTATGCTTCCTTTGTTTGTTTATTTATTCAGTAGAATTGAATTCATCATAATCCTTGGTTTATAAAATGCTATTGTCATTGTTTCATAAATGGCTCTTTAATTTATTTTTAATCATTTATTTATACTTTTAATAATGTAATGGACACTGAGTCTACTACCTATTCAAGAACTAATATGTTCCCAATCAATTATCTACCTCTGTATTTCTTTTCTCCTTACTTATTTTTAAACTTCTCCTTTTATTGATAACAATGAGACCTTTGCCAGTTATGAGGTGAAGCGGATATCTTTACTTAAACATAATCTAGTTTACCAAAAAAAAAAAAAAAAAAATTCCTCTAGGTGCCAAAGTTCCTGGTGTAGCCATTCATAAAGAGAGTTTCATGAGTTATATAATGGAGCTCTAAAGACCTGGTGTGGAAATTCCACCAGGCAGAGGTGTGGCTAGGTTATTATTCTGTGCTTTGTAAGGGCACATCAGTGTGGTATTGCAAGGATGCTGCCCGATATGGTGCCAACATCCATAGAGGACAAAGACAGTAAACGCTGCTGTTTGTGTTTAGTTGTACAAATAAGCGAATTATTTAAGGGTGAGAGATGCTTTTAACATTTACAAATTAGAACTATTCTCTCCTTTAATCCAATTCAGAGAAAGTATGACTCACACAAATCTTCCTTTATGTTTCATATTGGCACTGGATTGCGTGCTGGTTGGTAAGCTGCTAGTCTTTGAACAATTAACTCAGACCAGACTTTCTTTTTTCTTAAAGTTTCTGACCATATTAGTCAGATTAGTAAAGGAGCCCTTTAGTTTAGTGATTTTGTTGTTTGTTAATCTGGACCATCGGAGGAATTTTTCCCCCTGCAGCTGGCTGTATTCTTAAATTCTTGCCTGAACGTGCCTGGATCTGGAATGAAATTCTGCCTTGCTCTACAAAGCGTTTCTCCGTATTGTCACTCCTCCAGGACTGGTGACTTTCTAGTTTAGAAGATTTCACTCAGGCTACAGCTTTTCTTAAAGATCAACATTTCTGTAGAATTATAGCTGAAATCTGTCCTTTACAAAGTAGCTGGTTATAAATAATTTCAGGAAGGAAAAGACCCATGATCATTCTTAACTTAAAGCATTATTTCCCCCTTATATTTTCAAAAAGTATAGTTATTAATAATTGAGACATACTCTTTTTCCATGTATGAAAGCAGCTATTCAAAGTGACAGGTTAGCCTTTTACCTCACTGGAAAAAGCGTCCCAGCTCAGATCAGGCCATTAGCACCACCTAGTGTATCACACATGCATGGCAACACAAAGTCAAACTCGAAGACAAAACATCCAAAAAAGTTCTTTAGATCTTTGCGAAAATTATAAGTAGAGCCATCTGCGAGAAACTCCTTTGTGACTCATACTTTCAGCTTTGATAGTTTTTTTTTTTTTAATGAAGCTGAAGACATGGAACATAAGAGGTTATGTCAAAGAAAAGAGCACCAAGATCATGTGGAAGGAAACGTGTAGGGGCCCTGGGGAAGGGGATTAGCACTTGCTGAGTACCTGCTATGTACCTGTGTGCTCTGTGTGCTCTGCTTCTGTTTTCTTAAAGAAGGGAGTGGAGTTAGGGCTTTTCTCTCACTAAATATTCTTTGGTGCAAATGAATGATACAATGGGCTGATGTTATTATGTGACTCTAGGTCTTTTCCAGAACCTGCTAAGTCACTGTTGGGAGACAATTCTATGTGGGGCTCTTGCACATCTAGTGAATAGAGGCACTGACAGCCTCATGTTTCAGATTATGTTTTCAACAGTGTTTTATAGTGCACAGTCTTAGAAAACAGAGATAGCATCGCCCTTCAGAGCAGAGGTTTGCTTTTTATCCAGTATAATAATGTCTCCTTCTGGAGCAAAGGTTGTGCAGGTTTGCTTGCAGCCATTATGAGATTCGGGTCTCCTAAGCCTGAGGTTGCTCAGCTGTGATGCAGATCCATGGTGAGCACAGCATCCACCTGGGCGTCCCCAGCTGTGCCACTGTGGGTCCTGGGGACGGGGACACCAATACAGATATGAAGCTTGTGCTTATGCTATGGCTTGAGTGCTCAAGTCCTTTTCTCTGATCCAGGAATCTTGTGTCTTCAAGCAGCACGCGTGAAACTGGCAGGCTAACTGTTTAGCACACAAGCAGGGTAACATCTTACCCACTTTGCTCTTCTTGACAGTCACCAAGTCAAGTGGCTGCCTAGTTGCTAGAAGCTTGGTTCCTATGGTCGTGTGGTGCCTGCCCTCCCCACCCTCAAGAAAGAGGGATCCCAGTTCATCATGCTTTTGCTCTGACTACAGTCTTGCTCCATTAAAAAAAAATCAGATATTAAGAATAATCCAAATATTAAAAACAAAACCCAGCAGATTATTACGCATATGATATGTAGCATTTGTATTACTTCACAGTAACACTGGAATTCTAGGAACTGATTTTTTTTTAATACGTTTAGTGCAGTTTCAGCTAACTGTTTATAGCATGATGAATTTCCAGGACTCACTAGAAGTGTTTATTATGTTTAGCATAAAAAAAAACCCCAGAAGGCTGAAGGCATTTTCTTCTGAGCTAGGTTTTTCTAAAGATACAGTTTTTCTTAAAAATATGAAGATGAATATATGTATGTATATGCGTGACTGGGACATTGTGCTGTACACATTGACACATTGTAATTGACTGTACTTCAATAAAAAAAATAGTTTTTCTTATTTCCAGAAACCTAAAAACTGCTCTCAAACTTTAGAATTACAGTGTAAGAGAGGGTTTGTTGTGTGTGTGTTAAAATGCAAATTACTTAGTTTCTTTTTTTTGGTATATATATGTTTTTAATTGAAGTATAGTCAGTTTACAATGTTGTGCCAATTTCTGGTGTACAGCATAATCCTTCAGTCATACACAAATTACCTAGTTTCTAATTCACTGAATCTGGGCTGGGATCCAGGATTCTGCTTTTTCAAAATGTAACTTTGGGGTAAGTTCTGGTGCTGGTGTCTTCAGAACCACATTCTGAGAACTGTCTTAAAACATAGAAGACTCCTTAGGCAAATGAATGACTTAAAATATGTAGTTTTCTTCCCACATGGGAACTATCACCTCTGATAATGAGTTATTTTTTGATAGGTTGCTGATAGCCTTTGTTGTAAGAATAAGTGAGTGCCACCTAGGTGTAGGACTGCTTGTGATTTCCAGTGCACAGGATAGTAAATGGTGGCTGATACAGTTAAATATGTTTTTTATTTAGTCAGGAAATACTTACTGAGTCCTGGCTATGTGAAGAAATATGTCTATTGCTTGAGATGGTTTCATTTTCAGATCCATTGCCTTCCCTTCCTCATTGTTTCCAATTCTTGTAGTTGGGTTTTTATGAATAGGGACTGAAACCCCAGAGGGCATGGATTTAGTCTTTCTTTATCCTACTCAAAAACATTTCATTGGGTACTCATGAAAATTCATAATGTAGGTAAAAGACCCATTTTATTCTCATTTTACCAATATGAAAACTATTGGGCAAAGATGGTAAATGAATTGTAAGAATCACTCAAGTAGGAAATGATTGAACTAATGCTTGAATCTTGATTTTCTGACACCCAGCCTCCACTCTTTACTGTACACAACACCACTTCCCATATGAGTTCTACAGTGATCCTATTACATATTGGATATAGTTTGATTTTGATTAAATGAGATTTACATGAGCATTTCTGAGATAAAGAACTTCCTGTCGTCTAAGCATGGTACACCTGTGCAGCAAAGAAAAACAGTGACATCCTTATGATGTCATAAAAAATACCCCAAAGGAAAAGACAGGGTTCTGTTTTCAAAAATGAAGTGGTGTCTGCAATAAACAGAACCAAGCCTAATTACAGAACGTCATGCTCTGTCCTCAAGACATGCATGCTGAATTATCTTACCAGTCTTCAGAATGCCCCATGCGAGAGGGGGATGGAAAAGGCAGCGCAGAACAGGCTTAGAATGTGGACACACTACCATATTAATTCTGAAGGGGACTTGGGAACCACACCTTGCTTTCTTGTTCCCAAGTACCATGCCAACCATTGCTCTGGGTTTCCTGCCTTTCCCAAAGACTTCTCTAGATTTTGTATTTTTCAGGGCAGCTAGACCATGTCTGGCTTTCAATAAATGTTTGGTAACAACAATAACACAGAAGTGACTGTTTATTCAGATAGAAAGTAACATGGATGAGATAACATTCTGGATTTCTGTTTCCCACCCCTGTGATTGTGGTTTAAGCAATGAGAGAATGAATTTAATACACATTTCTATGACTGATAGAGATTGGCAATACTTACCTTGGGATAGTATTTTGTAACTTTTTTCTTAGTTATAAAAGTAACTAAAAGTTTCAAAGTATTTGAGAACTTCATTGTTTTCCAAGTGTTCCCACATGGGGCAGCCTCTAATTAGACACCCATAAAGTGGGCAGCCCTGATATCTATTTCATTTTACAATGGAGTTCAAAGAGATTAACTGATTTGCCTAATGTTACAGTAATTGAGCTTGTATGATTTTGAACCTGGTTCTTGACCCATCTTTAATTTTTCATTCACTTAACCACAAAGTCTCAGCCATAAAGTGGGCATCACCTTAGAACCATGTACTCTGCAGCATGGTGTAGTGGCCAGAATGTCCTGGGTATAATTTCAAGTTCTGCCTCCTACCTGCCTCAGTCAAGTTGTTTAACCTACCTAAATCTCAATTTCTGTATTAGTCAGGACTTCTGGTTACCTGTGACAGAAACTCAGCTTGAACTAGCTTGAATCCTGAGAGGGAGTCACTATGGATATAACTGGAAAGACAGGGGTGTAACAGAGCACAACGGGAAACAAGGTCTTATTGCAATTGGGCCTCCTCTCTTTGCTTCTCATGGACCCCTGTTTGATTCCCTCCCATTGTAGTTCTGCCTCTCTGTGCTATGTGTCAGTAGTTAGGGTGCTGATATGTGTAAACTTTGCTATGAGAGGAAGGGGTACTTCACCCCAGTTACAATTCAGAGAAACCTAGGTAAAAATTTCCTCCTTTTGGTCATGTCACCCTAAGACTGACCAGAAATGTAAGCTACTGTAATGGCCCAGCTTGGGTCCTGGCCCTGGAGGGCACAGGGCACTACACTGGCTCCACTTGAACCACATGCATGGGATGGGGAGGAGCAGTTTCCTAAAAGAAGAGGGAGGCTGTTACTAGATGGAGAGGAAGGGGTTTGTCAGATAAAATCAATAGATGCACATAATGGGCTTTTAGTCTGTCAAGTAGGAAAAACAATGCTGACTTTTCTAGACTCTTTGGTGAGGATTATTGATACAGTGAAAAACTACCAAATCTATACCTTCAGGCCTGATGCCTTTCTGAAGTTCTTGTTCTTTCTCTCTAAAAGAGTTCTTTCATGTGGCACGAAGACTCCTTTGTTATTTGCCCTTAATCTTGCCTCTTGAACTTCATCTCTTTTTACCCTCTTCTGGAACTCCATATTCTGATCTTATTGAACCATCTTGAAAGCAGCATGCTCACTCTTACCTCCAGACCTTAAAATGTGCCTAGCATGTAGTCAGTTACTCCTGAATATATGCTGAATTAATTAATTTGCTAATTAATTAATCAGTAATAGTATCTGGCTCACAGCAGGTGCTCACCATTAGTCGTCATTATTTTCCATTTTGTCTGTAAACTGCCAACCCTATTGTTACATTCATTTTGGTCCAACCAGAGGCCAGAATACTTTTGCACTAAAATGCTTATTCTCAAAGGTAGAGGTCATCCTGGGTAGGTAGTGGGTTGTTGGGATTGGCATGATCTAATGTCAGTGGTCATAACCATCCATGGGTGTAGACTTAAGGGAGGCACCTCCCTGGGGTGCCTCAGTGCTGTTGTGATTTCCTTTATGTCTTTAGAAACAGGGTACCTGTCACCTAGGAGGGGAGAGAGCTTCTCTAGTCTTCTTTTCTTAGTGTATAGACAGATGCATTTATTAGGCAAGTCAACTATTACCGTGTAGGCAGAATATATAGCTCCAGGGTTGAGGGAAGGGGATGTGGCTTTTTGACGGAGAAAAGGTCAGACACATGTTAGCATGGCCTTATTAGCAGAGGGCAAGGAAAAATGATCAGAGAAGGATGAGCTGCTGGAAGCCAGGTAGGATATGAGGGGCTGCATCAGAGAGGCTAAACCAGGGAGGTGCAGAGTCTCAGCACTGAAAGGAGGGTGTGGGACACATGCTAGGTTGGAGAAGGTCTAGGCTGAGGCAGAGGGAAGCATCATGATGCCTGTGAAAAAGCCCTGAATTAGGAGAGTTGTGTTCCAAGCCTGGATCTACCTTAAACTACCTTGAAAGCTGTGTTTCTTCGGCTAGGTCAAATGTTTCTGCGAGCTTTGTTCAGAAATGTTGGGAAATTACTGTATTAAATCAAATTCATTTCACTCAAGTATAACATGATTTTTAAAGCTATAACATACAGCTGTATAGTTAGTACTTATAAATTAAAAAAATATAATTATTGAGCTTTCCAGAATTTGTTCTTCTGGGACTTTATCTTACAACTTCACCATTAGGAAGCACAAATATTCTCTGAAATAAATCTATTTTGTCATTTGAAAAGTTACCAAAAACTCGATTTTGAAGGGATTGGTTCATTTTTATCATGTCTAATTTCCATTTTTATAAAGAAATGCACAGTGATCTTTATGTTTTTGTTATCTCATAAAGAACTTTCTAAAAAAATTCTGTGTTTTAGAAATTTTATTTTTATAACCTAAGTATAATTGTTTTGGGGATCAAGCCTAAACTACTTTTAAAAGGAAAATTTTAGAAAGTCTTTTTAAAAGATAATATCAAAAATGAAGGCTCATTGCTTATTATTTCCTACAAGATTGGATTTCTTAATCAAGAGAAGGTGAGTGTGATGAAGTGAGCAAATTTTCTCTTAGAAAAAGTCACAGGAGATCTATTCCTGTAAGACGGGGACTTCATTTCACAACTAAATCTATTTTTTATTTCTAATTGGCAAAGTACTGAGCTGAATTCCCACAAGATCTGATTACAGCAAGTTCTTGGACATATGCTTATCTCTAATTAATAGTATTTTCATCCACACTAACTATGTGGTTTTATGACACAGCTTTGCAAATTGTATCATACCCTGGTAAAACTGAACTGAGTTAATACACTGATTTCCCCAGTGAATTTGGGGATAGTCCCAAAGATAGAATCCAGAGTTAGCTGATGTTATTTGGGGAAATGGTTTTTATGGACAATCCAGGAACATGTCATCAGATTCCTTACACAGATTTTGTTCCTGGGAGATCTGGGAGATGGAAACCGATCCCTTTCTGTGATTAACCTTTAGCTCTAAAAGTTCTTGTGATTCTATGTCTGTTCATGGACAAAAAAAGGGGTGGGGTGTCAGAGTCTCTGCGGTCATTCCGATCACCTCTGCTCCTCTAGTACCAAAACAGACATGGCTACGTTTACATTTCATGCTGGTTTGTTTTTCCTCCTTAAGTTTCTGTTTTACTGAAACAGTTCATTTTATGTCCTCTGGAACCAAAGATGAATTCCCATGCGTATGACTGTTGGCCAATTTCATAGGCCCCTTGTTCATGGAACCCTGTGAGTACCCAGTGCCAGGGTGCGTGGCAATCCCCTGCCTGTCCCAACACGCTCAGTGTTTGCAGCTGAAGCAGCACCTGTAGTCTTCTGAGCTTTTTGCATCACAAACCATGGCTGGAGAGGATCTCACTAAGCAATCTCATTCCTGTTTGTCATCTTTCACTGGTTCCCTCAGCTGATTAGAGCCCAAGGAAAAGAATGCTTACACCCTGGCTTCTTTCCCATTACAGATCTGTGAGCCTGCACTCCTAACTCCAGTCACGGCTACGCCATACCAGTCTGCTTTAGCCAGCAGGAAGGGAAAAGCACTCCTCTCTCTTATGACCCTGCTTTTACCCCAACCCCCAAGACCCCGAAGTCCTGGATATTAAAATAAGATGGGGTTTTAAAAAAAGTTTGCAGCCAAGCCATGCAGAATTGTGTGTTTGTTCCCTTATGTGTGGTCAGCTGAAGCCTAATTTTTTTTTTTTTTAATTTTCAAGATCTGGTTTGGGGGCTTAACATGGGAAATTAGGTAATCATCAATGGAAAGCAATTGCCCAATGAAATATGTCTGATTTATTTTAAAAGAATGATGAAGAGAAAAATCCCAGCAGCACCTTACAGTTGTACTGGTACATTCTTTAATATCTGTTTGTAAAGGAGTTGTTTCTAGTTTTGAACCTCCCTTTGCAGGTAAAAGGTGAAATATACACACTTCATAGAATCTTGTTAGTTAGACTAACAAGTTCTATTCAGAGATCTTTTAGAACAACCTTTGCATGCTTCTAATGATGGGTTCATTTCATTGTTAGATCTTTCCTATTATTTAGGGATCCCTTTTAAAATGTGAAATAATACCTGTGTCCTGGTAAAGTCTTCGTCCTTGTTGAGTGCATTAACAAAGGAAACCTTCCAAAGAAGACTAAAACCATCCTCCACCAAATTCCGTGATGTGGCTCAGGGTTGAATTACCTTTGGCTCTGCTCCATCAGGACATTTATAATCCCTGGAGGGATCTTTTGAAGTTTAGTTAATGCCTCCTTGCGCTGAACGACACGTTCCTTTGGCAGCGGGTGGGTAGGGTGGGAGTATTCCCTATACAGTTTGTTCAGCATGGACAGTGCCAGGAATCCAAAGGACTTTGCTTTCCAAGGCAGACAAACAGCTCAGCTTTGCAGACCCCAGAGGATCAGGAGCAGAAAGTCACCCAAGGCCCAGAGGAAAAGCAGGACACTCAAGGAGGCCAGAACCACTCCTCTCTGCTTTATCCTTTTATCTCATTCCAGAACCATAAATCTCTTCTCCCTCTTGGATTACCTCACTCTATACCAACATGTGGTAGAGATTTTGGCCAAAGTACCCTCTTTTTTTTTTTTAACTGAAGTATAGTCAGTTATAATGTGTCAATTTCTTATGTACAGCATGTTTCAGTCATAAGTATACATACATACATATATATATATATATACACATACATATATATATATATATATATATATATTTGTTTTCATGTTCTTTTTCATTATAGGTTGCTACAAGATATTGAATATAGTTCCCTGTGCTATACAGAAGAAATTTGTTTTTTTAAATCTCTTTTGTATATAGTAGTTAGTATTTGCAAATCTTGAACTCCCAATTTATCCCTTCCTATCCGCTTCTCCTGCTGCAACCATGTTTGTTTCAAAAGTGCTTATTAAACCTGGATCCCCAAGAGAAAAACACAGTCGTGAGTCTCCCTCTGGTGGACAGTTACAGCCATTTACATACAATTCTGCCAAATTAAGGGGTGGGTTTCAGAAACAAAGTATACAAAGACTATATGGTGTACCTAGTAAAGGTATTTTAAGATAACCATCACTGTGCATTACTATTTTCTATATAATAATTAAAATTCTTGAATTACATACTCACCTCTATAATTATCTTTTATTTCAAAGAATTCACCCTCACTTTGAAAGTCTAAATTAAGAGCTCCTTGCAACTGAACAGCTTTGAGTCCCCCACCCTACCCCTACCAGTAGATGAAAGAAAGAAACAGTTTATCCATCTCTATTTCCATTTGAACAGAGAAGACCCAAGCATGGAAGATTTAGATTCTGTCATTTGTAATTAGCCACTGGGCAGGATTCCACTGGAAACTCCCCCTGGTCACCTTTACCTTTAATGCTTAACTTGGGTGTTGGTGTTTATGCTGGCAGGTCTCCTCAGGACAATTTCCAGGGAGCACTCACTCTAGTGGCTTCCTCTGGGGCCCTATTTCCTAGGCAGCTCCATGCTCTTCCCAGACTGTTCTTGGGCTCAAATACCCAGTCAGTGGTCCTCTGAATCGTTGCCTTCAAAAGTGGACACTGAGGGACTGCCTCTGCCTTCTTCAGGTCTGACTGCTGCACATATTATTCTTAGAGTAATCTCTTCCTCAAACTCAGACCCCACTTGGTGTGCTCTGGAAGCTGATGTTTGGGTAATACCCCTCACTTCCCTCCCCGAGAACCTTCTTCCCACTGCTCTGCATTCAGAGGCTGGTGCTAATTTGTCTCCATGTATTTTGCTCTTGTAACATTTGTTTAAGGTTAACTGTGGTTCCAGTACTTTAATGAAAAAAAGTTCTTTCCCTTAAACCGACCATCACTATAAGCTACTTAGAACTAGTACTGATCTCACCTACAGGTTTAAATAAATGTTCTTTCCTGGTACTTAGCTCCCTGACTAGAATCTGATTCCATTAAAAACTTTTAGTTTAGTTTGATTTTTAAACTAATGCATGGAAAAATGGACTTTTGAGGGAGGGTTACAGTTCTGTAAGTTTTAACACATATGAATTCATGTCACAGCGATCACAGCTGGGATACAAAACAGTTCTATCACCCAAAATACGCCCTTATACTGACCCTTTGTTGTCATATCCTCCCCTACTCCTGGCCCCTGGCAACTACTGATCTGTTCTTAGTCCCTATGGTGTTACCTTTCCCACAGTCATCATATAAATGAAAACATATGGTATGTAACCTTTTGAGACCAGCTTCTTTCACTGAGTACAATGTCTTTGATAGCCATTTATGTTGCTTGTATCTGTTATAGACTGAATGTTTGTGTCCCCTCAAAATTCATATGTTGAAGTCCTGATGTAGAGTATTTGGAGGTGGGGCCTTTGGGAATTAGGTTTAGATGTGGTCATGAGGGTGAAGACCCTATGATAGGATTAGTGCCTTTTTGAGAAGAGGAAGAGACATCAGATCTCCCTCTCTCTGCCTTGTGAGGTGGTCCTTCACCAAGAATTGAATCTGTCAGCACCTTGACCTTGGATTTCCCAGCCTCCAGAACTGCTAGAAATAAATGTGTGTTGTTTAAGCTACCCAGTATTTTGTCATAGCAGCCTGAGCTGACTGAGACAGTATCAATTGTTGGTCCCCTTCTGTTGCTGACGAGTGTCTCATAGAGTGGATACACCTCTATTTGCTTATCCGTGTACCTAGTGAAGTATATTTCAGTTATTTCCAGATTTGGTGATTATGAATAGAGCTGCTATAAAAGTTTCTGTAGCGGTTTCGGGACAAATATAATGTTTATTTCTCTAGGGTAAGTAACTAGGAGTGGCACTGATGGGCCATATGATGAGTATGTATTTAATTTGATAGGGAAGTGAACGAACTGTTTTCCAGAGTGGCTGTTATCATTTTGAATTCCCACCAGTAACATACGAGAGTGCCAGTTACTCCATCCAGTACTTGGTATTGTCATGATTCTTTATTGCAGTAATCCTAGTAGGTGTGTAGTGATATCTTACCATGGTTTTAATTTGTATTGCCCTAATGGCTAATGACGTTGAGCATCTTTTCATGTGATTATTTGCCATTCTTTATCCTCTTGGCTAAAGTATCTGTTGAACTCTTTTGCCCATTTAAAAAACGTTGGGTTTTTTTTCTACTATTAAGTTTTGAGAGTTCTTTATATGTTCTGGATACTGGTCCTTTAATGGATATGTGATTTGCAAATATTTTCTCCCAGTCTATAGCTTGTCCCTTTCATTCTCCTAACAGTGTCTTTTCACAGAAGGAAAGCTTTCCCTCCATTCTTTTCTTTTTCAAAATTGTGGCAATAAATTCATATGTACATAGGTATATACATATATATAATTTACCATTTTAACCATTTTTAAGTGCATTATTTATTGCATTCACAGTGTTGTGAAACCATCACCACTACCTATTTCCGAAACTTTTTTTTTTATCACCCCAAACAGCAACTCTGTACCTATTAAACTATAACTCCCCATTCCCTCCTGTGCCTAACCCCTGGTAACCTTTATTCTATTTTCTGTCTCTATGGATTGACCTATTTTAGGTATCTCATAAAAGTGGAGTCATACAATATTTGTGACTGGCTTATTTCACGAAGCATAATGTTTTCAAGGTTCATCCATGTTGTAACATGTTTCGGCTCATTCCGTTTATCTATAGACCACATTTTGTTTAATCAATTCATTTGATGGCCATTTGAGCTGTTTACATCTTTTGGCTTGTGAATAATGCTGCAATGACATGGGTGTACAAGTATTTGTTTGAGTTCTTGCTTTCAGTTCTTTTAGCTATATACTTAAGAATGGAATTGCTGGATCATCTGGTAATTTTATGTTTAGTTTTTTTGAGGGACATTAGAGGAAAAGTTTTAAATTTTGGTGAAGTTCAATTTATTAATTTTTAAAATGAATTTTGTGTTCAGTGTCATGCTTAAGAACTCTTTGCTGAACCCAAGATAATCAAGATTTTCTCCTATGCTTTTTCTAAATCTTTTATAGTTTTCTGTTTTACATTTAGATCTATGATCTACTTTGATTTAATCTTTATACAGAATGTAAGGTTTAGGCAGGGGTTTTTTTTGCATATAGATGTACAAGTGTTGCATGATCATTTGTTGAAAGCCTATTCTTTCTTCTTTGAATCTCTTTGTACCTTTTTCAAAAATCAGTTGGTTATATCTGTGTTGTCTTTATCTTGTTCCATTGATTTATAGCTGCATCCCTTCTCCATTAATACACTGTCACCATATTTATTAGTAATTTTAAAATTAGTAGTGTGAGTTCTCCAACTTTGATCTTGTTTTTTCAAACTTATTTTGGCTCTTACTGTTCCTTTGACTCTTCATATAAATTATGGAACCAGTTTGTATTTATCTACAAAAAAAATTCTGCTGAGATATTGATTGTAATTGTGTTAAATGCAGTCACTCATACGTCAGCCTGAGGTTTGATGTCACTTCTTGGGGACTTTTACCCTCTAGACTGGATTAGGTACCCTCTGGTAAGCTCCTGTGGTCCTGCATTTACCCCTGTTTTGTCACATACCACAAAGTACTTAACTTCTGATTTATTCTGTATGTCATTAGGTTGCAAGTACATTGAGGGCAGGGAATGTGTTTCATGTACTAGTGTGTACATAGTGCCAGCATGCTGCCTGCCACCCATTAAACATTTGTAGTATTTGCAATAAGTTAAACATGCAGAGAAACTGCATCCTTGCTACAAACTCTCCCGTGATCTCTAAAATTCTACAAAAATTTTCAAAAACAAAAAAACTTTCTAATTAAGAAATACAGAGAAATAGTTTTTTCAATGCCTCCTTTTTTTTTGGTCAGAGCTGACCAAGGACGAAATGAACTGTCTAGGAAGGTAATGAGTTCCTTGTCACTGGGGGGTGTTCATGTCAAACTGGATGGACACTTCCTTGTCACTGGGGGGTGTTCATGTCAAACTGGATGGACACTTCCTTGTCACTGGGGGGTGTTCATGTCAAACTGGATGGACACTTCCTTGTCACTGGGGGGTGTTCATGTCAAACTGGATGGACACTTCCTTGTCACTGGGGGGTGTTCATGTCAAACTGGATGGACACTTCCTTGTCACTGGGGGGTGTTCATGTCAAACTGGATGGACACTTGACTTGAGGATTTGCAGTAATTAAGATTAATGTTAGGACTTGGTCATCTTTAAAGTTCTTTCCAACACTGAACTTCTAATTAGTGCTTATTATACTTTTAAATAGAGTATTATCTATTGAACTGAGTGCAACATACAATTCTTGATGCTGAGCCTAAGTCTCATCTTAAATATTATCCAAACCAGAATAAAGTAATTAGATTTACATTAATTCAGATAATGTATTTTATCAGTTTCAATATAATTATTTTTCATGAGTAATTATTTATCATTGCAATGGAGAGGTGAGTTTGAATCTGATAGGGCAGATGAAGAATCAAAACTTTAGAGATTAAAGTTAGAGATACCAATTAGAGGGAAATTGTAACGTGATATGAATAATCTGAGATTTTGTTAAAATGTGAATTCTGTTTAAGTGGGTCTGGGATGGGGTCTAAGATACTGCATTTCTAACAAGCTCCCAGGTGATGCCAATGCTGCTAGTTTGTGGACCTCTCTTTGAGTAGAAAAGTCCTGAAATAGTGTTTCCCAACCTTTACTATTCATATGAACTGCATGGGGGCAAATACAGATTCCAGGTTCTGTCACAGAATTAAATCAGAATCTCCAGTGGAGGAACCCAGGAGTGTGTACGTTTCGTTAAGTGCTCTGAGTGATTCTTGCATGAGGCAATTTGGGAATCTGTGCCCTAAGAATTACTAGGTGTACTTTTATTATCTTGTCCTTTCCTGGGGAAGGGGTAACCCGAGGTGCTGGTCTTGAAAGGCAGATGGAGAGCTGAGGGGAAAAGAGTGGTAGGCATCAGAGCAGGGTCTCCACTTTGATTACGTTTTAGAACCGCCTAAAGAGAGCTTTTACGAATCCTCAGAATCTTTGCGGGTGGGGCCCAAGCCTCAGTAATTTTTGAAGCTCTTTAGGTGACTCCAGTGTACAGCTAGGGTTGAGAACCACTAATGTAGAGGGAGGTGGCTGAGCCAGGCAGAAAGTGACAGTGTTCACAAAAGGATGGTTGAATAGAGGAAGTAGATTATCTATTCTAACTGTAGGTAAGTTACTTATGCATCTGCTGTCCTTTTTAAAATACTGGCTTTCTATAGATGTGGTTTGAAAATCATTTGTGCTTTAAGGTAAATCTTCCTTTCTTTTACTTTTATGATTGAGGAAATATTTATTCTCCCCTTCCTCCCTCCCCACCAAAATAAATCATTATTAACAGATACTGATAGGAGAATGTGATATTAACTAATGGAATGAAATAAGGAAAGGACTTTGGGAAACCTTTGAGAGAGGGCTTGCTAGTACTGAGTGTGTTCTCCTTGGCCAGAGGGTCCTTACTGCTTCCTAACCAGCTGGCTCTCTGGAGCCATCAAACTAGGCACTGGGACAGCTGGCTTGACTTGGAGCTTCTAGAAAGGTGTGGACACAGACACAGGAAAGTGTCTAATGACTTTTATTTCATTTCCCCAAACCAACTTACCACAAAGCAGAGAGGACCTGTTTTCCCTGTCATCACATCAGACTGGTATGCTAAGCTTCATCCAGATTTGAGGAGCACACCCTGGTGAGACCTACACTTTTTTGCTTTAGTAATTTACTGCTTCCTTCTCCTGCAAGCCTAGTAAACCAAATAACAATGGAGCGGGGAGGAGAAGGAATTGTTCTCATCTTTAAAATAAGAAACAACATGATTTGGCATAAAGCAGTGCTAACTTGCTACTGTAAACATCAGCAATCCTGTCACAGACAGCTGCATGCTGATGGCGCCCCCCCACCCAGGGAAATGTGCATGGTTCAGACATACACACTGGCCCAGGCAGCAACAATGGAGAATAGGACCTGAGGTCTTTTCCCAGGTTTTATCTTTAGCAGGCATCAATGTCTAACGTAGTAAGTCAGCTACTGAGTTCTCCCAGAAAGAGTCTGGCTTCCTCTGTTTGTATGGAATTTCCTCCAAGTGTGTGGCTGGAGAGACCCAAGTTCACAGAGAACAACAGTGTGGGACGGGATTAATGTCACCTGTCTTTCCTTGTCTGCTCTGCTCCTGGGGAAAAGTGTACTTCAAGCAATACAAAACAATGCCAAACATCTCGAGAGCAATAGCTTTTAATTCCCAAAGACTTTTCATTAAAAACTACACTTATAATAGTATAAAAAATGACAGGAAAATGCAGTCTTTACTGACGCCCTCAAAAGTAAGTTGAATACTCCACCATGAAAAAGTTGTGTTAAAAATCGGAATAAACATGGTTTTAAGATGCATAAATGTTCTCACTGTTTGTGGAGGCTGAACACAGATGTTTGGCTTTTGGGGACTGACAAAAATGAGAAAACAGCTTGGGTTCTTGAACTTTTACTTGAAAATAGTACTTTGGTATAATGAAAACTTCATTAATAGATGTTGGAAGGAATAGCTTATTGAAGTACATGATTTACAGAAGATGGAGTCAGAAGATACTTCAAAGATCATCTGTTCCAGTGATTTTAAACCTTAGGAGGCATCAGAATCCCAGGGGGGACTGCTGGGCCCACCTCTGGAGTTTCTGATTCAGTAGGTGTTGGATGGAGCCTGAGAACCTGCATTTTAAACAAAATTCTAAGGTGATGCTGATGCTGCTGGTCTGGGGACCCCATTTTGAGAACCTCTGGTCTAGTCCAGTCTCAGTTTATAGCTGAGGCAACACAATCCTGAAGAAGTCCAGAGTCTGGCCCTCTTGTTGGGCCATGTCCCAGTCCAGGGAAAGCTTGAGTATGAGACATTACCCTCTTTCAAGGACACTGCTTAATAATTGTCCCTTCTTCTGGCATCAACATCTCCTGGTATCAGCTCTAGTTAATTATGTTAGCATACAAACGTTCTGTGATAATGTCTATCTTAAAAAGGCAGTTCCCTGGACTCACATCCTAGTCTAGCTACCAACAGAGAATCTCCTCAGACGGGCAGTCTGTAGTCATTGTTCCATTTCCTTTCCTCCCCATTCTCTCTTGAACTCACTAATCAGGCTTTCCTCTGATCACTTCACTGAAACCAGCTCTTGCCAAGGCACCAGCAGCTTTCATCTTGTCCACCATATACCACGGTCGATTCCTAGGTATTGTCTTGCTTGTCTCACCAGAAGCACAGTTGATTAAACCTTCCTTGAAGCCCCTTGTTGACTTTGGGACTCCTCTTTCCCAGTTCTCCCTCTAGCTCACTAGTACTCCCTGTCAGCTTTCTTTGTTGCTTCTTCCTCGTTTCCCTCAACTCAAGTCATTGGAGTTCCCCTGGGCCCAGTCCTTAGACCTCTTCTATATCTACGCTCACTCTCAAGGTGATCTCATCCTGGAAGATCATCTATCCAGTGATAATTCACAAATTTATGTCTCCAGCCTGGACCTCTTCTCCTAAATTCCAAATTCACATACAGGCAGTCCTCACTTTACAGTGTGGAACCATAAAAATGACCATGCAAACTGAAACTGGGCAAAGTGTTCTTAATAATCAATGAGAAAAATTGGGACTGTTCTGGAACCTTTAAAATGTGGTCAAAAAGTAAAAACTCTTATTGTCAGTTATAAATGTATAGGGAAATGAAAAAAGACCCCTGATATTTAAAACTGGTCTTCATTTAGTTTAGTACACTAATTTGAAATATTAGAAACATTGAGAATTCGTGTTTTATTTCTTCGTAAAATACTTACCAAGAAGTGTCTGACCCGTGCTTGCTTTCTTCTTGTTGTATAACATGGTACAGAGCCAGCATCTCTTCTATGCCTTGGCAAATTATCATAGTCCTTTCTAAGTTTGGATCAGCTTCCAACATTTTAGCCTCTGCTTTCAACGCTGTGAAATATCTCCAAGAGATTCTCTAATGTGAAGGTTTCCGCCAGGATCATCTCCCCTGGGACACTGTCATCCTTTTCACTACAGTTGCTTTCCTCCTTTGTGTCCATAAGCTTGCCTTCACTAGGCACCTGTGGCTGCGTGTGTAGAGTCTCTTGAATGGTAGAAGGGACAACACTGCCAGGTCAGCTATTCCTTCTATAACTCTGTTTATGTTTTTTTTAAACATTTTTTATTGAGTTATAGTTATTTTACAATGTTGTGTCGAATTCTGGTGTAGAGCACAATTTTTCAGTTATACGTGAACATACATATTGTCACATTCATTTTTGCTGTGAGCTACCACAAGATCTTGTATATATTTCCGTGTGCTATACAGTATAATCTTGTTTATTATGCATATGCCTGTCAGTATCTACAAATTTTGAAATTCCAGTCTGTCCCTTCCCACCCACCTTGCCCTTGCCAACCACAAGTTTGTATTCTATGTCTATGAATCTGTTTCTGTTTGGTATTTAAGTTCTTTTTTTTTTTTTATATTCCACATATGAGTGATCTCATATGGTATTTTTCTTTCTCTTTCTGGCTTGCTTCACTTAGAATGACATTCTCCAGGAACATCCATGTTGCTGCAAATGGTGTTATGTTGTCATTTTTAATGGCTGAATAGTATTCCATTGTATAAAAATACCACATCTTCTTTATCCAGTCATCTGTTGATGGACATTAAGTCTGTTTCCATGTCTTGGCTATTGTAAATAGTGCTGCTTATAACTCCATTTATGTGTGATTCAAATTTCACTTCCACAGTTACTGCTTTTTTCTTTGCTATACTTTCATCTTTGTTGGCAAATTTTCTCTTTTGAATACCCATTTTGGTGAAATGTCATATGGGTTTATCACTGGGAGACAAGGAGGCAACACAACAACACATTTTGCAGTCTGTGTGGGAACCAAATAAAAGATGTGCAGCAAGCAATCACAGGCAGACTCTGAAAGAAGTGACATGGTCACTGATCATGACCTGCACCTGGTACCTGTGTGGTGATTTGTAGGCCAAGGAAGCAGTGAAGTTACTCAGAGTTAATACACTGTGGGTAACTGGAATTTGAACCACATTGTTGGAGGACTGCCGTTACTTAATGAAATTGTGATAACTGAAATTTGTAAGTTTCAGAATCATGCAGTGAGACAACTGCTTATGTTCAACTGCCTATTTAACATCCCCACTTGTTTAACAAATACCTCATACTTAATATGCCCTAAACTGAGCTTTTAATTTTCTCCAACCCCAAGTCCACAATCCTCCTAGTCCTCTTAAATGACAGCTCTATTCTTCTAGTTGTTTGGGTCAAAAACCTTGGAGTCATTTTGAAAATCCTCATTTTCTCTTATATTGCACATCCAAGCCATCAGCCAATCCTGTAACTATGTAAAATATAATTAGAATCCTGCCATTTCTCAGGAAACCCACTGCTATCCTCATCTGGGCCATCATCATCTCTAACCTACCTTCCTAACTGGCCTCCTTGCTTCTGCCCCAGTGCACTACATCTATTCTCCATAGTAAATAGAATAATCCTTTAAAAACATACGTTTATCATATGACTCCTCTGCTCAAAATCCTTTAGTGACTTCCTGTTTCAATCAGAGTAAAAGCTGAAGTTTTATAATGATCTCTGGGGCTCTACGTCATACCCCATATACTACAGGCTACCTCTTTGACCCTTCACCTTTTACATTCTTCCTTGCTCTCTCTACTGTAGCTGCACTGGCTTCCCTCTTCCCTGGACAGACCAAGCATACTTTGCCTCATGGTCTTGGTACCTGTTTTATCGATGTCTGGTATGTTTCTTACCCATGTATTCATATGGCTTATCCCCTCATTTCCTTCATACCTCTGCTTGAGTGTCACATTTTATAACTCATGCTATATAAAATGATAACATCCATCCTTCCATTCCTAATCTGGCAATCCTTTATTCCCTTATACTGTTTTTTCCCCCCAATAGTTTCTGTTACCACCAACATATAAAATATTTATTTGTATATTTCCCCTGCAACGAGATTATAAATTTCATGAGCACAGAGACTTAGTCTATTTTCTTAAACTTTGTTCCCAGAGATTCTATTTTCTTAAACTTTATTCCCAGAGATTCTATTTTCTTAAACTTTATTCCCAGAGCTTAGAACTGTACCTGGCTCATAGTAGGTCTTCAAAAAATATTTGTTGGATTAATGGATGATGAATGTTGCTAGTTGTGGCAGTTTTGAAGAACCATGTCTTCAAGTATGGCTTCTATGACTTTAGCGCTTTTGTTTGTTCTTGTTGGAGATGCAGAACTGTCCTAGAAGTGTAAACATTTATTGAAAAATTTCTTATGGAAGTTAGTTTTTTAAAAAAATTTTATTTTATTTTATTTTATTTTTTAACATTTTTTAATTGATTTATAATCATTTTACAATGGTCAAATTCCAGTGTTCAGCACAATTTTTCAGTCATTCATGGACATATACACACTCATTGTGACATTTTTTTCTCTGTGAGTTATCATAACATTTTGTGTATATTTCCCTGTGCTATACAGTGTAATCTTGTTTATCTATTCTACAATTTTGAAATCCCAGGCTATCCCTTCCCACTCTCTGCCCCCATGGCAACCACAAGTCTGTATTCTCTGTCTGTGAGTCTATGTCTGTCCTGTATTTACGCTTTGTTTTTGTTTGTTTGTTATTGTTTTTGTTTGTTTGTTTTTGTTTTTTAGATTCCACATATGAGCGATCTCATATGGTATTTTTCTTTCTCTTTCTGGCTTACTTCACTTAGAATGACATTCTCCAGGAGCATCCATGTTGCTGCAAATGGCATTATGTTGTCAGTTTTTATGGCTGAGTAGTATTCCATTGTATAAAGATACCACATCTTCTTTATCCAGTCACCTGTTGATGAACATTTAGGCTGTTTCCATGTTTTGGCTATTGTAAATAGTGCTGCTATGAACATTGGGGTGCAGGTGTCATCCTGAAGTAGATTTCCTTCTGGATACAAGCCCAGGAGTGGGATTCCTGGGTCATACGGTAAGTCTATTCCTAGTCTTTTGAGGAATCTCCACACTGTTTTCCATAGTGACTGCACCAAACTGCATTCCCACCAGCAGTGTAGGAGGGTTCCGCTTTCTCCACAGCCTCTCCAGCATTTGTCATTTGTGGATTTTTGAATGACGGCCATTCTGACTGGTGTGAGGTGATACCTCATTGTAGTTTTGATTTGCATTTCTCTGATAATTGGTGATATTGAGCATTTTTTCATGTGCTTTTTGATCATTTGTATGTCTTCCTTGGAGAATTGCTTGTTTAGGTCTTCTGCCCATTTTTGGATTGGGTTGTTTATTTTTTTCTTATTGAGTCGTATGAGCTGCTTATATATTCTAGAGATCAAGCCTTTGTCGGTTTCACTTGCAAAAATTTTCTCCCATTCCGTAGGTTTTCTTCTTGTTTTACTTCTGGTTTCCTTTGCTGTGCAGAAGCTTGTAAGTTTCATTAGGTCCCATTTGTTTATTCTTGCTTTTATTTCTTCTAGGAGAAAATTTTCGAGATGTATGTCAGATAATGTTTTGCCTATGTTTTCCTCTACGAGGTTTATTGTATCTTGTCTTATGTTTAAGTCTTTGATCCATTTTGAGTTGATTTTTGTATATGGTGTAAGGGAATGTTCTAGCTTCATTGTTTTACATGCTGCTGTCCAGTTTTCCCAACACCATTTGCTGAAGAGACTGTCTTTATTCCATTGTATATTCTTGCCTCCTTTGTCGAAGATGAGTTGACCAAAAGTTTGTGGGTTCATTTCTGGGCTCTCTATTCTGTTCCATTGGTCTATATGTCTGTTTTGGTACCAATACCATGCTGTCTTGATGACTGTAGCTCTATAGTATTGTCTGAAGTCTGGGAGAGTTATTCCTCCAGCCTCTTTCTTTCTCTTCAGTAATACTTTGGCAATTCTAGGTCTTTGATGGTTCCATATAAATTTTATTATGATATGTTCTAGTTCTGTGAAATATGTCCTGGGTAATTGGATAGGGATTGCATTAAATCTGTAGATTGCCTTGGGCAGTGTGACCATTTTAACAATATTGATTCTTCCAATCCAAGAGCATGGAATATCTTTCCATTGTTTAAAGTCTTCTTTAAATTCCTTCATCAATGGTTTATAGTTTTCTGTGTATAATTCTTTCACCTCCTTGGTTAGATTTATTCCCAGATATTTTATTACTTTGGGTGCTATTTTAAAGGGGATTGTTTCCTTACTTTCTTCTTCTGTTGATTTATCGTTAGTGTAAAGAAATGCAACTGATTTTTGAACGTTAATTTTGTAACCTGCTACTTTGCTGAATTCTTCAATCAGCTCTAGTAGCTTTTGTGTGGACCTTTTAGGGTTTTCTATATATAGTAACATGTCATCAGCATATAATGACACTTTTACCTCTTCTTTTCCAATTTGGATCCCTTTTATTTCTTTCTCTTGCCTGACTGCTGTGGCTAGGACTTCCAGGACTATGTTGAATAGGAGTGGTGATAGTGGGCATCCTTGTCTTGTCCCAGATTTTAGTGGGAAGCTTTTGAGTTTTTCACTGTTGAGTACTATGCTGGCTGTAGGTTTGTCATATATAGCTTTTATTATGTTGAGATATGTTCCCTCTATACCCACTTTGGCGAGAGTTTTTATCATAAATGGGTGTTGAATTTTATCAAATGCTTTTTCTGCATCGATTGAGATGATCATGTGGTTTTTGTCCTTTCTCTTGTTGATGTGATGTATTACATTGATTGATTTGCGTATGTTGAACCAGCCTTGTGTCCCTGGGATGAACCCCACTTGGTCATGATGTATAATCTTTTTTATGTGTTGTTGGATTCTATTTGCTAAAATTTTGGTGAGGATTTTGGCGTCTATGTTCATCAGTGATATTGGCCTATAATTCTCTTTTTTTGTACTGTCTTTGCCTGGTTTTGGTATCAGAGTGATGGTGGCTTCATAGAATGAGTTTGGGAGTATTCCCTCCTTTTCAATTGTCTGGAAGAGTTTGAGAAGGACTGGTATGAGTTCTTCTTTGTATGTTTGGTAGAATTCCCCGGTGAAGCCGTCCGGTCCTGGACTTTTATTTGTAGGGAGGTTTTTAATTGCTATTTCTATTTCCTTTCTAGTGATCGGATTGTTCAAGTGTTCCGATTCTTCTTGATTCAGTTTTGGTGGACAGTATGTTTCCAGAAACTTGTCCATCTCCTCTAGGTTATCCAGTTTGGTTCCATATAGTTTTTCATAATATTCTCGTATGATATTCTGTATTTCTATTTTGTTTGTTGTAATTTCTCCATTTTCCTTTCTTATTTTGCTAATTTGTGCTCTCTCTTTTTTCTTCTTTGTGAGTTTGGCCAGAGGTTTGTCGATTTTATTTACTTTTTCAAAAAACCAGCTTTTGGTTTGGTTGATTTTTTCTATGGTCTTGTTAATCTCTATTGTATTTAATTCCCCTCTGATCTTTATTATTTCCTTCCTTCTGCTGCTTTTTGGGGCTTTTTGTTCTTCTTTTTCTAATTCATTCAGGTGGTGGGTTAAATTGTTTATTTGAGATTGTTCTTCTTTTTTGAGGAAGGCCTGTATCGCTATAAACTTCCCTCTTAGCACTGCCTTTGCTGTGTCCCATAGGTTTTGAGTGGTTGTGCTTTCATTATCATTTGTCTCAAGGTATTTTTTAATTTCAGCTTTGATTTCCTCATTGATCCATTGTTTTTTCAATAACATATTGTTTAATCTCCATGCTTTCCTTTTTTTCTCCTTTGTTTCTCTGTTGTTGATTTCCAGTTTCATGGCATTGTGGTCAGTAAAGATGCTTGAGATAATTTCTATCTTCTTAAAATTGTTGAGGTTTCTTTTGTGCCCAAGTACATGATGGATCCTGGAAAATGTTCCATGTGCTCTTGAAAAGAATGTATATCCTATTTTTTGGGGGTGTAATGCTCTGAAAATATCCACCAAATCTAGTTTTTCTATTGTAGTATTTAATTTCTCTGTTGCCTTGTTTATTTTCTGTCTGGAAGATCTGTCTAGTGATGTTAATGCAGTGTTAAAATCTCCAACTATGATTGTATTCCCATCAATATCCCCCTTTATCTCTGTTAGTAATTCTTGTATGTACTTAGGTGCTCCTATATTGGGTGCATATATATTAATGAGTGTAATATCCTCATCTTGTATCACTCCTTTAATCATTATAAAATGTCCTTCTTTATCTTTCTTTATGGCCTTTGTTTTAAAGTCTATTTTGTCTGAAATCAGTACTGCAACACCTGCTTTTTTGGCTTTTCCATTTGCATGGAATATCCTTTTCCATCCTTTCACTCTCAATCTATATGTGTCCTTCTCCCTAAAGTGGGTCTCTTGTATGCAGCATATTGAAGGTTCTTGCTTTATTATCCAGTCGGCCACTCTATGTCTTTTGACTGGAGCATTTAGTCCATTAACATTTACAGTAATTAATGATAGATGTGTGTTTATTGCCATTTTGAACTTATCTTTGCAGTTGAATTGGTATATCCTCTTTGTTCCTTTCTTCTTCCTTTTGTGGTTTGGTAATTTTCCTTTGTATTTTCATGGATTTTATTTAATTTTTGTGACTCCTTTGTAAATTTTTGGCTTGTGGTTACCCTTTTTTGTAAATCTATTAACCCATTACTATAACTGTTTTTATTAAACTGATAGTAACATGATCTCAAACCCATCCTACTGTTAAAAAAATTTAAAAAAGAAAGAAAAAGATATTCTATATTTCCCTGCCTCCCTCTCCCACTCTCAGTGATTTGTATGTCTTCTTTTATAATTTCATGTTTACTTTATTTGTAATTCATGAGTTACCACCTTTCCAGTTGTGAGTTTCTCATTTCTGTAGCATCCTGCTGCTTTTCTGTTTAGAATAGCCCTTTCAATATTTCTTTTAGCATGGGTTTAGTGTTGCTAAACTCCTGCAGCTTTTTTTTTTTTTTTGTCTGTGAAACTCTTTATTTCTCCTTCTATCCTAAAGGATAGCCTTGCTGGATAAAGGATCCTAGGCTGCATCTTTTTTTCATTCAGGGCTTTGAGTATATCTTGCCACTCCCTTCTGGCCTGTAGTGTTTGTGTAGAGGAATCAGCTGAGAGCCTTATGGGGGTTCCCTTGTAACTTACTCTTTGCTTTTCTTTTGCTGCCTTTAGAATCCTTTCTTTATCCTTGACTCTGGCCATCTTGATTATGATATGTCTTGGTGTGGGTCTATTTGGGTTCTTCCTGTTTGGGACCCTCTGAGCTTCCTGTACTTGGATATCTGATTCCTTCTTTAAGTTTGGGAAGTTTTCAGTCATGATTTCTTCAAAAACCTTTTCAATCCCCTTTGATCTTTCTTCTCCTTCTGGGACCCCTATTATGTGAAGATTGGGACGCTTTATGTTATCCCATAGGTCCCTTATGCTATTTTCATTATTTTTTATTTGCTTCTCTTGTAGTTCTTCTGAATGGGTGCTTTCTATTGCCCTGTCTTCTAGATCACTAATTCGTTCCTCTGCATTATCTAGTCGGCTTTGCACAGCTATTAGATCATTCCTCATCTCTGTCAATGAGTTTACCCATTCTACTTGGGTCTTCTTTATAGCTTCAATTTCATTTTTGACATATTTTATATCTCTAAACACTATCTCTTTTAATTCCTTCAGCAATTCGATCACTCCTTTTTTGAAATCTTGATCTAGTAGGCTATCGATGTCTATTTCGTTGATCTTCCTTTCAGGGGATTTCTCTTGTTCTTTTAATTGGGAAAGGTTTTTCTGCTTCTTCATCTTGCTCATACCTCTCTGGCACTGTGGTTTATGGAGTATCAGTTGTTTATTTTGGTCCTTAAGGATTTTATCTATCTAATACCTATTTAGGAATAGAACTTAGGAAAAAAAGAAAAAAAAATAAGAGAGAGAGAAAGAATTTTAAAAGAAGGGAGAAAGAGGGTTTGAAAACAGTGTATAATGAATAACAGAAGAGCGAGTTGAAGCAGAGTATTAATCCGGTTGAGACGTCCTTTTAAAACCTTTACAAAAAAAGGGGGGGGGGATGAATAGATGTATTTGAAACCTGTGTCTAATCAATAACAGGACATCAAAACCCAAGAGAAATAGAAATGAATTAAGAAGTAAAAATTAAGAGAGTAATAGAAAATAGAACAGATAAAAACAGCTTTAAAAAAAAAAGGGGGGGGTGGTGGGTTTGTCGGTGTTCTCCTGGAGTCTGTGTGCTTTTAATGCGAAGTCTTTCTTCGTCCTGTTTTGGAAGCTCAGCTTGCTGTTTTCAGAGGCCCTCCGTTGGCGCCCTCTTCTGTGCTGCTCCCAGCACCTGTCGGCAAGCCTATCGCGCCTCCTCCTAACACTGGGTCAGGCGCAGCTCTCCTCTGCTGTGGGCGGGCGGGTCGCTGCCCCTCCGGATGCCGCAGTCAGATGTTGCAGACTGGCCGGGTAGGAGGGCGGGTGGTGCCCCCTCCCAGCACTTCGGTCAGGGGCTGTGTTCCTGCCCGAAAGGCGGGGGGGCCGCTCTCGCTCTACCTGCGCCGCCGGTAGCTCCGCTGCTCTGTGCGGCTGCGCGCTCCGCCCTGGTGGGCGCTCCGCAGGTGGGCTCGGGGAAGACGGAGGGACAGCCTTGTCCCTGCTCCGAGCCAGAACCCAGCTCCTTGTTTGTCTTTCTGGAGCAAGTTCTCTGAGGGACCAGGATGGAATGATCCTATCTGCCCCGGGCTGCAGGCCAGTCTCTGTCTGGCCTTTGAGGCTGCTAAGCCCTTCGGTGCGGATGCGGGTTTCGGTTTCGCCCCCGCCCCCGCCTGGGTGCTCAGCGCCGGAGGATATGGCGGCTGCGCCTGAGCCCCGCCTCTCTTCCCCCGAAAACTTTCCGCGGGATTTCAGAGATGGGGGTGTGCACCCTTCCCCTGAGAGCACATCAACCTTGCTGTTTTATGGAGGGCCCAGGTTGTTCTGCCCTGTGCACCCACAGCCACGGCGCGCAGCCTCTTGCGTTCCCCTGGAGCTGCCTCCGTGCAGCCGCCCCCGTCCTCCGCCCGGCTTTTGCAGCCTGGCCCTGCCCGCCGCTGCCGGCCCGCGTCTCAGGCTGGGTGTCTGGGGGACGCTCTGTGCCCGTTTAACTTAGTTCTGTTAGTCAAGGGCTGCTCTGTACAGATCCGAGCCTCGGAGGCTCCCCCTCCGTCCCGCTGGCCTCTCAGTGGGAGAGGGGAGACCCAGCGAGCGAGCGCCAGTCCTCCCCTGCCGCTCCCTCCCCGCGGGACCCTCCCGCGCTGCTTTGCCTTTTGTTCTTTCTTTTTTCCTTTTCTCCTACCAGATTTTTGGCGTCTTTATCTTTTGAAGAGGGCGATGTTCTGTCGGAGTTCCACAGGTGCTCTGGTTGGCTGAGTGGGTCTGTAGATGTGGGTCTTGGTGTAGATGTGGGTCTTGGTGTATTTGTGGGAGAGGGTGACCTGCGAGCGTCCTTCTACTCCGCCATCTTCTCCTGGAAGTTAGTTTTTACGTACAGAGTATGCACATCTTGTTTGGGAACTTCTGGTGGTCTTTTTGCCATTAAATGTACCTTATTAAACAGCTCTGAAAATTCATGTGTGTGTGTGTGTGTGTGTGTGTGTGTGTGTGTGTGTGTGTGTGTGTGTGTGTGTGTAAATAAGTTGAAGCAAAAGATTTGGCTGTTTTTTTTTTTTCAGATTCTTTTCCATTATAGATTCATTCCATTCTAGACTCATTCCATTATATTCTTTTCCATTTTTACAAGATATTGAATATAGTTCTCTGTGCTATACCCAATTCCCAATTTATCCTTCCCCCCTGCTTCCCGTTTAACTGTAAGTTTGTTTTCTATGTCCGTTTTGTAAATAAGTCCATTTGTATCAAGATTTGGCCATTTTCTTTTTTTCTTTCTTCCTTTCTTCGTTCGTTTTTTCGTTCGTTTGTTCCTTCCTTCCTTCTTTCCTTTTTTTGGAATGACAGGGGAAAATGGAAGGAGGCAAAAAAACAATGCTAGAAACCCTGGAGTTGATCACATGTGCAAGGGCCGTGGTGCAAAGGATTGAAGAAAAAGGACTCAGGACTCAGGTAGGAACCTGGAAATAAAGTGTTGGACTGAATTGACCTTCCTTTGGAAGTTGTGACACTGCTTATGTAGACATCCTCTTGGATCTTTCTTAACTCTATCTATAGTTGGGGTCACCAGCTGCATTCAGGTGCTACTCGGCAGCCCTGTGCCTTAGCCTCACTGTGTACTTCTTGCTTTCTGCCCTGGGGCTGCTCTGTCTGCACTAAGTGGGGTGTCTGCAGAAACCCACTCGGGCCTCTGGGGCATATATGGACCTTCAGATGTGCGAACAACCCTTAATTAAAGGGTGATGGGAGTTGATAGATAAATATTCCTCTCTCTATCATGTCTCAGATGAACAATTCTGAGATGCATTCTTCATGGCTCTCTTAGAGGGTCCCAGGGGATCAAGCTTCATTTGCCCACAGTGGTGGGGAGCTTGGCTTCATGGGCCCCCCCCCTTCCCTCTTGTACTCTTCCCAGTCTCCAGCTCTGGGTCCTTGGGATCACATCCCAAAATAAAGTCCTTGTACACCAGACCTTGTCTCAGGCTCTGCTTTTTGGGGGAGCCTATGCTAAGACAAAGGTAAAGAAGAAAGCCTTTTTAAACACTTTTGTTCTAGTTGTTGAGGGGAGCACAACTTTCTCTAAATATACTTGCCTCTGAAATGCTCCCTCTTCACTCAAAGACCTCCAACAGCTCTCTTGGCCTGTATAATAAAATCCAAATCCTTATTATAGAAATTGAAGCAAGGTATGTTGCACTCTAATCTTACTTGAACAAACTCTTAACTGGTCCACTCATTTCCTCCAAATATGCCACCCACATTTTTGCCTCTGTGTGTGTGTGTGTTTTCTCCCAAGGATTAACCCAAGCCTCATACTCTTCTAGAACTTTCCCCCAAACACTTAGCTTACAACAATCCAGCCTCCTAAGTACCCTAGCTGCACTTTTTGTTTGGACCACCCTTTTGGTACTTATGCCATGGTGCCTTAAATGATTATTTGTCTCTTTATTTATATTTCTGGCTCAACTTTATTATAATCATCTGTGGGAATAGATTGTATCTTACAATCCAGTATCTCCAGCAGTACCTCACACAATGCCCTGAACAACAAATGCTACTCATGCTGAAACTGATGTTGTGATGACATGATCTGAATCAGTGTTAATCAAAGTGTTTTCATGGGGTATTAATAGGCATTATAAGAACAAATGTGTTCTGTGTTCAATTAACTTGGAAAACCCTGGAGGACTTCTCTGAGTCTTTAAATTAACTAACCTTCATTGTAAATCTCTAAGAGGAAAACACAATATATGATTTTCTCAAACTTATTTGGTCGTGGAAAATTTAGGCTAGTCTCTTGAAATGCATCTTAAACTATTTCTAAATACATGGATTGTCTACACTGTATGAAAATTAAAGGGGGGAGAACCACTTAAGGGAAGTCAGAAATTTTCTCATTCCCAGGGCATCAGAGGGAATAATTTTTTAAACAAACTTACGGTTACCAAAAGGGAAGTGTAAGGGAGGGATAAATTAGGGGTATGGGATTAACAGATACAAACTACTATACATGAAGTAGATAAACAACAAGGATCTACTGTACAGCACAGGGACCTATATTAAATATCTCATAATAACCTATAATGGAAAATAATATGAAGAAATATATATACATACATATGTATGTGTATATATATATCAGAATCACTGTGCTACACATCTGAAATTAACACAATAGTATAAATCAACATGATCCATGTTGGTTGAATCTGTGGATTCGGAACCGCAGCTTTGTAGGGTGACTGTGGACTTGATCATCCTCAAATGTGGTATTCATGGTGGGTCCTGGAACCAACACCCTGCGGACACCAAGGGAGACTGTGTAAGAAGAGATTTGTTATAGAGATTGGCTCACATGATTATGGAGGTCAAGAATCTTCATGATCCATCATCTGTAAGCTGGAGAACCAGAAAAACTGGTGGTTTATTTCAGTCTGAGTCTAAAGGCCCAAGACCCAGGAGCACCGATGTCTGAGTGCAGAAGATGGATGTCCCAGCTTAGAGAGCAAATTTTCCCTTCCCTCACCTTTTCTTCTATTTGGGCCCTCTACAGACTGGATGATGCCCACTTGCTTTGATGAAGGCATCTTCTTTACTGAGTCCACATATTCAGGTGCTGATCTCTCCCAGAGACACCCTCAGATACCCTCAGAAATAATATTTTACCAGCTATCTGTCATCCCTTAGCCCAGTCAAGTTGACACATTAAATTGACTATTATCGGCTCCAATAATTAACCATATTTCAAAAAAGCAAAGCCACAACAAACAAAATTCCATCTACTTCCTAACGATGAAAACCATTAGGTTGGGAAGTCTCCTGGGTATATTATCTCTCTAGGTCTCAGGCTCAAGTGGAGTAAACCTTTTTTGTAGTTAAAAAAAAACACCTCAAACTTCTCAGTATGACAGTTAACCCTCAACTAAATACAAGGAGGGAAAAATAGCACCTTAATCTTTTTTTTTAATGGAGAAATTAAGTAGAGAAGGATATCTAATGTGTGGCAGCAGCATGCAAAGAAAACTCAAACTCCCTTCCTTTGCTGAAAATGCACCAAGCTCAAAGCCACACCCAATTTTCCTTCAGAACATTCTTACTCTACCATATTTTTGACTCTTTTTGGAATCTTAGGTCTCTTCAACTCACTTCTCTTCTTCTAGACTAGCATTTTTCAGAGTATGTCCTTGGACTCCTCTAAAGGGGATTCCTGTTCATAATAAAGTTTGGGAGTCACTGTCTTGGTTTAGCTAATCCTCCTGTCTTCATTTCATTCCCCACCAGGCTTGGATTTCACTGATAATCATGGTAATGTCCTCAATTTCTTCCACCCCTTGCATGTTCGTGCCAGCCACCCAATCAATCTTTCACTCTAGGTGAATCCTTCTTCTAGTGTTCTGCTCTCTGTTTTAGGAATACAGCTGGAGAAAACTAGATGACCGGTCAGTTTGGTATTAATACAAACTCCAGGCAGGCCTTCCACAAAGTTCAGAGACCTTCTTTCTTGTCCTTGGTCAGCTTGATTTTCTTTTTCCACAGCAGCTATTTTAAAGTGTACTACTTCCTTTAAGAATTCTATCCCTTTTCATTCTTCTCATTCTCAGCCAGCAACGTGTTCATGGTCTTTCCCTCTTCAAAGAGAAAGTGGAGACCATCAGCAGAAAGGCATCGTTCCTGTTCTCTTCCCATCTCCCTTAAGACTTGTCTGTGGCAGATCCCATCCCACCTCATAGGAAGAGGTATCTCCCTTATCTTAAAGTAATTCCTCCACCTACATCCTGGGTCTCATTCCTGCCCTCTTTTGTATCTGTGATGTCTGTTTTCTACTGGCACTTTCTCCTCTAGATGCAAAAATATCTGCAAAAATACTTTTCCTCACTTTCACTATCTCATGCTTTCCTGTCACCACTTTCTTCTACTTTATCAATTCTCTTTGCTTCCTTAATCTATCATAATCTGGCTTCTGCTCCCAGTGCAATTATTCTTAGTTTTATTTGGAAACTACTGAACAACCTCAAAAAGTAAGTCACTCATAATTCCAATACTGAAAAGAACATAAAATAAGAAATGATTGTTTCTCTCTCCATTCATCTACCACCCCAAAAGTGGATTGACTATATTAGAAAACTTAACCCTTCATCTTTCTTTTGTTGTGTTTTTACATTGTTTATGTAAGCAATTTTTCCCCAGGATTTTACTATTTCAGACTTCTGTGCTATGCTATGTATATTCTAGATATGTCTCCTTATTCAAGATGTGCTCTAGAAGTAAAATCACTGGTTCTCTGGAATGTATACATCTTCAATTTTCCAAAGTGTCTAGATCAGTTTCCATTCTGCTCCAGTGTAGTATGTGTGCCTTTTGTTTCTTTACCAACAATTGTGATATTGTTTTTAATCTTTGCCAATCCAGTGAGCAGAAAACGATAGCTTGGTGTGGTTTCAGTTTGAATTCCCCTGTTGGTTAATGAAGATGGGTATCTTTTAAAATGCAGATTAGCCATTGAATAGTGTGAAGCACCTATTCAAATATTTTGCCTATTTTTCTTAACGGATTTATAGATGCTCTTTATATATTTTATTAAATTTTTTTATTGAAGTATGGTTGGTTTACAATTTTGTGTTAATTTCTAGTGTACAGCATAGTGGTTCAGTTGTACATATATATATTTCTTTTCATATTCTTTTTTTATTATAGGCTATTATAAGGTATTGAATATAGCTCGTTGTGCTATACAGTAGGACCTTGTTGTTTATCTATTTTGTATATATAGTAGTTGGTATCTGCAAATCCCAAACTCCCAATTTATCCCTCCACCCAAACAATTTCCTACAGAGAAATTTCTGTAAAGAAATTTCAGATTTTTATGTGGTCAGTATTCTGTTTTTTCTCTTTATGGCTTCTGAGTTTCTTATCTTGTTTAGGAAAATCTACATCTCAAGCTTATGAAAATATTTTACCATTTAAAATATATTTATGTAGTTTTTTCTCATTTACTTCCTTATGCCTGAAATTTATTTTAGGATTTAATATTATTTTCTTCTACATGGATAGCCATTTGCCCAACTCTAGTTTTTTTTTTTTTTAAGAATATACATCTTTTCACATTGAATTGAAGTGCTGTTTTTATTAAATATTAAATTTCTGAATATACTTCAATTTGTTCTAAAGTCTGTTCCATTGATAAACTTTCCTGTACTGTTTCTGTACCATAATTACTTGTTTACACAAACCTTATGGTAGTTTTAATATCTGGTAGGTTTGTCCCATCTTCACTATTCTTTTTCAGAATTTTCTTAGAGAATTATTCTACACTTATTCTTCCTGGTGAATTTAAGAATTTTTTTTATGTAGTTCCAACCTCTGCCCCATCCTCATTTCAAAAACGAAATCATACTTTGGGATTATAATTGATATTACATTAAATTTATACATTAGCTTGAGAATAATAGACTTTTTAATGTTATTAATTCTTTCCCTCCTCACATCCTAGGATTATAATGTGTTTCATTTTTTCTATATTTTCAATAGATCTTATATCTTTATTGTTAAATGTATTTCTAGGTTTTTGTTATTATTTTGAATAGATTCTAGCTATCTCCCCCTACCCCCCATTTTCTTTTCTAACCTATCAGGGCTAATATATCTAGTCAACTTACTAAATGCTCTTTTTAGGGTCAATGGCTTTTCAGTTGAGTCTTTTGTATTTTCCAGGCATGTGCTAAATACTCTGCAAATAATTATTTTTTTCTTCCTTCCAATATTTATTGATGTATTTAATATATTTATCAAGTTTAGAAACTTCTTATTTTATAGAGTTTTTTTTAAACAACTTTATTGTGGTATAATTTCTGTACAGTAAAGTACACTTATTTCAGATGTGAGTTTTTTTTTTTTTAAGCTCAGGAGTATCTGTTCCAATATTTCCATTTTGGGGGGCTTGTATTCATATAATCACTTATTCACTTCTTTAATTTTTTAATTAATAACTTCCACTAATGTATTTCTTAAAATTGGAACATCTTGATTTTCTGGAACAAGCTTTACTTGGTCATGGAATAAAGTATTTCAACATAATACTAGATTTGATTTGTTACTATCTGGTTTCAGATTCTAAAATTTTTATTAACTATAAGCATGATAGTTTTCTTTATTGGAATATCTTTATCAAGTTTTGGTATTAGTATTATGATAGAATTGTAAAATGAATTAAGAAGATTTCTGGTTTTTGCCCCCCCCCCCCCATACTGTGAAATAGGATAACATGAGAATGATTGTTCTTTGATTTAGAGACAACGTACCTGCAAACCTGATTCTGGTGCCATTTTTAATGGTAGAGCATTAGGATATATTCTTTCAAATTCTATAGATGTTGGATTGCATATGTGTTCTACTTGTCACTGAGTCAGTTTGGAGAATTTATATTTTGATAGAATATCATCTGTTTTCTTTAGATTTTAAAGTTTGTTGGCAGAATAAAAGTGGTACATATTGTTTGTCAGTGACTTGTGATCATAGAAGACATTTTATGAGTAGAAAATGTTTCCGTATAAAAGCCAGAGTAATTTTTAAAAATGTAAATTGGATCATTTTGTTCACTTGCTAACTCTTCACTGACTTTTTATTACATATCAAATAAAATACAATCTCCTGACCATGGCCCCCAGGCCTGTATGAAGATCTGGCCACTGCTACCTCTCCAACCTCATCTTGTGTCACCTGTCCCATGCTTCACTCACAAAGGCCGTCTCTGTGTTCCACCAACACAAGCTCTAACCCCCTTATGACCTATATACTAACTGTCCCTCTTTCCTCTAATTATCAGGAATAAATAGAGTGCTTTATTGGAAAATAACAGTGGGGATCATAATTTAGATAGGCTTTTTTGAGATGGTGAAATTTGAGTTGTCACCCTTCAGAGGAGCAGAAGCCAAATATGCAGAGGTCAGAAGAAAAAGGGAATGCTTTATAAATTATGATTCTCTACCATTAGTCTCTAGGAAAGCATGTGTGCTGTTCAAGTTCCTTTATAGCCCTTATCACAATATGTAATTATTTACTTATGTACGTGATTGTCTTGCACTAAATTGTAAGTTCCATGAAGGCAGGAGCCCTATCCTACCTGCAAATAAATGAATTAAAGAATTATATTTTCTATTTAAGTGGAATAATGTTGTGAAGGAGTGAGCAGTAGTGGAGGGAACTGTGTAAATTCTTACTAATCTCTTATCTCCATATGTATAAGGCACTGTTTTCCTGCTCCTGGTGACAGGTCAGGTTCTCCTAGTTCTTCTAGGTTTTCAGGTAGTAGACAGAAATGGGCCATGGGCCCTTTCAGGAAACTGAAGACGGGTAAGCAACAGTGCCATGCTCCACTGGTGGCAGTTTTATCCAGAAGCCCACTAAGAGTGTGACATCCCCACGTATAAACACACTTGTAAAATCATACATTGTAAAACTGGCATTATTTTCTTGTATCATTGTTTAACTTTTCATTTTGTTTCCCAGTTAGGCTGTGAGTTTCTCAGATGTAGAGAGACTCTATTACACTTTCTGCTCTCTTCACAGGCTCAACAGAAAGGGCACTGTATTTGAAGCCAGACGACCCACCTTGAGAGGTGGCTCCACTGTTGGCTCTGTGACTTTGGGTAAGTTGGACCTTTGGGGTCTCAACTTCTTATCTTTAAATGGGGCTAATACTTATTCTGTTAGGTTTTCATAAGGAACAAATGAGATAATACACATGAGATATTTTAGTAAAGATAAAAATGCATAAATGTAAGCTGCCATTATTATGTTTTTTATGAATAATTATTATTATTGGTTTAATTTAGAGATTGTCTTGCAATGAAAGCACAGTGCAAATTACATTTTTTAGCCATGGAGCTAAAATTTTATTTTCAGGTGTAACAATCCTGGGGCCAGCCAGCTACAAGATGCTATCCTTATGCACCTTAGTCAGTAGGAGAAATTCCTGGGCTCCTCCAATAGGGAATGAGGGGAAATTTTCTTCACCACTTGGGAAACAGCATGGTTTTTGTTTTGCAGCTCTCATCGGCTCCTCAGCAGGTAGGTTGGGTTCAAATCCTGGTACTGTTTGTCTCTGTGCTATTTCTGAACACAGTCATCACAACAGCCAGCTCAACATTTCAGAAAGTTACAATAGTACAAAGTTTAATGCAGTCATGAGGTCTCTACCTAAAGAGGAATCCAACAATAACACTTTGTCTTGACATAATGAAGAACAATTCCATCATTTCCAAGTTAAGCTTGAGAGTAGGAATGAAGTGCTTATAGAAGAGATAAGGAGAAATATAAAGAGAAACCCAATTGAGACAAAATGGGTAAAAACTAACAATTTAATAGCATTTATTATGTGCCAGGCACTATCCTAAGTGCTTTGCAAATATTGATTCACTTAATCCTCAACAACCTTATGAGATTGTTATTTTTATTTTCGTTTTATAGATGAGGAAACAGAGGCACAGAAAATTCAATATGCAGTCACAGGGATAAAGAGGATTCAAACCCAGACTGTGTGCATTCAAACTCCATGTTTTTAACCCCTATTCATTCTTTAAGATGAAAAACATCCTAAATCAAGACTGTTTGCAGTTGCAGGAAAGCTGACAGATACCATCTGTCCACAAATCCCACAGCTACCAATTGATTTTTATGCACAAATAATTATTTTATTTCAAAACAATGCAAAAAATTAAGTTAATTGACTGTATTGGATAACTGGAAAATATTTTTTTTCAAGGATCATGAGGGAACAAGGAACTACCTACTCTATATTTGATCCTCAGCAGAGTCAGAGGAATATGAGGGCCTCTGAAATATGGGAGTAGTTATTTGTGAATTTTTCATGATTAAACTTCTTATTCTCAATATTAAGAAGGGCTCTATGGAAACATAGGAGGGTAAGAAAAGAAAATATGGTACCAGGCCATAAAGTCTTTTGGGTTCAGTGGTTGGTTTGTAGGTGAGTTCTGTGTTCAGCCACTTTCCCCATCCTTTGTTCGTTGGTGAAGCAGTCACACAGAAGTGATTATCAAATTGAAAAAAGTTCAAGTAGTAACTTCCACAAGGTCTGATGGTTTCAACTGATGTCAGCCTGGGACTATTCTCAGCATTCTGGAACCCTCCTTGTGAATTGTGAATTGAGTGACAATCAGGAGTGGGATAAAGATGGAAATTTTTGATCCATTTTGAGTTAAAATTTGTATAGGGTGTGAGGTTAGGTCAAGGTTCTTTTTTTCTTTTCTCTTTTTTGCCTGTAGATGTCTGATTCTCCAGCACCATTTGTCTACATGGCTATCCTTTCTTCATTGAACTGCATTTGCACCTTTGTCAAAAATTAGTTGAGCAGTATGTGTAAGTCATTTCTGGGTTCTCTGTTCTGTTCCATCGATCTGTATGTGTATCCCTTTGCTAGCACCACCCAGTCTTGACTGCTGTAGCTGTATGTGTAGTGTAGGAAGTCAACACTGGAAGTACTACTTCTTCCCACTTTATTCTTTTAAAAAGTTGTTTTGACTAATCTAGGTTCTTTATTCTAAATTTTAGAATAAGCTTGTCTATGTCTACAAAACACGCTGCTGGGGTTTTGATAGGAATTGTGTTAAGTCTGTACATCAGTTTGAGGAGAATGGACAAATTTATTACGTTGAATCTTCCAACCTATGAACTCTCCAATTATCCTAGTCTTCTTTTACTCCTTTCAATATATTCATAATTAAAGAATATAGATCCTGTACATATTTTGTTTCATTTTCTTTGGAGCAATTTAAAATAGCATCTTATTTTTAATTTTGGTTTCCATATGTCCATTGTATTACAAAAAAAGTGCAATGGATTTTGTGCATTGATCTTATAATGTGCATCAGAGCTGAACTTAGCTTTAGGAAGTTAAAAATATTTTTCTATTGTGGTAAAAAGCAGGTAATATGAGATCTACCCTCTTAACAAAATTTTGAGTGTACAAAACAGTATTGTTTATTCTAAACATAATGTTGTAAAGTAGATCTCTAGAACTTTTCACCTTGCAAGACTGAAACTTTCGTACGGCAACTCCCCATTCTCCCCTCTCCCCAGTCTCTGGCAATCATAATTCTACTCTTTGTTTCTGTGAGTTTGACTACTTTAGATACCTCATGTGAGTGGAGATGTGTAGTATTTGTCCCTCTGTAACTGACTTATTTTATATAGCAATATGTCTTTAAGGTTCATCCACGTTGTAGTATATGACAAAATTTCCTTCTTTTTTATGGCTGAGTAACCTACTGTTGTTATGTATACATCACAATTTCTTTATCCATTCATTTGTCAGTGGACATTTAGAGTATTTCTACCTCTTGGTGGTTGTGAATAATGTTGCAACAAACATGGGTGTGCAAATATCTCTTTGAGATCTTGATTTCAATTGTTTTAGATAGATACCCAAAAGTGTGATTGCTGGCTCATGAGGTACTTCCATTTTTAAATTTTTTTGTAATTTTCAGTGTTTTGTATAGCAGCTGCACCATTTTGCATTCCCACTAACAGTGTATAAGGGCTTCAATTTCTTCACATTCTCACCAGGAGGTTTTTTTGGTTTTGTTTTGTAGGTGCCTTGGGATATTCTATATAGAAAATCAAGTACTCTACAAATAGGGACAGCTCAATCATATTTTATAAAAACTTTAAACATACTGAAAACTTGAGAGAACATTACAATGACTACCTGAATAGCAACAATACTCAAATTATTAATATATTTGAATGTGTGTGTATGTGTACACTCTCACACACACATACATATTGGTTGGACATCATGACACTATCTGCAAATACTTCATTACGTATGTATTGATTATAGTCATAGTTTACTGTGTAACTCTCTGCCATCATACCTCAAGAAATTAACAGTTACCTAATAACAGCTACTATCTAATACACACTGAAGTTTCCCCCCGTGATATCTTTTATTGTCATTTCTTCTATATCAGGACCCCATGAAGTTTCATGCTTTGATTTGGTTATTATATCTCTTTAGTCTCTTACATTAGAAGAGTCTCACTAAATTTTTTTCTCCTTGTGACATGGACTTTTTGAAGAAACTATGCCAATTGTAAGACATTCCATATTCTGTATTTGCCCTACTGTTTCCTCATGGTTATTTTTGTTTTTAGCCTTGTTCTTTTATCTTCTTTATTTCCTATAAACTGGAAATTATGTCTAAAGATTGACATCGGCTTTAGGTTAAACACGTCTGGCAAGAGTACATCATAAGTGATGCTTTGTGCTCTATGCTGCATCACATCAGGAAGAATATAATATCCTATTGTCCCACTGTTAGTGCAGCTTAGCTTGATTACTTGGTTAAGGTGCCAGATCATGCCATTGTAAAGGTTTACCTTTCCCTTTGCGATTAGCAAGTAGCCCATAGAAATGATAAATAAATACTTCAGAATGCTTTGATGGAAGCCAGTTGGTTCTTTCCAGAGAAAGATGCTCTGTATATCCAATAGGGTCACATCACTTTTAGGAACCTAAGAGGATGAATCTCCACCTTGTGGTGGAAATACATGTGGCTTGTAAAAAATGACTGATTTTTAAAGAGTAGAAAGTATGTCTCTGGCCTCCTGGAAAAGGATATTTAATGAATATTTTGCCTGAAGCTGGCTCTGTAATTTAACTCAAATGTATAAGTTAAGAAATGCTCTAAGGAATACTTTGAGAGAAGAGAGTGGGAAAATTCTGGACCTGGACTTGATCCCTAGAGCAGAAATCTCCCCTAGTTTTGCTCTGTGGTGGTAGCAGATAGTCACCTGATTAAGCAGTAGCCAAGACCTAGTAAGAAAGGCTTCTCTGTGAAGGATGCTTATTGAGGGAGCATAATTTTAAACAAAGTTTTCTAAAAGAGGGTTTGAAGAGCATACTATTGGTTTGAACATGAAGAAAGCTGTCCTCTCATCCATTTCAGGTGTCAGGGTGCTCTGCTCCTTACACAACAGTGTCACTTTATCCTTTGTCCTACTCCACTTCCAGAGAGGACAGAAAACACAGCGAGTGAGCTGGCAGGGAGGACCAGAAGCACCCAGGAAGGCGCCCAGAGAAGGTGACTGTGACGGAGTCCCTCTCTCCCACGGCAGGCTTCCAGCCTGAAGCAGCCCACGCCGGGGAATGAGAGAAGCATTAACTCTAAATAAAGATGGGGTTTTTGATTTTTGACTGTTATATGGGACTGTTATATGGGATATTTAAATTATTGGAATGAGTTGGTTTTCTGGATAAAAGTGAGAGTAAGACTTTAGGGGGAGTATTTTTATTATCTGAGAGAGATTAGAAAAGTCAATAGTCCTGTCCTAGATTCATGTACAGAGCAGAAGAGAAGAGAATGAATGGGCATTGGGAGAAAATGATAAAGTTGTTCTCTTTTTGCTCTCTTTGGAATCCCTGTCTTGCAGCATAATGCAAATTTTTGAGGAACAACAGATTATACAGATGGATTTCAAGCCACCGGTATATGTGAGGAATCTTCAAAATAAGTTTTACTGGAGTGGGGTATATCTCAGTGGTAGAGCACATGCTTAGCATGCATGAGGCCCTGGGTTCAATCCCCAGTACCTCTGTTAAAAAAAAAGCTTTACTCATAACAGTGAAAATTCAAAGCAAATAAAAACAGGCCTCCTTCTCCTTCTAAGCCCACTCCTACACAGTTCAACAAAAGTAGCTCTGCCTGTGTCTATTTTATGTCTTTAACATTGAAGAGCAGAAGTGGTGGTGGTGCCATTGGAAACAGACACAAGCCCTCTGCTTCCTTAGCAAACCCATTTGACTGGGTTGTTATAATGGCATCTGGGGCTTCTTAAGCATGTCTCTAGGGAATTTAGGACCAAGATACCAACTAGGTTTCTTTGCTCTTGACTTCAGTCACCTCCCTTAGTGGTGAACAGATGCACTCCGAGGCAGCGCATTTCACTCTTGGGCACAGCTGACTAGAAGAAAGTTCTTACTTAATTAAGCTAAATAACAACCCCTCTCCCCTCACCTTCTGGTAGAAGAGACCCTGGGTTTTTAAAGTATGGAGAACTTTTGCTTTTCCTTTTCTTCTGGTTATTTATCTTGTGGTTCGAGGGAGATAAAGTTTTCATGCTTCTGGCTATTGGTTCTGTAGTTCTGAGAGTGATCACGGTGTCAAGTATCAGGGACAACAATTTTCTCAGAGAGAGAGAGAGGGAGAAAGTATTTTCACAGAATTAGGAAAATGCTCCCCCCCAAATCTAAGGAAACAAAGATTCTAGGCTTTACTGCACACCCCAGACCCCACCCTTTATTAGAGGATATGATATAAAGGGAAACAGGACATTATGGTGGGTTTACTTCTTTTATTGAGTGCATCACAATGGAAATCCAAGCGTTAAAGATACATTTCTGAAAACTTTTTAGGTAAATAAATCCCCCAATTTAATCTCTGAGACGTGTGTCTTTATGGGTCTTCGTATTCTTTGCTCTGGCTAAAAAGGTCCTTAGATTTGTGTTTAGGGATCCCGAGTTGGGTTTGTTCTCAGCACATCATTTTTATGAAAGGCCCAAGTATGGTGTTACTTCACCCTACAGTCCCCACAAGGTCTGGGCAATGTTCTTGGAAACATGAGGATGAGCTCACCCAGTTGGAAGAAGGGTCACATAATAAAATAATGGTCCTCTCTCTCTCTCTCTCTCTCTCTCTCTCAGGCCATTGCACGCCACTAAAATATATTTGCTTCTTGACTTTTTGGCTAAGATCCCATGCAGAACAACTAAAATATTAGCTTTCTGTCAGCTTTACCACCCTCAAGGCTATATTTTATGACAGCTGAAAGAGATCTTGTGCTTTGTGGGGGCCCAGATGAGCCCCTTTGTGATAGCTGAGTTTGTCCAAAAAGGCTGGATCATAGACTGTCCAGTCCAATCATCGACGTAATGCTTGAGTCCTCATTGCAATATTTGCTGATATTCCTAGCTGGGGTTGTCCAGCCTGAACTAGAACACCACCAGTGAAGGGCAGGGGACTTGGAGGCGGCCCATTCCATCTTTGCCTTACTATTTGTCTGATTCTAGAAAAGATCTTTCACTTGCACTGACATGTGTCTTCCTAAACTTATGCTTATTAGTCCTACTTCTTCCCTTATGGATCTATGCACAGTAAGTTGAATCCCTTTTTTAACTATTTGAAGATACCTACTGTTTGCTCCCCAAGTCCTGTCTTTAGGTTAAGTAACCTAGTTCCTTGAACACATTCTCTTGGAATATGCATTCAGGCTCTTTTACCAAGCATATCCCAAACATACGCTAATATGTGCCCAGAGTTGAATTCACTACTGAGCCATCTACTTTCTCATTCTCAATATTATATATTTATGAGAGCACGATAAGGAGCCATTAGATTTCACACTGTTGACAAATACTGACTTTATTATTAAAAAATTCCCAAGTCTCTTACATACTTATTGCCACTTGCACAGTTGAATTTTGAACCCACGTATAGAATCTTGTACTTACTTGCTCTAATTTTACTTGTTACATTTGGTCCATTGTTCGAGCTTCTCATGCTCTTTCTGAACCTTGATTCTTTTATCAACGATAGTTCCTGTCCTTTCTGAATTTTTATCATTAACAAATTTGTTGAGCATAACTTCCATATTTGCATCTAAATCATTAATGTTAGCAGGGCAGAGCTAAGGACAGAGGGCAAGTGAAAATGAAAATTACAGGTCCAGTCTGAAGTACACTTATTATTTACTCTAATAATAATGAGTTATGACCCAGCCAGTTATGGACCCAAACAATAGATCAAGCCCTTATATTAGCGAACCTGGTGTGGTGGGAAAGATTGATGTCTTAGTAACCTTTACTCCTTATGATAAGACTTCTTAATTTAAAAAAGAAGTCAGAAATTGAGGCAGTCTTTAAACCGAAAGTAAAATAATCTGTTGGTATATAAGATTAAAAAAATATAGCCCAAGATTTTATTTGAGACTCTGGTCACTTCTCCAAACTTCAGTTGTTACTTTAAGAAATAAAACCAAAACCAAACAAAAACCATAGTGCAGAATAGAGTGAACTCTTCAAAATTGAGTTTCTAGATCGTCTGGTTCATTTAATTCGTGGCTAAAGATGTGATTTTGTTTAAACAACCCCACATACAGGCTTTCAACTCTTCCCTTAAAATTAATTTCCCTAATCCTTAACAGTGACAGAAACATGTAGGTGAAAGATGGAAAAGAACTCAATTTCAGTTGGTATATTCTGACTGAATAAAGAGAAGGATTTAGGCTTCAGGAGATACATTTGAAGGATGAATTGAACTTTCCAATTAGTAATGGATGTAGCATGACTCTCCACGTTAAAGATTCCCAGGTAAGTTCAAGAGGAAAATCACTGAAGCCGAATTCCATAAGGAAGTAGTAGTCCCCTTTCTGATTAATGACTGTCTGCAGGCAACACAGCCAGGGCAGACAAATTGCTGCACTACATTCTAACTTTTAAAAAACTCCTTTCATCAGTTGGATACTTAAACCCACTTTAACTTAGTCTAATTAATGACATGCATGCCAGTATGAATGATCAGTAATGGGATCATTGTCCTTTATTTTCCTTTTGTTTATGCAGTGTCATAGCTACATTTTTGGCCATGTTTTATGATGTTATGACCTGGACTGCAAACAAATTCGTAGTCAAACTGTTGTGGGTTGTTTATAAAATAATTATGGAGCCTAGTTTGTTCCATTTTCTTATCCTCCTCTGCTACATGTACATACATACTCCATCTATCTCTCTCAGTCACAAGTAGCTTTTTCTAGCACTAATTTTGTAATTATAATTTATCTGTAGTTGAACATTGTATTGGTGAAGCACCATCTATCCTTGAAGACTTTTTAATTTTAAGGCTTGGATCGTCTGTGTGACATATAGATGGGTCAAAATCATCCCTACCCCTAAACATACTCTCTGCTTTAACCATAGGGAACTCCATGCAGATCTCCGAAAGTGTTAGGATATAACTAACCACCCCCAAAGCCCTGCGTATGCTCTTGCCTTTGACTGGAATGTCCCCTCTCTCTGGCTCACTAATGTTTATGCATCAGAATGAGGCTGAGTACTTTCCAGGAGGTTTTCCCTGATTCCCAGAATTTATTCAAATGCTCGTGTGCTTATCTTTTACGTATCAAGTATCACACTGTACTGCAAAAGTTAATTTCCTTCTATGTCTTTTATTAACATTGTGTACCTATAAATTATGTCATATATAATAAGTACTACTGCTATCTGAGATAATAATAGATGCTCAACAAATACAGTAAAAGAGTCTTTCTAAACCAGGAGCTTTCTTATGGTCCAGTCTAGAATCTACTGTATTGTACTGTATATTCTCCTAGAATACTGAACTTCTCCTTTTCAGAACATATATTTGTAATGAGGTACTTACTTGTGTAATTATTTGATGTCTATTCCTCTCCTATATTATAAGCTCCATGAGGGCAGGGACCACTTTTTTTTTCCATTGTTCTTTTCTTGTTCCCGGCACAGTGCCCAGCTCAGGATATTTGCTCAGTAAGTACTTGTTAAGTAGATGATCAATTTAATGAGTGGATCTCTCTCTATGAGAGGAATTGATGAGGGAAGTGGTGCCCTTAGGTTTTAGTTTAATGTCAGGTGTTGTAAAGGGGGAGTGTTCTAGGAAAAAAGTGAAAATGTAAGAGGATTTCTTGAAAACTGACTGGAATATTAAAGGATGGAGCGGAAAGAGGGCAGCACAGGTGAGGGTGGAGCAAGGAAGGACAGGGCCCTGATGAAAGGAGAGTAGTATGAGGAGAAGGGTTTGTACCCTAAGGTGTGACTGTGGGTCATGGTGATGAAGGCCACAGGAAAATGTGAAGCAGGTGGGATGGAGGGGATTGGGGTTTACCTAACCTTGGAGTTCCAAATAGGACTTTGGTTTAAAGATTTTTTCTCATGGTCTCTGCAGCTCCCCTTCCAGAGGCAGCATGGTAGTGTAGAAAAGAATTTTGACTTTGTTATCAGACAAACCTGTGTGCAAAATGCAGCTGCAACACTTACTAGCTGTTTAACTTTGAGTAAGACATTTGATATTTCTGAGACTCAGTTTTCTCATTTGTAAGAAGAGGACAATCATATTTACCCTGAAGAACTGTGTTCTGTGAAATAATGTTCATAATTGTCTAACTGAGTCCCTGGCTCACAGCAATCACTGTACAAATGGTAGAAGTTTTAATAGTTTTAATAACCAGATTTAACCTTTATAGACTTTTTGAATGGTTCTGTTCTTGGCCTCAAATTCTGTATTTTTAATCAACGGGTTGAAGCATTCTTATCAAATTTAAAGATGACATAAACCCGACAAAAACAGCTAATATGTTGGCTGACAGGCTAAGGAGCCATAAACATCTCAATAACTGGGAAGGATAGGCTGAAACCCACATGATAAAATTTCTAGGGACAAATTTAGACTCTGCTTTTGTGCTTAAAAATAGTCAGCTGAAACCAAAACAAGGGAGACCTCCTTTAAGAGCTTATGAGAGAAAAGCCCAAGGGTGTTAGCTGACTGTCAGATTAACATAAGCCAACTGGGTGAAGGCTGCCAAAAAGCTAATGTGATCTGAGGCTGTGTGATGGAAATAGAGCATCCAGAAGAAACGAGGTAATCGTCTAAGTGTCCTCGCACTGGGCAGACAACATCAAGGGGTTGGTGCTTAGTTCTTGGCCTGTACTTTAAGAGAGATAGATCTAGAAGGAGGTTAACAAGAGGGCCAGAGCTTTAGAAACCATGTCACATTAGCAATGATCAAAGGAACTGGGGATATTTAGTCTGGAAAAGGGACTGGAATGGTGCAGGTTTGGAGGTAGAGAGTGGGTGGCATGGAGGATGCTGCAGCTTCAAATATATGAAAGGTTTTCATTTGGAAGAAGAAGAGACTTGCTCTGTGGTGTTTCAAAGGATGAAAGGAGTATGATTGAAAATTGGAATGAAGGAGAATTTTGGTCAATATATGTCAAAGTATAGTCATCGTAGCTGTACTTTCTAGCATTTATAAACCCTCACCATATGCAAGGCACTCTTAGTAAGCTCCTCTGATATATTATCCTTCTTATATTTTTCTGATTTAAGCCTTACATAGACTCTGTAAGGCGAATATTATTATCCCCATTTTACAGATGAGGAAACTGAAGCTTAGAATAAAGAACTAATTTGCCTAAAGCTCTGTAACAGATTAAATGATGGCTGGGGCTCTAACTCAGGTATCTTATGACTAGAAAGCCCGTGATGTTTTTAGCTGTATGGCATATTTCACCTAGAGTTTCCTGAAACATAGGACTTTCAGTGCTAAAACAGGACAGTCCGAGGAAAACCAGAATTATTGGTCATTCTAACTTCACAGAGTGTTTCCCCGCACCCCCGTGGTGAAGGAGACCTTTGCTTCCTAGAAAGCTAGGATTATAGCTCAGTGCCTGGCTTTGGCTCAAGTTTCAAAAGCGCTTCCAGAAAAACTTCACTATTTAAATATGGAAATGGTCTGCCCTAAGTGGCAGTGAGCATCCAGTTCCTGGATGTAATCAAAGAGAGGCTGGATGCCACCTGACGGAGTGACTAAGAATGAGAATTCTCTAATTGGGCTTGTTGTCAGTAGAGATCACTTCTACAGTCTCTTCCACCTCTTGTCATTATGTGATTCAGACAGAAAGGGCTCCTTTCTTGGAACCTGAGGGGTATCGTATTGTACAATTTGGGGAATATAACCAATATTTTATAATAATTGTAAATGAAAAGTAAACTTTTAAAATTGTATAAAAATTAAAAACAAAAGAAAAAACAAACCAAAAAACTTCCCTGAGTGGAAGAGAGGAAGAGAGGCATGGATTTGTCCACAGCTGGAATTTCCTTTTGGGAACCTGATACCTACTGGTAAACTTCACGGTGCAGGAGAGGCATAGTAGCCTAGGGATCCGTCAGTTCTGCATTCAGAAATCCAGTTCCATAACTTTGCTGTGTGAAACATGAAGTGAGTTGTTTGACAATTTGAAGTTCGGTTTTCTCATTTGTAACATGATGATAAGAGTATTACTTCATGGAGTTATTTTGAGGAATAAAAGATAACACATAAAGTGTCTGGTATAGAGTCTGGCATATAGTAGGTATGTAAGTAGTCAATACTTGTTAGTTCCTTTTCCTTTTATTTTAGAAATAAATTTATTATCTACCTTGAGTTTAAAAACACATATCCACTGGTATTGTGAACTCTGAGCCAGAGCCGAAAACTAGACAGAACAACGGAAACACCAAGTTTTGAGGATATATATACACTGTGTTCTTTCTACTCCTTGTTTCTCTAGACCCTTTCCATGGATGTTGCACGGACAGGAAACATGCAAACATTTTCTGAAATGGTTAGAGCATGAGCACCACAATTCATTTCTGTTTGTCTCCCTGGAGTGTGTTCTAACTAATTTTTCTGGAATGTACTAATAAATGTTTTCAGGTTAACAACTCCAGGAAGCAGGATGAAACTTCTGAAGAAATCTTGAAATCTTAGTCTTTGGGGCTTAGTATCACTTTGGATAAAACATTCTTACTGAAGTGACATTCTGAAATCGTAAACCTTCTTTCCAGGGAGCGGGCTGGGAAAACATTCAGTGATGCAATAGTCTATGGAGTTGCTAAAATGTGGCCTGAGTTTTGGGAAATATGTGATGTGTTAAACAGCCGGGACTCCAGGGACAGTGATGCGCCAGACCAGCTGTGGACCAAGACTTATTCAGGTCTCCTCACTTTGGGGGACTCAGTTTTTGGTACGAACAACGTGGAAGAGTGTCGTTTTCTCTAAGCACCTTTTCCTAATGCTGAGTTTATATGTACTATTTGAGATTTTTAATTTTTTCATTTGTTTCAAGTATATTCATAATTGCTTTTTGAAGCATTTTTATGATGGATGCTTTAAAATTCTTGTCAGATAATTCCAATACCCGGGTCATCTTGGTGTTGGCCTCTGTTGATTGTCTTTTCTCATTCAAGTTGACATTTTCCTGGTTCTTGGTATGATGAGGGATTTTCATTTGTATCTTGGGCATTTTGTGTATTGTGTTATGAGACTGCGGAGCTTTATTTATTTTTATTTTATTTTTAAAATTGAAGTGTAGTTAATTTACAACATTCCAGGAGCATGGCAAAGTGATTCAGTTATAAATATATGTATATTTATATACATTATATATATACACACACACACACATATATATTCTTTTTCAGATTCTTTTCCTATGAAGCTTATTTAAATCTTCTGTTTTCGCAGGCCTCCTCTGATTCCATACTGGCAGGGAACGGGGTTCTTGTCTTGATTCTGGCAAGTGGGGGCGGAAGTACAGTTCCCCGCTCAGCCTCCATTGACACTTGATGGGGGTGGCACTCTGTTTTTGCTGGGGGTGGACGACGTCAGGCTTCCCCCCTAGGCCTCTGCTGACATCACACTGGCTGGAAGGGAGAGAGTGTCTTGTTACTACTATCTACATGTCCTCCACTGAAACACTGAGGGGAGAGGGGGCTCACTGTCTCCTGGAGGTGGTTAACGTCCTGGCTTCCCACTCAACCTCCTCTGGCAACACCCTAGCATGTGTCTGGACCATCATGGCAATGGCCCACTGCTGTAGTCTAATTAGGTCTCATCTTTTTCTCACTTTAAAATCTTTTGACACATGCACAAAAGTAAAGAGAAGAGTATAATGAACTCCATATATCCCCATCCAAATTCAACAATTATATTTTGCCAATCTAGTTTTATCTATTACCCTCAAACTTTCATTTGGGGAAGATTTTCATGATTGTGTCAAAAGACCTTTTTTACAATTGGTTTTTCAAATTGCATCTCCCATCTTAAAAACAAATAAACAAACACTCCCCTCTTATTAGTTGCTGCCCATTTTTCTACTCCCCTTATGATCCAGTTCTGTAAAGGAGCTGTCTAAACTTACAAGAGCTGTCTCTAATTCCTTGGCTCCCACTTCCTCTTTAACCCATTTTGATCAGGATTCTATCCTTATAAATCCACTGGAACCACTCAAGGTCACCAATGGTCTCCATGTTAACAAATCCAATAGTTCTTTTTCAGTCTTTACTCAACTCTCAAGCAGCTGAGAAAGCTAATGCTTTCCTCATCCTGCGCGTGGTTTCTGGGACAACATTCTCACCTTCCTTGTTCAGTCTCACTAGCTACTCGTCCCCTTCTTGAGCTCTAATTTTTGTAATACTCTAGAAAGTACTGTGTCCTCTTCTCTTAAGTACATGCATATCTTTTTCAGGTGATAGCACAGATTTGCATGTTCACCCCCAACCTTTCTCCTGACCTCCAAGCTATATGTCAAACTCGCTGAATATGTTTCTTCTGAATATTAAGTAGGCATCTTAAAGTTAAAGTCTCCAAATCATGGCTCCAAATAAAACTATACTCCTCCTAAAGTCTTTCTTATTTCAATAAATGGTACAATAATAGTAAAAGGAAAGAGAGTGATGAGTTAACTTGGCACTTTAAAGTTGTCAGGGAAGGCTTTTCTGAAGAGGTGATATTGACAGAAATGAGAATGATGAGAAGGATGCATCCAGAAGCTAGCTAAGTTTAGAAAACAAGAAAACGAGAGAAATAGAGGGAGACAGAGGGATGGATATCTATCTATCTATCTATCTATCTATCTATTTATCTCACAGTCATTCTTTTATTTATTTTCTTACCTGCCCCCCCCCATCCATCTATCAACAGATCCTTTTGGCTCTGCCTTTAAAACAAATCTGAAACAAACAAACAAACAAAAAAAACCAAATCTGGAATCTGACTAGTCTTTATTACTTCCATTACTACTACCTTTTTCCAAATCAGTATCATTTTTCAGTAGACCACTATAATTGTTTTCCAAGTGGTCTTACACTGGGATGTAATTTCTATCAGAACACAGACCTATTTTATTCATTTAGGTACCCCCTGCACTCGCAACAAAGCCTGATGGGTATTGGTGCTCATTAAATTATTATTGAATGAGTAACTGATCTATCTACTTTCATCAGCCAGAGTGATCTTTTAATAAGGGTTCAAGGTACCTCTCTGCTTAATAAGTACCTCCAGTGGTTTTGTATCACACATTAGACTTAAAAACTGATTCTAAACTTAAACAACCTGGCTCCTACTTTTCTCCCCATCTCCTCTCCACTTTTCCCCTTTTTCTCTCTACTCCAGCCACATTGGTCTCTTTGATGTACCTCATATACGCCAACTATGCTCCTATTTTATGGCTGCACATGCCTGGGACATTCTTTCCCCAGGTCTTCACCTGGCTTCTTCTCATCATTCTAGTTTCTGCTCAGTGTCTCCTTTTCAGAGCAGCCTCCCCTGACAACCCTATTTTAGCATGCCAACTTAACTCATTGCTCTCTTTTCTTTTATGATGATTTTTTTCTTCATAGCCCTTATCACCAAAGACATTTATGAGTTTACCTTTTTACTGTCTGTCATATTCACTAGACTGTAAGATCCATGAGGCATTCATTTATGCAGTTGTAGCTCAATTAATATTGTTGAATGAAGAGATTCATTAATCCAGCAATATCACCTTCTTGCTTTACAGGTGAGGACATTGAGGACCAGAGAGGTGGGGTTACTTGCCAAAGTCTCTTGTTAAGTTGGTGGCTGAACAGGGACTCCACTGTTAACGACTAGTGTCCCAGTCCAGAGCAAGTTTTACTGCATGACGTTGTCGTAACGCTCTGAGAATTCTATTAATCCCATTCTCTGCCTGTTATAAACACAGAGCTTGCCCCATGTTGTTATTTCACATCTTTAACAATACCGCAAGCTGGCTGGCAATTCCCAGGATTTCCCAAAGGGGAGAGGAGGAGCAGAACACCTCTGCTGGTTTCTCCTCTGAAATGGAGGCTTTGCAACGTCAGCCGCTGTGCCATTGTTGGACAACAATATGTGTCTCAGAGGCAAGGAAAAGTTCCCACACTCGGTGCTTACCAGACGCCTGACTGGTGAGCCCTGGTCTCCCCATTACTCCTGAATTCCTTGTTTCTTTTTCCTCTCTCTTTGTTATGTCATCTATTCATGACTGGGGCAAGATGCCATGCTATTCTTTCTCAATTCTGGATCAGTCTGTTATTAGCTATTCTCCTTGGGTGCCCTATTCATAGAAACCTAACCACCCCCATTTGCAATAGGTGAATTCTGTGGAAAAGTGCAAGGCACATTTTTCCTGCTTGGATTGTGCCTTTCCTGTGATTCAGCAATCTTCAGAGAGAACTCTTCATCATGTTATACCATCGTGGCCTGTGTCTGTGGGCCCAGGGAGGCTAAACGTTCTCCAAATATTGTGGGCGCTCTTGTAAAGCTAAGTTATGACAAAGGGAGTCTGTGTGGGGGATGTGCCTGATCAATCTGTGATTTTAGGAGACCTAAAATGGAAGTGGTCTGTGGTAAAAGCAAGTTGGTAGAGAAGGTTAAACACATGATGCTTAGGTCAGTTGAGGTTAAACTTTAATTCTTCTCCAGATGGATCTTCTCCCCCTTCACCAGTGCCCCACCACCACATCAATTCTAACACTCTCCTAGGACATTCTGGTCTTTGGACATCAGTTTCTCCACTCAGTAAGTGGGGCTCAGAGTAACAACGAACCTGATAAAAATCTGGTGTTTCGTATTGTGCTTTTAGCGATTTTTTAGAAGGGAGCTGAATCCAGGCAGAGCATCCTTTCATCTGCAGAGCTTAAGTGCAGGATGTCAGGAAGTGGGGCTTCAATTCATTTAGCATGTGCTCAATCCTTTTGCCTGTGAAGTTGTATACTTTTTCCCCCTACTTTAGGAGTTAGATATATGTATATGCATATATATATGTGTCTGCACGTGTGTGTGTGTATGTGTATGAAGGAACTGAACTGAATTCTGAAATGTCTTTGTCAAATCATCAGATAATGTGGAAACAGTACGGAATTGTGATTAAGAGCACAGAATCTGGAATTTGGAGCCAGAAAGACCTGGACTCAAACTCCTGCTGCACATCTTTGCATGCTTTTTGATTTGGAAGCAGTTCCTTTTCCTTTCTGAGTCTTGGTTTCCTTATATGCAAAATAAAGTTACTAATAATATTAATCTCATAGGATCAGGATGGGGGTTAAATAATGTATATAGACATGAATAAAATGCTCAGTATAATTCTGATTTATTAGTGTTTAATAATTATTAGCTATAAGTACAATTATTAATGCAACCCACAGTGCCATAGAATCTGAGATAAACAGCATTGGATATTTTCTGATGTATTGCCTTCTCTTTAGCATTTCATCAGTGCTTCCTATCTCTGCCTAATTTCACACCTTCCCTGAAACAGACCTCTCCAAATATGGTATGTTCATGGTGGTGCTTGGAGGAAATTTCTTCATCACTTGATGGTCTTTTGGGAGTCACACAGATATTTTTTTCCTAAAGGACTTCAGGTCATATTTCTATATTTTCCTCCTTTAGTTTAAACTGTTTCTTAAGGTATAGGAAGGGTACAGATAATTGTGTGGGATTTCCTCTACCCATTTATCCTTGTAAATGGATAAAATCAACCTAGAGTGCACATGATCTGCCCTAGGGAGAGAAAAAGGAGCATAAAAGAGGGTGGAGAGGAAAAGGAATGTGGAAATGGTAGCTTACCATTTAGGATTGAGTTTGGTTACATGTTACACATTCTGAATAATGGTGACTCAAACAAAATAAAGCTTTGTTTATATGATGTAGAAGTTTTGAGGAAGGTGTCTCAGGTTAGTATGGCACTTCCTGGTCTTCTAGACTCTTCCATGTTTCCTCTCTAGCATACTTTTTGTATGGCTTTTGGCCATAAGTTCTCTTTATGGTGTGGGATGGCTGCTGGAGCTTCAGTCTTCACGTCCACATTCTTGGGGACATGATAAAATAGATAAAATATAGGATCCTCAGTTAAATTTGAATTTCGGATAAACATTTTTTTAGTATAATTATGTCCTAAACTGCATAGGATATATTTACATCAAAAAGTACTTGTTTATCTGAAACTAAAATTTAACTAGACATCCTATATTTTTATTTGCCACATCTGACAGCCTGACACATACTAGGTAGAATGAAGGAGGAGGGACAGAGGGCAGAAGGTCCCAGAGTTGTTTCCCCAAGTAGAGTAAGCTCCTTGTAGAAGCTTCCACTTCCACCTCATCAGTCATCCCTGACTGCAAGAGAGAATGAATGGGTGCCTAGAGGAAGGCTGACATTCTGTTAGTAAGAGAGAAGGAGAGAATACATATAGGGCAGATAACAGGAGTTTCTGCCACTGGTGGAAATTTATTCCAGTGCTTTTGTCAGGAGGATGCTTGTAGGGATCTGAATTTCAAAGCATTTTAAACACTATCTTAACTCAGGACAGCTTAGCATCTTCTCTTCAACCTCTCTACTTCTCTCCACAAGACTAGCTTGTTAGATGCTCCAAAGAAAGAGCCTGAGAACATTGTTCATCTTTCCAGAAGACTGCTTCAGATCCTTTTTGTATAGGATAAGATGTAGATTAATTAAGACAAAAAACATATAAAGAATTGTCAGTAGTGTCCCTAACTTTGGGGAGTGAAGAAGAGGCATTTTGAACATATGGTTTGGGGCTCTGTGCTAAGTGCTTATCCATTCTATACAGTTTCACCTTTACAGCATTATCTTCGATATAAATGGAAAACACAATCAAACAGCAACCTTAGAATAGTTTAAACCACCAGGCTTCAGTCTAATGAAAAACAAAAACTGGACTTTCCAATCTACCATACTGTATATTCTTTTGGCTCTTGGGATAAATCTATTTATGCTAAGAATTTTTTTCATATTAAGAATAAGTTCATTGTTTAAAGGTTTTTATGTACAGCATGAGGTGGATATTCAATATGGTCAAAGGCAACACTAGTCAGCAAATAAGAAAACAAACTTATAAAAATGGTGTATTTGAGCCCTTGGAAAGGGCTCATATCTACAAACAACCAGGTTTGTTTGTTTTTTTGTTGTTGTTGTTTTGTTTTGTTTAACCTAGAGTATCATTTAATTTAATTTGGTTTTAGAAGTATCATGTCTGTCCCTAATTTCTTCAGTTACCTGGTTCCTTTCTGCGACAGTCTTATTTATAAGTGACTTTGCATGTGATTGGAGTAGTTCTTTCCCATCTCTGTTTCTTTTTATTTTTTTTTAACATTTTTTATTGATTTATAATCATTTTACAATGTTGTGTCAAATTCCAGTGTTCATCACAATTTTTCAGTCATACATGGACATATACACACTCATTGTCACATTTTTTTCTCTGTGAGTTATCATAACATTTTGTGTATATTTCCCTGTGCTATACAGTATAATCTTGTTTATCTATTCTACAATTTTGAAATCCCAGGCTATCCCTTCCCACCCTCTGCCCCCATGGCAACCACAAGTCTGTATTCTCTGTCTATGAGTCTATTTCTGTCCTGTATTTACGCTTTGTTTTTGTTTGTTTGTTTTTGTTTTTGTTTGTTTAGATTCCACATATGAGTGATCTCATATGGTATTTTTCTTTCTCTTTCTGGCTTACTTCACTTAGAATGACATTCTCCAGGAGCATCCATGTTGCTGCAAATGGCATTATGTTGTCGGTTTTTATGGCTGAGTAGTTTTCCATTGTATAAATATACCACATCTTCTTTATCCAGTCACCTGTTGATGGACATTTAGGCTGTTTCCATGTTTTGGCTATTGTAAATAGTGCTGCTGTGAACATTGGGGTGCAGGTGTCATCCTGAAGTAGATTTCCTTCTGGATACAAGCCCAGGAGTGGGATTCCTGGGTCATATGGTAAGTCTATTCCTAGTCTTTTGAGGAATCTCCACACTGTTTTCCATAGTGGCTGCACCAGACTGCATTCCCACCAGCAGTGTAGGAGGGTTCCCCTTTCTCCACAGCCTCTCCAGCATTTGTCATTTGTGGATTTTTGAATGACGGCCATTCTGACTGGTGTGAGGTGATACCTTATTGTAGTTTTGATTTGCATTTCTCTGATAATTAGTGATATTGAGCATTTTTTCATGTGCTCTTTGATCATTTGTATCTCTTCCTTGGAGAATTGCTTGTTTAGGTCTTCTGCCCATTTTTGGATTGGGTTGTTTGTTTTTTTCTTATTGAGTCATATGAGCTACAAACAACCAGGTTTTAAAGAACTCTGGCAGTAGATCTACAGCTGATACAGTAGCTTGGTGGTAAGAAATCCACGTGGTAGCTTTGGTGTTGGATTATACCATACCTTTACTAGGACTAGGCAGCAGTGATGGCATAAGGGTAACCCAGTAGCACCCTTCCTCGATAAGCGGGGTCCCAGTGACAAAAATATGTAAATTGGGCCTGACAGGAGTAGGAGAGTGGGGCTGGTAGACCTGAAAGACAGTGTCTGGTGGTGAATCCAAGCAGATGGTCCACCTGAGGCATCATTCCAAGAGGGCTTGACAGAGAAACAGACCCAGGTACTTGCTCAGGTACCTGAGTATGTATGTTGGAATGAAAATGAGATGAACATCCAGAGGTTTGCTCAAGACTCATGGTGTAGTGACAAGGACTTTTTATAGTGTGGATTCACTTTTAATAGTGTGGGTGGAAAGATGCAGTTAAAAGCACTGTGCTGATTTGGACAAGGGCCAGAGACACAGCATGGTGGTAAGAAGTAGGGTGGTTCTCATTTCCTTAGGACTCAGTTTCAGGACACGGGACTTTAAGTGCAAAACCGGGGCAGTCCTGGTCACCCTATGAAGAAAGAGGGTGTTCAATGGCACAGGTGGACTTTGGCCTCAGTAGTGAGCCCCAAAGTAATCAGTTATGAGAGTCAAAGGGACCTCAGAGTCTGGCCATCTGGGCAAAAATTTTAACTCAATTGAAATCTCTCTAGTCTACCCTCAACTAGCAGTCTCTTCCTGAACACTTCTAGATGGTTTGGCTTTTTAGCAATTACCATGTGACTGGAGAGTTTTTTAAATGGAAGGTTACAAGAAATCAGTTCTCTTTTCTTTGATCTATCCAGGAACAAAGGTCCCCAGCACACATTTTAGTTCCAGAATAAATAAGTATCAACTCATTGTATTATAATTATTTAAATATCAACGTCATCATAACAAACAGAGAGATGTGCTGGGAAGCTGACAGGATTTATAGCCAGAAGATCTGGATTTGGGACCCAGCTCCGTCGTGCATGAATCCTTTGACCTTGTCACATTAGGAGGCTCAGAGAGATTTCCTGCTCAATGCAGCAAAGCAGCACAACGACCTGGAATCCATGCCCCAGAAAACTAAGCCTGAACTCTGATTTCCTCAGGCTCCATTGCCTTCTAAACGGTAATTCCCTTGAGGTGTTGGCTAACATAGTGCTAATGTTAAAACAGAAATCTGGGGGTCCTACTGATACTCTTCAGGCTCTCATGACACCAAAGAATTTAAAGAGGTCCATATCTTGATGACATATCTTTTTAGCTAAAAAATGTGCATATTATTACTTTGCATGTGCAGCCCAGCCTGTAACTTTTCAGTTCACTTTAACTGCGGTCCCATGACTGACACAGATGTTATTGCTCCCCAATTACAGTGTTTTCTGCTTGGAGGCATCTTGTCTTCTGTAATATATCATGAGCCAGAGCCCCAGTGCTAAACATTAGCTAGTAATTTATGATCATACCTTCTGAGGCAGAGAGGGCAGCCATAGCTCACTTTGGACTTGGAAAAGCACTCCACGTTTTCCCTCAGCTCTTTTTTTTCTCTTTTCTTTTTCTGCATTTGCTCATTACTATATCTTTTCAATTTAAGGATGGCCTGGATCCTGCCATGTAAATCAAAGAAGAGAGGGCCTGACTCAGCCGCCTAGCCTGGGTCACCTGGAACCCATTATGATACAGGATCATAAACACCTCCATTTTCCCTTCAGAGAGAGACCAGACCCACTGAAGTTAAGCTACCTGCATAAGAGCTGAGTGCGATCAGCTGTACTTAATCTTTAAATGTCCAACCCACTGATAACCTTTGGTTTGCTTTGATAACTACGAAATAAATTCTCACTGCATTGGATACCAGCATTCTGGTTCCTATTCAAGGCTGTGGTGCAGATGTCATGGAATCTTGGACTGGACAGCAGTCCTTGGAGATCTCTGGGGCCAGTTACTGGCTTTCAGGCACTTAATTTCTAAGCCTCCCTCTGCCAACTTTAAATTTCCTCAGGGAATGACATGGCTTTTGTGCATTACCAAGCTTTAGGTACTCTATGAGGTGAAAACCATTTGGAGGTGGGAGAAAAAGAAAGATCCATCATATTCAGAGCTTTTCAGTGCGTTATAACAGAAAGAATACTGGTCTGAGTTTTGAGTATCTTGGATTTGAATCCAACTCTTCTGTTCTTGGCCACCCCCTCCCACCCTCCCAGCTGTGTGATCTTGGGAAGAGGAAAACTCTTTTGGCCTTCAGTTTTCTCCTCTGTAAAATGAGGGGAATAGTCAGTGCTTCTCAAACTTTCATGTATATATGAATCACCTGTGGATCTTGTAGATTTATTGTGAGGATTAAATTAGTTAACATATATAAAGCTGTTAGAAGAATGGCTGGCTCGTAACACTTGATAAATATCATTTTATTATTATTTAATATCATATAATGAGAATTTCCCCATATCATTCAGAAAACTTCAGAAATATAACCTTATATAGACTTTGAAATATCCTCTAATATGACTATACCTATAGTAATCTATTTATCTATTTTCTTATTTTTATCTATTATAATGCTGTTCTGAAAATCTTTGTGTGTGACTCCTTGCCCATCAACATGAACTTCCTACAGGTAATAGAAAGTAAATCTAACAGATTTCACTAAGATCCAAACTACAAATCATTGGAAGTGGTCAAATTAACTTTATTTCAATTTAACAGACATGTATCTCACACCTCTTGTGGGTCAGGCACTGTTGTGGGTATTGGGTACAGAGTGGTAAACAAGACAGGCATTAACTCTGTCCTCAGGGATCTTATAATCTAGCAGCAAAGTCAGACATTAAAAATGTAATTACAACAAAGCATGCTGAGTGTTACGACAGGGAAAGTAGAGGGAGCACATAACAAAGGGGTCTAATTCAGGAGGAAGAGCTGTTAGCACCGAGTCTGGATGGATAAGGAGCATCTGTCCAGTGAAAGGGAAGGACAGGAGGCTGAGAGAATAGTAGGTACAGAGATAATTATTGGTATTCTTTAGTTTATATCCTCATGACTTGCTTCTTTACCTGGTGGCTGCTGTTTTAATTTGAGTGTTAGAACATCAAAACTCCTTATTGAGTCTATCAAAACAGTAAATTATGCTTCTTAATTTGTTCCTCTTCAAGCCAAAGACAATGATAATTTAAATAATGTTTGTAATGGACTAAAAATCCCTAATGGGGCAATTAAATAGATCAGGCTGTTAAATAGGTTAGAACCAAGTGTTGACTGGGTCACTCTCTAATGGAACGATGATCATAATAGACATTAGTGGCAACATGTATGTGCCTTCAAAGCTATAAAATAATAATACGTAATTTATTTTAAAAGAAATAACTATGTTGGGAATGACTATAAATAATAATTTATTGAGCTTTTGCCTTAGAAAGTCAAGTAGCTTATTCAGGCATGAGAGTTTGTATCACATTTGATTGCAGTACTATCATGTCACCACAGTGACATAGCATCAGGACTTTGAATCTTCTCAGAAATCCTTTATCCTTATTTACTGGGATAAACTTAGCTATTGATGGTCTCAGTTTTATGTGATTATATGTGCTTCATAGTTATTTACTCAAATCAGCTTGAGGGTTGAATCAAACTGACTGATACATTTGTACTTAATATTTACCAAAATTATAATAAAATGCAGAGTCAGGGTTCTCAATGTGTATGTGACAGCTTTGATGATATATTTCTGGAATTTAGGAATATTCAAGGCTATGATTTGTTGATATTAGCCTGCGCTGAAAATGGAAGTGGGTAGAAGAACTTGTTTCTGTTTTCTTTTCATCCCGTATCATTCATTCATTCAACAGGAACCAAAGGGTGCTGTGGGGCACAAAAAGGAAAAAAGGCATGGTCTTACTCTTAAGTTTATCTTCAAGTTGTAGAGATAAATGTTCAGGGTATAATAAAGTGGGCTGGGCTTGAGCTGGCCTTATTGTTGGTGATAGGAGGATGTGAGTTTAGGCTGATGATAGTGGCTCTCTCAGTTATATCTAGCAAAAGATCAAAGAATATTTGATAGACCTTCATGGTAGACATTTCTCTTACCACCTGTGAGTAAATTAATTTTAAATACATCCATGAGTTCCCTTAAATACTTATTATTGGGCTAAAATAATCTTAATTTGTGTTCATTTTTATCATAATTCTGCATACAAATATCTTTCACTCTGAATTTATATCATATTATGGAATAGTAAAACTGCTTGGATTTTTTTATGTTTACTAGTTTATTATATAATAAAAGATATGATAAAAGATATAGATGAACAGCCAGAGGAAGAGATACAGAGGGTGAGGTCTGGGAGGGTCCTGAGTGCAGGAGCTTCTGCCCCCCAAAACTGCTTGGATTTTGAAGTCACGCAGATCTCAGTTCAAATCCTAGCTCCACTATCTATGGATTGTGTGATCATGAGATTAAATAAATTATGCTGTATCAGTTTCCTCATATATAAAATGGATGTTTGAGTGTGTATGCATGTATATGAATGTTTGTCTATCCTATCTATCTACATAGATATAAGTAAATATTCTTTTAAATTAGCAATTAAACTGTGTGTAAATTAATCAAGTGTATTATTAAAGCAGTTAGACTGCAATCTGATATCTAAGAGAATGTACAAGATTGAAATTAGAAGTGTTTGAAATTGGTAAATTAAAAAACGAATAATGTGTTGGCTAACTTTTAGTGATTTAATAATCAAACAAACTAAAAATTAACCAGTTCATATGGAAGTATGAGACTAAATCTCCCCAGCTTATTTATTATACTCTCTTTGATATCTAAAAGTGGAGTTAAGTCCAGTTCTCTGGATCGATCCATCTGTAATCAAGCTCCTGCCCCAAACTTATTCAACTGACTTCCTGTATTACCAGCACGACTACTTCCATAGTCAGGCCAGTCGTGTCTGTGTTTTAGGACCTTCCTTTGCTTGTTTCCACTTTCATGCAGGTCTCTGTTTTCAGGGAGCTTATAATCTAGTGGAAAAGAAGGACACTAAAAAAAAACTATCGAAAAGTGAGATGAGTGTTACATGAAATTTATGGGGTGTCGTAACAACAAAGAGCAGGTGAACCTAATCTGGCATTTCTGAGAAATGCTATTCATTCATTCAACAAATATTTGATGAACCCTTATTATGGGCCAGACATGTATTAGGCCTAGCTGGGCATTTAAAGGGAAACATAACAGACATAGTCTGTAAAAGTGATATTTAGGCTGGAACCTGAAGGATGAATGGGAAATAACTATGTGACAGAAGGTGGGAGAGGAAGATGATTTTCAGAGGATAACTGGAGGGCTGAGTGATGGTTTAATGTAAAGTAAGAGCAATTGTGCTGAGTCCAAGCTAGCCTTGGGTTTCTGTCCTGGGCAGCTGGGTAAATGGGAATGCCATTTACTGAAATGATGAATTTCAGGTTTGGGGAGTGAGGAGTTGGAGATTGATTCATCTATTTATTCCACAGTTACTTATTGACGTATCCTATGTGCCGAGGCCATGTTCGAGGACTTAGGACTACAACGATGAACAAAAGGGATCAAAATTCCTTCCATGATGTAGCCTATAACCTAGTGAAGGGAAATAGATAATAAATAAAATATACAGTGTGTCAGATATTTATAAGTGTTACAAAGACAAATCATGAAAAGAGGATAAAGCATGCTAGATCGGGGGTGGGTTGAGTTTTATACAAGATATTCAGGGAAAGCCTTACCAAGAGGCGATAGTTGATTGAAGTTTTCAAGGATGTGAGAGAGCTAGTGCTTGCTTGCTTGCTTGCTTGCTTATTTATTTATTTACTTACTTACTTACTTACTTACTTACCCTAACAGAGGCACTGGGGATTGAACCCAGGACCTTGGGCACACCAAAAACTTGCTCTGCTACTGAGCTATACCTCCTACCCCCTGAGAGCAAATGTCTATATCTGGAGGAAAAACAGACAGGGGAAACATAAGTGCGAGGGCCCTGCAATGCGAGCATGACTGGCCAGCATGGCTAGAGTAGTGTTGAGTATGGGAGAGAGTAGTTAGGAGTAATAAGGGATAGAGAAGTGAAAGGAGACAGATTATGTAGGGCCTTCTAGGCCATTATAATGCCTTAGGCTTTTACTTAGAGCAGGATGGGCAGACATTGAAGGGTTTTATGCAGAAGGGTGGCACCTGATGTGAGTTTTAAAAATATCACAGTGATCAAGTTCGGCTTTGGACATGTTGAGTTTGAGGGCCTGTGGGCCATCCCAATGGGTTATTCAGAAGGAGTTGAATATATGAGTCTAGAGCTCAGGAGGTCTGCCAGGAGGCACGTGTGTGGGTCATCAGTGGTTGGGTGATAATGGCAGCCATGGGGATTGATGAGACCATCCAGGAGAGTGTACAGAATGAAGGGGCAGTGGTCCTGGGATGGTGTCTTGAGGGACGGGGAGAGGAGTCATCTGTACAGATGAAGATGGCACAAGGCAGGAGGGAACTTGGCAGACAGCAGTGTCAGGAAGCCCTGAGAAGATGGGGGTTACAGTGCCCAAAACATGCCAAGAGGAAACACAAGGACAGAAAAGGGTTCATTGGATTAAATGACATGGGGGATATGGATGACCTGGGCAAAAGTAGTGTCAGTAGAAAAGCAACACTCAACAGAGTAGTGATGAGGATAATGAAGAGGAAGGTAAAGCAGTTGATGAACTGAGTACTTCATCTCTAAGTCTGGCTGTGGAAAGGAGTAGAAGAGAGGGTAGCAGCTGAAGGGAGGGATTCTACAAGGTGGAAGAGACTCACATATGATTTGAATGTTGATAAAAAGAAGGTACCACTGAAGAGAGGGAAGTTTAAACCCCAGAGACAGGGAGGGAGAGATGGTACGGGATTCTCAAGGAGGCAGGCAGGAGAGCACGAGGTCTGGGGCAGAGTAGAGGGATTAGACTTAGATGGGATGAGGGACACTTGAGGGATTAACAGAGGGATGGAAGAGTGGCTGCTGCTTGCTGAGAATGGGAGGCCTTGGCAGTATTTTCCTTACATACAGAATTGTTGCTGATGCACGAGGGGACATGTCCTTATGGTGGGTCAACACAGGGAGTGAGTGGCGGCTACTGAGGCTACTGACCACCACAGGATAGAGACAGCAATTACTCAGCTGTGTCCCAGGAGCCCACAAGGATGGACCTATTCTTGAGTGTGCCTTCTTTTCGCCTGTGAAATATAAGTTGACCATATCTGACAGGGTCTGGCCTAATATTATGGAAAGAAAAATCACTTTCACTCATCATCTTGTACTGAGTGTTACTTAAGTTCAACATATATTTTGCAACAGTGCTCTTGCAAGGATTAGTATTACATGCTTAAAAAAAAACTTTTATTAAACAAAATGTTTTTTACAGGATTTTTACATTAACCTTTGAAACTTAATGACTAATTTGTTAGCTCTATTTATGATTCAGTTAAGTGGAATTTCCCCAGTTCTCTCTAAAACCCACTCAAAAATGAATACAGCTTAGCCAAGTACAGTATAACCTTTTATTTTCCCTTCAGAGGACTCACTTCAACAAGTGTAGGTAAGAAGGAATCTAAACTTATACGTAAATGTGCCTTCAGGTGGTTCAGAGTGTTACCAAATATTTTAATTATTTGGTATGTATTTTTTATCTTTAATTTTGCCCTCTCAATGAATTTACCGAAATCAAATAATACTTTGCCGCTTACTATACATGGGCGAATTACAAAGAATTCTTTTCATATATAAATGAGGAAAAGCATGATACGAGCCATATGCTACCTAACAACTTTTGAAGATTCACCTCTAAGCTTAATTTCAAGCAAACCAGTTTAGGTGTTCAAGGGAGCTGTTCACACTGATGAATTGAACTTGCCGAACCATTTCTAGACTTAAGTCAAAGTAGTCTGTTCATACAGAGGGCAGGGTAAAGATGAAAATTCATATTTAAAAGTATAGCTTCTCTTCCTTATTCTTCCCTGAAGAGATGTCTTTTACTTCCCTTTTGTCATTTGGTACCAAGTATTGAATCAAATCACTTTAAGATCGATTGAAACATTTTTTTAATGTGGTTGGCTTTAAGGCTTGATATAAGAAGGGAACACTGAAAACGGTCACTTCCAAAGACCATCAAATCATTCTTTTAAGGGATTTTGTAACTACATCTTTTACCTTTTTTTTTTCTTTTTTTGGCTTCATTGTGAGAAACTGTCTACACACAACTCTTTTATCTAAAGAAATGTGATTCATCAGGGAAAAGTTCTAGGGTATTGGTGATACCATCTTTAAAGGATGTGTTAGGACCTGCCCTCTCAGAGAAAGAACTAGAAGGAAGTTAACTGCTGAACTGCTTGTCTAAGCCGGAAGACTCGTATCAATCTCAGAGAGTTGTGTTAGTTCAACGAAAGTATTATTCACTGTGAAGGAGACTGGAGGATCCAAAAATAGTTGACCCTTGACTTAAGTCATTGCCTTTTAAAGTCTGAAGTCACAGATCCATAATTGTATTAATTGGTGTATGGGGAAGACTTTACTTCTTAACATTTAAAAAATTGTAGCTCTTATATTTCTGTTTATAAGATCTCAAGACTCCTCCAAAGTGGAAATCTGAAAAAAAAAATGCACTATAAATTATTTGGAAGTTTCTCTTTGTAGAACTAAGCCACATGTCAAACATTTCATATATCTTACAACTCAGGCACCTACTCAAAACTTTCTCCTCTTGTGTTTGATTATAAAAGAGTCCTTGAATAAGAAAATGAAGACATTTGCTGGTTTTCCCTAGAGCTTTAATCAGTTGATATCTGACAGGTGCTTTTATTTTCCTGGCCTTGAAATCTTTCTGGATGGGATGTGGGAGAAATATATTTGCAAATGCCCTCTTGGTTAGCAAATAAATCTTTATTCTTTTTGCTTTCTTTTCTGTTTTCATAGCTCATCATCCTCCCTTCAACACACACTAGTATGCATGCCTTGAAAATTCTTGTTCCTTTTCCTCCAGCAAGGGCAGAAAAAGGCTTTCAGAGTGGGCTGACTGATTTACAGGCACCTAACCATGACATGGCTGAGGACACAACCTGAATATCTTCAGGCACCATAGCCTAGAAGTACAAATGAGATTACCTAGCATTAACACCTGGATTAACACTTGACTCATGTAGGGCCTGGCAGGGCTTCCCTATGCATTCCTGGCGGTTCCCTGGACTGTCTTGCATTGTATCAGATTGTATCAGTGTCATCTGTGTGTGGCCTCCTCTGGGCTTCTAGGTGGTCGACTTGGGCCCTTGCTATACTCAGCTGGGCTCTGTCCAGTGCTGGGCTGTTTCCTTCACCATTCCTCTTGGCCAGGCAGAGCCCTGCCCTGGTTCAGAGGCTGTCTCTCTTTTGACTTTTCCCTCTAATCCCATCTCTTCAGAGCAGATCAAAAAGCTCAGTTAACAAGGTTGGGTGGGAAACCAGATGTCTCCATTTCCCTGCTTCTGTGAAGATCACAGGAACCTTTTCTTCTTTTTCAGTCTAATGTAAAAGCCCTCAAACAGAGTAAACTTACGCAAAATAGCAGAATCCCAGAGGCGGTGTCTGTGGGGTGCCTTGATTCGGTAATGTCTCAGCCTCCTGGGGTACAATGTGAATGGAAACAAAACAAACATTTCTTGAGCATCTACTTTGTGCTCTGCCCTGTGCTAGGTGCTTATCTTTGCTAATTCATTTAATTCTTATAACCCCTTATATTATGTTGTTTATTGTTATTCTCATTTTAGAGATGAGAAAACTGAAGCACAGAGAGGATAAGGAATTCACTTACCAAAAATCACAGAGCTGATAAGGGTAGCATTAGGATCTGGTCCCAGTGTCCATGCTTATTGTCTTACACATCACCTCTCTGGATAACAAGTTACTTTCATCACCTTAGCTTAGCTTTTAAGAAGAAAAACTGCTCTAAAAAAGACACAAATAACTCAGTTTTTCTGTAAGCCTAAAACTGATCAAAATAATGTCTATTAGTTAAAAGATATAAACACTCTTGGCTAAAGCATGCTAAGTGTTATGTTTAAGTATCATCATTATCATCACTATTATTTTAAAGATTCACAAGAATAAATGACATAGTTCACATGAAAGTGCTTAGAAGGCATCACATTTATTATGTGAAGACTGCAATATGAGAATGCTTAAGGAATTACCTTTTTACATGGAATTTATCCTAGTCTTGTAAATTGGTGGGATATTTGTACAGTATTGTGAATCGTTACCTATTGGATGAATAAACATAAACCGCCAGTCTGACACTTCTCACCAACATGAAATTGTTTTAAAAGATTCTTCCCAAGGAACTTAATATGATGTAGAAGCTCTTTCAGTCTTGTTCCAGAAGCCAAAACCCTTGCGTTGCTATTCTGTTGAATGAAATATAATACAAGAGAATTAATCTTGCAATAGTTCCTGTAACTGTGACTTGGGAAAAGGAAGGGAGTGGAGCCTCACAGACAGCCCTCAACCACAGAGAATGTGTGTGTGAGGGAGGGAGGCGGGGGAGCTGTGCAGAAACTGAGGTAGTGAGGAGGACACGTGGAGGCAGTCTCCAGCCAGACAGAGCTGCTTTCCTGAGAAGGCCCTACGTGTCAGGACTGAATATTGATAATTTGCTTCCATTACCAACTGACAGCTGTTAGAGGGGGCGTTGTTTCACCTTTCTATGTAAAATATTCTAGTTTTACTTTCTGTTTCATCGTTGGAACGAGGAGGGACAAGGCGTATCGTCACACTTTAAAGCTTCCAAGGGGCTTTCCAAAGCTGTCTCCTTTCTAATTCTTAAAACAAGGTAAAATACTAAATTGTTATTCATACTTATTCTTGGCAGGTAGAAAATGTGCCTTAAAGAGTAAGTGACTCAGAGCACCTCCTGGAACTTAAGCATTCCTCCCTCCTGTGACCCAGAGCTCTTTCACAAATTTGGGAGTACTTCCTCTCCTCCTTATACCCTTGGCTCAATGGATGCTAAAATACCATGTTGAATACAATTATAGTAGATTGCTAATATTTTTCAGACCGCATTTAAGAGAGATGGCCGGGGGAGGTGGGGGAAGGAGCATCAGAAAGCACTAAAAATGACTCACGTTTCCAATGTCTCAATCTTCTACCAGTCGTGGCCCTATTGTTTGCCTAATTTCCCAGTTCAAAAAATCATCTTTGACTACATTGACATTTTGCCCTTTATTACTGGTCCTAACTCGTGTCATACAGGGAGTATAGCAAGTACGGATGCTGTCATGGGCATTCAGTTCAATTTATGGTTCTGTTAATATTTCATGCTTTTTTTTTTTTTGACTGCTTTTATGCCAAGGCAGACATAAATAGCACTAGAACAAATACGCCTGGCTTGGGAATTCCCTAACTATAAGGAAGAGTAGATGACAGATACTCTATGTGATAGCATATCTACAGATTTCCCATCTTTACAGAAAAACCAGCTTTGACCACTAGCTTTGATACATCTACAAAGATGATGGAAATAAAATCGCTTCTGACATTGTAATTTTCCCTCACTAGTTTAGAATCAACATAATAAGAGTTGGTTGCTACCAACCAAGTAGCAATTGAAATGGATCCCACAAGAACAGGAAACCAAGTGGAAATCCAAATATAAGCTGTACCCTAAAGTTGCCATCAATAATCCCTGAAGTGAAAACAATGAAATTAGAATATTGTTTGGGTTGCTTGCCCTCCAACCTGATAACTGAACAAGGAATCAGCCTATTTTCATCATTTCCACTTCAGAAGCTAATGAGGTGGAGAAAGTCCAACAGAAACTGGGCAGTGACGTTTGCTCTTTTGTCAATGACAAAATCATGTAGCAATTTCCTGGCCTGCAAAAACATCCCAATAAATCTCCTCTGTATAACATTAGGAAGAAGTTGTGTGGAACTGGGTGGACTTCAGAAGGCTGCTAACCTTGGACAGCTGGGCTGTTATCCTGCTCTTACTGCTCAATGGAAAATTCACCGGAATCACTAAGTAACAGGAGACTAGGTTCAGGGCCGTAAATCTCCGAGAGATGCTTGCCGACATCCACGGTGCTCTGCAGAGTGAGTTTACCAAGGTCATTCTTGCTGGGCTTCCTTTGAGTTGGAGGCTACAGCCTACTGTCAGGCCCAGAGCCAGGCACTTAATCACAGAGGAAACCAGAAGGTGAGGGGTGGGGAGGCCACGAAAGGTAACTTTAGGCCTAGTCCCAGTGTCAAATGGAGCCTGGGAAGAAGCCCCGTACAGAATGGCAGCCCCTCGGGAGCCTTCCCACAATAGCTGAGAGCCTTCCCTGCACCTGCTGCTTTAGTCTTATTACTCTGTCCTCCAGGGACTTCACACCAGTCACTGGATCAAATACAGACTTCTGGCCACTGTCTTCAAAGTCTTCTGATTATGCTTTAAACATCTGTGTGTATCTTCTAATTATTCTTGGATTTAGTCACAGTGGTCTTCTGATATCTTCTTTTGGCTTTCTCCCTTCTAAAGCTTTGTCATCCATTGATGAATGACTGAATTCCTTTCCTTTGAATCTGTTGTGGGTGACAGAAATACCAAAGGGCAGGAGAGACTAGCAGGGTCTTAATGGCATATTTGGAAGCCCTTTTGAAGCAGCTGTGGGAGAGGGCACAAGACTCCAACCAAGGTAAGGAAGCCAGCAAACAGGAAGATCGGGCTCACTCTACCTGGGAAGGAGGGGAAGTACCTTGGAGCTGCTGCAGAGTTGCAGTGGGCCGAGGAGGGACCCTGGAGCACTGGAGCCCCATATACAAGGTTTATAAATACTTATGTGTTATTTCATTCACTCCTCACTGGAGTGTCATGAGATGGATAAAGCAGGCATTATCATTCCCATTTTTGAGGTGGCAAACTGAGATTCTGAGAGATTGTAAGACCTCGACCAGTAAGTCTGAACCTCAGTCTTCTAATCATCAGTTGTATCTATTTTATGCCAGGGATCAGCAATTTCTTTTGTAAAGGCCCAAGTTAAAAATATTTTCAGCTTTGTGGGCCACATAGTCTCTGTCATAACCACTGAACTCTGCCTTTGTAGTATAAAAGCATCAATAGACATCCATAGACACACAAGATGTGCATGGTCGCGTTCCTTTCAAGCCTCATTTACAAAAATATGCAGCAGGTTGGATTTGGCCCGTGGGCTCTAGTTTGTAGATCCCAGTCCTATGCCATAGAGCTGTAATTGATCATATGTCAAGAGTAAGGATTCATTTTGTTAAGTTTAAATTCTCAAAAGGTAGATGTTAAATAATGGAGTGGAAAGGAATACAACTTAACCTAATGTGATTCAGATAACAAGGAAAGAACCCGGGGAAGTTAGTCTGTGTGCAGGTTACTTGATAGTGAAGTGGCAGGAATTCAGGAGGTACCTCAGCAGATAAGGGCAGTGGATGATGCTGATGAGTTGATTCTCCAGGTACCTCTGCAGTGTGAGTGCCCTGGGAACCTCGTGGATCTTTTCTCAGCTCTCTGCCTTACTGGAGGCTTGGTCATGCCTTAGCTGAGATGTAAGCCCTACATTTTCTTCTCTGAGCACTTCTCCCAGAAGCTGTCATCCCCCTTCTGATATGACAAATATCCTGAAACTTGTTTCCTGGAGAGAAAATGCAGGCTCTTCCCTGAGGTCAAGACCAGAACCTTGACAGGGGATAGGAGTTGGGAGACTTGATAGAAATAGGTCTTTGCCCTTTTCGACCCACTTCTGACTTTATTATTTGCTGACATTTTTCCTGCTCACTTGACTGGCTGTTTCTGTCACTGAGGCTAGGAGAAAATATAGGAGAAACTTTCAGACTAGAAATCATTCTTTGAACATTGTAAATTTCTATTTATACTCAGAAAAGTGGGCTTATTAGCAGGCACCAGGAATCTCAGACTCCTTCCGTGGTCTTCAGTGTACATTTCCAGTCACCTCTCATCCCCATTGCCCTGCTGTTCCTGTCACCTGGGATGATCTTCCTTTACCCCATCCCCTCTTCTCAACCTGTCCAATCCCTGACCCTCTTTAAGGCCCATCTCATTACAAATTTGCTTCCTCCTTCATGGAGCTTTCTCTGTTCAGTCCTTTACTGTCTGTACCATTCCTTTAGCATTTTATTTTAGGCTGCTTTGTGATCTTTCTTGTTAACTAATTTTTCATGCATAGCTTGTTTTGAGATGAAAATTGAGCTACTTGGAGGCACTTGCCGGGTTTTGTCAGTGTTGTCTGGCACAGTGCTAGCTCATACTACAAACTCAGCAAACACATATCAGGTGGCATAAACCCATAACTATGATCTTTCCATGGGCCTCTAATATGGAGGGTCTCTTCTCTCAGTTTCTTACAGCTTCCTGAATGTTAAAACTCGTATCTGGCCAGGTCTTTCGAGTTGTCACTGTTCCGTTCTCTCTCAGAAGTTGACATAAGTTCCCTCAGGGACAGGTTGGAAGGCATGGGTGACAGCACATGTGGAATTATCACTTTCCATTGAGCCTCACCCTGTCTGTCCAACTCTAATTAGTGCTCTGTGAAGTCCGTGAGAGCAGAGGCTGTGTCTCACCGTTAGACCATGTCTCACCATTGTATTTCCTCCATTTAGCAGGTGCCTGGTACATGGTAGATGCCTAATAATTATTGGTTGAAGGAATCATTCATTATTGGTTGAATGAAAGAATGAATGAGTAAATATTATCTTGACCTGGTTCTGGGTGATTTGCTTGCCCTGTGGAAAGAGGGCTGGTTGTCAAGAAGTGAGGAGATAGCCTTAGTTGTCCATAGTTAGCAGAGCATCTCAGCCCCTTGGCATTCTGCTCTCACGTGGGGCCCATCAGACCACATGCAGGTAGAATGTTTGATGGCCGGTCCCAACCCACTGGATCCCCGTGGACCAGGTCAGCATTGTTCTCCCAGCAGATAATGAACAGACATCCAACTAAAGTCACTTTCTGAGGCCACACCTCCTAATATAACCCACTAGAGCTTGCTTCAGAGCCCACTGACATGTGTTCCTATTGTTATATATCACAAGTTTGGGAATTCCTCAATAGGGTGTATTGCATATGCAGTAAGTGTTCAGTGGTGACATTTACTGTTTTGATTATCAAGCAAACCTGATTGAAGGGCCCAAATTATGTAACAGCAGACACTTAATTAATGGTAAAACATTTCATTTTTCTGAATAGCACTTTAATAAAAGTATTTTCCTCTTTGGGTCATTATGTAATAATGCACTAAAGAAGGGTCGGCTGTATTTATTTAGTTGGCTCTTATGCATACTTACCACAAGGTGGCAGTATAGCAGCCCCGGGACATGGTTATCTTAAATTGAGACAGTGAAAGGACATTTTTCCCCCCTTAAGTTTCCCAAATCTAGATGCATATCCATATTATATAATTTGTAGTTAGGTAGATTTTGTAATTAAACACGTACTCACATAAGTCCGGGTGCTCGCACAAATATTCTTGCCTACAGCCTGTCTCACGTGAGAGGGTGAATGTTCTGTGTATTCTGTCCAGCACTGAGTTAATTATCTGTGAATCGTATGTATTAATAATTACTGCAAGCTCTTGAGTAAGTAAGCAAAATCAATTTAAAAGCTTGTTAATTAAACTTTTAAGGCAGTATACCAAGAATAACCCTTTTCAGGGATGGTATATTGCAGGCAAAATGTATCAGTGGTTGTGGATTGGCAGAGGGAGGGACTTTATAGAAGGGAGGGCCACGTGAGGCTAGGGGGAGAGATGCATAGGGAAATTGTCATCGTCTTTTGTCTACAAACATTTACTGAGCACAAACTGTCCACTATTTCTTTGTCTGTAAGGTTGGTCCTTGCCTTTCTAAGAACTTAAGATCCAATGTTATGAACAACAGAGAAAAACTCAGCAAACATGTGAAAAGACAAGTACTGTGACCATGATCTGAGATGAAGGAGGGAAGCAAAGAAGGAAGAAACATTGATGTTTTATATTCTGCCAGGAGATGAGAGAAGATAGTAGAAACAAACACTGTAGAATGGTCAAAAGAGCATGGGAGTAATAATAAGGAGACCCATTTCTTGTCTTGGCTCTGCTCCTCACCATTTTAGGCCACCTCAGTTTCCTCATGTATAGAAGAAAGCATTTGGGCTGGGGTCTTGGAAGCATTATAGAAATATATTTTGTCAACAGTTGATGTTAATCGGTACTCTTGAAAAAGGATTTGTGTTGAAATAAGTTTGAGGAAAACAAATTATTATATTGCACCCCATTTTCTCCCCCTCCCCTCAGAGAGTCACATGTATGTTAGCATATTAAAGGTCTGGAGTGAAGAAACTAGCTTAACTTTGTTTAACCTGGCATTTCAAACTTAATTTAACCATGGAACACAATTCGTCCCTCCACAGCAATTAACATTGCATAAAATATTACTGATCTTTGGTAGATAATTTGGGAATCACTGAATTAAAAAGTCTTTAAAGCCTGTCCCAGCTCTAGAATCTGGATCAGAAGCTCCAGGAGGGCAGGGAACCGTATCTGACTTATTTACTCCTTAGCCCTAGTGCTTGGCATAAGTAACCAATAATACTTGCAAAATCAATGAATGAATTCTGGCAATATAGGTTTTTCCCCTCCCTTTCTTTCTAGGAAGCGTGGGCTCTGTCCATCCCCCTTCTGAAGTTATGTATATATCAAATTAGAGCAACTTCAGCTAGAGAAAGTAAACCAATACTTTCAAGTCTAAAAATTGAGGAGAATTATGCTGAGTCTTTCTTGGCAATTAAAAGTGTGATTGTCTTGAAGATATTTGACGCTAATAGGATTGGTTTTCCACTTCTTCCCCTGTTTTCATTAGTGGAAGTCTTATCTTGATCCACCTAGAAAAACCAAAATCAGATGGAAGGAAATGACTGACAACCCCATTCTGAAAATCAAAGTGAAGAAAGGACTCCCAGGATGGAGGGGGAATTGGGGGTATTTAAGAGACCAAGAGGCTCATGGTAGTGGAGGATAAAGAAAGAGAGATTCTGTAGAAGGGGGAAGTCCCCTGAAGGATGGGGACATGGTGACCAAGTGGTTGGCCACATGAATTAAGAAAGAAGTTTGAGAAGCTGGATAAGATAGAGGAACCACTCCACGTGCTAGGGAAACTCTGTGTGGATTACAATGGGTATCTTGAGTCAGAAGTAAAGAACACATATGTGTATTCTACTGGATTCTATATGTGTGCATAATCAGTTAAAAGTTAAACATTTCTCAGCGACTAGACCATTGTTATTAAAGGCATAATAAGGGAAGGGACAAAGTGCTAAAAAAGCAAACCATACTGATTGGAAAAGTACTGTAGGGTGAGATTTCAGGTTGTACCCAATCAAAGATATCTGCTGCCTCCTATGAACTCCTTTGGTTAAAGATAAACTCTGAAAAGTGCCTGTTAAATGCAATATGTGACCAGAGGAGAAATAACATACTGACCCACTCGTGATCGTATTCACACTGCAGAGAACATAGGCCTAGGAAACAGAACACTGGGCAGGAACATTTTGTTGGGGAAGAGGAAGCTGTGAAGCATGGGGCAGTGCTGCAGGACTGCACTGTAGAGGTCCTGGGAGTCAGACGTCAGGGCTGTGGGGTACCAAAGGTTGGGGGGAACTCCAAATATAAGATGTGGGAGACATCAAAAGTATGCTTCATCTACTTGACAACTTTGTTCAATGCAGACATAAAAAGAGGTGATGTCAGGTATAAAACAAAAGGTCTGGAAGACAGTCCAGGCCTCCCCATTTCTGCTTTGTATCAACTGTCCTGATCTTATTAAGTAAGTTATCTTTTATAGTAAAGTATCAATGTTTATAATTATTAAATATTTGTACACATACTTATACAATATTTGTATTAATTATTTGTAAAAATACATTTGTAATTATTTTTAAAGGTAAATTAAATCAAATTCAAAGTTTAAGGTTATTCTTACGATTCTTCATTCTTTATCACTTTCATTCCACCATGAGTTCTTTCAGGAGAAGAAGGAACAGGGTAGCAGTTGGCACTCTGGAACTGCGTATAACCTGTACCTTGTAATAGTTCCACCGAAAGCTAGTGAATTCTGGTACTGAATTGGAGTTAGTAACTGTGGTGATAAATTACTCTACAGCTTTACTTCCCCTCCAAGTTACTTTGAGTTTTGTTACCACATAGTTCCTCTTTGGAAGGATGTCATGTGTGCGAATGCCACTCAGCACCTAGCACCTAGCGTCTATAATACTGCAAAGAAGGTCGACACTGTACATCAAGTTCATCTTTCCAGCACTCAGGTGGAACAACATTGCAGACTTAAAGTGGGACGAATTCTTTAGTCATGTATATGCCGTTTTTACAGCAACACAAGCTTGTAAGAGTATTAACGAAATTTTCCATCTATTTAGATACAGTTTAGTTTTACATACTTGTTCTGTTTGGTTTGTGCTACTTTTCCTAAGTTTTTCAACCCAGGAAAATAAATATTAAAACAAACAAACACACATATAATACTTGCTATGTGGTGATTCCCATTAAAGAAAGGTAAACTAACAGGTTTCAAGGCACAGAAAGAATGTTAAACAAGTATGTATTATAATGTCAAGGTGAATTGTTAGTTTTGATCCAATGGGAAATAACTCTCCTCAAGATACTTATTTTGCCTGCTTATTACAGTTTACTTTTAGGCAAGAAACTAGTAGCTTGAATGAAAAGACATGATTTGTACTACTGTCTTTTGTTACCCTGAAGAGTTAAATGTTATGTCACTTTTCAACATTCAAAATAGAAAGAAGTTCAAGCATAAAATTAATTTACTATTAGCTTCTTCAAGTTCCAGTGTTACCATCCTCCTTAGCAAAACAACCAAAAAGCAAGAAGTACCCATATATTGTCTTGTTGAAATGTTACAGCTATGTTTTTGGCTTTTTAGGTGATAGATATGTACCGTTTTATACAAAGAAATGTTGCTCAGTTTGGAAATTTCAGGTTCCAGTAGACATCCCCAATGTTATGTGATTTATACTGACAGATAAGAATCTTGTGCAAGCTGTGTAAGAGGACACAAGGTGGGGACAGGACCCACTATATATGTGTGCAATAGACAGAAAATTGTCCCCAAAGATGTCCTGTCCTAATGCTCAGGCATGTGAACATGTTACTGTACATGAGAAAAGAGACTTTGCAAGCGTTACTAAGTTAAGGATCTTGAGATGGGGAGATTATCCCGGTCGGCCCCATGTAATCACAAGAGTTCTTATAAGTGTGAGGCAAAGGATCAAAGTCAGCAAAAGGACGGGTAACAAAGGAAGCAGAGGTTGGAATGATGTATGTGACCATGGAGGAAGAGGCCGTGAGGAAAGGGATATGGTGGGCCCTAGAAGCTGGAAAAGGTAGGAAATAATAACTCTCTCCTGGGGCCTCCAGAAGGAATGCAGCCTTGCTGACACCTTGCTTTTAGCAGGGACCTTTTTCAGACTTTTCTGACTTCCAGAACTGTGAGATAATAAACTTGTACTGTTTTAAGAAACTACTAAGTTTGTGGTGATTTGTTACAGCAAATAGGATAGGAAACAGGTACCTATGTGACTCTAAGCTCCTTTATCTGTTCGGAGAAAAACTCCTGAGAAGTAACATGGTGAAGGACAGATGTTGGAGTTTAACAGATCATTGTCCAAATTCTGATTTTGCCACTTCCAGTGTGACCTTAAATAGGTTATTTAACTTCTGTGACCCCCAATTTTTTCACCAGGAAAAGAGGTTGTAATGGGAGTTAAATATGATAAGATATGTAAAATGCCCAGAGTAACGCCTAGATGATTACCTTCAAGATAGATCTCCAAGAAATGTTCCCCTGATTCTCCCCCAGATCACTGAAGATTTATTGCACAAAAAACAGCCCACTTGGCAATTTCCACCCTGTATTAGGAGTCCCCAGAGCCCTGGGAAGATATCTATCCTGGCTTCTCGGTGTGAGTCAAGGCAAAAAGGTTGCCTTGAAGATTGGGTGCAAACCCAAAAGCTAAGAGGAGTAGGGGTAAGGGTTTGGCATTCTCTTGTGAACTTCTGACATTTCCTGTCTCAGCTTGCCTATCTGCGACCCAGGGACAGCACTGTCTTACCCGCACGGCGCCGTGCTGATTCAAGAGGGTGAAAAGCCCATGTGGTCACAGACGGGGCATGACTACACTCACCTGCAGCTGCCTGGGTCCGAAGATTAACCCGGGGCTCATGGGTTCCGTGACTCAGGCAGCGCAAGCTGTTGCCTGCCTGTGGTCCAGGCTGCCTGGCATGTCCACTGTTAGCAAACTAGGGGCGCACATTTCTAGGTGTGGGCTCAGGTGCCCTGGAGAACATGAACACTTTCACTGGAGAATGTGGAGCAATCCCAGAAAGGCGGTATTTGGTTGGAAGAAAAACAAATTTGAAAGGATCACACATAAGAAATGAAGGTGGTTTCTTTCCTCATAATTGAAATCTCACAACCCAAGGTGAGATGCAAGAAGGACAAATCTTTGCTAAGTGTCTTCAGGAGACGACTTAAAGTTTGTCCTTTTCTGATACGTGGATTTTGAAGACAATTGGTCTCTGTCTACGTTGTTTTTCTCTAATCTTTAAAAAAATCTTTTTAGTCATTTAGTAGATACAAAGAACACCATTAAGTGCCTTAATCAGACCCACAAAAAAGTTAATTTGACCTGTATTTAATAATCTGCATGATTGTAATTGTTCCACATGGTAATTAGGCATAAATGGTGAATAGTTCATATAAATTTTGGTAATTTTTACTACTTGTATACTACCAAACCATATTTTTATGACTTTTTTGCCTTTAATTCCTTAGCTTCGAGTGGCCTATAAAGTACCATTGTTGCAGTTTAAATTTTGCCAAGCACAGTGTGTATGTTCTGGTCCTCCAAGAAGCATATGCCAAGGTAGGTTTAGGTGTGCTGGAGATTTGCTGGGGGAAATGGCCGTGGAGGATAAAGGGGCAGGGGCAGGAGCAGGATCAGGCAGAGCGAGCGCACTGGATTCTTGGCTTTGGGGAGTCTTGGTTTAGAGGGAGGGATTTGGTAGACCCAGAATCTGTGTTGGGAGTGAGAGCTGTGGTTGGAAGAGGCAGATGGAGCATTTGCCAGAACTAGGCCACCAACAGTCACAGAGGGTGGGCTTGTCATTCCAGAGGGAACATGGGGAAACTGAGCGGGGGCTGTCAGGTCCATCTGTCCTGATTCCTGCCAGGCAGCCTTACGTGACCAAGGCTTACTCGTAGCCTGTTTTCACCACCTTGTCACCAAATAACTCCTCAGCTGCCAGCTGATGTCTAAAACTCCTTTAGCTGCTATAGAACCTTTTATCCCATAACTAGGAAAGTTTTAAAGTAGTCCTCTAGTTCACTACACCAAGGTCAACTGCCTCATATCTCCGTGTGTCTGTCCCTCTTCTAGACTAGGAATTATTTTGGTGCAGACACCATGTCTTTTCCTCATTCAATTTCCAGCACCTCCAAAATGCCTGATATAAAATTGATTCTCAATAATTTTGTTGTTGTTGTTGAATTGAATGGAATTGAATAGATGCAGATACTTCCGGGAGAAGAAGCTTAGCAACCAAGGTGGAATCACATCAAAGTGGATACATACCTGGGAGTGCAAAACTGGAGACATTCAGATGTCCTGAATTCAAATCTCAACTCCAGGACATTCTGCCTATAAGACTGTAGATGAATGTTTCATCTTTTCTGCATTTTAATTTCCTTCTTACAAAATTAGGCCAAAGCACCTTTCCCTGATAACCTCAGCATTCCTGTATCAAATGATAAAGAAAGGACTTTGAAATGTAAAGTAATAGATAGTTACATTACTTTTTTCTTGTTTTGGGGAGGGGGTACTTAGGATTTAGTTTAAAAGTAGACAGTGCTTGGAGCCAGGAAAGTGTATGAAGAGAGGGGTTTTAAGGACACTCAAATCTGCCTGGGCATGGAGATATTTTAGGCCATGTAGCACTGTACTTGCTGGTTGCAGGAAATTCTAGATTAAAAAAACCCAAACAACTGAACTTTTACTATACAAAACATGAAGTAATCCATGTCTCACATCTAAATAGGCAACTCCCCTGGTAGCTTTTATGCTTTCTATAAACAGGAATAAATGCTATTCACTCGATATACTTGCTTTAATAATAAATCCTATAAACAATATAGCCGTCCTTTTCTTGCTAGAGGATGGTGTTTTACTGAAGTAACTTACTTTTATTTAACTCTTTATGGCTTACCAAATGTTTTAATGGACGTTACCATTTTGATTCATCATAATTACTCTGAAAAAGGAAAATAATAAAGAATTTTCATGACCACTTAGTAGTTCAGAGCTGTTTAAGGAATTTTACAGGAAAAAATCAGATGGTAGTTAAAAGCTTGGGGTCAGATACACCTGGTTTAGTCCAGGGTTTTGCAACATGCTAGTTGTGTGACCTTAGAAAGTAAATAACTTATCTCAGGCCCAGTTTCCTGTTCTGCAAAATGGAGGCTTAACTATTACTCATATATTTTCTAGATAAATGCATTTTGATTTCAAAGAAGGAAAAGGATTTCATTTTGGGATGAACCCCAAGGACTTTCCCAAGTAGTAGTGCTGATATTAGATTAGCAGATGGGAGGCATGTGACGTTCTTAGCACAGAGACTGCCACATACTAAGCATTCAATAAATATTCAATATTAGCTTTACAAGTAGTTTACAAAGTGTTTTCACATACTTCACTCAGTCCTCCCAAAAACCTGATCAAACTTCTCTTTAAAAATGAAGAAGTCAATGTGCAGGGAGCTTATCATTTGCCTGAGTTACGTACCAGTCAAGTGTCGGAGCCAGCTCTTATGCCCAGTGTGGCTATTCCCCTAGTGATGATCACTGCCTGTCCCTGTCAGGGAAACTTGTCACCAGCTGTGGTTATTAAGAAAAAGTTGACAGCAGGGGTGGGGAGAGGTATCCAGCAGCATGGATAACCTACTAAAGAATAAGAAGATCCTTTGCCAAAACATGAATAAAGTTAAATGGAAAAGACTCCAGTTTCTGTTTTCTCTTTTCTTCAGTTTCAGTAAGCAGATCTCTGACCTGAGAGTATTTCTAAGACCTTTATAAATTCCTGGCAACCCTGGTATTTGATCATTGGTGGTACACATGAGTGTTAGGATTAGAATTTAGAGAAAATGAATCCTGCTGGTTAGTTGATATTTTGAGTTTAGCATTTAAGTACACTTATTTTCTGTTATTGAAGTTATATTATTACTAAAAATTTGAAAAATGATATTGGACCTCTAAGATAGGTAGCGATATAAGTGATTTACTTTTCCTGACACAATCTCTATTATCATCTCAATACCTTTGAGCTTTATTTTCCTTTTTTGAACTATGTGCAATTCTATCATGATTTGAAACCCAGCTTTCCACTTTTTGGAGGTGTTTTTGTATAGCAGTGACAGGGAGATTATCTTTGTTGGTTTGGGAGGAGTTTTCAGGGTCATGTTAACATACTGATACCTGCAGATATACAGGGCAGGTTAATTCAGGTGTGGGAGGCTCTTGGTGCAGTCAGAAAATGGGAGAGGAGGCTGCCAGGAGGAGAGGAGCGGTGGCCGGGGCTCCCCTGCCGTGCGGCTCAGGATTACTTGGAAACACAGGTCACAATCTATCCACATGGGGTGATAGCATGCTGAGATGGGAAACCACTAGCCCTGACTACAAAGTAAGACTCGGGAGGTGAGGTTAAGAGAAAGAATATAAGGACAAAGAAGTTGTAGAATTTACTGATTCCCTAAGAGAAAAAAAAAAATGTGAGATAATCCTTTAAATCAAGGAAAGCCATACAAGATAATCAGGTAAGACCTATTGTTAGAGAGGAAAAGAAGGTAGGTGTGGTCGTTTGTTCACTCACTCACCTCATCCACTCGTTCATTCATTTACCTGCTCAGAATGAATGTCTGAATACCTGCTGTAGACGTACTTCTTTTCGGGAGGAACTGATAACACAGTCCCCATCTGTGTGGGAGGCACCTAGTTGGGAGACATTACAAACTCGCTCAGTGATGGGAGAGCAGTAGACAGCAACCTGTGTGTGAATTCAGAAAGGCCTGGTGTCATCCGTGCTGAGGAGCCATAAAGTCAAAGGAAGAATGATAGTTGGGAAGGTAAGCTTCAAATATGCTTACAATTTGCCTTAGGTGTTTATGTGTGGAATTCACATACACTTAATGCTCAGTAAAACAGCTGGTCCACAGACCTGGGAAGGGGATCAGGGGTCCCTTGTTAGCACCCTTCAGTGATGCCTCCATGACTCACTTGGGTTTTGGCCTTGCCTGGACTCAGTGCTGACTTGTGACCGAATGTATCCTATGTGTAGACAGTTCTGGCAAACCTACCTTCACCAAATGAAGAATCCTCATTTCTTGCTCAAAAGGCCTGCCAATTATGACTTAATGAACGTAATGCTAGCAGGAGGCCAGAAGTCTTTAAGATGCCTAGACTAGGAGCTCAGAGCTTTGAGGGCCACAGGGAACTAACTCCCCATGCTTGACTTCAGCAGCAGAGGTGGTTACATAAGATCCTTTATCAACATTAGGTTGTGGTGTGGAGGAGAAAACTCAATAAGCCTAGAACTTGTGCATTGTTCGATTCAATAAACACCTAATGGAGTGAACAGAGGCTGAACAGAAGGGCTTCCAGGTGACTTTTCCTCTCCAAATGACTTTTTCTGTGTCTAGTAACTGAATACTTGAGTTGACATCATGCCAAGGTTTAACTGTTAGTCATATATTTTCTAGATAAGTGACACTAGCTCCCCCTTTGGATTTCAAAGATGGAAAAGGATCTTGAATTTGGGATGAGGCCCTGAGGACCTTCTTAAGTAGTGCTGACAAGTCTCCAGATGGGTTAAGGATATTCTTGATATTAGGAACTGAGCAGTCTAGTCCCACAAGTGTGCACACACACTACCAAATCTTATGAGGTCATTTGTTAAAAATATATTTTGTTATGTTTTTGAGATGTCTTCTTGGGTGGCCAGAATAATAACCATCAACTATAGCCTGGGACTGGGTGATTAAAAATTCCATGGCTTTCACATTAAAACAGAAATTAAAGTCAAAACAGGATCTGTTTCCTCCAATCCTAGTCCATTCCTCGTCCCCTACTTACATATTTCCATAACACTCATGGTCACTTGTCCTACTTACATCATGTCTTAAAGGCCAGTGAGATTTGAAGGTCTGTGCCTACATATTCTGTGTTTTGTCATGAGTGGTCCAGGAACTTATGTTAGATTTAGATCTTCTTACAAATAAGGCCACTACCTCTGGGTCTGCAATGGTCTTCTCAGGATCTGAGGGAAGAAAGGAACAATGCTGCTATGAAGATTATCCAGCTCCCTTCCCTGTTCACCTGTACATCCCTACCTAGTGACCAAATGATTTGCAAGTGAGCTGTGAAGAGAACTGCCCTGTTAGAGGTTTTAAAGTATATATAAGGATATTTTGCAAGAGCAGCAGAACAGAAACAAGTTCAAAAGGACAGAGGAAAAATGTTCCAAATCTGGCAAACAGGATTTCACTGAAATTTACAGGATTCCTTGGATATGTTTTTGATTCATGCACTGATTTCCCAACACTTTGAAACTATTTCAAGTAGTTTTTAAAGAAACAAAAACTTTTCTCTGTAATAAAAAATAAATTATTCTACTTTTATAGACAAACTGAAAAATGACTGTTGCTTAAGTTTGTTTTCTTAAGCTGAGTGCGTTGTTTTTTTTTTTAATTGGGAAGATGGTTAAAAGAAACTACATCGTTTTCTCTCTCTCTTTCTCTCTCTCCTCACTGGCCCCCTCTATTTTAACTGGAAATGAAAAACACACTTTGTGATTTAGCCAAAGGAAGTTAAGGATGAGTCTTTGGGGAGAGGAAGTAGTGCAACCGGTTATCATGTTAATCTTCCATTATAGGGGTCGGGCTTAGAGCCAGATTTGCTGCTTATAGCAAATGAACAGAACTTGAATGGTTAAGAAAAATCCCCCCAATCCTCAGATCTGATGCCCGTAGGCCTGCTTAATATGATTTCTAGTGTCCTTCTCCTTCACACATACTAAATACCTAAAGCGACTGGAGATAAAAGTCAGGTTATTAGATATGAAATGCCTCCTCCTTTATTCCCCTTCAGTAAACGCCTCTGTGCAGTTAATCATGGCCATAAGCCACCTCAGAATTGTACTTCTATGTCAATGTTTCTGGACAGCTCTGTCTTCTTGATGTCTCCCTCAATTTTCCTATCTGTTAATGGAAACAATAAAAGACACTGAAGAGGACATTAAGAATACAACATAATGATGATTTTAGTGTGGCATGGAAGTCGGGATGTGGGTTAAGTGGTGGGAAAGGTGCTTCCCATTTTTCATTTGATTCTGGGCTTAGTTATTAGTTTTACTGTCTTTGAAATTCCTCTTTTCATCGGACCTCAGTTTGTGCATTTGAGTTGAGTTCAGTAATTTAGCTTAGTGATGATAGTGTAAGTGTACCTTATTTTATTGTTGACTTATCCTAACATGAAAGGAATGATTTTTGAAAACAGGATGAATAGGGGACACCAGGAGAAGGTATGGCATCTAATTTGTTTCTACCAGTAAACAGCTGTGAGTATTTCAGTGGATCCCTCGATGGCTCCAAGACAGTCTTCTCAAATATGAGATGATTAAGTTGTAGTAAATGACCGCTAAAGTCCCTGAAAGATTGAATGAATTGGCACTATTCTAGCTTTTGGTTCACCATAGCTTCACTTTTTGATTCATTCAGCAGTTATTTGTCTAATTATCTAATAAATGTCAGGCCTATTCTAGTAGGTGGGGATTCAGGAGTGAACCCTTCTGACCAAGTTCCCCTCTCAGAGAGCTCACTGTCTATATTCTATAGACTGACGATGAGCATGCGAATAGATGCATGTTTTGTCAGTGGTGAGAGGTGTTATGAGGAAACATAGAGCACTACACGTGACTAGAGACTGGCAGTGGTGGGGGCAGTGAAGCTCTCTTACACAGGGTAGTCAGGGAAGTTCTCTTTTATAAGGTGACATTTGGACAGGATCCTTCTGAAAGTGAGGGAGCAGGGCCTCCAGAGATCTGGGGGAAGAGCAATCTAGGTGGAAAGAACAGCAAATGCAAAAGCCCTAAGGTGGGAGAATGTTTTATTTGTTCAAGGATTAGCAAAGATGCCAGTGGCTGGGTCAGAGTGAGTAAGGAGAGAGTGACAGAAGATGAGCTTGGAGAAGTGCGGCGGGTCGGGCGGATCGGGGCAGTCATAGAAAGACTTCTGGCTTGTTCTCTGAGTGAGGTGGGAAGCCACTGAAGTGTTCTCAGCAGACAGGTGACATGATTTGATACTTTTTTGGCTGCTGTGTTGAGTATAAACTGTGGGAGAGTAAGAGCAAAAGCAGTGAGACTAGTTACACCAACAATTCAGAGATGATGGTGACTTGAGTTGGGGGGGTAGTGGTGGAGGAGGCGAGAAGAGGTGGGATCCTGGGCATATTTTAAGAGTAGTGTCAACAGAACTTATGTGTGCGTTGAAATGCAGTGTGAGAAAAAGAGAAGTGTCAGGGATGACTCTAATGTTTTCATGTTGGGCACCTGGAAGGTTGGGGTTGCTATTTTCTGAGATGTAGACGACAACAGATGGAGCGAGAAGGTGGAAGGAAATCAAGAATTTAATTTTAGGCATATTAAGTCTGAGATGCCTAGTAAACATGCAAGTGGAGATGTCAGGATGGTTGTTAGATATTTGAATCTGGAGTTCAGGAGAGAAATTCAAGCAGGAGACAATAGATGTATATAATCTCTCTATTTATATATAATAATTATTCCATATAAATACTTGGGGATTTCCATTGTATTGATGTTATTTAAAGCTGTGGGGCTGGATGAGATCACATAGGCCCAGGACAAGAGTTCTTAACCTTGGCTGCACATTAGAATCACTGTGAGAGCTTAAAACATGTATGGATGACTGGGTCTCGTCCTAGACCAGCTCCGGTCTAGATTATAACTGAGGGTCAGCTCCAGGCACTGGGAGTTTTTAAAAGCTCTCCAAGCTATTCTAACATAAATCAGGGTTGAAAATCACTGACCTTCAGAGTGAGTGTGGATGGAGAAAGGAAGAGTCCTACTTCCTGCTCCCCCGCAGTGTTTGGAGATCAGGAAGTTGGGAGGAACCAGCAAAGGAGACTCAGGAGGAACTGACGATGAGCTAAGGAGAATGTTGTGCACTGAAAGTGAGATGAAGAAGCTGTTTCAAGGAGACAGTGTTCAACTGTAATGTGCTGCTCAGAGATTAAGACAAAGAATGAGCAGGGATCACCGGATTAGTTAACGTGGAGGTCACTGGCGACCTCGACAGGGGCATTTTGATGTGTTGAGAAGGAAGCCTGATTCTCTTGTTTTAGAGGAAACAGGAGGAGTGGAGTTGGAAACAGTGAATAGGGGTTTAGAGGAATGAAGTGGAAGCTGGAGGGGGACTGAAAGGTCAAGGAAGAGTGTTTTAAGAGGAGAGTGTTTTAAGAAGAGCATGCTTGAAGGTGATGGTAGGAGGGAGAAAAGCTGATGATGCTGGAGAGAGAGGTGATGGTTTTAAGATTGATGTCCTTGAGAAGTCCTGAGGAGGTAAGATCCAGGGCACAAGTGAAGGGGTTGATCTTAGATCAGTCCATTCTTTTTGGCAGCAAAGAAGACAGAGTATATACAAATGTGGTTAAACTGGTGGATTTGGTATTGGCGTATATAGAAGTTAATTTTATTCTCAGTGTTGGAATTTTTGTAGTTGGAGATTTGGAACATACTAGATTAGTAAATTACATCGTCTTGAGACTATGCATGCTTGTAGTCTTTAGAGGTGTACAAATAGTCAAATGCACTATATTAATATAACCAACTATCTTGTAGATATTTAAAATTATGTTTCAGGAGGATATTTATTAAGTGAGAAATGTTTTTAACATAGTGTTAAATGAAAAAAGCGTATTTCCCAAAAGTATGACTAGTATGCTCCAGGTTAAAAAAATACTTATATGTATTTATACATAGAAAAAGACAGCAAAATCTTACTTTATTTTATTTTTATTTTTTAAATCTTATTAATTCCATCTGGATGGTGGGACTATAGGTAACTTCTATTTTTTATTTTATTTTATTTCTTAACTTTTTTTTACTGATTTATAATCATTTTACAATGTTGTGTCAAATTCCACTTTTCGGCACAATTTTTCAGTCATATATGGACAGATACACACTCATTGTCACATTTTTTTCTCTGGGAGCTACCATAAGATTTTGTGTATACTTCCCTGTGGGTAACTTTTATTTTTACTTTTCAATGTATTATTAACTTTATATAATAACTATGTGTTATTGAATAATACAAATGAAAGCAAATGAATAATATAAAGTAGAATGCATTGAAAACAAAAATACAAAAATAAGACTGTTTCTTCCATTTCAGAATTGTTGTTCACTATGGAAGTGTAAAATTATAGAATTTGACTCTACAGTTGAATTAATATTTACAATGAACTCACACCTCAGAGGAAATATACTCATAGGTTCTGGTTTGGCTTACTCATGGAAAATATTTCATGACTATATTAGTACCCAGCTCAGTTATCTTGCATTTCAGAAAGGAATTGTAATAAACTTTACCATAAATCAAGTTCTTGTAATTGTATTGTAATCAGGGATTGTATTTTTAAAGTTTTGTTTGTTGATATAAAATGCTCAGTGTGATTATTACCTTTGCCAACCAAGACTGTTTCCATTTCCTCCCCCTCCCATGGTTTTGAGACTTTTCTGAGATTCTCTCTCCTATCCTCATTTTAGCACTGACTATGGCACTACTTGTGGAGAAATGAGGTGACAATGAAGAGGCTGAACTTCTCAATGTCATAATCTTTGACAGTAAAATGGCACTAGCACTCCAAACTGAGCTCCCAAGCTTATGCCATTGTATTTTATCAGTAGTTATGGCTAGCTGGTTGTTGGATGTCATCAGCTTTTGGTGGTCTTATACTTGTAAGCAATGAACAGTTCTTCTACCCAGCATATGGTCTAATTGAGTCTACAACAGAATCCAAATGAAGTATAAGAATGTGCCGTATAGATGAGAATGACTATGTGGACAGAGAGGCCTTTGGAGAGAGGACTGGAGGAAAAGTACTGACTGGAGAAAAAATCATGATAAAGGATGACTGGTTGGCACAGGATAAAGACCCAGACAAGGCAGAATAATGGTGACTGCTAGTACAATTAATTATGTTCTTCGTTTTCCCTCCCATGGAATCAAAAAGGGTCATAGACCTGTTGTCATAAATGGAAAAGTTTCAGGTAAACAGTCAACAGTTATGGTATGGTGCCATAGATCCTTCAAAGATAACACCTGTAATAAATTGTAGACTGAGGATCTGGAGACTGTTGCCATTAGGGAGCTACCATGTTATGAGTGACATCAAACAGGACAGCAGGGCAACTCCAAAGCCTAAATTAAGAATCAGTGTGCACCTTCAAGAAAGAGATAAGTTTTTTGTTTAATGTTGGATACATGGGTATCATATAATACACTGTAATACATATGTATATATTTTGTTATGTAATATAGTCTTACAGAATACATTCTTACAAATTCTGTAAGTTTAGAGGGTTGAACAGAAGTGCATAGTCTGGGAGATGTTGCTATCATGGGATAAATATTACTTGGTGAATTAAAAGGCACTGGAGCAGTGAGCTCTGTACTTAGTGCCGTCATCAAAGCTGATTGCGGTGTATTGCTGCCAGCAGACCTCTCCACACCAGCAGGTGCCAGGCACGGAGAGCACCGCTCCCTCAGACATTGACCCCGTGTTAGGGAATACGCTGACGTGTTGTGTTTACTCCAGGAACGAACAGGGAGGCTAATGCCCTACTCCCTACGGAGCAGCCCACGTACCATAAAGGTTTTATAGCTCTTCAAGATAGACTTCAGGTTCATTCTTTCCAGATTCATTCACAGGGAGGGAGAGAGCAAGGGAGGGGATGGTAACAGTAGGGCAATGTTTAACTCAACAGATTCCAATGTTTCAGTGGTGAAGATGATCAAACCCCCAACTCCCCACCCTGTTGGCTCCACAAACAGAAAACGTCAAGGGTAGGCACCCTGCCAGATGTTCCAGCCAGCAGCTGAACTGAAACAGACCTGCCCTGGGAAGGGAGGGAGAGACATAGAGCCAAGGAAACCTAAGAAGGAAAAATGGCAAACTGCCCCTATAGCTTTGCCCCTGACCCATATAAGAGTTTGTTAAGGTGAGAATTACAGTGTATCTGAAATGTTATTGCTGTTACTATTATTATAGTTCTACTAGCTAAAATTTATTATGTGCCAGACACCAAGTTAAGCATTTACATGTACTTTCTCATCTGTTCTGCTCACCCTAAGAGCTAGTTCTATTATTACCTCCATTTTATAGAAGAGGAAACTGAGGTTGGATAATTTGCTATTTAGTGGAAGAGTCTGAAGGAAGGTCTGTTAAATGTGTTTAAAACTTGAGGCACATGTAGTATCAAAAATCAAGGAACAGTATGCTCACTAAAGTTGCTTTAAGTTGTAGGTCCTGTGGATGGAAAGAAGTCAATCTTTTGGCTCCTGAGCACTTCACAAAAGTTATTTAATTTTTTCCTACAAAGTGGATATTAATTTTCCTGTTTTAAGGTAGAATCAAAAATTAAATTTAGGTTTGCCTGAACTCAAAACCTCCATGTTTTCATAACACCTTACTGGGAGTAAAAGAAAATGGAAAGGAATCTCCATTTTCAGTAAAAATAGTGGAGTGATTGCATGCCACAGGGGCCACATTTGTAAATAGCTCAAAATCTCATTTTAAGAAGTAGTTTCAACTCTCTCTCTCATGAGTACTTGTGAGAAAGACGGCTTGATTTGAAGTTCACTTTCTTTGAAGCTCCTAAAAAACAATAAAAATCTTAAGATATACAGAAGAGAAAGAATACAAAGCCTAGTTTGAATTTGTAGTTTGTTTTAGTTTACAAAGCACTTTCTTAAACTTTGCAATGGTTCTGCCAGTCCAGTTTTATGATTTCCCAGTATCTGATTTTTTTTTTTACAATGAGGAAGCCACCACCAATCCATAAATATTTATTACACTGTGATTATAGCAGCCACCACCATTTGTGCATCTGAGACTTCACAGGTATTATCCTGTTGGCCCTTCACAACCACATGGTGGGGCAGGCAGCCTCTCTTGAGCAGCCAGGAAATTGGGCTTCACAGTGGTTCGGTGACTTGTCCAAGGGCAGGAAGGTGATAACTGAAAAAGCCAGGACTTATCAAGCTTGGCCAGTGTTCCTTCTCTTACATTATACCCGTTTTCCCCTTGAGGGTTGGATAATAAGCCTATCAATAGTTGAAAGTTGGCTGGAGAATGTGAAACACTTAGAGGTAATGTTGATCTCTTCCCTTGATTTTACGTATATTGAAACAAAGGCAGAGAATGAATGACTTTTTCATGTAGATCAAACAAAGTCTTATTTCAAAATTGAAAATTTTTGTTTCAGTTTTCAATTTTTTGGTCTCAGTGACTGGTTTCCCTGCAGATGTGTTTTTGCAACAAAAAGTGAAGAAAATATCAGAAATTAGAAAAGAGAAGGGAGAAAAAAAAAAAAGGAGAAATAAAAGGACAAGACAGCAAAGCCAAAGAAGCAAGTGCATCAGCAGTGAAGAGACTAGAGAAAGTCATTACCATTTATACTTTGCATAGAAGGAAACCTGGACACAGAGAAATGAGAGAACTTATCCCATGTATGAAATACAAGTGAGAGTTCTCTTGGGCCCTTTCCTCCCAAAATTACCCTAAACTTAACTTCAAAACAAGATTCCAAGTTTCCAGCATTTAAATGTGCACAGGACAAGATTTATAAATTCCAAGTAACATTTGTGTCCTTGTCCTTCTTGAAAGGCATACATTATAATGACCCATCTACCTCAAGTCCCCTGAAGCCCTGCTCCCCCATGGCCTATAAGTAGAAACACTTAGCCCCTTTGTGTAGGCTCAGTGTCATTCCAGATGCTTGAAACAGTTAGGATTTCGATAAAAGCAAATAAAATGACTCTTCAGTCTATTGGTCCACATTGCCTTGTGGCTGGTTCTTCTAGTGCTTGCTGCCTTTTCTGTGAACTAAAACCTAGGCTCCTCCCCACCTCCAACTAACCCTAATTAAACCACGACTTCTCAAAAATAACACCGAAACAAAGCTGAGTTTTATTCTTGTTGCATAAAAGGAGGGCATGACAATGAGAGAGTCTTAGTGGTGTCTCAGAGTGGAGTGCCCTCAGAAGGCAGAGTTGGGATATTTATGAGGTTTTGGAATCTAGTTTAATGTAGGACTTTCAATCTCAGGGCTTGATGAGAGTTGGGTAAGGATCATGATATAATAGTCAAAGACTAGGAAATGTAATAAGGCAAGGATTTTGTAACTGGGGATTCAAAGAGTCTTAGAGATAAACTATCATTTGATGCTACCTATTGAAGAGTTGAACCATTTGATGTTCATTTAAATGGGTTTCAGGGGAAGTTTGAAAAATGAACAATGCAGTTTATTAGCAACTTTTATCTTCCCGGCAAGAGTTTCTTGAAATACTATAGCCATGTTAGTAAATATTGGAGAACAGCAAAATCATATTGATGTAGATAGTAAGCTGTGTGGTTGTAGATGGTTTTGCTTCTTGGTGTCTCACTCTGTGGTCTTTGTTCAGCCTAAGCTAAAAGCTAGGCCTTTAACATCAAGGCATTTGGCCAGTATGGGTGTGGTCGTTTCACCTGTCATGCCTGTGGGTTTTCCTGTTCTTTTTGATGGATCATGTTATGGACATCAGAAGACACATAGAAGGATCATTTGACAGTGGTTAGATAGCTGCATGTAAGACTCTGGAGATCACACCTCTAAACCCTGCAATATGGACTGATAATATGATCAGAGCTTTTTGTCCACTTCTCAGCCAGGAGCCAAGGGTGCCTAATTTAAACCAAGAGACTAGAGGCTATCCCCAATCTGAAGTGCCCACAGAACGAGATAATTAGCCAGATTGTCTACATTTATTATTTTTGCTTTCTAGTTGTTTTGAATTATGTTATAGATGCTTGAGAGGAATGCAGGGATCTAAGCACAACACTCTTCCCCCTAAATAGGACATATTTACCCTCAAGGGGCCAATATCATATCTAAAGTGGCTCTATTCTGATCCAACACCTGCCAGATTTCATGAACCTTCCAGGCAAGAAGTTCTGTGGTTGTGGTGGCATTGCCTAACTCTTCTGCATTTTCTGAACTATGGCATGAGGATTCTTTCTACTTTTTGAGCCACTTGTAAAGTATGAAGTTGAGAGGTATGAGGAGAGAAGAAAACGATCCAAAATATCCTCTGGGGCTTTGGTTCTCAAATCGAGACTCAGTTTTCCCATAAGATATATTACCTAACAACAGTTCTTGGAGGATAACAGTTCCAGAGGGCAAACTGATGTACCAAGGTGAATCCTAGGTGATGTCGGGGAATATCATGAAGGAAGGTATCAATTTACCAAGGTAGCAAGTATCTTGTCCAATTTGTAGGTGGTAGCCAGAAGACTTTTTTGCTGCAAATCCAGTACTGGTCTTTGGGAGCCACCTATAAACAGTTTTGGGACAAAATACTTCATAGGGTTGAAAATAGTGTTTTAATGTTTGGACACTACTCATCAAGAATGATCCAGTGCCAGGCAAATGAACTTGGAATATTGAAAAAATTAGGCTGCTCTGAAGCCAAAGAGAAGCACTGTTGTCTTATTGTGATGTCAGTGAAAGTTACTCAGACTCCAAATATATTACATCTCTTCTCAAGTTCTATTTCTATGAGAGCTCAGTTACAAAAGCTCTAGGTTTCAGGTAATATATATGTTGTTTAGGATGATGTTGAGGAAAGGCTGCTCATACCTATTGATGTTAATACTAAGTGTATTACATGAGTTCCCGGGAATATTTGTCTGTTTGCACTAGTGTAGTCTGTTTGCAATAGTGTAGTCTAGAATCAGAGATGATAATCCTAGATGCATGAATTCATCAGTTACTAATTCATAAGGAGTTGATCTCATTGTTATTAAAGCCAAGAGCAGTACCTTAGGGCATGAAAGTTCAAGAATATCTGAAAAAATTACTTATTTAAAATGTTTTAGAATTCTATTGATTCTTTCTGCCTTTCTTGATGATTGGGGCTGAGATTGACAGTAACATTTCTGAGTAAGTGGCAGAACTTTGCAAAGCTCTTATATAATAGTCCCAGTGTATTACTTTTCTATTGCTGTATAGCAATTTACCCAAAACCTACTGACTTAAGAAAAAAACGCTTATTATCTCATAGTTTCTATGGGTCAAGAGCCTGGGAACAACTTAGCAGGGTCCTCTATTTAGGGTTTCACAAGGCTGAATTCAAGGTGTTGGCCAGGGTGTATTCTCATGTGAAGGTTCTGCAGGGGAAGAATCAGCTTCCAAGCTCATTTAATTTGTTGGAAGAATTCATTTCCTCATGGATGTAGGACTGAGAGCTCCAGCTTCTTGCTAGCTCTCCGCTGGAGTCTGCCCCCGGCTCCCAGTGGCTGCCTGCAGGTCCTTGAGGCTGCCTGCTATTTCCTCCACATGGATTTCCCCGACATGGCTACTTACTTCATGAAGCCAGGAAGGACAGTCTTTAGAGTGAGTCTGCTAGTAATATTGTCTTATATAACATAACAATCACAGGAGTGACATCTCATCGTCTTTGTCGGAAGCAAGTCACAGGTTGTGACCACAGTCAAGGGGAGAGGATTACAAAAGGTGTGAACACCAGGAGATGGAGATCATAGAAAGCCATTTTTGAGTCTATCCTTTACATCCAGTAAAATTTGTGTCCCTTGAATAATAGGTTGAAATTCTGTAGACTGATAATACATCAAGAAATATATATACAATATGTATGTATACTACTGTGAGAGCTGTAGCTCTCCAGGAAGGAAAGGGGCCAGTCCATCCAGAGAAGCAGCAGTGAGTGGGACATATTCCCAACCCACTGCAGGAGTAGATGTATGGAATCTATTTGGAGGCATTCAGAGGGGCCCTGAGGATAGGGCTCCTGTCCACGTACCACTTTGCAGTCTTACCAGGACGATGCTCTTGGCGGATGGGACTTGCTCCAGAGACACTCTTGGGAATTTTTGTAAAGCTTCTTATGAATGTTCATTGAGTTTAGTGGCCCATTTATTTTGAAGTGGTGGATGATTTCATGTAAAATTCTTGCAAGTTTTCATCTGAGGTTGTCTGGTACTTCTATGCAGCAATTCTCAGAATGCCAGAGATTATTCTTGTGCAGTTTATGTCTGGATTTCTCTCAGTACTCTTTTCTGACTCTGGATGCAATGACTGGTGTTCTATAAAAGCCTCTTTGAGCAGCCTTCCCCCTACCCCCCAAAATTTAATCTCTCAGTTTATCGTTAGGGAGTGCTTCTATCTGGTATAAAGAGTAGCAAGATTGTACCTTAGCCTCCATGTTATTCCTTTTAGTATGAGCCCCTACCTTTATATAGCCATCTCCTTATAAAGCATTAGAGCACACAAAAAGGTTTTAAATTTGTTGACCGTTCTAAATTGAATTTCTTGTTGCAGATTAAGGTTACCTTATTTCAAAGTATTCCAAAATTATGGGACTATCCAAAAGCATAGCTATTATCAATGGAATTTTCCTTTTATTTCTAGCTAACTTTCAAGCTCTGGTGACGGTACCAAGTTCTATCACCTGGGCAGATTTTTGCTTCTCATAAGGAGTGATAATCTCACCTAATATTTTGCTGTATCAGTCTTAAGATATGACCCATTAACAAATAATATTGAGTCTGGATTTTCTAAAGGAGTTTCTTATAAATCTATTTAGGGCATAGATGGTTATGAGCAGAGGTTAAACAGTCATGAATTTTCTGTTTTAGGTAATGGAAGAAAAATAGCAGGGTTTTTAAATACTGCAGTGATGGCTAGAAATATGTGAGGGACAAAATAGGATTTCATGAGATAAGCCAATTTGCTAGGAAGTGTGTATTTTCAGTAAGCAAGAAAGACTATACAGAAAAAGGGACCATAAATTTAAAGGAAACCCAAAAAGCAAGTTGGCAGATGTCTCTACTGGTTTAACTGCTGCGATTATTGAGAAGATGGGTAGGCTTTTGCCACTGGGTCAAGAAGGGAAGGTTAGTAAGCTATTGATTGCTCATAATTTCCATGGAGTTGAGGCAGAATGCCAAGAGGCTGTTCAGATAGGTAGAAAGGTTTATGATAATTAGATAGGCTCAGACTGGCAGATTGTCAGAGAGTTAATATTAATTAGACCTGTTCGTATTTAGACTGCAAGGGAAGAGGTTTGCTTGCTGAGAGTTTGGTTAAGTCCTATAATGGATTGGCAATTAGAAAAGCTGAGAACCCATTACACTTGGGTCAGTGAGAATGAAGAAATGTCTTGATTATCTCTGGGATAGTAAAGTTTTCAATGACCCAGTTGGTTAGGAGTAAAGGATTGTCTTTCTTGAGATAAATCATACCCTAGATCAGGGCATGACTTTTACTTTTTCTATAAAGGACCTGATAATAAATATCTTAGACTTTGTGGGGACAAAACCAAAATATAGTTTCTGCCACAACTATTCAAGTTGTTGTTGTGTTAAAGTAACTGCAGACAATCTATAAATGAATGGATGTGACTGTGTTTCAATAAAATTTTATTTATAAAACTAGGCAGCAGGCTGGATTTGCTTAGTGGCTGTAGTTTGTTAATTCTTGTCCTACATAATGAAATTACTTTGATAACATTTTGCCTTCTCTTTAGATATATGCCTTTACTGAGCTAGAACAGTAAATAGATGGATGGAATCAGTCTTAGAGTTACCTCATTTTAGAACACAACAAAAGGCCATCCACATACTGCAAAAGAGTAGGACAACAGGAAAAGTTAAGGTCCTGGTGGTCCTGGTTGAGGATTTATGAAAATTAGCCGATGTCTCAGTAAACCCCTGGGGCATCACAGTTCAGGTATATTGTTGATTTTCTTTAGAGAAGGCAAATAAGTATTGACTATTTTGAGCTTAAAGGACCCAAAATAAAGCAGAACACAGATCTACAATTGTTATATGTAGTCTCAGGAGGCACTTAACGCAAAATAGTTTTAGTACTACAGGGAAGCCCTGAATAACTATTTTTTTTATGATCTGATGAATCTACACCTTGCCTATTAGGGTTTTTGCCGGGAAGAACAGGGGTGTACAAGGGCCAGGATAAGGTATGATGAGTCCTTTCTCTTTCTACATCAGTCTTAGTCTTTCTTTAGCCTCTAATATAAAAAAGTTTTGTGCAGATATGGAGAGAAATAGGTTAAGATGGGTCTTGGCCATGGTAGTGAGAACCTGTTTGGACTTTGATGGACCTGTAATATGGTCAAGTGCTGGATCCCTGAAAATATCACCAAGACAACTTCAAAATAAGATAAAGTTATTTTTCCATAACCTGATACAGAGAGCACCACCTTGATAGAATTTTAGTCCTATCTCGGAGGGTGGGAAGGCAAAGTGGGAATATTTATGAGTGTTTGGAATGTGGTTTAAGGTGGTTCTTAAATATGAGGGCTTGATTAGGATTGGATAAGAATCTTGATACAATCGTTTAGAACTGACGGTCATAGAAATGTAAGGGTTTTGAAGTGAGAGATTCAAAGAATCTTCAAAAGTAAACTATCATTTGATACTATGTGTTATAGAAATGAATGAGTTGATGTTCACTTAAATAATATAGTTGTTTGAATGTTTATCTTCCTGAGCAAGAGGTTCCTGGAACAGTGATGTCATTTTGTTGAAGACAGTGGAATAGTAAGGCCATGTTGATGCAATCAGTAAACTGTGGGTGTAGGTGGTTTCTGTTTTTACTTTTTATGCCTGGAATCCTGGCTTGGGCTGCTATCTGCTATTTTGATCCTTAAAGAACTCGGGTGCTGTCAGGCTGTTGAGATTATATCCTATCTTTCACTTTATTCCTTGTAGTTAGCTCTCCATGGTTTTCCACAGCACCACACTCCCCACCGTCCACTGATCCCATTCTTAATCCACTTTTTTTGCTATACTTTTGTCTGTTCCTCTTGGCTGCATTTCCTTGTCTTTAGCCACCTGATTGACTATGAAAAACTCTGCCAAAACCTCTGCCCGAGGCCTTCTTCCAGATTCCCCAGCACAGTATAATGGATGTCAGTTCAGGCTATGCTTTACCAGCTGCAATACATTTACCCGCTGCCTCATTTCCTTCTTTTTTTGTCCATAGTGGGACCTTTCATGACTTCCTGACTCACTCCATAGGTCTGTCTGGTCTCTGACTCATGGCCATCCCACACTTGGTCAGCTTTACCCAGACAGAGCTTCTATGCAGAAAATAATGTTGTGAGCAAAACCTAAGCTCTAGAAAAAACAATCGTGATGTAAAATATATTAGAGTCAATGCTGTTTTTTGCAAGTAAAGGCTCTCAACTCTCAGAACTTAGTTCCAGATCTGCCATTATCTATCTATGTGACCTTAAAGTAGTGACTGTTCCTGCTCTATATCTCAATTCCTCAGGTTTAAATTTTTAATTGCAATTTTGACCTGATAGGATAAAGTTGTTATAATTCAGGTAAGAGATATTGACAAGTTAGACTAGAATGGTGGTAGGGAAATGGAGATAGACCCTGAAAATCAGCATGTTTAACAAGTTTCCCAGGTAATCTTCATGCTTGACAAAGCTTGAGAACCTTTTTATATTTTAAAGGTATGTTTTTAGGTATTAAAAGGTTCAAACTTCCATATTTTCTCATTGAAGTAAACTTCTTATCTGTACGAAATACATTTCTCTTTTCACATTTAATTACTATTTGCTTTAAATTCTCTATTGTAAAATAGTAATATTTTTATACCTGTTTCCTCTTGCTACCTTTTCCATCTTTGTTTTCAACTTTTCTGATTTTTTATTTGGAATTGAAAATTCAAATCTTGAAAAAAATTCAAAAATTATTTTGTGTAACACATGTCAATGAAATATAGCTAGATTTTATTCTTCTACAATCTGGTTGAGAAATTTAACACAGCTGTATTTCTTGTGATTCATGACACATTTGGATACATTCCTGACATCTTACTTTATAGTTTCATTTGCCATCCTCCTCATTTCTCATGTTCCCCTCCCGTTCCCTTTCATCTTCCTCTCTCTTTCTCTTTCCTGTTCCTTCCCTGTTTTTTGATACATTGATCACATTTTCTTTATTCTGTTTTTCATTAGTGGTTTGGAAGTTCAATATCCCATTCCCGCTCTTCTAGTAGTTTTATTTAAATGTAAAGCTCATATTTAAATTTACCTCATTATCTAGATGTCTCAAAATAATCAGTATTTATATTAGCCCCTGTTCTCAGCTTCGCTGCATTAAGACAAGAAGTTTAGCATACTTTCAATTCTCTCTTCCTTCTTTCTGCCCATAACCTTTCATGTTGAGATTATCTAGAATTTTTAATTATTAATTTTTGTACTAATAATTATTTTAATTATTATGTAAAATAACATAGCATTTTTTATACTAGAAATTGTTTAGATAATTGTAAAATATAATGATTCATTTGCTGATCACTTTTTAATTTCAAATTTTTCATTTTTATGGAGCATGTAAATAAATGATTCAGAGAATGTGTGTAGTAGGTTTATTGAGTTATTTGTATGCCACTCCCACCCAGATGAGACAGGAAGGTTAGCAGGGGCTGCAGTTGTATGCATCCTTTCTCCCACTTCAGCTAGACTCTAGAAATTCCTTTGAGAGCAGGTAAAAAATATTAAAAGAAATTCTTCAGAGAGTAGGAATATTAAATAGATCAGAAGCTTGGATTTACATAAAGAAAGGAAGAATGTTATAGAAGGAATAAATAAAGGTTAAACGAAACCTTTCACTTTTTAAATTCTTAATTTATCTAATAGATAACCGTTCAAAACAATAATATGTATTGTGTGATTATAGCTTATGGACAAGTGAAATGAAAGACAGCAATGTTATAAGGGATGGAGAGAGAAAGAAATTGGGAATACTCTGTTATGAGATACCTGCATTACTCTTGAAATGTTATTGTGTTACTTAGACTTAGATTAGTTGCAAGTGTATACTGCAAAGTCTAAGACAACCATGAAAAAAATCAGAGAAGAATAATGATTGATTATACTAAGAAAGGACAGAAGATGAAACCATATAAAATGTTCAAGACAGAAATGAGAAGACAGAAAAATAGAGGGAGATTAAAAAAAGAAAGAAAGAACAAGTACTACAAATAAGAAAATGGTTATAAATGTAGTAGATCTTAATCAACTATATTAATAATCCCTTAAATTGTGAATGGTCCAAATACATCAAATAAGAAACAGAGACTGACAGAGTGAGTAAAAAAACCCCCCAAAACGAAAAACAAACAAAAAACCACCTCAACTATATGTTTTCCATAACTCACTTTAAATAAGAAAAAAATTAAGTTTTTTATATGTAGTCATTTAGATTTCTTCATGATAGCTTTGGCATCTATTTTATTAAGTTTTTCCCATAAGTTTTTAGGTCTTTTGTTGCTATTATGAATGTATAATTGATCGGAACCTTGATTGTGAATAGCATAAAACAGCTTAAACTAACTGTAGCAAAATACATACTTTCTTATTAGACTGTAAGAGCATCTCATGGAATTTAAGGATAGGAATACAGCTAGCCTCAGGAATAAATTGGACACAGCACCTGTATGCCCAAACTACCCTTCCTTCTTCTTTGATCTTTACTCCTCTTTGTATATCTGCTCATTTTCCTGCCCATTATTCCATTAGTACCCAGGTCCTCTTATTCTCCAGTCCATAGGGTAGAAAATTTGGCTGTTGACAATGCCTGAATTTATATTTTATGTCTTTGTGTGTCTTAGTTCAAGTTTCCAAGGATGTAGCTTGGATTGGCCAAGCTTGAATCAGCTATCCACCCTGTGATTCAAATTCAAAAGTTATGCCTGTCTTTCATTTGTTTTAAGTTCTCTCCTTGGAGAGTTAACTCCCTCACATTTCTGGGCCGTGTTACTCGACCTTTTAGACAGCTGTTAGGGAAACCAATGTTCACGTCCTTCCTCTGAATTTGAGAGTGGTAGGAGAAGCCAGAGACTCTGGATGTGGGATTCAAGCAGTGGAAGTTCACGCAGTGTGGAGTTTGTCACCACAGCAACAACTGAGATGAAGCAAGTGGCTGAGGGCCTGGGGGACAGGTGATACTGAAGGAATGTGAGGAAACACACTCGATGTATCTAATGCAAGATGTTAGCAGACTTCTGATTACAACTTGTTAGCCAGATCCGTGTCATGTGGACACACTTAACTAAGTGGGAGGTGGGGCTGAGTAGCTTGCCTGGAACTGAGCATGTAGCTGACCCTTCAAAAATTGGAATTCATGTAGCAAGGATAATGGGGGAATAGATGTTGGGTAAGTAATGGTAGGTGTGCCAGGCAGGGATTTTTGTTATGGGCAATAGTAACCAATTTTCCTGAATTTAAGAAGAAAAAAAAAAAGAAAAGAAATTTTCTGGAAGAATATCAGTAATAAGAGCTGGATAAATGTTTGTTGCATGGATGAATGTATTTGAGTGGGGCTGTGTGTTTCCAGTAGTCCATTTCTTGTTAATGCCAGCATATTGTGTATTCATACAGTATGTAAAGCAAACTCAGTCTGATGCTTTTAGAGAAACCATCAGTGAGCGTAAACTGGGTTGAGGAAGGCATGGCCTGAAAAGGCTCTGTGAAACAGAGATGTGTGTTCTAGGCTTTCTAGGCTTCTCTTGAAGGCTAATGGTGTGTTACTGTAGAATCAGAGGAGTAGACAGTAAGCGAGGAAACTGAGGCCCTTGGAAGTTAAGAGAGGTGTCCCAGATCACATAGTTGTCGAGCAGCAGAATTAGTATGCTTTCCCTGAATAAAGCTTCAGTGTACTTCCTTTTGCTGAAGCAAGATAAAAATAAAAATGATTTTACGAATACAGTTATTAAGTCCAACATGTGGGTGTGCATTTAAAAATTTCCCAAAAGCCCAATGTCCTTGTCTGCCTAGTTTCAGAGAGTATTTTACATTTCTGTCGTTCTGAGTGGTATGACACCATCAGGATGGCTGTGGCAGCTAACAAAACACAGGGAACACGTAGCACGGAAAAAGACTCAGTCACAACAAAGGCCAGCTCTCCTTATCAGTATGAACCCAAGAATCCAGTGAGCACCCCAAAATATACATTGCTGATGGCGCTGTGAGTCACTGCATGACTCACAGCTCACTGACCACTACAAAACAGAAACTTGAGGAATAATTTACTGCCCAGGCCAAAAGGACTTGAAAGAACTTTCCCACCCACCATATGAGTGATATATCAAATTAAGGATAAGGCACCATCCCTTTCTTCTTCTTGGAGTGGATTAGTTCTCCCTCTTTATGCATCTCCCCCGAGACATAGAGCCAGATAAGCCTCTGGTTTCGCTAATAATCTCTCCGTGAACTGTTCTATTCCTGTACCTGCCTACTTGGGCTCGTTCTGCAAAGAAATCTAACCCATAAGAGTGCCTCAGCACACAAAAATGTACTTCATCACCCCTCAGAGCAAGATGGCTTCTTGGATCAGCGTTTTATGCCTTCCCTCCCTTGCCTGTGACACTAAACAGACCCATAATAAACCGTCTTCAACTGCACAAGTAAGAAATTATTCTCAGGGCCAAGGCAGTTTGTTCTCCAAAACCATCTTCCTTACTTGTACGAATCAAGGATCCAGTGATCACAATGTGGGGGCCTAGACAAGATTAGTGGAAAGGTTCGTGTTCTTAAAGGAATGAAGCATTTTATTCCCCAACACTTTCTCAGCAGGGCTGTAGTTGTGCCCAAATGATCTTTGTGCTTGGGTCGGTGTTATTTCTGCTTTTCCTAGGAGGGTTCTGAGGAGGTTTGTGATCTGAGTTCACATGGGCGTGTCCTCTCAGGAGCAGGGAGTGTACACTCTGAAGTTCCTCTCTCTGGCCTGTGCCTGACACCGCCCAGGCCATCTTCCAGGCCTTTACCGCACCAGCCCACATAGCGATGGTGACACAGACCTTCTGGTGTCAGGAGGCTGTCTGGCATCTGGCTTTGCTCTCATTTAGAAGACAGCCCGGTTAAAAATAGTCTCTTATATCCATAAAGTGTCCCCTGCTTTTGGAGCAATGGGTGCTCTTTAAGGAAACATTCCAGGGAGAGTGTTTTTCCCTCGCCCCATTCAATCCTTCTACACTGATAGAAGGCTCTTTTTTTCCAGCTTTACTGACGTATAATTGACATATAAAGTTGTAAGATATTTACAGTCTTCTTCGTGATGATTCGATGTATGTATACATCATGAAAGGATTCTTCCCGTCTAGTTAATTAACACATTTATCAGCACACACACACATTTTCGTGAGAACACTGAAATTTTTCTTTCTTAGCAAATTTCTCTTGTATGATAGTCTTATCAACTATAGTCACCATGCTATAAATTAGATCCTCAGACCTTATTCATCTTATAGCTGAAAGTTTTTGTCTTTACCCCCTATTCTTGCCGTCCTTTCAACCCCTGGTAACCCACTTTTCTACACTCTGTTTCTGTGAGTTTGACTTTTTTTTTAAAAAGAGTCCACATATAAATGATGCCGTGAAATATTTAGTTTTTTCTGTCTGGCTTAGCTCACTTAGTGTTATGGCTTCGAATTCCATCCACGTAGTCACAAATGTCAAGATTTCCTTTTTTTTATGACTAAATAAGTTTCCATTGTGTACACATATCACATCTTCTTTATCCATTCATCCATTGACAGACACTTAGGTTGTTTCCTAAAAATAATTCCTTAATAGCACCAAGAAGGCATTTTCTGTCTGAGCTCAGAGATTATTAGAAATAAAGTATGATTAGGCAACCTGCAGGGTTGCCCTGGTTCTGCCTGATGCAGGGGCCACCCCAGCTTGTCTGCACACCCAAGGTCATTTGAATGATCCTGCAGATGAGAAGTCATTGGGTATCACAATTTTCCTAAGCAGAAAAATACACTAAAAATTGAAAGGAAAACTGCTATTTTGGTGAGGTGAGTCCTGGAGAATGTGGCCAGTATTTCTCCCTTCATTGAGATTTCTTGCCGTCGTCATCACTCCTTAAATAAGCACCAGTTGAATTCCTGCTTAAGCTAGGTGTGGAGATGTCATGATAAGCATTGCCTGAAATAGAACAAGAAGAACCAAAGAGGTGAGGCAAGTTGTCTGTTGAGAGTACGTCAAACCAGCGAAACTAAAATGAAGTTCAAGTCCAAAGGGCAGAAGGAAGGCCTAGAGTCAAGAACTTGGGCAATTGTCAGGATTGAAGCTGAGGTTTGCCTATCTTGGCTTAGATCAGTACATACATTTTCCTGTTGAAATATCAAATAATATCTTCATATAGTCAGCTTGGTACAACTCACTTCTAATTAGGAACATTTTAATTCATAGTTTAAATGTGTTACATGTAATTAGTACTAGTTAATCTAAACTATTGATTCCTTTTTCAGTTTAAAATTTCACTTATGAAATGATATGATGTCAGGAATTTGCTTCAGAGTAATCCAGTTGTAAAAATAAGCAGGTTATGAATGAGACAAGACAGACCATGAATTGAAAATTGTTTAAGTTGGGTGATGGGTACATGAGAGTTCATTATTTTATTTTCTCTGCTCATCTAGATAAATGGCCCGATGCACTCTCCATATATATAAAGACATTGAAATTGAGGGAGATGATGTGATGTGTCCCAGGTCAAATGGATTAGTGGCTGAGATAAGAGTAGAATCGTTTTTTCCTTCCCATTTTTCTTTATTCCCAGGTCTTTTGGTTTTTTCTGAAAGCTTGAAAAGGAACTGGATGACCTTTCAAGGTTCTTTCCAGCATTGGTATTCTATAGAGTAGATTACAATTAAGGAATTTTGATAAACTTGGCTTTGTTTCATTTGTGGTAAATTTCTGAAAAAATATATGTGTGTGTATATATATATATTTTGGTTATCTTGTTTGCTCATTAAACCTGCTGCCTGCCAATCTAGAGTCGCCTGCCTGTCCTCACCCTTTCTCTATGGGAACCAGGTTCAGATTCCACCCAGGAAGCTCCTGAGATTGTGACCCAACACCAACAAGGGATCTCTTTACTCTTTACTGTTTTCATAGTTTTGCCTTTTTCAGACTGTCACATAATTGGATTTATAAAATATATGGCCTTTTCAGACTGGCTTATTTTACTTAGGAATGTGCATTTAAGGTTCATCAATGTCTTTTGTAGCTTGACAACTCATATCTTTCTTTTTATCACTGAATAATATTACATTGTATGGATACCAGCTTATTAACTCATTCACCTGTTGAAGGATCTTTGTGGCTTCCAGTTTGGGCAAGTATGAATAAAGTTACTATAAACATTCACATGCGGGGTTTTGTATGGACATAACTTTTTTAATAAGTTGGGTAAATACCTAGTAGTGAGATTAACTGGATGATAAGACTCTATTTACCTTTGTAATCAATAGCCAAATTGTCTTCCTAACTGGCTGTGCATTTTACATTTCCACGAGCAATGAATAAGAGTTCCTGTTGCTCTACATCTTCTCCAGAATTGGTATTGTCAGTTTTCTGGATTTTAGCCATTTTAATAGGTGTATAATATTGTATCTAATTATTGTTTTAATTTGCAACTCTTCAGTGACAAATGATGTTGAACATCTGTTGATATGCTTACTTGCTCTCTGTATATCTTCTTTGGTGAGTTGTTTGTTCAGATAATTGCCTATTTTTAAAAATAGACTTTAATTTTTAGAGTAGTTTTAGGTTTATAGAAAAATTGGGCAGAAAGTACACAGAGTTCCTGTAAGTGCCCTCACCGCCCCAATCAATTCCCCCCTTTTTAAAAACATGTTACATTAGTGTGATACATTTGTTACAATATGAACCAATATTGATACATTATTATTAAATATTATTTTTGAATTTCATAAAATACCAAAGAAATTATTCCACAACTAGCAATTTATTATTGTCAATTAACTGAAGTGTGCCATTGTAATGAAAATGCTAGTTCTAGGCTGCAAGCTCCACGGGACATATTTGGTTCTATTTGGACATATTTGTGAAAAGATACAAGGGAACTAATTATTGTCGATGAGTTTCTCTTTGGAGAGACTAGTTTATTCACAGAAAAAAAGAGTATTACTATTATCTGAGAACCGGGGAAAATACTATCAGTCTTTTGGGTCCTCCTTATTTTATGGGGCATGAGTGGACAATAGCTCTCCGTCTGGGCTCAGAGGAGTATCATGAATCATTAGGACAACAACACTGCCAATGACATCACAATATGACTTGCATTAATGGTGGTCACCTCATCAGTTAATATCATTTTTAGTAGCACCGACATAATGGCCCTGGTTTATATTGATGGGACATTGAATTGCATGCTCTAATCCTTCCACTGTTGGTTGCACCTATTCTTGGTTTGAACACAGATATTGATATTTCGAAGATAAATCTATCTTACTAGCTACATACTGATCAGAATTGTGAATCTCAGGATTGGTGACTGGAAAGCACTTTGAGCCCCTGGGAAATAAATAATTCTTTTTATTGATTTCTATCAGTGAAGACAGGAACTTCTGAGGAAGGAAAAAGAATTGCCTTACTCAGATAGTAGTGTAGGTAAGCAAGCAAGTCTGAGCATCTCAGTGGCTATTCTGTTGGTTCCACTTTTATTAACACTTGAGAAAAACAACCCAGGAAGATTTCACAGCACCAAAAATGTATAGCACTGTGCTTGGGATTTATTTGACATTCTTGTATCTTCTGTTCTGGCTCCTGTGTGCCATTTTAAAGCCCCTGTTGTCTGAGAACCCACAGAGGAAAAAGAGGCACATAGGCACAAATCCTAGAGGTCTCCGTCACCTTTTGAATAATAAATTGATCCACTGAGTTGCCAAGAGCCTCCAGTGTTTTCCACTGGGTATAGAGGGATTCATTCTGGTTTCTGGCTGCCTTGCTCCTTTATAAGATCAGTTTTCTTAACAGTATCTCTTTCCCTAGCATGAGGCTGTCCCTAAACAGTACAGTTTCTCTTTGCCTAAGGAGCTGCAGCTGTTTTGATATTCCCCAGAACCCTCTTCTCCCTGACTCCTTCACTTGTTGCTTGGGAAAGGAAAAGCAATTTCCTTCCTTGGGGAGCCCTAATCTTTATTTGTATTTCTATTTTGAAGCAGAACTCAGTAAGTTTTGTCATGTTGTCACTCACTGTAACACAGACAAAGGGACCCCTCTCTATGGACCGTCGGAGAGAAGGGGAGTGTGGCCAGAGGAAATTAATTGGTTGGCATAGACTAGAAGTACAAAAGCTATCTCACTGTATCATGTGTTGTTGATACTTTTCTGCATTCCTTTTGTTGATTAGGTGTTTTCTTTATGTACCACAGCTTGAGATTTCTGCACTTCTCTTCATGCTGCTCCATTCTCCCCATGGTTATCTTGGTGTTCTTTTAGTCCTTTGGTAAAGGCGTTTGACCTAATCATGATAAACTGATGAGTTGGCTTCATCTATAGAGTAGAACAGGGACTGTTGGCTGAGAAAAGTATGAATGCTGAAGCTGAGGGCAGAGTTGGCTCATGGAACATTTTATCTGTTCTTTGAGTTTCTTGTCCCAGTACGTCAACAAATTTGTTTTTGTTTAAAGACTTTCCCACACAAGTGTCTGCCAAGTTCAGAAGATTGTTTTTTTGAGATTGATCTTGGTTTTCTTGGAACAAGAGCTAAGATCATATAATAAGCTCAGTTGGTCTCAGTGAGTAAAAGTTGGGAGATTTTATTTCCATATACATCAGCCAGATCTGGGCATAGAAGAAGAAAGAAAGGTCTGGACACTAGATAGGTAAGTGTGGGTGGGAGGTGGAAGGAAAGAACTAGAGAAAGGAGGTTTCACTTGTGTCTACTTTACCCACTCGTTTTAGAGGCTATCTGGGTCACTGGGAAGTAAGGCGCTGAGGTTGCAATGTTCCATGCTGAGATTGACTCTGGTCATACTCTTATTTGATTTAAATTAAGCTGGTTTGTAAGAAGAGTCTTTAGATTTCTGATCTCTAGATTGGTAGAGACATTGTCAATATGCAGTGAAGTTCCAAAATGTACATTTATAGGCTAGACCAGAAGGCTCCTTTCCTTTGAGGCATAAAAAGCACTCTACTGTGATAATCCCACTTGCTGGGAGCTACTTTAAAAGGAAGAGTGTACAAAAATGCAATTTAATGGACATAAATTAGAAGTGCTTTTGCAAAGTAAGATATAAGTATTGTGGTAAGATCACATTGTGTGCAGAGCTGTCATTCAAAAGGGAATTATAGAATCAGCCAGACTGGGAAATGTCTCTGCCCTGATGAAGGAAGGCATTGATTGATCATTATGGGATGCTGTGTGTTCCTTGAGGTTGGTTTGTGGCTTTAGGCCACATGGAGTAGAATGAGAGGAACTTGGTCATTTATCAGAGACAGAAGTATAGGGGACTACAGTGGCCACTGTGAGCACTGACTCTAGCACTGGCTCTTAGGGAGGACATAGATGTCTGTCACACCCACAATCAGAGAGCAGCATTGCCTTGGGATCTTACTAACTTCTACCAACACCAGCCAAATGTCTGATAGCACTTTGAGGTTGGAGGGAGACACAATAAACACACTTCTTTCCTGACTAATCTTATGACAAAGAGTAAGTCAGATGGAAATCAAGAGTCTAGATGTTGGAAGCTTGAGTGTGCAGCAAAAATGGGCAGATTAATGCTAATACTCAATGCTTGGAAAGAGACTGACCTACCCAGCCTCAGGCAGTGTTGCCCCTCTATGGTATCTGCCCTCTAAAACTTCTGGCATAGAGGAGCATTGCTGGCTCCTAAGAGGAGGAGAATGATAAAAAAACGATGCTGAGTTGTACGTGTCCAATTCCTCTCCTAGACTCATGAAATCACGTAACACTCTGTATCCATGGTGAAAAGTAAGGGGTGGGCCAAGAAGCCAGAATTGCTTAGAGAAACATCCTTCCTCAGAGAAACGAGAAGAGTGGGGAAGATGTGTTCCTTCCTCTTAACAAGTTCTCTTGGTATAGACATCAGCATTTTCATGATTGACACCATCAGCAATAAGAAAATTGTGGCTTTTTCAGGCAGCTTTGGGAACTGTAGTATAACAACAGAGAATATAAATGTTTAAAAAGCACTCATTTTCTCAGTATAGTGCTTTCCAGTTAGTGCTTTTCAGAATGCCAGGAGGTGTTCTGCTTACATTAGCCCATGAAGGTGATGCAAGAGAATAAAATTATGAAGAACAAGATAAATTCATATACAGCCCTATGAAACTCACATGTTATCAAAGAATAGGAGTTGATCAGTTATGAAACATTTTTTTGAACACTCTCAGCTCATAAAGAGTTTATAACCTAATGGAGAAGACAAAAACCAACCAATACAAGAGAAATAATTTGCAACTATAAGATTTTATTATACTGAGAGCAAAGTCAATGATTTTGCTACCAGACAGGGTTACCAGGGAGTTTCCAAAGAAAGTGACTCAATCTGTGATGATAAAGAGATGGGGAATGTGGGAATAGTGGCCCTGAGTTTCCAGGCATATGGTGAAAATTCATAGAAACATGCTGGAGAGTTTCTGATGTCATCCAAGGTTGAACATGAAGTATTATGATGCTGCTGCCACTGCTGCTGTTGATGGAAGGAAGATAAATGTTGTGACAGGCGCCCACAAGGTTTTTGGCAAGAAATAAAATTCCATTTAGTATGATGTGTTTCAAGGGAATGACCTTTAGCATGCAGATATGGCATATTTTTGGCTCATTGCTGAACTATGGGGTTTGGGATCTATACAAATATGGAAGGCATCAGGTGAAATGCAGTGCACTATCTCTTGGCCAATGTAATTGACAAAGTGAAAATTGCAACAGTTACCCTCATACATGTTGTAGCAACAGAAATAAACCCAAAATATCAGCAAGTGTTTCTCCAGAAAAAGAAAAAGCTGAGAAAAAGTACTGAAACATATACTAAAGGCTACCTAATTGTTACTTCTAATTCTCTTCTCAGTCTGAAATCAAATGCATGGTTTCTTTTATGTGATAAGAGATATACTTTTGTTTTTATTCACTGAGGTCAAAGTGACAGCATGAGTCAATGAGATGTCCCCAGGCAAGTTCTCCCATAGACCTTCTAATTTCCACTATAATCATGCCAATAAAGACCTAATAACACTCATGGTTTCTTTCTTTTAACTTATTTTCCTTTCAATTTACCCAGCTCAAGACTACAGATAAATATTCCTACAATACGTGTTCTTTGTTTCAATTGCCAATCCAAAAAATTTCAAATAATTCTCTATTCTCTATAATATTGAATTTATGCAAAGTGATATATAAGATGGACCTATTTTTGTCCACTTTAATTCTCTTGTTTTATCACACAAACTCTTCAGTACGATCTACTCGTGCTGATTTACTCAGTTTCCATAAATATCTCTTTGAACTTTCTATCCACTAGGTCTTTGCTAACCTTAGTCTCTCTTATCCCTCCCTTCCCTCTGTCTAAATCCCTCCCATAAGTACAAGTTCAGCTAAAATCCACATTCTGCATGAATTTTACTCCAAATACCGCAGTCAGGCTTCCTTTTTATTGTCTGTACCACTCATGTGTCATTTACTGTATTTCAAGTGAATTCATTATTTTACGTTCATGTTTATACATCTTAACTTTTCAACAAGATTCTCGAAGGTAGAAATCTTTTTGTGTCTTTGTTATGCCTAGCAAAATTCTTTTACATTATAGATTCTGATGATTAAGAAAACATTTTTATAAAAGGGAAAATGTGAAGGAAAATGCTGTAGAAGTGAGCATGATAGGTTTCTGAGGCAGTAAAGCACTTTTGAATTAAATGATAATGAAAACAGGACATCAAATGTAGAGAGTTGCATAAGTTCACTTCGGGGGAACTTACAGCCTTAAGTGATTGCATTAGAAAATAAGAAAGGCTGAGAACCAATACCTAGGAATCTATTTCTAAATGTTAGTAAAAGAACCACAAATTAAAGCCAAATAATGTAGAAAGAATGAAATAACAAATATAAGAAAATAAATTAGTAAAAGAGAAGACAGACATAAAATAAAGAGCCTCTAAAAAGTTTAAATTTCTCTATTTGAAAAACAAAAGTTGGTAAAACCATACATCAGAATGATCAGATAAAAGAGAGAGGGAAAAATAGCCAATATCAAAATTGAAAAAAAAAAATCACTGCAGATCCAATAGCCAGTAAATAGATAATAAAATATTATAGAAATCTTTATGCCAGCAACTTTCAAAATTAAATGAAATGGATAATGGATAAGTTCCTAGATAAATTAAAAATAGTCCTCAGAAAAATTAGAGTATCTTTACTGTTCTGTAATTCCTAATTAAAATTGAATTCATAATTTAAAACTATCCCACCAAGAAAACTTGAATTTAGATGGCTTTATTGATAAATTCTACCAAACATTAAAGAAGAAATAATGATCAATCTTACACGAATTCTTCCAAGGAACATAAAAATAAAGAAGACTGTTTATTTCATGACCCAGGATAACTATTTTCCTTTTATGTGTTTTTTAATTTTGAAATAACTTTACGTTTACAGAAAAGTTTCAAAAGCAGTGCAGAAAGTTCACACATACTCTTATCCATCTTTGTCTAAAGTTAACAACTTGCATAATCATAGTACAATTATTAAAACAAGTAAATTAACATTGGACAATACTGTTAACTAAGCCACAGTCCTTATTCAGACTTGACCAGTTTTACCCTTAATGTTCTTTTTCAATTCAGTGATTCAATCCAGGATCTCATACTGTATTTAATCTCTGTGTCTTCTTAATCTCAACCAATCTGTGACAGTTCTTCAGTGTTTCCTTATGAACTTGATGCTTTTGATGAGGAATGGTCAGTTATTTTGTAGAATGTCTTTCAGTTTGGTTTGTCTGGTGTTTTCTCATGATTAGATTGAGGTTATGCATTTGGGGCAAGAATATCACAAATGTGATATTATGTCCTTTTTACTACATCATATCAGAAGGTATATGATGTTGATATGTCTTATTACTGGTGAGTAAGATATGTACAACATATCCACTATTGATAGTGCATTTAAAAAAAATAAACATTGGTGTTATTTACAAAGTAAATTAAAACCAGCAAAAAATATTCAAGGCTTATTCTTGTCTTGTGTTAAACTACAGAACATTAAAAATGAAGCAGTTTTGGGGAGGGGATGACATAAGGGGAGATGAGAGTATGCTTATATTGTGTAAATTGAGAAACTTAAACTGAAGTGAGTAGAAGGTTTTAGGTGGGAACATAAATTGGTACAAACACTTTAGAAACTAGTTTAGTATTTTCTATTAAAATTAAACAAATGAAACCCTATGACCCAGCAATCCTGCTCCTAGGTATAGTCAACAGAAATGCTGGTCAAATGCACCAATAGGTACAAAAATGTGTACAGCAGCATTATTCACCATAAACCCAAAGTAGAAACAAACACAATTGACAATCAATGTTAAGATTGTTAGCTAAGATTAAATTAATTGTGATATATTCATGCAATATACAAAATGGCAGTGAAAAGGAACACACCACAGCTACATGCCACAACATGGATCAGTCCCGCAGACGTGCTATTGAATTTAAAAAGCCAGACACAAAAGAATCCACGTTGTGTGATTTCAGTTATATAAAGTTTAAAAACAGGCAAAATAAGCTACAGTGCTAGAAATGAGGAGAGTTGCACCAGCTAGGGTCCAATCTGGGAAGCAGAACCACAAAGTGTGCTATCAATTAAGGGTTAAGGGGTGGGCCTGAGTGGCCAGGAGTCTGTAGGACCTGCAGCCAGGAGGGACAGCTTGATGACAGGTAGGGGAGAATAAGGACAGGCTGGATGCTCTGGACACACAGGAACCATAAGGATAACCTGGGACCCATGAGGACAAACTGTTAACTATATTTTTCTCTCACCATTTGCCATGGAGCTACAGGTACAACTGACCTAAGACTGGGAGAAGCTGAGGAGGAGGTTGGTGGGAGTTGAAGGAGCTGCAGGCTGACTGCTGCCCTGTGTCTGCAGCGGGAACCAGCAGATCAGTGTCAGTGCAACAGTGCCTGGTGCTCTCCAGTGACTTTCACGGTGGGATGGCTACTGTTTTCTTCCTGCCTCCCAGATCTTGAGCAAATTTCTCTTGTGACAGAACCCTAGCCTGACATTCTGGAAAACATAGTTCTAGCTTAGCTAACTTGACATGGTACAAGTCACCATAAGAAGGGGCTTTCCTTTGGGGAAGAGGTTAAGAGAGAGATTTAGAGAAGGCTCTGAGGGGACACCTGGCATGCTGACAATGTTGTATTCCTTTGCCTGGGTGATGGTCACTTGGTGTGCACTTACGAGCATTTAGCAGAACATCTGTGTTTTGTACGTTTTTCTTTACATATATTATACACCCTCATACACACACTCCAAAAAGTTTTTTTTTTAAAAGGGTATAGGTTTTGAAGTAAAAGAGGAATGGCTCCAGTTAGTGAGCCTGCCAATTTCTAGCTGGGCAAATTGTGTGATTTCTTTGGGCAAATTATGTATTTCATTTTTGTACTGTGGGGTTAATAATACTTCCTACCTCATAGGTTTTGTGAGTGTTAAGTGAGATATTAAATTAGTACTGTATCTGGCATATAACAAGCACACAAAAAGGTTTTTTTCATTATTATTCTAAATATATTATTATAATATATGTTTTATATATGGTAACATATGAGTATAGTGATATATGGTAATAATAATAATAGTTACCTTTTCTGAGCCCTTAATATGTTTCAGGCACTGTTAAAAGCAATTTTCAGTCATTCACTCACTGAAACCTCATAAGATTCCTTTGAGGTAGATTCTATTATAAAGCAGACAGTACAGATGAGTAAATTGAGCCAAAAGAGGTTAAATAACTATCCAAGATCATACAGCTTGTAAGTCCTGGAGCCAAGGATTCATATTCAGAACTCAGATGTTTAGATAGAAGGTAGGCTGGGCCAGGTGGATATGTTCATATAAGCAATGTCAGGGCTGATTTAGTTGGAACTCAGAGATACCCAGCTCTACTCATTAGCTTAGGCAAATGGCTAATTTAGAGGAAGGAACACTTCACATGACTGTGGGGAAGACAAAGATGCAGTGAGACTCAGGGTCCACTGGAACCCAGACTTCATGGCTACCAAGCCCCTCTTTCTTACATGTCTGTTTTTGCCTTTCTCTACATTGGAGCCTTAATTCTTGCCGATTGCAAAGAAGCTTTCCCTACGTAGCAGGAACCATGGTAGCCAACAGTTTCTGGGTTTCACATTCTGTTTCCCACCCCGGAGAGAGGCTCTCTCTCTTCTTACTTCTGAAACAAAAATTTAGGGATTAGGGCTGACTAATCCAGATTAGGTCAGCCACCCACCCATACCTATGGCTAGAGGAACAAAATCTTATAAATAGACCTGGGGCCATTCCCAGAGAAGGAGGAAGCCATCACCAGTTAAAGGGTCACTGTTGGAAAAGGCAGCCTCATGCATGAATTCTTCTGTCCCCCGCTTGGCCACGTAAAAATGGGCCTCAGGCCTGGAACACTTCTTTATCAAGAGATAAGGAATCCTTACGCCTGTGCTGGGCTTGTCGTCTTGTGTGGAAATATCTTTCCCTGTTTTGGACCTATATTCAGTTTAAGCATGTGTCAAATGGCACCACTACTATATTCCTGCAGGGAGGGGATGGGGTCCTTCATTCTGAGGCACAAGAGGAGTGTCTGCAGGCCGATCACTCTGTGGCAGCTGCCAGGAGGGCAGCCAGTAATGGGACCAGCACCCATGACTGAAGCTGATTTTGCTCTGTGTCTTATCGATGTGAGTAATAATGTGTTCCATCCAGTGACTCTGTTGGGTTTTCCTTGGTGACTCCAATACCAAGACACAGTGGGCAGAAGTGTTTGGACTTCTACTCCTGGTGATAGACAACATGTGTACTTGCTTGACAGTCACAAAGAATGATGTTTAATATGAATGATGTGAAAAATAAAGCCAAATAGCAAAATGCATGGGTTGCCCTGGTATAAAGCCTACATCTGCGGGAAGAGTGTTATTCCTTTTCTGAGTTCCAGGACATTCATTTTAACTGTCACATTTCCTGGTAGATGAAGAGTTGAGGATGAACCAGATTAAGGGTAAAAGACAGACTGTAGCTGTATTACTTTGCTGAGTCATATTCTAATGGAGAATATCTAATAAGCAAAGGAAAAGAATGGATACCAAGGAGTCAGCATTCTGGAAAATAGGTTTGAAAACAAATGTGCCCATAAACTGCAGAAAGTTTCTCTTTCCAGTTATTCATACCATATAGCATCTTTGAAAAACTAAGGCAGGTAGGATAGCAATCCATAACCATTCTCAGACACTTTGCTAAGTGATTTTGCAATAACTTTTAGGGAATTTAGGGAAATTAGCCTTTAGTTTGAAGGCTTTTTTGTGTGGTTAAAATATCATTGGGTGAGTAGGGGGGACTTTAAGTTCCAATGAGAAAGGAATGTAGTTTGGGCTATGGGTCAAGTTGGAAGTATTGGGTGAAGGAAGAAGGAATGATGTCACAGTGAAGCACACTTAATTCAGGAAAAAAGTGCCTCATTTCCCAGAATATTTGCTAGGGAAAGGTGGAAAGAAATGGGGGAGCTACCCACACAAATTCTGCTGGCTTACACTTGATATTCTATTACCATGCCTAAAAGATGAGTTATAACAGTAATGTTTAGTATCAGAAATGTAGTTGAAATCAACTTTTGATGATTCAAGGGAAAAAGAGAGAAACATATAATTTAAAAATTATTCCTACTTGGCCTTGGAAACTGGTCTATAAATTAACACAAATGTTAACATATCATATTATGCATTTTTTAAGTTGAAATTCTGGGTGATCCATCTGTAACAATACATAGAAGCCACCTCATTCTTTTTGATGGCTGAAAAGTACTTCAGAGTATTAAAATATATGAATTATCATAATTAAGCAGAGACCTATTAGTGGACGTTTATGTCCAACATTTTGCTGTAAAAAATAATACTGAATGCATAGCCCTGTATACATTCTATTTTGCCCATATGTATTTTGCAGCATAATTTGTAAAAACAGAATTGCTCTATCAAAGTGTATGTGCATTTTCGGTTTTAGTAGATACAGCAAATTAATCTTCATGCAGGTTATATCAGTTAACATCTACTCTGGCACTTGTATACTCATACCCTGGTTAATGAAGTGTGCCATCAGGTTTGTTTACCATTGTTACTGCTAGGTGAAAAAAGTGGTATCTTGAGGTAGTTTCTCATTTCTCTGCTTGTGAGTGAGGTTTTTCCCACTTGTTTATTTTTGTTTTTATTGCCTTTGCTTTTGGTTTTAGACCCAAAAAATCATTGCCAAGACCAACGTCAAGGAGCTTCACACCTGTGTTTTCTTCCAGGAATTTTATGGTTGCAGGTCTTACATTCAGGTCTTTAATCCATTTTGATTAATTTTGTTCATAGTATAAGATAATGGTTCAGTTTCATTCTTTTGCATGTGTCTGTCCAGTTTTCCCAATACTGTTTATTGAAGAGACTGTCCTTTCCCCATTTTATATTCTTGGCTTCTTTGTCATAAATTAATTGACCATATATGCGTGGTTTTTTTCTTTTTTTCTGGGCTCTCTATTCTTTTCCTTTGATATAGCTATCTATTTTTATGCCAACACCATACTGTTTTGATCACTAAAGCTTTGTAATAGAGTTGGAAGTCAGGAAGCAGGATGTCTCCAGCTTTGTCCTTTCTTTCTTAAGATTGCTTTGGCTATTTGTGGTCTTTTGTGGTTCCACACAAATTTTAGGATTGTTTGTTCCATTTCTGTGAAAAATACGGTTAGAATTTTGAATACCATTTAGGTATTTTATTCTTTTTGATGGAATTGTAAAAGGAATTATTTTCTGAATTTCTTGATTTCTCTTTCTGATAGTTTGTTATGTGTATAAAAAGTAACAGATTGTTGCATATTGATTTTATAAACTGCATCTTTACTGAATTTGTGTATTAGTTCTAACAATAATAACTACTCATAACTTACTTTTTCCTCTGAATTAGACATGATGTGGAGGAGCAGATCAAGAATATCCATCCTATGCTATTACTTGCATAAGTTATAAGTCAGCTTTTATTGCAATATAGCCATTATCAATTAGATTCACTTATTATAGCAATTTAGCCTATCCTAATTACTAAACCTTGTCTATTTTGTTGAGCAGTTTTGTTTCCATCAACAATAGGTATTGAATTATATGAAATTCCTTTTTGGCATATGTAAAATAATCAAATTATTTTTCTTTATTATATTAACATGGTGGTTTTTATTGATACACTTTATAGTATAAAACCTTACTTGAAATTCTGGAATACACCTCAGTTGGCCATGGTATATTATTCTTTTAATATGGTATGGATTCTGTCTACTAATGTTTTATTTTGGATTTTTGCATTGAGATTCATAAGTGAGATTAGTCAGTAATTTTCTTTTGATGTTCCTTTCAGGTTTTGGTATCGCTGATTTCATACATCGCTCTTAAAGGATTGCCTTCTATGATAGGCACCCTCTAACATGGTGCTACTTTCTGGTATTCTTACTCCTGGGCAATCTCCATTTCTTGAATGTGGATTGAATTTATTGACTTATTTCTGTTGAATAGGATAGGATATGGCAGTAGCCATGGGATGTCACTTCTAAGTTTAGGTTATAAAAATACTATATCTTCTATCTTGTATGCTCCTTCTTAGGTTGCTGATATTGGGGGAAGCCAGCTGCTATGCTACAAGGCAGCCCGTGGGGAAGCCACCATGAGTGAGCTTGGAAGAGGTCTTCTGAGGCCCACCAAAAGCCATGTGAATGAGCTTGGCAGTAAAGCCACTTCCAGTGGAACCTCAAGGTGACTGCAGCCTCTGCCAACATCTTAACTGTAGCCTGGAGAGAAATCCTGAGCCAGAACCATCCAGGTAAGCCACTCCTGGATTTCTGACTAACAGAAACTGTGAGATAGTACATTTTGTTGTTTTCAATCACTAAGTTTTGAGGCAATGTGTTAAGCAACAATAGATAACTCATGCACCTTCTTTTTGTATATTCTGGGTAAGTTTAAATAATACAAGAGTTACCTGTTTCTTAAAACTTTGGTTTAAATCTCCTATGAAAACTTCTTACAATGGTGCTTTCTTGTGATTTTAGTTTTAGAGTAATATGGTTTACCAGTCTTTTGGTTTATTATTTGTAATACTACGTTCAGACAGAATCAGAATTAACAGGTGTCTTTTGAGTTATCTCTATTTAAAACAAATCCTTTAGCAATTTAAATTTCTCCTTCCCACCCTGCTATTCTTGGTCTTTGTTAATATTATCTTAGGTTTAGATAAGACATATTAAATTCATATGTTGTACATTTATTTAAAATAATGTAACATCTACAGTTAGCTTTTACAAATTTTTTTCCAAGTGCTTTTACTATTTAATTATAATAATAGTAATGGAGACTTTGAACACATACAAAAGTAGACAGAACAATTTAATGAACCCCCACATACCTATTTCTGCCCCAACAATCATGAATCCACAGCCAATCCTATACTTTTCACTTTCCCATCTGTTCTTTATATTGTTTTGAAGCAAACCTCAGATGTCATATTTTATTCTTAAATATTTCAATATGCATCCCTAAATATCAAACCTTTAAAAAATAACCATAGTGACATTATCACAACTAAACATTTAAAAAATTTTTTCTATTACTCAGTATTTAAACTTCCAGTTATCTTATAGACGTCATGTATTTTTTGCCATTTCTATAATTTTTTCAATTTAAGAATGTTACATAAATGAAATTATACATATGTAATCTTTGGGGATTGGCTTTTTTCGCTCAGTATAATTCCTTTGAGATTCATCCCAGTTGTTGTGTGTGTCAATAATTTGTTCCTTTTATTTGGTGTATTCCATAGTATGGATGTCCTACAGTATGTTGGCTATTCACCCATTGAACATCATCTGTGTTTTTAGTTTTTGGCTATTATAAACAAAGCTATTATGAACATTTGTGTACAGGTTTTTGTATGAACACAAGTTTTCACTTTTCTTGGATAAATGCCCAAGAGTGCAGTTGCTAGGTCCTATGGTAACTGCATATATAGTTATATTCACTCTCTACCTTTTTTTTTTTTTAATGTATTTAGATCATTTATATTTAAGGCAATTATCAATATGTTAAAACTTAAGGCTGCCATTTGTTACTTCTTTTCTGTTTGTTTTCTTGTTTCTTGATCTGCTGTTCTCTCTCTCTCTCTTTTTTTTAATCTTTCTATGTATTACTTGCACATATTTTTAGGATACCATTTTAACTTATTTATGATTTTTTTAGTATATCTCTTGGTTTGATTTTCTTAGTGGTCGCTCTGGGTATTTGAATATGCGTATGTAACTCATTGCATTCTAGTATCAACATTTTACAACTTCTGATGAAGTGTGGAAATTTTATTTTCACTTAGGTTCCTTTATTTTGCCTATGTTTAAATATCTAAAATGTCATATGATATTATAATTTTTGTTTTAATCATCAAAAATGATTTATAAAACTCATAAGGAGGATAGTCTACTGTAGATATCCATATGTCTTGCTTTTTTTTAAATTGAAGTATAGTTGATTTATAGTATTATATTAGTTTCAGATGCACAGTGTAGTGATTCAGTATTTTTATCAGTTGTACTCATTAAAATTTATTTCAAAATAATGGCTATAGTTCTCTGTGCTGTAATATATATATATTACACACACACACACACACACACACACACACACTACATCTTCCTTATCCATCTGTCGAAGGACACTTGGGTTGCTTCCATATCTTGGTAATTATAAATAGTGCTGCTATTGAACACTGGGGTGTATGTATCTTTTTAAATTAGTATTTTTGTCTTTTCTGGATATATACCCAAGACTGGAATTTCTGGGTCATCTGATAGTTCTATTTTTAGTTTTTTAAGGAATCTTCATCCTATTTTCTATAGTGGCTGCATCAATTTACATTCCCACCAACAGTGTACAAGGGTTCCCATTTCTTCACATCCTCTCCAGCATTTGTTAGTTGTAGACTTTTTGATGATAGTCATTCTGACAGGTATGAGGTAATACTTCACTCTGTTCAGACGCAGCCTTGGGTCCAAGTCTCCTCTGTCCCTCACAGCTGATCAGTCTCCACAGCCTCCATTGCCTCCACCCTGTTGAAGAGCTGCACCACAGGTCAGGTGGTCTGTGTGGACTCTTGGTGTGGACTCTTGGCATGAATCAGTTGTGAGCTGTGTTGAACCAGCTGCCATCAGAGTTCTGGGCTGCTTCTGATGCGCTGTTTGAGTAAGTGCCAACAATGGCTGCTGCTGCCCCACCCAGATGCTGCCCCAGGACAGAGTAGCCTCTTTGTCTCACACTTGAGCTTTCTCCCAGGTCATTGTGGCCCTAGTTCCAGTGGCACACAGTGATGTGGAGTAAGCTGGGCTGGAGTGTTTGTTGTTCTTGTGCGAGCAGAGGTGGTTTTGGGAAACCAGGCAGCCACCGGAGCAGTCCTTACTCCACTCTCTCTGCCCTGCCTTGGGGGCAAGCTAGTGTTAGAGTTGCATATCCTAACCCCTTTTGGTTAAGTGAGGACATGTGACTAGTTCTAGCCAGTGAGTTGTGAATGGACTTGGATTTGCCCATGGGAACTGTTCAGAGCTCTCTTTTCCTCTAGGGAAGTTCAAGATGAAACTTCTCCATCAGCCTGGATTTCTGAGTAACAACAATCAGCATATGATCCCAGCTCCTCCATCCCCCATAGGTCTAAGTGTGATCAAAGGACAACCTGTGCTGTTTTAAGCCACTGAGATTTTGGGGTTGTTAGTAGCTGTAGCTTCACTTAGCCTATACTGTCTGATATAATGTTAAGTAACATTTTCAAGAAGGGTATATAGTTAATATATACTTTTAAAGTCTTGCACATTTGAAAATACATTTACCATATGAAAGATGAATTAGCTGGGAAGAAAGTGCTTGGAGGTTACTCTCTTCCCTTCAGAATTTTATATATGTTCCTCCACTCTCTTCTAATATTGACTGTTGCATAGAAAAAATATTAGGCTCCCCTTTGTAAACATTTTCCTTTTCTCTGAATTTGTGTAGCAATTCTTTTTTTAATATGATATTTTTAAAAAGACTGGAATAACTAGGTTTGTGCTTCATAAATTTTTTTGCTTGGAATATAATGAATGTTTTCAACATGCACGCACAGGTCTTTCTGTAAGTCACAAAACTGGTTTTTGTGCTAACTCTTTGATTATTACTTCATTCACTTATTCATCCACTTATTTAGTAAACAGGTACTAAGCACCTACTATGTGTCAGGAACTGTGCTGAGTGCTAAGGATGCAGCAGTGAATGTGTCATATGATTCAATAAATTTTAGAATATTTTAATAGCTTTACTGAGATATAACTTACATGCTATAAAATTCACTCATTTAAAATGTACAACTCAGTGATTTTCAGTGAATTTGCAGAGTTTGCAACCATTCCCACAATCCAGTGATACATTTGCATCATCCCAGAAATATTTCTCATGCCTGTTTGCAGTCATTCCTTATTCCCATCCATTCCTAGTCCTAGGAAGCCATGACTATAATTTCTGTCTATAGATTTACCTTTTATGAATATTTATATAAGTGGAATAATATAATATGTGATCTTTTGCTTCTGGTTTCTTTCACTTAGCATAATGTTTCCAACATTCATCTGTTTTGTAGTATGTGTTAGTATTTCATTCCTTTTTGTGGCTGAATAATTCTCCATTCTATGGATATACACATAAAATGTGTGGACTTTCAACCTCTTTGTATCATGTGATGGACACATTCCTTTATTTGATCTACAGCTTGGAGGTCAGCTTTTCAGAGGGGTCCAACTTCCAGTTTATAGCTGGCATTCCTGTGACAATGTTGCTTTATTAAGGTGATATCTTTTCCTACTCTTATTTGTTTCCTCAGTACTCAGAAGTGATGGAATACACAAAACCCCATAGTTTCCAACAGCAAAAGCTAGAGATAACACAACATTGTATACCAACTATACTTCAATAAAAAACTTTTTTTTAAAAAGCTAGAGAAATTTTTCTTGTTTTTGTCCCTGGTTGAAAGCAGAAAAATGCTAATGAAAATCTTCCACCGACTTGTTGCACAATTTCCCCCCCAGAAGCTGTGTTCTCTGTATGCATGTAACAAGATGGGCAGAAGATAAAGATGTAGAATATTTCTGTGGCTGCCTCAGAAATCTGGATCTATGTAGTAAAGAAACTGCTGTAGAATTTTTTTAGTTCATGCTGGATTTGGGCTCTGAATCATGGGACAGGAAGTGGAAGGCGTATGGCATGCATTTTTACTCTTTTTTCAGTTAGACTTTATTTGATAAGATGTCTGGGTATGCCTTTACTTAATAAATGATTCCCAGTGCTCTCCTGTCCCCTGATGCTGTTTTCGTGGTAGGGATACCAACCCTTTTTGTCATCAGGGAACTTACATAAGTTTTCTTTTTTGACTCCTAAGTTTTCAAATATTTTTCTCCTATCAAACTACAGCTTTAAGGAATAATTAATTTCCCCCAGTAATTGATTCATCAAAATCATGCATGCTGCTAACCAGAGCTCTGATAAGTATGAGACCTTCAAGATTATTCAAGGACTTGGTAAAACTCAAAACCAAAGAGGGCAGACCATTTGCCTATTGTAATCTTTGTAGGAGATGTAAAATTTCCATTAGGACTTTTGAAACATGGACACTCCATCAGAACACCCCATTTGTAATTTCATGAAGGCCTAGAAGTCTGGGGACCTTATGGTTGGGAATTGTTGCATCTTCAGGGATCTGAAATGGCAGGAATTGGGCAGGGGCTGTGTTGGTTAGCATGGAGAGACAGCAAGCTCCCACTGTGCTGGAGTGTATTTAAGAGACTAGGCTCCTCACTTTAAGCTTTAAACTAGATTAAACACAGGTCTGACAGATTAATGCAGATTATTAGCTTACTGTGAAGAGTAACATCATTTCAGTTCAGCATTTATCTTTAAAAAATCATATATTCTTAAATATATATGTATATATGAACACGTACACATACGCATACACACGCATGCATGCACGCGCACACACCCACAGAGTCTCTGAATTAGTTTCAATAAAACCTGCATCAGTGCAGAGGTACTCACAGAGTGCCTTCAATAAAAAAGTCACTGTGTGTTATGCGATAACATTGAACAGACTCCAGACAGCCTCTTATCTTAGATATACAACAACGTAGCATAACTCAAGCCTAGAGGAGAAGTTAAAGCATTAGGTAACGGTAGCAACAGTAGCAAGTTAGTGCAGTAATAACTCTCCTGGAGGATAACCCAGGATGGGTTTTATTGAATTCAGTTTATTTAGCTGGGATAAACCCAGATAGGCATCTCATTTACAAGAAGGTGCTAGCAAGAGGGCAGGTTATTACAAGCACATTTAGAAGATAAGCAACAGAAAATTGAATAAAATCAGAGATCAGGAAAGGAACAGAAGTGGTTCCTGGTTCAGCTTCTTGCCTTGGATGGGTCTATATTTACTGCAACTGAGAAAAAGAATAATTGCCTTCTCAGACATCAGTAGGAATGAATGGTGTGTGAGTTCCCTTAGGAATCTGTGTGTTGCCCTTATTGACAAGCTTGCTTTCTGGCTAACTGAAGTTAGTTTCCTTCCTTCCTTCCTTCCTTCCTTCCTTCCTTCCTTCCTTCCTTCCTTCCTTCCTTCCTTCCTTCTTTCTTTCTTTCTTTCTTTTTCTTTCTTCCTTCCTTCCTTCCTTCCTTCCTTCCTTCCCTCCTTTCTTTTCTTTCTTTCTTTCTTTCTTTCTTTCTTTCTTTCTTTCTTTCTTTCTTTCTTTCTTTCTTTCTTTCTTTCTTTCTTTCTTTCTTTCTTTCTTTCTTTCTTTCTCTTTCTTTCTTCCTTCCTTCCGTTCTTTCTTTCTTCCTTCCCTCCTTTCTTTTCTTTCTTTCTCTTCCTTCCTTCCTTCCTTCCTTCCCTCCTTCCTTCCTTCCTTCCTTTCTTTCTTTCTTTCTTTCTTTCTTTCTTTCTTTCTTTCTTTCTTTCTTTCTTTCTTCCTTCCTTCCTTCCTTTCTTTCTTTCTTTCTTCCTTCCCTTCCTTTCTTTCTTTCTTTCTTTCTTTCTTTCTTTCTTTCTTTCTTTCTTTCTTTCTTTCTTTCTTTCTTTCTTTCTCTTTCTTCCGTTCTTTCTTTCTTTCTTCCTTCCTTCCTTCCTCCCTCCCTCCCTCCTTCCTTCCTTCCTTTCTTTTTCTTTCTTCCTTCCTCCCTCCCTCCCTCCTTCCTTCCTTCCTTTTTTTTTCTTTCTTCCTTCCTCCCTCCCTTCCTTCCTCCCTCCCTCCTTCCTTCCTTCCTTTTTCTTTCTTCCTTCCTTCCTCCCTCCCTCCCTTTCTTCCTCCTCCCTCCCTTCCTTCCTTCCTTTCTTTTGCAATTTAAGTGTACTTTCTTTGTTTTTCTGCTCTTTGGAGAATTAGAATACTTATTCAATATTTTGTCATAATAATTCTTTTAAAATCATGACAACAGTTGTCATCCCTTAGGTTCCCCAGCCCCCCCCCCCAAACTAACTGTAAAATAGAATTGATGCTATTTTTCTACCCCTTTAATTATTGTTTTTCTCTTTCCAAGGGTTGTTGTCTTCCTTTCTTCCTTCCTCCCTCCCTCCCTTAACTTACTGTAATAAAATTGTTTCTATGGACTGAAAAAGTTCAAATCTCTCTATTTCCCTCCTTCCCTCTCTCTCTCTCTCCCTCCTTTCCTTCTTTCCTTTTTCCTTTCCTTTTCAAATCTAAATATTTACTTGGTTATTTCTATATGTGAGCTTTTGTCCTAAGCAGCTGCCGACATGGGTAGACACATGGACTCTGCCCCTAGGAGTAACTCCTGAATCTTAAAGTCTTAACAAAGCTTTGTCCAAGAGATGAGATCCACTATATGGCTAGCAGAAACTGTTGGTTGACCATTCTCGTTGGTGGTTCTGGTTCCAAAGGTATCCATCCTTTATGACACAGAAGAGTCATGTCGAGCTGAGTTGTCATTGCAGTAAAATGTCATGCACAGCATGGCATTCCTTGATACATATTGACCAATTTAAGATGTGTTCCTCTACTCACCATTGCCTTCTACTTCTGTGTGTGGTTTCTTACCTGGGTATGTGTGTGTGTGTGTGTGTGTGTGTGTGTGTGTGTGTTAAGAGTGGTGGTGATACACTGGAAAAATATGTGCATAAATGAAGGGGTTATACTGTGATGTATTAATAGATAAATTTTTGTCTCTGTCACTTCATTTTTACCTAGACTTCTCTTCCTTCCCATAAAAACTTGCGTTCTCTCCAGAGCTGCTTTGTCTTGAATAGACCTTTATTTGGAAGTTGGTTTTCTAGAGAAAACAAGTCCATCTGCATACTATAACTTTTCTCTTGTCCCATTTAAGCTCTTTCTCCTTTCCTAAAGATCCTGTTTTCAAATCAGAATATATTAAGTATCTACTCTGTTAAAGCCACTGTGCATGACACTGAGAATGGTAGAAATGGTAGAAAATAAATACAATGGGGTCCCCTCTTCCCAAATCCCACAGTCTAGCGGGAGAGACAGATACATACACACATAACTCCAGTATGGGGTGGACCAAAAAAAAGTGTTATTCTTAATTAGATTAGGTGTAGACCTATTCAAGGGAGTTTAAAAGGTAGTCATCTATTTTCATTTTTTAAAATGTTTTTTCTTTTGTTAAAATCTTATAAAATCAAATTAGTGACTGCTTCAACCAGATTGTCCATTTACTTAAAAAAAAGTTAATTAAGCTATAATTTATATACCATAAAATTCACTCACATAAAGTATTCAATTCATGATTTTTAGTAAATTTACCAATTTGGGCAACTATCATTCAGTCTCAGAATCTTCTCATTACTCCAATAAGGTCCCATATTCTCATTTTCAGTTAATCCTCATTCCTAGCCTCAGTCCCAGGCAAATACTATTTTACTTTTTGTCTACCTGTGCAGGACATTTCATGTAAATGGAATCATACAATACGGGGTGGGGAGGGTTTTGCATCAGCTTCTCTCACTTGGCATAGTCTTTTTAAAACCCATCCGTGCTGCAGCACGTAATAGTATATTATTCCTGTTTAGATTGCTGGATAGGGTTCAATTGTATGGATATACCAGATTTTGTTGACCTGTTCACCAAACATCTATTCACTTTTTAATCCTCTGTTAATTTGCTTTCTCCCTCCTTCTTCTCTTTCTCTCAATAAAAAGTACTATAGAAGATTACATATTCCAGAATTCTGTCTCTGTCTATGCCCAACTGCTATTTTTTCTAGGAGAATCTGACTGAGGCCTTTAAACACTGTTAGCACTTAGGTTGCCTTTGAGTAGGTGGAGAGCAGGTGTAAGGGGTGGACAGAAAGTTCTCACTCACTTTTCATTCTGGATTGAAGGTTAAAAAAGAGTCTAATTCCAATAATATATTTACCTTAAAATAGAGGAATACACTAGGATGTCTGCAAAAGGGGCATAAATTGAAGTCATCAGAACATAACACCCATAGGCATGTTTTGGCTGAGTTGCTTCCCTTTCAGTGACCGCGGTGCTCATTACAGCTATATTCGAGTTTTGTGGTATGTGGTATGCACTCAAGATTTTAAGGCGTTAGAGACATTTCCTTCTTTCAGTGCAAGGCAGGGTGATCCAACGTCTCTGAAAGTAAATATGAACCCTCTCTCTCTCTCTCTGTCGTTTGAAAGTGTTATTGAGCCATGTTTACAGTGGGTCCCCTTTGTCTGCAGTGCACATACTTCACATTTTCTTAAAGGAAATGGGCTACCTGCCAATGACATTTCACAGTTCTCAAGCTGCACGGTTTCTTCAGGAATATAATTCCTCATCTGCTTTGCCCTTACCCTTTGAGTTTTACATTTCATCCTTGCTCTGCGCAATGCACCAATCAACACAAATTCAGGCAACTCCTCATTTCTCCTTCCTTTGATGACCTTGAGGCTCTTCATCTGGCCAGTCGATCACACCCCGAGGAATGTGGTGGGATGGGCCTCTGCAGTGGTGCTGGGAAGTCCGGCTTGCTTCTGTCTTGTTTTATAATTTTCTCCCTCCTCCTTTTTGTGATGCCCCTTCTGCTATTCCTTTCCCACCTTAAAACAAAATGAAACAAAACATCAGAACAAGACAAAAACCCACCGATATGAATAGCTTGAGATGAACCTAATTGGTCATTGCTATTACAGGAAAACTTCATACAGAATACAAGCAGTAATCTGCTTACACACAGTACAGTCTCTTGCACAATCACTTCTCTTTCATCACTCTTCTCCTCTGCTTGGCAAACGGACTAGCTCTACCTTCTCATTCCCACCCTGTTTTGTACTCATGAAAAGAAGCCAACGGAGTTTCCTTTTGTTTTGCTCTTGTTTTTGTTTTGTTTGTGGGCTTCTGTCTGGGTCTCAGCATAGGACAACCGGCTGGAGGGCACTTTTGCTGGTAACCGCTGTAGAGGGAGCTCTCGTGTTTTATATATGGAGTTTGTGGCTTTCTCACAGCATTTCACTGAGAGGGATTCTGTAAAAAGCAAATCAGTTTTCCTCTGAGGCATCAAAATGGTACTGGAGACCCTATCAAAGATTAGGCAGATTGATTGGCATCTTTTTATTGAAAACATATTAGATGAAAACCATGTGCTAGAACCCTACAGTTAATACACCGAGTTAAACCTCCTCACAAGCAACCTAGAGATATTTGAACAAGCTTAGTATCTTCCGTGGGCATCACTTCTCTTATTTTCAGGGATAATTACACCTTCCATATTTTCCTACACCTTCTGTTTCAGAAGTGTCAAAAATTCCCAAGTCCAAGCTTTATGAAGAACAAGCCTATGGTTTTAAAAGCGGTTTTGAAAAAAAAAATTTACGAATACAAACACGAATGAACAATTTACCCAGATATTTTGAATTTGTGAAACGATCTGATGCTTTGCAATGCAAGCCTTTCTTATGCAAATTTAAAATTGCAGATGAACTCCGAATGGGATCCCTGATTCATGACGGAAACAGACAAAGAATTGGAGCACTTTACAGTACTCTAATGGACATTTTAATATTCTCATCTGTTCTTAATTTGAGATAGACATAATCTCTTCTGGGTTAGAAGATACTTTTAGTATTATTTTTAGTTGTTTGTAAAATCTTCTCAATGCTTTGGCTCCCAACTAGAACTAAGAAATATTTAGCAAAAGCTGAAAGAGTCAGCTGAATAATGAAGTCAGGTCAATTCAGTTCAACCTTTTTTATGTGTCTGCTGCAGGCGAGGCACTGAGTTAAGTATCATGGAGGATGGAAGGATGAGGAACGAACAGATGCTTATCTCAGGGAGCTAGGAGGCTAGTTAGGAATCTAAGATAGCGTAGCTCTTCAACCAGCATGTGAAGAAGGTACAAATAAAAGTTGTTTGTGTGGGTTCAGTTTATGGTAACTCAGGAAACATAAGAGCAAAGGAGGAGTTTTAGAAATATGTGCTTAGAAAGGAAAATTTCTCTAAGATCAATGACCAGTCCTCTTTCTATGTTAGTCCCAAGACAGCAAGCTTTCATCTTCTGTGCCTCACCCATGGCAGGTGCTTGGGTTACTTTTGTAGGATGAGCCACAGTTTATGAGAGCCAGACAGAAAGACTGTGATTTACTTCACTTCTCTCCCAAACAGCAGTGCAAATCCATGTGAAGATCTGACTGTTAAAAAAGTTTTAGGCACATTTTTGTGGTTCGGGTTTGAATTAATCCACCTGATTGTTTTAGAGTTAAATGCTTTGATGAAAGGGCCATAGGTCTTTTCTTTTTTTTTTTTTTTAAACTTTTTTTTAATTGAGTTATAGTCAGTTTACAATGTTGTGTCAAATTCCAGTGTACAGCACAATTTTTCAGTTATTCATGAACATACATATATTCATTGTTACATTCTTTTTCACTATGAGCTACCACAAGATCTTGTATATATTTCCCTGTGCTATACAGTATAATCTTGTTTACCTATTCTACATATGCCTGTCAGTATCTACAAATTTCGAACTCCCAGTCTTTTTCCCACCTCCATCCCCCTTGGCAACCACAAGTTTGTATTCTATGTCTATGAGTCTGTTTCTGTTTTGTATTTATGTTCTTCTTCTTCTTTTTTTTAGATTCCACATATGAGTGATCTCATATGGTATTTTTCTTTCTCTTTCTGGCTTGTTTCACTTAGAATGACATTCTCCAGGGACATCCATGTTGCTGCAAATGGCATTATGTTGTCATTTTTTACGGCTGAATAGTATTCCATTGTATAAATATACCACATCTGCTTTATCCAGTCATCTGTTGATGGACATTTAGGCTGTTACCATGTCTTGGCTATTGTAAACAGTGCTGCTGTGAACATTGGGGTGCAGGTGTCTTTTTGAAGTAGGGTTCCTTCTGGATATATGCCAGGAGCGGGATGAAAGGGCCATAGGTCTTAAGAAATAAAAGGACTATAAGCAAATTGATCCAGTTCTTTGCTTTCAAATAGGTAATGTGTTTTTATTCCCCATTTCAGGAGCACTATCCAGAGGTTCTATATATTACCTAAAGTTGCAGGCACAGGAAAGCTAGATTCCTGGTCTTTTGCCTCCCAAGAGAGAGCTATTCTATCTTACCACCTCTTGTAGATGAGAGGAGAAAACTACAAAGTTGCTGCAAATTGGTAGAAAACTCTTGGTTTTTTTGTTTTTTGCCTATCAATCTAAACCTCTATCTATACGATAATACTATTCTTGGAGACTTTTGTTGCCTTCTGTTATCACTGTTTAAGATTTATACCACATCAATTTCCAAAAATTTAAAAAAGTAAGTTACAACTGTATACATATTACAGAATAAAAGAGCTTTTTTAATTTCCCTAAATCAAAGAAAGAATTAGCAGGCATCTAGGTGGCAAGCACTAATTATTACAGATGATGAAATTTAGTTGTCCGTTTCCTGGTAGATGAGATAAATGATAAACATGTGAGGCTGTTATTCCCATTATCTTACCTGTTAGCTTTATGCTGGGGTCTCAATGGGTCTTCTCCCCACAAGAAGGGAGAAGAAATTATTTTTTAATAGATCTTGTGGAGTATCCTTCAAGTTTTGACTTCTATAAAGCATTAGAGTAAGAAAAGTGGAAGAACAATGACTCTCCAGTACTTCCATGCATGTGTTTAGAAGGATGATGGTGGAGAGCATTTTTCTGAACCTGCAACATGAGTGGGAAAGTTTCTCTTTTGTCCCTAGTTGTTTTTAGACAATCTTTTTGGCAGCTTTTCAGCTACAAAATTGTGAGAAATGGGACTAATCCTAATTGGATTGTGATGAAGAATCAATCAAAATGTATAATGTTTATGAAGATGCTTTGAACACCACGCATGCTAAAGAACTGTAAGGTATTATGACTACACCAGCTTTTGGCTCCCTTCTCTATTTATTTAAGGGTTACACAGGTCTTGTTTAATAGCTCAACATCCTTTCATTTGAAGCGCAGGCATACTTCAGCCACTTGAGATTAAACAGTAGGCCGTGCCCCAGAGCGGTGTCTCCAGCCTCCTTTCTGCCTTACCTTTCAGGTTCTGTTCTGGAAATGGGCCCTGTAGTGATGTGTGAGAATTCGGCTTTTTCTATTTGTTTTGGTGTTTTATCTAGCAGTCTTGCTGACTGATTGGCTTCCTTCTTTTGGGAAGAACCTCTTCTATTCCTTTACAATTGGGTGACAAAAATTAGAAATGCCAAAAAGAACTGTCTAGAAAACTCACTAAGTTTCCTGAATCAGCTTTAAAAAAAACTTACCAATCACCCAGAGTGCTGAACATAATTGGTTGGTTCTCAGAAGTACAATAAAAGGAAACCAGAAGTATTTTAGTCCCTGATTGTTTAAGAGTCAACCCGATTTTCTTTTCCAGACTTTGAAGGTCCTAGTATCAAATCATGTTGAGCCACAGAAGGGAGATTCCCCCTTTCCGTTGGTCCTCCTGCCCACTTTTTGTCCCCAGGTCTGTTTAGAAGTGAGATTTTGCCAGAGTTAATTGCTCAGAATTTCCAGGGTCTCCCAGTCAAAGCAGGTCACAATGAAAGCTGCCTTGGAAGTTACTAGAAGGGAAGCAACAGTGACAAGTAAAGCAGGTCTCTGGATACCTGCAGTGTACAGCAGCAGTGCTGCTCTCCTGGGGCACAGGCTTGGGAGTTCTCCTGGTCTCAGGTGGGAACCCAAGGAAGAGCTGTCCACACTCATGTCTTCAAGTAAGCCAGGGTACTTTATGTCTGGAATAAAGACAATGAGGCACGGAAATGTAGGGCACGGAACTGGATATATGGAGCAAGTGGATACTTAAGCCTGAGTTTTAGCACACACAGGAAGGTGAAAGAAGAATAACATTTATTATTTTCTAGAGATCTAATCTAGAGCACCTCAGTGTCATTATAATGTGACTGTTAAAAAATACAGCAAAAAAGTTGGCATATTTCTTGCCAAATACAGATCCATGAATAATGTAAATTTTTTCCCTGACTCTTTTTCCTACATACTGTTATCAAATGGTATAATTTTAACTTTACTCTGCAGATTAGTCAGTAATATATCTTTTGTTATTTCATAATGTAAACAACTTCATATTGCTTGTATTTCTATTTTTAGAACTTAGTGAATAGCAAAGAAATATTTTTCTAATTGATAAGCTTGTTATGCAATTCTAGAAAACTCCCCTCAATGCTTCTTACATCCAACTGGTGCACCTAAGCATAAGTAAAAAAAAAAGTAATATTCAAAATAAGAATTAAGATGTGTCAATTGTCAGCTATGTGCAAGGCATTGTACTAGGTGCTGTATACCAGTATTCCACTTAATCCTCAAAACAACCCTCAATGCAAGTATGACTAGTTCCCATATCCATACAAGAAAGTGGGTTCAGAGAGCTCTTACCCAAGTCTCACAGTTAATGTCAAAGCTGCAGCTGGAGCTGAGCTTACTCTAACCCCAAAGTCCAAGTTCTTTCCACCTCACCATGATGCCAAGTTTGTCCTGGAAGTCCGCAAAGCTAGAGCAAGAGATCTCACTGGCTTACACAACTTATTTTCCTTAAGAGTATCTGCAGAAGGAGATCAAATCTGAGTCATGACTCAGTAAAGACACATTAAGCAGCTGGAAAGAAGATGCAATTCTAAGGTGGCCAGCTTGGTTTTTCTTGAACCTGTCTCTACCCTACTGCTCTGGAGGGCTCTGGAGTAAGAAGGGCTATCTGTGTAAGAGAAGGTGCTGCTCCATACACCAGCCTTCCAGTATCTCTGAGCCCAGGCTGCCCTGCCATGTGCCCTCTAGCAGTGGGAGCTTGGGGGTTGGGGTGCTGCTCTTCTCATTCTGCCGCCTACTGATGAGTAGCCAAGTGCCTGGAGGATGGAGACCTGTACTCAAGAATCGGTCCTCAATCAGGGGAGCAAGAGTGTGCAGTGGCTGTGGCCATGGTGGTGTAGGACAGCAAAGTCAACAGGAAAGAGAGGCCTGGATCCCTGTATTAGGCTGCAGGGGTGGTAGTCTAGATTTAGTCTAGATTGAGTCACAAGAATGTCTGAAACATCCCCAGGGACTTCAATAAATAGGGCTGGAGAGAGGAAAGGATCTTGAAAAGGTGTTGGGTTATTTCCATGCAACAGGGGGCCATGAGCTCATGAGAACTGGCTATTAATGTTACTATGCCTGCATCAACAGGGGAGACCTCGAGTTACTCTAGTTACTTGAGCAATGAGAATCTAGAATAGCATGGCTGGTGTATAGTGAATAGATATTACTGTCTTGTAGAATCATACCACCTTAGCTGATAGGCTGGGCAAGAATCCCTAATAGCTGTGCATATCCCCTAGTGCTGACAATGCAGATCCCTCCAACCCCTGGCCTGACTGCTCTCCACAGACCAAATGAGGTCCATGGAGAGGTGCTCAAGTCAGCTTCTGTGTTGTGTAGAGAGGTGTACAGTTGCCACTTAAATGTGCTGTGAAATCAGGCTTGATGACTATACACAGAGCAGCTCATCCTGACCCTGCTCTATCTAACGAGATAGCCAGAGGCAAAGCCTTGGAGGTGAGCAGTGTGGCTGAAAGCAATGAAGTAGCCCTGAGGAGTGCTGATGCGAGGTCAGTGAGAAGGAACACTAGTGCATGCACTGATGGGACGTAAGTTCCTGAGGTGGGTGTGAAGGTGTGAATCAGCCTAGCCAGCAGCCCTGCAAGGTGTCCAGTGAGCACAGCTTCCCTGGTCTCCTCAGTTCCTCACTGGACATGGCCTTAGCTTGTTGATTTTTATGTTCTGCCTGCCCAGAGTCCTCGCAGGTGATGGGAAGGCTCGGGTCAGGTTACCAAGCCTTTACCCACTCAACTCTTCAACTCCGGCAAAATGGCAGCTGGGGCTCTTAACTTTTATTGGTGCACAGACCCCTCTGGCAGCCTAGCGAAGCCTAGGGAATTCTTTTCAGAATAATTTTTTTAATGAATAAAAATAATATACTTAGAACTACAAAGGAAGCCAATTACATGGAAATGTAGTCTGAAATATCTGTAGGAACTTCAAGAAATAATTAGGGCGAGGTGGAGATAAGGATCTTGAAAGGGGGCTGGGTTCCTTCTCTGCACATAGGAGCTTGCAAGATCAAAATGTCTAAAAATTAAATTTGTGGTATTAAAATACATGTGCTTCATTAATAATGAAACAAATAACAAGACTTAGCAGCAGGTCTAATTACCATAATTCAAAGTAGTGAGGAGCTTAAATGGGATTTTGGGATCTCTGCTACAAATAAAATGTGATTTGAAAAATTTTTGATTTCTACTAGTGACAAAGTCATAGATACTATAATACTAATGTAGTATGTTGCCTACATTCATAATTGGGGGAAATGCTAAATTTCAGTAAAAGGGAATGAAAACAAAGATGTAATTTTACCCCATCCTGTTTCAGTAGACCCCCTAAATTCTGTCTGTGGACCTCAATTAAGACCTCCTGCCTTACATGTTTGTAGAAAATGCCTTTAGAAAGTCACGTGTGTGGTTCTGGGTACTTTTTTTTTTTTACACTGTTCCCAGTTTATGTAATAATGACAAGGCAATGCCCAGCCCCAATGCAAGAGCCAGTCTGTGGACATGTGAAATTGGTTATCTCCAAAGTCTGGGAGGGTTGAGCAGACACAGACGGGCACAAAGTCTGTGTCATTTATGGGGGGCGGGGAGGAAAATTCTATTAGTTCCGTAAGATGGAGCAGTACTACAAACTAGATAGCCAGACAGAGATTAATTTGGGGCAATTTCTATGAAGAATAGGAATGAGGTAAGGAAGCTAGGACTCCAATTTGAGCACAGAGTGGAGTGCTGGGAAGTACATGGGATTTGGACTTGAGTCCCAGTTCCATCTTTGACAGCTGGTAACCTTGAGTAAGTAAAAAAGTTCTTGGCTGTTTAATCCCCATTGGTAAAATGAGGCTAATACCTCATAAGGTTTTTGCGATGGACTCATCAGGAATATATAAAGACCTGCTGGGGAAACTATAAAGCCCTCTACATATTTTTATTGTTATTATCCTGTTGCAAATTGCCTCCTGTTTACTCCAAATCACTGGGCAGCTCTCTCACTGCAGTTTGCAAGTTGAGGCAAGTCCCCTGTGGTGGTTGTCACTTTGCCCTTTCTGGGGACACTGCCATGACTGGCAGCTCTGCTAAACTGGCTGAGTCTGTCACCCAAAGACCAATAAAGGTGACCTTTGTTTCTCCTGAGAGTCCTGTGCCCCTGTTTTTCTGAGGAAACTCCCTTTGACCTCCTACTCCTCTGGCTTCCCTTCCCTCTGCTGCTGATGGCTTCTGTCCAAGGCCCTGGGCTGAAGGTGAGGGGTGGGTGCACTGGCCACGGGGTTGGGGAGAGAATAGAATGTAGGAGGAGAGGAGAGAGGCTCGAATCGGATGGCTGCCTCCCCCAGGTCTGCGGGGTGTGGTTTCCACAGAGCGCCAGCAGCCAGGGTCCATGGAACTGAGTATATTGAAGTCATTCGGCTCTGAAGACTTCCTGTATACTTTTAAGCGGCCCATGACATCATTTCGCTGGGCGGCTCGGAACAATAGGCGGGGGAGGGCCGAGATGAACCCAATCCACCAAGCGCCAAGAACTGAGTAAAAGGTTGAAACAGAAACTGCCACAGACGATGTGCACGTTCCCGAACCGACTGGGAAAGAACCGGCTCTGAGTTTTCGAAGCTGGCCCTCGGCCTGCCGGCCCCTGCACGCCCACGCGGAGCCCTGACCTCTCTCTGCGGAACAACAACAGCAGACACACAGGGAAGGTCATGTGACTTCCAAACGCTTCACCCATCCAAGTTCAATAAATTAGCAGCCAAAAATTTTAATCAGATATTTAATCTTTCCTCCCTGTAAGGGAGATTGGGTGTTTACGGTGGCTCCAGGCCAGGTTAATCTCAGAGAAGAAAGATTGCGTGCTGCGCGTCCTTGGTGCCGGGAGGCCCCGAAGAAGTCACTGTTGCTTGTTGAGCCCTCCTCAGCCAGTAACAAGGTTAGCCCTTGTCTCCTGTAACTCTCTGCAGTTTGTGTCAGGGCTGAACAGTGAGCAGACAAGGGATTTCCACATAAACAGACTCAGACAGAGCAAACCAAATGAAGGCCTGCGCACATCGATTCAGGGACCATCTTGTGTGAGGACTGTTCCCTGACTCTTCTCCTTCTCCCCTCCTCCCTGACCTCTTCTTCACACATTCTCTGCACCGTCCCACCTCCTGAAGTCCAGAGTGGTCCCCAGAGGGGAGAAGGGCTTGAGGGAGTCCAGCCAGGGAGCTCCTAACTTCGGTAGCGCAACTTAACTTAGTTTGTGAATAATTAACTGGTATCTTCATTGCGGACTATGGTTGAAATGTATTCATTCATTGAACCAATGATGATTGAGTTCCAGGTACTCTTCTAGGTTCCTGAAACAAATCAAAGAACAAAAGACACAAAAATCTCAGTCCTCATGTAGCTTATATGCTAATGGCGAGAGACAGATACTTAACGATAAACATAACAAACAAATTATCCAAAGTTAGAAAGATGACAAGTGCTATGAGGAAAAAAAATGCACCAGATAAGGTGGGCTGGATATGTGTGTGTGTGAATATTATTTTGTAAAATAATTCATTGCACTGTTCCCATGGTGGGACCCTGAGAATGCTACTTCAGTGAGATGTTAATAGATGCCGTGGACGTGGGGTGAGACATTGGCTCCGTGGTCAAGGTGTGTAAGCTTAGGAGAGAGAGGTGAGAAGTAAAGACATTTTGGCATCTATTCTAGTAGCCATGAAAGACTATGCAACCTGGAAGCAGCTGTGAGGAGAAATGGAATCGAAAAGCCATGCAGCAGAGAAACTGAAGGAGATGAGAGGGTACAGCCTGGTCCTGGCTGGACACAGCAGAAGCAGCAGAAAGAGAAATCCAGCTCTAAGTGTTTAGACTTTTCTTTGTCCAAATTTGAGCCTGGGTAACTATGAGAATAAATGGACTTTTAATCCAAATGTAGAAGTCAAGAGAGGCATGGTTGGGGAACTTGTCAAGCTTTCAGATAGAGATACAGGGTACAAGATACATGTATGTGATAGTGATGGATAAAACCACCAGGGTGATAGAAGAAGTAGCAAGTGACGGATACCAAGAAGTGATTGAGAAGTAGGAGAAAACATAGAATAGTGCTGTATCTCAGGAGTTTGGTGAGCAGTGGTTTTAAACCAGTGCTTCTTAAACTTTGCCCACTTTAGGATCATCTAGGGGGTTGTAGACGTTCCAGTTTCCAGGCTGCACCCCATACCAATTACATCAGAATCTGGGAGTGGGACCCAAGAATCAGTAGTTTCTAAAACTCTCCAGGTGATGGCGATTTGTAGTCAAAGCTGAGAACTGGTGTTTTAAAGCAGGAAGAATAGATAACAGCTGCAGAGAGATGAAGATGGATGAGGGCTGAAAAAGGATGCTTGAATCTGGGGCTGAGATCATTAACGGCCCTTTCTGGAATGAATTGCTACTTAACTTGTGATCCCTAGACCATGACAGCAGCCCTACCTCCGACCTACTCAATCCAGATCTGCACTTTAACAAGATTCCCAGGTATTTAAAAATACTGATTAGTGTCTCTCCCTAGTCCAACTAAATCAGAATCTCAGGGGTAGGGTCCAGGAATTAATATTTAAAAAATACTTCCTTGTGATTTTAATGTTTATGCAGGATTGAGAACCATTGATCTGGGGCAGTATTTCTCAAACTTTAATGTGCATGTGTCACATGGATCTTGTTAAAATGCAGATTCTGGGCCAGTAGGTCTGGGCTGGGGACTGGATCCTGCATTTGTGACAACTCTCAGGTGAGGCTCGTAGGCAACACCTCGAGTAGCAAGGCTCTGGAGCAATGGTTCTTGCAGTGTCCCTGGACAGGGACATCAGCGTCACCTGGGAAGTTGTTAGAAATAAAATTCTCAGCCCTAATCCAGACTTAATCAGAAATTTAAGGATGAGACCCAGAATTATGTTTTAACAAGTCATCTGGGTGTTAAAGAGTGAATGAGTAATGGTAAAATGGTATATGAAAGTTTATCACCCACTGCCACTTTTTTTCCCCTGAGAAATCGGCGTGACTGGAATAAGGAAGCTAGAACCTTTCTCTTCAATAAGGCGAAATCTCTCCAATGCGGATGGAAGAAGGCATATCCAAATTTCCTTGTAGCATTGTCAAATAGCCATCCTGCTCAGAACCTGTTGCTTACTTTCTCGCCTGCAGCCTGTGCCCTAAGGGTGTTTTCAAGGCCAGGGGAGTCCTGAGCAGGTGAGAAGACAGATGAAAGGAGTCCCCAGAGAAGGAGTATAAGAGGCAGGAAAAAACAGACAGCTGATGGCTCAGAGCCCAGAGCAAGAGGAAGAAAACAGGTCCATAATCTAAGGAAGAGGGATTCATTTTGAAAAGGAAGATGAAAACCACAAATTCTGAGGGAAGAAGGTTGGATAGAGGAGAGTGTGGGGAAAATAAGGACAGTTTTGGAAGCAGAGAGAAGAGTATGATAAAAGGGAGATAAAGTGAGAGTAACTGCCGCCGTTGACCAGCTACCAGCTCTCCGCCAGCCATTACACTTGTTTTACACACGTGAACTCCAGCCAATCACAGACAACTCTGCAGGGTAGATTTCCAGCCTATTGTTGCTCTTTATCAGGTGGAGACATTTAGGCCAAAATGGGGTTATTAATTTCCCCACTGTCATGTGGACAGTAAACGACAGAGCTAATATTGAATCCTGGTCTTTCTGGCACCAAGGACCATATTCTTTTCACTCCACCATATTGGGATAGAGATTGGAAAAGTTAAGGGAGTTTTTACTGGATGATTATTTACTGTTGGTGCAATAGATGCTGAAATGAAAACCCATGACTGGAAGGGTCAGGGCACAGGTGAATTAAAATGGGATAAGGAGTTTGGACTTCCTTTTTCTGGATTATAATCAGACCTTTATCATTAATGGTGTGACTTCCTATCTTGGACTTTCTTCCATTTCCTGATTAATAAAATGAAGGACTTGGATTTTTCTGGGCTCTAGAGTTCTAGATATTTACAAAACTGTGTGATTTTAAGATTCTGTGAGTGTGAAGTGCAACGGAGCATCAGTACAAGATGAATTTAAGAACCAGTGAGCAAAACTGGGAACCCCCTGAGGTCAGAGAGCATTGCTCTGAAGTGCATTGAGCCCTCAGAGTTGGGTAACTTGCTGCTCTGAATCAGTTAAAGGGTGAGTGAAGAAGTTAGCTGGAAATGATTACCAGATAAATGTCCAAAAGGACTTTGAGGACATGAGGTTGGCCCAAAGCTGGGGGGTTGGAATGGTGGACAGGGCAGGTCAGGAGTATATGGTGACTTAGTTTGCTAGTTAGAGCTGTGCTGAAATGCCTGCTGGGAGAGTCCAGGCTTCTGATGGGAGAGAATGACACACAGAGGGGCTGATAGAAGGAGAAAGAAGAAAGGCATGAATAGGCCAGAGGTCAAATGAAGTCAAACAGCACAGGGAGAAATGATATTCAAGGAAATAGTGTATGCTGTTGAAAAAGAAAAGCACTTTCTGATTTTAAAATAGAGAATTTTACCAAATGATCTTTAGGAATACTTTTAGCTCTATTTAGGATCTTATGATGCTACTGAATCTTTGGTGAATAAATGACTTCCTAACCACCCAAAGAAAGTTTTATAAGGGACTCTTAGCTTTAGTTTGGAAATGCCTCCTTTTGTAGAACATTCTAAACCTGACCATAAAGCATGCTACTTTACAAGGAAACATTACACGTTATTTCATTTTACTTTTTGATAAAGTGATAAATGATAAAGGCTGAATGATAAATCTTCAGGCCACTTCTACATTTTAGGCAATGCATCCACAACTTTTGAATTAAAATGTTGCAATCTCTGCATCGTTGCCTTGTATGAAGCATGCAATCTCTCAATACTTCCAAACATTCTTTCCCAGATCTTTGATTGCCACAACCTAATTTTGTTTGTTCACATGACTTAGTTAGGATGATGAATATCATATCAGGTCTGTGGACATGCTTTTACCTTGACACTAAAACAACAGTGGTGACAAAGAACAGGTCAAGGCGTAATGGATCTCCCTCTTCCATGGAATTACCCAAGACAGAGTAACAGAATCATCAGATACTGCACTTAATTATTGTGAAACTTTGTTCATCATGATTGCTTCTGAAAACTCCATTATGGAAAAGCATTTACTCTGAATCTTCTTGGTTCACAGAGAGAAAGGTATCAAATGCACCATTTTCATTTTTAGAGCCTCTGTCAACAAAGGCAAAATGAAAGTGAGGAATTAAATGACATCTGGAAAACTTGACCCATGATGTCAACAAAATAGAAAAGTGCTGTCCTTAAGGTCCTTCTGATTTTTTGAACATTACGGTTTGTTTATTTGTTTATTTTCTTTCTCCCTCCCACTATCAGTTCTCTGGTTAATTACCTTATGTTTTCATTAGTTTATTCATCAAATATTTGTTCAGATCTACTCTGCCGGCTAATGTGCAAGGCACTGGAGATTTATCAGATTTAGTGAGAGAAATGTTGAACTTTCATTTGAATTTAACAGTCTAATGAAGAAGACAAATATTAAACAAGTAATTATAATGAAATGAACTTTACTGTTAAGACAGAGTATTATGAGAGTGTCAGGCAGGTATAAAAGTAACTCTAAGTTTTGTGGGAAATATCTCTGAAAAAAGAACATACAAATTAGTTATGAAGGACAAATAGATACTAGTCAGGGATAGTGAATATGTGAGGTACAGGGTAAATATCCTAGGTTGAGAGGTTATTTGCAATGGTCTAGATGTAAGAGAGAGCACTACATCTTCGAAGAACACTGGAAGTAATTTACTCATGCTGGAGCCTGAAGTGGAAATTGGAGAATGGTGAAAAATGGTTCTGGAGGGGTAGGTAGGGATGAGACTATGTAGAGCCAACAGCCCTCACTGCAGTTTGGGGCTAATATGATTAGATTTGTGTTGAGAGAATCACTCTGGCTACAGTGTAAAGAATGGCTGGCAAATGTCAAAAGTGGAGGGAAGAGACTTATGTCTCCGGCCACAAGGAATATATAGGGTCTGGACTTATCTTTCCCCAGTAAACAATGAGAAATATAGGAAACAACTATTTTCAGGTATTACACAACAGGCAGCACAGGATTGCAATGGCTGAGAAAAGGAAAACAGATGATGTAAGGCCTGCTATCATTAAAGCTTTCTGTCTGGAGGTTATTTCCAGTCTTAGGTGTAGGAAGCATGAACTCAGAGCTCAGCAATCTTTCTGAGTGGAGGAGAAAGAGATCAAAATTCCAGGAAGCTGAAGCATTTGGAATTTTGGGGGCAGAGTACCCAAGAGGAGTGAGTTATTCAAAAGAGTTCCAGAAATATGCATAGAAGTTCCCTTGAGGTTTTGGCTAAATATCAATGCACATATGCATAGGGTAAAACCCATAAGGCCAAGTAAGAATAAATCTCAAGGAAAGCATCATTACTGGAGAGCTGTGATACAAATAATTTCCACAGCTCAAACAGAACTACAAATTGTTCTAATTCTCTTCAGCGAAGAGGAGAGACCTTATTAAATACTTGTAGCATTTAAAAGAGACACCAGAAGAGTGATGCCTTAGAAAAGGGGCTAAATTAGCTCCAAATAAAGGCTACTTTACATCTACCCTAAAAGAACTTTAAAATAAGCCTCAAAAGATTAAACCACTGTACAAATAACCCTCTACCAGAAAAAAATCAAACAATTCTAAAAGCAATGCAGAGTCCAAAATATCCAGCAATCAGTAAGCAATTACTAGACATACAAAGAAGTGGAAAAATGTGACCAATAGCCAGGCCAAAAAAAAAAGGGGGGGGGGGGGTAAATAAAAACAGACCTAGAAATAACACAAATAGAGTCAGCAGACAGGGACATTAAAATGATTATTATAAATATGCTCCAGAATATAAAGGAAAACATAAGATATAATGAGGAAAGAAATGAAAATTATAAAAAAGAAAACCATACCAAAGCACATGCTTCTATCTTAAGAAACTAGAAAAACAAAAGCAGCTTAAACCTAAAATAAGTAGAAGAAAGGAAATGGAAAGCAATTGAATTAAAAAATAGAAAAGCAATAGAGAAAAAAGAATGAAACCAAAAGCTGGTATTTTGAAAAACCAATAAAATTAAAATGCTAAGTAGACTGACTATGATGAAAAAAGGACATCTCTACAGATCTTATAAATATTAAAAGAATAATAAGGAAACATTTTGAAAAACATGTCAATAAATTGGAAAACTTAGATGAAAAGAAAAATTATTTAAAAGACTGACTCAAGACTGACTATCAAAACTGACACAGGAAGAATTAGAAAATCTGAAGACCCCTATATGTATTAAGGAAACTGAATTAATAATTGAAAACTTTCACACACACACACAACATCAATCCAGATATCTTTACTAATGTGTTATATTCAAACTTAAGGAAGAAAGAATATCAATTCTATACAAACTAATTTAGAAAAGAGAGAAGGGAACACTTTACAAATAATTTTTGAGACCAGATTTACTCTTCTACCAAAACCAGATAAATATATTATAAAAAAGGGAAAACTAAAGGTTAGCATACCACATAGATGTGATTGCAAAAATCCTTACAATATATTAGCAAATAGAATCCAATAATGTATAAACTGATGTCATGCCCATTTGAGATGAAAAACTCTCAGCAAACTAGGAATAGAAGGCAACTCTGTTAGCCTGATACTGATAGTATATCTATGAAGAACATACAGTTAACATCATGATTAATTCTGAAAAATTAAATGATCTCTCAGTAATATTGGTCAAGGATGTCCATTTTCACCATTTATACTCAACATTATGCTAGAGATTCTAGTCACTGCCAAAAGGCAGGGGGGAAAAAAGGCATGTAAATTCAAAGGAAGAGAATTCTGTTTTTGTTTGTAAATAATATGGTTATGTTTATTATTAAGGAATCTACAAAAAGCTACTCAACCAATAAATGAATTTAGCAAGTTTGCAGAATACAAAGTCAATATACAAAACTCAATTGTGCTTTTATATACCAGCAATGAACAATTGTAAATTGAAATTAAAAATATCAGTTGCAAGAGTGTCATAAAGTATGAAATACATAGGGATAACTTTAACAAAATAATGGAGGCTTTACAGTGAAAACCATAAAACATTGCTGGGAGTAATTAAAGAAGATCAACTAAGTTAAAAGATAGACCATGTTCATGGATAGGGAAGACTTTAGTATTTTAGGATATCTCTTCTCTGCATATGATCTAATGAATACAATTCCAATTAAACTCTAAAAGGATTTTTTGTGGGAGGAGTAAAAATTTTTAACCTGATTCTGAAATTTTTATGGAAATACAAAAACTATAAAACTTCTAGAAAAAAATAGATGAAAATATTTGCATTCTTGGACTAAGCAAAGATTACTTAGAACACAAAAGACATGAACCATTAAAGAAAAATTTGGTAAATTGAACATCATCAAAATAAAAACCTTTGGTTTTTGAAAAACATTGTCAAGAATATAAAAGTGTATACCAAAGACTGAGGAAATAGTGTACACATTTAACTGCCAAAGGAATTGTATCCAGAGTATATAAAAACATTTACAATTCAATAGTAAGTAGACAGACAACCCAGTTTTTAAAATAAGCAATGTATTTGAAGAGACACTTAATCAAAAAATGATATACAAATAGCTAATAATCACATAAAATGATATTCAACATTATTAGCCATCAGATAAATGCAAATTTAAGCCACAATAAGACATCAAGATACACCCTTTAGAATAGCTAAAATTAAAAAGATTGATGAAACCTAGCAATGGCAAGGATGTTGAAAACTGGAATTCTTATATACTGTTGGTGGGAACACAATATGGTACATCCACTTTGGGAAACAATGGCAATTTCTTATGAAGTTAAATATACATGTAACATTCAATTCAGCAATCCCACTCCTAGATATTTACCCAAGGGAAGTTAAAACACAGGTCTACACAAAGACTAATACATGAATATCGATAGAAGATTTATTCATAATAGCCCCAAAATGGAAACAACTCTAGTGTACATCAAGAAGGAAATGGATAGGGGGGACCGTATAGCTTAAGTGGTAGAGCGCATGCTTAGGATGCATGAGATCCTGGGTTCAGTCCCCAGTATCTCTTCTAAAATAAATAAATAAACCTAATTAACTCCCTACCCCGCCAAAAAAAAAAAAAAAAAAATTAAAATAAATAAATTTTTAAAAAAAGAATGAAATGGATTGAAAAAAGCTGTGGTATTTCCATACAATGGATTTACTAGGGAGCAAGGGAAATTTTGGGGTGATGAAAATGTTCTACATCTTTATGGTGATGGTACTTGCACTGAGGCATAAATTTGTCAAAAGTCATTGAGATATACAACTAAGTAGCTACACTCTATTTCATAAAAACTATAACCTAATAAAGTTAAAAAAAACAAAAACAAAAAAAAACAGATGGAAGGAACCAGTTAGGGATGGTAGCTGTGTCCAGGTTGGAGACAATAGTGGCCTAGATTAGAGGGGTGGCAGTGGGGATGGAGAGATGTGACAAGTAGTAGATGAATTTGAAAGACCTTTGAAAGTGAAAGACTCTTGCATTCTATTTCCCTTTCATCCAAATGAACACACCTGATATTTTAAAAACGGAGAAGTCAGAGTGGAGGGACAGTTGCTGGAATATTTGATAAGGAGGAATAGATAATTTATTCAGAAACTAGGAAGTGATCTTTAGCTGATGATTACATTGACTTCTGAAGGGCCCAGTGATGAAGTTTCAGAGGCCTATGTGGGCTTGATATTGCTAGGAAATGTCAAGGAATATTAACTTTTATGGAAAATGCATAATTTCCCATGTCTATAATAAACAATGGCATGTAAATTTCCATGTAATTGAGTTACTTTTCTCCACCCTGTGGAACCAGGAATTAGTGACTATCTTCTCACCTATCCATATAGAGTAAGGATTCTATTTAGAATCTCTTTATGTATTCTTCAAATTGTATATGCCAGAAACAGATAAATTGACTATATATCTTGAAAAAATTTAGATGGAAACATTTTATAATAAATATTGGGCAATCAAAAATTTTATTTTGGTAAGTGAGGAGGATAGTTATAGGGAAGTAAAGATTATTCTCAATATTTTAAAATATATAATTTTCAAGTTTTATATACTCATGAAAGAAAATTTCAAAGTACAGAAGAGCAAAGAGAAAAAAAATCAAATTACTCCTAATCCCATCATCTAAACAACTTCTATTAACATTGTTTTATTTCCTTCTGAGCTTTTCTTTTTTTAAAGATTAGTCTAACAAAATAGTTGTAATGATTGTGTCCACACAATTTTATAGCTAATTTTTTCCATCAAGAAGTTAATCTAGCATATTGATTTATTTGTTTATTTATAAATAATTCATTTAACAAATATTTATTGAAATTTTAAGGGACTATGTACCCAGTAATGGTGAAAATAACAACAAAAAAGTGACACAATTTCTGCCTTCAGGTGTCTTCCAGTCTAGTAGAAAAAGAGATGATGGTAAACAAATATATAACAAAATAAATGTGTAATTACAAATTGTTTCCAAAAAGGAAATAAATAGAGTATTATGAAAGAGAATAACTGGGTAAATTTAAGTAGATTGCAAAACCAGGAAAGGCTATTTTAAGGAAGTAAACTGAAGTGGAAAGACAAAGGATGTGTGGGATGGGTCAGTTGGTGAATGAGGAGAAGCGCATTCCAGGCAGAGGGAGGGAAGATATGGGAGGGTGGCAGGAGGTCAGTGAAGATGGAGCACGGAGTGTGATGGGGACAGTGTGATGGGGACAGTGTCCTGGGAGGAGACCAGATTTATAGGCAAGAGTCTGATAATGCAGGGTTTTCTCAGCTAGGCTGAAAGTTTGCGTTGTATTTTAAGAGCAATAGGGAACCACTGATGAGCTTCAAAATGGGGAGAAGAAATAAAAGTAGAAATAAGAGACTGGTTAGGATGGCATAGCTGTTATCTAGGTGAAGAATGGGGTGGCTTCCAGTAAGGTGGTGGTGGCAGAGAAGTAAAATGAGATGATTTGAGAAATATTTAGTAGGTAGAAATGTATGTTGAGTCATATGAAATTGTCATTTTTGTAAGTCAAAGAGGCCAGCATGGAAGTTTCACACGGTTCTGCCTAATAATAGGATTTAGTGTTGCACTGGATGTGAGTGACAAGGAAAAGGAAACTATGAGGAATGATTCTACAGATTTGGCTTGAGGAAGCTAGTGGATACAGGAGCCACTGAGGTGGGGAAAATTGGAGGACCAGGTGTGTTGGCCTTGGAGGTCCTCCTATCACGCATTCAACCCCTCTCCCACTATGTAGCAGGGACATAGTTTCAGGAACTGACTCCGGTACTGCAGGTCTTAGTGATTAGTCTTGATTTTCCCATTTTCCTTCCAGTGACTGGTTTGGGAACAGGCTTAGCAAGTCTGCATATGTGCTGGGCATTCCCCCAGGCCCAGTGGTGAGTACGTGACCTAAATTTGTTCAGTCAGATTGAAGGGAAGGACTTTTATTCTATTAGTGAGATTTTTATTCATAAAATTTCTAAAACCTTTCTATTTTTTCAATAAGATACATTCCCAGAAATAGGAATGGTGAATCAAAGGACTTAAACACTTTAAAGGCTCTTGACATATATCATTAGGTTGCCTTTAGAAAACACTTATTTCAAGGAACCTTTATATCAGCTATGTATGAAAGTGCCGATTATGCCATACACTTTTATAGCTTTGGTTTTCCTCATTAAAAACAATCTTAGCTAATTGGCAACAAATATTATTTTGTTTATGAGTGCCCTTTTTTTTTTGTTAATAGTTGATTGAACATTTTCTCATCAGATTGTTTTTAAAATGGCTAACCAAAGGAACATGCTTTACAATATGTCCAAAATTTACAACACTCTTCTCTGAAGAATGTTTCAGAATATCTTCTGAGTAGACAACTTATTATATTTATCCATTCATCTTACCACACACTCTTGTTGGATTATAACCAAAATACTGATAATTTCTACTATCTTGATTTCCTAGCATAAGGAATAGTTTATATGACTGTATAAGCCAAATCAATATATAAGTCAAAGTTCCAAAACTGCCTAACTTTATTCACAGCATTTAGAAACTGAAATCACATTTTTTTTTCCTCGATGGAAAATTCTAAGCCACATTTACAAGAATGATACAAGACCTCTTATTATTGTCCACCTGTTCATTTGCTCAACTCAGAAATATTTTCTTTGCATTCTGTTTAACCTGCTAAGTGAAGGTGCTCTTTGTAATCTAATTATTATGCTTTGGGAACAAAAATGTGGGATGCTCTGGTCTGTCATTCTGTCTTTAATCCTCAAAGTTTTAGTTTGTTTCATTTAGTTTTCCTCTTCTCGAAAATTTAATAAAAAGAAGCAATTCATTCATTGGTTTTAATAATTTTATTTTTCACAATGAGGGGGCCTATCATCTGAATTTACTGTTATTCTGAGACATGTATCTTCCACATTAGTAAGAGAATTTTTCTGGAAGAGCTATAGAAATCTATTTCTATAATATGTCTTGCTCCCAACATCAAGGGCACCAGAAGAAGCGGCAAGAACTGACCCTCCCTCCCCAGCCTCCACTGGTTCAAGATAGAATTTTACGTGGAATCAGATACGGCTCATGTTTCTCTTTTCCCTTCGCTCTGAGTGATGTGCAAGTTTACACACTGTTGTAATCGACTTATTTACACTATTCATGTGCTCTTACTTTATATTATCTTGTAATGTTATTTGATTATTTGTATTTTACAACATTATATATTCTTTGTGATCAGGGACTCATTTTATTCTTTACAACCCTCCTAACATGAGTTCCTGGAACAGAGTAGGCACTTAAAAAAACACTGTTTGCATGTACAGATGCAGCTGAAAACACCAGCAGACTTTCTCACGAAATCTGTTTGGCCCAGAACTCTCTGCACTTCAGTCCTCCAGGATCTAATTCTAGGTATTCATGATACAGAGTCATAAAAAAATATTAAGGAAAATTACTCTCATCAAAGAGTTTCAGACATCTAGATAGCTCTCCTCAACTTGGTTTTTCTCTAATATTCTAATGCTGTTGATTATTATCCCAGTCAATAACAGTCTCTTCCTCTGCGTCCTCTGAAAGTTGTTCTAATAGACGAAGTTTTCTGAGAAAAAGCTAGAAGTGGGATCCAGCTTGTCAAGCTCTGAGGTTTACATCACTCTTTGGTGTGGTGCCCAGAAAAATACAGTTTGCTTCAAAGAACTGACATAGCTTCCAGAAGAGCAAAGGGGCACACGCTGAGAGACTTGTGGTGGTTCCTGACAGCTCGACCAGACACGTCCCTTCCTGGCAGAGACGATGTTGTTTGATAAGGTTATGGTCTTTGTTTTGCATGAATACCTTCTAGATTAAAAATTCATGAACATGTATATTATACCCCCCTCCAAAAAGGGGAAAAAATAGGAGACAGATCTAACTCCTCCTGCCACCTCCACTACCTCAGGCTCTGGTCTTCATCTGTACCTCGTTTCTATCTTACATGGTAAAATGCCCATTTTCTTACAGACTCCTGAGAAAGAACGTGAGAGAAACCACTTCCTCCCCTCCCACAGTTACTTGGTGTCAGCTTCTCTGTCAGCTTCTCTCATCCTCCCTCATTTCTCCCGCAGAGATTCAAGATCTGAACCACTGTGATGTCATATCACTCTAAGTTTCCCGCTAAATGTGCGTCCAGTTAAAAAAAAACACACACACATCTTTCAATCTAGTTAAAAGCCACCATTTGAAATTTGCCCTTCCAGCCTAGACATATTAATGCATGAGTACATTTGTCTTATTTATAGTCATGGAACAACAAATAGAATGTTAGAATGTTAGAATATTCATTATTCAAATCTACCAATATTTTGTTGAATACATGGATCTTTCTCCCCTTCAGTTTTTTTTTTTTTTTACTGTGTATGTTCATAAGTGAAAAAACAGATTCAAAAGCATGGTTTGCAGTTCACCTTTCTTTTCTTTCTAATGGGTAGCACCGTATAGTAAGAATTGGTCAGTTTGAACAGGCTTCCGCTGCTGGTCCTTCATGGATTATTTGGAATGACCATTGGCAACTTATTTCTGAATGATCCTACCTTATGTAAAATGGAGACAATATCAGATTCTCATAGAATTGTGCAAGAACAAGGTGGGTGGTATGTGTCTCATGCCTAGCATAGTGCTCTAGGCTGCGACACCTATGAACTGTGCTCCCCTTTTCTCTTCTCCATTTACTTCCTCTGCATCAATAGTGAAACATCCCAAATCTGGACAGCTTTGGAATAGAGCAAACACGGTGAACATATATACTGCAACTGGATAATAACAAGTTGACTGTATCCAGAACATTTCTTGGCAGGCATCACGCTCTGTCTCAATTTGCTTTACACTCAAACCTGCTTTACAGACACTCCCAGTGAGATGCAAACTTCAGATCAGTCCTCAAAGTCCGCCATCGTCCAGACTCCCACTGCTTGTCCAACGCTGCCTCTTCTCACTTGGAGCCTTCCCAACAAGTCAGGCAGTCTCTTTGCTGTAGCACAAACTTGAGCGCTGCACAGGATCTTCCTGTGTTTGCATATGTTGCTGGTAATGCCTGAAATTCTTCATGCCTCCTCTCTGTTTTTCCAAGTTCTTTTCCTCCTTCCAGGTCAAATCCAAATCTTGCCTTGAAGAAGTCCAGTAGAATATAATGCAAGCTGCATATCTAACATTAAACTTTCTGGTAGGCATATTTTAAAAATCAAGTACAATTAATTTCAGTGATGTTTAATTCAATATATCAAAAGTATTATTTCAACTTATGATCAATGCAATATTGTACATTCTTTTTTAAACTAGGTCTTCAGAAGCCAGTGTCTATTTTATACTTACAGTACACCGCAGTTTGAACTTGCCATGTTTCAAGTGCTAATAGCCACATATGGCAAGTGGCTACCGTATGGGACAGTGCAGATCTAATCTGTTGGATCTAACCCATCTTTATAATACTGTGTCACTCAGAGTTTACACCACATATTTTGACTTTTAACTCTATAAACATGACATTTATAGTTTTGAAGACTTTATAATTTACAAAAGACACAGCAATGCCTGTGAGGATGGAAGGGATTTTTGTTACTATTTCAGAGATAAAGAAACCATGACACAGTTACCAAGGCTCTAAGACACTGGGTAATGTACACAGAACTGTACAGAAAGTGAAAGAATTTGTTCTTGAATCCAGAACCTGAGGTTCCAATACCCAGTAACAAACTGCTTCTCAAAATTGTGTTTGCATAGAACTTTAATGTTTACGAAGGTTTTCCCATAAATTATCTCACAAAAATTGATCTTCACAAAGCTACCTGAAAGTGATTTAATTTTATTAATTTTTTAATAGTTAATATATGGTCAAGCTACAATATTCAAAAGTCGACCACATTTATCAGTTTCTTGTAGCCTTTTCCCCTCCTTTTTACTAAATGGCTGCACACTATGTGTACTATTTTGCACTTGACTTTTTTCACATAACAGTATGTTTGGTATATTAAGTATACCAGCAGATCCTTGCATATCATCCATAAAGGCCTGTCTCATTCTTCGTAGCTATAGTGTCGTATTGCATTGTCTGAGTCTATCATGCTTCATAAACCAGTCCCTGCTCAGGAACATTCAGTGTGTTTTCAGCCTTCTGCTATGACAAATAACATTGTAGTAAATAAACTTGTGCATACCTCATTTCCACGTGGGGAATGTAGCTACAGCATAAATTCTATGCCAACATTTCTAGGTCAGAGTATAAGTGCATTTTAAAATTTGGAAATATTTCCACGTTTCCCTAAAAAAATTTTTAATGATTTTCACTCACACTCAGAACATGTAAGTGCCGGTGTCCTCACATCTGTGAAAACTCAGTATGCTGTGAACTCCCATTGGTGAGCTTGAGCATCCTTTCATATGTTTATTAAGTGTCATCTGAATGTATTTTTCTGAAGCCTGACCATTTGTGTCTATATTCTATACTGTGTTCCTATTGAACTGTTTTTCTTTCTTTTTTTTTTTTTTTTTTTTGTAAGAGTTCTTTAAATTTTAAAGAAATTGTGAAGTGAGATGTGATGTTTTTTCCTGGTTTGTCTTTTGACTTTGGCTTTTTTTTTTTAAGGTTTTGATTTTGGTTTTGTTCTGTTGTTGTATTTGCTATTTATACAGGCTAATTTATAAATATTTTCTTTCATGGGTTTTTGGGTTTTGTATCACACTTAGAATTTCAGTGTGCAAGTCCAAGTATAATTTTTTTTTTCAGATGATTACTGAATAACTCAATGCCATTACTGAGTAATCCATCTTTTCTTTACGGATTTAATGTGCTACCCATATGCTATGTGATATTACCTTGTATTTTTAGATTTCTTTTTGCATTTTGTTTTCTCTTTCACTGATCTGTCTGTTCTTGCACCAGCATGACAATATTTAGTATCTACTGGGGCTTGTCCATTATCATTATCCCTCCTCCCCTGATTTTCTTTTTTATTGTCTTGCATCCTTATTCATTTTCATATGAGTCAGCTTATCTGGCTTAAAACTTCTGTATTTTTATTGGGATTGCATTTTATTCTTAGACTACATTTGGAGAAGTGTTAGAGTTAGGAAAATCATCTATATTTGAGGAGGATTACCACCCAGAGATACGCTTTTTCATTTGTTAGAGCCTTCTGCTGGGTCTTTCAGTAATATTTTAAAGTTTTGTTTTCCGATACCTATTACATATTTTTCTAGGTGTTTTATATTTTTGTTCCTGTCATAAAGAGAATCTTTTCTTCCATTCTAACTATTTAAGATATTTTATGATAGAAAATTTCAAACACATCAAAAGTAGAGAAATAGGATAATGAAGTTGCTTGTACTTATCACCCAGCTTCAATAATTTTTAACTTATGGCCAGTTTCATTCCAACCACCCCCCAACTCTCTTTCCTTTCCCACCCAGATTATCGTGAAGCAAATCGAAGACTTCATACCATTTCATCTGTAACTATTTAAATATGTATCTCTAAAAGACAGTAACTTAAAAAATACAACCAAGTAAGTTTTATATCTTAAAAATATTTTACAATAATTTCTTATTATCTTCAAATGTCCAGTCAATGTACATATTTCTTTGTTTTTAAGGTTTTTTCTGGGTTATTTGAATTTGAATCCAAATAAAAAACATACCTTACTGTTGTTTGATATGTCTCAGGTTTATTTTAATCTGTAGGTTGGCCCTCTAGTTGTTTTTCACCTTGTACATTTTTGTTGAAGGAATTGGATCATTTATGCTGTAGAGGTTCCCATAGTTTGGATTTTGCTGATTGGCTCCCCATGGAGTTATCATATTCCTTCATTCCTCTGTATTTCCTACAAATTGGTAATTAGATCTAGAGATGTGATTAAATGCAGGTTTGAATTTTTGGAAGGAAAACTAAATAATATTTGATTGTTTTCCTTTTGCTGGTATTAGAAGTCACTGGTAATTATTTCCTGTGCCTGTTGATTCATTAGGGCTTGTAAATGGTGATATTCTAATTTTATCAGTCTTCTTCATTTATTAGATGGCCTACTTTTAAACAGAGATACTTACCTCATCAACTATTTGTATGTATACTGATGTACAATCACTTAAGGTGCATTCATATAAGAAAGGCAGAATAAATATTTCATTCTTTCCCTTTATTTCTTTTCAAAACAAGTTCTTAACATCTATCAGAGGTGACCAGTGAGATCTGTTCTGTTTTGTATCATTATGGATACATGGATTTTAAGCATATTTGATGTGTTTTAGTCCATTGAACTTTTTATCCTTAGTGATGCTCAAATTTTTCTATCTTTGGCCAGTGGGAACCTAGTGACATTGGCTCTTGAGCTCTTAGACATGATAAAAATCACTGATAGTTTTTAACTTGTACAAAAAGATGTTCCATGCTTATCTTACACATTTCCTGCTCCAGATCCAAAAATGGACATTTTTTCCAAGAAGTTCTGGTTACTTTTAGTGGGAAATTATTTTTAGAGACTCCATTCTGGACATTAGGGGTGATTACTGCTATTGTGTTGGCCATCATTTGTAGGCCTTTTCAGTAGACAGAGCTGGGAAATGTATGTATGTGGGTGTTTCAAAGATAAATTATGTCATGAGTTTATACTAGTACTTCCAGCCCAAATTCAAGTCTACAGGGTTTTTACTTAACCTCATTGATATTAAATCTATATCTCATATCTTCCTTGATAAAAATTCTGGTTTCAGTAGGGAGATTAATACCACAAAATGAAAGAAGGATAAGAGAGTCTAGGTATATGCAAGAGAGTCGTTATAGTTACTGATCACAGAATTTAAGTTAGGGAGGGAAGGAAGGAAGGAAAGAAGATGAGGCAGATGACAAGATGGAGATGTTAGCTAATGCTAGGGTGGTAATCATTCTACAATATGGAAATGTATCAAATCAACACAGTATATACCTTAAACTTACACAATGGTGTATGTCAATTATATCTCAATAAAGCTGGAAAGAAAAAATGAGGGAGATGAACAGTCATGACACTGACAGTATTGTGTAGGTCTCAGTGGAAGGGATGAAAAAGTCTTAAAGTCACAAGAATGGAGAGAGAGCCAGAAAGGTTGGAGGTGGTGGAGGAGGTGCAGTTGTAATTGTAAAGCCTGGGGTATTAGCATGGGGGTGAGTGACTGAGGACAGACAGGGGGAAATTGCTGGATGAGGGGAGGTGGAAGAACAGATTGCCCAGGATCCCAGAAGGATCAACACTGTGGATCTTGAAACACCAAAAATTATGACAGAAGTATTGGAGAGAGTGGGGCAAAATGAAAACATCAAGCTATAAGGGGAAGAGGAGTGACTCGGGAGTGGTAGGTGAATGCAACAATGAGGAAGATGAGTGTTAGGGCCTGAAAATATGAAATTCTAGGCAGGGAGTTTTAAAGAAGACAAATGAAGGGTGGTTAGATGGCAACTTAGAGCAGGAAGAACCCTGGCTCTGCCACACGTCCCGTGGGAGAAGGTTGCAGGGGAAAGCTGTCCTCCGGAGATGGCTGCAGGGATGGTGTGTCCTCAGAAGGAGTCGTAGGGAAGGTGGGCACAGAGTGGCAAGGAGCCTTGCCTCAAGCAGGCAGAGTCCTGGAGATGGTGCTGGTGGTATGGGAGCAGGCAGCAAGGAGGAAAGGGGTGGTCTTATCCAGAGCACATTAAAAAATGTAAACTTTATCTCAAAGGATAAAATACCTTCAGCAAAGTGCACACGTCTTTGGTATTTCGGCTTCCGAATGAACACATGTTCATTAACTAACAACCAGGTGAAAAAACAGAGCATTGCTAGTATCCCTGAAGCCCCAGCATGCCCCCTATCAGGTCACAGCCTCCCTCAGAGTAACCATTATCCTGATTTCTAACACCATAGATGAGTTTTGTCTGGTTTGGTGTTTTATATAAACGGAATCATGCAGCGTATGTATTCTTTTGCTCAATATTATGTCAGTGAGATTGATCCACGTTGTGTGTATTCAAAGTTTGCTTATTCTGACTGTGTTTGTAGGCTGTTGTACAAATATACCACAGCTGATTTATCCATTCTACTGTTAATGGATATTTGGGTTGTTTTCAGTTTCCGATTGTTATGAACAGTTTTGTACAAGTCTCTTGGTAAATTATGTATGCATTTCTGTGGGGCATATAGCTAAGAGATAATAGGGTGTATTCTATTTTGTAGATACTGCTTGGCAGCTACAAATTTACACTCCCACCTGTTATGTTTTTATAGCAATATCAAATACCTTGCCACTATCGCTGAAGATAAGAATAGACTTTTCCTCTTTTGGTTTATGAATATCACTATTCTAAGCATGTACCAAACTGTAAAGCGATGGATTTCCTAATACTGAAACATCTTTGAATTCCTGAAATACATATTATTTGTTTATGTCGTATTTCTCTGTTAGGTGACTGCATTTTATTTGCTAATATTTTATTTAGGATTATCATTGAGACACCTGAAATTGGTCTGTAGGGTTTTTGTACATAGTTTTATTGTCAGTATTTGATATTGACATTATGCCAAGTTTATAAAAATAATTTGGAAGCATTCCTTCTACATCTAAGTCTTGGAACCATTTAAATAACGTTCAAGTAATTTGTCTCGGCAAAGATTTCCTCTGAAATCATCTTGATCTGGTACTTTCCTGGGTGAAGTATTGGGAGGGTGGGGACCTAGGTGAAGTTCTTTCACAGTTTGCTTTATTTCTTCCGTGCTAATTTGTCTGCTTAGATCTCCGATTTCTTACGGTGTCGGTTTTTGTAAATTACATTCCTCTATGAAAACTGTTCATTTCCTCCATTTTTCATATGTATTTTTTCAGCATTAAAAACACTTTTCAGTTTTGTCTGTATTTGTGGTTATTTTTATCTTTATAATTTTAAAATTTGTGTTTGTACTTTCTTCCACTTTTCTTGAATAGATTAGCTAACAAGTTATCCATACTCTATATCAAACCTTTAAGATTAAACCAAAGCTCTACTAGAAAAAAAATCATAGCCCTAGATGCCATCATTATTAATGAAAATAAGTGAACTAGTAGTTAAATTCAAGAGGTCAGATGTATAACAGTGCACATCTTAAGAAAGAAGGAGGTATATAGCAATGATGCTGAAATCAGGAATTACTGAATTAAAAAAAACTCAGTAGAATAAATGTAGAAGATATCTGTAAAGAAAATAGCACTATAGGAGGAAAAAAAACCTAAAAAACTGATTCAAAGAACAACCACCAGAAAGGCATTAGACTTAAGAAAGAGTATGTTATAAGCAGATACAGAAGAGATGATAAAAGTATGAGAATTTTACATAAAATTCTTTGGTATTAAATTTGAAGAATACACATCTCAAGGAAAGAAAAAGTGGCTAAAATTGACTCAATATTAAGTAGACTAATAACCATGGAAAAAATGAGAAATGTATTAAAGAAATAAAAGGCCTTATGCCAGATAATTTTCCAGGTGAAGTTTCTCCAGACTTTCAAGGAGCAGATAATTTCTATGCTATTCTACTTCAGAATATTATAAATCTTAAATTCATTTTATAAAACCAAAACCAAATATTAAAAGATAAAAAGAAAGTTTAAAAAGAATTATATTTGATCATTAGTATAAAAATTCCAAATAAAATTCAGCTCTAATTACTGTACACTATATTGTTGATGTGCTTTTTTTCTTAATATTAGGAAGACCATAGATTCAATGAGTAAAGTATGAATGTAAAAAAAAAAAAAAGAGACATATGATGAAATATAATATGTACTTCTAAAAAAATAAAACTCCTGGTAGATTTGGATTAAATTGATCCTTCTTTAATATGGTTAAGAATATTTATCTGAAACCTGAGTTTGCAGATGGACTGAATGTGGACCATTGTTTTAAATGTTTTTGTTTTGGTCTGTATATTTTGCAGAAATGATCTTAGTTATAAACATTTTATAATTGAGAGATTTCACACAAAAATAAGTTTTCTCTTATGCGAAAAAAAAAAATAGGGTTGTGGTTAGGGTTTCCAGTGTGAAAAAATGGCAGATGCGTTAGCAGTAGGTCCCCATTTTCATAGGGTATCATTGAATTAATCTAAGCCTTTGCTGTGTACTACTCCATTCAGGAGGAGCCCTCTCCAGTTTATCAGTTTGCATCAAGCTACTATTCCAGTATTAAACTTAACAACCAAAATCATATTTAACAGTCTAATATCTGAGATTATTGTAATTCCTATCAGGAACAAATGAAAAATGTTGTCAATCACCTTTACTAGTTAAATTTTCTGAAAGTTGTGGCCAATGGAAGAGACAAGAACTCAAAAATAAGGGTGTAATTATTGGAAAGAAAAAGTCAAAATATAATAATTTCAGCTGGAATGATTATATGTTAACACACACACACCAACTATAGGCCTGTTGTAAATAATAAGTTACTTAAATAAATTGATTAGAAGATAAATATTTCTAAAATTAGTAACTATTTTTTGTATCCCAGCAACCTCTGGTTAAACAATACAGTGACAAGAGGATTGTATTTATAATAGCAACAAAAATTTAAAAATACAAGGAATGTGTGGGAACGATATGAAAAAACTACAAAAGTTTATTAAGAAATAAAAAAATCTGAATAAATGGGCATTCATATCAAGTTTCTGAAAATTGTAAAAATGTCAACTCTTCCCATTTGAATTTATGGTTTTAACATTATCCGAATAAAAATTCTAAAGAATTTTTTCTAGAATTTAAATTTTTTTTTAATTTAAATAAAGTGCATCTGGGAATGTAAACAAGTAAGAATAGGGAAAAGGCTGTTTAAGGTGGGAGAACCTTAAAAATGTTCATAAACTTTTCCCTAATAATTTTATTTCTAGCAATATATTTTAGTAAAATAATAAAAATATAAATAATGATATATTTATAAGATGTTCATTATTGCATTACTCATGATATTGAAAAATTAGGTTTATTAAAAACATCCTTCCACAATATGGAAATGGTATATAAATTATGGTACATTCATATGATAGACTATTAGACATTCACTAAATGTCACTTTTGTGAACCATTTTTTATGACATGGGATAAAGCTCATGATGTAATGCTTTGTGAAAAAAAGCAAGATATAAAGCTATATGTTCAACATGATTCTGGTTGTTTAAAGAAACTCAGGGTGGAGGAATTATAGGTGATTTTTATTTTCTGTATGTTATGTATTTCTAATTTTTATAAAATGAGAGTGTATTTTATAAGTGGAGAAGAATACAACAAGTTTTATCTTCTCAAGGGAAAAATGTTTTTAACCAAGAAATACCCTTAGTAGTGGGGTGGTATTTTTGGACAAAGACACAGATCACACTTCAATAGGGACCGTCTATATTTGCTTTTCCCTCTCTTTACAACCTTTTCTGTTGGTAGGTAATTTGTGTAAGAACTAATTAAGGAAGACTAACATTAATCTGCATTGGTTTTCACCAAACAGGGCCTATTCCTTATGAGGCCAAATAAGAAAGGACTGTTTATATGTAATGCAAATCCCCTTGTCAATATAGCTCCACATTCTGCCGGGACCCCGGCATATTCTGTTATGTTAGCTCCAACTTTTGTATTTTTAATAAGATCTTATCTCCCTCGTAGTCCAGCAACTGCTGGATCATTTAAAGACCATCGGTAGTGTTTATGACAGCACAGTTGGTTGCTATGGAAAAAACTGAGCTATCCCCGATCCCACAATAAAAATGGGTTCGAAGCAGCTGATCTGGCCAAATTCAGAGCCTCTGTGAGCCCTAGGAGTTCTGAGTTTCCAATTTTCTTGAGCTGTTAGAAGTTTATTTGTTTACTGTTATCAACATAAAAACTCTATTTTGTTTCTATTTCTTTCTTTTTTTAAGAAATGTTTGTTTTAAAAGACTCAAAATTCTGCTTGTACACCATGCTACTCTATCACAAGAAGCTTTCAGTGTGTTTTAAAACCATATGTATGGTTTGTTATATGTACATACACATATGTAATATTCTATTTTTATATAAGATTTTATAAAAAAACCATATATATGTATATCTATATACATTTTTTTTTCTCCATAAAATAAAAATAGGAAAACATGAAAATTCTGTTCTCAGATTTGTGTCCATAATCTTCTGGGAATGACAATAAAATCTTTTATTTTTGATAATTTCATGCAAGTGGAAAGGGCCATATATAGGGTGACCACATGGTTGATTGTTCAAAGTTGGACGCTGCTGAGAGTGAATGGAAGCACAATTAGTAATGAAGCAGAAATGACTTGTGTAAACTGAGACTGTCCTGAACAAAGTGAGGTGTTGTATCACCCAAATCAGAAGATATCAAATATGAGATGTGTTATGATTTAAACTGTGTCCTCCAGAAATTCCCATGTTGAAGTCCTAACCCCCAGTACCTCAGAATGTAACCTTATTTAGAAATAGTGTTGTTGCAAATGTGATCAGTTAAGATGAGGTCATACCAGAGTAGGGGGGTTCCTAATCCAATGTGACTGGTGTCCCTATACAAAGGGGACATTTGGACACAGATACACACAGGGAGAATGTCATGTAGCTGTGAAGGCAGAAACTGGTGTGATGCATCTATGAGTCAAGGAACACCAAAGATGGCCAGCAAACCACCAGAAGCTAGGAGAGAGGCATGAGCAGATTCCTCCCTCACAGCATCAGAAGGAATCAGCCCTGCTGACAGCTTGATCTCAGACTTCCAGCTCCACAACTGTGAGACAACACACTCCCGTTGCTGAAGCCATGTGGTCCATGGCACTCTGTTACAGCAGCCCTCGCGGACTAAAGCAGGATGCTCAACAACTTGCTCCCTAGCAGCTTTGGGGCCGACACTAGGAAGGGCTCAAGACCTCCCCTCTCATAATGGCCAAGTAACAACTCTTTCATTCTTTCTTTGCTCAAATACCACCATCCAACAAGGAGAGCAAGAAACACACACAAGCTTCATCTCTAACGGTACCTGAAAGACCTCTGTAATCCTCAGCCATTCAACGAAGAAGAGAGCTCCCGCAGAGCTCCTAAACCAGGTGTTCAGTGCTTCATTTATAGTAGAATTGGACAGCCAGCAACACCTGGCATTTGAGAGAAGACTGCAACATAAAAGAGGGGGTTCAAAATAAGCTGGAAGGCAATGGAACTTGGAGAAAACAGAGACATCCCAAGAGGAGAAGAAAACTTTATAAAAGAAGACTATAATCAGTATCCCCAGATATTGTATCCATAAAACAGACAAGGATGACATAAAAAGAATGAGAGTTCTTACGAATTAAAAATATGATAGCAGAAATAAAACATTCTGTTAAAGGTCTAGAGACAAAATGAAGGAACTCATCCAGAAAGTAGAATCAAAACACATAGAGCTCAATAAGAAAAAAGAGGAGAAAAGAGAGGAAAAATTAAAGAATCAATCCAATATCATACTAGTAACCATTATGGGAAAGAAAGGGAAAACAGAGAAGAGAGGAGCAAATTTTCTCTATAAACAATTTTTTAAAATAACTGAATTAAAGGAGACTTCCAAGTGCTAAACCAATGAATTAAAGAAAGATTCACACTGCGGCACATCATTGTGGGACTTTAGGATACAGGGGATTAATTAAAATAATAATCTAAAAATTTCCAAAGATAGAGAAAAGGGACATTTACAAAAGGTCAGGAATAAGAATGGAAAAGAACTTTCCAATTGCACCACTGGAAATTAGACAACAATAAGCAATGACTTCAATGTTATCAGTAAGAATAACATTTTCACTTAAATTTGATACCCAGTGAAACTACCAATCAAGTGTGAGGGTTGAATAAATGTATTTTCAGACATTTAAGGTCTCAGAAAAAGTTATCTTCCATGCATCCTTTCTCAGGAAGTTCCTGATGGATGTGCTACACCAAAATGAGGGAGTATTCCAAGAACGAGGAAAACAGAATCCTGGAAAGAGGGAATCCAGTGCTGCAAAGATGCAAAGGAAGCACCAGGGCAATAGCTGTGCAGGAGATTGAGTGAGCAGCCAGGCAAGCTGAAGCAGGTGGAGGACAGATCTCTCCAGGAAACGCAGCATGAAACTGACAGAGCAACTTCTAGGTTTTTTGTGGAAAATTGTATTAAGAATCATTTTACAAAGCTGTTGGAATGTTTTTGAAGATTTGGCCAGAGCTTCAAAGAAAACTAAATAAGTGAGAATATGAGGCAATAATTAACTCCAAGAAAATTAAAAATTTTACAAGAAAGAAGGTTAAATTGTAGAACACTACTTTGCTGGAAGATCCAGCAATAGAGTAAATAATATTTCCACGGTCATAATAATGAAAACACTGATTATGGATGTAACCAAAAATTGGGAGAATGGAAAGGGAAAGGAAAAGGGTACACAAGAGAGCGAAAAATTTTGTCAGTCATAACAGATAATCTCTAAGTGGATGAATCAAGAGATATATGTATAAGCATATTATTTAGAAAGACAGAAATGAATACTAGAATAAACAGCTAGAAAAGTTGAAAACTGCTTGCCTTTGGCGGGGGAGTGTGTGTGTGTGTGTGTAAGGGAAGGGAGAATGAAGTTGCTGGGGTTTTTTGATAAAAGATTTTTAGCACAATTTGATTTTTAAAACAATGTATGTATAAGTTATATTGATCTTAAAAAATTCTAAAAAGGAAAATAACAAAATTATGTTTGAGGAAAAAATATCTAGAAACAGCATGTGTCAGTATGTAGGCTTTGATCTTAGGTGAGTGATTATCAGCCAAGAGTGGTTTCTCTCTTTTTGTTCTTTTTAGAGACTTTTACTTCCAAGCATCTAATTTCTGTGTTTTGTTTTCACTCACGAGTTGAACAGAGTGGTGGATATACTTTATCAAACTTACACTAGGTAAGGGGCGGGGCAAGTCTTATTAAATCCTAAAGTCACTTCTGATCATCAACATTTTTATATGAAGGCAAATAGCTGTTTAAACTGCAAGTGTTGTGGTATATTGTGAATTTTTGTTGTTGTTGCTGCAGAGGATTTCATGCAAAAGAGCTCTTGTGTCCCAGTCTCTGTATATTCTGTTCTGTTTCTAAGGGAATTGCATTTAAACTGCAGCCTAATAGTAATTTCATGTGCAGTAAAAGCGTTAACGTCTTTTAAATCATGAGTAAAGAGGAAAAATCCCCTTTTTTGAATAATAAATGAACTTATACGTACTCAATCATAGGCCAAAAGATTCTCTTTTTTTTTTCTATTTGCTTCTTTCACAATGGAAATGATAAAGTTGATAATACAAACTTTTTCGAGAGCATTATAATGACTAAACCTGGGAATTCAGGGACTTGATTGCAATCAGCTGAGTGTATATATTCTGACTCTATGATTTTGATCCAAGTCATGCACAGATAATCAGGGTTATAATGCTGAGTCTTTCATTTCCCAGCTGGGTGACATTGGTCAAGACTTTGGCCACTGTGTGTTTTTCAGCCTCCACGTATATGTAAATTGAAGAGCTCAGAATACCAGGGGTGGCAAATAGTTTCTTTATATATGCCAACTCTGAGTAAATGATAGAGGCTACCAGAATTCTGGAAGAAGAATAATGAGACTAGGTATGTCTGGGCTCAGCTGGAAATTGCTGATTGATTACTTATCAGAAACTAGGAAAGTCTAACCTTACCCCATGTATTGGTCAACCCTAGTTTAGATGATCTGGAAATTTTATTTCAGGCTAAACATTATTTTATTCTAGCATACGACTTTTATTTTCTATTCTGGACTCCATGATTTTCTTTTTTTTTAATAGTGCATTTATTAGATTATAGATCTTTTTAAAGGTAGAATTTTATAAAAATAATAAAATCATGCCATTTGCAGCAACATGGAAGGACCAGGAGATTATCATTCTAAGCGAAGTAAGCCAGAAAGAGAAAGAAAAATACCATATCACTCATATGTGGAATCTAAGAAGAAAAAAAAAAGACAGAAATGAACTTATTTACAAAACAGAAACAGAATTACAGACATAGAAAACACTCATGGTTACCAGGGGTGAAAGGGGTTGGGAAGGGATAAATTAGGAGCTTGAGATTTGCAGATACTACTATATATAAAACAGATAAGCAAGTTTCTTCTGTATAGCACAGGGAACAATATTCAGTATCTTGTAGTAACCTATAATGAAAAAGAATATGAAAACAAATATATGTATGTATATGTACGACTGAAACATTATATGGTACACCAGAAACTGACACAACATTATAAGCTGACTATACTTCAGTAAAAAAATTAAATTAATGGTAAAAACTTATATACTGCCCTTAGCCATTTAAAGAAGGAAAACTCTGCTAAATAACATTTTTATGAACCAAAGCAGTTAATTTTGGAACACCAGGAATGTTTGAAAGATAGATAAAAGGTTTTTTTCCTCCATAAACTTTAGTATATTTAATGAATCATTTTTCATGAACATAGATCATATGTAGTTGAAGAATCCAAGGACTAATTCTTAGGGGAAAATGACAGTTATTGCACATACCTCTCAGGAGATGGATTTCCTTGATCTGTGTTACTTTATCAGGAATGGTCTGATATTCCTGGAATCAGTTACTTGAAGGTACTCAGATGTATAGGATTTTATAAAAGTTAGTTTTTTTTTTTAAATCATGACAATTTGTGATACTTAGGGACTGACCCATTCAAGGTAACTGTGGGAGAAAATCCATTGTCAGATGAAACTAGGTTCTTCTTACTCTGACATTTAACTCCAAGTTTTTTTTTTTTAATGGTGATGCATGTGACTGCTTTTGTGTTTGTGTCTTTAGTAGGTCAGAGCCAGCAATGCTAGTCCTTGGGGAGTGACTTCCTTCCAGGCCTAGTGGGATTCGGTTGAGGGAAAAGGAGTCAATTAATAAAATGTGAATAATAGAAATAGAAGTTTTAACATATGGTCTAATATCTTCTGCTTTTCCAACTTGAATATACCTTAAAAACAATAATGTATTATTTATCTTTCACTATCAAAATATAAAATAAAATGTACAGGTAGTAATGCTAGAACAATAATTCAAACATCTAAGTACAAGGTACGGCTCCTTCCTTAAACATTTCAGCTGCTATCAATTACTGCTTAATCACGCTCTAGTTTCCCTTATCAAGGCCAGAGTTATTTCTAGAGGGAGGAGTTCTCCAGTGGTGCTTTGTAGGTTTATAAGGGCAGTGTGGACTGAAATGAACTGGCTGAAAACTTGCCAATTCTGCTTTTTCCATATCAAGTGTTAATGGTGTTTGAAATTAATTGCCAATTCTAATTATTCCAGTCAGGATTTTAATCTGTTCCTCTGCCATATGATCTTAGGGAACACATGCCCTTACCTTAAACAGAGGCTTCCCAGTACCTTCTGAATATCTTTTCTGTGTGGATAATTGTCTTCCTCAAGTATCCCACCTCCTTCAGAGAGAAAACACAGAACTTGCTTCCCAGCCACCTTTGTAGCCGGGCATGTGCTTGTGACCTGTACACCACTGATCACTGTACTTACCTGAGACATGCCTTACAGCTTGAAGAAGGGGCTTGGTGGAATCCACTTTGCTGTTGAGGTGGATGTCCAGACATCTAGGTTTGGGAGACAGCAAGAGTTGCAAGGTTTGCATCTTGTGCAGAAATGGCCCAGGTTGTGGTGGTCGGGTGCCATTAAGCCCTGGCAGCTGTGCAGACTGGACACCCACTGCTCAGTGTTGGCCTAAACTTTGGTTGTGTTTTCCTCCTCATGTCCATTTTGAACATGGTTTGGAAGCTTCAACCCTGGTTCTCCAGCCATCCAGCAATTCCACGAGCCTCACAATATTCTTTTAATAAACTCTTTTAGGGCTTGCACCATTGGAGTCAGCTTCAGTTGCTTGAAGCTGAGAACCCTAAAGGAAACATTGTTCTTCCAGGAGATTATTCCCTCTACTAGATTTCTGCCGGGAACCTTTGATCCTCTTCTGGTATGATCAACAGAAACATTAAATATGGTCTGTGATAACATAGACCACATTTGATTTTCCCTGTGCCTGACTTGGAAATTTAACACACATTTATTGAGTACTTACACGTGACCTTACACTGATGTTGCGAATGAGATGGGATGTGGTGGCAGAGACTATAAAGATAAGAAAACCAAATCCCATGGCTTTAATTTTAAAACAAGTCTGCATGGAATTGCTAAATTATTCTTTAATTATTCTAGCAATCTCCATAGACTTTTTTAAAAATGTAGTTTCAAGTTTCTTGCAGAAGAAGCTTCTTGCTTTCACTTCTTAAAGAAGATTTGTACCTGTTTTTCTTGTGTGTTAAAAATATCTTTTCCACAAATGCCCACTGACAAATAAACAAAATGTGGTACATACTTACAATGGAATATTATTCAGCCTTAAAAAAGATGGAAATTCTGACACATGCTACAACATGGATGACCCTTGAAGACATTATGCTAAGTGAAATAAGCCAGTCAGAAAAGGACAAATACTGTATGATTCTACCTACATGAGAGACCTAGAGTAGCCAGACTCATAGGGATGGAAAGCAGAGTGGTGGTTATCAGGAGCTGAGCGGAAGGAGGAACGGTGAGTCATTGTTCACTGAGTGCAGAGTTTCCGTTTGGGAAGATGGAAAAATTCTGGAGATGTATGGTAGTGATGGTTGCACAAAAAAATGTGAATGTGCTTAATGCCACTGAACAGTGCAATTAAAAATGGTTGAAATGGTAAATTTTATGTTAATGTATATTTTGCCACCATAAAAAAATACTTTCTAACCAAACAATATATACTACTATGAACAAAGGCTAAGAAACTGATTTTCTCACAATCACTAAGAAAATTCTACTTGGGAGACTTCAGTGATGTAAGGGGATAAGCAGGGGCCTAGGTGATGTAGAGGGGGCTCTTGCTTTGTAATCAGCTAACAAGCTAACACTACCCAACTTGGCCAAACCTCAGTTTCTTCATCTATCAAATGGGTAAGACAAAGGGAGAGGCATTTTAGTTCTACAATACTCTGATTATTTGACCTCAGATTTAGAACCAAGGTCACCCTTGACTTGAAATATTCAACTCCTCTGCTGATGAATAAACAGACCTTCAGGAAATTATACTTGTCTTCTGGAAAAGTGGTTTCTTTCAGAACATTCTCACAGAGCAAATGCAAGCACCAGAATGTAGGCTTTCGAGAATGTGGAGTATTTCCTGTACCCATAACCCTTCCCTCCTAGAAACTATCTATGAGGTAGAAATTCAGTTCTCATCCAGATTTAGAAATGCAGTTCTTCAGGTGCTTGATAAGATGGAAGCAAGAAAATCATGTTATTCTATTTTGAATCTTGTAATGAAATTCAAAGCTATACTTCATTTTTAGAGTGTTATGTTTAGGCTCCTTAGACAACAGTGGATATCAAGGCAGTATTTATTGGTCCACAGCTTCCCAACACAGGAGTGGCATTCACTTGGCAAGCTCTACATTGCCAGCTAAGTAGTTGGGCACACTCAGTAGACCCACAGACAGAGAGGGCTTTCAAGGCCAGCCTGGAGGCAAATAACTTCTGGAAATCAATTGCCTTGAACTCTTTCAGTTGTAGGAGATGTCTGCCTTAAGGAAATATGCATTGTTCTTGAAAATGCCACAATACCAGTAGGAAACACAAAAGGTAGAGTCAAAAGGAGCAAGGAGCTGCAGACTCAATAAGCAGCCCATGACTGCACATTTTCCTGGGAAATACGTGTCCAGGACTGAATGGTCCTGGTGCAGGCTTATCTGTCATGTACCTCTTTGAGATAGGTCAGTCCTCTATGACATTTACTCTTGTCACCCAACTGTTATCATAGATCATCCACTAGAGGGTGACAACCACATATGCTTAGGGGTGGATGGCCAGTCCACAGACATGGTACCCAGGCACATTCCAAAGTCCTGAGTAAGGTTTCTTGAACCTCCTCAGCCTAAGTGGTTGGACTTTCACTTCTAGAATCTCCCATATGGAGGAGATAGGAGGAACTGTGATTTTTTCCTCACATCTATGGGCTGGGTTATTCTTTTTAGAGTTAACTAAGAAAAAATTATATGTATAGATTTTTTTTTTTAACCAGAAGGAAACACTTCTCATCAGTTTAGATGGGGGATGTACCTAACAGTTGGGAGGAGAACTTGCTACAATTATTTGTGATCTTTTCTTGATACTATTATAGATCTCTGTGACAGTTTCAAAGTAGTTTCAGAGGCTAATTGGTTTCTTCAACTGCAAAATGGGCTACATATTATAAACCTTAGAGCTAAATTCTTAAAGACAGGGGAATCTTTGATTAGAAGGTTTTTTGTGTCTTCAGTTGATAGTTGGTATAATATACTAACTAAAGTGTGTGAGATAAGTTAGTGAGTCTGAGTCTTAGCTGGGATGTGGGGGTGGAACCTTGAATTACTGACATGAGAAATATTAACCATGAATGTACACCCAGGCAGTAGGCTCAAGCCCATGCAGACACCACAGCAGCTTTCAAATACTTGGGATATAGTCTTACTTGTGTTCCTCCCCAGCCACAGTTAGGGAGCATTTAAGTGGTTCTCCATAGAGCTCTGGGCCTTGTCCTTGGCCTTCCACAAAAATGTTTCAATTTTAGGAACAAATGTCAGGAAACCAGGACCTTGTGTGTTTAAACCTTTTGTATACTACTTAGACAAGCATATTGAGTACTCATTTTTTAAAAAGGGACAATGGCCTTTATAGCAGGCATGAGTATAAGCTCCTCTGTTAATTTCTTTTATAACTCTTCCCAGTGCTTCACTCAGGGATATGTTCATAGTAAGTACTCCTATATTTGTTGGTGATATAACCCATAATAATTTTAAATAAGAAAATCCATCATCAATTAAGTGATGGGTTTATGATGCTTCTTTCGGTTTAAACAGAAACAAAATTGGTTTCCTTTATGAGTGACTTTGGCAGAGTATCTATGCATATTCATCAATGCTCCTCCTTGCCTTTGTGGTTAGTGTTTTTAGGAGGCAGTGTTTATCGTGGACTAAAGCTTTGGGAGCCAGACAGACCTGGGTTCAGTGGGTTTACATTGCTGGGTTTTATAAGGATTAGAGACAAATATATGTATAGTGCCTGGCACAAAATAGATAAAATTTTGTGTGTTAGTTATTGTTTCTACCTGTGTGAGTAATGGTGATGATCATAATAATAAGTATTATTGGAAAGCTAGATAGAAGATGCGGAGAGGAGATGGCAGGGTGAGTGTGGTATACATCTTAATTAGGCCAGTCTGGTTATTTGCAAGTTGTCTTTCATCAAATATTTGTTGAGTATCTTCCATAAGCAGCACTGTTCTAGGCACTAGGGACCAAGTGAAGAACAAGACAAACTCCCTGCCCTGGTGGACATTACATTCATCATCATGGATAAAGCAGTAGTGTGCTTACAAGAACATTTTTAAATAGCACTTTTTTTTTTTGGCCTGTTTCTATTTAACTTTTTAAAAACTTTTTTTGGTAGCAGCCTTATTGAGATATAATTCATACGCCATACAATTCACCCATTTACAGCTTATAATTCAGTGGGTTTTAGTATATTCAGAGTTTTATCACCACCATTACAATCAATTCTAGAACATTTTCAGCACCCCAAAGAGAAACTCTATACCCTTAAGTAGTTATCCCTCCCTCTTTCCACCCCACCCCTCTTTAAGGCAACTGCTAATATGCTTCCTGTCTCTATAGATTTTCTTATTCTGGACATTTCATATAAATGGAATCATACAACGCATGGTTTTTTGTAACTGGCTTCTATCACTTAGCATAATGTTCTCAAGGTTTGTCCATGTTGTCATGTATTTCAGTACTTGGTCCTTTTTTAAGGCTGAAAAGTTTGAAAGTCTCCTTAATGTGTATTAAAAATTCTCATATGTTGATGGATTGATGCATTTTTTTTTTCTAGTCTGTGGGGTCCTGTCTTACTTTCTTCCTCACCACTCCGTCTACCCTTCCTAAAGGGGTTTTCTCTCCTTGTCTCTTTTGACGGCAACTACACTCCTGCTGCTGCTACATAGTCCAGCTTTAACTTTAACATCTTTGGAAATTTGGAGCATAAGGCACCTACTTTTGCAATGACAGGAAATCTGGTTTCTGTCCTTTATTTCTTTCCAGTCCTTTCATTTTTGCATCTGTGCACCCTCCAAATGTAATGGCGCCAGAATTCTCTAAAGAACTTTGTAGAATTGGCCTTAGAATGGAAGCTCCAAATGATATCCAAAGATACATGAACCAGCCAGAGGAGAAAGTGGAGGGATGAAGAAAATCAGGAATGACAGCCAGGGAATTTTCACAAAACTGGGACAGAGTTCCTTATTCTTATGCCTGATGGATTGAACTTTTCCCACAAGGGCTCGGTACCATCTAGGACCTGAAGATATGCTGCATTTTCCCTAGCGAACTCCAGACTCTGTTTTACTCTCACTTCCTTTCTTCTGGGTTTGGCCCATGCAAAGCCCACCGATAAGTTATAAATGACTTATCAAGCATTAGCGTTTAGAGAGTAGACGGCTCCATAAATACCTACTTGGCCTCATTAAAAAGCTACAGTGATTAAAGAGAATGATTAGTGTGGTGCCAGAGGGGAGAGAAGAAAATCCAGCATCTGACTCAAACACGGCCAGACCTCTTCTCGGGGCAGACCGTTCGTGTCATGGAAGAGGCTCTGGCCTGTGCGCTGTGAAGCAGACTTGGGAGTCGGCATCTGAGGAAACTCCACACTGGGGCCTGTCAGGGAAAGAGTTATGAAAAGTGCACACGTTCTCAGAGACGATTACCCTCTTGCCCTCCACGCCTCCTTCCCAACCTCCCCTTCCACTCCCTGTTGCCCCCCCGGAACTTAAAACATTATTAAAACAGGGAAACCTATAACTGGTATGAAATGACCCTCAAATGACTGCTTAATTACTGCGAAATGAAAGCCGGGGGGCTACAAATAACCAGTAACTGTCCCGGCTGTCACTGAAGAGGAGCCTGCACATGAGTCATGAGTCATGAATTAGCCGCTAAGTGTTTCCCTTCCAGCCACGGGCCGCCTGCCTCTGCCCTGCCCGCGCTGTCCCCTCGTGGCCTCCCACGCCGGGCCCCGCACAGCGCTCCGCGTCCCGGGTCGGGACCAGGCGGCGGGGCTCCTCCTCGCAGGAGTTTGTTGTTACTCCGAGGGCGCAGGAACTCGTCGGCCCGGCTCCCCCTGCAGCCCCCGGCCGTCGGTGGGGGAAGTCTCCCAGGCTGCACAGGAGACAGGCTGACTGAAGGAGCGCAGCCAGCGCGGCTGCAGATAAGTTAATGTACACAGAGAGGATGTAAATTACCACGACCCTCAGCAGCAGGACATTGGCCAGGGCCCTGTCAGGGAGAGGACAAGCGTCGGCGGGCCGGGGGCTCGCTGACATCCACCCCGAGATGGAGCCGCCAGGCGGCCCGGACGGGGAGGACCTTTTGGAGCCAGGCTTTCCTTGAAAACAGCTGCGTGTCCCTGACACCTCCAAACTAATGCATTTTTAATCAGGGGAATTAGCTCTAGGCGTCCCATATTTTTCCAAACCCCCTCTCTTGCAGCCACGTCCCCGTCCCCGCCCCAGTTTAGTGACTGGCAGTCCCATTATGTTTCTTTATCGACACTGCAGTCTCCCGCTGCTCCCACGCACTCCAGACCCCGCCACCTTTGAAAACCTCCCGTCCCCACCCCCACCTTCCTCTACTGCCTGGTCCTCTCCAGTGCAACTTTCACCCCCACCCTTCTCTGTTTATACAGTGACATCACAGCCCCTGGCTCTTCAAGGCTCAGAGAAAACAGAGTTCAAAAAGGCAAACAGGAAAGCCGGCTGGTCGTAGGCACCGGGTGAGATTCGGTCCAACTGAGGCGGGACTGCACGAGCGCGTCCACCTCTGTTGGAGCCCAGATCCTTAAAATATCAAGCCGTTGGGACACTGCTTCCTAGGCATATACCCCATGTTAGCCTTAGGGGAAATCTCGTACAAGCCATTTAGGGGATTTACAGTTTTCGAATAACCAACGAAAAGAAAACCACGAAAGATAAAACAGGTAAAATTAATTTTAGTAATATTATTTAACCCAGTAAATCCAAAATATGCTTTCAACACATAATCAACATAAAAAATTATTGAGGTATTTTGCATTCTTTTCTTTACCCTAAGTCTTTGAAATCCAGTATATATTTTACACTAACAGCACATCTCAATTTAGATACGAGTTTTCCATTGGAAATACCTGATCAGTATTTAGAGGTCATAAAACTTGCAGCTGGAAAAGTTGATTCACATAACAAAGCTTCCAAACATACTTAAGTGTTTCCCAATGACTGAATTCAGTATTAGTTTTTAAATTAAAATTAAATAAAATCGAATTTAAATTACATTTAATTTACAACTCCCTCAGTCGTACATTTCAAGCTCTAAATAGCTAATGCAGTTAGCGGCTACCTTATCCAACAGCAGACAGTTACTTAACCTCTCCAAGTTTTGCTCCTGTTATTGTAAAATGGGAATAATAATATCTACCTTATGGAGGATTTTTGTAAGAATTGAATTAAACTCAAAAGGGCAATGCATATCAAGCTCTCAGCACAGGGCCTGGTACATAGAAAGTGCTCAGTAATGAAGGCCGCCCTGAGGATTATCTCTCTTCCCCACTTTGGCAGTGGCCCCTCCGTCATCCTTAAGTCCAGTGTGACATACTGCCTCCCTCCAGAACTTGCTCTTAGGGAAAGGTTGTTAAATGAATTTACACTAAGCTGCCAAGAATGAACAGAGTACGCAAACATGCATGTGCCCTTCTGTCCCTCCTTACGAGACAACCTGCCCCCACCCCAACACACCTACGGCTTCATTTATTATCTATGTGTGGATTGCTCCCAACTCTGTAAGTAAAACACAGATCTTCACAGCTGTATATCCAATTGCCTAGTAAAGATCTTCACTGAGGTTTTTCCAAAAATATTTTAACTCGACCCATCAAAACCTGAATTGATTATTACCATAATGTGCTTCTCCTGGTCTCCCCTCATTGACTTGGTGCAGCAACAATCCATTCATGCCTGATGCCTCAGGAAAAATCTGGTAGTCATTCTAAGCCCTTCTCTCTCCTTCACTCTTCCCCTCACCCCCAGATCCTTAGTCAATCACCAAGACCGATCAATTCTACCTCCTAAATACCTCCCAAATGCATATAAGTCCCTCCACGTTCATGGCCTCCATGGCCACTACCCCAGCCTAGGCCACTGTCATCCTTGCTTAGATATTGCAACTGGCCTTTCTGACTCTACTTTTGCCTGCCTTCAAACCGTTCTCCACGTTTCAACAAGAATAATTTTTCTAATCATTCAATAACTGTGCTGAAACACTTAAATGAAATTCAGCCCTTCAAAAGGACCGGTGAGGCCCGTCATGAATTGTCCTGCTTACCTCTTTTCCATTGTCTTTCAGCGACTTTCACCGCCTCCCCCCACCCCTGTACCCGGTTCTAGCCAATCGGACCCACTTTCATTTCTTCTAACACACTGCGTGCTCCCTGAGGGAGTAGCTCCAACACATGGTCACGTTGGCCGTGCCGGGTTGCTTCATGTTCATGTGCATCCTACAAGTTATGTCTCCATTCTGAGAAGGTACTTCAGGTGCACAGCTAGATATTTCTTCCCATTTTGCCATATAGCAACCCGAATGCTGTATTTGACTATTATTTCAAGGAGTTTCTCAGTTCTGGGCTCCCCATTAGAAAATGCCACCTGCCTCTCAAAAATCTACGTATGACATGTCAAGAAATCTGTAGGTCACTACATGTGCACACTGGCTATTGTTTATTGTGTCTGTTTCCATTCCACAACACCAGTTTTTATAAAGTTCCCTTTCTTTTTTTTCACTTTGACTACAGAAACTGGCTAGGATACATTGGCACTAGGACTATCTATTGCTTGTAAAAGTTTTGCTCAAAAAGAGTGCTGAAGTTGGATCTGTGAGAAAAGCAAATATCCTGCCTTGCAGGATTGGGGGTAAGAATGAAATGCTAAAAGTTAAGCTTACAGTGGTAGGTGTTTGGGTGCCAGGCAGGAGCAGCAGTAGAACCTTTCAAAGGTTCTGACAAGGTCTGCCTGCGTTCTGGGCAGGCATCACTAGCTGGCTCTTCTCCATACCTCTTGTCCTCCCATTCCTCTCCTCCCACTTCCCAGACACACAGAGTGCTAGGAGTCAGCGTTTGTGCTGACATTGGAGGCAAAGGGCAACATGAGACTGGTAGATCAGGGCAATGATGGCTCGGTATTTTCCCAGAGGCCCAAAGTGAGCAGGATTTGTATGTCTGGTTTCTGCCTCTAACACCTCCAAGCCTAGGGATGGATTCCCAGTGATCTCCTTCCATCAAAGAGCTTGATCCCTGGAAAGGCGAGTGAAGATGAAACTTCAGCTCTTTGTCTGGCTCCAGGATAAAGCTATGTGAAACTGTCAAAGCAAATATCATGTTCTCTTGGAAAGCTGTAAATTCCTTTGGCTTTAGGTCCAGGGGTTTTGTCATGTAGTTCAAGGAAAGATGAGTCTGTTGATCACAGGTCATTAGCTATAAGGTTCTAGAGCTCGGGGCCAAGTCTACAGTGCAGACTGCTTTATATAACACCAGGTATAATGCTGGGTTCAAGTAATGTTTAGCAAATGCTCTTTAATTACTGCTCAAGATAAAGACAGTGGAATAACCTGGCGTTTGTTATGTACTTGCCTACAGATGTGCGTTTCAACAGATTAAGTGGACGTGTTGATAAGTTTTGTCAAGGGGACTACAAATAAAAAAATGGAATAATTATAAATTATTATTATAATAATTATTATAATTATTATAAATAATTATAAATGTTGTAATAGAACATGGCCGAAAATCTTCAGAAGGAAATGGAGAATTCTGAAAGATTTATTTGATGGTTAATTGCTTGGCTGGTTTATTTTGGCTCGGTTCTTCTTATATTGAAGCAATATTAACATTAAATTCATGCTACAAAAATCAGATTGAAAAGTTTAGAAGTTACCACAAGTGAAAACTCTTTTCCTCTTTTATAGTTTGGTAAATAGGAATGGTGGATGCTTAAATAATGTTTTTCCAAAACTCCTTCTTTTCTTTCTTGTGCTGTGGTCATAAAGAAAGAAAATACGTAAGAAGTTTTGATCATCCATAGTTGCAGCATTAACTATATCTTACTAGTCTTTTGTGTGATCTTTAGCATTCTGAATTTCTAACAATTATTTTACCCATACTATTTAACAGGTATTTCCCCCATGTTATTACAAATTCTTTATGAATATTATTTTAATGTCTACAGACTGTACTATCATATAGATTTGCCTCGTTTACTTAACCATTCACCTAATATTGGTTATTTGAGCTATTTTATTTTAAAATAAGAGTTTTCAAAATATTTGTTTATGGATTAATTTTCATTGATTTTATGGTAATGGCAATATTTAATGTACATATGATAATGTTTAATTTTAATGTGTATCCTGTTGGCAAAACTTAAAAGAACCAGAAGTTTTATGTTAACATTTTATGAAAATTAGCATAATACAAAAAGCAATCAATCAGTTTCACGGAGCTCCCAGTTTCAGAAATTGTGGGCTTTTCAAAGAGAGATTTTGTTTGTTTCTCTCTGGGAGGAGGCAGCTAACTAAGTAATCCGAGGCAAGACGCACTACAGAAGCATGACAGGGGAGCTAACCCAGTGTAGATGACCATGACATGTCTCCTACAGAGGTGACATTTAAACTAGGACCCAGAGGATGAGGAGGCGTTGAGGACCCCAGTTATCCTGTCTCACACAAATACTTTGGGAGATAACACTGTAACAGTGGATAAAACCTTTCTGAAAAGCAATATGCTAATATGTAAGGAGCATCTTAAATATTTTTATATCTTTTAGGAGAAGTAAATATTCCAAAGTAATCAGAAAGTGTGAAAAAAAAGTTAGTGAACTAAGATGTTCATCTTAGAGTGATTTCCAATAGGAAAAAAAAAAGAAGCAAGTTGTATGTCTAAAGCTAAGAGATTATCCATACCTGTGTTGACACTAGAATCCATGCATCATTAAAAAGTATGCTCAGAGTAATGGGAGATTAGTGAGAAGATTGTTCTGGAATAAAAGACACATAACTGAACACAGTACATGAATTGGTTTTGGGCAAAAAAAAAAACCAAAAACCAGCCAAAAGTCATTTGGGGGACAATTAAGAAAATTTGAATATGAACTAAATATTAAATGACATTAGAGAATAATCATTAAATATTCTGTTGTGATATTGGTATTGTGATTATGTAGGAGAATGTTCTTATTTATAGGAGGTACATATTGGAATATTTAGGGTTGAGATGCCATGATTAATGCAATTTACTTTAAAATATTTCTGCAAAAAATACATATGTACATACATATGTGAAAATGTACACATACACACATATATAGATAAATAAAGCAAATATGGCAAAGTATTTATAATTATTGAATCTAGGTGGAAAATATGTAGGTATTCATTGTATTTATCTTTTGACTTTTGTATATGTTTGAAAATTTTCATAACAAAAAAATGCACTATGTAGCATTATTTAGAAAACCAGAAAATATGTCATAATGGTACAGTGATTATATTAGAATGATAGATTTATGGATGATTGTTACTTCCTGCTTTATCCTTGGATGCATTTTCTACAATAGATATATTTTATTTTTATTATCAATAATTAAAACCATATTCTATTGAGCACTTATTGGGCTCCCTCTTTGCATGAATCTTTCTGTTTAATTCTTAAAATAACTCTAAGAGGCTGGTGTTATTACTCCCTTTTTATAGCTGAGGAGACTACATTAATGCCCACCAATATGTGGCAATGTCAGGATTTAACCTCTGCACGAATTATGCTTTTACCATTCAAATTTAACTTCCAAATATTTAGTGAAATAGAAAGAAACTACATAACTGGAGGTTTTACCCTAAAGGCAGCAGTGAACGTGCGGGTGTGCTATGAATGGCAAACTCTCCTATACTGTAAGGCATTGTTGTCTTTGCTGCGAGGTCCCAATAGTGTATCCCAATATCTAGAAGAATACTAGCTGTAATTTTGATGCTTGGCCATTTGAATTTCATTTTAGGATCTGACTCCATTATTATGAAAACATCTTTTAGTGACATCTTTTTTATTTTTTTGGTTTTGGTTTTTGCTATAATTGCAAAGGATAAGAATAGGAAATTCCTCCTGGTTTCTTGATAAGCCCTGGCTGGGAATTTGGCCCTACTCATTGTTGAGCATAGCTGACAACCCAGGGGTACGTGTCTCTGAAAGATGGCCTCCATGAAAGACAGGGGGACAAAAGAGGAGCGGGTGTGTCAGGCTGCACGTCTGTAAAGAGTGGGCTTTCATTTCTCACTTTGCAAATCTGTCATCAAATTCCTTATTTTCAATATTTTAATCTTGGCTCAGGCAACACAGTAGAAACTACAACGAATTATTGTTGAATGGATGAACAGCTGCTGAGAAAACTTGTTCTTTTTGTGTAATTTTCTATCACTAGCATAAAACAGGCAAGGAATTGCCATTGTCATGAAAACTTCAACCCAATAATTCAGAGGTACAAGAATTGGCACAAGAACATTAATTCTCCTTTTGGACAGAATCTCTGAACTTTATGAGGTTCACTTATCATCGTTGTAAAACTCTAAAGATCAAGTTTATTTGGAAGTTCTGCTTCAACCTCAAGTATCCCGTTACCAATAGCACAGCAGTGGGGAAAACAGGGAAGACTAACATTCTGTTTCCGAATGTGCATCTCAGTTGTTTTAACGCTCATAGTGTTTGCTTTACTAATTCAGAGAAGATTACAAATTATGTCTTAGGTTAGTGTTTAACATTTTGCTTTTCCAAAGTAACCTAGTCATTACCAATGCCATTGGTGAAGATCACAGGTACAATAAACTCGTATCTTGAATGTGAATAAATAGCATGAGCTGAACAATCTTTGACAGGGATTGACCACCCTCAAACCTCTCTACGTTGGTCTGTTTCTTGTTACTGATATAAGCGATGATGTAAATGTACCCATCTGGGGGTAAGCAAGCAAGAAAGCTAGCTAAGATCCTCTATGGCAGGGCATGTAATCATGCCCTGTTTGGGGAGGGTGGTGGGAGGGAGGGGGCTAAAGTCAAACCATCTCACTACCATGCCCCAAAGTTTGTACAACTAAACAGTTGGCTTCCCTGGTAGAAAACATCACACAAAAGTTAACACAGGGTTCTTGGAGGGATAAGATTGTAGCCCTGGGGATACCAGAAGCCAGTGATTGGCAGCAGAAAATAATGGCTTGTGACTAATGGTTGGAAGCCTTCTGATAAGGGCCTTAGATACCAAAACATCAGAGGAATGTATGACAAATATGGCTCCAATTTATTTAATCTTACAAACCATAATAATCTGAGCTTGTAAGACTTATTTGAATTGTTTCTCTTATCTCTTTGTCCTGAAGATTTAAATTAAATTTATTTTCTTGACTTGAGTTAGTTCAATTTCTTTAAACATTTTTTTTAACTCTGTAACTTAGTATATTGTGATGGCTAATTTTATGTGTCAACTTGACTGGACTAAGGGCTGTCCAGAAGACTGCTAAAACGTTATTTCTGGATATGTCCAAAAGGGTGTATCTGGAATAGACTGGCATTTGAATAAATAGGCTGAGTGAAGAAGGTTACCCTCACCAAGGCAGGTGGTCATCATCCAATCTGCTGAGTACGTGACTAGATCAAAAGGCAGAGAAAGGGCAAATTCTCTGTCTCTGCTTGAGCTGAGACATCCGTCTTCTCCTGCCCTCAAACCTTGGTGCTCCTGGTTCTCAGGCCTTGGTACTCAGACTGAATTATACCACTGGCTTTCCTGGTTCTCCAGTTTGTAGAGAACAGATCATGGAACTTCCAAGCCTCCATAATCGTGTGAGTGAATTCTTATAATAAACCTCCTCTTGTATATACATATGTCCTATTGGTTCTGTTTCTCTGGAGAACCATGACTAATACATTAAGTGGTAGTTCTAACACTAAACTAAGTCGTTTCCTTCTCCTCCTCCTCCTTCTTCATGTGGCAAAGAATATAGAGAAATATAGAGAAATAAATGTCATGATAAGTCCTCAGGGAACTTACAGTGAAGTTGGTAGGGCCAAAGGAACAAGAAACACTGATTAGTATGTGGTTAGATTACTATGTGAGAAATGAGAATATTAGTCAGGGAAAGCTACTGAACAGCAACTAATGAATCCTGTTTGTTGATTCACATCATTTATTCACTCACTGTTAAACACTTTCTGAATTCCAAATGGCAGCAGGTGATTATGCTAGAGAGGAATGTCCCTTCCTATCAGAACCTCACTAATTATGGAGAAGCCACCTAGTCCACTCTGTATCTGGACTGGCAGTTTTTCTTTTCTCTCTATTTTAAAAAATTTCCACTTCCACAGGCTTAAAGGTAGTTGTGGAATGTGGTTTTCCTTTTCAGAAAATCCAGTGCCAGCATTGTTCTCTTAGGCCAGCAATTCACAAGCTTTGAGATTTTAGTTTAATGATGACCATTATATTTGTTTTCTTAGTGAGAAAATCTAAGTCATTTTGGGCACTGGTTCAAGGTTACACGATGAGGGCATGGACCCCATCCCTGAACTCAATAACAAACCTGAACCATAGTTCCTGAGCAGCGGTTGAGCCAGGAGATGAGAGGGGGCCCAGTCACACCACTACTGTTCAGAGAACTTGCCAAACAAACTTCAAATTTTTGACAATGACCCCATTTCCTAATTTCTCAACCTGGAATTATTTGCAGCTGATTTTCTTTTCTTGCCTAAAGGATTACCCCGAGTGATGGTGGGCACTCGGATTGTCAGGGTCACCTTTATCCTCTGTGACACATCCAGTGGCCTGTTCTCGGTCCTTATTGTATTGAATTATTTGAACAGCTGACATAGTTGATCAACCCCTCCTCCTTAAAGCACTTTCTTTACTTGATCTTTGGGGCACCACATTCCCTCTGTTTTCCTCCTACCTCACTGGCTGTTTCTTTCCATTGTCTGTTGCCGGTTCTTCCTCATCTTACCAACCTCCTAACGTTGGAGGCCAAACCAAGCTCATGATCACTCCTCCAAGCTTTTCTGTGATCCTGTTTTCCCACCTCGAGAAATGACAACTCTTTCCTTCTAGGTGCTCAGGGTAAAAGCTTAGAGTCATCTTTGGCACCTCTTTCCTCTCACACTTTATATCCTCTCTGTCAGGAAATCCTGTCCTCTCTTTCTTTGACATGTATCAAGAAAGTGACACTCTATCCATCCCCACCTCCACTACTTCTACCCTAGCCAAGCCACTATGACTCCTTCCTGGATGACAGCAAATTTTCTCCCTGCTTCTTCATATATACCTCTAAAGTCTACCCACAATACAGCAGAATGAACCTTTAAAATAATGTCACTTCTGTGCTCAAAACTCTCCAATAGTCCCCATCTCCCTCAGGGTAAAAGACAAAATCTTTGCAATGAGTTTTAAGTCCTTCTGTGACCTGGTACCTACAATTTGTCTGATTTCATCTCCTTCTACTCTTCCCCTTCTAATACCTCTCTGGCCGCATGCTTGCTTTCTCCTCCACTAACGTTGTAGGAATACTCCTGGCCTGGGGACCTTACACTGACTGCTCCCTCTGTGGGCAGCGCTCTTCCTCCACAGAGCCACATGGTTTACTCCCACACCCCTTTCAGGTCTTTGCTCAGACATCACCTAGTAGAGAAGGCTTCCCCAACCAACTTAAAATTGCAGCTACATTCCCCATCCAAGCACCCTCTTCCCCTTTTCTTGTTAATTGTTTCCCATTGCACATATCATCATTTGATACACTATCTATTTCACTTGTTTATCAATTCTCTCAATCCCATCCACAAAATGTAGATTCAATGTAGGCAGAAAAATTTTTCTTTGTTTTTTTTTTTTTCAAATTGCTGTATACCTAGTGCCTAGAACAATGTCTGTTACATTAATAAATATTTTTGAGTGGTCATATCTACTCCAAAGCCATGTGATGAAACAAGCTTCAAATAAAGCTCAAACCCAAGGCTCTGAGGAAGTTGTCTCCATGACCACTTATCTACTCACACTGCCCCAGAGAACAAGAAGCTGTATTGTTCTGCTTTATTTTGTTTTGATTCCCTTGTACATCATGTCCTTGTACAGTATACACAGCATGTCCTTGTGTAATGAGACGGCCGTCCTTTCCCATTTACTTGGCTCTGTTCTCCCTCTGTCATATGGTTTCTTCACTATAGTAAGTCAGTTCTGTTTTAAAGAGCAAAACTATGTAACAAACATGTGAAGAAATATAAGAGGTGGCCTGTATATCAGAGATAACTATGAGGCAATAAGCCTGAAGCAGAATTTTTTAACTATGAAAAACCAAATTATTTGAAAAGCCATGGAGCTCTTTTTTCCTGCTCTTAACCTTGAGCAAACTGGGGTGGTTAATAATGCTATGATCACCAAACTTGCGTTAATCAAAAAGGAAGAATGAGGTGTAGTGAGTTAGGGTAGGAATGGAATGGGGCCTACAGGTGGACGAAGGTGTAAATTGGGCATATGAATCGCTAATTTAGGATCACTAAATGCTTCAAACCACAACATTTAAATGTCTGGTATGTTCTGCTTTGGGGAAGTTCTCAGTTATATCCTTCTCATTCTGCATGTCAGATGTCCAAGGCAGCAAAACAGCCAGGCCAGGTCAGCAACGTATAAACCTGATATATGCTAATGGGATACTTTCTGCTGGTCACACACACAGGTCGGTTTCTGCTGTGCTAATGTGCATGGTCTCTCACAGTGCCTTATTCTCGTGTCATATGGTAGTGTTGTGTCCCACCATATGCTCCAGCAATTGTGCTTCTTAGAATTTACCCAAGTGAGTTGAAGACTTATGTCCACACAGAAACCTTCTCATGGATTTTTATTCATGATTGCCAAAAATTAGAAACATCCAGTATGTCCTTCAGTAGGTGAGTGGGCAGACAAATTGTGGAATATTATTTAGTGATAAATGGACATGAGCTATTAAGCCTTGAAAAATCATGGTGGAACCTTAAATGCTAATTACTAAGTGGAAGAAGCCACTCTGAAATGGCTACACACTGTATGATTCCAACTGTATGACATTCTGGAAAAGGAAAAGCTATAGAGACAATAAAAAGGTCAGTGTTTGCCAGAGGTTTGGGAGGATTAGGAGGGGGAATGAGAGAACAATGTATACTGAGGATTTTAGGGCAGTGGAACGATTCTGTGTGGTACCATAATGGTAGATATGTGTTACTATACATTTGTCAAAACCCAAACATCTGAACAATACAAAGAGAAGCCTAATGTAAACTAAAGACTTTTGTTAATAATAATGTATCAATGTTGGCTCACCAATTGTGATAAATAAATAAGCAGCCGGGGCAAGATGTTGATAACAAGGGAAACCGTGGGTGGGTGGAGAGCGAGGAAGTATAGAGAACTACGCATTTCCCACTCAACTTTTCTGTAACCGCAAGCCGCTCTAGTAAATGAAATACATCAATTTAAAAAAAGCAAAGGAGAATAAAGACCTTGTCAGACAAAAAAAAAAACCCTCCAATCTGTAGGCTTCTGAAACTGATGTAGCCTCCCGGGTTTGGAGGACACTTGGCTGATGGTGGACATTTAACCTATCCAGGTGTGAAAAGACTTCACCGCTTTGCTAAGTGTGAAAAAGTAATTATAGGGTCTTGTTAAGAAAAGTAAATATGTATGATTTATCAATACAGAGTGAAGACTAACATTTGTTAGTAAGTCACCAGCTCTGTGCTAGGTGCTTAACATAATTGTATTACCCTTTGTTCCCTCCCTTCTTCTCTCCCTTCCTTCCTTTATACATAGTTACTGAGTGGTCTGATACATACCACCGAAGATACAATGTCCTCAAAGAGTTTACTATCTAGTGGGGTAAAATGACTGGTTCAGAAAAGTCCAGTATGGTGAGGTCCATGTGCCTATGTTAGGGAGATTACAGGGTACTGTGCAGCACGTGTGAAGGGCACATATCTAACCTTGGGGGCACAGGGAAGGCTCCCATGGGAGGTATTTAAGTTGGGATCTGAAGGGTGAGTAGCAGTTTTTCAGGTAAGGGGGAGGGAGACAGGGCAAGGGAAGCAGATTCCAGTCAGGAGAGCAACCTCTTTGAAAGCCCAGAGATGAGTGAAGGTCCACCAATTTCAGTATAGAGGGAACTCATTGTGCCAGGAGCTACGGACACAAAGGATGGCTCTGGGGTGGTAAGAAAAGACCTGCCCTTGGCTAGCCAGGGTAGGAAATATCCTGAGGGTAGTGTGTAGCCATTTAAAAAGAGGAGTGAACCAAACAGACTCACTCTTTCCAGAGATTGTTGGAGTAGGGAGAATGGGCCAATGTTAGGGACAGGAGACTCTTACAATAATCTTGGCATGAAATGGTGGCATTCAACTAGGGGTGGAGAGAGCTTCAAGGAGCTGCAATCAAGAGCTGAAATCTGGAGGTTTTTTCTTTTCCTTTTTTTTTTTTTAGTTTGAGAGTGGTGATGGAGAGAAAGAAGTTAGAGAGGCATCTAAGTTTTCTGGCAACACATGATGGTATCTTTAACTGAGGAGAAAACAGGTCTGTGAGGTTAGAGGGAACAAAGATGATGATCTCAGTTTGGAACATTTGGTTTTAAATAGTCTGTGGGAGATAGGAGAGAGTATATGAATGTGAAACTCAGTGAAGACATTTGGGCTGACTACAGAGGAGAGTATGGAGGTTCCTTAAAAAATTGAAAATAGAATTACCATATGATCCAGCAATCCTGGGCATATATCCAGACTAAACTAAATTAAAAAGATACATGCACTTCAATGTTCCATGGCAGCACTATTTACAATAACCAGGACATGGAAGCAAACTAAATGTCCATCAACAGGTGACTGGATAAAAATGTGGTTTATATATGCAGTGGAATACTACTCAACCATAAAAAAGAATGAAATAATGATATTTGCAGCAACAAGGGTGGACCTAAGATCATTATACTAAGTGAAGTAAATTAGACAAAGACAAATATCATATAACTTATATGTGGACTCTAAAATATGATACAAATGAACTTATTTGTAAAAGACTCACAGACATAGAAAACAAACTAATGGTTACCAAAGGGGAAAGTAGGGGAGAGATAAATTAGGAGTTTGAGATTAGCAGATACAAACTACTATATTTAAAATAGATAAACAAGGTCCTACTGTATAGCACAAGGAACTGTATTCAATGTTTTGTAATAACTTGTAATGGGAAAGAATATATATATAAATATAATGAATCACTTTGCTGTACACCAGAAGCTAACACAACATTGTAGATGAACTGTACTTCAATTAAAAAAAAAAAAAAGAAATTTGGGCTGAAGAGAAAAGACTTGGAAGTTGTTGGTATAATGGTAGTGATGAAAGTGGGAGATTTATTTTTATAACAACCGTTCAGGCGGGTTATTTCTCTCCTTGTTTTCAGAAGAGGAAACCAAGATTTGGAGAGCGTTGTTAACTTGCTCAGAATCACGGAGTGATGGAGCCAGGATTTTTAACCTGCGCATTTCCGCTTCACACCACTGTGTCTGGGTGGATGCACTGTTTCTGAGTAATCTGGTGGTCTTGCTCCTACGGGATTTTTTTTTCACATCTGAGAATTCTGGAAAACACTTCTGCTTGTCAGAGGAACTCCCTTGGAGGAATGGCACTGTTCACAGCTCAAAAATTCCATTTTGAAGACTAGGGTAAAACACATTAACTTCATTATGAGAATTTCCTTTCATCTGGACAGAATGGTCCCAATGATACTTGGTCTCTGAAAGCAGCCCTGAATGTCTTTCCAAGCCAGCTTGTAGTGGGTGACAAACCTTGGTGTTACGTTGACCACCTGCATCCTCAGGCTTTAACCTGGCATTGGATACATCAGCAGAGTGGGCACAGAAGCAGACACCCATTTCACTTCCTGATGTGAGGCTGGCTCCTGGACTGCTCATTCCATATGTGTCTACCCCTCCCTCTGGGACATCCACTGATGTCACCTGTCTCCTCCTTGTGGGATTCCCTCATTTCCACCAACCTGACCCACACATTCCATCTCCATTATGTCCAGACAGCGCCAGAGTTGAAGCCTTTTCTTGTTTCCCATTCCAAGGGAAGCCGGCTGTTCATTGTGATGACCTCACCCCTCCTGGCATCCCTCCCCCCACCCCACCTCCCAGGCACTGTCATTTTCATCTGCATGGCCTGGGGGGGGGGGGGCTCTGACTGTGGCGGGACCTGCTTCATAGCTGACACCAAGGCTCAAGCTCTAACCTCTCACACTTTCTCATATAACATCTCATCTGCTGGTGGAATACATTTGTTTGTGATTACAGGCTGCACACAATATCATTGCACAGAGCCTTATGTTATGGCCCAGCGCCATGAGAAAACACATTAGTAATTTTTTATGACCCTAGTGCAACCATGCAGGATTTCCCTAAAACAGAAAACATGAAGGAGTTTTATTGTCTTGCACTATTAGCCATCCCTTATGGCTGATGCTTCTATATTGGAACTAACAGAGCACAGGACTTCCCAGACATTTTGGGTTGAGAGGTTTCTGACTCTAATTAGTGAACACCCCTTGTTTATCTGCTCTGGGGGACATAAAATTCATGAGGAAATTACAAACAAAAGGCATCAAGGTCTTGAATGTTTCTCTTGGTGTATTAACTTACTCCTGGGCTTAAATGAGATTCTCTTAGTAAGCCACTTCTGAAAGTAACTGAAATGATAAAAATTGGAAGAGACTAGTGAATTCTCAGGGACTCTCACCACTCCTTTTTGAAAAAGAGCATACAGTATGGACTTCCCATTAGACCAGGACAAGGTCTGGCTCTCCAGGGTGGGTCTCTGTCTCTCTGTCTCTCTCTGTTTCTCTGTCTCTGTCTCACAACACACACCATCTAATCAAAATTTCTAAAAAGGGAACAGTCGACTTACATGTGGTCTTAAGAATAATAATATATAATTCCTGTAAGAAGCCAATCTATTTGGGGCACTGTTAATGGTGCTCAATGTCCACCCAGGAGTTTTTGATAAACTAGCAGGAGAGAACTTGAGAACACTAGAACATTGGAACATTTTAACCACTTTTTTGTGAAGGACAAACTCAGTCTGAATTTGGCAGCTTTTAGAGGCCACTCCACCCAGCTGGGAGCGTGCTCCCAGGGGCCCATGGGGTGAAGGTAAGTCAGCCAAGAGTACAAGAAGACAACAGATACCAAGAAGGCAGTGGACAAACCCTATCCTATAAAAGGGTTTAAATTAGGGGGGAAAAAAAAGTAATATTGCCTTTTAAATGTAGAATACTAGTACTTGGCATGATGGTGCAATTCTTTAAACTCCACATAAATGCGTGATGGCTACTTTTCCAAACTGCACATCAGCCTTCAAAAATATACATCCCATTGAGGGATGGACTAAGGGGGAGAACCTGGCTGAGCACTTCTGTATTAAGAGCCATGGGAAAAACATGGTAGACAAAGCAAAGTAATAAAGCACAACGATGTTTGGGTTTCACATGGACTGTGCTATGGTTATAGTAACAAATTTACCAAGGCTCAAACATACTTAACCTCCCTTAAAAAAAAAAAATTCCTAATGTATTTGTGAGATACTCTGGGACAAAAGCTCTTGATGGCATCTCACTCCTAACAGAAGGGAAAAGAGGCATTTGCCTTCCACCCCCTCACCTCTCACCTTTCCTGGTCTTGAGTGTTATCACCCCTCGCTCACGGCTTCCAGGGAACACTTTGTGCTCAGGCTTGGTGCAAATGGCATTGATAGGCAACACTGAATGCTGTTAGAGTAGGAGACTGATTCGCATATGCCTTTTTAATATTTGAACTCATTTATGCTGCCATTTCTACACATTTGTTATACTGGAGACCATGTTCTGAATGCTATTCTGTACATATTGAAAGGCATTTTTATCTAACCAACCAAACATTGGAAAGGAGCTCCAGCTCAGCCAGCCCCTCCAGCACCTCATAGGGCGATTCAGCCAGCAGAAGGAACTGGGATTATCTCAGGAGCTAACCCCAGAGGTTAGGCTTCAGGCCATCCCTGCCCTTGCATGTCTTTTTCCTTGGAGAAAAGATCTTTTCTGATTTGATTCACTGGGCTGGTAAGTGAAGTGGGTAGCTAACCCCCGAGGGCACACCCAGAGACTCACTCATTAATCCCACTGCGCATTTAGTACCCGGTGAGGCTGGCTACACGGCAGACACAGATGCAACATGTGGCAATTTGATCTTGACTGTGATGTAATGAATACAATGTGTCCAGGGCTTACTGGACAGGGTGATGCCTCTGAGAAGCAGCATCATGAACTTATGACTGGAAGCACATTTTAATCATGTTTGGCTTCTTGTAGCTCAGTTTCAGATCGTGTAATCGGTGGAGAGCATCTGTTGATTGGCATGTTTTCCTAAGTTCAGTTATAGTTTATAAGATGTGGAAGAAAGAAACGCTGCTCACAGCTATTACCTAAGATTCACAGGACTTTGCTCAATTTGCAAATGCTCTTTCGGTGGTTGACTTTTTCCTTGCCCCTCTCCACCCCAGGTTTGGCTATTCACAGACGGGGAATTAAATCACTGAAGTCCAGCCTTCTCAGGTTTCCCTTCCCCTAGGAAGGGCAGATTTAGAATGGTTATAAGGAAATCAACTCATCCTTAATCAGTTGGCCCAAAGAGACCTAAAGTGCTCCTCCCCTTTCCTTTTACAATCCTTCCAATAAAACTTCTCTACTTTTTTTATCCTTAGGTGGGGAGCCCTCTTAGAGAGTTCACACAGTGAGTGTGGTTTGTGCATTCAATATTAAGATCTAATCATTGTCTCTTGAGGGCCGAAAAATGAAAACACTGGACAAGAGCCCACCTTCTGGCTTCATGCTTGTCAAGAACAGGATCTATTAGCCTTTTAAAGAAATACTGATAATAAAAAGCAGACTAAGTGAGCTATGTGAATTGGCATCTAATCAATTATTTTCTGAGCTTTTCCCTCTTAAGTTACTCAGGGCCGCGTGAGCAAACAAGATTTTTCTGTTCCAAGCCCTCTTGCCTTCCACAGAGCTTGCATAATATATAAGCCTGTGCACGCCCCCATTCTCTTTCGGGATGTTTTATTATCATCATCATCGTAGAAAAGGTCATATTCTCTTTAATTAAAGGGTATACAAGTCAGAACCCCCACCCCCACCCCATTCCCAAGCATCAAGAGGTGCAAAGCCAGAATATCCCTCCCATCGCCCACCAGCTGGGCCAGGACATCAGTGGTGCGAGGACAAGGACAGCCACTAGGGCCAGGCTGCTTTCTTTTTCCCACATTAGTTCCTCACTGTATTTGACCTAGAAATTTTGGATGTGAACGACATCGCATACTTGGAATGGTACTTTTTTTCTCCTTAAGCCTTTTGCCCTATAGTTGATTTATGTCTCCTGGGCTAAAATTGGACTCATCCTGAACATCAGTCTTTGGCATGGAAGACACGCCAGCATTTGGAGGGTTTCCTCCTCACAAATTGGTGCATTGAATGCTCTGATTTGCCTTTACTTTCCCTGTCTCTTCTATGCCTCACTCCTACTCTCTCCATACTCAACCTCCACCCTTTGACTTCTGCTACATATATCACTGGAAGAAGAAATGCATCTATGACTTTCCCTAAGTGCAGGCCAATTCTTCATTCTAGCGTGGGTGTGCCTGGTTTCGTGAGACACGTGCCAGGCATCTAAAGAGTGATGTTGGCTCTGACCAGTCAACTCTAGTCCTCATCGGTGTTCTGAAGCACCGACTCCACAAAGTCATCTTTGTTAACCCCTTAGCAGAGCAGAATAATGCCAAAATAAATCACAAAATACAAGAAAAAAGCAACTGGAGGGTAAATGGTAGTTTTAAACTTTTTCCTGTTTTTGTATTAAAGAAAAAAAGGCCACTTTCCAACCCTGGGCTTGAGATAGGTGTGATTAGTGCCACTGGCTGGTCTTTGCCACAAAAATGCTTCTCTTAGGAAAAAAAGCAGAGGAATTATCTAAGGCACCCAGTTTCTCTTATTTAGTTTGAATTTTCTTATAATTAGATTGAGAAAAATCCATTTCTTCAGGTGGCCTGCATTCCAGAATAAGCTTAAATGCACGTGTTTCCAGGCCTGATCTGAAATCCTGATGGGTGATTCCAGTGCAGCCTTGACCCTAGGCATTGGGCAGACCAGAAGCGGTGTTACCAGTTACTGTCTATTTTGTTAGAAGCTGGAGTTGTACTTGGGAGCGTGATTAATGTTGGTTCAATTTTCCCCTCCTTCCAGCCAACCACTGAAATCACTAAGGCTTCTCATAGGATAAACATATCTGTTAGTTTGTTCCCAAGAATACGTGTATACTTTTCCTTGTAGTATTAATTGTCTTCTTTTCATCACTTTCCCCTGACCCGCTGGTACCTTTCCTCTCCACTCTTCACCTAATTGAACCTAGATCCAAAGCCATGGATTCTTCTGGGGATCTGTTCACATATATCAAAGCTCAGTCAAGGTCCCCCTAAGTTGAAACAGACCTCAACGTTTCTACCTTAATTTTCTGTTCCTAGAGTCTTGGTTGTCTGTTTCTGGTACTTCATCATTATTCCCATAGAAGAAAGCAATTTTAAATATTTTTAATAAAAAATTCAGGAATCTGGATAAATACCCACATTTTCAAAGAACTCGGGCCTAAGGCTTCCTGCTTTCCCAGTCCCTCCCCATAATCAGCCAGCACTTACAGAGAGCATCTGATGAGGCAGCCACCGCGTTGGGCCCTCAGTTACATAATTTTCTTTCATCGTCACCACCAGCCTTTAGCATGGTACTATGCACAGGGTGGGTTCACAATGAGTGTGTTACGTGGACAACCTTATGGAAAAGAGTTATTAACCTAACATTGGAGCTGAGAAGACTGAGGCCCAGAGTAGTTAAGTGATTTGTCCAACATACTGAATTTGCCCTCTGTCCAGGCCATTGATATCTTTGTCACATGCATGTCCATTGGTTAAAGCTGCCATCCAGCTAGTGCCATAAACAGGACTGCCTGGCGCTCTGTCTCATTGCCCCAGAAAGGCACGGTGCTATTTACAGAGAGAACGCGGGAGACAGACCAGTGTGGTGTTTTGCCTCTTGGCCTTTGGAATGCAGTCTACAGCATTTGCTCCAGAAAACCTCACACAGATTTGTGTTTGCACAAAGGGGTCCAAAGACTTAATTATTTTTTGGGAGCTCTACTATTTGTCCTTTGTTAACCAGGTCATCCTTCAGACAGAAAAAACGCTGTGTATGACCCAGCCAAGGCTGCTGCTCAATGGGGTTGACAGCAGGCCAGAAACTCAAAGCCCTGCCCGCAGGCCTGAGCATGTCCAGAGAGTGAGCTGACAGAAAGCAGTTCTGTGTACACCCTGCATGTGTCTCTCTCCCCCACGCCTTTGTTTAAGCTGGAAGAGTTACCAAAAGCAATGCCCAGCTGACCCTTGTTGACAGGTGTTTGCATTGAACTAAATGAGAAAAAGGCGACCTGGCTCTTCTGAAAGAAGTAGGCAAAGCAGAATCCGACAGGCATCACCATGGCTGGATGTTTCCATGACTTGCAACGTTTCAAAATCTGAATTTCCATTACTGTCAGTGGCAGCTGCCACATCTGTCTCTCCCGGGAGTCATATATGGAAGTGCCCTTAAGGAAAGTCTTTGGGATTTCAACATTTGGTCTTTCTGCTTTCCCAACAATTGTTTTACACATATGTTCACATGACTAAGATTCTTGCTCAAAAGCCCCAAAGCACTTGAGAGTAAATTAAAAAGGGCCCAAGTGGTGGTCCCCCTAATTCTACAGCAGTGTGTTCTTGGTGGGGGTGGGGGGGTCTCTTGAGTGTCCATAAGAGAAGCATAGACAGAGCTGCTTGATCAATGAGTCCGTCAGAGCCATCAGCCACACTGATCCTGCTGAAAGCAGAGAGTAACTCCGAGTCTGGGGTGGGGGTGCTTCACTGAGTCCACAAATACTAATTTATCTTCATGGCATGCAGAGCAGTGTGCTAGGTAAAGAAGGACTCACCAGCAGGCTGTCCCCAGCTCTCCAGGTCAACCAGCACTTAGGAAATCAAGGAATTTCTGTGCTCCAGAAGGTTCTCCAGCTCCAAAAGTGGATATCAGTCAGCATTCTCATCCATCCAGACATGATTTATTTGTCCTTAAATATCAGCAAAACTGCAGTCAGAGTGACAAAGATCATCTAGGCTAGTGAATCCTTTTATGAAATCAACAGTGATTTTACTGTTTCTTACATGTAGAAATTCCCAATGTCTTCTCCTTAAAAAAAAAAATTCAGTTTATTTGAAAGACCACACACAGCTACCCATTTGTAGAAGTTATTATAATAGATTAAGTGGGAGAATGCATTTGAAGGGCTTCATATGTGTATGTCCTAGTCATTGACAGCTGCTGTTGTCACCCTTGTCACACCATCATCACTGTCATCATCATTGCAATTTGTTGCTTCCCTTTAACCAAAAATTAAATCAATGGCAGCTGAGAGCTTTGGAGTTAAAACCCTCTCTTTGTACCTTGCCATATGCTTTTTGAGAAGTGAAGTCTACTTTGCCTCTGTTTTTAGAATGAAGGCCTTCACATGAGCAGCAATGGACATCTCATTTTAGTACTTTTGTCAAGGCACCTGAACCATCCACTCAAAGAGCTTGTGCTACATGCCCCATGTCTTCTTTATTCCAAACTTTGGAAGTGGGGAGAAGGGAACCAGCATTTACTGAAAGTTGCTGTGTTCTAGGCATTTCTCATATGTTATAGGCTAACTTGTTTCCCCCTAAAGTTAATATGCTGAAATCCTAACTTCTACTGCCTCAGAATGTGACTGTGTTTGGAGGTAGAGTCTGTAAAAAGGTAATTAGGTTGCAATGACATTGTTAGGTTGGGACCTAATCCAACCCAACTGGTCTCTTTCTACAAAGAAGAGATTAGAACATAGACATATCTACAAGGGAAGGGCATGGACTCAGGGAGAAGATAGCCATCTATAGGCCCAGGAGAGGCCTCAGGAGAATCCAACCCTGCCTGACACCTTGATCAGCTTCTAGCTTCCAGAATTGTGAGAAAAGAAATTTTTGTTGTTTAAGCCACCTGGTCTGTGGTACTGTGGCAACCTTAGCAAACGAATACAACATATGTTATGTCCTTGACTCCGGCACAAACCAGTGTGTGTTTTATTTGTTTGTTTTTGTTTCTCTCTCTCTCTCTCTCTCTCCATCCATCCATCCATCCATCCATCTATCTACCTATGAAATCTGTCTATCTATCTATCCATCCATCTATCATCTATCTTTTTTTTTTTTTTTTTGCTTTTCTTTATTGAAGTATAGTCAGTTTACAATGTGTCAATTATTTCTGGTGTACAGCATAGTGTTTCAGTTATACATATACATACATATATTCTAAACCAGTGTGTTTTTAATCACCAACTTGTAAATAAGAAAACTACTGATGATTTGAGAGATAAGTTGTCCATGGTCTCACAGGTGGTCAAGCAGTTTGGCCAGGTTTTGGATTCTGCTGGAGGACACCTGACATATGGTAATATTTTAGTAAATAGTAACACTTATTATTTATTGTTGCCGTTGGCTTCAAGAAGGTAATACTCAACTCAGGTAAGCACACCTCTGAGAGCTGAATTTTATGCAGATCAGTGGAGGCACTTCACATATAGCAGGAGGGGAACATGTTGGCTTGCTGGAGGAAAAGCAGGAGCCCAAGCCCCATAAATATTGTTGAATTCAGCATGAAGTAAAACTTAGCTTTTTATAAGCCATGGATTGTTATGGAAGCCTCCAAAAAATGAGGTCTTAGATGTCAAATGTGCATTGATTTATAGACAGACTAAGAGGCATTTTGGTGGAAATATGTTCTGTAAGGTGTTAGGGTGCATTTATACCCACTCTAAAACCAAAAATGCTTTTCCAAAGAAGATCTTAAAAGTCTTTGCCCTACTCAGTCAAAGATAGCCCTTATAACATGGCCAAAGATTAAAGTTTATGTTCACAATTATTTTAAACCAAGAAATTACTCTTTGGCTTCTCAATCATATTTTTATTTCTTTTGTACATCTCATCAAAGCATTTCGATTAGAACAAGTCATTGAGGACAGAAGCCAAAATAAATAGTTGAGTTTAAATTACTACAGTGAAGGGACAACAGTTTCAGTCAGGCCCCAGTTATGGGGAATTTTCATAATTCTGTGAGGGTCTAGTGTTTATGAAATTGGCTTGCGCATCAATTTTTTTCTTCCTGATTTATTTCTAATTTCTATAGTCGTCCGTGAATTTCTTAGTCCATCTTGTCAAGCTTTTTCTGATGCCTTCTCAAAAGTTCCAGCCAGTTGATGGTTTGCTTTTCCTTGGAACTTGGCCTGAAACCAGTGGCCTTTGCCCAGCTGTCTGGCCATGTCGCCCACGTTGGCTACATGAGAACCAGAGGTGCCTGCCAGCTCCACTCCTTCCATCTCTGCTTCCAGGATGGACCAGGGGAGGCTTCAGCCAAGTGGAAATAAAGCTAGGGGACAAATTCACCCATAAATGTAGTCTTTGCTCATGTCCTTCTGGGCTGGCCAGGGCGCATCACGAAGTGGTTAAGTGCACAAGCTTTGGAGATGGACAGAGTCAGTTCAAATCCCAACTGCCACCTACAGGTCATATGACCCTGGGCACATTGCCTAATCAACCTGGTCCTCTTTCCTCATTTAAGTGGAGGTAACAACTACCTTGAGGTTTGTTGACAAGATTAAATGAAATAACATAGATGAAGCATCTAGGAAAGTATTTGGCAGGAGGTAGGTGCTTAGTAAAGGAAGACTATGAACAAAAGTTTGATGACTTCCTCTACTATAACTTCCAGTGCTTTCTGTGTGGTTGAGATTTTATTTTCAACACAACAAAGCCAGCCTATATTTCTCCAGAGGAGAAATACCACGGCAGCCTGATGTGCAATTGGGACTTAACCTTACATAAGACCCAAGAGTCCCCATGGAGGGCATTCTCCATGTGTTTCAAACTTGGTGCATCATCCACCAAGCATGTTCCCTCCGGAAAAGCAGGAGACCGCCCAAGGTTTGGATAAGTTCAGGGAAGCATCTGAACTTTTTGGGAGCTGTCCCATCAAAACTGGAATTGTCTGGGTTTTGACCACTGGGGCCAATATTCTCTTCTGTCTGGGCTTTTTAAAAAGATCAGGACACTTATTCCCAGTTCTCTATGACATTAGAGGCTCTTTAGCATGAAGACTTCACTAATTTCAACCAGAATTTTGTGGGTAAAAAAGATGAGTAATGTGAGAAAATGAATGAAGAGATTGGTGCTCATTGGGAGAAAAGTTACGGACTCCAAGGAGAAAAACAAAAGCTAACTTCATCAGCTGGTCTAAGATGGAGGGGGTTTTATGATGTGTTTGTTCCCAGCATTCTGTTTTGAATCTCTCCTACATTGCATAAATTAGAATCAAAAAGATTCTGATTTGAATTCTACTTCCAATATTTGTCAGATGGAATGACTTCTTACAACCTCCCCAAGGCTCAGTTTCCTCATTAGTAAAATGGAAATAGTCATAAGTACTCTGAAGGGTTGTTCATTCATGCATTCGTTCATTCATTCATTCATTCATCCAACAGCGTGTGTAAAGCACTTGGTCTGGCACATAGCAAGCGCTCAATAAATAGCAGCTCCCAAAAAGCTTCTGAGGAATCCTGATGATTCCATGTCCCTAGATTTCAGGGAAAATTTCACATTTGTGTCCCAACTTTTTTCATTTCGCTCAGGATTATTTTCCTACCTTTATGAAAAATGTGCTTGACCCATTAGAGCCCTCAGAGAAAATTTTCAAATAGAAGAATGTGAGTCCTCCTAAAATCAAACCAATATTACTGAACCTCACTGAGATGTCAGGCTCATTCTTTGTGGTTTTCAATTCACTTGAATTAACATGCATGAAAAATGCAACTAAGCTACCTCCAAATGCTATCAATTGCCCCTACGCTATGAAGTAGCTGGACAGTCAGTCTCCAGGAGAGAAGCATGCTCAGTGCCCGGGCCCAGGACCCCAGTACGCGCCCCCAGCCAGCTCACACGGGGCTGCAGGACCTTCTGCACACACTGCGGTTTCCTCCCATGCCCTGACAGTGTGCAGAGTGTATGCAGCCATTTTGCCTTCCTGGAGTTTACGACTTTGCAGAGCTTTGAATACTTCCTCCCAGCAGTATCATTTGCCTCATAAACAAATAACTCTTCTTTAAGTCATATTTTTTTTGTTTCTCCCCTACTTTGATTTTTGGTCCCCTTTTCTTTCGGAGTCCTGAGTTCTCTCCTGATTTCCATGACTGCATCTTGCACTACTCTGAGGAAAGCTATGATTTGAGTAAATACCACACATTGCTTTCATTAATATGTCACATTAAATTTAAAATCTCAAATCCAAATCAAAAGTTGGATCTCTTCACATTGTTCATACTTTAGGAAAGTCTGAGGGCTGGGAATAATTTTTCTCATGGGCCACACACACACGCACGCACACACACACACTGCAGCAGATTCTAATGGTTCCCAACAATTTTTTTTTTAACCTCCTCATCATCATGTATGTAGCACACTCCCATTTGTGGCATTTCTCCTCAAGGGTGATGATTCTGGGTGGGTGGGGCCATGTGTAGTTTGAAAAAGCACCTCCTCCCACCTCACCATACTGAGAACCACATTCCCAATTGTACAGAGAGAATAGGATTCCTCCTGCCTGCCCTGACGGCTTTATTGAGAAGAGCTTGGCCGCAGTGATCGTGCTTTGAAGTCAACCTTAATCTGCTTCCGAGATAAAGGGCCCTGCTGGAATTCCTTTCGGAGGGCTTGCCGAGATCGTTACCCTCAGCAGCCCCGTTCTACTCACAGCCTTTCTCCTGTCATCATGCGCCCACCATAGTGAGTAGTGAGCCATTGCCAGGTCAGTGATGCCCCCGACTGTACCAGGAAACCTTCCGAGTGCCGCCTTCCTACAGGAACAAAGAGAAAGGCCACTAGACAACAGCTTAGGTTTTCCTTACAAAAGCACAATGACCTGCTAAGAGCTTTTATAGCAGGTCCAGAATAAAAACAAACAAATGAAAACAAACAGGAAATGTTTTCCTTAGATTCAAACCATCAAGACTTCAAATTTCCCAACAGTAAAATAAGTTGGAGAGGCTTATAGAGGAAACAGCATAAAGCAAAGCTCCTCAGGAACAATTCCGAGAATGGCTTGCTTTCTAGACATGGGCAAACTGTCTCACCTACGAGAGTGCTTGAAACGGGGACATCATTCACAGCCCCCTCCTGTCCTTCTCATCTTCTCCATCAGAAGAACAAAACTAACATTAAAAAAAAAAAGATAAATTGGTATCACTTGCCATGTCAGGAAAGAGAATAAAAGTGCAGGAAAATGGAGAAAAGTGAGTAACTGATATAACATATATTTCCCGGGCAGGGGAGGCTTCTCCCAGCCCCGCAGGTGGGATGCGGGGGTCTCCAGACCAATGAGTGTGGGGCTGGCTGCAGCTTCTCAGAACCTGCCTTTCAGAGCCAATGATGCTTTCCTTCCAATAGACTTGGCTAAGCTTATGTTACCTTTTTTTAAGTTAGAAGGAAAGGGCAGTATTTTACCAAGAAGATGGTTTTTGGCTGCCTGTATTGAACTGCTCTGCTCTATTCTGAGCACTACCAGTGTTTGGAAGGAGTTTCCTCTCAGCCTGGCGTTGCAGGTACAATAGCACACAAGGGAGGAGACAGAATTTTTTTAAAAAAAAGAAATCACATTGTATAATTATAACTATGGCCAATGCTACATCATTTTCTGTGAACATATGTCATTAATAGCATGGTAGAAGACTAGCCACGTCCAAATATTGAATTTATTTTTTAGCCTTCACAGGTCTTAATAGTTGCCACTGAAACTGTCTGACCCAGTTTCTCATTACAGCAAAATTCCATTTTTATGGAATGGATTTAGAACTAAGATCATTCAGTTCTTTAGTAGAAATTGGTAATCAAGCTTAAGGAAATACTGCATGAGTTGGGGAGAAATTCAAGGATGCTTTAATTTCCACCATGGAACCAGTCTCTTTGCTCAGAGGAATAGAAAACCTCTGCCCATCACAGAATGGTGGGAGAAGACAGGCAGAGTAGGAACAAAGTTGGAGAGGGAAATTTGAGTAAGTTTCTTAGCAACCTGCTAGAGTCACATATGGGGAAAGAATACAACTAATCTGGCACCGTTGCTAATCAGAAACGTGACTACTGTGGAGTGGAATTATGTGTACCTGTGGAAGAGTTAAGCTGCCACAGGTGACCGAGTTTTTAAGACTTGTCCCCCATGGCAGAGACAGGCCAGTTTGAAACAGGTGGATGACCACGCTTACTGGCCTTATGTGAAAATGGTGTTCTGTTAAGTGTGATATTAATATATCATATTTCTCCAAGAGCAGGTTCTGTCTTGCAGACTTCATCTAACTAATTCTCACAGCATCCTTGGAAAGCAGAACATGAATGGAAAACTGATTTGTTTATATGTGTCTGGCAAAGTTCATGATTACCTAACAGGAACATGTGAATTTCCCTGGAAAAACAAGAACAACAACAACAAACGCCAACTCTACTGCAAAGACAGGGGAATGTTGAGGAGGCTTTGGCAGATGTTAGAAAGGGGTGAGGTAATAAAAAATGATGTGAAATTCAAATCTGAAGAAAAAAAGTTTTGGGAAAGCTAACAGATGGTCTTATTGTGGGTGTGGCAGAAATCTTTGGTGCTTTGGGAGAGAGGAAGAGAGAGAATGGGTAGCCCATTCTGTGACAGTTCTTATACAGTTGGGCATTATTTGCACAGAAGAGTTACACTCTCTTGAGATTTAGTTGAAGAATCATCCTCTGTCCTGCTTTTAATCGAAACATCTTACTATTTCTTAATAACAACAGCTACCATGTGGTGGGTGCTTACGAAGCATGGCCAGGCTGATTGCATGCATTCCCTTCAAGGACTCCATAGCTTTTGCGTTCTTGTTTTGCTCAACTAACCACACGGACCTGGGCGCTGAATGACACTCTGATGTCACGGGGGTGGTGGAAGTCAGGGCCAGCAGTCAGGCGCACTTCCGTCTGCTCGTGCCCGCTGCCCTACATGCGGGGCTGGTGGGCTGAAGCTGGAGGGAACAGGGCTCAAGTCTATAGGGCTAAATACTGAGAAGAACCTGGGTCCAAAGTTTAGATTCTGAACTTTTGGCTCAAACACAGGCACTGGTGGGAGCAGAGGAATGAGATGAGAGGAAAAACTTCTTGAGCAATAATAATATCGTGTAACTCATGTCCTTCCTTGACTGGAAGGACGTATGTGTGAGCAATAGGAGTCTTAATGGGCCACGTCGAGAGTGGAGACCCAGCAGACTCCCTTCCCAGGCAGTGGTTTGTGATGTCACCCACGTGGGCATCGCCAGCACTGACCTGGTCACCGGCATGTGCGCATGATGGTCTCGGTCAGCCCCTGGTCCCTCTACCTGCAATAGAATTTTTTTCCAGACTTGTCCTGTTCATTTCTCCCAGAGCTCTGCATCCTCCCTCTGTTGACTAACAGCTGAGTTATTATTGCCTCCCTCTGCCCAAGGACTTGGCCCAGACTACTGAAGGGGTTGAAACAGGAGGTTTCTGGAGGGCGCCCACCCAGTGTGCCATCCACAAGCAGCCCTCCCACCCACGTCTCATCAGAAGGAGCTCCTCTCCTGAGGGCGGCTCTGCCAGGACCTTGCATGGTGGGTGTAACCTCAGGGTATAGGTCCTGCCACCAGGAACTGATTCTGATGCAAACTCATTTTCCTTTCTGGGCACAGCCTTTAACTTAGGCCATTATGAAAACAGAACCTCCAGCTGCCTATCCGTGCAGGCCTTCATTTTGGGTGTGAATCCTGATGCTTGCACTTGCTAACTGTGACTTGCTAATTTGGGACCAGTCACTTAAAAACAGACAAAACAACCTTCTAGGCCTTGGTTTCCTTATCTGTTACATGGGGACACCAGCCACTAACTGAACAACAACTCGAGTGGAAACTTCAGATCATTTTTCTGTTTCTAGCCCTTGTAGGACAAAGAGACAAATAACAAGGAGTCAAGCTCAGTTTGGGGGGTTCTTTTATAAGTCAGTGTTTCGAACTCATCTGTCTCATCTCTGACAAGACTTAGTTTGATCTCATCTGCCCCTAGAGCGACGTCTCTAGTTCTATAAAATCCCTGCTGTTTAAGTTAATACAAATGCTTTCACAGAGGATTTCGGTAACCTTCACATAATCCTGTGACGTAGGTAGATTTGCTTTTTATCCCCACTTTACAGAGAAGGAAACTGAGACTTGGAGTTTTCTTTTGTTTTTTTGTTTTTAAGCAACTTGCCCCAAATCTCACAGCTCTAAGCAGAGCCAATACTCAAACCCACGTCTTCTGGCTCCAGTCCTCGGTGTTTGTCCCACGGCCCACGACAGTGAGGTCAGTGATGACCCAAATGATGCTCTGAATGATGACTCTGAGACTGAACACAATTCAAGATCTTCAAAGAGAGATTCTATTTGATCAATTCTGTCACACCAGCAAAGTGGGCTTGAAATCTGTAGAGAGATCTTTTTCAAAAATAGCAGATGAAACAACACTGGTTACAGAAAGTTCCATTTTCTAAACATTCCCATTGTACATCAATGCCCCAGCCATCAACACGAGGTGGGAGTGTGGGGCGGCCATACACAGATTCACCATTTGGAAGAAAGAGTAGAAGAGCCCTCGCAGAAACTTGAAACAGCACACAGCAGGAAATGAGGGAAAACGTCATACGTCGTAATTCTGTCTCTGTCTCCAAGGAGCAAACTGGAGAACAGATGCCTATGGCTTTAAGAGAAACAGTCATATTGAGAGAGTGTTACAGGTGCTAAGGAAGAGAATGTTTTTCATGCCTTGATTCAGGGGATTCCCAAAGGCCTGGGTCTGCTTTCAACAGCTCAGCCTTCAACGTGCGTGTTATCTGATGTGTGTTTATTACTGGGTATGAATGATGTGGGGAGGAAAGTACCAGTCCTTTCCAGGGGGATCTTGCTTCGCATCATGGCTCCATCACTTCATCTCTGCGGGAGATGGTCACCCCAAGGATCACAGTCATTGCAAAGAGCCTGCCTCTACCCGCCTCCTCAATTCTCCCTCTTCCTCTATGGCACTTCCATTTGTTCCTAATTATTTTTCTTTTTTTCCCTGCTTCTACTGGGCCAGAAAGCACTGGTTAAGACACACTCAGGATTTTTCTAAATCAGGCTTCATCATTGAGAACTCTATTCTCCATTAGAGGCAAGAAATGAATCGTGAGATGGGCAGGGTCCAACCTGTCCTTGGTCCAGCTGACTCTGGTGTATCAAGTGAGTCCAAACGGTGAGCAAGCTGATTCAGTTCCTCTAAGGGACTTCGGTTCTTTTCACCTGGACTTCTTGATCTTACCAAATATATCTACTTCCAGACATAGGCATATTACCTGGAATGTACACCAGAGAACCAGGTGCCCAGTGTCCCCTTACCTCTTTATTCTCAGTGTGGCCCAAATCTGTGGACTGGTTTTCTTTAGTCATGCTTATTACTAAGTGTGTGGGGTTTTTTTTTTAATCAGCAATCATATCTCAAGTGCCATATCTAATTTCCATCTTCTCTGATTTCTTGCGGTAGATGACCCAGTTGGGAGGGTCCCGTCCTGATTCTCCTTTCTTGCCATATAGAGCTTTTACCTCTGTGGTTGTTCCTCTTCTTTCTCCTGACCATGGATGTGACCCTGAATTTTACTCTTGGCCCTCTTGCCTTCTCTCTGCTCATTATCCTTTGACAAATTCACCAGCCGCTACTTTAAACATTGCCTCTATGTGAATGACTCTTAAATTTGTATCTCAAGCCCCACAAAGCTCTGCCTGGTAACAGTATCAGAGGCTGTAGTGTGGCATTTGAAAATGTGAGAGTTGGAGAAAAACATTAGCGGTGAATTCCAGATTCACAGTTTTATAGATGAATCAGCCGAATGTTATAAATGTGCCTGAGGTCACATCGTTTTATTGTGGTGGCGACCATAGCAGTTGCCCCAACCGACTTTTCTGCCCTTGTCTTCCATCACATCATGTCTTTGCACCAGCCAAACTGGGCTGCGGAAGCTGCTCCTTCTTCCTGGCCCCATGCCCACAATTTTTTACATTGTTTCCTTCCGGAAATGCATACCACTCCTTCCCCCACCTTTATCTAGAAAAACCCTATCTCTAATTCAGCACACATGAAATATTGGTGTTTATCTCCAACTTCCTCCAAAAAAAAAAAAAAAAATCCCAATTGATCAAAGTGGTGCACAATGGGCAGGAGAGTGGCTCTAGTGGGTTGGCATCCTCAGGGATCTCAGTGGGACCTGCCTGTAGGTTTAAGGGGACAAAGGCAATAAACCCCCTACCTTTGTCCTTTCCATTGCATTTCTTCATCACCAATAGTTAGTAAAATCCAGACTATCTTTAAATGACCACATGTCAAAAAGTTAAGTATCATATGAGAGGAAATTCAATGAAAACTTTTAAACCATTAAAACAAAACAAAAACTTTCTTTTCCAAAAGAAGTCCAAAATATCTCTTGGTAATTTAAAAAGCATAGCAAAGATTTTGACCCTACTAAAGTCCCTTAGACAATGACTTATTTTAGACATTATTGAAAATTTTTAGTTGAAAGGACAACTATTTTTATCAACAATGTGAGTCATATGCTCTTTCTTACCATTTATTTTATCTGCCTCCTACTTTCTCCCTTACCCACTCATGCAGTTGGAATATTACATGGTTTCCCAATTCTCTTATTCTAGTCAAGTTTTGGTTAGAATTTAATGTTAAATATAAGTATACCCTAAATATTTTTATATTTTGGGAAACAGGAATTTGTGCTGATGAATACCTTTGCATAGGTACTAATAAATACCTCACAAACGAATTTCTCCTTTTAATTTGTTATTAATCATCAGTGTTACTGGACAAAGATGTTAGTGGCACACTATTTTTAGGTCTCTTAAAACTAAATCTTTGCTTAGTCTACTGAGCTGCTTTGTTAGTTGTCCAAGAAAATTCATATTTAGTGGGACTTCGAATACCTGCATTTAACTTTTTACACAATGGCTTATAAAACTATCTTGACATTAGTAAAACTACACAGTCCCATACTCATGCCCCAGTAATGCCATGTCTGGCCAGGAAGCTGTATTGGGAGAGGACAAAGAGAATGAGGCCACACTTTGAACTTGATACAAGTCAGTTATACTTCATCCCCTCGCAGGGTGTGGGCGGGGGTAATGGGGCTGGCGGCATGGGGGGAGGACAGAGGCCATGATCCTGCGCTCCATGACACCATGCTGCCCACTGGCCTCCAGCCATCCACCTACCTGAGACCCCAAAGAGCCCAAACTTACTCTCACGACTAGTGAAACAACCCACAATTATATGGCACTGCGGCTTCATCAGTGACCACATTTTTGCATGTGAATAATAGCATATTATCACAATTTAATAAGGTTATTAGCAAACTTAAAATCCTGAGCCTTTCTTTTCTTGCAAATGAAAGCATGTTCTGTATCCAAACTCTAAATAGAAGCCCCTTCTCACACTCTAGTTTGTGGATCATCAGCCTGTCCAAAGTGGAGATTCCAGTGTCTGACCCCTGTTTTAAATGCGATAGTGCATGGGAAGTACATGGTCACTAGTATATCACTGAGACCCAGAAAGTGGCAACGCTTACTCCTATTATTAACAATTATCCCTGACAATTCTATGAATCCTTCTGAGATCCTGAAGATGGATGTCGTTAGAGGTCTCACGCTCTGAAAATTGACCAACCTGCCTTTCTTTTCACCTTGTACTTCTCCCTCATTGCACTTGTTGTGACTTTAAGACCAACTATGTCTGAAGCTTGGGAAATTCCAATGTCTGCACAGCTAGGAAGTCACAGCTTGGACCTAGTCCCTTAAAATCTGCCCCCTTTGCTAAACTCTGTTCCATTAAGGGCTGGGACCCTTTGGCTATGTTCCCCCATTGATTCTTATTCCTGGGGAATTATTCTGGCACATAGTAGGCACTCAGCAATAATACATGGTGCCCTGGCTCCTGATACAAGCAATGCCTTCTCAGTCCTCTGATTTCTGCTAAAAATGTAGCTGTTCTCATGGATTGATGCCACTTGACTCATTCTCCTCTAGGTCATGGAAGTCCCTTCGCTGTGGGACAGTGTTGGCTAAGACTGAGTTTTCCTCCCACACAGTACCTCATGGGAAACACTGGAGGGCCTGTTTTTTTGTGTGCTCAAAAAGCACGTCCTTTGCACATCGGGGACAATCGAGCTGCTTAGGTAGCACAGAACCCTCTGGAATGAGGAGGTTCTGTACACAACCATCTCATTTCACAGGGTTCAGTTAACATCTGCAAACACTAACAGCGACTAGCATTAGATAGTCTATGGTTATATTCACTTTTTTAAAAAAGCAATGGAGAGTTTCTAAGATCATTTTAATTGACTTTTCTATTTTTCATCTGTACCTAACCACAGACAAAAGGGAGCCAACAGTTCCCTTATGAAACTTTTAATTGCCAAATACCATAGGGTCTTTTTGATTGTGTGGTGCACACCCATTGTTAATGATGCTGATTGTTAACCATAATAGAGTAACAAATAAGACTCTGGCTCTGAAGCTTGGGAAACACGCATTTTCAGGACAGACAGGAAACCACAGCCAGGGCTTTGACTGACCTTGAGCTTTATTCTCACCTTCCCCGTCCCCTTCCTCACTTTCCACTCCCACGCATTCAAACACAACCAACCTTCAGCAAAAGTGGGAAGCCATGATCACTTGGAAATCATAGAATCTGAAAGCGGGAAATGATCTAGAGTCCTATTATTTCATCCAATTTCTTCATTTTACAGGGAAAGAAAATAGAGCCCCAAATGGCTCAGTTATGAGGCAAAGCTAGGGCCAGAGTCCTGAGGGATGAGTTAGAATACTCCAGACAAAGCCTGCCTGAGGGTCTACCCACTGCTTGGGATTTTATTGTACACCTTTAAGCTCATGTAGAGCAGAATCTACTCAGTGATATAGTTAATGGTCCTTTTGTATACTTTGATCTAAAAGCTGCCCAACCTCTAAGGCACATTTTCAAAGTAGAAGTAAAGAGAGAGAAAGAGGTGATAGGTACTTAATTTAGATGTTGGCTGTAGCTTCCTAGTCATACCAGAATTCCTCTTGATTTTATTCAGCTAAGTGAAGACCAAATTACCATCACGGGTGATTTTTATGAAGGGTTGAATGGTTTAATTAGCTTGGTTTTTATAGTAGCCTGAAGAGATCCGTCCCCACTGACTTCTGTGTTTTGACAAAGCTCAAACACTACTATAGATCAAAGAGAAGATAACACGAAATCTGGACATGTCAAGGGTGCTACACTGAGAGCCTCCTGTAAATGGGTAATTGAGGAGCTGTTTCCGAGCTGGACTCCTGACCCCAGAGGCTGTAACATCAAGGACAGAGATAACTGCAGTCTGGGGTGTCTGAGCCCTGGCTGCTGGGAGAAGTGGATCTTCATCCACACACCCCTGAGTATGCGATCGTCTTGGCAGTGATTCAGACTATCAACTAACTGCCTGCCCCTTGTAAATGTGTCGTTCAAAAGGAGACTTCCCAAAGTCTTGATTGCTTTCAAAATCTCAGGCTTCCTTCAAAATCAACATTCTCCTTATTTATTATTGACACTAATATCAACCAAACCAAAGCTATCAATGCCAAAGTTGTTAATCTTGCTAACATTAATGTAAGCCAATATTGGTTACAGATAATGTTTCATCTAATGTTGAGTGTGGTTGTATTCACAGCAGATTTAACCTTGGTTAAAATATCAGCTGTGTACCCTTGGAAATGACAGTTTTTCAGAGTCTCATTGTAAAGTGACAATAACAACACCTATTCTGTGAGGCTTTTGCTTCTTGGTGATTCCACAGATAGTGTGTTCACTGCAGGAAACAAGTTTTCTAGAGCAATGTATATTATCTTTTAAGAAATAGAAGCAAAAGTAGATGCTATGGAAATTAAACTTCCAATTGCAGTTTAAACTAGAATTAGTTATTTGAGAAACTTACTCTTTGCCCATATCTAAATCTTATAATTTCTAATCAGAAGAAAATAACATTTTTTTCTTTTGAAGAAAATCTCAGACTTTAATGGAGTTTTAAAAGTCTGACCATTCCCATAATGCTCTTGAGGTAATCAAAAGAAACAATAGGCTTATTTTTTAGGTGACTAGATAGATATTCATGTAAACATTTCAAATACTCCCAACCTTGTGAATTCTAAATTCTTGGGATTATTTTTCACTTTTGCTCCTTTCATTAAAATTTACTAAGGTTTTATTATAATCATTGTCAGGATTTTTCCAGGGGGACCTGAGGCCAAGTAAACATCTCACAGTTATGCTCAGATGCTACATGAATGGATTATGTAAAAAATGTGTAGAAGAACCAATTTTTCACAAAAACTTTCCAGTGGAAATGGCTATGAAGAAGGAATCTTAGCAAGTGCCAAGAGAGAGAATACATACTCAGACCTTTTCTATACAAAAGGGTCTGCTCTGAAATCTTGAGAAATGAAGACCAAAAAAAGGACATTCAGACATGTTGTTATTTAAAGATTTTATAGGAAAAGCATAAATATCTCATTCTGTAGCACTTAAGTTCCCCTCCACCAAAAGCAATTTATGAATCTGTGAACATGTCTGTTTAATGGAGAAAAGAGTAGACCATTCGTGGATGTACATCTATTAAATCAATGGGTTTTACAGAGTAGGCACAGGACCCTTTCTGGTTTCAACCTGCAGAGGTCAAGGTCTCCACCACAATTCTGACATAGAACCTAATAAACCGAGAGCAGTTTTCACAGCCTGCTTCAATGTGGCTTCCTGTGTATCAACAGCAACTATCGGCCACCTGGTTCACAGGCTGTTTGGATAACTAGCCCACATCAGAGCTGAAGGGCATGGATGCAGGTCCACTGACAGTCTGATTGATAGTCCGTTCTCTTTTGGGGGAGAAGGGAGAATGTTGGTCAACTTGCTGAAAAATTTCTTCCCAGATTTGAAGGACCAGGAGAGATTATCCTCCTGACCAGAATATATGTCAATTACAGAATATATCAGGACTATATCACAGCCCTCTAAGCCTGCTGGTTCGTTTTCAGTTTCCTACCCTTAGGAAAGACAGAATAGGATGGAGAAGAAAGAGGCGGGCTGACTCTAAAACTGTCAAGAGAGTGTAAAGAAACCTCAAAATTACAGTGTAGGGTTTTAAAAAATAAAACAAACTAGCAAGCATATGACACTATGTAAAGAGGCCTTATGTATAATTACTGGCTCTCCTTATCTCTAGTAAGAATTCTGTTTTGCAATAAGAGAAACCTCAAGTATTGAGGGATAAGCACATTCAAGGTCACATAGTATTGGATACATGATGAAAGATACTGGAATAGCACTTCAATTATGGTGACATTTCTAGTTATCTCTGTGCAATGTATAACTGGTTTCTTCAAGCCTAAGCAGCCGGGCACATTCACTGGAGACACATTACACAGGGTTTCCTGATAAACTACAGGATATCCAATTATATTTGAGTTTCAGATAAACAACAAATAATTTTTAGTGTAAGTATGTCTATGCAATATTTGGGCTATACTGATGCTAAAAAATTATTCTTTGTTTATCCAAAATTCAAATTTAACTAGATGTCCTGCATTTTTTACTTTCTAAATATGGCAACACCAACATTAGATATAAATAATTGTATTTCTTTGGTTCTGTTCTCCACCTGTTACTGAAGACTTTCTAATCTCTTTTAAAAACATGGGAAGAGCATTCCATAGAGAAAGAATAGTCTTTTCAACAAATGGCACAAATAAAGACAAATAACCCAGATTTTAAGATGGACAAAGGATTTGAATAGACATTTCTCCAAGTAATATACACAAATAGCCATAACCCCATGAATGTGGAATATTTATTAAATAAAAATATTGTAGCAATGCTTAATTTCTGTGTATGATAATTATATTATGTTTATATACAGGAAGGATTTTGTTTTTAAGAGATACATGCTGAAATATGTAGGCATGATGTGTCACGATGTCTGTAACTTCCTCTTAAATATATGTGTGTGTGTATGTATGTATGTGTTTATGTATAAAAAGAGAGAAAGAGAGAAAGCAACAACTATGGCTGAATGACAATTGGTGAATCTAGGTACAAAGTAGATATGTGCTAATTGTAGTATTTTTGAAACTTTTCTATAGGTTTGAAGATATTTTCAATAAAAATGGGGTGAGGAGAAAGGGGTTATATTAAAGTCCCTGAAGAGAAGACTTTTTTATTCTTTATAGTCTGAGTAGTGGTCCAGATATGTGTCATAAGAGTTTTCAGTAATACTTTTTGCAAGATCAGAAAGGTGATAAACTTTTGAAAAAATTTTAGTAATATTATTTTTCTGTTGCACCTCCCCTTTCTGGAATTCAAATTCTACATATGTCAGCCTGTTTGATATTATTTCATAGCTCACAGATGCTCTGGTTTTTTTTTCACCCCCGCTTTTTCCCCTCTGATTTCATTTTGTATAGATTCTATTGCTTTGTCTTCAAGTTCACTGATCATATCTTCTGCAGTGTCTAATTTCTGAATTTGATCAAGTATATTTTCCATCTTAGATATTTATTTTTTCATGTCTGTGATGTTGATCTGGATCTTACATTTTCCTCTCATTTCCTCATTATTCTCATACTTTTCCCTAAGTTTTGAAACTATGGAGTATACTTAAATCAGCTGTTTTAACACTCTTGTGTGTTAATTCTTTGATCTCTGTCACTTTAGGTCCGTTTCTGTTGATATTTCTCCTACTGATATGTCAATCTTTCTGCTTCTATGTATGTAGTAATTTTTCATTGAATGTCAGACGTCATTCATTTTATATTGTTGAGTGAAGTTAGAAAAGTATGGAGTCCTTTAAAAATTATTGTGCTTTGTTCTGGAATGCAGTTAAGTTACTTGGGAATGGTTTGATCCTTTCAAGGTTTTGCTATAAAGTTTGCCACTATTTTGTAGGCTCAGAACAACTTTCAGTCTAGAGATCATTTGGCCCCAATTCCGAGGCAATTCACTTCTGAGGACTCTACCAAACGCCCAGGTGAAGGAGGTCTTTTCTCTCTTTGCTCTTATCTAGCAAACTGACTATTCCAGGCTATGTATGAACTTTGGTGGTTTTTCCATCTGCTTCTTTCCAGTGGTTCTTTCCTTAGCCTTAGTTTCCCTGCACAAACGCATAGATCAGAATGCAAGACTCAAGGGAAATCCTCTTGCGGTTCCCTCCTCCTCTGGTACTCACTCAGAAAATCCTAGCTTCCTAAACTCTGAACTCTGCTTTCTCAACTCAGGGATCCCTCTAGGCTACGTGTGGGCTCCCCGTCCCTGTTCTGTGAGCTTGAAATTCCCTCCAGGCAGTGAGCCGGGTCCTTCCTAGGGATCACCTCATGTGTTTACCTTGTCTAAGGATTATCCTCTTATGCTACCTGTTGTCCATTACCTAAAACTCCTATTTCATGTATTTTGTCCACTTTTGTAGTTGTTTAAGGTAAGAGGGAAATTTTGGTTCCTATTATTCCATAATGGCTGGAAATGGCAGCCTTTAGTGACATTATTTTTATTATAAAATGAGAAAATGTTTGTTTAAGAAAATTTGGAAATTACTTACATGTAAGGAAATTAAAGCAAAATGCCCACTGATCATTCACCAAATACATGCAATTTTGGTATATTTCTTTCAGGTATTGTATTTCCTATGATTAGATGGCTTTAATTAAAAAAAAAACAAATAGGGAAATTTGAAATATAATTTTAATATTTATTTTTTAGTTTAACATTATTTCATAATTATTTTCTTATGCTCTTTCTTAAAATTATTTATAAAGCCTGGACAACATCCCAACATATAGACATATACTAAAGACTATTTAACATTCTCTCTACAGATGGACATTTAGCTGGTTCCCAATTTTGCTATTATAAATAATGAATATTTTTATACAGATATTTTTGTTTAAATTTGAATGACTTAGGCAACACTGGATATAAGTATTTTAGGGTACTCAATTCATTTTGCCAAGTCGATCTCCAAAGGACCGTATCATTTAGAATATTTTATTCACACACTACATGTAATTATGAAGTACTTACTGTGTGCTACTCACTGTGCCAAGTTCTGATGATGTAAGACGAACAAGACCCTGACTCTGGGTTCTAGGAGCTCACCGTCGACCTGTGGAGATCAAAATGTTAGTAAGTAAGTGCTGCAAAGCATTATGGGAGTTCTGTACGCATATGAGCAGGATGCAGCGAGTCACTGTGGGCAGACCACTGTGTGCACTTCATCGCCTTACCCAGAGTCTGATGCAAAGTAGGCATTTAATAAATAGTTGTTGGAAAAAAGAGTGAGTGAGTGAGAGAGAGAAAGATTAAAGAAGTGAATGTTCAATCCACTTAGTGACTTGTTCAGAAAAAGTTTCTTAGAGGAACCTGTGATTTGTAATTAGCATATCACTTACTCATTCGCACATTCACTTAACAAGTGTTTTTTGGGCAGTGTGCCAGGAACTGTGCTAAGTGCTAAGGACATCTCTGCTACTGTTCCTGTGGAATTTGCTGCCTGGCAAGGAAGACAGATAACAAATAAGCAATTAAAATAATGGAGGACATAGGGTAGTCTAAGAATACACAATAGGAGTGAGTCACTTAGTCTAGGGATCAGTGGAGGCTTCCCACGGGGAGTGACAGTTAAGGCATGATTTGAAGTGTGAGTAAAAGTTAGAAAAAAGGAGAAAGTGAAAAATAGTTCCAGGCAGAGGCAGTCATATCATCCATCTATATGCAAATAAATGCTTTTCTAATGTTTGATGTGGCTTAAAGACAGTTTATTTGCTTATTTTCACATTTCTCCTCCCAGCAATGTGGTTTATATGGTCCTTGATTTTCTAAACCTTTTCTTCTATGAATAGTACAAAAGTAAACTTGACCCAAGATCCTATCCATATTCAAATTTAATGGGATAATAATCCAAAGGGTTTAACTGTGTTGCTTTAATACTATCCCATGTGATAAGCAATGTTGTATCCTTTCTATAGCGGAGGAACCTGAGCCATAAGCCACGATGTGCAGGTGGTACATCAAAGAACTGGTCAGCCCACGTCACCGCGTCCCTCAGCCTGTCTGACTCCACCATGGGGCCATCCCAGTAAATCCAGATTGCTGATTGAGTTGACCACCAAAAAGGTACAATATGTAGAATTTATATATATGTGTATATGTAATTCTCTCTTTCTGGTTAGAGATCACTCATGAACTAATGCCGTGGACCAGGGTCTGAAGTTTTTTAAGTTGTGCATTGTTGTTTCAAATAACATCTTTATTTATCTGAAACTGAGACGTAACGAGGTGTTCTAGAGAAGTATATTTCCATATAATTGAAATTTATCTCTTTTGGGCACACTACTTTTTACAAATACAAATGTTTGTGAACATAAATAATTCTAAAGTGAACTGCACACTCTCGTCTTAAAAATGTTCCTAACCACCATTTAAACTGGTATCTCAGTCCATGAGCATCAACTATTTTCTATCATTTGTTGGTTATTATTAATTATGTATCTGGCTCTATGCCAGGAATTGGGAATAAATTAATCAAAATCCATAACAGACAGAAATTCTACGCTCAGAAGGAAAAAAAGATACTAAACAAGTCAGTTCAATGTGTCCAATAAGTATGCTGTGTTGAGGGAATTTGATGCGGGGGCTGTTTCACCTGAGTCCAGGAAGACATCAAAGGTAAGACGGCGTCGGAAGTGTACTGTGACGGTAGGGGAGAACGGTGGTGTTGGGGGCAGTGTGGTGGTGGACGGCAGGATGCTGCTTCTCAGGCTGAGAGGAAGAGCTTCCCAGGTGGACAAAGCATAAGGTACGTTTAGAGAACTGGAAATGGGCCAGGGCCAGGGCAGTGCGGTGGGAAGTGGCCAAGATGGTGCTGAGAGGGCAAACTGGGGCCAGCTCAGGAAGGGCTTCGGATGCTGCACCGTGGATGGGCGTCAGAGGTTTCTAAGGCACTGAGGGAGTGGCGGGATCTGCAATGGTTTTGGTAAAGATTTTTCGGGGAGAGCCTGAAAAATTACGCACAGGCTGGTGGGCAGAGACTGGAAACAGAGAAGCCAGGCAGGCATCTGTGAAAACAACACAGAGGGGTAGGTGGAGGGTTGACTTGGTCCAGGGAGGAGGAGAAGAGGAGGAGCTCAGGCCAAGGTAACAGTGCACACGAGGCAGTACGGTATAACTGAGAGCACAGGTCTTCGAGGCAGATCTGAGTTGGGATGGAGACCTTGCTCCTTACTGTCTGAAGGACCTGGGGCAAACCACTCCACCTCTCTGGGCTTCCATTTCCTGGTCTGTGGAATGGTGTTCTTAATACCTTACAGGAGGGCTGCATTAGTAAATGAGATAATAAACTAAGTACCTAACACTGAGCAGGCAGTTTGCAATTTAGAGTTCTTTTCCTTGTCCTAAAAGACCCAAGCCATGAGCCATTCATTTTAACAGATTGGGTGGGTTGGCCCTCTCTTGCTATTAGCTGTGCCTTTTTCAGTGCCTTTTTTTCAACAGATATGCATTGAGCATCTACTGTGTGCTAGGCAATGTCACTAGGCCTGCCCCTATGACTCCAGGATCCCCTGAAAACTGAGGATTTCTGTTGGCTGTGGGCTCAGAAAACAGAGAGCTCATCATGCTGTTAATGTATATGAATGTGTGAATGTACATAAAGAAAGAGAGACCCTCAAGGCCTGCCCTACCATGTAGAGTGCTTGGCTTTGGGACTTCATGCTGCTCAGAGCGCTTTCCTCCAGACTGCTGGGTTCTCACACATCTTCCAGCCTACCAGAGGAGCCCACAGACATGGGAGACCTTGCTTCTGCACAGATGATGGTGCTATGCGGGGAGTGCTGCTGAACACAGCAGAGAACACTGGCTTACCCTGCAGCATTATCCTAAAAAGAAGAATGTCCGGCAAGTAGAGGGTGTTGGAAACTAGACTGTCAGTCAAGGAGCTATGGAATCCACTCCTGGAGCTGCCTGGGACAAGACACGTTCCCCTAGACTGGCTTACACACTATAGCCATTTGTCATAAGAGAGAGGGATGGTCCACCTAATGCCCCTGCCCCAGCCCCTGTGAGTCCATGCCGTCTTCCGCCTTTGCAGGGAGATTGTAGCTCGCATCTCCACAATGCATTACATCATCTCCCAAAGGCAAGGGCCACTCGTGAGTTTTTGCTGGCTAAGACCTCAGGGCAGGACTTGGTGTTCTTGATATAGAACATCTGTCTGGGGAGGCATAGTTGAGAAAGAATGAAGGATTTTCTGGGAGCCCGACTGGCTCACTGAGCAAAGGCCAGGAAGCATTTGGTGAAGCAGTGGGAAGGCTGTGATATGTAAACACGATGTGGGTGTGTTTCTCAGGAGTGACTGGGAATCGGCAGAAATGGATCACAGGCCTCCCTTGTCCTCAGGCACAGGGAGGGAGAAGGAGCCTTGTAATATATGTGTGTTTATTTATTTGAGTCAATGGATAAACAGATATGTATTACCCTGGAGGTATGAATGAGTCTCCATGTGTATCATCTTTTTTCCTTCACAGTTGTTATTTGTACATAACTCACTCTTTGCATAGATAGTTTCCTCTGGTCAAATGCCTCAATGTCCTAAAATCAGTTTATCTACAAAATGTTTTCTTAAATATGCTAATAGCAACATGGAAAGTAAATAAGCCCCCTTTTGGCTATCCATATTTCTGTGGAGATGGAGAAGTTGAGTAACAGATTCCTATTCTCTAAAAGCAAAAAAAAAAAAAAGACACATAGTGTATAACAGTATGTTCAACTAACCTGGCTGACAAGCTTGACAGAAGCTTGTAGGAAACAAGTCAGAGGATAAAGAGCTAGAACTCTGAGGAAAAGGGTAATAAAGAACTTAAATGGCCATTTATCAGAAATTCTGTCCTAACTTCACTAGATTTGGAAAATTTGTGGCTATTGGGGCTCAGCAATTGGAAAAGAGACTATAGGAATGATATAAAGAAGGCAGTTGGAAAAGATGCTTCCTACTGCTCAGGACCTCCTGAGATAAGGGAGAGAACTGACCTGAAGGTGCAGTGGCTTTTTTCTGTTAAGCCCCTCAACTACGTAGACGTGGCTACTTGGGATATTGAAAAATATATATGCTGCCTACATGTGCACAAAAGTGTGTGTGAGGGGTGTTGTCCACACCTAATCATCTTTCAAGAAGTGATTTCAAATGAAACCCTTTCTTCTGACTCCTCTCCTTGGCCCCAGACCAGGTAGAATCTCTCCCTTTGTGTCCCCATTTTGCTCCGTATATTCACACAACTTTTATCCCACCTATAATTCTGATTCCCCATCTAATTCTGGTCAGGGATTGTCTGAGTTCTTTGTGTAACCATGCATCTAACACAGTCCCTGAAACATAATAAAGTATGCAAATTAAATAAATTAATTTATGCATATGCAATATACTATCTCCATTTATGCATTTATACACAAATAGAAAAAAAGTATGTCATATGTTAGAGACGTAAGGGTACATGAGCTGTCCGTGAGATGTTTGTACTTGTACTTTCATAAGTAGAGTCTCAGATATACTTTAAATCGATGTTTCTCAAGAAAATATTATGATTCAATTAATCTGGAATAGGTGTTTTGCTTTTTTGTTTTGTTTTGTTTCAACACTCCTCAGAAGATTCAGATATGCTGTCAGCCTTACAAACCACTGATTAAGGAGGAGAAACGTTTATTTTGGGGAAGTCCAATTTATCAAATTTTTTTATGATGTGTGATTTCTGTATCTCAAAAATATCTGCCTAACCAAAGTTATAAAGATTTTCTCCTGTTATTTTTTTTTCTAGAAGTTTTATACTTTGACATTTACATTTAGGTCTACAATCTATTTCAAGTTAATTTTTCTGTGTGATGTGAGGTTGGGATCCAGGCTCATTTACATACAATGATTTACATTCAGTCAGTTCGATCCACTTAAAGTTTACAGTTCATTAGGTTTTGACAAATTTATGTACCACCACACCACCACAATCAAGATGCAGAACATTTCTATTAATGCTTTCTCTTTCCATTGAACTACATAGGCATATTTTTCGGAATTCAGTTGACCATATATATGTGGCTCCATTTCTGGAAATGCTATTACGTTCCATTAATCTTTGGGTCCATTTTAGCACTAATGGTACATTGTCTTGATTATATGAGTTTTACACAAGACTTGAAATTGGTCTTTAAATTTTTTTTTTCTCAATATTGTTTTGGCTATTCTGTTTCTTTGAATTTCCATATACATTTAGCTTGTAGTTTGATTGGGGTTACATTGACTTTATGAATCAAGTTCAGAATTAATATCTTGGCAATATTAAATCTTCTTATCCATGAACATGATATATTTCTCCATTTATTTAGGTCTTCTTTAATTTATCTAAGTAAATTTGGTAGTTTTCAGTAGTAGAAGCCTTTCTTGCCTTTCATTAATTTTTTTCTTAAGCATTTTATGGTTTTGTTCCTACTATTATAAATGGAATTGACTTGTTTTAATTAAACTTTTTATTTTGAGATAATTGCAAATTCACATGCAACAGTAAGAAATAATACAGAGAGATCCCATGTACCCTTTACCTAAGTTTCTCTTAATGGTAACATTTTGCAAAACTAGAGTGAAACATCAAAATCGGGATATTGTTGTTGATTCAGTGAAGATACAGAAAACGTCATCAAAGGATCCCTCAGGTTGCCCTTTTGTAGCTAGACTGACTTCTCTTCTGTCCTCACCCACTCCTCAACTCCTGGCAATAATTAATCTGCACTCCATTTGTATACTTTTATTATTTTAGGAAGGTCATATAAATGGAATAATAAAGTATGTAACCTTTTGGGGATTGGCTTTTTTTCACTCAACATAATTCTTTAGAGATTGAAGGTTGTTGTGTGTATCAATAGTTTGTTCCTTTTATTTCTGAGAAACATTCCATGGTATGGATTTAATGGTTTGTTTAGCAATTCACTCATTGAAGAGCATCTGGGTTATTTCCAGTTTTAGGCTATTACAAATAAAGCTGCCATAAACATTCATGTACATGTTTTTGTGTGGACATAAATCTATTTCTCTGGGATAAATGCTCAGGAGTGCAATTTCTGGGTTGCATGTTTTGTTTAAAAAAAAAAAAAACCGTCAATCTGTTTTCCAGAGTGACTGTATCATTTTACATTCCTACCAGCAATGAATTAGTGATCCCCATTCTCTGCATTCTCACCAGCATTTGGTGGCTCACTTTTTTAAAAATTTTAGCTATTCTGAAGTTGTATTATGATATCTCATTGTAGTTTAATTTGCAGTTCTCTGTTGGCAAATGATGCCATCTGTATATCCTTTTCTGTGATATGTCTCTTCATATTTTTTGCCCATTTTCTAATTGGATTTGTTTGATTTTTTTAACTGCTGAATTTTGAGAATTTTAAATTATTTCTAGGTTCTAGTCCTTTGTCAGATATGTGGATTGCAAATATTTTCTTGCAGTCTGTCACTTGTCTTTTCTTCCTGTGAACAATCTTTCACAGAGCAAAATTTATCTATTTTGATAAGATTCAGTGTATCCGTTTTTCCTTGTATGGATCATATTTTTTATGTCAAGTCTAAGAACTCTGCCTAGCCTAAGATCCCCAAGAACAACTCCTATTTTTTTCCCTGAGTTTGTAGATTTGTGGTTTGCATTTAAGCCTGTGATCCATTTTTTGTTAATTTTTCTATAAGATGAAGACTTAGGTCAAAGTTAATTTTCTTGCCTATATATATCCAATTGTTCCAGTACCATTCGTTGAAAAGGTATCTTTCCTTCATTGAATTGCTTTTGCACCTTTGTCAAAAATCAGTTGGACACATTTGTGGGGATTTGTTTTGGGGTTCTCTGTTCTGTTCCATTGAGCTATGTGTCTATTCCTCCACTGATATCAGAGTCCTGATTAGTATAACTATATAAGTCTTGAAACAGAGCAGACTGAATTCTCCCACTAAAGTTATTTTAGCTCTTCTAGTTCCTTTGCCTTCAATATACATTTTATGATTTCAGCTCTTACATCAAAGTCTTTAATTTATTTTGAGTTAATTTTTGTGCATGGTGTAAGATAGTCATCTAGTTTCATTCTTTTGCATGTGGTTGTCCAGTTTTCCTAATATCGTATAATAAAGAGACTATTCTTTCCCTCATCATATGTTCTTTGCTCCTTTGTTACAAATTTGTTCATATACATGTGGGTTTATTTCTAAGCTCTCAATTCTGTTCCATTTATTGGTTTGTCTGTTTTGGTGCCAGTACCATACTGTTTTGATTACTATAGCTTTGTAGTATAGTTTGAAATCAGGGCACATGATACCTCCAGCTTTATTCTTCTTTCTCAATGTTGTTTTGGCTGTTCAGGATCTTTTGTGGTTTAATACAAATTTTAAAATTATTTTTTATAGTTCTACGCCATATGCCATTAAAATTTTGATAAAAATTGCTTTGAATCTGTAGATTGCTTTGTGGAGTAAGGACATTCTAACAATATTGATTCTCCCAATCCATGAACATGGAATATCTTTCTATTCATTTGTGTCTTCTTCAGTGTCTTACAGTTTTCACTGTGAGGACTTTCACCTCCTTGGTTAAGTTTTCTTTATTCTAGGTATTTTATTCTTTTTGATGAAATTGTAAATGGGATTTTTTCTTAATTTCTCTGATATTTATTACTGTATAGAAATGCCACAGATTTCTGTATATTTATTTTGTGTCTTGTGATGTTACTGAATTTATTTATTAGTTCTATTTTTCTAAATTTTGAGGTGGGAGCTTAGATTATTGATTTGAGACCTATCCTCTTGCCTAATAATGTATTTAAGTGCTATAAAATTCACTCTCAGCAGTGCTTTAGGAATGTCCCACAAAATTATCATGTTGTATTTTTGTTTTCACTCAATTGAAAGTATTTTTTAATTTATCTTGATACTTCTGCTTTGACCCATGGATTATTTAGGGTTATTTATATTAATGTTGCTTAGTTCCCAAGTGTTTGGAGATTGTCTTGTTATCTTTCTGTTATTAATTAATAGCTTGATTCTAGTGTGGTCAGAGAACACAGTCTTTATAATTTCAATTCTTTAAAAGGTTTTGAATTTTGTTTTATTCCCAAGAAATATTCTATCTGTTACTTAGGGATTTGAAAAGAATATATATTTTACTGCTTGGTGGTCTTCTATGTAATTAGATCCTGTTGGTTGATGGTGGTGTTATTTCTTTTATATCCTTGCTAATTTTCTGTCTAGTTGTTCTATCAATTGTTGAGAGAGAAAAAGGTGTTGAAGTCTCCAGATATAATTGTGGATCTGTCTATTTCTCCTTTCTGTTTTATTGGGTTTTGCTCCACATATTTTGCAACTCTGTAGTTTGGCACATAGGATTGCTATGTCTTCTTGGTGGACTGACCCTGTCACCCTTGCATAATGCCCCTCTCTGTCTCTGGTAATGTTCTTTGTTCTGAAGTCTACTTTATCAGATATTAATATAACCACTTCTGCTTTCCTTTGACTAGCATTTGCATGATATAATGTATCTCATTCCTTTACTTTCAACCTGACTGTATCATTTTATTTGAAGTAAGTTTCTTATAGACAGCAGAGAGTTCGGTCACATATTAAAATTGGCTATACAATAGTTAATACCCAATGCAATTGACAAAATATCAGTATTTCTACCTTTCAAATCCAAAATAGAGCCACATGACTCTGCAGAACAAATAGGCAACCTTGGAGCACATGCCCAATACATGCACTTCACTATAGCATGCCTAACCAAATCCCTCTGGATTCCTCTCCTAACAAAAGATACTTTCCCAAGGCCTCCCTAAGACCCAAAATGAAAATGTCTTGAGAATATGCTAGTTATCATAATGTGGGCGGTTGGTCCAAGGGGACACACACTCAGAACTTCAAAGAAGTTCTCAGTGTGAGACTTTAGAGGGTTGTGGTGAAGAGTAGAAAGTTGGATGCAGTTTGTCTATCTCATTACCCTTCTTGCTCTATATCTAAGTATAGAGCCTTACTGCCTTCAGAGGTATCCTCGTGTGAATATTTCCTGGCTGACAGAAAGTGTTCCATGTGGATCCCCTTCACCCTCTCTCTGCTCTCTTTTCTCTCTTCCCCCCAGCAGTCCCTGCCTCTCTCCTTACTCCCAAAATAAGTCTACCTTTTATTCATAAGCTATGGGCTTTCCCACAACCTCCTCTTGTCATGAAAATCTTCAAGATTTCAGCTTGGAATATGAGTCACAGCTTTCTCCCACGCCATTTTATGAAGTAAAGACTTATCATACCTGAGGTTGGAAGAAAGGACGCAGGCTGCTTTCACTTCAGGTAGAAGGATGTTGTCATTTTTCTGATTTTCCTTTTAAATTTCCACTTAAAAAAAAAATCAGATATCCTGCATGAATGACTCTTGGAACTTATTATATTTTTTTTAAGTGTGTCTGTCTCCTTCCTGAATTTTCTTTCCATCATCCAGCAATTTTCTACAGATTTAACCTTGGGAGAGGCCATGCCCATCCTAACCTTGACTTTTCCCAATTCCTGTTTTGTTTCCTTTGTTGCTGGAGGTGGAGGCAACAGCAGTTCCACTTCACTTATCTTCACTCTGTGTTTGGCTCCTTTTCTTATCCTGTGCTCTTTGGTAGGTCTTGTTAAATTGTGCTACATGTGCTTTGACCTCAGTCTACACAGTGAAAGTAACAATTAAAACTGCCATCTCCTAAAAAGGAGTTTTAATTGTCAAGAGGGGCATGAGACTCAGGACATGACATGAACCCCTCCAATGTGAAGCTCCTGCAAAGAGACGGTAAGTTAAGAGACCCAGTGTGAACCCTGAAAGAGACTTGAAAGCCACAGTTCTTGAATTTGTCACCTACAGTCTGAAGTCTTTTCTGCCCTGAAAATGTCCCATTTTACTCATTCCACCTACTGAGTATGAGCTCCAAATGACTGGACAAATTCTTACAGTTTCAACTCTATTGAAGCTGCTGCCTGAGATGGAATTGCCCAGCGGCCCCAGAAGCAGAAGAGGCTGGAGCAGCTACAGAGCAAGGCTGGGAGAGCCTCAACACTGACCTCCTGGCTTTGCTGTGCTCACAGCCTCTCAGCTCCCAGGGGCTCAGCTTGCTGTCAGTCTCCTTCTCTGAATCTTGAAGCACAGGACCTCTGGCCTTTGTCTCTCGAGACCTCTAGTGTCCCACACCATGACCTGACTCCCCTCATCTTCCCCAGATGTGGGACATCCTCCTGGCTTTAACTTTACAAACTCTACTGAACCCATCTCAGTTGCTGCCCCACCACCCACTTCCCAACCAGAGAAGGGGTCCTGGATGCATACATGACATACCTCCCAGGGATACTGTGAAGCTAAAATGAGCTGAAGAGATGTTTTTAATGATGGAGGTAGAGGTAGAGATAGTTAGTGGATGCAGTAGTGGTTGATAGGACTGAGCAAAGAGTAACTGACCACCAGCTTTCAGAGGGAAAAGCCGTGGGCTCTCTAAATTCATTAGCTCAGAACCAGGTACAAATTCTTCCCCAGGCTTGTAGTGTAGAGACTAAAGATCCCAGGAAACCCAGCTCTAGTCACAGATCTGTGTCTACAGCTCTCTAGCAGTCATTAAAACTGTTTCTGCTTACTCAGCAAGGCCTGTTTACTGGGGATTAGGAGAACCCATAAAACATTGCACTCTATTCAAAGTCTTCTTCAGATAAACCCTCTAAAGCTTTGAAGTATCCACTTGCCAGGGATTTTTCATTACCCCTTATCCCCTTGGCCAAGTGCCTCTGTGTGTGTGTGCATGCATTATTTATTTTAAAGGTCTTGGTATATCTAAAGATCAACCCATACCACAGAGGTGGATGGGGAATATTTTTATTTTTGGGTCATCAATACAGGATATCCAAATATGCCATTTGTAGTCCTATCCCTTCCCAAGAGCACAGTGTGCTGGGAAGGGTACTGGGTTGGGACTTAGAGACCTGGCCTGGAGTAGCAGCTCTGCCACCAACTGGCTACATGACCTTGGGCAAGTCACTCCAAGCCTCATATATAAAGTTAAGGGATAGATAGATGAGCTCCAAGCTTCCCCTCTAAAAGTTAAAGCTCCAACTCGACTGGCTCGGTTTCCAGCTGAAGACTCAGTCACATGCAGTGCTTCTCCAATTCCCATTTGCACCTGGGGACTGCCTTTGGTGGGTGATAGGGCATGAAAAGAAAACGACACATGGTTCTTTTTTAACACGAGCCGTGTGATATTATGCAGTCTTGTCTTCACACTGTGGAGGGTGCATGTCTAAGTGTGTATGTACCCAAGTTCACAAATGTATGTGAACATGAACTCAGAAGACGTTTTTTAGAACTGAGAGTGTGTTTAGAGGTCATCAAATCCTGTGTTTTTCAAACTCTTTTTAAGCAGCAATGAAACTTTATGCAGACTCTGAACATATACAAAGGACAAGAATAGAGATCCAGCTATTTCTTGACTCTTCAGCTCCCCTTCACCTCCTACTTGGACCTCAGGGGCTCTCTGTAGAACCCAGAGCTTTGGAGACCCAGCTGAATAGTTAGTTCACAGGGGAGCAAACTGAGGCTCGGAGAGGCAGGGACTTGCTCAGGCTTATCCACCAACAGGTGGAAAAGCTGGGGCTTTTGAACGCCTATCCAGGATCTTTGAACACATCGTGTTATAATCCGTTTTTATCACTGTAGTCATAAATGATTAGGTACATAATTGTAAGTGTGCCAACACCCCCATGAAGAAGAACTCTCTGAGGACGGAAGTTTTAAAACTCAGCCACAGTCAAAACAGCATCTGTGTTAAGATTCAGGAAGCTCTGGGCTGATGATTCTCTGGCTTAATACACAGATGACTCTCCTTGTGAAGGCAAATATGAAGACAAAATATGATTTTATTTTTAAGTGTTTTTTTAAACAGAGCTATTAACAAAAAGCCTTGTTTAGAAGTCTATTTCATATGTATAATTAAAGAAAAGAAATGGTTCAAGAAGAGGCAAAAGGAAATTTTTTTTCACTTGCTCGTTCAGGAAAATGTTCTTAGAACCACAGAACTAGCAGAGTAAGCTCACAAAATAACACACAGAAATCCGAGGGCTCCTCAGTATGGCCCTGAATGTTTCTGGGAAAATCTGTATCAGTAATCATGATTGTAGAGCTCCAGGGTCCAACTCTAGATTGCAAAATATTTCCCCTTTTGGACTTCATCTCGACAATAATTCAACAGTGTGACAATTCAGTAGGAAGTGGACCTTGAGCAAGAGTGATAGGTATCTCCAGCTTGGCCAGAGCTGCCCGGGGAGCTGGGCAAAGTAGTCACATCCCTGGCCTTCCTCTCTCTCAGAAGAAATGTTTGCATCGTGCAGCCCAAGCACATTTCATACAAAATCTTCTTCTCACTTTTTCTCTAAGTGATATTTGGCAGCTTTTATGAGTTCCTAATACTTTGTTCTGGTCGCAAATAAACTTTCCCTGTCCACTTTATAAGCAAGCTGAATCAAGACTCTTTGAGCTGGAACTGGCCTCGGGAGCCTTTGAATCCGATCCTGTCATTTCCTAGCAAAGGACAGAGCTAGAGAGGGGGACGTGACCTGGCCAAAGCCACACACCCGGCCAATAGCACAGCTGGGGCACGAGCAGAGCTGCTGTCCTGCTATCAAGAGCTCTTCCACTCTTCTGTGCCCCTTCTTTGAAGTCAGCCACAGTACAATGAGATGAGGTCTTTCCTACCTGGTTCACTGGGGTGGTATTTGCAGTCTGGTCACAAAGCTAACTTAGTGAGGACCTAGGGAACCCCCTCAATAGGCTGAGTCTGGAGAGGAAGACAGATATCTCAGAGTAATAGCAGGTGATCAGGTACATAGTTGCCAGAGTACAAATGCCTCTGTGAAGAAGGATCAGCTGCTATGGGAGTGTTACCTCCAGGGCTGTTAGAGGCTGTTTATGTCCAGGGTCAAATCTGATTGGTTGGTCCTGTGACTTAGCAGTTAAATATGTTGACTCTTACCTTTGGTTATCTCCTAAAGGTGGTTTCTATAACGTGTGGGTTGCCTAAACCATTTGATTCTGCTCATCTTTGTTTCTTCTGTCTGACAAGTCTACCTCCAGGAAGACAGGTACTGGGAAAAGAACTAAGAGCCATACAAACCACCTTCCTCTGTCACATGTGACAGATGGAGTAGTGAAGTGGACATTCCAGTTATCCGTGAGTCCTGTGTGTTTGTGCTCTGCCCAGGGCGGAGCATGTTGCAAATTGGAACCCTGGTATCCCAGTAATACAGCTCTAAAATTCCTTACATTTATATTAAAACTAAAGCAATGATTTCAAATTGAACACCAACCTAATTTCGAATATTAACCCCTCCTCCTCTTCAACCCCCACCAACATTTTAGCATGCCATTCCTGTTGTAATTTCTGCAAATGCAGCCTCTGCAGAGTTAGAAATCCTACCATGAATCTTTCTGGAAAATGAGCTATCATGCCTAAATTCCTTGTCATTCCAGAAGTATGTGAAGAACTACATTACAGTTAAAGGAAATTCCTACACACTGGGCCTCACACTGAAGGGTTAATCACAGGACATTTAGGGTCTAGGTTAGCACCTGGAGCTGCTCTCAGCTTGATCCGGCCTCCTCTGCATCTCTTCCCAGCTCACTTTCCATCCTGGGATTCTTCCCTTCCTCCTGCTTTTCCATCGTGTTCATGTGGTTTCCCTGAACCCATTCCTCATTTTTCCCTTAGTTCCCGAGTTTATTCAAATTGTCTTCTTCCACGATGACTCCCTCCTGGCTTTTCCTGGCTTTCTCTAAGCCTTGCATCTTCATGGGTGGCCCTATTGCCTCTCCTTCCACTTGCCAGTCTTTTCCTCCTCCCCGTCCCCTAACTGTGAGAGCTGCACAAAAGCTGGAACCAGGCAGTAGAAGGGGAAAGAGCAAAGCCTCTCGTCCCGGCATGTCTTTCCCCTGGCTGGGTAAGTACCTCAGGGAGAGGGCGCTGAGCTCGCCTGGCAGGGGACAATGTGTCCGAAGCAAGTTGGCTTTGAGTCAGCATTCAGTTTTGGTCAGTGCTTTCTCTCAGTTGAGAAATTGGGCCAAGTTTGGCCAACGGCCCATTCAAAGTCCAGTTCTGGAATATGCGACTGTTCTTCCTCTCCATCTACTTTCCCCAGAGAGCCCAGGAGGCCAGACAAGCTGTTCCCACACCGGGACCTCATCAGGGTAGCTTGACATCACTTTTCCTCTCCAGGAAAAGAACTAGAGTTGAACTTTCCTATAAACAGATCCAATATAGATTTAGAATGAGAGAACAACATCTCTTTTTACAAAGAGTTTTATCATGGAAGTGTTTTCAGTAGAACACGCCCATGTTACATTTAAGACATGATTCAGTTTACAAATGCTTCTAAGCTGCTTTCAAGAATATATTCATTGCATAAAATAAGACACACTCTAAAAGCAAGACAGAACCAACCTGGCCTGATTTTGCTCTTGTCCTGAACATCTAACTCATACTGACTCCATTTCTTTCTGCTCTCTTTTCCTGTTCTTCCCACATGTCTGAGGTGGAACTACAAAATGTTACCAATTCACTGGATGTAGCAAAGTTTCAAGACATAGTATAAAATAACCTGACTTGAATTAAACATCCAAATGAATACTGTCCTCTAAAGTAGTCATACTTTAATTTATTGCTATGATGCCGCTATACTTAAAACTCCATTTTGGAATTTATCTCTTTGAATTGCTTTGGAATTACATCCAGATCCAGTTTATGAGCCAAAATTATAGACTCATAGAGAGAGGCCTTAAAAATCATCTGGTGCACCCCTTGATTTTATAAACAAACTGAGCCTGTAAAGTTTGTGCATTTGTTTTTTTTCCTCCTGCATCAAGAAGTTGTTAACTCATTCTTTCTTAGAATAAACCAAAAAATGTCTTCATTGTTCATCCACTAGTCATTTCATCAGTCAATTCAAATGTCTTGATTACACCTGCAGACATTACAGAATAAGTTACCATCTATTAAAGACGGACTGTGCCAACAGCCATACTAGTCACTTATCACAACAGAAACATACACCAGTGTGACACATTGTTACCTGATTAGCTTTGTCAATACGGTTTCTAAAACTCACGCTTTCTGTTAAAGAGAAGCAAAACTTTTTTTAGCAATAAGCTATGAGAAGAATGTTTCTCTTGAGGCCTCTTAAGGGAGACGTTGCCTGATGTAGTGGACAGGACCTCAATAACATCCTTAAAGCAAACACGACAGCAAATTTCTTATTAAAAATGCTATCTCTTTTACAAGCTGAGAACAGAATACCAAAATATAATTTAAAATACAATTTTACAGTGGATTAAAGCAATTCAGACCAAGTCTGTGGCTCTGGTGATAGCCTTTCTTGATCTGGGGCCAGGGGAGGAGTGGGGGAATCTAGATTATTTGGAGGATTGTAAGAATGGCAAATGCTTTAAGAAATACTTTATAAATATTAGTTTGTACAATTGACTTTCTTTAACAGTTAGGCTTATACTAAAAGAAAATTTTTAAAAAATTACTATATTGCATGTAACCTAAGCTGTTTTAAAATATTCACAGAAAAAAATTAGGACAAAATACAGCAGTATGTTAGCAGTGGGACTCTGGGTGGTGAGTGCATATGTAACTTTCTTCCTCACTGTTATTTATAGTTTTCTGTGCGTTTTAGCAGAATTACTTCGGAGGCTTCTGTGTTGAGGATAGAGCGGGGGTGGGGAGGGGTCAAGAGCTGCAGGGCGACCAGTCAGGAGCTTCTGAGACATGGGAGACGGACATGAAATAAAATTTTAAAACAGCAGCAACAAAGTACCATATACTTGTAATCTCAGCTGTTTTAAAATATGGACAGAAAAAAGGCCGGAAGAATGTGTTCCAGAACGTTGCTAACAGTTACCTCTGCAAGAAGAGATTACAGGTATTTCTTCCTAATACTGATTATGCTTTGGTGTACTTTCCAAAATCTCTACAACATATATGGGTTGGCTTCATCATTTAAAAGAGTGAGAAAGTCAATTTCCTCAGAAGACAATTCTGAGGCTATTCTAATATAATAGGGGAGAATGACATATCCAAAACTTACTGTGTTACTCCTGGAAAAAAAAAATCCATTCAGTGACTCCCCATTGCCCAGGGGATAAAAGACAGGTTCCCTAGTGTGAGTTATGAGGCCCCTTATGACCCCTGTCTGTTCTCCAGCTCCTCAGTTCTTGCTTTATCCTTTGGCAACACCAGCCTCCCAGTGGCTCTTCAAATACACCGCGCTCCTCAGTGCTTCCAGCCTTGCTTCATGCTGTCTTCTTTCCGTGGCACACACTCCCTGGCCTTTCCTCCTCCTCCTCTGAAGCACACCTCATGTAGCCAGTCCCTCCTGACTCAGCTTCTGAGAGAACGTCACCCCTAGGAAGCCTGCTTGCCCATGCAGAACACTTTCGTGGCTCCTACCATGTTGAATTTAAATTCTGCTTACCTGTCTGTCTCCCGGAAAGTGAACCACTGGCATCACTCATCTTTGCTTATCCTGGCACGAGCATTGCTGAATGTCACAGAAGTCTTCTATAACCTTTCTCACACAGCAGACTGTAAGAGGGTCAAACCATCCTCCAGGTTCTTCCCAATACAGCCCTTGCTGTGTCCTGTGAAAAGACAGTGTCTGACTGATGATCAAAATCTTTTGTGATGAGAATGTGGTGGTCATATGAAGGGTCTCTTCCTGGTCCTCCTGCCGTCCTCCCATGTCCATAGATGCTGTATGTGAACTCACAAGATCCTGAAGCTGGTCCAACTCTTGCACTTGCCTGAGAGGCGTTAGTGTCCAGAGGATTGGGCCCAGACTGGGAGTGTGTCTTTCGTGTCCTTCAAGCCCAGTGCTGTGCAGTTCTGTATGATATTACAAACAATCGAGTTCTTATTTGCTCTGAATATAGTTTTCAAATACTAGCTTTCCTCTTAGCATCCAGTCTCTTTGTCATCACTGAGGGATCAATTTCCAGTTTTAGCCAGGGTTTCCTCTGGTGGCAAAACAAATGAACACTCTGCTTTGTGTTTACCAGAGCTCATCCCCCTTTCTTCCTGGACCCACTGCTAGACTATGTTACCCAGCTTTCCTTGCAGTTAGGTGTGGCCATGTGACAGTTCTGGCCAGAGGCCAATGTCATGGGAGTGGACATGAAGAGCATCACTTCCAAGCCTAACTCGTAAAAACCTCCCACGGATATTTCATCATTCTCTTTCTTCCTCCATCTTCCAGCAAGATGCCAATATCCAGGATAACTTGAGAAGTTAACATGTGAAATATGGCCTAGCCTCCTGCAGCCTAGGTACCTAAATGATAGCCAGGTAGACTATGTGGACAAGAAATAAACTTCTCTTGTGTTAAGCCTCAGAAATTTTAGATTCATTAACAGCACTTATTGCTGCTTTCCCTTTTATACTAAGACCCTGAGCAGCGAAAAAATCATCCTGTGCTGTGTTTAGCTTGGTCCCTTTGTGAAGTGATCACCATGAGGGTCATGGTTCCTCCAGGAAAGGGAATGGTAAATCTTGCTCACTGACACTTTTATTGTATGAACCCAGAAGAAAAAGTCATTGTTACCAGGTAGATATATATCCACTCATGGTTGCAAAGATGTTTGCTTTCATTCTAGAACTGGAGTTGGCCATTTTTTTTTTAGGCCAAATGGTGAATATTTTTGGCTTTGTGGGCCGCATATAGTCTCTGCCACCTGTTCTTCTTTGTTTGATTTTTTTTAAATTAATAATTTTTTACAATGTAAGGACCATTCCTACATAAGCCTTACAAAAACAGGCTGCAAGCCAGACTTTTCTCAGCACTCATGGTCTGCCAACTCCTCGGCAGGCTCGGACTAGACCAGTGGGTCTCAGCCAGGGATGATCTTAGCCCCCAGCAGGACATGTGGTAACATCCAGAGATGCTTTTGGTTGTCATGACTGGAAAGGGTGCGATTGGCATCTAGTGAGTAGAGGCCAAGGATGCTGCTAAATATCTTCCAACGCATAGGACAACTCCTGCCACAAAGAATATTTTGGTCCAAAATGTCAACTGTGCATAAGTTGAAAACCCTGAGGTAGAGGAATGAGTTCCCCACTTTGTCAACAATGAGGAAGATTCTCAGAGCTTCTCATGGGGATCTGCAGAGTCCCCTGGCCCTGTCCCAGCCCAGGGAAGCCCTGACTGGAGCAATTCTGATCTTTGGTCAGCCAGCAGGAAACCCAGGAATGGACACCATCTGAGGCATCTCTAGGCCCAAATCATGGAGACTAGGGGAGGAACGGCTGGGTTGGAGGTGGTGACCACGTTTTGCCGGTATGGACTTTTCCTCCTCTGTTTTTCAAGCTTTATTGAGAAATAATTGGAGGAAGGATAAATGATATAGTCGCCCTCTACTCTTCTCTCTGCTGGAATGGAACTGAATGTTCAATGAGCCACTGTTCTGTGCGAGGCACTCACCTTCAGGGGTGGGGCCTTCAGCCCGAGTATCTGAGCTTTCCTCTCCACTCGGCCCCGTACACTCCATGGCGAATCCATCTTTTTTCTCCATAGGAAGAATCTCATTATTGGAAAATCACTGAGCTTTGGTTATTAACTTTTAGGACAGGCACTCAAAGATCTCTCAACCTGAATCACCAAAACTCCAAGAGAACTTGGTTGGAGGTACTCTCCTTGACTGCTAAAGCTTCAAGCTTTTGGTAGGTGTGGAATACTTCAAAGGCACCTTTCATTCATCTCCTAGAGATTAATTAAGTACCTAGCAATGCCAAGCAAGTTGGTAGACGGAATGCAGAAATTCAAACAAATAAATAAAAGAATGCCTTGGTTTGGAGGAGTGACAAATGAATCAAGGATTACAAGTCAGGGTGATGGGTGGGGGTGGGGGTGCTACTGTAACCGGAGAAAAGGCTGCAGGGCAGGGGGAGGGGCGAGGGGGTTGGCATTTCCCAGAAAAAAACGAAAGCTGAGCTGGACCCTTTGTTTCTCTCCCCTCTTATTTATTTATCCTAGAATTCTCAATATGATTCCCTTCCTCAGCCAAAGTTGTACCTATCTACCACTTTCCTCAAAGGAGTTCCTTGTTAAAAGAAAGAGAGGCACAAAGCAAGGAAGAAAGGACAGAAAGAAGGAAGGAAGGAAAGAGGGAAGGGAAGAAGGAAGGAAAGGAGAGAAGGAAGGAGGGGAGCTATGACAGACCGTCATGTTTCTGCCTATGGTTCTTTGGCCCCAGCCACCCTTGCGCACTAGCAGCCCTGCAAACACCAGCAGTTCTCTGCCTCAGAGCCTTTTCTGGCTGAAAGAGTCTGCAAGCCTGGAGGTGCCAGGTAGGCGGAAACCCCTGGAATAACCCTCAGCCAATGGCGAAGCAGAGTTGGTGGATCAATATCCCAGCTGCCTTGCCCCAGAGAGCTGGAGCTCTTTATGCATCTACACTGTCCCCCAGATGTCCCCAGCAGAGCGGAGCTCCAGCTGCCCACAGCAGTAACCACCCATCAACACACCCCTTTTGGCTTCCCTCCCTGCTCCCCTGCTGGGGCTCCCTGAGACAACCTCCCAGATCACCTCCTCCCACTCAAATGCCAGTCTCAGGGTTGGCTTCCAGCCGAAGATGAAGCATGTGCTGAGTAACACACACTTGTCTCATTCCTGGGGTTCAACCAGGGCGTGCACCCTTGGTAAGACTGTTCCTCATCAACATAAAAGGTATTTTTATTCTTCAAGAAAACTCATGCAGTTGCAGATGCCTTGTTGAGTTAGGGGACGATCCTAAAACACAAGGTCACACACAGGGAAGTTCTTCTGGGACAGTGGTGCCGGTGTGCGGGTCCAAGTAGCCTGTTCTCAGTGCTCTGCTGACTTTCACAGCTGGGGGCAGACTCAGACAAGCTGTCCTTGAGATGCGATTGACATGATGGGGTGTCCTGGCTGTTCCTTCATAATCCAGGATAACAGCATATAATTCAGACATGACCGACAATGATGGGTCAGATCTACACATACTGATGTCCCCACTGCAGACCAAAAAGCACTGATGGCTAGTTTGGAAATCCATGATATACTTGTGAGTGTGTACGTACATAATGTGTGAGTCTGTGTATGGTGGGAGGCATCTTTATATATCTAACGCTGCTTTAATTAAGCTGATATTCAAATTAGCTTGCATTCTCAGAGCCCCCAGGAGATGCAGCTTATGGAGTAGCAGATGATGGGAGAAAGACAGTCCACGATTGAAACGTCACATGGGATAAATGCCAAAGCAGAGGTCCCACCCTGGGAGAGTATGAATTGACTGCACCCCTTCTCCTCTCCACCCCCTCAATCATTGCTGATGGGCAGAGGGAAACCATTTTCTGCCATCTGGTTTTTACAAAAGTCAGGCAGTAAGCTCCCTGGGACAGGGATCTTATCTTGTGTAGTTCAAGAATGAGCACATGGCTGTGTACACTCAACAAGCCCTGTGAGTACTGAATGCAATCATAAAAATAGCCCAAACCTGGATATTTGATAACGCCCCTGCTGTCAGCCTGAGTCATCGTGTCCGAAGGGCACTGGGTTCCCCAGGCTGGTGCCTTATGTCTTACAGACAAGCACCTTGGCTGATAAGGCGGGCGGACTATTGTGAAAGTCACACAGTAGTTCCCAGGATCCTGGAAAAACAACAGTTTAATCACAACTTTTTTTTTTCTTGGTGTTTGACTTTGGCACTGAGTTCTTTTCAAATGAGAACTATGCCAAACATCTTGTCCGGACCCTTCTACTCAGCAAGTATGCGAACGAGCTCTCTGGAGCATGCCAGGGGCAGGCGGAGGAGGGGGAGGAAGAGCTCTGGTGGAAGGCTGGAGAGGCGCAGAACCCTCTCTCTGCAGGGGGGAGCCAGCTCAGAGCAGCATCCATAAGCAGGATGTGGACCCAGCGATGCCGAGTGCATAGCAAAGTGTGGGTCTGCCCGGCTCAAGCCGCGCTGGAGGGAGGGGTTCTGCCTCCAGGGCCCCAGGCCAGGCCTGTCTGTGCTTTTCAGGGTTGGCAGTCACTGGTGTTTCCTCCCCCAAGAAAAGCACACAGACATTAGGGGAATGTCTCATTGTTGGGGCATCTGGAGCTGAATTTTCCTCTGGGACCAGCTATGAAATCACTAGGGCCCAAAAGGAGAAAGTTCTTGGGGTGGAGGGTATAAATATGCAAGTGTACATATGATCACATGCATATAAATATGCAAGTGTACATATGATCACACGCATGTGAGTGCACAGCGTGCTGGGATGGTCGTGGGATGGACGCAGCGGTCTGTGTCTGGGGGAAGACCTTGCACACAGGACTTCCTAGGGAAGAAATTTCCCTCCTGAGCGCGTAAACCCTCTTCCCATGCTCTGAGAAATGGCTGGAGGCAGGGCCCACAGGATGCCGGGCCTGCATGAGGGTAGAGAAGCGCCCCCCAAGGCAAGCCATCCCAGTTCCCAGCCAGCTTCTGGGGCTCCAGCCCTCCACACCAAGGCTGTCCGTTTCCCACTGCAGGAAAATCATCTTTCTTCATTCCCAGGGCAAACTGTTCCTAGGAAAGAGCAGAATCTGAGGAGGAAATCACATCATCCGCGAGGGGAGAGCCAGTTCCTTTGTACTATTTTTCAGGGCTGCCTTTGGAGCCAATAATCTGTCATTCCTTGAATAAACAAGCACCTTATCATATCACAAACATTTATTTAACCCTTTTCTCCTGCACTTTTACCAGCAGGGAGAAAGAAGGCGGTTAGCAGGGCAGCCCGAGCCCTGTGGCAGAAATGCCAAATTCCCTGAACATTACACCCAATCTGTAAAGTGTCAGTCGACCCTTCTCTCTGTCTCCATAAAACGCCAGGGCTGGTCACCCAGACTCAAGCACCACATTCCCGCCTCCCAGCACTCTTCCCATCCCCCCCCCCCCCCCCCCCCCGTTAATACCCCTCACCCTTTTGCAGACAGGCCCTTAATTCCATCCAAATGGAGTCTGGGCTAATTTGTTAGGTTCTTTAGGGGGCTGATGAGGGAAGTGGAGGGAGGCGGTTGGTGGGGAGGGGTGGGGGGCAGGCAAGGGAGTATATTTACATTTCTCCTTTTCATGACAGTCGACTTGATGGACAGAGCTGGTGAGTCCCAACATTTTTTAATGTGCGTGTGATTTTTTTTTTAAAAGGGATATTCTTTGGCTCTGACATCACCAGAAAATGGAATGAGCGAAGTATGTAAATTTCTCCAAGCTCCCACAATATCCATTTTCTCTCAGTGGATGGATTTTGTTTTTCTTTTCTGGTGTTGCTCCCACACAATGGGGCCAAATCTTGTTCAGGACAAAGAAACACATAAATAGAACATGCATGTGGTATGCAAGGGAGCTCTCGGAGACCAGAGAGAGGCTGTTTGGAACTGTGTCTGGGGCTGCCAGGGGGAACCGTGGGGTCTCGGCCTGAAGGGTTCGACAGGCAGACATCTGCTTCTCCCTAACGTTATAAGTCAGAAATTTCAAAGCTGTTCTCACTCTTGGGGAAATACTAAGAAACACTGGAATGGGGACAAGCGTAGAAGAAGAATGTGAAGAATCTGTGTGTGAGTGTGAGCGGGAGGGTATGTGTTGGATGTAAGGGGACAATAAACCTAATTAAGAGGCTAAACATGCTTTGTAGAGCTGACGGAGTAAGTTTTCTATCTCCTTCGTTCTGAAGGATGCTAAATCATATGCAGTCTCTCACTCTGCATCATCTCAGTGGCTATCGGGGACCAGCTGAAACTTTCATCAAACATGTTTTCCTGTATGAAGCATTTGCAATTGTTTTAGTGTCAATCATCGGCCAACCAAGCCCTCCAGTCTCATAACTGCACACTACAGCTCCAGCCAAAAAGACTTTTATCAGTGCAAGTTTGAACAAACTAATGTGTGTAGGCCCTGAGCGGTTATTTTTGTTTCCAAGTCTGGACACAGAATCACTTGTTCAATTTCCTGCTGGGTTATATCAAGTGGTTTTAACATGTAAATCTCTGATAAGGAAACTGACTAATTTATGTAGGTTGCCATCTGAGTGGCTGTCAGTGTTGCCTTAATTTTTTTTCCCCCTGCTTCCTTTATCCTTTATTCTTTCTCAGTCATTATTGTCGTTGCCTTTACTGGCACTATCGAGTGCATCCTTACTTGTTATATGTTTGGAATATGTTCTTATACTAAAAATGCTCTAAAAACAAACAAGAGCCTCTGCATCCTTGAAGTCTGTGTGGGAGTTCTGTTGGCTTGCGTGTCTGTGCTTTGCAACGCCTCTCAGACTCCAAGTAATGTCCTTGACAATTAGAAGATGGTTAACTTTTTAAATTAAAATATAAAAACAGTAGTAATAAACTACTTCTGTTTCATGGATACCCCTTAAGCAGCCTCACCGGCTTCAGCGGATGAAGTGTCACCACCTCTAAGTAGAAATCCTACAAGCTGCTTGAGCACCAGTTTCCAAAAACCCCTCTGGCTGCGACCTGCAGGCACATCGACCCCTGTGCCCACTACCGGTACCAGTTTTCATTCAGTAGCTTGATCAAAGAAGCAGATATTTTCAAATCATTGTTAATTCTGTGCCCCAAAATAGAGACTGGGGTGGAATGAAAACTATAATGCAACATCTGCTGTTCTCACACTCAGCAGCAAACCTGGCCTAAGCAAAGGCCAGAGCTGCCCACAGATGTGACAGCTGGGGCCCAGTCTCTAAGGACCCAGAGTCAACGCCTGCCACCCCACTGGTTGGGAACAGGAATAGAATCCATCTATTCTGGGGCCTGGACAGCAAGTCAGGTAGGGCTCTGCTCCCTCCTCCGTTCAGCGGCTCAGGGGATGGGGAGGGGGGAGCGGGAGGCGAGGGGCCTGGAGACCCCAGAAGTGGCCGCCTTCACTCCACTCTCCAGCCCCAATCCTCTCCCTACTGCTCCTACATCTGCCCTGGACCTCTCAGAAGCCTTTCACTTGAGAGATTTTTTTTAAGACCTCAAGATAATGTGAGACTCAATGCAAACTAGCTTCAAAAATGACCATTTTTGTATTCACTAGTAATTCTTAAAGGCCCTTCCCTCCCCTTGTCTCCCCTTCCCCCACAGTGAACTTTAAATCCTTTCATCCGTGGGGACTGAAGGCGAAGAATCTGGGTTTCCTTTCCCAGCCCACTTGCCAGTCTGGCTTCTCTCCCTTTTGGATGCTCTTCTTCCTGGCGCCTTGCCAATGCACAGATGTAAACAATTGTCTGATTATTAAAGAAAAAAAAACATGAAAAAGCACATACATGCCATCAGTGTTAATGACTGTTGAACTGTCCACATGCAGTCAAGACCATGTGGTCTGGTGCCAATGACAAGCCATCAGCTTCTGCTGCTCCAGGAACTTTGGCTTTCTCCAAGGCTTTGTGCCCTTGGGGCTTTGATGGGCAGTCCTCAGTGCCACCTCCTCCCACTCTGGGTTCACCATCTTGGTGCCCTCAGCACCCTCGTCATGCAATCTTCCCAGTCTAGTGGCCAGTGACTTCATCTTTGATCTCCCTTGCCCTCAACAAGACAGGTGTAGCCATGCTGAGTCCTGTAAATAGCTTGCTGGAGAGGAGGGAGCACTGGGTGAGGAGACGGGCCCCACTTCACTCCCACTGCTGCTTCCTGGTTGCGTGGCCCTGGGCAAGGGTCTGCTCCCTGCCCAGTTTCCTTGTCTGCAAGCTAACAGGGCTAAGCTAGATACATTCCTTCCATTTTTCCTTAAGCAAATATTTATTTAGCTCCTACTGTGCTAGACACTGAGGATGGAACTGGAAACAGGACAAACAAGGTCCCTGCCCCCATGGAGCATATGGAACAGCAGGAGGAAGAGAAAAGAAAAGAAGTGAAGAAAAACGAAGTCTGAACATCCTCATAACTCCACCAACCTCTGAGTGCTTTGTTAATAACAGCCCTATGTGCCGTGCTTCTGTTTTATTGAGGATCAAAGACTTTAATGAAAGATGTGGGTCTCTAGGATCAGGTATCAGCTTCAGGGAAGACGTGATGGGGAGGCTTCATGCCCCTGAAGTTCCCACCTCCATGGACACCACTGCGACAGCTCTCCTGAAGGCTGGACCTGCCCGGAGCCGCCTCTAGCTTTGGATCTCTCCCCGAGGGCTGGGGATCTGCAGCCGTGAGTCCGCTCCCCACTTTAACTGTGGGAATTTCCAGAAACAGCAGCAAGTGTGACACAGCACCAGCCTCCAGCTCCACCCTTCAGGGGAACTGTTATTTTTAGTCTTCTGTCTTTCCACAGCCCTCTACATACCTCCGTGGGTGAGTCATTTCTGCTGAAGCCCCGTGTTTCATGACTCCTGGAACGTGGGGTTGGCTTGTCTTAACAAACCTGTTCATGCAACTCCATCTCTACTTGACAATACTCAGAAGACTCTGGTGTGGAGCTGTGGGGTTCTCAGGGCCCCAAATGTATGCTATGTAAGACGCCGATGACCCACCGAGGCGCTGTGGGACACAGCTGCCGTGTGCTGAGGAGTTTCCCAGTCATAGGGTTAAGGTTGTTGTTTCCATATTGTCTTTGTCCCCATTCGTATTCACATGACTGACACTCGACCCCCGAGTTTTGGGTACAAGGAAAGGCTCTTAGTTTGGGCTATTTTACCCAGGCATCAGGCGTCAAGGTCCCATCTTGAAAAGTCACACTTTTCCAGGCTATTTACTCATTTGTACAAGATGCTGAGCGCTCAAAATCGTGCATAATGAAATTGGAGTATTTCTAGACAGGGCTGAGCATGACGCATCTATTTCTATCAATATTTAGTCTTTTGTGTGTGTGTGTTTGTGTGTGTCATAGAGGAAAAAACTTCTGTGTTGGTATTTTAGACAAAAAGTTTCCACACGGTTTCCACACAACGATGTGACACTGGGGCAGTGGTCGGTGGTCCCTTCACATGGCACCAGGAAGTACGCAGAGGAACAACATGAAGATTCCCCTTCGTATTAAGCACGGATCCCCTTCCTTCATAAAACTATTCAGTAGTCATGTGCTGAGCGTTCACAGTGTGGTCTTATGCCCACCTCCCCTGGCCTCGCCATGCCTTACACCCACGTGGTGTTTGGATTCTGGTTTGTTTTATTTCAGGTCTTCCCTGTCTCAGGCTTTCTTACCACAGAGCATCCTCACACGATACGCCTTCTGCCTGGATAGCTCTCCTCTTCACCTGGCTGACTCTTCTGTTTCTTGGTTTAAAGGTCTTTTCTCCAGGGAAGCTCTCTCAGCCCCTTCAGGTACATTTCCCTGGTCCTTACACCGACAGCATCCTGTGGTTTTGCTTTGTTGCACTTACCATGACTGCATTTAAATGATCACTTGTTAAATGTATTTACTGAAATCTGTCTTCCTCACCAGATTCTTACGGAGGCAGTTCATTCATTTACTTCTGCTGCTCTGACACCCAGCACGATGCCTCACAATTAATGTGTTGATTTGGCAAGCATCCTCGCTCTCGAAATTCACAGTCTAGCTGAAAAATGACGTGGTATATTCACTGTTATATAAACTTGGACATCATGGTGTAGATGCCCAAAGAAAGCAACAAACGATTCTGCCAGGAATCATGTGGATGGAGATTCAATGGAAGTAACATTTGAGCTGGACCTTGAGGTAGAAATAAGAGTTCAGGTGAAAAGAGGGGAGAAAGGAATCCTGAGCAGCAAGCTTGGTACAAAAAAGACAGGCAGAGACCAAAGTATAGCGTGGGCTCCAGGTAAAGCACACAGTCAGATATGTCAGGAGAGAACATGACTATGGTGGTTGCGGGAAACAGCGGAGGGCTGCATCTTCTGCTAGAGAATTTATATTTTAAGCACACAGGAGTAGAACTCTGAATACATGAAAATTAATCTGTTTGTGTTTTAGGACATTCTCTCTAGTGGCAAAGTGAAAGATAGGTGGGAGTAGGGAAATGGCTGAAAACCGGTTAGGGGGTTGTTGCTCTGGTCCCAGCAGGAGATGATGAGGTCAGGTGGCTGGAATGGTGAGAGGGGACGGACACAAGAGACGATGGGAGCGCAGCTGGCAGGCTCAGCACGATTAGATGTGCGCAGTGAGGGCGGGGAGTCCGCCAATATGACTGAGGATCCCAGCAAGGGCGCTGGGTCGCTGATGATAACGTTAACTGTGACAAGAACATGGGGGGAGTAGGGTGGGAATTTTGGAACATGATGCCAGGGAGCTCCTTTGGTTTTGGACAAACTGGGTTTGGCGTGTCTCTTCCTCAGCCTGGTGGAAATGTTAAGAGTGGTGTTTCTCAGCTTTCTTATTATCACCCCTTCAGGAGCCTTTTTAGAATTGTTTTTCCCTAATCTCCCTGTCCACATGAAATTTGAATACCATAGCTCTACTATTATCTGTAGATCTGCCCTTTGTACATAAAGAGAGTAGGATCTTTTTGCCCCCAAGAACCCATTTTTGCCCCTTTGAGAATGCATGGGAGTAAGAGGGGGCAGGCAGGCTGGCACAATTCTGCCAGCAGGGAGTAAGGAAGGCTTCATGCAGAGAAGCATTTGTAATGGGCTTTGGAGACTGGGTGAAAAACCGTTTTCATTTTTTTGTTTTTATTGAGATATAATTAACATATTACTTTGTGTAAGTTTAAGGTGTACAGAATGTTAATTTCACACACTTATATACTGCAAAAGGATTACAGTGAACACCTCCATCATATCACATAATTACTGTTTCTTTTTTGTGGTGAGAACATTTAAGATCTACTCTCTTAGCAACTTTCAAGTATGTAATACAGTGTCATTAACTATAGTCACCATGCTGTGCATTAGATGCCCAGGACCTAGTCAAGTTTGTGCCCTTTGACCCACATCTCTGTATTCCCCCCTCCCAGCCCCTGGTAACCACCACTGCACTCGCTGTTTCTACAAGTTTGGCTTTTTTAGATTCCACATATAAGTGAGATCATACTGTATTTGTCTTTCTCTGACTTGATCTCACTTAGCATAAATAAAATGTGGTATATATATGTATTCAATAGAATATCATTCAGCCTCGAGAAGGAAGGAAGTCCTGCTATTTGCCACAGGATGGATGGACCTCAAGGGCATTACGATTTGAACAGTTTTTAAACTGAGGGAAAATTCACAGGGAGAGGTTACTTGTAGTCACAGATATGGGAGCATTACGAATGACATGTGAAAACACAGGAGCAGTGAGAGTGCCGGGAGAGAGCCCGCAAGAGGGAAGAGTGGAGGGCAGCCCCAGAGGCCCCCAGAATTCCAAGTCAGCGAGATGGAGAAAGGGCATCCCAGGCGGACGGGGAAAGATGGCAGGGCCACACAGTGAGGCAAGAGCGGGCAGGGTAGCGAGGCCTCCGGCCATGAGCTTGGCCACTCAGGCCACCGGCTACAGCAGTGTCGGGAAATTCAGCAAATCTAAGCCTGTTAGTGACCCTCCCAGGGGCAGTTTGAGCAGAAATGTGACTAGAAGAGTAAAATGAAGGTGAATGTGTGTGCTAAGAAGTTTAAAACATACGTTCAAAGATCCTGCAGGCAGAAAAGAAGAAAGCTGTGTGTGGAGTTACAGATGGGAGGGGGGTCATTTTGATGTTTTTTATGCTTTTGCTGTCTTCTGTTATCAAGCTGACAACTCTCTCTTGTTGTCAGTGAGTCTCCCCTCTACCCTTCCAGTTTTTCATGACCTTGGAAACCTGATCTGTCTCCTGGAACTGTTCGTAAGATTAGTCAGTGAGCTAGAAGGGATCCTCCGATGGTTCTGGCATGAGCAAGGGGCCTGAGGAGTACATGTGTGCCAGGCAATGTGCAAACGAGGAGGTGAGAGAGAGAGACAGGGAAAAAAAAAAGAAAACAGTTGGCACGAGGCTTATAAGTTCCCCAAAGATAAGATAAGGATTTACGTTGTTTCCAAGCTTTTGTTTTTACAATGTTGTAATGAATATTCCTGAGCTCATATATTGGTGAATATATCTGTAAGATAAATTCCTAGAAGTAAAGTTGCCAGGTCAAAGAGCACGTGATTTACAATCTTGGTGCACAGAACCAAGTGCTCTCCAAGAAGATCGTACCAAGTTACATACTCACCAGCAAGACCCAAGCGAAACTTTGCTTTCATCCTTGTCAGCACAACATATTCAGATGTTTTCATCTTTTTGTCACCCTGATAGTGGAACAGTAGTATTACGGTTTAGTTTAAATTTGCATTTTTCTTTTTATGAGTGGAGTTGGGTGTCTTTTTATATGGTTAGAAGCCAGTTTTATTTTGTTTTTTGGTGAAATGTTGTAGGGCTTTTGTCCATTTTTACATTTGATTATTTTTTGCATAAGATTATTACTTGTACAGGCTCTTCATACATTCAGGAAAATCTGTCTTTATTCAGTAATATAAGCTGTGGTTTATTCCTTTTTATTCACTTATGATATTGTTGTTGAAGACACATTTAGAAAATATTTTACCACCGTATTTTTTTATGGATTCTCAGTTTTTTGTTATACAGAGTAAAGCCTTTACTACACTTGAGTTTGTTTTTAAAATATATTCTATTTTTCCTTCTATCACTTTTCTGGGGTTTTGTTACCTTCTAAATTTTGGGTGCATCTAGAATTTAATTGAAATAATGTATGAGGCTGGAATCCAAGTATGCATTTTTTTCCCCAGAGGCTTATATACTTCAGTATCAGTTATTGAATGAACCATCTTTTCCTTACTGAATTGAGCTGCCAAGTTTTGTCATATACTAAATTCCCATATATCTTTGATTTATTTCTGGACTTTTAAAATTCTATTTCATAGACCTATCTATTTACTGCTATGCCAGTACCACGCCATATTAATTAATAGTACATTGCCTTGTATTTTGACGTCTGGTAGGGCTAGTCTTATTCATTGATCCCTACACACCATCCCACCGCAAGTCTGGCTGCTTATGCCTCGATGTGAATTTATATTCATTTAAATTTAAGATCTCTTATTATTTGTTCATCACTCCACTCCCCTCCATTCTTTTCGTTTCTTGCCTCCTGAAATACCATTTACACTTTTGAGAAAGAAGACTTTCTTTGAGAAGAGAAACCTTTTCTATCTTCCATATCTATTAGCCTCGCTCTCAGTTTTTCCACTCCTTTGCCTCTCTGCACTACAATTCTGTGTAATTTATTATCTAATTCTCTCTCCTGTTGTGTCTAATTTTGTCACACCCATCCATTGACTTTTTAATTTGTTACTGTATTTTTCATTTTAAGAAGTTCTAGTTGGTCTTTTTCAAACCCACTATGTCACTTTTTATTGTCTCCTGTTCCTTACATGTATTTCAAAGCTTATCTCTCATTTATTTAAATAAAATTAGCATAGCAATTTATACTCTGTCTGAGCATCAAATAGTTAAAGTTGTGTGACTCCTTCTGCTGTCTGTTTATTTCTGCTGGCACAAACTAACGGTGCCTTGCTTTCTAATGTTTTAAAAAATATTTATCTTTATTGGACTTGCATTCCACTTACAGATTTTTCAAGGGAGAATTAAAATTTTTGTTTTAAATCTTTCTGTTTAAGAATATGGTATGCCTTTCCAGTTCTTGAAATCTTTTGTTTCTCAATAGCATTTTAAAATTGTCTTCTCTTATATAATTTGTATTTTTTTGTTAAATGTTTACTTTTTAGGTAGACATGCCTAGGCACTTATTTCTTTTCATAGTATTAATATAAATACTTCACATTTTATTGAGTTCTGCTCTAGTTCTATCCGGTAGGTTCTGCTAAACAGTAATGTAACTATTTTTATTTTTTTTAATATTACCCTGATTGTAGAGTTGTACAAGAAAGAGTATTTTAGCATTTCCAGGTAGAGGAATTTTTTTTTCTCCCCCTAATTTTATTACTAATTTTTAAATGAATTGCTTTGTGATCAGAGGTTTTCTGTACTCATTCTAATTTTAAGGATTTATTGGAATTTTCTCTCTGGCTGTACATATGTAGACAATTTTTTGACTGTTCCAAAAGCATTTGGAAAAGTATCTTCTCAAGGTATAGAGTTCTATGCATATCAAGTATATTTACTTTATTAGTTACATTAGTTTATGTTGATTGGCACTAAAAAGCACAACACAAAGGAACTAAAGTGTCATACATGGGACTTTAACTTTTCTCTGTTTTTGTATATTCAGCATGTTTGTCTTCTGCTTTTTTGCTCAGAAATGATTTGGCTGGTTATAAAATTCTTTGGTTGTGTACTGCAGACAAATCTCTTCTAGCTTTTCTGAGTATGGTGGTGAAACCTAATATGAGCTTGAGTTTTTTCAAGTCTCTTGATAGGTGACTTGATGTTACTCTCAGAAAGCCCAGAGGATTCTTTTGTATCTATAAAGTCCAATAACTTTTCTAGGATATGTCTCAGTGTTTATCATCCTGTGTTAATTTCTCCTGCAACAGAGTAGCCCCTTTCAATCTGAATTGCCCAGTCACTTATAATACAGGAAGTGTTTACACTTTATTAAAATATTATTCCTGTTCCATACTTACTGTATTCTTTTTCAGGTAGATTTTATCTACTGTCTGCTCTTCATATCTATCACCTTCCTGCCGATCCTTTATAAACCTTTGTTCATTTCCATTTAATTTCGATCATTTTCCTCACTCTCCTCCTGTCAGTACATGGCGTGTTTCCAACTGAATTGATCTTTTCTCTATTGCTTCCACTGTGGCCTTTATTTCTAGGTTACCTTCTTTGCTAAGTTCTGTCTGTTCTTGTTTCACCTCTTGTCTTTATGAATATTTCCTGAATATATCTGTTTTGTTTTTCTAACCTTCTGTTTTTTAAAGGTTATTGCTTCACGAAGTTGTTTTTCCCTTTTTAAATTCATGATGGTATGTTAGGTAACAAATTTCATCTGTTTTGTGGCAAGTATTTTTCTAGTGAATCTTTTTCACCTTGCAATTTGTTTCCTTATTTCTTTTGTCTTTTTTTTTTTTATGTACAGGTACTGTGCTAGTTCCGTTTTGATTACTCATTTTAAGCAAGGTGAGGCTTTCTGAATCAGCTGTTTGCAAGAAATTTATGTTAGGGGAAGGCCAGGGCTATAATTTAAGCTAACAGGAAATCTCCTAAAATGTAAGAGACAACTGTTAGTTGTCAACTTTTTGTTTCTCCTCCTGCAGAGATTGGCAGCTGGAGGGTTGTACACAAAGAAATCTCTCTCCTACCCCTGACTCACCAACACACTAAATGATGACTTTTTCGTTATTAGTGAGTATCTGAGTCATCAGATTGCTCAGTTTTCTGGAACTCTGATCACATGACACTTCCCTTGAGAATAGTGATGCTCCAAACTAAAGGGCTGCAGTTGGTCTGCAAGTGCTGTGGTCACTGCTACTGTTGCTGAATTCTGTAACCCCCACCTCCCTCTTCAATCCAGCTTAAAGACTAGGACATGGAACATAAGAAAGTGTGAAGAAATTTCCCGAATGGGATAACTTCTGTGAAGGGCAAGGTCCTGACTGAATGGCCATCAACACATCTGAAGGTACAAATTCTCTATTTAAGACAAGAAATCATCTATTGCCCTTAAAAAAAAAATTTATCATATTTGTCCTGGAAATAAAAGTCACCAGACTCTGCTAAAGCTAGGATTTTTCATGAATAAAAACAGGAGCACACCTCAGGCAAGAGCAGCAAAAGCAAAAATAAACATATAGGACTGCATTAGTTCAAGATTTGCAGGTACTAACGACTATATATAAAATAGATAAACTACAAGTTTACACTGTAGAGCACAGGGAACTATATTCAATATCTTGTAGTAACCTATAATGAAAAAGAATATGAAAACGAATATATGTATTATATGTATGACTGAACTATTATGCTGTACACCAGATATTGACACAACATTGTAAACTGACTATACTTCAATTTAAAAAAAAAGACTACAGCAAATAAAAAGCTTTTGCACAATGAAGGAAACCATCAACAAAACAAAAAAAGCAACCTACTGAATGGGAGAAGATATTTTCAAAAGATATACTCTGTAAGGTTTAATATCCAAATTATATAAGGAATTCACATAACTCAATACAAAAAAAAAATCTGATTAAAAATGGACAGAGGAAGAGGACCTGAGTAGACATATTCCCAAGGAGGACACACAGATGGCCGCAGACACATGAAAGGATGCTCAGCATCACTAATCGTCAGGGAAATGCAAATCAAAACTGCAAAGAGATATCACTTCACACCTGTCAGAATGGCTATTATCAAAAAGACAACAAAAAGCAAGTGTTGGTGACAATGTGGAGAAAAGGAAACCCTTGTGTGTGGTTGGTGGGACTATAAATTGGTGCAGCCGCTATGGAAAACAGTATGGAGATTCCTCAAAAAATTAAAAATAGAACTACCATATGATCCAGCAATCCTACTTCTGGGTATTTATCTAAAAGAACTGAAATCAGGCTCTCAAATAGCTATTAGCTTTCCCATGTTCACTGCAGCACTATTCACAAGACCAGGATGTGGAAACGAACTAAATGCCCATTGATAGATGAATGAATAAAGAAAATGTGGACTATGCATGCAGTGGAATTCTATATAACCTTTAAAAGAGAAGGTAATTCTGCAAATATGCAACCACCTAAGTGAACCTTGCGGATATCATGTTAAGTGAAATAAGTCTTTCACAGAAAGACAAATACTGCACGATTCCTCTTGTTCTTTATTACAACTCCGCACAACATGTATGATTATCTAACATTTTGCAAATGTAGTACTTAAGGCTCAGAGAGGGTAAGAAACTTGCCAGAGTCATCCAGTAAGCAAGGACCAAGGCTGGGATTCAAAAACAGTTCCCCAAATCTTCTATGCCATGTTCTCCAGCGGCTCAGGCAAGACTCTGAGAGGAGAACAGGCGGAGCCTAGGATGCTGCAGGGAGGCAGGCCTGATCCTGAGAAGCTGCCCAGGTCTCAGGGGGAGACTTGTCCAGGGAACTCGGGATCCTGGGACCGCCATACTTCCCTTCTCCAGCCCGCAGTTTTCCATTGCCACCAGACAGCTGTTTGAAATACTGCAGCTCAAATCCCCATGACCCTCTTGGAATTCTTCCACCGTCCCCACAGCTCCGAAGAAGTCCCGGTATGGGAAACTGTGCTTTAGGGGGATGCTATGAATATTAAGGGATGAGTGATTATAAATCTTTTGGCAAACAAGACAGTCCTATAGAAATGTTAAATAACCGTATGTTCCCATTTAACTTCATTTATAGTGTTTGGATGAAACTAAGACATTTTGCCTCTTGTTTAGGCTTACACTATTCAGTATTTGTAAAGAAATCATTAGCCACCTCTTACGTAAGGCTTAGGGGAAGTTCCCTTCATCTTCATGCCATGTGCTCCAGAGGGGTTTATTTTGGTGGGGTTAGGGGTTGGTCGGCTCTGAGTGCCCCATAGTTGGCTGGGTCTGTTACAAATAATCTCTTCATTATGTGACTTTACTCCAGTCAGAAGACTTCATCAATTTGCCCGCTCTCCAAGGGCACTTACAGGTCACTAAAAACCTAAGCTCTGTACAGTCAGCCTTCATCCTGGACAATAGATAACATTTGACGTGATTCCTTTCCACGTGTTTCCGTTTTGTTGTGCAACAACGTCCTCCTCCCACCCCCAAATTAGTGTATAAATCTCCAAAATCCAATTATCCACAAAAACATGGGACCTGTTATCTGGATAAATGATATCCATAAGTGTTCCAAGAAACTTTAGCCTTAACAACTTCATAATAATTAATCGTTCTGAATTAATCTAGAGAGCCTTCCACCAGAGGTGCCAAAAAGGAATTTTAGCTACTTTGAGAGCCTTTACCCTGCCCTCATCCCACGCTTCCACGGAAGTTCCAAAGAGACGTAGAGGAAAGGTGGATGGTCACAGGAGAACGAGATAAAATGGGTCTCTGCTTACCTGCAGGCAGACAGCCCGCCCTCCACCTCCCTGAGCTGCAGTCCCTCCCTTTAGGCTTTCCTACCACTGAAGGGGCTGCTGCTCTCCCCCTCCTCCGTGGAGTGTTAATGAGCCCTTTCCCCTGCTCTGCAGTGCCATTAAACTGTCATCGTTCTCCTGCATGGTGTCTTCGTGGAGGCCAGTGGAGGCGCCACTGTCTTCTGTGGCTTCACCTCTGCCCTCGGATACAGTCTGTCTGCACCCAGTGTCCAGGGCCCTCTCCCTGGCTGGGCTGTGCCCCTCTCCCTGGCTGGGCTGTAGCCCACAGACCCCAAGTACAAACTTTCTGAGGCTCTGGGGCTCAGAAACACCTCACCAGACTCTTCTTCTGCATCTTAATAAACTCAGTTAGTACTGAGACATTTTAAAGCAATAAAGCCTTCCTTTACACCCTTTAAATCTCTGTGGACAGTTATCATGGCCCTCAGTCAAGCAACACGCTAACCCAGCTCTGCCCTCTCTCAGAAAATGCACATGAGCAGCTTTCGTGCTGTTTCAGAAGATCTTTGACGGCACCATACAGACTCTGACTCCCTCGTTATCAGAAACAGAAAGTGAAATGTCTCTACCCTACGCACAAAGAAACTTCTCCTCTTCTTCATAGGAATTTGCAGTGCAGCTTCCAAACAGTGGGGATCTGGTCAAATGACCATCAGTAAATAACATTTTATTGAAAAGGCTTTCATAGTGGTAAGATGACTTCTCTTCCCTTTGTCTCTAAACTGGTTTTCCTCTGCTATTTCTGTTTACTCTTATCTTCTGGTAAAATGTGTGAATCTACACTTTGTAGCAAACTTTGAAGAAATTTCTTCAAGGACAGTGACTCAATAGTAATCCGTGTGTGTGTGTGTGTGTGTGTGTGTGTGTGTATTTGAAAGAGAGAGAAAAAGAGAGAGAGAATGCTCGCCAAATAAGTGAGTGAGTGGATGAATAAATACATGAATAAATTAATAAAATTGCAAAAAGGAATCATCAGGAAATAGGAGATCGTATGAGTTTAAAGGAGGAAGAAAATCCGGTTACATTTCTACATTCACTACTGATGTTGTATTATGACTGAAATAATCAATCCTAAAAAAAGTGTAATGACTAAGGCACGTAGCAATTTGCTGGCTTTGGCAACAGACAGTCCGAAATTTGAATCCTGGCCCCACCAGTTACTGGCCTCCTGAACCTCGGTTTTCTCTTCTTTCTGAGGCAGGTCAAAACAGCCACCATACCCATGTTACGGAATCGTAACGTGCTCGCCAGTGTGCCTCTCAGGGAGTGCTTGACAAACCTTGTAATTATCTCTGGGTGACATTCTAGCAAGTGTTAAAGATATTTCTTATTTTTGCGAAATATGCTATATGTGCTCCATGGACCTATTCTCTCATATCTTCTAATTCTCATGTCTTATTTTTAAATCCTTAATGTTTATTTTACTGAAGCAATTCCCATACTCTTTTCAGAATCAGGATTCAGTAAGTAATGCCTTTGCTGTATCTTGACCTGCCTCTGGAGGACAGGGTCAATGACCAAGGTGGTGGTCATTGGCACCATCCCCAGCCGTACTCTGAGTCCTCTTATAGTCCCATCCTTCCCGGTTTTGATGATGCAACTGCACTGGGAGCATAAAATAAAGGAGAATGCTCCAACAATCAAAGACACATCTCTCAACGTAAATCAGAAGCAGGAGAAAGGCAAATGAGCATTTTTCAGATTCTGAAGGTATCATTTGAGTGGTCTCTCTTCCAGAATTTCTTATCTGAAGTTGAAAAAAGATTCTGGGAGTCCTGTCTACCAATAAACCTTGGAAGTTTTGCAAGAACCCCAGCAAGGCAGGCATCTTAGACATTGTTTGTAAACTCAGTCCGGGTTCCATCCTGTTAGTCCCCTCAAAGCAAAACCACACAACTGGGATTATCCTGGACACTGTCACAACTGACAAGTGTGTCAAGAGGAGAAAAAGGAGCCATGAGTGAGTGTGCTGTGAGTGGGAAAGGTGGGAGCAGCGGGGCAAGTTAGCTGAGAGATTTGGGGACTGCAGGCTTAAGATGATTAAGAAAATTATGAATCCCCAGATTGAGAGCTGTTGGCCAGGGAAACCTCAAAATGCTGTTTTTATTTCGGGTTCAGTTGTCTTCACAGGGATTGGGCTGCTTGCAAGATGGGCTGCTTGGCATGGCTGAGAGCCCCAGATCTGCCACAAGCAGAGGATGCTGAGTCCACAGAGAGAGAAACTATGTGCTGGACCCCATGGTCAGCTTTTGGTCACCTTTGGAGGAATTGTCTCATTTAACCCTCACAAAACCTCCATGAGTAAGGTGTGATGGCTATTATCCCATTTTGCAGAAGGGGAGACTGAACGGAGGGATATTAAATAATGTAACCAAGCTCGTACAGGGTTGGAACTCACACTCCAGCATGGGGACTCCTGGGCCATGCTCCTAACCACTGTGCCACCAGCCTCCTTAGCAACCTGGAAAGAAGATGAGGTGATGTGTCAGAGGTGAGCTTGGGTAGTAGTTGCCTGAGCCCTGTCCTAGGCCTGAGATACATCAGAGTTGCTGAAAGTACATTTCCTACTTCAGCGTGGTGGGTGGAAATGTGGGCATTCCAGTGTGTTCGGGGGAGAGGAGAGAAACTTGGTGAAGGATAGAGGATAGAGTGTGGACCGAGAAGATGTGTACGCGGCACACAAGACACATGCCCACACACACTCATTTGCCGCCCATGAGAAGTCCTAGGGAGGGTGGCACCTTGTTCCTCTTCACCAGTTTCTCCCCGCCCAGTGCCACGGTTAGCACTCTTACCTCTCCCTTACCATCCTCACCCATCTTGCCCCTGAATCCTGGCCACCCAGTTGGCATATTCCTTCCCATCGTCTGCGTGTCCAGATTTCCAGTTGTAACTTGGGTCTTCATTTCTCTTTGTTCTTTGAAAGCTGCAGACACTGCAGAGGCTTGCTGCTTGCTTATTATATCCGTATGCTCAAAATCCTGCCTGAAACTGATAGGACTGAAATTAAACCACAAGAGAAAAAGAACTTAAGGCTAAACACAAACAGCACCTCTTTTTAAAGTTTTTCATGAGCATTAGTGTCATTCTGACTACTGGAAACTTCTTCCCATGAAACTCATATATTTTCTGAACCTAAACTTCAGTCACTACGATCACTTCACATTTTTACCTCTTCCAACTGGGTTTTTGCAACTCAGAGATCAAGTTTGTTGCATAACAACATTAGCAGCTAATAAATTAGGCTCCCCTTTGCCATTTTCTTGATCAGGGCTGCCGGAGCCAAGGCCTCGTGGAATCTGGTGGGAATCTATTCTGAGCCTGGTCCTCTCCTTGGACTATGATGTCCGGATTCCATGCCAGAGCTGTGCTGCTACTCATGACGGGGTGGATGGGAGAGTCACCATGATTTGGGTCCATAAGCATGTCTCTGAAGCCCTTTGAACCAACGTGATGCGAATTTTTTTAAATTTCAGAGAAGAAATGTGCATATACTGTGTATTATGTAACATCTACTGTGGTCTGGGACAGCAGCCCCTAATTAAACACAGTAACACTTCTATAGGTAAATATATGAACTTTCCCACTAAGTAGGGTAAATATAAAATACACATAGTCTAGCATCAGGTCAGGTTAGCTTTGACTGTCAGATTACTTTAGATCAGATTACTATTGCCCAATGAGTTAGCAAAATTCTTTTGGTTTTCAGTTTTTGGGATTTGTTATTTTATGGGGAAGAGATTGTGGAACTGTGAATGCAAATCACTCCCGTTTACAGACCATGCATTTGTATGCACTCATGCAACCCCAACAAGAGCCTGCATGGGAAGGTACTGTTCCAAGTAAGCTTCATGTCATAGATGGAGGGTCTAGGAGAATGGGCTGAGGTCTCAGAACCAGCAAGAGGACTCGAAGCTAGGGTATCTAAATCAATTTGAGGCTGACATGATGTTCTCCCCGCCTCCTCCCTGGAGAAAATAACCAGCTTGGTGGATTTTTCCTTAAGATGACAGCTTTCTGCATCTCACCTGTCTGACAAGCAGGCCCCTGGCTACTGGGTGTGCCCAGCTGTCCTCACTAAGCATTAGCTCTTAAGGTTGTCAGGTTGACGCTGATCCTCTGCTCTTTACGCAGGGGCTTTTTAGTTTTCTTGCTTAAGATATTTAAAAATAGTTGAGTGTCCCAGACATTCTTGAAGCAGTCATTTCCTTCCCTTCTCTTTTATTAATGGGCTTATTTCTTTCGACTCCCCAGTGCTGCTCTGAGGCACTCGTGGAAGGCCTGTTTATTGCCTTTGGCTGACATTACCTTTCTCCTCCTCCACCCACAACCTTATCTTCTCCCTGCCAGCAGGACTAACCTTTGTGCCTTTCCTCCTCCGGGCTTCCCTCTCTCGCTCTGCATTTTTCTGGGGCAAGCATCCCCCACCGCCCCCCGCCGTGGGTGTCTGAGTGCTGGCTCCCCAGCCTGTGAAACAGCGCCTGCTCTTGGGCCCCTCATTCTGCGAGAGCCTGGCTGGGGCGGCGGGGCACATCATACTGTGGACTGAAAATGTTCAAGGTCTGTGCAAAGAAGCTGATCGTCTTAAATGCTCTTTTACATTTCCTCTTTTCACAGTGCATGCCCTTGGGTTACGCACTCTTAGCACACAGTGCCTGGGGCGGGGTCTCTTCTTATTCAAAACCCAGTACCTCTGGGCATTTCCAGGCTGCTCTGTGAGCTTGGTAGTTGTGGAGAGTTGACACCAAGGGAACCTGCAGCAGATCAGGCTTCTGCTCTCCCAGCCCTTTCTGAAGGAGTCCCTGGGATTTTAGGCAAGACTGGCCCAGTGTAGGACCAATGTGGTCTAGCAGTTCACGGGTGGCCTCCCAGCCAAGCTTTACTTACCTCTCTTTCCTTCATGTCCTCACCTATAAAATGGGGGTCAGGAGAATATCACTCCATGTCAGACACCAACTCCAATGTGTTTTTTTGTTTTGTTTTGTTTTCTCTTGTACCACCAAACAATTCTCCCACCCCAGCTGAGTGTCCTACATTCCCACTCAATTCTCATACTATCTACCTGGGGATAGTGTCAGATCCCACAGGTTAAGAGTTCAGTTCTAACAAAACTCCTTTTCAGAAGCCAATGGCAAGTCCAGGTTGTCACTTGTGCTCCTGACCTACCAGCTATCAATCTGAGGCTCCCAAGACCCCCATCCTTGGGTTTGGTTTGATTAATTTGCTAGAGATGCTCACAGAACTCAGAGAAACACTTACTTATGTTTACCAGTTTATTATAAAAGGACATAACTCAGGAACAGCCAGATGGAAGGTAAGCAAAGGGCAAAGTGTGTGGGAAGATGCACACAGCTTCCACCATCTCCGAGCATGCCACTCTCCCCAAATCTCCATATGATCATCAGTCTAGAAGCTCTCTGAATCCTGTCCTTTTAGGTTTTGATGAAGGCTTCATTACACAGGCATGATCGATGACATCATTGGCCTTTGGTGATTAATTCAGCCTCCAGTCCCTCTCTGTTCTGTGGAAGTCTGGGATGGGACTGAAAGTTCCAACACTCTAATCATGGGGTTGGTTCCCCTGGCAACCAGCCTCCACCCTTAGATTTCTGAGAGGCTTTCCAAAAATCGCTTCATTAGCAAAACAAAACAAAAAAGAGACAGCTTTACCACTCTCATCACTTATGAAACCCCAAGGGTTTAGGAGATCTGTGCCAGGAGCGTGGATGAAAACCAAATATATATTTCTTATTATAAATCGCAATATCACAACCACCTAACTCACTGAGTTTTATGAGGAGTAAGTCAATTAAATGAGCAAATGTGTGTGGAGCCTTCTGCACTCTGTCAGCTCTCTGGACACAGGGTCCCCCCAACCCTCAAATCTTCTGTGCTCCAATTTGAAGTCCTCAGGCCACCAAGGCTTACAAATGCTAACACTCAGATTATCTCCCACTGGTTTCTGAACCATCACTATTGCTGCACTATTGTCTTCTTTCTTTTCATAGAATCCCGAATGCCCTTCATTTCAGAGCTGACAGGAGCATCAGTCATCCTTTAATTGCTTCATTTTAAGACAATTCCACAAACTTCCAGGGGGAAGACATCCACCCCCTACAAACAGGGCTGAAACTAAAACTCCCAGGTGGGGATTCCTAGTTGGTGCTCTGTACTGATTTGCTAGGGACTCTTTCCGTTTTAGCATCGAAATTCCTCTTCTCAGAAAACCCTCACCCCAGTTGGCCACCCTAAACCTCTGGTATTCACAAGCCTTGTTACTTTATTAATCAAAACAGTATGTTTGTTGTTGTCACAGCTTTTTACGGTGGGGGGAAAAAAAACTTCAGATGCCAATTCTGCATATAGGCAATATTTTAAGCCACCGAAACCTAACATTTTATAAAATAAGCATTTTCAGTTGGCCATGTTGCTTTTTTCCACTTACCTTCTGTGTCATAGCTCATTAAACTACTTCAGACCAAATGAGTAATCTTTAGCTGGCCATCCAGAGGGAGGAGATGCACTTTCAAATGGACTGAGAACGCGTTCAAAGCTGTTAGTAAAAAAAAAAAAGTTCACAAAGTTCTAACTAACTTTTGAGAGTAGCTTACAATCCATCAGACTTAATCCCCTATGTTTGAAAATTTTTGGCCTTCTGGAGACCGTTTTAAGGAGCTTTTGTTGCAAGCACACCAATGGAGTGGAAATGCTATGCAAACTAAAATATCAAATGATGTTATTAATCCAAATATTTTAGCACAGTGGCTGTTTCTTTTGGAAGAGAGTGGGTAAATCCAAGGCTTCACTTGGCCTGACCTACGCAGGTACTCAAGACAAGTGATTATTGCTCCCTTCGGCTCCGTCTATAACAAATATTTATTGCACACTCAATGTATGCTTGTCACCGGTGTTGGCTGTTGAAGTGAATTATATTGAATAAGACAGAAAATGGCTGCTGTCCTTATGGACCTTTAGTGTAGTTGAAAGAGAAAATGATTTAATTACACAAATAAGGATGGAACTGTAATTGTGGTAAGTGCTATGAAGTAGAGTGCTGGCTGTTCTGGGGACGTTTCATGGGGCACCAAGTCTAGTCTGAGAAGCAATATTTAAGCTGAAATCTGAAGGACAGGTTAGCCAGGTTCAGACTTGGGAAAATAGCATTCCAGATGAGGAGACTAGCATGAGCAAAGGCCCTGTGGTAGGGAAAAGGTTTTGCATAGACTGAGATACTGAAAGAAAGCCAATGAGCCACTGCCTTGATGGGCACAGGAAAATTTCGATTCCTACAATGCAAGATAACAATGTCTTTGCAAGCTCCAGCAGCAGTTAGAACCTCTATGGTAGTTCCACAATGCCACCCGTTTGCACTAAGAGCTTCCAGTCAGTTCTAGCGACGTCATAACATCACCATTCCTGAAGGAAACCTTGACATCAGTCAGCATTCTCAAGCTGTGACTGGGGCTCAGAATACAGACGAGGCTGGCCAAAACGCACTCAGCCAGTTAGAGGCAGGGTGGGAATTGCAAACAAGATCCTTTGATCCTAAGTTCAAATCCTTTCACAACATCCTTATTGCCTCTCCATCTTCAGACAAATTTTTCTCAAGGGTGACTTCTTCCCTGCCCTCTTGACGTGGCCAGTACTGTCAGAGCCTGCTGGCAGTGCTGTTCCTTCACTGCCTGAGATGTTACCCCTCCCACTTGTCAGCAGGACCCCAGCACCTACAGGGGAGTTTGCCAGTGTCTCCAAAGGGAGTCGTAAAAGAAGTCTTTGCAGAGTCACCATCCTTGGTTCTCCTTCCTGTCTAGTATTTGAAGGCCACCATTCATTTTGTCAACAGTCACCATAATAGGAGTTATCCTAAGCCTGCCGGCTTTGAAAATCTTTCGCTGCTTCCCCATCCTCTGTGCCTCTGCTTCTCATCAGTGCCCTGTGTCAGCATTCATCCTCACCTTGTTGCCCTGAGTCACCCAACCAGATAGTTATCACGTACCATGTTAAGGTATCCCCTTGTCCTTCACTGTTGTGGAGTAGATGGCAGGGAAACCACACCAACACTCAGACCTATGTCACTGGGGAAACTGAGTATCAGGTTTTGTTTTTTTTTTTTTTTTCAATGAACATAAGGAAAGAACAATCATTTCTTTGATCCTGCTGTACCCTACAAGGAAACCCTGGTACATGTTGTCACCTCTGGGAGAGACAGAGGGGAGCCACTGCAGGCTCCTGGTTGGAAAGGGCTGCCTGCCAAAGTTTCTTAGGAATATGTGTCGCTTTGTGGTATCTCTGTTTTCCTCCCCGGTGAAATAGTAATTTGGCAGAGTTTGAGATGAAGATAGTAAATCAACACCAGATTGCAAAACTTGCAAAAGCATTCTGCTAGTTCATCAAGCAGTGTTTATGAGCTTGGGAACTGCCCAGGGAAGAAGCACCTCTGTATTGGAGCATTTTTTCTGTTTTGGGAACCAACAAGGACCCCAACTTTCTTACCAAGTAATGAAGAGCCACAGAGAACAAGATTGGTTTCTCATCTTCAAGGTGGCTGTGTAGATGCTATGGAAATGAGAAGGACACTTCTGCAAAGCGGTGCTTTTGAAATTGTTCTTTCAGCAATCATGCAGTATTGCACGCGGGGTCTGGAGAGGCAGAGCCTTGGCAGAATTTCATTATAAACCTTTGGGATGGAGGGCAGGGTGAGTAGCTTACTGTCACTAACACATTCTTAATAAACTGTTAGCTAAGAATCATTTCTAAGTTTAGGACCAGTTTGCCTTGAAATAATCAAAATAACAAGCGGGTACCTATCCAACATTGCCTCTTATTGAAAAAAAAAAGAGAACCTCTTTGCAAGGCTGAATTTAACTTCCAAGATAGGACAGAACTGTCAACACGGACAACTATTATTAAGGAATGAGGTACCTCCTAATTTTGAGGAATTTTGGAATAATCCTTGTGGGAGAGTTGGATGCGATTCAACTTGCAGTGACATGAATACCTAGGAGATTAATTAACCCAAGTTACTGTACTTGTAACCTGTAACCTAAGTTACTGTATCTTGGGGAAAGGCAACAAAGGGCTACTACTGGAAAGGACATTGACTGGGCCATATCTACAATTGCAGATTGTCAATGACCACACACAGAAACCTGGCCTGAGAACTGTTTGCATCTCAGACCCTGGGATATCCAGCATGAGGGCACCCTCACCCAGAAATGTCGAGCAGAGTCCTCTGATGACTGGAAGAGAGATTTCCCAGCACTGACATTTCTGCAGTTATTCTCATTTATTTTCTTCATTCTTGCTGTCACTCTCTCCTTACCATACTTACCTTCAGGAAAGATTTAGAAGTTGCTGTTTTCTGTATATGACTGCAAGTATAAAGTTGTCCCCTGAAATAATATATTGAAAAGGAACTTTTAAAGAAAGACTTTAAAGGACATTCATTTTTTCATGAATGACATTTATTCTTTTGAGCTCTGTTATGGCATAAAAGAAAATGATCCCCTGAATGGTGAATTCTGTATGTAGTTGAGTCATAAGAAAACAGATTCATCATGACAATTACTGTTATAGTATCAGTAAGGTATTTAAGCAATCTTTCAATTAGTAAAATAAAGAATGATCTCAAAATGTGACACGTAAAAATGCCCACCAAAATATTTTGGTTCTGACTTTTGAGGAAATAGCAAAGGACTGGAATATTCATTAAAGTTAGTTTTTAACACAAAGCTGAGACAAAACAAAATAAAGCAAATGACCACCTAAGGCCATCTGATGTTAGCGTGGCGGGTGTCTGTTAACATAAGGACACCAGAAGAAGAAGAAAATGCAAGCGATCCTGTTACTGTTATTACAGCAATGTCTCTAGTTTTTACACAGTAACTTCCTTATGTTTCATTTGATCACATTTCACAGATAGTAAAAAACTCAGAGAGGATTACTTATTCCTAAAAGGTAGTGGTAGTAGTATGAGAAAACAGATACTAAGACGTGCACACTTGCCTTCTGACTTACGTCAAGAATAGTATCTCTTTCATCAACATGTCTTTGGCTGCTACTGACCACTGAGCAGACTTAGCAAGTAAAATATGTTTCCTAATACAAATTTTTTAAAAAATAGACTTTATTTTTTAGAGCAGTTTTAGATTGACAGCAAAATTGAACAGGAAGTACAGAGATTCCCCATATACCTCCTGCACCCAGACATCCACATCCTCCTCACCATCAACACCCCACACCAGAGTGGTATGTTTGTCACGATAGATGAACCTACCCTGACATCACCATCACTCAAAGTGCATAGTTTACAGGCACTCCTGGTGGTGTACATTCCATGGCTTTAGATAAATGTATAGTGACATGTATCCCCCATTGTAGTGTCATACAGAAAAATTGCACTGTCCTAAAAATTGTCTGTGCTCCTCCTGTCCATCTCTCCCCCACCTCCCCTCAACCCCTGGCGACCACTGAGCTTTTTACTATCTTTATAATTTTGCCTTTTCCAGAATGTCATGTATTTGGAATTATACAGTATGAAGCCTCTTCAGATTGGCTTGTTTTGCTTAGTAACATGCGTTTACGTTTCCTCTGGGTCTTTTCCTGTCCTGATAGTTTATTTCTTTTTAGCGCTGAAAAATATTCCATGGTCTGGATGTATACCACAGTTTATTTATCCAATCACCTACTGGAGGACATCTTGATTGTTCCCGAGTGTTAGTAATTATAAATGTCTCTATGGAGGTTTTTGTGTGAACATAAGTTTCCAACTCATTTAGGTAAATACCAATAAGCATGATTGCTGAATAGTATGGTAACAGTATGTTTAGTTTTCTGAGAAACTGCCAAACTATCTTCCCAAGTGGCTGTACTGTTTTGCACTTCCACCAGCAATGAATGAGTGTTCTTGCTGCTCCGTATCCTCACCATCGTTTGATGTCTTCAGTGTTTTAGGTTTGGGCCACTCTAATAGGTGTGTAGTGGTATCTCTTTGTTTTATTTATTTATTTATTTTTCTTTTTGTTGTTTTAATTTGCAATTCTTTAAAGACATATAACACTGAACATCTCTTCATATGTTTATTTGCACCTGCACATCTTCTTTGCAGAGATATCTGCTCTGGTCTTTTGCCCATTTTTAAATTGGGCTATGTGTTTTCCTGTCATTGAGTTTTAAGAGTTCTTTGTATATTTTGGACAATAGTCCTTTATCAGATATGTCTTTGCAAATATTTTCTCCCAGTTTGTGGCTTGTGTTCTCATTCTCATAACAGTGCCTTTTGCAGGGCAGAAATTTTTAATTTTGATGAAGTTGAGCTTATTGTTTATTTCTTTCATCAATTGTGCCTTTGGTTTCATATCTAAAAAGTCACCACCAAACCAAAGGTCATCCAGCTTTTATCCTATGTGATCTTCTAGAAGTTTTACAGTTTTTAATTTTACATTAAAGTCTTTGGTCCATTTTGAGTTAATTTTTAGAAGGATATAAAGTCTGTTTCCAGATTCTTTTTTTTATATACAGATATCCAATTGTTTCAGCACTATTTGTTGAAAAGACTATCTTTGCTCCATTGTATTGCCTTTGCTCCTTTGTCAAAGATCAGTTGACTATATTTGTGTAGGCTTATTTCTGGGCTTCCTGTTTTGTTCTGGTTTTTCCATTGCTCTATTTTTTTATTCTTTCACCAGTGCCACACTGTCTCAATTACTGTAGCTTAACTCAAAATGCATTAAAGACTTAAACAAAAGACCTGAAACTGTAAAGCTCCTAGAAGAAGACATGGAAAATCTTCATGATATTGGTCTGGACAGTTTCTTAAACATGACACCAAAAGCAAAGGCAATAAAAGCAAAAATGGACAAGTGAGACTACATCAAACTCAGTTTATACACAGCAAAGAAAATAAATAAATAAATAAATAAATAAATAAATAAATAAATAAATAAATAAATAAATAAATAAATAAATAAATAAATAAATAGATAAATAAATAAATAAATAAATAAAGTGAAAAAGCAGCCTAGGGAACAGGAGAAGATATTTTCAAACCATATGTCTGATAAGAAATTAATTTCCAAAATAAGGAACTCCTACAACTCAACAGCAAACAAACAAACAAACAAACAAAAACCCCTAATAACCCAGTTGAAAAATGGGCTAATAACTTGAATAGACACTTCTCCAAAGAAGACATACAAATGGTCGACAGGTATATGAAAAGACGCTCAACATCACTCACTGTCAGGAAAATGCAAATGAAAACCACGAGGAGATATCACCTCATATCTGTCAGGATGGCCATTATCAAAACAACAAAAAACGTGTTGGCAAGGAAATAGAGAAATTGTACACTGCTGATGGGAATGAAAAATGGTGCAGCCCCTACAGAAAATAGTATGAAAGTTTCTCAAAAAATTTAAAATAGAACTATCATATGATCCAGCAAAACCACTTTTGGATATTTATCTAAAAGAATTGGAATCAGGATCTTGAAGAGATATTAGCACTGCTACATTTATTGCATCACTACTCACAGTGGCCAAGATGTAGAATCAACTTAAATGTCTATTAACAAATGAATGGATTTTTTAAAATTCTTATATACATACACTGGAATGTTGTTCAGCCTTAAAACAGAAGGCATGCTGCAATATGCAACAACACGGATGAATCCTGAGGACACTACGCTAAAGGAAATAAGCCAGTCTCAGAAGAACAGATACTGCAGAATTCCATTATCATATGAGGTATCCAAAGTGATGAAACTCATTGAAGCAAAAAATAGAATGAGAGGAGGGGAAAATGGGAAGTCTCTGTTCAATAAAGTGTTAGTTATGAGAAAATCAATCAATTTTAGAGATTTTCTGTACAACACTGTGCCTGTGGATAACAGTACTGTATTGCACACTTTAAAACCTGTTGAGTGGATAAATCTCATGTTAAATGTTCTTAAAATAAAATAAAATTAAAAAATTTAAAACTCTAGATGTCTGAGAAAACTAGAAAGTTGCATGAGAAGGCATCAAATGCCTAAATAAATAAATGAATAAGCTTTACTCTTTATATCTGATGCACAGACCTCATTTACCATCATCATGTTGTCTATTTAATAATCACTGATCATGTTATAAACATTCACTTGTGTTATTGTTTATTAAATAAGTTTCTGTTTCGTTCTATTTTGTCTTGTTTTTTACTGGAGACTATAGAGAGTAGTAGTGGAGTTTGGCTGAACAAATTACTTTCTCTGCTCCTCTGCTTCCTCATTCATGGTTAATAATGGTGTCTACCATGAAATTTAAGCATTACATTAAATTATATTTGTGAGAGATTCAGCCCAGTGTCTGACCCTTAACAATGAACAAATATTAGTATTATTCTCTCTATACAGTGAAGTTTAGCATGAATCAAAGAAGGAAGTCAGCAATTAAAGAAAAAGCAGTCTTATGGATTTGAAACCATGTTAAGCAAACAGACCCAAAGTCAGAAAACTTCAAAGACAAGATTATCTGTCTCATCCTGTAGTTTCTAAAAACACAGATGAAGACTCTCCAAGAAGAAATAATAACCAACTTGAACAAATAAATATCAGGTAATAAGGGATTGTGAATGTTATTTGTCCTCTGGATTTCCTTCCACTGTAGATAGAGATTTGCAAGATGCTCAGTGTGTGTCGTGCGACAGAATATTCTCTAACATCTCCACGGGACCCCACTGGGCCTTAGGCGATTTTGGGAGATAATCTTGCTGTTAGTGATCTTTTTCCTTGTCCTACTTATGGTACCTGTGAAAAATGGAGTTTCCATGTACTACTACAATGAAACAAAATTTAGGAGTATGGTTGTTGTTGTATTGTATGGGAGGATGCAATTTAGCAGCAGCAGACGTCAAACAAACTGGATGTGAGCTGAGCAAACCCCCAAACAATATTTTTGTATTTTAATCACTTATGTCTTACTGGATAGCACAAAAGGGAAAATACAAGAGATCTTTAATCTATTTTGATATACAATGGTCCCTAGGTGTCCATGAGGGACTGGTCCCAGGACCCACTGGGGAAACCAAAATCTGCAGATGCTCAAGTCCCATAGTCTGTCCTCTGTTTCCACAAGTGCTCCATCCATGTAGTATTTGGTGCTTAGTTAACAACAAAATTTATTTCCCTGAATTGTATTGATGATTTCAGCTCTGTTTTAATGTTTTAAAACATGTAAGTCAACTTTTTGATAATATATTGCAAAAATTATATATCTGTAAATGCATGAATGTGTGCATGCATATGCATTGAATTTACTGAATGAGCATTAAGAAAAGGTAACCTTATTTCTTCTCACCACAGGACTTTCATACCTATTCTTTGACTTGTTTTTCCTCACTCCTAACTTAAATCTCAATCATATCCATAGTTTATCTGGTCTTTTTTAGATAATGAAAGTTCAGTCTTGTACAGTAATTGCATATCTCCAATTTGTCATCTGAGTAAAAATGTCTCCCTTTCTCTTGGAAGCCTGCAGTGGGGGTTGGGGACTTTGGCTAACTTCTTTTCCATTATCTGGCTCCACCATCTTATCTATTTGCAAGCTGCTATTTCAAACCCGTCCAGGGTGAGCATGGGCTGGGAGTTTGGGGAAAGGTAGGAGAGGAGAAGACAGCTAAGGGAAAGAAAAGTCTTACTTGGCTGGTGCAGTTGCAACATGGAGTAAATGTCCTTTGCACACAGTAGACTCCTTGTGATGACACATTCTTTCTTGGACTCCTGTGAGTTCTTCAGGGTTCCCTCCTCTGCAACCCCCCATGACTACTGCCGGGATCTCTCACTTATAGCTCCCTTTCTCTAACTACTAATGACCAGCATCTTGATTTCTAATGGTTTATCTCTCCTTTGGAGTCACCTTGGCCAGAATCTTTTTCAAGATGATATAATCCAGCTTTATTCAATTTGGCCCATGGGGAACTCACCAGTTCCTGTCTCTCTCTAACCAGGGGACCCATGTCAAGCTTTTCAGATTATACTCTTGAAGACCTACTTCTTGGCTTGAAGACCCTCTTCTCTTTCTCCATGGGAGAAATACATGGCCTACTAACCATTCCAAAAAAACCCCGACACAGTCCTCTTCAACTACAATGAATTCTTTGTCTTCTCTTACAGTCTAAAGGAAGTAACAGCCTAATGCTGGCAGAGGATTTCACAATTTCTTAGCTCATTCTGCATAGACAATCTAGCACCTTCCAAGAGGTGTAGGATGTGGAGACAATCAACAACTATTGTATTTGTTCTTTGGTTTGGAACTGAAACTCTGAGTCAACAAGAAAAGTCCCATCTCAATGTAGTATTATAAATATGTCATGGGTTCCTACTGGTAGTTCTTCAATATATTATCATTTAAATAATGTTCTTTGACAAAACAAATTTGGAAAACACCACTCTAGTGTTTTGCTTTTAAGTATGATGTAAGCTACTGATTTGAGATAACTTTTTAATCATGTTGAGGAAGTATACTTTATGCAATTTATTTAACTTTTTGTCAGAAATGCATTTTGAATTTTGTTAAATGGCTTTTGACGTTCGTCAAGATGAACATAAAGTTTGTCTCTTTTGACATATTGATGTGATCAATGATATTTTTAGATTTCCTAATATTGAATCATTCATTGATTTCCTTGATCAACTTTTTTTTAATATACTGCTGGATTAGATTTGCTAGTGTTTTATTTGTTTTGTATCCATATTCAAAATTGAGTTTGGTCAAAAATTTTTGTGCCATCTTTGTCAAGTTTCAATACATGCTAGCTTTAAAAAAAAATACAAGGCATTCCATATACTATTCAAATCAACGTCTTTTTTGATTTAAAAAAAAGCACTTTTTATCAGAGCATAATATACGTATAGAAAAGTACACATATGAATTAATTTTTAAAAAGTAACCACACCTGAGTTACCAACACCCAGGTTAAGAAGCACTAACCCCAGCACTCCAGAATTCCTTCTCACTTCCCCTTCCACTAACTGAGGCAAACTTCGAGAGTGAGGTAACTCTCCCTTCCAGCTAAGGGTAACTACTATCCTGACTAAGCATAGATTAATGTTATCTGTTGTTTGTTGTTTTTTTTTTTTAACCTTATCTAAATAGGCTCATACATATGTACTCTTTTGTGTTGATGTTCCTTAACTCACTACTACCTTTGTGAGATTCAGCCACATTAATGCGTGTGGTTGTATACAGTTCATTCTCATTGAAATATTATATTCCATTGTATGCATATACTGAAGAACGCTTATCCACTTTGCTGTTGATGGACATTTGGGTTATTTTCATCTTGAGATTATGACAAATACTGCTTATATGAACAATCTAGTGCTTGTTTTTTTTTAATATAAGCACATATATCTTGGGTATATACTCAGGAATGGACTCGCTGGGTCATAGGAAATGCATATGGGTTGTTTGCCATCTTCATATTGTTCTGTAGAAGTTTTTACATATTTAAAATACAAAGTAAAAGAATGGAAAAAGATACATCATGCAAACAGCAACCATAAGAATGCTGGAGTGGCTATACTAATACCAGACAAAATAGACTTTAAAACAAAAATTGTTACTAGAGACAAAGAAGAATATTTTATAATGATAAAAGGGTCAATTCACCAGGAAGCTATAACAATTATAAGTATATATGTACCTAACAACAGAGCCCCAAAATACAAGAAGCAAAAACTGACAGAAATCTCTAATTACTACTTTTGAATTATTTCTCCTTGAAATTCTATCTTAATTTTTAATAATAGATAAAAAAAACCTAGAAAGATCAACAAGAAATAGAAGATGTTAACATAAGAGTAAATCTTCATTACCTGAGGCTAGGCAGAGTCTTCTTGTATGACACCAAAACACAGTGACAAAACAAAAACTAGGTAAATTAGATTTTAATCAAAATTAAAAATGTCCGTCAATGGAGACCATTTAGAAAGTGAAAAGACAATCCACAGAATGGGAAAAAGTATTTGTAAATCATGTATCTGATAAGGGACTTGTATCTAGAATACATAAAGGACCCTTACAACTCAATGATAAAAAGAAAATGACCTAATTCTAAAGTTGGCAATGGGTATGAAGACATTTCTTCAAAGAAGGTATACAAATGGCCGATAAGCACATGAAAAGACTAATCATTAGGGAAATACAAATCAAAGCCACTATGAGATAACACCTTACACCCACTGGGATAATAATCAGAAAGACAGATAATAACAAGTGTTGACAAGGATGCAGAGAAACTGAAACCCTTGTATATTGCTAATGGTGATGAAACATGGTGCAGTCACTTTGGAAAGCAGTCTGGCAGTTCCTCAAAAGATTAAATGTAGAATTATCAGCAATTCCACTCCTACTTACATACCCAAGACAAGTGAAAACGCATGTGGATATTATTACATTGTAAAAAAGGAATAAAATGAAAAAGCATGGAGTGCTGATACCTGCATGCTACATCGTGGATGAACCTTGAATACATTATGCATAGTGAAAAAAAGCCAGTCACAAAGACCACATATAGTATAACTCTATTTATATGAATTATCCAGATCAGGCAAATCCATAGAGACAGCAGGTAAATGAGTGATTGTCTGGGGATGGGAGATTAGGAGGGAGGGGGCAGTTGATTGCCATTTGGTACAAGGTCTATCTTATGGGTAATGAAATATTCTGAAGTTGATTGTAGTGATGGTTACACAACTATGAAGTCACTAAAAACCATTGAATTGTATACTTTAACTGGATGAATTGGACGAGTTATCTCAATAAAGCTGTTTAAAAATTTTTTTCAATCTTCAGCCATGTACACTTACATTCTTTAAAAGGAGTATTGTCCTTTAATATTTCCCATAGTGCTCAGGATACACTGCTAAGTGGTCAATGAATGCAAGTCAATGGAGTAAAACTTTCGTCAAACTAGACTGACTGAATAGACAAGATGCTTTCAGATTTCTCCAGTACACATAAACATAGACCATCCTACATGGACTTAGACCATCTGATCTGATGAAGAACAGAGCCCTTTCCTGGATTAGATGAGAAGGGGAAGCACCCCCAAACAGCCAGACAACCAAGCTACAAGCTGGCATGCTCCTATCTGCATGGCTGATAAGGACCATCTGATGCAATGAGGCCATTCTCTCCACAAAGTCACAATATTTATCTTAACACCAGTGAGTATTGAGTGTGTGTATATATGTATAGAGTGATAAAACATTGCTCTAATATGTACACAGGGTCTGAACAAAATCAATTCATCAGGGTAATCATGCAGGCCTATGTATGAGAGAGGTTGTTTATACAGTGGGTTGATAGAGCACTGTGAGAGAAGCCATGGAGAAGCACTGTCTAATGCTCATAATGCAGGATATATATTTCACAGCATGGGCATTATATAAATAATTAAGAGCGTGGACTTAGAGAGATAGCCCTGATATGAATAAGAGAGAGAGTGTGCAAGAATATCTGCTCAAGTCCTCTGCTTTTAATGGTAGGATGGAAATGTGCAGGTTGGCCACGCATAGCCCCCATTGTAGCGGCATCCTTTATCAAACATCACCTTGTGCGATGACTTTTTCCTACTCGGTGACCACCATTCCTACGGATACAACCTCAAAGCATTTTATTTGTAAATTTAAAGAAATATTTCTGCTGTCTATTTGTAGGAAAGTCCATGTGGAAAGAAACTGCCCTGTGAAATAGCATAATAAAAGTTAACTCTTTGAACTGCTTAGATGCCAGCATTTTCTCAGAAATGTCCTATTCAAGAAGCTCAATTGGCAAGATATTGACTCGTCTGTATGTAATTTATCTTTCAACCATTACTCAGTGCTTTCCCAAGCACCCTTGTTGTCTACCGAGGGAAGAACACCGTGCTGATTTAGCTCATGTCCCCAGGGACTGCTCCTTCCCCTAATACATATGTATTAATTCCCAGTAACCTCGTTTAGAGTAAGGAGCCATGCGGGCACGATGAGGCCAGATGGTAGTGAGTCTGTGTTACAGTGTATGAGTAACTCTTCCCATATCATTCAGCCTTTAGTTACTCAATGAATTCACATTGTGAGTGACTCATTTCTGAGGACCGGTGCGTTTTCCTCCAGGACTACTGGCAAAGACAAGAACTCCTTCGTACTCTTCCCTAGAGCTGGAAGTTACAATAACTGTGAAAGACACTGAAAAAAAGAAGCACTCCTAATGAAAGCAGACATTTGCAAACAGAAAGGGCACTGGAGGAGCATGTGCGAAAGTGCAGTTGCTACCGGAAGCCCTGTGAGTTTCTCTCACGGAGAAGCTAACCCATGAATCACGTCTGCTCCCTGTCAGTCAACACCCTGGAGACTGGGCCTTCCCCGCCCCACCCCCTCCCACTTAGACCTTGATGGAAACTGAAAGAAAACCAAATAGGTACTTATAAATCTCTCTGAAGTCCTGTGAACCACCGGTGGAATCACTCCACGTCTCTCCTCTAGGCTCAGCCTCTGAAGAGTAATGAAGAGGAGTCAGCTGACGGTCAACTCTGAGTCTGACACAGAGGGTTTCAGGGACTGCTGACTTTGCCTTCTGAATTTCCTCAAGTCCTCAAGAACCACAGCTCTAAGACTCTAGAATTTATGGTGAGAATATAGATCTATTCGAGACAGGGTCAGAGGGGCTCTGTTCAAAATTTGAAGGAACTTCTGTCTTCTGAATGGCTTGCTTTTCAGTAAAAATCATTGTGTTCTGCTTCTGTGAAAAGTCATAGCATAGACTCTTGGAAAGGAAGAAACTCCAGTTTTAATCTGAGCAATGCAGCCAAGAACTGCAAGGGGTATTTGTAAGCGGTGTTAAGAAGTCAAGAATAAGAGAGCAGCCAGTGGGGTCCAGCGGTGCTGAGAGCTGAAGGAGGTGAGGGTGGAAAGGTGTGAGGTTCGTGTGAACGTCACCTCCCACCCATCAGGTGAAAGAATTAGGAGAAACCCCGACAGTGACTTGAAGGGGCTGTCTTGGGTTGAGGGCTTTCCAGGCCAGGACAATGAAGAAAGGAAGATAAGGGATGTGAGGGTGTCATTAAAGATGAAATAATACAGATCAATCTGGAAAAGAAGGATGTGGGTACCTGAAAGCCTAAAGGATAATGAGAAAGTTGGGTTGTTAGTGAAGTGGCCTCCTGTCCATGTATTTAATCTTCACAATAATCCCACAAGGTTAACTGGGGTTCAGAGAGATTAATTAACTCACTCAAAGTCACACCGCTAACAAGAAGTGAATAGGAAATGTAAACATGCTCTGCCTGACTCCACATCTAGCACTTCAGGCACTGTATACGCTGTCCGCAGACACTGTCAGTAACTCCCATTCTGCCAGCTCTGACTAGACGCAACAGGAGCCAGCAGGGGACAGCCCAGTCCCGGACAGGGCGGAGCTGATCCACTAAGAGACTCCGAGTCCTTTGGGACGTCCTGATCCTGCTGCGGGCTGCGAGCCTCTCGCTCAGAGCATGTTTTCAGAACATCAAGTGGCAGAACATTTTGTGAAGTCCACATTTTACTTCAAGCTTTTCTTCCATCTTTCAACATTATGTAACTTTAATCACTTTTAACAATACTTTTAACAGTAGTCCTAAAAAGTATAAATGTTATATATATATATGTATATATATGTGTGTGTATATACACACACACACACACACACACACACACATATATATATATGCTTTGGGTTTATAACCACATGCTCAAAGTCCCACAATATATTCCAGATTTAAAAAAACAAAACAAAGACACTTGAAGAAGTTAAGCCAGAATCACTGTATTTGCATTTAAAATATCTCCCACTTGCTTGATAAATGGTTATTAATTACCAAGTTCTTCAACATCTTCGTCATTGTCTGTGTCTTCCAGTGAACAACAGTACAGTGACTCAGTTAACCAATCTTAGATAATTTCAATGGTAACATGATATTACTTTTCCATTGCTCTGGCTATTTAAAATAAGATTTGCAAAGACTTTTTTTTTTTTTGGGCAGTTACATACTTTTTAGCCTTTGCGACCCCTCCAGGTCAGTGTTACAGGAGAATCTTACTTCTCTATGTAATTCTGATGCATAAACGTACAGAATCTCAGACTTAGAGTCAAATCGGAGTTAAGTTCGTGCCCTGCCTGGCGTTGGAAGCCTCCGTGCAGGGTCCCTGACCGGCAGTTCCCCAGGTCCTTCTAGACTGTTCCAGCAATCACTGTGGAGGCCACTCCATCTTTTAATTGCTCTGATTACAGCTCCCAGGGGGAAGGAGCCTCCAGGATGAAGAGCATGTGGTCTCCCTAAACCTGCGTCCCATGACGGGTCACTTCAGGAAGTAACTGCACCAAAATGATTAACTAAAGACGGAACATTGTTTTCTCTGCTCCCAGCGCACGTCTAGCATTTTTCCTGACTGGACGCTAAGCCCAGAGAGGGCGAGAAAGCAGGGGGAGCTTCCGCGCTGGCCTGTCGGACCGCGGGCAGGACGCATGCTCTGGAGGCAAATGTCGACAGACACACCGGATTCGCCCTTGTTTGCTCTTTATCTTCACTTACTGCATGGTTTTCTGCCATGGGCTTTTTTATTATTCTAAATTGTGGGTGAGATAATAGTTGGTTTCTCAAAGTGCAAAGGCTAAGCTTACTGATAAACTCCAGCCACTACCAGGGGATCAACGCTCCCCAAACTGCCAAAACAGTCGTGACCTCACTTCCCGCATGGCGCACCGAAAGCTTCGCCAGAAACTCAGACAGGCTGGCAGGCAGGCAAGGCGCTGGCCCGGGCCAAAGGCAGAGATCAGTAAGTCATCTAAGCAGTGCTCTGACCGGGCCGATTCCTTTAAAGAAGATACACATGGAGCGTGTTCTTTGACTCCATTTCCCCTCTCACTGCTTCTATCTTGGGGGACCTTGCTATCACCAAGCCTTTACTTCAATCAGTAAAATTTTCTTGTGGGCTTTTTAGAACGTCAGGGCCAAACATCAAACATCAGACACTCATTTCCTCCCCAGCTAATAGGTCTTTTTGGATGTGGTATAAAAACCTCCATTTGTAACAGCATGGTCAGAAGAGCATACATTTAACTTGCGATACTGATTAGCACTTTCTCAGGTGAATATTTAAGGCTTTCTGAAAGCATAGATTTGGGAGCTTTTGAAGGCCTTGAAAGGAACAATAACATTTGTGTGGTCCTTGAAGTTCTAACGGTCCTGAAACAGATAAAACTGTCAGTGACCAATGGGGGCTTCGAACAGCTTTGGGGAAGGAAAGCCAGTATTGTCTGAGGGGCTGCCATGTGCCAGGCCCAAGCTGGCCCCAAAGACACGAAACTAAAACAGCCTTGACCTCTGTGTCTAGTCGTTCCCAACACAGAGGAGGGCACTTAGCAGGAGGCACGTCCAGGCCCTAGGGAAGCACAGATGCGGCTTCTGAGTCCAGCCTCAGCCTGGAAAAGGGGATCAAGCAAGGGCTTCTCAGGGCAGGTGCCCTGACTGAGTCTTGGGGAACAAGTCAGAACTAATGAGTCCCAGGCTGTGATATGGCAGAATAAAGGGGAAAGAAGAACTGAAGTGAGAAAACCTATGTTTGAGACTTGATTCGCTCCTTTTTACTTATGTAACTTTCTGAGAGAAAATAACTCCAAGTTTCCAAAACAGTTTCCCTCATATAAAGTGGAGATGATCGTGCCCATCCTGTAGTGTTGTTAAAAAGATAAATGAGGCAAGATCTCTGCCAGGGAGGGAAAACAGTATCATGGAGTCCTTAGAACAATCCTTAGAACTGAAAGTGTCTTGATTCCTCCATCCTAAAACAGACGTGTTTCCACTTTCACCACTTGTGAAATACAGAAGTGTCTTGTCATTACTATGTACACTGGCTGTGGCAGAGTTTCCCTTCTTCTGGAAAATCTGTTATTGAACATTAGTGCCTCTTCAACGTGTGGGATCTTAGAAGGAGGGACACAGCTTGTCCCTTGTCCTGCCTGGAACAAGCAGGCAGAGAGACGAGGCCACGGCAAGAGGAGAGGCCACGAAAGTAAGGGGGGTCCAGATCCATGGGATTCAGCTGTTGTGGAAGAGCAGTAAGGCAGGATAGAGTTTGCACACACAGAGAAGAAAGCCAGGCTGAAGGCTTGCTGCTCTGACTGTGACAGAAACACACGTGTGGGGCAAGTAATCAGTGAGGGTGCTGACAGGACCCAGGAGACAGACGGAAAGTGGGCCATCCCAGTGTGGGGTCTCTCATACAGGGAAGTTCTGGGGAAGGCAAGGAACAGGCACAGCCAAGAGGGCAGCTGGCTGAAATGGAGTCCAAACAAAGGCCGCTGGAGTCAAAGGGGTCAAGAAAATGACTGGCTGGAGTTTTTGGACCAGGCTGGAGATGGGCTTTGAAATTCTTCAAGAGGATGACAGGACTCACAGTGGAGAGGTAGATGCCAGAGTCTTCACACACTTGCTTCTCCTGAATTCCAACTTGGAGGAAAGACACTGCCGTCTACCCAGTTACCCAAGTGGGGACCTTGGACTTGATCTTCACCTCCTCTCTCCCCTTCACCCCCACACCAAACCGAGGAGCCCGCTCATTCGGGCTGTTTGTACAACAGCTTCAGACCTCTAGCAAAGGAGAGGCCACACAAAGCACTGGCTGTGAGCTTGCTTCATGAAGCCCGACAGATCCGGTTGAATCTTGGCCCTTTCTTTTCGAGCTGTATCAATGCTGGCACGTCACCTACCCCCTACGTTTCATTTTCCTCCTTTGTAAGAGAGAATACTAATTATCTGCCTCAAGGGTTGTTGTAGTGAATTATAAGATCATACACACACAGCACAGAATAAATGCTGGTTGTTGATGAGGTAGTGTTGGTGGTGCTTTAGAATGTTTATCAAACATGGAAAACCCCAGAATTCTTCTTTGGTTGTAAGAGGAAAGCATGCCTATCTTGGGTAAAAATGGAAATGTATTGGGTGTAATATGGAGAACAGTGGGGACTGAAGACTGAATGAATAAGCAGGAGGGACCTTAGAGAATTCATGGACTGTGGGGACTGTTGCTGGTCAAGATGAGAAACCAGACAGGTGGCCCTCAGTGGCAGCAGGGTTGAATGCTTGTGCCTTCTGGAGAAGGGGGTTGAGGAATTCCAGGAAATGTGGGACACTGAACATCGAAACCAGCACCGAAGAAACATCATGGTTACCAGGAAGATGAATGGGCTTTGCAGACTGAGGTCACCAGGAATTCTCAGTGTCTATAAGCACTCATTTGGTGTTTGACATCCCAAATTTCAGCTTCCATATTGTAAATTTCCCCACATGTTAACATTTCTGAAATTGGAATGTGTCTTGTGATTGTTTTCTTTCCCCAAAATGCTGTGTATTAAATCCATAGTGCTACCATCAATGGCATCTTAGACTCAAGAAAACACAAAATATGTCATAATAGTATTAGTTAAATGAAATATGTTAGTTAAACTTCTTCTCTAACTTTGTGCTGTTTGACCTATAAGTCACACATTCTCTGAGGGGTAGTAGGAAAAGTAAATAGTCTGACCAGAAATATCCAACGCAGTTAATTACCTAGGGAAATTCGTGTTCAAATCAATTGATTGGGAGATTATGCACAGTTGGGAAATTGGCTCATTGGAGGTGAAAATAGCTGAGACCCCCCCACAGCCTGCCCAGCTAGGGTGAATGTCTTCCTCCTCCCAGCCCAGGGCTGCCTTTCCAGTAAGTCCTTCTGAATATCTGCAAGTTTAATGCACAGACGCTTTCCTCATTCATCCTGAAGCCTTGACAAATGTGCCTTTGCTTACTGGGGCTTCCAAAAGAAAAGGTTAAATGAAATCTGAATGGAATACAAATAGTTCTTCCTTTCAGGGATTTCATTCTCTGAGAGCTTGTGCCAGAAAATAAACTTCCTTCATGACCACTGGGGAGACCCCATTGGTGTTTGGTGTTCTAATGGCTGGAGACGTCCCCCAGGTTCCCTCTATCAATTCATGTGATTGCATATATATTTAATCAGTTTCCACCTTGTTCCTGGAAAGGCATTTAGCTGGCTGCCGACAGACTCCTCCTGCTCCCGTATGTCCATGAAGTCAGTTGGCAGAGCCCTTGATTTTGCCATGGGGGTCGGTAATCCCCTCCCTCCATCCCCTTGGGCAGGCTGAGCTGCCCATCATGTTTTAGCTCACTGTTGAGGAGGAAAATCACTGCCTTTCTAAAACTTACCTACATGAAGTCAGCCACGCCCTTTTCATGTATAGGTCAACCAAGCCAAATATTTTTTAAAAAAAGAAAGAAAGAAAGGAAAGAAAGAAAGAAAGAAAGAAAGAAAGGAAGGAAGGAAGGAAGGAAGGAAGGAAGGAAGGAAGGAAGGAAGGAAGGAAGGAAGAAAGAGGAAGGAAGGAAGGAAGGAAGGAAGGAAGGAAGGAAGGAAGGAAGGAAGAAAGAAAAAGAAAGAAAGAAAGAAAGGAAGAAAGAAAGAAAGGAAGAAAGAAAGGAAGAAAGAAAGGAAGAAAGGAAGGAAGGAAGGAAGGAAGGAAGGAAGGAAGGAAGGAAGGAAGAAAGAAAGAAAGAAAGAAAGAAAGAAAGAAAGAAAGAAAGAAAGAAAGAAAGAAAGAAAGAAAGAAAGAAAGAGAAAATTCATAGAGGCTAACATCATTCAAGAAAAAGAAGACCCTGGGTAGAAAGGAATTAAAACACAATAAATCATGGTTGACTCTGCAGCTGGGATCATGGTGCAGGAGAGAGAAGCAGCCCTAAAGAGAAGGAAAATCAATTTTCATTAATGATTTTGAATGTGTCATTGGCCTTGGGTTAATTATTTATTCACATGAGGGTTTAGATTTATCTCATGGATACGCCAGCTTGTTTGAAAGGGTTTTAGTTCCTTTGACCTATGCTCGACAAATCTTCTTCACCCATATTTCATTTCACATGCAAAACAGTGAAATGCATGTATAAAGGCAGCATATTGGTCTTTTTTCCCCTAATTTATTCATTAATTCAGTCAACGAGTAATTAAGGAGGCTCACTATGTGCTCGATGCTATTCTAGGTTCTAGGACTAAAGCTGTGAGCGGAACAGTCCCTCCTCTCATGGAGCTTAACCTTCTAACAGTGACAGCCAATAAAAAATGAATGTGATGGGAATGAAATGGCACTTTATCTCTGTGCTGTGTCCCCCAAACTCATAGCCACAGTCTAATCACAAGAAAAACATCAGACAAATGCCAATAAAGGGGCATCCTACAAAATACTTGACCAGCACTCTTCACCACTATCAAGGTCATCAAAGACAAAGAAAGTCTGAGAAACTGTTATAGCCAAAAGAAGCTTAAGGACACGTGGCAGGTGGGATCCTGGGAGAGAAAAAGACATTAGGCAAAAACTAAGGAAATTTGAATAAACTAAGGATTTCAGCTCACTTTAAAAACTGGATTTGAACACCATAATTTCGGAGAGTGATCAACATGTTGAGGAAAATTAAAAGGAATGGCGTGGGAGAGTAGCGGGCTCAGAGAGCACTACCTGAGTCAGGGAAGACTCACCCAGGAGGAGACGTTCAAGAGGAACCTTAAATGATGAGATGGCACCGATCTGCAAAGTAGGGGGCAAGCATCTGACGAAGGGGAACAAGAACAGAATGGTCCTGAAGCAGAGGTTCAAGGAACACGAGTAGGTTTGTGTGGCCAGCACCCGGCGAGAAGCGGGAGGAGTGTGCCTGATGAGATGGGAGCGGCAGACGGGTCCCAGGTGGTCCTCCAGGTCAGGCTAAGGAAATTGTAATGTTCTTCAAGGTCATTGAAAGGCTTCAAGCAGGGAAGTGGCACGATCTGATTTATCTCTGGAAAATATCCCTCCAGCTGCTGGGCTGAGAAGAGGTCGTATTAGTGTCTGCCAGGGCCAGGGGAGGGGAGGAAACGGGGAGTGATTGTTTAATGGGTAATGGGCTTCTTTTTGGGGTGATGATAAAGTTCTAAAAGTAGAGAGTGGTGTTTGTTTGCACAACATTGGTAATATACTAAAAACCACTGAACTTGTTCACCTTAAAATGGTTAGAATGTTTAATTTTATGTCATATGGATTTTTCCTCAATCTGGAAAAGAACAGATTGTAGAAGTGGGGCAAGGGTGAAAGCAGGAAGTCCACTGTGGGGCTGTTGCCGTGCTGCAGGAGGGAGGTGATGGCAGCCTGGGCTAGAGCGGCCGCAGCAGGGATGCAGAGACGTAGCTACATTCAGACATATTTTGAGTAGGTATGATTACTTTAGAGTTGATGTGAGTGAAAGGGGTTACTGATGGAAATCAAGGGTAATGGTAGGACCATAAGAGAGACACTTCCAACTTCTAGTTTATTTTAACACATCCGAATGTGAATTTTGTGCACCGTGTATTACTACACCCTGGGCTAGAACAGAAAAAGCCAATTCAATCTGGGTTGAACAGCAGGAAATCTGCTACCTCACAGAAGAATAAGTCCAACATCTGTATAGGCTTCATATTGGTACTATCAGTGGCTCAGCAATGAATCAAGGACCCAGGTTCTTAACATCCTTCCACTCTGCCCCCGTCAGTCTATCAGCTTTGCCCTCCCGTGGGCTATCCTCATGGTTTTAAGATGGTAATAGCAGTTCCAGGTGTCACATACAAACAAGACAATGACAAGGGGAAGAAAGGGCATCTCTTCCTAAACTTTTCTTAGGAATAAAGAAAGTAGAGGACCCCCAGTGACTTCTCAGCATGTTGCATATCTGTTTCTAGTTTTATTTTAGTTTACTTTACTTTTGCCTCATGGAAACCAATTACGTGTTTATTCAAATGGAACTGAGAAACAGAAAAAGAGTAGTTTGGGGTTAAGGATAGAGGAAGGAAAGGAATAGAAATGTAAAAGCAATGGCTCTCGTTTGGACCTGTGTGGTGTTTGCTATGGTGTTGTTGACACACATCTTCCCATGAGCAGCAGTAGCCTGGGCTTATGGTTTTTCTCTCACATCTATCTGAGATTCAGCATGGGATGTGGGATTACCACAGATGGCTTAAACCACCCAGGATCCATCCCCGATAGCTGAGAATGAGGGTTAGTTTCCCCTGAAGTACGTGACAATGGGAGGATGGCCAGGGGTTCCATTAAGAAGGACGAATGGACTGAAGAATGGGTGTTGGGTAGGCAACTAACAGTGTCTGCTCCATGGTGGGTGAGCAGAACTTTTTTTTTTTTTCTGGTTCAAAAGCTTGTTCTTTAGAAATAGGGAGAGGAGCACAGAACACATGGTGCATTATTGTACCACCAGAACTGTCCGATGAACTTCACTGTCCATATTTATTTCTTAGAACTAGAGAAAACGCATTTGGAGTAGCCGTGGGCATTTGACAAGAACCTGAAGTTCCTCAAAAGATTTAATAGAACCAGAGAAAAACAAGAAATCAAAAAATGATGTCTAGTAATAATAGTTACAATCATTGATCATTTCCTAAGTGTCTAAAACTTCTACATACTTAGCCTATATCATATCATTTAATTCCCAAGACACCTCATAATGAGGTCTTATTACTACATTTTCACTTTACAAGTGAGGAAATAAAGTTTTAAAAAGTTTAAGGCAACTTGCCAATTTCACACAGACAGTAGAACCAGGATTTGAACCCAGACAGTCTGGCTCCAAAGCCTGCATGCCTAATCTCTGAGCTTCCCACACATCAAGAGTCAATCTAGACTTGAAAGTTTAAACGTTAGAGCAGTATTTCTAAATCAGGAACCCTGTTTTCAAAAACAAAATGGCTCTCCTCAAAGAGACTTGGATTTCGGCTACTTCATGTATGAAATCAACAGGCATCTTTTTTCCTTTTTCACATATAAAATCACATTATGAAATCAACTTGCATTTTCAAACTTTCCCCCTTTCCCTGAAATTCTGATCTGTTTGCTGTGGGAGACATGGCCTTCTGGAATGTGAATCACTCTTCTAGAGCATTTAGGGAGATACCCATGGATTGAGATTTCAAAGGAATTCTGGTCCTGATGGAATTCTGGTCCCCGTGACCTGTACTGGCTGTCTATACTGCTCAAACAGCTAGATCGTTGCTCAACCTTTCACTTAACTTTAGCTGAACTGTCTGGTCATGAGGTCAAAGACCTCCTAGCACTGACTTTGGATTGTGCAAGGGAAGGAAGCTACCAATCCTCTCATTTCTTAAGTGGAGAAAACACATGATAGTTAACATCGCCAAAGGATGAATGGTGCTAATTATGGGTTAACTACTATTTGGAAATAGAGTTTTTATTTCTCAGAAGATCATCCTCAAGGGAGAGAAAATACATTTCTATTTCCTCCAAGAGGGCAGGTGAAGCTGACGGAGGACTTTTGCTTGCTCCTTCTTTCTCTTTTTGCATAATTATTTCTTCAGGGCAAGGAGTATTTTGCCAATAGTCAGCACTACTGTGGAATTAAATCATAAATACAATAGATAAGATGTGCAGTGTTAGGTTGGCCGGTCTCCCCTGTTCAGCACCATGCTCGTCACGTGGACCCACAGAGCTGACCCCAGCCTTGAGATCAGCGATTTATCTGTGTCCCAGTTAAAGATCATTCAGAATTGCCATCCAGGCTGCAAAGGCTAAATGGGGCAATAAATATTAGTATCATGGCTGTCGCTCAGCCTGTGCAGAGGAGACTTAGCACAGCCCCATCTCAACATAGGCAGAGACGACATCACTGCGGTCACACATCAGAAACCTGGTGTCATCATTTCTCCCCTACAGGTCTATGGCTGACGGTCAGCTGTGTAGGGCTTTGAGTGGAGCCAGTGTGCTAATAAGAGAACTTGGCCAAGTTTTTTAAATTACGCCAGTATTTGGAGATCAAGTTCTTGCTTCTGACAAAACTATACTACACGTGATGTTATTCTGCCCCTATTAGGATTATGTAAGTGTTAGTAAGTTGGCACCACGGAGAATTAAATGAGTTTGTATATAACAGTGCTTCAAACACTACTTTGCATGTACACATGCAAGTACTAGGTGTTAGCTCTTGTTGTTACTGCTTTTGTTGTTGTTGTTCGGCCAAGGACCTGAAAGACAATGTAAGACTGTTGATCAAACGCCTCAGAGGGCTGTCTGTTAATGGAGGCTATTCACATTCTCTCTTGGATGCTGACCGCTGTCAGGAGTCATCCATTACTTCCTTCAGCTCTCTCCTGAGCTAAGCAGTGGTGTAATGGGTGCTTTAGAAGAATGATATTTATCAAGCTTTGGCTCCTTGAGGGAAAGTTCTGCTGTAATATCCCCCTTTCCCTTCTGAGGAAAGGCAGTCCTGCTGTTTACTTCCTTGATCCGTCCGGCTGATTGGCAGGGAATCATGGGAATTTCCGCAGTTAGCTTCGGGGAAGTGTTCCAGCTTCAGTGTGAGTCAGATTAACCCCACAGGATGGTGACTGCTAGACTCAGAACACTAGCATGAGCTTCAAAGGCTCCTCACCTGGATATGAGTCCAGCCTCTTTCCTCTGGCCAGACTCGTGACCTTGGGCGTTTTGCTTACCCTCTTCCAGCCTCAGTTTAGCTGTAGAAAATGGAGAGAATAACAATTTATGGGATTGTGGTGAGATTTAGGAGTAGTGTGTGTAATACACGGAGGGCACTCACTTGGCAAATAGTTGGTGCTCAATAAGTGGTAAGTATTTTGATCATCTCTCTGCAGTGTTTCTACCATTATGCAGTTAACATAATGCTTATGTTAGGTTTCTAAAAAAATGCTGCATTCAAAATGATACACACACTCATGCATACATTATCACAACTAAGTTAAAATATACATAGGGAAAAAGTCAAAAAGAAAAATATTAACATGTTCATCATCACTGTTTTGGGGTGAACTACTTGTACAATGAAAGAATAAAACTTTATAAGAAGCGACTGCAGGGTCATGTTAATTATAATCGCCCCAGTGATGATTGATGAATATATTCTCCTTCTGTTCCCCTCTTCTTACCAGATGTGAACATGGTTAGGACTTTGTGTGAAAGTGTTTTATACCTTTGCTTTTAATAGCTTTATGTTCATATAGTATTGCTTTATGTGTTTGCTTTAAAAATGGTATTATCCCATACGTGTCTTCTGTAATTGGCTTTTTACACTATGGTTTTGAAATTTCATCATGATGCTTCATATGAATGTAATTAATTCCTTTTAACTGCTATGTCTCATATGAATTACCAAAATTTACTTGACTATTTCACTTTTGGTAGACATTTAGTCTGTCCTCATTTTTCACTCTTCTAAGCAGTACTGCAGTGAATTCTTGTATGTCTCTCTCCTTTGCACATGGCTGTTTCTTGAGAGGAAACACATAGACTCTCTTGGAAGAATGTGTATACGTTTAGCCATCACAAATGCTATCAACCACCCTTCAGAATGACTGTCCCTCTTCCCTAGCGCACTACCAAAAGTTAATTTTAAAGTGGTTTCCAATCTGATGAAGAAAATCATACCCCATTGGGTTTTTTCTTTTTCTTTCGGAGTAATTGTGGATTCACGGCAAGTTGTTAAGATCCTACAGAGATCCTTCTCCCAGTATCTCCCAATGGCTGTATCTCAAATAATAGAGTACCGTATCAGAACCAGAAAGGTGGGATTGATATGAAGTGGATATAGTCTATGTCACTTACCACATGGATAGATTCATGTAACCAAGACTACAACCAAGATACAGAACTATTCCATCACCACAAAGATCTCCCTCCTGCTGCCCCTTACAGTCCCACCTGCCCTCCCCCACCATCCGTAACCCCTGACAGCTCCTAATCTGCTCTCCACCTCTATAATTTTGTGTTATCTTGAAAATGTTATATAAATGCAACCATGTAGTATATCACCAAGATTGACTTTTTCTACTCTGCATAAAGCCCTTGAGATCCATCCAAGTTGTTGACTTTATCATTTATTTGTTCTTTTTATTGCTAAGTAGTACTCCATGATGTAGATTACCTCAGTTTGTTTACTCATTCATTTGCTGTAGGACATTTTGGTTGCTTCCTGTTTGGGGCTATGGCCAATAAAGCTGCCTTTGAACATCACATACAGGGATTTCTGTGGACACAGATTTCACTGCTCTGGGATTAATGCCCAGAGGTAAATTGCTGGGTCATACAGTAAATAAGTGTTCAGCTTTTTAAGAAACTGCCAAACTCTTTTCCAGAGTGGTTATACCATTTTACATTCCCTCCAACAATGTGTGACAGATCGATTTTCCCCACATTCTCGCCACCATTTGCTGTTCTCTGTAAGTTTTATTTTAGCTTTCCTAATTGATGTGCAGGGATATTGCTTTGAGGTCTTAATTTGCATTTCCCTAAGGCCAGGGATATTGAATATGTGTTTGTTTGCCACCTGTATATCCGCTTCAGTGAAGTGTCTGTTCATATCTTTTGCCCATTTTCTAGTTGGATTGTTTCTTTCAATTGAGGAGTAAGTGTTCTTTATATATTCTCGATAAGAGTCCCTACATGGGGTGGAAGTTCAGCATACCCAAGTGTCCCAGTGATGGGGAGATGGGCAGTCCATCACCACGAGGTGGGGAGGAAATCTCGGCTCCTCACTTCCTTCTCTGACGCCACCCAGTGGTGGGGAGGGGCTGTGGGTGCAGAGGGGTGCTGGTTATACCCCATCGAGAGTGGAAGTTTAAGCCCCCTACTCGGCCTTTGCTGGAGGTATGGGGGCAGGGCTATGGTTTTTCTGTGGAATCCAGCTGGAGAGAGCAGTTACTGTCTGAAAGTTATCTGTCTCTTCAGGCTGCCCTTTTCCTCATCTTCTGACCAGAGTCAGCAGGCTCTTCTCAGGCCTTTTTTTTTTTTTTTTTTTTTTTTTTCTCCGCCTGTGCCTGTTGGCATGTCCTGGCCACCCACTGCTGCAGCACCCAAGCTGGGCGCTATGAGGCAAAAAGAAAACCCAAGGGACTCACTGCCCTGTTGGTCCTCTGGTTCCAGGTCTCTAGCTGGGCTGCCTTCTTCTTTCTCACTGCCTTTCAGAGTCTCTTTATATCATTTTGTTTGTAATGCCCAGGGTTCTTATCTGTACTGAGCAGGAGGAATAGAGAAAAGCTCTTCTACTTTATATTTTCCAGAAGCAGAATGCAACCCCTTGTTTAAATGTGCATTGTTATTACTGGCGAGGTTGATTATCATTTCATATAGTCACTGGACATCTTCTAGAATTGCCTGCCTCTTCACACACCCTCTGCCTATTTTCCTGTTTGATGGGTTGTATTTTTCTTAATGATTTTCAGCATTCTTTACATATTCTGAATAAGATTCCTTTCTCAGTTTACATATGGTGCATATATTCTCCAAGTCTGTTACTTGTTTTTATCTTTGTTTACAATGCTTTTGTACTACAGAGGCCTTTAAATCAATTCAGTCAATGTGCTGTCTTTCAATAGCAAAAATATGGGAACAACACCAGTATCCATCCATGGGAAGTTGGCATGCTACGTCACTGTGAAAAAGAATGTTTCACTCTAAGTCAGGAAAGATCCAGATCTGTCTTAGAATTCTGGATTTAGACATTTGCCCATCCTCTTTGAGAACTTTGAGAGTATAAAGCATTAGAAACAGAAGGTGCTCCTGTTCCCTATATTGTCTTCCTCGAGACTGATTTCTCCATTTGCCCTTCAAAGCTACGCCCATTTCTTCCATGATTGCATGATTGTGGTAATGTTTCTTTTTATTTTATTCTTATTTGATGGCTGTAACTCTCCCCAGATCTTTTACTTGCCCAAATAAAATGTATCATACATGTATTATATATGCATATTCATACATATATGTACAGTGTATATATGTATACATGTGTACAACACCTGTCTGTGCTGTGCATGTATGCATATTACATATATATTATATATTATGTGTGGTTCTTCCTTGACACCTTCCCCATCTCTTACCTCGTGTTCTAATAGTTTGTGTTCTACTTTCTGCTTTTCTCTTGCTGGGGAAGGAAAAGGAATAAATCTGGGATTGTGTTTAATTGTAGTTAGTGAATTTGACCTCCAGTTTGGCTCCTTCTCTGGAATTCTGTTAAAGAGTTCCAACGTGTCTTGTTCTCCCAAGAGATGCCCTCAAATTTTGGATTATTCCCTCAGTGAAAGCTGTGCCACCAAGTCATTGTTTCTGTTGGAGACATCTTCCCTAATTTAAAAAATTCTCCTGGCTCACCTGCCTCTCCCCAGCTGTGAATGTCACTCAACTTGAGTGGAATAAAATTAAAGGAAGGAATTTGAAGATGATCGGTCCTTATTCCACCCTGGGGACTTCTCATCCATCCATGGTGATGGGGACCATCATTTTCCTTGGTGGCTTTTGTTTGATTTCTTTTCTCTTCCTGTTCTGCTAAAAGCCTTATTTGTTACTGGGAAATTTTAACTTTTGGAGATTTTCCCCCAGAATTTCTCCTGCCTTCCTTCCACTCAGTGAAAAAGAAAATGGTGAGCCATGGTTTCTTCTTCACTGTTGAGAACTGTTTATCCAGGGTGTCAGGAAAGAAATTCTCCTCGGGAAAGGCATGCACCATCTCCACCCCTGGGTGGCATACCCCACTTCAGAAAATGGAAGGAGGATGGGGGTGAGCAAGACCAATGAGATTTTTCTGAACTTTGTGCCTCATCTCCACAGAACTCAAAACAGAAAGAAAAAAAGAGAGAAAGAGAGAAAGAAAGAGAAAGAGAGAAAGAGAGGGAGAGAGAGAGAGAGAGATAGAGAGAGAGAGAAAGAAAGAAAGAAAGAAAGAAAGAAAGAAAGAAAGAAAGAAAGAAAGAAAGAAAGAAAGAAAGAAGGAAAGAAAGGAAGGAAGGAAGGAAGGAAGAAAAGAAAGAGAGAAAAGAAAGAAAGAAAGAAAGGCAGATAGACAACCTCAGGCATCAATTTCCAGTCTTCCACTTCAAGACCCTCTCTAAAGTTGAAACACTGCTCCCATATCATTCATTGCTTTATGTATTTATTGTTCATTACATTTAGGTTCAGGATGAAAGGGTATTATTGCATTATATCCACTTCACCACCTCTCCCCAAAAGTTGCCCAAATGAAAATAAAAATGCCACTTTCAATTCCTTGTGTCTGACATGGCTTGTCTGTAACTAGGAGAAAGAATACTTGCTTTTGTTGAATGACAACTAAGTTTTTTCTGTGAACTACATCCTTATAAACTGAAAAGATAGTTAAAATAATGAATAATGAGCAAGTATGAAAATCCATGTTAAGGGTCAATTTTTATTTGCCTCTTTCAGAAATCTTTCTCTCAAAATTCTCTTACCAGGTTGATTATTCACATTACATATGAACTAAGTTACCAGTTCTTTCTTTTCTTTCTTTTACTCTTCCCTTCCTTCTTTTTCTTTTTCCCTCCTCTCTTTATGGTAAGTTCCCATAGCTTTCAAGGGAACCCTGCTTCATTCTAAGATGCTCCTCTAAACCTGCTTCTTATGGGAAGTATGCCTTTTCTAGACATTTCTAGAAATTGGAAATTAGAAGTATAAACTTATTTATTCCCTCAGTTTTAACATTATTGCCTTTTGTAATCAATCTTTCTTTCCTTATAGCATAGAGAGAAATCCTCAACAGTAGCATTTCCCAAATCACTTGCTTATACCATCTCCTTTAGAAGGAGACCTGCCTTCTAAAGGTGTAAAGGAAGGGAACAGTGGCCTTTTCCAGGATATAGTTGATTTAACCCCACTGAGCTGCTTGGTCTTAAATAATGTTCCATGTTCATTCCCTCCCTGCAGTTTTAAAATGGCAGGCCCTGGGCTCAATAGGCCAGAACTAAGTCCCTCCCCCTGGTTGATTTATGCTAGCAGTTTAGATAACGTTTGATATGATTTCTCTTGGAAGCCTTCCTACTCCCCAGGACTGGATTGGAGGGTCCCTCATGTGTGTCCACTCCCATGACATGCTGTCTGCATCGCCTGTTTGCATCGATCACTCTGTATGGTGATTGCCTTTGTCTTTTTATTTCCCATTGGACAATAAGTCCAGGAGGAAAGAGACTAAGCACTGAGCTCAGTACCTTGCACATAATTGCCCCTCAATGAATATGTGTTTCATGACTACGTTTTAAAAAAGTTAATACCCTTTGGAAAGTTTTTTAAGCGTTTGAAGTTCAAAAACAGTGTATAGTTGCCAAGTTGGTTCTCGTCATCCCATCCTTTGTGGTTTATTGGAAGGGAGGTGTGCATGCATTCAATTCACAAAACTGTGACCAAGGAGAGCAAATTTTAATGGAATTTGGTAATGCACCAGGGCGAGGTTACGTGTTGAACCAGCTGAGAAGCCACAGGTTTCATCACAGTATTATTAATGGCTTTTTCTTTTCCTTTTTTTTTTTTTTAAATTCTTCTTCTATTTTTTAACCATAACTGTGTCACCATTCTGCCCTTTGCAGAATTCATCAAAGGCACAGTCCTTGTCCTGAGGCTTTGGATTTTCTCATTCCACTGCCTGAAGTCATCCATCTGTGAAGCCAGGGCAATACACACCTACCTCATAAGGGTGTTGAAAATTAATTAGGCAATGGTCAGCTGTCTTCAATAGAAAGCAGCATGTAAGTGCACATGTTCCATGTCTCTTCAAATTACATCCCGTGTGCAAGCTAGGCAGCTAAGACCCCAGAGCATTTGGATTTGCAAGGGCTTTGAATGCAGTACAAAGCTTGTCTCAATATAAAGTATCAATAGGAGGCATTAAAATGTCAGCACCTTTTTAGGGATTTTGTTCATTAAAATGGCTGCAAAAGAGTCCTCAGAATGAGTGACCGTAGGCCAAGTTGCAGTCTAAGCGTTGGAGCAAACAGGAACCTCCCCAGAGCTTCAGGGGTGTGCAGAACAAGACTTGCAAATGGTGGGTGAAGTGGTAAGAGGCCGGTAGGTCGGGGAGAAAGCTGAATTTGCCGGGCACTCCCGCCCCTCAGCGCCGCAGTAGATCAACTTGACACTTCCCGGCTCTAATTTCCTTCCTCCTAGTTTTGATTTCGCGGCATTCCCCGATTATGCAGCTGCCAGGAAAGGAAGCAATGGAACTGCAATATAGAAAAGACCAGGCCACTTGTTTTCGGACTAGACATTTCTGCACAAAGAGCCAACGGGTCACATCTTCTGCCGATTTGGAGATGCTTCCAGGACAACCCAGTGCAGTAACAGGGCTGCTCCGTCTGGTTGGCTTCACTCTTTCCTCAATGGCCAGGCGAATTCTCTGCTGCCTGGGGCATCATCTATAATAGGCCATTTTATTTGGTAAATGTTTTCGTACTTACTGAAGAGTGTTCATTATTAATGACCAGAAAGGGAACTCCTGCCTCCTGTGGCAGAAGTTGATACATTTGCTTTGTATAATTGCTGTGTATAGTTAGCCATGTGGTCGTTCAGCTAAAATAAATTGCCTTCTTCCCATAAGAGTCTCCCTGAGTGTCATGGGAGAACTAGAGGCAAGTTGGCCACTGAGACTAATCTCTTAGCTAACGATGGACGAATCCAGAAACAGAAGGCAGATGGCAAGTTCGAGATGAATAGCATTTTTTAATGGCTTCAAAATAGCTGTCTGTAAAAGGCGTTGCTGAATGACAACACGGAGGGTGATTTCATTTATCTATTGCTGCGTTGTCAGACCTTCTGAGAACTGTTCTCTGGTTTGTCTACTAGGACAAAAACTGATTTCCCTTTGAGGAGGGGAATTTAGGATGCTATGAATTTAAAAGGCCAGTAGATTGGAAGGGTAAGAAGAAAACCCTGCAATTATTTACAAATAAATGACAGGGCTCCTTGCACACCAGCAGTCTCTTGCATTTTGGCATTTAAAGAAAGTAACTCTACGTTGAGATTTAAAGGCAGAAGTTGAACTCTGAACTGAAATGGGCCCAAGGTCTAGGAGAAGAGGTCACGATAAAGACAGCACACCCTGGTCTGTCTCCAATTACTAAGAATTCACATGCTACTGATGAGATTAACCCTTCACCATCCAAGTAGGTGATCTGAGAAATGCTACTGATGAGAACATGGGGCTTATCTGTATGCCATCAGGAAAGAAGGGATATAAAAGGCAATCAGTGTTAAAATCAAAGGAAGAAATAAGTTCATTTCTCTAATTCTCAATTTCTGGAAATGTCTAGAAAAAGGCATACTTCCCATAAGAGGCAGCTGTGAAGGAGCATCTTAGAGTGGTGAGGAGAAAGGTACTAGCATTTCTTACGAGTTAGCAGATGTACTACACTCACCCTGAAATCCAAGGATGAGAGTTAAATGGAGGGGGTGTTATATGGGAACAATAATTTTATGGTTAAGAGCAAAGTCACAGATACAGAGGAAGTTAGACTGTGGTCAGCTTTTCCCATCTCTGTTTGGATGTTGGAAGTGAAATGATGCAGAAAGCTGTTCTTTCTTCTGCTGTGTTGCATCCGCCTTGCACAGCATACACAGGTGCTAGTAATTAGTGACCACTTGCAATTTATTTTACTTGCTTGTTGTTTTAATAAAGCATTATATTTGGATTGGGATCACTTACTCTCTCACTCAGATCTGAAATAAGCCTGGCTTGTTTGTCCACATTATTCCATTCAACTTTACAGATATTTTTTGATTTCCTGCAATGTTCAAGGCATCTGTATACACTGACCACACTTTACAAGCCCCAAATTGGATCAAGAGTCCTTATTTGTATAGCGAGAGAAAATATTTGACATTGAGACTGTCTCCAAAATTCCAGATGATAAGGTTGGTGCCAAGAGCTGAAAGGAAAAATAAAGCTCTTCAAGGGTTTGCATACATAGGAATTAATAATTACAGAAATAACCATAGCAGAAGGTGCTATTAGACAGGTGGTCCAAGAAGGCACAAACTTAGCTGTGTGGTCGCCCTGTGTGCAGAGTCCCAGGCTTGCCACTTACTAATCACGTGACCCTGGGCAGGTCGCTGGGCCTCAGGGAGGCCCAGTCTCCACTGTAACGTAGAGGTAACAATGTCTAGTTAACAGATGTGTTGTGAGGATGTTAAGGCCTTGGAACAGTGTCTTTCACACAAAGCTATTCAAACAAAATGTTTAAAATGCATTGTGGATTCAAAAGAAGAAATGACACAGACTGGGGAGAGGCTGACAAGGAAAGGATACATTTAAAAAGAATTTTAATTGAAGTGTAGTCGATGTACAATATTATATAAGTTACAGGTGTACAATATAGTGACTCAGTTTTAAAGGTTATACTCCGTTTAGAGTTATTATAAGATATTGGCTACATTCCCCGTGCTGTACAATATATCCTTGTAGCTTATTTTATACCTAGTAGTTTGTTCCTCTTACTTCCCGACCCCGACACTGCCCCTCCCCCTTCCCTCTCCCCACTGGTAACCACTGGTTTGTTCTTTGTATCTGTGAGCCTGCTCCCTTTTTGTTATATTCACTAGTTTGTTGTATTTTTTGGATTCCACATTTAAGTGGTATCATATAGTATTTGTCTCTCTCTGACTTATTTCACTTAGCTTAATGTCCTCCAAGTCCATCCATGTTGCCACATATGGCAAAATTTCATTCTCTTTTATGGCTGAGGAGTATTCCATGTAAGGAGAGGCTGCATTTTTAAGATGGTATTTGAGCTGTCTGAGGGGCAAGTTTTCCACAGGTGGATGATGTGCTGGGAGAGAGGAGCAGAGGAGCTGCGTCTGCACAGGGAAGAGTCAGTAATGCTTCCAGGGTTCCAGTACCACTTAGGGCATCTGGGGACAAACCCCTAGTCAGCTGGGAGCAGTTGGAAGGATAAAGAGAAGAGGGCCAAGGACGTAACTGTGGGCAATGCCGACAGGTAAGAGGAGGAAGTGCAGGCGGCAAAAACAGAAGGTGGTCTGAGAGTTTAGAGGAAAACCAGACGCCAAGAGATGAAATTGTCAATGGGACAGTGATGTCCAATGTCTCAGTGAGACAGAGGAGAAGGAAAACCAAAGGGAGACCAGTAAATGGAGTGATTAAGTGCTCAACGGCAGTTTTCCCCAGTGATTCTGTAACAAAACTACATCTGTGTTGCTACCCCTGTCCCTTACAGAGGTTGGGTTTGCTACGTTGTACTGGGAAGGCCTTGGCCTGTCCGGGCCACGGGTCAGGGCCCTGCGCATACCTCGTGAGTGGAGAGGACGTTCCAGCGTCAGGAACACCGGTTATCCAGCGAGGACATTGAAAGTCAGAAAGCAAGCAGGAGAGGGAACTCCTAGACCTCTCTGAGGCTCACTTTCTTGAGTCTGGACTTCAAGAGGAGTTTAAGAGGGACCTAAAGAAGCTTCTAGATATAAGAAAATGCTCTCTGCCACACAGAACCAGAAAGGAGGCATCCTCAAGCTAAAAGCCTGTGAGAAGTCCTACTGTATTGGGTTGATCATTTGCTTTCAGGTGATCCCTTTAGTTTGTTTACCCCAGACCTCAGTCCTGTCCTGCTTGGAGGTTTCTGACTGGTCTTGGCTGTGCTGTGGGGAATGACAGAGTATGGCCTGCCCTCATCTGAACTGAGGTGCTAAGGAAGACATGGCATCCCTGAGGCCATCTGGGGGTGGTGCCCTCAAGAAGAGGGACCCCAGCCAGCAGCCAGGGTTCAGGGGAGGCCAGAAGGTGAGGTGAGGAAGCAGAAGCAGTGGGTTTAGACGTGAAGAGAAGGTGGGGGCTGAGGCGGCTTCATGGCCTCCTGCCTTGCTCGGATGTGTAGCATCTCAGGCTCACCCAGACCTGCGGAGTCAAAGTCTGCCTTTTAACCAGATCCCCTGCTGACTCATGAGCACATCAGAAGGACATCCTGCCGTTTTCTTTTCGACAACATGAATGGACCTTGAGGACATTACGCTGAGATAAGTCAGACAGAGAACAACAAATACTGTATGAGCTCACTCATACCTGGAATCTCAAAAAGCCGGACTCGTAAAAACAGGTGTCACCAGGGGATGGAGGAGGGGGGATAGGATAGACGCTGTTTAAGGGAACAAACCTGCAACGACTAGTAAATAAGCCCTAGAAAACTAACGCAGAGCATAGCGAATCCAGACCACGTTGTGTAAGCAGCAAAGTTGCTGAGACTAGAACAATTATTCCAACACTAAAAGGAAATGACAATTACGTAACACGATAGAGCTGCCAGTTATCAGTCCTATCACAATATGTAGGTGTATCGAATTAACATGTCGGACACCTTAAATTTACACTATGGTATATGCCAAATGCATTTAAATAAAAGAAAAAACAAACAAACAAAAAAACCAACAACCGCCAGACCTGAGAAGCACCCTCAGTGGTGAAGAACTGATATAAGTAACTTACTATTATGGAGATGCACCCTGACAGTTTTCTATTCTGTTCTGTCTATTCTGTTTCTGTTTTTAAAATGATGGACCCACTAGATTTACTTTGTGTCTCAATAAAGGTCATGAGCAGCAGTTTGAAAAACACATTAGTTCATCTGGCTTGCATCGCTTGACCCATCGATTGTAAAGTTCCCACTGACCCTTTCAGAGCTTCTCAGACCTCCCAGCCACCACCCCTAATGGCAGGGGACGGCCACCACTGTGTGCCCCAGGGACCTGGGGCGTGAGAAGCCACCACTGAAAGCTTGAAAATTTGTTTGAAGTGTTTTGTTCTGTTTTGAAATTTTAGACACATTTTAAATACAAATTTGAGTTCTAATATCTGTTGGTTTTGGCATAAAAACATGGTTTTTGTTGTGGAAATGTTCAAACACACAAAATAGAATAGTGTGGTGAATCCCCGCTTACTCATCACCCGGCTCTAAATATTATCAACATTCTGTCCTCCTCTTTCATCTCTGCGTCCTCCAAGACACGCACGCACACACGCACGCACACGCACACACACACACACACACACACACTTAGTTTTTGCTGGAATATTTTTTAAAGCAACTTCCAGACAGCATGTCATCCCATCTTAAAATCCTCTAATGGATGAGGACTTTTTAAATCATACCTTAGTATCATTACCATACCTAACAAAAGTACCCATACTTTTTAATATCTTATTCTCAGTTAGTTGTCAGTTTTCCCTCGTGTCTCAAGAATGTCTTCTTATGGCTGACTTGTCAGAATCGGGATCATAAAAATATCCACATGTTGCATATGGTTGATGGATACCTTAAGGGAGTTCCCCCATTTTCTTGTTTATTTTTACTGCTGCTTATTTGTGGTAGAAACTGAGTGATCCTTCCTTTAGAACTTCCTTAATTATGTACTGGGCTCACCGTAGCCTCCTTGTGTCATTTACGTGTTCCTTTATCCTCCACATTTTATCGACCTGGTTGGTAGGGCCTTGATTGGCACCAGGTTTGAGCGCTGGGTGGTACCAAATGCTTAGTGCCTGGAGTTCTGTGCTTTCATCCTATCAGGAGGTACAAATGGGGGCTTGTCACACTGTGGGGGCTATTAAGATTGACCAGTGAGTTCAGGGGGTGTCAGCCTGATACATCAATTACAAAATGCCCATCAACATTCAACCTAATGGTTGAGTGGCCACTGAGAATTGTTGCCTGGAACCATGATTTCCCCAGGGTAACCAATGGTGATTTCCTAATTCTGTCAATTCTTCCACATTTATTAGCTACAATATAAAAATGCCTTTCCCTCATCAGCTATTTGCTTACCCTGAAAGACTCTAAAGGAAAAATAAGATAAATGCTGTATTCTTTCCCTTTATTTACCAATTTTCAAAATGAGTAGGTACCCTCACAAGATTATGCACAGCCCCATTTTACAGACAAGGAAGCAAGCCAATGAGAGGTCACATGACATTCCCAGGATCACAGTTACTTGAAGACAGAGCAGCGATTCAAATTTTGGTCGGACAAACTGCAGAATCTCCCTCTTTAAGATAAAGCTCTTGAGTTTCCACTTCACATTTATAAATATGTTAATACAATAGATTCATAAGCAGGAATTACTTTCTTGCTTAAGAAAATTTATTCTTACTGACTTAGAAATCCCCCTCCACAGTGAGATATCATCTCACACCTGTCCGGATGGCTATTATCAAAAACCAAAACCAAAACAAACAGAAATAAGACGACAAGTATTGGCAAAGATGTAAAGAAAGCAAAACCCTGGAATGCTGTTGGTAATAATGGAAAATGGTGTGGCCTGTATGGAAAATAATAGGGAGGTTCCTCAAAAAATTTAAAAGAAAACTACCATATGATCCAGCAGTCCCTCTTCTGGGTATTTACCCAAAGAATTGAAAACAGGAACTCAAAGAGATATTCGCCTTCCCATGTTCACTGGAGCACTATTTACATTAGCTAAGATGTGGAAACAGTGTAAATGTCTGTCGGGGGATGGATACAGAAAATGTGGTAAATACACACAGTGGGATGTCACTCAGCTTTAAAAAAGGAGGAACTCCTAGAATGTGTGATAACATGGATGAACTTTGGTGACATTATGCTAAGTGAAGTAAGTCGGTCACAGAACAAAGACTGCATGATTCCACTCATATGAGATATTTAAAATAGTCAAGCTCACCGAAGCAAGTAATAGAACATGGGGAGGGGGAGCTGGGGAGGTGCTCATCGGCAGAATAAAACTTCAGCTACGAGAGATGAGTAATTTGTAGACATTGCTGTGCAGTATTGTGCCTGTCGATAACAATACTGTACACTTAAAAATCTGTTAAGAGGGTGTACCTCATGTTGAATGTTCTTACTCCAATAAAATTTTTAAAAGAAAAGGGAAAAAGAGAGAAATAAATTTCGCTGTCATCTGGAGAGAAACCTGAGTGGAAAACTACGTATAAATATAAGTTTGCTTGGCAGTGAAGGTGACTAGTCCTGTGATGAGAATCTTACTTTTACCTCATTCCCTTCATTCCTGAGAGACATTATTCAGTAAAGGAAGCTTAAAAAAGAGAGCGAGAGAGAGCACGAAAAGTCACATGGATATAAAAATTAGCTTTCTTTAAACTGCTTTTTATTATCCTTGAACTTAAAAGTTTATCCTAAACATTTGTAGTGCCCAGGACAGGACAGAATGCCACAACGATACTTGTCCACCACGAGTGATGTTTTTGTGACAAAATTTCTGCAAAGGGACTGACTCTGACTCCCTGCCTACCCCATCACCCTGTCACGCTCAGCTCACTCTGTTTTGCTTCATAGTAATTACCACTACCTGACATATTTCCCTGCCTTTTTGTTAATCTTCCGTCTCCCTCAACTAGCAGGTAAACTTGGTGGGATCAAGATCCCTGTTTAATTTACTGTGTATTTTCAGCACCTAGGAGAATGCTTGTCACATAGCAACCGTTCAACAAGCCAAATACTGTTGAATAAATCAAAGAAGGCAAAATGAGAATCACGTAAAATATGTATCAAAAGTAGTAACAATTTCCAATTAGGTCCGTGCTATATTTAATCTGACATAGAAATCAATATGTGTTCTGACTGCAATACCTCTATCACTCCCAAACTCTAATTATTGTAGATGTTCGGTAATAACATTACCACAAAAATATTAGCCCTGTTAATAATCAACACATTTTTCTCAAGTGCACCTTTGGGAACTATGAGGAGGAAATTGATATTTCCCACACACATATGCTGTAATTGTTGTTTTTTTTTTTTAAAGAGAATCCCTTTAATAAAAATGGTTACTGAAAATCATTCAACAATTTATTTTTCTTTTCTTTAAATAAGAGCAGACATGTGAATCATGTTTCTACTATAAACAAATATTAAGTTTTACATGTTGCCTGTTAGAAAGTTGGTCAGTTTTTCCTTTACCAAAATAAATTGTTAATTAAGATAGACAAAAACCAGGAAACATCGAAGTTAGTCATTTAATTTCCTTACTTATTCAGAGCTGCCTAGAGTCATTTCCTGCAGGAATTTCATGTCTTCCCATTGAAGTGTTTCAGCAGCTGGTAATGAAATCATCAACTGAGGCAGTGGGTGATACTCCAGGCTCCAGTTACAAATCAGGTGGTGTTTTTTATATTCGTGATGGAGCCAGATCAACTTTAGAAATAAATCTAAGTACCTTCTATGCTGTTTCTGCCTTGGTCTGAAGAAGCAATTTGGTCTAGTGGGAAAAACTGTAGACAAGGAAATCTGACTTCTAGATTTGGCTCAGGCACTGATTAGTTGTGTGACCCTAGATTGCACCTCCTGGACCCTAACAGCCCATCTACGTGAGGGTAATGACACTTAAATTTTACCCAACCACGTTGTTTCTAAGATGGAAGAAACAGTAGCCAAACTCTGAACGTAGCTATTTCTGTCGAAGTGCATGACTCAGTGACTCCACGTACGCTGTCAAGCTTGTGATACTCTTACAGACAGAGACCCGGTCTGACACTTCACTGGGTCCCGCCCTGGCCAGTGCAATCTGCTAGGAGTGCAGCAGATGACGTATAAATAGTGAAATCACTGTCTTTTTCCATATTAGAAGGAAGTTGATTCATTATTCCGTACAGGTCTAAAATGTACAAGCTTTTTTCTCATTCCTAAGTGGCTTATTTACTTGAGAAATAGAAACTAGTAAGCTAATCACACTATTTTTTTTTAAAGAATAACAAAGAGATTTGACCTAATGTGTACCATGTCACTGTAGCTGGGGTCAGGGGTGGGCAGGGTGGAACTAAAGATATATTCTTTTCTTGTCCAAACATTTTCCTGACAGCACCAGTCAACTGAACAAGGAAGGACACAGTAATAAGCCGTATTTCAAGAGTTTCTTTTGTTTAGTTTGGCAATCAGAAGAAATAAAGCAGTCTGCATGTTTCCCAAATTGAGTGAGGACATACTGAATTTTGGGGAACTTGAATCGAGTAGAACTTGGCTTCTGCAGGTTAAATTGTTGAGTCGTGGGGGTGGTCTGCCTCGGGGGTGAGCTCTGCTCTCTGCTGTCCTCAACATCTTGTGCTGAAGCCGAGCCTTGGGAGAGTCAGTCAACTTCTGAACGGAGCCATTGTGTGGACAGTATAATAGAAGAGAGTATGAGACACGTATTGTTCAACTCTTTTGAATATATCACATTTATTGACACCTACAGTTAAGTTACACATTTTTATCAGTAAAGCACTTCACTGACTGGACATGACGCCGAGTTCTTTCATACTTTACCTAGCTATAACTACACCTGTACTGAGTGGTTCAAAAAAATCCACAGGCATGATTACTGAGCATATGATGAACTGTGGGTATATGGGAATATCAAATATTGGAATGTGTTAATTCTGTACAGCATTTATTTTAATTTTGTGTTCATTTTAATGACAGCTAAACAAATTATAATAAGTATTGTGTTCAGGTTCTGGGGTCAGACTTAATGGGTTTAAATTCTATATAAGTAGCATGGATTTGCAAATGCTATTGAATTTCTTTGAGCCTCTGTTTCCCTATCAATAAGATAGTGATAATAGTCACCTCTTCCTCCAGGGGTTAATGTGAGAATTAAATGGGATAATCTATATATAGAAAAGTGTCACAAAATATATTAGCTCTTAGTATTAGTATCATCCTTACCATCTGGATGGCCACCCTTATAACAAAGTACTGCCATAAGACTTCACATCGTCTCTATTTAAGACCATGTTGATGCCAAGAAGTACGTTCATTATTATAGGTAAATGAGGAAAAAGAGAGGTTAGAATTAACATGTAAATGATGTACCTGTGCAAATGAAGTTCATATGACATGGTGTTTTATTGTTCAAATGATAGTTTGATGGTGCCAAAGTGGTTCAAATAGAAAAAATGGATGGAGAAACGGCGTGGCCCCGCAGCGGCCCTCAGTGCAGGCATGGAATCGTGGTGAGCCTGCATTAGAGCAATCAGTACTGTATTCACATTCTCAACAGCCATTCAGTTGCAGCAGAACAGCATCATCTGTCACAATAAATTAATATCAATTTGAATATAATGGGCTTATTTGCATCTAATTGAAAACTTTTAATTTCATAGTTATGTTAGAGATACAAGCATAAGGAGTTTATGCTTTATTTTTGTGGGGGGTGGTAATTATGTATGTATGTATGTATGTATGTATGTATGTATGTATGTATTTATTTATTTAATGGAGGTACGGGGGATTGAACCCAGGACCTCATGCATGCTAAGCTTGCACTCTACCACTGAGCTATACCCTTCCCAATGCTTTGTTTTATACTTAAACATATTTAACTAACATTTTAAACTTTTAAGCCAACACTAGAGCTGCACAAGTTTCTTTTTCTTTAAGGGATCTCTACATTATTCAATTTTCAGTGATGTTTGGCAGAGTGAGGCTATAAATAATGTTGCGGGCAGTGCCCAATTACATGATTCACATATATTTGCAGATGCTCACTGTGTGGGGGGCATTTGCTAGGCACAAACAGTGATAAAATGCAAACTGTGTTTAGTTAGGAAAGATAAGAGGGGTGCGTGTGTCTGCGTTCGAGTGCACACACGGGAGAGAGAAGAGGGAGAGAAGAGAACTCATTAACAACACAGGGTGGCACTAAGTATCAAGTGAGCAGTATAAAAAGTATCAAAAGAATTCAAGAGAGGACCCAGGTGCAGATGGCGGAGAGGGCCAGTTATGATTTTGTGGGGACACGAGATTTGAGCTAGTCTTTAAGTAAAGATGGGAGAAGGTGTTCCAATTTTAGGAAATGGATATCTGCAAGTCAGGATTAGTATAAGCAAAGAAGCTGTTGTGTTAGCTATATTCAGTTGTCTACTGCCCAATTCAGAGCAAAATATTAAAATATTTTCCCAGTAAAAGCAATATTATACATATATATATACACAGTTTCAAGTGACCCAAGAGACGAGCCAGTGTCTGCCCACGGGTCTGCTCAGAAGTTCGCATTTTGCTCTTGTGACTGCTGTGAGAGAGAACCTGTGTGATCGGCTACTCTCGGGAACTTCCACGTTGTTGGGAGTCACGGGATTTTCTTTATTTTAGCGAACGTTGCCCCAACTGGCAACGCAGTGATTCGACCTTTTAAATAGGTTCTCAAATGCCAGTATTTTATAAGTTAGGCAGAGGGGTTTTGTTCCTGAAAAGGAAATAGGGATTCTTTGTCTCAGATTAATGTAAAAATGGGTAAATATTGATCTGTGTTTAATATTTCTCTCCACGTATTTTTCTTATACCTGCGGTGCCTACCGTTGCTTATCTGCTAGCAAATTCCAGCAGATAGCAAGTTAATAATCAATTAGCAAACAAATACTAGTGGAAACCCATAAAAAGCCAATTACATTTAACTGATATGTGTGTTTGCATGTTCACATTCGTAATTTCATAATATGGTCATATTTCTTGCACTCGTGTTTTTGATTTGTTTGGAATTAAATGTATCCAAATTATGTGATGCTCTGCAATGGATGTGCTATTTTCTGCAAAGAGCATCATGATTTCCAGAAGCACCTTCACCTCAATTTTAAGAACCAGAGTCTAAGAGATAACCTACCTTAGCTTTAAATGGAAGAGTAAAACTTAGAGTCAGGGTGATTTTACCACACTGGTAATGTAAACCACACCCTCTGTCAGATCATGGAGAAGGAGCTGGCAGAGCAAATTTGTAGTAGCCGGTGGCTCCTTCCAACCAAGGAGAAAGTCAGCTGATGGAGACAGTTGTCTGGCTTAGAACAACAGAAAATTTTTCTAAGCACAAAGGCGGCACACGTGCAAAACCTAAGTGAACATTGCGCTTGTGGAGCTGTAGGAGATGCTGTTGGTGCCCACCACACCATCCTCGGAAGGTCCCAGCTGGTGTCCAGTTGCCCACAGAGGCCCGTTTATTGGCTTTCTTCTCTTCCTGGACTCCCTTCCACACTGCACTTTCAGGGATCACCTTCTGAATAAACACTGCACACAAATCCTCCTCTCAGGCTCTGTTTTGAGGAATTCAAGACCCCGGTTTACCTAACATATATCTCATTCATCTCTGGAGTCATCTGAGGGAAAATAATAATTATAAATATGCACCTGTTAAAATACTAATAAACATCCTTATTAAGTTCTTGCCATGTGCCAGGCATTGTCCTGAAAACTCTCCTTACAGTATCTTACTGAATCCTCACAGTAATCATACGAACTATATATCATTCATATTTTTTTAAATAGTGAAACTAAAGCTTCAGAGGGTTGGATCATTTACTCAAGGTTACTAGTAAAAGACAGATCTGGGATTCAAACCCAAAGCCTCTGTGCTTTTTTCTATAAGCTCATGCAAAATATAACTTAGTCATTCATATCTTCATTTCACTTGTGATTTTAACAAAACTACCAACCCACAAGAAACCACTTTGTAACAAATGAGGATGAAATAAGAGAAGGAAAGTACCCTGCGTGAAGGCTGCCAACCTCCAGGTAAGCTGGTCTCAGCGTACATTTTTTTCAGTCTCAGAGGAAAACCCCTACGTAAAATAATGCCATAAAAAGTGGGGTTTCTGTGATCTCTAATCTTGCTAAAATTCTCTAGAGACCCCTAAAGGTTTTTTCCTCCATTCCCTCATTTCACATATAACACAGGAACTCGTTTTTGTGCGAAGCGATACACAAGTGTGCAGGACACAGTGTGAGGGCCCACGCCACCTCTTCCGCTCCCTTCCGCCGAGGCTTCCCCCGTTGCCAGCGTAACGTGCAGCGTCCCAGCCCTTTTTCTTGTGCGAGAAACCTGGGTGTCTCCGTGGCTCGATCGGTATCACGGAGCCCTCGGGATTTACCAGGTTCCAGAGTTTGAAATTATCTTCTCTGTGTTTGGGGGAAATGGAGCCTGTGGCAAAAGAGAAAGTGAGTTACTAATTGGATTTATGGCCATTACTCCCAGAGCAGCCCTCTGCCCTCGGTAATCTGGAGAGCAGTTCAGATAGAATCTCTCTCTGCAAAAGATCCAGAAGAGTCTGTAAGGAGAAAGCTGGCACGTCTCCTGCTCACCCAATAAAAAGTCAGATTGTTATTAAACTGTCCCTGAAGCTACTGTGATTTACATTCATCTTAATGGTTCTCTTTGTAGAGCAGTCCCTTTAATGGGGGTGCCTTCCAGTTCCTATTGGTTGCATTTAAAATAAATATTACACCATCTCCAGCTGTCCAGCTCTCCTTTCAAGCTTTGACCTGCCACAGAAAGTACAGTGACTTGATATTTCCCCCTGAGAAACTCCCACATGTCCAGGGATGCCCATCACAACATTAATAGTGTAGCAGAGAGGTGAAGATGGCCCAGGTTCCCATCATTAGGGACGTGTAGACGTACACCATGAAATATAATGTAGTGCTCAGGAGCAATGAGCCAGACAGATATAAAGCACCATACGGAGAACTTAAAATCATTGAGTAAAAAGAAAGAAATAGTGAAATGCCATGTTTACAATTTAACATACACCCCCATGTAAAATAATGCCAGATGTATTTTCAAGGATATAGACGTAGACACACACACCCACGGACATGTACCAAGCAGAGCAGTGCGGTGCCTCTCGGGGAAAAAGACACGGGGATGGGAGATGAAGGAGAAAATTTAAAACTGCAACACACACAGCTTTTCCAAGGAATGATCAGTTAGGACGATACCAAAACTTAAAGCTCTGCTCCTGAGACGTAGTAAACCAACAACTAACACATGGAGGAAAGCACAAAGCCTTCTGTGTTTTCCTTTTCTTGAAGTTAAATTTCATCCCCCAAAAGCATTCAGGCACCGCCTTCTAAGTATATGACATGATCCAAGTTCGGCTCTGTGACCGTGGGCAAGTCACTGCACCTCTCTGAGCCTCAGTTTCTCTAACAAAATGAAAGGAAAGGGAAAATGAGCAATAGGGTACAATGTCGTAAGTTTTGTTCCGAAGATGTGGTTTGTAAGATTGGCACAAGGTAACATCTGAGACCCGGCATGCAGTGGGCCCTGGTGAGCACCACCCTTTCATCCGTGGGGACTGCGAGCATAGTCCGGCCTGCGCAGGCAATCGTAAAGCACTCTTGGACATCTGTTCCTCACTTACCTCCAGAGCTACAAGAGGCAAACACTCGGGTCAGCTGTGTGATGTTCAGCTGTTATCTGTCCCTGTATGAGAGGGAGATCTGGCTACAACGCGTCACCCCACTGTCACCAGAATTAATTTGGCACAACTCGCACAAGTGCCCCTTCCTCCGCCCCCGCTGCAAAGCTGCGGGCTTGGTCAGAGATGAACCCGCCCAATCTGCGGCAGGGCCGCTCTTCAGACTGTCAGTGCACCCTCCTAAGATGTGAGGTCCAAGGTCAGTGTCTAAATAGATGGGGACACTGTCACCCAATGCTGACCCCAGGCCTGAGCTCTCTACCTGCCTCGATCCGGAAGAAGCGCGTAAAGTCCTGCTCCAGGTTCTGGAGAGGAAATCAACCCAAATCGCTCGTTCTCAGGCAGAACACACAGGCCTGAGGGCTGGGGACAATATTCCCTCCCATGGGCTGAGCAAGCAGGGTTTCCACCGCAAACAGATAGCGACAACCAGGAAAGCCAGCCAGGCGGGAACCGGGCTGAGCAGACAGGTGGCCCGGCTCCCGGTCTCTGGGCAGACGATGCCCAGCTGGGTCTGGGCCTGGGCTCGCCGTCTAAAGGAGAGCAGGGGGTGCTCAGAAGCTCTGCAGGGAGGGAGCACCTTCAGGAAGGATGGGAATCAGGGGCAGGAGGTGTGATGGGGAGGCTCCGCCCGAGAGCTCCCCGATGGCCGTTGGCTGCGTCCCAACAGAGGTGTCGTGGGCAACAGCACATGATGCCTGGAAGCTGTCCCCAGCCTTCAGGGTGACTTGTGCTGATGGGTTTTAGGACTTCTCTTAAGTTCCACTTTAAGCCAAATAAAATTGCTATGGAAAGACAGAGAAGACTGGAGAGCGAGAACTCAACACTTGGCTCTCTTTTCTTTCCTCCTTTAAAGCAATCCCAGAGCTGGATTGGCCACAAAGGAGCAGCCTGTACCGGCGGGTGGGCTGCTTTAGTCACTATCAGAGTGTCCCTGCAGCCGCCCCCAGTCAGAGAGCCGTCCATTGGCAGTTGGACCAGTTCACCCTGTGGGTCAAGAAAAAATCCTTGGTTCTTCATTTTACACGGGTAAGGGTATCCAGAAACTAGAGAGAAAAGCTGCCAGTGACCTTGTGAAGTAAACCGCAGGAAGATCAACTGGCAAAGAGTGACGTGTGTCCCTGGCCTTGTCACCCACGGCTATCCCCTTGCACCTACTTCCTGGTCTCCCTGGAGCCTGCAAACTTCAAAGTCATCTTTCCCCTTCACAAAAACAAGGTCAGGTCCCCTGGCCTAGATCAGGTCATTCTGGGGTGTCAGTCTCTATTTGGGCATGGAAACTGAAGCAGTTTGGAAGCATTTTTTCCTTTGAGCTCATCATGTCCTCACAACAGCCATCCTGATTTTTTTCATTCTTTTGAAAATGTTAACAGACGACACGAGGCCTCATTTTTTCATACTCTACCCTGGGGAGCTGAATAGAAGGCATGGAAAGGAAGAATTCAGCATTTGTCGAGTGCCTACTATGTAGCAGGTCGGGGAGGAAAGGCATCTTTTTGAAACAGAGGTAAAGAAGCAGGACCAGGGGACTGAGGGAGGCCCCTCATAAGCTGAATTGGGGGCCAGCTTTACCTGCTCATCTGCCCGCTCCCTACCAGGCCGCCAGAGGAATTCAGACTCAGGGGAGAGAGAGCGACAAGGCCAAAGAGTCAGCCTCGGTGAAGGTACATATTACTTCAGGGATGCTGTGTAGCTCCACCATGCTAGGCTGCAGAGAGGAAAGAAGCAGAAGAAGGAAGCCAGTGAAGAATCCATTAGCAAAGGTCTGTGAATCCAGCCCGCAGTGGCGTGAGGTCGTGTAAATAAAAACCTCATCAGGCAACACAGAGGAGCCTCTGGGAGGGCCAGGCGAGCCTCAGGCATCCCAGGACCTTGTGCCCCAGCAGAGACAGAGGAAGAGTTCATCCAGAGACCTGCAGAGCAGAAGCTTGTGTACCATTAATTAATTCACTAAACATTTTGTGAGCATTTACTATGTCCTGATCACAGTGCAATAGTACAAAAGATACCTAAGAAATAGCCCCTGTCCAGCCTGCACTCATACTCTCATGGGGAAGACAATATTTAAAAACCAACAGACTAACTAAAATGCAGGCTAACTGCAGTAACTGAGGTGTACGTATTCAGAGTATGTTCAGAGGCAGCAAAGCTAGGGAATCTTTCAAGTGGAGATCAAATCTTCCGGAGGTTCTCTAAATCTAGCTCCAATTTCCTTAGGTTTTAGAAATCTTATAGCCTGCCTCTGGCATTATATTGTCTGTCAGCTTAAATTTTTCTTTTGTTAAGTGTTTGGAGATTTTTCTGTACTTTCATAGATGTCTGCAATATGAAATAAAAGGAATTTACAAGATCTTCAGAAAGAAGCATGCTAAAAGTCAACTGATGTTGGAAAAGAAAGGTTGAGGGCCTCACTTAATTACACATTAAAACCTTCTATGAAGTTTATTAAAATAGGTGGTAATAACTGAGCTAATGACAGTCAATTCAGGGGAATAGATAGCTTATTGGGAAAAATTCTCAAAGATATTTAGTAGCTTAGCATATGGAAAAATTTGCAGCTCAAATCAGTGATGAGAGGCTGGGTCACTCAAAAAATGGTGTTGAGTGTCATTTACAAAGATACTCATTTTTCAAACAGATTACCATTTGCAAAAATATGATACATCTCTCCTACCCTATATCAAAGTAATTCCAGATGGACTAATAATTTAAATGTCTGCAAAAGAAATCCTCAAATTTCTGGAATAAAATTTACACAACCTGAATAGAGAAGGATCTCCTAAGAAGAATCACAAGGAAGGAAAATGTAAAGGATAATGCTGATAGATTTTACTCCATCTAAAGACAAGATGTTCAGTATCATTGTCTTCCATTGACAAGAAGCCAAGGGCAGGATGGTGTCAGTGAGACACTGGGCAAACACTCTGACACTGGGAGTGTGCATGTGTGTGCACATGTTTGCAAGCAAGCCTGTGTTTTCATTTTCCAACAATGATTATGTATCATTGTGTAATAAAAAATAGAAACATGTTGCTTTTTACAACAAATGTCTAGGAACTCAGTTTTCAAAGTATTTCCCCCTTAACTAACCTCAAAAAGACAAGCAAAAACTAAAATTGATACGTCTCCCAGTCAATAATGCTCTTTCACATACATTGTAATGCTATTTTCCAAATTAAGTCAATGAAGTAAATGACCGTGTTTCTCTCTGCATTTGGTTAATGAGGATGTTGGGACTCAGAGTGGAGCAGTGACTTGTGTAACATCACACAGCAAACAAGAAGCAGAACTATGAATCTTCCCCAGATAGTCAGGTTCTACATGCTATGTATCTATATCATATTTTCTTTATCCATTCATCTGTTTATAGACATTTAGCCAGTTTCTGTATCTTGCCTATTGTGAATAATGTTGCAAGGAACATGGGAGTGCAAATATCTCTTCAAGATCCAGATTTCAGTTCCTTTGGAAATATACCCAGGAGAGGGATTGCTAGATCCAGTGGCAAATCGATCATTAATTTTTTGAGAAGCCTCCAGGTTGTTTTCCATAGTGGCTACACCATTTTTCATCCCCCCCCTCCCCCCGCAACAGTGTAAAAGGGTTCCCTTTATCCACAGCCTTGCCAACACTTGTCCTTTGTTTTCCTTCAATTTTTAAATTAATTTTTTTGTAGCGGGAGGTAATTAGGTTTATTTATTTATTTATTTGTAAGGAGGTACCGGGGATTGAACCCAGGACCTCCAGCATGTGCTCTAGCGCTTGAGCTATATGCTCCTCCCACCTGTCCTTTTTTTAACAATAGCAATAGCTCATTATGGTTTTGATTTGTGGAGTAAGAGGACGTTCCGAGGTGACGCATAAGCTCGTGGCATCGATTGTGGTGACGGTTTCCTAGGCGTATACTTATCTCCATGCACATCAAGTTGTGTGGATTAAATATCTATAGCTTTTTGTATGTCAGTTAGACCTCAGTAAAGTGGGTTTATATACTTTAGGAATAGGTAATTTCAATTCACGCATGGGAAACTGCAGATTTCCTAAAGAAGCTACAAAGTCTGGAGCCACAACTCTTCATGCTAAAATATATGTTTACTTTGTACTACTAATCAGAACACGTAATCTCTCAGCCTACTACATCTGCTGTCATATTTTCTCCAAGAACCAACAGCTGGGAATTAGTTTTACATCTATGGGTTGGTTTTTCCAAATCAAAGGAACACAAGGTCTCATGAACTACACGAGAACCACAATCTTGTCCATTTAAAATTAGTGTTCCATCCTGAGTCTCCAGCAGGGTAGGCACTCACAAAATATAAGTGAGTGGGTGAAGAAAGGAAGATCTAGTTCAGAAAGAGGCAGGCCTCCTGCTCTTAGGAAACAGAAAAATGCTTGCAATTTTATTTGGCACAATTTGCAGAAAGGGACCCTCTTTATATTATAGTGACTGAAAATGGAAAATTGCCTAACTGTTAAGTCACAGTGGATTGTTAAATATATTATAGTCTAGACATGCTCTAGAGACAATTAAAATAACATTACAGAAATCAGCTGAGCAATATATCACTTGGATGTTTTCAGGTTCAAGTAACATAAAACACTGACTGAAACTGACTTTAAAATAAGGACTTTTATATTCACACATTATCAGGAAGTCCAGAGGTAGGGAGGGTTTCAGGGTCAGTTGATCCCAAGCCTGGATAATGTCTTCAAGGACCAGGCTCTTTCCATCACTCTGCTCTGCCATCTTCAGTGGCTCAGATTTGCCTCGGGGGGTTTCCCTTCACTTTCTCTGGATGGCTGCAAAGCTCCGGCACCACATCCAATGACAGCAATGTCCAGAGGCCTAAAGGACTGTCTCTTCTGGTCTCTCCTCTAGGACCAGGGCAACTTTTCTCAGGAGCCCCTGGGAGATCCCCCATTATATCCCACAAGAGAGCCATCCTCCTGCCTCTAAACTAATCATGGGGAAGAATAATAAGATGAAGATTACTGGTGTAGAGCAATGAAGATAAATCCCCGTGATATGGGATATAGTCATTCTCATCTGATGCTATGGAGTGAGCCTCTGAGCAGAAGTGATGAATGGGTGTCTGCTGTATCAATCAGGGCAGGCCGGGGTATACTGCAGTGACTAACAACCTCAAAGCCCAGTGGTTTAAGATAGTAAAAGTCTATTTCTTTCTTGTGCCGCATGTAGATCACACCAACAAGGGCTTTTCCATCTTAGTCTCTTGGATATCCAGGCTGGTGAGAGTGCTCTGTCTCAAATTTTGCTGGTCCCTCTCAATGCCTCCCCCACTGCATAGCCAGCTTGTTGTTTGAGTGTATCCTCCCAGCTTCAGCTCTGAAGGATGCTGGTTGTTCAGGCAGGGTAATCCCAGGTCTCCTGTTTTAGTAATTAGCTCAGGAGTGAGCCAATCAGAGCAGAGCTCAGGACTCTTGTTCAAAAGCTAAGAGAAGTGATGCTCTTTCTCCCTGTGAAGACGGATATGACAGCCTGTAGCCCTGGTCCTGCAGGCACAGGGAAGCAGCCTGAGAATGGAGCCCATCAACACACAAGCGACGACCAGAGAATAAAGGAAGAGCTGAGCAGGGAGCTGAGCAAGCCAGGCGTGACGCCTGCCCTGCCTGCCACTCAACTTCTCATTCATAAAAGCCCCAAAGTCCCCTTTATTGTTTAAGCAAGTTGGAATTGGCTTTTCTGTTACTTGCTACAGAAGGCCGTCTAACTGACTAACCTATAATAGATATAAGCCATTAAATAGATGCCTATGAATAAATACATGTGTATACGCATGCATGTGCATCTTTGGGTAGCAGACATGCACCCGCATGCATAATTTAAAGGTCTAGACAGAAAAATATAAAAAATTAACAGTGACTTAGATTGTAGGATTGCGGGCAACTTTAATTTGCCCTTTGTGCTTTTCCAGATTCCCTATCATAGACATGCATTAGTTTTGCTAGCAGAAAGAAATCGTTAGGTATAATGTAGTATTTATGGGTGGAGTGACATGATCCTGGGATTGATGCTAAACCACCTCGGTAAATAAAAGGTTGGAGGGAGAGAGAAGAAACTAAATTGGCAAGATATTGATATTGATACAGAAGCTAGATGGCAGGGACATGAGGGTTCATTATATGATTCTACTTTTTTGTAATTTTGAAAATTCACATAATAAAATGATGAGAGAAGAAGGGAGGAGGGAGGGAAGGAGGGAGAGGGTGGGCCAGCTCGCTGTGTGCCATACTTGTCCCCAGTGGGCCTGACTGTGCACATCCGTTGCCTGAAGCAGGCGCTAGGATCCCCTCAATGGTCTTGGACGTATGAACACCCCAGTGCTCGGAATGTCAATCAGTATTTTGTGTCACTTGTACTTTCATCATCAATTTCCTTAGGAAGTAGAAGTCCAGCAGTGAATTTTTCACTAAACATGCGCTTACGCACTCTTTTAAAAAATAATTTTTAATTTCCTTGCTGCTGAAAGTGTTTATTATAAAATTTTAGACAGGTGTTAACCAATAAAAATAAAGCAATATGTGTGACGTGCACTATCCGGTAAGTAACCCTGGCACTCTAACAAGGGCATTTGCCCTGTGCCTCGCACAACAACTGCCCAGCATCTATTTCCCACACGTATTTCCCACACACCTGACCTAACGTTTGCTTCGTTTCCCACAGAGGAAGCAGACAGGCTGGTGGTCTCTTGGCCTCATGCATCTCGCGTGCTACAGCCTGGGCCCTGGCAGAGGTGGCGGCACACCAAGGGGCCAGCACCGCCGGTGGCAGCAAATAACACCCGAGACCACAAGGCACTGGCTGTTCTGAGCCTCTCATGCCCACCACACTGAATTTTATCACGGAGCAGCCTGCATGCTGTCCTCGAAAGGGAGGTATTCGTTGTGTTGCATCTAGAAAGAACAAGGGGAAAAAAAATAAGCCTGGAGAACAGAGCTGGATTCTTTCTAGTCTTCTTCCAAAATTCCTAACATGTTTAAGAGAATTCCAATCACTGCTAGACAGACTTGGAAGAAGGTCTTCTCCCAATGAAAAGTTTTACCAAATACTCAGCTTTATTTAATGCAATTAATAATAAGAATACTTCATTTAAAACTTAAACCAAGGAAATTACTGAACTAGACAGAAAGACAACATAATAGATGTAAACTAGGACCATCCCCAGCAATCGTGGGCATGGGTCATCTTGCCCAGAAACCTTCTCATGTCATATGGTTTAGCCTCTTCCAGAATGGTGTGTAAATGCAGCCTTCTAATAGGCAACCTTTTGAGCCTGGCTTTTCTATCTTAGCATAATGCATTTGAGATTCATCCATGTTGTTGCATGTGTCAATAGTTCATTGTTTTTACTGCTGAGGAAGTATTTCAGTTATATGGATGTACCACAATTTGTTTATGCAGTCACCCATTAAAGAACGTTTGGCTTGTTTTCAGTTTTGGGTCATTATGAATAGCACTGCTATAAATATTCATGTACAAATTCTTGTGTGAACATAAATTTTCATTTCTTGGTTAACTAAGAGTAGAATTGCTGGGTCATCTCGTAAATGTATTTTTAACTTTATAAGAAATGGCCAAACAGTTTTTCCAAAAGGGCTCTGCCAGTTTGCATTCCTACCAACAATATATGAAAGTTCCAGTTGCTCGGAATACTCACCAGCTCTTGGTATTGTCAGGTTTACTTGTCTGCTTGTTTTTTAGCCATTCTAAACAGGTGTGTAGTAGTGTCTCACTATGGCTTTGATTTGCATTTCCCTCTTGACTATTGATGGTAAACGTCCTTCCATGTACTTTTTTGCTGTCTTGTTTGGTGAAGTGTTAAAATTTTTTGCCAATTTAAATGTGTGTTTGTTTCCTCATTATTGAGTTTTGAGAGCTCTTTATATATTCTAAATACAAGTCCTTTATCATATATGTAATTTTCAAGTATTTTCACCCAGTCAGTTTCTTGGCCTTTTATTCTCTTAGCAGTGACTTGCTCAAAGCAAAAGATTTTAATTTTGATAATCATTTTATCATTTTTTTTTCTTTTACCGATCATGCTCTTAGTATTATATTTAGAAAACTTCTGCCTAACTTGAGGTCATAAAGATTTTCTTCTAAAAGTTTTATGGGTTTATTTTACATTTAGGTCTATGATCCATTTTGACTTTTGCAAAAAGTTATGAGGTTCAGGTCAAGATTCTTGCTGTGTGAATGAATGTCCTGTTATTCCAACACCATTTGTTGAAAAGACAATCCTTTCTCTATTGTCTTGCTTTGCACTTTTGTCAAAAATTAATTGACCATGTTTGTGTGGTTCTATTTCTGGACTCTCTGGTCTCTTTCATTTATCTACGTGTTTTTCCTTTTGTCCACACCACACTCTCTTGACGACTATGATTTTATAGTAAGTCTTCAAATCAAACCAGGAAGTCCTCCAACTCTGTTCATTTTCAGAACTGGCTTGGCTATCTGATTACTTTTCCATAAAAATTTTAGAATCGGCTTGTCTATATTTACATAAATCCTTTTGATATTTTTCTTGAGATTGTATTGAAGCTATATTCAGTATGGGAAAAATCAACATCTTAATATTGTCTTCCAACCCATAAGCAAAGTATATTTTTTCATTTATATAGGTCTTTGTTGATTTTTTCATCAGTATTTCATCATTTTCAGCATACCAAACTTGAACATATTTTGCTAGATTCATAACTAAGTATTTCATTTCTAGCTCTATTGTAACTGGTCCTATTTTTGTAATTTCTATTTACAATTTTTTATTGCTAGTTGATAGAGATGTGATAATTTTTGTGTACTAGCCATGTATCTTGCAACATTGCTAAACTTGCTAATTAATTCCAGGAGCTTTCTAGAAGATTGCTTGGGGTTTTCTATGTAGATAATCATTCACAATCATTTGTGAATGGAGATAGCTTTTTATTTTTTTCCTTTCCAATGCTTGTTACTTCTTTTCCTTGGCTCATTGTTGCTAGGACTTCCAGTATGGTGTTGCCTTATTCCTGATCTTAGGAGAAAAGCTTTCGGTCTTTCACCATTAAGCATGTTAACTGTGGATTTTTTGTTGTTGATGCAGTTTATCAGATCAAGGAAAGTTCCCTCTATTTTTAGTTTAATTTAAAATTAAATTTAGAATATGAATAGATACTGAATTTTGTCAAATGCTTCTGTGTCTATTAAGATGATCATGTAGTTTTTCTCCTTTAGTTTGTTAATATCATGGTTACATGACTTAAGTTTCAAACATTGAATCAGCCTCCATCCCTGAGATAATATGTTTTCCTTCTTATGCATTACTAGATCCAATTTGCTAAAACTCTGAGGACTTCTGTGTCTATGCTTATGAGTGATATTGGTCTGTCGTTGTCTTTTCTTGCTATATTTTTGTCTGGTTTTGATTATCAAGGTAATGCTGGCCTTACAAAGTGAGCCTCTCTTTCTATTTCTCTAGAAGACATTGCATATAACTGGTATTCTTTCTTTCTTAAATATTTGATAAAATGAACTGATTCCTTGAAAGATACAAACTATCAAATCTCACTCATCTAAGTTTTTTAATTTGTTGGTATAAAATTGTTCTTAATGTTTTCTTATAATCCTCTTAATTTCTATAAGGTTAGTAGTGATGTCCTGTCTTGCATTCCTGATTTTGGAAATTTGTGTCTTCTTTCTGTTTTTTTGGTCAGTCTAGCTAAAACTTTGTCTTTTAATAATGTATATTTTCAAAGAAAGAACAACAATTGGCTACATTGATTTCACTGGTTTTAAGCCTGGGTTCCTATGGTCATTCCTGTGTCTGCAAAGCATAATGGTCAGCCAGTGATTGGAGGGAGATAGTACTCAACCACCTCAATCCAATAAGCCTTCTGTCCTCTGTCACTGGATCTGTGTGTTGTGGAGAGCGGAAAAGATTCAAAGATCAAGTCATTTTCAAGTCTTCCCAGTCATCGCCGTCCACTGGGCCCTTTTACATCTCCTCCATGTATGTGCAAAGCCTCAGGGTTGGTCAGGACTATGGCTGGCTTGAGCCCTTTCCTGCCTTGCCATGCATTCAGGCAGCCTCAGCCAGGAATATTTTGTCCCACTCACCACTGCAGCCTCAGACTGGAGCCATTGGCGTGTTCACTCATCTGCCTCTGAGATGCTCACTTCCACCGATGACACCAACACCACTAAATCAAGGGAGCTGCTTTTGACGGCCCTGGCCTGGCCAAACCCAGCCCCGGCAGAACCTTTGCGGACTGAGCTTGGCGGTGGGGTGAGGGAGAAACGGGGGCATCCAGAGGCCAGAACACCCGGATTCTCATATTTCTTAACCAGTGCTTAGCAGTGTTTCAAGCATAACTGGCTCTCAGATTCTTTGTATCTGTGGTTGGTTTCTGGTGCTGAATGAGCTGTTTGCGTGTTTGCTCGCTCCTTTGTTTTCTCAGTTTGTCCACGCCCACAATTGCTTTTTAGGGACAAAAACTTGCCACTCTTCTCACCCAGCCATAGCCAGGGTGAGCCAGTAACCCAGTTCTGAGAAATACAGAAAGAACCTACTAAACCTTGAACTTTTCATTATAGCTCTATACATTCTCCTATTTTTAATGCTCTATATCTATTTTACATGATTGTAAGTAGTGTATACATATTTTTTAATTCTGTCTTTTAAAACTTATTATTTGATATCTTCATTTCAATGCGCTGGCATAACCCACAGAATACCATCATGTTCCCGTTCCTCTAACAACAGTGTAGTTTTAACAGTCTGCAAACACATGATCCCTTCAGTTTGGTGTGTGGGTTTGGAAGCCAACTTTGTTCTTTCCAGGCTGCTTACAGAGCTATTCATACTCTTTGTGAGATAAATATTTCTATTGCTACCTCAGTGGCTTCTTACAGATTCAAAGAGAGGAATCTCTCACAGATTGTGAAGCAACTCTAACGTTCAGAACAGACTCCTGACAGGCCTTAAGACCCACACACTTACAGCAGTGAGTAACTGCAGTTTCTACAAAGCCACATTACAATATGTAGCTGTGAATTATAGCGGTTTGGATCCTTGGGATCCTGTGCTGGATACAGACCTTCATAACACACCTTGCTCTTCCTATAAATTCTACACGTCATCTATATCTCTAGCTTTATATCTATCCATCTATATATAATTAAAATGAATTGAAATCATTGACATTGATAATCAACATTTTATGTCAGCCCTAGAGATAGCTGGATACATTCTGGGTATCACGAAACCAAATATGACCATTTCAGTATAACTGTTAACACTTCTGCTTTTCAAGACATACTAATTCTATATTGGATTAAAAATGGTGAGACCAAAAAGCACCTAGAACTAGAATTCCATATTTCCTAAAATTTCATGAAATAATATATTTCCAAAAGTACTAATTCTCCATGACACACTATTATTGAACATACTAAAGCCATTGTACCTTACTTTCTATTCTCCACTCAGTTACAGCATAAATCAAATTGATTTCGTGTGGCCTGCTAGTAGCACACAATGATGTGCCAGAAAAAAACGGCTTTAGGAAAAGCAAAAAGAAACATGAAGAGGTGATGGTTTTTCTTTTAAATCCATATGCAGTAATAAATATATCAATGCTACCTATGGATTTTACAGAAATGTTTTAAAAGTCTCTTTATAAAATTCATGTCTTAGTCCCCTAAACATATTTCATTAGTGAACAGCTGTTTAAGGTTAACTGAAATAAATCCTTACTGTAATTTAATACATTGGTTCCCCAAATCAGCACATTGTAGGCCTCATTTAGGTTTTTAAAAAAAAAAAAATCAATTACACAGATACTGGATAAGAGATATGACTTGTGGGCAGTTCCTATGAAACTGAAGAATTGACCGCAAACTCTATAAGAACCAGCCCATGAAATGTGGGTGGAAAATGCAGAGTCTGACCATGAGACGTACTCCTACTGCACTAGTCCCTGGGGCCCGGTCCCCGGGGAGACTGGGCTGAGTCCCAGGCACTCACTAGAGCCACACACGGGCCAACCAAAGGAGGCAGGAGAACTGGGCAAAGAAACTGAGTGCATTTTAACTTTGACAGGAAAACATTACAAGGAGATTTGAGAGCAATTTTGGAATATTTGAAGTGTGGCGGGTTCTGTTCTATGGTCTTCCCACCATCCATTCTCTCCCCGCTACCCCCTTTCCCTGCTAACCAAACAGATGTGTTTAGATTGCTGCAGACAGACCCCTCGATCTCAGGAAGAGGCCCCGCCCACCCTGGGGTAGAATCACGATGGGTCTAAAGCAGCCCCAGTAACCTCAGTTCCCTGGCCAAGGAGAAGTCAGATGAGTCAGGCTTTCAGGAAAGCTTCTGCTCACCTTTTAAGGAGAGTTGACAGGCATGCCTTTCACTTCCTACTTCTTTTTTCCTGCCAGAGGCTACAGCAGAAATCACACAGAGTAGCCGTGTAGAAAGACAGAAAGCACCTGTATCCTTGAGAGCCCTACCGGCTGGACTGTCTTCCTGCATATTTGCTTTGTGAGAAAGACAAGCTCCTATTTATTTAACCAGAGCCATGAGGTATTCTGAGTGCATGTCTACACTCAGATCTCACAATGTTCACTGAGCACCAGCCACAGAAAGGTGGTTCTCTGCAGAAGTTCAAAAACAAATAAACTAGAAAGCACCCTAGAATAAAGGAAATGAGAGAAGTAATAGCAATGGTACCTTTTATTTGTTTGGAACACTTTTCATTTCATAGTCAGGACAGAATTTATTGTTCCCATTTTATAGATGAGGAAGTTGAGGCTCAGAGACATACAAATAATTAACTACAAACAGTACAAATGAAACAGTGCCCTTCAGAGGTATAGGCCCGCTACTGGAACCTAGCGGCCACTTGCACGTAGGAATTTTTCAGATTCTAGACAGATAATTGAGTCTATGTACCAATTATTAACTACCACCTACATCAGAGTCTGGGTGTCCCTCTATCATCAAACACATTAATATATTTATGCAGCAAAAATACATGAATATTCATATTAGTGAGAAACCATACAGGGTTTCAGGTCAGTAAGGTCGGGTTTTGCAGCCAAGTAACTCACATAACAGTTTTTCATTTTCGGAGCTAAATTTCAGCTTTTGAAAAGTGCAGAGAGGGATCTATGGGCCTGTTCCAGCCAAAGAGAACTAGTCCTCTGTATCGTGGGAGGTTTCACAAAAGGAATGACATCTTAGCGAGACCTTGAAGAAGCAGGAAGATTTCAAAAACCAAAGCAGTAATTACCATACATCTTCTGTAAAGGGAATTCAGCAAGCACAAAGCGGGAGAGGAGGCACAGGAAAGCCGGCTCCATGGGATGTTTGCCGCGGCCCCGAAGGGCTCAGCAGCCCCCGGGGGACCAAACTGCCAGGTCTGCACAGGCTCCTCCCGCTGTCAGCGCTGAAAGTGCCTTGTTGGGACCGGGATGGTTTGTGACCTAACAGCCCCATGATCCCTCTTCTCTACTGACGAGGATCTCATTCAGCAGGACTCGGAGCTGCCCTTTGGATCTGTGCTGCCAACGAGAGCCTCAGCGGCGCTCCCGGGTGTTTTTCTTTTTTTGGCGTTTTTTTCTGTACTGTGAATTCTCTGATATTTATTTAGATTTGATTTTCATTAAATACTATCTTACATTTTTTACATCATTAAGGTTTCTTTCCAATCTGAACTCTCTGGTGTTTCCTAAAGTGTGTATTTAGGACAAACACAGGCTTTTCCAGGCCGTCTGGAGCCCAGGCAGCGGAGCCCCGGCCCAGAGGCCACCAACAATCAGAAGGGGGATTTGAAGTGTAGAATGTGGAAATACAGCCTTTTACGTGGCTTTTTTTCTGTACCGATAACTCTTTCTTGGTAAGGAGACTCTGTGTTTGAATAGCACCTAGACAGATTATTCAGGGAAACTTCTGTGGCTGGTTGTTAATCAGAAGTGTCAAGGAAGACTGGCAGAGCCACACCAACCAAAGCAAACTTCACTTGAAAAACTGCATGTTTGTGAACATCCAGATGTTTGGTGTCCTGCAGTCTCGGCCTCGACGTTGATCATTTGGAATTAGGCTTAGGGTATGAGGCAATGTTCTTAGAGCATTTCACACATAAAAATGTAAAGCTGGATTTAATATAGTGAAACGATAAAAGCCAAATCCAGATAACATTTTCTCCAGAAGAAGCAAACATGCCCGAACAACTTGGCTAACACCTACGTTTAGTCATGAGGGTGATACTAATTACCAGCAAGTGGTTTTGTCCTTCTATTAAGAGGCTATCGGCTGGTGTTTCCTGTCTCTAGTTTCCCAGAGGACGGACTGAGAACTGTCACTACATTCTACACACACCCGCCTGAAGCCAGCACAGGGCCGCCTCCCAGGGGCTCAGGCATGGACGTGACCGAGCCCGGCCAAACACCTCCCTGAGCCCCCACGGCCCCACAAGGCGCGTTGAGAGGAGCTGTCTTAATTCCAGTGGTTACCAAACTGTACATACCCTTTAAGTGACACAACCATTATTTACAAACGAGGGTGTGTCTGCCTTAAGACATTTTTGTAATTTTTTAAAATAAGCGTAACTACAAACTTGGGCAACACAAATAAGAGAAACTGAAAGAAGATACAATATATACTCACAAAGCAGGCTTTAAAAAATCTGATGTATTTGGCACCATTTCATTTTCAAGAAGAGAATCAGTGACATTGAGCCAATTAAATGAGAAAGGGAGGAAAATAGAAAACAGAGGCCTAACATATTACAAAATAACATACTCATAATAGCTGCAGTAAAAAATAAAATTGACATCAAAATAATATCCATGGAACTCTTTACCAACTTCAAGAAAAGAGTCTCCTCTCAACCCACTGATAAAATAGTAAATTTCAAAGGATCACTTATTGCCTTGTTCACGCATTCATTTATATATTCACTTAACGAACATTTATTTAGCGCCTACTGTGTGTCAGGTGCTAGGGTAGAGGGCTGAAAATACAAAAAGTTCACACTCTAGCAGGAGAGACGATCAAATAAAGATAATCACGGGACAACCTGGTGAGTGATGTAACATAGTAACAGTCTTTCCCATTTGGAAATAACTTCAGGTTTACAAGAGTTTCTCACATCTTTTTGCATCATTATGTTTAAGGCATGTCTTTCTTAAGCAAAATATGGTTGGGCGTATTCTTCAATCTGAGGTTTCCTTTCTTGTAACGATTTGTTTGCTGATACTTTGCCTTATTTCTAACATCATAGGTGTTTTCTATGACTATGGCTTACTTCTTTTTCTCCATGCTCCTGTCTTGTATGGGATCAAGCTTCATTTATTCTCTCATGTTTCCTTTTGCTGAAGTGATATTATAAATTGTACTTCTATTATTTTACTAAGTTACTATTAAAAAGCTTTGGGGAGCGGGTATAGCTCAAGTGGTAGAGCACATTCTTAGCATGCATGAGGTCCTTGATTCAGTCCCGAGAACCTCCACTGAAAATAAGTAAATAAATAAACCTAATTACCTCCCCCACCAAAAAAAAAGCTTTAACATGGGCACATAATAAACCAAAAGTCACCAATGGCTCTAACCTTTCAAACAAAGCAAGAGACACTCATCCCGCCTACCAGCCACATCATTACCTAATGTCTTAAATCCACTTTATTTTTAATCCTCTCCCATTAGTCAGTTATTATCACTACGAGTCTGGGGTTGTTGTTTACATCGGTGCTTATTTATTTATGTGTTTACTAATGTCTTTGTTCTCCATTGGTTTCAGTTTCCTTCTTACTGAAATACAGGTATATACCCTGAAAACGGATTCTTGCATTAACACTTTCCTGCTTTTAATTCCTAAACTTCATAAAACTTACGAATTTCCAAATGCCATTGGGGTTTGTTTGTTTTTTGGCTAGTGTTTTCATTTTAAAAAGTATGTACCTCTCAAAATCTAATTAACACTTTAAACAAAGCAGTATGAAAGAAGAGTCTAGAGTTCTGTTCCACGGTCAATCGGCAGACCACGCGGGGACATACTGCAAAGCCCGGAGTGCGCCTCCGTGTTACAGGCACTACGGGACGCCACGCTAGTGCTGCTCCCAAGCGGGTATCTGTAAACGTCCAAATTTACTATTCTGCAATCAGGAAGTGATGCTCGAAGCATTTGTTTGTTTAAGCATTTGACGGTTATTATACACCGATGTTTTACTGTGCTTTGGCTGTGTTTTAAGAAAGTAGTTAGTGGTTTGGGGTTGGTATATAATGAACTAGAATTTTTCCCATTTGATATAATGGGAAGTAGGCTTGGCAGTGTCTTCATTCAGAATGTCTGATTTTTCAGGACCAAATTACTGGATTTAAGCTGGCAGTGCATGTATATTTTTTAAGTGGCTCCTTAATAGACTAAATTATTATTTGCAAGCTCTTCGTTCTCCTTCCACTTCTGAATAATTTAGCTGGGCACTCATTCCAAGTTGACTGCTTTGTCTTCCGTAACTCAATGATATCCTTCCACCATCTTCTGGTGTTATATTTGAGAATTCCGTTCCGTGTACATCTGGGGAGTTGCCAGCATTTACCACTTACAGCAGCGTGCCGGGGCCGAGATCACTCTGAGAACAGAAAGGGAGACTGAGCTTTTGACGACTCTACCAGTTAAGGTCAGGAGATGAAAAGGAACCAGTAACGGATACTAGGAAGGAGCAGTCAGAGCAGCACGTGGAGAACCGAGAGAGAGCAGTGCCTTAGGAGCCAAGTGGAGAAAGGCTTTTCAGAGAGGGGGAGCAGTCGACTCTGTCAGATGCTGCGGATGCCCCCTGTGGGACTGAGATTGCACCACTGGATTCAGCAACGTTAGACCGAGGGTGCCCTCTCTGTGGAGGGACGGAGATGGAATTCTGATTAGAGGGGTCCAGGAAAGAGTAGGAGGGGAGAGAGAGCACGTGGGGGATTTAGGCAACTCCTTGAAGGGGTGTTGCTGTGAAAAGAGCAGAGAAATGAAACAGCATCTGGAGGAGGGTGGGGGACAAGAGAAGTTTGTTTTATTTTACCATGACATGTTATTGTGATATGTTTGTTTGCTGGCAGTAAGAAGATTGTAGCGAGGGGGAAATTGATGGGGAAAGAGTCAGAGAGAACAGTGGCTGAAGGGAGACTCTGTTGCTTTGTTCTGTGGACTCAAACTTTTCTTCATTTCTAAAAAATTAGCAGTGTCTCTGTCTTCAAATATGACATCTCCTCGAATCTCAAAATACTTTCATTCCAGAACTCGTAATTGGATATGTATTGGGTCTCCTTAGCCTGTCATCCATGTTACTAAATCCTTCAAATTTCCACTTCCTTGTCATTCTGTGCTATATTCTGGGTGATTTCTTCAGCTCTGCCTTTGGGTTAACTAATTCTCCCTTCAACTGTGATTAATTTGTTCTTTGACCCATCCACTGAATTCTAAATTTCTGTATTTTTCATTTTTACAATTTTGTTATTTTTCAAATCTACTTATTCTTTTCTAAGAATAAGATCATTTTCTTTCTTACTATTTCCATAATTTACTTGTATTCATTTTAGACATTTTCATTTCATGTCTCTCTCGATTGCTCCATTTTCTCACATTCTTGGGTGCCAGTATTCCCTTGCATTGCATCTGGAGCCTTTGCATCACGGTGCCATGGTGCTTCTCATGGAATCTGTAATTTTTTTAGCTCATCTCCAGCCAAAGTTGTTTTTTGGTAGGCATCCCATGCACCCTTGCTTGGGCAAAGGTCCCTTTGGGAAAATTTTTATCTTTGCTTCTATTAAACTGGCTTTTAATCTGACCCAAAGACAGTGATTTTATAGTCCACCTTTTGGAGGTTGGTGGCCCTTTGAGTGTCCCTCCATATTGAGGCCTGAGTCCCAGTCCTCAAGACCACATCTGTCACCAAGCGGGCACTGACACAACCAGCACCTCCGCTCGTGAGACTGATGCTCACATCCACTGCGGGCCATCTCAGCACCAGCTGTAGCCTCTCCTTTCCAGCTGAGTTCCATTTTTGTGTTTGAAACCCAAGACTTTCCCTTTCAATCCAGTTTAACTATATATTTAAAAAGTATTTTCTGAACACTTTTTTTTCATCTAACATTGTTATATTTTTGCAACAGGAGAAATGCCAGCATAGGGTGAGTCTCCCAAATCTGGTAAACTCTGAAGTCCAGTATAAAATACTGGTCCCAGAGCACTCAAACTAAACTCAAAATTGAAGTTGGCTTCAAAATTCTTCTCAGCCCAGGAAACAACTACCAACTTGTCAGAGTTGGCATGGGCAGTGAAAACTTCCTCCATCCTTGAGCTACACAGAAAAAGCAATTGCTTTTTTTCCCCCTCAGGCAATTCAGGGAAAAAATCAGAACAGAGAGCCACAGATCCATAGAGAGGATTCCTGATTCCCAGCTGTTAGCTATATTTTTTCGAACGAGGGTGGGGGTGGTGTCATAGTAACAGTCAGGGGGGCCCGCCCCGCACTGGGCCAGCGCATGCTCTGTGGGCCAAGCTGCTCGCTTCCTCTAACGCCATCGCACCTCGTGAAAACAAAAACCTAACCCGGCCTGGGAAGTAGCAAGAAGGACGACTTTGGTGTTTTATCCAGGAGTAACTCAGCATTTTTTAAACACCTGGCGCATAAGAAGTCACTGTTTTTTCTATATTTTACTATTTTTATTTTTGAATAGACGGCCCTTAATGTATTAAAGAAACATACTAGGTTAAGAAATTACAACACATAAACATGTTAATACATGCCCAATACTACTTCTGTATTTTTACCAGCCAACGTGCATAGAGATAACAACTATCTCACTAATCCTGTTTATGACATTGTTGTTATTTTTAAATCTGGGACAGAAGCTCCGCTTTGCAGTTTAGATAATCCCATTTTAGTCTCTTTAATATATTTTACATATTACTTACAGCTTGAATTTTACTGAAAGTGGAAATGCCGTTATGAGCTAAAACATTATGTTAAATAATCAACATGCAAAATAATAATAATGCAATAATCAACATGTAAAACAAAAACATAGATTTTTAACTGAGTTACCTCAAGCTACTCCTGTTTATAGATGGTTAGGGTCCCTGTGTCCTGTGGCTGCACCCACCAATCCCAGCCTCTCTTGTGGCTCTAGCTTAAGCAAGTATCTCAGAATCCTCAAAAGAGTGCAAAACGCCACAAGATGAGTAACAGAGGTGTTTGCCATCTAGAACCCAAACAAGAGAAGAGTGAAATTACTGCCTGGCTACAGCATGAAATACAAAGCTGCTTTGGAGCATTTATACCACTCCACCCTCTGCACACACATATGCACATATATTATATTATATATGTACATGCACATATGTTACATACATATGTATGCAGACAGACATGTACATGTACACATGCAGACAGTTTTATAATGTTATCTGATCAACATTTAGGCCTTAGGGACACATATAATTTTAAAATGCAAATCAATAATAAACTATGATTCAATCCAAAGACATTAACTCTACCTACGATACCTCCAGAATGCATAAACTCCATGTATGGTAAGAGGCTCATGTTATAGAAAGACAGTAAAAAGGCCATTAGGAAGATAGTTAAACACACAGGCTTGAATCCAGATACTCCGATTCCAAGTTGGACTTGGCCACTCATAAGCAGTATAACCTTGGAGAAATATTAATCTCTCTGGATTTTTCTGGAAAATGGAGAGGATAATAATACGTCTCAGAATTGTGATAAGATAATACATTTAAAGCAATTAGCCCAATATCTGGAACATTGTAAGAACAATAACAGTTATTTCATCCCTATCATTTCTAGACGACAGGCACTCTTTATCTCACTATTTTATTTTCCTCCAGGAACAAGTATCACAATGCTTTTAAAGCAGCACTAAAGCGTAAAGCACAATCATTGCCTCATTAAGAACAGCATCACTTCCATGCATTCGAAGCAACTCTCCCCTTTAACCCTTGGATTCTAAATGGATGTCTTTGGACCACATATTTAAACTGCTTATTCTCATTAGGTATTGGAGGTGAGTAATAACTTCTGCTCCAAAGAAACAGATAACACTTCATTTGGATATCACTATTTCAGTTACTTGAAAAAATAAAGTTTGTGGCTGGAACATAAGTATATCGGTCCTTTGATTTGGCTCATTTATATTATACACGCAGACTTTTTTGTTTGTTTCTTTTTGTCCTGTTTGTTTTCCAGAAATGGGATCATACTGCACACACTATACACAGCTGCTTGCATTTTGTCTCGCTGATCAGTGCTTCGTCAAAGTCCCTTCAGTTCAGCTGGCACAGCTCCATTTCGTTCTTATTAATGGCTCTTAACTGGCCACTTTGTCAACAGGTTTTTGTTGTTTTGCTCGGGAACTTGTTTTTGTTTTTCTTTCTACTTTGCTCGTATGAATAATCCCTCAATATGTTTCCAAAATACCCTATTCCTGAGACTCTATCTCATACAAATTAAAAACACCAGTCCCTAAAAGGGACTTCTGGGTCAAAGAGCGTATGAATTTTAAATTGTAATAGATTCTTCCAGGTAGTCTTCCAAAAAGCTTGACATGATTCACATTTCTGTCAACACAAAAATGCTGAAACGAATTTGAAGGAATCTGAAGGGAACACCAACCCTGTCCTCTAACAAGAGGGGGAAGGGAAATAAAAATCTATGAAAAAGAGAATAATTAAGCCTATTGTGGTTGAATTGAAATGCAGCAAAATATACACAGTATTAAAAATTATAAATATGAAGAGTCCACAAATATGAGACATAGAGTGTAGAAAATCTTAAATGAGTTCATGAAAATGTGTGCAAAAGAGTGCCCTGCTGTGGTATACTATAGGAGAGTGAAGTGTTATTACAGAATGAAAACAGGCAGCCCTCCAAATTACACTTCTTCCCTATTACAGTCATGTATGATCTATGTTTAAATATCAACAAATAGAGTTTGGAGACATATTTAAGTAAAACTTAAATACAATTATTTTAATGAAAAAAGTATTCTTAAAACTATCGACTGTAAGAAAATGTATCAAGTGGTAATAGTGGTTCTCTATGGGTATTTTTCTTTCTTTTCCCTTGCCTTTCCCCCTATATTTTCTGTCATGAGATTGATCATTTGAAAACCTTTTCCAGTTTAAAAGAGTCTGTCTGCAGCAGAGGGCATCTATGTGCCATATTTGGGCTTACTCGGCGGAAGTGGTTCGCCCTTACACGCTGTGGCAATCCGGCACCATCTGATGCTGCTCCCAAACTCACGGCCAGCACAGCTCTGTCAGGAAAAGATCGTCTACGTGCAACCTGTGGGACAGCTGCTGGTTCTTTTGCAAACCTGCCTCCTCCTCTCCGAGTACACGGCTAGACGTCTTCCCAGCATTCGCTACTGATAGGTGTGTGCCTGTGACGCAGTTCTAGACAATGGATCTGAGCGGAAGTAGCAGGTGCCATTTCCAGGGGGGCCCAGGGCAGCCTCTTCACACTTCCGCGGGCTTGGCGAGGACCAGCTCGGTGGGCCTGGGGCGGCCATGATGCAGAACCCGGCGGGTCGGGGCCCAGCGCGGAGGAGCCCGCCCACCCCCGGTGCCCGGAGAGGTGCTGCCCGCTGATCAGAAACACTCGCTTTCAGTTTGATGCGAGCAAGACATTAAGTTCCAGTTGTGTTAAGCTACTGAGATGGGAATGTTTGCGAAAAAAGAAAAGAAACTCAGCTAAAGGAAGAGGACAGAGATGAAGAATGACAACAAATTCCTTTTGAAAGTACAATAAAAGTCAACTCTGAATAATTGGATCTCCATGGCTCTTCCACATCAGTCGTGTTTATTTAAGAGTCGTTTCCTCCAAAGTCTTTAGCAACTCATGAATCACGGCGCTCATCCTCGCCCCGAGGCAGCTGTGGGGACCAAGGGAGAGAGCGTGCGACAGGAGTGCGTCCCCACCGGCCAGCGCTCACCCTTCAACCTTTCTCCTGGCCGTGGGGGCCCAGGTGGGGGGCCGCTCTCCACGCTCCTTACCAGAGACTCCCAGCACCGCCACCGTCCTCAGACACACCCTGCATTACACCTGTGACAACCCTGAGCAGCCCTAGCTGTGTGACTCTGGTGAAGAAGTATGAACGTGGCCGTCAGAAGACCTGGGTCCCAGCGCCACTAGATAAACGACTCCGAAGTTTGAAAAGAGCCTGTAAATCTTCCAGTGACTGTTTTTCATCAGCAAAACAGCCGTCAAGAAGATTATGGGCCACTTACCTCGCAGAGCTGTTGTGAAGGGCAAAGTGAGATCATAGGCTTAAATAAGATGCAAGGTATTGTATTTATTTCTAGAACTGGCAGAAATACAAAACAAACTGACTTCCTAGCCTCGAGGAAGTTGCCTGAATACTATTTCACATGGACTTTTATCCCTAGGATTTTGAACATCGCTCACACAGTTCCTCGCCATGCCTCAATGAGCCGTCTCTTCAGCCACGGAGAGGCCGGTATAAACCTGGGACCTGCTGTAAACAGTTACAAATGCCCACACTCATCTGGATTAATCCGCCACTGCATTGAATTGGAATACTCAATAGTTACTATCTTAACAAGTCTTCTGCAAAGTATTCAATTCCTACGTAATGTCCAGGGAACTTCATACACTTCTCGGAGGGCATCTTCAGTGTCAGAATGGTACACCTCTCTCCTGCGACCACCGTGTTGCTGTCTCCTGTCATGCTTCTCCATCATGTTCTGTGCCTTGACTTTACACAATGTCCCCAAGTCCTAAAAATGGTCATCTCACCCACGTCACTGAAAGGCCAGATATGCAAGGATGCTTGCAGGAGAATGCAGGAAGTTCAAATTTGGCTGTGCTATTAAGTGCATTCAGAGGAACACCGGTTCATGGTCACATTCAGTACAGCTGTTTGATGTATTAACTCGCACTCAGAAGTCCAAAATTTCATGTGTAGCCACTTCCTGTTTCCAGTTTTGAAGGAACTTGTCAGATTTCTCTGCAACAGCACAACAGCTTGAGGTGGTGACACCAGCTAGTGAAGTCTTTGTTATTTGAAGGTTGGAACAGGACATTTCTTCACCCCAAGCTTCTGACAAGCAGACAGGAAGACAGATGAGCTCGGCATGTGGGTTTAGGTCCCTCGCAGGAGAGCAGGACACTGAATTTGAGGTTGATTCACACAAGGCCTCTTAGTGAAACTTATCTCAAACGGTCATGATGTGGAGCTGCATGCTGCTGTCGAGGGCGGTGTAGAAAGGACATAATTTGATGCCTAAACTTGGTGCTATTCCATGGTGATCAAGAGTGAGAAGAAACAAAAAATCCAGGAAAGCTGAAAGACAGAAAAGAAGAGAGACGGACGGCATGTCTCAGAACTGACTGAGACAAGCCTTGACCTTGATTTCCTTGACTTGAAGGTCAGAACTGTACACATCAAAGAGGTGGCTGTGTGTGGCTTAGATGCCGCTGGGCTAACGTTCAGCCATCCTCCAAAGGCATTGTGCTCTACTGACACTGAAGCCAGATATTTAGGTCAGGGCTGGTCCTTCATGTGCAGGTGACAAGCTCTGAGCCTCTGTTTTCCCATCTGTACAATGAGCATCGCAGGCATACTTACTTCACGGAGGATTAAAACAAATTGGTGCAGACAGAGTGCTGAGAACCGTGGCTGCAGGCCGAGAGCTGTGTCTGTGTTTACAGTCCTCGCCATTCACGTCCCCCACCAAGGACCTGGCCAGCGAGCTCTGCCTCTTCTCCATCTGAACAGTGTCTCTTGATTGAGGCAAGGAACTGGCAGATCCAAGACAAGCAGGCAGAAGAGAGGGAAGGAAGCAGGGCCCAGAGCCTGAAGGGGGATGGAGGGGAGGAGGGCGGTCTCAGGCCAGGGAGGAGGTTCTGCTGACATAACAGTTCACCCTGACATTTACTGAGCACTTACTTGCCAGGCGTGTGCTAGACGAGGGGGTTCGAGGATGAACTGGACATGACCCCAGGCTCCGCTCCAGTCACTGACCCAAATCCCAGCTCAGTTGGACTCGTCCTCACTGCCATACCCAAGACCTTACCTGTCCTTCAGGGACAATCCCCAGACCTTCGTCTCCTGAAGTTCACAACAGTCACTCCCGTCCACCCCGATCTCCCCGTTTTCAGAGACCCCACCGCAACTGTGGTCACTTGATGTGAATTTAAGGAGGATGACGATATTATTAAAGAAAAGATTTCATTTCTTCTACTCACCCCAAGTGGATTTCTCTGTCTCCCTCCTCCCTACACACGTGCGTGTGCACACACACGCAGTTAAGCCAGGGTGCAGAGGAAAAGCCCAGAACTTGACAAAGTTCGAACTTACTCTGCTTCTAGAGGGGAGCGTATAGCTCAGTGGTAAAGTGCTTGCTTAGCATGCACGAGGTCCTGGGTTCAATCCCCAGTATCTCCATTAAAAAAAATAATAAACCTAATTACCTCCCAACAAACAAACAAACAAACAGAACAAAGTTACTCAGCTTCTTTGAGCCCCTTTGTCCCATCTTCAAATCGGAGGTGATGCTATGTGTCTACCTACAGGGGCAGCTGCGAGGATTGAATGCCTAGTTTACCCTAAGTGCCCCCTTTGTGGTAGCTTTTCACAGAATCATTTAATAGATCTTATTTCATTTCTTGACTGACATTGCCACTGACTTTCAGAATGGAATAGTATGGGAGGCAGAAGCGTGCAGGAGTTCCGATGCGCTCTCTAAACTCATTCCTGTTTCCTTGCTGTGTGGCCCTGGGCACGTGACAGGTTCTCTTTCTGACTTTATTTCCCCATCTGCAAAGTTGGGGTAGGAGGGGCCCAGTCCACTGAAGTTTTGTGAGGATAAATGAGATCGTGTATGCAGGCCGTCAGCACAGGGTTTGGCATACCCTGTGTTCAGCACGTGTTAGCCGTTATATTATTATTATTATTACATGCTTTGAGTAACCTTCGTACGCTCAGGAAAATCCGCCTTTGCCTTCCGTTTGTTATCTTGTCCAGTGGGCAGCTGGAATGATCTGCACTGTGGACGGTTTGTTCTAAGAAGCACTTAGTGTGCTGACCGCGTTTGATCTCCCTGCTTTTGACTCATGGAACATGAAGAGGAAAACACTGTGTGATGTGTATGGAGGGCTCTCATGATTTCCTTCTAAATCTAACGGAGCAGGAAAGGTAATCCCGTGTTTAACGCAGGCTTGTAGTGGGGCTGTCCCAGTGGAGGGTTCCAAACCCTAAAACCAACACCATTTACCCAACTGCCTTTGAAGAAAAGTAACTGGTAATCATAAAGCGGAAAGAATCTTTGGGAAAACTTTATCACTCTGATCAGCCTATTAGCCTAACGTGGTCTAATCCTTCTGGACTGTTTCCTCAGGCACATTAAGTGCTTCTCCGTTAACCCTCGCCGGTGCTGCTCGGCTCCAGTTGGGTGACGTGTTCTTCTGCGCTGTTCTGATGCAGAATGTGAAAGATACATGATCACCTTGTGCAAAGAACGAAAAGAACATCCTGGTGTTGGTGCCAGCAGCTCCCCATGTTTTCATTTCCAGCAAATACCAAGTCCTTCCATCTTTCACCAGCTTGTTTGTGGGGAGGGATGAACAAAACGTTCTGACACGAGCTGGTTTCAAAATTTCTACCATGGAAGCAATGTGAGGGATGGAGGGGGACGGGGTGCGGGTATTGTCCTGGTCATGCTTAAGGAACTTGGAAAACAGGGTCAAAAAATGGTGGTGGGACGGGGGTGGGGAGAATTACAGCAGAGATAACTTGGCAGTGAAACAAAAGTGAACGAACAAAAACAGCACAACCTGAAAGGAGAATTGAAGAGGCTAGCAGAGAAAGGGGACATCAAATTGACAACTTGGCCAGAAATCTGGACACTGTAAGAGACAATTTAGTGCTGGGTCATGCCCTGGGCTGAATTTATTGCTGCTTTCCTTGTTAACTTGCCTCATGTTTAAAGTCAAAACTGCCACAGGGATTTTATCTTCGTTATTTGTATGATCTGCCCCCAAAATAGGAACCCTGAAAGAAGTCTCCTCAGCGTGGCAGTCTCTTACCCCAAGTGAGGGGAACGATGCCCCTCCCATCAGAGTGAAAAAAGCAAAGACTTTAGGGATGCTGAAATAGATTTTTTAAAGGTTTGGATTTGAAAAGACGTTCTGAATGCAGCTTGTGCTCCGAGAAATGAGTGAGGCAGGGAGGTTGGGGAGGGCTGGGCGCAGGGGGACGGTGGCAGGGACACAGGGGAGGATGACGCGTGGACGCTGGCAAAGGAGTGGAGAGAAGCGCGCTGGATCTCCGGGCGGCAAGCGGCGGTCCAGCCATCGCTACTTGTCACGGCTTGCGGTGGCAAAGACGGAGTGGCCAGAGATTCTGCTCCCTTCTCCCGCCCCGGGAGATTAAAAAGCAAACCTTCATATGAAGTTTCGTCAGTTCCAGATGCGTGGAAAGGATTTCCTCCCGAGCCAAAGACAATGTCACAAATGAGGTGCGTTAAGAATCCAGCCGGGACATCTCCCTTGGAGAGGTGCGCCTCTCCCTCTCGAGTCTTGGAAGGCGGGCGCCCAGGAATGCAACGAAGACGCGGAGAGGCCAGGTCTCAGCCTCTTCCCTAACGCGAGGAGGCCGCAGTTTGTAAGGCGAAATTAAAACTGCACAACGTGTCGGCTCCGGAGGCTAACGATGTTTATGCAGACATACCACGCCGATGGAACGGTCCCAACATTCCGCGGCCAGCGCAGAGGAGAGGAGGTGGGGGCGCGGCCGGGCCGCCCCTCCCCCGCCGCCTTCCTGCGCCGCAACCTGGACTTGACCCCCGCGAGCCTGGCGCGGCGCGGCCGGGGCCGCCCCGCCGGAGCCGGGCGCTGGGACGGGCCGCCCGGGGCCGGCGTCGCCGCGCGCGCCCGCAGACGCCCGGCCGCGCCCCACCGCGCGCCCGCCGAGCCTGGCGCGGGGTGGCCGCATCCCGGTCCGGTCCAGCGTGGAAATATTTCAAATGCCCGGACCCCTTGTTTGTTGTGGGAGGGGTGGGGCTGCGGATGGAGAAGGGGGTTCTGTCCCTAAGTTCGGAGAGGACGGGCAGCTCAAAGGCAAGGGGCGAGGGCAGCGCTGTGGTGTTCGAGCCCGGCTGGGATTCAACCCCGGGACCCTTGCTCGGCCGCCCCCGCTGGGTGATGCCGGGCAAGTTGCCCCAACTCTCTGGGCTTCCATGTCCCAACTGTGAAAGCGGGCACTCGGCTAGGGCATTTCCAAAGGCCCTCCTGCCCTGGCATTCTGTGATTCTTCTAAACCTGTCTGATTTGTCTCATGTGGATCAATACTCCTGGTAAAAGGAAAAATAACTCCAAAACGAGGAATTAGCTAAAGCTCAGCTCTACCTAGACCGCCCCCTTCCCGAAAAAAAAAAAGTTTCAAATAACCCCAAACACTGGAACTCAGTGCATTTTAATTCTCTGACTCTTTAGAGATTATTTATTTCTTTACTAACAAAGGTAATTGATTAGAGTTAGTGCTGGAAAAAAAAGTGTTCCTGAGTCATTTATCTTATGGAGGAAGTGTAAATCCATAAATCCTGTCTCTAAGAAATAAAACTCATCATTTCCCAAGTAGGCAGATCCTCCAAACAAGTCTTCTTTCTTCTTTCTAAAGCTTTGCTCTTAGCACCTAAAATCAGCTTTCTTTTCCTGAGATTCATATAATCTTTCAATAAAGGGAGAAAAGAAAGCCCCATTCTACGGCCATGGCCTGGGAAAGCTGTGCCCAGGAAAAACGGTATTTCTATTTCATTTTGAGAGGGTTTTAAATTTGAAACAGACGGATTCTTTTTATCTCCTAAGAAATGATGTAAATAATTTATGAACTGGGTGCTACACAGATGTAGAACATGATTCTTGAAGTATCTCTGGTTAGGAGAAGGAACATAAGATCTTCGAGTTACACCACGGAATGTACTCCATGGGGATGATTCAGAGGCTGGTGAATCTTTCCCCACCACCCCCTAAACAGTAACATTAACAGTAAGGATTATATTTCTGCCATTTGTCATTTTAAAAATAACGAGTGTTAAGGTGACTGAGTCAAACTCTGGTTCTCACCAAAAAAAGGTAACAAGGTGCTCAGTGAGTATCAGGCATTCCAGGTGCAAAAGCTCATTCCAATGACTGCCTCGTGGGGAATCTTTCAAAATGCCCAAATGAAGTGTCCCTGAGTTCACATCTCCCCCGCCTCTCTCCTGCCCTCCCCAGAAAGTCCCCTCTCCAGTCAGCACCTGCGGGTGCTGGCCTCTGCCAGGCAGGAGATGCAGACCCAGCGCTGCCGCTCCCCCCTCCCCCAGCTTCCCGGGGCGGCCTTGCAGGCGGTGTTTGTTGTGCTGACCTTGTGAGCGAGTGACCCGCAGAGAAGGACACTGTGTGCCGTCACTGGAGCTTTGTAGCCTCATTTGTCCCTGTCTGTATCCATGAGGCGGCCAAGGGAAGGGGAAGAAGGAAGTGGGAAAAACTATTATAGGACATGCCGGACAAGAGACTGCAGCTGCTTTGGTGACAAAGAATAACTGGAGTTGTGTTTCTTTGAAGAAACTGTTTTAAGTCAAAGGTGGGCTGTTGTTCACAACACTCCAGCCAGCCTCCCCTTTCACTTCCTTCTACGCACACCCAGCCACCTCTCTCCCTCGAGAGCTCCTGTCCCAGGCCAGTGCCCGGGCTCAGGACACAGACTCGGTGCTCTGAGATTTTAAATAAGTTATTATATACTTAGAATGGTGCCGAGCACTGCACGCAACTTTCTAAATGTTTCCTTCTGTGGTGGTTTTATTCAGCTGGTGGGCTGCCTGCCTCTGTCACTGCTGCTTCAAGCCATTCAGAACAAGGATCGCATCTTGTCCTGGAAGCAGGGGAGTGTTACCAGACTTGCACTTAAATAGATGTCATGGAGAATCTAAGAAAATGTAGACGACTCAGGAAAAAAACCCTTCCTGAGAATCCAACTCAATAAACAGCACTTTGCACATATTCCATTTAAACTCTAACGGCCCCAAGGTAAGTATTTCTACTTCATTTTATAAGAAGGAAATAGAGTCTAAAAGAGGTTGGTTGCACAACTAGGATCAGAACACAATGGAAATAACACAGTGATTAGCTGTTAGATTCAAGTCATTAAACACATTGCATGTCTTCACTCAATGCTCACAGCAACCCTGTGAGTTGAATGCCGATTCTCCCCATTTTACAGCCAAGGAACTGAGGCCGGGAGGCTAAAGTACTTGCCCAAACCCCACAGGTGAACTGACAGAGCTGCGGTCGAGGGCAGGCCGGCTGCCAGCCCAGGGGCCCAACCACAGCGCCCCTCTGCGAGACTGTGAACACCACCTCCCCACCCCCCGCAGTGGGAGAGCCCGGGTCACACAGGCCCTGCAGCCAATGGCTGCCATCACCTCCCAGAAAGTCCTTGAGAACCACAGGTGTCTTAAGGTCAGCCCCGCGGGAAGCACAAAGCTCCCATAGATCGTCCCTCTGTACTTGAATGTTCAAGACAGAATGAACGTTGATTTTCCTTTGTTCTGTTTTGTTGTAGTTTCCAGGAGCCATAATATAACTTCTTTGTACTGAGAAAAGATGGCCTTTCCTACCATTTTTCAAGGGTTTTCCGCCCAGAATATGTAAGAATATGTAACCCCAAAACTTTCACGGGACCTGAACTGGCTGCGATGTGGATTCTGCAGACAGCCCCCCTCCGCCTGCCCCCGCCCGCCCTGTGCAGAGCCCACAATGCCTCCTCCACGAGGCTCGGGAAAGAGACGCTCCAGGGATGAGGCTGGTCAGGGGACTTGCAGGGGACACAGCTCCCCCTGAGCAGGCAGAATGTGTCACCGACCCACTATGCCTCTGCACCTTGACCTTCCTCTCTCTAAAGCGCTTGGGGAAACATTGCCAGCTGAGGCTTCCTGTTGTTCTTTTGCAAAGTGAGACATTTGCATGTTATTTTACCTTTTCTCCAAACAGGCTTGTATTTAGAAGTTATTTAAAGCAGAAACTGTAAAAGTTTAACTCTTTCCCCTTCCCAAAGATACTCCTCTAGAACTGAAATACACAGGCATTCTCACAACTTGATAAGGTAAAATGAACTTCCGGTGGAACTGAGAATGCATTAAGATGGCCAGCAAGGCTTCCTTTTCCATCTTATTGTGCTGTGAGGTTAGACGCCCTTGGTTTACGAATGCAGCTACCCTCTGAACCCACAGGAAACACCACTGGACAAGGATGAATTAACCTGTGTTAGAGGCTGTCCCCATGGGCAGTGAGTCTACACCCCTACAGGAGGAGATCGTGACCTGCCCTAGAGCTTAATCTAATTCAGTTAACATGAGATTCTTTAGTGCTGGGTCAGCTGCACATAGGAGAGATGAAATAATAATAGTTAACACTACCATGGGCCAGGTGAGTACCTCACTGACTCATCTTCACAGCAATCTAAAGAATAGGTACTATTATTGTCCTCATTTCCAGATGAGAAAACTGAAGCACAGAGAAGTCAGGTAACCTGCCCAAAGTCACACAGCCACTCAGTGGCAGGGCTGGGATTTGAACTTAGGCATCCTGTCTCCATGTTCTGAACCACCACAAAGTACCGTGTTTCTCTAGTTTGAACAGGTAAGTCATATCTCAGTGAGTGTGAAATAGAAACATGGGTGGCAGAGAGAGGTGGTGAAGACAAAGGGCCTGACTGTGTCTGGTCAAATGTGCAACCTCTGCTTGGTCAGCCACTGCCACCCAGGAGGCAGAACGAGCCCACCCATAGGGCTGTGTGGGGACCACGTGGCATAAGGCTGAGAACCGTCTGGGGAGGGCGGCCGTTGTTATTACGGTGCTCAGGCCCTTTCTGAAAACCTGGGGTCCAGGTGTGTTTTTGAGTCAGAACTTTTCCAGTTTTAGATGAGTAGTTCAGGGCAATTCCTTGAATTATACACCTCTGGCCTGGGAGTCCTGAATAGCGCCCTGTCACTAAACTCATGACTAACTCTGCAGAACCCATCACACATCTAAGAGGTAAACGAAGGCTCTGATAGCCTCACGCGAGTTATGAGTTTTGAAATAACTTGCAGTGTTCAGGGCTTTGACGTTACAGATGTGGAGAGGGACTGAGGACGTACCTCTGGGGAGGTGCAAAGCAGGCTGATTTCACTGGAGGACCTGAAACCAGGAAGTGAAGGGAATCAAACGGTACAAACTTCCACTTACAAAGTAAATTCGCCCTGGGGATGTTCACGTGCATCCTGGCGGCTCTACTGAGTAACACTTTACTGCGTATTTGAAAGTTAAAGAGTAGATTGTAAAAGTTCTTATCACAAGAGAAAAAGTTCTGTTGTGTGGTGACAGATGTTAAATGGACTTAGTGTGATGATCGTTTTGAAATACATACAAATATCAAATCCAAAGGAAAGCTGTAGGTGAGACCTCGGAGGAGACCGCGGGGGAGAGAGACAGACACCAGGGGCAGGAGTGACTCCCAAAAGCCACAGCGAAGGGCAGCAGTGTCAGCTCAGCCAAGGAGTGACAGGGACGACAGAATAGCCAGCTTCCTGCAGCGTCCCTTTAACCCCGGAGCAAGCGAGCACTTACTAGGGATGAACAGCAAAGGCACCCAACGAGAGGCAGACGGGGAGACAGGGTCTTTGCCTCCCCAGCAAAGTAAATGTGTGTCGCTGACAGCACCCATTGAGCACTTGCTGAACACCAGGCACGCCTTGTGCTGCACATGCAACATTTAATCCCCAAACAGCCCTGAGAAGTAGGCATGGCCGTCGTTCCCGTTTTATGGATTTAGGACTGTTCTGTAGGGCTTCGCTCAAGATCTCACAGCTAGTAAAAGGAGAGAGCCGGCGTCCAAACGCTGCACTTTACCCAGAATGCTGGCCAGTGCCGTGGGGCCCACAGATGCGGAGAAGTGACAGTCTTAGGGACTCAGACCTGCCACGTGAAACTCATTTCCGTGCCTGTAAACTGTAATTCAGCTCTTCAGGGATCAGCCTGCCCTTCCAGTACAAGAGAAAAATGAGAACAAATGCGCACAGCTCTGCCTGCCAGGTCAGAAGCACCGTGCCCAACAGCTAAACTAGCCTCTTTTGAATTGGAGAGTGAGGCAAACAGAAGCCCTGGTTATTATAGTTAATTCAATTTAATTAAAGCCATAAAAGCGAACCACAGTCTCCCAGTGGGGACTGACCACTCTGATTTGCCTGGAGGACTCAGAGGAGCCCCGCTCTTATCTGATGGGCAGAGACCTGAGTCGCCACCATCACTGCCTCCGGTACAGCCTCTTTCCCTTGACTCGGCCAAGTTTCTCTTCTGTATTCTTTAGTTTCAAAACTAAATCACCTTCAGAGGCGATTTGCTGTGATCTTTTCCAGTTGTAGTGCTCACTGCACTTGTATTCCCGTTCTCTAAGAACTGAGTGAAAAAGCTGAGTGAAATCTTGTATTTCCTTTCCCTTTTCCATTTCCTCTCCATCTTTCGATATTTCATCCCTCTCTGCCTCTGCATTCTCTTCTCCTTCTTGTCAACCACCTTCAGCTGACCCCAAACCGCCATCTCCCTGGGAAGCCAGTAACTCATGGGCAGGGCCAGGCCAGCCCGTGGGCATCCTTTGAGGACAAAGGCTTCATTCATCGTCTTCATTCAGAAGACCTGCCCTCAGCGTGTTCACCATCCAGAAGCAAGAGACACAGCCGGACCAGGCAGACACGGGGTGGTGTGACACCTGTGATGGTGGATGTATCGCGTGGGGTTCCAGGGTCACCGGAACAGGAGGGACCTAACCCTGGGTGAGGGCGCTGCCTAGAACGGAGACTTTTCAGGCAGAGGGAAAGTCAGGTAAGAAGCCCAGGGTGAGGGAGCACGTGGTAATCCGGGGAACCGCTGCCGGCCCGTCCTCGCTGAGCCGGCCTCTGCCTACCCCCCACGCCCACCTCTCTCTCTCTTCTAGCTTTCCATTTTTTGGCTCATCTTCTATCATTCAATCATGTGAATTTTTTCTTTCTTGCCACAGCCTTTACTCCCGCTGCCTAGAGCACTCTTCCTGCCCTCCGAGCCCCTCTCCTGGCTTATGCCAACTCACCCTCTATGTCTCCAATTAAATGTCCCTTCCTTCAGGAAGCACCCCTGGCCCACCAAGCTGGGGTGGCATCCCATTTACTCATTCCCTGGGCACCTAACACTTACCATGCAACACTGTCGTCACCTGCTTACTTGTTTGCCTTCCATCCTGGACCACAAGCTCAGTGGAAGCAAGAACAGTATCCCCGTTGTCTGTCTTTGTCTCTCCAGGCCAGAAACAGTGTTAGGCACAGAGTAGGTGCTTTATCCAGGTTTTCTGGAGGCACTAGACACAACTATTGAATAGAAGACCAGGGGAATGCAGTGAGAAATGAAAGCAGAGAGGTGGGGGAGGAGATAGCTCAGTGGTAGAGTGCCTGCTTAGCACACACAAGGTCCTGGGTTCAATCCCCAGTACCTCCATTAAAATAAATAAATAAACCTAATTACCTCCCCTCACCCCTAAAAAAGAAAGCAGAGAGGTCAGCCAGAATAGAACACAAAGATCCTCAACTGAGCCCTGAAAGAGGAGACAGAACAGAGACAGATGGTGAGATTGTGGAGAGAAGATGCAGGTAGGAGGGAACCCACGTGGGGAGCGCTGAGCGCCAGCGCCAGAGGTGGCTCCTCCCAATTTAGATGAATTTCCTTCAAGAAGGAGAGAAAATCCTCTTTCAAGAGCCATCTTGAATTCTCCTGTAATGGCAGTCAGATGGAGGTGGCTAACTTCCTGTCAGCAATTTCTTCTCAGTATATGTAACTTGGGGTAGCTTGTTCGTATCCTGAAACTTCTGGAGACATGAAGAGACACACGAGTAACAGAGGTCGAGGCTGTGTCACTGTGTCACTGTTGGGACAGCATGGCCATCACCAAGCATCTCACTTCGGTGACCATTTCTGGGTGCTTTCACTTCCACAGCTGGCACTCCATCTCTGCTGGGGGCCCCTTGGATGCCGGAGCCCACTTTACCGGGGAATTTGCAGCCCCGAAGGCAGCCCTTAGCCAGACACGGGAGAGCAAGCACCCCATCCCCTGAGCCCTGAGCTGGAGGACAGCGGTGCCCGAGCCCTGCTCACAGCGCCTCTGCAGGATGCGGTTTCACATCACCTCCCTCCCTTGGCTGACTCCACACCACTCACCCCAGGGGCACTCCTACAAAAATCACCTGCACAAGGCTCCTGTCTCCAGGTTCCATCTGGGGAACCCGGCCTGCGGCAGACTGTGCTCCTAAAGCTCCGACAGAGCCAGCACTCTGCTGGGCGAGGGCGCCCCGGCGCTGGAAGCCCCCCATCCACACCAGCAGCTTTGCCATCAAAACCACGGTGCCAAGAACAGTCTCCAAACCTAACGGGGGATTTTTAACTGAAGGAAGAGGCTTCATTTTCCAAAAGGAGCTCACCCCCAACCCTACGAATTCAAAGCCTGGTGCATTTGTGCATTTGTCATCCAGTGGCATCCAGTGGCCTCACATCCTACCCGCCCCCAACTCCCACCCTAGGAAGAAGATCACCACCGCCTGAGCTGAACGCGTCCGGGAAAGGACAGCGTGTGAGCCCATGCAGCTCTGCCAGGAACGCTGCAGCTTTCAAGATGTGCCTGGAGGGAAAAAGTTGTGTTTGGGATGCGTCTATGTTCAAGGAAAGTTAAAGTCGTAAATGGTCAGTAATTCAGATTTTCTATGTCAGGTATTTATGAAAGGAAAAGGTTCCAAACGTTTCTGGGTGCAGAGGAGAACCCCTGCAGGTCAAGTTGACACGCTGCAAACGTATGAAGTTGTTCCCACTTCTTCCCGAGCTCTACCTCTGGTTTAAGTTTCAGTATTTTACATGGATACATTGCCAGGTTAAAAGAAACAAAACAAGTTAGTGTAAAAGTTGAAAACCAGAGTTTTAAATCAATAAGAGAGAAAATACAGCTTTGCATCGTTGTCTCCCAAATGAGCAACAAGATTCCTGAGCCGTTTACTTAAACCCTGAGGTTTGCCTTCAACACGTGAACATTAAAATCATTTTTGAGTGGTCATAATTTTTTTTTTCTCAATCTGACATCAGTCAAATTCAAGAAAGATTAGGGACAGCATTTAAAGCCCACGGTGCCACTGTAGATGCAAAGCCAGCCACTGCTCTGCGCCCAGCCCCTCCTCAGCCACCCAGCAGCCCGGTCCTAGGGGTCTGGGCTTCCGCCTCATTCTAGTGCCTGAAGCTCCTCCTCGAACCTGAAACCCAGACAGCGGGGTCCCATCTCACCCTGGGGGCGGCTTCCCTGGCTAAGGATAACGCTAGGATTTCCTGACTTCACACCGGGCAGTGGACTGGGCGCTCTAGGCTCGCTCCTCCTGCTCACAGGTGCCCTGCAGGAGGGCGGTACTGTCAACCCCGTTGTGCCTGTGACCAGGAAGTGTGCCTCTCCCGCCATCCCATTCAAGTGTGATGCTGCTGCTTTGCTCCACATCAACCCTGACTGGGCCGTAGCCCGTCCTCTGGCAGCCCCAAAAGGCTCTTCACATCAAAGAGTTCATGAACTTAGCGACTTCACTGGAGGCTCGAGGGACCAAGAGGAAAAGGGGGCGTGGCGCACACGGCCAGCCTCTCACCTTCCCTGCTCTCCCAAGCTGCCTTCCAAGTATTGGGGTGTCAGCATCGTCCCCCAAACAGGACGTTCGGACTTACTTGAATAACACACTGCTTCTGTAGGTGTGATTCTGGAGAATACAGTTGAATACCACTGCCCCCGTACTGTAACACATGGGCAACCCAAAGCAGAGAAAGGCTAAGTGATTTGCTCAAGTTCACTCAGCTAATAAGAATCATAATGGGAATTCGAGCCTGGGTCTGCCTGAGGGCCCCGCTCTAATATGTCATGCTGTCTCTGCAGGATGGAGTCACCTACCTGGCACCTCATTTCTTCCTGTCTTGCCGTTCCCTTTCCTTGCAGGCTTAGAGCCTTGCCCCTGATTCCATCCCAACTGCTGGGGCCCGTTACTGACCGCAGGCTCCCTGTCCCCCGCCACAGACCACACACCTCCCAGGGTCTCCCCGCTCTGCCCTGGCCCTGCCTCTACTCTGCCCACCTCCCCACCCCACCTCCCCCTCTCTCTGAAGAGGACCGATCGCTTGGCCGCCTCAGTCCCCTGTCCCCACATTCTCTGTCCATCTTATTGGGCCTCCTCCCATCCCTGTGGCTGGACCCCTGCCCTGCGCTCTGGGACCTCCTGTCCTGCTCGGGGCCCATGGTGGCTCCCGCGGGGCCTTGCTGACAGTGTCCACTGTTGTCAGAAGTCAACGAATCTCTCACCTCTTCCTTTCTCATCCTTCCTCTTGGCCTACTGTAGGCAAAGAACGTCTGCCCTACCAAGAAGGACCGGTTTCTCCACGTCCCTAATGAGCAGGGGCTCCGAGGAGGACCTCAAAGTTGCCGGCGTCTAATGGAGTGGCTGAGACGTTGCTATCTCCCTCCTCTCCTCTTCACTCCCTGTTGGCTGAGAGGGCAGCTGCCCCGGGGAAGATTTTTGGCTGATCCATGTTCTCCCTGCTTTCTCTTATTTTCCTGTGCGAAGCTAAAAATACCGACTCATCTCTGTTCTCAAACTGAAAGGCAGAAGCAGACTCCCGCCGTCTGGGCAAGGAAACGGTGGTCCTGCTCGTTGCGTGGACAGGTGTGGAGGCCCCCAGCCTCGGAAAGAAAACAGAAGTAGCTTGAATGAGCCGGAAGGGCCCCTCAGGAGGGGGCTGGTATGCATTTAATGCCCAAGGAGAGAAACACGACTGTCACGGGTATCAACTCCGACTCATAGTGGGAGCTGGAATTCTCAGACGCTCCGGCAACCACGCGGGGCTCTCCCAGCAGCGTCACGTGCTCCACCACTGGGCGCGACCCTGGACTGAGACATGTTGGCAACGCAGCCCCCAAGCTCCAGAGGCTACAGATCAAATTGAAAGTCACCCTGGGGGCGCTCAGCTTGTGCTAAAGAACTGTCATGTATGCAACTCTCTGGCCTGAGCTAGGCTATGCGATCGCTGTGCCATCACTTGGTCTTCTCGCCTCTTCCCAGCCTGGCCCCACCAGCAGTGCCTCTTCCTCCCCTCGGTTTCTGATTGTCTGTACCAACCATTGGGCATGTAATCACGTATAGTCTTGTCGCATCCCCGGCATCCTATATAGAACTTCTGCCTACTGCATCCCTCTTCAAACAGGTGTGTGTGTGTGTGTGTGTCCTGATGCAGGAGCGCCTCTTAGGAGCAGTGGGTGAGCCCCTGCAGACGGTTGAGGAGACGCAAGCTTGGAGTCAGAGAGACTTGGCCCCTCTTTCTGGTCTGACTCTGGATAAGGGACACATCTCTTTGAGACTTGCCTAGGAGGTGTGGTTGATAACACTGGAGTGGAAAGAACTGTTCCCTTCTTTAATTTGTCTGCAATGAGGGAATGCCTGTCTTCTGGTCCAGGAGAGGTTGTCAAAAAAATAAAATAAAAAACAGTGGGCTTTAGAAATACATTTTTAGAAATTCCTGGGAAGTGAGTAAGCTAGAAAATGTGATCAGGGTAAGGACCTGAATGGTGGTAAAATAAATAGATGATGAATGATAGACAGACAGATAGACAGATGCTGTCTATAACCAGAGAATTAAGATTCATGTGTAGGTTGGAAAATCAGGAGAGTTTCCTGAGGTGGCCCAGAAAAATCTCCAGTGAAGAGAGAAAATTGAGAAGCCCATCTGACTTTTAAAAGATGCTCATCAAGATATTAGCGGTCACTCCACCAGACCACAACTCTTTAAGCTTAAGACCAAAAGATGCTGCCGGAGCCCCTAAAGTAGCACCCCGTGAGGGAGGTGAAAGGTAATGGTGGCTCAGAAAAGGTCTTTTAAATCGGCATAAATAAGGAAATGGATGTCTGTGTTCTACACCCCATGCCCCGTGTCTGCTCACCCCTCTACAAAAAAGCCTTATGGTCAAAAACAGCTAACTGACCTAATGGGTCCTTTCTTTCTGCTACCTTCTCTCTCCCCTCAATTCAAGGTGGCCCCTCTCTCCTCTAAACCCCCATGGTTCTTTTATTTGGACATCTCATAACGCTGAACTGTAGTTAGTTGTGCACATACCTGTGTTTGTCAGAAAAATGGTCCCCAAAGATGCCCACATCCTCATCCCTGAAGAGACTCTGAAGATGTGTTAAGGATCCTGACTTGAGGGGATGCTCTGAATTACCTGAGGGCCCAGTGCAGTCACATGATTCCTTGAAACAAACAAAAGCCAGAACCCTTCCTGGCTGTAGTCAGTGAGAGGGAGCTATGAGGACAAAAACGCATCCCTGCTGGTTTTAAAGACTGAGGAAACGAGCCACAAAGCCAGGAAATGCAGGCAGTTTCTAGAAGCCAGAAAAGACAAGGAAGAGATTCTCCTCTAAACAAACACAGCCCTGCTCACATCTCGATGTTCGCCCAGTCTGACTTCTGACCTCGGAACTAACTACAAGGCAGTGAGGAAGCCCGCACACTGCCCTCGGTGGACTGCAAGCTCTGAGAACCAGTGTCTTTTTCCCTTTCCGCATCATCGTTAACACCCGTGCAGTCAATAGGTGCGTGCTGGAAGGCTGGACGAGCGGACAAACGCGGGGTCTGTGTACGCAGAGCTCACGACCAAGGGATGGCGCTGGACGGAAGGAAAGGCAACAACCTCAAGGTCACAGAGAAGACAGTCCCTTGAGCCCTTGGCTGGGGATTGAAAGCTGCCACGAGTGACCTCCTTCCTCTGAGTGGCCTGCCCCTTTTATCACGCGGGGGCGTGACGCGCGCAGAGGGCAAGAGGGCCCGAGAAAGACGAGGCCAGGTGTAGTCAGGCACTGAGTGGAAGAAAAGGGCTGTGGGAAGGGAGCCTGAGGAGACTCCGGGTCTGGAGAGGGTTGTGTGATGAATGTGGACTTGCTCTGGACGTGCAAGGGTGGCCAGGATCTGGATGAGTGGAGGAGGAGGTAGGGCTGACCTGGGGAGCGGGTTTGCCAGAGTTGAATTATGACTAAGAACAGTCACAGAATAGAAACAGCCGCCGTCTACTGAGCTCTTCCCGAACGCTGGCACCTTCCACGCGTCAGCTCACGTAATCCTCCCAAAGATCCTGCAAAGTGGTGTCAAAGACATCTGGAGATTTTTTGACGCTCGTGTTCTTGGCTGCTCCGCATCTGAATCCCCCTTCCCAGGTGCCAAGCCTCCACCCGCCTGGGGCCCCTTTCTCGCTGCTGACCAGAGGCTGTGAAGCCCAGGCCCGTGTTTTCTCCTCCCACCCCACTACGGCCCCCCGCAACCAGGACGTGGGCACCTGGTAGAACCATCAGATTTTAATCAGGAACAAGTGGCAGAAAGAAAGGGGACGAGGAGAATTTTCTCCAGCAGCAGCACTGGTAGCCACATGTGGATTCCAGAGGCAGAAGGGTGCATGGGTCTTCCCTTGTTTCCAGCGTATTTTCCACGCCTGGTCTGAGCTGGCTTTCTCAGTGATTCTTTGAGCTACTCAAATCCCATTAGAAAAGTTCTTGTACCTAAATTGGTCAGAATAAATCCCTGTTGTTTACAACCAAGAACCCTGGCTGATACAGTAGATTAAAATTCTTACATTGTAGGTTAGGAATCTGAGGCTCAGAAGGGTGAAGTGACTTCCCCAAGGTCACACAGCTCATACCTGTTTGATTATAAAGCTTGTGTTCTTAACATACTAACCACTGAATGTTCAAAATGAGAATTGAACTATTAAAGTCTTCTTTTGTGGATACTTTATAGATGGTAGGGGTTTTTTGGTAAGGAATAATTAGGATAAACAATTATTTCTGGAGATGGTATATATCAGTACGGTCTTTGTAGAAGGCAAACCAGGAATATGTATTAAGCCCCTTAAAGTGTTCAAGCCCTTTGAGTTAATGATTCCATTTTGGGCCTCTAACCCAAGGCTGTGTTTCTTAACCATTTCTTCTCATTTTTGGCCCTTTACTAGATAGTATTTTTAGACACTTTTCCCCTTGTCTCCTCATGCCATTTTATACCACAGACATACTATCTATTCATTTATGTACTGCATTTATATCTGTGCGTTATACGTTAAAAGAATGAGATTTAGTTCACCCCCCAAGAATCGGCTTTCGCCCCCTTAGGGGCGATTATCACTCCCAGTGAGAATTCACGTTCTAAGTAAAGAGATTCATGCACAAAGATGTTCACCACAACGTTAATTAAGTAGTTAATACTTGAAAATGCACAGCAAGAGGAATTACATGTCTACCCAGTTTGAATAACTGCCATTTTAAATGATCTTTACCAAAGAAAACTCACCATTTAGACATTTTAAAAATACTTGAAAACAACTCTTGAGTCAAACAGGAGATCTAAACTGAGAACATGGAAAATCCAGAAACTGCTATCAGCAAAAACACACCACTGCCCAAACAGACTTTTCCCAGAGGAAAAGTCACTGCCTAAAACACAGTACTAAATTGCAAACAACAACAAGCAAACAGAAAAACCAACCAATTTGTGTTTAATTCAAGAAATTAAAAAAGGGTAAAAAAAGGGCAATAATACAGTTTATAGTTTGTAATAACTTAAAATGCTTCTATTAATAGAAATTTTTAAAAATCAGGATAAAATTCTATTTATTATATGATTAAAGCTTGATAAAATGAACAAATTATCATGGTTTAATGTATGAACAAGATACCATATTGTCATAATAGTGGGGGCTTTGAGTAGTTTGATTGTGGACAATTTTTTCTTCCTTATCCTTTTCCATATTTTTTAAGTTTTTATAATAAGCCTGTATTGCTTTCCCACAGAAAAACAATTCACATTTTCCAGGCGGGCTCAGTCCCTGAATGGAGTCTGGCTGGGGTATCCAGGTCTGCAGGTCGCCGGAGACGGGCAGCTCTTCCATACTCCCCCCCTTGCTTAAGACGCCGTCCCCACTCCCACGTGCCAGGTGTATCCAAAGTGCCGCTGAGTTCAGATGGGGGAGCCTGGAGAAGGGGAGTTTTCTGTGGTTGAAGCAAGTCCACCCGCCTCGGGGAGGCTCAGGAACCCAGGGCAAGTTTGCTCCCACCTCCTTCCTGTGTTTCCATCCTCCGACAGGTGCCGGCACATCCGTCATCTGGAAACACCTCGGTAAGACGTGAACAAACGGGTGGCACGCCCAAGCCCGTCACCCAGACTTCGGCAGAAAGTTGCTTTTGGCTGTTGGAAAACCAGAACGGATGAGGGGAGGAGAGGGCGTGGGTTGGGCCAAGACTGGAACCCTCCTGGGCATGCAGCCCTTCCCACTTGTGTCTGAGTCGTCCCCTAATCGTGGTGCTGCCACCAGGCCATCATCCAGTCCCCTGTTCAGAGAGAGGCCCCAGAAAAGCCCAAACTTCCCAAACTGCAACCAACTTTCCCCAAAGAAATGGCCTCAAGTCGTGATCCCTCATTATTGGAAATGTCGCTTGACTGTGGCTGTGTCCACGGTGACTGTTCTGTCATCTAGGTTGAAAAATGTCCACCATTCTGGCTGCTGGAGATTTTCACTGGCTCCCTTACCTTGATCACTTTTCCTGCACGTATAAGAGGGTGTTCTTGCCAAAGCTGATTTCTCTGTGCTTAAGAAAGCATTTTATGGGCTACTTTTTTGGCAGAAAGCCCCGGTTCTCCATCCTTTGATCTGCGGGCTTTGCATGGACAGGACTGGTGTTGAGTAAGCAGGACCCGTCCAAATGTCACTAGCCGTGTCCAAGCTCTGACTTGCCACTTGGAAGCCCCGGGGGTGCCTGGCCTGTGGTCCTTAGATCCCTCTAGCCCCAGCCTTGCCCCACCCATTATTAATCTCCCAGGAGGTGAAGAAGGGCTGCGATAATTCGTGGATTTTGATGATTTCCACCCCAGTGCTTCTCGCCATCACACTCACTGGTTACTGCACATGCATTTGGAGGACGGCCGCCTTTTAAAATGGATCGTGACAACATTCCAAGTGCAATGGCTTTGATCTCCCGGCCAGAGGACATCTGCTTGCCTGTTATGACATTTTTACCTTCTAAGTTCAGGCCAGAACTGTCCCCCACTCCCAGGCCCGTCTCCCTGCTGGAGTATCTCTCCTCCTCCTTTGTTTCTTTGGCTTCGAGTTCGCATCCTCTCCTTCCAACACTTTCACCTCATCCCTCCGTGTCATATTTTACCTCAGACCCAGAGCAGCGCTGCAGCTGACAGACCATTGTGTTGTCTGTGATGTGTGCTGGCTCCAGGCTGGTCCCTGGCTGGATACACAACTTACTGGAATTACTTAGAAGTTTCCTTTCCGTTTTTGTCTCCTCCTCTATTTATTCTCAGAGGAGAATGTCAGTGAGCAGGAGGGCAAGTACGCCAGACAGTCAGTTCTCTTTGTGAATCAGCCGAGGATGCATTTTCCTGCTTCCTCCCCTCCCACAGAAAGCGACAGCATTCACCAAAGCCCCTCTCTCCCCATCTCCATCTCCCAACCTTATCCCCTCTTCCTGCCAGTCCCAGCATTTCCCCTGCTTGGGAGAGCAGCTGAGGTTTTAATCAGGGGTTATCCGCCTGGCCAGAAAGGCTTGAGCAGAATCTCCCCCCACAAAGAAACATTTCCTTTGGTTTCAGTGGTACCCTGGTCCCTTTGCAAAACACAGAGACTGGCATGGGCCTGGCTGAGTTACCAGGAGATTTGTTTAACTGCTTCAGAATTATTATTTGCATGTGGGAAAACTCAGAACAAAAAGCCCCTGTGTGTGTACAGATGCCACAGGACTAAGCCTTTGTTTGGGTCCCTTCTAAAAAGAAGTGTGACTGTACAAACAGCAAGGATGCCCACCGGCTAAACGAGCTATCAGATGGCCTGATGGACTCGCGGAGAAACCTGATCTGGCGCACAGCCTCTGCTCCCCCAGGACTCTGGTCATTTCACCTCAAGACTGGCCCTCGTTTCTCTGCAGCTCGTGCCTTTGTCTCCAATAATGGGGTCTGCAGCCAGGCCTGCGCGGGGCCAGCAACGATGAGCCCAGGGACAGGCCGACTCGAGGACGGAGTCGGCGGGGCGCAGTGCCAGGCACTTGTGAGGACCCGGGAAGCATTACTTGGTGGGCCATCAGGGCTGCAGATTCCACCAGCCACAGGTTCCTGAGCCAGGATGAATAAACTAGAGTTCACATAGCCCCCAAGACTCTTGCAAACCTTAATTCAAAGAGAAAGAAACTGACAGAAAATCCTGCCTGCCATCAAATCCCCACCTCCTGGGGACGCAGCGTGGTGCCCAGACGGCAGCAGTGAGTCGTAAAACCTTAGTGGGGAAGAAATGCGATGGTGGGTGTCACACCCCACCCCCCCGCCGCCGCTTCCTGGAAGTGGAGTTCCAGGAGGTTAAGGAGAATGCCCAGGGTCACACAGCAGTCTTTCCCAAGTGGATTAAAAGTCTGATTTTGTGTGTGTGAGCTCTAACAATGGCGTCCCTATAAGGTTTGTTAACAAAAATGAAGTTGTACCTGTAAAGTCCTCCTGACCAAACAGCATTCACGAATGCTCTGTCCAAAGAACAGTGAAGCAGAGTGTTACCACCAGGTAGCCCTGGGTTTCCCTCAGAGACCCCCCCCCAAACCCAGCACATGTACAACTGAAGTTGGCAGCACCCCGCCCCAACACCATCCACCTCCACCCGAGCCCACACCATGATGGATGGCCCCTGTTGCTTCCTTCCTCTTGCCTGGGTCACTGCCCAAGACAGCCTTCCCACCACTCTCCCTGCTTCGTCCTCCTGCCCTTCCAACCCAGTCTTCACACCCAGGCAAACAGTGTTCTGTCCAGATTGCAAACTAGATCCTATTGTTCTTCTGTTTCAAGTCCCTTGATGCATCCCCAAGTCCAAGCAGGAGACGTCCAGACTATACCGTCTTGCAGACCCGGCTTCTGTGATGTGGCCTCTGCCTTCATTTCCAGCCTCACTGCTCTCATGCCTCTTCCCTGCCATGCAGAAGTACCTACAGGCTCCTCAACACCTCTGTGCCTCTACCTGTATTATTGCCTCTTCCTACAAGGTGACGCCTAACTTTATCTCCTGAACATTAGGTCTACTCATCCTTCAAGGCTCAGCCAAAATGCCACCTCCTCCAGGAAGTCCTCCAGTGCCATCATAACTCTCATAGCAACTTGTGCACGCCCTGATCACGTTGCTGAATTAATGCTCACATTTCAGAGTCTTCATTAAACTCTAAACTCCTGAAGAGTGAGGACAGAGCTCTGTCCAACTCTGTATCCTAGCACACTCACCAGAATGTAGGGGTGACAGAAGAGATGCTGGTTTATTAGAAGAACTGAATTGATTTATTGAGCACCTACCAAATGCCCAGCACTAGGGCGACAGAAATGAACAAAACAGAAAAAAAAAAATCACTGCCTTCTGAAGTTTATATTATGGTGGGAGGATTAGATAATAACCAAATGCTTAACTACATAACGTCAGTCAGTGACAAGCATTAAGGGGCAAAATAGAGCAGTGTGAGGGGAGAGAGTGTGAAGGGGGCACTATTTCGTTAGATGACCAGGGTCAGAGACAGTAACTGAGAGGTGACATGGGGGCCAAGGTGCAGAAGGACAAGTAGAAGAATGGGGAAGGGCGAGTACCAAGGCCCTGGGGTGGAAGTGTGTTCAGCATGTTTGAGAAACAGCAAGGAGGCCCAGTGTGGCTGGTGTGCAGTGAAGGAAAGAGAGGGGAAAGTCAAGGTCAAAGAAATGGCCAGACCGTAGAGGTCCTTGTGGGCACACACGTGCACATCTGAAAGGAAGATTTGTTTTTAAAAAGAAATAATAAAGACACAGTCAGGAGGGTGGTTATTTATAAGGTGGGAGTGGGGAGGACGGTGGGGAGAATACAGGTTGCTGTGAATTACTGTCAGTATTCTTGTGCTGGCTTTACTAGTGGCTTCACGGGTGTTCATTACAGAGAGAATAACATTGTAATGTTGATTATAGAGGAATACGTAGCGAAGCCGTGCGTGAACCGTGATGATAACGCGTCATGAGTCAAGAGTGATCACTAATCTGATTCTCTGAACTGGAGAGAGAAAGTAATTCCCTGGAGGCTAAAACTTTATTCTGAAATAACTGTCTGTATCCCTTGTGTTTAAGGAAACCCTCTAAGTTAATACCTGCTTAGCTGGGAAATTCTCTCCAAAGGATTTGGTGGGGGGCTTTCCCAGGAGGGAGGGAGGTGCGGCTGCTGCTTTTAGTCCCTTCCATCCGATGCTCGAGCAGCTTGCGGTTCACAGTGTCTGGACCACAGGGGCAAGTGCAGGAGAGACTGGGCCCCCCGGGGCCGGCAGAGCGCACAGGACGGTGAGCCCTGACCCAGACCCGGGCTCTCACTGGGGGATGGCAAAGCAGTGCTGGAAGTCAGGCAGAACCCGGTTCAAGTCCCAGGTCTGCTGCCACTAACGAGCAGACCGAAGGCAGACCTCGTAGCCTCCCTGAACTTCAGTTCTCACCTGTCAACTGGAGACCCTGAGTCCCCAGGGAGCATGCTGCCGTAATGAAGAACCACGAACCGGGTGCCTTGAAATTGCGGGAACCAATCTCAGAGTCCTGGAAGCTGGAAGGAGTCAGCAGGCCCCGTTCCCTCTGAAAGCTGCAGGGAAGGACCACCCCTTGCCTCTTTCAGCTTCCGGTGGGAGCGACATTCCTTGGTGTCCTTTGATTTGTGTCCACCTCACCCAGTCTCTTCGCACCTGGCCTCTCCCCGCGAGTCTCCGCGTCGTTTTACAGGCTTCTTGTTAGGATGCTTGTCATTGGATTTGGGGCCCCTTGCTCCAGTGTGAACTCATTATCACTAATTACATCTGCAACGATCCTTTACTCCAAAGCAAGACCACATTTTGAGGTTCTGGGCAGACAGGAACTTCAGAGGGACACTACTCAACCCAGTACGTGGAGATAATGACATAACAAAAAAGACCATTGTAAGAATTAAGTGAAATAATGTATATAAGGCACCAAGCACAATGTACGCATTCATCACTGTCATCACCACCGCCATCATCTCAGGGAAACAATCCTGTTTCTGAGAAACTGCCGTCCTGCTAGCCAAGGTGACCACAAGTGAAACTGGCAGGTAGGCCTAGGTCTAAATCCAGGCTGGCAACCTCTGGCAGATTATTAAACCTTTCTGAGCTCCAGTGTCTTTCCCACACAGATGGAGCTATGTAGCCAACACTTACATGCCATCTACCGCGTAGGAGGCACAGTTACGGGCTCAGCCAGTGCCCAGAGCAGCCCTGTGAGTGAGGCGCTACTACTAGCTCTAGTTTACAGTCAAGGCAATTGAATCAGCAAGCATTTAAGACCGCGCCTAAGGTCACAAAGGAAGTGAGTGATGGAAGCAGAATTCAAACCCAGGCGATCTGGCTCCAGAATCCCTCCCAGATTGAAAGAGAATAAATAAAATAAATAAATAAAGCACTTAGCCAGGGTTTACTCTTTGCACAGCGGTCACTAAACGGTGGAGCCACTACCCAGGGCCCCCTCTTCTAAACCCTTCCCTGTGCTAACCTCAGGGGCGCGTGTCTCTTTCCTCTTCCTTTCAGTTCAAATACTTGGATTGTTATCCCGGTTGACGTGAAGCCAGAGCCAGGTCTCCATGTTGAAATGTCTAGGCTGCTCAAGTTCCTTAAGTTTCCTGGAGAATCTTGCCCTCTTTTTCATTTTGTTCTTACTCTCTTGAGTGTCCTATGACCCTGGTGGTGGCTGGTGGGGTCAGAGAAGGGGAGGGAGCCGTAGCTCACTGCTCTGGCCACTGGGGAGCAGGGGGTGCTTCTCTCCTGGGGTGGGGGCAGGGGCAGGCAATAGACCTTAAGACATCTCAGGGACATCGACCTGATGGGGCCACCCACACAACCCAGGAACTTGTGTGCTGTCCTTGGCACAAAGATCCTTGAAAAGTCCACCCTGGAACAAAACCTCCCTTAGATTTAGAAAAGCCACCACCAGAGGAGAAAGGAAAATTTCTCCCACTGGGGATGCAGATTCACTGATGGTGTCAGAGGCAGAAGGAGGGGGCTGTCTCCTGAGCATCCATCCTGGGGTGGGGGGAGTTCTGGGGGCTCCCAGCTGGGGCGCCCTCCTCTCACCTGGCCCCACTCCACCCTGAGCAGAAGGTGCCCACAGGGCTCAGTCTAGTTTTCTGGGACTCCGTCGACTCCACCTGCTGGAGGTCGGGCTCCGCCCTCTGTTACCCAGCGAGGGGGGAGGAGCAGGAACCCTGCCCCAGCCCTGTTCTCCTGCCTTTCCGGCCATTGCCAGAATCCCAGCAGCGACATGGCACTGTCGCAGAAATTCCTTAGTCAGGGAGCATGCACACTTACCCAGGACAGGGGCACAGGGCAGATCCAATGAGCACTTAAGCAACTCCAGCAAATTTGCTGACCCTCCCCAAACCCAGGGCTCTGGGACAGGCTTTTTCCTAGAGGTAAAGTGAGGGGCAGTGCTGGGCAAACTGTGACGCAAGCAGTTTGTGGCTGCTGCTCCACCCTTCCCCTTTCAGGGCCCCTCCCGCTTCCCTCCCAGGGACCTTGTGACCTTGTGCCCGTGTGCCCTGGGGAGGCACCCACCCGCTTAGACAGCCCCACCTCCCCTCCCTTCTCCCTCGTGAGAGATCCCTTTCCTCACCCCAGACTTTTGCAGGCTCGATCTCATTTTGGTAACAATAGAAGTTATTAAAGGAACAAATCCCTGCTAATTTGTCAACCAGCTGTTGGGCTGCACCTCCCAGGTGCCCTTATGCCTTAACCCAGGTCAAACATGCAAAAGATGCGGCTGGACCAGAGGCTTTAGGTAATTCCTAAATTTGCCTGCTCACCCCAGGGCTGAGATGTGTGCAGACTTCACACTTGCTGGGCCGGAGGAAAGCTATGTCAGCAGAGGAGGAAAAGAACACCGGACGGTCACTCAAACCCCAGTTACAGATGACGAGAACCACATGAGGCAGAGAAAAAAGCTCATATGACAAACCCCATAAGTATATACTTTCTATCCTTTCTTCTCTTGCCTTCATAGAAAGTAGTAATTATAACAATGGAAAAAAAGAGTTTACACTTGATGCTATGAGGTGAGAAGGGCGTTGCTCTGAACTGGCTACTCAGCCCACGAAAACACACTAACAGAAGGGAAGAAAGTCAGCCAGGAGCAGGGGCCGCCACCGGGCAGGCTCACCGCACACGTGCCTGAGCCCCAGGCCGGCTCAGAGCTCGGCTCACCCCTCGGGCTCCCAGCGGGTCCTGCTGCCGACCCTCTCCCTGCTCCTCCTCTGCCCTGCCCAGCACCCCCCCATCAGCCCACCTGGGTCCCCAAGATGGGCTGCCGGTGGCGACAGGGCTCAGCTCAGCCCAGACACCTTCACCGGGCTTCGGACTCCTGAGGACTAAAATGAGCGGAGCCTCTGGGAGCATAAACAATAACCAACTTCTTTTTCTTTCGGAACTCACTTTGCTTGCTTTTCAATTCTGTCTGAAATGGATGGAAAACCTCAGATTTTTCCTTGCCTAATGCCCTCCTCGTGCTTGTTGTTATGTTATGAATGCAGTTATATATATATGTAATATATAATATATATGTTATGTTACCTAGTCCAAATTCTTCATGTAAGTGGAATCATACACTCCATGTGTGTGTATAAATTCTATTTATGTGGGGTACCTACAATAGTCAGACCCATAGAAGAGAGGTCACCAGAGCCGGGGAGGCAGGAATGGGGCATTGGTGTTTAATGGGGACAGAGTTTGGTTCTGGGAAGATGCAAAAGCTCTGGAGGTGGACACTGGTGATGGCTGCACAGCACTGTATACTGAAGGCCACAAATCGTACATTTAGAAATGGTTAAAACGGTAACTCTTATGTTAGGTAAAGTTCACCACCCATATACAGAATGCCTGGTGTGTATACATACCTATCCGCTCAAGTCTTACTTCGATCGACTTGTATAACTAGTTTCAGACAGCTTACATTTCCCTTTTTGGTCTCTCTCCCCCATTTTCACATTGTATTGCCTTGGTCTGAGCCTTTCATCACCTAGATAGTTTCTGGGTTCGGGTTTTACGCAACCAAGACGAGCTCCCCTCGAATAAAAGCCCCGCGGCCCTCTCCCCTCCTGCGTCTCCCACAGCCACCCTCGGCTCCATTTGCTTTTAAGCAGAAAGCTTTACTAGTTAAAGAGAAAGTCCGTGATTTTCAGTGGTACATTTAATAATTCATAAATCATGAGAGGTTCAAACAGGTTCAAAGTTTAAAAGTTTAAAAGTTTTGCTGAAGCTTTAAAGTTTAAACTGTCAGAAGCTTTGACAAAAAACTTTTCCTGTCTGGAATATTTAAGATCGTTGTGCCATATTATATTCAGGACTCCACTCCATCTTCCTCTCCCAAAACGCTTCTCCTAAGAAAATCCTGGCATCCTGAGTGCGGTGCGGGTTCCTCAGTGGCGTGGAGACGGGGCGGCCGGGAGGCCTGCAGGGCTGGAGCGGCCTGGGGAGGGGGCGGGGGCTGGGACAACCCGCACTTTGGGGGAAAACACTTCGTTGGCCACAATCGCCATTGTGTGGGGATTTCTCTTTAAAAGAAGGGAAATTGTAAAATGAGATCCTGGCCAGGGTGTGTAGCAAGGTCTTGGCGGAAGACAGTGAGTTGTGCGTATCTGCTATTTCAAAATCTAGAAGCAGAGAAGCCAAATCTTCCGCTGGCCTCCAGCTGACCTCTCATTTTTCAGGCATAATTACTGTATTTGCATGTGCCATTGAGCGTGGTGTCAGCGCCCATGCTGAAACACTTTTTGGAGTTGGCTGCGACAAGAACACACACAGTCACTTCCCTCCCTGACCGTCCAACCAGGCCTGGAGCCTGGAGGTCGCTTCTGACAGCCCGGACTTGGGCCCTGATGCTGCACGGGCTGTGCTGTTTTGGTAACGTCACTCTGTTTCTCAGAAACCTACCAGGGCTCCCACTGGCCTTCCAGGTCAGATCCAAGGACTTCGTTATGGAGTTTCAGAGCCTTTATGCCTCACGTCAGACACCCACTACAGACCAGCAAACCCTCCTGGTTTGCACCAGGAGGTCCGCACCACCTGCTGGCTCCCTGCCACCTCTGACCCTTTCCACTTCCTCTTCCTCGCAGCCGAGAAGATTTTCTCTCTTCTTTTCACCAAACACGTCTTTGCAGTTCTTCCAAATTCTCCTCTGCCATTGGATTCCACAAACCATCAGGGTCAACACCAACAGCAGAGAGACACTCCCCTCCCTCCAGCTCCTGGACTGCCGAGCTCCAGTTAGCTAGAGTGGGAAAGCATAGCCCCTAATTCGAATTCTTTGTGCCTCTCCAGTTGCAACCTGATAAAATTTCCACCATTCCAGGATGGTAAGTGTGAACTGCTAGAGAGAAAAAGGGAAAAATTCTCATTTCGATGAATTTTCTCTCCCCAGCAGACTCAATCTACCTGTCTCCATGGGTTGTAATATCCATTTATCCAGCATGGCATGTGTTTTAGGCATCACGTGTAACGTCTTGGTTTCTACTAGAGCAGCTGTAAATCATTTTGTGCTAAAATGATGCAGATATTTGTATGGTTCACAGCTGAGTCTCTTTTCTGGCATATGAATTAAAGATAACTTAGAGGCACTGTGATGTTTGTGGCTAGGTTTGCCTTTTGCTGCGGTCTCTGGGGAGATGACATAGCTTACCCTTCCATATGTCAGGCTTTGAAGTCAGACAGACAGGGTATAAATCCTGGCTCCACCAGTGTGTGACCTGTAGCACATCACTCTCTGCCTCAGTTTCCTCATCTGTAAAGTGGGAAAAGGGATCCCTCACAGGGCTGTTGTAAAGTGATAAAGTGTTTATCACAGAGGAAGCCCTCAGGCATTGCTACCACTTATCATGCTGAGTGCTTTATACATTATGTAACTACACACACAGAGAAATATTAAATACATAGAGATAGATATGTGTATATATAAACATATACACAGACACACACATATTGCCCATAACCACATATAATCCTTACAACAACTCTGTGATGTAGGTACTGTAAATATCTCCCCCTTATAGATGAAGAAAATGAGACAGATAAAGTATTTTGCCCAAAGTCACACAGCAAGTAAGTAGCAGACCTGGAATTTAAACTAGACAATCTGGAGTCAAAGTCTGTGCTCTTAACACCCATCAGAATGTCTCACAGAATACTACTTAGCCATGGAATACTACTCAGCCATAAAAAAGAATAAATTTCTTTTAAAGGTAAAAAAATAATAAAATAATGCCACTTGCAGCAACATGAATGGACCTGGAGATCGTCATTCTAAGTGAAGTAAGCCAGAAAGAGGAAGAAAAATACCATATGATACCACTCATATGTGGTATCTAAAAAAAAAAAAAGACACTAATGAACTCATCTACAAAACAGAAACAGACTCACAGACAAAGTAAACAATCTTATGGTTACCAGGGGGAAAGGTGGGAAGGGATGAATTGGGAGTTTGAGATTTGCAAACATTAACCAGTATATATAAAATAGATAAACAATAAGTTCCTTCTGTACAGCACAGGGAACTATATTCAATATCTTATAGTAACCTATAATGAAAAAGAACATGAAAACGAGTATTTGTATGACTGAAACATTATGCTGTCCACCAGAAACTGATGCAACATTGTAAACTGACTATATTCAATAAAAAAAAAAAGTCTCACGATGCCTCAGTGCATTCTTCAGGCCAATAAATGGCAAGTATCATCATCATCATCATCACCATCATCACATCACTACCCCGAATGTCGCCAGGTCCATCTCCTGTTACGAAGTTGCTCTCGCTGGGCTGGTTACTCAGTCAGTCCTGGGGCGCTAACTCTCTTGCACAAAGAAAATTGTCTTCATCTAGCGGCCTCTGGGGAGGCCCTGAAGGTCAGTCTGGTGTGACGGTAGCAGTTGGATGGTAGAAAAGACTGTCAAGGGAAGCCTTGGGATTCCGAAGAGTCAAGCCAGGACACAAGCTGGCACAAAGCAGAGCGTGTGGCCCTGACACAGCTTCATCCCACTTGCGTGTCATTTTCCTGCTTTTAGCTGCAGAAAGAGGCCAACTTATTCCTGCATCACAACCAACTCCAGCCAGATGGTGAGATTTTGTAATCGTGTCTGTCTCGGACCACGGCCCACAGACATCAGACACGGAAGCAAGTTCCACCCCTGAGCCAGGAAATGAGAACTCCTAACCCAGTGTCACTGTTTTGTTGCAAAAATCACAATTACTTATAAAATATAAGTGAAATTCAATGCATCTTAGTGCCGCGGGCTTGTTTACCAAAATTTCATTTAGCCTGTGTTTTCTTTTCTCTCCTGTCATCACCTACATTTACTGACTGTTTTTCTTTACCTATGTTCCCCCAACTCCCATCTCCAAGTATACTCTTTGCCTTGACCCCAATTAAGGGTCTTTGTCCTCTATCATCCATACAAAATCTGCTTTCCCGAAATACGTTTGCTTCTGGAATCAGGCAGGTCTGTCTTTCAATTCTGACTGTTTGGCATTAGGCAAGTAGCCTTCCCTAAGTCTAAGTTTTAGCATATAAAAGATGGGTGCAATAAAGAACCAAGAATTCAACTTGATAGACTTGTGATGACTGCATGCAGTAATAATAGTAACTAACACTCGCTGAGAATTGACACCTGTCGATTGCTATGCGAGGTGCCTTTTCCCAAGCTTGCAGGCAGAATTACGGCAGTAAGGAAGAGGCTACAGACTCCAACGTCCTATTTGGCACCTGGCCTCTTTGCAAGAGGCACAGCTCCACCCTGATGGAAGGGAATGAAGTCCGACTCATATGTCGGACCCATGCACACAGCATCAGGCCACATCAGCATCTCATTTAATCCGCACAAAAATGCTGTGGGGAAGGTACTGTTTCTCTCCCCGCTTTAGAGATAAAGAACTGAAGTTGAGCATAAGCTGCCTGAGGTCACTCAATGAATAAATGGCAGACTAGGGACCCTTGGTCACCACGCGATGTAACAGTAATACGACAGTAGGAATAACAGCAACAATGGTGAGCGGTCATTAGCATTTACCGCGTGCCGGGCCGGGCTCCGGGTGCTGCGCGTGGGTTGTTCCCTTTAAGCCTCACGTCAACTCTATGAAGCAGGTACTATTATGAAGCCTGTTTTATAAAAGTGTAGATTGAGAGGAAAGGGTATTAAGAGACTTGTTGAAGCTTGTGTGGACAGAGCCAGTGCTTGAAACCTGGTAAGCCGAATTCAGAGCCAGAACCTAGCCCATGCCGTCTCTTTAAAATGAAATCATAAAACACGCATGTAAAGGGCTTAGCCCATTGCCTGGCACATGGTAATCTTCAATATTATAATTGTCATTGTCGTTGTTACCACTATTTTAATGATAGTAAACATTTTAATATTGTCCTTTGCAAGCCGTCTCTTTGCTGGTCTGTAGGCTGTGAACTCAAAGCACAAATCTGAGTGGATAGGAGCCCATATTCCTTGAGTCATTTGACCTCTGCTCATCTTAACTGCCTTCTGCAAATGCCAACTGCAAGGTCCCCATTCTAACCTCAATTTGTCATGCCCCAAGTTTTCTCTTCCAGAAGTCCTTCATCTAAAATGATCCAGGAAATTGTCTTTTCTTTCTGTAACAGCTCTGTATTCATTTTTTATTGCTGTATAAAAAATTACCCAAACTTAATGGATTGAAACAATATACCTTTATTATCTCCCAGTTTCTGTAGGCCAGGAATCTAGACACAGTTGAGGGTGGTCTTCTGCTCAGGTCTTACAAGGCTGCCATCAAGGTATCCTCTGGGCTGTGTTCCTTCTGGAGCTCAGCATCCTCTTCCGAGCTCATGTGGTTGTTGACAGAATTCAATTCCTTGTGGTTGTAGGACTGGGGGCCTCTGGCTTCTTGCTGACTGTTGGCTGGAGTCCCCTCTCCCGGGTCCTGGAGCCCCCCTGTGGTTCCCAGTCATGTGGTTCTTTTCCTGGGAGGCCCACATCAGAGCAGCTTGCTTCTTCAAGGCCAGCAGGGAAATCTCTCCCTCTGGTCTGCTGAGAGAGAGTCTTACAGAACAAAACACAATTGAGGAAACGACATCCCACCACCTTTGCCATATTCTATTGGGTAGAAGCAAATCGTGGGTCTCACCCATATTCAAGAGGAGGGAATCATACAAGTTGGGTCATTGGTGGGGGTCACATTAGGGTGTGTCCACAACAAGTCTCTTGGCTTCAATTTAATTTCCCCCACCTCAATTTCCTTTTCATCCCCAAAGAGTACCAGCTCTTACTGCATCTTCATTTTCACAGCCACACAAAGCCCTTTCTTACTGTATCTGTAAGGTTCCAGAATTCATTCTTCTTTTGTTCCTCATTTATATAAAGGTAGGAGCTCAAGCCTAGACCTCTCCTGTTCTTTCCATTTCACTCAAGACTATAGTTTGTCCATTTTTAACAGCTTTATTGATGTGTAACTTACATACCATCACTTTCAAAGTGTACCATTAAGTATGTATTTACAGAGTTAGGCAACCATCACCATGACATAATTTTAAATCTTTTTTCATCACCCCAAAAAGAAACTTCATACCTTTACCAGCCACACTCCCGTTTCCCCTTGGCCCTATTTTCTGTCTCTATAGATTTGTCTGTTCTGGACATTTCATCCAAATGGACCCATATGATAGGAGGTCCCTTGTGACTGGCTTCTTTCACTGAGCCTAATGTTTCTGAGGCTCACATGTGTTACAGTATAAACAATATTGTTATGGCTATACAGGACGTTTAGAGTGCAATAGACAAAACTGCCAGGACATGAAGGATTTTAACTTACAAATAGGGTTAGAAATAAGCATCTTTACTTACTCTTTTTTCCACCTCACAACCTCACAGTTTTTTTATGAGAACTTATTACACACAAGACCCTGGAGGGAGGAAAAGATAAATATGGTTCGGCCAGTGGCCCTAAAGGAGCTCAGGCTGATAAAGAAACCAGGCAACTCACAGATTAGAGAACAAACTAGTGGTTGCCAGTGGGGTGAGGGATGGGGGAGGAACAATGTGGGGGTAGGGGATTAAGAGGTAAACTATTATGTATGAAATAAACTCCAAGGATATACTGTACCACGCAGGGAAGATAGCCAATGTTTTATAACTATAAATAGGGTACAACCTTTAAAAGTTGTGAATCACTATACTGTACACCTGTAACTTATATAATATTTAAAGTAACAACAACAACAAAAAACACACACCTCATACACCATGGTTCTGACTGGTTATTCAGTGCATATGAACATCAGGGGATAAGAAATGCATGGTGAATTCTCAGCTCACTGGGATAAAACAGAAGCCAAAAGTAGTCTCTCTAAGATATGAATTGTTTTTTAGGGGAAAAAATTATGTTAACGAATACTCTTTGCTTTCAGTTACGTGGAGCTCGATGGGTTTTTTTTAAATGAGGGGGTTGATTTGAGAGCTGTCCCGCATGGACCACGCAGAGCTGACGGGCTGCAGGTCCAGTCAGGGAGCGCCAGGGAGGGGCTGCGTTTTCCTTGGAGGCTGGTGTCCCTGTCTTGCCATCAGCCCCAGTGACCCAATTCTGCAGCGATGCGTTCATGGTCGCGCGCTCCAAGCCTGGAAGAATTTCACTGTGACTTCACAATTTTTCATTTACCCAGAGGTCAGCATTTGAATATCAAAAACACTTCTGACTCAGACAAGCCAGCAGGGTTTCTGTCAGCAGGAGCTAACCTCGGTGCGGGCACTCAGATGTCTCACAAAAGGGGAAGTTCAAGAACCCGTAAAACTCGGGGGCGTCTGTCGCACCAGCGGAAGAAAACAGTAAGCTAATGAAACGTTTACCACAAATGGAATACTCATAGTGTTTCTGAACATTCCTCCAGGATAAGCAAGATTCTTGCTCAAGATTTTCAGACGGGGCCCCGCAATTTCAAACTCTGGTCATGGAGCCGGGCCAGGGTCTTGGCCATGGAGCCAGCCCCTCCCACGGCCAGCAGCCCGGCCTGGCCTCCGTCACCCGCTGCCGGCTACCATGGGGCCGGGCTGTCCTGGGAGCCGGCCTGTGGTGGTCTCAGGAAGATTCGTCACCCCTCAGCCCACTTCCCACCTGGCTTACTGATTAGAAATTCCAAACTGAGAAATTTATATCCTTGCTCCAATGCAAATACTCCTGGGAGAAGAAACACATCTTTTATCAGCCATTTACACCTCAGTGAAAATGTGTTTATCAGAGCCTTTGCCAAGGAGTGTTTTCAGAGGAGAGGAGGGTGAAAGAAACTCAGAACCAAAAAAAAAGATGCCTAAGGATGAAGCAAGAGTAGCTGAAAGTCACGAAAAGTCAGAAAAGGAGCACAAGGAGCGCCAAAGACGAACAAACTCCGCCTCTTCCCAGGGGAGCCCACCCGGGAGGATGAAGAACTGACCCAGACCTGCGGGGATCAGACGCGGGCAGAGGGCGCGAAGTCACTGCCGGGACGTGGAGGACTCAACACTGTGCCTCTGCCTGTGGGCTCAGTCTGTCTTCTGTCTGAGGGACAAGTTCACAGGGAACAACAGCATTTGAGTTCACCTGCGCCGCCCAGACGGAGCAGGAGGAAGCCAGCAGCCGTCTGTGCAATCACGAGGCTGCTTTGTTCTTCCTTAGAGCGCCACCAGGGCCTCGGGTCTACTTAATCACTCGCGGGCTTTCTGCACTGAAGGAAAGCGAACAGTGTTTGTCTAACAGAATGTGCTCTTGTGACGGGGCAGCCGAGCCCCGGCACTCACACTGAGCTACCGTTTCAGACCTGTCAACAGGTGAACCCAAACCTGGCCAGAGGGTTGCTTGTTTATGTGACATGGTGATTTCACAACACTCACAGGGATTAAAACTCAGAGCAGTCCAGTTGCAATGGAGCCCAGGGAACCCGATGAGAAGCTGTTTCAGAATTAGTTAAATCGCATTCCAAAAAAATCCGCTTGGCTTCTTACAGTCGGTATTATTCCAGAGAACCGGAATCCACAGCCAAGACTCTCTGAAGAGCCTGTAGTTCCCCAACTTATAGTCAGTTTAGATTGCTGGTGACAAAATCACAAAGAGTTGGACCGTCTCTGTGTGCAGACTAGACCTAGGATGCTGATCAGTAACGGTGAGTCAAGGGACACGTGTAACAGCAGCCCTAGATACACACGTATCCACATCTTCATTTTTAAGATGTGTTTAGAAAGTTCTTTTTCAAAAAATATGTGAATTGCTATGCTCAAAGAATGGGAAAGATTTACACAGGATGCTCCCCCCAAATGATTTCGTCTGCTGAAAACACAATTTAAAAGCCTGGAAAAGGAAGATCCAACTCTCTTTCATTTGCCTGATCCCCAGTTCTCGTCCTGGAGAATTTCATCCTCCTGGACTTTGAGAAGGAAAATGCCTACCTCAGGAACTACGGTGTTAACAGATCTTCCTTGTAAGTGAATGTTTAATGAACTGTAAAACCCGTCATAAAACACTTCATTCGGCTTTAGTTACTCCACGAGCCAAACTATGCCTGAGGCACACAGATTGTACCTGCTCGCCTTTCCCGATGCTATAGAAACCTCTGCTGGGAGGACCCCCTCTTCCCACCCCAGGACTGCGTTTTTAACCTTTCTTTTTGGTTAAGAAGATCGGAGAATCTAACTGTCTCTCTCTTCCTAGAAAAGACTGGTTCTGAAATGCTTTTTAAAGTGCGTTTGTGGCATCTGAAAGTTCCCTATCTCCCACACTCAAGTTCTGAAGTTTGAAAGAATACATCATTTCCAGTTTGATGTATATCCAAAACCGAGAACACAATGCAAGGGAGCGTTTGCCATATTTCACTCCACACTGGAGTCACAGCTTTTCCTTAGACATGGTTTTAGCATAAAGTAAGTTGTATTTCCAGGATTGCTGCCAAACACAACAATACAAATAATGATGACCAAAAACAGCAAAATGTGAGTGGACCAGAAGTGATGATGCTCCACAAGGAAATCCCATGAACGTTCTATGGGCGCTCTGGTTTTACTTGAAGGTTAATTAATTAAACCAGGTTGGCAAGGTCCCAACCTGTAAGACTTAGGAGGAGAGAATTCACTAGAAACGCAACGGAGATACAAACAATGATTTAAGGCTTCTTAATGGAAGTGATGAGTCGTATCTCAACAATCAGGGATTCCGAAAGTGAGTCTCAGAATAGTCTGTTTTGTTTGTTTGTTTAGGGGCTTGTTTGTAGTGTTGGTTAAATACTTAGTAGTGACGATTTTAGAGACTCTAAGTTACTCCACTTCTGGATTACACGGATTTCTAGCAAATCATCATCACATCGGCATCAGATTATTCAGAAAACAGCCGTAAGAACTGGCCTCCTTCATACTCTTCAACTGCTGTGTAGGACAAAGGAGTAACATTTACTGCACACAGGGATTTTGCTCGGCTGCTCTAGGACCTTCCCATGGAATCCTCACAACAACACTGTGACATGGGCACTATTATCTCTGTTTTACAGACAAAGGAACTTAGGTTCCGAAAAGTAAAGTGAATCATTCAAGGTCAAATACGTGGGGGGTTTCAGAGGTGGAAAGGGAACAGACAGGGGCTTTAGAAGAGCACTGCTGTCTGTGTCCTACATCACATCACTCAAGAAACTCAAGGGGAGGCACCGGCTTAGTCTAAAACCGCTTTAGACGAGCAGGCTGGAGGCAGCAGCGCTCCTCAGGGGCTGCGGCCCGGGGTCTGAGCCTCAGGAGTGCCGCGTCGCCCCGGGTGCAGGGCTCTGCCAACATGAGGGAGGAAAGGTACTGCACTGCAGCATGGTGTTAAATCACCGAATCAAAATCACTCTTCTTCACATCTCTTTTTTTTTTTAATTGAGGGAAAATTCACATAACATAAAACTGACCATTTGAACCATTTGAAAGCATACAATGGGGCGGCTTCTAGAACATTCACAGCACTTGTCTCTGATCCTTCAGACTGAGTCAAGGGAAGAGTTGCAGTGTGGTGCTGCTTTACCTTTAATAATTCTAATATTTTATCATCTCCCGTTTTTAAGAAAAGGGAAAGCAAGCTAAGAGTCTGGTAAATAAGCATACAACTAGAATTTAATAACATAAATTTGGCGTTTATTTGTGTTTGTTTTATTTACCCTGAATTTCTCCTTATAGAGTAATAAAACTTCCTTGTTAAATAAATATTTTAAGTAAAGTGGTGAGTTGATTTAAAGAAAAAATTCAGGTAAATAATTAGCATTAGTGGTGCATGCGTACGGCAAAAAAAAAAAAAAAATCACAAAGGAGGTACGTGAATGACTGAAGGTTGCACAGCTGCTCTCCGGTTGCTGGATGCGAAGTGACCTGGAGGGTCCGGTGATGGGCGTTTAGAAGGAGGAGGCTGGGCGGAAGGAAATAACCTGTCAAAACACGGTAGGGGTGAGGGGCTAGGACTTGGGAAGGGAGACTCTTAGCAGAGTCTAGAATGTGGGCTGGGCCTAAGTCTTCTTTCCTGCAAGTCCACTGGCCCAGCCTGCCTTCCACCGTGGTTCTGAAAGCTTGGAGATCCTGGAATTGTCTCCAATGTCTGAATTGCAGAAAAATACCCCGCCTCCGAGAGTAGCAGACCCACCCTCAGACTGGGCACCCAAACCAAGGACGGCAAACTCTGAGGAAGTCTGGGGATGGGCAGGAAGACTGGGTCATGCTGGACCACGGCTGGACCATGGCGGGTTCACACAGGCTGGAATACAAGCAAACTGCTCAGTCTCCCGGACAACCGCTAAGGAAGGAGGTAAAGAGGAGAGATAAGACCAGGGACCTGAGACAGTTTGTCCTTTTGCCCTCGGGCTTTTTTAGAGGAAGGCTGTGGTTGGAGCGGGTGTGGGAGGGACCCATGGAATGAGCTGTCTTCCCTCCCGTGGAGCCGCTGGCCAGGCCCACGTGTGCGGGAAACTGATGGCGTCTCAGAAGTGAGGCTCTGCTGCTGGAAGATTCTTCTCCGCCTACAAATCTGTTTCTAATGATTCACCGTTTGTAAATGGAATCCCCATCACAGGCTCTTCATTAGTGAGAGGTTATCAAGAAGAAAAATGGGGCACCCATCCGGAAAGAAAAATTCCTGATGCCTAACAGATTGTCAGGAAGATTTCCAGCCGCCTAGATTTGAAGACAGTGTACACACACACACACACACACACTCTGGAGCTAGCCTGAGCCAGAATATTTGTTTATTCAAGGTGCCCCACATATATTAGACTACCTCCTATACGAAAGACAAAGTCCCACCTTTTAAAGTGCAAATACATATGAAAGAAACAACACCTTAAGCTGCTGGTCCCACACAAATTGGTCTAACACACTGTAAGGCGATGCCTTCCCCTCACATCCAGGAGAGATCAGATAAACAGGAAAATGAGAGTCTGAGCCCCAGAAATTGCATTTCCCTCCATTTACTGGCACGTTTCTGTTTTCCTTCCTGCAAAATTTGTCTCCAGAGTTGTTCACTGTCCCTTGTCCACTTCCTCCTCTCCTGTGCTCACCCTACCTGGCAAGTCACCAGCCACGTCACATGGTCAAACCCAGTGGCCACCCTCCTGTCTTCCTCCTCCTTGGTTCTCAGCAGCCTTTGACACAGTCGAACTCTCTAAGGGTACACATGGCCTAATCTTGGCACCTGTCACATTCAACTCTTCTGATTTTCATCCGTCCAACCTCACCAGCCACTCTCCCGACCTCCTTCTCCTCTGTGCTACTTTCTGAAAGTAGGAGAGCCCTGGGGCCACCACTCAGCTCCTTCCTCCTCCCACAGTGATTCCCTGGGGCCTCTCATCAAGTCCAGGGACACGAAACACCACCCCCTGGCTGACAGCTCCAATTTTCATCTCTAGTCCTGACCCTCTCCGGAGTTCCGAGCTCAAATAGCCACAGATCTCCTTGGTGGCTCTCACTGTGTTTCTAACAGGCATTTCAACCCTAACTTGTCCTGAACAGAACTGTGATTTCTCCTCCCATATTTCTTCCCCCGTCTTCTCCTTCTCAATTATGGCATCAACACCCAACCACCCAAAATACGGCAAAAACAAAACCACCGTATTTTGCCAAGACTACAGCCTCCTAGCTGGTCCCTCTGCTTCTGTTCCTCTCTGCAAAATTCCTCAATAGCATTCCATCCCAAAATAACCTCAAAGCCTGATCTTGGCCTAGGGTTTGCCCACCCACCCACCTCTCCACGACCTAGTCTCCTCCCACTTCCTCTCTGTCCACTTGTCTCAGGCCACACGGGCCTCCACCCTGTCCTCCATGCCTCCCTCGCCTTCGCCCCGTGGCCTCTGCACCCACTGTTTCCGCTTCCTGGCGCACGGCCGCTCAGCCATCAGCAGGCTCACTTCCTCGCGCCTCTGCTCAGAGGCCACCCCTCAGAGAGGACTCCCTGCCGGTCTTCTCTCAGACTAGCCCTCGGCGTCACAGTGCTTCACGCCACGACCCAACGCCTGTCGTTGACCACTACCTGCTTCTCGCCACTCGTGTGAGGTCAAGGTGAGCTGGGACTTGATCTATTTTGTTCCTGGCTCTGTACCCAGTGCCTAGAAGAGCGCCTGGCACATAGCAGGTGTCAAATAAGTATCTGTGACTTAATTAATAAATTTTTATTCCTCTTCCCTCCAATTCCTCATGCTCAATGCACTCGAAAAATCCTCCTTTCATCTCCATCCCAAGTCCGTCCAATTCTGTCCTAGTTCCTGCCACCACCGTGTCTTGCCTGGGCTGTGGCTTAGTGTCTTGCCTGACCAGCCTCCCTGTTTTCTCTCTCAAGTCCATTCTCCAAATCGCAGCTGTGATTTTTTTTTAAAGACATAAATCAGTCACCTTATTTAAAATCCGTGAAAGTTTCCCAAGGCTCTTTGGGGTTTTGTTGTTGTTGTTGCTGTTGTTGTTGCTTTTTACTATATTTGAGTTACATTTCAGGTGTGCGGTGAGCTGACTCCATTCTCTATATATACATATATATATCTCCCAATGCTCCTGGAATAAAGTACAAACCTCTGACCGGGGTCTGCAGGCTGTGGGGACCGGCACTGGCATTGGTTGCTCAATGAGCTTCAGCCACACGAGTCTTCCTACCCTGCCTTCAACACGCCAAGTATGTGTCCGCCTCGGGGAGCTTGCACACGCCAGGCCTTCTGTGCAGATGGCTCTCCCCCAGAGCCACGTGACTGGTACCTTCTCCGTATCCAAGCCTCTACCTAAATGACACCTCCTCAGAGAGACCCTCCCTGGCCACTGTGTAAGCCAAGCTCCGCCTGTCACCCTCTGCCATGTTACTGTGCCTTACTTTCCCCATGACACTTATAAACATTCTGCTTATTTACTTGTGTGCTTTTTAACTGCCTTCTCCAGTAAAATCTCCTGCCTTGTCTTCCATTATATTTCTAATGTACTGTATAAATCTTGGCATTACTATTATTATTACTATTTGCCCATGGGGAGTTACTCATCAACTATTGGTTAAATTTAATTAAATGTGCTGGCTCTTAAAAATTTTTTTGGACAAGTGATTTTTTTTGGTAGTAAAACCCTTGTAAATATTAAGATGAATTAAAGATATAATGATTTGTAATTGTCAGACCAAATCTTAGGGGCTTAAATCAATCAAAGTATATTTTGCATTTTTTCACTGTCAAAATGTTGCAGAAAAATGTGTTATAGCTCAGTGTTACAGCTCAGTTGTGACAGCAACCTGGATCTGGGCGAGAGACCAAGCGGCACTCGGAGAGTTGGAGAACTCAGGTTTATTATGCCAGTGGGAGAGTTGGAGAACTCAGGTTTATTATGCCAGTGGGCCCATAAGAGTTAATACTCCAAGCTCTGGACCCCGTCTGTAGGTTTACACAGGCCTTTATAGGCTGCCAGTTTTGCATTTTGCAACATCACATGCAAATTAAGTATAACAGAAGTTGACCAACCAGGAACAAGCTTTGTAGAACTAGACCAATCAGGAGTGAGGGGAATGGACCAATCAGGAGTGAGAGAAATAACCAATCAGGAGTGAAGGAAATAACCAATCAGAACTGAGTTCAGGGAACCAATAGAATTTTAGGGGTAAGTAAGCTGTTTCAGAGGCAAAAAGTGAGATCGAGTCTCTGGGCCAGGGAACAAGACGGTGCCCGCACGAGAGTAGTGGCCCTGCTTGGGGGGCCCTGCCAGTCTTTTTATGGGGCTTCCTGTCTCATAATGAAGCTGTGATGGGGGCAGCATTCTGCACAATGATTCCAGGACCCAGGGTCCTCCCATCTTGTGGCTCCACCATAGTCTCCCTTCAAATCCTCCTCTGGATTTTCTTCATCTAACTCATCAGCGTGCAAAGAGAAAGAGAAAGCCAAAGGTGGCCTCGGACACTCCGGGGGCCAGGCCCGTAAGTGGAGAACATCACTTTTACCCACAACCCGCGGACCAGAACTAATCACATGGCTCCGACTTCCCTGTAAAGAAGGCCAGGGCTGCTTGGGAAGTCCCTGCTACACACTGACGGCCAGGGCTCTGCCACACCAACGAGCCTGACCGTCATCTCTGGGGTTCACGGGAAATGACGGAGCAACCTCAGCGAAAGGGAAGACTGAACGGTAATGGTTCATGGACCTTTTGGGTCAGAGGAACGCGAAACCCTGCCGGAACAGTCCTAGCCCCCTCAGCATGAGCCTTCATGCTTGTCGGCGCTCCAGACACAGAAGCACATTTTGACTTTCTCCTCTCCTTTCTGGGTTTAATCTTGTTTACCCTTGAGCTTATTGGTGTGATCTGTATCTCATAATTGTTTCACTTAAATAATTAATGGAAATTACCAGGCCATAAAGACAAAGAACAAAGGTATATTTAAGAACAACATGGGATTTTATGAATAAAATATAAAGATTTAAACCCTAACCCCACTCCAAGAAAAGGTATGAAGACATTAAAGCAAACAGGTGAAAATAAATGTGTTGAATCTTTTATGGTTCTCATTTCATTATTTTTCTTTAATAAAATTGAATATCAAATTATATCTACCTAGACACATTTGGGAATGGGAAGCGGGTGAAACAGACCAGTTGAGGAGAATAAATAGAACAGCTATATAACTAAATAGAACAGCTGTATAACAACCTTAAAGCAATCTTCAGTTCCCTTGACGTGACCTGGTAAGTGCAGACCACCCCAGAAACACTACACAGGAGAGGGAGAGCACTGCGGGACGCGGCGAGAGCAGGGAGCCTTCAGCACCCTGAGGGAAAGGTGTCATGTGACTGACGGGAGGGGTGGGGGCTCTCCAAGGAAGGTACAGCATAAACAAAGACCTGAAGATGGAAACTACGGGTGAGAGAAGGGAACATGAAGAAAACTAACTTCCTGGAGTGGGACACCTGTAGTGAGATGCTCTGTGAGAGAAAACAGGAAACATGATTTATGGAGAAAGGCTTATTGTCAGGAGGCTAAGGAGCCCGGACTTGAAGGAATCAGAAGTAAGGCAATAGTGTACTGTCTTTTAACCAGGGGAGAGAGAAGCTGAAAGCACTGCTGAATCTGGCAGCAGCCTGCAGGATGCGCGGAAAGTGAGGAGACTAGTTAAGAGGCTGCTGCGGTAATTTATATGAGACTTGATAGGGACTTGGCTCTGAGAGGTGGCAGCTGAAATGGAGACCCAGGGACCAATCCAGGAGAATCTGCAGAGAGAGGAAAGATGCTTGTGAATGACTGGACACAAGACGTGAAGGAGAAGGGGTGGCAGCACCAAGCGGGAGGAATTGAGCAGGTATCTGATGCCTCTTGTAGATTAAATTTTGTAACACCTATTACTGAGTCATCATGGGATCTTTCTTTTTAATTTCTAATTCTGAGACACATGGTTAAAATTAAGGTTAACGTTCTCGTTGGCTTCAGTTTCATAGAACTTTAAAATGGACAACGTTGTGGGGCGGGGCTGAGTGTACACACCAAAGTAGTATATACTCGCCAGATCATGTTTTAATCTGTAACAGAATGGCAAAGCAGTGCTTCATGTAATCAAAACATATTTTACTAGGAGAGGCAATCGGAGCTCAAAACCAAAATGGTTCTCGAATAAATGTCGCTGGTATAAGACAGCTAATTGATTTGTTTGCGTACCATGCAAACCTTTTACCTGGCATTTTCTGCTCTGCCTTATGGTTACTTCTGTAGCAAGCTGAAAGTGTTGCAAGTTGGGTGGAAATTTAAAGAAAAGTAGGCACTCCACTCAGAGTAAGGTAGACACTGGGAAAGATGTTAAAAAGCCTGGTGAAAAACAAAGCACGCAAATTTCAGGAAGAAAGGAACGTTTCTATGTGAAATGAATGTAAACACGGAGACCGGCCAGGAGGCATGGGAAAGGCAAGGAACGTGCAAAACCTCCCCCTGGGAGCGGAGGGTTTCAGTGGGAGAATGGGTGGTAAAAAGAAGTGAACTGGAAATCCAAAAAGTAGAAAATGAAATCTTCAGCAGAGACTTCAGCCTCTGACACTGTCAAAAGGAGAATCTTTTCTTCGATTCTTGAGCCTTCAGTGCCCGAGCTAAGAGGGCATAACTTACAGCGCTGTGGAGGGCAGGAGAGAGCCAATGGGGACACAGATGAGTTCTTCATTGTAAGAATTATGTTCAGGATCTCCACCATGGTATTCCCAAAGGCAAGGGTGTAGAATTAAATCTTTCCCAACCAGCAACCCCACTTCTGGGTTTATCTCCAAAGGAAATGAAAACAGGATCTCGAAGAGATATCTGCACTCCTGTGTTCACTGCGGCATTATTCACAATAGCCCAGATATGGAAACACCCTGAGTGTCTGTCAGCATCTGAATGGACAAAGAAGCTGTGAGGTATACACGAATATTATTCAGCCACGAGAAAGAAGGAACTCTTGCCATTGATGACAACATGGATGGACACTGAGGGCATTATGATAAGTGAAATAAGTCAGACAGACAAAGACTGTATGGTCTCACTTCTGTGTGGAATCTCAAAAAGCCAAACTCACAGAAACAGAATAGAATGGTGGTTACCAGGGGTCGGGAACAGAGGAAGGGGGAGATGTCAGTCAAAGGGCACAAGCTTCCAGTTATAAGATGGCTAAGGTCTGGGGATCTGCTGCACAGCATGGTGATTACAGGCAGGGATAGTGGGTTATATCCTTGCAAGTTTCCAAGAGACTAGATTCAGAAGTCCTCACCATCAAAAAGAAACGGTAGTTACATGATGTGATGGAGATGTTCGCTAACACCACGCTGAGAATCGTCTCGCGATATATTAGTGTATCGAATCAACACATTGTACACCTTACCCTTACACGATATTATGTGTCAGTTATATATCAATAAAGGTATAAAATAAAATAAAATAAAATAGTTCCTAAAATTTGGATGGCACAGATGAGATGACAGGAGGAAGCTGGGAATTTATTTGAAATTAAGGTCTATATCAGGAAGTTCTAATTGATCTCCAACATCTAATCTTCTTTCCTTGCACAGGAACAGAATTCCCCAGTGTCGGCAGAGCACATGGGTGCCTAAAATAAAGACTACACTTCCCAGCCTTCCTTGCAACGGAGGTGGATCTGTCAGACTGTTTTGGTCAACGGATTATATGAGGAAGCTGGAGTGCAAAAGAAGGGAGCGTGGCGTGTTCTGGTGCCTTTTTCGTTCCTGGTCAGTGAAACAGAGATGTGATGGCTGAGACGAGAGAGGCCTCCTCAGACCTCAGGATGCAGGCCACACACTGAGGATGGTGACATGAGGATGCAGGAGCCTGGGTCCCCGGTGACAGTGGAGCCGCCATCCCAGCTGTAGACAACGTTTCCTTGATGGTGAGATAAACGTCTATCCTGCTGAGTCCCTGATCATTCCCCAATGAATACAGTTACTCCTACGGTCACTGGCCCACTCACAGAGGCCGGGCAAGCTCAAGCCAAACCGAAGGGGCATGAGGCTCCCAGCACCAGGAAGCTGACAGGGTCCTCTTGGAATAAATGTTCAGGTAAATCCGATCAGCATAAATGAATACAACTTTTAGCTTGAGACTGAGGAAAAAGGGAAAATAAGGTAATAGAACCATTAATTAGACAACTGACAGGGCTGGGCTGGGGGAAGATGAGGCTGACACACATAGTACCTTCTGTGCTTAGAAACACGCAAAATAGACAAAGCGGGTTTGGCTGTTGAGCTGAAGATGGGGGGTTTTATGCAGTAATCGGTGCACTTAGAGCTGCCCATTACAAACAGGCCGGAGGAGGGAGGGTTTCCTGAAAAATGGTACGCTGTACGTGAGGCACACAGTCAGCTGTAACCTTGGAAAATGCTCACAGAGCTGAGAAAGAATTTCATGGTTACATCATGGCTATGTGGCTACAGAGTTACTAGAAGCCAAAAATCTGTGAGATGAAACTGGAAACATCTAATGAAAGTGAAGATACCACTAGACGAAGCGAGGCTAAAACACGGAAGGCCTCGTGTTACCATCCAGGCTGACAAAACCCAGTCTGATGAGGCGGAGAGGCACAGTCTGGGGATCAGACAGAGGACTGCTCTCCAGAACTCACAAACAAAGGAAATATCATGTCTTGGCTTTGAGTGCCAGATAAGAACTTACAGAGAAAGTCTTTTCATAGGAACCACTATGTAACAGTAGTTACAACACGATTTAGTTCCACATTTTGGCAGAAAGCTCAACAAAATCTATTATGCAGTTACCCAACTTTAAAAAGGGAACTGTGCCCAACCCACAAGCAATAAATTAGGGGGAAAGAAAAAAAGGAATCACATAAAAAGAAATTAATTGAGAAAGCCAAGCTATTGCTAGAAGCCCAAGAAAAGTATTTCTATGAGTTTTTAAAAAATTATTTCTTTAAAAAAAATATATATATATGACCACCAACTATTAAAAACAAGTGAACACACAAAAACAACTTCTATTTTAGAAGGGATTTTTTTTTAATGTAAAGATGGACCAAGTGAGAGGGAGACAGAGTTTGAGGGACAGGTGTAAACCAGAAACTGGGCAGCAAAAAGGATGGAAAGCCTGCTGAGGTGCCTCGCACACAGGGGCAGAGAAGAGGCAGCTGGCTCCAAGGCTGTGGGACCCCTTTTGATCACGGTGCCAAAGATTTGACTGAAGATGAAAGGAGAAAAGAGAGACTAAATGGAATATTTAAAGAAATTTTGCTTCCCAAATTCCGTTTGGAAATGCACTGATGGGAGATATTAAATGTCCAGAATGTTCTAGACATGTCAGACAGAACAAGAGTCATCAGAGCCAGAGAGCAGTGACTCAAGGTCCCGGAGGAATGACTACCCCCATCATCAAGGTGTGACCCTTGGGTAGAGTCTGATGCACACGAAAATCTTGAAGAACGTGTGCAGACTAAACAGGAGGTTTGCTGACACGGCAGGTCAAAGACTAGGAGATAGATCGAGCAGAAACCCTACCTGTTTCTTAAATGTCCCCCAATGGGGGGAAGTCATGCTACGTTAGTCCAGTATTTTAGGAGAGAAAGAAACACGAAGACATAGGGAATTCATGGACACAATTTATTTACAGCCTCAAAGCTCCTTCCATAGGGACCTGAAATAGCACAGGACCCGTTTTGAAAAACAAAAGGAAACAGCAAAACTCAGACCTGACTCGGGCCTGACAACATGATGCTGTTTGTTGTGATGATTTCTCAAGGACACGCAGGAATGGAACGTGTCACCCACTGTCCAGCAAAGCGCTGAATTCTTTCAGTCTCTCTCTTGTCCGAGTCCTTCTCCCTCAGGCAGCCCTCCCTCTGCACACTCCTCTTGGCTCTCAGGGCTCCCCTCTTCACTCCCTCTCTCCTCAAAATCCTGGTCACGGCACACTCCCCTCCACTCCATCACCCACCCGGACCCAAAAGGCTAGCGCTAGCTCAAGGGCATTGCAAACTCCCTGGCTTAGCCTAAACATTAACTACTGGCAGTTTTTTATACCCTTGGGAATCCACAATTCACACAGTCATTAAGATAGAAATCGTTTCAGGAAAAAAAAAATTAAAATGTTGTTCTGTCTTTGTGCACATGGGAAAAAGTGACAACAAGAGCTAACACTTTAAGAGCATTTGCTATTATTGCTTCATTGTATTAACTCTTTTCCTCCCTCCTCCCCCTTCATCATCATCATCATCATCTTTTCCCCTCCCTCAGGAAGAAACTGAGGACACACAGCTTAATTAGCAGAACACATTTCTGAACCCTGCCCTTTAGTCTGGCTCCAGAATCCATTCTTAACTAGCACCCCACACTCTCCTCCAAGGGACTCTCCCGCTGAGTTTTCTGTCTCTGTGGATGGCATCTCACACATCCACGAATGCCCTCCCTCACCCCATCCGCCCAGCGCCCGGGGCCTTGGCGGGTCCCCGCAGCAGCCTCTCCCCACCCGTGCTCTTGCAGGGGCGGATACATTTCTCTTTCACACTCACACACACACACACACACACACACACACACACACACACACACACCATCTCTTCATCACATGTAGCCAGAGTGTGGGGTGCCCAGCCTTCCAGCCAGGATTTCAGCTTCTTGTCTGATAAGATTAAAAACAAACACACGCATGCAAACACACAAACAAACAAAAAAGCAAAACAAGGAGTACAAATATTTCCTTTTAAAATTATTAAAGCAAAGATTTTGAGTGTATAATGGGGTGTTATAAGACCTCATCATTTCTGAATGCCTGAGGGTGAAATTAGGGACAAAATGTATTGGAAAGCATCCAGCCGTTTGCTTCCTGCGGCTCTAAAAGTGGAAGGAAGAACATGTCTCCTGGGCAGGCTCTTCTTGGTTCTGAAGAAGCAAGTGAATGACCTCTGGGTAGTGGCCACTCGGGGTCCACGTGGCAGTGGACACTGGAGCCTGTCCCAAGCCAGCCCTCCGGAGGTTATAGCATCCAGGGAACTGGCAGTGGAGCGAGTGAATTTCAGAAGCAGACAGTTGGGAGCAGGCCAGCTCGGGGTGGAGCTGGCGCACACTGGTGGGAGGAGGGGAGTGTGCTGGACCGAGGGAAGGGCAGGTCTGACAGCAGTCGAACCCCTTCACCCTTTGAAGAACAACTGAGTGCTGGCAGCAGTGACCCAAGGCAGGGACCCAGACACAGTGTGTCCTTTGGAGCGAAGTGTTCTTGGAACTCAGCAAGGGGGTTCCTCCAGCCTGGAGGGGCACCTGGGTTCTGAGCCCGGCACAGGAGATATGTACAAACAAGACCCTGCAGGGTTCTGGCCCTATACCGGGGAGAGAGGGGCAACGAAAGAGACTGGATCTCCTGCTTGTCCAGGAATGGGGCAGGGGGGTGGACAAAAGGTATTACCTTAAAAAAAAAAAAGGTGGAATGTGATCTTATTTGTCTCTTCATATACATGAAATGGGTCATATCAAATTATATTGGTTATTATCATAATTCCTGCCTTCTCCCTCTCTCCATCCATCTCTGAGAACGCGGCTTAGAATCTGTGTCTCCTTTGAACATCCCTGAGTCAACACTGTACATCATTGTGTTTGACCGTGTTCTGCCACGATCTCATTTCTTCATCCAAGGGGGCTTATCCTTTGGTGGGATGTCCATGTTCTAGTCTGGTCCTCAAATGTGCAGGACCACAAAATGCATTTCATCTGTTTGTTCTGTATGGTCTGAAGGTTGATAAGTTGATTCACACTAATTAAACCCACAAGAGGCCAATTCATGAGCTGGGAGAACAGTATGTTAAACTACAGAGAAAGATAAAACTGGCCTGAAAAGCAAGGACATATATTTGAACTGGACCTGTGTTTGGGGTAAGCTGACCCTAGAAGCCAAACAACAAAGCAAAGTACTGCCCTGTTGACAGAGCATCAAAGCAAAGGCATTAGAATACTGTCACGATATTTCTAGAAAGTTCTAGTGGACTGAGACTTTACCTTCCATGGTTGCTGTGCTTGAAAAACCAAGACGAGTATTTAGAATGAGCTGTCCCTCTTTCTTGAGGGTGCCAGAGAGACACGGATAAATTCATACAGTCCAACCTGCATTTTTCCCAATGAGAGATACTCTCACTCTATTTGTACTTGTCATTATGCTTAGAATTGTTGTACTTACAGGTTCAGCATATAATTTTCAGCAATTACATTTTATTGGTAATTTAGATTGTGGCAAATAAGTCTGAGCATCATACCACTCATATCACAGCACCAGGAGCTGCAAGGACACCTGCAATCATCTAGCTGACTGGTTTTAAATTGTGTGCCAGGGACCCGAGAGACAGTTGGATTAGGAAACAAACAGGCTATCACTGACATCCGAATGTAAGGAGTTTGGATTCTTCAAAGAGCAGAAGCCATTGATATGTTTTAATAGAGAGGGACTGGATGAAGCTTACATTTTAAATAACCAATTTGGAGGAAGCGATTGGAGGAAGGAGAGCGTAGAAGTAGGAAGACCACCTAAGAAGGTATAGTGTTTGTCCAGGGGAGATGTGATAGTTTGGGGGATCAGGGAAACAGGGCAGAGCTGGAGAGACATGGATGGACTGAAGAGGTTAACTGAAAAGAGGAACAGATTAGACTTGGCCGAGGAGGGAGCAGATGTGATCAAGCATTCACTCATTTATTTATCCCATCCAGAAAACTGACTGAGTGCTTCCAATGGGCTGGGCACCAGGCTAAGTGCTCAGCTAGAGAGCCAAGTCCCTGCCCCTCTGGAGCTGCTGTTCTAGGGGAGGGAGGCAGACAACAGACAGGCACACAAGCAGGTAAAATGTGCTTAGAATCAATGTGCTGGGAAAGAGTTGGGGAATCAACTGTAGGGCTCACACAAATGGCTTCCCTTCCCTTGGGCCTCAGTGTCCTGCACCACCTCTTCTCCAGCCAACCAGCTGTCCACGCCCCTGAAAGCCATGCCCTATATTTTGTCCAGTTTCCAGTCTTTTTAAGATGGAAGGGTGAATCTCCCTCTGTGATTTCATCATGGCCAGAAATGGAAGTGATTTTTTTCTTGCATGAATTTGGTTTAAGAGATAAAGGAAAGGGAAGAGTCACAACTTAGCACCGAGTTCTGACTCCAATAGCACAGTAGATGGCTGTGGAACGAAACCAGAAGGCTTCGGATTTATTTTTGTTCCTTCCTCTCCTTCCTCACTTTTGTGTATGTGTGTTTTAAAATTTGTTTTGTTTTGAGAATTCCTGAGAGTGGAGTGGTGGCTACAAGTGTCAAATATGACAGGCCTATAAGACATGGGAGGAGGAGGAGGCCAGAGATACCCTGGCCACATGGAGATGTAATTCACTGAGATGGAGACAGAGCAGGTATCTGGAGGGAGACTTGGAACTCAGGTTTTGAGATGTTAGGTTTGAAATGTCTATGAGACAGTCCAATAACAGGACCAAGAACGCAGTTCAGTGTTTACATCTGGAGCTCAGAAAAGAGCACTGAGCTACAGATATGAATTTGAGACTCTTCCATATATACGTAGAATTTAAATCATGAGGAAGGATGGGGTTACTTCAGAGGAGAGAGGGAAAAAGGGAGAAAAGAAAAGGAGAGGAAAGGAGAACAAAGGCGAGGAGACAACAACACATCAAGGGGAACATCGGCAGGTAACAGCTGCACAGAAGAGGAAGAGCCATCAGAGGAAAAGGAAAGGGACCGGCCCGAGAAGAAGGGGGAAATCAGAGAGGGTACTTTCAAAGGAGAAGAGTATTTCAGGAGGGAATACCAACTGGCTCAAATGATGCTGAGAAGTCAAGTCAGGTAAGAACTTTAAAGTATCTGTTAGATTTAGTGACTTGGAAGCCGTTAGTGACCTCATGAAGGGCACTTTTGGTGGCATGGAGGAAGGGATGAAGAATGATGGGAGGTAAGTGAAGGCAGCCTGTCCATGGGGAGTAGAAAAGGAGGGTGATCCTGGAGAGGTGTGATGAATTAGGAGAGGTTTGATGTTCGTTTTTAAGATGTAAGACACAGAGAGAATTTGGGTGATAAAGCCAAGAGGTTAAGAATGCAGAGGGAAGGATTTAAGGATGAGCAAGTCTCCTGAGAAGGCTCCTGAAAGGTCCAGGATCCAGAACGCACTCCCTAATGACCCCTTTATACTCTCTTCTCTCAGCCTTAACAGATCTCCCCTGACCGATAAAGGCATCTCTAAAAGCAGGGATCACCTCCTCAATTCTTTTCTGAGCCCACGTGTGGCAAAGTATACAATAAGTATTTAAGATGTTTCTTCGGTAAATTAACATATATATCATGCAAATGAATGAATAAAACTTATCTCGTAAAATCTGCCCTGAAAAAAAGAGCAAAGATATCTATGTCTTTAATTATCTTGAGATCAGAAGACACTCTCTGAAGATTTCGGTTAATGTCCCCAGAGTAGAAAATAAGCACCATAAAAACAAAATTCTTATCATTAATATTTTAGAGTCAAGGAATGTGATTTTTTTCCAAATGAATCACAACTGATGAATAGCGACTTCCTGTGTAGACCCAAAGGCTTCTTTCAGCATTCTAGGGCAAAGAGGAGTTGCTGCATTTTACATCTGAAATCCATTCTCATTTATCAAAAAAATACTTTAATTTGGAAAGTGATACATAATTATTTCTACTATTTCCATAACATCTCTGTATGTTGACATAGCATTATTATACCATCAACTCTCAGTCACTAGGCTGGTGATAGAATCAAATCCCGGGTAATCCAAAGCAGTGAATAATAAGTTGATTTGGGGACAGCAGGTCTATCTTCCTAATCTGGGCTCATTTGGGCTAAGAGCCATGTCAACCCACAGATGACAGAGGTTCAGCTCACAAGCGTTTCATGTGACAAGAGGTCTGCTAGGGTTTTTTAAATATCTGAGATTTATTCACAAAGTGGATCAAGAACCGGCTAAAAGGATACACCCTGCTACAGAAAGAAGGTTATGAAGTTCAAGGACATGGAAAAAGGCAAAATTAAGAGTCATAGCATTTAGAACAAAGTCCTTCCTCCTCATTCATGAAAACAAAACCCAGAGTGATTCCATGACTTGCTCAAGGTCACACAGTGAGTTAAGGAAACACCCTCCTAATAAGTGACGCCTCGTGTGACTCCCAGTCCAGTGCTCTGCACCATCTCGTATCCACAAAGCATTCTTCTTTCCTTCTGTCTTCTTCAGCAAGAATTGCTTTCAAATTCTAAAGGACGTTTTAAAATGTAAAGAATAAATTGAACTCCAAGATAGATACGGCATTAAGGGAATTCAGATTTTTGAAGCTTATGTGGCTCCAGACACTTGTCCAGCTGTTAATTCAGTCAGTCCTTTCAGGCACCTGTGGGGTTTTATCTCCATTCACAGATGAGGAAACAGAAGCTGCACAGACTAAGTAATGTACTGCAGGTCACATAACCAGCAAGAGACGCATCAAGACAAGCACGAGGCCTACAACTCTAAGACACTCCTCTTTCCACTACATCACAGTTCAAATGAGATCACATCTTCTAGCCCAGACAGATCATAACCCAAAGAGATGTAATTATGCAACCTCTGTTGGCAATCTTTGGGAGAGGAAGAAATATGAAGAACAAAGAGGTTCCAAAAGACTAGAAAATAGTTTTTGATTGTGAAATTTGAGAAAGCCTAGATTCTGGGAATTACAGTTTGGTCAAAGCAAATTCTTTCTCCAACTCTGGCAAAATTCTAGAATAAAATTACTAAATAGATGGCTTGTGAACCACTTAGAAAAGAATGCCGTGATCACAGGGAGCCAACGTGGGTTCACTAGGGTCAAGATGCCAAACCATCGAACATACCCACTAGGAAATGAGGTCAAGTCTGTTGGGATGTCATTGTGGTCAAGTTGAAAATATGTGATTAAAATAACTGGACAGTTGGCTATGTTCACAACTGGTTGCCAGCGGCCTGTCATATGACCCTGCCTAATAGAATTCCATTGAAAGTTTTAGCAATGTCTTTCCTGTTTCAGCCTTGAAAATTGTCAGTTTTATGACTAACTCAAAGCTTAAAGGGAGATGTTATATGTTATATATAAAATGTTAGATATTATATGTAAAAACCAGTTAATCATTTTGATAGACTGAAATGATGGTCACCCTTCAGTTTTAGATTTAACAGGAAAAAGTATGGTTATATGTGAAAGTAAAAATAAACAGATGGGTAGATGACAACAAGATGATAGACAGATTGGTAGGTAGATAGACAGACAGACAGACAGACAGATAGGTAGAGAGAGGGAGAGAGAGATTTACACAAGTTCCACATGGAAAAACTGTGATGACCAAAATTTGTGGAAAAGCCTGAAGTTGAATTGAGATCAGTACAAACCAACAGCACCACACAGACACCCTCTAACATAATGGGCAAGAACTTGAGCTTCAGCATCAGCAAAGCTGGACCCACAGGCCAAGTCCACCACTTAAGAGCTGTGTGACCTTGGGCAATTTGCTTAACTTCTAAAGCCTTCAGTTCCTAGTCTACAAAAGGAGCGTTAAACACTGTCTCATTGCTAGTAAGAGAGCTTGGTTTACAGTTCCGGTCTTCTGATCCCCATCTGGCGCTTTTCCATGGAGGGCTACCTTCAAAGAGTTGAAGAAGACATTTTAGGAAAAAGGATTAGAATTATTCCATGGGCCTTAGAGGGCCAACCAACATCAGCTCAGTGGAGGGGCATCATCAAGAAACCGATTTCGGAAAGAATATCATTCCTGGCGGGCTGCTGTAACAGCATATCACAGACTGGGTGGCTTATGAACAGATGTGTATTTCTCACAGTTCTGGAGGCTGGGAAGTCCAGGATCATGGCACCAGCAGATTCGGTGTCCGCTGAGAGCCTGTGTCTTCCTCATTCACAGCCATGTCCTTCCCGTCACTTCACATGACAGAAGAGGTGATGGACCTCTCTGGGGCCTGTTTAACTAGGACACTAATCTCATTCATGAGGGCTCCTCTCTCGTGATTTAATCACACCCCAAAGGGCTCACCTTAGGTTGCATCATATGTATTCGGGGGAAGGGGGATGTATTCCAATGAAGGAAGGAAGCAAGCAAGCGAAAGAAAGAAGGAAAGGAAGGAAGAGAGGCAGGCAGGGAGAGAGAGAGAGAGAGAGAGAGAGAGAGAGAGAGAGAGAGAGAGAGAGAGAGAGAGAGAGAGAGAAAGAAAGAAAGAAAGAAAGAAAGAAAGAAAGAAAGAAAGAAAGAAAGAAAGGAAGGAAGGAAGGAAGGAAGGAAGGAAGGAAGGAAGGAAGGAAGGAAGGAAGAAAGGAAGGAAGAAAAAGAAAGGAAAGCAGGGAGGGAAAGAAAGAGAGGGAGGGAGGGAAAGAAAGGAAGAAAGAGAAAGAAAGAGAGGGAGGAAGGGAAAGAAAGGAAGAAAGAGAAAGGAAGGAAGGAAGGAAGGAAGGAAGAAAGGCAGGCAGGGAGAAAGAAAGGAGGGAGGGAGGGAAGAAGGAAGAAAGGAAGAAAGAAAATTGAAAGGTATGGTTCTCAGGCAGCTAGGACTCGAGGTGACAAGATCCCTGAGAGAATGAAAATACAGAAAAGAGAGCCCAATATTTGACAATTACATTTAAGGCACATAGAAACATAGAAACGCAAGAATGGAAAGGGCAAATTGGTGACATATTAATTTTGACTGTATCAAGAAACAATAAAAATGTTTCATATGGTTGGTATTGTATGCAGAATTAAAATACATACCAACAATAACAAAAAGAGGCAAGAAGAGATGAGTTAAATTATTCTTTAGGAAGCATTGCTTAACATGAAATGGTAAGATTATAAATCAGATTGGATGCCAATAAGCCAAGGAAAGATAACTGTAATCTCTAAAGTAACAACTGAAAGAATATATAAAAACACACTAATAAAAGGAAAAGTGGAATTAAAAAAAAACACTTGATTAAAAGAAGATAAGGCAAAAAAAGGAGAGAAAAAGAACCATAAGACAAGTGATCATAAAAAAGCAAATATTAAGAAGACAGTATAAACCAAATCATCTCACTAATTACATTAAATATAAACAGAATAAAAGCTCCAATTAGAAGACAAATATTGTCCAGCTGTATAACAACCACAAGAACAAGAACAAAATTTAAACAACAATACAGCTTACAGGATACAGGTCCCAACATGAGGACATGATTGAAAGTCCTCAGTCACAGAGAGATTAAAAGTAAAACATGGAAAAAGAGAAACCATGCATATGCTAACAAAAAAGTATTGTAACTACACTGATACCAAGCAAAGTAAACTTTAAGACAAGAAACATAACTAAAGATAAAAGATATTTATAATGAAAAAATGTAAACCCATCAGGAAAATATGATAATTCTAATTAATAATAATTTCACAAATTGAAGGACTAAAGGAAAAGTATACAATGACAGTAAGAGACTTTCATAAATCTCTTTTAGCATATGAGAGAAAAATAGGCAAAAAAAAATCAGTAAGGATACAGGAGGTATGAATAACAAAACTAACAAATTTGATTTATTTGACATATGTAGACTACGCCACTCACCAATAAAAGAATAGTTATTCATTCCAAGTATACACGGAGCATCTACAAAATTGGCCTTATGCAGTCCATAATAAATTCTCTATAAATTTCAAATTATTAAAGTCATTTAGGGTAAATCTGCTGACCACAGTGAAATGCCTGAGTGATTGGAAATTAATGTTCAGAAATTAGGCAATTTACCTTTTAAAATGAATTGTACTTTTAAAAATCCACCCTGAGTCAATAAAAATTAGAACATATTTTGAACTATACTATTATAAAAATATGACATCAACTCAAGGAATGTGGCTAAAATTATGGCTACAGGAAAATGTATCCTATTCAGTGCACACACTAGCCAACAGGCTGAAAATCAGCTGCTAACGTATCCATCCCAAGAAGTTAGTATTGTAACACTGACTCCTAAAAAGCAAGAAAAAAGTAAAAATAATGACATGAATTAATGAAACAGAAAACAAATGTACAAGAAAGAAAATCAATAAAGCTGCTTCTTTGAAATGATAATAAGGATGAAGACCTAGCCAAGACTAATCAAGAAAAAAGAATGCAAAAATTGCCAGAAACAGAATGACAAAGGAAACATCACCATGGGCTGTACAGACTTTAAATGATAATAAGAAATCTGATCAGAGGCTCCAGGTGGCTGGGTGGCCCCAGAGGAGTCAGTAACCTGCATGGACGCAGCCCTGAGGGGCTCGCTGACGCGCACCAGGGCTGGCTGGAGACCTCCAGCTGGCCCCACTCTGCCCCCAGACCCCGATGGTGGTCCCAGGCTCACAGACCTAACTCAGGTAACTGCTGCCCCGCTCTCCAGGCCTTCATCTGCCCTCACCCCACCCAGACCCTGAGGCCGCAGGTGAGGGGCACCTGGTCACATCACAGCAGCCCAGGCCCCTGTGTCCTGAGTGGGGTAGCCAGTGTGACGGAGCATGGGCGACTGCTGCAGGCAGAGGGACTGCCGTGTGTAATGGCTTGGAGGTGGGACTGAGCCGGGAAGTTTCAGGAAGCCCGGGTTCCTCCTTGTGTCTGAGGCAAGAGAGAGAACGGCAGGCTGAGGACCTGTCCTCAATTCCGAGGGTCCGGGAGGGCTGTGAACAGGAGGGTGCAGTCCGAGTCAGGGTTTTAAGTAATCCAAAGGCTGCTCAGAGGCAGAACAGACTGGAATGGGGGTGATGGAGACCTGAGGCACAGAAAGGGTGATTCCTCGGCGGAGGTGGCAGAGCGGGTAAGTGGCAGCACCGCTACTGAAGCACAGGGGTCTGTTAACCTGAGGTCACCTGGCTCTAGGGCTGGACAGACCAGCAGGGAGGCCCACAGAGCCTGGCTACAGTCACTGGCCTCTTCCTACAGGGTCTGATGGCTGAAGAAGCACATATGGAATCTACGCAGGGAAGTGGAGGGTTCTAGGGTCTCCCTGGTCCCAACCCCACTCAGACAGTCTCGGGGTTACAGTGCCCTGAGACTCCTCATCTGCTGTTTTCCCAGCCCTTGGGTCTCGGGACTTTGAAGATAAAGCCCAGGATTCTGAGTCCAGGAGAAAAGTTAAATGGAGGGGCCCCCAGTTTTGGCAACCCATGGTAAGCGGTGTGGATGTTTATCCCACAGATAAAGCTGAGCTGGGAGTGCTCAGGAAACCACAGGGCACACAGCGGATGGGACAAGAGTCAGGACTGTAAAAGCTGCCTGAGAAGTCGGGCATCTGAGGAGTCTGGAATGACTCTAGGGCTCTTGGTCCCAGCAGCTGGAGGAATGGGAACTCCATCAATGGGATGGGTATTAGGGCCTGAACTGTGTCCCCCTAAAATTTATGTTAGAATCCCAATCCCTTGGACCAAATGACAAGGTCCTATAGCACAAGGAACTATATTCAATACCTTGTAATAACCTATAATGAAAAAGAATCTGAAAAAGAGTATGTGTGTGTGTATGCATATATATAGTATGTATGACTGAATCACTAAGCTGTACACCAGAAACCAACACAACATTGTAAATCAACTACCCTTCAATTAAAAGAAAGAAATATTAAGCTATAGTTATTCAGACAATATAATTTTAGCCAAAGATAAATAGAGCAATAGAACAGAACAGAGGATCTAAAACCTGACTCACGTGTATAGGGTCACCTGACTTATGACAAAGGTGATGTTACCACATGATAGGAAAATGATGGGTCTTTTTCAATAAATAGTGTGCCGTCAGTCAGGGATCCAAAAAGGGGAAAATCAGTTTTGACCTCACACCAGACACAAAAATCTATTCCTGATGGTTGTTGATCTAAATACACAATAAAACGATAGCTCTTCTGGAAGAAAGGATAGAATGACCTTATAGGTGGAAACAGATTTAAATGGGACACAAAGAGCAATGAAGTCTAAAAGTAACAGTGTATATTCTGGAGTCAAACTGCCTGAGTTTGAAATCTGATTCTAATCTTGGGCAAATCATTTAACCTTTCTGTGCCTCCGTTTCCGCCTTCGTAAACTGAGGATAATCAAAAGCAGAAAACTATTGCAAGGATCAAATGTGATACTACATGTAAAGTGCCCAGAACGGTGCCTGACCGGCAGTGAGTACTTAACAAGAGTCACTGTGAATACTGAGAAAGCTTCCTTTGGTGTGGAGGAACCTGTTTTCATTTTTTGTAGAAACTTTATGTTCGATGCTTTGACATGATTTTTCTCTCTTTCTTTTTCACTAGGAGTTATCCGTACTGGAGGCACTGTTTCACCAGCCACAGTATTTGTTGAACACCTGCCGTGTGTGGTTAGCGGGCAGGGAGAGGAAGAGGGGAGGGTGCTTATCCAGGAAGCTTCTTCCCAGTCACCAAAACCTCCCCACACCGCTGGGCAGTAAGACACAGACCTGAGAAACTGCTGGAGAACATGACAGCACTTAAATAAAAAAGTGCTCCCCTTCCAGAGGAGCTCATTAGAGGACACAATGGCACGTTCGAGGCGCTAAGCACACACACAGACATGAGTGTTACGAGGACCTGGAGGAGGGAGAAATCAAAGGCGCAGATGAGGCGGTGATACTGAGTCATGAGAAAAAGTCATGAGCGGTTGGCTTGGAATACAGTTTATAAAAGGTGGCAACCCCTACAGTGGCATGATTTGCTCTATTTGCTTAAGAAACACCCAGCACTGGAATTGCCTGGGCAGGGATTACAGGTTTAGACAGCGGAGCCCTGGCAGGGAGAGTTCAGAGAGGAAGTCATCCGAGGGACACCCACCCACGGCCCTCTCCCCGCTGACATCAGCCCTCTCCCTGGGCACTTTGTCAAGTGGTAACTCTGAGAAGCCCTTTGTTGGCTGCCTGGCACTGCTGTCTGATCCGTTCCCTGCAAAGGAACACGTATGCATCTTCTCCATCCCACTTTCAGTTTCTTATTTAACCAGATTTGGGGGAGAAGCCGCCTCTCACTACTGTTCAGAACTGCCTCCTAAATCTAAAAGAAATGAACGCAGGCAGTTTATGCTGTGAACCCACGCAGAGAAGCGCGAGGACTTGAGTCCACAGATTCGCCCCTGTGTGGCCGTATCCTCCTGTTCTTTCTTAACCTCTCCCCATCTTGCCTGCTTGGTACTGCGACCTCCACCTGACCTAAGCGGGCAAATCATCAATTAATAGATTATCCAAGTTCTACTTCTCCCTCTTCTTTCTATTGGCTTTATTTTTTGCTCTTCACCACTTATTCTAGAATCTTCATCAGAGGATAATGAGGGGGAGAAGAGACAGATATTGAAAAGCAATTAATTAAATCTCAGGGAAAAGATGGAAAACATCTGAAGTCAGGGTTTTTAAGTTTTTAACTAGTATTACTATATTTGGTTTTCCTTTATCCAGCCTCCCTCTTAATTTTTTTTAAAGATTCTCCCCCACCTGTCCTAAATCATGAGGGTCATTGGACCTTGGCTATAGTTTGGTTCTGGCTGAGAATATTTGACTATGCAACTTCCTACTTGGGCATGCTTTCTGAAGATTTTGTTATTACAAATAATTTTTTGATTACTGAATTCCAGATGTTATGAAAGAAAAGCACATTTGAATCATTATCTTCCTAGATGGTATGGTCTGTATGTAACTGAAATTTCTTTCAAAAGAAGCAAAATCATCTTCCACCCTCAAAACATGTTCTTCCTCTTTTATTCTAAAAATATCCCAGTCGGTGGCCCCACCATTCTCTGGGAGTCACCACTGACTCTTCCCATCCCCTCACTTTGCAGCCCAGCAATCACAAGTCCTGTTGAGTTCACCTGCTGTTCATTTCTCCATATCCCTGCCTCTGCCCTTCCCCTGGGAACTGCCCACATCCCCTCACCAGCCCTCGCTCTGGCGGCTGCAGTGGTCTGGTCCCCAGACCCTCACTTCAGGTCTCCCCTTCCAATCCATCCTCCACGTGGAACGATCAGGTGAGAATATATATTCAATTAACAGCTCCCACAGCCTTCAGGGTGAAGGTTAAAGGCCCCAGTGGAGCAGGAAAGTCTCCGGGATCAACCTCTTCCCCCTGTTTCCAGATGTGCACAGATTCCCACCCTGGCAACCTGACTTCCTTGTGGTGGCCCCAACACCCCCTGCTGTTTCTCACCTCAATGCCTTTCTCATCCCCGAGGCCCTCCCTAATCCACTCACTACTTTCTGCACCTAAGCCCTTTGCGGTGCCCCCATCACTCCATTCTCTCTGCTGGCTTATCCCTACCAGTTTACATGTCCGTCTCCTCGCAGTATTCACTCTGCCTTGCCTCTGCATCGCCAGCCCCTAGCTCGGCACATAGTAGGTGCTCAACAATTATTCACCCAATGCACTGGATGAATGGTTGCACAGGTAACAAGGATATTTCAGTCATTCAGCAGTTAGGTATATAGAACAGAGCAGACAAAAGAGTCAAAAACAAGTATGTTTTTGAAACTTTTTCATTGCTCTGGATCAAGAGCACAGAACCAGTCCTTTGTTCTTCCCACAAACCAGTGGCGTACAGCCAATGCATGGGATTGCTTTTGCTTCCTGAATAATCAGAGTAAACATCTATTGCATTACTTATTAAATGCAGGTGCCGAGTGCTTACGTGGATTGTCTCACTTAATCCACAGAGCTGCCCTGTGAGGCAAGGCCTCTTGTTGCATTTGAGGAAACTGAGGCTTGGTAGGATTCATGTTAGTTGTTGCTGGAGCTAGGATTTGGAATTTGACACCTAACCCCAAAGTTCTTAACCATTATAATCTCGATGAGAGTTAGGGTCAGAAGGCAGTATATTGGTGAAAAGCATGCAGAGTTGAAGTTACTCTTGGAAAATCCTTTTCATCAGAAACCTGTACCTCTCTGGCAGGAAGTTAGAACACGGGCTGAAATTCAGAGGCACACACTCACAGTCGAAGTCCTCCACGTGCAAGTCAAGGGCTATTGCAGTCTTCACGAAAGTCTTCTACGTATTTGACTTGTCTCTTCAACAAACATTTTAGTACTCGGTGCTGCAGCTTGATGCCTTTTTTCTCTCTCGTATCTTTTTGACCCCTTAGACGGAGCGAGGGCGTCACGGTGAACCACGCGGAGGTGGCCGTCCCAGCTCCCGGGAAGTTCAGCACAGCCAGCTCTCGCACTAGGGTGGAAACTGACCACCTAGCGTCAGACGAAGGTGATGGCCTGCACGTGGGAGCCACGCTGTACGGGAGTAAAACTGCTAGATCACACTCAGCAGGATGAGATGTTCACACTGTGAGTGTGTGAGAAAGCCCAGCTTTCTGAAACAGCAGACTCCTGTGCCCCATGCTGTCTTCCTGTGGGATCCTGGCTGGAATGGAAGGCCCATTGCCAACTGTATTTAATAGCTCCCTCCTCACTCAAATGTATGTGCGGGTATTTGAGCTCATGTAAATTAAATACACAGATGCAATGACTCCACTACATCAGGACCCTCCCGTGGTCTTGAGGGTCCCGGCATCTGATAGGGACAATGATATCCATTTTATTTTGAGACTTCTGTCTGGGAAAATGGGATAACTGACATGCAGTCTTCCTTTCCTTTGACCTAAATCCCTTAAGCAGCATCTTAAAATGATCTCTACCTACTTTATACTTCTCAGAGGTGGAGCATAGATGCCCTGGCCCCAGCGGATCAAAAGAGGTACTTGCAACTCCTAAAACTCACCTGTGCACTCTGTATGTCTTTCCTTTGCAATAATATGACTAAAGCTGATGTGTGCAAGGCCCTTGAACCCTAGATTGGTAGATAGATGAGAGAGAGAGAGAGACAGATAGATGATACACAGACAAGTGCAGAACTGAAAATAGGGGCCAATAAATGCTTTTTAAATTCCTTTAAGATGTATGTATGTGTATGTATATGCATAACTGGGACATTGTGCTGTACACCAGAAACTGACACTTCACAATTGACTGTACATCAATAAAATTTTTTTAAAAAATTAAATTCCTTTGAGAAAGTTTAAAGAAATCTACTGTTTTCTCATGGGAAATTATGATTTAGGTGGTTTTTTTCTCTCTACACCAAGTACACTATGGCCAAACTCTTAACTTCAGGTAAAGGGGGTCAGGAACAAAAGGACTGAATTAACATAGAGGAATTATCAACTCTCACTGAACAAAAAGGGTACAATGGAATCTACTATATGATTTTTTTGTGTGGACACAGTAGCATAGCAACACATATTTACTTCCTGTTATAAAAAAGATGGGTCCTATAAAATGAAGAGTTCCTGAATGGTGAATCATTTATGCAGCCACAGTTTCCCTTTAGAAATTGTGTGGAGAGCCCTAGGAAATAGGAGGTGGTCACAAACCACTCCTTTCTAGGAAAAGGATACGTCAGTCACAAGGTCGAGGGCTGAAATGAAAACACTGCAACCACAAGTGCACAGTCCCCGGCAGAGCCGTCCCGAAGCAAACCCAGGTGCTCCTGGTGCCGGTGCTCAAGGCCGGGACCATCCATCGCAGCTCAGGGAGCCCAGCAGGCAGCAGGCAAAGCCGGCCCCTGGGGACTCCTTCATTTGGGCCCAAGGTCCACCAAAGCTGAGCCCGGGGCCTCCCCGCTCCACGACCCCTTCAGCCGCATCTTCAGAATCCAGTGACTGAAACTCCTGCTTAATTTTTTAAAATTGTGGTCAAATACACATAATATAAAATTTGCCCTCTTAGCCACAGTTCGGTGGCATTAGGTACATTCGCATTGTTGTGCAACCATCACCACCTTCCATCCGCAGACTTCTTTTCATCTGGCAAAACTGAAACTCTGGACTCATGAAGCTCTAAGTCCCCAGTCCCACCCCACAGCCCCCTGGCAACCACCATTCTGCTTTCTGTCCTTCTGAATGTGACTGCTTTAGCTACCCAGAGAATGACAAGTAGAGTCATACAGTATTTGTCCTTTTGTGACTGGTTTATTTCACTCAGCATGATGTCCTCAAGGTTCATCCACATTGTAGCAGGTGTCAGAATTTCCTTCCTTTGTTATGACTGAATAATAAATCGTCCATGTGTCATATTTGCTTTATCCCACCTGCAGAATATTTGTGTGTGGTGAGGGGGGTAAGAGCAGGGATCAGCCTACTCCTCTTACCCGCTATGGGATGAACTTAACACCTGGATATCACATTGTCCCTGTCGCTGATGGGGCCACAAAGCGTCCAGAAGGAAAAGCCCTTCTACGAAATATGAGGCCTTTGGTTAGACCAGGGACCTAAACTGGAGTCCAGGAGTGGGCTCCAGGAAGTCTGCGAACTCCCTGTAACTGAAATCAGAATGATGGGCCTTTGTCTTTTTCTGGGGAAAATCTTTAGTTTTTACTATCTTTTCAAAGCGGTCTAAGCATCATTGGTCTCAGCTACATCTCAGTCAGGAGGAGCTGAGACCTGGACGGGCGGCTACTGCTCCCTTCTGTCTCGGCGCCGGGTTCCACGCGGCTGGCAGCGCCGCCGTCCCCGGAAATCCCTACAACAACTGCCCCCTGCGCCCCGAGCACCTGCTTCTCGGGAACACGTTCAGAGGGTTAGGGAGTCGGCTCCGCTGAGTCTAATCATTCTCCGTAGCGTGTAAGAAATTATTTCTGCAGTGACAGAAGAGAGTTAATACTCGAATTTTAACTAGATCCAATTTCAAAATAGTATGATAATGGGAGGTCACAAAGAAATCCGAAGCAGGGCCTCTGGTCTTGAGGAACATGAATCCTGTGAGAGGCAGGTCTTGAAACCACCAGTGGACGCCACTGATGAACTCAGCATGGCCAGCGATCAGCACCAATGTGGGGCGTCGACCTGAACTTGCCAGAGGAATTTTCTTAGGGTCACAACCTGCTTAATCACGCTGCCCCAGTGGAGAAAACTCCTATTCGTGCTTAGGCCTGGGAAAAATGACTTCCAACACTAGTTTCTCGGACGAGGAAAACTGTGTAACTGACCTCATCTTCCTTCAACATCTGGCCACCAGGAAGCTCAGAGTTGTATTTCTGGCTCCACAGCAGTGATAGTCACTGTCAGTCCAAATGATCTCCACACACTTGTCCTATTATCCAGTCTTCTCCCATTCCTCATACCTGACCTTTATGTTTTCTGTGGTCTAGAGTCTATTTTTGGATTTATATTTAGTCCTTCATTGGGTGTTTCTGCCTCACTCTGGCCCAGCCTTTTGTGGAACGAGAGGTATTGTCTGGGACCCAGAATGGGAGCCGGGGCGGAAACGGGGACTGAGGCTGATGTCTGTCCTGCAGGTATTCTCTGCTGCCCTCCAGGTAAGCCCTCCATCCATCCCCCCTCTGCTCTGATCCCCGTGCCAGGCTGGGGAGTGGCAGTCACTGTGTTCTTTTACCAAAGTCCCCTACTGTCGCCGGCAGCCTTCTCCTCTGCTGGTGGCTGTAGCTTCTGTGGAGTTTCAGTAACTGTCCCCTCCTCTCGCCCCTTCAGCTAGAAGCGGTAACACCTCCTCCTTTCTATCATGCTGGCCCCAGGGCATGTCCCCAACCCTCCCTGGCTCCTGTCAGCCACGCCCACAGCTACGTGAGCATTGGCTGTGACATCTCAGCTATTCCGTGTAAATGTGAGCCGGGATGGTGCCGGACGAGGCTAAGAATAAGTTAGGTTTCTGCCGTCTCTTTCCCTGCATGGTCTGTTCCGGTCACACTGCTTTCTGTGTGCTTCTGGGAAAGCACCAGCTCCCTCCACCTGAGACCCCCTCCTCCAGCTCCTCCTCCCCGACCCCCTTCCACACACTCAGGTGTTCAGGGGATGCGACCACACAGACATCCCACTGGACCACCACTCTTTGTGTCTGTCTGTCCCCCTCACTGAGCCGTCAGAGCAGGCTTGTGTCTGATGATTTGTTTTCTTCCCAGCATCTGGTATTCGATGAAAAATCATTGAATGGAGGAATGAACACAGGAGTGAATATAAAACCTCTGGATTTTCCATCAGCAGTGCCACCTCTGGGCTGGGTCTTAGAACTTGCCTGCAGGGCTGCCAAGCTGTCCTCCCCTATGGCCGGCTGGGCGGCCAGCACCCAGCACAGGCTCCGGGCGGCCCGGAGAAGGCTCAAAGGTGGGTGGGCTGAGTCCACGGAGCCCCCGGGCTCCAAAGAGCAAGGTGGCACTGCCAGAAGTGACCAAGAGCAGGTGAGTCTGGAGAGGGATGTAGCATAGATGGAGGGGAGGGGAGGGGCTCTAAGGATGGGGCATCTGCAGAGGGGCTGGGGTGGCAGCTGAGCCATGAGAGATGAGGAGGAAAATGACCAGAAGTGGCCCCACAAACCTGACAGCTCTCACCCCTTTTCATCTCCCCCTCCCTGTGTAGCCATGACAGCCTTAGCAACTGTTCTGAAGTAGGGGGTTCCAACAACGGGCAGCTTTTGAGTAAAGTCAGTTTTCTTTAGTGCCTGAGAATGTGGCCTATGGGATCCTAAAACCCTCATGGGAGACCCAGCACTGGCCCTCGCCCACCATGTGGCCAAATGGTGCGAACTCCTCAGTGTGCAGTTCTCTCCTCTGCCAAGTGGGGACAACTGTGGCACCCCCGCCTACCGTCTTTTGAATGGTTTCTACGTGAAGAATGTGCAGCTTACTACCTGGCACATAGTACACATTTTACTGTTTTATTACTTTTATTTTATGCTTAATTTCTAAGGGAAATCACCATAGGGAAATCAGCTAAGATACTACGTAAAAAAAAATCATAGAAGTTCTACTAAGTCTTACATAATTTTATATTCCTTATAAGAAGAGAGAAAATTCTGATAGGAGCTTAAAATGCTAAGTCATAAACATCACGTGTACTGCTTTACTTTTTAATGACAACAGACTCCAGATTTTGAACTCCTACCACCATGCGACCTGGGTTCTACAATTTTCATACATTATCTTAACCCATCACAATGACCCCTAAATTCAGCATCATTTATCCCACTTTGAAGATGAGGAAGTGGAAACTGAGATGGCTCCTGGGTTTCCTGAAGGCCACACCACTGGAAAGGACAGAAAGTTAAGAGGTGGCCTCAAGTCTGTGCCTGTCCTCAGGGCCACCATGCCTTCTCAGAGTGAGGTTTTCAGTGTCCTCGACATTATCTGGACACAGCTGTTAACCAAAAACTACGAAACGCAGGGGCTGTGTCCACTAGAAAACACCTGTGGGTTTACGAAAAAGAATTTGCTGGTTCATGTAAGTGATGAATTTTAAACTACTGATCTATGACACCCATCACATGTACAGAAACGTATTCTAAATTCTTCCTTTGAAGCTGAACATCTGTTGAACTGGCCTCCTCCTCCTGCACAGGCTGGTCCCCTGCAGCGCGTGGGGACGTTCTAGCCCCACTGACTTTGGCGTGGGGCGATCAGCTGGCCGGGGAAGGGATGCTGCAGTCATGCCCAAGAACATCTCTGAAATTCTCAACCCGGTGTGTAATGTTGGCATTGTCTCTGAGCGCCACCTCCCCGCCTGCACTACATCCTCGACACGTATGCACACACTCCGAGAGAGGTGGAGTCAAGGGAAAGAAGCAAAGCCCAGAAACAACCGAGCCCTAATAGCTCCAGCCCTACACAAGCGCTATTTTGGTCTCTGGCCTTGTCCCTGAAAAATGAACGGGACTTCTGAGTGGAAACACCAATGCCCAGTAGTAGGAGAGATCAAGGAAGGGGTGGGCCCCTCTGAACACCCTCTTCCTTCTCAGCTACTCATTCATTTGACCTTGTCCCCCCCAGAGGACAGGGAACATGCCAAGGTCTTCCAGTTTCTACACCCAACTGTCACTTTCATTTAGCTTGTCCTTAAAATGCCCTATGAGAAAACAAAAGATGAATTATGATAGCACACACTTGAAGGCCGCCAGACAGACCCGAGTATTGTGATTTATGTGCTCCTTACAGCCAACCAGAGAAGTCGGCGTGGCTGATACCAGTTCGCTCATCTTACATCTGAGGAAACTGAGGCACAGAAGTGAAGGCAATGAGCCAAGGACATGGAATTGGAAACATTAAAACTCAAATCCAGGATCCTTCTGGTCTGGATCCAGGTCCAGTGCTCTTTTATCTCAGCATACATTTTTAAAAATCACAGCCATCAGTGCTGGAAGTAGAAAAGCATAAGTAGCATTTGGGAAAGTAGCAGCACAGGGTACTAGGGTGAGGCACTGTCCACCTGTGAGACCCCCAGGTGGCAGCCTATAAATGGGCGTCTTCACCTGTGTCACAGAGCACGATGGCTGGTCCTTGACCCCACGGCTAGAGCCCGTCCCTCTCCTGCCCTGCCCTGCTTTGGCCTCGAGGGCCACCGGCCACATCCCACCTGCCTACAAGCCCCAGGGCTGAAACGCACATCTCCGTGTAACACTTGTCATCTACCGGCTCCTCACATAAGGTGGTAAATATCCTCTTCCCAGTTTACACAAGAGCAAATCGAGGCTCAGAGACAGGAATACTGATGAAGCCCGAGGTCATGCGGCCAGTTCAGGGCAGAGCTGGGAACCGCAAGCCAACAAAGGCTGCCCTTTGCTTATCTCCACTTATCACGCAGGCCCAGTGCGGCTTAGCGGGGACCTCGAGGCACTGCCGAGGCGTGGCGGACGGGCCTGGGAAACGGGCCCAGCTTTCCTGGCTTCCAGTCCGGGACTCCAGCCACGGGACCACGCCGCTCCCCCTCGGTAAATCAGTCTGGAAGCGGACAGTGGGTCTCACTAGAATGAGGCGGTCAGGTGTGAGGGTATTTTCCAGATGAATATTAGGGAAAAGAGAAAAAAAATGGAGCGCAGGTTAATGCAGAGATCTATGGCCCAAAATACCACAAGGGAAAGTACGGTAATTCACAGAGGGCTTAAAAAAGAAAACAAAGGAGGGAAAATTGAAACAAAAGTTATCTCATTGACGATCTGCCATTTCCTTTTTTCCAGTTGTTTTTTTCCCTCTTGGGAAACTGGCATCTGTCTCTCCCCTCACCAAACACATAACATGTAAAGACAAGGGCTTGACTAGCTGGCTCTAATGAGGCATTAATAGAACGTGACGGCAGAGCCCAGGTATCCACGGTCCCTGGAGGACACCGAGACGCCAGGCTCTCTGTCCACAGCCAGGCAAACAGCGTTCACCTGCTTGGGAAGCATTTATTGATACTTAGTGGTTTACACAAGGCCATGGGTTTTTCAACAGGCCCCCTTCCTGAATTTTATTGCCTGGTTCCATATTGTTTGACTAAAAATAATTAATTTTCCATAACACTCCTTACACTGAGCTTTCCCTTAGCAAAAGTGAGGTTTAAAAAGAGAACTGAGAGTTTGGCATAAAACAAACAAATATGTAAATAATCCAAAAAGAAGGAAAATCCACTTCTAGGCCAGTCACCTTTTTTAAAGTTTGAAGGAACTGCTAAACTTTCTTGAGGTTGTTAAACCACGTAAGCATGTAAAAGGGGCCCTGTGATGAGGAAATGGCTCCACTCTGTCACCATATGGACACGGACATTGGCTCTCGGTTTCCCTCCTAACAGCGGGAGCTAAAATCGGCACACCTTCCCAGGCTGCTTGGGCTGGTTCCCTTCACCTGATTTCACTGCAACGGCTGGTGTGGTAGGCAGGGTTTCTGGGAACGGCCCCCAGGGTTCCACACCCTAATGCCCAGAACCTGGGAATGAACGGTCACATCAGGTTATATTATGCAGCACTGCTGACCTTAAAAGGGGGAGATAATACAGGTGGGTCTAATCTAATCACATGGGCCTGTAAAAGCTCTCCAACTGGTGAAGAGTCTCAAAAGAGGAATGTGGGAGAAGACAGAGAGGCTACAGCATGAAAAGGGATGCACCATTGCTGGCTCGATGAAGACAACCACCTGCAAAGGAAGGCGGGCAGCCTCTAGGCGCAGAGTGGCCGGGGTTGATGGCCAGCAAGGAAATGAACCTCAGTCCTACAGCCACAAGGAACTGGATACTCCCAACAACCTGAATAAGCTTGGAAGCAGAATCTTCCTCAGACTCTCCAGACAGGAGCCCATCCAGCTCACACCTTGATTTCAGCAAAGCCCAGTGGATCCCACCTACACTCCTGACCTACAGAACTGTGAGATAATAAATGGGTGTTGTTTTAAGCTGCTATGCTAATTTGTTATAGCAGCAATAGAAAACGTATACAGTTGGCAAAGATGAATCACGAAAGCACTCAGAGACTGAGGCAGAAACAGAAAAAGAAAAGAAATCAGGGCAAGACTATGGAGAAGGCAAGGCCAGGATGAGTCTCAGGCTGGGGCTCTCTAAGTGGCCACCTAGTGCCACTTCGAGTCAACTCAGATCATCAGGGAAGTAACTAGAAGTCTCTTCTGATTTCCTAGGAAAGTTTTTCTCTTTCCAAATAACGAGCTTTTCTGCTCATGACCAACGGGTACCAGATTTTCATCAGTCAGGAAGCTCTGCTAGGTGTGACATGAGGACCATGAAATATTCGCAAGGCACAGCCTCCTGGCAGAGGATGGAAGGTGCCCAGGGCCATGTCAGAAGGCCATCCTCTCACAGGAGGTGATGCTCATGTCCTTCTGTAGACACTGCTTATCATGATCAGAAATATTTATATAAAGTGCCTAGTGCAGCGGGTTATACGTAGCAGACAACCACTATATGGTAGGTTTTGTTTCTCCTCTGATTCACGATTACGATCATTCCCAACTGCCTTCTGAGCATTTGTACCTGGATGTCCCAAAGGGTCTTCAAACTTAACACATCTAAAACTGAGCTCATGATCCACATGCCCAAATCCATATGCTTCATTCTGCTTTTGTCTTTTGGCCCCACTACCCACCCAATCATCCAGGCTGCAAAACTTTATGTCTTCTTCCTCTCCCTCCTCTCCTCCTTCCCCTCCTCACCTCCTTCCCCTCCTCACCTCCTTCCCCTCCTCACCTTCCTCTCCCACCTTCTCCTCACTCCAAAAGGACTAGTCTTCAGGTCCTGAGCATTCTATCTCCCAAAGATGTCTTGAATCCACCTCATTCACACTGTATTAGTCCAAGATTTTATTATTCTCTGCCTGGATAACAACAAAAACTTCCCCCTCTTTCTCTACTTCTACTTCGCTGCCTTCTTCAGCCTAAATCTGGTCGTGATGCTCTCTTCACTCAAGCCCTTTAGCAACCTCCCACCATGGACAAAACAGTGCCCAACTCCTGGGCACAGGCAAATTGCCCTTTTCCAACTAGCCCCTTCCTACCCTTTCAGCCTTGTCTGCTGCCACCACCCAGTGCTGTGGCCTCCACTCCGGCCACGCCATCCTCTGCCTGGTCCTCAGATGTGCCATCCTGGTTCATTCCTCCATGCCTTTGCGTGAATACCGCCTCTGTGCAGCACACTGGTCCCATGCTCTTCCACTTGGAAAACTTGCTCCTCAAGAGCTGCTTCAAACATTCCTTCAACTCGAAGCCTTTGGATATCTGGATATCAGATATCTAAACCAAAATTAATCTCTCCTTCCCTTTCTAACAGCTTTGTTGAGATAAAATTTACATACCATAAACGTAACCATTTAAAGCATTTAAAGTGCACAACCCAGAAAAATAAACAAATAAAGAGTACGACTCAGTGCTTTTTGGTATATTCACAGTTACACAGCTATCATCACAATCTAAGTTGAAAACATTTCATTACCCCTAAAATAAACCTTATACTCATTAGCAGTCACCCCTCCTTCCTCTACCCCAGCCCCAGGCAACCAGTACTCCACTTTCTATCTCTACAGACTTGCCTGTTGTGGGTAGTTCAATATAAATGGAGTTATATAGTAAGTAGGTTCATATAATATCTTTTTTGGCTGGCTTATTTCACTTGGCATAATGTCTTTAAGGTCTATCCATGTTATACACATGTCAGTACTTCATTCCTTTTAATTGCTGAATAATATTCCATTATGTGGATATACCACATCCATTCATCCATCCATCCAACACATTTGGGTTGTTTCCCCTTTTTGACTATTATGAATAACGTTGCTGTGAACAATTGTGTACAAGTTTTGTGTGTCCCATAGGATTTTGCATAAACTCCACTATAACACTGCTCACTCTTATATTTATATTCCTGTCCATTGAATAATAAAATCTTCCAGGTCCGTACCACTCAGGAACTGTGATCCCACAAGCAGATCTGATGAGTGAGTGAAGGAAGAAAGGAAGGGAGGAATGGAGTTAATAATAAGTAGATATTCTCTCTCTCTCTTTTTTTTAGTAGACATTTTCTCGAGCAGTTTTAGGTTCACAGTGGATACTCTCTGGAGTGAGGTGGAGCATACATGGTCCTATTTATTTTCAAGTAAAGAAAAGAAGAGTTTTGCCACTAAGCCAGGAAGGCGGTGGTAAAGTAGGGAGAGAATAAACCTAAACTCAACTAATGAAATAAACAACTCCAGCAACACCTTCCACACGCACGTGGATACTGCTGTACGGCTTCCCTTGTCCTTGTAGGTCCATCTCATGTGATAGCGTGGGGCCGGCAGGAAAGGCTCTATGAGAACCAAGTGAAGAGCTGGGTCAGCGCCTGCTCCCCAGCTGACCCCTGGGAACCCAAGGCTGTGTCTGCCGCCCTGGAGGATGCCCAGCCACCTAGCAGGATCCTAGCTCCTCTCCCCACACCCACCACTCTCCTTCCATCATGCTGGCTCCCAGATCAGTTTTGAGACCCACATTATTCGAATCCCATATTTCCCTGAAGGCATGCACAGGACATAATCTCTGCAAGAAGCCACTGCAGACCACACCTCCTTGGTATCCACATGGAAAGCCAGAAGGATGGCTTGTCCAGGGGTCAAGGCAGAGGATCTGTCCTTAGACACTCAGGACAGGGCCAGTGGCCAGTAGGGCACTCACTGAAGGAGTCATCTCTCTTTGGACCCCCGTGTTGGACGATTTGGATGTGATCATAAAAACTCCCATGGGCTTGTCTCCAGAATGGCCTGGAGTTCACCTCCATGGAGAACACGCCTCACCCTCTTTTGAGCTGACTAGAAACGACAAAGCACATTCAAGGAAGAGCGCACGAGCCTGACTGGTTGCTATTTAGAGCCTCTGACGGGCAACCCAGACCTCCGCGTGCCCCCCGCCCCCTGACCCCATGCGCTGGGAACGCAGGATGACGCTGCCTCAGGAGGTTCCTGGTGACAGCTCAGGATGCACAGACCCTAAAATAACTGATTAAGAGGTGGGTGCTATTTCTAAAACAGTACAGCCTGTTCTGTTCGGGATGCCAGGGGATTACGTCACGTTATCTGTTCCCATCACAAAGAGATGCTTTTCTGGCCGTCGGAGTACCGGTTCCCAACGCCTACTTTACTGAGTGGCTCCTGCACACGTTGGGGCCAGGAATACGAACCAGGTAAAAGGTAGCAGTTTCACCTTCGATCCCAAAGGAGGGATATTTGAAAGCCTTCCACCAAAGAACAGGCATTCAGGTTGACATGTTTGCTGTGTGGGAGGAGGCACCGAAACCCTGGAACTCACAGAACTCTCAGGGGACCTGAAACAGCCAAGGGCAAGGCTCACTCCCAGCCGAGGAGAGCAGCTCCCTTTCCATCAAGCATGTGACAGGTGATGTCAGGAGAGGGGAAAGTGGCCAAGCCCTTTGGTCGCTGTGCCAGGAGTAAGGGTGCAGTGTCCAACCTCAGCTTCCCACAAAGGGGGAAGAATATATGTGACCCGAGACCACCAACCACAAGCCGGAAGTGGTGAAGAGCGGACTCGAGGCTCAGGCTGCCTGGGTTTGGACCCTAATTCTGCCACTTACAAACAGCGTGCCTCGGTCAGGACACTCAAACCATCCCTCCTCTGCAGGAGGAGGTCAATGTGAGTATCTAGTGTGTCCAGTGGTTACAAGGACTAAGTGAATACTGACACTTTGAACCTTTTTAAAAGGTCTGGCACACCAAAAGTGACAAGTGTTTGTAACATACATTTTAACAGTTAGATTGCCACCCTGATTCCAGAAGGATTTTTATCAAACCATCACACACTGCTTCGTTTCTGTGTTGATGAAACTTGGGTACCAGCAATCAGAAACCTCTTCGTGCATCAACTCTTCTAAGACCGGGAACTAAGATACCATGAGATGCAGACTTTAAAGTAGTTTTTTTTTTTAAGTAATATAAATGTACACTTAAACAAAGGCAGAATCTGAACTGGCAATCTAGGTTAGATAATTTATTCAGATCCTTTTTAGTATCAAAGACAAGGAACACGTGTGATTTGGGGTGCCCTTCTAAAAATAAGCTGGGGAAGGAAGAAAAGTATTCTGGTTTTTTTTGTGGATTTTTTTCCTCAACCCCTAAATACTTCAAGCTACATAATCATTCAAAAATGATTATGATCGTCCACTCCTGTCTGGGCAGGAAGAAACTTGCCACGTGAGGATGGAAGGCAGGAACAGCCTTGGGTCCAAAAGTGTCAAACGCTTTATGATCTGTTTCAATACTTTGGGAGAAGACTTTTATTCATTACAAAAGAAAATGTAGCTTTTCTATTCAGGGACACACCACGAGCCAAACTTCAACTCTGGGCTGCGGGGTGCACCTGTGAAAACAGACTCTCCCACCTGGACCTGCCAAAGCCTGGAGCATGTGTGGCTGTCACCATCCACCCGCAGAGTGTGGGAGGGAGGGGTGCAGGCAGGCCCGGGGGTGAGACTCTGCCCACAAGACGGGGCGGAGGGTGGCTTCGCTGGGACTTGGAAGTGAGCCTCCAACACACAGTGGTTCTGACTATAAAAGCTGCGACATGACACACTGTTTTCCTATCCTTTTATTATTATGTTTTAACTAAACTCTACAGCCACAAAGATTCCAGCCTCAGGAACGCTACCTGCCACCTGCAGTGGGAAACCTCTCTAGGATCCGAATGTCATCTGTGCTGGGACACACCTCTTATGCATTCCCATTTTAAGATGTATAATGAGAGAAACAGGAATGTGTGTTTTCTCTAGAGGAGAATCCCAGGAACATAAAACCGAACACATACTCAAAAGAAATGTCTGTTAGACTTTAAGAAATAAAAAGGAACAAGAATATTTAAAATCATGAAGAAGGAGGTGGCAGAGTGGTGGGAGGGGAAAGAGAAGAAGAAAAACCTTAAGATTTAAAGCAGGTGTGACGAGGTTTTCTCTCCTCATCAGCAAGAACAAAGTAAATATTAAACAATATTCTTAATTTTGTTACACACACCCGCCATGTCCTCTCCTGGAGGAAGATGACAACAGGCGAGTGAAGCCTCTGGAACATGGGGCGGCGCTCAGAGCTACGGGGAGAGCAGAGCAGGGAGCGGCCAGCTGCAAACCAGGCAGGCAGCCTGCGCCAGCAACTGAACCCTACCGGAAACTTGGTCCTGGACTTCCCAGAGTCCAGAATGGTGAGAAGATGCATTTCTGTTGCTTAAGCCGCCCAGTGGGAGGCGTTTTGTTACGACAGCCAGAGCAGACTTGATCTGGGGACCGAGGACTGAGGAGCTGCTCTAACCCACATCTGTATATGTGGAAGAGGCTTTGGAAATGGGTAATGGGTGGAGGCTGGAGGGGTTCTGAGATGCATGTGCAAGGAAGCCTACATTTCCAGATGGGACTGTTGGTAGAAATGTGGACGCTGAAGGCAACGCTGGTGACGGAGGAAACAGGAGCACTGGAGAGAGTCTCCCTCAACTCAGAGAATACAGAGAGAATGCTGGTGGACATGTGGACACGAAGAGCCGCTCTGGTGAGGTCTCAGATGGAAAGCAGGAACGTGCTATTGGACTGGAGGAAAGGCCTTCCTTGCTGTGAAGTGGCAAAGAACTTGGCTGAATTGTGTTCTAACATTTTGTGGCAGGTAGAACTTGCGAGTGATGGAACCCACCTGAGGAGATGTCTAAGCAAAGTTCTGAAGGCTTGGCATTGGTTGCCCCGTACCACTTAGAGTAAACTGCAAGAGGAGAGAGGGAAACTTCAGCAAAAAAGAATCAGAACTTGAAGATTTGGAAAATTCTCACCCCAGTCATATTGCAAAAAAATGAGATGAGCATGTTTTGATGGAAACACTAAGGGTGTGGCTGAAGCACTGTCTGATGAGGAGATTAGAATGGGTGTGAACCACAAGTGTAATCCCCCACCTCAGAAGACGCCAGGAAGAGATGGGATTATCCCAGCAGATACGCTGCCAAGACCAGGGAGGGAGAAATGAGGGATGAAATGAAGGAAGGTCAGACTTCTTGGACCCCACAGGACTGGACAATAGGGCTGAACTGTTCACTATTCTTCAAGAAAAGAGAAAAATGACCCCCAAAGTGATTCAGAGATCACCATCATCTCGGTGTCAGAGGGTGAGATCAGCACTGGGGTTGGGTTTCAACAGGCTGCGCTGTCACCACCCAAAGCCCCTGGGGGCAGGGTCACCTGGCAGAGCTTGGGGTAGGGGGTACCCCTACCTAGTGGAGCCAGGGACCACTCCCAAGAGCCATGTGTGCGGCCAGAAGGCAGAGCATTGAACCAAAAAGGAAAATTCATGAGCCTTAAGATCTAATGGAATTATCCTTGCTAAGTTTTGGACTCATCTGGGACCCAGAGAGGCCCACGGGGCTCAAGCAGAGTGAGTTAGGGAGACAGTGGTCGGTGACGTCAGAAAGGAAAACAGGGGTCAGACCACGTGGGGCTTTGAGAGCTCACAGTTCATTCATGAGTCTGTGGTGAGTTGTTATCACCCACAGGTGGTGCTGGGGATGTAAAAACATACTCATGTAAAAACAATGGAATATAAATATAAATAAAACCCTCAACATTAACAATCACATAAATAAAGGTAAGTTCTACCAGTGAATAATTTAGCTTACTTAAAGAAAAAGTATAGGGCGCCTTGAAGGCATATAACAAGGTCACCCGAGCTAGGGGGGAGGGGACATTGGAAATGTCTCCTTGAGGATGAGACGTCCCAGCTGAGATCTGAGGTGAAGAGGATTTAACCAGGAGGATAGGGATGAGGAGGGAGGATTTCGAACAGAGGGGAGGCCCATGTGAAGGCTCTAAGATGTGTTGGAGACCAGTGTTTCCAGGAGGGGGAAGAGGACCAACCGGTGAGCAGAGATTCCCGATCCAAGGGCAGGTGCACAAGTAGAGCAGGAAGGGAGGCAGGGCCAGATCTTACAGAGCCTTGTAAACTACACTTAGAGATTCTGAACTTTAGAGCAAGGGGATGTCAGGATGCTTTTAAGTCAGAGATTTTCCCATGTGCATTTTTAATGGGAAATGGATCACAGCAACAAATAGGAATCTGCAGAGACCTACTGGGGAGCTCTCGCAGAAAGTCCAGATGAGAGACCCCGGTGGGAGGGCCTGGGGTAGCGGTCATTATACACCACCTGAAGCAGGCTCAGACGCGCTGGGCTGAAGCAACAGGCCCCAGCGGGGAACTCACAGCTGCGCTCCCCAGTGTTGAAGGCAGAGCAGGGTAAGGTCACCTCCACTAGGGAAAGGGATAGAGGAGGAAAAAGAAAAAAGTCTGGTGCCCACTACTGCCTGTGTTGAAGCTTTGAGCAAGTTACAGAGCACCGATTCCTCACCATGACCTGAGCCAGGCTGCCTGCCTGCTCTGTGACCAGGTCTGTGGTAGCCCCAAATCACCGTGGGACCAAAGCTCTCAAAAACCATTATAAGCCTGACTCTCGGCAGGGAGACCCAGAGATGAGGTGGAGGAAACCTGAAAACCACTAGAGAGGGGGAGGCAAGAAGAAGAGAGAAAGACGAATTCAATGAAACAAAGCCAAAAAAATCAACAATCGGAATAAAATTAATGCCAAATTAAGTGCATCTTACGAGACACTAGAGAAATGTGTGTGTGTGTGTATATATATATATATATATATATGAATAAATTTCATTTCAAAAGTACAAGAAATTAGGAGACAAAAACAGTAAAAAATGAAACACGAACAAATGGATATAAATAACTTAGAATCTTGGAAATGAAAAGGACAGTCATTAGAATAATAACAAATAAATGGGACAAACTCTAATCTAGACACAACCAATGGGAGAAGAAGTGAAAAGGAAACAGTCCTGAGGAATGCAAAGTCTGTATTCTTTAAATCTGTAAAAGGTGGGGGCCTTAAAAAGAGGGAACATCTAAGAAATGGTTCCAGACTTAAGGAGATGGAAGAAATGTGGCAACTAAATGTGTCACCATGTATATCTGGATGGGATTCTGGGCCAGAAATAAAAATGAGACATTGATGGGATGTTTGGCAAAATGTGAATGGCACCTGTGGACACACAGTAGTGCTGTGACAATGTCAATTTCAGTGTTGAGTTGGGAGCTATTTATTGGCTATGAAGTACAGTGTTAGGGAAATACATCCAAGCATATTTGGGAATATGGTTCAGTCTGCAGCTCATTCTCAAATGATTCAAAAAAACACAAATGATAATCATTTGGGAAAGTGAGGGGTGAAGGTAGAGAAAATAGGTGAAGGTGGTCAAAAGGTACAAACTCTCAGTTATAAGATTAATGATTAATGAATAGCATGGTGACTAGTTAACAATATTGGTATATTTGAAAATGGCTAAGAGTAAATCCTAAAAGTTCTCATCCTAAGAAAAAAAAATGTGTGACTATGTGTGATGACGGATGTTAACTAGACTTATTGTGGTGATCATTTTGCAGTACATACAAAAAGCAAGTCATTATGTGCAACACATTAAACTAGCACAGTGGTATATGTCAATTACATCTCAAAAAAACTAGAAAAAATCACTAGGTACAGAGAAGGAGGGAGGGAAAGAAGTGGTGGTTGAGCTTTTGCAGTGAAGTAGTAACAGCTGGGGGTTTGGGTGGAGAAATACAGGAGTTCTTTGTACTGTTCTTGCAACTGCTCTGTAAGTTTTAAATTATTTCGAAATAAACTCTTTAAAATATAAATATAGCAAAGAGGGGAGGGATAAATTAGGAGTTTGGGATGTGCAGGTACAGACTACTATATACAAAATAGATAAGAAACCAGGTCGTACTGTATAGCACAGGAAACTAAATTCAATATCCTGTAATAATATATAGTGAAAAAGAATATGAAAAAGAATATATCTATATAGATGTATCACTGAATCACTATGCTGTACACCAGAAACTAACACAACATTGTAAATCAACTATATTTCAATAAAGTAAATAAAATTAAATATAAATATAGAGATTTCATTATATTTGGTAATAGCCTCAAGTAAACGTATCAAATTAACATGCTGTACACCTTACACAATGTTATATGTCAATTATATTTCAATGGAGAAAAAAAGTGTGGGAAACGGCCTTATTGCTCTAGGTTATTCACTTTTCCCTATATCCATGCCTTTTGATGTATGACATTGTGGCTGTCTCGGGGTTTTGTTTTGGGGGAGGTGGGTTTTTTTGTTTTGTTTTGTTTTGGGTTTTGTTTTTTTTTTTTTTTGCTGTTTTAAAAATATATAGTGTTGTTTTAAATTAGTAATAATAATAACAGTGAACTTTAATAAGGGCTTACTATATGGAGGAAGTGCTCATTTGACGAACTTTTCTTACAGGGTTTGTCAGGAGAACTTACAGGGTTTGTAAGTGCGGAGAGTTCTACGTGGCAAAAGCAGGATACTGTTTAAAGTATTTGATATCCTACGTGTGGTGTATATAGTTAGGTCTGTTGAACTTTGTCATTGTTTTTCTTTCTGCGGCAACAAATGTAGATGCCACATTTCGAGAGTGACATGGGTAGATGGGAGCGCTTCCTGAGGAAGTGACAGGGATGGCCAGGGTATGGGAAACCCCGGGTAGGGACCAGGGAAAGGAAGCGAAGGTGTTTACACTAGAAGGAGGCGGCTTCAAGGAAACATAGAACTGCTTTCACATCCAACCAGACAGTGTGTGGAAAAGGGATTGCATTGATTTTGAGTTTAAAAGGACAAATTATAGCCAATAAATGAAATGCATGTGACAGAAGATTTTGGACCAAAAGAAAAAAAAAAAAAAAAGGAAAATGCACCAACAACTCAGGTTATCTAACACAAAGGGGGCTGCTGCACTGTGGACCAATGGCTTCTATTCCTGGAGGTCCATGGATAACCACGCTTTGGAGAAAAATTCCTCAATTAAGTTAAAAATTATACCAAATGATATCAAAAGACTATTCCAAATCTCAGCTATTTGATGACACCTCCAAAATTACAATCACTTTGATTCACTACCCCTGCAGTTGGATATTGAAATATTTACTTCATATGTAAATCTCAGAAATGCACCTGTGGGGAGGTCAGTCTGCATATAAGTGATATTTAGGAACTTCAAATACACACCAGACTGAGTGAGGATGAGAGACCATCACTGAATTAATGACTCTTCATTTGGGAAAGAACAGACCTTCTCAAAGAAATAGCAGAACAATATTTAAAGTCTGCAAAATAAATGTGTATTAGGCCACATATTTATTTCTTGTGCATCCGCATTACGTTTAAAATCACCTTATCCATTTTGACTCGGTTCTGTCCTCAGTTCTGTCCCCTACTGAGAATTTAAGAAGTCTCACAGAAAAGGTCCTTTGCAGCAGGGGTGTGCTGCTCAGGCAAGAGAGCCCCCGTCCTCCGCGCCAGGACCCAGGCAGGGATCTGAAGCCAGCCCTCCAGGGAATAACAATCCTGCTTCTGCTCCGAGGTACAGGGTCTCCTCCCATACCCGCGCTCTCCAGGGAGGTAGACGTGACCTATTCAGAGTAAGGAAGAAAAACTCAAAGGACTTAAGTGTGCCAAGAAGGATCTTTTTTTTTCTTTCCGAGTCAGCAACAGTTTGAATGCTTTAGCTGAGCTCATTGGAATGGCCTTCAGGATGGGGGGGAGGGGGAGGGGAAGAGAGGGGTAGGGCGCAGCTGGAAAGGGGTAGCATGCGAGGTCCCTGGTGGGGCTGCCTTTGATTAGGGTGGTGGTCATCTGAATAGGCATGGGAGATAAAATTGCATAGAACTATATATATATATGGGCATGCACGCTCACAAACACACAAATACAAGTGTAAAAGCTGCTGAAAGCTGACTAGAACCTGTAGCCTGCTTAACAGTTTTGTACCAATGTCAATTGCCTGGTTTTGATACTGCACTAAAGACAGAGGAGATGACAGCACTGGGGGGAGCTGGGGGAAGGTTAAAGAGGACTCTGTACTATTTATGCTACTTCTTGTGAGCCTATAATCATTTCAAAATAAAAAGTACAAAATAAAAGGAAGGAGAAGGAGGATGGCCCTTTGGTCACTTGCCTCAAAGCTATGAATAAAGAAGGAAATAGGAAAAGAGGGAAAGAAGGGGAACCCCATAGGAGCTGGACCGCCTGTTTCCTGGATCCCTGAGGTACACAAAGTCCCTAACAAGGCTTCCTTCTCCAGTCTTGCCTCCCTCAACTCCGTCTTTCTCTTGGCCACTGGATATGCTTTTAAAAAATTTGACCAGGTCTCTCTCAAGCTTGCCCATCACTAACAGGGCACTTTGCCCTCCTGCTTTCCCCACCCCGTGGACCTGGCCGTCCAGGGCTGCCTGCACACTCCTTGCCGTCTAACATCTCCACTCAGGCTCAGGCTGATGCCATGGCCAAGTATATGCCCCTCCCCTCATCCTTCACCAACTCTCCCTCCTCTTCCCAGTTATCAACTCAGCAACCGAGACTCCAAGGCGTCTCTCCTCCCCTGACCCAGGGCTGAAGCTAAGCCCGCCTCCTCGGTGCTCTGCTTGCTCCTGGCCAGGGATGCTCAGCTCTGTCTGGGCACCTTCTGCTCAGAACAGGGGCCCAAACAGTCAGAACAGATAAAGAAGAAAAGGGATGGACAGCAGGGCGAGGGCAGGGAGAAGCACTCCTGGTTATTTCCCCGGTGGGCTTTGTGCAGTAAGCGTAAGTAAGGACGGGAGGGCTTAAATAAGAGAAGCTGGTGGAAAAGCAAAGTTTTTACAAGCAGCCATCTTTGGGCCCCGTTTGTGATCCTAGGGCCAATAAAAATTTTAAGTCATCCTGATAAAGACTCTGGAAGACCACCATGTGACAATTTCAGCAGGCAGAATATGCCTTACAGCAAGTCAGCGGGGATGTGCTCACAAGCCCCAGGGGACAGCCCCACACAGGAAGGGAGGGACATATCCCCATAGAAGGGGCGTGAGGTGCACCTGAGGACTGTTGTCCCCGGAGAGTCCGGAGGGCCTCCGTGTGGGTCCTGTCAGAGGCTCACTGACTCAGAGAACATCAGATCTTAATGATTCCAGCCCCGTCGTTTTATAAATGAGGACTCTGAGGCCTGAAAAAGTGATGTGCTATCCAAAACTTCAGAACAAGCAGCTTGCTTTGGGGGTGGGGGGTCATTTCCCCAAATTTAAAGCATCACTTTGCTCTAACTAACCTTCCTGACCCTGAGCAGAGGGGCTGCCGTGGCCGCCCCCTCCCACAAGTGGCCTGTCAGTAGCCTGTCCCACCGGTCACAAATGCATTGCAAACAACCAGAGAGAGGGAGTTACTGAGAGCAACACTCAAACTTCACTTTTTTTTTTTTAAGCAAAATGAAAACAAATAAATAACCCAGAGTCTTTGTGACTAACAATTCCTAGCACAACTGCATAAGGTATTTGTAGAGAACCATTCACAGAACCCTTTGGAAAGTTTCGGAGTGTTTTCCTAGAGGCCCACGCGCTGCCCGGAGCCCACTGTGAGCTTGAAAGGCTTTGCCCTGACACTTTCCACTTCCTGCTCATCCTCCTGTTACCAGGATGTTGGGGGGGGGGGGGTGCAGCGCGGAGGATGAGAGAAACTTCCTGCGGCCGCAGAGCTGAGCCCGGGCTGACCCGAGCTGGAGGAGGCTCTGTCCAGCGGAGCCAGCGAGGAGGAAATCTTGTTTCCTCTTAAGTCACCTAAGAGGTGGCACAGAGGGATGTGTAGGAAGTCAGTTAATTGTTGCTCAAGTCACAGTCTGTTTCTGAAACATGAGAATCGTGGCTCTGATTATCTCAGAGCCGAGAGAGAGGAGGGAACTGAAGGAAAAGTTTCCTCCGTCACTTGGAGAAGCAGCAGCACTGGCTGAAGAGTGGCCATTGGCTCGAGAAGGTCACATGCTGTTCTCGGCCACCAGAGCCAGACCCCAGGCACTGCGAGTGCGTCACCCTCCGGTAACCAAAGGCCAGTGGGCGCCGCACTTAGCTCTATGCCAAAAGCAGGCAGGAAAAAAAGTCTAGTTTTGAAAGCTTCTTCTCGATAGTTCAAACAGGACCATTCACATGCTTGGGAGGGGGCCCAGGGAAGGAAGACATTTGGGAACCATTGTTAGCTGGAGAAAAAAACACTCACACTGTAAACATGTATAAACGGCCTGGGTAACTTAGTTGCCTAAGATCCTGTTGAGAACTTTTACTCATTACTCTTGTTATTGTTACTATCGGAGACATCCCCTCCTACACATCCTTCCTTGCTCCTGGCAGGAGACATGTCTTGATCAAAAGCAACGAGTACTCACTCTCCCTTCCAGTGATGAAGGATGGGGCTGGCTGGGATGATGGGGAAGTACACCGTCAGAGCAGTTTTCCACCATTAGTAAGGAATGGGGGTTTTGATGGGCATTAGTCAAGCAAAAAAATGTAATCCAAATAGTGACTTCTGAAAAGGAGATACACGCCCCATGATTTCAAAAGCTATGAGGAGCAATTTAGGAATACCTCTCAGAAAGGGGACCCTGACAACAAGCTTTCTATCAAACCCACAGAGACAGGATACATCACGGCCAGGGACTCAATGGTCTCAGCTAGGGATTTACATCAAAGAAGCCTTAATATAAATATGGCAGCCTGAAACAGGGCTGCATTTTTTCTCATTAATTAAGGGCTTGGTCCAACCTTATTTTGCCAGCAATGAACACCTGACATCGAATGTGGAAGTTCATCCCTTAAGGTCTAAGTCCAGATGCCACATCTTCCTGGAAGCCCTCCTGGATTCCCCAATCAAAATAATCATCCTTTCTTTATGGTCCCACAACACCTGCCTCCCACCTCTACCTCATTTCCTCTGCTTTGCATAGGAGTTCCTTGAACACACAGCGTCTCCTTCCCTAAACTGTAAACACTTCAGGGATGCGATGCAGTCCGAAGGACTTTGGAGTCACATGAAATTAAATCCCAGCTCTGCTTGGTATGAGCTCTGAAACCTTAAGCAAATTCTTTACCCCACCTAAGGCTCAGTTTCATCATCTGTCAAGGGACATCATAATATTACCTACCTCACATTTATTTTCAACACCTATGTGTATGCCGCACACAAGTTTAAAACAAAGACAAAGCAATAAACAAGAGGCAAAGGCTCCTCTCACCAGGAGCCTTCACTCCAGGGGAAGTACTGTAAGGGGCGGTTGGATCAGGCCTAAAGCGAGCTTCGCTGGCACATAATCAGCTCTAATTAAATGTTCATGTAATGGACTATTTAATCCAAAACAAAAACGAAAACAAAAATAAACCTCAGTCAATGAGTGAAAGGTGTAAGAATCGTGGACAAGCCTTTCAAGGCGGAAAGCACGGCCTTTATTCTCCAAATGCTTTGAAAATATTTATCCACGTCTGGGAGTCTATCCTAAGGAAATAACCTTTTTGGAGGGGATTACTACTCACTTCCTAAAGACTGGAAATTCAAAAAAATAAAGATTGTACTCTGAGATTTAAATATAAAAATCACACCCATAACAAGGAAAGGAATACTTGTACCATGGTCTTCAATGTTGGTTAGAAATTCTCTCCTTCACTCCGAAGCCCAGGGTCTGGGTGAGTGCACAGTATTTCTGGTTTAGTGTTTTCTGAGGTGAGTGCTGGAACCAAGATGTTAGAAAATGCTCTCCCATCGCCCGCTCTTCTTTGCAAGAGAAAAGAAGTTGGGGCATTTCGACATTTGGCATGGCCTTCCACCTCACCCCTAACTCTCCCACTGGGAGCCCCCCATTCTCATCGATTGACCACCTGTCGTCAGTGGTTCCCCCTTCTCACTGAAGCAGCAGCCAGGGTTTGGAGAGCTGCCTTCCTTCCCTCCGACCCACCTCCTTTTCTGGTGCCAACTCCCCCTCAGAGGAGACTTACAAGGAATTGTTTGTGTAGGGAGTGGCTCAGCCTCCCTCTCAGTCCCCGCTACCACCCCGTCCTTCCCAGCAGCTGGCTTTGTTGCTGCAACAAATGGGAACTCTTTCCTAATGTGGCACAGAGGTGTCTGTAGGCAGCCAGCCCTGGGACACCACTGGCCACAGCTGGCTACATGTGGCTTTAGAACTTGTTTGTGCTCCAGGGTGACTAATGCTTACCTACCTCGCTCCTACTCATCTGGTACTTGGAACACAATGCACCGGCTCCCCAGCCGCTGCCCAGTCATTCACAGGCGAGGCAGAGGGACTGGCTTTGGGTGGGACTGGAAGGCAGGGCCCCAGGGGCCCCCGGGACTGGGAGATGCTGGGGCAGCTTCTTCTCTGGAGAGTTTCTGCTCTTTCCACTGATTGGAAGCTAGTGGGTGGTCTGGGTAAAAAGCAGGGAATACACTCAGAAGCCTCTGACGTTCTCCTCCAGTTGAACAAGCCTTTCTTTACAAAATAGTTTCACGTTTAAATAAAGAAAGCTAAGTTGAATTTAGTCAAGGACTTAGAGTGACAGGCTTTAGGATTGAAAGAACTGAAAAGCAAGCAAGCGAGTGAGTGAGTGAATGAACGAATGGACTGATGAGGAAACACAGAGGAACAGGGGAGGCAAGGAGTCATGTATTCTAGGAATTTACCCAACAGGTACCCTCCATCCATGTACGATGACTAATGAACAGATAAAATAAATTACGGTACATCCCTGTCATGGAATACAATACTATGCGGCTGTTTGAAAAACGAGATGTCAATATACATATGGGTATGAAAATGGCTACAATCCACTTTGTATGAAGAAGACAAAAGGTAGGAACAGAGCAGCATGGATACTATTTATGTGAATAAAATTGTTTTAAATATGGTTATAACTACATAGACTATCTCTGGAAGGACACAGCCTAGTCACAGTGGCCGTGTGTGAAAGGAGAAAAAGATGGCTGGGGCCAGAGGTAGATGGACACTTCCTCCTCCAGTGAGTATTTTTTGAGTTTTACAACCTGTACATATATTACCTATTCCAAAATACTCATATATTTTTATTAATAAAAAATAAAATTAAAAGCATAAGGTAGATTTCTGTCTGTAGAAATAATCATATCAATATTAAAAATGAGAAAATAAGTCCCACAAAATATATACGGTATGAAACCATTTATGTTTTAAAAACTGCTCTGCATGTGCGTGTGTAACATGTTAAGAAAATATTGGGAGGGAAACGGTGAGGGATTTACACATTTTATTCTGTATATTTCTATATTATTTCAAGGTGTTATAACCTGTGATTATTTAGTAATTAAAACAGAAATTAAAAAAAAGAAATCGCTCTATACATACTGATCAGTTCTTACCTCTGAGATACAGTGTTAGCTAAAAAAGAAACAAAAAGTTATGTATATAATGCAATATCTGTGCAGGAAATTTGCAGATGACTGCAGGGAGATCTCTGAAAGGACCTACGTGGAACTGGCACCAAAGGTTCCCTCTGGGGATGGATCAATGGGGAAATTTCATTCCATGGTGTGTAAGTTGCAATTGGGTAATTTTGTGCCATATGTACACACTACCTAGTCAATATTTTAAATTATTTTTATTTTAAAATATAGCTCTTCCTTATTAGACTAGATTATGCCAACAATAAGAGTAAAAGCCTAAAAGAACTTGGAAAATCAAGTGGTTTATTTCCCTTAACACACGTGCACGTGACTCCCATTCTAGAACCTTGCTTTCTCGGGAGCTGGTGCTCAGAGGAACTCACAAAAACACCCCCTCAAAGGCCAAAGCACAACTACGCTCCTACATGCTCAGCACTCAGCATCCTTTTGACACCACCTGGAGGCCCCACCCGGCAGAGAACAGTATCGAGCCAAGACTAAAATCAAACTATCACAATATTTGCTGTAAGCAAATTAATCATTCAAGAGTTGTTCGTTGAGTGACTACTATGTGCAGAGACTGGCAACATGCTCCCATTCATCTCTTAAATGTACCAGGACCACTGACAATGAAGCCCATTTTTTAAAAATCAAATTAATACAGTTTGATAGAATGTTTATTCTTCATTCTACCTTCTTCAAAGCACAGGTAGGGGGTAGAATGTACCTTCTGTCAAAAGTCCCCTCCTCTGGACAAAGTCACAGTTTCATGCATAAATCCCCAATTTGTCCAGGTGTTTAACATGTAGCTCCTAAAATAATTGCTCCAAAAAAGACCACAGTTTTCAGGAGTCCCAGAAGATGGTCCCTTCTCTTCTCACCACACCCACCCTGACCCAGGCTCGGGGGTCAGCTGGCGGCCTCTTTACTGGGCTCCTCCCAGCTCTGCCCGCCCCTCCCCACTGGGCACCACTAACAGGATGATGACGGGTCACCACGAATCCCCGACTCTCCACCGGTACCAGTCCCACTGCCAGAAGGTCCTCCCATCACCTACCATCTGAAGCCTGCCATCAAGACCAGCCTCAGCCTCAGCACTTCTGTCCCTCTCCAACCACGGTCCTAGACAGCCCTCTCCCCCTCACTACAGTCCTTCCGGGGACTGCAGTATCAGAGTGCACATCCTGGGACAGATGACACTTCTCTGATTGAGCATTCCATGATTCATCTCTGCTGGTGACAGCTACAGTGAGAAGGACCTTGGGCTTGGGAGTGGGAGGAGTGGGCTGGCAGGACAGGAGTTGTGGTTCGGTGGTCCAGCAGGGCAGAGAGGCGGGAACCAGGTCATTTGCACCAGGGCCTTCTCACCACCTTCCTGTCTTTGGGGGAGAACCCTAGATGGGAGACAGCAGGAGAAACAGGCAGCCTATGCATCCCGGATGCCTCAGGCCTGGTTGGGGGACTGGTGTGAGGGCAGAGATGCTGGTTCCTCCCTGGGCCTCCCCCCACCACCTCAAGGTGCTTTCATCCCCGCCCCCGGCCGCACCTTCTCAGCCCTCAGGTTACTGGAGCCACTCCACCAGGGGGCCTGAGGGCCTGGGAATCCTCCCCCCAGGGCAGCCCTGCCTAGTGAAGGATGGGTGCTGGAGTAATTCGGAGACATAATTAACATTCCAAGATTCTTCCACAGAGCTGGGCTGAAGCCACTCCTGGGGCCTCCTCCTGAAACACACCCTCGCCTGGGGACCTCGGCTTCCTGGCCTGAGTCTTCTGCTCCCTCACCGTCTCCCCAGGGAGTGAGTCCCAAAAAATCACAGGTGCGGGAGGCCTACTTCTGGGGAGCTGGGCCTTGACTCCTCCTGTGCTGCGTCTCACTGACCACACTGGACGGCGAGCAGCCAAGGTCTACAAGCAGACTTTGCTCATAACCATCTCCTCCCTTACTGGGCCCTCCCTACGCTCCGAGCACCACGCTGGGAGGCCTCGGCCCATTCTCTCTCAATTCCTCAGAACAAGCCTACGGAATGGTATCCCTGTTTCACAGATCAGAACACTGAGGCTGAGGAATGGGGCAACTGGCCCAAGGAGACACGGCAGGGCCAGGCCCTGCTCCCTGCGTGTGTAGCTATCATTCTAGACTCTGTACGCACCATGTGCCCACCCCAGGGCCTCCAGATCACACTTGCTCGGCATTCTTTACTGACTGCTCTGAATGGGAGAGCCCTCAAAATAACCGGAAAGACGCCTCAGAACAAGCAGACCGCAAAGGGAAATAACCAATTTTACAAAAATCTAAAGTAATCGACTTAGGGGTGGGGGGGGGGATTTAAAAACAGTTGGTCTTAAGATCATGGATTTCCATCATCCCTCCCAACCCTCCAAAACCCGGGGTAGAAAGCAGGTCTGAAGCCCCTGTGGCTGATCTGATCCAGCTTTGTAACTTTGTAGCTACCACTCTTCCCCTCGTTACAGAGGAGTTTACCTTCTTCATTCCCTCTGCCCGCCCAAACAGACCAGGTGAGAATTTTTATAGAAATGTTCTTTGTACACATATAAAAAGTAAAGGGGGAAAAAGGTGAATACTGGGCTTTTCCGGCTGTCAGGAAACGGCATCTATAAAGCCAAATTCAAAACATAGATATTGTGGGTCATAGGAAACAGTACCACAGAGCAGCATATAAAATTCTTCTGAAAATCAATTAAAAATTTGTCCCTTTGTTTGCTTCTTTCATTGGAGAGTGGTTCTATGAGCTAGTTTAGTAGGTGGTTATCAATGTATTTTAACAGCAACACAGCACCCTTATCAAAAACACTGGACACTGCTCATCTAAAAGAAAAAAGAAAAGAAAGCTCCATTGTGTTTACTAAGCTTGCTGCCCCTCTTAGATACCGTTGTTTGGGGCTTAAATTGCGAGTCTATGGAGTAGCACCTGTGGCCCTTCTCTTCCTTGTGCAGACGCAGCAGTGCCACGTGGGTGGGGACGGGGCGGGGACGGGGGCAGTAGTGCGTCTACGAAGCAGCACTGAGAGGCAAGGGGAGCTGCAGAGGGGGTGCCATGCCCAGTGGCCAAGCCGGAGGCAGGAAGTGAAAAATGGGGGACCAGAGAGGCAGCTTAAGGAAGTACGTATACTGAGGACCATGGGAGTCCTGATGATGATTCTCATCATCAGAAAAGGAATCTATGAATATTGAAAGGAGAAGGCAAAACAGAAAATTGATGTGTTAGATCAGAATGAGATGCCTCAGTGTGCACTCACTTTATAATACGTGTACAGGGATAAATACTGACATAGGTGGGTGCATGCGTCTGTGTATGAACCAGATCTTGGGCCTCTAAATCTCACCCTCCACTAAAAGGAACAAGAGCCCCTTGGCGAAATGGCGATTTCTAGTCTGGGGCCATGAGCCTGGAATGTCTGGTGACACAATGCAAGGAACAGCTAAAAGAATAATGGGGACATGACAGGTGCTCTCTGAAGAGGTTCCCACTGGTCAAACATGTAGCACCTTGAGCACCAAAACTAGATAATGGTAGTAACAGGCAGCCCTGTGATGGAATACTACTAAGCAATAAAAAAGAATGAAATCTTGCCATTTGTGACATGGATGGATCTTGAAGACACTGTGCTAAATGCAATAAGTCCAAAAGAGTAAGATAAATACCACACAATTTCACTTACATGTGGAATCTAAAAAACAAAACAAGCAGACAAAACAAAAGCCAGACTCAGGTACAGGGAACAGATTGGTGGTCACCAGAGGAGAGCAGTATAGGGGTGGGGGTTGGGGGGGAATAAATGGGTGAAGGGGATCAAGAAGTGCAAACTTCCAGCTATGAAATATATAAGTCATGGGGATGTGATGTACAGCCTGGGGAATACAGTCAATGAGACTGCATTAACTTTATATGGTGACAGGTGGCAACCAGATTCTTTTGCAGTGTATACAAATGTCAAATCACTATGTTGTACACATAAAACCAACATAATATTGTATGTCAATTATGCTTCGGTAAAAAAATCTGCCCATTAAATCACATGAATTCATGCATCCATTTGTATATATGTGAATATTATGTATTATATATATTATATATGGATATTACATATGTGACTATTATATATATAACAGTCATATATATAATATATATAATAGTTATTATATATAATAGTCATTTATATATAGATGTATGTGTGTATATGTGTGTGTGTGTGTGTGTATATATATATATATGTATATATAAAACAAGCAAATAAATGGAGAAAGGAAATTCTGCTTACAATGGAATGTCAGCAGAAGGCAGAGGAATGATAAAAATACAAAATCATCATTTGACAACCATCAGGGGTGGCTGATTCAGGACGGAGTCATCTGTGGAGACTTAGGCTGGTGGGAACAGGATATTGATGTGATCACCTCACAAAATCCTTATCAGTTATGAAGGCAAAATGGGAACTTTTTGTTGAGAAACATTTCCAGTGATGAGACAGCTGACAACTGCTCAGTGCACAGCATCATCTCTATAGGATTCCTTCCAAGAATGCATGGCCTGTCTGGACAGGAGGAGCTATCAGACAGACCCAGGGGTGGGCCACCCTACAGAATGAAAGACCAGTACCCTTTCCATTCAAGGTCCTGAAAGCAAGGGAAAGACTGAAGAACAAATCCAGATCAAAAGACACTGTAGACACTTGACCTCTAAATGCAACATATGACCCTGAATTGTATTCTGGACCAGAAAGAAAGAAGTGGCATCGTTGGGACAGTTGGCAAATGAAACTGGAGTCTGTGGATGAAGTGACAGCACCTGAAAGGGACCTGGATGGCCGTGGGATGGTTGTGTAGAAGTGTCCTCGCTTGTAATAAACTATAATGGAAAATACATTTTTTAAAGAATTTAGATATATACACATACATATGTATAACCAAATCACTTTGCTGTACACCTGAAACTAACATAACATTGAAAATCAACTATACTTCAATAAAAATAAAATTTTGATACAGTTGATACAGTTTTTTAAATAGATTATTTTTAAAAAAGCCATATGGGAAAGGAAAAACATAAATGGTTTAGAAAATATCTGAAATATAATTCCAAAGGGCTCCCTCAGAAGCCAAACCCAACTCCGCGCATCACTGTCGGGAAGGAGGACTGCCAGACGTGTGTGGATGCAGATGCTGCTGCGGCAAAATGACCTCCATCCACCTCTGAAACAAGGACTCATCAGTCACAGGCCCTCTGTTACAGCTCTGCTCTCGGGCGCATTAGCTGCCTTCTGAGCCTCGGTTTGGTCCTGTGTCATGGGGATCATCACACCTATCTCACCAGTTGTTATGAAGATTGTGGGGACCATCTAGAAGCAGACCACGTAGGGTCAGTTGTTGATGCAAACTTCTCACTGAGAACTCACTATCACTCTGGATTTACGCTGAGCATCAGTGAGGTTTTGGATTTCTGAAAGCTTAACTTTCACCCCTGAGTTTGTCACTTAACAGTCTGTATTTAAAGAAAAGAAAGCAATCCAAAAACTGTTGCAATTAGGCATTGGGATCATTATATGCAGAAAATGGGATAAAAGGGACTTCAGGCACATTTATGATTCTGATATGCGGTGAGACGCCCACTGTTTAAACAAATTCGTAACTTGCTGATTGGTATTTATTTACCCTGTGCTGGGCAGAATGTGCACGGCAAAATGACCTCCATCCACTTCTGAAACAAGGACTCATCAGTCACAGGCCCTCTATTACGCCCTGAAATTTATGACATCTCAAATAAAATGCCTGTTTCTGACATCTGCCGGCCTTGTGATGGGGTTTCAGTATTGACCAATATTGACTTGTCCGTTTTTTTGACTGCAAGCTCCTCAAAATCCATCTTTGTAACCCACAGAGGTCGCCAGCGATGGGTCCAGAATTTCTATATAGGAGAGGATGAGATTAAAAGGAGGAAATTCAGGAACTTGTCTTGAAGGAGTGTTTTTGTTTTTTTTTATGTAGCCAGTACATCTTTGAGGCAAGTTTAACAAAAATAGCAAAGTTCCTTTAGAATTTCACACAGAATTGAAAAACAACATTTGTTCAGATCAAAAGATATTATGAAGATTACTATTATCATTGCCAAGTAGCTTTAGCAGGGGCTTTTGGAGACAATGATGGGGCAGGAGGGTGTAGCTCAGTGGTAGAGTAGCTGCCTAGTTTGCACGAAGCCCTAGGTTCAATCCCCAGCACCTCCATTAAAAACTAAATAAATAAGTAAACCTAATTACCACCCGCCCAAGAAAGAGTGAGAGTGGAGTCAATGACGGTGACAAACCCACCCTTGAGCTCAGCCACAGTCCTCAGCTCACTCTCATGCCAGCCCACCCCTGTCTTGCCAGCTGCATTTTAAAGATGTTTAGACTCAGCTCCCAACCAGTGACAAGGCAGAGTCGGTCGCTGCGCCCTCACTATGCTGTTAGGTGCTTCTCCGTCTATCCTGAGACTCACACTCAGGAAAGAAGGCAAGCCGCGTGAGAAATAAAGGCAAATTCAGCCCAAAGAAGGTGCACAACTCATCACAGCTACGGAGTCCTGGTGGCGAGGGACTGCAGGAGGGACTGCAGGGACAGGGCCAGCGGGGATTCCTGCGGAAGGAGCCCGGGGAGGCGCCAGGTCAGCAGACTCAGCACTCGTTGTTGCTCGCTGCTGATTGAAAACAAAGGGCAAGGTAAATGTTATTTCGGATCCTCTCGCCGAGAAAGACGATTCAAGTGTTAAGGGGAGCCCTCTCAGTTTTTTAAAATTGATGACATCCCCCCCAAGGAGTCCAAGTGATGGAGCGCCCCCCACCACCCACCACCAGATGCCCACGCTCCACCCTTCATTCTTTCCAGGGACTCCTCATAGCCTCGACTTGCCCATCTCTCTGATGATCTTTCCAGCAAGAATGGAAGCAGGAAAAGCAGGCTTTGGGAGGTTCTGGCAAGTTGACCCAAGGGCGGGGCCACCTCCGAGGGCCACCCTGCATCCACAGTTCTGGTGTGTGGGTGCAGGGCCAGGTGCCCTGGGGGAGGCATGAGCCCTCGGGGTGCAGCCTCTCAGGAGCCATAATTGGTTCTCAGAGGGCCTTTGAGTCCACAGCCAGACTTCTTGAAACAACAGAGCTGTTTGAAGCTCAGAGCATTCTCTCCCATCCACAGAAGCCATCCTGCAGATCTGAAACACTTAACTCACTGATCATTAATCATGAGGAACAGGTTTTGTGGCCAGTACTCCCGCACAAACACCCAGCTGCCATTAACTTGTACTGCAGATGTCGATGGGTGCGAAGGCTGGGCTCTGAGCACCAGAAATGAGTTCCTCTCAGCTTGGGGGACGATGAGGTGAAAAGAGAGATTTATGCAATGCAAGCTCTCTCTCTCTTTTCTTTCTTCCTTGGATTTTTCTCTATCTTGAGTAAAGTTCAGTTTTTAGAAGATCAAGCCCGGTTGTAAACACAGTCTTTAAAACCTTTGCACTGCTTTACTGCAGAATTTATGATTTGTTTACATTTGAGGCGAGGAGCGGGCGAGAGGGGTAATCCTGGGGCCTCTGGTAGACTACTCAAAAGAAAAAAGGGAATGCGGGACACACGAATAAAAATACTTCCTTGTTCCATCCATGATTTGTAGGTGCAGAATTCTCCCAAAGAGAAAGGTCATGCCCTAAGGAAATTGGCCCAGCTGGCCCTTTGTCACCATTAGAATAAGCCCCTGACATCTTAAAAGAAGCTTCCAGAAATCCACAGATTGCAGGATTTGGAAACTGCACGTGAGAGAGCCAATGAGGCAGGTGCCTCAGGTGTTGCCTTCTGGGAACTAAAGGACCAAGAAAGGAGAGGAATGAAAATACTTGGGTTCTGGTGAGAACGCGCACCTGCTCCCTACTCACACCTCCTGGAGAGGCGACCTCCAGCAGACAGCACACTCCCCCCCAGTCCTCACCAGCCACGGGGCGACGCTGGTACTCACCACTCAAAGGTGCAGTGAGGACAAGAGACAGCAAGTGGAAGCACTAGACAATGTTAGTCCTACAAGATGTAGAATATATTCTTACTAGTGACGGTGATAATGGCAATGATAAATAATTTCAAAACCAACTCTCAGTCTCTACTCTAGAACGAATGGGTTTTAGAAGTAGAGAAATATTCCCCTTTCCTTATCTGGCCAGCCAGGAGGACAGCTGCAGCTTCTGCAGGGCAGCCTCACCTGCAGGCGTTCCCAGCGCAAGGTGAGCCTGAGATGTCTTCCTTCGGAGGGAGTGCTGAGGTCATGGGGTTGGGGGCATCGCCGTGTCAGTGGCAGAGAATCACTGGCGTGGGTGAGGTCAGGAAAACTGGGTTCCATCTGGGGTCTGTCACTAACTATCTCTGAATTTTCAGGGAAGTTACTTGATCTCTTTGGATCCCTCCAAAGTTTAGGTCAGAGATAAACCATAGGTTTCCTAAGTCATTCCCAGTTCTAGAATCCTATGACTCTCTATCAGGCAATAAGAAGATAAGTCAAAAATAATAAATAGTTAACTTCAGGATAGTTTTTTTTCTTCCAGGATAGGTTACATGTTAAGTAACAAAATGGATTCGGCTGAGATGGATTGTGAATCAACATCAAGCAAGAATTAACTTGGGTTTGTTGAGAGTTTTGACTTACTCCACAACTCATATCTACACTGGGCTTGTCAGCCACTCTTACTGTTTGAAAGACAAGACTAAAAATCTTCAATTATTGATTTAAAGAATTTGAGTAATACTGTTTGGCTTCTTACCAGACATCTTAAAGAGAGAATGTATCAATATTTGGATTAAACAAACAAACAAAAAAGATGTAAGAACATCTGTGCCCTGTCGGTTATTAAGATAGTCCCCATTTCAGAATGAGGTAGATTTTGTTGCCAGCATAAAGCTGCCCTGGTGTCCAGCAGGAAGAAGTAGAAACAATTTGAATTCATGTATGTTCTAGGCTTCTTAAGGCTTCTTTGAATCTAAAATGCATTACCTAGGAAGGGAGCGTATAGCTCAGTGGTAGAGTGTGTGCTTAGCATGCAGAGGTCCTGGGTTCAATCCCTGGTACCTTCACTAAAAATAAATAAATAAACCTAATTACCCCTGCTCAAAAATTAATAAATTAAAGATGTGACCTAAAGTTGACTGGACGAGATCACATAAGTTTGGAGGGAACTCCTTATCAGGTTTAGATTGTATCACGTAATCCTAAAGCATGAAGGATTCAATGTGAGTGGGAAACTGTAATAATAATATATAATTACATTACTTTCTAATAATATATATATGCTATACAAGTTCAGAGCACCCTTTCTGACCTTGATCTACAGCCTGCCAAGTTTCGGGGGAGCTGAAAGCACCAAGCAAGCCTGAGAAGGTATAAATGACTTCTGGGACGTTTTCAGGCTGCAGGTTTAGGATGCACTTTGCCGTTGCCTAATTTCTGGAAGCTGCACCATCTGCTCATGAGGGCACCATTCATCTGTGCCTCATAAGCCACATGCCAGTCTGTGGAGGGTGCCCGCTGGGCGAAGGGGACTGGCGAGTCCCACCCACTTTCCCACCACACTCCCGCGGGTGAATCTGTGGCCGAGGGCTTTGTCTGGGGACAGCAGGGTGGTAAGTGAGCGCTCCTGCTCGCAGGCTCTCTGACGTGGGTGGGGAAGATCCGCAGGATGAGGCCAAGCAAGGTGTCAAGTCCCCCAAGAGCAAGAGGCCTCCGTCTGTAGGGCAGGCAGGGAACGCACGCTTCCAATGGAAAACTCATTTTCTTGCCCCAAAAGACGTCCCCATGTACTTCCTTTAATAAAACAAGTGACTCAGGAGTGACTGAGGGCTTTTGTCTGCCTGGGGCACTGCTAGAAGAGTGCCTGGCACGCAGGAGATGTTCAAAACTTGTTGAAGGTGGATGGAATGGTCTTAACACATAAAACATGGCTATTAAAAAAGTAAAATTTCACCTCAGTCTTGGAACTTGATTCATTAACACAAGGCCCCAAGCGTGCCCATATTATGGATTTATCGGGTATTTTGGCTGCAAGGAGCCTTATTTAGTACAATTACCTTACCTCACAGATGCAGCATCTGGGACCTAAGCTCCCTACATGATTATAGCAGAAGCACATGACTGGGAGTCAGAAACAGACTCCAGGCCTGCTGTCTGCCTCTCTGCTCTTCAGCCGGAAGTTCATCTGTAAACCTCTCCAGGCAGGGAGCAGGCAATGCAGTGTGCTGGTTAGGACCACAGGCTCTGAGTGACTTTCACCCCCGCTAGCTATGTGGCCTGGATGTCTCTGAGCCTCAATTTTCCCTCCCTGTAAAATGGAGCTAATGATAGCACCTACCACATTTCACTGTTGTGAGGAGTAAATAAGGGAAAGCATGTAATCCCACTGCCTCTGCGGAACCAAGAAGAGGAGGATGATTCTCTGTGTAAAGATAAATTGTACCGTACACGCAATCCCGGCCAGCCCAAGGAACATTTGTGCTCCCAGGACACTGTGAAGAAATCATAACCCTCATCAGAAGCCACACGTGCATCTGAGAGACATCAGAGCCAATCTCTGCTGGCGGACAGTGCCCTCTCCTAGGCATCTCCCAGCCACGGAGGAGAGGAACCGAGTATGACCCCCCTGCTGCAGAAGCCTGTTTGGGAGGAAAAAATGACCCAAGGAAGTGACAAAAAGGCAAAGTGGAGTGTAAGAGCGTAATTGCAGGATATTCCTAAACTCCAACGCTAAAACAAAAGGATTCCTGAGTAACGTAAACTTTACACAGCGTCTAAGAGCAGGACTCATGGGTTTCACAGGAGGAAGAGTTCCCATTGCATTTGCCTGCAGCAGGTTTTAAAATCTTTATTAAATATTTTTCTGCAACCTTCTCACCTGCTGTTCCCCCTCCTCCACCCCAAGCATCTGTCTCTGCTCCTAACCCAGGAATGCCTGTTTCTGTTGGCTCCCCCCTTTTTATGGTGGATTTTTCCTCTTCTGACCCCCAACTTCAACTCCTCCTTCCCTCCACTGTGCAGAGATGGTCAGCTCCCGCCCTCTCAGAGTCCAAACCTGGCTCATTTCCAAAGATGGCACCAGCAAGATGGCACCCATCTAACACCACCCAGCATCGTTAGAAGGCAGCTGTGGTTACAGACAGCAACATTTTCCTCATTACATCTCAACATACTGCTTGTAGCCTATGGTGGACAGACTTACAGATCAACCCAGCATTATCTGACCTCTTTTCCACCGAACCCATGTGTCCCTTCTGGTACCTACCCTCCGCCATGCAGTCCTCCACTTCAGTGGAAGCTGACATTTATTCCAGCTCCAGTGGTGAACCCATTGATTTGAGCCAATGGGACCAGTCCCATCACTTTTAACAAAATACTTGATTCAGGGGTGGGTGTGTAACTAATCAAGGCCAATGAGAAGTGACAGGAGATTTTCTGTGAGTTTCTGGGAAGGGAATTTCCTCGCTCTTCTGAGAGAGCTACAGGATGCCAGCTCTCCTCTGCTGGACAAGAAGGAGCCTTAACCCTGACTCCTACCAGCTGCCATCCTACGGCCCAAGATGAAGCAGCTTGGGACTGGCAGAGGGAAATAACTGGAAAAACCTGCATCTCAGACTAAGTTTTTAAGCCTCTGGACCTCTAGCCTAAAACCAGTCCTACCTCTGATGGCCTATTACTTGACCAACTACCTGGTTAAGCCAGTTTCAGGTAAGGTTTTTATTTCTCATAGTCAAAAGCATCCTGAGACAGGCCCCATTGTTTCCTAGGCACTGATCTTAATGTCCAAATAGACCACAAATTCTTGAAGGACACAGGCTTAGTTTTTTTTTGTTTTTTTTTTTTTTGTATTTCCCACAGTACTTGGACAACACTGCATACCTGGCAGGAGTTCGAGTATCCAACATAGGCTGGTTTGTTGTTATAAGGTCCTTGCTTTTTGTACTGTCACCCTGAAGTACCAATCTGAGCTCAGACACCCATCAATAAACAACTATCAGTTAACGAAAATAATGGCTTTGGACATTCTGAAATTTTAACCATTTGGGAGTCACGACTATAAATGACAACTCTGAGCCTCAGGGAATTTGAACATTCTTCTCCGTAACACTCTCCATGTTTCTAAGAATCAACCTCCACACAGGTGGGATCTGGCCAAAGCCCCAGAGCTGCAGCATCTCAGTGGTTTTGACTAACTGTGTTGTTGAATTTGGAAACGTAGCTTTTAACAAACATATTTTAACGAACTTTGAAGAAATAACCCTTTCAAGGTAAATTCAGCTAAATTTTCTCCAAAGTCCAAAAGAGAAATAAAAACAAGCTTAATCAAGCCATTGACCGGTAAGTGGCAGCCCAGAGCGTAAACTGTATTTTTTCCGGACTCACACACACAGCAAGCAAAATATCCAGGAGCACCCGGAGCCTTCGCCAAATCACAGACACAGCAGCCCTCGGCAGCCCGCATCCCAGGGATCGGCTCTGACCAGACTTGATGGTGCACATGTCAGCAAACACGTTTTCACTTGCACACACAGTCTGCTCAGACGCCACACGCATCCTCTGGAGGCCTTTCAGTAAGACATGACATGCACTAAAGGACCTGGCATTTACGCTGAGTTTAGGGAAAGAAGATGTATTTATTAGGATTTCTTACAACACATTGAAATTCTTATGCGTTAGCCCAGGACAGTGTCTTGGTAATTTATGTGAGATTTTCTGCATATTTCAGTGACTGACCTGCAAATTTCTATTCTAAGCTCCAACTCCTCTCTTGAACCTCATCCTACGCCTGAAATCCCCTGTTCCTCATCCAGAACTCCCTCCACACTGTAAGGGCTCCTGAAGGCCGCTGTTTTCCGCTGATGCTCTAGGAGTCAGGGGCATTTTCAGCGACCCCTACTTTTGTGGAATTCTCCACCACTCGTGACCCCACTGACTGCATCCACCAGAAGGGAAATGCTTTATTTAACACAGTAGGTATTAATGTCTGCAGTATGTTTATCTATATCTCCATTGTCATGTTTGTTCGTATCTCTGTATTATCTGTATTGATCATGAGCTTCTAACTGGCAAGGATCTTGACAGATTCACTCAAACTGAACAACGGGGGAAACCGTAAGGCAAACGGGGTTTCCACTGTCCCTTGTCCTTTGTTCTGTGCCTGCTGCTTCCCGGACTTCTAATGCGATAGGACACCCTGACCTCAGGTCACCCACTTCCTCTCCCCACCTCCCCATTTCAAAATCCATCTGTCCTTTGCCCAGCACCTTGAAACTCTGCTGTCAGCTAAGTTGTCAAATGAGCTACAGTGTAATGAGCGTGTCTGACTATTTTTTTCCCATGCAGCGGACATCCAAGCGGGACCAATGGTGGGAATTTGGGGAGGAACAATCTGACCCTAGGAGCCTCCCAAGCTCCGTCGGTCAGGTAGGTATCCACATGGCTGAAGAGCTCAGAACCAGCCCTAGAGAAGGCCTGCCGTGACACCCCACAAAAAGCAGAGCTGTAACAGGTGGTGTTAGTAACAGGGCAACAACGACAAGAAGCATTGCCTACACGTATGTCTTTCACTGTTGACAGCGCACTTTCACATATGTTATCTTATTTCAATAATGATACTGACACACGTATGTGCGTGAAACTAAAACCTTAGTTAGCATCCAAGTGGCTCTTTAAATGTGCCCCTCAGCGTGTTATCACAGAGGACGATGAAGCTCTTTGTATTTTTAAGGCATTTTTTTACAAATTTGGGGAAATGACTCTTTTGTCTGTAGCTTCACTCTTCTACATCCTCTGGGTGGGCAAGAAGGGCCTTGAAACCGTTCTCATCTTATTTTCTATGGTCTATCTCTGTAGTGTGACCATTCCCACACCTTGGAATGCTCGTGGGAGCGAAGGAGAAGCTATTTCTTCCTGCTAAGAAACCTAAAAGCAAGGCAAGCAACATGTCAGGAAGCAGCGCTCTTCAGCCAAGGAAACGTTCATGACTCTCTGACCCTGAAGTACGTAAAGGGAGACATCCTTCCTCATCCCCGCCCCCACAGCCCACCACCCCATCCAGCGTGGGTGAGAGGGGTGACTTCAGGGAGAGGGCGGGAGCTGGGGACCCCAGGAAATTGGGGATGGGTTTCCCCAGGCATCGCCAGCATGTTAGACCCGCTCCCAGATGTGAGTCTCTGTCCAGGACCTCCACACCTTCACACAAACATAAACACCACCGGGGTGTGCCTGCAGAAACTCCAGGTGGTAGTGCAATTCCTGCCTTCTCCTCGAGCACGCACATTCACAACTCCCCGGATTCCAATTAGGAGTAGGAGGCAGAGAGTGGAAAGGCAGGTCAATCAGATACTTAGAGATGAAACATCCCAGGTGTGAGGCCAGAGGCCAGGTGGCTCTGCATTAAAGAAAGGTGGCAGCTTTTGTTTACCTAGAAAAATGCAGGAGGGGAGGCCTGACACCCTCAGATACCTGAGTCTCTACTCTCCTCATCCAAACCAAAAGCTCAGCTCCACAGATCAACCTCTAGAGAAAGAAGAGATTTCACAACATCTCTAGGATATAGGAAATTCTAACCACTGCTTTCCAAAATCTTACTCTTTGCAAAATAGCCCAGGAGATATAAAGGCCAAGTCAGGTTAGGTTTTATAAGAGAAGTACTAAAGGGAATGCAAGAATCCTGCACACGTCACCCCCTGCTCATGAAAAGCCCCAGTGCCTGTGTACCTAGTCAGTGCTTTCTGGATGGATGGATGGATGGAAGGATAAATCAAAATCTTTATATTGAAAAGAAAACAGATAACAAGTGTTGGTGAGGATGTGAAGAAAAGGGAACTCTTGGGCACTACTGGTGGGAATGTAAACTGTTGCAGCCACTATGGAAAACAGTATGGCAGTTCCTCGATAAATTTAAAATAGAACTACCTTGTGATCCAGCAATAATTCCACCTCTGGGCATTTATCCAAAGGAAATGAAATCATTATCTCAAAAAAGTATCTGCATGCCTATAATCATTGCAGCATTATTTACAATAAAGGAAATATGATATATATATGAGATGGAATATTATTCAGCCATAAAAAGGAAAAATCCTGCCATTTGCGATGACATGGATGAAACTTGAGGACGTTATGCTAAGTGAGATAAGTCAGACAGAAAAAGACAAATCCCATATGACCTTGTTAATATGTGGAATCTGAAAAAGCACACTCAGAGAAATGAAAAGCAGACTGGTGGTTGCCAGGGGCGGGGGTGGGAGTGGAGGAAATGGGTGAAGGTGGTCAAAGAGTACAAACTTCCAGTTAAAAGATGAACAGGGCCTGGGGATCTAGTGCACAGCACAGTCACTATAGTTAACAATACTGTGTTGTATACTTGACAGTTGGTAAGAGAGTAGATTTTAAAAGTTTTCAACATTAAAAAAATTGTAACTATGTGAATTGACAGATGTGTTAACTAACCTTATTGTGGAAATCATTTTGCAGTGCACACATATGTAAAATCAGTATACCATATACCTTAAACTTACACAGTGTTGTATGTCAGTTATATCTCAATAAAGCTGGAAAAAAATGAAACTGATGTCTCCAGCCCCTGGGTGGCTGCAGCTGGGCACGCCCACCTGGACCCTTTAGTTTGCCGACAGTTCACTTTGTGAGCTGGAAGGACTGCCGGAGCAGCCACCCTGGAGACAGCTGATGCTCTTTGGTGTTTAATCGTCTGTCAACAGAGGATCTCTCACATATATTAAAAAGCTTGTGTCTGTTTGATACCTGCAAACTAAACAGGCCCAGAAGAGTTAAATGACAAAAGTAGCATTGGGGATGAAAGGCATTTTGCCCCAAAAGTTACATTTTAGCAACTTCTCTGGGGGAAAATGAGATCCTTTTAAGCAGAATTCCAATGATAACTGCAGTTTCTAGCACATACTCAATACATTTGTTGAAGGAATACACGGAAGAATAAAAGAATTTCAAACCATCTCTCTGAGATCGAATTTGCAGACACATGTGCCAAGCTTCAGATCAGTCACTTTTCCAGCTACTCTCATGCTCACCCGTTTCGTGATGACGGTACCACCAGCAACTTGAAGACAAAATCTCAGAGATCTGGGGGTATAGACGTCCCATTTTCATTAAAGTCTGTTTGTTCCCACAACCTTACGACTTTCAGAAAATGACTTACTCACAGACATAGAAAACAAACTTACGGTTACCAGGGTAGAAAGGGGCTGGGGAAGGATAAAGTGGGAGCTCAGGATCTGCAGATACTAACCACTATCTATAAAATACATAAACAACAAGATCCTACTGTTATAGCATGGGGAAGTATATTCAATATCTTAAAATAGCCTATAATGAAAAAGAATGCATATACATGCATAACCAAATCACTATGCTGTACACCAGAAACTAACACAACATTGTAAATCGACTATACATCAACTAAAAACAAAAAATAAAATAAAGAAATTGACCTTCTAAACTTCTGGCCTTGTCTATTTCAAGGGATGCAGTAAAATCACTGAGTTTTGCACGACGCTTAATCCAGACACCCTGGAAAGCCCACAGCCATGAACCTCTGATCGTGGAACACAGGACTCCAGGATGGTTCTCTCTGCTACCGATTTGCTGACATTTCAAACAAATGACATCCACAAAATGGATCTGCACCCAGGCCTTCACTTCCCAGCTCAAAAAGTGATTGAGCAAAAGAAGCCAGTGAAATGAATAAAAATGAAGTGGAGCAATGACAGGACATAAACGTGTGGGTCTCAGCCTGTCAGTCGCTCACAGAACTGCCGGACAACTGTCACCTGGCCCTCCTGTGCATGGCCCAGTCACCCTGCTGGCTCTGGCACTGTGCTGCCAGGAAAGGCAGCCAGACGAGGGGCCAAGACCCTCACTCTGGACGCTGCGCATACAGCACCCACACCACCCCTTCCCTGGTCCACACCCCACTTAAAATACCGTCTTCTGCACAGCAGTGTGAATGTACTTAATGCCACGGATCTGCACACTCAAAAATGGTTAAGATGGTAAATTTTATGTTACATATATTTTGCCACCGTTTTTACAAATGAAAAAAGAAATGTGCACATTACCAGAGGAAGAGAAACCTAGCTTTGGTAATATATGTGAGGACAAGTTAGCCTTTGTAATAATAATGATAGTTAACATTTATTGAGCCTTAACCAGGGGACTCCTTTAACCACAATCAATCCACATAATAACACTATGGGGCAAGGACTAATAGTATTGCCATTTCATAAATGAGGAAACTGAGGCACAGAGAGGTGAAGTCACTTGCCCAAAGTCACACAGCTGTGATAGTGGATGTACCAAGGGACTCTAAAGCCAAGACAAGCAATTCATGTAATTTAATTACAATGCAATTTAAACACATCCTCATCTATTAGCAGTGAACAAAAATGTTCGCTCCTGCCGGGCCTAAATCTACCAGAGATCAAGTCAGTGTTATCACCGCAGCTTTGCAGCATTTCTGGACCAGCTAGAGCATTCCCCAAACGACTTAGAACTGGCAACTCTTCTCCAACCCACATGGCAGAACATTTCTGCTTAAATGCCTTATGTGACAGGGGAGGGTACAGCTCAGTGGCAGAGCACGTGCTTAGCATGCAGGAGGTCCTGGGTTCAATCCCCAGTATACCTCCATTAAAATAAATAAATAAATAAACCTAATGACCCCACCCCCACCCCCCGAAAAGAACAACAACAAAAATTTTTTAATGCCTCGTGTGGGCGTCACATGGCGAATCTAATGGGTACTCAGCAGACTGGGCTTTCCTCTCCTCCCCTCGTCCACTTCCATTTCCCGAAAATATCGAAGGCTGCCATTTCCAGGCCTCATGCATTGACTGCTTCACCAATACAACGTCCAATGAGTTCCCTGGAATTTTAACTAACACAAGAACGATATTTACAAGACAGACTGTAAGACCAGACAATGGGAGCAAATCACAGAATACGCATAAAAACAAAAAAAAGGGATGAGATCACATCAGAAATTACCATCATTTCCCACATCAGAGAGTTGGCACCCTGGACAAATACATAACGCTAAGTTCAGACTCTGACTTAACAACTTACCGCCTGAGTCCCTTACCGTCTTCTCCCTCAGTGTCCACTTGTATAAACAGAAGTTGACCCATATCTACTTCACAAGTTGTTATAAGAATAAGGAAAATGTATATTAAAATGCTCATTGAACTATAGAACAATACATACATACAGTCATAGGTCTCACTCCTATGCAGCTTGTATAAAAATAATAGAAAATTCATAAACATCAACACATTTCAAATACAAAACCAGATTCTGTGTTAGAAAGAACCCATTTGTAGAAACCTCCTACTCATTTAAACAGTTTTAAAACCTGATGTAAAAGGCCCTTATCAGATGAGACTTTGATTTCCCTCCTACTTGATGCAATTTCTGTTTAACTCATGAAAGACCTTAGCTAAAATTATCAAGGGAGGTTAAGTATATGTCACTACTATCTTAGGATAAAGTCAAAAAGGATAAAGCTGTACCCTTCTTGATGTCAGTGGAGAATGGATGGTCCCACTGGCTTGACACAACAAAAGATTCTTACACTTGAAAAATCCTCTCCAAGGTTTACTTTCCATTCGGAAACATTAAGCATTAAAACCCAGAAATCATCCAGGAGTTCCAGTACCACTGCCCAACACCACAGAAGGATTGCCCCAAAAGGTGTCTGCACGCCATACCCTTGTCTGTGGCCCTGAATTCAATTTGGAGGGACTCAAAACACTTCATGAAATGACATTCTAGTGGTCAGGACTTCATCCAAGCACCCACTCAAGTGCCAGTACCTCCCAGTAGCAGAAGCCCCAGACATTTTTCTGAAACCATAGGTGACAGCTAAGAGCCACCCCCTTCTAATGAAGACCCTCTCCTTGGTGGTCCTCCCTGGAAGCCCGGCTCACTCCTAGCAGAGGTTCTGCCTCCCCGAACGTCTACTCACATCTTCTAATTATTGACACTTTACAAGGACAACATTCCACATTTGCCAAGTGCCAGCAGGGCTCTCTGTTCTCCACGACACATGTAGAGGCACGGCCCTTGCCTGGAGGACTTGTGATGTAAGTGGGACAAGAAATAATAGTGAGATAAGACATCATATCCAGAGGCTGATAAGAGTCAAATGTGTGTTGGCCTCTCCTCTCCATCCCTCTGAGAGCCGATCTTCAGAAAGCAAGAGGCAGGAGTGAAACGATGGATCAGTCCGAGAAGACCCTTCCGGAGATGGGGAGATGGATATTCATGAGGAGGCCAAGGGGCAGATTTGGGCTGAGGAAAGACAGTGGGAGAGGGTGTGGGAGGAAAGGACAGCAGAAGCAGAAGTAGGAACCAAGGACGGATATTTTAAAGGGACTGAGAAAGCGCTTCAAGGAGCAGCCTAGTGAGGTGGTTTGAAAGCAGAGCATCTCCCTCCAGAAGGGACAGGATCGGAAGAGTTGTACCATCTCTTCAGCTGCTTTTTTTCCAGCTGTCACTGCTGGCATTTCCTTAAGAAAGCCATTTCAAAGAAGACACAGTATCTACACACCAAAATGTTCCTGGCCCCTCAATGACAGAAAATCTAGAAGTACTCAAAGTGCCCATCAAAAGTATTGGTGAGAACATTGAGGGGGGCAGTGTGATGAGTCTGGTGCAGTGATCATGCTGAAGACAATGTACAAACACAGAGAATTTTGTATGTGATACTAGGAGGGAAAAGGCACAATACTGAATAGGCCTGAAATGCTGCAGTCACGTGAGGATGGGAGTATTGTTGGGGCTTTTCCAAACTTTTTTAGCATTCTTTTTACATTCATCTTTTCAGTTTTAAGTCTTGAGCGCTATGGTGGTTTCATTAATGGAGACATCCTTCCAGGGTTAATCCGAGTATCTCAGAAGGGAAGAGAATGGGAGGAGGAGTTGGTCTTCTTTGTAAACATCCACCTACAGCCTCCACTGGAGAGGGGTGCGAATTAGTAATGTGGCACATTTGCTAATGAACAGGCCACCTGTGGGGAAACTGCTCAGGTCGCTGCGGGGCCGGACTGAGCTAATGGCTTGGAATGGAAGCTGTGAACCTGAAGATGCTCAACGGCCACCTGGACCATTTGGCTCAGATTCTGATAGCCCGGCTTCCCTGAGGGCCTCGTGGTTGCCTGTCAGATGAGACCCGAGCTTGGCATCTCTAAGCCATGCCTCAACATTTCATGCGGCCTTAATTTCCCAAGTATTTTGTTTCGTAAAACTTATCACCATGGATAAAAATAAGAAAGGTGAATTTAAGCACTTGGCAACCACAGCACAGAGAAATGAAAAAAAAAAAAAAAAAGAAGTCCGTTTAAAGAATTGCTTTGCTATATTGTTTTCCCCCCTGATCCTCTCTTGTGAAAGTGCTACCTTTGGAAAGATCCCCAAGATGCAAACACACACAGCGTTCATTTTCTCCTTCAATGGCTAACAAGCAAAGTGTCGCCTCTCTTGCTGACCTAGTTAGTACTTAAGCAGCACCAGTGGGACCCCAGGGCTGAGAAGACCAGAATCCTCGGAATGCCCGAGGAAGAGTCCTGCAAACCGTGGCCCACGGGGCCCACGTCGCCCACCTGACCCACCAGCACACAGCTGAGGCAGGTCACCTCCCTCACTGAGTGTCTGCTTCTTCGTTATCTGCAGGACAAGCACCGGCCACCCTGATGCTGTCAGTCACCAATCCGTCCACCAGACACTGTCAGGAGAATCAGATGAGACACAGGAATAAAAAGTTTTAAAAAGCTTTATACATATGTTACTAATATTATTAAATAAACAAAAAAAACCAATCAAACTCATAAAAAGGGTGTGTTTCAGGCATGTTAACTGCCCCGGGGAACTAACAGTGAGGGCACAGCGTGGGAACCAGGCTGGAATGTCTGTAAACTGACGTCTGGCTGCCTGGAGTGAGCAGAGCCCTGGAAAGAGCCACCCAGGGACACAACCACCTATTGAAGAACAAAGAGGAAACACAGGCCAGAAGAGTAGAGAGAAGCGGAGGCCAGCGCCCATGGCTCTGGGCAGGCAGGCAGGAGCCCATGTCCGGAGCCACCTGGTCCCATTACCATCAGCACAGCCCTGCCCGCCGACTCCAAGCCCCGGCTGCTCACTGTCAGGGCCAGCGCTGCGGGCCCCTGAGTCACCCTCATGAGGACGCCCTGGGTTCCCCTTGGATCCTCTCCCACCAGTGCTGCCAGATGATGAGATCATGACACTTGACAAAACCCTCTCTTTCAAAATCACCTTTTATCCAAATGGATAAAAAAAGAATTTAACAGGCTTTATCTTACCGTAGGCTGTCCCACCTTTGGCAAAGCCCACAGCTCACATATTCAATTGTGGTGGTTGTTTTAACATATATTTTTAGAGCAGTTTTGGGTGCACAGTAAAATTGGGTGGGAAGTACAGAGAATTCCCATCTACCCCCATCCCCCACAGGCACGGCCTCTCCCACTGTGGACAGCCACACCCGAGTGGCACGTCAGTCACAACTCATGAAACCCCCGTCACTACAGCCCAGGGCTGACAGTGGGGTTCACTCTTGGCATTGTGCATTCGATGGGCTTCAGTTTTCAAGGAAAGAAACCAGCAAGAGGCGATGGGAAATTCAAATACCAGTCAGTAAGCAAGGACTCCACTGTCCACGCTGCTTCTACAAGTCCCCAGGCGATGCCCGTGCTGTGCTGTCAGACCACATCTTGAAGCAAAACTCTGGCTTCAAGTTGTGTTTGCAGGGGTGGGGGCTTTCAAGTTAAGTGGGTTTGGGTTCAAATCACAGCTCTGCCACTTACCGGCTGCCCAGCCAGTGACCGGATCTGTAAAAGCTTGATTTTCAAACCTACCCTGCAGTATTCAATGAGACACTAACCACAAAGCTCGGGTCAGAGCTGGCACTGCATGCACTGACCTGTGACTCGTGTCACTGTTCTTGTTGTTACTATTATCACTGCCATTACAGCAGATTTTGGTTCATTTCTCCTCCAGCCATCTTTGTACAAAAAGCGCATTTACCACTTTTAGACAAAAGCCATATATTTTTGCAAATACGTCACATTAATCTCACTAAGAACACATCATAAAATCAGATATGAGGTAACAGAATCATGTAACCTAGAATTGTAAATGTATTCCAAGATTTTTCTCTTCCACCCTAGTTTGTGTGAAAAATCAAGGGACGGGGTTCTTTCTCTGCCTTTGAGCTTCACCCTCAAGGCCCGGATCTGTACTTCAGCCTTTCCCACCTGGCTTCACGTGTATTTGTTTGAAGTATAGAATGTTAGATTGGGAGAGAACTGTGAGAGGTCCCAGCCCAACTCCCTCATTTTATTAAGAAAATTCAGGCCTGAGAAGATGAGGTGGTGATTTGCCCAAAGTGACAGTTATGTTTTCTTGGCACCAGGATAAGTTAGGTTTATGTCTGTTTAACTAATTAAACAAGGAGGCCATTAGACTGAAGTAGTTCTGATGCCTTAGTAACCCACGTAAGCAAACCAAAATCTTAGCCAGAAAGGCCTCAAGGTTAAGAAATTGAAAACTAAGGACAACCAATCACAAAGAGCCAGCTAGGCTTTGCCAAATAAGGCAACTGCTGAGCTGCAGCCAATCAAATCATGTCCTTGCTCCGCCACTGTGTCTCCTCTATAAAAGTCCCGCCCCGGCTCCTGTCGGTGGAGTGCTCTCCACTACTTCTGGTTTGATGCTGCCTGAATCAAATCAGTTTTTGTGCAAACTCTTCAAAATTTTAATGTGCCTCAGTTTATCCTTTAACACATCACTCTCTCTAAGGCAGCTGTGTAGGTAATAAGAGACAAGTCTCTTGTGTAGGGGACAGTGTGGGGAGACACTGAACAGCACACTCTGAAATCATGTACAAAATAAAGATAATCCTCTAGGTTAGCAGTTCCTAGAAAGGGGGATTTCAAGGCCAGAAAAAAAAAAGGGGGGTGGGGAGAGAAATAAAGAAAGAAAGGAGGAGGGAGGGAAAGAGTGAGGAAAGAGAGGGGGAAGGAAGGGGGAGGGGGAAAGGAAGAGAAAAGAAAAAAGAAATTGCAATTTGGGGTGTTATCAAATTTTTACTTTATTAAGAAAGAACTGTTTTCTACAGTTACTATTCACAATAATCATTACCCCATAAAAAGAAAGAATGTTTTAAAGCTAAAAAAAAAAAATTGAATGGACATAATCCCAGAATAAAGGGCATTCTTAAAATTTTAGGTTTATGAAAAATTCAATTGTATCTTCTTACTTTTCTTATGGTATTGCAATCCAGCAATCAGAAGTGATCATTGGTTCTTAATCTACTTTGAGTCACAAGTGCCTTTGAAAATCTGATGAAAGCAATGAACCTTTCCCCAGAAAAATGCGCATAACTACATTCCTATAAAAGTTTAAGGCCAAGATCACCTGATCTTAGACGACAATTTAGCCTCCAGTTGACTCACCAATGACTGTATCCTCTGGTCATCACTAAAGGCTCTGAGGTCCTTTATAAGCTGTAGCAGACTCAGGACAAGGTCCCACACTCAGGTCCTGAGGCCGTCAGGACAAGCCTTCTGCACAGTGGCATGCATTTCCACGAGAGGAGTAAGAAAGATGGAGCTTCCTCCCCTTTTGCCTGGATCCCGCCCATCAATTATACTGCCAAATCCAAAAAAATCCCCCCAGAAAAGCCCCAAGTCCAGAAGTTCATCTGGGTCCAGGACCAAGAAGCTCCACCTGGTGGTGTAAGGTCTTTGAAATCTGGGAAATAGACTGGAGAGGGCAGGGAGTTACTCTGAAACAGGATCAAGGAACACATTGAGGTCCATCTGGGTCTCACATCCAGATCATTCTCAAAGCCCTATGGGGGAGGCAGCAAAACGGAAGAGAACTAATAGTCAGTACAGATTCAGCCCAGCGGGTGTAGACATAGGAGGACACCTAAAAATCCTAGAAGAGATGTCTGGTGGCACCCAGAAAAGTGAGAGGCTGGCAGGTACACACATAGATTGATGTGTGTGATGCCCACATCATCGCAGCCTGCTATGGAGTGACGAGCCATGGAAGGAAGGTGCTTCTTCTTGACCTTGAGCAGTAGGTAGACAGCATTGCTGCTCAGCAGGGCTTCTCGGCCACTTGCCTTAAGATGACCTAACCAACCTGTACTATCTCAGTCCCCAGCTTGTAGTTCCCAAGGTCACCCATACAGAACATATCTGCAACATTCCTCTGGAAAAGGCCAGACAAGGAAGAGAGATCTTTGTTGCAAGTTTCAACCCCTGTGTATTAAAGAGAGGAAAATTGTATTTGCAACCTGCCCTTCCATCCCGCATCCCTTGAAAGGCCCCCAAAATACCAAGTCCCTTATCTGTGCTGCCAAGAGAGGCATTTGCTGCTTCCTCAAGTCTGTAAGGATTCCCAGCTCCAGTATCACAGAATTTAGGAAGAATCAGGTAGCTAAGTGGATGTTAGTCATAGAAATAGGTCTCCCTATATGGATATCAACCTTGTTTATTTGCAGGCAAAAGTTGGGGAAAATCCTTAATGGTGCCAGGGGTCAGGGAGAGGTTAATGAAAAGGTTTGGGGGAAGTAGGGAATCCTTCAGATCACTAAAACCAACTCTTATGTGGAAAACGCCAAAAGAGGCGATAATTTGACATATTTAAATGTAAATGTCTAGTGGATTCAGACATCTGGCTGTGGAGTAAGTAGCCACAGGTAACTGAAAATTGCCCCTCTGTCCCACAAGGGGTACAAAGGTATTGTAATGCTCTGTTTCTTAAGCTAGGTGATGGGCACCTGGGTATCTCATTATTATTAATCTTTAAACTGATTATACATGATATATATGTTCTTTTGATTCTATATTTCATTAAAATAAAAAACTTATTTTGAAAAAAGTCTTCTCTATGCCCACTGCCTACTCTACCTGAGTGAGCAGAATGCCAATTACTAGACCAGATTTGAGATCGAATTTCTCTGTGTCTTTAGGTCTCCCCCTTGTACTTCTTTCCTTTTTTTGCGTTCCTGTTTCCTGGCCCTGCTGGAGAGTGGGCAGCAAAACCTTCAAGAATTTGTGAACAGGACTCAGGCCAGTCCCAGCCTTTGGGTGCTCAGGACGGAGGCTGGGCCACCGGGACCCCTGTCCTACATGGCCGAAAGGGAGAGATGTCAGGTGAGCAGAATAGAGGACTTCCCTGGGCCCACCTCGCGTGGCCTTGGCCTCAGCTGAGAGACTAGAAGCTGTTGGACAGACAGCAACTATAGCCTCTTGTAGCCCAGCCCTAAAGGGTGCCACGGGCATGGGCCCTGCAGAAACACCCCCTCAGGTCTCTTTAGTGCATGCTTTCTTCTTCTTTCTTCTTGTTCTCTTTCTCTCAACCTACTGTCCTACAATTTCTGCCACCTACTGTAGGGAAGGGTCCCGAGTTGGGAGAGACGGGAGCTTGCCTTCCACTTTGGAAAAGAAGAGCAAGAGCCCCAAACCCTTGGCCCTGTTAAAATCAGCCCTGTTGGAAATGTCTTAGTTTACTCCATGTGAAAGTGGGCTTGAGACATGTGGCTGCGTTGACCTGGCTGGTTTGTAGTAATCAACCCAAAGACGATGCGGCTCTAAGGGCACACATGACACCAAGTCCCAACTGCCACTATCTGGGGGGTGTCCATTAACACTGGGGAGTGTCCAAAATACTAAAAATAGCATTAACCTATGATCCAGCAATCCCACTCCTGGGCGTATACACAGAGAAAACTCTAATTTGAAAAAACACATGCACTTCAATGTTCATAGTGGCACTATCTGCAATAGCCAAGACATAGAAGCAATCCAAGTGTCCATCAACAGATGACCGAATAAAGAAGAGGTGGTATATTTAGACAATGGAATACTACTGAGCCATAAAAAAGAATGAAATAATGCCATTTGCAGCAACACAGATAGAACTAGAGATTATCATACTAAGTAAGTTAAGTTGGACTGAGAAAGACAAATATCATATCACTTACATGTTGAATTTAAAAATAATACAAATGAACTTATTTACAAAACATAAATAGACTCACAGATATAGAAAATAAACTTATGGCTACCAAAGGGAAAGGTAGGGTGGAGGGATAAATTAGGAATTTGGGATTAACATATACACACTATTATATATAAAATAGATAAACAACAAGGATCTACTGGACAGTACAGGGAACTGTATTCAATATCTTATAATAACCTGTAATGGAAAAGAATCTGAAAAAGTATATATATATACACACACACATATATATATATATGTAAAAAACTGAATCCCTTTGCTGTACACCTGAAACACTGTAAATCAACTACAGTTCACATTTTGAATGTAGTAATGTGACTCCCAGACACAGTTAAAGAATACTTGAGAACCTATCTTCTTTGAAGAGCAGAACAGTTGAAAAAAACTGGTTTTGGTAATTAACAACAATTTGGGGCTTGAATGAAAGGTGGAGAGAGAGTGAGTCCAGCACAAACAATGCTGTGAAAAGGGTGTCAGATCCTTGTGCTCACCCTGCCGAGGGCAGTGTGGGCGCCCTCAGTCCCCTGGCACCGCACACTTTCCAGGCAAATGGGAACTTTTCTCCAGCACCCACAGAGCCCTATTTTCAGTCAATCGGTTAGTTAGTTAGAACATTATTTACCATTATTTCCATCACTGATTGTTTACTAAGTCTTTTGACATAAAGTTGTATTTTAATTAATTTGTTGTTGTTGTTGCAATATATTAGCCTTTCAAGGCCTTGGAGAGAGAGTGACAGAGATTGAAAGCCAGGATTAACTCACTCAAAGATGCTGACTCCAACCCTGGGATGACCATCTCCACTCTGATGCCTCCCAAAATTGTTCTCAACTGAAGGTTCTATTTTTAATTACTTTCATTGATAAGGTACTTAAGAAAGAAAACAGTATTTCTTGTAATGATTCATCACCTCTTCCTAGAATGGAAGAACGGCCAATTCCTAGAAGACAGAATGTCTGTTTTAAAAGTAAAACGTGACTTAACCCTCCTCTTTCACATTTTACAAGCTCAGAAGGTGACCACATCCTGATGTGGGTTGGGGTTTTTTGGGGGCTGTTTTTTTTTTTTTAAGAAAAAGCAGACATTGACATCTCTGAAAGTGAGCATCTTGCTTCATACCTAGTAGTAGCACTGCAGGGCCCAGAACGTCAGAAAGAATCCAAGGGGAGAGGCAGGAACTCATTTTTATTTCAAGTTTGCTCTGTGTCAAGCTTTACGCTTGGCAGTTCACACAGAGCATTTCATTTAATTTCATGACAACCTTGTCATGACATCCTATTACTCCCATTTTATAGATGAGCACACTGAGGCTCAGGGAAGTTAAATATTATGCCCAAGGTCACACAGCTGGTAAGTGGAAAAGCCTAGATTCTGTCTTATTCCAAAGACTTGGTTCTTTCCAGTATACTCCAGAGTTCCCTAAACTTGAAGAAAATGAATGCAGAGGGTGCGGCTACCTATCGTTACCCTGAAGCCTCTGTGGTGAACATGTCTTTATAATGAGACATACTTTTGAGAAATATTTGTTAATCCAAAAAATACCTATCAATCCAAAAATTACCTATCAAGCACTCACTGGATGAATGACGTCACCACATCACCGAGATAAAAAGGCCTCACTTCCCTAGTCAATGAACACATCTGATGTTAACTCTTAAGGCTGTTCGAAAATAACGAAGCCATTTTCCAAAACATGAAGCAATTCCAAGCTGTGTATTCCTAACAAGTTTTTGCAAATCTTGCATCAAAAGAGGAGCAGAGAAACCCAATGCTGAAAAAGACCCTAAAACGCATCAAGTCTAAATGTCGCCCTTTGTAGGCAGGTAAGCTGAGGCCCAGAAGAGCCCAGTGACGTGCTGGGGGTCCCACAGCCTGACCATCGAGCCAAGAGAGGGGATGGGAACAGTCAGTTCCTGCCTTCGGGACAACATGCTTTCTACCCAACTCCCCCTTGGTAAGAACCCTAAGAGAGTCTCCAAGTACCAGCCAGCACAGAACCTCAGTCCTGAGTGAGCTCCAACAGATCCCTAAGGCCTCCTCCCAACAGTGCTGTCACAACGCCCACTTCAGTTAAGCCCTTTAACCTTAGGCTGAGGCCCAGCTGCTAAGGCTCAACGGCCAAGCTTGTGGAATGCGATGCTTCACTTGCCGTGTCAAATTGGCGAGGTGATGGCACCCAGTTGTTTGGTGAAACACCAGTCTCGATGTTGCTGCAAAGGTATTGTTAGATGTGATCACCATTTCAACCGCGCACCAAGAAAAGCTGGTTACCTTCTGTGCTGTGGGTGGGTCTCATCCAAACATGGGAGTCCCTGAGAGCAGAGACTGAGGTTTCCCAAAGGGAAGAATCCTCCTCAAGAATGCAACACAGTCTTGCCTGAACTTCTAGCCTACTGCCCTGCAGAATTTAGGCTCAAGACTCCAAGATCAACTCTGTAGTTTTTGGGGGGGGCAGGGGTGGGAGGGCCGGTAATTAGGTTTGTTTGTTTATTTATTTATTTAACTGGGGATTGAACCCAGGACCTCGTGCATGCAAAGCATGCACACTACCACTGAGCTATACCCTACCCCCACCAACATCAACTCTCAACCAGAGTCATCAGCTTGCTGGCCTGCCATATGGATTTCAGATTTGCCAGCCCCCACAATAATTGAGGGAACTGTCTTGCTTAAAATAAATGTAGACAGGATGACAGAGACAAAGACACACAGAAAGATGTGCACATATATACATAAACATATACATGTATGTATGCATATAGTTCTTCTTCTCTGGAGCATCCTCACAAAAATATGGAAAATGAAAGAATGATGATGTTCCAGGCTGCACATGGGAAGCAGAAAGCAACTACATTAGTGAGTGTCTATCTGATGAAGGCACCGTGCTAGCACCCCAGCCAGGGTCGCAAACGTGGCTCCTCTTCTCACAAAGCTAAAGCCGAGTGAGGCTTCAAGGCTGATGTCGGGGCTGTCAGGTGGCAATACTGCACTTTTTTTTGAAGTAAGGATCATGCAGCCTGGAGGGGCTCAGTAACCTGGTCAAGCCACAGAGCTGGCGTGTGCAGCCAGGATTCAAACCTGTGTGTGCACGACTGCACAGTCTTTCCACTTCATCACACCCCTGATTCACCTGCAGCATCATGAGAGTCACAAGGGGGGGTTTCAGGAAAAATGGAGTGGGCCACCATGTCAAAGGCTTCAGAGAGGTCAAGAGAGGAAGGCTGAACTGGGAGCAGCTCCCTCCGCTGCCCCAATCCAAGATATAACCACCAACCAAAGGCTTCCTATGGTCAGTTCCAAAAATAAAAGAATCTCTCGCCCATTTTTAAAGGAGAGGAGGCACCTTTGGGAATTTCTCCTAGGAGGACCCAACTGAAAATTCTACCACTGGATCTAGTGGTATCAAAGAATCAGAAATGTCTGTTGTAGACTCAAGTAATTGACAAAATATAAATGGAAGAACAGGTTTTTTTTAAGAAAGTCCTGGTAAAAGTACAAAGAATAATAAGTGTGTAAGAAAGAGGAACTGGGGTAAGAGTTACAGAAATGTTAAAAACTGTGTAATCATGTAGTGTGTTCCACAGAGACCAACTGGTATTTGGTTTTATAAGTGATAGGAAATACACAACAGGTGCTCCCAACATGATTTTCCAAAAAATAAGATGCCCTGTGTTCTCAAAATGTAAGGTGCTCTGAATTAAGTATAGTGGGTTTACAAAGTTCATTCAACTGGAGTCATCACTCTCTCCTAGCCAGCCCTGTTCCTGGTCACTGCCTGGCTGATTGGAGCCAGAAATCTCCCTTCTGCCAGATTCAACAAGAGGGGAGCATGAAGAATGCAGCCTCTTATTTACAAGCTGTGAGGCCTGCAAAATCTTTGCAGAGTCTATCTCTCCATTTGGTGATAACTGATCTCCAGGGGCTCAGAAAGGGAAGCTGTTTGGGTCAGCACGTGTAGGTGTTTGTCCCTACTTCCTGCTCTCACAGTGTTTTCATTTACTCCAGCAAATGCAGCCTGATGTCACTGGAGACCAATGGTCATTTATGCTGCTCCCTGGAGGTAACTCAGAGCTGGTAACTCACAGTTGCAGACACACACAGTCTTTGAAACACCAGACTAGCTTGTTAATTCCTAAACTGATGAATGAAGCCATGCTCATAGTAAGAAGTTGCCAGCCTCTGCCAAAGACCAAGCTTTTGCTCACAGTGGTCGGTTCTCAAGTTTCATTCAGTGTCCGCTCCGCTTAGCCAGAGCCAAGGCCATTGAGCAAGGAATCTAGAAACCCGGGTTCCACACTGATCCACAGGACTCAACCTCCAGAGACGCAGTTTCCTCAGCTAGACCTCAGCAAGGTCTCATGCATCTCTAAGGCTATATGAATCCATGATTTAAGTGAACAGCGCACTTATGTACTTCCTTAATCAGACAAGACCAAGAGCAGGGGTTCCCCACCAAAACCCAAGCCACCAGCAGTGCAAGTGGAAACTGCATATTTCCCTAGAAAATGCAAAAGAATCAAGTGAAAGAAAGATATGAAAATTCAGAATGATTCTGGGAAAGAAGCTTAATATTCTCTTAGCATACTTAACAACTGATTAGAAGAGTTATACTAATATCAAAAAGTGTGAAACACCTAGGAATAAACTTCCCTGGAAATATGTACAAGATCTACATAAAGAAAAGTTTAAAATGCTAATGAGGGTCATAGAAAAATATTTAAACAAATGAAAAGACACACTTCATCTTCGACAGGAAGACTTAACAAAATAAAGATATTAATTCTCCCCAAATTAATTTAAACTTTTAATATCCCAATAAAAATACCAACCCTTTCTTTTAACCGAACAAGTTGGTTCTAAAGTTTGTATGGAAAAATAAATAAGCAAAAATAGTAATCAAATTCTTATTTTTTTAAAGATTAATGAGAAGGGGCTAGCCCTCTAAATATATTGCAAAGTATGATAGTCAAAGCAATTTGGTATCAAAGCATGAATAAACAGATTATTGACACAGAATAGAGAAGTACAGAAATGGACACACACACACATACACACATATAAATTTATGTTAAATATATATCCACATAAGAATTTATACAAGAATACACATACACATGAGAATCTACATTTTTTTTAAATTCCCATTTTGAATCAGTGGAATGTAAATGGATTATTCAGGAAATGCTGCTAGAACAATTAGGTTGCCGTTTGGAAAAACGTAAGGTTGAATATATGTATACTTTACATGTTACAAACAACCAAAAACAAAAATTCCAAATGAAAACAAAATATAAACCTCAAAAGCAAAACCACAAAAGTCCTAGAAGAAAACATAGGATTTAAAACATAATCTTAACAGTGGAGAACGTTTTCCTAAATATTATACAAAATTCCAAAACCATAAAAGAAAAGATTGATAAACTGAATTACCTTAAAAAAAGGAAAGATCATCACGATTTTTTTAAAAACAAAGTCAAATGAAAAAACAGGAATAAATATCTTTTAAGTATATATCAGACAAATTTCCTTCATATGCAAAGAACTTCCCAAATCAATAAGACCAATAACTCAATAGAAAGAAGAGGTGAAGAATAGGAACAGAATTGGGCAGAGTTCACGTAAAAGGAACTACACATGACTCTTCATCATAAGATGGTCAACCTCAGTCAGAATAAGATAAATGCAAAACAAAGCTCAGAGATACAAAATCAACAAAAAGCAAAATGTTTGATAACGGACTCATTTGACTCGGGAGGGAAAAAAGGCACTCAAAATGCCTGTGGGAGTGCAAACTGGAAAAACCTCCAGGAGCAATTTGGCAATATCTGTCAAAATTAAAAAGTAGAGATACTCCTTGACTCAATAATGCCACTTGTAGAAACTCATCTCATAGGTATATTTGCATATGAGTGAAATGACACAGACAGGAAAGAAAAACTGCAACGCTGCCTGAAGAGAAGACTGGAAACAGGTTCCTCAAAGGGGCACTGGTTAAATAACGGACTACCCAGATACACAGTGAAAAAAGTAAAATGCAAAGCAATGTGTATAGTGTGCCACCACATGTGTTAAAAAAACTGAATATATATACTTGTATGTGCTTGCATCTGCATGGACTGTCAGTGCATATAATCAATACAAGAAATAAGAAATTATATCTGGGACAGGAACTGAGTAGCTGGGTAACAGGCATGAGAAGGGCAATTGTTTTTCACTGTATTCCCATTTATAACTTTTTAATTTTGTTCTATTCAAGAAATTTCAAGGGGGCAGGGAATAGTTCAAGTGGTAGGTCGCATGCTTAGCATACACAAGGTCCTGGGTTTAATCCCTACTACCTCTTCCAAAAATTAATAAACCTGATTACCTCCCCCCACCAAAAAAAAAGAAAAAAAGAAAATAATTTTTTAAAAAGAGAAATGAAAAAAAAAGAAATTTTGATTAAGGCAAAGGCCAAAAATATGCAGATTCTTCAACCTTACCCAGGACCTGCAGAATCAGATTCTCTGGGGCTGTGATTCTAATAAGCACTGCATGTGATTCTTCCGCACAGAGGAGTTTGAGAACCCCTCTACAGAGAACACCATTAGTAATGCAGCTTATCAAAACAATAATAGCAACAGTGATGTCAGCAGTTATGAACACTTACTTTAAAAGATAAAGCATAAGACACCCCTGCCAAATCTTGCACAAGATTCCCTGAAAAAAAATTCTTTGGCACAACCACGCATAGAGTTTACATCACAATGAAGTATTCCTTCTTCTCTCTGGTGTTCAGCTTTAACCACTGTTAATCATTTCGCCAGCATTTTATACTTTGCAAAAAGCTTTACCCTAAGCTTTTGAGCTAGGTAAGGGCATAGCAAGGGAAGTGAATTGCTCCGGGACAACACAGTGCCTCTAAACACCACCACCTTCCAGCAGACAACTGTGCACCCACTGCCTTCTGTGCTGAAAAGAAACCGATGACTAGAAGAAACACATACATTTACTAGGATTCTTCAGTCTAGGCATGCTCGTGTTGCAAATCGCAACTGTGTCTTTCTGAGATGCAAGGGGAGAGGAAAAGGGCATAGCCTCAAGTCTCAGACAGCCCTGGCTCCCTTCTGTGTTCTTCCATTTCTTCCCCTTTAAATTAAGATGAAAAAACACTGGTGGAGTGACTAAGAGCCTGTGCTCTGGAGCCAGACTGCCGGGTTCAAATCCCGGTTCTGCTGCTGTGCGACCTTGGGCAAGTTACTTAACTTCTCTCTGCCTCCGCAGACATGTCTGTGAAGTGGGGATAGCAGCACCTCACTCACCTGGTGTGAGGATTAGATGTATGTGCAGCACTCTGCATGGAAACCGGCACACAGTAAGTGCTAGATAAATATTTGCTGTGATTCTTTCAGACCAGTCTTGGAGTATTAAAGGGAAAGAATTCACAAAAATAAGGGTAAATGCAGGGAAGGGGCAGAGAGACAGGGAGGAAAACCCTGGAATGGCTAAAGAGAAGACACTGAAGGCAGACGACAGTGAAAAGTTGGTTGTTTCCAAGAAATAAAAAACCAACCACAAGATATTGAAGCAACGGGCCAAGCAAAGCAAAGCTGTTTTTTCCTTGTTCTGCGGACAGCTCGGCCGCCAGACATTTCCACTTTCCGGTCTGGGTCTGTATCGCTGTATAAGTTTTATATCAGGGGCCCCAAACCAAGCAGGTTTGGTGTTAGGAGGCAGCAGCGCCTCTTACCAAGTCCCCATGTTCACGAGTATGAGCAGGACTCTCACCCCTACTGTCCCCTAAAGCAGCAGGAGAATGCAGCCTCCATAGAAAAACCTGAGGCGGTGAGGGACCCAGAAGGTTGCTCCAAGGAAATTCCAGTCCCACCGGCTGCCCTGGTCCTGGACTCAGGGAACCCAGACCAGACCACAGATCGGCCGTCACCTCCTCGTGCATAGTTTGCATGTAGGACTGTGGGCAACAAACGCAGATGGAAGAGACCTTTGAGGCCACACCACCCAGTTTCTCCATTTTATGGCTGCTGTGGAGACTGAGGTCCAGAGAGAGGAAATGACCTGCCCAAAGCTCAGCGACAGCTAGACTATTCTCTTACCACAGGGACCACTGATAACTGAGATGGAAGCCCTCCTACTAAGTAAGCGTCAGTTCATCTTTAACTGCCATATGTGAGACATTCTTAAAATGTCCATCCTTTTCAAAAAAAGTCACTAAGCAAAATAAGTATTGCTTTAAAATAGTGACATCAACTGTGGAACCATGCTTTCCCTGTAACGGCTCCTGAGCAGGAAGAAAGGTGAAGTACCAGCCATCCGGCTAGTGGTCTGGGCAGATTTGGGAGATGCCGTAGGGCACTTGGTGGGCTCGTGGCTGCTTGCTCGGCTGTGAGGCTCCAAGGTTCACCTGCAGCATCCAAACTCTCCTTTCAAAGCTCTTTGGAACTATCAACTGTAATTTATTTACCCAAAGTTCCTATGAACTTACTTTGGCTTTCAGCCTACTTATCTTATAGTTGAACCAACTGAAAACACCATGTGATTCCTCTTGTCTACAGATCCCACAGACAGCTATCACCTTGTCCCCGATACCCACCCCTCCCCGCCACCACCCCTGAGACCAGAGCAGGGTGGTCTGCTCAGAACCCAGCTCCAGTTAAAGATTCAGCCACACGGAATCCATCCTGAGGCCTCAACTGGCCAGAGCTGCAAGTACCGTACTTTTTTTTTTTTTTTTTTTTTACCCACAAACCATACTTTGAAAGATTTGGCCTAGCAGATTTATTAATACCTGCTTCTCATTTTAAATAATCAAACTCATATCTGAGAAAGCCCATCAAAGCTTCCAAGCAACAGAAGATAACCAGTGTTGCTAAACTGACTTGCTAGCTCAACCCAGAAACAAAATGCAGCTTAATTGGCTAGAGCTGCCTTATTCTGAATAAATGATCCCTGCTCTGCTCTCCCACCCTCTCCCCCCACATACTATCATTTCCTTCTCAGAGTCATGGGGATCTGAAGACCCTGTGGACAAAGCTGGTACACAGAAAGAACTTAACATGCCGAAGCCACCATTCTGCCTCAAATTGAAAGCAGCCTGGAATCTGGCAGGGCCAAAGACTTGCTGGCTGTATTACCCTCCCGGCAGCAAATTTATCTATGATCTGAAATTACATCGAATTTCCAAGGACTGGGGAAAACATTTCCCGTGAGCAAGAAGTTCATTTATTTGCAGGAGAAAATGAATGGCTCCCTCTGCTTTCCTGACCCTCCCACAGGCACCGGGAAACAACACGAAGTAGCCCTGAAGAGAGAGAGAGACCCAGAGCCCACCTCGCCCACCCCCGCCAACAGAGTTATATAAGATGACCTAGAATCAGCCATGGGTGACAGGGGACATAAATTCTGCAACACACAGTAATGGGTCTGAGGGTTCTTTAAGCTGAGGCACACCCTCTATTTAAACGTACTCCCTATAGAGAAATGACTTGTTTTTTTTGTGTTATACTTTGGGGGAGGGGTGCTGAAATTGTGTGCTTGGAATAAATCAAACTTCTGCTTCATACAACTATATGTAAGCAAGTAATCACAGACAAGGCCCAGATTAGTGGAGTTCATGGCGTTAGCACAGGCTATAAGAAGCCCCTCCCCCTCTTTCCACCCCTTGGAATTTATTTCATGAATTCTTTCCACTTTGTGTTTAAAAAGAAGAGAGAGGCACTTTAGACTCTAATGGCATCTTAGGATTGGAAGGAGCGATATTTGAGACCATCCCCAGAAAAAAAAATCCTTTGGAAGACCCAATAAGAAAAATTCATTTTCCAATCAAAGCGTATTAGCTCTAACATCTCCCAACCCACCAGAAAGCACTCAAAGTAATAAGAACCGTAAGAGGAGGAAGGGGAAAAAAATGAGTCAGTGGGGATAATTTTCTTCTGCCATCAGACCATCCCTGTTCTATAAAACAATCAGCCGAACTCAGACTAGTATCTCTCAAGCATCCATCTCTGCCACCACCTGGGCTCAGGTGGGGGTGGGGGGAACCCTCATTCCAGTCTCCCCAGCTTTGCTCTATGCAAGTTAAGCCAAGGGACTTTCACAGACGATAAGCTTCAGATACTCCACAAAGAGTAAGACATCCAAAATGCCTGTGTGCTAAGTGCTCAACACCACCCTCCTTCAAAGTCAAGTTAACACTTAATGCTGGCTATGTGCCAGGCACCATGCTGGGCACTTCACATGGATTAGCTCACTTAATCTATGAGTTACATTTCACAGATGAGAAAAATGAGAGTTGGGTAACTTGCCCAAGGTTACAGAGCTCTGCATGCAAAGCAGTGGCTTGAAACCTCTTGGTCTGACTCTAGACCCACCTCTTCTCTGTCGTCCTAGCCCACCACAGGGTGTCAGGGTGCAAGAGCTTCAGTGACATCCCCAGACACACACACACACACACCCCTCAGCCCGGGTCTGGCTCCCAGCACCACCCAATCCCAGAGGAAGACTTCTCTTCCCTTGATTCATACTGGACCCCATAGAGGGGCTGTAATCAGGACATGAAAAACACTCCATGTTAGGGAGCCAAAATGAAATGCCACCATTTTGTCTGTGAAACAGCCTCCTGATTTCCTGAAATCCATGCAGCAACGCAGAGAATACAAAGAGGCCGTTCAAATCATTTTACATCTTCTGCTGAGTGTAAAGACTTCAACCTCAGAGGAGCTTTGAGACTTCACAGTGCTTTATAAAATCCAAGAACTAGAAAGGAAACCATTCTGTTTCCGGGCCACAGAGGATATTTCATTCAGAGGGAAAGAAACGCCTGACTTTTAAAATATTTTTAAGGATTGATCCTAAACAGAATGCTTTTCCTCTCAGATGTCATATACTGTTGGGTCCTTTTCACGTCTATAAATTGTCCCCAATGTAAGTTGAAAGTGATAACTTCACTCCATGTGTCAACTTCAAATGAACCAAGGCATAAAACAGCTCCAAAAGGACAATTCATTGAAAGGAAAGCCATAAGGCAATTTGCAAACATCACATGCACTTGTTTTATATGAATATCTATAGCCACATACAGTATCAAAATGAAACGATAAGGGAAGGAATTCACTGTACAGAAGACAAAACAATACCCTTTTTATTTTTAAAACTCTGGTGAAATAGGTTTCCATAGCACATCCCATTTAAAAAAAAAATTAACGTAAACCAACCTGCCCGTGGGTTAGTCACACTATAGAGACTTCATCATAGTGTGTACAGATGCCTAGAGTATTTACAAATGTTATCTGTTAGGTAGTAAAGTTCTGTTGCCACTTTTCCAGCACATATTCCACAGTAAGATAAAGGGGAGATACTGGTGTTCTTGTATAAAAAATCTTAACAAATGGATAAAGGCAATTTACCTGAGAGAAGATTTGTTCTTGAAATATTTTTCTTTTCACAATGGGAAATACAGAAATGGGATGTAGTTGTAAAAGAAGTGTAAGAATGTCTAAGTTTACATTTTTTCTTTTAAATTATTTAAGTACCATTAAGTTAAAATGTTTACATTCATTATAAAAAATGTTGTTAAATCTTACGCAAATGATTTAACACTGATTGCTGCAACGCAAATTGCACTTTTTAAAAAAATTATTGTATACATGGAAGAAAAATATCTTGTTTGCTACCCTGTTTACAAATTCCGACTGACTTTGGGTCAGTCACACGATATGAACTTTGAGAAACGTCAGTCACAGTGTATGTTACAGTCACGATGCAGTCTTGCAAACTGAGTGATCCTTTTGACAAGAGACTTCGTGAACCGACTCAGCCTCCGGAGGTGTGTACCAAGCCAATGGTCTTCTCCGTGAACACATGTGAAATCAGGGGTGGAAAAGGTATGAAGAAATTCTGGAATAACCAATACCGATCAGAAGAAGCACATGATTTGCGGCAATACACATAAAACCTGTGTTTAAAAAATCTCTCAATATTCCTCAGCAGGCAAAGCCCTGGTCCTAGTCCCGGTTTCTGGAAGTAGACATTGAATCCCCTGGCCAGCCCAGAAACAGGCAGTCTGGAAGCGGCTGTGGCCATGGGAGGGGGCTGCTGCGGCCCTTCCCCAGAAGTGGTCCATCTTCTCCCTGGTCTTCAGGACGGGGCCTGGGTGATAAGGCAGAGCAAGCCCCTCAGGAGATACATCTCTTTCAAATAAAGGCACGAAAATCATGTGTCAGAGAAGAACGTCCCGTCGGCATCCCGGGCCCAGCCTGGACTGCTTGTCAACATCGGCTGTGGTGATGCCGGCTGTGGCGCGTCCTCCTGCTCCCGCAGTGGGCTCAGGCCAGGGCTAGGGCGCACCAAGAATCCTGTCTCACCGACGATGTGACTTCGGCCGGTGAGGCCAGGCTGACGCCTATGTACAGCCCATCTTGACCTGAGTACTTGAGCTCGCTGCTGTTCTCGGGATTAGCGCTCTCCCCCGCACCAGACATCACCGAGGCGCCTGCCTGGTGGAAGAGGGGGACCGAGAGAAGGAGAAAGAGAAGGGGAGACAGTTACTGATAAATGTGTCAAGCGGCTGGCTTCTGCTAGGTCAATGCTTGGAGACAAGTGAGATGCTGGTGCAGCCGGCGGAGCTGCTCACTGGGTGGAGCAGTGCCACTGACCTAACCCTGGTCAGTGCAGCTCTTTGAAACATCCTCCTGTTAACGTTATTAACTCGTGGCAGTAACCACCCAGCAGGATGCACAGCTGAATACAGGTAGGAAAGGGGAACTGGAGGGAGCCTGTTCGTAAAAGTGCCAAACGCTCAGATCCTGACAGTGAAACAAACCACACCACGTAGGTAAACAGGCCTTAAGGATGCCCACACAATCTAATCATTTCAAAAGAGAAAATGCAGAGCCCTGTGCACACACACACAGCAGAACCACGAGGCTCAGCAATTCCATCACAGTCTAAGAAGGAAAGATACACAGTTCAGCAAGGCCTGATAAATGAAATTTTTGAGCACTGACTTCATGGAAAATTAACCCATGCATACACAGGCTTGAATTCTTCCCAAGAGGAACAGGCCATGATTCAAGCAGACCACGTGGCAAGGAAAATGCTAACATCCTATATCTGTCATGATTGTGGCAATTATTTCTCGAAGCAAAAGGTCACTTTCCTCATTTCATTCATTCCTTCCATCCAAACAAGAAAGGCCAAATAGAAAACATGATATAATTTAGCAGAATCAAACCAAAATAACTAAAATCATGTTTAGACTATGGTTTGAGAAAACAGTTGCATTTGACTTTTTAAAAAATCTATCATAGTCACATACTTTTTAATCATGCTTTTTTTCCCCTTCTAAAAGCTCTGAAGTTCACCATTTCTTCCAAGCCTTCAGGGTTCCAGTCCATAAACTATCAGATACTTGTTTTTTGACACAGGTAGAACATCTTGTACTTCTCAAAGCATTCCTTTTTTACATACACAATCCCATTAAATCCTTAAAACATCCATCTATCTGGCCAAACTGATGCTACATCCACTTCAGAGAAACACGGCACCAGACATGGAGCAAACTGAACAGAAGGTTCACAGAGCCTCCACCGCTCCACTCAGGGGCCTGGAAGGAAATGTCGTCCTGAGCTTTCCCGGAGAAGATCTGCTTTTCTGTCTAATCCTCACAATAACTGCATGGGGCTGGGAGGCAGGATTTCGGGAGGTCTGACCATGGAACTTCCTGTCTGCCATCCTAACTTCCTCTCAGCTAGACAGACCAACTCCAGCAGCGCCACAGGTAACCAGTCCTCCCCTTTCCTAGCAAAAGTGAAGGTTTGTGAAAGTCCAGCAACAACTGTACCCTGCCCCCAAACTTTTTTAAATAACACAAACTTAAAGACTTAAACCGTGGGGCTTTGGGTGCCTTAAAAAAGCAAGTTTCACAAACTCATTGAGATGTCTAAAATTTAATAAAGATACTTGTGAAAATTCTGAAATAGATAAAACAATCCTGGTATAAACATGCGGATTACCTTTAGCCTAGAACTTCTACTGTAAGCAAACTCAGCATAGATCTAGATTTAACCCCCAGGGAAATAAACAAAAGGATGGATGATACTCAATCAAAAAAAGTCTTTGTTTTAGAAAAGAGCTATCATATAACCAGAAGCATGAGCTCCCTTATAAATGATTAATGTCAGACCCACTTTGTATGACCCACCTAGCCCCCCTAGAAGCACATGCATTTATCTGACTAAATCTGACTTCATCACAGCAAGTGCTCTTTTCTGAAATGGAGAGGGTGCCTGGAATGGTCCAGAAAGCAGCCCACCTCAAATGGCCAGAAGGGCCGAGCTAGCAGAGGGGTCTGCCGTCAGCCACGGGGAATGCTGGGTATGGGGGCTGTGAGCCCCCGAGACAATAGCTTCCCAGAGGAGCCCTTAGGTTGTGTGGGGAACCCAGACACACACACTCTTGAAAGTAAGACCACTCAACAGTTACCATGAGAGATGAGTGTCTGAGGCAGGGAGGTGGGTGGAACAAGAAACTAGAAAAGAAATCGCAGAGGGAAAAGGATTCCCCGGGGGCCAAGGGACCAGCTTGGGCTTTCAGATTCTACCCTGGTTCAGCCACCCACCAATGTGGTCACCTCCTTGGGAAACCAGCCCTACCTCAAGTACGTTTGTGACAATTAAGTGAGCTGTCTTTGTTGCAGAAGCGTCAGAATGCCTTGCCATGTTAAACATCCCATAAATGGAAGCCTACTGCTACCGGTGAGGAAGGGGTGTTCAGAACTGGAAGTATGCAGGATGCAGGGAGTCCTGTTCATGAGACAAGACAGCTGAAAGCGAAAGATATTTTATTAAGCAACGAGTCAGAAGAGAATCTGGAAGAGGGAACCAAAAGGCCTGATCTAACTTTCTGTGCCTCAGCTTCCTCACCTAGAAAATGGACATAAAGAGGCACCTATGTCAGGAACAGGTTGTTGCAAGAATTAAATTAGATAGTATATGTAAAGCCCTTGCAAAAGTGTCTGAAGACAGTAGAGACTAGATCCATACACGCTACTATTAGAAATGTGTTATCATGGTGAAGAGGAAGGAGCGTGGACCTAACTGAATGTCCCCAGTGTCATCCTTCACCAGGTGAGTTGCCACCATCACTGAGTGGGGGCAGCCCTAAGAACTTATCCAGAATTAAGTGGAAACCACCTCAATGATGACCTTCTCCTAATCGTTACTGACAGCCCTTCACGAAGAGAAAGCCAGGCGCTTCCACAGCCCTAAGGGCTCACTGACCATTTTTCAAATCAGCCACATTAAAGAAATCTTACCACCTTGAACATTATTCTTGCACCTAAACTACAGTCCCAAAAGCTACTGTTTAAGTACCTATTGTCTTCTTTGTTCAGACAAAAAAAAAAATAGTCCAGCTATATGGCAGGCAAACCCCAATTTACATGAGTGATGAACTCCCAAAAAAACAGCAGCTCGTTTGAGGTTGCAACATCTGAGTCTGTCAGAAAAAAATACAATAAGCACTGGTGCCCAAGGTTTGAGAACCTTATTTTTAAGTGGTGTTATACTATTTAAGCATGAAATGCTACAACGTGTAGCATTTATTTTTCTGTGTCATCATAACTCAATAAAAAATAATTTAAATTTTATGTCACGATACACAATGATATCATCATGATGAGAGCTGATGAGATTTGATGGGACTGATGACCCCAGTTCCCCCATCCCTGGATGGTGGGGCCATATTCTGGTACACGCCTTAGAAGGCAGTCAGCACAGCCATCAAGAACTTTATACCCTACTTAACTCGGTAATTTCACTTCTGGAAATGGGTTATAAGGAAAGAATTCACAGGGAGGGAAAGATATCCATTGCAGGGTTACTTATAATAATGGAAACCATGGAAATAATCTAATGTCTCATAAAATGGGGATGGTTTGGGAAAGCAAGGGACATCCGCTCAACGAACTATTATGCAATTATTAAAAATAATAAGATCATGCAGCAAAATGGAAAAAATCCTGTAGGGCAATGTTGAGTGAAAAACAGCAGGATATAAATTCTAACTAGGTCATAATTACAACTGACCCATGCACATGCAGAAGTATTTCAAGGGGACCCAGGTGGGGGGTGGGGGACAAGGGCACCATGTGAGAGGGCCCAACCTATCAGCCGTCTGTACTTTGCTTGTGAACTTTTTACTTGAACGGCACAGTGCAGTCTCACTCTGGGGAAGGGCAGAAGACATTAGCACCAGAAACGTGAGGAACCAGCCCTTGAGAGATGAGTCAGCCTGGACAGAGGCATAAAGTAGCATGAAAAATAGTAAATAATCAGAGTGGAGGGAGGATTGGAAGGGCCCCCTCCCCCGACGCACCCCTGAAGTCAGCCCCTCGCCGTTACATGAAACCAGGCTCCAGGCACGAGAGAACACCAAGCACGGTACACAGAGGGGTTTAGCGTATCTTGTGCTCTTGAAACTGGCACTGTAACTGCAGAAGTCTAGAATGGGCACCACCACTCTCCTCAAGAAACCTGGCCTGTCACATTGTGCATCTTAAGTGCCTTTCCCTCACTGGGGATATTCAAGAGCTACCTCTTGAGAGTCAGTTTAATTTGGGGAGAAAAATCAGAGATGACTTATTATGCCCCTAGACCCAGTATACACACACATACATATACAAAGACAAATTTAAATGTCAACTGATTAAGGTTTTCCCACATCTAGTTAAATCCCTGAAAGGATCAGATCGCAGACATCCCAACGCAGCCAGAGCAGGCAGGTCAGCAACCTAAATCACCATCAGCTTAATCCCCGGGACGTTCAAAAACAGAGGAGGGTGCTTCGAACGCCCACAGTTGAACCATCCTTCCTTCTTTCAGAGGCGGCTCGGGCAGGCGGAGGTCCTGGCTCTTTCCCGGATCAAAGTGCAATGTGAGGGTGGAGCAGAAATCTGTTCTGTGTTTCCACTCACAGCTTATGGGCCTCCACCCTCCCCCAGACACTGAAAATGGAGGCACTTCCTGTTGAAAGAATGTGTTATCAGCACCAGACCCAGCCCGGGCTTAGTGCTGAGAGCAGGCCAGGGCAGGTTAGGTGGGAGATCCAGAGCAGTGGGCTGGAAACTGGCCTCCTGAAGGAATAAATGACTTCAGGGACAATATGTTGCAGCAGACGTGGCCATGGAAAATATCCACCAGCCTGGGAAGTAGCACAGCTCCTCTTTTTTTCCTGTAACTATAAGCCTTTGCTCATTTTTGGACCTGTATCTGGAAGCTCAAAGATTTCTGACAACGAACTCCTGGAGTCAGTGCCCAGCAGTGTCCGGCTCAGAGTGGGCTCACCGACAATGTTAGTCCTTTTCTTTTCCTTTACTTGTCATTTTCCATCATAGACAGGCCCAGAGACAGCCCCCCACGATACCCACACAGCAGCTCTGGAAAGGCAATCAATATATCCCAGCAAAGGAAAACCTTAAAGGACACAGCCTTCCCAGAAGAATAAAGGTTCTCAGGCTTATGAATTATAAATTTCATTTTTGAAGAAGAAAACAAACAAAATAAAACAAGAAGAGCTGGCTGGTGTGTGCTTGGTCCACCATGCTGTAATCTCTCAGTGCAGCCTCGATCTGGAGAAACAAAACGTGGCACCCCAGGCAGGCTGGGGGTGAGTGTGATCATTCCCAGAGCCCAGGACTTTGAAGACGATTACACTGTCTCCTTAGCTTGAATTCGGGCTGTCAGCTTCCATGGCCTCTGATCTGTCCTTCCTACACATCTAAGTAAGTTGTGGTTACGGCTTTTCCTTGTGTGACTGTGTGAGGGGAAGCCAGCCGTCCCTCTCTGCCAAAGCCCTCTTGTCTGCTTTCATAACCTCTAGGTTAGACCCTGACAGTGCCTGATAGCAGCCTTCCTTAAAAGTAAAATTAAGAACTGTGCAAAAGTTCCAACACAGGAGAAACACTTTCAGATAAACCCTAACTTCCACTCTAAAAACCACGGCCATTTCAGTTTGGATGAAGGTAACAGGACCATACACAAAAGTGACCCAATGAGAGTTGAGGAGGTGACACAGGAAGATACACAAACGCACAGAGGTTCTGTCTCCCCCAGGACATGTGAAAACCATCAATCACAACAAAACCCTCGAAATCTCCCATAACGGCTCAATAAAGCTCAAGAAGGGAGAGTCACGGTCACCTCAGCTGATGACCTAACTCAGTGTTTAGCAGAATGGTTTATTTTTTTGTAATTTAGCAAATTCCTTACTGAGGAATGCCCCCATGACCCCCTTGCCCCTTCTGGGCCTGAGCCAGCCAGGTTGTAGCCATTCCCGAGATGCTGCCCTTTTCAAGGAGGAAGAACTTGTCTACACACACCATCTACTCTGGACAAAGAAGCAAACTGCTTTATGCGTCTGTACACACTCAGACAGCAGGCATGTTGTGAGACAGACAGGCATGGCCCAAAGTTTCTAAGTACTCTGGACTATCAGTAAAATACTGATGCACATATATAAATTACAGGGGAAAGGGTTTGTCCCACAACTTGAAGTCATTAGTGTGCTATAGAAAAAGTTTATCTTCTAAAATGAATGCATGCCTCTACTCTAGTCAAATTAAGACGCAAGATTTAAAACCTGGTTGATTATGATCTTAACTTTTAAAAACTGGCTTTTTAGGAAATTGGACAAGCAGCCTAACACCGTGGTCCAAGAACTAAGCAGCACTCACAAGAAAGCATCATGAAAATGCTAAGAATCATAATGTATGAAAAATTGTCGCTTTCAGGGAAATAAAAGTATTTAAATATGGTTACATTGTTAACACAATAGTTCTACATCTCTAAATCTCCCCCATTAGGAGAGTTAGGATTTATTTCTAATGTCTTGGGATAAAAAAAATGCCATGTGAATAAAGCACATCGCTATTAGCTTCCAAGGTCATATTTAAATAGTGCTTTTCTACTTGAGCTTCAAAGAGGTCTGCAGGCATCTCCCACTTATGCTACACAATACTCCTAAGAGGACCAGATGGTAGGAATTATTTTTCCCCTTTAGTAGAAGCGGGAAAACAGAGGCTTTACAAAACCTTGGCGGCTTGCTAGTCACACACAAAGCTGGAGCTAGCGCCCGGCTGCCTGGCTGTTTCCTTCCAGCTGCTAATCCGTGAACCCCCAGAATAAACTTCAGACCATATTCAGGCTTCACCATGAATCAAGTGACTAAACTTAATGAGAGCTTTAAATGAAAAGTATTTGTGTTTAATAGGATAAAACTAGGATTGTGAAGCATGTGCACCAGCTCTGGTGAAACCATGCCATGCTAACAACCACCAAAGGGGCAGCACCCTAAGTAAACTGTCATTTAAACATCGTCAGATAATAACTTCGAATTGTATACTCAAGAGACTTCAACAGGACACTGAAATCAATACCTGTTATTTGCTCAAATCTTTCTTAAAATCTGTGGTCAATAAAATAATCTCTTCGTGCTCTGGCTCACAAACTCTTAAATACTGGCCCTGGTATAGTAGAGAGCTGAATTATGAATGATCGCTTACATCAACACCTGTCTTTGAAGATGCTTTTTAAAATTATTAAAATTTCAGAGAAAATTAACAGATAGGTCTGAACACAGAGCTAACAGATTGTATTTAATTCATATCCATTAGATCTTCATATTGCTAGTAACTCCTTTGGCAGACACCCATGAAATGCATAATAAATTACTTTTGTTCCAGTAAAGGAATTCATTTTCTTCGAAGATTCATTTAGCAATAACATTTCAGAGCATTCTAAGCCAGATTTCTTAAATTTGGCCCTGTTTTCCCGTAACATTATTTCATGGTTTGTGACAATTTTGTATATTCTTTTAGAGGGAAGGGTGGGGGAACTGCAAAGCATCCATAATCAGCAAAGAAAAATTGTGTTCTGAGATGAAGTCTTCTAACCCGAGGCCATATGAAAAGAGTGACACTCTGCCTACATTTAGTCTTTACCTAGCATTCTGGCTTTCAGATTGTGATGAGTCACTTATTAAATAAACCACAGTCCTGTGACAAATTGGGTAGGCATATATGTTATAAGCTATTTAAAGAGCAATACAGTTTTGCTGTTTCCTAATATATATATATACACACACGGAGTCATTGGATATTAATATAGCACAAGGTATTTCTAACCACTCCTCACCATCCTTCAGGACATATGCACGCGTGCACACACACAAGGAAAAAAAAGAGGGAAGTCTAGAAAAGGCCTCCAGATCAAAATGAAAGTATGTGAACTCCACATGCTTCAGCGTTCCCTGCCAGGGTGACGTGTGACTTCCACGGCGAGGGCCGATGTGGTCAGACAGGAACGTGAGTGAGTTATTAGGAAGGGCTGCGAAAGAAGAAAGAAAGGGAGCCTGGCACGTAAGGAGCGTGAAGATAAAATGCCAACAAAATATTTATGTTCATGGCTTGCAGCAAGTGGCAAGTGGGATATTAATAACCGTGATGATTGGTCGACTCCCTGGGAGCGGTGGGAGACGTCGGTTCCAGCCGCGGCTGCAACACGGGCTGGTTTGGTGACCTTATGGAGTCACTCCGGGTCCTGGTTTATAAATGAGGCAATAATAATACCTAACTGCAGCTCTCTCACAGACCCTGTTGGGAGATTAATGCCTTTTTAAATTCATTTAGAAAAAAGTATCTTGGACTATAAACTCTGGGAAAAACAAATGGACATTTGCTTCTTAAGAAATGCTTTTTTAATGATTTTTTAAAAATTAAAGTGAAAGCAATTTGGACATTCTGAAAGTTCCAACTAACTTAGCACTCACTGTGTATGGGTTTAAATCACACCACTAGAAGGACTTTAGCACTATAATCTTGTATTTCATATTTTAAGAGAGACTCTCATCACACTAGGCACATAACAGTTAAATTTTACTGCCTATTATTTTTCCTATTACTTGACTAACACAAGTCTTAGGACTACATTTTATTGACTAAGTATAATGTTTAACAAGAAAATTTATATAATGTGCCTTATATATTTCCTTATGAGCAGATCACTTCTCTGGAGCTATTTTCCTGGCCTTCTTTGATGCTGATATTACTAACCAAATTAGATTTATTTAAGAAAATGTTATTTCTTCTCTCTAGAGACTTCAATATCACATATACTCTCACATATTAAATCCAGTGTGCCATAGTGATAAAAACACTGGCTCTGCATCTGCCAGACTTGGGTCCAAATCCAAGTCACGTTTCTTAATTCAATACATAATCTTGGGCCTATTACCGAGTCTCTCTCCACCACGTAGAAATTGGAAGCAAAACACCTCATTTGTAGAGTGACAATTGGGAGTAAAAGAGAAAAGGCACATCAAACACCAGGCATGGAAAAGGTACTTGACAGAAGCTGATTTCCTGCTTTCCTACATCCACTGTCTTATAAATGAGAAAGTACGGGAAAGGGAGAAAACTCCCCGAAAGCACCATAATGATTCATCTAGAGACGAATCCACTAGTGCCTGGCGCTCGGGAACCCTACAGGCGTGTGTGGAAGAGTCAAGGTAAGAGTTAAGCAGAAACTTCTGTTCCTACTCCAGCAGCCTCTGGAATCTTCTCTTCACATTCAAGTTCCTCTGAGTGAAAGCAACTTGTCCATATGTAGATGCTTTGTGAATGTTCCTTTAGTTAATAATAGAAGCTATTTTGTGACCAATCATAATGTCATAGTAAATCCAAAGTGATTCAACTACTCGGAGAAAAAGACAATAGGATATAAATGTGCTCATAGATATAAGCTATGTGACTCAAGTGATGTTTTCCAACTTTTATCATAGGATGCAAATATTAACATATAAAATAAAATCTATAAAAAGAATTTTAAATGTTAACCTGCACAAGTACTCAACTCTTCTTCAGAAGGCCTTACAAAGATATCCAGATATCCCAACAAGGCTCAGTCCCTAAATCACTGCCCGCCGGCTATAAGCACTTAACTATTTCAGACTGCTTCTAGTACAAGATTTAGCACCATGCAGCTCAGTGGTATTTCTCCTGACAAGATCACTGAATAAGGTTATTACCAAGCAGTGACTGAAGAAGGGAAGCAGGTCTGGCTAGGCACACAGTGTCCCAGAAGGATAAATGAGGCAGGAATGAAGATACCTACTTAACATCAAGAAACTGACCAAAAATGGGTAGGGGCTGCCGAAAAGCAGAGAACCAGAGAGGAATCTGAGATGAGGTCTGGGTCTCAGTCTAAGGACGCCTGCCTCTCTTTGTGGAAGCTATCTGTCACCAACAACAAACCACAAAGGTGAGGGAAAGAATTCCTATCACTAACACATCATCCCTAAGACGTTTCCATTCAAGTGTCACCAGGCAGCCACCCTGAAACCATCTTGCCCCGAGGAGCCCTGGGGACCAAGAAACTAAACATTCTAAGTCCTGAGGTCAGGACACATCACCAGCTCGGAGGAAGTAGTTTTCCTTACTTATTGTGAGAGGAAACCCTGCTTGTAAAATGTAGAAACAGGAGCATGCTAGCATTTGCTGGCATCAACAATCAAAACACTCCCAGTTAAGAATGTTTTAATTGTTGGACCATAGCGTAGCAAAAACACATTCATCACTGCACTGGGTGTTAGAGAAAGACCATCTTTTAGAAATGAATGTAGTGTGGATCCTACTTAAGGCTGACTTAATATTGACTTCAAACAGCTTTAATTATCTGCCTTACATCTAATTTATCCACCTCATCTCCTGCCTTTGGCTTTTTACACCCTACAGTCCAGCCATACTGAATTCCTAAAATTATGTCCCTGAAGTATCATAGCTGCCCATGTTCTTCTCCTTCCTAGAGACACCTATCCCAGTTTTTCCCCTGCAAACACCCCACTCAACCAATCCAAATGTCCTCTCCTCTGTGAAGCCATTCCCAGCTCTGCAGTCACAATTCACAGCTCCCCACTTCGTTGCTCATTTTAAAGCACTTCCAAATCTGAGCAGCAGTAAGAACTGTCTCTACGTAGGTGCCCCACCACTACCACTACCACTACCTATGTTAGGAACAATCCAACATCCAGAACCTTGTTTTACTCAATGGTAAACAGGGCCTCCCACGGCCCAATACTTCTTAAATGGAACAATGACCATAAGGCAAGGGCTAGTCAGAAATAGTTCACCTCCGTCTATTTCAACATTACATATTTAATGATAACGTCAACATATTTGCAGTTTTAATACAAACTTAAGTGGGTTTTAATTTCTGTTAAATAATTATAGAACTACTTTTAGGAAGGCAAATTATGCTCAGTGACTTCTTATTCTGAGACATTGCCTTACTGCTCATTTTACCACCAGATTAAGCCTTCCTGTCCCAAAGGAAATTAAGAAAAATACCTTTTACCTTTAAAAGTGGGGCATTAAGTTAGAAAGCTTATATACATTATTTTACATACATATGTAACTATATATACAAGTTTTTTATATACATGTATGTGTGTGAAGTATCCTCTAGTTTTATAAAATTTTAGTTACTTGTCGTAAGAGGGATAGGAATATAGAGACTACTTATTAAACCTTATTTGGAAATAGAATGTTACCATATTTGCCTCCTAAGAATAATAACAATGAACACTGTAGAATATAACTCAGTCAATAAATGGAATTCAATGAAAGATGTAAATATTCTTATAATCCATAGAGAATATAAATACCAAAGAAAATCTGGTGTGTATTTGGGTCATTTTTCAGTAAATCTACACATGAAAGAAAATTTTAGACAGAAAGATTATTCTGGGGAAATTTATCTTTAAGCTCAAAAGTCACAAAAATTAATCAACTCTATCAAAAATTAAGTTCAGCGTATTTCTTAACACAAAGACTTCCCATACAAGAAACTGATTAAGTTTCTAATCAATACAGAAAAAAATAAGGAAAAAATGAAAAGTAATAAGGTCCAATGAATAGCAAATACTATATAAACGAAAGCAAATAAATCACTTATTGCAACTTAAAAAAAAGAATTCCAAAGGAGCAAGACGGGGGCTACTTTAACACCAGGCTGTGCAGGAGCAGCAGCAGGTCTTCCTGTTCTCACCCAGGAAGCTGCCCTCCCAGCTGCCCCCAGAACCTACACCTGCACAGCCTGCAACCCAGAAACTGAGTCACAAGGGAGCTGAGTTAGCAACCTGATGACCACCAGAAGGAATAAGACAGAGGTCTAGTTTTTAAAAAACGCAGAGGAGTAAAAGCACGTAAAGAGAAGAAATGCCAAAAAGTCAACGAAATGAGGCTTCAGAGCAGTGCAAAAATGATTTTCATGGCACTTAGACATTTGTTCTGGAAGAACACTGTGTCCTAGGAGTCCTGTCCACACCTTCACTCCTGCTGGGGAGGGAGCCCTGGAGCCCCCACTCTCAGTGCCTTCCTCCAGTACACTCAGGCCCTGCCAGACTTGCTCGGAACCAGGCTACATGCTGACCTGGTACCACCACTGAATACACCCACATGCAAGGCAGGGCAGGGCCATCAGGGCTTAGAAGAAGCCTGCTGGAAACGCCTCCTGGTGATCTCCTAAGCTGACTTCCAAGAGAGGAATTAAAAGAGCAAGTGTGATCCTATGCCGCAACAGTCTCCGACTTCTGTGCAGTAACTCACAATCATTAAGGAAAAGGTGGAGGAGCAGCTATGTTGCCACTTAAACATCTCTACATAGAACGTGTGACCCCAGTTTCCTTGTTCCCCTGGGAGTATGTCAAAGATTGCCCTTTGTTTTGTAGCTGGTTGTCCCTATTAACCTAAGACAACCCTGCACTACTAACTTCCAGTCACAGGGGCCGCTGGAGATCAGCAGGACAGACCGTCATCACAGGAAGCTTAACTGCCACGCTGAAGAAGGCACCTCCTACTGCGTCCCAGATACAACCTTGCCACGTGGATATAACAGCCCCTCACCTATGACACCTCACAGAATCCCATAAGCAAGCAGTCAGCTGCCCTCCAATGTCATAAACTGGGACCCAAAATGAGAAAATGAAACATCTTTTGTCAACAGAACGCCTTTCACAAATGCTTCTGCCCCACGGCTCCTCAGCTGCCATGCTGACCACAAGGAATCCACCGGCCCAGAGAAGGCTCTGAAAAGTGCCAAGGGACCAACCAAAGGACACACACTGGCACCCCCGGGGAAACCACTGAGTCTACTATAATTATTCTTGGAGGGGGACAGTTTCCGAAGGCAGCCAGCAGATTGCCAGGTAGGCCTGGTTCCCACCACAACCACATCAGGTAGGCACTGATGGAGGGAGACATCCAGGATGGGCTCACCGACGGCAGAAAACCCACTAGCCCCGGTGCCAGCCAGGCCAGGAGGGCTGGATCCCCGGAGGGAGGAAAAGAGGGAAGGCAATCCTCCAACCCCCCCACCCCAACCCCGGTGTTTCAAGAAAAGCATTTCAGAGGGAGGCCACCTGGACTCGGAGAACTGCCTCCCTGTCTGCAGCTCACACAGCTGCTCCTGTGGAGGCTGCCCGGGCTCTGGGAGTGACAGGGAACCTGCAGTAAAAGACCTTGTAGGGAACTGTTCTCCGACTCCCCCAATCTCTAAAGTACTTTTTAAAGTTTTTTTTTTTTTTAATACTAAAATTGCCTTGCCTCCTGGCCTCTAGTAGGGAACTGAGCATTCCCCCGAAGGCTCTGGCCAGCCAGCCGCCTCTGGCTTACTGGGTCCTGAGTGAGAGATGCCCGGACACCAAAGTTGCCCTAGGACCAGCTGCAGAACTCCTGAGGTCCCCTACCAGACAGGCCCGGGCCAGACCCCATCACTGCCTTTGCACTTTTCCTCCCCTGGAGGGCAAAACTGATCAGACTTGCAAATAGCCAATTTTGAAATTTTACATCACAAAACCAAGAGAGCAAAACAGACTCCACCCACTATGGTTCCAAAGCCCATTGTTGGGCAAATATCTCTATTTCTTCGCCGTTTATCATTCAGATTTAGCTTTTGCCATGCTAAGGCTGGACTGTATCACCGAGCTGGCAGTCCACATTTCAGACAGACACTGAAGCCGAGACCAAAACCCTGGCTGATCAACACTCTGGAAAACCACAATACTGCACTGTTTTGCTTCATTTAAGCTAGATAACTGCTTCTGAGGGCTTAGAGCATAATCAAGAAGATTTTAAAATAATGTTGATCTTTTCAGTTCCTCACAAGTAACTGTTTTATTTACCATTTTAGATCCTTAAAGTTACATCTTACTCTCCTGTAAAACCGTCATTCACCAGAGTCCACCTTTAAAAAGAATAGACACGTTCTTTAAGAACATGTGTCTGCAACAAACAGAAACAGAAAGGTTTTTTTGCCTTGTGAAACTCCGAAAAACGTCTCATTCATGAAGGAAAAAGCCCAAGGGTTTGAGTCAGAGGGCAAATAACAATATCAAATATAGTTTTAAACAGTTCTTTTAAAAAAATTTAATGCTTAATTTTTCTTTGTTTAAGCCAGTAAAAATAATGACGAAAATCTACGGTTCCTAGTTCAAAGACACCTTGAGAGCAGCAGTTTAATTTTACCTGCAGCACAAATTTCCAAGCCCCACCCCCAGAGGCTCTGACTCAGAAAACCCAAGGTGGGGCCCAGGAATCCGTAGTATTTCAAAGTACCAGAAATAATGCAAAATTAATTGTGGAAAACAATTACTAAGTATGTAGGGATTGTAATGCTGATGTTTCGTCCTAAACTAGTCTCAGTGTAATCCTACGAATCACCTGGGGCACCCGCCCAGGTCCCACCCTGGGTATCCCTGAGGACCCGGGTGAGGCCGGGTCATTTCTAAAGGACATTCCAGGTAAATTTGGGAAACATGAGGGTGGGAAACTGCTCTTCACTTGAGAAAAACTGAGTTTCAATCAGTTTTACTGAAACTAAGTCTGTGATCTTCACAAAGAGCCTGGCTGGCATCCTTGTCCTCTGCATAAATCACTCACAAAGCGAATTGCTTACAGGCAGGTCGCAAGGTTGAGGTAGGCCTGGGTACAATTAGGGTGCATTAGAAGAAGGCAATGCTGTCTAGCCCAGCAGGACAGTTAGGGGAAGATCTGTGAATACAGCAGCACGTGACGCATTGTGATGCACTTTGCTTTGGGTAGATTTAAAAAAAAAAAAGGAAGGAAGAGAAGAGAAAAGAAAAGAGAGGAAAAGAAGGCTGGAGATGACAGGACAAACAAAAGCAATCTGAATGTCATGGACACTGGGATATATGAAACCACTGAGCTGGTACTTTTTCTGATCTATATTAGAAATATATATATAGATAGACAGACAAATATAGGTATCAACACAGATAAAAACCAGGAAATAAAACAATTTAAAGCACTTCAAACCAAAACTTCTTGCTTTTACTTGGGTCAATTTAACCATAAAAAAATGACGTAGCTCTTAATTAAGAGGTTTGTAAAGTACTTAAGTTTGTCATTTTGTTGACAATTAAATGTAATTTCCTCTAAAAACTATTCTTAGGTATCAGCTACCTACACTGAACTGTTGGTTTAGATTATTGTACTACCAGATAAGATAAAATTTGAGATAATATACCAACTCTCCAGCTTAGAAAGAGTCTATACACTTACCCCCGAAGCTGTCGGTTGTGTTGTAGGGGAAGTATTTTTGCTGCAATCATCGGAGTTAGAAGAGGTGGAAGTTGGAGTCATGGGAACAGAATTATTGCTATTACCTGCAATAGTCAAAATTGACCTCATAAATACACATATACTCAACTGCTAAGGTTGGCAAATACTTTACAGTCAAATAGCATTTTGTTATATTTACCAGAGCAAGCTTTTGACTTATTTATGTTCTTAGGTTTTCGTTTCCTGGTTTGAATTCCCTCTTTTTTCATAGCAAGCGGTCGAGGCACCTAAAAAATTTCACATAGGCCATAAGTTTAATAAATATATTGAAGAAAAACCAAACTAACTAAAGACCCAACATCAGTACTGAAAGCCCTCATTTAAAAGAACTTGGCATAAATTTCAATCCAATTTTTATACACACTTCATAGATTTCAGCTGCACAAAGACTACACTTTCCCCATCAAATGCAGAGATTCCTCCAGAAAAAAATGGGGTGATTTGCCAGGGAGAATGTATTCCTTCAACTTAATGTTTATTGTTTTAAATAACTTCAATTACAGAGTAAAACCACTGAATACATACTTTTATTTCAAAGAGATCATGTATTGTTTTTCTTACATATACCAAGGTTATTTTTCTTTTTTAAAACTGATGTATTTATAATATCCTGTGCTATCCTTGTGCCAACTATAAGTGTCAAATATATTATTACTTTTTGTATAAAGTATTTGATTATATTCAAAATTTTAAGATACAAACTAGTTTAACTTTAAGATATAAACTAGTGCACTTCTAGTTTGTTCCATACTTTTTTTCTTCTTAAATGTACTACTTTTTAAGGGGTTAATACCATGTTATCAATTCTAAAATATACATTTCCCACATTTTGGTATTTCTAAAATTGGGATGTCCTACTCTGGATGTGCGAAAGTTTAATTGGCAGCATTTTGTTTGTTTCTTACTAGTATGTAAGATAATAGTTTCTATTATAATTAACAGGACCCTAAATTCACAAAAGTTCATATAGAATATCAGATTTTTCATCTTCATGCCCTCTCCTTTGATTTTATTTTAACTGAAACCATGTACAAACAAGACACCAGACACGTATACACATGAACAGAGAGAGTATGCAGCGCACCCCATGGAGTTTCATGTAGAGTCCACAAGCATTGCACACGGGTTCACCCTCAGCGTTTCTGCGCCACAAAGTGGTGGTTGTGGTGTGACAGTTGGCACAGGACAATCCAAGCCGCCGGGAGGAAGGCTAGAAAGCAGCAGAAGAAAGTTAAGTGTACAGATACAAGTGGTTTGTATGCATATGCTACATACATCACCATGTCTCGTCTCTGCCATCAACAAGCATGTACCTGGTTATTACAAATAAGAGGTTCCCTGAGAAAAAAGTTGAAGTGTAATTAGGTTGCCCTTTCTGGACCATAGAGTGCTCCATCCAATGTATACGTTTGACTTGCTCCAGCCTATTAGCATAGATTACAGCAGTCACAATGTTGCCAATGACTGCACGCACCACACAGTTGTCAGAGGCCTGAGATATAAGGGTAAGGAAATGCAGTCAAAAACTGCCTGCCAATGTGTTAAATGACTTAGGGGAGTCCCCACCTAATCTGAAAACTGAGATAATCAGTTCTCAGATATTTGCAGAGGAATAAACCAGAAATTGTAGAAGGGCTGATATGTATTAATAGAAATGGATTTTGGAAAATGCACAAAATTTTTGTAAAATATATTTAATACATCTCATTAATTATCATGACCGCCTATTGCCTGAATTTCTGTATTATCCATTTTACAAAGGAAATGCAAATTTTACGACATGGTGTTAGTGCTGACATTGTCTTATATATGGTGATACTGCTATATTTTATTACTGTCAGTATAGTACTCAACTTTCGCTCAAAGGGTTAAATGGTATTATCAGAAAAGACCAACAGCCTGGCATTGTCACTCTGATTTCCCTGTTCCCTTTATACCCATAACATCCTTAAATGGAATTTATTTCCTCTAAATTATTATGTGTGAATTATAAAGAGGGGGAATTTAAGCTAGGATAAATTTCTGCCTATAGTGGCAAAAATCTAAATTTGTCTTTAAATTACCTAGCCAGGCAACTAAAAATTGTGCCATGACTATGGGGAAAATCCAGGGACCAAAGCAAGTTGAAAGATACAGAATCAGGGAAGTCAGCCATTATGATTAATTTAAGAAAATATAAAGAATGGAAAACAAAAATATAGATTGAGCATCTATTGAACATTCAGGTTAAAAGACAGATTTCCAAATTCTTTGTTGGCAGATTTAAAAACTAAAATTGAATTTTGCATTTACAATTCACATCCTGTCAATATTACTGCAACATTACCTTTACAGACAAGCTATAAAACCAAAGGTAGACTAGGCAGCCTCTTAACACTACCACATTTTTGGTTGAAATGAGCATGCCTAGCTAACAGAACTATTTGGGGGAATTGCTTTGTTAAAATGATGAAAACATTAAAAAAAAAAAAAAAGTACACACCAGGACTTCTTTATTTCCTTCCCCCAGCCCCAGCCTTTATGGTTAAAAGAAAATAATTTCCCAGGAGAACACTCCTGTCTCTTCATAAATGTGAAATCAGTAAACTAGGGACAGGAAGGTCTTCATTTTATAAACAGGTCATTTATGACAGTTTCCAGTGGAATTTGGAGCCAATGTGAGGCAAACTTGTTATCAGAATTTGCCATTATAACAAAGGGCTTTATGACAGTCAACTGCAGATCATAAGTGAAGTCAGTCCCCATAAACATGTGAAATGAAGGTGAGTGGGTTATAAAAGTTCCTTGTAACAAGCGATCTCAGTTATATTCATCACTGACAAGGAATTCAAGTTACACCATAAATCTCTTATTTTGCAATGTATTACAGGTTCAAATTCACAGTGATTGGTTCTGTATTGCTGGCTAAACAAACTTCGGTTCAATATTCTATTTCTGAGAACTAACCTAGATCCAGCAAAACCATAAATAAGAAGCTCACAAGGAGAAGTAATTGATAGACACACCCTTCAATTGGTATCATTTATAACCCATTTACAAAGCACATTGGCTGACCTTGGTCACTGCCCAGACACCTGCCACACAGAAGGAAAACTAATAGACTCAGAGATGTTAAAAACTGAGGTGTTTTGTTTTTTTTTTACTGTAAGTGCACAAAACTCACACCACGATCTAAATATGGATGTTACTAGATCAAGTTTATAATGCCACTAGAACCTAAATGGCTCCTATTCTGCCAGTTTTTGCTCAATCTCGAGAAAATATTACCTTTCCAAGCTCAGCTAGTTAGTACTCAGCTCAATGTGCCTTTCCAAAAAAATAAGAATCAGTTTCATTGTTCATACACTAGCTAATATATGAAAACAAGGAACTTCCTTGGAATATTTTCCGGCTAGCACTTTTTCTTTTTTAATATGATGCATGTAAGAAAAATAAAAACTATAGGGAGTCAAGTACTGAAGTTAAAGATGCCCTTTGAAGAGAAGTTTAAGCTGTGGGAGGCTATAACAAGTCTAAGGCACATACACTCATTAAATTAACCTCGGCCACTTTATTTTAAATGCATTAAAAACAAAACAACCATAAAACTAATTGCTTCTCTTTAAGGTGTCAGACTTACATTGTGATGCAATTTCACTCTAATCTATTTAACACAAACAACATGTGCAGCGTTTGTTCCTGCTAATTAGAGTATAACAATTAAATAAATTACTTGGATACTTAAGATGTCTGGCATCTAACTGTAAAATATTTTACTTTAAAAGGTATTAGAGTATGAGAGCTGGGCTAAACAAATGTTAGCCTTACAGTGGGGCTTGTGGAAGCTTTCATTTATTTTCTCTAAACACTAGAGCACTAAATACCCTCTCCTTCTAAAAAACACACATGACAATAAGAGATTAATGCCTGAAGAAAATCAGAATTCCCACACTTTAAAACGTGTGGGGATGGTGAAAATCGTCTACTTGAGAAAAACATGGAGACTGCATTTTTTCTCAAGTTCTATGTAGTTCTCTGAACAGCCAGATTTCAAAATAACAAAGGTTAGAGTAAACAAATTTTTCACCAGACTCAAGGACAATCCAAAAGACGGATGGAATTTGGAGCTAAAACTAGTCTGACTAGGAGAAGAGGTGGAAGGGAACCAGAGGTAGACGGCATAGAATCAAAGGATGTGGGGAGAAAGGGAGGGTGGGTTCCTTGCTGCCGTATTCCATTTGAGGGGGTGTTACAAACAAGCGTGTTTTTTTCAAGAATAAAATCCAAACCAGACCAGGGTCTACAGGGAAGAAAAACTCCTTCCCTCACCTGACCTGGGGAAGTATACTCAGTTTTTCTCCTCAGAGGTTACCATCGTTACTAATTTCTTGAGTCTCCTTTCGGAATTTTTTCAGTGCATTTACAAGGACGCCTAGAGATATGTAAATACAGGGGGATTTTGTACTTTGAAAAGATGGAAGCACACTACACCTTCCCTTTTATCCCGCCATTTAAGAACGTCATTCTCTACATGCAAATTTGGGCAGGAGGCTGCCTTTGTCCCCCGGCCGCTGGTTTCGGGATGATGAAATGACTGGGGAACCGAGAGTCCCGCGGGCCCTGCGCTCGGCACGCCCCGGGCGCCCCCGCGGGGACAGGTGCGGTGCGGCCCGGCAGGCCGGGCGGGGAGACCCGGGGCCCCGCGCGAAGAGCGCCGCTCCGGGCCGCGCCGCAGGGGAGGGCGGCGCTCGCACTCACCACGCGCTTCTGCGGCTTGATGAGGGGCCGGCTGAGGCCGTTCATCTTGCTGTAGAGGCCGCAGGCGTTGCACAAGTAGTGGCCGGTGCCGTCCCGCCGCCACAGCGGCGTCTGGATGGAGCCGCAGTTCACACACTCGCGGCTCTCCGGCAGGTCCTCCAGCAGGTCTGCGGGACGAGAGGCCGGTGAGGTCGCGCCGCGCCCGCCCTCCCCACGGCTCCCCGCCACCCCGCTCCCTTCCCCACCGGCTTTCTGCTCAGCCGTCCAGCCGGGAGCCGGCTGTTGTCCACGCGATCGAGCTGCTGACCATTTACTTGCCCCATACTTCTGCAGCCCTGGGCGCGCCCGACGCAGACCCCAGGGAAATCGGAGACAGAGCTGGAAGCCCGGCCCGAATCATCTGCCTTCTGTCTCCAAGAACCTCAGAGTTGAGATGAGCCGTGGGGAGGTCGGTTTGGGTCCCCTGACCCCTCTTTTCCGGCTGTTCCCAAGTTTTTCAAAACTGAAATCCATCATAATTACAACGTGCCACTTGCCAAACCCCAGCAACTCGTGCAATATTAACAGTGGTCATGACCCCCGCCCCAACCTGCAAATATCCCTGGACATGGGGAGGCTGCCTTTTTCACTTTTATCTCAAGTAATTTTTTGAAAGTATTTGCCCTATCTGCCAGCTTTCCCTTTCCTCAATAAAAAAGACAAATGAAATTAGAAATACTGTTCTTGGGCACTTTTGCCAGTTAATTAGAAAATGACTCAGGTCTCCTGGGGTGGGGGGTAGGCACTAAGATTAATAAGCAGAGACAAATGTTTGATTTTCATGCCACAGGGGCCAAACACTAAAATATTATGATCTCAAAGTGAGTCTGATTGCTTCAATCTACAAAATTTCTACAGATGGTTGATATTTTATAGATTCAGAAAATTACTAAGATTGTTCCAATGGTAAATAAAAGTATTTCCTATTTTCCTACACTAAAATTTTAATTCATGCAATCTGTTTAAATTGTATTTGTCATTTTGCTATTTGCTTAGTTTTCTGAAGTTCACAACTAACTTAAACCTAGTAATTAGAAAAAAAAGTCTTTATACTAAATGGTTGCAATCTCTATTACTTCCCCTTGAATCAGTTAAATATGAACAAATTATCTAAAATGAGATATGTATGTATTATGTACTTTTAAGTAGACTTTTAAAGAAGATCTCCTGTTTAGAGTTTTTATGTTTAAATGTTACAATCTGGCTTTCATTCAGGAGCATTTCTGAATCAATTTTTGAAGTAAATATTCAAATAGTTTTATTTGAAGATTGTGTGTACTAGCGAGACTTTCTATTCTTTCTCTTGCCCAAGCAGTTTACAGCTTGTGTCTACCATCTACTTTTGCAAAGATATTTAAATGTGACTTTGGCACACAAAAATCCTTAATTCCATCAATATTAATTTACCCTGCAAAACAGGTCTCCTTCCTCATCAAGAAATGAGTTTAAAAGGAACTACCATCCCACATAACTCGAGTTCAAAGTTGTCATGCGGATACTGCAACTTACAACACATCACAAAGATTTATTCTTCTCCGCCCTAAAAGCCACTATTGACTACGGTAATCAGTAAAATGCTCAGGACTTCAAGGACATTGAAGTTAAACAAGGTATTTGTCTTTGTTGTTGACTTTAAAATGTTACCTATCAGAGCCCCTCTCCATGAAGAAGTGGGACATTCCCTGGAGAACCCAGCCCCATGCCTGGCCTCCTTCTCCCAGGCTGGAAACAATAAAGACTCCCAGGAGAAGATAGTGTGGATGTCCTAGGTCAATCTCTTTAGTCAGCTGAAAACTGAACGACAAAAATTAAAGTCCATTTCGGAGAAATAAAATTTAGGAAGTTAGTTTATTTTTAATTAAGTAAAATCTACAGCTCTCATTTCCCTCCACTTTTTCCCACTAAAATAAGAAAAATGCTACTTTCTATAAACCACAAAATCTGATTGTGATGGAAGCTCATTCACAGGTTGCCCCCTATTCATCCTCTCTCTCCTAACTCGGCTGCTTTGGGTGCCTCTGGGGAGTGAAAGGCTCAGGGGAGAAGGGCACTGCCAGCGAATGTCATCCAAGGACCCAGATTATAGAACCTGATTCCGCGGGAGCTTGGGCACCACTGGACCCGGGGACAGAGCTCATCCTACGACGACTCCCCACCACCCACCACCACTACCAGCACCAGAGAGAAGTGAATGGAGCAGGTTCCCGGAGGCTGTCCGCACTGTGCAGGTTGACAAAGCTCAGGGATCAGATTTTAGCCCTGCTGTTTGCTCAAGTCAATTAGAGTGCCTCCCAAAATGGTTTATTTAAAAAAAAAAAATCAAAGTGGAGAAGCAGACAATCAGTTAGGAAGCCAGGAAGAGTGGGGCTGGGGGTGGAGGTCTCTCCAACATGAGAACACCTTAAGGATAAGCAGAGTTAGGGTCATTGCCTCCCCACCCCAGACCCCAGACTGACTTATTCTCAACACCTTCCTGCCTTCTTAAAAGACTCCATGTAAAAGCTGGGTGTTCCCAAACCCCTTTCCTTTTTTCTTTTTTTTTTTTTTAACATACTCTGGGTCTATAGAAGATTTTTCTAACTTTGCAGTGTCCTACCTAGAAAGTGAAAAAATTAGTGAAAGGATAGGCTAAGTTTCAAGTGAAAAACTTGACTTGTCTGCAATTGCACCCTCCTGCCTCTATAAGGATTTTCCTCACAAAGTCAATGACTTTAAATCTCCAAAGACTCAAAGATTATGACTTTTGGACTGTTTCTCTGTCCTCTGAAATGCTGGCAGACAAGGGCAAAGCAGTATGGAGATCACGCTAAGGTGTGTCCCAAAGCAGTCATAGCTGCCCCCTACCCAATTCACACAGCTTTTCAGATTCCCTGCTGGATTCCTGACAAAAGCCTCACACCCTAACCACCACCCCCTTCCCATCCTTTGAAGATTCAACTTCTTGTCTCTCTGCTCCCAGGAGCCAGACGCGGGTCCCTATGCAGCAGGAAAGGTGACAGTGCTCTGCTCTCTCCAAACCTCAACAGGGCTCCCACCCACTGCCTCTACATAGACCGTAAAAAGGCAGTCTCCAAGGCCAGCTTTACAGGGGAGAGGAGAGGAAGCCCAATGTTACTGAGAGAGGGTGGTCCAAATCTGATCTTTAAGGCCACTTACACTCAGCTTGTCTCTGAACACAGGCTGGCAATGCCTCACTTGATGCTAACTAATCAGGGCCCCTAAGAGACTTGCTATCCCTAAATGAAGGGCTACGAAAATCCCCACCCTGGGGTGTGAGAGCACCAGGTAGGATCATTTGGGCTGATGTGCCTCCTTCATCTTTGCCACCTTTGTGACTCCTGCGGTTCCCCTCAAACAATGGGCAAAATAAACCAACTAAAAAACATTTTTTTGGTCTTAGGAGGCTGTCAGGTTTTATCAAACAAATGAATACAAAGAAGAGAGACCTGTGAAACCACCAAGGACTCAGAATGCTGCGGCCCAGGAAAGAAGCCAACGTGCCTTTTTCAGGCCAGACAACAATAGTTCACACCCTCCCTGCTTGAGCAGGACAAACGCTTTTCAAGACGGGGCATTTCCAGGTATTTTGACAATTGTGTTTTCCCAGTTAGCTCCAAACTGCCCCCGGTCACTGAAATGGAAACCATGAATGGGTCTGGAAACTGGAAAATTGTTGGGCTGAACTCGCAAGACTAGCTGTGGGTGCTCCAGGACCCCTGGTCCCAGCCTGGCAGGCGCAGGCGGGAGCAGCACCCCCAGACACGCGGCTCGCTGATGCCAAGCAAAAGGGCCCCTCCACCAGCTTTCCCCCCGGACAGTCACAAGGCTGACCTCTCTTCTTTCCCACTCATTGAGGGGCAGGTAGATGCCAACTAGGTCCTTTTCCATTGTAGAGCTCTTTTCAACATTCTCCTAGAGGAAAGCAAACAGCTTCCGAGAGTTGAACTGGATGAGGCTGTGTGAGAATCTGAGGAGAGGGTGAATCAAATGCCCAACACTCTCCTAAAGTTACCCCCCAAATGGAGTCTCACTCTTTCATCCCACACACACTAGGGTCTGCTACAGGGCTCAGGCCCTGTCAGTTCCCTCCTGGACTCTTTTGTCCCCAGTTGCCCACCCCAGTCACTATTCATCAAATCGCTGGGCCTCCTCCCAGGCACTGAGGTCTATCTGCGCATCTCTCTCTCCCGCGGAAAGGCACTGAGACAGTCCGCAAAACAGAAGCACCACACCAACACTGCCAGGTTCTGGATCACCCTGCTCAGGTCTGCAGATCCTGCCTGGGGCCAGGCCGACTCTGGCACCCAAATAGGAAAGCTCTGGAAACAGGGCGCAAGTCACTGAGCTGCTGCACACCCACTTGCGCCCCAGCGCCTCAGGCCCCCGCCCCAACGCTGTGGCGCGACCCTTACCTGCGCTGGGGCCTCGCGGCACCGGGAGCGGGGCTCCGGCGCGGCTCTGCAGGCTATGCAGCACCGGGGTCTCAAACGGTCCGGCAGGCCAGGCGGGCGTCAGCGGTGCTCCCACGTAGGGCGAGTAGGCGCTCGGGTGGTGGTGGTGATGGTGATGGTACGTCCCGTTCAGCGGCCGCGCCGCCGACAGCGAGCTGTACTGGTGCTCGCGGCCGCCCATGGCCGCCAGGCTGCTGCTGCCGCCGCTCACGCCGCCTGCGCCCCCGCCGCCGGCCGCCGCGTAGCCCCCCGGGTCCCGAGCCGCACCGTTGGCCATGGGCGGGCTGGGGGAGTAGGGGAAGCGCGCAGAGACGTGCGCCGCGGCGGAGCCGGCGCTGCCGGGCCCCGCCGCCCCGCTGCCCGCCGCGCCGCCTCCGCTGCCGTACGGGGGGCTGTCGGCTGAAGCCTGGGGCCAGCCCGGGTGCGCGCCCGCGCCGCCCGCGTGGTTGGCGGGCCCGCTGCTCGCCCCCTGCAGGTACGGCAGGCCGGGCAGCATAGAGCCCACGCGCGTGGTGGGAACGTAGACTGGGGAGCTCGCCGCGGCCGCGGCCGCAGCCGCCGCGGCAGCCGAGTGCACGAAGCCGCCGGGCGCGCCGTCGTAAGCGGCAGGCCCCTGGCTGGAGAGGGCGGCGAGGGTCTGGTACATCTCCTCGGGCTGCTCGGGTGCGAAAGGGCTCAGCTTGGCGCCGCGGCTGGACCACAGCAGCTTGCTGGCGGTCGCGGCCTGGTCGAGGTCAGTGAAGAGCAATAGGTCCTCCCAGCTCGACAGGGCGCCCCCGGGGCCAGAGACCCCGGGCGCCGAAGGTCCGTGGGGAGCCCCAAAGGGATGCGAGGCGTAGGGACTGAGTAGCAGCGAGCGGGCCGTGGGTCCCGCCGCCGCCTCCGTGTCGAGCTGAGGCGTCCTGCAATTGTTGGCGCCGCCGGGGCCGCGTTCCCCACCCCGAGAGCAGCAGGAAGAAGAGGAGGAGATGGGAGAAGGCGGCGTGGAGGGATCCCGAGCTGGAAAGGCTCCGGAGTCGCTGGCGTCCGCAGCCGCGGCCCCGAAGCGCTTCGGCAGGCACCAGCCGCCGTCAGTCAAGGCCATCCACGGTTTGGAACCGCTCCAAGCTGACTTCTAGCTCCTGAGACCGGGTGGGGAAGGAGACAGGGTCGAGAGGAGAAATAAAAAAGTTATCAAAAGCGTAGGTACAACGTCTCACTTCTACTACGCTCCCTAGCTAATGAGACTCCTCAAAATCTCGTTCCTGCCCCGGGCTCGAGGGGTGGGGTAGGAGAGGGGCATGGAGCCTGCGCAGCAGCCACAGGGTCCTCCCAGGACCGGGCTACCCGCTCTCCCTCACCTGCATCGCTCGGGTCCCCTCGCCTTCCCCTCCCACCTCCTCCGCAGCATCCTTCCTTCACGCGCAAGCCAGATCCCAGAGGTGACTGCGAGGCTGGCCGAGGTTTTCCTTCCGCCCCAAAGTGGCTCCCTCCCGGCCGATGGCGCACAAAGGAACTTTTAAAGTAGCTCTGTGTGTTGGCGCTGCCTTATCCCGCCTCAATACGGGAATCCTTCGCCGGGAATGCCACAGTGTGAGGGTTGCCTGCGTGGAAATCATTCGCGCAGGAAAGGCAACCTGTCCCCGAAAACGAAACCGCCGCTTTCTCCCATACTGGCTTTCCCAGAGCTTCCCGGACTGCGCTGACGAGACAGAACGCCGATAGAGAAATGTAACCCAGCCCAAGGAAGGTGGGGCGCCAGGGCGGAGACCTCAGTCTCAGAGCTTAGGGGCACGGGCAGTCCAGGGTGCTTGCAGAGCTGGAGTCTCATGCCCAACCCGCGTCCCCGCCGCGCCGCACACCTTAGATACGGCTCGCCTTTGCAGCCACCAGCGCGTGCACTCACGCCGGCCGGGCCACCCCGGCCCATCCCGCAGTCATCCCCAGCCGCAGAAAGGCCAGACCATTCCGGAATCGAACGTAGCGGGGTGGAGCAGAGCGCAGAGAAAAGGAGGGGTAAATGCAAGGGGGGACGTAAGACCGCCCTGGAGCCAAGGCCACCCCAAAGGGGAGAGCAGGAAGAATGACAGGGAGCCTAGGAGGGGGTGGAGGAGGGAGGCGAAATGCAGCCGAGCTGGCCTCCTCAGGGCTGCTTCTCCAAATCACTTAGGCTCATCGGAGATAACCATACTAAAATTAATACCCACACACAGACCCGGGCTAGATAGCAAGAAAGAAGTCTCTGCCCGCCTGACTGCCGGCTCCCGCCCCTTTGCGCCGAGATAACTTGGAGATAAGGCTGCGCACAGATAAGCGCTTCGTGGAGAGGAAAAGACAGCAGAAGTTGGTCTGCGGTGTCCCAGGAACCTGGGAGTCGCTACAGCCTGCCGGGAGCGGAGAAGGCAGACACCCTCGGAGCCGCCCGCGGTCCGCAGAGGGCCGGAGAGCCGAGGCTGAGGGGCCTGCGAAGGGTGGGGGGACAGAGGAGGAAAGAGGGAAGCTCGAGCAAGAGAGGAAGCAGTCGAACCTCGGGTGGGCGCTGCGCATGGAGAACGGCGGTGGCAGAGGGTGCTCCCGAGCGCGGAGAGAGGCCGAGGGCGCCGGTAGGCAAGCGCGAGTCCGGGGTCTGCGCGGTGCTGCTGGTGAATAAAAAGGAGAGAGGAGGCGCCTCTTACTGCTCTGCCGGAAAACTGCAGCCTGCGCTCCTGATTGGACTCACCGAGCCCTAAACAAACAGCGCTCGCCGAAGGGTGCCAGGCTGTGGGTCGGAACTGCGCTCTGTGAGCAGCTGGGCGCTGGAGGTGAAGAGGAGGAGGAGGAGGAGGAGGAGGAGGGAGCCAGGGGAGGAGAGAAAAGAGGGTGGGGAGGGGACGGCGGGGGGAGGGGAGCACGCCGCCCGGGCAGACAATGAGCCCCGCGCAGCCTGCGGTTGTGGGCTGAGCTGCGAGCACAGCCCTGGGAGTGGGGGCGAGTCCATCCAGGGGGCGCCGATCGCCGGGACGCCGGGGGAGGGGCTGAGGTGGCAGAACGCCAGACCTGGCTAGCGACCCACACCCATTCCCCCGCCCCCGGTTACACGCGCACTCAGGGGAGCGGAGTTTGCGGGGAGGGCGATGACTGCACAGCCCCATGCGGCCACCGCTGCTAGAGAGACGCGCCAGTTCCTGGGTCAACGCGCCCCCAGAATGAGAGGGGAAAGTGGCCTTCCCCGCTCCTCCTTCCACATTAAATGAGCTTTCTGCTCCGCAGTTGTGTGATCGACCTTAAACTTTCCAGAACTCTTCTTGAGACCCTAGGGCTCAGGTCGTGGTGGCCGTCTGGGGTCTAGTCTCCTGTGATCTAGGAAAAAAGGAACTCGAGTGCCCAGCTCCCTGACTCTGCCCTGCCTTTTAGAAATGTACTAAATTCCTGGGAAGTTTCACGTCGGCACTCCTCAGCTAACCTTCGGGAACTTTTAATTCGGGGCCATTGTGTACGTAAGGTCAGTCCCTGAGGTGAGCAGAATGGAAAAGGGCTTCCACACCAGTCGCGCCCGGAGGTGCTCTCCGAGTTTTGGCGTCCCGTTTACTTTGAGCTTTCCCTGGAGAACTTCAGGTAAGTCTCAGATAAGTCGTTGGAAAGAGGAGGGGGTCACCTTCCCTGGTCCCAGCTTGAAATACCGCTTCCCCACCCCCACCCTCGCATACACACCCCTTCTTCGCTCCCTCCAAATGGTTATCACAAGTGTGTACAAACTGATACGGTCCTTAGCCGGCAAAGGGACTGGAAATGAACGTCGCGGGGTTATCAGCGCCGATCTGTCAGCAGGGAGTCGCGCGGCCGTAGGTTTGTCCGCGGCAGGAGCCGTGATATATGTCTCGCTCCCTTTCGCCCACAAAAAGGATTTCTTCCGACAGCTGTGACCCCAGAAGCCTGTCGGGAGAGAATTTTAACTAGGGCAGGAGGAGTTGTTTTGTGGGAATGGATTTTTACACTTTTTTTTTCCAGGTAAATCGAAGTAAATGATTTTCTAAAGGTCAGTCTCCCTGAAAGCGTTTGGGGTCTGTGTGTGTGTGTGTGTGTGTGTGTGTGTGTGTGTGTGTGTGTGTGTCCAGTTGGGGAAGGGAGAGGAGCCTGAGCAGAGTTGAACTGGGGTAGGTAGGAGCACAGTAAAATAGGGTTTCGAGAGATTGTGAGACCTCGTGGCTAAATGTGCTTCCTCTCGATGTAACTGTGAGCTGTGAACCTGCGTATCCTGGGGGGACAAGGGGACAGGGCCTGGCAGCGCGGGGGAGGAGGGTGGGAAATCGAGGAAGTCAACGATTCTTTTTTTTTTTTTTTTTCATTCTTCGTTGTAAATTGCTGCTAAACACTTCTGAATTTTAAATTGCTACCGAAAAGGTCCATAAACCGTTCTCATCCAATTTAGTCACTTTTATTACATTCCTTTTTGCCTCCCCCTATCACTGCGGCGTCTCCCAGTTTCAGCGCGGCCGCAATTCCGAAAGACTGAAGGTAGAAAACTCTGGAACGGAGGCTGCCGACTGGAGCAGGATCCAGGAGCTTTAAAATTTAACCCGAGTTCGATCGAATAGGTCTACCAGAAGAGATAACCCTGCGTCCGCCATCCACTTAACTCTGACCAGGGCTTCCAATGCCTTTCTTTTGGTTTTTACCTGCGTTCCGACCAAATTTTTACGTAGTCTGGGTTCTGCAGAAGCTCATTTGTAAGCAGTTACAGAAAGGTTGTGGGCATTTGATTTTCTCTGAGTCCAATTGTTCTTAAATATTTTGGGGGTTTGCTCTCAAAAGCAAAGTTTTCATTTTTAAAATTCTTATCTCGGTTAGGTGATTTCTAATGAAGACAAGTTAACAAATAAATCCTTCAACTAAGAGTTCAGGCTGTGAACGGCCTCCAAAGCCTAAGCCCCAAGGAGATCTGAGCCCCCTGAGGAGATCCGAGCGCGAACCTGACTCCTGCTGTGTGTATTTCTATTTCAAGTATGGGGGTGTCCGTGTGAATCTCCTTGGACAATAGCTGACCCCCAGGGACCTGCTTTTCCCGCCGCTCTGCAACAGCGGGGAGAGGGTGCGCTGGCCCCGGCACCGCTGAGGCAGAGGTGAGCGGCGGGACGCAGACCACAACGTGCTCATTCTAAGGCACGAAGGGACCCTCGAGATTCGCAATTACTTTTTAACATTGCCTAAAACAAAGGTGAAGGCAGGGAGGTCATTGCTCTTCTGCAGGTTCACGAATTGTTTTTTCGTTTTATTTAGACTGGTTTTCCAACCAAAGAAGAGAATGGGTAATGAAATGCTTTACTTGTCAGTTAATTTAAAAATAAAACAAAACTGACCCGTGGAGTTTATTCAGACAGAAAGCCAGGTTGCCTGACTCTTTCAGTTCGCAGTTTTCCCAACGCATCGGCTTTGGCCCTGGGGACAACACCCCCGGGGAGCCGCATATTTTTAAAGCCACCCCCACGGGCCCCAGGCCCGGCGCTCTGCGCTTCCTCTGAGCGTCCCAGCTGGTCTGAGAAGGCGCGGGGAGATAAGGGGTAAGGAGGGAGAACTGCACCCCAAGAGCTGGCGAAGGCCCTCAGAGTGCTCCAGGTAGACGGGCTCCTTGAAGTTGCCGTTTTCTTCGTGTTTCCTTTCTTTTTTTCTCCTTTTCTTTTCCCTCCGCCGCTCTCTTCTTTGGACATTTGCTGATCTGAAACGAAATCGTTTCTCTCAGGACTCTTCGGATGCAAGGAGTGGCCCCTCTGGAGCGAGCCTGTCTCTCCGAACGGCCCTCTTCACCCTCGGAGAGGGGCTGGCTTTCGGGAGCCGCCTGTCCCCAGAGCTGATTTATTTGGGCCGCGCGCGCCACACCGCTCTTTGCGATTCGAATCCAGCCAGAACCCTGCCGCCAATAGGGCAGGGGGCGGGGGCTCGGCGGCCAAACGGGAAAGGGTGTTTGGGGACCCAGTCGTGCGCCGCTTCCGGAGGAGTTGCAAGACCCAGGAGAGGACACGGGTCACGATCCGCCTTTATCCCCGCAAACTGTTGTCATTTCACAAAGCTTCTGGGAGCTCCAGCAACGTTTCAGGAAGAAAAAGAATACATACAATTTCTGGCTTATCGTTTTAAGTTGAGCGGATTTTTAAAAAAAAAAAAAACAAGTTTATGGGCCCTTCTTTCTTGTACCATATTTCTTCCCATCCTGGGGACACTTTGGCCGAAGGATATGGGGTCGCCTCGGCGACTCCCACCCCCGCCACCACCCGGGCCCACCAGCCGGGTCAGGGCGGCGCGTCCCCGGACTCGACGGCTGTCAGTCCAATGGAGGCGATCGCTTACAGTCTTGATGGTGGGTTTTGCGGGGTTTGTTGTTTAAATTCTCAAAAATCCCAAAATAATTAGTTAGAAACATCAGGTGGTGACGACGGAAGCGCGGCAAGTACGCAACCTAGAGGTCGCCCCAACCGCATACCCTGGCTCCCTGCCCCCGCCCGCCGAGGGTCACTGGGCTCGAAACACGCAGTACCCACGCCGGGCCCCGGGCAGTCGCGATCCGGGTCAGGCCCGGCGGCCCCGCGCCCCGCAGCCCCGGGCCGACCTCGCGCGCCGCCGGCGGCCGCCAGCACGGCGCGGAGGTGGGCTCGCTGCGGCGGCGCGCGAAAGGTCACCGCGGTGGCATTCCTCTCCGCGCGCTGTTTACGTGACTTAATGTACTTCATCCGCCGCGGGTAAGTTAGGGCCGCGATAAGGGGGCGGCCGGGGGAGGGTCGCTGTAAAAGCCCCAAGCTGGGCGCCTTCCAGCCCTCCCCTCATCCATTAACCTTTTTACTTTCTTCTTCCCTCTCTCTTTTAAAGCTTGTTATCTAGGCCACCCAATGACCGACGAGAGATTTTCCCTCCCTGCTTCTCCCAAGGCCGCTTTAAACCAAATAAATTTAGCTATTAAGGGCCACGATGTCTGACAAAAGATCGAAAGGTGTCTTTCCATGATCGCTTAAAGAAGCGAAGGAGAAGCTTGTAGCTCTCGGATCCCGATAAAGACATTCCACACCGGCGCCGGCCTCCCTCCTCGCGGCCTGCTTGCGTCCCGACTCCCTGAGATCCCCACTTGGCGGCCCAGATCTCGGATAGGCCCCGCGGGACTTGCGGCCGCTGACCAGGGAGTGCGGAGGTCCCCAGCCGCCTGGCCGGCGAGGACCAAGCCCAGGGATCCCGGGAGCTGTGGGACTCCGGGCCGGAGCTGGCCTCCCCAAACAGCCCCGCTGCACTAGACAGAAAAACTAAACCGAGCTCAGTGAGACCCACATCACTGTCCCATTTTGATTATTTTCTGATACTGAATAATACTACAAAGCCAGACCACCCTTACTTTCTCGCTCCCACTCCTGGCGGTTCTGCCGAGGGGCAGTGTTGCTCCCCATTTCTGGGCGTCGGAAGCAGACCTTTCCAATCCTACTCAGAACATGGTGGGTGGAAGGAACACCACCTGACTCACAGTGAGGTTGAGGAAGAAGGTTGGACATGCAGAATAACAGTGTGCAAGGGGGAGTCAGAGGTCCAAATATTTGGTCATCCTCAGGTTGTCTGGTTATGAAGTGTGGTATTTTTTGTTATGTTGTTGTTGTTGTTGTTGTTGTCACTGTTATTATTTTTATCTACTACTGTCATCACCACATGAAGCTTAGGGCTGCCAGCTGGGCTGAGGCCCTACCCCTGGAGTCATCCCCTCCCTTTTACCAAAGGTGAAGCAGGGAATGGCCAGTTTCCTGATCCAGGACAGAAAAGTAGGTCTGGGGAGTCAGAGGCCATGTTTTCAGTCTCCTGCACTGAGTCACTTCTTGCCTTAAGTGGTTGGAGCATCTCCATACTCCAGGCCCACATAAGCCTTTTCTACCACTTTGTAGCAGGTGAGGTAGAAGATGAGACCTCCGCCCCTTGACTTCCCTCCTACTGGGCTTCTTCCGCCATCTCTGCCCTCCCTGCCTGTTCTTCTCTGGCAACCTTGGAGACAGGACAGAATTCCAAAAGGCAATTCAGCACCTTCAGCTTCTGTCTGTCCCTCACGCTGTCCCTCAGAAGTTAAGGATTCCTCTCTTTTCTCATCCCCTTCTCCAAATAAGGTGAACTCCAAAATCATCTACCTTATCTACTCTTTACTTCTTACCCACCCTCCAGGGGTGGGAAAAATTAGAACATCAGAGGGAAAGGGACCATTTATACTCTTAAGAAGGTGAGAGAGATGCAGAAATTTCCATCCCACTAGACAGCCAAAACTTGGGCTTAGACCTCAGATTTTGCAGGTATCATTAGGTCTTTTAGGCATTGCCAATTCTAGGGTCAGGGTCCAGATGCCACTGGCCCAGAGCTGTCACAGCTCAGAGAGCTTTGGGACTGGTTTTCTTTTTCCAGTGGGGCAGGGGGCATTGGGTGTTGCTAAGGGAAGCAGAAAATAGGCTTTTGGAGATTTGCTAAATAGCTAATGCTCCTTCCTGAGTCAATTAAGAAAAAAAAATGCCCAAGAAATAAAAAATTACTGCATTTGTCACCCAGAAATATGACCTCTCCCTTCAGCTATGTTGCAAATATGCAGAGAATTAGGACCCATATGCAGTCCTCCAGTTTCCTGCACTTGCCCAGCAGTACTGAGTAGGCACTGCACAGAGAAGAACTAGGAGAGTTAGCTACCAGTTTTGAAGTGTTTACAGTCTAGAAGGTTGGCACTTCTGTAGAGCCGGTTAGGCAAAGTACCACAACTTCCAAGATGGAGGGAGATGTCTGAGCCTTTTTTCTTTCTCTAGGAAAGTACCCAGGCTCAGCTTTTCCTCTAAGCTTCACAGTGAGTTTATAAACAAGGGGGTTGCTCTAGCCCACACACTGAGGATATTCCTAGGAGCCCAAACTCTGGGCCAACCTGCCTGGGTTTGAATCCTGACCTCACCCCTTCCTAGCTGAGTGACCAAGACAAGTCACCTAATCTCTCTGCCTCAATTTCCTCATCTGTAAAATGGGTTTGATAAAAGTATTGTTGGGAGGATTAAATGATTTCTTAGATGTAAAGGGCTAAGAATACCCAGCACAGAGTAAGCACTAAGTGTGAACTGTTATTTCCAATATCTATATTGTAATAGATTCACATATGCTGCATCAAATTTCAGTTTCTTGGGTGACCTATCTGTCCCCTGGAGCTAAATTAATTCCCAGGAAAGAACTTCTGGGAGCACTCATTCAACTCAGAGACCTTTCATTCACCAGAGGTGTCAAGCTTTTCCTATGTACGAGCAATGAGGATTTTATCTATTGCATTATGGTAGGAAAGGGCAGGGGGCGAGACAAACATAGATCTTTTACTTGCTTTTGGTTCCTTTGAAGATGAAAAATTCCTTGTTGTTCCCCTTGCAAATGCCAGCAGCAGACTCCAATGTCTTCTACAGGACAAAGATAATAATCTTGACGCTCATCCTCTGCTCCAAGAAAAGAACCCCATAGATCAATGACAAGATCCTAGCACAGGGGACTATGTTCAATACCTTGCAATAGCCTATAATGAAAAAGAATATGAAAAGGAATAAATATATAGAACTGAATCACTATGCTGTACACTAGAAATTAACACAACATTGTAAACCAACTATACTTCAATTTAAAAAGAAAAAGAAGACCCCAGTCCTCAGCAGCACCCCTCCTTGGGAACTTCTTACTGGCAGGAGATAGGAATGAATTAACAAATGGGGCCACAGAAAAGGGCAACCTTGAGGACCGGCATTAGATATAAGGGGAAAAAAAGAACTAATTAAAGTGATCTGGTCATCTAACTACTTTCATGTTTTTACCTTTCAATTTGGTATTGCTGTTTGTGCTGGAGACTTATTCTACATTAATCACATTTTGTTAAGGAATTTTAAAAAAAAAAAGTAAAGATCTATGAGAAGCTAGGGGACCCATTATTGGCAGAGGAAAATCTAGACCATTCCAGAATTTTTTCAACTGATTTTCTGTTTTATTTTGTTTTTTTCTTATAGCACCCAGTCTTCTAAAAAGAGATCTAAACCTCACTAACAAAAATTTTAAAAAAGAAATCCATGGGACATAACAAAGAATACCATTCTCTAGATTAAATGACAGGGAAAGAGGTTTGTTTTTCAGGAGGGAGCATAAAAGTGTTCCCCTCTACACAGGTTTTCTGGTGGGTTAGTGCCCAGAGCCTGTTTTTCTCTTGTCTCTGACAGTCCTGATCTTCCCTGGGTTTGATTTACTGAGTGCTGTCATTTCTCTGCTCTTTACTTTCACAATCACACATTCAAACCTGATAAAGTTCAAGACCCTGAATACTCACAGCTTTCCCAGATTTACAGTCCCACTGCCCCCCACCCCGGCCAATGGTCCCAAGGCTGATTGAATCCTCATGGACAGAAGCCATGGGGGATCAGCAGAGAGCCAGCAGGTCCACGAGGGTTGGATCTACAAGGAACGTTAGCCCCACATCAGCTCTGTTAGTCAAAGCGAACCTTGGTAGCTTCCTTCCCCTAGAAAGTGACTGCGGTCTTATTTTCGCTCCAGCTTCCAGTCTGTAACCTGCTTGTGGGCAGCGACTGGATTGGTAACTTGCAAATTTTATAACTAGTGAGAATTGGATGTAAAATCTTGATCAGCTTCCATGATTCTCCTGGACCTACTAAACAGCCTTGTGATCAAGGGCAAGCCACTTAAACTCTCAGTGCCTCAGTTGCTCCATCCATAAAATAGTAGAAATATTACTTTCTACAAACGTTAATCACGAACTAATGACTTGAGTCCTCCTCCCTGGGTACTGCTCTGTCAAGGTCCCAGGAGAACCACTAGCATGTGTCTGATCTGGCTGTTTGGATTCTGTCAGGTTAAAACAAACCTACAAGTTAATCTAAATACTATACCAATGGGCTAAGCAAAAGAAGTGATTCATCTGCAAAGACTGAGCAGTTAAATTAGGCTCAAGTTTTCAAACCCCTGAAATCTCTTCTGATGGAAGATGCTATCTAAATATTCTTTGCCTATAAAAATGTAATAAGTCAACTAAATCACAGAACAGTGGCGAAAAGCAATTACTGACCATGAATGCCCTTATTTCCAAAATGGTGACTATATGGGGACTTCATATTTACAAAATAAGTAATTATTTTACATGATTTAATGTTTTTATTTATCTTGACCTATCAGAATTTTCTGAGTAAGGTAAGCAACACTTTAAGTAGGTCTTTTTATTTGTAATCACTGTTCCAAATCCATGAACTAAAAAAGTTTTTTTTTTAATTTTTCCCCCTTTAAAATTCATATTCTAAGGGGTAGGGTCTAGCTCAGTGGCAGAGTGCATGCCTAGAAAGCACAAAGACCTGGGTTCAATCCCAGTACCTCTATTAAAATAAGTAAATAAATAAACTTAATTACCTCCCCCCAAACAGAAACAAAAATAAAAAAATAAAATTCATATTGTAAAGACAACTAAACTGTCATAATATCTAAGAGTAAAAATATATACATCAGTTAGGGAAAGAAGCTGAATTATTGCCTGTGACACCAATTAGAGTATATTATGATGCTTTTTTTTTTTTTTTTTTTGACTATAATGATACATCTACAGGAGTTAATACAAATAGAAACTTAACTTGGATACCAAGTAACTTTTTCTGGTAACTCCTGAGCTAAGTTACTGCTCTGTTTATAATACCACAAATTAAAGACATGCAATTATCCAACAAAAACTGTGAATATTACACCATTTTAAAAGACTGACTACCACATAGCCAGTGCCCAGCCATCTCTAGCCAAAAACCACAGTGTAGAGCCACAAGTAAAGCTGTCAATCTTTGCATTTCAAAGGCACCTTTCTGGGGAAAGCTCAGCTTGCTCGGGGCAGAAGTGAAAAAGGCTTGGCCAACAGGAAAAAGCCTACCCAGTGGCTGAGATGGTGGGCCAGCAGCATAATCTGTCCACATGGCAGCACTGTGGCTGGATCAAGCTCCCACGTGGAGGCTGAGAACATGGAGGTCTGGGTTGGAATCGCAGCTCTGCAGCTCGCTAGCTCTCCGGCTGTGTGTCCTTGTGCCAGCTCCTTGATGTCCCCACTTGTCATTTTCCTCAGCTGTAAAAAGAGGATGGCAAGAACAGCAGCCACCTCTAAGAATTGTTATGAAGACTACATGAGTTAGTATTTGTAAAGTGCTTAGAAGAGTGCCCAGCTCAACATGCAGACTATTTGAACCACTGGATCAAGAAGAAAAATGCAAACTTCTTTTTCAGACCACCTCTCAACGGGGAGGGAGATGGGGGAAGAAAGGACATACGAAAGCCTCAAAAATGTTGGGTAGGAAGGTGATCAAAGGCATACAGAAACGATACGAGGGGGGTCGAGGGTATAGCTCAGAGGTAGAGCCATGCTTAGTATGGATGATGTCCTGGATTCAATCCTCAGTACCTCCATTAAAAAAAAATCTAATTACCTCCCTCTAAAAATAATAATAATAATAATAATAATAATAATAATAATAATAATAATAATAATAATAATAATAATAATAATGCAAAAAAAGAGAAAAGGTATGAGCAAAAGCCTTTAAGAATGTCAGACATTTCCTATGGGGATTATTTAAGATCATAAGCACACCCTTTCTGAGGATAAAACCTTCCAATGTGCTGTCATTGCAATGACAAATGTGCCAATATCTTGATCAGTGGAGTCATAGGCTTCTGCCCAGTGTATCGTGTTTATATGAGAGGCAAAAGAGAAGGTTGCAGAGGCAGTAAAACGCTCGGGCCAAATATTTTCACAACTAACAAATATAAAAGTTTCTTCTTTCTGGTGCGTCGGTAACATTTCTCACTTGAAGAAGCCCTGCTTGATGGCTAGAACTCAGCCCTGGGGTTGCAGCACCCAATCTGTCCTTGTGAGCTCCCCCAGTGTGTCCACAGTCACAACTGGTGTGACTCTGATGGCTGTGAAACCCATCCTAAAACCAGCGAAGGCTGCCACGTGTTTCTCTGTCACACAGCGGCCCTCTTCTTTCTCCACCCACCCCACCATGCTACCACAAAGAAGGCTCAGGCAGCACTCTGGTCACTGGAACATGAGGTGGATCACACGTGGCTCATCTCTACTGAGTCGCCATGCTCCTCTGGTCTGTGAGACTTGAGGGGCCCCGATCGCATCTCTTTTATCTTTGTATCCTCATGGACACACACAGCGTCTAGTACATAACACTCTAGACCCTGCCTAGTTGAACAGGCTGTTGAATGCGATCATTTTGAAAGTTTTAAGATATAATGCTCCAAGCCCAAGGCATGAATTCCAACGTTATCAATATCACATTATTCTACACTAAAGACAATGATCTCCTGGGGACAGGGTATAGCTCAAGAGGTAGAGTGGATGCTTAGCATGCATGAGGTTCTGGGTTCAATCGCCAGTACCTCCATTTAAAAAAAAGTAATCAAAAAATAAATAAACTTAATTACCACCTCTCCCCCCACCAAAAAAGATAATGATCTCTTTATCTGAAGCTTTAAAATTAAATTTTTTTTTAAATCTTTTTTTTTTTTTTTTTTTTTTGTGGAGGAAGTAATTAGGTTTACTTATTTTAAAGAAGGTACTGGGTATTGAACCTAGGACCCTGTGTGTGGTAAGCACACCCTCTACCATTTAAGCTATGCCCTGCCCCCTAAGTTTTTTTCTTCTACGTCCTCCTAAATAGAATTCTCAACCAGAAGGTTTGAATATCAACTTTTGGGGGGATTCTATATTGAATAGTGTTGATTATCAAATGACATGTTTATAAACCATTTTCTGATCCAATAATCTAAATACAAACAAATCCTGACTGTAGCCTGTGGAAATTTGCTAATCCCAGGCATTGTATGGTTGGTCCTTACAGGACTACTATGAGGCTATTACTGCAGCAGGTGTGTAACTCCCCAGACTCTATCTCAGTTTTTATGGACTTTATATTTCACCATGTTCTACTACCTCCAACTTCAAAAAAATTTCCACATTTTTTTCTCTTAATTCAGCCACTTAAGAACATTATACTGTCCATAATCAGGATTCTATATTGGCCAATAATTTATTAAACCTATTAGAAAGAGCACTTTAAAAGAAGAATCAATGGCTAATAGTCAGCAAGAATTTATTAAACGTGAACAACATCTCTAGCACCAAGAACACGAAGCAGGGGGTAAATCACATTTTGAGTACTGGCCACATACTCATTCTTTGTTTCCATCATTCTGATGTTAAGAAACAGATGTCAGTCTTGAGAGCAACTGCCTTTTGCCAATAGGTATAACAAAGGAATAGATTTATGAATGGTACCTATCCAAAATAAAATAGGATAAGGTCATACCAAAGAAGGGGAAAACAGTACAACAGAAACAAGGGTCCCTTCTGAAGGATACATTCAGATACAATGTCAAGTTCCTTTCCCTTATGTTTTCCATTGTGTGGTTCTGCTTAGCCCAGATTTCTCTTCAATGGTGGGGATTTGCCTAGCTTGAGACCTACTGCCCTAGCTGAAGAAAGCCAGCCATCAACCACACCATGGGTCCTCCCTCCCTGGAAGCCCCCCAAATACACAGGAAACAAGACATGTTATGGAAATGAAATTCATATGTTCTCATCCAACATCGCAAAAAGTAGAGCACCTTACAAAAGTACTGCAGATAAATTTCCTGCCCTGCAGAATCCTTTTTTAAAGACTTGTCACCATAAAATATCCTACCTAATTAGAAGCACCCCAAATAGGTTCATAGCACAGTCCTAGAGCCACATCAGTTCAACTATACTTCTGTAACGCAACATCAAGAACAAACGCCAGTATCATATTTTCTCTTCTTGATTTCATCTCTCACAGTGATGCAGGGACTGGGGGCTGGCCACGAGGAAGAGATGAAAAAGAATTGTCTCTCACTTCCTCCCTCCATGTACCGAACCAGGGGCTCACAGAAGAGGTGTTAGCTCTGGACATAATCGGTAATTCATTCAAGGGAGAGAAGAAGCATCCAAACAGCTATTCTTTTGCCTACAGAGCAACTGCCAGGCTACACATGGGGGTCTGGTGAGACCTGGACCAGGATTCTGTATGTAGATGACTATATAGTGAGGAACCACAGGGCAGAGAGTAGGAATGATGTGGAAGGAACTGCTACTCCAATCCATACCCTCTGAGACTCAGGAAAGAAAATGAGATCTATTATTGACTTCTTTGGAATCGAGAGATGCAAGGAAAGCCCAAGGCCATGCTATGAAAGAGGTCAGATTATCTTCAGTCTCTTGTTCCCGTACCCGGTGCTGTGTAACCAACAGGGACCCTCATCAATTACCCTACATTCAGTCCTCCCTCTCTCCCCTCTTCCAACAACCCACCCCAAAAAGTTAGCCCCCACGCTAACCTAAGTTAGGGTGCTATTGGGAGTTCATGGGTTAATAACCAGCCCATCAGAAGTGACCTACTGCTGGTTCAGTGGAGACTTTGTATAGTGCAGTTTCTTAAAACAGGGATTGGTGGAATTTTAGACTTCTTGGCAGTCCTGTGGGAGAGTTTTGTGGGGGAAAAATCTCTTAGTAACACTTAATTCAGGTAGGCCATCACCTGCCACCCCTACATGTAAAGGAGGCTTTACCTAATCACTATTCTGAGCATGGATCTTTTCATTTCAAGGCACTCTCTGAGCTTACCTGGTCACTTGTTTTTCAACCTATAACTTAAGCGTTGAACCCAAAGTATTATGAACCATTGCATTTTTATGTCGAAACCATCCAAAGATGACAAATATCTCTAATCTGAGAAAAACTCCTTGCTTTGACTAACCCATGGGTGGAGAAGAAGAAAATTATTGTTTGCTTTTGCATAGAAATGTGAGCCTGTTAGGATCTCTCAGGTGTCCCTAAAACTGACAAATCAGAAGGTGACTTTGCTGTATAAAATAAGGTGTTCTGTGTATAAACATTTAGAGGCAAGATGTGAGCATGATGTTAAAAATTCAAAAATGGTTCAAGTAACGATGGTAAATCCTCAACCTCTGTGAAAGCAAACAGGATACAGCTTGCTGAACGGCAAAAGAACAGTTGTCAGATGTCGTATTATTCAAGAATTCTGTCCTATTACAGGGATTCAATTTTACCTACTTCAAATGAACCAGTAATGAAGAATCACAGAATGTTAAAGATAGGAGATGCCTTAATCCTCATCTAGTATTACACCCTCACGAGAAACCTGAGATCCAGAAGTTCACTTGTAAGTTGCTTATTTGGAATTTGGAGCAGCTTTTGTCATAGGAATACTGTAATAAGTGATGGCTAGGGCGCTTACCTCACCTCACTAGTATACAATATTGCACACTTGAGCAGTATTGTTGTCTAGTATTGTTTCCTGCAAGTGTACACCATTTTATCTCTGTTCCTGGTGAATATGTGCAATTGACTACCATCCATAAGATGTCAGAAGGAAGACATAGCCCCTAGAGATGGTACATACAATGCCTGGATACAAGACACCTCCAACCCGCTGTGACGGTCCCAAGACACAGCAACTGGATGGAGCAATGAGAATATCCAAATCTTGATGTAACTGAAAGTTCAGGGTCAGTTTAATCCAGGAGCTCCTTCCCCATTTCTCTGCCACTCTCTTCTTTCTGTGTCTCTCCCATTCATTGATTTCATCTTCAGGTCACTTTTGTCAGGTGGCAAAAGGACTTTTTATGGCACCCAGAAGAAAAGGGAGAAAACCCCAGTCACAGGATTCCAAACAGGAGTCCTGAGATTCACCTTGACTGGAACCTTTAAGTCATATGCCGGCTCTGAATCAATGACCTGAGCTCGGGAATAGAATGGGCTGATTGGGTTAAGACAATCAAGAGTTAAGGTTGAGATTGTCTCCCCTCAAAGTACATGGGTGATGATGTAAACGCAAATGAAATTGTGGACCCACTGAGGTGGGTGATGGGGAGAAATGGATAGATAACCAACAATATCCACTAACCCATCTTTCCCTGTTGACCCCAGCCCTAGCCACTGAAGAAGGTAGCAGGGTAGAGCTAAGGAAGTGGATTAGCAGGGGCAGGTGCACAAGGGTGGGGATCAGAAAAAGGAAATGGAAATGTTCTGCTCTGGTCACTCCATCCTAGTGTACACTCTACCCTCATCCTCCAGGAGCCCAGGCCTTAAATCCCTACTCCGTCTCAAATCCCAGCTACTCAGACTTTCACTCTACCTTAGAACTTTAGGATTGACCACCACCACAAGAAAGGGAAATATCAATCGAAAAATATCTCTTCCTGCCTCATTTAGAAGTGGCTACATGTCTTCCATCTTCCTCTTCATTCCACTTCCTTGTCAAAGGGAAACTCAAGGGTCCAAGGAATATGACTCATGCTTTGTCCCCTGTCTAAGTGGCTTTGTGACCTACTGACTTCCCAGCATGCTTTGGGACAAAACCGTGGTGGCTTTGAATCCACTTTTTAATGGTCTGTCTTTAGTCAATCACACACTAAAAATTGCAAGCTTAACCATGAGGCTGGCTAAAGAAATGTACAAAGAAAGTGGGATTAATGATGCTTTCCCAACTACCCTCAGATTAATAAAATTACATTTACCCACCTTTACAGAATATCCTCTTTCTGACTAACAGCGGTCACAATGTTCATCCCTGAGCCATCAAGCTGTAAAGTATAATAAATAGGCTTGTGATTGGAAAACACAAGCTACAAATTTACAACAATCAATGAAGACACAAAAGTAAAGTAAAGAAAAGGCCCATTACTCAGGCTTCTCTGCAAAATTGTCCCACAAAAAGATTGATTTCAATCTCACTCCCACTGTGCTCCAAAAAGCCCACTTTCTAAAATGGTGGTTTCCCACTGGCTCAAAGCCCAGGCCTCTATCTCTAGAGCTTTCCACAGAGTTCCAAGTAATGCAGTCTTTGCTTGACTGGAAGTGGAAGGCTGGAAATAAACTGTCCTATTAAGTGTTAAATTGAAAAGAGTTAAGCTATCATATTGCGATAATAATAATTTAGATGTTTGTAATGGCTCACAGTCATTTAAAATGCTGACTTAGTGAAGAGAGGCACCCGTGCTGTGTAGGAATGGACGTACCTGCCGTAGGTACCCAGCAAAGCTGACACCTGGTCTGCGGTCTCTGAGGCGGAATATGCAGTTGCAGAAAAAGAAAAGTACCAGAATGGAGTTTTTCTTTATGATAATGGCAAACAATTTTTGAAAGTTTAGGCTTTTATTATATATCATTTTTGAAAATGAAGTTTTTGTTTCCGAATGAAACAAATATATTCCTCAGAGTAGAAGTGAATTTTTCTTACAGTCATCTCCCCTTTTGATTGATTTCTCTCTCAAATAGTTCCTCTTTTTCACTAGCATGATTTTACCTCTGTAGAGAGAAATTCGTTTTTCCATGGGGGCCATGAATGCAGTGACAACCATCAGCATAATGATATTAGTTGTTTTGTGTTACTTAGAAGCTCAATTTGGGGTGTCATTGTCCCTCTGCTTTATTGAACGAGCCTTTTTTAAAAGGGTGAGTTCTCTCCTCAATTTAGGTTTAGGTTTCCAGGAATGTTTTCCAAATTATTCACTCCCTTGTTATTTACCCTACCCTTAGCAGGGGCCCAGAGTTAAGTCTGGAGGAAAAGGTTAGTTCACTCTCATCAAACTGGAGGCTGTTTAAAAGGAAAGGAGCTGTTTCGAAACCCTCATTTCTCAACTGTCAGCGTTTAAAATATATGCAGCAGTCACAAATGGACTTAAATGGATATAATCTTTTGGAAAGTAACTTGATAATCAGCTTTAATAGCAAGGGAGTTTATTGTGCAAGCTTACAACATTATCTCCAATGGTGGTCAACTGTAAAGAATTTATATGTCCCACAACAAGGAAATGGTTAAACATGGCACATTCACACAATGGACCATTCTGTTGCCATTAAAAACGTGTTTCTGAAGGATATTTAATAAATGGGAAAATCTGTATGGCATCATCATGCCTACCGGCTGGTGAAATAAACATTTATTTTCTCTTATGTGTGAGCGTGAGTTTCTCTATTTCACAAATGTCTATAATGAGCATTCATTGGTTTTGAAATAAAAAAATTCCAGGAATTCAGGAGGGCTAGGCTGGACCCTCACTCTGGGTGTGAAGTCTGGCTGTCAGTGGGTCAGTGGATCAGGGAGCAGTACATATCCAGTGCCTGCTTTGTGCCAGGCATGGGGACAAACACTCATGACACAAAAATGACTTAAAAATAAACCAAAACACCACCACCCAGGTGAGGTGGTTGGACTAAGGCACCCTACAGTTAACGGTGAGTCTTGATTGTGTGCACCAGTGTGGTGCTTGGTGTCCCATTGGCCAACTCTAATTACTAGTTCCCTAAGGAAAAAAGCTGGTATAACAAAAGCTTCTGGGTTCAATCCCAAGTATCTCCACTAAGGAAAAAAAAATCCAAGATACCAATCACCAAAAAGTCAACCGAATCTAAAGTTTATTTTTCCTATATGCCATTTCTAGAAGAAAAGGATAAATGGTAAGGAAACCAGGTAACACAGTGAATTTAAAAAAAAAAATCAGCTCACCTCCTACTTCCTTTTTAATGGAACTATGCGATGAGAGTTGCCTTCATACTAATATAAGATATTGTCCGATTTTTTTCCCAGCCAAATCTCATTCTCTTCTTATTTATAGTAACTTGACTAATCTTGCACATCTGAGGAATGGCTTAAAATGTATATTTGATTTGAAAGAATACTTTTTCTTCATCTTTGGGTTTAGATTCTTTGAAGAGTGCTACATAGAGTAATGTTTAGTTAACCAGAACCTCTTAACCATTCTAGATAAATGGAAGAGTCTGTATTTAGAACGTCAGATCATCAAGAATTCAGCTTGAGATAAAACAAATTTTTGGAATTTATGTCTGTAAGAAGCTTCTGTGTAAATAACTGTTATCATTGTTTTTTGCAAATGACCGATTGGATTATAATGAGTTAAAATATACATAATAATTAGCCAAAAGAATGATAGTCTCATTGATAATAACTTTATTCAAAAGTGATGTCTTTTCTTGAAGGCATATCTTGTTGTCAAATACAAATGGAAGCAATATAATGTCTAGACAGCCCAGATAGGAACTGAAAAACTTCAGTCACTGAAAACTGGTCCCAGTGATGTGACTATCTGATCTGGGCCAGTGTATCAACACACCTGGGTTTCATTTTTCTCATCTGTAGAATGGAAATTGGTAATGGCTACTTCCTTATTTATCCTTATGACTTAAGGATAAATAATGTATTAAAAAGTGCCTGTGATTCCTTGGCAGAACAAGTGATAATTAGCTGAGACTCAGAAAATCAGGGGTCAGTGCAGATACATGAAGGTGCTGCATCACCTCCTGGCCATTGTCTAGGCAACTCCACCTTTGGCAGTCCGCGTGTGTTTTGATAACAAGAACAAGCAATTCTCTGTGAAGATATACATACAAATGGCCAATAGGCACATTAAAAAATGCTCAATATTGCTAATTATCAGAGAAATGCAAATCAAAACTACAAAAACTACAAAGCTACAAAAAACCTCACACCAATCAAAACGACTATCCTTAAAAAGTCCATAAATGATAAATGCTGGAGAGGCTGTGGAGAAAAGGGAGCCCTCCTACACTGCTTGTGGGAATGTAGTTTGGTGCAACCATTATGGAAAACAGTATGGAGATTCCTCAAAAGACTAAAAATAGACTCCTTATAGTCCAGCAATCCCACTCCTGGGCATATATCCAGAGAGAATTTTAATTCAAGAAAACACAGGTAGAATTGTGCTGTACACCAGAAATTGAAACAACATTGTAAACTGACTATACCTCAATAAAAAAAAAATTTTTAAAAAGACATGCACCCCAATGTTCATAGCAGCACTATTTACAATAGCCAAGACATGGAAACAATCTAAATGTCCATTGACAGATGACATGGAAACAGTCTAAATGTCCATTGACAGATGACATGGAAACAATCTAAATGTCCATTGACAGATGACTGGATATTTATACAATGGAATACTACTCAGCCATGAAAAATAATAAAATAATGCCATTTGCAGCAACATGGATGGACCTGGAGAATGTCATTCTAAGTGAAGGAAGCCAGACAGAGAAAGAAAAATAACATATAATATCACTTATATGCAGAATCCAAACAAAAAGATGAACAAATTTATTTACAAAACAGAAACAGACATAGTCACAGACATAGAAAACAAACTTATGGTTACCGGAGGGGGGCAGGGAAGGGGATAGGAAAGAATAAATTAGGAGTTCGAGATTTTCAGACACTAATATATATATAAAATGGATAAACAACAAGTTCACACTGTATAACACAGAGAACTATATTTGATATCTTGTAGTAACTTTTGGTGAAAAAGAATATACATATGTTCATGTATGACTGATCATTATGCTGTACACCAGAAATTGACACAACATTGTAAACTGACTATACTTTAATAAAAATACTTATATACAAAAAAAAAGTTTGCCTTTTCACATGAATTTCAACATTACATTTGTCAATGAAAACAAGGAAGTACTGTTCAATTTTCTATAGTCTCAATTGTATGTTTACAAATCTTTATAAAAACATTTTAATTTTTCTTCACCCACTTATACAAAGAAATTTTTTTCTTGACAGATATTATGGAGAATTTCAAGAGGACATTTTTAAAGTCTTCCTTAGGATCTACATGTAGCTATTTCAAACATAAAAATGGACATTAAAAAAAAGCTATGTTCATAAAATCAGGGTCAGATTTCCCATTCACAATTTTGAAAGGATTTTATCTGAATGTTATATACAAATTTGATGTTCAATTTTTTCCCTATTACCTTCTGGCCAAATGGTGTATAGTAATTGCTTTAATGCTCTGATCCCTCTCCTAAATAGTCATCTTTATGCTCTCTAACAGGCATAGATTTGATTGCATCACTGTATGTCAGTCTTGAGTCCCATCTACAAAGTTTCAATGTGATCGTCTTGTTTACCCCTGGTGTTAGACTCTCGAGTTTATTCTGCCTGTTGCCTGTGCCCTGTGAGTCTGTACACAGACAGCTAAGGCCCTAAGTACTGTTTCCCTCCTCCTTCTCAGCTGGTTTCTCACATGAATTATCAGGCACCTCCCGCTCCCTTATTCTGTCTACCTTACGCCTATTACTCTTCAGAGTAACTGGATTTACCTAGGTTCTTTCCTCCCTTCCCTTATTTATTCTCTTTTCAAGTGCCATGTATAAATTATTATTTATCAGGTAAACCCCTGAGTTAACTATTATTTCCTAATTTTGTGAGCTGCCCTCCATACCAAATCAAAAGTGCATCATTTTCATAACTATCCAGAATCAAGATCCATAAATCCAAATACAGGAAAACAAAACCATCTTCACAGCCTGCCACTCAAATCTCAGACCTTGAAACTTACACGTCACTAGTAAGATACAAAATAAATAACCAGGTAAGCTCCCAAGTCTTAAACTTTATAGTCTCTTAAAAATGCTTCCTTTGTTTGCTGATGAAGTCATTCATTCAAACAGGAGACAGTGTGATCATTTTTCAAAGTCCTGGGTATTACTGTCAGGCAACCGATCTCTTTCACTCACTTCAGCCTATCCATTACCCTGTTAATTCTTCCTCAGAAATGTTTCTTGATCTGCCCCATGTCTGTCTCTACTGGATTGTCTTAATGGAAGCCCTCCTTATATCCTGTCTGAAACATTGCACTGGTCTCTTTTACAGTTTAGTCTCCACACTACCATCAGAATCATTGCCTGATGGTTCTCAGACAATCAGTAGCTCACAGTACTACAGAATGAAATTCATCACCTTTGACAACATGGCCTCAGAGGGTTTCTTTTCTGCCCTCATCCTACATCTTGTGCCAATAATTTGTGCAAAGTGAGCAATTTGCAATGCCCTGAATGGATCATGTGCTTCTGTGCTTTGGGGCCTTTTCCCATCCTCCAGTGACCTATTATTCCATCTTTCAGAGCTCATTCTGGGACCCTTCAATTCTCTTCCTTCTCCACTCCTTGCTGAAGTTAATCTCCTCTTCCTCTAGTTCGTCTTCTAGCTCCCCCACCCCAATTTCTGTTGTCTAGCAAACAAGGACTGCCTCAAACTCTCTCCTCCATCTTCTCCAGCACTTCAGGTAGCCTGGCACATAATCATTGCTTGAATTGTTAAATTTCGAAGAGTTTGTGAGCCAGTTGACTTTACGTTGGTTGTTTGAAATTAGCCATAGTGAAAGTATTTATACCATGGAAAACTGCACTAGGACAACACTCCAATAGAAGCTTTTTTCTTTTCTTTTGGAGAGTTGCTTCTTAAACATTTACCAGCACATCACTGAATGTACATCTAAAACACGACTGCCGCCCAAATCAACTGTCCCCTTTAAAACCTCCCATACTCGGTCCCAGTATCCTCCCCAGAACTAAACAGTTTGGTGTGCATTTTCCAGACCCTTTTCCACACGTTTTGTGTATTGTAACATTTGCCGAGTGTAAGCCTGTGCACTCATGACCTCTCAGCCAAGAAGCTTTCTCAAGCTGCTCCTTCCATCATTACTGTGACTTTCCTCTGACTGCCTTCAGCACCCATGACATCATTTCTAACTTCTGTGTGCTTTTTGTTAGTAAGATTTTCAATTGTTTGGAGAAAGATACCATTAAATGCCTGTATTTTCTACTGATCGGACAACCCTCATTAAAATGAGAAAGTTCCAAGGATCTAACATATATCACAGTGACTATAGTTAACAATTCTGCGTTATATACTTGAAAGTTGCTAAGAGAACAGACCTTAAATGTTCTCACCACACACACACACACAAATGGTAGTTATATGAGATGACGGTGTTAACTCACTTTATTGCAGTAATCATTTCGCAATACATATGTTTATCAAATCATCGTGTTGAACACCTCAAACGTATACACTGTTATATATCAAATCACATCTCAATAAAGCTGGAAAAATATTTAAATAGAATAAAAAGAATAGATCCTCAAAAATGTCGATTGTTTCATTCTTTGATCCAAAACCTGCTAGGAATCATCCAGTGCTGTCTGAATATAGCATTAGATACGAAGGTATGCAAACAATAAGCACTTGGTGGGGAGTTCTTTTTTTATATATATAAAGGACAACTTCAGCTTCCTCAGGGTACCACAGTGCCTTGGTCAGGGACTTAAAGACAAGGAAACAGATTAAGTTGCGATCTATTGGCATGTCTTTAGTTAGGTAAGGCCCCCACCTCTCCCTAGTCACAGCCAGCCTGGAGCCGCACAGTGTTAAGAGAGAAACTTCAGGCTCTCAGTTGAGATTCTCATGCTAAGCAGCCTTTCCCCCTGGGTGCAGAGTTGCCATCTGGCCAGCAGATCTCCTCTGCTGTGCGCAGCAAGGCACTGTGACACAGCTTGAGGGTCAAAGTGAGATCCCACTGGGTTGCAGAACCAAATTTCAAATACAGAGAAGAGGTCATATTTAACAAGTCCAATGCCTAGAAGCAGAAAGAGTGAGGTTTCTTCCAGCAACCCCTGCCCTACTGTCTGCCGCAGCCCCTCCTAAAGTGAGACCGCCCACACCATCCTATCTGAAGGACATTAAGGAAAAGTCTGTAGTATATTTAAACAAATCAAGCAAAGTAAACCAGCCCTTCCTATAAAATAAAATTTAGATATCTGAGATGAGGTGATAAAGGCCACAAATTTTAGTCCTTATGCGTTGTTTCCTCAAGTGTTAGATGAAAAAGTTAAAGTAAATACAGATATGCATGAAGGGACTTGGTCCATCTGACTGCAATATAAGAAAAGCAGTTCAGTCTTCCCCAGAGATGAGAAGCCGCAGCTAAGACTACGCTGTACCATCAGTCACTTCAGAGCCAACTGGAAAAACTAGGAGATGCTGTTCCCCTGTGAAGGAGAAAGGAGTCCTGCATCCTTTTAAAGTCTTCTTACATTTCAATTGTCATCCTTTTCTTTTTTTCAAATAAGTAAGAGGTTTATCCTCTTTCATTCAAAACTTAGTTATAACAATTTAGGGTAATTATAGTATAAGGCTTACTCCTGATAGATTCCAGCATATGGGAAGCAAGTTACTGGTAGAGGACAAGGCCCCCAGATCTCACTCATTAAGGCCAGGGGTCCCCAAATGTGTGCATTAACAATGCCAGGGCTGACACATCAGCAGAGTAAGTCTAAGAAACTTCAGGCAGGATCCCTGGCAGACACTAACTCTGGCAACCATTTTCTTTTTCTTTCCCAAAAAAGCATAGGCAACCTCTCGACTAATTTCAAAAAAAAAAAAAGGGGGGCTTAACACTTAACAGAGTGGTTAGCTTCAGTATCTTCCAGAGCTGGCTGTACTCTGTGGGTGGATCCTTCACTGCCTCCCAGGCTTCTCTCTGCTCAGAATCACTTAGTCCATCACTGAGACTCACTCCCCCAAATTTCCCAGGTCTTGTCAAATTCCCATGCTTTCAGCCATGTTGCTCTGTTTGCCCAAAATACATTTCCCTGGAATATCACCATGATCAGGCCATATCATAGTATTTGTTTGTTTGTTTGTTTTATGGTCTCACTTTTCCCATAGGCCATGAGCAACACAAAGCACAACCAGCTCATATTTGTTTATCCAAAGGCTACCCCAGCACCGTATTTAACAAGTCCAATGCCCAGAAGCTGAAAGAGTGAGGTTTCTTCCAGCAACCCCTGCCCTACTGTCTGCCGCAGCCCCTCCTAAAGTGAGACCGCCCACACCATCCTATCTGAAGGACATTAAGAAAATGTCCTTGACGGATGCTCAATAAATGTCAACTGAAGGAATCAGTGAATCTAGGTGAAGGATATCATGCTATTCCTTGTACTGTTCTTTCAACTTTTATGTAAGCTTGAAATTTTCAAGGAAAAAAAGGTTGAGGGAAAAAAAAGATGAATTGAAAGGGGGTCCCTAAAGTTCTGAGTCACTGTGCCTAGGATGTTAAGTTCGATGAATATAGTTCTTCCTAAAGAGCAGCAGTCCTTCCAGGATCTAAAATTCCTTTGAGATGTTTGAAGGTGGTTCTGTCTGGTGTGAGTGTGCACTGGAGGGGGCGGGAGAGGAATGGTCGGGAGCCACCAGGCAGGGGCATGATTATGGAGTAAAACCTCTTAGCTTCCTTCAGGGGAGGGGACCCTCTCCAGCCTGGGGTCTGGCCAAGGAAGGCCTGAATAAGGACATTGTAAGTGGAGGGAAAATCTGAGATGCAGAACTCCACCCACTCTACCTCAAGGAGCAATCACGCTATTCACTGTTCACAGGTGCAGCAAATCCCGCCCCTGGGAAGTGGCCACCTTGCCTGGCTCCACAGATCTCCGCCTCAGGGATCACTTTTTCAGGTTCAGAATCCTCTGCTACCAGGCTGCACCTACTAATCTGAGTAAGCCAAGGTGATCCACAGCCTCGATCTGGCCATCCCACATCAGACTATTAGAGCTCATTGGATGGTAGCTAATAATTTCACTAGGTAAGAGTTCTTTAGGTGAATGTTTTGATTTCTCAAATGTTCTTCTGTGACTACGACTGACATCAACCAGAGAGAGCTCACAATTTGGAGGAAGAAACTACATTAGAAAGGGCTGGATGTGGTGAAGCCCAGATCACTGGGACAAGGTCACCATTTGATTTTAAGTGAAAGAGAAAAGAGGTTGAGCCCTAGAATGAAGATTTCTAAAATCTGAGCAAAGATATACTGTGGATTCCTAATTTCTCAAGAGACAAACAGTTCGAGTGCTCCCAGTCCCCAAAGTGGAGGTTCTAGAATGTGGGGGTGGGGTGGCCCCCTTTTAATCGGGCTATTCTCACCCATTTGTGCTTGGATACACGTCACAGTGTCCTTCCTTTGCCACCCCTATAGGATATTTTTACTTCTTCTTTTGAATGGAGTTGTTTTATGGGGATACAATGACGTTCCTACATTACTTAATAACTTTTGGAAATATCCTTGACCTGGAAAGTTTTTTTTTTTTAATGTGACACGTAAGGTTTTTGGAAACTGCTACTGACTGCTTAGAAACACAGCAATTCTATTTTTTCTATTCCACACCACCCCCTCAACGTTAAACACTCCAAGAGGCTCACGGATTTCCTTATTTAGTATTTCCCAACTATAGTTTTCAATTGTAAAACAGGGAACAGGACACAAGGTGGGAAGACTGAAGATTCTTAAGTACCTTCTTTCTGCATCTATGATCACTGGGATACCATTTCTTTAAATTTCTATGTTTGAAAGTTTAAAGCAAAGTTTGATTTTTGCCCCCCAAATATGTTAATTCCTCTTTGAAAGTATTCACAGGAGGTGCGGTGGTAATTTATTTATTTATTTTTTTTTTAGTGGAGGTACTGGGGATTGAACCTAGGACTTCATACACACCAAGCATGTGCTCTACCACTTGAGCTATACCCTCTCTGCTGAAAGTATTCATTTTTGAATCTGGAAAGTGTTTGAGAAAAGATGCCACAGTCCTAGGCAGCTTGAAGGGGTCACACACATCCCTGGATCACTTCTGGACCCTGCCTGGCTCAGTAAACGTGATGAGCCCCTCTCTAGAGTGCCATGCACATATTTCAGGGACATATACCTGCGCCTATACCTGGATCTTGTCTTGGGTCCCCCGCCCCAGCCAAGGAGGTGCCACGCTCCCCTCTCATGTTCCCAAGGCAATAAGCAGCTCCCCCACCCCTTTCCTCTGAGTCTCCCCTCCAGCCTGACCAAACCCTTCCTTCCTACCTAAATATTCACAAAGCACCAGCACAGACTTCGGAAGCTGTAAAGTCACATGACCATAGTGCCTTTGCCACCCTTTTATATTCCTCAATGAAGTCGACACTGAAGCTTTTTTTGTTTTTGTTTGTTTTGAATTAGTTTTGGGTTTTTTTTTTTTTTTTTGCAATATCTCTGTAACTATGACAAGATCAAACCTTGCCTATTATACAGCTAAGCGAGCCCTAAAGGACAGGGTGTGAAACTGTCCTCTGTGTGACTTAAACTAGATTCTCCTAATGTCCTACACTTTCAAAGTGATGTGAATGCTGTCTACAATGAAGCTAAGTGGTCTGTCGCTCAGGTTTTCCTTTACAACATTACCACTAAGATATTTGTCGAACTACGGTTACCTAGAGGGATGACAACAAATATGTTCTGGAGTGAAAAAAGCACACCGGATTCCCAAACCAATCTGAAAGAGGGTTTCCCCATACAGTCTGTCTGCTCTCCCTTCCCGGGCAACTAAAGCTTCACTCAAACCAGGCTGCTCAGAAAACCAGTGATGTAAGGGGTTAAATTTCCCCTTGCACATCTGCCCTGTTTATGGACTAACTGTAAAATAAATAACCCATAGCATCAACCAAAAAAAGGATTGCTTGAGCCTTTAGTTCTCTCAAGACTCAATTTTAACCTCCCCTTCTTTTTACTTATGTCTTCTTCTGCAGAAGCACAAGCCAAACACACTTAAAAATCACACGTCGAGAAGAACACGTCAATCCCTAGCTCTCCCGACTTCTGATTCTCCAGTCATCCAGCCCTGGCGATTCCTTCTCAGCTAGGATACGGTGACCATCATCACTGACAGAAATTTTCCCCTTTTCTCAGTAACATTCCTGGGGTCTTTTTTTTATTTTTCTTTGTTGCAAAGTACAGGATGATATTTAGGCAGTCCCACTTCCCTCACTGAGATGCCTTGTGCAGAAGAAAGGGGCTGTTTTCCTGCTCTTGACCTTCCTTCCCATTGAAGTGACTGGAAGCAGGTGTGTGGCTCAGGAGAATGGCTGGGTTAGAAGTGCCAGTGTTTCTGACTCTGCAGGAAGAATCTCCAGCTGAGGGAAGGGCTGCTCCTGACTCATCAGAGCATCCCCACTGACTTGGGTGTTAGCAGGTATGCACAGTGTCACCAGGCTGCTTCCTAACACTGTCAGTGGGTGGCAGGTAAGGGAGGTGAATGAGATTCGTTTTTCTTTGAGTCAACTCTAATAAAATTAATTAAGGGCAAGCGAGGCACTGGTGGGCGGTTTCAGAGAGAAATAGCCTGCTGGGATCACCGTTTTCTGTTTTTAGTTCATCAGAGGAGCTATAAAACCCCTGGTCAGAGCCACAAACCACTGGTCTACACCTACCATTCTATTTGTTAATCATTCTATTTATGAATAAGGCTTTTAAAGGTATCTGATGAAAGAGCAGCAAGGAAGTCCATATGCTTTGAGTGTATTCAAATAGGTATTTCTGGAAACTCACTCCCAATCCTAGAAACAGTACGTTAGAGAAGCTGCTGTCCCCGGTGGGGTACGAGGCACCGAACAACTCCCTCCTTTCCATGAATATGTTCTTCCAGATGAACTCTGCTGCTAGTGAACTCTGCAAAGAGAGGAAAGCGGAGGGAGGGAAGATGCCTCAGGAGGACGACACTAAGCCAGACGGGTGCAGAGGAGCACAGGGCATTTGCCTCCTGGACCAGGGTGCTGATTATTAGGGGATGGATCTAAAGACATACAACCTATATACACAGAACCACCCCATAATAAATGGATGCTCCAAAATTTATTAAATAAAATATTGGAGCACCGTAATTTTCCCTTTCTGGGCTGCCTCGTGGATAGGAATTCAAATGCAGGGAAAGAAACCTCAGGGTTTCACTCCCATTTTCTTTGGTACTCCAAGTGATTGGTACTCTTTGGTACTCCAAGAGCTTAATGACCAAAGTTCAGCTAACTAGCTAACTCCGCGATCTTCTTTAGACCTCAGGGAAGCCAGGTACCACTTACCGCATAGGGAGAATGAACCGCCCGTCACAGGAAGCAGTACACCCTCTCAGTGCTTCTCCGGTGAAACCAGGTCCCCCAGTCTCAGGCTGAACACCCAGAGTGCTCTGGACTGGTGACCCGGGGGCAATGCCAGTCATCTCCAGGCACAGGGCCACCTCCAGTGTGTCCATGGTAAGTAGGAAACTCTGCAGGAATCTGGTGTCCTCACTACTGGGCTTGGCTGCCTCATCTGCTATCTTTTTGTTATTTAGATATAGTAATGGTTTTCTTTCACTCATACAAATCAAGGAGGCCCAAATGTTCCAGGTAACCCTAGATAAAATAAGTGTGGCAGCAATTCATACAAAGTAAGCCATGGCATCATGTAGGAAATGCTCCCACGGAACACTGTGTATCTCACACATCAAGGGAAACACCCAATGTATTTACAAAGCAGGTGCCTGCACTCATACACTGCTAAACATCAGGTTAACGCCAGCCTGGGGACCTTTTAATCCTTGCCATAAATAGAAATCGTTGAAAATATACACCTGATGCCAAGGATGAGGAGGTTGTTTATACAGGGACCCGTCCCAGCAGCTCCATCAGTTGGTGAGCTCACTTTGTTAAGGACATTTCACATGAGATCAGTCAGGAGTGGTTTTTAAAAAGATAGACAGAAAAAAAACTGTTCAAGGACATTTCCTAGGCAGGGTTGGTCACATGAGGCAGCCGCAGGGGGCCGAGAGGGGCAAGCGCCCCGGGCCCTCCCTGGGGCTGCGAGGGCTGGGAACATAGGGGCTCTGTAGCCAGGATGCTGCTTGGGCGGGAATTGGGCTGGTCAAATCAAGTGAAGTTTTTGGAAACTTTGGGCTCAATGAAGTTTCTGGATTTTCTTTCCCCCAAACCCTATGTATTCTTCTCCATCCCCATTTTAAAAATATACAAATACATATGCACAGGAAACACACGCATGCATAGTATGTGTCTGAAGATTTCACTTGTTTTGGGCAAATGGGCCTGGGTCAGGGTAGTTGGATGCCACAAAATGCCCTGCCTATAGCAGCGGTGGGGGTGGCAGCTTTGGGAAGAGAATGCCGGGGAACCTGTCCTAAGAGATCCCCTCAGACAAACTGAATTTCCATTAAAGAACGAAATACAGTCATGCAAAAGATGAACAATTACCATCCTGTGGCCCAAAACATTCCACAAAGTGAACTTTCTTTGAGATCTTTTGCCTCTATCAGAAGTGTTTTGGATATACAGCATATTTCCTCTCAATTTTAGAAAAAATAAGCATTGAAATGGAAAGAGTATAATTTTGCTAATATCCATACCATTAACATGATATGAGTAAAATGTCTAGCTACCTAGAATGCAGATCTATTTGTTAAAAGTATCAATATTATATGCCGGTCAAATGAATGCTTGAGTCTCACTGTATCAAATTTTACTCACATGGTCATGCAGAAAGATAATAATTACTAATTTCTATTTGTATGAGAATAACTTTCAATGTTGATATAACTTTATAGCCAGTGTGCTCAGGGCATCTTAATGATCTCCTCCTGCTCCAAGACCACCAAAGTAATCATTAGAAATCACCAGTGTAAAAAAATAAATAAAAATAATAAGAAAACACAATTAAAAAAAAAAAAAAAAAAAGAAAACACCAGAGTAATTTCCCCCTGGTATACAACCCTCAATGGCTCCCCATTGCCTACAGAAAAAAGGCCAAGATCTTTGGCATGGCACATAGTCCTGCCCTAGCCTGTTTCACCCCCCTCTTCCCAGTGCACCTGAAACAGGCTTTGTTCTTTCCTCTTTGACCTTGAACATGCTGTTCTCTATTCTTAGAATTGCCTTTTCTCCTTTATCTGTCCTCTGAACTCTCATCCTTCAGGACTCTGTTCAAATATTGCCTGCTTTCTTGATAGTTTCTCATTCCCAAAAATGTTCATAATTCTCCTTTCTGTGTCCCTGCTTTATAACTTAGTATACGTACCTCATGATGCATTTAATGATCTGTTTGCCTGTCTCTGCTGCTACACTGTGATCTTAACAAGCAGGAGCTTGGAATTCACTGAAGGATAGCTCTAGAAACTAGCAAGGGATATCACAAGTACTGTCTAAGCATCATTGTGCTGCAAAAATGGGGGGGGGGGATACCACCTCTCAGGATTTTCATGAGATGAATATGGTATGGGTAGGAGATCTGACTGCCTCAAATGTAGACCTATCCATTAAAAGTATCAGTGTGACATGTTTGTTAAATGAATGCTTGAATCTCCTCTATCAAATTTTACTCACATGTTCATGCAGAAATTTCACTTGTTTGAATTTGTGCAAAGTGGACACAGTGAGAGCAGGCAGTTTGGAGGCAGAGCCTTGGAATGAGTTCTGGAATGCTCACTCACTTGGACCCTCTGTGGCTTAGCTTCCATGCCCTACAAATCAGCCGGGAGTATTAGTCACACCCACCCAACAAGGCAAGCAGGTCTGGGAGAGGGAGAGCCAGTCGATAACATTCCTGGAGTTCTATCAATAGCACGGAGGACTTACTGTGAGGCAAGGACAGTGGGGGACACAAAAATAAATCAATATTTCCCTGGCTCTCAAAGAGCTTACAGTTTCATGCAGGCAACAAGATGTACATGAGGGACAATAACGAAAACTAGAATTCAGAGATTGTTGTGAGACAGGTATAAGCAAAGTACATTCACAGTATAAGGGGGGAGAGAGTTTTATCCGCGGGGGTGGGAAGCAGGGGCTCAGGTGTATTCTGTGCCATCCTGGGTTCTGGGTGTTACGTGGCTTGTCTCACTTAGTCCTCATGCTATCGTGAAGGGAAGGGTGTTAGCCTAGCTGAGAGATGAGCCTGGAGACTCGGAGAGGCTGAGTATCATGCTGAAGCCGTACTGATAAAACAAGATGTTTCCAGTTGTCATATTAACACTTTGTTACACACCAGCCTGATCCCCAGGTGGGAGGGGAAGGCCTCCTGAAGTTCCTGGGACCACAGTAGGGAGGACTAAGAGTCCCAAGGAGAAGGGATCATGTGGACAAAGATCCAGAGGACAAAGTTTGACAAAAGGGACAGCCTCTGTGTGTGTGTGATGGGGGAGTGGGAAGAGGGAATCGTGGTTGGAAAAAAGACTGGTAGACTAGCCAGTGAGGGCCAGATCATGGAGTGCTTTAAGTTTCAAGCTTAAGATAATTTTTAATAATGATAATGATGATTTAAAAAATAACAATATTGCCATGTTGTGATTATTGTGGTGCCTTTCTTATGACCAACTTAAAGGTCTTTCCAGCCCATGCTATCAAATTCTTGCTGCCATTTATCCTGTTTTATGGATCAGGAAACTAAGACAGCAAGTGTTTCAGTATCTTATGAAAAGTTATAACACCAGGGCACCTTGAACATCTAGTTCCTGATCATCTAAAATACTTGGTACAAAAACGAAATAACATAGGAACCCTGAGCCTCACTTTTCTCATCTGTAAAATGGAGGTAATAACATCTACGAGGTTGTCCTGAAGAGCTTTTCAAACTTGATAAGGTAGCACAGGGTAGGATGTACAGATAGGGAGATAAGCAAATATTTCCTGTAATCCTGGAAATGTCATTAGGGCCCTTGGGAATCAGGATCTAATGTTCAGAGAGATTTATCTGGAAGAGAGAAATCCTCAAGTGAATGCAGCTGTGCTGGTGGGCCAGCAGGAGAGGAAACCACCACCTTTGCACATCTGAACCACTAACAATGACTTTTGTTGCTGAATGTGCTACTTTGCTCCTCCTAGTAAAATCTTGTCAAACAGGAAACAGGTTTTTAAGGCAATAGGGTCCCTGTGAGTTCAAACTTCTGCTTTCAAATGTTCTTCCAAGATGCACAATTGGCACAGATTTACAGGAAATATTTAATTGGAATCGGAAGGCGCTGGCTCCACGGGCCTCGTTTTATATCGTCTGCAGGCTTCCACCAAAACGACTTTGGTGTGTAAGCAGTGGCCACTTGCTCTTCTATTTGCTGGTGGGGAGTGAAACCAAATCAGACTCCAGGGGTGCCCGTGGGGCCTGAGCGCTGTCTGCACGGGGTCAGGAAAAGAAAGGAGGAGAAACGCTGTCATAAGAGAATTCGGCTGAGAGGAGAGAAGGGCTGAGGGTGAACTTGGAGTGACATATTTATGAGCTTGGTATCAGTTGCTCGTGCTGATAAGCATTGGTTATTCAAGGAAGGAAAAGTCACCTTTGTGTATATAAAATATACAAGATTCATAGCCTGAAAGGACCGAACAGGAAAGCATTAGGTAAATAGAGGATTTCCCTTCAAGTATAATGTGAAAATTAAATTACTGCAAGAAAGAAGAAGGGAGGTGTTTCTTTCTGATCAGATGTTGAGAAAACTAACAACTCCTTAATTTGAAATCGAGGTTGACTGGCTTTCAGCCTCTTGGGGCTTATTTCTGAGAAAGTTAGGGAAAAGAAATTCCTCCTCCCCCAAAAAAGTCCTTCCGTCTCTTTTTGCCGTGTCCCCTGCCCGGCCTCAGAGTGAGAGGAGGATTTAGGGTCACCTGGATGGAGGTTAGTTAGGCTTTCGGATCTGCCTCTAACTGGCTCGATGAGATTGGGCAAATGAGTTCCCAAGTCTCCTTTTTTTTGTTTGCAAAATACAGAAAATAGTAGCACTTGTCTCCTCAGACTGTGTGAGGACTGGATGAGAAAATGCACCTTCGTTGCCTCCACAGCACCTGGCATTTTGCAAGCATTTCCTAAAGGTAAGCTCTGGTTATCACCATACCACAGACCACTGGTTTTCCCCAGAGTTTTCCAATCTTGGGCACCCCAGAGTTTTGCAGTTATCCCCATGGAGTGTCAAGAAAGCCTCCCAAGGCCCTTAAAGAAATAGAGTTCATTTTAAAATCTCTGTCGAATGTAGAGCACTTTGGTAGGTGAGGGTGGAGGTGGGGATAGAAGAAAGAATTTCCTGGAAATTCCGGCCTGATTTAGTTTCCCAATCCCCAAACTACCTTGATCCATGGAAATGACCTCCAGGCTTGTTTAGAGTATTCAATGGCTTCTGGATTAGGCCTCCCAACCTAGATAAAGGTCCTTCTGCTCCCTTCCCCAGCTGCCCCTAAACCTTCCCCATTCCTTGCTCCCTACTTCCTCTGGTCTGATAAGCCTATCTCCATTCGCAGCCAGGCTCTGCATATCTCAGAACCCACCCTCAACCTCAGAATATTCTCCTCTGTAAGCTACAAACTGACCGGTCCCCATTCAAGCAAAAGTATGGGTTCCTGCGTGATGAGGGTTTGTGTGACAAACGTTCTTCCCTCAGGCTGGCTTAGACAAGATAGTCTCTAGAAGAAAAAAGACAGGAAAAGGTCTTACCTTTGGAGAATTTTCTATCACACAGGATAACCTGTCAGTGCACGTGCACCAAGTATAGTCTCGGAAGGCCCCTTCCAGTGACTCCTGCTTGACAATGAGCTCAGTGCATGGAGTCAAAGTTATTCACAAGAGCCCGTCTTAATAAATCCCCCTTTCCTTCCTCAAGCCTCTATGCTCGCTTCCACAGTAAAATATATCTCTAGCTTGATTTGGGGTTAATATTTATCATTTATTTTTTATTGGAGGTACTGGGGATTGAGCCCAGGACCTCATGCATTCTACCGCTGAGATATATCCTCCTCTACTTCTAGTTTGATTTTAAGTCACTGTCTCAGAACTCCTCACAGGGGACTCAAACCGAAATGAAAACCTCCAGGGCATTCTACTTGTATCTCACATCCCACAGTCCATCAGCAGATTCCAATTCACCTCCATTTATGTTCAGAACCCATCCTCTGCTCATCCTCCCTTGTTCCAGCCATGGGACAAGCCACCATTACCTCACCCGGTTTACTGCGAAAGTCTCCTAACTGGGCTCCCCGCCAGTTCCTGATCATCTAAAATACTCGGTACAAAAACGAGTCCTGCCCCTCTCGAGTCCATCACACACAGCAGCCAGCGGGATCATTGGAAGACTTAAGTCAGAGCGCATGTCACTTCTCTGCTCAGAACCCTCCAATGACTCCCCATCGCATTCTGAGTAAATGGTGAAGTCCCTGTACAGTTGGCCCCCCTTATCTGCTGTTTCACCGTCCGTGATTTCAAGTTACCCTCGGCTAGTTGTGGTCTGAAAATATTAAATTCCAGAAACAAACAATTTGTAAGTTTTAAATAGCCCGCTGGTCTGAGTCGTGTGATGAAACCCGGCTCTGTCCCTCCAGGGAGGTGAATCATCCACGTATCACACCCATTAGTTACGTGGTCATCAGATGACTCACAGTGTCACAGGGCTTGTGTTCTAGTGGCTTGTTTTACTTAATAATGGCCCCAAAACACAAAAGTAGTGATACTGGCAATTTGGGTATTCCCTTACTGTGTCTAATTTACAAATTAAACTTTATCATAGTTTTGTGTATACATAGGAAAAACATAGCTTAGAGAAGATTCAGTACTATCTGCAGTTTCAGGCATTCACTGGGAGTCTTGGAAGGTATTCCCCAAGGATGGGGATGTGAGGGTGACTGTATGGCCTCCGTGTACCTCTCTCATCTCATCTACTCTTCTCCCCCTTACTCAGCTACTTCTGCAGCCATACTGGTCTCCTTTTGGTTCCTCAAACATGCCAAGCACAGCCCTACCCTAGGGCTTTTGCACGTTCCATCTCCTAGATGGCCCTTCCCTAGATAGCCATATGGCTCACTGCCTCACCTCCTTCAGTTCTTAAAATCTCACCATCTTAACTAACCCCTCCCTGATCGCAACCCTATTCTATATATTCATTTCTTGATGTATTTTTCTCCATATCATATGTCACCACTTAACTAGTATATATTTGATCATTTGTTGATTTTACATCTCATCTCACTGACCTCACTAGAATGTAAGCTCTAAGAATGTAAGAAGGGAAGAGGTTTTGTCTGCTTTGGCCCCATATCTCCAGGGCCTAGAACAATGTCTGGTACCTAGGAGACGCTCTAATCATATTCAAGCTCAATAAATAAATGAAAAAGGTGAACACCCTTCATTCAGTGCCTTAGTCCTGTAGGGGACTGATGTCATTCAAGGGAAAATAGGCATTAGTACTGGTCTTAAACCCTGTTGGCTGCCATTTACTAGCTGTATGACCTTGAGCAAGACACCTAACCGCAAAACTTTAGGTTCTCATCAGTAAAATGGGAATAGTAACAGTCCCCATCTCGTAGGATTATGTGGCTAAATAATTTCTAGAGAGTGCTTTGTCCAGAACTTCAATAAATGATACTTAAATTTAATGTTTTTGCTATTGTTACTCTCAGATAATAAACACCCAAAGTCAAACTCCTCAGCCACAGGATGGAAGAAAAAGAACATGGAATCCTTTTTCAACCAACTGCCGAATGGAAGAGCAGCTGTGACTCAGGAATGTGTTCAATTTCTCACTAGAAATTGCTGTGTTTTCATTATTATAAAGAATACCACTAACAACTTCCTTAGAGAAGCAAAAAAGAGCATGGCAGGAAGTAGAAAAATATTTTCCAACCACTGCAGATTACAAAATAGACTCCCTGCATTAATCAAGTGTTTTCTTCTTCCAAAGGGGTAATCTCAAGTACATGACACAAGATAAACACAGAGCCATGCTCCATTAAATTTATGAAAGGATGTTGTTTATTTTTATCACTTTTATTAGACTTGAAAGATATCCTTAGTTCTCAAATCAACTTCAGCGTCCGTGTTTATTTCTGGGTTGCTGAGTGCTTCAACAAATAATAGAAGGCTGATCTTTCACCTCATGCAGGCTAGTCACACGCCAGGGCGTGGAGGGTTTAGGATGGTTCTGGTGGTGGTGCACTGCACGGACGTGTGGGGTTTTAAAACAGCTTTTATTCTGGTGATTGAAGGCAACCTGGAATTCTGAAAGATGCTGAAAATGGGAACGGTTCTGCCAGGAGAAGTGATCAGCTCTGGTTGGGCTGCTGGAGCCTCACTTGGGCTTCTGGTGAGTGGTGACCACACCATTCTTATTTCAGGGCAGTTCGGTGCCCTGCTGCGGCCTGTGCCAGAAACGACCGAGAAATGGCTCCAACGATCCTTCTCCACTGCCTCCTGCCCCCTCTCCCCTCCCCTCTCAATACTGTTGTCTTCCCTTCTAGAGAAGTTCGAGTCCAGAGGTCACGGAAGGACCATGGAAGGGTGGTCACGAATGTGTTCCCTCCCAGCCCCATGGTCCTGTCCGGCAGGGCTCTCACACACTCGGGCTCCCTCTGCTCCACCTCTGAGCTGGAAAGGGGATCTGGGAGTTGTGAGGCAGGGCAGATTTCTCCATCTTTTATCCTTTACTCTCCTCTTACTGTCAAAAGTATCAAAATTACTCTTAACTCCAAATAAGAGTAAAACCAGAATTGCAGATTTACCTTTTATTTTTCTTTAAAGGAAGACCATTTGGTAGAATTTTTGATGAGAGAGGCTCAAGGATAAATGCCCTAGGAGGATTCTAAATATTTTCCAAATTCTAACAATAGGGATGGCAGGACCAAAGTGCTGAGGTGGAGTGGGGTAGCCCTGGTCCTTGGAAGTTTCTGTCTTGTTGCTCCAAGAACATCAGCTGTTAGATGGCAATTCTGCAAGCTCCGCCCCTACCCCACTAACATTCCCAGTAAGTCTCTTCCCAAAAGATTTAGTCCAGGACCAGGCCAGGATCCCCCTTCTTTCCTCACTTCCCCGACACTCCGTCCCCGCTAGTATTATCAAACCTCCCAGCCTACTACTCAGCCAGAAGTCAACCTTTCAGGGAAGACTGGTACAGATGCTTGCGATCAGGTCCCCAGGAAAGCCAATGCCTCCAAAACAGCAACAATTAGTGAGACTCCCAAAGGAAGTACAGACTGTTCCCAGAAAGGATGTGCCCTGAGGTGGGGTGAGGAAAAGCTTTCTCATCTGAAACCTGATTGTTACCACTCCTTTGGAGTTAGGATTCTACTAAGGTGATGACCAGAGTCGGGAAAAGATGGTTTTAGTTATTTATCCAACTAAGAAAAGGTAAGGTCTTTGCATTTCACCTGAACAAAAGGGCCCCCCTGGAGACCCTGAAAAACAGACATTCCTCACTTGTACCTGGAAAGGCTCTTGTCTTCACTGGGGGACGCTTCATGATTAAAACAACTTTTGAGGTTGATGAAAGGATGCCTAGAACTTCCTGAGCATGAGGAGAACGCGGTGACCTGGGGAACTAACTGTGTTGGGCGGTGTCTCTAATCTTCCTTGTTGTTCTCTAACGTCCTTGGAGCCTGCAGTATGTGGGGACGATCCCTGTGGGCTGCAAGTACCCTAGACTCACTCAGCAGGAACCAAGTTCCACCTTGGGAAAGTCTCTCAGTGTCCTCTGGTGTGAAACAGTGACATTAGGCTCTGAGCTTTGCAGTCCCTTCCCCCTTCAAAGTTTTGTGATTCTGAGCTAGCAGTTACTTCTCCGGTTACGCTTTCCATCCTGGAGTGAGGTCATTGGAGTGCTCACCAATGGCCCTGGAGTCTAAACGGTCTCCAGAATCGCTGTGTCCATCGCACTCAGAATGTCTGCCCCGCAGAAGTTGGCTCTGCAGGGCCCACCAGGAAGCCCACCAGGACCCCCACCCACAAGGAGGCTCCAGTGAGATCACCGTGGTGTCATCCTGGTTTACAGAGCAGAGTCCCTGAGATGAGTCCTGCCTCGTCTAACAGCTCAGTCATTCACTCTTTTCTTTCTTTTTTTTTTTTTTTAATAACTACCAAGTTCTTTCCCCTGAAACTAAAGGTGGGGCGAAGCTGTGGGTCAGAGGCACAAGAACAAAGGACACTCTCCCCCAGAGAGGAAATACAGAAAGGATTATCCTTTTTCAAAGGTACAATAATGAAATACTTTCCTTCCCTTGGACAGGCAATTTCATCAGGGTTCACTGCAGGGGAAACAAGATGCTATTGTCTTGATTTAATTGGCATAATATCTCCCCCTCCTCCAAATGAGCGTTCAGACGGCTGCTAAATGCTTTCTGCTGGAAGATGAAATCCCTTTCAACTTGGCACTTTTCATCCTGCCCAGGCCCCTCACAGGGCTCCGGAGGAGACAAGCCTCGCCTGGGCCCAGTGACTGCCTCCTTCCCTGACTGATGAGTGCTGGGTCCCTGGATCTGGAACACTCTCCCTGGCCCTGTTATCTTTACCCCTCATCTCCACACAGCATGGGCACTAAACTCGTCAACAAGGGAGCAGCCTCCACAGTCCCCACAAGAGTCACAGAATTCCTAAACCAGAGTCCTTTCTGAATCTACTAAGACTTCTCAGCTGCAGCGAGGGGAGTGCAGGGTGGGGACCCACAGAGGATTCTCTCATGAAGACCTGGCCTTTTGGTCCCTGAGGGTGGAAGAAAGGGAAATGCTGAGTAATCAGCAAGAGTCCTGCTGGCCAGAGCTCACATGATCCCATTGATTCACCTCTGTGGCCCCTCTTTCTTGTTGCTCTAGCCAGACCCCTCAGCCAGCAAAGCAAGGTAGGCCCCACTGGGGCAGGGCTGGCTGTGGGGCCACTGCTGTTGGCCCCGCTGCTTTCAGCGGTTAAAAGAACATGGAAACAAGCCGCCCAGATGTTGTAGCTGCTGCCTGCTTGCCACCTCTGGGGGCCTTACTTCCAGAGGAATCTGAGAACAGAAACTCAAAACGGGATCAGGTGGTGGGTCGGAAGGTGTAATCTCCAAGGAGAACAATGCGACATCGGAGTATCAAGCAGACAGATAGCAGGAGACACTTGCATACAGAGCCTCCACTGTCCCGGTGTTGAGCTTCCTTGATAACCAAATCCATGACTAATGTGCCTCCCACCCCGCCCACCCCCAAATCATGCATATTACCGAGGAAGACTCAGATCTCAGGTTAGAACTTCTACCCAAGAGCAAGTTAATAAATTCTTACAGGTTAAATTAAACTTACTCATGAGATTGCTGTTCAATCCCCCACCGTTTTACCTCTTCCCCACCCACCCCACCCACCCGGACTGCAACAAGGGAAAGAGGATTGAAGGCTCTAGGATTTTTTATCAGGACTTTCTGCTCAAGATAACTTGTCTCTAACCCAACGTGTCCTGACAGCGATTTGGTGCAAGTGTTTCAATAGCCCCATTCCTGGCATGTTGTCAGACCTCCAGGAGGGCTAGGTCTCTGAACCAGACCGTTAAAAGACATGAATGACCCCCAAAGAGACAGCAACTGGTTTAAATGTCAAGAAACAAGATGTACATAGGTATTTTCTTCCTGTGGTATTTGGGGTTTTTTTGGGGGGTGGGGGTTGTTTTGTTTTGTTTTTGTTCTTTGGGAAGCCTGGAAATCTCAGAAACACTTATGTGAAGTGGGAGAAGTTCTAACATCATCTTCCACTTTTTCAATTAAGAGCACCTTTCATCAGAAGTGAATTTCACAGAACACACTTCAGACCTACAAACCAAAAAACAAACAAAACAAACCCAGGAAAATAACAACTAACTCAAGAAAAGAAGCCTGTTTCCCCCATCTGGTTGGAAGACATAATGAACCTTCACTTTTAAATTTTAATTCTGGAGCATAAGATTACATCATAAGCTGCCCAGGATAAAATCATTGGCCCTGCTGCTTTAGGCCCCGCTGCTTTCTGGCTAAAAGAACATGGAAACAAGCCGCCCAGATGTTGCAGCTGCATCTACCTGTGTGTCAGCCCACTGTGATGCAGGTGTTTTGGTCTAAAGGGACTTTTTCAAAAGCTCTGGGGGTCAAAGAAAGGTTGTAGAGGCACATGCCTATCAAAGCTCTCAGACTTCTGATTGGAAAGGCATTCTTTATTTTGAAGCCTTCTCCAGCTTGCGTGAGAAGCTCAGAAAGCAGAGTGATGATCACCTCATTATATGAAGACCCCTGAGCCAAGAATGACTCAAGCCTGAAGAGGCTTCTGCTTTCCACCACAGTGATGTCCAGTCCCCCTGTTCACACTCCAACACACAAACACACACACGGGCAACGACAGTTGTTAGTTGCTCTGAGAAGGGATATGGGGCTGGAATGGAAAGAGGTATTAGTTGCAAAACTGGGGCTTGAAAACTTCCAGTTATAAGATGAGTAAGTCCTGGGGACATCGTGTGCAGCACAGTGACTACAGTTAGCAATACTGTACTGTGTATTTGAAAGTTGCTAAGAGAGAAGATCTTAACAGTCCTCAGCACAAGGGGAAAAATCTGTAACTGTGTGGTGATGGATGTTAACTGGACTTATTGTGGTGATCATTTTGCAGCCTATACATATATCGAAACATTATGTTGTAGAACCAAAATGGATACAATACTATATGTCAATTATATCTCAATTTTTATAGAATACGGGCTTGGAACCAAACTTCAATTCATGAGAACATGTTGCCCAACATCAAGCAAACCTAGGTTGAAGGAGGAGGCAGGAGGGTAGGAAGGGCTCTTCTTGCATCCCAAACCCAGTTTTACTGAGAAAAGTGTTCACATCCACCCCAGTTCAAAGATGAAAGTTAAGAGGGGAGGGTCAGTGCCCTCCTGAGTCTTGAGTTCAATGTTTCACTAAATCACTGATTTTCTTCTCTAATACTTTTACAGTTAACATTTCCCTTGATGGTTTCCACTCAAGCCTTCTCTCCTTAAACCGTGAATGAGTCCATGGGAAAGCCTCTGTCTGTTCTGCCAGAGGGTTGGGAAGTGACCCTTCTGACCAAGGGGGTTGGATCCTTCTCAGATCTGCTAAGTGAGAAAAAAAGAGCCCATAGAAGGGGAAACTGAAAGGATCACCTTTCAAAACAGCAAAGTGTACAGGCCTTTCTCTACTTCCATCCTTGACTGAAAGTTCATTTTGCAGCCCTGCCCATAAAAAGATGTTAAATAATTTTCACACACACACACACACACACAGCATAGCTATTAGATCTGAGGGCCAAGTTCTATTGAAGAACAGGAATTGTTACCTGATAATAAAACGTAAGGGATTAAGTCCCCACGGCCACATCACATGACTGCTGTTTCCCCCTTGGAATCACACTACCCATCTGCTCCCAGGGTGGCTGAGCACAGTCTGCTACTGCTGCTGGGCAAATGGACAACCCAACCATTCTAGGCAACTGGTTATCCACTGTCTACCAGAGATGGGGAAGCCCCCTTGACTCCTGCCCAAAATCCTGGGTCATTCATATGTGTGTATTTTTCTATTGCCATTTACGTTTCCACCCCCCCTAAAAATGTTTCATACATATAAAGTAGTGTTAATTACAAACTTCATTTCAGAAAAAAAACTTCAGCATCAGATTTTCACTCTTTTCTTTCCCACCTCCTGTAGACTTTACACTTTTCCATGGTGACTGATTTATTTTGTTTATTCTTCTATTTTATAAGCCTTGGCCTTTCTGCTGCCCTCTAGGGCAGAGCCACAACATGGTTCTCCTTTTGCATTTCCTTATAACAAGGATGTATTAGTTCCCCTTTTGTAGACGCCTAGAACCCCCTAGTGACCTCTTTCGTCATGAGATTAACACTTTTATTTCCTCAAACTATCTTCCAGGTTTGGGGTGGGGTTTTTCTCGTAATACTTCTTAAATCATAGAAAATCGAGTTACTAATCCTAGACGTACGGTTCCTGGTCTCTATGTGTTATTGATGAAAAAAGAAAAATGCAGAGGGTGCAGGTAGTAAGAGAAGTCTAATCCCTACGCTTGGACTGGGTTTCAGCTCTTCTCTGTCTCACTGAGGGCTTAACATCTTGTTTCCAAAAATGTCTCCCCAAGGGAGATTAACGGTCAATTGTCAAATACTTTTGATGTTACTCTTAGTTGGCAAGTTCCATAATTAACCAATTGTAATAGGAGGGTTTATAGCCAACATTTGTTACTTGAACTGTAATTTGGTTATTTAACACAAGGTGGTGGCTCCAGTCTGCAGGCCAGAGCCATACAGAAGAAGCCGGAGGCGGCCAGCAGTCCTGGCCCCTCTCAGGGTGTCCTTGTGAGTAATTCGTTTAGCTCACTAGTCTCCATTTCTTTATGCAAAATGGACTTTCCTTCTGCCTACCCACATCTCGAGGCCGTTGCAAGATTAAGAGAAGAATGCTGGCAAGAAAGCAATGGGGGAAAAAAAAGAAAGAAATGGGAATCATTCATTTACTCATTCACTCAGCGTCTCACGTGGACCCAGCGCAGGGAGGAGGGGACGTCCTGGGGCCTGGAGCCTCAGACTGTCTGGCTGTGTCATCGAACGGGCCTCACTCAGGTCAGAGACGTGCAGAGGGACAGCTATAGGGGAGGACAGAGGTGACTATCTCAAGTGACCCCAGCTATAAAGGCCTGTGAGCAACCGTCCTATTTTTAAACCCTCTGACTCTTGTCCCTATGAGTGTGCTTGACCTGGTCAAATGATTATCAAATAAAAATCATCATTATCAATTTGAGGAGACTCAGGCATTTCAGCCTGAGAGGTGACTGTTCTGATCTGTTGTGGGGCCAGTCACCAGTCAACTTTGCAAACCAAATGAATTGATGACAATTGATGTGGAATCATCTGTCAGTAACTTCTTATAGCCCCAAAGTATCACATGATATGAAAGGTCAAACTACTTGCTCTGGAGAACAGTTTGATTTTGAGCAAACACTGGAAAAGACCCTTCAAAGTTGTGATAGAGACTCAAAGAAAATGCTTTGTCATAATTCAATGGGATTCTTCACTTTGCTATTTTTTCAAAAAAGGGATAAACACTTCAATTATCTCAACTGGTGAATTTAATAGTAAATTTAATCCACTGCAAACTCTGCCATATGTTAGGTTTTCAGTCATACCTGTACCTAGAGCCTTTAAGATACATTTAGACAGAACTTGCATAAAACAGTGACATCAGGGGTTTTGGGGGGGATCCCTGCTGCACGCCGGCATGAGAGGATTCTCTTGACTTTTGCTGGGGAAGGTGTAGCATCTCTGACCTGTCACATCCAGGTCAGACACAGGCATGTGGAGCCAGGGGTCAGTTTTGTTTGGTCAGATCAGGTCTCAGGTCCCCAAGACCAAGGCAAGGTTAAGAGGGGTTTTAAAACATCTAACATATTCATTCTGATATAATCTATCTACATATGCCTCCCGCAACTAGACTGTCTTCTTGAGAGTAGATCGATCCTTCCTTCCTTCCTTCTTCCCTTCCTTCCTTCCTTCTTCCCTTCCTTCCATCCCTCCTTCCTTCCTTTACAGTTACCTCTAACTTAAGGCTCTGTCCCGGGCACTCAGTAGCTGCTCAATAACCATTGACCTGAACTTCAGTTTATGTCCGGGGAGGCCCAGATGGCCCCAGCAGGGAACCCTCTATCTCTCCCCTTCCCCCTTCACTGATGTGGTGAGGAAGGTGCTGTCACCCATCTACAGAAACTTAACTCCAGGCCATCCTGTGTCCCTCCCTGAACGCCCCAGCCCACCCTGTCCCAGCCTCTCTAATCACAAGGATTAGGCTGAGCTGCTGGAGAAAGAACTCTTGGTTCTGTGCGCCCATCTCCCTGGTTCTCTGGCCCCTACCAGCCTCTCTGAATGCCTGATGAACAGTGGGATCCAAAGTTCTTCCTCATTTTAATTCTGGAATATGGTCCAGTGACCACGACAAGAAGCCCCGTAATAACATAAATGCCCTCAGCAAGGCCGGCTTCAGAGCTTAGGAGGACTCCACATTTGGCTCAGTGCTCTGCTCTCACTCTCCTGAAATTCTTAATAATTTTTGAACGAGGGGCTCTGCATTTTTATTTGGCACTGGGTCCTGCAAATTAGGTAGCAGTCTTGTCTCTCAGGCACAGGGCATTAACAACAAGAAAGTGGAAAGGCAAAATCAAAGTGTGCTTATCAAATAATGTCTTTGAAAAGAAAATAAAAAGGCCCCAAGTTAACTTTCATCATTGGCCAGCTTGTAAACAAGTAATACCTGTAAATGAAAAGTTGGTGGAAATGAGTCTTTCCTTTTTGGAGGAAAGGTGGTGAGCATAGAGAACACATTCTTGGCTACCTGTGACCCTTTCTGGATTTGACTCAGAGGTTTGTTGGCAGGAAACATGAAGAAATTCAAGTTGCAGTGGTTGGGCAGTGGGGTCAAGGAGAAAACTATTTTACCTTAATTTGTTTTAACTTACCCTTAATTTAATGGTAAATAGACATTTCAATGGAAGAATCATAGGCTTCGAGGAGGTGGAGAATACCATGATTGGAAGGTGTCACACATTGTACGTACTATGGTCTTAACCTGAACCTATAGAACCTTCCTGTCATATTTTATCCTCCCAGGTCCAAAAAGAAAAAGAAAAGATGGTTACAGACATTAGGGTCCAGGAAAACTTGGCTAGGTATATCTTTAATGATTATCAAAGGAATCTTGAAGCATTACAAGGAAAAATTAAATGAAATTTCTGGATGGATTTTGCAAGACGTTTGTTGTGACCATGTGTTTTTTTCCAGGTTAAATTTCTAAGCTACAGGAAAAAAGCACAGCCTTCAATATCAAATAAGGAGAGATGGGAGTCAAATTATGGAGTGTCCAGAATTTTTCATCACCTTCTACAATGAATTTTGCAGCAGGCACGCATCTTTCTCAAATTTTTTGTAAAATAAACGCTTGACTTTTTGTAAAATAAACGCTTGACAAAGAGGCTGCAGAGGTAGTGCAGGGAGTTCCCAGATGCTCCGCCTCCAGTTCCCCTATTGTTATCATCCTCTGTCACTGTGGTACTTTTATCACAACTAAGGACCCAACACTGGTACATTACTATCAGCTAAACTTCATGCTTTCTCCCAATTTCATTAGTTTTTTCCACTGATATCCTGTTTCTGTTCCCGGATAGTGTCTAAGATACCACATTGCATTTCATTGTCCTGTCCCCTCTGGTCTGTGACAAGTTATCAGACTTCTCTCGTTTGTCAATAACCTTAGTTTTGAGGCATACTGGTCAGGTATTTTGTTGAATGTCCCTCCATTTGAGTCTATAATCTTCTGATGGTTATATGGGGTTACAGGTAAGACCACAAAGGGAGTGACATGCTCTTGTCACAACATCACATCAAAGGTACAAGCTATCAACTTGACTTATCGCTGATGATACTGACCTGATCACCAAGCCAAGGTAGTGTTTGCCAGATTCCTACACACTAAAGTTACTCCCCTTCCCCCTCTACCCTTTGCAAGCAAGTTACCTATCACCGCCCACAATCCAGGTAGGGAGAGGCCTGGAGTGGAACTCAGGTCCACCCCCTGGCAGGAGGCATATCTATTTAAATTATTTGGAATTATTCTACAAAGATTTGCCTCTTCTCTCCTCATCTGTTTACATCAGTATGGTACTTATTTTACACTTTGGGTTATAACCCAGTACTACATTATTTATTTTGTTGTTCATGTTGTTCCAGATTTGGCCATTGGGAGCACTCTCAGATGGGGTCCTGTGTCTTTTGGACATGCTCCATCATTTTTTTGGTTTGGTTTTGTCTTGTTTTAGCACTTCCTTACTTTCTAGCCAGGCAAGAGGCTTCAGGTTTATCTCGTATTTCCCTGCCCCAGTCTTAGCATCAGCCTTTCCTCCAAGGAGCTTTTGTTTCTTTCACTAGAGAATAGTGTTGGAAACCAAGATCTGCATGCTGGGTTCCCCTACCATTTTGCTCCTACTCTACACATCAGCCTTAACTCCCAGTAACTCCTCTGCTTAAAAGTCTCTGTAGTTCTGATTATCCGCAGAACGAAGCCCAGACTCATTGGCTTTGCATTAAGGCTCTCTCACGATTAGTCCCAATCCAGATCCTCAGGGCTTATCTCAGCAACTCATAGGTCCCTTATACCTCAGCCAGATACCTGATACTCACAAGGCCCTAAAATCCTCTTACCCTCTCCTTTTTCCCCAGCTTCATTTTTCAAGTCCTGAGACTTCGTCCATCCTTTCTGTACAATCTCATAGTGTCAAGATCCACCAGGATGGTTTCTACTCCTCCACTAGTCTTCTGAGGCTTCCCAACAGGAGATAATGACCTATTCCTTTGAAATTGCAGAGATACCAGCTTTACATGGGAAAGCGTGAGCAATCTACAAAATACTTTTAGATCCCTGGTTTTATTTAATTGTACAACCTATTTCACAGGTGAGGAAATTAAAACTCCCCACCTCCTCAGAAGAAATTAAAGCCCAGGATGGTAGAGTGACTTTGCCAAAGTTACACAGCTAATAAAAGCCAAGGTTAGAACCCAAGTCTTCTGATTCCAAATCTGATCCTCTGTTTGTCAGCTTTACATTGTACTATCTTTATTCAGAATTCTCTGTTCCCTCTTACTTGCTCATAACCTCCATAAGGATCAGAGCAATAGCCCACATGTTTTGTTGTTGTTTTTTAATGGAGGTACTGCGGATTTTGAACCCAGGACCTCGTGCACCTTAAGCATGTGCTCTTCCACTGAACTATCCCCTCCCCCATCACACACATTTTTATATGACTCCCAGCACCTAAAGACATGTCTGGATACAGTAGGGACTTAATAATTTTTTGTTGTTGTTGTTGGGTGAGGTAGAGTAACTAGGTTTATTTATTTATTTAATGGAGGTACTGGGTATTGAACCCAGGACCTTGTGCATGCTGGGCATGCACTCTACGACTGAGCTATATCCTGCCTCCCAATAATTATTGACTAACAAATGAATAAACAAAATTTCTTTAAAAATACAAAGGATGTATCAATTTACTTTTCCATGAGGAATATTATAACCTGCTATTTCTCTCTCACTTGTGTTATTACAATCACCAGCATTACATTTTCTGGTTTTTGTTTTGCTTTTTGCTTTTTGCTTTGCCAACCTTATAGGCACTAAAAACAAGATCACATTGTTGTCTTAATTTTGTCTCTTGATTACCAGTGATTTTAAAACTACTTCCATATATTTATTGGTTCTAGATAATCCTTCTGTTTCATTTTGCTGTCCATTCTACCAACAAGGTAATAGTGATTTTTTAAATGATTTTTAAAAGCCCTTCATATATTAAGAACATTGATCCTTTGTCTTTTTTTGCAAATATTTTCTTCTTCATAGTTTAACACCCCTTAATTGTATTTCTATTTTCAGATGTGCTAAGTTCTAAATTTATGGGAAAAATGTTAACCACAGTTTAACCATAAGAGAAAAAACTAGAAACAGTATAAACACCCAATAATAAGGAATAACTAAACAAAATACAGTGCATCTATTTGAATAGGATATTATTCATTGATTTTTTAAAAAGAAAACATGTTTTCTTAATAAAAACGAAATACTCCTACACCTTTCCACCAAATATTAGATGGAAAAGTATGTAACTCCATATACAGTATGACTCCAATTTAAAATATATACTCAATTAGGGGGAAAAAAGCTGAAAGTAAATTCACAAGACTATTAGCAATGGTTATTTTAGGGCTATGGAATCATAGGCAATTTCTATTTAAAATATTGCTGTTTTCCAAATCTATGATGAACATGCTTTTACAAATAAAGAAAAAGTGTGTTGTTGCTAAAAACCATCAAAAAGAGTGTGTCTGAGAGCCATGTTTGAGGGTGGCAGGGTTTTAGGAAGCATCTATATCTCCCATCTGCCAAGAGACAGAACTGAGGCCCAGAGCAGCAGAGCATCGTGCCCAAGGTGACTCAGAAGTGTAAACTCTGCAGCCCTGCATTTCCAGAGGTGCTTAGCAACCCATGCCCCTCCCACACAACCTCTCAATGAATATATTCTCACACATCACACACTGGACACATCTAGATAAGAAAGCAGGCAGTGCCCATAGAGCTGCATGAGACCAATCAAATCAGAGATGTGGAACAGACTGCAGATTCCTGGAATCAATGGTGTCCTCATACCCCAAATGTCACCACCACCCGGTATTTACCATAAGAAGCCAAACAATTGTGCCTCTTAGTTATCAAGGCACGCAAGAGTCACATTTCTCAGTGACCCCCCTTGGGGAATTCATAACCTGCTAATCCCAGCCAGAGCATTCTTGGAAGTGGCACCTGCCGAGGCCAACCCTTCTGAGAACAGAGGCACGGGTCACAGTCACTGGTGAGGGAGCTGCGGGAGTTATTTCGGGATGAGTGTTTCTGTGAGAACAGCGGTGCCTGGGAGCACGCCCACGGGAGTGCTGCTCTGTCTGCACTTAACACAGGCTTGGCAGAGACTCAGACCATTCTCTTTCCAGGACCCTGGCCTTCTCCCCTCATCCTGTGGCTTTCTGATTTTCCAAGGAGGAAGCAGTCCCAAAGCAGGCTTCTGAACCCTGGGAGCCAGAGCACCTTGCTCTGCCCTGAATCTTAAGGGTCGGGACAGTGGCTGATCTCTGCAGGCTGTTTCTTTCCCAGGATCTGTGTCAATGGACTTCACTCCGGGTTCAGCAATGGCCGATAAGAGTTTCCAGGAGGAGATGGGGAGGAGGATGAGCTTTTCTCCCACTTCCCTCTCTGCTGGTAAAGGATGCATCTCCTCCAGCTCCAGCTCCCGAGAGACAGACTCACTGTGGTCCCAGCTTCTGCCAGATGACATTTGAGTGGTGCCACCTCTTCTCTCATCCCTCCAGCCAGGGGTGCTGGAGGCCCCCAGCTGTAGCTAACCTCTTGGCTGCCTCCCTATCCCCTGTCTGCCTTCTCAGCTCTTCCTCCACCAACACAACCAGTTCCTCGGCTGGAAATGCTCAAGGTGGATCCAGTCTTCGCTGGTTGGACACTCACCCTGGCAGGAATGGCAGATACCATCTCAGTGGCCTTCAGTCCTGTTTTCAGCCCAAAGATCCAAATGTGGTATGAAACTGGTCTGGACGAAAGGAAACCACTCTGTGGACAAGGAGGCCGTCTGGTAAAAATCATCCCCGCAGCTGGACAAGGGCGTCAAAAACTAGCCCAGGTTGTGAACAACACTGTCACGCAGAATCACTTCACACGTGGAGTCGTTTCATAACCTCCCTGCAAGTATTCAGCAAGATGTGGTGGCTTAAACATGTTCTTTAAATCCTGTCAAGAGTTTTCTCCCAGGATGTCTCAGAAGCCCTGGCAAAATCAGTTCTGTGGCCGATTACACAGAGACTTTGCTGTGAACTGAGTACCTGAGGAAGTTCCCCCTGGGGAATCACCCTGGGTACCTTCCCAAGCAGTGGGTCAGAAATTGTTCAGCGAAGGTTCAGGAGGGGAGGAAGGCAGAGAAGTCAGGGACCCATTCGTGAAGGCAGGGATGCTCCAGGGCTTCTGAGAAGGGATCCCAGGTCAGCCTCCCTGCCTCCAGCCTTTGTGGCCCTAAAAGCCAGTCTGGAGGGACGAGGGCAGCCCCTGGGCCATGCCGGCTCCAGCCGGGGCACCAGGAGACGAGAGGAGGCCTGTCCTGTGGCTGCGGGTCTCCTGGCCTGGGGGGAACAGCAAGTGCAGGATCAAATGAGTTTCCCCTCCTCTAAAGTGCTTGGCTGACTGAAGATGTTTGAAGCCAAGGCCCAGAGGGCACATTTGTCAAGCTCTCAAAAAATAGAAACCAGGATCAAAGCAGAAGCACTTTCCAAATATAAACATTTGTCACCTACATTCACTTTTGATGTGCCCCATTCTGAATTCGTTTCTCCTTTACAAGAAGGACAGCTTAATCTTTCCGTACACACACTTGGGTCCTTCAGACGGAGCCCAGGGACAGTTTGGGGTGGGCGGCGGGAGGTGGAGAAAGGAAGTTCCAGCAGGCAAAATTCAAACGACAGGAGGAGCGAAATCCTACCAGAAGCACAAGACAGGAAGGAAAAAAGGAAACTAGCGTTTATGGCACCCCTGGCATTATATACATTACTTCATATTTTCCTGCAGATTAACTCTGGAAAGAGGACATCATTATTCCCGTTTTGGAAAGAGTGTAAGTCACATATCCAAGCTTGTAAGAGTCGAGTCAGAAATTTTTCAATGCTGTGTCTAACCCTGTGGTCCCTGCTGCCATGTGTCATGAGTAGCCTCAGCTAAAGTGACCTCAGGTCAGTGCAACACCAGTTGGACGGGGCGTTTTAGAGCCAGAAAGCACCCCCATGGTCCTCTAACCCAGCTCTTCCCCAAGACCCGCTGCCCAATTCCAGAATCACAGTGTTTTAGTTTCACTTTTGAAAATGCCCAGCTCTGTCACGTTGTTACAAAACATCACAAAGGATCCACGTCTATAAAGTGAGCACGTGCCTCCTATTTGCTGACGACGTGCCATTTCCCACATCTGGAACATCCCCTCCTCGCCCGACTAAACCCTACACACTCTCGAAGGACCAGCTCAAGGATCAACTCTACACAAAGCCCACCTCCACACCTATGGACCATCTGCTTGCATTTTGAATTCTGTTGTCTTATATTTGTTCTCTAATGGTTTTCATGGATTAACCCTTATCTTTCACTGGATTGTAAATGCCTTAAAGCAAGTGCAGCAAAGGGCACAAAATTCAGCAAGGCATATCGGCCATTCTCTTCTCACCAGGCTGGATGGTTGGAAGCCATTGGGAGTTGCCGCTCAAGGGACAGAACAAATAAGAGGGTGACTGGGTAGGGGTCTGGCCTTCCCTAAGAGTTCAGTGGCATCACCCCCAGTGACTGGCTTCTCTTACTGTCCTAGGCAAAGGGAAAAAAGAAACTAGAGTTCTCTACCATCAATCATGGACCTCAAGAACCTCACTTTCCAAAAGAAAAAGAGACAAGGAATTAGAATCTGGAAGGAGAAAGATGGGGCAGAGCTCAGGAGGAAGGTTCTTCCAACCTGCCTTTCTCCCCGGGCAACGGTTCTGGTTTCTGCCTTCCTCAAATGAAAAACCTTCCTCTCTTTGCTTCTCTTGAACTGGGAATCAGACTGCAGACTCATTTAGAAGCCAACCCAGAGAGATTTACATTCCCCAAGTTGATATATTCCTCTGGATGAAGTTGTGATATATATAATTATAACAAGAGATCAGGTTTAATTTAGAAAATTTGGTAATTGCTGAGCATGGTAAATCATCTTTCAAGCAAACACACTTAAAGTCTTGGAGATAAAGTTCATTCCCCTGTGATGAGGTCGTTTGATGGAATGCTACTAGGTCCCGGGCAGGGTTTCAAAGCCGTTACGTTACTCTAGGTGAGATATCGCTGCTGGGATTTATGGGAATGTTGGCACCCAGGTGACACGCTGGATAATCTTTAACAGAGGAAGTCTGTCTGGTGCCTGCTCTTTGTTCCAACTCCACTTTCATATTTGAGAACCCTTGTGATAGACTTGCTATTCACAGCCGCGTTTTGGACTGTCACGAGCATGGTCTGGCATTGGATGCTGAGCAAATAAAGCACCCCTACACCCCCCTGGCCTGAGTCTCCTTCCCTTTCGGAGGGCAAGGGTAGAATTTGCTCTCCGCCCAGTAGTATTTTACAAGGGCAGTGGGGTGCATTTTCTAAAACATATTTTATATCGGTTGCTTACTTTCTTAGGTAAAACATACATTTGGGGCTCTGAACAAATTTTACAAGTTTGGCTATTGGTGTTACACAACGTATCTTCTCCTGTAAAGAGTAGTTTCTCCAAAAGGACATAAACTATCATCCAGACAATTTCTTGAAGATTATTAATAGAGAAAGATGTAGGAGACAAGTCAGTGTCTTCTAATCAATAGAAGACCTTAGAAAACAGTATCTGAGACACCAACGATTTGATAGCTTGGAGTCTTTCTCTCCCCTGCAGGGAGAAATTCTTTGAGATACACAGAGAGTATACACACGAATGGGTGGGTAAACCAAGAATGACTAGACCAACCATTACTTTTTACCTACACACTATCTAATGTCAGCTGGACGTTACCAATGGCAACAACGATATCCAAGATGACTTTGAGGTCACTGACCTTTTCCCAGTGCCCTTCTGGTGATGATGAGCATCTAGTCCCCATCATGAGGCCACTGGTGAGCACATTTTGATTGTTACTCAATTCTGTTTGTCATTTTAGTTAACTGAAAGTCCTTCAAGAGCAGAGACAGCATTTCCAGCACTGCTTGGGAACACTGTAGGATGGGCCCAATAAATGCTTATTAATAAGGGACTGAAATGAAAGGTATGGTTTGGTTTGGTTTTTCACAAACTTGAATGGCCAGTTAGCATCACTTCTTACAACAAATATCTATTAAAAATCCACCCTGGGTTAAACACAAGGATGTAGAGGTAAATGAGACACTCCTTGGGGGCAGGCAGGATGGGAAGCAGCTATGAAAGAATTGCTACCAGAAGGTCAGGCAAGGAGTCAGGAGGATGGCTGGACCCCTCTCTCTGGAGGGAGAACATGGCCAAACTCACCACAGGGTTCCTGGGATGAGAGGGGCTTATCCTCCTCCCAGAGAAGCCCCCGCTACAGACAGTATTAACAGAGGCTGAGGTTGGCAGCTGGCGCCAGCAGACAGAGCCATGTGCTGTCAGCAGCCCCAGAGCCAAGAAGAGCAAGAGAACTCTGACTGTCAGGCTGGGCCCTGGGCAGCCAGTATCATCAACACTGCCCCCAGGGCCCTGCTGCACCACTGCCCCTATCAAGCTCACCAAACGCTCTGCTAGGGGGTGAGACTGGGCAACGAGGGGGCAGGGACAAAACCTAAAGATGGGACACCTTTGAAGGATCAACCATAGAGTGACCCAGCACAGCCCAAATTCACTAGATGTTAACCTACACGCTTAGGGGGAAAAACAATCTTCCCCCAACAACGAACCTTCCATCACCAATTGACATCACTGCCAAAGACAACAGAGGTCATTATGGGGGTAACTGAAGGATTTCTTTCCTAAGGGAGTTTTCATTAGAGCACCAGGTTGCTGGGGAAACAAGTGTATCCCTTAAGTATCCTGACACAGGTGAGTCTTGAAATGTCCTGAGATGAGGCTTTGTGCTCCCCTAGACTGTGCACCTGCTGGGCTCAGTATCTTATGTGTAAAATGAAGGATTGAACTGGGTGATCTCTGAGGTCTCACATTTAATCTATTAGCTTCTCTGCCTGAACAAATCATTTCCCCAAACCCTCTATCAGCAAAGCCCAACACTGGCTTTTCATTCAACCACTATTTGTCTTCATCACGAAAGGCCTTTCTCAAAGACAAAGAAAACTTCTAGGAAAGAAAAAGGAAGGAAAAAGGGAAAAAGACGCAATAATCTCACCCAGATATTTATCCATCACGGTGCTTTATGTAGAGAATGATTTTCCTGTTATATTTAGATTACAATCAAACTGTAAAAGAACTCTTATCTCCCAGTGCCTGCTTTTTACTTTAAACTTGAGACCTTTGTCCCCCTACATTAGAGAAGCTGTAAATACTACAAGAGAATGTTTACATTTTGAAAATCCATTTTCCTTGATCATTTGTAGAAGGAAGAAAAAATCTTTGTACTAACACACCAATTCATCTTGACTTTGTAAAAACTGTTTCCCACAGAAATTACATTCTGTACAAAGTCACCTGAAGGCCGCCGTCCATACAGCGACCTTTCATTTCCCCCAGCTTTTGTCACAGTTTTGCTATGTCTCTCTCTCGATCTTTCCTTCTCTTGTCCTTGATAAGTAAGTCCCTGAGAGCTGAAAGCACTCTCCAAGTTGAGAAGGAGAAAGACAGAACCTGACCTTGTAAACCTGGGATAGACCTTGGAACGGATGCCAGGCTTGGGTTTGCTGTGTTCTAAATCTGCAATTAGTCGCGTGGGATTTATTTCTAGCCTTTGAGAAAAATGGGTTGGGTAGTCCCTTGTAGGAATTATAAAAATCTCAATCTAGTTATCAAGAAACCCAATAGCAGCCCTCACCCGGTCACCAGGAGAGCAAACGCCTTGCCAGAGGAGACTCGGATGGCTATGAGAAGGTGAAGTGGAAGACATGCAGAGGAAATCCAAGGGAGGTGTCTGGCTAGAGCATTCCGGTGAATTTTGGCTGCCCTGGGGATAGACTCCACCTGGACACTTGCTCGAAGTGGGAAAACCCCAGCCGTTTAGATCAGAACTCTGTGGATATGTGTTCACACGGAGCAACCGCCAGGCAGGAAACAGCCACGTGCAAATCACAAGGAGCACGAGGAGCCGGTGGAAGCAGGATGGCGGCGCAGTCACTGTAGCTCACTTGCCAAACTACTCAGGTCCTGGCTGCTAAGGAAGCAATTTTGGAGAAGGCATTTTTTTAACCCTTAATAAAATCAGTTGGTAGAGCTCAGGGATCACTATGTGTCAGAGCCTAACTGGAGGCTTCCCTTCATTCTGAAGTCACTTCCCAACCTTCCATAGATCTCATGACTCCTAGAGCCTTGATAGGTCCAAATAGATATACTTTTATCCAGAAGAAAATCCATGCCCAGTTCACATTATGGAGAATATTGTTTACAAGACCCATAATTCGGTCAACCACATTATTACTGCACGTGACCCTATGAAAAGCCCTGCTTGCTGAGTGGAGGGCAGAGGAGAGAGTGGAAAGAGCAAGATTCAGCCACTGTCCTCAGGAGGATAAAACAAAAATAAGTGTAATCTAGAACGAGACCACAGATAAATGAACCTGGCACATATTTGGTGCTTAATATTTACAGAATGAATAGTGCTTAAATGGTAAGAAAGTAACTATTTCAGAAGCATAGAAGGGAAGGAGATTATTTCTGGCTGGGGACATCCAGGGTCTGACATTTGGTCAGATTTTCTCAGTAATAGCTTGGAATCCATTCCAGGTCAGGGAAGAGTGTGAGGAAAGAGGAGGCGCTAAGGAACATGCATGGTGGTAGCAGAGTGGCTAGACGTCTGCTGAGATGGAATATTTAGAAATGAGCAGTGGAAATTGGTTAAAAGTATGACAGGCAGCTCTGAGTTTCAAAAAGGAAGCTTCTTACTGAAACATGCTAACTATAAAATAAAATTTATAGCTATAGCTAGTATTAATTTTTTAAAAAATGAACAAAACATGGAAGACCAGAAGGACTCACTTTTAACCAATTCAGTGTCTGGTCAGGGATAGGGAAGGTATAGGGTGAGCCTGGGAAAGCTTCAGAAGCAAGAATAAATTCAAGAGTCAGGGTCAAGTCAATGGTACATAAAAATCACCATAAGGAATTACTCCACATTCATACAACTAAGCATCAAGCATCAAAGATCACAGTGGGCTAAAGTATACTGAGCCAATGAAAATCAGCACATCCATAATGATACATAAATGAGAGAAGGTCAGAAAATTTCAAGTGCACCATTTCAGGTGGCTAAATTCGTTAAAGTCATGTAAAGAATATAATCAAACACTCCTGCTGCCTTTCCCACTAGATTTCAAGTTTATCAAAGAGCATGAAGGAAACTAATAAATACAGAAGGAATTATGGCCATGGAAAAACACTGATTCAAATGAAGATTTTCAATTGTAAAAATCACTAGGTGACTTTTGACAAGGAACTGTATATTCATAGAACACGAAACTAAGACCACAGAGATCCCTTTCTGAACAAAATATCTGCATTAGTTATTTCTCCATCATTCCTTATCCCTTTACTTACTTTTCTTCATAGCACATATCATTATCTGTGATATATTTTCTAATAATTTATTTACCTGTTTCATATATCTCTTTCTGTATTGGTCTTTCTCACCAATGTACTAATAGGCTAGCACATCTATCTCAGTGTAGTCACTGATTAAATATTGAGTATATAAATGAAAAGAAAAGGGAAGCTTCAGATGCCAAGGCAATTGGGACTTGGGGGGACTTCTTTTTTTAGGATACAGTCCATGAAGTTCATCAGTTGATCAATCTATTTGCAAGACAGTGTTCAGTTCACCGCTTTAGTATCTTCATACTTGGCCAGAACCCTTCCAAGTGCATTCTAAGACCCTCAGAACAATCCTATAATTAATGTTTGTGCTCAACTAGACTTCCTGCAGTCAGTATGGCCCATGCCATGAAGGGTGAATTATCAGGACAAGAGAAAAGGGTGCAGCCTCTTGGCTCAGTGTGAATGAGGAAAGGAATCTAACTCTCTTGACAACCCACCATAATCCAAAAGCAGCTGAGGTTCCCAATGCATTCAGTCTAATTAATGGTTATTAAAAACCCACAACATTCTGGGCATTCTGATCTATGCTACCAATGGTAGTCCAGAAGCTGACAGTCTGGTAGGAGACATCCATCCCAAATAACCATAATGAGCTATTGTAGGAAGAGTGGTTCAAACAGAACATCACCCAGGGTCACAGGATTTCACAGGGAACACACAGGAGACACACCCCAGCCAAGCCAGGGAGACTAAAGAATCAGACAGATGGGTGGGGGTGAGGGTGTCCTCATTAAGAACTAAAGCATATGAAACCTGATAGAAGACAGAGGAGATGACCAGTTACAGGAACTGGAAGGAGTTCTGTTCAATGCAGCAGAACTTAGGATTCCAAGGATGAGCTTATATTTTTTTAACGAGATTGGAGAGAGAAGCAGAGTGGAGTCTAAACTTGATCTAGGGCAGTGGGAGGCCAGCAGAGGTTTCTAAGTAGGGAAATGATGTGATCAAGTTTGTATTTGGAAAGATAACTGTGGTTTGGAGGGTGGATGGGGACTGGAGGAGGGAGAGCGGCCAGCTGGGGAAGAGCACGAGGCCCAGAGTCCTTCCTCTGACCCATGGGGGTGGCGGGGGCGCTTACAGGCACTGGGTTCAGCAGGGATGGAGGGTGAATAAGACCCATGGGAGCAAATATTTTTAAAATATTAAACAAATGATTACACAAGTAATGAACTACAATTACGATAAATGCTAAGAGGGAGAGGTACGGTGTGCGGAGAAAAACGTGTCACCAGGAGGACCCAGCTTGGTGGGTGGTATCAGCAAAGGCTTCCTGAGGAAGTGATCTTTAAACTAAGACTGAGAGTTGGTTTGGGGCAAAATGAGGCCTGAAAGGTAGTCAAGAACCTGGTGGCAGGACCTGGTGGCCATGCTGAGTGAAGACTGGGGTCTGTATCTTAAGAGCAAAGGTAGGTTTGAAGGAGGAGAGAGAGACCCGGTCAGAGCTGGAGGTGATTCTGTCTGCGGATTTTGGAGATATTAAGGAAACTGAAGTAGGGCAGGGTCTCGGACAGACACTGAGAAACAACCACATGGAAGGGACCCTAGGGGAAGAGGAGCCCGTGAAGAAGATGGTGAGGCAGCAGTTGGAGAGGCAAGAAGGAAACCTGGCGAGAGGGAGACCGATGCTAAGGGAAGAAAGTTACTGTGGAGTCAGGTTAAGACAGGGACAGAAACTCTTCTGCTTGGATTTTGCCCCAAGCAGGTCTTAGGTGACCTTGGCCAGAGCAGTTCTAACTGAGTGGTGGGTCCAAACCACATTCCAGCCGTTTGAGGTGTAAATGGAAGCAAGGAAGCTGAGACTTGAGTGTAAACAACTCTTGCCCCTAAGCAGAGCAATTAGAGGAAGGAGGAAGATAGCTCCAGGGCAACTTGAGAAGGTCAAAGGGAATGATGCCTGTGAAAGGGCCCAGGGAGCTCTGCTGCTGTTACAAACTAGTTCATCGTCATCAGAGCATGAAGTGGTGTCCGAATCCACATCACCAGTCGCTATCCTCCTGCGTGCCAAGTGGCGCCGGGCACAGCAGGCAGGCCGGCGCCTTTGTTTTGTACTCCTGTGAGGTAGGGGCTGTTGTCCCGCTTTACAGATGACCACACTGAGGCTCAGAGAGGCACTTGCCCTCCTGCTATCAACTTAGAGGCAGGATTCAATGCGGTCAGTTGGCCTACGAGGTCAGCGCCTTTCCATTATACTGCACTGTCTCTTTGTGTCCCGAAATCCCCCATGTGACTGTAGCTACAGTAACTGGTTCAGTTCATTCACTGTCTACCCCCTAAGGTTAGTGAGGGCAGGCTGTGGAGTGGTAACAGGCATGAAGTCTGGAATACAGCCAGACCTGCTTTTATCACTTACTACCTAGGAGCTTTAATTTTCATGTCACAGGAAAAGAGAGAGAGGATTTTTTTTTTAATTCCACAGGCTTCACGGAGAGGAGTTAATCACAGGCTGAGATGGGGCCTGCGTGTAAAGCGCTTTGCCCCATCTGACACGGTAAGCGCTCGTAAATGGTGCCAATTGGTACTTCTAGGAATCCCCCCCCAGCGCACACCTGCACGTGAACCCAACCCCGGACTTTCTCTCCAACAGCACGACTGCCAAGATCAAAGGTGCTGCTGTGGAGCCCTCCACACCGCAAACCTGAGCCGTGGAGCCTCGGACCCACACCAGCCATCTCAAGGTCGTTTCAGGGAAGTCCCCTGACCATAAGGGTCCCCTCTGCCATCACCTTGCCCACTGGTGGACTGTGACTTTGCTTCTTGGAAAACCTTCCCCATCTTCCCGAATCCCCTGATTAAATGCAATGCAGGCAGGATAGTGACCTCTATCAGACAAAACAGACGGAAGGCAGAGAAAATTAATGACATCAGTACTAACAACATTAGGTCTTTAAGGTCATGTATTCCAACCCTACACTGCCCCTACTGGGCCAGGGTCATTCCACACTCAAGCCACTCCATGAAATGACATGTAGAAATGGCAATTCCCCTCACTCTTCCGTATCCCATTCCCAGGAATGAACATACTCTTCCATTTGATGTGTGCCCTTCCAGACCTCTTCCCACAGACACAAAAAATTACATGCAGATATTTGGGGCTGATCCTGATCAAATTTTCCTCCAGCTCACTTTCTCATCTAATACCAAGGACATCCTGCCAAGTCAGAAATACAAACCTACACTCTTCTTATAAATAATGTGGTATAAATTTCCTTGGATCTTTTGACCATCAGCTCCAATACACTGTTCTTGAGAGCTGCACTCCAGAGAGATCCTAGAAGTAGAATTCTTAGGTCAAATTCATTTTTAAAAGCTGTTACTTAATGTAAGAATGCCCCCAGAAAATATTTTCCTTTCCTTTTCAGGTGGAACATGAGGACTCCGGACCAGCACCATCTCCAAGATACTGAGCACAGTCTTTTCAGGAAAACAATGGAGCCAACCAAAAATAGTTACACGTTTTCAAGAATGGTCTGTTTAGGAAAGTATATATCATACACATTGGGAAGATTTCTACTTAAAATGACTGCGCACACAACTACTGAGCACCTGTATTTTGCCACCTCTGTAGGATACTGGGACAGAAAGACAAATAAGACACCATGGTTGCCCCCATTTATTCAGACTGGAAGAAAGGGAGGTCTAGTCTCAGTAGAATAGTCAATGTGGGTCTGCAGGATTGTACAAGACAGCAACAGACGTGGATCAGAAATAACTTGGAGAAATTCAATGTGCAAGCAGCACGGGACAAGGAAAGAAAGAGGGAGGGGGGTGCCAGAACCTTAAGGGCTCTGAATGCCATCAGAGGGCTTTTCTCAAAAACTGTAGGTAACTATTAACACATTTTAAACTGGAGAGTGACATGCAGCTTTTCAATTTAGGAAACTCACTCTGGCTATGGGGTACAGCCTGGATGAAGGGAGGCCAGACTGGAGATGAGGAAATAGGCTGAGAGGTCCCAGAGCTCTGCACATAGGGATTCAGTGAGGGACTCTCCAGCGACACTGGAGAACTTGCAAGGCAGAAGTGTGGAGGTGCACCCTATTGGACTGGGAGGTAGGGGCAGAGGGGAAAAGATGTCAGGGATAAAGATGTGAGTTTCTGAGAAAGGTACCATTTAAGTCACTAGGGAAGATACTGACTTCACTAACTTAGTACATTGCCCTTGATGAAGAAGGATCAGGGAAGAGCTTAGACCCCTCCACCTGCTGAAAGTCTTGCAGGAATGTGACTGGGCAGGGTCCCAGGGTGAAGGCAGTCCCTGGAAGAAAGAGGGAGGAGATTCAAGACTGACTTGGCTATTGAGCCCTTCGAGGGGGCTGGCCTGGGGTCCTCTCTGACCTGCGGCCCTACCTCCTGATCCAGCTACCCTGGCTTCCCTTTGCTCAGTTTGTAATCCCTTTAGCAGGACAAAGGGCCTGAAATGCCTGCAGCGTTTCTGGAAGAAGAGGACCAAAACTACAGCTAAATAACTGCTGGAGTTTTTCAACAGGAGAGACCTTCCCTACAATTAAAGTGATTTTGGAGAAAGATGTGTTTCAGCCCCGCAGATCTCGCTGTCACAGATATTTTGGATGAACTCTTGGAGCCCTGGTTTTCCAGGACCCAACCCTGGGAAACTCTGCCTTTAACTTATCGTAAGGAGACAATGGGCTTCTCAAAGAATATGATGCTTGAAGTTTTCCCTATGCCCCAAACCTAGTCAGAAACTTGTTTTCTGAGGCCCAGGAATAAGCTCACCCTCCAGGGGTGTAATTCAGTATCACCCCAACTGAGGAGGATCACAGGACACCCTCAAGCCTTGGCCAAGCACTCCCAACACACTCCGGAGGCTAACAGAGGCCGGCATTGTAGTTCCCATCCCCCAGAAGAATCAATAGGAGCCAGTCGGCGTAAACAGATCCTCCTCTGCTCTGATGAAGCCACACAGGAGCATCTGAAGGAGTGCTAACAACGCAGCTTTGTGAGGCTGCTGGCACGACGCCGGCTTGTTCCTCACTCTCAAGAGGCGGTGAGCAGTGCAGGCTGCATATTTGTGTGTAAAAGCCTCACTACAGGTTTGGGGACAGCCCACAAGCTATTTGAGTAGTTCATTTGGGGCTAGGGGTTCACCCCAGGCAGAGGCCAAAGCCCCACGTTGTGGCAGGAGTGTTGTCCCTCCTCACTACAGGGTCTACTTTTTTATGCAAAGAGACCTGTGTCCGGTCTGATTTGAATGAAAGGAGGCAAAAATAGAAGAGTTGCAGCAAGGGGCATGGGGGTGGCATCCCATGTCCCTTTCCACCCCGCAAGCCTTGAACCTCACACAAAGACCCTCCTTTAGGCAGCCAGGCTGTGCCAGGTCGGTTCTATTTTCACACCTCTGTTTAGAGATAAGAGGTGAAGCTCAGGAATCACATAACCAAGTTGCGAAATGAAACTGATCAGCTAAAATTGACGATTTTAGGTGCCAAACTGGGAGCTGGCTTTGTAGGTCCTCAATGGAGCCCCTGTTTTCCTTCCTCCTCACCCACTGAGCAGCATATTTCTTTCAGCCTCCGGTTAGCCGGCCCATGGGCTAAGGCTGACATCAGACAGGGACTTGTTCTCAGTCAAGCGCACTGACATTCCCTCACTGACTTTCAGAAAGCACTGGGTGAGCTGACACCAGGAAGCCCACTCTGACCCTCCAACAGTGCAGGTAACTGCTCCCTTGGCAGGTGACACCTGTCAGGGGCTCAATTACCTAGACTTTGGGGATTTTAGGGACAAAGGCAAGATGTTAGAGGGTTCTTGGCGCTCTGGTCTCCTGAGTCCTACCCACTAGGAGGCCCACAGCTCAGAAAAGCACCATGTGTAAGAATGTTGCCCTCAGGACCCACTTCCAATCCATACTTGGCCCACCTCCTGAAATAGCATGGGAGGAAGCCCAGGTCAGGTGTGTAAGCAGAAGCTGTGGGTAGCGCACCTCTGGAAGAGACCACTGTCTCAGGCTGACCCTGCCCAGACCACTAACTAGTTAGTCCTGGTTACAGACTCAACTCCCCCTCCCCCGTCTCCACCCCCAGCACCACAGCTGCCTGCCCTGCCAGATAATCTCTCCTAGCTCGTCAGGCTTAGAAGGCTTCCAACCACAGGGCCAGACACTGGCTAATTGCATTTCATCACTGCGGTTGTCCTAGTGTTAGAATCATCAACCCTGCTACTGTCATTGAGCTGGCAGTGCAATGTTTACAGCCTCAACAACTTCATAGACCTTGAGCTCAGAGATGGAGGCCCTCATAGCCTCACAACCCCTTGCACAAAGACATTTGTTAAATGAATGGATGAGAAAATGGGTGGATGAAGAGTCTTTCTAATCATCAAAATTGAATGAGAATAAATATCAAGTCTTGGACAGAGCTAACCTGAATGCGGCTTCTCTGGGCTGAGAGCAGGGATGAGGAGGGAGGTTCTTAGCTTGTCCTTGCAAACATGTGCATCAATGGGCAGGTACCAACTAATGGCAAATTTGTATAGGAAGCCTGATGGGTCTCAGGACTCTTCCTAAGGTCGGTTGCAAATAGTGATCTCCACTCAGAGACAATCAGAAGTGAGTGGCAGAACACCTCTGCTTTGTCTTCTTTTCTTCCAGATGCCATGGTCTTGACTCTTCAAGCCACTCTTCATGGTGGCTCTTCCCTGGATAGAAGGCATTCTGCCAGGCTAATGCCACTCTCCTACATCCTTATTCCCTCTTAGCAGAACTTGATTCTCCTTTCAATTATTCAACAAACTTTTTAGAACCAGGGACCCCAATCTTTGCTCAACCACTGCCTTTTATTATTATTGTTGTTACTCTTTTTTTTTCTTTTGTTGAGGGGTTGGTAATTAGATTTATTTACTTATTTATTTTTTTAATGGAGGCACTGGGGATTGAACCTAGGACCTCATGCATGCTAAGCATGCACTCTACCACTGAGCTATATCCTCCCCCTATTATTGTTGTTATTATTATTGCATGGATTCCATGTGCTGAAAACCCTGTCTACCAAACAAAGTGCATTTAAGAATTATCTCTTTGCAATCAGCCTATATGACTAATGTCACCACATTAGGTAGATAGGATTCTAGTTTAAAGTAAAAAGGACTTGAGCTTCTTTATCGTATGCATCTTACCCCAGGTCAATGCATTAATTAATTTAATTAATTTGGTAATGCAAAATTTTGATAACTTTATATTTTTATATTCTGCTATTTGTAATACTAAAATGACTTGGAGAACTCCCTCTCCCCCTTCGATGTCCACCCAGTATTACCTAGAGATCCCAAGTTAGAACTGAAGACATTGAGTTGAGCTCCTCTTTAAGGAGTGAGGTTTTTGAAGCCTGCAGAATGGGAAGAATTCCTTTCTTCTGGTTTTCTAGAATAAGAAAAGTAGGCTGAGACGGATCTTGTGGAAAACAGCTGCCCAACTCCCCAGCCTCAGGGTTAACTAAACAAAATTCTTTTATATATCTGGCCACCTCCTCCCCATCCAACAAGAACTGAGAGCTGCCTTCTTGAAGGGGGTCCTACAGAGGTAGGCTCCTTCCCCTCCTATGTGCCCCTAAATGGCCTTCTTTTGCCCACCTCTTGTAAGAAGAATTTGTGCCTCAGGTGGGGGTAGTTACAGTAGCAGGGACATTAGCAACATTTAAGGCCCTCTTTCTTATCTGGCCTTAACCTACTTTCAAGGGGAGCTTATCTCTCCCCCACCCACACTACTTATTTTGCAATCAATGGTCTAGGGGTGGACAGTGGTGGGGAGCAGGGGAGTTCCAAACTTCCAGGGAGGGGTGGGTGAAACTTGAAAAGCGTAATTTGTATGATAATTTTTATTGGGGGGTGTAGGGGAGGAATGAAAACAAATGTCTATCCCGTCCCAATAATTACAGAAAGAAAAGCTCGACAAAATCTTGGCTAATGCAGATCCACAGAAGATAACCAGAGGCCAGCCCAATCCAGAGAAGCAAAAGAACATCTTCGGGACTTGTGTGTGGGGTGGGGAGGGCAGGAGAAGCTTATCCAAAAGGGGTGAGGGTTGAACAAGGCAGCTTTCTCTGGCCTTGGATTCCCCTCCCAGTCCCTGGTCAGACCCTGCATTCTCATCCCTCCCAATGGGTATCCCCGAAAGCTTCCCTCCAGCCCTCGGTCCCTCCTACCAGCCCACCGGCACTCTCTGAAGTCTCTACCCTCCCCTGGACACTTTGCTGGCTGACCCGGTGCGTTCGACATTCCCTTGCCTGATGTCATCACTCTCGTGGGCACTGAGGGCGTTGTTGGACAGCTACATAGGTGTTTCTGGTTGTTCTCCTCAATTTGACTTTTAAGTTATTCAATATCTTAAGTATCTCTACAGTCCTGACAGTGAGCCCCCAGGATAATTTCAGAGCTTTTTAAGTGACCTCATATCACTCTATACCTTTGTAGCACTAATTTTGATCATTAAACTTTTTTGGACACTGATTTGTCTAAGGTTCTCTCCTCCAAGAGCCCTCAGGGACTTTTTGTTTCCATCACCAGTGCAGCAGGGTAAGCAGTTCCTGTTTTATACAGACTTGCTGTGTCTACTCTGGGTCAAGTACGGCATGCAAGGAGCTTTGCACACATTCACATCAACCCTATGAATTGATTAGGTGTTATTTCCCATCTGCAAATTAGGTAATTTAGTCCTAAGAGGGGTTAACCAACGCCATCCAGCAAATATGTGTGGAAACGGGATTGGAACCTCAGTCTACCTGATCCCAGGGCCTTTGCAATTCCCCCACACCACCTGCCTCTTGTCCCCTTGGCCATGAATACTGTATTTGTTAGGTGATTGAGTGAATGAATGAAGGAATGAATGATATGACACTTAACGACTTAACCATCCACATTCTCAGTGTGGATCATGTCACTTCCAGACTGTGTTCTTCTACTTTTTTATTATTATTTTTTAGATTCTCATTCCTGATCCTTTCCCCTTCTTAATTCTCCAAGAATATATATTTCTGTAAAATACGTTGTGCTGTTTTATGTTCCTATTTTTAATATGTTTTAGTAATGGAGGGATTAGAGACTTTGTTCTGTTTTTCACTGTTTCAACTGACAGTATGCTTTTAAAATACATGTTGGTATACCTATATCAAATTCCTTACTTCCAAATGCTGGACAGAATTCCATAGTTTACATCCACTAACATTAACTTATCTTGTCCCCTGGTGTCTGACACCTCACTTGCCTCTATTCCCCGCCACACACAACACCCCAGAGCACTTTAGTCCCATTGGAGCAGGCTCCACTTTTCTGTGAGCATGTCTGGCAATTGCATCCAGGGATGTAAGGCTAGAGTAGCAGGCTGCCCTCCACCGTCTGGTATCTTGGATTGTGACAGGCAGCATAAGAAGTGGTCTACCAACCCCTTTTGGCTTTGTGAGCTCAGAATCTGAGTCTCCAAGATTACCTTCAGAAAGAATTTTCTACTACATGGTTTGATTTTTTCCTTTCTTGTGCATATGAACCTGGACTATATATGATTAAAAAGCACTATAGTTAGTGGTTATGTGAGCAGATTCTGGAGACACATAATGTGGGTTCAAATTCCAATTTTACTACTTACTCAATTTCTGCATCTCATTTTTCCCGTCTGCAAAATGGGCATAGTAATAATAATAATAATAACTGTAGGCCCCGTCCCCCGCCCCCGGGGGCGCGCTATGGCCGCGGCGCGGGTGCTGCTGCTCCGCTCCGGGCGCCCCAAGCCCGTGAGCTTCTCGCAGAGTGTGTGTGGCCTCCTGGGCGCTGGGCCGGGGCCCACGCACTGCGGCCTGAAGCGGGGACAGCTCGTCCTCTCGGACAGGCCGTTCCCAGGAGCGTCGGCCAGGCTTCCGCTCCAGCGACCCCCTTTCTGCCCTTTTGCTGCCCTGGACCAGCAGCCCGGGGCTCCTGGGGCCGAGCTGCCCACGAATCGAGGTGTGGATCTGGGTGTGGCAGTCATTCTGCAGTCCAGAGATCAGACCGTCTTGTTGACCCGAAGGACACGCACCCTCAACGTTTCACCCAACCTCTGGGTATCCCCAGGTGGGCATGTGGAACTTGATGAAGAGCTGTTGGATGGAGGGCTTCGAGAGCTTTGGGAGGAGAGTGGACTACAGCTGCCCCGGGGCCAGTTCTCTTGGGTCCCTCTGGGGCTATGGGAGTCTGCCTACCCTCCTAGGCTGAGCTGGGGTCTCCCCAGATACCATCACATCATTCTCTATCTACTTGTCATCTCCCAGGAGTCACAGCAGCAGCTGCAGGCCCGGATCCAACCAAACCCAGGAGAGGTGAGCGCCTTTATGTGGCTGGGACCAGATGTAGCAGCTGCAGTGGCTGCCACAGAGGATGGGGCAGAGACACCCAGACATCTTCCCCAGGACCTACCACCCTCTGTCCCTGCAGTGGAACTAGGAGAGGATGGAGGAGCTCGACCTCTGGCCTTGCCCACGTCCACACTGCTGCGGACCACCCCAGCCGCGGCCGACAGCCAAGAGAGGGTCAGCACAGGGACCAAGTTTGCCCTCAGGCTCTGGCTGCAACACCTGGGCAGAGTGACACCCCTATCACGTGGAAGTGGAGCTCACTCGGACCCAGGGTCAGCAAAGGAAGAACAGAATGTGGACCCTCTCCCCGCCGGACCAGGAATCTGATTAACCCCCTCCCCAGCCCACCTCCGTGACACTGAACATTCACAACCTTTATTATGGGTGAGAACTTTGTTACAACTGTGGGAATACAACAAAGGTCCTAGGCCCTAGGCCCTAGAGGAGCCTGAAAAAGGAGATGGGGGAGAGCGTGGGTGCTCCCACCTCCCAGGAAAGGTGCAGAATGATCCAGACCTGACCACAGGCCTGTTGGCCTTTAGAAGCTCAGGCCTCAGGCTGGTCAGCGTGAGAAACATTGTGAACTTAAATATATAAATAGAGACCCAGGCGATTGGCCAGGCCCTTCTCCCAAACCCCTGGTGATCAGGGCTAAGGCCTTATCCCCTTCTCAGTCATTACTGGGAAGTAGGAGGCAGGGAAAGTCATCTTTGGAGTATTTTGTTTTTTCTTGTTTATGCACAAAAAATCTGCAACCCCCCCCAAAAAAAAATAATAATAATAATAACTGTAATAATAGTAATACTTATCACCCAGGCTGTTGCATTTAAAACAGTGCTTGGCAGGAGTAGCACTTAATAAATGTTGGCCCTCACTGTATAAAATACATAAAAGATCTGAGCCCACAAAACCATATACATAGCTTCTGATACCATCAGCATAGAAAAGTGAAGACATTAAAAAGAAAATAAAGAGAAACAGATAATACGTCAGGCTACACCAAAGTAATTCTCTTTGTAATCTCTAAGGGCCAGAGCTTTACAGGCCCATTTTGGTCTTCCAAGGCCAAACACTTAGCCATAAACAACAGGACCCCAAAGAAATCTGCTCCTTTCTCTTGGTCTGGATCGGAGAGTTTTACAACTAACAAGTTCTGGCTCCAGGGGGACCCCGTTCCCCCAGCCTATGAAACATTCTTGGCTGTCACCACCAGTTTTCTACTTCTTTGTCACTATCTGATGCTGGAACCCTTGAGAGTCTAAGCTGGATTCAGAAGAGATGGGATCAGCCCCTGGGGTTCTGAGGGCTGACGCTGGCGTGGAGAAGAGCTTCTCTTTCCTGCCTTGTGACTCCAGACTGACTCAGTCCTGACAGCCTTGATTTGGGCTGTATTTAGGAGGCAGCTCTGGTGGGGCTCAAGCCTGAAATTTATGGCTTGTTTGTCCTGGACTCATGCAATATTTTTTCCTGCCTTGAAGATGAAAGGGTTACTATTCTCCACACTTCCCCATCTCCTGCGTTTTGTGGGATATAGGCTTCTGCAGTGTCCCTCTTATTTATCTGGAGAATTAACTTCTAAAGCATATGCTCATCCCCCTAACCAGCCACGGCTGAGGGCCTGGATATGTAAGACCCTAAATGGACAACTGGATGGTTTTCTGAAAAAAAGTCTTCCATGTTCACTCTGTTGTGGTTGTTCCCACCCTGTGACTATTATCTGTACTATAAACTCCATGGAAAGGCCTTTGAGTGCACAAAGACAAGCCAACCCTCCACAAAGCTATAAATTCCTTGAGAGAAGGGCTGGTCTCTTGTATTTCTTTGATCCCCTATGGTGCCTAGCACAGTGTCGTGTACCTCGTAGATACTCAAATATTTGTTGACTGATAAGATTCCAAGACTTAAATCAGAGTGAATGGACAACATTTGTCTAAGGAAAACAGAATGGTTTGATATACAAAACCTCTCAATTCTCCTTATCAGGGGTAGTCAAAATTCTAATTTACAGTAAAATACTTAAAAGGAAAAATTGTGGTATCAATACAATATTTTCTAAGTTTTGGAATCTGCCTAGTGAGGTGAATTCAGTTGTTTATTTGTTTCTTAACAGATACTTAGCAAGTTCCCATATATGTCAGACACTATTCTGGGCATTAGAGAAACAAAGAAGGAGACATTTCCTGCACTAAATTCACCAACAGAGTAGAGACTGGAAGGCCAGCAATTAAGAATTTATAAAGTAAGCACTTTAATGAGAGTGTTAGATTGACAGTAGAGAGTGGAATTGAAGTTCTGAGGCTCAGGAACTGATCTGAAGTTGACTTGGTGTTGGCCCCTGAGCTGAGACTGCGAGCTGGGGTCCACAGGGGACTGGCACTGAGCAGCAGCAGACCTTGGGAAAGCCACTGAAATGTCACATCACAATTGGCTCACTGTAAAATCGTGATGAAAACACCAAAATTCCTAACTTGCCGAGAGAATTAAAATTGCAGTTTGAAAACTGTAAAATGTACACAAAAAGGTTATCTGAAAAAGAACTGTGTTCCCAGGCCCTGCCTTGGAGAACTGTCATCAGGATTCGTTTATTTCATGCAGATGAGGGTGCTTACACACCTTGAAAAGCTACACAAATGTCTGCACCATTTTTAAATTATTTAACTTCCTATCTTCTTACCTTCTCCAAGATTAAAGCCAAAAGTCAAAGATGAAAAGCTGGACATTGTCCACTTCAAAATGCCTTATTTTTATACAGGACAAAGTGACCCAGACTTTGGGCAAATCTCAGGGTGGGGATTTGGATGTGGCCAACTTTAGATAAATCAATAGCAGCATTAGTTAATACACTTCATCTACAAAATCCATGATGAAAAAGGTTGTGTGAATTTGTCTCAATGCTACTCAGATTCAGTGGGATTTCATTTGACACAGTTTGATTATTTGGAATGTGCAGTAATCTACAAAAATGAAACAAGAAAGCAAAGCAGTAAATGGCTTTAGATTCCAAGCCCACAACTACAGTGGTGAGTCTAAGTGACATACATTCTTTTCCTGGATTGAGACTGTAAGAGTCCTAGTCTTTTCCTTACCTATGTCTTTCTTGTTGTTCAGGTATCAACACGGGCCACTTCCAAGAGATTCTTTATTCATATTCCTTCAGAATCATGACCGAAGGATGAGCCTCTTAAAAGTAGGTCAGAAACTAGCCAGCCAGAGATCAAGAAAATTAAACACAGGCGTGGAAGTCAGTGACTTGTTTGTGCTCTCCACCCTATTCAGTTAAAAAATAGTAAAGGAGGAAGGGAAATTAAATCAAATGGGCTTGAGAATATGCCCCCATTTTCTCCATTTCCTAATCCTTTTATAAATTCCATTGAGATGGGATTTGCTTTTAGACTGATTATGTGGCTTAAAAATCAGCATAATTACAAGATACTTGTTGAAAGGAAATTCCTCATCTTGGCTGTTTGGTTTCCTTTTCAGTATTGAGTGTGATGACCTGGCTGGAACCAGTTCTATCTGGAACCTTCCCTAAGCACCTCAGAGGTAAAGAGGACCTTCACAATAATATCACAATTTTTAAATGAGGAAACCAGGACCCAAAAGAAGACAGATGGTTTTCCCAGCAAATCAGGGGCAGAGCCAAGAATGGGGCTTTTTTATTTTTTAAATGAGTCCATTTATTAACATTAATTATTGTTCACATAAAGCTAGAAAAAAGGATCTTGAAAAAATTAAGTTTAAATGTAATATTGCAGAGCCGATATTTCAACAGTAACATGAATCAGGTAATAAATTGCTCCCTTTGATCAGAGTGGGGCTCTTGACCAAAGAACATTTTGGAAATGGAAAGCACAGGCTTCCTCCATATCTCCACTTCCCTTTTGGCCTCAGAATGGGTCTTCTGGGATGTTCCAGGCCAGGATTTTTCTTGTTCTTTAGCCCTCCAAAAAAGTTCCAGAATTTCTAGTATCAATCATCATTATATTATCAACAACTATCAGTTGCTGACTATCATAAATGACCTTTGTAGGAGTGAGATAAAGTTCCCACTTTCACAAAGCTTCAGTCTGGGAAATATGATCTGTGATTAAGGGAAACATTTATAATCATCATCACAATACATTTTATTAAGCCAACTGTTAAGTACATTACTTGTTTGTCTCTCCTAATGCTCACGTTAAACCCCATGCCCATTTTACAGATGAGGAAACTGAGACCAGTTCAAAAGTCACAGAGCTTGAGTGATGACACGTGTATCTCACTCCAAAATCCTTGCACTTAAACAATCATCCACAGCCAGAGAATGGATATGGGAGAGGGGAATGCCTGAGAAAAGGGAAAAAAATGGGCTTTTTTCTCAGGGAGGGCCCTAAAATATGATGCATTATACCATTTTATAGTAGTTATAATAATTGTTCAGTCTCATCTCATACCCCAGGAAACAGGAGTTTTTCTCAGCAAGGACACTTGCTGGAAACCAAGCCTCTCTTCACAACACCCCTTCACCCTGATTGGATGTTCTAATGTATTAATGTTCCCTTTGTATGCATAGATACATCAAAGGTATTTTTTTAATTTCTTCTTATTCTTAATTAATTTGTTGAATACATATAACATTTCTGAGTACCAAGTAAGCTTCTAATCTGTGTAATCCTCACAATAACCCAAAGAGGGAGGTACTCTTATTGTTGCCATTTGACAGATAAAGCAACTGAAACAGAGAGATGGTGGACAACTTGTCCAAAGTTATATTTCTAGTAAGTTGTGATCCCAGATTCAAAGCCTGACCGCTACTACACCATGTCAACTTGTCCACCCAGTATAGCTGCCTGGGAAACGTTAGAGGCTAACTCACACCCACGGGGAGTCAAGTTGCTTTGCTTTGCGGAGCTGTGCAGAGCTGTGAGGGTGCTTGTAAAAGCGGCCCAGAAGGGCTGCTTCCTAATCATTCTCACTCCTGTCACCTCCTCCACGGCCCCTTACAGAGTTTGGATGTCTGGTCAGCTCTTAATAAAAAGAAGCTGAGCTGAATTAGCGAAAATGTTTGTGAAGGTCAATGTTGAAGGGGGTGCCCTTGAGTGTTTCCTTTTACATGTTTCTCCTGAAAGTAAACAGACATTTGGGTCACAAAAAGCAGCTGAGAATGTGGCCCAAGGACAGTCAGGGTGCACAGAAAATCTCAGCATTGTTGAGGCTGTTTGGGGTAGAAAGTGTTTGGGGTTTTCTCCTTTCTAGGGGAGGAAAATTGCAAAACAGCTTAATATACAGTCTAACGGGATTTTTCATTATTCCCTTGCAATGCTCCAAACTTACCACTTGATTTTCTGGTCACTTCTAAAGGTTTAAAATCATTTAAGTTTTATGGAAGAGGATTTTCACATAAATATTTTTAATCACTACAACTAATTTATTTTTATACCTTAAGAAAATGGCTTCACCATGTAAACCAGTTTTACGAACAATTGGTAGACTGAGAAACTTTATAATGATCAGAATATCCCTGAAATGTTGAAGCAACATTTGAATACATTTTATCCACATTCTAACTGGAATAAGAGAGCCAACAGGGAGTCGGAAATGGCTGGTTTCCTAACTAAACCAGAGGCTGGGCAGGATGTCGGGATACTGGAAGTGACTAAGACAGCAGACAGTAAAATGCAATACCTGGGAAGTTAAACAGTGACTTGCGTGTGTAGACTCTTATGAAAAATAGACAGGAGCACCTGAGAGAGAATTCACTACAGCCAGGCCTCACCTTTTTATTGGCTTTTCATGAGAAAGGTGTGGAAGTGACACAGAGGGGTTTGGGCTATAAGTGGATGCCTGAACATTTGAGCCAAGGTAACCAATAGGGAATTGGATGGTGGAGGAAGCTCAGATCATGGCGTACAGGTGAATAAACAAGAGGAGGAATAATATTTTATGTGATGTGTAGAACTGGGAGGGAAAGATGAACATTATGTTTAAGACTATGGTATGGTAGGCTTTTTGCAAAAATGGCTGGGATAATTCCTCCATCCCTGTCTTACACTCCTTTGTAATGTGACTGTGCCACTTCTCCTAATGAGATGTGAGGTGCATTTCCCTACCCCTTGAGTCTGGGCCAGCCTCGTGACTCGCTTTGACCAACAGAACATAGCAAAAGTGACATTTTACCACTTTGGGCCCAGGCCATTGAGATGCCTTGCAGCCTCCACTCTTGGCCTCCTGTGAGGCTGCCCCTCTGAAGAAACCTGGGCTAGAATTGTCATGTGTCTCTAGTTCTTCCCTTTTTCTGAATGGAAACATCTACAGTGGTTGTCTGGTCTCTCTCTCATCATAGTATGTTTAGGGGCTGAATGGTGCAGATTCCTATAAATTAAAAATACAAGCTCTCTGAGTCATTCTGCCCCTGTACATACTCTGGTGGTTTCTGTGATGTGCCAGAGGAGGTTCATCCAGATCTGGACCTAATTTTAAGCCTAAGGCCCTAATGGAATGAATCCTGTAGGGAGAAGTGTTTTTTATGGAGAAGGGATGTGATTGATTATGGCCAGAGGTGGACTTTGCTATATGATTTGCAAAAATGGGCACAAAGACCTCTCCCATCCCTGCACACACATCACTTTGCAGGAGGACTTGGCTGTGTTTTCCCATCAGGAGGTAGAGCCTCTTTACCCACAGTCTGAATGTGAAGAGGCCTTCAGTAGATTGTGGAAGAAAGGTAGTGTTCCAGTCTAGGCTTCAAAAGGCCTTCCACAGTTTTCCACTGTGGAAAACAGTATGGAGGTTCCTCAAAAGACTAGGAATAGACTTACTGTATGACCCAGGAATCCCGCTCCTGGGCATATATCCAGAAGGAACCCTACTTCAGGATGACACCTGCACCCCAATGTTCACAGCAGCATTATTTACAATAGGCAAGACATGGAGACAGCCTAAATGTCCATCAACGGATGACTGGATAAAGAAGATGTGGTATAATTATACAATGGAATACTACTCAGTCATAAAAACCAACAACATAACGCCATTTGCAGCAACATGGATGTTCCTGTAGAATGTCATTCTAAGTGAAGTAAGCCAGAAAGAGAAAGAAAAATACCATATGTTATCACTTATTATGTGAAATCTAAAAAAAAAAAAAAAAAGCATAAATATAAAACAGAAATAGACTCACAGACATAGAATATAAACTTGTGCTTGCCAAGGGGGCGGGGGGGTGGGAAGAGACAGACTGAGATTTCAAAATTGTAGAATAGATAAACAAGATTATACTGTATAGCACAGGGAAATATATACAAGACCTTACGGTAGCTCACAGAGAAAAAAAATGTGACAATGAATATACACATGTTCATGTATAACTGAAAAATTGTGCTGTACGCTGGAATTTGACACAACATTGTAAAATGATTATAAATCAATTTAAAAAAGTTAAAAAAATAAAGTAAAAGGCTGACAAAAAAAAACTGTAAAAATAAAAAATATTTAAAAAACTAAAAAAAACAAAAGGCTTTGTAGTTTCTGCTCCTACTTTCCTGGAATGCTGCCCCCTTGTGAAGAGCCCAGGCTTGACTCCTTGAGGGTGACAGACCATATGAAGAGATCCCTCACCCCACTGACCCACCAGCGGACCCAGGCAAGACCAGCAGAACCCTATCCAAATTGCCGACCCACAGAATCTTGAGTAATTAAAAATAGTCATTGTTTTAGGCCATTTTGGTTGATCTGTTACACAGTAATAGATAACTGATAAAACGGGGAAAAGTCTATCTTAACAGTAAAAGACTGTTTTTCACCTTCCTTCAACAAAGTTCCTGGCTTACAATGAAGCACGTAAAATTAGGATGGGCTCAGGCCTGGGTAGCAAGGCAATCACTATGTGCTGGGGGGTGGGGGGTTGAGTTTCTCTGACCCTCCTTGGAGGAGGGAGGAACATTAACTCCTTTGAGACTCAGGACTTCCTCCATAGTGAGTAATAATAACTATCAGTGTCAGACACAGCACCACACGCTTTCCTTGGATCACCTACTTTAACAACAGGTCTGATTGTACCTATTTGCAGTTAAGGTAACTGAGCCTTAGAAAGGTTATTCTGCTAGAATTCAAACCTAGTCTCACCCTAGAGCCTTAACTACTGCGCAGAAGCCCCTACTCTGCTGGCACAAGAACACAAATGCAGAGGCAGATAGGAAATAGGCGGGGGGTTCAGAGGTGCTGAAGGTTGAATATGGAAAAACTTTCTGACAGTTCTTAGCTTAGGTCGTCTCTTTTCTCCAGACTCCCATACCCGCAACATGATTATTTTACCAGTTTTCTGCCGTTGTGACATCCTTTGCAAATTACTTATAAAGCTTCACCTCAAATTTATAAACTCCAGGAATCCCTAGTGCAACCATTAGGTAAAGAGAACACAAGTCAGCCTGAATTGGCTCTAAGACAACCTTCTTCTCAACTCCTTGTCACCGTTTTGCTCCTCGCCTACTCACCAACAGCGAGAAAGACAGCCACTTCTGTTGGATTAGCAGCTCTTAAAATCACATGTCAATTCAGAATTCAGAACAAAAGCAGAGACCTGGGCACATGTAGTACAAAGAACCCCACAAGACTCTTGTGCTGGTGGGCTTTCTTATAAAGAAACACCATCTATAGTATAACTGATGCTTCTGGCCGTGCTCCAGGTCAAGTTCAAGTTCTCCGACTTACAGCTCCTGAAAGAGCAGCAAGAGAGAAACCGATCAGAGGAAGGAAGTTTAACGGTAGAATGAGGAGAAAAAATTTAAATTTAAAAAAATAGAGAGAAAGGAGATGATGAGAGAAAAATTAAATAAGATGGGAGCAGAAAGGATCCATTTAAAGAAAAAGTGAAATAAAGGAGAGGAAATATGAAACACTGGAAGGAGAGGGAAGGGAAAAGACAGAAAAATTGGGCTTAAGTAATGTGATAATTGTTTTTTAAAGTTTTAATGAGTCATGGGGATATCATGTACAGCATGGTCATTATAACCAATAAAACTGAGTCGTATATTTGATAGTTGCTAAGATAGTAGATCTTAAAAGTTCTCATCACAATAAAAATTTGTAACTACGTGTGATGATGGATATTAAGTAGACTTTTGTAATGATCATTTCACAATACACACAAATATCAAATCATTATGTTGTACATTATAATAATTTAATGTCAATTATATCTCAATAAAAATAGTAATTTTAAAAATTCTGTTTTCCACATTTCTCTCATCTCATCACAAGGCTAAATGAAAGTATAGATTTCTACAGAATCAGTATCTTCCACTACCAACACACACCCACACCCACACTACAAACATACCACACACCACATACACATATACCTCATACAAACACCACACTATACATACCACACACACACCACACACATACCACAAACACACCACACCATACCACACTACACACACACACACACACACGCACACACACACGCTCAATGATAGGAAGGGGTAGGGAGCCAGATTCTCTGCGGGCGTATTACATCTGTCTGTCCCCGGCACTCCTGTCCTCTCCAAGAGAACTTAGCGCCTTCCAGGTCTTCTTAGCACAGGGCAGACACACTCATGTCTGCTGAGCCTCTGATGTTGTCATCCCTCAAACATTTTCATAAGATAGCAAGCAAGGGACCAGTGTGTTCAAAAGGAGGATTTAGTCTATTTACAAATTCATATCAGTGGGTGGCCAACTTAGTTTGAATCTTGTAAGAGGACAGGAAAACAAGAAAGCCGGCTTGCTTAATCAAAGGTTTTCAAATATCCATTTGGAATACACGTTGAGTTTTGAGGAAAATCTCAAACCTATTTTCAGATGAGTCTGCTCCTCACGTTAAGTCCCACGTGACCCACAGTTACACTGGCTCTACCTTACTTTACTTTTCTGAGGCTTAAAACAAGGGAGAGAAGATTCTACAACAGCTACAAAGGACCTTTTAACTTTTTTTTTTTGCAATTTAAAAAGCTATTTTTGTCTTTTCTCCCTAAAAATACGGGTTTTCCAAAAATAAACAAAAAAGAAATACAAAGAGCTATACATGAAATTAGAGAGCTAAATACCAGTGCCTCCATCTTCTGACTTTTAATGTTGGCCAAGTTTATCTACTTTTCATCGAAGTGTAGGTTGTCAGATATTGAAGTTACATGCATTTTTAAAAACTTTCCAAAGGTCCAGAAAACACTGAAAACAAAATAAGAAATGCCAACCAAAAAGCAAAAAACAGTCTTTGACTTACTTTCTCTGTCACCACCCGCCACCTCCTCCATCCCCATCCTGGCTTCACTTGAACAAAGAGAGGGGTCTGGGTGTCAAATGAGGTTCTGCCGTTATAACAGGGCAAACAGAGGAACACGTCCAGCAGCTGGATTCTACCCAGAGTCATACATAACTCGAGGTGAGTGTGTGAGATCTAGGTTCCCGCTGGCCTTCAGCAAACACCGCCTTACTCATCACCACACTCACGCAGGCAGAGGGAGCAGAACCAGATCCTCTCTTCCACAGGTGGAATAACAAAAATTTGGAGGCATCAGGAACTGTGTCAAAGGTCACACACACAGTAGGAAGCCCACTCAGAGCAGAGGTACAGAGAGCTCTGGGTCGGAACCCCAGGGCCCCTGGCATGGAAATGACCAGTTTCCAGCTGCATCGTGCTCTCCTGTCACCTGACAAGTCCACGCCTTGGGCCTCACTGCCCACTCCATTTCCACAATCATAAGGCAGTACAACTTCAGAGAGTCCATTAACTCAAAAGTACAAAAAGCAGAGAGGGAGGGTGGGAGGGCACAGGCGTTTTTCTTCAAGGTTTTAAAATTTTTCCCAAGCCATATGACATAAACATTTTGTGTAATTTTCCAGTGGCCTTGATTAAAGGTGTTATGTAATTCAATACAACTATAGCTTGAAGAAATTAAGGGCCATGCCAGGTTTATCAAATGTTTGGACCCAGCTAAAGATCCAGAAATACTAAGCCCTCAAAACATGGCCAGCTTATTTCTGTGGAGTCTCCTCCTTCAGGATCTCCCCTCCTTTGCCTGGTACTCAAGACCTTTTGTGATCTGTTCCCAGGCTACCTTTCTGTCCCAGCCCATGCCGACTCGCACACATCATTTGCTCTGACCAGCCTGCTGGCACAAGCCCACGACAAGTCTTTTGTGCAGCCTTCCCACCCCACTTCCAGTTCTTGCTCACATTTCCTGCTGATATGAATCTCGTTCATCCTTGTGCCTCACTTTCCTTATCATGAGAATAGGGTTGTTGATAGTGTCTCCACTACAGCCTGTATCATAAGCTTAGAGGAGTGAACGCCTAGAAAGGGTCAGAACGTTGCCTCAGCCAGAGCAAATATTCAGGAAGTCTTAGTGATAATGCAGATGTGGGCAGAGGGACCATTGTGACCAAGACAGATGTGGTTTCTGTCTTCACAGAGTGAGTAGAAGATAAGACACAAATACGTTTGTCTACAACACAACTCTCTTGGCATTTAACATATGTTATCTTGAGTTGTTAGTTATCTATTTACATGTATGTCTTGTCCCCTATCGAGACGGTAAATTTATTGAGGGAGGAGGGCCTGGATTCAATTCTGCCACGTCCCCTGCCTGCACTGCCCAGCATGTCATGTATATGGCAGACGTTCAATAATATTTATTGCTAATCACCAAAAAGATTGATCTTTCCTCTGCAATAAAAACTTTATTACGAAGATCCTACTCATCAATGAGGATCCACGGCTCTTTCTCGATGTATTCAAAGCCACGCGTGAAAAAGTGACACATAACCCCCATCTGATGGGCACGAGTGCCTCCACGTCTCTCCCACCTCCACGTCTCTCCCACCTGAAATTCATCATCATTTTGGTTAATCCACATTGAGCTCAGCCACTATTAATCTACGGCTAAAGTTGACCACTGGTTCCCCCCGAACCGCATTTTCCCAGGAAGTAACAACCCCACCTTATCTCATTTCACCCTGGCAATGCCCTGTGAGGCAGGAATAGTTACCATCCACATTTTATAGAGAGGGAAACTGAGGCTTAGGGAGCTGAAGTTATCTACCCAAAGCCACGAGTGAGTGTTGGAGCTGAGATTGGAACCTGGACAGTCTGGCACAAAGTAGGGGGCCGGCAACCCTATGCCAGATCACTCAAGCTGATGACCAAAAGACAGCTGGGCATCCTTCAGCAAGAAGGGAATGGCATAGAAGAGCCAGCAGCTGGCCTGGTCCCCTCTGCAAGCCTCCAAGGGAAGATCTTTATGGCAGAGACTTCTTCGGTCACAGCCGTGGTGAGAAAGACAGCCAGTGTCACAGGCAGTCATTTTCTCACGGGGCTCATGGCAACTGGGCTGCCTGTGCTTGTCTGGGGAACACTGGCTCTGCCTCTTGCCCTGGGCCTTCACAAGGGCCCCCACCAAAAGCCTTCCCCCAACAGTCCCCCCCAACCATGGCCCCCATCCACAGCCCTCCTACCCAAAGCCCCCTAGCCAGGGCCCCACCTAGGGGCCCCCACCACTCAGGGCTTCTTGAGCAAAGACACTGACCCACTTCTTCTCTCCCTCCTATACTGCCTCTGGTTGGTGACTTTTTTTTTTTTTTTTTTTTAATTTACGATTTTCAGTCCAGCCGGTTGTTAGCCTGCTGTGTTTGGAAATGGTAGATGATTAAACCTCCTGGCCAGGTGTAAATGCAACCTTTGTCATCTGGAGGCTGGGAGAGTTACCTTGCTGGGTGGCAGCCTCCCTCTGGCTCCGAACTTTCTGCTCTGAGCAGACCCTCTTCCAGGCCAAGGTCTGCAAGCCTTTGGCCTCCGAGCCGAATTCCCTGCTCTGAGCCTAGCCCAGAAGCCAGATTTCAGATGGACCAACATGGCCACAAGAACACTGAACAGAGCCTAAAATTCAGGAGAAACATCAAGCTTCCTGTCACTCTCTCTCTCTCTCTTTTTTTTTTTTTTTAGGGAATTTTTACCAGGTAAATAATAAAAAATATGTAATCATTGACTAGGCCTTTCCATGTCAACTGAAAATTTGTTTGCATTTCTGTTGCCAATAAATATTCCCACTAGTTCCTTCCTTTGCCCCAGTAGCCGCCCTGCGGCCCTCAGAGTCCACCATCCACTTATCTACTCAGATGCAGCTTCTGGCTTGAGCACCAGGGAGCTGCAGCAGCTGGAGGAGGCCACTTCTAGAAATAGGTTTACAAGCTCCCTCCCTCGAGGATACTCCAGTTAGCACAAGCCCTGACCACAGGCCTGTGATGGGTGAGGCCCAGCCAGGGCTCCCTGTGCTGTAAAATTGCTAAACCCAGGACAGGAAGTTCTAGATCTGTGTTGAGGGCATCAGCAGCCCAGTGCTCCCAGAGAAGCAGCCAGAAGCCTTCTGTTGACTTTTTCAGGCCAAGTTCTCACCAACAGACATGTGCTCCAGGAAGGTTATTGCTGAGCAAACAGCAAGCAGCAAGTGTGCTCCCCGCACGTGTTCCCAGACCTGCCCAAGGTGAGCTGAAGGCAGCAAAACCTGTTATCGGGCTGCTTCAGTTTGTCAAAGCCCCTTTTCAGACAGGCGCTGGGTGGCTTTCATTGAAATTCAGTGTAGTTTGGGCAGAGAAGAAAAAGTCTACTTGGGAGTTCTCTGCAGGGAGTAAATAAATGTTTGTTGAAGACAGAATGAATAAATCAATAAATCAATTAAGGTGTGTTTAGTAAGTGGCCCCCTGAGCCCCTCCCTGGGTAACACTCTGCAGGAGACAACGCCCCTCCGGCAGCTGCAGACAGACTGGGGGACAAAACTGACAACTGGGGGATCATTTGAAACAACCTTATGCTAACCTACCATCCCTGCATTTAGAAATTTGCTTTAAGTTTGCTCCATTTGGGTCTTTGCAATTGATGTCACAGATCACACAGCTCTGTAAATTTTGCAAAGGCTTGTGGTTGAAAGTAATACAATTCTACGCAGCAGCAGGATGGCAACATGCCCCAGCCATGGTGGGCACGGTCAATACGCAAGCAAAGAAGGAGGCAAGAGATTGGGCTGGAGTCGCTCCATCCATGGACTACAGGATGCAGGTGTGTGGGAGGAGGAAGGATGTTCTTGGACAGTGGGGGAAGGAGCAGAGGCGGTGGGGCGGTGGGGGAGGTGAGGGTGGCTGCCTGAGACAGGGCCAGCTCCATCACCTGCAGTGAAGGCCTTCTTTCAGGGTGGAGTAAGAATCTAGTGTGCATAGTGGGGAGGAAGCATATCACGAAGGACCTTGAGGGCACTAATGTTTCTTTAACTGGGGGAGGGGGGGCGGGTATCGTTAAAGCTATGTGTGTGGAGGACAGAACCAGGGTCAGATGCAGAACCGACTGCAGAGGAGATCAGCCTCAGGGATGGAAAAGAAAAGATGGAGGTGGAAAAGAAAGGGCTGATCTTAGAGACATTTTGAAGAAGCAAAAGGCAGAATGGTGACAGATGGGTGACAGGCAGGTTGTAGAAGATAGTGGCAACGGGGGAGGGGATGGCTCAGACTCTGTCCCAAGAGACAGGCTGGGGGATCAGGAGAGATGGGAAGGTCACCAGCAATCTGCTGCAATCTCATCCCCTGGTGTTCACTGAGCAGCCGAAGGACTCCCTACTCCTGCCCTCCCCTCCTGTTGGCCTCAGGATCTCCTTTCCTCCTGGTTCTCAAATTAGCCCCATTTTACCCCAGATTTCCCTCCTCCTCAGTCTTTGTCACTCTTCAAGTGTCTGGTGATTCATTTTTGAGGAAAAGATGATATTGATGGAAAAAAGATACACCAATGAGATTGTTCTCAACATGAGAACCCCAGCCTCAGACATCATGGGGAGGTTCATCTGTGAAGGTTTCAATGATCCGCCCCAAAAAGGCCAACCCTCAGAAAACACCAGGTTTTTATAGAAAGGAACTCCTAATGCAAAGAGAGACAAGGGTATTCTAAAGAAGGAAAAAGGGGAAAGAAACAGCCCGAGGTGTTCAGGAAGGAATGCGGGGGCATTGATGGCAGGCAAGGAGAGGCTAAGACTTTAGCCTTGGCGCAGTCTCCAGGGATGATTTTTTGTCTGTGAAGTCCCTGTACCAAGTGGGAAGTGCACTAGGAAAAACAGATACCAGCCTGGTAGTGGCTGATGAGCGAATGAATGAATGGAGGGAGGGAGCAGCTTTAACACTAACTGCGCTGGGGTGGGGGACATCTGTGAAGAAAAAGAAAACACTGTCCCTGTGCTTTGGGGGCCCACAGTTTATACGAAGAAACACAGAGACAGATAATCCCAACAAAGTGAAAGGTCCTAGAAAAGAGGAAACAGGGACTGATTCTTCCAAGAAGAGCTGGGAAAATCCCATGGATGAGGAGACATTTGAGCAGGATCAGGGAAGGTAAAAACATGTGCACGTGCACATACATACACACACATACAAACACGTATACACATACACACACAAACACACACACCCCAAAGATGCACGCAGAACCCCCCAAGCAAAGGGTACGTGTAAACACAGCACATGCAAAAGCAAGAAGATCTGCCAGTGTCCGGGGTGTCCTCAGAGAATTCAGAAAAGTTCTGAGAGGCTGGAATATCGGGTGTGAGAGGAGAAAGCCAGGGAAGAGGCTGGCCATCCTGTGATGCCATCTGACAATGGGTACCCAGGGGCAGCAACCCAGATGGGGTGGAGAGATGGTGGCAAAATAATGAGTTCACTGGGGACAGGCTTGTCTTTTATCACCTCCTCCCAAAGCAGCCCGAAAGACCCCCCAAAGCCCTGCTACGTGACCTACCACAATTTCCAGAGAGCAAAATGGTCAATGGAGCATGAAACAGGGTTATTCTCACTAAAGGGGTTCAGATGCTGGCATTTTAATTTACAAACATTCTTCACTGTGGAAAACAGGTCCAAAGTGCTCAGGATTCAGGACGGTCCTAAAAGATGACACTCCCAATCTTCAGTTCAGAATCATTACGAGACTCTGGCAAAGGGACAACATGACAGTCATATTTTCTATAAATGTGGCACACGATGGTGGACATTAAACAAATGTTTATCAAATGAATGAGCGTAATGACTTCACACCAAGCCCTGTGCAGTGTGCTTCAACGGGGAAAATACAGTCCCTGCCCTCAAGGACTTCTCAGTCTAGTGAGGAAGACAGGTGTGTAAACAAATTGTTACTGTTAAGACTGCTGTCATATAGGAGAAGCAGCAGACATATAATAAGTACAAGGGGCAAGGGGGCGTGTGGCCCAAGCCTACGCCAGAACGGGGGTGCCAGGCTAAAGAGCCTAGTCTTTACCAGAGAAGCAACACGGAGCCACAAGAGAGTTCTAAACAGCAGAGGGACATTCTCAAGACTTCCTTCTGGAAAGATCACTTAGGCAATAGATTAGTTTAAAAAGATGGGGGGAAGGTAGGCCAACGGGGCGGACATTTCAATCCTCCAGATGATAGATGGTGACTTTCTGAACCCAGGGAGGACTGGGAGGGGACAAGAAGGAAGACACAGAGTTAAGAGGGCTTGGGAAGAAGACGCGGTTCAGCTCAGTGCTGAGCTGGTGCAGGAGGAACAGGCGGAGGGCGTGTCAAAGGGCTTCTTGGTTTCCTGTGTGGTAGCGGGGTGGTTCGTAAACCATTACCGAGAGAGGAGATCCAGGACGAAGAGCAGGTGAAAGTGGGCAGGTGACGGGCACGAGGGAGAAGGAATTCTGATTTGGACACAATGAATTTGAGGAGCTGAGAGCTGATGGAGGGCCTGGAAGGCAGCTGGAGATTCAGTCAGGCCAGTGGGACTCCCTTGCTGCCTGACCTTGAACAAGTGCATCAGCCTCTCTCAGCCTTGGAGTCTCCATCTGAACAAGGAGGGAGCAGATTCATACGTGGCTCTGGGAGCACAGAAAGTGCATCACTGGGATGCCGTAGAGGCTGCTAACAGGCTTCCCTCACATCACAGGGAGGGTCCCTGACGCTGTGCCACACAGAAGAGCATTTCCAACTGTATCTTTCATGAGAAAGATCCCCAAAGGCCCGTCTCCAATACCCCAGAGAGGGTCTGAAGGTAACGTGTCACTCAGGATGACAACGCGGTTCTCATTCAGCCCTGATGCCCACGCTGCATCCCACACTGGGCCCCAGGACCCCCAAGGCTACTTGCTCTCAAGTGTCATCTTTATGGAGCCCCTAAAAGGTGCTCCACGTGGGAGCCTTCCCCTCAGTGTCCTTCAGGTCACACCTGGCATTGAGCAGGAAGAAGGATGTTGGGCTCAGGGCAAATTTGTGGAGCTAGAGCCTTTCAGTAGCCACCTCCAGGTCTCGTCCCCAGAGAAATAATTTGCAGTCTTTAATGACTTATTAAGTATCAGAGATCATAAGATTCCTTCATGTTTCAACAAACAGAGCTGAAACAACTGAATATTCATAAGCAAAAAAAAAGAATCTCAACCCATACCTTGCATCATATACAAAAATTAACTCTAAAAGGACCATGAACTTAAGCATAAAACCTAAAACTATAAAACTTTAAAAAGCAAACACAGGAGAAAATCTTTGTGACTTTGGGTTGGGCAAAAAAACACTTAGGTAAGACACACAAAGCACAAACCATTTTTTTTTAAGTTCATAAATTGGATTTTATTAAATTTTTAATGTCTTGTCTTCCAAAGATACAGTTAAAAGGACTAAAAAAACAAGTCACAGACTGGGAGAAAATACTTGCAAGAGGCACAGCTGATAAAGAATTGGTATCCAAAATATATAAAGAATTCTGACAACTCAATAACAAGAAAACAAACAACCTAATTTTAAAATGGGCAAAATATCTGAACATATACTTCACCAAAGAAGATAAATGGATGGCAAATGAGCACATAAAAGATGTTCAGTCAAAAAAAGAAAAAAAGATGTTCAGTCATTAGGAAAATGCAAATTAAAATCACAATGAGATAGCATTGCACAACTATTCAAATGGCTAAAGCAAAAAGAAAGGGGCAGGTAGGGGGAGAGAAAGGAAAGAAGGAAAGGAATAGAAAGGAAAAGAGAAAAAAAGGAAATTGCCAATGTCAAGTGTTGATGAGAATGCAAAGCAACAGGAACTCTCACACATTGAAGGTGGGAATGCAAAATGACGCAGCCACTTCGGAAAACAGTTTGGCAGTTTTTTGTAAAGTTAAGCATACACTTACTATGCGATCCAGCAATTCTACTTCTAGGTGTATACCCAAGATTAATGAAAACATGTGTTCACACAAAAACACGTGCAGGAATGTTGACAGTGGCTTTTGTTCACAGTAGTAAAAAGCTGGAAACAATCTACTTAACTTGTGAATGGATTAAAGAAAAAAAAAAAAAGCTGGTACACCCATGCTTACTTCCATACTGCTTCCATCCACGCTGCTTAGGGGTAAAGAGGATGCCTGCAGCAAGATGGTGAATCTCAGATGCATTGTGCTAAGTGAAAGAAACCGGACTCCAAAGCCCACACACTATAAGATTCTATTTATGAAACATCTTGGAAAAGCTAAAACTATAGGACAGAACAAGGATCAGTCCTGTCAGGGGCTGGGGGTGGAGACCCTATGACAGAAGGGCACAAAGGAACTTTTGATACAAATGTCTTATATCTGGATTGTGGTGGTGTGTAGCAAAATTCATAGAACCATATCTAAACTGGGTGAATTTTACTGTTTGTAAAGCATATCTCAATAAACCCAAGTTAAGGGGGAAAAATACACCAAAAAGCACTTTTATGGGATTTCCCTTTTCACTTCCCAGGTAATATTTATGTGCACTGTTCACCAAACTGTCCATTTCATTTGTACCGGTCAGAGTTGCATATTCTTCCTTGCACAACAGGATGGACAAACTGAGAATGAAAATCTAACAGACAAACTTCAAAGAGCCTGACCATGACTCATTCTTCTCAGGTTTGTGCCTCACCTCAGTCAACCATTTTATGAAACCTCAGATGTGCAGTGCACGTGTGCACGCACACATACACACACACACACACACACACACACACACACACAGAGGTGATTTGGACCCAACAGCCAAGGGTTGTCTTTGTTGGCTCTCTCATGCACTGCTGTGGGAAATGTAAATGGGTACAGGCATTGTGGAGGGCAATTTGCATTAAAAGTGCTAAAAATGCTCAAACACATTCACCCTGAAATGTTATCCTAGGGAATCAAGTAAGTATCCAGGAAATAATAGCAAAAATGGTAATTTCTAGGGGGAGGATATAGCTCAAGTGGCAGAGTGCATGCATCAAATGCACAAGGTCCTGGGTTCAATCCCCAGTACCTTCTAAAAATAAATAAATAAATAAGTGAACCTAATTACCACTCCCTAAAATAGAGAAAGAAATTTCAAAATGCTAATTTCCAAAGTGATACCTTACAAGGGTATCAAAATGCTTAAAAGTACAGATTCTAGCTGAATCCGTTTGACTGCAACGTCACCACTTACTAGCTGTGTGACCTTGATGTAAGTTACTGAACTTCTCCGTGCCACAGTGTCATTACCTGTGAAATGGGAGTAGTAATAGTATCTCTATCTTAGGGTTGTTAACGGATTAAACGAGATGACATATTTGAAGCAATCAGCAAGTTCCTGGCCCATGCTAAGCCTTCTAAAAATAGTAGCCATTGTTATGTGCTGAACTGTGTCCCTCAAAATTCTGTACACTGAAGTTGTAACATTCACTATCTCAGAATGTGACTGTATTTAGAGATAGGGGTTTTTAAAGAAGTAGTTATGTGAGGTCATTAGGGTGGGCCCTAGTTCAGTATGAGTAGTGTCCTTATAAGAAGAGATTTGGACACAGACAGGTACAGAGGGAAGACTACGGGAGGACACAGGGAGAGGGCGGCCATCCAGGCCAAGGAGAGAGGCCTCAGAGAAACCAACCCTGCTGACACCTTCATCCGGGACTTTCAGCCTCCAGAACTGCGAGGAAGTAAATTCCTGCTGTTTAAGCCACCCAGTCTGTGGAAGTTTGCTACAGCAGCCCTAGCAGACACACGCAGCCATAAATGACCAAACAGGGAAACTGGTTAAATATATTTTGGCATAGTCATTCAGCGATATGCTATGCAGCCTTGCAAAACAATGTGTTCTCGGTATATATTCACTGATCCACAAGAAAATATTATTAAAGTGAGGAAAACAGCCTATAAAATAATATTCACGGTGTAACACTTTGTTGCTTATATTTCTACATCTATGTAAATAAATAAAATGCGGGAAGCATTTAGGATTTCTTTTCTTTTTGCTTTTTTGCAGTTTCTAAATTTTCTATCATGAACAAAGATAACTTGCACATTACACATTACTTGCACAAAAAAAGCCAGTCATCCTGAGGTGGGCCAGAGCTGATGTCACCCAACAGGGATCCCTGGATATGAGCCCGAGGCAGATGGGGGTGGATTGTTGAAGGGCGGGTGCCTGACTTCAGGGCAAAGCATGTGGGCAGGTCATCCTCATTTGAAAAAACCAAGTCAATCCATTCTGGAGAATTCACTTTTGACCAAAGATTCCAGCACAGATTCAAAACAGAACTGTTCCTTATACTTTCACTGCCTCCAGCCCCTCCCTCCCCACGTTCCTGTCTTTCTGGAAAGCCCACGGCTTATAAACATAGTGTGCCAGGCTCCAGGGGCCAGGAGCACCCTGTAAGACATGTAGATTTGCCCCCAGGATTAATGACTTCAAGAAGCATTTGCCAGGAACTCTTCAAAGCTGGAAACAGAAGCCCTGGAGCATTACATATAAATAAATACTTAGTCGATTGGTTTCTTCCTTGCTTTTCAAAGGGCAGTTTACTTCCTGGATTATCATTACAGTAGTCTGGTCTCCGGAAACCAGGATTATTCAAGTGCACAGCTCAGAGTTGGGCAAAAGAAAAAAAAATGTAAAGATCACCTTGTCATAGATCAGCTGTGTGCTGTATTTCCTCGTGGTCTGCCTGCAGCTGGAAGGGCAGAAGCAGAAGCAGAGGTATATTAATTCCATTTGGGGGGGGGGGGAGCAGTTTCTCTGTGTTAACAAGAAAGCAGTTGTCCCTGAAACTAAGGTGGGAATTCAATTCAACAAATATTGAACGAGCTTCTCAGATGTGCCCCAAACTCTGTTGAGGCCAGGGATAATACTATGATTTAAGATCTTGTACCATCATCCAAAAATTTGCAATCTGATGAGTAAACATGAACATTCCAAGGCAGAGGAAACAGTTACCACAACAGCATGGGCTTCTAACAGAGGCCACCAGATGGGCCCCTGGTCTGTGACCTGCAGACCTTGCCAGCAACATTTGCATATGTGTCCAGAGAGCTCCCCAGGAGAGTCCCACATGCTCCTCAGTTCTTAGAGGGCGATGGGACCCACAGGTAAGGGACTACAGGAGTAAAGGCAGGGAGATGCATTCTGACACCGCCCCTTGCCCCCTGCAGCATCTGGGTGGTGAAGTGAGGAATCAGGAGGCAGGAGCATGGAAAGTGCAGCTGTTCCCTTTTGGAGGGGGTCCTTCCACGGTCTGAGAGAGCCCCTCAGGCCATCACCTGTCCCCCACCCCTAGGCAGTCTTGCCTCTCGGCAGAGCACCCGTGTTTATGTTGAAAGACTTTGGGGGGAGTTTTTTAAGTGTTCCAGACTCGCCTGGCCGCATCACCACTGCTGTGAGGGGCCTCACTACCTACCCTGAATTTGGTATTTCACATCAAAAACATGGGCACAGAATCACAGGAAGTCTGTCCATAGCTTTAAGATGGTTTTCCTTACCCTAAAGAGTCCTCCTGAAAATTCGAAGTAAATTTTGGAAGTTTTAATTTTAAAGTTCATCCTTATTCCTCCAGACAGCGATATTAATTTATACTTCATTTGTTGCTTTGTGAGGTAAGAAAGCCCTTTTAACCTGTATTTGTTTTATTTCACTTTGGAAATACGTCATGAAACTAAGCGAGCATCAAGGTCACACCTGGATTCTGGATCTCCCTTACCCTGCTCTACCTTTTCCCCATTGTCCACAGCACTGATCTCTTCCTGACATTCTATGTAATTTCCTTATTTATTGTGTTTATTGGTCACAATCCTCCCCTGCTAGCTTATCACCTCCAGGAAGGCAGGGACCTGGGTTGGTTTTACTCAATGATCCCAAGTACTTGCAACAGTATCTGGCACACAGTAGGGACTCGATATATAAAGGATGGCCATAACATATACTTATAGGACTATATAAATGACAGTCTAGTGGAGACAGACATGGAATTTTGCCCACCAATTGTACTATCTCACCCTTGCAGCAAAATTGAAACATGTACCTTCTGTCAGAAAGTGAAGGGCTACAGGTATACTGATTCGTGTGCTCCAAGAAATATGTACAGGATATTCACGGTCACAAGGTAGGACATAGCACAAGGTTATATGCACCTGTCAGTCTAAAGAGATTCATGTAATCGACTATCATGCAGCTATATTTCAAAAAGAATGAGGCAGATCTATAGATACTGATTTCACATGATCTTCAAGATGTATCATTAGATTAAAAAATGAATTTTCTTTTTTTTATGGCTGATGAAATCTTGCCTTTTGCAACAGCATGAATGGACCTTGAGGGCATTATGCTGAGCGAAATAAGTCTGACAGAGGAAGATAAACACTGTGTGATCTCACTTAAGTGTGAAATCTAAAAAGGTCAAATTCATAGAAAAAGAGGGGAAACATAGTGGTTACCAGGGGCTAGAGGGTGGGGGAAATGGAGAGACACAGGTCAAAGGTACAAACTTCCAGTTATAAGTTGAGTAAGTTCTGGAGATCTAATGCATGGCATGGTGACTGTAGTTAACAATACTGTGTTTATACTTTAAAGTTGCTTAGAGAGTGGCGAGGGTAGAGCTCAGTGGTAGAGCATGTGCCTAACATGCACAAGGTCCTGGGTTCAATTCCCAGTACCATTAAAAATAAATAAGTAAAAACCTAATTACCGCCCCCCCTTAAAAAATAAAATAAAATAAAGTTGCTTAGAGAGTATATCTTAAATGTTCTCACCACACACACACAACAGTAATTATGTGAGGTGATGAAGATGTTAATTAACTGTATTGTAATAATCACTTCACAATATATACGTCTATCAGATCATCATGCTGTACATCTCAGACTTACACAATTATATCTCAATAAAGCTGGGAGAAAAATGGAGAGTGAATAATAGTATTTATCATGCTTCCATGATTTTTAAAAATCTTAAGGAATTTCTACATTAGTCTTACCCCTGCTTTAACTTTTTGCTTTGGTTTTGGTGGTTGCATTAAGATTTATCTAATGGGTTTGTTTAAGAATAACTGAACAATCGAACATTAACTGAGCACCACAATATGCATCAGGCTAGAAGCTTTAAATACACTATTTCCTTTAATCCTAGGACATAGTGGTCACTATTCCTATTTTGCCGTTGGAGACATTGAGACTGGGTGACTTGCTCAGGATCATACAACTCCTGGAGTCTCCTGGACTACCCTTCCATCCCAGCCCTCTGTCAAGGACAGAGTTTGCCCACGCACTTCTCTGTGTCTCCTCTTGGTACACAGATCACGGCTTTCAAGGCACTCTGGCTTCCTGGCTTCGAGGAGCTGGGCCAGCTCAGCCCGGTCCCCTGCAGAGGTGTGGGATGACGAGGTATTGTCACAACCCTGTCAGAAAGCAGGAGTCGGCAGCTCCGTCTCTCGCCTGCCCGGGAAACAGAACCTTGCAGACATGTGCTTCTGATCGCCCAGGCAGGAAACCTGTCACCAGCCCTGTGACAGCACAGGAGGGAGACCAGGTCCCAGGGTGTCCTACTAACCTCCCTGCCAGCAGTTGGGTTTCCTCTCCTACTTCAGGGCTGCAGGGAGGAGAGAAGCCGCCTCCATTCAGGCAGCCTCAATATCAAGGCAAGCTCTGTTATGTCTAAGGCAGAAGGCCAGAATTTAGTTAATTTTATCATTTAGGTGATTCAACTGTTTTAATGAAGAGAGGGGACCTTGGGACTGCTGGCGTCACAGATAAGGAGAGTGGACGGCGTCCGCAGATGGGTGACCTTGCTCTGCTTGTAGCTGCTTTCCTTCCCCTCTGTCCTTCCACACCCCCTCTCTTGAGTTCATTTTCTAGTCCAAGGTTTTAGCACCAGGAGGGGAAGGAATAATTAGCACAGCCAAGCCTTGGGAAAAGTCTGCTTCAGGGCAATCCACCTGGGCTCCCCGGGATCTGTGGCCTTCAAGCAGGGCCCGGCTGGACGCTCCCCAACGCCAGGCCCCGTGTCCCCAGGAGGAAGGAGGCAGCCAGCCTGGCTCCCCCGGGGGCGCAGGATGAGGCCATCTGCAGGGCCAGGCCGGCTGTCAGGGCCAGGGCTCTCCAGGAGGTACCATCCCAGGTGGCTCAGGAAGTGAGGGCGCCCTGCTAATTCTCAGCCGTTCTAATTCAATCCCATCCCATGAGCATTTATTGAGAGCCTGTTACATACAGACCAAATTCTCTGCTAGGAGCTGGGGTCTGAAGAGGAGGGAGCTGCGTCCCCATTAGCCACAAAAGAACCAACCTATGATTGTCTGGGTTGACAGAGCCCAATGGGGGCCCTATCTGGGGGTCAGAAGGGAATTACTGGAATCGCCGAAGAGCAAGAAATGAGCCCAAGAGCCCAAATCGGAGGGACCACTTGGCCTTTGGAAGCCAAGACAACGGGAAAGAGCCACACCTGGCAGGGATGTGGCCCAAGGAAGTTCTATAATGTAAATATTCTATCCATTACCCAATTAAGGACGTCTGTACATCTCATTTGATAGGTTCGAATTTGTGGTTTGAAAATAATGTTTTCCTGAGATAAGTGTCATGTGACTCTGTGTGTGTTGTTACTATGCTTGAAAACCTACTGCTTCAGACTGCTTCTGTCTCTGACTTACACCCTGAGAATTTCATTCACCACACACTTCCGTTAATTCTATCCATCTCATTGAAAACTGTAAAGATTTAAGGGTTCTGTACTCAACTTATTTAAAACATGAGACAACTGCATTGGCTTATATGTAAAGAGATTATGGTGCACTCTAAAGTCATCACTGGGGTAAATCCCTTGAAGTTTTCAAATAAGGGAGTTTCATTTCTTTGGCATTATTGGTTTACAATCTGTTCCACACAAGTGCCTGCACAAAAACAAAGCTGTTTTAGCTAAAGTATGCCTACTAACATAGTGTGCTGCCTCTTCCCTGCCTGAACATTACCTCGTGACTCAGGGTTTTATTAATTACATACTGATTGTACAACAAATGCCTCCGAGTGCTATAGAGGTGCACTGAGCTATTTTCCTTTACACTGACATGGGATTTATTATTTTTAAATTTTATGCTCATGCCTTTTTAGAATTTACTGCCTCTTTTCCTTGATGTTAGGCTGTAACTTTTAAAAACTGCTTTTATCATTCCAATGTATAGCACCTAATTTGTTGCTGATATTGATAATAACTAATGCTGATTTATAGCTATGTATTAGGCAGTTGCCATATACCTGGCGCTATGCTAAGCACTTTAGGAATATTTCCTCATTTAATCCTTATAAGTCCCCTACGAAGCAGGTACTATCATTATCCCCCATTTACAGATGTGGACACACAGGCTTAGAGAAAAATTCACCTGCCCTTCTTCACATAGCTGGAGGCAAGAGGGGGAAGTTATGCCGTCCGAATACAGAGCTCACGCTGCTCACCACTCTGCTGTACTGATTCCTGCTCGCCTGGTCTACCAGACAACTGTAGTCAGTTACAAGTGTTCCTAAACTAAGAGTTCCTAGACTCCGAGTGAGGATCTATGAGGTCCTTCAATTCGGAAAGTCCCTGAATGTTAGTGGATGTCCTTTCTTTGCTGAATTCTTTGTCCTTGAGCACAGCTAAAATAGCTAAGACTGCTGAAAAAGTAAAGCTGGCTGACTGAGGTGCCCTCCCCATCCCCTGGAATAAAACCTCACTTTTTCTTATACAGCATCAATCCTAGAATTTGTTCAGAAACATACGTGCTGAGCACCTTATTTATCTTTACATTTCTGTGATAATTAAGCTCTTGTTAGTTGACGTGACTATGACAGCTTTGCAATTTTTAAAATGAAGTTAGAGATACCAAACACCCAAATGAGAATCCATAGGAGTCCTAAATGCTCACACTGACCCCAACATTTCTTCGACCCATTCTCCCAAACTGTAGGGCCCTTGTCCCTAGAAAGCCCAACATCTGCTCACATACCATTAGGCAAATATTTGCTTTCCTTTCCTGTTCTTTTTCACTTTTTTCCATTGCTTCCACAGTGCCTGCTGACAGCACAGGAGGCCCACGCTAGGTGCCAAAGGCATTTTCTTCCCTGCCATCCCTTCATGACTGTAGCTGCCGTAGAGTCAGAAGGGGATGCTGACTTGGTCCAGGAGGTGGTTTTATATCTTCGCCTTCTCAGCACATGAGTGTTCCATTCTTCCAGATGCTCAGGTTGAGCTCTCGAAGTCATTCCTGACTTCTCTCCTATACCACATCTCATTCATCAGAAAGCCCTGCCAGCCCCACTCCTCAAAGCACACTCAGAACCTGACCCCTTCGTTACACATCCGTGGTCACCACCTGGTCCAAGCTATCATCACCATCTTACATTATGGCAACAGCCTCCCTGGTAGCTCCCCACTCCCACCCAAGCCCCACTCAGTCTATTCTCCAACAATAGTCAGAGCAGTTCTTTTAAAGCTTTAGAATGTGTCACTCCTCTGCTCAAAACCTTCCCAAGGCCCCCAAATCATGTAGAACAAAAGCCAAGGCTCTTTCAAAGGCCCACTCTTCCCTCACCCTGGACTCCCCCACTGACTGCGTCTCCAGCCACACGAGCCTCCTCTAGGCACCCACTGGTGACAGCTGTGTATGGATCTCTCCAGAGTTCAGGTTTTTGTTTACTAATCTCAAGCTTTTGACCTGAAAATGAACGGTGAGATACCACCACAAGCTGCCCAGCAGTCCTCACAGGTCTTGGCAGGTGCTTGACTTTCTTATCTACCCAGCAGTGGCGTCCAACCACCCCCTACCCTCAGCACTGGAGGGTTCCGTCCATCAAGCAGGTGAGCCTGCCCCTCCCCTGCAGGCCACAGCTAACATTGGTGGCAACAGGAAGGCCAAAATTTCTTTTTCAATCTGCTGGAGGTGGCAGAATGCCCAGGTCCAGCCCAGCACCGGCATTTCGAGGAGAAATTTTGGAGTGAAGAGACACCTAGGAAAAAAGGGAGGCACAGAAACCCCTACAGGTTTTAACACTTACCTTTGAAGAGGCTGGAAACAGGGAGGTTAACAAGAGGGCTTGAGGGCTAGCTCAGGCCAAAACAAAGCCAAATCAGAAAAAAAAAAAAAAAAAAGAGCTGGGCATTCTTCACAGGCCAGCCTCCACCAGAGGTCAACATCTGGGTGCCCAGGCAGCTTTCTGCCAGCCAAGGCCAAGTTCCTTCTCAGCGTCCAGGGTAGGGAGGGGCCGGTCAGCCGCTGACCAGGTCTCCTCTGGTTTCCTATCTTAGCCACATCACAAAGCACCTGGTACACAGTAGGTGCCCCATGCATGCCTATTTGTGGAAGGCGTGAGTTAAAGCTGCTTCCTGCCTCCCTGTTCTGATCTTCTTTTCTTTTGATTAGGAACCCAGGGGTCTCACCCCTCTGTGTTCTCAAAGCCCACTCCTTGGACTACACAAACGACCACTTCCCCTTCTCACCTTCCCGTCCTTCTGGAAGGACAAAGGGGCTCTACTCCCAGAAACACTGTCTCCTGGAGTCAGGAGAATTCCTGGAATGGGCAGGGACCTCGCCTAAAACCGAGAAAGGAGACTCTAGGTGAAGGCAGAGGGGAGCAAGGGTAGATCAAAGCAGGCCTGGCCAGGGTCAGGAGGAGGGAGTGCTGGCAGGGAGACAAATGAGGCTGCCCGAGGGGTCAGCGGAGGGACAGGCGTGCCTACACTAAGATTCAGTGACAGCGCCAGAGCACCACAGAGAAGACCAGTCCTTGCGGAGAGACAATAGATGGAAAAGATAAGAGAAGGTGTAAATTAATGGAGAAAAGGACCGGCCAGAGATAAGTGTATCTCCCTGTAATTAAAAACGTACAGGCTTGCCATCTCCAAGGTTGGGAGGGCGGGGGTCCCAGACAGTCCTGTGTCTGAGCTGGGGTGGAAGCTAAGGCCCAGGAGGGGCAGAAATCGGGCCAGTTAATGATTAGCTCCCTGCTGAAGGTTTCTAGGCTGACTCATCTTCATCCCCGGGAAGGAGGAGAGCGAGAGCCAATTACCTGAGATGAGGAGCGTGACCCAGCTCAGCAAGGGCCAGTGAGGAGCCAGGGGGGAACCCTGGGCTTTCAATGGGGACCCTCACTTCTGAGCTGGCCAGGGCTGTCCCCTTTCAGGTTTATTAGGCTTTTGTTATTGTTTGATTGTTGGTGATGTTGGTAGAAGTGATTGTTATTAATTTTGGTTCTAAAGTTCTAAGATCTGTCACCAATACTGATTGAATTTGAACTTGATCTTGCTGGTTCCACACCCAAAAAGGGTGCTGGATGGCAATTTCAGGCAAGATTCATCTGCCCACAGTCAGAGCTAATTCAGTAGCAGAATAGGAAAGACAATAAATTCTAGAGCTGGGCTGTCTGGGGGCACATCCTGCCTTGTCCATATGCTACCTCAAGACTCAGGACAAGGTCCTTACCCTCTCATAGGGTGTTGTGTGTGCCTGGCACATGGTAACCCCTCAACAAACACTAGCTGTCATCATCATTATCATATTAATTATTACCATTTCCCTCCCACAACCTGGAAACAATGCTCTGAAGTAGGTGCAGACCTCTTTTCAGAATTCCCACTTCCTGTCTACGCCTTACAGAGCCTTACAGATGTGTGTGGACATGCCCTTAGGAGGGCCATCTCAGAGGATGATACAAAGAAACCACTATCTCAGATGTATGTTATGGGGCTGGGGGAGGTAATTACAGACCCCCATGCATCCTGTTTACAAACTCTTCCATCCTTCTCCCTCACCCCTCACACTCAGTCCCGCACAAATCCTGTCCAGTCTCCCTCCCAAATAGACGCAGCCTCCATCCACTTCTCTCCACCTCCACTGCTGCCCCGCTTGTCAAAGCCACCACCACCCCGACCTGAACTGCTACAACAGCCCTCTGACTGTCCCCTCGACTTCGACTCCCACCTGCACCCCCTAATCTCTTTTACATGAAGCATGTGCCATGATATTTTGGAAGGCAGAACTGCAGACACCGTGTCACTCTCCCACTTAAACTACCCCCACCTCAACTCCCCATGGCTTTCCATCACACTTCAAATAAAATCTCAAGATCCCAGCTGCCTTAAAAGACCCTACCATCCAGAGCCGCACTCCTGCTTGTCCATCTGCTCCAGCTTCACTGGCTTCCTTTCAGTTTTTCAAACACTCTTTCCTCCTCTTCAAAGGCCACTCCTTTTCAAGTCTCAATGACAGTGGCATTTCCTCAGAGATTCCTTCCCTAGCCTATCTCTCTAAATATCTCCCCAATTCCTCCCCACCCCGCCCCGTCATTCTCTTTCCCAGCATCATGTTCATCTTCTCCACTGTGTTTATTTCTGTAATTAGATACTTGTTGATTTTTCTTCTCTTTTTTGTCTCTGTTACTGTACTGCACCAATGTGAAAGAAGAGGACTTGCGTGAACAGGGGAGACCTGAGGACTATGAACAATTAGATTTCCCGTATTAGAGATCCTGGGGGGAAGGAATAGAAGCAGAGGGGCAGGGAGAGAAAGTTATTGATTTCAAAAATTTGATTCCAAGACGGCAGAGTCAAGATGTTTCCATTCACTTCTCTTCTCAAAATAATCCTTTTTTAAAATCATGAAACAATGAGAACAAGAAACTAACACAAAACTAGAAATTCGATGAAACTAAAAGATCTGTAAACTTCAAACAAAAATATAGGAAGAGCAAATGTTGATGGAAAAATGGTAACTCAGCACAAAAGAGGAGGGTCAAATCTCAGTATTTTGCAGAGTGTGGTGTATGGGATAGATAGTAACCCCATTTATTGTGCAAAACCCTAGAAATGCTCAGATACTAGAGGCAGCAATTAGTATAGAAGATGGGGATAAGAGAATGGTGCTGAAAACAAAGAGACTGCCTGAAAGTCTCTGTCAGAAGCAGTCAGTTCCTCACCTTTATTGCACAGCCAGACAAGTACTCCTCGCCATCACCACACCTCTATCCCAAACTTAGTAGTAATGAAACTTGGGAGTCGTTCTCTTGAGAAGTCAAACAGAAGAGGTTCTATTCAGGAAATTCTCCTTCCAAATACAAAGAATTACAGAAATAAAGAAAGAAAGAAAGTGGAAGTGTCATGGGCTTAATTGTATCCCTTCAACATTCATATGTTGCAGTCCCAACCCCCAGTATTTCATAATGTAACTATATTTGAAGATAAGATCTTTAAAGAGGTGATTAAGTTAAAGTGAGGCCATTAGGGTGGGGCCCTAATCCAATGTGACTGGTGTCCTTCTAAGAAGAGGAAGAGATAGCAGGGACACACATACACAGAAGGAAGGCCATGTGAGACAGTGAGAGGAGGCCATCTGCAAGCCAAGGAGAGAGGTCTCATGGGGAACCCAAACCTGTCAACGCCTTGATCTTGAACTTCTAGCCCCAGAACTGTGAGAAAATTAATTTCTAATGTTTAAGCCATCCAGTCTGCAGTATTTTGCTACAGCAGCCCTAGCAAATGAATATAGGAAGGGAGAAAATTATAAAAGAAATAATATTAAAAATTTTTAAGGACATGAGTCTCTGGTGACTGTGCAGAGGAGAAGTTCCATAAATCTGTATAGGGCTGTCCTTGAGTCTTCAGCTAAATATTAAGTCATACAGACACAAAGTGAGATCCTGCAAGGTACAGCATACAACAGTTCTGTGTGTGACCTGAGCAGAGAGATTCCAGAGACTGAACAGCACTGAGAGAATTGGAGTTCTAAACCAGCTAGATTGGAGAGATCTCCCTGAATATCACAAGCATTCAGCTGAGACTCCAGAAATGCCATACTTGGAAAAATGGCTACTCTAGCCTAAGAGTAAAGGCTTGGCTAGCCCTTCCCCAACAAAAACTTAAACTAAGCATTAATATTATCCAACTGATCCACCAGGAAAGTAACTGATTACAAAACACAATTCAATGCATTTTGAAAGAAAACAACAAATCTAGACTATCATAAATATAGTACATAATGTCCAGTAAACCATCAAAAATTATTATACATGTGAAGGAGGAAAGTGTGACACATAACCTAGAAAAAAAGTCTATTTCTATGGAAATACAAACTCAGAAATGACACACATGTTGGAATTGGCAGGCAAGTACTTTACAACAGCTATTATAAATGTGTTTAAACATTATAAATAAAAAGATGGACACAATGAGTAGACAGATGGGGGAAACCACAGCAGAAAACTAAAAACTGTGAAAAATAACCAATCAAAAATTCTAAAACTGAAAAGAAATTAATATCAATTCTGAAATGGAAACTTTACTGGATAAACTTAATAGCATATTTGAAACTACAGAATAAAGCATTAGTGAACTTTAAGATAGGTCAAGAGAAACTATCAATACAGAACAAAGAGAAAACAAGACTTAACATGAACAAAGGTTCAATAACCTGTGGAACAATATCAAGTGATCAAACATACAGGTAATTGGAATCCTAACTATAGAAGAAAGATCAGGAGAGAAAAAAAATTTTTAAGTATAGAATGGCCAAAAATTTCCTAAATTTGGTGAAAAAGCCAACCTATATAAGGCTGTCTACAAATCCCAACCAGCATAGAAACAGAAAATCACACCCAGGTACATCATGATCAACTTACTATTACAGGAACATAATAGCATGCTTTGGAGCCCCACTTTTTTTCTTGGAAGATTCTAAGCTGCATATTAACCCAACCATATGTGACTTTCCCAGCAGTCTTGTAGCAGCTTCAAACCTTCTCAACATGAATCCAGGCTATCTTCCTTCAACCCCTAATGTGAACTGATAGTATGCTCAGTCTCTGACAATTAAATCTGTATTTTAAATTTTTATTTACTTTTTGAATTGATAGTAAATGTTGAAAAACCTAACAATCTATATTAGAGTTCTATCAGAAAAGCAGAACAGTTAGGAAATACACACACACACACACACACACACACACACATGCTAAAGGATGTTATGCACAATTGCAGAAGCTAGTTAAGTAGTCACCATGGGACTTTTGTCTTCATATCTGATGCTAGAGTTTGAGGTCCACAAGAAGATGGATGTAAAGTGGGGGAGAGCAAAGATAAGCAGGAACCCACAAGTATGTTCTAGAGCCCATGAGGATGGACTAAAACATGTGTCAATTCTCTCTGCCTCTGATGTTGGTGTCCTGCAGGAGAAGCTGGTACTCTTGTCACACAACTAAACACAGAATTCAGATTGGCTCAGAAGTCAGAAAAGCTGAAAAAGAATCCAAGGGAAGGTGATTCATTGTGGGCCCAGCTACTGCCCAATGCCAGCAGGGGTGACCAGCAGATAGGCAACAATGTGTTGAGCTAGACAACAGCTTCTGCTTCACTTCCACCCTCCTAATCTCATACAATAATCTTTTGGCGGGGCCTACTCTCACTGGAACATACAGGAAAAGGAATTCTGGGAAATGTAGTTCAGCCTAGGCAAGATGACCCACTACAAAGTTGCCAACCATACAAAAAGATTCACACTGAAAAATGTCTCACTCCCACCTTAGTCTTTCAATTTCCTTCCCCCAAACAACTGGTTGTCAGTATCAGTCACTTGTGTTTTCTTCCTAAATTATCTTATGCATATACAATTAAACACAAATATCTAGCACTTGGTTTATTTTACACAAATGATCACATACAATACCCACTGATCAACATCTTGCTTTTTTTTTAAACTAAACAATATAGCTTGGAAATTTTTCCATAATAATATATGAAGATGTGCCCTTTTTTACTTAATACTTGCACAGTATTCTGTGTGGATGTACCATGATCTGTTTAACTAACTCTTATTGATGAACATCTAGATTATTTTTGAAATTTTGCTACTTAAAATCCTACAAAGAATAGCCTTGCACACACATCAATGTCCTTATAATTAATGCTTATTGTCAATCTGATGTGGTAGCAGCCAAAACTGAGGGCAGAACTGGAGACTAATGGTGCCAATCAGTGCACATGGGCTGCAGTTGCAGTGAAATTCCTTTCAAATACTCAATCCATTTTATTTTGTAAATTCATTTTACACTTCTCGTACATCTATGCCTTTTCCTGTCCCTGTCCTAGGTCACGGGCTGCATCTGAGACTGTTGTGTGAAGGCTCGATAAAGTAAGCTAACCAGTAATTTAATATTTATGGGATAACCCTCTAAAATGCTCATCAGTAAAAATGTTCTTAATAATATAGATATAATCTTTAAAAACAAAGTCATATGGAAATCCACTGACAAACAAAGTGGTTGACAAAGCTGAAAAATCATTCATTGTTCTGCCATCTTAATGTCACATTTTCCAATGGCAGACCTTGCAAACAACGATGGAAGACAAGCCGTTTGAGCAAAGAAATATGAGACCCACAAAGAAGGCAGATTGGCCAGTTTCTTTTCCTAAGAACATTTTCATTGATTTTTCCATTATTGAGTGTTTGCTTAAAGGCCCTTTCACCCTTCAATCCAAAGGGTTTTATAAATATCACCTTCACTTCATTCATACTTTAAAGATCTGGCTCTGTCTAGAAAGGAAGTATTTTTCTCTTAGGAGTCATTGTTTCAAAATACAAGCATAGAATGTCTTGACTCATAGCATAATTGGGTGGGAGAGGGTGCAGATAAGACACATACACAAAAGAAGAAAACACAATCACTTGCAATAGCACATCCCAAAGTAACTCGTTGTATGGTCCTAAGAAAAGCCCTGGAAGAGCCGTGAGCGATCCGAGGAGGGTGACCTCACTGTCCCAGAGCACTCCACCCAACCTCACTGAAACTTTTCCGATCCTCCGGGTTCCTTTTGTCTCCAACAGCATGTGGCTCTAGAAGGCATTTACTGGAGAGTATGTCCAGATCCCAGAGAGTCAAGATTTTGAGCCAGAAAGAAGAGCAGTCTCAAAAAACAGTATAAGGTCCCTTTGGGGCAGAACAAAATATAAAAGCATGAAAATAGGAAGAACTGGGTTGGAGTCAGATTGGAGAGACCCTGAAATGCCAAGCATAGGCCCCCAAGAGTGGCTGAACAGGAAAATACCTGAGTAGGGACCTTGGGAAGGAAGTGATATTAAAAACTTTTATAAATGGCTACACTCAAGTCTGGATGAGGAATATTAGGATCAGAACTTGAGAGTGGCTGATTTCCAGGTCTGTGCTTAAGCAATCTAGTAAGCTGGGCTACTTACACAGCTCAAAAGATTTACAAACACATTAGGAAGGCTCAGCAGAGCCAAAAACCAGCCGTGCTCCCCAGTTCCAGGCTCGGGCTCCTGCACCGAAAGGCTGCAGTAAAACTGAACCATTGGCCCCTGGCCACGTAATGAATCAACTAGAGTGAGAATGCTTCATGAGCGGAGTCCAAACAAGTTCCCATCGGGGCCCACAGACCAGCTCCTAATTAATAGGCTCTTGGCCCACAAGTACGAGAAAAAATGTTTGCAACAATAAAAGGAAGGCAGCGATCACAATGGGGGAGGGGCTGACGAGGAAAGCAGACGGGAAAATGGGAAAATTATGATGGGAAGATGGACCCAGGTCTAAAGTTAGCTGGTGAAGCAATAACTCAGACCTTTATTTATTTGTTCAAGTCAGATGTGAACAACTACATAAATTTGAGTCCTGGTTTTGAAATTCAGTCTACACAGCAGAATATGAGAAAGCACCATGTTGAGAGGATTCAAAAACACAGACAAATCTCTGTCAATTAGTATTTCTAGATGGGCCAGTTTCCTGCACTGTTAGTGCAGGGACTAGGAGAGTTCATACAATGGCCATAAGTTATAATTATTATTCTTCATAAAAATTATATAAATGTAGGCTGATCATCTTTAAAGTCTCAAAGAGCCAAATATAAATAAACCACAGAAGACAAATTCAATTGAAAAAAGTTCTGATATAATTCTTCTACATGTTATATGGAATCCTTGGAAGAATCACTACACCAAGTATCCAAAGTAATATTGAAGGTAACAAAAGAGATGTTTGGTCTTAAATGTAAATTCAAATGTAGAACGTCTAAAATAACAGAGCAAATTGAAAGTATATATGTAATTTGTAACAGCAGAAAATAAGTTAGTTTGTAAATACTGTATTCTTCAGTGAAGTAAGAAGACTATAAAGAATAAAATGTTGGATGGTCCTATCACCCAGGTCACCTTTAAAGATAATGTTTTCAGGATAGCAAAAATGAGCAAGGAGTAAGCTCTACACATATGACTAAACCATTTGTTGTTAGACTGGAGCCAGTACTTTTATTTATAGAATTCACAAATCAAAATAATTATATATCAGTACAGGTAAGAATACCAAATATTATTTCACAACTGCCACTATATGTTTCTTCTTCTCTGATAGCCTGGGGGTCACCAAAGACGGAGAAGTGAGTAGTCACACCGCTGGAACTCTACAATTTCTAATGCACAAGCCTTCTCAGAAGTCTTTTCCTCCTCTCTTCATTTCTAGAGGATGAAGGACCACAGAGAGGGGTTGGGGCTGGTGTCTAAAGCACTGGTGTCTAAAGCACTTAGAGAGGATGCCAAGAGCACAGAAGACAAGAGACTAAATTTAGAATAATCAGGAACAAGACTTCAGAAAGTTTGGAATCTTCCATTTGTTTTTACATTTGATGTGTTTTCCTGTTGCTTATCTTGTAGCATAAATGTTAGCATGCTCCCGCCAGATAATGCCCTTGGGTACCAGAGAAATTTGTAATAAGGGAAGTTACTCTTCACCGACAGCAGTAAAGTCAGTACAGGCAGCTATACAGACTTTCAGTGACAGTCAGTCAGTGCTCTTAAAATGTGTTAAGTTGGCTTTTTAGAACCTATAACACCTCTTATAATAGAAACAACATTACAAATGGAGTTTGGATCCCAGCACTAGTTCAGAAAGCCTATTTAATAAAGTTTCTAAATATTGTGTATGAATTTATAATGAAAAGTAGATAATATTAGAAATGACTTCTTAGCAAATCATGAAGTTTTAAGTATGGGTTACAATTGAGGAAAAACTACAAAGGCTACCCAGGGAAATTAACTTGTTAAAGTATTTTCAAGGCAAAAGGTGTTCTGAATTCCTTCTTAGAACTTGGAGCTTGAGAGAAAGTCTCTGTTACATACACACACACACCCCAGGTGCTACAACAGAACATGTCCACTCAGGGAATTCTTGTTCTCGGGGACTCCAGGGGGAGAAAAAGCTGGGGGTTCTCATGCGTAGGATGTCTCCACATCAGGAATTTTTAATTAAGAAAAAAATACTTAATTTCTTAAATGATAAAGGAAATTTTCTTAAAAGATAAAGGAAGTTTAAGTCAAATTCCTATCTTTCCTACCTTTCCTCCTAGATTTTACATTATTGCTATACCAGCCAGGCTGACCCCTCAGAGATGTGGCCTCCCAGATGTTTGGCTTTGGAGGGGCACCCTCGCTTTCCTGGGCCTTCATTTATTCAAATTAAAAAAGAGGACAGTAACAGCTGACATGTCATCCTCACAGAGTTGTGGTCAGCACAAAAGGAAATAATAATACTGCCTCCTTTCTGTATGATATGTCAGCTTTTTCAGTGTGTTCACACATTTTATTCTCTTGCCAACTCGAGGAAACTAACTCTTTAGACTTTAACACCCTCCATGAGGCCAAAACAGAAAAAAAAATATGTTAAGAGGCCCTTGGCAGCTCACCCAGCCAACCCCTACACCTCAGTCAGCTCCCACCCTTTGCTGCCCTAACACCAGCTGGTACCAGGAAAAACACTCTTTTTTGCTTCTTCTTCACTCCTAGTAGAAGTTCATAAAGGAGCCTGAAGTTTTGAGAGTGGGGAGAATTAAGGAGAATATTATCCTCACTCACTCTTACAGATAAATTCCCCTACATCTCCAGCGACACCCACAGGATCGTACCCAGTTCAACTCCCTCGGGTACCTGTTTAATGGGTCCCTGTCACATCAAAGTGCCCCTCTCCCTTCACGCGGTGACAGGGCTGCCCTAATGCCAGTCATTCATTAATTTCTTGCCTGACTTCCTCTGTGGTCACTCTTGACTCACATCTCAATGGAGACACACCAACCACACAAAAGAGCCGTGACTCAAACAGCAGTCAGTGAAACCAAACTCAACAGTGTGGCCACTTAGTTAATTATAAATCATCTGTATTCTCTCCTACTCCTTAAGACCAGAATTTGCCCTTCCCAAAGCAAGTCCACATCCTCCCTTTGAGTAATAGGTTTGACAACCCCAACTCAAACACAAGCCTGCCAAGTGCACAGACTTATCAGGGCTGCTTGGAGGGAACGAGGGAAGGAGCAGAGGGAAAGAACAATGGCGCCCTGACTGGAGGGGCGGCGTTATCGGCCTGCCATCAGAACAGGGCCGGCACCTGTTTTTCTTTCTGCGGAGCATGCAAGCTGGTTCCAGTGTACAGTACCAGGTGGTGTCAAAGGCTGCTCCTGGGCCCCTCTGTTTGTGAGGGCTGTTGACACAAGGTGGAGTCCATGTGATGTAGGCTGATTCCCGCCCTATTTTTCTGATAGCCATAAATGAGGAAAACACTACAGGTGGGCCCCTTTGCCCAGAGCTGGGGAGTTTCATCTTTTTGCGGAGGAGGCTTTATGCATCATGGGAAGAGCTGTGCCTTCCCCTCCAATGGAATGATATGCAAGGTCACTGGAGAGAGTGCATTACAGAGAAAAGGTATTTTAGCGAAACATCACATACAACTGGTACCAAAGAGGAAAGGAAGTAGGAACTTAAGAACTGCTACACACCTTGAGGCCTATGGCTCCTCAGTCAAACACGCATCTCGTCAGAAGACCTACCTCCCAGGCAAAGGAAGAGCTTGACACCCACCCTACAATCTAGCTTGAAGGCCAGAATATGCCTTGAAATATGAAATTTTTATTGGAAAGGGATGAACCACAAGTCAAAATAAAAGACTTCTAGCAAGGAGCTTTATGTGTGTGCCCTTCCAGGATGGGATTTTAGACAAAACCCAGGGAAGTTTCTTCAAACTATTTGAAGATTTTGTGATGGAGGGGTCTGGGAGTAGAATCAGGTCTTAGGGATTCTGGGAGATTGGGAAGGGTGTAATTTTCCTTTAGATACAATTACAAGTCATGAATCCAGGCTTTTTTTGAACTAGTGTGGGCTTTGGTATCAGGCTGAAATTCTAGCTCCTTCACTCACTAACCTGTAAAGCTGAACAGGTGGCTGAACCTCCCTGAGCCTTAGTGGTGCCCGCTTTAAGTATGTAGGCCACATCCAAGGAGAACCATCAGCATCAGCAAGTTCATGCATGTGACTGCACAGACCCAGTACACAGTGGGTTAACAGATGTTCATCTGCTTCTTCTTTCTTCTGCCTTCAAGCTGCTCCCTCTTCTTCATCCTGCAGCAATGCATTTTCTTTGAAATGTAGTAGAGAACCAGGCCAGAAAACAAACAGCACATGCATATGTTGCCAACCAATGTAAAGAACATTTCCTTTGTTGGTTTTTTAGCATGGAGCCAATGCAGTGCATAAGAGAACAGTTTATGGGAGCAGTTGGTCTGGATTCAAATTCCAGCTCCATTTACAGGTTCTGGGCCTTGGGCCAATTATTAATCTCTCTAGGCCTCTGTTTCTTCATCTATAAACTGGCGGTAGTACTATAAACAACATATGTTTGTAGAATCAAATGAAATAATCCAAACGAAGTGCTTGACATAGTGCTTGGCATATAATAAGCACTCAGTTAATGCTGGCTATGGTTGGTATTTATGGCATTATCATTATTGTTACGGGTATTGTTGATTTTATTATTATAATAACCCTCAACATTATCCAGATTGGTATCAACAAGAAACGTATTCAACTCTTTGAACCTCTAACTTATTGTCTTACTATTTATTAATACTAATAGTGGTATTGATGGTGATTTTCCCCTCTACTTCCTATGGGTCACTGGCTGTGATAAAACTATGTTTAATTATTGAATTGGAATCAGGCCTGTGCTAGGTACTTCCCATGAATTACCACACTGGATCCTCATAATAACCTATGAACTCAGGTACTTTTATCTTCTCATTTCACAGCCCAGGTGGGAAAAAAAAGGTTTAGTGAGAGGAGATCATTTACTCTAGATCATACTGTAAGTGGCAGACGTGAGAAGTCCTAAAACTAGGCGGGTTTCAGGGGCCAAAGGGTTAGATCAATGATGATCCCCCAAATTCCCTTGCTGCTCCAACACCTATATTCTAAACTGATCATAATTTTGCTTTATTACCATCTCCTGTAAATGCGGATGTATCATAGTGGATTGAGTTTAATGTATAAGCTATTGTGAGTTTTATAAACTGAGTGAGTTTTGAGTTTTTGCTCTAGCAAATTCTATGTAAGTAGACTCATTTCTGTCTGTGTCTCTCCTCCCTTTGCTCCCAAAGCCTTAAAGAACTCTTCCTCAAGCTCAGGTACCTCACACCCCTTCTCATGCCCTTCCCAGCTTCTTCCTCCACCAATAGTCCACACAACCTCCCCTCATCCCTCCCAAGCCTGCTCCTAGACCTGTCTCAGATTCTACCTGCCACTAAGGCTATTTGTCAAGACATTATCAAGACCCAATTCCAATCTACACTGCTCTGAGTCCAAAGTCACCTCAAAAGGGCTGAAAAGAACTCTACAAATACTCTTATCCAGGCCACTAGATCCATACACTCATCACTCCTTCTTGAGGACAGGGATTCTTAGACAGTTAATGCGCATGGAAATTATCTGGGAATCTTGCTAAATATAGATTCTGATTTGTGGCTCTTGGAGATTCTGCATTTCTACAAGCTTCCCGGAGATGCTGCAGGTCCCTGGCGGTCCCTGATCGCACACTTTATCTCAATCATGCCTCTCGACATCCCTTCAAAGAAGGCATATTGGCCACATCTTATAGATGAGAAATGGGCTGAGAGAGGTTGAGACAGACCCAAGGTCCTGAAGCTGGTGTAGCAGAGTAGCAGATGAGGGATCTGAAACCAGCCAGACCTTTCTGACTTCACACAACAAAAAAGAAAAGAAAAAAATACATATACATATATGTGTGTATGTCTGCATATGTAGAATGATATTGAAGATATTTAACTGCCCATCTCATTTCAGGAACATGAACACCCATCAATGGCAGGAGAAAACTTCAGTCCTGAAGGTTGTCAGCAGCTAATAAACATTCAGTCCTCAGGTGTGAATAGGAATGGACGAGGGAGGCTGTTCCTTTCATTAAGCACAGGCCCTGGGGAGGTCTTTCCAGAGTTTTCTCCTTGGAACTCCACACTTTACTTATGTTACTAATGAAACTTACCGACTCAAACACCTATTTTTCTCTAGCAACCCAGTTCTGAAGAGAACCTCACAGTGAGAGGCATTTCATAATTAGTCTAAATTAGGAAAGTAAGAGTCTGGATGATGGGGCTCACTAGTGGTGAGTCACTGACCTCCCACAAAGCAGGAACAGGGTATTGCAGAGTCTGCAGGAAAGGGGACACAGCCTTTGCTTCTTCTAGGAGGGGAACCTCTGCAATAGCCACAGGTAGTCTGATGCTGGATGTCTTTTAGGGGCCCTATAATCTAGCTGGAATATGTGTATAGGGCGGAAGGGAGGTGCAGGAAGATACAAATTAAACAGAAAACTCTGACGATAAAGCAGCGACTGCACGGCAGACTACCAATGGGCAGCACCCCCCACCCACCCCCGGAGAGCAGACTAGGTAGCACGAGAGCCCAAAGGAACAGGACGTGGGCCGAGACCTAAAGGAATAATGGGGTTTGGAGAGAATGTTGTTCCAAAGGCCCAGGGAGTGGGGAGTGCACCTAGGGTATCTTCAGGGAGCAGTGGAGAGGGCGGAGGGACCCCTGCCCAGGAGACAGGGCAGAGAAGCCTGGGTGGGATGCCTGCCAGCTGGAGGGCTGATTACCCTGGGGTCTTCGGAAGCCAGGCCAGAGAGCGTGGTTGTCATCCTGCAGTGGAAGGGCTTAAGAAAGGCAGCAGCCAGAATGATAAGCAGTCAACAGGGCACCTACCATTAGGAAAAGTGGCTTTGGATCCCGGCCTCACTATTCAATATATAAAAAAAGAAAGAATCACACCTGTGTGAACCTAAGCTACTTTTATTAGTAACTTGGGCAGAATAATGGTTTCTCATCGTATTCTTTCTGCTGGCCCTAGTTAAAAATAATAATGAATAAAAGAACAAGGTGAGGGGGATGCTAGTGGCGTGGAGGAGGGTCAGTGACAGGCAGCTGGGCACCTGCCGGCTCTGACCCATGGGTTGTTTCAAGGTGGCGACTCACAGGCTGGTCCCAGAGCTGGTCAAGGGCACTCAGCCAGCTGCCCCATGTCCAGTGTTTCCCTAAAAGTAGGGGTGTGGAGAGGAGGTGGCCAGCTCTCCAGTGACAGGCTTGTCCCAGGGCCCTCCTGGGCCCTGCCTGGCATTAGAAGGAAAGGAACCAAGTCCCAGCCAGCCTGAAGAGGCAGAGATGGGGAACCTCTCCCCAGGCAGCTGCCATTGCTCTCTGCACAGGGCCTTCCAGAGGGGCCAGAGAGGAGCGAGTACAGGCAGAGCGGAGACTACTGCAAGCAGGACACAAGCCAGGGGTCCAAGTGAAGGATATTCAGTGTGTCTTTTTCGCTAACGGATTAGATGAACAAATAGCACAAGGCCTGGCAGAACAATGGGCCTAAGAAGGGGCCGGGCCAGAAAAGACGTGAGTCTGAGGCTCCTGCCCCCAGAGCACAAGGACCAAAGGCCACCTGGATGAAAGGTCTGAGGCTGGGAGTGACCTGCTCCTTCCGGGTGTATTTCAAAGGTTGCTCCTGGCTTCCAAGCTCTGAGAACCATAAGCCTTCAATGATTCATTATTCAGTTCAACTCAGCTTCTATTTAGAAAACAAACATTTCCTGCATATCCATCCAAGTGGGATATGTCTGCATAATTATGCTACTTACCATCACAACAACCCTGTCCTTTAGATATATTTAATCCCCATTTAACAAATGATGACATTAAGGCTCAGAGAACTTGCTCCAAATTCCAGGATTCATTCTCCAGTCTCCCTGAAGCCCAGCCCACCATCATTTTTCCCAAGATGTCAGTATCAAAGCTTTCTTGCTACTGGTTTTCTTCATAGCCACAGGTAACATTTGGGACCTTGTTCCCTCCTGTTGTGTTTGCCCATCAGGACACACCTACCATTAGCTCGATAGACTGAGCCATTCCCAAGGAGAACTATAACTACCATTACCACAACTACTAGTAAACACGCCTTTCATTCCCTGAGCATCTACCGTGTGCTCACCACAGGAGTTTATATATATGATTTGACTTCATTCTATAATTATACTTATTTTATATGTTAGGATACTGAAACACAGAAAGATAAATCCATTTGCCCAACATCACAGGGGCAGTAAGTGGTGAAAGTGAGATCCGAATCTGTAAACTTTGAATCCAGCACATGCAGTTTTGAGCACTGGACTTGATGCACACACATACGCACCCCAACCTGTTCTCCTTATTCTTTAATCATTTTGAAAATGCTCACTAACAAGAGGAGAATGACATTTTGGAAATGATCAAAACAGGGAATAAATACCTGACAAACTTTTTCCAGGGTCTTTCTACAGGAAATGGTACCACAATTTACCATGTTGCTCCAGCCAGATATCTGGGTCCTCTTGATTCAGTATATTTTCATATACCAGTACGTGTTCTGACAACTGTGAAACAGAGTCTTATTTAAACAAAGTCATAGTTATTATGTGCAACAGAATCTGAATCCATTAAAGTGGTGATTATTCCTCCTGAGCCACAGACATGAGTCTGTATTCATTAGCCATGAAGCTCATTATACACATCAGGCTAAGGCTGATTGTCGGGGGCCATCCATCCTCTGAACAAGTGAGCTATGGGCCTAAAACAAATAGAAACTTTTATGACTAGCCACATTGTTTTCACTTCTAAACAAACCTACAGGAAAGAACGCCCATTACCAACATATTTGTCAATTGTAAAGTGCCATCATTAAAACCAACAAAGTTTAAACCTTCTGAGTGTTCAGAGTTCAGAATTTGGGGAGCTGGGATGGGAGCTGGAGGAGGAGGGGGCACTCTTTAAAAAGAGTATGGAAGCACCCTCCATCTAATCTAAGAAAAATTTCCTAACCTTTAAAGAGCCGTGTATTCCTTAGTGAGAACAGCAGAATGCAAAGCAATTATTATTCTAAAATTTGTCAGCATGACATTTGTATGGGGAAAAGAAATGCAAAGTGGCTCACCTATCACAGCTCAGATCCCCAGCTTGGCCAACGGGAGGTGGTTCCTAGTGTCCATGGGATCTGGGGGCCCTGACGGAGGCCAGCAGGGTCTCCCCCAGTAGCTTTCAGCATCACAGCCCCCCTTAAGTCCCCAAGACTCACCCTCCACATCCTTTACAAACTGCACAGATTGATAAAAAGACACCGTCTGACTCTCTAGTACCCTACTGCCGGCCTCACCATGTTTACTTTTATCCATATTGTAAATATTCCCTTGACTTCGCTGAGACCTTTCATTTTAAAGTGTTTGGAGCCAAGCAGCCTTCCGGCATCAAAAACCTGAAGTGCTAGAAGAAGCTCCCAGCTTCCACTGAAACAAGCATGGTCATGGTCTGATTTTGAAAAGCTCTTTGGCTCAGAGCTTAGGAAGCCCTCAGAGCCTAGGAGAATGGAGCTGCCAAATGCAATCGGAACAGGGAGTGCTCTGTGCTCTGTGACACCACTGTTTGCTCTGTGGTTTGCTGTGCCCATGAAATGATCCTGGCCACCCAGAGCAACAAAAGTAGCCGAACTTCACGTCTGCAAGAAACTGAGCTGCTCAGGAAATATATAAAGCCCTGTTCTCGGAAAGCAATAGTTTAAAGTATTTGTCAAAATACCACCATGAATTTTTTTTTAACTTTGCAAAGCTATTTTCACGTTATAGAGCTGTTCACACTAACAGCGAAAGAGCATTGCATCCTGTTAGGTGTTGCTCCACTAAATCCGTTATGGAATACTTGGTTCTAACTTTATTTTAAGAAAGTATAAGGGGTAATGTAAAAAACCAATAGCCACCTTAAAATGAAGGTGACAAGCACTCTATCCACAAATAATCAGAAGATCAGTAGGTTTGACAGATATTAACATTTCTATCCTTTCCTTAATGCTTGTTTATTTAGCTGAAGGCCTACATGTGTGATGTTCCATTAGCATATCAAAAGATAGTTGTTTGTTTCTTAACTTGCACAGTGATGAATTCTACATTTTCTTTCTTTGTTGAGGAGAGGTATTTTGAGAATGATGCTGTGGAAAGAGGAAGGGGTTTGAAAACAGAAGGATGTTAATTCACTTTCAGATCTGACCATTTCACTCCATAGTCTGGGCACATTAATTTCACACCTCTGAGCCACTGTCTCTTTTTCTACAAATTGATGTCACAGGTTTGTACTGTTAGTAAAATAAAATAACATATGCTGAGCTCTGCCATGCAGTAGGAGCCTCGTTATTTTTCTGATCCTTTCTTGTGGTAAGTAGTCACACCTGGTGTTGGAGTCTTCCCCCAAGCCCACTTGCCTCTGACCTGAGAAACAGGGACATGTAAGGCCTAATCACTCAGGGTGGCGCTGGCCAGGCCCCACATTGCAGAGATGTCTTCTATTATTCCCAAATTCTTCTCATTTTTTAACGCCCTCTGACATTTTCCCCAGGTCAAAGGAAAGGGTATGAGCTTTACAATAAAAAAACAGACATTCTGATTGGCCAGCTGGTTGAATACTCGCGAATTGCCCTTCTGTGTCCTGAGGGATGATGTCAGTGCTCCTAAGGAATTCCTCACCCAGCATTCTTACTTTCCTCACTGAAACCTGGGTTGGTCATTACAACTGTGTTTATGGGATTGTAAAATTAAGAGCTGAAAACAAACAAACAAATATCTATGTGTTTGTGCTTCCCTTGAGTTGTTACGATTTTTAAAAGGTAACTGGTTTTAAGTTACATATTCCTTGTATCCTATCCACCCCTCAAATGCTAGCTTTCATATTTTGTCAACTTTGAGGGCCGACCTATTGACCCAGGTCCTGGTGTGCCCACAGTCAAGCCGGAAGGGCCACCCTTCCCACTGGCTTTGCAATCAGGAGGTTGACAACCACTCAGCCAGCCACCCATCAAAGTCCCTGCTGGTGACTCCCCCAGCAAGCTGCCTCCCTACCCCCACTTTCCAAACATCTTGGGCATCTCAAACAATAGCAATTACACTCAGGTTGTTTAAACAAACAGCAGCACAATTCCCCAGTCCAGAGCCCCAGCTGAGGGATTCCCTTGGGCCCACTCTCACCACCTCCACCCCCGACCCCAAGCCACTTTCAGGCAAGACAATGGCTCGACATTTACAGTGGGCAGTTTTGCGCATCTAAATGTTTGCAGACACTTGGTGAAGTGTCCCAGACTAAGTTTCCAAAGGACAATACCACCACATTGCATTTGTTTAAGCAGCTAATCCCAGATAAGAAGGGGGAGCCTCTCCTCTTCAAAAGCCAAGAATGCAAGACCTAGGCTAGAAGTGATGCTGAGGTACGCTGGGGCAAATTCCACTGGATCAGGGAATAACTGATTCCCTCTCTCCACTCCCACCCTCCCTTCGAAGACTGGACTTATGCTACAGAAAACATGAACTCAGGGAGTTGGTAGGATTTTTAGAGTATTTCCCAAATAAGACACCTGGGACAAGGAAGGGTGCAATTTTCAGTTCTGCACCTGGGCTGCCCTAGGAGATCCACCGGTCCCTGTGGAAGGACTGACTATACCTTCCACACTGGGCAGCCGACATCACACGAAATCCCAGTCAGTGCCCAGTGCCTTACATTTCCTGTTGGCAGGTTGAAAAGAAAAAGAACCCATCATTCCAACCTCCAAGTCCCTCCAATATATTTCTGCAAGGGCTGCTGCCAAACCTGTTAAGACCAACTGACAGCTCGATGGGTACCATCTACAATTCATTTACTCACCCAACAAATATTTATAGATTATCTACTTAGATTGAATCCATAATAATACAGGGTTAGGAAACAAAGGTGAAGTCTAGACTCTCACATGTGATTGAAAGTGATAAATATCTTAAGAGAGGAGCAAACAAGGACACTGAGAGTTCACAGAAGAGATGACTTCTGGCTGAGTAGAGGTAAACAGATCAAGCACACTTCTTAAGGGAGGAGCCCTTTGAGCCAGTCCTTGCAGACTGCCATCAGCAAGATGAGACTCTGCCTATGGACAGGCTCTTTGCCACATATCTCTCGTTTTGGCTACTTCTCCTGGATCCTTCATCCATTAAAGCAGAAGTTCTTATATTTTCTGAGTCAGAGACTTAGGGAATCTCTTGACTCTTTCTAGAAAAATGTACATATACCAAAACACGACACACAATTTCAGAAGATGCCCAGATTTACGCAGGAAGCACAGATTAAGAATCCTTAGGCTTGAAGTTGGTATTGGCAGGCTCATTTTTGATAGGATTGAGAGGAAAAATCTCCATCTATCTATCCTTTATATTTTCATCCATATTTTTGAGTTAAATAATATATATGTGATCTACAAAACCATAAAGGAGAAAAAGAAAGGGCCTCTTTGCTTTCCATGTCATTTAAAAAGCCCATTGATCTAAAGAGCAATATCTTGGGAGAAATCAGAGAGGCATCTGGACACAAGGCTGTCATATTTCACCTACAAAAGCTTTCTGGCCTTTTGTACCTTCTTTGGGTTGCAAATTCTGAAGCAAGTTTTTCAAAAGCTCCAAAATGGACACTCTGAAATTATCACAAATTCACAAAGGAATCTAAAGCAGACTTCAGCATTTCCCTTTTACAATATCTGAGAGCCATGAATCCAGGTGAAAAGATTCTGACTTAAATGATATTCCGCCAAAATGGGACAGTGTGTGTCTCCCAGCCTTGTTCAAGTCCACATGTCACACATGTTGTGTGAACAAAAAAAATCAATGATTGAGGAAATGGATGAGAGGTTTTATGATAGAACAAATATATGGGAAAGATATACATGAGGTTTTGGTGAGAGCAAAAATTTAGGTCACTTTCCACTACAGTCCATTCCAGAACACTATGTGTAAATAAAGTAGATTTTTTTAAGGATTAATTTGATTAGCTACTTAAAATATACATACTATGCAAGCTCAAAATTTAAAGACATTAGACTATAAATCCTGATAACACAGAAAAAAATTTAATTAAACTTTTAGGATAATTGTAAATTCACATGCAATAGTAAGAAGGAATACAAGGGGATCCTGTGTGTCCTCGATCCAGTTTCCCTAAATGGTAACCTCTCGCAATACTATAGCACAGTATCACAACCAGAATATTGACAGCATTCCAGTGACATGACAATGAGGATACAAAACAGATCCAGCACCACAAGGATCATTCCTGTTGCCTTTTTAGAGCCGCACCCACTTCCCTTCCACCTCACTACCTCCTTAACACCCAGCAATTATTAACTTGTTCTTCATTTCTACAATTTTCTCATTTCAAGCATGCTATATAAATGGACTCATACAGTATTTAACCTTTGGATAATGGTTTTTCCCCCCCATTCAGCATAATGCCCTTGAGATCCATCCAATTTTTGTTGTGTGTATTCACCTTCTATTTCTTTTTATTGTTGAGTAGTATTCCATGGCATGGATGTACCACTATTTGTTTACTTTTCCACTGCTGAAGGATATTGGGGTTGTTTCCAGTTTGTGGCTGACAGGAATACAGCCACTATAAACATCCATGTAGAAGTTTTTATGAAGTTTTTATGTTATCTCCAGGATAAATGCCCAGGAATGTAACTGCTGGGTCATTTCACATTTAGTTCTTTAAGAAACCAACAAACTGTTTTCCAGAGAGGCTGTATCATATTACATTCCCACCAGCAAGGTATGCTGATCTGTTGAGCATTGTCACCAGCAGAAATAGTGTTGTCACTACTTTGTATTTAGCTGTTTTGACAGGAGTCTAGTGATATTTTATTGTGGTTTTAACTAGCATTTCCCTAATGGCTAAGGATACTGAACATCTTTTCATATGCTTATTGGCATTTGTATATTCTCTTCAATGAAATATATCTTCTTGTCTTTTGTCCATTTTCTGATTGGATTGTTTGGTGTTTCTACTATTGTTTGGGGGTTCTTTTTACATTCTAGGTACTAGTCCTTTGTTGGACATATGCTTTGCAAACATTTTATTCCAGTCTCTAACTTATTTTTTTGCCCATTTCTCAAATGGTTTTCCACAGAACAAAAGTTTTAAATTTAAATGAAGTACCATTTATCATTTTTTTATAGATCATGTTTTTGATGTCAAGTCCAAGAATTCTTTGCCTCACCCTAGATCTTGATGATTTTAACCTATTTTTTTTTAATTTTTATTTTTTGAAGCCTATATCAATTTAGACCAGTTTTTATATAAGGTATGAGACTTAGGACAAAGTTTACTTTTTTGCCTATGGATGTCCAATAGCTTCATTACTATTTATCAAAAAGACTATCTTTCCTCCATTGAATTTTGAACCTTTGGCAAAAATTAGCATCTATTTCAAGTTCTCTAATTTGTTCCATTGATCTATGTACTTATCTCAGCCAAAAGCCACAATTTTTGTGATTTTTGATTAGTATGGCTAGATAAATCTTGAAATCAGGTAAACTAGATCTTCCTACATTCTTTATCTTTTTCAAAATTGTTTAAGCTATTTTACTTCTTTTGTTTTTCCATAAAAACTTTAGAATAATTAAATCTTACTGGAATTTTGATAGAAATTGAGTTAAACCTGTATTTCAATTTGTAGAGAATTAAAATCTTTACTCTGCTAAGTATTCAAATTATGAGCATGGTATATATGTTCATTTATTTAGGTCTTGTCTGATTTCTTTCACCAGCATTTTGTTGCTATCAGCATATGAGTCCTATACATGTTTTGTCAGATTTATATCTAAGTATTTCTTTTTTTTTGAATGACTATAAATGGTATATTTGTTTGTTTCCATGTTTCATTGTTAATATATGGAAATACAATTGATCTGTGTATATTCACCTTGTATCCTGTATCCTAGCTGAATTACCAGTTCTAGGAGGGTTTTTTAGAGTCCTTGGGATTTTCCATGTAGATAATTTTGTTATTTGCTAATAGGAACAGTTTTATTTTTTATCTTTTTATGATTTTTGCTTTTTATTTCCTTCTTTTGCCTTATAGCATTGGATAGAACTTCCAGCACTATGTTGAATGAGAGTAGTCACAGCAGACATCCTTACCTTGTTCCTGATCTTAGGAGGAAAACATCAGTCTTTCACCGTCAAATATAATGCCAGCTCAAAGTACTTTATACATGCTCTTTATCAAGTTGAGGAGGTTCCCTGCTGTTGGAGTTCTGAAAGATTTTCATCAAGAATGTAGAACTTTGTCAGATATGTTCATTGAAATAACTGATGGTTACAATCATGTGATTTTTCTTTTCTAATCTGTTAATGTGGTGGATTACCTTGTTTCATTTTTCAAATATTGAACTAGTCTTGCAATGGCTAGAATAAATACCACTTGGTCACTGCATATAATTATTTTCATATACTACTGAATTCTATCTGCTCACATTTTATTAACAATTTTTTAATTTGTATTCATAAAGAATATTGGTCTGTGGTTTCTTTTTTGTATTGTCCTTGTCTCATTTTGGTATCAGGGTAGCATTAGCTTCATAAAATGAATTGGGAAGTGTTCCCTCTTCTATTTTCTGGGGGAAAAAATTGTGTAGAATTGGTGTTAATTCTTGTTTAAAAATTTGATAGAATTCTCCAGTGAAACCATCTGGGTCTAAAGATTTTTGTGGTTGTTAGAGGATTAATTATAAATTCAATTTCTTTAATAATTATAGGGCTATTTGAATTAACTATTCTATATTGCATAAATTGTGGTAGTTTGCATTTTTTAAGGAAATGGTAATTTCATCTAAGTTGTCACAGATCTAAATTTACAGGTGTAGAGTTGTTTATAGTATTCCCTTATTATCCTTTTGTTGTCTTTGGGTAGTAGTGATCATTCTTTCTTCTTTTTCTCTCTTCCTAGAGGTTTGTCAATTTTATTGATTTTTTAAAGAGGCAGCTCTTTGTTACATCGATTTTCTCTATTATTTGTTTTCAATTTCACCATTTTCTGCTCTTAATTTCCTTCTTTTTTGTTGTGAGTTTATTTTCTCTTCTTTTCTAGTTTCTTGAGGTAGGAGCTTAGATTATTAATTTTCCTCTTTTCCAATGTAAGCATTTAATGCTAAAAATTTTCCTCTCAGTACTGCTTTAGCTGCATCCCACAAATCTTGATATATTGTATTTTCATTTTCATTCAGCTCAATATATTTTTTTGTGTTCCTTGAGACATCCATAAAAGGACTTTTCTCTTTTTGTTTAGTTTCTAAATGTTTGCAGATTCTCCTGATACCTTTCTGGTATTGATCCCTAGTTTGATTCCATTTTGGTCATAGATACTCCATAGGATTTCAATTCCTTTAATTGTATCATTATATGTATCTCTGCACATATCTTTAAATGTATCTTTAATGTATTATATATTTTGTAAATTGAGTTTACTTAAAAGCTGTCTACCAATATCCCCAAAATCTTATTTTTGAGTACTTTCAGCATTCTGTTTATCTGAAGACACTGTCCCTTTAGACTTTTTATTAGATAAGGCTATTTTCCAGAGAATACAGCTGAATCTTGGATTAAGCAGTCTTTTTCACCTGCAACCTTGAAATAAAAAAAAAAAAAAAAGCCACCATCTCTAAATGTCCATCCTTTGATGCCACATCGTCTTCCTGTGCCAGACTGTCCTCCAAATGAGACAGAATTGGAAGGTAATTAAACAGAGGGATTTGGGGTAAGGTGAAGGTCTTTGCTTTCCTAAATATCAACTAAGGAGCTCATAATAACATACCCCCATTTTCACCTCTCTGTCAGTCTTAAAGAGCCATGCACAGCAAAAAAGAAAGTTTAGGATCATTTTTTGAAACGCCCCCAGCTGGTAAGAAATGTAAAACTGAGAAAATATTTACCAGGAAAATTGGTAAGATCAAGAAGAGGGATGAGAACAGGAAAAGGTTCCCATTCCTCCAATTGGCTTTTCCAGTTTTAACTGCCACCATTTTGTAACAGTAAACTATTAACTCACTCTGGGCTCTGAAAATCCCTTGAACTGCTTCTGCAGCTCAGGTGAGTGGGACCTACGTATTTTGTAATCTGTATTTCTCAAAATACTTGTTCGTTAATCCCAATAAAAAACAGAAGCCTGCGTCCATACATTTTACTGGATTACTCAGAGAGGGATGGGCGCTGATTCACTTCCAAAAGCTCTGATGAGCAGGCCAGGGATGTTTTCCCAGTAGAGATGCATCCCTCTACCCCCAGCCCCCCTGCTTTTCCCCTCCCAGGATAAACACAAAGCAGAGACCAAGCTCCCAGCGGGATGACCTATAGGTGACCCTTGGACTGACCTAACACTCTGGTCACTCTCACCGACAGGTTTGTTTATCTTGGAACCTCGGAGCCTCTGCACCCAAAAGCTTCGTCTCTAGACTCCAAGTCCTCCCAAGCAAGCTGTCAGTCACAGCTTAAGTGTGTGTGGGACAGTTGCATGATAGTCAAAGTTTATTTACCAAAACCTGATGTTTATGCTGTTCGGCAATGGGGAGGGGCTACGAGCTGCTGAATCTAGTAATTGGAGAGCCAACTAAACGTCTCCATCAGGCATTAGCCCTCACACCATAGAATTATCAGTGGACCCTGATAGCGCATCTCTCCCTGGGGGATTAAAGGTCCCCAGGTGATCTGAATTTGGAATCTCCAAAGAGGAGTCTGTGGTCAGGCCACTCCCGTGGAGCTTCTTTTAATGAAACCTAAGTGGCACAATGACATCTGAGGCAAGAGAGAAGCTTTGGCCTCTAACCTCTGAGCATCACGGTGTGGCTTGCCTGCTGGGACTATGGGCGAGTTTACACTTGGTAATGATATCTTGATATTTACCTAAAGAAAACATAGATGGTGTCCCTAGTTTGGGCACTGGATGGAGGGATGATCGATAAAGCCAAAAACAAGGATGGGTGTAAAAATTTTACTAAATAATTTTTTAGACTTTTTCCCCCTGATACAATCACTTAAGGAGCCCCACCTGACATATAGAAGTCTCTACTCCTATCCACATTTCAGTGGTAATCCCAAAGGGATTAAGCCTATTTAGAAGACCGGATTCATCTGTACTCAGGCCTAGACCTACAGTTTCTTTTGAGATGTCATTTTCCAATAGTTAAGTACAATGAACATGGACTGTTAGATAAATGAGGCCAGATCAAGAAAGATGACAAGGTTGATCACAGAAAAGGGCTTTCCCCCTGCCTCCTAGTAGAAGATTTCAAATAGATCTGCATCTCCAAGGAATGCTTTTATTTGATAGACCAGATGAAAAGAGTGAGAACTGTCCCTTCCGAGGGCAGTGCAGAAAGAGTGCTCTCATCCCCTTTTATCCCATTAAAGTCCTGCTGGTCAGTGACTGAGAAGGCCCCTCTATTATCAGCCTTGGCTTAAATAAACCTTCTGCCCCTGCACCCAGCCGCCTCCCTCCGTGCTGCAGGCCCCATCCATCACTGTCACCTTTGTAGAGTGGCTGCCATGACAGTTCATGATCATTAACCAGCCCTGGTGTGCTTTGTGTTAAAGTTAAGACACTTCAAACGCAGAAACTCCACAGTTCCTTAAAGTTATAGGAGATGTGGATGTGCTGGGGATAGTGACAGCCAAAGTTGACACACAGTTTTGACAAAAGGTGAAAATGAGCCTGGGTCAAAAATGCCTCCATCTCCCTTCTCACCTATCCTCAACTCCACTCTCCAGGGCAGAAACAAGGTGGAAAAGAAACAGCATGAGAATGGGGCTACGGAGCTGTGACAGAGAGAATGTGAGCAAAGCAGTATCGCTAATTATCAGAGAAATGCAAATCAAAACTACAAAACCTCACACTAGTCAGAATAGCCACAAACGATAAATGCTGGAGAGGGTGTGGAGAAAAGGGAACTCTCCTACACTATTGGTGGGAATGTAGTTTGGTGCAGCCATTATGGAAAACAGTATGGAGATTTCTCAAGAAACTAAAAATAGACTTACCATATGATCCAGCAATCCCACTCCTGGGCATATATCCAGAGGGAACTCTAATTTGAAAAGATACATGCACCCCAATGTTCATAGCTGCACTATTTACAATAGCCAAGTCATGGAAACAACCTAAATGTCCACTGACAGATGACTGGATAAAGAAGTTGTATTATATTTAAACAATGGAATACTAGTCAGCCATAAAAAAGAATAAAATAATATCATTTGCAGCAACATGGATACACCTGGAGATTGTCATTCTAAGTGAAGTAAGTCAGAAATAGAAAGAAAAATACCATATAATATCACTCATATGTAGAATCTAAAAAAAGGAAAAAAGACACTAATGAATTCATCTACAAAACAGAAACAGACTCGTAGACATAGTAAATAAACTTATGTTTACTTGAGGGGAAGGGGGTGGGAAGGGATAAATTGGGAATTCGAGATTTGCAAATGTTAATTACTATATATAAAATAGATAAGCAAGTTTTTTCTGTATAGCATAGGGAACTATATTCAATATCTTGTAGTAACCTACAATGAAAAATATGAAAAGGAATATATGTATAAGTATAACTGAAACACTATGTTGTACATCAGAAATTGACACAACATTGTAAACTGACTATACCTCAATTTAAAAAAATCTTTTTTTAAGAGAGAATGTGAGCAAAGGACGCGGCAACACTGCTCCTTAAACTGCCAACTCCTGTGCTGGTGCCACCCCACTCCCCAGCAGAAAGGCTGGCTCCCAGAGAGAACACTCACTGAAAATACCTCCCTTCTCTCCTTGGCACCCTCATCTTCCGCAATATTTCACAAACCTTCTTACTCATGGGGTCAAATCCCTGAACCAAACAGAGACTGAAAAGTGTCTCTTTCAGTTTCATAAAGGTTTATAATATATACGTAACAGAGTGCACAAAAGGTATTTGTGTATTTGGGGGATTCTGCTTACATTTCATGATTTCTCTCCAGGCTCACTGTTTAAGGAAGACATTTGCTTTTCTTATCACGATTTTTCTGCAGCAAGGCCCAGCTTGGGGAAATGACCTTGAGAGGAAGTTTGAGAAGGAAGGGGTAGCTGGCTCTGCCAACTAGTATATAAAAATTAAATGGCAAAGAGAAAGAGAAACAAGCAGCCCATAAGTACCCTGCCATCAAAGTAAAAGAGCATGAGTGCAACTCCTTATTCATTTAAATGACGTTTATTCATTCAAATGATTCAGTCCCTCTCCTGTGCCCCAGGGCTATAAAGAACAAAAAGTGGGTCACAATTCTTAAGGAGCTTAGGGTCTGTGAAGATAAACAAAGTATCTGCAAAGGAGATAGGCACTGGAGGAGCAAAAAGTGGAGGAGGGATCAGGACAGGATGTATCAAGAAGGCCTTCCAGGGGATGTGGCCAGTTGGCTGGGTCTTAAGGTATAAGCAAGAGTTCAGCAGAAAAGGGGGAGGTGGAACATCACATGCAAAGGTACAAATTAATGACAGCTAGCATTTATTAAGCATGTACTAAAATCCAGCTATTGAGCACTTATAATGATACTGGTCTGAACTGAGATCATTGAATCCCAGAGGATTTCAACAACTTAGTTTGAAGAAAAGAGCACAGGGTATCTCAGTGATCATTTTTATACTGATTACATGTTGAAATGATCCTATGCTGGACACAGTGGGTTAAGGGAGATCTATTATTAAAATTAATTTCACCTGTTCCTCTTGTTGTCTAAAGTGATCACTAAAAAATTTTTTTTGAAATGACCTTTGTGGCTCACACTTGTGGCTTCCCTTATATTTCTGTTGTACACAGACTCTTTTCATTCTTCCCAACAACCATATGAGTTTTGTATCTTTGTTTTTCAGGTGAAAAAGTGAAGGCCTAGTGAAGTGAAGTGCCTACAGCCCACACCACAGCTGGTTAAGTAGCAGGAAAGAGGAAGTTTTCAAGGGTTCAGTGCATGTTGGCAGTTTCCAGGGCTGGAGTGGATGATGTGGAGCTAGGGAGGGAAGCAAGGAAGAACACAGCAAAGCAACTTCATCTGATACATTTATGTTTTGTTGTTTAAAAAGTCAAACAATATAAAGGAATGGAGCAACACAGAAGGATCCTTCTAACCCAACCCACTTGCTGCTGCCATTTGCTTAGTTTCCCTGAGAGGTACTCAAGGAATAACAAGCAGGTATATATGTTATAACATATAATACATATTATACATGTATGTGTATGTTTGATACACATAGCAAGCATATATAATTTGTGATATATATATATAATGTATATGTATGTTTTATATATGTAACAAGTATATATATTTTATATAAATGTATATATCAAATCTCCCATCTTGTACAAATGGCCTGGCTCCTTTTTCAGCTGTTTTTTATACGGACTAATAAAATTTTCCCGAAAAAAGGGTTCTTCTGCTTTAAAACACTTTTTATTTTGAGTAAAGGTAGATTTATTTAGACACTTCTAAAGCTACTTATTACATAGCTTCTGAGGCCCCTTTGAACTCAAAAATCCTTTGACTTTGGAGTAGTATACTTTTATTGTTTGGTTCTGCTCTTCCACCATATTATTGGTCACTGGTTTGATTTATTTAATGTGAAATTCTTGGCCAAGAACAAGGCCCTTCATTACAACATTGCTCCCGTGGGAAAACGTGATTTACTTTCCAGCAGGTCACTTTAAGATAGAGAGCAGCAAACTTGAACATAAAGTGTTCACTTGTCCAGTGTTTTTGCCTTATATATCTTTCAATACAGTGGAAGTTGAAAGAAAATTATTTCTTTTTACCAAAAAAGAATTAGGTTTCCTGCTCTTTAACTGAACAATGGCTTTTGCTTTACCCCATCTGTTAATGTTTCAAATACCAGCTTCAGCCTTAATAGTTCTGCGGCCTTAAATATGTTATTTAAATTCTATCTTAGTTGAGAAGTTAAATAGAACATAGGAATAATAACATCTACCTCATGGGATAAGGAGGAATAAATGAAGTATGTGTAAAGGTGATTAGTTTAGCTCCCTGAACATAATAGTGTAACTTACTTTAATTATTATTACTATGATTATTATTGCACTTATATTTATTGACCTTTACCATGGGCATGACATGTAAAACGGGTAAATTGTATTGCCCATTTCATAGGACTATTTTGTGAACTAAACGAAATAACACATATTAAGCCCAGGGGTGTGTAAGCATTCAATATCATATTATATCCTTATAACTTACATTATGTAAGCCATAACCTTTAGACTATAATGGCATGATGTTATAGTTGCACACTTATAGTATTAAATGTAAAAATTAATCATATTATCAAGTTTACTTTCTTAATGTTATTCTAAATTATTGCTAACCATGTTGGGCTTTTCTGCTCATAAAGGTGATTTTTAATGCCAAAGAATTCACCCTGCTTTTCCATGCCTCTCAAAGTCCTGATGCATAGCCCCTACTTAATTAAAACCCTCGTCATACCAAGGCCAGATCAGTTCTAGACACTGTTTAACAAGCTAGGGAGACTAATGGTCTGGGTCATCTCTGGACATAATTTCAACCTCCTTCAACAAGCCCTCACCCCACACCTCTGTCACCAAAGGTCTCTAAGCTTAGAAAAGTGGTTCTCAAACCCTGGCCCTGGGGTATAAGTGACCTCTAAGACAGCCTGCTTATGGCTCCTGGTACAATAGGGCAGAAACTGCTGTCATTCAGGAAGTGAGCAGAGGGCCACCCCAGGTCTGAGCTGGCCTGAGAAGCAACCACACAGCTCAGTAGCCTGTGTGCCAATTTTGCCAAGGGTTACATGGAGCCAAGTGACACACACAACTTTATCCTGACTTTGGGTATTATTATATTTGTATTTACCAGCAAGAAACTAATTGCTGTATTTTCTATTCACTCTATTCTGAAAGGACAAAACAAGAGTGAAAAGGTCGGAACCCCCGGAGAGAGCAGGGCAATGGGTGGGCACCAGCCCTGCTTTCCAGCCCACGGAGCTGGTACTGAGAGCCCTGGTCCAGGAGGAGTTAGGTCCTCACCAAAGTCCAGGCGGGTCAGTCCGGTGGGGACCACCAGGCAGCACTGAGGATGTTTGCCTCCAGATCTTAATAAAACCTTACCCCGAGAGAGGGAAAGCTCCCTGTAAGTGTGCTAAATGAACCTTGATGAAACTGGTGAAGGTGGGAAAAGGGGAAAGAATCTTTTCTGCCATCAGATTACAAGTAGGGGGAATAAATGACCATGAGCTTGGGCTGGGGGTAGATGAGGTGGGGGAATACTGCAGTCAGCCTGAAACCAAACCTTGGGCAGTCTGAATCCAAAAACAGAGATGTCGCGTTTCTGAATGAGTGACGAAGCTTTCACTGACATTGTGACATTCTGTTCTGGCCTCTCCAACAGTGCTGTTATTTATGGAGCCATGCTGGTTAAGTGCAGATGTATGTATGTCTGTACCTTTCATCCCAAAGGCATTTTCACAAATCCTAAGCGTATCAACCCCCAAGGCAGGTCAGGAGACATACCTGCAACAGTTCCCGGCACTAAGGCACTGTGGGTGACTAGGGGCAGAGGGCAGGCCAAGGAGAGACGGTTGCCCCTACTGCAGCCAGAGGGAAGCACAAAGCCTCTGCCTGTTACCAACCAAAACACAGAGGGGAGAGGTTAAAAGTCAGGAAGTGAGCATTTCTCCCCCACTGGCCCCTGGTCACAGAACCATTCCTCCTATGGGGCAAGTTCAGAGAAAACGAAGAAAGCTATAAAAAGCTGGCTTCCTGACATAGCCAATCATACCCACTGTGACACACTTGGGTGAGTCTGGAAATACATATAACCCTTTTGGAGGCAATCTGGCAGTGGCTACCAAAATGTAAATATGTATTTCTTTTGACTCAGCAATTCTTCCAGAAATTCACTCTACCAGCATACTCACTCAAGCGTATAAGAATATTCCCTAAGCATTTTATTTACTGTAGCATCTTTTTGTAAAAGCTAGAGACAATCTAAATGCCTACCAATGAAAGAATAGAGTTAAATAAACTACGGTGCAGATAAACCTATGCAGCTGTTACAGGAATGAAATAAATCTATAGCGAGAGACATGGAACGACAGTTGAGGTGGTTCTAAAAACACATTATTCAAGACTAGTAAATCATATTCTGCTGCTCCTGTGTCACACTGTTTGCATGTCAATAGAAAGCAACAGTGCCCAAAGTAAAAAGAAGTGAACTTTAATGAGCTGAATTTGCAAATATTCTCAGGCCAATTTAATAAGCACCCTCAAATCCTCAAACCCACCACCCAAAGTAAAAGCAAGCAACTAGACAATAACCCACGGTTAACTATATGACCCCATCCTCACCCTCTTCCTGCTCTCCTGATACTCTGTTCACCATGTCCTCACTTTCCTTTATAAATAGTTGTGTTGATTCTACAGACAGTCCACAACTTAATGATGGTTGAGGAAGGTCTGCATATGTATATTTTAAAGTACATATTTTTATTTTAGTTATTTTTTATTATAAAAAGGTTATCATGCTGTTTGGAATCTTTTGGAACTTACGTCTTCACTTATATGTTAAGGTTCATTAACATTGTTGTATTTTATTTAGTTCACACATCTGACTGCTGTGTAATATTTATTCATCCACTCTTTGGACATTTCCAATTTTTTGCCGTTGTGAACAGGACTATTGGATCATTCTTGTGTGTGCTTTTTACTGTTCTTGTTGTTGTTGTTGTTGTTGTTGTTGTTGTTGTTATGCAAGAATCGCTCTTTGGCATATGCCATGGAGTGGAACTGCTCTGTCATAAAGTCTGTAAACATTCCCACTTTAGGGAATAATGCCAATCAACTTTTCAAAGAGGTTGTAGGAATTTACTCCCACTAGCCATGTGTTAGAGATCTTTCGATTTGCATCCTCTCCAATATTTAGTATTGTCAGACTTTGATTTTTGCCAGTTGAAAGGATGTAACATTTGGCCAACCACTGAGAACACTGGATAGCTCTTTAAGTGGATCTTGGCCACGTGTATTTTCTTTTCTGTGAAATGCCTGCTTGTGTCTTTTGCAGATGTTTCTCTTAGGTTGTCTGTGGTCCAAGTCAGCCTTGCTGGTGCCTGACATGGAAATTTCAGGGGAAACATTTTTAAACGAAAGTCATTTTCACCTGCCAGGAGATGGGGCTGGAGGGACACACAGAATCATAAGAGGTTGGTTTTCATAGAAGGAGTTCAGCAGAAGCCTGAGCATGAAATGCTAAGCAGCAGAGACACCAGGAGGTGAGTGGGGCTGGAAGGTTAGACCAGCTGTGTCGAATTCTTCCCCTTTCCTGCCTTGTTACCTGCAGCAGCAGCAAATCCCCGGTGCCCTGTGCCAGGGGCTTCCCTGCACTTTCCACTGCACCCTGCCAGGAGCACTCAGCACCTAATGTTTAGTGTTACTTCCGCAGAGAGCAGAACAGCAAGTTCAGATGACTTCCCAACTCATTTGGCAACTGAAGCGATTGCTTTAGCTCTGCTCTCCAGCCATAGGAAACAAATTTCCAGAGGTTTCTGAGTCGTGAGGGAAGAACCTACACAGACACAAATCTCCCAATTCATAGGAAACTGCAGGGCCATTTCTTTTAAGAAAATAGATTGAATATCAAGGGGAGACAAATAAAGGGGACACGCAGAGCACACCGTTTCCAGGAATGGCCGTTTCCAGCTCTGCTCTAGACCAAACCACTGTGAGCAACACAAATCACCCCCTCAGCCCATTCTGTGGTTGCAGCTTAGCTCCACTTCCGGGAGTCCTGCAAAGCCTCCCCCAGAACAGCCTTCATTCAGATCCAAAGGGATCACTTCCTGTCCCTCCCAAGATCTCCTGTTGCGGTCAAGTCTACCAGCTGCCATTTTTCTTTAATTACCAATTAATCTCTTCCTTATGACCTTATAGCCCTATCTCCCCATCCCAGTCCCACAGACTCCCATTCTCATTCCTCCCTGTTTGGCCAACACCTGACATCAGCCTGTCTCTCTGGCCACAGACAAGGTGAAATCAGAATGACCTGCCTTTGACTTAGTTCCTTCTGCACTGGGTCAAAGACGGCCCAGATGGACATGAGCCATCAAGAGGCAACAGGAAGGTGAGGCTCAAACTGAAGATGAAGTTTTTGGGGTTTTCTAACTTTAAATGGAAATCATCAAAGAAAATGCTTTGAGTAGTGGGGTGTGTGCATATACATTTTTTATTGTATAAAATGTGCATAACATAATTAACCATTTTAAGTGTACAGTTTAGTGGCAGTTAGTATTCACAGTGTTGTGCAACCATCACCGTCATCCATCTTCAGAAATTTTTCATCTTCCCAACCTGAAACTCTGTCCCCATTAAACCCTAACTCCCTATACTCCTCTCCCTCCAGCCTCTGGCAACCATAATCCTACTTTCTGTCTCTGTGAATTTGACTATTCTTGGTACTTCATATAAGCAGACTCATACAATACCTGTCCTTTTGTGTCTGGCTTATTTTATTAGCAGTGTTTCCCAGATTCATTTATGTTGTAGCATGTATCAGAATTTCATTCCTTTTTAAGGCTGAATAATACTCAATTGTGCATCTATACCATATCTTGCTTACATATTCATCTACAGATGGCAATTTGAGTTGCTTCCATATTTTGGCAATTATAAAGAATGCTGCTATGAACATGGGTATACAAATATCTGTTTGATGAGTAGTGTTTTTAAACATTTAAAATTAAGTTCTCCTCCAACGCACAAACCACTTGGTGCCTATCTAAAAGGCTAGTAAAAACTGGCCAACAGGCTAGGTCACCCCATTATATTGAGATCAGTTTTAAGATAGGAACCAAGGACTGTGCATTTGTTGGGTTCTGCAGAGTTCCTCTCATGCTCAGCACCTGGGGGACATCCAATCAATATGGACTGCTGGGGACACAGGCACCACATCACACGGGTTCCTGCCAAAGCTAGACCTCACAAAGGGCCAGCAGGACCCGGGTTATCAGTTCTTGTCACAACCCAGCCTTATCAAAGGGTTATTTAGCCCTCATTTTGATTAGCCAAGTACTTTATAATAATTTACTAATAGATCTTTTCCATCATCAACAGCCATCAACCAATACGTGGAAATGGAGTATTTGATTAGGGAGGGAGCCAATTTCATGTGGGGTTTATATGCAAATATGGGTGTAACCATAGAGCAAACTTGCTTTGCTCTTGGGAAATAAGTATAAATATTAAATTTGCTGTTCAGGTAGTGAAGCCATAGTCCTGAGGCTGGCATGTGGCCTCCTGTACCCCACCATGGAATTAAAAACCCACCATCCAAAAGGATGGCATTAAGAGCTATGAGCCTTCACTGATTCCTCCTGATGCCCTCCCCTAAGTCCTTAGAGCTTAATGCTTACAGTGGTAAGAGGACAGTAGGCTAAGAAGCATGACCCCTAACAGCTTATGTCACAGAAGATGAACCCCGGTGATACAACTGCTGAGCAACCTGCCACAGTGCCCTATACTACCTTACATCATCCAATAATGCCACCACATGGAACTTTCCAACTCCACTTCAAACTGCAATTTTCACAGCCTTTTACTGATCTTGGCTTGTGGGATTATAGAGTTTTAAATTCCATTTTCTAAAGGGAAAATACGTTATATTTTATTTGGTGGGGGGGAGGTAATTAGGTTTATTTATTTATTTATTTATACTTTTTGAGGGAGGTATTGGGGATTGAACCCAGGACCTCATGCATGCGAGGCACACGCTCTACCACTGAGCTATACCCTCCTCCCATATATGTTATATTTTAAAGGAAAGAAAATCTAATGCATTTTATTTGAATCATTTTTAACATATAAAAACCACTTGCATTGGTAGTCATATTAATTTTTATGCCACATATATTACATTATGCATTTTATATGTGTAAAATATTTCACAAATTTAAGAATTAGTTTGTATGCACTGGCTGTACCTGTACTTGTTTTACCATTTTTTGGCCATGATATTTCTATTACACATTTCCATATCCTACCCTGAACTAGTGAATTTTCTGATAAATTCTATTTATTTTCTTATGAATTCTCTGGCCTAAGGAACAGGGCACCAGAAGGTAGCAAGCAGGTGCCAGAAAGTTCACTTAAACAAAAATTATGACATATTCTTATTTCACTCTCTGAAACGGAAACTGAAAAGACAATAAAAGATAGTTACTTGGCAATGGAGAATCTGCACTTTGCAAATTATGAATAGTCAAATCTTAATGACCTCATTCAATAATTTATTTTTTCATTAGCATCTATCCAATTCCTTTTATACATGAAGTCCTGGAGCTGCCCAGATGAGTAATAACTCTGCCCCAAGGAACTTCACTCTCAAGAGATTCTATAAACCAGCACTGGACAAACTTTGGCCCGTGGGCCAAATCCAGCTCCCATTTTGTTTTTTGTAAATAAAGTTTTATTGGAATACAACCATGCTCATTAGTTTATGTACTGCTGTGATTGCTTTCATGCTGCAATGGCAGGGGGGAGTAGCTGTAACAAAGACCACATGGCCCATAAGCCTAAAATATTTACTATCTAGCCCTTGACAGAAAACGTTTGCCAACCCTTGTCCTTGAGGAAGAAGGTAACTATGAACTCCTTAAATTTTAGAAAGTTCTGAGAAGACCTAGCCCCACTCCCAAATGCTCTGAGAACTCAGAGAAGATGCTGTTGCAACTCAAAGTGTCGCCCACAGACCCACAGCATCAGCTTCACCTGGGAACCTAGAAATGCAGACTCTTAGGTCCCACCCCAGAAGTACTGAGTCCGGATCTGCAAATGAACAAAACCCCCAAATGATTCATATATACCTTAAAGTTTGAGAAGCACTGTTTGTGTTAGGGTTCTCCAGAGAAATAGAACCAATAGGGTGCATGTGTTTGTGTGTGTGTGTGTGTGTGTAGAGAGAGAGAAAGATTTATTTTTAAGAATTGGTTCATGTGTGACGATAGGGGCTGGTAACTCTGAAATCTGTAGGGCAGGTGGGTAGACTACAAATTCCAGCAAGAGTTGATATGACTATTACGTGCTGGACACATGGCTAGTCCAAATTGAGATGTACTCTAAATGTAAAATACACACCAGATTTCAAAGATTCAGTATTAAAAAAAAAAACTCAATAATGTTTACATCAATCGTATGCTGAAATTATAATATTTTAGGAATACAGGGTTAAATAAAAGATTATAAGTTCTGTGCATTTCTTTTTTACTTTTTAAAATTGTGGCTACCAGAAATTTTAAAATTATATATGTGACTTGCATGCTATTTCTATGGCCAGAGCTGCTCTAGACTCTTGCTATTTGTTATGAACTGAATTGTTTCCCCCTAAAATTCTTATGTTGAAGCCCTAATTCCCAGTATGACTGTATTTGGAGATAGGGCCTTAAAGAAATAACTACGGTTAAATGAGATCACACAAATAGGACTCTTATTTGATAGAACTAATGTCCTTATAAGAAAAGGAAGAGACACCAGGGACGCAGGTGCACAGAGAAAAGGCCACATGAGGACACGGCAAGGAAGGAGCTATCTACAAGCTGAGGAGCGAGTTCTTACCAGAAAGTAAACGCAGACAACATCTTGATCTTGGATTTCCAGTCTCTGACTGTGAGAAAATTAATTTCTGTTTAAGCCACCTGGTCTGTGATATTTTGTTATGACAGCCCTGCATTAGTACACTACTGAAGGTGTGGTCCATAAACCAGCAGCACTAGAATCATTCGGGAGCTTGTTAGAAATGCAGAATCTCAGGCTCCCCCACCCCGCCCCAGATCGTTGAGACCAGAACCTACTTTTTCGCAAGATCCTCAGGAGCACAGGCCAGCTTCTAAGAGGATGGAGGACACATGTCACGGATTTCTAAGAGCATGGGAGAAGGGATATGGGAAAGGTGTGCGGTGGGCTGGAGGGGGTCAGAAGTCTTTGCCTGGTGGTCTCTGTCTCCTCAGGAAGATCAAACATCAGTAGCTAATGTTAGGAAAGAGCCTTAGAATTCAAATACCCAGCCCAGGAAGTTTACTCTTTCTGATCCTAATAATTAGAACCACAGTCTTCAGAGCTGGAGGTGATCATTCAGAAAACAGCGAATCCTTGAGGAGGACACTGTAACGGATCCAAGGCCACTCAGTAAGGATGAGACTCTGGCCTCCTCGCTCCCAATCTAAAGCACTTTGCTACTGTTTAATTCAGCATGAAATTTCTAACAAATACAAGAACCCCATGGTTCTGGATTTTTTTTTTTTTTTTAATGCAGAGAAGCCAATCCTGAGCTGGTCTTGGGAAAGGAGAGAAAACAGGCCGAGTCCATTGGACCTGAGTGGTGAATGCACACTCTAATATCAACCACATGTTTTCTGCATGTCTGATAGGGATCCCACACTTCTCACTGCAAGTTTTCTACTAAAGGTTACCATATGCTGTAGGAATGTTTCACCACCACAAACTGGCCATATAAGCTGAGAGCTTTAAATTACTGCACAGTCAGAGTGAGTTAATCTATGCCTTGATTATCTGTGTGTCTGGCTATCTAAAGACGTTCCTGGCATGGAGTTGTAACTCATGACTGACTTGCTAATTTGAAATATAGATGTGTGCCTCCTTGTACACACACACACACACACACACACACACAGATATACATTACAGTGAAATTTGCAAATGGATTGAATGTATTGTCAAGTCTGTCTTCCATTAATTCCTGTAGATATATTGCTGCCTGGGAGTTGGGGAATTGCCGCGCAGCTGAAAGTCACAGTGGGGAAGCTTGCAGAAGGGAAAAGCGGGTGGAGAAGATGTTAGAGAGGGACAAATGAGAAGTAGGTGAAAATTAAACAGCTATTGCTGCCTGGAGCTGGAATGAAAGTCAGTTTCAGAGTGGGCTCATTCGGATTCAAATCTCAGCATTGTCTCTTGGGTGGGTGAGTGAACCTGGGAAAGCCGTTTAAACTCTTAGTCTCAGTTTACTCCACCATATGAATGGGAATAATAAGACTTGTGGAATTTAAATGAGAAGATATAGAAAATGCACATGGTAAGTTCTCCATTAATGTCCATTTTCTTTCTTTTCTTATCTTTCTTTCCCTCCTATTGAAAATGAGATGCTGGAAAGATGCAGTTCTTTTTACCTCCCCAGTAGGAGGAGAGATTATGGACAGACAGATACAATAGTATCATCTTCAGGGACACTGATTGCTTTGCACTGATTGTTTTATTGAGCTATTCAGTATTTTTCAGTTATCAGAGAACATAATTGTCACCAGTGGTCAACAATGGTGATCTATTAATAAAAAATAAAATTAGCAGAAGAAACAACAATAATAATATAATCATTGCTGCATCCTGGAAATGTAAGCTAGTAATCTTTGTAGCTGAATGCTTCATATACTACGAATGTCAAGCTCTGGCTATTTCTGTTGACATAAATTTAGAAGGTAGCATTTGCAGAGACCTTTAGAATCACAGGAGATTTTTTTTTTTTAAATCCCAACAGCATATTTTTAGAATATCCTTGGCAAATAGGGCCTGTCCAGGTAAAGCATGTTCAAATATTGCTCCATTATTTCAGGTGTCAAGGACACTTGGATGAGAAATAAATCTCTCCCTGTATGAAGGGATTGTGCTGGAGCTCGGTCAGCTTTGTAGCTCTCCAAGTGAAGGACCAGTCCAACTGGACCAAGAGCCACGGCCAAAGCCCAAGGAGGACAACTGGCCTGTCAGCTCATCCCTGGACTTCAGGACTTGGGAATCCAGAGGCTCTCTCTCCAAGGAGTTTTCCATCTACTTCTGCCAATTTGTTCCCTAAATCACCAGAAATTAAAAATAATACTATCTATTGGACCCTTAACTACATGCTAGAAATATGTGTTAATTCATTCAACCCTCAAAACATTCCTGTAAGTTAGGAAATATCACGTTCCTTACGCATGTTAAGAAATAAGAGAGGTTAATTAACCTGCCCAAGTTCACCCAGCATCAAATAGTGAGCTGGGAACTGAATTCAAATACAGCAAGATGCTGCTGCTATCCAAATCAGAGGCATTTCCTTGGCTCCTTAGAGTTTTAGTTTACACCTGTTTTACAAACTTACTCTATTTCCCTGGTATCTTCTTCTCCTTCAGATAACAAAGCACCCAAGATGCTTTTCAAGATAGTATCAACACCTTCACCTAAATCAGAAATGACTTCTCTCTTTTAGCTAAGAAACTTTGGTGATCTCATTTCATTTTGTAAACATTCTTGCATTTTTTAATACCTACATTTCATCCTCTTTCTTTCACTTTTCTAATCTCACAAAGCTGCTGCCTTGGCCACCATCTGCTATAAATTCATTTGTTTGAATGTCCACTGAGGGTCTGCTCTGAGTCAGGGGACTCTATTCTTCCCTGAAGAGACAAAATATTACTAAATTCTCACCCTCAAGGTGCTCCCAGTATGGTGGGGATGGCAGTCATGCAAACTGACAATTTCAATGGAGTTTTATACACCCGTGGCCACTATTATACACTTTCATACACTCTTATACACTTCCAGTCAAACCTGGAGAAACACAGAGAATCCAGCAATGACATCAGCTTGGAAGCACTGGTGAGTGGTTAACATTTCAGTGATTCACAACGATTGAAAAGGTGATGGCCAAGTATCAATGTAGGGGGCAAGCATTTCAGTAGCACCAACAATAAGAAGGCACAATAGGGCCTAGAGTATTTCAGGAGTTGCCTGTGTGACTCTGGGATGTGGGAAGCAGAAGTACACAGGTGATGGGAGAGGAGGTAGGAGAAGAAGTCCAGGCCAGGTATGGCAGGCTTCGTGTCCTTTGCTCGAGTCTAGACTCTACACTGTGGGCACGAAGGTACTACAGACGTTTTGCAAGGGGAGTAATATGATGAGATTCTTCTTTTAGGAAGATCCCCTGTTATCCCCTGTGAGAGCTATAGCGAAGAAGAGAGAGACCAATGAGAGGGAGGCGATGATAAGACTATGTAAGAATATGAAAATGAATATATGTATGTATATGCATGACTGGGACATTGTGCTATACACCAGAAACTGACACATTGTAACTGACTATACTTCAATTAAAAAAGAGAAAAAACAGGGCTGTATAGTAATCCAGATGGGAGATGGACTTGATTTAAGGGAGTGAAGATGGAGGCATGTTTGAAGACATTTCTGAGTTAGCATCATTAGGAGGGAGAGTAGCCTGGATGTGCAGGATTTGGGAGCTGAGTTCAGCCCAACTCTGAAATGTCTTACTTGAGAGTCTGGGGGATGGTGACAGTATTAAATGAAATAAGGAACTTATAGAAGAGCAGGTTGGGAGGATTGCAGAATGGGGTGAGGAGTGCAAAACAGAAAAGAAAAAATTTAAAGTACTGATGCCTGGGACCTACTCCCAGGAATCCTGTTTAATTTGTCTGAGATATAGCCTAGACATTGAGGTATTTTATTTAATCTCACTAGGTGATTCTAGTGATAAGCCAAGTTGAGAACCACTGTTATGAAGAGGTAAGAGAAGACAGGATTCTCAGAAATATCACAATTTAAAAGGCAAGAAGAACAGCCCAAGTGTCCACTAGTAGGATATTAGTCAAATTAACTATGTGATTCAAAACTCAGCCCCAGGTTCCAGGTAAGATGGAATAATCATACTCCACTCTGTCTCTCCCACTGAACGCAGCTATCACTTGGGCAGAATGGATGGAGTAGCAATTTGAGGACTCTGGAAATAGGAGCAGATGGATTGGGATGGAATATCAGAGTTCAAAGTACCTCTGAACCAAGAGTGAGTTCACCATGCTGTCAGCTTCGGTGTTGCCCAGTCTGGACAGAAGGTATCTCAAAACTGGATGTGGGCTCCAGGAGAAACTCTCTGGTTCTGGCTTAAGGAACAGGAAACGGGTCTCCTAATGCTCAAAGAGAGAGAATTTTCCTGTTTTCTGTTTATCTTCTGACTGGATGACTCAAAAGGGAACCCCGGGAGCCAGAAAGTACGGGGCACATTGAAGAGAGGAAAGAGTTTGGGGAAGTGACATGATAAAGTTGTTTATAAATCCCTGGGCTCACCCTTATGTAAGTGGCAGCGTGTGAACCTGACCCTAAACAGTATACCAAAAGATTTGAGATGGACTATAAACTGAGCTGGACCACCACCCACAACCCACACTGGCCGCCAGGTGGCACACGTGCAGGAAGGATCTGAGAAGCAGTGCAAAGACTGAAAGTAGAATTGACATTGAAGCCACTACTCACAGAAGGCTGGTTGGAACTTGTAGCCTGAACCCAACTGGGTCAATTGCTTACCAAATTGTGAAAAAACAAAAACAAACAACCCCCACCCAACATTTCCCATAGGATTATAAAAGACCCAGAGATTCATAATATTCAAAATATCTAGAATCTAACACAAAATTATTCATCATATGAAGAACTAGGAAAATCTTGACTCAAATGCTGAGATGACACTGATATGAGAATTACCTGGTAAAGACTTAAAGCAGCTATTATAAAAATCCAAACAGAGAAATAATTACATTAAATGTAAATAGTTTAAATAAATCAATTGAAAGAGACTGGCAGAATGGATTTTTTTTTAATGCTCAAATTACATACTATTTAAAAAAAATTTTTAATTTATAATGTTTTATTGGTTTTTGGTGTACAGCATAGTGATTCAGTTATTATGTGCTATTTTATGAGACTCACTTAAAACAAAATGGTAGAGGAAAGGATGAAAGTAAAAGGATACATAGCATTTATCCCAGAGACATGAAAACTTACATGCACACAAAACCTGCATGTGAATGATTTTATCAGCATTATTCATAATAGCCCCAAACTGGAAACAACCCAAATGTCCTTCAACCAGTGAATGGTTAGACAAATGACAGTACATCCATACCTTGGAAAACTGCTCAGCAGAATGAGGAATGAGCTATTGATACACACAATAACTTAGATGGGTCTCAAAAGAATTATACTGAGTGAATAAAGATAATCTCTAAAGGTTATATACTATATGATTCTGTTTATACAGCACTCTTGAAATAACAAAGTTATAGGACATATAACTCACGTCCACTTGTTTCTGCATGAAGAATCACTGGAAGGATACACAAGGAACTAAGTATAGTTATCTACATGGGTGGACGAAAATGGAGCAGATAGGGCAGAGGTAGGAATGAGATTGTTCAATGTATTCCTTGCTTATTGCTTTCCTTTTAAAAAAAATTGAGATGAAATTCACATATAAAATTAGCCATTTAAAGTTGTGCAACTCAATGACATTTAGTGCATTCACAGTGTTGCACAATCACCACCTTTATCAAGTTCCAAAACATTCCACTACCCTAAAAGAAAATCTTGTACCAATTAAGCAATCACTCCCCCATTCTTCCTGCCTCAAGACTCTGGTAACTACCAATTTTCTCTGTCTATGGATTTACCTACTCTAGATATTTCATATAAATGGAATCATACAATTTTTGGTTTTTGTGTGTGTCTAGATTTTTTTCATTTAGCATAATCTTTTCAAGGTTTATCCACACTGTAACATGTTTCAGTATGTCAGTCCTTTTATGACTGAATAATATTCCACTGTATGTGTGTACCACATTTCGTTTATCCATTCATCTGTTGATGGACCTTTTGGCTATTGTGAATAATGCTGCTACTATGGACATTCTTATACAAACATCTGTTTGAGTACCTTCTCTTAATTCTTTTCAGTATATATGTAGGAGTGGTATTGATGAATCGTATGATGATTCTATATTTAACTTTTTGAGGAAACATCAAACTATTGTTTTCCACAGTGGCTGCACCATTTTACATTCCCACAGCAATGTACTAGGGTTCCAGTTTCTCCACATCCTTGACAACACATTTTCTGTATTTTTTTATTATAGTCAGTCTAGTGGGGTAAAGTAGTATCTTGTGTTTCAGGTTTGCATTTCCCTAATGACTAATAATCTTGAGCATCTTTTCATATGATTCTTGGTCATCTGTATATCTTCTTTGTTATTATTTTCTTTTTATAACTCCTATGAAAATATTATGTTTGAAATTTTTGAAATCTATTTTTCATTGAAGTATAGGTGCTGTACAATATTATATAAGTTACAGGTATACAACATAGTGGTTCACAATTTCTAAAGGTTATACTCCATTTATAGTTATTATAAATTATTGGCTAGATCCCCTGAGTTGTACAATGTATCCTTGTAGCTTATTTTATACCTAATAGTTTGTTCCTCTTTCACCCCTACCCCTAATTTGCTCCTCCCCACTTCCTTCTCCCCACTGGTAACCACTAGTTTGTTCCCTATATCTGTAAATTTGCTTCTTCAAATTATATTCACTAGTCTGCTCTATTTTTTAGATCCTACATATAAGTGATATCATACAGTATTTGTCTTTGTCTATCTGACTTATTTCACTTAACATAATACCCTCCAAGTCCATCCACATTGCTACAATTGGCAAAATTTCATTCTTCTTTATGGCTGAGTAGTATTCCATTGTGTGTGTGTGTGTGTGTGTGTGTGTGTGTGTCTATTTGTGTCTGTGTGTGTGTGTGTACACACATCTTTATCCATTCATCTGTTGATGGACACTTAGGTTGCTTCCATATCTTGACTATTATAAATAATGCTGCCATGAACACTGACGTGCATGTATGTTTTTGAATTAGTGTTTTTGTTTTTTTCAGATATATACCAAGGAGTGGGAAGTGCTAGGTCATACGGTAGTTCTATTTCTAGTTTTTCTGAGAAAGCTCCATACTGTTTTCCACAGTAGCTGCAACAATTTACAATCCCACTAAACAGTGTATGAGGGTTCTCTCTTCTCCATATCTTCACCAACATTTGTTATTTGTGTTCTTTTTGATGATAGCCATTCTGACATGTGAGTTGATAAAATAAACCTATTTTAAAAGGAAAAACAAGTAAAAATCAGGTAGAAGAGGAGAAAACTAAACCACTATGGTAGACAGAATAAAAGGCCCTCAAAGGTCCATATTCCAATTCCTGACATTTGTATCTTATCTTACCTGGCAAAAGAGACTTTACAGATATGATTAAATTAACAGCCATAAAAGAGGGAAATTATCCTGGATTCTTGGGTGGGCCTGATGTAATCACAAGGGACCTCATGAGAGTGAGCAGGAGGTCAGAATCAGAAAAAGGGATTAGATGATGGAGGTGAAGGTCAGAGAGAGACTTGAAGATGCTACAGTGTGGGCCCCCATGACGGAAGAAGGGGGCCTGGAGCCCAGGAATGCAGGCAGCTTCTAGAGTTGGAAAAGTCAGGGCAACAGGTTCTCTCCTAGAGCCTGCAGAAGGAATACAGCCTTGCCGATGCATCAATTTTAAGACTCCTAACTTCCAGAATTGTAAGATAATACATTTGTGTGATTTTAAGCCACTGAATTTGTGCTACAAACAGCCATAGGAAGCTAATACAGCCACAAATGTTCTGCTCCTTCCATAACAAAGTATGCCTCATAACCTCCTCATCAGTGCTTCCCACTGAGAAAACACAGCTGCATCTCACATGTCTTCTCAATCTCTGAGGGGAGAAATGAACCACAGACTGCAGCGTCTCATTGTCCTGTGAGGCGTGAAAGATGTCAGAGGCAAAGTAACCCCAAGATCTGTCTCCTACACACCTCCAGAGGAAATCCTGAGCTCTAAGTCTTGCTGGATAAAGATACATGACAGAAAGGACTCCACAAAGTCTTGTAAAAAATGTAGGAGATCATTACCCTTTGCAGAGACTGAGCAAGATCCGCAGAAACCAAAGCCAACAGGGCTTCTTTCTTATCCCCACTGGCAGGATTATTACCACCAGGTGACAGCTGCAAGGCCGAGAGGTTTAAAAGCTGTCCTCTGAGTCATTCTGCCTCCCAACTCCTTCCCCAGAGCTCGAGGGTACCTGGCAGGACCTGCCCATCCACAGGTCATTCATCAGCTGAAATGTCTGCATGTGGTTTTGTTTCATGTCCATCCTCTTTCAAAGCCCCAAATATGCCTCATATCTAATGCGTGTAACATGTTCACTTCATGGAGTTGGCCCACAGAGGGTAACTCCATGTGATAAAAGATCCAACAGCAAGCTGGGTGGCAGGTCCAAATAGCTGATGGCCTATAAATTTTTTCCAGCTCTTTCTACTTCAGATGAATGAGGATACCACCAACACTATCACTACCTTCACAGAAAAGACAGCTTTGGATCTCGGCCAGCCATGACATAAAAATCCACTTAAAATTCATTGAAGAAGAACTCAAAGAATGTGGATCTATGACCGGGGGATAGGTATGAAGAAAGCAGTGTAATATTTCTTAGAATCCAAAAGACAATGGTTACTATTTCAATGGGGATCTACTCGCTATCAGCCTTAAGGAAACATTTTCCAGAAGGTGGAATTTTGTTACTGATAAGAACAATAACAATGTTTGTTGGGTATCTGCTGCAGTAATCCTGTGGGTGTCTTGCTAGCACAAATTCCACCAACTTCTAGGCCTGAAGTTTGGGTAGGATTTACCCCACCACCAGCTCAAGGTGTAAGCCCTGATTGGTTGGAGTCAATCGGTTATTTCATCCCTGTTGCCACAGTGATTGGCTCAGGGATGAGCCCCCAAAGCTGACCTGAGCCAGTCAACACTGAGCATTTCATGGCCACTGGTTCAGGGGGTGACATCACATGAACAAATGTAGCCTCATCAAAAGGAAGCCCCAGATTCTGGGTCCACGGTTGAGGGAGACACCTTCTCTCTTTCTTTCTGACTATGGTGAGAAAGCATGCTGCCCTGCACAGCGAGGGTACCACATTGCATGGAGGCGGCAGTTTGGGATGAAATCAATAAGTTGAAGGGCCTTGGCCACAGGAATGGGCAACTGGATTAAAACAACCCTGAAGTCTGCCCTCTGGGTTTTCAACAACATGAAGCAATAAACTCCTTTGTTATTTAGGCCAGTGTGTGTGTGAGGGTCTTTTCTGCCCACAGCTGGATGCATCTTAACCAATGCACTGTCAGGCGCTATGTGAGGAGCTTTCACACACTCTGCCTCAATTAATCTTCAGCATGGCCCAGTGATGGAGCTTTTACCCTCCCCCACTCCCCCCCCCTTTTTTTAATCAGATGTCATGTGTTCCATCCACCTTGAAACTGCTGATGAGTGGTGGAGCCAGGATGGGGTCTCAGCCTGCCCATCCCTCAGACCTCTGCTGTCCACCGTGTTTTCTTGGCTCCTACTGTGTGTGATACCTGTGGGCACAGTGGGGGACACTCTCCAGCACTACCCTCTGCAATAATTCTACAGATCAGCCCCAGGAGAGACTGTTCCTATCGTCAGACAAGCTGCTGTATTTCATATCTGTATCCTGTTTCAGTAGCTGGATATTTCTTGTAAGTGGGGATGAATCACTTTTGTAAAAAACATTGATTAATAAATCCCTCATTACAGAGGCACTGCAGAAAGATTTTAGCAGCAGAACTTAACTCCAAGATCCCAAATGTAACCTTCTATCTAATATGAATAGATCTAACCTTAAATATAAACATGCTATATAAGAAGTCACCTAAAACTGTTTTCCCATTTGAAAATGGGGAGTTAATGACATGAATCTAATTCACAATGGTTCGTTTCCTCTCCCTTTGAAGATTTTTATTCTTGTAAAAAATTAACCTGAATAACTACCACTTAAGTTGGATCACTATACAATTTACTACTTATAATTTACTACTCCTTCTATATTAAGGAAGCTCCAGCACAAAAACTTATCAAGTGCCTACTTTTTTCTCAACCTTTTCAATCTTTCAACTATCATTAGGCATATATCTTGTCTCAGCTACTGTGATGGAGGATATAAACTGAGGCTAAAACAACTCCACCTTCAAGGACTCCACTCACTCCAGTGCACTGGTCTCCAAAATTGTTTTTTTTAATCATTTGCCCCATCAGTTGAAAAAAATTGAGCAGATATCCCCAGTTTATGTAAATTTATTTGTTAATCATATATATATCCTATATATAGTGATCTGTTGTTATATGTGTGTGTACATGTGTAAATATGCATACACATAATAAAACATACCTATATTTATATAAATACTGAAAATAATACATACTTATATAAATAAAACATACACATACAATAAACGTGAAAAGGAGGCAATAAAAATATAGAGAAGTTGTAACATTTCCTTTTCTTCCCCACCATGAATCCTCTTCCTCACCCCCTGGGATGCTTGAATCCCAGTTTGGAAGCCACTGGGCTAGTGGATAAGAAAGCCCTGTAAGCAAATAATTTGTATACAATGTATGAGTCCAGGAACTGGGATGTTAAAAGAGCACAGAAAAGGGGGTGGGGAACTCTGCTGACGAGGAGGAGGAAGGCCATGTGAAGGTGGCGACCTCTGGGTAAGACTTGAAGGATGAGCAAGATTTTGCCAACAGACTTGGGGACTGGGGACGCCCAAAAACTTGTTAGTCTAAGGATAACACATTCAGAAAACCACGAGTAACTGGGTGTGGTTTCAGCACAGAGTGTAGTTGGTAAAGGAAGAGTTAAGTGTGGTGAGACGAGTAGGTTCCAGAACGTGCAGTAGAGATGAAGCCCAGGAAACAAGGCAAATCTGAACTGGGAACCATTTGCTCGCATTTATATATTAGAAAGATCACTCTGCTAGAGATGAGAAAATTCTAAATGAAATCTTAGAAAAATTGAATTAAAGCAGTAAATTATATAATTGATCAATATGTCCAAATAGCATTTATCCTAGGATTACCCAGATGGTTTCATATTAGAAAATTTATTAACATGGAAACTTAGATTACTTTTTAATGAAAAAGATTCATCCCAAGAGATACTAAAAACCTATTCAATAGATTTCCAACTTGGAGAACTAGGATACTCTTAAACAATAAAGAACGTGTATCTTAAACAGAGTCCAACATCATATTAAAACCACGTCCATTAAAGTCAGAAATATAACAAAAATACCGAGTACTAGCATTATCATGTCATGTTTTGCTTAACATTCTAGTCAATGCAAAAGACATTAAACAAAAACAAGATTACAAAGTGAGGAAGTAAAAGCTGGGCTGTAAACTCAGAGCCTTCCCTCCTAAGCACCGCACCTGTCGGCCTCATAAGTAGACCCTTACCAGGGGCTGTGAGGATGGAGAGAAACTTAAGGCCAGAGCCTCAACACCTTAAGTCACAGGTTGAGATACACCCCAGTTCACTAAATGCCACTACGTGCTTAGCATCATACCTAGTACCGTGGAAGCATCCATCCATCCATCCCTCCATTCACTCACCCAACAAACGTTTACTGAGCATCCACTCTGTGCCATGCACTGTGCTGGGCACTGGTGTAGAGTATGAACACACAGACATAGTGTCCCTGTGGGGTCGAGTCTGGAAAGGGGAACCAGATAGTAAGCCTACACAAAGAGAAACTAATCACAGGTACAGGGAGGGAAAGAACAGGGGGCAGTGAGAGAATGAGAGAGGGAACGTATTTGGGGCCCAAGGCATATCCCAAGTGTTAGGAGAGTCCTCTCTGAGAAGCTCCATTTGAGAAGTGAGCCCTAAAGGATGCACAGGAGCCAGCTGAGGGGCCTAGACGAGGGAGAGAACCAGGTGTGGGGTCAGGGAAGGCAGGAGTCAAAGGGCAAGAGACCAGCCACTCAGATGGAGACTGGAAAGGCCCCTGGATTTGGCCACTCAGACACCCTGGAGACACGGACTAGAGCAGTTTCAGGGGCGATGCAAGTATGGAAAGGTATTACAGGGGATACTTATAGGAGGTGCAAACCCCCCCAAAAAAGAAAAGATGGCAGGAAAGCAAAGGAGGTGTCCCCCCACAGAGGGATGAGGTCTTTGTGAGCTAAGCCTCAGATCCAAACCAAGTAAAGATGACATCAGCTCAGCCCCGTTCCGTCAGCCGTCATTCCCCTACTACTGCAGACTGTCCGCTGGAGACTAAGTCCCAGGCCTCGGCCTCAGAGCTGGGGCCTTGAAACAGGCATCTGAGTCTCCACAGAGAAAATTCTTCATCAGTCTAAACACATCAGTCAGATGGTTGGGACCAAGGGTCTTTGCCTTGATGCCTCTGGTCAAATGAGGCCATAGCAGTAGGTACTGCATCCCCGAACTCCTTTAAACCAGTGTATGGCACGGTCGGGGAAGGCCCCAAACCCACCTCGTCCCCATCTCAAAGGCCCTGCTGGGCTACATCCCTCATGTTCCTGGTTAAGTCTAAGTCCATGTTCAAAAATCAGCCCTTTGCTGTGGGCCTGGTTTGGGACTTGGGTAACAATCTCTGGAAAGGATGTATGTTTTCTCCTGCTCCTCAATTCAAGGGTTGTGAAGACCTTTGGAATCCTTATACCTTAGAGACACCCAGCCTGTGCACCCGTGAGCAGGATTCTTCTATCTGAAATGGCAGCAGGATGTTCCTGCACAGAAACATCCATCTCTTCCCCTTGGGTAGCTGCACCTCACGCCAGCCAGGACGCCTTGACATTTGAGGTGGAGGAAGTAGGATGACAGGGGCAGGGTGACGAGTGGGGAAAGGAGACCAGAGGCCACTGGAGGCCGGGCCTTATCTGTGATCCTCCCCAGGCGATTAGGTTTGGGCTGGCTATGTCTGCGTGGATGTCAGAGCTCAGTGCCAGACTCTCTGTTCCAGCAGGTCAGTTGGAATAATGAATGAGGTGACACCTTGAGCCTGGGTGACAGCCCTGCAGAGGGAAGTAGGGGAAGCAGGCTGCGTCCCATAGGAAGGAGCCTGGGTGAGACACCCTTTCAGAGCACCCACGAGCACTGAAGAACCCTTCCCAGAGAAGGCCTCGAACCCTGGAACTGGAGGCTCGAGAGGGTGGGGAACCCAAGGCCTCTCATGAGTTACCAGCTGGAAAGGCTAGCCACTCGCCAGCCCTCCCCCCTCCAGACACTGAACCCATTGTTGACGAGCAATTTGGCAGTTACTCTAAAGTGGCTAAAATTTGGCATATCCTCCAAGGCCTTTCCTGGTCAGATCAGGTGACCGTTTCCCTGAGAAAGAGAGGATTAGCTGTCCCCTCCCCTCCGCCTCAGAGGCAGGTGAGAGTAAATCCATTTAACTGATCAGTGCCGTCAGTTTACAAACACAACAGAATCTATAAAAGCTGCCTTTGTTCCACTGAGGCAGCCATCCCAGCTGGGAGGTTAGGTTAGCAATTTGTACTTTGTCAGGGCAGGAGCAGAGCCTCATTGTTTAAATGTTTATTTATCAATTTGCATCTTCTAGGCAGTTTCAACCCAACTCTAGGCCCCAACTCCCCCCTCCTCCCTGCTCAGTTTACCTCCTCTGCCAAGGACCTAACGAAGCAGGATGAGGGCACCCCCAGTGCAAAGCTCATGCAAACCCTGTACCTTTCCTTCTGCTCCTGCTCAAACTGCTCGGCCTGCCGGGCCACAGAGCAGGAAAGACAGCCCAGGCAGAGGAGAAGAGAAGGTTCATCCAGGCACAGGGCCCCTTCTCACCTGTGCATGTGCTTTCTCTGATGTAGAACTCTGCTCTCCATCCATGTCATGGAATAAACAGAATCCTGGTTTTGATGCCAGTCAGGCCTCAGGTGGGTGGGGAGGTGTCACCATACCTAGGCATTTCCTTTCAATTTTGCCAAGGTTCTGGAGGACCTGAGGGGTGGGGATGACCTCCACAAAGCTGACAATATGCTGGACAGAGCTACCAGGAGGGGGCTCACCAACTGTTACCACATTCTTCCCCAAGGAAGATTACGTGTTAAGTACCTAATTGTACAGAAGAACTATACCATCTCAATAACTTCTCACCTAGGATTTACTCTCACCTGCCTCTGAGGCTTATTTCTTTGCTTTAAAAAAATCAAATAATTTTTTAAAGCTCTACTCTTTTTTTCAAAGCTGCAAAATTGTTTTTCCAAATGAAAGCTGATGTAGGGCCAAACTGCATGAAATCAAACAAGCAACCTGTTCTCCCTCACGGGCCCCCTGAGCCACCTCAGAGGAGTGCTCTGCACTGCAGGACACAGTCAGAAACTTCTGGATTAAATAAAGGAGCTCCACCTGCTCTCCTTCAGGTCTCACGGTCAGGCTATTTCTCTTCTATCCCTTTCCTGACCTGCCATGTGTCCCACTGGACCAGTCCTAGTCCTCCTTTCTAAATCTTTCCTTGCATTTTCTAAGCATCACCAGACATTCTGGAAAGACTTCTTTTAAACTTTTCATCATGTCACCTCTCCACCTTTGGTAAGATTTTCAAAGTCTTTCACAACTTGGTCTTAATTTAGTATTTCAGTTTTATCTTTCACTACCCCCTAAACAAAACTTTCACCTCCTGCCAGTCTCAGCCACTCATTATCCTTAAGCCTTGGGACTCACCAAGACCCACCTCCTTGTCTTTGTGCAGCCAGATCTTCACACTGAGGACATCAGCCACTCGCTGTCAGCCCCAGGCCACGCTAGCCTTGAAGTTCCAATTCATGGAGTTGTCAAACCCTTGCTACTCTGTGGCATCTTCCACAGACACTGTGTGTACTAATGCTGGCTCATGGTGGGGTGTGTGTGAATGTGTATGTCTTTGGGGATTTGAGCTGGTGAGTTCATAGTCTATGGGGCTTTACCTGTAGAACCCTGTCTATCTCCCTCCAGATCCATTTTGCATTTCCTTCTAGCAGGTGCCCCAGGGTTAATATCACAGAAGCACTATTTTTAGTCAGTTGGCTTGGGGGTACGGGGTGCTCCTGAACCACATTGTTAGTTTCAATTCAAACGCCAAACTTGCCTAAGGGAACTTTTGTTATAGATTCTCACAGGACACATCTTAATCCCACCCAGATTCCAGGCCAAGTTTCCTTGTCTTACTTTGCTGTTGGCTAATTTCCCCTCCTCAATTTCATCCTTTCATTGAGAGTGTGGCCCTTCGAGGGTCCCAGATTTATGCAAGTCTCAGATTCCCTCTAATCTTTGGGCATTAAAACCCACGCTTCTAGTTTGAAAGACCACCAGCCACCCGGTCCCCAGGAGAGCCCCAACATCAATGCTGGTATGTACCACTTTGCTGTTTAGCTCCTCTTTTTTGGACCTTGGAGATTTCCTCTACATTTTTATGAGCTCATTTATACAATTTAAACATTTCTGTTTAAAAACAAACACATAGATACAGAGAACACAGTAAGGGTTACCAGAGGAGGAGGGGCTGGGGTAACAGTGAAATGGGTAAAGGGGATTAACTTTAAGGTGATGGACAGAAACTAAATTTTTGGTGGTGAGCAGACTGTAGGGTACATTGAGGTAGAAATATAATGGTGTACACATAAATCTTATATAATGTTATAAACCAAAGTTACTTCAGTTAAAAAAAAAAGACACAGTCAGATCCTCAGGGTGACCAGGAATCTCCCTGTTATCATTCAGATTCTAGGCCAGAAGTAAAACTTTTGATTCCCATCCCAGCAAAAGTCAAAGTATGTTGTGAGATGCCTAACATCACAGATTTAAAGTAGTAGTGCTGGTAATGTATTAATAATTAATAATGTAATGTAATTTCCTGATGTGGATGGTTGTAGTTTGGTTATACAGGAGAATTTCTTTGCCTAAATACTGAAGTATTTAGGGGTATTAGGGCATCAGGTCAGCAAGTTAATCTCAAATGGTTTAGGGAAAAAAATTACTTATCCTGTCCTTCTAACCCTTCTGTCAGTTTCTGATTTTTTTTTACATTATTGAATTTAAAAAAGAATTATCTACTTAAGAATTACCTACTTTAAAAATATTTGTTTATCTTATGCATAATTTTCAAGTGTTTTGTAGGGACAAGGTACGGTGAGTAGGCAGAGTTCAGGCTCTTAAGTTTGCAATAGCTGTGTGATTGTTTCTTCACCTAGAGTGTAAGCTCCCACATATGTTTCTTTGTATTATACACATAGCCTCTAAAACTGTGCCAAGCACATATCAAATGATAACAAACATTTGATGAATGAATGAAAGACATCTGTGTTCTCCCTTTCATAGAAAGATGGCACTGCTTAAGAGTCACAGGGATCAATCTTGACTCTCCTGATGAATCAGTCGTATGACCTTGGACAAATTACTTCTCTGAACCTCAGTTTTTTCAAGTGCAGAATAGAGACAATTCCTATCTCACATGGGAGTTGAGAGGATGAATATGTACTTCAGTCAAGTGCCTGGCTAGGGCTGAGTTATCATTCGAGTCCATAGGACATGCACTGAATGCTTTCTATTTAGTGATAAGGGTTAAGTCTGATGCATTAAAAAGCCCTTCTGTTATTTTTTTTTTAAAGTCTTGCCAATGCTTGTTGGCTCTAGACTGAAAACAAATACTTAGCAGAGTGCCTACGAAGAGACATCACATATACTAACTCCCTCCAGAACCTGATCATTCAAGTGTTTCTCTTTTTCTTCTGGGAGAACTTCATAGAGGTTAAACGATTTTCTAGGCTTACCCAGTAAGGCAGAAAGAAGCATTCAAGCCTAGATCTACTGGATAACATGGCTAATTAGATGGTACAAGTCTATCAGGTATGTCTGCAGCCTCAAATCTAGAAAAAATGATTAACCAGTCATAGGAGCAATCTGGAAATAAAACCAAAAGTATAACCACAAAATCTCCTCTGTCACCCAAAATTTCCCCCAACCCAGGCAGTTGTGCCTTCTTGAATGCCCAGCTCCCTGAGGGACTCAGCCATCCTCAAAACCTCAAAAGAAGGTCTGAAGAGCTATGAGAGTGATGGTTGTCTTAGCTGCCACTTTACTCCAAGATGATGGCAAGGTATTTTGCCACCCATGATGGGAAAGAAGAGGTCGTGGAAGCAGGAAAAAAAAAAAAGAGGGGTCTGCATTTCCCTCCAAATCCAGATTAAAAAGAAAGTCAGCTACCAGAATTAATATACCATGTATTTATGATCAACCACATTAGCATGAGAAGACAGATTGGCTAACTGGTTAGGAGCAAGGCTTCAGATGCAGGGAGCCTTAGGTTTTAATATTGGCTCTACCACTTACTAGCCGGATGATTTAAGTGAGTTGCTAAGCCTTACTTTCCTTGCCTATAAAATGAGTATAAGGATATTCATCTTACACAGTTGTTGTAAGGATTTACATAAAATACGTGAGATGCCCTCACTAGTACCTGACATTTTGTAAGCATTCAACCAACAATAATAGATACCAGGGAATTTTAAGAACTTTACAAACGTGAATTCATTTCTCAAAACATCACTATGAAATAGAGACTACTGTCCCTGTTTTACAAATGAAAAATTAAGATACAAAGAGGTCAGGCAACTTGCCCAAGGTCACACATCTAAGCAGCAGAGAGAGAAAGTAAACCTAGGTACTCCGCCTGCAGAATCCACACGAGCTAAGCTGCCTCCCATGTTCCCTGCTGCTATTATCATTATCATTATCGGTGTCAGCGTCATTCAGTAGCGGTGAAACTGGGGCAGAGACAGACATAGGTAAGCAAAGAAAACAAAAGCTTTAAGTTCCTCTGCTGGGGGTGGTTCTCAGACTAAGCTAGGAGACTACAGCAGTGGAGGTGAAAATCTGGACACTCAGCCAAGCCTCCCAGAAAGTTCAGGGCCTCTTAGGCTGGGAAGCACCTACTTGCCTGCAAATTAGATCCATGCTCCAAAAAAAGATGAAACAGAGACTGCAAAACTGTCCCCAAGTATTTGTGAGCAAATGTACGTTATGTTAAGCACCGTGTGAGATTTCCAAAGATACATAACCAGGACCTTAAACCTTAGAGGGGAAACATGCCATCACCCATGGAAAGTCAGTGCTTGGAGAAAACATCTTGGTGAAAATAGGATTAAGCTGGCCTTGGAACTAGGAAGATAGTGGACCAGTAAGAATGCCCAGGCAGGCAACTGGCAGGTTCCTTTTGAGTTGCCATCTCATTGGCTTAATTGAACAAAACTTTGGCTCACAGAGTGGCCCACTCAAGGCAGAAGCTGCAAGAGAAGGATCCGTGACCTGTCCCAGGTCAGCTGAGCCACCTGGTCTGAAACAAACCATATTTCTCCCTTCCTTCAGAACATCACTGGGAAACACTGGGGTGAAAGGTTGATTTGGAAATAGCTAGGTTCCTGGCCCTGGAATTTTTTGACAAGATGGATTCAGGAAAAATAAATTAATCTGTGCAGCAGGGTCAGCTGTGGAATTGTGAAAGCATGCTGGCCTTGGTTGCAGGAAGGGAGAGTGCTTGAAAGCTGCTTCAGTGAGGACTCAGGGCTTCAGGAAATGCTGTGTCTTGGCCTCTGCCCCACCCTCTCTACCATGTCATTAAACTGGGAGGGGGCAGGAGGGCGGGAAGGAGGCCCCTCGCCTTTCTCTGCTGGCTCTGGACAGTGAACACTTCTTTACACTCACAGAGAAATCAGAGTCCTATTTTAATGTAGAAAGAATTATGATGGGACATATTTTGTTTCAGTAGGACTGAATCCAGATGCATCTTGGGAAATATTAAAATTCAGCTTGGAGAAAGTGGACCAAAATCATAGTAAAGCAAGAAAATTAAAAAAATAATAATAATTTAAAGTCCAAGAACTAGCTCCCTCTTCTTTTCATCTGAATTAAGAAAGAGCCCAGGAAATGTGGAGAATGTTCCTATTTAACCACTGTATTTCTCTAGGTTAGAATTACATTTTCATTCATTTAGCACTGGTTCCTAACGCCTGGTAAACTCAAACCCAACCCGAGAAAACAGGAAGTATATTCAAGAAAAAGACAAGTCAGCTACTTGTTCTGGAATCACTATGTCCTGGGAACCATGTACTCAGCCGTGCAGGCACAGGAGCTGTAGGTAAAATGATCACAGTTCCCAAAGCAAAACTCAGGACTGACAGGCACTGGATAGAAGAGTGACGCAATAAGAAATTCTCTCAGTTACTTCTGCATTTTTCTCTAGACTCTTCAGAAGAGACCAGAAATCCCTGAGAAAGAGAGGAAATCCAGAAAGAACAATAACAGTTCTCAAAGGAGCTATGTAGCTTCATTCAGAAAAATTATTAGTTTGCGAAAGGTAGAAAGTGTAATCCTTAAAATGCATCAGAATGATTAATGTAGTGAGAATAGAGAAAAAAAGATGACTATTAATTTATCATTCAAATTTAATAAATTACCCATCAGGTTATTCAACAGGCTCCAGAACCTGGAGTCAGGGTGCAGTGGATACAAAGTTGGGTATGAATATGTGGGCTCTGTTTGCAAGGCTGCTCCCCCAGGGAAGGAGAGGACTGCAAACCCGGGCAGCCCCACAGCCCAGTGCAAATGGCAGACAGTGGGACTAACTAGATGCTGAAATTACAGACACAGCCAGCTGGCTCTTATATCTAAACAAGGATTTTTTTTTTCATTGAGATACAATTTACCTACATTAAAATTTACCCTTCTTAGTGCATAGTTTTGTGACTTCTTCCAAATGTCTATAGTCATGTAACCACACCCACAATCAAAATATAGAACAGTTCATTCAACCCCAAATGTTTCCCTTGGCCCCTCTGTAGTCAATCACTCCTCCCTCCCCACCAGCCTCTGGCAACCACTGACCTGTTTTCTGTACATACATATTTCCCTCTTCGAGAAAGTCATACAGTACATAGCTTTGAAAGCCTGGCATTTTTCACTTTACATAATACACTTAAGATTCCTCCATGTTATTATGTACATCAGAAGTGCATTTCTTTTCTTGGCTGAGTAGTACTCCATGGTGTGGATGTACCAAGGTCTGTGTAACCATTCACAAATTGAAGAACACTGGGGTTTTCTTTCCAGTGTGGGGCAATCACAAATCAAGCTGCTGTAAACATTTACATAAACGTTTTTGTGTGAACATCAGTTTTCATGTCCCCTGGGTAAATACCTAGAAGTAAAATTGCTGGGTTGTATGGTAAACGAGAGACCACAAAATTATTTTCCAAAGTGGCTGTATTGTTTTGTATTCCCCCCAGGGATGTATGAAAGTTCCAGCTGCTTCGCATCCTCGCTAGCAGTTAGGCTAGGTACTGCCAGGCTTTTATTTTGTTTTGTTTTCTACTTTTACCCATTCCAATAGGTGTAATATCTCATCGAGGTTTTAATTTGCATGTGCCTAATAACTAATGGTGATGAACACCTTTCCATGTGCTCATGTGCCACCCTACTACAGCCATAGCCAGCTGTTCTCTTCCTCTGGGGGCACTGACATGTTCCCGTTACATCCTAGGATGCAGCACACCCCATGGTACACAGTGGACACTCAATAAACAGTTATTCAATGGATGATTGAATGAAGTATGGGGCCAACCAGAGGAGTGCAATGGGAGATACAGGGGCCAGAACTTAACTACCAGAGAATTTTAAGCCTTATCCTCAGGCAGTTGGGAGGCCCTAAAGAGTTTCAAACAAAAAATAATGGAATAGGATTTACATTTTTTTTTAATATCATACTGGACGTAGCATAGAAAATGGATCAGAAAAGGAGTGATGCTAGTTAGTAATGAGGCTAATGAGAAGACCCATTGAAATTTCCCAAGCGAGATATGATGAAGGACTAAAATACAGATTTAACAGTAGGGGCAGGAAGCAAGGGGGCAGATACAAGAGATATTGAATCAACAGGACATCATTTGTCCTAACATCATGTGAGTTTGAAAACTTCTGACCAGTGTATATCATCATGAGAGAGAATGGAACAATTTGTGGGAGACCAAATGTGCATCATATCATTCTTCCTCCTAGAGCCCAAGCAAACTTACACACACCTCCTCCTAAATATCCCCCAACTACTCCTCACAGCCAACTCCTCCCTTTTCTAAAAAAGTGTCCACTTGCTTCTTCCACTTCTTCATGTCTGTTTTATGAGTCTTGAACTTGAAGTGTAAAGAAATCACAATCTTGAAACAGAAGCCCAAGTACATTCTACTAGAGTAACTACATTATTAAAATGAAGTAGGTAATGTAATGATCCATGTAGAAGAGATTCAACACATATATCAAACTAGCAGTCTCCTCTTTTATTGCTGCTCAATCAAATCCTTTAAGTCACTTCTCCCTGCCCTTATCTGCTCACTCAACAATTCTCCAGATGCACACAAACATTGACATTTGAAGTGTCAGGAACTCAGGGCATATACAATTAGGATGTGGCCTTGCAGGCATCAGCTTTCAGTGGACTCTCTCAGAAAGCAAAAGAAAGTGTCAGGAAGTGGGTATTGCCCATAAAATATCACATACTAGGACAGTATGAAATTTTGGGGGAGACATTTATTATAGTCCTAATTTAAGAGCCTTTGAGACAGTGCCTTTGGCACTACTCTTTTTCTGCCACCTATCTTTGCAGCCTGGTTCACTATTAACATAACAACAACTAGGAGGGTCTAGTCCCAGCTCTGCTATTCATAACTCAAAAAGTTACTTAATCCCTCTAGCCCCAGTGTCCTCATCTACAGGTAAGATTGGAATAGAACAATATCATCTTTTCCTGATTAAATGAGATCCTGGAAAAAAATAAAATAAAATAAAATAAAATAAATGAGACCCTGGTTATAAACCTAATTTCGGAGGAAACATCCTAATTTATAACCATTGATCTTAGTGAACTAGAGTAATAAATGTCTTTCTAAAGATTTAAAAGAGTGAATCCTCCTTTACTGTGCTAGTGGAGCAAAACAATACTTTCGTTGATCCATTTATAACTAATCAGAGCTAAGAAAAAAAAAAATCTGGTGTCTGTTAACAAAGTACCTTTTAAAAAGAAATACACAAATGTTTATTTGCATGTCAGCCACAGCTAAATGTTTTGCTACCTAAATGCCAAACAAAAGAACTCTAATTACTCTTAAATTCTTTTCAGCCATCATACCACCTCTATCACTCATTTAATGAAATTTCCAAAACCCTCTCTAAAAGAAACTTCAACACACACACATACATATAAACATTTTAGATTCTGGAGTGGTATGAATTATGTAACCTTTTCCACACAATAATCTCCAGTAAAGAATTATCTTATAGGGTCTGTTAAACTTCCAGAATGTAGAGATGTGATTTCAAGAGACATAATTATTAGAACAAAATCCTGTTACAACAACATCAGATATAATTATGTAGATATATATTTAGGTATAGTTATGCAGGCTTTGTAATAAGATTGCACCAGTCCTCACCAGACAAAATCCAGGACCTAAACATTTATTTGACCTTAGGATGACATGTAGAAAAAGTTTTAGCATTATCTGTGTCATATGGAGACATAAAACATTAAAATTTTTTATACATTCAAATCTGTTCACTTTTTTCCCCTTTATTATTTCCAGGTTTCCAGAATGTCTTAAATTTTTTTCTAAAATTAAGTGAATATTCTATCAACTTTTCTCCTAATATTTTTATTTTTTTACATTTAAGTCATTGTAGCTGGAGATTATTTTCTCTATATGTAAGAAAGGAATATGAGTTTCTGTCCTACATAAAAAATGTTAATTATGCCAGCATTATTCAATAAATAAATCATCCTTCCTCCCTGAATTGAAATATTACTTTTATGTCCCAGGTTACAATATATTCTTTGAGCTATTTCTGGACTTCATTCATTGTAACAGATCCAAGGATGTTTGTTGCAGTATTTTTTATATTTACAAAACTGGAACAAAACTAGGATGTCTATCAGTAGGAGAATGCATAAATAAATTATAAGACATCTACATCACTTACAAAACAAGACCATGTACTAGACCATAAAGGTAACCTCAATAAATTCTATGCCTCCAACTATAATGCAACAAAATTAGAAATTAAAAACAGTATTTCCTTAAAAATATTATAAATATTGAAATTAAAAAGCATATTATAAAATAATACTATGTTTCGCAACTTTTTTGCAAGGTTTTAAATAACATTTGGTTTAAAAGAAAATTAATATTTAGAATTAAATGATAATGAAGCACTATATGTCAAATTTTGGAGGACACAGCTAAAGCACTATTAAAGGGGAATTTATATTTTTAAACACATTTATTAGAAAATAAGAAGATTATAAGCAAATGAGATAATTCAACTCAAAAAACTGGAGAAAGCCTAACAGAACAAATTTTATTTTAAAAAGCAAGAAGGAAGTGTAATCTTGATTCCATTATCAGGTAAGGACGTGGTAAGAAAAGAAATTTGTAGGCCTCTTTCACTTACGAATATAGATAAGGTAAAAACCTTAAATAAAATAATAGCTATTTGAAACTTGGTCAAATAAGGTCTATCCCAAGAATGCAAGGATGATTCACTATATGGCAATTTATCAAATTCATCCACCTCACTAGAAGGCTACAGGAAGCAAATTGCACTATCTCAAATAATGAAGGAAAAGCTTCTGATCAAACTTACCACTTATGACTTTTTTAAAAAACCCTAGTAGACTAAGACTAGAAGCAAAATTTCTTAACTTTGTGAAGATTATATACCAAAATCTTCAATAAATATATACTTAAGAGGGAAACTTGAAATGCATTCCCTTTAAGACAAGAACAAGGTTAAGGATGCCCTCTCTCACTATAGCTGTTGATTATTACAGTGAAGGTCCTGCCCAATCCTATAGGAAAAGGAAAAAACAGTAAAAGGAATAAGAAGGAAAAGGGGAGAGATAAAAATGCTATTATTTGCAGATGATCATCTATGTAAAAAAAAAAAAACTAATGAAATACCACTAGAATAACAGAGCTCAACAAAGTTACAGAATAAAAGAGAAACATATAAATCAATAGCAATGTTCTACATCAGGAATTGGAAAACTAAGACCCTGAGGACCAAATCCCCACAAAAATCTGTCTTGGTAAGCCTCCACCAACTAATAATTTTTACATTTTCAAGAGTTGTAAAAAAAAAAAAAAAGAAAAGAAAAAGAATACTCAACAAAGACTTAATGTGACTACAAAGCCTAAAACATTCACTATGTGGTTCTTTATAGAAAAAATGTGCCTATTTCTGGTCTAAACCAAGCATAATCAACTAGAAAAATCTACCTTTAAAAAATAGGGCACAGTTCACAACAGCAACAAAAACTGTAAAATATCTAAGAAGTAACTAAATCAAGAATCCATAAATCCTTTGTGGGAAAAAAATTTAAACTTTAATAAAGGATGTTGAAAATGATCAGAAATAATGGGGAGATATTCCATTCTCTTGGATGGATTGCCTGCATTTTCCACAAAATTAATCTACAAAATCGGTGCAATTCCAACTGAACTTTTTAAAGAACTCCGTGAACTTATTCAAAAAATTCATACAGAAGAAACATCCAAAAAAAATTAAGTGATTTTTATAAAGAATTAAAGAGGGGAACTTAGTTTAGCATTTATTAAGATATATTCAAATGCCAGTATGATAAATGCAGTGTAATGTATCCATGAGAAAAAATAAATATCTTATTTCACCAAATCTGAGACACTTTTTGATATCCCATCATTTTATGAAAGGGGAGGAAAATTTAAGAAAGGAAAACTACCGTTTTAACTATGACACAATGTTTTCTTACCGTGTAAAATTTTATTTTACACTTTTGCAAATGCTCTTAGACTTACTTGGGATGATTTCTTAAAATATTATCCTTGTCATATATAAAGAGAAAGAAAATATAAATGAAATAAATTGGTTAAGACTTCTTTATATATTCAGAGTCCAGCTCTTCCAGATATTTAATTCAGACTCATTAGTGTCCATACTTTTGCACACAATTTCATCCTCATCAACAATGTTACTGATGCAACTTTTTAAATGTAAGAAACCAAATGAAACTGCTGACATTTGACTGTGATCAAAAAATGGCAATTTCATACAACTCAACCTAATAAGTGAGAGCTCTACCTCCAGAATTTTCTTCCAGGCTGCTGATACTCATTCTGCAAGTTTTGACACTGCTCCTGTCTTGTACTCCCCCAAAGATATCAGTGAAAGGTTTATTTTGGGTTGGTTTTGTTTTTGTTTTTTTTTAAAGACAATGATGAAGATATTACTTTTTCAAATGGTTCTTAAATACCTTTTGACTGGAGACATCAAGAGATTGCAGTTGTCCAGTCACGCCACCAAGAATAATATCCAAGGTCATCCATGCACAGGCAAGGAAAGCTCTGTCACAACCACCAGCTGCCCACAAGCAACTGAAAGATGTCCTGTGGATTATGAGCGGGGTTCTAATTTTAGTAGTGTTAAAACTGGGAAGAAGGGTCTATCTTATAATTGGCGAAAAGAACAAAATTTTCATAATAAATAATATAATTTAATAATAATAAAATAAGAACAACATTTTGGAAGCATTCAGTAGAAGTTTCAGCGCGGCAGACGCCGCCAGCACCACACGTCCTGCTCCCCGCACTCCGCCGCGGCTCGCGCCTCCCTCCCGATGTCCCCTGCGCTCAGTCCGCGTCTGATCTCGGGGTGGGCCAGAAACGGTGCGGAGCTTACACCCCTGGGAGCCGCTGTCAGCGGGATGGACAGGAGTGAGAGGACAAGGAGCTCACCTCCTCACCCTTCAGGGGAGTAGCTCTGGGGCCGGAGCTCGTCGGGGCTTGAGGGCCGCTGCCCACAACAGTAGCTCCACCGCGCCCTAGAGTGGCTTGCTTCTCTCCCCTGCAGCCCTTCTCCACCGTCTGACGGCCGTTTCCTGAGATCTCCTCCCAAATAAACTACTTGGACTCAAATCCTCGTTTCAGTGCCTGCTTCTGGGGAGACGCAGCCTAAGACAACGAACAAATCTTACGGAAGAACCTTCTAGCATGTGGCCTTTCCTTCTGACAGGAAAAGTTCATAAGCTTCCTTCCCCAACCCTCACCAAGAGTGGATCTCTCTCTCCTGTGCTTTGAACCTGAAAGTCGCCTCCTCTTACCTTCTCCCTGCGGTCCTTGCCCAGTCTTCCCTCTGACCTCGCAACTTCTGCCCTCTCCTTCCCAGACCGCCACCGCCATCTTCTCAGCCCTCCTCGTCATGAACTCCGCTTGGCTTCTCTTCCCGCCAGTGCCTGGAGAACAGCACTGTGGGATATGGTGAGCCTAAAGTCCTCCCTATAAAGGCTGACCCTCTGTGGTGGGGAAGAGGTATGTTCACAAGTTTTCTTTTTTTCTTTCTTTCTTTTTTCTTTTTTTTTTTTTTTAAGCGTTACAAAAGTTAAATTTGAAGTTGGCGGCGTGAGGCCGTGAGCAGAGCCCCTGTGACGGGAACTGGGGTCTGACGCGAGGCCAGCACAGCTGCGCATGCCCAGTGAGAACCCGCCCCTCCCCTCCCTCTCCACCTCTTCACCCCTCCCCTCCTCTCCCTACCCTGCCCCACCCCTCTGCGGAGGGCCCTATAAAATAGCCCTGCCCAAGGCCTGTCACAGAAAGCGTGTGCTCTAAAGCTCGGCCTCGCACCTTTATTCTCTGATCAAAGACTAAAGCTTTCTTTTTCTTCTGAATCAGAAAAAAAATTCAATTTAATTAAGTAATATTAAATGAGTAAGTGATTTTATCCCTAGGAGACTCATGTTTACAGGTCAACATGCAGCAGAGATGTTCAGAATGTCTAAGAATACATGCAGCCTGTTAGCAAACACATCTCCTTAAATGGTCAAGCAGAGCTTATCAAGAGGCACAGAGGTATGCAGAATGGCCAAGAAGCATACGAAAAGATGCCCATCATTAATCACTAAGGAAATGCAAATCAAACCCACAATGAGGTACTTCTTGGTCATCTCAGCCTAGCATAAAAAATGCCACAGACTGGGTGGCTTATCAACAACAAGTATTTATTTCACACTGTTCTGGATGCTGGGAGTACAAGATTAGGGCGCCAGTGTAGACAGGTTATAGTGAAGGTCCTTTTCCAGGTTGCAGATAGCTGCTTCACAGCCAATCCTCACATGGCAGAAAGAGCAAGCTAGCTCTCTGGCTTCTTCTTACAAGGTCACTAATCTCATTAATGAGAGCTCCATCCTCATGACCTGATTACCTCTTAAATGCTCCATCTTCAAATACCATCACACTGGGATTAGGATTTCAACATATAAATACTCAGTCCATAGCAGGTATCACCTCACACCTATGAGAATGGCTACTATCAAAAAAAAAAAAAAAAACACAAACAGAAAATAAGAGTTGGCAAGGATGCAGAGAAATTGGAACCCTTATGCACTCCTGGTAAGAATGTAAAATGGTACAGTTGCTATGGAAAACAGTATGATGGTTCCTCAAAAGAGTGAAAATAAAACTACAATATGATCCACCAGTCTCACTACTGGGTACTCCAAAGAATTGAAAGCAGGGACTGGGACAAATATCTTGTACACCTATGTTCACAGCAGCATTATTCACAATAATCAAAACACAGAAGCAACACATATCCATTAATGAACGAATGGATAAATGAAGTTTGGTGTTTACATAAATGGAATATTATTCAGCCTCACAAAGAATGGAAATCCTGTATCGTGCTACAACATGGGTGAACCTTGAGGACATTATGCTAAGTGAAATAAGCCAGTCACAGAGGGACAAATACTGCATGATTCCACTTCTATGAGTTATCTAAAATAGTCAAATTCATAGAAACAGAGTGAAATCGTTGTTACCAGGGGTGAGAGGAGAGTGAAATGGGGAGTTATTGTTTAATAGGTGCAGAGCTTCAGTTTGCAAGATGAAAAGATTTCTGGAGATGGACTGTACAACAATATGAATGTACTTAACACTACTGAACAGGACACTTTAAAATGGTTAAGACAGTAAGTTTTATGTTGTGTGTATTTTACTGCAACTTAAAATAAAAATTAAAAAGCAGTGGTACTTTTTGAATTGGAAGGTGGGGCAGGGGAGACATGAGACATTGAAACATTTCTTACCCTCTATTGTACAATTCTACTTTAGTATTAATAGATAAAAAAATATTAAATGAGCCAGGAGATGCTCTATGTGCAATTCTGGGCCAATGTTTAGGTCTCAGTAGAAGCAATAATAAAGCTCACAGAACACAAAGCCCTTCTGAGCAGGACTATTTCTTATGCTTGTTTTATGGTCCTGCAGCTCTGATTATTTATACACAATTAGAGGTGAATAAAAGTAACACAGGATATTTTGCTTTGTTTTTCTTTCTAACAGAAGAGGAGAAACTCATAGAAAGAGGGACAATGTCAAACAATCTCTTGGTTAGAAACCTCTCATTAAAATAAAAGACTAAAGCAAACATCTTTTTTGTTATAATGATCCAGTAACATAAAAAGACACAAAATTAAAAGCACACAATGGCTTATTGGTGCACCCAAGCCAAGGGTAGTGATGTTTACTGAATTATTAAATGAGCAATTATGATAACCTACGATATTAAAGACAGTTGTGTTGGTAAAGCCTGGTGTATTGTTCTCCAGGGGGCTACCCGACAGGGTTGCCTTCACCGCCTCCTTCCCTGGCACAAATGGATTTGACTACACAGATGAGCGTGTCCACAAGTGCCGAATTTAATAAAGGAACATCAGGCACTTATTCCCAAAATTTTGTTAGAAAAATAAAATTAAACAAACGCCCTTGCATTTCCATCCCACCAGGGAATAGAGTTTTAATGAACACACGAGGCAGCTAGGTGACATCTTTATCAGCCCTCATAAACCTTGATTGAACACACAGTGATAAGGCCTGTTTAAACTGTGTTCCTCCCGATAACAGGACTGGAGTCAGAGCGGCCTTAGCAACCAGCCAGGAGAGAGGCCTCCCCAAAACCCAGAGTTTGGCCGGTGAGGCAAAAAGCCACAGGTCCCGGCACTGGTTTATTTGGAGTGAAAAGAGGGGGGCAGGTAGGTGGGTACAGGTCCTTCCCCCTGCTTTTCTTGGAAGGAGACTTTCTCCTGGACTAGCTTTCTGGGTGAGGGAGATGCTTTAAGCCCCAGTGACCTTTAGCATTTACATCTGCAAACACAGAGAACTCCAAAGGGCCGGTTTTAAAGGATTTGGAATGGCCAGCTCTGGTTTTCTTTCCACCAGCATCATAAATGCATGAAAGGTACAGACATCTAAAAAGGACAGGGAGCCATGGGGGTTTGCTAATAAGCTTCCAGTCTGATTCCTATAACCCTTTCCTTTGATGCTCCAGCACATCCAATCACTACTTGCTTCTTGCCTTCAAGCCTTCCCAGTTCAGAGCCCACAGTGACCCCCACAGGCTGCAGCCGCCAACACCTTTCATAGGATAGGCTAAAATTCGGGGGAACATTGGAGAGCTAGTCACAGCAGAGGAGGACATTCCCCCGTCAGGCAGGCTGAAGTCCACTTCCCTGCAATAGTGCCAACTGCTTTGAGCGGGGACTCACGGCCCTGGTTCTAGTCCCAGGCTTCTCCGACTAACTGGCAGTCCTCAGAGACAGCTTGTAACTTCTCTGGGTCTTTCTTTCTTCAACTGAAAGAAGAGGCAGTTGGACTGGAAGATCTTTCAGATGTCTTTCAGGTCTAAAATGAAAATATTCCATTAAAAAACATTTTTCCATAGTCCCCTAAGCTCCCTCTCTCCCAATTTTTTGATAACATTTAATTACCACAATGCGGTTATCTTCTAGGTCAGGGTGAACTATACATTAGATTATTTCCTACATCACCGAGACACTGGTTTTCACAATAACCTCCAACACATGGATGACAATAAAATTTCTCCTCTTCTCCCCCTACCCCTCCCCTCACATTGGACATGCCTCCAATGAGGGCAAAGTCAGACCCCTAAGATGACTTCCTGCAGGTCAGTAACCTAGAACTTTGGCAGAACAGTGGTGGAAGGAAGTTTTTCAGCTGGGAAATTCCACTGCTCAATGGAAAACACCTGGCCTCTGTGATATTCAGGGACTTGTATCTTCAGATGAGTTTGCAAAAGAATGCAAGCTCTTTTGACCCAGGAGGTAAATAGGAAGCAAGGTCATCTCCAGGGAAATTTGGATTTTAGGATAATAACCTGTCTTTGGAGCTATACCCAGCACATGCTCCATGCCAACAATTTCCCTTGAACATTTACATGGAACTTTATATTTGTTAAGTGATTTTCCATCACTTTGACATGTCTACATTCCCACAGCAACACTATGGTTAATATTACTTGACTTTTTTTTTTTTTTTTTTTTGCGAAGAAGGGATTTTATGTACAGAGAGAGAAAAGGAAGTGAATTGACAAAACTAAGTAACAAATAACTAAGGCAAGGATTCTGGTTTTATGGGAGATAATCTTATACACATCAATACACTGTGTATATTTTCCAAACCCAGAACTAGCCATGAGGTGTGATGGCCATGGATGGGCTTTTGAGGGCCATGTGGCAGAACAGCTAAAACCCCAGCTGCCTGAGGCAATCTCACGTATGCATCAAACCCTCAGGGTTCTTGGTAAGCTAGATCCTAGGATCCGTCCCACAGGGCAGAGACACAGGGCAGTCAGCACACTCGTGGACTGACCCATCACAATGTTCATGCATCAGAAGGGGGAAGAAGTAGACCTCCGGGGAGTACCAGTTAACCTAACATGATGCCCTATGCCCCTCCTCACATTCAGAGAATCTGCGTCTTCCCACACCATTTCTAGACTTAGGTTGCTGATACAATTTATCATCCAAACAGGGCATCTGAAATCATATTAGTAATTATAGCAGGCATCAACTAAGACTTGCCCATGAAAACAGGACATCTGGTCACCCTGTTGACATATCCAAAGGACCCTGGGACACTCATTCCTGCCCCTTACGCAACTCAACCTAAATTATGTTTCCAGATTTTCCTCTTCTCTATGAAAATTCAATTATGTCCAGGTTTAGACTATTAGAATTTTTATCCATCCCTTCCTTCAGCAAATACTTCTTGATCCCCTGCTATGTGGCAGGCGCTGCAATATCTGCTGGTCCCTGTAGTATAGTGACACATAGATAGGGGTTAGAATATTGCCTTCACCTTGAGGACAGCACCAGCCTTTCTGAGCCTCAAGTTTCCTAATCCATCAAATGGGGATAATAAAGTAACTACCACATAGGATGGTTGTGAGGACTGAGTCAGTGTGTGTTAAGTGCCTGGCACAGAGGAGGTGCTGTGTAAGTGTTCCCATAGTAAGTGTTGCAAGTGCCACTTGTTTCTGATGTAGCCATTTAACTTATACTGATTTTTCTCACCAAAGATGTAGCTCAGCCCACAAAACACTAACCTCATTCATCCAGCTCACTAAGTGGCCGCCAAATGCAGGACACTGGGGAAGACACAAGAAAGCTTGAACCATATAAACCATTGCCTCCTGGGAATTTTACAGTGAATGGAGGAAGGAAGACATTCATGGTTGGAAATGAGAAGAACCATGTGAATATTTAAAAAAAAATCAGTGCTTAGTAACTCTGACTACATATCAGAACCATGTGAAAAGCTTTGGATAAAAAAGCAGGGACCCTACCACTTACCAACTAAATGTGACGTTTTAGGGGTAAAGCAAGTAACAAAGAACATTGATAAAAGAGGTGTTTCACCTGTCAGTGAACAGTACATGAATAAGCTGCGAAGCCTTTGCAATACCCAGTGACAGAGTAGCAGTTAAGATATTTTGAGTGTTTATGATGTCCCAGGTGTGGTCCATGAGCTCCATGAGTTGGCTTGGTCCAAGATGGTTTCAGTGGGGAAGAACTTGAGCCCACGAAGGATGGTGGGATTCAGGGAGAAAGAAGCAGCATTTTCCCCCGATGTAAAGGAGGGAATTTCAGTACTGGAGAAGGACTGTGTGTTTTGGGGTTGGGGAACAAAAAGAAAACAAATTTAAAAGGAGAGCAAATTGCCTTTATTTTATGTATAGTTCACATGTCTGTCCCCTGTAGCTTATAGGTACTACTGAAAGGGACATTCATCTGAAAAAGGAATCATTTTTATCTTAAACTGAAAAATGTATGGCTTCCTAGGCTTAAACAAGCAAGCGACCTATATTCTCATTTCATGGGACTTTGTGGAACTGACTATATATTCAAAACACAAGCTGCAGTGAAACTCCGTGGAAAATAAAACAAGAATGGTTCTGAGTAAATTGCTTCCATTTTGCCTTTCCTATCTCCTGACCTCTGCTGTGTTCCCTACAAAATCAGCAGTAAGTTCTCTGGGGTCAGCGTGGAAGCAGCACTTTGGAATCCTAAATTTGACTTTTGAATAAACAAGAATAAAAGAACAACAATCAGAGAGAGAGAGAGAGATAATTAGATTTTAAGTTACGAAAATAAAATAAAAACATGTCCCTGTGTAATGCAGACTGTCTCTCTCAGAGAGAACTAAGCTGGGGTGTTAGAAATGGAATGACTGAAAAAGCCAAGATTATACAGGCAGGAAATAAACCCATCATGTCACACCACAGGATTTTTAAGATAAAAATTCTTCATTGAGCTTTATTCCCTCCTCACCCCACACACAAGGCTGGAGTAGACAGGTAGGCATCTCTTGTTTCGTTAGACAGTGATTTCCAGGCTCCTTGGATGTTAAGGCCCCAAACGAGACACGGCGTGGAGAGGCGGCAAGACATGTGCATCCCTGTGTGACACTCTTCACCTGGGGACCTGCATGTCTTCCACCACCTTCTCTTGCAGGCTGCAATCTGCAAGATTTTCTATCAACCCCCCTCACTTTGATTAAAGTACTCAGGGTAACCCACTGGCAGTCCAATTCCTCATTTATTAAACAAAGTCTGTGCTAATTCATAGATGACCCCAAAGCTTCTATTAATAACCAACACTAGACTTTCACGGTCGTAGACTACAGCGTCTCTGCACGACCCTCCCAGCAAACATGACTTAACCAGCCCTGTCATCACCCTTCTACCTGCAGGAAGCCCGGGGGTCAGAGAGGTTATGCAGATGGCTGAAGACCACTGGTCAGTTTGACACAAAGTTCCAATTCTAAATCTCATTCCTTTCCAATAAAGGATTTTTTTCTGCCTCTTTAGGGGAGCACTTAATTCTCTCACTCACATTAGGGTGAACTGGGTAGAAGAAGCCCCATTTCAGAAAGTGCATTTGTTACCATTTGTTGGCTTCCATTAACATCTCCATGACCAGTACTAACAACTTAAGTTGAAAACGTTCTCTCTGCTTTCATGCATCCAACCTCTCCCTTGCTAATGTGGAGGGTTGTGTCAGTCCTGCTTGCTAATCTCTAATACTCACGCTGCCCTGGGGGTGGACCCTGCAGAGGTGATCCCCCTGCTCTCCCTCCACAATGACGAAGTGTCCCAGAGGTGCGATGGACCAATTTCAGGAGTCAAAAGACCAAAAACCCAGGGAACTTAGTAATACTGCAACAACAGCAAAAAAAAGCGAACTCCAAGTATTATCAAGGGTCAGGCCCAAGCATGGAGACACTCCAGACTCTTTCTGTGTGTTGGAATTCCCATTGAGACCTTCGGCCATCCTCGCTGGGTTTTCAGTCTGTAATGTCTTACAGATTTCAGGGCTGGCCTCTGACAGCTCTGACATATCTGAACTAAGGCTAACCTCAGCTAGTTACTTGAAAGCCTGATAAGTTATACTGTACCTGTCAAAGCCTGTCTCTCCACTGAGATTCTCTCTCCTCCAGTGGAGCACCAACAGCAACAACAATAACAAAAAAAATACACACACACACAAAAAGAAGAAAATGTATCTTCATTTGAGTGGCATAACCTCCTCTGCATACCGTCATTGCTGTTCTATTATTCCAAACCCTAATTCATAAAAGAAAATTTAGACCACTTAGTTGAGGGGGAATGAAAAGGGAATGAAAGACCCAGATCCCACCAGGGTTTACAATAGTAAAGACTTTCGGAAAAGCAATACATCATGAAAAACCTGAAATCATACACAATTTCTACCCTTTGCTAACTCTCTGCTATTAAAAGACCTTGGAAAGATACTTTTCATCTTTTTGTCACAATTCTTTACCTGTAAAAAAGAGAGAAGGGTACATCTTCAAGAGAACTGAAACAGAAAGTCATTTTTTCAAAGCACTGTCTTAACATAAGAATTGCATAAATGTCGAATCACAAAGGATACTGCAAATGAGATATTTCTCAGCAAATAAAATTACCCCTACTAGACAAATACAACTACAAAAACTTGTAAAGAGGGCTATCAGGCTAGGTCAGCACAAATGTACTGACGTGCCAGGGACACGGGGCTGCAGGGAAATCCTTGCTTTCTAGAAGCTTCAGCTCAAGACACTTCACTTTCATAATGAATATATTCTCACTTTAAAATTAAAGAAGTTTTTTAAATCACCCCCTGTCTTCTAGCCCCCTCCCACCCTCATTCCCATTCCTATTTTCTACCAGCCCAACCTGTCTTCCCAAATGTAACTTCTCTCGGCTACTTGCCATGTGTCCAGATGAACCGTATTTGGGGTATTTACATGCATGTATATAATATCGGACTTTTAAATATACAATTTCTCACTCAAGGATTAAGGTATTTGACGTGAGGCACTTAAATATTGGTGTGAACCTTTAGATTAAAATTTAATCTCTGCAGCTGGCTTGCACCCTTTACACAGGAGAAGCTAACTCCAGAGTAATTACAAAAGAAATCAGTACTGCAGTTAACTCTCAATTATCTGAGGACTCAGTTTCCAGTCTGGGAATTCTTGAGCCCTCTCTGCTTTTCCAGCTCCACCTGGGTACCTGTCTTGGCTATTTTACCTCTCATCAGCCCCTCACCCAGAAAGTAAACTGGTTAGATGCAAAAGATTCTGAGTATAATAGTTGTTACTTGTTACCCTCTTCATCAGTGTCTTCAAAAAACAGGGAATTTTGGAAATTATTTTTCCTCGGATTGCCTAAAATAAGATTTGAGTTTATCTGCAAATTCTACTTACTCAAACCCCACGGCACCCTTCCTCTGCTGCCCACAAACACCACGGACAGTTGAGGTTTGGCTTCGGTTGAGATTTATAGGGGAACATAACTGGATTTCCCTCTCTACACTGGAGTGCTAATGTCCAGTTGGCTGACATTCCGGGCAAGGTGCCAGATCTATATTTTGGGGAAGGATCATCCAGAGAGATGGGGCGGATGTGATTTGGCAGCTATGTGAGATCTGGCATGTGATTTTACATGCTGTGGTGTTATTTTTCTTCATTTCAGTACATGCACTTAGAAGGCTGTTCATCATCGTCGCAGAATACCCAGGCAGCATCTGCTTGGCACCAGCGGCATTCGGAATGTCTTTTTAAAATAATATTTTAGTGAGAGGCCCGGGAAACGCACAGTGGCGTGCGTGGCACTGCATGGTACTAACCTGTTACGCTGATACTGGCATTTCATGGGAAATTAGGGTATTTTCCTGTTTCTGAAATCAGAAAGAATTCTGGAAAGACATAGGATATATTTTATCGTTGTTTTCATTTATCCAGTGAAAACAATGGCAAGCACATATTTTGAAATAAAACAGTATTTCTTGAGTTAATAAAAATGAAGAAAAAAGAAATTAATATTAGAACTTTGCCTTCACTCTGCTTTTCTTGCTTGCTTATACAATTCACAAATAAGGAAGAAGAACGTTTTTTTAACCACTCTTCTGAACAAAGCTGTCTTGCCCGTTGCTTACAAATCTTTTCGGGAATATTTTCCACACTAGGTGGGGATTTTGGATTCGTGATGACAGATTCTGGCAGCAGGTTTCTGGAAGACATGTCTCTTTATCACACGGTGAAACCCCAGCACTTCACTGAATCGAGCATGCTATTATTTTGCTGTCATCAGAAAAGATGCCCACTCAAGAGAATAATGGGGTCCCAAACATTTTTTTAAAAGATCCGAGTAAAATGCCTGCAGGCACTTTTGCAGGCAGAAGTAAGCAAAAATGGAGGCATCGTGGCCCTTATCCCTTAAAACCATCAGGTAGCTGGCGAAGTTCAAAATGTATTGATGAAGTTCATGGTTCATCTTCTGATTTTTGGACAAGGAGTCTGGTTAAGAAAAGCAATGCAGTCCCAAAGGGACACTGCCTTCCTGAGGGCTGAATTTCCTTCTGTGTCAAAAGAAGGGGGCAGGCGCATGACCTCTAAGGCCCCTTCAGACCAAGAATTCTCAGCCCGCCAGCAGGGTTTTCCTACTTGGCCTTCTTCCCAGCAATAAAGTTGTCAGAAGATAAGGAGGGAGAAGGGTGATCAAATGACAGGTCTGCGTATATTTGAGGGGTTCATTCACTTTCCCCAAAGTCTCATCCTCGCGCAGAGCCCGGCAGAGTTCAGAGCAGTTGGTGCAGGGAAACAGAAACAAGCCTGACATCACAATGTCATGTTAAAAAAAAAAATGACAAGTCACTCCAGGTGTGGGTTTGTAGCATTTTAACCAACTGGTAACTATTTTCCTTCTTCCTTCTCAATACCTAAGTTACTAAGAAAACAATTTATTTGCCTAAAAATCATAACTAATGATTGGTATCTCTGATGCTGCTGTGTGGATGAAACAAGATAACAATGGATGGCAAACTAACACAGAGATGGGCGGTCGTAAACGATCAATGTTGGTCGGCTATTGTTGCACTGGTGACAGCTCACTTTTGATAATCCTCTTTAATTTATGAAGCAACTTCACACTATTTCACTTAATCCAATCATCCAGAACACATCTAATGAACGCCTGCCATGATGTGCCAGACCCTGTCCTGGGCACTAGGACTGCAACCGGCCGAGGCTGTTGTATTTAAGAATTTATGTTCCGGTGGCGGGGAGAGAAGCAGTAAACAAGAAGGCATGGTATGGTGAGGGGGTTGAGGCAGGTAAGGAATGGGATTTGTTATTGGACGTTGAGTCCTCTGGGAAGGGCTCTCTAGTAAGCAGACATTTGAGCAGATGCCTGAAGCAAGTGACGCATGAGCCCTGCGGTCGTCCGTGGGAAGGGCACTCCAAGTAGACAAATACAGCAAATGCAAAGGCCCTGGGGAAGAAAGGTGCCTGGCATGTTCGAGACAGAGAAAGGAGGCCCCTGTGCTGCAGCCAGGCAGGGGCTGGTGAGAGGCTGGGGAGGGAGGACTCTGTGGGACTGGGCCCCAGAAAGATTCTGGTTTTTCCCCTGAGACGCAATGCCTTGGCCTTCGGAGGATCCTAAGCACTAGAGACAATTGGTCTGATTTACATGTTAAAAAGATTACTCTAGCAGTAATGAGAATAGACTGAAATGGGGCAGGAGCAGAGCCAGACAACTAAGGAGGCCACTGTCAAAATGCAGACAAGAAAGCATCGCTGGGTCAGGGGTAGCAGTGGAAGCAAGGAGAAGTGATCAGATTCTAGATCAACCTTCAAGGTAGAGCCAACAGAATTTGCTAGTGAGTTGGAGTTAAGAAAGGAGAAAAAGAGAGAGACCAATGATGACCGAGGCCGAGCTTCGGGGTCTGGCAATGGAAGATTGAGATGGGGAGACACTTACTCAAAACTCCCCTGTCAGGCAGATGTCACGAATCCACCCATTTCACAGATGAGGAAGCTAAGACCTTGACTAGCCCTGGAGAAAGGGATCCTCACTGACTTAAGACATAAATAAGGACTCGGCAAATGGCAGGGTCTCAGAAGCACACTTAACACTAAATTAGCAAAGTAGAAGATTTTTAAAATTCAGTTTTTAAAAAGCAGGCAATGCTATTTAATTTCTGAAGGTTTCTCATCGCTGTTAGCTGCCCACCACCTTCCAGGAGAGAAGGTAACTTCCCAAAAGTTGGCGCTTCCTGGCCTCCTCCCAGGGTTGCTCCTCCATCGCAGGAAAGGACTGGATGGAGCGCCTGCCTAAAAATACCAGATCCTCTCCCAGGGCCCCACACAGGCCAGGATGGAGGAGGAAGCTGAGTAACTCTGGGCATGGGGGGGGGGGGGGCAAATGCAGGACTGCAGGGTCTGGAGGAGGAAATCTGCAGACACAGGATTTGGGGAACAAAAGAGAACCTACACGAACAGAGAACAGACTCACCCACCGAACTCCCAACCGTCGTCCGGAATCCCCCCTCACGTCACCCCCCTGCTCCCACCCCCACATATCGTGAGTTCTGTTCAAGTCCCTCGTTTCCACGGGAGGAAAGCAGGGCCCGGGAGGTGAGGGGACTTGGCCAAGGCCTCCCTCCGCCTGTGCAGGCTGAGCCAGCTCTGAAACCAGGTCTGGGTGAGTCTGGAGCCTGCCCTTCCCACGCTTCTGCGCTGCCTCCCAGGACAGATGCAGGACGGGGTGGAGGTGGGGTTGTCAGATGTGCCACGCGCAGCATAGCCAGTAAGTTAGGGGACACTGAGTTTGATCCAGCTTCAATTGTCCCTCAAAATCGCTACCACACAAAGTAAGAAATTTGGGGTGAGGGCATGAGTAACCATCGGACTGCCATCTTGCCAAAAATCAAAGCTTCTAACCAGTTTACTGGAGAAGAAAAATTCCTTCAGAACTGAGCTGCAGGGTACGTGAGAGCCCATTAGCAAGGACTGGAGAATCCCACAGAATTTCTCCAGGAGAGAACTCTACCTTCTCCACCCAGTGAGGGAGTCTCCAGTCTCCTTAGACGAAGCTGCCAAGAGGTTTGGTCCTCAGAAAAGAGACAGAACAGCATCAATCAAATCAGTATTTATTCAGCGCTGACATGCCCAGAACTGTGATAGGCCAGCAAGAAATCCTGGTCCTGGTCACCAATTTGTTTATAATCTGGCTCAGCAGAGATGGAATCACATAAAATGCTTTGTAAGCAATCCACTAAGGGTTAACCGAAGGCTAGCCCAGAATGGGTCCTTAATAAATAGTTGTTGCGGGAATTGTTTGTTCAAACCTGCAGGAGTTCAGATAGAGGAGAGATCTGAGGGCCGTGGAGTCCCGGGAAGGCTCCGGGGATCGAGGTCAGAATGTGGGATGTGTGCTGGATGGAGACGTTTTCATACCAAGGGAGAAGCATGAGCAAAGCTTTTATCGCCCCGGGTCCTGGGGAAAGTGGCTAATCCAGGACAACTGGGGAGCCTTTGGTCTCCGTGGTACACTGATTTCTGTTGTGCTGTGGGTGTCCCCTCATCTTTCTAATATAATGACCCACCGCCCCCCAAAATTGCATTTTATCCAAAGCAGAGACTGCAATATTAGGGGGTATTGGGAAATTCTGACTTACCTGCCTACTGTCGGAGAGGTCCTGTCACCAGATTCAGGCGTCCTCTTCAGTAGCAGGCTGTGGTCAGCCTCTGCCATCTGCTGACACACTCCTTTCCAGCTGCGGTGAGGCAGGGGTGAGCGAGCTCCGGAAGGACATCTCCAGGGGCATTTCCCCTAACGCTGAAGAAGTTTGGGCTGCAGGGCCCTCACCAGACAGGTCCCTTCCAAGCACTGGGAAGGATCCAGGAGTGTGTTCATATGGTCACGTTGTTTGTAAAATAGGCAAAAGTAATATATTTTAAGTGCAATCAGTTAAGACCACTTAGTGTTTCCACTCCTACTTTTCTGTTGCTTCTGTGACAGGTGGTGATGGGGTAGCCCCGCACTTTAGAGATGAGGCAGGTGAGGCTATACGAGGGATGCATGTAGTTGAGGTGTAGTTGGAGATACCCACGTGGCCTGCAGTTACTTCTGCGTGTATTTACATTATTGCTAAGCCTTCCTGGTACAGACATGGCTTCTGGGAACACTCCCATCACTCTCCCGCCTGGTGGTGTGATGGAAAAAGGCAGGGCCAAAAGGGCTATCTCAGTATGCTCCTGTCCTATGGCATCTGTTACCTGAAGTACATGGATCATGGAGGAGAAAAAAGGTTTGAAAGGAATGCAGCTAGAAGCTGGCCTGTGGAAAATTCTTCCAATCATCAGACATGTAAAGAGTAAGCCGAAGATTTGCTTCTCACTAACACCTAGTCAGAATGACCTGCTCCCCTGTCAAGATACTGGGGGAGGGAGGAGCACTAGATATACCAGAGTTTCATAATAAAAAATACACTTTTTTCCATCAATTTGGAGACATTTGTTATTTTTTCTAATTGAAATTTGTTGTGATTTATTTTCTCATTCTAAATAAAAGTTTAATGTATTTGTATTTGTGATTTTTCCACTGTTTTCCAGAAGAGGGTATCCCACACTGTAGAAGCTCCAGGCGCCACAAAATCTTGATCCACCTCTTGAACATCCATATTAGCTTATATGACCTGAAAATCCCTCTTGCCAGAACCATGGGAGACAAAGATTTCTGTTTCTCCGGCAGAGAGGCAGTATGTTACAATGATTAGGGATAGGGATTCTGGGGCCAGAAGACCAGGGATCAAATGCCATGGAAAGAATGAACTACTGTGCCTTAGAAAGCCCTTCATAAGTGTTAAATATACCATTAGTGCTTTAGGCCTGTCAACTCATTCTGAATACTCAGATACAATAACTGCAAAATATAGAATTATAAGAAATAATGTGCAACTATGTTTTATGTACAGCAATTTTTAACTAAAACAGCACTTTAAAGGTAAAGAATAAATTGAGACTTTGTGCTCCTTTCATCTGTTTCAACCACAAGGTAATGTGAGGATGGAGTGCAAGTGACAGGTGAATTCAGCTGGAAAAAGGCAGCGTGATGGAGAATATGTGAAGGTCTGAGGTCCCTTCAATAACAGAATGATCCTCCTGCCCCAGTGCTAAGCCATGAGCTGTTAAGGGCAGTAACGGGTCTTCAGTTCACTAAGAGGATTTTACTGCCCCCTTGTGGAGGAGAGAAGTTGGTGCACCAATGAAGATGCCAGTTTGGGGAACTGATTTTTCTACAATCTTCCAGGGAAAAATTCAAGGAGCAGAAAGGTGAGGTTACTAACTGCCTGGGATAGTCCCATTCAACTTGAAACTCTCATTTACAGTTATTTCTGTCGTCAGCTATTTTCCTGACACACTTCAGAGCTGTCATCAAAGGCAGGAATTGTGTGATGTCAGGGATGCGGTCTTTGGCTGTTTAAATTTAAAAGAGGGAAGACAAGAAAAAGAAAAATCAATTTTGGATGCTAGCATAGCTACTAACTAAATGGAAGACTATGAGCAATTTGTTTAATGTCTCTGAGCCTCTGCATCCTCACAGGAAAAGGGAAACTCAGTGACTGAATCAGACAACGCGCACGGTAGGTAGGTACCAAGTGCTTATGTGGCTATCATTAAACATAATGACGTCACATTTACTCACCATCTCGATGCTCATTAGACAGTGACTTCATACTCCTGTTAGAACATGTTTTAAAAAGAGAGGAAAAAAATCTAGAAGTTTCTCTTCAATGAACAACTTCCTCCGTTGAGACCAGGTCTGACACAACCTCTGACAAGAGACACAGAGAAAACACTTCTTGTCCGGGAAGCTTGCTTTCCCCTGTGCAAGCAGAATTCCAGAAGAGGGGCCCAGAGAAAGCCACCTCCCTCCTCAGTGGGGCCAGCAGGCGTGTCCTTATCTTTGCATAGGAAATGCCTAAGGTCCCACTTAGAAGTAAATACTCTTTGCTGAGACTGGAAGGAGACAATGCCCATCTTCCCAACCTGTAGGCTGAGGTTCCTAATGTTTTGGAATCAGAAGCCCTCAGCATTCCTAGGGGGCAGTGGGGCAGAGGAGGGGCACAGGATGACGGCACAGGCAGACCTGCTCTCTCCCCACCAAAGGTACTAGGGGCGGGGTGATGCCTCCTCACTCTTCTCCTTTCTTTCCAGAGAAGGGGGGGCTGGAGGAAAACAGATCCTGAATTAAACTGGAGAAACTGGGTTAGAGGAAACCAACTTGCTTGGCTTAGAGTAACAAGGCCAGAGCCCCAGAATGAAGCTCACAACTTTCCAGGCAATCCTGACCTCCCAGCTCACCAAGTCAGGACAGCCCAGACTTTCCAGGCCATTCTCCCACGGTCCCTAAACTCTGCAATGATAACCTTTTCCTTTCTTAATCTCCCTCTACAGAGCAATTTTTTTTAAAGTTATTCTATATAGTAAGGTATTAAAAGTTATTATTATTAAAATGTGAGAAGTTAGGTGAAGACCTCAGGCATAGGATGCGTATTTTGTTTTAAAACAGAAAGGGGGTACCAATTTATATACGTGTGTGTTTTCTAATATTAAAATAAAAACAACGGAGGGTAAATAAACCAGGATACTCTTTACAGGGGAATGAAGGGTAGAAGGGACAGAAATGAAAGCTAGACTTCTTTGAGTATATCTTATTTTGTGGAACTGACTTTGGGAAAATGTACATATTTTACATAACTTAGAATAAAATTAGATAAATTAGTGAATAAGGCAATTCCTAACTTCCAAAAGTGAAAGTAAACCTGTGTAACCCAGTTGGTAGCATAACTACACAGCGAGAGCTACTCCAAGAAGATTTAAAACACAGTAACTTGACTAAAACAGTCCCAGTGGGATATACTCTAACGTTAAAAAGAACTGCAAAAAAAATTTTTTTTAACTGTTTTCAGAAATCATATTGCTGGCGATAGATAATATTGTGATACTGCAGTAAAGCAAATACATCTATTGAATGGTTGAAAGGAGATGTAGATATAAGATCAATGAAGCTAAATAAATAGCCAGCAGTCCTGAATTTGAATTGGAAGTTTCAGTTTGAACACATGGTATATTTTTTCTTAAAAAGTTCTAGCTCTTTCCACTCAAAAGGCCAAGAAACAATGGCTAACCCAAAAGGACTGACGCTGCTAACGCCCAAAGTGTGGCCTCTGTATGTTCTTTATCACTAAACAGAGTCAAGACTCCTGAAGAAATGTTTCATTCCTGGTCTGTGCAGAAAATGCGCAAGATGAGACTGAAAATACTTTCATCTCAGAAAGCAAGGAGGCTCTCAAAGATGAACAGGTTTGTATCAATAGACCTCAGAGGCCAATTTGAGTAACTTTTCACTGACCAAAGATGTGACAATGTGAGCATCAATGAGGACGATGACTGCAATATATTCAAACATATAAAATGTTTAAATCCGTGAATTTATATTATAAAAAACGTATTGGTTATCTTTGGAAGATGCTAATCAATTAAACCAGAAATTAGTCCCTGCCTTTCTATTTTAGCAGGTCTTAGGAGTAAATATACCATGCTGAAGCAAAGCCCAGCTTCACTGTAACTTTGGGGGAGAGGGACCATCTGATGGCTGGGAAGGTGGGGGTAGGGGGACTGAACAAATCCTGGTTAACAGGTTAGACAGGTTAAGATGATGCCATGACTCTCAAACCAAACTTTCCATTTCCTAGGAAGAGCCTTGGCGAGCAGGGACTATGCACAATACTTGTGGGGATCACTAATATTTCCTTTTTAATTGAAATACAATTCACATACCCTAAAGCTCACTTTAAAGTGTACAATTTAGTGATTTTTAGATAGTTGTGCAACCATCATCGCTATCTCATTCCAGAACATTTTCACCATCCCAAAAAGAAACCCTGTAACTGTTAGCAGTCATTCCCCATTTGCCCCTCCCTCATCACTGGCAATCACTGACATCTACTGTCTGTATGGATTTGCCTCTTCTGGACGCGTCACATAAGTGGAATCATACAATACATGGCCTTTTGTGTCTGGCAGTTTCTTGAAAGGCAAAACAGAGTAACCTATGCAGCAATTTCTACCTACTTACATACCCAAGGTAAGTGGAAACATATATGCCAGTTTGCCATATGTAGTGTCTTCCTTAGTGAGGTTTCTGTTCAGATCTGCCCATTTTTTAATTGGGTTCTTTATTTTCTTACAGTCAAGTTTTAAGGGTTCTTTGTACATATTGGATATAAGTTCTTTATGTGTTTTGCAAGTATTTTTTCCCAGTCTGTGGCTTATGTTTCCATTTTTTCAAACAACGTCTTTTTAAGTTTTCAATTTTAAAGCCAACTTACTAACCTTTCCTTTCACATACCATGCTCTTGGTGTTGTATCTAAAAACTTATAACTAAACCCAAGGCCACCCGGAATTTCTCCTGTGTTATCTTCTAGGAGTTTTATATTTGGCATTTCATAGTTAGCTCTGTGATCCATTTTGAGTTAACTTTTGTGAAAGGTCTGTCTGTAGCTAGATTTTTTTCTACATGTATATATGCTCAGTTGTTTCTGTAACATTTCTTAAAAAGACCATCTTTTCTCCATTTCATTGCCTTTGCTCCATTGTCAAAGATCTGTCGACTGTATTTGTGTGCATCTATTTTTGGACTCTGTTCTATTTGTTCAATCCATTTGTCTGTTGTTTTGCCAATGTCACACTGTCTTGATCACTTTTTTTTAGACTGAGATATAGCTTATGTACAATGTCTTGACTACTTTAGCTCTATAGTTAAGCCTTGAAGTTACGTAGTGTTTGTCCTGCAACTTTGTTCAGTATCGTTTTGGCTATTCTGAGTCTTTTACCTTTCCATATGAACTTTAGTATCAGTTTGTCAATATCCATAAAGTAACTTGTGGGGATTTTGTTTGGGACAGCATTCAATCTCTAGATGATGTTGGGAAGAAGCGACATCTTAACAATACTGAGCCTATCTATGAAAATGGAATCTCTCTCCATTTACTAAATCTTTTTAAAATTTCTTTCATCAAAGTTTTACAGTTTTCCTCATATAGATCCAATACATATTTTGTTATATTTATATCCAGATATTTATAATTTTTTTGGTGCTAATGTAAATAGTATTGTTTTTAATTTCAAATTCCAATTTTTCATTGTTGGTATACAGAAAAGCAGTTAACTTCAGTACGTTAACTTTATATCTTGCAACCTTGCTATAGTTATTAGTTCCAAGACTTTTCAATTCTTCAGGAATTTCTACATAGACAATCATGTCATCTGCAAAGTTTTATTTCTTCCTTCCCAATCTTTATACTTTTATTTCCTTTTCTTGTCTTACTGCACTAACTAGGACTTTAGTACAATGCTAAATAGGAGTGGAGAAAGGGGACATCTTTGCCTCATTCTCAGCCTTAGGGGGAAAGCATCTAGTTTCTAACCAATAAGGAGATGTTAGCTGCAGGGTTTGTGCAGATGTTCTTCATCAGGTTGACAAGGTTCTTTTCTATTCCTAGTTTGCTGAGAGGTCTCATCATGAATAGGTTTTTTAAAATCACAAATTGGGATTTTGTCAAATGCTTTTTCTCAATCTAGTGATATGGCCACATGATTTTCCTTCTTTAGCATATTGATGTGATGATGGATGTTGGTCTATAGTTTTCCTTTCTTGTAATTGCTTTGTCTGCTTTTGGTATTAGGGTAATGTTGGCTCTGCTTCTATTTTCTGAGATTGTAGAGAATTGGTATGATTTCTCCCTTAAACCAGTAAGAGCAAGGAAATGGATTCTCCCCAAGAGCATCCAGAAAGGAACACAGTCCTGCCAACAACTTGAATTTAGTCAAGGAGACCCGTGTCAGACTTTTGACATCCAAAATTCCTATTGTGTTAAACCCCTACATTCATGGTAATTTGCCACAGCAGCAAGAAACCAACATAGTACTCCTGTACTATAACATACACATTACAAGCATATAACCTTTCTGAATTTCATTCTTCAATATGGTTTGGTTGTAGTCAGTAGCCAAAAGCTCTCTGATTTGATTGTTTCTCTATTTTTCCTATTAAATCAGGGTTAACTCCATCTACAAAAGCTTTTTCCAAACTGTATGTCAATGTTCCACTCAAGATATTAATTAGTGTTCTGCGGAAATAAAGAAGAGAGAAAGGAAGTTAGGTTAATGGACTTAAATATATAAGAAATAATATTTATATAGATTTGAAAATCTGCCTTTCAGAAAGTTGTCTTATCTGAGAATGCAAGGACCTGGTATGAAGGGGTATTTTAACCATGAACGCATTACATCTGACTAGAGTATTTCCCAGCAGTCCTAGTGACATGTCATCAACTCACGGATTGATGGTCACTGTTTCAGGTCTTATCTTTTCATATCATGTTTATCATCTTTTCATCCTTAAAATAAATTTATCAAGTAATTTTGTTATAAAGAGAAAAACGATTAGCCACAAGATCATTCTTCAGTAATTTATCTGAGAGATCAGTTCTGGTGTTCTAGTTTAATTCATGCACTCATTCTGTTTTATAAACTCCTGTCACTGCTCTGCAATGCACCATTTAAAGTTTCCATTATTAGTAAGTTTCGGAAATGCTATAAGACTAATAAATAATTTTAACTTCTGTGAAGGATGAATAACTATCAATGATAATAAATAGAAATCAGATTTTCTATAATGGTTTTATTTTAAAACCTATACAGAGTTTCAATTTTAATAAAAAATATTGCCATGAAATATCTAATACAGCAACAGAAATAAACCCCCAAAATACAGTTAATTAGAGGTTAACCAAAAATAAATTCACAATTTAAAAGTTGGAATACATATGCTTTTTTCACATAAACAATTTTGAAGGATTCTGTTTCAGATGGTTTTCCTCTTAAACATCCGAGATAACAATTCTTAATCTTTTGAACTAAAACTAGACAACCTCTCAGTAACTTCACAACTAAGTTCTTCTATTAAGTTGAAAAATAAAATAACCCCCCTAAACCTTCAATTACTGATTCAGTCACAAAATGCTAACAAAGCCAAATAAATCATTGTTTTCAAATGTATACCCATCAAAAATGAAGTCTACATCTGGGTTGTGAAGTGTAATAAACTTTTTGTAGAAGTTGAATCTTCATGACTAGTTGATTTATTTTCTATCAAGTTTATCCTATTCAGACTACTTTTACAATATCTCTTAATCCTTAAGGAACATGAGGTGTTAACACAGGAAAAACATCTTTGGCCCTATGGACAGAGGTACCTTGAGTGTAAACAACTGCAACGGGAGCCTCCCAGATGTGGGCACTCACGTCTCACACAGAGTTGGAGATACACTTCCCTTGTTTCTCAAAGGCATGATCATTTCCTTCCCAATAATAAAAGATCTGATGTACTGAATGTTTTCAAATGCCATATGACTCAAAACTCATGCATACATCTATAAAGAATAGTTTCAAAAGATCAGAGAAAAGCATTATATAATGATATAGTATCATAGGCTTTATTAGTGGTAAATGTTTGCATTCATTTTTAAAAGCTTAGCTCTTGCTAAGCATTTATTTAAACAAAAGTTAATACGCAGGACCCATCTGCCATCAAAAACTATATTCACAAACAAGACTTTAAATTTAATCAAGTGGAAGCTAAAAAACACTGGGGAAAAAAAACAAAGCAAAACGCTGCTAAGAGTCACGTAAGCCAACTTCTATCACTGAATATACTGTATTTAGAATGACACAAGCATACTGAACTGAACAGAAAAATCAATTTTGTGGATTCAGTCTAAGTAAGACTAACTAGCATTAAGAACGTCATGCAATTCATGATTTTCTCAAAAAAAAATTTTTTTAACCCAATCACTTGAACAAAAGATCTTTTTTTTCATTTGAGGGGAAGACAATCTGTGTCTACCAGATTCTCCTTTTACACTAAATAGCAAACTGTATGGACTCTGGCTCCTCTTCCCAGATGCTACTTACACATGACTTTGCATAATGACTTAATGTAGAAGTACTTTTCTAGTAAGTGTCATAGCCATAAATAACCCTTTTTTGAAAAAACAAATATCAAGTACAAACCTAAGACAACTTCTTTTAAAGGATTCCCCAAACCCAGCACACAAGCAGTATCGCGATTACACAAGCTAAGTAACACGGCTTATGAGCTTGTGTGTGCTGATACACACACACTAGCGATCACCTTCTGTAAAGTTTTCGTAGTGTTGCCAAGTTAATAATTCTTTCAAGGCACTGAAGAATTATGTAGATGGATTTTCTCCAAATATAATTAACAACTGCTTAAAGTAGTAAAAAGCCCTGAGTCAGAACTTTCAATAGCTTCCTAACATTACAGATTTCAGACAAAAATGGCACATTTGTTTATTTTATAGAAAACTACAAGACCATTTGGCTTTTTGGATGAAACCATGTTTATGAAACAAAATCAAATAGACTGCACAAGAAAAGTAAAATATTCAGCAATATAATCTTTCTTACACACTAAGTGTCGATTATAACTTGTCATTACGGATTTAGGCACCAAATTCATGTGGCAAGCCACCGTTTCTATACCTACTGCTTCCTCAACAAAATAAAAATCTCAATTTTAACCTCAGGTTTTCATCTCCTTCTTAGTCACAAATATGAATAAATGCTGGAAAAGTAATACTCTGACAGAAAAGGAGGTGGAAAATGTCAACGTAGCAGTTACATTAATTCATCAGTTCTACGACCTAGTCCATATTTTTATACTCTGGTCTGACCCACTATTAACCATTTATTGGCAAATTGAGGCTCAATCTAAAAAATTTTCCCTCTCACTGTAGCAAAGCAATGTACACATGAGACAGCATTAAACAGTTTTTCCTCAAATTTAATGTTCTAAAGAAGTACAAATGTAATTATTAATACTGTTACAGTTTTATATATATGTTAAAGTTCCAAGGCTATATATGATTATCAAGTAGTATCAGTAAGCATTCCTATCATAATATTCAAGCAAATAAAATCAGGTTGCCTTTTGAGAGAAAAAAATATTTTGAAACAGTTACAAGTAGACTTAAAGACAACTGACATTTTCAATAACAAGGCACACATAATTTGTGAAAATCTATTACCTTTCCAATTTAGCACAAATTCAAAGCTAATCTAATTTTAATGTTTAAAATGTGTTTCTCCCCTCTGGCTCGAAATGAAATAACAAACTCTTATAATTAACAGATATTTAAAACCTACTCAATTATGACTGACGATAATTGGGAGAGGGGTAAGAAATTCTGTCTATTCCAAATTTTAGTAACTTGATGTTTACCATAACTTTAGATCTTGCAAACACAAACTCTCAAGATAATTCAGGTGTTTCTTAATTTAATCAAAGTTCTATTCCACTAGGGGGAGGTGGGAAAGGGGAGTTGTTGCTTAATGGGTATAGAGTTTCAATTTTGCAAGATGAGAAAGTTCTGGAGGTCTGTTTCACAACAATGTGAATATACTTAACACTATTGAACTTAAAAGTGGTTAAGATGGTAAAAAATATGCTTTTACCACAATAAAAAAATGAAAAAAAATTATATTCCAAAATTCAATTTTTATACAAATTATTCCTATAATATTTTAGACACTCTGAGAGGATAAGTGCTTTTCCTTTTGAATTTTTCTAAAGCAAGCTGTATTAAAGTTTATAATTTCCAAAGCAACTGTTAATTAAACTACATTAAAAACTGACTGAAAGACCCTCTATTCAATTAAATATAATCTCTACACTTACTGCTTTGATAAAAATCTACATGATCCCCTTTTCTCTAAACTCAAAAACTGACTTTTCTTCCTTATTTGCTGCAATCCCCAACTGTCCTCCCTTTCCAACCCCATCACCAATTCTCCTAGTTCATAAGTTTAAATAATTCCTAGTCCAATAGGGTCTAAAATTCATAATAAACAAGAACAGCAACTGGGCAACACATAACTATACAGTCTATTTCTACTATGTAAAAATGACTCAGCAAGCTTTGAAACCTGAATTGGACAAACCTTAAGCAGCATGCATTGCAATGTGCTAAAATGCTCTTACAGGCTAAAGCCATCAAAGATATAAATTTAAGAAAATTATTTTCAATGTTATCAATTATTTTATGCCTCAGTAGCTAACGGTCAACTTGCAATGTTTAAAATTACAAATAACCAAGTACAATACGGACAGCTAAACTGAAACACTTGTGTGATACAATATTCCTATACTAATACAAAATGATCGTCTCTTGAAAAACTTTCTTGCTCCCAACAAAATTAAACACATATACAGTATAAGCAGTAAGAATGTTAAATTATGTGAAGAAAAACTATCAGAATAGCACCATCTGGTAAGTTGTGTGTATGTCTTGGTAACAAAGTTGACAATGTTAGAAGAATAAAAGAAAATGTGGTAGGAAATGAGGGGTGCAGAGAGGGAATTCAAATACTACTTAATGACAACACTTTGAATCATTAGGGAGAAATGTTCTCAGTATATTTAGATCCCTTCTTTTTGAAGAGATTACTTCAAATGTACAATGGCTGCATAATAAATTCTGTATGTACTAAGACACTGACAATTTTTTCAATGTTATCTAGCCCCTGACGCTCAATAAATATGTTTTTGAATGAATGCATGTCGGTTCTGTTGTTTTTTTTTAAATGATTCTAGGAAAAGCAAAAGCTCTCTTGAGGCATAAGATAACGAGATGATTACAACAAGGACACATCCTAGTCGGGAAAGTGCTGCTGAGACATAAATAAGAGGTAGCAGTTTCACAGAGTTAGAGGAAAGTCACTTAAACAAGTAAGTTCTTAATCTTATTCTCTGTCACAAACCCAAAATACATTTAAAATAATTTTTCAGGTCCTTCAAAACATGAATAGAGAAACATTTTCCATTCACTAAACAAATTTCCAAGTGGTACAAACACAGAAAATCCACATGAACCTAGCACTATAATTACAGTGACTTTTGACTTTTGCCATAGTTTATAAATTATTATGTTTTTAACATGGAGGAAATAAACTAGTCTGGAAGATGAAATTGCCTTTTAGGGATATAGGTTTAAGCACTGCGGCTCAGAAGACAAATAAAAAGGATTTAAGTCAAGTAGAGTCGTGACCGTACTGACTGGCCAAACGGTGCACGAGTCAGCCAGGTGCCCCCGCCTTACAAGTTCATCTGGTGGAAGAGAGATGGGCAGTCTGTGGCGTGGAAGAAAAGGAAAATCCTGACTTTCACTGTTTCCAAATTTGAAAGAGAACCATCTCTTTATATGAACATCATCAGACAGATGTCCTATCTTTTTATAACTTCAAAATATGGCTTAAAAAACAGCCTCAGTGGCCCTTTGTTACGTAACTGAGTAGAGTCAATATAAATTCTCAAATTTAAAATTTATAAAAAATGTACTGTTCTAAATGGTAAATTACTCAGCTAAACACAGGTATGGAACTACTGAGACTACACTCAGCCAGCGAAGCGCACCAATGTTTTCACCAGGATTTGCAAAGGCATAGCCATGAAATTGCCAGAAATAGGATGTTATGAGAGCTAGACTTTGTACTTTCAAATTTAGTTGTTGCAGCACAAAAATTGAAATAAGAACAAGATCCAAAGGGGAAAAAAACTGCAAAAAAGATAACTATCCTTAGGAGTGAACGTACATACAGTACATAGTAGATACTATCGTAAACAGCTGGTATTTTTATAATCTAGTAACAATGAACCCCAAAATACTTATATTCATGTGTATATTCATACTACTGAAAGACTACTCATTCAAAGGAGAAAAATGTATTAGATGCTCTAGAGTCGAAGTTTGAGTTAAAAAAAAAAAAACCCACACAGGTAATCAGACATATTTCTGTAAATGTCCTAGTCATTGTTTCTGAAGTAAATGTTTATCACTGGTTATGTACTGTCTTGGATACTGCTGGCAGTTTAAATAATATCCTCATCATCAGGTATAAAGACAGACTGCTCTGCTATCTGAGAGATCATGGAAGCGAGGCCTATGATGAAGGCAGAAAGAGCAACACTGGCAGAATTAACAGATACGGGGAAGACAGGCTGCTGCCTCTGGGCAATGCATTATCCTTCTCCGATCACTGGGGTGCTGCTATTTAGCACATTAGAAAAGCTAAATTGAACCTCAGAGCCCCAAAGAGGACAATACCATTTCACCAGTCAGATCAAGTCTGGATAAGTAATCACAGGGGAAACTGAGGCATGCTTTTCACAGACTTTTTTTTAAGAGCTGGCTAAACAAAACAGTGTATTAATTAATACAAGAAAGGCAACTGGTAATGGTGAGTTAACAGGTACTCTTTTATTGGACAACCTCCCCCTGCAGTTCCCCACTATGACTGCTTATTTCTCCTTTTCATGTCTATCAGTCATACTGAAACTAGCAATCTGATTCAAGTTAAGCAATTTTCCTTGAATCCAGGAAATAAATGCAAAGTCATTATTCTCTCACCCTATGTTTTCATTTACTCTAAGAATTCAAAAACAATCATTGGGATAAACTGCACATTATCTTAAAAAGACTTCTCTGTTCAGTATTCCCTTAACCACATACAGCTTGTACTACCATTTTATTATTTCACATGCATGACATAATGGTTTGACTTGCCCCTTTCATTTGATGCGTGACTTTTCTGAGTACCTGTGTCAACTCTCTGGGTAAAATCATGATAAACTGAAAGTCAGCTGAGCATAAGGAAGTGTATCTTTTAAGGTCAAATTTATTAATTCTCTTATAAGAAAATGCAATTAAAAACAAAAATAACAAGGGATCCTTAAAGGATTTTCCCCTTTAGAAGCCAAAGGTAAATTACCTATGAATTACATGAATTTGATGTTTCAAATGAAAAGGAAAAAAAACAAAAACAAAAACCAAAAAATACGGGTCCAAACACTGTTTTGTAGTTTTTTGTTGCTGTTGTCTGGTACATTTATAGTCAAATTACACTCTAGTAAAGAAACTATGATATTAAAAATTAATCATTAGAACCTCCAACTAGCTTAAGAGCTAAAATCTCATGACTGAATACTTTAGCTAACAAAACACACTGAGTTTCTTAGTTAATACAAAAGAATCCTTCGTTCAATAGCCTTTCGACAGATAGGACATTCACTCATTCGATCTCCACAGAGCTGGCATGTTCCATGGCCACAGAGGAAAATCATGTTCTTCAGACGATCCAAACACACAGGGCACATTGTCTGGAATGTGAGATACAAATAAAGTAATAAATGCTGAGACATTTTGTATTTTGAAAGTGTAACGTGACAACACTGTAACATTAATTTTCCTTTGTTGCTTTAGTCAAATAATCTATTATTGCTTTAAATTGAAAAAATTTTTATAGTATCATCCGTAAAAAATGGAAATATTGCTTGTACTGTCAGATCAGTATAAAAGGTACTATATAAAATAAAATATTACATACAATAAATCGTACATAAAATTTAAAATGCAAAAGCCAAAATCAAATATGAAATGGGAAGCCCCATTCAGTCTGAACTAAGACTCAGATTCCCCAACCATAGGTACTATGCTGTTCTTACATGAAAATAGCATGAGAATCAGGGGCAGTAGAGAAGAGATGCTGCTAATAACACACGCCAAGCATCACGTAGACATGATACAATCTACATCACTCAGTCCTGCATCACTCCAACTTCAAAAAAGAGGACACTGAGGCTTCAGGGGATTAAAAACTTCTCTAAGACAAGCCCGAATGTGAACTCAGGTCCACGTGGCCCCAGATCTCTGGCTTTTAGAGGTTTTTTTTTTTTTGGTTTTGTTTTTTGGTTTTTTGAGGGGGAGGAGGTAATCTGGTTTTTTAATTTATTTTTCTGTTAATGGAGGTACCGGGGATCGAACCTGGGACTTTGTGCATGCTAGGCACACACTCTACCACTGAGCTATACCCTCCCCTCTCAGAGCTCTTCCTTTTAAACATGCTGCTGCACAGCATTCCTATCATTGCAGATCCCTTTAGTTAAAAACAATTAATTTCACTTACAATTTAGGAGTATACCTCTGTGAAATTATCAGGAAAATCACATATTCACTCACAAAGCACATTTTTACATTTTATATTTATAAAAACATATCTTACCTTAATATACTATAAAATTTCATTCCGAATTATACTTTTACTAAATAATATAGAAGAAGTGAAATAATTAAACAAGAATGTCTAGATTAATAAACCAGGCCCAAAGCCTATATGAAGATGTAGTTACCAACTTTGACAATACCAGAAATCACTGCAAAGAAAACAACAGAAAAAAGGAACTGTAGTCTAACTTGTTGGCTTCATTCTTCGAAAGTAAATTTTCACACTTATCTACCTTAAAGTTTTGAGAAGCAAAGCTGGAGAAAATATTTTCTTAATTTTAAAGAGCTAAAGCAGTTTTTAAAAATTAAGTTAAAATAGTCTCTTTCCATTAAACTTTCAAGAGGTCTATGTAGTTAATTAATAACTATTATTTCCAAAAGTAAACACATCTGTGCAGCCTGGGTTAAGTTACTTTAGATTAATACACTCTTAATAGCACATAAAATTAATTTTCGCCTTTTAAAGAGATACTGGGGTAACAGAAATATTGGAGATTTAAAATTTAAAAAGAGATTTATTCAGATGCTTTCTCTTAGTACCTTGAAGGGGTCCCTGAAAGAAATTATAACATTCCACAGAAAATAAGTTTTAAATGTTTAAATACTTTAGTGATGAAATATGGTAATGAAGATTATTTAAGAAAACACTTCTTCAAATGGCAAACTTTGGACAAAGGTACAGCTGAATTATTCTTTTAGGTTCCTATTTAATAAGGTTCAATAAATGTCATTACTCATTAAGAGAAAAACTGTAATTCACAATTAAGAGATAAAATGCTTTCACAGAAGATGTGTCCAAAAATCAGTTTTACCGTTCAGTTTTACTGATTGAGATTCTAAAGAGCTTCAAAATTTTAAAACTTTTTATTTTATATTAGAATGAGCTAAATATATTCCTACATTAAGAATTTATAAATTCATATTTACCTTAACTTATTCACTATATAACAAGTATCACTAGGTGCTAGATTTCAAAAGAAAAACTGGCCCAATTATAGACTGTTCATCATTTCAGATGAGTGTTTAAATTCCTAATAAATATATACAATTAATTCTAATTTAGTTATTTCAAGAGTCATTAGGTATCCTGGGTCACTACCTATTGATTATGTTACTTTCTTATAAACTCAAATAGAAAAGACAAGAGTGTGACTCTAACAACTGCGTGGCAACACTGATGTGATGGCCAAACTAGAGAAATAACACCCTTTGCTGCTCAATCTTTGTAGTTTAATCAGATTTAATTGCTGGGTCAAATGGTAAGATAAAGGGGGAAAAGAGTTTCTTACTTACCATATACCTACAAGTTTCAGGTAATTTCTTTACTTTTACTGTTGCTTTCATTAAATATTAAGTAGATGTAAGAGAGTACTTCTGCTGGTATATATAAGATATAAAGAACAACATAACCACCACCCAGTTTAAAGCATGGAATTCTACCCTTTCTTTTGAAGCTCCTCCAGGTATCCTCCCCCAGCCCTCACTGATGACTCCTCTGAATTTTGCATTTATCTTTCCCTTGCTTTTCTTTATGGGTGGGTGTGTGTGCGTGCGTGCGTGCATGTGTGTGTGTGTGTGTGTCCATTTCTCCTTTTTATTGAAGTATCATATCTATTCAGAAATGTGCACAAATCATAAGCGTAAAGTTTAATAAAAGTTCACAAACTACTCAAATGCATGCGATCACTTACAGCATGGAGTTTATCAGTACTCCAGAAACTTCCCTCATGCCCCCTCCCAGCCATCCTAGCCAAAAAAACCCCACCACCCTTGTTTAAACACCATCTGTGTGATTATTTTTTCCAAGTTTGCATCCCCAAACAATATCCTATTTAGTTTTATTAGACAATGACAATCTTTTCCAAAGTGTTTTACTAATTTACACTATGAATTATGACTGCTACACAGTCTGCCTAAACACTTGATACTGACAGTTTCTAACATTTTTGCCCCTTAATCTGATAAGTCGGAAAAGACACCTCATTGTGATTTAGCATTTTTTCATGTTGACCCTTGGTTATTGGTGTGTTTCCTATTTTGTACAGTGCCTGATGAAATCTTCTAATCAGATTTTGCCTACTGCAAATATTCAAATACTACAAGTGATACACAAATATGAACCACATTTACTACAGAAAACACTAGTAATTTCATAGAACAATATGAAATGCCATTCTTCAAGTCACTGTCACCACGGAGAATCAGTTACCTGCTCTTTAATGTCCTGAAGCTGTTGCTGCAGCTTCTGCACGTCTGCGTTGACATTGGTGTTATCCTTATCCTTCTGTAACACGGGGATGTTCCCACTTGCTATAATACAGATAAAACAATCTTACTGTTATGACTGTTTTGAAACAAGAATGATTTTTTATTTCGAAAATTATTAGTTTTTTTATTAAAACCACAAAACTATTATTAGAATCCTCTTAAAAAATTTTTTTTCATGTGGACAACAGATGTAGCAGTGACATTTGTTATACTCCTTCATTTATAATCTTCAAAAAGAAATAGGTTTACACATTAATTTCTAGTTATATTTAACTCAGCCAGACAATAATCAATGCAGACTTCCGGGTTTTCCAAGGCTCTCCTTGTAGTTACTTGTTGTTACTGATCTGAGATGAGGACCTCTGTGAAAGAAAGGCCATGATCTGCTAAGTGGTGGGAAATTTTTTATTTCACTTTTCGTACTCTCTAGATTCCTGGTCTTTTACTCTAGTTAATCTGTCCCTGGGATTTTTATCTTGCTCTACTGGTGATAATGACAAAAAGTCCTGAGCAGAAGTGACTACGCTAATGTTCCTCCTCATCTGTACACAGAACAAAGAAATAAAGGAGACCATCCAGCTTACGTCTTTTGCAAAGATGAAAAATATTTTTACACAGCTACACTACAGTTGACCCTTGAACAACCTGGGAGTTAATCAACAAATAACTCACAGAGCCCTCTGTATTCACGGTTTCTCCACTTTCCTGGATCCAACCTACCACAGACCTTGTAGTAGTCCTGTAGTGTTTACTACTGAAAAGTATCCAAGTGTAAGGACTCTCGTAGTTCAAACCCACGTTGTTCAAGGGTCAACTGTACTGAAAAGGTTGAAGGTAAATAATTTACGTTTCATCTTTCCACTTGTTCACTGGACTACACTTCAGTTTATCTACAGTTACTCTGTCACAAATAATTATTATTCCACAAAATACTTAAATGTACCAGGTAAACCTGTTACGTAAAGGAATGAGGTTAACACTTGGGTAAACTGAAAAAACAATTTACAATATGGTGACCTCCCCCAGTAAAATATACCAAATTTCATCTTTAAAACAGCAACAACAACAACAAAAAAATAGCCAGCAAATTTTCCTTAAGCAAGAATACTACACTATGCTGGCACATCAGAAATTAACGCAACATTGCAAACTAACTATGCTTCAATAATAAAAAAAATACAACAATATTCTTTATATCATATATGGAGGTTTGTTAAAAGACTAATGTTTAAAGTTCTAGAATCATATTGCAAGCTAGAAAAACATAATTTTAGGTTTCTTACAATGTAACAAGTGCAAAACCCTACCTGGTTCTCATAGATTCAAGTCACATACCTTAAGTTTTACAATGTGACAGCATACTACGAGATGTCCATGAAAGTCCCAGCAAGAAAGCAAAGTAAGAAACTGCTTAGGAAAACCCACTTACAGATGTCATCAGTGGCATCCTCTGAACTTTTCCCTCCGCAGCACATGATGAAGGGCACTCTTCGCTCAACCACTGCCCGACACTGCACACACTTCTTCATCAGGCTAGCACAGTCTGGGGACAGCAATGGGACACTTCTCACCAAAGGGAATGAGAATAGGGTTGCCTTTCTCTGCTCTTGCAATTTAAATTTAACACTGAGATAAGTATTAAGTAAGTTATATCAATACGCAATTCTACTTTCTTAAAACGTTATCAACCTAAGAACGTATACTTTCCATTGGCAGCCTCTAGAATAGAGTCCATCATTATGAAAATAACATTTTCTAATACAATGAAATAAACTGTGGAGGGGGTTTCTAAGTGTTTTTAAAAGATGTAATATAAATATCTCAAGATCTTAATGCTTGAGAATAAAGAAGGGAGATACCTTTCATAAATTTAACTACTACAACAAGAATTACAAGGTTGCTCACATGGAACTTTTTAAAAAATACCTTCTTTTGTAAACAGCTTACCTCTCAAATTCCTAAAATATGTTGAACAATTCTCTTCCTTCTATTAAACTGATGTAATCTAACAAAGAAAATGCTTAGTGACTGTTTTTTAATGTAGCAGTAAGGAAAGTATCAAAAATTTATCATAACGGACTATCTTTCTCATACCTATATGTCAGAAGAGTGTTTCCCCATTCCAAGAAATACCCAGGCACAATGATATGTTATGGATTATTAACACTACAACTAAAGTTATCAATTAATTATGAAATAACACATAGTGCTTCAACACATTCTTTCCCATTAGCATTTACTATGAAAGTATACTACACATCTTAGCATATGTACCAAGTGTCCTTGTCACTTGAAAAACAGGCAAAATAACAAAAACTGCGGCAGGATACCTAATGAGAAGATAATAACCTTAACAAAGCACAAACCCACCGAGTCATATGCTGCCAACAGTGCTTACACTGGTGGGCAGCGAATCGTTTTCAAGGCTGATCTTGTCCGAGGCCTAAACAGAGATGGCTCTGATCCCAGCCCAGGCAAGATGCACCAGGCAGGAGCTAATGCTGGTAGGTATCTATCTGGTTTGGGACTTCTCTTCAACCTGAGGGCAGATTTTTTTCCTTGAATTTAAAGGATTAACTTAATTGTCTTAGTATATAATATGTAACCACAACTATATCAAATCTTTAACTATCAAGTTAGGTTGTTATATTGTTTATATACAATCTTTCTTCAGTCCCTCCAAAGGGGATATAATTTCTCCTTCCTTTGCTCTGTTAAGCCACCTTATACTCTTCAAGGCTGCAGTACTCTGCAGAACATTACTGTGACGTGGGACCAGACTAACAACTGTGCTGTACAGTTTCCCCTTGGGAAAAGGGATGTTCTCCATCTCAACTTCATCTTCCCTAGCAAATAAATGTTTACCAATGTGTCTATAAAATGGAGAAAACAATCTACTTCTTAGGTTTCTTGTGAAGATAAATGAGGAAATACTCAAAAAGAGATTAAAGTGCCTGGTATGAATTAAGAGCTCAGTAACAGTTAGCTGTTGCTCTCGTTACATTTTAAAGCAAAAAATAATGTAAAAACTTTGGGAAACTCCTGGGGGAAATGTTACATTAAGGTTCTAGAATCTGTGTTATCAACTACTAACTTTAACCAGCTTCCAAGTCTTTGAAGGTATCACTTTTGGTCTCTGATGGGATCAGCAAACCACACCCTGCAACCAGTCACCTATTTTTGTAAATAAAGTTTTAATGGAAACAGTCTCCCAAATTTGTTTACACCTTGTCTATGGTTGTTCTTGTACTACAATGTCAAGGTGAGTAGCTGGAAAGGGTTGAGTAGTTACTACAGAAATCATGTGGCCCACAAAGCCAAAAATATTTATTATTTGACCCTTTACAGAAAATGTCTGCTAACCTCTGGGGTATGAAAATTTACATAACCTAAGCTCTTTTTACTTAAGACAGAATTCTCTTTCTTCCTGCCCTCTGACAGCTGATAACAGCCATTATACCAGTCTTTGGTAAACAGAAACAATTACTTATGCAGAATGTTACAGGAGAAAACCTTGATCCTTCCTTAGCTGGTGAGCTGCCTATCAGAATGAAAAAAAGCATCAACACTTATAAGCAAATCTGTGCTAATGAGATTAACCTATCATACAATATGTTACTTTAATCAAATACTGTATTAAAAATCAACACCTAATTGACTGAACAATTTCATAACAGGAAATACCATGCTTTACCGTGCACCCATTTAAGTAAAGTTGTTAAACGTGTTTAAAATTCTTCATTGCCAAGTAAAATTTAAGCAAAGGGAAGAGGAGAATATTAATTAACTTGAAAAGAGTAAGGGGGATCATATAAAAGCAAAGTTTAAAACTTCTCTTAAACTTTAATATTATCCTCACAAAGAAAAGATTTCTAGAAGCTCTCTTGACACAGAGGTGAAGAAAGCCAGAAATTACTGCCCTAAACGGCTGCTGCGGTGGTTCCGCAGTGAGGAGAGCACGCAGGAGACGTAATGTAAAGGGGAGGACAAATGAGGACGCGCTAATTTTATACGTGAAGAAAGGCTGGACTAAGTGTTTCAACATTCATTGTTGGAAATAAACTTCTCCGGTGTGTGAGAAGAGCGCACTCTGTGCTGATACAGTGCAGTGAGAAGAGGAGCTGGCAGAAGGCAGTGCCTTCAGTCTCCCTCCCACTCAGGGGGAGGCAGGGAGGGAACAAATGGAGGGTTCTAGAGGCCCACCAACCCCTCTGCTCACCAGTTATTTTTAAAAAATCGAAGATATAATTTGTCTCACTTTCTATTTTTATAATAACTCTGAGGAGGTTTTGCACAGGCTACTTACTCTCACAAGCACACATGTGTCCGCACGGCTGAAAAAGAACAGCTGCTTTCTTGTCAGAGCATACCACACATTCTTCAATCTGCCAGAAAGAGGTTACAGTGCAAGCGTGAGCATCTACAAATAAATCTAGTGACTCTAACAGCTCCTTTTGTATCCAAATGTATTTCTCCTCTATAAGGAAACACTCCCAGCACAGAGGAATTTAACACACACTTCTCCTCTGTCCTCTGCTCTCTAAGCTACTCGTTTTCACATCTTTAAATACCCCAGCTAAACAGGTTCTATTTCCACTTTAGTCTCCCTACCTAGTCAGGGACACCAGACTAGACTAGATCAACTTAGCCTCCGAAATGCAAACTCTAATGGGGCTGGGGCGGGCAGGGGAACAGAAAGAGGAAAACCCTGGGAATGGGTGGCTGAGGGACCCAAAGCCTGGAGGGAGGTACACTAATTTTTCACAGCTCCCAACAAAGTTTTTCCTCTCTGATAAGGGAAGGGCTGGGGATCATGGCTCAATTTTAAAGGTATGTGAGTCAGCTACCTGGCTGGTTAGTAAGCTAAACAGAAAAGCGGGCGCAATCTGGATGAAAAAAGAAATGAAAGTCCCAAATGTCAGCAACTAGAGTGATGGACAGAAGTGCCCAGTGTAATGATGGCAGGGAGGGGAAACTCTGACTGATCTAGCCATTTGTAAGTAAGAAGCATTTTCACATAAATGTTTACTGGATGTGCTAAATACCGGTCAAACATGAAAATGTGACAATGAAAAAAAGAGTAAATTAGATTCTATGTGTAAAGTGTTTAGTTCAATGCCTAATATAAAATCAGTGCCTAGAAACAGAATACATGTAACTGAATCATTATGCTGTATACCAGAAATTAACACAACTGTAAATCAACTATACTTGAACAACAAAAAAAATTACTGTCTAATACATGATAATTCTCTTCTCCTCTCTATATAAAAGATGTGTTGGTTTTTAAAATGATTCTCAATGCAACTGTCTATGTATCTGAAATGTTTATAAAGAGTTTAAAATAATCTAGCAAACTGATCTCATCATTTACTTACCCATTCCCCTATTTAAAAAAAAAAAATCTTTGTAAGCATAACTTTTTCCCCTTCTGGATTTTTTTCCTTAGGAATGGAATTAGTATATCAAAGCATGTTTATTGTAAAGGTTTGTATATATTGTCAGGATGGTCTCTCAAAAAAACTTGAATCCATTCAGTCAACGGCAGTACCAAGAGAGTGCCCTTTCCCACTTTCCTGGCTAGCATTTTTTAAGGTTTACTTTTGCTAATTTGACAAGAGTGGTTAATAACAGTTCATTATTTGTATTTCTTTAATTGCTAAAGAGACCAAGCTTGTTTATTCTCCCTACCTCCAAATACTAGTTTCATCATTTGTTTTATCTTCAGTGAAGATGTTCATGATCCTTTAACCACTTGGGGTCACTATTTCTTTATATTCAAGGGCTCTGCAACGGACCTGGCAAGTCTGTTTGGTGGGTATGTAAGTTTTTGTACTTTTGTACAGGTTTGAAAATCCCATAACTTAAAACACAAACAGAAAACTTACTAATCCTTGGAATTCAGAACCAGTCTAAAAAGGAATGACAACATATTCCTTCCCCTCTACCTTCCTGTTCTATCAACTTGCCCTTGCAGACATGGTTTTTAAGTTTCTCTGCGTATCATAACACAGGGGAAAGAACAAGGACTTGAGAATCAAGAGAAATGCACTGAAGACCTAACAATCAGTGCACTTCTTTGAGCTTCGGTTTTTCCAATTGTAAAAACCAGAGCTGACTAGATGACCAACAAGGGCTGTAAGATGAGACTCTGCTTTTCACAACCTAGGGCTCTGAACTCACTTCACATCTCTCTTAAAGCACTCACAACATCTTATATGGAAGTGTAGCTTTTTATCTAAGTCATAGTTTTCCAAGAGATTACAAATTTTTAGCAGGGAATTATCATATACATCTCTGTCTTGGCTACAAAACAAGTGTTCAATAAGTTTCTGAAACAGGGCTTAATCTAACAGAAAGTTTCAAGCCCAACAGCAGAATCTAGAAACAAGAGAATGGCTTAAATTTTTATTCTTTCAGATTCTTTCCCAAACTGTTACTCTGTGACAGGTAACTAAAGCAAATTGTAAATACCAAGTAGAGTGATCCACATTAATTTATTAAAGCAGGGGTGACACAGATAGAATGCCAACAGAGCCTGGCATACAGTAAGTGCTGCCAGTACATCCTTCTCACCTCCACAGACAGATTACACAACTACACACATACTGTTACTCCAGTACCTCCCATCCAAAAGTAACTTCCTTGAACTTTTTCATGTGCCAGAAATTTTACCAATGATATACTCATTTGGATCATAAAGAATACAGTCTTAGAAGGAACACTAGGAAAATGTAAGAAGTACTGGCAAGATTTCATCTTTTAAGTCACTATTGGCTAATACATCATAGGAATTGGTGCCAGCTCCTTTCTAATTAGTGAAGATTAATGAATAGCTTAGGAAATATCAAGAGAAAAATGAAAAGAATGAAACCAAGGGAATGAAAAAAGAATATAAACTTCATAAATGAAACCAAAGAAAACCAACATATTTAAGTTATTCACCTTGAGAGAAATCATTTGTGAGAAACTTAAATATCATTTACATATACACTTGTTAGGAAAAACTAAAAAAGAAAATTATTATTTCAGTAAACCAAAATGAGTAAGATGATGCAGTAATAAGAAAGCACTAAGTTACATGGAAAAAAACTGAAACTGGAAACTCAGAAAAGAGTACTGCTTCTCAAAAACCAAAAGGAGTCAGATGAGATAAAAAGTCCAGAGTACATGTAGAATTTGGCCACCAAGGATTGCAGGATGATCACACTTTATTTGCCTAATTGTGAGATACAATACAAACTGAGAAAACTTTATCTATGATTTTTTTTGTGAAAAATGTCTAAGTTGACCCTAATTAAGCCCGTGAGATCTAACTTCCAGTTTACAGAAACACAGGTTATAGAAACAAATTAAAGAACATCATGATAAAACAATCAAATAAATCCAGAATGTGTGACATTTTACCCAAAAAAATCAACTGGTCTTTTACAAAGATGAATACAATACAAAACAGTCCATGCACTCCATAAAGGTACAAAACACAACTAACCACAACACAAAGTGGAATTAAATATATCTTTCGGTTATAAGGGACTTAGAAAGTAAAATGGTGGATTACTTTAACTAGTACGATATTTTACATATCTCAATTGCTGCCTTGATAAATGTATAAATTATATATTCTATATTTAGATCATTCTTAGGAAGAACAAAATTAAAGACACATGCTATCATGTAATCTTACTTATCATTAATTGCAGTTTCAAAGAACTTCATAAAATGATGAAATACTATATTAAAAACATATTACCTTTGTCCTGGACTGAACTTGTTCTTTACAGATGAGGCATTTCTTGACTCGTGGAGAACATAAAGAACAGGTAGCAATATGTCCACATGGGCCAAAAAGAGTATCTCTCTTCATATCTGAGCACACCATACACTCTTCTAAGGTTTCAGAATCATTACTGATCATAGAAGGACTTCGAGAACCCACCTGACCACTAATAAAAAAAAAAATTCTAATCAAGCCTATCAGAATATTTGTATTACAAATTTATTAATTAAAATACTTTACAACATCTAGAGCATCATTAGTACACATAAAACAGCTTTAGTTATGTTAAAAAATTAAGCTTTAACATCTGTGTATGAAACACTGTATGCTACATTTTTCTATTTATACACCTCTCTGCATTTTTACATACTTCTAGTACTACTCAAACTTCAAATGAATAAATCCTCACCCAATGGAGAAGGGTAAATCTTCTTCTAACAAAGAAATCAAAAACACTAGTTTAAAAAAATTTAACATAAACACACTTTCACTCAGAACCTATTTTATCTATATAGAACCAGCTGAGGAAGACACAGGACATAGGAATAAAACAAAATCCTAGCTAGAGCCCACATTAGTTATCCTAACTGCAGACAGAATGAACCATCGGCAGAGCCCACAACTGATACGGCACTTTGGAAAATATGTCACTGCAGCTGCTGTTTTGACATTTCTTTAAGCATATCCTTAAAGAGTATAAAATTCTATTACAGAAAGACAGAACACATCTATAAATACATACATATATATATAAAAGATACAGAAATACATACACACAACCAACTACAGCTATAAAAAAGGGACACTGTTTCCACCCCAATCTTCAGAAATTCATGCACATGCCCGCTCCCATGTACGTACGCAGAGTGGTTTCCCCTTATACTCGAGCTACTAACAGCAGAAATTACAGTGCCTGTAGCTATACATTTTACATGCATTCTGTCCTCCAATATAATTTTATGCTCCTTCGGGATACACTTGAAGGAATGTATATACCTCATTGTATCAATTTCCCTATGACACAGCTCTGTAAATGGATTCCAAAGAGATGTCATTTCCTCACTACACATAAATTATAAGAGATGAAAGAAAGAAAGCACAAAGGTCAGGGGACAAGTACTGAAATGTTCAATGACAAGAACCAGGGATAAAGGGCAATAATAGTTGCACAGCACCATTTGGATAAAAAAGTAATGAGATGTACTTTTGTATGTCTGTAATACCTAATAAGAAATTTAGTTATACTGTAAACAATAAATAAAATCATTTTTTTACTTTTAGAAAAGAAGACAACTGTGGAATGATCATTTTTAGAGAAAAGTCTATCAGGAACTGGTTCATTCATTTGCTTATTCTTTCAATCCTTCATTGGCAATTACTGAGTGCCTGTCAGGCACTGTGCAGGGTCCTAGAATTACTACAGAGTTTGTGTGAGATAGACCCTTTTGGTGAGCATGTAACCTGCCTCTATTTGGAAGTTCACTAAAATTTTAAATACATAGAACATTAACCCCAGCAATTTCACTAGTGAGACTTTCTTACAGATAAATTCCTATAACATACAGGAGTACTGGAAGATCAGAATAGTTTAGAAAAGTTTCTTCGACCTTATTATGCATAAAGCTTCATATTTAACAATGAAGAAAATACAACATGAAATAAGAGACGTGCTATCTGTAGGAACATTTTCAGAGAAGAAAGTGTCAAAGCAAAGACAGAGGAAGGGCAAAGACAAAGACTTTCAAGTAATCAAGTCTTCCATCGCAAAACCACACAATACTTTATGTACAGAATATTAGGTTTTATGATAATAAATAATACAAACCTGACTTTTTCTTTATGACACTTTGCCAGTGCTTTGCAGAGACTTGGATCAGGACAGAGATCAAGTGGAGACTGACCCTTCTTATTTCGAATGCTAAGGTCTGCACCATTGGCAGCCAAGAAACAGGCAATTGATGCTGCACTCTTCTTCTCAGCCCCCTGGGTACCAAGTCCCATTATTAACTGAAATCAAATGAAAAGAGTCATTATTTTCCCTTTAGGAACCTATTACCCACTCTTATCATTAAATATATATATATGTTAAGTATGTGTATATGATTGTGTGTGTGTATATATATATATGAATATGTTTGTGTGCGTGAAAAACATGTCTGGAAAGAACTTACACACTATGTAGATGTGGTTGGCACTGATGAGTTGCAGTCCAAATATCCCTTTCCCCATCTCACCTACCCACCGTTTCCTCAGGCATATAGTCTGAGAACTGACTCACTCTCCAGTTTTAGAGGTGGACCAAAGATGGTTCAAACCACTCAGATATCCACCTCATCTAATATAATTAGTTCAGGGATGATACAGAACCCAAATCAGGTCAATTAAGGCCAATAAAACTCAAGAACAGGACTTCTGATTGAGATACTGAGGAAACAGTACTTCCATTTCTACTCAACTTGGCTCCTGGAGCTGCTAGGAGCCAACTTGAACAATAAGGGGAAAGACACTGTGAAAAGAACCAAGAACTAAGAATTGAGCCAAGAAATGGAGAATGAGACAAGTCAGGTTCTGGTATCACCTGAGTTACTGACTCAAACATCTTTCCTGGGAATAGTCATAATAATTGTTAACATTTATGGAACATCTACAATGGACCAAGAACTATTTTAAGTGCTTTCCACGAATTAACTTACTTAATCTTTACAACCTTATGGAAGTAGTTACTCTCTTCCCCTCATTTTAAAATGAGAAAAACGAGACACATACGAGTTATTTACCCATGGTCATGCAGAAAGGCAGCAATTCTCAAACACTTTGGTCTCAGAATCCCTTTACATTCTTAAAATGATTCTAAAATTCATACAGAAAGGTGAGGGACTTAGAATAGTTAAACAACTTAGAAAAAGAGGAAGAAAGATGGGGGACTTACACTACCTGCTTTCAACATTTATTATAAAGCTACAGTGATCAAGACAGTGGGTTGGCATCACATAGCTAGACACAGATCAATAGAACAGAACTGATTTTAGATAAAGGCATAACAGGCAAGTCAGTAGAAAAAGTAGTCTTTTCAACAAATGTGGCTGGAATGACTAGATATCCACAAAGGGAAAAAAAAAAGAACTTTGATCCATACATCATACCATATTATATAAAAATTAACTCAAAATTAATCACAGACCTAAATGTAACAGCTAAAACTTTATAAACTTCTAGTACAAAATAAGAGAAAATTGTAGTGACCTTGGATTTAGCAAAGATTTCTCAGGACACAAAAACCACAAACAATAAAAGAAAAAATTGGTAAACCAGACTTCATTAAAATTAAGAACCTCTGCCCTTCCAAAAACAGTTAAAAGAATTAAAAGACAAGCCAGAGACTGGGCGGAAGTATGTACATATCTGATAATGAACTTGTATTCAGATTATAAAAAGAACCCTCAAAATTCAACAGTAAGAAAACAGCCCAACAAAATAATGAACAAAAGGTTTGAACAGACACTTCATCAAATATACGTGGGTGGTGAACAAGCAAATGGAAAGATGTTCAATACCAGCAGTCATAAGGAAATGTAAACTAAAACCACAAGACACAACGCTCCTGTCTGAATGGCTGAAGTTACAAAAGGAGAACCAAACAACCTTTAGTAAGAATGTGAAACAATATAGTTAGTATTGACTAGTATTTAGCTCATAAACTAAATTTCCACATTTGTAGCCCTGGTAAAATATTTTATCATACGCAGGTTAAATTAGCTATAAATATAAGATCATACACTAAAAGATGCTCCCACTGGTACTGAACTAGAGATGATCTTTACTCACTGTGTTTTTGGACGGCTCCCAGGCAGCATCGACCTTCCCCACATCTTGCATATCTTGAAGCTGACGTAGCTGAGACAAGGTGTGATGCCTCAGGGCTTCATGCAAAGGAGTATCCCCATCCTTATCCTGAATATCTAACTTGGCACCTGCACGGACCAAAAGCTAAAAGGGAAAAACATCTCATTTTGCTAAAGTATCCCACTCACAAGAAATAACATCTCTAAAATAAAAGTGGGAGAGCCCTGAACCTACCTGATGGGGTTGTCACGAAAGCTAGTTATTTTTATGCATCTGCTTGCTACTGCTCTATACCCCTGTGACCCCTTACAAATAATGATGAGTCTGATTATTCAAATATTTCAAATATACTGAATTAAAGAAAGCAGGAAGAAATAAGAACCAATATATTGCTTAATTCATCTACTCTAAAATCAAGATAACCAGGGGAAATTTAGGATATTTTTGTCTCCTTTTAATTTAAGATATATGAGTCAGGATATTTAAAGTATTTCCAATAAGACCAAATCATAATATTAAAAATTCTTCTATTATTAAAACAAACAAGCAGAAGTTATTTATACCATTCTCTTTGGTCAATTTTCTACAAATGTATGCTTATAAGGAAAGTGCAAATATCAAGAGATAAATGAAGACTTTTTGGCAACAGGAATTTTAAATAATAATAAATGTGAAGTGTTTGCTAAACTACAACCTCTTACATAAAATGCATAATTGATATATCTCAATGTATATTTTAAGTAGTGAATATAAAACTGCTTATAGTGCTTTAACAAGTTCCCTATTCCTTTCTACAAATGCTATTAGTTTTAGAAAAACACCACACATAGAAAACAATCTCAAGCATATAGTCTTACCTGTCTTTGCAAGCTGTCATTTTTTTGGTTTGTTTTGTTTCATTTACTTTGTTCCAAAGAGATCACATATAATGTTTCCCTAGGACAGCTCCTCAAATGTGAACGTGCATGAGAATTACGTGGAGGCCTGTTAAACCTCAGATTGCTAGTTCCCACCCTGGGAGGTCCTGATCTGGTTGGTTTGAGGTGGGGCCCAACAATTTTTCTAACAATGTCATAGGTGATGTTGCTGCTGCTGGTTCAGCCCCCAAACTTTAAGAATCGCTCCTCCACAAAAAAAGTTTTAAACAGATAATCATTCAAGTATTTTATCTGGAATCACCGGATTAGTAAAATAAAATCATGTATGTCAGCTTTTCTGGAATCTGCTCAGCAAATGTCCAGCCAAAGCCTTTCATTCTCAATTTAAAAAATTAAAGGGGAGTGTACTTAAAAAAAAAAAAAAAGCAATTTTATACGTTACTTTGAAATTCTCTGATATAATATTCTGGGAATTTACAAATCTGGCAAAAAAATTATAAAGACTTTTGTATCTCAGAGTTTTAAGATTTTCTCTATTACAAATTAAAAAGCTACCCAACTCATAAAAAAACATGAGCCTAAAATGGTAATTTTTATATGTAACTATGCCTTTTGAGAAATGAAATGAATAACATATCACTAATAAGCTAAGATTCACTTTCGTGGACACATTACCCTCACAATCTGGGTGTGCTGTCGCTCAACAGCAAGGTGGAGGGCAGTCTGCTGGTTCACATTCTGGACATCCAGGTTTGCGTTACCCTGAAGAAGAACAAAGCCGACACAGTGACACGTGACTACAGGGAAGCACACTAAACGGTAACTCTTTGTGAGGAATCGGTATCACCGGACACTGCTGACCACACCTCTCCTCCAGCTGCGGGGACACTGTGCTCACATGGTAACAGATGTGGGTACTACAGGAGGAAGTGGATGGGGCAGCAAACTTTCTGAAGTAGAACGGCAAGTTTAAAATAATTATTTTTATTATGGTGATTCTATCTAAGTACAGTTAAAGGACAAAGTACAGAACAGAGCCAAACACAGCTCCCCTCCAATCCCCATCATAGAGCAATGGAGATAATCAGCTTGTTTTAACTGTAAGTATTTCCTGAAAATACATTAATGAGTCTTCATTAGATTTAGATTTGTTTTAATGACCTAATAAGGTCACTTCCTCTTGCTGCATAATTGAGCTCCTCTTCATTCAGAGGAAAGGAACTTTGCTGGAGGGTGAGAAGACAAGGCTTACTTAGTACAAACACTTCCTGAAGGATGAGCAGAAAGTCCCTCCAGGGCCCTGGGATAGCCAAAGGACTACAAGAGAACAGCTGATGCCAAGGTCAGAGGAGAAGGACTGAGAAGCAAAAGCACTGAACTTAGTGTCTTTGGACCTAGGTTCAAGCGTTGTCTGCTATGAGCTTTGTGAACTTGAGCAGGCGCTGTATCATTTCATGCCTATTCCCTCAGCTCCAAAATGGTAACAGCACAAACTATTTCACAGGGCCAACGTGAGGACTAAGAAAAATAACATGTCAAACTGCCTAGCACAATGTCTGGCATTAAAAAAAAAACTAAAATTAAGGGCTACAGATTCAAAAAATAAACATTATCATACTCTTTATGTGTCAGAATCATTCATGCCCTCTGATCACAACTCTGACACCACACCTGTGCACTTGCTTAGAGCATCAGGAATTGCTGAAACTCCGGAAATGCTATGACATGTTCTGGAACATGGGAGTTTCTGGTTTGTTTTTATTATTTATGTCTCTTTTGGTGCAATCATTAGGTACCTGATCTCAGCTTATCTTCTTATCATGTCTGTTTTCATATAAATGGAGAAAGGGAGGGATCTCTTTTTTAAGTTTCCTGAACTTTTCCCATCGTTTATAGATCTTTCCAAAGTAACGTTCATTGTATGGACAAACCGTGATTTGTTTACTCAGGCACTAGCTGATGAACATTTGGTCTGCTTTCAGTCTAGGGCTATTAGAAACAAAACTGCTACAAATGTTTAGTAAGAGTATTTGCATGGAAATGTGCCCTCAGTTCTCCTGGATATATATACCTGGAAGTCAGACTACTGGGTTGAATACATGTTTAACTTTATAAGAAACTGCCAAATTGTTATTCAATATGGCTACTTTGAAAAATACCAGCAATGTTTGTGAATTCTAATTGCTCCACATTCTAATCGACACTTGGTTTGCCTGGCCTTTCTAATTTTAGTTATTGTGGTTGGTGATTAGTAGTATCTCACTGTCGTTGTAATTTCTGTTTTCCCAATGGTGAATGATAATTTAAGCAAGGTCACAGGGTACATGGTAAATACACCAAATAATTATAATTCTAAATATTGGCAATACACAACTAGAAATTGAAATTCTAAAACAACAGAATTTATAGTAGCCTCAAAAAATTACTTAAAGATAAATCTAATTTGTACAAGCGCAATCAAACTTCCCAAAGACTTTAAATAGAAACTAATCATCTGATTCTAAAGTATACTCGGGAAGCCAAAAGATCTAGAATACAAAGTAGTCTTGATAAATAAGAACAACGTTAAAGGACTTACTGTGACTGATTTTAAGACTTACTATAAAGGAACAATAACCTAGACAGTGTGGTATTAGCTTAAGGTCAGTCATCTGCATTTTGGATGAAAAGGAATTTATAGTAATTAACAATACTTCTAAAAGAATTAATTTTAATAATAAAGGCTTACAATGGCAGGGGAAAGGTAGTTTAACTTTTGAACTATTTCTTTATCTAAATTTCTGTAGCTTAGATCATAGATCTAGATCTATGTAGGTCCTAGATCATAAGATAGACATTATACATAACGTTCTATCTACTAAATTTTTCTACTGTTTCATCTTCTTAACTACACTGTAAGTTCCTTGAAGTCAGGGACCACAGATAAATCTCTGGTAACTTCAGTGCTTCTCTATGGCATCTGCTTGACTGAAACATTTAAAAACTTTGCTGAATATACCAAACATCATGAAACTGCAATAAATAATTTCCCCCCAAATTCAATCTCATAAAAATGTAGAGCCATCAATAAGATGGCTGAAATGAATGAAATGACTAAGGTAAGCCACAGATTCCAGGGGTCCAGCAGCAGATTCTGGCTGCAGCCTGGTGTTACTTGGCAGCAAGTGGCCACACCAGCTTAGATAACAACATGATGGTTCCCGGTCCTGAGGCTGAGTGATACTTCCACAACAGTGGCAGCAATCCTGGAAAATCCCTTTTAGTCGAAGCCCATTTCGTTGGACCAAACCAGGAAGATTGTGCAGAGGGAATTCTGGAGACTGAAGGATCTAACCCCAACCCTTACACACACACACACACACACACACACACACACACGACCATTAACAACCAATGTTAGGCAGAAGACTGAATTCACACTACATCTGAATTTGTATCATCATGGATTTTAACTGTAACCTACAGGTAGTTGATGAAGTAATAAATAAATGAACAGCAATGATTCAAAATTGTTAAAAATTACTGAACTGCTTTTCCTACCTGATGTACCAACAGTTCAGCCACTTCTACATGATTATTAAGGGCAGCCAGATGCAGGGCAGTATAACCATCATCTTTCTTCTCATCCACAATCCATGGTCTTGGTAATTTAGATAGTAAAACACGCATTGCACTGAAAATCAAATTTACATTAATTTGGTATTTAATTAAATATTTTACTATTTTCTTTAGAATAAATATTCAAAACAAACTTTTGAAATCAAATGAAAATACTCCTCTTTATAAGAAAATTATGCCCTTAGAGACAATCAGAAATTCAAATCTCTAAATCTCAAATGCATAGCCTCTTGATACTTAATTTTAAGAGCAAAACAAATTATCACTATTTGGAGACTAGAATAAAAATAGAATGAGAGTGTTACAAAGGGAAAACAAAAGAGAAAAGAAATACACCCTAATAAGGATACAATTTCAGCTTTGCAGAATTGCTTAGGTTCAATTGGAATAGTATATATTAATGGAAGAGTTAATACAGAACAGCCAGGTAACAACAAAGTAGAAAAAATAGTGTTAAGTAAGACAAATTTTATGTTAACTGGCAGATTATCATGAACTCTGCAGAGTTAAAAATGTAATATATGTCATTTAGCAGAGCTAAGTCCAGTTGATATCAAAACACACAAAATGGTCACTAGAATCTAATACTTAAAATTTAATATATGGTAACAAAGTATTTCCAAAGCAAAGAAGACAAAGTTATCCTAAAGAGTACCAAAGATTAAACCATAAAAGATGAGGGGAACTAATTATCAATAAATGATTCTTTGTAAAGAAAAAGTTAACCTACCTCTCAAAAAGGAAAGTAAAATTAGAAGCAACTTTTCTTACCATACATCAGTAACTTTTCTTAACATACACATTTTATGTGGAAAGCTCATAACATAATTTTGGAAAAAAGCTCCCTTAATGTATCTATTCACTACTTGTTTGTTTTTTAAAGACAGACCTAAAATAACTACTCCTGTAAAGAGTACTTGACTTGGCACAGACAACACTGATAACATGTATTAGACACGCCTAAAAAAGGCACTAAACACATAGGAGAAAAGCTTTTAAAATAGTGCCAGTAGAGTATAAAAGGGCAAGAAATAATAGTAAGATATACAGGGATAGTTCTTTCTAAGGTGATATATATGAGAGCTAAAAATTTGAAATAGAGCAATGTTATAAGTGAATGGAGAAACAGTCTGAAGATGCAGAATAAGAATGTGAGTAAATGAAACTGCAAGCCCCTAAAATAACAAGACTAAGGCCTACCATGACCCAGAACATGTTTCCTTAATGGTAGTGGTCTATGAATCCCACATAGGAAGTGAGAACAAGAAGGCTGAGAACAGGCTTTGGAGGATCCAAGAACCTTTACAACTGTACTCAAATTTGGAAGTTTATAGTTTTTATCAGATTTTTAACAGGTTTATGACCCAAGGTAAATTGAGAATCAAAACATAAAGATACCCTTCAGTTGCTGTTACTGAAGCTACAAATTATTATTCATGGGTGACAGACTTCTTTGAAATCTATGGAAAGCTATGAACTCTCTCTTGAGAAATGCACATAAAAATCTTTACATAAACTTTTGAGGGAATCAAAAACCCCTAAGTGCCATTCATGGACCTCATACAAAGCTAAAGATTCCTGCTTTAGTTTGTTTTCAGTAATCATAAAGATTCTAAACCTCTTCATTCAGTGGATTAAAATAAAATACTAGAAATTACATAGACTTTGACTCAAATTCTTAACAGGGAAAAGTACTGATACAACAACATACTACTGAGTGTTTGCATTTGACATAACCGTGATGCTAATGCCATACATTATCTATTACCTTACATATATGACCATGTGAGAAACAGAATTTATAGTTTTATAAATCCTTTGAATAGTTTTGAAGATACAAGTATTAAATCATATGAAAAAAGTTTATTAAAGGCAAAATGTTATTGTTAAAAATAATAAGGTAAACACATGTTATAAAGAAAAATTGTGATGTAACTGTGTTGAGAGAAATGGTGGTAACAGAAGACATTAATAGTTTTCACTTGTTCTTCCTTCTTGCATTTCATATGTGAACAATGTAGGGAAAGCTGAGGTCCCTCAAAAAGAAGAACCAGAGGCTCAGAAAGTTACTAAGGCATTTAAAAGGAAGTAGATCTTATGTATTCTTGAAAGCCTACTGCTTCTCTGCATTCTCATTACTTCGTGCCTTTTTGCTTTTCCCCTCTATAACAATCCATGTAACTGACCTGTCAGAACAAGGAAAAAGCAGTACCAGGCTACCGTTGGCAGTGACAAAAAATACCCCTAGTCCCTTCTATATCACATTCTGCAAAGTATATCAAATCCTAATGTTAAAATGCAAAATTGAGATTTTCAGGGAGCAAGTTGTTTTCCAGAATAAATCTATTCTGTTAATTAGTCCCACAAATAAGTGTTGAAATTGCACCACAGAAAAACCATATTAAAATATCTTTCCTCTTCACAATTCTGAGACATTAAGAAATATATCATTAAAAATAAAAATGGAAAGAAATTTGGAATTAATCCAAATGCCTTGTTTTAAACTGATTAGATTATCAGAATACTAGCAATTCTATTTTAAAGAGAAATGGTAATTTCTGATTTCCCACAGAAACAGTCTTACATTGGCAAATGAGATGAATATACCAGACAACAGTGGATTAAGTAAATAAAACAAATGGATACTAGAGAAAAAGAGATTTGTAGAAGAGGAGATCCAGAAGTTGAATCGGGATTAAAAAATAAACAAATGAATGATTAAATAAGGAATCACCAAGATTAAATTACAATTAAAAAAAAAAAAAAGAAAATTGGGTCTTTTTCTGGAAAATAATGATTGATTAAAAAGAGAGTGAAGAAATGGTTCGTATGAAGCCTGGATAAAGAATGAGAACAATAATTTGTCAGTGTATTATCAGTATTATCCAGGAAAAAAGACCTCTGACAAGCAGCCCTAGTCTAACTTACCCTCCAGGCAAATCAGGAGAATGCTATCAGTTTTCAGTACATCCTCATATGCAAAGTCATCACAGGTTGATGACACTGTCCATTAAGATCATCCAACCAGCTGTCTCACTAGTCAATTTCCATTTTTAACTTAGCTTTTCATAGATTTCTCCTCCTTTTTTTCACTGCCCCCACAGGGGAAAAAAAAAATCTATTGATCAGCTGGTGTAAGTACTATAATCCACTGAGCAATATTTCTTTCTGTGAATAGTAATTTGGCATTCTTTATTAACGTTAACTAGTATTAGTCATCTCTATGGACCAATAAAGTCAAGGTCCATACTCTGGTCCTGTGAAGACCCAACTATATGCTCTCACCCATTATATCGCATATCTCTAACTGCAACAAATGGTCATGATTCATCTCTAATACCAAACTTCCACAGAAATCTCTGTAAAATATCATAGGATTGCTATGTAAGAATTAAATGAGATAACGTAGGTAGAATGTTTTAGTACAGAGTCTAAAACCCTTCAATATAATAGTATTATTACAGTTCTAAGATTATAGACCTATAACCTACACATCACAAATTCCCTTTTCTCATTCCCAAGAATTCTTTCTGTATTCTTGATTTTCGTTATTTGTATTACCATTTAACCAGCCACCCAAGTCGGAAACCTGGGAATCATTCAAGATCTTTTCGTCCCTTCTTATTCCTACATTCAATTTGTTCTGTTGGCTTTCCCTTTTAAAACTACAATTATTCTCTCCCATGGACCCAAATATTCTTTAGATATGCTTCCATTACCTTTCCTCTGAACATCTGTAACAACCCCCTTCCAAACCTACCCTTTATACCACTTCCACACAAATCTAATCATTTCACAATTTTTACAAATTCAAAATTAACAGCATTCAAGTAAAAAAGCTCCCTTTAAAATAACTAAACCTTTTTAAGATAAGATTGGTCTGGATAAAATTTTTTTCTGAAATACACATTTGGCTTTCATATACTTTTAAAAGAATATGAGACTAAACTTATTATTTTGTTGACAATGGAATTACAACAAAATCAACTCCTGATTAGTTGGGATAAGTTGTGAAGAAATACTGTAGACAGCCCAAATCACAATTAACGCAAAAGCCAACCGTCAACTAGCCAGGAGAAGGCAAATTAATTTTTGTTTTTGGTGTTTTTAAATAAACTTTTCATTTTAGAACTATTTTAGATTTACAGAAAACTGTGAAGATAGTACAGAATTCCTCACCCCTAGTGTTAAAATTTTACATTAGTATAATACATGTGTTACAATTAATGAACCAGCACTGACTGCTATTAACTAAAGTCCATACTTCGTTCCAATTTCCTTAGTTTTTATTTGATGTTCTTTTCCTGCTCCAGAGTACCATGCCACATTTAGCTCTCAGGCCTCCTTAGGCTCCCCTTGGCTGTGACAACTTCTTAGACTTTCCTTGTTTTTGATGATGTTGACAGTGTTGAGGAGTACTCATCAGTTACTTTGTAGGATGCTCCTAGGTTGGAATTTGTCTGTTTTTCCCATGATTACATTGGGATTATGAGTTTTGAGGAGGAAGGTCTCAGAGGTAGTGCCACTCCATCACATCACAGCCAGGGCGCATGCTAGCAACATGACTTGTCACTGCTGAGGTGAACCATGATCATCTGCCAGAGGGAGTGTTTGTCAGGTTTCTCCACTCTAGAGTTACTCTTTCTCCCCACTTCTACACTACAGAATACTACACTGTACCATGTACTCTTTGGAACAGAGTCACAATGCACAGCCTAAACTTAAGGAATGGAAAGCTATACTCCATCTCCTTGAAGGTGGAGTATCTACATAAATTATTTGGAATTCTTCTACACTGGAGATCTGGGGTAGATTAATTTTAACAGAGACCTAGCACCCTCTCACCTTAATTAGAAAGCTGCTAATTAATGTTGACTCCTGACCTTCCCCCCACAAAAAGCAAACAAACAAAAACAAATAACACAACACCTCAGGAAAAGAGCCAATCTTCGGACCCAGCCTGCAAGACGAGCTAAGAGAAAAACAGAACAGTCCCTGGTCCCCTCACCCTCACGTTCAGAGCAGCTCTGAGTGGTCTGTCTCCTTTCTTCCCATGGGGTAGACAATCTGAGGAACCCACAATGTAACCATGAAGGTTGGCTGCTCCCCATAGCACCGCAGTTAATTAAGAGGATACTGTTATTATGCTGCAAGCACGAAGGCCCACAGAGTTGCTGGGATAAGGATATTACCAGCTCAGTAAATCACTCATTTTTTTAAGACAATAGACTCTCACTTATGGAGCACAGTATGATTTGGAGGTATTTTCCCTAACGTTCACTCTTCTTTATTTCTCAATCTGGTTGTTTTCCAAAAGGTTAAGGACATGGATGGTTTAAGGATAAGATCTTACTACCAGTTAAGCAGGCATCTGTGAATAGTGCCAAAGAAGCATTAAGTTCCGGAACAACTAATAGTGGTGCCTAGCATAATCCCTGGCATCTGGTAGTACTCAAACGTTTGCTGAATGATGAACAAATGAGTTCTAAGAAGCAGAGGGGACAAACAGCTGTCTACATCGGTATGTAACAGTCAAATGGCACTGGGTCCATTTTTAGGGCCTGCCATGCTTTGCAATCTTTCTTCAGAAACAGGCAACATTTCCCCAAATAAACCATAGCAGCTAAACTGTAGAGGCCTTACATATTAGTATTACTTAATATAAAAAGACATTAGAATAGCGCTATAGCACATATTAGGTGTTCAATAAATGTGTGCTGAGTTAATGAAGAACCTCTCAAACATAATGAAAGCAGGTCAGTCCAGAATCCACAAAGGAACTTAAGAAAGTTGATCAATCCCAGTTCTTCGGGGCATACTAAAAGCAGGTTAGTGTGCAACGGTCTGAAAACATTTTTATTCAACAAACATCAGTACCTAAAAGGATGGAGGTAAGAAGCCTAGAAGGGTATATACCAAAATGCTATCTGTGATAATCACTTTAGCAAATGAACATGAATAGTTTTATTTTCTTTCATCTTTTTATAGTGATGAATAGACATGACTTAAATGTTTTTTAATTTTTTTGATGTGCTTTTTTCCCCCCACAAACTCTTTTTTGACAGATAACATAATTAAGAGGTTAATTCAGCTTAAACTCATTAAATAGAAATTTGGTAATGTAGTAGAATTTAGCTCAAAATGAGAGCTATGCAATGACAACACAGGCTGCAGAAGAGCTGTACAGGTGAGTATTTGAGCTTTCGTAAAATAACACAACTAAAATTATCTCTTAAATGACTAATAAGCCCTTATTTCTCCTTCTCCTATAGAAGCCAGGGAAGCCCATTTTACTTGTCTTTAAACTCCCTTCGTGCAACTAGGATTAGGTGCTCAAAGTTTTGTTGATGGAATGAAAGAAACAATCAAATGAACAATCATCTTTCTGAGCATCCTGAGGCAAGATTAGCAACATGCGACATTTTTGATTTATGTTCCAGTCCCCGAGGGCCCTTCCCTCACTGCTTTCATTATTATAAACCAGAGGAGGAGCAGGCACAGTGGCGAAGATCTCAGTCTGAAGCCAGACTACCTGGGTTCACATTCTGGCACCAGCAAACTGAACGGCTAATGACTTGAGCAGGTTACTTACCTTCAATGCCTCAGCTTCCTCATCTATAAAATGTAAGAAGAATCACAAATCCTATTTCATAAGGTTGTTATGAAAATTTAAAAGGGCTTAGAAGAGTGCCTGGCCCTTCATAACATTATATAAGTGTCTGTTTGGGTGGGGAGGGGGACTTCCCAGCTACAAAATGGTCAGCATATATAGAGCAATTTAGAAACCTGAAAACCTATCTTACACTTTAAGATATGTGTCATCTTCTCACAGTGTGTCTAAAATTATTTCAATATCTTGGAAAGCTGGCTCTTTAAAACTGCCAAACATCTACACAGAAGCATTCTTTACGTGACTTTTAAAATAGCCATCCAAAATAATTAAACCACTGTTTATTAGATGCTAGAGACAAAAAGGATGTCAAGGACAAACTTTCCTTGCAGGAGAATGAGCTCAGAAAACTGATAACGGTTTTTCTTGGTTCTTAACTGGATCAATACTTAAGAGACTATATTTGAATTAAGAATAAGGTACAGTTGGTTTCTCTTGGGCATTCTTAGGTTTGTAAGATCTTAAATTGTATCTCCACAGGTTTGTTGGATTTGATGTTATATTTTTTTCTCCCTAGTTAAAAAATAAATTTCAGTATTAAACTTAATGGTGAAAATGCTATTAAATTTTAGAGCAAAATTACTTTTTCCTTTGCAACTTACACTATGTGGCAAAGTTACAGACAAGTTAGTAACTATTTAAGTCTGGGGTAAGGTGTGAAATGATCATGCCTAAATGCTATTTCAGAAAATTAAAGCGGAATGGCAGTGTAGAAGGGAGGAAAAAAACCACTTCACATTAGAAAGTAAAATAGAATTTAATTAATAATAAAATGCATCTTAATAGTTATGTAAGTATATATGGTTTCAATATAAAAGTACACAATTACTCAAAAGCATTCCAGACTGTTTTTCACCTAAGCACTACAAAAAAAATTAACTAAATTGACACTGAATTAGAAGTTTTAAGTAGCATTTTCAAGATTTCATTTACACATTACTCTTTTCTTCTTTAGTGATCTCTTTCTAGCTTCACTATATTGGTTCTACTTACCATCTTTACATATTTTCCATTCAAATATTATTCATTAAATTAAAAAAAATGTATTGCAACATACTAGTTCTAATGTTAACACTACAAAGTCCCTTCAGGACCTTAGCTATATAAAGTAACACTATCCATATTTTTACCAACAAAAAAATCAGGTTGTGAAATATATTTTGACAGCAGAGGGATTTTACTCGTTCTATATCTATCTGAAGACTATCTTGCTACTAGCCAGGGTAATATTTTTCCTCTTTCCTTTTTTCTCTGCAGTGCTTCTAAGTATAGTGACAGCCGCATCAGGCTTTCCTAGTCTCAGCGCAAGCTCAGTGAAAATCTGGGAAATGTAAGTGGAAACATGAGAGACCGCTTTATTTGGCAGTGCTTTAGAAAAAAAAAAAAAAGGGCAGGACAAATGGCAAGGCAGTGTTTGGACCGCAGGATGAACAATCAATAGGCAGAAAGCAAGATAGAGGCTTCCTCAGCTTTTGGATCGACAATCGACAGCTGAGAGACTATTTTTTGCTATGGTTGACTAAATATGGTCAGGGAAGAGAGAGGCACAAGGGAGCCTGTTTGCCTGGGAGTGCATGTTTCAAATGCTTAGCTGCCTATAAAGCTGTAACAGTTTAGCCTGTGGCCACTGAGGGAAGAATATGTTAACCTCTGTAGTGACCATGTGGAAGTCCTGACCTTGCTTGCAGACATGACCTCTGGATATGACAAGGTAGCTTCAACACAGATCTACCATTTAATCCTGGAAACTAAAAACCAAAAAAAAAACCTCACAGCAAGAAAGATGCAGAATATTTCCTGAGAAGTCAGAAGAACCCAATGTATTCTGGTGGGCAAAGGAAAACAGGGTGAACGCTTCAGTTATTTGGGGGCAGTAAGGTGTGTTTTGGTTTTTGTTGGGGGTTTTTTTGTCTTTTTTTATATTATAAAATTAACCTTCTCTGCAACCTTTCCCCCTGTTGTGAAGCAGTCCATCTGAGAAATAAGTGAGGTTCATTTTTCTTGGCCGTTGTAGCAACTGTCCCTGGTTGCTTAACTTTCAATACAGCAGATACAAGGTACTTGTATCTGTGCAACACTAGTAATATGACCTTCCAAATCAAATGGCCAATGCGAATTCAGTTTTATTGTAGTTTTGGGGTTTTTTTTTCTTTTTGTTTTTGTTTTTTTAAGCATAAGGGAAGGGAGTGGGAAAAGATGGCTGGTTTACTCTTGTTTGTTCATTTGTTTATCAAATTTATCCTAAAAGGTGAGGTTCTGTGTTCACTGATACTTCCCCCTTACTTCACCCGGCTCATGAAAAGAAGCGCTGATTCAGCAAATAGAGTGAAGGAACAATCAAGATGAGATGGCTGCTGCTGATGTGACTCTCGGGGTCATTATCTCTCCTCCCGCTGCTAACGCTGCCTGACACTAAGCTTACAGGTAATAGAGCACCACAGGCCTGTACTTTTAAGGATGCTTATGACTTTTTGCATGCTTATCTATTATTCAATACATGTTTTTATTGTTAGATTAAATTCTGTCTGGGCACAGCCTAATTTCACAGTTCAAATAAAGAGCTTATGTAGTGCTAAAAAGGAACAGTGTTCAAATATCATGACAGATAACTCTTGATCTCAAACTTGTACAAATCCATTCCTGTCATTTACATTACTAAAGAGTTAGTCTCTATTGTTTCAGATTAAATGGTGATTTTGAATCCCCAGTAAATCACTTTCTGCTTCCAGTAGTCTATTGAGTATACTATCTGTTTAAAAGTATTAACTATTTCAAGGTTTAGTCAACCAAGAAACTTGACAGATCACAAAATACTTTTTAATGCTTACTCTAATAGTTAGGCATAAAAATAAATCAGAACATGCACAGTGAAATTCTAATGCTGCGTTGCTGAACTGCTGTAGCCCTGGGCTATATCCACCGCTCCATTCTGATTTGCTCTCTATGAGCTGCACTAGCTTTTTAATCACAGGCTGCAGAAATTCTACTTTCTGTGCCTTTTTTTTTTTCTCCTTTCTCAAATCTGAAAATTTCTCACAGTTTTTAAAAAAATTAACCTTTTAATACCACAGCAATAAAAAGCAACTCACCAACTGTAATTTCTTTTCATGCTAAATCATCAAGCTAAAACCCAACCACTTAGAGGCTAGTATCTTTCAGTTCTTTTAAGTGAGACTTTGGAAAAGTTGACTGTTCTGGTACTTATCCTTTATATTAAAAAAATTAAAGAATCAAAACAACTTGAACTCACTAAAATTAGACAGTAATACATCTATTGGAACTTGTATTTAACCCAAACAGGAGCACCAAAGTGCAAAATTCAGGTAAGCAACTAACAAAAAGAAAGGAGCAACAAACAAGTTTTCAAATGATCAGGAGATCTTATCTAGACTTTAAAAAAAAAACTAACAAAAAATCCGTCATCTTTAAACATTCAGTTCACTCTAAAATGATCTAGTTTTTTTTCCTTGTTTCAACTTTAGAGTCAATATCATAAGAAGTGCTAATTGGCTGGCTGTTAAGTTTTTAATACGGTATTTAGTTTGTAAAAAGAATTTGCACTGAATTAATTACTGTCTACTTGTAGGATCTAGAAACAAACTACAAGTAATAAGAAGAAACTTGCTCTGAAGACCATGAAGAAACACTAGGCCGATTTTACCAATTTCTGAAATACATTCTATATCCCCATTGATTCTGTGAATCTCTTGCAAAAAGAACCAAACCAGGACAAAGTTCAACAGATAATTGGTCAATGTCTAGAAGTCTATGTCCACCAAGAACAAGGAACCATAAATGGCACTAATGCCATGCCTCAGGTAAATCTGTTATAAAGTTTAGTCTTTGATAGTCTCTGCAAATGATCTACCAGCTCTCCATCAGTAAGCTGAATGTTTTACTAACAAATGGGAAAATAAAACATTTCATGTTTTTACAGCTAACAACTTAGCAATACCTACTCAGAGTACATACTTCTTTATGTACCCATATGAACATACAATGCTATGGAATGTAAAGAAGTATGTATTTTTGGTAGGCAATAAACCACCAAGCGGGAACTAGACTGCAGCTCTGTGAATGACCTTCATATGGTAAATTCACCTAATATCAAAGAGATGGCCTTTGGCAATTCTAACATCAGAAAAATGTATCTACTACTTACAGATGGAAACTAAATATCACTAAGGTTTATATTGTGAGGAAAAAGTTCTACTGAAATCGATTTAAAATTGTCGTGAAACTCCTTTTAAATCTTATAAATTTAAAGCATACTACATTTTACATTTTTAAATTAATTACTCACATGATTAAAATCTGAATACAAAAGAGAACAGTATTACTAGCACAAAAAAATGAGGGATACACATGACCCATTTTCTGTCTCTGCAATTTGATCTTAATTTAGATATTATATTAGCAGGGTTGACTTATTTGTTAAGAAAACCAAGATATAACAAAAGCTGACTTCATTTATGTTTTTAACACCTGTTCTTCATATTTTGATAAATTTGTAATCTATTAATATTAGAGGAATTTCTGAAGCAACTTTTGTTGCTTTAGGTTTTCTTTTTTGAAAACTAAAGACATAGTTATAACTTTAAAAAGCTATCTTCTATGTAAAACTCTACTCTCAAAGAAAATAAAAGTGGTCCTTGTCCTTCTCAAATTTATCAGGTCCCTAACTCAGTTTCCACTTTAAATGCTTTTTAAGTATTTATAATAAATCATATTTATTCATGAAAAATGACAAAATCCTAGGAAACAGCTATAAGTCAACAGGGCACATATTTAAAAGAAATTAATTTATTCCTTATATAATCCTTGAGTTTGCTTTCTCCAAAGAAAGCACATAAAATGAAAGCAATAGTCAAGAAGCCAATTTATACAGATAAACTATCTTTATTGGCACAATGAAATTGCAATTCAATTTTTTATAAACATGGTAGACCTACCATGTATAGTATGCTAGAGATAGTAAAATTTATAGTATGCTAGAGATATTAATATGTAATTTTATTTTGTATAACACATATTAATAAAAATTATAAATGATAAAGCTTTTAGCAACAATTTATAAATAGCACCTGTTTTAAGCTACTATGATAGACTTAGAAAAAAAGAAATACTAATATTCATATATTCTAACCATTTCTTACTAAAAGTCTTATTTTGACTGGAGTGTTCAGACATGTGTCAAAAGCATATTTTAAATTTTGTGTTACAGTTGAATAGAATTGGCTCTAAAGTTATCAGTTGTTAATTTTCTCTCTGTTTAATAAGTTAGATGATTTTCATTTTATCAGTGGATTATAAAGAATGAGAGAATGACTCTATTAGATATGATAGCACATAAGTTATTGCATATTTATTGGAAATTACAAGAAGTTCATAATTTTTAAATTCTACCTTGTCAAAGAAAAAATTAGTTCAAAGCTTAATTTACTCAAGAATAGCCCTTCTTTCTGATCATCCACAAACAGAATGGCAAAGCTTCATATTCCATTTGTTAAGATTAACTTACATGCCCTAAATATCAAAAACTGAAAATATATACCTTAAAAGTAGAGGTTCCCCTATAAAACTACTCAAAAGGTATTGTTAAACCCATGTTTTATAATGAACAATTATATTCATCATTCTACAGGTACAAAAGTTTTAAATACTTATTTTAAAACATTCCAGTGACTAAGAATCTCATTACTACAACATTGAGCATATAATCTTTAGAAAATAAAATGACAGCATCTGTTACTCATCCAAAAAAGTAAAATTATATACTGACTCTAGTGTTTACAAGTTTAACTTAACATATCTAAGAGTATTTTCAATCACTCTAAAATGTCACATCCATCACTTAGATCAGCTGTTCATTTTTAACTGAGTACATATTAAACTCTGGGCATCTGCTGACACTGGTGTAACTCAAACATTTCAACTGTCCCTCTGACAAGGATAACAGATGCTGACATTATCAAATGCTGTACTATTTTTTTTCCATGGCCTCTCCTTACCCCGATATGGCCAGTATATGAAACTGAACTGCCATCCAAAAGCACACTTGAGCAACTGGATCTGCTAAACAGCTCCCATAGAACTAGTAAAAATAGAAGCCATTGCTTCTATTTTATTTTATTGCTATCTTCAGCACTTAAGTCCAGGCAATTTAACAGCTGTTTCACTTCTATTAGAATAAATGATGGAAAGAATTGTAGTTACATTAATTTCACCAGCAGATGCAGAATATACTTAATATGAGAATTGTTTGACTGTTACCTGAATTTGTGTTGACCTTCTCCCAGTTTGATTCACAACAGTTAACTATTTCTTTACTCTGTATTTCACTGAGAGCACTTACCTTACAGGCAAACTATAATTTCTCAAACTTTTATTTTAAACGAGTATTTTTCAGAAGACATTCCTTCCCCATATTGAAATCACCTTATAATAAAAACTTGCTGTTATGGGTCTTAATGGTAGATTTTAATACTCAAATTCATGATGTATTGCTAACCACCACAAATCAATGCATTAAAAGCTGATAATGAGAAGTAATCTATACCTCAAATGAAAGAGAATTCAAGGAATTAGACCTTTAAAAGGGTTAAATATTAGCCTATGATTAGTAACACTACATAAGCAAAAACAAAGAAAAATAAGTTATCACACAGGGCAGTTCCTTTCAACACAAGTCTAAGCAATACATGTGTGATTTATTTATAAACCAAAGGGCAGATGATGTACTTTCTTAAGGCCACTCATTCCTCCACCCCCTGTAAGCAACTTGCTGTTAGTCCTTAAGTATCATACTTTAGCATTATAGTATAGCAGCTTTTAATAATAATTTTTTAAAAAGCAGCAGCAGTAGAAAAGTATGCCTAGCAGGACTCTTCCCTAAACTATTTTGCTTACTTACTTGGTTTGCTGCCCAAAGATAAACAGAAAACATTGCTCTGAAATACATCATGGTCTGTTTGCTCTTTTAAATGGTGTTTGTTTTGAAACAGGTCACCGTCTACATTTAAGAATTAAGCAAACGTGTTAAAAATAAAGATGTACATTGATAACTCCTTAATGTACTAACAACGCGTCAAAGGGCAAAGACTTACGCACTTTGAGGGTAGGAAATAGTAGGAAAAGAGCCTTCAAAGTAAAAGGTTTTACATTCATATTGATATGAGAATCTCTTAACATTTGTGGAAGGTCCATAACCATGATTTTACAAATTAAAAACATTAAACTGTTTTGGATCCCAGACTAGCAGCACCACAATGCTTTGCTAGAGCTGGTAAAATGGAACCAAATCGCCTCTTCAATGGATTTGGTCCCCTTCAACCAGCTGTAGCTATGCATTGATTACTACAGGACAGCCAGTGTTTCCATTTATCAATATCAATCACATGTCAACTAATTTCAACTTATTTAAATTGTTCAGATTGTGGTTTAAATCAAATAATTTATCACTGTTAATTCTTCTTGGAAGAGCCAAGGTGGTACACAATGTTTATAAAAAGCTTTATGAAAAAATGTGTGGATGATGTAAGGATTTCAAATAAAATTATTTTACTTATTTATGGTCTCTTGGCATTAAATTTCTTATCCTTCAGAAAAGAAGTGGTAATAAAATGTAGGCTATTCCACATAATATAAAAAAAAAACAAAACTTCCTTCAAAGGAAGAAATTATCTGGGAAGGTCACCTGAAACCATAACAGAAATGCCACAGTGTGGTTCACATGGACATGTGCATATTTTAAATTAAAAATAAACATTATTTAAAATAAAACTCTAGAAATTCTGAGTCACTGCGTTCCACAGGATGAGCATTTAATTGTACTGCTATTACCAGAACACTGATAGGCAAGGTGGAAAAGGAGATGATGACGCTGCAGAGCATCTTGTGGACAGACTTAACCAGTAAGTATCTAATTCTTCTGACCCTGAACCAAAAGACTTTAATCCTCACAAAAGGAACAAAATATTAAACATTGCTACTTTTTACTCATAGATATTTCACCTCCACAAATTTGTTTTTTCAGTTGTAAAATAAAAAGCTTTTTTTTGTTTCTCAAACTCTGAGTACACCAAAAATGATATATTCTGTCTTATGACATCACTGGTCATACTGGACATACACCAGTCAGTACCAGGAAAGAAAAGCCAGTTTTAAGAATAAGAAATTTGATATGGAAAAAAAAAAAAAAAAACTCAAAACAACCCAACTTGTTACAACCAATATATAAATTGTGTTATCTTCTGATACGCTTTCATGTCCAACTAAAATCGCCCTCTTTATCTGGCAATCTACAGTCACAACTACATAAAACATCTTAGGGAAACACAAATATTTTTTAAGAAGTTGCATAGCTTTAACTAAGCACCACTTGATTTTAGAATAAAAGTTTTCTTTTTCTTCTTTTTATGTCACCTGACACCAATTATCAGGTAGGAAGAGTCACTGTTATAAATATCCAGGGAAGTTCTCAAGAACTGAAGAAACAGAAGTGGTGTATTTTCACCTCCTTGTATAGGCTTAACATTATTAAATATACTATGCCTACTTTCAGTAAAGGTAAACAATTCAAAATATTTAAAAGTGACTCATTTCCTAAACACTTCAATTTTCAGTCTGTCTTAAAACTTTGTATCTTAAAAACAGTATAACCGAAATTAAATTCCCTCAATAAAAACTTTTGACCATTCTAATTTGAAGTAACTGCTATTTGAACTCCTGACACAGTTTCTCTAGAGAATTCACATTCTAATTAATCATATACTCTTGTGATAACTAGCACTGTCCTGACCATCAAATTAAGACTAGCATTTATTGAGTTCTCACTAACATTATGGGAGATACACAGATAAATATGCATGCCCACAATTTTAACAAAGATACATAAAAATGCACATACTAAGGGGCAGCACAAAGCAGATTATAAGCGCAAAAGACACAGAACAAGGAAGTGCAGAGCAAACAACATTATTTCAATGAGATCTAGGAGCTCTGAAGAAACCTGGTTAAAAAAAAGAAGGGGACAGGGGGATCCCAATGAAAGAAAAAGCTTAATAAATGAAGGAAGAGAGGAGACAACTTTAGGAAGACAGAGTAGTATAATGGAGCTGAACGGCAAGGTGGGCAGAGGGCTTTTAATTAGTGGGAGATAAAGTTAAAAGAAAGACAGGCTTAGGACATGCAGGAAGTGGGTTTGACATATTAATACATTCTTAGTTAAATCATTCACTGTTCCATGTGTTTGCCTTGCTTCACCTATAATACCATAATCCAGAAAAAAAAATATATATATATATGAAGTGGCTAAGAGCAACGATGGTAAAGTCAAATAGATCCTGCTCAAGTTCCAGCTGCTCCACTAATCAGCTGTGTGATCTTAAATAAGTAAATTCATCTCTTTATAAGCCTCATATTCTTCACCTATAAAATGAGGATATTAACATCTGTTTCCAAAGGCTATTCAAAAGATTAAATGAAATAATGCATGTAAACTATTTAGAAGCCTGGCCTGTGGTAAATACTAACATTATCATCTTCTATTTGAAAGTCAGGGAACATATAATACTATTTGTCTCCTTTACAATGCTGAAGTATGAAGTTTTCAAATACTTGTAAGTTAAAAAGCAAATCAAAACAACCTAAAATATGGTCATTTATTTCATCCTAGATTATATACCTATTGTCACAAGTACCAACAAGCAATAGCAATAAAATCCTTTTGTTCTCTGTGCTCACCCTCTAGTGGTGACCCTAAGAAGTTAAAAAATAGCAAAATACTAAAGGAAACATGATGTAAAAATGCAATATGGAATCAAAGAATAAGAACTCATGGTGACTACAGTTAATGATACTGAACTATGTATTTGAAAGCTGCTGAGAGAGCAAATCTTATAAGTTCTCATCACAAGAAAAAAAAGTTTGTAACTATGTGTGGTAATGAATGTTAACTAGACTTACTATGGTGATCACTTCACAATATATACAAATATCAAATCATGTTGTAACACCTGAAATTAATATAAATTATACCTAAATTTTAGGGTAGATCAAATTATCAAAATAAACTCCTAAGTAAACATTTCCCTCAGTCAATATATGTAGGTTTGAGTCAACTATAAACAAGACATCTAATATAAAGTTTTCTAAAACGTTTTTCAAAGTACAGTTGTTCCAAAAATTTCATTTATAGAAAGCTCTAGGTTAAGCAAAGCTAAGCATTTTCCTTTTCTGTGGGATTTTACAGATCCTTTATAAATTCTACGATTTCCCGAAAGTCTTTCTCAGACTTTTAACCAGCAAGCAGTTTTTTCAGTAGATCACCTATTACTACAACAATGGTTGGAGAACATCCATACTACAAGTTTACCATACTAGAAGTTTATATAGCTAATTATATTATTAATAAGAAATTACACAACCTCCTATTTAGCCACAAGTTTAAGAAAATAATTACCATGCAAAATAATTAACATGCAAATGGACAACATCGGATTAGAAGACACCTGGAAATGATCTTGAAGAAACATAAATCTCAAAATGGAATGTATTTTAATTAAATTTTTAGAATATGAGTATTCTTGATATCCATATTTATCTCCATATTTAACATATATTTAAACAGTCATTTCATAATACTTGTATTAGTTTAACCAAAAAAACCATCATATAAAACTAAGCTACTTAATGAAGACGTAATTTCCACAGACCTTAAAATAATTTAAAATATTAAAAAAAGCCAAAATTATATCCTCATCAGTATCAGAAAAAGAAAACCAGCAATAGGAAAATATTTTTAAATTGCATATAAAATAGTAAAAGGTGACATCTGTACCTGGGATTTCCTCTTAGTGCAGCATGGTGCAAAGCATTAAATCCATTATTATTTGTAATGGTAACATCTGCCCCAGCTTCCAGAAGAACTGCCAGGATATCATCACGTTTCTTACTTATTGCATCATGAAGAGGGGTATCACCTTCAGAATCCTTTTTTTTAAGTTTAAAGAGGCTTTCATTAGTTCTTCTTCAATCAATCATCAAATGTAATATTAACATTTATACTGAACTACTGAAGAAACCAAAACAGAAGTCATATCCAACAACCATTGATAAAACGTGCTGTGTGTTAAATTTAAAAACGCAGGCAAGATATACTAGCCTCATTATAGTAAAGAAATGCCTATTCAGTCTAGATAAAAAACACAATAAACATGTTGTAGCTTTCCAAAGAAAATGAAAAATAAAAAGTTAAGTACCCTCAAATATAATTCAGTAAATAACAAAAATTAATGAGGTGGAAAAGCTGCCCCCCCCAATTCATTAGGTTACAATGGCTTGTCATACCACATTCGTTGTACCCTAAAATTCCTTACCAAACCCACATCAGTCTTGAAGCCCCATAGTAATGAATTAATGAATTGAAAGTCAGTGGTTCTCAATCTTGGTAGCACTTTAGAATCGGCGGGGAGTTCTTAAAACTCCTGATACCCAGGCTGTTCTTCAGACCAACTAAGCTGGATTCCCTGGGAGTGAGAGCCAGGCATCAGTGGTTTTTCAGAGCTCCCCAAATGAACACATTGTACACTCCCGGTTGAGGATCATTAATCTAAATGTTTTCAAAGGGCAGGAAAGTCACTAGTTAAAGTGGAAGCAAATGTAAAAGAAAATTTGGCAGTCTCAGTCTACCTTTTTCTCAAGCTGACTACTTTTTTTCATTAATCAACGATTTAGCAATAAATTGTTATTCACCATCAGTCATCAGAATTAATGCATAACTAGACCTCATTCATTTCATAGTCACAAGTGCTATTCTCAGGAAAGGCAGATATAGCCTAACCTATGGCATATACCACAGTCGCCAAATTCAGCCTTCCACATATTTTTGTAAACAGTTTTACCGGAACACAGCCATACACAGTCATTTATGTATTGTCTACAGTTGCTTTCATGCTATAATGGCAGCGCTGGATAATTGTGATAGAAATCGTGTGAAAGCCTAAAATATTATCGGGACCATTACAGAAAAGTCTGCCAATCCCAGGTATATATTCAACAACCTATATAAAAATTTCCTAATACAAGTTCAATCCAACAATCCAACTTCTATCCTCCTATCTGGTGGCACTAAAAATTCAGTTTCCAACTTGAGATGGCTCTTAACATGGTTGGAATAAGCTTCTACGGGCCTAATCTGTCCTGCCTTCTGTTCCCTAGAGTAGCTATTCCAAACCTTTATCAGACCTCGCAATCACCCTTTCTGTGCCTACCACTCCCCACTCACTCTCAACAGATGACTCTGCCTCCCATTTCAGACACACAAAATCAGCAGGTACAAATTCCCACTCCTTCAACAAATTAACACCCTCCCAATTCCTGCCCTACCCTCCAATCCAGCCATCCACTTAGAAGCTGTCAGTTCCAACTTCTATCAGCATCAAAATGTTTGTAGCTCAGAAATAATACCATCTAGCTGAACAAAGCCTGATTCTTTCAGTTCTTCTCAAACCCTCAGTCCCGTTACTCCTATTCTTCTTCATTACTTCTCTGAGATCTATCCAATTTAACTAACCTGGCTGCCAAAACTTTAGATGGGAAGAATCATTTCTTAGGTGACTCACTTCAAAAAGTAGGCCCTACTATAAATCAACCTTGAAACCCTATACGTATTTGCCAAATCAGAAAATCTTCCAAGACTAGACTACTGACCAGACCAAGACTCTAAGATAAATTAATCCACAGTGAATCAATAAAATTAAATCAATTAATAGCTGATATTTTCACAATAAGTCCCCATCCCCAACCTCCCAATACAAAATCAATCTACTGACACTTTCTTAAAAAAGGCTTTTCAAAAAAGTAATCGCTGCCAATTTTATGACATTCTGTACATTTTCTATCACTTACTATGAATGGTCATACAAAAAAAGATCTGATAACAAAGGAATGCTTACCACAGAGCCTAGTACTTCCATTTAACAGAATCCTAGCAATACCTGAAGAATGTATTTCTTTAAAGGTTTTACCTGAAGACTAGGATGACAGCCGAAATCCAGTAGAGTCTTCACCACCTGCAGGTGACCTTTATTGACAGCAATGTGAAGTGGTGTCTGTCGGCGCTTGTTTCGAGCATTCAGATCAGCGCTGCCTCGGTGCAGTACTTCTATGACAGCACCTTCGTCTCCAAAAGCTGCGTGGTGAACGGCTCTGTCTCCATCTTTATCCTAAATAGCAGCATTTAAGTTTGAGTTAGTGAATACTTTAGAAAGAAAAATAAAACTTGGAGCTATAATAATTCATCTCTTGATTAACATGAGAAAAGGAAACAGAATGGAGCCAACAAAATAACTAGACATTCACTTGAATACTGACAAGCTCCAAAGACAGACAATGACCTGGATCATCATATTAGGTCATACATATTCTGGACCAACAGTTATATCAGAAGTAGTCTGATTCTCCAGTACTCCTAATTTATCAGCCACGATGGTAAGACACCACTAGAAAAATATTAAATGATGATACAACTAATACACTTTTCTGTATATTCAAGAATAGAAAAAAGTTAAGCACTTTATTTAAAGATAAAAAAGAAACACAAGCAAGCATAATTCCATACATCCAAAATCCCAAAACTATTTCAGAGGAATCCAGTAAGTATGCCACACCTTCAGTAATAAGCACATTTCTGAGGATCTGACAGATTAAAAAAAAAAGACCCAATTGCTTAAATTTTTTTTCAAATGTAAAAAACTGCTTTTTAAAAAGAAAAAAAATGCCTGTACTGCACCCAAAAGATAATATACACAAGTCCATACCACAAAGAGTCTCATCCTCTTGTTAGATACAGATGGAGAAAGGTATTATAAGGGTATTGTCTTTATTCCATACACATCTCAAATTTTAACACCCAGAAGTAAGCATACTCTCAGACTTTCTTCAACCCATGGTAACCTCTGCTGGACTCTAGTTTTTGCAAGCGTTTTAAAAATCCATATGGCACCCAGGCTTATCTAAATTACTTTCCAAAGATAACACTGATAAATACCATTGTGATTAAATTGATTTAAAACAAATGAACAGTTCGTTTAAAACAGTTGCTGAATTCAAAACAGTTTTTGGTCTTTGTATGTTTTCTCAAACAGATACTAAAAGTAAAATCAATCATGTAGGAGTCCACAATGATTTGACAACCATTCTTGAGAAGGTAGGAAACCACCACCAGGGAGTACTTCTACCTTATTAATATTCTAGCTAAACAAGGTTAGGAGTTTTTGTTACCTGTCAACCTTGAGCATAAAGGAACTGGCAAACTACCACAGGAAAGATTTAAAATTCAACTCTTGTGCTTCTGAGCAGCATTATATTTAAATATCCCAGGAAGACAAGCTTCTTACAAAAAAAATTGTGTGTGCATCATTAACCTCTCTAGTGACACATATCAGTATTGTAAAATCTTAGATTTAAGCTCTTCCTAAACTCCAGTCTGGATATATTTTCTGTTATAATTTTTAAGCCTGTCTAGTGGTACTCCTTCCATGGGAACATCAACCCACTAACACTCACTGAATAAAACCAGGATTATTTATGAAGTGAAATATATATATATATATTTATTTTATATATATATATTTTTGAACAGCTATATATATATATAGCTGTTCAAAAACTGCTACCAAAACACTGTTATGTAGGTTCCATCAACAATTTATTTATGTAAAAAAAAAAACCAAAAAATTAAAAACCCAAATATATATCAAAAGGAAATTCATAAGAAAAATTTAAAGATTTTGGAAAATATATATACACACTAGAAAAGAATTTCCAGATTTTTAATCTAAATTAGAAAACTTCAGTCACACAAGGACCTTAATTTACAGGTTTTGTTGCTCTCTTCCAAGTTTATCTTAAGTATTCCAAAAAAGCTAAAACATCCAGGTCATTATTCTGCCTCTGATACTGCACCAGATTAGATGTTATGGGACAAAGCTATAGCTCACTGCAAAGAGGTTACCTAAAAAGATTTGTGAAGGGGCTTCAAATTAGATCTAAAACTGATCTTGGTTCTTTCTACCCTCTTGCCCCCCTCCCTCTCCTCTCAAACTCCAAAACCTGCTCTTGTTTCCAGTCCTCCCTATCTTAGCTGATAGAATCACAAACGGTATGCTCAACAAAATCAGTATCTGTAGGTCATGCTCACCTTCTTCCTTTCCTTGAACCCCTACAGGCAAGCACCAAATTCTATGGCTTTTACACTTTAATTTAGGCTCAAATCTATTCTCTCTTCTCCAGTTCTGCACAGAATCAATTCAGGCCTCCCTTCACTCTCACTCACTTGATCTACTGCCATAGCTCACCCAGCCTCCAATTCACTCTTACTCCAATCTCTTCTACACACACACAAGACAGAATTCTCTTTGTAAAACACTAAATTTATGTTTAAACCTCGTTAGTGTAACTCTATTAAAACCAAACCTCTTTTAAAGCCTACCTCTGTGGACCATTTCAGACTCAACTGCTGCCAATGTTCCCTCATGTGTAAAACTCTAACTTATCAACTTACTCGACCCCATATGTTCATATGCTGCTCCCCAGACTTCAATGTTCTTACTCATTACCTTGCTGGCTTGAGAACAGATATCCTTGAAAACTCAGCTCAGGCAATTCCTCTCCTATGAAACTTTCCCTGACTATCACAAAATTAGTTTATCCCTTCTTCTGTCATCTCACTCATCACAAGTCTATCATTTTTATTTGACTGTGAGATTCTTGGGGGTTACAATTGTGTCTTTTTATTTTTTTTATTGAGGTATATAGTCAGTTTACAATGTTGTGTCAATTTCTGGTGTACAAAACAATGCCTCAGTCGTACATACACATACATATATTTCTTTTCATATATCTTTTCCATTATAAGCTATCACGGATATTGAATACAGTTTCCCGTGCTATACAGTGTAAATTTGTTGTTTATCTGTTCCAAATACAGAATTTAGTATCTGCAAATCTCTAATACTCAATTTATCCCTTCCGACCCCCTCTTCCCCCAGTAACCACAAGTTTGTTTTCTATGTCTGTGAGTCTGTCTCTGCTTTATAAATAAGTTCGTTTTTTTTTTTTCTTTTTTTTAAGATTTCACATAATAAGTGATAACATATGGTATTTTTCTTTCTCTTTCTGGCTTACTTCACTTAGAATGACTCTCTCCAGGTCCATCCATGTTGCTGCAGATGGCATTATTTTATTCTTTTTTATGTCTGAGTGGTATTCCATTGTATAAATATATCACAACTTCTTTATCCAGTCCTCTGTCGATGGACATTTAGGTTGTTTCCGTGTCTTGGCTGTTGTAAATAGTGCTGCTATGAACATTAGGGTACATGTATCTTTTTGAATTAAGGTTCCCTCTGGATATATGCCCAGAAGTGGGACTGCTAGATCATATGGTAAGTCTGCTTTTAGTTTTTTTAAGGAATCTCCATACTATTTTCCATAATGGCTGCACCAAACCACACTCCCACCAACAGTAGTAGGAGGGTTCCCTTTTCTCTACAGCCTCCTCAGCACATATTGTTTGTAGACCTTTGAATCATGGCCATTCTGACTGGTGTGAGGTGATACCTCATTGTAGAAATTAACTATCTTCTCCATCTTTTAAACCAGGATTTCCCAATTTCAGCATTACTGACATTTTGGACCATATAATTCTTCATTGTGGGAGCTGTCCTGTGCACTGTAGGATTTATGTAGCATCCTTAGTTTCAACCCATTAGATGCCAGTAATATCCCCCTGCCTCCCACCAACCAATTGTGACAATCAAAAATGTCTCCAGAAAATGTCCGCTGTGGGACAAAAATGTCCCCAACTGAGAATCACTGTTTTACACAAACCATGTCGCTGTTTATGACAGACAATGTTAATTCTCACATTCTAGAAAAATGAAACTTTGATGAATTTTTGTTTTAGTCTTACTTAGGCAACAAATTATATTTATATTTCAACCCAATTTTTAAATGTAATTTTTGGGAAACTAAGTCATTAATTTAATCTTTTGTGTAAATATTCCTTTTTCACACTATTTGTACAAATTACATCTGCCTACAATAGTTCTTAAAACAGAAAATGCACAGAATGGAAATTCACATGAGGAGGTATGTTAGAAGTCCATATATATCTCACTGCTTTAGTAAAAGACATAGTTTTCAAACTGAAAGATAAATTATTTACAAACACCTCGTCTACTGAGCCTCACTCTTCAGTCTTACCACGTGTACCATTTGTTTTGCATCTGAATTCAATTAAGGAAAAAAGAAACCTACTCCTGAAAAGCAGTACCAACTCACGTGAACAAGAAGTTTTTAGAAATAATATAGATAGTCTCATGTTGTCAGGCTTAGTAATTAAATTCTGAATCAGAAAGTATAGTTTCTAAAATATCAGGCAAAAAAAAAAAATTGGTTTTTCAAGTCTCTCACCTAATCAGTTTTAATCAGAAGGGTTTTTAGTATTTTAGCAGTTGCTGCTATTGTAGTTTCTGGATTCATTAAATTAAAAGATAGAATGTTCAACTCAGGGAATTTCACTCCATTTCTTAGACCAGACTAAAACAACAACAAAATAAAGCAATTGCCTGCCACTTACAAAGTACTAAATTGGTATTACGCCTTTCTTACATCACCAAAAAAACCTTTTAACACACACTCGCTTCCTAAATTCACAACCAAGAAAGATGTAACTTAAAAATTAGTACTGTAAAAGCAAAATAAAATTATTTAATCTCATTCATAAATATATCACACTAATATAACAAGCATATAGTTTATAAATGTATAATATGCTAATTTAAAATTCAAACTCTTGGCAAAAGAAAATTCCAACATCAAAGATGACTTATCTATGCCTACTACAGCTCTTTAGGAGCTGTCCAGCAACTCAAGATACATACAATTGGGGGAAAGAAAAAGCAAAAATAATGCAAGACTTCTCTTTTCAAATACATGTCTTTAAAATTTTGTAATTAGTGAAAACAAGCGGGTCTACAAATATAGCCCTCAGAAATTCAAATCCTTATTACATAGCTTCCTCAGATGGGAGTGTCATTTGGACAAAATTGTAACATTCTGCCTAGTATTAAATTTGATAGAACTTGGCTTATTTCTAAAGAATCTTGCATTGGACTAAAACAAATGTAATTCTAACATATTTTTAAGTGATGAGGTTCTGGTTAACCACAACAAAAAAAAGCCATCCCTCACATCAGCCATACATTTCTTTTTCCTTTAGTAAAAATATACCCTAAATTAAATTAAGCACATAAACACACATAGAGTGATAAACATGCAGTGTAAAATCTTCAAAAACCCACACTAAGATCAAGAAACAATAAGACTAAACAAATTCTAATTTACTGGTTCCCTCAGGAGAAAAGCACAAAACACAAAGATAGGCCTCTGAGTGTCACATATCAGGAAAAATCTTGCCCCATATAATTTATATTCCTCTTTGCTCATTTTCACCAGTATGATTCGTGAGTAACTCCAACTGGGCTTCCAACAGCATGGTAGTCCTACTATAGCAAAGGGAAACAACTATTTTCACTGAGGGTTATGCCTAGAACATTGAGGAATCACAAAAAAACACAAAATGCTTCAGGCTGTCTTCCGTCAAATTTTTCTTTTCAATCAGAAAAGCCGATAGATAAACAAGATTATACTGTATAGCACAGGGAAATATATACAAGATCTTGTGGTGGCTCATGGTAAAAAAGAATGTGACAATGAATAAATGTATGTGTATATATGTAGAATGGAAAAATTGTGCTCTACACTGGAAATTGACACAACATTGTAAACTGACTATAACTTAATTTAAAAAATATTAAAAAAAAAAAATCAGAAAAGCCTTAGGTTAATATTAAATTTCAAAATGAAAACAATCCATCTCATGACACAGAAGGACATTAATTTTTACTTAAAATATTTTTTAAGCTTAGTTTAATTACCTCTGCTTCTACATCCACATTTTGCTTCAAAAGTAACTTCAAAATATCAACATGTCCATTCTGACTAGCAGCTTGCATAGCTGTGTGACCAGCACACTGTCCATTTACCTATATTGAAAAAAAAGGGGGAGGAAGTAATGTCACAAGTCAGAAAGAGCCAATACATACATACAGTGTAGGTTTAAATCCAGCAAACTGTATGATTCCATGAAAATAATTTAGGCTGATGTCCTATATATCCTAGTACAGATCACCAGAAACAGATACCTCTAATTTAGAGAGGGATTCAGGCATTTTTTTTAAAAAAGATGAAAGTTCCATTGTTCAAAGAGTTATGAAAGAACTTTTAGCCAGTACGCAAAGTTGAAAACGTAAAGGAAGTAAGGGAAGGAGGGAGGAAGGGACCAAGGGAAGTAAGTTTATTCATTTTGTCTACATATGTCTGTTTGAATTATTAAACCTCAGAGTCTGTTTCAATGAAAAAACAAAGTAATGCAGTAAATGGAAAACACTTAGAAAAGACAATGTCTACTACAGTATAAATAAACTGAATTCAACAAATATAACCAAATAGCAATGGTAAGCAATCTACCAGGAGGCATACATAAATGAGTTATCAGGGTAGCTATACACAATCAGTCTATTATAAAACAGTAATCTCCAACCCTTCCTTCATTTCAGATGTGTAAATGCATAACTTTACCCATGGGTATACCTAAGGCTAACTGCAATTCCTTAATTCTAGCACATTCACTCCCATGCATAAAACCATTAAAAGATGGTTAAGGACACCACTTACTAATATCAGAAATGAAAGAGGGGTATCATTACAGATCCCATGGACACTAAAAGGAAGATAAAAATTCTGGAAACCCTATGCCCACAAATTTGATAAGCTAGACGAAATGGACCAATTTCTTGAAAGACACACTCTGCCAAAACTCACACAAGAAGAAACAGAACATCTGAAAAGGCCTGTATCAATTAAAGTAATTGAAACAATAATTAATAATCTTCCAAAACACAAAGCACCAGGCCCATATGGGTTCACCAATGAATTCGACCAAACATTTAAGGAAGAATTATACCAATTCTCTACAATCTCCTTCACAGAGAAAGCAGCTGACAAAGATGTTGCAAGAAAGGAAAACTACAGACCACATCTCTTACGAACACAGATGCAAAAATACTCACAAAATGTTACCAAATCAAATCCCCGAAAGTACATAATTATATACCACAACCAAGTGGGATTTACCCCCAGGTATACAAGGCTGGTTCAACATTTAAAACTCAATTAATATAATCCATCCCATGAACAGAGTTAAAAACAAAAATCACATGATCATATCCATAGATGCAGAAAAAGCATTTGACAAAATCCAATGCCCATTCATGATAGAAACTCAGTAAACAAGGAATAAAGGGGAACTTTCTCAATCTAATAAAGACTAGGTATAAAAAAATTACAGCTAGCATCATATTTAATGGTGAAAAACTACAGCTTTCCTACTAAAATCAGGTAAAAGCATGTCCTCTCTCACCATTCCTTTTCAACATCTTACTAGAAGTCCTTGCTAACACAGTAAAACAAGAAAAGAAAATAAAAGAGATAAAGACTGAGAAGGAAGACATAAAACTGTCCTTGTTCACAGATGACATGATCATTGATGTGGAAAATCCAAAAGAATGGATCAAAAAACCTCCTGGAACTAATAAGCAATTATAAAAAGGTTGCAGGATACAAGATTAACACATAAATGTCAATTGCATTCCTATATGCTAACAAACAAGTAGGATATGAAACTAAAAACACTATCACAGCACAGCAAAAGAAATCACCAACAAGATGAAAAGGCAACCTACTGAATAGGAGAATTTATGTGCAAATCATATATCTGATAAGGAGTTAATATCCAAAATATATAAAGAATTCATATAACTCAACAGCAAAAAAAAAAAAATTCGATTAAAAAATGGGCAGAGTTGCTGAATGGACATTTTTCCAAAGAAGACATACAGATGGCCAATTGGTACATAAAAAGATGCTCAACATTACTAATAATCAAGGAAATGCAAGTAAAAACACAATACCATTTACATTACCACCCAAAAAAATTAAACACAGGTATAAATTTAACAAAATATGTATAAGTTCTACATGAGGAAAACAACAAAACTCTGATGAATCAAATCAAGGAACTAAATAAATGGATACTCCATGTTCATCGATAGAAAGACTCAATATTGTCAAGATGTCAGTTCTTCCCATCATATCTACAGTTTCAATGCAATCCCTAGCAAAATCCCAGCAAGTTATCTTACGGATACCGACAAAGTGATTCTAAAGATTATATGGAAAGGCAAAAAGACCCAGAATAGCCAACTCAATATTGAAGAAGAAGAACAAAGCTGGAGGACTGACACTACCTGACTCTAAGACTTAACTACAAAGCTACAGTAATCAGGAATACGTGGGAAATCTCTGTACCTCTCTCAACTTTAGTTTATAAAACCTAAAACTGCTCTAAAACTAAAATCTAAAATTAAAAATTATCAAAAATTTCCAGATATGAAAGATATGATTTCCAGAATAAAAAGATCAAACATTAAAAGCAAAGGATGAAAACAGACCCACATCAAGGCACAACCTGTGCAAATTCAGACACTGGTGGAAAAAAAAGATCTTCATGCTTGATAGAAAAAACAGCTCACAGGCAGGATCAGGAATCAGAAAGGCTTAATAAATCTCCTCAACAGCAATTCTAAATGCTGGAAACAAATGGGATTATTCTGAAGGAAAATGGCATCTAACCTTGAATTCTATTCCTATGTAAAATTTAATTGTAAGGTTACCAAAAAAAATATATATATATATTAAAGGTCTATTCCCCATGCACCCTTCTTCTGAAGAAGCTACTGAAGACTACTTCAAAAAAGAGAGAGTAACCATGGAAACAGGAGGACAGAAGATACAGAAAACAAGAAATTCAACACAGGAGGGGAAGGGAACCTCCAGGATGATGGGTGAGAGACACTGGGCACCATATGTAGAGGGCAACCTGTCCAGATGGAACATGTCAGAAGGCACTGAGAGAAATCTCTCTTAGAAAATGAAATGAATACATACCTGATATGCCTGAATGTCTTGAGAAATTACAAAATAGAGAGAATGCTGGAGAAGAATTAATTATGGTATGGATTACTAACAAATGAAAAAAATTTTTAGATTATGTCTTGAGGTTAAGAGAGAGTGACTGGGAAAAACTACAAGTGAAATCTCTGGAATGAAGGAAATGCTCTACATCTTAACTGGACTGTCGATTACATGGACATATGCATCTATCAAAACTGACTGATCCACGCATTTCACTGTATGTAAATTACATTTCAATTTTTTAAAAAAGAACAATTAGGAACACCAAGGAAAAAAAAGTTGTGTAAGAAAACAAAATTTAGTATCTTCCCCAGCTCAGGTATGAATGTTATTTAAATAATAACATGCACAATTAATTCTAATCTTAACAAAATTACAATACAATATTACATTAAGAATCTGCAAGAGGTGTGTATGTGTGTGGTGAGGATGGGCTGGAGGTGGCGAAAGAAAGCCAAATCCTCACCTTCACAGAGAAGTATCAAAAGATAACTCATAGAACATAAAAATCAAGAAATAACATTTGAAGTATATTACTGAAAGATATGAAAGTAAATATGTGAGGAAAATCAGCTGTAAGAGGCAAAAATAGTTGCCTCTGAAGAACAGGAAAATAAGATTGAGAAGATGTTGTTTTTCATAATAAATTTTATAGAACTATTTTTCTCTTTAAATTTTTAGAATGTATGATCCTAAAAAACAACTAAATTAGTTATTACATGAAGAAAAAAATTAAGCATATATAATAAAATGCAAATCTGCTTGACTGAATATAAAAGAAGTCTGATTCTACCTTCCAAACACAAAAAACATTTGGTACTTTGAATATCTGAAACAAATTCTTCGTGATGTAGCTCACAACTAATGAAAAAACCACTGTGTTATGCTGCTGCAGCTGATCTCTAATAAACCTAAACTGCCACACGAGCTCATAGGAATAAGATGTTTGTATCTTACAATTACAGATCTTATCTTCGTCAGACTGTCTGGCATATTCACGTACAAAAGATGTGGCAACAAAAGCCCTCACTACACAGTGACAAAGACCCAAACTGACATACATCCTACAATCTCTTGGCCAGCACTGATATCATATCGGTGCCAGAACAGTTGTAATGGCAAAGCCAATGAGCAACTAAGAGAGAACAAAATTTAAATTTTGAACCATTGGCTTATGTGAATGGCAGAATTACAAAATAAACTATCAAGATGTACAAAATGAATGACCGCTAATTCACCTGTATTATAAATTATGAAACTATCAACTTTCACAGGGACAGGTAGTGAAAAGTTTAGATTAAATGTTTTGAAAGAGGAATAGAAAACTACTTATAAAATTTACTAAGATATATTTTTAAAACATAATAAGATGACACATGAGAAAATTTCACTGAATTTCCCAAAAGGACACTAACTACTTAAACACCTAAAAGTAAATTCTGTCAATCATAAAATAAAAACAGTCAGTGTTAAAATAAGAAAATGTCAATATCTTTTAGAAATGCACACTGAAGAAATAATGTCTGGTGTCTTCTTTAAAATACCTCAAAAACAAAGAAGAAGTAATCGATAAAGTACATGCGGCAAAATCTTAGTAACTGCTGAAGTATAAGGTTCGTTGTACTATTCTACTTTTGTGTATACTTCAAAATAATTTTTAAAATGCTCACATCCACATCTGGTCTTTTTAGCAAATCTTCCACTTTAGCAACATCTCCATTGGCAGCAGCCTTAACTAATTCTTCATTGAGGTCACCAGATTCTTGGGTTTCAAATAATTTCTTCAAGAGTTGGGAGAGTCTTTCTGTAAAGCATCAAATAAAGCTGCTAATATAGGAGGATCTCAAACCTTAACTATGAAAAGACAAGCAACACCCATATGCCTATAATATATACTCTTCCTTTTTTATTATTTCTATCATTATTTTTGTACTATGCTACAGATATTACCCATGCAAGTTATATAATTACTACCATACACAGCTGCATCAAATTCAAGCCCATAAGTATTCCCAGTTTACTCCAACTCATGCATTTCAAGTTAAAATTTCAGAAAAAGAAGAGAATTACATACAAATTATAATTTCAGTATTAGGTGTCATACCAAAGATATTACAAATGAACACACTCTAATGGGAGTACCATAGTAATACAAATTTCCATTCTGGCCTTAAGCATACCATACTGTCCCTCAGGAGCTCAATGCTACAGATCTTAGAATAGATCAACAGATCAATAATTATGATTCAAAAGCAATATAATCTCTGTAATAGCTGGAAAAAATATTTTAGGGACAAACCAATTTTCATCTAAAAACGGATCTCTAAAAGTGTTAATAACATACTTCAAAGGTGCCAATTGATTGGTCTTGACAAAAACAAGAACGAACCAGGGATGCTTATATAAACTCTTTCATAAGATTTTTTTTTCCTTCTAAATAACATTTATTAGTAGAGAATCTATCCAGTTCTATTCCTTAACTCTTGGATCTACTTATTGGAAAGCAAAGAAGTCATAAAGTGGGGCAGAACACCAACAACAAATCCACATTATTTGAGAGAAGGATATTAACCATCCTTCACTCTTTCTATTTATATATATTCAGCCTCCTGTGATACCATTTAACCTCAAGGTAAAAATAAACATCACATGATTTAAACTTCAAACACATGAGCAAATTACAGCAGGAAAGAAGAGACAGAAACAGAGGATGTAGAAAGCTGTACAGATTAAAATTGGAGGTCACCCAATGTTTTCCTTTGCTTTTTTACTGTTCACAGTGATGATTGTATCTTCTTTTCTGGATGACAATAATATACATACAGTAACTTGTAATTTGTTGTACAATGAACTGAGTGTGTATATGAAACTAAAGCATAAGAAGGAAAGACTTAAGGCAGGAGTCTACCCAAGCATCCAGCATACTCACATGTCAACACAGGCATGTATAATAACACATTAAATAACAAGAGAAAAAATATGGCTGATATGTGAAAATATCCAGAAAGAAAGCCATCTGCTAGCAATAATGTTGGAAATGAAAAGAAAATAAAGCTGTCTAAGACCATGACGGTTCTTTGGCAGAAAACAAAAATTCTGACGAAAGAGTAGAACACTTGAATTGCAGGTATCTCAGATCTGATGTGGAGAAGCTCTGAATATATCCAAGAAAAAGTACCTACTTATGGAACTTTTCCAGGGCATACCTCAGCCAGAACAAAGGTTGTTCATAATATGAGAAAAAAAAAAAAAAAGATAAAAAAAAACACATTTAGTGAAAGTTAAAAATGTAGATAATATTTAAGTGAGGTTATGTGATCTGGGAGAAAACCAAGAACACATACAGCATTATTTGCATATGAGAATTGGGGAATTAGGAGAGATTCTCATGTACACCACATGAAACACAAAACAAAACATACCACCAGATGCATTGCTAATGGCTGATCCTGCAGATGCCACCTTGGAAACTGCTGCTGGATTGTATGTCCAAGATGTTCCACAAACTTCCACCTTTAAATCACTGTCTGAATAAATCTGTTGTACTCGGCCAACTTTACCTAAAGTCTTAAAAAAATTAGATTCATGTTTCCAAGTCTAAAGTACATGCCATAAAAATCAATCACCAATTTTTACATGTTTAAAGTATTGATTTTACTTCATTCCTAATAAAGAAACTTTGAAGGATAATCATATTCAAATGGGTTATTTATTAGTTACAAACTTCAAGCTGTATCTTTAAAAATGTTTTAATAAATAAAAGCACTACACTTTCACAAGAATACTAAAACAATCATGACTATCTTATGCATAAAAGTTCACAAAATCTTACTTTTGGATATTCAACCCTTCTTTTTTAACCTCGTAAGATACTTTTTGAGAATTTGGAACTCAAGTAGCCCCAAACCATCAATCTAGCCTAAAAAATAAAATCTGACTTCTAAAAAAAACCAATTTAAACCAAAAAGGGCTCAAAGCTTACATCTATGTTTAAATCCTTTGTGGAATCAAGCCTGACTTCAAAACAGAAATAAGCAGAAATAACATGCTTATTAAATATATGAAATAAGAAGGGCGATTAGGCACAGAACAGCAGCAGCTCTAACCACATGGTGGATACTGTTCTAAGACCTTTATATGTATCGACTCACCTAATATGCAAAACCATGAAAGTTGTGTAATATTATTAACCCATTTCAAACTCAGGTCCAAAACCCATTCTCCTATGCACAACAGAATAGCCCAAAACAGGAGAAAACTGGTGAAGAACAGGGATAATATCTGTTCCCTAACACAGAGGAGCTCTTTAACTTGCTTTCTCTTTTGACCTACTCATTTGGGTTTTTTTGTCATATTACACACACAACAATCTCAGAATAACAATATCAACACTATCACATATAATACATTGCTGAAAATTATTAAATGCTTTTTTCATGCAGTTCTGAATGGCAAAGTCCTAAAAGGATATTTAGACAAATTCCTATGTTTAGAAATCACTTGGAATTTCCTCTCTGTATGGTTATGCCAACAGGAAACACATTTAGGTTCATTTGTTTCATTTTATTCTCTACTTTGAGGAATTTCTTTTTTGAATTCAGTTTTCTAATTGTATAAAAATAAAAGCAATTTCAAATCAAATCTACAAAACAAGACATATTCAGAGATGTCTCCTTTCTACCTCTGTCCCCTTTATCATATTCCATTTCTATATATGAACACTTTTAATACTTCAATTTTTTAAACTTTTTTTAATTTTTAAATTTTTAAAATTTTTTTAAAGTTTTCTTAAATTTTTTTAAACTTTTTTCTAACTTTTAACACTTTTAACTGTGTACGGGGATTCAACCATGATCCCTTCCAATTTTTACCTGGATTTACTCTTTCCTTTGTCCCTATTGTCTCTACCCTCAATTGTGGGCTCTGCCCTGGAAGGGAGATCTGACTGGTTAGTTTTGAGGGTTTATAGCCCCAGGCTACTACTCCAGTCCCTTCAGACATTAGCATGGACCTATTGTTCTCATCCCAAAGTGGAGTCTAGAAGAGCCCTCCCAGGTTCAGCCATTGTCAACACATTAATCTACCACAATAGCCAATAATACTCATTAGCTGCTTTGGAGTTCCCCTGTTCTCAGGTCCATCTGATGCTCCATTACTCCTTTCTGTTGCCATACAGACAGACACAGACCCACTAGCTGTCAATGGCTTATCTCTACTCACTCACATTTTAGGGTTCAAAAGACGATTCTGTCACGTGGCTTTCTTACAGATGTTTGTGGCTTATTTGGTTATGCTAATCTACTTGTTGACTGTTTTTATCAAGATGATTTGAGAAGACTCAAATCTACATCACCACTAGAATCCCAGAACTGCCCGTTAGAAATTATCTAGAGGTTTTGCTTATGCAGCAGCTTAATATGGGAAACAGGCTTTGAAGCTACACAGATCTGGGTTCAAATTCCAGTTCACTATCTTAGCTCTGATTTCCTCAACTTTAAAATAAGGATGGCATACTACCATATACCTAGTTATAATATTCCTAAGACAAACAAAGTCTGTACGTATCTGTATAATATGTGTATACATATATGTAGCATGTGGTGCACATGTACATACAGATCTTTCAGCACAGTGCTTAGAAGAACTGGGCACTCAACAGATGGAAGATGCTACAAGGTATCACTGCTAAGAGGGAAAACAAAAACATCTTGACCAGAAAAAAGTCTTAAAATAGTATATGTAGCTCCCATAAAACATGTCAAAAAGATGACATTTTAACTAACACCATACCATAATGAGGTCTGAAGTATATCAACACATTTTTTAACCAACTGTAGTATAAAAAAGCAAACAACACAAAAAGGGATTATATAGAACTTAAAACTTTGGGGAGAAAAATAAAGATTCTAAAATATTGTCCTGAAAAACATATACAACTATCACTTACTCAATACCTAACTAAAGCAATAAAAAATAACATCAGCAGCATGTGCAGACTATGAAATGTCTTTGAATGAAAGCACCATAACAATAGAAATTTTTTTTTCTGTTGTGTTCACTATTATATTCCTGAAGGCTAACCAGCACACTGGTGTGCTAAAACATCTGCTGAAGGACTAAGGCAGGAAGGAAGAATGGACTGATGAAGGGACAGAACAAGATCAAGGACAGGGAAGGGGGACTGGACAGGATGGGAGGGGGGCAGAGGGCAAATGGGCAGAAGTTGGGGCTGGACAGGAAGAGAAAGAGATGTTTACCAGGCCAGGGAACTGGATAACACACTGGGGGTGGGGGTGGGGGTTTAGAATATAAAGAGGCAGGAGGGGAGGTACATGGGACAGGAAGGAGGTAGTACCTAATGGGCTGGGACTTGGAGGAACAGGAAAAGACAAGATTTGAGACTGGACTGGAAAGGAGCAGGGAGTGGGCAAAGTGAAGGGCTGAAGAGGAGGATGTAGCAAGGTGGAAGGAAAGAGGATACAGGGCAAGGCAGTATGGGGGAGAACATGATGGAACAGGTAGTACAGAAGGAAGGGGACAGGAGGACAGAGCAAGGGAAGGTGGAGAAAGAGAGGGTGCATGAAAAGAGGGCACAACAAACAAATCATTTTGTTGTTGCTGAACATTTGATGAAAAATGTTTTAGAGGCAGGCCCCCAAGTAAAGAAAGCAGCAGTGGTCCAGCACTGCTGGTACCCGGATGAGCACTTGACTCTCATTCTGGGGTGAAGTATCAGGCAGTCTCTTTGCCTCACACCAATGTTACATTCTCCAACAACTCTATCAAAAAGTGTAAACTGTAGCCCTTTTTGGACCTTTCCAGGCTAATCTAATTGGAATAAGTTAGAAAATAAAAGGCATACAGTACGCCAAGTTGCCAATGAAGAGTACAATTATCAAAGGATCATGCTAATTTAATTTCTAAAATTAAAGTTTTTAAAACTTTTACAAACCACATAAGCATGGAGTAATTCTTAGTCCCAAACTATTTTACACATACTTACTGGGAGCATAGCTTCAGCCCATTCTCCGTGTCCTCTTTGCAGAAGTTTAATTCTCTCCAGATCATAACAAACTTGCACCAGATCACCCACTTGAAACTGCGAGGTGCCTCCTTCTGCACCCTGAGCAGCATCCCCACTTCGGACAATGTTCGCTTTAGTGAGAACAGCAGGATTGAAAGTCCACCTAAAAATCAAAGCCAACATTCAAAATGAGTAAGTTTACTTAATTTTAGCACAACATTCTAACATAGCTAACCACTGCGGGGAGAAAAGCCATGTTAAATATCAAAATTGTAAAGTAATTCTTTGCAATTACATCCTGATTGATTCGTATTTCTTTTTATAATTTTATTATACAAATTTGGGGGGAAAGTCATCCATAATCTCACCACTCCGATATACTTCTGTCTAGATTTATCCTCACCTGCATGTATTAAAAAATTGTTACAAAATTAATACACACTCATTGTTAAAAATTAAAGCATTTCAGAAACATCCATTTCACACAAACACACCTGGATCACTATTCCCCTCCTGGACTAGACACCACAGTTAATACTCTATTGCATAGCCTTACAGATCTTCTATCATTATGCTGAATAATAGTTATAAGAGAGACCTTTCTTCCCACAAATGGGATCATTATACACACACACACACACACACACACACATATATATACACACACACACACACACAATGCTGTGACTTCTCAGGGAATTCATCCTGGAAGATTTATTTTACAATGTGACAGACACAGATCTATTTTAATAGCTACAGAGTATTGCATAACATCGATATACACAAATGCACTTAACCATTCTCATATTGACTACTATTTAAAGTATTTTCAAGTTATTACTGTTATTATGAACAATACTATAAAGAACATCCCTATATGTACATCTTTGTGCACATGGGTGTCAGTAACCAAAGTATATATTTGTTTACCATTCTGATAGAGCCAAACTGCTTTACCAAGAGTATACTATTTCCCCATACCATTGCCAACCTCATGAATAAAAATATTATCTAGTTTTAATTTGTCATGTATAGGTATTTTACATGATTATTGTAATCAAAGTACCAAACAAATTTGGACTCTGATTTCTTCCTTCCTATACACAAGCATTTTTCTATGCTGCTACTATCTTCATAACCATGATTTTATTGAGGGACTACTTAATAGTCCATCAAATAGCTGTACTACAGAGAATAACTCATTTCCCCTAGTCCCACATGGCACTCCAAGAAAAAAAGGTTCCCTAGTCAAATAAGCTTTTACAGCGTGGCAGATTATACTCTCCTCTTTTTATTCTAATGGTCATTAGCATATAAAAGGCTCTGAGAGGTCACACCATACAAAAACCTGCTTACTAAATTCCTATAACTATGTAAGCAAACTTTCCTTTCTAAAACAACCACATAGAGAAAGAAGTGCCTCTCTGATCAGTTACGAATAAAAATCAGACACTCAAAGTTTTCTTTTCAGTCTTATCAGTCACAGTGCCCCTTACCTCACTCCCAACGTCCCAAAATTTGCTAGACCTACGTAGTACCTTACTCAAGTTGTTCCCTCTGCCTACAGTGCTTCCCTGCCCAAGTGGAAACCTAGTCTTTCAAACTTAATATAATTTTCTCTCTTAAGTTTTCTATCATTTGAAATGACCATTCTTCTTTGGACCTTCAGAATAGCCTGAATACTCATCTATCATAATTACTGAAAACATCTTAATATGGCTATTTCTGACTTTGTCTACACAAATTAAAAAGGCCAATCCTTCAAAGCAGAAGACCATGTCTTAATTACCTTTGTAATTCTAACACTAATCATAGGGCCTAATACAGGATAAGTACTTAATAAACTGTTGATGAATAAAAGATTGTTTTCTAGAACATTACTAATAACACCAGAGAAAGAATCTGACCAAGGAAGAATTCTGCAAGTAATAATCCTAATCTGTGTTAATTTAACATTTACAAACAAGATACTATTTAAGACAAAATGTGTTAGTACATGGTAATCTGAACTTAAATTATGTCAAGAATTTTTTCCTTTTTTTAATTAAGAACTTTATTGAGATATAATTCACATACCATACAATGTAAAGTGTGTAATTCAGTGGTTCTATTATATTCAGTTGTATAACCAACCACCACTATCTAATTTCATTTTCATCACCACAAAAAGATACTCCCATAATGATTAGCAGTCACTCTGAATTCACCCTTCTCTCCCTAACCCTAACAACCAGTAATGTACTTTGTTTCTATGGATTTCCCTATTCTGGACATTTTATAAAATAAAATCAGATAATATGCGACCTTTTGTGCCTGACTTCTTTCACTCAACATAATGTTTTCAAGATTTACCCATGTTGCAGCATATGTCAGCACTTCATCCCTTTTTATGGCCAAATAAAATATTCCACTGCACAGATATAGCACATCTTGTTTATCCACTCATCAGTTGATAAGACATTTGGGTTATTTCCACATTTTGGTTATTATGAATAATGCTTCTACAAACATTCATGTACAGATCTTTGTGCGTGCACATGTTTTAATTCTCTTGGGTATAAATCTAGGAGTGGATATGCTGGATCATATGGTAACTCCATATTTAACATTTTGAGGAATTACCAAACTGTTTTCCAAACATCTGATCACGTCACATACTTCCCATCAATGTGTGAGGGTTTGGTTCTAATTTCTCTATACCCTCAGCAACACCTGTAATTACCCTGCCTTGTTATCCTAGCCATTCTAGTATTCTAGTGAAGTGGTATCTCACTGTGGTTTTGAATTGCATTTCCCTAATAACTAATAATGTCTAGCATCTCTTCATGGATGATACAGAATGAACTGTGTCCCTCCAAATTTCGTATGTTAAAACTCTATAGCTCCTAATGTGACTATATTTGGAGATAGGCCTTTTAGGGAGGTAAGTAACATTAAATGCAGTCATAAAGGGGGCATGCCATGCGAGGACAATGAAAAGGCAGTCCTCTACAACCCAGTAAGAGGTCTCACCAGAAACCAACCCTGATGGAACCTTCATCTTGGACTTCCAGCCTCCAGAGCTGTAAAAAAAACAAACTCCTGTTGTTTAAGCCACCCAGATTAGGCTTCCACAGCAGCCCTAGCAGGCTGATGCAATAAGCTTACTGGCTATCTCTATATATTCTTTGGGAAAATGTCTATTCAAATCCTTTGCCTATTTTTCAGTTAGGTTATCTTTTATTGTTGAAATTTAAGAGTTCTTTATACTATATTCTAGATATAAGTCCCTAATCAGAGATATGATATGCAAATATTTCCTCCCATTCCATGGATTGTCTCTTCACTTTCTTGATGTTTCCTTTGAAACACAAAAGTTTTTAATTTTGATGAAGTCTAATTTATTCACTTCTTTGGTTGCTTCTACTTTGGGCGTCATATCTAAAAAACCACTGTCTAATCCAAGGTCACAAAGATTTACTCCTATTTTGTTCTAAGAGTTTTTTAGTTTTAGCTCTTGCATTTAGATCTGTGATCCATTTTGACTTAATATTTGTACACAGTATGTAGCAAAGGTCCCATTTCATTCTTTTGCATGTTGATATCCAATTGACTAAGCATTGTCCGTCTGGTTTTTTTTTTAATTGTAGCTTTTTAAAAAATTGTTGTAAAATGGACATATAACATTACTGAACATTAAATTAGATGCACACCATAATGACTGAATATTTGTAAATACTGTCAGCACCATTTGTTGAAAAGACTATTCTTTCCCCATTGAACTGTGCTGAAGCTTTGTCAAAAATCAACTGACTTAAATGCAAGGGCTGAGGGAAGGTATAGCTCAGTGGTAGAACGTGTGCTTAGCATGCCTGAGGTCCTGGGTTCAATTCTTGGTAACTGCACTAGAAATAATAAGTAAATAAATAAACTTAACTTCTTCCCTCTCCAAAAAAAAAGATAAATAAATGCAAGGGATTATTCTTGAACTCTCAATTCTATTCCATCAGTCTACATGTCAATTCTTAAATCAGTAATAGACTATATTGATTACTGTAGCTTTGTGGTAAATTTTGAAATTGGAAAGTGTGACTCCTCCAACTTTGTTCTTCATTTTCAAACTGTTTTGGCAATTCTGGGTCCCTTGAATTTCCATATGAATTTTAAAATCAGTTTGCCAATTTCGGTAAAAAAGGCAACAGGATTTTAACAGGGATTACACTGCATCTGTCGATTAGTTTAAGGAACACCGTCATCTGTTAAAGGCTGAATCATTTCCCCCTAAAAGATATGCTGAAATCCTAATCCCCAACACCTCTGAATGTGACCGTATTTAGAAACAGGGTCTTTGCAGATGTAATCAAGTTAAAATGAGGTCACATTTGATTAGGGTAGGCCCTAAATCCAATGACTGGTGTCCTTAGAAGGTCATGTAAAATCATCTTTCGATCATTTTCATTATAAAAGATTTTAGAATTTCCATGAGCTCAATTAACTTTCTTCTATGTCTCGTCAGGGTTCTTTCCTTACAGATGGCTAAACTACAAATGTTGGCTTGACAAAAATAAAATAGAGGGCTGAAGGACTGTTTACGTGGCTCTCAGTATCAAATAATCTCCCTAGAACTGTCTGAACTTGACTAATCGGAGATTGATTTGAATGCTTTTTAAAATAAAATTTGTATCCAGGAAAAAAAAAAGATCATATGAAGACAGAGGGACACAGAATCACAGGGAACAAGACCATGTGAAGACAGAGGCAGAGAAATGAGTAATGCATCTATAAGCCAAGGAGCACCAAGGACTGCCGGCAACCACCAGGAGTGGGGAGAGAGGCACAGAAAACATTCTCCCTCAGCCGCCAGAAGGATCCAACTCTGCCAACATCTTGATTTGGGACTTCTAGCTTCCAGAATGGTAAGAGAATGAATTTCTGTTGTTTTAAGCCACTCTGTGGTAATTTGTTATGGCAACCCTAGAAAACTAATACACCATCTAAACAGTATTAAATCTTCTCACCCATAAACGTGAAATGTCTTTCCGTTTATTTGGGTCATATTTAATTTCCTTCAACAATGATTTTATAGCTTTCAGTGTACAAATCTTATACTTCTTGGGCTTAAGTATTTTATTCTTTGTGATGCTATTGTAAATGAAATTGTTTTCTTAATTTTGTTTCCAAATTGTTCATTGCTAATGTACAGAAATATGACTGATTTTTCCATACCGATCGTGTATCCTACAACTATTGTTGAACTCATTTGTTAGTTCTAACATGTTTTTTGTGGATACCTTAATTTTCTATACACAAGATCATGTCACCTGTGAACAGAGATGGCTAAACTTCTTCCTCTTACTTCTTCCTCTTTTTTCTTCCCTTGCCTAACTGTGCCAGCTAGACCCTCTAGGACAATATGGAGGAAAAGTGGAAAGAGCAGACATTCTTGCTTTGTTTCTGATCTTAAAGGGAAAGATTCAGTCCTGTACCATTAAGAATGCTGTTAGCTGGGGGGTTTTCATAAATGCCCTTTATCAAACTGAAGAAGTTCCCTTCTGTTCCTAATTTAGTATTTTTATCACGAAGAATTTTGGATTTTGTCAAATGCTTTTTCTGTACCTCTTGATATGATCATGTGTATCCTTAAGATTTGAACACAATTAGAGCTAATTCTATAATTCGGTTCATAACTTAATGTTAATTATTCTTATTCCATATATAATGCCTCCCCTAAGGAACCTCAGGGTTAGTTTCTTTATGTACATGTCAGTAATAAAGCTCTGACAATTATTCAGTTTATCACTTTTTCTTTAAAATACTGTAAACATACTAATAAAGTGGCTATATTTTGGCCCCTACGGACAAATAAATAAAAGGGACAGGCCCAGTCTCCAAGAAACTCAAAACTCAGAGATTAAATAAATAACCATTTTAATGGATAATAAGAGACCTAAATAGACAAGTGTAGGCATATACCAGGGAGGGTGGAAGGAGAGAGGAGGTAAGCATAAAAGTTCAATATTTATAGAGAGGCGTTAATCCAGAGAAAGAGGGAGAAAAGAGGAAAGGGTATTCTGCACAGAAGGAGTGGTGCATGCAAAAGTTACAGAAGTGAGAAAGTGCACACAAATCTGTATTGCTGACAGGGATTACTGTGTGCGCAGGTGTCTGTGGCAAGAAAAGCTGTGGTACCAAGAGATTACACTGGAGATATGGGTCAGGAGAATTGTACTGTTATCCTTCCCATCCAGGGTAGACTGATATAGTCCGAAAGGAGCACAAAACTTTTTAGCTACACTTGCACCTAATACTTACATAATGTTTCCCGCTCCCTGAAGCGGAAAAAAGTGTACAGAACATTGCATCATCAATATATTCATATAAATACACACTCACGCACACAAGCACACGCTCGTCTGTTCTTATTTGTTTCCCTCCACCTTACCAACATATTCTGAATTTTCATCTACTAAGCGCTAGCTGTAAGGAGTCTTTGTTATATCATACTATTTGCTTTCTCTAAGGCTCTTTCTCCCATCTTCACTTGCCATTACTGAAAATTAAGAAATATCACCAACCTATTGCCACTTGGATACTGCACGACAATGTCATGGTCTTCATCAATGCCACAGACAGTTCCAGTTGTAGTTAAAGTCTCAAACATGCCATCAGTCCATCCTCCATGACCATGCTGCAAAGACTGTACAATTTCTAGGTCAAGATCTATATTGACCAGGTCACCAATCTGCAATCCACCAGGATTCCTGTTGCCATTCTGCTCACCTATAATTGCAGAGGGAGTTGACAAAGGAAAAGAAAAATCACAGCAGCAACATTCAACCGCATTGTTTTAAATAAGAAAAAGCCCCAGTTATTTTAGTTTTAGTTACCACCTAATCTTAAAATGTCTTGAGAATATACTGTGAGTATCAAATTCTAGAACAAGAGAGCTTTAAAAAAAGAAAGAAAACAAGTATCAGACTCAAAACAGAAACAACTTTTTAATTTATAACCATGACCGAACAGGAGCAGAATCTATAGAAGACTAGGCAACCTTCTATCAGAACACAAAGTTCTGGACACTGATAATATTCACCTTTCTGCCTGGATGACTTGTTGACTATTGCTCCATCAGAGCCAAGATAAATGACTAAAGAATATGAAAGAGAACCCTGGAATTTTTTTTCTCTGAAGTGCTTAGTATTATTTTTTACCAAAATGTTCTTGTGATTTTTGCCTACAGAGCATTTTAAAATATTTCAAAGTTCATTTCTGAGATTATTTCCAAAGCTACTTCTGGGATAAAGGATTCATGATCATAATACATTATGTTGGGAGATCCTAAATATGTATGTTGATTCTACACTTTTCTAGGAAAGGCAAGATACAAAACAAGAAAGTTTCAGAAAGCAAGAGAAAACAATGATCTGAGAAAATGATGATCTCATCAAAGCCATAAGTATTTCTTCTACAATCTCCTTTTTTAAAAAAACTAAGGTATGCTGCAAGAAAACAGCACTTTTTGCTAATAAGGCAAATTAAATGATTTGGAAAGAGGAACACAGAGTTCATATGAGAAAGGAAAGCATTCAGAGACTAAAGGCTTAATCAGAAGAACGTGGTAAATGTTCAACTTGGCAACATGGACGAATCTATAAAACAGAAGCAGTTTTGGTTTCCTTGTTCTTCTTTATTTCAATGATACATGAAATTATATTTATCATATTATCTTAATCTTGGAGCTATTCTTACATTTTCAAAGGAATTTTACAGAAATTCTGAAGACTATAAGCATTAAATTATCAGATCCTATTCTCAAGAGTGTAAGAGATGTAACACTGATAATCTAACACAAAATTTTCAACAATGTTAGTTTATGGTTAAAAGACAAAAGTTTCAAATATAGTATGCCCTATAAATGCTATATCAATTTTCAAGACACAACAACTCTTTCATGGTCTAAATAAATCATTAAAAAAGAACAAATGCTTTAAAACCAAAAGAGGATCTCTTTAAATAGCTTTAATGGTAACTAATTTTTTTAAAGCCCAATTTAAATGCTCTTCTGATTCCATGAACTCTGACCCATTATTTAGTAATTTTCTCTAGTCTGCCAACTCACCTAGCACAGGGCAGTGATCTCTGTAGAAAGAACCTCCTTTGGCATCCTGGACACACTTCAGATCAGACTAAGAAAAAGAAAAGAAACCAGAAAAATCATGAAAACTTCAAGTATAGCTCAATACCTAAAAGAGGCAAAAATGTCCATTCAGAACCTATCGCAAGCAGAAGTCTAGAGTAACTCTGGATTAACAGTTCCACTAAACACTACTTTCAAAAACACCCATCAAAAACTATAAACCTGATGTTCAGATAGGTCATATTTTACCTTAATGTTCTTTTAAAGTTCAAAATTAAAATGCCTGTATCTTTACCATTGTAATATTTTCAAAAACACATGCTAAAAAAAAGGACTAAACCAAAAACCTTGTATTTCAAAAAGCACATAATATATTCCATTTTAAAGATACTTTTACAAAAAAAAAAAAAACTCAACTCATTTGATCCTTCTGATCAAGTTTATGAAATATACAAGGCAGGTATTGACTCATTTTATAAAGGAAATTATCCAAAACTAAAAAGCCAGAAAGTAGAAAAAGATAGAACCAAATCCAGTCTTTTGATTCTTTGTCCAGTTAATTTCCTATTTATATCACCTTTAGTTCTTACTTTACCATAACTTGGTTAACTCAAGTTCCTTCCCACTTAGCTTTTATAAGAAATTATTTAAGTATCTGAATGGGAAGGCAGTTGTGGTATAATGAAAAGTACAGAAAATGTGAACTTAGAAGAATAACTTTGGGAGTTACTATGAAAATTCAGAAACAGATGTACCTAAAAGTGCTTAATGGTACCTGATATATATATATATGTGTATATATATATATATATATATACACACACATATATATTAAAGTGATCATTATATACTTATTCTATTAAGGAAAGGAACTCTTTTATACACACACACACACAAACAGAACTTAACTGTCTTTTACAGCCTCCTTTGCCACTAGAGCTCACATTTATTTCAATCCTAACCAAAGAAACATGGGTCAAATTGTTTTCATGTGATAATTTAACCTAGCAATTCCACTTCTAGGAATCTATTCCAAGGAAACCCATAACTGTACAAAGAGATATGCACAAGAATGCTTACTGAAACACTGCTTGAAACAATGGGAAAAAAACCCCACCTAGATACCCATCAACAGAAATCTCATTGTATAACCAAATGACATAACCATACAAAGCAGTACTTACTCAGCCACCAAAAAAGAATGGGATCAATCTAAGTACATACTACTTATTAAGTGCCTGAGTGCACAGAGCACAGAAGGCTGCATTTGAAGCAAGTTAATTATCAGTTGGAATGCTACAAAAATCCAGTTTAAAAACAGGGAGAGGCATGAAGAAAATAATGGAAAACTCATAACCAATGCTATACAATTATAAAAACTGGCAAGTAAAGTATCTGTTTATAGAGTCCCAGAGCTTGCTCATATGTAAAAATGGAATAAATTATGGCAAAGGCACAGTGGGATATCTTTCTCTCACCTAATGAGCATAAAACAATTGGAGAAAAAGTGAAATTTAAGAATTCTTTGAATGAAAAATGTATTCAAGATGGAAAGGATATAAAAGGCATTCATACTCTGGCATTAATATAATATTTCATTACACTCTATAAACAGCTGAGGTCAACAAGGATTCATGACATGCAGAAATACAGGGCGATCCATTGAATAAACTGCCATTAGTCTCTTTAAGCACTTAAGTAATTCACGATGTTTCTAGGTCAGTCATTTCCAATTATCAACACCATGCTTTAAAAATACAGGGGAAAAAACTCCTTAAAAATAATCTTAACACCTATTGTATTAAATTCTCACTTTACAGATGTTCCCTTCTATTGCATATTCATGATACAGATGGCTGTATTCTGACAAAAAGAGATGACAAAAGAAAAGAATGAACGAATACAATAAAGGCTATTTTTATTTCCCTTCTTTCACCCATCCAATATTTTCACCTTCTGTGGTTCTTACACCTACCATGCCCTCAAAGCCAACTCTGTAAAGGTTCTTAGCACCATTATCCCAGAGAACGTAGGCTGCGCTGTGTGGGCTCGATGCACTCCAGTCTTGGATTTCTGTCACCTAAGGAAATTTTTTGAGGGGGGAAAAAAAACAATTTAAGGGGAGAGATGGGGTTAGTTCTTTTAATTATACTTACATCTTAAAAAATTATTTCAGTTATAATCTTGTGTAACAGGATTATGAAAAATACTTATTTGCCAAATATATGTCACTTCTAACATATAATTGAATTATACGGACATTTTTCCAGAATATTATACAGTAATTTCTAAAACCACCACAGATGTAGCAACCTGTAATGAAAAAGCATATGTATATATAATATCTATATGTATAACTGAATCACTATGCTGTACACCAGAAACTAATACAACATTGTAAATCAACGATATTCAGTTAAATAAACAAACAAACAAACAAACCACGACAGTAATTTTAAATTGGGAGGCTTAGTGATTATACAGTGATGAATTATCAGAAAATACAAAATTCAATACAAAATTTAAAATCTTTAAAGGGTCCCTTCTAACAACAGTGTATTCTTTTAAACCTATTATTTGATATAAAATTTTAAATCTTTGACTAAATACCCTGAACAATTCAAAAAAGGCCAGCTCTCCCGGCAGCTGAAAGCTGATAAGCATGGCCATGTTTAAAGAAGACTTGAGGGACTTGGCTCCTCCAGCAGTACCCCTCAGCTGCCCCCAAAAGCAAGCCATCTACTGTGCCTACAATGGAAACCTAGACACAATCTCTAGATCCCACATACCATCAGACTGATTCGTTAGCACATTTGACATGAAAAAAATAATAATAGTGGGGTTGCTATTGCTTAAGGGCCAAGAATCAACTACATAAAAATGACACACAATGAGCACTAAACCTGGGTATTCTCAAGTGAACCAGTCTACAGCTCAGAATGGGAAGTTGCACACATGCAAAAGATTTAACTAAACATTTGAAAGATATTTCAAATTGTTAGCAAATGAGACCATTTATTCTTTTTAATTTTAAAATAAATTATACACTATAAAAATATAATATATGTAAACTTTAAAAAATAATTTTAAAAATGAAATGAATACCAGATTAAGAAAGACAATATTGCCAGTACTTTTCAAGTCCCCTGTGTGGTTCTCATCAATCCCACCTTTCTGCCTCCCAGCAGAGGTAACTACTATCCCTGAACATAGAGTCACTGTCAGGCTTTGCTTTATGATCTTCACAACTAATCACGGTATTACCTTACAAAGCAAGAGTTTCTAACACTCTAAAGTGAAACATGCAATTTTTAGCAAAAAATATCTTCTGATTCTAATATAGTCAGATTCTATTTCATTTATTTTTAAAAATGCAATGCTAGATTAAATAAGTCTGTGATTTTATGAGGGGGACAAAAAAGCATTTGATCAACTGAAAAACAAAGATTATGAATTTTAATTAAATCAAATTCATCCTAAATTCATATTTCTTAGGATATAAGCAAGTTCATTACTCAAGTTCTGAATGACTAAATGAAAGTCCTTCAGTTGTTAATATGATCTGGTTTACTGAGGAGGAAATAAAGTGGAAGGCATAAGAAAATAACTACATTAATTTCACACTTCCAATTCTGATTAAGAAATATATGTGGAATGGCTGGCTGCTAAAACTATTAGGTAAATGGTTGCTAAGAAACTCTGTAAAGGATCAAACTGACAATACCTGCATCCACTGATCAATGTTAACACCACTAATAGCAGACTAATCAGACTTAATGTGCCTCTAGATGCAATGCAATGAAAATACACACCCCTGATGGGGTACTCTCGTCAAAATAAATTTGAACCTGAATCTAATCACATCTCTATGTCTAACAACTAGTTTATAAGAAATACAATAGTTAGAGGAACAACAAAGAATACCATAAAGAATCAATCAGCCAAATCCAAAGAACCTGCTTTCCTTAACAAATAAATGGCATTTTTTTTAATGCCAATAATTTTTGAAGTTGGGTGTTAGGTGTGTGGGAATTTGTTATACTATTCTTTCTATTCTGGTGTATGTTTGAAATTCTCCATAATAAAAAGTTTTTTAAAAAGAAGAAAATGTATCTAGTGCACCTATATGAAACAATTAACACATATTCAAAAGCATTTGTAAAATGAAAAGTCTTGAAATACTAATGTAGGTAGTTAAGAAACCCTTTAAGAATCCACTACACACTTCCACAGTGTCCTTACATTATGTCTGCCAAAGCCTGCACTTGACATGTTCATTTTTGTGTTAACACTGTTGTCACTATGCAAAAATCGTGTATACGCTGGCACATGGTGTGCCACAGGCTGAGTCAGTACTGCAACATCAGCCTGGGCTGGTATACACCCCTTAATATAGTTCATACCAGCTATATAGTTGGGTACATGTAGTAATGACAGTGGGCTGGGAATCTTGAACCTCAGTGGAAAAAAAAGGTAAGAAAAGAATACACTACACACTGTTCACATGGGTTACACAAGGGGATTGGAACAGAGCAGCCAGCATTAAAGGGAAAAGGAGGACTTTAAAACTGTCTTCATTCACACATACAGTCAAAAAGAATTAGACAATAAAAATTACATTTCAAACATGTGCTTAAACGATGTTACCCTGAAGACTACCTATTATACTTAGTTCCTTCACTCAGTCACATGTGCTAGATGGTTTCATTTATTTTGCCTCATTTTGTTCTTAAAATGGAACAAATATTAAACTGTAACAAGCCAAAGACGTAATACTGATGACTCAAAGCTTCAAGAATGCCATTCTTCATCCCCCTAAAAAGTGCCAATATAATAAAAAAAACCTAGAAAGTTCCATCTAGGAGGCTTCAGACTTCAGCAGCAACTGCTTTCAAAAGCTGATAAAATTTTTTCCAGCCTTCTGACTATATAATTAAATGTGAGGAAAAATATAAAGTTAAAAAAATTTTTAGAATGAAAGTATTAAAAATTTACTTCTCATGCACTCTTTCAAAAGACGTTACTGGAATATGTGTACTCTACCAAAGCAATGAGTAAGCTAAGTACGATGATATAATGGGATACAGAAAACATGAGATCCAGCCAGGAAAGAGGCAAAGGAATCCATCAAAGGGAGCTTCCAGGATGACTGATGGGTACATCAGGCATCAAGGGCAAGCAATGTGTCTAAACTGCAGCCAGGTGATTCACAGTCCAGACATCCTGAAGGCTCTTATCACCAAGACCCCTACCACTATTGCACCATTTTATTGACCTGAGGACACACTGCCTGAGTGAGCCTGACCCAAATTCTCAAGTATATGTGGCTTGCTGGACTATGTAATGATGAGGTTCCCACTCTCCCCTCCACCCCCAATTTCCTGCCACCTAAATCAGCTGAGGTCTCTCATCTCACCCCACAGAATATTCTATTATCTACTCCTAAAACTTTGAGATGGATTAAGGCAAGTTTAGAAGCAAAAAGTGCATAGTAATTCAAGCTATCTGACCATATTCCTGTCCAGTGCCCAGCACTGCTGCCCTGCCCTGATGTCCTGACTGTGTTGAGCCCTGTGTTTGCAAGGACTCACCAATAACTTTGCCTACTGACTACCCTAGAAGGACTCTTAAAAATTCCCAGAGAAGCGAGACAGGTTATTCAGAGACTCAATTCAGTTTTATTCTCCTAGGAGCTTTCATCTGAAAGAGGGAATTCTGCTTTGTCCATACAATAGCTAGATTTGTGCCTGGCACTTGCTTTCTCAAAAATTAAATCCTAAATGTTACAGGACACAGCACTAAGTCACACAAGAATAAAGAAAAGTAATGGAATAATGACAGCAGGGATCAGTTACCTTGCAGGGCTAGGAACTGGGAAAGGATAAACAGAAGGCTTTTAAGGACACTCATAACATTCTACTTTTTAATCTGTATGTTGGGAACAAAAGCTTACTTTGTAAAATTTTACTACTATTTTTTTAAACTTTAACATACTTTTTATATATCCTGTCGTGACACAGGGTTGCTCTAAATGGTTATGGAAGTTGTTCACTGCACAAAGGGCCTTGCCAAGGAGGAGAGTAGAGGCTGACCTCCAGCCTGAGCTCGGCTTACCAAGACCTTTGGCATTGGGGCAAGGCTGTTCCCACCCACAAAGGGGCACCTCTTCTCCGCATGTCCCCATAACACCCTACTCATCTAGGGGTGGAGCCTTTCCCAAATTCACACTATTTTTTTCTTTTTAAAAATGTGCTTCTCAAACTTTAACGTGCACCTAAATAACTTAGGGATCTTGTTAAAATGAAGATCCTAATTTACAAAGTCTAGGTGGAAGGGAACCTATTACCTATTAAACTGCTAACAAGCTATCAGGTGCACCAATACTCTGGTCCAGAGGCCACACTATAGTTACACAATTTAGATTTATATTTTTGGATGTCTATCTCCCCTAATTAGAATATAGATTTCAGGAGAGTAGGAACTTTGCCTCTTTTGTTTATTCCTATAACGCTCATGCTTGGAATAGAATCCTGCACATAGTGAAATAAGTATTTACTAAATTAAAAAAAAAGCCTTGCTTCCTTAGTAAAAATCAAAGTACTTAAAATATAAAGGCTAAAATGTTTGACTTCCAAACATTAAAATTAGACCTTATTACTTAAAGTGAAATCAATATAACAATACATCTATTTAACAAAACATTTAAAAATCTTAAAGAAAATCTATATAGTTCCAAGTTGTATAAGAGGCTTCTGAGTTCCTAGGAAGAGTTCCTCAAATGACACAAACTTTAAAATTATCATTCCTTAATGCTAGAAACAATTTTTTAAAGCAGGTAACAGTGGAACTGATAGTCATTGATAACTAAGTCTCAAATGTGAAATGTTATTCATTTCAGTGCATCTAGCATAACACAGAGAATATACATTCAATACTGGCTGATTGACTGAATCAATGAATGCATAATCAGTAAAGGTAACATGAAATCCAAAATAAATAAAACAACCCACTTACCCTACTACCTCTGGCTATCCCACCCTGTTAAAGAAGCTCCACAAAATTCCCCTCAGAATAACTGACCTCCAGACATCTCTACATGTCACCTGAGGAGGGTGAAGAGTTAGGTGGACTGGATAACAAAGTAGCTGCCTATTACGCCTAAGAAATGGGCCTTTGAGGGAAGGGAATATAAAACAAGTAAATTCAAATGAAATTTTAATAACAAGAAAGTCAAGAGCATAAGCTACTGCTTAGGGAGAGTTGGCCTGAACAGGGTGTTCAGAAAGGCATTCTGGACAACAAAATGGCGATACAAAAAAAGGTGGAAAGGAAGCATCTACCGAACAATCTTCTCACTGAATGCCAATATTTACAACAGAGCAGGAATAATCTTTTTTCCCCCAGGAAAAGAAAATGAAAACTTAAAAACTGTTGTTGGCATAAAAAAAAAAAATGGGCCAGGAAATTCAGTTATAGTAGTCATAAAAACCTACTGAACATACAATATTCTAGAATAACATGATGAATTAAAAACAAAAGTTTACCTTTCCCCTCCGTCCATTCCCTCCGTCCTGATCTTCCCACTGCCAGTCCACTCCTCGCACCACTCTGGCACCTGCAAAGATCCCTCTGGCTGTAATCTTCTTAGATTTTCTACGAGACTCTAACAGAACCCTAAAAATAAAATTATTTATTTTTAAATTTATATAAAAATAGGTAACAAAAAATTATTATTTAAAACAAGATTAGAGAAAAAGATTTTGAAAATATAAAAGATTCTTCTTTGTTCTGGTTAACACCATAAGAGCATGTTACAGGAATTATCTTCCACATTCCATAAGTTACGATGATGAAGACAGTAGTAACTAGAATAATAACAGCTAATATCTACTCAGCTTTTCCTATACATAAAAGCACTTACAGAGGTACAAAGTCTGTTATATTCCTTAAGATGAAGGTATTATTATACTATTTTACAAATGAGGAAACTGAGTCCCAAAGAGGTAAGTAATTTGTCCAAGGTCACAAAAGTTACATTGAAAAGGAATCAACATATGAACCCAGTCTCCCCACTTCAGGGTATCACTAGACTCTTCACCACTTCAGAGATGGCAAACTCAAACCCCTACAACTGTCAGGCAAGTACTATAAACTGGGGCCTGAGAAAGCACCACAGCAAAGACAAACGGCAAAGGGCAGTTGACCTGAGGCTGAGAAAGACAACCGGGAGTGGTAGGGACTTTGCTCAACTCAAGAGTATGATTTGTCTAAAGGGTGCAGGTGCCCCTGTGCTTCAGCCCACTGTTGCCGGGAACAAATGCAGGCCCTTGGGGGGGGGGGGGATTGCTAAGAATTCATAAACTTGATTTTCCTGTGAAATTACCTGGTTTTAAAAGGTTAGCAATTCTTCGAAAATTTCCAGCACTGTGTATGTCAAGTAAGATAAATCTGAGGCCTGGATTTGGCACTACAGTGTCTCCAAAGTAGTACATACCTACAAAAGACTATGGACCTTGAAAAAGATTCTATATCCAACTATCTAGACCAGCGTGGTTCTCCAAGGCCTTCTGTCTCTTATTCTTCCATATCCTCATTTCTAAAACCTAGTAAGATCTGGGTTTTTTTTCCCCTTTGTTCTACTTTAATCTCATTATTCTATTTATTTTCAGAATGTCTTTACTATACCCTAACTTTAAAAAATGTAAGCAAAATACAAAAATACACCAGAAATTGTAAACTGACTATACTTCAATAAAAAAATAAATTTTAAAAAAGACAAAAATAATTTGTTGAAAATTGTTTACTTAATAAGTGGCAGGACCAGGATTTGAACTAGGACAGTCTGACACCAAAATCTTTTTTTTCTATTATTCCTGTTGTCTCCCTATCACTGACTTGACTCGCTCCAATGCATTATTCATATCTACATGAGCATACTCAGTCACCTGAGACTCTGCACACATCCGCAATTACCACTTCTCTCTCTTTGCTCTTAAGACACTTAATACCTCTATACAGTCTGAAACATAACATGATAATTACTGTTGATCAAATAATCCCTTAACTTGTAAACTTCTTATTTACACCATATACTCCTCGCTTACACCAAATACCACTTTAATTTATCTTCAAATTCACACAAGTATAGCCTAAATGCTCCATAGTCTTAATAAATATGTCTTGATTCAATAAATGGGCTCTAGTGTTCATCAGGTAGCAATTAAAAGGATAGAATGCATAGTGAGAAGAAAACAATCAGCCTCTCTTGGGCTGCCTTGCATTTCCCAGTAGTGCCAAGTCTCCAGACTATCTTGGAAAAATACATGTAGCTCCACCTTCATAGAGCTCTTTTCTCACTGTATGTTAGGCTTGGTCCCCATCCAGCCTGCAATCTGCTACTTCTTGACTAAATCAGCTGTCAGAAGCTATTTCCTAATCCTATTTTTAAGGCTGAATAGTATAAAAAAATTTAATAGAAACATGGAATTATAATGAAAGGAAAAACTGATTCTCATACCGCTCACTTCCCGGTGTAGTAATTCTATAAAAGCGATGCCTCAAATGATGTTTATCTCCATGATAACAAACTGTGCACAAATCATAATTTGTACACTCCGCACATTTCCATCGAATGCCAATGATGGGCTGTTGGCGGCAGGTATCACACATGGTTCCATCATGCTTGATGCCTATTAAAACAAGGATACATGCTTATTTGAATATTATTCCCTAAGGGAAAAAACAAGAACACATGTTAAAAGTATTTCAATAAAGCAGGAAATAACATTTCAAATGTACCATATAGTTTCAAGATAACAGATTGCAAATACTTTAATCAGTACAAATTACAGACTAAACATTTTCTATCTCTTCTTTTTTCATCAGTATAGACAGTGACAACTTTTTCCCCATCAACAATAAACTTCAGACAACGATAGGCAAGCAAATTTCCCAGTTTAATGGGAAATAATATACTACGATTGGGTTTGTTGTGTTTTTTTCTCCCTCCTTGAGGAACAAGAAGTAATAAACTCTAGAAAAAAGTAACTAAATTACATTTTACATATAATACATGTGCACAAAAAAACAGAAATATAAGCCCCGAAATGTGCTGATGAGATTGCCCTTTGTGGTTTTCCAAGTTTTCTACACTGAGTGTTTATTAATTCTAGGAAGCAGTTGGGTGAGTAGGGGTATTTAATATGTAGTATAAGCATCAGAAATGCTGGTATATGTCACTTATAGTTAAAATAAAAGCTAAAAATAAACAAAACCATGAGGAACTCAAAGCAAGCATTTACAGAAACCAAGTTTCAAAGTTACTTTAAATGTGGGTAACTGCTACTCAGAAATTTTTATTTCCTTTAACCCTTACCCTAACTGAGCTATTTCATGCTTATGAAAAAGAAAAATACATATATATATATACCTGCTCTAAGTACACTCCTCATTGCCACGTGCCTGAAGTTAGAGTCTAATTTGTCTTACCACAGGAAAGCACCATGGCCAAAAACATCATAATATCAAACAGCAGTAACAGTAAATGTCCACATGGTGGTTAAGTTTCTGAACAAGGTCTAAAATAGGTCTCCTATGTCATCACAAAAAGTCAAATGCACTAAACAAATCAGTATCCACTATACACTAAGAGGTATATCCTAAACTATCTGGACAGCTCTTCAAATGAGTGTTGATTGATGAAAGGCATACGGAAAATGTATCCCAACCTCCCCACCAGACCAGAAAAAGAAAAGTCCACTTTTCAGCTACTCCTCTAGTTATATCTTTTTCATCTCTAAGTTCATTTTCCACAAAGTACAACAATAACAATATTCATGAGTTCATAATCTGAGTACAAGCTTTCTTTATAAGGAACAATTTAAACACACAATAACTGGTTTAAAAAAAAAACTTCTACAATTCATGGTTTTAAAGAATACTTCAGGAAAACCATTAATGCACACAAAGCACATCCAAATCCTTTCTTGGTTCCCACAGTTCAAATGCCAATAAAGTTACTGAACAGCTGTGAAACAGACTAATGCTGAGAACTGGAAAAAGTACACAAAGCAACCCTGTCCACTACCAAATCAAGTAATACAGAATTTTTAATAAGAATGCAATTAATTGACTTTAAAACAAAAGTTGCTATTTAAAGAAAACACGTAACAGGAGAAAGAGCATTAAATGAACATGGCCAACATTTTATTGATCTCTCACTTTGGTAGCTTTTCGTTTCCCCTGACCACAGCAACCCAATTCATTCTCATCTAAAACCATTCCCCACCAGGAGTCTAAACCTCCTTAAGCCTTGGCAAGAGCTATTCCTTAAAATTTTTATTTCATAAAACTTAATTCCCTAACTAAACCCATTAATGCTTTTTCCCCTTCCTATAGAACACCATATTACCCTAGAGAGTTAATGCTCTTTCCCTCTGCTAAGCTTTATGAAGACATCTGCCACCGTTAAATGAACCAACTGATGATAGCTTTTGACTCATTCTAATACTCAAATGACCATCTGCTCTACGTTTTCATGCCGTCTCGCCTAAATTCAATAACTTACAGAATTTACATAGCTTAAGTCTTTTTGTTGGGAAATTTTATGTGAACAGTAAAACATGTTAGTCGAGATCAATAACCACAAGTGCTTAAGGGAGCCAAGGAAAGCAGCTCAAATTCACAAAGCACTGATTTATTTAAGTAAAATGTTAAATTTTTAGAGAGAAAAGATGACTGAGAGACGGTTCTCACTACAAGCAGTTCATTATATGAAGCACTTCTGCATAGAATAAGAATATTTAAATTACAACAGCAAAAGAAAAACTAAACAACATAAATGTTCATTAACAAAGGGGTGAAGACATCATTAGGTATACAATGGATTCCTAAAATGAATGTTCAAGAGCCACATAATTCAACATGGATGAATCCTTCAACCATAATGCTGAATGTTAAAATTATATAAGAATTTAAAATGTTGCAAATAAAGTACTATATATTATTTGCAGATATATACAACATAGCACAAATGTAAAGAAATGCATGGGAATTACTAATTTCTATATAGCAGTTACCTTAGGAGAGGAAGGAAATGAAATTGGGAAGAGGTACACAGAATGTTTCAAACTTATTAGCAACGCTTTGTTTCTAGATAGGTTCACATGTATTTATTAACCACTTACCTATTTAGATATCTTAAATACTATACAATAAATTTTTAAACTTTTTTAAAATAAAAAATAAACATTTGTAGTAGACCAGTATAGCATCTAGTTAGTCCTCTAATTTTTCCCCTAATTAAAAGATTTCACCTAACATTTCAATAATTTGCAAGTCATTAACCAATGTCTAAATGCAATTATTTATTGTGGCATAACTGTTTGCTGATGTCATTAAACCAACCAAGAATTCCTATTTCTGATTTATGGATCCATTGAACTTTAACACCAAATCAATGTGACAAAAGTTTACAGAGATTAAAGAGGGTTAAGCAAGTAGAGTATGCGACTTATTCTCCCTGAACCATCAAAGTACTTACTGGTTTAGAAACTGGCTGAAGTGTTAATTAAAATTCCTCACGAGGGTGAGACCTTTGTGACCTGTCAGCTGACTGGTATGTGCCACATCCCTTACTCTTGAGAAACAGTAAGTTAATGAAAATTGGACTGTTATTATTAATAATACTAGTCACTATTTAAATCAGTATCAAGCCAGGCGCTTCACATACATTTTATTTAACCTTCTCAACAATACTAAAAGGTCGACATTATTATCCTCACTTATAGACAAAGAAACTGAGCCTATGAAGTCACACATTAGTAAGGTCAAACCCATGTGAGTCTCATAACAAAGCTTGGCCTCTCACATTCTCCACTCCAACCAGGGTTTTTTCCCTACTTAGCTCTGATATTATTTGAAGAATAATTACACATCTAGGGCATCATGTTCCCCATTCAACCTACTGGATTCAAAATATCAGTTATTAAATCCTATTCTAATATTCAAATCAATCTCAAAGAGATCTATTTTAAAAAGTGAAAAGATTATCTATTTCTTAGTTAATTTCAATAATGTAGTAGAATGAAACACCATCTACTTCCAAGAGTTAAGGAAATGTCTTTGAAAGTGTCTCACCCAAATTCTTTTTTTTTTTAACATTTTTTATTGACTTATAATAATTTTACAATGTTGTTCACCCAAATTCTAAAACTCTCTTTTCGTATCTTTTTTGTTAGAAGTAATTCTCTCATCTATTTTTGCAGCCTCTGCTACTCTATTATAAGCTTGCATAATAAAATTACAATCATGTCTCATATAGTTCAAACAAAAGAAACAAGGTGTCAAATTAGGCATACAACTGGCAATTTTAGTAATATATTTGTTATTTTTAGACCTTGTTACACAAAGGTAGAAAATTAATGAGGTCATGATATACAGAAATCTGTTACATTTCTATACACTAACACTAAAGTATCAGAAAGAGAAATAGTAAACTGGTGAAGTGACTATAGAAATCAGTATGGAGGCCCCTCAAAAAATTAAAAATAGAACTACGATATGATATAGCAATTTCACTCCTAGATATTTTTCCAAAGAAAACAAAAACATTAATTAAAAAAGATAAATGCACCCTAGTTATCATTTCAGCATTATTCAAATTATCCAAGATATGGAAGCACCCTATGTGTCCATGAATAGATGAATGGTTCAAGAAGATATAGTAGATTCACACAATGGAATATTACTTGTCCATAAAAAGTAATGAAATCTTGCCATTGCAACGTGGATGGACCTAGAGGGAATTATGCTAAACGAAATAAATTAAAGACAAATGTTGTATGATTTCACATATATGTGAATTCTAAAAAAAAAAAAAAAAGAACATAATGAAACAGTCATAGATACAATTCACTTTTAAAAATATGATAAATTATCATAATTTTATGAGATTTCATGCAAAAGAACAGTGAGATAAATTCTGCTATACCAAAAAAATAATAATGTGGTCAAACAAAAATGTGCTTATCCACTTAATTTTTTTTTCCTGCTAGCAGATAAAAATTCATTATTTCATTTTAGAAGCAAAACATCTATCTGCATACCTTGACCTACTCCAACTTCATTTTACACATGAAGAATTAAGTCTTTTTAAGACTAATGTTATAAGGGGGGGGGGACTGACAAAACTGGATTTGAATCTCCACCATCAAATACTTCTAAAATCTTAGGCTAATTAGTTCTCATAGTCTGTTTTCTCATCAGTAAAGCTACTTAGTTAGATTAAGTAAGATAAAGTATGTAGAATATTTAGCATAGTTCTTGATGCCTAACAGGAAGTCAGTAAATGTTAGTCCAATTCCGCTAGTTAACAAGCTCATGTGAGAAAATCTAAAATGAACAAATACTCTGATTTCCCAACTAAGGGAAACTTAGTACTACTCCACTTTTCCATTATTCCATGAAAAGAGATCGGGAGAGAGGTGTGAGCAAGGCATTAGAACATAAAATATTACAATCTCAAGCTTTTATGGTTCATTATCACTAAGGCCTGCAAAACTCCCAGAATTCAAATAATGATTTTTTTTTAAATATTAAAAAGTTTCCACCCATTTCTTGCTTTCTTTAGAAACAAATTTATCATTAGGAGGATAAATCCACCCCAGGAGAAAACTCAACCAAAGGAAGCATCTACAAAAGTAAATATGCTTTAAAAATTACTCCACAGCCAAAAATGAGGGTCTGGACTACCTGCTGTGTTCCATTATCTCCTCCATGAATCTGAACCCCACCTTATCCTAGCTGTGTTCTACAAGTTCATTTATAAGCCAGTTTTTCAGAATTCAGAACCATTTCCCCATCTCTAAACAAAGTTTTAAAGATAACTCAGGTACCAGACTATTTCACAAGAACCTACTTACACAGAGCTAACCTAGGAGCAAAGATAAAAATTGTTGCTATGTTCCTAGTGCCGTCTGAAGAGAAAGTTTAATTGTTGTAATGCAAAGATGATGGTAAAAAAAAAAAAAAAGGTAAGCTCAACTGGTACAGGGACACATGAAAGTGAGTGAAGAAATGGGCTTAGGAGATAAGGAGGAACGTTCTAAAAAAGCCACTTCCTATAGATATTCAAAATGAATAAGCTCCTGCTTGATGAGTTAGTGCAATGGTTTCCAAAGAGAGGTACGTGACCCAGGAAACACAGAAGACGATCTCTGAAATGCGAGAGATAAGCTCACAATCTCTTACTTATAGTTCCAAAATCCTGAAAATCAAGTTTTCTATTAACCTGCAGCAAACTCACCTGAACAAGAGGCTACGTACAGTATGAAGTCTGCATCTAGCCCCTCAGTATAATCATTCATATGCCTCCACAGAAGGTCTGCTGTACCTGATGACAGGGTGCTGCTGTGGACCTGCAAGTGGGTGTTGTGGACTATGTGGCAAACACAGCACATCAGGGCTCCAAAACCCACAAGTTTATAAACTCAGCCCCAAACACTCTGAATAAAGGGTTGTGGACTTCCATTAAAACTTACATTTATTTTTTTTTTCCCCTAAAAATCTAAGACTGAAATTAGGTTACAAATTGTACATTAGTCAGCTGATAGTAGCACCCACAGCGGGTCCCTACAAAAAAATGGCACATCACACATGACGTACAAGGTGTACTGAGGCTGTGTGAGTTTGAGAGTTTGAGGGCCCAACATTGCTGCTCACTTGTGGCACATTAAGACATGCTGCAGCTTTTTTGTGCCCAGTTAAGCAGACTTGTGGAGTGTGTCCTAATGATACAAAACAACATGTGGCTGATTATCTTGAGTACTTAAGAGTCAAAATTAAGAATGAGTTGTGTATTTTTTTTTATAAAATAAATGTTTCCAAATTGCACACCTTTTCTGGAGTGAAAAGTTATGCTCCCTAAAAAACGTATTTTTTAAATTATACTCATTTAATCTACCCCTTCCAGGTAATGGTAATGTCTGACAACAAGTAAGAAAATAAATGCTGTCCAAAAGAAACTGCGGTTAGCAATGTGAAAATTGACATCTGGAGATACTTCTACCATTATATGGTCTTTAATGCTGAAATGATGTGTATCACAATAAACTGTAATATCTGCATCTATAAAAGAAAGTTATTTTATTTCATTTTAAACTCAGTGGATTTTGAATTCACTTATTCAAAATATAAACGTGAAACACCTTCAATTCATTTGTAAGAAATTATTAGCATCAGAAAGGATAGAAAATTACCAGCTAAATTTCAATAAAAAGCTTTACCTAACTGGTAAATGGGACAGAAAAATAAGATTGAGATTTAGGAAACACACTATATTAATCAGGGTCCAGTCAGGAAACAGAAACCACACCAATCTACCACTTCTAAAAATGGCGAAACAGTGAAATAGGATTATTAAAATGTAAGAGGCTTACAGGAGGGGTCCCATAGGGCTGGAATCCAGACCTTTAGAAAGGGCTTGTGACTGGCAGGTGCTAGTGTCATTTGGAGGACAGAGGGAGGAACCCCGCACATCAAGCTACTTCTGATGGTGTTGGAAATAAGCAATAATTAAATACTAATACTGAAATTCTGCTCAGTGAGATGATACCTACAGGAAGAGCAAATCCCTCCCCATTCCCAAAGCCTTCCAGTCTCTATTCAGCGCCCCTTATTGGTAGAGCCAACAGGGATCCAGCTGGCAAAGGAAAAACCATGTGCAGAGTCCCAGCCCAGCCTGAGGGGGAGGAGTACAGAGGTGAAGATGAAGCCAAGAGACAACAGCTTAATAACCAGCATACACTCATCAGAATGCACTTCTCTTTGGATCTACTATCTTTATGAGGTCTCCTGAAAGCTATAGCATCCAGCAAAATCAAGAATGGAAACAAAATGAATTTAGAATCACACTCAATTTACTAACATACTAAATCAAGGTTTTCAAAAACAATGAACAAAAAGCCCAGTAAAAAAAAAAAAAAAAAAGTTCTGGCCACCCTGAGGTTAGATCCTTTCAGTCTGCTTATCCTTTCTCGACATATATTTTTCCACAAAAAAAAAATTTTAGTCTTCTTTCAAACTTACACAAAAAGCATAAACTCATCTACAGTATCTCTTTGAAATCTTTTTCACTCACCATATACTTGATAAATATAGGCTAATCTTTCATTTTAACTGCTAACATTTTATTGTATGGGACTCACGCAACATAATATACTCATAACTTTACATGCAAATTTTCAGTAGTTTTCAAATTATTGCTTTTACAAATACTACAATGAATTTCTTTATACATATCGCCTTATGGTTGTGTGCTTGAGAATCTCACGGATATAACACTTAGAGGTAAATTTTCTCAATTGCAGGATACATACATTTTTGAAGTTTACAAGATGTTGCCAAACTGCTTCTCAAACTGGCTGTACCAATTTACAATTCCACCAATAACTTGAGAGCTCTGACTTCCCCATATTCTTTATCAGTACATACTCTTTTTAGACTTTTAATTTTTATCAATCTGAATGAGGTGAAATTTTTTTTGTAATTTGTATCTCCCAAGTGAGCTTGAGTTAGCTATATGATTAGTTATTAACTCTTTACTATTAATGTCAAATTAAATTTTCAAAGCTAGAGGAAAAGTTATATTTAAATTGATCTAATTCATTAACTTCATAGGTAAAACAGAAAGCTAGCTAGCTGGCTTCTAGCTTCTAATCGAAAATTTTCTCCCACACCAGGCAATGTAATTATGTTGCCCCTGACCACAAACATAAAAACATAAATATTAATAGGCCAATTTTTCTCATAAAACAAAAGAAGCTTTATAAACAAAGTGAGATTTCACTAATTTGAATGTTGGGTAAGATCCGATAGTTGAGTAGACATGACCAAGTCATATCTTTTGCCAAGGGCAGAGCTTGGCCTCAGGAGTACAGGATGACTGGCATCTTGAGCCACTGTTTGGAACAAAGAAAATATAAAAGATTAAGAACCCCAATAAAGTAAAAAAAAAATAGCATGACAGTAAAGGCTGACGAGCTGGAGCTGGAGAATCTGACAGCCTCATGTGCAACTCAATTACTTGCTTTGACAGCAAAAACTCTTTCACAGGACCTATATGTTTTCCTAAAGGAAGCTAAATATAATTAGATACAACAAACTAATTGTTACATACTGGATACACACACAGAAAAACCATTGAAGTCCAACAACAGTGTTAAGTTACTCAAATAACCATACCACGGAGCAGAGTAAGTTATTTTAATTTCCTAATCAATTTTTCCTCAGGAGTATTAGTACAAATGGTGATCATTTCTGAACTACTACACTATGAGTGGAGGAGAGAATGAAGGGGAAAAGCAATGACCTGACTCTTCATCCCTACATCTGCCATTCACCAGCTCCGTGACTGGACCGGTCTCTTCAGCTCTCCAAGCCTGTTTCCTTTTACCTGTTTCAGGATAATATCTATCTAACCACAGATCAAATGAATCCAAACCTCTTTGAAAAGAGCATTTTATTCAGAAAATATTCATCTAGAGCCATAGTTTTGCTAGAAAATGGAGATATAAGGAAAACACACCCACATTCCTTCCCATCAGACTAATAATCTCATGCAAAAGACAATTACACACAGCATGCCTGTGGCAGGAGGCAGAAGCACAGAGAGCACTGCGCTCACACTGCCTAGCAATTAAAGGTTGAGGAGAGACCCTGGTGGGTTGCTACTCAGAAACACATCCAAAAAGAAGTATCTAATCCAACCAGAGGGATAAAGCAGTAAAGTTTAGAACCAGAATATATAGTAAGACATCATTGCATTTGTAAACAAATACATGTATTAGAAAGCTGTTTCATGTTCCTTTATTTCTCCCCCTTCTCTCCACCCAGTAACGTCCATCTCTAAAACTGAAGACATATATTACTGACAAACAATGAAGCCTTGGAATCAGCTGAGGGGAAAAGAAGACAACAGAGAGCCTGGACATCTCAACAGACAAGCAATCACTTAGCATCCTGCAATTCAAAGTGTGTCCATAAGCCAGCATCATCTGCATCACCTGGGAGCTTTCAGAACTACTCTTGCTGAATCCCATACCTACTGAACCAGAATTTGCATTTTTAAAGGTTCCCAGGTAATCTGTGTCTGTTTGAGAAGTACTGATAAAAAGGGTAACTATTTCTTGAGATCTTCAAGTTGATTTCTTGAGGTCCTCAGTCTCAAGCTGCAATCTACAGGCAGTATTAAAACTAGATGGACTGTCATCATTTAAAATATTGTTTCAGCAGACGAAGATAAAAAGGAAAAGACATTCTACGTAAGTCTTTAAAATAGATAGGATCTATAGGAAACAGATGCCACTAGTAAGAAACATCTCACAATATCTCCTTTCCAGGTCTGGCATCCTATTCCCCAAACATTGTTTCCACAAGTCCTGTTTTTTTTCCCCCTCTAAGGCTCTGTCCCCTGACAATACTCTTTTCTCCTGTACTTTTGGAAACAGATCAGAAGAGAAATAGGGGGCCTCAGAAAGGAAAAGCTGAGGATTATAAATCTATTTCATTTTTTATCCAGGGTGAGCATTTCTAGACCTTCAACTGAATACTAATATCTAAGGAGTTGGCCCACATGTGACCTAAGAAGCACTCTTTGCTAGTGATGGAAGAAAAGGACAAAGAACTGTCCCCTAAACAGTATGGACCAACAATACTAGAAGCTAGTTGTGAATAAACCTAACCATCTATATCCCCAACTTTTTTAAGTTTTTTTTTTTTTTTTTTAAATGGAGGTACTGGGGATTGAACCCAGGACCTCATGCATGCTAAGCAGGCACTCTAACACTGACCCTCACCCCTACCCCTAACTTTTGTTATCCATAAACAAGAGGGTAAAAAGAACCTTAACAGGAAACTCAAATTCATTTTCTCCACTCTTTCTCTGGTAACAATACAACACTGTACCAAAGTGACCAAAAAACAAGTATTAAGTAAAAACACCTTTCTTCCCAAATCCTGTAAAATCAGTACTAAATGGTAAAAGGTCAACTATGCCTACTTAATTACAGACTTCACAAAATTAACCCCAAACTAATTCAACAATAACATACGTATTTCCACAATCTTCTTGGTCACTACAAATTAACCAAATATATCTGGATACAAGTTGTATCATTCAAATATATACCCAATGCTCCTCTTCTCAAGGCCTGACTATCCTAGACCATAAAACCAAACTTATGTGTCACCTGAAAGAAAAAATAAAGCTTATGTGCCAAAATATTACAGACTCCACGTACAACCCTCGGACAAAATCTCCAACAGACAGTAAAGTAGTATCAAAAAGATTCAAAATGACTGAACCACTCCAAAATCCTTAACTCTCAGAGACGTTTCACAGAATTTTATTTTAAAGGTTACCCATTCCTTAATTCCCAAACAGACTGCAATAAATTACCTGTTCATAAAATGTGGGTATACGTAAGGAACAAAGAATGAATAATCAAAGAGAACCTCAGTTGTCCCAGTAAATATTATAAGACTTTTTAAAATTAACTATGAAATTTAAGAACACAAAAAGCATAAAAATACAACAAACACCTATGCACCCACCACCCAGTTTAAGACATAAAACTTAACAAAATTGTTACAGCCCCTGGGGTACTTCTGTCAACTACACTCCACTTCCTTCCACATAGAGATATTCACTCCCTCAATTGTGGCATTTATTATTACTTTCTTGGTGTACTTTTACTACACGTGTACATATCCCTAAACCAATGAGTATCAATCAGGGGGCAATTTTGCCCCTCAGGGGAGACCTGGCGATGTCTGAAAATATTCTGGGTTATCATGACTGCAGCCAGTGAGCAGAGGCCAAGGATGCTGGCCCCACTGCACAGGACAGCCCCCTCCAACAAAGAATCACCTAATAAGTCATCAGTCCAAAATAGCAATAGTGCCAAAACTGAGAAATCCTAAACACTAAACAGTACTGTTCTACACTTTAACATACCACAGGTTTTCTTTTTGAAGAAACTTTATTTTCTTGCTCTATTTGCTTAACATTAATTTTCTCTGAAGTGCTTTTAAAATGTCTGCTAACTGAATCAGATGAACAAGATGAATTGCTAAACACAATAATATGTAAAATTACCTTGTAAATTAAACTATGATTTTAAAGCCGCTGAAAAATATGTTTTTAAAAAGATAATAAAACTATTTATATAACAGATATACTCCACTCTCTAAAACATGCAGACAACGTTAATATTCCTTCAAGAATTGCTGTAGTACAGGATTTATTGCACTCTACCCTCACCCTGGAAAGATATTTAAAATTCCTCATAAACCTGCAATTACTGATCCCAAGATGCCTCCAAATGATTGAGTTATGGTCAAACCTTGGCTTGAGCTAACATGATAAAACTTTCAGAGTGTGCAGAAGTAGGCCTATGCCCCATACAGTGTTGCTAGGAGGGTAAATTGTAAAATGTCTTGAGGGCATTTAGTCAACATCAATCAAAAAGTTAAATATGTGTATCCTTCGATGCAGCAGTTCCACTTCAGAAGTACTCAGTACACATGCACAAGGCTATATGGACAAGGATTTATTCACTGCATCATTAGAAACAGAAGACCTGAAACAATACAAATGCCCATCAAGAAAAGCACTGGTTAAATACATTGCTGTATCCAATCACTGGACTATTACACAACTAAGAAAGAATAAGGTGGACCTACACGTCCTAACATGGAACAATCATCAATGTGTCCTATTAAGTTAAGCAGCAAAGCGCAGAAGAGAATATAGCGGTTTCTTACCAATCATTCTTTAAAAGGTTTGCACATTTATAATAGATTAATACACATGCTTTCAATGAGTATTCTGTAAGAACACACAAGAAACTGGTGACAGTGGTGGCCCCCTTTTGCACTGTTGAATCTTTTCTTTTGCTACTTCACATACATCCTTTTCAATGTTTAAAAAGCCAGCTAAGAAACACAATTTCATTAATTATCTATTTAAAAGCTGAGTTGCCTTGTATTAATTTCCTTTTTACTGCTGCTAACAATAACTATGTACTCACTTTGGGATTTGCTAGGTTTTGCCAAACTCAATCTTAAAAGCCTTACAAGTAACAAATTTAAGCATTCTGAAAACTATCATATTTTAAATTTGAACTGTTTCCTACTGAACAGAGCACCAAGGATAAATCTACATGAAAATGAATTCTATTAAGATAAATTATACCTATTTTATGAGAGCAAGCCTTCAATTTATCAAATTATATAAAAATTCTAGAATCATTAACAATGCCCTGAAATTTGGTGAATCAAGGACACTGACTCATTGCTGTTAATGGGTAAGTCTCTGACATAACCTTACATATGAACTGAGATGTTAAAAATATATATATACCAGGTGTCCCCTGTATCTACTCCAACTTGAAAAGAGTATTTAACACAAAGAAATGGTTCAACATCGTGGGCTATTTTTCTCTCTACTGGTATATAGATATACAATGAAACAACTAAGATGAAAAACCACAGGGTACCAAGAAGCATTCAGCTACTGAACATGTTAGAGGAGGCGGAAGGGTATCTCAACAAATCTAGGGTACCAACGGCCCCTCGGCAATTGTAACCGGTCAACTAAACACCATATGGCAAGGCAAGCCTCCCTTCAGACAGTTATCACTCGGTGGCTGATTAATTTCAATGGCTTATTAGACAGGCCTCTCCAGACCCCTTCCCTAGAGGAGAAAGAGGAGGGGAAGCGTCTGGCGTCTTCTCGGGGCTTTGTGCCTTCCAGGCTTGAAAGCATTCTGGTGATGCTGCTGCCATCATTTCCCTTAGGGATTGGGCAGAGGGAAAGGGAGGTCTTCTCCGCAAGTTTTTGTTTACCCGGTATTGAACCTAAAATTCCCTTTGGCTCTTTCCCCTTCCTCTCCCTCCAGCCAGGAGCTGCGGGCAAGGCGTTCTACCGCAGGCTTCTCCCAGGCGGCCCGACGCCCCCACACCTGGCCCGGCCCTTTACCCCAAGCGCGCAGGCCCCTCTGGCCAGGTGGACCCCGCTTACCCGTGGGCGCGCTGTCCAGGATGCGCAGGTCGTAGGCCCCGGAGCAGCGGTAGTTGGCGGCCGTGCCGTTGTCCCAGACTACCACCACCTCCTCAGGGCTCTCGAAGCTCCGGACGGTGCCCACATGGCCCTCGCCGCCGTCCTGCTTCCCCCACTTCCAGTCCGGGCCGCGAACTACTCGGGCCCCGACTCCTTCCACCATCACCCGGTTATTCCTCGAGTTACTCATCGGGGCCCGAGCGGTGGGCTCCGCCGCTGCCGCCGCCGCCGCCGCCGCCGCCGCCGGGGGGCCCGTGAGGGAGTTGGGCCCGGGCCGGACTCTCGGCGCCGGCGGGGGCGGCAGCGAGCCCCGGGGGACCTGGGAATAACTCACGGGGGCGACGACGCGGTCCCCGCCGAGCCCACAGCCGCTCCCCAGCCGTCGCCGCCGCCGCCGCGCCCCCCTCTCGGACTGGAGGCCGGACTGCAGCGGGTCAGAGGCAGAAGCGGCGGCGGCGGCGGCGGCGGCGGAGGGTGGGCAGAGGGGAGGGGGCCGTGGGCGGGGACTCCCCCGCTTCCTCCGGGCTCCCCGGCCGGGCTACAGCGACGGCCGCCAGGAAACCACGCTCTCCCCCGGCCGGGAGCGCGGGGAGCGCAGGGGGCCGGGGGAGGCTAGCCCGGGGGAGACGGCGCTGGCGGCGGGGGGCAAGCTTAACTGCCGGCCTTTTTCCTCCCTGGGGCCCTCGCTCCGGGGTGGACGCCCGACTACCGGCGCCGCCTCCTCCCCCGTTGGCAGCGATGGTACCTCCCGGCGTCCGGCGAGCGCCCGGGCCCAGGGGCCCCCTTCTCTCTGGCCCCGCGCACGCCGCCGCGCTCCGCCCCGCCACAGAGTCCCCGCCGGGCGAGAGCGGCTCCACATCCGGGTACTGGCGCACCCAAGGCCGGAGCGGCACCTTCTCTGAGGGATTAGTAGGGTATCCTCAGCAACAGTGGGGTGGAAGGGCTTTGGAGAGGCGCACGAGTAGGGAAAGAAAGGAGATGAAAACCGATCCCTAAGCGTCTCGCCCGGGCCCTCGGAGAGTGCGCATGCGTGCAGCCGGGAAAAGCGGGGGCAGACGCCCAGCCCCGCCTGAGGCGACGAAGGGGCGGCTTCCCCGAGTTGTCGCGGCCTATGGTGCGGCGCGCCCCGTTGGCTGTGAGGGAAGGGGCGGGCAAGGAACGCCGTCGCGCCGGCTTGGAGGTGGGACTGGAGGAAGTGAGGATCCCTGTGCTACCCGCGCAGCTGAAACCAGGTACCTCTGGTGAGGTCAGTCTTTATTCATAAAGTTCTAGTGCACCTGGTTGTGCTTAGTGTGAATCTGGGATTACATGCCTTTTTGGTCTTCTTTTTAACGGGCGAGAAGTAGAACAGAGTATAACACAGATTAAGGGCAACCTGTATTTTTGTAAATGTAATTTGAAAGCGTTTCAGATCACAGTGGGTAATTAGCGTTGTGTTTTTAAACTGAGCAGAATGGTACTGAATGATGTGTGTCTTACCTTCATGCAGAGTCAGGGTGGTTAGTAGACTCCAAACAGCACAAGCTCCTGGGAAGAGTTCACAAGCACCTTGCCCATTGTAACAACCCCCATTCAATGCATAATTCGGTCCCCAACTGCAAAATACAACCTCGAAAGGAAAATAAGAGGACTGTAAGTGTGGTTTCCGGTTGCTGACATTATGGTGTATAGGATTTAAAACCATTGGTTCATAGCCCAGCACAGATGCTTTATTAGCATTATGTTGCTTTTTCTGAGAGTCTAGGGAGCAAGGAATACTGTAGCAGAAGTGAATAATCAAGTGGAAAGAAAGGGGGTGTCAAATATAACCAATGAATTATTATGTAGTGAAATAAATTATGTCCTTAATTTTTCATGTCAATAAAACAGGAAAATACCAGTATGGAACCCCAAAGGCCCGATAGAGCTTATTTCAAAAACTAAACAGTTAAAATATTTGTTCAAAATAGGCCAGCCAAATGTCTTTTTCAAAACATTTCCATCCTGGAAGTGTTCAGTGTGCTAGTCCTGCTCTGCCAACTCTTTCTTCTCTCTCTGGAATCTTATCTGATTTCCTTCTTTTCTTGTTAACCAGTTAAATTGATCACATGAATTAATAAGTTGATAAAAATATTTTAGAAAAAAATATGGCCACTGCACAAGTTCTACTGTGGTTGACTTTGTAAAGTAAGCTAACTCAAGTAAAGGCCAACTGAGAAGTGAAGACTCTTAATAGTGCAGCCTTGCATTTTACGTCAAGTTCAGTGTATTGATAATGGCTTTCCGTATGTTTGATTGTGTTTACCTCACTAGGAGGTTTATACTTACTAAGACATCATCTAATATTTAGATAGGCTTTTATTCTCAATACCAGAGATTAGTTATAATAACTGAATTTTATTTGCCCTTAAAATGGAAAAGGATCTTAAGAAGTGATCTAGCCCAGGGGTTTTGTTTTCTTTTCTTTCCCCATCCTTCCTCCCACCCCAGCCCCCCCATCTTGACAAATCCTGTTCTTCCCCTGTATATATGACGTATAACAGAGGCTAGGTACTCTAGATGAAGTAATATAGCAAGGCTGGAACCTGCTGGTTGTCTTCTCTTCCTCCTACCTTTGCCCGGGTTCTACAGAAGCTCATCAAAACCTCTGGAGTACCGCTGAGCACAGTGCATCAAATTAGCCTAATCTCCATATTTGATAAGGAGAAAATGCGGCCAGCACTGATTAAGTAACTTGTCTAGGATTACAGAAGAAGTTAAGAAATAAGCTAAAACTAAATCCATCTAACACTGGATGAATTTCTGTATGTTAAACACTCTTATCTATCCATCCCCTTATTAAAGACATTGTGAGTTTATAACAGTATCATGTTGTTAAGGCTACATCAAGGCCCTTAAATTAACAGTTTCCCAATGGTCTCTAAATGTTTTTGAGCATACATCCTTTCAATACAAAGTTTTTGAACATATACTTCCAATATATGTGCTTATTAATGTATAAATTATATATGTATTACCATGTTACATGTTATATAACATACCCAAAAGTAGAAATTACATGAGGATAAGATACCAAATATAAAAAAAAAAATTTGTAATTTCTCCCTTTACTCCAATAGATCATCTTCTGAATCCCTAGATGTTTAAATTGGTATTCTCCAAAGGAGACACACCACAGTTTGGAGAACATTGTGTCATACATGTATCTGTCATGTTTAGAACCCAATCATTTTGCATATATGTATGCTTATCTGCCCATTTGTTCAAAAACATTTAGGGTCATTTAAAACCAGTAAGTTTTTTTGAATTTTGCCATTCACCTACTATTCTACTACTATGAATGAATTTGTGGCTGCTTTACAGTCTGCAAAAATGTATAATATTTGGAGAGTAATTTTATTTACAGTAACACTATCTGCTATAACAGACCCCAAAACATAAAGGCTCAGATACAATTTTTTGTTTCCCATTCATGTAAGAGCCTAATGCTTTCCTCAACATGGTGATTAAGAGACTTATGCTATTGTTCCACCATTCCCTAAAGTTATCTATGTCTAGCTTAAGAAAGTGGGGGAAAATGTAGAGGGGTGCATACTCACTTCTCAAAAGTCTTGGCCCTGAATAGCATGTATCACTCAGTCACATGCCATCGTCTAGTATTCAGCCACATCTAACTGTAAGGGAGGGAAAATGTAGCTTATAGCTGGGTGCCCAAGAAAAAAAGTGTATCAACTAGTGTCCACTCAGGAAAACAGACCACTCTAAATATTCAAATGGAAGGAATTTAATAGAGCCAAATGTTTGCAAACATGTTAGAAGGGCAGTAGAAGCAAAAAGAAATTAGTAAGTGCTGGAAAACAGTATCCTTCCGGACTAGAAGAGTGAAAGAGAAAATAATGTTACCTGGGACCCAGGATTCCTGTGCCGTTGACGCTGCTGATGTTGGAACTGCTGGTATTTGCAGTAAGCCAGGGGTCCATGCTCACACTGAAGCTGCAGGAGACCAGGAGCTCAAAGTTGTCTGCCATTGTCACTGCCACTGCCAAAGTCAGCACTCCATGAGTGCAGGGCACACCCTGCTGCTGCAGGCCCAGAAACTGCCCTGCCTGAGGAGGAACCCAGAAGCTGCATCAGAGGCAGGAAGCAAAAAATGGCTTCTCCTCTTACCAGTTGGTCTCCCCTTAGTCTCCCACAAATAGCAGGAGTACTTCTCCCTTTGGGGTACTCAGCATCATTCTTACCATTCTATGGTACTTAAACTTCCACATAACAAAGAAGTAACATCATGCATCTACCTAACAGGATCCAACTATTTCACTTACAATGAAGATATCTTCACCCTCTCTCTCCCCAGAAGGAGAAGGCATAAAGTCCCATCCATTACCATATCTATATCTAGGAGACAGTAATTCCACTTATAGATCACCACATTTCCTCCTAGGTATACTGTAACCTAAATTATAAAGTTAACAACCACCAACAAAATTGACATTTTGCTAGGCTGGACAAGAAAAAAGAAGACTCAAACATCCACCAATACTCCTTATGTAAAATACTAGGGTCTATTGATGGAGGCGGAGATAAAATGTGACACACACAAGGGTATATTATTCAGCCATAAAGAGAATGAAATATTGCCATTTGAGACAACATGGATGGACCTTGAGAACATTATGCTAAATGAAATAAACAGGAAGATAAACACTGTATGATCTCACTTATTTGTGTAATTAAAAAAAATTAAAGAAAACAAACACGTTCATAGCGACAGAAAATAGATTGTTGGTTGCCAGAGGCAGTGATTGGAGGGTGGCCAAGTTGGGTAAAGGAGGTCAAAGGTACAAACTTCCAGTTATCAAATAAATAAGTCATGGGGATGTAATGTACAGCATGGTGATTATAGTTAATAATACTGTATTGCATATTTGAAAGTTGCTGAGACAGTAGATCTTAAAAGTTCCTATCACAGGAAAAGAAAATTCTGTAACTATGTGTGGTAACAGATGTTAACTAACTGTGATGATTATTTTGCAATACATACAAATATCAAATCACTAGTTAGTACACATGAAACTAATATTGTATATCAATTGTACCTAAATTTAAACATAATCTGGGAAGTGAGAAGGAGGGGGAAAAATGGTTTTATATAAAAATTTTGCACTTTGAATCCTCCAAAAATATAACTCCTGATACTTGTGAATATAACCATATTTGAAAAAAAGTGTTTGTAGTTGTAATCAAGTTATGATGAGGTCATACGGGAATAAAGTGGACCCTGAATGCAATGACTTGTGTCCTTAAAAGAGAAGGGAAAAGGAGATTTGGACACAGACATTTGGGGAAGAAGGCCATGTGGCAAGAGGGGCAGAGATTGGAGTCATGCCCTTGAAAAACAAGAATGCCAAGCATTGCCAGCTACCGGGAGAGAGTAAGGCAAGATTCTTCCCTAGAGCCTTCAGAGAGAGAACATGGCCCTGACAACACCTTAATTTTGGATTTCTAGCCTCCAGAACTGTGAAAGAATAAATTTATATTGTTCTAACCCACCAAGTTTGTGGAAATTTCTTACAGCAGCCCTTGGAAACTAAGGAATAACAAGAAAGGAAGAAAATGAGCATAGCTGTTACTGTCCTCAGTTCTGTTACTGGTCACAAGGCCATAGTTGATATTTATAACTCCCTCTTTCCATTACAGAGCCCATATTTCCTTTTCCCTCTGCCAACAAGTCAGCTCATTGTAGTCCCATACCTGTCAGGTGATCCAAATCTTCATTCTTTTTTTTTTTTAACATTTTTTATTGATTTATAATCATTTTACAATGTTGTGTCAAATTCCAGTGTTCAGCACAATTTTTCAGTTATTCATGGACATATACACACTCATTGTCACATTTTTTTCTCTGTGAGTTATCATAACATTTTGTGTATATTTCCCTGTGCTATACAGTGTAGTCTATTCTACAATTTTGAAATCCCAGTCTATCCCTTCCCACCCTCCACCCCCCCCCCAAATCTTCATTCTTGAACGACTTATTCTCAGTCCTTAGTGGGTTATTATATTGTGATAATTAATTTTATGTGTCAGCGTGACTGGGCCACTGGCCAGGCATTTGACCTAACATTCTGGGTGTATATTTGAGGTGCATCTGGGTGAGATTAACATTTGACTCAGTAGACTGAGTAAAGTAGATTGCCCTCCCCAATATGGGTGGGCCTCTTTTAATCAATTGAAGACCTAAATAGAACCAAAAGTCTGAATAGGAGGGAATGCCTCTTGCCTTACTACTTGAGCTGGGACACTGAGTTTTTTTCTGGCCTTTGGACTCAGCCCAAAACTGACTCTTCTTGGGTCTTCTGCAGACTTCCAGTCTGCAGGCTTACAGACTGGACCTCATGCCATCAGCTTTCCCAGTTCTCAAGCCTTTGACTTAGACTTAACACATTAGCTCTCCTGGATCTCCAGCTTATGGACTGCAGACCTTGGTTCTCAGCCTCCATAATTGCATGAGCTAATTCCTTATAATAAGTCTCTTTATTATATATAAAGGTGTGTATATTTATTATACATTATTAATATATAGTACATTATATTTTATATATTTATATACATTATATATATGAAGATGTGTGTATATATACATGTATATACATACATACATACACATATGCATCCTATTGGTTTTGTTTCTCTGGAGAACCTTAACCAATACATGTAGTCTACCATTAAATTTTACTGGGACATAAATATACTATATATATATATATACATATATATACTAAAATGTGCTCCCAAAGAATCTCTAGATTCCAAACACAGTTCTTTCTTAACTTTTAATGTAGCAAGAATCCCATTTCCACTTGATAATTGGGACCAATCACTCAGTCAATACAGTAACTCTTTTCTTTGCTTGTTGTTTTAGTGGTTTGAAAAACCCAAAATGTTCAAGTGTTAGTCTCAACTTCCAATTCAGTGGAAAAATTTTGGTATCCTCTGGTGGAAACATCCCTCATTTGGGAAATAAGTTCTTTAAACCAGTAAAACACACAGTTGTAGAAATGGGAATCAAAACATGTTTCCAAGGAGATTGCCAAGATGGCAGAATAGAAGGACGTGGTGTTCACGCTCTCCCACAAATACATCAAAAACTACATATATATACAGAACAATTTGCACATGATACCTACTGAAATTTGGCAGACTATCTCTTACATCAAAAATTCAAGGAAAATCAAAACCAGATAAACAACAAGTTTATAGTGTACAGCACAGGGGACTATATTCAATATCTTGTAACCTATAATGAAAAAGATTATGAAAAGGAATATATATATATACGACTGAACATTCGGCTGTATACCAGAAATTGACACAACATTGTAAATTGACTATACTTCAAATAAAAAACAAAAAATTTTTAAAACAAACATTTTTCCAGGGTGGTTATTTAATAGTGTTAAGAGTGAAAAGAGCCATATCAACCCCTTAATTTCTGAACCTATGAATTATGACTGTGGGAGCACCATAATTGGTCATACGTTCAAATCATCTGTCTCAGTTGGTATTCCACGGTCAGGCATTTAGTTTCAGCCACAACTTAGGAGAAAACAGGAACTACTTCTCAAAGAGAAAATACTTATTGGCAGAAGAGGGCATAATTTTGAGCTAAACCCTAGAGTTTTGCACTGGGATTCTACTATCAACATTGACAGAGGATCTGTATTGTAAGACAGTCTGTCACAGATATGTGACAACATGGGCTCTGCTGGGTCATATGGTCTCCCTGACAGAGAAGCTTGCCCTGCATCCTGGGCCTGCTGCCGTTTCCTCTTACTTTGGGAACTACTCAAAACTGGTTTATCGAGAGCAGTATAAATGTGATACATCTTATCCCTAAAATACAAAAAGCCCAAGTGTTTTTGCCTCTTTCTTCACAACTAAAGGTGCAATTTGCCTTTTATTTTAGAGAGGATATTCTGGTATGCCCAGACCACTAGACTCCTGGACACTTTACCAAAGTGTTAAGATCTAAATTTTCCTAGACATTATCTACCATCACCTGGTATGCATGTGTCTTACTAAGACATCTAGGGTACCTGGCACTCCTGGCCCAAGTCAGATCAATACAGTGCCATCACTGTAATGGACCAGCATGATGTTCTGCAGGATGTAAGACAATCAATTTCTCTGTAAACTACATTATGACAGAACAGTTGACATTGAACATTGAAGGTATGCTGCTGTTCCTGCTAGGTGAAAGCAGTATGTTTGTGATGATACTTGATACTTGTCAAATGGTACTGAGGCAGAAAATAAGCACTTTCCAGATCAACAATAACTGGAGCTACATATTGATAGGCTCTGTTTAGAGAGACGGCATCTAAAACAGTAGCTGTAATTGATAAAATTTACAGTACCACATAAGACCTATCTTCCTTTGCAGACTAAAGAGCAAGTTAAATGGGAAGTGAGCTGATAAACAAATTTTTTTAAATGCTAAATAAACAAGAAGATGATAGGAATCACTGTCTTTACCTTTTTTTGTTTGTTTGTTTTGTTTTGTTTTAAGATTTAATCTACAACCCTTTAAGAAGGCTTTTTCCACTCGAAGCTTTTGGAACCCAATCCAACCTGGTAGTTATTCTCATTTGGAAACAGGCGTGTTTAGTCGTAATTGAAATTCTTGCAGAGAAAGAGCCATTTCTACCCCTACCCTAGTAGGTCCAGTTAAGTTGGGGTGCTCTTCATGGGGGCTACATCTTAGAGACAAGGCAATAACTATGAGCCTCCTGCCTGTCCAGCAGACAGGGCCCCGCAGAGGAACCGGTGGCCACAGCTCTCCTCACTGCCCATGCCAAACACAAGAGCCAAGATGGGAGCACCCAGACTCTCGCCCCTGAGATAGTGCTACCACCTGCCTAGGCCTGAGGCCCTATAGCCTTCCAGGGTGTAGCAGTGGCCAGAGGAAAGCCTCACTGGGTAAGCCCCTCTTCCCCCATGACACCCCTGACTTCTGTGCAGGGCTGAGGGCAGGCTGTGGTGTGAATTGGAGCCCCAGACCCTTTCTTACCAGACCCCACCCCATCATTGGCCATACTCCCAGGGAGAAGGGTGTGAGGCCCACCTCCCTACGAACGTGAGAGCTGGCTTGATGCGTGTATAGAGGGACTGAAAACCCTGATTTATCTCTATATTTTTCAAATCTTTGATGGTGGCACTAATCTCTGCAGTTCCCCCAGGGATGTGATATGCTTTTAGTTTATTGTTTTCATAAGGAAGGGCAGTTACAGGACTTCGTGTGGACTTTCTTACTAGTATGTTTCACTCCAAAGTTCAGGGAGCCAATATGCGTATTCTTCCAGTTGCCAAGTATATCCAGTCCTACTATGCATTCTGGAACTAGGGAACTAACCACAGTTAGTTCCCTGAAATCATTGTACAATGTACTAGAGCCAAAACTGGATTAACCATGTGACCTCCATAAGCTACTACTCTGATCAGTGGGTGCCAGTGGCTTCCTGGGTGCACACAAGGCTTGGCATACTCATAGCCAGTATATAGGAATTCCTAAAAGGGAAATTGCTCTTTCCCTAGTGCCAATCCACTCTGCAGAATGGAGGCTGGTTTCTTTGGGGGAGAAAAAAAGGAGGAAGAGTTGTAGGATACATTTCTGGCTGTGTCACCAGGCTTTCTCAAGAAGACCCAGCCTCCTCTTTATTAGGCACCTATGAAATGGCATATATCCATACACTGGATGAAAGGCCATGGCTCTTCACTGTGACGACTCAAGTCAGGTCTCTGCTTACCAGAGCTAGAGTTTTTCCAATTGGATAAGTCAAAAATTACTTAAGTGGGTTGCCTATCTGCTTAATTCACTGGGATTAATAGCCACAACCATAGATCTATGTGAGTTAAAACCCTCTGACTGCCACTCTGGTCTTATTGCCCATTTTAGTATCTGTATCTGTGTTCACTTAATCGTCGGTGGTTAAGCACTAACACTTGGCCTCTGTTACTCTGGCTTGAAATCAAGGAACCTATTTCAATGGTGAAATCTCCTACCATCATCCCTGACCTAGACAGGGCAGTCATCACTGAGCTTTTTAAAGACACTGGTGATCCCCTAATTAATGTATTTCTCAATATCACAGTGAAAAGAGTATCCTGTGGAACAGCATTTCCTGCTTCTGAAGCTTTTGGGTTCCTTCCTTAAAATTATACCAGGGAAGTTTTGGTAACTCAGTCTGTTGAAAATAAGCCACCATTATCAAACTGCTGCTTGAACTACACATTGTACCTGAAAACTCTAGAAAGTGCTCCCATGTTGATAAATTCAGCCCAGTCCAATGTTAAGTTCTGTTCTTTTTTGTTGGGCACTTGTAGAGTCCATTCCCCACATATTCCCAGCTCTCTGACAATATAAATTTGCCATATCTTGCAGTTTAAGGGGCTTGTAATCAATCTTCCTAGTCAAACAAGGAACTATTTCAGATGACTTCACTACAGGGTCTTCAAGCTAGTCTCCTCAAACATAGGGAAAAAGTGCTTTGGTGGGCAAAGAAAGCACAGAGGAATTAAATGCACACAACCACTTGGATGGATCTCAAGGGTATTATCTCAAAGGATTACATACTGGATAATTCCATGTATATAACATTGTTGAAATGACAGAATTATACAGAACAGATCAATGGTTACCAGGGGCTAGAGCTGGGAAAAGGGTGTGGTGTTAGGGGTAACACAAGAGTTTCTTTGTCGTGATAGAACAGTTCTGAATCCTGATTGTGGTGATAGTTACTTGAATCCATAATTATGATAAAATTTCAACTTCATACTAAAAAAAAAGTAATACATGTAAAAACTGGCAAAATCTGAATAAAGTCTGTATCTGAGTTAATAATACTGTACCAATGTTAGTTTCCTACTTTTCACAAGGTACCATGGTTATGTAAGATATTATCATCAAAGGAAACTGAGCAAAGGGTACACAGGAACGCTATACTATTTTTGAAACTTATTTTAAGTCTTATTTTGAAATAAGAAGTTAGAAAGAAAGAACAAGAAGAAAGAAAAAAGAAAAGAAAAGAAAAAGAAGGAGAGAAAAATCTAAAGGGGACTTAGGAGCTCAAGTTTCTCAAATTTGTCTGAATCTACATAAATATCTTTATTCTAAGTTTCAGGGGTCCTGCTTTTTCCCAATCTATGTCCTTAGAAAGGATTCTGGGTCCTCAATGATACCGTTGCACTAATAAGTTAACCAACCCTGGTATTTCTTTGTTTTTCTGCTTCTAAAAACGTCTTTTATATGAAGACATGAATATCCTTCTTGTTTAAGTTGTTTTTAGATCCTTCTTGTTTAGTTGTTTTGTAACTTGAAGCTAAAAGCAATCCTAATTCAAGTTCTTGACTCATAATTAAATATAATACTGTAAAAATTTACTCTCTAGCAACTTCTCTTCCTTTCAAAAAAATTTTTTGTAAGCAATCAAAACAATGTTGTATTAGTTGGAACCTTTTTATTTCAAAAGACAAAAAATTCAATTCAAATTGGCTTACCCAAAAGGGGAAATCTATTAGCTCATGTAACTGGAAGAAAAAAATAGAAGTTCTAGATTAATGTGTGTTTTGACTTAGGAGCTAAAATAACATCTGTAGGATTCAGTTTTTCTCCAGTTCTCATTTCTGCCTATCCTTTTCTTGGCTTCCTTTGTAGTCACCAAGTAGCCTCAAGCTCTTGGCTTCATCTATCCTTACGCTAGAAGTTCCAGCAGAAAAGAGGTTCCCCAGCTCCTCCCAACAGTCTCAACAAAATTCTCCTTGTGAGACAGTGACTCAGTGGAAAGTGTACCTGTCCTTGAGCCAAACTCTGAGGTCAGGATAGGCCTGGGTTTCACGTCACTTGTAAGTTAGATGTGGAGTCAGCTCTACCCAAAGTACTTGGTCAAAGAGTGGAAGCAAGGATACCGAGTGCCAAAGAAAGTGGGATAAATGCTCAAGGAAAAAATGATTTGGAAAACAAATACTAATGATTATGTTGGAACATAGCATGCAGTTCTTAAGCTGAAATTGTTTGAATTCTGAAACAGGTTTAGAAGAAATCATCTGACATTTTAGATAGTGCCAGCCTTTTGAATAGAAGCAACACAGTTTAATGAAATTAGCACTGAAATCAAGAGACTGAGTCCCAGTCACACTGAGGCTTACCAGGTTTGTGAGCTTCAGCAAATCACCTAACTTCCCTGGTCTCGGTTACTTCAAATGTAAGACAAAGGCATTAGTGATATTTGTACATATAATGGTTCTTGGTTTGTTTTTAGTATATCCCAACATGCTTAGGTTTGAGAAGTGCGAAGGGTTGGTGTCTGAGGAGTCACACAAACATTTTTAATGCCAAACTTGTCAGAAATGCAAGCATTTTAGGGGCTATAATCTTTGACCTGTGTGCCAGGTTGGCTCTTGATGTCACTCTGCTCAGAAGTAAGGACAAGATCTGCCCACACATATCCATTGCCTGACAGAATCTGTCTCTGGGACCAGAGGCATATTTTTGTCATACCCACAAATCCGTCCCAGCACCTTGGATCCCAGCCTGCAAATAGCACTTCTTTTCCTTTGTCCTCCCAAATTAGATTCACCAACCATGAGAACTTGAGTGATGTAAAAAGACCCTTGCAAAATCTTAGATTTGTTTTGTTGTGTTTTTCCCCAGGATTAGAGAACAGTCCTTCCTTCCCCGTTGGCATGTGGTCAGACACTCAACATACAAATTCCAGCAACTCCTCATGTTTCTGTGAACCCTTCTGAGTACTCTTGGGCGTTCTATACAGAAGAAGTTGCCAATTGGGTGTGTATCCAATTAAAATTCCTAGTGCCAAACTATACAAACTTTCTCTTATCTGTTACTTCTCTCCCTCCAAGAGCTACACACTTAGGACATTTTATTGGAATATTCTAATGGGAAGGTGAAAAAGTTCTAGAGATAGATGATGATGGTGATTGCATACCAATCCAAATGTAGTTAATGCCACTGAAGTGTACACTTAAAAATGGTTAAAATGACAAATTGGATGCTATGTATATTTTGACACAATAAAAAGAAAGTGAAACAAGAATTACAATGTGATCCAGCAATTCCATTCCTAAGTATATACCCAAAGAAATTGAAAGCAGTTGCTGAAACAAGTATTTGTATAACAGTGTTCATTGCAACATTATTCACAATAGCTGAAAGGTAGAAATAACCCAAGGGTTCATCAACAGATGAGTGGATAAACAAAATTTGGTATATACACACAATGGAATATTATTTAGCCATAAAAACAAATGAAGTACTGATTCTACAACATAGATGAACCTTGCAGACATTATAATAGGTGAAATACCAGACAGAAAAGGGTAAATACTCTATGATTCCACTTATCTGAGGTACCTATGATGGTCAAATTCATAGCGATAGCAAGTTGATTAGAAATTACCAGAGGGGTTGTTGAAAAGGTGATGAGCAGTTATTGCTCAGTGTTTAGAGTTCCTGCTTGGGGCAATGGAAAAGTTTTGTAAATGAAAATGGTTTTGATTGTATGACATTGTAAATAATTAATGTCACTGAATTTTACACTTAAAAATGGTTAAACTGATGCATTTTATTATATGTATTTGACTACATATGATACATATAACAAAACACCATAAGTATTTACTACATAAATATGTACTTATTTATAATTTTTAAAAATTTTATAATGTAATATACTAGAAACCATTGAACTGTACTCTTTAAGCAGGTGAATTGGATGGTATGTGAATTATACCTTAGTAAAGTTGTTTTTAGAAACAAAACAGAGATTGACCAAATGGACAACAAATGAGCATGACATGATCCAACTATATGCTGTCTATGAGATTCACTTTAGTATCAAAGATACAAATAGGTGGAAAGTGAAAGGATGGAAAAATGTATTCCATGTGTATTAATTAGTTCTCTATGACAAATTACTATAAACTGGGTAGCTAAATACAATGTAAATGTATTCTCTTGCAGTTGTGGAGACCAGAAACTGAAAATAATGGTGTTAGCCAGGTTAGTTCCTTCGGGAGGGGCTGAGGGATAATCTGTCCCATTCCTCTCTCCTAGCTGCAGGTTTCTACCAGCATCTTTGGCATTCCATGCTTGTGGGTGCATCACTCCAATCTGTCCCTCCATCTTTACGTTGCCCTCTTCTCTGTGTGTCTCTCAAATATCCCTTTCCTTTCTTTTGTAAGGACACCTATCACTGGATTTAAAGCCCGCCCTAAGACCAAGGTGATCTCATCTCAAGACCCTTAACCTATCTGTAGCAAATACTCTATTTCCAACTAAGGTCACATTCACAAGTATCAGGACTTAGACATATCTTTTTGTAGTCAGTATTTTTTTTCAGTGATCAAATAATTAAATGTGTATATTTTATTGCCATAAAGTACCTCACTTTTTTTTCATTGTAGTCACTATTCAACCCACTAGAACATGCAAATAGTAACCAAAAGAGAGCCAGGTAGCTAGAATAATAGCAGACAAAATAAACTTTAAGTAAATTTTTTTTTACAAAAGTCAAAGAAAGACATTATATATTGATAAAAAGGTCAATTCTGCAAGGAGGTGTAACAACTGTAAACATATATCCACCTAACAATAGAGCACTAAAATATATGAAACAAAAACTGATAGAATTGAAGGGATAAATAAACAATTCTACAAACCAAAAAATTTGTGTGACTCACTTTATTGTGATATTCGCTTTATTGCAGGGATCTGGAACCAAACTCACAGTATTTCCGAGGTGTGCCTGTACATCAGAGGGAGGAACCTTGCGAGGAAGACATCTTAGAATTCTGCCTACCATAGGTTGTGATCTTTTATGAAGTAGGAAAGGACATTACCTTCACCTGTGTTTGAGTATCATCCTCCCCCTTCTACCTCCTCAAGGACTACATCCCATCAGTAATACAAGTGTGAGTGAGTATACAGATAAGTTTGGAGGTATTCAGCTAAGAACATACTATTCTCTTTTCCTTTTCCCTTTTTTTTTTATTTAAATGAGTTGCCTTGCTGAAGAACTGATTTTAGCACATCCTTGCAGTGTTTCACATGATAACTCCACACTTGCCTACTAGGGGCACATTGACTTATAAACAAGTTATTTGGGAATTAGCAGGGCAGGGTGTTAGGGTAGCCAAAAATATTTATTTTTCCAATTGCATATGATCAGAAAGCTGCATCTTTGCATGAAGTGTAACTATATTGAACTTCTATTAAGATAATTTTGATCACAACTATTTCATTGAAACCGATATGATACTTTTTATTTTTCTTTCTGTTGGTCTGTATATCATTCTGTCTTACACAAAGAATGTCTTTGGCTTTCCTCTGAGGAAGGAGGAAGAGGAAGCATCAACTTTATGTTCCTCCAGTTGGGTTGTAGTCTATAAATTAATCCTCTCCATAGGAATGTATTCCCAAATGACTCCAGTTACCTTGGAGGAAGCAAGCTAATTTATCTCCCTATTATGGATACTACTTGGCTGCCATAGTCTGAATCTAATAAACACAAGTTAGCCTTGAGGGAAGCTTTAAAGATTACAGTGATAAATCTAAACAGTATGGATTGGGCCACAGACTCATCTGCCCTCTTGACCACTTCTGAAGCCTTCAAGGAGTTCAACTTGTTTCTTGCTTAGGCCTCTACAGGGCCATGTGTACATTCCTCCTTTCCAAATGACTTTTTGCCTGTTACTTGAGCCCTTCCATATTTTAACTCCTTTTCTCATCCTGAAGTCTTTGGCTTCAGTTCCTAGGTTACAGTGCTCCTCTCAAAGAGATCAGTCAGTTGGAAATCACATTGTTAGTGCTAAGGTTAGTTCTAGGGATTGTTAGTGCTAAAGATAGGACTGCAGTTAGTGCAATCAGTATTAGAACTGAGGATTTGGGGGTCACAGTGGTTTATTAATAAATAATTTGGTGATCATCTGTAATTTTTTGTAACAACCCATATAGAACTACAATATTTTTAAATTGAATGTAACCTAAAATTTTGTGTTTCATTAAGTGTATGTCCTCTGATTTTCAGTTCTGGCATTCTCTGTCAGTATAAGCCATTTTGTCCTCTGCCTGATTTCTGCTTCTGATTTGCCATATAACTGAGAAGGTTAAGGATATAGGGTGTTCCCTATTACAGATAGAATTTTTGCTTTACCCAAAAATTAAAAGGAAAAAAAAAATAGAAACATTGCTAACTAAGAGGTTTAATTCCTCCTAAAACCTTCAGGGAGTCCACATAAAAGAATTATATTCTGAACTCATCCTTAGCTTAATGTAAATACAGAGGGATAGATATAGAAACAATTATAGATATGTGTGGATATAGATATAGATACACACACACAAGGACATAGATATATTTCCTAGCTCTGTCAGCTGAGACAGCCTAAATACAATGACACTCCAGTAGCAATAACCACACCCAGCGCCCAGGTTTTGGTTTCTAAATACCATTCCTCAAGAAAAGGAACCAGGGCACATTATGCAAAATTTGTGAAGATGTGTTCTTATTTAAAACTTGCCTTCCATTATGTCTTAGAATGTTTTGGCCTTTCTTACTTTTAGCTTTATATCTTTTCATGTGATTTACTCCTTTGCAATTAGCTTTGTATTTTGAAATATACATGTAACTTTTCTACTGTTTAAAAAGTACATATTCATTGTGACAGTTTAAAAAAGAGAGGTATAAAGAAAAAAACAAAAATCTTTCAGTGGTTTCTTAATTTTGCATATTGACTGAAAGAACTGAAATCTTTAACTTATTTTATACATTCCTACAGAAAATACTTTGGTAGGTAAAAATGAGCCATTGATATTTATTAATCTTTTAATGCTTTTAGGACCTTTTTATGTTCTCTATTAGTTTTTTATTGCTACATAACAAATTAATACAAACTTAGCAGCTTAAAACAACATGTATTTATTATCCAACAGTTTCTGTGGGTCAGGGGTCCAGGCACAGCTTAGCTGGGTCCTCTGCTCAGGGTTTCACATGGCTACAGTCAAGATGTCGGTCAGGCTGTGTGTTCATCTGGAGGCTTAATTGGGGAAGAATCTGCTTCCAAGCTCATTCAGAGTGTTGGCATAATTCACTTCCTTACAGTTCCTTACAGGACTTTGAAGCCCATCTTTCTGCTGGTTGTCAGCTAGAGGCTGCCCACAAATCCTAGAGACCACCACTGGTTCCCTGCCATATGGTCCTCTCCATGGGCAATTCATATGGCTGTTGGCTTCCTCAGGGTGGACAGGAGAGTTTTTAGCGCCAGTGTTCTTAGCTAGAGTCATATAATGTAATCACAGGCGTTGTGACATCCCATCACTTTTACCATATTCTGTCAGACAGAAGTAACTCACAGGTCATAACCTGCACTCAAGGGGAAGGAATTATCGAAAGGGATTATCTGGAGGAAAAGATCATTGGGGTTGTGTTGGGGTCTGAGCTTTCATTTCCTCATCTAAATTAGACATAATAGTTCTCATCTTAAGGAAGATTACGAATGTTCTTCTAACAGGAAAGAAACTTGGACATTTTCCATTTCAACCATCTTATTTTATAGATAAGGAATTGAGGCTCTGAAAGAGTAAATGTTTTACCTAATTTTGGTGGATGAGTTCAGAGTTGTTTACTCTCCAGTCAACATGCTTTCTACATACTGTGATGCCTATGAAATACCTTATTTATGATATTTTAACTTCAAACTTAAGCAAAATGAAATATACGTGTATTTATTGGTGGGCAGGGGAGAAGGCAGTTACAGGCATTGCAAAGAATGTTGCACATAAATTGTCAAGTGTGGCAACCGCCATGTACGTTTGAATTTCTGGGTATGCTCAAGTACAGGAGCCACTGAGGGAAAGAAAATTACTTACATTCAGGGGGAGGCTGGTACATACAGTATTTCATTTAGTCATCTTAATTCTATAAAGCAGAAATTACTATTTTACACATTTTTTTTTTTAAAACAGGCTCAGGGAAGATAACAATTACTCTGGGCACTGGCAACCATCAAATTGCAATATCCAAATCAAAGCCAAATAAGATAAATTGCTCACTCTGACCCAATGCACTTCCCTATCATTAATTTATATCATTAATTTACAATTCTGTGAAATTTGTCGGTCTATACGGCCCTTGCCATTTTCATTTTGCTTACTTGAGTCTTGTCACACTGGTTACCTCTTGGTGGGACGAGCTCATATTAACGAATTGCTGAATCTTCTAATCCTTTCAGATGCCTATGAGTATCTCCTGCCTTCAGTCACGTTGCCATAAATAAGCCCAGGAGGACTACATTAGGTAGCTGTGAGTCTCCGCATGTCTGTAAATTCAAAGCATTAATGAACCACAAATAGGCTTTAAAATCTTTTGAATCTCAGTTCCTATTCTTGATCTCCTCATTTACTTTCGGGAACCACTTCTCATTTAATGCATAATTCAGAAATTTAAAGTCAAGTATGAATGCCCTCACTGTTGATTGTTTATAGACTATTCTTCCTCTTTCTATAGTCTTTGGGGGCCACATAGCTTCCTGGAGGATGTAGGATTTTTTAATTAGTTAGTTACTTACTTATTTACTTACTTAATTATACTACGTGGTGCATTCTCCTATCTTTGGCATTAACTCCCCAAATCTTTAACTCCAAGGCACACTTCCCGGGCACTCTAAACCGGCCAATTTACAGGAAGGATTAACCGAGACCCTCCGCCGTGCAGGATCGTTCAAGATCACTGGTCAGGTGCCCACCCCGGGACCTGAACGCGCGCTGCCAGGCCCATTTCCTTCTCCGAAGTCGGCGTCCGCTTCTCCCCATTCCGGGGGCTCACTCAGGCCGACTGCGACCTGGCCGAGAGACCCTGTTCGCCCTTCCGGTGGCGGGGCTGGGAACCGCGCCTCTGGAAGGCTCTTGAGTGGCTCGCGGTGGGGGCGGCCCCGGGGAAGCCGGGGCGGAGCCGGCGGCGTCTAGCCCGGCGGGCTACGCCTCCCGGGGCCGCTGGGCCGCGCCCGTGGGCGGAAGCCGAGCTCTACCCGGCAGGAGACGCGCTGGTCGAGGGTCCGCGGCGGCGCCGCGCCAGCTTTCACTCGCTCGCCGACTGGCCGGTCTCCCGCCGCAGGAGCCGCGCGCTCGGTCCCCGGGCCATGCAGCGCTTAGCCATGAACCTGAGGATGCTCTCCCGGGAACTCTCCCTCTACCTGGAGCATCAAGTCCGGGTTGGTTTCTTCGGTTCTGGAGTGGGCTTATCCCTGATCCTGGGCTTCAGCGTCGCTTACGCCTGCTACTACCTGAGCAGCATTGCCAAGGTGAGCCGGGGGGATGGCACGGGCGCCAGGCTCAGGGCCGCGGGGCAGCTTTGCCGGAAGCGATAACAGGCGAAGTTGGAGGCTACCGCTGGCAGGCGCAAGTGGCTGCGGCCGTCCTGGGGGCGAGCATGCCGCTCCCGAGTTGTTGTCCTTTCCCCCGACATCTGATGGACGCCCTTTGAGCGCACACAGGACCCTGCTGACCTCTGCGCGGGCGACACTACTCTGCCACCATTCGCTAACCCGGCAAACCTTCTCGACAATGCTCCTTTTAGCACTTTTGAGAATGATTCCCTTCTGTCCCTTACACCTTTCCCTGGAGGGTTCGACAACCCACGCTTGAGTTCGTTGTGTTTGAATTTCTGGCGTGAGGCTTCCAGAAGATTTTGTAATCCGAGGAATCGCACGCGTGAGGGTCGAGTCTGCGCTTGTTTCTGATTTACGGTTGGCAGAAACTTCACTCTGTTCTGGACCCTTCACTAATACCGCTTTTCCCACAGAAGCCCCAGTTAGTGACAGGGGGCGAGAGTTTCAGCCGCTTCCTTCAGGACCATTGCCCCGTGGTGACAGAAACGTACTACCCGACCGTCTGGTGCTGGGAGAGTCGAGGACAGACACTGCTGAGACCTTTCATCACTTCCAAGCCCCCGGTGCAGTACAGGAAGTAAGTAAATTTACATTTTCAGTCATTTCTTCGAAATCATAGTTTTTTTGCATGCTCCCAGTTCTTGGTTAATGGAACCTCTGGTTTATTAAGTATGTAGAAAAGACGGGGAATGAAAATGGAAGGTATGTCCGCCACACACACTCAGGTACAGGAAAATACTTTCACCATTTGTAGGGGTGCTCTGATATAAATGGTTTATTTCTAAGATGAGAGAGCTATTTGGGGGTTACTCTTTTCCAATTTGTCATGCATCTGTTCCTGAAGACATAGATCCTTTGAAGATATGCACCAATTCATTGAGCTGGGGGTGAGAAGAAGCCAATTATTTTGGATTTTGTGTGGACCCCCGTAAAAGGACTTCATATTGATGAGCAAATGGATTCTTGAAGATAATGTCCTTGAGGTGTTAAAGATATGATCCAGATTTAAATGATGCCTATTATTAATTTTCCTGAGTCATCTAGTCCTTCTGGAGTTTCTTTTGTTGCCTGGAACTTGCACTATTTGTTTGGAAAAATTCTTCAAGTTCATAGATACTATGTGAGAAGTCCTTCACTATGTTTAAGAAGCAAATTTTGTAATATACTCTGAGGAGACTGCATTACTGAGTCAAAGAGCTAGAGTGGTGATCAGATCAGCATTTTACTTATTGATAATTCCCTATTGAATTTTTGGGTGATCTCAGTCAAATAGGGGTTATATGCTGGGTATTTTAGAGTAATGAGAAAATGATTAAGATAAATGTTTGAAATACTTTGAAGTTCATTTTTTTTTAAACAAGCTCTGCCCGATTTTATTAAAGAAAAATTGTGCACAATTTACTTTTCACCAGTCTGGCATCACCAGTCATCATTAGGCATGCTCCTAATGATATCAGAATCACCTGGATCAATGATAGCCAGTGTGCATGCTCTGTAGTATTTTCCACACACTGTGCCCAGTTCAATATTTTTGCCACTGTGGTGATGGACACCAGTTTTGGCCAACATGGCATAATATTCTATTTCAGATTTCCTTCCTTAAAGCCGGGCAGTTGTCAGTGATGATGACCAGTTTTGCTTTGCCTTGTCTGATCATTTTCAGAGTCTGCTTGTACCCCAGCACATACTTTCCACTTTTCATAACAAGTTGGAGTCTAGAGTTGATGGACTCCAGCGACTTTTTCGTCTTCTGTGCAGCCACCATCTTCCTGACTTAGGTGTGGGACGAGTCCCAACCAAGAGCTGCCAAGATGGCCGGGAAACCTGAAGTTCATTTTTATATACTACCTTTTACTGATGTTGCTGGAAATACTTTATGGTACTAATTCCATGATATTCTTGTAATGAGAGAAAGTGCTGTGTGTGTTCATGAATGGGAAAAAGTTATTTTGAGATCACCAAATAATGTCATATATGTCATATGTATATATAAATTAAGAACTAATATTAAGACATGATTTGAAACACTTAATGAGTATGTCTGTTGAATTATTGCTTTCAGTGAACTCATTAAAACTGCAGATGGAGGACAGATTTCACTGGACTGGTTTGATAATGATAACAGTAAATGTTATATGGATGCCAGCAGCAGACCTACTGTCTTACTGTTACCTGGCCTCACCGGAACAAGCAAGGAATCTTATATCCTTCATATGATCCACCTTAGTGAAGAATTGGGATACAGGTACTAATGAGAGGTTTCTTCTATTTTTCACTTAATTCATTCTGAATGAAGCTTAAATATGTCTGCATGTTTGTTTCAGAAATACTTGTTATTTCTTACATGGATTAAGCAATCCCCTAAATTGTTATTTTTCCTACTTCCTCCTTTACGTCTTTTTTTCAGGAAAATGCATCACTGAATTATCTCACAGGAAATAGCACTTAGCAGAACAGGTGCTCGGCAGATTTTGGTTGAATGAATGAATGAAATTAGCATCACCTAGGAATTGACATAGGACCAGGTCTAGGAAGCAGTAGGCCCCAGTGAAGGGATTACTATGGAGAATAGCAATTACAAACCCCTGAGAGACTACACAGTGGCCCTCACGTCATACTCCATGTTTGGGCCCTTGATCCACTAATCTTTCTCATTGGCTCAGATCCCAAGTGTAAAAAATATTCAGCATCGGCTTGTAGGTCACCCTGATTTTTCCAGAGATGATCTGTGCCTTTTCTGTCCACCTGAGTTTGCAGGTGCACATGGCCAGTGTTCAGTTAATGATGGCACAGCATTTTTGAGTAACCATTATTCAATTCAGTTACCAGACACTATTTAATTTTTGCCAGCAACTTAGCAACTTTAGGTTTCTGGCTCAGCTCTAAAATTTTAAAGCAGAGTCATTGTGAAAGGTACTGCTTTTTTGTGCCTCAGTCTTTTTTAGCTGATGGTAATTATTGTGGTGGAACACTCTTGAATTGCATTTAAAGTAGAGCTGTATCTTTTCTTAAACTTGAAACTCTTGTTTGGGTGAAAAACTGATGTTGATTTTATATTAATTAAAAACATTTTGATATAGAAAAGAAAATGCCGTAATGTTCAATTTTAATAAGTTAATTCTGAGTTTTCACAGATAAAGCCTATTTTGTTCATGAGGTGACAGTCTCTTGAAAGCTTTGACATGGTGTTCCAGAATTATGGTTCCAATTAAATTTGCACTAAGCAAGAGCAGGAATTCATAATTAAGCACCATCCAGTTAGATGTGAAGCTTGATTCCAGTTTTTTTTGTTTGTTTTTTGCTAAAACTTAGTCATGCTCAAAAAGTACAGATCATAAAGCCTTTTGTACATATTTAAATTGCTGATTCTATACTTGACCTGAACTGTCTTCCAAGACTTAAAAGTGCTTTTAAAAACCACGTAGTTAAACCTGAAGGACTGAATCTCATAAGCCCTGGAGTTGCAGTATGCATGGCTTTCTTCCATCACTTGTAAAAGTTGCTGAATTTTACTACCATGACTACCATTATACTGCACTTCAAAGCTGTTGGAAGGTTCTAGCTCTCCTAAGGATTAAAATCTCTTCTATTGATTCAGAAATTTTATTGTGAATGTATGACATAAGGAAGGCTTTGTGCTGGGTACTATGAGGAGATTCAGAGAGTTGTGAGAAATTGTCCTTACCACATGGAGCCTATGAAAGGGAAAGGCTGGACCAGGTCACTGTGAGTTGCTTGAAGACCCAGCTTATTTGGGTGCAGGGAACTCACGCTGAATCACACTGGGCTTGAAGATAGCAGAATGTATGAATAAGCAATGATCAGCGAACTCTTCAGTGGCCTTTTAGCCTATCCCTGTTTGTTTTTAACTGCAAGGAATCTCAAAATTTACATTGGAGAGGGTTAGCTTTTGTTATATAGCAAACTATTCCTATACTTAATGGCTAACAACAACCATTCTGGTCACAATTCTGTGGGTCAGCAATTTGGGCTGAGCTCTGCTAGGGGGTTCTTCTGGTTTTGCCTGGGTTCATTCGTGCATTTGTGGTCAGCAGCCAGGACAACTCTGTGCTTGGAAGGCTCAGCAGGAATGACTCATCTCAGCTCCATGTGGTCTCTTATCCACCTCAGGCTCAGTCTAAATTCACCTGGACGCAGAGCTTTCCAAGGATCCAAAAGTAAAAGCTGCAAGGCTTCTTCAGGCTCAAGCTGAGAAGTCTCAGTGTTGCTCCTGCCATAGTTTAGTCAAAGCAAGTCATGTGTAGCCTTGAGTCAGAGGGCAGAGATACAGACTTCACCTTCACTCCACATTTAACTGGAAAGGCTATTAAATGTGTTTGCAGCCTATCACAGACAGCCAGGTAGTTTCAAAGACTGCTGAATTAAAACACACATCTCCAACTTTAGCCGAAGGCTGGGTTGAGTCCTTAGGTTGCAAAACAGATCTAAGTCACTAATACTGTTGCATGAGACCTAGTAGTTAACAGAGCTTGCAGAAGGCTATGTAATATTGGGAAACGTGCGTGGGCTTTAGAGCCAGGTCTAGGTTCAAATGCAGGAAGTGCTGCTTAGTGAGTGACCCCAGTCATAGCTTTTCACTTCCTACAGAGTTTAAATGAACTAGAATGTGTAAAGTATTTGGTTTCACACCCTGAGCAAATAGGTCTTTACAGATGTTTACGTCTTCCTTCCCAGATTTTCTATTCCCTGAGCAAAGTAGAACTTTTTTTAAAAATAATTTAAAGAGCAAATACGAGCAAGCCTACCTCTTGGGAAATATAAACATCTAATTTCCTTGCAGGAATGCTTTGATATTATTATAATGTCTCTTGTACGATAGAGTTTCATAAGCAGTATGAGCACCCCAATATCATGAGGGTGCACTTGTCTTAAGGCCCCAGTTACTACCTTATGTAAAGGTTGAGTAGGTAGGGAGGGTCATGAATTCTGTCAGGTCACCAGAGAACCGTTGATGCTTTAACTGGTGAGATACGACTTAGACATTAGAAAGAACTCAACTCCTGGCATATGGACAAATGAAACATAAGAGTGTACTGTGGTTACTGTTAAGCAAAAAAAAAAAAAAAATCCTGTATCTGAAAACAAAGACACAGAACTTTTCTGTTAAGGTCCACTAATTCAAGATTAATAAGGTAAAAAGCATAATGCAAGCACTGCATGTTGTTACTGCTGTTTCAAAAGGGCCATTAAAAATAAAGTTAATATCTGACCTTCTTAAAAAAAAAAAAAAGAAAGATTAATAAGGGAAAGAATCTAAGCTAAGGTTCATTTAAGGTAATTGTGAGGAGTCAAAGGTAAATGGAATTGAATGAGGAACACTGGGCCTGCTTGCACATAGTCCATCTTCATTGTACTCCCTGATTAACTTGCCCCTGAGGGGAGAAGAGAATTGACAAGCCAGAAAACCCGTCATTCTTCCAAATTTTATCAATCAGGTAAGTCCTTCATCTCCTGGAGAGCAAATAAAGTAAAAGTGGCCAGGAGGCCAGGAGTGTATTTAGGGAGAAGCCCTCATAGAAACCAGAGGACTGGAGAGAGAGTCATTCCTTCTAATAAATTATACCTATGTGATTGATGAAGTAGTTAGAAATCTCATCCATGCCTTCAAGGTTTCTTTTTAAAAAAATTCTATAGCTCTTAGCATGCATGAGGTCTTGGGTTCAATCTCCAGTATCTCCATTAATAAATGAACAAAAAATAAATTTAAAAATTCTATTCGGCAACACAGCCTAATAGATACTATTCAGTTTACCTATTTTCTTAAAATCTTTTTTCATTCTCTGAACTAACTTCCAGCACTACTACTAAAGTCAGGGAGAAAAACAGTAACTGAGAACATCTTTTACTCTGACCTCTTTTATTGAGAGCCTGCATCTGCTATTTTATTCCACCCCCAACTAATATTAAAAAAGAGTGACCCACCCTGAATTATATAATAATAAGCTCATTGAAATCTAGGTCAGTTCTTAAGTATTTTGGTACTGTAAAGTACAGTATCAGCACCTGTATTCCCAAAATGCATATGCACAGCCTAGTGGAAGTGACAAAGAGTATGCAGTAGTAGGGAAGAAATGCATTAGAGAGAACTAGGATTGGCTACAAGTGACAGAAAACTCAAAATAGCAGTGACTTAAACAAGATACAAGTTTATTTCCTTCTTGCCATACTTTTTAAAATACAGATAGTGTTGTCAGCAAGCAGGTTCTTGTTTCGTCGCAGAAAGAATTCAGAAATTCAGAAACAAGACACGGAGATCAAGAAAGCAAAGCAAGGATTTATTAAGGGATAGATAGTACACACTCAAGAAAAGAGTGGGCAGACGCAGGTGGATACCTGCCTTGAGTTTCCTTGGCAAGCTGGTTATATGGGTATGACAATGAATGGGCTGTCGTTCTCTCTGTCTTGCTTTCTAAGATGGCCTGCACTCTTGTCTATGGAGTGTGTATCCACTTTTACTTTAAACTAAACACCCAACCCTGCACCTCTCGGCCTTTCTTTTGCCTTCAGAGATAGCCTGCACTCTGTATGTGGAGTGTATGTCTCTCTAAATAAATCTACTTTTACTCAAAAAAAAAAAAAAAGTGAGTGGGCAAAATATTTATTGGCAGGGAGGGGTTTGGAGTCATCTTTCCTGATCTTCATCCCAGCCGTACCTTCCTGGAGCGGGAAAGAGGGATTTTTTTTGTCCCTACTTAGTCTTGATCCGGAAGTCAGATTAGGTCATAATGAGCAAAAGGTTACTTTTGGATGGAGTTCATAATGGGCTAAAGGTTACATTCAGATAGTGGAGATTCCTGTCTTGTCTCACCTTTCTTTATCTGTCTCCAGGACACTTGTCAACCCAGAATATATGGTTTCTTATCCGTACAGAGGTTCCTGCTTTTCTTGATCTGTCCAAGGACTCCCCGTTGTTCACAGGGTGTATGGTTTTCTGCCATTTGGCCTGTGTCCCCCTTTCTCTATTCATATCTAGCTACCTGCCTGCTCTAACAAAAGCACCGATTTTCTTCTGTGGTTAGACAGGATCAGGATTTCCTGTCCTTCACCACAGAGCCCACCTTTTGGTAGCAAGAATGCCATTGTCCATCATTCACATGTTTGAGAGATTTGAAGTGGGAGATGATTTAAAAGTGGTTAAAATTTGACTACTTTTAAATGTTCCATTACTTTCCAGTTTAGAGTTTGGGCCTGCACATTTTTTAATTAGTGGAAGTAGCATCAGTGGAGACTAAGCTTGAGGTGACGTTTTAGCTTTTCCTGAAGCATTAGAAGTGTGTGGTGGGTGGTCATCTACAGACTCTTCCTGAGGGAGGAAGGAAGGGGAAGCTGAACTAAAAAAATCAGGCAGTGAAACAAAAGGACAAGTTTTGACTACTCCCCAATCTAAAAGCAGTTTTTCAGATAAGAAGTCATTTTAAGTTAACACCAGAATATTTTTATCTAGAAGTATTTTTATCATTTGTTTTTAAAAATAATTTGCTTTTTAAAGTTTTGAGAATGAGTTTAGATCTGATTATTCATGAGGCTGGTTAGATGAAATAATACTAAATATTAGGAAGCTCTGAATGAAGAGATTAGCTTATTTAGTAGTATCTCTGGAAAAAGTTATGGTGGATACTGACAAGTGGTCTCATTCTCTAGGGAACTGTTAGATGTTCCACTATAAAATGATATCTCAGTTAACAAACTTTCAGGGACAAAGCTCTTTTTATCAGAGCTGACATGCACTCAAAGGGTACTCCGTGTTCAGAGCACCCATCTTCTTTGGAAAAAGAGACTTTAATCTTCGTAGCTTAGATAGCACGGGGCAACATAGTGAGCTGGTTAAGGAGAACACTGAGTCAGATCTGCCTTGATTGAGACCTCAACTCTGTCACACACTACCATGAACAAGTTATGTAGTCACTCTGTGCCTTAGTTTTCTCATCTGTACAGATAGCTATACTTCATAGGGTTATAAGGATTGCATGTAATGTATATGAAGAACATTGGCCCGTAATGAACATTTTTTAAAGTATTAACTATGAAAGTTAAAGGAGTGACTCAGGCCATTGTCTGGCTTAAAGAAGAGCCTCACTCTTTTTGTCTGGTCAGATGGAAATGAGGTACTTCCTGCCTCAGCCCTATTACCAGGTGAGAAACCATCCCAGGAGGGCCTAGAGACAGCAGTGTGCCTGGCCAGGCAATGAGTGGTACAGCCAAAAGGAAGGTAATGCCTTGTTAAGATGGAGTGGCAGCTGGAATCTACATCCTGGAACATATACATATCTCTGACTTGGTTTTGGGAAATAAAGTTGCCAGCAGTGATCTATGACACTGGAATAATTCCTATTACTGCATATTATTAATGTAGATCTCTTTTGTTATTAAACAGGGTTTTCTGTAGACTAGTTCCACTGGCCTACAACTTAAGTTAATAGAATGTACAGAAATACCAAAAAGACCCAGCTAGAATTCAAATGAGTAAGATAAAATATGAGAACATCAGAAAGCAACTGAGTAAATGTTTGGGAAAATGGGAGAGCTAATGAGAAAAAAAAAATTCCAATAAGATGTTATAAGAGATCATTGAAAGAGAATGCCTGATGTTAGTTGTATAATAAGGTTTTCAGCTTCCTCAAGCTAAGGATAGCTTTATAACTCTTTTTCCCCTTGTAGCCACTGGTTTTGAAATATTATGCCTAAAAAATAAACTATTTAATTAAATTATTAACTTGCTGGTCTTTTTTTTTTTAATTTATAGGGCCACTTAGAGCTTGTGTTCAACAACAACAAAAATAATTAGAATTGTATTTTGGCTTACTGTAATTAAATTTAGCTTTGTTGAGTGCCTGCCATCTGATAGGGCCCTTGCTAGATGCGATACCTATGTTATCTTATTTAATATGTACCCAATTCCAAGATATATATTATTATCCCCATTTGACCAACCAAAACCAGAAGTACAGTGTGGGTAATTTCACCAAAATTAGACAGTTAGTGTGTGACAGGGTTAAGATTCAACTGTATACCCTTGCTGCAGAAAAATGTATCATTTCTGTTAGGCTCTTTGAAATGTTGGTCATTTTTGAACTCTCCTTTACTACTTTTTTACACCCTTGGATGTCTCAAGCTCTTAATTTGGGAACAACCAACTCCTCAAATTCCATGATTGTTGCCTATTCAGATAACATAAACCTGTAATATGTGATAGGACTCAGTGTTATCAGGGAAATTCAAGACAGGACAGGCAAACAAGTCATGTTTCCTACTCAGGGAATAGATTTTGTAGGGAAAGAGTTGAAACAAGAGAATGAGGTTCTTGAATTATGAATTAACTTTCAGTGTTCTCCATTACCATGTGACAATCAGGAGTTAGGTATGTAATACAGTAGTAACATTCTTGTTAATTATGTGTATAATTTCTGATGCTTCACTTTCTAGAAGAAGGTACATGAATTATTTTTATCTGTCTTAATGCCCTTATGATCTTAATGAGATTAGAAATGTTTAGGTATTACCATTTTTTAAAAAGGATATGTATTATGTTGTTGGATATAGTATTATATAAATGTAAATTAGGTTAAGATAGTTGATAGTGTTATTCATACACTTTATATCCTTACTAATTTTTTTGTCTCCTTGATAGAAGGATGTTAAAATCGACTATGATTGTAGATTTTCTATTTCTTCATTTCTGGTAATTTTTGCTTTATGTATTTGGAACCTGTTACTAGTCACATATACATTTATGGTTGTTAGTCATTCTATGAATGAACTCTTATACCATTATGAAATGTTGTTCTTTATCTCTGGTTGTGATGTCTGTCTGACATTATTGTAGCCACTCCAGCCTTATACTTTCCATTCATGTGATACATCTTTTTCTACACTTTAACTTTCAAAATATCTGTGTGTTTATACTTAAAGCGTATTGCTTGTAGATAGCATACAGTTAGGTCTTGGCTTTTTTTATCCAGTCTGACAATTTCTGCCTTTTTATTGGATTTTTTAGTCTAGTTACATTTAATGTAATTATTCATATAAAAGATATAAAGTTTACTATTTTACTATTTGTTTTCTGGGAGTTTTTTTGTTCCCTTTTTCCTTTATCACTTTTCTTGCTCTTTTTAAGTCTATGAGTTTAGTCTTTTTATCACATTTGGAAAAATTGGGGCCATTATTTCTTCACATATTTTTCTACCCTATTCTCTCTCCTCTCCTTCTGGGATCAAAATTACATGTTAGATCTTTTGATAATGTTCCCCAAATCACTGAAGTTCTGTTCATTTTTTTCAATCTTTTTTCTCTCTCATCTTGAGATTAGAACTACAATTTGCAAATCCAGTGAGTTTTATATTTTTTGATCTAGATTTTCCATTTTTGATATTTTATTCCTCTGCTGGTATTTCCTATTTTTTAATTCATTAGAAGCTTATTTTCTTTTATGTCCTTGAATATAGTTAGAATAGCTGCTTTAAATCCTCGCCTATTAATTCTAACATCTGGACTGTCTCAGGGTCAGTTAGATTGATTATCTTATCTCTTGCATATGGATCATGTTTTCCTATTTCTTCATGGTCTAGTAATTTTGGATTTTGTTCTGAGCAGTTTGAATGATCCATTGTAGAGACTCTGGATTCTGTTATATTTTTCTAAAGAGTTTCTATATATTTTTCTAAAGATTAATTTTTATTTGTTTTACCATGCACTTAACTTGACTAAACTCAAACTTCAAACTCTTTCTCCTCTGTGGTAGACAGCAGCTGAAATCTCTGTTCAGTTCTGCATCCTTAATTGGACTGCTTGGAGTCTGTCTCACAGAACGTTCAGCCAGAGCTTTGGGCCCAGTTTTTTTTACCTAGAAAAAAACATGTATGCCTATGTATCTCTCTCTTTTCTGAGATCTCCCCCTTACTTTCTAACTGCTGTAGTTGCACCAAACTCTGTTTTCTAGTTTTCAAGCCCATGAGACTGACCATATCTATTTGACTTTTATCCATTACTGAGTAATACCAACTGATGCCTCCACTTGCGTGAGAAGCTACAAAAATAGCAAACTCACCCAATGCCATTTTTTTCTCTCAAGTGTCAACTCCCATTTAGTTTCTACCTGCTATGGTTCTTCTGTTGCCTTTATAATTTATTAAGAGTTTATAGTACTGGATTCAATCCCCAGACCTCCTCTAAAAACAAACAAATAAATAAACCTAATCCCCCCCACAAAAAAGAGCTATAAAAAGGTTTACAGTTATTATTATATGGAAGGGTTCACCCAGTAGGATCTGCCATGACATTTCTGGAAGCAGAACCTCCTTGTCATCTTTTCTAAACCTGGCATGCTGAACCTTATGCCTATTTTGGTCCTAACCTATTTTTCCACCTTTACTTTCTATCATTATCTTACTATGTAGCCATGTTTCAGCTAAGATGATGTATTTTCTCATCCCTTAGAAACTTTTATATATTCCTACCTTATGTTTTTGCTCACATTGCTTCCTACAGCTCATATTATATCCCACATTTTCCTTCTGCTGAAATTTTTACCATTTTCTGAGTCTCAGCATAAGATCTATCTGCTTTTTTCATGAATCCTTTCCTAATCAGTTTTGCCCAGCCTGACCACATAAGGCTTTATTATCTCTACCACTCGTGAGACATTGAATCATATACTGCCTTGTGTTGAGGTCACTCAACTGAAAATATGACGCATTTTCTTTCAACCAAACTAGATTGAGGCCAGGAACTTTATATTTTTATTTTGTTTTTCTGCTACAAGCTCTAAGTCAATCTTTAGTTCAGCAACTAGTCTGTTAAATAAATTGTTGAACGAATGAGTTATTCCAATATTAATACTCATGTAAAATGCCTAGAAGATGATCTGATACATAGTAAACACAAATAAACATTATCTGTTGTTATTATTATCTGAAATCAGCCTAGTGATCTCCGAATATTTCTTTCACTTCACCCTTTGCTGATTATTATTTCTATTCACAGACTCAAAGGCTTATGGAATCTTAGAACTAGAATAATATTTAAAGTTGATAAAATCCCTTTATTCTGTTAGATCACTGGGCTTGAGCAGATTCAAGGCTATCTAGTCCATTTCACTATAACAGTGGTTCTCAGCAGCTCCACTATAAAGAAGTATTTGATCCAAAATGTCTGCAGTGCCCGAGGCTGAGAAATCCCATGTTGTGGGTAGCTTTCTGCCTCTTATCTAACCTTCATTAAATGAAAGTCACCTGCTTTCCTAGTTTACGTGTTCTGTTGTCATAGAAAGTTCTTAATACCAGATTTTATTTATTTAATATTTCTTCTCTTTATTTATATTGTCCCTATTGTGAAAAAGAAAATTTAAATAGTTAAAATATGTAAGAAAAATAAGTTCTGCAGAACAGTTTCCCTCATAGACATACTCTTTAAAATTGGGAGAAAAAAATTTTTAAATTGAAGTATAGCCAGTTACAGTGTGTCAATTTCTAGTGTACAGCATAGTGTTGCTTGGGAGAAATTGTAAAAATTATTTGGAGAGAGCTGTTATAAAGTCAGTAGGGGCTTATCAAATGTCTTAAGTTGTTTCACAACCAGCTTTTTTAGTGTTATATGTAAAGTGTCCCTTGATGCCAGTTGGGGCTGAAAAGGTGTTAAATGAAAGCAGCTAGTTGCTTCTCACCACTGGAGTGGGAGAAAGCGACCAGACTGCAGCCCTCACTCTGCCTTCCTCCACAGCTGCTTTCTCCCTTTCCCTTGCTGCCTCAGTTCCAAGGCTACAAGTATATTCAGTGACGATGGCTACTGATTGAACTTTGGCAGGAACAAAGGCCTATGGAGAGGTCACTGCAGTTCTTCCTCTAGCAAGAGATAGAGCAGTGATTCACTTTTCAAAGTTCCCTAAAGAAAGTACAACTATCCCAGTCTGCAGTTTGGAAGAAAATCCCAGATGTATAGGCTGCTTTTTCCTGAGTCTGCACATCATTTTCCTGCCACTCACTAGTTCTGGTCCCTTCTCTCAGGGACATTCACATGATGATGTCTTGCCCCAGAAGCCATTTTTATATGTACATAGTGTTTGCACTCTGAAAGTGGTTTCTTTTCTGAATGACTCAGAGAGCTTCAAGGTCACAATTAACTGTAGCCCTGATACCTGTGTTACTTAGGTGCCTCTGCAAGTAAATGCAAGTGGCTAACTGTTTTGCCATTCTTTTTAGCAAGAAAAGATTGAGGACTAACTGACCCTACTCTAACTTTCCTACATGTTTTTATAGTATATTTAAGATCTTTCTTTGACTAGTCAGTAAAATATTATCTTTCTAGCTTTTTCTCAAATTTATGAGATTTTAAAACATTTTTCTTCTTGCAGTTGGGCTTAATAAAACTCTCTGTGTGACCTTTCAGATGGAAAGAACTTCTCTGTAAAAACATATCCTGAATTGGAATCTAAACCCCTGGGAGGAGAGTCAGAATCTTGAATGTTCACTAAGGCAGTCAGTTCATTGGTGCTGAGAACCCAGACAGTGATCAGCAGCACCTGAAAGAAGGGAATTAGATTACATATAAAATTGTCACATATGTTCTTTTTGGGCAGGGTGTGTTTTTTGTTTTTTTTTTTCTTATTTTTTATCTTTTCCCTTAACAGGGGTGCTGGCAATTGAACCCAGGACCCTGAGCATGCCAGGTGTGTGCTCTAGCACTGAGCTACACCCCCCACCTCCCACATATATTCTTAATTACAGGCTTCTTGTATTTGTTTCTTCTATGTTAAACACATCATGAAAACAAAGGTAATAAACACTTTAAATACAAAAAAAAAAACAAAAAACAGAGAAGGGAATTAGAACCTTAAATGGCCTTGGTTAATTAAATAAGTAGAAAAAAACAAAATGAATTTTAATCAACATGAATATAGATTCACTAAATCAAAGAGAACCCATGCAGACACAAGTCAGGATTTTGTTTGAGGGGGTTATGGTTGTTAGGGAGTTTTTTCAATGCAGAATGACTGTGTAAAGCTGCTAACTAGCTAACTGTTGTGTACTTACTGTGAGCACTAATGCCCTTTACATATGACTCTTGACGGAGAGGAAAACAGGATTATAGGACACACAGGTAGTCTTCCCTCCCCTAGGTCAACTGAACACCAAGCAGTAGCCTAGTGGGGGCCCAAACTTCCTACTCTGGTCCCATGCTCTCTGTGTGCTGAGCTGCAGGGGAATGAGAGCTGTTTCTCAGGATGGGAATAGATACTTACTAATGTTACAAATAGAATAGGTAGGGGACTTTTTTTAATTTGAAGCAAAAATGCGTAAGTCTGACTTGTACTCAGAATTGTTTTAATAATATTTTTTGGAGGCCTACCCATATACATAGGAAGAAGTTACAAAAATTCTGCTTTTGGTAGGGAAATTTAACATCACTTTGATACACAGTTTTCTGGTTTGAACCCACACGTTGAATTTAGAGAACTAGAAATGCATTTCAGTGCATTTAAATGAAATTGTCAAGCATCCTCATGTCTTTGGAGCAGATTTTTAAGAAACTTCTAGTGCTCTAAACCATTGCCAGTAAGATGATTTTAATATTATATTGTGAGAATCATATGTAAACATAACAAAAATTACTTTCCTGGTTTTTAGATGTGTGGTTTTTAACAACAGAGGAGTGGCGGGAGAGACTCTCTTGGTAAGTAAATTTAATGACAACAGCTTAATTTTTAACAGATCATTACCAGTTTTATAACAAAAGCATTCTTTTTTATGTAAGATAACTCATTATGTAAACAATACAAGTTCACTGTGAAGAAATACAGATAAGGAAAAAAGAGGAAGCTTGTAAGACCCAAAATTATACAACCTTAGTCTATGTTCATCTAGATCTTATATTTAAATTTTAATGTGTAACATATTTCTATCTTTATAAAAATGAAGGCTTTATTTTGTAACTTAACTTTTTTTCTTTATATATATATTTTTACTGAAGTATAGTCAGTTTACAATGTTGTGTCAATTTCTGGTGTACAGCACAATGCTTCAGTCATACCTGAACATACATATATTCGTTTTCATATTCCTTTTCACCATAAATTACTACAAGATATTGAATATAGCTCCCTGTGCACTTACTATATTTTAACATCAATAGATATTTATCTACATCATTTTTAATGCAAGACACATTCTCTTTAAAAATTAACTAGTACAAAACAAATTAACCAGTACCATAATACTTTTTTTACTTAAAAAATTTCCTGTCATTATGAAACGACTGACTTCATGTTATATGCCTATTTGCCAGCCAGAGTTTACATAGAGGAAATATTATTTTAAGTCAACATTTTTTTCTTTAACCCCTAAAAGTTTTACTAGGATAGAGGTTCTTCCATCTCTTAGAAAATCATCATTCTATCTGAAGTTAAACCTGTGAGAAATGAGAAATATTACACTCACTGAAATTTTCTTGAAGCTTTTCAAATGTTAGTCCCTCACCACTTCAACAGGTCAAAGGCAATTCTGTTAGAATAGAAAGAAGCTTTTTTTGAGTCACTGATAGAGAATGATATTAAGACTATATTTAACTGTCACACTAGAAATGAAAATTACAATCATGTCACTAACGTCGGTATATTATGAGAACCTGGAGGAGAAAAAGAGCTCTTGTACTTCGCTTTGCAGTGACATAAGTCCTGGAGGGAATCAATATGATTTCAAAAGGTAAAGTTATAAAGTGTTTATGATCTTACTCAAGTGCCTCATAGTAAATAGCGTGATGTGAAAGTTCACATTTCCTTATTTAGTCCAGCCCTTTAAGAATCTTGTAGACAGGTGGTAAGTACCTTAGAGGGACAGATTTGAATTTGTCACTGTGGCTCTGGACCAAGCAAAGCATTTTTCAGCAGCTCTTGACTGCTGTGTGTCCTTCTAGGTGCTTCCAGGACACAAAGATGGGGAAGACATGGTCCGAGGCTCTCAAGAAAATAACATGCAGCAAAGTCAAGCCCATTTGGTCCCATAAAGTGAAGGACAATGTTCATTCAGTAAAACTGTTGTGTGCCTGTTAAGTCAGCACTGTACAAAGCGATAGAGCGAGGCATGCACAACCCTAATCTTTAGGAGCTTTAACTTAAGATGCAGGAGAGGGTCAGATACAGAAAAATACACATGATACCATGCTAAGTGTAACCACGGGATGGTTTATGAAGTCTACAGAGCATAAAGGGAAGGAGTAACTAACTGCCTGGGGGAAGGAGGAGAACATCATGGTGGAGGGAATTTGTGTGGGATCTTGGAGGTACTGACCCAGCAGGGAGATAGGGAAGTTTTCTCAGCATAAAGAGAAAGGGATTAAAGAGTATGGAATAGGAAGTACTTACTGTGGAGGGATAGCGTTGGTGATAATTTTATCTAATATCTATTGAGTCCTCAGAATATATCAGTTATGTCTTCTTGTACTTACTGTTCAGCAATAAAAACAACCCAGTTATTTAGGTAAGCATAGCCACCATCATCCCCATTTTCCACATGAAGAAAATGAGGCACAAATAGGTTAAGAATTTGCCCTTGCCAAGAAATTCAGAGCCAGGATTCAGACCCAGATAGGCTGACTATGTGCTAGTGTTCTTGACCATTATGCTGTACTCCCTCTCATTACTCAGGAAGTGATAGGAATTCTTCTAGAAGGGTAGGGCCAGATTTTGAAGAGTTATGTGTGGAATCCCGAGGAACCCAGTACTGAAGCATTGACCTTTTTTTTGAAGTTCAGCTTTGTTGAGGTATAACTGACATATAAAATAATTTGATCATGTTCATGTTTTAAAAAGAGAACCATGGCAGAAAAGTGATGAAGGAGAAGAAGGCTGGAGGATGGGAGACCTGTTAGAAGGCAATTACTAAAGACCCCTCCAGAGTGTGAGCACAGAAGTAGGAGAGAGGAAGGGGAGAGAACAAAACTGAGGGGTACTCATGGGACAGAAAGAATAGTATTCATTGTACTGTGGGAAGCAAAGAGAAGGGTGTCAAGGTTGACCTTTCTAGTTTTGCTGACTCGTAAAAGGCTAATATGGTAAAAGGTAATGTTTGCTGAAATGGGAAATTTAGGAGAATTTATAAGATTTTGGTGTCATAAAAATTCAGTTTTAGAGGTTGAGGGTGCTTTTAAGATCATCCAGATGGAAACTTCTCATTAACAGTTGGATAGACTAGACTGGCCCTCAGGAGAGACGTACAGACTGGAGAAAGGAATGGATTGTTGGTGCACAGGTAGGGCCAGGGGCTCAGGAGTGGTTGAGGCACCGCTGGTAGAGCAAAGGATAGAATCTTAGAAGACAACATATAGGGAAGAGGAGAGAAATAGGGGAGGAGGAAGCTTGGAAAACCTTCTACCCTCAGCATTGAAAGTTAATTGGAAATTTACTTTGAAAGAATGCAGCAGCCTCATAACTTTTAGCCATAAACTTGCATGGATTTTTTTTAAAATCTTCAAGAATACTTTGAGTTCTTACAAAGGGATAGTATATAGATAAACTTTTTTTTAATTATTATTTTTAAAAATTCACTGAGTTCTAAGTGAGAGGATAAGAGTAGTCTGGTCCTCGGAGTCTTATACAGTGCATATCAGTGACTTCTGATGAACTGGTGCCCCCAGCAAATACCTTGTCATAAAGGCTAATACAACCTAACTTCAGAAAGAATAAGGATATCAAATGACCAAAATGTAATCGTAATCATAGTCTTTTAGAATAACTGTGTTAAAAAAGAAATTAAAAGGAGTAAATGATTTATAATTTAATATATATTTCTTGTACCCGTGTAATGGGTCACAAAAATGAGATGCCCGTATTGATTATTAAAGCTAGCTTTGATATTTAGATCCCTTGATAGTCCTTCTTTCTGCCTTAGAGCTATGAACAATTACTGCCTCAGACTAGAAGAACTCTATTTATTTATACCTCACCTTGTTCCAGAAAGGATTGACTGTAGCTCAGACCCAGAATAAGACAGACCTTACGGTAGGCATCAAAAAGAACAAAAGATGAGTCAGCAAAGATCAAACAGGAAGGAACTGACTGTAACTGAAATTAACCCAAAAGAGCTAGCAAAAGTGAAATGGAACTTAAGGTAAGCAGTTCTCTTAGGAGAGGAAGAAATGCAAAAGTAAAAGATTTGCTGAGAAATGTTAATGGTATACCTAGAATTTATAGGGATTGCTGTGGCTCCTGCAGAGCAGAATAAGAAAGCAGAAATTTTCCACTACCATATTGCCCTCATTTGCAATTAGTCATTTCACTATTGAGAGAAAGCCAAAAACCTTGCTAGGAAGCGAGAAGACTGCATGTTGCCCTCCCTAGGGCTCTTAGCTGTAAAAGACAGAGTCCTGGTCTCAGTAGACAGATCCTCAGACATCTCTGCAGGGTTCTTGGAGCCCTCGAAGTAGATGATGCCTTTGCTTGTTCTCTGCAGATTGGTTTTCAAGGATAGGAATCCAGGAATCCAAGTTATCCACAAACTCCTTAATATTTATGATTACCTTGTGAACTGTCATGTTTCCAGCTTAGTTTAGGAATGATAATCTGCAAAGATCTCAGCCAGAGTTGAATTTGTTGAAAGCTTCTACATAAGGGTCCCTTTCCTTTTAGTTATAAGGTTATGTAGACTTCTGTGTCCCAAAACCTCACCAGAAAACCCTCCTAGCCACTTTGGAAAATAGTCTGGCAGTTTCTCAAAAGCTTAAACATTGGGAAAAAAAAAAAAAAGCTTAAACATTGAGTTACTGTATGATCCAGCAGTTCCACTCCTGCATATACACCCGAGAAATGAAAATGTATGTTCATACAGTAACTTGTACACACATATTTATAGCAGCATTATTCATAATAACCAAAAGATGGAAGGAACCCAAATGTCCATCAACGGATAAATGACTAAATGAAATGCGGTGCAGCCATACCATGGAACATTATTCAGCATTAAAAAAGGAATGAGGTCCTGATGCATGCTACAACATATGTGAACCCTGAGAACATTATGCTAAGTGAAAGAAGCCAGACAAAAGATTACATTTTGTATGATTTCATTTATATGAAATATTCTGAATAGGCAAATATGTGGAGATGGAAAGAAAGCAGACTAATGGTTGCCTAGGGCTAAGGGAGAGGGGATGACTGCTAATGGTTGGGTTTTCTTGAGGGGGGTTATGGAAATGTTCTAAAATTGTAGTGATAGTTGCATACTCAATATACTAAAAAAAAAAAAAAAACCCACTGATTTGTACATCTTAAAGGAGTGAATTATATGGTACGTGAATCATGTCTCACAAAGCTGTTTAAAAGAAAAGCGTCCTTCAGGGACTTTCCATTTCAAGTCAGAGCTAGTTCAGCCGGTGAGGGGAGGGGGCCCGGACAGTGGAGCAGAAGCCAGAAAATACTTTAAAGCGGTACTGCTCCAAATGTGGTTTGTGGGCCAACTTCCACTGCTCCAGCCTTCTGACACCAACCTCTGACAGTGTGAGGGACTGCGAGAGAACGTAAACCAACTTCAGCGCCGACCCACTGCAGAGGTGAGCTGATTATTTCTTTTCTCGTACACTCTGACGCCAGCCCCTTATCTCACCCTGGACTGGCACTTTAAGTAGCTCTGCTTCAGGGGTCCCTTAATCCTAAAAACCTCATTTAATAGATGAGGAGGCATCTGGAGAAGAGGGGTGACAAGCCTGAGGTCATAAAGCTGATTAATGCTCTTAGGGCAGGAACTCAGGCTGTCCAGTGTCTTTACATTTCAGCTCTGGCTTTAAGTCAAATTAGGCCGAAAAGCTGGGGGTGGAGATAAAGAGGGTTTTCTAAGAGAGGGATCATGTCTCAGTCTCTGATTCCTTGGGTGGTTAATTAAGGACTCATCTAGAGAAATCTGCTGTTGTTTCCTACTGAGCTTTTCCACCTTAGCTTTTTCTTGGAAGCTAATGAGGTAGGAGGGATATAGGGCTCTTTGCCCTCCTGGGCCCTGTTTTCTGAAGGAGGTATTCAGAAGGGATCAAGGACTTTAATGGCCCAATGGAGGAGGAGCATATAGCACAGGGCCAGCCAGGGTACCACTCAGTTGTCAGACTGACTTTCAGGGACTGCCTTTCCCACACCCAGTATCTTCCTACCAAACACCATTGTGTCCCACCCAAGTCTCCCCTTTCTGAAGTGCTCCCAAAATAACCTCTCCCTCTACATCAGAACAAACCCAGGAAGGTTGTCAGCCAGATGCAGGTGTGAATGTACTGAATCATTTAGAATTTTCTCCTAACACTGATGGGTCCAGTTCAATAATATCAACTGTTGTCAGTGGTACGTACATGAAGGATCGTATAATTCTCTATATTTAAACAATTTTCAAATAAAAGAAGGTTTAAGTAAATAAAGAATGTTAGGATCAATAATAACAATAATGTAATAGCTGGCAGGATGTTTAGCAATACTTCTCTGTGCACTGCAAAGAATCCCCGTGGAACTAGACTTCCCTCTTCCCAAGTCACTCTCGGTAGGTTTCATCATTCTTGTCACTGCAGGCTCTTCCTGTCTTGGCTCAGCTCTCACCCTGTTTCTTTATTGTCTTCAAGCAGTTGGTTCTCTGCCCTGGCTGCACAGCAGAATCCTCTGGGAAGCTCTGAAAAATCCTGATCCTTGGATGCTATTTCCCAAAGATTCTGATTCATTTCGTCTGGGGTGGAGTCCAGGTGTCTGTAATTTGTCCTGACACTCTCCCGTTAGTCTAATATGCAGGCAGGGCTGAAAACCCCTGTAAGGTGGTGAGTAGTCCCTGGATTTGGGCTGCGAACTCCTGTCTGCCCGGCTGACCTGCTCTAAGCCACTAACGAAAATGCTCATTTACTGGTGTGGCTTTGTAGCATGACCGCATGAGCGTATGTGGTCACCGTCTAGAACGCTAGCGGAACATGGCACATAGGCTGTCTTGGCCTCAGAGTTGGCCAGGATATTTTCTAGGGCCCTTTGTTTTGTTGTTGGTTATTTTAAATAATTAGCACATTCCCAGGCAGTTTAGACACTTTGTCATTTTATATGTCTGTCAATATAGGTGAAATGATTACTCAGTAAAATGCTGGTTTTACTTACACGTGCACGCTTTTGTTTTCTCTGACTCAGCCTTATTTAACAAATTCAGTTTCCAAAAGTAAGATCAATCTTCCTAAGAATGCTTTGGGCAGCTCAGTAAGTAATGGACAGGGAATGGATGGAATAAAAACAAAGCAACACAACAACAAAAACACACTGTGGATGGAGAGCAGTTAAAAAGCATAATTAGTCCTATGGTAAGAGGATTATTCCTTTTGGGACAGCTTTCAACCACACAAGAATCACAGAGTTCATTTAAGCAGCATCTTACCAAATTTTTGAGTACAGATGATTAAATACTTGAGAGAAGACTGGAAGATGAAATATTCTAGGCTCTTGACGATTATCAAGACATTACAATAAAGTAAATGTGAAATGTAAATGATTTTTTAAAAGGTATTTGTGTGTCTTTTTTCAGTTTTCTTTTTTTCTGGGCAGGAAACTAAAATCTTTTCATGAGCCGGCTTGGTTCAGTATGGGATATGTGGCAGGCACTGAGAGAAGGGTTCTGGGTTATGGTTGTTTCTGCAGATTAGCAAATTAATCTGCTCCCAGAATAGCTAGGGAGAGTCAGACTACCTGATTAACAGGGTGAATTTTATTTTATTTATTATTTTATTTTGTTTTATTTTTTTAACAGGGTGAATTTTAATTTGTTTCTAGATCCAAAAAAAGTTTGTTAATGAAATTTGCATTTTAAAACAGATGACTTCTAAATCAGGACAAGAAAATTCTCTTTCAGGATAAGGAGAAATCAGTTTCTCTACTTTTTGGAAGGTGATTAAGGATAAATTAGGGGGAAGGAATAGCTCAGTGGTAGAGTGCCTGCTTAGCATGCATGAGGTCCTGGGTTCAATCCCCAGTACCTCCATTAAAATAAGTAAATAAATAAACCTAATTACCTCCCCCTTCAAAAACAAAACAAAATTAAAAATAAATAAGTAAAATATTTTCAAAAAAGGATGTTAGATATAGTCCATAGGTAAATATAAAATATATGCTTTACTATTTTCTCTGGTTTTAGTATTTTTATGAGGATAATGTTATCAGATTTCTCTGTTATTAAATTTCTGATTATTTTATCTCACATATACTTTATTCATACACACACTCTCACATATATTGTACAGACAGGATTGCCTTCTGCTCCCAGATCTCAAATAAAAGCATCTGTGAAGCTTTTCTGCTGGAAACAGAGCCCTTATTAATGAAATTCGCATGAAAACCATTTATTTTAATACATTATGTATTGAGGCATAATCAGCTTTACATATTTTAACATTTTAAGTGTCTGTTTTCAGTGTAGCACAGCTGGGACTATATGGAAATATTATTGAAAGGAAAATATTTAATTAATAAAGCAGATTGGATGTTGCTTTTATCTAGAGTGAAGGCAGTACCAGAAAATCACACTCCTTCATTGGTAGACAGCACTCAGGATAGAGAAAACAGTTCCCCAGTCAGAGAGGAGCCACAATTTAAGTATTTTGAGGCATTATTGGAAAACCTTTTTTGTTTGCTTGCTTGTGTGTTTTTTTAAATAAGCATTACTTTGGCTTTGTCAGGCATAAAGTTTTCTTTTTTCCTATGAAAGTATTAATTTGCCACTTTTTGTTCATAAATTGACTCCATTCTTCTTTAGTTAGAGACACATTTGAATAGGATACTGCGTATCTGTTTAAGGTATTTGTATTGGTGTTGCCCCATTTCCATCAAGGCTTCTTTGCATGATCAGAGCCCTTTGTTGATGCCAACTCGAATAGCATTGACTCGAGATGGCATATGTGTGTGCTGCAAGCCACACATAAATAAATTGTTGTGACTCACAGTACGTGCAAAGGTCACTTTCTTATATTTACGCTCTCTTGCTCTTTTTTACATTTTTGCATAATACAAACAGTTAACCTCACCATTTTAATTCTTGTGCTTTACCTATCATTGCTCACAGACGCCAAGGACTTACTGCTGTGCTAACACTGAAGACTTGGAGGCAGTCATTCACCACGTACACAGCCTGTACCCTTCTGCTCCGTTCCTGGCAGCAGGGGTTTCCATGGGAGGGTAAGGTTTTTCCTTTCTCGAATGTCTGGGAGGGAAGTGGGCTTAGTGAATGCCTCTTTCAGATGACTGTAAGCTACATGGACATTTAAAAACAAATGTTTATTTTGATCGTATTTTACCACGCATGGTTAAATGAAGGAAGGGATTAATTCAGGAAAATTTAAATATTTTCCTGGACTACTGGTCTCTGTGGTGAGAAGGATACGAGTACCTCCTTGGGGTCCTTGGGGTCTGGTGAGCCTGAAGGCTTGTCTGACCCCCATGGTGTTGATTTCCCTCACGCGGCGGCAGCCACATTGACCTTCAGGTCCCCCGATGTTTTCTCAGCCATCCTGTCCCCATCCCCACGTTCTCCAGGGCTGTTCAGAAAGCTGAACTTGTCCCATGACTTTCATCATTCTGGTCATGGAGATAATCACTTATTGCTCTCTCCAACTGAAGAGACCTTCGAGTTAGTTTTTCCCCCAGATGCTGGTCTTCTTGTTCTTGTCTTGCTTAGTTTTGATGCTGGGCAGATGGACCTACCCTGGAATGCTCTCCTAGAACCTGTGAAATTGTTTGTAACCCACTACTGCAGCTGTTATCTTAAGCAAGTGAATATCATAATTTGTGCTGCCAGCATAGGGGTTTTGGGGGAATTTTTAATGCCATGTATGTATTTAGGCTCATTTCTACTACTAATTGTTTATATTTTTTGTTCTAGTAACAGTGAATTTAATAAAATTCAAAACTTTTATTACATGACATTTTGCTATACTTAGATTACCTAAACCATTGTCCAAAATTGGCAAACCCGTGAGATAAAAAATTGATATTTTTTCTTAATTTTGTAATCGATTTATCTGCCATTTTGACTTTCAGAACATCTCAGAAGCATATTTACTTGAAAATGAGCAGCTTTATAAATGATAGACTCTGAAAAATAGGCTTTAACCACAGCTTTTTAGATTCTTGATAAACATAAAACTAAGAAGAAAAGAATACGTTTTTTCCATTAGCATGGAAGGTCTGACTTGACCTACTAAAGCAAGAAATCCGAATCAGCGCAGAAAACCCAGGCAGAATCTGTGGATTGTGCTTCAAGGACAGTATTTTGCTTCTCTTTCTTTTGTGCCATAATGAGAACCTTAAAGGACAGCATGTCAGCCGAACTTTTTTTTCCCTTAATCGTATAAATTCTTGACTTTTTAAAGGCCAAACCTTACATAAACAGGCCCAGATTCTCTATTCAGAAGCTTCTAGGAAATGCCTATTCATGTCGAATTGAGGCCTCAGTGCCTGAAGGCAGAACTTGACCATTAGCCTTTGCAGCTGGCTGAATATTAATGTCTTGTAAGTTGTTCGAAGGGAGCACCCTTTTTAGCTGCCTAGCACTGTGACGCGTTCCCAAGTGGGTTTACCACTCAGGGTGTCTTTCACCGCTCAACACATTTTTTTTTCTTTTGGAGATGGAACACACAAAAGCGACTGTCGAAGATCCTTATGCCCAGCACCCCTCCCTGCTCCAGATGGGGTAATCCCCAGGCCTGTGATGCCTGGGGCCAAGTCAGGGTTTTGAGCCAGAACTGAGTGTCTCCCAGGAATCCCCACTGCTCGAGACACGGTCAGATTCCAGTCTTCTGATGAGTTGGTAAACTAGCTTTAAAAATGTATAGAAACTTCCAAATACATATAAAAGTAAAAAGAAGAATATATATTTATCACCCAGCTTCAGTATCTGTCAACTCATGGATAACCTTGTTTGTCAGTATCACCACCCACCCATACCCTTCCAACTATTTTTAAATAAATTTCAGACATCTTGTATAAAGATTTCAGTAAGTATCTCTAAGAGGGAGTCTCTTGGGGGGAAAAAAACAACACCTAAACATAACTAACAATAATTCCCAAATATCATCAAATATTCAGTCAGTATTTCATTTCCCTAACCTCATCACATTCACTCTGCAAGCCATTTGGGTTGGAAAAAAAAGAATTGGAGAGAATTTTTGCCCATTTCTCCTATTTCAGAACCTGGGCAATTGGAGAAATAAAGAATGGAAATTACGAGAAACAATTTAGATCATCATCCTTTCTCTTAGTTCACAATGTCAGACTTAGATTTCTGACGTTAGCAATACGTTAAACTATATTCTTGTCCTTCTTACCAAACTAGAACTAGAGTAGAATCAGAAACATTGAGCAAGAGGAAAATATGTGATAAGAGAGAAGGACAAACAACAGGAGAGGTAGGAAGAGGAAACAAGTGATTTTAGGGGCCAATTGCTCTGCCACAATTCAGAAAGTCTAGCTAGACTCGGGACCCTTAGAGAGAGACTTGCTGTACAGAGCAAGGATGCATAGGCAACTAGAATGGCCACCCAGACCAATTACTCAGAATCTCTGGAGGTGAGGCCCAGGCATCTATAACAGTTTTAAAAACTCCTCTGGTTATTTCAATGTGCAGCCACATTTGAAAACCACTCCTGTGATCTGTCATCTATGCCACAGGTTGGCAAACCACAGATCGGAAGACAAATCTGGCCAGCTGTTTTTGTACAGTGCAAGAGCTAAGAATGGTTATTTTATTTTTTAATGGTTGGAAGAACCAAAAAAAGAACTATTTCATAACATGTGAAAAATGTATGAAATTCAAATTTCAATGTCAACGTGCAATGTTTTATTGAGACACAGCCATGTCCATTCATTCATGTATTGTCTACAGCTGCTTTGGAACTACAATCACAGAGTTAAGTAGTTGCAACTAAGAACATTTACTATGTGGCCTTTTTTGCCTAAATTTGCCTAAAACAACCCTCATACAGTAAGTTAAATGCTCAACTGGAAGCTCGGGCTCAGGGAATTGCAAATTTTTAATAAATCCCCAATGTCATTTTGAAAAAAAGAAAACCACTCTTACAGTAGAGTTTTCTTGTTCTACTTCATAGAAAGATACACATGTGAGTAATAACTGTATGCTTTGATCCATTCTCAATATAGCTGGCTGCAAGATAAATATGTCTGTGAATGTAAGGAAAGAATGAAGATATTTGCATGGTTTTCCAAGACAAAGAACTTAAGCACTGGTGTATATTTTTCTTCTCCATAGTTAAAGTCCACAGTTAGAAATGGGTGTGTCTTGAGAGAGAAAGCAAATTCATCACTGAGTGTCCTGTTTTTTCTTATTTTAGAATGCTGCTTTTAAATTACCTGGGCAAAATCGGGCCAAAAACTCCTTTGAAGGCAGCTGCAACTTTTTCAGTTGGTTGGAATACTTTTGCTTGCTCGGAGTCATTGGAGAAGCCACTGAACTGGCTGCTTTTTAATTATTATTTGACAACTTGCCTCCAGTCTTCTGTTAATAAGTGAGTCATCTTTAACACCTGATGTCTCCAAACTTTTTGGATTACCTGCCACAACAGTAAAACGTTTTCAAGCATAACACTGCTAATATATGTATGTTTATGTGTATGTTAATATGCATGTACTACTGCACCAAAATATTCTATCTGTTGTCAGTATATACAAAAATAAAAAGATTTTAAGTATAAGCTAACAATATAGATAAAAGTTCTAATGGTTTCTTTCTGTACGCCAGTGAATTACCTTGTACAACCTCTGGGCTATGTGTCACTTTGAAGATCACTGTTTCATCACTTAAGTTATTCTAAAAGAATAAAAACATTGGTATCAAATGTGTTGAGTAACGTAGGCTATTTCCCTGGATTTCCTACTTGTTGCTAATCTTATCAATACCTAATTCCCTCCTAGGTAGTAAGTAATGTAGTGTTTTCAGAGCTGAATAATAAATATGATTTTTTGAGCACATGCTTGTGAACATATTATGTTTTAGAGGCATAAGAGAATGCCTCTAAAAGATGGATATTCTCAGTCTCACGTTGTTAACATTACCAAAATACCGTCTTTGCATTAGTTTTTCTGAAATTTTTTATCTTTTAACAGTTAAATGGTATGGTAACAAAGAACCTGGAGATGTTTCTGTTTATTTTTTGGTGACTGTTACCATGCATTTTTAAGTGAATTGACAAATTTAAATATAAGCTCTGAAATAAAAAGTACAGTTAATTTGTGCATGACTTAGTTGAAAGCCATAGTTATCCCAAAAGTTGACATGAAACGTTGGATTAAACTTAACCTATTTGTTAAATTACAGATGTTGATTATAAAATACTGCTAAAAATACTACAGAATCATATCATTAATTACTTGTGGTCAATGAAATGGGGGACAGTAGCAAGAAAAGTGAAGATAATGATTTGAATTAAAATATGGGTTATATAAGAAAAATGATCAATATTTTAAAATAAGTATGCAAAAAATGTAAATTCTAATTTTCAGTATAGCAATTTAAAAAGTAAGATAAATATCAGTTGATTTACCCAGTTGAAAGCTCTGGCTTAAGTAAGGCCTTTTTGGCCAGTTTGGTACAATGGCATCAATGTGTAGTACGGTTTGTTATGAAACAGGACTTTTGTTTATTATTACAGAACTGGTTCATTCTTCCTCAATTAAGAAAAAGTACTTTTAAAAAATGTCTTCAGGACAAATATCAAGGTAGTCCTGCCATGTCTGATTAAGTAAATATTTATAGAGTAACAACTTTAGGCTCTGGGCTAAGTTACTACTTATTATTATGTATTTTAGGTTTATGTGAAATGGGAATGACCTTAATTTTTTACTTTTGAAATTCTTTTGTCCCAGGCACCGGCATATGTTTGTCAAACAAATTGACATGGATCATGTCATGAAGGTGGGACAGAAACTTTATGTAATACTTTTATTTCCTTCTTTGATTTCAAGAATAAATATAATTGGTTTTTGTTTTTCAGGCTAAATCCATCAGAGAATTTGATAAGCGATTCACTTCAGTCATGTTTGGCTACCCAACAATCGACGATTACTATATGGATGCCAGTCCAAATCGCAGACTGAAATCAGTAGGGATTCCAGTGTTGTGTCTGAATTCTGTGGATGATGTGTTTTCACCCAGGCATGGTAAAATTAACATCTTTGTATATATTTTGATGTGAATTAACTGTTTTAAAATATTGTTCTTTTTAGGAAAACACAGTGGTAAGAAATAAAATGTCAGTCATTTAATGTCTTCCACTTTGATAAACATAAAATAAAAATAGCTAGATACTCATAATTTAGTATCTAAATGTCTCGGATCGCTTTAAAGATTTTCAATAGACCCTTATCCAGTCTACTGTGAGAGTCTTAGAACAAATTTTGACTCTCAATATTTTACTTTTCCTCATTTTTATAACCTTTCCTTCTTATCAAATAACTGTTTGGACAAACTATGTTACAGTATCTTTGCCTCAAGAGAACATTGTCATCACTTGTCTTTTCTTCCTAAGGTTCTTATACAGAAGGCTTTGGAATTCTTTCTCCCCTTTTAACCTAGAGGAGAGCTCGAGACTTTATTAATATGATGTCCTTGAATATTTCAATGAGTGTAGCACATTTGGACTACAAGGTTATATTTTGGACTGTAGGGTTATATTTGAAGGGAAACAATCTGTTTTCCTCTTGGATACTGTTAAAGAGAAAATTATGCCCAAATTAACTTCCTTGCTCTCTTAATTCAAGAAATGTGGAATTTTGTAACAGATACATATGCATGTGTTCATACATTAAAGCAAAATAAGATTCCTAAAAGTATATCATACTATCTTAAGGTAAGTAGACTTGACCTCTGATTTTATTTCTAATGAAATTTCACAAAGCTTTTTATAAAACTTTTTCTCCATACTTACCCCCATATTATTTTTAAAAACATTTTCTCCAAGTACTTCATTTAAAAAAATTATTCTGACTACAAACACAGCACAGTATGTATTGTCAAAATTTCAGAAAATCCCCAAAGTATGTTTTAAAAAAAAAATCACTTACCATCTCTCTAGGGGATATCATTTTATTGTGTGATTTATGATTAAATCACAGGTAAGTTTAGATAGCTAGTGCTTTTGGTCTTTGACTGCAAATCAGAAAATTAAACTGTGAACTTGGATATCAGCTGAATTATACAGAGATTGTTTAGCCTGTTTTCATTGGATTAACGAAGGAAGTCTAGTATTTCTCCATCTATTTTTATATTTCACGGACCCTTCTTCCACCAACAAAAATTTCCCAGCGTTTAACTTGACTCGCTCGATGGAAGTTTAAACTCATTTCTTATTCTTTCCCAAGCCTTTAAAATCGCCACATTGAAATAGTGGACAATTGTGTGCATTCTGAGAGCTCAGGCAGCCAGCGTCTTTCACATGACTTGAATGTGGCCCAGCCTTTTGTTTTTCTGATATGGCTGTAGCTATCAGTGTGCTAGAAATTCCTGAGTGTGTCCAGAGTGTGAAATTAGGGTTCTTAGTAATTCTGTCAGAGGCAAATGAAGCACTGTAAATCTAAGCCCTTAATGTAAGGTGAAAAAGGAAAAGCAAAATTAGTCTCTTTCATTTCATCTGCTTCTCACACCCAGTCCCAAGATAGATGTTTGTTGTTAAGTGTGGCTGGATAAGGATTTGAGTTCAGGACTCCTTTGGGACAAGGACTTGGCTTCCTAGGCCTTGACGTAGGGTTTCTAGGTTTATTCTTCAAGGAATGTTGTGAGGGGTTCAATGTAGAGCATCATCTAAACAAGCAGTTTGGGCCCAGCAGCAGCTCTGTCTTGGAACCTATAGTGTGTCAGCTTCCTTTCCTTCATTGGGAATGAAGGATGAGGCAGATCTTACCTTTAATGAACTCATTTACCCCTAAGACTCTGTTTAGGATATGAAGATCTAATTGCATCAGCCACATTATCTTACTTAGGGATATAAGATTTAGCAGTATCTGAAATCAAAACACTTCTCATGCCAGGTTGTGATCTAGTATAGATCTTAAATAAAAACATTTTCACTGTTTGAACTCTAAGCCTGGGGGGAAATAAAAATAAAACAACTTTAATTAATATCCTCTAAAGTTTTTACTCAGCAAAGATATTGTGGAGCATTTGAAGAGACTGTCATTATTGAGGAATTAGTTAAATACAACAACTATATTTTCAAAATGAAGTTTTTCTTTCTCCTGACTATAAATAGAAATTCAGAGAAGAAAAAAAGAAAAAAATAATCACCAATGTTTTACCACTCAAAGATAAACTCTGTTACCACTGGGAGTATTTAATGCCATTTTTTTTGCTATCTGTATATGTTTTTATAAATCATATCTATAATTTTGAATCCTTAATATAGCCACTAGTTGGCCTCAGGAATCTAATTTCTTGTGAAGTTAACCAAAACCATACAAAATCTCTCACAAAAGTGAAAAGATTAATTTGTTTTTTTCCTTGATGTAATACTTAAGTGGAACTCTTATAGCATGATGTTAATATTCACCATTTCTTGAATTACTTAATTTCTCAAAGCAAGACTGGGTCTATACTTTGGTGTAATGATTCAACACTTGGATTGATTCTTCCAAAAATATTGGCTCAGTACATAACTGTGGACATGAACTGTTTTAAGAATTTAGGTTGTTGATATAAGTTAGTCAGGCTTACGTTAGCCCTACTCATTACAAATATTTGTTTGTTCAGTGTTGTTTTGGTTTATAATGAATGGAAATCAAAGGCATACACTTATCCTAACTAAAACTGGTAATAATTCTACATTTTTCTCTCCTTCTCTTCTCTTACCCTCCCATTTTTCATCAAGCTATTCCAATAGAAACTGCTAAGCAAAACCCCAATGTTGCTTTGGTTCTTACTTCTTATGGAGGCCATATTGGTTTCCTGGAGGGAATCTGGCCAAGGCAGTCCACTTACATGGATCGCGTCTTCAAGCAGTTTGTCCAAGCCATGGTTGAACATGGACATGAACTCTCTAGCATGTAATTCTTCAGGTACATTTTGTCTGGATCACCATATAAGGGCAGCTCAGCTTAGTGCACAAATCTTAACTACTGTATATAAAGCAAATAAGCCAGCAGGTGGTGAAGAGGTCCAGAATGACATGCAAAAAGTACTCTTTGGAGAAACAAAACAACTTTGTAGCAAGAAACAAAACATAGATTTAGATGATAACTTACATAGATTTTATTTTTACTATGCCTTACCAAGTATGACCTTAAATAAAGTAGTACAAACATGGAATTGCACTTAACCAAAACTATTGTATAAAAAGATTTTAATTCCTCAGGGTTTTAATTAGGCTACTATTTTTTTAGACTACTTGTTTTAGGTGATTTATGGTACTTTAATAATTGTTAAGAGACTGGTTATTTGAATGTAAGTTATAAGTTGGCACATTCCTAAAGATATTTATACCTAATGATGGTAACAGAAACAAATAAAATACAACGCACTGAATCTTTTATGTATTTTAACTTTAAAAGGTAAATGCAAAATGATGGACTGACTTCTATACATGCTCTTTTACTCTGATAATATTAAATTACGGCTAACTTATGTTTTATAATGATTATAGTTTACATGCTTATTTTTAAAATAGTATATGTGCATACGTATATATCATTATAGTAAATAAATTCTACCATTTAAAATTGTTCCTTTGTGAGTTTTTATCTACAAAAAAGTAATCCTTAGAAAGTAATTTATCATAATTTCATAAATGAATTAGTAAGAAATTTGAATTAAAACTGTTTCATTTCACTATTTCCAGAATATTGGTTTCACACCATTCATACCAATTAAAAATACTCTCAGCTACAGGAAACCCAGCTAACAGTGACTTAGAAATAACATTTTAAAATTATTTTGCATCACAAGAAGCCTCCAGGTGAGCAGGCCAGGGCTGATGTAGGTGTTTACCTGTATCATAAAAGGTTCTTTCTGTTGCCACTCTCTCTTTAGCAAGCAGCCTAGCTACTTACCTCCTAGACACAGGATAGCTGCTGCAGTGCAGACATCACATTTGTATTCAGAGAAGGAAAAGAGAGGAGTGGGACCAGACACCTCTGCCCTTTTGGGAAAGTTTGAAACCTTTCTCAGAAGACTTGCGCTTGTATCTATTGCCCAGAGCTGTGTCACATGGTCACCCTGGTTGAATGGGAGGCTGGGAAATGAAGTTTGTAAACTTTTTCAGTTGTAGTGGAGGCAGGCAAGGGATATCTTCCATACCATTCCACATCTTTTCCCTCCTCTTTTTTTTTTCCCACTATTTCCCTGTTTCCACCATTTATAAAATATGTGGATTTTTTGCCCAGGTATCACATTAAGAGAACCATATAATAAAAGCATATTAACACAAAATTATTTACTAAAAATGCCACCTTCTGGAGAGTTTCTGATAATGTACTTGTGGACTCCCTTGTAACTGTGTCTAGAACGATAGCACTGATAATACCAGTGATTTTTTTTTTTTTTTTTGGTCTATTCAGCAGTCAGTATGGTTCAGGTGGAGCTGATCCTGCCTTTCAGAGTTGTCTTCTAGATTTCAAACAAATTGTATCAGGAAGTTTGTCTAGCCACTGACCACTGTCAGAATCAGGGAGGTAGTTCCTCACCTCTTTCTACATACAAAAATTAACTGCAGCTAGCTGTGAACCTGAAACTTCTCTAAAAAAAAATGTAAAAAAAGAAAAAATTAACTGCAGCTAGATTAAAGAGGTAAACATTTGTAAAATTCATCCTAAGCAAAATATAAAAATGAGAAGCCATAAAGAACAAAACTGACAGATATGTTCATGTAAAGATTAAAAAAAAACTTCAGCCACTATATATAAAAATAGATTTTAAAAAGTTTCTGCTGTACAGCACAGGGAACTACGTTCAGTATCTTGTAATAACCTTTAATGAAAAAGAACATGAAAACAAATATATGTATGTATATGCATGACTGGGAAATTGTGCTGTACACCAGAAATTGACACATTGTAACTGATGGTACTTCAATTAAAAAAAAAACTTCAGTTCTACAAAATCACCATAACCAAAACTAAAATACAAATGACAGAGAAAAATATTTGTAATATACAAAAGGCTAATATATCAAATAGCTAAAAAAAACCCAAAATTAGTAATGAAATACCTGATAGAAAAATGGTCAAAAGGATATACAAAAGACACTTACAGAATAGTGGCCAATAAGTTTATAAAAAGGTGAACAATCTCACTAGTAATTTAGGAAATGCAAAATTTTAAAACATATTTGTGATCATCAAACTGAATTTACTAATATACGGGATGAATAATATACAATGTTGGTAATAGTGTGGGGAAGTAGTTACTCAAATTGCTGGTGGGTATGTGAATTAGCAATTATTTTCTGGAAGGCAAAAAAAATTTTGACAGTATTGAAATACTAGAGCAACTATATTTAACAATACTGTTTTGAAGAATATCCTATAGAAAAGGTAGCAAGGGTGTGTAAAGATACAGATTTGTTGCCACTTTGGACAATTAAGGTAACAACCTGTTTAGTAGGGAAATGGGTAAATTATGACACATTCACATGATATAGCCATCAAAAATAATGGGGTAGCCCTATTTCCGATAGGTTATTTAATGAAAAAAAATTTGTTGATTCATATGTATATGAGCTCGCTCATTAGTATAAACAAAAATAGAATATAGCTGTACATGCATATGACTGTGTATGTTACAGAGAGGGAGGTGAGTATTTTCAAGTGTCGATTCTTTTATGTGGAGGGTAAATTGTTCTCCCCAGCTGTTTCTCCATACGCTAGTAAGTTCTGAGAAAGAAGGGCTGTGTTTAATTATTTCTATATCCCAAGCACTTAGCATATTGCCTGGAACAGAGTAGATCCTTAGTCAACATTAGCTGGGTAATTGTGGTTTCTATAATGGTGAAAATACTATCTTGTAAGCCAGTTCTCTGTTCGGAGATTTTAATTTTAAGTATATCCTGGAATTTTTTTTCTAGCTGTGTCCTCAGTTTCTGTTGGTTATTGTCATCTTTTATGCAAAGCCTTCTTACAGAGCATTGGTTTTGAAGTAGGGATACAAATGAATACACTGGCTTTCTTTTCCTTCTTTCCTTTTTGCCAGTGTCTTAGACGTTTTTTCTATCTCAAACCCAGTGCATACACACACGCTTTGTTACAGACCCTCCCCAGTCAGTACCCACTAAGGGTCCTTCTGCCCCTTGTCTTTGGAGCCAGTAGAACAAGACCGGGTTTGGTTCAGAAGCAAAGGAAAGTTTTAGTCTTTGAGCAAAGAATGGAGAGGTATAGGCCTCCTCCACCCCAGAGCACACGCTCTCCATGGGCGAGGCTGCCTTATAGGGATCTCCTGGGCAGGGAGGGGATAGCTCCTGGGGCAGCTGAGCTGCGCTGCTCGCGCCCCAGACCTCAGCGCAAGAAGCACCGACTCAGCATACCGCCCGGCCCACCAGCCTGGGTTGAGGTGCGCGCGCAGCCTTCTGCACACGGCCCGCCCAGCTCCCGCGTCTGGCCGCCATTTCGCTGCAGGAGCTTCGGTCTGAACAGGGTTCGAGGCCTCTGCGCTCTGCTCCCTGTGAGCAAGTGAAACTAAACCAAACGGAAAGGAAAAGGGAAAAAAAAAAGGTAAGACTTTATTACCCAGATTCTATTTTTATTTCCTGGGAATTGTTAATGAGTTTTGCTGGTGACAGTTTTATAAAACAATACTTATTCTTAGGATATGCAATATCCTCTAATATTTTGTAGCCCATCCTAGTCTAGTCTGGTCTGTTTTATTTTTAACTATCCTGTTTTTACTTTTTAAATTAAAGTGGGAAAATGAAAAATTCTCATTAATTCTTAACTCTGAGCCATGGCTATATGGGACTCATTGCATTATTCTCTCTACTTTTTGTGCATAAAATTTTGTTATTGCTTTTTAAAAATTACTCTTAAAATGCACTTTTGACACCCACTAATGGGTTGCGACTTGCAGTTTTGAAAAACTCTGGAATTCTAGAAGTTACTAAAAGTTAAAAGAAAGACATCACTGTTGTCTATAGTTGTAACAGCTTCTTTGGTTATCTGTTTTCCCCCAGCGGACTGTAAGCACAGTGAGGACAGGAAACATATCTTCTTTGCTCTTCATCTTATCCCCTGGGGCCAGCAGTGTCTGCCTCATATTAGGTTTATTATTAATTAATGATACTTAATAATACTTGGACTTTAGGCCCTGACCCTCTCGTAATGGTACATCTTATATACAAATCAGCAGTGGGAACAGGAGGGATTTGTTAAAGCAGCCTATTTCCCCTGCAGACTTCAGTGTCAAAATGGTAATTTTAAAAAATCTCACTGTTACAGTGAACCTAACAAAGTGCTGGTCATAAGGTAAACACTCAACTTCTTAGGACTTAATTTGGAGTCAGTGAGGAAAATCACAGGGTCAGGTGACAAAGAATACTTAGGAAATGTGCTGTTTTAACTCCAGTTCTCACTTAAAGGCAGTATTTTGGCCCTAACCTTTTCTACAACCAAGCCCAGATATAGAATAGAAGCTGGTGTTCCTTCTACAATACAATGTTGATAGTAGTATTGATACCTAATGCAGTAAAGATTGCTGTATATAATTGATTATATTCTTTCTTTTAAATTTTATTTCTGAGCAAAGAGATTGATATTTATGTGTTCAGAGCCTTTTGATGATAAAAAATGTTTTCTGCTTTTGTCATATGCATTATAAAACTGTGAATTATTCAACTGTGCTGTTTAATCCCTCTTCTCCATACTGAAACTAAGAGATACTTTTTCTGGCTCTATCCTTCAACCACCTAAACATGGGAATTATTTTGAGAAAAGTAAAAGGCAAGAATCTGACAAGACTAACTTATCTCACTGAATATCTCTTTTAAATAAAGACAATAACTTAGATCAAAAAAGAAAGATGTCACAGTCGGTTAAGACCATGACTCAGTATTAACTTATTACAGGACAGTTTTATATCTGTTCCTTCTAGAAAGGGTAATCTTCCACCCAGATTTAGATACTGGTACCCAAGTTTTGCAAGCCGTACAATAATCATATCTACTCCATCTGTACTTCGAGTTTATCACTGATATATATTACCAAGGATTCCATACCAGCAGGATATGAATAGATAGACTAGCAGCATAGTAACAGATCTGAATGATCACAAAAGAGCATTATTCTGTTTTAAAATGTTAACCTACTAATTGATTTCTGTAAATTTTAAATATCCCATTTATCTGCTTTACTCTACCTATGGGCAGACAGTTTCAGATTTTTTTCTCTATTTTTCCAAGTTCAAAATGAAGCATGTTTAGTGTTTAATTCCTGGATTCTGATTATACTTTATTTCTCCTAATGCCATACAAAAGTTTTCCAGTATGGCCTTTGAAACCTCTGGGTTTTCTTATCAGAGTTCAAGGGACCCTTTGAGAAACATGATGTAGAATAAACTATTATATATGTTTTCATGATATATATTCTAGAATATATGAATAACTATTAAAAATATAATAGATATCAATATATAAAGTAAAAAATGTCTAATATTCTCTTTATATACCTAGAGCTCTTTATAATCATTTATCATAGTTCCTAATATTTTTTTTAAAAAATTTTTATTGAAGTGTAGTTCATTTATGATGTTAGTTTCAGGTGTGCAGCAGAGTGATTCAGTTATACATACACATACGTGTATTTTTTTTTCTTTTCAGATTCTTTTCCATTTTATGTTATATAAGAAATTGAATATAGTTCCCTGTGCTATACAGGAGGTCCTTGTTGTTTATTTTATATACAGTATTGTGTGTCTGTTAATTCCCAACCCCTAATTTATCCCTCTCTGCTCTTTCCTCTTTGGTAACCATAGTTTGTTTTCTATGTCTGTGAGTCTGTTTTGGTTTGTAAATAGAATTTGTATTTTTATTTTTTTACATTCCACATGTAAATGATATATGATATTTGTGTTTCTCTGTCTGACTTCACTCAATATGATAATCTCTAGGTGCATCCATGTTGCTGCAAATGACATTATTTCATTATTTATGGCTGAGTAATATTCCATTGTGTATATATACCACATCTTCTTTATCCAGTCATCTGTTAATGGACATTTAGGTTGTTTCCATGTCTTGGCTATTGCAAATAGTGCTGCTGTGAACACTGGGGTGCATATGTCTTTTCAAATTATAGTTCTCTCTGGCTATATGGCCAGGAGTGGGATTGCTGGATCATATGGTAAGTCTATTTTCAGTTTTTTAAGGAACCTCCATACTGTCCTCCATAGTGGCTACACCAATTTACATTCCCACCAAAAGTGTAGGAGGGTTCCTTTGTCTCCACACCCTCTCCAACGTTTATTGTTTGTTGACTTTTTAATGATAGCCATTCTGATTGGTGTGATACCTCATTGTAGTTCTGATTTGCATTTCTCTAATAATTCATGATATTGAGCATCTTTTCTTGTGTTTGTTGACCATCTGAATGTCTTCTTTGGAGAAATGTCTATTTAGGTCTTCTGCCCATTTTTTGATTGGGTTTCTGTTTTGTTTGTTTGTTTTTTATATTAAGCTATATGAGTTGTTTGTATATTTTGGAAATTAGTCCCTTGTCAGTCATGTCATTTGCAAATATTTTCTTCCATTCTGTAGGTTGTATTTTTGTTTTGTTTATGGTTTTCTTTGCTGTTTTAATAGGTCCCATTTGTTTATTTTTACTTTTATTTCCATTACTCTAGGAGCTGGTTCAAAAAAAAAATATTGCTGTGATTTATGTCAAAGAGTGTTCTGCCTGTGTTTTCCTCTAGGATTTTCATGGTATCCAGTCTTACATTTAGGTCTTTAATCCATTTTGAATTTATTTTTGTATTTGGTGTTAGATATTGTTCTGATTTCATTCTTTTACATGTAGCTGTCCAGTTTTCCCAGCACCACTTATTGAAGAGACTGTCTTTTCTCCATTGTATACTTGCCTCCTTTGTCAAAGATTAATTGACCATAAGTGCACAGATTTATTTCTGAACTTTCTATCCTGTTCCATTGATCTATGTCTATATTTGTGCCAGTACTATACTATTTTGATTACTGTAGCTTTGTAGTATAATCTGAAGTCGAGGGGTGTGATTCCTCCAGTTCTGTCCTAGTATTTTTAAGATCATTTCTGGGGAAAGAAATTTGGGCTTGAATTCAGAGAACTTGAGAGTGATTCTCAGCTCTGCTACTAATTCACCATTTGACCTGAGGCAAATCATTTATTCTTTCCAGACTTCAGTTTCTTTATAAAGTGCAGAAGGTCATGTCAGTGTTACAGAGTTATTATGAGGATTGAAAAGATAATACATATGTGAGAAATGCTTTGTGAAATATTAAAGTGCTGTAGAAATGCAGTAAGTTGCTACGAAAAGATGTTTACTATTATAAACCAAATCAAAACCAAATGACATTTTATTACTAATGTAGCTTTCTCTATCAAAATAGCATGAGGTCCTGGGTTCAATCCCCAGTACTTCCTCTAAGAATAAATAAATAAGTAAATCTAATTACCTCCCCCCACCAAAACAAACAAATAAAACCACATTGGGTTTAGGGTAGGAAAAAAAGCACATGTTGATCTGTATGGTGATGTTAACCTTGATCCTTTGGCTGAGGTCGCGCCTGCCAGTATTTACCATAGTAAAGTTACTAATTTTTCCTTTGTCATTATGTAATATTCTGGGGTGTTTCTGTTTAAACTCCCCCCCCCCCCACTCATTGGTGGCTCTTTTCTTGCCTGCAGCAAGATACTGTGGTGTTCTTATGGTGATTTTCTATTTCCCACATTCCTTCTGTTTATAATCTGAATTCTTCTGAAAGAAAAGTGTTGTCACTTCTCTCCCCAATCCACCCCATTTCTTTATTTGTTCAGCTATTGTCCTTAGTATGAGCTCATGAACATTTGTTTTTACTTTGGGTCATAACTCAATGCTGTCATTATTTTGTTATTCAAGTTGTTTCAGTTTGGGAGTTCTGGATGGCTTCTGTGTCCTTTTGATATACCTTTTTATTTTTATTTATTTTAAAAAAATTTAAAGCACATTAGCACCACCAGATGCTCTAGGCTCATCTTTTCTTTTCCCTACTCAAGTCCTGGGATCAATTAGTTCTCCAAAGAGTCCTGGTTCCTTTTATTAATGAATGGTACTTAAAAATCAAGATCTGATTGCTAGATATGTGCATTGCTACTGAGGTCCCACTGCTTGTAGCCCCTTTCAATGGAGGTAGGAAAAATTATATATAAATACAATGCATGCACACACATCTATATTTATCTATCATCCATAAGTGAGCATGAGTCCATATTGACACTTCTGACTCCAATTTAGCGACACAGAACAAATTCCCTTTCCTTATTTGTAACTTCTTTCTCCCAGTGAGAAACCTAGCTCTGACTATCTATAATATATTCACTTATTGTTGAACAATACAAATAAAAGTAGATCACAAATAAAGTTATTTCAGAATTTCTAACCTACACCCCTATGAGAAACAAATTTACTAACTAGGGTACTTAACTCCTTTCAGTGAGGTTATGTGATTCATTCGTAATACTTTTAGATTCATTTGTTACCGTCTGTATTCTACCCTCATCTCCACATCCTGGTGGGCTTCTGTAATTTATATAAAGTCTACTCTTACAGGTTTTAACACATGCACAGAATTGTGTGTCCACTACCACAGTTTCCTATACAAACTTTCTATCACCTGACTAATTCTCCTATGATACATGCTAATAGAAATCCATTCTCTCCACCCCTACAGACCCTGGAAACAGTCGACCTGCTTTCCTCCCCAGAGTTTTTCGGTCTTTCCAGAATGTTATATAAATGAAATCATGCATTATATAAACGTTTTAGGTCTGGCTTCTTTTCCTTAGCCAAATGCATTTAAAATTCATCTACATTGTGTGATTCAGTAGTTCATTCCTTTTTATTTCTGAGCAGTATTCTATTGTCTGGATGTACTACACTTTGTTTATCTATTTACTTGTTGGAAGGACATCTGGGTTTTTTTCAATTCTTGTGACTAAGAATAAAGCTAGCATAAACATCTGCATAGAGGTTTTTGTGTGAACATGAGTTTTCATTTCCTTTGAGTAGATACCTAGGAGTGGGATTGCTAGGTAATATGGTAGGTGTATGTTTGACTGTATGTGAAACTGACCAGCTATTTTCCAAAGTGGCTGCACCATGTGCATTCCCACCAGGAATTTAGGAGAGTTCCAGTTGCTCTATATCCTCACAGCATTTGGTATTTTCATAGTCTCACTTTTTCTTTTCTTTCTTTCTTTTTTTTTTTAAGTTTTTTATATTCTAATAGGTGTTAAATAGGTAAATATTAAAACTAAGTCAGCTCAAGATATTAAAACTATGTAAATGTGTGAATTTTGCCATTATTTCAAAATGTATCAATGAAAAATATAAAAATATTAAGAAATATCGGAAACTGAGAGGTAGAGGAAGATTTGAGAATAATTAACTTGAGATAGTTGTTTTTATGGTCTTTATTTTTCTTATTCAAGCTGCTGGAAAGATTAAATGGTATCTTTGTAATTAAATGATAGGCAGAAGTCACTCTGCATGAAAAAAAAAAAAAAAAGAAGAAAATTTAGCCTGATTTTGATAACTGATGGGTATAACTCTCTGAAGAGGTAAAAAGAGAATGTGATCCAGAGCAAAGATGCAGCCATCTTTGGATTCGGCCAAAGAAAGAAGGAAGGGCCCCCTTTTCATTGTAAAGAGGGAAAGGAAAGAACCAGAAGTAGTGCAAATAATAGAGCATGTTTTTCTCTCTTCCAACACCTTCTCAACTTCAATGAAGCTAATCCAAAGGTCCTCCTTTCCCTTCTCTTTCTGTAATTCCTGTTTCTCTAAAAACTCCCAACCTTTAAAGATTTTTTATTGACATGTCCAGTCTCATACTACTCAAGTATGATGGCAGTGATATTAGCAATCATTCTAAATTAATATGCATTTTTTGAGTTTCAGAGTTGTATAGGATGTACTAGTATTAGGCTGTGATGTACTAGCATTAGACTGAGAACCACAATAATGGTGAAGTCAGACACATTTATGCTTTTCCATTTTACAAGGTAGATTTTGATAAGTATTACAGCAGGTATACAAAGTGCTTTGGGGATACAGGAAAGAGAAAATATAATTATGATGGGAATAAGGGTTAAGAGGGGCTTCACAAGGAGGTAATATTTAAATGAGATCTTAAAGGAAAGATTATACTTTTTGATGTGTACAGATGGAAGCAAAGGGAATGTATAAACTAAGTTACAGGAAAGAGAGAGAAAGCAAATTAAAGACAAAGCCATTTAAATCATTTTCCTTCTGTAACGATGTTATTCTCCCAATTCCTGCAATTAGTTAACTCTTCTTCCAACTTGACTTTTGGAGAGGGGATGTTTCAGTCTCAATCTTATGTCTCAGTGACCTCTGGGTGATTTCCTGCAGCTTCTTTGTACAAAGGAGAGAGGTATAAATGAAATTCTAGCTCCTCAGAGTAACAGAGGAGAATGGATACCTCTGGAGAACCCTGAGCACAAGATTTAGCAAATCTCTCTGGAGGCAGAAATTCATTTGTTGTAGTATCTCATTAGTTCCCTATCTGTCCTTCCTCTTAGTCTACGGCTAAAAAACAAAACGAAACAAACAAACAAACAAAAAACCCAACAAGCAAACAAACAAAAAAAACACTTAAGGTGGAAGTAGTTGATATCAGGCACAAGACAAATAACCAGGGCAAATTTTAAACACCATTTGAAAATTAATGTGTATCTTCTCCCACTTTTAATTTTAAGCCATATAAGCAGAAAGAGGACAAAAGCTAGTTGTGGACATAGTTAATAGTGTACCTATGTTGAATGTACCAATAGTTCACTGTTCCACTGGCTATCTGTAATTGTGGTTTTCATCAGCACTATTTACTGGAGAGAACCAATCATCAGGAAGTGAGAGCAGGACAAAAGCTTTCTCTGATTCATAAATGCAAAGATACGCTTTTTAGGTTTGCTATGTTACAAATCATATCTTTTCCCCAAATTGAACAGAGTATTTGGAACCTATGTGTTTACTTGAATCAAAGGCAAACCACTGAACAAAACTGAGTTAGGTCTTGTCCAGAATGTTAGAATATTTTGCAGTTAATCTATTTTAAGCCACCTACAAGGCATCTGGCAAAAGGAATTGGAAAGCCTGGCTTTTAGAAAGCCCTTTCCCTATACCCAAATCTTAAACTGAAGGCATTATAAAGTAATGTTAAAATAATTTACAATTTTCATTCCTATTTAGGGTTTTCCTTTTTCCTCTGTAGACTTTCCACTCCATTTATTCTTAACTCTGTTTAAGGCGTGGCTCTTGTGAGAGAATCTTAACTGCTTATTTAAACCCCAGTTTTACATGGACAAAAACAGCAGTGCCTATTATATGCATCACTAATTGGGAAATATTTCCCCCATGTTTCACTGACTGCTTGGGAATGAGGTGGAGACCAGTCGGAGGTAAACTGTTATGGCTCTAAAATGCCTGCTTCTGTCCCCAAAATCCTCCGAAGAAAGCTCAGAGTAACTGACTTACAACCTATTCTGGTTAGCAGATATTTGGTCATGTCCAAAATGTCCAAAAGACATTTGGTCCAAACCGAAAGGCTTTTGAAATTTGCTCCCGTCCAAAAAGTTCATGAGCATATTTGGTCCAAGACAAATGGTTTTGGAGAAGACCAAATATCAAGGACTTTTGGCATGGATCAAATATCTTATGGACATTTTGGACAGGACTAAATGTCCTGCAAAGCCTAGACTCCTGAAGTAAAAACGTTAAAATCTTCTGTTCAGAATCCAGAATAGCTCGCTCAAAGATGGGACCTGGATGAGAGAGCCATAACATTCACCAGCCATTTCAGAAGGGCTGGTTGTTATGGAGAGGGGTCACATGATTCTGCAATTCCTCAAGATGCTTCATCATGGCCAAATATGCAGAAAAAGCATCCATCGATTAATTACTGAAATCAATCTATAGAATTGCATATTATATTTCTCTGAACAGTATGATAGTGTTGAAAAAAAAAAATCCTGAACTTGGAATGGGAAACCAGTTAGAAGATCTGACCCTTTGGGTTATGAGCTGTGAGACCTAGGAAAAGACATTTAACCCCTCTGAAGTGCTATTAATGAATTGTTATAAGCATCAAATTAAATATATGAAAATGTTTGTTAACCAGCAAAGTGCTATTAAAAATTTAAGATATTATTAGGTGCTATTACTGTGACTGAAGTACTAAATTAGTATTTATTAGCCATGCTTTCTGAGGCTAAAGAAGGAATTTGTAGTAACTATTATTGCCCTCTCACTTCATGCCAGATACTCTTCAAAGTGCCTTAAGTGTATTTGTTATTTTGATCCTCCAAGAACACCCTTCATGTTTGATGGATGAGGAAACTGAAACACAAAGTTTGAGTAACTTTTCCAAGATCACTCAGAGAGAGAAGGGCAGACTCAGCATTCAAACTCAGAGTCTGGCTCTAGGACTCCCCTTTTCAGTCACTGTGTTACACTGCTTAAGGAGCTGTGAAGAACGTTGGAATGAAAAAGAATGTGAATACTACCTATGAAAAATTATTGGCAAAAAATTAAACTTTTTAGTTGTGTAAGCCCATTCATTATAGTAAACCTCTTTGTAGATATAAATGTCTCCTAGTGGTTCTGTTTCTTTGGAGAACCCAAGAAAGTGTATTGTTTTCCTTTAATCTACCAATACATTAAGATTCATATTAGCCAAACCCCTCAGCCGATGTACACTATTTCCAGCAAGAAGAAACAAAAAGTAATTGTCAAATGCCTTATTTGTGCACAGTTAAGGGAAAATACCCAATAAAAACAAATGCTAGGCCCCTGGCTCAAATCTTAAAACTGCCAAATGGAACCTAGATTCAGATTGCATATCTGTAGATTTAGAAAGTTCACTGGACAAAAGGTAGTTGCTGAATGAGCATTAATCTGTCCACGGATCAAGACACAAAGAGAACTGAAGCTCCAGTCTTGGAAATTCTTGTCAATTGTCTTTCCGTATTTTATTTTGGCTTCTAGAATGAAAATATTCCTTGTTGTAGAAATATTCCTTGTTTTTTTCATTTGTTTTTTGTTTGTTTGTTTTTAGAGGGGGGAGGTAATTAGGTTTTTATTTATTTATCTTTTAATGAAAGTACTGGGGATTGAACCCAGGACCTTGTGCATGCTAGGCATGTACTCCACCACTGAGCTATACTCTCCTCAGGCTGATTTGTTTTTCAGATGCATTTAAATTAACCCGAGAGGTTCCTCAGAGTGAAGGGCTCAGGGACAGCTCTGTCCTCAAATGGCCAGTTCTGCCACTATGAAGGCTGTTTATAATAAAGACAGAACAATCGTGGCCTAAGCTGCCTAGCAGTTCCCATTGTCCAGTACCTAGTTCTTCCCTGCAGCCAGTAGACAAGGGCAATTATTATGAGATTATAGCAGTGATTTGGAACAAGAGCTGATAGGGAAGTTTTGTTTTTGGAAGCAGATAGCTTACTGGAATTCTATTCCAGTCATCAAGATATTGGATGGCTTCTTACCTCCTCTCCCAGGGACAGGCTGATCTAGTGTGATGTGTTCCTTACTAGTAGTCCTGGGGAGACATAGGTAAAAAGTCTAATTGACCTTTCATTTTCCTGAGCCTCACTTTATGCAGGTGGAAATGCTGTCTTAGTTACAGTGATTTTAATATGATTGTCATATTTTAAAATACTCTTAGGGAAAAAATTGCCAAACTCAGAATGTACACTGTTTACTTTAGTCTCTTTAATTTGGCACAACATGGATATTGCATTGCCTGTTGTTACAGCAACACAAGATATGAGTAACATCCAAATGTCGGATAATAATTAATTGTTGGTGAGGATGTGGAAATTGGAACCCTTACACACTTAATATGCTCTTGGTGGGAAAATCTTCTGGTATAGCCACTTTGGAAAACAGCCTAGCAGTTCCTCGAAGTGTTAAAGGTAGTTACCGTATGATCCAGCAGTTCCATTTCTAGGTGTATACACAAGAGAAATGAAAACGTATGTTCACCGAACCTTGTACAGGAATGTTCATAGAAGTATTACTCATAATAGCCAAAAAATGAAAATAACCCAAATGTCTATCAGCTGATGAATGGATATCCCTAACATTGGATATTATTAAGCAATAAAAATGATTGAAGTACTGACATACGCTACCACTTGGATGAACCTTGAAAACATGCTAAGTCAAAGAAGTCAGTTTCAAAAGGTCATATATTATGATTCCATTTATATGAAATACCTAGATGAGGCAAATTTATAGAGATGGGAAGCAGATTAACGGTTGGCTAGAGTCATGGAGAAAGGGGAGATTGTAGGGTGATGCCTAAGGGGGATGGGATTTTTTTTGTGTCAATGAAATGTTCTAAAATCGGATGTAATGATGGATGCACAACTCTGTAAATATACCAAAAGCCATTGGATTGTATACTTTAAATGGTTGAATTGTATGATAGGTGAATTATATCTCAATAAAGCTGATTATTTTAATCCAAATGTCAGTAAAGGGGAGGGTATAACTCAAGAGGTAGAGTGCCTGCTGAGTATGCACTAGGCCCTGGGTTCAATCGCCAGTACCTCCATTAAAAAAAACCCAAAAACTAATATTAAATAAGTAGCCCTGATGATATCCCCCCAAAAGTAAATAAATAAAATAAAAATAAATATAAAAAAAAGTCAGTAAAGATTCAAGCATACTCAAAGACTTAAAAATGAAATCTCACTGATTATGCTTCAATGAAAATGTATTAAAAAATTTTTTAATGAAATTTCAGAAAAAAATTAGGCTTACAATCCGGAGGAAAAAAAGTTTTATTAAAATTACTTAGAATCAGCTGTTCTAGCATATTAACTTGAACCTCAGAATATCTTCCAACACTACCATAATATAATTCTATGTACCAGTCATATAGTTTCATTATCAATTACAAGTTATCTCGAGGTGTTCACCAGGAAGAAATACTATTTAAAGGTCTACATTCTATGGCTGTTTATTGTCATTCTCCCATGGATCCTCAGTGCCTATTCTCAAATGGCCAGTTTCCCCACATTCTTCATGGGTGTGATTCCCAGTGTTCAACAAAAATAGCCACATTCAAACACAACTTCCAAATGCCATGTAGGAAATTTTTCTTGTCATTCTGTGCTTCAATAGACATGTCAATGAACACCTCAGTACACTTACAACTTTACTAAAGTGAAAGGTATGACTATATGCTTCTTTTGCTAAAATGGGCAGCCAGAGGTAGCAGGGTGGGTTAACCTTGGACTGTAGAGGCCTTCAGAGGATGAGAACATAGGTTGGCCCTGTGTAGTTGATCTCGAGGAAATTTGCTCCAGGAGCTCAGGAGTTGAGACCCAGCTGGCCAGAAAGACTCGTGAACCACTTAGAGCAGAAGGTTGTATTGGTTTCCATTCCCATCACTCTAACTCCCAGGACCTGCATCAACAAACTACCCCAAACCTTCCTCCAATTCTGCAGCTTCATTCTGTCAGGACCAACCATATCAAAAGAGGCCTAACTTACCAGTCCAGATAGAAGCAATGAGCTGGTTGTCCTTAGAGCCAGAAGAGAAAGAAAAGAGCTTCCTCCCCACCCACCTCCCGGAGGCAGGGGGTTGGTATGGGGACATGGTCAGGGTGTGCAGTACCAGCGTAAAAGGGAAGGTTGTCAAAATTTCCAAAATGTTGTGAGCTGATTAACAGCATGTTGGTAGTTTGAAATTGCCAGGGTAGGAAGTCAGCAGTGCATCCAATTGTTAAAAATTTACTGGCACATCATAGGGTGACAGTGGAAGGACATCTGAAACTCTCCTCCAACAAGCTTTAACTTTTACCAAAGATAAATACAGCAAATGTCTACCTCTTGTGCCCACAGTCACTTTTCAGAGTGTAGCTGAAGTGACAGTATTTAGATTAGTATTTATTTTCCTTTAGCCAAATTTTCAAGCACAGCTTTGAAAATTATGTAATATTTTATATAAAAACACAAAAACAGTAAGCTGAACCATATGAAATTGATGTTTTTATAGAGCAAAACAATCAAATATCAGCAATTTCATGATTCAACCTAAATACACCCATCACCCAGTGTCAGAAACATTAAGAACATTACCCAGTTAAAACTCATGCATCCTCCTCTTCTGTCACACTCCCCTCTTTCCTTCGAGCCCTCAGAAGTGATTGATCTGAATTTATCTATCATTCTTGTGCGCATCTCTAAACTTTAAATGCATATGTCAGCAGGCTTAAACACAGTATGCATCTTCCTTGTTTATATAGAATATGTATTCTGCTACTTGAATTATTTGGTCAGTATTGTCCGAGACTCATCGATGTTGACATGCAGCTCTAGTTCATTCTGATTGATTTATTTTACCGTATACATAAATAATTTACTTAACTCTCTTCCTATTGGATATTTAGGTAGTTACAATTTTTTTTTACTATTATAAAGAATATTGTAACATCCTTGAATATATCCCTTTGGTTAAGTGTGCAATAAATTTTAATTTTGCATTCCCTGATTCTAGGGGTTTTAGGCATCTTTTTCCCCACTTTTTTTTTTTTTCACTTTCTTGTGTGAATTGCCTATCTGTTCTTTAGTCACTTTTCTATTGGATCAGATCTTACTAATTTAAAGAATTTTATAATCTTTTTGTATAATATATATTAAGTATTTAATATATTTTATTAAATATAGTTAATATTTATTATATATTTAAGTTACATAAAGTTATAGGTTAATAATTATTAACATTTAGTTTAGTAAGTATATTTAATATAAAATATAAGTATTTTATATTTTGGATATTAAATCCTTTATTGGTCATATGCTTTGCAAGTATCTTTTCCCTGTCTCTGGACTGCTGGAACACTTTTACAATGGCTTATTGTGTATCTCAGCAGTTGGCAAACTACAGCCTGCAAGGCAAATCCAGCCCTCTACCTATTTTTGTGGATAAAGTTTTGCTGGAACACAGCCATGCCCACTCACCTAATTATTGCCTAAAACTGCTTTGAGCAGAGTTGAAGAGTTATGACAGAGACCACATGGCTCCACAAAGCCTAAAATGTTTACTACCTGGCCCTCTACAGAAGTCTGGTAACTCCAGGTTTATTCTGTAGGTGATTTACTTAACCATTCCTCTAGTTTTGGACAGAGTTGTTTTCCTTTTTAATTGAGAATATGATGAGCATTCTTACAACTAAACTTCTGTCATCTTTTCCCCCTTAAATTCAATTTTTTATTTATTTTTTGGGCAGTGGTAATTAGGTTTGTTTATTTATTTAATGGAGGTACTGGGGAACTGAACCCAGGACTTTGTGCATGCTAAGCATGTGCTTTACCACTGAGCTACCCACCTTCCCCCAACCTCTTAGATTTTCACATGGAATCCTACATCAAAGTACAGAAAAAAATTTCAGACTTTTGAGGTATCTTAAACTGCTTCAAGTTTTTCAGTTGACATTCCCATTAACCTACTCCAAATTGTCTTCTACTTTCATAGCAGTAAGCACTATAAAAAGATTACCTGATAAATTAAAAATGAAATCTGGCTGAGAACTGCATGAGTATGAAGATAATTTCCTTTGATTTAAAAATGTTTGGGATCTTGTAAAGTTAAGTTCCCCCACTCTTTTCTATTTCTTTTCTAGAAAAAGATGAATCTCCTACAGCCTCTTCATTCTTCAAGATGAACACGGAACCAATTTACCACTTAAAAATATAGGGTTGTTGGACAGAGTCTTGTGTCTAAATTCTAGCTCTGCTACTTAAAAACTGGGACTTTAGGCAATACCCCACCTCTCTGGGCGTAAGTTTTCTTTCTGAAGACAGAAAACACTATCTGCTACAGAGCTGTTCTGAGAGTTAAAAGAAATAGTACATAAAAGAAGTAACACATAGAACTTGGCAGAGTAACTACTCAAATATTTGTCAAATGACAGGAGTATTAACTAATATTGTCCATAAAAAATCCTTTTGGCAATTGCGTTAAATCTATAATCAGAACAACCAGACAGAATAAGCATTAAATACATATTAGTTGACATACTATCAATAAAGAAGTTATTTAAAAACTCACCAAGATAATTGCACTAAACCTACAATTTGGGAGAATTTCTATTTTTACACACTGGTCAGTCTTCCCATCCTGGAATATAGTGCTATTTTTTTTTTAATTTTATGGCTCAGGAATTTTCTAAAAAAGCTAGAACTGACATTTGCCACTGTTCCACAAGCACTCAAAGGGGAAAATTACAAAGTTCTAGAAAACATGGAAAATCCCCTTGCAGATTCACAAATGTGTATTATCCTTAAGACAAAGTGGTCATGGTAACTCGTGTGGCTCTACTTAAGAGCCATATTAATCACTGTAATTTCTGTAGCTCATCAAATCTAAGACATTAATTTTTAGATGTACTTGTTATTTTATGTACTGTTCAGTTTTGCTTGCTGATTTAAGTTTCACATAAAATCTAAATTTGTATCATTTAAAATACATCTCAGTATGAGATATTAAAACACATTTTAAAAATCCATCTTAGACTAGGTGAAATGGTTAGAATTCAAGTAGTAGGATAAGATATCCTTCACTATAGTAACAAAACACATAATACTTTGGCTAATCTTACTAAAATATTTTAAGTATGGCCATCATTAATCATTCTGTAGTTGGCAAGTCGCTTTCTTGTTAAAATTTACTTTTAACTCAAAAATCAATACTGACGGTGCTGCCATGGTCATGCATGGCCCATGCATACTTTAGAGCAGCAAAAAAGTCACCTGATGTGCAGGTGTGCTGCCTGCTGTTCTCAGCTGAGCTGGAACAAAAAGCGACACTCTTGTTTCAGGTTGCATACTAGAAACAACTGTCCTTTTCATAGTCTATTTAGTGCCCCATTTTTGATATTTTTGTGCTTTTGGGTGGTGATTTTGTTGTTAAAAATGGCCCCCAAGCTTGGTCTACCTAGTGTATCTAAATACAAGGCTGTGATGTGCCATTTGGAGAAAATACGTGTTAGAAAAACTTTGGGCATACATTTAGTGCTGTTGGTTGTGAATTCAATTTAAATGACACTGTATTAAATAAGGTGTTTTTAAACAAAAAATACACATAAAACAAAGTTATGTACTGATGAGTTGAAAATGCTGTGACCAGAGGCTTGTAGGAATCTAACTGTTTCTCCTGGGAGCAGTGGTTCACCTCACTAAGTCAGGGCTCACAGCAACTGTACAGAACCCAGCTGTGAGCGACAAGAACCTGCTGCATTTGATACCTGGAGCCTTTGCTGTTATTCTTTTGTAAACGGAATCTCATGATGATATACTAACCTTACCCAAAATACAGGAAATACATAAAACTTAAAATTTTACTTGAAGACTGGTTCAGACAAATGGAACACTACCATAGAAAACAGTAAATACTGCAAAATTTCTCTTCTTTCAAATGTATACCTCTTAGTTTGTGGATCCACAATATTTTTCACATTAAATAAAGATGACCAATATCAGACATAATTTTTTTGTTGCTGTTTTAATTGGAATGTCTCTGGAAAATGTCTGCTATTGGTTTAACAGAAAATTCCTTTCACATGAAGAAAGTCCATTTTAGGTTTTCAGGAATCAGTGTTGTAGTATTAAATGTTATTCTGATACCTATAATAGAGGATCATGAGAATTTTGACTATTGAATGTATTAATACATTTTAAAATACTAAGCCATTCTTGCTTTAACCTTATAATAGATTAAAATATGTTGTCAAAAGTGGTTTTCTATTATTTCACTTAGTTTCCCATCTAAACTCGTAATTAATTTCTTTACCCCCTCCCCCAAATTTCACAAATAAAATCTTAGGCTCTAAAAGATATGAGTGTACAAAAGGCAGCAGCACTAAGATCCTATATAGTTTTGGGGAGGGGGGAGATTTGTTTATTCGCTATTTATGCTGTTTGTTCCCTTCAAACCTCTCCACCTCGATGCATCACTGGGTTCCCTTGCTTTCTGCTTTCGTTCAGTTAACAGAAGCACCAACAGAGGGTAGAAAAGAATGAGATACACACACATATACATCACACACAAATGCTCTTGATCTCTCAATTTACATACTTCCCTACAAGGCCTAAACTTCCTTTTTAGATGATGATCTTCACAGAAAATTTCCTTCTTATTAAAAACAAAACCCCACATATGTGATTAAATGAAAATACAGATTTAGTTCACCGCAATCCTGTTAGGTTTTTCTTCCTTAGCATACAAATGAATGGTAGTAAGCTTTATGAGAAACCATACACTGAGAAGTGTTTTTCTCTAAATTTAACCAATTAAAGCAAAAGCAAAAAAACAAACAAACAAACAAAAAAAACACCTTTATTGATGAGAAAGAATTCAGTTTTTGCTGTCAAATAAAGTAGGCTTTCTTCCTTTTGTTCTTAAAAGATGCCTTGTAAAAGTATTTGATAAAGGAGCCAATGACAGGTACGTTCCACATTAACAGGTTTCAGCACTGCTCACAAAAGATAATCTAGTGAACATTATCTACAGTTTCAACTGAGAAGACTGTAAAACCATATTCTACTGAGAACTTATTAAAAATGAAACAAAACAAAATCATTAACAATGACAACAAAATCAATGAATCCTGAATTAGAAGATGACTCACCTTTCACTGAGTACCTGAGTCTCCATGGAACAAAACTCAGGAAAGGAGAGTCACAGGACTTTAGCTTCTGAAGTACCAAAAAGAACTCGTTTCACTTGCAGGAAGGTTCCACAGAATGGAGTCAAAGTAAAACGATAAAATGTGTACTCAGTGCATGTGAAATAAAAAGGTGTATATTCTACATATATTCATAGGGGAAATATTTTAGTTCAAAAAAAGTAAAAGCCTGATCTAAGAATAGAATTATTTTGGGACTGCCTAGAAATAATGCTTAGCTCTTACTGTGTTAACATCATGTATATATATGAACTATTAAAACTTAATTTGATAGTCAGTAGACAAACCTGTCCTACATTTATGTTTATTAAAAACTGACACACACAAACAAAACCTGTACAAAAAGTTCTCCAAGTCACAAATCATTTTGAAACAGAAATCTTGAGAGACATTATCGCCTAGGACCCCCTCTTCCTCTGCCCCGGCCACGTCCTCTTCCTCTTCCTCGACCTCGGCCTCTTCCTGCAACTGAGGGAAGAGAAAAATGGTAAGGTAAATTCTCTTCTGCACTGATGTTACCTGGTCACCACGAACAGCATCTATATAGTAAAGAAAACTAACTCAGCTTCTCTCAAATGTAATCTCAGTCACCCTTTCCAACCCATTATCATGCAGAACCAAGGACTGCTGGCCTACTAATACTTTATTATAATATTTGTTTAATTTTACTTATTGAGAATTTTATCACGTTTTAAAATATTTTTTCTTTGTATCATGCCTCAAATTCACAAAATGAAATACAAATGACTTGAACCTCACACGAGATGAAAGACATCATATCAATGTGTATCAGTGTATCAATACAAACACTATGTGCCAGGCTGTTACTGAACAGAATCCAAACAAGTTGATTTAAAGCTAATAAAGTTTAAAACATATTACATCAAATAACAACTTCATGACTTTTCAGGATCCTAAGTCATCTGATCTAATCATAACGCAACTCTTTAATCCATATAGCAATTTCCCTGTCACCTGGTTATCCTAACTCTACTTGAATATCACAGTGAAAGAAAACTCATCTCCCAAAAGAACTTTTCATTTTTAGACATCTATGAATATTCTTTTTAAAAAATCCTGACATTTCTACCCATTGTTCCTAGTCCTACCATTCAAAGCAATAGAATAAGTTTCTCATAAAACAGTCCTCATCCAGAGCAGTAGACTGGCCAGTCCTCTTCCCCACTTTGCAAAATTAATGATTATTTCCCTGACAGGTAGGTAGAGAGAAAAGATAAAATTAACCTAAAGACATTGAAGCAGAAAGGCTTCAGATTTGAAAACACTTGCAAAGTGGATGGAAGCAAAAAGAAGAGCAGAAGGGAAGGAAGAGGGGGATTAAGTCAGTGTTTTTCAAGCTACGTGTGGCAACTTGAAATTTTTTTTAACTGAAAGAGAATGGAGGGAGGGTATAGCTCAGTGGTAGAACGCATGCTTAGCATACACAAGGTCCTGGATTCAATCCCCGATACCTCCTCTAAAAATACATAAATAAACAAACCTAATTACCTCCCCCCTAGAACAAAACAAAACAAAAAGATAAAGAGAATAGGACAGGAAATTTAAGGGCATCTGCATGTATTAAGACTAAATAATTCTTCCTGAGACTTTCATTTCATTTATATGTATGAATGGGTCATGATGCAAAGTAGATTTCTTAGTGTGGGTGGAAGGCAAAAAAGTCTCAAAAATCATTGTGTTAAGTGACCACTTTAATACCAGTCCTTTTCTCCTGCCCTGCTCCTATAATGCTGGCTACCAGGCATATATCTCTCTCAGTAGGTGACTAGAATCTTTTTCTGAGAAAATCAGCTCCAGAAAAGACTTCCAGGTCCTGAAATTTTGGGTCTTCTCAGTGAAGAAGCCAACTCATTTTGAACCGTCCCACAGTAAGAACTACCAGCTAAGGAGTCCAGCCTCCCTTCCCAGAAGTTCTCTTTTCAGGGTCCTTCTTAAGCAATAGATGGTCAAAGCACAAGATACCAAATAAAGAGATCAAATTAAAAAAAAGCCAGAAAAAAACAAACAATGCCAAGTACAGAACAAAAGACAATGACAGGAAAATAAGAGAAAAGACTCAAAATCAGTCAGAATTCTTAAGAAATAATCTTAATCCAATTATTAAGAATTCCAGGGGGAAAAAAAAGCAAAACAGAAGAAATCTATCAGTTACACAAGTAAATTTCTTAGCTCTAAAAAGCAAGAATATTCATATTGAAAGGGTCCACCAAGTACCCAGAAAAACAAAATGGACTAAATGCCAAGTCATTAAGAAATTTCAGAATACCAGGAATAAAGAGTCAATCTCCAAACCTTCCAAAGTGTGCAGGGAGCAGGGGACCAGGCTATGCACAAAAGGATAGGGAGAAAGAACAGCATCAGTCTTTTTAATAGCAACATTAGGAACTATAAGAAACTATGCTCACGGCAGATATAGGCAATTAAAACAAATAAACCTGTGCTGTCTGCAAATGTTTATATTTTGAATAGTGGCTTAGGATATAACTATACCATACACAGAAGCATTTATAATCCTTCAAACTTACCAGCTTCCCTTTTCTTAGATTTCACCTTCGGTTCAACATCCACAAGCAGTGTATCCAGAGGTAAGCTGTCTGGCAGAATAAAATATCGAATGTTATTTCCTCGAATACTTAGTGTTTCCAGCTGTACAGGTTCTCTGTTCTTCAGGGTCATTTTCACAGCTTTAAGATGTGTATTCATGCTGACATCTACACCTAGAGGGAAAAAAGAAGGCAATTATGAGAATAAGGAAGGCAACCAATTAATCTATCAAGCCACAGTTAGTACCACATTGTAGAAGAGTTCTGTCTATTCTGCTACAGTGCAAGTTTCTATGACATAATTTAGCATAATTAGTACAACTGGTAATGATGTCAGTATAAATCAGAAGTCTTTCCTTCATTAGATTTTCCCTAGCATGTTGTTTTGCAGAGTTAGGTGAGCTTATAGCAAGCCATGGAGGAACCCCGCCTGGTACACATGCCTTATTCTTACTGTTCCCATGTGTCCGCCTCCTATCTCAGGGTGGGCAGTGCTTACTGCGTGGCTCTCCCACTGTCTCCGTAACTACTTACACCCCATTCCCCCAAGCTTTCTTCATCTTTGTTTAAAAACTAAAGTCCTATATATATTGCGGTATTTGTCCTTATTAGGAATTTGATATATCTTATAAACTATGCTTAAAAAAAAAGAATGTTACTGTTTTTGTTAATACTTTGATTACCAAGTTGCACAGGTTTTGAGTGGTCTGCCTCAGACTATATTTCCAATTAAGCCACTATTTTTAGTATGAGATTTTACAAAATAAAAGCAAGGTTTTCTTGGATGAATATATGGCACTATAGTAGGAATACCTGATAACTGGAGCCTTTACCAGCATGTCTCAACAAATGGGGTAACTAAAGATCTATTTTATTTCTGTCCGTAGAAAGTTAAGGCCAGAAAACATGAATTCTCTCAACTTTCCACCTCAGATTTACTGATCTTATTACTAATTCTCTATCCTCTTCTTTCCCAAAATTAATACATTCAATCTCACTGGGGAACCTGATACACAAGGAAGAGGGAAAAATAAGATTCATGAGCTCCTTCTATGATCCAGGAACTGTTTAATCCTCGATGTACCTAAGGTAGACAGTATGATTATCCCTATTGTGAGGACTAAAACATATATTCATATAGGATATAAGAAACTTGTAACAGTGGTTATAGGGAGTGGCGGTGAGGGGAGATTGAATTCTTACTAGATTTCACTCTCCCGATTTACTGATATTTTCCTCCTGGGACATCATTTAAGTGCCTACTGTATGTGAGGCAAATCTTGCATTACATTATTTTTCTGTCTTCCATCAGTAGATTGAGCTCCTAAAAAGCAGGAAGAACGCTCTGCTTCCTCCACAACATGTAACACAGGCCTCAGAATACAGCAGACTAAATCACTGTTTAAATCATGAAATTTTAACAGGACAGCAATTACATTTCCTCAGATATGATTAGACTGTATCAAAACCACCAGTTCAATACTGTATATTTCTCTTGTTCACTCTGATGCTGGATCTACACGTTAAACAATTATTCATAAAATTACAGTTTAAATATTCAGAGAGTAGAATGGAACTATATGCTAGGACAGCATTTTCTTTCATCAATTCTTTTGAAAAATTTACACCTACTATGAGTGAAAAATCACAATGGCTTTAAGTATAAAACAGCTTATCATACATAGAGTATCATCAAAGCAAAGAATTAGACACATAAGAAAAAAGACAAAGAATATACTCCAAAAAGTTATGCTAACAGTGATTGTCTTAAGTAAAATCATGGGTCCTCACCACCCTCTCCCCATTTCTCCCATATTTTTTACCCAAGATAATCAGACATGGAAACCCCATCCTCTATCTTCGAGGACTTTATAATCTAACAGGAAAGACAACATTCTAATAAAAGTAATATGTATTTTGGAAGATGCAACATTCCAGGGGACAGATATAGGCAAAAGCAGAAAAGGCATAAAAGCAGGGAAACAGTGCACACATTTAAGGTGGGGAATCCAGTTTGGTCTTAGCACAGGAACTTAAGGTGAGGCTTAAGTAAGGTCAGCAAAATAATCCAGATAAAAGGAAGGTGATTTGTACTATATAATGTTCATTAACCAAACAAAGAGTTCTGGCCTCCAGGTGAAAGAGGAAGAAAAAAGGTGTTAATGTAGTCCAACCTCCATACCTGTGATTGTTCCATGGACTTGTGTTCCATTCTTTAACTCAATGGTTACAGTTTCGTGACTCAATTTCATCAAAAATCTGTAGACAGTAGGAATAAAATGATAAACGTTCAACACTTTAAAAACATGTTTATTAAGTCAAAGGATGAAATTTCTAGATGTTGATAATCAGCTACAGATGCCATCTGCATCAATTCCTATTAATAATCTGCATAACAATTTCGGCTTTCCCTGAATGATACCCTTAACATTAATGAAGGAGCATAACAGAAACTGTCATTTAGACATTTCTGATTCTCTAAGCCATTATATACTTAACCTCTGAGCCATCTAGGTCTTCATATAGACCCTGAAGTCATTATAAGCCACAAAATCGAAATCAAGAAATTACATGGATAAAGGTGGTCAAAAAGTACAAACTTCCAATTATAAGATATGTAAATACTGGGGATGCAATATACAACACGATGGCTATAATTAACACTGCTGTATGGTATGCTTTGAAAACTGCTAAGAGACTAGATCCTAAAAGTTTTCATCATGAGGGAAAAAAATCCATTTTTTTTTCTTTTGTATAAGTACGAGATGATGGATGTTAACATAGTGTGGTAATCATTTCACAGTGTAGGTAAGTCAATTCATTGTGCTGTATACCTTAAACTTACACAGTGCCGTATGTCAACTGCATCTCAACAACAATGAAAAAAACAAAATAAGGCTAAATTATAATTGGTAAAAGATTATACACTTATTGTATGTGTATAAATAAGATAAAAGTCTCCTTTTCTAACTCCCTCCATGTATGTGGGGATATTCTTCTAGACCATTTTATTCAATTATAAGCATTTACTTAAGATTTACTTTTACATAAATCAGGCCATACTTTAATGGCTTCTATAACTTTTAGTTCTCATTTAGCAGTTTATATTAGCAATAGTTATGCAAACCCTCACCAAGTGCACTTATGCAAATCTTCACCAACACTGTCACCAATCTTTTTTTGGTCGATTTGATAGGGGAAAAAAGGCAATTTACTTTTCCCTATTACTTGTCGACTAGTCTCTTCCTGATATGGGAAATCTGTATTTCTTCTATTAATCTGTGCAATGTGAGGTAGGAGCCTGCCTTTTTGATCTTCCTTAATTGGATAGCCAGGTGCCTCAATAACTGAATACTTGTCCATTCCCCACTTCGGATCCAGTCTTCTGCTCTCCTACTTTTTATTATGAAACATTACAGATGAAGTTGAAGGGTTCACAGTTGTTAAAATGTTACCATTTGTGTTTCCCCTGCCCCAACACACAACTTACACTTTCACCATATTATCTGCAAGCAAACTGCAGGCACCTCAGCATGCATTTTCCAATGAAGGCATTCTCCTATATAACCTTAATACATCACACTCATATCTAGGAAAATGAACAATAATCCTACAACATGACCTAATATGCAGTTCACATTCAAAATTTCTGGTCTATAGTAGGTACTTTGTACACCCTATCATAGCATCTATGACTCCAAACAGGATCACCTATTTCCCACTCCACCTCCTCCACTAGACTATTGTTGAGCGTAAGGATCATGAGCTTTATATCTAATCCTGGCTTGTAACAGGCACTAAATAAGAGTTGGCTGACATGTTTCAATCATTAAAGGGAAGCCAGCCTTAAAACAGAACTTTTTAATTGGTATAGACAGCCATCAGAAAAAGGAGAAATTACTTGGTCTAGGATAAATCCTAAACTTGTACTCATGACAAAGAAATAAACAAAAATACAAAAAACAAACAAACAAGAAAGAACCATGTGTTGAATCCCTTTCTTGTCCATATTTGCTGTCAAGGAAAAAAGTCTCTTTAATGAATTGGTAATGCTTATTTCACCAGACAAGAATTCTTTAACTTAGCTGCAAATTTAATAACCATGTATAACTATATTAGCTTAGAATTTTTAACTAATAGTTTCTTGCCATTATCAATTTTTAAAAATTTTACTTTAATTGTCCCATTCAGCAATAACTTTTACTTTTTATAAAACTTTTCAAATCATGTTTAGAAATAGGCAGGATTCAAGTAAAAATAAAATACTTTAGTGATCAAGCAGTCTATCATATAGAAATTAAAGGAAAACCAGAAAGTAAGCAAAAAGGCCTCTGAAACAATCAAAATACACTTCATCAAGTCCAAGGATTTTTTTTTTTATAAACAATATTTACTGGTAGAGCAGATGCTTAGCATGCACAAAGTCCTGGGTTCAATTCCCAGTACCTCTGTTTAATTTCACTGAGAACTACTGAAGGGTTTTCATCAATGGAGCAGAATGCCATGGTCATATTCACCTCGGAAGACAAATTAGGTGGCTAGAGCAGTATATAGTTACAGTAATCAATACATAGGAACAACAAACAGATCAATGAAATAAAATACAGTCCAGAAACAGACCCACATTTACGTAGTCAATTTTCTACTATGGTCCAATGGGACTGCCAGGGCAAAGGAAAGCCTTTTCAATAAATGATGAAATTCATAATAATGGGGATTTATATTCCACAATAATATGGAATAACTAGAAATCCATATAGATAAGTGAACCTGGACCTCTACCTCACATCGCTTATCCAGAAAGATCACAGACCTAAATATAAAAGTTTAAAATATGAAGTTTTTAAATGAAAACATAGAATAACTTTACATGGTTCAAGAGTAAGAAAGTTTTTTTTGACAGTACATAGAGAGCAATAATCACAAAAGAAAAAGCTGGTCAATTAAGACTGCTTCAAAATAAACTGCTCACCAAAAGACATTGTTAAGGAAATGAATAAGCAAACCACAAACTGGGAGAAACTATATCAGACCAAGGATTAGTATGCGGGCTATATAAAAGGTTCCTACAACTCAGTAATAAAAAGAAACAAAGATCAAAAGGAAACACGTCACAAATATATACTAATGGCCACCATACAAGTGAAAACGTGCTCAAAATCATTAATCATTAGGAGAATGCAAATTAAAGACATAACAATACACCACTTCACGAACACTAAAATGGCTAAAATTTAACTAACAACAAATGCTGGAGAGAGTGTGGAGCAACTGGAATTCTAACGTACTGTTGGTAGGAGTGGAAAATGGCACAACCATTTCGGAAAACAGTCTGGGCACTTTCTTATGAAACTAAATATATACCTATGCTATGATCTGGCAACTCCAATCCTAAGTATTTACCCCCACCACACACACACCAAAAGTCAAAAAAGACTTGCACAAAAATGAATGTACGAAGCAGTCTTAAAACGTGTAACTTTAAAACGTAAAGTGTACTGCTATTCATCAATAAAAAGAAACAAAATTACCGATACAAACCACAATGTGGATGAATCTCAAAAATATGCTGAGGAAAAGAAATTTTACACAAAAAGGATGCATACTCTTAAGATTCCAAATGTATGAAATCCAGTGCAAGTAAAACTAAGCTATGGTGGAAGAAATCAGTTCTCTTTGGGGGTATGGGACGACAGACCGACTGGGAAGGGCTTGAGGAAACTTTCTGAGGTTTTGGTAAAGTTCGATACCCAAACCACTAAATAAGTCTTCTGTAGGCTCAACTAACCGACCAAGTTAAACACAGGAAGAAATAAAACAAAAACGTATCGATTATCTGTATAATCAGCCAAAAAATACGGAAAAGTGATTCTGCCCCAAGTTGGGAGATTTTTCCTAAATCGAAGGCCTATTTTAAAGGGGGTGTGTAGGCTGAATAACCTTAAGTCTAGGGAGTAACAACAAAGGAAAAACAAAAACCACCACTAAAACAACTTACGGAGTCAGAAGTCCACCCCTGATTTAAAACATTTTGCAATTGTGTTTCGTTATTTCCAGATACAGCTTATTTCCCACTACAGCGTCTAAATCTTTTAAGTGCGATGGTAGTTTCATCAAGGGGAAAAAAAAGTATTAATCTAAACTATTTACGCATGGATACAGATTTTCTTTATGTCTCCCACGTTCTCAGGAATCGTAGGCCTAGTTATATTTGCCGGCTCCTGAGTCAGAAAAGTAACCCAGACTAGAGCACAAGTTCTACTCGAAATGAAAGTCGGCAAGTAACCGAAAGTAAGAGCTGTAAGCCTGGCGCCGCACCTTTAAGGCCTCTAAGACACTAGGTGGGAAGACACGGCCTGGCCCTTACTTCCACCTCTTGAAAGACAGGTGGGATTCCCCAGAGGAACCCAGTCTGAAGCCCCGGCCCCAGAGCCCGCGGCGGCGCCGCCAAGATGGGGCGGGAGCGGAGGGCGCCAGAGGCCGTTAAGAGGCCGCGCGCGCACGCGGTTTTCGCGCCTCTTGAATCTGGGGCAGCCCAGCCTCTCGCTCCCGGCCCAGACCGTCTCTACCCCGCCTGGTCACCTCCTCACCTCACGAGCTTCATCCTCGCGGCGCCGGCACCCCTTCGGCCCAATAACGCACAAACCCCTACAACCGTGGGCCGACCGGCTGGCAATATGAATGGCCGGAAACGCTTTTTCCTGGCGCTCCGACGTAAAGAGCGCGCGGGGCGCTGAAGACGCACGGCGGAAACGTCGAGGCCGCGCTTGGCACACTCGCTTCCGGCTTCGAGGAGCGCCACTGCGTCCACTGGCGGCTGGAGGTGTGCCTTGCAACTGTTGAGGGCTTTTAGGGCTAGTTTAGGAGGGAAGTTCCTTTTAACAGGGAGGTTTGAGATGAAATCCCATTAGCGGGCATGGCAGGTTCGGTGTATTTTATGCAGCAAACATACCCATGAATGAAGGGAACTTCTGGGAGAAGCCCAGAGAACCAGGCTAATTCTGTCCCAACACCAGGAATCTTAGCATTACTTAATGTACCTGAAGAAAATCATACAATTAACTGATTATTTTTACTTTAAATTCTGGTCATAAACCTCAAAACGGTACCCTACACTGCACAGAGATGGTGTTATGTTTCTTTAATAAGCTCACAAACTCTTTCGTACTTTCTTCCCTCCCTCTAAAACCTTTCACAGTCCCTCCCCCAAATCACTAATGTTTCCCACTTTGAGAAAACAGAAGCCATCCATCTGTTCCTCTATCTGTTCCTCTATCTGTAAGGGTAGATGTATTGTTGCTCCTTTTGAAGGCAAATTCCTCTTCCTCATAGTGTGGATCCCATCTCTCATTTTCTCAAGAATTGCACTTTTTCAGTTAACCTCTTCAACTTGAATCATCAGTTCCTCCCTCTCTACTTGCTTTTTCAACCAGCATACAAATTTATCTTGATAAATTTGGTTGATAAAGTTGCTACAATTCATCAAGCTCACTCTCCTCTCCAGATTTTTGTACTTTCAGTACTTCAATCTGGCTAACACCTACTCATTCCCTCTCAGGTATGTGGAGCTAGAATGATTAGTCAATGTGTTAGTGTGGGTCTCCTGGAAGATGGCAAAATGAAATGTCATTGTTAGTTGATTGATACCAAGTTGTTGTAATTTTTGTTTTTACTTTCTAGCTTGCTTTTTTTTTAAATAATGATTTTTACTCTCTCATAGTATAAAACTGTCAAGAGTCCTGAAAGAGGGGGTAAGGGTAGAGCTCAACTGGTAGAGCACATGCTTGGCATACACAAGGTCCTGGGTTCAATCCCCAGTACCTCCTCCAAAAATAAATAAACCTAATTACCTCTTCCCCGTCCAATTAATTAAAAAAAAAAAAAAAGAGTCCTGGAAGAAAGTCAGCAAGAGTGGAGCAACACGGAAAAAACCTTTGTTTGCTGCTAGCAGGAGGGTCAGTCTGAAAGTGAGACTACTCTGTCTCCTGCGAGTTAGCAGAGGTTTTATAAATTACAGGCTTTTAGACTAGTTATAAGAAAGAAAAGGAACAAGGAAATGAGAATGCAATGTGTGGGGCAATGCAACTATTCCATTATTAGTTTTCAGACGTATATGTCCTAAAAATAAGCAAGTGCAAAAAAGTACATGCTGCAATTTGGAGTCAGCAAGGAAAACAATTTAAACAAATTCAGGAAACTGCATTCACAATTTTGAGTTTAGCAAGAGAATTTACAAGTAGGGGGAGCATAGTTCTTTGTGTAGGTTTCCGAAAAAGTTCAAAATTTACAGAACCATAATGTTGAGCACCAAGATGCATGATCTGGGCCACAACATTTGTTTTTAGCATGTGCACATGGTGAAAAATGAACCAATCACAGCTCTCCTCGGCATTTGCAGGTGCTCTCAGGAATGGAGGCCTTTCCTTTTACTAGGATAAATTCACTGTGAGCTTATATGATCTTTGAAAGCTCAGTCTAGCAAGATAATTTATTCAGTTGATCATGATTTTTTTAGTAGACAACAAAATCAAATGAACACACTTTGGCATTTATAATACAGTATCGTGAAAGCAAACTATTTTGTATTTTCACAGCATGCTTAAACAGCTGAGTATAGTTTTAGAAAAGAAAATCCTGAATAAATTGCAGACATGAATAATACATCAAATATGAATATCTTATGTATCAAAAATACATGTGATTTCATGTGGTGTGACATTTGTAAGGATTCCCAAGTATAGTGGAATAGATCATATAGAAGCAGAGGCCAATTTTGTGGGAATGAAAACTTGTAAATATGGTTTGTGTATGCCAGAGTTTGTTACCAGAGTTTGTTACTAAAGATAAAGTGGTTTCCACACAAAAAGAAATCCTACAAATTGTTTAACAATCTAAAAGTGAAGGCAAATATAGGTCAGATACTTTGGGAGATAACCAGCTTTAACCTGGTTGGCAATCTACTCCAGAGTTTTCCCCCCATTTAAGACTTTTGGCATATGCCATTATAGTACACTATTGACCCTTGAAAAACTCTGGGGTTAGGGAAATAGACCCTCTGCTTAGTGGCAAATCCATACATTAGTTACAATCGCCCCTCCATATCCCCAGTTTCATATCCTCCAATTCCACTAACCAATGGATGATGATTGTTTAGTACTGTAGTGTTTATTATTATTATTTGTTGTTGTTTGTAGTGTTTATTATTTAAAAAAAAAAAACCCGTAAAAGTGGACTTGTTTAAACTTGTGTTGATTAAGGGTCAAATGAATGTATCAGGGACTGGGGATGGGAGCCAGTAGAAGGCTTTTGCCAAATAACACAATGTATGATGATGTGGCCAATGGTTTCACCACCAATCTCTCTCACAGAATTTCCCCAGTCAATAAAGTTTTGTGGACGATGTATCCTCAGCAGACAAACATCACTCACAAACTTATAGTACGATTTGGTTGGCAGGAAGGGGAGAACCCACCTAAGATCGCTTCTCTTCAGATTTTCAAAGGTAAGAGTACTCATTTAGTCATCCTCAGAGTTCTGCAAGTAAGGAAAGAGCAGCCCCGAAGGCATGCTCAAAAGCAGTGTGGTCTACAAAACAGAAACAGACTCCCAGATATAGTAAACAATCTTATGGTTACCAGAGGGGAAAGGGAGTGGGGAAGGATAAATTTGAGTTTGAGATTTGCAAATGTTAACTACTATATATAAATAGATAAAAAAACAAATTTCTTCTGTATAGCACAGGGAACTATATTCAGTATCTTGTAATAACCTTTAATGAAAAAGAATATGAAAACGAATGTGTGTACGCATGGCTGGGACATTGCGCTGTACAACAGAGATTGACACATTATAACTGACTATATACTTCAATTAAAAAATAATAAAGCAATGTGGGAAGCCAAGAATCATAGAGAAGCCTGTATTCTATCTTTAGAGTCTTCTAAGAGCCAAAGCTTTGCCTGGACACCCGCCATGACTAAATCTACACCTTCTTGTGGACGCCTGTGCTCTGACGCCCAGGGAGGAAAGTGTGCAAGGAGAAGCCGAAGCCCTACATTTCGGAGAGGCGCTGGAGTGTAGGGTCGGGTCAGGAGAGAGAAGGGTCGACTGCCTCGCCTTTTCTTTACACTGCCACATGTCGAAGATTAGGGGTATGTGAATTAGAAGTCGCAGACGGCAGTATCTGCAACCAACACATGAACCGGTGGCGACGCAGCTTCACCACAAACCACCACCGCCGAGGGCGCGGGTGGCTTTTTTCCAAGACACTACCGGGTGAAAGCCGGCTGCCGCCACTTCCGGGCGAGGCGCCCACCCGCGGTGCGCGCACGCGCGGCCTCCCACTGCGCCTGCGCTGCGGTCGGACGCCGGCTCGCCTTTCCCCGATGCCGGGCGGTCCGGCCCGCGTGAAAAACTGCGTGACACGCAGCGAGCGTGGCGGCCATCTTCTTCTTGGGGGCACGTCAGTTCGGGCTGAAGAGGAACGTTGCGCAGGCGCGCCCAAGACGGTCCCAGGTGACTCCCATCTGACGGGCGAGGCTTCGCCGGCGTCGCCGGAAGTTTGGTGTTTCTGCGCCGCGGGAGAGGCGGCGGTGGCGGCAGAAGCAGCTGAGTACCTCCTGATACCCGGATGTGAGACGTTTTGCTGGCTCGCGTCGGACCCTCTGCCAGGAGTGAGGAAGGTACGCTAGCGTCCCGACCTTCCCCGCCGCCGGCTCCTCCTTCCCTGTTGCCGGCCCCGCCGGAGAGCCGGACGCTTCTCCCCCTTCCTGTCCCACCCTCTGTGTCGTGTTGCCTCGCACGCCTCTTCCTCCCCGGGTCCCGGCTCCCGGCGCTCCTGGGAGGGAGTGGGCGTCTCAGAGACGCGGTCCCCTGAGGTAGGCAACCAGCCTGCGCGACTTGGCTGCCCAGTCCCCGCATCACCTGCGGGCGGCCCGCTAGGCAGTCAGAGGTAATAGGGGGCCGTGACCGAGAACGGGTCAGGCCCGGGCTCCCTAGGCGGCCGCGCGGGCTTCCAGACCCCCAAGGTGGCGTGCAGCCATTGCGACGGCCGGGGCGGTGTCGGCCCTGGCCCTCAGGTAGTCCCGGGCCTTGTCCGCGTCCCCGGCGTCTTTCCCCTCCGGCGTCCCCGCGAAGCAGCCCCTCCGGCCCTCGCGGAGCTGCGGTTCTGCGGCTCGCTCCCCAGCCCCGCCGCCACCCGCTGACCCGGCGTGAACCCTGAGGCCTCTGCAGTCTAAGGGGCGGGATGCGGGGATCCTGGTTTCACAGTCCTTAGCATGGGAGGGGAGCCGTGGCTCGGCTCCAAGGTCATAGAGTAATTCTGGTCGGACAAGAGGTTCTGGGCACAGGTAGGGCTGCTCTGGAGTATGGGTGCATTGACGGCCATGGTGAAGTTTGTAAAGAGAGATGGGAGCAAAAGGGAATTGAGTCCTCGGTTTTTACCACTGTTTATAAGATTGTTTTACAACGAAGGTTTGTTTTACTCAGGCAGAACGGGATAGATAATCATGTCCAAAAATTGGGGGACACTCTCAACCTACCCCTCCCCCAGCCCCAAATGTTGAGTTCTGAAAACCCTGCACGCACTGTATTTTCCGGGAGAAGGGGCGGGGGAGGAGGAAGGAGTTAAATCGCTGAGGTTTGAGAAGTACTGTGAACCTTGTTTTCTGTAGCCTTTGGAGAGCTGAAAAGGGATTCTTTCAGCAGGAAGTAATTGTAGGTCATGATAAATAATGTTAGCAAATGATATGTCAATAAATAGCCTTTGCAGAAATCAATAAAAGAGTGCTACTTAGTAGAACAGTAGAATGTGGGTGTGTTTTGTTTTTTCCCCACCTAAATATTTTCTTAAAAGCTGGATAAAACACTGATTTCAGTTTAAGACATTTTGGGTGCCCTGAACTCTGCTATATTCAGCCTCTTTTGATTAGTTTACACAGGGTACCAACACTAGTGCAACATTTTTTAATTTGTAAAACTGAAAAATTCTCACCATGAAATTAGAAGAGTAGGACGAAAAGTGCTTGAAAAGTGCTTAATTTGGAAGGTGCAAATTTAAGCCTAAAGCATGTGAGGAAATGAGAAAACTGTAACAGAGACACTTCTCTCTTTAGGCCGAATGTAGTATATGCTCTTTAGGTCAGATATGTGACTTTTGGAAGTACCCTTCTCAGAACAAAACGCCCTGCATTATGAGCTTCTGCCCACCTTACAAATTCCTGGGTGAGGAAAATACGCTGTCATTTTTCATTGATTAGTATTATAATTATGTAGTGAAAAAGTAATTTTTTTTAAAACATCCACCCCGAAAAGATTTTGTGCTAGGAATTTAAAGCTATGAATGATGCTTGCAGAAGAACTGAAAAGGGACCCTAATTAATGAATGCTATTAACTAACCCTTTTGTTGGATGGCCCTTTTAAGTTTAGTAATTCATTACAGCACAGAGCTGACTATTTATTCTAATAATGGAGACTAGCATTCTACAATGTATTTTTTAATAGTTAAATATTTTTTCATGAGTTTTGTTAGCAGCTTTATGTTGCACATAGAATTCTTTGAATAACCTCTACTGAAGGTGATTAAAGTTTAGATGGTAGTTAGAAGTCAACTCCAGTAAAATTGTTACCATACATAATTTACTTAAGGACTCTGTTAACCCTTCTGAAGCCTAGACTTTAATGTTTTTCTGTGCATCCTTGTTTTGGGGCACAAAATTCTTTGGCTCTATTTCTGCACAAGTTTTGTGTTACAGATACCGTGGTTACTTTTAACAAACACATCATTCTGTTTACCTGGCCTTCCTGTCTTTTCTTTTTTGAGGGAGCTACATTTTATGCTTAATTGCGTTATAGAACACCTGGAGAAAGATATATTTATGTCATCTATTCTCTTCAGCTTTCTTTAAACATTTATGGCTGCATATGTGAAGAGTCACAGGATAAAAACTCAGAATATAAATAAAAATGGGGTATTAAGTATTTTATTTATTTTATTGAAGGATAGTCGATTTACAATGTTGTGTTAATTTCTGGTGTACAGCACAGTGATTCAGTTTAAGTATTACTTTAATATAGTGGTCTCACAGTTTTTGATCAGGATCCCTTTACATTCTCAGAATTATGTAGGACTCTAAATGGCTTTTGTTTATATGGCTTATATCTATTGATAGTTATTGTCTATGAAATTAACTTAAATATATTTATTAATTCATTGAAAAAATAACTAATAAGATAATTACAGGTTAATATAAATAACTTTTTAAAATGAAAAACAACTATTTTCCAAAACAAACATTTAGTGAAAGAATGGCAGCTGTTTCACATTTTTGTAAATCCCTTTAATGCTTGGTCTAATAGAAGACAGCTGGATTCTCTATCAGCTTCTGCATTCAATCTTTATATGTTGTTCTGGTTGAAGTATATGAAGAAAATCCAGCTTCACAGATGTATTGGGAGGAGTACTTTAATAACATTTTCAGATAATTGTGATACTCTTTGATTCTGCAACAAAACTCAACAAATAGTAATTTCTTAAAGGTTGGTTGCAGTGTGGAATCTGAAACCATACCTGTGTACTTTCCATACAATGTTGCATTAAAATTTATTGGTCTGGGGTTTGGGGAGGAGGGTATAGCTCAAGCGGTAGAGCACATGCTTAGCATACACAAGGTCCTGGGTTCAGTCCCCAGTACCTCCTCTAAAAAATAAATAAGTAACCTAAGTACCTCCCCTTCATCCCCTGCAAAAAAATAAATAAAATTCATTGCTTTGTTTGCATTTTGAATTGATCTTTACCCATGTATGATTTTGATCTCATGAACCCCCTTAAGGGGTCTGTGGAATCCCCACAATCCCTGAACCACACTTTGAGAACTACTGTTTTAATGTAAATAATTTAATAGTTTAGGATTAATATAATTATTGAAGCTGAAAGGGATAATGGTAATAAGGAAATAGAGTTGACAAGTAGTTAAGTGAAACCAGGAGTAACTAAGATAAATATTTTCTTTTTTATGCTTTCTTTTTTTTATTTTATCAGTAACATTAATTATCATAGCTAATTACTGCTAGAGCTAATACTTAATCAGTGCTTAAGATGTGCCAGGAACTGTTCTAAGGGCTTTATATTAGGAAATGTTTCTATTGTATCATCTTTAGTGATGATTAAGAGAAAGGAAAATATTTTTTATTTTAAGTAGACGTTCATTTAGAGAGATACACATTCCATAGACAGAATGTGGGCCGTCTCAGAAGGCAAGAGAGGTGGCCAAGGCAAATATAATTTAATTTTTTTCCCCTACAGATAGTACAGTTTTTCTTACATGTTATCCTTTATAATGCAGATATAGCTGTAAGGTATTTGGGATAGGGAATATGCCAGTCCCCAGCATCTATTAGTGCTTACATTTAAGGATATGTACTTTTAGGCTATTTTAACCCATCAGAAAACTGAATTTTTAAATAAAACAAATACTAGTATCTTTTAAGTTTATCCTGTTAACATGGAAATTTGTTTTATTAAATCATTTCAGCTAGTATTTGAAACTTTTTTGTGACCATGGTCACTAAATGAAATTTTTCTTCAAAAACAAAAACAGAAAATGATTTTCCTAAGACAAATTTAGACTTATTTTAAAAATCTGATATATATTAAAATTAGATCATTTCAGATTCACTTTTTTGGTAATAGCTTTATGGAGATATAATCTACCTTTAAAGAATACAACTCAGTGGTTTTTTAGTATATTCAGAGTTGTGAATTATAATTTTAGCATATTTTCATCACTCCATAAAGAAGCCCTGTACCTATATTAATATTATTCCTCATTTCCTTTCTTCTCTAGTCGCTTACTACCACCAATTTACTTTTTGTTTTTACAGCTTTGTTTGTTCTGGACATTTCGTATAAATGGAATCATACAACATGTGGTATTGTGTGACTGGCTTTTTTTCCATAGCATAATGTTTTTAAGGTTCATCCATGTTGTAGCGTGTATCAGTACTTCATTCCTATTTATGGCTAAATATAATATTCCAATATATGGATATACCACATTTTATTTATCCATTCTTCAGTTCACAGACAGTTTTGTCTACTTTTTGCTCTTAAGAACAATGCTGCTATGAACATTTGTGAACAGGTTATTGTGTAAACATACCCAGATTCATTTTTGAGCTTTGCCAATATGTTTTACATAGATTACATAGTTATTTATTTCACAAGTGATAAGTACATTCTTTTTTGATGTGAAAGATTCAAACATGCGTAAATATATAAATAAAATGGGGAGGTATTTTTTTCATTCTTTGTGTATCCTTTCATCTCCCTTTTTTACCACCCTGCAGGTAACCACTATTGATGTTTTAATGTTCTTCAATATGTTTCTGTGTGTTTAGTATATTTATATATATGACACATTAATTTATCTCTTTCTTACAAAATTACTTTGTGCAGTTTACATACCTCTTATTTCCAGTGACTATCAAAATTCTACCTTGGCATTTTGTTTTATTCTCTTTCGGGCATTTGGGCTGTTTTGGATACATTTGCTAATATAAATGTGGCTATTGTGATCATTGCTTCATATAAATTGTCTCTCTCTTTTTTTAAAAATTTCTTGATGTGGATGGATGCTAGTGTAATAAATTGTGGAGAATGGATGTAATGGAATGAGTTGACTCTTTGACAATTGAATTTAAGGTGCCTTTAAGACAACAGGATGATGTCCAGTATGTTGTTAGATATCCGAGTAGCACTAGGGATGGACATCTGTGTTGGGGATACTCATTTGTGTGTTAACAGTTTACAGGTAGTAATTGAAAGTATGAGTATAGGTGAAATTATCTAATACGTGTCTTTTGTGGTAAAAGGATAAATCTTGGGGAAATGCTTATTTGTTAGAGGCTGGTTGAGGAAGAGAATTTAAAAGATGAAATTGTCCATGTCTGTCTTTTTTAGTGTTTAACTAATGTTGAGAATACTCAGTTTTACTGAATACCTATTATAAATCTAGTGTAAGACAGAGATTTAGTCTTTGAATGTTTGGAAAAATTTATTAGGGGCAATACTTTGTGTTATTGTGTGTGTTTCTATTGCATTCTCTAATAAATTAATGATTTATTGTTGCTTCAGTTGGGACATTTTATGTTTTTGGTTAGTAGTAATTAGTTTATGTTGCTTAAAATGTTTTTTAATCTCTTAAGTATTTATTGGACATTTTAGAAATTTTTAGACCCAATTTTCAATTAAAGCTAGGAAGTAGAATTTGCATTATGTGAAGAGATTGAAAGTAGAAAACTTATTTCACTGGGGAAGGGTTCATGTGGGTTCCTAAAGGAAAGGGTTAAGAAAAGGGGAGATCAACGGTGAAAGGAGAGTTAGGAGGAAGATAATAAAGGAAAAGATAACCAATATGAGGACCTTGCATTTGGTTGGTGGGTGTGTATGGCTTCTAGGGCCTTAGACTTGGTCTTTGCAAGTTGAATGTCTTCACTGTGAGAAGTCTGACGCTGTAGACCTTACAGTCTTTACTTTGTGCCAGGTTCAAACTGATTATTGCTGAGAAGTTATCCTGCGATCTCAGAAGCAAGATCTTTCCCAGCTGGTTGGATAGCTTTCTGAATTTGCGTCAGTATGTTATGGAACTGAAGAGTCTTTTGTAGTAGTTGGGGAAGTAGTTCTTTAGTAAATTATTTTGAAATTGAGAGGTGTGCTGAGCTAGATTCTGCAGTAAATCTTTTGACAGAATTACTATACCTTGAGATGGCTTAAAGTTTCCAATGGTGTTTGAAATACAGAGCAGGTTGGGCAAAATAGTCTTAGGGTTGTATAGAAAAGACTGTTTAATTTACTTTTTTTATTGAAGTGTAGTTGATTTACAATGTTAGTTTCAGGTGTACAGCAAAGTGATTCAGTTATGCATTATACTAGAAATGAACAAAATTCTAAGTTGAAAGTGCCCAGATGTTTGGAAATTTTAATTTATATCATAAGAAATCATACTTAAGAAAAGTATAAGCTTAGTATTTTAATGACTAAAATTTGAGTATAATTTATTATGAAGTACTGTTGGGAAATTGGATGTACTGTTAAATTTTTAGGTACTTTCTAACTTGTATCTTGTAAATTATCTTTCTAAATAAATGATACTATGGGTTTTCCGAAGTGGTCATTTTATGTAAAGTTTGATTATTGTTTTTGGGGCCCAATATTGATTTCATGAGAATTATGTTAATAAACTAGCTCTGGGTTGTGGAGGGATCTTGTCAATTTGTTAACAGGTTAGAGAGTGCATTTCGGTCCTTGACTGCAAGATTTTATTTAATAGAGGTGTTATTAAGTTGCATAATGCTAGGTTAATGATGATTTAATATGTAGGGCAAACTAAAGTGAAATAATCCTTAGCATACCTGCCCAGGTGAGTGACAACTACTGTAGATTTGTGTATCACTTTACCTCTTTTCTGTGGTAGATCCCAGTTGACAAATGTTAAAATATTTAGAAATTGGGAGGAAAAGAAGTAAAGTAAGGTAATTTATCACTTTTAAAATTAGAATTCTTGACACTAAAGTCACAAGGAAGTTAAATAAGCTTTCTTTTTTTTTTCCCCCAAGTTATTGTACCTCTGAGATTTAATCTTGGGTAAATTTGAGGCTTCCTAGAAAATTTAACTGCAGTGTGTATTATTGTTGTGTGAGAAACTGCCCTACAACTCAGTGGCTTAAATTATTTTTTGTTTGCAATTAATTTTGTTTATACATCTGCAGAGCTGCTGTGGATTAGGTGACTTAGATTTAGCTGTGAGTATGAGTGAGCTTTACTTCTCACTGTGTATGGGGCTTGGCACCTCATTTGGGGTTTGGCTTGGTTCTACTGTTTGTGTTTATTTGGGGGCCTAGGCTGAAGGTATAGCATCTGCCTGCTGAAACTCTTCTCATGGTGATGGCAGAGGTAACAAGGGCAAGATCAGCTGCACAAAGACATTTCAGACCTCTGATTGTATCATTTCTGCTAACATCTCATTGGCCAAATCATCAGATGGCCAACGCTCTTGGGGGCAGGAAGCATGCTGTGTCCAGCATGAAGGCAAAGCAAGACATGTGGTCCAGCTCAGCATCTGTTGGGAAGGAAAATATACTCCTTCTATGGAAGTGTAGTTTGGGTAGAAGGTGGTGGTTATTTTTGAAGAAAAACCAAATCTGTTGTATATAGTTTAAAAAATGAAGTGGTGACTATTTTGCACCTCATAATTTTTTAATGTATTAGTAGTGAAAAATCCTCACTAGGCCATTGTTTATTTTGTCTAGCTTAATCCAAGTTGTTTTAATAGTTAATAGGCAGTTAATGGACAATACTGTTTTTGTATTCTCATGCTTTTTAGTAGATTGTTTTACTTTAGCTATAGAATTCTTTTTTTTTTTTTTAAGATTAATAACCAAACACCCAGGAAGTTATTAAAAGCATCATCCATCAGCTTGAAGAAAAAAGTTACACGTGATTTTTATTTCAGTAAGGTAAGTGGCTTATACTATTGCAATTTAGTGCCTGTGAAGATTATTAGTTAGTGTGCTTAATATAAATATGCTTAATATTTTCAGAGAAATTAACTATTTTTAGTTTTGGGGGGGCAGATTAGGTTTATTTATTTATTACTGTTTATTTTTTATTTAACGGATGTACTGGGGATCGAACCCATGACCTTGTGTGTGCTTGGCGTGCGCTCTACCACTGAGCTATACCCACCACCCTGTAATTTTTTTTTTGACAAGGTTATATTTTATGTAATAAAACAGGGTATATAGTGAAAAGTTTTTTTCCACACTTCTGGCACTTGGTCCCATAGTTCTCTTTCTCAGAAGTCTTCACTATTACTGGTTTCTTGTGTATCCTTCCTTATCTGTTGTGTGCATAAACATGTTTCTGCACCTTTCCATTTTCCCACTGTCTCCCTTTTCTGCTTTTACACTAAGGGAAATACACCCTGTTCTGCACCTTGCTTTATTTGGTTTTAACATTGTTTCTCTGTTGTAGGTCCATATCAGTTACTTATAGTTCTATATTTGGACAGATTTATTGTGGTTTATGTGTAATAAACCACACCCTTTTAAAATATACAGTTTGGTGGATTTTGACAGATTTACACACTTGGAATCACAATCAAGATACAGATCATTTCCATTACCTCTAAAAGTCTATCTCTCCCTCCACTCCTGACCCTAGGCAATGACTCATCTGTTTTCAGTTACTGTAGATAAGTTAGCCTTTTCTAAAATTTCTTAAAAAGTGGAATCATTCATTATGTACTCTTTGGGTCTAGCTTTTTTCACTCAGCCCCATGATTGTAAAGTTCATCCATGTGGTTCCAGTAGTTTGTTCCTTTTGATTGCTGAGTAGTTACGTATTATATTGATACACCGTATTTTTGTTTATCCATTCACCTGACTTATGGGTTGTTTTCAGATTTCAGTTATTGTACATAAAGCTGCTTTGAAGACTTTTGGACAAGTTTTTATGTGGAATGAGTAGAATTCCCTCCTTAAAAAAAAAAAAAACTATGTCTACTCAGTCTCCAAGATTTTTGCCTTTTTTTTCTTCTAGAATGTTACAGTTTTACATTTATGTCTGTGATCAGTCTCAGATTATTTTTGTGTGTTGTGTGAGGTAAGCATTGATAGTGTGGTTCCCTGCCCTCGCACCGCCGCGACATTGTATATCCAGTAGTTCCAACACTTTTTTTTCAGACTCTTCTTTTCCCCGTGGACATGCCTTGGAACTTTGGGCGAAAATCACTTGGGTCTGTTTATGGATTCTCTTCCATTGATCTCTGTGTCCCTTTGTCTTGATTACTGTACCTTTATAGTAAGTCGTGAAATTGGATAGTATCAGTATTTCAAAAAAAAATTTTTTTAATGGCTTTGACTACTGTACATGGTTTTTGCTTTTACACATAAATTTTAAAGTCAGGTTGTCAATTACAGTATAAAAAGCCTTTGGGAATTTTGCCTGAATCTCATCTCTGCTTTGACATGATTGTATGATACTCAGTTGCATGAATGTATCATTAATTACAAAGCAGTTTATAGTGATGGCTGTTTGTATCAATAGACTGACTATCCCCAACAGTGTTGCAGTGTTTATTTACTTATGTCTTTGTGCTCTTGTGCAAGTTTATCTGTAACATAAAGTCTTAGAAATGAAATTGTTTGAAATTTAGCAATTATAGTGTTGATACTGACAAATTGTCCTGATAGACATTGAATCATCTTCAATAGACAGAGTAACAATGTCACAGACTTTTAAGACTGTTAAACTTCTTAATTTTTTGCCAGTCTGATAGGTGAAAAATGGTATTTTGATTTAGTTCTAATTTATATTATTCTGATATTATCACACCAGCCATCTGTGGTTTATTTCTGGTGAATATATTATGATGGTAAGCTTATGCTATTCCTTGCCAGTATTTTTTCTTCCAGTTTTTCCCCCAAACTTGACTTCTGAGTTTTCACACAAGGCTTGAAAGCTTTTCCCATTTTGAAAACGGTAAAATTCTCCCACATTTTAATGTTTTTATGTTTTAATTCTTTAAAAAAAAATTTTTATAGACATATAATCAGTTTACATTGTGTTGGTTTCTGGTGTACAGCACAATGCTTCAGTCATATAGAAATATACATGTATTCATTTCATATTCTTTTTCACCATAAGGTGCTACAAAATACTGGATATAATTCCCTGTGCTATACAGTATAAACTTGTCATTTATTGGATTTTGTGAGAATCCTGTATTTATATCAAAGCAAGAGACACTGGCAGAGTTCTGTAGGTGTTCTGTGTGATTCAGTGGGTTTGTAGATGTAATTCTTGGTGTATTTGTGGGAGAGGGTGATCTGTGAGTCTCTCTACTCCGCCATCTTGGCTCAACTCCTTGTTTTAATTCTTAATGACTAATTTGTCCTGGATATTACCTTATTCTTAAACCATAATTATTCAGAGGGTTACCCAGTTGTCCTAACGCCAATTGTTGAATAATCTTTTTTCATTAAATTGAAATTAGTGAAATTAATACCATCTTTTCATGCACTGAATTCCCTTATGTATTTAGACATATTTTTGGAGTCTCTGTTCTGTTCTATTAATCTCTTGTCTGTTGATGTATTAGGACTAATTTTCTTTGTTACAGCTAACTGTATTTTAGTATCAGGAAGGATGAATCTACACCCTATTACTTTTTCTGATTTTTAAAAAATTGAAATACAGTTGATGTAAAATTTTATGTAAGTTACAGGTGTATATACCACGTAACTTTTTATGTTGATTTGTATGTGTGTTATTGTAACTAGTATCTGGTATTTTCTTTTATATATTTCATATGATTGTTGTTTATTTAAAGCTTTTGAATTTTTAAGGTTTTTTTTTTTAACCTATTTACCTTACTAAATTCACATACCAATAATTTTTCTGTTGATTATCTTGGATTTTTTTTTTTTGCAAATAAGTTTTCAAATTTTTCATCTTTCTCTTCTTTAATCATGTCACCTATGCAACACTTTAAAAAAAATACTTGCTGAATTTAATGGGAGACTTTTTGTGTCACTGCATATAGGCTGATACTTGTGTTTTTGGTTTGTACACTCCAGAAGTGTTTGATATTGAGAAGATATATTTGAAAATATTCTCAGTTCTTCAACTGCCAGCTTGTTTCTTTTATTGTCATGAGTAGAGAATCAGGAGTGGCTATATAAATGTATCTGTATTATGAATAGTGATTATTTTAAAAAATTCTTATAACTTATTTATATAAACTTCAGTAAAGGCACACAGGTTATCTTTTCTTGTTTTCCTTTTTTTTTTTTCTTCTGAACTCCCTTGTTTGTTCTTTTCCTCTGAATAATTTTAACCTATTCATTTTGTGGTACACTTTCTCTAATAGCCCTTAGATGTGTGGGAGATAAAGTTTTTGAAGCCCTATAGGTCTGAAAATATCCTATTTTGGGGACATTGAATTCTACATTAGACATAATTTTCTTTTAGCACTTTGAAGGATTTTCCCATTATCTCTCTTCTGCTCTTGCTGTTGAGACATCTGATGTAATTTTGATTTTTTATCTTCTGTATGTGGTCAAGGTTTTTTCCCCTCTAGAAGCTTGAAGGTCATCTTTTTGTCCTCATGATAAACCTTCTAAAATCTTTCTTTCATCCATTGTGCTTTTGGCCCTTTTAATCTGGAAATTCATGTCTTTCAATTCTAGGAAACTTTCTTGAGTTCTTGATTTTTTTCAGTACTTTTCCTGTTTTCTAAAACCCTAATTACTGGACAATATGTGGATGGTCCTTTTTCTTTTTTGTCTATTTATCATCTTGCTGTTTTTGTTTTACTTTATAGGAGATATTCTTACCTTTGTCTTCTAATGCTTCTGTTGACTTTTAAATTTATATTTTTAATTTTCAAGAATTCCATTTTATACTATGAATTTTTGTTGTATATTTGTTTCATGGGTAAATTAGCTTATTTTTAGTTTTTGTGCATTGTTTGTGTCTCCCAAGCTACTTATTTCCTTTTTTCATTTTAAGGTTTTCCTCATGTATGTAGTGATTCTTATTTATCTGCTCATGGTAACAAGTGAGACACTAAAAAGTAAAACTGTGTGTTTGAATCGTGGTTGGTTTGGTAGTCTGCCTGTAGAGAAGGGAGGGAGAGTGTGGGTGTGTGTGGGTGTGTGCTTAATGACTGTGGGCTCTATCAGCATTTTTTAGGTCTTTTCTCTAGGTTTGTCAAATTTATTAGAAAATGATCTTTTAGTTTCCTTCCTACAGTGCATAGGCTTGGCTGCTGTCCTCTGGGAGACTCTTGAGTAGGCAGAGGCCTTTGGGTGGAAGGAGTGGGCTTCAGTAATCAGTATGTGTACTTACTCTCTATGTTGTCAGTATGATACTTCTTCCCTCAGCTGTGACTGTTGAGCCCCAAGACCAAAGACCTTCCCCCCAGCAACTTTCCAAAAATGTATACTAGTCTTTAGGGAGTGCTGCAGGGGTAGTCTTCTGGGTGGTATTAATTGGAATGGCAGTCTGGGAGTCTTTCTCCTTTTTTGAGTCTCATTTTCCTCCCCATCTCTGGAACCTGGTACTGCCAATTTCTGCTTCCTGAGAGATTCTGTGGTAGAGCTGCTTCTCGTTTGGTTTTACTCATTTCTAGTTTAGGATCAGATTTTCTTGCATCTGGAGGTTAATTATTTGTCCTTTGTCCTTTGTAGCTTCTGTGCTTTTTATTTTTATCACCTATACTTTTGTTCTTTTATCCTTTGGGTTTATGGTTTTGTTTTGATCTATTGCTTTTTTTCAGTAGGTATTAATGAGAGGTAAATATGTGTTTAAATTTGCCTTTTTAACTGTGTGTCACCCTTTTTCTATGTATATGGTTATTCGTGCACTGTTTTTCCTCAGTGCACAAATAGAATTTTACTTTATGTCTGTATTATTAACTGGTTTTTGTATTTTAAAACTTTTTTCTACCACATAAAGTGGATTTCTTCAATGAAATAGAAAAATTTATTTCCTTGGATGTATGTACCATAGTTTACTTCATGTTAGAAATACTAAAATTACATACCATGTGTAAATTGAGCTCTGAAGACTAATGGTAGGACTGTAAAATTATGACATATTGATCAATAGATTTGATGAGAGGTAAATGAATAGTTACATCTTTCCTTTGTACCTTTTAAATGTTTTAAATACTTTTTCTTTTAGGTGCTGTGTAATGTGTTAAAAGGAAATTATAAGGAATGATTTTGTCAAAGTTTCATGAGTTATGGTGGCTAAAAGGTCAATTCTGTCTTGTGGGAAAGGAACTGTAAGTAACCTCAAAAAAAAAAAGTAGACTGATTTTCAACTATTCTTTGTTTATATAAGACAAGTTATCAATTATTTATAAGGATGTACTTGGGATACTTTTGTCTGTTAGTCTTAAATTCAGAAAGAGAAGTTAGGTTTTATGTAAATCATAGTTATTTCTGTATAGTGTTAGCATTGCTATATTTCTTGGATTGTACAAAATTTGATTTTAATTTTTTTTAATTTTTCAGAAATGGCAGCACAAAAGGATATCTATATTAATAGAGTATTTTATTAAACAGAAGAGGTTAGATAAGAACTTTAAACCAACAGACTCAGCAAACAAGGAAAGAAACGTGTTAGCTGTAAGACATGTTTCCAGAGACTCAAAGGCCAGTAACTGTAGACTTCAGAAGAAAAAAGTTTTCAAAAACTTTGTCAAAACAGACAGATCAGTGATAAATAACTCCTCCAGTAATAGGGGTAGGCTTGAAAACTAATATTAATTGAAAAGTTAATAAATCAAACTTGAATTAAATTTTTTAATAAAAAGTTCTAAAAATATCAGATTAGATTTAAATGTTCCTCAAATTTCTATTACCTTGTCTAAAGTAAAGCAAATATCTTTCAGCCTTCATGCCAGCTTTTTTGATGTCACAGGGATGACAGAAGTCTTAGCAAGCTAGTATTTTTGTTGAAAATGTATATCAGTATCAGTTGAAGTTGGTTTTTAAGACTTGCTCCTCAGTAATAATACTAGACATTCAGCATTTACACCTGTCAGGACACCAAAACTACTCAGAAAAGGAGGACCTTACTCAGGAATGATGTCCATTCAGGAGAAATCAAAAGAAAATTCCTCCAGTGTTATTAAAAAGAGCGAAGATAAGAATCTAGAATCACAAATTCAAGGTTCTCAAAAGAGTCTAGCAAAAAAATCAGGTCCAAAGGAAGCTATAAAATCACTAGTTAAATCTTCCAATGAAAATAAAATAAATCAACCTGAATTAGGAACATGTATGAGTACAAGGTCAGCAACCAGTGGTAAAAAAGCTAGTAAATCCATTAATAAAAATATGGTGACTGTAAAGGGACATTCACAACAAGAATCTATAAAAAAGAAGAAATTATCTCAGAAAAAATCAATGCACGAAACCCCTAAATCAAATGAACAGCTTAACCGGAGATCACAAAGACTACAACAGTTAACAGAGGTTTCAACAAGGTCTCTGCGTAGCAGAGAAATTCAAGGTCAAGTTCAAGTAGTTAAACAGAGTTTGCCATCAACAAGGAAAGATCACTGTAGCAATACTCAAAGTAAATCTAATAAAGTTAAAACAAATCAGAAACATGTGAAAAGAAAAGTATTGGAAATAAAGTCTGATTCTAAAGAGGATGAAAATTCAGTAATTAATGAAGTAATAAATTCCCCAAAAGGAAAAAAACGCAAAGTAGAGCATCAGACAGCTTATCCTTGTAGTTCTCAGTGTATAAAAGGATCTGAAAAGTGTCTTCAGAAGAATACTAGAAAAGAGGAAACAAAACCTGTGCCTGTAACAACTTCTGAGATAAAAAGGTCAAAAGTGGCTACTTCAGTGGTCTCTAAAAAGAATGAGATGAAAAAGTCAGTTCACACACAAGTGAATACTAGTGCAAAATCCCAAAAAAGTTCACAGCCATCAGTGCCTGAACAAAGTGTAGATAAACAGCTGGAACAAGCAGGAAAGAGCAAACGAGGGAGCATTCTCCAGCTCTGTGAAGAAATTGCTGGTGAAATTGAGTCAGATACTGTAGAGGTAAAAAAGGAATCTTCACAAATGGAAAATATAAAGGAGGAGAAGCCTACAGAAGTAAAATTGGAAGAGACTGATACTGAAAGACAAATACTTCATCAGAAGGAAATAAATCAGGATGTTCAATGTAATCGTTTCTTCCCCAGTAGAAAAACAAAGCCCGTGAAATGTATACTAAATGGAATTAACAGCTCAACTAAAAAGAACTCCAACTGGACTAAAATTAAACTCTCAAAATTTAATTCTGTGCAACAAAATAAATTAGACTCTCAAATTGCCCCTAAATTGGGCTTATTACAAACCAGCTTTTCACTACCAGCATTAGAAATGCATCATCCAGTGACTCATGGTACATTTTTAGGGTCAGAACCACATGACGACAAAAATAAAGCTTGCCAGCGGGAAGAAATGAAAGAAATTAATTCTGAAGAAGTTAAAATTAATGATACTACAGTTGAAATTAATAGCGCCACAAAAAGGCCTCCTGAAAATTGTCATTTGGATAATCAAATAAAACCACCTCCAGACCCACCGTTGGATAACCAGATGAAAGATTCTTTTCAATCAACACCAGATAAGGTAATCTATTTTCATACATGCATAGAGGTGTCTGAGTACTTTCTGATAAGAAGTAAGTGTTTACAACATATTTTAGCTTGAGAATTAAGTCATAAAAGACTGAAGAGTTGTTTGTTAAGGAATCCTGTTCAGTCATTAGCAGGAGTTTTATTAACCCAGTCTTGTGGTGAGTGATAGAACTTCCTGACTCCTTTAGATCTCTCACATATACATGAATGCTTGTCATTGTTTCCTCATTATCACACTTCATTTTTGTTTTATGTGAAGCCAAACAAATTCTAGCTTATGTGAAGCTGTTGAATTCTAGCTTTTCTTTTTCCTTTAACATATGAATTTTGTTTCCTTTTTCTATTGATTGTAACCACAGATGCTATGTTTCATAGTGACTACAGTGTAGAACTTAAAGTTGAGCCTGATTCTGACCAAGTTGTTAAAATTAATTTCAGCTGGCACAAATCAACTTTTCCCACTTGATAAAATTTAAAAATTAAACACTTCTAGTAGTAGAGATGCCTTTTTATTTGACTTGTGTGGCCATTTTGAACAGTTGGCAAATAAAATGTCTGAAAGATGTGAATAATTCAGTCCTCAAGCTAAGAACAAAATTGTAGTGGCCGAGAATTTTTTAAATGGAAAAGTAAGTTGAAAAACTGAATCTAAATATCTGAAAGAAACTAAGGATTATCGGAGGAAGTAGTTTTGAAATTTTGTCTAAGAGCAGCTTGAGCCCATTTCTTTCCAAATTAAATTATAGGTAAAATATCAGTACATAAAACCAATGAGCAGAAAGTTTATATGCATGGAATTTTAGAGCTCTATAATACAGGTTTTTAAAAACTCCACCAGTTTGTTTCAGTTATTTAATTTTATAATGAGAACTGAGATCAATAAAGGAATGTGGGTTAGGTCACCTGTTTGATAGCGCAAATAGATTAGAATCCAGGTGTTCTACTTCTCAGCCCGTCATTCTTTCTACGGTGACATTCTCTGAGAAATCATGAGTAGAGAAAAAAGTTAGGTCACTATAAAGTTGTAGGAGTGCTTTAAAGTTCTCTTTAGGGGCATTTGGGTCTAGGAGCAAATTTAAGTAAACGAGGAGTCAGGGCTTTATGTCAGAAGCCTGACAAATAGATCATTGTCTATTCTCATCTTCTGAAATTCAGCGTGAACGTAAAGGGGACAGATACCAAATGTTACTCTTAGATTTTATTTTCTGTACAAATGGGAATGAATGCATCAGTTAGAAGGCAGTTATTCACATAGTGTTAGTATTTAATGTAAATACCAATATTATACTTGTGTCTACAACCCGTATTTGACAAAAATTAACATTTTATTGTATTCAGATCTTTTAAAATAAAAGTACATTACACATATAAAGACCATACTTCCCTCTACTTTCCGTTCACCTCTCTTGCCAGAGTTAAACATGCTCCTAAAGTTGATATGGATCTTTTCTGTTTTTATTTTTATGATTTCACTGTGTCTATGTGTGTTTGTATATATATATAAAAAAAGAATACTTAGCACTTTGTATTTTAAATGTTCACATAAATGCTAACATTGTGTATTTTTATATATATGTATATATTTATATAGCAACTTGACTGTACAATCAACATATTTGGTATTTAGTGATACGTGGATAGTTTAATAACTGGAAAGGAATATAGTAGTTTATGTTTTCCTCTGTTAAAGCACTTTTAGGTTGTTTCCAACTTTCACTGATGTCAACAATGTGATTACTATCACAGAGTGATCAGGAAATAAGGTAGTGACCATAGCAGTTCAAGACATATTTGAGTGCCTGCTGTGTCCAAGACACTGTGTTAATAAAGCTACAGAAGATGATCTGTTTCCTGCCTGTAAGGAGTTCACATTGTGGTTGTCACCTAGAGATTTCTCTTCTTTCCAAAAACACTAAGAAGTGAGATAGCTTAGTTCAACCATTGTAATAACTTTTGTTTGATGAACACTGCCTCTTAGGCAAAGGAGAGCTTCATATAATTGTCTCCACAGCTACACTGTAGAGTTCTATTATCCACATGTTAAAGGTGAGAACAGTGAGGCTTACAGATTTAAGTAATTTAGTTGAGTAACATTTAAGTAACTTACATGAATAACACTTTTAAGTGATGGAGTCAGGATTTAAACTGAGATTGGCCAGATTTCAGAGTCTAGCTGGATTTATACTTGGAGAGGTAGAAGAGTATAAAAACCAACCTTACATCATTTGAAAACATTTTCTGTGGCTACCTGTAATTTTGCTTTTTTAATTATATATGTGAGTCTCAGCAGTACTGAATAATGATGATGGTTGTTAAAACTAAGTATCTGTTAGGCCTTCTATGAATTCTTTGGGCTGAATTTAAGTTACTTGGATTTTATGAATTTTAAAGCTCAATTACTTCATGATTTTTTTAAACTAGTAATTTACTAACTTCCTAATGGAGATTAATAAGTAATACGTCACTGTTATTGTTTTTAATTTTCTGCTTTTTAATGACAGAAGAGTTCATTTTTTCAAAAATGTAATGTTTAAAAATGTTACATGTTCTTTGTAACACTCACAATACAGATACACACAGAAAGTTAATTGTTTACTTCCTCATTTCCATTTCCCTGAGATAGCTAATGCTGATAGAATTTGTAGTATTTTCTTTTGATAGTTACTGAGTGATTTGACAGGGTTCTGATTTAGGGGCACTTGGGAATACAAAAATAAATACAGTAATGGCCTTTCCTCTTAAGAGTTATGAGAGATGAGTTTAAAACAATTCAAAAACTAATTAAGTTCAGAAACTAATTCAAAATAGGAAGTGAGAAGGGCATAAAAGATGTAGAGATGAAGTAGATGGACGATTACTCCAAATTTGGGGGAAGGGAATGGGAAAACTTGGAGGAGGCTTCATGGAAGGGGTTAATATTTAAGTAGTGACTTGAGTTTATATATGGGGTAAGGTGTTCTAAACAGCACTATCCAGTAGAAATATAATGTGAGCCACGTAAGTTGTTTAGAAATCTTTAGTAGTCACATTAAAAAAGAAAAAAATGGTAAAATTAATATATTTTATTTAACTTATGATATGAAATACTGTTATTCAGCATGCTGTGAATTTTAATAATGAGATTTTTCACTTTTTTTTTTGGTACTAGTACCTTAAAATCTGGTGATTTAGATTTACAATAAATCTCAAATCAGTTGTACTACCACATTTTAAGTGCTCTGTAATGAGATGTTGTAGTGGCTATTACATGGGATAGTGCAGGTTTAGGTAGGTGAAACTCAGAAAAAGTATAGAGCCATGCAAATATAGAATATATCCAGGGGAGAGGTGAACTTTTCAGTCTGTCACTAAGGGGAGTAATAGGAGTTGATGCTGAGGCGGTAGTCTGTGGGGAGATCATGAAGAGAGTTCTAAAGCATATTTATGTGAATTACTCCATATATAAAGTGTTCTCTTAAATTTTCTTAGTATATTGCTAAAATTCACTGAAAGTGTATTGGGATAAGATCCAAAGTTGATACAAAAAGCAAGTATTAACATTTTGAATTATATGTGCTTAGGATTGCAGCCTGTGTTTGGAATCTAAGCTTGAAAACAATCCATTGGAAAATACCACTACTGTTTCAACTCTGCTTAATCAAGCAAAAGTTGATACAGGGGAGAGTAAATTTCCAGGTAATACTTCGAAAATATTATTTGGATTTCACAGTGGTCAAAGATAATTTTTGTCAGTATGTAAGGAGACTATTCCACTACAGAATAAGCTTGTTAAATCCTTCTTTTAACCATTGCTTATGTTTTTCCAATGTGTGATTATCACCATTCTTTGGGGGAGAAAATTGCTTCTTTTGATTGGCTTTAAAGTACTTAAGCATGATTCTTTTACTCCCTACCAAAAGTTATTTTTTTAAAATCGTTTGTTTGTTGGGCTTAACTTTCTGGAGAACTGTTACTTAATAAATTGCTTGAATTAGTGGTAGCAGTTTATTTCTCAGGTATAAATGGCTGTGCTTTACTACTTCAGATTCTTGTCTTTAACTCTTAGTTACTCAATTTGCCATCTTACTGATTCTGCGTTGACTGAAGGATTTAATCATGTGCTGTAATTTGTCTGCTTGTATCATAAAAAAAACTTTATTTTTGTAACCTTATGAAAAATTTTGGACAGTATATCATTTGAACTGTTGGATGGGGATTTGTTCACCTATATCAGATGAAACACTAGGAGATAAAGAAAAGAAATTCCTAATTCCTATTGTTTCTGTCTGCTAAAGGAAAGATATACTTGGAGCAAAATACTGAGTTCAGATAATTGCTTCCATTGCATATCATTTAACCTTTTCTCTTAGTGGGGGAAGGTAAGTATAATATGAATATGAGACATACATTTATTTGTTAGAAAATAAATTGATAATTGCATTATTTGATTATTAATGTGATTAAAATTCCAGACTTTGGTTTTTTTTAAACAAGCATTTTCTGTTAGATCTGTTTGTGGCTCTGTGGAGCCTTTTTTTTTTTTTTTTTTGCCTCTGAAGAGTAATTTCTAGGAAAGGGGCTCTAATTTTATCAAATGGTGTTTATTAAAAATAAAGTGTTTAGTGTATTGAGTTTCTTTCTTTAAGGTAATCTTGGACCATTAGATGGAGAACTAGCGCAAAGCTGAGTACATAAACCATCTTTTGATTAAATTACAGGTTCAGCTCCCAAACAGCACAGTATAATCAATAATCAAACATCTAAGATCAGTGATAACAGGTAAGGTATTAGTTTAATATAAGTGCAAATATGAGAACTTAAGGTTTTTATACCTGTAAGTTTTGAGTTTGGGGGATTTTTACCTGAAAGGTTGTGCTAGTAACCGTCACTTTTTCATGTGGAAAGACAGTGGTACTCACAAATTCTCTTTTCATTATCCTTTTTTCTGTGCCTATACATACTGTTTGGTAGTTTTTATTTTTCTTACCTAATGTGTTATGGGCATCTTTTCTACCTTCGTTCCTCATTCTTTTGAAGTCTGCATTAGATTTCATTGTGTGAGTATTCCATTGTTTATATTACAGTTCTCTACTTCATAGACACTTTGGTTGTTTCTGGTTTGTTTCTATCAAAAAAAAAATCCTGAAATAAACACATACATCTTTGTCCACTTATGTGACTATATATAGGATAAATTCATAACTCTAGGGCTTAACCTACTTAGCCAAATTTCTCTCCAAAGGGTTTGTGTCTTTATATTCTCTACAACAGTGTTTGAGAATGCCACTTTTCCCAAAACCCTCATGATATGAATATTAGCAACATGTAAAAGTGTTTTCAGTAGATTAAAACCGTTTTTCTTTCTTTTATTTCAGAATTAAATAAAATATGACTTGTTTGGCTTTACTGATTACTGAAAACAGTATTTAGGACAAACTGTAGTGACTCAAATTGCTAGAACTATAAAATGTAAAATTTACTCGTACTATAGTAGGTGCTTCTCTTTTTTTTTTTGGTACGGGAGGGAGGTAATTAGGTTTATTTATTTGTTTTTAGTGGAGGTTCTGGGGATTGAACCCAGGACCTCATGCATGCTAAGCATGCACTCTACCACTTGAGCTATACCCTTCCACCTCAATTTTTAATTTGTTGAAAATTAGTAATTTCTTTGGGTTTCCCCCTTCTGGTTTTAAAAGGTTATTTTTCCCCTCCTTGGAGTTGAAATTTGTCAGTGTTGTATAGAAAATAAGTTATTTTTTTTTCTACCAGTGATTTGAAGTGATGTGGAACTGTAACATTCAATAGCTACTTTTGTTGTTGTTTGTTTTTTAAGGGCGACACCACCAAATCATTCTTGGCCTAAGTGTGATTCGCATTTGGAGATAACAATTCCAAAAGACTTGAAACTAAAAGAGTCAGAGAAAGCTGATGAAAAACAGTTGATCATAGTAAGTATACAACATGACCTTTTTAGTGGAATGCTATTGTAAGCATCTTATTTATGCATGTTGTCAAAGAATAAATTCACTTTTTTTTCCAAAGAGCTTTTGTTACCATAAGTCTTCACTATGGAAATACTCCTGGTATCATTACAGCCACTGTCCCCCCTAGTGATTCCATCCTTGTAGCAAATAATAAAAATTCAAATCTCCATACTTGTAGTTTTACTTACAACAGAATGATACTTCATTTCATATTTGTTACTTTCTTAAATGTGTCATTTGATCACTACCTTCTATTAGTAGTTGATTTAAATATTAAAATAACATGGAGCTTAATAAATTAGATGATTTAAATATCTGTATTTTAATGTACATTTTAATTTTAAAGTACATTTTACAGGAAGATATGCCAGTAGAAATAGAACGTAAGTACTCTGCAATTTGTTGGCAAGGTGGAAAAGAGAGGGAGATACTGTGACTGATTAAAAATCTAATTTGAATGACTGAGCACAATATAAAAAAATGATGGGACCCAAAATAATAGGAACATTTAATGTAGGTCTAGCCCACATAATCAGATTTTTTGGGATTGGATAATTGATTCTAACTTTAGGGGAGAATACCTTTGTAAGAATTGTCTAGAAATTTTTGAGATAGATTATAGTGAGGGAAAAAGTTGTTTAATCAAACCTAATGTTTCTGTTGTCACATCAGTATGATAGTGAATCAGGATGATAGTGAATCAGGATGAGACAAGTAGAGTCTGGTGCTGCACTGTCCAATATGGTAGCCACACATGACTGTTGAGCACTTGGAATGTGGCTCATCAGAGTTGAGCTATGCTCTAAGTGTAAACATACATACTGCATTTCAAAGACTAGTACAAAAAAGCATGTAAAGTATCTCACTATTTAAAAAAAATACTTAATACATGTTGAAATTATAATATTGAGATATTTTCTTAAATAAAATATATTATTAAAATTAATTTTACCTGTTTGCATTCTTTTTTTTTTTTTTTAAAGTGGAGGTACTGAGGATTGAACCCAGGACCTCATGCATGCTAAGCATGTGATCTACCACTGAGCTATACCCATCGCCCTGCTTTGCCATCTTTAACGTAGCTACTAGAAAACTTAAAATTACCTTTATGCATCACATTTCTCGTAGTAGTGCTGGTTGGGAGTTGATGATGATGATATTAATGATCATGAAAGCACTAATACTTTTGAAAGCATTGTTTCATTTGCTCCACTCATATTACCTGAATTAAGCCTCATAAAAGAGTATGAGATAGGCACTACCATTTACCAGTGAGGAAATTTGAGGTAGATACTCATTACTATAAAAACTGCCTTCTTGAAGAGATATTTGTATACCTATGTTCGTTATTCACAATAACCAATAGGTGGAAGCAACTAAAGTGTCCATCGGTGGATGAATGGCTAAACAAAATGTGTATGTATACCATGGAATGTTATTCAGCCTTAAAAAGCATGCCATAATGTGGTTGAACCTTGAGGACATTGTGCTAGGTGAAATAAGTCAGTCACAAAAAGAGAAGTACTGTATGATTCTACTTATGTAAGTTACCTAGGGTAGTCACATTCATAGAATTAGAAAGAATGGTGGTTTCCAGGAACTGAGGAAGAAAATGGATTGGGGAGCTATTGTTTAATGGGTATAGAGATTCAGTTTTGCAAAATAAAAATAATTCTGGAGATTGGTTGCACAAGTGCGAGTGTACTTAGTACTACTGAACTGTACTCTTAAAAATGGTTAAGATGGTAAATATTATATGTTTTAACCACAATTTAAAACACTTTTTTAAAAGTCCCTGAAATTTTAGGTAACATTTTGTCAATAGTTTGAATTCTTCAGAATGAACTTCCTGTTGGTTTTTTATACAGTCCTTTATTTACCATTTGATTTCTCTTTACTTTTTGACCCTAGCTCTAATACACTAGAGCTATCTAGTTATTATCTAGATCCATTTGTTTTCAGTAATTAGTTGAAATTGCACAGTTTTAGAGCATAAAGAATAAAGGGATTATCCTTTTTAGTTAATGTATTAAAGTTAGATCACATTGCTGTGATTTTTCTTTTTAAGGACAAGAGTAGAAAACATTTTGTAAACAATTACTGTTCTACAGCATAAGTTTGAATTACTGAAATATAGATGATTATAGTCAGTCTTTCATACTTATTTGATACGAAGAAAGTAGAAAATATTTAATTTTACCTTTTCTCAAAAGTTCCTTGTAACTTCAGAATAATCTTTTAATATATCTAGAGCAAAAGAAGAGAAAAGACTTAAGACGTTAAACAAAAGAAGTCTATGAAACATTTCTTCTGAACTTTAGCAGGATAATTATTGCAGATAGAAAATACATCCTAGTTCTCATTTATGGAGTATTTGCTATTTGGGGCTTTAGAACTAAGATTGTAGTGTTAAAAGTATTTCTCAGTTCCTTTCAATTGTTATTTGCTATTTGGGGCTTTAGAACTAAGGTTGTAGTGTTAAAAGTATTTCTCAGTTCCTTTCAACTGTGGAGTGCATGATTACTAAAATGGAAAACAGTTCTTGATAACATTACACACAGATTTCAAAGATAAAAATCTTAGTTTTTGTAATCAACATTGAATGTTATTTTAAACACTTTGCACTTTGTGTTCACATTATAGCTTTAGAGGCTTATGTCCTGGAATTATTCTTCTGAGAGGAAAAAAACTTTTTGTTTTTTATAAATAGGATGCAGGACAAAAAAGATTTGGAGCAGTTTCCTGTAATGTTTGTGGCATGCTTTACACAGCTTCAAATCCAGAAGATGAAACACAGCATCTGCTCTTCCACAACCAGTTTATAAGTGCTGTAAAATATGTGGTAAGTGGAATTCATGACTTCTAAAATGGCAGAATCAGATAATCAGAGATGAATTGCCAAATTTAAGTCATTGAAAAATTTTTGTCTTTAGGAAATGGTAATATATACAAAGCCCTTGTAGTATATATACTGGCTTATTTTAAGACGAGCCAAACATAAAAACCAGCAAATCTGTTCTAGCTGGTGTATGTTGTGGGATTTTTAATTTGCTGTATTTTTAAAGAATCATTATATCTCTTTTAATAAGTAATGCTATTCAACTTAAGTATTTTTAAATTTTTATTTGATTTTAATAATAACTGTTGATCAGCCTGTTTAATAGTATAGGTTGGCACAACTTTTTATTTGGGAATTGATAGTGAGATATATATATACACACACACACACACACACATATATATATAATATATATATATAAAATACCAAATAGATGGTTTTAGAGTTTCTTTTACCTCTTTGCTAACATGAGAGTTTTTCTTAATAAAATTAAGAGAAAAATTCTTGAAGGTTAAAACCTCAGAATTTGTAGTACACTAAAAGAAAAAAAAATCCCACAAAGTAAATATGTTTTAGTGTATGTTTTTTAATGTATGTGCATTTGAGGCATAGTGGGTATTATTTAATACTTGTTTTTGGAAATAGCAAAGTTTTAAATAGTTTTGAACCATTTCAGAGATCTTGTGAAAATAGTAATTTAATTGAATTGCTGTTTACCCATATCTGAAATGGAATTTATTTTTATTTTACACATGTTACCTTCAGTACTGTACACTCACATTAATAAGACCTCCAGGATAGCTGAACTGAGATCACCAATTCATTTCATATAGACACAGATGGTGAATTATTTAAAGATCTTTATTGGCTTTAGTTAAATTTGTATCCTTACTTTTGGTTGAAGGGTTCATAGTCACTGTTTTGTTTATCCAGTTACTTCTTCCCAAGATAGGTGGGGTTTTCTTTTTTTGGTTCCCTTCTGTGGTGATCCTTTCTATTCCTTTTTTCATCTGCTTTTTCACACACACACACAGCCTCCTACCACTTAACAAAGTGGAATATAAGGTGTGTAGACTTAGAATATCTGTAGTTAGATATTGATTTGCTATTTGAAATTTGTACTTTCCCAATTTGACTGGATTAATATCCTTACAACTAGAAAAGAAAAATAGTTCTATCAGGTAGCTAAATTGCAGAATATTTCTGGGGAAAAAATATTTCAGTTTATTTTATTGAATGTGTGAATCTGGTAGAAGTTAGTTTAAATGTATTCTGTTCAATTTGCATTATTTTATTTTCTGTGATCAGTTTCCTAAAATTATAAAAAGTAGGTTTAAAAGGCTTAATTCTTTATCTTAAGGGAAGTTCTTAATTTCTGACACAAACAGTAAAGAAATCAACCAGGAAATAATGTACTCTGTTCTTCCACAGTACCAGAGGAAATTAGTTTATGGAGCAAGGTGGAGTCATCACCTTCTCAACAAATTCTGGCTCTTGCAAAACTTCAAAGCAGTATAGCAACTTGGGGGCAGATTGATTTCTGCCCCAGTCCCCCACCCTCACCCTCCTTGATGGGACAGAGCTATGGGTTATTTTATTTACTTTTGAAATAAGCTCAAGAGAAGGAATTGAGTTTAGCAGTTGGCCATCTTATGCTAACATTAAGGTTAATATTCTTATTTTTTGCTGTTTTCAGACGTAGAAACTCCTCCAAAACATTGTAGCATTCTTTTCTAGTGTATGAAGAGAGGATAAAAACGTACCTATATTAAAGATGTTCTGCTGTGATCACAGCCCTGGATTTTGGGTTTAAAAATTTTCCCTTAGACATGGTAAAAATGGCTGAAGTCTTGTTTTCGAGAGATTACAATAGTATGTAATTTATATAGTCATAGTAGAAATTGATGCCTACAAAGCCTGTTTTCGGTTGGCAAGTATTTTTTTGTTTTCCTTATCCTCTTCGGTTTCGGGTAGGAGAAAGAGTGATGGTGCTCTCTCTATTCCTCACTGTATTCCATGTGCCTCCTTGACACCATTTGAGGAAATGTATTTTATCTGACTTTTTAGAAACTTTTAGGAAGGAGCCTCTTAAGGCTTCAGGGGGAGCCTGGATTCTGGTTTAGACCTACGTACACTTCAGTTTCCCTTCATGAACTGTTTTCCTAAAGTTGTGAAGAGAAAGCAGGAAAAATTTCCCCAAGAGTGTTGAGCCATGTTGTCAGGCTAGGAACCTATCCAGAACTCAGCTGTGTTTTTAGCTTTGAGTAATGCAGAAGAGGAATAATGTTTGGATTCTTTGCAGAGAAACTCATAACGTAATCCTTTTTATGTCTGCTCTTCCTTATTGCCTTTGAACTAATGAACATCAGACTAAATGCTCTGTGGAGGGTCTTACTCTCAGGGTATTTGATATGCTCTTGCCTTCAAGTTTAGGAACAAAGCCTAAAAGAAATGAAAAGTTAGCAATAAAAGATTTAAGTAACGATTAAAGTAGTAAGTCAATATTAACTAAATTATCAGTTTAGATTTGCAATTTAGAAGTGATAATTACTTTGGTAGAGCAGTGATCAGAAGAGAGGTTTGTTTTCATGTATGAGAAAGAATGAAGATTTGACTTTTGAAAATGGACAGAGGTGGTCACTATGATTAATAGTGTAGTATAACTAAAGCATGAGGAAGCTTAACATCTTTGTGGGGAATAATGAGTAGATCTTTTTTACTGAATCAGAGTTTGGTAGGTAGTAAGACTAGAAAGTAATACATCAGGTTGGATTGTGATATTTTGATTTTGAATGCTGTTTGGACTTTATTCTTTCAGTTCTTTTAGATATTGGAGAATTGTGAGCATTGTGAACGATAGTTTAATATTGAAATAATATTTTGGTGGCATGTAGGGAGAGAACTATTTTAGTGGCATATAGGGAGAGTAGTATATGCACAGGGTTGTGTAGTGCCGAGTTACTAAGGCGTTGGTGGAAATGGGGGGGAAATTGATGACAAGAAAAACTTTGAAGAAGGATTTGACAGAAAGCTGATTGGCTGTAGAGCTGCACTATGCAGTTTGGTGGCACTACACCGCATAAAATTAAAAATGCTGTTCCTCAGCCACACTAGCCAGTGCTCAGTAGTCACATGTTTCTGGAGGCTGTGTATTAGTGTCAACATAGAGTATTTCTGTTGTCACGGAGAGTTCAGTTGGACAGTGCTGCTCTACAGAAAGCTGAGTCCAGGAAACTGTGATCCAGTAACCTTTAATTTCTTTTATGTGAAATTTGAATACAAGTGAATTTACCTCTGTGTACTTTTTCTATATTCCTTTTGATGATAATTAGACAAAAGAAGAAACTGTGTGTAGAGCAGGAATAGAGATTTTTAAGTCTTGGGAATGGAAAAGGAATCTGAAGTAAAGTAGCCTTGGCTGTTAGAACTATACTCTGACATCACTGGGGAACAGGGCGCAGATACATTTGTGGGGATACTCAGGGAGCCAGGTCAGAGAATATGATCTGAGTTTCCCTGCTTAAAGGTAAGGCTGTAATACCCTGTGTTGAAAGTTGAGATGTAGTCTTTAGAAACAGGTAGTAATTTGTTACAAAAAATTATCAAAATTTTTTTAAGCATCCACGTTTTTATTTCTCTTCCCTGACCCTGATTTTTAGTTTTTCTATTTCATTGTGTCTTAAAGACTTAGAATATTGTGGTATGTAAATGGAGGGTGGCACCAGCACTTCCAAATCTTAGTCAGAAAATAATTTTCCTTTGGGATGAGGGGGCCATATATTGGATAAAGAATGCCTTTAGAATGAATGTAACATGCAACAAAATTTTACATTTTTAAAAAGCGTTCGCATACTCTGGGGAGGGAGAACCTGTAACGTATCCAGTGGCAAATAAAAACTCCAATCTGTTCTTCCTCTGCTTTTCACTGTTTTAGAGATGGCACCACCATCTACTCATTTCCACAAACTGAAAACTTAAGAACAGTCCTTAAGTTTTCTTTTTACTGCACGTCTATACTCAATCCATAAGTAAATCTCATCTTCAAAGTAGGTTCCAGATCCACTTTTGTCATGTCCACTGCTACCGCTTTGAACTGAGCTGCTGTCTTTTTTTTTTTCCTGAACCATTTGTGTAATGCTTTTCTAACTGGTCTTCTGACTTTCATTTTTGTTTCCATGGAGTCCTCCATAGTGTCTGCAGTAGTCTTTTAAAAACTTAAACTGGATTATACCCTTCCTTTTTTGAATAAAATTCTCCAGTGATTTCTTAATCACACACACAATAAAATACAGAATACTTAACAAATCCAGTGTCTCTCATCTCGTCACCTTACACTCTTCCCCTTACTTGCTGTTCTCCACTCACATAGCTCCTCCTTCTATTCTTAAACCACTCCAACCACATTCCATTCTTGGTGTATTTGTACTTATTTTACTTTTTCATAGAGTATCCTCTCAGATCTTCACACACTGGCTCTCCTCTTTCACATCTAACAGTCTCAAAGACACACCCTCCCTGACCACCCAGTGCAAAACAGCTCCCCCTGTCGCTCTTCTGTTTCAGTTTTATTTCCTTTAGTTTATCACACTCTGAAAGTTCGTGTATATTCACCACAGGAGTAGAAACTTCGTCAAAGAAGAGTCCTTGATAGTCTCTTTATCATGCTAAAGAACACCTGCCAATGAGTAGTAGGGACTCAACAAATACATTGTATTAAAGAACAGATTTTGATTTGAAGCCACCGAACAGTAGTGGTGAGTGTCAGTTCTATCATTTAAAAATGAGATTAAATCAGAAGATTTCTCTGGGTTTTGGCAACTCTGATGTTTGTTGGTTTTAAATCATTGGGAATTAATAGTATAAATATCTTTTGAGGACATGCAACATTATTTGTAAGTTAGAAAATAAAGTTAATAGTAATGTGCTTCAAAATATGCAAAGCAGCCCAAATTTGAATTCACTGTGGCAGTTAGAGGTTTATTGTGCTAGGTTTGCATATTAAGTTACATATCTGACTGAATTTAGGTGCTAAAATGGTTTCTTCTTCATTTAGAAAAATAGTTAAAGTAATTTTAACTCTTTTTCTCACCAAGATGTAAGAGGTTATTATAAGTCATTTTATACCAGTGGTTTTTCTTCAGTTGTATTTAAAGTTTTTTGCCAGATACATTTTTCTTTATATATATGAAAATGATACTTCTAATCTTTCTGTCACAGGATTTATGTCTTTGAGAGTGTTTCTCTCGTGAAATTCTTTCATATAGTTTGTCTTGTCCTTTAAAATCTTTAGCATACTTATAATAGCAATTTTAAAGTTCTCTTCTGCTAATTCAAACATTTGGGTCACACTGGGCCCGTTTGTATTGACTTTTCCCCTCTTGATCTTGAATTACAATTTTCTGTTTCTGTCCGTGGTCTTACTACATTTTTAAAACAGACTTTATTTTTTAGAGCAGTTTTAGGTTTATAGTGAGATCGAGCTGAAAGTATACAGAGTTCCTTCCTGTATACTCCTACCCCCACATGTGCTTAACATTGCATACCAGAGTGATACCAGAGTGATGGACTTACGTTGAGACGTCATGATCACCCAAAGTCCGTACTTTATATTAGGGTTCACTGTTGGTGTTGTACATTCAATGGTTTTGAAAAATGTAGAATGACATGTATCCACTAATATCATGCAGAATAATTACATTGCCCTAAAAATTCTCTGTTCTCCATCTTTTTATCCTTCCCTAACCCCACCCCTTGGGAACCACTGATCATTTTTAACTATTTCCAAAGTTTGGCTTTTTCCAGAAGGCCATATAGTTGGAATCATATAGTATGTAGGCTTTTCACATTGAGTTTTGCTTAGTAATATGTATTTATATAAAGTTACTCTCTTTTCATGGCTTGATAGCTCATTTCTTTTTAGTGATGAATAATATTTCATTATGCTGATGTATCATAGTTTAATACCCATTCACCTACTTGGTTGCTTGCAAGTTTTGGCATTTGTGAATAAAGCTGCTATAAATGTCCATGTGCAGGGTTTTTTTGGTTTGTTTTTGTTTTTGTGGACATACGTTTTCAACTCCTTTTTGTAAATACAGAGGAGTAAGAATGCTGAGTCGTGTGGTAGGAGTATGTCTAGTTTTGTAAGAAGCTGCTAAAATATTTTCCAAAGTGGCAGTACCATTTTGCATTCTCACCAGCAATGAAGGATCTCCTGTTGCTCCACATTCTTACCAGCATTTGCTTTTGTCAGTGTTTTGGCCATTCTAATTGTTGTGTTCTGTATCTTACTGTTTTAATTTGCATTTCTCTGGTGGCAGGATCTGGAGCATCTTTTCATATGCTTTTTTGCCACCTGTGTATCTTCTTAGTGAGGCATTTGTTCAGGTCTTTGGCCCATTTTTTAAACAGGGTTTTCGTTTTCTTACTAAGTTTTAAGAATTCTTTGTATATTTTGGATAACAGCCCTCTATCAGATAGATCTTTTGTAAATATCTTCCATTGTGAGCTTTGTTTTCTCATTCTCTTGACAGTGTCTCTTGCAGAAGTTCTTCATTTTAAGTTTAATGAAGTCCATCTTATCAATTCTTGCTTTTATGGATTGTGTTTTTGGTGTTGTGTCTAAAAAGTCATTGCCAAGGGGAGAGGTTATTGCTCATTGGTAGAGCAGATACTTAGCATACACAAGGTCCTGGTTCTACTAAAATACATACATAAATAAGCCCAATTACCCCCACCCCCAAAAGAAGAGTCATTACCATACCCAAGGTCATCTGGATTTTTTCCTTCATTATCTTCTAGGAGTTTTTGTTTGTTTGTTTTGTTTTTATAGTTTCGCATTTTACATTTAGGTCTATGGTCCATTTTGAGTTAATTTTTGTGAAGGGTGTAAGGTCTGTGTTTAAATCTTTTTTTATCCCCCTTGTGGACAGATGTTGTTACAGCACCATTTGTTGAAAAGTCTGTCTTTTCTCCATTGTATTGCTGCTGCTCTTTCATCAAAGACCCGTTGACTGTATTTATGTAGATCTATTTCTGGGCTTTTCTCTTCTGTTCCATTATCTCTTTGTTTCTTCTTTCACCAACATCACACTGTCTTGATCATTGTAGTTTTATAGTAAGTGTGATATCCAGTAGTATTAGTTCTCTGACTTTGTTCTTTTTCAATATTGTGTTCGCTATTCTGGCTTTTTTGCCTCTCCATTTAAACTTTAGAATCAGTTTGTCAATATCCACAAAACAGGTTGCTGGGATTTTGATTGGTATTGGGTTGAATCTATAGATCACGATGGGAAGAACTGACCTCTTGGCAACGTTGAATCTTATCTAGTCTTACGAGTTTTTATTGGACAGTGGACATTGTATATAAAAGAGCACTAGAGGCTGAAGTAGATAATCAGATAACCTCCCTTCCCTTCCCCTCAGCCCCGCCAAGAGCTTTCCCTTTTTTCTGTCAGGCAACTGTAGGTAAGAGGCTGGTGTCTTGGATCTAACTAGGAATTGATTTGGGTTGAAATTTTAGTTTTCCCATCCATTTGGGGTTTTAATATCTTAAGTTTGGCATTAGACACGTCTCTCCAGAAGAGATTGAGGATCTAAACTCCAAAGGACACAAATCTCTCTGTACCTCCTCACTCCATTCAGCAAATGTGCATTGGGAAAGAATTGGTGGAGAATTAGCTCTGTGTTTGGAGCTCCTGCAGATTTCAGACTTCCATGCCAGCTAACCTATGACAGTAACAATTGGAGTCTTCCCTGTCCCAGTAGGAGACTCTTGTTTTCTGCCTGTGACAGTCTACTTCTTTGCCCATGCTCTCAGACTTGTTCAATGTCTTAGGGATAAAAATGGCTTCCCTAGGTAGGGCTGGTTCATCTCTGGAAACCAGTCCACAGCTCTCCATTGCCTTAATGCTTTTTAGTTTACTGGGTGTTTTCTTATTAAAATATGAGCAGTGATCTTCTCATGACCTTCTTTATTCTGACTGGGAGTAGAACTCCCAAAGATACATTTTGAGAACATTTTTCAGCAATAGATTTGGGAATAGGAGTGGAGTAGAGTTTAGGCCATGAGTGTTTTAAAATCATGAGTGCCACTGAGGAGGTCATTAGATTTGCTAAGCCCAAAGGACCTTGAGATGAGGTTTATATCAAATAAAATATTTTTTGTATACTGGGAAATTATTGCTGCAAGTTGAAAATGCTTATTAATTGATGAATCCTAATAAAAGGATATTTAGGATTCCTTAATATTTGAAAATGACAGGAGAGAAAAGAATCTCATAATTCCTCTTGTTTGGCTTTTAATTAGGTATATCTGGCCCAAGTGTATCTTATGAGAAATATTATTCCAACAGTAGTAGATTTTGATAATGTAACAACAGTAGAAGTTTTGTTAACTGACAAAATTAGGAGAATTGGATCAGTTAATCAAAAAAGTTGATTCAAGTGGAGATCCTTAGTATCAGAATACCCAACTAATAGTGGCTTAAATCATTAGGATATATGTTCTCTTAACAAGAAATTAGGAGGTGCATAGTCTGGGGTTGTTCTATCCAGCAGTTCAACAATCAAAAATTAAAACAAAAATAACAAAAAAAAATCATCAATGTTGGGTATTGCTCATTCAGTGCTCTCTTCTTAGTGTGTTGACCTTTTAGCTTCACATGTGTGGTTTTATAGTCCAGAAAGTAGAATGCTGTAGTACAGATACCATATTCAGACTTAAAGCAGGAATGAATGTTGGTTGGGGTGTGTGCTGTTTCCAGAAAGGTCCTTCAAGTGGTTTTTTCCTCTTATCAGTGAAGAACAACATTTCCCCCAGAAGCCCTGGCAAAAGTTCCCTTTTGCTTCATTCACCAGAACTGGGCCTGATAGCTACCGTTAGCTGCAAGGGAGCTGGGAAAGCAAGAATCTGTTAAAAAGAAATCAGGCAGTATGATTGGTTTATGCCAGTGGTTCTCAAGGTGGGGAAATGGGGTATTTTGTTATATAACTTCAGCATCTGGAAATATATGGAGAATATTGACATATAGTGAGCAGGGGCTAGGGATACTAAACTTTTTGCAGTGCGTGTGACAATTCCAAAGAAGGTAGAATGTCTAGCCTAAAGGATCAGTAACAGCCCTGTTGAGAACCACTAGCTTGGACTACTCAATTTATTGTTGGGAATGCACACATAACCACCCCAAACAAAATGGGCAGAAAAAGAATAAGGGAAAATGGCTTGGGATGGACAAAGAACAATGTCTTCTATATGGTCATTGTGTAGTTTAAACATTTTATTATAACTTGAAGCATATAAATGTATATTAAATGTAATTGATGGGGGGAGGCTGTTTGAGTATCGATCCCCTAATTAGTTTAGTTTTTTCCCCTCATATAAATCATACCCATAGCCATCCTCTATGATGTACTTTTAAAAAAATAGAGCAAGTACTTACATATTGCAGAGCAATCTGAGAGTCTGGGTATAGAATCGTTCTTGTTATATTTCTGATTTTTAAAAGAGGCTTGGCCTGTTTGCTTTTTTCCAGAGTATTCTGCCTAATTTTCATTAAAACAACTATTTTTGCACTCTCATTTTGTCAGTTTGATTGCATTTTATAATTAAAAATAATAAATAAATTGGCATAATCACGTTTAGAAACAAACAAATGACTTGGTAATCTTCTCACTCAGTTGTGGAATACCATACTTGTTGTTTACTGGTTGAGAGTTAGTCATTGTGCCCCAGGCATCAGTTTCTGTTACTCAGGGAAAAGTAACATTGGTCATTTCAGCAAGTTGAGTAGGTAGACATCATTTAAGAAAGTTAACTACCATATATTAAAATATCTTATAGCTGAACTCTAGACTTTTTCCCTGAATTATAAATTGGGTTACTTTAATAAAGACCAGATTTCATCACTTCTCTTTCTTTAGCAAATAAAGTAAGTATTATTACATAGGTTACAAAACTAAGACACAGAGAATTTAATTTCTTAGTTTCATAATTAGAGGCTTCAGTCCTTCAAGCACATTCCAGCTTTTCAGAAATATTTATTGGATACTTAATTTTCAGTGCTGTGAGCTTGGGATATAGTGTGTGTCAAACAAAGTCTTGGTACTTTTGGAGCTTATGGTCTATATTTATAGTATGTCTCATTGTAGACCTCGGCAGCATAGTCATCCTAAAACTCTAGATCCCTGTAGCTTCATCCCTAGATCAAAGAAAATTGGTCATAGGGTACAGGATTTACCAACAGACAGTTTTACTAGAGGAGTAGAAGTTCTTAGGGGTTCTAGCTTCTATTACATTGAAATATTGCAGAGAACCAGAAAAGTATGGAGGAGATCCTGCTGTCATAGCATACCTTAAAAATGAAAACTCTATATAAAACACCTTTGAATTGAGTCATACTTTTCTAAAATAAAACTTAAATTCTTGTATGTATTCTTTGATTCCTAACTCACTTACATAACGAGTTAAAAAACCACTGTGCCGTGGGACTTTTATGTTTCTGAATAGTTTCTTTCGAACTATGAAAAATTAATTTAAACAAATTGGTTTGTTTTTAATAGTTAAGTCATTTAAAATGGGAAACTATAAATCTTGAAATACTCTAGTGGTAATAAATATAGCTAACAGATTTGAAGAGAACTTCAGATAGCGTTATGCTTAATTATGCTTTAATAGACTGACTGAACATGAATCAACATATAAGATAAATCTTCATGTTTTTAAATTCCCAGAGGAGTTTTTTTGGTGTAAATAAATTGATACAACTTAATTTATTTTACATCTACGAGGAAAAATAATAAATGACATTAAAGGCTTTCTGTGTACCAGGGTCTTAATGTAAGCATTTTACCTATATTAAACTTCTCAAAGTTCTTTATCAAATCACGAAGTAGTTACAATTATGAGAAAACAGCAGAAAGAAGGATATGTATTTTGCCTGAAATTACATAGCTAAGTAAGTGATGGAGTTGGCTCTAGGGTCTATGAGTAACAGAATAGGTTTTTACTATTTTACTTGAACAACATGTATTGTGTGTACAGTTAAATTTAGCTCAGAAATAAATTGATCCCAGTCACTTTTAAATCAAAGTTCTGTCAGATAATCATCTTCAGTGCTTGTGATATTGTGATTTATAAGAAAAAAATGTACTTGGTCTTCATCTTTGGTTCCTGGCTCTGAGCTTATCAAATTATCTTCACATAATTCAGTTCAGGAAATATGACTTTGCTGTAAGGTGAGGTTACTTAAATTCTAGCTCTTCATTGAATTTGTAGTTTAGTTTTTAAAATGAAATGTCTCTTTTCATTTTATGCAAAATAGATTTATTTTCCTCAAATAATATATTAATATACATTTTTTAAAGGAGGTGATTTTTTTCTTAAGAAGTGATATCTTTTATGCCTTTAAAAATGTTTACCTATATTCAGATCTGGATATGATTCAGGTTTAGTTTTAGATTTGAAAAAAAAAGGACTTCTGTGACTATTGTTTCTGCTTCTTGAAAAGAAAATTTTCAAATCTTGGGAATACATTATTAGTCATAATTATAATTACCTGAATTTTACTTTACCTTTGGGGGCTGTATTTTTTAGAAAAATTCTCACTTTAAATACTTTAATCCAAATTGTCATCTATACCATGCTTGTTGCTAAAACTTTTTGTCCCGAACTAAGATCCTGCTCTCTCCCCAAAAAACCATTCTGGATTGTTTAAGAAAATCTACCTCCTTTCAGACTTGCCATAGTATTTTTTTAAAAATACTTTTTTCTTGGTTTCATTGAGCTTTAATATTCTTAAATCTCACAAAGAAGATGCTGGTTTTCTCTAATAGAAGTACATGTTGCTTCTTGAAAGGCCTTTTTTATTTAAGTTGATTGGGTAAGACAAATGAAACAACCAGTTAAGCTCATTCCTTCTGTACTTAATTTTAACTTCAAAGCTCCTAGTTTTAACCTCTGGTTCAGTCCCATCTTACTAGATTTAAGTGGCTTTTGTTTTGTTTTTTTTTTCATGCAGGTTCTGCTCATTAATCACCACGAGTGTGGATCTGAAGAAGAGTTTATTACCTCTCTTTTTTTGAGTATGTTTAACTTCAGATACACACAACGTAGCCTCTCCTTCCCTATTAGATTCTTAGAAGGTAGTTATATTTTTATAGTCTCCTTCTTGTGACTTTGACAGTTGTGATCAATAAGAATAAAAACTATTCCTTACATATTGGGCTACTGCATGCAAATCAGTTCATTTAAAACCTCCTGGAGGTCTTTGGCATGCCAGACATAAAACCATGAGTGTTTGTTTGTGGAGGTAACCATGTTCCAAAGAAATTTAAGACTTTAATTCTTTTATCAGGAATCTGGGAGAGAGTTATCTTTTAGGTTCTGGGAATCGCTGGCTTTAAGGGGCTTGCTTTTGGTGTGTGATTTTCAAAATTAATTTAAAATGGGAAATGATAAATTAGAAATGCTCTTGTGGTGTTAGCTCTCTGAATGAATAGTAGAAATTAGCTTGTATTTTACCTATTGTATGCTTAACAAATTAGCTGATTTGTCATGTCTTATTAAACATTAATGAGCATATACTTTCCATGTTTGCAATTTTTAGACACACTGATGTATTTTTTCTTATTATACATGAATATGATGAATGAAATGTAATACATAACTAATTCTTTTTTTCTTTTTTTTTTTTGTATCTAGGGCTGGAAAAAGGAAAGAATTCTGGCTGAATATCCTGATGGCAGGATAATAATGGTTCTTCCTGAAGACCCAAAGTATGCTCTGAAAAAGGTAAGTTTCTAATGGAAGTACATGTAGAATGATTAATATAATTTTGCAGCTAATTTTAAGAGGATGAAATATTGCTAGCAGAGTGCATTTAAACACCAATTCTGAAAATAAGAAATAAGTAATTAAAGAATACAACCCACTGAAAAATTATGCTTAAACTTTGTAGTTTGTCTAGCATATGTGAAATGAATTGTCTCATATTACCAATAATTTGAGTGATGGTATAGAAGACAGTAATGAATAATGTCACATAAGTGACTTCAGGAGTCAGAATTAAAATAAAAATCTGAATCATAATAATGCAGAAAATTAATAAATGTCATTTCATTCTGAGAGTAAATTTCTACATAAAAGCTTATTGTAGAAGGGGATCTAGTAATAGGTCATAGTAATCCTTAAGTTAAACATGAGATAATCATAATGTTAAGATAAAAAACAAGATTTATGCTATTTATAAAATAATGTAGAAAACTTAAAATCCTCTAATCTAGTGTGAGCCAGGTTTTACTCCAGTTCAGGGTTCAGAGAAGTGAACCAGAGAGATAATGATGTCTGGAACCATTTTATTGTATAGAATATCCTAGAAGTCAAGAAACCGTAAGACACAAACCTATTTTTAAACAATATGTTAATTACAGTTTCAAATAATATACTCAAAATGTTTTTCCTCCAGATGCTTTTTCAGAAGTACCTCATAATGTAAAGCAGTGGATCTGATTCTTTATCTGAAAAACTTAATTAAACTAGAGTGTATCCAACGTGTCTAGAAACATAAGGAAAGTAGTTTATTGTACTTTCCTCAGGATAATAGTTGGACCTCTTTAAATTTGGGAATATTTTGCCTGAAAGGGAGCTTGACGAAAAATACTTTGAACTTTTTATTTTAAAATACCCCTAATGTTCTACTTACAGTACAGCTAATCCTCAAACAACAGTTGGTGGGGGTTGTTAATCCATAATTCACTATGCTTGGTTTCTCTGTATTCTTGGGTTTAACCAACCACAGACTGTGTACCACTGTAGTATTTACTATTGAAAAATATCCATGTATAGGTTTTGACCAAGCCTATTCAAACCCGTGTTGTTCAGGGATCAGCTGTTCAAGTTTATCCTGTGGTTCCTGACTTGAGATACCCTGTATAAACGAGTGAACAATCCCAGATACCCAAATAAGCTCCCATACTACCACTGTGGAACAGTGTAGACAGCATTTAGAATGACACATAAACATGCCACCTGTCTTATATTTGATACATTGATTCTTGCACAAAAATAAATACTTGTTTAATGTTGGATTACTAGTGGACTAAATGAAAATTAAATTCTGGAATTTTTTGGAATTCCAGCTGTTATCATTTGTAAATGCACTGTGGGTACTTTGCTTCACCACATGTGGCATCCTGACATTTCTTAACAAGACTCCTCAGTAAATTCTAATTTCCTCATTTTAATTTCTCAGAGCAAAATCATGGTAACCTATGATTCAGTATATTACTAGGTAGTAATCCATAATAGGTTAAAAATTAAAATCTAAGAAATTATTAGTCATTTCCCTTCAGAAATTGAATCAGGAGTTGTATTGTGGGATATTGTTCCAAGATTAGGACGACTTGAGTTTTCATTGCTGAATAAGGGATATATTACATGATATTCTGCATGTGAGAAGTATGAGTACTTAACCTGTTATTTACATTTTAAACTTAGTGTCACAAATGAATGTTTATTGGACTGAATATTTGCAGATTTGTTTTTTAAGTGAGGAAGGAGCTAATGTGAGTGCTTACAAAAATCTTTGAAGGTGGTCAGGGGTATAGCTCAGTGGTAGAGCACATGCTTGGTATGCACGAGGTCCTGGGTTCAATGCCCAGTGCCCCCGTTAAGGGGTAAAATTTTTTCTTTTAATTTAAAAATAAAACAAAAATCTTGACTTCTAGTACTTACAGAAGTTTGAGCTTATCTTACTTGACCTTGACCACAGTTCGAGGAGGTAAACCTAAAGAAGCACAGTTTGATGCCATATTAACATTGTGGATTCAAATCCCTGCTCTTTGGTTCTAGATGTCTAATATCTGACATGGGAAAGTTACTTAACCTATGAATTTTATTTCTTCCATATGCAAGGTGAGGAACTATAAACCTCTAAGGGGTATTGGATTTAAATAAGATAATAGTCATAAAGTGCTTTGCATAATGTCTGGCCTGTAAATGGTTGATAAGGAGTAAACATGTACTCTGTACTCACTTCCATTTTACTGATGAGAGTACTAATTAAGGCTTGGGAAGAAGATAAATGGATTGTCTGGCTAAGATTGCAGTGAAATTCTCTCCAATCTCAGACCCATGATGCTTCTTTCTAATGGGAAGCCTTGATGTTCTTATTACTTATAGTAGGAACTCTCATTCCTCTTGTTCCCAGATTGTTGGACTTGACATTACTCTCCATTCTTTCCTCATTTTTACAAATTGGCCCACAGGGCTTGAAAAACAATTGTTGGTCAAGACAGTCATTCAGAAGCACTCTTTAGAGGATGTTCTTTGGAATAATATACTCAACGTACTGAACTGAAACTGTATTTTTACATGTATAAAATACTTTCATTGTTAACAAAAATATTGTTCTTTATTTAATAGGTTGACGAGATTAGAGAAATGGTTGATAATGATTTAGGATTCCAACAGGCTCCACTAATGTGCTATTCCAGAACGAAAACACTTCTGTTTATTTCTAATGACAAAAAGGTAGTTGGTTGCCTAATTGCAGAACATATCCAATGGGTAAGTGATTTTTTGAAGAGTGGTCGTATGTAGTTTGGTGTTTAAAGAGTTACAGAAACAACCCAATCCTGGTAAAGTTATCAACATTTTATGTAAGGAAGAGTGTGAATGCAAGAATTCCTGTGTGTAATTCTCTTCTATAGTGGAGTTATATCTTGCTTGGGAATTAGGTTCTCAGATCAGTATGTAAGGTTAAAATCATATAAATTTTATAAAAATCCTATAAAATACTGTTAACTTTTGTGTAGGAAGTTTCTTTATTGGCTAATAATGTAATTGTCTATCTCAGTCCCTTCAGCACTAGAATAAATCAGGAGTTGGCAAATTATAGCCAGCCTGTTTTTATAAAGTTTTTATTGTAAGACCGCCATGCCCATTTGCTTACGTATTGTCTGTTGCTGCTTTCACACTGCAGAGACTGAGTTGGCTAGTTGGAACTGAAGCCAAGTATGCTGCAAAGCCTAAACTACTTACTACCTGGCTCTTTATGAAAAGTTTCCGACCCTTGGAATAGATCAGCCACCTCTGAGCTCTTGATGAGGAGTTGGCTTGTATTTAAGAGACAAGTTGTACAAAAAACAAATAATAGAATCACAGTAAGAGCGATGTGTTCACATTATGAAAGTTGTGTAGAAACCAAGTTAGACTAACTTAAGAGAACAGAGGATTCTGGACTTCCTAATCATTCTCACTTTGAGGCATACCCCACGTGAATCCTGTCTTTTTCAGATGAGTTCTTGCTCATTAATTCAGTGTGCATTAGATTTGACTTCTGTCTAGTTGATATTGTTCAGTACATTAATAGTTGCCTGCAAATGTATGCTTCATCATAACATTTTCTAATAAAGTGCAAAGTCAAAACAACTGTGCATGAGTTAATTTCTATATGCTAAGATACATTAGAAAAAAATTCAGCCTAAAATGGTATAGTTTATGAAACTTACTATTTGTAATAACAAAACTAATTTAAATAAATAGCTGACAAGATAGTTTGGAGATATAAATTTGATGTAAAATGACTAATTCATAGAGGCGTACTGTATTATAATTGAGTTAATTTTACATAGTGCAGATTTTTTTGTTTTGTAGGTTTTTTTTTTTTTTTATTGCAATGGGTATATTCTTTGCTTTATCACTTAACCCTACTTGCTAGGTCTCTGAGTCTTGATTGTCGTCCCACTGTTAAGAAATATCAGCAATGTCATGCTTGGTTTACCTGAATGCCAGAGTGCTCTCAGTGTGTATTGGATAACTGTGTTGTGTGTTTAAGGATTGTCCTTAGCAACTCGCCCCCCTTAATTTCATTCCAGCCAGCGTGATTCATTATTCCTGAGGATGATTGATAGTAAGATACTCATTTGAGGGAAGTGTCACCTTTTGTATAGGACACACGTTAAATAAAATTGATGATTGAAACAGTTGAAGTTAATTAGATGAGGGAAATTAAATAGATATTTGAAGTCAGATGTGCAGAGTGACCAAGATATTTACAAATTTTATAATAGAATATTCTTAAATCTATTTGGCAAATGACTCTGCATTAAGAGAAACTGCAGACACTGTCTTGTTTTTGACTGTTTCTTACAGTGTTCTTTGGTTGGTTGTTGTTTACAGTGATTGTCCTTTGGTAAACCCTTGTGTTTTTAAAATATCTATTCTATCCAGTTCCAAAAATGGCTTGTAGCAGTGTTTAGATTAGAACATAGCTGTGTAATGCTTGCTTGTTTTTTGACTCTCAGTTGCGTTGTCTAAGTTTGTATAATGTCCCAGAGGGCTGGTCATGTCCTTTTTTGGCCACTAGACTGATAGAAGAGATGTATGCTTTTTAAAGTACTACTTTACTATTTATGTTAAAAGAAATGGGTGTGTGGAGAAAGGACGTTCCTAAATTCTTGATTCCTCTGCCGTCTAGTCCTGGTTCCTGCACAGATAATGAACCCTAGAGCTATGGCAGCAATCACAGAAACGGTTGTTACTGCTGAGTTCTTAACACGTACTTTTGCCTGTCCTTAGAATATGGAAAGTAGAGAAAACTAATACTCAGTTCCTATTATGTGCCAACCATGATGGCAGGATGCTTTGTATATATTACCTTGTTAATCTCTCAGCACTTCTCTGAAAGAGGTGATGGAGATGTCCAATTTATAGGTGAGGAACCCAAAGCTTAATTAATTTCATCTCTTGGTCACATAATTAGTAAGTGAGTTAGAACAGAATGTAGATCTAGGTCTGTTTATTTCCTAAAATGAGAGTCCCCGCCTAAGTGGTCCCCAAAATTTGTTAAGAAACCCGACAGAAGTAGCGGCCTCCTCACTAAGGTCAGTACTAGAGACAGTTGCTTAATAATATTCTCACTTTTTTTTTTTTAATATTCTCATGTTAAAATCCGCACCCACCCCAATTTTGCTACATATAGGGCTACAGAGTTATAGAAGAAAAACTTCCAGTTATCAGGTCAGAAGAAGAAAAAGTCAGATTTGAAAGGCAGAAAGCCTGGTGCTGCTCAACATTGCCAGAGCCTGCCATCTGCGGAATTAGTCGAATATGGGTGTTCAGCATGATGCGCCGGAAGAAAATTGCTTCTCGCATGATTGAATGCCTAAGGTAACTTGAATGCAGTGCTTCAAATCATTTTCAGTGGTTTAGGATTTAAGCAAAGATTGACATTTAGTTAATTTTAATTATGTAACCTTTTTTATCTTAATTTAAATTTTGCATAAGATTGTATGTTGGATCTGTGGGTACTTTCTATGTAAAATTATACAGTAATTACACATTTGTTTTTTGCTCTTTAAAGCATCTTTGCTAAATGATTAATAGAAGAGGTTAAAATTATTTATGCAAATGAGGTTTTTTAGGTCGGTGTCTTGTTTTTGTTTATTCATAAAACCCCTGTCTACTATTTATCTGTAGGTATAGCTTTCAAAATAATCCGTCATTGTTGTGAGATCCTAAGGCTCTAGGAATCTTAGAGCCTTACTTTGTTTCTGATCTCTCCCCCTTATTTTTAATCAATGAGCAGTGATCCAGAAGGGCTTAAATCTACCTAACCTTCTCGAGAGGAGAGGCAAGTCTGTTTTTTTTTTTTTAACATTTTTTATTGAAGAGGCAGGTCTTGTTTTTAGCTTTTTTAGAACTTAATCTAGAAAATGCAGCTGATTAAATAATAATCCTAAATTAGGGTATTGTAAAAAAGGGTATCTTTTAAAACTTAGATCTTGTCACAACCATGAGATGGTTCTAGTTTATAAAAACATAAAACAGTTTGGTCATTGTGTTTGTTCTGCGCAGTAGTGATGATTGCCACTGAAAGCTTCCTGTTAAAACCATAGAGGTTTCTAACTTTTTTCATTTGTTGTTCTTTATGTACCCATCTCACCTTGTTAAGATTACAGTATGAAAATTCTACTAATAGTCTATATCCTGGGAAAATTTTAAACTTTTTGGTTTGGTTTTTTTTGGGGGGTAGGTAAATTAGGTTTTTTTTTTTTTTTTAAACGGAGGTATAGGGGATAAAACATTTTAAAATAACAGCTTTACTGAGATATAATTAAAGCATAAAATTAATCTTTTTAAATTAATCATTTAATTTTTTTCTTTTAGTTTTATTGAGATGTAACTGACATACAGCACTATATAAGTTTAAGGTGTACACCAAAATAATTTGACTTACAGTACATCATGAAATGATTATCACAATAAGTTTAGTGAACATCCATCACCTCATATAGATACCAAATTAAAGAAAGAAAAAATTTTTTCCTTGTAAGGAGAACTCTTAGGATTTACCCTCTTGAGACAACTTTCATGTATAACATACAGCAGTGATAATTATATTTGTCATGTTGTGCATCATATCCCTAGTACTTATCTTATAAATGGAAGTTTATACCTTTTGACTGCCTATATCCAATGCCCCCTCCCCACCAGCCTCCACTTCTCTTAACCACAAATTTGATCTCTTTTTATGAGTTTGTTTCTGAAGTATAATTGACCTGCAACTATGTTATTTCCTGTTACACAACATAGTGTTTCCATAATTCTATACATTTAAAAATGATCACCATAATAAGTCTAGTTATGGTATGTCACCAAAGATATTTCATAGTTATTGACTATATTCTCCACACTGTACATTTCATACCCATGACACACTTATTTTGCAACTGGAAGTTTCTATCTCTTAATCTCCCACACCTACTTCTCTCTCAGCCCTCTCACCTCCCCTTGCCCCCCACAACCACCTGTTTGTTCTCTGTATTTATAACTATGTTTCTGTTATGTTTGTTCATTTGCTTTGTTTCTTAGATTCCACGTAAAAGTAAAATCATACAGTATTTGTCTTTATCTGACCCTTTGGGTCCTTCCATGTTGTTGCAAATGGCAAGATTCCATTCTATTTTATGGCTGATAGTCTATTGTGTGTGTTGTATTTGTGTGAGTGTATACACACACACTACATCTTCCTTATCCGTTTATCTGTTGATTGGCATTTAGATTGCTTCCATATCTTGGCTATTGTAAATAATGCTGCATTGAACATAGAGGTGCATAGATGTTTTCTAATTAGTGTTTTGTTTTCTTTGTGTAAATACCCAGGAATGGAATTGCCGGGTTATGTGCTAGTTCTGCTTTCAGTTATTTGAGTAATGGCCATACTGTTTTCCATAGTGGCTGTACCAATTGACATTCCCACCAGCCGTGTACGAGGGTTCCCTTTTCTCTGCATCCTTGCCAACACTTGTTATTTGTTGTCTCTTTGATAACAGCCTTTCTGACAGGTGTGAAGTGATACCTTATTGTGGTTTTGATATGTATTTCCCTAATGATTAGTGATGTCAAACATGTTTTCATATGCCTATTGGCCATCTCTATGTCTTTCTTGGAAAAATATCTTTGCAGATTCTCTGCCCATGTTTTAACCTGGTGGTTTGCTTTTGATGTTGAGTTGTATGAGTTCTTTGTATATAATATCCTTATTGGATATTTCATTTGTAAGTATCTTCTCCTATTCAGTAGGTGGCCTTTTTTTCATCTTTTTAAGGTGACACTTCACCGGGTTTTAGGATATTCAGAAGGCTGTGTAACCATCACCACTGCCTAATTCTAGGAATTTCCATCACTTTCCCCCAAAACCCGATACCTATTACAGTCACTCCCTGTTCCTTCTCCCCAAGTTCTGGCAACCACTAATCTACTTTTGTCTCAATAGATTTGCCTATTCTGAACATTTTTAATAAATTGATTCCTATAATATATGACCTTTGGTGCCTGGTTTCTTTCATCTAACGTTTTGAGGATCATCCATGTTGTAGCATGTATCTATTCCGTTCCTCTTTTATTGTCAAGTCATATTCCTGTACACACAAACACACACACACACATCACATTTTATCTATCAGTTGAACAACACGTGGGTTTCCACTTTTTGGCTATTATGAATGATAATTTGTGTTATTCTTTTTGTCACTTGTGTTTTTAGTGTCATATCTAAGAAACCAGTCTTCATCCAAGGCCACAAAGATATACCTTTATTTTCTTTCAAGAGCTTAAATTTTAGTTCTTACCTTTAGGTCTTTGATCGTTTTTAAGTAAAATTTTGATGTGAGGCAGGATCTAACTTCATTCTTTTGCATGTGGATATCCAGTTGTTCCAGCACCATTTTATTAAACAGACTTTTCTTTCCCATTGAATGGTCTTGCCACCTTTGTCAAAAATGATTGATCATAAATGTGAGGGGTTTTTTCCTGTCTGGACTCTTAATTCTATTCCTTTGGTCTGTTCTTATGCCAGCAGCCTATTGTCTTGAACACCATAGCTTTGTAGTGTGTTTTGAAATAAGGAAATGAGAGTTCTCTAATTTGTTCTTTTCTTAAGAGTCTTTGACTATTCAGTGTCTCTTGCATTTTCATATAAATTTTAGGACCAGGTTGTCAATTTTTGCAAAGAAGCCAGCTGTAGATCAATTTGGGAAGTAATGACATTTTAACAATATTAAGTCTTCTTTCTGATTCATAAACATGGGATGTCTTTCTGTTTGTTTAAATTTCCTTTAATTTCTTTCAGCAATGCTCTATAGTTTCCATTTTTTTAGGTCTATCACTTCTCTGTTAAATTTAATCCTAAATATTTACTCTTTCAATGTTATTACAAATGGACCTGTTTTCTAAATTTCATTTAAGTTTTTAGTAGCTATCTTATATCCTGCAGCCTTGCTGAACTCTTTTTTTTATTAGATCTAATAGTTATTTTGTGAATTCCTTAGGATTTTTGTATATAAAGATCATGTCATCTGTAAAGAGATAATTTTACTTCTTCCTTTCCAATCTAGTTGCTTTTTATTTCTTTTTCTTGTCTAGTTGGCCTGGTTGAATAGAAGAGGTCTGAGCAGACATAACCTTACCTTGTTCCTGATGTCTGAGGAAGAGTTTTCAGTCTTTTTTACCATTAACTTTGATGTCTTTTGATGGTCTTTATCAGGTTGAGAAAGTGCCTTCTACTCAGAGATGAGTATTTTTATCATGAAAAGGTGTTGTGTAAATGTTTTTAAAACTATTGCTGCTTTTATAAGACAATTATTTTTTAACAGTTTCTAGAATATACAATATTACCTAGAAAGTTTTTCGGTTCAAATTGTATTTGACAGGTCTTTTCAATTTTAATGATTAATAAGTAATATACTTTTCTTTTTTACCCTTCCATGTCTCTCCTTTTTTTAATAGGAGTAACTTTATATATGGCTCATATTTGAGTAAAGAAGAAATTGCTTTCTCAGATCCTACTCCTGATGGAAAACTGTTTGCAACACAGTACTGTGGCACTGGTCAGTTTCTGGTATATAATTTTATTAATGGACAAAATAGCACCTAAACTAAATTCATGCCTACAGTATCAGAAGACATCTACTGAAGAGAATGGATTGGTTGCTGACTTTAACCAGGAACTAGGGCCATTTTTATTACAATGAACTCAGGACTGGCAACAACCATAAGGTTGTTCCATTTTCATAAAATTGGAAAAAATGCAGTAATTGCTTATTGTTGTTTTGTTTTTTAAAGAAGATATTTTATTATCTTTTACAGAAATTTATGATTGATGTATTTTATCTATAGTTATTTAGACATGTTTACATGCAGCAGGTAATTGTTCATAGTGGACTGAAAACTAATGCAAGGACTATGGTCTCAGTGATAAGTATATTTTGAAGTTCTTAATTATGGAAATATACCAGTGTAGCTTGGTACTGTATTTTTTCATATTGATCTCTGATACCAGTTATAGTTTTAAAGATTGTATTTTCAGAGTGGAAACCAATGTTTTTGCATTATTATTCAAAAAGGGTCAATGTTACGTGTTTAGGAATTCAAGGCTAATTCTTAAACGACCTGAAATATACTTTAAAGGAATCCTCACAGAAAAGTAAAGCTCCATTAGCCAGGAGAATTTGAACTATTGCGCTTTTCCTTCCATTTCTCTCCTTCCTACTCTATGATAGCAGGAAGGAGGTGGAAGGTGGGAAAGAATTGAAGCTTTCCTTCCTGGAGAGCTATAAATAACTAGAATTAGAATGGTACCCTCTCATTTATTATTCTTTCATTCTGGCTTCACTTTTTAAAGTAAATGGCAACTTGGCACACTTAGGCTATTAACAAATCCCAAAAGGGTTTATAAAAATCTGTGGAATAGTTGCAGGCTAAATATGGATGACTTGGTATCTGCTTTGTTACTCCTCAGAAATACTACACTGGGTATATGCCCTCATTAGTGGACTTCATTTTGATACTTGTCTATCCTTCATAGTGCCCTCTACTTTTAAAGGGTTTGTATGTTGAAAAACTGCTGTGGCCTTTTATGACCTGTATATAATGTAGAGTAAAATAAAATACTTGATAGCTTTTTCTAAGTGATAAATGTGATAATGGTGTGTTGTTACTGTGCTTTTTTCAGGGAGTTTGTTAGGTTTGATACCTTGAAATAAGATTACAGCACTGGCTTCTTTAAAGGTAGTTTTTACCACTTTGCCAAAGGATCAGAATGTCATTAGCATCTCCAAAAGACAAGATCCTAACATGAGAATTTTCTGGTATTCCAAAGAAGAGCCATGGCCCAAGAATGAAGCACCACTATGGTTTAATATAGATTAATTTTCTGAGCTGAAATTAGAACCAACTAAAAATTAGGGCTTTTAATAAGATTAACAGGCAGGTATATATTTTATCCCCCATAAATATATGCTTTTAAAATTAATGGAGTCGTGTAAGGCTCTGTACTCTGTAGGGCGGAGTGGTAAGGCAGTGTAAATATTTCCCTCTGATTGATCTTGACACTGCTTTTTCCTTTGGACTTGAGATTCTTCTAGCCATCCCTGGTCTCATTGTGTACCTGGCAGTGATCTTAATTTTTTTTGAAACAGGATGAAGTTTTCAGGTGTAGTGTAGATGTTCTAGTAACTGTTAATCTTATAACACAGGCCCAATTTCCATATAAGCAATAGTATGCTTCTTTGGGGAGCCAAACTTGGTAGTTTCAGGGGGACTGGAGGGTAGAGAGGATATATTGATTGGTTTAAAGGTTACAATTACTAGAAATACAGTTTATTTTCATGTTTATATTAAAGATATCCTCTCAAATAACTTTTACAGTCTAGCTATTTTTCTTAGAATTAATAGTACCTAGCATTTGTTTGCCATGTGTCATACCTTGTGTTTAATTATCATAACCCCATGAAGTGGAGTTTACAAGTGAGGAACTTAGAAGATAATTGAGGACTACAGTAGCAGTCTTTGTGAAAGATGTTGAAAACCGAACTAAAGCTGTGATGTGTGGATGAAGATGAAGAGACAGATAAACTTTGAGAAGATAAAATTGAAGAATCGATGGAGCTGATAACGGACCAGAGAAGGATCATGACAGACAATCTAGGGTAGTTTTGATTTGGATAATTGAGGAGATAGATTTACTGAGAAGGGCTTACTGGAGAATTATGTTGGGAGGATTGGCTGGGGAAGGATGAGCTCAGTTTTGGTCACAGTTTTAAGATGGTTGCAGAATCTCCAAGTGGAGAACTCTATTTGGTATATAACGGGAGATGTAGATCTAGAGTTTGGGAAAAGTCTAAACTCAGGATTTTATTAATTTAGTTATAGGAAGGTTTAGAAGAGATCACCACCCTGGGGTTTATAAAATGAGAGGGTAGGGGAGAGTTGTGAGGAACACTGTCATTTAAGAATCTCACAGAAGAACACCTGAGAATGCACATGCAAGGGAAGAGCCGGAAGAGAGTGGTAGACACCAGGACTCGGAGAACGCGCAACCTCGTTACACCATAAGTGAAGGCTGAAGAGGGACGTCAGAGAAAGAGGAGCAGTTTCTACGGAGCGGTGGAGGCACTGGTGCATGCAGTGAGTAAACACTAATGAGCCACTAACTTCAAAAGAGGTTGATTCCATAGCTGCTGATTATATGAAGGTACCTATAACCTTTCTCTCACCTACCCTTGAATAATTGTTGGTCCATCATAAAAGTGTCTTGTAGATAGACATAGGAACCATAAGTAAAGACAGGAACCACAAGATCTTATGGGTCAGGCCCTTGTCTGCATGGACATAACAATGGTTTTGTTTCATTTTGTAAGAATCAGTATTCTACCAGTTCATAATATGCAAGGGTCAACTTGGTATATCTACGAAATGCATGACTGTCATAAGAACAGTAAGTACAATAGACATGCAGTGATATTTTAATTGTTGTTGCTTACTTTGCATGGCTGCCCAACTAGGGCGTCTGGGTAGGAACACAGCCACATTCCTGCCTAGCTGTATTTCACTAGGGGTTAAGATGGCTAAGTTGATTTCAAGGGTAGTGACTGCAAACATACATACACTTCTTACCTAGTCTCTTGGCTCTTGGGACTTCTGGTGGATAAAGGGAAGATTCTGTCTTAGAACAAAGTAGTGGTTAGAAAACTTACTGTTGCCTTTTCTTTCTTATAACTTATTCCATCTGCTGTGATAGTCCCTGAAGTACAGTTGACCCTTGAACAACATGGGAGTTAGGGGTACCAACCCCCACATAGTCAAAAATCAGGTATAACTTCATGGTTGGCTCTTCATAGCAGCAGTTTCACATCTGCAGTGTCAACCAACTGTGGGTGGTATAGTGCTGTAGTAGTTTATTGAAAACACTCTGCTTATAAGAGGACACGTGCAGTTCAAATCTCTGTTGTTGACGGATCAACCATAGATGCTTTCCTTAGCTCTGTACTTGACCATTAAGAGCGTAAGGAATTTATAGTGTGAATGGCTTTTCCTTGGCCTCAGAGGTCCTTCCTGAGGTTACCTTTAGTGATGTTTTTTTTTTCCAAGAAAGTCAGTTTCAGTGTTTTAGCAATATTCTCTTAGACCCAGAGGAGGCGTAAGGGCCAATTTCCATGACTAAAGACAAGCCTGAGGATGGTCTGTACCCTGGATGTTGTTTAGCTCTGTGTAGTTGAATGTGAAGGGACAGCAGTCAGGGTTTCACAGTTCTTAGTCTCTCTACGGCAGCTGCTTTGAGTATGCTGTGGAACACTGCAGTTTCTACTTGCTTCTGAATCTGTCATCATACGAATATTTTTTGCCCCTCCTAAGGTAACAGGGATCTTTGGCTCTCAAGAATGTTTTTTTGGTTCTGTATCAAAGTCCATTATTTTAGCAGTCTTATTTCAGTATAATAGAATTGAACATCATCTTTTTCCTGGAACACCAAAGTTATTTCTTCTTAAAAGTTGTTAAAATTAGAGTTCAGAAATAAATCAGAGAGTAACACCTTATGTTACACTACTCGGTTCCACCAACCCAGAGTTCTGCTTCTTGGGACACCAGGAATATAGCTGCCATGTATAAAAAAGATTGGGGATGTACCATGAATATTTCTAACACCTCTTTAATAATTTTTAGATCTGTTCTCCGCGGTTATGTAGCACTCTGCAACTGGGCATGATGTGTAGATTCTTTATACGTGTATATCTTCTTTGTATAAGCTATAGATTTTAAGTCAAATAGTTATTTAGCATTTTCTTGGACTGTTATGCCAGAGTAGTAGAATCTTAGCATCATCCTATCCATGATATGTGGACTTCCAGCCTTTATTGGAATTTGCCAGAGTCAGGGAGGGAGTTCATTCCATTTTTGATAATACCAGAAAATTAAAGAAAACAAATTTTCTTTTTTGGGGGGAGTGGGAGAGAATTTTAATACATTCACCAAATTAAATGAAAGGACAAGAACATACTGTAGACACAACTTAAGACAATTTAGAATCAAACAAAATGTGAGGTAGACTGACTAGTGAAATTCACCAAATTTTGGTTAAGAAAATTTTACAGTAATAGAGTCACACAGGTGCCTCCTTTTCTAAAAGATCACAAAAAAGCAATTGCTTAAATTACAGCCAAAATAATTGAATACAGCAATGCTCATTGTAATTTTAGTTTACATTCAGTATTAACCTGTGTGAACTGTCATATATGGCAAGGTTCAACAGGTCTGTAGGTCATTATTATGCGGGCTGAGGGAATACACTCATACCACAATATTCTAAGGAATGGCAAGGCTCGAAGCAGAACACACCAAGGTATGTGTTAACAAATCATTGTGTCCTATGCTTGTGCAATTTTATCCTTAAAGGAGAAGGACCTGACATTCTCTAAAAAAAATTATACTGATAAGGTGATTTTAAAAGACCCAAAACTTTAGGAAGATAGGCATTGAAAGAATAGGCAGATCAATTTGAATTCTCCATCATTGGGGTGACGGTCTTTTGGCTTTATTCTGGCATTTCTTTTCCACAGTATTTAAGAGATCATAATCATTTGGAGTCCCTGCAGCTAAACTAACTACTTAATTTTTTTTCTTAGACTGTGAAGCCATAAAGCCAGAAGAAACCCTGAGAAGCCCATCTGTCCCAGGTACAACTGTTTTAGGATTATTTCAAGTATTTTATTTGCCCTATGTAGTAAATATTATTGGAGTATTGCACAAACCATGGGTTTCTTGGTATCATCTGCATCAGGCCCTTTCAACAAAACAGGAACAATTGAATTACATTCGTATCTGAATCAATCTGCTTCAGAACGCACATACCTCTTTGCCAAAAATTCTGCTGTACTAAAATCAAGGAATATTTTTAAAGCACATGTAAGGTAGGTCCTCTTTGAAGGTGAGTTAAAAATGGAGTTTAAAGGAATTGTTCATTTCAAGATATATTTAAAACATCATAAGCTATATGAAAACCAAAAGATCTGAAATCATTTTCCAATTAGTACATTGCTTTTTTTCACTAGCTGTAAACTCCTTGTTGTCACAAACTAATAAAGCTGGTCAGTTAACACTATTTGTTTTCGGTAAATGCAGGCTTAGTAGGTCCCTCAGTTTCAGGCCACCAATAAGACATTGATTCAAGTAAAAACAGCCATTTTAAGTGGGGATAGAGTGTTACACATGGGCTAATGAGAAAAATGCCCAGAGATTTAGTGCTGAGAACTGCAGTAATTTAAGAGTAAACTTCTAATAGACTTAGTAGTTCCAGAATATTTTCTAAAAATCTTTTTTCGATTAAAATTTGTAGTAAGAAATCTGTAAAAACTTAAGACCCCCTGGTAATTTTAATGAGTCAGAGACTTAATGGAATCTTCCTTACTCCTCACACACACAAAATCACCAGAAAGATTAAGTAAAACAGCCTCTTTATGGTTGTTTCCCATTCCAGCACTTTCTGGGGTGGTGTCAGTGTAAGGCAGCTAATGTTCATTCCGTGTATCTCTGAAGGGAAATGAACTAGGTCCACTCCACGTGGAACCTTAGCCTGCCAGACTTTCGCTTTGCTAGGGGTGAATGCTAACACCTTCCTAACTGGCTCAGCTACTGAGTCAGATTCTCCTTGTTCAAGATTAATCGCTTCTTATTCTCACAGGCATGATGTGCTTAAGAGACTGGAAACATTTTTAAAGAATGAAGAAAGCGAAAGAACTTAAACCAGGAGAAGCTGCATAAATACACACAATGCCTGCCCTGCATTTACTAATTTGTTTGTTCAGTTTAAATAGTAAACTTTTAACTCCTGTGGAAATTTTGCCAAAAGTTTCAATACATATAAGATTATAAATCTTAAACTAACACTGCACAGAGAAAGACAAAGCTACTTCTTTTTTTTAAATACAGATATCTTCTACATTCTATCATTTCAGACCCCTGAGTAATACTGTACCAAAGTACAGATCTGAAGAGAAACTGAGGGTTCAGGCCTCAGACATTAATCTTCAGTTAATTCCACACCAGCGGTGTGAGTCTCATGTAACACATTCAGGCTAGCTAATGCTGAGAGTCAGTTTTCCCCCGACACAGCACAGTAGAAAAAACGATGCAGTCTCCATGTTGCTTCTCCAAAGTATTTGCTCCTCAGGCTCGCGCGGGCAGACCACGTCTTAAGTAATTGCATGACTACCTAGGGTGAACTTTAACCTGAATTTAAGGTCCTGAAATTGAAATTGAAGGAGAGTGATGCCCCCAAAGGCCCGGATCAGGTTTGGGGTGGGGTGGTTCTTTGGAGAACAGACAAATATGTTGCACTTTGTTCCACAGTGATTGTACTTTAAAGGAAAAAAAATCCCAAATAATTGTTTCTGCCCTACCCCACCTAGGCATCCCTTTGCCAGTTTTGGTCTCTTCAAAAGCTCATACGTGACGTCCAGTGAGAAAGTAGAGGGGCTTGTCATCACTGCTGTTAGCAGTTTGGAACTCGTCCCGGAGGCGAAACTGCCACTCATCTTCTAGCTCTAAGCGGACAATCGTTTGGCGTAAGGAACTTCTGTCTTGGCAAATGACACACAGGGTAGCACCTTCAGGAAGAAAGCAGAAATGTGTCTCAGGCTCAGGGACTGAAATGATAAAGAACCCTACCACCTCTCCCTCTGATTATATCCCCTAACACATGTGAGATCAACGTCCAGGTGAGTAACCTATCTGAACTGTTCACTTTATAGTGTATTTTGAATAAGCAGTATTTAACAAATTCAGAAGTTTAGAAGAGCGTAAAGTAAAAAGCCTTCCAACCGCATCACCCCTCCCCTGTGCTCGTGTTAAAACCCAGGTGGTAACATTTCCCATGTCCCTCCACAGCGTCCTTGGCTTCTACCCACTCTGTGCCAGCAGCACCCCACCCTGGGACAACCTAAATGGTCCCCTGGGATGCACCCTTCCCTCCAACACCCGCCCGAGACTGCTCCAGATACATTTTAGACACATATCAATAAACACGGTTTGGCCTGTCCTCACAAGAGTGGTAGCACGCTCTACACAATATGCTGAACCTTTCTTTTTTCACCGACCTTAGAGGTCATCTTGTCAAGATTATTTGTGATGCTTAATCTGCAGATTGTTCTTAGGCAAAGCTAGTAACTGTTTGTATGGTGTATACTTGTTGAAGCGACTTTACCTTCTGTACCAGAATCATACTAGGATCATAAATCATTAACCTGATTTTTTAATTAAAATTAGATTATATGAGAAGCATTACCTGCAATTGCGTCATTCCTTCCTAAACGTAATAGTGGTAAAAACATTTAATATGGTCACAAAGCTGGCTGTTTATCTGCATTTAGTCTTAGTATAACAATGATTTGATTCCCATCTCCCCCATTTAAAAAAATCAGTGGCCCTAGTTTAAAAGCAAGGTATTTAATTTACTGGCAAAATGATTGTTAAAGTGCTTTTTTATATCATTCACTTCTGTATTTTGTCTAGTGGGAACTAACAGCATTCACAAACAAGATACTAAATTTGATTTACCTTTTAAAAACTTAAATTTCTTAAGAAGATCAGCACCTACAAAAGAGTCACAGAGGTACAGGAGGAGTCCACTGAAACACACCCCTTCACAGTTGACATTGCTGGAGTGGGGTCTGGAGCTGACATAGCATATGGCCACCTGCAAGCATCAAGCAGAAATAGCACCAGCATCTCAAAACCAAGTGAAACGTCTGCATCTTTAGCGGAATGAGTCAGCGCCTTCCTTTTTAGCTGTCCATTTCAGGGTCAGGTAAAGGAGACACATTTTTATTGAAACTTCAGTGGGCTGGTTATTTAAGCTTTGTACGCCCTATATTTAGTATGTCGTCTTAAACAAGAGACACTTTAAATAGGTTATTTCTCATAACAGGATAGTTAGTAGAGGGGCTTGTTTTGTTTCTATTGATTTCTCTCCTAAGAGTTCATAAAATAATAAAAAGCTGCCTTCCACAAAAAGGCACACTTAGGAAAGTTTAAATGGTTAGATTCCCTTATTGATGAGAATAAAAATTCTAAATCAGTGTTTCACTTAAGATATAAATTTTCAATTGGGTAGAAGCTTTAAACAGTGAATGGATTTAAATTTTTAGCTCTCTCTGTGGCTTCTATGTACAGAAGGTAGCTTCACAAAAATTACAGAGAAGTGTAAGCTAGGAGCCCCTGAGGACGGTAGAGTGGCTTAATGTGTGGGCCAGCCTGCTTGTGTTCAAATACTGGTTCCTCTGAGTAGCTGTGACACTGAGCAGTTTTCTTGTCTATAGAGAGAATAGTGACACCTGTCCATAGGACTGTTTCGTGAATTAAAGAATGTAAACCACTTAGCAAGTATTTAGTGGCTGCAGATGCTGTCATTAGTGGTATTGAGATTGTGCTGTCCAACACCTAAAGCCCTGGATTCTTTCAGGAGACCTGGGTCAGACACATAACTTATAGAGATGGCATAAAACAGATACCCTAAAAAGTATTACATCTGATTTTTTTTTTCAAGATCCCTTCTACCTCAAATTCTACAATTCACGGTCCAACCCACCATGCACCATAAGAAGGATGTAAAATGCTTACACTTAAAATTTTAGAATAAAAATTTAAAAACAAAAGTTCATACTGTATAGCACAGGAAACTATATTCAATATCTTGTAGTAACTTATGGTTAAAAAGAACATAAAAACGAATATATGTATGTTCCTATATGACTGAAGCACTGTGCTGTACACTACAAACTGACACAACATGGTAAACTTGAATAAAAATATATTTTAAAAAAATAAATAATCCTAAGGGGAAGCTTAGTGGTTGAAGCTCTTGAAGGCCATCAGTGGTCAGAAGCCTAAAGGTACAAGTGGCAAATTAAGAACAACAAAAAAAAACTGATGGAGAATTTGAGACAGAGTGAGAGAGAAAAAATGAAAAATAAGGAAATAATGGAAAAGCAAGAAGCCCAGGAGTGGAAAGTATAAAAATAGGGGCTATAAAAAGGTTTCCTGTGATACCCTCAGTTGTTCCACAATCACTGACTTCCCCTCGTGTGCCTGTGACGCTCAGATCACGTGACCGTAGTGTCATCTGATAACATGTTACGACAGGGAGGAGCAAGTAACTGCTTCTGCCTCGGGTCACTGAGGTAGGCTTCTTCATGGAGCTAAGCTTGGAGTGTTCGCTGGCTCACTGTGGGGAGGGGGATAGGTGTGTGAGCTTTGCCTAAGTGAGTATGTCACCAGCTCCTTGTCTGTTAAGCTTTCAAATGGGATCTAAAATGAGGAAGAACTGGATGGAAGCAGGGAAAGCACAGCCCCGCCCCTTCCCCTTTACCTCTGGTCCAATGTTCAGGTAGCAGTCAATGGCCAACACGGGACTCTTGAAGTTATGGATAGCTTTGGGGAAGAGTTTGTACGAGGCGTGCTGAAGGAACTTCTCCAGGAGAAATTGTGCAGGGGCTGCCAGCAGTGTGTGTTCACTGTCGGGAGCACAGACATACTGCAGGGGCAAGATGGGTGCTAAGCTCTCTGACACCTGAAATCAGAGCCAAGAGGATCATGGGAACTGTGTCTGTCACTATGTGAAACCGGCAAGGAAACACGGCATTGCATCCTAACAGCCTGCAGATAACAGCAGGAGCACAGAGACAGAGGTCAGGCTCAAGTGGAAGTCCGCCTGTCTTGGGTTCTGAATCCCCCCCCCCCCCCGGAAATAGTTCAGTTGGATCTAACATAATTTATACACGGCAAGGGCAGGAAAAAATGCAGAAAAGTAGGCTTCTTTGCAAGTCAGCGCATTTAGCAGATACATTGTAGAGGCCAAACAGAAAGCCTTTTATATTGTTGCTGGATCTGGATGGGTTAAATCCCATCCCATCACCACCAAAAAAATAGCAGAGAAGTTTTCTAAGCTCCACTGGGGAGTCCACGTGTTGTAAATGATCAGGTATCAGTAAATCTCTAAAACAGAAATGGGTGTGCCTGTGGAATTAACCCTTAACAGGTTTGGAACTGCATTACCTAAAAAACAAAACCCAAAAACCTGGCAAAGGACCACACAAGCATCTTGGTTACATTTCGCTCATGTGTTAAATGAAGAATGTAAAAGTGTTAACTTCGCCAGTTTAAGAATATAGTAAAGTTTGAAACGCCATGAAAGCTTCAGTTAAGCCTTAAATCTAACAAAAGGTAATTCTGTTGAATTTTCATAGCTTGTGTTTGGCTCTAGATGAGTCCTCAGGGAAATGAGACTGCAAATTTGACATTAAGAGCTGACTCCCTTGCGTTAGCTTCGCTTTCTAGTCAAGAGGCAGGTGCTTAATGCCAGTTCCTAATAACAAAGATACTAATGAGAGATCACTGTCAAATACTGAACAGTAGACTCAAGCTTGCGAACTTACCATGATCTTTGGTTTAATGATAAAGTCCCTTTGCCCTCCAACCTGAACATGTTTCTTCATGAGGCTGAAGTTATTAAAGCGGCAGATGAGCAGGCCACTACTGTTTGTTCTCAGATTAAAGTCAACATCTTCACAGAAATACCTAAATTGTAATCACAACGATAGGTTTCCTTAACTACCTGTCACACCTCAATGCTGATAATTACACAGAGAAACGTGGCAGATGTTAGGAGACAGCCTTAGACAGAATCAACCTTTCCCCCTCATGGAGCTGGCGCTCTCAGCACTGGCCTGTGAGCCTCTTGGGTATTGCAGCCAACAAGGAGGGAGAAAGTAAGATGACTGGTCCCACTTTCCACAGCGCCCCAGGCGTTCCTGAACTGAAACAGGGCTGCACGTTCTGTATACTCTTGGGACAGGAGTGCAGAGCTGCTCCCAGTTTTAAAATCCTGGCTGCAAACAGGATGAAGCATCTGCCAAAATTTAAACCACAGAGGTGAAACAGCTACAGAATATTGTAATAGCTACAGGTTGGGGGTTGACATAAGGGGGACTCTGTGGTCTCTGACAGTCTTCCTTGGCCATTTCAGACTTCCCAGGGTGTGGACATAACTTAGGAGGCCAGGCCAGGGGATCTAGGTCTCAGGGTCTTGCTAACACCTGGGGAAAGTGATTACCTTCTGAGATCTGAGGGTGAATGAAAGGTTCATCTTGAATGGTCTATGGGTCCACACACTGATGTGATGCAACAGTGCCGGCCCTGGTTTAGTCCTTGCTGAATGGCCGGAATATATTTTCTAAGCATTTCACGTGGCAGCAGCTATTATTAAGGGTCTGGGTCATTCTGCAGATTGATGAAGGGGCCACTTTGGGGCGTGTGACCCTCCTCCCCACTGTCTCTGTCCACATGGTCTCAGTTTCTCCAAGACACAGATAGGAACAAAAGCATTACAGAGGCTAGAGCCAAGCAGAAACGATCAGTACATGCCAGGATTCCTTGCATCCGGGAGGCCTGACTTACCTGTTGAAGTCATACTGCACGTTCTGAGTCAGGTCTATGTTGAGGAGAATGAAGTCATGCACGTGGCACCTGGAGAACGGGGCCTTCAGGCTCTGAGAGGTCAGCCTGCTGCTCCACTTCTGTATGCCCAAGATTGCGTAGTGGACGATTTTTGGTGTGGCTTCAATATGCTGCAAGACACTCCTCAAGGACACATTCTTACTGGAAACTCCTGTTTCCATGGGTTGGCTATGAAACGTAGAGTTAGTTTATGTAAGATATCTATCACTACTACTGCAGAGAGGGTCAGTTCTGAAGGGCTAACACTACAGTGTCCATGCCTGTCAAGGATGCAGTTAGCTGATTTACTTTATAATAGCCTGGAATGGAGAAGGACGTCGAGCCTGGTTTTCACACTGCCTGTCACTGCTAACTGAAGGAAGCTGCCTTCCAGGAGGGGGACTGATCACTTTAAGGTAGGGAAAGAAATCCAGCCCACTTCTAAGTGAATAATGAACAGGGAGTTACCAAAGAGAGGGAGCACGCAAGTGTCCTTCCAAGTTCTGGTCATCACGGTATAATAAAGGAGTATTTGAAAACATCACTGGCTTTATATCTACAGGGGAAATGAGGCACAAAATCACAGCGCTGGAGCTGGAAAGGCCGAGAGCCCATCTGTCACTGTTTTCACTGGGGCTGGGAACATCTGGGGCCATTTGCCGCATAGGACTTTTCCAGGTGTAGCATTTCATGGTCCTCATGGATCCCCTCACCACTGTCCCAGGAGGAGAACCTCTGATTCTGGCCCAACCATAATTTTATAGGTGATGGAACAGTTATGAAGCAGAGCTGGGGCTAAAAAGCAGATGTCCTGATTCAGAAGGTTTCTAAATAAACCATAGTATCTTTCAACAGACTTTTACAGCAAACCAAAGCCATGATGCAGAAATGGCCCGGGAATTCAGTGGCATACCGAATGCCTAAATTAAAAAATTACTTAGTCACCACAGAACGTGCTAGTGGGAGTGGTCTCGTGGATGATCGTTCTGCCCTGGAAAGCTGTGGCTCTAACTTACTTCCATGTGTGACGACAGCCAAGGGAAGTGTCTTCTCGGTAGCACTGTGTCACACTCCCCTAGAACTGCTTGGGAAGTGCCAGTACCTGGTCTGCTCCTGAACGCTGTGAATGTGCCACAGGACACACGAGTCGTCCATCACAACGATGAAAGGCCAGACACACTGGCGTTTAACTCCCAGCTCCTCCAGGCGGTTCCTCTCCAGTTCCAGGTTATGATATGACAGCTCCTTAATGAGAAACCTGGCAGCACCTGGAAGGCAACATAACGACGGCTGGTGCGAAGAGCTCTTTGCCCAGGCTTGGCTGGAGCTCCGCAGGCAGCGGGCGTTCTCTCCATAAGCACACCTGTTCACGTGGCGACCGTGCAAGTGGGGTCAACCACATGTTGAGAGCAATGGTTCTCACACCAGTATAGGTAAGAATCACCCAGGAAGTCCACTTAAAATGCAGATTCCCGGAGCCCACCACGACTGACAAGGGGCCAGGAACCAGAGAGGTCTTTGACGCAGGTCATTCGTGAACCACACTTTAAGGAGTACTGGGAGAATCTAGTTTCCCTGATGGGAAAAAAAGGTTCCACATAGAGGAAGCCCTTATTACTGGTTCCTTAAAGTCATAAGGGGCCCTGTCAGTCTCAGGAGCAGCCACTCTAACGTCCTGCACTAGGGGGTAGCCACCACGGTGGTGGATGTGGTGCTTAAACTAATGTGTCCCTTGCTTTAGATACCTTTAGGAAATTGGCAGCAGTGTCTCTGAAGAAGATTCTGGGAACTGGTATCCTTTCCCTAGGTCTGCCTTTTTGTCAGAGGCACACTGTATAGTGAGTAAGAGAAAAGCCTGGAGCCAAGCTGCTTAGGTTTGAATCCTGATTCCACTACTTCCTGGCTGTGTGACAGTGAACAAGTCCCCTGTGCCTGGGCTTCCCCACCTGTAAGGCGGCGATGCTAATGTCTGCTTCACAGGCGCTCGGGATAGTGCCAGCACGTAAGTACTCAGTGTCAGCAATTATTAAGGTGATGGTCAGGAATTAGCCAGGTTTTATGAGTGGGCCATCCTAAGATGAAAGAACTGTAGACGATAATGAAGAGGCTAAAAAAACTTTGGTCTATGGGGGAACCAGGAAAACAGTCTGAATAGTTCAAGGGTAATACTAGGATTTAGAAGAATCTACTTTCAAGAGTAATGTGTCTAATAGTTTGCATTCTCAACATAATAAGGGCCATATATGAAAAAGCCCACAGCTGACATACTCCACAGGGAAAGGTTGAAAGATTTCTTCTAAGATCAAGAATAAGACAAGGATGCCTATCTTTACCACTTCTATTTAACGTAGTACTAGAAATCTTAGAGCAATTAGATAAGAAAGTGAAATAAAAGTTACCCATGTTGGAAAGAAATAAAATTATCTGTTTCCAAACATGATCTTATATGTAGAAAACACTGAAGATTACACATACACAGAGTTAGAATAATTCAGTGAAGTTGCAGATACAAAAACAACACAAATTATGTTTCTGTATCGTAACTATCAATCTGAAAGGGAAGTTAAGAAAACAGTTACATTTACAACAGCATCAAAAAGAATACAATACTTGGGAATAAATGTGTAACCAAGGAGGCAAAAGACACACTAAAAAGTACAAAACATTGCTGAAATTACAGACAAATAAATGTAAAGACACCCTATGTTCATGGATTGGAAGATGTAATATTGTCAAGATGACAGTACCACATAAAGCAATCTACATGTTTAATGTTATCCCTATCAAAATACCAGGGTGGTTTTTTTTTTCCGGATATAGAAAAGTCCACCTTTAAATGCACATGGAATCTCAAAGGACTCTGAATACCCAAAACAATCTTGAAAAAGAACCACAAAGTTAGGATTCTCACACTTGGCTGACTACAAAACTAGAATAATCAAAACAGTGAGGTAGTGGTATCAAGACAGACATATAAACCAATGGAATAAGAATACAGAGCCCAGAAATAACATCCTTGCATATATGGTCAAATTATTTTTGACCAAGGTGCCAAGACCATTCAATGGATTAAAGGATTGTCTCTTTAACAAGTGGTGTTGGGCAAACCGGATAGCCACATGCAAAAGAATGAAGTTGGACCCTTATACTATATAAAAAAATCAAAATGGATCAAAGAGCTAAAACCATAAAACTCCAAAAAGAAGACAGGGAAAGTTTGATCGTGTTGGTTTTGGCAATGATTCCTTTGCTATGACACCAGAAGCAAAGGCAACAAGAGAAAAAATAAACTGGACTACATAAAATTTTAAAACTTCTGTGCAAAGGACTCAACAATGAAAAGGCAACCTACGGAATGGGAGAAGATACTTAAAGATCATATCTGATAAGGGATTAATACCCAGAATATATAAAGAACTACGTCAACAACAACAACAAAAACCTGTTTAAAAAGTGGATTCTCCAAAGATATACAAATGGCCAACAAGCAAATGAAAAAGATCAACATCACTAATCATTAGGGAAATGCAAATCAAATCACAGTAAGATACCCACAGGAGCCAATGAGAAGTGATTTAGATGCAGGGAGTGACCAGACAGGAAAGCTCTAGAACACTGGAGCCTGCAGGAGGTAAGTGAAGGAGCTCTAGGCTGTCCGTTCCTCCCACCGCTCTGCGTACACTCAACAACCAGGTGCCCCCTGAGAAATCAGCCTGTTGCTCCATGGGGAAAAGCAGGAAAGACTTCTGGATACTTTTAAGATGACTGCCTCAGGTCCCCAGTTGTACAGAACCCTCAAGAACTTGCCATGTGCCTTCAAGATTGGCGATGACTCAGAGATCCCTCCAGCCCAGAGGGAACCACTAACTCCCCTCAGACCATCCTCACTGTGCTGTTCCTGCCGCTGGCCTGCAGCAAGGAGCACTTGCAGCCTGTACTGACAGGTGTGCCCAGCCCTTCCCAGGGTGCTCAGTGTCTCAGTGACTGCTTTGGTTACTAGTCCTCAGAAGTTAAAAATTCTGCAAAACTGCACATAAAGAGAAACAAAAACTCAGATTTAAAGAGGAGTCAGAAATCCTTTGGTCTGTAGGGCAAGACCTTTTCCAGAGGCAGGGGAACCTTTGAAAGTCCATGCTTGGGGAATGGAGCTGTTTCTGTTCACAGCCCTCCCCCCGCCCCGGGGGCCCCCTTACCCACGCCTGCGTTATTGAACATGCCGGGCAGCACCAGCATGATGTGGTTGGGCCAGTACTTGCGGTACAGCGGCATCTCATACTCTTTGACTACCAGGAGGTGCAGGTGGCTGATGCCCTCCATGGCGTGAAAAAGGTTTAGGAGTCCGTGCTCATGGCGACCACTGGAAGGAGTGAAAATAGGGCTCTTGACTGCATTCAAATTCTGCTGAAAGGGAAAAAGAAAGAAAGAAAAAAGGACCAGAAACCAAAAAGAGATATTAGAACCCTGAGATACAAAGAAGCTTAGAAAACCTGATCTCGTACCTGAGGCCTGTCGGTCCTCGTGTCCAGACACTATCACCCACCTTGTCCGAAACCAGGGGCAGCCGCATGCTCTCCAGGTGTTTGCCCTGCTTGCTGAAGACAAAATGACTCTCTTTGGATTTGGGAATGATGAAATAGAGCTGCACCTCCTCTCCCAGCACGGAGGAAGAGAACGTGAAGGCATGAAGGGTAGAGTCAGACATCTACATTTGCAAAAAAGAAAGGGAGGGAATGTAAGCTCCATGGTTCGCAAACTTCCCGGCCACTTGTGAAGGTTGTCATTCAGAGAGGCAAACTAACCTCAGCTTCTACCTGCCACCCGGCCTGGCTGTGCGAGCAATGCCAGAAAGGTAAGAAAGGCAAACACTTCATCTTTCAGTGGCTGCCGCGGACCTGAGAGCCAGGCATCCTGCCCCTACGCAGCCTCTCAGCTGGCGAAGTATCTGTTGCTCAACACTGTCTGCATTTCTCGTGTTCTTAGAACTGCTGCTGCTCAGACTTACAGAGGCCCATCCAATATACCTATAGGACGTCCTGCTACGTAAGCATTCCCCAGGGTGCCCAGTGATGGGGGAAAACATTTCTGTTCTGTGTGGCTCAGGTCAAATAAATATTTTTTAAGTAAAATATTAAGACTGACATCATTAAAACGCCTCTTGAGCTACAGTGGAAACTAAAGATTTTTGAACCCAAGCTTTAGCCTAGAACTCACTTCCGAAAGAGACCATTCAACTTATCCAAGCCGATTATAAATCTAACCTATCTTTTAAAAATTGCTGTAAAGTTCACATGCTCTCTCAATAATCCAGCTCAGTGAAAAATAACATAAAAGTCTTTACAATGCAGGCAATATTTGGCTTAATGAAAAGATAGCATCACTTTTCAGCACCAACTAGAATCCAGGTAAGTTTCCCAAGAGTTTCAATCTAAATATTACATTTCATAGAAAAATCATATTGTAATTCTTCCCTTAAATTCTCGTTCGTTCTGCTTCACCGGTGTGGGAATATACTAGTTAGTGAGTAATCATACAGAAATTATATAAATAGAGGGTTTTTAATAAAGAAATTTTCTAAAAACATAATTTATAGATCAGGGGACTTGAATCCTCTAAATTCCATAAAGCCTTGTGAGCTGATTTCAAACTAGCCCAGCAAAAGTTCTCAGTAACACAAGAAAACAAACGGGACAAGGAAAGGTAACTTGTATCAGGAACAGCAGAACGGTCAGCGCAGTGTTTTTGTTTGGTTTTGAGTAAAAGTAGATTTATTCAAAGAGATACATACTCCACAGAGTGGTGGCCGTCTCAGAAGCCCAGAGAGGCCATGAGGCGTGGGGGTGAGTGTTTAAAGTAGAAGTAGATACGCCCTCCATAGACGGAGCACAGGCCTTCTCAAAAGGCAGGAGAGAGGGCCCAGCCCAGTTTTTCAGTGTCTCCCTCCTTGTACCCTGTGGGGAAAGGGTGAAGACTGGACCTCGAGAGCAGAGGCAAGTTTGGGGGAAGTCCACTCAGCACATCCTCTAGGAAGGAAGAGCTGTTCTAGGGTTCAGAGCCAAGCGATAAAAATCAAGATAAAGTGGGGGAATCCAACGCAGAACTTATGCCCCAAATAGGCACTGGATTCTCCCATCATTGGCTGCCTTTCCCATCTTTTGTGCTTAAAGATGCTCTGGCCAAAAAGAAGCTAAATGCTGTGGGGTGTCTGCTCCCCTTCTGTGTTCCTACCTCTCAGTTCTCTCCAAGTAAAAGAGCAAACATTGACTCCTCTGTATGCCCAGTGGTCAAAACCATCCCATGCTGGAGCAAGAATGAGACTAGGTCTGTGCAAATCAACAGACTTGTTCACAGCGCAAAGGGTGCACCCTACAGCTCTGGAAATAATGGCACCATTTTCATCAACAGCCCAAAGCGGGAGAGAGACCCTTTCACCAAACACACCACACTACCCAGCTTTTCAGGGTCACAGATAAACACCTCAGCTCCTTTCTAACCTAAACATGACACGTGTAACCATTTTGATGAAATGAGTTAAGACAAACCCAGTTTCTTTCTCTTCTCTCCTCCCCTCCCCACCCTGCCCATAATCCTAATAAGCCTAGTCATTTGAATTCATTTTGCTCACAAATTAGTGGCTCCATCTCATAAGTAGGCCATCCTTGTCTAGGCCTGGAAACCGGGACCCTTACTTTATATCCCTCACATACAAAATCCACGTGGAATGACGGACAAGGGCAAAGGGGCTGCACCTGGGAGGCAGAGGTGAAGTCCATGTACTGGTGGCACTGCTCGCAGTGGTGGAAGGTGTTGTAGGCCGCATACTTGGTCAGCATCATGGACACAGTCTCGCGTTTCTGGGGCTCTTCAACTCTGGATTCCTTTATTGCTTCTGTGTATAAAGGAGCGAAAAAACCTTCTCATGATGTGCTTGAAGCCCCTACGCCTGGGAAGAAAGTCCCCTGCTCCCCAAGGGCTTTTCCTGGGATTCTGTAACTTAGGCCCTGAGAGGCAGGCATGAAAGCGGGAGGGTGGCATGTGCGCGTGTAAAACGAGAGAAAAGCAGAGGAGAGTGACTGCAGTTGCCCTCAAAGATTAAAGCGCCCCAGGCCTCCTGCCCCGACTGAGGTTCCCCTTGACCTTCAGGCTCCGCTTGCACTGACCTTGTTTGACCCCTGCCAGCTTCTCAGTGTATACCAGGCTCATCAGGCTGTACTTGGGGTCATGCACACTGACGTCAAAGGGCATTTTACTGAAGCTCTCGATGTCAGGCCAGGGCTCTCCCTCTGACTGGCTGACTTCACTGCTTTGGCTGTGATCTGGGACAAGCAGAGAGATCGTGCACAGAGCAGGCAGACCGCCCGGCTTCCCTCCCTCCCAAGGGTCAGTGACAAAAGGCTGTATGAGACATAAAGCATTTCTGAAAAATGACCTTCTGTGTCCAGGGCAGAGGGAACCAGAACTGTCCCTTCAGACCCCTGCTGGAAGGGGTGCCTGCCCTCACTGGTCCCCATCAGTAGCCTCCACACACTCAGTCCACAAACCCCTATGAGATCAACTAGTCTCCCACCCCAGCCCCTCAAATTGCCTTAAAATCTTGTTTAATTTTGGATGATCTGAATTCTATTTTAGAGTTTTAGTTGTGGGGGGTTTCAAGACATTGACAGCTGAAGAGATTTCACGGATGCGTTGAGCAAGATTTGCAGTGTCTGCTGCATATTAGAGTCACCTGGAGCTGGTAAAAAATCCCTGTGCTCAGGCCACATTGCCCAGAACCTCCTTCATTACCCAGGCACCTGTTGTGGTGTTTCAAGCTCCTTAAGTGGTTCCCACATGCAGTTCAGGTTGAGAGCCAGGGGCCCTGGGTTTTAGTCCGGGCCCCTCCCCTTATGACTTCACACCTGCAGGCGCCTTCACCCCTCAGGGTCCCCTGATTGTAGTAAGGATTCCAGATGGCGTACTGGAAGTGCCAAGACACTGGCAGGCATATAGGGGGTCCGGGAGATGATAATTGTTATCAAAAATAGACACTATAAGATCAAGCTAAAGACAACTTTCAAAGGGAAAAAGGAAGAAAAAAACTCCAACAAATTTCAATTTCTTCTTGTGATTAAGTTATAATGGACAAGAATCTGAAAAATGTATATATATGTATGTATAACAGAATCGCTTTGGTGTACACCTGAAACTAACATTGTAAATCAACTACACTTCAATAAAAAAATTTTTAAGTTAAAAAAAGGCCTGAAGACTAGAAGCACAGCTATTACCTTTTAAACACAATATTGTTTGGTTTTATAACACAATACTGTTTGTTTTTATATCCCTGAGCTAAAGTGCATTTTATTTAAAAGTTAAAGCTTATTCTAGTTTTTAAAAAAGGTGTCCTTGTGAGGAGGGTACAGCTCAGTGGTAGAGATGCATGCTTAGCATGCACAAGGTCCTGGGTTCAATCCCCAGTACCCCCTCCAAATATACCTTCCCCTCATAAAACGACAACAGAAAAAGCAAAACGTGTGGGGTAAAAAAAAGGGCATCCTTGTGCCTTTCCAGAGCACCACTGCATTCACCCGCACCAAAATGAGGGCGAAGGAACAAAGCCAAACAGTGCCTCTCACTACAAAGGCCAGGTTTGACCCCACAGCTCAAGGCCCTGTAGTGGAATCTATTGTGGGGCCAGGGAGCCTGGGGGAAAAGCCAGTGGGATACGGCCCCTCCCTCGTCTGCTTGGCTCTGCCTTTGCCCTGTGGTCCAGCATGCAGGTGTTTCAGGCCCTCCTGGAGCTCTGAGTCCCCTCTGTGGGGGCCTGGGGGTGTGGTACAGTTCAGCTGGGGGCACGAACGAGGAGATGTGGATGGGAAGATAGGACTGTGCATCTGTGTCTGGGATTGTGGATGTGAACCGGTGAGGAATGGAAGTAGAGCCAAAAGCCATAGTAAAATGATTAAATAGAGCCGATCTTACCTAGCCTGAACTAAACTAGTCCCTTGGGCTGGTCACAGAACAGGTCCAATTATGTAGGAAAAGCAAGTGAGGTGAGGGCTAAACTGATGGAAGATGCTAAGGCCTCTCACTTTTCTGGACTCGTCTCTGAGGGGCGGGGGAAGAACTGCAGATTATCTCTACTGCCCTGTCCCTCCCGTGTCTCCTCCAGCACACAGTCGGGTGGTTCTAAGACGTGCAGTCACAGTGTGAGGCCACACTCTCCTTAGCTGCAGAGCTCATGCTGGCTGCGTCCTGCCCGTGCCCACCTTCCGGCCTTGCTGGGCGGGCTGCAGGGCAGAACCACCTCACAGGTGACGGGGGTGGAAGGGCTGAGAAGCGGGGCGGGCAGGAGGCGGAGGCTGGGCTGGTCTGTCAGGCACTAGCCCCGCATCTGACTGCCAGTGCGAAGGGGTCGTTTATGGTGCCAGGGTTTTGTTCTGCCCATGGACGTTTTCCTTTGGTTATAGTAACCCCATACGTTCACTCGGAGCCTGCAGGCAAAATATAAGGTCTACTCTGACCAACCAACCAAGGCCTGGCATCCGAAACAAACCACGCCGGGGACCCTTAAGCAGTAGAATACCGCAATCGAATTTTAAACCCAAACAGTTTCACCCTCTGAGCAACGAGCCCACCTAACAGGGCTTTGTAAGCTGCCTTTCTTCCCAGAGTTTTGCAGGACACAGAGGGGTCGGGGCCCAAAGAGGGGAAGACCCCACCCCGGCCTCAGAGAGCTTTTACTGACAACTACTGCTGGCTCCTAACCTTTCACCTCTCAATAACCCTGCAGGCGTCCACAGTGGTTTGTCTGCGCGGCCCGGGCTGCGAACTCACCCGTGTTGATCTCGGCCTCATCATACACGTCCACCTCCAGGAGCCTGATGAGCATGCGGAAGAGGATCCTAAGGAACTGTAAATAGGAGCCAGTCTTTCCCACCTGATGGAGATACGTTTAATCGGGGGAGGAGAGGGAAGGAAAAGAGAAAAGAGATTTCACACCTGGGCTCTTCCGCGGCTCCTTCTCTGCCTGAGAGGCCCGCGCGGGGCCTCGCGGCCCCGACCTCTCCCGCCCCGCCCCCCGGGGGCTCCCCGGCTTCCTTGGGTCCCGGGACCCCCGCCATACCTGGGGGGGCCCGCTCAGCAGCAGGCGGCGGGGGTGGCAGGCGCGCGCGCCCGAGCCGGGGTCGGGCTGGTTGCCGGCGTCGGCGTGGTGCGGCCGCGCCGCGGTCCACTGGCGATAGTAGAGGGACTGCTCCTCGGCGCTGGCCGCCTTGTGCAGCAGCGGCCGCAGGGCGCTCACCCAGGCCACGTCGGCGTGCGGCAGCAGCGAGGCCGAGGCCGGCAGCCTGCCCCCGCGCTGCGCGCCCAGGAGGCCGTAGGCCGCCTTCGACAGGATCACGATGGGGGGCAGCGCGGCGGGCAGGCCCCTGCCGCCCGAGACCAGCTGCCCCGGCCACGGCAGCGCCCGGGGGCCCGACGAGGACGACGACGGCGGCTTGGAGGTGGTGCTGCTGGCCATCTGGGGGTCCAGGGACTCCCACTCCTGCTTCAGAGCCTCCCCGGCTCCCGCGAGGCCCGCCGAGACTCCTTCGTCCAGCCCCACGCTGTTGGCCGGGCTCTGGAAGCTGGACGTCAGGGACTGCTTCTGGGACTTGTCGGCCGTGCTGGAGGAGCTCACCCCGTTCTCCATGATGGAGCCTGAAAGAGGACGGACGGCGGCCCCCGCAAGCCGCCCTGTCACCCGGGCCGAGCTGTGGGGCGGCTCTGCTCCGCGAAGGAGGGCGGGCGCAGCCATGCGCCTCCCTCCACCCCGCTCCCCGGCCACCTTCCGCGGGCTCGGCCCGGGGGAGACCCAGCGGGAACCGGCTACACGTTCCCCGCCTTCCCCCCCGGGGCGGCCTTTCTCCGCCCGCTCCTCCCCGCTTCGGCAGGGCTCCCAAGGGCTCCACATCCTGCCCACGTCTTTGCAAATCAAGATTATTAAACGCTCCTCAAGGTACCTCGTTTGGATATGCTCTCTGATTCACTCCCGGGCCCTGACCACATTCAAGTCCTGCTCTCACGGGGTCCGAGGGCCCCCACTTCTGGCCGAGGATAAGCTCCCAGGGTGCAGCTACCTCCACTCACGCCCGGACCAGAGTGGGAAACCACTCCGTGGAAGAGGGCGTGCAATCCACTCCCAGGGAGGCACTGCGCTTGCCCAGAGGCCCCTGCACGTGCGGCCAATTCACTTCAAATGTGTTCTCCCCCTTTAGCCCATCACCACGCTTTGGTCTGAGGACAAACCTGAAGCTCATTACATTCAGGAGTGAAGGCCTTCTCCTGCTCTGACTGGCGCTTCCCAAGCCTGGGGGTCAATTCCCGACCTTGTGAGATGCTAGTTGATCAGCCAGTAACCAGAGGCTCGTAATACCAAGTCACTCGGTGCTCAATCTGACTTGTGTGTGAGAACTCATCTCTCCCTTCACGGCCCTTGAGTCCCTGAGGGCGGTGAGCCCCCCCTGAGGACCCTCAGAGTCAGCCCAAGGCTAGGGGTTGGGCATGTGAGGGCAGCAGGTGGGCCACATTGCCCTCCAAGGGGGGAAACGCTAAACAGCAGAAAGCAAACCATTGTATTTGTGTGAGTCAATCAAAGCAAGGCCAAGAACAGTGAGCCTGTGGGCAGCTCTAGAGCGTGGCTGACTTGGAGCCACAGGGAAGAAGAAGAACTCCCACACCCTCTGTCCGCCGTCCCTCCCCCTCCCTCACTGATGCTGGTATCCAAAACCTTCTAGAAGTGATATTCCCCCCTCCCTTCTATTATCCTTTACTAACCTCCCAACATCTCCCCTTTATTCAGAACTGTATTGAGGGGTAGGGGAGGGGAGTGGCTGGGCAGACCCCAAGGGACTGTCCTCGTGCTCTTCCAGGCTGAGGGTCACCTTACAAAGACGGAACCCCACAGGTAACTGCCTCCGCAGTTCCCACGGGGAGCCATCGACAGTGGCTGACAGTGAAAGCAAGACCAGTGCTGCTTTTGGTCGGGAAATTGTGTTGTGTGTGTGCTGTGTGTGTGTGTGAGATGGAGCTGGGAGAAGGAACGTAAATCAGTGGTGGTTCCCTCTGTAGTGGATTTGTAGTGGGGTTTTCATTTTTAATCTCTTCTCTATACTTCATTACATTCTCCAAGTTTTCTATGTTAAGCTTTATTATAACTTTCACAATCAAGAAAAAAATTGATATAGTGCTGCATTTGCTTAATACTATTTATCAGACAAAAACTTATACCAGGCACTGATACCAGGCACTGCCATCAGCCACACGGCCACACAGAGTGGCTGGCTGACTGCAGGCTGGAGCATTCCAGTCAACCTGTGGCCCCAGAGCAGCCTTAGAGTGCAAACACTGGCTATTAAGTACTTAGAAAAGTCACTCATTCCTTCATTCATTCATTTATTCAAACACAGTTTGTGCCAGGTACGAGGCCAATTACCACAAACTCAGAGCTTCAAGATCTGGAAGGAAAAGAAGGCCTTTGTGCACATATCGGTGTAGAACATCCATGAGATGATTAGAGTGGGAAAGACTAGGGTAAACGGTGGCAACCAGGGTGGATGAAATTCACTTATTATATTGAACCCATAAGCAAGCACTTCATTAGCTGTTTCCCAGGGAAGTACTTTGTGGTGGCCCCACAGTCGTGTTTTCCAAGTGTCCCTCTGGGGGAGCTGAGGTCTGGACAGGATGCCTGAGTCACCCAAGACTGCTCCGAAAGCCTTGACAGGTGTCAGCAGATAACCTCTGCCTTCCGTACACCCACCCACCTGCTCACTCCCATCCCTGATCCCTTAGAAGAGAAAAGCCAGTACTTACCAGAGGTTCCAGTGACGGCACTGCTGTTGCTCTGGGGCCTCTCCAGGTCGATCAGCAACTCCTCAGCATCGTTCTCGCTGACTGCAGCTCTCTCTTGCTCCTTGCCGCTAAGGTCCAGGGCGACAGTGGGCCCCCGGATGACCTCTTTTGAGACATAGCAGCACGCCAGACCCACCTCCTGCTCCAAGGCCGTGCGAGTTAAATAGCTTGAATCAATTAACCGGAGGTCACAGTACTTCAGAGACCTGCACGGAAGTAAAGATGCCTTGGGTGAGTCTGGCTGGCCCCATACACACAGCTCACCTGCCCCTGGGTGGCAGGATGCTGCGATAGTCAATGTCATGAGTTGCAGCGCCAGGCAATCCTTGATTTAAGCCTCAGCTCTGCCGCCTCCTAGCTGTTAGGACCTCGGGCTAATCACTTCGTTTCTTCACATGTGAAACAGAACAGCAGTGCCCGGCTGCTCCGGTTATTGTAAGGCGTGAATGGCACGACGCAGGTGAGGCACTTAGGAGACGCCTGACTCACAGTAAGCACTCAGCTAATGCTAGGATTAGCGTTGCTGTTGCCTTGCAGCCTACAGACCGCAGATCCTTGAGGCAACAGAACAGATTAACAGAGACATTTCATCTAAAAAACCCCTCACTGAAGGCAAGGCTTTTCCTCCCTGCCTCTCTGCCCTGCTTTGGTGCGCACACACTTCTCACTTGTGTCAATCTCCCATTCCCCGAATTGCTAGGCGATCTCTGGAAAGTCAAAAGAAGGAATCAAGGAAGGCTAAGTTTCTCATATCCCCGAATAAGACAATTCCCCTCTCACTCGCCAAGTGAATGAAATGAGTAAGCATAAGCTCAGCTGGGCAACTAATGGAAAATCAGAACTAACGATTCACACCGTACCTGGGGAAGCTTTCTCCAAGGGGATCTTTGCCAGTTAATATCACAATACAAGGCAGCCCTTCCAGATCCTGGTATGTCCGAGGGGTCCACTCTTCTGCTTCATTTCCTCTCCAAGTCTGTAGAAAGGGACCCATACAATGTTAAAATTAACCCCCTCATTTAAGTTTCCACATTCTTAAAGGTTTCTACATCCAGGCTTTATGTACATCTGTGCTCCCAAATGACTTCCAACAAGTGTGTCTGTACATATATTAAATTGCTACTAAAAAGCATAAACAAAGCACTCTAGAAGAATGTGGCCTTTCGTTTTATCCCAATAGGATAAAACATACACATCGTGCATTAGCCACACAGGCCAAAGAAACACACAACGTGAAATACCCCACCAATGGTGCAAACCTTACAGAAATCCTGTTAAACCACCCGACTCAAGGCTCTTAAGTGCACTTGCTTCATATAATGGACAGACTCTTGGGCCTGATTGACTGAAAAAGACCATTTCAGTTGTGTGTGACTAATAAAAGAATCTCAGCAAAACTCCTCATACATAATTAGCTTTTCATGTATATTAACTCATACATGCTTATACACACATAGGTATATCTTTAATAAGTGGAACATCAAGCTTGAAAACATGAATGTATCAACAGACAGGAAGAAAATCCCAACTTTAAATATGTTCAAGAGTGAAAAGATCTTATAGATTTTCTGTCTACTTTAGAGCAGAAAGAAAACCATCTCTTAAGTAGCTAAGTTGGTTTCTACTGCTTTTTTATAAACTATGAACATGCTATGCTCCATATTAGCTTTCTAGGAGATACAAGAAATGAATTCACATTTTGGTAATGGTTTTGGGAATGAGGACTAAGAAGTGAGGTGTTAAGTAATGCATACAATTTTATTTTAAAATAGACTGCTACTTCCTTAGGTAAAACTAAAATGGGATAAAAAGAAACTAGGCAAGAGATGATATAACAGATTGGTTACGGACTTGTTGACATCTAGAAAAACTAGTCTTCAGAAATAAATATACCCACAATTACTTCAAATAAAATGAATTTAATTTGTAAAACTGGAATAACAACCTGAACCTTGTTGCACAATCTTTTATCACATATTTGCACACCAAGGAGAACTCAGTGGATCTAGGTAATTATTTACAAGTTTGAGAGACTTTCTATGTCTTAGAAAATCAATCTGTCAGAAATATTTTTTAAGATATTAGAAGAAAATTTCTCCTCTCAAATTCAGTTTTCCACATATTTTCATGTCAAAGGGAACCAGAACATCACCTAATTTAAAGCAAACAATTCTGCAAAGAGGAACCATTTTACTTATAAGCCTTCACATTGGAGTTATGATATCCCTGACACAGGGGTCTCCCTGTGTATGTTTCTTGGTTCTGGCAAGAATGAGGTTGGGTTATAGTGATGGGATAACAGATATTATGTTTTATAAGGAGATTTGGTTTCAAAATATTATTAAACAAATCCCACTTTTACTCGTGACCAATCAGAGCTAGCCAAACCCACTATAAAATGCTTTTCTGTCACATTACTTCTTTTTTTGGTCGTTAATGGAGGTACTGGGGATTGAACCCAGGACCTTGTGCATGCTAGGTATGCACTCTTCCCCTGAGCTATACCCACCCTACACTGCCATGTCTGATGATTGGTGGCTGCCATTCTTCTGTGGATCTACTGTGCCCTCAGGGTGGTTCTCCTGCAGAGGCATTTAAGACAACACAAAAGACTGGGCAAGCACTGACTTCAAGGATAATATGGGGGTCCAAGGCCAAGGAAATCTAATGAAAGCTGCACAGGCCTTCTGGAGGAACTGGTTTATTTAGATTTAAACCTTGAATCCTTCCAAAGTACTTGTTATCACTTAGAAGTTAACCACAATACCTAAAGGATAATTAGAGGTAAGCACAAAAATAAGACCAATAATGGAAGAAGCAGCACTGGATTTTACCCAAGGCTAGAGATAAAAGGCACACCAGCACCTCTTGTCAGAGGTAAAGGAAGTTGATAATTTAGAAATAAACAGGTGAAACAAGACCACCTAGCAAGTAGCAGTCTTGCTTAGGACGTGAACATCTCAAAGGGATTTCAAAATTCCACTTTGACACAAGTAGAGAAGCTAAAAAGGATGGATTGATGTGAGCGGGTGGTTTTGAGAATACGGAAATCTCTTCTGCGTGGCTGCTGCCAGACAGGTGCTCATGCAGACGGAGCTCTCACTGCTTGGAGAAGTATTTACTCCAGACCCCCTTTGTGTCCGGCACACTGAGAGCAGTGGCTGCACAGGCCAGCTGCCCTCTGGAAGCCCTGCTGGTGGTTCTGATGTGTTAGCAGCCAGGCTAAGAATCTCAGGTATAGACTGTGGTTTTCAAACTATGGCCCAGAGGGGCGGGTTATTTAGGACCCATGGGTTTATACTGATTTAGTCACTGGCACTTCTGAAGGGTCTGAACAGATGAACTAAGACTCTGTTAGCCATACTTGGTCAGTGTTGGTGGAGAGGCAGAGAAGACCCTGCAGCATGGCATCCTTTTAGACCATCTCCCTGCAGGAGGTGTGTGAGACTTCACAGAGCTGATTATCTGCCTTTCCAGACACGTACCATCACTGGTATCATTCAAATTGTCTCACGACCTATGTCTTATTAGTGATACCGTAAGAAGAGTTTGGGGGCTCTTATTTGTTATTTACCCCAGGAATTCTGCTGTGATGTGGTCTATGACTCTAATTTAAAATTGTGAACATTATATCTATGTAGGCAAAGGTAAATGTTACAACTTCTATTAGATGTAAGAGTAAGAGCTTCTGTTTTTAGACAGGTTAGTTTGCTTCAGCTGCGTATTAAGCTAACACAAGGTATTTTGTTTGCATTTTGGATTACTCAAGTGAGGTAACAGAATACAATAAAAAGGTTTACATCTGCAAAATGCTTTATGAACACTAAATAATAATCCCCAAATTAGAGCTCTTAGAGATCCTACAGTCCAAGCCTCTCATTTTGCAGACAGGAAACTGCAGCCCAGGGTGGGAATGCAAATCCTCTAAGCCTACGTGCTTTCTTTTCATAAAATTTGTGTCAAACTAGATTTTTCTTCACCCAGTTTAGCTCAGTATTTAGTTCCAAGGTGCAGAAACTGTGTCGATCTAACCCAGATGTACAGTACCTAGCTCAGTACCATCCCTATGTGTACGTGGGGATTTTATTAAATGCTGTCTAATGGCTGGGACACACTGGACTGTAAAAGTCCCCAGACAAATCTGAGCAGGGCATGAGGTAGGCAGTTAGGTTAGTTGAGTAAGGAATTCTCCCTCGCCCGCCACACCTGCCAGGAGGGGTCTGGGGAAAGCAGTGCGTCCCTGGCCGTGCAGGGGTGAGGGGCTTAGTCATGCACAAATCCCTCTGCAGGAGGCTTGGATGGGTCTCAGTCCAGCCCACGCCTTAGGAACCAAGCAAGTACAAAGAAACAGCAAACTGTGGGGGAAATCCACATGCAAGAGGGCGGGGAACAGTTCTATATGAGCACTGAAGATAAAACAGAATACTTTACCGGCTCTGACATAAGCGGACAGAAAGGCTGGATGGACAGAAAAGAATCAGTGAATGGTTGATATACTTAGAGGTGTGCGGCCCCATGGAGGTCCGGGAGAACAACTTACCTTTTTTTCTGAGAACACACATGGTGGTGGGCTAGATGCATCTCGAACAAGGTCAATAAACATGGGGTGAAATTGGGTCGTCGCATTTTTGCACCTGCAGTTGGAGAGCATGGAGGACCAACTGCATGCATGTGCTAAAGAGGGGGCTTGACAGAACCTTAATAAACTGGGTCCAACTAGGAAGGTGAACATGTCCCTTAGTTCAGCCTTAACATTGCCATGAGATCACACTGACACGTGTGCAAAACTCTATGGCACTCAGGCCTCTGGGCCACCTACATGGGATTCCTAGAAAGCAGAAAGAAACAGAGAAACGTCTGTCTGTGGCTGACCTTTAATCGCGCCACAAAGTGGGTTGCGACACTGAGTTCCGAGGCGGGGTTCCCGAGGATGATCTCGAAGCGGTACTGCAGCCCCAGCTTGTCCCGCACCTCCTGCAGCCGCTCCTTGGCCAGCATCGCCAGCTGCACGGATGGCACCCTGAGAATGAGCATGTGTCCCCTCCCGCTCTTGGTCTTTGCCGGGGAGCTGAGGAGGTCATCCAGGATGCTGAGTGTTTCCGGCGTGCTGTGGTCTCGGAGTGACGCCATGGTGGTGAGAGCCATCAGAGCCTCCGAGTACTGCTGGATGAGAAGGTAGCAGCGGACGACCATGCTGTGCAGCCGGGGGTACCTTCGACAGAACACAGGGGGCTGGCACTCGGGCGGCGGGACCCGCTGGGACAGCCAGGTCTGTGCGGTAGGAGTGCAGATCAAGTGTGGCAGAAAGGGGTTAGTGATCAGCTCTACAGTGACCTTGGAGCCCACGTCACTAGAAGGAACAGGTGGGCTCACAACACCTGTTGGGGTGGGTACAGTGAGGTCAAGAGGTTTAGGGACAGTCAGGCTACCCTGGCTTCTCTGTGGACCAACAGCATCTCCCACCACCCACACCCAGGAGCTTGTTAGAACTTCCAGATGTCCCCACCCACATGTCCCAAATCAGAATCTGCGTCTTGACAAGATCCCCAGGTGATCTGTATCACGATACACTTTGAGAAGCACTGGTCTGGTCAGGTTAATGGACGACAGAGTTATAATGGATGATCTCTGGATCCTAACCTCTTGCTGGTGGCTTTGGGGTAGAATGCCTGTGAGCTTATTTCTCTGACACTTAAGATTACAGTTAAGGAAACTGAGACATTAATGTAATGTCTATGGAGGATCAGGAGTAAAAAGAGTAATTATTGCTAATTTGAGGTCAGCTCCACTGACAGCAGTATCTTCCACAAATGTGCTGGAGAAAACTTGGGGCTGACTGGAGAAATAGCTCCCCCTAGTGGTGTGGCCTTCCATCCACCTGAGCCCCTGCTCAGTAAAGGGAGCCGGGGAAATAGCAGGGATGGCCTTGACTTATCCCAACATTCCCACACCCCCACCCTCCCAAATTGGCAGTTTTTACAATCCCAGAGCAGGCGGAAAATAAATCCCTCATTTACGTGCTATTCCTCAGAAAGCCAGGCTTGCTGGCAGAATGGGCACAAATGAGCAAACAGGACCCGTGCAGGCATCAAGAGGTGCTGGTCAAGAAAGCAGGCTCGGGCAGAGCAGAGCCCTTGGACGCGAGCTTGGCCGGGCTCGCATGGAGCCTGCAACGTGGTGGTGAGCCTGTCAACTTTCTGGTGGCCAGCTGGTAGCACATGCAGCCGCCTAGCACCTGGGTAGGCCAGTGGGGCATTTTGCCTTCGCTTCACTTGATAGTTCAATTTAAAATGAAACAAGTACTTCACCAGCCTTGCACAGAAAAGCCCAGGGTCAAATGTCAGTTAGGGTCATCAAAGGAATGGTGTGCCTCTGAAGTGCTTAGAGCTGGAAAGGACCACAGATGCCTTGGGTTCTGACCACGCCACCTTCTCATAGAAAGAGGCTGAATTAAGGGCTAGAAGAAATTTAACTACTTGCCCAAGATCATCCAACTGCACAGAGACAGAGCTGAGTGTGGACTTTATTTGGGTCTCTGATAATATCTTCTTAGCCACAATTTAGTAGATTGGAGAAAAGTAAAGGAATTCTTCAGTTCAGTCAGTCCTGGGCCAGTCCCTTCAAGTGTATAATAAATTTATCATTAGATTTATAATAGATTTAGTGAATCTATTATTTATTATATCTATTAATTTATTATATCTATCAATTTATTATTAATTTATGACCTGTTAATTTATAATAGACTTAATAAATCTATTATTATATTTATAAAGCTATTTTTAGCCAGGGGTGACTGGGCTGGAGGAAATAAGCACAGATGATCCAAGTTTAAGGCTTAACATTTTTGGCTGGGCCATGTAGGAAAGCTGAAGTTAGAACAAAGGGTAACTTTGACATACAGGCATTTAAATTTCACTCTAGAAGAGTTATGAATTTAGAAGTGAATAGTGTCCCCAGTCTGTGATGCTTGCATTAAACTGTAATTGTAATTTTGTAAACATTACAAAAGTCGTATACGAGTGGAGGAGATCATCCATTAAGACAGGAGTTATGAAACCCCGAGTGAGGTTACTGCCAGAAAAGACAAGTTCCAGGCTGGTGGATGGAACAGGTGGGAGGGAAACACCTAAAGAGGAGCCTCATGGGATGAGTTTGGAAATCTAAGATCCCATGTGTTGTGAAGGGATAATGTCACAGGGTCAGTTAAGTCTTAAATGCAACAGCTGTGAGAATATAAAATCCTACTCCAAGCTGCTCCTCTTCCTGACACAGCATAGCCACTTGCTGGACAGGATGCATCTACCTATCCTCATCTTTATTTTTCTGAGCAAAGTTACAGGGCAGCTTGTTAAACAGATGGCTTGTTATTAATTAGAGCCAGCTTTAAAAACTAAAGCTACTAAAAGCTAGACTGTGCCTTATCGAACAGTGCCCACTGGCCCCGTCACTGCACCAGCAGACAGAATACTGCAGTGGGGCATGGGGAGGGGCCTTTACTAGGCTAGATTCTAATGCCTCTACCTATTCTTTGAGTCTACATTCAAGATCACAGAGGAAAACCAGGAGGACCCTTTGCTTTTCCTGAATTTGACCTGGATTTGGGGAATGAAAAGGAGACAGAAGAGTCATGATCCTTAACCCCAAAGTCAGGGACTGGAGGGGGGGCCCTTGGCACCGAACTCACTCAAATAATCTGATTGTTTCTTAATTTTCTCCAGTCTACACTCCAAACTGCTCATAGGAAAGTTTCATTTTTACTAAGTTATCTAAAGGTACTTGACAGTGGGTGGACAGAGGAGAAAATGAGGGAAAATGTAAAAGTGCAGAGTGTGTGGTGGTGGGGGAGAGGCCAGACCTCAGGAATCGTCTTTAATAAGCAAACCCGTCTCTGCCCACGTGAAATCCGGGTGCAGCAATGAAGCCTGCTTGGGAGACGACTCAGAGCACGGAAAGTGGGTTTACCTCCCACTCTGGGTCGCTGGTTTCCTTTGTTGCTCTTGGAGGATCATAGAAAACCCATACGAGTGAAAGGTCATCTTAGGAAAGGCTATTTTTATTCTGCCTTCCCGTGTCATTTGCACAGCCTGGGCTCCACCACACTCCCTGCGACACTGACACAAAAGACGTTTGGCTCCTTCAGACATGCAAGTACGGCTAAAGAAAGGTTACCGGTCTTTATTTACCTCTCCAGCAGCGTGTTCACCATTTTTTCAAAAGTCTCATCACATCTCAGAAGGGGGCTCGTGACTCCCCACTGAAGAGATTTACTGTACTCATTCAGGCCGAAGTACAGCTTCTCCTCACAGCTCATGGCCTCCTGAGTCAAAACACAAGCAAAACCCAGTGAGGGCAGGAATTACAATGCATCTTGTGCCTTGTTTTCTAAGTGTGAAAGCTTGTAAATTGGATTCAGTTTTTATTTTTTCTCTATGTCAATCTCAATTTCATAGAGATGATTTTTTTTTTAAAAAATTGTTTGCAGGGAGAGGTAATTAGGTTTGTTTGTTTGTTTATGTTTATTTATTTATCCTGGGATTGAACCCAGGACCTCATGCATGCTAAGCTTGCACTCTACCACTAAGTTATACCCTCCCCCTCATAGGGATGCTTTTTAAAAAAACTTTAATTAGAATATAATAACTACCCCCCCTCAATTACTTGGAATAGGGTCCTGGTTATCATATCTTTAATCATAAATACTTCACTAGATAGCTGTAAGATAAGAATCTTTTTAGAAATATAATGACAATGCCATTATTACACTTAAAAATTAACTGTAATCATAGGAATTACTTTTAAGGAAAACTACTTTAAGCCTGTTTCTCTATTATTTCACATCAGGAGAAGACAAAGGGCAGACGCTATGAGCCCATCTTCCTATCGCTGGAGTGATCCCTTCAGGAAAAGACTGAACCAACAAGGTCAGTTAGGATGGTTCACTCTTTCTCTCTCTCTCTTTTTTTTTTTTTTTTAACCCCCAATGATATAGTAAACCTAACATTTACTAGGAGAACTATCTGTTGGATGAAAAGCCATGTATCATTTCATCAGTTCTGTTGGCCTTCCCATTCTGTGTCAGGACAACTACCTGGGTAGCCCACAGGCACGCCCTACGGTTCAGAGCAAAGGAACTGGGGCAGCCTCTTATCTCACCCATAACTTGACCACCCAGTTAATGGACAGAGATAGGGTGGAGAAGATGCCAGCAAAGTGAAAGCTCACAGCAGCCTCTTTGTGATAATCTGCACATGGAGAGAGTTCTCACAAGGGAGGGACTGGGGATGCCAATGTGAGTCGGTGACCTGAGCTTGCGTGACTGTAAGGGACACCCCAACACTCAAGAGAAAAGCTCCAAGTCTTCTTACCTACTTCTCAACAGAGTGAAATACACTGGGTTGAAAAATAAATAGTTATTCTTATGTAAGACATTTCTGGCATCTTTTACTTAAATATGTTTATTTAAAAATATCCAATATGTTTGAGGGGGAGGATATAGCTCAGTGGTAGAGCACATGCTTAGCATACACAAGGTCCTTGGTTCAATCCCCATGTACCTCTGCTAAAAAACAACTAATAATAAATCAATAAATACACCTAATGACCTCCTCCATCAAAAAAAAAATCCAATATATTCACTATTTCTAAACAAAGGATCCATTGCTTAATGGCTAATCTTTATTGTTTTTTAATGAAACTCTCCTTTCTTTTCTTTGATAATATATTTAGCATACAGTTTATAGGTAATAGAAAATATATTTTAAGTGTTAAGGACTGGGCTAAAAAATACAGAGACCTGGATATGTACCATGTTGAGCTATTATCAATGCACTAAATGATACTACTGAGTAATTCAGAGCAACAGTACCATCATCCTCTGTTTCAACCAGAAGTCTGTGAGAAATGATGAAAAGGGAGTTTAAAAGTTTAAAAGCGAGTTGCCCGGAGAGCATGGGAGTAATTAAGAGTGATATAGATCAGTAAGACTAAAGCAAGGGGACAATAACATTTCATTGGAAATTAATCATTTAAAGGCACAAAAATAATCCAGGATATTGATGATGGTGTCAGATGACACCACATTTTTGAGGGGACAACTATACAGGATGGATAATTTTGTGTCTGCATGATAACCTAAAAAAGAACCCCCCATACACTAGAATATTACTCAGAATGAAACATTGCCATTTGGAGCACCATGGATGGACCTAGAGATCATCATACTAAGTGAAGTAAGTCAGAGAAAGACAAATATTATATGATATCACTTATATGTGGAATCTAAAAAAAAGATACAAATGAATCTAGATACAAAAAAGAAACAGACTCACAGTCACAGAAAACAAACTTATAGTTACCAAAAGGGAAAGAGGGAGAGGGATAAAGTAGGAGTTTGGGCTTAGCAGATACAAACTACTATAATAAAACAGATAAACAACAAAGTCCTACTGTACAGCACAGGGAACTATATTCAATGTCTTGTAATAACCTATAGTGGAAAATAATCTGAAAAAATATATGTGTAACTGAGTCATTTTGCTGTGTTCCTAAAACTAACACAATATTGTAAATCAACTATACTTCAGTAAAAAAATAAAAAGTAACACCTAGTCAGATTTGTAGAGGTTACTATTCACTAGTTTTTAGTCTTATAATAATTATAATTCTATGGAACTTTCAGAAGATAAAGCATTATGTTAGTTAGATTTTTGAAACTTTGTGCTATATTTCACAATGCCACGATCATATTTTACTACAATATTCTGCTCCCCAGGGAACTGAGAACATGACTGTGTATCAGAACAGAGACTGACCGTGCTGTCCAGCTGTATCCAGTGAACCTCGTTGCTGGCGCTGATTCGGGACTGTTGGGTCTGCAGAGTGTATGGGCAGGAGGTGACCTGGAGCACCAGGAGGTTGAAAGCTTCCAGAACCTCTCTGCAGTTAATGACTCTGTCAGCCAATCCATGGCTGGGTTCACCATGTGACAAAGAGCCCGAAATGACACTGTAGAAATATGGAAAGTCACATTAAAACCTCCTAATTTAACTGATCAGATGCACAATTAGACATCAAAATGGAGGTAATATTTGAGCTCTTATTTTTCTAGTTCTTTTTAGTTGGGAGCAGAAGTAGAAGCAACCAACGTTTGATGTGGAAGAGCAAAAATCACACGCCTTCGTACTCCCTTCAGACAGATTCACAGATATATATATTTTTCCCTTTTTCAGTTTGTTCCTGATACACCTCAAAGTGTAAGCTCCAAGCCAAGGCAGGACACCTAACTCTGTAGTTGAAGTGGATCACTCTGGTTTGAAAGCTCACCTAAATGAGGGAGCTCCCCATCAAAATATGATGCTCATAATTGTGGGATTATCTGTACCTCCAGAGAGGCCCCAAAGCTATGAGGAATCCTTGCTGTGTTAGGACCCTCTCCTTCCTTCCTTGAGGCTGCTAGACCATGGGGAGGGCTCCTCCTGCCCCCTCACCATGACCAACATTTTCATGTCTCTGAATCATTTTCAATTCTGTGCAATGTGGATGTACCAGGTTGATATGAAGCCTTAAAACCACACACACACACACACATATTTTTTTTTGGTTAAAGAAGTAATCTCAATGCCCATCAGAATTAAATACAAAGAAATGCAATGCATAATCCTCAGAGCTATTACCCCAAACTTTCAAAGACGAGGTATATAAGATCAATGAGCTTTTTCTGCTCATAGAACACTAGCAGTAACTGAACAGGATGTGGGCAAAATTTCTCTTATCTTTCCTCCCTCCCACCCTCCCTCCATCTTTTCCTTCCTTCCTTGCAAATTTAACAAGTTATGCAAGATCTTACTTACACTTACATGTGACTCTAGACTTCAGACCATGGAGTACCAAATACATTTGGCTTCTGAACAAGTGCTTTTGCAATTCTGACATTTCTACCACAGATCAAAAAAATTCCAGACGCCTAACCTCGGAGTGTCCTGAGGAAAGAAAATCTATAAATGCTAGATGATGCCTGAAATTTCCCCGTCCCTACATGGTGAGGGCAAACCATGATATGTAATATTTGACAACTACTTGCCCTTAAGAAAAACTATTTGCCTTTTTCAATCTATAGGAACAAAGATACCCCTACCAGATAACTATCTGGCTCTGCCACAACACACATACTGTTCTCTCAGTAATAAGCCCATCGAGAGAGAGAATAGTTTCTTGTTGAAACTGGTAAATTGCAAAAGGTTTCAGATCTGGCCTCAGATCACTGAACTGGCATCTGTACGGCTGTTAAAGATAAGAGGGAAGAGAGAAAGGCAAGGAAGAAGAGAAACAGCAGGAGAGGAAGGAAGAGAGGACAAGGGAAAGGAAAAAGGACAAGAGCTGGGGAGGAGGGACGGTGGTGGGCGGGAAAGCACATGGTCCTTCTGGGAGTTCACCAACTGCCATCTCCTTGTCACCACCCTTTTCAGGAAACAGCTGAGTTCCATGATGCTCTTAAGACCAGATTTTTTGGGGAGGATATATCTCAGTGGTAGAGCATGTGCTTAGCATGTACGAGGTCCTGGGTTCAATCCCCAGTGCTTCCATTTAAAAAATGAAAATAAATAAACCTAATTACCTCCCCCTACCAAAAAAAAAAGAATTAAAGAAAAATTTTTAAATTAAAAAAATTTTTTAAAAGACCAGATTTTTTAACAGGAATTTGTAAATTCCCTCACAGTCTAGTTAAAATAAAATTAACATTAAAGCAGTAAGAAAAGCTGAGAGAGCAAGGAAAGGGTAGGAATAAGCTATCAGTGAGAAGACGCCAAATGGTAGGGTCCCTGGGCTTTCAAACCACCACCTTTTAAATGATTCATTACATAACCGTTACTGCTGTAGAAGAAATATCGTATTTGCTCACTCTGAAGCAATCACCTCGTTAGTTCCACATGGGAGTTGTCATGAACTAGCACAAACAGCGTGTACGGGTTCTGCTTCACCCTTCTCATAAAAACTTCAAACTTGGTTTGAATCTCATTGTCTAGACGAACAACATATTTCTCTGCTCTCTGATAGGCTGTCCCATTTTCCTCCAGACCCAAGTCTACAAGGACACCTGCCGAGAAGAAAAAAGAGTTTATCTTTTTCACATACATATCTATGAGATAAACTGAAGTTCAGTGTCAACTGATGCAGTGGCTACTAACCCTATGCAGAGATTCACAGAGCAGATAGTTTTCTTTCTTCACATTCCCCACCACAATTTTGAGGAGAAAAATGTCAGATTTCCTTTTCTTTAGAACACACCACCACACCTCCCACACCTTGTACAAAGGACAACAGGGAATGATCTGATACACTGAGTAGAAGCAGCTGAATATATGAGGCCTCTGTCTAATTAAGTTCTATTTGTATGTGAAGTGCTCTGCTAACAGCTACTATAGGCCACTCGGGAAAAATGACATTTTGGGCTACAGCTCTTGGCCAAACTGATATAATCATGTAAGTCTTATCCCAAATTTAGCAGCAAAACACATACAAGAAAAAAGGAAAATAAAATGTTATGTCCAAAGATACCACTGCTAGACTGTGAGTTTTTTAGCTAGCATTTTACTCATTTTTTAAAAATATGTTTTTATTGAATTATATAGTCAGTTTATGATGTTGTGTCAATTTCTGGTGTACAGCATAATACTTCAGTCACTTAGGAACATGTATATATTACTTTACTCATTTTTATTCGGTGACAATGTTGCACAGTATCTAGGGAATGAGACGCCCTCAGTGAGTGTCGATTATGTACCATGTTAATAGAATGAACTGAATTACTCAAGGTAACTATATTCTCAAAATGTTAGGAGCTGTGAAACTTTAGGGCTGTATCATTATCTCTGTCTATAATAAAATTACTTCTACATACAAACGTCTGAAATAGTTAGTTCTAGGCTCATGATGCTGTTGTTGGATAATTAAAATACCAAATCCTCCTTTAAAATGTCAAGACAAGACAGGAATTATGTGAGGTGAAGGATGGGTTTATTGACCTTACTGTGGTAAAAACTTCACAATATGTACATGCATTGAATCACCACATCACACACCTTAAACTTACACAATATGTCAATTATAGCTCAATAAAGCTGGAAAAGACACTGCCCCCAAACAGGGGTGCACAACACCCCTTCCCCTAGACACTCAGCCTCTGAGAGGAGAGCCTTGTGACTCAGCCCATGGCCCTCGATGCAGGAGAAGGAGCCAGAAGACTGATTTGCAGTTCGATATATTACATTAGGGGGTAGATATGGTCCTCCAAAGGCTGGAGGATATCTATTTAGCATCCAATTATCAGCCACATCCACCAGCTCCAACTATGTGGGAAAAAAATTAAAATAAAAAATAAATAAACAAGTTAAATGAAGAGACTTTTACGAATTATGTTGACTTAGTTTTGTTTATCTAGTTTTCTTTTCATATAAAACCAGCTCAATTAACAACCACATGCAATTAGCATCTAGATGCTGTCACAATAATAGCTCTAAATGGTAGAAAAGAAAATAGGAAAAATGTTTTACCAAATAAAAAATGCATTATACCAGAAAAGGTGGATAGGAAGGTAATTTCACTTTCAAGCTTTTTTCATGAGGAGCCTTTCCTCAGGTATTGTTTTCAGTTTTCACCCAAATGTAGTCAAGGGTTGTTGTGAATGTTTCCAAAAGAATCAATCAAACATTTAATTTGGCAGGTAGTCTGAGTTTTTGGAAAATGGACTGCTTACAAAATTTATTCAACATTTGATAGAGATTTATTGAGCATCTATTATGTACCAGGTACTATGTCAGGTATTGTGCTAGGATTGGGGATACACAGGAGGGCAGGACAAAGATCTTAATCTCATGGAGCTTATGATGGAGAAGACAGTATCTCTGGCAAGTGTCATGATGAGAGACGAAGTCCATGAGGGTTGAGGAGGCCGAGGCACACCTCTGAGCGAGAGAGGACCTACTTAATCTCCGGGGCTTTCTGTTTGCTTATGTGTAAAATGGGGAGAGTAGAACCAGCTGAAAATTAGTCTCGATTTCTTAAATTTGCCCTTAGGAAATAAGTAGTGTGAGTTGAATCTCTCAGTGTGAAAAGACCATAAATAATTCACAGAGAGGAAAAATGTATCTTGTGGATAATTAAGAGTTGATCACATTTCAAAACAAATGAAATGAAGACCAGCTGAATGCCTCTGACAGGTCAAGCCCATGCATGCCCTTAATGGAGTCAGAGCCCCATGGATCTTGGAGGCCATTCTCTTCGACATCACGTGGTACGTTAGCCTAACCGCGCAGACAGCTGGCTCTGTAGCGGTGTGTTTGGGTGGGAAGCACGCACATCATTGGCACCTGATTGTTTCATTTCCAACTGGGCATTTTTAGTGGATCATCCTTACCTTTAAATTTTGTTTTAGACTTGCTTTTAGTTTTAAGTTTTGTTTCTTTCCTGGTTATGAAAGTGATAGATACTCATCTGGGGAAAACTGGAAAGTATAGAAATATATTAAAAAAGAAAAAATTATCCATGCTTCTTTCACTCAAAATAAGCCACTGCCAACATTTTTGTGCATCCCTTCCTGTTTTTTTTTCCTACACATACCCTGCCACCTGGCTCACATTTTGTGATTGTAGTTAATCTTTTTTCACCTATCACTGTAAAGTAAGAAACAACGCTACCCACAACCAATCTAATGATACAGTATTTATCCTTCCATAGAGGCTGGTGGGCTTACACAGTGTATACTAAAATTTAAACAGAAGCCGTTTTCATTTTACATTACATTCAACCTCATGAATAATAAGGGAAATAGAAATTAAAACCATAATAAATGGAATCGTATCAAATTAATAAAAAATTAAAAAACAAGATAATTACAAGAAAGAAGGGGATGAAAGAAAATACTTATCTCCTCATTTCTGCAAAACAAATTCAAGAAGGATACACCAGAAACAAAAGAGACTGGCTACTAGTTGGCGGGGGAGTGGAAAAGGGGTGTAAAGAAGGGAGAATGGGAATGGGGAGGTAGGAGGAGGGAGAGATGCTTCTTTGAATAGACCATTTTGTATAGCGTTGGCTCTTAGAATCACAGAACAAAGTTAACGAAGAATGGTGTGAGGCGTGGCTCATGGGGTGGGAGGAGGTGTGCAAAATGGAATCCAAACGGTAACAAGGGAAACCTAACACAATCACACTGAAGGAGGTGAGGATGAAAAGAGTAAAACAAATGAGTGTTCTGGCTGCGTGCTACAAGGCTAAGGAAAAAAAAGTGTCTGCAAAAACTTTAATTAGCAAGTATGTTTCTGACAGCGATGTGGGTTAGCCACTGTGTAACTTCTAGAGAAAAAAAATCAAAGAAGTGATGGGTATATTGTAGATAATCAGAACCAGGTTTCTCTCTGTCAGAGAAAGAAGTTACAAACAAAAATGGAAAGGACTAAGAGGAACCTTGTGCTGTTCATATGGCACTGGAGATATTGGTATATAGACAGATAACGAAGTAAAAATGTGTGTGTGTGTGTGTGTGTGTGTGTGTGTGCGCCTGGGTTAATATACATATATATATATATTCCCTACCTTTCTCTGTTGAGTGAGCCTATGAGCAATGGCACACTGGTAACAATAAACACACTTAGCATTCAGATTTTGGTTTCTAGATAACATTCTTCAATAAAAGGAATCAGAGTTCCTTGGAGAAGAAGTTAATTCAAGGTTTGGGGCAGGGAAATTGAAAATAACTCAGGAATGTCTTGTGGTTCCAGAAGACAAGGGAGTACTTGAAAAAGGGATGGTGACATGTTAACACAAGCAATGTAGATTCATCAGTTGTAACAAATGGACCCTTCTGGTGGGGAATGTTGCCAATGGGAGACTACTGTGTGTGGGGGAGGATGTATACAGGAAATTTCTGTACCTTCCCTTCAATTCTGCTGAGAACCTAAAGCTGCTCTTAAAAAAACAAGTCTTTAAAAAACACAAGAGCCTACCCGAAGGAGATCCCAATGGCCAAAGCTGGAAAATTTGAGCACCAAAATAAATAATGATGGTGCTGGAAAAGATCATAGAATAAAATAAGTGTTCATGAACCCATGTTGATATAAATAAAAATATAAACAAAGAAGGAGGAACAGCTCTTCCTTACAGAAGATTCAATTAATAAATTCCTACTAATAATTATAGGAAAAATGATACAAATGCAAAATCATTATGCAAACACTACAATAAGTTGCAGGCAAGATTCATGGATGGATGCTAAAATTAGTGGTTTGAAGGTTTAAGGAGAAACAGGGTATATTAGCATAGTCCCAAAGTACTCCCCCAAGATTTTTCAACTACAAGGAGGAAAACAGTAGAGAAACCTGGCAGGCATCACTTTAATCCAGTGATCAAGGTTAACATTGCCACTAATAAGACACAACAGCATCATGGACTCCTTGATACCGTGCCCTGAGGAGGACACAGCGTCACATAACCTCAATCCAATCGTGAGAAAACATCAGACATTTCCAAATTGAAACCTTAGACAAAACAACTGACTAGTATTTTCCCAAACTGTTAAGGTCATGAAAAACAAGGTAAAATTAAAGAAATGTTCCAAGTTTGCAGGAGACTAAGAGGACACAACAGCTGAATGCAATGTTCAATCCTGGACTCTCAAATCTCTCAATTATCTCTCAAATGTATCTCACTGATGTATATATCTTTCTTTATACCAGTACCACAAAGTCAAATTACTGTAGCTTTGTACGAAGTTTTAAAACGGGGCAATAAATACCTAAATACCCTTCAGTTAGTTCCACCAATTGTTAATATTTTGCTACATTTGCTTTTTCTCTTCATTATTTTTTATTTATTGTTGTTGTTTTTGCTACTATTGCTGAATAATTTGGAAGCAACATATAATACCCCTACATAATTCAAAGTGTATTTTTCTTTCTTTCTTTCTTTTTTTTTTTTTTGGTTCTGGATTTTCTTTTTTTTGTACTCTTTTTTATTGAAGTATAGTCAGTTTACAATGTTGTGTTAATTGCTAGTGTACAGCATAGTGATTCAGTCATACATATATACATATATTCATTTTCATATTCTTTTTTCAATGTGTATTTCTTAAGAGCAAAGGCATTCTACTATATAACTAAAATATCATTATTACACCCAAGGAATTGAACTAACATTGATATAATATTTTCTAATACACAGGCCACGTTTGAGTTTTCCTAATTGTCCCGGAGCTGTGTTTTTTATTTTTAGGTCTAGGATTTAATCAAGAATTAAGAATTTGCACTTGGTTGTCACGTCTCTTTATTCTGTGTAATTAAAGCAGCCCTTTCTTTTTTTCCTTTTTGGTCTCTTCATTGATACTTTAAAAAATGCAGGCTAGTTGTTTTGTAGAATGTCACATAATCTGGATTTTTTTTTTTCTGGGAGTGTACTTGTCAGAATCAATAATTACACTGGTAGTGCAAAACCGGGGTTTCCTAATTCTGTCATTTTCCTATATTTATTAGTTGGTGCCCTTCTGTAAAGGAGCGCCTGCCCCCCACCCCTTACTCCTCCCGCCCCCTTTATTTTTTCAGTATTACTGTGAACTCATGGGCTTTACAAAAATCCAATAGGTTACAGTCTGTTGCCATCATTCCCTCTGATATTCAAAGTTACCAACTCTGGACAGCAGAGTCCCCTGCAAACAGGCTGCTGTGTCCCGTTGACACGCTCCATCAATCTTTTAGTGCTTTCTCACTTTCTGGCAAACCCAGATTCCAGACTGTTCCCACCTCAGAGCTGAGACAGTGGTGAATGGTATTTACAGGCCAAGATCTAGATGCTAAATGTGCACATTTGATACTGAAATATCACTGTTTTTAAGTCCTTTTAGGGGAGAGAGCTGGGGAAAATATTTAATATTTTCATACTTAGATCTCCAATTTAAATCTAAAAGGAATATTCTTTACTTTTCCCCACTTAGTATTTGAGGCTCCCTGACTTCATGTGAGAACCCTGGTTTTCAACCAAATCTAAAAATATTTACCTGTTTTCTCTATCCTGTGATATACACAAAATAGCTTAAAATTATCAGTACCACTTCCAACAGCGTACTGATTCAAGTTCAAGACTCACTTGCAATTCTTTTTGCCCTCAGGATAAGGGCACATTGAAAATGTTCAATAAGAAAACTGTGTTCAAAAAAATCCTTGAATTCTTTTAATTTGTTTTTGCCAGAGGACTGACAAATCTTAAATATCAACTACTTCTACGTCTTCCTCTTAAAATAGATTTTAACTTAAAATTCAATTCAATGGAATGTTACAAAAAACTCAGTTCAACACATATTTATTAAGTGTCTGCTGTACTATAGACAAGACAGACATGTGACCTGAATATTTGCTTTCTAGCTGAAGAAGAAGATTGCTAATACACACACAACCACAGCAAGGTCTTGAGTGCCAGGGCTGGAGGACCCCAGGGTGCAGAATAGCACCTGGTGCATGACTTGTAGAAGGAAGGCTGGGAAAGGGTGTGTCTTGGAAACCAAAGGAACCGCAGTGTTTAAAGGAAGGAATGGAGATCACCTGTGCTGTCAAGAGTTCAGGTAAGAACAGAAAAGGTCATTGGTGACATTGGGAGAGTTTTACAAGGGTGAGAGTGGGGAGTGGAGGCCAGTCTGCAGGGTGCTGGGCAACTGGGAGATGAGGAAATGGAGATAACAGACAACTGTCTTAATAGTTTGGCAGTGATGTAGGGGAGCTTGAACTGGAGGGTTAGGTTGGATTAACAGGGGCTTGTTTTGTTTTGTTTTTGAGGAAGTGGGGCAGGTTTAAACGGATGGAATAAGCTCCAGGAGAGAAGGGAATGGAAGGCAGCAATGAGAGAAGAGATGACCAATAGGGCGAGGTCATTGAGAATGAGGAGAGGTTGGCACCCCGAGCACGGTGGGAGAAACAGGATTAAACAGAGGAGGGCAGCCTTTTCACTGACGAGGAAGGAAGGGGGACAGATGGGTGTGTACACAGTTAGGTTTCCAGATTTGGAAGGAGGAAGTTTTTATCCAAAGCTCTCTTCTTTTGGAGGTCAGGGAGGAGAGACCTCAGTAGCATGGTCCCTCGTGAAGAGGAGGATGAGGTCAGAAGTTTGAGTGAAATGGAGTCTGCAGTAGCCAGTCACTGTGGAGAACGGGAGAGAGATCCAACTGAAGAACCAGAAAGAATTCATGAGGCATTGATCAGAAAGGTTGATTTTCCCCCACAGTGTATGTTGGAAAGGAGTCTGGTCTAACACTGGGGATATTAGAATCTGCAGTTCCAGGGCCCAGCAGGGTCTGCGGTATGACTAGGGAGCAGCGACTGAGGAGTAGAGGGAAGGGCATTTGCTGATGGGAGCTGAGGGAAGAGAAGCTAGGGTCTGGCGGGGCTGTCCCCCTGGATGGGAGGTGGGGAAGGTTGCGAACCCGAGCTGGGTGCCAACATCTTCTATAAACTAGGGGCGGGCACTGGGCAGCTACCACTTGATTAGAAACTGACTTCACGAATGCTAACTTTAGGTACTTGTTCCTTTGCACACTCATACAAAGGAATCTCCAGTGCTTTCCTGCTCCCCCTCAGGACAGAGTGGTCTCCTAGCACTTCCCTGGGATTTCATTCCCTGCGGCCTTTGTCACTGCCTTTTTTCTGCTGACATTTTAGGTGACTGACAAGGAGGTATAAGGTTGATGAGATACTTCAGAAAGTGAAAATGCCTTCCTCTGTCTCTTCACTTCCCCTCCTAATCTCTACCACGGCCTTGTAACTTCCTCACGTCCTTTTGGGTAGAATAATCAATCTACATCTCGGTTCTTTTATGATCAGACATGTGTTGAGGTGTCAAATTTATGTCATCCCCCTGAGCATGAAAAACTGTCCTTGACTGGTTACTCCCAGATCTGCTCCCATGTGCTGGGGGCTCCCATCAACACCATTTTAAAAGCAGAGAGGAGAAAAACAGTCGCCAGTGCTTCCTGTTTTCATGCTACCCACCTGGAACTGAAAGTAACTTGCATTTTGATTCACTGATCCCCTAGCATTCTAATTTATAGAATTTGGGGCTTCCTGAATTAGCAGAATTATGCTACAACAAAAATAAAGACATTAAAATAGAAGTATTTCCTATAGTCTCTCCACTGATCACTGCAGCAGTTACAAGTCCATTCTGGGCCAACTTATAATAAACGTGGAACCCATTTCATTTCTTTTTTTTTTTTACCTTCAAACTCTTTCCATAATGTTTTCTTTTGTTTTCTTTTCCTCCTGACCTCCCTTCCTTAATTAGAAACTGAGTTGAGGTATCAGATGCTTCACCTTAGTGCTGAGTCTGCAACAACGTGATGGTTTCTATTTCCACTTTTTTCTTTCGGCCGCAAAAGGGCTGCCAAGGATGTGGCCTTTCTGCGTGCCTGGCTGCCTCTCCCTGCCTGCTGCTTTTCCTGGCAGGCTGGCTGCTGAAATGCTTCCTTTAGGGAAAAGCACATGGAATCGGGGGAGCGGAGCACTTGGACGCTGTTGCTCCCTCTGCCCATCCCTCCCCTTCCTCCCTCCAGCCCCAGCTCGACCAGCAGTTGAGCCCCTCCTGGTGCCAAGCCCGAGAGAGGCACAGATGAGGCACTAGGGACACAGAGAGGAGAAGACGGTCCTTGTCCCCAAAGCACTGCCCTCTGTGACCTTAGGCAAAGCCAATACATTTCGGTGTCGTTATGATATGGAATACCATATACTTTCATTAAGAATGATGCTTACAAAAGCTTTTAAAGACGTGGGAAAATGTGCCTACTACAACATCAGACACAGGCAGAGGAGAGAGCCTGGGACCCTAGGGAGTAAGTCATTTTAACAGTGGTTATCCTTGAGTGGTGGGATTATAAGTGCATAAAATTTCCTAGTTCATTTCTTTTATTTTTCAAAATAAATAATACCATAACAATGTTTTTTCTATAATACAAATGAACAGTTATTTTTAAATACATAGAAGTGACTGCCTTTGTAGCAAAAATTTCAGTATATATGCCAAAGCCAGATGTGACTAATTTTAAAAATATGCTTTGTCTTGAATTTGCCAAATCTGTCCTTAACACTCATTTTCCTGGGTTCTCAGCTTATGTAACTAGTCAAATTCTGGTACCTTTCTGAGGAGTGATCATCTTAAAATACTCACTTTGGAAAAATCTAAGGACATCAAGAAGGGACAAGGAAGGGCCGGGAGAATTTCTCTATCTGTCAGAAATGCAGGGTTTTATTTGGGGTCTTGCCTTGATTAAGAAAGGTGAAAGCACAGGTCATCAAGAGGTTATTTCAGGAAAAGGCTCTGGAGAGAGCAGAGCCGCTGACGGCGGGTGATTTCACCGCTTGGAACAGGTGCTATGATGCGCTGACAACCCAGGATATCAGGTCACAGGCTCAGGAAGGATGCAAATGCCACCTGGTACAAGTAAAACACCTATAAGACAAGGTGCTCCCTCCATGGCAACGAAGTGGAAAAGCCACAAAGAGTAGCAAAAATCTGCTTAATGCTGGGTGTGACAGGAGCCCATCCATTTCCCTCGATGGAAGGGGGTAGAAAGAAAATGATGCCTAGAGCTCACGCGGTTCTGAGAGAAGACGTTCTGAACTTCTCTGGCTAATCACCTATATAAGGCAACACTTCCAACAGGACATTTTGAAACTTGTCTTTCAGAATTTTAGAAGCAAAACAGAAGGTTCTATTGCTAACCAGGCACTTGGGTCTCCAGAAGGCATGGGAAGACTTTATGTGTGTCAGTCACAGCCACTGAGAGATGTTAAAGAGGGAAAACCTATTGTCAGCTCATCTGACCCAGGGAACTTAACAATGAAAGATTTCTTGTAAAGCTGTGCTAATCCAAGTGTGGTCCTCTGACCGGCTGCGTGGGAATGCCCTGGGAGCTTGTTGGAAATGCAGACACTGGTGCCCACCCACACCTGCCTTCAGGGAATCTGCATTTTTAACAAGCTCCCAGGTGATCTGTGTGTCCGCTGTTAAGGAGCATTGTACGACAGGCGTGGAGCATACAGACTCTAAGCTCTTCTGAATTCTTCTGCTTCCTACCTGTTTTCAAGTACATTGAAAATAATTTTTTTTTTACTGTGACAAAAAGATTTATTCTCCAGTTAAAATTTGTGTGTGTATTTCCCCCCCAGCTAAGGACTCAGAAGCAACTTGACATTTATAATTTCCTTTTCAAACCTAGTTTATAAAGGCAAGCATTTTTCAGCGGTCTCAATTTCCTAAATTCCCTACTGCTTCTTGTAATTCTAAGCAAATTTTATGTTTGAGAGGGATGTTATTTACCACAGACCTCTAAGATATTTGCTCCTTACCTTTTTACATTTTCTGGGAAAAATATTTTTTTTCCTCTCTGCTTATCCTCTTGAAGTCATTAGGAGGAATTCTAACTTTGTATTTTTTTTTTAAATGAAGTTACTTATTGTTGACATGAGGGATGGTGTTCTGGTTTCTAGGTTGAAAATATGCTGTTATGTAATGTGTTAGATGTGTAAGAATTCACCTGTGAGAATGTGACTCACGCTGACCCCCAGGAGGAGTTCAGGTGGCCCAGACCCCGCCATCCCTACGCAGGCCTCTCTTTGCCTTGAGGAAATCTGTCTCCATAAATGAGGGACCAGTTTCTAGTCCACTGACGACATCACAGACTTAACAGAGTCAGGCCAAATGCACATCAGTTTACCCTTGACTTAGGAGGGAAAAGGTTAGAGTACTTTGAGGGAATACTTACAGATAAATTCGAAGAAACAGTTAAAATACTCCTGTGATATTTATTACTGTAAAAAGGGATGGAAGTGTCCTATAAATGTTTGGATTGAGCCAAAGAAAGAGGCAGAGAGAATCTAAGGCTGGATCCAGGGAGGGTCCTCTTTGAAAGTTCAACCTTACCTGATTGTCGAATCCGTTGAAGAGTTTGCTGGACCAGAACCTCTGATCTTGGGACAATGATGATGAAGTCCACTTTGCTGAAGTGGCCGAGGTCCAGGCTCTGGCTGCCGCTGTCCGCTATAGCGCACACCTGGGACAAGAGTTTCCTGGCAACCATAAGCTGCGGTTGATAAATTTGGAAGGTTTCATTATCTAAATCTAAAATTTAAAAAAAGTCATAAGAACAAGATTAATTCACTTCTGTGATGGCCTCTGTGAATCCACAGAGGACACATAATACACACACGGTAAAGTAGGCTCCATCACTAAGAACCTGCACCTTGTAGTCTCACTCTCTGCCAACTTTTAATAGATTTGCCCACTTTCCCTGAAAACTTGGCTGAAAGGATGTGCTGAAGAGTGAATGTGGTAATTTTACAGATGTATTATTTTGAAATTGATTGTCTCACAAAGCACTAACTCCACACCCCTCGCCTGCCCAGAAATGCAGGGCACAGACCACACTCTTGCAGCTGGAGCCAGGACTCGTCTCTGGAAAGGGAAGGAAAGAGTTTCCAGGTTTCTTTAGGACTATCAGCACAGGTCAGGTGCCCAAGCCCAGCTCCAGTTCAGGGAAGGAGGCAATGCCATAAACACAATAATGCTGAGTTCCTTTGAGCTTCTCTGGATGGCACCACAGTAAACATTTCCTCTCCAGCAAGTCCGTTGCAACATGGTTTGAAATTCTCCTCCCCATGACACTAATTTCACCTTTCTTCCCACTTGACTCCACTTTGCCGGTGCTTGTGACCTGGCAGGCTCTGGTCAACTCCGGTGCTGACGCCTGTACTATCTGCAGGGACGTGACTCACGACAGGGCCAGCTGGCCACTCAGTAGGCGACGTATTAGAAAAACATTGCCCAGATGCGCTAAACATGCCAGTGGCTTTTTATTACAAGTTACAGCCAAGCAATCAATCTCTCTTACACACGCAGGGTGCTCACACACACGCAATGTCAGATAAGCTTAGTCAGCTGAACACCTGAGCAGGAAACATTTACTGCTTTTTTTTTTTTTTTTAAAGAGCTGCTTTTTATCAGGAACACATGTGGAAGTCTGACTGGTGCACACAAGGGCCCAATGAACCTGTGCTAATTCGTGTTTTCTAAAATCAAACTGCAGTGCAGCCCAGGGCAAGACAGTAGTCACGACACCCCAGCCACCACGGAACCCGACGGTGAGCGGAGATCTACACAGGTGGGTCTCCCTCCTGGCTGAGAGAACCCACTAGAGAAGCCCCAGGCTGCAGCTTTTATAACAGCCCAAGTCATTTTTGATCCACAAAGATTGCTAATCAAAATAAAACCTGTCTTCTGAGAGTTAGGTTGTTCTTTCTTTCATTGCACAGGTTAGATGGATGGGGACTAACACAGAGGATGGTATAACTTTGTAGAATGGAACTTAGTAAGATTTGAAGTTGGAGGAAACCTAAAAATATCTTTAAACAATGTTTTGTTTTGTTTTGTTTTGTTTTTACCACCAAGATCCCTATTTATTTTAAGCCATGTTTCTTAAACAGGGAATCAAGGATATGTACATGGAAATCTTTAAGTACCCTGAGAATTTTTAAATTCTAACTTTGTTTGCATAACACGTTTTAGATCATCTGGATGATCACTTTATTGCCATGTAATGTCCAGAAGTCAAAAACTTTGCCTTTGAATTCGTTCCTCAACGAGCTGACGCCAAGCCATATACTTATACTGCTAAGGCAATCCTAACACAGAGATGAAGCACCTCCACCAAGGGGAAGCCAAGAGGCTGTCAGCATCTGCTCGGATATGGGTCTGCTTCATATCTGTCCCTTCTCCTGTTGTTTGTTCTGTCCTTTCTTATGTTGTCCCTGTCAAACAGGGAATTGGGGAAGGAATCTGAACCTAAAGGAATCCAACCTAGTGATCGGACTCCCCACCCCTGGTGCCACCATCCCCCTTGGCGCCCTGCAATCTTGTAGGACAGACGCCGTGTGGGTATTGCTGCTCTGTCTGCCAGGAAGGCCTCGCTATCCCTGAGATGATGAGTGTTTTACACGTGGGAGGGTAAATGCGGGGAGTGGAGAGCCAGGAGCCCCGCACAGACTCCATCCAGATTCCTTCATGCTGTTCTTGGAAGCGCCAGGTGAGCACCCAGGCTCTCGGGGCACAGCTGGTGGAGCTATGCCCGGGACCCCAGAATCTTTTTAGGAAAAAAAGAGAGAGAGAGCGGGAGAGACTGCTTCAAATAAAGTCTTTGACTTTGCCTTTAATTCTAGGAGACATTTACTAAGAACCAGGCATTGGACCCAGGCCACAGGGTAAGGCATTTTTAACTTGAGCCAAATCTGTCATGTAAAGAGGAAGGGCCTGTCACAGTCTGTGACTTAAAGACAAGACCTCACACCCTCAGAATGACTTAGCTTCTATGTCTGTCCTGCGGACCGGTTTCCTCCTTCTGATCTGCGGTGACATTACCCAGGGTTTGCGTGGGGATCATAGCAGCGGCCTCCTGAGGTGACACATATACGTTAAGGTCCCCATTGAAAGGGGTCACCACACTGTCTCCTCTTCTTTGTTGCATTTTTTCTAGCAGTTTGTCCAAGTCATCACCTATGACAACATAAGGTGGAGAGAAGCAGGTCACAAGAGATGCTGGGTTTGAATCAGTCTCCAAGCTGGGCAGCTGAGCTGGGTTCCCATCGAGATCTGTTGGTCATCCCACTTCTCATGTCGACGTGTCTGCTCGGCCATCCCTACAGCAGGATGTCCGCAGCCAGAGCCATCCTCATTTGCATCGTGCTTACAATTTACATACTTTAACACACACCCTCTCTCAGCCTCCATAGTACTCATAGCAGGCAGGATGGGATCATTATGTCACCGCTGGACATAAAACTGAGACCCAGGGGCGGGGTGCAGCGTCTCCCCCAAGGTCACACAACATAGTGGCTGAGCTGAGGCCTCCCATTCTAGTGCCTAGACCGCCCCTTGCTGTGTCAGTAACAAAACGCTTAGGAGACACCATTCCAAATGAGGGAAGGTCAACCGGCAAGCTTACTTTCCACACTCATCTCTCTGACAGGCTGAGAGTTAAATTCAGAAAATCACGCAGCCGGGGGCTTGGCAGTGTTGTGGAATCCGACAGCCACTCACCTAACGATGTGGTTTTGAAATGCGATGCCAGGAAACTGACCTTTCCTGTGATGAGCTCATAACTAATTTCTTTCAAAAACTCACTTGTGGTGAGCATGCTCTCTGCCAGGGCTCTAGACTGATGCTGACCTGCAGAACAGAGGGAGAGACGGCGTGCCAGCGCACAAGTGTTCACTGGGACGTGACTGACAACAGCAAAAACAGGAAACACAGCTAAAGTATGCATCTAGAGAGACTTGGCTAGGAAACATACAGCACATCAGAAGACGGGCAATCACACAGCATTTGAAATGACAATTCGATTTGAAATGACATTTCAAATCATCATTTGAAATGAAAAGTTGACAATATAAAGTTATGTGATCAAGGGGGAAAAAATGACATATCTTCTGTGTGTAACTGTGGAAACATACCAGGTGTGTGTTTAAAGACCAGGGAGGAATGTGAAAAACCTTTAAAAAAGTGTGTCTGCACGGCTATTATGAATATCAGTCTTAAAAATATAATCTTATGTTGTTGTTCTTACAAACAAAAATTAGAAGATGAATATACTTTCTGATGAAGCTTTCTGAAAGACATATATATCACAGAGGGACGGGCAGGTGGATTTTGCCAAAGCAAGGCCTGGCCCTTTTGCTAGGAAGAGGTGAGTGCCATTCACAGAGAGGAGAAAAGCAAAATTTAGCCCAAACGGCAACTCAGGACGGTGCCTGATAGAAAAATCAATACCAGAAACAAAAATACATTTTGGAATGTACCAACGTTCTGAACCTTTTCTTTAGGGTCAGTGTTAGAATATTAAATATCCTCTTCAGTGAAGAGGTGAATATGTGAGCTAAGTTCCTGGCAAATATGATTAACTGGCTTAGGCCACCTGTGGCAATGGCTTTATCACATGCTAGAGTGGTAACGTTTCCAAAACCTTTTAAGGGCAGAAGTTACATGAGACAAGGGTATCTGTTACTAGGCTGTGCTTTGAAATAATGCTCCTACCACCAGCTGACAGGGATCCCCGCCAAACTAAGGGCTACCAAAATCTGATCTGAGGAGCAAAAAAAAAAAAAAAAAAAAAAAAAAAAAGTTACAATTGGGAGGAAGAACACAAGTTGGAGCCCTTAACTAGAGATTAATTACATGGATGCCTGGAACACCCAATTAGTATTTTGCAATTGGACAGATGACTGAATGAATGAATTTTAAAAATTACTCACCTAATACTACCACACAAAACTCATTTCCTCTGATTTTCGATGCACAAATTGTCACAACATAGTCTGGTAGTTTTTGGTAGTGTCTCATTTCACTGAGAGTCCTCAATGTCTCTGAAATGCCCTCTGCCAAAGAGTTTTGGGTCACAATCACATGAACCAAGTCTTGAGATACGCTGGCAATTAATCGAGCCAGCCAGGGGAGTTGTCCCGGAGACACGGGTGGACAATGGGCACCCATCTGCAGGGCTCTTTCTCTCAGAGTAAATTCCTGCATAGCTTTCAGCATAATTTGCTCAAATTCTTCCCTGAGAGGTATCTGATCAGGACCTAAATTGAAGAGAATTACAGGTAGAATTTTTTTTTTTTAAATCACAGCTAGAAAAGAGAGAGAAACACACACATACCAACACATACACATAAGTCTATTCCAACTGGTAAATAAGCTCTTTTTCCTGTAGTGCCCTCAAGTATAGTGCTTCTACTAAAAACCATTTTCCATGGTGAAATTACCTTCTCTCTTCTCTGTCTGCCTCAATATTTTTGTGTGTGTGTGTATATATATATATATTTAAAAACATCTGTCTCGGTATCTTCCAAAGAGGATGTGCTCAGAGATAGTACCAATTCCATTGTATACCTTGGGAGATGGTCATTGAAGGTGGTATTTTTGTTGACTTATTAAACTTGATGTTATGGAAATAGTTAATGACTAATGAAGCAAGAAGCTAACCTACTGGTCTATAGTCAGTTTCAGGCTTCACTAATTTCTCATTTTATTCACAGGTACTTTGAAAAATATTTTAATGCACTGCCTCTATGCCTAATTTTGAGAATACTATCCATAAGGAAAATTAAGTTTACTTTTCACTCCCAATTTATATTTAGGCAGTTTCACGTCTTCCCCAGATGGAGAACGCTCTCATTAGGTAGTTATTCCACAGAGTTCTGGGTTGTTAAGTATGGCATTTGGCCCTCTTCCCTGGCCGGGGTTACAGCTAAGCTTACATGGGTCATCTGTGGTTCCTTGATTTAGGAGGATTTTGTTCTCTTTAGAAACTCAACCAGTCTTTAGGACAAAATGTTTGGCATCCGAGTGACACAAATGAATTCCTACACGTAGTTGACACTGAAACCAGCAAGACTGTGATCACTCCTGCTACTCAAAGTCATTTCTTTTGCTGTGTGGACCTGAGATTGGAAACTCAGTTTCCTGAAACAGGTATAGACCCCTCAGTGTCTGTGACCTTGGATCAAGCCATAGCCTCAGAGCCCAGAGCCAACAGCCCCTGACAAGAGAATACAGGGGGAGGGGCTGGACGTCTGTATGAGAAGGAGGCACCTTGGGTGAGTCAGAAATCTTTCCTTCCTCCAACAGGGGTTTAAGTGGCCCCTGCCCATCTTCTCTGGGAAAGTAAGAAAATGTTTAGTCATTAAATAAAATGTTACACATTTTAAAAATAAACAATTTTAATTGGAAAAAAACAGTTTTCCCAGAATTGGTTGGAGGCCAGAGGGAAGCAGGGGAGTGAAGCCCTCATAGCTTTTCCTCTTCCCTACGTGGAAGGAGGGCACGAACACGGCAACGCTTACAACATGTTCATGTTCCTTGCGTCCTCCCCAATCCCTTGCCAGAGGGAGGACGATGCCTTCTTACCACCTGGGAGCTACCAAAGCTTCCGATCTTCATTTAACTTTATCAGATTAGCACCACGGTTAGTGGCCACTAAGTACACACATAGTGAGCGCAAGGTGGCTGGATTTGAACAGACTGTATGAGAAGAAGGGAAGGTGGTCATCTGTTTAAAGCTTTCTTCCATTCACAGCAAATGACAGCTCGGAAGCCTGTGGCTCTGACTGTCTCCGGTTCCCGAATGCTCTCATAGACAATCTGAAGAGGCTGGTTATTAGGTGTGTCCACAAGACCCCCTGCAAACCATGATGGAGTAACATGTTCGATTAGGCAGCATAATAAACTCCAAATACAAAGGCATTCTGGGAAAATAAAATTATCAAACATGTTCGTAGCATTCACCATTGCCTTGAAACCTACTTTTACAGGGTTTTGACTGAATTACTGTCAGGAGTTGAGAAAGGGAGGAAAATGTATCAAAGTTTAGATGAGGTAAGAGAGTTTCTAGAGTCAATTGCCTTGCTTCCAGTCACCTCCCATCATTTCTGCATCCTCAGCCTTTATAGCTAAATTGCAGGAGCCTTTTCTCCACTTTTTGCAAGCTTGATAATAGTAAATTTTTTCCTTCGAGGGCTGATCTCCAGTAACTCAGCGTAGCCCAGGCATCAGTTCTGAAGGTTTTCAGACAGAGCTACCTTAATAGGAAAAGACAAGGTTCCAATAGACTCAGAGTCCCTCAAGAATCTCTGGATTTGCTGATGTCATTATCTACTTCAAAAGATTTGCAGATTGTGAAATAACAGAGATTTATTATTATTATTTTTTAAAGTGACTGCAATAGAAAGATCTGTTCCTTTGGGAAAATCTTGCTTTTCTTCTTCTCTCTTACCTCCAGGTAACTGAGCCACCCAAGTATTAGATCTGTCCTTTTAAAAGTTTGGATTTATTTTTTCAAATGTCTATTTATAACCGATAGCATACGTGAAAATATTCTTGCTGCCTTCTTCAAAACTTCTGAAGGCTGAAAAGAAATTTAAGGACTCCAGAGGAGTTAGTTGATGAGAAGAGAGGTCCCAATGTACAACATTTAGACTAAGAGAAAGAAATAGCTATTGTTGTTGCACATTTGAGAGATAGGATTAATTGGCTGCAAGAAAACCTCTGGAGAGAATTGATCTTGCAGGGCAGAGAAGAGTTTTGTCTAATCGAATGGAGATTTCTTTATTTTTTAAGGAAAAGGCTTTTAGTAATTTAAGGGGAGACATTTTGTTTTGACTGTTTAATTCATTTATTAACTTGGATTTTGATTATTTAAATTGCTATTGAGATTTTAAAAAATTTTATACTGATAGGCTTGGCTTGCTGTCATAGCCTTACTTTACATGGCCTTGTTTTACCGATTCCAGATGTACCTAGAAGCTGGTTTTTCATCTTGGAACACAGTCGAATGTCAGTATGTATTCATTAAAATTATGACATCAAATGAGCTGCAGACCCGGGTGATTTTTATAATTTTACCACCTACTAACAAGACTAATTAGCAAGTCCTAGATTTATAAGGAAAGTGGCTCATGAGATGTCTGAAGCCTCAAAGGTTTCAAAAGCCCATGTCAAAGCAGATCCCATGTCAAAGCAGGCCTTTGGGCTCTGAGGTCACTAAGAATTATAGCCACGGTTGCTAGCTGATGGTCCAAAAACTGAATCTAACCAGCTGAAGCATGTGTGTGTGTGTGTGTGTGTGTGTGTGTGTGTGTGTGTGTTTAACATTGTTTAGCCCCGAGTTTTTATTATTTAACACCAAAGTATTTTAAAACATTTTAAAAAAATATACAAAAGTGCAGACACAATTTTTAATGTGTAATTTTACATCTTGAATGTTTTCCTAAGTAAATCAGTGGTTTGAAGTCCTGGAGGGAGTGTATAATTAGGCTGCATATTAATGACCTACTGCAGTTTGCAAAATAAAGGACATTGCAATGTAAATGCTGCAGAACCACTACAGTGTTGTCAAGGCACCTGCATACACCCACTGTGGGCTCAGGAGGAGAAATCAAACAGAGGAAGCGAAGGGTTCATGACCTATGTACCCTCCTTACCCGAAAGCCCAGAGGACCTATCAGGGAGGTCCACAGTTACTACCTCAGTGAAGGAAAGCAGGATGGGACTACATCAAAGGGTGCAGCTGGAGAAGAAATAAATGGGTGTAGAGACAGTGGATAAACAAGATAAAAAGGCTAAGCGGAAAATAACCGTGTAAGGTGATTGCTACATGTGCATTCCAGGTAGTGCCTGCACTTTCAGAAAGGGGACTTGGCCTGACTCCCCAAGGGTGGATACCCGTGGCACAGCCCTTGCAAGTTCTGCTACATCAACCGCTTTGGAGACCTGAGGACCGTCATGGGACTGGACACTAGGTGGAGCAATTTATCTCTTCTAGGACCCAAAGAAGCAAAGCAAGGCACAAAGGAGGCTAGATCTGGGGAAAATGGGGAAGGAAAAAAAGAAATAAGAAAGGGCAGGAAAGGAGTAGAAAAGAAATGCAGGAGAGGAAAGGGAAAAGCCATAGAGAATGGAGTTGAAGGAAAGAATGTTAGATGAGAAAGAGGGAAAGTAAGAGATAGCCAGGTGGATAAATGTGAGAAAGTGGGTAAGAAATGAAGCAAGCATGTTACAAAAAAGAATAAAAATCATCACCATCAAATGATTATTGAAAATAGCTTACCCAGCCGCACAAGATACTGTATTGTCAGAAGGATCATGTTTTCCACACTCAGGAGTTGGCTGCCAGTCAAACCTAATTGTTCCAAATCTTTGTTTTCCAACTGTGGAATCTTGTAGCAGTTCACCAGCAGAGGACTCACAACAATGTCACCAACATTTCCATAGAAATAGGGTAAAGTGCCATAGCCTGCCCCAATAGAAGCAGGTCAGTAAAGTTCAACATTTCTTTTCCAGGTCCAACCAGGTACACTTGCTCAACTAGGATCAACGATGCTCAACCAAGTTCCCTGCCCTCTGAGACGGCTACCAAACAAATCACTCAAATACGTCAAACCTAGGGAATTCACTCGAGTGCTCTAAATTCTACCCTCTTATTAAGTTAGATGAGCAGGAAGCAAAATACTCAAATTACATTAATACTCAGATTATTTTATATAAGGGACATGTTAATATTATATCTCTGCCATAGAGGATGGATGAGAGTTTGCAAATACATCTCTGTAGCCTTTGTAAAACTGCAATGATCAAATATTTTCAAATAAAATTCCTGATCAAGATTCTCTTCAGATAAGAAGTCAGAAGACAAACAGACAAACTACAATAATATGTTTCACTTCTTGAGGTTTTCTTTAAAAAATTTGAAGCAAAACTCATCAATCAACAGCTATATTCCACTAGTTGTGGGTACTTGGAGGCTCTTAACTCTTTTCCTCTACTTTAGGTATTTTTGTTATGTTCTTTTCCTAAATGTCAGTAAACAGCCTCAAATCATCTTAGAAGTAAATAAGACAAAAACATGTTGGAAATACACCCTGTTTTGGTGGTGTGGTGAAGGGCACAGTCCCTCTGTGAGCCTTTCTAAAAGGCAGCCACCCAAGGGTCCTCATGTTTTACATATCTTTCCAAGGCTTAGCTGCGTTGTGCACGCAACTCAAATGCTCAGTAAGAACTTCCTGACTATATGGAATTTAAACAACTGGGATTCCCCCAGTGCCTGTAGGTCCAGGAGCAGCGGCTAGGGCAGCCTGACAATGAACAGGGCTCAAAGCAAAACCACCCATATCAGTAGGCTCAAGCCAACTGCAAGAAGCAGATAACACCTCACACAGACATACCATAAAGATCTAGTGGGCTTGAACAGTCTGTCTGTTTAGTCCTGAAGGTAAAGCCGGCAGCCTCCTTCTGGCCTAGGCTAGCTCCAGATGAGGGGACTCTTGGTGTGGGTATGAAAGGCACTAAATTAGTCCTGGAATCTACAGACCTCTAAATTTCTACACCTCCACTTAGAGACAGCTTGGAGAGGCTCTGACTCCTTAAAGATACCAGTTCACAGGGGCTTCCCCACGATGTAGATCTGTAGCTCCGGGGCCCTGGGCTGGCTCAGCTTGTCCCTTTTCTCTGCGGATTGGCTCCCTCGGACTGGAGTGAGCCCTCCCTCACCTTGTCCACTCTCAACCACCCTTCAGTTCCCCAGCTGAAACACCACCTCTGAGAAGTCTTCCCAGACCCCCTCCAGGCAGGGTCAAGCTCCCTCTCCTCTGAGCTCTTGGAGTTCTTGGCTGTGAACCTCTAGACTCCCCCACTAAACAGTGCTCCTTGTGGGCAAAAGACTTAAAAAGACTTTGCCTTATTCCCAGCTTCTAGCCCCACGTTTAGTATAGCGTGAAGGAGCTGACCAGTACAAGCTGAAAGAATGAGCAGATGGATCAGTGAATATATTCATGAACACACGAATAAATACACGCTGAAATGGAGACGCATTCCTAGATTCCAGCAGACACAGGCAACTTGGAATTCCTTTCCTTACCTATCAGGATTACTGGTCTAACTCCTGAGTTACTCAGCAGGTTTTCAGGAACAATTACAGTTTCCCCTGCAGGAATGGGTCGAGGTTGTAAAATTCCAGTTAATGGGGTCTGTGGAACTGGGGCAGATAAAAGGGACTCTGGGGAAAAAAAAGTTGTTTGACAAGCAGGATTAGACAGGAAGGTGAAATGCAATGCAACTGAAATCAATCCAATGTTAATACTTTTAATATGCAAATTTTAAAAGTCTGATGATTTGGGCTTTTTAAAAAAATGAATTTGTGTTTGTTATATAAAATAAGAAGTGAGAAAGACAAAAAGGAAAAAAATCAGTCATCAGATTGTCTGGAGATAACTGCTATTTAACATTTTAGTAGTTTTTCCTTCTGGTTGTTTTTCCGCATACAGTCTTTTGGATTCAGTTTTATATTTTATCTCTCTCCACCCCAAGATAATCAAAGCATATCTGCTCATTACAGAAAAGTATAGAAAAGTAAGAAGAATACACTCATCCTTAATCAGTGCTACCTAGAGGCGACCACAGTAACACGCTGGCATAATTCTTTGTGTATATAGCATCCCTTCGTGGTTTTTAAAATTTTTTTTTAACAAACAAACTTTTAAAGAGCCCCCCATCTATGTCGTAGCATTAGTATATTTACATTTATCTGTGTTTCATACAGCAAAATAGATGAGCACTTGAACATTTAACTGTAGGCGCCAAATGGCCACTGCTTGAGGACTCTAAAGGAGAACCAGCTGATTTTCTAGGATTCCAGTCACAGTCTGAACCATCCAGGTCAGAAATAACAGGTATAGATCACGTAAGGAACCAGATCACAGGAGGGTACATCGATGACCACGACTGGCAAAGCAAGTTCATTTGTGCTCTGTGATGGTAGGCTGGCAGCATCACACCTCGCGTAAAATAAAGAAAGACTTACTGATACTTTGGGCTAAAACAAAGCCAGATAGTGAATCAGATCTGTTGTGACGGCACCTGTGCTTGCAGGGAAGGCGAGGTGTGATGGGCACAAAATAGTAGCTGCTATAATATCGGACACAATAGTTGGTTAAGGAGATTTATCTTTAAGGGTTCATGGAAAGAACAAGAGTAGGAGATACGTCTGCTAATTTAAGGAAACTTAAAACTCATCTTCTGTTGAAATCTTACCAGTTCTTGAAAGAGGACGAACTGTAGGAATAGGTACAACTAAACCAGGTTGGGGGACAGGGGACCCAGGATACCATCCTCGGTGTCGTTTCTTTGGCGGTCCAGAAGTGAACATGGTAGCTGAAGGCAAAAAGAAAAATGAGCCTTGTCCTTGTAGTGGTGGAAGAAAGGGAAGAAGCCAAAGTAACATAGGACCTTTGGTTTGATTAAACTCAGAGAGTCTGTCATTTTTTTAGAGGTAAGGATAAAATTAGAACAAGTCACACTAACAATACCATCTAACATCTGTAGGCTGTTTTACAATGTATAGTTCTGCCCAGATTATTTCGTCTGATTCTATTAACAACCCTGTGAGGCTGAAGGACAAGTATATTGTTACACCCATTTTGTGGATGGTGAAAGGAAAGCTCAGATTTGCCCAGGGTCACACCACAGAGGGGAACTTTGAACCCTGTGCTTTGGTCAGTAGAAGCCCATGGCACTTCAAGACACTTCTTACACATTTGTTTCAGCATTATTTCCCAGGTAGCCCCATCCTTGTAGAATCACCAGGATAAGTAATCAGAGTTCTTCACACCAATCACAAACTTTCAAAACACTGTTGAGAGGCTAAGGAAAAACTGGGAGCATGCTGCTAGATAATTCATCATTGCAAACTCTCTGGAGCACTTCTTCCATAATTAAGTTGCAGTATTTCAAAACTCTAAGATGGGTATTGTACCTTGGTCTCCTGAGGCAAAGCTCGGTCTTGGTGACAAAGAGTAATTCCCTGGGCGGGCTGGAGTGGAGCCAGAGGTACCGCTCTTTCCTCCATGGCTACTGTTCCCATTAGCAGCATCTGTGGGACACAAGAGGAGCCACTCAGAACAGTGTGGGCAGGACACTGCTTTCTGTGATGCTGCGACAAAACTCACACTCTCAGATTCAAAGAAATCCCACTGACAGGACAGCCCAGCTGTGTAAAGCCAACTATGACCATTGGAGTAGTCCCTTCGGTAACATGAAATGTCACCCCAAAATAATTTTCTAGGATCCCAAGAGATCTTTTAGGATCATTTTCAGTGAAGTCTTTGGAGATGAGGAGTGGAAAGAAGAGATAACTTTTCTTTTTAAACTTTATATCATAGAAATTTTGAAACATATATAAAATTAGAGAGAATAGCATATGAACTATGTACATACCACCCAGCTTCAACGTTTATCAACATGTGGCCAATCTTGTTTCGTCGATTCTCCCTATCTCTTCCCCTCACCCACATGCACACATACAGACTCTGGATTATTCTGAAGTAAACTCTTTTATCAGATCGTTTCACCCGTGAGTATTTTCGTATATATTTGTAAAAGAAAAGGACTGTTAAAAACATTGCTGTGATATTGCTATTATACTTAAAATTAACAATGATCAATAATTTCTTAATATCAAATATTCCACCAGTATTCAAATTTTCCCCAATCATCTCAGAAGTGTTTTTTTACATTTCCTGTTCAAATTTGGATTAAAAAGATCTATACGTTGAATTTATTTGCTATGTCCCTTAATCCTCTTGTAATCTAGAGGAGTCTCCTTCTTTTTCTTTCTTACAATTAACTTGCTGAAAACCTGGCAGAATTTCTCATTTTCTGGATTTTGCTAGTTGGATATCTGTGGTATCATTCAATGTCTCCTCTATTTCCTAAACTAATTGTTAGATACAGAGGCTTGCTCAGACTCAAGTTTGATTTTTTTTTTTTGGCAAGAGTTATAATCCCTGCTGTATACTTCCATCAGGAGGCACATAATGGCTGGTTTTCTCTCTTCTTGTGATGTTAAGATTAATCAGTGGGTTTAAGAGTTGTTAGCCCAGTCTTCAAGTTATAAAGCTGTTCATCAGCCTTTCACCTGATGGTTTTAACAACCAGGATGATTATGCCAAGATCCATAATTTCAGTGATTTTTTATGCTGTAAAAACTTGATTCAGTTTGTTCCAGTCTATAATTTAACCAGAAGGCAGATTCTGCAAGAATTATCGGACCAGAGTAAGAACAAAAGTGGTTTGGATAAATTATGATGCCTAACTTATGAAGTTTCCAAGAATGATAGGTTCTCTTTCTCCTCATTCTTCTTTTACCTCTCTGATCATTTCTTTTCCTTAAACACTGGAATTTTCTGGGATTCTGCCTTCAGTTCACAGCTTGCCTTACCCTACATTTCCCCTTGGCTGAGACTCTTTACCCTGGTGATTTTAACCACATGTTGGTGGCTCAACTTCATACCGTTAGTCCTGCTTTCCCCCTATGATAAATTAAGTAACTGTTGAGTGGCTCTACCTGGGTGTCTCAAGGGTATTTCAAATTCCCCATGTCCAAAACTGAACCCACAATCTGCCTGGGGAACGTGTTCCTCTTGATATATTCCCTGTCTCAAGCAGTGGTACCACCATTAGCCCAGAAAGACAGATGTCAACCATGACCCAATCTTCTGCTTCATGCTCACATTAATCAGTCAAGTCTGCTGATTTTACTTCCTAAGTAGCTCTCCAATCTGTCTCCTCCTCTCCAATCTATTTTCACCCTGGTCAAGGACCTCATCATTTCTCACCCCGAGTATTGAAATGACCTGCAACTAGTTTTCCCACCTCTTACCTTTTTGCTGCCAAAATGATCTAGCTTAAGTTAAAATAAGACCATGTCACTCCTCTGTCCCCTAAGTTATAAAGTAAAATCCGTGGTTTTTAGCCTGACCTCCCACGTCCTTCCCCTTGCCCTCCTCTTGCTCACCTCGTACTGCTCCCCGAGTTTTATATTGTACAATTCTCACAAGCCCAAACTGCTGGAAGTTCCTGCACACATCATGCTGCTTCTTTCCTTTCCTTTTCCTTTCAAGCTTTGCTCCTGATTTTCCCTGAATTTGAAATATCTTTCCCACACTTCTTTGCACAGTGAGTAACTCCTCATAGCTCAAAGCCAGACTCCTCTATAAACTCGTTCTTGATCACTTCCGAAAACATTGGGCTAAAACCCCTTCCTCCGTGCTCACCTAGGATAGTGTATTTACTGCAGTACGTGGAAGTATCTTCTTACAGGTCTATCTCCTCTACTAGGCTACAAGTGCATTAAGCCTTCTTTATCCGTTTATCACCAGTTCCTCATCATAGCAGGTAGCCAAGAAGTGTTTGTCGAACAGAATCAACCTGCTTTGTCTCCCCTATGTACTAAGTGTCATTCATTCTCATCTGGATGTAACACAGAAAACACAAAGCCTTGTATAGATAGCCCCACTTTTATCTTCAACTGGTAAAGAAGGAGCATCTGTTTTCTTCTACCAAATTGTCAGTTAAATTTCATACAAGCCTTTTATAGACTATGTATTTACCAAAGAAATATAAGTGAGGAAAACATCACCTGCAGCAAAAGTCTTCCCTACAACCTGCAAAGACAAAGCCAGTGGCTTCACAACATTCTTATTCCGGGTCAGGTCCTGAGCTCCACTTAAATTGATTGCAGAATTAGCTGGATTGAGAATCGGCGAATCTTTAAAATGAAAGAGGTTGTTCAAATTAGAAACTATTCATAGATGCAGGAAGGAAGTTAATTCAACAAGACTGAGGTGAGAGAGAGTAGACTGTAGAATTTCAGTTTTTTCCTTGAGCTATTTTAAGAAAAGTCCATTTCTCTGTACTTAAGTTTTATTTTTTTTAAATGTATTTAACAAACACTCACTAGCAGGTACCATGTGCTGAGTGCTAGTCTAAGCACTTTAAATATATCAACTCACTTAATCCCTATATGAACTCAATGAGGTTGGTACTATTACCCTAAAATAATGGTACCATTTAACTCAGTCGAAGTCATCTGGTGTGGCATCAAGGATATCATCATGTGCCACATTAAAACTGTCTTCAAATTTTCCCTCAAAGCCATATTTTAATGAGATTTGTTTTAAAATACCGAGAGAGAGAGAGAGAGACAGGCAGTAAAATTGAATAATATGGCTATGCGTTCATAATTATCAAAGCTGAGTGATAGGCCCATGGTGACGGTCCATTATATTATTCTCTCTATTTTTATATGTATCTTAACATTCCATTTTAAAGATTTAAAAAAATACATTTCTGAAGATCATGAAAACAGACCTGAACAAATGTCAAGACACACCATGTTTCAAAGGAGAAATATTCAACATCAAAAAGACGCCAATCAATCTAAATTAATTTATAAATTTAATATGATCCCAGGAAAATACCAGCAGGTTTGATATTATTAGAATTACTATTAGAATTATTAGAATGTTTAAGTAGGCAAATTGATGTAATGTTGATATGAAAAAAAATAAACACACATGAATAACAAGAAACATTCTGAAAATTAAGAGGAATGAGAAGAGGCTAACATGATGATATAATATGACTTAATATAAAACCTCACTCTATAAAATACTGTGGTCTTAGTGCATTAGTTGACAAACAGAATAATGGAACAAAAAAAGACAGTAAAAAGCAGATGTAAATACACATGAGAATTTAGTATAAGGTAAAGGTAGTGGCTCAAAGCAGCAATGAAGATGAACCATTCAATAAAACTGTGCTGAGGCAGCTGGATGTATAAGAAAAAAAAAAGTTGGATTCACATCTTACACAAGTACCAAACAAAATCAAATGGACCAAAGGTATAAACTTAAAAACTGAAGATACAGAAATAATAGGAAAAAACATGAGAAAGTCAATTATGACTTTGAAATAGAAAAGGCCAAATTATTGTTCAAAATGCAGAAGCCATAAAAATTTACATATTCAGCTACATAAACATAAAAAAGTTCTATATGGCAAAACACACTATAACCATGCAAACAGTAGACAGAAGAGAGCTGGAGTGACCACACTAATATTAGAAAAAATAGACTTTATGACAGAAATTATTAGTAGAGAAGAAAAAGGACATTTTATCATGATAAAGGGTCAACCCATCGGGAAGGCGTAACAATTATAGACATTTATGCACCTAACAACAGAACCCCAAATTCATGAAGTAAATCCTGACAGAAATGAAGAGAGAAACAGGTAATTCAATATCAGTTTGAGATTTCAGTGTCCCACTTTCAATAATGGATAGAATAACTAGAGAGACAATCAACAGGGAAATAGAGGAGCAACACTCTAAACCAATTAGACCTAACTGATACCAATAGAACATTCCCTCAACAAAAGCAGAATACACATTTTTTTCCTAGTGCACAGGGAAACGTTCTCCAGGATAGACAATATGCTAGGTGATAAAACAAGCCTCAATAAATTTAAAAGAATTAAAATCATACAAAATACATTCTCTAACCTCAGTGGAATCAAATGAGCAATCAATAACAGAAGGAAATGTGAGAAATTCACAAATATGTGGAAATGAAACAACACACTACTAAATAATCAATGGATCAAAGAAACCACAAAGGAAATTAGATAAATGAAAACACAACAACTGAAAAGTTATGAGATGCTGTTAAAGAAGTGCCTGGAGGAAAATTTATGGCTGTAAACACCTATATTAAAAAGGAAGAAAATCTCAAATAAGTAACCTAACCTCTGCCTTAAAAAACTAGAAAAAGAAGAGCAAACGAAACCCAAGATAAGCAGAAAAAAAGGAAATAATAAAGACTCGAGTAGAAATGAATGAAGTAGGGGATGGAGAAACAACAGTGAAAATCAACAGACGCAGAAGTTTGTTCTTTGAGTAAGTAGATCAACAAAGTTGATAAACCTTTAGCTAGACTGACCACGAAAAAAAGAGAAAAGATGCAAACGACTAAAATCAAGAGTGAAAAAGAGAGCATTGCTAGCAAACTTACAGAAATAAAAAGACTTACAGAGGAATACTATGAACAGAGGAATGCCTTTGTTATGGACTAAATTGTGTCCCTGACCCTACAAGCCATATATTGAAGACCTAATCCCCAGTATCTTAGAATGTGACAGTATTTGGAGATAGGGTCCTTAAGTAATTAAGGTTAAATGAGGTCATAAGGGGGGGACTTATTCTAATATGACCGTGTCCTTGTAAGAACACCACGTGTGCACACAGAGGAAAGGCCACGCGAGGATACGGCAGGAAGGCAGCTGGCTATTTGCAAGCCAAGGAGAGAGGCCTCAGGAAGAATCAACCCTGCTGCACCTTGATCTTGGACTTGCAACCTCCGGAACTGAGAGAAAATAAATTTCGGTTGTTTAAGCTACTCAGTTTGTGCTATTTTATTACAGGAGCCCTACCTAAGTCATACAGACATGAAATTAAGATGACTCAGACCAGGGGAAATACTACTCATAGACAATTATACAATGTGCTCCCGTCAACAGAAGTCAATAAGAAAAAAGACGACTGCTGCAGACACTTCGCTGCCCCGTATCACACTCCTTTGGCCCATCTCTGATTTCAGCAGGAGCTATGGTAGACATTTTCGTTGAGCTCAGATTCACAGGGACAGCATCTTACCTCAAGCTCACATTTAGTTTCTTTTAGCTTTTTGTCTCAGGGATTTCTTTAAGGCCACCATCTCAGTCCTGTGTGTGGTCCAGAAGTGCGAGGGAGTGTGACACTTCCGTGGAAGCCCTCAACTAACAGGGACATGAGAACAAATGTCCCAGCCTCCATTCTTTGGAAAGATAGTTTGGGGAGGCATTCTGCATGCTTCTTAGAGAACGTGGTAGACTCAAGACCTCCTGGTTTACAGCAGCTACATAGAAAACACACTCTTATTTTGGCTTATTTCTGCTTGCAGGGGTCCCTTCCCAAATATACTTGCACCCAAGTCCTTCCTTTAGGCTCTGAGTCCAGCAGAACCTGAACTATGACCAAAAACAACTGAATAACTAAAAGGTAAAGGATATAAACTTAGAGATTATAGAAAGAAAATGCAAACAGCTTTTATACCAAATGCAAAGATGCTCAATGTCATGACAAGGAAAACGCAAAATAAAAACCACACTCATATATTATTTTTCACCCATGAGATTGATGAAAATCAAAAAGTTCAATAATCAACTTTGTTAGTGAGCTTCTGTGGAAATACTGACACACATGCACTGGGAAAACCTCTATGGAGAGTAATTTGACAGTCTCTATGGGAATTACAAATGAGTACATATTTGACTCAGCAATTCCTGGGCATTTCTGTACAAGTGAGAAATGGTAAATGCTGAGGTTATTCATTGCTGCATTGTTTGGAAACAAAATAAATGCCTATCAATAAGGGACAAGGGTAAATAAATTATGGCACATCTACATAGTATAACAGTACGCAACAGTAAAAAGTTAACAAGGAAGCTCTCTATTGATTTGGAAAGAGCTCTAACAAATAGCAATATAAAAGAGTGAGGTGCAGAAGAAAGGTACAAAATGCTGCCTTTGGAGTAACAAAGATGTAAAAATAAGAATCTATATTTGTGCTTGCTTGAGTAGATATAAAGAAAATCTAAATCTAGAAAGACACATGAGAAACCAATTATAGTTTGGTGCACGTAGAAGTGAGGTGGGATGGAAAAGGAACTTTTCATTGTATATATAGGAATATATTACATATGATGTGTGCACATATGCACACATTTTTTTTTGAGTAAAAGTAGGTTTATTTAGAGAGGTGTACACAGAGAGTGGGTGGTTAAATTAAAGGTAGATACTCTGTAGACAGAGTGCAGGCCACCTTGGAAGCCAAGAGAGTGACCATGTGTATTTTTTTTTAATGTAAATGTTTTAAAATAGTGGAATAAATGAATTTTTAAAAAATAAGGATAGAAAATAGTTACTTATAGGTAAACAACTGGCATCAGAAGTACTTCTCAAATGTACAAAATGAGTGTTTACTCCAGTATTAGATTACACAGTGATTTTAAAAGGTAATTCCACTCCAATGAAACCGCTTTTGCAAAGTTATCAACGACCCAATTCCCAAATCCAGGAGACAATTTTCAGTTCCTATCATACTGAATCCCACTACATTTCTTTATTTACTCAACAATTATTCGCTGAGCACTTACCATGTATCAAGAAGCTTACTAGGCTCCTTGGGTAAAATGGTGAACAAGACAAGCTCTGCATGTGTAAGTTTTCCTCCATCTTCTAAAATACCAGTGTTCTCCTACCCTGTTACTTATCTCAAGACAATCTGACTGGACTCTAAGATTTCATTCTTAATTTCTAAAATTTATTTCACTTATATTGTTTGTTCTATTTTATTTCATTAACATATACATTATAGGATACATCAATTACATAATTGTCAGAAAGCACAGTCAAGCATTAGATAAGATCAGAGTGAACGTTTCAAAATGTAAATTCTTTTATGTTATTTCCTAATCTGTAGCACACTGCACATGCTTCTATTCTTGGATTTATTCAGTATAGTGGCATTGGCATATTCAGCATTTAACGCTAGTGGTTTTGATTATTTGGGAGCACCCCAGTGTCCAAATGTGACAGCCTGTGATTGCGCTCAGATATGAATTTGAACCGCAGGCTGCTGGTAAGCGCTTTGATAGTGAGCGAGCAGCTGACTGCCCAGCATCTGTCTCTCACCAAGGTCTGATTATCTCCACTTGGGGTTTCACATCCATTTAAAGGAGGAACTTGCAAGCGCTGGAGGATTTGCAAACTTAGAAAGTTCCTTGAGCAAGTCATAGCTCTGCTCTCTAAGTTGTGGGAATTTGTAATTTCCCGTTTCTCCCACAAGTCATGAGCTCTTTGAGGGCATTCCCAGCCCTGGCACAATGTCTGCCACGTTATGGCTAAAGAAATAGAATCGGCGGATGGGGGGAGAAGCCAAAACAATCTCCTTGCCCTCTTTATGCAAGAGTTCAGTAATTTTCTGTTAGCCTAAAATTACTGTGGGAAAAAAAAACCTTCTAAAAAGGGAGCCATTTAAGTAGCAAGTAGAAAGAGTTTGAATTCTGATTTTGCCACTTACTATCTCTTACTATTTTTTTGCCAAATACTAACTTTTCTGAGATTCTGTTTCATAATCTGCAAAATGGTACTAAAACCTACCTCACAGTAGCAATTAATATGGTTAGCAAGTTCCTAGAACACAATAGATATTCAATAAATATTTGTTTTGCTAAATCTTGTTAAGGGTTTTCCAGATGCTTGAGAGCTTAAATCTTTACAAGCTCTCTTTTTGCTCTTGGCACCTGTATTAAACTTAGACTACATAATTTGCTTCTTTCCTGAGTAAAGTACACTGGACCTATTTTCACATTCAGACCGTAATTAGAGTAATGTCCTTCTAATAAGACACAATACTTCTATTCATGCACCCTGAGGCTGCATCATTTACTTATGTCAGCCATATTTTACTTTTTTAAAAAAATACTTTTATTGTGGTGTGGTTCCTGTACAATAAACTACACATATTTCAAATGTATAAATTGATGAATTTTGATAGATGTATACACCAATGAAACCACTACCACAATCAAGATAGCTAACATTTCCATCACTCCCCAAGGGTGCAGTTTTTGAATTCCCAGTTTATCCCTTCCCACCCCCTGGTAACCCTAAGTTTGTTCTTTGTCTGTCAGTCTGTTTCTGTTTTGTAAATAAGTTCATTTGTGTCCTTTTTTTTAGATTCCACATATAAGCGATATCATAAGCCATATTGGAGCTAGCATTTAATTAAAACATGATAGTAAGACATAATTCGTCCTAAAATAAATGTTAAATCAGATCTTCCTAACCTGTTCTTATGCTGTTGATTTTTCAAACAGCTTTGTTGAGGCATAATTGACCATAAACTGCACATACTTAAGGTACACTATCTGGTAAATTTTGACATATGTATATACTTGTGAAACCATCACCACAGTCAAAATAGTGAACATATTCATCACCTCCAAATCTCCTTGTGGCCCCTTGTAATCCCTCTCTCTTGTGTCTCCCTTGCTTCCCCACCCCCAAGCAATCACTGATCTGCTTTATTAGCTTGCATTTCCTAGAGTTTTATACAAACAGAATAATACAGGATTCTTTTTCTCTTGTCTGGCTTCTTTTGAGTGAGTTAGTATCTTAATTATTTTGAGAGTCATCCATGTTGTTATGAGTATCAATAGCTCATTACTATTTACTGAGTTGTCCATAACAATTTATTTGTCCATTCACCTGGATGGACATTTGGGTTGTTTTCAGTTTTTGGCTATTGCAGATAAAGCTGCTGCGAACATTTGTGCACCAGTGTTTGTATGGACAGGTATTTCTTTTGTCTTGGGTAAATATCTAGGAACTGAATGGCTAGACTATCTGGTAGGTGTATGTTTAGCTTTTTAAGAAACTGTCCAGGGTCGGGGGCGGAATAGCTCAGTGGTAGAGTGCATGCTTAGCATGCATGAGGTCCTGGGTTCAATCCCCCAGTACTTCCTTTAAAAAAAAAAAAAAAAAGGGAAAAAGAAAAAGAAACTGTCCCATTGTTTCCCAAAGTAGTTTTACCATTTTACATTCCCATTGAGTTCCAATTCCTCCACGCGCTCACCAACACCTGGTCAGTCTTATAATTTTAGCCATTCTAATTAGTGTGTAGGTATATCTCATTGTTGTTTTAATTTGCATTTCCCCAGTGACTAATGGTGTTAAGCATTTTTTCATGTGCTTAACTGCCATCCATGTATTTTTTGCCATTTAAAAAATTAGGTTGTTTGTTTTCTTCTCATTGAGTTTTCAAAAGTCTTTCTTCTGGATACAGTGCCTGTATTTGCCCTGCAGAGATTTTCACTCAGGCTGTGGCTTGTCTTTTCATTTTCTTAACAGTGTCTTCTGAGGAGCAGAAATTTTAAATTTTAATGAAGTCCAATCTATCAACTTGTTCTTTTATGGATTGTGCTTTTGGTGTTGTATCTAAGATATCTTTGCCTAACTCAGGTCAGAAGCGTTTTTTCCCCTATGTTTTCTTCTAGAAATTCTATAGTTTTCAGTTTTACATTTAGATCGATGGCCCATTTGAGTTATTTTGCATGTGGTATGAGAGTCAGATTGAAGTACATGATTTTGCATATGGATACCCAATTGTTCCAGAACGATTTGTTGAGATTATCCTTTCTTCACTGCACTGGTTTTGTGCCTTTGTTAAAGGTACGTATATATGTGTTTATTTCTAGATTTCCTATTCTGTCCCATCGACCTTATAGTATGTCTTTACACCAGTACTATGCTGTTTTGATTACTGTCACTTTATAATAATTCTTGAAATCAGGTAGTGTTAGCCTTCCAATTTTTCTTCTTTTTTCAGAGTTGTTTTGGCTATTTTAAGTCTATATGAATTTTAGAACTAGATTCTCAACTTCTACCAAAAGAAAAAACAGCCTCTGAGATTTTAGTTTGGATTATGTTCAACCTACAGATCAATTTGGAGAAAACTGACATCTTAACCGTATTAGTCTTTCAATCGATGAACAAAAAGATCTCTCTCCAATTTATTTAGGTCTTCTTTACTTTCTCTCAGCATTATTTTCTAGTTTTCAAGGCACAGTTCTTTCACACCCTTTGTCAGATTTATCCCTAAAAATTTCATGTTTTATGTTATTATAAACGGTACTGTTATTTTTTAAATTGTACTTTGATAGTTAGTTGCTGATATATAGAAATACAATTAATAATTGTATGTTGATCTTGTATCCTACAATGTTGATCAACGCACTTACTAGTTCTAGTAGCATTTTTGTAGATGTCATCAGATTTTCTACATAGATAATCTACTGTCCATGAATATAGGCAGTTTTACTTCTTTTTCAAACTGGATGTCTTTCTATATTTTATCCATTTTCTAGTTTTTACATGATATAACAAAAATACCCATGGAGGCTTTTTTTGTTTTATTTTTTGTTTTTTGCAGGGGGAGGTAGTTAGGTTTACTTACTTATTTTTTAGAGGATGTACTGGGGATTGAACCCAGGACCCTGTGCATGCTAAGCATGCGCTCTACCACTTGAGCTATACCCTCCCCCCGATGGAGGCTTATTATTACTTTTTTTACTTAACAGGATTATTTCCTATGTGGCTGCATAGTGTCCTAATTATCTTTTTTTGACATCTTTGTCATGTGAATACGCTATGATTTATTTGATTATTTCTATATTAAAGCCTGCTTCTTCTTCTTTGTTAATATAAAGAATAACAGCAGTAAATATCTTGACTTCCTTTTAGGTTATTTTCTTGGCTTAAGCCCTCTGAAGTGAGGTTACTAGAGTAGAGGATATAAATATTTTTAATGGTCTTGTTAAATATTGCCAAGTCGCTTTCTTAAAAGGTCATGTCACAGTTTACCTCCACCAGCCTGTCTGAGAGTGTCAGTCTTTGCCAGCACTGTTTAGTATCACTTAAAATGGTGATATGGTAAAAATGACTTTTCATTGCTATTACTTACAGTTCCTTCCTTTCTACAAAGTGGGCCATTCTTGCTTATACTTGCTAAAGAGCTGCATTTTCTCTTTCGTAGGCAAGGAGGAGTCTCACAAGCCCAAACACCACCCTGGCTCACAGGAGTCTGGGCACTGGTTTCCCTCCTTCCTCCTCCCATGCATTTATTCATCAGATGGTTACTGAGCCTCTTCAGCAGACTGGATTCTGTGCTAGGCTCTGGGGGTAGAATGGGGGAAGAAGGCAAAGGTACAGTCCCTGCCCGAGGAGTTTACAGTGTAAAGGAAGAACCTGCATGTTCTCAGTATCTGGCTGGGAGTGGGCAAATCTTCCAGGCAAAGGGTTCCCACCATATTTGGAAAAGGGAGACTGTGAAGCAATAATTTGAATATTCATGAAGAACTATGTTTAGAGAAACCTGCTAGAGGAACTTTTGATTATCCTGAATTCAAGGAAGTTTAGCAGCTAATGGAGGACAAGTCTAAAGAGGAAAGGGACAAAGACAACCACATTTGAGGGATACCTAAATGATACATTCTGATGGAAACTGCTTTCTAAACAGCTGTCACCCAGGACAGAGCAACTATACTGGGGAGCAAATGGAGACAAAATAGTAAGGCCCAGCTTGAACATGGCATGAAATATTCTGGGCAGACAGAGGGCAGCAAGAGGGCCCCAAACTCTGGAGGTAAAGGAGAGGAGGACAAGAGGTTGCAGGGAAGGAAAAGTATTGAGCACCTGGAGCTTTATATTAGGGTGGCTCTGCCTCTTCCCTTCCTTCTTGGAGACCAAAGTCAGCTATGGGGCTCCATACTCCAGCTCAACCACCACCACAACCCCACAGTAGAATCACCACAGTGGAAAACAGAAAAACTCAAAAGGACCAGAACATTATTATCCCCATTATTATTACACTGTAGGATCCCTGGCCTATGATATCACCTGCATATAATACAGGCATGTATTTTGAAAGGATAAAGCGACCCTTTTCCCCATCGAGATATATCAAAATACAGAAGAGTGCACAAGACATTTACATATAGTTTAAAGAACTATGTAAGTAACCACCTCCAATCAAGTCACTGCCAGCAGCCAGTAGCCTCCTTTGTGCTCCTCCCCACCCCGTCTCCTTCCCTCTCCCCAGAGGCAACCATCGTGCCATGTAAGTATTCCTAAAACAATTTAGTTTTGCCTATTTTTGAACGTAATAGAAATAAAATCATATTGACCAAAAGTTTGTGGGTTCATTTCTGGGCTCTCTGTTCTGTTCCATTGGTCTATATGTCTGTTTTGGTACCAATACCATGCTGTCTTGATGACTGTAGCTCTATAGTATTGTCTGAAGTCTGGGAGAGTTATTCCTCCAGCCTCTTTCTTTCTCTTCAGTAATGCTTTGGCAGTTCTAGGTCTTTGATGGCTCCATATAGACTTTATTATGATTTGTTCTAGTTCTGTGAAGGATGTCCTGGGTAATTGGATAGGGATTGCATTAAATCTGTAGATTGCCTTGGGCAGTGTGACCATTTTAACAATATTGATTCTTCCAATCCAAGAGCATGGGGATGGACTCTTTCATAAATGGCTCTTTGCTCAACATCGTGGAAGATTCCTCCATCACGCTGCGTGTAGGTGTTACTCGTTCATCCTCATTGCCAAGTGGTATTTAATTATGCAACGGTATCATAACCTATTTATCCATTGTATTGCTGATGGGGAACATTTGAGTTGTGTCCAGTGTGAGACAACTGCGAAGAACACTGCTACGAACAGTCTTATACATTACTCCTGATGCACACGTGGAGTTTCTTTAGGGAGGGGAATAGCTAGATCACAGGATACGCCCGTTTCTACTTTTCTATGCATTGCCGATTACTTGCAGAGTGGTGCCATCAATTAACCCTCCCACTGGCAGTGTATGATTGTTCTTGTTGCTGAAAATCTTTGCCTACATTTACTGCTGTCATGCTTCAAATCGTTGCCAATTTGGCATGTGGGTAATGGTATCTCACAGTATTTTTAATGTAATTTCCCTAATTACCAAAGTGGTTAATCATCTTTTCATGTATCTATTGGCCACGTGGATTTCCTCTTTTGTGAAGTGCTTGAAGTCTTTGCTCTTTCTTTCTACTGATGCATCTTTTTCTTACTGATTCACAGGCATTCTTTATGTGTTCTTTGTACTATTCCTTGGTTAGTTTTATGTATGACACATCTTCTCCCAGTTTATGGCTTGTTTTTTCACTCTTCAGTGCCTTCTAATAATTTGAAGTTGCAATTTTAATGTAGTGAAACATCAGTCTTTTCCTTCATGACTAGCACTTTTTGTATTTATTTTTAAGATATCTACTATACCTAAGATATTCCACAGTATCATATTAAAGCTTGGTGGTTTTGCCTTTTGCATTTAGATCCTCCAGCTACCCGGAATTAATTTTTGTGTGTAGAGTTAAATAGGGGTCCAGTTTCTTTCTTTCTTTTTTTTTTTTTCCACGTAGGATATCCAACTTCTGAGCATGACTTGTTGAAAGATAAGTTTCTACTGATCTGCAAGTCACCTCTGTTAGGTAGGAAACACCCACACATTACATGAATCTGTCTGGGGACTTTCTACTCTGTTCTGCTGCTCTGTGCCTGTCCCATCTCTACCCTGCATTTATTAGTAAAGCTTCATGAGCTTGACATATGATAGGGCAAATCCTTTCATTTGTCATTGTTCTTTCTTTAATACACGGGCATAAGACAGTAGGGGAGTATATTACTTTGAGCCTTCAGTGGCTCATCCAGAGGAAAATCCAATTTCATGGACAACACGTCTGTCTCCAATAACAGGGCCAGTTAGGCACTGGAGGAACAGTGCCTTGGGTCCCTGATACTTCAAGGGGTTCATGAAAGTGTTTTAATTTCTTTTAAAATCAGAAGAAAAAAATGAACTTGTGGTTGAAGAAAGTATTTTAACATATAATATAATACACTCATCTTTATACGAACACAGTCATAAAACATAATTTTAAATACTTTAGGAAAATGTGCTCAGGGCGTAAGAAAGTCATAAACTCCTATCAGGTCCTGCTTGACAGCATCTTCCTAAAAATTACACTATTCATCACATGGGCCAAGCTTAGGTGGCTCATCCCTACCTCGCCCTACAAACTAGAGTATAAAACATTTTCCCTCCTAATGGCAGAAGAGCACATCATCTTCACTTGGAAAAAGAGGACACATAAGTAAATTAACAATTCCCCAAGTGCTAATTGCAATTAACTAAAAATGAAATTCAGGTAACATTTATTTCCAGGCATTTGCCAGGTACTGGGGGTATAAGAATAAACAAAATGAATATACAGCTTCTAGCATATAAAAGAACATAGATGGTTAACAAATAATTATAATTGGAAGGAATGGCACACAAGGAGACACGCAGCAGCAAGGCTGGGTTAATCCTTAGTTGCAAAGTAGGTGCTGCTATTTTCAGTTTTACAAGTGAGAAAACCAGGGCACAGAACGGTTGAGGGGCTTATCCCAAGCCTCAGCCCATGTATATCAGGAGCAGTATTTGAATATCAGGACTCTGACTCCAAGCCCCGTGCTGTTTACTGTCTGGTCAGAAACAGTGCTCATTCCGTAGCAGATATTGAATAAATTAGACTGGATTGAACTGAAAGAGAAACATTGCCATCCCAAAGGATTTTCACCTTTTTCTCAGAGCAGCTTTTTAATCTTTTTTTCCCCTCACAGCTTTATTAAGGTATACTTTACGCATCATAAAATTTACCCAATTCAAGTGTACAGTTTGATGCTTTTTGGTAACTGACCGAGTGGTGCAACCATCACCATAAATCAGCTTTAGAACATTTTCATCCCCCAACAAGAACCCTCACACCCACTTTCAGTTAATTTTCATTCCCACCTCTTACCCCAGGCAACTATTCATCTATTTTCTGTCTCTATGAATTTGTCTTTTCCGGACATTTCATGTAAGTGAAATAATATAATATATGGTTTCTTTGTCTAGTTTCTTCCGCTTAGCACAATGTTTTTGAAGCTCACCCACGATGTAGCGTGTGTCAGTAGATTGTTCCCTATTATTGCTGAATGGCATGCCATTGTATGGATACCCAGTTTTGTCTACGCATTCATGAGTTGATCGACATTCAGGCTGTTTTCAGTTTTCAATTGTAATGAATAATGCTGCTGTATGAACATTCGTGTGTGAGTTTTTATGAGGACATATGTCTTCAATTCTCTTGGGTAGATAGAAATAATATCTCATTATCGTTTTGATTTTTATTTCCCTAATGACTAATGACATTGAGCATCTTTTTAGGGGCTTGTTAGTCATTTGTATATGTTCTCTGAAGAAATGTCTATTTCAAATCTTTTGCCCATGTTTTGATTGGATTGTCATCTTATTACTGAGTGGTATGAGTTCTTTGTAAATTCTGGATACAAATCTTTTATTAAATATGTGTTTTGCAAGTACTTTTTCTATTCTATCACTTGTCTTTTCATTTTCTTTAATGTTGTCTTTTGAAGTGTAAAAGTATTGAATTTTGATGACATTCATTTTATCGATTTTCCCAGAAATAAATTCTTATATTTATAGGCAACTGATTTTTGACAAACACAATTCACTGACAAAAAGACAGTCTGCTCAATAGATGGTGCTGAGATAATTGGATATCCATATGCAAAAAGATGAACTTAGATGCTCGCCTAACACCACACTCAAAAATCAACTGAAAATGGCTCTTAGACTTTATGATGCAAGAGATAAAACAATAAAACTTTTAGAAAAAGACATGAAGGATAAACTTTCAAGATCTTGGCTTAGGCAAAGGTTTTTTTTCATCTGTTTTTCAATTCTTGTCCTTATTAAACACAGTTGTGTATGTGGAATGTGTGTACAATGTAGGTAGATAACTATATAGCCACCTTCAGTCAAAATCATAAAATATCTTACCAGGATTGTTGGCTAAAATTTGAATTATCTTGACACAAATATGTTTAAAGAAAATATGTAAAAGATAAGCAGCAAGCCAGGCAAAACAGGAGCTTGGCAGGTGGAATGTGAGACAAAGCTGTGTAAATAGTAAATAAATCCCTTCTTCAAATACTTTGCAACGTGTGTACCTACACTGCAGGCTAAGAAATGATTCTAGGCAGTCACTGATTGCAGGTTAAGAAGACAATCTCCTATAGAAGGATGAACCACTGTCAGCTAAGGGGATGCTGCATACTCTAGTGTTTGCAACGATATCATAGGCTACTGTGAAATTCTTAACAGAATATTACTTTCAACATATGTAGAAAAAATTATTGAAGACTAAAAACATAGTTTGTCAAGAAGAAGGTTTTAGACACAAAGCTTCACTTTTAAAGGCACTTTCATCTATTAAATTCTCTGGATTGCACCTAAAATTGTTAATAGCTAATTTCATGGCCAAATTATCATTCTCACTCCAATGAGGGACACATAAGAATATGGGCACAGCACTTGGCCACTTGTGTTCACAGTGAGTCAGTCAGTGCCTTTCCTGTGTCTCTTTGTGGCAACTGAGGGAGACTTTGCTAGAGCTTGAATCTTGAATTCCTCTATTCAGAGCAACATTCATTTTTCAAAATGTTTCCAGGTATGATTACAACTGCTTATTAACATTTCATTGCTTCTTATTAAAATTTCAGTATCTTTTCACTATTTTAGGTACAACTGATTATTTATACATCTACTTCTCCATCTTAAGAAAGGTAACATGTTTTATCATTCTTTTATCCCTTATATGAGTGGTTTTTAAATCAGTGGAGCCAATAGTCAAGTACTGGAACTCTGCCTTACAGCACCTGACAAAGGTCTGAGAACATAGACACTTGGTAAGTTTTTGTTGGAATGACATAAATATTCATTTTTAATATTGCAGTTTTAAAATTGCATTTCATTAGCCCCAAATGGCAGAAACTATCCAACAGAATCAATCAAATTACTAAAATTCTAGGAGAGACATATTAGAATTATCATTATGGTAATGAAGGCTTATCTTCCAATGGCAAGAGCCAAATGCCAACTTTTTTCTTTCTTGACTACTTAGTGACAAGATGTTTTCTCATGTATTCTAAATGAGAATTTAGAATACTCTCTTTCCTCTTAAGTTACAGTCTCTATGTAAATCGCTTGGACAATTTGAAAGTTAGACTTCCAAAATCCAGGATGAAATGGATTTAGGAGATGGCAGACACAGAGCAAGTGTCTCAAATGAAATTAGCTGAATTGTCACTGCAGTTTTTGCTAACATATTCTAATAACTATTTCCATCTAGAAAATACATAGAAACAAAATTTCTACTCAGCTTACCAAAATTTCGCATAATTGAAAGAGGAATGCTAAGTGGTGATACATATACAGACATCCTTTTTCCCAACTTGCGGTTGAGTGGATATTGGCAAAGCACATATGCTATGAAGTTTGTGGGTAAAACAAACAGTATTTCACAAAAGACTAGTGAACTGAAAAGAATTCACAAATTCTTTTAAAATACTTTTCTTCTTGCCTAAGATACAACTTAGACTGGTTCTGAATAATTTTCTCAAATACTATCTGCAGCGATCTTCTTGGCTACAGCCCTCCAGCCCTTCAGTCACTACCCGGAAACATTAAGTCCCCTGCAGCCTTACCCTGACCCAAGTGCAGGCATCTACACTGGAGGAATTTTCAGAAGCTTTAGACTAGTAACATATCTGCTCAGTAACAGCCAGCCATTCTGCTGATCCTGCTCTGATACTGTAATCTAGTTTCAGGCACTAAAATTTTATCTGGTTATTTGTAACCAAGCTCCTATCTTGTACTACTTGAAACTAGACCTTAGATTCTTCCACTGTGATCCTCAGTACTACTTTGGGACTTTATTTTGTATCTCAGTTGGTGTAATACTCCCTATAACATTGAGCAAGCTTAGAGCCCGACCCTAGAATTCCAGTCATCATGAGGAGGTCCCCAGTACATGCCACCTGACAGCTATGATACAAACTTCTCTCATCTCTGGATTTCCACTTACTGCCTCCTATCAGACTCCCTGCAGAGATGGTCCTATGCTTGAGCTAAATTCCGCATCAATTGTCAGTTCCTTTCTCCGTGCCTTGTCTAGCATCGGCAGGGCTGTTGGGACTTGGGGTCCTGTGGTCACCCACAGACTGATCCATCTCAATGCTGAGCTCTAATTCTAATGGTAACTCAAATAATACCTCTACTTAAAAGTATCTCTATTCACAGCAGCCAACAATAAGTTTAAAATGCCTCATTAAATACACAGCTGCTGCTTGCAGTTCCAAAAGAAAATACCCCATACCTGTCTGAACGAATCCTGATTTGTATCCATTAGTTGTGCCATTTTCTGGGGTCACGGTTGAGGACACTGAAGAGTTTGGTTTAATAGAGTGGCAAGTGGTAGAGGATTGTCGGCTTCTACATTCTAAAAGGGAGTAAGAATCACATTACTCTGTTAAAAACAGGTGATGAGGATACAGTCCACAAAATCCCTAAAATAAACTGCTGCTCCTTAAGTGGCAGCCACTTTCCATAACAGAGATCCCCCCTCCTCAATCCTGACTCCAACAGAATGTTCAAGCTGGTGAACACAGTTCGTCCACCTAGGGCCTGATGTCATGCTTAGAAGGCAAAGAAATAGTTACAAAAAACAATCAGACTTTTGCTCCTCACAGACTAGTTGCCAGGAGAAAAATTACTCATAACCAATAAGTAATGCTAGTTTTATGGGTAAGCCTCAGTCTTACCCAGTAATTTATAAAAACCCAACCAGCCTCCAAGCACCAGTTAATCTCCTATCCAGGACTGATTTAAGAGTGGAATAGTAACCTAGAGTCCATCTAGGCTGCCTTCAACTGTCTCTACTCAACCTTAATTTATGTCCAAATACAGAAGCAAAGAAAAATTTATAGGCAGAAGAGAAAAATTAGAAATTCTGCAATTCTTATTATTCTCAGTTCTTATTAAAGGAGATAGGTAGACAATATTCAAGGTAATTACTGGTTATACAACACTAGGCTTCGTTTTAAAAGAGTCAATATTAATTGGGGCTCTGGTGTAATAGTTTAGTAATACTTGGTACTGATTCAGGTAGACAGTGAATACCATGATGACCTGTGGGGCTGTAACTTCCAACCAAATTAGGGTATATGTTATACCATATTAGTCTCTAAAGGTAGCATGTGAAAAAGAAATATAAATGGTTGTAAATGACAAAGTTAATTACAGTGGGTCCTTTAAAGAGTTTCTAAGTTTATCAGATACATGCAAAAGTTAGAGGCAGCTTCCTATAACCTTCCATGCTATGACCTTCCTTTAAGAGCTACTGTATTTTGGCTGAAAATAACCTCTTCACCTATGTATATTAGATGCATACACGTATATTGACATGCTTGTGTATATGTATGTACACATATATACAATTTCAATTCCAAAATAGCAACGGCTATAAATGTGAGGCTTCAGGAGCCACCCAGGACCACTGTATCACAAAGTATTCCACTAATGTCATGCTTTACCACAAAGATGGATTGTCACTGACCACTAAATAAGAACTTAAAAATACTTTATCCAACCAAAGCAAAAGCTTAAAAAGGTAGTTAAAAGGCAGGGTAGGTGATAGCTATCCTATTTTTACTCTTTTATTAGGGTTCATGAGATTTAAAATGACTTTTCCAGAGGAAAATTCTTTAGACTTCATCAGGATAAAGAGTTATCTACAGTTTACCGTGCTTACAATGCAGGGCTCACAGCCATTAAGTTCTGATGATCCCTAGTTCAGAACATGCCGTCATTTCCTAAGGAGTTATATAATCTCTCCTCAGATGCAACCAAGAGGAATTACGGTATGAGACTCAGAGACAAATCTGCAGTTGTAATTTGAATTTGTTATGCTATGTTTCATGGTCAGGCCAAGATCTTGCACAAACAACAAACAGAAACATTAAAGACAATTATTCTGTTGTCTTTAATATTATTATAATATTAATAATGGAGGGGAAAATCTCAGCAAATAAGAAACTGCTCAAAAGAATGAGGATTAGATATTCCACTGATTAAACAATGGACAGAACTTGTGGCAAATCCTACCAACCACATGAAGATGTGAGGTTTCAACTGGATTCATTTCTATAAATAAGTTAGTTAAAGGACAGGATATAGCTCAGTGGTATAGTGTGTGCTTAGCATGCATGAGGTCCCGGGTTCAATCCCCAGTACCTCCATTAAATAAATAAATAAACCTAATTACCACCCCCCTGCCTTTAAAAACAAAAAGTTAAGTTCATCCTAATTGCAGAGAAATAAAACTTCATCAACTTAATTGTGCCCTTTCCCAAATAAGAAAGCATTATTTATTCTAAAGTTTGCTTAGGTCTGATAGAAAAATATAGATGCTTGAGAATTACCAAAGAACCTAAATAAAAGTAGAAAGTGCATCTGACCAGGAAACTGACACTTTGAGGTCCTCTCTTAAAGACAGAAGAACTAGAAAGAGCCCATCCCCCAGCCTCTCCCTGCAAGAGCTGCATTTCACATGCCTAAGAGACAAATACAAGGAGACATGTACTTTCCCAAACTTGAATAGTTTCTGCTAAAAACAAAAAGAAGCAAGTCAAATAACCTGCCAGAGGGCTTTACATTCTGGGATAGTCTTCTGAACGTGGGATATTTATCTGTTCCACACCTGAATTCTGAACTCTTTATGGGTCACTTGTCAATATCCCAACATCTACATTCCCCTCCGGTTCCCTCCCAGAAGTTGACGCTACCTTTCCAGCAGATAAGAGGTCCCTTCGACAGTACACCCTGGGAGCTTCTGACTAGGTAGTACTTTAAGTGCTTCTGCTTCTTTGGCTGGGTGGTGAGCTTCAAGTTAATGTGGTTGGAAAATTCTGTGAAATACCGAAATCCTCTTTCTCCACAGCCGATACAGTTTCCAGAAAACCCTGAAAGGAAGAAAACAAAGTTACTGGTGGCCTTGTACATTGTTACAATACTTTTACACATAAAAAGCATAGAAATAGTCACCCTTTGGCCCAATAATTTCTTAATTTCAAGAAATCATTCAAAGGAGAAAAACAGGTACAAAAAATTTTAGCAGTTATTTTACAACAGTGAAAGACTGAAAATATTTAAAAACTTTAAAATGCTCTAAAGGGATAATGGTTAAGGAGATACAATGGATAGTATCATATGATAGAATTTATATAGTTGACATAAAAATAGAAAAGTTTGGTCCTACAGATGTCTATTATTTCTTCCCTACCTATTGTCTTCTTAGCCTCCTGGCCCTGGGTCTCCTCCCTACCTATCATGTGGACTTGAATTCATGGCCACAACTGATTTAGACTGTGGACCAATATCTGACCCAATCTTGGACAGTCAGAGTGTCTCTCCTGGACTTTTGAAATAAATACAAAAAGAATCAGTCAGATGGTACTGAACCCTAGATATGCAAGGTTTTGTAAAATTGGAACCTAAGTTGGGGCTATGTCAGCTAGGGTGTGAGAGAAAGCAAACTGAGAACTGTGAAGAAGCTGACCTCCAGATATGAGAGCATGGACAGAGATGTGTAACTGATCCAGCCATACTTTTTGACACAAATTCCCTGAGATTTCCATTTCTTCTCTATTCAACTGCTCTTTATTCAAACTAGCTCATTATTCCTTTAGACTTAACATTCAAACAACTCTCACTCAGATTAATCAAACAAAAGAAGACTTTCAGTGATCTTCTTGGAGCAGAGGACATGGAAAGAAGCAGAAATGGAGAAGGCTGGGAGGATGAGAGGTCATGCTTTGCTTGACTGGAAATCAACTTTTCAGTCTCCCTTATTACACAGAAGGAAAGTGTACAGTAAGGAACTGAGTTCTTCTGGTTGTGAGTTATGGGACACAACACATGTACAGTCATACTGATGACCAAAGGCATTCCAAACTGCATAGACATAACATCTCCATATACAAATAACTAACTGAAAATAATTCACTGATAAAATAGTATACTCTTTTTAAACCCCCAAAACAACCTGTTATATAATTAACAAAGATATATAAGGAGAGAAGAGAAAGACCACAAGGATTACAGACAGAAAATCTCCCAATGTCCCAATCTCAGAATGCTGATAATCAATACAGAACATTTAGAAATGGGCAGCCCAATTTATTATTATTCATTCAACAATTATTTATTGAGCACCGACCTATATGCCAGGCATTGTGCTAAACACTGGAAAAACAGTGGAAGAGACAGTCACAACCTCTGGTCAGTTAGATAAGATTAGTAATTCCATATAATTAGTTTACCATCATCACTTTATAGAAATACAAACGTTAATATATTTTCATAAGTTATTCAAAACATATTCAGAGATGGATTGCATTTGAGAGTATTTGGCTATTTGTCCAATATCTTGGAGCTGTAAGCCAAAACTAGAAAAATATCAGTGGCTGCCTAGTCCACCAAATTCCTAAAGCCATCTATCTATACATTCATCCACCCATCCACCAATCCATGCATCCATCTAACCAACATCTATCTGCCTGTCCATCTGTCCACCCATCCAAAAACTATTTGTACTCTACTATGTGCTAGGCATTATTTCAGGTACGAGGTTTTTAGCACTGAACAAAGAAGACAAAGCCACTGCCTCAATGGAACTTACTTTCTGATGTGATCATCATGCCTTGATGGAAAACTGGCTGACCTATGAGGTAGATGCAACACACCCAAAAGAAAAAAGAAATAAGAAATTTCAGCTGAAATAATTAGAGACAGCGCCAAAAAATGAGGCTTATCTGATAGGTCCAAGTACTTCATAAAAGATGAATGTGAGAATTAGAATCAACAAACTACTGGGGTTAGGTTTTATCTTTCACCTTTTCCTCTACCTGTTTTCTAAGGTGAGAAGCAAGAGAGTGTGTGGAGGAGGAAAAACAATAGATTTGGATAATCTTCAAAGAAGAGAAACTTTACATTAATGATGAGAATGAACAATATAAAAGAGTAAGAATTCTCTAGTCCATTTTTTAAACTCTGCATGGTGTCAGTGTTAACCTTGGTTCAGGAGAGATTTAACTGCTCAAAGTTCTTGCTGCCATTATCACAAAAAATAACACCTTTTACAGCCAAATTATCTTCTAGTTTTTCTAGCAATCAGATCTTACAATTGCATGGCAGATTTGGGGCACCTGCACTGCCAACTGGCTCAATATAGTTTAAAATCAATTCCCCCATAGTCTTTGGAATCTGCATAATTTATATAAAAATTTAGACAAACTGATATTGGAGTCTACAGGGATTCTAGAATATTTTAAGCTTAAAAAATTTCCCACTATATCTTAATGCCTACTAAAATCATCCATTATAAGTAAGAAATGTTGGATGAATGTTACTTTTGGACCATAGAGTACCGAACATATAAAAATCTCAATGTACTTATTTAAGAGAAAACTTTACCATTTTGTTGCACTACACTTTCACTTGGAGAAGTGGCTAATAAAAAATTATGTCCGTTTACAAGGCTAAAGAAGGTAAACAAAGTTCCATGTCTATAAGGGCATTTAATAAATATGATAGAATGGCAGAATAATTACCATTTAAAGAGCAAGTACCATGTGCCAGGCACTGTGTTAATGGGTGCCTTTAAAAAAATCATCTCCTTTGACCTTTATAATCCTGCAAGGTAGGCATTATTGGCTCCATTACATAGATGAGAAATCTGAGACTTCAAGGAGATAAGCAGCTTGCCCAAGTTCTTTAAATGCTAAGCAGCAAATCTGGGATTTAAACACGGTTCCAATTCCAAAGTCCATGGTCTGATTTCATATTCCTGATTACAAAGGATTATAAAATCTATTATTCTGATGATGTTTTCTGTGTCCTTTCCATGATGTATTCTAAGAGGATTCCACTAGTCATGAAGAGTCATTGAGCAAAAAGGCATTATGAGAAATTCTTCTCTGTCTGTAGTCAGAACCACATATGAACTGTTCCATTCAGTGAAACCTTGATGCTTTTCAAAGTGTTCAGAAGAAGTTTCCCAAAGTTGTTCTACCAGAGTCAACTAGGTTGCAAGCTCTGTGATGGAAAGGACTGTGTCTTATCATTCCTGTGCCTGCATTTCATAGCCTAACATGATTTTTGGGACTCATACTGTCAAATGAATGAATGAACAAATGAATACCTGGATCTTCCTTGTTAATTTAGTCCAGTGTATAAACTTTACCATTAGGTGCCTATATTAAACCATCTGCTCAGTTTTACTAGAAGAAAAAGTGGATTTTTTTAAAAGGAGAGTCTTATGAAAATGAAAATCACCGTTTCTTTTCCTATGAACCAAGAGAAGGTTTTGAACTGTAGTTTAAGGAACATTTTTAAAGCATGTGCAGGATCACCTTCTGACTCAAGATATTGATCTATGTATTTCTAGACTTTCTGATAACTGGGAGGAGTCATAGGAAGAGTGCATCAAACTAAACAAACACACAACTCACAATCAACACATTTCTTGCACTCTTTGCCCTCTTCTGACTTTTTCATTTTTACTGATATTTGTGCTGAAGACACATATCTGATTCTATCTACAGTGAGAAATTCTGAGAAATAAAAGCAACTCTGGAGAAACACAGCAGCAAAAGAAAATCAACAAACCTCATATGCCCTCTTATTTGTCTTTTCAATTATTAAGAATAATTTAAGGGGTTCAGATCAAGATGGCAGAGTAAGATGTGGAGCTCACCTCCCCCAGTGAACACATCAAAAATACATCAACATGTGGAACAATTCTCACTGCAAACTAACTGGAAACTGACAGAAGGACTCCTGTACAACAAGGCTGTAGTGATCAGGTTGAGACCTGTGCTCTTGGGAAGGGACTCAGAGGAAAGGGGGGGTTACACGGGTGGACACTGCCCTGCGGAGTGGATGGTTTGAGTCACAGACTGGATGTCCCAGTCCTGGGGTCCTATGCAGAGAAGACAACCCCCTCTTGGCTGGTTGGAGGGCCACTGGGACTAACAGCAGGGCTGAGGGAAGCCTGGACTCCACTCATGAGGAGTGCATTTGCTGGCTCGCTCCCAAGGTGGATAGAGATAGGTCTGCTCTAGCAGCTGCTGGGTTTCTCACAACCACCTCACTGGGCGCTCCAGTGCAAGCTGAGCGAAAGCTCCAGCCCTGCTCACTCCATGTCACAGAGTGGCACAGTGGGGGAGGTAGAGGCAGCGTCTGAGTGGGGTAGCGGCGGTTATCGTTGGCACTTACTCAAGCAGCACATCAGAAGCACCCCAGATCTCTGATCCAGCTGCTCCACCAGAACCCACCCCCCATACACACAGAGACTCCACATGGGCCCCGTCTGCCGTGCAGAGCCTGGAGGCAGGGATCGATTGGCTGTGAGGAACAAAGGAGGCTTGTACCTGAGGCTGCATTTGCGTGGTTGATTCTCAGTCCTTACTCAATTTCTGTAGAAATTGAAAGGCAAATATATAGCAAGGGCTGAGAATCAACCACTTAAATAAGCCAATACAAAGATTAAAAGGCAAAAAATTGTAAAAGTAACTGAAACTACAATAAATAGTTAAGGGATAGGCACATAAAGATGTAAACCATGACATTAAAAACACAAAATGTGAAGGAGGAAAGTAAAAAATATAGATCTTTTAGAATGTGTTTGAACTTAAATGACTACCAGTTAAAAACAGTCGATGCAGTTATAGGTCAACACATATGACCCCCATAGTAACCACAAATCAAAAACCTACTAGAGAGTCACAAAATCTAAAAAGAAACTACTAGAGAAAAAAAAAATCATCAAGCCATAAGGGAAGAAACAAAAAGAAGAAGAAATGAACAGAGAAGAACTATAAAAACAATGGGGAAACAAGTAATAAAATGGCAATAAATACATTCTTATCAATAGTTACTTTAAATGTCAATAGACAAAATGTTCCAATCAAAAGACATAAGGTGAAAAAATAATAATAATAACAAAAGCCGAACTTACAGTAATAGAGAGTGGAATGGTGGTTACCAGAGGCGAGGGTGGAGGAGGAAAAGACAAATTTTTAAAAAAGAAGAAAAAGAAAGAAAAAAATTGTGGTTTCCAGGGGTTAAAGGAAGAGGGTCACAGGGTGCTAATGTTTAATGGGTACAGAGTTTCAGTTTTGCAGGATGGAAAGAGTTCTGTGGTTCGATGACGGTGATGGTTGCACAGCTTAATACCACTGAACTGCATACTTGAAATGGTTAAGATGATAAATTTTATGTGTATTTCACCACAATAAAAAATTAGACAAAAAAAAAAGACATAGGGTGGCTGATTGGATTAAAATACAAGACTCTTCTATATGCTGCTTACAAGAGACTCACTGTAGAGCTATGACACACACAGACTCTAAGTGAAGGGGATGAAAAAGGTATTTCATGCAAATGGAAATGACAAGAAAGCAGAGATAGAAATACTCACATCAGACAAAATAGACTTTAATGCAAAAGCTATAACACACAAAAGAGAAAGAAGGGCATTATGTAATGATAAAAGGATCAATACAAGAAGAGGATATTACACTCATTAACATATATGCACCCAACACAGGAGCATCTAAATACATAAAGCAAACACTAACAGACATAAAAGGAGAAATCGACAATAATACAATAATAGTAGGGGACTTTATCACTCGACTTACATCAATGGACAGATCATGCAGACAGAAAATCAATAAAGCAATAGTGGTCTTAAGTGACACAACAGACCAGTCAGACGTAACAGATATCTACAGGACATTACATCCCAAAGCAGCAGAATACATATTCTTTCTAAGAACATTCAATGGAATGTTCTCCAGGACAGATCATGTGCTAGACCACAAACAAGTCTCAGCAAATTTAAGAGGACAGAAATTACAACCATATGAAACTAGAAATCAACTACAAAGAGAAAAATGGGAAGAGAAGAAACACGTGGAGACTAAACAACATGCTTCTAAAAACCAATGGGTCAATGAAGAAATCAAAGAGGAAATCAGAAAATATCTCGAGACAAATGAAACACTCCAAAATCTATGGGATGCAGCAAAAATAGTTCTAAGAGGGAAGTTTATGTTGATGCAGGCCTTCCTCAAGAAACAAGAAAAATCTCAAAGAAACAATCTAACCCACTACCTAAAGGAATTAGAAAGAACAAACAAAGCCCAAAGTCAGCAGAAGGAAGGATTAAGATCAGAGAGGAAATAAGTAAAATAGAGATTTTTTTAAAAAACAGAAAAGATCAATGAAATCAAGAGCTGTTTTTTGAAAAGATTTTAAAAAACCGATAAACCTTTAGCCAGGCTCATCAAGAAGAAAAGAGAGAGGACCCAAATAAATAAAATAAGAAATGAAAGAAGAGAAATAACAACTAATACCCCAGAGATAAAAAAAAATCGTAAGAGAATAAATACTACAAAGAGTTATATGCCCACAAACTGGACAACCTAGAAGAAATGGACAAGTTTCTAAAAACATACAACCTACCAAGACCGAATGAAGAAGAAATAGGCAATATGAACAGACTGATCACTAGTAGTGAAGTTGAATTTCTAATAAGAAAACTCCCAGCTAAAACACATGAAAAGATGCTCAACATTGACGATTATTAGAGAAATGCACTATGGAAAACAGTATGAGGTTCCTCAAAAAAAAAAAAAAGAAAAAAAGAAAAATAGAACTATTTTTTATCCAAAAATTCTAGTGCTGGGTATATAGCTGAAGAAAATGAAAACACTAATTTGAAAAGATACACGTACTCTAATGTTCATAGCTGCATTATTTACAATAGCATAGATAATGGAAGCAACCTAAGTATCCATCAACAGATAAATAGATAAAGAAGATGTGGTGTATACACACACACACACACACAGTGAAATTCAGCCATAAAGAGAATGAAATTCTGCCATCTGTAACAACATGGATGGACCTAGAGCATGTTATACTTAATGAAATAAGTCAGACAGAGAAAGACAAATACTGTATGATATCACTTACATGTGGAATCCAAAAAATAATACAAACGAATGTATATAGCAAAACAGAAACAGACCCACAGATATAGAAAACAAACCAGTGTTTACCAGTGAGTAAAGGGAATGGTGGGGGCAAGATAGGGGTGTGGGACTAAGAGACACAAATTTCTAGTATAAAGTAGTACAAAATAGGATATATTGTACAGCCCGAAGAATTACAGCCATTATCTTACAATAATGTTTAATGGAATATAATCTGTAAAAATATTGAGCCGCTATGCTATACACCTGAAACTAATATAATATTGTAAATCGGCTATGCCTTAATTAAAAATAATTTAAAAAATAAATCTGCTCTTTGCTATTTCCCATGACATAGGGAAGCTATGTTGTGAAAAAAGGCCAGATTCAAAGTAATACTAGAAAAATAATGCCATTTGCAGCAACATGGATGGACCTAGAGATCGTCATTCTAAGTGAAGGAAGCCAGAAAGAGAAAGAAAAATACCGTATGATATCACTTATACTTGGAATCGAAAAAAAAAAAAAGACACTGAACTCATCTACAAAACAGAAACAGACTTGCAGACATAGTAAACAATCTTATGGTTACTGGGGAAAGGGGATAGGAAGGGATAAATCTGGGAGTTTGAGATTTACAAATGTTAGCCACTATATATAAAAATAGATTTTAAAAAGTTTCTTCTGTATAGCATAGGGAATTATGTTCAGTATCTTGTAATAACCTTTAATGAAAAAAATATGAAAATGAATTATGTATGTATATACATGACTGGGACATTGTGCTGTATACCAGAAATTGACACATTGCAATTGACTGTACTTCAATTAAAAAAAAACACAAAGTAATACTAGAAAGTAAGACAATTCTGAGATAAAGTTTTATATCATTTTATATCATAGGTATATTCCCAATTCTCTTGGTTGAACTAATGCTACATATTAAAAGGAGAATCACATCAATCAAATGGAGTTAGGAATAATTGGTGGTATGGAAAAACTACCAATAACTCACAAAATGGATAATCCACAGCTGAATAATTGAGAGTTGACTTGATATCAGTTCCAGATCAATGACTCTATGGAGAGTGAATCCTACTTTGTTTTACAAAATACTTATTTTTGATAAATTGCATGCTGTCCTTTAATACCTGGTTCAAAAAAGTCTCTTCATGAAGGTGAATGCTTTGAGAGTACATTTAAAAAGAAAGCTGATTTTTAAGAAGTTACTAAATGAAAAAATGTTTCTTACTTAAACTAAACTATATCATCCCCAACTAACTTCCTGATTTTAAAAATTCTGTGATACTTTAAAATAAACTTGTGTTTTAATGCCTTTATCTCAGAAGGAATTGTATAGGTATGAAATACTCACCTAAAAGTGCATTTTTCCCATGATCATCTGGTAGAAATCGCTTGTCTACAGCACACACTAGGATGTGTTCAGGAAGATTAGGAGACTTGGCCCCCACCAGGAGGAATCCCGATGGGATATCAATTTGTTCCATACACAGAGATACCAAACGCAAATCCTTTCCTGCTTGACAAAAACCTAAAAACGAGTAAAAATGACACAGAGGAATGTTTAGAGGGGTTATAACTCCTCATCACCTATTTGGGGGGTAGATTTATCTGTGGGAATTACTATTAAGGACTAAGTTTAAAGTCCATCACCCCAACCAAAAGATAAACCTGCCATATCTGCCTCTCTGAGCAGAGCTGAGAAGACAATAAAAGGAAGTATTTCCAACTGTCTTAACCAATATTGATAACTCGATATTTTCTGATCCACAAGTAAGCAAACAGTAAGTATGCAGCAAACTCTGAAAAATATATGTAATTTTTATGTGCAAGTAATACAGTATTTTTACTTTCAACACAAATTCACTTCTCTAAATGAGAACGATCATAGAACCCAGATGCTCTCCATTCCATACAGGAAGAGACTAAAGCTCAGAGCTTGGTGACTCATAAAAGAGTGGGTCAGAACTAGAACTCAGAACTGTTAGGTTATTTTCACTAGATATGACATGATAAGATATGACAAAACCTTACATAACCACTTTGTATACCATAATGTATTATGCTAATTCATTAACTCATCATTTATTAAAAATAATTTGCAACAGATACTGCCCTAGGCCTAGGGGTAGAGCCGAACAAAATATATCTTCCTCTAAGAACTCACCTGTAGTCAAGTGGAAGAATGTACAAGGAACTGGTAATTACAAAACAGAGGACAGCTATATTCTGCTACAAGGCACTGATCTCCACATCTTCTGGGAAATGACCCTCCCTGCACTCTCATTATGTGATTCCCCTGGAGAGCTGACATTCCAGATCAAGCTGGAGCTGGCACTGCTCCAAGCTGGGCCACCAGAATATCCATCCCCCATTTCTGGCCATAGTTGATTAGCCCAGATATGGGCACCCAACATAAGCCAGGCCAATGTCCCCTGGGAGTTCTGAACATGGAGCCAGGAAAAGCGTGGCCTGGCCTGCTCTGTGGCAGCTCTTTTTCTTGCTCCCCTGAGAGAAGGCTGAGGGGGAAGGTCCTGGCAGTGTTTGGATCCCTGAAGCCCAGTTGTATCTGCCTTCCTCATGGTTTGGTCTTAAGACCTTTTGCTTTGGAATTCTTCCAACAACTTCTTAATTCTACCTAAGGCAGTCTGAGTAGGGTTTCTGTCACTTGCAAGCAAAAGAGGCTGAATAAAAGTATGATAAATGCTATTTCAGAGAGTTGTGGAGATGGACGGACACCCAACTCTCACACAAAAACCCGAGGAGACCACCATTGTTATGGCCCAATACAAAGTGGGCCAGAACCATGTTAGACTCCCCCAGCATCAATTCATGTTATGATGTTAACCAAGTGCCAACAAACAATTGGATGCCATCAGTTAATATGTGAGAAATAAAAAGAAAACAATATCCAAACATTGTATGAAGCTGTAGTGCATAGGAGTCTACTGTCTGGTCTGGATCATTAAACCTCAAAAGCAAACATAACAGAATTGTAAAAAGGCAATAAATGAGAGAATAAAATGATAAAGACAATCGGGTTCAACCATTTCAAGCATGCAGATTCCCTTTTAATAATAAAAAAATCAAATTTAACTTTTAGTGTTCATGAATTGAGGAAAACAGTATCAAAATGTTATTGTGAATTCTTTAACAATTTAAGTGAATCTGTATTTTATTATTCACAATATCATCTATATTTATTTGAACAATAGTCATTTATACATGTCAGTCATATTATTTATTCAGTTTACAAACATTTTTCGGAACCTATACGTAGACTCTTAAAGAATTTGCTGTCCCCGTCCCCATTAAGGGACATGACTCACAGGTTTGAGAGTTGGGATTTGATGATGATATTAATGGCAGTTAAAATTTATGGAGCACCGAACATAAGCCAGCTACAGCACTAATCAAGGTACAGACAATTTTATTTCATCTGCTCAACAACTCTAGGTGGGTACTACTATCTCCTTTCATATATGGAGAAACTGAGGCTCAGAAAGGTGATATTATTTGTCCAAGGTTACATAGTGAGTCCCACACTGTCCATCAGTGATGTAAGACATGGAAAGTTTGCTGTATGAAGACAGGTGAAAAGCATATTATTCACCTTGGTAAAAGAAAAGCTAAGCAAAGTTATAATCCAGAGCTAAAACCATGAGGAGTGAAGGCAGATTTTTTTCATGAAATTCTAAAATATGAAATCTAGGAGGCATTTTAAAGTCTGAAAGGAGGATGAATTTTTTTTTAATCAAAGGAATTATTAATTTGTATTTTGACAGTGAACCTAGAAGCACATCTCCCCTAGGAGGCAGCACCTTTATTATGATGCTCTCCAAAAGGCAGAGCATATGAAATACCTTCCCAAATGGTGTAGAAAATTCAGCGATGAAAGCTTCACTATTACCTACTGATGGAAAACAGGATGCTTAAGGAGCTCTCTCTGTCGCTAAGAAGCAGTACCACAACTTTCCTAAACTTTCACTCACTCTATATTAGAAAGAGTAGGTAAATCTGTACAAATTTGTACCGATCTGCAAATTATTACAAGCTTTTTAGAACATCAGAGCTATAAGGAACCCCAAGGTCATCTGGTACAGGGTTTCCCAACAAGTAGTTATCAAAAATCCCCGGGATTCATAAAGGTATTCTATGATACTTGGGAATTACAAGTAAAACTAAAATAGACACCATTACCAATTTCTAAAAACTAATAAATAATTATTCTAATATCCTTCTTTTAAAACAGAATGTTCTGAGGGCTTTCCATGCTACACATGTAGGGATAGTGGGAATCAGCTGCGTGAGCGCAGGAGTCACTCGATTGAACCTCACATCAAGGTGTGGCCTTGATTATTATACAATTTTAAATGTTATTGTCAGTCACATGTATCGATATGTTGCTTATTTCATACCCATAGTGGGCTGTTGGTTAATAAAGGGAAGTTCGGGGAACGTGGGTTGTGCTGATGGACAAAGACATTTTACAAATGTGCCTAAGATGCTCTTTGCTAGGCATGAAAGTTAGATTCAACACCAACCCTACTTATCAAATTATAAAATTATATAAAAGGCACCATATGCTTCAAAGACACACAAAAAAGCAATGTTACGATAAAATTTTAATGACTATAATCCAGTTTGGATTTTCGTCTAAGAGGGAAAAACCTACCTCTCTCAGCAGCATGTTATTTGCAGAGAAATTCTGCTAACAGCAGCCTGAAACTTTTTCATCACGTAGAGCAAACATTATAAAAACAAACTAGTACATCCTGTTCATCTAAAATGTAGAAATTCCAAAGTTTGGGTATTACAAGTCGATTTTGACTTCTTTTTTTGATGGTGGGAAACATTTAAAGACACTTGGCTCCCCCCTCCTCCACCCCCTCAAAAAAGTGTAATGTTTTATCCTTGAATTTGTCAACAAAACATGATTTTTTCTTACACAACCCATTTAAAGTAAATTAAACAGCAATTAGTGAGTGATAAAATGTAGACAAGTTTTTCTCATGCATGAATAATATCAAAGTGTATATTAATATTCTGATCTAAAATAAATACTCTCTACTCAAAATTAATTCTCTATCATAGACGCCATACAATGACAGAATTAGTTTTTAAATTCCTAAGGGGTTCAAAAGATGATGTATTAAGAGAGATTTTTGAGTCAGAGACTAGGTAACACTCAACCTCAATCTCTTTGGTTGGTAAATGGGGAACCTAGGGCCCAGAAAGGTTAAGAACATGGCCCAAGGTCAAGTACCCTGCAACTCCAAGAGTTAGGACTGGAAGTTCCCACGTCTCTTGACTCCAGGTCAGAGGCTCCTTCTTCCTCATTACATCACTCTGACTCGCAGAATGCTTCACTTCCCTGGGCTGATGGAGGACACTTTCCTACAGCTTCTTCTTGCCTATCTTTGCTGAGTCTCATCACCTGACTTTCTAGGCTGAATCCCAGGGGTCGCTTGACACACTAGCTCCTGTCAGCCATGGGCTGTGTTGGCATCCACCTAGCTCATGCTTGCTAACGAATCCTTAAAATTCATGGTTTTGCAAGCCACAAAGGTGTCGCGTGATTACAGAGTGACGTTTCTGATGAGCATTCTCAAAGCAATACAGTGCAGCCAAAGGGAAATTAAGGAGAGAAAGTATAATTTTGGTTCCGGGCTAAACAGGGGTAGGGAAGGCACAGTGTGGAAAATATCTGAAGAAAGCAGGATTTTTCTCTGGAAGAAAGGTGATTTCAGGGTGATTTGTGTGGTATAATAAAAACTACACAGATAGCTTTCAGTACCACAGCCTTTGAAGGTTTTCTCATTTATGATATGAGGACACCTAGAGGTCAAAAGTAATAATTATTAAACAATGCCTGGACTCTAGTTTTCTCATAGGAAGGGGCAAACCTCCTCTTCTTAAAAATTTTTTTCAAAAAGCACTTGTGACAATGAAAAGAGAAAATGTCCTATTTTATGCTAAAAACCCCATAATGATGGGAGTATATAAAAGGGGCACAGGAACCACCTGACATTGCTCCCAATGGCCAAAACTGGAAAAATTTCAGCAAGAAAATAAAATAAAGTAATATTGGATTACAATCCAAAACATAAAATAAATATCCATGAGCATATAATGATATAAATAAATAATTGAATAAATTAATAAATGGGGGAGAAGAGACACATTTCCATGCAGCAGAATTCCAAATAATTTAGGTAGATACTCTGCCCTCCAGGAGATGGAGCATAACTCCCCCTTCCTTACGTGTGGGCTGAGCGCAGTGACTTTCTCCCACAGTATGGAAGCGGGGGCGGGGCAAGAGTGGAGATAACAGTATCTCAGCCAGGTGATCAAGGTCAACATCAACTGTCATAAACCATGTTGAGAGCAGGTAACCTTGATACAGTATGACGAAATGGTACTTTACCTCTGTAATCTTCCTCCCTAGAAGCCATAAGCCCCGTCTAATCAGGCGAAAAACATCAGACAAATTCCGATACAAGGTCTCCTAGAATATGCCTGACCAGCAATCCCTGAAATTGTCAGGGTCACCAGAAACAAGGGAAGTCTGAGAAACAGCCGCAGCCAAGAGGAGCCTAAAGAGACATGACAGCTAAATCTAATGTAGTATCCTGGGTGGGACTAGGTGAAAAGGACATCAGGTAAAAAGTAAAGAACCTAAATGAACTATGGGCTTTAATTATCATTAAAGTGAATAATAATGTTAAGATGCTAACAACAGGGGAAACTGCAGGGATACACAGAAACTCTGTACTATTTTCTCAATTTTTCTGTAAATCTGAAACTGTTCTTTCTAAAAAAAAGAAGTCTATTTTTTAAATGTTTTATTTTATCTTCTCAGCTTCTAGTTACTCACCAACACAAGCCACACAGGCAATTTCATTAAGAGGAAAGCGAATAGGAGAGAAAGAGAAGGCAAGGCCAGGTCCAAGAACAGGGTCAAGAAGAAGGCAATCCAAGGCCAATAATGGTTGCAAAGTCAAGGGAAAGTCCTTAAGTTTAGCTTGTAAGTTATTCTGAGAATACGTTCATCTGCCGAGGGTCTGTACTATTTCCTCTAAACCTTCACTTTTGGGATTCAGGTCATGTAGTTATACACAAAATATATCATCAAGGATCCCCAGTTAAGGAAAAAAAAAACATTATGGAAAGAGCAATATTTAATTTCGTTTTTTTTTTTAAGTTTGAAAATAAGGTCGGTGTGTCTGTAAAGAAGTAGCTAAAGAATTTATGAAATGTGATTATATTTCAATTTGGATCCAAATACCTGGTGTAGGAGGTAGTTCTATTTCTGCACTATTAGAAATGCATTAGAATATTGATATAATAAAGATCATATATTAAATATGAATTAAAACCTCAAACAAAATGAAAGGAAACCTTACTACTCCCCTGTAAGGTAATTTTAAATTACACCTGAACTTCTGCGGAAAGAAAACTAGGATCTTTCTTGTAGAGGCTACTGGAAAGCCTGGGAAAGAGTGCCCTAAGGAAGGACGGGCGGGAGCCTGTTCACTGTACACAAGGAAAGAAAGATACTTACTGAGGGGGGCATACAAATAACCATTTATTTGACAAACTTGCCCCCAGATAGTTTCATTTTCTGAGAGCAATACTGAAATGCTGCCTTAAGACCAAGACTTTTGATTTTAATTTTAAAAAGGAGTCAGAGTTCAGGTCCCTTCTTTGTCAGCCTCATCTACATTTCCTTAAGAAAATAGCCAAGGTTTTCACTTCACAGAACCAGATTTGCATTCTCCAATTATCTCCAACTTGAAGGTTACAGAGTAATCTAAATGGGGGAGGGGAAAGTTTACTGAAACAGCTGTAAACACAAACTAAAGTAAGCAAAGCAGTGTTTGGAGGCCTAAAATTTGGTGGCCCTTTACCCCTTCAGACAATCAAGTGCCTCACAGCAGGGTAGGAACCTACACTGTTCCAATAATTTACATAAGAAATTAGCAACCAAAATTTACATCTGAATGGCAACCCCCCAGAAGCCCATCAGGTGTTAAGTATCTGCTTATCTAAATTGCCTCTAAAAATAGCTTTACCTTCCTTTAAGTCTTAGGTAAATAGAAGATTTCCCATGAAGGGAAGGTGGTATGCCAAAACAAATCCAGGCACTATATTGCCCTATTTCACTGTCATTTTCATAAGGAAAATTTCAGGGCTGTTCTGCCTTTGAGTGAGAGGATACTTAGAACTTAGATCTTAGAATGAGCAAATGGAAAAAGCTATGGAAAAACTATGAACTATTAAATTATGAACTAATTACTAATTAGGCTGGGACAGCCAGAAAACAGCACTGTAAACCACTAAATGGAGGGAAGAGGGTATAATTTGTCACATCATCAAAACTATGAAATACTGAAAATGCTGTATGTAGGATTTTCTAATTAAAAGCGTGGTTAAAGCCTTGGTGGAAGAGAAGGTTGACAAAAATAAATAAACTCGGATTATTGGAGTATGTACATTTTAACCTTCTATTAGATAACAATACACTGGATGAATGTTCAAAATAAATGGAAGAGATAAATATACAACACCTGATATCTCTGTTATTGTTTTGAGAGTGGAACAGAAAGAATTAGGAAGAGAGAAGACTAAAAGAAAAAAAGTTCCTAAAATAGTAGCATTCTTGCAGGAAGCACTGGGAGGACTGAAAAAGTCCTGCCCTAAGTCTAGGCTTGCCTTTGCCACATACCATCTCAGAGAAGTCATTCAACTGCTGTGAATTTCAGTCTGTTCATCTATAAGATGGGGTGATAAATGCTGGTCTTTCTTAATAGACACCTGCTATGAAGTCACAGGTGATATGTGAGCGGGAGCATAAGCATTCCTCATTCCTTTCTGTAATTACTGGTTTCCAGCCTTGAGCACCACACGCAATGATTGGAAACTAGCCAGACAATATTAGAGGAATTGAAAAAAAAGAAGGAAAAGGAAACCCACCATCTGTAGTGCAAGATCCTTCTGGGGCAGGTTTTTGTGAATAGGGGATTGGTGGGCTATTTGAATCAGACATTTCTTCATCATCTTCGTCATCTTCCATTTCATTAACTGTTAGATTGTTAGAAAAATCCAGGCTTCCATTTTGAGTGTAGCGGTGTACCAAATCTTTATCCAGATCCTCCACCTTGGGTTTTACATCTGGGTAAGCAAATAAACCATAGCTAATTTAACAACAACAACAATAATAATTTAAAAATACTTGTGGGAAAATTACCAAAGAAAAATTCATAGTTCTGAAAGATAGCTGAGGACAGGGAGACTGGCGTTGGCTAACATTTAACCCATTTATTTCAGAGGTCCCCAGACTTGGAATTCCCATTTTTAAAAAAAGGAGCCTAGAATGTGTGGGATCGAGAAACTTACCTGCAGATGAGAAAGGATGGTGGTCAGGGTCCAAGTACAGCTGGGAAAAAATTGGCCGTGGGACCACACTACTACATCTGAGAGAGGCTTCTATGGAGTTGTGGAGGGCTTCCTCAAATCGAGCAGATTTCAGTTGCCCAGCATATGAATTCCCCATGGTCTACACCACCCCTCAAAGAAAGAGAAAGAAAGGAGAAAACTGATAGAATTAGAGGGCAATATGTCTGCAAAGCACACATATAGCTGATACAAACTCTATCCATATACCTTGCTAAGACTGTATGAACTTTACCTAAACTTAAGACAACTTATCAATTTATCTGTTATGTCACTTTTGCTTCTTGTCTTTACAGTCTAAACCCATTTCAAAAAGCCCCTTTAAGGGAGCTTGTATCTGGGAATCAAACCATAATAAATGCTTTAAGTCAAGGTTCTCCAACCAGTAAATCAAGACTGACCTGTCAGTCATGGAGCCCAAAGTGGCGACAGTGGGGCCACACCTCCCCTTTAAACTGGTAGGCTACCATGACCCCACAGGGACACTATCGGTGGTTTCAGAGCAAATGTCAAATTATTTCTTTCTCTACTAAGATCTTACTGTCTTAGGGGGGAAAAGATTCTTCTCTGGAAAAACAAATGAAAGATGTATGACAGTACATTTAATTGACAAATTTCTGAAAGCAAGATGTGAGCTTTATAAACTCAAAGAACTTGTTTGTGTATTATTAGTGTTTATTTGAAAAACATTTTGCTTAGTCTGAATCACAATCTTACTTGGTACCCTTTACGAAAGTATAGAACAGGAAATTTTGAAGCAGCCGCCTTTACTATACTGGCTATACCAACGATTCTCAAAGTGTGTTCTGAGGTCCCCAAGGCCCTTTCTGGGGTCCATGATGTCAAGACTCTTCACAAACTATTACTAGGTATTTGCCTTTTTCATTCTTCTTCTCATATGTGTACAGTGGAATTTTCCAGAGGGTATATGATGTGTGATATTGCAACAGACTGAATCAGAAGCAGACAGACTACTCTTTTCGCTAACATTTTTTTGGGAAAATACAGTTATTTTCATAAAATGTTACATTGATATATAATGGATTTATTCTTAAATTATAAAATTAATAAATATTTTGAAATTTTCTTAGTTTTAATTTCTAATAAACATAATCCACATAGACAAAACTCAGTTCTTTTTAAGCATATAAAGGGATTATGAAGTGAAGACTCTGAGAACTGTTGAGCTGGACAGTCTACAAAGCACTTCTAAAAGTTATTTTATTTAACTCTCAGTATTCTGAAGTAGGTATGACCTCTTCCCATTTCACAGATGAAAAAACTAAGGCTTGAAGAAGCCAAATGACTTTCCTACTATCACCCAGCTGGTAAAGGTCAGAACTCAATATCCAAATGATAAATCCTGCACTCTTCAAGTTGGGTAAATCTCCTGCAATTTTGAGAATATCTTAGTTTCACTTATCCCATCAAGGAGAGGGGTAGATATTAAATTTCATCTGTATCTCCAACTCTGATTGCCTTCCTGGAGAACTGATTGAGAGGACCCTGATCATGTATCGGGCTCAATATATAGCATAGCCTCTATACATAGGCTTCTTACACAATTCCTGGTATCAGTGAATAGTATACAGAGATTACCATCAGAGTGTCTCAGTTTATCAAAGCTTTGCTAGAAATTCCCATGATTTGGAGGAAAAGCTGGAATCACATTTTGGCAACCTTTCTCACAGTAGATAATAAGAAACCAAATGCTATGGGTTTAAATTACTAGGTTCCTTTTCACAAGAAAAAAAAACATTTTGTAAATATGTGAGGTGATAAATGTTAACTAAACAAATTGTAGTCATAATTTTGTAATATATAATAATATCAAACAACTATGCTGCACACCTAAAACGAATACAATGTTGTATATCAATTACATCTCAATAAAGCTGGAAAAAATTACAAAGTTCTTTCTTACAACGAGTACATATCCCAAAGTATATGTATGATACTCAGTTCAAAGTTGTATGTGGAAGAAAATCAACAAAGCCCATCAAATGAAATTTTCCTGAAATACCAAGTTTTTGTCCAAGCTCATAAAATCCCACCAGTACAAACAACTATAAACATTTAATTTTTCTAAAGCTCAAAAGGCAATTTATTTTTCAACAGAACCACGCATGATCAAAACAGGGTGGGGACTGGAAGAGAAACATGCTGTGTCACTAGTTTATGCACCTAGGTCAAAATCCGATGGCCATTTCACCCTTCTTCTTCACTGAAGGGAGAAAAATGCCAGGGGCTAGCACCGTCAACCATGGGATTTCTTATCCGTGGAAAACAATGGAATAACTTCAAAGGTGGACCTTTAGCCTTTCTCCAGAGCACCAAATGCCTGGAAATCTTGCCTCTTCTTAATCTATTACCTGTTCAACAAGTTATCTTCCTTTCATCCTTGAAAACCTTGAAAACCTACATTCTCCAAGAGATCTTTTTAGTTGAATTAAAGAAGAGCCCAGTTATACAAGGAGGACTGCATAATCTGAGTCCCATCAATGTAGACATAGTTTAAGGAGTAATACAACAGATACGTCAAATAAATATTGTGCTGATTGAAAATATTAAATCAACATTAAAAATGGGTGATCGAGTTTCACCATCACAGAAGATACACATAGTCCTACAGAAGCATAAACCTGAGCAATACTCAGATGAAGACAAAGGGATGTACTTAAGGAACAGCCTTGGGAGAGTAAAAAGAAGTGGCTGGCTATTCCAGATGAAAACATAACCAGGCATTTTTAAAGATAATGATAATGTGAAGAATTTCAAAACTGACCCCAGACTTCTTTAGTGCTGAGTGTGAAGTTCTTCCCTTGACAGTTAGATGCTACCCAAAGAAGGGCAGAGTTCAAAGGAAGAAGCCTTTTTAGTGCAATGTATTCTTAATGTCACATGCTGTAATATTTAGAGTCACTGACATTGTTGGCCTTATCCACCTAGACTACCAGCCTTCCTTTTCTCTGAATCTCAAAGAGCCCCCAGTGCCCAAGATGGCATAACATCCCACTGAAATCAATGTGAATAAATCTAACTGCAGGTCTGAAAATGGAGAAGTACTTTTTAGAATCAGTTGTTAAATGAAATACAACAAGGAAGCAGACTTGTGGTTTCCATACATACATACATATTTTATGTATCTGGCTGACATTAAGTTTGTGAGGTTGCATTATATTGCTTTTTCCATGCTTTCTTTCATTACTGTGAAACTACACAAGGGAAAACTATATTAAATGTTTTGTTATAGCACTACAGACTTCTGAGATGCTAACAGTCACCCCTGGGCTACTGAGGAAATCTCTAAGAAAAGGATGGCGCACAGTATGAGCTCTTTCTGCACCACTAATTAATTGCTCAGAATGCAAGTGGGATCCAATACAAACCACCGCGACATTGTGGTTTGGTGCCTTTCTGCTCTAGCCTTGCCCCTTCTCTACAGAAAGAAAGGCAAAAGAAGAAGGGCAGAGTAGAGCAGGCAGCTTCCATCACTAGTGGCTTTAGGAATCAGGGCTGCAGCAGTAAGGGAAAGGGTAGCTTGGCAAACAGGTGCCTGCGGACCCCTCCATGCCTTTCCTCAACTCTTCTCCTGTTGGAGGTGGAAAGGAGAAGCAATACACCTTGAGGGAGTGTTTTCACTCCCTTTTTGTCAGTGGCTACATGGTTAATAATTACTGTATTATTAATGCAGGAATGACTTTTACAGTAGTTATTAAGTACACAGGGGACAAGGAGAAAATTTTCCTGTAACTTAACTCCCCAAAGACTTTCTACAATTAAAGCACGAGATCAGATTTCTGAATATGTACAATACTCCGATTTTTCAAATGTTCAGCTATGCATGAAGCACCTGTCACGACGGCAGGCATCTAGCAGGCGGTTGATATAACTGCTGTGGTCCTTATTACTACGACTGGTAGTGGTCTCAGTGGCGATGGTGGCAGCAACAGTTGTTGTCATTGTCAAGAAGTGTGAAAGAAAGCATTCTTCTTTGAACCATTATAAAAACAGCAACATGGGAAACTTACTATTACTGCTCTCACTTTTAGGAGAACCGAGGCCTGGAGAAGTTAAGGAACTTGCCCAAGGTCATACTTGCCCAATGGCCAAGACAGGGGTGCAAGCTAATCACTTTGTCTACAACACCAGCTGTCTTAGGCTATCTAATCACGGATGCCATCCGGTTCTTAAAACACCTACAGTGATGACCTAATTGGATAAATGGAGACTCTGTGAAGTATTACTAAATTGCCAAGGCAAGCCAGGCCCCCAAACAAACAAACAACAAACAATAAAAAACAAACAAACAAATAAGTAAGTAAGTAAATCAAGGAAGAAGATTTGTTTTTTTGTTTGCTGATTTGTCCTTGTCTACATTTATCATGGCTGCAAGACAAGGCCGAAAAGGGCGTTTTAATACAGGATATGGGGCCAATATGCATAAAGCCAAGCGACAATTTGAAAAACTGAAACAAAATAAAACCACCACCTTTCCCCTCAATTAAAAAAAACCCCAAACCTCACTGTCAGTGTTAGATGAAAGGCAAAGATGAACCAAGTATAAACTCCTTCACAAAGAAGAAGTAAATTACCCCTGGGTAACTTTGGGGGATTGGTTCCAGGACTCCGGTGGATAACAAAATCCGCGGATGCTCGAGTCCCTTACATAAAAAGGCTAATCCAGCCGGCCCTCCCAATGAGCGGGATTATTGAATCCATGGATGCAGAACCCCTGCGTATGGAGGCTGGCTGTGCACACACACAGGAGAGGAAGCACGGCCTGCCCCACTCCAAAGCAGGAGAGCAGTTAGCATCATTGTCCCTGCTTTGGGGAATTCTCTTGCCGACACTCTTTTTCTTCCCATTGCTTTCCACTTTAGAAGACGCAGTCACATTTCCTTAATTCATTACATGGCAAATCTAGAAATCAAAAACATTCTTATCAACCTCCTAAAATGTTAGGAATGTTTACATAACTCTTCCTGTTTTTCTCCAATCTTTCCCTTTTCTAAAAGAAGTTTAAATTTTCTTAGTAAAGACAAGAAAAGGTTTTCTAAAGGTCAAATGATAAAAAGAAATGAAACTGCGAGTGTTACCTTCCTTCTCACAGCAGTGTAAAAAGAAATGCTAGATTTCATTTATTGCCCAGGCTGCTGCTGTTAAAAAGTGAACACAATTTAATTGCAATTTCCCTTCTCATCCATGGCAGGACACTTCATTTAGGTAGGCAGAAGTCACAAGCAAAAGATTACAATGTTGGTAAAATGATACAGATTGACTAGAAATTTTATAAGTACGTTGTTTATCCTTGTAAAGAAAATATCAATGCAAGCAGGAAAAAAAGCCAGAAAGTACCTACAATAAACCAGTCATATTTATCTGTTGATGGTGGAATTGTTTTTGAATGATCTTCCTTTTCTCTTCTTACTGGCATCTTCTAATTTTTAAAGTAACGAACAACATTATAACACAATAAGCAAAAAGGAAAATATCATAGAGCAACTGGGCTAATCCCAACTCTCTGACTATCCCTGAACAAGTAGTCTTGAAAATAGACTTATTACTCACAAAGATGGTAAGAACAACTGGAATCTGCAAAGTCAACCCCCGCCCCCCCCCCCCACACATACACAGTGCTGGTACTTTAGGAGCGCAGGAAAAATAAGATTCATTCCAGTGCTTACACTGAGACTGTCCCATTAAGGGCTGATGTTTCTACTACTATCTTCTAGCTCAAGACTCCAAACTATTTTCCCCAAGTTATGTACACTTGTACTGACCCAACCATCTCTCTCAACAAGCTCTTCTTTTGACCAAGTATAAATATTTTCAAGGTACTGCACTTGGGCTATAAATAAAAGTTGACTTTTAATACCAACTATTTGGAGAAGATAAACATTCATTTTTTAAAGTATTTTTAAAAAGGTTTCATCACAGTTAGTGACTAGTAAGAACAAGGAAATCGCTGATTTAAAAAAAAAAGTCACGTATAGTTGGCCTTCCGTATCCACGGGTTTCTGCATCCAACCGCAAAATCAATCCTCAGATGGTTTAAATCTGAGGATGCACAACCTGGCAGATATGGAGGGCAAACTGTACTAGCCATTTTATATAAGGTACTTGAGCATCCACAGATTTTGGTATCCATGTGTGACAGGTCATGGAACCAATACCCCAGCGGATACTGAGCGACAACTACATACATAATGAGACTTGAACATCTTGTGCCAGAAAGCAAAGAAACCGTCACAGGCTAACGGGTTATGTCAAAAGACATAGGAATCAACATGAAGCGTTCCCATGGGCCAAAGATTAGAGAAACTGAACATAAAAGAGAATAAATGCAATGGGCTGAAACATATTCAAAATATAAAAACTCACAAATTAATTTTGCTATTCAAGGAGAAAAAGAGAACTCTTCTCGGGGGAAAAAAAAAAAAACCCGAAAACAAAGCATCTGATTGAACTCTGCTAAAGGGAAACAGAGCGAGCGAAGCATTTATCCTGCTCTTCCTGTCCTTCAAAGAAACCAAACAGTCCTGGTTATTGAGAGAGGTTTTGTTTTGTTTTGTTTTGTTTTGTTTTGTTTTGTTTTGTTTTGTTTTGTTTTTTTAATGAAGAATTCCAATTAATAAATATAAAAAGAAGGACAGAATTTTAAACTTACCACTTTGAAACCGTTAATGCAAAATTCATCTAGGCAGTGAGAATGAGTGAAACCATTAGATAAAACGTTGGTGGGGAGGGAGCGGGTCGTTACCTCCTAAACCACTGATCAAGTTTAGCATCACTGAAAGTGAGGCAGCGAGACACCGTGTACCTCCCCGTTGGAGACAATATGAAGCACACATGCTGCCTAGGATGTATTTCTGCCAAAACTCTAGAATTAGCTTCCATTTCTAGGATGGAGGGCCAGGTTAAATGAAAGCACAAGGCAACAAGCAGATTCAGAAAGAGGGACAGGTGGGCACAGCAACCGATCCAGTTTCTGCAAGGTGCCAAGGTCATCTAGCTTGTAAGCGAAGGAGCTGAAGTTAAAATTTAGACTCAAAAGTCCATGTTGTGTTTTTCCCAAGACTAAACCAAGCTATCTGAAATAGAAAAAATAGGTGAAGATGACACATTCTGTTTGTGTGTGTATGTAGTTGGTTTTGGTTTGAATTTTTTTTTTAAGGCACAATTTATGTGTGCCAGGTACAGTGCTATAGACAACTTGTTATAACTTGTCAGTTTTTTGTTACCTTTTTCTCTATAGATGTATAGTTAGATAGATAGATAGATAGATAGATGGATGTCACCCACTTTCCAGAGGTTAATCATCATCCACCCAGCCAGGCAGCATTTATAGAAATCCTACTGTTCAAGCGGTTAAGCACGTAAGTTCTGGAGTCACATGACCCACATGCACCCATTACCCTGAATGATACTGGGTAAGTTTCTTCATCTCTCATCTGTAAAATGGGGCAGCACAATCAATATCATAGGTTTTTGTGAGAATACATAAAACTTATACAATGTTTTTAGAATAGTACATAGAGCAAAACAAATGTGCAGAAAATGCTGGAAGTAGTATGTAGGGTTTTTTTTTAAGCTTAGTGCTACACTGAGGACACTAAGAAAAATAAGATGTGCTTCCGTGTATGTGTTGGGCACTGCAGTAGATTTGGGTTCATTGTTCTAGAAACAGATGACCACCAATGTGAAAGTTCCAAAAGCTGGTATTTGGTAGTATATACAATTCATTTATTAAGAAATTTTACAATCATATAGACAAATCATTATTGTCCCGTATAGCTATCATATTCTTTTACTTCATATAAGAAAATTACTTATTATAGTCATTACTGCTGACACGCCCTTTCTCTGTTAAAAAATATTCACTGATGAGAGTGATAATATGTGACTCCGAGACTGAGAAGTCAAACATGGTTCCTGCAAGTTCTCAAAGAGTTTATAGTTCAAAATTTAAAACAAGCATATATTCACGGTTCTCTCTTTTGCACACTTTTTGCATTTTATTTATTCATTTTAATTGATATTTGTTGCTCTTAATTATAATTAGTTGGGTCTAGTATTTGTCTGACTCGTCCATTAAATTGTGATTGTTTAGGGGAAAATATTTTGCTTACAACTGGAGCCGAGTGGAAAAAAAAATACACTGGGCTTTTTTGTGTCTTATCCAATTATACATTAAATGGGTTTGAAGAGATATTATCTCTTTCCAAGCGCGTTCCAAAAAAAGCACAAAATTAACGCATTCAAGACAAAAGTGTTCCTTTTTTCTTTTTTATTTCCCCTCCTTGCTACAAATCTTTAGAAAATGCAAGCAGATTAAAAGACAAAATTTCCAACCTCTTTTAATGGTTCTGTACTTTTAAATCTGGGTGACTCTTTTGACAGTTTCTGAAGTCAAAAGTATTTCAAGTACTAAAATAAATACCTAGCCCTAGTAACTTTATTCTAAAATGAACCATTTTTACCAACATACTTCTGGATACGCAATATGTCTTAAATTGCTACAGAAATAATGACTGTAACATGCCAACTAATTTCATAATGATTTTACAAAAACAGTCATAATTCAAAGATAAAGGACAATGCTATTTTTCCTTTGTGACAAGAGGTTATGTGTTACTACTGGAAATTTTTACTTTCTTCCTTGAAATACCAGAAATTCTTCTGTAAAATAAACACATCTCGTCAAGACTCTCTGGAACTAGTATAATTACCAGAGGCAACCCCTGTGTTAGATCAAAGAAACAAAACAATAATAGGCAACGTGTGACCTCTACCATGTCACCAGGGACCAATTTTTCAACAGGGAGAAGAGTCAATAATCCAGAACAGAAAACATTAAATAACCAGAAATGCTTCCAAAGTGTGGCTTACCACATCCATCAAGGCTGCCACACTCAGAGAATTGAGTCTCTATGGTTTCCAAGAACAAACTTCTGGGGATTTATCAAAACAATCATTAAAATCTGCATAAAACACCAGAGGCAAAAACCAATTTCCCAAATGCAGGATAGAATTTCAAAAGCTACTACAATAATTCCCCAAATTTCATTGGATGCTTTACCAAGTGTAATGGAAAGAACACAGGTGATTAAACATTTTTCATATAACATTCACCTAATTTCTCTTAGTTGTCTATCATTTAATTTTTCCAAGAAGTTGTTTGGAAAGCAGGCTATGAACATTAACCAGATAAAACATAATTAGTAAGAACACATTAAAGACTTCTGCAGATTTTTTTGTTTTGTTTTGGTAATACTGGGTCACTAAATCCAGAAACAGGGCTTTGATGTCCTTTGTAATGTATGTGGTTGACTAATAAGAATTATAAGGGTGCAAAGACAGGTAAAGAAATTCCTACTCACTGTAATTACAGTCAAAGAGAAATACGTTTAAAATCGACCTTTAAAAAGCACCACGAATAAAACTGTGCCTTGGAATCGGCAAAATCTGACTGTTTGCCTTAGCTGCTGCTGCTCTCTTCTCTCAAAATCAGATGTGAGTTAAGGACTGAACACACGGATCTGAATTATTTAATTTATAAACATCCATTCTGCTGGTAGTTCAGAGAGAAGTAAACGAGGGACTCAGCTTACAAGCAAAAGCACTGGAAATTCAGAGCAACTGTGAACATTCTGCTCTTATATGGATGTGTTGACTCCCGCTACCTTCATCTTTCCACTCTGTCATCTGCCCCTGTCTTTCCATCTTCTTATTAACATTGCTAATTGTATTTGTCAGTTTTGCCACAATTTCAATGCTACTTAAACAGCTGTGGGTTTTCTCTAGGCAATTATCAGTCACTACCCTTAGGTTTCTAAATTAGTTGTTGAAAGGCACTTTAACCTTGAGAAAATAGATACAGAGCACACTGATCCGCTAAGCCTTACGTTTATGTACACGTGGCTTTAAACTGAGTAAGTATTTAAAAGGATTGAAAAAAATCACACAACTAATTCAGATTTATTGTAAAATCATAAATTAGCAAGAAAATGCTTAACAAAGCGTATTTTATACTACTTATCATTTTATCTTTTCCCCTTTACATACTGCACTGCACACACTCTGTATCTGTGTACATGTTATATAGCGTGTAAACTGGAACATCAAAATACTGCCGGATTCCTCTACCTTTTACTACCTATCTGCCAGGTGGCAACACCTTTCGAAAGTATCCATGGTCATAAACGTGGTATCTTGAAGTCAGGGGCTGTGTGGCAAAGAGAGTTCTCACCACATGCAGATTTCCCCCCTTTCCCTATTGCCTTTCAAAGAGAAAACTCTTTATCCTATTTGCTTTTCTTATTCTCTATTCTTGACTCTGACATTGATTTTCTTCTTACCACTACAAAATGTGCGAAAAACAGTCTGAGAAAAAGACACGGTTTAAGGTTATTCATCAACTGATACGCACTTCTATGAAAGGGAACCGACAACTAAATTAAAAAAAAAAACTTCAGTAATCCAAAAATAAATGGCACACTTCCATTTATTCCCTTTTCATGTTAACGTAAATTTAAAGAACTTTTCAGAGTTAAGTTTTGGTGTTTTTAAAGGTTTATAATATCCAGTTTTGGGGTCAGCCAAAAAGCTTTTTAGAATAATTTTAAAATTAATGTAGGCTCATTCCTTACTTCTCCCCCACGCTAATCTCTGCCACTTTCTCCTCCAAGGAAAAAAAAAGGTGATATTTCAATAGTGTAAAATTCTTCACTGAGAGACAAAGGTTAAAATGATAAACAGGTTGGAAGGCAAAGTACGCTACAAACCCTAACTGTTCTTTCAGACCTATATTGACTCTTATAGTCGTTGCCAACATTTGGTAAGGATTATCCTTCCATTAGACAAAAGCAAGCATTCCTGAGATAAATCAGGAGTTTTTGCCATGAGACTCATAAAACCTTTTCACAACACAGATTTTCAAGAGAATCCTTTAAGGTTTTAGGAGGCTGCTCCTTTTACTAAGTAACAAAATACACCCCATGGTGTCTCACTGACCCCACTCAGCTGTCCTTTGACCTCTTCAATTGTTGAAGCCTAACTCCAGGGCCCGCAGAATTTGCCTCCCATATCAAAAAGGCGAATGTTGCTTCCTCCTAGCACCTGGTGTAACAAAACGCAACAGTTCTCCCTCTCTCTGTCTCCTCTGCTGCCTCTCGGACCGTTTTCCAGATGTTCCAGGCCCAAATGTTAGGCCAATCCTAGGTTTCAGGAGCTGCGTGTTCACCACGAAGGAACAAATAGGGACTGGGCTGAAGTGGCAATGACCCTCTTGTTCTTTTTGGCCTCAAAAGGATACGATGGGTCATAAAAAAGGAAAAGATCTTTGGCCTCTCTTGGAAATGCGAGGCTATTTAAACATGTTGTAACTTCCAAAAGGAGGGAGCCAGTCTTGGGTTATGCCTTGACAGACAAGAGTTACCTAAACAGTATCCCTAAATTCTCAATTCTAAGCAAACTTTTTATTTTCTTTGACATAGTAGGGGAAAAGGGGGACAGTGTCACCTTTTTTCCTTTCTAAATTAAAAGGCTTCCAGAAATAGAAAAATGAAATTTTCATAAAGCTTTTAAAACATACATCTCAGAGTACTGTTATAGGTTAAAACCTTTAAATACATGCGGTCACTAGATACGGTTTTTCTACGGAGGCCAGTAACCTAGATGTCTCTCTTTCAGACAACTTGAAAGACAAAACCACAATCCACAAAGAGGAATCAAGAACTGAATTCTTATTGTCTTAATTTAGATATGTAGGAAATATAACACAGGCTGTTGTAAGGAAAAAAAAACTTAAAGCTGAGAAAGTGTTTTGTCTTTTGGGGTTTTTTTTTGGTGGGGAGGATGGGGAGGGTAGAGGAGAGCTGGGAGGAGAGGAAATGGAAGGAGAGGAGCTCATAGAAATATCTGCTTCATCAGTTTAAGTGCCAAAGATAGCAGCTTTATTTAAATTCTAAATATATTCCAAAAATTTTGATCTTGAAAAATTTGGAAGGGGAGCATATTATAATTGTACAATACCTTGGTTTGTTTATTAACATTTTTGAATCGCGTTCATGATTAAGCTGGGCTGTCAACACTTCAGGGAGCCTGTTGCCTAGATTTTACTTGTTTAAAGCTTTTTTGTACCTGCAAAAACATAAAAAGTAATATGTATGTAAAGACATGAGTTAATTTCCAAATGCATTATATTCTACAATATAGTAATTTAAATATTCACAATTCTACAAAAATTCCAATTAGAAATGGATTATCAAAGTCTTACACAGCTTTATATACGTCATAAATGGCAAATACAGACATTCCTGCCTCTTGGGTACTCCTCAAGTGATCACATCTCATTCTGCATACTCAAAAATAATTTCTGTTCTTAAGATTTCCCCCCACTAAGTGTAAGTTGAATAAATCTGTTAAGTCTTCATTTTTGCTTAAAGCCCAGAGACTAGTTTCATTTTTAAGAATGAAATTAGGGGAAGGTAATTTCTTACCCTAAGGAGTTTGAGTTTTATAATCTCTAGTGCTTGACCAAAATTTATCTTCTCAAAGAACTATCAAAAACTTAAGACATAACTAATAAGGATTAAAATTATTTTTCTACTTTTTGAAACAAATGATTTAATAATTTCCAGGGAAGAAAGCCTGAAAGAATAAAAAGAGCTACTATTTCCTACACTTTTGAGTAGCGTATCCCTCGGAGAAATTAAACTAAATAATTATATATAATTGGTTGAAAATTGCAATGGTCATATTATTCTCCCCACTAAGTAGATTATGGTCAATATGAACAATTGCACAGGAAAAATAGGAAATACAGTCATAAAGCATCAACTGAAATAAAAACTATTTGTCGCTGATTTTTATACATAACTTAGAAGCGTTTCTATTTTGTTACCGTGTCCATAAAGAACATAAAAGGATTTTCCTAAGAATGTACTGATTTCAAAATGCCTATTTATGGCACTAAAATATTTTAAGTAACATTAACATATATTTTCTTTAAAAAGTTTTCATTTTATTTTCATTTTATGCCAACTTGAAAGAGGGGAAAGAGAGAAAAGAACTATTTTAGATTGTGAAATAAAAATATCTTACCTCTCCTACCGTCAGAAGAATGTCTTCAGGCAAAAGAACAATTAAAAATACAAGCCCCAGATTTTCAATCTCGTGCATTTTGCACTCACCCACTCACAAATAGACATCTTTTGGTAAGTCAGGAGTCTTGCTCCCTACACCCAAACCCACCATTACCCCATATGGTCAGCAAGGTCAAACTGCATTACTGCCAATGAAACTGTATGACTCCACAAGGACCTTAATGATTTTAAAAAAAGGTCAGTAATCCAATTCCAATAGCTTCAGAGTCTAAAATTGCTAATTTTTGGCCACGTGCTGCACACTTCACCTGCTAGTAATGACATTTTTGTATTTTCTTCTAATTACACTCAAAGCTAAGACCTTTGGCCCCGGGCCACGGACCCCTATTCAGGCTGCACACATTCTCTTAAACGACCTGATCCTTTGTTGTCACTCTTACTCTTTCATCTATTATTTACACCCATAGAGAAGGAAGATACTTCACCATTTGTATAGCTTAAAGCTTCTAATCATCTTGATTTCTTTGCCTTTCAACCTATGGTCTTTCTCATAGACGAATGCCAAAAAGTTTGACAAAATCATTTTTTTCGACTACATACCAGCCCCTGCCTTACCCCTTTCTTACTCCCCGGTCAACCTCCTTCCTGTTCCTTCTCTTCCACAGGAGGGACTTTTGTATCATCTGGGATTCACAAATTTTGACTCTTACCAACAAAATGAATTTCTAAGTATAATACAAAATCTTCACCTTGTTCTCACAAATCGATATTTCTTTCATCAAAGAGCCTATTAAATTAAGTGGAAGTTTACTTAAAATAACTGAATATCTGCCCCCAGCCTCCCTAAGGCATGAGCATAGAATTTTCAGAATTTCCCTGCAAAACTGTCAAAGAAGTAAACAATAAGGATATCAGTTATGTGGTTAAAACTTTTCAAACATTTTCTTATCTACAGATGTTTAAATGCTTACAAGGAAAAAAAATAAGAAAAGAGGAAAGAAAGCAAGAAGAAAAAAATATATAAAGGAAAAATTTTACAGATTAAAGAATTCCTAAATCTTTACCACATTTTAGAAGACTAAGTCTACAAACAACAAAATTCTTACATAAAACATTCTCTATCACTGTAATTTCCCGACACCTTTGCCACACCTTTTTTTTTAAAATCATGTCCAAGCACATTTTGCAAATCCAAAGCACAGAACTGTTTACCATGATGCAGACGTCCCCTTCAGATCACGGTAGCCACCCCAAGACTCTGGTTTCCAAGATGTTTATAAAATGACATATGATCCATCTTTTGCTCTCTCTTCCTCTATTGCTCAGCTTACTCTTGATTTCTAACAGTATTTCCTTGTTGTCTGCCCTCTCTGCAGACCCTGAAACCCCTTGTCTTTTCTTGTCTTTTCTTATTTTCACCATTTGCTTCAACCAGCAGTTCACTGGAGACCCATCCATCTTGTAATGCCTAAAGTGACAGATGCTCTCAGGAACCACCACACTGCTGAGTGAACAAAAGATAACATCACCTCTAGGAACTCCAGAGAGAAATACAACTGCAGCCTTAAGACAGGGGCTGACTTGACAGACATTGGACCATAAACCTCTTCTAAGCGAAAAAGAAAACAATTGCCACACACACACAAAAATCTGACACAATCAAAGGCAGAAAAGAGTGATTATTTGTGGATTGCCTTTTCACTCTGCAGCTCACTTTTCCCCCCTCAACACTTTTATATTGGGGCAATTCACTGGCCAAGAGGCAAGAGAAGTTCTTGGAGAGAAAAAAAGCTTTCTCAAGTCTCTTCCTTCATTCAACAATATTCAAAGTGAAATTCATTCACATGTGTGTTTCAGTAAACCTAAGGCTTATGATACAGCATCCTCAAGCCTGACTCATCTTGTTTGCATAAAGCAGTAACTGGACTGAGACATGCTGGCTTGGTTCTACTGCTGTGAAAGACATATGCGTGCTTTGCAAATTAAAAACACATTAGAAATCAAAAAGCAACGTGTGACACAGTGTCAACAATATGTGTAGTTCATGAAGAAAGCTCACCGTTCATTCATCAGACAACTTCCAACTTGGGTTAAAGAGACGGTTAACAAGAGGATTCTGGGAAGGACTATAGCTCGCTCTCTCTCTCTGTTTTTTTTTTTTAACAAAGGAAAGGTCATATTAACTTCTCCCAGCAACAAACTAATGACATAGAGGCTGTATGTGCAGGATGCCATCTAGTTTTTTGTTGTTGTTTTTACTTCTTAAAGCATCTTATTTAAAAAATCTTCAAGCAGCTATAGGCAAATTTTAACTCTAACATTTAAATTTAATTTTAAATGAACATTTAGATAAATACAGTGAAGGGATAATTTAGAAGCACAGAAAAACAAAAACTGATTTGGAGGACAAATAAGAACATTGTGTGATCAATGTCAATTATGGAGATTAACAACCCGCTTTTATAACAGATATCTAGCAACACAGAACTCTCCTGCGGCAAAAGACATTATCATTTTTAAACAGGGTAAATGATACAAATATCTTTTAAATCTGAAATAAAGAACCAAATGCTCAGGAAAAGTTTTGTCAACCTTATTTCTAAGATGAAATGTCAGCATTTACAATGACTTTTTTTAATACACATATTTTATTTTTTCTTTAAAATTTTTGCACCAAAAAACCCTTTAAGTTACAATGAGTTTTCTTTGGAGTCACTAATGATACCTCTCAGTCCTACGTGGCTAAAAAACCATAAGTTTTAAAGGATATTTTATCTCCTACATTTTAATTATTTGTGGGATAAAAGAAAAATTTTCAACTTGATAAATTAACATGTCTTTCTCTTAAACATTTTTATGTCTCCCTTATTTCCTCAAACACTTCAGTGTATCTATACAAATAAGTACAAATATTTCACAATCTCAGAATTTCCTGGTTTTTATTTTAATACTGGCAAAACATAATGGATGCAAAATAATTAAATGAATATATACAATTATATAACTCAATGGGGAAAAGATTAAGTAATTATAGACTGCTTATCAATATATAAAGGACTTGTTCTAATATGGACTTGATCTTTAACTAGACAACTTTGTTTAATACACACTGACCCTAAGTAATCCCCCGAAAACTCCTGATCCAAAAGCACCACATCGTTCAACACTCACAAACTTTGGCATTAATATCGAGAGAGATGTGACATTGAAATGACAGTTCCGTTGCAGAAACTCAAGAAAAGACCCAATTAGAAGACAGACTTTTAAACACAATAGGATCGATACTGCATGCAGGAAAAGTACACCCCTGTGGAAAGTTCTTATTGCCTGATTGATCAAAAACAAAACGAAACTTTTCTTTTTTCAGGGCCTCTTCCAGATCACAGTCAGTGCCAGAAATCTACACAGGAAAAAAATCCATCAAAATGAAACCCTAAAAAGGTTTACCCTTCACCATCCTATTTGCACTTCAAAACCCTGTAAGTCCTTCAGTTAAACCCCAGGGCTGAACCATTTCAATAATAAGAGAGGTGGCCAGCAGTGATTTATCTCCCATTTGGCCTCTGGACAGAGCTGTAATGTCTAGGAAGCTTCCCTTCCCTGACTCGAACCCTCCCCCCAAGTCTCAACCTTCATTTGTGCAGCTCTGGATCTGCAATACCTTACAAACCACTCATATGCCCCTTCCAATCAGATGCAAGAACAGTTTGTAACTCAAGATTTGAGTACATTTTCTTGGCAATGCTTTCACAAAGGGGAATGCTGCTGAAGTAATCAGAGCACTGAAAATACCAGGTTAAATTTCAGGTTCTCTTTGTTGTAATAAGTTGAAAAAGAAAGAAACTTCCTTAACTTGAGCCTCCCTCTTCTCACACGTGTTGACTGTTGTCAGGACTTCTTAAACGTTTTCCAATTTATACCTTGATATCCTTTACATTTGGGGCTACATCAGCCAACTTCCTCCTGTGGTGTTTATCTAAATTAAAATCCTTGCATTGTAAAATATCTTAACAAACTCAAAAAAGTGGAGACTTCACAGGTCACAGACTCCTGGGTCAAAAAGACCTGAAAAACCGATAACAGACCCTTATGACTCAACTGATTTATCCTACCCTTGTTATCAAATATGTACTATAACTGGCATCACACACATACAATTTTCCTCTAGTAAAATAAACACCGAACAATGTCAACAGTTACTTAAATTGAATTATAGGTCCCAGAAGTTATGTGAAACAGTGAAGTTACTCCTTAAAAACGGAGACTATTTTATCACTAGGCATGAGTTCTCTATGTCAAAATTATGTCCATATGCTTCCCAGTGTACAAAGAGGATGTAAAATGTAGGTACCCTTTTCCCTACCTATTGTTTTCTGTTTTCATTTAAATGAGGAGTTTTTTTTTTCTAATTGGTCCTGGTAAGTTCCACCTGAGTGCCACATTAACAGCTTGGACTAAATGACTCCACTATAGTGATTCCAGGTTTACAAGAAGAAAACATTCAAGCTATTTCATCAGCTTAGAGACTCCACAGGCAAATATAAATAATTTTCATTTAAACCTAATATCGGTTAAGAGAAGTTTAAAGGAATAAAATTAAATATATGACTGACAGTTAAAAATACAAGAAATACAAATTTTTGTTAATTAAAATAATTATTTATGTTTTTTGAGATATTTATAAATAAAGATTATATTTCTTCCATTAAACGTGCACAACTCTCCTTACACTTCTTTAGCAAATATTTTTCACTTTCAGAGCTCCAAATACCACAAATTCTAAAAAACAACTCTCACAGCAAATGACTTTATTGCATGCTACCAGGTCAGTGAATTTCAGATTTATATTTGAGACAACACAAAGATGCCAACTGCATAAATAAACCAAGTAAAAGAGACAACTGGGAAAACCTAAGGGACATAAATTTTTAATATCACTGAAACAAACTTTGGCACTAATAACAATATTCAGGAAAACAAATTTCTTAACCTACCACATGACATTAAAAAAAAAAAAAGCTTTCCTCAGAGAGTCAACAAGAGAAATTGATCCACTATAGAGGAAATATTCAATCTTCATTAAATATTTATTCAGTGCAATAGGTTGTTAGGTCTATTTAGCCCTCAAAGAAGAAATAGTTCCTGTCTGGTAGGAATCAGGTCTTGGGAGAATTGAATGGAGATGAGCGGCAGTTCTTCAAGTCATGACACCATATTTCAAAATGACAATGCTAAAAATGGAAGATGGGCTGCAAACTGCCTGCTACTACTTTGAAATCTGATACAAAGGAAGCGATACTTAAGGAAGTATTAACTTTAACCAGGTTTGACTGGGTAAGCAACTTGATTTCCTATTAATGTAGCACAATAAAATTTGGATGTTCAAGATCTACAGTTCCCAACCCTCTCACCATGTAACCACAGACAACTCACCTGTCTTCTCTGGGCCTGTTTCCTTATCCATGAAATGAGGGATAAAAGTAATACATTTCCATACTGAAGACACTATGGTGTAATGGGGGAAGGGAAAAGATCTCATTCACAATAGCAACAACAAAAACAACGGCCAGGCAACCCTTTAGTGACAGACATGGGATAACATCATTTTTTAAGCTGCAAAGTTTATTGAGGTGATTTAAGTGAAAATTTACACACACAGAAACATGCTAAGTTTCTTAAAGAGAAGCGTAATTGTTGTAAAACTGTTTCTCAAATAAAATAATAAACTTCACACAATTCTAATCAAAATAACAATAGAATTTGGGGGGAATATTATAGAAACATCCATAAATTCATAAGAAAGATTATCAAAAAGATACGAAAAAACTTTTTTGAAAAAGGTTGTAAGGGGAGATGAGTCAAAATAAAATGTTAAATCATATTAAGAAGAAACAGCTTTTGGCCATTAAATCCGTGCCACTAAATCCAGTGCACATTTTTTCCATTCTCATCTAACATACCCTCTCAGTAGATTTCTTGAAACTTCCTTTCCTTCTGCTGGATTTCATCTCACAGCTTTCCGACTTTCCTCCTTCCCTATACTGCTTCTCAGTTTCCTTTGCGCTCCCATACGTAATACACTAGCCAGCAAAGAAATGTTGGTGTTCCACTCGGTTTCGTCTGTGGGAGCCACCTTCCAAGATGGCCCCAATGATTCTTGCCTCCTGTGTAATCCCCTCCCACATCGAATCAGGGCTGACTTACATGATCAATAAAATATGCAACAAGTGACACTATGTGATTTCCAAGGTCATGAAAGATATTGCAGTTTCTGCCTTGACTTCTTGGATCACTTGCTCTAAGAGAAGGCAACCACCATGTTGTAAGGACATCCAAGCAGCTCTGTGGAGAGGCCCTTGTGGATGGAAACGGAGCCCTCCTGCCAACAGCCAGGACCAATTTCCCTACTTGTCCTCCTTGCCTCCTCTCTGGCACCCTCCAATCACTTCTCTGCATTACAGTGCAAATAGAATCATGTCAACTCTGCTAAAGACCTTCAAAGTGTTCCATTGCTCCGAGGATAAAAATCAATACTGTAAATATCCCTGCCTATCTCTCAGCCTTATCTTGCACTGTTCTCTTCCTAAGCGCTGTGCTCCAGCAACACTGACCAACCTTCACACACTTATGTTCCCTCTGCCTGTAATTCTACCCATCCTATTTTTCACTTTTGCCTGGTTAAATTTCCTCATCCTTTAGAAACCAACCCAAGCACTGCTTCCGGATCTTGTTAGCCCTTTGCTAAAAGCCCTCATAGAAACTCATTCATCTCCTTCTTAACTTTTAATTCACTTTTGAGCTATATAGTTTGTACGATGAGTTAATGAATGCTTGTCTTTCTTCCTAACTTCTAAGCTACATTGAAGGTAGGAATTACGTTTTTCTAGTTTTGCCTATTATTGAAATTACAACACTTATTGTGGTGCCCCCTACATAGTAGGCACTCAAAAATATTGTGTTAATAGTTTAATAATTTAAAACTTAGGGTTGGCACAAGAATGAGAGGCTCATTTGTGACAATCCAAAAAGACTGTATTATCTGTAAGAATTATTATGTGATAATTGAGGTATCATAAAACAATAAAGGGAAGGAGAAATTATTCATTTAATGACACTGAAATAATGATCAACAACTTAAAAGGTAACAGCTAATAATCAACTTAGATTAGACACTTAAATTCCAGGGAGGAAAAAGTTTAAACTTAAATATCTATACCTGTCCACCCACAGCAAACCATATAAAAACTAAGAGGAAATAGAGCTAAATATTTTTCACACTGATCTTTATCATCCACCAACATTTATTATGGTATCATGGTGAGAATTTAGCTTTCTCAGCCTGGGAATCACAAAGGATGAGACTGACAGGTTTGACTAGTGAAAATATAAAACTTATGTACATTTAACAACTAAAACAAATGAAAAGAAAAAATTTTATAGCTAATGAAAAGAGTTACTGTCTATTATGTATATAATAAAGCAACACATTAACACCCCTGCCCCAGGGCACAACCTAGTATTCACCATGGGGAAAGAGTTAAGCACATCATAGTCACAGCAACCCCCACTACCTACTGTGTACCTCGGACATCGTCTCATGTAATTTCACAAATTCATCCATAAATGGAATTCTATAAAGCTATAAGAAGTATATTTTTGACATAGAAATATATTCATAATATGAAATGGAAAATAGAAACTAATATGTTCCCATTTCTATAAGAAAAAAATACATAAGGAACGTATTAAGGTAAAGAGCTACAGATATAAATGCAAGCTATGTGATGTAAATTTTATATAAATGTGTATAAAATATAAATAATGGGTGATGTGATTGTGGGATGTACTTTTTTCTTTATGCTTATCTTTATTTTCAAATTTTCTACAAGTAGTTATTTTAAATGTACACTGTGAACTTAATTAAGCCCTACATCCTTTTATTACCATCATCATCATTATTACTATCCTTATTGACATTGAACATTTGGTAGTTGCAAAATATTGACTTATTTGACAATAGTACCTTTTCACATTATAGGCTTATTACAGGTAAACAGTGATGAATACAGTTTTGTGAATGTGGACATAGCAAAGACTAAATAAATACAACTTGCTGTTAATACCCCTTCAGATATCATTTTTACTATCATAAGCCAGTGAACTTGCTAAATTTATTTATAATAGCTTGCTTACATGGAGCTTTGAAAACATTTTCCATGATGACATAGGAAGTAGTCCTTTCATAAGAAGATCACTTATGCACTTTCCTTGTAGAAATGGGAACATATTATTTTCTAATTTCCATTTCATATTATGAATATATTTCTATGTCAAAAATATACTTCTTATAGCTTTGTAGAATTCCATTTATGGATGGATTTGTGAGTTTCTAAAACTTTCACTAATTATCTTTTTGTGCCTATTCAAATTTCTCTGCCATCATTCTGAAGTATGAAATACTTGTTCCTATCAATTTGACTTTATTGCTGTTCCCCACAAAGAACCCCATATCCATCTCTGTGCCTTTGTTCAAGTTGTCAATCCCATTCCTTCACTTAACTTTTCAAAGTCAGCCCTAATCTTTCTCTTACTTTGCACATTTATCTTTCCCATTGTAATCCCACATCACCTAGCACAGCTCTGTCATACAGCTGGCACTTAAGAATTATATCTGAAATATTTTTGAATTAAAATCTGCTACCTATATTGAATCAGTATGAAAATTGTGCCTCTGTAGGTGGTTAAAACAGAATATTTCTGTTTTTCAGGATTTAAAAATATTCCTTCTAATTTTTTTTGAGTAGTAAGTATATTTGCCTGATTAAAAATCTAGCAGTGGAAAACAGAATGTAGTAAAAAAAAAAAAGTGTCTCTTCAATCCTTGTCCCACAGTCCCCTCTCACAGGAAACCATTTTTATTAGGTTTTTTAAAAAGTTACTTTAGATTTTTAAATGCACATATAAATAAAGACAAATCAAACACATTCGTATTTTAAACCTTGCTTTTTTAAGTTAAAAAAAATTTTGGTAAGCTTTCTATATAAACACATAATGATCTTTCTCATTCTTTTTTGCAGCTTCAGAGAATTTCCTGGCATGCATATACCATAATTTTTTAAAAATTAGTCCCTTAATGATAGATGTTTAGTTTCCAATCTTTGTTATTATTACTAAAGTTATTGTAATAATCAACCTCACACTAATCCAACACTTGTTGAGTAAAATTCCTACAAGTGAAATTGCTGGGACAAAAGATATATGCAGTTTTAATTTTGTTAAATGTTGCCAAAATGCCTTGGTTTGGTTTTGTTTTGTTCTTAGCAGACACAAAACAGTCTTCATTTCTTCCGCACGTTAGAAACATTTTCAATTATAGTTCAGTGTCCCTAAGCTCTGTATCGAGTATTAAAATGCCAACAGCACAGAAATGCTGGGTTGGAGGGAATCCCTGATAATGAGGCACTAAGTGATGGTAGAACTAAGGGTTGAACCAGCTTACACTCCTACGAGCAACTTATGTTTCCCCTCACCTTCAATGCTGTAGAATACTACCTATTTTTGGATCTTTGGCAATCTTAAAGATGAAAAATTATATCTATAAGATCGTAGTTTTAATTTGCACTTCTCTTATTATGAATGAAAATGAGTATCTTTTCAAGTGTTTAAAAGTCCTTGAGTTTTCTTCTCTGCAATGTCCAGTCTTTATCCATTTTTCTATTTGTTTGTTGGCTTTATTCCTGATTTGTAGGAGCTCTTTATATATTAAGGAATTTTGTCCTTTATGTTTAAATGAGTTGCAACATTTCCTCCCAGTTTGCCATTTTGCCTTTCGACTTTGCTTAGGATATTTGTTGCTCTTTTATCATGCAGATAGTTTTACTTTTACATCATTAAATTCATCTATTTTTAAACTGTTAAGCAGTTGCATGGAAACACAGAACTCACTTTACATTAAATAATCTACGTTAGCCAGTGTTGTATTTCCTAGAGGCAGTAAGAAAGCAAAGCAGTGGAATAGAGGCGGAAGGAGGTAAAGGAAAAATTATATATCTAAATAAACAGAACCTCTAAAGATGTTATTTTTCCATTTCAAAATGAAATTCTTAAGATCTTTCAGTTTATCGATCATTTTGTGAGGGGAACAAAATAGATATTTCCACCTCACCCACTCTCTCCTACTCTTGCAAACGGGCAAAGCACACACACACACACACACACACACACACACACACACACACCCTGTACACACACACACCCTGCACACACACAGACAGAGCAAAAACAGAAGAGAAGTGGAATGGACAAGGTGGTTTGAAGTAGACAGCAGGTGCGTAGAATGAAATTTTTGATTTGGTAGCTTATAATCCTAGAAGAAAGAGTAGGAACATCTTTTTCTACACCAAGTAGTACAATGCCAAGAGCACAGAGAAGCTGGGTTGGAGGGAACTCCTGAGAATGAGGCACTAAATGACACATTCCTTTTCTAGATTCTGGACTTTAAATTCATGTAAAGGCTGCTGTAAAGGGAACAGGACTCCAGGAAGAAGTGTCAGTTGTGCTTTCTTTCCCCCCTAGTATAGATGTTTATGGATTTTCTCCCTTCACATCCCACTCCCAAGCCTCCCTCCGCTTTCTTTAAATGCTCTGCCTTTCTTTACTCCATAGTTGAAAAACATGGGTCCAATCTGTCATTTATTATTGTCTTTGCTGGTGACTCTTACATCTAAATCATTGGCCTTTAGGACATAAGTCAACAGACTTTGTCTTTTCTGAGCTGCTGCTCTCCCCTTAACCTCAGTATGTCTATTCAATTTTGTCCAAAATTAATGTCTGAAACAAAACTCATTAAAGCAAAAGCTATTTCTATTTTTCAATTTCATTATTTTCATTTATTCACCTAGAAAGTACTGTGAACTGTGCTCGAAAGGATGATAAAGACAGTCCCTAATCTCAAAGAGATCTCAATTTAAAGGTGAAGACAGATCTGTAAATGTGTCAATGTTCACTAGTAGTAGGAACAGAGTTCTATAAAAGCACAGAGAATGTGGCAATTCTATCTGGAGAAATGAAGAAAATATCAGAGAAGAGGTGACATTTTGGTGTCTCTAAAGGATAAAGTAGGAATTCACCAAATGGAATTGGAGGATCTCAAAGGGCAACAGAACAGAATGTCAAAGGCATGGTGCATTTTAGAAATACTGAAAGTTCATTGTTGGGGGGCACTGAATGGCAAGAGAAGAGAATTAAAAAGTAGATTGGGACCAGTCTGTAAGGGACTTTATATGCCAAGGTAGGGATTTGAATTTAATCCTAGGAGCAGGAAAAGGCCAATGGAAGTTTTCAAAAAAGGAATTAACACAATCTGATTTTTTTTTTTTTAATAGAAGATAACTCTGGTGGTAGTGTGAAAGTTGGATTGGAGACAATGAATTTTGGATTAGAGACCAGAGAGTCTGGGAAGAGGTTATGGGGATTGCATACATCAGGGCAGAAGGACAGAGAAGAGGAGCCCTTTCAGAAGGCAGTTAGAAATTTGGGACTTGAGCTCAGGAGTTGGGGACTGAACAGACAGACCCTGGAGACAACAGCTGCCACACAGATAGCTAGTAACGGTCCCAGTGAAATCTCCTAGGGGTGGCCTCTGTAGAGAAAGCATGTGGAGTAAGAGTCAAGCCTGAGAATCACTGTCATTTGAGAGTCAAGCAAAGGAAGAGGAAAACCCAGCAACGCAGATGGAGAAGGAACAGTAGGAAGGAAACCAGGAAACAACAGGGTTGTGAAAGCCAAGGGACGAGAAGTTTTGGAGAAATGAGAAGTGGTCAACAGTTTCAACAGGTACAAGCGGTCATATAGGATCAAGAATGAAAATGTGCTATGGCACATAGAAATTACTCTTTAAAGAAGTGCAGTGAGCTAGGATAGAAGTAAGTTGGCGCTAGGATGGAAGTAAGTTGGCGCTAGGATGGTGGTAAGTTGGCGCTAGGATGGAGGTAAGTTGGCGGCTGTCAGTAGCTATGGAAAAGGTAAAACGGCAGGGAAGACAGAGTAATTAGGAGGAGGCATGCTTGTAGGAGAAAAGTGAGGCTCTTCCCTCAAAGGAAAGGGAGAGGTGATGGTATAGAAGAGAGATGATTAATGGAATTAGGTTCTAGAGGACAAAGAGAGGGAGAGAGGAACGGGAATGAAGACACGCACATATGGCAGAACCACAAGGCGGGAGCTTGGGCCCCTGACGGGAGCAGAGATGCTTTGTCGGCCTTAGACAATTACCTCCAAACTTGGTTTATGTGGGAAAGAAAGAAACTTCTAACTTGCTATTTAGTGTTTCCTGTCATCTGCAGACAAATGTAATCCTAACTGATACAGGAGAGAAGGGTGTTGAAAAAATAAGCAAGCACCTCTCAAAAGCATGAAATAGCACAGTGTATTCAGAAGACAAGACCAATTCTGGCATGACTAGACTACCAGGTGGGAGGGGTCGAAAAAGAAGCCATGTTTTTAATCACTTGACTATGTTATCTTTCATGCAGTTACATACAATGTATTCAAGGAGTTGAGACTGGATCCTCTAGATTAAAAAAAAAAAAAAAGACACACAAAAGGGTGTTAAGCAAAGGAATGACATCTTCCACATTTCAACTCTGAATAGATTCCTCTAGTCGTAGGCTGGAAGAGGATCATGTGGAGGGGAAACAGGATGTAGTGAGAGTGTTTAGAAACTTCTACTATAGTCCTGGTGAGATCATGATGCCTGCACAGGTGCAGTTATGGTAGGGTTGTAGAGAATGGATAGACCTGAGAAATATTTAGGACTTAAATTATTAGGAATTGGTGACTAATGACATGAGCAAGAAATTCAGGATGAAGCCTGGGTTTCTACCCTGTGTTGCTTTTCTCGATTGTCTCTGTCGGTACTTCAATTCAGGCATGCCACTACCTCATGTATTCACTTAATAAAATTTATTGAGTGCCTTCTCTGAGTCACGTGCTGCAGATACAACAGTAACAAACTAGAAGTGACCTTTGTCCTCATAGTTAGGGATGCCAGTGCTGAAAGCTTCATATTTGATACCTCATTTCATCCTCAGAACACTCTCAGATGTTAGTATTATGATTGTCCCCATTTCTCAGGTGCGGTAACCCAGTCTTAGAAAGTTTAATAATTTGCTCAATGTCACATGGCTGGTTGATAAGTGGTGGTGCCAGGAATCACACACAGATTCATCTTCCTTCAACCATGTATTTAATCACTTGACTATGTTATCTCTCATGCAATTGCATACAGTGTATTAAACAGCCTGACAAGCAGTACAGTGGTTTGGATTATTGCAGCCTCCTACCTGGACACTCTTTCTGCACTTGGCATGCTGCAGCCAAAATTTAGTTTTTCTAAAATGAAAACTGGGGAGAATGGTGGTGTCTTCTCTGATTAAGGGCCCTCTGAGGAGGAAGATGAGGTTTTCAATGGAAAGTGATACATTCAGGTCCTAGATATACTGACTCTGAGATAGCTATGAAACATCCAAATGGAGATATCCAGCAGTAATTTGACAGATGAATCTGAAATTTAGGGGCAAGCAGGGTTGGAGATAAAGCACTTGGTATCACTAGTTCTCAGAGGTCGGCTGAAGTCAAGGCAATTACCGGGACTCTTCAGGGGCTCCTGGAAGTGAGAGGAGCAGCCTGCTGAGAAAAGGGCAGTTGGGTACAGGCTTGAAGAGAACAGAGTAGATTTGAAATAATTGCTTGGAGAAAAAGGAGAGGGACTCAGCCAAGGGCAGTAAAAGATACAATTAAACTATATTTAGGGTTAGGGACAATGAATTTAAAGTGATGTCAATCTGCGTGGTTGGAGGGTTTTCCCCCACAGCAATCAGTAACTCGAGAATAGGAAATTTACCAAAATTTCGGTATTTTGTTAGTTCCTTTCTTTTCTCCCAGTCTGATTTAAGACCTTGCCTGTGAGTTCCCAGAGTACCCTGAATTTACCTGCTAATGAACACTTGACCCATCAGATTCTATTTAAGTCCATCTCCCCTTTGGACTTTGAAATCTTCAAAAAGTCTTTCAAGACTTAGAAAACCTTTTTTAAAAATCATTTTTGTTCCCAGCAACTTGCACAGCACTCTTTGTATCCTTTCTCCAGGTTAGCCTGTGAAGTCTCTAAGGGCAGCAACTGTCTCAGGCACAGCATGTGCTCATTAAACATTTGTGAGATTCGATTGACTTTAATCTGTAGGACTTGATGCGGAAACTAACCAACTATCTAAAACTATCAAGCAGCGCTTTTTAAGTTTTCAGACTTGGAATAAAGTCTCTCCTCTCCGCCTTTCATTTTCTGCTTTTCATTAAGAGGTAATTAGGACACGTCCACCCTGGTAGGTGCCACTTTGTCTTTGGAGTCTGGGCCCTGCTGGCAGCTCTTTGGGCTCTGTGACCGTGGATGAGTTACTCAGCATTTCTTGGCCTTCTAAATCCTCATTAGTAAAACTCAAGTCATCAGACCTGATGTCCCTTCTCCTTCTAAAATCCAAAGATTCCATGACACCTGGAAGACCTTTAAGCCACTTCCAAGAGCCACTGCCTTATAAAGTGCAGTTAAAACATGGGCTCCGTGTTTCCCTATTGGAACATGGGCAAATAGATCTCTCTCCCTATAAGACTGGGTTATAATCCACAAAGCATATCACTTCGGAAATGAAGACACTGACACTTTGATTATTGCCTTGACCACTGGTTAAAACATTTTATCAGATACAAGTTTGTTTTCAATGTAGGTTTACCCAAAAGTCAAGTGAAAGGGCACCGTGGTTCGCTTTGATAGTAAAAAGAGAAGAAAGCTGGAAAAATGTGAAGCATCAGCTTGGATCTCGTATGTACTTCGGTAACACTTTCCTTTTTTTTTCAGATGAGAAATCAAAGAGTGTAAGTGACTCAAGATTATAGAAGCACTAAATGTTTGCAAGGCACTAGAACCCAAGGCTCCCAATCACATACTTTTTTTTTTTTTAAACAACCAAATCGGTCAAAAATCCCTGAAAGGCAAAAACAGATGAAGGTGAAATGCCAGTTGGCTGAGTTTAAACAGAGACCCCACTTTGTTCTTTCCAGGTTCGATAATAAACAATTCCAGTGATTAGCATGAAGGGCTTCAGATGAAACATGCTGACTCCTAAACAAAAATATTTGCATTTTTGCACCACGGTCAGTAAATCAACTGTAAAAATTAAACTGAAAACAAGGAGAATTAGCAAACCCAGAACACAATTTTCCTTCACTCTTTTGGAAGACAGATTGAAAAAAACTGAACGAAATCCCCGCGGCTCCCTTCATTAGCAGCCAGGGCGGTGAGCCCCATTGTAAATCCCACTTATAAAGGCTCATGGCTACCTGCAGAGCCTAGGAGTACCAATCACATTAGTGAAGACACCAGATGACCAAAGGGAGCCGTGAGGGTCTGGGAAAGCTGGTAAACAAAAGGCAGCATTCCAAATGAATGCCATTGCTACAGCCTGCATTGTAAAATGCCTGGGATTTAAGAACCCTAAAGCAGATTAGCTTAAGGCAACAAAAGATTCAAGTGAGATACAAAGAACTCATTTTGACATATTAAGAAATTATCTTCATTAGATCATCAGGTACTTAAGTGCAATTATTAAAAAAAAAAAAAAGTAATTCCACCTAAGTTGCGTGTTTGAGGTAGTGAAGCCTGGAAGAATAAGGATCAGAAAATGGTTCATGACCAACATTCATAAACCAGACACATGGACCCTTCTCCTTTTTCATTTTCCTGACATTTTAAAGGCTTATAATAACTTTAAAATTTGTTGTGCGCGTCATTTCAAATTTACCACTCTGCTTACCGGTGCTACTTTAAATAACAACTAGAAAAACTCAAATCTCTCCAATGTAAGTGATTTTTTTCTTCTACATTGTTGCCTCATTTACAAAGAAACTAAGTAACCTTCTGGGTATGAGTGGCCAACAGGAAAAGAAGCAAAACATTAGGACATGGTATCATTTCCTGAACATTTTCCATCAGTTGTTTTGCTTTTGTTACAGTTTAAACTCAGATACAAATTATTTATTTATTTATTTTGGAAATTTTACTTTTTATGAAAAACTAAAACATCCATATGGTAAATAATTCAAACAATACAACAGACAGATACAATTTAGACCCTTAAATTTGAAAACGTGGAAGGAAAATTTTTACTTCCATGTGGAGAAGGCTGAGATTTGTTATCTGTTTTCTTATGGGGGGGCAGTTAAGAAATTATGTCAAATAGATTTAATAACCTCCAATAGTGTTTGCTGTTTTTATTCACTATTTATTTATTCATTTTATTCTATTACCTACCCTGAGAAAATCTTTGTTGAGAGGCACTATATAAGGAACTTCCTAAGAGACTTGAGGCATGTGGACCGATGGCCTAACTGGAAGACAAAGATATATATAGTGAAGAAACCAAGGAGAATCCTAGGGAAAAACAGCATCGAGAAAAGTGATCACAGCTCTGGATGGAGGCAACCCACAGCCAAGTGAGGAGAACTCGATCAGTCCTGCTGAGCTGTGTGCCCAGAGAGGCTCTGAAAGTCACCCTGCTGGTCAGATGGTGATGGTGGTATGGGTAGAAAGCACAGAATGAGGAATCAGGAGTCACAGTGAGGAAGAATAGAATGGACGTTCCCATTTGTTTCAGCAACTGCTGCAGCATGGGCTCTATTTGACCTGAATGTAACAAAACAGAAATTCTGGCTGCAATGACTACTGATTTTTCCTGATGAAACCAGTGTGGCCACTGAGACACCCGATAAGCTCAGAATCATTTAGATCAGTGTTTTTCGCAAAGTCTAGTTCAAGGACTGCCACAGAATCACCCGAAGAACATATTTACTGTGTACATTTCTCAGAGATTGACGAGTCACTGGTTCTAGAGAAGGACTGAGAAATCTGAATTTTGAATACGCCAGAAAGCGTTGCCAGATATAACAAATAGGAAACCCTAACCCAATATGATTCTATGACATTGGAGTTTGAAAACCACTTATTTGAGTTTAAAAACGAGAGAGAAGAGATCAAAAGCGTGTATGATTGTTAAACAGGATGCTTATTTGTAACAGCCAAATACATTAAAAAGAAATTTAAAAGCCTTGCTGCCTGATCCTAGGACTGGATATTAGACTGCCTTGTGCTTCAATCTCCTCCTTTGGAAAATGGAAACAAACCCATGATGGTGCCTAGTAAGCCCCTTGCCATTTTGTGGTTATGCTCAAAGGAGGTGCCTGAGGGCACAAGAGACTTAGAAAAGGCCATTTTGCCATGACAACAGAAACTTCCTCCAGGGATAGGCATCATGTCCAACTGGCCACCATTTCTTGGATGCCTGTGGCATTTGACCTTCACCTTTTCCTCTCAGGCTGGCCCTAGCAGGGAGCATGAGCATTAAAAGTAAAAATCATACTGCCTTTTAATTTTTACCCCCAGGAGATAAATATTTTTTATTTGCTATCACCCATTGATGTTTTTCTTTGCTGTCTTTCCCTTAGCTTTTTAAAAATATATATTTTTATTGAAGGATAGTCAGTTTACAATGTTGTGTCAATTTCTGGTGTACAGCATAAAGCTTCAGTCATACATGAATATACATATATTCATTAAACATCAAAACCAATGTGGAATAAAGAAGTTGTGATTATATATATATAATGGAATACTACTCAGCCAAAAATGAAATGGTGCCATTTGCAGCAACATGGATGGACATGGAGATTATCATACTAAGTGAAGTAAGCCAGAAAGAAAAAGCAAAATACCACATGACATCACTTATATGTGGAATCTAAGAAAAGTTACACAAATGAACTTACTTACAAAACAGAAACCAACTCACAGTCATAGATAACAAACTTATGGTTACCGGGGGGAAAGGATGGGGGTGAAGGATAAATTGGGAGTTTGGGATTTGCAGATACTGACTTCTATATATAAAATAAACAAGGTCCTACTGTACAGCACAGAGAACTACATTCAATACCTTGCAAGAGCCTATAATGAAAAAGAATATGAAAAGAAATATATATGTATATGTATAACTGAATCACTATGCTGTACACCAGAAACTAACACAACATTGTATATTTCAATTTAAAAAATAAAATACACCTTTTAAATTAAAAAAATAAAAATTATAACATTGTTTATCCACTAGGATTTAAACTGTAAAACCTGGGGAAAAATCAATCAATTGGAACACTGAGAAAACCAAAGAATCCCAACAACGTACCTGGAAATAATGTTCTCATAAAAATTCATAAAAATCATTGGGATGAAACATTATGCTTAGGATCCAAAGGAAAAAAAACTAACTCCTCTAGGTCTCGTATTCTGCTTTTCCTTTCAAAATGGCTTTTAACCAAACTTTAAGTAATGATCACTGGATTCTGCCCGAGATGAAGGGTATGTTTCTAAAGAACACCGTGCAATGTTCAACTACGAAAATAAGAGGCATCAGGTCTATAGAATTCTGAGATAAAGGAGGCTGCAAATGATACTCCCATTTCATGGAAAAGTTAAACAGAAACTGCAATATTATTAAATACCAATTATTAAAGTATTTCATTAGAGAAAGAATGCCAGAAAGAAAGGGGGTCCTCAGAAAGTGGTCCAGGAGCACAGGGGGAAGAGGTGGGATTAGAAAGACATATGGGGAGTCTGCAAAGATACATCTTGATGACTGGCAGTATCCTGGTGGTTAGTAAATGCCAGTGCACCTTAGAAACCGTGGTACAGCTGCCTGAGACGTCTTGCTCTGGGCTGCCAAAGTTGATGTATGCCATAAAGGGAGATAAATGGGAAAGTCAGTCACATTAAGTAGAGCTCAGGCACACAAATAAGTACCATCTGACTCCGGGTAAAGAGGACCCAGCAGAACTTGTTTGCTTACTCAAGATTTCTGGCTGCATCCCTGTCACAAGGTCCTGTCACCTTACTACTAGCAGGTATGTGGGAGGCTGGGTCGAATGCCATCGGATGTCATTCCCAATGCTGAGAGCTTTATTTTGTCTGTTTCCATATAATGATGCTCTTGGACTGAGAGCAGCCAGGGTCTTTCCTTACTATAGCTACACCAATCACTTCACAAGCAGAAGGAAGACACCTGATTCACACGACGAGGCATAGCAAAGGGAGCATGTGAACTTTCAAGAGAAGAGGAAGCTTTGTACCAGATGTGAAGAAGTTAAGTTTATTTTTCCATTTAGCTTGTTTATTTTAGTAAGAAGGAAGGAGACGGTGGCTGCTTCCCATTCCAAACTGCTCCGGGAATGACTTCTCCTTTTCTCTTAATAAATGAACAAAGTTGGCTATTGCGGTTTCCAGGGGGATCTGGAAAGGAGGCAAGTCACTAATGATTACATTTCATCTATAGCTGGTTTAACCTTTGAAACCTGCCAATCAACAGAAAAGACCAAGAGAGGAGATCAAGGCAGCCTCGCTCATCGTTATAACATTCTCTCTGTTCAGACGGAAAATGATTTATTAAGGAAATTATTTTAAGGAAATGCAAAGCACATTATAGGGATTTTAATCCAGGTCTCACAAGATTCACATAAACATTTAACAGCTGAGAAACTCCCAAGTCTTAGTTTATTTTGCCTTTTAGTAATTGTGTACAAGAGGTAGAGTGATAGAGCTTCTACATTTAAAACAAAATAACCAGAGAAAAACATCTTTTGTCCTTGATTCATCTATCCTTTCACATTATTTCGGTCTGACACACCATCTGCTTCTAAACTGGTATATATGCAAAGACACATGCTCTCTTTTTCACAAATTATTGGAACGTTCCTCTTAACGCTAAAGGTAGTATATGCTATGAATAAATAATACAAAATACACCAGAAAACAATCATTAGTATTTTGATCATGTACTCATTATCAAGAAGGCCAGGCTACAAAACATTAAATGATCTTCCCTTATTATCCATTAAAAAAAAAAAAAGCTTACCTCCTCTCCTTCCCCCATTGTATCCCTCATCCCACTTCTTACAGGAAAACAAAGAACACCATCACTAAGATTAATGGAGCATCTTTTTAGATTCTACGTATAAATGATATACACTGAATCACTATGCTGTACCAGGAACTATCACAACATTGTAAATCAACTATACTTCAATTTTTTTTAATGGAAAAGGAATAAAACACTAAAAAAAAAAAAAAAGATTAATGGAGCATTGGTGAAGTATTTTAGGTACAAATGACCCACTCTTAGGTACTGCCAGAACAGCTCAGCAAGGGTTTTGGGTGGAGAAAACCTGAAGTTCTTTGCCATTGAATTCATTCAGCTGGTGGTGATGAACTGATTGTTCTCCTTTGATGATACGGTCAAAGAGACAAAGAGGGAAACATTTTCTATCACTGACTATATATTTTTTATTAATCAGTGAACTTTTTTTTTCTTTGAATGTTCTGTGTCACTGAGATGTATTATCTCCACTTTTAATTAAAGCCCTCTCAAAGCGTAACTCATCCTGGTAAAAGAGAGGGTTAGAGTGGTAGAACAGGATGATTTTTCTCTCAGAAAGACAAAATACAAATGTATTTATAAAGGAAGGAGGACAAGGATTGCATCTACCCCCAGACTTTTATTTCTTGGAATTGTTTCTTAAACATATGTGTTCAAGGAAACCATCACTTTAGTTTATCAGCTTCAAAAACTCAAACTGAAAATAGATTGGTAATATATCAAATTTTAGATCCTGCCTGAAAGTCAAAAATCCCAAACTTTGAACTTAAATCTACTCACCTAAGTATCACTATCAAGTGTGAATTGAAATAAAATTCACTTACTCACTTGGTCTTGGCTATAAATTCTCACAAAGATCTGTATCTTGTCCTCCAATTACTACAGTTACTACAAAATTTACTAACATCAGCTAATATTGAATGCTCAGTTTAAAGATTTTTCTCCCATGCAATCTAGTAGTTGATTTTTATTTAAAACCATGGAGTAGCTACCATTTTACAGCAGTAGTGTTGGGGCCCCAGAAAAAGTAGGGAAGACGTTTCTGGAGTGAGATGGTCTCTGGAGTGAGATGGTCACTGCAGATCTATTCTTAAGGCTCAGATGGAAGAGCCCGACCCTGGTGATACATATTCACAGCCTCTGAAACAATACATTCTCACACAATATATTTGATACAATTAGTAAGTAAGTGTGCCTGTGTGTGTGTGTGTGTGTGTGTGTGTGTGTGTGTGTGTGTATACAGTAGTGCCTCCTTCCAAACATCAGACTTCTGGGAATCCTCAACCACCTAGCCTAGAACCAGTCAAGTACCCAGAAATAAGAGAAAAATAAAATTCTGCAGTGATGTAGCAAAAGGAATGTAACGGGTTTGTACTGTAGGTACAGGTTACCCCAGGTGTAAAGCAAAATAGCAGTTTACCAGCAACGTGATACACAGATTCCAAGGAGAAGGGATAATTTATCTGCAGGGAAGAGACTTTAGTAAAAGTAGACAATAAAAAATAAAGATACGGCTGCTCAGGCCTCGTAGTGTAGTGGCAAATAACCCTCCACTAAACACTTCAACAGTCATTGAGGACACTGGTGTATTTTGCACAGCACAACAGTGGGTCTTTATAATTAGGACCCTGAGTAAGTTAATGTGCATTATTTAAAAGACAGAGTATTAAGTAATGTATTTTAGTAAGATCTTTCACTAAAACAAATTTTTTTTTTTTTAAGTTTCAAGGCTTCAGTTATCTGGAAAATAAAGTTATTTGAAAAAACTTTACTATTGTTATATTTTGTGCAATGTATTTTGTCTCTAACTCAAAGTTTTTTCTGAATGCTGATTTGTTATGCTCAGAGAGGTTTCAAGGAATGTAAATATTTTAAATAGTATCACTATTTACAAGCATATTAAATTATAAAACAAAGAGTTGATTTTTTTTTCAGGACACCTTTTCAGATTATAGGATTAGTTGCCCTGCTAAAATCTGTGTTTATTAATCTGTTGTACACGTTTTACGTTGCACTCAAGCATCTCTCCTACATTACTATAACAATATGCCATTCCTTGCTTGTAATAAGTTACCACTTATACTATGATTATGTTATTTTAAAATCTGATGCACAAACTTGGGTACTAAGATCTATGAAGAGATTTGTGTGAGGAACAGGAGGAGGAGTTGCTTGAAACAAAAATTTCTGATTCATTAATTACCTGTTGAGCGTCACAATGTCATGGATGTAATCCAACGGCCTTGGAGGATGCTTAGAATAAGATTTCAGAGTAGCTGAAATCTTTAACTCTCTTTCTTTGAAAATCTTCTGTCACAAGTCAGAAGGATAATGTCTCTTTTCACCCAATGAGAAAGCTGTTCTCACACGAGCATAATTAATCTTCTGACACCATGACAAAGAAATTCCTTAAAAGGATTTCTCCGATTTCCTCTCAAGACAGAAGATTGTCTTTATCCATCATCTGCTCTTCCTGATCCCTTCTTTTTGAATATCCACATCAGCAGAATTGTCCATCAGAAGAGCCAGCAGGAGGGAAATCTCTGCATGATTGATAAGGCCCCGATGCTCTGCAGGCCTATTTAAGTGAGAGCATCTATTGTTGCAAACTTACTTTACAGCAGTTAAACAAATATAATAGTCACCAATTCAACCATTGTGCGGCTTAGACTTGACTAAAACTACTAAGTGAAGTTTGCTCATGACAAGGCACTGATTTTGAAGCCAGATAAAAACTTTGCAGATAAGTTAGCCTGATGGCTGCTTAAAGAAAGTTCTCAAAGGTATGCAACAGTATACATATATTAGGAAGTGTTACAGATTATACTGTATGTAGATGTGCATTCCCATTACAAAAAAACCACAAGAAAACCGGGGTACTTCTTATCCTAACAGTCACTCAATACTTCTTACCTACATCACGGTTAGCTGGAAAGAACTTCCACAAAACTGCATGTGTTATCATCCCCCCAAAATCAGGTGGGACAAAGAAGAAAGTACTACAAACACATCCTGAAATTGTTTTTTTTTCAGAGTCAGCTAAGTAAAGATTTTTAAAGAGAGATGTAGGTATCTCTGTGTTCTTATTCTCATCTGTGAAAGAAAACCGAAGGCCATTTGAGATTCCTTGTGAGTACCTGCGACTTCCTTGGGTGGAACTCATGCACCAGAGCACCATCAGTTCCACGTGGAGAAGCAGGGCATCCCGGGCAGAGGCCCAGTCACGGGCAATGCACGCCTGGCTCCACTCACAAAGCAACCTACACGAAACGGAAACAGGTCCAGAAACCTCACTAAGCTGTAAGAGCACACCCAGTATCAACAGCAGAGGTTACAGCATGCTCTGTGTTCTTCATGGATGCTTCCAAGAGAGACCACTTAAGCCCGGACACCAGCACACACTGACACCATATGTTCTTGTTGCACCAGAATGACCTTGACTACTCAGTTCTGGACGCACCCTGTGAAAATATTTGTTTATCCTTCAGCCCCCAAACAGTGAGGCCAGCCGATAGCCAGGGCCCCAGCTCATTGATGCTCCTCTGGGCACTGTTAGAAGGACAGGCTGCCACTGCCTGACCCACCGTGGGGCTTCTTCTCCAGCTGACCTGCCTCCTCCAGCAAAGGAGAGCCACTGACAGCTGGCCCAAAGCCAGGACCCACGTGTTCTGTAAAGAGTGGCTTGGTTTTGGTTTTTCTTAAATTACAGAGTTACATTCAGAATTGATTATCCCTTTGGAGATCAAGGAAAAAGAGTTCTATCCAGGATAAAGACCTAGGAAGAATCCTTGTGGATAAAGATTCTAAGCAGTTTGAATGTAGAATATACCCCAGAGTCTGAATATAGAGAAACTGGAAGCCAACAGAGAATGACCTGGTAATGAAAGTAACACAGGAGAGAGGACCAGATGGAGAAGGCAGGCGAACAGCCCGGAGGGGACTCTGAAGTGTTCCCTCACCCGCCGAGGACCCGCAGATCTCTCAAGGGCTCACATCGCCAACAGCCAGCTCCACCGGGTTGGTTAATAGTTCTTTTGTGAACGACTTGTCTCTGCAACCAGACTGTGTGTTGGAGTGGGAGTCGGGGTGGGGCGGGGGGTAGGCAAGAATCAATCCCCGTATTTCTGTTTGCCAATCATACAGCATCTCGTCAAGATCAACAAACACTAACTGGTTAGAAGGGAACTTGAGAAACAAGCCACTAAGGTTGCCCAAGGCCAGGTGTGTAGGACCCAGGAACGGGACAGGTAAACCTTCCTGTACACTCTGGGTGGAAAAGCAATGAGGGCCTTGAGATTAAGTCCAAGTTCAAGATATAGAAAACAAACTAGTGGTTACTAAACTGGAGAGGGAAGGTGGGGGGGGCAAATTAGGGATATGGGATATTAAGAGATACAAACTACTATGCATAAAATAAACAAGCAACAAGGATACACTGTACAGCACAGTATACATACTATATAGCCATTTTCTTGTAATAACTTAATGGAGTATAATCCGTAAAAATACTGAATCACTATGCTGCACACCTGAAACTAATGTAATACTGTAAATCAACTATACTTCAATTTAAAAAGTCCAAGTTCAATAGGATTATTTTCTTGCCTACAATGAACCTTGGAGTTAAATCCTTGATGAGAAAACCCTACCAGTGTATACAGGAAATAGCCGTGCCTTTCTCTCAATTTTGCTGTGAATCTAAAACTGCTCTAAAAAATAAAGTATTTTTTTAAAAAGCCAAAACAAAACCAAACCCACTAGTTTTCACAAAAACTAAGCGGAAAACAAACATTTCATTCTTTGGTCCATTACAAATTTTTAACACTACTTATGTTCGTCGTACTGCCTTTAGATTAAGACATGTATTGACCAGATCTGAGCTCCCCCACGTCCAAGGGTGCACGTGATTCAGTCTCTCTTGGCCTCAGTTACCTCATCTGTAAAGTCGGAATAATAACGGTGTCTACATCTTACAGGGTATTGTTGTGAAGATTAAATGTAAATCCTGACCAATCCCCGGTACCTCCTCTAAAAACTAAATAAATCAACCTAATTACTTCCCCTCTATCAAAAACAAAAATAAAAACAAATGTAAATCCTGACATTTGGCAAACACTCCATACAAAATGATGGATTAGTCCTCATTCTCTGTTGCACCTTTTCTCCCCTCAATCGCACAGCTCTCTGAGTGGACACATCCAGCTCTATTTCTGGGAGTTTATCTTCACACACATGTGATACAGTGGCCTTTGGTGCTGAGGAAGGAGCAGGCCCAACAGACTGAGCTAAACAGAGAGCTACTGACAGAAAAGAATGAGGAAATTAAGCAGAACAAGCAAAGAACAGGGCAGGCCAGGGTGACACGGGGCTGGCAACGGACAACTTCTCAGGACTCCATTTGAATGATCGCAGGCCTGTGTGTGCCTCCTTCTGCCTCATCAGCTCAGCTTCACCACCTGGTTTCCTGGTTATCTTGGCACTGTTTCCAGCTTGGGGTCTTACTGGGATACACAAAGCACATTCTGTACTTGTTTTTATTTCCACTCAATTCAACGGAAACTTATTTTGTTCCTGTACTCACCACACGTTGCGACAGATGGCAAGGATACATTTGTGAATAAAACCATACCATCCAGAAGGTCATAGCTCAGAGGGACCACGGGACAATTACATACAGTGTAAGAGAGAACATGCATAGTATTCATGCAGCCTGGAGTGAAGGTGGGGGCAGCACTTGGTTAGGACTTCAAAGATGAGCATGAATTGGCATGACAGAGAAGGGTGGGGTTTCACATCCAAAATCTGGGGGGTAAAGAAGTAGGTGTCACTTTGTGCATGTCTGAGTAGTGGAGTGCATGAAGGCAGAATGCCAAGTGTTAGGCTAGAGAGTGAAGCTAGGTTAGGAAAGGCAATTAGGATTTTAAAGAAAACAATTTTAAGAGATAAAGGGCATCCTTAAAAACTGTAGGCAAAAGGACATGACCAGATTTGTTTTTTGAAAGGACAATTTACAGGACCAAATGGAAGACATTGGAATGGGAACAGGAAGAGGAACCATCAAAAAGCAGACAGCTTGGGAAGGACAAGATTTAAATGGTCTGTCAGGACACAATGAAGGGCTAACAAGAAGGCGGAGGGTGTAGCTCAGTGGCAGAGCATATGCTTAGCATGTACAAGGTCCTGGGTTCAGTCCCCAGTACCTCCATTAAATAAATAAACCTAATTACCTCCCCATCCAAAAAGAAAATTAAAAAAAAAAAGACAATGAAGGGCTAACAAGGAGAGTCCTGGAGATGAGACGCCCCTTTCTCAAGATTTACGAAGGACGCTGGATGAAATGTGAGGAAGGGGGAAACACTGGATAACTGGGAAGTGTCGAATTTGAGCACTTGAGTAAATTTCATGCCATTAATTTGGAGAAGAGTTGCCCTGTCTACGTGTATGTGAATTTGTAAAATAACATGCCTGAAGGCCTTTTGTATTTTGTTTTCCTTATTTAACATCACACTGAAAATTAATTTATTGATTAGTTTCTGTTTTTGTGTTTTTATGGGTTTATTGTGGGTTCCAGTTCTTTTTTTAGTTAGTTTTTTAAACTGAATATAGTTGACATATAACATTGTGTAAATTTAAGGTGTACAATATGTTAATGTGATGCACTTATAAATTGTCATATGATTGCTGGAAGGTCCTTTGTTTGCCCTATGTCACTAACATCTGGTTTCCCCAGGAGAGAATTTAAGAGTAGATTAAAAAAAAAAAAAGAATAGATTGAAACCTTAGGAAAATAACATTTTTCAGTTTGTCTTTAATAAGGTATTCCCTTACTCTTACTTCCTTTCCAAAGGAATCCTATGACACCCACTATAAATTCTAATTTTAACGGTTGCTCCAGAAACTCGAAGTTTCATGGTTTATTTCATAAACTGAAAAGCTCAATGGATTTTGTGTCTAGACCAGTCTTTAAGGATGAGACAGCTAGGTGAAAAAAGAGAAAAAAAAAGAGAAGAAGAGCAGACATCTGCCAAAAGGTTACATGTGCCAAATGGGGAATGAGAGCATGGTTGGGGGGAAGAGGAAGAAGGAACAACAGGCTGGTTGACTTTACTGCTAGGAAAGCTTCCAAATGGGGCAAACTTGCTTAATGATCAGCTTCATACGTTAGTGGTCCAGGTCAAAGAGAACACGGATAACTTTTCAGAAGGTAGCAGCGGTCAGCGTCTCACATTCTTGGTTTATGGGCATCCGTATCAGATTAAAAGATGACCTGTATTAACAATTAACTAACATGTTTCAAATGTGAACAAGATTATGACATTTTAATGAAAAGCAATTTGGTTTACTCGCTACACTACATGATTTACCCAACACACTCATTTTGATAAAAAGTATATAAAATTGCTACTCAGAGTGGGGAGGGACTGTGGACCAGATGGCTGGAGCTCCAGCACTCAGCGATCTTGGACCATGAGGTGTCTTTACAGTAGAAGCCACACATAGCAGAGCAAAAGATGAAAAGAGCCTGGGACCATCTCAGGCCTACACTGCCTCCCCTGGGATTTCCTAAAAGTGAGAGACAAATAATTTCTCTTTTAACTAAGCCACTATTTCTTAGTTCTTTGATACTCATTGTCAAACCTAATTCCAACAAAAACAACTCCTTTTAACATTCTTCCTATATTATCCTAGGGACTTTTTTGGGGGGAGGGTTAGTTTTTGTGTATGTGTGTGTAATTTCTCTCACAAAAAAGTAGGTATTATATTGTACACACTGCTCTTTTTAAAATCAATTTACGATGTTTTCCTAAAAAATTGTCTAACATAATTTTTGAAGATTATCATAGAATTCTACCATATGAATGTACCATCATTTATATAACTAGTTTCCTATTTGTTTAAAACTACTTACATTAACAGTGGACTCCCTCAATTTATTATAATTTGTTGAGGACCAAAAGTTACATGGCCGTACCTGCACAACAAGCCAGCACAGTAAATATTCTCTGCCATGTTGTGACGAGCTGTGTGGCCATGATTCCTCCCAATTTAATTTCTGTCCAAGTTGGATTCAAGCATAGAAAAGAGGTACAAAGAGAAACCTAGGAGATATTTGCTTGTTTGTCCAACAAACATGAAGAACAGCAGATACTGGTGCCAATCTGTATAAACTCATGATAACTAATATTTTATCAAACAGCTTCAGACTAGAAGGTTCACCCCCACAAAAACACTATCTTTATAAACTCTGTGGCAACTTCCCTAGCTTATCTGGACAGAAATGGATAAGACATAAATAGAATTTCTCTACTAATTAGGTAAATTAGGAAGCTCAAAAATTATAAAATTATTGCCTGAACTTGACATAAAATAAAGATCAATAAAACATACCCTTACCAATATTTTTATTTAAAATCATTCTCAAATCCCAGTGAGTGTCCTGAGAGTGATGAAAAGTCAGTCCTGTGTATTAAGTCATCAGAATCTACAGCTCTACCACAAGGTAGTGACAAGTGCTGTCCAGACCTGTAACCCTAGGAGCCAGGAGCAGTCTTCACACGCAGCGACTAGCTTACGTCAGGTAAGGTCTCCTTCTAGAGCAAGACAGTCGAGTAATTCCCCTTGGACACACTTTCAATAGTAAGGGTTAAAACAAAAATTATTTTCTGGTTGATTTTTACACAAAAATTGCCAGTTACCTAGAATTTCTAGTTACTGGTTATTTTAGTGTATGAGTAACAACTTTCATATTTCACCAACATGTAACTCTCCCCTAGAACACCGTGGCAATAGGGATGCGTCTGCACTCAACCACCCACAAACAGAGTTCCCTGAGGCGGCTTTGACTCTTACCTGGAATGATAGGGTAATAACAGTGCTTCTCCAGTTACATTCAGTAAACATGAATTGAACATCTGTGTGCTGAGTGTACAGTCATTTCATTAAATAGTATTTGTAAGAAGCATTAAGTATGTACATGCCCAAAGTTTCCAACAATTCAAATACAGTAACAACTTCTCTTTCTAGGGGTAATTGACCCAGAATTCTCAACTACTGGAAGACAGTCCAGTACCGAAAAGTAAGCAAACAAGTATACAAACACAACAGACAGTACAAAGTTCACATTCTAAAAGTATTTACACTTAACTCAAGGGGAGCCACTCAGGCACTCACCCAAACTTGTTTCCTCTCATTGTAGACATAGTTGGAGGAAGTTTGCTTATATGATTCCTTGCTTTTGACAGATTAAAAGGAATGAGATGCTGGGGCAAGGACGACGACAGTAAAACAAAACAAAATAAAACAAAATTGAAGCTTTACATCTAACACTGATAATGAAGACAGAAAAATAATTTTAAAAAGGAGACAAGGAGAACTTAAAATATGCAACAACCTGGAGCCATTTAGTTTAGGAGTACATGGTTCTGGTCTATACCTTGGTCCAAAACTAAGATGCTGAAAATAACCAAAACAATCAATAAACATACATTTATTAAGCAATTAATAATCCATAATAAACTTTTGAAAGATGTCTATAAAATTGTTACTGTTTAGAATCTAAGCATCTTAGAGAACAAATTCTAAAGGTCTTCTACAACTAAAATGTTCTATATATTTATGATTCTCTGGAAAAATCAGGAACTCTTTACATCCCAATGATACGGTTATATACTTCCTCTAAAAATGAAAAATAATACTATTTTAGTAGGCAGTGTACACTCACAGCAATGTATATTTTTAAAAGTAACTTTTCTTCCATCTAAGACCTCTCCTTAGGGACAGCCAATATTACCAGTTTCTTGTTTATTCTTCTGAGGGAAGATGGAATATAATTGTAATATGAATACACACACATGTGTGTATATGTGTGTGTGTGTGTGTGTGTGTGTATATATATATAAATGTATGTTATGTATTGACACATGATCGCATACTACAAACACTCTTTTGTTGGACATCTTCACATACCAGAATATAAAGAGCTTCTACATTCCTTTTTTCTGATTGAACAGTATTCCAGATTGATTTAACCAGTTCATTAGTGAGTATCCAATCTTTGGCTATTACCAAGAATCCCACAATGATTAATTGTATATGTGTACCTCAGTAGGGTAAACATGTACCTCAGTAGGGTAAATTCCTACAAGCAGAATTTCTGGGTATGTAAATTTTTGATAAATATTGCCAAATTGTTCTTCATACAAATTAGATTAACTTCCACCAACAATGATTGAAGATGCCTGTATGTTCACCATAACTTTACCCACAGAATCACAACTTACAGAACTCTGATTACTTAACTGGAAATTAAATGGAAAAAAAGTATTATTTCATTGAAAATTGAAATGGAAAAACAATAGCTCACTGCAATTTTAATCCATATTCCTCAAGTAAGTGAGGTTAAGCACCCTTTCAAGTTTAAGAACCATTTTAAGCCCCTTTCTATGAAACGTCTCTTCATATTCTTTATCCACTTTTCCACTTTTTATTGGCACTCTTCACAAATTAAGGGAACTAGCCATTTTGTCTGTGACATGAATTACGAATATGTTTCCAGTTTATCATTTATCTTCTGACTTTCCACTATACTGTTATACAATTCTTTTCCTATATAGTTGAATTGATCAATCTTTTGTTTTCAAACTTAAAAGATCCTTCCTAACTTAGATTAAGAAAAAAATTCCATGTTTACTACTATAACTTTTACACTTAGATATTTAATTCATTTGTAATTTATTTTGGTATACAATATAGAACATGGATAATTTTATTGTCCCAATTGCGTCCAATTAACTTAGGCTCATTTACTGAACAACGTAATTTCTCACTCTGATTTGAAAGGTTCTCTTTATTATATCTTAAACTCCAGTATGTATTTGGGTCTCTTATAAAGAAATGACTTCAATGTTATATTTGTCATAGCTTCTTACGTGTTTTAATATCTGAGATTGTCATCCACAACAATTTTTATTCAAAATGCTTTTTTAATTTCTTGCTTCATTTTACATATGAACTTTAGGATCAGCTTTCTGGTTCAGAAAAGTTATTTTGTAATTTTTATTGTGATCTCATTACATTTACACATTAATCTAGGGAGATTTTATCTGTTATACAGATATCAGATTTCTTTTGCCTGTTATCTATATGTATTATTTTCTCTGTAATTCCCATTGTTGAATATGCACGAAGAAGTTCTGAGTTTCATACGCATTAGATTTACACTATTTTGAGTTTTCTAAATTTTAGGTATTGGAAGGTAGAGACCAATTACAACTGTGTTTTGACCCATTGATGTGGCCTTGTTAATAAGGTCACACTAGTTCTTTGGAAGAATCTTGACCAGATTCTTTTGAGAGGCACAAAATTAAAAGAATGTAGAAAGAACAAGGCATAACTTTTAAGGCCACTCTGCTGTCTATATCTGCGGAGAAAACAAAAGCAAAAAACCCGTAAGACTCCCTAAGGATCGTGGAATCCTCACCTGAATTTACGGACTGTTCCACTATTACTTGTTTTTAGTCTTAACTTCCTTCTTATGCTGCAGCCTGATCAAATGGTTCAATCTAAAGATTCTCTAGACATTATCAAACACTTCCAACATACCTAGTTCTGAAATGGCTATTTCCACAGGTATCAGCTCATTTAACCCTTACACCAGTTCTGGGGGACATTCCTTTATTCTCGTTTTCTATCTGAGGAAACAGATCAGCACGGTTAGGGACTTAACCAAGGTTACTCAGACAGAAGCAGTCACACTGAAACTGACTCCAGGTCAGCTCAATGGCTCTTCACAGAGCTGGGGAGAATATGAGTAGGAGAGCCTGCTCCTTAGTCCCAAGAAAAACAGCTGATAAACTCAGACTTATTTTACAATTACAAAATTATCCTATGAATGAGTTTGCAATTACTTTTTTAAACACTATATACCTTGGGATAGGGCGGTTTTTAAAAAAAGTATTAGGAAAAAAGAGGCCTATCTCAATTAACAAGCTAGTTGCTAAGACATGGTAATAATGAGATACATTTTAAAAAGTCATAGTAATAAGTGATGTAAGTATAACTTTGTATTTCTAGTCTCTCTTTTCAGCAGCTTAAAACAACTTCTGGAAACACTGCCTACTATCTTTCACAAGAGGCCGAGAGCAAGAGATGCTCGCCACTGCCAGTTAATGTGGGAGAAAGCAAGTTCAGAAAGTCCCAAGAACACAAAAGGGCTGTGGCTGAGGCAGGAAGAGTCATCTCTGTGCCTGCTGTTCTGCCCATTAATTCTGGCTTCAGCTCTTCCACCACCGTCAAAATGAGTCACTACCATTTGGCAGAGACAAAAAGATCTGGGAGATGAAGTTCAGCTGTAATCTTATGAGTCTTCTAAACATAATACTGCACCTTTTCTGATTTTTCTATAATTTGAGCCAGACCTCTCTCTTCCATCACTTCGACAATGACTGGAACAAAAGGAAATTGCTCATGTCCTAGTTTTGCTGAAGCCTTCAATAGCACAAATGCTAAAGGTGGCGGATTTGCTTTTTGCTTGTCACAAATAGGCGTTTCCCTGGTTTCCTGCGATAAGCAGGCTATGGCTATTTTACTTATTCTACAGTAAAATTAATAGCTGCATTCTCCACTCAGCCTCTAGTGAATTTTGAAGAGATGAGTCTATTGTGTGTGTCTTTCTATCCAGTTAACAGATGTATCCAAGATCATGGAAACGCCAGTCATTGTCCCTGGGGAGTTCTGGGTTTAAATCTTCTGGCTTAAGTTACCTTAATATCCATACATAAACATCATTTGTTTGGGTGAAACTCTCACCAGACCCAGAAAAAAATGAACTGGCAATGGTTCCCACCACCTTCAAACACGTTCGTCTTAGTTTCACTCTTTGTCCTTACTAAGATTTTGTTTGGACACTGTTCTCTAGCTGATCATTCTATGCTTTAATGTATTCTCTTTCCCATTAATTTGCAAACATCCCAAGAGAAAAGCACTTCTATCTCTGTTCTACTCCTGGCTCACAAGTCATAGAAAGGGGGAGGGGCTGGTACTGAGAGCAAAGTAATAACGACGGCCCACTGCACACCGAGTCCTCTTCATATGCTGTTACTTTGACTCCCTATAAACACATTATGATTTAGCTATTATTGTCCCCATTTTACAGAAAAGGAGCTTGAGGTTCAGGGAAGTTGGAAGATTTCCCTACTGTCACCGAGCTAGTAAACAGTCAGGATAAGTTCCAAACCAACATCTTCCCTCTCTTCCCATGGTCCCACAGTGCCTTCCTCTACAGATTTTTAAGAGGTCCTTCACTGGAAGATTTTCTCGTAACAAAGGTAACAAATACTACTTAAAAGATTAAAAGGAGAGTTTAAAAAAGTAACCTTTTCCAGCCTCCTGAGAACTATGATAAAGAAAATCATTTATTGTAATACTATGCTGCATTTATTAACACTCTTGGTCAAAATTTTAGGAAGCGTTTTATGTTATTTTTCTCCTGATTATCAACACAACAGCATGCTCATTGTAGGAAAATACAGTCCCCACCTTAACGACGGTTCCCTTATGATTTTTCGACATCACGATGGTGCAAAAGGGATTCTTATTTGGTAGAAACCACACTTTGAATTCTAATCTTTTTCCGGGGCTGGCAGTAAGCCCTAAGATGCTCTCTCGTGATGCTTGGCTGAGGCAGTGAGCACAGCTCCAAGTTGGCCACGTGATCACCGGGTAAACAACTGCTATGCTTGTAACCATTCTGTACCCAGAAAGCCATTCTGTTCTTCACTTTCAGAACAGTATTCAATTACATGAGATAGTCAATATTTTATTATAAACCAGGCTTTGTGTTGGATGATTTTGCACAACTGTAGGCTAATGTAACTGGTCCTGAGCACATTTAAGGTAGGCCGGCTAAACTATGATGTGTGGTGGGTTAGGTGTATTAAACGCATTTTCGACTCCAAATTATTTTCAATTTATGCTGGGTTTACTGGAATGTAACCCCATCATAAGCAGAGGTAGATCTGTATGGCAAGTAGAGAAAAAGTTCAAGTACTTTAAAAAAAATCATCCTAAGCTCAACACTCAGAGGCAATTACATTTAACATTTGGGCATGTTTCCTTCTATTCTGCCTTCGCTCTTTCAGTCGTTTTTTTAGACATTTTCTTTACATAATTGAGATCAGTCTGCAGATTTACTATTGAACCTCTTTCACATAAAATCACATGGAAAACATTTTTCTTGTTATTAAACCCTTTTACTAGACATTGTAATGGGCAATTCTGCCCTTAAACCAGGAATGGGCTTCCTGCCCCAGACCCTGGGTTTTACAGCAGCCCTGCTCTGGTCCTCCCCTGGCTGTGCCCTTATCTCCACAAGATGAGGGGTCCACAGGGAAAGAAGGATGCATCCACAGAGTCTGTGTCATCCTTCTAGGCCATTCTCAGGTACTCAGATTCCTGAGATTCCCTGACCAAAAGGCCCTGCTTAGACTTCTCCTCCAGGCTTGTCCCCTGAGGCCGATGGCACAGCATTGTGCGCTACAGGTGTTGACGAGCTTTGGATGTGAGGGTTGGGCGTCCTCACACGTGTGTTTAAGGCTCCTCGTGGTGCAGGACTGAAACAGGGCTGGGAAAGGTAGGGGGCTGGCTCTCTCGAGGGCACCACATTCCAGCACAGAATTCCAAAGAGGCTGAGCATTCTAAATGTAAGCCTGGCCTTCCAAGTCATTGAGACGGTGTATTTGTCAAATAGGAGGATGAAGCATACTCAGTCTGGTAGCTTGATTTATAGCTTTTAAATATTTATACATGTTACGTGAGCCTCTATTTTTTTCTCCTGCCCTGGGCTCCAAAATTGTTGTGGTAAATGTATTTTTTCATGTGGATATATCATAATACACCTAAGCATTCTTCTAATGTGGAACATTTAAGTGGTTCCTAAATTTTTATTTAAAATACATATATTAAACATCTGTACCTAAATATTTGCCTTTATTACTGATTACTTCTTATGATATACTCTGAGAAGAAAAATTACTGGGTCAAAGGGCATAGACTTAATCCAACATCTTAAACTCATGGTTAGATTAATGGGAGATCTCACTGAATGCAAACCCTTCCTCTCTCTCTACCCTCTACCTATATACCAATTCCACTGACCTACATCAAAGGTTACAGAGACTTTGCCTATTTTTAAAGCTTTTATATATCATTTTGTTTTAAGATAGGAAGCTGACTCACAATGCATCTTTTTTTTCTAATTGAGAAGTGATTGATGAATAATATATTACTTTCAGATGTACAACATAATGATTTAATATTTATATATATTGTGAAATGATCACCACAAAAAGTCTCATTAATATCCACAAGATATCTTTTGATATGCTTTAGAAGCCATTAAATTTCAATCCCTAAAATCAAGAATGGGCAAACCACGGCCAAATCCAATCTGCAGCCTGTTTTTGTAAATAAAGTTTTATTGGAACACAGCCCCAGAGATTTCCAGTCAAGATGGCAGAGTAGTAGGATTGTGAGCTATCCTCTCCTGACTATAACAAAATCACAACTGAATGCTAAACAACCAAAAAAAAAAAACAAAACAAAAAAAACCAAAAAGACTGGAACCTAGCAAAAAAAGATCTTCTTCAACTGTAAACATAAAGAGGGAACCACAGTGGGACAGTAGGAGGGGCATGTTTGTGATATAATCGGGCCCCATACCCCTGGGTGGGAGACCCCCAAGCTGAAGAATAATTAAGTCGCAGAGGCCCTCCCACGGGAGTGAGAGTTCTGAGCCCCACGTCTGGCTCCCCAGCCCAGGGTTCCAGCATTGGGAAGAGGAGACCTCAGAACATCTGGTTTTGAAGGCAAGTGGGGCTTAACTCCAGGAGCCCCATGAGACTGAGGGAAACAGCGACTTGACTCACTTGGGAAGCATACACAGAATCTTGTGCACCAGGTCTAAGGGCAGAGGCAGTGATTTCATAGGAACCTGGGCCAGACCTGCTCGCTGGTTTTGGAAGGTCTCCTGGTGGAGGGTAGGGGGCAGCTGTGGCTCACCCTGGGGACATAAACGCTGGTGGCAGACATTCGGGGAGTATTCATCTACATGAGCTTTGTTGGAGGCTGACATCTTGCTTGGATCAGTAGCACCAAGACCTATGCCCACTCAACAGCCTGTAGGCTTAAGTGCTGGAACACAGATAGCCTTGTGTATTCATTTCCATATTGTGCACGTCTGCTTCCAGACTACAATGGCAGAGTTGAGTAACTGCAACGGAGACCATATGTGGCTGGCCTACAATGCCTAAAATATTTCTATCAGATTCTTTAGAGAAAAAGTTTTCGGACCCCTGATCTAAAGCTGTCACAGAATACAAACCATGAAACAGAATTAGAGGTATGGAATAGTCACAAATCTACACTAGGTTCTTCCCCACTTCACAAAGCAGGTGCCCTGGCCTCAGCAGGTGTGGCATTTCTGTGTTGGTGGTCCTGCTGACATCTTGATCAAGCTGCTGCCATTTCCCCTGTTTCACAAACATTTATCAAGTACCTACTGGGCGTCAGTCAGACTTTGTACCAGGTGCTGATGGCTCACAGGAGAATAATTCACCATTTTGGGCTGCAAGGAGTTAACTGGTTTTCCAAGTGTGTGTGTCCAAGCTTCCACAAAGCCAACGGGATCGTCCCAATCTTCCTAGATCATATCCTGCCACCTCTGAGAGTCTAAGAATGAGTTGTGTAAAGAGAAAGTGTTAGAAAGAAACTGTGGCCCAGAGCAGAAGCACCTTTACTGTAGCAACTTGGAGTTTGAACTGCGTTTATTAAGCCACCTTGGTGAAAAATCACTGCTAGCAGACACAAGACGAGCAGGCAAACAGGCAAAACAAACAATCCCTGTACCAAGTCATCCCTCCTGCAGAAATGTCTTTGATGTTTCTGCTTTAGCCAGTCAGGGAAAAGGACTGCCCACTTTTTGGCATCAGGATGAGCGAAAGATTGGTAAACTGTTACTCTGTGTACTTAAAAAATTAAAATTTCTATTTATGAGGAAAAGCCCACACGTGTGCAGTGAGAAAAGAGAGACATAAGAGAAGCCATCACTACAGTTTCACTCTCCATTAAGATGGGGGCAGGAACAGAGTAATTTGGCTTTGGGAAAAGACAAAAAAAAAAACCTGACCCAAGTATTTTAGAGGATTCTAAGAAATGTGGTTTGGATCTAAGTTTGAGGGAAGTCCTTTTTGAGTTTTAATAAATAAAAGGGGAAATGACTTATAGCCCAGATACTTCCTCACTTTTTGTTGGCACAATTAATTTTGCTATAAAAATTACATTAGAAGAGGGGAAGGTATAGCTCAGTAGGAGAGTGCATGCTTAGCATGCATGAGGTCCTGGCTTTAATCCCCGATACCTTATTTAAATAAACAAACAAACAAACAAACAAACAAATAAATCTAATTATCCCCCCCCGCAAATGTAATAAAATAAAATTTTAAAAAATCAACTTACATTAGAAAACTAAAAACCAAAAGCAAATGTCTTGGGTGCTCTGTTGTCTTGGGTCACCGCTGGTACCGGCGATCCTGTATTACTGAAATCAAGGAGAGTGTGTGTGGATTTGCTCTCCTCCTCCACCTCTCATTAGCTGGACAACCTTATGTAAGTTTCCTTACATCTCAGAGCCCCGTCCTCTGCAAAATGCTGCTAATAACACTTGCTGGATTCACTCACAAACTAAGTAAGGTAACACGATTCAGCCCATAACACAATTGTTGGCAGTTATTTGGTCCTGAATAAAAAATATTCTTGTTGTTGTCATTCTGCTTTACCATATATGTTAAAGCCCCCAAAACAGACTTCCCAGAGTTTGTGGGGTAGACACTTGCCGCCATGGATTGGCTTGGCAATTACCTACCTGGCTCCCATTTTTCTTTTTCAGTCACTAAAATTCTACTAAGAGAAATGTCTTCCTTTGATTATCGAAATCGTCTCTGCACTGAGGGTGGTCAGCAAAACTGCCTATGCCTCCACATACTTAACATCTTAACATGTTATTGCTGAGCTCTCTCTGGGGATTAGGTGGTATCTAGCTGAGCATAATGTCTTTAGGATAAAGTTCCCTTGTTGAGCAGCCTGCGTGCCCTGGAGAATGGAAAGAAATATTTAACAGGCAGGTGGGTGGGTGCCACATTGGGCATAATTTATCATTTTGCCAAAGATTTCTCTCCAGTGGCCCATTTGTGGAAATACGCTCATCTGGGAAGAGGAACACCTATCTGTAAAAGGAAGGGCCGGTCCTCCTGGTTCACAGCAAGTCAGAACCATTAGAATGACTTGTTCTGACCTACTTCAAATAAACAAAGCTCCATGCAACTATTAGCTATTTGCATCGCCCGACTCTGTTATAAAAACACAGTTCTCAGAATATTTCCAAAGTATCTGCCAAGGACTTTGTTTTGTTTATTTTGCTCTTGTGAGAGAAGTCAAAAATAATTAATACTTGCATTACTCATTGGCTTCTTTAAAGTGTCTTGATTATTACATTCTTTTTCAGATATGTCAAATGTCCCTTCTACCTAGTCCTTGCGGGGCCAAGAAAACCAATTATTGGCCTTCTGTCCCTCACCAAGGGTTAGAGCAGTCTGTCTCAACTTCCTCACCCTCCACCACTCCCCCTTCACTCCTTGTAAACATGACTTATCTATTCACAGCTTTATGGATTTTGCTTTCTCAATTTTTGTCAATACAGGCCCTCTACTCACCAAACCCAAAGGCCTTATGCCCATTTTCATCCTCTGTGACAATGGGCCTCTAATAAGATGTGTGCTATGCAAGACAATACTTGAGGTGCAGAAAGAAAAAAAAAATTTAACTTTTATTAATATTTTAAATGTTAACCTTAAAATTTTTATTTTGTGTATTTTTTTACAGGGACCCCTGAGGGCATCTGAGAGGTCAAAACTGTTTTCATAATAATCCTAACATGGAATTTATCTTTTTCACTCATTCTCTCATGAGTATTTAGTGGAGTTTTCCAGAGGTTACATGACACGAGATATTGCCACAGACTGAATGAGGAAGCAGATAAGAGAACCCAGTTGTTTCTCTTAAGCTAGATATTAAAAGGACTTGTGAAAAAATGGAAAACAATGATGTTCTTGCCACTAAACTTCTTCCTGTTTTAGAAAAGTTGTTTTTCATAAAAATGTTATTTATATTCATGTGTAATGAGTGATTATTGGCATATTTACATAAAATATTCTTAAATCTTAGTTTCAGATAATCAATATGAGTTGGAGCTGGTTCCTACCAGTTTGTAAGAGAGCTATTCATAGCCTGAAATAGTCCATGGTGGGAGTTCATATCACAGAAATCAGCAAACGCCACAAATCAAGGTTTTTGTTTTGAAGAACTGGTTTACCAGCACACTACTGGCTATAAGTCACTTAAAAATTCTCTGGGATCTTCAATGATTTTTTTAAGAATATAAAGAGTTCCTAAGACCAAAAGCTGGGGACCCTCTGTTCCATAGCTTTTAACCCTGTTAGTTGGCCCATTCTTGATGCTCCTTCCATGCCCCCACCACTCACTTCACACCTGGCACAGCACAGGGTCCCCTTCTGCTTATCTCATCCTGACCCTTCACTCCTCCTCTAACCTGATAGAGCACCAGTCATTCTCCTAATTTAGTTTCTGAAACTTCTCTCTGCTAAAATACATTGCTTTTCAAAGTGAAAAAAAAAAAATCACCTGGGGTGCTCAATAAAAATGAATATTTTTAGGACAACTGAATTGCCCCAAACCTACTGAAACACAAGTCTCTCAAGGGAGTACAATGATCCTAAGTTTGACAAGCCTCTAATCTTCTCTCCTTTGGGGATCTCGCCCATTTCCAATCCTAAACACCTCTTCTTTGTTTTGTAGTCTCAGCCACTCTCTTGTGCTCCAGACGCACATCTTTAAATGCTCCTGTGACATCTCCATAGATTGTCTTGCCGCAGCTTCAAGTTCAACATGCCCTACACATAACTCCTCAACTTTCCAAGCGAACCTGCTCCTCATTCTGTTGTCTTTCCTTGGTCATTGATGCCAGCATTATCCCAATGACTCAGGTCTGGACTACTGAAATGATTGTTAGCTTTTATTTCTTCTCCACCACTCCCACATCTAACTAGGCTCCCAGTTAGATTCCATCTCTGAAACATCACTTGTTTCTCTCTTGTTCCTTTCCACCCTAGATTTGGCCTTCTTACTTCTTCCTTACATGATTAAACCACCTTTCTCTTTTGTCAAGAAGTTCACGTTCTCAGTGATTTGAGAACCAACACCTTTTAGTGTCCCTATGACTTCTAATGCCACCTGCTGCCAGGTAAATACTGTATAACACTCTTGTAAAGTTCTTTTGGAGATTGTTGTGTGGTCATTCATCAGTCACTCTATCACTGGGTACAGCACAGGGCTGCTTCCAGCACAGAAAACTGACCTCAAGATGGACAGAAGAAGCCAGGCTAGGTAGGCAGTGCAGAGATACTGAGATATCATCCCAAGGAGTTAGACCACCAATACTGCACACACACTTGCTACAATTAACACAGCCTTAACTGGAAAGGAGAGACTGGAGTTAACAAGAGAAGGCTGAGAAACAGTGGGAGAAAAAATTACACATAAGGCCAGTGAGAAGGGAATAACGCTGAAGGAAAAAGAGCAGACAAGTGTGCCAGACATCCCTGTTCATGAACCCTTTGAGCCCATCTGTACCCATCTCCACTCTGCCCTGCACTGGAAGGCTGACCTGTAGTCACCATATCCACAGTGGGTGTGCTCACCACCCCTAGGCCCGAGGCAGTAGGGAAGGAGCCACTGCTGGGACCCAGCACTGTGGAGGACTGAGCACAGGGCTGCCCAGCAGGAGCTGCAACCTTCAACGGAGGATTCAGGCAGATGCAGCTGTAGGTGACCTGACGGGTAGGAAAATACTCTGACTTCACTCTCCGCCTTCCTTCCAATCTTCCTCCCTCCAGGGCTCCCCTAGGCCAGCCCCAGCCAGATGCCAGTGCTCTTTGCTGGGAGGCTGACCTGTGTGCACACCTGCTGCTACCAGTGCTGGGGTCCTGCACTACCCTTGTGCTGCTCCACCCCTAGCCTACACCTTTGCAAACAGTCATTCTATGAACTCCTCAAACCACTCCAACTTGAGTCTGTCATGTGTTTTCCTGCTGGACCCTGATTGATACTCTGATTGATACACATGGGAACAGAAAAAAAAAAAATTCAGTGAAATTAAATAGAGAGGAAGAGAGGGAGGAAATGGAGGAGGGCTGATAACTAATGATGCCGTTCAGCTGTCTTGGCCATATTCTTCCTCCAGCCTCACTCCCGTCTTAAGTTCCTTCTTCTTCCATGTTTTTTAATCCACCTTCCTCATTACTCTACATGATCCACCATCATCTCTTCCTTCCATATCCATTCCTTTTAACTCACTCACTTAAGCTTCCTCCTCCTCCTGGACAGTTTATCCAACTTTGTCCATTCTGAAATAAATACAGGGCTTCATCTTTCAACCCAAGGCACCATATGGCTTTCTGGGCCATGCCTCATATAAGCTTTCTGATGATGAGGCCCCTCCAAACCTTCTGTCTTTTCCACAGGAAACCATTAGCTGGTTTCACAGGAACCGAAATTCAGTTCCACAGTTGCATCAGCCAGATTTCAAATTCTAATTTAGTTTCTGAAACTCAATAGCCACACAGAGTAATAACTACTCTATAGAATATAACCATCATCACAGAAAGTTCTACTGGACAGATTAGCGTCGAGATTAGGGTTTCTCAATTAGAGAAATATTGACATTTGGGGCTGGATATGTCTTCACTGATGGGCAGGGAGGGGCTGTCCCAGGCATTTAACAGCATCCCCATCCTCTGTCTGCCGATGCCAGCCACACTCTCCCAGTTGTGACAACCAAAAATATCTCTAGATGTTCCTAGACTCTGGTTTAGATGAAGCCATTCAACTACAGATTGTGTTTTGTTCACCTACAGAGAAGGGCAAGATAAGTGAATGGAGAAAAAAAAAAGAGTTAAGATACACTTGGAGCAAGAGTTGATATGTACTTGGAGCAGGAGACAGAGTAAGAAAAAAAGGCCAGAGAGTGAAAGGTTTCCACAAAACCCTTGTGTGATTTGTTAGAACTTTTTAGTAACAAGTCCTAATCCTTCAGTAAAGTTCAGTGAATTTTTTTTTGGCTGCTCCCATGTTACTTGGAACACTCACACAGGGTCATCAAAAAGTACCACGTCCCCTCTCTCCACACGCTGAAAATATCAGGGAGAGTCTTGGCGTGCGTGCAGATTGAGGACGTCTCCCCTCAGGAGCATGAAGTGCAGGGCTGCCAAAACCTCATCACAGAAAGATAACTGGGAGGCCTGACTAACTGGACAGGGTCATTTGCACACATTCCTCCCCCCAGCACAGGAAGGGAGTGTCACATCCTCCCTGACCTGCCCAATTCTCTGTCTTCTGACTTTTACAGCTCTTCAGGGTTAGCAGGCATTGGAGAGCGATGCAGGGAAAAGTTACCACAGCCTGAGGTTCTAGTGGATAGAACTCAATTACACAAAACAGGTTTTCCCAAAATGTAGCCACCATTCCTAAGAGATGTCCTGCAGTGAAGAAACTTTTTAAAGACAATTGCCCACATTTATTTAGTCATAGGCCCCTTCTTCCGAAACACACCTGTTGAATACGTTTTGCCCAGTGCTAAAGTAGACACAAGAAAAGAGGACGTACGTTCAACCTGAAATCTTTCATCTGCCCCGAAGGGTTTCCTTGACACTTCAAAAGATTTCCACCCAGAGGGATGAAGGCACAAAAGAGGTCCTGTTATGGGCTCAGGAAATGGTCACGCTTGAGAATCACAGAGATGACTGTATGGAATTAGGAGCTAGGAACTAAGAACAGAACAGGCCAGGACCAGGCATTAGGCACAACCAGGCAGCTGGTGATTTTTTGCTTTCTTATCAAGCTCTCAGGTCAGGAGACCACTGAAGAAGATTAACGAGGGTCTACAGAACCCAGGGCCATAGGGACACAGAAGTCAGGCTGACGCCTGCCCACTCAGTCCAGGGCCACAAAGAATGGTAACAGGTTTAGGAACTGGGCATCAGAGAGGATTACAGAACCAGTGGAATGACTCAACAAAACCAAGCAACTCATGGGTAAAAGTCTCCTGCAGGCTTAAGCAAGGCACTGTGTGGTGCTAATTCTCTAAAAATGAATAAAGCAAAGCCCATGCCTTCCTTGGGCTCACAACTAGCTCCTACGGACGGATGAGGATGGTGGTGGCGATACTCAACCCACTGTTTAATCCTGGCAAATGTGTGAGGCTGGGATGGAGGTACTGTCTGGTCCAGGACTGTGAATTATAATTGTCTGAACACTAGAACATTCTGTAAATACACAGTCAAAATAAAGATCTATAATGGCAGGGACTGAACAGTGCTCATCTTCGTCTTCACCTCAGATCCACACACCATGTCTGGTTTACAGGAGCCGTTCAATAGAATGGACTGAACACTGAATACGGTAAAGGAGAAGCTTGTCTACCTCACATGATGGATCCCCCAGAAGGCAGGGACATTTTTCTTTTATTTTGTGCCCTGCTCCACAGAATATTCAGGTGATATCTATAGAGTAGGTACTTAGTCAATAGTTGATAGTATCCAAAATCCAAGAAATGATAACATTTGTATTACACAGGATCCCAACAGGAAATAGATGGAACATTTAAATTAGGATAGCTTGCGATTCATTTGAAAGGGGTTATTTGCAAAGTCAAGGACACAGTGTTGGGGATACTGCTGTAACTCAGGATTGGCAGCAGCACTGTTACCGGTCTTAGAGAAAGGAGAGGAAGGATTGATTACAGGAACCCAAAAGGAGAAAGTCTCAGAGTGAAGAATCATGACCTTAGGTCGAGGGCCACAGGCAACCCAAGGCAACCCCACAAGGAGGGAGCCAGGAGAATAATTAGCCTGACCTCACTCTCCCTCCCTTGGACCTCCTAGTGGGGCTCTGCCATTGGTGGAAGGCAGAGGCCATGTGAGCCCTTGCGTCATCCTCACAGGCAGCCTCCTGGGTACAGGAGGAAGAGTAGAGAAGGGTAGAGAGAAGACTGAAGGTACAAAAAGATTTCCTTAACAATACGTGATCACTATCCGTGAGCTGGTGATGTCTGGAAATGCTTAAGATGACAATTCATGATCAATTTTCCCATGATCGAATGAGAATCACCTTAACACTCTTATTCTGTATAGAAGGTCACTTAACTGAGTGTTAGGACAATCACTCTAATTTAAAAATGAGATTTCATCCAGGCCAAAAAATCAAGTCCCAATTAAGAGGAAAGTTAAGTTCAAACAACAGAGAAATTATGAACCTTAATTCTTCCAGACCTGAAGGTCAGCCATAAATACACCAACTCTAGACTCCCGGAGAGAGGTGAAGGTGGTGGTTCTTTCCCCTGGGGGAACTGATCAAAGGATAGTGTATTGCTGCATATAACTAAAGCTTCCATTGTTAGAGAATGCAGCAGAAATCAGTATTGGGGATTTGTCAATGGAATAGGAGGAAGGAGAGGTGCCCAAAACACCGAAGGAAAAAATTACTACCACACAGTAGAACACAGACAGTTGAGGACTGGGAAATTCATGAAGAAAGTCAGTGAGAAAAACTTTACCTTGGAGGCTGCTACTTTTCCTAAGAAAGTGGAAAGGAAACATTATCCATCAAATGACAGAAAATAACACAATGGAATACAAGAAAGAAGAGGCCAAGAAGAAGTCTGATGTGGCCTCAGAAATAAAAGGAACAAAACCAAAACACCTTAATTATCTTTTAACTTTGGTCCGTCTATGGCCTGCAGCCTACTGACTGCAAACCACAGCAAGGGAAAGAGAAAAAGCCTCTGGTTTTCTCCTCTCTTTTGTCTTAATCATAGGGATACATCCAACGTATTATACTTGATTTGCAAAGATTTACAGTCACAAAATAAATATGTAAGTGTTCATTATCTATATACTCATCAATTCTTGGAAAATCATTACATATGCAGAATCTTTATGGTTAGATTAATTGCTGCTTACCACACTCAGTCTGGAATTTGATGCTTTCTTTCTTGAGAGGAGACATATGCATGGCTACTGCCTGTTCAGTGCAAGATGTTCTCACTGTCATGAGCACTTAACCACAATTTCAGACTCTTATCTGTAAGGAGTACACTTTGTACTGTTGTTCAAGCATATAACACTCACAGCAAGTTGCAAATCAAAGATATGCACAACTGATAAATGATGACTAGTTTATATGCACAGATACTGCAAGAGGAAAAGCCAGCTGACTCCAGTGGCCGATCTCATTTGCCTTGCCACAAAGTAATAGAGTAACCAGAAGAGAGGGGTCCATTCTCTTGTCTTTGGGTCACTTAATAATCATGAACTTTTGGCAGGAGTATTCTCACTAAAATATAATCAACACTTACCTTTATGGATTCAGTAGTTTGTATTCATCATGGACCTAAATATTCTTATTCACTAATTCTAACCATAAGTATTTATTGAGCACCTAGTGCACATACCAAATAGCGTTGCAAGCACTGGGGATACATCAGCACACAAGACAGGCAAGGTCCCTGCCCTCACCAAGCTCACATTCTAGAGGAGATTACAATAAATAGGTAAATAAATAAGAACTTTAGAGAGTGATCTTTCTTCTAAGAATGAAATAAAATAGGTAATGGGATGAAGAGAAACAGGGGAGAGAGGGACATGATGTAGATGAAATATTCAGGGACAGCCTCTCTGAGGAGTTGACAGGTAAGGAGTTGATAGGTAAGTCTTGAACACTAAGAATAAGTCAGCCACGTGGAGCTATGGGGAAAGAGCATTCCAGGACAGAGAGGAGCGAAGGGACAAGCCCTGAAGTGGGAATGAGCTGGGGATGCTTGAGTAAGAAGGTCTGTGAGTGAGAGGGAAATGATGGGAGATAAGACAGCTCAGGTACCCACATACCAGACCGTGAAGTGCAAGGAATTTGGATTTTGTTTCAGGAGTGATAGGAGGTTGCTGTAGGGTTTTGAGATAGAGAGGATATGATCTCCGTTTTAAAAGGATAATTCTGGCTCTGAATGGAGAAGAGATTGTAGGAGGGAAAAGGCCACTGCAGTCATTCAAGTAAGAGAAGATGGTGGCTGGACTACGGTGGGAAAATACACAGGTTGGGGAACCCATTCTGGAGACAGACCTGCTGGCAGAGTGAATGGGGGTATATTCAGGGTAAGAAAAAAATTAAAAAATAGCCCCTAGGTTTTTGACCTAAGCCACTAGGTATTGTCATTAACTGAAAGGGAGGAAGAAAAGGAGAAAAGCAGGTACGAAGTAGGTCGAGTGGTTTTGTAGGGGAATCAGGGGTTGCATGTCATACGTATTTATATTCGAGACATTTGAGATGTATTTGATATGCCTCTTGGATATCTGAATGAAGGATAAAGTGGACAGCTGTATGTATGTATCTGGAGTTCTGGGGAGAAGTCAGACATCTTTTTCTCATTCTAAATGAAAAATATTATTAGAAAAATACTCTCAAGAGCGGTGGAGACTGTGTCTTTAATTTTAGTCTGGAGGCTGTTGTGCCTCACCTACTGAAGGGCTGGAAAAACGCAGGATGGTGTGAAGTAGTCACCACCAAACCCCAAGCTGAAATACCACTTTTGACTTGTTGGCTTGATGTTCCTACAAGTTCACTGAGTATTCCTCCACCGAAACCTGTATGACTGACCATTCCTCACAGCACAGGATGATCACAATCAGGAAAACAATAATATGGGCTTAGCTAATGAAGATCTGAAATACTGGACTGATTCAGAATCAGATGTGCTGATCTGCTGGCTCAAGACTGAACACAATGGAACCTCACTGATGGTATCTAGAAAGAGGCATGACAACCTCAGGACAGCCCCGTCGGTACAGCTACATCAAAAGAAGAGCAAATTCTATGAGGGGCAACTGACTAAAAGGTGTTAATAATGCTTTAGGGGGAGGGGGTTGTAGGTCAATAGAATTTCATAGAGATATAAACACCTTCTGACTGGTTGTTGCTCAACACAGCCTCAGCTCCTGGTTGACTGGCTTTCTTACTCAACGACACATACATCCCGTCATCTTACTCAATACACGATTCATCACAGATTCAGAAAGGGAGAAAAAGGGAGGCAAAAGCATCTCAGCTCTTACAAGTGGAACTCTAAAGTCCCAGTAAATATTACCTTATAAATTATACAATAAAACAGGTTCAAATGAAAAGCCAATGTGTTGAATTTAATAGACATGCAAATATCAAGAATTCTTAACTTGGGCTGATTTCTTTACAGTAAGGTCTAACCCCACAAAACCCCTTTGTAAGATCAATAGGGCAGGAAGTGGCAAAGTCATAATCAGTGACCTTAGATCTTTTTGAAGTGCAAAGAAGCAAAGCAACAGCCTACAGGCTAAAACTAACATCACACCTCTGAGTCCCTAGCGCAGAGAGCAGATCATTAACAGCTAACTACTCTTTAGTGAGACTTTCAAAACCAATTAGAAAGTCCCTGAAAAATGTTATATATGCTTAATAATTTAGTCCTTCTAAGAATTTTTTTCAGCTACATTTCGGAATTAAAAAAAAAAAACAAAAAACCTACCAACGAACAGTAATTTTCCACTTGGTAACTTCATTTTCTACTTTTAGTTTAATTCTGAAATATTATTTGGTGGTTTCTGTGCAAATCTAATACATGACAGTGACTTTGCCCAGGGGGTGAGAACGCAGTGTATAAACACTTCAAGTTTTATCTTGAAAGCGCCCAGGTAAAGACCTAGACTTCAAGAACATGTTGCATTCAAAAGGCATGGTGACACAGATTGAAGGTGATCCATTAAAACCCTCTGAATATGGAACCCTACCTACTTCACAACCATCCTTTGGTTGGTGAGGTATGTTTCTCCAATCTTCCACCTCCCCCTTTCAAAAAAAGTGTGCTTTCCCTTAGTTTCAACCTATTTATATTCATATATAGAGGATGAGGAGGGAAAGGAGAAGAAAAAGAAGAAAGAAGGAAGAAGGTAAAAGGCCATCAGTGTTCATTTTAATATGGCAGAGTTAAGAAGTGGTAAATGCTGTCAAAAGGGTATGGTCTACCATGGCGTCCATGCTCCCGGCCTCTCTTCTTGCAGTTTCCTCCTTTTATGTCTCCTGTCCTCTTTTCTCCTCCCTTTAGCAACCTCCTCCCAGTCCCAGTCTCTATCCCACCAATGGCCACACCATGCAAAAAGCAGACCAAAAATTAAATGATGGATGTGTGCCAACAGCTGTAAGAGATTAGTGCAGCATATTAAAATTGGCCATTTTAAAGATTTGGTAATTGTTTGAGCCAAGCTGAGTGAGTATTCCAAATTAGTGATTCCTCATTCAACAAATTTGAAGGAAAAAAAAAAGATGTTTTGGTCCTTCCAATCAGAAAATAAATCACAACCAACAATAAAAGACGGATAGGATTAATCTCAGACATGTAATCAAATCATGTTCCATAGCTATTCCTAGCCTTTCAATAGGAAAAATGACCACAGGAGACCTAATTAATATTTCAGTTCCACTACTTCTAGGCTTTCTCCCAAAATTTTGCAAGTGTCTGGGTTTCCAGAGCATAAAAAGAATTCAGGCACCTCAAATACTTTGATTGGTCTCAGGTTCCTTGTGAACCAGGTGTACATGGATACCATTTGCTAAAAGGAGTAGTTGGGCTCCTGGGGGAATCCTCTAGGAGCTCAAAAGTTCTGTGCGAAAAGACAGTCTCTGGGAGGAAGCTTCTGCTGGCTTCCCTCCCAGGATACCAGCAACCAAGGATGCGTTTCCTTCTGTTAAATTCTACAAAGCAAATGAAATGACTTGTCACCCTCACTCCAACAATGCACCCAGATAAGGGAGGTCAAAATTCCTTTAAGAATCAATGAAATAAATAGTGAAATATCTCAGTTATACTACGTGGTTCTGAGACAATCTGCAAGAATATTTACATTTTCCTTTCTGAGTAGGGTTCTGCCAGATATCAAACACTCTTCAGATGCCAGCAACACAGAGGGCATCTTACATACTGAATTAAACACAGGCTCTCCATTCCGAACACAGAGACAACACAGGAAAGGCTCAAACTTCCTTTAGGCGTATATTAAGCATGGCTGGATCTTGGGTAACCCTTACAGTGCCAGAAAAGCCTCCCTGAAATTAAGCTGGAGAATAATTTCCTAAGAGCAAGAGCCTACTTGTAGGATAGTGTGACTTTATTCAAAGAGGCAGCCTTTTCCCTCCCTACTCAGGAATGGTGTGTGTTCTGTGGGAGTGGGGAATGGGGTGGGTATTTTAAGGTAATATTTCAAGAAAAGATGATGAGAAAGGGGAGAAAAACAGCATACTAGCAAAAACATAGCAGTGAAAGAAGTTTTCCGTACCAGCTTTGCATAATGCCTGGCATGTAAGTGGACATAGGAGATAAAACAAAACATGTTCCATTCTTTCTGCTTATTTTGGGCTGATTTTACAGAACAAAACAACGTAACTACATCAAAGCATCTGCGAAGATAAAAATCTAGGGTCTTCTCAAAACCCGAGAATGTTTGGAGAGGGGGAGGGGAAGGGCAAGAGGCAACTGAAGTTAGCGCAGGATAAACCAGTGGCAAAGCTGGCTTTTGAATAAAAGCAAATAAGAGCAAAGAACATTTGTGAGTGTTTTCATTCATACTATTTCTTCCTAAATCAATGAAAACATTGGCTTATGATGGATTTACACCGCAGTGAAACTCTCGACAACTTCAAAATCAACTTCATGTTTGGGTTCCATTCTTTCAGGTGATGAATAGTGGGAAATCAGTGAAAGAATGTCACTTGAAGTCAGTCATTTATCATGAACCAAAATGGCTAAGTGCCCCATAAACTGCAATGATCCATTTCCTATTAGCACCACACAACAGAAGGCAGCCCCATCTGCATTGTCGAGTCTTATGACCTCTGCAGGCAGAGGGGCTAATGTTAGGAACCAGGTTATTTTTATTCTGTTATAAATGTTCATTATTATACCATAAAAAATGCTTTAAGGATATAAACTACTGATTGATTCATTAAGGAATTCTTTTAAAAGATTTTTCTCCATCTTAGTTTCTCTATTATATTTTTAAAAATTTAATCTTTTTCACTCTTTGTGGTCAAGCCCTACTTGGTTTTCTATACGTAATACATGCTTCTTTGACCATAATGTCAAATATCACAACAGACTACAATTAAAATAATTCCTTGCTCCCCACAAAATTTAGGTGACATTGACCATTTTTCAATGTCCCAACTTTCAAAATATATATCCCTTTTGAATTTGGGCAAATACCAGGTTTCCTAATTCCATGAAAAGAGCATGTCATGATTAAGTAAAACTGTTAACGCATGTAAGCTCAATACATTTCCCATAAAACACGATCTAACAGCTTAAACGTGTCAGTGGGTCACATCTCCATGACTAGTGACACTCTTGACTGCAAATATGGTCGGGAGTTACCTTCCTCTAACAAATGGTATCCCTTCCAAACAGAAAGAAAAAAGAAAGAGAAGCCCAAATGGCAAGATGAGAAAAGCATCTAAGGAAAATGGGTACCATATAAAAAGTTTAGGAAAACAAGACTATTTACTAAGATACTACATGTCTGTAATTTTTTTAACACCTCTTCTTTTGAAATGAATCACTGAAAGCACAAAAAAAGATTTTATCTGCTGGTACTATTTTGACTTGATTTTTAACTACAGAATATAGTTTAAAATACACACTGTTATTTTTACTGGCTCTTTGAAGATTCTTCAGCCTTCTCTGCAACATTGCATCTTTTTCTTCAAAAGAAACATCAACAAACTTGTAAATCAAAAAAGTATATGGCAATCTGTTTTTAATTGTTTACATTCAATTATAAGCACCCCTGAAAACAGCTATTTCATAAAGTTACAAATGCCCAGGGGAGAAAAAGAGGACTTAGATATGGTCTACGTACTCAAGGTGCTTAAAATCTATTGAGGGATATAGGGTTAGTTCATAAATAAGAAAAATAAACTCTAAGTGAATTATTACAAAATAAGTATATATCACAGTACTTTTAAAACGTCAAGACTGAAAAAAATACTTATTGACTCATTAAAGAGAATTTTAGGAAATAAGAGAAAAAGAGAGAACAAACTATGACCTGGGGTGACTAGGGAAGAATTCATGAAAGGGGACAACTTAAGAATAAGCAATTTGGAGGGGGGAGGATACAGCTCAAGTGGTAGAGCACATGTTTCGCATGTACAAGGTCCTGGGTTCAATCCCCAGTCCCTTCTCTAAAAATAAATAAATAAACCTAATTACCTCCCCCACTGACAAAATTAAATAATTAAATAATACAATAATAAATTAATTTTTTTAAAAAAAAGCAGCAGCAATTTAGGGTACTGATAATTTCAACATTTTTTCCAAACAAAATAATCTCCTGGAATACAGTTTCCCCTATAAGGGTTGTCCCGACTAGAATGTATCATTCTGAGTCCCCACAACAGCCAGCTTTACATACTTGGACTCTTAACCTCTCCATTTCCTGAAATTCTCCCTCACTGCCTATTCACCAAATGATGACCAGCATTGTTTTCCTTTCTCCTTTGAAATCACTAATAACCCTTAAGTCAGATGATCCCACCCACCAAGAACTAGAGGATCCTGCAGAGTGAGGGCTGAATGTTTATGATCTTATTTATGCCAAGTAGATTTTAATCATCAGAAACTTCCTGACCATATATGTAAGTATATGTATGACCAAAACATTATGCTGTATGCCAGAAATAATTGACTCATTGTAAACTGACAATTAAAAAAAAAAGTTAAGAAACTTTCCTGACTCTTTGATAGAATCCAATGCAAGGATAAACTAAAATAAAACAAAAAGCTATAACGTGTCTCCAAAAAGGTACAAAGGAATCTGTTGTAATTCCTTCCAAACTTTGCCCTGAAGATTTGGGGACAGGTATTTACATGCTATACAGATTTCAAAGTATGACCATGCTCTTAACTCTTGGCCTCTCTCACTTTGTGTGGCAACTATTGCAACTGTCCTCGACCATGTCTCCCGGACCCTAGAATACCCCCCAACCCAGTCCCTTCTATATATCTCTGTCAGGAAGATCTTTCTAGATTACAGCATGGTATAGATAACACCCTTTGATAAAAAATCTTCAGGGGATCTCCATTGCTGACAGAGTGCAGTCCAACTCTCTCTGGCGCTTCCTTGCCTTTTTTCCCTCCAGGCACCCAGAGAAAATGCAAGAATATTTATGGAGCACAGGTAGATAACCAGAGACATCTTGCAACAAGAAGTGCAAGCATCCCTAATGGCTTAAGGGCAAAGCCACATCACTGCCCACCTGTAACTCATTCCTAGCCCAGCACAAGTGCTAGGAAAATCTGGTTAGGTAATCTGCCCTCTTCAACCATCTCTCTCATTTTTCCTCTACAACAGAGCTTCTTAAACTTTACTGTGTGTATGGGCCACAAGGGATCTTGTGAAAATGAAAATTCTGATTTCCTAGATCTGGGATGGGATTTGAAATTCAGCATTTCTAATTACTTTCCAGGTGGGGCTGGCTCTGCTGGTCCAAGACCTGCACTCTGAGTAAGGAGACTGTATGGCAGTGGTCCCCAACCAAGGCTGTACATTCAAATCACCCGTGAAGCTTAAAAACTCCAGATGCTCAGGCCACAACTCAGACCAGCCAGCATCTTTACGACAAAGAACAGTTGTTTTTTAAGGCTCCCCAGGTGATTTTAATGTGCAGCCAACGTTGTATTTTCTATTTCAGCCAACGATTCTCTCCTTATTCCCCCTACCCCTTCTCTGCTCAGCTAAACCCTGCCCTCCTCGTAGGACCTGTTGCTGGTCCTCCTCTGTGAAGACATCTCCAACCTGGACACCTGCTACCTCCTCTCAGTCGCTCTAGTCCTGCCTGTCCCGTCCCTTCTTCTCTGTCCTGCATCAGCGGTGGAGTGTGCACTGCTCCAAACAGGTGCTGTTTATTACACGTAAATGTCTTCACACTCTCAAGGCCTGGCAGGTACAAATGTTCGATGTACCTTCTCTGACTTTGAAATGCACTTTTAGGGAAACTCAGCAAATAACAGCAAGTGAGTTCTTTGGTGTCTGAAGAGAAAAACGCAAAACAAAAAAAGGCCCCAGAGAGCACAAGTACTTTCTCATCCAGGAAGGGATATTTTCGGGACTTGACCGTGCCTGCCAGACAGGTGCAGAGACCTCTCAGTGAAGAATAGCAAAGCTTCTATCCAGTCGCTAAGATTTGCTCTCAGAAAAGGGCAAAAAGGAAGAAAGAAGCCGGAGACCCAGGTCATGACCTTTACGGTAAGATGTGGAGAGGATCAAATAACAAGCCACTCCCCCCACGGGGAAGCAAGAATTCTCTGAGCAGGACGGTCACAGGAGTGCATTCAAATTTAGGACTGAATGCACTGAGTCCTCCAGTTTAACGGACTAATTCCCTAACCACTCCATTTTAGGATATAAAGGGCTCCTAGAGCTATTAATACACAGAAAAAGAAAGGAATTGTCAATATAGGTATTTTCAAAACCCAGGTTCATGAAATGCTTACTTAATGCAATAGACTAGCTCATTATATCAGTCTCTTGGCCAGAAAACACTTTCAATATGAAATTAGAAAATTCAAAAAAAAAAACCAAACCCGAGTGGACTTCTAGTAGTCCGAATGAGTCACAGAAGACAGACCCAGGGAAATCCATCACAATTCCAAACTGAGAAAAATTTAAATTAAGAGATGGAGAGTCATTGATAAAGGGATTGATCTCTGAAGTAAAATAGGCCTGGATTCAAATCCCAACTCTGGCCACTCACTCTGTGTCCTCAAGCAAATTCCTTTCCCTTTCTAGGCCCCAGTTTTCTCTCTGAGAAACAGGGATCGTAAGGACAACTTAACGTCTATTTTTAATGATAAATGTGGCCTTTTCTCCAACAATTTATATCACACAATAGGTGTTAAATTTGTTTTTAATTAGGCCTTTACCATGAGGGTCATGTCACATAGTGGTAACATTACAGCGACCTACACTTAGACCCTACCAAACCACATACCTTTTTCCTGAACTTGCTTACATATATTTAATGCCTCAGTGCTTCTGTACAGTATGCCTTTAGCTTGGAATGAACCCTCTTAACTTCCTCCCTTCCTCCTCTGCCAAAATAATAATTATTACTATTTTGTTTTAAAGTCTCACTTGCATGCACCTCCTCCCCTTTGGGTGTTTTGCCTATCACCTCCACCACCAGAGCCTGTCTCCTGTGCTCCCAGCACGCATCATAGGGACCTGTACTGGAGAACACATCCTACCCTGAGTTGCAAGCACCTGTGTTTCCTTCTCTCATTTGTGAACTTCTAGAGCCATGCTGTCCAAAGCGATCACCGCTAGCCTCATGTGCCACTATTAATATTTAAATAAATTAAAAGTAAATTAAAGTGCAAATTCAGTTCCTCAGTCCCACAAGCCACATTTCAAGTCCTCAGGACACACATGTGGCTATGAATACCATATCGGACCACACAGAATAGAACACTGCCATCATCACAGAATATTCTGTTGAACAGCGCTGTTCAACCTCTTGGGCAGGGATCATGTCTTGCTTATTCCTTACAGCCTAGCACTCACTACAGTGAGTTTGCAAATGAACGCTGATCTCAACAAATATAGGCATGTTTACACATTCTCTTTTGGCTGAAAGAGAAAGAATGAATTATTAATTAATGTTTAAATATACAAGAGGAAATATACACAAAATACCTAGCATGAAGGCCATCGCAAGGCAGGCAATGAATACAGGCTGCTTAATCATGTGAATGAGTTCCTTGCCTTCGGATATAATTCATAAAGTTATTCTGCTAGAAGACCCTCAAGATTTTATGCTAAGGGATATCACTGCAGTGGGTTAACAGTCTGGTAGTTTGGTAGTGTCTTGCCTAATCTTGCCAAGTCTCCTTGTTCCTTAATCTCAGAACCAGAGTATATCCCTCTCGTGCGAAAGCGTGAATGTCAGCTCCGCTATGTCTCCAACAGATTCAGACCAGGCCAGCAGCATGGCCCACAGAAAACATTTCTCCCAGGGCCGGATCAGGCTGCAGAACCACTCTTGCAAATCACGCTTTCTTCCCTGTGACTTCCCCGGCCTCTCCTCGTCCCTCCCCTACCGTGAATAAAGATTGCTGAGATACGCACTTACTAAACTACTCCTGCTTCATAATATTACAAATCCAGTGTCGGTCATCTCCTCCCTTGTCCGCCCTAAAATCATCCAGCCAAGTCCAGACCCTACAAAAAGGCCTGTATCTTGCTGGATGTCCCACAGTCCTCCTGCTGCGCTCTCTCCTTCGCTACATCAAGTTAATAAATTGAACTATGATTACAGTAGCATTCCCGCTGTCTTTCCCTGTGAGCAAACTTCAGGACCTATCCTAAAACGGCATCCATTCCACCCCATAAATTTTTTCATAGCAGCAAGTAACAGAATGTCTTTTGCTCATTGATTTTTTTGGTCAAGAACCATGTTTCTCAGTTCAGCCATAAAAAGAAATGAAGTACTAAAACATGCCCCAACATGGGTGAACCTTGAAAACGTTATGCTCAGTGAAAGAGGCCAGACACAAAAGGCCACGCACTGTATGACTGTGTTTAAACGAAGTGTCCAGAACAGGTGAATCCAGAGACAGAAAATATTCGTGGTTGCCAGAGGCTGGTGGGAGGCGGGAGTGAGGAGTGACTGCTAATGGGGATGGGGTTTCTTTTTGGGGTGATGAAAATGTTCTGGAATTATTTATCGGTGATGGTTGCATAACCTTGGGAATGTACTGAAACCACTAAACTCTATACTCTAAAAGCATGAATTTTATGGTATGTGAACTATATCTTAATTTTAAAAAGAACTGTTTCTGCCTTTGACTGGGAGTACCGTTTTCTGTCCAAGTGACAGAGCCATCAACGGAGAACAGCCTCTTACAGCAAGCTCATCAAACTACTTTGGATGGAGTTACTAATTGATCCCAGTAGCACCTAACAAGGTTTCTCAAGTAAATCATTCTACCTTGTCTTTATTCATATTCATCCCTAGTTCTTTTCCTTCTCATTTTTTGCTTCCACCTTTTCCTCCAAAGCCCATCAGTTCCATCTTTGGAAATTTTACCATAAAACCACCCCAGCAGATTACACTCTTCTAGTGTTGTTCCATAACTAAAACCAATGTTCAGTTGTAGCGTCTCTGGCCCACATGTCTCTACCTTACCAATAGTACACATCCCACGATGGGGTTGGACATAGAAGAGTTAACCAGGGATGCCCAGGAGCTGCTGGTGTTGGAGCAGGTCTCGGGACGCCAGACAGGACATGTAGACCTGAGGTTCTATGCAACGCGAGACTCACTTTCAACTGGAGTTATAAATAGGAAGTGGCACTCCCCTCAGAAACAGCTTAAAATACCCCGTCTATTGCCACACTGCACAAACCATGTTCGTCTCACAGAGAGAAAAGGCATCTAATCAAGAGACCATGGAAAAGAAAAGGGGCACAGAGTGGCAACACCATGATGTGGACAATGAGCACGGCGCCAAGCATTTTCACGGGAAGGACAGCCTTCTGTACAAGTCCAGTGTGGGGGAACCACTATCGGAGCCTGCTCTGAGCAAGCACATCGGTAAAACATGAGGGGTTTTCTACTTTTCTGTGACTTGTAATTAAGGCTCCCAAGCAAGGGGCAGACATCCCCTTTCAAAGGCTTGCAAATCGGCGATGTGGGTTCAAACCAAAAAGAGAGTTCAACCCAGACCGTGACAGAGAATGATGCCTGGCTACTCAGCCAGGGCTACCACCAGCTCCCTAGAGAGGAAGAAAACTGAAAACCCATCAAAAAACATTTACAGTTCATATTATAGACTCTTCAGAGTAAAACACATAAACCAGTGATTCTTACTCCACAAGCGTGGCTTCTGTTATTCTTAACAGATCTTTCAGCCTTTTGGTGTCATTACATAGAGATATCTGCACACCTGGGACGTGGGGGTGGTTTCAGGGCCCCCAGAAATTCCACAATCTACCCCTCACGCCCAAAAATAGTCTATACTTAATTTATTATCTTGCTTTAAGTTTTAAGTCCCCAGTGAAATGCATGAATTCAGCCCTACAAGGGAAGCCCAAGGAAGCAGCTACTTCATCTACTTCACAGTTTTGTCCAAAGTTGGCTGACTCACAATTTCAGCGTGCTATTTAACACAAACGCGAGTTCCTCCCTTCCTCCCTCCTTTAGCAGTATAAAGGAATAAAAAAAAAGAATTAAAATGCCCTGGGCTCTCTCTGACCCTGAATTCATTCACCCAACTCTCACTGAGCACCAGGCACTACACCAGGTATCAGGAACACAAAAGAGAAAAAGCACTTACTCTGTAATGGTGAAACAGACATGTCCCCAATGGGGAAATGCCCCAGGTGTCCCTAAGACAGGAGTGACGCAGAGGTAATGCTGGAGCTGAATTGAGCCAGGCTTTCCTCAGGCAAACGGGTCTGGGAGAGCAGGGGCAGGGAGTGCATTCCAGGCAAGCGGAGGGGACAGTGTGTGCAAAGTCACTGAGACGTGAGAACGCTTGGGTTTCGAGAACAATGGGGCACGTCTTCAGTGCAGCTAGGGCACAGCCCGGGTTGGGGAGAGAGGAGACGAAAGAGCCTGATTATGATGTGTGATCACCTGGCTGAAAAATATGACAGAATATCAGCCTAGGAACCATTTTTAGTTAATGACATCAGTGGGATGATAAAGAAAACTCCTTTAGACAATGAGTTGCTTGGCTGGAAAAACGTTCTACAGTAGGACAAATGTTGCTCATCATGAAGCACTTTCAAAAAGGAAAGTGTCTTTATCTAAGTGGCAACCACTAGTGTCACTTGTACAGGTCTGCTAAGTGTTACATGCCTTGAACCTACGGTAAAGCTTCACCATAAACCTGAGATGTTCTATTTTAAATGAGCTGTTTGTTTTTTTTTTGAAAAAATATCCAAATCACGATTTAGAAAGAGAAATGGACCCATCTGCCCAGTAGTCAGGGATCAGATAAGCACTTACACAAGATGCAATTTTTTTTAAAGTAAGAACATTTATATTAGAGTATTGTGATATCAAGATAAAACAAACTGAGTGACTTAAATACCAAAAGATGAATCATCCATTTCATACAAAATACATGCGACTTATCTGAATAATGAAGGCTAAAAAACTTAAATTTATCCTTGAAAGGAATACGATATGACCATTAGAATTCATTGAAGCCACCTCATTCTCTTGTTTGGCTACATCTGGAAGGTAATTAAAATGATCCAGTGGGCAGTCGAATGAAGAAGTAAGGGAGGAAACCAGGTGTTCATGCTGTCACATTTTCCACAGAAACATCCCGAGGCCAAAGCCCACTTTACCTTTTCCATCTCCTAGAAGCCAGGGAGCAGCACAGCATTTGTCAGTGGTGGTAAGTCCCTAGTCGGCTCTTCTAACACATCTGTCTCAGTCACTGCAGCCAATGAGCTGCTGGTTCTGAATGAAGCAGCTCTGATGGAGCCCTTTTTGCATTTTCTATAAACGCTATGCATTGTCAGCAGGAAAACCTCCTTGAGCTCATAATTCTGGAGGCAATTAGTAGCAACCAAGAATGTAGCCTGTTGCTATGGTAACGGCATTCCACCATCAACTATCACCCGTGGACAAATATATGCAATTCTGATTTAATTGCCTAGATAAAGCAGGAAATAATCCAAGTTATCCCAGTGACTGTACTTTTATCATCCAGAAAAGCAGAGCTTGTTCCTCTTCCTAGGCTAAATCAAGGGCAAGTCTGAATGCAAAGTAAACTGGAATCAACCGGCACAAAATAATTTAAGCTACTATCTGCAAAATGATAGTTTACAGTCTATCCAAATAGGTACACATAGTAAGGACAAGACTAAAAAGCGTATTTTACTGACGCTCTCCTCTGGTGAATCGTCACCATTGTAGTTCAGGGAAACAGAAAAAAGAGAGATGGCTGTTAGCAGTTTCCTTTCAGGAAATCAGAGTTCCCCTCCATGAGCTGGGTAGCTCAGTCTCTAACTGACGGGTATGATATACAATCTTAATCTTCTTGTCCTCAGCCCTGGGACAGTGAACAAGAAGGAGAAAGAAAGCACGGTGGTCTTACAAAATTCACGCCACTGGTTTCAGTTCCCCAGTCAAGAAGAAGTCACCGTAAGCTGAGTCTACACCGAACAATTATAATTATGGTGACCCACACACTTAGTGATAAAAGGAGTCACTTCTAAAACCAAAGTGTCTTAAATCAGGGGCTGTCCCCATGCTCCCTGCCAGGCATGGACTTGGGAATGAAAGGAAGAAGTCTGGGAAGAAAGGCTGCCACATCCATTGCCCCCAGAAAGAAGGAGGAATAAGAAGAGGTGGGGGGTGAGTGCCTTCTATTAGAAAAGTATGTCTCTCTTCCTGTATATCCACGACCTGCTGTTCCTGTGCTACCACATGGTCCCTCGCCATCCTCACTACATCAGTGTCAGGACACACATAGTAATGGGTATGTAGGTGTGTTTTCATGGTTGCCATGACTATCATTGCTGTTGCAGGTAATGTAACTTTCCTCATTTCAAAATGGGGATAGTAGTATCTACCTCACATGGGTTGCTATGAGGAATAACTTAAAGGAAATCACTTCATAAACTAGAAAGCATTGCCTGAAATGTTATTTATGAGTATAACAATGCCTTACAGCAGACATGTCATCATTACCTTATGGGCATTATACTTTATCAACCTCCTGAAGTACATATTACAAAGTTAAATGAAACATTTCTGTACTCCTGCTATTTTTCACTATTAAAAAAGAACTGCATGGGATACTAATTATTCATTGTTGTTTTCCAAACATGTCTTCTCCCAAAATGCATGCTTATGTAATCTTTCCCCAGAAGGATAACCTTTATCAAATGCCATAATTTAATTGAAATACTATTATTAAACATTAGCCTGAATTTTAAAATGAATCCTACAAAATGCACATGATTGGTGATACTACACTTTTTGTATTTTGAGTTAATCAGTACATTAAAAAATGTTAAATATTTTTAAATCAGAAGGCTTATGTACATATTTGAAAGTCCACTGAGCGAAGTCCCAGGGCAGGACTAGTCTAATAGAATATGTTTATGTATATTGGGAGGGTTCTGTGCTCTTTCTATACCCCATTTATCTTAGCCCCAAACTTAGCTGTTTCTGTTTAATTAGATCTGAACCACCAAGCTAAAGACTTTCTTCTATTATGAATAGCAACAAGATCATTTATTCTAAATGAATATTATGGAAATCCAAAAGACGTGTTGTTTTGAAACTGTGGGAGTCTGAGGCAGAACTGCAGAATTATAAAAGGATTCTATAAAAGATTTATAGTTCCAAAAGAAAAAGAACCACATAGGATTTATTCTTGTCCATTTGTGTGTGTGTGTATATATATATATATATATATATGTATATGTCTATACATATATATGTGTCATAATATTTATTGCACAAAAAACAGACTCATAAATACTATCCAAAGCTTCCATTTTACAATGCAGTTCCCTCTGCCAAAGTCAAGACAGGTAAAATGTCACCCAGAGAAAGCTGGAAAAGTAGAAGAGAAGTGCTTTTCTTAAATACAACTTCCTACATATCCTTGGAGTTTATCTAAAAATTGAACCTATACAAAAGCCAGGTTATATAAAAGGGATATTTTCACCTCAGCTCTCAAAAATCTCAGTGTATGCTCAGAGACAAACTATGAAAACAATATATTTAATAAATATGAAATGCAGCCTTTTCATTTTTTATTTACTGTTGAAAGGAAGAGATAACCCAGTTGGTGTTTTTCAAAGCTGAGCTCACCACCATTCATTAACACGCAGTGCCGTAGTGCCGACTGCTCAGCTCAGAGGGGTGGTCCTTGGTCCAAAAGCAGTAATCTGGGGACAGCCCTGCAGCAGCACAAATGCGTTCACGGAAGAAACGAGGGACTGTAGAACTTTGATCCACAGACACACACCCATTTCCCCCAAGAGGAAAAAAAGACCACAACTCTTCTGGATAATCTTGTTCTTCAGGGAAAAAAAAAATCCTTATGAACTACTTCAGCTAACACAACCCAAAATGTCTTAAGCACTAAAAAGAAGAACATAATACTATTATTAAAAAAACACAATACTATTACACTGACTTTAGTAAGTTAAAATAATTTTTAATTTATTTTGTGCAGATAGGTTTAAGTTGATTTTGATATTCTTTTTTTCTTCTCACAAAGCTGATAAAACCTATTACAGACTCTTCCTCCACTTTGTTAGATCAACGCCTCTACCCAAATGAAAAGATGGTAAATTTTAACTCTCATGTTTGGTATAGAACTATATTCAAGGGCAGTGTTTCTCTTGCTAAAGGTAGGAGTGATTCAAAGATACTTGGCTGCTTCAGGGAACAAAAATATTGGATCTGTTTTTGAAATTAAAATTCATTTTCCATAGCATGAAAGAAAAATAGGTCATTTCAATGAAGAACAGATGACAGGGTTGAATCTGAACATATAAATTGTATAACTGATTACAAACATTTGGGTTATGTATTAGGGAATATGTATTCAAATGGCAATGAACACTGTACTCCATTTTAACAGAGACTTCATCTCCTCCCCAAGGAGTTACTTTTACCAAGTGCCAATAGTGCGATGGAGTGGATAGTCCTTTAGAACAATGTATACAAGTTCTTGTTGTTCTAAGTTCTGGTGTGGGGGAAAAATAGCATGTATGACTAATTGCACGTTCTATTCTATTTCTTAAACAAACAAATAAAAAAAACTTCCACTCTAAAGACGCTTCATAGAATTAATCTTTTAGAGGGTAAACTCATCTGGAAAGCCACGGCACCAACTGGACTTAAAGCAGCCTAGATGAAATACTTTATCAGACACAATGGAGGGACTACAGAACTACATGATTAGAATCAGATAGATAAAACGCCTCTTAAAAACTAGAATTGAGAATCTCTGGCCCATTGTTAGCATCCATACTCAGTTCAATCTACTTCACAGGGTGACTTTGCTCCATAGATGACTATAACCCTCAGAATGGTCTCTCGTTAAACCATTTCATCTCTTCTACACGAGACCAAATCTCTTAAAAATGGAGACAAAAAACAGTTCAAGTGCTGAAAAGAAGGGTTAACAGGCTATCTGGTATCCAAGGACAGTGATAATCCTCAAGTCCATGGTTCAAAATGCTAAGTAAGACTTGCCAAAACCTCTATATTTAGACACTCATTTAAGAACGTAAGAAATCTGGGCTTTGGGTTACACACTCCAACTATCTAAAAATCACTCCACTCATCTGAAGTGACCTTGGGGCAAGTTACTCAACTTTTTAGAGCCTGTTTCCTCATCTGAAAAATGAGGTTAATAACACTACCACACAGGATCATTGTAAAGATGGAACGAGATAGCATATGTAAAGGGCTGAGTACTACCTTTAGAACATGATAGGCACTCAGTAAATATTTCTTCTACTGTTCCGTCTTCACTTCCACAGCCTCAGATCTGTCCAGGTATTTATTGTTTGTCTTTTGCTCAAACTCTCAGGACTTAGTTCTTGAAAGTCTTACTGTGTTTCATTTTTCCCCTACGGCCAATCTTAAACATGACAATTATTTCTAAAGGTATCATTTCGATTACATTGCAGACTCCTCCTTCCTGCTCTAATCTTTTCATCCTATAGAATGAAGAATGAGGTCAATTTTCTGCCTGGTCTCACCTTGAGACGCAAGCATCTTTCTTACCCCTGAGCATTCACTCTAGTCAAACAGATTTCCTAATCAACGTGGACAGGTGATCCAAGCCCCCGTGTGGGCACGTCAGGACATCCGACCCTCTAAACCAGCACTACTCAAAGCGGGGCTCAGCAATTTTAGTCTGTTGGACCTAATATTTTTAAAATGGGAGTTAAATTTTGTATGTCTTTTCAAATTTCATTTTTTCCAGTTATTTATGCTTATCATATTTTACAAAATTATTAGCTTACCTGAATTGAAAAGAAATAAATTGGTGCTTCACCACAGACAGTTTGAGCACTGCTCTCACATACTGTCCTGCTGGATTAAATGCTATCTTCCTAGGCTCCTAGAGCAGAGCTAGTTTCCCTTACCCAGGGTGGAGGGTTCCAGCTAATCGGACCCACTGAAGGCAATACTAAGCTGTAAAGAACCCACACTACCTCAGGAACAAACACGATTGTCCATTATATTATGTGCTAGTTGTATTGCCTACTGAAGTCTTAATAGACGACAATTGACTATGGCCTCGGATTTAATATAGGGCTAATCCATTTGGGACCCCTTTCAGCTATTATCTAAATTTTTTCACTCTTTTAATGAGATGTCTCAGTTAGAAAAATATTTAAATAAGTGTTCCAACTGCATGAACCCTGAGGACAACATTATGAGGAAGTTCTAGTTGGTTTGTTCTTTTATTAGTGGTACAGATTCATCAACCTCATCTCCTTATCTGGAAGAGGACTTTTACCAGTATCTCCTACATGGATTGTAAACGCCCCACCCGCCCCTAGAGCCAGGTACAGTAAGCCTCTAATAGAGATGTTTGAAGATCAAATGCACAAAAATGGCCACCTATTTAAGTGGATGTCTGGCTAAGTTCCTTCTACTTTGAGCTGTAAATTTAATTTAACAAACATATTTAAACACCCAGTATGTTCAAAGAATTATACAAGGAGGCGAGAATACACCAAGATTAACAACACACAGTGTGCCGACTCCAGGAGCTCACAACATAGTTAGGGAATAATGTAAGTTCACAAATAACTGTCATGCAGAGTGACATCTAGTAGGTGTTGTGAGAGATTTATAAACCTCTGTTTATATGGAAGTTCAAAGAAGGTCATCTCACATGTGGCTGGGAGGGTCTGGATAGGTTTTATAGCATAGGGCACATCTGAGAGAAGCTTAAGATGATGGGTAAGGCAACAACAACTAATAGGATGAGGGGGAGAATGAAGAAATGAACAGATTAGTTATACACACACACACTCACACACACACTCACACACAAACCCATTAGTTTATTGTCCATAAACACCCTCCTCAAAGTCTGCAGGACTTGTATCAAAAACTATTATTACACCCTTTGCAGAAGTTGTAAACGGTTGAGGAAATCCATTCTCTTACCACTGGATTGTATTGTATTTTACAGTTGTCAACTGAAAAAGTGAATGTAAGAAATCAGATTTCCAACGTTAGAAAAAAGACAGCCTGCTAAAAGAAGTGTTCAGTTTGCACTTATAATATTAACAAAGTTCTTTAGTTATAAAATATTAACGTCAGCTTCTTTAGGTTGATCAGAGGCGTGGAAGCCCAGAGCTATATACTAGGGTGAAAAGTGGCAAGCCAGAAAAAAACAGGTATCATCTAGGAATTCTCAGACACTTGGGGAAGGGGCTGGACTGAGGCACAGACCTAGTTGAGTATTAAAGTGAGAGCATGTGGACATTCAGTTCACAGTAAAGGGAACACACATAACCTCTACCTGACACTTCATCTCAGCAGACTCCCAGGTTCTCCTGATTCTGTTAGCTCCTGACTGGCAGTAAGTCATGGGCATCCCAGTCTACTGAGACCAGGAAACCGAATTTCTGAAGAACTGAAAAATATATATTCCGATAGCTATTTCTTTACCTTCTACTTCCTTGGAGCCCAGAAGTGATACTTTTCTCCATGGAAAACGACCTTGTTGCTACATATTGTAAAGATTCCTCTTATTTTCTAAGTTTAACCTCTCAAACATCTGTCAATGTAGTTGGAAGAATATGCATTTATAATATTATCTATAATATTTTGAGAATCAGATACAGGTTTTCCTGGAGTGCAGATCATACCTGATAGAGCAGTTAAGGGAAGAGGCTAATGGATGAAGGACTTGGAGAATCAATCTAGATGAAAAATGCCTTGGAGTATAATTATTACCAAGGATAACATTTACTAAGTGCTTGCTGGGTGCATCATATGGATTTTCCCATTTAATCTTCACAACATCCGTAGACATAAATACAGTCATCAGCCTCATTTTACATAAGAGGAACTGAGGCAGAGAAAAACACACTTAATTGCCAACATTTTTATGAATGTTAACATTTATATGAATGTTTATATGAACCATTCTCCCTCTCTCTCAGGACTAAAAGCAATAACTGTGTTGTCTGGGAGAAGAATAAGAAAGATTCATAAGATACCATTTTGGTGCCCAAAGCAACTGCACAAAACAAAACCTTGAGATCTACAAATTCAGTGCAATCTCTATCAAAATTCCAATCGGCTTTTAGCAGAAATTGACATGCTGATCCCAAAATCCACATAGAAATTCAAGGGATCCATTGCCAAAACAACGTTCAAAGAGAAGAACAAATTTGGAGGTCTCATACTTCCAAATTCAAAACTTAATCCAAAGCTACAGTAATGTGCCACTGGCATAAAAACAGACATAGAGGTCAATGGAATACAATTGAGGGTGCAGAAAAAAACCTTATTTTTATGGTCAATTGATTTTTGATAAGGGTGCCTAAGATAATCCAATCATGAGAGGAGAATCTTTTCAACAAATGGTGCTAAAACACTAGATACCCACGTACAAAGAATGCAGTTGAACCCCTACCTTATATTATACATAAAAGTTAACTCAAAAATGGATCATACTAATATAAACTATGGACTTTGGTTGATAATAATGTGTCCATGTTGGTTTGTCAATTGTACCAAATATGCCACACTGATGAGGGATGTTGAGGGTAGGGGAGTATATATGTGTGGGTGGGGAGGGCTATATGCAAACTCTCTGTATTTTCTGCTCAGTTCTGCTGTGAACCTGAAACTGCTCTAAAAAATAAAGTCTATTAATTTAAAAAAAAATTGGATCATAGACCTAAATGTAAGAGCTGAAACTATAAAACTCTTAAAGGAAAACATAGGTGTTGATCTCTGAGAGTTGGCATAGGCAATGGTTTCTTAGTCATGACACCAAAAGCACAAGTGACAAAATAAAGAATAAACTAGACATTATCAAAATTAAAAACTTTATGCTTCAAAGGACATCACCAAGAAAATGAAAAGATAGCCCAGAGAATGGGAGGAAATATTTGTAAATCATATATGTGATAAATGCCTTGTATCTAGAATATGTAAAGAGTTCTTACAACTCAACAATAAAAAGACAAACAAACTAATCAAAAAATGGGCAGAGGATCTTAACAAATACTTCTCCAAAGAAGATGTATAAATAGCCAAAAAACGCATGAAAAAGTGTTCAACATGATTAACTATTAGGGAAACGCAAATTGAAACCACAATGGAATACTTCACATCCACTAGGTTTGCTAAAATTAAAAAGACAGACAATAACAAATGTTGGAGAAATTGCAACTGTCATGCATTGATGGTAGAAACATAAAAGGGTGCAGCCACTTTGCAAAATAGTTTGGTATCTCCTCAAAATGTTAAACACAGAGTTACCATATGACTCAGCAAATCCAGTCCTAGGCATATACCTGAGATAAGTGAAAACATACATTCACATCAAAATTTGAACAAGAATGTTCATAGCAGCGTTAAGCATTACTTATGGTAGACAAAAAAAGGAAATAATCCAAATATCCATCAACTATTGATGGATAAGGAAAATGTGGTATATCCATACAAAATAATAACAAAATTTAGTAATAAAAATGAATGAAGTACTAATGCATACTACAGCATGAATGAAACCTGAAAACATAAAATGAAAATATTAAATGGAATAGGCCAATCTATAGTGATAGGAAGTATATTAGTGACTACCTAGGGCTGGGTGATTTGGAAGGAAATGGGGGTAACTGCTAATGGGTATGGGTTTTCTTTTTTTGGGTGATAAAAATTTCTAAAATTGATTGTGGTGGTACACTAAAAACCACTGGATTGAACATTTTGAATGAGTAAGTTTTATAACATGTGAATTATATCTCAATAACACTGTTTAAAAATAACAGGCCCTTGAATCAGCTGGAGGGTGAAAGGCTGATGGGCACCACACACAAAGGGGAAGGAGATAGAGTACTTCCTGCCCCTAATGTGGGTTTTCCTGGCCACTCCGGGCCTAAAGAGGGGAGAAAAAGAGAAGTAGTTGCCAAGGAGGGAGCTAATTTTACAATTTGGACAATCTTTTAAAATTATCCTTAAAAGTGTTGGTGACAAGGTCCCAATGGTCATGCCCTGGTGATACAGCAGAGGGAAAGGCAGGGAAAGTTGCAGACAGCACACCTTGTTTCTCAGAAACCAACTTGACCTTGGGCTTCCTGAGACCAAGGAACTCGTCTGTTGAGCACAGTGTCCTAAAGACAGTGAATTCAGGCTGCAAGTGACTGTTCATTTCAGAAGAACAAAACCCTCAGACCCCTTGCCTCCAGGGACCTGAGTACCTGCTCGTGTAGAGAGTGAGGTGTATTTCCTGGATTCTGAGAACTCCTGGAGCCTTCTCCAGAATGCCCAGTCACTTCCCCACTTGACCAAGTGGTAATTCATTAATCGTAGTTTTTATATTTTTTTAATTAACTTGTTGGTTTAAAAGCACGTATCCAGTAAAGCACAGCTACAAACCAGTGATGAGATATCCCAACACAGACAATTATTTATGATGAACAGGTGTTAGACATCTGAGGCTGCCCAAGCTAAGATGGGTACTATACCCCTCCTTTTGGAAAATTTAAGCTGAGTAAAACACTGTGAGGTTGCCGCTGCCTTTCTGCTACAGAAGACAATATCTAGGGTTGTTTTTCCCCCCTCCCAGAATTCCTGTCTTTCTTCACTTCTCCAAATCAGCAAATCTAATTAAAAAAAAAAGTATGTTCAGGAAAAAAATCAGAAGCCATAATGTAGAACAACTTAAAAGGTAACAGTAACAAATGATATTTCCCCACATATGCAATCTTCTAAAATATGTTAAAAGGGAATCATATAAAAGCCAATCTGTTTTTCTCTGAAGTTATTTATGTTTATTTAAGTTCAAGAGCAGTAGAAGCTTTCTAGGAATTTATCCTAAGTAAATAATAAAAAAAAAAAGGAAAAGCGATATGCATAAATTTATGCATTACATCATTATTTTTAACAATATAAATTTTGAAACAGCTTATATGTTCTAAAATAAGGATATGGTAATTAGTGTATGACACAAGCACCCTATGGAATATTGTGTAACTATCAATGATAACTATGTAGCATATGGGAAAATGGGTAGGATACTGCTTTACCATCACAGTGCTAAACTGTATTAATAATTACAGCTAGGTATCAATATATAAGTATATGAACAAGAATGGAAAAAGGCAAGCAAAAAAGAATTATGTAAGTGGGATTTTATATGATATTTTCCAAGATGAAGGGAAAAGAGCTGGGGGAAATATAATTTGTCCATTATACACTTACAATTTCTGTTTTACAGGTCTAAATTTGTTGACATAAAAAAATGTTCATAATAAATTTTTGAGTGAACAAGGATATATGTGGTGATAAAATTGTGTTTTGTTTGCTTGTCAGTAGGGAATTTTTAAAGCAAATTTATTGTTGTAATTTATACATCATAAAATATACCCATCAATGATTTTTAGTAAATTTGTAAAGTTATGCAGCAAACACCACAATCCAACTTTAGGACATCTCTCTTAACTCTAAAACTTCGTTCATACCTATTTCCAGCCAATTTTCACTCCCAACCCCACTAATCTGCTTTCTGTCTCTATAGACATAATTACACTTTTGACACAAACAAAAAAATAATAAAAAATAAATCACATGTTTATGTATTCATACAGAAAAGTAAGAGTGGACAAGCACCAACATTTTACACAGTGGTCCATAACATTACTTAAACTTACAAAAAAGATTTCTGAAGTTTTAAACCAGTTAGCATCTATTGCCTATAAAGAGGGGTTTGGGTTTTGCTTTCCTTTTCAAAAAGGGTATATGAGAATTTCACATAAATATGGCAGATTATGCAAATGTATTTAATTTCACTTCTTACCAAAGCTTAACTAAAAGCATAGCAAAGCGTTTTTTAAAGGCATAACACACATAAGGACAAAAGAAAAAAGAAGCAAAAGAAACAGCAAAAAAAACTTTAAACTGGAAAGCAAATGGATAAGAGATGACCTCATGGAATTGAGAAAGTTAAGTCCCATGTCAAGTTTCTGAAACAACCAGTTTACACAGTAAACCACATACCTCCCCCAAAGGCACCGCAAGGTTAGGTTCCAGGTATGAGGATAAAGGTGAGGCTAGAAATAGGAGGATTCACTGAAATTCTCTTTTAAGAATCAGATAAGTACCCGAGCTCTTCCCCAAATCCAAGCAGGTAACTCTATCTCCTGCAACTGCAGAAACCTGGACAGGCGCAGTTGACATGGCAAGAAGGGATAGGGGGTGGTACCATTCTACAAACAGAGGGATTAGGTGAACATTTTATATACTGAAAACTGAGTCTCCCTGCCACCAGACCTCTTCTCCAACTCATCTTCCAGAAAGATGGTAACCAGTCCTACATCATCAAGGGAGAAGGTCAGAAGATTTTTCGGCAAATAATCTAATCAGTCCAAGAGGAAAGTCTTAACATACCAACAGCAAGCATTTCTTAGTGAAATGGCCCACAGGTGGCAGGCCTCACCATGGGATCAGAGGTTCTTATCAGTTTTATGGGGCACTGCTCTTAAGTAAAACCAGGCAACCAGGATCACCAGGCAACTGAGGGACACTTCAGACATAGAAGATAGGGACCAAAACAAACAAATGAAAAACAATCTGGAGAAAATACAGACTTGCAGGGAAAAAAAAGGTGTCTAAACATTTGTTTCTTTAATATATTCAGAGACAGAAGAGAATACATATCTAAAACAATAAGTAGATATAAAAACGTATACTTTACCCAATGAGTTGAAAATTTATGGCCATACAAAAACCTGCACACAAATGTTTATGGTAGCTGTACTCATAATTGCCAAATCTAGAAGCAACCAAGATATTCTTCATATGGTGAAAAGATAAACTGTGGTACATCCTTACAGAGAAATATTATTCAATGATAAAAAAGAAACAAGCTATCAAGTCATAAAAAAAGACATGGAGGAAATGTAAACACATGCTGATAAATGAAAGAAAGTTTGAAAAGACTACTGTATGATTCCAGCTATATTAACATTCTGGAAAAGGCAAAACTACTGAGACAGTATAAAACTGCCAGGGGCTTGTGGGGAGAAGGATGAAGAGGTGGAGCACAGATTTTCAGGGTAGTGAAACTATTCTGTATGGTACGTAATAGTAGATACGTGTCATTAAACATTTGTTAAAATCCATAGACGTGTACAACACAAAAAGTGAATCCTAATGTAACTGATGATCTTTATAGTTAATAATAAAGTAAACGGAGAAGGTATAGCTCTGTGGTACAGTGCATGCTTAGCATGCACAAGGTCCTGGGTTTAATCCCCAGTATCTCCATTTAAAAACAAATCAAATAAAAAGTAAACCTAATTACCCTCCAAAAAATTTTTTTAAAAAAGAACAAAATAAATGTTTTAAAAAGGGGATTAAGTATCAATATTCATTCATCAAACAAAAATAGTGCACTATTGAAATATGTTAATAATAGGATGACTATGGGGAGGGAGTACCAGAGAGGGTATCTGGGTACCTGGGAGCCCTTTGAACTTTCCACTCCATTTTTCTGTAAATCTAAAGCTGCTCTAGAGAACGAAGTTTATAAACTAAAACAAAACAAAACAACCAATGAAGTACTTTTTAAAAAACATTTGCTGAATTAGCTATGATATTGATACTCTTACACTTCAGGGTGAACTATAAATTGGAAGAATCCTTTGGGAAATTGTTATGCCATTTTGTCTCTAAAAGGATAACTTTCAACTGAGCAATTTTACTTTTGGAAATCTACCATCAGAAAAAAGTACAAAGTACGGTGGGGAAAGATCCATAGTATCAAGTAAAAAAGTAGACCTCATCTACATTACCCAGTGGGTAAATGGTTAAATAAATTAAAGTGTATCATTAGATGATATTAGGCAGCAATAAAAATTATAGTCATAATTATTTAGTAACATCACAGAAAAGATTCATGAGACAAATACTAATTTTAAAAGCAGGATACAAAATTACATATGCAATTATAATTATGAAGAAAACATTTCTGCAAAATGCTGCGTGAAGTTGGTGGGATTATAGATTCCCTTTTTCTCTATCTCCCAAACTTTCTAAAATGTTATCTTTTAATTAAACAAAGAAAGAGTTTGAAGTGATTAGGTAAATTACATTGTTGGTATTACTTTAACGTAAATATTGGCTTTAGTAAGATCTTACTAATACTTTTTCACTCTATGGAAGACTTAGACCTTGAATGCTTACTTTTACAATAAACATTCGTCAGAAAAATTAGAGACACATGGAGTTAGTTGTACATAATTTATTTTATAGGACATGTGCTCAGCTGTAGAGGAAATATTACTATTCTGACGTGACTGTTAGGATATTCTAATGTCCATTAACTTCAAATTTCCAAATGTCTTCAACTGACTTAAAAAAAATAAAACATTATTATTGGTATGAAGACAATCTGAGTTTTACAACATATAACTGATCGGTTTCTGGTGTGGGTGAGGCATACGTTATGTTTGTTTGTTTTTTAATGAGTTCTGATTGCCACTTTACTAGTTCAAATCTGGGCTCCGAAGATCATAATTCCTCTACTTTATAATACAATGAGACCAGTGTTTCCTCTGTTGCCTATTTTCATAGTTGGTGTTACAAATAGCTCAAGGGTTAGTACTCTAAACTTGAACATTCTGAGAACACTTGATACTAGAACATTTTACACTTCGAACACTTAACACTGTGTTCTCAGTGCTGCCAAATACCAAGAATTCAGGTACTAACTGAAACTGCAAGTGCTAAATGTAAAATTTTCAGCGGTTACTGCTAAACGTCATGTTTTGAGGAGCACACTGTTGTAGCCTCAGTATCCTACAATCTACAAGGCTAAAAGGGCTTCAATACTAAATAAAAAGTCATGTGTCATAGCTATTTAATCAGTTTCAACAGGCCCCGTGAGTTTTTGTTGTTTCATCAACAGGGCCTAGAAGAGGAGAGTGTTTTTGGCACTTCATCATCCAGCCAATTTCCTATCCTCAGTTCATTTCAGAGGACAACCTGCTGATTGATTAGTCAAGATTTCTGCTGGGAACACCAGAATCCTAAAGAGTTTCCATCCTTCCTTGTTTTCACTCATCTTCCTTACTTCCATGCTCTCACACATTTATTGAGCCAACTTAGGGTACTAAACACAGAGATACAGAGATGAAAGCTTCTCCAGAAGCTCAGAATGGAACTGGACAGAGAGACAAGTCACGTACAACAGTGGCACAGCAGCTCACGCAGGACAACAGGGGACAGACAGTAGGGCAGGGAGTGGAATGGTGCAAGGGGGTGATGGGGAGCTGGACTTCTGCTGTGTTCAGTTTGCGATGATCTCAGGACATCCAGGCATGTGGATATCCTAGTGGGCACTTGCTGAGGAGTCTGAAGAAAAGGTCCAGGGTGTGGGTAGAGTTCTGTGAGTCGTTAGTAGAGAGGTCATGAGATTGCCTAGGACAGAAGAGGGGACCTAGGGTGGAATTCCATGTAAGAAGAGGGAAAATGAGTGGCGGCATGCAAACATCTTGAGGGAAAAGAAAGAGGAAAACCAGAATAGAGCAGTACCAACAAAGGAAGTAAGGCAAGTTTTAAGAAGGAGGTACAGTCAACTGTATCACACGCTGAAATAGGTCCAATGAGACAGGGATGGGAGGGGAGCGCTGTGTGTGGCAACTTGGCCAGGGTGCCTTCACAAGCCTCCCAGGAGGGTATGACACAATGTGAGGAACCGGTGACAAGTAGGGAGCATGCGTTCTAAAAGCTTGGCAGTGAAGGTTAAGAAATGTGCAGGGACAGCTGGTGAGGAGTGTACGGTTCCAAAGAATCATCACAGAGCTTCCGTTCCACCTTTCTTTCCTTCTTTTTCCCTGCAACACCGCCCCTCACCACCACCCTTTGCCTTTGTCTTTATTTCTCTTTCTTTTCCTCTTTCTCTCTTTATTCTTTCATTCTTTTTATAGGAAGAATAAAGATGAAATAGTTTTCAGTTATAGGAAAGAAAGAGTTTAGAGGCAAATGCTGAAAATAAAGCAGGAAGAAAGAATCACAAATGGATCCCTCATCTGAGGAATCAGAAGAGGTTGGGATCCGGGATTTAGTACATGAGGACCTCTTTTTTTTCCGCTGTGATGTAAAAGCGAGTTCATTTTCCGATAGCTAAACAGGGAACAGGAGTGCTGAAGTGAGAGAAGAAAGTTTAGACGGGGCAGCCATGAGACATACTTGGGGAGGAGACAACTTAGGGCCAGGTAGGAATTCAGGACAGAGTTTCTAGCAGAGGTAAGAGGTCATGAATGTAGCTGCATCCCCAATTTCCCTAGTTGTGTGAATTTCTCCAGCAAAAGTCAACAAACTGTATGCAAGAGCAGAGAAGAGTAGATGGTTGGAGAGTCAGGAACTGATGAAGGCCAGAGACTGCGTCTTGAAAGCGGTAAAGGGTCTAGGGTTTGTTTTCCATGGAAGACGTGGTTTTGGAGGGGAAGGTAAGGTGAGAAAGAGGGGTCAACAGGAGGACTGCCCTAACAGGAATGATCGCCTACGAGAAGACAGACGCCTGCAGGCATTCACGTGCGATAACCCAAGATGAATTCAATATAAAACAGGACAGAGGTGAGGGAGGGACCTCCAGAAGCCAACTGGACCCCCTAAAGCCATTCAAAAGGGAAGAGACTCTCTCTTGTCTTTCAAGACCACCAGAAGTGGATGACATACCTCCACACCAGAGGTCAGGAAACTTTTTCTATAAAGCATCAGATAATCAACACTACAGCTTTTGATGTCACAATTATTCACCTCTGCCATTGTACCTCAAAAGCAGCCATGGCCAATATGCAAGTGAATAAACATGGCCACACTCCAATAAAACTTTATTTATTTTCAAAACAGATGTGGGCTGGATTCAGTCCAGGACCAGTTTGTTTTAACCCTGCCCTAGACCATTTATTTTCTTTTGGGGATTTGTTCTTTTTTATTGACTGTAAGAATGCTTCATACACAAAGAATATTAACACTTTGTCTATTACATACACTACCAACCTCTTTTTCTTATTTATGTTTTTTTGTTTTCTATATTTGGGGGAAATTGTAAAAGTTTAAATAAATATATGTTCATGTAGTCAAATCTATCAATCTTTTCCCTTGCTTTTGGCTTTATAATCATGATTAGAATGATTAGAATGATCCTCCCTATACCAATATTATATAAACTTTTTTTCTAGAACTTTCAGAACCAGTATGTGTATAATAGATCAGAACACACACTCTGGAGCCAGAATGCCCAGGTTTACAGTGCCTGCAGACCTACTCATTATCTTTCTAAGCATCCATTGCCCTAACTATAAAATGAGGGGGGAAATAGCTCCTAATTTATAGAGTTGCTCTAAGGGTTGAGTGAGTAAACAGTGCAATATAATAAAAAGTGCTTAAATCAGGGCCTGACGCACAGTACAAGCTAAATAAATGTTAGCTATCATTATTTTGGTATCTTTAATTCATCTGGAATTTCTGATTTAAAAAGTGAGTTTGAGGTCAAACTCTATTTTCCCTCTAGGGGTGGGGTATAGCTCAGTGGTAGAACATATGCTTAGCGTGCATGAAGTCCTGGGTTCAATCTCCAGTAGCTCCATTAAAAACAACAACAAAAAAAGCCCGAACTTGCTTACTTTGTCCTCTACTTATTTAAATCCATCTCCCCCATTTCTCTCAATCTAACTTCCAAAACGTAACCAAAATTTTCAGGGTTGATTTTTATTTTTTTTCCCATTGTTGCTACAATGGTGGTGGTATTTTTTAAATTTATAAATAAAAATTGTATTTATTGAATAGACATCCTTGGTGTATATATATTCTATTGTTTTATGGTGGCTAAAACGTCAGACTAAAAGGTTTATTATATATTGCTACTTAAAACAGCAAAGTTCTCTTTTTCTCTTTTTTTGAATCTTTTTTTGAATGGATTAAGGCAAAGGTCCAGTGCCTTAACCTGGCTCCTGTGGACCCCGAGGCCTGGCCTTATCAACTTCTCGGCCTCTCCCTCTCCAACCTGACGGCCCCACCTTCTTTCTCAGTTCCTCCCATCTGTCAGGCACTTCCCCCAAGAACCTTCACACATTCTGAAGTGCTTTTTCCCAATTCTCCTCTAGCTTTGTTTCACTCTTCCTTTTCACCTCAACACAGACAGACAGAACCTCTTCAGAAACGTCCTTAAATCTCCAATATGAATCGTGCCCTCCCTGTTACTCTTTGTCTTTCTAGTGTTCATTCTGATCACAAATCATACAGCTACATAATTACAGACCAGTGTGTTTACCAGTGTCTTCTGTTTGAGTAAGAGCTCACTGAATATTGGTTCAGTTAATGAATAGACAATTAAAACAGTAAGTATGACAAATCTTACTAGGGAAATAAAAACCTCATTCTTATTCTCCACAGATGTGAAATTTAAGGCCACTCAAATTGAACTGTATACTTAATCTATGTATGAAAAAATATTAAGATCTTTGCTTCATAAACATTTGTATACCAGATGTGATTACTACATATGTTAATTATTTGAGAGTAGCTCGTTCAAATGGTCATTTAAGCTCATAAAGAGAAAAACATTTTTATAAATCAAAATTTTCATGAATTCAAAACTAGTCTTTTCTCCCTTTGTCTGATTCAAAGTTTTACTATTGTCAATACATTCATTCATGCATTTATCCATTTAATCATTCATTCAACTAAATGTTTATTGATTACCTTCTTGGCATTAAACTGTAGGTATTGAAAGATGAATTGTACACAGTCTGTGCCCTCTGGGAGTTTACAGCCAAATGAGACACATGCCAACTGGTTATTAAAGCCAAGGAGCAGCACACACAGAAGTAAAAACAGCAGGCTGATGTCATCCTGAGACATCAGGAAGGCTTTTTGGAAATGATGTGCTTGAGATGTTAACTCTCCATTTTTTAACTATCTATAAAGAGAAATATTTGGTGAAATACTTTTAAGAATATCAAAAGACAATAAATCTCCTTTATTGATAATCTCTTGAGAAACTCACCAATTTCACATTTGTAAAGAATGCCTTTATCCATATTGTCAACTGTCTTCAATGACAACTAGATTTCACTCAACTGTAGGGTGGCAGAAGCTGCCTCGATGCTCACCAAACCCACTTTTTCCCCCTGGAGACACAGCCAAACAACATTTCCTGGTTCTCACAACAGAGTGTGCCTGACAATATGGCCAAGACAGTTCAGCGTGGTGTGCCTTCCCTACACTCTCTCCTCCTTCCAGAGCGATCTTGGTGGCTGGAGTTCGAAGATGGCAGTTGAGAAAAATGAAAGGAGCCTGGATCCCTGAGCAACGGCAAGGACCTCATCAGGATAGACTGAACTGTTAACAAGTAATCAATTAAGCCACTGAAATTTCGGGGACGTCTGTTAAAGCACTTAGCTCATTCTGATGAATCATTCCACCATGAGGGTACTACACAGTCCATCAGAATTTTAAAGAACACAATGATGACAGATATTCTTAATCCCTTTTCTAATACCCATCCCCCTTCTTTGCTAATAGGACCCCAATTTTGTTTGGTGCGCTAATGCATTCAGCTCCAGGGGGAAGATTTTGATTGGTCTAAGCTCACCATGAAAATCCTGTTCCCCACCTTTCTCGCCTTCCCTGCAGTGAGGGATGGCCACACTGCCCAGTTCTAGTGAGGGCGACCTAAGGGGAGTGTACTGCATGGGTTTCTGGGAAAGGTTTTCCTCTCCTGATAAAAATAGAGGGCACCATCCTCATCCCTCCTTCCTCCTTGACTCAAAGAGGGCCCTGCGTGACGGGGGCTACATTTGCAACTAATATAACATGTTTGCCAATGCGATAAATTTGTGGGCTGATATGGGATATTCACAAAAAGAAGAGTGTGTACTCCATCTAAAGGTATTAAGGATAATTTTTTATTTAAACGATGACATGACCAAAAAAAAAAAAAATGGCCTCAACAGGCCCATGGCCACTCAGTTTCAGAAATTTGAAATATAAAGGTCTCCTAATTTAACAATAACTCTTAATTTTTTTGTCACCATCTACTGACTATAGAACATGTTTATCACTCACTCTTCTCTAATGTGCTTCTTTAAATCAGTATAATGCACTTGCCAAAAGCTCAGGTTTGGAGTCAGATTGCCTGGATTCAGACCCTGGCGCTGGCATTTATTGTGTGAACTTAAATACTACTAAAGTTTTGTCCATTTTTCTCATTACTAAAATGGTGGTAATAATAATACATGTTTCTAAGGACAGTGATAATGATTAAATGACACAATCATTATAAAGTTCTGAGAAGAGTGCTTGGCACATAGTGCTCAATAAATAAAAGCTTTTATCTTTATTACCTCCAGATTTCATCCAAATAGCTTCGAGTAATGAAATCATCCATTTTCTGTGAGGGGGTGGGTCTCTGCTTCCTCTGGGTGTGAGTGTGCCTTATGTTCAGGGCCTCCTAGTGAGTGAACTAAGGAATAATTAAGACTGTCCGACAGCCTTTGGACTGCTTGGGTTTCAAGCAGGGTTAAAATAACATCACTGCTAAGTCGTTTTAAGTAAAGGATTAGAATCAATGACGAAGAGTCAAGGGCGGGATGAGAGAGGACAGTAATGGCTGCGTACCCTGGACCTGTGGACTCTGGGGCCTCACTCCAGACAAGATGATAAAGAGACAAGGGCACGTAATAGCCACAGACGATAGTCTTAACACTGGTAGTGAGTCAAGCTCCCCACCCACCAGTCCATTCACCTTCCCCACGCTTCTCCAAAATGGATTGTTCACCATTACAAGGACATGGCCTCCCTCCACACTTTCCTGCCTCCGCATCTCCGCTAGTGCTACTCCCTTCCCTAAAAAACCCACCCGCCTGCCAAAACTCTGTTCACTTCGCGGTCTAGCATAAATGCCTCTTCCTTCAAGACAGCATCTATAGTTTTCCCTCTCAGATAGTCTCCCTGACTTTTCTCAACCCTTGCTGAGCATTCAAAATATTTTTTTCGTATCTACTGTGTCCTTGGACTTACTCCATGTGCTGAGGGGACATGCTCTTGACCCTTTGGGGATAGTTTAATAGTTGTAATAAATTTGTACCTTCTCTCTCCCCCAACAAGATGTGCACTGGCTTACAATAAGAGATGTACACTGTTATGATATTATTAATTATTATTATTATATAGAATAGTAAGAGAAAGTCCAGATCTAGAAGAGGGAAGAAATAAAAAAGTACTAACCAATAAATACATAGTTCAGCATCAAATGTAGCTCCTGGGGAAACAGAATAAATAAAAGAGGAACACAAAGAACTTTTATCACAACATTCTCTTACCAACAGAGAAGAGGATACATACCAGTTCCTCAGGACAAATAAAATTTATCCCTTGCCCTAAAATATATACTTTCTCCCTTGGATGTTACAGAGGTTTCAAATAATTACATTTCAATATTGGAACTGCTGAAAAAGAGGCATGTACAATTACATAATAGAATACAAACTAGTTCACTAAATTTCAAACTCAAATATTAAGTGCTACATTTATTAGTAACTATAAAGACAATAATATACTCTATAAGAAGGTAGCTCACCAGAACACCACCTTAGATCTCTTTTTCAGAATCCAACACTCCGAAACAGTATGCAAGGATTTAAATGACTCTCAGCCATAGCACAACAAAACGAATTCCACTGAGATGAAATGTAATGTTTGAGTCAAGTAATAGAAGTCTACTCATTCTTACATTTCCCTGTAGTAGTCATTACATTGCTACTAGAAAACTATTCCATCCCACTTCTTGGGCAGGAAGACGGGGCACTCAGGGAGCAGTCTGGGTCTAAAGGTACAGAGTTGGGGTTGCCATCCACGGTTCTCATTTCTTTCAAAGCTTTATTTAGTCCCAGTATTTCAACTATACGGTTTTATCTGACTCTCTCTCATCATGTCAACTTTAATGTAAAATCAAATTCATCACCTCTCCCAGAAACACTGGCTTTTGTCTTCCCTATTTCTGATAATGGCATGATTTCTCTCCCAGGCAATGGGGCTTGAGAATGTAGAGTCAGTCTCTCATACCTTTCCCTGGACTCCGAAATTCAATCAGCAATCATATATCTCTTTTAATTTTACTTTTTGATTCTCTTCCTCTTTTATTGCCAACATGAATATTCAGGTCCATTTTACCTTGAGCCCATATTTATACAGTAGGATGCATTCACTTTTCTAAAATACCACACCGTCATCTTCTTGTTCAGAAACTTTCAGCAAGCCCTTGTTACTCACTAAATGTAAGCTGCCCTTCAGAGCCTGGAATTTGCCTACTTCATAACATGGTCTCAGACCAGCTCTACTCCCAATCGACTTCTTATTTCCACCACTGTCATACTGTTCTACACACTGTCTACTGTTCAGTGTTCCTCAGTGCCACACTACTCCCTTGCTTCTTTCCTGTCGATCCAAATTCAATTCTTCAGGGCTTAGGTACAGTCCCACCTCCTCAGACTTCTCCACCCTTTACTTAACTCATAGTACTTACTGTCATCTCCCTGGCTCATTCAACAATTATCTGTACACACAGCTCTGTGGTATCATTAATCTTGTCTTATGGAATTTTTCACATTGACATCAATGGTGTATATATGAACTATAGCTTGTCTCCCCAACCAAAAGAAAGTTCCTCATACTTCCCTTTTTTTTAATTGAGATATAATTGATCCACAACATTATGTTAGTTCCAAGTACACAATATATTGGTTCGATATTCCTATACATTACAAAATGATCACCATAAGTCAAGTTCCCATCTGTCACTATACAAAGTTATAACAGTATTATTGATAGATTCCCCATTACAGTGTTTTCCCTATGCTGTACATTTCACCCTTGTCCCTCATTTATTTTGTAATTGACAGTTTGTACCTCTTAATCTCCCTTGCCTATTTTACTCATCCCCTCCCCTCTGGTGACCACCTATTTGTTCTCTGTATCTATGAGTTAGTTTCTGTTTTGTTATGTTTGTTCATTTGTTTTGGTTTTTAGATTCCACATATAAGTGAAATTATACAGTATTGGTCTTTCTCTGATTTATTTCACTTAGCATAATACCCTCTAAGTCCATCCATGGTGTCACAAATGGTAAGATTTCATTCTTGTTTATGGCTGAGTAATATTCCATTGGGGGGAAAATATATATATATATATATATATATATATATACACACATACATACACCATATCTTCTTTACTCATTCATCTTTTGATGGACACTGAGGTTGCAATTTTAAATAATGCTACTATAAACATAGGGTGCGTATATCTTTTTGAATTAGAGTTTTTGTTTTCTTCAGAAAAATACCCAGAAGTGGAATTGCTGGATCATATGGTAACTCTATTTTTAGTTTTTTAAAGAACCTCCATACTGTTCTCCATAGTGGCTGCACCAATTTACATTCCCGCCAACAGTGCACAAAGGTTTTCTTTTCTCGCCACCAGTTGCTATTTGTTGCCTTTTTGATGATAGCTATTCTGACAGGTGTGAGATGATACCTCATTGTGGTTTTTGATCAGTGATATTGAGCATCTTTTCATGTGTCTGTGGGTCATCTGTATGTCTTCTTTGGGAGAATGTCTATGATACTTCTTTTTTGACCCATAGTGCTTAGCACCTAGTAGGCACTTAAATGTCTCATAGAACTTGAGAAAGGGAGTCCTGGAGGTCGTTACCAACCACTACCCAGGGTGGGAATCCCTTCAATGTTTCTCAGAGCCAATCTCTAGCCTTTGTTGAACAATGAAGTGGCATTTCTCAGCTACATCACAAGACAGTCTGTTCTACTGCTGAAGAGCACTGGTCATCAGAAAGGTTTTCATCAATGTCCAAAGTACAGCTAAGTGAGTGAAGGTGCAAAGTACCAAACAGTATGTTCACTATGCTTCCCAGTATGCACAGATATGCCCAGAATGTCTCTGGAAGGATACCCAAGAAGCTGTGGTTACCTCTGGACAGGGAATTTGGGTGGCTGGGAGACAGAAGACCTAATTTTCACTATCTTGAGTCTTTGGTATAATTAACAATTAACAAGTAAAATATGATTTAAGTTCTCTGTTGTTATATGCTTGAATTTTCCTCTGTGAAACTTTTATCCTGATCCTATTTCTGATCTCTAAAGCTGCCCAGCATAACTCAACTATGCTGATCGATTAACTGACATTTTAATGAACGGTTGCTAAGTAAGAATCATGTAAATATGCACATAGGCTTCAAAAGTAATGTATCTCTTACACAAATTAAAAAATTGGCTCCAGTATGCTTTACTATGCTTAAACAATACTTATTCTTCACACACACAATTTCTAAATCAGTTGTCGTCATTGTCTTAAATTTTTACATAGGCCTTCTATTTCCATCCATATTAGCATAAGACACTTGCTGCCCGAGGCATTATGTGTTGTCTTATGTGAGCAGCTTTGTGATGCTCTTGACACCTGCAGTGCCCTCTTATTACCTGAAGCCCTAGAACATGTTTAGCAGCTTTAAGGCTATATTAACACTTTATAGAATTAAGCATGATCCCCAAATTTCAAAAGCATTGAGGAGAAAGGCCATTCCTAAATATTATGAAAAATCTACAGAATGAAGAAAGATACTCTCTCAGCTTTATGAATAAGCACTTATCTCAGGAATCAAATAACGTATGTGCTAGTCTTGGCTCTTTAAGTATCTCTGGGCCCCCAATTTCTTCTCCATCAGTATCACGGGCATGAATATTAGGCTCTTTTTGAAAGCCCTTCCCCGTCAAGCTTTCTGTTTGTTTATGACACCTTCGCTCCAGAAGGTACTCAGGTATTACAACACACGTAGTTTGGATTTATAATTACTCACCTAGGGGTATGGGGAAGCTTCCTTAATGCTGGAATCATTACTGGCTCCAGGCATTCCCCTTGTCATTTGTCAACAACAAACTTGGACAGAGATCTGTTTGTGTTTTCAGATGTGACTTATTTGTGGCATGAATTATAAGATATTGACACCATGAAACCTGTCATCCTGAAACTTAGGTTGTGAGTTCGTAGAGGTATAGTGGGGACTTCAAGCGATCATGACTACTAATGCCGGCTACAATCATGGCTACTAATGTGTGGACTGTAATTGGTAATTGGCTCTGAAAGTCCCCTTAATGCAATTCAACTCAATTAAATAAGCACTTTTTGAGTGTCTACTAAGCACAAGGCAATGTGCCGCAAGCCGGGGGAAATACTGTCCTTTCCCACCCAGTACAAAGAGAAGAAATGTGAAAGGCCTCCTATGCGTGAGAGCGCTACCCAAGACGACGCTGTGCTCATCAAGCACCTGCCTGCCCCTATCAGTTCTACCATGATGGCTGGATTCCAATCTTGCATCCGGAAAAATTTCCTGTAATTCATCCCCTTTAGTTCTAGTTCTCAGAACCAACCGAATCATGAGGCAAAAAACAACAAAACACCTAAGTCCAGGCCAGTGATAGGATCCTCTTCTAATGCATTCTCCTATCTGCACTCGGGGTCCCTGGAAATCTCACTTTGCCCTTCTACTGTGTCTCAGTTTCTCAGTTTGAATGCAGAGTCATGATTTCCACATTCAAGGTTTCACCTGTTAGCACCTCCCTACCGTGGGAAAGGGTGGGGGCAGAAGGGAGAGGGGAGAGGTCATGTTCTCTTTTTTAGACACGGTAGTAGTCTGGCCTGCTGGCGAAAAAAAATTATATATATACATATATATGTATATATATATATATATAGAGAGAGAGAGAGAGAGAGGGAGGGAGAGAGAGGAGGCTTATCTTAAATCTCTTGGTCATTTCTACTATTCCTAGAGGGCAGAAAGCAATAATTTTTTTTAAATGCCTGCAAATACCTTCCCTTATCACCCTTTATAATTGGAAGAGGCCATAAGGCAATCAGGCATGTGCTTCTTACAGTTACTTCCTGTATCAACAGGTATTTACTGAGCGCCTCATCTATGCTGAGATCTGAAGACTCCAAAAGCAGTGAAGACATGGTTCCCACTCTCTGGAGTCTCATGATTTAATGAGGAGGTGGGGTTTACCCAAATAGCCAACTGAGAATAGCTAAGTGCCAAACCATCTGATACTGACAATAAAAGAAGAAATTAACTCCACAATCTTAGAACTGTAGGAAACCTAGAGAAGATCCAACACAACCTCTCCCCATAAACAGAAATCTTCCATTATCCTGGTCAGGGTCGTTAAGTTTCTAACTTAATGTGGAATTCACATTTCACAAAAGCATCTATTTAATTTTTCAAAGCCTCTTATTGCTAAAACATTTTATCCTACACTGAGTGCAAACTCTCACCTATTTATTATTTTATATAGCAATGATTTTCAAAACTTTTTTTTTAAGCCGTGCGACGTGTCTTTAAAAAAAGTAGTAGGCGCAAGCCCAATTTATAAAGCAGTTGAAAGTGGTACATTTCTGTGGGGAGCTGCAGGGGCCCTCAGCACGTCCACTCGTGCCCCCAACTCCTGTACCACCCCTCTCCCTGCACACACCACAGCTCTGCAGAGCAAAATTTGCAAACCACTGCTTTAAAGGTAATTAGAGTAAATCTAATTCGAGCTGCACATGTCAGCCTTTGAAGACAGCTATCTTGTCTCTAAATCTTCTTGAATTAAACTTGCCCCTTTCAAATTGTCTGTTCCCTTTATGTCATTTCTCCCCACAAGTCCCTCATCCTGATCACTCTCCTCCTAAAAATGCAGAAACCATATCCGAACACAATTCTTTAGAGACTGATCAGCTAAGGAGACTGTCTCTCTTACTCTCTGGACAGCAATCGAAGTTGACAAGGGCTTAGTGGATGAAGAAGGAACTGAGCTGGACCCTACGAAATGTAGGATTTAGATAGGTGGAGAGAAGAGAAGATAAAATTCCAAGCTGGGAAACCAGCATGAACAAAGACACAGAAATTAAAATGAGGGCTTCCTGACACACTTTGAACACTTCTCTTCCAGATCCTTTCTGGTTCTTTTCCATTCAGCCAACTGCCCATTCTCTCGTATTTCTCAGAAGAAAATTAAGCCAGATCTTATCTCCATGATTTAGACTTCTATTGTGTCAATACCTAATGAAGGCCATGATCTGGTCAGTACTAAAACTAGATCATTTCAATGTTTTAGTTATTGCCAAAAAAAAGTACCTGATGATGATATTTGATAAATTTGTTTTAAAAAAACTGTCATTTTTCATTGAGTCAACATCTTTAAGAAGATTCATAAAGGCTCTAACACTACTGAAGGACACCCCAGGGGATTCTCAAATCTCAAGCGTACCCAAAGAACACCTTGCCTCTAAGAAATTATTTTTTGTTTATCGCTAATCACACTACAGGTAATATGTGCCCCAAATGGTCCCCTGACTATAAAAACAACAGTATTTTCATGTATATGAGTGTTAATCCACCAAGGCAAAACACCTCATGAAAACAAATATTAAAAGACTGAGCTGGGAGGCAAATACATTCATCAAAGTCCATCTTCTCATGTTACATAATTTTCCCATTTACAGATAAGAATTCAAGCACATCAGGGTTTCATATAATTTGGCTTATTATTCAAGAAGGAAGATCTTACTGACAGGGTATTTCACTCTATATACCTTTTTCCCACGAAAATGTATTTGTTAGTGATCATATGAACATTTACTATTTTACATGTCAGAAATGGGATTTTCACACACACACAGCACTTACAAAGCCGGGGAAATTATCTTGCCCTTAAATTTTAATGTTACGAATCTAAGAATTTTAAGGTGTTGAGAAAAAACTGATCTTACTTAGCATTCAGGGAAATTGATTCAGACATTTTATTTCCATTATTTTCTCTTTTCCTTCATCTCAAAAGGAGATAATCTGAATTGCTCTAATCTGAAAAACAACAATAAGTGTAGCAAATACTTGACAATGAAGATGGAAAGCCTCTAAAAATCTGTTACCTTAGTAACGGCAAGAATGTGGAAGAATAAGAATACACTGTCAGGACATCATTTCAGATTCCACAGATTTGAGGCCTAAATACAGTCAGCTTTCATTAGCTTTTTGTTTTTCCCAGCAGGTCCTTGGACTTTGAAACAAAACCTGAATGACAGCTATGAGCAATTCCAGCCTGGCTCCTGATTAGCTATGCCAAACAAAACAACTCTCTGCAGTGTAAACTTTCCAGGCATCTGCAACCAAGCTTCTGTGGAGACTATAAGTCCTCAGTGAGATTTGAAGGAGTCAGAGGTTGAGGGGTAAAGGGTGAGCTGGAGGGGGCAGGGGGAGAAGAGGATAAGACCTTCCACTCTACCTCGAACTAGTTCCCTGAACTAGTTCTTCCCTCTGATTAAAGCAGCAGTGGGGGTGGGAGTGGGGGTGAAATTAAGTAGAACTTGTCTTGGCTGTATTGTCATGGCAGCTTTTTAATTCTGCTTATTCTACAATTTAACTGACCAGTTCTCTAAATCTGAATATTCCATTCCAATTAACACCCATAACATCCTTATATTCCAAACCACCCATGCATTTAAAACAGACAAGCAATTCTGAGGCCCTCGTAGCATCAAATAGAGCATGCAGTCGATTAAAGAGCTCTAAGAGAGAAGAGGACCAACATATATGAATAGTGCCCCATATGGATGCAGACCAAGACTGTGTGCCATTTGTTGTTACTCACTTTCGGGGCATGCGGACCTGAAATTAATTACATCAAATGGCAGTGCACTGTGCTGTGTGGTCCCATCTGCTACATAATGAGATCCCACTGGAACTAACTATTAAGAAGCTTTTTTCTTATGATCAGTTCCCTTGATTCTACCCAAAGAACATTCCTTTATCTACAAAAAAGAATTACAGATTAGATCTCAAAGCGGATCAGATTCCATTTTGGTCAGATGCTTGATTTTAAAAGTTATAAGTGGTTTCAGAAAAAAGTTGTCTGGGGAAAATTCTGTATTGGATTACTAGATGGCAATTCAGCTGTGAAGAGATGAGTTAAACTAAAAGATTGACTTAAACTCTGCCAACAATTATTTTAAAACTTCAGAAGTTAAAAACGAGTGTTTTTATATTCCTTGGCCACACAGCACGGTGGTAGCACTGAAATGTCCTTTTGTTTTCTGGAAAAGTGACACTTAACCACACTCTGATCTCTACTGCTTCTGAGATAACCCACAATAGCTGATGGTGGCTTACTTAGAATGCTGGGCAACAAAGATCCCTGCTTCTCGTCAGTGACCACTTTTTTAACAGTCTTGTGATGATTATGTAGCATTTAAAGTAAGGAAAATAGCTCTAACACCCGAAGATGTAATTTGCAGATATATGGCAACAGATGTTACAGAAAACTTAACCATTTACATAACCACATCATAAAAGCCTGGCCCAGATTTAGGACATTAAATTTAAATCATCAAAGGTTCAAGTGGAAAATTCAAGTTCAGATATAGAGAAGAGACCATATAAAGATTCATCACAAAAAAAATCACAACCAGGGAGATGCTGATTTTGGAAACTAAGGACAAGGAAAATTTCAATCTTCGATATAGGTACCATCAAACCAGAAAGCCACGTTCCCAATGATTTTATTTGACTTATCTACAATCTCACCACTCTATTAAACTTACAGAAAAGAACCTTAAAAATATTTTTATAATAGATGAAGATGAGGTTAGTGATGTCAGAAATCCCCTCAATAGGAATCTATGCTTGAAATCCCAAACCAAACCAGCTGATTCAGCACAAAGTCATCAAACAGAGTTCTTATCTGTAGAAGGAACAATCCATTGTCTGACTGAAACAAAGGGCAATGCACAGGAAATCAGCCAAATCTGGGCCAGATGGTCACTGATTCAAGTTCCATTCTCCCCATCCCCCAACCCTCCCTGGCACTACAGAAACAGATTCACACAGCATTTTTGGTTACCAGATAATAACCCGAGTGTAAGGTATAAACCTCTTACAATTACCTATACCACTCCCCCACCTCAACACCACCTAATTTACTAAAAGAGGATGTTTTTATAAACAGCTAAAAGAGGAAATTGCTATGCAGCAGTTATTGAAAGGAAAATACCCCCTGAAAACCCAATGCCTGTTTCTTAGGCATGGCATAGGGTTTAACCAGATAGGATGATTTAAAATATTCACACTGGTTTGTTTTCATCGGTTTTTTTGTTTTTGTTTTTTCCTCAAACCATGACACAAAATGGAAATTAACCCAGAGAAAACTGACTTATCACGTTCATTTCCCACAGGTTGACCACTGGGCCATCACCTTGCAAAGAGTCTTGTGGTTTGCAACCCAGGAACACTTTTGACCAATGACAGGCTACCAACAAAAGTAATCACTGATCTTGATTACAAACCAATGAGTCTGACCTCATCTCACAGAATCTGTAAGTTAGGATACTGCTGTAAATACACATTTCACACCCCTGCTGGGTACTGTAAAACCCAGTTTTAAATTCTAAAGAGCAACTATTAATTGAAGCAAAACATGTAGAATTATGTCTTAAAATCTGCAAGAACTCTGCGGACACACACATATTAAAAAATGGCCTAAAAAATTCAGGATCTCTCAGTAAAAATATTCAGAAAACACTCCTTTGCATTTCCTTACTGTGTAAAAAAAGATATTTACATTAAGAAAAGAAAGGTCTTTTCTTTGAAGAGAACCCATGACTATAGCGGTTGCTTGGGAAATACTTACATTTATGTGACCTAAGTAAATTTGAGCAACCAACAAATTGCAATTCCTTTAGTAAACTTTATAATCCTTTGACATTAGTTTGGAAATGTCAATGCAGGAGTACATTTTATTGATATGCTACAGTGCCACTCTTAAAAATTTTACATATAGAAAGGTTAGAGCAGATCAAAGAGTTTTTTGTCTATTTGTTTGTTTTTTTTAACACAAGATAATCACAGGCTGGTAATGCGATGGCTAAAGACAAAAATGACTTCGAAATATGCAATCAACAGCAGCTCACACAAATGGTCATTTATTGCAGGGAAGTAGAAAAAGCCTCTAAAGTCAGCACAAATAACCTCCATTAAGAGAACATTCATGGTAGCTTACACAATGCCAACAAGTAAGTTTAAGATGAAGCCAAATGACAGAGCTTCAAATCTCGACCTTCTGTCTTAAAGGGAATAGTGATAACTGGAAACGTTTTTGAAAACTTGTCCTCAGAAATTGTTCCTGGAAGTCGAGTTAAAATTACAGGATCAGACTAAGTTTTCAGCAGTGGTTAAAAATACAGTCTAAATAGATACACAGTACTGTATGTAGATTTGTGTGTATGTGTGTGTGTGAGACACGTCAGTATGCTTCTGCTAACTTCAATAGTTTTTTTAACACCTCAGATTTATTTGAAGTATGTATCTACAACTTACTGCAAAATAGCAGTAAGTACTACCAAATAATATCATATTGGAAATTGTTGAACTATTGTTATATGTGCTTTTATAGCATATAATTTTCTTTCAATATGATTATATAATCTTAGACTGCTAATGAGAAAAATTAATAATCCATTAAGAACCTTTTTTAAAAAATGGTAGTTGAGTATTGTCTGTTTAACAAGTTTTTTTCTTTAGTGTAAAATAGGAATTTATTTCAGAATGCACAAAAAAAGAAGAAAATGACTATTCAAATTAAAATGCTCTACCTTCTGAGCTCATCTTTAGAGTCTCTAAGATAAATTTACATTTAAATGAAACACACACAAAGGCAGCTGGACTATCTGTCATAACTATCCCACACACATTCATGTTTTCAGAGATTTAAATCTCTAATTCCTAGGAGAGAGAAAATTGTGACTACACAACTATTTTTAATCCATCAGTTTTATTTATACATCATTGCAACAGGATTTATATGCTAATGCTTTAACTTAATATAAGAATTAAAAGTATCTCTCAGCAGTTATTCCAAAACAGAATTATACTAACAAAAGTCAATTCAAAACAGACTTCTCACGCACATATGTTTCTGGAAAACTAGTTTTTAAATAAGATAAAAACAAAAACTGTATCAACAACAATAAATGACTATGTAAATGTAACACGTTAGAATTCAGCAGACTAAATATGATCTCATTCTTTAATAAGCCCTAATATAGAGGAATAACAGTTTAAAGCTAAAATATTAAATTGTAAGTACTGAGTTCTAGTTATCCTGAAAGCCTTTTCTATTCTTATTTTCCCTCTCCTTAGCATGTAGCTTCCTTTCCCTGGCGGTCCACAAATCAGGTAGAAAATTTAATTCCATTCAATTCAAAAAAAATCTGTAAAAAGACAACATATTTATGATAAATATGACATTGATTAGTCTTATCTTTCTATTCCTGTACATAATAAGAAACAAGTCTCAAGGGCCAAGTTAGAGTGGGCAAAGTTTTCACTGATGAAAAACTGACAAGAAACCAGATTTGTAAAGAGTGAATTATATTTATAAGAATATGCTTTATGGTCTATGCTTTAAGTATTTATTTCTCAATATAATCTATATGCATTAATAAAGCAGGAAAGTATTATTCATATGACTGTAAATGTGCTTTAAACATAGACTGAAGGTCAAAACAAGCTTTCACTCATTTTCTCTCTAAATGGTGATTTCTCATACTTTATATTTACCACATAAAGAACATCTCAAAAGAGCTCATTTACTAAAATTAATTTCTGCTGTACATTTAAAAAAAAGGATATGAGTTGACTACTTAATGTCCATGAAGTTCTACTAACAAACTTAAGGCTCATACTGGGATTCCCTTAACCTCACCAGCACTGTTTCAAATTTTACATTCAATGCCTCATGAACAAAGTTAAAAATGACTCTTAAAAAATGAAATGGACATTAAATTCCCATTAGATTTCAGTTCAACTGAATTCTTTTTATGATTTTGGTATTTGGCAACAAAATAACACCTTTTCCTTACATATTATGTTATATAAATCTTTCACTACATGAGTAATGATTCCAGGAATATAATGTAAATAAAAATTAGATCTGAATCTACAAAACCACAAGCCACATAACTGTGCCTTAACTAGACTGTAGGCTTCCCCAAGGTCAGGGATATTTCTTTATTTTCCTTTCTCTCGTTCCAAGGCACCATTCCAATTATAGGTACTTGATAACAACTTATTAAGTTGACTTTTATTGTTATTCCTGCCCAATGGAGAATTCTATTATCCCTACTGGATAAAACTTCTTGCTCTGTAGGAAAGCTATGAAAAGAAAAATCAATTTAAGGAAGTGACAAATGGATTTGATGCAGTAATTACTTTTTATCCAAATGAAAACTGAGAAGCAGTTTGATATTACAATTGCTGCTGCCAATTATTACTTCAAAGCCTTAAAAAAATCAGTACAGGTTAAACACAAACTCTACTCTAAGACAGAATTATGGTGTCTGTTTGCAATCCGTGAACTTTAGCTTCCCAAAGGTAAACACCATACAGATGTCTGGTAATCTCCTGTGTAACAGTATCTAAAGTAAGCCCATGCTATTTTGATTTTGGAAGTCTTATCAATTGAAAATCAAATGAGCAAAATGAATTGTAATATTTATACAATACAAAAGATTTCTCTCATTTTTCAAAACACCTTTTCCCAGACTATCAATTCCATGGTTCTATTCCACTATGCAGTATATTATCCAGGAAATATATGGCTTTCAATTATTTCTTATTAACTAGGATATGTGTTGGTAAATTTAAAGCTCATATTACTTCAATTATGTAAGTAAATTTGTAAATAAGTAAATATAATGATAAACTGAACATTCATGAAGAATTACAAAAGCATCATTATTTTGTAAAACTCAAAAAGAAGAGAAAATGTATCCCTTTTCATCTCTGCCACAGAATCGTCTGGGATTTATTTTTCCTTGTCAGCATCCTTTATTCAAAAGCTAATGCTACTGACTTAGCTTCCGAAGGGTCTGGGCTCCATCTTGGTATTTCCAGTAGAGGTGATAAGCTTACACTGTTCCATTTACCCTCCCTTCTCCCAGCTTCCTTGGAGTCAGTGGCTTAGATCTGAAAGAAGTTTGGCCCAAGTTAAGGATGGATTCTACAGCCACTGAAGAAAGCTAACAGGTACCTACAGAGGTCATTCATTCATTTGTTGACAAATATTTATTGAGGGGCAGCTATGTACTTGTTCTAGGTGATACAGTAGTGAGCAAAAGAGACAAAGCATTTCCAGTCATGGAGATTTCATTCACGATTGGTTAGTAAATTCAAGACCTGACCTCCATGACACTGCTCATCAACCAAGATATAGCCTTGGTACAGTCTGTCTCCCCAAAATAGGTTACTAAATGATCCCTTGGTGGTCTGAAAGGGTTAATATGCCCCTTAGCATCTCTATACGCCACCTTGAGCAAGAGAAGCAATGTTTGCCTTAAGATACAACTCCTGATACCCAGATCTTACTTTCTAGTTGAGTCACAAGACACATACCCAAGAATGTGACATAGAAGAAGATCTTACTTTCTAGTTGAGTCACAAGACACATACCCAAGAATGTGACATAGAAGAAAGAACAAAGGTTTGGAATCAGCCATCCCTAGGTTCGAATTCTGACTTTTCCACTTACTACCTATAGACTCTTACAAAATTTAATTAAACTTTTAAAGTCATTTTTATAAAAATGACTTTATAAGGCTGCTGTGAAGATCAGAAATGATATGTGTATAATGCCTAAAGTAGCGCATTGATTTTTACTAATTCATTGGGTTAAATTATTAATTCCTGCTGAAATTAAGTTATTAAATAGTAAGAAAGGACCAGGCAGAGAAGTGTTTATGGGTCACAAAGACCTTTCTGGTTGTTTTTTATTAAAGGTTATGTACTGTGTCTATACACATTCTTTGACATACCCACACTTTCTCTGATATTCCAGATATGTAACTGTGGGACGCGTTACACTGTTCTGTCACACTTCCTATTCAGGAGCAGAAGTTGAGATAAGGCGTATCACTGACTCAGGAGTCTTTATGATGGCAAAAAACCTCAAACATTTAGAATATCTGAAATGCCATAACCCAGACACCACACTTCCAGACCCCAAAAGAGCCTTAGCTTTAGGGTTGGTTTTAGGTTTAGCTTGTACATTTAACACCTACCAATTTCAAACAATTTCTATCCATCTTTTGACCAAAAGACTATGAAAATATCACACCTAGTATTAGATTGTTCCATTTATATGAACAAGGGGGAGAAAGGTGATTTTTACCTGGTCTAACTTTTCTAGAAAAGGAAGAAGTTGGTAATATTAGTTGGCAGGTGACACATTTAATAATTGCTACTCTCTGATGAAGTCTGAGGCCTGTCATTCAGCAAGTCTGATGAAGAGAAAGCACTGACATTTCCTGGGGGTCTGTTTTGTACCAGGCACTGTGCTTCGTGCATTGATCCATTGATCCATTATCTCAGAAATATGACTGTTTTCAAATCCAAGTATGGAGATTCCTCAAAAAATTAAGAATAGAACTACCATATGACCCAGCAATTTCACTCCTGGAATTGAAGAAAAACGCCGAAGAAAACAAAATGCTAATTAGATAAGATCTATGCACCTCTATGTTCGTTGCAGCATTATTTACAACAGCCAAGATATAGAAGCATTCTAAGTGCCCATCAATAGAAGAATGGATAAATATATAAGGTATGTATTATATATAATATCCCATCATATGTAATATTTCATTATATATAATGGAATATTACTCAGCCATAAAAATAATGAAACCCTGCCATTTGCAACATGAAAGTGAAATAAGTCAAACAGAGGAAGAAATACTGTATGATTTCACTTATATGTCGAATATAAAAAAAAACAAATGAGCGAACATAACAAAATATAAACAGATTCATAGATAACAGAGAACAAACAGGAGGTTGCCAAAGGAGGGTGCGGCAAGGAGAGGAATAAGTGAGGGATATTACAAGGTACAAACTTCCAGTTGCAAAATAAATGAATCACAGGTATGAAATGTACAGTGTGGGGAATATGGTCAATAATGATGTAATATCTTTGTATAGTGACAGACAGTAACTAGACTTTTCATGGTGATCATTTTGAAATGTATAGAAATATCAAATCACTATGTTCTGTAACAGGAACTAACATAGTGTTGTAGGTCAATTATACATCAAAAACAAGCCAACAAACAAACTCATAGAAAAAGAAGTCAGATTTATGGTTACCAGAGCCAGAGGGTGAGGGGAGGGGGAATTAGATGAAGGCAATCAAAAGGTGCATACTTCTAGTTATAAGATAAGTAAGTACTAGGGCTATAATGTACAACATGATAAATATAATTAACATTGGCTCTATGTTATATATGAATGTTGTTAAGAGAGTAAATCCTAAGAATTTTCATCACAAGGAAAATGTTTTTCCTATTTCTTTAATTTTATTTCTATATGAGATGATAGATGTTCACTAAACTCATTCTGTAATCATTTCATTATGTATGTAAGTCAAATCATTATGCTTTCCACCTTAAACTATACAGTGCTATATGTCAATTACAGCTCAGAAAAACTGGAATTAAAAAATGAACAGCATCTATTGTTGATTCTGATATAGCTGACCTGTAGTTTGGCAAACACTGTGTTAAATAATAAGTATGATTTGCAAGAATCTCTGGAGTAGTGTTATCCAATAGAACTTTCTGCAGTGGTGGAAATACTCTGTACCTGTACCCACTAGCCTCATGTAGCCATTAAGCTCTTGAAATGCAATTAGTGTGTCTGAAGAACTGAATTTTTTATTTTATTTAATTTTAATTAATTTTAATTTAAATAGCCACAGCCAGCTCTAGGGAATAGGAAGAGATTTCTGAGAGAAATGTGAGCCAAGCCATAGGCAGGAATGCATGTGAGAAAGGTAAGAGAGACAGCCAAAATAGAGCTTTTATATTAGATTATCATGAGGTCAGATTATGAAGAACCTTGAAGGGAACTGAGGAAATTGGATTTCATGGCATACACTGCTGGTTGCCTAATCAAGCCATTTCCTGATTTTCTTCAGTATTAACAACCCCAAAGTTCTATGTGCTCATCTCAGAGAGCGGACCTTTCCCCAGGCTCTGGGGTGAATCTTGATCATTCAACACCAGTCATGGTATTTCCATTTTCCTTGTCAGTGACTGGCTTACACGTGAGCATGTGGTAAATCCTGGTCAATGTGACTTGGGACATCTATGTATGATGGTAAACTCCTTAAAAATGGTTTAGCTTGAAGAAACAGAACATTTTTCTGACTCTCATCAAAGCTATGTGAGGCTTGGGTGTGCTGCTGACACCCTGAAATAATGAATGGACGAGGTGGAAGACAACCACCAACAAACTAAGGATGGTGGAGAATGACCAATAGAACTTGGGTCCTTGATGACATCATCAAGCACCTGAATTAACATGCAAGAATTGCCCTTCCCTCTTCCCTCCCCATATATTTTGGGGATATAATGAATTTGTTACTGCTTAACATCTTTAGTTTTTTGTTCTGTTCCATGAAACTTACAGAATTAGACTGGAATACTAATGTTTAGGGTGACACCCTCTGGGAAATGCTAAGGTAAACAATTGGAAGCCATTGAAGGCATTTGATCAAGGTCAAAACTGATATGAAACAATGTTCAAGGCATAAAAAATAGGTCAGACAAAAGGAAAGACAGAGTCAAGCAAACCAATTTAAAAGACCTGAGAGTCAAAGTTACCAAAAAATTTTAAAAATATTACCATTTGCAAAATCATTAAGTACTTGAAGCAAAATTGGGGAATGAGCTCGTTTTGTAAGGGTAATAGTAATGTGTCTTTCCTAGTTTTTTATATTGTTCTCATATGTTACTATTTCTACTGAAAAATCTAAACAACTTAAAGGAAGTATAAGCTCCCTAAGTGTTTTGTATTTAATACAGTTTTGAAAATGGAAAAATTCTTGAAATATGATTTCTGTGTATCAGCTGCAATTAAAGGTATGAGAAGACACTGAGGAACAAGACGGTAAACCAGAAAGTATGCAGGAGTAGCTGGGTGACCTTGGGCAGTCAAGTAAAACCCTCCGGCTCTGTCTTCCTCTCAGGATTGATCTGCGCTCTAAAATCCAACAATTTCTGTTTTCAAATGGAAGAAAACCCTTTGGAATTAAAAATAAGAAGCCCTACAATTGATATCAAACTTTAGTTTTCCAAGCTCTGTTCTCTCCCTTGTGCTATGAGCTAAGGCTGAGAGGGAATAAAAGTCAATCTCCCCTCCAATTCCCTCAGCAAACCAGAAATCCTAGAAAAGAACTAAGATTTTCAGTGGACAAACTAGTTGTGGGAATTTTAATGTGGATTAAAGTTCTATATTAATATCAAGAAGGTGTCAAGTGTAGCTTACTATTGTTTTTAACTTGCATTTCCAAACAGCTGATGAGGCTAAGTAGTTTTCGTATTTATTGACCATTTGGACTTGTGTTTCTGTGAATGACCTAATCATATCATTTGTAAACTATTTTAAAGCTACATTTTAGAAAATATTTTTATTATCATTTTATGAAGAGTTCCTTATATACCAGAGATGGTAATCTTTTATCTGCATACACAGAGTTTTTTTTTTTTCCAATCTATCATTTGTCTATGGTATTTTTTCTTTTTTGCTTTACAAAAATATTCTTAAAGTATGTAATTGGATCTGTCATTTAGTATACAGCTTCGGTTTCTGTTTAGTTAAAATAAATATGCTTCAGTAAAGTTAATGGTTGTTTAACTGTAGAATATGTACACCACAGGCTATTATGTAGTCATTTAAAGGAATAAATAAGAGCTATACCATTTGACTTAGAGGTATATCCCTTATGTTTTGTTAAGTATTAAGTGAAAAAGAAATTATATATATGAAATATGATAGTATATATAAGATGCTGAAAATACACAATATTTATATAAGGTTCATGATCATGGAAAATGTTTTAACAAAACAAATAGCAGATTAGCCACATTGTTGGGGTGAAAAGGGAGGGTAAAGAGGGGATTTAGGCTTCCTGAATTTTTTAAAAGATGTGACTACAGTTTTTTTTTTTTAAAAACATATGATTCCATTATGTAAAATTGTTTCTGCTGGTGAATATATATAAATATGCATAGAAATGCATGAAAGAATGGCAACCAAAATATTAATGGTGTTTAACTTAGGATGGTTAGATTTCAAGAATAAGAGAAGAGGAAGAAGAAAAGAAACAAGAGGGAGAGAGACAGAGGGAGAAAGAGAAGGGAAAAGAAGGAAAAAAAGAAAATGTGATTTAAAAAATCAAATAAATTTAAATTTGCCCTTTCCAAAAAACAGAACAGACTGGATGAGGGAGAGACAGAATCCTCAAGTGAAAAGGTTCCTCCCTCTTCTGACGTGGGTAAGGGCCATGGTAACAGTCTCTCAGTTCCCGAATACCCCAACAGAGATAAACACATAAACTTGCTGTAAGTAGTGTCGATTTAATCAGTTTAAAAATGCAGGGACTAAATGAGACATTGTACGATTACATCTTCTCATCGTGACCTCCACAGGCAGTGGTGACAACTTTAGGTGCACCTGCTCTATAAAAACTGAATTTACAGAATGATAAATGTGAGGAGTGGTTCTAAAACTTCTGTGTCCATAAAAGCCACCTGGGAAGATTGCTAAAATGCACATTCCAGGGTCCCACCTCAGAAACTCCAATTCAGCAGGTCAAGAGACCAATAATCCGCATTTAACAAGCACCCCAGGCGAATAAGGCAGGTGTTGACAGATCACACTGAAAAACAGTGAATTTAAGGATGTCTGATCTCTTTACAAACTGATTAACCAAAGAATTCGAGGAGTGTGGTACACTAGAGAGAACAAAGAATTCTGAAGTCAAGAGGTCTAGATTACCTCTCTGACCTAATCCCACCCCCCAACTTGCCTCCCCTCTTTAGCAGCAGTGGCCGCCTCGTTACCCCTCACCTGACCGCCAAGAATGCTCTTCCTCTGAACTTCCCGAGGTTCTGTCCCTAGCAGCCTCCAGGTCCTCACTTAGGTGTCACTTCTCAGGGACCCCCTGTAGAGAATCTCCACTCCCATCTCACTTTCGGGGTCCCCTTTCTGCTTCAGTTTCCTCTCGAGTACTCCTCCTTACCTAAAATACAACCTATTTTGCTCATTTCTTTTGCTTATTGTTTGGTCCCCATCAGGAAGGGATGTTTGTTAGTTTTCTTCACTGCAGCCCCTGAAGCACCTAGAATGGTGCCTAGGCTGAGTTCAAGGAGATCTCACTTGGCCGTTAAAACAAGTAAAGCTTGAGAGATTCTGTGATAGGAGTCAGATACAGGCAGGACGTGGAGAGCTTGTTAACACACAGATTCCTGGGCCCTGCCAGAAATTCCCGTTCGGGCTGCTGGGAGCGGGGCCTCAGACTCTGAATTTCTAACAGGCACCCACGTGCTACTGCTGCAGCTTGGAGAGCTGTCAAGTGTTTCTGCTTGTCTTTTACTGAAAGTCAACCTATTCAACTATATGAGAAGAGCTATGAGCTAAAAAGGGAAAGCTTTGTTATAATCATTTGTTGGAACAGAAAAATTGTTCCCCTAATCTCCATGGACCTAAACTATCTACCCAAATAAATAAAATCATTCTACAATAAGGATATTTTCACATAACGGTATACCATGGATATTAATGGCAACCTAATTTTTAGTAAAAACATAGTGTTTGTTTCTAATTTTTTTACTGTTGTAAATGTTTCAGGCGATATTTTAATTATATGCCTTTGGCCATTCATCTTTTCTTTCTAACAAATTCCTAGAAGGGAAATTTCTGAGTCAGAGTTCAAATCAGTGCTGTCCATAAGAACTTTCTCCAATTATGAAAATGTTCCATGTTGTCACAGTCCTATATAATAGCCACCAGCCACATGCAACTACTGAGTACTTAAAATGTGACTAGTGCAACTGAGAAACAGAATCTTTAGTTTTATATAATATTAGTTAATTTAAATTTAAATAACCACACGTTGCAAGGGACAGGGTAGATAGAGACGTTTAAAATCTCAATACAGGATGCCAAATTGCTCTCCAGAAAAGTTGTAATAATTTGCCTTCATTTTACAGTGTATAACAATAACCATTTCTTTACCCCATTGCCAACACCAGATATTATTGATCTACTAAATCTTTATACTCTGAAAGTTGAAATATGTCTGTGGGGTTTTCATACACATTTCTTTACTAATAATGTTAAATAATATTGAAAGGGTCCTTTCTTCTGTCATCATACTCATTCAATTGCTAATATTTTCACCCATGTTAATTAATTGAGAAGTTGGAAATTATCTGGCTTTCAGATTTGTTTTGTTGGGTCCATATGTTTCTTTTAAAATTTATTGCCAATATGTAAATTCATCTGAAAATATGAATTTCCAGCTCCACTTGAAAAAATCAAATGATCTGGCAACAGTGACACACATTCCCACAGGACAAACATCAGTGGAGCTTTAGAAATCGTGCCACCTTCAGACTTTCTTGCCACCAGAACTCATCACCTGTATTAGGTGTCCTGTTCCACTCACTCACATTACCTGCTTGGCCCCTAAAGGCATCTGAGTTTACAATTCCTGCTCTGAATTAAATTTTGAGAGGTTAAAAGGCAAACAGCAGCTAATGAAAATAGCTAGCTTTTATTTCATACTCAACATGCAAAAGTGATGTTATGATATTTCTGGATTACAACTAATATTTAACTAGCAGAAGAACACTTTTTCTACTGGTTGTTGACATTTCCTTTTCCCTAGAGCAGTGGTTCAGCTTCAGAAGGGTTGTGAAAATGCAGAACAGTAGGTCCCACCCCTCCAGAATTTTGGCTGAGCACCAGGAATTTTCATCTAACTCCAAGCTCCAAGTGTAGCTCCACACTGAAATGAGGCTTTCTCAAAGATATGGACACTCCAGGAAGTGCAGTATTAATGTGTAATTCTGACAACGTAATATGTATCTGTACACCTTTTTTTTTCTAAAACATGTCCACATTTATTATTTCATTTTATCTTCACAACAATTCTGTGAAGAAGGCTGATCATTAGAGCAGTAATTTAATTCTTAATCCTATTTTTCAGAAAAAAAAAAGGCATAAGAGTTAAGAATCTCCCCTAAACACACAAGTAAAAAGAGGCAGAACAAGCAGGTTTCCTAACTCCTAACCTTGGTAATATAGGCAGACAGCAATCCAGCACACAACTGGAGCTTGCTTTTTATTTTTACCATAAAAATAGAACCATGCCCAGGAACAGAGAAGACCATCCAAGATATGGTTCATAGCAACAAACATTTATCCAGTGCTGATTATGTGTTAATCTATGTTAATCATGCCTACAGTCTCTACTGTTGGGGCTGTTGAAGACAGTCATAAGGCCTGGACATAAATTAAAAATAAAATCTGAAACCACAACCTTGAACAGATAGTGAATTCTCCATGCCATGGGACAAAAGCTAAGGCACTGAAGGGGTGGGTGGTAGGGGAAAATGCAGAGCTGGGGCAAAGAGTGGCGCCCCTGTGGGAGCTTCACATCTGGACTTGGAGGAGTTGCTATCACCAGTCAGTCAAGAATGGGAGGGAAGGAAGAGTACACAATAGGAAGCCCTCCTGGGGCTCAGCAGCACAAAGAGCTGCTGTTATCCACGTTGGGTGTGTGTTTGCCAGAAATATCAGGGCCGCTGGAACTCCAGAACTTACAAGGGCATGCTTTTGTGTAGTCTAAATTACCTTGACTATATAAGAACTCAAGTCAGAGGATATAACTTCATTATCTATTTGTAGCCAAAAGATAACATGATTAGGGATCATGAAACTTTCTCTCTCTCTGATTTTCCCAAGTTTTAAAAAGCATTCCTAGTAAAAATCCACCAAATTGGATCACAATAATGTTAATTATAAATCACCCCTTCAAGGGAAAAAAGAGAGGATTGCATTTTACTTAAATGGAATTAATATCGAATATGATTTATTAATTTTAACAACTATATTTTTAAGATTAAAAATAATAGTGATGAGTAAAAATTACCATTGACTGAGGATACAAGAAAACTACAATTAATCTGAAAGAACCTATTAAGGCATCTGTCCTTCTTCCTTATCTTATAGTCTAGTTCAAAATGACAGAGGTGATGAAATTACCACCACTCCATGCAGAAAACTGTAGCAGTACTGTTGAAAAAATTACCTCTCACTTTGCACAAGACCAAAGAAATTCAAATCAAAACAAAGGGATACAATTTTACACTGATCAAATTAGTCACAATAATATAAATGTTTAAAATAACAAGCACACACACAGATTGTTAATGAAATATAAATGTATATAATCCTTCTGGAAAGTAATTTGGAAAATATGAGAAATTGGAAAACTTCCTAATAAAAACAAGAGCTAACATTCACATGTATTTTCATGTATTACTACTTTTTATCTTAACCTTATAGAGAGCTATTACTAAACCCACTCTACAGATTAGAAAGCTCTGAGAAAATAAGTTACTTGCCTAATATTGTCAATAAGTGATGGAGCTATGTTTTTGGACACTGAACCTTTAATTTTAGAGCCCATCTATTTAGAACTACACTGTACTGCCTCTCTAGGGAAACAATACTAAGTTTTTTTTTTTTAAGAGAAGAATAAAAAAGTTACATTCATGAAAGTGGTCATTTTTTTTTAATACTGGAAACCCTAAAATAGAGGAAGCGCTAACTACATTATGATAAAATAAGCTAATTGCACATAATAGAAAGTAAATTATAGAAATTATTTATGAAAAATCAGAGTAAAAATGTACCTGCAATATAAGATATCTGTAAAAACACATAATCATGTGACAAGGTTGCAAAATAAGGTGGAAAAATAGGAACTATTCCATTTTAGAAGAACATGATTAGTACTTAATTTTCCCTTGCTTTTGTTAGTTTTGTCAATCAAGATTACTCTAAGCATCCTTACGAATCCATAGTTCTAGTTCATATTCTTATCATCCCAGTCAAACAATTCCCAAAACGTAACTATAATTTATTTATATTACCAACATTCGAACTAATTACATAGTATTCTTTACTTGTGACTCTGAAGCTTTAAAGTATGAGCTCTCCTTCCTAATATGAATGATTTTTTATAATTGCCATTTATGGTGTACTTTTGAAATCCCTTAATTGAGATCATATATAGTGACTAAAATCTGCTAATTCTTTTTACTTTCATAACTTTGCAATCACTCTTCAGCTCCCAGCATCATCCAGGAATCATTAGTTGCAGGTGTTTTAGAGATTAGACAAGTTCCCTACTAAGAACATGAGCTCTAAGTGAATACTTATAAAGTAGCTGAAATAGCTTAGCTATCGGGATTGTTCATATCCTAAATACTTTTGAGAATTACTAATTAAATTATGTCCAGCCCCTTTGAAGTAGGTCAATGAACTTTATTTCCATTTCACCAAAAAGAAAAGTAAGAGTTTGGTAAGAGTAATTTCCCTAAAAATGGCACCGTGAGCTGTGAAGAAAATTCACTCTCCTTAGCCATACAAGGTGATGCACAGAGGCCCATTCAGCCCAGGGTTTGGCCCTATCAGTAACATAAACAGACATTTTGTGGGAAAGTAAAGTAGCTGCTCTCGAGTGATATCAATCTCATAAGAGCAGGAATGTTGTTTAAACATCTCTTACTTCCTCTTTAAGAATCTACCATTTAGGAATTTTTTTTTTTTTGGTCACTCCACTGTCTAATATTCAAAGATCCAACTGGTTTATCCCTAGCCAGTCTCAGAACACCTACAGAATGACCATTTTACCAAAAATCACAGAATTTTGGAGTTAGAAGGACGCTCAGAAGCCACATAGTTCAATTCCTTTATTTAACTGAGGAGGAAACAAAAGCATTTCTTAGAAAGTTACTTCGTTTATGGCAAATCCAGGCCTGGAACTAAGAGATGTGACCAGCTGTCTTAAACTTGGCCTTCATATTTCTCCCATACCATTGAAATTGTTATATAATTTCAAGTCAACGGGTGTATTCATATGTCTTTCCAATGTCTTCACATATGCCCTGCACTGGATGGAATAAACCATAGTTCTCATTCTCTACTTCATAAAGAGTTCCAAAGTAGAGGAAAAATCCAACAAAGTTTACAAAAATGAAGTGTAGAGAAACAGGTGACAGAGGGAAAGGAGAGATAACAGTTTAATAGTTCTGCTTTGCACTGAACACTTGTTCTAAGATTTTTAGCACTCTGGTAATTGTCTGTCTTAGGCCAAATAAAAAGGTCTAATATCAACATGAGTGGATATCAAATTAAGAGCCATCACCACAGATACACAGCTCAGTCTTTACTTACATTCAGTTCCTTTCACCCCTCTATTTCCACAATTCATTCCATTCTAATAGAAAGCTTACAGAAGGATACACAATAGAGGAGAGTGGTTGCCTCTAGGGAGAAGGACTAAGGGCATTGAGAGTATGAGGTCGGAGAGAGGGCTTACTTTTCACACTGCTGTTTGAAATTTTTACCCTATGCATATAACTTTCTAATATTCGTCAATGAAAACTCCCTTTAAACATATTGCCTACATGCGCTTAGTTCAATTACTATTTTCAGTAAAACAGTTAATTTTTTTTCTCTCTGTAAGTTTTCAGTATTGCAATTTGTAAAACCACGTAGAAATATTTCGAAAGAAAAAGAACCGGCACAGTCACAAAACTCTAAGAGAATTCCAAGATTTAAAGTTTAAAAAGTACAGAGGAAAGAGATTTTTAAGGAGGCATTTAATTTAAAAAAAGAAAGAAGAAAGAATGAAAAGAAAAATCCTTTTTCGGACAAGCTCTTCCCTATATTTAAATGGCTAGATTTTGAAATAAAATCTAACTGGGATTTCCCACCTCAAGGGCGAGGTGGAGGGGGGACTCTAAAGTGGTGAAAAGTAGAAATTAAAATGTGGTTTCTATCTTCTCTACAGAGGACAGAGGGCCGGGGCGGGGTGGGTAAGGACCTTGTAACAGTCACGCTCCCGGAGGAAAGGAGCAGGACCGAGCAGTTTCTCCGGGATCCGTCCGCCTCCGCTGGAGGCAGCAGCTGTCCCCACGCAGATGGACCGTGTTCTGCACCCGACATGGGCTCGGTTTCGCTGAGAAGCCCCACGAACCGCATCCAAACAGATAGTTTCTTTTCACGGAGCTCGGAGGAGGGACTGAGGGAATCGAACAGCTTGAACAAACCGTCGCCGCATCACCCTCCCCGACCAGGGCATGCTCTGCACCTCTCTGTCTACTTGTGTCAGGTCAGCTGTCAACACAACCCTTTGTGTGTCTTTCAGCACAAGAGTGGTCCTCGGCCACTCACAGAAGAATGGGACTGAGGGCCGGAAGACACGCGCGCGCGCTCGTGACCAAGTGACATTTGGTGTGGAGAAAAGCAGCCCAGGGACCCTGAGCAAATGCCCAGCCACCGCTGGACGCTCTCAACTTTCCCCAGCTCAGCTCTCTCCATCCTCCGCCGTCAGCTCCGCGCCTCCCTCCCCGCCGTCCCCTCGCCCGGGCGACCCCCTCAGCGGCCCTCAGGCTCGGGGAGACGGTCCCGCGCGCTCCCCGCCGCGCCGCAGCCTCCCTCAGCCCCGCTCGCTCGGACTCCCTCGCTCGCGCCACAAAGGCGGCGCCAAGAGCCGGGGTGACAGGCCTTTGGCCTCCGGGCGCCGACCGCACGGAATGGGTCCCCTCAGGGGGCTGAGGCGAGAGTTCGGATCCGAGGCTGGCACCCGAGCCCGCCCTCGCCACACAAACGCACCGGCGCTCACACTCCCGCTCCGCCTTCGGATCCCTCCAGAAAAAGTAAGCCGCTGCGCCTCCCCGCGCGGGCAGGGTGTCCACAGCCCGCCAAAGGGCAGCTCCTGCCGGGCAGAGGCGTGCGCTCGCGCCCGGCTGGCGACCTCTCACCTCCCCGCCTCCCGCGCCCGTAGTCCCCGCAGCCGCTCACCTGGCCCTGGCAGGGCGCGAGGGCAGAGGACCAGGGGGTGGCCCTCGCCTCGGCCGGGGCTCGTCTCCCCACCCCCAGGCCGGTCTCAGCGCCGCGCTCCGCTCGCTCCGCCGCCCTCCTCCGAGGTGCTAGCGCCGCCGGTGGCTGGCGTCTCTCTGGCAGGCGCGGTCGCCGCGCGCTCAGTTCCCCGGGGCGGAGCGAGGCGGCGGTGGCCGCGGCCGGAGGCGGATTCCTCAGGTGCTGCCCCTCCCGCTTCCCCAGAACCTCCGCGGCGGGGACCCTCGCGCCCCCTCCCCCCGCCCCGCCTCTCGGCCTCCCGCCGCCTCGGCGCCCGCGAGGGCCCTTCAGGGCTCCCTGGCCCTCCCGGGGTGGGGTGGGCGCGCGGTTCCCTGCCCACCGTCCGAGGACGCCCCCACCCAGTGTGAAGCCCGCAGCCCAGCGTGCTCACGCCTCCATTTCCAAACTGCCCGGCACCCGTGATGTGTGTGGCCACTGCGGAGCGTGGAGGGCGGGGGTGTGAGGGGCTCCTCTGGGAAGCAGCACTACCTCAGGACGGCTGACGCGCGCAGCCAAGAGGAAAAATGGTTTTCTCGCCGATTCTGCCTTCATTCACAGAGTGCTCTCGCCTTGCTGCACGACTGCTTTCTCTGCCCGCTGGACGGCGGCGAAAGGGCCCTAAGTGTGAACTTGGGTCTGGGCAATGGTGGGTCAAAAACCCTTGGCCTTTTGCATGAAGGATGTTGGAGGTGGGTAGGGCAGGGGCAGGACGCCGGCAAAGCCAAACCTAGCCGGGAGCTCCGGGTCAGAGCCGCCCTGGGCACCTCCGGGCCGAGCACGCCCTCCGGCCCGCGGACCCCGGCCGGGCGCTGGGGGAGGCTGCCTGAGCGCAATGGCTCGTCCCGAGCCTCCCGGACGGAGAGGGCTCCTTGGACCCCAGGGCAGCCACTAACCGCAGGCCTTGGGCCTTGACGGGCGCGGCAGGGGCAAACTCTCTCGGGAGATGCTGAGGCCCGATGGTGACAAATGTGGCTCCAGTTTTCACAGCTGGCGGGTTTTGTTATTAGAGATATAGCTCCATTATTTTTTAACTGTCGTCGCTGCCAGACAAGGCGACTAGCTAGACTCCTTCAGTGAATGGCCTGCACTCTGCAAGCAGCAGCTCCATGCTGGATGTGGTGGGAGAATCTGGGTAAAGAAGAGCTGATCCACTTTAAGTGTCTTTGGGGCCACGATACCCCCGGGTAGGTAGCATGTCCGTGGGAGTGGGGACGTCACCGTGGTGCCCAGCCCGGGGCAGGGTGGTTATCAGTCCATTGTTACGGTATCACTGTCAATTATAGTTTAAAGACAGCTTCAATTAAACTAGATCTCATAGGATCTCTAAGTCAGTACACTTTGTTTGCTGGTCTTGCCTGCCTTTTTTTTTTTTAATCGAAATGCATTTTTTTGTTTGTTTGTTTCCTTTTTGGGCGATTCAGAGGGAACTGACTGGAAGTCTGGAATCACCAGTTGTGACTAGTGAAAAGTAAGCGATTCGTTTGTGATTTGGCTTGTCTTCCCTCCCTTCTCCACTGGGAACACATGGTCGACTGCCATTTTTTTAAAAAAAATCGTTTGTGGGGATAAGGGGCAGAAATGCCTTTTGCTTTGTTTTACAATTGAATTCCTATTGTCCAGTCTTTTAAAACGCATAGGAGCACTTTTATGTGCCATGAGGGCAGGAACCCTGGCTTTCTCAATCACCGCTGTATTCCCACAGTTCTGAGTCTTGCACACAATACGGGCTTAGTGAATGAGATCAATGTGGTTTTTAAATAACTACAACACAGAAAGGTGCAGCTGATTAGCAGTATAGCTCAGCGTATCAAAAAAGAATCGACTGTCAGCAAACTCAACTTGAGAACTGGCCATACATGTGGAAAAGACAGTAAGAAACCTGAGATTTCAAGTTCACCTGAGTGAATACAAACTAAGCTCACAAGAGGTTAAAGCAGGTGATAATGTTTTGAAAAAGCCAGTCTGTAGAGTTGGGAAGGGGAACACCTTCCATTTCAAAGATAAGGAAACTGGGAACAATGAGCAGCCTTGAGGTAAAACCGCAGTACACTTTTCTCTTAGTTTAGTTCAAGGACCATTTGTTGACTGCCGAACACACTAGACTCTGGAGATGTGAAGGCAAATTTGGCAAAGTTGCTTAAGGACTTTAGACTAAATTACAGAACTCTGGTATTCAGTCTTCATTCATTCAACAAATATTTATAGAACACCTACTGTGAGCCAGATGGCCAAGTGGGAACTGATAATTCATCAGTAAACAAAACAAGTCCCTAACAAGTTTAAAAGTTAGTGATGGTAATCTACCTTTATTCTGGTAGTTTGAAAACATTTCAGTGTCTCCTTTATTTGTATATATATCTTGTCTCCTTTGGGGGTTTATGTATCCCTCGTCAGTAGACTTCCGTGATTATAAAATATGACAGGGTTAAGAGTGAACCCTTTGGAGCTAGGCCCTAGAGTTTTGGATCCTGGCTCCAAAACTTACATTATGTAACCTTGACCAAGTTACTGACTCCATCTCAGTGTCTCCATTTGTAGAATAACATCATGATAGCACATACCTCGGGGAGTAGCTGTGCGCACTGAGACAATGCTTAGTGCCTAGCACACTAGAAAACGTTAACTGCTATCGTCTGCGAATCCCTCCTCTCTTCTCCAGAACAATGATTCCTAAATGCTTCTCCATAGATATACTGCATTAGAACCAAGTTCAGTGAAAAATGTAAGATGCATAGCAGTCAGGGTCCCTATGAATGATGGGATCCTTCTGAGTGGTTATTGGGAAGATCTTCTGTCTTGGCTGTGGAGGAAGTTCTTTGATTACATCTTGGTTCTGCTCTCAAGAATGAATACCCTTCTGCATTAATTTCTGTGGCCACACTCAGGGAGGTTCTTCCTTGGTCATTATCCTCCATGGCCAGATCTGAAGTGGCCATTGGGAAGTAAGCCCTTCTTGGAGACTTTTTTTTGGAGTTTTCATAGCCCACTTTCTGCTGGTACAAGTTTGGGGTTCTGAGAATTCTTTTACAGTTAAAGGTTTTCTGAGGCTGAGTTTGTGGCTTATTTGGCTGTGCAATTCCCTCATACAGTTAGTAAACTTCACATTTATTTGTTTCCATTGAGTTCTTTGTGCCAATAATCACACCTTAAGTTCTTCCCTAGCCATAGTTTCAAATACTTGATTTCTTTGCTTCCTTACTCTGTTCCTCACTTCTCTCAATTTAAGATTTGAGACTTAGTGACCCAGCATCCTGTCACCATTATAAGCATTATCTCCTGTGAGGAAAGGGGTAGGACTTCCCACTCAAAGACAACTCAGTGGTTTCACTGCTAAAAACCAACTTCCAACTTTCCACCATCATCCTCAGAGGGTAAGACCCACTATGGCGAACTGAACAATGGCCTCTCTAATTCCAAGTGGGATGCCAGTTACTGATGCTAAATGATCTAGATCTCCAGTTATAAATATGAGCAGATAAAAATATCAATAATCATAAAGAGAGGATCCACCATTTAGAAGAAGAGGACCAAATTAAAGCAGCTACCTCTCACTAAAATGGAATTAATGCAGGAAAAGGAGAAAATTCTTTTTAAATCTTCTTCATGTTCTTACTGAAATTTAAATATTGACAAGGGCAGGTCATTGGGAAAATGGAGCATCTGAAAACCAGAATGTCCTTGGAAATTAAAAAAATAGATGAATATTTAAGTTGAAAACATTATACAAGAAGTTAAGAGATAAATAGATACTGCTGAAAACTGAATTAGTGAATTATAAGATCGTATCAAAGAGTCCTTCAAGAGCAAAGAGCAAAAAGATAAAGAAATAGAAATTGTCCCCAGACCTACTGGAGCCTGAGGATTGATAATGTTAACCCCCGTGACCCTACCCTGTTACCTCATCATTAACCAATCAGAATTGTTCATGAGCTGATCACACACCCTACAATTCCCCACCCCCACCCCCACGCCCACTTCACCTTGCCTTTAAAAATGCTTCCCCAGTAAAACATAGGCAAAACATTCTCTGACATAAATTATAGCAATGTGTTCTTAGGTCAGTCTCCTAAGACAAAATAAATAAAAGTAAAAATAAGCAAGCGGGACCTAATCAAACTTAAAAGCTTTTGCACAGCAAAGGAAACCATAAACAAAATGAAAAGACAGCCTATGGAATGGGAGAAAGTATTTGCAAATGATGCAACTGACAAAGGCTTCATTTCCAAAATATACAAACAGCTCAAGCAGTTCAATATCAAAAAAAAAAAAAACAAAAAAAAAACAAAACAACCCAATCCAAAAATGGGCAGAAGACCTAAACAAATATTTCTCCAAAGAACACATGCAGATGGCCAATGGGCACATGAGAAGATTTTCAACATTGCCAATTATCAGAGAAATGCAAATCAAAACTACAATGAGGTATCACCTCACACCAGTCAGAATGGCAGTTGTTAAAAAGTCTATGAATAATAAATGCTGGAGAGGATATGGGAAAAAGGAAGCCCTCCTACACTGTTGGTGGAAATGTAAATTGGTGCAGCCATTGTGGAGAACAGTATAGAGGTTCGTTCAAAAACTAAAAATAGAGTTATTATAGGATCCAGCAATCCCACTCCTTGACAAATATCTGGAGAAAACTCTAATTTGAAAAGATACATGCACCCCAGTCTTCATAGCAGTGTTATTTACAATATGCAAAACATGGAAGCAACATAAGTGTCCATCAACAGATGAATAAAGATTACACACACACACACACACACACACACACACACTGAAATATTACTCAACCATAAAAAAGAACAAAATAATGCCATTTGCAGCAATATGGATGGACCTAGAGGTTACCATACTAAGTGAAATAAGTCAGAGACAGACAAATATCATATGCTATGTGGAATCTAAAAAATGATAAAAAATTAACTCATTTATAAAACAGAAAAAAAAAGAAATTGTGGGGAAAACAATTTAAAGAATATTAAAAATAGATCCAAGAGATCTAATATTTAGATGTTGGAAATTTTAGAAGCAAAATGGAGTAAGTGTTATATATAACAGTATTTATTTTGTAGTATACAAATACAAGTAGGTATACTACAAAACTTCATTGAAAGAAATTAAAGACCTAATAAATAGAAACAAATTTTGTTTGTTGGAGATGAAGGCTTAATATCATTATGGTGGCACTACTCCCCGAATTGATCTATAGATTCAATACAATCCCTATCAAAATTCCAAAATTGCTTTTTTCTTTTTTTCAGAAATTAACAAGCTGACCCTATAATTCAGATGGAAATGCAAGGGACTCAGATAGCCAAAACAAATCATTTAAAAAAAAATTCAGATGACTACACTTCCCAATTTCAAACCTTATTACAAAGCTACAGTAATCAAGATAGTGTGGTACTGGTATAAGGATAGATATATAGATCAAAGGAATAGAATTAAGAGTCCAGAAATAAGTGCATGCATCTAGGGTCAATTGATTTTCAACAAGGGTGTCAAAATAATACAATATGGAAAGAACAGTCTCTTCAACAAACGATACTGGGACAACTGGATATCCACATGCAAAAGAATGAATTTGGATATCTGCCTGACAGCACATACAAAAATTAACTTAAAACAGATCTTAGATCTAAATGTTAGAGCTGTAACAATAAAACTCTTTTCATAGAGTTCTTTGACATTGGGTTAGACAATAGTTACTTAACATGACACCAAAAGAACAAGCAACAAAGGAAAAACTAGATGTACTGATTCATAAAATTAAAAGCTTTCCTATGTGCATCAAAGGACAGTATCAAGAAAATGAAAAGATAACCCACAGGAGAAAATATTTTGCAAATCATATATCTGAGAAGGGCCTATTATCTAGAATATGTAAAGAAGTCTTACAATTCAACAAAAAATAATCCAAATGAAAAACTGACAAAGGATTTGAATGGACATTTCTCCAAAGAAGATATACAAATGGCCAATAATCACGTAAAAAGGTCCACAACATAATTAGCCACTAGGGAAATACAAATCAAAACCACAATGATATACCACTTTACACTCAAGGATGGCTATTTTTTTTTTAAAGTAACAGGAGACATACAATGGAATATTATTCAGCTTTAAAAAGGAAGAAGATTCCAACACATGCAACAATGTGGCTGAATCTTGAAGAAATTATGTTAATTGTAATAAACCAGTCACAAAAGGACAAATACCGTATGATTCCACTTACATGGGATATACCCAGTAGTCAAACTCCTAGAGGCAGAAAGCGGAATGAACAGTGGGGTTGGGGATGGCGAGCATAGAGTGGGCAGGGGAGATGAGGAGTTATTGTTTAATGGGTACAGTCAGGGTTAGGGTTAAGGTTAAAGTTTCAGTTTGGGAAGATGAAAAAAGTTCTGGAGATGGATGGCAGTGATGGCTGCACAACAATATGGATATACTTAATGCCACTAAACTGTTCCCTTAAAAACAATCAAAATGGTAAATATTATGTTACGTATAGTTTACGTAATAATAAATAAGATAATAAAAAAGAGACTAAATTTTTTTAAGCTATAATAACAAATGTTAGCAAAGATGTGGAAAATAAATAAAAAGAAACTGCGACTTTAAAACAATTTAAAAACTAGAAACAAGCAAAACAAAAAACAAAAATTAAACTTAAAAAATAAATTTAAATAAATAAATAAATAGAAAAGAGGATTTGGATAATGCAGGAAAATACTTATATAGTACATAGAGATAAAACCATAGCATATGCATTCTTTTCTAAAGTCTAAGTGTATACGAATACTAAAATATTCTAAGCCACAAATCTTACCAAATTCTAAAGAATGGAAATCTAGGGCCTGGGTCATAGTTTTTGACACTAAAATTGGAAAGCTATAAATTAATTATAAAGAAATAACTAAGATAAATCTACTTGATTATTAAGAAATCTTTCTAAATAGAAATTAATCTGTAATTACAGATTCGTTTAAAATTATAAACAGTGAGAACACACATTAAAAACCTAGGGGTTCATGACATTAGATTTGACAATAATTTCTTGGATATGATACCCAAAATATAAGCAACAAAAGTAAAAATAGAAAAAAATGGACTACATCAAAATTTAAAACTTCTGTGCATCAAAGGACACAATCAACAGAGTGAAAAGGCAACCTACAAAATGAAGGAAAATATTTGCAAATCATATATCTGATAAGGGTTGATATGCAGAATATATAAAGCACTAATACAACTTAACAACAACAAACCCAGCCCAATCAAAAAATGGACAAAGGACTTGAATAGATATTTCTCCAAAGACATACAAATGTCTAATAAGCACATGGAAAGATGATCAACATCAACCAATCATCAGAGAAGCACAATCAAAAGCACAAAGAGATAACCATCTCACACTCATTTATGATGGCTACTAGCAACAACAACAATAAAAAATAGAAAATAACAAGTTTGGCAAGGATGTGGAGAAATTGGAACCCTACTGCACTGTTGTTGTGAATATAAAATTGTGAAGCCACTATGGAAAACAGGATAGCATTCTCAAAAAATTAAAAATAGAATTAACATAGGATCCAACAAGTCTACTTCTGGGTATATATCCAAAAGAATTGAAAGCAGAGTCATTTGTCCACCCAGCATTTATAGCAGCATTATTCACAATAGTCAAAAAGTGGAAGTAATCCAAGTGTCCATCAACAAATGAATGAATAAACAAAATGTGGTACGTACATACAACAGACTATTATTCAGCCTTGAAGAGGAAGGAAATTCTGACACATGACACAACATAGATGAACCTTGAGAGCATTATGCGAACTGGCTTTTAAACTCTTTAGGTTATCTTATCCTCCTTACATGCTTGCATCTATTTGTAGATACTTTCGATAGATCATGATGTCTGTGATTTCTCTGAGACCATATTGTACTAGTTGTTGGAATTTTTTATCTGTTTCCTTCAATAAGTTTTCTGAGAAGTTGGGTTTTTCTTCCTACCTTTTTGTTTATGTTTCTTTCCTCCTTTTCATTTATTTCTTTATTACTTTCCAGTTTTTTTACACACACATATGTTCCATGTTGATGTTTTCTTGTTGTCATTACTTATCTTTGTTTGAAGTTACCTTTGCTGAAGAATAGCATGGGATGGAGAAATTAGGAAAAGTAAAAAAAAACTAATAAAAAGATAAAAGTAATTTGGGTAGTCCCAGCTGTGTTTGCATTTTTTTTTATCATTAATGCACTCTCACAAAGTTTGATATATTCTTTCCTGTAGGCATGTTTCCTTTCAGTTTTTGACATTCAAAAAGATAGTATTATGCACAGCATAGCTTCTAAGTCACAAGCTCTTTTCCCTGTGATCTAGCAGTAGTCAGTTCCTCCCTTCCTTTCATCTTACCTCTAGCCAATCTCCCTTGGCTTAGAGGCGAGGTTGTTAATGATAAAAATAACATACTTACATTACTTCTTCCCTCAGATGTTCTGTGATATGTAATTTGGTTTCTATAGGGACATTCCCAGCTTTTACGGAGTCCAAACCATGCTCTGTTAAAAGCATCTTGAACAAACACATTTCATAACTTGTAGTTCGGGAATGAGACTGTAATAGTTTATGTGTCAATCTGGCTAGGCTAGAGTACCCAGTTATTTAATCAAACAGTGTTCTGAGTTTGCTGTAAAGGTGTTTTGCAGGTGCAGTTAACATATAATCAGTTTACTTTAAGTAAAGATTACCCTCGTTAATATGGGTGGGCCTCATCCAATCAGTTGAAAGCTTTAAGAGCAAAACAGGTTTCTCTAAGGAAGAAATCCTACCCCAAGATGGCAGCATTAGCTCCTCCCTGAGAATTTTCAGCTTGCTGATCTACCCTACAGATTTCAGACTTGCTGGTTCCCATATTCACATAAGCTAATTTCTTGAAATATGTATGTGTGTTTAAAGTACCTTTTCTAATTTTGTATCCTGTCTTTTCATTCTCTTTATGTCTTTTATGTCTTTTGATGACTGGAAGTTCTTAATTCAAAACTGTTGTGTTTGTCAGTTATTTACCTTTCATAGTTTATAGTTTTTGTTTAAATCTTTCTCTATTCCAAAGTCTTAAAGAATTTCCTCTACATTTTATAAAAAAGTAAAGTTTTTACTTTCACATATAACTTCTTACTTACACGAAATTAAATTCTTTAAAAATACAATATGAAGTAGGACACCAATTTTATTTTTTCCAAATAGATAACCAATAATCTCAGTGCCATTTATTGAACAGTGTTTTTTTCCTCCACTGATTAGAATTCACCTCTGTCAGTCATCACATTTCCATGTTTGCAACAATTTTTTTCCTGGGTTCTCTACTATTCTGTCATTTTTAACCTAAAATTCTACCATTGACTTCCTATATGCTCATACATGATTTAAATCCTTTAGCTGTGTCTTGTATTATCAATTAACAAAGACATGGCATCCTTATAACTGTCATATCCAATAATCTTTTCTTAGTTTCCATTTGTTTTAACTTCAAGGCAGTATTTAACACATTTCACTATTTCTTCCCTCTTAACACTGTCTCCTACTTTGGTTTTTATTGATCTGAACTTTCCTGGTTATCTTTTTACTCTTCCTTATCTGGCTTTTTGATAACTCCTCTGAAATTCATCTCTCTCTACATTTGTTTCTTTGACAATTTCATCCACGTTCACATCTTCAATTTTCACTTCTATTCTAACTCATCTGCTCTCTTCAGAGGGAGGTCCACATCTCTAACTGATGGTTAGATGAGTCCACATGTTTGCTCCTTTTTTAAACTCAACATAGGACCTTGAACTTAAGATATTAAAAGCTGACTTTATCCCACTTCTCAAGACTGATTCTTGATTATATATTTTTTTTCCTGGCTTTACTATCTTCCTGGCCAAATCAAGTTCAAAAGTCAGAGGTATGAGTTAGCTTCTTTACCTTTGCTTCATTACCACCTTCTACCAGTGGGCAATATTACAGATTCTTTCTCAACCATGTTTGTCCCAAGAAATCTTCACTTTTCATTTTTGACTTTCTCCCTCTAGTTCAGAACTGTGAGGGGATCCCCAAGATGAGCCAGATGCCCAGTGAGATGAATATCATTCAGTATGGAGGTCATCAGACCTGCTTTGGTAATTAAAAGTACAGAAACTAACCAAAAGCTAATGTTCTACCCTGATGGGATTTTAAGAAATTCTTTTCTGTTTTACTATTAAATAAAGTTATGAATCAGTCTATTTCTCTCCATCCTTCTGTACCCATCCCAGTCTAGATGTCAGCAGCATCCTTCTTCTGGACCATTTCATTAGATGCTTGGCTAGCTTTGCATCCACTCAGACCTGCCTATAATCTGGTCCTCCCCGCAGTAACCAGAGTGGTCTTTAAAAATAAAAACCTAATCATATACCTCCCCTGTTTAAAAATATATATATATATATATATATATACATATATATATGTCAATTTTTATAGAGTGTTCATGTTATGCTGGGCACTCTTCTAAGCTCTTTACATGTTTAACTAATTTAATTTGTATAACTTCATGTGGTGAGTACTATTATTATCCCCATTTCATGTAAAAGGAAACTGAGGAACACATAGGCTAAGTGATTTTTTCCTGGTCCCACTGTCAATATGTGGTACATCCAATATACAAGAACCCAGGCAGTCTGTCTCCAAAGTCTAACCTGTTTCCAAGAACATTTCAATGGCTTCTCTTTGTCTTTAAGAAAAGATTCAAAATTACCCTGACAGGATCTTAACACTTATATGTTAAAGGAGAGGAGATTTGATCATCTAACTTCAGGAATACAAAAACTGCAGAGGGAGGCTGTTATGGGTTGAGTTATGTCCTCCCAAAATTCATATGTTGAGGTCCTAACCCCTGGTACCTCAGAACGTGACCTTATTTGGAAATAGGGTCATGGTAGATGTGATTAGTTAATTTAGGGTGAAGTCAGACTGAAATGGGGTTGGCTCCTAATTCAATATGACTGGAGTTCTTATGCAAAAGGAAATTTGGACACAGACATGCACACAGAGAGAACACCATGTGAAGATAAAGGCAGAGACTGGGGAATATATCTACAAGCCAAAGAACACTAAAAATTGCCAGCAAACCATCAGAAGATGGGAGAGAGTCATGGAACAGATTTTTCCTAACAGCCCTCAGAAGGAACAACCCTGCTGACAATTGGGCTTCCAGTCTCCAGAAGTGTGAGACGGTATAAATTTCTGTGGTTTAAGTCACCCAGTTTGTGGTGCCTTGTTATGGCAGCCTGAGCAAATGAACACAGAGGTTTCTCAAGTGGATTCATATCTATGACTGTCTCAGGCGTGGAGTCATAATTAAGGCTGTTAAAAACTTAAAGGAATTTCTTTCTTTCCTTCTCTTTCTTTTTCTCCAGTACAATTTTTTGAGGTATAATTGACATACAGTGTTATGTTAGTTTTGGGTGTACAACATAATGATTTGATATTTGTATAAATTGTGAAATGATCACCACAGTAAGTCTAGTTAACATTCATCACCACCCATAGTTACAGAATGTTTTTTCTTGGGAAGAGATCTTGTAAGATCTACTCCCTTAGCAACTTTCAAATATGCAGTACAGTATTATTAACTATAGTCGCCATGCTATACATTGTAGCCACATTACTTATTTATTTTATAGCTGGAAATTTGTACTTTTTTCACTCCCTTCGCCCATTTCACCCGCTCCCTACCTCCCACCTATGGCGACCACCAATCTGTTCTCTGTATCCATGAGCTTGTTCTTTTGTTTTTTGAGTGCTTTGTGTTTTTGGTTTTGGTTTTGTTTTTAGATTTCACATATAAGTGATATCATACGGTATTTGTCTTTCTCTGTCTGACTTATTTCACTTAGTGTAATGTCCTTGAGGTCCACCCTTGTTGTTAGGAATGTCAAGACTTCCTTCTTTTAGCTGAAAAATATTCCATTTTATATAAATATACATCAGATTTTCTTTATCCATTCATCTGTTGACGGACACATTATTTCTTTATCTTGGCTGTTGTAAATAATGCTGCAATGAACGTGGAGGTGTATATATTTTTTGAAGTTAGTGTTTTCATCTTCCTGAGATAAATACCCAAAAGTGGAATTGTTGGATCATATGGTAGTTCTAGTTTTAATTTTTTGAGGGACCTCTGTACTGTTTTCCATAGTGGTTGTACCAATTTGCATTCCCACCATGAGTGCACAAGGGTTCCCTTTTCTCCACATCCATGTCAGCATTTGTGATCGCTTGTCTTTTTGATAATAGCCATTCCAGCAGGTGTGAGGGAGCATCTCATTGTGGTTTTGATTTTCATTCCTCTGATTAGTGATGCTGAGCATCTTTTCATGTACCTGTTGGTCATCTATATGTGTTCTTTGGGAAAATGTTTATTCAGACCCTCTGCTCATTTTAAAATCAGATTTTTTTGATATTAAGTTGTATGAGCTTTTTTCATATTCTGGATATTAGGAATTTCTTACCTTTGTAGTTTCTCAATGTTTATTTAGATTCTTTAGTGATTAACGGTAAACTCCATAAAACCTAAGGAACAGGTTGTTTGCCTTTGGGCATCTGAGGAAGAAGGAATTTATGGAAATTCAAGGCTCTACAGCCAGTCTTGTTAAAGAAAATGACAAAAGGAAGCAAAGACAATGGCAACATAAAAAAGGGAAGACAAGAAGGCTGCCCTTGGGGCCTGCTCCCCTCCCCCACACACGAAAAAGGAGAAGCCAGGGAGCTGCTTGGAACTAACAGCCTAGAAGCTTCTCTGATTTCCCAACACCTTTTATTCCTCTTGTCCTGGAAACATAAGATCTTTGCTCCTGCCGTTTCTTCAGCCTAGGTGCTCCTTCACCTCTTCTTTGAGTACTAAGAATGAGGCAAACAAGGCCCCGAAGGTGCAAAGTGTAAGAAAGCACCCCTTTCAGGAGACAGCCCTGCATTTCTACCACCCTGGGGGCGAGATCTTCCCAAAAGTTTGCACCCACAGCTTCAGTGCTCATCTGCTCTTCCTCCATCACCCCTGTCAAAAGTAACTGCTCGTCCTGTGTGCTGCCAGAACTCTTTGCTCATTTTTCTATTACCTAAAACACTTGCATCTCTCCATGTCAAGATCTGGAATCACCCTTGACCTTGCTCATTCTTTCACACCCTGAATTCAGTCCATCAAGGCATCATCTTGACTCTGCCTTGATGAAACGCCCAAGTCTGACCACCTCTCACTCCCTGCCCTGTGGCCACATTATTCTGAGACCCCTGGACAATTGCAGCACCCTCCCAGTTTTCAGTCACTTGTCCTTCCTCCCACAATCCCCACCACAGCCCCACTCCAGTCTGTACTCCACAGAGCAGTCAAGGGAATCACCGTTTAAAATTTGGCACAGATCACATCGCTCCCCTATCAAAACCTCCAAGTAGTTCCCCATGTTTCTCAGAATAAGGGCCAGTCTCCTTACCAATGACCCCACTTGAGCCCTGCCTCTCTCTCTGACCTGAGTTCCTACCACGTTCCCTCTTTCTCTCTCCACTCCAGTCCCATTCATTCCCCTCCCAGGGGTTCCTCCAAGCCCATTCCTGCCTCCAGTCTTTGCCATTTCAGTTGATTGTACCTGGAAGTCTGTTTGCTCCAAAAATGACACAATTTTACTTAAACTTTTCCAGTTCTCTGCTTAAACAGCTCATTCTCGGAGGCATCCTCATCACTGCTTTTCATTGCTTTATTTTTCCTCAAGGTACTTCTTATTATTTCTATTCATCACTTATTTATCTGTACATTATCTATCTTCCTCCAGAGAATGTGTGCTAATGAGGACAAGGATTTTTGTCTGTTTTCCCCATGCTTCATTGTCAGCATCTAGAACCATGACTGTTGTAGGGCGAGAGCAAAACAAATATTTATCAGTTGGATAGATGGATTCTGCTCAGTTTTCCAGCTCTTTCACAGCATTGTTTCATTCCTTACAAGTCTCTGCAGTAATTGTCAAGCTCTCACTCTACTCTGTATTCCCAAGGCATCTAGCAGGGTGCTTCATATCTACTCAGTAAATGTTTGTTAAATTGAATCATATCTACCTGTCTACCACTTTTTCTCCCTTACTTTTCTCCATCACACATAATTCTGTAGGATTAAACCACCTAAAATCCAGGTCTGATCATGTGTTTGTACTACTACTGTAAATCCTCTGAGGAATTTTCTTTCCTGAACTTTTCATCAAACTATTGTTTTGGGAAATCTTCTGTTTATGAAACACAGATAGTCTGCATACATGTTACTTAATCCTCACAATTACCCATAAGACAATAATAGGCTCTTCACTGGACAGATGAGGAAAGAGAGCCTCAGAGAAGTTTAATACTTTTTCCAGGGCCACTTACCCAATAATTGTCTGAGCTGTCCAGTTCCAAGAATACAGCTGTTATACTACATTTTGCTGTAATTTCCTTGGTATTCAAAGCCTACCACAATATGGTCCCTATCTAGCTTTTCAATCTTTCTCCCCTACTGTAGCTAGAAACTATTTTAAACCACAAAAGTGTATCCTTCTTATGAAGTCTTATATAAAATAGTGAAAAAATGGCAAGGGAACAATCAGTCAATAATAGGGAAATCATTTAAAAGAAGATCAGATTTCACTCCAAGGACTATCTATGAACTTAATATCTATAAGCTTACTTTGAAATACATTGAAAACAAGATGGACTGATGGTTGGATAGAGAGATAGACAGATATATGACAAAGCATATGTAGTAAAATGTTAACTATACTTTTTAATCTAGGCAATAAGAATACAGGTGTTCATAGGAAAATGTTTTTGACTCTTCTTGTGCTTCAAATTTTTTTATGATAAAATCTTAGGAAAATGTATTGAAAAATAGTGAAAATTTCTATAATAACGTAGTATGTTTTTTAAACATGAGAAAGTTGTATATAAAAAGAGTCTCTGTCCCTCCCCAAACAGAAACTAAAGGAAATTTATGAAATTAGTAATAGTAACTGTGTTTAGATAGCATCATATGAGTATTTTAATTTTTTTCCTTTTTGTACTTTTTAGCATTTTTCAAATGTTTAACGAGCATGCTATCCAATTCAAATTTAAAAAGTAAGATTTTTTTAAAAAGTAAAAATGCAGAGTAAATTGCACTTTACAATCCTATAGTAAAATTAGCAGAATTCATGAGAGAAAATAGAAATCAACAGATAGAGGCAGACAGATTGAATGAAGAATTGGTCCACTGACTGCCTCCTTGCTTTACTAAATATTACTGGAACTACTTACAGGATTGCTCCCTTCCGTGCCTTACTAAACGGTCTCTGTTCTTAAAATGTGTCTATTTTCATTTTTCCACGAGGATCAAAAAGGCCATTTCTAGTGGAACTCTTTCACAGGCCCGATTGCTTAGAGCTGAACCATATCCACGTGGCCCTTGACAGCTCCCATTCACTAGTATCCACTTTGTGTGTTAGTGGAGGCCTCCCAGTCACATGAGGTTAAAGATTTGGTAAATACATCTTGGAGCTTTTTGTAAGAATATTCCTGGAATTCCTACTCCCTACTGTTAACATAAATAAATTCTCTACCTCAGCATGCCAGAATGGAGTTGAGCTTTGGAGCTAAGGTCAAGGGTAGGGTCAATCAGCAGGGGTCTTAAAAACCTCAGAGGCTATGACATCTCAGTGTAGGGTAGCAGATCCTTGAAACAAACAAACAAATGTGACTTGGCATCTTTTTTTTTTTTTTTTTTTTTGGTCTCCTTTTTAAAAAAGTTCTCTAGAAGTTTTCAGATGGCAAACTCATAATTAAATAAAGCTCTAGGCCTCATTTAATTAAAAGATAACTTTTCTTAGACTTAACTATTATCTTAATCAGGTAATTTCCCACCATATATCAAACAGAGCACATTTACTGGACAAATTTAAGCACAAAAAGTTGTCTCTGAGGTAGTATTGTTGAAGAAAACACTAGAGAATCAAGAGACTATAAAATTAATACCAAAAAACAATTATTGAGCTTCAGTTATGTACTTGGCACAATTTGTGTTATAGTAATACATACATGTATGCATGACTAGGACATTATGCTGTATACCAGAAACTGACACATTGTAACTGACTATACTTCAGTATAAATACATACATATATACATACATACATATATACAGATTTACCCATAACTACAATTTGCTTTGGATTACCTAAGGAAGAAAATAAACATATTCTTTAAGTTTGCAACATATAAGAGTCATGTGATTCTTATTAATTCTAAGTGAAATTAGCCCTAGCAAAATAACTGTGTCATATAAATCTACAAATATACATTTAATGTACAAATCAGGAATCATAGCATTTTTTAAGCCAGAAAAGACATTCCTACTGCAAATTTAGTTTTTAGAATACAATCCTATATGATGTTTCATGAAAAAAGTATTCAATAGTCAAACAAGTTTGGGAAATGATATATGCTCTTCCGTCATCTTGAAAACTCATAATTCAAAGAATCATATTAAAGGCTGCAAGAAATTCTATAGTAAGAACCGATATCACTTTGTTTAACCCAATGTTTCTGAAACGTCCATGGCCACAGAGCCCCTTATATGCATAACATTTATCAACATTTTGCAGAACCTTTTTGGGAAACAGTGCTCTAGACCAATGCCCTCATTTTTATAGAAAGTGAGGACCCAGAGATAAACTAATTTTCTTGAAGAAACAGTTCTTTATTTACTTAGGGAAACGTATAGGTAGGTAAGCTACACAGTATTTTTACTTTAAAATCAATTGCAATTATTTCTTCCTATTAAAGCTTTGCTTTGAACTATCAGCGATCACAGGTAAAAACAGTCTAGATTTGCCTTGGTTTCTGCAGCTAGATTCTTGGAGAAAAATACTACACACTCTAATCTTCCCTGGTTCTTAAATTGGCTTGTGTAAATCAAGTAGCTAGGGATCTGATGTAAATTAAATTATTTGGGAGAATAAGTTACCTGTTAGCTTGACCTAGCTATGAAAATATCACTGGAAAACATCTCTGTCAAGACTCAGTAGGGTTTCCAACTACCCTACAAAGTCTTCCCTGACAACTCCTATTCACAGTGATCTTGCCTTTCTCAGATCAACATATAATCAAATTCTGGCATCTGTTGTTACTTACCTGCCCCATGTGTATATCTTATCACCCTAAACAGACTGCAAGCTCCTAAAATGCTAGAACTAATTCTTATTTTTCTTTTGACTCATTTTAGACACACAATAGATTCTCAAGAAATACTTTTGAATGACTCACAAATGACTAGGTGCATGGAATAGGGGGAAATGATCAGCTTGAAATATTGGAAAAGAAACCCAGCCTTTACCATCTTTCTGCCTTTAGAACTCCCTCTCAGCTTGTATGGCTAACAATACCCTGTTGGCAGTCGTGACTAGGGGTCCATGGTAAGCGAGGCTGCCCTTGCTCACAGGACACTACTTGAACCTGCCAGCATTCCAGTGGTTCAGGGAGAAGCTCATCAAACCAGCAGGACAAGAACATGTCATGCCCTAAATCTGTTTGGAGATCAAATGGGACTTAATAATAAAGTGGAAGCCTGCTTTTATTTCTATTTATTTGGCTTCAGATGAATTAGGTACATTCCCCCAAAGTACAAAGTAGCTGCTTTCCTGACATGCAGTTAAATTGTCTTTCTCTAAGAAAAATTGATCCCAGAGTTTGGATACTTCTAATTATGTTTTAGCCTGTTTTATGGAAAAACCCTAGAAATGTTGACAAGGAAGAAAGGAAACTTTCTGTCCCTCCCTGTCACTGATGATCCAGGCGGAATTTGGTTAGAGGACAAACTCTGTGCTAAAAAGATTTAAACAAACCCAGTAGCCACAAAGTGGGATATTTCACTGTTCCCAGGAATTACAGCGTTTGCTATATATACATCTTTGATTGATGTGGACCAGTATTGTCAGATTAACTCATTGTTTTTGCCCACAAACAAATCAGTGGGTGTCAACTGTGTAGACACCATGTTCTCAGCACAGCTATAGGCACTGTGAGGTTATATAAAATGTGTAAAGGTATGGTTCCTCCCTTCAAGTGATTTACAATCTCATAAGGTGAGATAAGACTAAGGCCAAAACCACTGTGAACAATACAGGGCAGTATGTATGACCCAGGGCTGACTTGGAGGCCTTGCACTTTAACTGCAACAGAAATCCAGTGCAGGCGGAAAAGTCATTGGGAGTTTTGGTCATAAAAGAAGACTTTGTGAAGAAATGGGGCAGCAGGTGAACACTGAAAGGGGGACAGGATTTGAGGTAAGGGCTGTCCATTCCAGGTTCAGGCAACATCATTTTGTCGATTCTTTAAGATGCCCAATTCTTGAGTGCTGTAAGGCAGAACACATAGCAACAATACACTTTCAATCACTGGGTTATTACCTTTTTTTAAAAAAGTACCTTTAATAAACTGTTATTTTAGTGGTCTGTAAGTAAATGTGCTCAATTTTCCATTTCCCAGTTGGCAGAGTCAGCCCAATAATTTGGCTTATTGGCTTTAAAGGTATTAGTTATGTGCATAGAGCTGATTAACAAATAAAACCAAAGTGGTCACGATGTGTTAGGCCCTTTTTTAGGTGTTGGGGACAAAATGGTGCCTAAATAATCGAGATGCCTGTCAAGTTTGAATGTGTTGGTGGAGAAAGACATACAAAGAAAATATGATTGCAATGATAGTCCGTGTCATCAAAGAAAAATATAGAGAGCTAGGAAAGCATGTATCAGGGAAGTCTGACTTAGATTGGAGAAGCAGTGACAAATTTCTTGAGAAATTGATAATTTAGGCTGAGATAAGAGAGGCAGGAACAAAGTATTCTAGGAATACAAAAGGCAATTAATGTGCTTGGACGTTAGCAGGAGACAATGCTAGACAAATAGAACTCGGTCATGCTTACCTATCCGCATTATAAACAAATTACAAATTATAGCAAGCCAAAATATTCAGCAGTAGCATTTAATTTTACTTTTTTATCACAGACTATGATGAGAATTAAATTCTCTTACGGTAAAAACAATTTGAAAAGGTAAAACAAGAATGCCTTGTTATTTCATTCATGTTGTCTTCCTTACAATAGACATCTACAAGATACAAATGGAACATCAGAACTCCAGTTAAAGTGGTTACCCCTAAAATTATGAAATAAACTGGGAGAAATCATACTCCCAAGAGGCAACACAGTGAAGCAATTAGCTGCATGGAATTTTGGAACCAGACTTCCTGGGTTTGAATACCAGCTCTTTTACTTACTCATTCTATGACATTAGGCAAATTTGAGCTTCAGTTTTCTTGTCTTTAAAATGGGGATGGGATAGGTGGGTATAGCTCAGTGGTAGAGTGCATGCTTAGCATGCACAAAGTCCTGGGTTCAAGCCCCAATACCTCCATTTTTAAAAAAAAAAAAGGGGGAAAAAGCCTAACAAAGTCCCTGGGGAAACCAAACTCATACAAAAAACAAAATAAAACTAAAAAATAATAATTCAAAAAAATAAAATGATGGATTATAAGAAACAAAAGAAAAAATAGCTAAACTGGAATTCATCAAAAGTGAAAACTTTTATGCTTCAAAAGACAAAAATCAAGAAAGTGGAAACACAACCACAGAATGGGAGAAAACATGCACAAATTATGTATCTGGTAAAGGACTTATATCTAGAATATATAAAGAATTCTTACAACTCAATAATAAAAAGATAAATAACCTATTGAAAAATGGTCTGATGATCTGAACAGACATTTCTCCAAAAAAGATATACAAATGGCCAAGAAGCACATAAAAAGATGTTCAATATAACTAGTCATCAGAAAAATGCAAATCAAAACCACAATAATAAACTACTTCATATTCACTAACATGATTATGATTTTTTTAAATGGACAATAACAAGTGTTGGTGAGGCTGTGGAGAAATTGCAACCCTCATACGCTGCTGATGAGAATGTAAAATGGTGCTACCACTTTGGAAAACAGTCTGGTAGTTCTTCAGACAGTTAAAGATAGAATTACCATAAAACCTAGCAGTTCTACTCCTGGATATATATCAAAGAGAAATGAAAATATACATGTATATAAAAACTTCTACATGAACGTTCATGGCAGCATCATTCATAGTAGCCAAAAAGTGTAAGCAATCCAAATATCCATCAGCTGATGAATGGATAAACAAAATGAAGTATAATCATACAATAGAATATTATATGACAACAAAAAGAAATTAAGTACTGATACATGCTGCAACATGGATGAACCTTGAAAATATTATGTGAAGCGAAGGGAGCCAGTCACAAAGAACCATATATTTATGATTCCACCTACATTAAATGTCTAGAACAGGCAACGCTATAGAGACATAAAGTACATTAGTGATTGCCTAGGGCTGGGAGAACAAAGACTAGGGAGTTATAGCTAAGGGGTATGCAGTTTCTTTATGGAGCAATGAAAATGTTCTAAAATTGATTGTGATGATGGCTGCACAACCCTGAAAATATATTAAAAGCTACATAATTGAACACTTTAAGTGGATGGATTATATGACTGTGGATTATAGCTCAGTAAAGCTGTATAAAAAATGGGAATGGATTAAATAAAATACTATGTTTAAAGGGCTAACATAATGCCTGATTCATAATTTTCATAATTGTTGCTTTGTAAATATTTGTCATCCACTAGAATATAAGCTCCCTAGGAGAATGAGATTTTTATCTGTTTTATTTCCAAATTCCTGGCACATATCTGGCCCCCTTAAATATTTATGAATGAATAAATGATCTACAGAAATTGGAACTTATTTTTGTAAATGCAATATATACTCATAGTGGGAAAAAAAAAGCAGTTAAGAATGTGAAATACCAAGTAAATGTCCCCTCACTCGCTAATCCCACTCTGCAGCAATAACCAGTGATCCATGAGATTTTAACTAGAGCAAAACTGGTCTTTGAAATCCAGACAACCACCTTCTATTTGCAACAGCTAGAACCACATCTGGTCAGATCACCTTGTTATCAGAGGCATCCTATCAGAGGTTAAGGAAGCAATGTAGAAAGGTACGTTTAGAGCCAGGGCCGGATGCACGTTGCCTTCTATGTTGCAGTTTGGCCCCCAGATTTCTAACTAAACCTAAACCAAAGGCATAGTGGTAGGTAAACAGTTTATCCTATACCATAAACTGAAGCATGTTCACTGCTGGAAAATAATCCCAAATTCAACATTCAGTTGTGTGCAAAAACAAAGTAAAGCAAAACAATATAGTCTTAGACAGAATAGAACATTTCAAACAAGGTCAATTTATGAGTGAAAATGACAAATTCAGCTCATTCATTTATTTTTGCATCCTATTGAAACCTTAAGAAGATGAAGTTGATGGAACACCTGATGCATGTCCGTGCATTAAGAGAGCTAGACAATTAGTAGAAACTTCGGAGTTGAATTAGTGAAACAGAAAACAAAGCAAGCAAAAGAAACTATACAATGATTAATCCTAAAGGAATTAAAGAGTCATACAGAAAAGAAAAAAACAATCATAATTTCCTATATGCCTTGCCTGCAGGTAGTATTGGCATGATACATAATATATTGCATGTATTATACAGTTATATATTATATGTGTATGTATAGTATGGATCTAACAAAAATTACAACTGTGAAGAAGGGGGGATGGGAAGGATGCAAGCATGTTGTGGGAACATGGCAGTCAGGGTGACAGAGAGCTAATAAATCTTTGTTTTCCATAATGGAGTTTCTTTTATAATTCCTAAAACTAAAAACATCATAAAATAGCAGTGTTAAGTGTATTATTTAGACAAGTAGAGGTAAATAGCAAAATTACTAGATAAGAGGGGAAGTAATGTAAGTGTTTTTCCTAATTAGCCTTATGAGACTATTTGGCTCTTTCAACTATATGCATGTATAATGTTGACAAAAGTAAAAGTAAAGTTTATACTGATCCTATAGAGGATAAAAAAATGAACACGATCAGGTCCCTCAACTTGACAACAAGCAATTTGAAGAGAGATACTCAGCTGTTGTGTATGAGACTGAATGTGACTGTGCTCTAAGAGGTTAAAACAGAAAGCTATGAGAACCCTGAGAGAGAAGGTACCAGCCTTAGAGATAAACAATTTTTTATAAAGGTTTTGTGTTAAGTCTGGAAGGAAACGTGGGAATTTTAGCAGACAGAGATTAGGATGGTTGGCTTCTCAGGTAAAGGGACTGTGGGAGTAAAGGAGCCAGGCAGAAAAGCTGTACTCTTGTCCGGGGAATAAAGCATGATCTGTGCAAGCAAGATGTGCTGAGAAATAAGGCTGGGGAGGGAAGCTGAGAACATACCTTCAGATGACCCTGAAAACTCCATTAAAGCCTTTGGAAGGCAATGGGAAACAGTTAAGCTTTTGGAGCAGAGAATTGATATGATCTGAGCTGTAATTTAGGAAGATTTTCTGGCAGCAATACATGAGTTGGATTGGAAAGAGAAAAACAAAGACAGGAAATAAGAAGGAATCTAATTCAATAACTCAGAGCAGTGGCATGAGGGCCTCTTCTTGAACAAGGTTGGTGGAAATTGAAAGGCACAGATGGATAGGAAACATCTCAGAGATAACAGTTAAACCTGCTTTTAAAAATGTACTAATTTGCTTTTGCTTTTCTTATGTTGGAAATCCTTGATGGAGACTGTAGCTTTAACTGGCTGATGTAGGGAGACTGGTGCCAAGAAAATCACGTTGATTTGTAGCTTATATACTTTCAAAAAGCCAACTAGTTAATAAGCCTTGGAACATTCTGATCTTGGTACAAATTCTTGATGTGCTCATGTTTTCTAATATTATATTTTATTTCAGTTGGCTTTTTTTTTAAAATATGTAATTGCTATACTGCTGGCTAAGGATTTAGGAAGGAACTTAATTATGCTTTACTTTTTATCATCTCATCATTCTTGTGAGCCAAAATTATTTTTAAATATATTTAAATATAAATTAAAAATATGTAAGAATGTTAACTATATCAAAAGCTGAAATCTTTTCCCCTAAAATCAGGAATAAGACAAGGATACTCATTCTCACCACTTCTATTCAACACAGTATTGGAAGTTCTAGCCAGAGAAATTTGGCAAGAAAAAGAAAGAAAAGGCACCTAAACTGAAAAGGAAGAAGTAAAACTATCACTTTTGCAGATAACTTACTATTACATATAGAAAACCCTAAAGACTCCATCAGAAAACTGTTAGAACGAATAAACAAATTCAGTAAAGCTGCAGGATACAAAATCAATACACAAAAATCTGTTGCATATCTGTACTCTAATAATGAACTATCAGTAAGAGAAATTAAGAAAACAATCCCATTCACAATTGAATCAAAAGAATAAAATGTCTAGGAATTAATTTAACCAAGGTGGTAAAAGACCTCCTTATGATAATAAATTGGGCAATTATGTTTACGCACTACAGTGGCTACCTAGCTAGTGACACTGACTTCAGTCTCTCCCTTATTCCCAATTTACCCATTATTCACTACATTGTCAGATGAATGTTCCTGTGAAATATTTAATCACCCATTCAAATTTATATAGCAGTTCCCTAATGCCTGTCCCTCCAAACTACAAATTTTCTGCTCAGTGTTCAAGGCCAACACCTGGTCCCATTCACCCCTGCAAGTTTACTGCCAGTCGGACTGGTCTCCTTGTTTATCCCTTACAATCCAATGCACCATTTGCAGTTCAGTGTTTTGCTTTCAGGCTTCTCCTACCTGGAATTCCCTCCTTTGACCTTTTCCCTTATTCAGATTCCTACCTGTCCTTCAAGGCTAACTCAGTTTCTACCTTTTCCATTGTCTCCTCTCCCAGGTACTTCAGAGAGAGTTGATCTCTGCATTTGCCAACGTTATACAGCATATACAGTCTGCACCATATAATTTGACATTTAATTACCTGGCTGCCTTTCTTTTCCAAGCAGACTATCCTTTCGTGGAGAACAGGTTAACTCTCACATGTACTTCTGATTCCTTCTACCTTTACTCTCTGCATTAGTCAGAATTATTTTGGCTGCAAGTGACAGAATCCCAATTCAAACCAGCTTAAATGAAAAAGGATTTTTTTTTTACTCAATGTAAATAAAGAATCTGTGGGTAGAGCAGGATTTAGAAGCATATTTGAACTTAGCTGCTTAAACAACATCATCATAAGTCAGTCTCCATCTCTTGCCCCTGCCTTCCTCTGAGAGAATGAGCTCAAGCAGTATCAGCAAGGTGACCAGCAGCAACTCGAAAGTTACATCTGAACCACTAAGTAAACTCCCAGGATGCATTATTTTTCTCCATTGTTTGAGAAAAGACCCAAGGCTGACTCTCACTGGCCTGGGAAAGTCACATACTCACTCCTGAACAAATCGTAGCAACTCCAATTAACTAGGTCTGGGTCATATGATCAAGCCTTGAACTGGGAAGATGGGTGGATCCGTGGTCTCACCTTGATGCAGACCACGCCCACCAAGGAAGGTTCAGGGATACTGTTTCAAAGGAAAATCGGGACATCGTTACCCAAAGAAGTGGAAACGATTCTGGGCAGGCAAAAAGAGCCAATGTCTGCAGACACATCCCATCTCCCATGTCATTTAAAACATTATAAAATCCCTTTCAAGTAAGATTAACTTTCTTGAGCTGTTAAATTGTAATAATGCACTATGGTAGAGACGTAGGTGGGCAAAATGTGGCATCTAGGAGAGTGAAGAGTCATCTTTTTGTCCTCCTTATGTAAACACTGGAAGCCATGGCAAGCTTAGCTCATGGTAAAATAGTATTGCTGAATGAATTCCTCTTAGGCTTTGATTCAGGTGGATTTGGGAAGGGCTAATTAATGTGCTCTAAAGCATCTTAATGAAATCGAGCATTTTGTTCTTGTTTCCTGTGCTGTTAGAGCCTGATGACCTTCAAGAGTAAAGACATTCACATTTTGGAGAATTCGAAATAGAAAACAAATTTAGTGGTAAAGTCATAATGACCTAGTTATAAAAAAGTAACAATAATTTAGCTTTAATGTTTACTCACCATAACAGAAGCACTCTTACTTCTGTTCTCTTCAGGTGTTGTCAGAATCCCTGTCCCCAAGCCCTCCTCAGGAAATTAGACTCAAGCTGAACAGTAGCTTTGGGGGCTGTCACCGTGGGAAAAGTCAGGCCATGGATGGTGGGGGAGAACCTTGCAGCCTGGAATGATAAAATGGATGCAGTTGTACAAGTAAGTCATTACCAGTTCAGATGTCGATGTGTTGAGAATTGCCTTATTAACTAGAGAGAACCCAGAATCAAAAGTTCAGTTTGGATGAGTTTGTCATTTACTTCAAGAGAAAAATATAGGGAAAAAAGCATCAAATTGTATTTCATCAAAAGCTAAAAGATAGAAATCAGATGATATGCTGGGTGGAGACCAAAAGGCAGCACAACACACTTGCCACACATTAATTAAGTGGATAAACAACATAGGGTGTTTATTAAAATCAATCAACAAATTTGGTTAGTTTGGCCTGGGACAGGGCTAGAAATGAACGTGATATAAAAAAAATCCCAGACCAAACAGTTCTGTTAATGATCCACATGTCAGAAAAAAGCATCAGTGCTAATTCTAAATTAAACTAGAGAGGGTAGTGGGAAATAGGGAAAAAGAAAAAAAAGGAGAAAAATTGGAACATTGAAGTGAGACAGATCCAAATTCAACCTTCCACTACTTACTAGGCATAGCCTTGGGAAAGGTTTGCATTCTTTCTAAGCCTCAGTTTCCCTTTTTGTAAAACAGGGAATAACAGTAACAGTATATACCTCATAGATTCTTCTAAAGATTAAATGAGAAAAAGCATGTGAGATATTTAGCACAATACCTGGAATATAGTGCTAATTAATTATTAGCCATTATTACTATTTTTATTAATTCTAAGGTGAGTTTCTTGAAGGAAAGGATGGAACATCAGAATGACTTTGTTTCGTGGAAGCAGGATTAGAAACAAACTGAATGGGTTCAGAGGGTTCAAAATCTTGACAGTACAGTTGCCAGCATAAATCAAGATGGTTCTGCCCAGATTCTCCGGCAAAGAAGGACCAGAATCCCTCCCAGCGGGGCAGGGTCAGCCACACGTTCTTTTGTAAAATCAGAGATTGTGGTGTCTTGTTCACATCTGTGTGCTGTGTGCCTGTATGTCCAGACACACTTGTGGAATGAGTGGAAGAATGACTCTAGGACACACTAGTGAGCACATACGTCCCCTCAGGAATCATGAAATGACTCTGTAAGTGTCAGAATTTAATCAGCGAACTGCAGTGTCTAGAAAAGCGGAGATCATGGTAACACCCATTTCCCTCAGGGATTCATGTGTCTGAGTGAACCGTCCTAGCAGCATAAGGAACCCTGAAAATGGTCAGTCGTCATGTTAGTCTCGGTTTTTATGCTGCTGTTGCTTCCGTAATACCTGAGTTCTGTGCAAAGATGAGGCAGAACAGGCTGTGAGGCTGGGGTCAGGCTCAAAGTGTGATTCATTTTCAAATTCAAATCAAATGAGTGTATACTTAGTCTCCAAAATCAAAGCCCCTTTAGGTAGCGTTAAGTATTTAGATTTGTTTCCCTTGTGGGTTTTTATTTCTTTTTAAAGTATTACTGTGGTGCATCTTCTCTCCATGTTCAGAGCTCCTACTGGCTGCCATTTGGGAACATTATTTAAATATGTGTTGACACTGTTTTCAAATAAAACAGTGATAAGAAAAAATTTTAATCCATCTACCTTAACATTAAAACAGATCATCCACATGGGGAAAGTAATATACAAAGACATAAGGGGAAAAAAGTAAATTAGCTTTTAACACATAGCTAAATGCTGTCTAAATAAGGTTTAACAGTGGCTAGTGATTGAAACATACAAAGTTCAGTAGGCATAGGCGTTACATGATTTTTACAGGTAATATGCATGAGAAATGACGTCCCCTTTTAAATGCAAAACCTATTTTATAACTACTAAGCAGTTAAATATTGGCTTAAAATTATTGGAAAGTTGAAGGCTAAAAGAGAACACAGGTAAAGAAGACTGATATGATACAACAAAAAATAAATTACAAGTAAATAAATATGGAATTGGAAGAAGTAAGGTTGATTAAAGGAGAGAATAATGAAAAGTTTAGTGGGTTTCTGCTGAACCTGCATTTTGGAAAAGGGTTTGGGGAAGGGTGGGAGGATTCTCCAGCCCTCCATATCAAAGAGAAACCAAGATTTTAAACCCAGAGCCTGGAATCCTCTTGGGACTCTATACAGACCCGCATCTGCCACCGTAATTACAAAAGGTGTCATCTGACCAACCTCATGCTGCAATGTTAGGCTAGTGGTGTGAAACAAAGCAAAATTTTACTTTCTTAACATCCTTTAAATAGGTGTTACTTCCCTTAATAGCACTGTTGTGCTTGGTCAGGGGAGGAAGGAAAACGTAAATCCTCATTCAGTACCTTTAATAACGTTCCAACTATTATTTTTAAGCCTATACATTTTCTCCTCTAAAATCCTCTAACTTCTAAAGGCCTATAGGTTTATGTGGTTGGTTTTTTCCCTTCTTACTTAGGGGATTTGGGAGTATTTTTAATTTGTTCTCATTAGAAACATTGAATAGTTATTAGAAGTCCTTTAGATCTTGCCTTTAGAATGCATAATTTAAAATTCTAAATTTAAGTTGTCTTATAGTCAGGACAAAATTAATTTCCCTTTAATTTGTGTAGTACCTAGTTTCCAGGCTGAGTTTGTTGTTGTTGTGTGTGTGTATGTGGTGGGTTTTGTTTGTTTGGTTTTTTTTTCGGTTACAACTGAGTATCACAGCTAATAAATGAGGAATAAAATATATATTTGGTGATCAAATCTAAATTTAATTTTAACACTTCTCCTCGGGGTAAAACAAGGGATGAAAAATTATTTGTGTCTATAATTCTGGTCACAGTTTAAATAGATAATATTTCAGTCTCCAGTAAAACTTTCATCTAATATCCAACATTTCTTAAATAAATAAAGCAAACCTCCTAGAGAATAACAGAAACTGAGTCATGTTCTGCAAAGAAAATAATGAATTAACTATTGCTCGTTACATTTATGCTTATAGTCTTTTTAAAAAGGTAACGGCTGCAGTCATAAACTGACTTGGGCAGCACCTCAGGGCAGCACCTCTCTGGGCCTTCACACAAGCTCCGCTGACTTCACTCGTGATCATCTGTCCTTTTGCATCTGTCCCACCTTAAGGTGATGCTCCTTCCTCGGATCCACCACCCTACACTTCCATAGCTTTCTCTGGTAGTCGGAGGCTTGAGGCTCTTTCCCTTGAGGCTTGTTAGGCTCTTAGGCAGGAGTTCTTCCCAACTCATAGGAAGAACTGAATGCTCTACCAGATTTCAGCTGTCATATCAACTATCGTGGGCACAGAATGTACATCATGGAAAAGGACTTTTTTTGGTACTGAAAAGCATACCTAATCTCTTAGGTTAATTTCGAGAAATGCTTTGTGTGTCTTCTTTCTTTCTGTATTTTAAAGGACATCTGGTAAGTGCTTTCTGAAATTTTCCACTTGATTCAGGAAAGCACTGCATGTTTTATTATATTTTAGACCGGCTCACTGAAAGTGACAGAAAATGCCAAAGATTCAAAATTTCCGAAACACTTGAAGCTTGTAAGCGACTCGTATGATTATCTACTTGAGAATATTTGGAGGGGAAAGGCATAAAAGAAAGTACAGTGTGGTTAAAAAAAAAAAAAAAACATACTTTGGGTTCAGAAAGAACTGCATTTGAGCCCCTGTGCTGGCACAGAGTGGCTGTGTGACTTTAGGTAGTTACTTCACGGCACTGGCCTCGGTCTCCACAGCCGTAAAACAGTAAAACCTACTTCGTGGGGTTGATGTGAAGACTAAATAAGATAAATGAGAAAACACAGAAAGTGACGGTTTAACAAATGACACATAGAATATGTTCAATAAATGGTAATCAATATTATTAAAAACAGACTAAGAGAAGGAAGAAGTATCTAAGGCAGGAATTTACTTATAATGCAGGCTACCATAGTCTGGAGAGTTTTTCCCATCTCCTTTATCCAATCTTAGAAAAAAAATATTTTTGGAATAAAGATAAAAGCTTTATATATAAATACGTATTACACACATATTAGAAAATAAATTAATTTTAACTTGGGGGAAAAAAAGACTCTATGCATTAGAAGTGGTGCTTAAATCTTACTTTTAGATCATACAGTGTGTTTAACGTTCCTTCTCTGTGCTAAACTCATAATAAAGGAAGATGTTGAATCAAAGCACATGGCAAAATATAACCAGAATCAGAAGACCTTAAACAACAGAGGAAAATTGAAGATGACAGGAACACGTCATTCCAATTCCTCAAAATATGATTCTCAGTTTCCCTGTTAGATCAGGCAACAAAAGACTAATGTTGTTTAGTTTCAGACTGAAGGTTGATCTCCTAAATAAAACTCATAATCAATTTCAGGAAAATTTAATAGATTAGCCCACCCTATATTGTACCCAGTAAATTTTATGGGAGAAATTACCCCTCTTTGAGGAAAGGAGTAAAATGTTACTCTGTTTCTAACTCAATCACTAAAAATCACCTTGGAACCAGAGTCTTGTCAAATAGATATTCTCCAACAAAATGAGTTGCAAAGAGACTGAACTGTTTGCTTAAAATAAGATGAAGTTTTCAATTATATGCAGAAGCTGCATTCACAGTATAACAAAAAGCATTACTGCCACAAGAGAAATACTTTGAAGACTCAGTGTTCTTTCACTAATATAAATAACTCCAATTTGGCAGTTCAGATCATTTAGAATCCAACAAAGAAAAGAACATTGTCAGTAACATCCACTGTGATAGAAAGACAGCAGTGTTGAATTCTCTTTCCTTGAAGCCCTGACTGAAATGAACTGTGATGTTCCCAGGATTAGTCATCTGAAGTGTTTCATAGTTCTTTACAAGATGTGAACTTTCTTAGATTAGTTCAAATTTGCAAGGAGTTCCTACCTAAGTTTTTTCTACAGGTCTCTGTAGAATGATTTAGAATAGAGTTGGTCTTGTTCCCCCACAAGTTGAGGGTTCCTAGTGGCTTGGGCAGCTTGGGCAGGGAGACTGGTAAGAAGGCTGTGTGGTCAGTGACCAGGATGGTGGCAGATGACATAAATAGTAGATAGATCAAAGATATATTTTGGGGGCAGAATCAATAGACTTTGTTAATGATTTACATATAGAAGATGGGAGAAAAGGAAAAATCAAGAATGACCACAAAGTTTTATGTGGGAATAATTAGATAGGAGTGGAACCCTTTACAGAGCTGGTAAACTGGGAATTGTTAGGTTTGAGAAGAAAAATAAAAGTTAATATAATGTAAGTCTTTCTGTGAATAAGAAATATTTTTAAAATACTTTAAAAAATTAAAGCACTCTCAAGACTTTGCTTTTGAAAGGGTGTTCTAAGTCTTATTCTTTGGTACAGTATTATTTTGGCACATTCTTCAGACTTCTTTTATATTATTTAATACGTTGAAGATTCTAGAGATAATCATAGTAAGTCATAAATACTTACTACCCACTCTTACTGCAAAAGGTGAAAGTTTATCTTTTGTGAAGATTAGAAAAAATTACCAAAAAACTGTTAGTTGAATTCAGTAAAGTTGCAGGATACAAGATTAATATACATAAATCTGTTCCTCTTCTATACACTAATAATGAACTATCAGACAGAGAAGGCAAGAAAACCCATTTACAATCGCACCAAAAGGAATAAAATACCTAGGAATAAACTTAATCAAGGAGGTGAAAAATCTATACTCTGAAAATGATAAGACTTTAATGAAGAAAATTGAAGATGATTCAGGTAAGTGGAAAGATATCCTGTGTTCATGGATTCAAAGAATTTTCATATTGTTAAAATGTCCATATTACCCAAAGCAATCTATAGATTTAATGCAATCCCTATCAAAATACCCATGACATTTTTCACAGAACTAGAACAGGTAATCCTAAAATTTATATGGCACCACAAAAGAACTCAACTAGCCAAAGCAATCTTGAGAAAAAAGAACAAAGCTGGAGGTATCACATGCCTTAAATTTGACTATACTACAAAGCTACAGTCATCAAAACAGTATGATACTGGCACAAAACCAGACACATAGGTCAATGGAACATAGTAAAGATAATAGAAATAAACCCATGCACATATGGTCAATTAATATATGACAAAGGAGGCAAAAATATCCAATGGGGAATCGACAGTCTCTTTATTAGTGATGCTGAGAAAATTAGACATCTACATGTGAAAGAATAAAATTAGAGCATTTTCTTATACCATATACAAAAACAAACTCAAAAAGGATTAAAGACCTAAAATGTAAGACTGGAAACCATAAAACTCCTAGAAGAAAACATAAGCAGTCCACTCTTTGACATAAGTCTTAGCAATACTTTTATAAAAAATATGTCTCTTTAGGCAAGGGAAACAAACCAAAAATAAACGAATGGGACCTAATTAAACTTAAAATCTTTTGCTGACTGAGGGAAACCATCAACAAAATGAAAAGACAACCTACTGAATGGGAGAAGACATTTGCGTACATTATGTCTGATAAGAGATTAATATCCAAAATATATAAAGAACTCATACAACTCAATATAAAAAAAAAACCCAAACAACCTGATTAAAAAATGGGCAGAAGACCTGAATAGACATTTCTTCTAAAGAAGACCTACAGATGTCCGACAGGTACATGAAATAATGCTCAACATCACTTATCATCAGGGAAATGGAAATCAAAACCACAGTGAGGTATCACCTCACAGCTGTCAGAATGTCTGTCATCAAAAAGAACATAAATAACAAATGTTGGTGAGGACGTGGAGGAAAGGGAACGCTGATTCACTGTTGGTGGGAATGTAAATTAGTGCAGCCACTATGGAAAACAGTATGGAGGTTCCTCAAAAAATTAAAAATAGAACTACCATACTTTCCAGCAATTCCACTCCTGAGAATTTATCTGAAGAAAATGAAAACACAAATTTGAAAAGATGCATGCACCCCAATGTTCACAGCAGCATTATGTACAATAGCCAAGACAGGAAAGCAACCTAAGTGTCCATCAACAGGTGACTGGATAAAGAAGATGTTTTCATATATATATATATATATATATATATATATATATATATATATATATATATAAAAATAGAATATTAGTCACTAAAAAGAATGAAAATTTGCCATTTGCAATAACATGGATGAGCCTGGAGGGTATTAAGCTTAATGAAATAAGTCAGACAGAGAAAGACAAATACTGTATGTTTTCATTTATATGTGGACTCTAAAAAATAAAACAAATGAATGAATATAACAAAATAGAAACAGACTCATAGATTCAGAGAACAAATTAGTGGTTACTAGTGGGGGGAGGGGCAAGATAGGTGAAGAGGACTAAGAGGTACAAATTGCTAGGCATAAAATAAATAAGGTACAAGGATGTAATGTACAGCACAGGGAATATGGCCAATATTTCATAATAACTTTAAGTATAGTCTATAGAAATATCTAATTACTATGTTGTACATCTGAAACTAATATAACATTGTAAATCAACTATACTTCAATAAAAAAAGTAAAATTATGATGTATAAAACAAAACTGAAAAATTAGAAAAATCTTAAGACAATTTTTTCAGCCTTTTTCTGAAGTTCCATGATTTGTCAAAAAAAAAAATACAGTTAATTGCATCTTTTTGAAATCCATGTATTTGTTCTGATAGTCAGCAAATACGAGATGGGTTGATGCTCAGCTAACTAATGTAACGTTGCTCAGTAAATTTAAAAATATAAACGAGTCATCTTTGTTTTGAGCTTTAACCATTGTGGAACCTGTGTAAGTCTAAAAAGTTGGCTTCTTTTTTAAAGATGAGAGGTTTTGCTTTTCCTTTTGTTTTAACTCCAAGATTTAATCAGGAAAAAGAAAAAGCCAATTTAAAAAAACTTAAGTTTAGCGGCAGAATGTGGCTGTTCATTTGTTCAAACAAAAGATAAGGGTGACATCTAGTGTTCATTCGGAGTACTGTAGCTCTTACTACGATGTTCATCAAATTACCCGACCTGCAAGATACGGACTGCAGCACAAAGACTAATGAGAGGGAGCAGATGAGAAAGGTCACTGTGACAGCCATGGTAATACTTGGAGACAGGTGCATAATTTCTGAGACCTCAGATCCCTAATCTGGTCTCAGAGACTCAGGAGTGGCTCTCTGAAGTAGCTATTTCCTGAGCAAGGAAAGGGGAGAAGGCACAGGTGAAGGGCAGGGGGGAAAACATTGCTGTCAAATGAGACAGCAGCGTGAGTCAAGGTGGAATATCAAGTGACAGTATGCTATTGTGGGACAAATTCAACTGCCCCCGCCTAAAGCAGGGGACAGTGAACGTGTGCAAGGGAGGCAGGAGAGCAGGCCACGTTGAGTTTGTACTTACTACATAATGGGGAGCTGCCCTAAACATAGCCTTTCAATTCAAACAGAGCCGTGGCAGTTCTTGGGGGATAAACGAGGGGGGAGAGTTTGAGACTAAAATTAGATGTTATTGTAGTAGATGATGGTAGTAGTGAGAAGAGATGAAGGAATAAATAAATTGGGAGACAAAATCAATAGTTGAACTTGATGGCTTCATTGTATATAGAAAGTGAAAGGCCGAGAGTGAAGGATATCACCTTCCTTTAGGGGCCAAGTAGACTGTTGATCAATTAATATTTTTAAATTATAAGAAAAAGAGCATGGTGAGTGGGAAAGATGATTCATTCCATTCTGACAAGTTAACTTGGAAGTGCATGGGAAATGGTGATGTATTTAATACCAACAGGCAATTGGATATCTGACTCTTGACGCTCTAAGGAGAGAATTCAGCAAGAGATGTGCAACTGGAACATTCACCAATATGACCACATGCTAAGCCACAACACAAGTCTCATGAGATTTCAAAAATATTGAAATTTTGCAGAGTACGTTCCCTGACCACAATGGAATTAAACAATATAATGGAAGGAGTAAAATTGTCTTTGTTCACAGATATGAATACTTATACAGATATATCAAAATGTACAAGAAAGCTAGTAGGTCTGATAAGTGAATTTAAGAGCATAGACTATAAGGTCAATAAACAAAAATCAATTATATTTCTGTATACTGTGAAATCACTGGAAAATAAATTTTTAAATACCATTTACAATAGCATCAAAACTATAAACTATTTCAGAGTAAATTTACAAAAATTGTGCAAGACTTCTACACTGAAAAAAACAAAACATTGATCAGAGATATTAAAGAAAAGCTAAATAAATGGAGAGTAATATCATGATCATGGATTAGAAGACACAATATTAAGATTAATAATCTTACAAAAGTGACCTGTAAATGCAACATAATGCCAACCAAAATCCTAGGAGACTTTCTCTCAAAATTGACAAACTGACTCTGAAAGTGTTACAGAAATGCAAAAGACCTAGAATAACCAAAACAAGCTTGAAAATGAACAAAGCTGGAAGACATACACTATCTTATCACAGGACTTCATTTAGAGAGATAGAAATTAAGACAGCATGAGAAGGAGGTAGTGATTGACAAGCAGATTCAAGGAACTGAAATTGAAAGTTGAGACCCACACTTAAACAGTCAGTTGATTTGTGACCTAGGAACCGAGGTGATTTGATGTGGGAAGTAAAGTCTTTAAAAAAAGAAAAAATGGTGCACCACAAATTCTAGCTGCCTCACCAAACTGTATTGTTTCCTTTGCTCAGGGATAACGGTCCAATGCTGTCAGTTGTCTAATGCCTGAAAATAGTTGTCCAATATATTTTGTCCAGCTTTCCAGTCATGGGGGAAGGTAGATCCGACCCTCTTCCTCCATTATGGCTGAAACAGACACTGGTGTGCACTTTTAAGAGTGCTCTCTGACCGCTCTGTGAAGAATAGGTTGTCATGGAGCAAGGATGCAAGAAGTGAGAGAGTCTATTGGAGAAGATTTACAGCCGTCCAAGTGAGAGATGAGGGTGCTAAGATCCATGCAGTAGCCATAGGGGGACTGGTTGGCTGCTGAATACATTTTGGAGTTAGAACGTGCAGTACCTGCTGATAGCTTGGATTTGGGACAGAGAGGAGGGGACAGACGTACAGTATAGAGAAGTTTGGGACCCGAAAAACTGCCTGAATGCCATTTACGAGAGAAGAAGGCAGAGGTATAAGAAGATTCAAGTTTGGTTGGGTTTTTTTTTTTCCTCTGAGGCGGGGAGGGTGGTGCAGGGGCATGGAAGAAAGTGACCAAGGACTCTGAAACCTCCATTCTTCATCTGGGAGTATAAAAGAGAAAATTCATATTCTTCTCCCTACAGGAATGAACTTTTAAAATGTATTTTTTCCTACATTTTTATTGTATGTTATAGTTTTCTGTCTCTCTTCTCTAGACCATGAGCTCTTTGAAGAGAGGGTTGTTGTCTTATTCATTTCGCTGTCACACAGAATGCACATAGCAGTTCTTTCATAAATGTGTGTGAGAGACAGAAAGTGGAGGCTCTGGTCAACCTGGTGTCTGAGGTGAAGAGCTGAGTGTTCTGGGTTAGAGGAGAGATAACACTGAGTCTCTGGAGAAGATCTGGAGTCCTCTGCTCTTCTTTCTTGGAATCCAAATTAGCCCAGTAAGGATAAAAAATGTGTATTGAATCATAAATACTGTGGGTTTACATAACCTTAGATGGAAATAATCTAGAGAAGATGACTTGTGGTTTTGATATCCTTTGTTTCCATGAAGAATAAAAATCCTTCTTTGAATTGGAAAACACGGGGATGAAATGGAGAATGGGCTCAAGTATGTGTCTAATAGCATGCCAGCATGTCTAAATATACTGCTTAGAAACTAGTCTTTCCCGTCTGCGTGCTGTAGTTTATAATGTAGCTTCCACAGAGCTTTCCATGGTCATAGATGGCTTTATTTTTATTGTCTTTAACTGCAGTGTTAAAAATGCCAAATGGACGCTGCATTCTGTGTGGGTGGATGGAAGAAGGTAACCCGACGTGGCAGTGAGAGGCCCTGCTGCCTAAATCTTGTGTTGTATTTGACATTTTCACTATTAGACTCACTATTTAGGTCAAAGTATTGTCTTGAAAAATAGCCATTAAAATGTTTTAATGTCTTACTGTGTGAGTGAGCACAGTAAATATTTGCTAATGTTAGGGAGACTGTCTGCAGTGGTTCAGAGCTGTTCTGCTGTAGACCTTCTTTGACTTACTACCCTTGTGATCTTGAACAAGAGCAGCTTAAACCTTCTCAGCCTTAATGTATTCATCTATGAAATGGGACTAATTGTATCTATCACACCAGGTGGTTGTAAAGATTAAATCAATAAGGAATGTAAAGTTCCTCTGAAATAGTTCTTGGTACCTTTTGTTAGCTAAGAAAGAGCAGAGGATAGTGAAATAAGACCCTGATAAGGACAGGTAAATTTTGGTGTGATGGAAGGATCAGGAGAGGCACGAGGTATACGGAGCTACCAGGGAAGGAAAGAAAAGGCCTTGGCTGAGAACGTTAGTGAACAGATGCCATCGTGGGGACTCTGAAGGGCTCTGGGGACACTGCTGATGGAGGGCTATGACATTATCACCAATAGAAGATTGGGGGCTGGTGCCAAAAACACACATGGCTACTTGGCAGTTTTACTTTGGACAAATCTAAGTAAATATTTACCTAATCTGGTCTGGGGAAAAGAAAGACTTCTAAAATTTGGAAATAATGAAAGAAATCATACACACAAAGTTAATTATGTTTGACTATGGAAAAAAACCCAACAACATCTGTACTTAAAAAATACTTAAAGAATTTAAAAATGAATAGGAACTTCAAAAACAGAAGTTATTTCCAAGGATCCCATAGAAGACCTCTCAGGTAAAGATAGTGGATTATGCACAGGCACCTGCTTATGTGCCTCACAATCCCACTAAAACAACAGTGAGGTGTTGTCATAAACGCATAAACCCACAAGGATGGAGAGAAAAGGGGAAAGAGGCACTAAAAGCAAGATTTTGAAGCTAGAAAACAGGTGGGATAATAAATGTCTTAGAAACAGAATCTTAAGTCAGCAGCTGGGAAAGCTGACACACATCCCTGTTTACACTACGCAGTCTCCAAGGGGCTCAGGTAGTGGCAGCGTGTGCAGTGGAGTGCAGAGGGGCTGAAGATAGGACAGCTGATTGAGAGTCTATTAAGCAATTGGACCCCAGATCTCCTCCCCACCCTGCAGCTGGGCCACTGGGGAGACCAGGAGACTCACCCCCAGAAGAGGTTAAAACAGAGGACACCAGGCTCAATTGGAAGTGGGGCATATGGTACTGAACACAGAGGTTAAGGAAACCTGTACGTCTGTGTCCTGAGACACCTTGACCTCTTCTCCCAAACAACAAACCAGGAGCCTGGTCTCAAGAAAGGAGATCAGAAGTTTCCTTTGAGGAATTTGGCCAACCTAATAAAACATGTCTAAACACATTGACAGTGGAGGTTCCCAACTATGCAATCTGTCCAGATGACCCCATTGTGAAGGTCACATTCAACACGTGCCCTCTTTTCCCTCCCTCCTCAGAGACTGCAAGCAGCTTTTTAATCCCCTACTCTTGAAGATATGAAAACAACCAAGAATTACCAGACATCTGAGGGAAATCTCCAATATGAAAGATAGAAACCAAAGAAATAAAGAGAAAAAAGCAACTTGGAGGAAATAAATCTTGCAAGAGAAAAGAACACTTTTAAAAAGAAATGCTGTCATTATTATCCTGAGAGAGTTAAGAAAAGGTATTGCCACATAAAAGAACTGGAGCCAGAAAAAGAATTGTGATGTTTACTGTCATTTTGCTAACTTTTCTGCAAGTGCTTTTGCTACGTGCGTGTAGGATCTGCTACCACTAGATGGCAGTTAGGATCTGCTACCACTAGATGGCAGTGCAGTGCCGTTCTGGTGGTCTTCAAACTGCTGGTCAATCAGAACCAGGAAACTGGCTTGAAGACGCCCCATCAGCCTGGCTGAATCTTAGAACTGACTCACATTACCTTCATCCATCCATCCAACCATCCATCTCACAAATGTTCATTGCCTTTCAAAAGAATTCTTGATAACAATTCTTAATAACAATAAAGCAATATTACCAAAACCACACTTTGAAACAACTGAATAATTAATTAATAGAAGGAGACCAGACAGCAAAGAAACAGATTGAAGTACAGAGTTCCTGCCCGACTGGTGTAGATGTAGAAGTCAAAAAGTAGGCACTGCATGTTTTTTTAAGCCCAAGGGATCAAGCATTAGATTTGACTCAGTAAGGGAGCCTTGAGAGCCATTTCTTGGGATCAGAAACTCCAAACAATTCAAGGTCAGAGCTTTGGAACCAGAGGAAGTGAATCATCATCAGAGTCAGGAACAAAGTGGTTGATGAAGTTCAGTTCTTGTTCTTTGTGGATGCAGGAAAGTTTATAAAACTGTCACACGGATATGTGCTGACCGAGGCAATTTAGTACCCAGCTTACCAATTTTTACCTGCAAGGGTTTTCCTTGTACGTCATCAAAGAGGGCCTTTTGGTTCCTTTGCTTACATATCTGCCACTTGTGTACGTCCTTCCTGCTCTGCCTTTCGAGTCTAAATCTCATCTACATCTGCTAGATTTATCTACATCTGCTAAGAGACCTTTCTTTGCATGACCACTCCAGAACTAGAGAGAAGTGGGTCAGCCTCCCAGTCGGACTTCTTTAGTTCAAACTGCCTTTTTCAAACACACCAAAAAGGGCAAAACTTGGCATCTTCTAATGGTCAAAAGTGTGATTTTATTCTTTATTTATTTTATTCTGTATACAGAGAGAATAGAATAATTTCCTGAAGCAAATGTTTCATTAACAGTATTCCTTTTACTGTGTGCATGACTTTTGATATTTCCTATTCTATTTCACTTTTACAAAATGCCAATCATGATCCACAAAACTGAGTTCACAGCTCACTGATGGGTTGTGTCTCACTCATGGAAATCTGAAAATTGCTTTAGGGACTGTATTCATTTATTGTTTAAAGTCGGGTTTACTGAGTTATTCATAAACAGTAAATTCACCCTTTTAGGTGCACATAATAAGAATTTTGACAAATATATACAGAATATTTTCATCACTCCCCAAAAGTCCTCTGTTCTCTTTTGTATTTAATCCTTCCCTCCATCCCTAATCCCAAGTAACCACTAATGTATTTTTTTTTTGGTTCCTTATAGTTTTGTCTTTTCTAGAATGACATATACATAAAATCATACAATATAGAATCTTCTGAACCTGGGTTTTTTATTTAGTATAATGCTCTTCAATTCATTTGTGTTGTTGCATCTGTAAGTAATTCATTCCTTTTTATTGCTGAGTGATAGTCTATTACATATGAAATCTTAGAGACTTTTTAAAGTCCAAAATGTATCTTATACTTTTGCTATTTGCTTTGTAACCTGTTAGTCTGAAACCATACAAAACCTTAGTGGAGGTCTTAACTGCTGGGCCCAATGATTGGAGGCATGGAGGTGGGAGTTCATCACAGAACAGCCTCAACAACTCTCATGTTCAAAGGCAAGAGAGTAAAGAGTTGATCTCTGGATTTTTACTCTCTGGGGTTGACTTCTGCATCCAACTCTTGGTATCTCATGATCTGAAGCAAATTACTTAACCTCCTTTAAGTCGTAGTTTCCTCAATTGTAAAATGAGATGGTAAAAATGGTATGTGTTTCACTGAATTATTGTGGGGATAAAACAAAATGAGATAAAATGTCTAAAAACACTTGGTACAGTGACTGGTCACAGTAAGTGCTCAGTGAATTAGCATATGTGCTGTGAAAGCCGGTGTGAGTTTAGTAAGTCTAAAAAGCCAGGAGGAACAACTTTCTTCGAGAGCAAGTCACTTCCTTTAAGCCCTTATGGCTCACTTCTGAGTGGCTGGGAGCAGTGCCATTGCCAAGCAGGAGAAGAGGCCTGATTCAGGCCATGAGATCAGGAAGAAATGTCTGTGAAACCCAAATCTGGGGCCTGCCCGTTTACTCTGGCATCTCACATCTTTAAGGTAGATGGTCTCTGGCCTCTAACTCAATAGACATGGCACGGGAGTGGGGGAGACTGCACCTCCTTCTTTATTCTCTCTTCAGTTCATGACTTTGGCTCTCCAATGTACGTCTTGAAAGGATACAGGCATCATGGTGCAATGGGAAGAACCTTGGATTTAAGGCCAAAACAGTTTGGAACCAGTTTGGACTTTGCCATTCTTTACTGATGTGACCTTGAGCAAGTTACTTAGCATTTCTGCTCCCTGCTTCCCTCATCTGGAAGTGGGTATATGATTATTTTCCATAAGTGTTCCTCAATCAACTCTCACTTGCAATGCTTTCAAGATGAACATTTTTATTATTATCTTATATAGAAAATACATTTGATTATTCAAATGTGGCTATTCAGATCTAAATTATAGGAACTCTCTGTGATATGATGACTGTGGAGATTATTTCTGTGAAAGTATTTGTTATTGCTTCTGTAATAAAGACTGCATTTATAAAACACTGTTCCACCTGACCTGTGAATGTGCTTAATACTCACCAGGCATGCACATTCTAACAGCCTTTGTGTTAGTATAATGGACCAGCAAATTCTATTTGCTGCTGGGGATTCGATCATATCCTACAAACAAAGACAGACTGTTCAGAATTAGTGTTGTCGGGCAGAGATGTTCAGTTGTTAAGTTACTTTAACTACGTGTGAGCTTTAATGCACTTGAGCATATTACTTTACAAATGTCTCTTAAAATTTTTCTCTGTGAGTTAGAAAAACTAAATTATTGATACATTTCTATTATATATTTAAATCACACTTGCAGTTTTTTTTTAAAAATACATTTTAGGGCTTTCAGAAAGCCATTAAAACATCAGGGTTCGAGAAAAAAAAATCAAAGTACAATAGCCAAGGCTTAACTATTTCCTGAGTAATCACATCTGATAAATTTGTTAAGGTGCCTGAAAATGACTACGTATAACATCCATTTATTCATTCGATTATGGAGTATTTGTTATATACTTGTGATTGTGTTGCCTGAGGAATACAAAGATGAATAAGGGTGAGAAGTTCACAGTGTATTGAAGAAATAAGGATAAAAACAACTAATTTATAATACAATACAAGGGCCACTATCATTAAGATGTTAATTCCTCTGTAAATGTTTTTGAATGAATTTGCCGCCAGCATGTGCCACACCCTCTATTAGCTATTAAAAATAAGACATAAGACTTTAAGAGCTTACAGTCTAATAGAGGAGACAGAAAAATACTGAAGAAATTACCCAAGGGTCCACAACCTAAACTTGTGGGATGGTGCGGGGAAAGCTTCTTGTAGGTGAAGGTTAAACTGAGTTTTGCAAAACTGACAAGAGGAAGAGGAAGAAGACGGATAAGGAAGTTCTGGGTAAAAAAGGTACAAACAGCTGGGATTTTTAGAGGCCAGATAATGAAGGGCTGCGCTAAGAGTTTGTATTTTATCCAAACCATTGGAAGTTTTTCATCACAGAACACGTGCATACATACATGTATATATATTCATCCATTCACATATATACCTACATATATGTGTATATGCACTTTATTGAGATATAATTCACGTACCATATAGTTTTTTAGTATATTCCCTGAGTTGTGCTACCATCATCACAATCAATTTTAGCACATTTCGTCACTCCAGAAAGAAACTCTCCACCCATTAACAGTCACATCCCACTCCACACCACCCTACCCCCCCAGATGTAAGCAATCACTAGTTTTTCTGTATTTATCAATTTGCCTATTCTAGATAGTTCTTATAAATGGAATCATGCCATTTGCGGGCTTTTGTGACCAGATTTATTCACTTAGTGTAATGTTTTCAGAGTTTATCCATGTTGTAGCATTCATCAGTATTGATTTCTTTTTATTGTCGAATAATATTCCATTTGTTTTCATTCTCTATCGCTGCTGTAACTATGTATCACAAACACAGTCACACAAAACAATGCAAATGTGTCATCTTACAGTCCTGTGGGTCAGAAGTCTGGTGTTAGTGTCACTGGGCTAATGTCAAGGTGCCTTCAGGGCTGTGTTCCTTTCTGGAAGCTCTAGAAGAGAGTCAGTTCCCTTGCCCTTTTCAGCCTCTGGAGGCTGCCCGCGCTCCTTGGCTATTCCCTGGAAGGGAGTAGTTCCTCTTCTGCTGCTCCAGCCTATGACAGCAGGGTGAGTTCTTCTCACGTTACGTAACTCCAGGGTTTTCTTCTGCCGCCGCCTTCCACTTTTATGGATCCTTGTGATTACACAGGGGCCACATGGATAATTCAGATTAATCTCCCTATTTTAGAGTCGGCTAATTAGCTATTTTCATTCCATCTGCTACCTTAATTCTTCATTTGCCATTTAATATAATATATTCACAGATTCTGGGGATTTAGATGCAGACATACCACAGTTTGCCTACCATGCATTGTAAGGACACATTTTATTCATCTGTTCAGCAGCTGATGGATATTTGGGTTGTGTCTACATTTTTTGTTATTATGAACAAATGCTGCTTTGAACGTTTGTGTATGGTTGTATGTTTTCATTTCTCTTAGTTACATACCCAGGAGTGGAATTACTGGGTCATAAGATTTGCTTTTTAGGAAAAGTGGTCAGAGGTGATACACACCAAGTGTTATGTGATCATCAAGGCGGAACAATTAGCACCTGTTGGTGACGGCCTCAGAGAGCGAGCATTTGAGCTGGATCTTTATTAAGTTATAATATTGCTTATTGGCTTTCTTTTTAATTTTGAAAGTAATAAATACATTGTAGAGAAATTTTTAAATATAGGAAAGTCTCTAAAAAAAAACAAAAATCAATACCCCACCACCCAGCAAAAACCGCTATTATTCTGCAGTAATTTCTTAGTGTGTCGGTGTGTGAATTGAGTTTGTATTGTTTATGTGGTTTTGTTGTTCATCCAATCAACCTTCTGTCAGGAGCACTCTTCCACATCATTAACTAAAAAGCAGTGAAAACAGCCACCTAGTATTACAGAATAAGAAAATACCACCTAATTTAATTTGTCCTCTACTGTAGGATATTTAGCTGGATTTCCAACTTTCTGCTATAGTAAGTAATACTATGAGGAACATTCTTGTACTGACATACTTTTGTTGATTTGAATCTTGAAGAATGAGTAAACTAGGTATCACAAAGTCTAGCGAGATAGTGGTCCCCCAAGAACACGCCTGCAGATGCCTTTGTGCACAAATCCTGAAAGATATAGGAATTAAAGTCTTCAAAAATTAAAAGTCGGACTTTGCCTTCCTGTATGTAAAATAAAATTCTTGATGCAAAATTTTACTCCAGCCACGAAAATAATCTATCATTGTTACTCGTAATGTGAAAGTATCAATCTGATGTTGGGCTGACCAAACTTTTCCTCTTCCAAAAATTTGTGGTTTTTTTTAACCAGATATTGCAAGGTTAAAAAAAAAAAAACTTTATTATTTATAAAAACCATGCCAATTGATAGATACTGCTTTACATTTCCAAACTATAAGATTAAGTCCTTATTTTAAAAAAGATCTAATTCTTAAAAAAATTCCATAAATAAGTTTTAGTGTAATTAATAGCAGGTAACTATCCTGACCTCAAACAGTGCCAGTCCCAATGAGGTTGTGACTTGTGTCAGGGACAAGCCATAGATTCACAGACAGTTACTGTTTATTGCCTTTACTATTTCTCATTCACACCTGTCAAATAAGTAGTTCATGCAATGCTGGTATTTCTAAATGTTCTGTTGGACCCTTGTATATTGTTATTATCACCAATGTGACATGCACGGGAATGCAGCCACTGAGTCACGTAAGACGCTGGAGAGAAAACCAGGAGGTGATGGTGGCTGTGATCATGTGTACAGAGTGCAGCTAGCCTTGATGAATTCCAGAGGTAGAAGTGCTTTTAAGTCCAGTGGGCTGAAATGGAGGATTCTAAATCTTCCCCAGTTATGGAAGGACATTTTAATGTAGCCACATACTTTTCTTTTCAGATTTAAAAAGCAGGTCTCTTACTAAAATTAGAGGTGGTTTGCATTATGAGTCAAAGCATAAAAAGTAAAGTAACTGTTTCTTTGGAGTCTGAGAAGGAGTCTTCCACCGTGGGTCAGTGGTAGCAGCCCCTAAGTCATAGATCCTAAGTCTGATCAGTGACTAGTATTTAGCAGCATGATTTCTAAAACCATGTTTAAATGTTATTTTAATGTGAGTTAACCAGACCCTTCGACTGTTACAAAGTTCATAAACCAAATATCTCAAGTTAGAAATCTTCTGTGGAGAGGACTCCTAATCATAGTGACTCTTTATTTTTTTAATTACTTTTGGGGGGGTAGGGAGGTAATTAGGTTTATTATTTTAAATTTTTATTTATTTAATTTTTTTTAATGGAGGTACTGGAGATTGAACCCAGGAGCTCATGCATGCTAAGCATGCGCTGTACCACAGAGCCATACCCTCCCCCCTTCATTTATTTTGAATTCATCTCAATTGCCTTTTGATCTTCCCTAACATTCCATCTCCTCAACCTCTTTCTAAATGCTATTTGTTTAGTCTTCACTTTTTTCTCCACACTTTAAAAAAAATTTTTTTAGTGTTTTCTTCCTCCTTAACAGAGGCACTGGGGATTGAACCCAGGACCTCGTGCATGCCAAGCATGCACTCTACCACTGAGCTATAGCCCCACCCCCACTTCTCTGTACTTTTAAGTTTCTTTGTATTCTTCCTAAACTGTAAATATTCAAACGGAAGAAATTAAAACAGAATTCCTGGTAATATACTCTAATGTTATCTTAATACTTTTACTATGTACTCCATATGCCTAATGTTCTGTGAAAAATGGGTTCTCTTTCCTTCTAACACATGCCTGTTTGCTTTGATTCCTAATGCCTGAGCCGCCCCTCCCCGGTGATAGCATAGCCCAGATCATTTTTCTAGTGTGTTGATGAGGCTGTCGTGTGGAATGGAATCAAAGCCTCAAAGAGCAAATTATATTGACTTGCCCTCCCATACAAAACCCAGAAGGAAATTAAACTGCTTTCATGTGGCTTGTACCCAGATGCACTGTGGCATAATATGCTGTGTTGCCAATATATTTCCCTCTTTCCCATTTGAAACGCATCTAAAACTCTTCCTGTGAAAGACAGACAAGCTTTAAAGCAAAAACAAAAACAGACCTCAAACTTTTAAGCAGTAAATTTCTCTTGCAGAATTTCTGTAAGACAAGAAATAATCTGGCCAAATCTTATTGTGGATGTGTATGCCAGGCAGCCTCAAAACTTAACACAAATGCTTTTCAAACGCAAATGCTTTTCATCTTTCGGATGATGACCCGAGAAAAGTAATACAGCACTGACAAAAATGTCTCATGGTTGAGGTTTTAAAAATGGAATGTTAGGAAAAAGTGATATAAAATTTTGGAAAACCCAGTCAAGCGAATCAGAGGTATAATTAATCTCTGTCAGGTGAATATTTTTAAGAGAGGAAATGGTCATTATTGTGCCAGGGAGGAGGCAGGGCAGGCAGTGTGGTAAATGCAAAAGGGCAGCAGCGCTCTATGTCAGGAAGCTGGAGTCTAGTCCTGGCTCCAACGTTTTTTTTTTATTTTTTATTTTTTTAACCTTTTTTTATTGAGTTCTAGTCGTTTTACAGTGTTGTGTCAAATTCCAGTGTAGAGCACAGTTTTTCAGTTATCCATGACCATATATATATATATTCATTGTCACATTGTTTTTCTCTGTGAGCTACCACAAGATCTTGTATATATTTCCCTGTGCTATGCAGTATAATCTTGCTTATCTATTCTACGTTTTGAAATCCCGGTCTGTCCCTTCCCACCCTCCGCCCCCTTGGCAACCACAAGTTTGTATTCTATGTCTATGACATTTATTAGCTGTGTTTATTAGTCAAGCTGCTTCACTCTCTGAGACCTGTTTTTGTCGTCTGAAATATGGGAGCAATAACATCTACCTGCCTACCTCCAGAGTTGTAAGAAGCAAATTAATTGATGTATGAAAGTAAAAGTGCTTTCAAATTGCAAAGTGATGGATCAATGTAAGACATTATCACTAACATAATATTTCAAGATTTATTACTAATGTGAATAGTAGAAAAGAGTGAGGAGTTGGAGGCACGGCTACACCATGAGCGCTGTGCCTGGATTCTTACTGGCAAGAGGTCTTCTCTGTCCTCAACAGAAGTGCTGTTCCTGGCAAAATCAGCTCCAGGCAGATTTGTGAAGGAGACAGTCTCTATTTGACACCAAGCATTCCCCCTTTCCTGAGTCCTTGTCCCTATTCGCAGGAATATATTAGGCATATTCTCAGCAAAATACAGATGGCTAACATGGCTTCCTATGTGTCTTCCCAGAGATAATTACAGAGATCAAAGCCTAAAGCCAAAGCAGTGTGATTGAATCACATGCCACGGGGCTGGGCAGGTGATGTAAATGAGCAAAGCAGGTAGCACGGAAGGAAAGCAGGGAAGTGGGACCCAGACAGAGAAGAGCCCTGGCCTCGCTCAAAGAGGGCACCCAGCTCCCACACACTGTTGCCAAGTGGGTTTGTGGGCCCCAGCATTCCTAGATCTGCTGACATTTCATTTACAGCTCAGATTTTGGTGAGAAATCTCCCAATTTAAAAAATATCAGACTTCGGCTGTTTGAGGGCTAAATAACACACCTGAGTTGCATTTATCTATGGGCTACCTGTTTGTATCTTTGGGCTGCAGGAAGAAATTCTTACCATTGAAAGGCTCTGTGGACCCATGGAAAGAGCTTTGGAATGCCCCAAATCTGTGGAAATCCCAGCTCTGTCCCCCACTGGTTGAGTAAACTTGAGCGAATTATTAAATGTCACTGAGCTCAATTTCCCTTGTCTGTAAGTTGGGAATGAATCCTTCCTGCCTTGCAAAGCTCCTAGGTTAAATTATACAACACATAAGAAGCATGCGTCAGAGTCTAGCACACAGTAGTTTCTTAGTACGTGTTCACTGCTACTACTGTTACTACCACTACTTACTATTAATAGCGGGATTTCAGGCATCAACGCGACACATAGGGAAGGTACTCAAAAAGGGCTACATTTCCTGGAACCCCTTAAATACACCATGAAGGACGGTGTCCTCTCTGTATGCAAACAAGATCATTCCTGGCTGTACAGTCTGATGTGGGTATTGTCTGACCATGGACCTGTGGAAGAATTCCATGACTGTAGTTTATTGGATAGTTGACACAAGACATCAAAATATAGAACTGTATTTGAGCAAAGAGGCTAAGTTGCTACATACCCTGGAATCAACAAAGCAACAATTTTATTTTAAACCGGGGTTCTAGTTTTGTTTTGGTTTTTTTTTTGACTGATGCCCTGTAGCTTTTTTCCTCCTATTTTGATATGTATATTATCAAAATGTACAGCAAAACTTCATTTACTTAATTCCGTGGAGCGAGAGAGATGACCGAAAAGATGGCAGAAAAGCAAACGTGTGTGAAAGTGTATTATAGTATATTCTTTATCTCATTATATTAAGTCACAGTCCACAGCATAAAGTCCCTGTAAATAAATAGGAAAGTTGATTAAGTTCTAATAAGTAAAAAAAGGAAAATATAATTCAAACTAACTTTATCAAAATGGACTAGAATAGTCCCAGTTATCCCATTTTTCTCCCCCTAATTTCAATCTGGATCCTGCCAAAGCCTTAGCAACTTTACCATAGATTGTTTCCTTAAAAAAACACAAGGGAGAAAAAGACCAGAAATGCACAGGACAGAACAAGGCAAAGGAGTCTGATGTCAACCTTGCTTGTTCTGCCAGGTGGTAAGGGACTGGTTACCAATGTGCTGAGTCTGAATATTCCGGGCACTAGCACTCTGGTCCTGGGCGTAGGATTCCTGGCACACCTGGGTCCAAGAGATTGTAACATTGCTAAGGATTAATCTGCTTGTTCCAGTTTCTATGAAATTGATCTTCCAAGTTTCTTTCATCAGTCTTCCTTTCAATTCTTCTCTCCAGCTTTATTAGGTGACAACATTCTTAACATTCATAATTCTTTTTTTTTTTTAATAAGGTGAGTTTGTTTATCCTTGGATGGGGGAAGGAAATGCGGAAGAAAAGAGTGATGTATCAGCAGTTGTTCCAAGTTAAAACGAAAGAGAAAGATGACTGTCAAAGAATTTATGACTATGATAATCGAGGTAGGTGACTGGCATTCTATATAAATTTTAAACAATGTTAGCATAGAAACTGCATCTGTTTACAACTTCAGGACAAGGTTTGTTTGTTTTTCATGGCAGAACTAATTCCATTAGTTTCAAAGGACTTTTGCCCACAATTATGCCCTATTTTTGACTTAGTTTACTTAGAACAGTTGTATTTTCTTGGTTTAGTTTTTTTTATGCAAGAATTGTGGTTTAGAGCTGTACTGTATTTGAAGTGGTTTTTATGAGTTTATGTTTGTTTTGATATCTGATTGGGACAAGGTGTGTCCTTTTGTCGACTTTCTGGTTTCTGGAAATAATTTAATTTTTTTCTTTTCCATGCCATAAATCAGATGTTGAATAGGTCACCTGACTTTTTTTCTCCCTTTAGAGTGAAAATATCCTATGGAAAAGGGGAGGGAATAGTTAGAGTAAAAACGGTTGTAAGTTTTAGAATACCACCATTCTCTTTTCTCCTCCCCTTTTTTGCACAGCAAAAATTACTTTGGATGCAATAAGAAATACAAATTAGTCCTTGTCTCTTGCTCAGTTTGTCTACCTCTTCAGACCCTGCTGCCCTATGACCTCTAACAGGCGTTTATACCAGAACAATGTTTAAAAAATGTATTCAAGGGCAAACAATAATAATACACTTTACATTTCCAGTATTTGTGGTGGTAAAATATAAGATATAATAAAGTTGGGCCAGCGAGGAAGAGCCAAAGGTACAAATCCAGGAAGCAAGACATTTGTCATAAAACTCTCAACAAATTTTTATTGAACATTTTTTTATGTTCAGGAACCCAGCTGACCACTGCTGAAATTACAAAAATGTGTAAAATGCAGTCCTTACTTTTGATGAACTTAACAGTCAAATGTAAGAGACACACTCACAGACCCAAATCATAGCACAAATTATAAAAGATACTTGAGGACGACTTCAGTGCTAGCAGGGTGTCTAAAAGTGTGGGGTTTTTTTCTTTTGATTGTTTGTTAACAGCTTTATTGAGATAAAATGTATATGTGATAAAATACACCCATTGGACCTGCACATTTGAATGACTTTTAGTAAATGCATGTACAGTCGTGCAACCTCCACCACAGTCCAGTTTTAGAACATTTCCAGTCGCTCCGAAAGACGTCCTCGTGTGCCCGTTTGCAGTCAGGCTCCCTCTTCCACCCCCAGCTTCAGATGCCCGTTGATCTGCTTTGAGTGTGGGGCTCATCTGCCTCACGACTGAGACGGTGCCCTTCGGGGGACTTTACCCAGTTCTGGTGGGAACGTGAACTATTCTTGGCCACTGTGCCCATTATCTTCTAGGGACTCTTCCTCCTGCCCCTTTCCTGTGCCTCTTTCCTCAGCCTCCGTAGTTTCCTCACACTCAACCTAAACTCAAGAGGGCTTCCCTGCAAATCTCTGAGAGCAGCAGCTCCCTCTCTGAGCAGCTCTCTTCCCTGAGGCTTCATCCCATAAATTGTAGCTGTTTGGTCCTCCTCAAGCTCCCAGCTCTGGCTCCCCAACCCAGTGAGACCATCACACTCCACCTGTGTCCTCCTCCCTGCATTGTGGCCTGGGAGCTGGGTTACACACTGGACTTTCAATTCATTTGTCCTCTGCTGCCTTTTGCCCAATGTCTGAAAATACCTCATTTTATATATTTTACCCAGTTTTAAGGTGGGAGGGTAAATCTAGTCTCTATTGTTCCATGATGACTAGGAGAACAAATTCTACCTTTAAGGTATTTTCCTATTAATCCCATATACCGCCTACCTATGGCCAGTTCTGTATGATTGAATTAATTCTCAACAAGTCAGCAGTGGATTAATCCAGTTTTGAGATCAAACGTAATAAATATAGATTACATATACACATGTGTATATCTATTTTTTAATAATTTTTTATTGAAGTATAGTCAGTTCACAGTGTGTCAATTTCTTGTGTACAGCATAATAGTTCAGTCATACATGAACATACACATATTCATTTTCATATTCTTTTTCATTATAGGGTTACTACAAGATATTGAAAATCAGACAGTGAAAATCTTGGAAGACCTCAAAGAAAAGGGATGGCTTTAATATCAAGAGATGGAAGGGGTAGGACATCCCAGGGAAAGAGAACAGCACAAAGAAAGCGGACAGGAAAATGTAGAACAATGAATAGGTCAGTGGAAGTACAGGTTGGGGTCAAGGGTGAGACTGTACAGAGGCTGAGGAAAGGTCATGCAGGTTCTTGAGCCTCAGGCGAGAGGATCTGAATCACTCTGAATAATGTGCTTAAGGTGCAGGTCAGCAGCTTTTCTGTAACAATCTGGATAGCAAATATGTTAGACTTTGCAAGTTAAGAGGCAAAATCACGGGTATTATGTAAGAACTTACACAACGAGAGAGAAAACAAATTTCCATAATGAAATTCAAAATATAACAACAATAATAATTACTTTGTTGTCATATAGGCCTACCATATGAACTTCTTTGGGGGGACACATTTTACTTAATCGAAGTTCAAAGTTAGCATGCCGTATAAACAAATGCATTATCGATGTTCACTTGTTAATAAACCATGCTTAATTAACAAACTGTATAAAAACAGGCAGCTGGCTTTTATCCACAGGCTATAGCTTGTCTACCTCTGCACTAGGGAATCATTTCATGCTTTTCAGAAGGGGAGGTGGTCTGACCATAATGTTGGTGACATCAGCAGGAGACAAACTGGAGGCAGTATCGTATAGGCAAGAGATAATGAGAACCTAAATTAGCATATCCTGGGTTTGGATGGTCATGTTCAGGAAAGCATCCAACGGGGACCAAGTAAGAATCTGGGGTCAAGTCAAAGCTGGATGGAGCAACACTAACTACTCAGATCCTGAAGCCTTGTTGTAAGGAGTGTCAGCTCCCTTTTCTATACCTCCTTGATCTGTGCGGGGCCTCTTACTTGTACTGGGAAAGGAGTCCTGATACCTCCAGGCAAGTCTTGCCCTGATGGAAGCAGAGTAAGAAAAGCTAAGAGAGTTTCCAGAATCAAACATTTGAAAGATGAACTAACTGAGCATGAAGAAGGCAAGCACTTTGAGTTGTGTTTGCAAAGACTCTTTGAAAGAAGGAGAATCATTTCTCTCTTAAGTAACTTTGTAGTTACAGTGAGTCATCATATCTTTGCAATCCATTCTGTGTGGTTTGTATAATCTTGTCAATTGGGTCAAACTCTCAGTTATGGACTAGATATCCTACTTATCAACAGCTTTTAAGGCCACATGAGGTGGGATACTGTATCTAGTGAAACTGTTTTCCAAATAGTGGTGATGATGTGCTGTTTCATCTTGAACCCGCACCTTATTCACCCAGAATCCAAGGTGAATATGCAAGTGTGTTTCAAGAAGCCATATCTGGGCGGGAGAAGTCTGTTTACATGGAGGACCAAGGATCTGCTTGGACAGCCTGAGTTGGGGGAGATGGAGGGCTCTCACTGAAGCAGGGTCTGATGATGAAGTTGTTCTCCAGCCCGGTTCCCACTGACTTACGTTTAGTTTTAGAGCACTGGGGAGACAATGAAGGAGGGAGTTAAAACTGAGCTGAGAGATTAAGAACACTTGGAATTCCTGATTTCGTCAGTCACAGGAAGCTTGCTCTTCACACAGACCTCGGTACCCTTGACTCAGGTATTTACCACCTTTGAGCAGATGTTGGCAGCAGGACACTTGCATGTCCCTGAAAGTGAGGGCCTCCTTAAGTGTCGTGTCTTGGCCCCCTGGTCCCTGCTCTGGCTGGCAGTCATAGATAGCGTGATGGAGATTTTGGTGACAGCTAGATGATGGTAGATGGAGAAAACATGGTGAGTTCCATAGAAGCCATCACGTGTAGTCTTTGAAAACTCATGAAGGTAGTCACCCCATAAGCACATGTGGGACAAATGTTGGGGTGGCCTCAGAATATTTCTTGTTGCCTGACATCCTTGGTGGCACATGGTCGGCTAAAAATACATATAGCACTGACTCAAACCATCATATAAACAATTATATATGCAGACTTCGGTGTTGTATAGATACGTGAATTCCCCTTCAACAAATCAAATTATATTTGGCATGTTATATTCCTCCTGGAAAACCACAGAGAAATTGCAGCCATGCAACTAGGTTATTTCCCACGAAGTGTTTGCTTTATAATGAAGGAAAACAAGCGTATTTCTTAAGGAACAGGTGTAGTGCTGGTAGGTAGGAGAATAGCAAACAGCAGGGGCCTGCTGCCTTGGAAACAGCCTCGTATCCCAGCAACAAGCACATTCATTTGCCTGGCCTGCCCTGTAGAGTTCCGTCAACACAGGTAAAGGGCTCGCCCACAGAACTCAAGTGACAGCCTTTCTGTTCCAGGGTAAAGTTAGGCCCAAATATGTAAACTTGGAAGTGGAGGTGAAGCCAAATCATTCTGCCAAGAAGCCAGTGGTTTGGAAGCTAAAAGGTCAGAAACGTAGGAGTTAAATTTATTCACACCTACCGTTCATCTAGACGGGCTAGACATAAGTTTCTTTATCTGTCAGCACTCCTAAAGGAAGGATCAAAAACGTGGTGGCAGTGGTTCTGCCCCCCAGCCTTCTTTGGGTTAAGATGTATAAAGTTTTCCCCAAACTTCACTTGACCTCTGGGTCTATGTCTTAAGCCACAAAGACTGGGAGAAAGAGGACAGGACATTTCCTGGCAGTGATTTGAAGGTGTAGCTTCCATCTTCCCACATATTTTAATTGTAATCCCTAAACTATGTGAGAACGGTTGAGAAGATTTTTTGATCTGGAAAATATCCAAAATGTCTAATGAGGCCCATAGGAAATTTCAAATGATTGGAACTAGCTATGATATAGCATATAGGCAAAGTTTCTGAGGCCAGGGCAAACTTTATAAATATAAACAAATATAATATATAATTTTAATGATTGCATAAAAAGAAATTAAGTATTTAAATAAAACTTTTCCTTTAGAATGGTTTAACCCTTTTATTAGCGGGTGTCATAGTCTAGTAGGTCATATACACACATGCACAAAATGTTTAAAAGTTTTTTATAACTAAGTCAACCAAAAACCGAAAGAAAAAAAAAATCACTTTAAGAATGCATCTCAGCTGTTAGTTTCTTAAAAAAAAAAACCCTCAGTCTTTCATTCTGACTGAAAATGATATCAGGTTCTAGTGAATTTGTATTTTAAAAAACTAACAAGGAGAGTAATGAAACAAATTATAAAATTAGTTTAAAAATTCAAGTGGATGCCTGAAAAATGTCTTTGGTAACTGGGGAGATAATTATTTATAACAGAGAACATGTTGAGTAACTGTGTTGTTATCATTACGACAACTTAGGCATTTAGAGTGAAGTCTTAAACAGAAGGAAATAATTCCCTACCTCCAGGTTGGTGACCAACCAGCCAATTTAGAGATTAAAACTACAACTCCATGGTATTGTATTTCAGCTGCTTACACTGAATTAATTAGTAAAAGGAAAGTACAAACAGATGAGACTTTTGGGGGGAGTATGATTGACAAGGGAAAAATGAATGATGCCAAGTGATGATATGAAGAAAGTTTCATTAGAGCATAGGGTGAATCTTGGAAATAACCACAGGTAAAGTGAATCATATAAGGCAGAGAGTCTTGAAGAAGATAGTGAAAGAAAATTTTTGAGAAAAGTGAATATAGAGAAAGTAATATATGTATGTGTTATTGAAAGCTTAAACATCCAAATGTATTTTATTTTAAGCAATGCCTTTAATTAACTGTAAACAGCAAACTCAGTAGTTATGTCAACTTCTATTTTAGTAACACATTTAAAGCAGATTACAAATCTCCTAGTAACGATGTAGACACAGTTCTTGGGGGGAAATACCGTTTCTTTTCAGTGGCTGGTTCTGAAAGACAATGTATTTGTAGAAAATGAAATTTAACCCCAAAGAGTTATTATTTTGTAGGCAAAGTATGTGAATTTTGACTTGCGGCTTGCCCATAGAAATGTGTTTAATTTTCCAGAGGACAATTCTACACAAGGTTCAACCAAAGGTTTAACAGAAAGTTTCAAAGATTTCCTAAGAGTCCTCATCTCACTTGCTTCCATTTTACTTCTGCTTCTCTGTGGTCACTACTGATACACAAGAAACAATTATGCAAGCATTTATGTGGCTGTGACCATGCATGAGTCAATTAGATTGCCTATTTTTTAAATCTCTCTTCCAGTTTGTAGAGCAGACTAACCCCTTCACTCACACTGCATCAGGCCTGTATTCTGCCCTTTTGAGGAAGAATGCATTACACCAAAAAAAAAAAAAAAAAAGAGCAGCTCAGTGAGATCAGGGCAGAAAGTTAGTAGCAAACTTCTCCCTCTCCTTTTAAAATTGGTCCACAAACTCCTCTTGAGATCTATTTAAAACTCACATGCAATGCTCAGAAAACAGCAGTTCTTTAGTAACGGGATCAGACAGATTCTCCATCCCTAACCACCCCCTCAATGCCTTATTCTTCTAGATTTATTTTAGATTGACCAAGCCAGGCTACTTATCAAAATAGCAGATAACTTCCTGTGAGAAACCCACTTTTCAGGAATACGGTTCTCTATAGATAGAAGAGAAAGTCTGGGATGTGAAACACAGTCTGTTCAATATCACTCTAGGCCAGTGTTTAGGCTAAATATAATGGACCAATAAAAAGAATAGCATGGATAATGCAGAAACGGGAGGTTAAAAAATGTTTTAATTGCCTTTGAGGGCAGCCAACTTGCCTTCCTTCCTCTTTTCTTCCTTCTACCCTTTGTTCCTATGTGCTGATGAAGCTAATACTAGCATTAGTGTGCATTCCCTGAGCACAGAGCAGACGCTGAGGCTGCTAGCGATGAGAAGTGGACTCATAGTGTGCTGAAAAAAATCCAACTTGGAATTTCTGCTTCACATGTTTGCATCATAAGAACCACCAGGCCTGCCTTGATCAGATAATGGGATGCTAGTTTTATTCTAGGTGCACATTCTGTATTAGGCAATATAGCAGTTGATGTTGGACCTTAGTTACAAAGGCAGGGACTGGATCTCTTTTTGCTCATCATCACAGCCCAGGAGTCTAGCAGAGCATTGCATACAAGCAGCATTCAGGAGATACCAGGGGATGAAGTGACTCTGGTTAACTTTTTCTGAACATTTACAAATGCAGATCCATAAAGAAGACAGCATTGAAATAGCCATGCGAAAGCGATTTGCCCTTACCCAGACACACCATGTTCTCTACCTCTCCCTATATTTTGACCCATTGCTTACTTAGTGTAGAATTTCTTTTAAGTAGCCCTTTATATAGATTCCTACTTAGTCCTCCAGTTTCAGATGGAGGAATAACACTTCCATGATGTTTTGGCAGACGCCTCTGTTTTGTGATGTTTCTTCCTGCACATACAGCATCTTGTACATACTGCTCTCTTATGGCTTTGTGATTGCTTATTGGCCTAAAAGGATGCCCTCTCTCTACACTATGAGTTCCTTAATGGTAGGGAATATATCTTTTCATCATCGTAGTCCCAGTCCTAGCACGGGCCTGATTTGTTTGTTGGGAGATATGCAATGTCCATTGAATAAAAATCATTTCCTTTCACATTCCAACAGGAAAGTCAGACACCTGATCAAGCAATTGTGGTATAATATGATGCATCTAATAGTAGAAATATGATACAATAAGGCCAATGAGAGCACAAAGGAGGGGATGGTTATTTCTTTCTGGAGTTTGGGATTAGGTTTTACAGGGAAGATAACATTTGACCTGTCCTTGGGACATGAGAAGGAGTTCACCAAGCAGGTAATCTAGAGGAAAGAACACAATAACCAAAGATAAGATTTAAAAGTACACAGTATGGCACTGGAATTCTGTGTCCAGCCAAGAGGGAATAACCAGAACCAGATTTATTATCTCACCTGAGCCAACTGAAAAAACAGGCAAATATATGAAGTGATGATTTCAAGATATTATACACAGGTAACAGGACACTGATGCATGCAAGATGGAAACAAGTGAGATGAGCCCTATGATTGTCCCAACTTACCTGGAGTTTCCGGGTCACGGTTCGGGGAGAAGGAACCCAGGCAGGACGCACTGGTCTCCCTAAATCAGAGATGGAGATCTCAAGAGGCTCCATTGTCCTTGGACTGTGTGCAGGGAAAAGTACTGAGGCTGCAAAATCTCCAGAGACTGAGGAGATTCCTTCTGGAGTTTGCAGCTGAATGCTGATTAAGACACTCACGTGAAGAAACTACGCGAGGCAGGAGAAAGAACAACCAAAAAGATCAAAAGGAATAATCCGTGGAATTAATCCATTGATGGAAATGGCTCCTGTCCGTCAGAGTAGAAAACCTCATAATTTACAGAGATTGGGTAGAAAGTTGTTGCCTCAATAGTAGGACAAGGTTGCCCCTAGACTCAAAGCTGCTCAAGTTCCACCTAACAAAGCTCAAAAGCATGAACTGTGTATTCGTTTTTTATTGCTGTATAACAAACCACCACAAACGTAGCCATTTAAAACAATGCTAAACTTATCTCACGGTGGTTGTGAGTCAGGAGAACAGGTAAGGTGAGCTGGTTCCTCTGCTCAGGGCCTCACCAGGCTGAAATGAATGAAGTAGGGGTATTGGCTAGGGCTATGATTCTCTTCTGAGGCTCAGAGTCCTCTTCCAAGATCATTCAGGTTGTTGGCAGAATTCACTTTCCTGCAATTGTAAGACAGAGATCCCTGTTTTCTTGCTATCTGTTGGTCTGGGGACGCCTTTCAGGTCTTAGAAGATCCCCCACAGGCAACAGACCAGCAGGAGTGTGGCCTCTGATGCTGCTGCTGCTTTTAAAGCCTCCTTTGATTTGGTCAGGCCCCCCTGGGATGATGCCTCACTGCCTGATGTGGTTCTAAATGCATATGGAGGAAATATTTATGACAATTATATTAAAAACAAGGAGCAGTAAAGGGATATAAATAGAAGCATGGATTCTACACTGTTTTAAACTGATAAATTGTCAACACCAGTAAACTGTGATAAATTGTATATATATAAAACATAACACCTAAAAATTATACCAAGTGATATGTATAAACACACCATAGATACATAATAATAGAATTGTATAAAAAGTTCAAGTAATCCATTGGAAAGTAGGATAAAGAACACAGAGAAGCAGAGAAAGAGAATAAACATAAAACAAACATAGGCGAAAATTCATGATTTTGGGTATGGTGGTAACTTTTTAGACATGATGATACCAAAGGCATGATCTATGAAATGAATAATAGATAAGTTGGACTTCACTGAAGTTAAAAACTTCTACTCTGAGAAAGACACTGTCAACAGAATGAGCAGACAGGTCACAGAATGGGAGGAAATATTTGCAAATATTTTGCAAAGTATCTGATAAAGGACTGTTATCCAGAATTTTCAAAGAACTCCTAAAACTCAACGATAGGAAAATGAACAATCTGATTTTTTAAAAAATGGGCAAAAGATCTTAACAGACAACTCACCAAAGAAGATACACAGATGGCAAGTAAGCATATGCAAAAAATGCTCAACATCGTACGTCATTAGGGAATTGAAAATTAAAATAATAATGAGATACCACTATACACCTGTGAGAATGACCATATATTTTTGAAAACCATTTGAAAAATTTAATATATATAAAAATTATATATTTATATATTATATATTATAAAAATTATATATATATATATAAAATTCTTTGTTCTCTTATACACTCTAGGGAAAAATTTTTTCCCCAGCTTTCTCTTTCAATACAAGTGAAAATAGTACAGAGCCTTTACTTGTATATTAAGACAGACACGTACACACAAATAATATAAACACATGCACATTAACAGACTATGGAATCAGAGACCTTGTTCAAAATTATGTTTCTGTGTCATATACTAGCTTCCTGATACAAGTTAATTCATACTCTGAAACTCAGTGTCTTTATCTGTACAATGGAGATATGTCAGAGTTATAATAATTAAAATGAAGTGATCAAATACAATTTGATAACTGCACAAGGCACATAGTAGGGGCTTAATAAACACTGATAAATAAATACTCATTAAAATTATAAATATAGCTATTATTGCTAAATTCAACTTCATTATCTGAAATTTTATTTTATGTAGTTTATGAAGTTTAAAATTAATATATCAGTGAAATGTCTATATTTGTCTCTTAACTATAAAAAAACAAAAAGTATGTTTAATTAATTTTTTAATCTTTTGGAATGCTTCCGTTTAAAAATCTGGTCATTAGACTTTGATAGTGAGAACAGAATAATGAAGTGAACAGTCCACTTACTTATTAATGATTGTATATTTATCTTTCACAAATGCCAATTCTTAGTCATTATGAATACATTCTCCCTCTCCCAATTGCCTACTTAGTGAAAAAATACATAAAATTCCAGTTTATTTAGGGTGCCTGTAAAAGAGGTAATCAAATAATTGAAACATTTCTACACTTCATGTTTTCAAAGAAAATCCCAATCAAAATGAATTCCAAATGGGCAAGCTGATTTGAAGAACTTTTTTTTTTTCCAAAATTTTTAGTTTAGGGGAAAGGGTAGATAGCTCAATGGTACAGTGCATGACTATTATGCTTGTAGTCCTGCGTTCAATCCCTAGTACCTCCATTAAATACATAAATAAATAAACAAAACCCAAAAAACAAACAGAACAACAACCACAAAAATACTTAAAAAAAATTTCCAGGCCATGCTTTCAGCAGTATTTCCTGTAGCGTCTGTGAGCAGTCATGTTCATGTTGACACATGATGTTGAAAAAGATGGTGCTGAAGCTCACTAAAGTCTTTGAATTATTGGTATAATTTATGCTAAGTACATTATTTAAAAACATAATTTATTGTATATTAATTATTTTTGTCAACTTTGCACATTTCAAAAAACACATATACCACATGTACAGAGACGTTAAAACTATGCTTTGCGTGGTCTCAAGAGCTGGACTGCACAGTAAGACTATATTCCAACCAGGCTTATCTGAAACAGAAGATAAACATACATCTTGAGCTGTAGTGATGATTGGATATGAATTCTGAGAACTTGAAGACTGGTATTCAGAGGCAAAGTATTTTAGGGATAGCTGAGGAAAGATTCTTAGCTGTTCAAATTTAGTCTTTAAAAGATAAGACTTAGCATGTATATTTGTGGAAATATTTTGTATTCTTAAAATGCCTCTAAATGAACATGGCTTCATTGAAAATAATGTGGATAGACTGAATCATCTTGTTGAAAATAGAAAGCAGACAATAAAGGATAAAGGACTTTTTTTTAATTAAAAATTTTTTTTACTTAAGTACCATCAGCTACAATGTGTCGATTTTTGGTGTACAGCCCAATGTCCCAATCATGCAGATACACACATATATTTGTTTCTATATTCTTTTTCATTAAAGGTTATTACAAGATATTGAATATAGTGCCCTGTGCTATACAGAAGAAACTTGTTTGTTTTTTAATCTATTTTTATATGTAGTGGCTAACATCTGCAAATCTCAAACTCCCAAATTTATCCCTTCCCACCCTCTTTCCCCAGTAACCATAAGATTGTTTACTATGTCTGCTACAGACTACAAGTTTTTTAAAATCACTTTCTAGACGGCAAGACAGCTGGACAAGACCTGCAAGCAGATCCTCTGGGCCCCCAGGGACTGTAGCCCACACCATGGCAGATTCTCAGCGCTCTTCGGCCCCCAGGTGCTGGACTGCCTGCACCAACTTCTTGTGCACCCAAAAGGGAATTCTCCTGTCTGCTGAGATTATCTTGTGCCTGGTGATTCTGACCCTCTTCAGTGCCTCCACGTCAGGATATTCCTCTCTGTCGGTGATTGAATTGATCATTGCTTCTATCTTCTTTGTCATGTACGTGTGTGACCTGCCTTCCAAGATACAATTCATTCACTGGCCTTGGAGTGATTTCTTCCGATCCTTCACAGCCACCATCCTCTACCTGGTCACCTCTATTGTTGTCCTTGTTGAGAGAGAAAATCGTTCCAGAATCGTTGCAGGGACGCTGGGCCTACTGGCTACGTGCTTCTTTGGCTATGATGCCTACGTCACCTTCCCCTTTTCACAATAAAGACACACAGCAGTGCCCACTGAGCCTGCTGATACCCTCGCCCAGTGCCAAAGAATCCCTTCATTCCCCCACCCATCCAGCACTCCTAGCCAACTCTCAGCCCCCAGCTGAAGTGAAAGTCCAGGGACTCCGCCCTCCTCCTGCCAGTCAACCCTCCCCACTGTGCCTAGGTCCCCCGTCCTCGTGCAGTATGGGGAAGGAGACGCCAGTTCTGCCTGGTCTGTGAACCCACCTAAGCCACAAAGCGAGGGAGGAGGGTACCTCAGATTTCAGACTCCAGGCCCCAAGTTATGACCCACTCCAAGTAATCTCCTCAGTGTGGGGGTGGTTCTCTGTGAATAAACAAATAAGAAACAGATTGTGGGAACAACAACAATAAAAGTCACTTTCCGCGGGCAGTGGTTCCAATCTTACTTCAGTTTCCAATCTTACTGATGCTGCTTTGGGCCTGTTCAACCACCTCCATGTCTAAGAGTTGAGTCTGAGGCCTGGCTGGTGGTTGAACTCTTAGTTCAATTCTCAGAGTTTCTTCTGTGCTGCTTTGCGTCTGTCCCATGCATATGCCACTCAGGCGTAAACTAGGGTCTTGTCTAGTATTGTACACGGTTTTGAGACATCCTCTTCTCCAGCTCGCTTCTCTCCAGGATTCCTCTGATACTCTCTGCCCTACAGACGTCCCTTTTCCCAGTTACTCTGGGCAAAACAGTGAGGTTTCTTTCAGAGTTTTAGGGTGCCTGTGTCACTGCTGCTGAGCAGTTCTGTTCTGGGGGCCTGCCCTCAGGAAAAGAGGGGGAAAACTAGAAAACTCTTCCTCAAATGTGTTGTTCCTTCCTTCAAGTTTTGACTCCACTCCACAATCTGCCTGATTTCATTTACTTTTAAGAGTCTTCAGATATTATTTGTGTGTGTTTTGTCCAGAGTTGTAATTGTAATCAGCGGGAGAGACAGGCCAGAGTGTGGTCAGCATTGGGATCCACACTCTGATATTAGATGTAAAAGAAAAAAATGTAAGGGTGTTTGTAAAAATATGTAAAACAAATATAACAGAAGAATAAGGTCTTGGAAATCACATGGTCCCATGGAACCGCCCCAGTCGTTGGAGTAGGAAGGGGCTGTGAGTGCCAAGTAGAGACAACACCAATCAAGTATATTCTTAAAATAATAACGCGAAGTCAGAGCTCAAGCATTCTAGTTATGCCGAGATGTCCTGATGCCCTTTCTCATACTCTTCTTCAGTGGGCAGTTTGCACAAACATCCTTTAGTGATGTCTAGGACGGTGGTTTAGAAATTGCGCTACTTGGAGGTCTAGGCATTCCATGGAGCCCTTTCTGGGCCAAAAGTAGTGTGGAGTGGATGGACACCCGGGTACTACTCCCTGCTTCGATCACAGTAGCCCACTTTTATCTGTTTTTCCTGTTGGGCTGTGTTGTAAGATGTCATTACAACTGAGATTTGGATTGGTAAAACAAAACAAAACAAAACAAAAATAGAAAGCCACTAGACTACATACAGTGAAGAGCCTGGGTAGGGTCTGTGATGGTGCTTTCTAGTTCTTTTCTGATGCTTGTAAAACAGCTGAGATAGTCCAGATAAGTATGGAGGACTTTTCTGGGATTGCTTGGGGCACTATGGGAGGTTCAGAGCAGTAGAAGTGTTTCTGCTCTTCTGATTTAGAGTGCTTGTCTGAATACTGAGAAACTCAGCATTAGCTGTTACCAGTTTTTGCGCCTTAACTCGCTCATCAGAGTAAACCAGCTTTGTTTGATGACTTAAAGTTATCAAACGAGGGGGGAGGGTATAGCTCAGTGGTAGAGGGTGTGCTTAGCATGCACAAGGTCCTGGGTTCAATCCCCAGTACCTCCATTAAATAAATAAACCTAATCACCCTCCCTCAAAAGAAAACAAACAAAAAAAATAAAGTTACCAAACCAAGATGATACTGACCCAATTCACCCTTTTGGAAAATATTTGCAAAGTTATCAAACCAAGATGATACTGACCTGTTTCACCCCTTTGGAGAATATTTGCTTTTTATGAGGCGCCTGAAAATGCTAAGTACTTAATACAAAAGCATTATTTTAAATCTCATATTTAAGGTATCAAGCTACTGGGGAAGAGACTCTTCCTTGGGTGTCTTATAATGACCGGGTTATATAAAGCTGAACAATCTTGGATCTGCACTTTAGGGGTGGCTAAGAAACAATGGCATTTAACAGTCCATCTCCCAGCCTTCCGTGAAATATTCATGAAGTAGTACAAAAAGGTGAAAATGCACTGTAATCTCTGAAGTAAAAGATGAAAGTCATAAAGGAGATTCCTAGAAGTATTTCAATTATTAAATTTTCAATAGTGCCACGTTAAGAAAGAGAATTGCTACCTGAGGCATATAGCATCTTTTGAATCTAGCAAGCATGGATGTGAATTACGTGGAAGGAAGTCTATGGCATACCTCCCCCAAATCCCTTCACTGAGAGTCCCTAGGCTGGGAACACAGAGCTTCGCTAAAGAGAAAGGTGGGCAGCCCTGGCATTCACTGTGTGGAAACAGATTTCTGAACGGTCAGAGTGCCCCTTCCTGGCATTAACAGCCCTTCTCACCGGACTCAGTTTCTGCCATCCCCACTACACTATAAGGCTTAAAATAAAGACCTTGGCATATGTAACCCTCTCAAAGGTACAGAATTTCAGGCGAAGTAATATCTTTACAGTGCTGTATGCCAATTATATCTCAACAATACTAAAAGAAAAAATTAGGAAAAAAAGAAATAAAATTTTAATTAACCACCCTTATGAAAAAAATATTTCAGGTAATGGTAGAGGTAGAGGAACTCTAAAAGCAGGAAAAGCTGAGGGAAGGGTAAAGTTGTCACATACCATTCAAGGTCCTGAAAGAAGAATAAATGCAGTTAAATTCTCGAGATTAAACATCCTCTTTCTAATAGAGAATCGGGAAGTGATTCTATTTCATTTCGAAAGAGCTACACAAGAGAAGTGCTTGGCAAGAAGTAAAAACTGGAATAAGGCCTGTGCGTATCAAATCACAGAATATTAGGGAAGCAGAGTCCATTAGGACCTAAGCTAGATGGTAAGGGAATGAAATAGCAACACTCTGCACCTTATCTGTCCTCAAACTCTGGGCCTACATATTTTCCTCCCAATTCAAAATTGGGAAAAAGTGGGAGCTATGGAATACATTTCTGCAGTATGAGACAAAGAAAATAATCTCCTGAGAACTTTTTAGAAACTCTTTATCTAATATTGATTTGCTATAGGAACAGGGAGAAATATTAGAAACATTGTTTTTAAAAAATCTACAAGTCCATCAATGGACGAATAAATGAACAAAACGTGGTATTTAAGTACAATGGAATACCATTTAGCCTTAAAGAGGAAGGAAATTCTGGTACAACTATGTGAGTATACTTAGTGCCACTTTTCTGTGCACTTAAAAATGGTTAAAATGGTAAATTTCACGATATATTTAGTACAAGTAAAAAAATGCCCCCCAAATCTATAAAAACCAAAGAAGTCAGTCACAGAAAGTACATACTATATGATTTCATTTCTGTGAAATGCTAAAACATGTCCCTAAAACCTTGGCAATACAGTTATAAATACAAATAGGAAGATCCTAAATAAACTATTAGAAAATAGGATTCAACTGTGTATTAGAATGAATGTGTGTGTGTGTGTGTGTGTGTGTGTGTTTACACCTCCAGGGTTTGCTACAAGATAACATAATATTAGAAACTTATTTATATAATACATATATCAATCATTAGCTTAGGTAAAATAAAAGTATAAAGTAACCTTAACATATACCAGAAAAGCATTTGATAAAATGTGAAACACCTTCGTAACAAAGTTCAAAAACACACTGGATAGATGATTTTATATGTGAGTCAAATGTAGTTTTAATTATAGTGATAACATTATTTCAATTCAATTTGTAATTCAATTTCTAATCTGATTACTTCCAGGAGAAAGTTTCAGTTTTGCATGTATCTTTGACACTTGCTGATATCTTTCCTTTTTTTTAAAGAAGAAAGAGTTGACATCAGCCTCAGAGCCTTAAGCAGGCAACAGTATATAAATAGAATATTTATAACATTGTTTTGTGTTTTTTTTAAAAAAATGTATGGTTACCTTCCATTTATGGGAAGTAATTCTGATTTTCCATCTTCTATAATGATTAAGGTTTCCTTCTTAATCTTAAATTAATTTACTTTTAAATTTACATTTAAAAAGTGACACAAATTAAGAAAAATCATAAATAAATAAAAGCACACGTAGAAGTTATGAAATTAGTAGTTGGCTGATGTCAATACATTGAATAGAAAGATACTGTCCTAACATGATAAAGAGTACTTATTTTAATCAAAAGTTAGCATCATGCTTTCAGATGAATATCTCTGTGAAAACTGGTGAAGGACAAGGATGCCTGTCATCTACTTCTATTGCTCTGGCCAAGACACTGAGACCTGAAATAGATGTGAGGTGTGATTATTGGTGAGAAAGAAATGCAATCATCATTATTTAGAAATCTATGATTTTTTTGATAGTAAATCACTTTTTTTCATATTCTTTTCCATTATGGTTTATTATAGGATATTGAGTATCATTCCCTGTGCTATGCAGTAGGACCTTGTTGTTTATCTATTTTAAATATGGTAATGTGTGTATGTTAATCTCAAACTCCTAACTTATCCCTTCCCCACTTCCTTTCCCCTTTGGTAACCATATGTCTGTGAATCTATTTCTGGTTTGTAAATAAGCTCATTTGTATCATATTTTAGATTCCTCATCTAAATGATATAATATGGTATTTGTCTTTCTCTTTCTGGCTTACTTCACTTAGCTAGATAATCTCTAGGTCCATCTATGTTGCTGCAGATTGCATTATTTCATTCTTTTTTATGGCTGAGTAGTAGTCCAAGAAATCTATGATCTATGATTTACTATTTTTTCATATTTCAACCTCTTCAAAATTGAGATACATCTCAGAATCAGCAGTTTGTAACAGTTTGTTAATGTCCCTTCTTTTTGGTAGCATGTAAAATAATTATGTATCCTACAATTGATGATGCTATACACTAAATGAAATATGGTAGTTTATCAGTATATATTTAAGAGTTTCAAACAATTAAGAAATTTTATCAACCCAATAGCAGTTCAGCAAAACAGCTTGGTAAAAATGATAAACATATCAAATTCAATAATGCTCCTTTATACCAATAATCATGAAATAATCAGAATGGAGGTCTTATTCAGGACAACCACCAAAATTTTAGGATACCCAGAAATAATCCCAGTGAGAAATATGTGTTGTCTAGGTGATAGAAATCTATAAAACTTCGTCAAGAAATATTTTTTAAATTTTTGAATAGAAGTTACTGATTTTTGAAATAGAAGATGGAATATCATAAAGATCTTTCTGAATTAAGTTACAAATTTAAAATATTTGCAGTTAAAATAGTAATGGAATCAAGTCTAGAGTGAGGAGGTGCTTGAAAACTTATTTTAAAAATCATATGTAAGCATAACTAGTTAAAATAGCTTAGGAACTTACTTTAAGAGAAAAGTAACAAAGGAGGAATAGCTTTTCTGGGATATTAAAATACACCGCTTAGCTATAGTTATATTATTATGCTGGTAGAATTAATATATTTATAATGAAAAACAATAGTTCAGGAATAAATATAATTAGGTATAAATTAATGTATCATAATGAGAGTTAACAATCAGTAAGGAAAGACAAGGTGATGTTGATAGAATTGTTCAGAATTTGAAAAAATACAACTAGATTCTGACCTCATTCAATATATCAAAATGCATTTCAACTGGAATTTAAAAAATTATGTAGAAAGCAAACCATGGTACAAGTGGGGAACGGAGACAAGAAAGAATAGATACATCAAACTTTTGAGAGGTGGAAGGACTTTCTAATTATAAAATATATATAAAATACATAAAAATATATTTAAAATATATAAAAATAATAAAAAATTCTTTTAAAACATCACAGATTTGACAGAATTTTTTAAATGTAAATATTTTAATTGTCAAAAATACATTCAAAATGTTTAAATAAAAAATTGGTAAAAATTTTCAATTCCAAAACTGAAGTTAGTATACTTAAGACATACATGCATACATACACATACATGCATACATGTATATACATACATATGCTCATACAAATCAGTAAGAAAAATTCTAAGGCCCAATTGATGAATAGGCACAGATCACAAATTAATTCATAGAAAAAGAAAAACAACCAAATACAAACATATGGCAAAACATTTAACCTTGTAGGAATCAAAGATATGCAAATTAATATAATAATGAGCTAAGATGTCAATAATGCTACAGCCGGTGTGGGGAGAGGGTGAGAAAAAGGGACATGAACGTTAATAGCTGGAGTGTAAACTTGTGTTGCTATGTGAACAATTTGTCAGAATATATCAAAAGTGTTTAAAATGCCTTGGCCTACTTCTGAGAATCATTTCTAAGGAAATAATTCTCGATTAAGGAAAAACTTTATGCACAAAGATGTTTATAGCAGCATCATTTACAGAATGAACAGAGTAGTGGTTAAATAAACTATGGTAAATTTCTGGGATGGAATATTATGCAGGTACTGAAAATTATGTTTAAGGTTGAAATGCTTATACAAACCATTATGTAAGCTGAAAAAAAAAGTAGTATACAAGAATTGTACATACAGCATTTAAAACAAACTTTTGTAGGGGAAAAAAAAAAGATTAAAAGAAAAACTCCAAAAATATGTAATTCAGTGGTGGGAATATGGGTGAATTTGGTTCTCTTACTTTTCCATGTTTTCCAAAATCTTAAAAATAAGCACGTACTATTTTTATAATGAAAAGGAAAACATGATTATTGCTTTTAAAGTCCTAGCCTATGCCCTAGGGAATGAATGAAGCAGCAATGACAAGAATACATAAACAAAAGCCTATGTATCAATTCAACTGGCAGAGTAGTAACACTGTTAGCAAACATAAAAGAGTAAAGTTTATAAAGAAAGGGTCGTGGTTATTAAGAAAGAATACAGGGAGTGTGTGTGGGTCATATTTACATGTTGATGGGTGGGCATGAGGAATCAGTTCCTCTCTTCCAGTTACAGAGATTTTAGGGAAGATGTTATATTTTAGGAGGAGTCTGAATGATGGAAGTGAGGGGGAAATGGTGAAATGTCAGAAATAGACATTTTTCTGTTTCCACGTGTTTGGTATGGAAGTCTTAAAGTTAAGACTGGGATGAGTGAGAAAAGTTGTGATGAAAAAACAAAAAAGAGGGAAGTAGACATTGAGTGAAGAGCCTGTCACTGCCAAAAAAGGCAATTCACCAATTTAAGGGCTCTAAAGAGGAAGATGTAAGAACCTAAAAAGCAATGAGCCAGAAAGCACACCACTGGGACTCCGTGGAGGGCTGTCGGGGTAGGAGGGGGAAATTTAGACAGGAGGCTCTTGCAAAAAATTAAAAAGAGTATATGACCAACTATGTGTATCTGTTATCATCTCCTTGATCTGGGCTTTCCTCTCTTACTATGGTCATGCATGTACCATCTCAGGGGTTCCACAAACGTAACAGTCCCCACTCTCAAAATAAATTGTGATATCAGACATTTACATGCTTGGGCTTGTGAGTGTGGTAACAGTAGGGCCCCTACGATGGCAATAACATAGAGCAGGGAAGTAACTGTTTTACAGGAATCTGTTTCCTTCTATTTCTCCATTCTGTTTCTAGGGTCATTGCAAGTATTTTTGCAGTTGAATGGAATAGCAGCTTCTAAGAAATAAAAAACAGATGTTAGAGGAAGGCATTCCAGGGTGAGTCAGGAGAAGCCCTTATGGACACTGTGTTCACAGCTTGCCCTACACTTTGCCTTGTGGTAATCTTGAAAGATGCCATATCCCCAGGTCTTGCAGGGCAGCACCAAGTCTGTAGTGGAGGTAAAAATGTCAAACTATGTTGACTCCCAAGCTTGAATGTCCTGTGGAAAGAAAATAAAACCTTGGCTGATCTCAAGAGCACTCCTATTCTTCCTGATTCACTTCACAGATCTAGAAAAATATGTACATATAAATTACTTTTGGGGTAAATGTTAATCATATAAAACTAACCTCTTAAAATAGAACTGAACCTCAATTTTCACAACTCTTTGTTTAATAAAGTTGTTCAGAATCAGGTGAGGTTGTTCTACATACACACAAAAAAGTAATGCCCTTTTGGAAAGTTATATGAAACATAATAAGTATCATACTTTCTTAGAAATGTTAGCTACAGTTTCTATAGGAACTTAGCCACATAACATTCTGAACCACATTTGTGGTATGCATTTTTGAGGTTACATGCAATTTATGGCACCGAATTACAATTGATTTGTAATTTACAGTAGGTACCTGAATTTCTGGTATATTTTTAAGACAGAAGAGACATGATTATGTACTAAAATGAGAAAATATAAAAATGTAGATGAAAATGTGTTTATATGGGAATATGATAAAAATACTTTACAGTATTTTTAAAATCTGGAAACATTCCTTAATTTGACTAAAAAGCTTGTACAAAGGTGGTGGAAGTAAAGACAATAAACAGGAGTTGTCATTCCTTTACAACATTCCATTGTGGCTCACTTCCTTATATAGTGGTAGTATAAAAAAAGTAGCAAAGGTACTCTCAGTGTATGTCTACATACCTACTTAACTATGAATATTTTTTTTCCTGAAATCCAACTGTCTTGGTTATCTAATGCTGAGAAACTACCCCAAAACTGAGTGGCTCAGAGTAACAACTACTTTATGTGTTCATGATTCTGATGTGTGGGCAGTGCTAGGAGGGAGTAGCTTGTCCCTGTTCTGTGTGGCATCGTCTGGGGCTTTTCAAACAGCGAGGGGTGGCTGAAATGGCTCGATTTGGGTCCTAAGTCTGAAGTCTCTGTTCCCAAGGTCTGCTGGATTCCTCAGTCATCCTCCATCTGATCTCTTCATGTGGTTAGTAAGTTTGGGTTTCTTCACACCATGGTGATCTCAGTTTAGTCAGACTTCCCAGAGCACTAAACGGTTAGTTGCCAGGCAAACTCCCCATGTTTAGCCTTGACCCTGGCACAGGGCCATTTTTGCCAGAATTCTATTGGTTAAAGCAAGTCACAAGGCCCCAGCCCAGATTCAGTGTGGGAGGGCACTCCGGGGGCATGACTATTGGGAGATGTGGTTCATTGGGGGCCATCCTCCGAGGCTAGCTACTACATCAATGTTTATGAAAGAAATTCCATAAACATTAAATGGAATCTATTTCCTACCCAATAACCAAAAGCAAAGGAATGCTCAACTTAATTGTCTTTCACTATACACAAATCTATACCCAAATCTTTCTACTTTTTCCATGATCTTTCCCAAATATGCCTCATTCAAATTCTTTCAGCATCACAGTCTCTTCATTAGGTCCTGGCATGATTCTCATCTAAATTAAACACTTCCAGATGTTTGAATTCCAAAAAACAGAAAAATTAAAATATAAATAATTTATATAATTATACATTTCCATAGGTTGCCAACTTTGTAATTTTTAAATTTCCAAATGAAAACATCAAAAAACTGTACTGTTTACTATTACTCTTGCTTCTTAAAGGAAAGTACATTTAGTTTTTTTAAAAAGTAATAAGAGAATTTCAGATTGAAAGGCAGGCTTAAAGTAGAACTGCTTACTTTATGAACACTCCACCAAGTACTGCTACTGGTTCTTGGACCCAATGTTTGGGAAACTCTGGTCAAGCCACTGTTGTTGAATGTTGTCAAGATCCTTTTTATCCACATCTTGTTAAAATCATTTTACGTCTTTCCCTAGGGACTGTAATCATATTGATCACATTATAAATTTTATAATTCCCTCTTTTATACAGAATCATTTAAATCTGTGCTATGTAAATAATACAATTGTGAAAATAATACTACTTGTTATTGTATTAGCATTGGATAGTGTTAGCATACCCAGCAGTTCAGAGTGGGGATTCTGAAGTCAGACTGCCTCTGTTCCAATCTGGGTCTGCCATGATCTTGAGCAAGTAACATATCTTTCAGCATCTCAGTTTCCCCTTCTACAATGTGGGTATAACTATAGCAGAGTTCTTGTGAAGTTTTAATGAGATATTATGTATGGAATAGTGCCTAACACATGGTAAGCATTCTGTATGTGTAATTAATATTATATATGGTATATAATATATACACATGGTATAAATATAAATATATTTATACATGGTACCAGTAGTTTGCAATTGCACTTAGGATCTTAATATATACTTTAAGGGTGATCTCACATATCCACAATGCTTTTGAAGAGATTAGTAACAATTAGACAATAGAATTTTAAAGTTGGAAAGCAACTTTAATGTCATATAATTCTACTCTATTACAGATGAAGACTTTTCTATTTAAAAAACAAAAACAAAAACATCGATACAGAGTCCATCTGTCTTACGGTAAAAGACAACTGGTAGGGGGATTACAATAATCAGATTAGTCTTGTAGATATTAAAATACATGGGTCCCACATATATTTCTAGTAGCTTTGCCAGATTGGTTTTCAGTCCCACTTACATTTATCAGTGCCACTCATGTATTGTCTTAGCTACTTGCTCTTTTTTGTATGTGTCCAAGTGGACAGCAGCATTTCACTTAACAGTTCTCTGAGAAACAACAAAATTCCTAAGGCTACCTAAAAATGGTAATAAAAAAGAACAGGCAGGGTTTAGGAAATTTATTTTAGGGCAACTGCCAGATTTATTTTAAGCCCTATGCTTAAAAATAAATTTAATTCACATGACTGGCCTAAAATACTGGAGCCAAGAAAAAGTCACTGCAAAAACATTTAATGAAATACCTGAATTTTGTCTAGTTTGTCGTCTTTGTTATGATTTTTGTGAGGACTTACTTCCTATCTTGATTTATACAGTGGATTTTATATCTAAGTATCTCTTGTATCCAACACAATGAAAACAGAATAGACTTTTTCAGACAGTATAACATTTTCCTAACCTCTGACTCACATCAGAAAGTTAGTGGAGTGTTCAGATGCTGTACACTGCTTTTATTTAGAAAGGCAACTGGTTCATCCATAGCATTTCCCGTAGCATTTACCCAGTGGGGTAAAACATCCACATTTTCTATTTCTAGCAGTATTTTATTTGACCTATGAGCAAAACTGAAGATTGATCAGAAATGAATTAAGGTAACTTTCCTACCAAAAGCAGTGAGGAACGTTACTTCATTAGCAGATTGGTTAACATGTCTCACCCTCTCTCACACCACAGTCAATGAAGGAACTGAATTAAGAGGAAATGCACATTATTTTCATGTTCTACTTCAGTCTGGTAAAATCACAATTCTGAGTTTCACTGTTTTAAAATTGAGACGCAGGATTATACAGCAAGAAGAGAACTGCAGGGGGAATGTTAATGGTGTGGGAGAACTATCATGGATAATTTTAAAATATTGATTTTCTTTCTATGAGATTATTTTCCTTTTTTTTTAAAACTAAATTAAGCTTGACTTTCTATTGACTATCTCTCTCGGAGTCACTATTTTAATGCTCCCCTGACACATGCTCGGTTCAGGAAGGTTATGTAGTGCGTTGCTTCGTAATTTTCCCATGGAAGCACAGACGGGTTAAACGATGTGTGTATGGGGTTCACGGAGGGCCAACGATGAAGTACTATTGAAGACTACACTCCGTTGGTGCTAAAATGCGGGTGTCTGCTGGAGAAAAGGCATCTTGTCTTAAAAGAAAAAAAAAGTCTTGTCCAAAATAACAATAAAAAGCACCCTTTCTGGCCAGAATTCTCCTGCCGGCTGCAGCCCCGAGGAAACAGAGCTGGGGCACCGGCCAGGACCCGACCGGAGGCAGCCAGAGCTCCGCCCCCGCCCGGACCTCCGCCGCGGCTCAGGAGCCCAGCGTGGCTCCTCGGAGCCTGCCGGAGCGAGGGCGGTGCCGCCCGCCGCACCCTGTTGGCTCCTCCCTGCTGCCAGCCTTCCCAACCCGCCTGCGAGTCTCGGGTGCGCCCCGCCTTCCGCCCGGCGCGCCCCAGCCCAGGCCTGCGGAGGCGCCCGAGTGCGCGCGCGCGGCGCCGGCCCGGTTCCCCTTCCGAACGTCCGCGCCCCGCATGCGCAGTCCGCGCCGGCGGTCTCCGTTTGTTTGAACAGGAAGGCGGACATATTAGTCCCTCACGGCCCCCCTCGCCCCACCCCCCAAGCGTTCGCCGCCGCGACTCGCCCTCTCCCTAGCCGGGGCCGCAGCGCTTCCGAGAAGCTCCCCCAGCAGCGGCCGCCGGGACCCGACTCTCATCTGCCTCACCGCCGGCTCTCCAGCCTTTCCTCCCCTGAGTCTCCATCGGGCACCGACCTCGCCCTGCCCCGCCGGACACCGCGGCAGCAGCCCCAGCAGCGCCGGGACAAAATGGGAGAGTGAGGCTACCCCGCGGGGACCAGCTCTTGGCCGAGGCGGATCGGTGCGTCGGGCCGGGCCAGGTGGAGCTGGGGATGCGGGGCTAGACCGCCTCCAGCGGCTCAGAGCGGAGCGGGCCCGGCCCGGGGCCCAAGCGGTGGCGGCGGCGGCGGCAGCAGCTGGCACAGCTCCGCACCCGCCCTTCGCTTTCGCCTTTCCTCTTCTCCCTCCCCTGCTGCCCGGAGGAGTCTCCACCCTGCTTCTCCTTCTCTCCCCCCTCCTGCCCATCTCGGGACCGGGAACCCTCCATGGCGAAGGCAGCCGGGGCCCGCTAGGCTGAAGCACTTCGCGGAGCGACGAGGCTGGTGGCGACGGCGCTGTCGGCTGTCGTGAGGGGCTGCCGGGTGGGATGCGACTTTGGGCGTCCGAGCGGCTGTGGGTCGCCGTCGCGCCCGGCCCGGGGTCTGGAGAGCGGAGATCCCCTCAGTGAGGGGGAGGAGGGGAACCGGGCGCACCTGGTGACCCTGGGGTTCCGGCTCCTCCGCTCCGCGGCCGCGAACCCACCGCCGGAGGAAGTTGGTTGAAATTGCTTTCCGCTGCTGGTGCTGGTACGAGGGTATTGTCACAGCAGCGGCAACATGTCGACTGGGGACAGTTTTGAGACTCGGTTTGAAAAAATCGACAACCTGCTGCGGGATCCCAAATCGGAAGTGAATTCAGATTGTTTGCTGGTGAGTAGCACTGTTCTCTTTTGCTTGTCTGGGGTTCTGTATTTCCTTCCTCTTTCAGTCTAGTTAGCTGCAAAAGAACGTTTCAGGTGTGCAGAATCTTAGAAGACACTGATGTTTTCCCTGAAGAATCTTGGAGTACCACTGAAATCTTGTGCCGTGCCCTTATTTATCATATCGACTGGCTCTGTACTAACTGCTCTCTGAACTTTTGGCTCTGACTCATTTCATCGTTATACAAAAGATACTTATAAACCTCTGTTGCAGGCATCATATAAAGTTACCATGTCAAAGTTATTGTATAGTTTGTTGAATGGCAATCTTAGTAATGTTCATCATTCTGATAGGTTTGACAGTAAGATTGGAAAAGACTGCTGTCCATTTACAGCGATTTAGCTCCTTGAGGGTTTAGGTTTTAGACTTGGTAGTGACAATGGAGAATCGATATTGAGGAAGTGATTTTTGAGCCAAAATGTCATAGGTGATTTGAGTCTTAATGTTTTGCTGGACCATTAAGTGTAAAAATCCAAGATAACTGAATAGGTCATCACAATATTGACATCTTTTACAATATTGTTGGTTACAAAAGCACCTCACATGTATTTTATCATTAACTGCCTCTTTTGGTGGTGTGCTTAACATTGTAACTTATAAAACACTCTAAAGAAGTTTTTATGATATAAAAGGCCAAAATACAATTTTAAAAATTCTTCAGTGGTTGATAGCATGGACAATTATCTGTAAATAATTGGAGTTCTTTAATTTTGTCTATTTCCCCTAATAGTTATGAACTTTTTGTTTCTCCTTTTACTTTACTGAACAACTAAAGTTATGTAATAATTATTTTTTAGTCCAAACAAAACCACATAATCTCAGAAGTTGCAAGGAGTATGTAAATGGATAGTAATTCACAACCTTTTCAGGGAATTATCATTAGATGTACATAATATTTGGGATTAAGATTAGGTGAACTAAATAATGCCATTCAGGGGAATAATACCATTTTAAAATCTCATCTTGAATCAGAAGAATTATGTAGATCATTTAAAGTTAACATACATTTCAGTTACTCTAAATAGTTGTGTTTATTGTTTAACATATATGGTTCTACAGAAAAGTTTCTCCCCAAAACGTTCTAAATTACTCTAAGTATTCTTGACCATAAAGTAAAAGTTGTGGGTTGTATGTTTGAAATGGCTCACCCATACTATAGATGTTCTTCATGTTGAGAAACAGAAAGGAGAGTTGATGTTTATTACATTTTATTGAACATTTTATTGAATGAGAAAAGTGGAAGGAATTAAGCCATATTGGTGAGGATTTCTATAACTTTTAAGAATTCTAATTCATCTTTTAATATTTATCCAATTACCATGTATCTGATTTTATTTTGCTTTTTGATCTCCTTATTCCATGAAGCATCATCACAGGGAGGGTTTAGTAGTTTTGTGGGGGTTTTTTTTTGTTTTTTGGTTGTCTTCTAGCCTCTTGCCATAACTTCTTTTGGTGGGAACCTCATAGATTTATTGAAATGTGGAAGATACAAGGAAATACAAGTCATGGACTCTTTCCTTGAAAGTCCAACCTATTTAGAAAAACAAATCCTAATCACACACACACACAGAAACAAACACACAAAGCAGAATACTTCACAGATTGAGAAAATATGTGATAAATTTCAAATAATTGGTATAGGTAATATACACTCTTGGATATTGAAAGGAAGAACTCACTGTAAGTTGATAGAGCCAGACTATGCTTTATGATGGATGGATGGGATTTAGGTTGCTGGGCTAAGTTGTTTAGATTTTCTTTAGTGTATTGTGGCTATTAAATATTTATAAATAAGACTGTGCCGTGATGAATGAAAAAGATGAATCTGGTAATTGTGTGCAGGGTAGGTTGTGTGGAAAGAGACTGGAGATGGGGTGAGATTGGGAGTTTTTTTATTGTAATAGTCCAGAAATGATTGAAGCCCCAAAATTGGGGCATTAGAATGGGGAAGGAAGAATTGGTGGGATTTGATTGGCAAGGCCTGGTAGAAGAAGGAGCCAAAAAGAGAGAGAATAGTTAGATGATTCTAAAAATTTTAAGCCTTTTTTACAGGGAGACTGATGAAAACATGCGTGAAAACCACAAAGTTGGGTTTGGAAATCGCTTGGGAAAAATAGGCAACAGATAAGTTCAATTTTAGATTTGTTATGTTTGAGGGAATAGTGGGACCACCACAAAGAAATGATCTGTAGACTATTAGGGATATGAAACTGAGCTCATAATTTAAAGATAACAATTTAGAAATATTTCTTCCTAGACGCAAGTTAAAATTGACATAATGATAAAATGGTAAAAACAAGAGGAGTCAAGAAAGTAGGCAGTCAGGGCCTCTCAGAGTTAGGACAGCCAAATATCTTGGGGACCAAGACCTAAAAGAACATTTTGAAAAAGAGTGAGGAGGGTATAGCTCAGTGGTAGAGCGCATGCTTAGCATGCATGAAATCCTGGGTTCAATTCCCAGTACCTCCATTAAAATAAACAAGTAAATAAGCAAACCTAATTCCCTCTCTCCCCAAAACAACAACAAAAAATTCTTAAAAAAAAAAAAAAGAAAATAGTCAACAGGCAGATTGCTCCTCCCTCCACTCTTGCCCCTTGCAATCTTATAATCTTGGCCCTTTTTTCTGTTTAGTTCCAAAATTGTTTTTTGATAGCTCTTGGAATTTTATTATACTAAATCTGAACTTGGTAAAGAATGAATTTTCCTTTGGAGGCAAAATCCTTTTTCCAATTGTGTAGTATCTAGCATGGATTTTCTTTGCATGATACTTTATGTTTATCATTAAGCGTTGATTTATTCATTCAGCCATTCAGAATGTCCTACCAAGCAGCTTCACCTTTTTCAGCGAGTCTGTTCTTACTCTTCCCTGTCTGGACTTTGGACATCTCATGTACTGTAGGAACAGTACCCCTTTTAAATTGATTGCCTTTCTCTATTCATAGATTTTGGCCCTTGTCGGTGTATTTAACTGATACTTATTGAGTATATATTATGTGCCATGTGCAACACTCAAGTTCTAATGGTTTTTTTGTAATCTCAGAAAATAAAGTTGTCAAATTATGTTTATTTTCCACTTTCTTGACTTAGATCCACTCTTCAGAAATGGAAGTTCCTACACATCGTGGTTTTAGAAGAGTTTGCTGGCAAATGTCTTTTAAGTTGCCCACAAAGAAAACAGCTTTTTTTGTTGTTGTTGAGTTAGTAGTGATGAGTATTAGTAGTTAAAAAGTAATGTAGCTCGGAGAAGCCCGTATAAATAGCTTCTTCACTTTTCTTGAACATATAATTTAAGAACTAGATAAGTCCATTTTTCATATTGCAAATATAAATGCTAAAATAGACTGCAGATACTAAGGTAATATTATGGTAATTATTCACTTGTTTCCTAGATTATCCAAATTACTCAACGTTGGTTTTCTATAAGTCAGTTTCTTCCCTGTATCCTAATGGTTCTCTTACTGTCCATGTTATAGTTTATAATGATTATCAAGAGCTGTTTTCCTTTCCCAACTTTGTTTTAAACTTTAGAATTATTTTATCTAGGACTTGTTTAACAAGTTTTGAGTACTTCTGAAAACAGTAAGGGATGGAGTTTATGGTTAATTTTTCCAGAGGAAAAAATGCCTATGATTTGTAAACTAAAAAGGAAAAACAAAGAGAAGGTTAGGTGTATATTTGTCTTGAAGTTTGACATACATTTCTTGAAAATACAGCTGTCTTGACTGTAGCATCTTTAGCACACTGCTTCAGGATGTCAGTTAAGAGTATGACTTTTTCCTAGTTTTTGTTTAGCTGGTGGAGGTGTAGCAATGGGTGGAAAGCATGGGGGGAAGGGAACCAGTAACAGTGCGTACTGAGTTCTAACACTGCTGTCTCCTTTGTACAGATTTGTTGCTACCATCTTTCGTTAGTCATAGTTTTTTTGAATGTAAAAGGCAAATGTAAGTAAAGTTTTGAGTGTTTGTTTTTGAGTTTTTCTTCCTTTAAATTCTCTTTTTCTGGACTTCCTTGACCTAGTGTCTTCCTGTCTTTTCATTGCTGACTTCCTTTTTTCTCGGCCTCAATCTTGGGGCTATAATACCTTTCTCTTCACCTTTCTTGGAGAATTATCCGTTCTTACATCTTCAGCTGCTATCATCTCTGTACCCATGATATCCAAATCTTAATTTTTTAATCTTTTTTTATTTTAAAATCCTAAATATCTGACTGTATACTAAGCATCTCTGCTTGGATGTCATGTTATTATTACTCAAATTCCTCAAATTCCCAAATAAGCTTTGTCTACATAACTTACTTGTTTCATTATTAATACTACCAATATGCCTGTCACTCAAGTGGAACTTCTGATGTGAATTTTGACAGTCCTAGGTCACATGTTGGGTTATTTCAAAAGATTGTGGCTAGCATTCCAGATTCTAGATTATTGCTGTATAGTTCCTCTTGGTAGCCTCACAGTTGAATTGATTACATTTGGGATTATATTACTGATGGTGGAATGAAAAGATTTGAGGTTATTAAATCTTTGGGCCTTAAAGCTATATGCTTGCTGGTGTTCACAATTTATAAGTTAATGGGTGTTACCAGTATCAGTTGCATATCTGGTTAGTTTGGACCAGACTGTTTTGATGTTAATGTGTTGCAAGATTTTTTTCAAAAAATAAGTTACTTCATTCATTCAGCAAATCTTTGTGTAGGGGCTAAACCTGGATTCAAATGTAGGTTCTGCCATGTACTTACCGGATGATTTTAGGTGAATTATTTTAACCTCTCAAAGCTTCTTTCATCTTCAGGAAAGTGGAGGGATAGTAGTACTAGATCATCATAAGGATTAAACAATATGGATGAAGCAGTTATCACAGCGTATGGCATTTAGTAAGCATTTGTTAACTGGTAACTGTGATTTTTATCTTATTTATAGTATTCCTGTTTTGTGCTAGTCACTGTGCTTAGGCTGGAAGTTGATGTCTGTTGTCTTCTCTAAATGCAGAGTAATTTATCTGGCACTTCAAGCCATGTCTGTAAATTCATAATCCAGCTGTACTTTACTGAAGTGTCCAAGCCAATTGTTACTGAAAATAGAGACATTTAGATGGGATTTAGTAGAACAGGGAGAAATAAATATTTATTCATTTAGTCATGATTTATAACATACCTAATTTGTGCCAAGGACTTAGACTGACAAAAAAGACAGTTGGGAGCTGGTTTGGGAGATTGAGTTATTTTACTCTCTCTCTGTGTACCTTATACTTTCACCATGTGTTCTGTAAATAGGCCTTCTTGCGCTGCAAGAACCCTGTGGGTGTACAGAGAGGTGGCTCAGAGTAACAGCTGAGACATGAATTGGGCCATTCATTAATCTCTTGAGTCAGAAATGTTTTTAATCCAGAAGAAGGAACTACATATAGCATTTTATAATGAACAAAGAGTAAATTCTCCATTTTAGATTAGATTTTGCATAACTTTACAGTTTAGTTTTGTTTCATGATTATAAGTTTTGATATTATGTTTATATGGTAAAAACTAGAGATTCTGTTATATATGACAGAAAGGCCCACATATCACGAAATATTACATATGGAGTTCTGTTGCTGAAGGTAGTCTAGTGGCTCCTCTTCCCATTCCCATCCCCACTGAAAAAGAGGTACATCCATTTAGTTTAAGCCCAGAACATAGCTGATGGAAACCCCACACGTGTGTACAAGAAGATGAAGAGATACTGCTGCATTTCACAATGGAAAATGTTTTTTTAGATATCCTGTTAGCTTGGTATAGTGAGAAGAACACTGGGCTGGAAATTCAGAGCATTGGCATATCCTTGTTTTGCTATTAACTCTTTGTGTAACCAAGTAAATCTTTTTTCTTACCTAGGCTTCAGTTTCCCCAATTAAGTGTTGGGCTGTATAGTTGCTGTTGTCCATTGTGTCTCTGAAAATTCTATAAGTCTTTGTTTATTATAATTCCATAAAAACTTTAAAAGTTGTGTTATTGATTGATTATTTAGGAAGGAAAATTAAAAAGTTAAATGATGTTGGGGTAGAAGTAATAGAATAGGAACCATCTTTGGTGTTATTTTTCAGCTAGTTCTGTATAGCCATAGAAGATCATCCTGAAATAATTTTTAATTGTTATATTTAGCACTTTTTCTTTTTTTTTGCATTTGTGACTTGTGTCGTAATTGTAGGGGATTGTACTTTTTGAAAAGAGAAAGTAGTAATTGAGTTACTCATTTGTATATATTCATTGTACTAGTTTACTTCTCTAAAGTATCTGCCCTGTTTGGGACTGTGAAGTAGTAAGAGTACATTTTCATTACAGATTCTAAACAATTAGTAGGAAGTTAGGTGTTCAAATTAATGTCCAAAGTTTGATGTCTTAGGTGAGAGGTTGTCTTATGTTTGTATCATAGTTTAAAGGGTAAACTAACCTGTATCCCTCTTTATTCCTATGTTTATTTATTTTTATTATTTAACTTTAATTTTATCGTTATTCTCTTACTTTATTTATAGTCTTTATTCCACATTTCCCATACTGACTTTTGGCAAGAAATTGAAATTTTTTCTCAGATTGTTCTGTGGAATTAATTTTGAAATAATGGACCACAGTTAACTCTTCTTTTTTCTCTTTGCTGTTATTCATTCATTCAGCAAATGTTTATTTGGTGTGTACTGTGTGCTAGATATTCTCACAGGCACTGGGGACACCATGGTGAGTAAAAACAAAGGGCCCAGCCTTCATGGAATTTATAGTTGTAGGAAAAGGATAAATTATGAGCAGATAGGAGTGGGGTAATGCTTGAAAGGGAGGTGAGAGATATGATCATGTCTTTCCTTTAAAGTTTGGGGTATATTTAAAGACTTGTGGTAAGGTAGTCTGAGTGTATAATTTTCAGATATGAGTCTGTAGACTGTCTGTACTGGATTCACTTGAGGACTTATTAAAAATGGAGCCTGGGTTCATGCCCAGACAAACAAAATCAGAATTTTTGGGGATGAGTCCTAGGATTCTGCATGAGATGTGGATTCTTAGAATGCTTAAGTTTGAAAGCTGTGGCTGTAGTGGAAAGAACATGGATTTTTGTTTTGTTTGGTAATTTTATAAATGAAAAATTTCGAACCTACACAGAAGCAGGGAAGCAAACTCCCATTACCCAGATTCTGCAGTTTTCAAAATTTTGTCACACTTGTTTTATCAATCACCCTTTTTCTTGCCAAAATATTTTAAAGCAAATTCCAGATGTTGTCATTTTATCTTTACATATTTCAATAAGCATCTCTCAAAAAATTTTTTTTCTTACTTTACCACAATGACCATTATTATGTCTAACAAAATTAAAAGCTCCTTGGTAACATTACTTCCCAATTTATATTCACATTTCTCTGGTTATCTAAAATAATACCTTTTTTACAGTTGCTTTATTGGAATCTTGAACCAAAGTCTATGTATTTCTTTTCTTAGGTCTCAATGTAAAGTAGTTTCCATCCCCCCCACCTTCTCTCCCACCCCCACCCGTTGTCTTGCTGACAAAACTAGGTCATTGGTACCATACAATTTTTCACATTCTGGATTTTTCTTTTTATTTCCTTGTGACGTCATTTAACCTGCTCCTGTATCTCCCATATTTCCTGTAAGTTGGCAGTTAGATCTAAAAGCTCGATTTAATTATGTCAGCTTTTTAGTCAGGAGTATTTCATATATTGTATTTTCTTTTGCATCACATCAAGATGCATATAAAATCTGGCTTGTTCACCTGTTAGTGATGCTGCGGCTGATCAGTGTGTTCAGGTGGTGACAGTATGTAATAACTTCCTTTGTAAAATCCTTTATCAACCTTTCATCTAATGGTTCCAATCCATTTATGATTTTTAGCTGAAACAGTTATTTATTAGGAAAAGCAAAATAATGGTTTTCTAATTATATCATTCATTTCACATTTATTAACTGTAGTTCTTCTGTTAAGAGAACATAAGAATTTTAGAACTGTCACTCATCTGTAGGAATACTTGCTTATCATGAACTAGAGCTCATAAAGTACAGGACAAATGCATCAGTCTTTCCCTTTAATTACCACTTTTCAGAGTAAGGTATTTTGGAACCTTAGTGTGCTAGACCTAGTGCAAATTGAGTATTTAAGGGAAATTTAAGAAAGGGGCTATTTTATTTTCAAAGGTATCGACAATATTTAAAGAAATCAGTGGGGATAGTGCAGTACCCTGGCCAGCTTTTTATTTAGTTGTGTGATCTTAAACAAGTTATCTAACTTCTTTTGAGCCTAAATATATTTAGTCTGCAAAATGAGAATCATGATAATATTTACTTCATGGGTTTAATCATGAAGACTAAGTGGAGTAATTTATATGCAAATACTGTAGTTTCATCCAGGTGTTAACAGGTACTCCTTTCCTTGTTCTACCTTTATATTACAGATTTGATGAAGGTTCCAGTGTAGTTAGAAATACGAGTATTGGATGGAAACTTGGGAGAAGAGTGGAGTGGGATTCTTTGTTTGAAATTTTTCTTGAATCTTTGCTGTTATTGCTGCCCTACCCAAGTTCAAGTTTTCAGCCCAACATTCTGCTAGGACACCCTGGCAGTTTGCTGATGTATTCCATACTCTATCTTTTATTTTTAAACTTCGGTGCGTTTTGTCTTGTCGCCGTAGTTTATCTATTTACTTAGTCTTAATTCCTACCATTCTCCAAAATAGACTGTTTGTTCCAGGTGGATTTTCTCACTTTCCACAGTATGTTGCCTGGTAGGAAAGAGCAGCCTTCACTCCCTGTAAGTTCTCCCCCATGTCCTCCTTGCCAATTTTCTCATCTTTATAGTCTAACATAAGTCAACTGTGTTATACTGTTATTTTCTTTCTTGAAATCATACAGTATTTATAATCTGTCTCATGTAGTTTAGAACTTGATCAGAACTATCTTGTATGAGTCTTAGTGTTTGTCTTACCTCTCTAATGAGAATTTCTTGAGGGCTTAGTAATTCTGGACATTATTATTCAATTAATACTTGTTGATTGCTGTGAATGATTACCCTCCTCCCTACCCCCATTCCTCTGATCTTTCTCTGAAGTAGTTAAGACTGTCAAGTTATATATGATAGATCTCAACTTGAACTTTCCTAGGCAAAAAATTTATAGATTCAGGGAAACCTGATCTCATTAAAAGGAAAGATTCACTTGAACTTCAGTAAGAACTGGAACTTGGGCCTCAAATGCAAGCAAGCCTCTCTTTATTCTCTTATTCTTTCTTTATGTTGTTATTCTCTCCGATTGTAGATTAATTTTAGTCACTTGTGGAAAATATGGTTGCCCAGAGCACTAGAGCTTTATAGCTAACAGCTTTAGCTTCAACCACTGACTAAATCTTGGAGTCTCAAATCCAGAGCTCCGGAGCCAAAGGTGCATTGGTTCAGCTTGGGTCGGGCACTCACCCCTAGACTAATCTCTTGTGATAAGGATCACATGAGAACTGTGAGAATGGGGAGGCAGTTCCCAGGAAAATGAAAGCAGTGGGGCAGGGCAGACTATAACATAAGATGTTCATTATTCCACTCCTTCTCCCTTCCCTCTTTTTTTTTTGACCTTGGATAAGTCTGTGAAATGGAAGTAATAATAATTTATTTCATAGTGTGGTGGTAAGCATTAAATGTGATCATCTATAAAGCAATAGTGTAAGCAGAAGATAAATGGCTGCCCCTGGCTCCCTTTGCCCTCATGCCCTGTGCTCATCTGGCTGGGCCCCAAAGCTTTTTTGCCTGTAGGAGTTTATCCGGCCACTCCAGGTTGTGAGCTGGTCCTTTGGCATTATCCCACTCAGCCCCAGCCCCCATAAAGAGAATGAAGAAGTTATAAACCTCATATAGCTTTTCTCATGTGGTTTTAGAGTAAATATTTATTATAACTAAATGAATTATAACTATAACCTAAGTAAAAGCAGTGTGCTTGTTCTGTAACTGCGGCGTTCACACTCAGAGCCTTCCCCTTCCTTTCGGTCTTCGCGGCAGAGTAGCCGCTGAGCTCAGTTCATTGAAGGCTGTGGGCCATTGGAGACCCTGCTCCTTTTTACCTGTGTTAGTCAGGAATCTTTGCTGTAAAGGACTGAAAACCCAACCCAAATTAACTTAGTGAACAATGTTTATTGCCTCTGAATACTTCATAGGTAGACTCTAGCTTCAGGAAAGTCTTTTTTTCAGGGCTTAAATGATGTGACTGGGAGCTGGTTTCCAAATCTACTTCTTCACTGTTACGTCCCTTCTCAGATACATAACTCCTTGTGATTATGAGGTGCCTGCTATTAGCTTCCAAGACTCCTTGTTCAGGTACAGTGGGAAGAAAAAGTCTTTTCTTCTAACCTTCAAATAGAGTTTCTAACTCATCTGGCTAACTCAGGTCACGTGCCCATATCCAAAGCAGTCACAGGGTGAAGAGTGGTCTGACGGTAAAAGTAGGCCTAGGCCTCCACTCTGCTCCCATCTCAGAACCTAGGGTGGGTCGGCTTATCCTGAGATGGAGTGTTAGAATGCATGAGGGAGGGGTGGAAGCTGGAGTTCAGTTTCCAAGATAAAGGGAAATGACATGCTCAGTGGTCCCAAACAAGAAATGTCTGCTACGTTAGATGGAGACTCCTCATCAAGAGAAACCCAAGTTATGATAGTTATTCTTCCTTCTCTTTTTTGGAAATGACTTTTTTTTTTACTAAATTGTTAAGCTATCTGACATTACAGTTAGAATAACTATTGTTAACTAGTTGCCAAAGACCACCAACTTACCACCACAGCTGGGATAACATTTGGTCCTTTAACAAAAGGATGCCTGTACACTGCTTTGCCTTAATGATAAGTCTTTGGGTGACTTAGTGAAAGATTTCTAAATGCCTGCTCGTAGATCAACCACATCAAAAGCAAATACAGATTCTTGCAGGCCTCAGCAGCCTCATCATATGAGGACTGGAGTTGGGAGATGTAGTATGCTGAAATTTGTGTTCTTAACAGGGCCTAGGTGATTGCATAGCCAGGTCTGGGAAGGACTAAATAGTCACCAAGTAGCTAGACATTATACCTCCTGCATGCACCTCACTTGGGAATCTGCTGTGAGGAAAACAAAACGAAGTAGGATTGGATAGGAAAAACTTGCCTTCCCTTTAAGAAATTATTTTCTCTTTTTAAATTTTTTTTCTTAAAGAAAAAACAAGTTATATGAAAAAGAATGAGCATGTTTTGAAAAAGCTGGCTTTGTTTTATTTTGTTTGGTTGATCTGATTGGGGGGAATCTGATAAAGAATCCAAATAGTGTTACCCTCAATCATCATTGTAACTCCCTAGTACCTTGTTCCTTTGCAGCTAGAAGGAAGAGACCTGCTGTTTTCTTAGATACTTGAAGAAATTGTTTAAATGTAAACAAGCTATGAAAAAATAGTTTTATTATATTAAATAAATTTTTTTTTTACAAATTCAAAAGAGATTGGAAATTTACTGTTCCTATGAGATTAAAATTTTTTCCTAAATGAACACACATTTTAACTGCTTAAATAGCTCTTAGGCTTCTGAGCTATTATATATTGAGATATTGATGCTTAACATGTAAACTCCATGAAAGTAGGTATCTGATTGTCTTGTTCACTGATGTATCACTAGTTCCTGGAGCAGTGCCTGGCATATTTTAAGTTTTCAATAAGTATTTGTTGTTGAATTACTAGAAAATGTCTTTTTTTGTTAGTTTCTATGATGAAAGCCAAGAATGGCTGAGGTTAAGAGATATGGTGTAATTGGTAATTTATTTAAATATAAGCTGTATCTATTCTAGGGGGATAATATATTTAGAAACTATTAAAAATATGTATAAAGATGTAGATGGGTTCCCCCCATCCTCCAATATCTCTGAATTGTAGATGAGAGACTAAAAGCCAATAATGTTTATTTTTATAAGACTTTGCACATTCATTATTTAATCTTTACAACAGTCCTGTGGGCTGGGTGGGTGATGCAGATATTATTCCCACATTATTAGTGAAATTAAACCTTAGAAAAGATAAATGAATTGCCTAATAGCATATAGTCAGTGAGTGACAGGCTTTGTGATGCTTAGTCTGCAGTGGAAAGAGCACCAAAATTGTAGACAGCATGCCACAAAGAGAAGTGTTTCCACAGCACCGAGGGAAGTGCTTTGTACACAGAATGCACTAAGTGAAAAATATTTAAATTGAAAATTATGGTGATAGGTAAAGAATGGAGTGGGGAAGGTGAGATATGTAATAGTAGGGAGAAGATATTACTGAGTGTTTTTGCCCATTTTCTAATCAGGTTGTTTTTTATTACTGAGTTTTGAGAGTTCTTCAAGTATTCTAGTATGTGTGGTTTACAGAAACTTCCCCCAACATTTGGCTTGTCTTCTCATTCTCTTACCTGGATCTTTTGCCTAGCAAAAGTTCTTATTTTTGACAAAGTCTAATTTATCAAATTTTTTTAATGGATTATAATTTTTGTATTGTCTCAGAAGTTTTTACCAAGTTGTAGATCTCAAAGATTTTACCCTGTTATTTTTGTAAAAACTTTGTAACATTTAAATCAGTGATTCAGTTTGAGTTAATTTTTGTAAAAGGTGTTGTATTAAGTATTATAAGTAATCTAGAGATTATCTGAAGTATACAGGAGGATCTGTGTACCAAATATTCAAATACCATGCCATTTTATTTTAAGGGGCTTGAGCATCTGTGAATTTTGGTATTTGAAGGGGTCCTAGAACCAATCCTCCACAGATACTGAGGGAGTACTGTATGTCTGTCCTTCCATGAACAGCACACCGCCTTGATTATGTCTGTCTTTCCATGAATAGTATACTGTCTTGATTATTGTACCTGTGTAAGTCTTAAACTTGAGTAGCGATTATTCCTCCACATTATTCTTTCAAAATTGTTTTAGCTTTTATAGTTCCTTTGCTTTTTCATACAAATTTTTAGAAAAATCTTGCCTATATCTGCAAAAACTCTTGCTGGGATTTGATAGCAATTGTGTTAAACCTATATGTCAATTTGGGGAGAATGAACATCTTCACTATGTTGAGTTTTCCAATCCATGACCATCATATATCTATTTACTTAGATCTTTTTAAATTTCCTTCATCAGTGTTTTGTAGTTTTCAGCGTAAGTCCTGTGCATGTTTTGTTAGGTTTATACCTAAATATTCCTTTTTTATTTGAGTAAATGTAAATGGCATTGCATTTTAATTTTGGTTTCTTCATGTTCATTGCTAAAATATAGAAATACATTTGATTTTGCATGTTGATTTTATGACCTTGTGGAACTCACTTATTAGTTCTAGGTGTTTTTTTTGTTTGTTTTTGTTCTGTAGCTTCCTTGTGGTTTTCTGCATAGACAATCATATCACCTGTAAATATGGGCAGTTTTATTTCTTCTTTTCTGATCTGCATGCCTTTTATTTTCCTTACTTTTATAAGCTGGCTGTGAGTTCCAGTGCTATATTGAATAAGAGTGGTGAGAGAGGACATCCTTGCCTTGCTCTTGGTTTTTGAGGGATATCATAGTCTTTTACCATGAAGTATGATGTCAGTTTTAGGGGTTTTCTTGTAGATGTTCTTTATAAGTTGAGGAACTTCAGGTCTATTCCTAGTTTTCTGAGAGTTTTTTTCATGAATGGGTGTTGGGTTTTATAAAATACTTTTTCTGCATCTGTTGATACCATGTGATTTTTCTTCTTTAGCTTGTTCATGTAGTGAATTACACAAGAAGAGAACTTGTAAGATTTACTCGCAGCAACTTTCAAATACACAGTACAGTATCGTTAACTGTAGTCACTGTGCTGCACATGATGTCCCCAGGACTTACTCATCTTATAAATGGAAATTTTCAAGCCCCAATTTTGCAACTAAGACCTCTTTCCATTCCAGGCCCATATCCCTTCTCAGAGCAACTAACGCCTATCATTGCCCTTGTGTGTGTTTGTGTGTTGGAGTGTGAATGGGGGGACTGGACATCACTGTGGTGGAAAGTGGAAGCCTCTTCAGGCTTGAGTCATTCTTGGCTCAGGGGTCTTCATAAAATGAGGTGATCATCACTCTGCTTTCTGAGCTGCTCATGCAAGCTGGAGAAGGCTTCAAAAGAAAGAATGCCTTTCCAATCAGAAGTCTGAGAGCTTTGATAGGCATGTGCTTCTACAACCTTTCTTTGACCCCCAGAGCTTTTGAAAAAGTCCCTTGGGACCAAAACACTTGCATCACAGTGGTAGATGCCACTGGTTTTATCCTGGGCAGCTTATGATGTACTCTTATGTTCCAGAATTAAAATTTAAAAGTAAGTTTCATCATATCCTTCCAACCAAATGGGGAAAACAGATTTCTTTATCTGTAGTGCTTTTGTGTGTATTTCTTTGTATAGCTTTTTTATTGATTCCTCTAGGTATTGAATTAGACATACATAACATTTCATTTGATTGGTGTTGACATTCTACTAGTCTGAGTGAAGGGTAGAAGTCTTATCTCCTTATGTTCCTTCACCCTCCTAGTTTATAATACATTCATCTTTAACATCTCCTTATATACAGTTGAGAAACAATCAGGTAATATTAAAGTTTTTGCTTCAGCTTTCAAGAAAATGAAAATATATTGCGTTTTCCCATGTTTTCACTTTCTCATTCATTCTTCCTGATATCCCAGAATTTTGTCTTTTATCACTTTCTATTTGAAGAATTTCTTCTAATATTGTACATCAATAGACTTTAATTAAAATAAACAATTTCCTTTAACCATTGTTTTAGGATAGGTCTGCTTGTAACAAATCTGCTAGTTTTCTGTCATGTGAGACTATCTTTTTTTTTCTGGATATAGAATTCTACTTGATAGTTTTTTGTTTTTGTTTTTTTGTTGTTGTTGCTTTTTAGTTTGGATTTCTTTGGGTATGTCCTGTTTCCTCAATCTATAGGTTTACGTCTTTTGCCAAATTTAGGAAATTTTTAGCCTTCATTTATTTTAATCCTTCGTATTCTCATTATCTTTCTTTTCTGCTAGACCTCCAGTGATACAAGGGTTAAATCTTTTGTTATAATTTCACAGATCTCTGAGTCTCTGTTCATTCTTTTTTTCCCCCCATAATCAACGTGTGATCTTACAAAAATTTGTATAGGAACTTTAAGAAGATAACAGTGAGCTGGGTTTTTTTGTTTTTTTTTTTTATGTTCTTATACTACTACTAACTAAACATATGGCATGTTTTATTTTTCCCCAAAGAAACAAATCAGACACTTGAAAGAATAATTTAAAAAACAAACTCCCCCAAAACAAAATTGAACTGTTTGAACTTTTTCAGTTATTCATGCCACAGAATGTCTAACTTGTGTTCACTCATTCCTAAAACTGTTAAAGTGATAGAGGAAAATTCTCTTTGAAATTATCCATGAATATGTTGCTATGACTTATTAGGGTGTATCAGTGTCTATCAATGGCTGTATGTGGTCGTTACTGCTATTATCCTTATTTTACAGGTGAGAACATTGAGGCTGTGGAGGGCTAGATAACTTGCTCAAGATCATGTGACTATTAAGTGTCCTAGATTGGAATATGACGCCGTATCCTTTTAACAGGGTACCGTTTACATAGAAGTATTTTTCTATTTTATAAGGTTGGTGTCTCAGCTTTGTATCTTAATTCTGCACTCTCTTACAGTTTTTGGAACCTCACGTTATCATTTGTCTTCTATAAAAATATGTCTCTTCTATCTAAAGGTTTAAGTTTAAAGTCTTGCAGGCTTCTAATCTTCATTTCTTTTGGCCATTATTTCGGTTGTTCTTTTCCATTAACTTTTCTAGTGACTATAATCTGGTTTATGCCCTTTCCACTCTGAGAAGCATTCTGCTTAAGGTTGATAGTGACCCTTTTTCAGTTATTTCTTGAAGGACCTCACACCAGCCTCTCCTCTAGGCCTAGAGTCTGTTGCACATCTCTACCATAATCTCTTGCCTCAGGTGTCTGTGAGTTTATGGTAATCTGTAGCCCCCACTACTTTCTCTGCCTGTGTTCTGAGTCATACAAGCCAGAGATGGGGTCCTTGAGGCATCCCCCAGTCAGGTTAGGAGAGACATGCCCAAGAGTTTACGTGTCTGGTCTTACTCTGCTTCCTCGAGTTCAAGGTGGGGGAGGTAGGAACCAGTCCACCACCTGCTCAAGACCAAGACTGCCCCCGCTCTGGGAGAGGGTGGAGCAACAGTGAGTAAACATGTCACAAAACTTTCCTGCCACTTGAATACGGCTTTTACTTGATTGGACATTGGTTTGGTTGCTCAAAACCTTTGTTTTCCTGAGCTCTTAGAAAATTGGTTCAGAGAGCTTCTAGGGTGGGTTTTTTTTTTTTTTTTTCTTTTAATGTTTCTGTAGAGAAAGAGGGTTTGGAGCTTCCTAGTCCACCATTTTGCTGATGTCCAATAGTGACTTAAAAAAAAAATCGTGGCAAAGCATACGTAACATGTAACTTAACCGTTTTTATTATTTCTAAGTGTACAGTTCAGTGGCATTGCGTTGTTCACAGCCATCATCAGTGATATTTTAACTATAAATTATTTGGCTTCTTTTGCATTTTTTGTTCTATTTGACCTCTCTGTGGCATTTTGCTCTGCTTTTAACTTCCTTTTAGAGTTATCTCAGCTATCATGATGCTGTTATGTCTTCAGCTTCCCTACTCTGACTGCTCATTTTTGTTGCTTACCCCTCAGATGTTAATGTTTCCAGGATGCAATTATTCACTTTTTCCATTTTCCCTGTGTTTATACTCATTGGGTAATTGCATCCGTTGTCATGGATTTAAGTGTATTCTCATGACTTCCAAATCTGTATCACAGTCCAGTCTCTCTGTTAAACTCATATTTTCAACTGACATCTAGTTATCCATAAAATGGTTTTCTACAGGGACCTCAAATTCAATATATCTAAAATATTTATCTTTTCTCCTCAAACTGTGTTCTCTGCCTTGGCTAATGAAGTCACTATGTACTCACCTAAACTAGAAACTGTATAATTTTTCTAATTATATAACCATTCTTAATCCTTCCTGTTCCTCTTTCAGTCATTGACCAGGTTCTTTTGCTTCTAATGTTCCATTCCTGTTGCCCCAGCTTGGTTCAGATTTGTCTCTTTTTGTGCTTGTATTACCACAGTAGCCTAATTGCTCCCTTTTCCACCTGTTTCTTTCTGTTCTAATTTATCATCTTTATCATTGTCATACTTACATAAAATAAAAACTAGTCATGTTACTCGCCCTCCCCCCAAAATTCCTGTGGTTCCAAATGGACATCATAAGATAAATACTGAAATTCTTAGCATGGTATGTTCCACCTTAATACACATCCTGTAACCCATCTTCAAGCGTTGTCTTCTGCATCTCCTCACCCTTATGGAAGGAGAGCATCCTATTTTCATTCCTTAAATTCTTCTTGCCTTTCTTCTCTCTAGATTGCCTTGCCCCACCTCCAGCTTATTCTTTGTAAGTTCTTTTCTTTAAGGATCAACTCAAATTCCATCTCCTGTATGAAGCTTCAGTGGGTTAAACAGTGTTTTCTCTGTGTAGTATCTACTTATAATACTGAAGATCCTGTATTATTTACTTTTACCAGAAAACTCCCAGGAAAAGGATGTATTTTACTATTATTATTATTATTATTATTATTATTATTATTATTATTATTATTATTATTATTATTATTATTATTACTCTTTTTGTTTTTCTACAGAGGAGGAGGAAGACTTAAATATACATAAATAATTATAACATAACAAATACAATAATTCCTGTAATAGGAAGCACATAGGAGGTGTTTATTAAGTCTTCTTGGAGTGCTGGGAAAGGCAGCACAAAGTAAATGACATTTGAGGCAGTTTGAATACAAGTGATATTCACATTCCAACTGGAGAAAGAGGAGGTGCAAAGGCAGTGGGGTAGAGTGAGCATGGTCTGTGTGGGGGATGGCTGGTACACACTGATACATGCATGTAGAGAAAACGAGGCTGGAAGGGTATAGTTTGAGACTGATCGGGAAGAGCCATTGTATGTTTTGGTAAATATTTGGAGTAATTTATTTTTTGTACTATAATTGTCCTAGGGGGCGTTGGCATGTATATAGTAATGCCACACTGGTTAAACAGATTTTCATTGTATTTAACATCAGAAGTTGTTAAAATTCCCTGAGGAAATTGTTTTCATTTTCATATCAGTGCTTAATTCTGAGAAGTTCCTTATCTTTTTACTTAGCGGAGAGATTTACATGTACCCAAAATATTTTAAGTGGTACATCCTCTGTCATCAAAAGTTTGACAGCAGTCAAAAAAAAAAAAGTCAACCTATTTTAGAAGCAGTTTGGTTTTTAGAAGCCTTGGTTTTACTGCCATAGTTTCAATGGATTTTTTGGTAGTTTGTCAAAAAAGAATGTCTAGGTTTAGAAAAGTAACCATTTAGATTTTGAAATTTTGCTTAAAAATGAATGTTTTTATACTTTGTGTATTTTTCTTTCCTAGTGCCATTATAGTCTCATACCTTATAACAAACGTATTATTCCTAACAGATCTAATTCTAAATGACATATTACATGAGATTCTTACTTTTGTAATTCAAAACTATGCACAGACTAAAGTTTGCAGCAGTGTTCAGTTGAATGATTTTCTTCTGCTTCTCCTTTGCTTAAGCACTGTTGTGAGATAACACAGCCGGTGCTTTTCCCCCTCCTAATACCAGTGATTCTTAAGAAATGTGAAATGTCCTTTCTTTAGAGATTCTTTTAAAATGTTATACTTGTTGTTAATTACACTTGCCTTTGTGTGTTTATGTGAAAGTACTTCTCCAATGTGTCTAGCTTTTTTCAGAATACACCGCTTAACTAGTCTGCTGTCATTGTTTAGCTGCAAGTAGCAAAGAATTTAATTATGGTTGGATATAGACATTCTTTACCTTGTGTAGCTTCTCCACAGCTTCAAAGTGGAAGCCCGAGTACCCGTCCCCAGCCCCAGTGTCTTGACTCCCTTTTCTCTGTTGATATATGCCTTAGATTATGCTAGAAGAATACCTTCTTGCCCATTTTATTTCTCTGATAAAAGGCATATAATCTTTGCGTATAGATGATACTGAAAAGCCATACACTGTTTCTGGCTGCTGTAAAAGTGTTCAGTGATAGGTCCAAACATCTAGTGACCAAATACAATTAGTGGAGGCAGCTGACTTTCTATTAAGATGTGCACAATTGAATTCTATGGTCACGCAAAAGTCAGATGCCTTTTGTTAAAAAAAAATTTTTTTTTTATTAAATCGTATATGGGATTACTATGCTGGGAATGGTTTAACATCATGACCTAAGATTTACTCTTAAGGTTTTATGACCACATGACTGAAATATCTATTTTCTCTTAATGTCATTTCTATCAATAGTGATACTAACTTGTAGAACTTTCAAATGTCAGCTAGAGAAATAAAGGAAAGAGTGGGAAGTAGGACTGTCTAAGGGCCAAACACTTGATGTACTTTGCTTGTTTAACTCTCACAAATCCATTCTGAGTTGTAGTTAGTTATCCCCATTTTACAAAAGAGAAAACTGAGGCCCAAAAAGGTTATATGACTTGCCCTCAACTGTAATGTGTAAATATACTATTTTTTTCTTCACAGTGTTTTTGCTTTATTTTTCATGGTTGAATTCTTTTGACCCATCTGTAATTCATTTTATGATGAATATAACTCAAAAAACGTTCTCCTGTAGTGCTGTCCAGTTATACAAACATTTATCAAAAAGTGACACTTGTTGTCAGCCCCATCTTGTCCCTGGCCTCACTATTTGAATAGCCAGGTCTCTTTCTTTCAATGCAGCAAGTCCTATAGCTGATGCATTGGTTAATGCTATTAAAATTCAGCAGCATTTATTGAACTCTTACTGTGTAGTTTAGTAAGGATGCTTTTACTCACAAGAGATAGATAATTCATTTAAACCATAAGGAAAGTTTATCTCAAGAAAGCATGGGAAGAACAGGCTCCAGTGTAGATTAATTCAGTGGTTCAGCAAACATCATTAGAGACCCAGCTTTCTAACATCCTTTGGCTCTGTTGTCTGTGTGTGTTTGGCTTTGTCCCCTGCCAACTTCCTTGAGGCTACAAGGTGGCTTCGGTTGTTTAAGGTGTCACATACAGATATGACAATTCCTCATGAAAGGAGAGACTATGTCTTACATGGATCTCTTTCAAGAGAGAAGAAACTTTTCCCAGAAACCTGTCTGTAGGTTTTCCCTCATTTTTCATGTGCCAGCTTATTACCATGTGCATGTATTTAAGCTGAACATTGGCAAGAGTAATAGGCCTTCATGTTTGGCCTCGATTAGACTAATCAGAAGTGACCTCCTGGACCTGGGGAAGGTCTCTCCCTCTTTGGAAGCCTCCTAGTCTCATGGAGGAGAGTGGATGTCCTGAAAAAAATCGAGGGCTAGTTAAGAAAAGGTAGAAGGGGGAAATAACTGTTGGTTGGAGAGCCAACAGCATCTGCCATGCTATAAGTAAAACATGGTGCTGAGTTCTGGGGCTTAGCTGAAGTCTAGCTGTGAAGATTAAAGTAAAAAGTAACTCTATTATAAGGGGAACTGTTGGTTTTAATAGGTAGTTTGGGGAAGGTCGTGCAGAAGAGGGAGTAGTGGTGTATTAGAGACAACAGTATTTTAAGCCAGAACAGTAGGTCTGAGTCCTAACCAGTGTATTTTCTGGTTGTAATTAGAAGAATGAATGACTTGTGATTTTCTATTAATTTTTGAACAGTACATCTTGGATTTAAATATATATGTTTATTCTTAGTTCCTAACTTCATTTTAAAGAGGTTTAGGATTTCTAAATCCTGTTTTTATTATAGGTATGTTTATTTGTATAACTACTAGACTGAGAGTTAGTATTTTGATTGTAACACCTCTTACTAGCTAGCTGTGAGGCACTGGACAAGTTAGTTAATATTTCTGATTGTTATTTGACTTGGCTATGAACTGGGTGGTTGAACAAGGTATGTTTTTGATTCTGCCTAACATTCAGTAATTTTTAAAAAGCTTATTTGGAGTAAGGCTGGAGGCAGTTGTTTTCAGTATATTTACTGAAGAGAGCATGTTAGTAAAATTTAATATACGTATCTCCCTTTTTAATGTTTCTTATTAGAAAACAGTTTAAGGTGTTAAAATTTAGATGTTTGAACCTTTTAAGACTGGAAGGTGTCTTTGGAAGTAGATATTTACTAGGAGCGCTTAAAATAATAGTTATTATAAAATATAATAATATATCGATATATTGCATTATGCATACTTTCATTTCCCTGACAACTTTATCAAAATCCTGCCTAAAAATTTTTCTTGTGTAGCTAATATTATTTGCACTACTCTATAACCTGTAAAATTATTTGAAGTGACATGGTGCACTGAAATTTTAGTATCTAATCTAAGAAAAGTATTATTTCTTGAGTGATATAATGCCTTTGCTGTAGAGCATAAAAATCATTGGTTTAATGTACATTTTATGCCCACTTGTTCAGGACATTCTGCAAGGTGCTGTGGGGGAAAAATGAGATGTTAACTGTGATTTCTGTCTTGAAGAACTTAAAGTCTAGTCATAGGTTTTTTTTAAAAAAATGAATTCATATTTAATTTACCTTTTCCTAGAAAATAGTGAATTCGAATATATATTGGTTTGGTTTTCAGCTTAGAATAGACCAAGTAAAGGTTCTCAACTCTTTTCTGTAAAAATAATTAAGAGAAATTTTCAAATGGCTTTTTAAGACTCTAAGGATAGAATTTGCTCTGGTGGAGGAGTTTTTTGCTTTTTTTTTTTTCAGGTCTGTACAAACTTCTGAATTCTGAAAAGCCAGTAATAGGGTGGGTTGATCTCTTCAAGCAGTCAACAATATTGGTGTTAACTAGTCATTTTCTCCATGGTCAGTTTCCAGCTTATGCAGTGATATATTTTAAAGCCTATTAAAATTTGACTGGACTTTTTGGTTTCCTAGGGGAATATTTTAAGTATTCTAAAATAGCTGAGTTATTCACACCCGTGGCTTAACACAAAGTATAAAGCCTGTGTATCCTCTGGCTTTAGTCTCTCCTTCAGCATTTTTATGAACATGACTGTATAGGGTCTCCAGAAGGTGTGTTTTTCTTTGCTGCTTCTGTTTTTTATTCTTGGGCTTTGTTGTAGCAAACTAAATTTCCCCAGCAAAATAAAATGAGGATTACTTGGGATTATCTGAATGTTCTTTCTGCTCCTCCTACATGACAGGATATAATCTGAATAGATGCATTCCCACTTCAGCACTGATTGGTGTACACGTTTACACTGCCCTGCCCTTTCTTAGATAATATTTAAATATCCCCTTAAAAGTAAAAGTGAAAGCCCATGTTTGTCTTTTACTAATGGTTGCCCTAGAAAGTGCTTCAGGGAAAGAAAGAGAACTCTTATAAAAACCCAATATATTTATAAAAAAACATACAAACCATAAAAATTTATCTAAATGCAGAATTTGTCTTACATTAAACTTCACATTTTAGGAACTGATATTTAGCTATTACCTTATAAAATATTTGTAGTTAAAAATATAGGCCGCTTGTTTTTGATGAGTGTCTGTGAAGTAAATAAATGCAGTAGTTAAGGGGAAGTGAAAACTGAAATAAAAGGAAGTGAGTTGAAGTCACTTGTAGCCAATTTGTGGTGATTTTGCTGCTCCTTTGCCTGGGAGAGTTAGAAGGTGAAAACTCTGTATATGAAATAGAAACAAATTTTCTAGAAATAAATTTTCTATTCTCCCTGTACTCATGTAACCCTGTAGAAGGTGTTAAATGAATACAAGATGTATAAAAGGAACAAATTAAATGTTAAAGCATTTGTTTTATTCTTTTCTCATTGAAAAAGGAAAGTGTTCATAGTGTGATCCCCAAAACTAACTTTGTTTGTTTGTTTATTTGTTTAGGATGGATTGGATGCTTTGGTATATGATTTGGATTTCCCTGCCTTAAGAAAAAACAAAAATATTGACAACTTTTTAAGCAGATGTAAGTAATTTTTCATGGAGGTTAATGGCAGACTATATATAATGAAATCTTGACGTACATAATTCAAGCCCTTCTTTTTTTCTTTCTGTCTACTCTTTGATTATTTCATCAATAACATCTACATCAAATGAGTAGAAAATGGGAAAGAAATTTTGTCAGTTTGGGTGTCTACCAGGAGAATCTATAAAATATTTTGCAGAGAAGGTAATGAAAAGTAAATGGCTAAAATAAGTATGTTAAGTAAAACACATACATGTACATTGAATTTCAGTAATGTTATATTTATCCTCTTTTTTTAAATAAGTGAATTAGCTGTTACATTTTAATACCTGCAAGGTAAGAATCAGTTACATGAATTGTAAAGCCCTACTGCTACTGAGATATGAGAATTTTCTCCATGAAAGTTGGGTTAAATTTTAGTTTTACATACTTTTTTTTAATAAATACCTTTTTTTTTTGGATTTTGATATTAGATATTATCATTTAAAAATTTGATTAAAGAGATTCTAAAATTCATGTGGCAATGTGAAGATCTAGAACAGCCAAAACAATTTGGGAAATTAAGAACAAAGTTGAAAGACTAACATTATTGGATTTCAAGATCAAGGCAGTGTAAAGTTAATGAAAGAATAAACAAATAGATAAATGGAACAGAATAGAGACCAGAAGTAGACCCATACTTATAATCAGTTGATTTTCAACAAAGATGATAAGATAAACGTATCTTACCAGTCTTAAAGAAGGTAATGGAGGAGGATCATTGTATGTATGAAGAAAATCCATGAACCTGAAAGTAAAAATGTGTATAGAGCGTTCATTTGGATTAAAAAAATAAGCTAGAAACGGTATTTTATGGTAGCATACTATAGCTCTCCTAATGCAGACTGCAAAGTGGCATAGTAATTATTGGTAGGGATGATGTAGCAGCTCTCCAGTTTTTAAAGCATACGGAACAGTTAATAATATTTGTATTTGCTTTGCCAATAATTTGTTATTGAGAAGTTAATGAGAATAATTGCTATTCTGAGTTGAATTGTGACCAAAAATGCTAAATTGGCTAGTGTTTGGGATGTGACAGAGACCTTGAGACAAAGCATTCAGTTCACTTAAGATCAAAGTTTGTCAGCAGTAGCACTGTTGACAGTGTGAGTCAGATGACTCTTTGTTGTGGGGGACTGTCCTTTCCGTCGTAGGATGTTTAGCAGTATCCCTGGCCTTTGCCTTCCAGATGTCAGTAGCATACTCTTCCTCCTTCCCCAATTGTGACAACCAAAAATATCTCGAGGCTTTGTCAGACGTTGCCCCCAGTTGAGAACCACTGCCTAAGACTTTATATATAAATGAAGGAAAGAAATTCTAGGCAGTCAGTCATGTGCTCCAAGCTTAGGAAATTTAATCAAATTTATTAAAAAGATAAATCCTATTAATAGTGATTCCAGTGAAGGATGAAATTTCAAAAAGGGGTAAATATAAGAATGCTGCAGCCAAAGGAACTAGGGTTATTCCACAGGGAGTTCGCAGCCCAGATTGGAAAGGACATGAGTGACTGTATCAAATGTGAATACATATTCAGGAATAAATGCAAAAATGTAATATAAATCTATAAAAATTGTGTTAGGCCAAAGCCTGTGATGAGCCAAGACTTGTGAAGAGTTCTTAAGGCAACAAGAGTGACTTCTTCCCTTTAATACTTCCCCATTTAGGGTTATGGGGACAGTATATGTGAGAAAATGATAAGTTCACTACATGAGACCATTTATTCTTGAAATATTTTTTGAATGTCCAGTCACTGCAGATAATGTTTTTTCTTAAAAACTGCCCATCTTACCATCTTGTGGGGAGAACTACAGAAGTAGTAACTTATGTATACCTTTGTAATAATGGAAGCTTGTAGAGAAAGTAATGATACACAGATCTTGAAAGAGTAAAGAAAGGCTTCAGAAAGAAATATTTGAGTTGATAAAGGATGGGCTAGATTTCTCAATTGAGGAAGAATAGTTCAGGCAACAAAGGAACAGCATTTGTTAAGCCACCCAAAAGTATGGTATCTTTGAGGAACCTAGATTTGGTATAAATTGAACTTGGTTTATGATGACCAGAAAGGGGTAAGGAGGACAGATGGCAGAAGAAGATACTGAAATGGCAGATTGGGGCTGTTGGATTAGTGGATTGGATAAAAAAGAATTACTTACTGTCTTATTTTTTGTTTTCATTATTCTCATCATTTTTAAAAACTTAGGTAAAGAAATTGAAGTTCAGGGAAAGAGAAAAAATTTGAGTACTTTAAATTACTTTATAGCCCCAAATCTAGGCAGGTTACACCTAATACATGATTTGTACCTTGTTTTTTGATTTGATGGTTTTGTATGGGTTGGCACCTTTTTAGAAAACACTATTCTGAGAAAGTTTCTAAGATAATTCTAGGCTAGTGGTTACCTTTGAAAGAGGAAAGCTTGAGGTTCAAGGCTTGTAATTTAACATTTTATTTTAAACAAAAGACCAGATGCAAATAGGGCAGAATTTTAACTATTAATTTCATCATGATAATGGGTACAACAAACAACCACACACACAACAAGAACAAAATTTCAGTTGGGATGTAGAAAACAGTGCTTTCAAAAGGTTCTATCCTTGAAAAGGGTAAATCATTGTATCATTGTGTTAAATTACTGCATTAAAGGGTAAATTACATGTATCACTGTAAAAGGAGTATATGTAAAGTTTTTGTTTATTTTTCCAAGTGATTATCATTAGTAGCCAATGCAATATTTTAATGGAGTTTAACCTTTTCTCTAGTGGTTATTTAAATTCCTTCCAAAAACAATATTTCATGAATTACGTTTAATTAGATAGATATTTATTTGTATATAAACAGGCAGTAATGCTCATTAGAAAGTTTCTATTTCCCCCATCTTGAAGCCTTAATATGTCATTACTCTGGCATTCTTTAAAAAATAAAATGTGTCTTTTTCTTAATTTTTAAATTTGTTTAATCATGATACCTTTTTATTAAATGATTATTATGATAATTTATGTTAGTGTTATTAAATTGGCTATTTATTGGTTGGTGATTGAAAGCAATACACAGTGATCTTTTATTTAAAAAAACAGAGAAATAGTTTTTACTTTAGCAGATTCTGCTAGTATTATCAGTGAATCTGTTCATCCAAGGAAGTAAAAACAACTTGACTGTGTTTGCCTTAGTTCCTTGTAGAATTACACAAAAGGTACATACTACTCAATTGAAAAAGTAAACTTTTTTCTCATTTTAAATGAAGGTAGGGAGTGGGTATAGCTCAGTCGTAGAATGCATGCTTAGCATGTACAAGTCCTGGGTTCAATCCCCGGTGCCTCCATTAAAAAAAAAAAAAAAAAAAAAATATATATATATATATATATATATATTAAGTTAAGGTATAATAATAATTTGAACAAAGTATCAAAAGTATTTTAAAATATATTTTAAAATTTTCATTTGGGGGGGTATTTTATTGTTTGATTGATTGATTAATTGAGGAAGTACTGGGAATTGAACCCAGGACCTTGTGCATGCTAAGCACACACTTTACAACTTGAGTTATATTCTCCCCCTGAAACATCAAAAGTTTTAATGACTTTTATAAAAGCCCTTATTTTAACGTTTATGGCTAGTTTCTCCTAAGTGTCTCACTAGATTTATAAAATCATGTACTGTAATATTGAAAATGAGTACTACATTACCTGTAGTAAAATTAAAGATGGTTTTCATGTACTTTGAATATAAAGTTAGATGTAGTTAGACGTCTACAGTTTTTGAGGAATTCTAAGGAGCAAAAATTGTAAAACTGAAAAATTTGTATATCATCAATTCTGCATTTAAATTGGATAAGTTTCTTGAGAAGAAGAGAATATAAATGAATTATACTGATCATGTATTATGATTAATACACAATTCCATTTTCAAGTTCTTCAAGTGATGAAAAAACTGTAAAACTACCACTTGGTAGTGGCATTAAAAGCTTCCTTCTCCACAACTAAATATTAAGGTATATTTAAGAGTCTGCATTAATGTGGGACGTATTCAGCCAGAAAGTTTTGAAATGTAGTAGGTTTTGGCATGTTTCTTTGCTTATGAAGTCTATAAATAACTTTTATAGTCAGATACCTCTAGCACTTGAGTGGTGAATGTATCTCCATTTCTGGGGAAAGAGGGCAAGATTGTAGTCATAATATTTTGGGATTTTTCCCCCCCAGAATGGATATAGAAGTGTAAGAAAAATAGCACTTTGTTAAAGGGTATAAGACCAATAGATCATCATAGACAGCCTAGAAGCATACTTTTTATTATTATATGGAGATCTGATGTAAACTTAATATGGCAGTTAGGTCATTGGGAAAGAGGTAGATTATTTAGTAATTGTATTGAGACAATTGGATATCCATAAATGAGGAGAAAATGAAATTAAATCTCCATTTCAGAACATTTACCAATGTAAAGACATAAAGTACTAGATGAAATAATAGATCATATGTTTATACTCTTCAAGTAGGAAATACCTTTTTTTTAAACGCAAGATAACCAGGGCTAGAAACTGTAAAGGAAACATTTGCAGATTTTGCCATATCAAAATATATATATATAAATAAAGATTACTGACAAACTGGAAAAAATTACAACATATATAATAGAATTATATTCCCAGTATATAAAGAGATCCTTCCAGTCAATAAGAAAAACAAAAACAATAAAAAAAAGGACAAAGTAATTGAATATGTATTATAAAGGAGAAAAAATACAAATGACCAATGAGCAGTTAACAATTAAACAAATATTACTATTTCAGGAAATATGGGTTAACATAAGAACCATCCTCCTCTATCCCCACTCTTGCAACCTGGAAGAGAAAGATAAAAAAGAATAAAGTCTAGGATTGATAAGTATTAAGTGAGAGTGAAAATCAGTGCAGTCATTTTGGAGGGCAGTTGGACAGCAATTTTAAAACTAATAATGTTCATGAGTGTAACCTAATACTTTTACTTGAAGAAAAGTATCATGCAAAAACAGATGTGCAAATACACAGGAATGTTCATCATAGCAAATATATAGTTTGAGCAAAAAGTTAGAACAACCCAAATCAAAATCAGTAGATTTCTGTCAGCTATCCACAGAGTGTTCAGTGAAAAGCAAGTTGCAAAATATCTTTTTATGTTAATAAGTGTGGGTAACACATTTTAAAGAATGAGTACATATATTCTATTGGTTGAATATACCGTAATTTAATAACTGTTTCTGATAGTGGACACTTAGGTTCCTTCCAGCTTTTTACTGTTATAAATGAGGCTGTAATTAACATTTTTTGTACACATTTGTTATACTTGCTTTTTCTTTCTTTGGAGTGAATTCCAGGAATTGCTAAGTCAAAATTTGCATCCAGTTTACATTTTGATACATATTTTCAAAATGCAGTTTTATGCCAGAAAGAGGTAATAAAAGTCAGATTTTTTAATGGAGCCATAAAATTGAATATATTATACAGTATAATCTAGGATGTTATGAAATCTTGTTTGAAGTTATGACAAATAAAATACCACTAAATCAGATAGATTTTCAAGAAGAAATGTTAAATATCCTCTTTATTTACTTTTTAAATAAATTATTCATTTTGGAATAAACTCATGGAAAAGTTGCAAAAATAGTACAGAGATTCCTGTATGCCCTTCACCCAGCTTTCCCTAGTGTTAACCAACATCTTATATAATCATGACACATTGACAAAACTAAGAAATTAAAATGGTGTATTACTCTAAACTACATACTTTACTCAGATAGCAGTTTTTACACTTACCTCCTTTTTTGGTTCCAGAATCCAATCTAGAATATCACATTGTATTTAGTTGCCATTTCTCCTTAGTCTTCTTAATCTGTGAGAGTTCCTCAAGCTTTCCTTGTTTTTTATGACTTTGACAGTTTTGAAGATTACTGACCAGGTATTTTGTAGAACCTTCCTCAGTTTGGTTTTCTCTGATGTTTTCTTATTATTAGACTGGGGTTATTTGTTTTGGGGATGGGTACCACAGGGATGAAATGTGCTTCTCATCACATTGTATCTGGGATATATGATATCATCATGATTTGTCAATGGTAAAGTTAACCTTAGCCCTTGTTATACAATAGTGACTGCCAGTCTTTTTGCCTGGAAACTTACCGGTTTTCCTCTCCATACCTTACTTTGGAATCTGGTCACTAGTCCAGCCCACACTCAGAGGGAGAGGAATCAATAAACTCCATCTCCAGACTCAAAAGGCTACATATTGTCTCTCATAAAGCAAATGTTTCTGATTTTGATCAAGTCTAATTTATCATCTATTTGTTATGGATTATGCTTTTGGTGTGGTATGTAAAAATCATTGACAAGCCCAAGATTGATTTTTATAGAAACAGCTTTATTGAGATGATTTACTTACTATAAGTTTCACCCATTTGAAGTGTACAACTCATTGTTTTTTGTGTGCATTTATAGTTGTGCAGTCGTTACCACAGTTACTTTTTGAACATTCGTCACCTCATAAAGAAACCCTGTATCCATTGACAGTTCTCCCCAAGCTCCCCAGCCCCAGGCAGTGACTGATCTATTTTATGTGTTTATAGATTTTCCAATATGGATATTTCCTATAGATGGAATCATACAATGTGTGATGCGTTATGATTGGCTTTTTAGACTTAGCATGATCTCTTCAGGGTTCATCTGTGTTGTAGCATTTATTTTATTCTTTTTAATTGCCAGGTAATATTCCATTGTTTGGATATGCCACATTTTGTTTATCCATCCATCAGTCAATACACATTTAGATTGTTTTTACTTTCTGGCTATTATAAATAATGTTGCTGTGAACATTTGCGTACAAGTTTTTGTGTGGACACAGGTTTTCATTTCTCTTGGGTAGATACTTAAAAGTAGAATTCTTGAGCCATATGGTAATTCTGTGTTTAACATTTTGAGACACCCAAGATTTATTTTTAAGTATATACTTTTATTATTTTGGAGTAAATATATGTGACTTTTCTGTTGTTCCTGAACAGATAAGAACTGCAAGTAATTGGTTGTCTCCATTTGTAAATAATATCATTAAATGTTTTTAATGTTTCAATAAGTATCATTGAGCAGATACATCAAGGACATATCCATGAATGAAGTATTATCTCTGCCCTCAAAGAAATGGGAATATATAGTCTAACAGAAGAAATATAACTATGTAGACAATTCCAGGCCATATTGACAGTTGAAATAATAGAGAAATAGTGGTGTCCTAGAGGAGGGAGGTGGCCTATCAGATTGAGAGGATCAGGAATGGTTGAGGGAGGAGATAGATAAAGGATGAGATATTGTTGATAGTAACCTGCTCAAATAAAGTGAGACTAACCATTTTAGGTTGGTGACCAACATTTGCAGAGGAATGGAACTATGAAACAGTATGGCTGTGTGGGAAACTGCAAATAACTGGGCATTGTTAGAGCTTTATTGGGGAGAATATCTAGAAATAAAAGATTGGAAAATCAGAGTAACAAGATCTAAAAGCCATTTTATGCTATGTTGAGGTGTTTGGGATTTGGTTTTGTTTTTTTTCTAATCTGTTTCCCAAAATGGATTTCTGTGTGTGGATGGGTGGGTGGACACACATATGCTCACACAGGTGCACATAATGGTAATGTATGGCACATCTTCCAAGGGCTTGAATTCTATTTGAATATTTGGGCATAGAATAATAATAATTATTACTACATATTATTATTATTACTCATTATTACATTAAAACGATCAGATTTTTATGGAATTGAATCTCACATTGTAAATTTTCCAGGTAAGTTTTAGATAATTTCAGAGCTTGTTAGGGCTGCCTTGACTACTCTAAAAGTATGAAAGGTATACTGGATTTTTTAGGCAAAGAGTAACAGTATATTGGATAGTGTGTTATGTTTGGCTTTTATTGCCGTACTTTATCTATTCTGGCTTTGTTGTTGTTGTTGTTAATGGAGATACTAGGGCTTGAACCCATGACCTTGTGCATGCACTTTATCACTGAGTTATATCCTGCCACCCACCGATTCTGACATTTTTTAAAAACATTTTTTTAAACAATTGCAATCTCTTACAATCTAGAGTGGTACATAAAATGATGGTGCATTTTATAATCTGGGATCTTAAGCTACGTAAAATGTATCCTTATCTCATTTGAAAGCAACAGAGTCATTATATATAGAAAACTTGAAATAAATAAAAAAATGTGAAGAGTAAAATAATTTATAATCTCATACTTAGAGAGAACTGCAATTATTATTTTGGTATATTTCCTTCTGGCCTTTTTCTGCCTATATATACAACAAATATTTGTATTTTTATAAAATTGAGTTCATATACCACATGTACTTTTTTCTGTTTCTTTGTTCAACATCATATGTTGAATATCATTCTATGTAATTATTCTTCAACAATACAATTTTAAATATTGCCTAATACTCCATTGTATGTATATGAAATTATTTAATTTTGTATTTTTTAAAAACTGTGGAAATCTTGGATCTGCATCATATCTAATTTCTTTAGGATAAATTCCTAGAAGTAGAAATTATTGAGTATAGAGTGTGATTTTTTTTTTTTAAAGACTCTTAAAAATCATCCATTTGCTTTCTAGAAAGTTAGATTTAAGAGTTTGTATGTGCTTGAAATCTTTTTAAAATTCTTCGTAGCCCTGAAACTATAAATTCTCAACCTTTCTTCTGCAGTGCCTCTTTTTGCTAACTTGTGATTATTTAGAGATGATTAGCTAGTTAGTGGCCTATCAGGACTTACGGTGTTTGTGACTCAGTTTGCCCATTTCATTCCTTGCTAACTGTGCTATGTAGTAATACCTCACTTTTCTCAACCTTAGCTTTCTGCCAGTATCACCTTGCTCAACACAATTGACAATCAGATATTGTTAAAAAGATCTGATGGTTACACAGTCCTGCTTACTGGTCTTAAAAGTAGTAAGGGTTTACCATATTTATAATTTTGCAAGTATTTTGTATTAAACAAATTCTATAAATAACAAAGAGGTTAATATTTACTATGGGAAAAAATGAAAACACTATAGGAAGGGTTGGAAGTTCTGAGAATTTTGCAGTTTTAGTTAGGGTGACTGGGCTAGGGCTCACTAAAATGTGGTATTTCAGAAAAGAGTTGGAGTAGTTGAGAGTGTTAGCTATGCAGATGTTTTAGGAAAGAGAACGGCTTACAGAGGAACTGCCATGCAAAGATGATAAGAGAGAAGTGTACCTGGCGTGTTTGAGGAGCAGCAAGGAAGCCATTGTGGCTGAGAGGATTGAGCAAGGGAGAGAATAGTAGGATGATGTCAGAGAAGGAAGGAAATAGGGAGGGTAGGTCATGTAGAATCTTGTAGTCCCTTGTAAGTTCTTTGACTTCTGCTCTGTGTAAGATGGCAAGACATTAGAGAGTTTTCATTAGAGAAGTGACATGAACTGACTTGTGCTTTATGAATATCATCCAGTGTTAAGAACAGACTACCGAGAAGCAGGGGCAGACAGCAGGAAATCAGTTAAGAAGCGATTGCAATAATCCAAGGAAGAGATGATGGTGGCTTGGTTCAGCATGGTAGCACTGTAGAGGGTGAAAAGTTATCAGGTTCCAGATATATTTCAAAGGTAGAGCCAGCATATTTTCCTGAAAGATAGGATATAGAGTGTAAGGATTAAAAAAAAGGAGTCAGGAATGCCCCTAGGTTTTTGCTCCAAGCAAAATTAGCCCATCAACTGAAATGTTGAAATCATAGGTAGATGTTTTGGGTGAGAACGCATTACACTTGAGATACCTGTTAGCCAAGTAGATACATTGTGTAAGCAATTGAATATATAAATCTGCAGCTTAAGAAAGAGTTCTGAACTTGAGATGAAAGTCTGGGAGTTGTTGACATTTCAGTGCTTTTTTAGAGCCAACTAAATAAATGAGTGTAAATAAAGAAGAAAACAGTATGAAAGACTGAGCCTTGAGATGCTTCATTATTAAGATAAGAAATCTGAGAGAAGAGGACCAGCAAAGGCAGCTGAAAAGTAATCATTGACATTAAAAATACCCCGAGTATTTTAAGAATGTGGTATCCTGGAAGTCAAGTGTAGAAAGTATAGCAGGAGAGAGTGATCAAACTGTGAAAAGCTACTGATACATCAAGATGAGGACTGAGAATTGCTTGTTGAATTTAGCAATGTGGTGGTTAACTGTGACTTTTGACATGCAGTTTTGGTAGGACGGTAATGGCCAGAGTTCACCCAGAATGGATTTAATAGCAAATATGAAGAAAGATTTAGAGGTGACGATGACTTTTGAGGGATTTTGCTATAGTGGAATTGAATAATAGGATAGTAGCTGGTGAGAGAAATGGCATCAAAAGATTTGTTTGTTTAAGATGGGAATGAGAATAGCATGATAGGTTCCAGTTAGAAGGGGAAAAGCTTAATGGTACACGAGAAAGATGGGAGAATTGCCAGAGCAGTGTCCTTGAACTAGTGAAAAAGGATGACATCACTGGTGGAAGGATTGGTGTGAAATAGCAGTATTATCCTATAATGAAAAGTAAAGAGACTAATATATGAGTGCACATGCTAGTAGTTGAATGTGAACATAACAGATATAATTGCAGTGGTAAGTCTGTGGCAGTTTTCTTCTGATTGTTTCAGGGCAGTAGCCAAAAAGGTCATTAGTTGTGAATGAGGATCAGTGGGGGAGCTGTGGTAGGTTTGAGAAGAGAGAAGACAATGTGAAATCTGGTCTCTAGTAGAATGGGATGGTAAATAGACGAGAGAAATGTATGATTGCCAAACAGAATTAAGGACAAGCTTTATGTTTGTGATTATGAGTTTAAAGTGGGGTCAGTCAATATGATTTTATGTATTTATCCAGACATACTCAACTGCATGGGAGCTGACATAGAGTTAGTTATAGAGTTGGATTTAACTAGGATTGTGATTTTTGCCAAACTAAGTATAAAGAAGCAGAAAAGAACCAAGGCATTGAAGGTGTAAGCAAATGTGTGATTATAACGATTGATCATGTAATTTAAGCTGGATAGTGAGAAAGAGAGGCTGTCAGTGCAATGAGGTACAGTAAAAATGGGATAGGATCAGTGAATTGGAGATTGTTGGAGTTGAATTATCAGAGGGAGTGAGCAGAAAATTTGAGGGAGTGCTTAGAGACAGGGAGTGTGGGATTTGAAATTGAAATTATGGGAGGGTTATGCTTACTGATAATGACGAGGTCTAGTCTGTGGCCATGGAAATGAGTGGCTGAGATAAGATGGAGGACAGTATCATTGGAAGAGAGAAGGTAAAGGTATTGAGAGGCCAGGTTATTAGAAGTATCATCTATGAATATATTAAAGTTCTTAAGAATTCAAACAGGAGAATATCGGAGAGAAGATCAGTAAACCAGAAACTAAAAAATTGTCTGGCAATGAGATGTGATGGCCTAAGGGTCAGTAGATTACAGCAACAATGAGAGGCAGTGGGAGATATAAGCTAATAAACATAAAAATCAAAGGTGTGGGGGTAGAGACGACAGTGGAGTTCATCAGTGCCACTCTCAGGGCCAGGGCCCCTGTGGGAGGGTGAAGGTCCGCACTGTGGAGCTGCAGGAGAAGCAGGTCCGCAGCGGGGAGCTGGGTTTCCTTTTCAGCAGGAGTTGGCAAACTACAGCCCACAGGCCACATGTGCCTACCACCTATTTTTGGTTGGCTTATGAGCTATGAATGGTTTTTGTATTATCAAATAATTTATAGAAAGTCAAAAGAAGACTATTTCATGACATGTGAAAATTATATGAAGTCAGATTTCAGTGTCCGTAAATAAAGTTTTATTGAGACATAGCTACACTCATTCTTTTATGTACTGTCTATGACCATTTTTGTGCTACAACGGCTGAGATGAATAGTTGCGACAGAAATCACGTGTGGCATTGTCATTGCTTCACACCAGTGCTCAGCACACCATAAATCACAGTGACTCAGTTGCAGCTCAGTAGCACTCCACGTGTACTGCCATACCACAGCATTTTATTTATTTTCCATTGCCAGTGCACGTCCATCATGTCAGAACAAAAAGGTGAAGAAAAGTGAACTTTGAATGTTGTTATTTTGAGGCAGAGTGAAGTGTGGATTATTTCATCAAGTTAGATGGCAAAGCATTGTGCTTATTATTCAGTGACACGATAGTTGTGCTAAAAGAATACAGTGTGCATCGACCTCACCAGAATAAGCACTCACCGTAATATTCCCAACTCACAGGAAAGCAGCAGTCAGGAAAAAGCAGAAAATGTAAAACGGACCATCTCATCACAGCAGAATTTACTTTACAAAATAAAAAAGGAAAATGAGGCTGCCACTTTACGTAAGTTTACAAGTGGCTTATTTGTTGGCCAAGCAGGGAAAGCTCTTCACTGATGGTGAGTGTTTGCAGCAGCAAAACAAATGTGTACACAGAGAAAAACTTTCTTAAGACTATTAGCTTTTTGGCAAGAACAGTTGCTCAAAGAATTGAGGCCATTGGGAGCAACAGCAATAGTCAGTTAAAAAACAAGACAACTTATAGTGGTTTTATTAATATATACATCTATCAAAATTCATCAAATTGTACATTTGAAATATGTGTAGTTTACTGTATAGGAACCATACCACAATAAATGTGGTTAAGAAAAAAGACAATTTTGAGTGATTTTCCTTGACTCTTGTTTATTGGAAGAGTCAGTGCCAAGTTTGAAGTGACTAAAGAATTAGCCTCCAGGTATATCTGCATGGAACAAGAACAGGTCAAGAATATTTCTAAAGAAATTGAGGAAACACTAAGTATAGCTTGAAGTGGCATCTGCTAAGATGTATTGCAAGTAATGGTAGTTAAAATTGTGTATGGTGTAGAAAATGGCTTAGTGAAACAAACTAACAAAGCTTGTGAAAACACAGGGTATTTAAAGTCTGTAGTTATTCATTATATTATACATCAGCAAGTACTTTGTGGAGAGTATTTGCATCTGTCATGTGTTACTGAACCGCAGTATCAGTGGTAAATATCCTTTACTCTCATGAACTTACCCATTTTGATTAAATCAAAGCTGAATATCCCAGTTTATCTTCACATATAGCAACTTGATGATTTAGCAGTGGTCATGTTTCATGGTGATTTTTTTTTTAATGGACTAAAATATGTCCCACTCCCCTCCTCCCTCCGCCAGTCCATCGGGAAGAGAGACTTCACTGGAGACCAAATGTGCCCCTGGTCTTGAACTTCGAGTCTCTAAAACTGTGAGAAAATGAATGTCTGTTGGTTAAGCCACCCAGTCTGGTGTTTTGCGTGGCAGGATGAGCTAAGACAAGGAACAAGATGAAAGTTCTTTTGAATGAGAAGAACGATTTTCAACTATCTTTGAATTATTATTGAACACTGATTTACTCTGGAAGTTAGTTTTTATTCCAGACTTAATAATGTTTCTTAATGGATTCAACCTAAAATTACAAGGCAGGACATTACTTTTATGTAAAACTTAAATGTAATAAAGTCATTTTGACAGTTAATGTTGTTTGAATCACAAGTAATATTGAGCTGCCTTGTAACTTCCTGTGCTGTCACAAATTAGAGCAACAAGCAGGATCTCCATCCCCACACAGGTTAGCAGCAGATAGATTGTCTGAGCTCAAATTACAGACTATACAGCCTATCTATGGCTCTAAATTTGGTATAACCAGAGCCAGGGATCCTTTCTCAGCCGCATAGGCTGTTGTGTAACACATTGCCCTGGTTCAGCACTCTCTTATCTCTCATCTGCAGTGTTACAGTGCTCTAATAATTCTGCCCTCCTCCTGTCTTGCCGTTATTGCATTCATCTTTCATATATTCCCCAGAGTAGTCTAACTGAAATGTAAATTTGATTATGTTGTTTCTATGCCGTATTTCTTTTCATGTCTTCCAGCCCACAGTAGTGGTTTTCAGATTGTTGTTCTCAGTTCCCAGCAGATGGACGGGCCTCTTCAGGGGCTGTGTTATGGACACATAAAAAGTGGATGAGGCTCCACCCATCTTGGACACCCCCCCACCACTACCTTTTTGAAGCAGACCACTTCCTTTTATCTATTTTCGTATTGTACTTGTTTTAAACTTTAATGTGAAAAATACTTTTGATGATTAAATAATTTTTACAACCACTGGTCTACAGGTAAAGTTCAAGCTTCTTAAACTAGTTTGGGGCTCGTCAGCCTCTCCTTCAAGCCCTTCCCACAAATGTGATCCTCCAGCAGCACAGAACAGCTCCGCTGTGCTTTTGCTTATATTTGCCCATCTGCCTGTTCTGTTGCCTTTTCTTCTCCCCAACTGGCTAACGCTGGTCTTCATTTTAAACTCGTTTCAGGTCTCTTCACCTCCTGAGAGTCTTTTCTAGTCACCTCCTTCCCAGACAGGCTTGGGTTAGGTGTCATCCTTAATATTCTACAAACTCTCTGCTTATCTCTCTTAATGCATTTTGTTTGTTGGTTTCTGTTTCATTTGCTAGAGTTTGAAATTCAAAAGAGCAGAAACTATGTTTTAAAGTTACATTTATATATCTACAGTGATTGCTGGAGAGCCTAGTAGTTGAGCCTATGTAGTACTATGTTTGTGCAGTAAATGAGTTGGTTATTGTTTGTGTCTTGCTGGTGCATCTTGCAATGGATATGTAACCTAAAATGTACTTATCTGTGTGTGAAGGTTTACTCTCTGTTGCGTGTGTTTATGGGTCATAATATATACAGACACTTGAGTTCTAAGTGCATTTTAAAAGAAAGACATGAATATTATATGCAGCTTTTGTTAGGAACTAGAACTTAAGTTTAGTAGTTGCTTGGTATTTCGTACAGCTCCAAAATGTGAAGCTTTTCCATGTAATCTCATGCCAATGTTGACCCATGTGGATTAAAATAGCCCTATTTTAATCTGTGACCAAATTAGGAATTAGGATATCTATCCAGTGGGGATTTTGTAAATTATTGTAGTTTGTAGTGTGACAGGTTTATATAAATGATTGCAGTGATTCCCACTGCGTGTTCTAAGTTGAACTCTGTGTTCAGAGAAATGTAGTAAGTACATGATTCTTTAGCATGTTTGCCTTTTTTTTTTAACACTTTTTATTGATTTATAATCATTTTACAATGTTGTGTCAAATTCCAGTGTAGAGCACGATTTTTCAGTTATACATGAACATATAACATGTTTGCCTTTGATACCTTAAATTAGTTATATCTCTTTAAAAGGATCATCAAAACTGACTCGATAAAAAGAAAACTTTATTTTATTAATCTAAAGTTTGTATCAGTTTTCCCTCAATTCAAGTTTGATGTGTACTTAAAATGCCAGGAACGAATTAACTAATTATCCTCAGTGTATGTTTGTAGCATGATACTTGTTATTTAAAACATTGTGTTAAGTCAGCTTTAATAAAAATGTTTTAATAGCTAAGCGAAGTCATTCCAGAATTTATTTAAAATAATTCTTTATACATTAAACATTTCTGTATTTTACAACTTTATATTTTACTATCTATCAAGTAATTTAATGAACATTTTTGTTTTGCATTGTTTCTCAAGAGCTTGAATGTAAAATAAACAGTTTTACTTATAATGCTTCAGTGATTTAAAATTATACACTTTTCTTTTCATACAGATAAAGACACAATAAATAAAATTAGAGATTTACGAATGAAAGCTGAAGATTATGAAGTAGTGAAAGTGATTGGTAGAGGTGCATTTGGAGAAGTTCAATTGGTAGGTTATTCTAATGAGATTTAAAAAACAAGTTTTTAAAATTAAAAAATCCACTTGTGCATTTAACATGTATTATTTGGGAAAGTTGTTTTTATAAAATTCTTGCTTTAAAATGCTCTCGACATTCTTACCTAAGGATATGAAACCCTATAGTCAAATTTAGCAGTAGTATGAAATATTTTCACCAAGCATCCATGGGTAGAGAAGAAGTTTCAAGTGTCAGAAGAGAAGTCTTTTCTCCTGATACTACACTGTCTGAAATGCTGTGGCATAGTAAGTTTTAGAAACAGGAAGTATACATAACAGGGTGGGGGAGGGGAAGTGTGCCATAACGTAGGGAATACAGATTTTTTTTCTAACATTATACACTTCTGGTAATTAAAGCCTTGACATTATCTAGTTAGGATAATTCAGAAGAGAAGAAATGAAAGTAGCTAGAACAATAATGTTAAATTATTTAGCAAAGTGTTAAAATCACTTAGTAAATTGTTCTGGGATACACTGAGCTTTAAATGTTAATGAAAGGTTCATTATTTTTCATTTTCAATTTTAAAGGTAAGGCATAAATCCACCAGGAAGGTATATGCTATGAAGCTTCTCAGCAAATTCGAAATGATTAAGAGATCCGATTCTGCTTTTTTCTGGGAAGAAAGGGACATCATGGCTTTTGCTAACAGTCCTTGGGTTGTTCAGGTATGCTTTGGTGTTGTTTCATTGTTGCCGTGCTAGCTGGTAACTAAACGTATCTGAGAAGCTTAGTTGGTTTTGTAGAACAATAACAATTTACTGGCAATTCCAAAAGTGTTTAATATATCATCATTTTTTAAATCATAAAATTTAATTTTATTGAATCATCTCTGGGAGGAAAATAAGGCCAAGGCAAAATAATTTTGTTTCCGTAGAATTTAAATATTAGAAAACGTAGATAACCCTGTTTTGATTTGGGGGAAGTCATATATTATTATACTCTTAAGTAAATATTTTTATTTAATATTGAAATTTAAGGTTTTTTCTCAATTTTGAGATCATCTTATTTATTTAACCATGTATTCATCTATTTATCTCATTTTGTGGAATGGAAGAAACGGGAGAAATGAAGGGGAAAAAAGTTAAGCTAGACCTCCAAATAATATTCTACTGACTTTAGATTTTTCATTGGAAAGAAAAATACCTTAGAAAGTCAGTAATTGTAGGTTCTCGTCTTGACTGCCACAGGCCTACCTGAAACTGTGGCTGGGTTATTTACATCTCTGGGCCTCAGTTGTCTTGCTCGAAAGTGTGAAAGTTGGCTTAAATTGATGATTTTCAACTGAGGAGATACCTCAGATGAAGTCATGGGGGCAGGCAGTTACTTGGGTGGGTTATAGTTCCAGGTTTTCTATTTCTGCTTCACCTAGAGCAGCTGCATGTTTTATATGTCTTACATATTGGGGTTCTTACTAAGATTTCATGTGTGGAAAATAAGGTCTTCTGATTTTTAAAAAAGGAAAACTACTGAGCCAGACCATTTCTAAATTCCTAGCATGGCTTTTATGGTTTCTTTATTTACAGTATATAATAAAGATTATCTCAAATAAGCATAACTGTAATTGGGATATAAAGAATATGAAAAGTGTTTAAGATTTGCATAATAAGACTTTTTATACTTGAACTGTCTGCTCTGTTTTTATCAGCTGTATAGAGTAGGGTTTCTCAGGCTCAGTATTATTGGCATTTTGAGCCAGATGATCCTTTGTTGATGCGAGCTATCCTGAGCATTATAAGGTTTTTAGCAGCATCCCTGGCTTCTGTCTAGGTAATACCAATAGCAGCCCTCCCCACCCCCCACACCAGTTATAACAACCAAAAATGTGTTCAGACTTTGTTGAATGTCTCTCTGACATCACTGAATATCTCTCTGGGTGGTCTGACGGGGAGAGTAGGCAGTGGGGACAGTGGGACACTAACAGTCATCATCTCTGCTTGAGAACCACTGATACGGGGAATGTTGAGTATAACAGGCATATGACATAAATGTTACTTTTAAGGTTAGATTTATAACTTACGTACTTGGAGCTTTATTTTTCTTGATACATTGTCTGTAAATGGGGTACTGCCACCAAATTGACAATGTTCCTTTAATTATTGTGCCCAAGTGATAAATTGTACACTTTAATCTCAGACAACCATGAGATGCCACTTAGTTTCTTATCCTTTCCCAGAATATATTTTTTAATTAAATTAACTAAATCTGTTACTAAAATCATTAAACACTACTGGAAAAAAAAAGAAATACAGGAAGGAGAATTTTAAAATATAATTGCCTGGATAAATTAGGTATAATTTTTCTCTAGGGCTTATTTATTTTAGTTTGATTATAATCTTCTCATGTTTACTTAAAATGTTCTTGTGTAAATTTGCTCTTCTTTTAACTTCATCCCTGGTATTTATGCCTGATATTCTTGCCAATTTCACATCCATGGACCGTACTCTTCCTGATTTAACTCTTAACTCTTGTTCCCGTCCTGCTGCTTTGTTAGCAGTTACTGTTGACTGTGTTGACTGCTGTTGTTGATCAAGCATGTGTTGTACTAAGTGCTTTCTATATTTGCTAATTCTTTTAAACAACTCTTAAATACAGTTATTTGCTACACTCTCAATTTATAGACTTATTTGTGGTTTTATTAATTAAACATTTGTTACGCACTTGCCAGCTGCTAGGCATCCAGACACAGACTGAGCAGCAAGTATAAAAGTCAAACAAAGTATAGTCTGTTACATTCTTCTAGAAAGGATTATAGTCACAGAGAATCTGGGATGTTAAGTAAGTTTCCCAGTCACACAGCTGATAAGGGACAGTTGAGACTATAGCCTAATTTATAAGACTACTTGAAAATTGTAATGTTGATATAAATTTAGCAGTAAACCCCACTATGCTCAAGTTAAATTAGAACTACAGTATGTCTTGGCTTAGAAGAGTCATATATATATTCATATATTGAAACTATTTTAATTTAAAAAATTCTCAATATGAGAAATTCAGTTAGTATAGAAAGATATGGAGAAAAAAGTGCCTATCTAACTCCGCAGAAGTAACCATAATTAATACTTCCTTAGCAGTGCAAAGGTCTTTGTGCTATTTATGTTTGTTTCCTTTTTTTTAAAAGTACTCACAACTACTGCAATTTGATTATTTTAATTAAATCTTACATTAGTATTTGTGACAATTCTTAAATGAAATAGTTTTGCTTAATCTTAATTAATTTGTTTCTTTTTTTTCCCCCCATTTGTGTAGCTGTTTTATGCATTCCAAGATGATCGTTATCTCTACATGGTGATGGAATACATGCCTGGTGGAGATCTTGTAAACTTAATGAGCAACTATGATGTGCCTGAAAAATGGGCCCGATTCTATACTGCAGAAGTAGTTCTTGCATTGGATGCAATCCATTCCATGGGTTTTATTCATAGGTAAAGATTAAAATCTTTAAATTTTCTCATTTGTTGAAGAGAGAAGCTAAAAACTAATACTTAAGTTTTATTTGATTGGCATTTCCCAGTTTAAATCCACCTATTCTCCTGTATGATATGTGTGGTATTTCAGAATTTAAAACTTTGAAATTTGCAGTTTTAACATTTCAGTTTAGTATTGATATAAATGTATTCTTTAATATCCCTGAATCTGGTTATATGGCTTTTATACGGTGTCCTGAAAAGTAAAAATTATGAGCTGGTTTTTTAAGGTCTGAGCCAAGGTACTAAACATTTAAAATTTTTTATATACAAATTAATTTGCTTTAAGTTAGTGAATAGATCATATTTATTTGCTAATAGTTGCATTTGTTCTGCAGGCACCACTTGAATCCTACGTGCAGTTGCTGTGCTCAGTGCCAGGGATACAAAAATGAAAATGACTTAGACCTTCTTCTGGGGTTATTAATGCACTTACCTATCCTGTGTGTTTCAGTACTTTTTATGTTTGAATGTTATATTTTTTTATGGTTATTCTCTCTCAAATGAGTTGATTTTCCTCTTGGAAGAATCAAACTTTACTTACAAGGAAAGGGAATGTAATACATCTTCTTCTGCAGCATTAACATACAAGGGTGTTTCCCTGATGAAATTCAGTTTATAGATGTGGATAGAGAACACATATAGATCAGAGGTAGCCTTATCTAAATTGAGTGATCTAAAATAACTGCCTCATGTAGTTTTTATCAGTTTTTGATCTGTTTCAGAGATACTCTACTTTTTTCCCCCCGTTAGAGATGTGAAGCCTGATAACATGCTGCTGGATAAATCTGGACATTTGAAGTTAGCAGATTTTGGTACTTGTATGAAGATGAATAAGGTTAAGTAATTAGATTTTAATTTAGTTTTTGCTAATTCAATATAGATACTTTTTACAAAATGTTTTAAGAATTTACTAACCATATCTGGACTTGTACCGAATTGATGCACCCTGTCTTATTTGTTGAACTAGATGCCATGGTTTCAGTGTTGTGTTAGTAACTTGTAAATGATTTGTTTTTTTCCTCTCTATTTAGGGTAAGTGTGGATTGCCAGATTTACTAAATTGTTTAAAACAGCTCTGTACTATCCACTACTGGTAACTAGAAATGAAACTAGCTTAAATGTCACTAAATACTAATGCCAGTGTTAAAATTAGACTTTCAAAAAACCTGGATTTCAGTAATACATATTTTTTTTTTTTAGTGTTTTACTTAGCCTCCTATTACACATGTGATTGAGCTTACTGCTTATTTTGGGGGTCCATCATAAAAGATACCTATGCTCACTATTTGTATAATAACTTACTTACATAAGCTGAAGTAGCAAGTATGCTGCTTTATTTTCAGCTGAAACAGTTTATGTTCTTTGAAACTTACCGTGGAAGAGTAGCCAGGAAGTTGTATTTATTATTTCCAAAGGAAATTTATTGGTTAGAAAACACTATGTGAAAACTTCTGTGTGAATGTTTATAATTCTATTGCATTAATGCCAGGGAAAATAAGTAACAGGTATTGTTTTGGAGAGAGGGTTAAAATGCATATTAGGTAGATATTCAGTGGGCTTAACACTATTCTGCCGTTTTCCCATACGCATACTTCCCCATTTTATATTTGTACAGTCAGTTCTTGTTATGTTTTCTTCTCAATTTCAAGCATAGTTAAATTGACTGACTATTTTAGTAAAAACCAGTTAAATCAGCATTTATGTATTAATGTTATCAAGTCATTCATCCTATCAGCCTCTCAGTGTATTTGCATTGGCTTATATACATGTTCTCTGCAATTAAGATGAGATCATCAGGTACAGCTAGGGGAGTAATAAATGGTGGCAGTGTGTCTTTCTGGTGAATATTATTAAACATAAAAATAATGTATCTTGACACACATTATAGATGTATTGTGTATCCAATGTGTGTATATGATTAAGCTATTTGTTATTCTGTCAAGTTTGCATTAGATTTTGATATGATATTTTATAGCGCAAAGTTTTAGAGAGTTCTAAAGATTGTATTAAGAGGAAACTCATGTTAAATAATTGAGATTTTATATTTATATCCTAATTTAAAATTTGACCTCTTTTTAGGAAGGTATGGTACGATGTGATACAGCAGTTGGAACACCTGATTATATTTCTCCTGAAGTATTAAAATCTCAAGGTGGTGATGGTTATTATGGACGAGAATGTGACTGGTGGTCAGTTGGGGTATTTTTATATGAAATGCTTGTAGGTGAGTAAAGAAAGATTTTATATACCTCTAACATAGTTGTTTATCTCCAAATTTAGACTTGAATTCTTCTAATAAAATATTACATTAAGCAGTTGTGATTTTGTTTGTAGGAAACACACTGGTCCAAACCTTCTCTATGTGTATTTTGACATACTATTTAGAGGCTTAGAGAAACTTTTGATGTGTTACTTCTTTTTATATATTAGGTGTATGTTTTTAGTTTCTGCATATTTAATTATCTTTAAACAGGTAACGTGACACTTTTCCTTTGAAACTGATTTCCTTAAATGTATCTTTTTTCTTTCCTTTTTTTAAAAATTTAACTATAGTTGATTTATAATGCTGTGTTAGTTTCAGGTACACAGCTTCAGATTCTTTTCCATTATAGATTATTATAAGATATTGGATATAATTCTGTGTGCTATATAGTAAATCTTTGTTGTTTATCTTTAAATGTATCTTAACTTGCTTTTGTTTTCCCTATCAATTTATTAGGTGATACACCATTTTATGCAGATTCTCTAGTTGGAACTTACAGTAAGATTATGAACCATAAAAATTCACTTACTTTCCCTGATGATAATGACATATCAAAAGAAGCAAAAAATCTTATTTGTGCCTTCCTTACTGACAGGTAAATAATCTTAATATTGAACATTTATTCTAAGGAAATTCTCATTTTGCTGCTCAATTTTTGTAAGATCTGCATCTGAGCTCCTATATTTGAACTATTAGAATAAAATCTGAAAGTCATTTATGACAGAGAAACCTGATACAGTTTTTTTTATCATTTTTCTGGGGCTCAACTCACTTGCCTTACCTAAGAAATTGGGGTGATAGTATGTTCTTTTCTGATGACTAGACCAGGTGATTTTTTTTTTAATTGTTAAATTTTAGCTTAATTAAGTGTAAAAATGATGGCTGTATTTTATAGAGTCTGAGATTTTTTTTTTTAATATGTTAACATCTCTAAAACTAGAGTGCATCTTATAGTCAATGGCATGTATTAATTTAATTGGGGACATTTTTTCCTAGTGATAGAAAAATGATGATGCATCTTCCAGTTGGTGCCATTTAAGATAACACTGTGTTGTATAAATTAAATTTGCTAAATAAGAGAGTAGAACTTAAGTGTTCTTGCTGCCCCCTCCCCCCAAAAAGAAAAGTAAATATGTGCAGTGATTGATGTGTTAATTAATTTGATGGGGGAATCCTTTCACAGTATGTGTGTGTGTGTATATATATGTACATATATATGTATATATCAGATTGTCACGTTGTACACTTTAAATATCTTAAAATTTTATTTGCTGATTATACCTCAATAAAGTTGATAGTATATGCTTGTTGAAATTAAGTAGATAGTACAGAGCCGATAAAAAAAAGTATGTCATATTTCCTACCTTCTCCTTTCACTGGTGTGGTCTTCCAGTTTCAACAAACTTTTTTTTATAAATGTAAATGCACATAAGTGTTTTAGAAACAAAAATGGTGTGTTATGTTTACCCTTGTGGTTTACTTTTTAAATTTAAATGTGGGCCATATGATTTACTACAATTACATTTAGTGTTTAAGGTTGTGTATTATTAATTTAAATAGTAGAGAGGCTTAGTATGTTTAAATATGTTTTAATTTCAAATTCACTTTAATTAAAATTATCTTCCTTCAGGATGTCCGTTAGAGCCTGAAATATATAGTTGTTGAAATTTTTACATTGTAATATAAGCACCATCTAAATATAGTGTAGTATAAAAACTATGCTGTATGTTAGGTGCTGGGGATATAGAAATGAACAAGACACACAGCCACTGTTCTCCACTACCTTATAGTCCTTTGGGGGAAATCGACAAGCAAGCGAAGCATTTATTGAACAGAGAGATAAGTACTCCAAGTTAAGTACTATGTGCCATAGAACCACGGAGAGGTTCCCTAATGCAGTCTGAGAGTCAGTGAAAGATTCTTCATAGTGTCAAATTATGTCTAAAACAATTTGCCTTTTAACTTAGGAAAAAATTTAGAATTCAGGGTATTTTTGTTGTTTGTAAATACTCTACTAAAATAAAAGGTGCTAAATTTCTCTTTCCAACTCAGCTAAAGACCCATTTTAAAATTCTTTGTTTCTGTGCCTTACTGAGGAAGTCAGGAGTCAGTAGCTTATCCTTTTAAAACTCTCAATTTTGTAGTAATGTCAAGAATTAGCTGCCAGTGGTTTGATTGGTCAGAAATATTTGAGAGAGTACAAAATGGAAATTTTAAATTTAAAACATCTTTTGTAGTTTTTGTTAGTTTGTGGTGTGAAGTAAAGTTGTTGGTTGCAAAAATATACAACTTTACCACTATTAAAAAACCTATCAAGAAAATTTACTATGCTAATGAAGCAAAGTGGGTGATTTCATCTCGATTTTTGTTGTCAATAAAAAAGTCATGGAGTATCAACAAATCTGTTCTTGTATATTTTTTCCTCAGAAAAAATTCTTTAATATTCTCAGTGTTCAACTTATTTTTATGTAAGCTAAAAATTATGCTGACAATCAGTATAATTTTGAGATGACATGGAATTGTATTTACCATCCTGCACAGATTTAGCATTATGTCCACAAATAAATATGAAGTTATAGTGATGATATCTTGAATGATTAATGACTTTTCTCCTTTCCTCTATTCAGAGAGGTGAGATTAGGGCGAAATGGTGTAGAAGAAATCAAACGACATCTCTTCTTCAAAAATGATCAGTGGGCTTGGGAAACACTCCGAGACAGTAAGTTGTTTCCTCTTGCACATTACAGTGAATATTTGAAAGTAGTTGCAGTAAATAGTCTGTTGGAACTGCCTTGCTAATATATGTGTATATCTGGTGAAAATCCAAAGTGTACAGATGCTGTATAGGTGTTGTCCTAACCTAGTTAAAGAGAAAATATTTGGTAATATTGGGAAAATTGTACTGCTTCTTCTCTGATGTCCCATTCAGGATACCAAGATGAAATATTATATACAGGTAATGGAGTTGGGCTTGGCAGTCATAATGTGATATTTGATCTTTGCTGAATTGCACTTTGCTTAGACTTTAGTATCTTATTATGGAATAAGTCAATAGGGAATTAATTTGAAATATATTTCTTATGGGGAAAAAAGGTTACTCTTGTTTTTACTAAAATTTAAAATATAAGGAGTTTCTATCAGAATTTAATTTGTATGAGGATATAAGAAGTTATGGTATACTTGATTCCATCAGGCTCACAATTTGTAATCCAGAAATAAAAATATATTAGTGTGCAAGAAGTTAATTTTCTGTCAGTTTAGAACATTTCCCTATTTTTTAAAAAAAAGTTAAAATTATAAGATGATTCACAGAAAACTTTGCTTAACGTAGCTGAATCAAAATCATAATGGTATCAAAAGTTCCCATCGTTTTTGTGGATTTGGTAGGCCAAGAATTCACCTTTCCCTTACTGAAGTCTCAGGAACTGTTTCCCTTTTCACTTAACAGAAAAAGGATAGTGTATACCAGCCCCTAACTTCCTGCTGTAGCAACAGCAGTGAACAGTAATAATAAAATGAATTCAGCTATGTGGTTGTAGAAACAGATAAAAATTAGATATTTGTCTTAAGGACTGCCTATCTAGTTGAGTCTGTGAGAGAAGATTCCTTCAGGGGAGAAAAGTCTTGCTAATTTTGAAGAAATCATGTAAGTTTGCCAATTTTAGTGAAGTGTCCTTGTTATCACATATTTTAAAAGAAACTTATATTGCCTTTAGGTACAGTACATACATTGTGCTAAGCTATAAAATTGACTAAAAAGAGAAAAGGGGAAGTAAACTCTGGAAATTAAGAAATTACACTGCTGCAGAGGATGACACTGACCTGCTATCCGAAGAAGCTGCAGGAGCAGCTTGACTTTGGGAGAATTTATTAACAGTTATACATTAGGAAATAAGGAACTTCCCCCTCCTTATAAGTAAATGTGACATGATTGTTGTCTTCATGCTGCGAGAGAAACTGTTGTGAGGCAGAGATGGGTAGACAGTGGAGCTACAAAACAAAAATACAGCAAAGCTGGCTTTTACATTTACCTATGTAGTTATCTTTACTGTTGTTCTTTATTTTTTCATAAGGCTTCGAGTTAGTGTCTAGTAGCCTTTCGGTTCAACCTGAAAGACTCTCTTTAAAAGCATTTCTTGTAACAAACTCTCAGCTTTTCCTTACCTGGGGATCTCTTAATTTCTCCCCCATTTTTGAAGAATAATTTTGCCAGATACAGAATTCATAGTTGAGAGTTGTTTCTCTCAGCACTTTAAATGTCATTCCACTGCCTTCTGGCCTTTAAGATTTCTTCTTAGAAACTGACTGTTAATCTTATTGAGGATCCTTTGTATGTAATGAGCTGCTTCTTTGTTGTTGCTTTCAGTATTCTTGCTTTTGGCTTTGGCTTTGGCTTTTGAAAGTTTATTGTGTCTTGCTGTGGATCTGAGTTCTTGGAGTTCGTTAAGTTTCTTGGATGTGTAGGTTCATATATTCCTTTAGATTTGGATAGTCTTCAGTCATTATTTCTTTAAATATTCTTTCTGCCCCTTTCTCTCCTTTCCTGGGACTCCTGCAATGTGTGTGTTGGTCTCCTTTATGGTGTCCCAGAAGTCCCTTAGGCTCCATTCACTTTTTCTTTCTGTTCCTCATACTTAATAATTTCATTTGTCTTGTCTTTAAGTTCCCTGGCTGTTCTTATCTTATTTATTAGTTCTGGCATGATTATATGGTATTAATGTAAAGCCTAAAACATCTTAAGCAGAAATAATTACTTTTATAATTCTCCAGGATTTCCCCTGCTCATATCTCAGTATTTAAGCAGATAGAATTTATCTGATTGTAAAACTACTGTGAAATGGTATGTCATCTATAAAAAGACTAGGTCCATCTGAAACAGCAAGAGAAAATGCACCAAACTTGTTCTTCTCTTTCAAAATCTATCTTACATGATCATTTTAAAGCAGGCTTTCTCAGCCTTAATACTAGACCAGATAAATCTGGTGTGGGTTGTCCTGAACATTGTAGGATGTTTAGCAGTATCCCTGATCTCGATCTACTAGATGCCAGTAGCTCGCCTCTGCCAGTTGTGACGACCAAAAATGTACCTAGATGTTACCAGATGTCCCCCAGGGGCCGAAATTGCCCCTGTTTGAGAACCACCGTTTGAAAGTAAAATTTATGCCAAGACCGTGTATATGACAAGGGGAGACAACCTTTCCCCCCTCATTTTACAAATTCGGCAGTTAACATCAGGAAGCTAGGGTTGTCTAGTCAGGCAGTTCTCTTGGCCATTAAGGAAAGAAAATGGTGGAAAAGCTGTTTTCTCATTCGCTGTTAGTATAACAGCTTCTTTTGGTTAAATGTGTTTTTCATTCCCGTATTTATCTGAGAGTTCACTGTATCTGAGATGTACAATATTAGTTATTTCCTGACTGGAATACCCAGGTGATTCAATAAAAAATGATTTTTTTATGTAAGAAATTAAGATCATAAAACTAGGTCAGTTTTTTTTGTTTGTTTGCTCGTCTTCATCTTTTTCACTGTAAGGGGACATGAAGTGATTGTATCTAAAATAATTATTGAGTATTTTGATGGTAATATTTCAGTGATTTTTTTTTTTTGGAGGGGAGAGGTAATTAGGTTTATTTATTTATTTATTTAATGGACGTACCAAGGATTGAACCCAGGACCTCATGCATTCTAAGCATGCACTCTACCAATTGAGCTAGACCCTCCCCCATCTGATGTTTTATTATACTCCTGTATCTTTAAACTCAAAAACACTTTTCCTAAAATTTATTTTTAGATGTACTTTCTGTAGCACATTTAACTCCAAAAGAAGATATTAATAGTACTCATTTCATGTGGTGTTTTCTTTTGTGTCATGAAGATTTGGATTGCCACATACAGTTTTATGTTATTAAGTATATATATGGGCCTTGCTCCCCATCAGATTTATAACTATTGAAGATTCAGTGTTCAGGTTTTTCCTAACAGCCACTTCATAAATACTTACCTGAGTTGTCCCTTAATCCCTTAACTTGAGGAAAATAACTGTTCCAAAAATATAATTCAGAATAACTTTGCTCCTTGTGACTTAATATTATAGAGCTATTGTGGGCGGGGGTGGGCAGTGGAGGAATACCACTCATCTAGATTCAGATGGGTAAAAATATTTCAGTAACGAATTATTAATAATACCCAGGACTGCTAAGAAGTAACTTTGATTTCTGGTTTGCTGTTGAGTAGATTAATAAGCAAAATACTGTATTTGGAACTAATCAACTTTGAGTACAATTTCTTACGCTGTATAGTTTCTTTAAAGTCTTTTCTGTAGTCCTAACTGCCTTTGAATATTTTATACTATAGTGTATTCTAAAACAAACCTTAATAGTACTTGACTTGTAATATTCAAATTAAATTTGAGGTATAGATGATAATTAATAGGTGACTCTGAAGACAGTTGGTTCATAGAATTACATAATGATCAGTACTAATTGATTAATAATGCTAATAAAGAGTAAATTGGTTAAGTAAGATTCAGCCCATTTGGAATTTGTGGTTCACATGTTGTTTGTATGTAGGAGACCATTAGTGGTTGATATTGGAATAATTGCTTCATTTTATATTACATTTGAAGTGAATTACTGATTTTGTTTCTGTTTTTAGCTGTAGCACCAGTTGTACCTGATTTAAGTAGTGACATTGACACAAGTAACTTTGATGACTTGGAAGAAGATAAAGGAGATGAAGAAACATTTCCTATACCTAAAGCTTTTGTTGGCAATCAGCTACCTTTTGTAGGATTTACGTATTATAGCAATCGTAGGTAAGTATGCTAAACATAGATTTTTAGGGGTAGGTACTAATTTTGTTGTAGTCGTATCATTTTCTTAGGGAGATCTAAAAATCACTTTAAGAACATTTAAAGTAGATTTAATGGTATATAGAGATTTATTAACATGCCATTTTAAACAATGCATGGTATTCCCAGTATTTCATATTTAATTTCTTTCAGAATCATCCATGCTTAGGATATTGTTTTTCAGAAATTCTCTGCTGAACTATATATTTTCAAATTATAACAATTAATAGATTAAAAGATTCTATTAATACTGATAATTTGGTTAATCATGTTGTCCAAAAAGTTCTAGTTTTATAATGCATTTTGAACATTTAATTTTCTATCATCATCACTATATTGATGTTACCAAAGGCCTGTATTTTTTAATTCTTCAACAATTAAATGATTCCTCCCCAAAACTGCTGAATGAATTGACCATATTTTACAAAAATCCTGTAAGATCTTATGACCTTGGGCAAATAGCTTTCATCTTTTATGCCTCCATATCCTCAAAAATAGAAATGATGATAATAATAATAATACATGTGTCAGGGTTGTCATAAGGGTTAAGTAAATCAGAACACAGTAGAACACTGAGAACAATGTTTTGCATGGAGTAAACACTCAATGTTAGCTATTATTATTATTAGTATGAACAAATATTAGCTTTACTTTTTCCAATAGATTTAAGTTAAACATTTAACATTATTTCAGTATGCTGAGCATTCATTAATTCAACAGACATGTTTGACAACTTACCCTTTGTCAGGTATACACTAAGCACTAAGGTGCAGGAAGAAGGATAAATAATATATAGTACCTTCTCTTGATACACTGGTACCCTAGTGAGGAAATTGGATAAATCGTACAATGTAGGTTGGCACTACACGATAGAAATCTAAACAAAATGCTATAGCGATACATAAATGAACTGTATGGCAGCATTTACTGGGTGTGTTAAATCTACTTCATAAATTTATTTTAAAATACATACTTCTAATCAAATTATACTCCATTAGAATGGTATTAGATATTTGAATTGCTTGGAGTAATGATTAAATTTGAGGTTATTATAGTGAAGCATCTTGTTATTTTAGTCAAGATTTTTTTATAAGAGGTAATTCAGGTCAAGTTTAGAAAATAGAAAGGTTAGTCCTGCTTTGATGACATTTCTCCATAATCCATCTGTAGGAAAGCACTTGTGTTGTTTTGATGTTAGGCTACGTTTGTTGCATCACCAACCAAGTGGGTAGTACTTGAGTTTTGACCCCTGGAAAAGTCTAATATTTTAATCCCTTTTTCTCCCCCGTACTCCACGAGTGTAATATTAGAGTTATTTTTTAATTGAAACACACAAGAGAACCTTCTAAGTGGTGTTCGCTGCAGCATCTTTTCTTTTTTTTCTTTTCTTCTCTTCTCTTTTTTTTTTTTCTTTAATATATTTTTATCAGTTATTCTCTGGATTGGTTTCTGAAACAATCTCCAGTGTTTTGGTATTTTTTTGTAGCAGAGTTCAGCAGTTAATTACTTTTTCTGTACAAAGACAGTTACCTTTTCTACACAAAGGTAATCTTGAATTAATAAACATTATATATACTGTTTGCACTACGTTGTCATACCTAGATTATATTCTGTGATTTTTCCTTGTATTCATATGTTTCATATCCCAAACTAGTTTCTGAGTTTCTTAAAAGTAGAAATTGTACTCTACCAACATTAGATAGGCTGCATTCAAAGACCTTATATTACTAACTTTGCAGAAGGCTAAACATCAACTTTACTTACATAGCATATTAAAGTTAGAAGACAAATTAGGGGTCAAATAGTCTGATCTATCTAATTCGGATTTTGCTGGTGTTGCTATATGCTTTTATTTACATTACATAATGTAGAATTTCACACTAAATTTCTGAGACACTTCATAGTCAGTGGAATTAAATTGTACTATGTCTAGAAGTGTCATTTGTTACATGGGACCTTTTCTCCACATACCTGTTGTATAGCCCTTGTTATTGTCTCGTGATTATTTGATTCTGTAGTTAATCTGAGTAATTTTCCAAGAAAGATATAGCAAGGGACATGTTTTCCTGCTGTTTCTTTGAGAGCACTGTTATTTATGTTTAATGGTACTTCAGGGGCACTTGATTATCTTCTATTTTTAACTATGAATTAATGTCTAGTGAGTTAACAACTACCTCATAACAGCCGTGAAGTATACTATAGCTATTTGATCTCTTTCTGAGAGAGCTCTACTGGTTAACCAAGGTGGTGACTGTACTGGTGGTGATGGTAGACGTAGTAATGTTGGTAGTTGTCACACAGGAGAGGAAGTAACGGAAGTACCTTACTTTTATGTAACATTTGATATCATGGAAAAAAGCTTTTATATGATATATTTAGATCTGTTTGATAATCTCATAAGATATATAAAGAAGACCTCTAAAGATCACTAATATCTTATATTTATGTGTGATTCTAACTTTACACTGAATTTAAAGAATTCTTCAAGGCTTAGAGGCACGAAAGATTAGCAGGACATCATCAGAATTTTGATTTTGTTATTTCAACCACTTAGGCAAAAACTCTTTAAGTTTTTTGTCCAGAAAGGCAGTATCATTCTTGGCTGAAGGATAATTGGGAGCAGCGAGGGGAAATTGTGCACGTCTGTAAAAGTCAACAATTCATTATCCCTAATCCTAAATCCAAAAAAGCTCTAAAAACTGAGTTTTTAGTGATTTGTTTGGTGACAAAACTTGCTTTCATGGCTAAAAACCTAATCTGAACTAGCTTGAGACTTTTATGGTTTCTATTTATTCTATTTGGTATGAATTTTCATATATTTTTCTGAAGGAATATTAAGGTATATGATTGCAGAGTGCTGCTTCAGACATAACTGGGGGTTTTGTTTCCTAAATGTATCATTTCTGTATTATGTTTCTGAAGTAATTAGGAACCTGTACTCAATTTTTCAAAAGCAGAGCAAGGACAATAAAAATAGGCAAGTAGTATTTGTTACTGGTTATTCTTGGATATTAAAGAGTTTTTTGTTTTCTTTTAAAAACTTTTTTCTTCCCAGATACTTATCTTCAGCAAATCCTAATGATAACAGAACTAGCTCTAATGTGGATAAAAGCTTGGTAGGTATTTTCTTCTTACATTTTAAAAAAAGTTGATTTGGGGATAATATATTTTGTTTGCATAGTATTAAGTACACAAATATTGCTTCTGAGAATGTAGTTAATGATCTTAAATTTTTATAGCACTTTTTACCTACTGTCTCCTCTCCAGTTTTATTTCTTGCCTGAATATCAAATGGGTGTTATATTTGGAGGCACTTAGTAAACTATACATTGCTACACAGATTGACAGAGGTGGTCTCTTTTAATCTTTGGTATTAGGAATTTGTGATAAATCAATACATCAGTAAGGGTCTTGACAGGGAGACAGATGGCATATTCAGAAGATTTAAATGAAGAGAGTTTTTTGTGTGATGAAATTAATGTAATATAAAATTTATCATTTTAACCATTTGTACCATTGTAAAATTTATCATTTTAACCAAGTGTACAGTTCAGTGGCATTAAGCACCCTCACGTTGTTGTGCAGTCATCACTGACATCGTCTCTAGAACTTTGTCTTTATCCCAGACTAAAACTTCGTACCCAGTAAACTCTACATTCCACCCTCCCTCCAGCCCCTAGTAGTTACGATTCTACTTTCTGTTTATGAATTTGATTACTCTAGGTACCTCATATAAGTGAAATCATACAATATTTGAATTTTTGTGATTGGCTTATTTTACTTAACATAATGACCTCTGGGTTCAACCATGTTGTAACATACATCAGAATTTCATTCCTTTAAGGATTGTTACATTCTATTGCATGTATATTCCACATTTTGTTCATTCATTAAATGAAGAGAATTTAATGATGGGACTATTGATGCTGCTCTGAGCAGGATCAAGGGGCACAATAAATAAAGGGTGCTGAAGCACCCATTGACTCAGCAGTGGGAAGCCATTGCCCGTAGTCTGAAGGGACAAGGAGAGACAAATCTTGTAACCACAGCTCAGAGAGAATGTATAGAATCATGAAGGAGCACAGAACATAGAACTGTCAGAGCCACAGTAAGGCGAGATGGTGTGGGGAGAATGGATATTTCATTTCTCCCACCTGATTTCCGGCTGTTGTCTCCTGCGGGCTGAAACCAATCTTAAAATCATAGGACAACAGAGCCCGGAGAATGCAGTCTGTAGATTTCAAGGCGAAGAAGGGCAGAGGATGGACCTTCAAGGCTGAAAGGGAGAGGGGCAAATGGAGAATAACCAGCACAGTGAGCATCACCTAATTTGACCACTGATAACTGAATTACTGTAGGAAGTAAATACGAGAAACAGGAGTCCTTTTTATTGTTCATATAGCTCATGTTCATGAAACAGGAATTTTGGAAAATGTTTTATTTGCTCACACTTAACAAGATCCTTTTGGGTTAGCCAGGACTTCTAAAAAATATACCAGAAGTAATTATCTGGCCGTCCTTAGCACATTCTTTGGACTCTGTGTAACCCCACTCTCAGTATATTACCTATCTGTAAGATTAGAGGTACATTAAGACTTAAAATATTCAGAGGAGTCATATTTTCTTTGGGCTGGTCTTGTTCAGTGGTGACTGCCATAAGTTTCTGTCAGTGGCTGTTACCTTTTACTCTGGTAAGATCACACTGGAAAAAGAAAACATTTGTGTGCCTTACTATTTCTGTTAACTTAGAACTAAGTACAAAAGTCAACTAATTTAATTTTCAACTCTTCCCTGGAAGCCTTCTGGTGGAGATGCTAGTGAACAGTTTTGCAGTTGCCAAATACAATTAATTTTCATTCCATATCTTTTCTTTTTCGCTGCATTTGACTCTGGCCAGTCCTTCCTCCTTGGAACTTAAAGAACTTTTAGGTTCTCATTATTTCCTTCTTCTTCTTCTTCTTTTTTTTTTTTTTTTCCTTCCTGCCTCTGGATTTTATTTTCAGTCCTGTTTGCAGGATCTCTTTAATTATTAAATGTTTCTCAAGGTAGTTTTGATCTTGGCTCTCTGCTCATTTTCTATGCTTAATCTCATGCATATCCAGCTTGCTCCTCTGAACTCCAGACTTGAATCTCTCCTCTCTTTCTGACTGGACTTTCCTCTTCCTGCACATCTTTCAGACATTTCAACCTAGGCCAGAGCAAGACTCACACTTTCCCTTTCTCCATCCCCTCCCCAGCAGTTCTTTTTGTGTCACCTGTCTTTTGTAATGGTGCTCTGTTCTTATTTCTAATCAGTTGCTGGGTCGTAAATTCTGCCTTCTAACTGGCACAGTTATCCATTTCCTCTTCATTCCTACAGCTTCTGCTTTATTTTTTTGTTTGTTTGTAGGGGAGGCGTAGGTAATTAGGTTTATTTAACAGAGGTACAGGGGATTGAACCCAGGAGTGAGCTATACCCTTACTCATCCCAGCTTCTGCTTTATCTCAGACCTGCATACTCTTTTTGCCTAAACTATCTCAGTAACCTGTTAATTGGTTACTTTGTCTAGAATTTCTTTGCTCTCCAGTGTATTCACCTTATTATTACTAAGTAATGTTTCTAAAATGCCAATACTCTGTACCATTTCCCTTTTTTAAATGTTTATAGGTTAAAGTAAGTACCCAACTCCTTTTTTGCATAGCAAGGATCACAGTCCCACTCACCTTTTCAGATTTTATGACTCATTCTCCCTTTAAGTTCTGTGCACTGCCTGTACTTGACTTCATCCCATTTCCCAAATAGTCATATTTTTCTTGTCTCTCTGGATGCATTCGTTCTAGGTAAAATGCATTCCCTTCTGTCACTTCCTCTTCTTGGTAAATATCTCCCTTCTTATAGGTCTTACATCATCCTGGCAGAATTAGATGTGACTTCTCCTTCTGTATACCTTGTATATAATTTTATTATTATGTACCACATTAATTGTAATATTTTGTGTATATGTCTTTGGGTTATTGTACGTTATTTTCACCATCCCATTCCCCTGTGCCCCAGTATTATTAGCTTTATGAAAATAGGGATCAAATCTTTTTAATTTTTGTATTAGTAATGCCTACCACAGTGCCTGATGTATTAGTAGGTGTTGGAAAAAAATGCTTATTAAATTAATAATAAAAATTTCAGATAGAAAGGAAAAGGGTAAGATTGGACCAAATAATTCCTCATAAACAAATGTAAAATGGTAACACACTATTTTAAAATTCTATATAAATATTTTTAGTAGAATGAGTTTTGTTTTGTTTTTAATTAAAGCAGGAAAATTTGCAAAAAACAATTTATAAGCTGGAAGAGCAGCTGCATAATGAGATGCAATTAAAAGATGAAATGGAGCAGAAGTGCAGGTGAGAACATACTTTATGTTTTTCACATTAAAAGTTGTATAGCAAATGCTTGTTTTAAAGCTTGCACTCTATAAACCCTTGAAGGTAGTTGGAAGTAAGTGGAGGTATAAAGTTTGCTACTGATATATAGTCTGTGAAGAATGTTTTACTTAGTGCCTGATTTATTGATTTTTCTCTTCCATTTTAATTAGCTGACAGAAAGGGCAAATTAGTTTATGTTAAATAAGGTGCTTTGTAAAATATAAATGTTAAAGATTAAAATTCACTAAATTTTTGATGCAGACACTCTAATTTCCACTATGATTCTCCAGAGCAGTAACTCAGAATTTTTTTTCCTGAGCCTAAATCTAATAAGAGCTTGTATATTTATGAAAATATAGAATGGTCAAGGTAATTTAAAATAATTTAGTATAACGCTGAGTTATTTATTTGTTGGAAACAATAAGGTTTTATAATTATTATATTTTTGGTGGGTATTACTGAATACGTGAAAAACAGATAAAACACAGAGATAACATTCAAAAAATGGAGTTGGAAAAACTGGCAATTTTGTAACTGGGAGGAGAGGAAACAAGTATAATTCTCACTGCCTAGTATACCTTATAGATTAAATAGTTAGACTTATAGTACAAACTTTTTTTTAGAAAAGCACTTTAATATAAAGATTAATTAACTGAGCCCAGGATTTGGAAGGTATTTCTAAGTATAAAACATTGAAATAAGGGGAGGAGATGGGTAGATATTATTACATAAATGTGGAGCAGTTTATATAATCAAAAGTAAAAGGCAAATGACAAATTAGTGGTAGTGCTGGTGGTACGGGTCAGTTTAAGGAGGAAATGAGAGTGGCCAAAGTGGCCAGTAATTACATGAAAATGTGGTGGAGGTGGTGCAGGCCAGAGATGAGGCTGGGAAAGGCAACAGAGTCTAGATCTTAGAAGATTCTGTTTTTGAAAAACTAAGAAATTTGGAATTTATCCTAAGGCTGATGAAAAAACAGTTGAAAGTTATTAAACTTAAAAAGTGGATCAAATTTGCTTTTTAGGAAAAACTCTAGTTAATTAGGTAGCATTTGACGTTTATTTGAGTAAATGGGGATGAGGGAGGAAGGTGGTCAAGGATTCGCAGCTGGTATCCTTTACTTAGGGACACTGGAGGAGAAGCAGACTGGTGGTGTGGGTAGGGTGTGGGGCAGAGGGAGTAAGTTTAGTTTTGGACGTGCTGGATAAGGCATTTGAAAAGACATCCCTGGGAAACATTGCATATGCAGGTTTGAAACTCGGAAGTATGTTTAGAGCCCCCCGAAATGAATTGTGATGGAGCTAATACACATTCAGTTTACTTCAGATTTTTCCCCAGGTTGCCAGTTGTTGCATTTACTGGTTTATATATGCCCCCTTTCCCTTCATTTACTTGATCTTGTGTTAAAGGTTAAATGGGTAGTTTTTGTTTAGTAGCAACAAGCATTGCATAAGGGAATTCAGGGATCCTTAACCTGGAATCCGTAGACCTCTCCTAAAGCATCCATGGATGGAATTCGAGGTCCTTAAACTTGGATGAGAAAAATGAATCTTTTCTATAACCTTTAACTGAAATTCAGTGTTTCCTTTCATTATGAACATAGTCAGTAATCCACAATTATTAGCAGTAGCTGTGAATTTTTTATTACCAATAGAAATCACAAATATTTTCTTATAATGCAGTTGTTAGTTATCTCTAAATACCATTTATGTTCATTACTGCTTTGTAATGATTACTTCTAGATCTCATGGTTTAATGTATTAATAAAACACATGTACTAGTGAGTCATACCTTTTTTTAAAAAAGTTTATGACTTTTTCAGTATAATTTTGGTTTCTTTTAATCGTATGTATTTTGTTTTATGCTTTTACAATATTTTTTTGAGTGAAGGCCATAGACTTCACCAGAGTGACTGCCAAAGGGATCCACAGCACAAAAAAAGGTTAAGAAATTGTAGCTAATTGGAGAAGTAGGGAATGTGATATTTCACCCCAGGCAATAAAAAATAAACATATTTCTAATCTGTATTGCTTTTGCTTTTACAGAACTTCAAACATAAAACTAGACAAGATAATGAAAGAATTGGATGAAGAGGTACTCTTTGTTTTCTAATCAGGAGTTTTCCTTTTTAAGAATTTTTTTCCCTCTTTCAGATTATTTCATTCTCTGAGAAAATTATATTTGAACTTCATACATTGAAATATAGAAAAGAACCAAAGAATTATGATGAAAGCGTCATTTTGGAGCTGCGGGTTCAAGTGAAATTAGATTATACTTTAGTTTCTTTTGTATAGTTTTATTCTAGAACCATGTGGAAATTTTTGTACATAAATATCAGTTCAGTGGTTCTTAATAGTTGAAAAGTGAGAAAGGAGCAAGAGATCAGAAATTGAATCTGGAACTATAGCAGAAAGAGGCAGATAAATAGAAAAGAGGGAAGGATACAATTTCAGAAGAACTGACATTAACATACTTTCACATGATGAAATGGGAAATGTATGGATTTTAGAATCAGTCATTTTCCAGTCACCTAGCAAGAAGTTTTTATTATGAAGGACACACAGCATAAATATTTAATGATTCAGATGTTTGTTTGCAAATATGTTAACTTATTTTCATGCCTTTTAGTTACCTTGTAAATATCTTTCAAGAGTCCTTCCTCTCATTGATTACTTCCTTTGCCTTTTTTAGATTTAATCTTTCTAATGGTTTTTTGCTGTCTTTATTTTCTTGTCTCTTAAGGAATAAAATCTGTCAGTGATGGTGGTTCCCCCCTACCACCCTGTTTGTAGCCTTGAATATACATGTAGTTATCTGGGCAGATGTAGATAGTATTTTACCAACTTGCCATTAGTGTGTACTTAGCCTAGCACTATTTATTTGAGTCTAAATGTTTAAGAAATTCTTTTTACATATCCTCCACTTTTTATTTCATTTCTAAAACAGATAAAATCAATTGTGCTAGGTTTAAATTATTCAGCTTTCCAAATTCAAGGAAGAGAGGGAGATCTTAATTATAAAATTAGAATAATCCTGCTTCTGGAAAGATGGAGTGAAAGTAGTTCCTCCTGTTTCTCTCACTAAGTACAGCTAAAAACCCTAGACATTAAATATAAAACAAATGTAAAGAGATTCTGAAAGGTAGAGAGAAGAAGGCAGACTACTGGCTAGAGTATTTGGGTCCCAGGAAACAAACAGCAGTGAATACTCTGGGTTTTCTTTTGGCAGCATATGTTCCAGATTGGGTGCTGGAGAAGCCAGCAGTCTGGGCACACCAAAGCTGCCCTCTAGCCGAAGGCACATCTGCAAACATGTGGAAACTAAACAGCACAGTTCTAAATAATCCATAGGTCAAAGAGTCTGAAGGGGAATGAAAAAAATATGTTGGGATGTTAATTATATCTCATAAAGTTATTTTTCAAAGTTAAGGGTCTTCATCTTTAAAAAGTATTTGAACAATGAAAGTGAAAATAAAACATCAAAATTGTGGGATGCAGCTAACATAGTACTATAAGGGGAATTTACACACTAAATACTTATATTAGAAAAGATGGTAAGTCACAAATCAGTCATCTAAGCTGCTACCTCAAAAAACCTAGAAAAAGAAGAGCAAAATAAACCCAAAGCAAGGAGAAGGGAGCAAAAATAAAGAGCAGAAATCAGTGAAATTGAAAACAAAAACAATTAAGAAAATCAGTGAAAATTAAAACCTTAGCTGTTTGGAAAGATTAACTGCAAACTGACAAACCTCTAGCAAGATTATAAAGAAAGGAGAGGACACAAATGATCAGTGTCATGAATAAAAAAACAGCGTATCACTACAGGCTGCAGATTTTTTTTTTTTAATCTTAAGGGAATAATACAAACAATTCTAAACACAACTGCGAAATTTAGGTGAAATGGATGAATTCCTCTGAAAAGACAAACTACCACAATTCACACAATGTGAAATACATTTTTTGAATAGCCATATGTAAGTATTAAAGTGAATTTGTAATTTAAAAGCTCCCCCAAAAGTAATCTTCAGGACCAAATGGTTTTGCCACAGAATTCTACTAAGTGTTTTAAGAAGAATTAACACCAATTCTATACTCTCTCTTCTAGAAAATAGAAGGGAACATTCCCCAGTGAATTTTATGAGGCTAGAATTATCCAGATATCAAAATCTAGCGAAGGCAATACTACAAAGAAAACTGTAGATCAGTATCCCTCAGTTATGGCCAACTGGTTTTTGACAGCAGTACAAAAGCAATTCAATGGAAGACGTATAGTCTTTTATCAAATGGTACTGGAGCAATTGGATATTCATAGGCCAAGATATGAACCTCAAGCTAAGTCTCACAACTTATGTAAAAATTAACTCAAAATGGATCATAGATTTAAATATGAATGTAAAAAATATAAAACTCCTTGAAAAAAAAATAAGGGAAAATTCTTGGGACCTGCAGCTTGGTGTAGAGTTCTTAGACATTACACCAGAAACATCCATATATGGAAAAATTTTTAATAAATTGGACTTCATCAAAATTAACAGTGCTTGCTCTGTGAAAGACCCTGACAAGAGGATGAAACGATGAGCTGTAGAATGGGAAAATGAACTGGTTTTACACACAACAACTTGAATGGATCTTAAGGGCATTATGTTGAATATAAAAAGCCAATCTCAAAAGGTCCATGCTGTATGATTCCATTAATGTAACATTCTCAAAATGGCAAAATTATACAGATAGAGAACCTGTTACTGGTTGGTAGGATATGGGTGGTGGGAGAAGGAGGATGCATGTGGCTAGAAGTAGTTGCCAGAAGGAGATGGTTGTGCTGATGAAACAGTTCTGTGTCTTGATTGTGGTGGCACTTACATGAATCTACACGAGATGAAATGACATAGAACTAAGACAGGCTTTATACCAGTAACAGTTTCCTGATTTTGTTACTATACTATTGTTACATATAATGTAATTACTAGGGGAAACTGAATGGAAGGGTACTATTACTATTTTGCAACTTCTGCAATGTAGAATTACTTCAAAATTAAAAAATGAAAAGCTGAAAGAATGGTAAAATCTTAAATTAGGAAGATTTTGAATAATCTCTCATATTTTACTAAATTTCTCTGGCAGCATCTTACTTAAAAGATGGGTTTTGCTTAAAGGTGGGAAAGCCCAGAACGACACACACTATAAAGGATGTTTTCTCAGTGTAGAGTCTTAAAGATACAAATGAAGCCTCAGAAGCAAGATATGCTGATAGTCTTAGCTCAGCAACAGAAGAGAAATCTTTTTAAGTCGTGAAATTTTGGTAATTTTTTCTTAAATCCTCCCCTCCTCTTAGTTTCATTTTCTAAAACAATTATCTGTTTCATTACTTTTAAATAAGCATTAGTAAGTATATACATAGAACTTCTCAGAAAAGATGTTGAGATAGGGAGAGTATTAAGGGAGACCTCATGCAGGGACTGGTGAATTTACTGCACACACTGTAGCATTTGGTATCATTTGAGTATTGTACCGCCTAATTATCAAATAGGTAATTATTATCTGATCCCTTTTATATTTCATATCTTAAATTTAGGATTGTAAATAAACTAAAATATTGGTAATATAATGCAATGTATTCATCTTAAGCTGATAAAGTGACTTAATCTGTTAAGATTCATAGCATTGTTTTTTTATATTTCTTAGATTTTAAAATCTCTGAAAATTGTGCATATCTAGTTCAAATAAGGAGATTCTCAGTATTTTCTTCTAAGGCAAGCTAATTCTGTTATTAGAAAGTTGTCATTAGAAGTATTACCTGATTTTGAAACCAAAAATATCTATCTTAAGTAATCATTTTTTTTAAAGAACAGAATATTCCTTCAAATAAATGAGGAATATTAATTGCAGTAATAACTTTTGTCATAATTTCAGGGAAATCAAAGAAGAAATCTAGAATCTACAGTGTCTCAGATTGAGAAGGAGAAAATGCTGCTACAGCATAGAATCAATGAGTACCAAAGAAAAGCAGAACAGGAAAGTGAGAAGAGGAGGAATGTAGAAAATGAAGGTAAATTGTTACTTCCTTTAAAAGCACTGGAATTTCTAACAGTATCCTTGAAGTCTTTGTCTTGAGGTTGTCTTAAATTTAGCCTGTGATGTATTTTTGAAGCCACGGTGCTAAGACACTGTGTCCCAAGACAAATTTATAACGTATTGAAGTCAGTAGTGATGTGTTAGCTAGAGTAGTGGTTTTCATCCTTGTGTGCATATTGGAATCCCTTGGGAAACTTTAAAGAATATGGATGCCTAAACTCCAGAATTTCTAATTTGTTTGGTCTAGACATGTGAGCTAGGCATTGGTATTTTTAGTAAACTCTTTAGGCACTTCTAACAAGCAGCTACATTTGAGTACTACTAAACTAGAATTTCATGTGTTTTGATACTAGTGTTACAAATTTAAAATAGCTTTCTACACCCTTTGGTCCAGTGATTTCACTTCCAGGAATTTATTTCACTTAAACTTGTGCATATGCACACCGATACATAAATAAAACTATTCATTTTAGCTTTGTTTAAAATTGCCAAGCTTACAAACAATGTAAATGTAATCAGTGATTTGTGTCTTTAAGTAAAAAAGCAACAACAAAGTACAGATTGTTTAAAACAAGATTACTTGTCTTTGTATGTTTAAATGTGTGTGTGTGTGTATAGATATGCATGTGAAAACGTATATATATATACACACACACGTATGTATGTATGTATGTATTTGTATTTTTACATATTAGGGTATGGATATATAGACTGTCTTAGGAAAGAGATGCAAGAAGTTAGTAATAGTTGTTGCTGGGGAGGAGAGACAGAAGGATGGGGAGACAATGTGGAGGGAGGAAGACTCATGCTATACTATATATACTTTGGTATCTTGAATTTTGAGCCATTTAAAAATATTGAATTAATCATAGATAATATTAAACTAACTTTATAACATTTCACTAATTAATCTTATTAAGGGAATAAGTGAATTTGAAATATTACAACAATGCAAAGAAATCTGTTTTTGTGTTCTCTATTATAAAACAATGCTGTACTTTTTGATAAATTTAGAATGTAAGTACTTCCAGGATGGCATTTGGCTTTGAGAGTGAAGCTAATGTAACTGACTTTTATGGCCTCAGACCAAATTTCATTTTTTAGAAGGAATTTGTTTCTCTATGAAAATTTTCTAATTTCTACATCTTATTCCTTCATTTTCTAGTTTCTACACTGAAGGATCAGTTGGAAGACTTAAAGAAAGTAAGTCAGAATTCACAGCTTGCTAATGAGAAGCTGGCACAGTTACAAAAACAGGTAAGTTTTTGGAATGAGATTTTAAAAAAATTATAATTAATTAAAACAAGTTTGTATATTAGTCAAAAACTATTTTCTTGCTCTCTTTTTTGAATAGCTAGAAGAAGCCAATGACTTACTTAGGACAGAATCAGACACAGCTGTAAGATTAAGGAAGAGTCACACAGAGATGAGCAAGTCAATTAGTCAGCTAGAGTCCCTGAACAGAGAATTGCAGGAGAGAAATAGAATTTTAGAGAATTCCAAGTCACAAACGGACAAGGACTATTACCAGCTGCAAGCTGTATTAGAAGCTGAACGAAGAGACAGAGGTCATGATTCTGAGATGATTGGAGACCTGCAAGGTAATATTTTTTCTTATTGTGGTAAAATAGACATAATATAAAATCTGTCATTTTAGTAGAAAATAAACTTATGGTTACCAGGGGGAAAAGGAGGTAGGAAGGGATAAATTGGGAGTAGAGATTTGTAGATATTAACTACCATATATAAAATAGATAAACAGCAAGTTTCTACTGTACAGCATAAGGAACTATATTCAATATCTTGTAGTAACCTATAATGAAAAAGAACATGAAAAGGAATATATGTATGACTAAAACACTGCTGTACCCCAGAAATTGATACAACATTGTAAACTGACTATACTTCAACTTAAAAATTTTTTTTAATTTACCATTTTAGCCATTTTTAAATGTACAGTTCACTAGCATAGAGTACATTCACATTGTTGTACAACCATCACTACTGTCCAACTCCAGAGCTTTTTTATAATCCCAAACTAAAACCCTATACTCACTAAACAACAACTCTCCATCCCCCACTCCTCCCAGCCCCTGGAAACCACCGTTCTACTTTGTGTCTCTGTGTGTTTGACTGCCTCATAAGAGTGGAATCACACAACATTTGTCCTTTTGTGTCTGTCTTACTGCACTTGATGTCTTCAAGATTCATTCATGTTGTAGCATGTATCAGAATTTCCTTCGTTTTTAAGCGATACTCCATTATGTATATATACCACAGTTTATCCATCTGTCAGTGGAAGGTGATTTTTAAAATTTATTTTTTATTTTTGATTGTAGCTGAAAACACAAAATGTATCATCTTAATCATTTTTAAGTGTAAGGTAATAACAGTTTTGATCCTCATTAAGAAAATGACCTTGGTAATACTGGAAATGGTTGGCATTCTTTCTCTTTTAGAATAATGCCTACATTTGTAACAAATTGTGATCTCTTCACTCTCACAGACACCCCTGTGATGTAGGTAATGTGGATATTTCCAGTTTTACAGCCAGATTACTGAAAATTTAATTTTAAACAATGCCCAGTTGACAGACGTCTTACTTAAAGTGGAACTAATCCAGGTAGAGAAGGTTATCACCATTAAAACGTGGGGATTCTTCATGCATTGTTGGTAGAAATAGAAAGTCAGCTGCAGAAAGAGAATCTTCATTATAAATAAAGAATTAGGTACTTGGAAAGTTAGGACTAAAGTTATCAGCAGTCTTTGTGAGTCTAAAAGGAAAAAGATTTGAGTATAACTAACAGTGAATAAAGGAACATGTTGGTCATAGTGACAAAATCAGTTTGTTTTCAGCAAGTTGCCTGGCTTTAACCACTTTTCGCATATTTTTCTGTTTTCTATTCGTAAAAGCAAGGCATCCGTACTACCTAATCAAAATAGATACACATGGAAGTTGCCAGATCTCTCAGGGAGAAGGAGGGGGTGGAGTAGTCCATTTTAACCTAAGCCACAGAGTGGGAACATAGTTTGGGGTCTCCTGGGGCTTGATGATTAGCTATAATTCTGTGGAGAGAGGTCAAGGTCAGTTTTTGTGAGTTTGGAAATGGAAATTAGGATCTCCCATTGGCTCTTAGCTGAGGAGTGTTGTGCAATCTTATTTCTCAGGGCCTAGGCTTAAAATAGATTTGGATATAACCAAGAAAGTATCCTCATTATATGTATTAGAAAAGCCTCATACTCGACTTCCTTAAATTGCTTCCTTAGGCCTTTTTATATACAGCTTATTAGCTGTGTGCAAGTCACTTCATCTACCTTCTTAATCTATAAACAAAGAAAATTAGATGACCTCTATAAATTCTTTCAGTTCTAAAATTCTTTTTAAGTCTGTGATTTTCCAGATACCACTGAGCTGTGAAGAGCTTGCTTCCAAGGAAGAGACTATTTTCCATTGTGTTCATCAGCAGTGGTTTTCACTGACCGTTTTTTAAATACTGGTGACATTAAGAAAGATTCATAGCATGACTTACTGTTGATGTTTATCCTTTTTCAGTGTTTCCTTTAAGGTTAATTTTTTAATTTAAATGTGAATCAAAGCTCACGCATTAAAAAATGCACAAAACTTACATGAGCATCAGCATATATAGAAAAGTGCATTGTGGTAAAACACACACACAATTTTTACATTAGTTTTTTATGGTCCTTAAGAAATTTCAGGTCCCTCAGGTGTAGATTTCTTACAGTTTGGGAGGCTGGGCTTCTGGCAAAGTCACCATTATTTCCTAGTTGAATGCCCTCTATGTACATTAGCGGGTAAGAAGTTTCCTCACTTGTATGGGAAATGACTTCCCGAACATAATTGGATGGTGTATATTTTAGACTTTGTAGACCACATACGATCTCTGGTACCTTTTTATTGTTTATTTTTGCTTTTTCGCTTTTTTCAACCCTTTAAAAATGAAGAAAGAAATTCTTGGCTTCATGTCTATAGAGAAATAGGCTGAGGGCCTGAAGTTTGCCAGCACCTGGACTAATGTACCGGAGTATAATGCATTTTTGTTTTGTTTTTGCCTGTTACATTGTCATTTGGAAAGTTGTGTAAGTTTTTTCATTAATATGTTTTTGGCTTTGTTATTTTTGAAAGGAAAATAATAGATGAGTTTTCTAACCTGATGAGTCAGTTTCTAAGACTCCATTTTTTCTGTTTCTTTGATCTGCCAAATTTTGGAACATGTTTTAAAAGTTAGTGCTATGATTGTAGTTTTTTTTCTCATAGCCCCCTTGTATTTCTAGCAGCTTTTGCTTTGTATATTTTTTTTATTGAGGTGAGATTCGTATAACAAAAAGTTAACTATTTAAAAGTGTACAATTCAGTGGCATTAAGTACATTCACAATGTTGTACAATCACCTCGTCTGTCTAGTTCCAAAACATTTTCATTAACCCAAAAGAAAACGTTGTATCCAGTAAACTGTCCTTCTCTGTATGCCCTCTACCTAGCCCCTAGCAACCATTAGTTTTTTTTAAATCTCTGAATTTACCTCTCCTGGATATTTCATATAAATGACATCATACAGCATGTGACCTGTTGTATCAGGCTTCTTTCACTTAGCATATTTTTAAGATTCATCGATGTAGCATGTTTCAGTATTTCATTCATTTATGGCTGAGTAGTACTCTTGTATGTGTATACTGTATTTTGTTTAGCTGTTTATCTATTGATGAACATTTGCATTGTTTCCACCTTTTGGCTATTGTGAATAACACTGCCATTAACATTTATGTACAAGTACTTAATTGGAATACTTGTTTTCAAATCTTTTGGGTGTATATATATACACCTAGGATTAGAATTGCTGGTCATGTGGTAATTCTGTGTTTAACATTTGAGTAACTTCCAAACGATTTTCCACAATGGCTGCATCATTTTCTATTCCCACCAACAATGTACAAGTTCTCCACATCCTTGTCAATAGTTGATATTTAACTCTTTTTAGGTTATAGCTACCCTATATCCTATGTGGATATGAAGTGGTGTTTTATTGTAGCTTTGACTTTCATTTCCTTAATGACTAATGAAGTTGAGCATCTTCCCATGTGCTTATTGGCCATTTGTATATCCTATTTGGAAAAATATCTGTTCATGTCCTTTGTCCATTTTTAAATTTTTTTTTTGGCTTTTTGTTGTTGACTTTTGAGAGTCTGGATAATAGACTTTGTCAGGTATATGATTTCCTAATATTTACTCCCATTCTCTAATTTGTCTTTTCACTTTCTTGATCATGTCCTTTGATGTACAAAAGGTAATTTCGATGAAGTCCAGTTTATCTAATATATGTTGCATATACTTTTGGTGTCATGTCTCATAGTACATTGCCAAATCCTAGATCATGAAGATTTACCTCTATGACTTCTTCTAGAAGTTGTATGGTTTTAGCACTTACATGTAGGTCTTTGACCTAACTTGAGTTAATTTTTGTATATGGTATGCTGTAGGGGTCTAATTTCATTCATTTACATGTGGATATCCAGTTGTCCCTGTACTGCTGGTTGAAGAGACTGTTCTTTCCCCCACTGAATGGTCTTGGCATCCTTCTTGAAGATCAGTTGTCAGATATGTGTTTGTTCCTAGATTCTCAGTTCTGTTCAGTTGGTCTATATGTCTGTCCTTATGCTAGTACCACACTCTTTAGATCACTGTAGGTTTATAACAAGTTTTGTAATTGGGACGTTTGAGTTCTTCAATTTTGTTTTTCTTTTTCAATACTGTTTTAGCTATTCAAGGCTCCTAGAAATTCAATATGAATTTGAGGATCTACTTTTCCATTTCTGCATAAAAGAGCTTTGGAATTTTGATAGGGATTGCACTGAATCTATAGATTGCCATCTTATTAAGTCTTCCAGTCCATGAACACAGGATATATTTCCATTTATTTTGGTCCTAATTCATTTCAGCAATTTTTTTTAGTTTTCAATGTACAAGTCTTATACCTCCTTGGTTAGATTATTCTTAAGTATTTTGTTCTTTTTGGTGCTTTATAAGTGGAATTGTCTTAATTCTCCTTGCATATTGTTTATTGAGTGTGATATTAGCTATGGATATTTCGTAATAACATGCTTTTGTGTGTTTTTAATGCAATGTTGTTTGGTCTGTTAAGATTTTATGACTTCTATTTCTTTTTACTGGATTAGAATTGTATTATTATAAATGATATTAAATACATCTGACCTTGAGGGTTTTTCCCCTTAATTTCATTTTCCTGTTTTATCTTGCCTGTTGATTTATTTTTAATTTTTGTATATAGTTGATAGGCCTCAAATTTAGATTGTGAATTTCGTACTTAGGGATTTGAACATATCTAGGTATATCTATATTTTTCAAAGTGAGAGATTTTTTGTTGTTGTCGAAGCTTAACATGTATGTACATAATAAAATTAATAAATAATATGTATCTGGAGAGATTTTCACAACATGAACCCACCCATATAATGAGAATCCAGATCACGAAACTGAGTATTACCACAGCCCAGAAGTTCCATTGTGCTTCTTCTTAGTCATTATCCCCTTTCCCCCGAAGTAATCACTATTCTAACTTCTAACACCTTTTGTAATGGCCTTTTATAATGGAATCATGCGGTAAATACTCCTTTGCTTCTGGTTCATTTCATTAAACATTATGTTTGTGAGGTTCATCCATATTGTTGTATATAGCAATAGTTTGTTCTTTATTTTGTATGACTGCTGCAATTTATCAGTTATTCTGTGGTAAGTGTATATTCTGATTAATTCCATTTGGGGATTATTTTGAATAGTGCTGATACGAACTTTCTTGTACATATTTTTCGGTAATGATATATATGCTTCCTGTTGATATACACCTAGAAGTGGCAGAGCCATAGATTATACTTAGCTTTAGGAAGAATTTCCAGATATTTCAAAGTAGCTGCATAGTTTACACTCACCAGCAGTGTCCGAGAGTTCCAGTTCCTTCACCACCTCCTCAAAGACATTACTTCTCCTCACTGAGGTAGCCATACTAGTGATGTCTGATGGTATTTCCTTAGGGGTTGGTTTGTATATCACTAGTGTCTGAGATTGAGCAACTTTTCACATATTTATTGACAATTTGTAATAACGCTCTTCAGGTCTTTTGCCTATTAAAAAAAAAACTGGATTATTTGCCTTTTTCTTATTGGTTTGTGTAAGTCCTAGCTAGATATTAATCCTTCATCAAATATATGTACCGTAATTGTCTTCTTCCACTCTGGTTTGCCTTTTCACTCTTGAAATGCTGTCTGCTCATGAATAGGAGGTCTTTTCTTATTTTCGCTCTAGTCCATTTCTTTTTCTTTTGTGGTCAGTGCTGTTTATTGTGGCCTGGCGGATTCTTTGATTAAATCATGGACATGTTCCCTGTTTTCTTCCAGAAGCTTTATTGTTTTGATTCATTTAGTTTATGATACCTGATATTTTGGTTCTTATTCCTTCCACTATATTTTTATATTTTGGGGGGTAGTATATGAAGCTTCTTTGCTTTCATGTATTACACAGTCAAGTTATGGTTCCTCCCTAGCATATTTTAAAAATACAATAAATGAGGAAAATAAATTATATCTATTAAACATATCTTTCATAGTGTTGTTAACACTCTGTAAAGGATTCAACCCATACATTTTCATTACTTTGTCTTCTTGTGAGTTGGTTTGTATAAACAATTTCTACATGAAAAATTCTGTTTAATCTGAATTTACTATCTTCAGATTTTTAAAACTTATTCTTTATTATAAATACAGGAAAAAACACTTTTTAAATAGCACTTTAACATTTAAACTTCTTGCCACATTTGCTTTCTTTGTCTCCATGCACACACATACATACTCTGTATTTTTACTCAACCATTTGAAAGAAACTAGCAGGTGTTTCTTTTTCCTATATGAACATATTCTTATGTGAACAGAATGCCATATTGTCTGTGTATATAAAATTGTTTCATTGGTTTCCATATCCTAGAACTAGCCTAGCAGACAAGCATCAGGTGCCAAAGATTTAATATTCATTTGTTGATTAATGAACTACTTTAGAAACACTAAAATATGGGAGGCAGATAGAGTGCCTTGAAGACTTTGGCAAGTACAGCATGTTAAACACTGAACTTTAAGAAGTACAAAATTTTTCTTGGTGCTTTATATATTTCCTTGTCAAATCTTAGGCTACTTTGGATCACAAAAAAAAGAAAATTGATTTTTACTTTTGTACTAGACAGTATAATTATATTCATATGTATTAGATTCTACATGTATTAAATTTGTGTTTATTAAATATTTATCCATTAAGAACTTGTAAAACTTAAAGCATGTCTTTATGAGAATTGTTACTAAATATGTGAGTTGCTACCATTAGATGGAATGAGCCTCAGGTAGGTTAAAACTAAGCTTTGTTAGAGCATTTAAATTCCTTAAAACTTAGTTTCTATGACAACGGAGTTTGGCTTCATTAAGTTTAAGAGTAATTAAACACTTTTCAGAATGACTGGCACTTAAAAAGCAATTAAATACTTGCCTTAATTTACTAAAGTGTTTCACTCTTAATGTGGCAGAAAAGAGCATTCAGTAAGGACTCAGATCTGATTTCTGGACCAAGCTCAGGCTTATCTTTGACCATTTGTAAAATGGGAGATGTGTACTAGATGGTCTACAGCTAGCATTAATATTTTTGTCACTATATAGTAGTTATTGTATGTACTACCAGGAAAATACTTAATAAATTTCTATCTGATCAGGAGGTTTGAAGCTTTTTTATCTTGGTGATTCTGCTGGGAAAAGAAAAGATTGCTCTTTCCGTGACTCTGTGACTTGAATTTTTTTCTCACTTGATAGCTCGAATTACATCTTTACAAGAGGAGGTGAAGCATCTCAAACATAATCTTGAAAGAGTGGAAGGAGAAAGAAAAGAGGCCCAAGACATGCTTAATCATTCAGAAAAGGTAAATGATTTATCATATACCAATTATGAGATAGTCTTTGCTGGTTATCAGATATTATAAGGTGGTTTTATAAAAAGAGCATTCATTCCTAATCCTTATGTATATGAATTTCTAAAAGTTTTTATGATTGGTTGGTGTATAGAGGTGTATATGGGTCTTACTTGGGGCTCTTTATTTTGTTACTTGCACTTGTCTTTTTATTCTTAAAGGGTGTTAGATATCTGATATTATCTGATCATCACAGATTGTTTTGGTTTGGAAATACTTCTTCATATAGAATTTTTTCCCCATTTTTTTGTATATGGGTAAGATGAAGATGCTGAACCATACTAGCTATGAAGAAGGAAAACAAATGATCAGTATGTAATAGGCCGTGTGTGCTTTTTCCATTTTGTTGATAAGAGTTAGCAAAATAGTAGAGAGTATAAAGTGACTGGCCTTTGCAGGTAGAATTTTCTTAACAATCAAAAATGTCCTCTGTCCCTACTTCGCTGGGAAAACGATTTAATAGGTAACATGCAGATTTAGCATACCTCCCGGAAACGTTGTAGGTTTATCAGATCCTCAGACAAATGATCAGAAAATCTACCACTTGTCTTATCATTTGGACATATTTTGTAACATTCCGAATAGCTTTTTGATGTCTCAGTCTGGTTCAAATGTGGAAATAGGATGAAAGAAGAAGAGTAAAAGCACCCAAATAGAAATGGAATACATTTGGACTTAATCTTTTGTCAAAACAACAAAAATTTAGGTGTAAATGCTTATGTAAATAGAGATAATTAATTTTTTAATGGTAGCAGCAATGTTTAAATGGACTGAAGAACTGTCCTATTAATTTCTAATCCTCACAGTGAACCCTGCCGAATGTAACAGTACCACAACCCTGCCCTGCCATCAGCCGTGGCTAATGATCCAAATGGGGGTGGGGGTGGGGGTGAGTTAAGAAAAGATGATGTTTTGCTTTTAGTTATATGTACTTGTTGTGGTTTTTAAAGTAAGACATTATAGATAGTGTGAAATCCATAAGAAAGTATAAAAATAAAGTTGTATCCTGAATAGAAATCTTTTAAGTAAATATGGTGTCACATTTTAAGCCAGTGTGATTCATGTATTATCTCTTATGGGATATTAAATAATGTAAGATTTAATGATGTACCTTTTGCGCAGCATATTTACATGACTCTCATTCTCATTTTACAGGAAAAGAATAATTTAGAGATAGATTTAAACTACAAGCTTAAATCGTTACAACAACGGTTAGAGCAAGAGGTAAATGAACATAAAGTAACCAAAGCTCGTTTAACTGACAAACATCAGTCTATTGAAGAGGCAAAGTCTGTTGCAATGTGTGGTAAGTGTCAGTTTTAATATTTTCTACGTGATTAGTTTTTAAATAATGCCAACAAGAAGTTTTTAATTTGATCAAAATTTAATTTTATAGTAGTTTAAACTCTTAGAAATAGTAAATGATGATCTAGGAAAAGGGTAAGGGTATCCTCCTTTTTTCTTGTTTGGTACCTTCCATTTTTAAAAATCACAGTGTCACCTGTTAGTTCCCTTACTCTACTACTCTCTATTCCCTGCTCTGTACTTAATTATGTGTACACCATGCTTCTGTCATATTGAACTACTTTTATTTATTTCAGTGTGTTAATAATTGCCTGCCTACTTTGGACCAGGCACAACTGGAAATACAGCAGAAAGTAAAAGACAAGAACTCTTTCTCTTAGACAGTGTGTTCTGGTTGTGAAGATAGACAAAAAAGTGAATAAATGAAAATAGGTAGATTTAATCATTGGTGTGAAGAAAATACAATATGGTGATTTCTAGGTGGTGCTACCTTTGATGGGGTTCTAAGAAAAGGCATCTCTGAGTTAATAACATTTGAGGTAAGAACTGAAAGTCAGAATGAACCAGCCATTTAAAAAGCAGGAGGAAGTATGTTCTATGCAGAAAATATGGTAAATTTGATATTCTTATTTGAAGAATAGAGAGAAGCCAGGGTAGTCTTTTTAGCTGTGCTAGGATGTGTAGTTTATGTTTTTAAAAGACCTCTCCTGCTGCTGTGTGGAGCATGCTTTTGAGAGAGTTAATTGTTTAAAAAGTGGTATCAGTTAGAAGGCCACAGGCTATAGGCATTGGTGGTAATAAGGTGGAAAGAAGCAGAGATACAGAGCATAAGAGATGGTTGATGAATTGGATGGAAAGAGAGAAAAGGAATCAAGAAAGACCCAGACTTGTCACTTTAATAGCTACATGGATGGTAATGCATACAGAGATTGAGATGAGTAGGATAGGAGGGGAATAAAGGTATGTGTTTTAGATATGTTAACTTTGAAAAGTGTATTAGATATCTAGATGATGTCAGATAGTCAGTCAAATATTCAGTTATATCTAAGTCTGGAGCTCAGGGGAGAGGCATCAATTGAGAAGTCATGCACACAGCCATATGTAGAACCTGGTAAGATCAGCTAAGGGAAGAATAAGGACAGGAGAGAAGAGGAATTACAATGGAGCCTGAGGCAGGTGAACATTTGGAGGTCCTGTAGGAGAGGAGAAACCAACAACGGAAACCAAGAAAGAACAGCCAAAGAAGTAGTGGGAAAACCAAGAGAGTAGGGTATTAGAAGCTCAAGGAGTAAGTTATTGAAAAAAATCAGGAACTTGTTCAATATGTTGAATTCTGCTAAGGTCAGTGAAGGTGAAGGCATGTACATTATGTGTCCTCTGAATTTTGCACAGTGGACGTCAGTGGTTACCACACGAGGAGCAATTCCAATGGAGTGGCATGGGGATAGTAGCCAGCAGGAAAGAGGTGCATGTGTAGTTGGTGAAGCACTGGAGATAGTACATGTGGACAGCTTTTTCAGGAGTTCGGCTGTGAACAGAGATGGGATAGTAGCTGAAGGAGGGATATGAGATCAGTGGAGGGTATTTTAGGAGAGAGAATAAATTATTTTGTTGATGGATATGGTTTGGTTGGGAGGGAGAAATTTGAGGGGGGCAGGAAAGGGATGAAATAATTGAAAGAACAAAGTCCAGAAAAGAAGTGAATGGACGTGTGTTTGATTAGAGAGACAGAGATTAAGAGGTGGTGACTGTATTGATGCAGGTGAGTTTCTGAGTCCAGGGGGCAAGATGGGGAAGCTCCATTCTGATGGCTTCTGTTTTGGCACCTAGAGAGCAGTCTCTGAAAGTGAAAACCCAGACTTACTAAATTTGAATCCTGATAGTGCAACTTAGGAGTTGCAGGACCATAGAAAATTAACCTCTCAGAACCTTAGTTACCATATCTCAAGGAAAAGAACTTCACTGTAGACTGATAATTTTCTGCTAATAACTAAAATAGGTATTATACTATCATGGAACCTTGTTTATCTGAGTTGCATAAATTAAAGTTTGTGTCACAGCCTTAAACCTGTTGAAACTTTTCTGGAACAATACTAGATATAGAGTAATAACCACAACCTTATATTTCTGCTTTTATCTGATCTACCTCCATTTTTCTCCTTAGTTACTCCACTTTTATTTCCAGCTATACTTCCACCGTGTGGTCTGCAAATGGCACTGAATAATCTCTCATATCATTGGGCAAGGCCTGGATTTGGAAGATGTATTATATTTTTAAGATTCCCTTCCGTTAGGGATCCCTCTGCACAAATAATTCGTAACATTAGACCTTGTATAATGAGGAGCTCTAGTAGAGTCCTGGCACCACCACGTCTTACACAGTTCATAAAAGTGGAAGGTATTAAAATAATCTCTTTCTTTAAATGTACGTTTGTAACTTCTTCTCTCACAGAGATGGAAAAAAAGCTGAAGGAAGAGAGAGAAGCTCGAGAGAAGGCTGAAAACAGGGTTGTTCAGGTTGAGAAGCAGTGCTCCATGCTGGATGTTGATCTAAAGCAATCTCAGCAGAAGCTAGAGCATTTGACTGAAAATAAAGAAAGGATGGAGGATGAAGTAAGAAAAATAGTAGATTTCGTTCATCTTATAAAAGAGAAAATCATTGTTATGACTGAAAAGTCACTATCTGTAATTTAAACAACTTGGAGATTTGCATGAAATAATCTATTTGTATCTGTGCTGACTGCTGTAAAGTGACCACTATGTATGTCCCCAGCTCCTAGAATTTTTTTCTTCGAATAGTTACTAAACATTCACACCATAGGCTTACACCATTTTGCATTGTGACAGCACAGCTGTACAGAAGTGTCCCAGGTCCTCCCCTGAAGAAACTGACCATTTGCTTTTTAAGAATATGAAAAAACAAAAACAGAACCCTCTCTATTATAAGGTATCCAGTAATCCCAAAGAGGGGCATTGCTCTTAGATTTCAAAAGAAGTGTTAAGCTACAGAGTCTCGCTTGACTTAGATTGATAGAAAGCACAGGGTACACATTTACAAAGCAGTAAATAAATGGATAAAATGACATTATATCCTAGTGATTAGTATATGTACTTTAGAAATTATAAGACCGAAAGTAATTAGTCCACATACATAAATTAGAGAGGGGAGAAAGAGAAGACTAGACTAATGAGGAACGCCTCCAGAAAGGAAGGATGGGATGCTACCTATATTTTAAAGGTTGAGTAAGACCTGAAAAGGTGATAGTTTGAGCATCAGGAGCCTGAATGGGTAGAGGGAACATTGTAAGTACAGGTAAAGGAGTGACTACTGAGTACTTAAGAAAACAGGTAAGTGAGGGACAAAAAGGGGCCTGACCTGACCAGAGAAGAAGAGACATGCTAAACAGTCATGGGGGAAACTTGGAAGTCAAGTAGTGATGGTCTTTAAAACTTAAAATGGGAGCTATAGATGAAAACACTTGTTCAGGTAGCAGTATTAAATTAATCTGGTAGCAGTACATAGAATGGACTAGAAGGAAGAGCAATTACAGACACCTAATAGAGCCAACATGCAGGAAGAGTGTATGTTGAAAATTTGAGAGATAATATTAATTGTTTAAAAAAACATAACTTTTGACCCCCTGTTATCTGCCCTGCTCTGTGCTAGGAGTTGGGGGGCTGAATAAGATAGCTATGATCTTGACTTTTGTGGAACTTACAACCCAAAGGGAAAGACAGATACTAAAATTGTAATTACAAGCATGACATATTTAAAGAGGACATGCCAAATAAGAGCGTTAGGACTAATCATGTCTGGGAGGTGAGGGGCGCCTCGCCAAGGGTATGACATTAAAGAGTTGAAGGAAGGGGAGCAGAGTGTAGCTCAGAGATTAGAGTGCGTGCTTAGCATGCAGGGAGGTCCTGAGTTCAATCCCTAGTATCTCCGTTAATAAATAAATAAATGACCTAATCATCTCCCCCCACCCCCAATTTAAAAAGTTGAAGAAAAGAATAAATGAAGAGGGAAAGACAAAGAATAGCATGTGCAAGAACTGTGTAGTAACAGAATTTGTCACATTTGAGGATCTGAGGAATATGACTGGATTTAGATAGCCAGTGGGAGGAATAGAAAAATAAACAGAGCAGATCGTGAAGGGCATTGTAAACCACTGGAAGAATTTTAAGTTTATTAGTCCCAACATCTCATAAGTACTTGATAAATATTCATTGAATTGAATTAAATATATATTCAATCTGTTTTGTAAACTTTGGAGGGTTGTAGATTAGAGCACAAACATTTATGAACAGGGAAATTTAAATACCATTTAGGAGTGTCCCCCCTCAAGTGGCTTTTATGCTCACCTTCTAGTCCTAAATTTCCATACAGGTTGGAGTACAAAGAAACCAGATTTCTTTTCCCCCCTCAGATCTCATACCTGAACTTGGGAATTAATTTGACTTAACAGTAAATTCTGCAGTAGTAAATGCATAGAATAATATTCTTTAGAGTACTAATGTTCTCTCTTTGTATAAGGAATTATAATGTACTTGAGTTTTGATTAGTATTTTTTCAAATAATGTCAAATAAGTTATTAAAGAGATTCACAGTCCAATTATTTTTCTCATTCACAGGTTAAGAATCTAACTCTGCAACTGGAGCAGGAATCAAATAAGAGGCTGTTGTTACAGAATGAATTGAAGACTCAAGCATTTGAGGCAGACAATTTAAAAGGTTTAGAAAAGCAGATGAAACAGGAAATAAATACTTTATTGGAAGCAAAGAGATTACTAGAATTTGAGTTAGCTCAGCTTACAAAGTAAGTCTTGGAAATAACATTCTTGATTTCTTTCTTTTCTGTGTTCAGCATGTTTATGTGTTTGATATTTTATGGGTGCATAGATTACGTACTTAGAGTTTGTGAAAGGAAGTCTTAGAAAAAGGCATTTAGAAAAGAATAAAAGAATGTATTTGCAGAGAAGGCTTGCAGGGGAGTTCAGGCTTTAGAAGGACAGGCTTATTAAATAAAAAATACATTAGTAAAGGGGGAAAAAAGGACATAATCAAGGGTATTGACTTTACAGTAAGTCTGTTTATGGTGGAGAAAACACAGTTTTTCGTATGATTTTCATATCCACAGAAGTCATCATGTTTCTTCACACTAGAATTTCAAAAATCAGAAATAACCTTCTTTTTATTAAGTCTTCAGTGCCTTATAGGAAATGTTCAAGGTTTCTTTATTTTGGAGGCTAGAATTAGGCATGATGATCCTGTGTGTATTTATTTGTTTTGTTTTGTTTCTTTGGTTTATCTCAGAATGTAAAATGTCCTTTTTCTTCTTCTGCTCTGAGATGTGACGTACCCACTTACTTGAAATGGAGACAAAGCCAGGTGTCAGTATTTTAGAATTTGTATAAGGACATGCTTCAGAAATTTAATATCAAAGATAGATGTATCTTATGCCAAATCATGTGGTTTTTATTTCTTCCAAATTTATGTTGTGTTACCTTCACTTGCCAGCTTCATTTACAATAGAGTAATTCTTGGGTAAAATTGTCAGTTTTTATTTTGTTAGTTTTGTATTGGTGAAACTCATTTTCCCTTTTAAAGCCACAGTTTTCACCAAGTACTGTGTTTCATAGTTTTCTTCTCCCCAAATAACTTTCACTTAGCATTCAGCTAATAATTATTATCTACTTTCTATCAATCATATGCTGAAAATAAAAAAAACTTACAATCTAGTATGAAAACCTAGCAGCCACAGATGAATTATTCATCATTGAATATCTGTGTCTTTGGGCTGCATTGTCTCTGTCTTTTTGATTGTGTTCCTCACTGTGAGCAGTGTTTACCTGTATGTATTCCATACATGTACTTGCCTCTTTATTTGTTACTCCTCCTTTGTCAGTTGTTAATGTCTCCCTTCTTATTCCTTATCTGATTAGTTCTTTCCACCCTCCTTGTGCTTAATATGGCATTAAATTATTCTTATTTATTAAATTGTTTTGTGTTTTAAACTGTTTGCTTACTACATAAGACATTTTAAATGTATCCCTAAGAAAGCTTTTCTCTAAAAATTTTCATTCTTACTTTTGCATTTTGGATTAATATACAATTAATATTCTCCTGAAAGTGACCTTTGGTGAAAAGTATTCCCTCTACATTGTGTATAGTATCATTTTATAAGGAGCAAAATGGAACCAGACAGGGTGGCATAACCAAATAAAGCTAGTAAAGTGATCCTGTATAATGAAGTGTGGTTTTTAAAAACAAAGGTTATTTAGTAAACCCTTTTTATTTTAGCAACTTTAAGAAACAAAGAACAATATAAAGTGCAGTATAAATAGGAGCATTTGTTGACTGCTTTCTCTTTTGTCTGAAGGCAGTACAGAGGAAATGAAGGACAGATGCGGGAGCTACAAGATCAGCTTGAAGCTGAGCAGTATTTCTCGGTGAGAATCATTTTTAACATATAGACTGTTTCAAAACCTGACTTAAAACAAGGTATTTAGATTTTTAATGTGAACTATGATTCTTTTTCAAATGACTATAAAGTGGTTTTCTCCCCTTTTTATGTGCCCATCTCTGCATTTCATTTCTGAATCTGAGTTTGTGGTCTGTTTAGCTTTAAAAAAAAATGACCTTTTTTGTACAGATATTTCCAGAATTGCTGTCAAACTAGAGCTACACGTTGGACTTTGTTAACGGCTCTGTCTGCCGGGTAGCAAGCTCTGGTGGTTTAGAGTGCCTGTGTTATGTGTGGTTCGTGTACGCACACTGCAGCGGCTTGCATGCATACATGTCTGTAGGTGTAACTACATACGTTGTAGGTATAACTGATGTCCAAGAGCTTTTTCTTATTTTTAGCTCCGTGTGCACTTTTTGCATCTGTTGTGCTTTTTCTCTGTAAAAGTCATTTTCATCTTTGTAGGGGGCCAAGTTATTTTCACTACTACTATTGATGAACATTTATAGTTAGTGCTTTGAGGCTTTGTTGAAGCCTCTGAATTTTTTGTTTCTTCTGGTGCCAAGCTTGTGCTCTGCTATGTCAACCTAACATTTATCTAGCTGCTCTTACTATTACAATGGCAGCCGCATTTCCTGTGAGCTTTATGCAGTGCAATTAAATGCATGGAGTTTGAGTTGCATTGGTAAACATGCCCTAGAAACCAAGTGTAAACAATGCTGGAAATAGTGGTTTCCCCAATAAAAAATCCTGGGCACATTTAGAGCTCTGCAGATGTTCATGGGATTAAGAGCTTCATGCTGTACTCCACTCATCTTCTACCTAATAAACATGGTAACTTTCTATTTTTTGTCTATTTCTTCTTGGCTTATTATACCATCACTGGAATATGTTTTTAAATCTAAAAAAATTCAAGTTGTTGAAAAACCCTATCCTTGAGTGTAGGTTAACCTTAATTATTCAAAGTGTGTAGTACTGATTTCTGCAAAGTGGTCTGTAGTATCATGCACACCTTCTTGATCCTAGGCTTCCACAGAGTGATCATTCAGTGTCTCCATCTTTTAGGATAGATGTCAAATGACTTACGGTGGTTCTGACTTACTCCATTGCTTGTGAGAACTGGGTTAGGTATTATTAAAAAGAAAAAAAACTAAAAGGGTAGTTTAAAAAAAAGAAAGAGACTTCAGATTGGAGGTTTGCTCTCTAACCGCAGTGCGTAACATAGTGTGGGTTTAGTACTTGCTCATACCTGTTAAATATTTATGGATGGAGTTGGCAGAAACCTGGTGAGTTTTGTAAGAATCCTTGTTCTGTAATAAGTACATGTTATTCATGTGTTTATGGATATTTCTTCTACCTCTCTCAGCCATCCACTCCATCAACCAAAAGAGAAGTGGTTTCTCTAACATTATTCACTTTAAGAATAGATCTAACATTTAAATAAGTAGTGCATGCTACATTTCTTTATGTTTTCCCCAAATCAATATAATATGTAATACATTTCTGAGGTGTAATTTCTATATAATAAGTTGTACCCATTTTAAGTGTACAAGTTGATAAGTTTTGACAAATGTGTATACTATGTGACCACCACCAAAATCAACATAAAAAACATTACCTTCACCATAAAGAAATTCTCTCCTGGTCATTTGGAGTCAATCTTCCCTACCTACCTCTGTCTGCAGACAGTTGCTGATTTGCTTTGTCCCTTTGGTTATTTTTACCTGCTCTAAAATTTCATATACGTGGCAGTACGTATTCTTTAGCTCCTGGTTTCTTTCAAACAGCTTGACAGTTTTTAGATTTATCATGTGTATGTATCAGTAGTTTATTCCTTTTTATTGTTGAGTAATATGGATATATCACAACTTAAAACATTTATCTGTTGACAGATATCTGGAGTTGTTTACAGTTTAGAGTTAGAGAATAAAGCTACAATGAAAATTCATGTATAAGACTTTGTACAGATACATATATTTGTGTTTGCCTTGGGTAAATACTTCGGAGTGGAATTGTTGGATCATGTGTTGTTTAACTTTATAAGAAACTACCAAACTTGTTTTCTTAATCCACCAGAAATACTTAGTTCTTCTTATGGCTTATTTTTCAGACACTTTATAAAACCCAGGTAAAGGAACTTAAGGAAGAAATTGAAGAAAAAAACAGAGAAAATTTAAAGAAGATACAGGAACTACAAAATGAGAAGTATGTCCATTTTACTTTAGAACTAGAATCAGTGCTACAGCAAAGCATTCGTAACTTGAAAGATAGAGAGTAGAGGTGCCATTATTCTGATGGCAATGAGATAGCAATCTTATTCAGAATAAATCAGACTAGATTTAGACTAAAATTTGCCTTTACGGTGAGGAAATAATTTGATCTATTAACACTGTAACAGTTGTACAGGAATTCATTAAATTGTGACAGTAAGTTGTTTTCAAGGGTCTCTCAATCTTCAGACATCTACTTGTATATAAATAGTTCATGCTATATTTGCAAGCCATTACTTTCTATTAGGTAAGTGTAATTAAGGTCTTCTTCTTTGTAATATAATACAGGTTAATTTCCATTGCATATGTGCTTAAGGCCTTAGAAGGAGCTGATCTTAGGAAGCTGTTTAAGTGTAACCACTGCTCATAGTTAAATCGTGTCAGAACAGACACTAGTTTTCTTACATCATTTTTTTCTTTTTCTATATAACCTTACCTTTGAAAGAATTCTTTTTAAAGTTTTAACTTTTATTGTTGAAGCAAACAAATGCATAAAATAGCAAAACATATACCGTTTCATGAATTACATGACAAATTTCATTACAACCACCACCCATGAACAGAACCTTGCTATCTACCTCAGAAGCCCACTGTACCCACCTCCTACTTAGGCCTTGTACCCTCTCACCACGAGAGTAATCACTGTTCTGACACTTCTTTGTTGAAGGAACCGAATCATTTTCCTCAGTTATGATTTTGGTGATTCTGTTTCCATAGTTAGTTGAACATTTTCGTCATCCTTCTGTGTTTCTTGCAAATCAGTGGTTAAATCTAGAGTTGCACTGTCCAGTATGGTAGCCACTAGTCACATGAAGCCATTGAAATTTAAACTTTAGTTCATTAAAATAAAATTAAAACTTTAGTTCCTCGGATGTGCTAGCCACATTTTAGGTGCTTAATAGTCATATGTGGTTAGTGTCTACTATATTGGACAGTATAGGTGGAGAACATTTTTGTCATCATAGAGAGTTTTATTGGATACTCCTAATCTTAAACAGATTCAGATCTGATTTTTAGAGGGAAGAAGACTACCTCATAAATAGCCTTGTAATGTTTGCCTGCCTCTGTTCTTAGCAACCATTTTAGATCCTTAATACATTAGGTGACGTCCAAAGTAGGTACAGAATTACATTTTCTGGTTTTTCTCTGTGACAGTAGTAAACTCCTTGGATAGAGTGTAGTCTGTTGTCTGTCATTTGTGTGGCATCTACAGTTTAATATGCAATCCCAGTTTGTATACATTCACTGTGAAGGGGGCACCCAGTCTGCTACATACTATAGTGTTTCTTATGGTTGATATTTTGGCCCCTGTTTGATCTGTTTAAGAGAAATGTATTGATCGTGCTTGCCGGTGATAAAATTATTAGTAAGTTATGGTTCTTACCTTCAAGTGCTTCAGAATCCAGTCAAGAGACAGATAGAAGTAAGGTATGTGGTTATGAAAAGTGCTGTTGGAACATAGTGAAGGAATATATATCTCATCGTACCATGTGGGATTCAGAGAACATTCCCCAGGTGGCAACTAAGGAGAGTAAACTTCTCTGGGGATTGGGATATGGGGAAGAGTCCGATATAGGTAATACTCATTTTTTAAAATTGTCTCACCCCAATAATGTGTGCTTCCTGAGGGCAGGGAGTTTGTTACTGCAGTATACCTTACTTCCTAGAATACCGTTTGGCACACAGTAACATGCAAATAAGTATTTGTTGGATAAGAGTGAATTTTTTTTTTTTTTTGTAGTTACAATATATCTTCCTCTTTGGTCTTGAGACAGAAAATTTTATTACTCTCTTAGTAGAAAATAGGTGGAAGTCATTCATTCATTCATTCATTTAGTAAACATTGAGCACTTACTGGGTATAGAGGTTGCAATCAAGATAGCTAATCGAAGACCAGCTCTTTGGAAAGAGCAGGCAAGCTGGAGTGATCTGGTCGTGGTCTGAATGTCAGGTCTGAAAAGCTTTACAGTGTAATTCCCAAGGAGCATTCCTAGAATAGTTTATAGTGGTTTGCAAATGTATTTATGAGTCCTCATAATCTCATTCAATTTCAGAGCTGGACGAGACCTCAAAAATAATGTAGTTTAAACCTCTCGTTTTATAGATTTGATTAAATTGAGCTCCAGGAAGTGTAGGGAACTTGCCCAGTTCCCTCACCCAATTCATTAGTGATAGAACGGAGATAAGGGCCAAGGTCCCGCCTCTTGATTTACAAGCCAGTGACTTTTCCCCTGTGCCATGCTACCTTTCATTCTAGACCCCGACAAATTCCTTTTCAAAAGTAGTCTTACTTGCCATTTTTTAATTACCTTTTCTTAGTTAAGCAAAATAGCAGGTACAAGATTAAAGAGTCCTTTACTTTTACAGTTTTTCTAAGTGTGAGAGGTTAAATTCATTACTTTTATAGAAAGTTTGTAATAGTTTAAGATTCATTTTAACAATAAAATATTAATTCTTTTCATCGCTTAAATATAATTGTGTTTTTAAGCAGATGATTAAGTTGGAAGAATGAACTGAATTTGTTTATATCCATTTCTCTTTTGAATCTATTACAGAGAAACTCTTGCTACTCAGCTGGATCTGGCAGAAACAAAAGCCGAGTCTGAGCAGCTGGCTCGAGGGCTTCTGGAAGAACAGTATTTTGAATTGACCCAAGAAAGCAAGAAAGCTGCTTCAAGAAATAGGCAAGAAATTACAGATAAAGATCACACTGTTAGTCGGGTAAGTGTGATATTAGGTAAGTTATGTGATTACAATTTATTTAAACCTAAATAGGTCACATTGTACAGTGTTAGGGTGAGTGTATGTGCATGAGTGTTTACTTATACACAGTGGTCAAGTTGTGCTCACATATGACATGGTTTATATAATCCAAAACAATTGTTAATGATCGAAATTATTCAGTATATTGGGGTTTTTCCCTTTCTGGCTATAGATCTTAATATATTTTATGTGAAGAAATGCTTAGGTTAAATTCATTTGTTTTATTATCATAATAAATTACAACTGATTTTATGGCCAGAATTCTATAAAATTCAGAGAGACTCTTAGGAGATGAAAAATTCTTTGTGGATATCTATAGATCTATTATAGAAAAAATAGTACTATAAACAGTTACCCATTCCTGAAATTTATACTATGGTCTACAGATTGTGGGGCTAGAAAGGGGAGTTAGAGAGATTTTTCTTCTTGTTAAAGCCACCATCAAGTGCTCTGGTGTAGATGAATCTGGGTCAAATCCCGTCTTTGCCTCTAAGAAGTTTCGTGGTCTTTCTTGGCAGTTTGCTTTAACTTCTCCAAGCCTCAGATTCTTTATCTATAAAATAGAAATAATACCTATTCCACAGGATTTTTACAAAGATTAAATGAGACAATAAAAATAGAATGGTGAATAAGTACATTACTCAAAGTAATTGTTGGAGGATGGAGGGAATGAAAAGTTCCTATCAAACTGAGAGGATACCTTGAGACTGAAAAACAAGGCAGGCAGCTCCATATAATCAGTGGATCAGTTTATTATAGGGTAACTTACTCATGGGGGGGATCGGGCAGACAATGTTCCAGAAGCATTCAAAGCTGCACACTCCACACCAAGGGGCCATAGGGATGATTTTGTAGTTAACCTAGGGTATGGGGGTAGGTACTTAGAAACAAGAAGGTGCACTCCTAAGTCAAGATTTATGAATGGATAACTAGTCTCATGGGTACCAGCAATACATCAGCAAAGGTTTTCATCATTATTTGGGGACTAACAGAGCCTACAGGCCACCTGGTGTTAATGATTACTAAATAATATCTATTAACTACAAAGCCCTTGATGACAGAGAAATTATTTTTTTGCACGGTACAGTCCTGAGTAGGGTCAGGGAAAGGACAGGAGGAGGAACTATTTGGGCCCAAGATGGTATTGTTCATGCTTATAGCCATACAGTTATCAATCAAACATTTTAAATTGTCATTTTCATCATCATTATTCAGATGAAGAAACTAATCCAGAAAGACTGACATGCTGAGGGTCACTGAACTAGAAAACCAAATGCAAATTTCCTAGTTTCTAGCCTTGTTCTCTTTTCATTACATCTTTTGTTCCTTTCCTTCGTATGTGTATGTACACACACAGTGAAATAATTTTTGGAAGCTAACCATTGTTTTAAAATATTTTGAATTACATCCACATATTTTAAACCGGAAATCAAACATTTTTATAGCTAAGCAGTATCTGACCTGTTCTCATCTATAGAAAATGCAAAGTGTTTTAGAAAAGTTGTTGCTTTAAATGAGAAACTAGCAAAGGGACGATATAACTTAAACCTTTCTGTGCTTTGTTTAGCTAGAGGAAACGAACAGCATGCTAACCAAAGATATTGAATTATTAAGAAAAGAAAATGAAGAGCTAACGGATAAAATGAGGAAGGCAGAGGAAGGTATGTAGAATTGTTTTAAAAAAATCATAATGTTAAATAAAGTTCAGAGGTTAATCTTTAGCTATTCGTGTTGTGCATTAGGTTTTTGAAATACTTGTTTTCATGTGTTGAATAACTTGTGTAGAACTTAAATATTCTTACTGCTCCCTGCCAAAAAAAGGTAAATATGTGACATGATGGATGTGTTAATTAACTTGGAGGGATCCTTTCACGATATATACATGTATCAATTCATCACATTGTACACTTTAAATATCTTAAATTTTTACTTGTCAGTTATACCTCAGTGAAACTGAAAAAAATTAATGAAGTTAGTAAAAGTTGCTATGTAGTATATACTAATTTGAATAAAATTACTGTTAATTTGCAAAGCAGAAATTAATTAATTCCATGCAATAACATTTTATATAATTTGTTGACAGAATATAAATTGAAGAAGGAGGAGGAGATTAATAATCTTAAGGCTGTCTTTGAAAAGAATATCAATACAGAACGAACCCTTAAAACGCAGGTATACAAGCTCTCAGCCTTTTCCATGTGTTTGGATTTGAGTGTCATAGTTTCAGAAGTTAATATTTGCTCTTCATGTCCTTTTTCTTAGGACTGAGATGATAAGGTTCAAACTTTTCATTGTAACAAATAATGTAATATTTTTCTTAATTAAATGTGGAAGACTTATTCAGGAAATTGGATTTCAGCTAAGAAAGGTAGTTCGTTTAGTCATTTGATTAGTGAGAATGTGTTGTAGGTTGTATAGAAAACCTGTAATTGACAGTCAGAAAACTTAATGAAGAAAAACCACATCCTTGACTAAAGCCAAGAGAGAAGAATGGAGAGTAAGTAAGAAATTTACAGGAGTGCATGTATCATTTTTGCTTTATATTTAAATTATGCAGCTAGGTCAGATTTTTTACACTAAAATGTGGTATCTTGTCATTTTACTAAGTTATCCAGTAGTTTTAACTCTTCGTAAGGTACTGTGTACCTCACTTGATTTTTTACAGTAAAATAAATACCGTCTACTTAATAATAGCTTCTTGCCACTAATCTACTCTCCCTCTGAGTAATCCTTCAACTAGAGTAATCTTTCAAAAATGTATTTATTTAATACCTGTTGAAAATCCTTCAGTGGAGGTTTTACTTCCCTTTATACCAAAACAGAGATCATGAAGAAAAAGATAGACATTTATTACATAAAAGTTCAAGTCCAAAGGAACATCAGTTGAAGGAAAATAAACTAAGAAGAATATTTACATTTATATATAAATGTAAATTTTTATATATATTTATATAAAATATATAAATATATAAAATATATAGATAAATAAATATATAATACAAGTATAAAATAAATATAAATAAATATATAAAAATATAAAGAACATCTGCAGACAGGAAAAAGACAATCCAGTAGAAAAAAGAAAAAGTAAGGGACATTTGAGAGAAAAAGGAACAGTGAAAAATTTTTAAAGTCTCAACTACAATAGTAAACCAAGAAATAAACATTAAAACAATTATGAGGTATCTTTTTGACAGTCAAATTGGCAGATTTTTATGAGTTATAATAGGCAGCTTTGAGTATATAAGCACATGGGGAAAGTCTATGCATATGAAAACAATTTAACAGAATAAAGTATTTGTGCAGTTCTGTGATCCAGTGCCTGCTCATTTAGGAATTTATCCTGTATAAATACTCCCATAAATGCTCAAAAGAATTATGTATAAATATAATTGCTACAACATTATTTTTAATAGTGAAAAAAATAACCCAACCACCCATCTATGAGGTATTGATAAATAATGATACATGTATGCAGTAGGATGCAAAGGAATCATTAAAAATTAATGAAGTGGATTTACATGTAATGACATAGAGAAATAGTGTTTACCATGATATGTGATAAAGTATTAAATTTAAAAAGCAAGTTGTGGCACAGATTGTATGGCACAATTCCAACTTTAAATGTGAATATATATATATATATATATATGTAACCTACTTACACTACACATAAGGAAGAGACTAGAAGGATATGCACCCAGCAGATTGAAAGAAGAGAGAGGGCTTTAGCAGAAGTGGTCTTTGAGGAGTGATTTTGCAAGGGCTTTTCACTTTCTTCACGATGTACCTTTGTATTTGATTTCTCAATAAACATGTTAGATTTACTATTAGAGAAAAACCAAATACGTGTTTACGTGTTCAGTGAACTAAGTTTTTGTGCATTGAAACAATTATTCAAGGGCTCTTTATCCTAGATGGGATCTACATGGAAACAATAGTGGTTTGGGCTTTTTCTGTCTTGATGGAAAAATCTGTGATTTTTCTTTTAACTTCTGCAGAATGAGTACACTATGTCTTAATGTTTTGCGATTTATGTAGCTAATTTCACGTGCTTCTAATAGTTCTGTCTCATTTTGAATGTATTTTTTTCCTTCTGGCAAAAAGGGTTAGCCTCAGCTATGTTTACAACCCTTTTCAAAAGGGCCTCAGTGTGGCCTATCAGGTGCCCTATCCCCCTACTTTCCTAATTGTTTAAATGACAAAAATTATCATGGGTTTTTTTTGTCTGTGTACTATTTCCTCTAATTGTAATGTGTACCTTGGCTCCTCGCCTTAATACCGTTTCCTCTTTGCTTATCCAACTCCTGTTTGTTTTTTTAAGAAACATGTGGGCACAAAAGCAAGTCCTCGGGGAAACCTTCCCTGCCTTCTGCAGGTCTCTGTCAGGCACTACGTGCACAGCACCCTGCTTGCCTCTTTCTTCTTACCTGCCATCCGGACCATAATGCTTGCTTGCCTGGCTCCTCCCCCAGACTAAGATGCCTCTGGGGCATAACTGTATTTTCTATCCTTCTATCTAGTGTTCTATCTACTGTCAGAGTTTTTACATACAGTATTATAAATGCTGAATAACTGTTGAACAATAAATGGATTTTTACGAGCCTGTCTGTTTCTCGCATTTGAACAATAAGTCAATAATAGTTACTTATGCCACCAAGTTATCATGTCCCAGCCTTCCTTAGGTGCTCCTGCTTTTCACATACACACATGAGAAAAGCCCTGCTTTCAGATTTTAAAGAAAAAATACATTTTTAGTGGAGATTTAAATTGAACGGCTACAATAAGGATACTTATTAATAACATTTTAATATTTTAATAGGCTGTTAACAAGTTGGCAGAAATAATGAATCGGAAAGATTTTAAAATTGATAGAAAGAAAGCTAATACACAGGATTTGAGAAAGAAAGAAAAGGAAAATCGAAAGTTGCAGCTCGAACTCAACCAAGAAAGAGAGAAATTCAACCAGATGGTAGTGAAACATCAGAAGGAACTGAATGACATGCAAGCGGTAAGGTTTGTGTGTGTGCGTTTGTAGAATTATTTTAAATTGTTACTATTATATATATATATATATATATATATATATATATATATATATATATATATATATATATATATATACTATCTATTAATCTTATTTAGATTTTTTAGTATGAAATGCATACTTAGGTTTATACGCTCCACAATTTGATTACTATTACTCTCATATGATCCACGATCTTGAAAAACAAGAGAGGTGTTCTGTTGCCTATTAACTATAACTTGACTAATTTTTACCCATTAGCATCTGCTTGATTAGAGATGTTGCTTTTTGAGAAACAACCAAGGGTTTTGCCTCTTTGATTTCAGACTGAAATTGAAATATGGCTGGTATAATATTGACTATAGTTTAGGTAGAGGAATTGAAGTATTGTAGCTTTTGTGTTTTCTCTAATCAAGACTCACTTTTCTGAAATCAAAATATCAGACTTAAGTGTTTGATACTTTCTGGCTTAATAGAACGAAATTGAGAACATAGTCCTTGATCCTAGACAGACTTAGATCCAAGCATTGACTCCGTCATTTTTGGTTTTACCATCTGAGAAGCTTTGTATATCTTTTAAACTAGTTCACTTGAAGCCATAAAAGAATTTTCTGTTGTTTTAATAGGTGTTTGGTTTTGGTTTTTCATTTTTGATGCTTTGTATCTAAAAAACAAACAAATAAAAACTTGTTTAAAGCAAAGAGAGAAGGAGCTTATCCAAGCAATATATTACTGAGGGAGAGAACTTGCATTTTTATAGTTGTATTAAATCTGTGATAGTAAACATTCATGAAATTTACAGTAAATTTTTGGTATTAGCAATTCTGGCTTACTTATTTTATAGTTCCATTAATTCTTCATTTCTTAATATTGGAAATTTGATCTTTATTCTTCATATAATATATATTTTTAAAATAGCAATTGGTAGAAGAATGCACACATAGGAATGAGCTTCAGATGCAGCTGGCTAGCAAAGAGAGTGATATTGAGCAATTGCGTGCAAAACTTTTGGACCTTTCGGATTCTACAAGTGTTGCTAGTTTTCCTAGTGCTGATGAAACTGATGGAAACCTTCCAGGTAAGGATATTTCTATTACTTCATTCAAGTTCGCTTAAACATCATGGAAATTAATGTAGTTTCTTTCACTTGATTTTCTACCTCTTTGTCATTTTGTCCATGGATTCTTAAGAAGGAATTTATGTTTCTGATAGCCAGCGTCTGATGATATATGTATACTTAGTGCATTTTATATAAGAAAAGCAGTCATAAACAGTCTTAGGCTATTAAAATAGATGAGTGACTCTACCTAAATAGAAACTTGAGGAAGTTTATGAATCAGTATTGAGCAGCCTAACTCCGTGGTGATAGTTGAAGCTGCCGCTACACCTCTCTCTTTAAGGAAAATTGTACATGTTTTCATGAGTAGTAGCTCTTTAATGTTTTGTGTGTTTTTGTGCTAAAACTAAGAACTATTCTTAATAATCAGAACCACAGCAGCTCTATATAGAAGCTTACCTAATGTGGTGATAAACTTTACTCAGGCTTGTTTCAAATTTGGAGGAATAGATAAGAGGGATTGGGAAATGCAGAGAGGGAGCAGGGAGACAAGTAAAGGCAAAAGTCAGTGACTAAGATTTTAGCCTTTTTCTTTTCTCTTATTTTTCTTCAGTGGAGAATCAATTAAAAAATAAACACAGCCTCATTCTTGGGTTCATTGTAGTGTAAGTTATATTTATGTCTTTTTAACAGAGATAACACAGGTTCAATTTAGAAATGAATAGTTTAGAAATACTAAAACCTGCATTTCCGGTTTTAAAGGCATATACACACAACATGCACACATTTGATGTACTACATATTCTTAGTTCAGGGTTTTGAAAGTTTTGTTTACATGGTCTTAGACTTGAAAATAGATTTTAATTAATATATTTCCAGAATAGTGCATGAAAAGAAAGCTGTTGATGAAGCAGCACATTTGATAGGATAGGGGTTCTATTTTAACAGATAGTACTTGTTTTCTTGAGCATTTGATGGACTACTTGGAAAATTTTATGTTTTGTTCTTGGTCAAGAAAGTGGGGCTCAAAGTAGGAAGTCAGTTGTTCTTATTTGTATTCCATGTAAACCCTGCCCTCATTCTTTTGTGGCTTTGCTAGCCCAAAATGAGATACCTGGGAAAGGAAGGGCAGGGAATAAATATTTCTCACTCCAATGGTCAAGAAATTCCTTCTATTTTCCTATTTTTGGCCCTCTGAAAGCTCTTGCATCTTGAGAAATTATAGGTGCACATCCTTATCAGAGGATCACTTTGCATTTAACAGGGGTCTCTAGCTTCAGCTGTTGTTTAAACATCTTTCTAAAGGTATGACTTAATCATCAGTTAAGAAAGTATGACTTTTAGGGGTGTTTGGCTACATTCTTTCACTTGTTCAACGGAAATTGTAGTTCAGATTCCTTCTTCATTAACCTCAAGATATTTCTTGAGTTGTTTAGTTAAAGGAGATCTTGCTCTAGTGTAGGTTAAATATCCTGGCAAGGCTTTTTGTCTTTGTTTCAACCATTCCCCTTTAACTTTGTTTAGAAAGTCTTACTATGTAGGCCTTGGTTTTCTTTGTATTAAGTTAAGCATTTCAGAGACTGTCCATTATTGGTAAATGCTATTTAGAGGGTTTGAATTGAAAAATGAGTTTAGGGGGAGGTGATGAGCTTTATCTTTCATCCTGGCCTATTCAGGAAGACTAAACAAAGTATCATCAGGCGGTTTGATAGGCTGACTTAGGTGAGATATTCAGTAAATACACTTAGGAATTAGTCAGCAAAGAGATTTTAAAGTGTTTCTCTGGCTCCATTCTGAGTATATTATTTAGAATAGCTGTGTATTTTCAGAGATCTTTCTTTAAAGATTTTCAAAGTTCAAACCAAGTAGGGGACAAAGAAAAGGTGCTGGTGGCCATCCTTCATTGCTATAAAAGGAGACCAGTTAGGTATCTCTTTCTCTATTACTGTGTTTTCAGTCTTGAAGCTTTATGAAGGTTTCTACGGTGCTGAATCTTTTCATGTCAAAGACTGACTTTCATATTGCAGGTGGAAATTAATGGATAATCTTTATCAATGTTACTTTACCTCTGTGTCAGATATTTTGCTGGTAAAGTGAAATTCTGTACTAAGTCTACTATCTACTAGTTACCTGGCAAATAAAGTTAAGGTTTTGTAGTCATATCTGTGAAGAATTGTAAAGAATTTTGGTATTCATTCTGAATTTGAGAATTACATATCATTTAAGTGCCTGAAAGATTTTTTGAAAGTGACTATTTTACTCAGTTTGGGAAATTAATAAATGAATTTAAACTACAGATTTAAAGAGAGGACTTTGAATAGTTAAATAGTTAAAATAAAGACCTTTTCAAATAGAGATCATACTTTTAGTTCAGTGTGATGGGATTTTCTTAAGTAGTCAGATGGATAAACTGATAATATGACTTTCATTATTTCTCTTAGATTCCATCATTCATATCAGATTCTCATTTAATTATCTTGTTTCTCTGGAGCTCAGCCTCTGTAGTCCTCTCAGCTGGCATCTTGTCATTAACTAGGTTAAATCTCCTCTAAGTTTCCCAATTCTAAAAAGCTTAGAAAAAATTGTTGCGCCTTCTGTGACTTATAAACTTTTGAAGTTCTTAAAATCACTTTCATTCTCTTATGTCTTCATCCTGTTTGGTTCTGTGGCCTTAGCACACTGTGTGAACATAAAGGTTTAAGGTTTGCCTATTGCCTAGATGATGAAAAGACTAACTTGATGACTGGCTCTCCTTCCTTGGTTTTTTTTTCCCCCCTTCTTTTGAAATTACTGACCTAAGAAACTAAAAAGAACGTAAAATTAGATAAAATATAAGGGACACTTGGTTATCTGCACTCATTAATAGTCATTTTCTTTTTTTTTGGTGGTGGTACTGGGGATTGAACCCAGGACCTCATTCAAGCTAAGCATGCGCTCTGCCATTGAGCTGTACCCTCCCCCCAATATTTATTATCTCTTATGGATTATCTGCATCACTGAGCTTAGTTTACCTGCTTCTCTGAGGGGAATTCACCAGAAGGAAAGACTAAAATTCTCTCCTATAACATTATTGTTTTAAATTAGCAAAAACTTTCACATATCTTGAGCACTTTTTTTGAGTTCCTGATTTCTTCATTAATTTAAATTAGAGCAAATATAAAATTGGACTTATTTGATAAAATGCCTTTGAGGTATAAAATTTCTCTAGGGATACTGAAATGACAGTGTAAAATCATAACATACAACAATTCATTGAAAATATGTTTCATTTAATATATTCAAAGAAAACCCTGACAAGTTAATCCAAACCTAGAGCCAGAAAGCTTAAAATATTTCCGGCATTCACTCTGACAGAGAAATAACTTGGGGTGGGGGAAGAGATATTTTGGCATACACAGTTTTGTATAAATGTCAAGATTTCAGTAGTTTGACATCTTTTATTTTTAGTGAGAAATTACTGGTATTAATTGACTTAAGAGTAAGAGCTACTATTTTTGGGACAATGAAGGGAATTTTTCCTAGGAATAACTGTTTTGCTTTTGTCTAAGATAGAATATTTGTGAATGATCAGCAACCTTCTGTATGTTATTTAATATAAAACAGCCTTTGGTTTTTAAATTACAACTATTGTTTACAGAGGTTGACTTTAATTGGCTAATTCAGAAAAACGCAAAATGGTAAAATAATAAATAGAGATTTATCAAGTACCTATTCTGTGTGTCAGATACTGTGGGGTTTATTAAAATAAAAGTGTGAGTAAATGGTCCTTCGTGCTTACAAAACTTACCAAGGAACTACCTAATGGAACAAATTAGTTTTAAATGAACTGAATAAGGGCAGCTAGGAAAGAATTTGGAAGAAGAAAGGGATCATTTCGAGCTGAAGTTTCTCATTGTTTCACTTTAACAACTATAATTTAGATGAAGGGGAATAACGAAAAACAAACAACATTAGGGACATGGAAGAAGCTGGAACAAAAACATTACTCCTGATTCAGTTAACTGCAAAGCTTGTTTAAGGACAGAATAGCATTGTGCTCCAGGTATTTGAATTCAGAAATCAGACAGCTCTCCTGGGTGAACCCGAGAGCTTTTACAGTTGCTGATTAACCTCGGCCAGGTCACTTCACCTCTCTGAGCCTTAGTCTTTTCACTTGTAAGTGGCGGATGGCAGTAGAACCTACCTTATTGTATATTCCTAGGGAAGTAATATCCGGTGTTCATGAGATTAGACGTAGATTATATATGAGATATTAGTGGTAAAGCATTTGGCAAATAATAAATGTTTAGTAAATGTTACCTGTTCTTACCATTACTGTAAGACTGAACTGTTTTATAATTTTTAAGTAGTGTGGAGGAGGGCAGTATGTAGTCCCACTGGAGTCATCATTTGAGCTAGAGATAATCTGTCACATTATAGGATTGTTCCTTATAGTTGGTTATTTTTCTCTTTTGTGTGTTTCAAAAAACACAAAAAAGAGATCTAAAAGAAGATAGATCTAAAAAACAAATGTTCTTATCTCTAACCTAATATAAAATGGTCATTTCTAAATGGAATCATCTTTTTCCCCTAGATATTTTTAATAAACATTAATTATACTTAGTAACAATAATAATTATAAAATGTCTTGATTGAATTAGTCAAAGAATTTCTGGTATGTACAAACTGGTAAAATATTAGCAGTTGACCAACTGAATTCTGTGTTCTTTTATTGTTTATTAAATTCTGATACTACAAGCTTAATAACAAGTTTCTCTTGGAAAAAAAACTCTTTAGTTTGATATGAATTGTAATTGGATTTACCGTTAGAATTAAGGACCCCTCCCCAACCAGTTTTGGACACTTTTATTGACATTGTTTTGGGTGTTTTACCGAAAAGTTTATCAGAATATTGTACTGAGAAAACAAATAAAATGCTTGTCTCTTATTCTTTATGTCTAGTTGATTCTGCCTGCATTCCTTATTTATTTATCTTCTATTCTTATCTTCTGTGAGTAATAGGACACTTCCGTACTTTTGCTTGCTCTTTCTTGTGTAAATCATGGCTCTGATTTGTTCCACTTGCTGCATTTTTTTTTTTTTTTTGCTAAGTACTTTTACATGAATGTTAAATGGTATTTAAAGTCTTCTATATAATATCCCATTTAAGCTGCAGTCCATTCCAGTCTTGCCTGGCTGTTAAGGGTATTGTTACTTCATACTTTTATAATTGAGTACTAAATGTTAATTTTATGGGAAAAGTGGCTTGGAGTTTTTTTCTGCAATATTTGTATGGCCATTAAAGTTGATATGTGTGATTGAAGCATGAAAGAGCAAATTATAGCACTTTTTCATTTAGCTGTGTTCAAATGCCTGTTGCTGCATGCTGTCAGACAACTTGTAATAGCTTTTCCTCCTGACAGGTTTAGACTGAATACTTTAAATTCTTTTTCTCCTAGAATCAAGAATTGAAGGTTGGCTTTCAATACCAAATAGAGGAAATATTAAACGATATGGCTGGAAGAAACAGGTACCATATGCCTCATTTTTTCTAATTAATATTTTGTTATATATTTTATTTTTGAAGCATAGAACTTGTATTAACTGCTCTATTATTGGCATCATTTTTAGAGTAATATAATACATTCTGGACATAAATGGCAAATGTTATGCTTATCACTTCAAACCAAGTTAGTTTTGCTTTTATATCTCTTCTCGCTTTTTTCTCATTTCAGTATGTTGTGGTAAGCAGCAAAAAAATCTTGTTCTATAATGATGAACAAGATAAGGAACAATCCAATCCATCTATGGTGTTGGACATTGAGTAAGTTGCCTTTTCTTGAATTTTATGTCTGTTGAATGTTAACTTACGATAATCAATTGTTTTTAGACGTACCATTTAGTTTATATTTTGTTATTTAAACAGTAACACTTTTCCTTTTCTTAACAAATTTAAATAATAACTTAAGTATTAAATCTTTAGCAAAATGTGAGAGGGAAAATTTGCATACCTGATTGGTGCATTCTAAAGACACTGTTTTTCAGACTTCAAGTGTTTATTGGTTTTAAGTTTAAAGAGCATTTCAAAAAGTATATGATTATGTAGTTATTGTTAGGAAATAAATAAACATTAACAAGAAAGACATCTTTCAACTAAATTAAATACGTTTTACATTGGCAAGAGTTTCTTATTGTTACTGTTGTTGTTTTACCTTTTTATTGAGATGCAATTTTCATACAATAAAATGCATTCGTCTTTAGTGTTCTGTACAGTGACTTTTGACAGTTGTAAGCATCCATTTAGTCACCACCCAATACAATATAAAGAACATTTCTGTCACCCTGAAAAGCTCACTTGAGCTTCCTCTAGGGGGAAAAAAGATTATCTGAATTCTAATACTGAGATTTATTTTTGACTATCCTTGAACCTCATATTAGTGGAATTCTGTAGTATGTATTCTTTTGTGCCTGACTTCTTTCACTTAGCATAGTATTTTGCTATGTCTATAGATTGTCTGTTCTTTTTATTGCTGAGTAATATTCCATTGAATGAATATATCTCAATTTGTTTATCCATTCTTTTGTTGATGGGCATTTGGGTTGCTTCCAGTTTTGGTCTGCTGTAAATAAGACTGCTTTCAACATACTTTTGTGGACTTCAGTTTTCATTTCTCATGGGTAAATAACTAGGAGTAGAATACTGGGTCATAGAGTAAATCCTTATTTAACCTTTAAATAAATCTACCAAACAGTTCTCAAAAATGGTTATGCTATTTTATACTCACGACCAATATATTAGTTTCAGTTGATTCACATCTACCAACAGTTGGTGTTCTGAGTCTGATTTTTAGCTGTTCTATTGGATGTGAAATGCTATCTTGTTTTAATTTATATTTTCTTTTTTTTTTTAACATTTTTTATTGATTTATAATCATTTTACAATGTTGTGTCAAATTCCAGTGTTCAGCACAATTTTTCAGTTATTCATGGACATACACACACTCATTGTCACATTTTTTTCTCTGTGAGTTATCATAACATTTTGTGTATATTTCCCTGTGCTATACAGTGTAGTCTGTTCTACAATTTTGAAATCCCAGTCTATCCCTTCCCACCCTCCACCCCCCGGTAACCACAAGTCTGTATTCTCTGTCTGTGAGTCTATTTCTGTCCTTTATTTACGCTTTGTTTTTGTTTGTTTGTTTGTTTTTGTTTTTGTTTTTTAGATTCCACATATGAGCGATCTCATATGGTATTTTTCTTTCTCTTTCTGGCTTACTTCACTTAGAATGACATTCTCCAGGAGCATCCATGTTGCTGCAAATGGCATTATGTTGTCGGTTTTTATGGCTGAGTAGTATTCCATTGTATAAATATACCACATCTTCTTTATCCAGTCACCTGTTGATGGACATTTAGGCTGTTTCCATGTTTTGGCTATTGTAAATAGTGCTGCTATGAACATTGGGGTGCAGGTGTCATCCTGAAGTAGATTTCCTTCTGGATACAAGCCCAGAAGTGGGATTGCTGGGTCATATGGTAAGTCTATTCCTAGTCTTTTGAGGAATCTCCACACTGTTTTCCATAGTGGCTGCACCAAACTGCATTCCCACCAGCAGTGTAGGAGGGTTCCCCTTTCTCCACAGCCTCTCCAGCATTTGTCATTTGTGGATTTTTGAATGACGGCCATTCTGACTGGTGTGAGGTGATACCTCATTGTAGTTTTGATTTGCATTTCTCTGATAATTAGTGATATTGAGCATTTTTTCATGTGCTTTTTGATCATTTGTATGTCTTCCTTGGAGAATTGCTTGTTTAGGTCTTCTGCCCATTTTTGGATTGGGTTGTTTATTTTTTTCTTATTGAGTCGTATGAGCTGCTTATAGATTCTGGAGATCAAGCCTTTGTCGGTTTCACTTGCAAAAATTTTCTCCCATTCCGTAGGTTTTCTTCTTGTTTTATTTCTGGTTTCCTTTGCTGTACAGAAGCTTGTAAGTTTCATTAGGTCCCATTTGTTTATTCTTGCTTTTATTTCTTCTAGGAGAAAATTTTTGAGACGTATGTCAGATAATGTTTTGCCTATGTTTTCCTCTAGGAGGTTTATTGTATCTTGTCTTATGTTTAAGTCTTTAATCCATTTTGAGTTGATTTTTGTATATGGTGTAAAGGAGTGTTCCAGCTTCATTGTTTTACATGCTGCTGTCCAGTTTTAATTTATATTTTCTTTATGACTAATGATGCCAAGAATCTTTTCATGTGTTTATTGGTCATTCGTATATCTTATGTGTCTCTAAGTCTTTTTCCTATTTTTAAATTGGGTTGCTTTTTTTTTTTTTTTAAGAAGTTCTGTACATATTCTGGATTTGAGTCCTATGTCAGGAATATGTAGTGGAAATATTTCCCAATCTGTGGTTTGCCAGTTCATTTTCTTTATAGTGTCTTTTTTTTTTTTTCCTTTGGGTAGGGGAGGTAATTAGGTTTTTATTTTCTTATTTATTTATCTTTAATGAAGGTACTGAGGATTGAACCCAGGACCTTGTGCATGCTAAGCATGCACTCTGCCACTGAGCTATACCTTCTCTCTCCATGGTGTCTTTTAATGGGAACCAATTTACCACTTTTTAGAATGGATTATTGCCTCTTGTGTAGTCTGTCCAAGACATTTTTACCTGCCCCCAAATTGTGAAGGTGTTCTGTATTTTCTCCCAGGAGCTTTTTTTTCTAGGTTCTATATTTGAGTTCTGATTGATGTCGTTTATTTTTATACTTGGTAAGAAGTAGTGGGTGAGGTTAGGGTTTTTTGGATTTGTTTTGTTTTCTTTTCATGTGGATATCTGGTTATTCCAACACTATTTATTTTTATATGTTGACTTTGAATCCTCATCTTGCTCCTCACTTACTAGTTTTAGAGGGATTTTGTGTGTGTGTGTGTGTGTGTGTGTGTATTCCTTTTCTACATATACAATCATGTCATCTTCAAATAATGATAGTTTTACTTCTTCTTTTCCAACCTGTCTGCCTTTACCGCATGTATAGATTCGTATGAATGCCACCAAGTTAAAATACAGAATAATTCCATCACGACAATCCCTCATACTGGCCTCTCATAGCCATAGGAGGTACCCTTTATACACACCCCCACCCCAGTCCCTGGCAACCACTAATCTCTTCTCCACCTGTACAATTTTGTCATTTCAAGGATGTTATATAAGTGGAATAAAATAGTATATAACTTTTGGGATCTGCATTTTTCACTCAGGGTAATTCCTTTGAAGTCCATCCAGGTTGTAGTTTCTTTTCATTGTTGAGTAGTATTCCATCTTATGAATGTACCACAGTTTATTTAACCATTCATTTGGGTTTTTTCCAGCTTGGAGCTATTAAAATAAAGTTGCTGTGAATATTCATATACAGGTTTTCATATAGAAAGTTTCATGTGAGAAATTGCCATCCTCTTCCAGAGTGGCTCTGCAATTTTACATTTCTACCACAATTACATGAGTGGTTAGTTTCTCTGCATCATCATCAGCATTTGGTGTTACTACTATTTTTATTCTTAAAATTTTGATAGGTATATAGTGTTACTTATTATGATTTTAATTAGCATTTCTCTAATGACTAATCTTTTCATGTGCTTATTTGCTGCCTGTGTGTCCTCTTTAGTGAAATACCTGTTTATGTATTTTGATGTAAATGAGTTTTTATAATGGCCTACATCACATTTATCTTCGTTTTAGTAAATTGTTTCATGTTCGACCTGTAACCCAAGGAGATGTGTACAGAGCTGAAACTGAAGAAATTCCTAAAATATTCCAGGTAAAAATCTGAAATTACAATTTTAGAAGATCCTTTACCTAAGTACTAAGTGTATTTTGCAAAGTAAATGTAAATACACCAATGCTTTTATACATTTGAAACTTGTGTGTACAGATTAAGACCCTTGTTGTATCTTTTTCCATTTACCATTCCTGAATGTAGATACTATATGCAAATGAAGGTGAATGTAGAAAAGATGTAGAGATGGAACCAGTACAACAAGCTGAAAAAACTAATTTTCAAAACCACAAAGGCCATGAGTTCATTCCTACACTCTACCACTTTCCTGCCAACTGTGAGGCCTGTGCCAAACCTCTCTGGCATGTTTTTAAGCCACCCCCTGCCCTAGAATGTCGAAGATGCCACGTTAAGTGCCACAGAGATCACATAGATAAGAAGGAGGACTTAATTTCTCCGTGTAAAGGTGAGCATGAAAATTATTTTTACAACTTTTAACAAACTAGAGAATTGTCTCAGTGAAATATCTTCTGCAAGTGTAGCACTCTATACCAAACTGAAAAGAGATAATGTAACATAAGAAAAAATATTTTGGCCCTGGTGGTGCAACGTGCAGCTGTCATTTCACAACTACAGATTTATCTTTGATCATAATGTTTTTAAAGAGAGTCACCCCATTGCAGAAGACATACCACTAAGAAATCCTAAATTGGAGAGAAGGGCTGTAGGTGCGTTTCACTCTATCTCCCCCGTGAGTCTTCACCTCCTGCTCATTTTCTTTCTGTCTGGGTTTCACTGTTTTGGACTGGCATGCCATATCATAGACAAAGTCCTCTAGTTTAGCTTGAGAGAAATAATAAAGACCTATAGCTATTTTAAGGTAAAAAACTTGTGTTCTATAGATACGTTTATTTGTTTCACTTTTGCAATTTGTTTTTGTATTTCTGATTTTACTTCTTTGGTATTTGGTATTAGTTTATGACTAATGTTTTCTTTTAAAATTTTCCAACTTAATTAAATTAAGAAGAAATTATCTTTTCCAAGCTTAATTAAGCATAATAAATCTTTCAAAATTGTAAGAACGAAGGATAGGATTCCTGCAGATTTTCTATGACTTTAATTGTGGTTTTCTTTCTTAACATAGTAAGTTATGATGTAACATCAGCAAGAGATATGCTGCTATTGGCATGTTCTCAGGATGAACAAAAAAAGTGGGTAACTCATTTAGTAAAGAAGATACCTAAGAATCCACCATCTGGTTTTGTCCGCGCATCCCCTCGAACACTTTCCACGAGATCCGCTGCAAATCAGTCCTTCCGGAAAGTGGTCAAAAATACATCTGGAAAACCTAGGTAAGGATTGAAATGTTAATGTTTTTAACATATTGGATAATAGCTATTAAAATCCAAAATCTAATTGTTCTTTTCCCCATAAAAGGCATAATTTGTAACTAGGTATTTATTGAAATGACTTTACAAATTAGTTTAAGTGATTCCTGTTAGAAGGTAATTATATTTGTAAATGTTGTATTTATTTAGTTCCATGTCAAGTTTTATTGTCATTGGTTGTGGTATACATGATACATATTTAGAACTTAGTGTTTTAAAAAACTGTAATTTACTCCCTTTTTAATGTAAATAAATTTATACAAAACTTTGCTCATTTTATTTTTAACTATATTGGCATAGATTTGTTTTTTTAATCAAAATTATTTGGTGGTGTCAGTATAACAAACTTCCCAGTTAAGTATCCCTTTTTTCATAGGGGGAGGGGAATTTAGCTGATTTTGTTGGAAATTTTTCCGCAATATTTGTGTGCTAAAGCAAGCAATTACAGGACATAATTAAACCCTTTCTTGAGGAGAGGTTATGATATCTCATTAAGTTCTCACTTAACACATGAATAAATGGGGTTCGGAGAAATTAAGCAACTTACACAAGATCACATAGCCAACTTAGTGGCACAGTCAGGTTGAAAGCAATTTCCATCCGTTTCTAACACCTGTGTTTTCTCTCCTGTACCAAAGCCCAGCTTTCCCTAGAGCATAATCCCTATATTAAGGGGAACGTTTGTATCTAGAAACTGAGACCTAATGCTGATCTGTCTCTGTTAATGTCACGCAAGCCGTCCAAGCAGGCTTTGAGTTTATCCCGTTTCTTCATTCCATGTTGTCAGTAACCAAATCTCATTCTTGGAAATGACTCATATCCATTTCTCCTCCTGTCTTCCTCAGCTGCCATACTATTCCCATGCATTATTGCCTCACTCCTGACTTCTTTGTCAGAATCCTATATCAGCCCTCTCCTGTATAGGATAAAAACTGGATGTACAATACTTAAAGTTGGATTATAGCTTTGTGGGGTGGGGGATGTGTTTGAAATATAAAGTAGAAGCAAAAAGGAGATAATACTGTATTTTTCCTGTTTTCCAAATTTTGTGTTAATTATTATATATAAGGATAATATATATTTACCTTTTCTTCCAATTTTTGTTTTTTATAATATTAAATTGGGTGTGCTTCTTAAATTTTGTCTTTTTTTCCCTCAACAGTTAACCATGTGACTTAGTGCCGTGTGGAATTGTGTGGGATGCTACCTGATAAAGCAGGCTTCTTTAACCATGCAGAGCAGACAGGCTGTTCCTTTGACACAAGTATCACGGGCTTCAGGGCTAAGACTGCTGTTGTTCTGTCCTTGCTTTGGCACAAAAGCACACTGAGAGTTGTGTTTTGTTTTGTTTTGTTTTGTTTTTTATTGCGGGTTTGCCTACAGGTAGATTAGATTAATTATTACTGTGTAATGCAAGTACAATTGGGGGAAAGCTTAGCTAGATATATTTTTTTAAAAAGGTGCTGCCTTTTTGAATTTCTAAAACGCCTGTCAATCATGATAGAACATGGTTTTCCTCATACGAGTGAGGGGAAAGGACTTCCACTTTCAAGTGGAGTGGCCGTCGCTGTCAAGATCGGCTTGTGGAAGGAGTAAAGAAAATATCTCAAAATGAGACAACTGAAAATTTTTTTTTAATGACTTCAGTTTTTGTGCTCTTGCAAGACTATACAAAACTATTTTAAGAAAGCAGTGACATCACTTGACTTCAGTGCCCTCACTGTAGAATTTAAAAGCCTTACTGTTGATCGCCCATAGTGGACTTGATGGAAAATAAATATCTTACATTATGCTTTACAAAATACTGTATGTGTTTCAGCAAGTTTGTAGATTGGGGAATGGGAGAAGGCAAAAAAAAAAAGTTACATTTAATCTATGCATTTTTGCCAAGCCATATTGAGTTATTTTACTACTAGAGACATTAGGAACTAACTGTACAGAAGAACCAAGTTTAAAAGCATTTTTGTGGGGTACATCATTTCTGTAATTATATGATGTGTTTCTTTGTGGTTTTAAGTGATAAAGACATTAAGTTAACAAACATATAAGAAATGTATGCACTGTTTGAAATGTAAATTATTCTTAGAACACTTTCAATGGGAGTTGCATTGCCCTTTTAGTGCCTTAATTTGAGAGGATTATTTTACTGCCATGACTAAATATAGAAATTTCAAAAAACGTATTTTCAAAAAATTATGTGTCAGTGGGTTTTTCATTGAGAATTGGTTTAATTTAAAATATTTAGTGGTTTGTTGGACTTCCATAAATTGAGTACAATCTTTGCATCAAGCTACCTGCTAAAATAGTGATTGACTTTATAAAACTGCAAAATATGTAAAAGTTTGCACCAATGTAAAAGAAAATTATGGCAATACATCTGTGATGTTTTCCAGTTAACATAGGATTATCAGATAAATACTGTTAAACTCTTGTTCAGTAACAAGGGTTGATTCATATGGGCAGTATGATTTATTGTTTATTTTTTTAACCAAATACCTCCTCAGTAATTTATAATGGCTTTGCAGTAATGTGTATCAGATAAGAAGCACTGGAAAACTGATTCGTCTCTAGGATGATATGCATGTTTCAAGTGGTATTGAGAGCCGCACTGATGGATATGTAATAATAAACATATCTGTTATTAATATGCTAATGACTCTGTGCTCATTTAATGAGAAATAAAAATAATTTATGGATGGATACCTTTAATAATGTTTGCTATGGTGTTTTCTCACGGCTAAGATGAATAGAAACCATGCTATAAATTAGTCCCTGACTGTATACAAATGTTTGTTAAATTTCATGACTAAAGTGAATTTTTAAAAGATAAAAAAACATGCTTTGGCTCTAAAATAAGAGTGGTTACAGTTGAAGTGAGAAGTTGGCTAATGTCTGTTGGGAAACAGTTCTCGGTGGGTCTCTTGCATTTCTCATGTCTTGAGAGCAGAGGCTCTGACAGCCTTTGTTCCAGACTGTCTTTTTCAAGGAGATCTGTGTAGTGAACAGCCTTGAAAGATACTGTGTTTCCCTTGAGAGGAAGGCAGCAGGTTTGTTTACTGTCGTATAATAAAGAAACTGTCTTTCTCCAGGGCAGAAGTTGGACAGATTTGATTGAACTCATAAAAGATTCAGGTGCCCTTAACTTTGGGTTCCTCAGCTGTGATGCAAACCTGTGCATGCTCACACCCACCGGGACTACTCTCCGTCACCCCTGCGGGACGCGGAGGGCAGGGGAACTGATGGGAACGGGTAGCTCATGCTGCTTGCTGTGCTGTTAGTCTAAAGTCATTTGACTCTGACCCAGGAGTCTCATGTCTTCTACGAGGATCCATGGAACTGTGACAAGCTAACTTGTAGCTTGCAAGTAGGGTAAATCCTCAGACCCTTCACAGTTCTGGACAGTGTCCTTACTACCTTCTCAGAACTAAGGTCCTAATGTATACATTACCTAATAAGGTTTACTATATTAAGGTAAAGTGCAGAGAACAGTTAATTCTAATGTTTTGAGCAAGAGAGGATTTTTTTTAAAACAAAATATTAAGCCTAGAATTGCTGAGAGCTGACAGAGTTTTCAGTTTGCCACATTGCAAAACCAGGTCAAGCAAGAGAGCTGCTTCTATTCTAAGTTCAGGAAACCACTCAATGCCAAAGTAACTGGCAGGGCCAGGATGAGGAGAGTGTGAGGATCAGGAAGCTGCACCACTGCCGATTCTCTGCGATGCTCTGCCACGCCTGTTACATCCCACACCACGTGGTGTGCTCTGTACCATTCCTCTCACCACTTACCAGCCTTGTGTCTGAACACCTGGGTCTCTGTCATCAGTGCCTCCGAAAAATCCTTTTCATGACCCTCCCTGTCTGCTGGCATCCACACACCCTCCCTCACTTCTGCCTTCTGTGGGTGCGTATGCTCAGCCAAAACTGAATCACTTTCAGAATTCTAGCTGTAAGGAAGTCTGAGAAATGTAGCTTTTAGCTTTCAATCCTCTTTATTACAGGAAGACAGTGTGGAATGGAGATTCAGGATCAAGACTGCCCACCCACCACTCCTGAAAGCCTGGGTGGAGAGAGAACACAGAAAGAACTAGAAAGAACACAGCCACTGTAATTGTTTACAGGCTCAAAACAACCATGGGTCCCTTGTCCTCACTTGGGACAGCTCAAAATAACCTGTCCTTCGTTTAAAGAAATATCAATAAGTGGAAGAATTTTTAAATGGCAAACTCTTAATTACTTGATAAGGTGTGTTTTTTTTTAATATCACTACAATTGTATAATAATTAAATACAGTATTCACAAATATTAGTTTGTTGATTCTTACTGGGTTGCTAGTTTGAGCTTTTCAATTTTTATTTTTAATTTTCTAACACTTGACAATTCTTTCTGCTCCGAAGGGAAACAGCTTTCAGCTAGTAGGATGAATAAAGACAATGTCTTTAAAAATTAGTTTTTTGTGAATGGCATAGTATGCTTTGTCTACTTTACTTACTTTGTTACTTTATCGTATCATTTAATGAGCAAAAGTCTGATATTTAGTGAAGTGAAATTTACTGATCTCTTTCATAGTTAGCGCTTTTTATATTCAGCCATGAAAAAGAAGGAAATCCTGCCATTTGTAACAGTGGATGAACCTGGAGGACATTGTGCTGGAAGAAGTAAGCCAGACACTGAAAAACAGTCAACCTCATAGAAGCAGAGAGTAACTGGTAACGGGTGGGCAGGGCCCCCGGAGGGGAGGAAGTGGGGAGATGTTGGTCAAAGGGCACAAAGTTTCAGTTACACAAGCTAAGTCCTAGAGATCAGTGGTGCCTGTAGTTAATCATATTCTATCGTATACTTAAAGTTTTGCTAAGACAGTAGATTTTATGCTATATCTTATGACAGTCATTAAGTAGGGTGGAGGAATCCTTTGGAGGTGATAGGATATGTTTATGGCATTTATGTCTTTGATTGTGGTGATGGTTTCACATATGTATACTTACCTCCAAACTCAAGTTGTGTACATTAAAAATGTAAAGCTTTTCCTATGTCAGTCATACCTCAATAAAGTGGTTTAAATATATACTTACACCATTTCTGGATGGACTGTGAGCTCCTACAATGCAGAATCCCTCGGTTGACAATCAATGAATAATTGTTGAATTAATGAATTTGATTGCTTTGATGTTTTGCTTTTCCTGCCTCTCTGAAACGTTCCTGCCCCTAACTGCTTCCCACTGGCTTCAATTTCTGTCTACTCTGAATTCTATCATCAACACCTCAAAATCCGTTATTTAGCAAGTATACAGGATGCCTGTTCCATGCTGGGGTCTGTGCCAGGCCTCGAGGACACAGAGACAGACGAAATAGATGTAGTCGCTGCCTAGACCTGTGCAGATGATACACAGTTAGAGATCTAATTAAAAGTATTAAAGTGCTTCAGAGCATAATGTAATCCTGAATTCTCTAATCCTCAAAGAAGGTGGTGCAAAGAAGTATTTATGGTCTAGAGAGAAAGATAAAATGTATCTCCTATACACATAAGTAAAAGAGGAAGTAAATGTTAAATGTTCAATGAATGATACAAAAGCAGTTGCTTAAAGGGACAGGGAAAACATTGCAGTTTATAAGGTGTAGAAATACACCTTTTTTCAATTTGTTTTTTATTTTTTATACAATTTTAAATGTTATTTTCAATTTAAAGTTATTGCAAAATATCGGCTATATTCCCTGTGTTGTACATACATCTTTGAGCCTGTCTTACACCCAATTCTTTGTACTTCCTGGTCCCCCTCCCATATTGCCCCTCCCCTTCCCCCTCCCCACTGGTGACCAGTAGTTCTCTGTATCTATAAGTCTGCTTCTTTTTTATTATATTCATTGGTTTGTTGTATTTTTTTAGGTTCCACATATATGTGATACCGTACAGTACCTGTCTTTCTCTCTCTGACTTATTTTACTTAGCATAATACTTTCCAAGCCCATCCATGTTCCTGCAAATGGCAAAATTTATGGCAAAATTTTGTTCTTTTTTATGGCTGAGTAGTAGTCCATTGTATATATACATACCACATCTTCTTTATCCATCTGTTGATGGACACTTAGGTTGCTTCCATATCTTGGCAAGTGTAAATAATACTGCTACGAACATTAGGGTGCATGTATTTTTTTTAATTTGTGTTTTTGGGGTTTTTTTGGATATATACCCAGGAGTGGAACTGCTGAGTCATATGGTAGTTCTATTTTTAGTTTTTTGAGAAACCTCCATACTACAGTGGCTGCACCAACTTAACATTCCTACCAACAATGTATGAAAGTTCCCTCTTCTCCACATCCTTACCAACATTTGTTATTTGTGTGTGTGGTCTTATTGTTTTGGACCAAGATTTTATTTTATTTTATTTTATTTTCTTCTTTCCATTGAAGCACAATGCTGTGCCAATTTCTGGTGTACAGCATAATGTTTTAGTCAGACTTATATATACATATTTTCCCTTTCACATTCCTCTCCATGACAGGCTACCACAAGATACTGAAAACAGTTCCCCACACCATACAGCAGAACTCTGTTGTTTATCTATTTTATATACAGTGGTTAGTATGTGCAAATCCCGAACTCCCAATTTATCCCTCCCTACCCCCTTTACCCCTTGGGAATCATAAGTTTGTTTTCTATGTCTGTAAGTATGTTTCTGTTTTGTAAATAAGTTCATTTGTAGCATTTTTTAGATTCCACATGTAAGTGATATCATAAGGTATTTTTCTTTCTCTTTCTGGGTTACATCACTTAGTATGACAATCTCCAGGTCCATCCATGTTGCTGTAAATGGCATTTTTCATTCTTTTTTATGGCTCAGTAGTATTCCATTACACACACACACACACACAGATATATGCATACACACACCACAACTTTTTTTTTTAACATTTTTTATTGATTTATAATCATTTTACAATGTTGTGTCAAATTCCAATGTTCAGCACAATTTTTCAGTCATACATGGACATATACACACTCATTGTCACATTTTTTTCTCTGTGAGCTACCATAACGTTTTGTGTATATTTCCCTGTGCTATACAGTATAATCTTGTTTATCCTACAATTTTGAAATCCCAGTCTAGTCATCTAGTCATCTGTCAGTGGACATTTAGGATACCTCTGCTGTGTTAGAGAGTACATTTCCCAGCCTTCCAAGCAACTTGTCCATATAATTTTCACCACTGAAATGTGAATGGAAGTGATTTGTGCACATCCCTCCCCTTTCTCTTGCTTTTAGAAGGAAGTTGCTACCCTCTACTTTCCCTTCTTATATTTCTTTTTCCTGTGAGCTAAAAACTCAGGTGAGCCTGCAACCCATTTTCAACCAAATAGAAAAAGATAGGTTCCTGATGGCTTTGCTGCTCAAAAGGGTGATTTCCCCAGAGCTTGTTAGTATCTTAGGCTTCATCCAAGATCTGCTCAATCAGAATCTTCATTTTAACTAGATCCCAGGTGATTCATATTCATATTAAACTTTGAGAAGCATCGCTTTAGGAAGTAGCAGAGGAAGGAATGTTGGTCTTTGGTGAAGACCTCATGAAGCAGAGCTATCGCTCTCCCTCCACTCTTCCATAAGCTGCTATCTTTAAGCAACTGAAGTTTAATTTTTTTATTGTTTTTTTTGGAGGAGGAGGTAATGAGGTTTATTTAGCAATTGAATTTTTAGATATCTTTATTACAGCAGCATAGTATTCACCCTAATATAATTTGTCTCATCTGTTAAACCAAAACTAGGTTATGCAATTCATTTAGGAAACACTGAACACATTTTATAGGCAAAGTACTATTCCAGGAGATACATAGATATATAGGAGAAATACATATTATATAAAACACTATATATCTACACATATATGTGATTTGAATATGAATATATATTTCCAAATTGTTCCCAAATTATTTAAGGCTGAGCTTTTTCCCTCCAAGAGTTTATAATTTAGTAGAGGGACAAAGACATAGGAATAAAATTATAGATGCTAAAAGAAAGTATATTGGACATTTGCTGGGGTTTTTTTTTTTTTTTTTTTTTTTGGAGAGGAGGGTAGCCTGTGGTCAACCGTGTAATGCTCCTCCAAAGACGTCCATGTCCTAATCTCCTAAACCTGTGAATACCTTACCTTATATGCCAAAAGGGCCTTTGCAGTGTGATTGGGTTAAGGATTTTAAGATGAGATTATCCTGGATGATTCAGGTGGAGCCAATGCAACTGCAAGGGTCCTTATAAAGAGGAAGGCAGAGGCTCAGAGCCAGAGGAGGAGCTGAGATGATGAACGTCAAGGTTGGAGTGATGCCATGAGAACAGGAATGTGGGCAGCCCCTAGCATCTGGGAAAGGTAAGGACTGGGTTCTTCCCTAGAGCTTCCCAGAAGAATGCAGTCTTACCAAACCTTTGAGGTTAAGGACTTGGGCTTCTGTCTGCCAGAACTGTAAGAAGATAAGTTTGTGTTGTTTTAAGCTACTAAATTTTTGATAATTTATTACAGCAGCCCCTGCCCCATACCCCAACGTGACTAAGTGGGAGGTGGAGCCGGGCATTCCTTTCCTAGTCACTGGTAAATTATATTTTTGCTGAGGACCTGGAATCTTGAGGGAGTGAGGTAGATTCAAAATTAGAAATTTCTCATTGAGGTGGTGACAGGAGTGGCCATACTGTTTCTATAACGTGACCTCACGTATGTTCCCTGCTGCCCATGTCCCTTGGTTCCTATCCATTATCTGTGCCTGGTTCGCTGGCTTTCCTATGGATTCTTTCAGTTCACTCTACATTACCAATCACTTCGGTCTCTGGGGTTTCTGTTGTTTACAGCCAAGAGCTCTTAATTCAGACAGCCATGTAGTTAAATGGGTGCATATTGCAATATTCCTGGTGGATTCTCTGTCTTACGGGGGAAACTTTCATTCATCTTTGTATCCACAGCTTCTACACTTAGGATCTTGCACTCAACACATACTTGTTGAGTAAGAGGAGCAAACAGCTACCAATGTAATGCTACGTGATAGAAAGGGGTAATTATAGGAGTAGGCTTTCAATGTATAGGAATGAGTTAGCATTAAACAGAGACTTTAAAGTTGCGTCTGGTTTCTGTTGGCCAGATGAGGAGGGGGCATTCCAAGGAATAAACTGTAGCTGGTTCACCAACCAAAAACCCTTCTGGTATGTGGCCACATTTTACAGACCTTCTTGATTTATTTATAAACATGCAGGTTAAGATATTACCAATATATTTATTATTTAAAAAATCAATCTTAAGCAGAAGATTCTATCCATTAGACACTCGGGGACAAGGGCTTAGCAATGTATGGGATGTGGGGTGAGGTTGCTTTCTATTAATGCTCAATGAATTTGATATACTCTTTCCACTTAGTGATACATACATTACTTTAAATAATGTTCTACAGCATCTTTATGTCATTTGGGTCACATTTTGGATCATACTTTTATGGTAGGTTTTTTTTAAGTATAGTCAGTTTACAGTGTTAATTTCTGGAGCATAATGTTTCAATCATACATGAAATACATATTTGTTTTTATATTCTTTTTCACCATAAGTTACTACAAGATGTTGAATATAGTTCCCTGTGCTATACAGTATGAACTTGTTTATCTGGTGTCTGCCTGGACTAGGTTTCCTTATGATAGGTTTTGAAGTAGTGAAATGGTGAAGGGTAAATAAGACTCCTGATGTAAATTGATGAAATCAGTCTCCAAATGGGTTATACTATTGTGAAATACAGAGTTTCAACTCATCTTTTGCAGTACATGGGATCATTATAAAATCTCTATACCAAGCAAGAAAGTACCTCAATGTCAACTTGCATTTCTCTGAAATTCCTCCATTCATTTACGGGCTCTCTTTTCTCTCTAATTCATCTAGAATGTTTTAATTGATTTCAGCCATGACAATTTAAAGTTTGAAGAGGCCTCAGAAATCTTCCAGTCTTGTTTCCTCGTTTTCTAGACTGGGGAAATGGGTCCAAGACAATTAAGTGGAGGGCTGCAGGGAACTTACAGGGGCTGTCAGGGGCGGGACTTCTAGGGCGTTGTAGCCACTCCTTTAACATAGCCAACCTAGGGTCCCAACGGGTTGTTAGAAACCACAGAAACACGGTACAATCAAGACAGACTATCTTTGAAGTATCCAAAGCGCTTTGATGCGTATTCCTTGGGCAAAATCCTGAAAGGGCTAGATGTTTTCATTGTTAAGTAGACCAAATTGAGAGGCGGAGCAAGGCTCTTCTCTTGGCTACATCACCAACAAGAAAAAAGCCCGAACAAAAAAAGAAAAGAAAAGAAAAAAGCCGGACTCCTACTGCCCCACCGATTCGACAGCAGGTGAGAGGCTTAAATTTTAAGAAACCATCGCAAACACGGCTTTCTCACTCAGTCTGCAGGAGGGCGGGGCTGGGCGGGACCAGGCCGGGCGGCCGCGTGCAGCGCGCACTGTGCACAGTGCGCAGGCGCGCACCTGCACGCGTAGGGCCCTGGCGCGCCCGCCTCTCCGGGCCCCGCCCCACCTCTCTCGTCTCTCCACCCACCAGGCCCCGCCTCGCCTCCCCGCAGTCGCCTCCTCGGCTCCGCAGGGGAGCTGCGTGTTGCTGCGTCATCGCCAGTGGCCCGTTTGAATGAGGCTCTCGTCGCACCGTGTCTGCCGCCGCCGTCGCCGCGCCTCCTCCTCGGCCGCCGCCACAGCTTCGCGTCCCTTTCCCTTCGCCGCCCTTGCCAGGCCCAGCCTTCCTGCGCCGCCGCTTCCCCACGCGCCCCGCCATGCCGCTCTACTCCGGTGAGCTCGCTCCCCGCCTCGCGCCCCGCAGTCCCGCCGCGTGCTAGGCCGCTGGGTAGGCCTGGCCTGCAGGGCGGCTGCCCGGCCGAGCACGGGGCGGGGGAGGGGACGGGGAGTATGGGCGGGGGGTGCCGCGGCGTGGAGGTGACCCTGGCCCCTTTCTCTCTCCCGGCGAGTTCCGAGCCCTGCAGTGCGAAGGAGCCGTGTCCCTGCTGGGCCGCGGGGTGGATGGGGCGGGGGCGGGAGGGGAGGTGGGGAAGCCGCGAGCCTCGGCCTCCAGAGTGGTGACTCTGCAGAATAGTTTCTGTCGCTGTCCTCGCGTGTGAGGGAAGGTAGAGGGTGTGTCGCGGGGTACCGGGGACCAGGCTAGAGGTGCAGCGGCATTTCCTGGGCTCTTCAGTGGTAGCCCTGGAAGGGAGCGGCAAGGAGGGGAAGTCTGAGGTAAGGGAGTGATGGAAGGTCTCGGGATGTGAGGTTAGCCTTCCTCCATCCTGGGGTTTCTGTCGGTAGCCTCCCTTCACTTACCCCTTGCTGCGTTGAGCTCTTCCGCCCCTTTAGTACCAATTTGAGTTTTATCCCGAGGCAGATTGAAAACATCGTTTTGGTTCATTTTCGTCAAACCTTGTATTGGGCTTTTATGCCCGAAGCACAGTGTTAATTTTGAGAGGTGAAACAGTACAAATACCCGCGGGCGTCATTTCGTTTTGAATGACATCTGACAGGGTTTTTCTGCATGATGGCAGTTCAGGGTGCTGGCCAGGGATCACAATTTACTTAGTAAATGGACCTTGCTGTTTCCTAGTCTAATTCAAAATGGCACCTAAAATGTATGTGGTGCCTCCTGTTGGCTATGGATGTGTGATTCATTGGCCATCGCTGACACTGTCATCGCTCCTGTATTGAAGATTTCCATATTTTCAAAGAATTATATCAATCAGAAGAATAATGTGAGGTGGATTCTTGACGTTCTAGAATCTTGAATTGAATACTTTAATAATGATCGCTCAATCTCTCTCTAAAGCCACAATTAACAGTAGAATGATACTTGAAATATTCTATTTATGCAACGTAGAATTGAAGGGGCATTAATCAAGTAATTCTGGTAAATGTCAACAATGTATGCTGATACTTAAACACATAGGTAGACTCACACAATAAAACCAATCCCTGTCTTTGTTCCCCCTCAGAAAATACCTGTACTTACCAAACTTTGTATTTTAAAAACTGAGTTCCATCTTAAATATTTAATCAGATCTTTTCCTCATTTCCAAAATGAGAGAATTGAAGTAGATTTCTAAGATATCTTCCTTTGACATCTCCATATTGAGAACCTGTATTTCCATGTTCTGCAAAAAGCCCTATTTAAAACGAGAACATTTTAAGTACTGTTTCATAAGTTTTAGTAGAAAATTAAATGCCCAGATTCTTACATGGTTAAGTGCCGTAAAAATTAACAAACACTCTTGTGTCTGATACAGAGCTAATGTTTTTATACATGTTGCTTTGCTTTAATTTTCAACATAATCCTGTGGTACAGTATAATTCTCCTTTATGGGTAAGCATAAAGTTTAACTTGTCCATGGTGACACAGTTAAATAAATTTCAGACAGATCCTCTATTATTTCTAATACTGTTTTGATTTAGTCCTTATGTTTTATTTGTACTATTGTGATGTTTCCAGTTTATCTCAATGATTATAATTGTTCCCCCTTCAAAGCTGTATTTTCCCTGCTGCTGCCAGAGTGGTATAATGTTCATACCAGACCAAAGTGGCCTTTATGAAAACCTTTCAGGGGTTGCACATTTTGTACAACATAAAACATGTATGTTTTAATATGACTTATGTTAACCTTTCTTGACTTGATCCTTGGCCAGTTTCTGATTTTTCAGGTGCTTCCCCTTTACTCTGGGAAATACTTATATGTCAGAATGCACCATGCTGCTTTATGATTTTGAGTGTCTTTTCCAGGAATGCTTTTATTCTTATTCTCTGGCATTCACCTACTTTTTCCTTTGAGAGTCAATTCAAAGTTGATAGTGATAACTCACAGTTATCACTTCTTCCAGGGAATCCTTCCTCACTTGTAAAGCATTCCACTGTGCTCTAGCATTTATAATATTTATACTGTATTGTTAATTATTTTATCCTTTTTCTCCTCTCTCCTTTATTAAACTCAAAGTTCATAGAGAGTCTCCCCCTGCTTATTACTGGGCTTATCATTGAATGAATGCTAAGTATTAATTGAACTAGTGAAAGAATTGGGATTTGGAGTTAGGGTCACTTTTATGTTCTGATTTTAGTAGTTAGAGAAATCAGACAACTCTTAGTTGGGGGATTCTCATTTTGAGTAGGTATAAAGTTTTCAATGGAAACAAGCTATGTATATTATATCCTTGAGTTTATTTGTACATGTTTCAAAGGGTAGCTATTTTATGAGGCTGATTGACTTTTTTTTATTGTGGTAAAACATACATAACATAAAATGTAGTTTTAACCATTTTTAAGCCTATAGTTTTGGCATTGAGTACATTCACGTTTCTATGCAACCATCGTCGTCATCCACCTCCAGAACTTTTCCACCTTCCTAAACTGAAACTATCCCCATTAAACAGTAACTCCACATATCCTGGTCCTCCCAGCATCCTGACAGCCACCGTTCTATTTTCTGTCTCTGAATTTGACTACTACTAGATATCTCACGTAAGTAGAATCATACAATATTTGTCCTTTTGTATCTAGAGTCTTTCACTTAGCATAATGTCTCCAAGGGTCATCCATGTGGGTAGCATGTGTCAGAATTGCATTACTTTTTAAGGCTGAATAATGTCCATTGTATGTAAACCACATTTTGTTCATCTGTACATCTGTTGATGGACACTTGGGTTGCTTTCGTCTCTAGGCTGTTGTGAATCATGCTGCCTTGAACACAGGTATACAAGTATCAGTTTGATTTCCTGCTCGCCGTACTTTTGGGTATATACCTAGAAATAGAATTGCTGGATCATATAGTAATTCTATACTTAATATTTGGAGGAACTGCTATACCTTTTTTTCACAATGGCGGCACCATTTTATATTCCTATCAGCAATGCACAGAGGCTCCAGTTTCTCTACATCCTTGCCAACAGTTGTTGTTTTGGGTTTTTTGTTGTTGTTTTTATAGTAGCCATCTGAATAACTGAAGTAAGATTACTATTTTTTTTTAATGATTTAGTTATATCTTAAGATTCTTCTAAAATATTTGATCACCTCTTGTTCAGGAAGCAGACCTTCCCATGCTCCCACACCTTCATATAATCCAGAATTTGTACTCCTTAACCTGTTCTAAATATGCTTTATTTTTCTATTTTTTTTCTTCTCTCAAAATATCATTCTAGCCTTTTTTCCCCCTTTCTATTTCGACAGTATGTAAAATTTCACTGATTTTAATGATTGTTTAAATAAATATATTTTGAAGTCTGTGAACCTTATTCTGGGAAATGTTGCCGAGATTATTAGAGTAGGATTCAGAAGACTTGAATATTCACTAACTAGTTTTGTGACATTAATAGCGTCTCTTAAGTCTCAGTTTCCTTATTTATCAAATGAGAATTTGGATTAGATCCAGGTAAATTTTCTGCAAGATCTACTGCATTCACTTCACTCCTGATTAGGTAGGCATTATGAGTGTTAAAAAGATTAATGATGTAGTTTGGCTTTCAAGCTGGGTTGATTGTTCCCCTAAGGATCTAAATCTTCAGTCTTACTATTTTGTAAATGAAAAAAATAATTTGTTTGTTTGCAGTTACTGTGAAATGGGGAAAAGAGAAATTTGAAGGTGTAGAATTGAATACTGATGAACCTCCCATGGTGTTCAAAGCTCAGCTTTTTGCATTGACTGGAGTCCAGCCGGCCAGACAGAAAGTTATGGTGAAAGGAGGAACATTGAAGGTAAAATTGAGTCCAAATGTTCATTATGTACTATGATATAACTCATGAAAATAATTAGCACCAGGAAGTGTAGCATTTGAGATGTATTTTTTGGTGAGAGTATATAGTCTATGGGATTAAAATTTTTATTTATGTTAGTGTAAGGAAGGAACATTGTAGTCATTTCAAGACACTGTATTATGAAGTGTCATTAAAATATAGATTTTTAAAATACATTGTATCATTGAATATCTCTGGGGGTTGGGGAGTGGGGCACTTTGCATTTTTCTGTATTTGAAATTTTTTCTTATGTGGGTATGTTAGAAGTATTTTATTTTATTTGGACTAAATATGTTTTTAGTAATTAGTTATAGGGGTAGAGATTTTATCTGTTAAAAATATGGAACAATGTGATAGTTTTTTTTAAAGGCTACTACAGAATGCATTATAAATGTACTGAATTTACCAAGGCCTTAGTTCTGGAAAACTTAATTTTTCCTTTGGCTTTTCTTACCATTAAAAAAGAGCCCTTTTCTCTTAAAAGTAATGGCTGTCTAACACCTATCTGGAGATGAGAAGGAAAAAATTTTTGTTTAAAAAGAGAGGGAACTTTAATTTTTCATTTAGTTCCCTTGGAATGATCACGTTGACTACAGGTAAGAGTCTGAGCTTACCAGCATCATTGACGAAGGGCCACAAAAAGATGTGAAGGTATTTTCTTATTGTTTTTAATGCTATATAAGTATGGTTTTTAAAATATTCTTTCTTCAAGAGTTAGATATGAAATGCTAAAGAGCTCTAGTTAACTTTAGAGATGAGGACTGACTACCCCTGTCAGCTAAGCAGTAAAACAGATGTTGGTGAAGAAACATTGTTTCCCCTCCAAGTTGCAGTATGAGCTTTTGGTCATTAGTGAACTTGATAACCTGATTTGTGCTGAGCTATGTGCTGGTAGTGCACTGTGGAGAATTCTAGAGAAATGCTAATTAAATGAAACACTTTCTACTAATAGCTACCACTTAATGAATACTTACTCTGTCAGGCTTTTATCTTTAATTTTCAACCATATGTATCTTAAAAATGAGGAAAGTAAATGTATTTTCTATATTTCATAAACAAGGAAACTGAGCATCAGAAAGGTTTAAGTAACATACACCAAGAAAACATATGATTTATAAGTCAATCAGATCTGGGTTCATTTCCCAGCTTTGTGTAACCCTGGATAAGTACGGAACATGAGGAAACACATATAGTTGTCATTTCTTATGATGAGCAGTAAGAGGCCTTAAACGGCGAAGGGCATATAGGAAGTTATGCTGCATTTCGAAGGATGGGGTCCAAAGAGAGAGTGGCTCTACTAGAGGGAAGGGTATTGAATGCCTGGTACCTTCTGTAAAAAGGAAGGAGTAACCTGGAACTGACTTTATCCTGTGAATGGAAGGGCTTAGCTACAGTAGGCCAGAATATCTTCGGACCAATCATAGCATTTCAAAAAAATCTTGATTCAGTTGAACATACTGAAATGAAAGTATTTGTTGATTGCTTCATAGATGTGAAATTTAGGACGTGAGAAATATTTGTGGACATGACAAATAACTATTAGGGGTTAGTTTGCCTTGGGTAGTCTTGTTTACTCTCCTGGTATAATTTTTAATAGCACTTTTATTTTCAAGAGTCTCTTGATTTGGATGATAAATTATATAATCACCCTAATTTTGTAGACCTCACTTTGTAAGTTACTCTTTATTCTTGTCACATAAGCTAGTTATTAGCTCTGCTGATTCCAAACATGCGAAAAATTAGCATCTGTCACTTGTCATCGGTCAAGTGTTTTTTAGTACTTTTGGTGCTACCAGGTTTACTGTCTTTTAGATTGTCTTACGTAGTTTAAACAGTTGTTAGACTTAACTAGTTTTAGTACTAGATTTGTTTTTTTTTAATACTTGTGATTACAGTGTTTTTTAAAAAATATTTATTTTGGGGAGGAGGTAGCTAGGTTTTTATTTATTTTTAATAGAGGTACTGGGGATTGAACCTAGGACCTTGTACATGCTAGGCACACACTCTACCAGTGAGCTGTATCCTTCCCCCCAGTTACAGTAATTTTAATTAAAATCTGCATACAGGAAAATTCTGTTCTGAAGTATCTTAAAATTCATTGATTTTTAGACTATGTTTGGATTATGCAAGTGTGGTTAAATGTATTTTATTTGTCTTTAAAACAGGATGATGATTGGGGAAACATCAAAATAAAAAATGTAAGTACTACCGTAAGAACACTTACTATAATACAGTTCCCTAATTATTACACTGAAGTATATTCCTAATGCCTTTTTTTTCCATTTGTGTATCCAGTTGTTCCAGTGTCATCTTTAGAAAATATTTTCCTTTTCTTATTGGCTTGTGTCAGTCTTTCTTAAAAATCAGTTGTTGGTCTATTTTTGGACTCGTTTCATTGAGATATTAGATTAAACTTATACTAGTGCCAGATGGTCTTGATTACTAAAGTTTTGTAAGTCTTGAAATAAGACAGTGTAAATTCTCCAACTTTTTCTGCTTCTTCAAGAATATTTTAGCTCCTTTCATTTCCTTGTAATTTTACAAAAAAATCTTGTCAGCTCCTGCAAATGGACTCCTGGAATTTTGTTTAGATTGCATTGAATGTGTAGTTCATTTTGGGGAGAATGAACATCATAAAAGTATTGAGGATTAAAATTCTTAAAATATGGGGTACTTCTCCATTTATTTATGTCTTTATATTCTCTTAGCACAATTTTGTAATTCCTTTCAATACAGAGATCTTTGCACGGTACTTGGATTCTTAGAACTTAATGTTTCTTGGCTGTTGAACAATACTTTTAAAAAATTGTTTTTTATTGTTCTTGGCTAGACTATAAAAATACCAGTTTATTTTTATCCTGTGACCTTGCCAAATTTACTTACTAGTTCCAGTAGTTTTTTTTTTTTCTTTTTGTAGATTCCATTGGTTTTTCAATGTACATAAGCATGCTATCTACAAATAGTCAGTTTTACTTCTCCCTTTCCAGTCTTTATGATTTCATTTTCTTTATTTTTCCTTGCTTCACTGGCTAGGTATTCTAATACAGGGTTGAATAGAAAGAAGTGGGAGTGGATATCTTTGTCGTTTCCTAGTTCAGTAAAACCTTTTAAATTATGAATGGCTGTTGAATTTTGTTAAGTGCTTTTTCTGCTTCTTATTAAAATGATCATAATGATTTTTCTCTTTTATTCTAGTAATCTGGTTAGTCTCATTGATTTTGAACTGTTAAACCTTGCATTTGTGGCATGTGCAGTTCTGATTTCTTGGCCTTTGTGACTTCTTTACACTCTCAAATTATTTTTAAACCCCAAAGAGTTTCATATATATGAATTATATCTGTTGATATTTATCAATAGAAATTAAGGCTGAGAAATTAAAAATATTATTCACTTAAGAATAACAGTAACAGACCCATTACCTGTTAATTTTAAAGCGAAAGGACTGGCCTTGTCCTGTATTTTTCATATTTATTGACAATCTAACTTAATAGAAGATAACTGAATTCTCTAGTGACAGATAGAAAATTCTTTTCACTTGAGAGCTCTGATTTTGTCATTGGCAGCTATAAATGTTGTCAGTTTTCTTGACGCAATAAGCTTACTTCCTTCATTTTTAAAAAATGTTGCCTAAATACCCAAATCTAAAAACTCACAGTTGTTTTAAGTAAAAATGGTATTCCATTTAAAAAGAAGGGCCATTAGCCTAGTTTTTAACACAAATATTTGTACAAGCTTATCCTGAATACAGCTGTCATACTTTGGTATGCAGAAGTGGGTTTCTTTAATTGATTGGCACTCTTAACTTTTTTTTTATACCATCCTCTCACACACATGCGTAGCCTCTTCTGTTGATCAGCATCCCCCACCAGATTTGTTAAAATTGATGCTCTATAGTGGCACTTCATAATTATTTAAAGTCCATAGTTTATATTAGGGTTCACTCTTAGTGTTGTACATTTTATGTGTTTGGACAAATGTATAATGACATGTATCCGTCATTACAGCGTAATATGAAGTAGTTTCACCACCCTAAAAATTTTCTATGCTCTGTCTGTATGTCTCTCCCGACCCTTGATAAACTGATATTTTTACTGTCTCTGTAGTTTTGCCTTTTCCAGAAGGTCATATGGTTGGAATCATACAGTCTGTAGCCTTTTCAGATTGGCTTCTTTACATAGTAATACGCGTTTTAGTTTCTAAGTCTTTTCATGGCTTGATAACTCAGTTTGTAGTGCTGAGTAGTATTCCATTGTCGGGATGCACCACAGTTTGTTTATTTGTCCATCTGCTGAGGAACATGTTGGTTGCCAGGAGAATTAAGTTTTTTATCTGTACTTCCTGTTCCATAATATGAAATGTATTCAAAAAGAAATTATTCAGAGGTTGAGATTTAATAAAGTGAATCATTTTTACCAGTTCATTTTGATGTCACTGTTAAAAGTTTTAGCTGCTATTGATTTACCCCCATCAGGGCAGATGTCAACACAGTAAAAAAGAGAAATAACATCTTGGTATTATTATGAAAATAGTTTTGACCTTGCTGCTTTGTGAAACAATCTCAGAGACCCATAGATGTTCACAGACAATGCTTTGAGAACTACATCCTGGGACAAATCCATTAAATCATGATGTATTTATCTCTTTTATTTATTTCTGGACTTAATTTTCTCGTATTTTGAAGGATATTTTCATATGTGTTGATGAGGGATATTAACATTTTTATTTTGGATCATCTTTCATTTTGTCATCAGAGTTATGGTGGACTCATTATGAGAGTTAGGGAAGTATTCCTTTATCTTTTCTGAATTGAGTTTATGTAAGATTGGTGTTATTTCTGTAAATGTTTGAAATAATTTACCAGAAAATTTTATTTGGGCCTGGGTTTTCTTTGGGAATTTGATTGATACTCAGCTTCTCTAATTTAGAGCTGTTTAAGTTTTTCTGTTTTTTGTTGTTGTTGTTGGCAAATTTTCTCTTTTGAAGGATTTGCTTCTTTTAAATATGTTGAATTTATTGGCATAAAGTTATTCATTAAATCCAAAATAATCATTAGTTATCTTTTTATATCTGTTATCATTATTTACTAACATTCCTTCTTTCATTCCTGATATTAGTAAAATATGTTTATGTGTATGTATATATAAATATTGTTTTGGTCAGTGTCACTAAGGATTCATCAATAAATCTATTCAGGTTTTGACTTTGCTAATATATATTATCTATTTTGTATTTTGTTGATACCTACTCTAAAATGTTTTTTATATTTTCTGTTTAAATTGCTTAGCTTTCTTGCTTTTTAAAGTGTCTTCTTAGGTCATTGATTTTCTTACACCTTTTTTCCTTACACAGAGATTTAAAATTATTAATTTCTCTTTAAGTACTTGTAGCTTTATCCACAAGTTTTGATTTTGATATACTGTGTTTCTTTATGCAGTTAAAATGCTTTCTAGTTTACCTTGTGATTTCTTTTTTGACCCATGAATTGTTTAGAACTATATTTCATTTCTAGTTATGTGGGGCTTTTTCTAATATGTTTGTGTTATGTCTTTCTAATTTGATTCTGCTGTGGTCACCTAACATACTCAGTATTATTTCAGTTCTCTGAAATTTATTGATACTTGTTTTATGGTCTATTCATTTGGAGAATGTTTTCTTGAAAAAAAAAATACATATTCTGCTGCTGTTGGGTAGAATGTTGTTGGGTAGAATGTTCTATAAATGCCAGTTAGGTTAAGTTGGTTTATGACGTTCATGTTCTTTCTATTCTGTTGTTTTGTTTACTTCTTTTATCAAGTATGTCGTAATCTCCAACTCTTGTTGTGGATTTGATTTTATCTTGTTGTGGATTTGATTTTACCGGTTTTGCTTCATGTATATTGATTAGATGCATGCACATATAGGATTGTTACATCTTGATGAATTGACCTTTTATCACAGTGAATAATTTCTCTTTGTCCCTGGTATTATTCTTTGCTCTGAGGTTTACTTTGATTCTGATAAAGCTACTCCATATTTTTTTAAATTATTGTATGTATTTTCTCATCCTTTTACTCTTAATCCATTTGTCTTTATATTTAAAATGGATTTTTTAAAGATAGCATGTACAGTCTTGCTTTTTTTTTAAATTTTAACGGAGATACTGGGGATTGAACCTGGGACTTCACTCATGCTAAGCACATGCTCTACCACTGAACTATAACCTCCCCTCCCGGTGTTGCTTTTGAATCCAGTCTTAAAATCTCTGTGTTTAATTGGAACCCTTAGACCACTTATGTTCAATGTAATCCATATATTTGGGTTTAATTTACTGTCTTTCTGTTTGCTTTCTGTCTCATTTGTTCAGTTTTTTCCCCTGCTTTTTCGATTATTTTCAATTTTGTGTTTATTTCTACCTTTACTGTATTCCTTTGTTATTTATGCTGATTTCTCTAGGGTAGCAGTTCAACGAGTATATCCCAAGAACCCCAGGTAGTACCCAAGATTCTTTCAAGGAGTCCCTGAGATCAGAACTACTTTCATATTGATATTAAGGTTTTATTTGCCTTTTCTATTGTTTGTTTATGAATGTACAGTAGAGTTTTTTAGAGGCTATGGGACATGTGATATTGCAGCAGATTGAATGCAGAAACAAATGTTTTCTCTTAAGCCAGATGTTAGAGATTTGAAAAAATGTAAAACAGTCTCATTCTTCACTAATTTTGTTGTGGGAATATAATTATCTTTTATAAAAAATGCTCATTATCTTAACAGTAAATGAATTACAAACTGAAATTTAAATGTAAATAAAATGAAACAAATAATTACAAAATATTTAACTGAAGTTTTTAAAAAACGTTGCCATTTTGGAAGATTCTCTAAAATTGACATAAAAGATGAAGGGACTGATAATGTCACTAACTATATAGATCTTAAAAATTTCCCCACTACCACAATCAAAATTTAAAAGGACAAACAAAAAAATAAAAGATTAATTTATTAATTTTACCCTTTTTTTGTTTTCTTTTTTCTTTTGCCTGTTTTTCTATTGTGCCTACAGTGATTTATTTATTTTTTTGTTTGTCCTTTTAAATTTTGATTGTGGTAGTGGTGAAAATTTTAAGATCTATATAGTTAGTGACATCATCAGTCCCTTCATCTTTTATGTCAATTTTAGAGACTCTTCCAAAATGGCAACATAAAAAAAAAATTCAGGTAAATATTTCGTAGTTGTTTCATTTCGTTTACCTGTAAAGTTTCAGTTTGTAATTCATTTTGGGTATGGCCATGCTGTGTGGTGGAGAACTCAGTAATTTTTTTCTAAATTATTATCCTCAACATTCTTGATTGTATTATCTATTTTCTTAATTTTAAATGACATTTTTAGTCTTCTTTCTTTATTCTTTTTAAGAAATTTCTTAGCTATTGTCATGGGTATGAATTAGCTACAGGAATGAGTCATACTGTACAGTTTCAAAAATTTTTAATTAAATTTACATGATAATTTGGAATCATACCTTTACAGTAGTTTTTCCAGTCCAGAAATCTATCATAACCTTCAGTTTATTTAGGTGTTTTTTAAATATCCCCAAGTAAAGCTTTATAGTTTTCTTACTAAAGTATTACATATTCCTTGTTACATTACTCTTAGATATTTGCTGGTATTCTTTATTTTTTATTGTATTTTCTAATTGGTTATTGCTAGTATATTCTTCAAATATTTGTTTTTCCTGAGACAGTTGTCTTTGGAAAAAAATTCTTTAGTGATAGCTTAGTACTGCTTTGCTGTTATCTTACAGAAAGTTTAAGTGATAGTGGCAGGTGACAGAATGAAGATTGTTGGACTTCAGCGTAGGTACTCTTAAGACTATGAGTTTGTTGACCTTAGTAATTTCCTAATTTAATCTTTAGTTACTTTTATCTTACTTTTTTAAAAAAAAATTTTCTACTTCTGACTTTTTTTTTTCCCTTTTAAGCCTCTCTACCCTTTGTCTTTGTCTTAGATGTTCATGTCTTCCAATATTGAGGAAGGTGTTGTTCACATCAGGATTATGAGATTTGGGGTGACAATGTCTTCATTGTTCTGTTGTATGGAATGTTATACATGTAGTGAATATAAGTGTTCCCTTAGGTTAATAATGTGTAGAATTATAAAATTGGCTATTTTGAACTATTTTATGTATTTGGTTTGTTTTCCAATAATGGAGGTTTCAGTGCTTTCAAAATATTTCTATTCAAATGCAAATAATGGTTACAGTTAACAGTAGACATTCATTGAATCTTCTCAGTACTTACTTTGTTGTGGGTAGAAGTGATGCCACTATATACTAATGATCATGTGAAGAAGTCCTTCTTTTCTGTTATTGAAAACATTCTCAGCTTTCTTTGTGACAAGATTTTTTTTCCCCTTAGCTTTATTGAGGTGATATATAGAGAATAAAATTCACATACTTAAAGGTACAGTTTGGTGGATTTGGTTAATTTTATACAGTCATGTTACCACCACCACAGTCGAGGTAGAAGTTCCACCTCTCTAAAAAGTTTCTATGTGCCCCTTTATAGATAAGCAGGTGACCTCTGGCTGGAACCAGCCACCCCAGTAATTTTTTTTTTTAACAGTTCAATGACTTTTACTATTTACAGAGTTGTGTAGCCTTTACCACAACCTAATTTTGGAGTATTTTTATCATTACCCAGAAAGAAATGCATTCCTGTTTAAAGATACTCCCTTTTCCCACCTTTAGCTTTTGCCATCACTGATCTCTTTTGTGTCTCTCAAGATTTACCTTTTCTGGCAAATAGAAGCATGATGCACTATGTGCTTTTCTGTGGCTGGCTTCTTTCATTGGACATAAATATGATCAACTTTTGAGTATTTTCATGAAATTAATTTTTTTTAAAACAGGGAATGACTCTACTAATGATGGGGTCAGCAGATGCTCTTCCTGAGGAACCCTCGGCTAAAACTGTCTTCGTAGAAGACATGACAGAAGAACAGTTAGCATCTGCCGTAAGACATACCACATTTTATATATTTGATCACTGCTTTTCAGAAGTACAGTTACTGAGATGCCTTTCAGAAAGTAGCATTTACATGTTTTGAAGATTTAATCAATAGCAAGATATATGTTATTAACAGTAAGTAAAAGTTTTATTTTTGAAATTGGCTCAAGGAGTCCTAATTGGATTATTATAAAGTCAATTAATATCTAATAAATATGTGTCTGGCAAATAGTTACCACTATTTAACTGTTTACTATTATTTTATGGGAAAACAGCCTCAAAGAGGTTGGTTTAATAGCTAGGATATTTAAATTCTTAAAACCTTCTATTTTGAAAATACATACAGTTTATCCTTAATTTAAATGTGTTGATTTAGAAACTGGCCAATGCATAGTTGTCAAAAGTTTTATATTTATACATATATAAATTTTTTACTATCCAGTATCTGTATAGTACCATTCTTTTTTTTTTTTTATTTGAGGTGTTTCTATATATATGTTGCTACCCTCTGCCTGCAAAGGATGCAGGACTGATAAAATTGTTTTCTTACTATTTTCAAGAAGAGAATTAAAACACAGAATAATGGTCAACATAATGTCAGTAAAATTTTTTGAGGGGGAAATAAAACATGTTTCTTTAGTGTGAAGGTGTACTATAAATTGATATGGGTTGGTAACTTGTACTTGCTTCAGAGTGTTTACCTTAGGTATTTATATATGCTCTGTGAACTTATAAAAATGATTTAATTCTTTTCCTCATCAGATGGAATTACCATGTGGATTGACAAACCTTGGTAACACTTGTTACATGAATGCTACAGTTCAGTGTATTCGTTCTGTGCCTGAACTCAAAGATGCCCTTAAAAGGTAAGACAGAAGAAAAATTGTTTTAAGTCTTCTTTGGGTAAGGGAGGTTCTCATTTGGATGAGTAATGTTGTTTTGTGTTAATAAGTAATGCATATTTATATATATATAAATCTGCTAAAATATATATATATTTTATATATATTTTATATACATATATATATATGGGGCATAATTCATTTCTTGTACTGTTCACTCTTTAAAAAAAGTTTTCAATTAGATGGTCTGTATTATAGTCACAAGTTTGTACAACTGTCACCACAAACTAATTTTGGAATAGTCCTCCCCCACCCATCCGCAAAGAAACATCATCCTCATTAGCAATCACTCCTTATGCCCTTCCTTCCAGCTCTAGGCAACCATTAGTCTTTCTGTCTTGCATATTTGCCTATTCTGAACATTTCATGTAAATGGAATCATACAGTATGTGGTATTGTGACTGGCTTTTTACTTAGCATAATGCTTTCTAGGTTCATCCATGTTGTAGCATGTGTCAATATTTCACTCCTTTTTATGGCTGAGTAATATTCCATTGTATGGATATGATATGTTTTGTTTACCCATTCATCAGTTGGTGGACATTTGGACTGTTTGCACATTTTAGCTATTATAAATAATATTGCTGTGAACATTCAAGCACAAGTTTTTGTGCAGATGAGTTGTTTTCATTTCTCTTGGTTATGAGTGGACTGCTCGGTCATGTGGTAACTCATGTCATGTTAAACAATATTTTGAGGAACCACCAAAATGTTTTCCAAAGTGACTGCACCATTTTACATCCTCACTGGTAATGCAAGAGAGTTCCCAAATTGTTCATCTCTGTGCCAGTCTTGTTACTGCATGTCTTTTTTTTCCATTTCAAATAATACTCAGGTTTCCTTAAATTTTTAGGAATATCATAAAATGTTTAGCTTTCTTCTGCTTCAAGGTTTATGTTGCTCCCAAATATCGCATGTAACTGAAATTTCAAATCTGCTAACACCTACTGAAGTGATTCCACTCTGGATTCTAAGTTATCAGTTTCTTGCAGATTTTTCTTTGCTTCTTCTAACATTTCTTGTTTTTCTTCTTGAGAATGGCTAATGAAAACACCACCAATCTGATAAGCTATCGTTAAGCAGTCATAATCTGCACATGTTGTCCTCACAGGCACATGTTCTAAATTTTGGAGCTGTTTGGTTTTTTATTTCTATTTCTTCCTTCAGCTCTGTGATTCCACTTGTATTCTGTGTGAATTTATCTTTGGTTATCTTCAAAAGTAACATGACGTCTTTTGCAGTCATCATCTTCATGGTGGCTGCCATCTTGGGATTCTGTGTGTCTTTGATTATAGCCATCCTGAGGGTGAAATGGTATCTCGTTGTGGTTCTCATTTGTACTTACCTAGTGACTAATGGTGTTGAGCATCTTTTCCTGTGCTTATTGGCCGTTTGTATATCTTTGGAGAAATGTCTGATGAAATCCTTTGCCTATGCTTTAATTGGTTTGTCTTTTTTTTTTTTTTTTGAATAAAAGTTGATTTATTCAGAAAGCTACACACTGCACAGACAGAGTGCAGGCTGTTTCAGATGGCAGGAGGAAGGCCACGAGGTGTAGGGGTTGGTTAGGTGCTCAGTTTAAAGTAAAAGTAGACACACACTCCATAGGCAGAAGGAAGAGTGGCTAGTTGGGACAAACTTGCCTTATTTCCAAGACCTCCTGTTTATTTTTCTTGTCTGGGATTCCATATTATAACCTGTTCCAAGGAGAGCTCTCTTCCGTGTTTTGGAGTCAAGTTTTGTACAAGCAGGGCAGATTTCATCCTGTTGATTCCATTTTCCTGAAACCAAATGAAATATTTTTTGAATTTCAAGTTTTTACAAGAGAGTGGAAGCCTCTGTATTAACTTAATTGATAGATGATGTGGATGGGGTTGTATATCTTTGGAAAAATGACACTAACTGATAAAATAGAAATGAAAGAAGAGAGACCAATTCCATGAAAGGTGTTTTGCAGCTGGAGATGCTGAAGTTCATCTTCACATACTTGGCAGGTTCTGGAAAGTGAGATATATAATGATAAAGGGCAGAAGAAAGTGCATTCCAGAGAAATAGGCTGGATTAGCTCAAGAGGCAGTGAGGGCCAAGGACCATAGTGCAGGTAAAATCTGGTTTGCTTAGTGCTGCCCAGCAGTGGAACCTCATTTTATTGTGGGAGTTCTAAATTTAGAACCTGAAGTGGAAAGTGTATATGGTAAAAGTTACCCTTGAAAATTCTGTAAGTTGCTCATGAAAGACATCATATGGCAATATTTTTATCTTATTGGAGACTGGCAAGCCAGCTCTTAATAAGTACAAAACAGTTTTCTCATTAGCAATTACTGGATTGCTATTTTACTTTAATTTTCAAATTTATAGAGGGATGATCTGTTCTTTTTTTTTAAAATATTTTTTGTTGGGGAGGAGTAATTAGGTTTATTTATTTTTAATGGAGATACTGGGGATTGAACCCAGGACCTCATGCATGCTAAGTAAGCATGCACTCTACCACTGAACTATAACCCCCTCCCTCCCTGACCTGTTCTTAACAGAACTTACCCATAAAATTGGCTGTACCCCACTTTTTTTTTTTTTTTTGGCATTTTAAATGTCCATTTTCTGTGTCTTTGAGAGTCAGTTTTGGTAATTTGTTTTCCTATGAATTTAGCCTTATGCCTTTAAACTGTTTTAGCATGTGAGAGTTACTGTTTTTGGACCTGTGTTTTTTCCTCCATTTTTACTTCTTATTTGTTAATTTTTTTCCTCTTTTGATTATCTTGCCGAGGGTTTGTGTGTTTTATTTTCCACAGAATGAGCTATTAAATTTTTTCAATTGTCTGATTCATTCTACTTTTATTTGTATTAATGTCTTATTTCTGTTTTCCTTCAGTTTTTTTTTTTTTTTCCTTTCCTTAGGTTTGTTTTGTTAAGTTTTAACTTAAGTTGCATGCTTGGATCATTTATTCTTACATAGAAATGAACATACATAATTCTAGGGTTTTGTCTGTTCTCAGATGTTTTTTTAAAAAAACATTGTAAAATCTCATCTTTTCCTGTTGCCCGAAATTTTTTTAATTATTGAATTATAATATACAGAAACATGTACAAATGACTTATCCCAGAGTGAACACATCCCTGTAATCAACATGGACCAACAGAACCTTGTTAGTACTCCGCAGGTCCTCTCACCCATCCCTTCTGATCCACTGCCCCTCCTTCTTCCCAGAGTTGTTATAGTCACATGACTTCCAACCTCATAGATTAATTTTACCTATTTTAAACACTTTATGAATGGCAATATACAGATTGTGTTCACTGGAGCCTGGCTTATTATGTTTGGTGTTTCCGTGTGTGTAGTTGTAGTTTATTCTTGCTCATGCTGTAGAGTACACCACTGTGCATGTATCACCAAATAATCATGTTTCTGCTGATGAATGTTTGGGTTGATCTGATGTATGATTGATTTATTGTGACTATTTCACAGATGATAGAGAAGTCAGGACGTCCTCTTTTTGAAGGTGATAAACTAATAGGCATTAAGTTTGTTAATTACATTCAGATTTTCTGTGTCATTTAATTTTTATTGACACGACAAAAATTAGTTCTGTTGTCTGTAAAAACTTAAGTTATTTTGTCTGTTAAACATTTCAGTACTATCAGTTCCTTCTCTTTTCTAACTGGTTTTCTTTTTGTAAAGTTCACTGTGATTATTATTTGGCTTAATGGGTGGTTTTATCTTAATTAGGGATGATATGTTTTCTTAGTACAATATTGAGAGTTTTGGGGGGATGGTATTAAATTACCTATGATTTTCCTATTCTTAGTTATTTAAAAAAAGATTGTTAATTCATTAATGCAACTATTGCCGTAAATGCAGACTAGTTCCATACTCTTGCTACCCTATAACTAGAAGTAAATTCAGTACCAGTGGCAGTTACGTGGTTACATACTTCAGTAATGGTATGGGCTGCATCTGCTTTATGAGTACCTCATTGTAACTTCAGAAGTGCCCTTTAAAAGTTGTTGAACTGTCTGACAGAGAAACTGTTAGGATTTTTATTTTTTAAATAAACAATATTATGAATTATTGTATATTAAAAAATTAAAGTTTTTAGTTGCAGCAGTTTCCAAAAGATCTAAACAAATGAAAAAAAGAAACAAAACTCTTCAATTGAATATGACTTAACATAATGTTTTCTATCATCTCTTTCATTCACTTAAATAAGCAGTTTTTGTTTTTTTAAATTAAAATGTAACTTACATCTAGTGAAATGCAAGAAGCGTCTTAAGTGTTTGTGATCAGTTTTAACAAATGCGAATTCTCTAACTCATTTTACAATTAAATTAGTAGAACATTTTCATCATCCCAGAAGGTTTTATCATACCTTTCCCCAATTAGTCCTCATCCCCTTCCATTGCCCCACTCCCCAAGCAGTTACTGATCTTATATGACCTTTGTGGGGTCTCTCCCATCCCTCAATGTTTGATATCATCTGAATGCTGATTCTTTGTCATAAGACATTGTAGGAGTAAATACTGTGGTTTGAATATTTCCTTTGGGTGGCCAGTCCTTTGTACTGTTGTAAATTAACTGAGAGTTAAAAGCTGAAGTGAATTTAGAAATCATTTAATAGAAGAAACCCCTCTTTTTATAGTGAGAAAACTGACTTGAAATTTAAACGACTCATTTAATGTTGTATAGGAAGTTAATGCTGAATGTAGGTTTATTAATTGTGGTTTAATGTTTTTGAGCTATAAATATGTACTTTTTTATTTTACACGATTTTGAGAAAATGTTTTAATGAGTGAGACGGGAAAGAATGTAAAGTAGGCTTCATTCATCTAAATTCCTCTTTTTTCTTAGCACTTCTTTTTTGCCCATATAATTACTAAAGGAATAAGACCAAAAGTAAATAAAAATGGTGGGAACAGCTCAGAGAAACTTGCAGTCGAGGATGTCATAACAAGTTCTTTCCCATTTGAGTTTCAAAATGAACTGATTCCTATTTAATTCTGCCTTACTGTTCCTAGGTATGCAGGTGCCTTGAGAGCTTCAGGGGAAACAGCTTCAGCGCAGTATATCACTGCAGGTCAGGATCTTAAATACTGCTTTTCAAGGGGGAGTGCGGTATTCAGTAAATGTTATTTTTCACTCACAATTTATTTAGTATCTTTCTGTTTATAAAACGTGTTTTATAAAACATCACCTCATTAAACCTGGAGTGCTTATATTAAACAACTTGTAGTTGAGGATGTCATAGTAAGTTCTTTTAACTAGTTCCTTCCCATTTGAGTTTCAGAATGAATTAAGCTGTTCCCACCATCTAAAGTCAGGTTAGTTTTGGTTCTTAGCTATTTAGTAGAGTCAGTTTAAATCCTTAAACATATTTCATTTAAACATATTCCAGGTTTCACTATTCAGGAGTTCAGTACATGGGAACAAAGAATGGCTTAAAGGGAGGAGAGTTGGGGGTGGTGACCTGATGTCCTCATAGTGGTGGAACTGTAACATGCCTGTTTGATTCATCCTGAACAGAGGCTGTGTCCTCTGTGTTGACTGACTATGCCCTGCTTTGTTTGGGAAGACAGGCTGTCAAGGAGAGAGAGACATAGGGCAAGGCCCGGAAGTTGTTTATAGCTAGTGTTTGCATTACATAGTCTTCTGGTAAGTTCTTAAAGTTTTTAAAATAAATCCTTTTCTTATTAGGAATCCATCAATTGCAAAAGGAATAGATATACTTAAAAATAATAAGCAATTCTTTGTATTAATTGAGAATTTACAGTAGCATGTATTAAATATGTCACTGTTTTACTAAAGCAGTGTTTGCTTTGTTTTTAAGCCCTTAGAGATTTGTTTGATTCCATGGATAAAACTTCTTCTAGTATTCCACCTATTATTCTGCTGCAGTTTTTGCACATGGCTTTTCCACAGTTTGCAGAGAAGGGTGAACAAGGACAGTATCTTCAGCAGGTAATCAGGGCAGGGTTCTGTGGTTTTCATTTTGTAAATGTAAAACTTAGGTTTCTTCCTCTCACCATACTTCCTAGAGCATATTTGGAAACGCAGATAGCAGTCCTCTCTTGTTCACACCTCCATTATCTCTTGCCTGGAGTGGTGCAGTAGTCAGTGAACTGATCATCTGGCTCCTGCCCTCTGTGGTGTTTCTCCACACAGCCCCCAGGGTCCTCTTAAATGTAAATAAGACTACGTTGGTCCCGTGTTCAGTACCTCCTGGTGGTTTTTCCCAGTCCTAAGCGACCTGGCTCCTGGCTCACTGATCTCATTACGGGCCACTCTTCCCCTTGCTCCATCCTCTCTATCAGAGAGGCTTTCCTTGACAGTCCTATTGAAATACCACACTTCCCTTCCCCTAATCACTTTCTGCTACCATATTGCCTTTTTTTCTTCGTAACACTCTCTTTACTTGAATTTGTGTTATATTTTGTTTATTTATGTCCCCCATTAAGACTTTCTCTATTTTTTTCACTGCTATGTGTTCCTAGTGTCTAGAATAGTGTTCAGCATAATTAGGACTCACTAAACATCTCTTGAATGAATCAGTAAACTATTTTGGAATTCTTCGTTGTTTTGAAGACCATATAATATCTAATTTGGCTTAGTATTTTTAAAGGAAAAAACTTTCTTCCCCTTCTCAAAGGAAACAGTCATTATTTTGGGATAATTCTATAGAGTGAACACTGTAACAGCCAGGATTACTTACTGTGCCATTTTTTAAATTACAGGATGCTAATGAATGTTGGATACAAATGATGAGAGTATTGCAGCAGAAACTGGAAGCCATAGAGGATGATACTGTTAAAGAGGTAATTGAAACACACTTTTGATTATAGACCTTCTTTAGACTTTGATATTCCACCTCTCCCCCTCTGAAAGGCTTGAAATAAATTCATCCTAATAGACAGACATATACCTCAATACTTTAGATGCTACATCTGTATTTGGAATTTGAAAGCTTGCATTTGACGCTTAAATTCACTCTATTATTTGCTAAACTAAATCAGCTGAGATTGTTGAGCATCTGTAGTTTTTTGCTAATATTGAACAGTTTTTTGCTAATATTTTACAGAAAGGGATTACATTTTGAAAAGCTTAAATATGTATGTACTAAACTGGATTGTGTGGGAGGAAATGTACATTCATATCTGTGTAAAGTAAAATTGAATTTTTGTTTCATCTTAATTTTTGCAGACAGATTCTTCATCTGCATCAGCAGTGACGCCTTCTAAAAAGAAAAGCTTAATTGATCAGTTCTTCGGAGTTGAGTTTGAAACTACGTATCCTTATGAGCCAAGATTCGTATAAACTATAACTGATTAGTGAATTGGTATAAACAGCATCATTGACTGGAGTGGTGGGTGGGGCATGAACAGAAATTCTTCAGGACATTTTTATGCCTAAAAAAATAACATAGTAATCAGGAATTTGGAAATATATACCACTAGAGTGATCTTGAAGTTTAGGTAAATGTACCCTTTAAGGATACTCATTATTTTTTCCTAAGAATAGCTTTAGTGGAGTACCTCATTAATTCACCTCATAGAGAATTAATTTTTAATTGTATGAAATGGAGTAAATCAGCTAAATGATATATATGAGATTGAAGCAATTAATAAAACATGAATTTAGGAGAGTACTGTTTTCTAGGACATGAGTAGCTACTTAGAATTCTGTTTCTTTGGGTTGTTAGGACCATTTTAAGACTATATAAAAATCAGCTTATATTTGTTTAGAGTGTATCCTTTTACACACACTCACTAATCCATCCTCTTGATAAGTGAATAAGTGTTTTTAAGTATGTTGAAATGAATCTATTGGGAGACTGAAATGTTTTAAATACCAATGAATGATGCTATTACACTTAATAGCATTAGGATAATTTATTATATTCAAGATTATATAAGAAATTGAATGCCTGTTGGTTTATTCCTTATCTTATTTTGCAAAGCATGAAATGTACAGAATCTGAAGAAGAAGAGGTCACTAAAGGGAAGGAAAATCAGCTGCAGCTTAGCTGTTTTATCAATCAAGAAGTCAAGTATCTTTTTACAGGACTTAAATTGGTAAGGACAGTTACACTTCATCCACATTGTAGTTCTGTATTTGTAAATGGACCTACTTGCTAAAATTGATTTGTAACCCCAGCATCTGTACTCATGGTGCTTTCATGGCCATTTGTAGACGTGCTCAGAATGGCAAACATTTTGAGATCCCTGACTCACTCTGTCCCACCTGAGGTCTCAAAAGGTGGTGCTCTGCCTTCTTGTTTCAGTGCTCATATTATAAACAAGCGTCCTTTTTGCAGTAATTTTAGTGCCACATTTTTTACATGTTTGTGCTTTTTGTTGGTATCTTGCTGTTTAAAATGGCCTTCAGGCATAGTGCTCAAGGCTGTCTGGTGTTCCAGGTGCGGGAGGCTGTGATGTGTAGTAAAGAGAAAATAACGTTTGTTAGATGAGCTTCATTCAGGATGAGTTGTAGTGTACTTGGCCGTGAGTTCAGTGTTGGTCAACAGTATGTTAAGTTGTCATTAAATAGTGGAAACACATAAAACGAGGTTGTGTATTGATTGGCTGACAGCAGTGAAGGCAGCCTCTGAGGGTGTTGCAGTGAGGATGTGTTAGTAACTGTGAGGTGTACACGGAGGTGGTGCTGCGCAGGTGAGGCTGTGTAGTCCCGGTGCTGGTGCACTAGTGTTGCAGCTGGTCCAGGAGTTTAAGTGACTTAATTGGGTTGGGGCAGAGCCACATCTGGAACTTGCCTCTCTCATTGTTCAGTCAGTGCTGTTTCCCCAGTGCCACACTAAAGAATCCACTGTAGTGAGTAGGTTGATAAAACAGAACCGTTTTGCTGGTCTAACATTTATTTGATACGGTTTGGGGGAGTATGTACATCTTCTGAAGGATAGGCAGTGACTTGGGGAAGGGATTATATTGATAAACAAGATGAATTTGTCATCGGGGAGCTCCCATCTACAGTTGGGGGTAAGAGTGGTTGGGGGAGGGAGGCGTTCGTAAATGTGTCTCTATGAGGCAGATAGATAAATGGTGCTGTTGTTTGCCCTGTGATACTGAGGGGAGAGTTGCGAGGCATGATGGCATTTAAGAGCCGTTCCCTTTAAAAGTATACAGATACGAGCTCACCACCAAGAGTCCTACGACAACTTATGATTCAGGTTTCAGGGCCTCAGAACGTGACGTGCAGATGTTAATTGGAGAGTGTGCGATGGAGTGTTTCCACAGGCACTCTTCAGGGTGATGTATTCTTCATGCTTTTATAAAATTCCTGGAAAACTAAATATACTTGAAACATCTAGATGATCATGGATTGGTGATGACATACAGCTTACCTAATGAGTAATATCACACCAGATATGCTTTCTTGAAAAACATGTATTCATGAGATGTTATATTTATTGTATTGGATTTTTTAGATGCTTTATCATCATTTGTTTCATTCTTGAGTAATTTGGCTCCACATTTCTTTACCTCTTTGTTGCTGAATAAACTTGGTTAAATGTTAGAAAGCTACTCCATGGTGATTGCTTTAGTAATGTAATTAGTAATCACAAATCTGAAAGCCTTCCCACATTGTCTTCATTCAAATTATTTCTCAGGGGTATAAATCCACTGGCATACTGTACCTTGTCTACTAAGTAGAACTGATTTTTAAAAGAATTAAAGGTGTGATTCCATGTTGCAGAAAAAGATTCCTTAATGTTTGGACTTCTGTTATGTTCTTTTTTAGCGACTTCAGGAAGAAATCACCAAACAATCTCCAACGTTGCAAAGAAATGCTTTGTACATCAAATCTGTAAGTTGTGCATTCCTTTAAAAATCAAATTCCATTTAGTTGAAAGGTTTCCAGTTAATTATTATTACCCAGTCTTTGTTTTTTACCAAACCAACAGATTAAAAATTTACATGGTATTTGCATGTAATAAAATCTCCATTTTCTCTTCTCAGTCCAAGATCAGCCGGCTACCTGCTTACTTGACCATTCAGATGGTTCGGTTTTTTTATAAAGAGAAGGAATCTGTGAATGCTAAAGTTCTTAAGGTTAGTAATGAACTTCACTATAGTAAAATACTATAATTCTTTGAAGGTAATTCCTAATTTACAATAGGTTTTCTGTATTCTTTTTAGGGATAAACTCACTTCAAAATACCATAAATAGGGACTTTATTAACATTAGACAAGTGGTTCTTAACCAAGAATGTGTATTGGAATTATCTGTTGTCCTTTTTATTTTAAATTACACACGTGCCTGCCCCTGAACCTCTACCAAGCATCTGATTAGGTGGCTGAGGTCTTATATTTTTCAAAGGATTCCCAGATAATTCTGATGGATGCCCTCCATTCCCCAGAAAGACTACTCCAGACCAGATCCTCAGTTCCAGAGATACTGGTCCAGTAGGTTTGGGGATGGGGGTGGGGTAAGGGGCAGTACAATACCCTCTATTCTAGGTGGTTCCTTTCTTCCAAGTGAAACGAGTGTTAAATTACTGGTGCCCAAAGAGTACTTAAATTGTAACCTCTTGATGAAGGAGCCAGCCTTATGATTTGTCTGCTTTGTTGAACTGTACCTCTGCGGTGTATCCTAGAGTCTCTGATCCTTGAGGCTGAGCTGAAGTTCATAATACATTTTCAGATATACTTAGTATTGTGTGAACAGGGTAAATGTAGTTGAAGTAGCTACTAGTCTAGTATTCCTGAAATGCTTCTTTTGTTGTATAAATTTTGGTAACTCCTCTGTCAGTTTCATGGGTAAAAACGTTTAATGGAAAAGTTTAAAAATTTTTTTATCTTAAGAGTTAGGACCAGATTGAAAATAAACACTGTTATTTTCAACTGCATAGATTTCCAGGTGATTTTTACAGATCTTACTTTCAACTTTATTGGAATATTAAAGCACTACTTAAAAAGTGTGATACTTTAAATACCTACCTTCGTAGGTCTGCTTATACTTTTTTCTTTTTGGTTTGTATATAGGATGTTAAATTTCCTCTTATGTTGGATGTGTACGAACTGTGTACACCGGAACTTCAAGAGAAAATGATTTCTTTTCGATCAAAATTCAAGGATCTAGAAGATAAAAAAGTAAATCAGCAACCAAAGACAGTAGGTTCTTACTGCTCGCTTTCTAACCCTAGTGTGTTCATCTTCAGTCAGTGTTGAGCATTCACTTTGTTAATCTGTTAGTAAGAGTGGATGAACCTGTATTTAGCATATGTGCAAATCCTTCATGTATTGGTGTAAGCCCTTAAAGTTTTAGGTATATGTTAGTACAATTAAAAGAACTCTACCTATGGTAAATGGGTCCTTTATGGTAGGAAAAACTTCATATTTTTTCCCCTAAAATCTGCAGTTTATATTCCTTTTATATGTATCTCATCAGAGCACTTCACATAAAATCTTGCCTTGTAAAATTCAGTGTGTTTTATTATTTTCCTTGTATGTTCTGGAGTTACCTCCATTTTTAAAATGGAATTGACAGCATAGAGCGCTGGTTCGTTTATGCCCACTTTGACAGCTAAGTGGTATCTTCTAGTAAGTGCTGCTGGTGTACTTGTAACTGCTAAAATGGTAACTTTAGCAACTTTGTATTTGATAAATTGTGTATTTTAGATTCTGGTAAGGGGCAGCTGATTTACATGTTTCATACTCACTGAGAATATAAATTTTATTTCCCATATCATGATAATTTAAAATGAGTTTTTTTTTCTCCTCAGAGTGACAAAAAGAATAGCCCCCAAAAGGAAGTTAAGTATGAACCCTTTTCTTTTGCTGATGGTAAGTGAAATCTTCATTTCAATTGAGTTACTCTGTGTAGGGTTTTTTATTTTAAAGGTAAAATTACTGTCTTGTCACATATCTGTTTTTTCAGATACTATGCTTTAAAAAAAAAGTTGTCTTGAAGTACAATTTACCTTAATATGGCATAGTAAAAATCACTCTTTTTAGTGAATATATATTCTATGAATGATACCATGCTTCTTAAAACATCTTTCACGAAGCTTTAATTTTAATTGGACGGTAGTGTCTTACTGGATTTTAATAATGGATAAACTTGTTGTTCTTGCTTGATAACCTAGCTTGAGAGAGGACATACCTGTTTATTGTCTAATATTACTGGATTTACATCTTTCATTAGACATTGGCTCCAATAACTGTGGCTACTATGACTTACAAGCCGTGCTGACACACCAGGGAAGGTCTAGCTCTTCGGGCCATTATGTGTCTTGGGTGAAAAGGAAACAAGGTAAAGATTCTCATTACCTACTATTTCAATAGTTCGCTTAGTTTGAATTTTATAGCACATTTGTTCTCAAGTTTTTTTGGTCTCAGAACCCCTTTTACATTCTTAATTATTGAGGATCCTGAAGAGTTTTGTCTATGAGGATTCTCTCTCTTAATGTTTACTGTAATAGAAATTAAAACTGAGAAGTAAATTAATTCATTTAAAGCTGACAGTAATGAACTCATTACATATTAACATAACTAACATTTAAAGAATAAGAAGAACAGTAGTTTCCAAAGCAAAAAGAAAATAGCAAGAAATGGTACTGATTTACATTTTTCTAAGTCTGTTTTGTCCCACTTAATGGGAGACACCTGTATTGTTTCTGCGTCCTGTCTGCTGCTTTATCATGCATCGTGTAACCTGGGGAATTCCAAAGCACACCGCAGGGAAGGAGGGGGGAGAGGCAGGCAGTGCTTTAGTAGTGTTCCGAAAATAGCTGCAACCTTCATGGAACCCCTGGAAAGATCTTGAACCTGAGTAGTCTCTGGACCACACCGAGGACTGTGGTGTGACAGGTGGAATACGTGGTGCATCAGGTCACCCTGTGCCTTTTTTGAAGTGGGAAAAATCACACACGAGATTCCTTTTTCCTTTTATTTAGATGAATGGATTAAGTTTGATGACGACAAGGTCAGCATCGTGACACCAGAGGATATCTTGCGGCTTTCTGGCGGTGGAGACTGGCACATAGCGTATGTTCTCCTCTATGGGCCTCGCAGAGTTGAAATAATGGAAGAGGAAAGTGAACAGTAATCTTCATTTTAGCTATTTATGCTTAGGTGTGAAATAAATGTTATTTGTTGATCATTTCTATAACCCAGAGCTTTAGAGGAAGATATTTAGGTGGTTTTGTGTTTCCTCTCGTGGAACAAAAGAGGGCGGAAGCAGACCGCTCCGTGTATCAACCTAAAATACTACAGAAAAGAGAAAATTGCCTTTGGACTATGCTGTCCTGTGTAAAGGTGACAGGAAGACATTTTTAAAAAGCTTATTTCTTGGATTAATTTTTAAATTGAGTTGAATTGCCTTTTAACTATGACCTTCTGTGATCATTTTTCTCCCTGCCTTTTTCAGCCCAAGGTTCAGCAGTCAGATGTTTGTTGCACACCTGTTCCTCTATTATGTGTTGTTCTTGCATGGTTCAAACCACCGGTGATTCAGTAGCTGCCCATCCTTTGCCTTATCTAACAAAAATCTTGCCAGGAAGGTGGAAAGGAAGTAAGTGTTGATCTCATTGTGTAACTCAGTGCTGCTGTCCCCATCCCATGGAAACATGGGTACAATCAAGTATTTGCCCAGCCTGGCTGTTGCTGGCTCCTCATGATGTTAAAATAAATTGTGATCACTAATAGTACATTCGATTATACATTTATTACTGTGTCTCTGATGTACTATGGTCTGTACGTTTAACTTTGCAATGGTTTTGTAGTAATCAACCTTAAAAAAAAAATGTTGACAAGCTCTGGTTGCTTATTTTTAGAAAATGAGGGTATTTAATAATAAAAAAAAAAAAAAAAAAAGAGGGACTAACAGCTTTTGACCTCAAGTCTTTTGTCTATTGAATGTTGGAGCTTGGCCGAAGGTCAGATATGTTTAATACTATACAGTGTCTGCAGGTGGTTAGTTTAAACTGCTGTTAAGCATCATTCAAAAATGCTGTCTTTGCCTGCTAGCGTTATGTTGTTTAAAAAGAGATACAGCGTTGTAAAAGTAATGGAGTTCTTTGGATGCTGAATGCAACCATGTCATCAGAACTGTTCCTTGGCTCAGCTGGGTGTTTCTGCTGCTCTTGTCAACTCCCAAATTCTTAATGTCTGTCTCAAAATTTAATATTGGTGATCTTTAACAGTGATGGTAGAAATACCAAGTGTATGAGATATTTCAATATATGGTACATTTCTTACATTTTAGTATGGTCTAGTCAGTCCACTTTTGGGAGTCTTGAAAGGATGGACTGTCAGCTCACTTATCTGGTTTTCATTGAGTTAGATATTTATAATAAAGTTTTGGGGATTATCATGAAATCTCACCTTTGATTATGCAGTTTTAATGCTCTAAGGAGCACAGCACTGATAACTATTAGATTCCTAGAGAATAATGGTCATTTTCCTCTCAAGTTTGAACAATGTGACATAATCTGAGAACACTAGGGGATAAAGCATTTCAGGGAAACTTATCTGTAAATAACTTCAGCTAAACTGTAATAACTGACAATCAGTACTCCTTTTGCCTTGGGGAAGGGTGCAGATTAGGGAGGATGAGACTAAGAATTGTAGTGATCCTTTTATATATTGGTATGATGCTTGTAAACTGGCGTAGTTTTTTATCCACTGTCTTACTTGGTCTGAACCATTTTGAGGATGTAAATTTAGCAATTAGAATTCAGATTTTCTAATTTGGAGGACGCTGTAGCTACTAGATCAGGTAGAGTTAGAACAAAGTATACAATAAGCCTTGTATGGAAGTAGAACTTTAAATCTGTTAATTCCTTAATTGTGATTACAAAATACTTGCCTTTGTTTTATTTGATCCAAAAAAGCATAATTCCAAAGATTTTTTGAAGTGTAAGGAATTGGACTTATCTTTAAGTTTAAAACACTAGTATAGTTGGACTTAATACTAGTGTTTTAAACTGTTAAGGCTGGTTTAGAATTCAGCCTTGCATCTAAAATCTTGCGAAAGGGGAGAATAAGCAAGAAGACGTCGGTTCCTGAGCGTGACTAGCACTGAGGCCCCGCCGCGGCCGGAGCTGTGCTGGGTCACTGCTGGACTGGCTAGCGAAGTAAAGCCCGAGTGAGAACACAGACAGTGTACCAGGCACTTAGCAGCCCTCCTTCAGGATTCAAAACCACGGCGACCTAATCTTAGAGCCCTAAGGGGAGGCACTTCTGTGGGAGTGGGAAGGTAGGCGGTCCTGTCTGCAGCCTCTGCTCTGTAGCGTGTTGCTGTTTACGGAGCGCTTTCTCGTACAGCTCATTCGAACTTCACACAGACCCTGAGGTATGTACATCCCTATTTTATTAGCTTGAGAGGTTAAAATAAGTTTTGTAAGACCAAAAGAACTAGGTTTTAGACTTCACCCCATTTCTTTTAAAGTTGCAGGTTGGTAAATACTTTCTGTAGTGGGCAGGACAGTAAATGTTTTTTAAGCTTTGCAGCCATAAACCTTTGTTGTAACTACTTAACTTTGCTGTTGGAACCTGAGTCATGGCCAGTTTTTAAGACCATGGCTTTGTGCCGTTCAAATTTTACTTATAAAAATAGGTGGCAAACGCACCACTGTTTGATCCCGTTTTAAAAGTGTAAACGAGACTAGAGCAGTCATACGGTTTCATAAAGGCTTGTGGGATTTTCAGGATAGCAAGTTTAAGTTTTCTAACTACTCGTGTGTGCAGGAACTGGTCTGGCATAGTGTATTTTAGGAAACATGCCCCTAAATATTGCCTACTGACTTCATTACAAACACATTTAACTTACTTAACAAAAAATATGTGACCTTGAGGTCACTTTGTTTTGGCTATTTTCCCAGCCTACTCTCTCCTCCCCCCAAACCTGAGGTCAGTCATCAAGAGCCAGTACGCATTCTGCTGTTCTTGGAGCACCAGCCAACTGTGCAACAACTATTATAAAAATGTTTATTGTTTACCAAAACCAGTGGACCTCTTATCAAATGCTGCTTGGTAACAAAATCTTATCACAGTTTTAATAATAAAAAAAATAAGCTAACTATTGGTCTCGTTGTCATTAGTTAGACTTTCTGCAAGGTCACTTAGCCCAGACTTGTTGAGCGCGTTGATCAGGTTCTCGGCTGTTGCGTGCGCCCCCTCCTGGTCCTGCCAGGCCACCAGCAGCTGCTTTGCCCTCATCTTCACGTCTTCACTGTCACACTCAATCTGTCTAATTTCTGAGTCTTTCATTTCTAAGTAGGGAGCCAGAATCTTCCATTGTTCACCCAGTTTGCTGGCAAATACCTCTATTTGATCCCCTGTTACAGGTTTGTCTCTCCGAACATCGGGACCTAGAAAACACAGGAAATGTGAATTATGAACAAGGTACGAGGGCATGTGCAATTCAGAGTGTTTAATGGAACTGGGACGGTACAGGGCCACTGAGATATTAATCACCTCTAATAAGCTCTCTAAGTAAAAACAGCTGCTTTTTATATTTTCTGTGGGTTGAATTACCATTCTTATAATCATCATCATTAAGGAATCAACCAAAGCGAAAGCTGTTATAACTATGAAGGCTTCTCCTGATCAGCTGCCCCCGATCTAAACCCAAGAATAACAGAGGTATGAGCTGACTTCAAATGTAAGTACTTTCCTTCCCAACACGTCCAAATTTTATTGTATAAAATGTAGTATTTTTAATGTTACTATCAAGTAACGTGTTAGAGTCCTCACTATCACAGAGCTGAGATAAATAGTAGAAGTTGAGAAGTAGATCAAATCAAATAACGTACCTCTCAACAAAGAACCCCAATCTTTTCCAATTTTGTAAAATAGCCAAGAAAATTCAATTCTTACTTTCATTTTCTTTCAGTAAAGCATCATTATCTTCCTCATCTTCATCCTCACCTGTTTTTATTTCTTCAGAAGGAGGCTAAAATGAGTAAGAATGAGTAAGAATGTTTTAAAAGAATGCCAACTTCTAAAATGAGAAGACTGGGGAAACTTCTTATTTAGATACCAAGTACAGGGCCCAGAACCGTACCCCTCGGAGTGTTAGGTGTCAGTGTCAGGTAAGGATCACAATGGGACGGTGTGAACCTGGAGAAGGAGGGACGGGAAGACCAGAAGGTTGTAAAGACTGCCCCTGCCCTGACCTGGGAAGAAGGGAGCCAGCAAAATGTATGGTAAGATGACTCAAACACCTAGCACACAGTAACAGTGATCTGGGCAGACTGAGGGAGGAACTGTGTCCTTAAAAATTTTGATAATTTTACTAGGTTTTGTGCACACAGTATAGTTATTACCATATTGTACTGAAAAAGAAGACAGAGTAGACAGACCAGGTTACCTACTGCTACCCGATAGGCCCCGTCGTTTGATAAACTATAATGCACTTGCAAATAGAAGCAAGTCTAAAGTATTGTGGACTTAATTTTTTCACAGCATGTAAAGTTTATTTTATCAATTTACGTACTTCCTATAAATGTATGCTCAAATGCTTTTGTTCCCTTGTTCTAAAACAAGAGGGTTTGTGGATCTTTTTTTTCTCACATGAAATGCTAAATTCAACTCTTACGCAAACAGCTATAACACTTTTAAAGAAGGTAAAAGCCAACTACATGATTACTTACTGGTAATTCCTTGGCTAGCTTTATTACCATGTTTTCGAGATACTCTGGCAAACTTTTAAACTGCTGGTTGGTTGGCTGGAAGAAGTGAGGGCTTCTCCGAGCTAACAGTCGCAGGGCCCTCCAACCATAGTTTGAATTGTTCACAGCCCTATAAAAAAAAGTCAGTCTTAAATTTATAGTTTTTATATCTATATTCCCATCTAGTCAATATAATTCACCATGTGAAATTCTATACTCGCAGGTCGGCAGCAGTCATTCATCCTAAAGCTGTTCTCAGTATGCAGTTCACTTACAAATAGAAATCTACAGAGGAGTCCAAAGAGGCAGGCTCAGATGCAGCAAACACGTTTTAAAAGTTACATACATGCCATTTAATTTTAAGAGGTCAATTAGTATGCGTCTAGGATAGGCTGGCCGCTGTGTGTGCAGAACAGACATCATCTCCCTAGTCATTTAGAGAGAGTGAGTCACAGGTGCACCATGTTCAGTGAGCCGACATCCATAATGGCAATGTCACCTGACAGGTGAGAGTTTCAGACTATTTTATAAATCCATGTTGATTTACTCAATATCTGCTTTTTAAAAAAATTATATAACATCTGAATTTGCTCAATATCAACCTGTTAAAATAGCTCCACAACTAAAAGGGACACATCCAGCAGCCAGGGCAGTATGCAGTGATGCCAAGAACAACACAGGAGCTGCTCCCTAATGAGGTAACAGGTGGTGCACAGTAAGGTGAGAAAGAAGAACCTCAGAGAAATTCTAAAGATAACATTCTGCAAACAGGCGAGCTACAGGGAATCCAGAGTACAAATCTGTTCCACTTACGAGTTTTTACAAGTTGTTTGGAATCCCCCCTGCCCCATGTTCTTAGAGTAGTAATCTCCTTTATTAGTCATCTATTATAAATGCGCCATGTTACCACTGAGATGTGCTGACGTCTTCCTAGGGAAAAACCAGCCCTCAACTGTGCAGGGTTCAAAGTGAACCATCTTATTCAGTCCTCAGAATAACCCCATGAAATGGGTACTATTACCATTTAACAGACGAGGAAATAAGCAGAGAGGGGTTAAATCGCCCTTAGAACCCTAGCTAGCAAGTGGAAGAGTCCCAGGACGAACCAAGGCCAGCTGACAACAGGGCCCTTGCCTGATGCGGACATCTGCTTAGAACCACAGGGCTGTGTGGTGTCACTTGGATTCAAAGGAAGAAGCTAAGACTGACACCTGAAGTTATTTCGAGATTTTGAGAGTTTGGGAGATGGGGAGCCAGCAATGGAGACTGACAGTGAAGCAAAAGGAAAACCAGCAGGAGGGTATGGCTTGATGGTGTCATGGGAAGAAAATGTCATCTGAGGAGGGGGAGAGACTGGGATTGCTGTTGAGAGGTCAAAAGAGAAGTGACTTAATAAAAGCTATTTCAGTGGAGTGACTGGGAGACAGCCCAGCAGCAGTGGGCTGGCCAGAGGGCAGGAGGTGAGGAAGTGAAGGCAGTAATTGCCAACAGCTGTCGGGAGACACTATGCTCTGAAGAGGAACAGAGAAAAGAGATGACAGGCGGGCTCCAGGGGGATCTTCCTACTTTTTTGAAACAAACGTGATGCTAAGTCGTGCCTGTCAGTCCATGAGAAGGGTCTCTGAAATCAGGATGTGCAGTTAGGTGAGTTTACATGCCAAGTTCACGTTAAGAGGAAAAGTACTACTCTTTTATCGGCTGCCTTCCTTGTTCTAGTGTACAAGAAAAAATGGAGAAAATTAGCTCATGAGAATCATCACTTACTTGTATTCATTTTCAACCATGTTTTCAGGGTCTGCCTGTTCAATGGCTTCTTCAAAGAATTCCTCTAACGTTGGCATGTATTCCCTGGGCGTTAAAAAAAAAAAACTAGTGAGGATCATGTGTGTACGTCATACTCATATAGCGCGGGAGTAAGATTCTAGCATTACCATGTTGAGTTACAGTTAGATTACTTAGGAACTCAGATTTTTAAGGAGGAGACTCTAAACTTCTCAGAGGAGACAATAAAGAGGGGAGTGGGCACCACACCATCCCACAGACTGCAGTCCCTGCAACATGAGACGCGCCACGTCACACACGGGCACGTGTGGCCATGCTGCTGATCACGGGGCAGCCAGGGGTTTCAGAGCATTTGCATCTTATTTCTGGGTTCAGCTTCTTACAGCTTTTTTTAGTAAGGGCTGCAGCTGACAGATTCTCAGTTTTAGTCTGAAAGGAACTATTTCTCAATCACTCCTGCCTGACCCCTTGGTTTAACTTGTTACAGAATTCCGAGTTGATACTTTCAACACTTGGAAGCTGTCATTCTGCTGTCTCCTGCTTTCTTTGGTTCTTGAAGCCTGCTGTCTGGCTAATTTTGCTTTTTGACAGTGGTCTAGTTTTTCTGTCTGGTGACTTTACTACAGTTGTAGAAACATGGATTTATTTTGTTTATCCCACTTAAGACCTGTACTTCAACTTAATTTATGCCTGTTCTGAAAAGTTCTTGGTCTTTACCTCCTTGACACTGCCATTTGCTCTTATTTGCTTCTTAGATTCTGACCTCCTCTTACTTTTACTCTTTCCTGTTTTCTAACTCTTGATCCTTCTGTTTTCTGGGTGATTTCTTAATCATTAATTCTTATTTCATCTGTGTCTAGTCTTTTATTTAACCTATTAAATTTTATAATTTCAGTGATTATATTTTCTTCTAATATTTATCACATTTAAAAAATTTAAAATTTAAAAATTTTAGTATAATTTTAAAGGTTACTCTCCATTTACATTTATTACTTCATATTGGCTATATTCCTTGTGTTGTACAAAATGACTATTTTCCGATCACTAGAAGAATTACTTGTTTTTTCAAATTTGCCTGGTCCTTTTTGAGTGTCATGTTCCTTTATTTTCAGTTCCTCCTTTTATGTTTTTAATTATCTTTAGTATACTTACGTTGAGCCTTTATCTGAGGGTTTTATTATCTGCAGTGGCTACCTGACTTCGGTTGCTTGTTCTATCTGCTGATTCCCAGTTATGGTGGCTTGTTTTCTTGAATGCTTTATGAAGTGTGAATGGTTCACGTATCTTCAGACTTTTACATGTAGAATCCATGTGTGGCTTAGGTTGAAGGTGTGACCCTGGTTATTTCTATCATCAACCTGGGACTTTGCAGTTCACCCTCTTAGCTTGGGGGTGTTCCTTTACCCTGCTGGTTGTACAAGTTTAGACTCTGAGACTGCATGACAGCAGACCTGTGGTTAGTTTCTCAGGGAATCCTTTTTCCTTTTCGCCCACAGCTCAGGTAGGAACAGACGGGCGCCCGTTTCCTGTGCCCATGAGCAAGTCCCTCTGCTCCCACCCGCCCTTCCTGTACAGGCAGTGCAGCGTGTCAGCTTTATTCAGGGGAAACTCAGTTACTCCTTTCTGTCCTTTTGTGGCTCTTAAAACCCAAGCTCCCTGGTTCCCCAAAGTGGGAGTCACCTGCACTGCTCCCCAGCTAGATAAGCAACCACATTAGCTCACACTTTGGTTTTTAGTTCCCTCTTCTTTTGTGAATCCTTGTTTCTTGTGATTTCTACAATTACTTTATCAGCACTTCTTGGTGTTTTATGGAAAGCCTTATTCTCAACCACAATATACCTTAAAATTTCTTCTGAGCCCTGCTTAGAGCTGACAAAAAAATTCCACTCAAGATAACATTTGAGAAAAGCAGTACTTCACATGAAACATTTTAAACTTGCCTTGTCTCTGATTTACAGGCTTCCATATTATCAGGACAGAGATTCCAGAGCCTTGTTAACTCCTCACTACAAAACAGACACATAAATAAATATTTTTTTGTGGAAACCATTCTCTTCTACTTTAACACACTGTAAAACTCATCACCACCCCAAAATTCACTATTTAAGTATTTTTAATTTCTTCATTTTTTGGTATTTAGCAAATTTTCTATGTGAGCAAATATTTAATGAGAATTGATAACCATTACTTTTTTCTGGACATACTCAAGCGCAGTAGAAAGCAATGAACAGTTAACTGGAAGGTAAAAGATACGCAAGGATTAGAGCACCATGCGACACCTCGAAGCGCACTGGCTCGCTGTGACAGCGACGGCCCTGCCTGTGACACGGAAGAAACGGCAGAGCCGAGGGCCACGATGTCGGAAGCCAGAGACAAAACAGAAGTCTGTCTAGTTGCAGGAACCCACAGAAGGGCCCTGCGGGCTGACAGGCTGTGGTCTGCTTTAGTCACCTACGCCCATACCAAAAAAAACCTGGAAAAACACAGAACGTGGAGAGTTCTTATTGTAATACATTCACGATATAAAAGCAACTACAAAAACATGCCACATACAGGGACGGCAAACCTACTTGCCCATCAGAATTTTCTTGCTGGGCCCTTTCCCCAGGAAGTCCTCTGGCGCCGCTCTCTTCCGTGCCACTCTTGCTGGCTTGGTGTCCGATGTTCTGTGGTGAACAAAATATACTGAATTTCAAATGGATAGCAGAGACAGAAGAGCGTTCAATGTCAAAGAAAATTTAGTTACTGTTTTCTTCTTGCAAAAGATGAACGCTTCGTACTATTACACTGGTCAGAGAGAAGACAAGTTTGCCACACCAGGGGGCAAATTACCAAGTGTGGGTACACAGCATTTTTCTCCCAATAGTTAATCAGTATGTCCTGGGAAGTTAGTAATAAGAAATCTGAGGTAAAAAATTCAAATAGAAGTAAATCAAAGTGGTCGTATTTTTACAGAGTTCAGTTTACATTTTTATATGAAATACATTTATGCATATCTGTAATGTAAAATAATCATATCAAACTATATTTTGAAATGGACTTCTCATTGCTTGAGATGAATGAATATATATTTACCTTTCTTTCACAAAACTCGGGCAGCCTTCATTTTTCCATGAGTTCCAGTTTTCTTCAGTGTTTAATATATGCTGGGAAAAACAAATTACATTTGCATAATGAAGCTTTTGAAACTCTACTTGGTGCTAAGAAGACTGTAAATAGAAAACACGTACCTCTACCATCTTTGAAAATCTTTCTCCATCGGGGGGGTTTTCAGATAGTAGCTGTGATTAGAAAGAATATACTAAGCTTTCAACAACTTTCTGCATCATAGGAGTGGTTTGTAGGCAGAGAACCAAGAAGTGTTTGTGGTCTTGTACCTGAGCTTAACTTTATCCTTATTTTCCTATTTGGGGCTGAAACAAAGAAAATTCTAAATTTCCATTTTGTTCAATCATGGGTTTGTTGCGTGATGAACTTACTTGATAAACTGATTTTGTAGTATCTTCAATCCAGAGTGATTGCTCATCAGTTAAAACATAGTTTGAACTAGGAAACAAAGCAATAAAAATATGTTTGAGTTACAACAACGTACATTCAATTTTATATACTGTCTTGAAGAAACACAAAGCATGTAACAGATAAATGAACTGTAAACAGTGTCAACAGTTACCATGAACAATCACAATGAGGTTACAAGACAAAGTTCTTGCACTTCATCCTCCAGATAAGATGGTTAAGTTTGAAGACATGAAGGTGTATAAAGGGGAATAAAACATCCAGTGAATCAATCTGGTTAACTATGACAGAGCAATGAATGTTTCCTAAAACAGGATGTTCAATGTAGGACAAAAACCTCAGAGAAAATATTAACATAGTCTTCTCCCAGATGTGCATTTTAATCAGTTATGCTACGATCCTTTAAAACGCAGTAAAAATACAAGGAATAAGAACCCCAAGCCCTAGAGAAGGCTAAAGGCAAACCCAAACTGTCAATAGCTGCCATTAACTTAGCTCTTACTAGATACTAGGTGCTTTATAGCCACCCAGTGACTGCTGACAGACTGCCATGTGCAGGCTCTAAGAACTTTACATAACATTATTCATTTAATTCTCAAAACAAGGACGTGTGCACATATTGGACTACAGAGGCTCAAAGCCTAAAGCTTGAATTCAAACCTAGGTCTGCCTTCAGAGTCCTTGATCTTTCTACTCTGCTATTCCAAACCTCCACGGCAGCTAGAAGGACAACACAACACATGGCAGGCACTCAAAAAATGTTATCTTCAAGTCACACGTCTGGAAGCTGAACTGCAGCTAGTGAGTGATGAAGGTGGGATTCAAAACCCGCAGGGAGAAAGCCAGGTTCTGCACACAGCCGACAGCACGACTCCACGCACCTGCAACCCCATCCAGTACCCGCGAGCTCCACTCAGTGATGGACAGAAGAGAGGGGCCGGCCTGCGCTGCAGGCCGAGGTGTTCAGCCTGCCAGTCGGGGTCCTGCCTAGGTTTTCTGAAACCCCAAAGAAACTGGAACGCCTCCATGCTTCAAAGGTCCCGCCCCCCACCCCAGTTCTAACGTCCCAGACAGTCCCACGCCTGGTAAGAGAAGTACTATTGGCTTATTTTGTAAGTCAGGTTTGGAGAAGATGTGAGCGAGGTGAGGAGTGATGGAAGCTGGGAGCAGAGACCTCCGCCCACCAATACGCCGAGAACTCCCAGGACGCCCGGCGCTCAGCAGGAAAGCCACCGACAGCAGGTCTAGTCAATGCCTTTCCTCTACAGCAAATACTTGAACGTCTAGTATCTCTAACAAAAGCCCCGGTTATCTAATACTGCTGCAGACGAACTGTGTCAGGGATGTGACCCTGATGCACAAAATGAGCCTGATACATGGGAAAAATACAATAGCAAGTCGTTCTCTTCGCTGCTGTTCATAAACCAGTTACTACCCATACTAACTTACCTTTTGAATTTGACCTGCCCCTTGAGATACTGGAATAAAATGAGATACTGCAACAGGATATGTCGACGGAAATTACTGTCGCTCAGTTGTAAATCCATCAACTATTCAAAAAACAAGCACACACACAAAACAACGCATTAAATTCAAGTTCCACCTAAAGGTGCAGGTTATGCTAGTACAGAAATGGAAGGTTTCGATTCAAAAAACATTTGCTGAGGACTCACTGCATTGTGAGGCATTACTGCACGACCCCCAGGACAGAGTAGCCAAGACTTCATTTAGATTTCTTAAACTTTTTATGCCATAAAATATTTACGCTGAGATAGTAATGTTATATCTGTGGTCTTGAAGTCAGGACAGAAGAAGAAATATAAAAAAGTAAAAGTAAGGCTGCCACTTTCCCAGATAAAAAGAAATAATGGCTAAAGGAGAGGTCCCTATGGGTAAACCACACACCACCGAGGGGGCGCTGCTCACTTCTGTGGTCCCAGAAGTGCCTGCAGCAGCCAGAGCTCAGTAAGAAGCACATGAGAAGGAAGCAGAGGTGAAAGATCATCTGTGAATGAAATGGATTTTTATGTTTTAGGGAAAACTGTATCACACTTGTATCATCACAGAATCTCGATTAGAAAGGACTTGGAGTGCATTAATCAGGAAGCTTTTCAGCAGCCCTGCCACCTGCTGGTCTTCCTGTAAGAATGACTTCACAGATGAAGGCATCACTGATCCTGTCCCTAGAGCGCAAGGGAGAGATGCCGGCCGGTCCTGCCCTCTAGGCCTGAAGCAACAAGGGAAGTGCCTCTTCTATACACATAACCCGTGAGACACCTGACAGCTTCAGAATCGGTGTCCAGCTCCCGTCCCCAGTTCCTGTGGCTCGTCACGTGCTATGCTTCCATCTGCTGATGCTGGGCTGCACCCCACAGGCCTACAAGCCCTGTACCTGCCCAGCCTCGAGATGGAGAAACAACGGTTTAATGGATGGGGAATCTTACATGTGAAGCAAGGTCCTGGAGTGACAGCCCACCGTGTGTGGCAGAGGCGGGCAGGACAGGGCAGCAGTCTTTGCTGAGCAGGGGGGAGGTCACCAGTTACAGGGGAAATTGATGTCAGGCTGACTCATTGGTTACAGGGAAACTAGCAGAGGGGCACGCCCCGCCCCTCACTGCCCCCTGCGATAAGCTCTCGAGGTGGGAGATGTTCTGATCTAAAGATTAGAACAGTCACTAGCTGGGGCCTGAGGCAGGTACATAGGAAGGTCAGTCACCTGAGTAGGTGTAGGCGGAGCAGGAGGTAGAGAGAGCAGGAGGACAGCCATCTTGGGGGGCCTGACCCTACAGTGGCCTAACACTCACTGGCCATTTACTCACCAGCCACTTCTTCCATACTGGCTCTTGCTCAAGCAAACTCCATTTTTTTTTTTTTTTTAATGATTATTGGCCTTCCAGTTGGGTTTCCCTCACCTTTAGGGGCTTGATTTAGGAATCTGATTCTGTTGCTGTATTAACCGTCCCAAACTGGCAAGCTGCATGGCATGCTCCCAGGCTCCCTTCCCTCCACTCCCCCACACCTGGGCCCTCAGTTCCTTGACCTCAACTCCACTGATGGTCACAGCCCCTCTACTTTGGTCCCCCACTACCACGGCCACAGTTTGACCTGGCGGTCACTCACATCTGCCCGGCCCTGAAATCTCTGATTCACAATCCTCTCTCTGCAACCTCCTCCTCTTCCAGGTCTCACACTCCAATGTCCCAGTGGATCTAGTATCTAGACCTTACTGAGACCTTAACTTCCTTGAACCCTTGGCCTGTCTCTAAGTCTCATCCTGTTTTTACTATAATCCTATTTTAGTCTAGATAAGGAGTCGGACAGAAACATTTCCTCAGAGGGCCAGGAAAGAAACATTTGAGGCTACGTGAGTCAAAAGAGGCATATTATTGATATTATTTAGGTACTTATGTAAGCATTTAAAGTGTAAAAAAAAACAACACAAAACAGGCAGTGGGCCAGGGCCTGTGGGCGGTAGTCAGCCGGCCCCTGTTCTAGATTTCTTGGTCTATCTCTTCAACCATTTTCTTGCCAACTTCCTTAACACCCTTATCCCACACTTCTGTCACATCTATTGGGCAGAACAGCCACCCGGATCAAGCCAACTGTTCCCTTCTCTGTACTAACACCGAGGAGTCCACCCTAGGCTGCAGGGGGAGTGCCTGAGAGAACACAAGGCACGCGGCCGTGCAGCGGCCACCGCTGCTGTCGCTCTCTCTGCCTGAGAACTTGCGTCTCTAACCAGCAATCCCTGCTCTCACTCTCCACAGCGACTGCTTCAAGCCCCCTGCACTTACCAAAGCATCACGCTCTCAGTCTGGAGAGAAGACGGGGCCTCCTGGCTTGAAGAAATGGCTGCTGTTCATGATTTTTCATCTACCTTGAGCTTACTCAGAGCCCCTTTACCACATTTATTGTTTTATGTTGGATGATATATATATGGGGTTTTCTGATAGAAACAACAGATTGAAAACAGGAGTCACCGGATACTAAATCAGAGGTGGGAAGGGACTAGTGCGATCATTGAAGCTCACTATTTCTTCACATTTTCCTTAAGGAAACAAGGGCCCGAGAAGTTAAAAATGACCCTTCAGGGTTATACAGCTAGTTAACAGGAGGTGAGACTAAAGCTGAAAGACTCAATCGTGTTCCTTCTTCCATTATATGTGCAAGTTCTACTTTTCTTCGGTTATTTTTTTAAGTGACAACATTTGCGTCATGCAGTGGGTCAAGTATTTCTTTGTTGTCTTTGTCTTTGTTTTTGAACAAAGGGCCTTTTACCATCCTTAGCTTTTACTGCACCTTTTGCCCAGGCCTCAGCCTTCCTGCTTATTCTAAACCTAGAAAAGCTCAGGTTACCCCTCCTAGTTACCCCACGTGCCCTTCTGTCGATGAATCATACATATAAACAACAGTGCTTTCTACACATCTGAAACTTTTCATAATAAAAGAAATTAAAAAACAAAACAGTATTCCTGGTAAAATTAAACTGAAGTATGAAATCTTCCATTTCTGTTACTCTAACACAAAATACTTTTAAGAATCTGTGGTACGAAACAAAATATTAAGAGCATTCTCATTAATTAAACTCTTACTCATTTGTCATTATTAACACATCAGAGAAAAGTATGAAGTATTTTTTAAAGTTCAAAAGGGAACAGTTAGGCAATAAAACATTCACAGCCCACAGTCCAGTCACTTGTCAAGTCCTGCCATCTCCACTTGCTGAACCAGAATACTGAAACTGCTGAAGCCCCTCTATGACTTCACTCCACAACGGTAGTAAGCGCCGGCATGGGTCTGATGCTACTATACATACGGAGGCCTCTATAAATAATACATCAAGGTATTCTGCATGTTCTCAAGCTATATGATACACACTATTCTGCAATAAGCCATTTTTCATTCATCATCATCATGATTATTCTTAAAATTTACACACATGCAGCTCTAGACCAGGGGCTGGCAAATTTCTGTTAAGGGTCAGTCAGCAAATTATTTTAGGCTCTGTGGTCAGACAGTCTTCGTCCTGACCACTTACCTCTGCTGCTGCTGGGCAGAAGCAGCTGCAGACGACACTGAAGGAACGAGCGTGGCTGTGCACCAACAGACTTTTTCAAAAACAGGCCGTAAGCGATGTGCCGACCCCTGCTCTAGGTTACCTGTTCTCGGTACTATACAGAGCTCGATGTTATAAATATACCATAATTTACCACCACCCATCTCCTGCTTATGAACATTTAGGTTGTGTCCAAATTTTCGCTTACAAACACCTAAGGTTGAAAATTTTCATTTATAATAAGAATCATCTATTCCTTGAAGTGCTGATAATATGTGCCCCCAAAAATCTGGGCCTAATGTCATCTGAAAAGTGTCATTTTGATTACTATTTAATAGTTTATTCAGGTTTTCAAATTTTTGTGACTCCATTTTGGTAATTAAACTTTTCTACAGAATTACTATTTCATTAGACTTAAACATTTATTAGTTCAGAATATATTCTCTTACGCATTTTACTATCTCCGTATTTTCAATTACTGCCATTTTTATTGCTAACCTTGTTTACTGGTACCTTTTCACTTTTTCTTTTCTCAGACTTAGTCTGTAAGAAGTTTTACAAAAGCTTTTTATAAAATTTTTCTTCTCAAAGCTTTTGGTTTTGCTGATATGTTCTACAGTTTCTTTGTTCTAGTTCATTAATTTGTGCTATTATTATTATTTACTTCTCTCTTGAGGTTTATTCTGTATCTTTTCTAGCTTCTTGAATTCTCAATTCGTGTCACTCTTAAATTTTTCATTATTGCATTTAAAGTGGTAATTTTCTCTTTACCTCTCACCTTATTTGTAACCCATACACCTGACATAAAATACTTAACAATTTGCTATATAACAAACCTTTGTAACAAACTTAGAATTTCCACCGTGATTTCCTCTTTAATTCCTGGAGAATGCTTTTTATGTTTCCATATATTTACCTCTTTTTAAACTATCCCTTTTATAATTCTAATTTAATTGCACTGTAGCCAGAGAATGTTCTGCATGACAGGGCATCTTTCAAATCTGCTGATCCTTTATGACCTAGTACACAGTCGAATTTTATGAATGTACCACATGTACTCAAGAAGAACAAATTAGCTCTATTTGTTGTGTTCAAGTTTCCAAATATACTACATCAAGATTATTTTTATTGTGCAAATCTTAATCACATACTTATTAATTTTGGTCTGCTTGATCCATCAGTAACTCAAGCTTATAATTTTTAATTGTTCAAATCTTCCATATACTTACTAATCTTCAGTCTGCTTGACCCATCAGTTTTTGATGAAGGTACTTTAAAATATCCCACTATAATTGTGGATCTGCCAGCTTCTGATAAATGTACAAGTTTCTGCTTAATATATTTTAAGAATAAACTGTTAAGTGCATGTAAGGTCATGGTATCTTCATGATTATCTTCCGGGTGGCTTCTGCTTTTTGCCTGAAATTAATTTGGTATTCATGTAGCTTTCTTCTTGTTGGTATTCACCCGGAATGTCTCTTTCCATCCTAATATTGCGACCTCCTTGATTCTCCATGGTTGCAAATTATGTGCTCCATATTCCATTGGTTAGATTTCTCACGTTCTTTCTTTCCCACATAAATTTTAAGCTTATTAGGTCTACTTTTTCTTCCTTCTTAATGCAAACTGATGGAATTACAAAGTTTAGTTACGCACTGCAAGGACACTGGGAAGGGGAAGGGTCTAAGATGCAAAGCTCTTTAAAAGGAAGCTGCTGCTCCCTGGGAGAGAGAGACACCAATAACAACCTGGTGCACAGGAAGCCAAGAGCATCCGTGCAAATGTGAATCTGTTTTACTCCTGAGCCTTTCTACTTGCCTCATCTGAGCTGGTTTAGAATGTTTCCTTGGAATAATAGTGCTTCTATAAAATCTCCAGTTTCCCTAATAATTTCTAATAAAAATAATCTATCCACTTTAATATTAATAATTTAATCATTTTGCCTGTTGATTGAGTTACTCTCATTTTTTCCTTTTTTAAGTGAAAACCCACTGAATTGTGTGCAGGGAGCACAGGTGTGGGCAGTAGTCTTTTTGATGCAACAGCAGTATGACTGCAGGAGTTACATATTCCTCAGTAAAAGGAATGAGTATATTGTGCACAACTCTGATTAATTGTGTATCGTGAGACATTTTTAGAAGAGTATAAAATCTCTCAAGTGTACAATTCTTTCCTCACTTATTTTAAGGCACCATTGAGTTCTTATATAGTCCTGGAGAGCTGCTAAGACCCTCCTCAATTAAGAAATCATGCCAAAACTCCAAATACTTTAAATGTATCTATCTTCTTCCCAGACTGGGAGAAAACACAGGTTCCCCAGTCATTCTGTTTACTAAGAGAGCCATGATTTAAACTTTCAATCTTCATAAATGAAACACATGCTAAATTAGGGTTTAGAGGATGAAACTGTAAAATGGTTTTCTACCAGGCACAGCTGCCTTCCCATATAACCTTTTCAGCTGAATTATAAAAGATCTGGTTTCTGAGACGAATATATAAACAACTGTACAAAAACTAAATCACAAGTATAAATAGTATTCCTACTTACTAATAATTTTTTAAAACTTCCTTTCAAAAGGAGGTTCTTAAAAAAATGGAAAACCTAATTTTAGTTTAAGAATCTCAGTGTCCCTGCTGAGTTACAAGACGAAGATGTGCTCACAGCCAAGCAGGAGATGCTGCGTCTCAGCCCTTTTTCTTTAGCAGAAAGGTAACTTAAAGGTACAGTCACGGATTGAAAGCCTTTAGGAAACCCTTTTGTACTAATACTTTTAAGGAAAATTAGAGGATTTTAATATTGCCCACTAAAATAAATACCCAAAATTTAAATTTTGATCCCACTTCCCTTAAAATTTAACATAAAACATACTATTTTTTAGTAAATCAGGATTTTTCTGCCTTCAAAAGCCTAAATTAAATGGAACTTCCTAAACAACAGAGATTAGGTTGTTTCCTATACTAATACTTAGGATTATTTAAACATAAACATGGGTGAACAATAAGTTAAATTGTGATTATTATCATAGCCAATATCTACATACTGGTTTTCATAAACCTCAGGCAACACTAAAAATTATGTGATTCTACAGAGCACGCCTATGCTAACTGGTAAAGTTTCAATAATCTATTTTCCTGAAGAAACTTCTAAAGAAATTAAAATTCAGATATGGAAAAAAAGAAAAAGTACCTAACAACACTATACAATTCCTATGTATTTTTGACCTAAGTCTCTTTGACTGTATATAAAAACATTCGTTCTTTATAATGCTCAAATTAAGATGGTGAAACCAATTAATGTACTTTTAAACATGTTAAAATTGTTTTAAAAGAAGTTTTAAAACTTGAAATAAATAATACTGTTATTAAATATATTGCTTGATACAGTAAAACAAGTAGAAAGTACATTTGAAGTTACTAAACACTTAACATATAATAGAGGGAACCTGATCAACTCAGAGAAACAAAATTAAGTCTGGGTTTGGGGTCTGTTCCCAAAGGCAGTGAAAGGTCCTTTGCCCTCTGTATGTTCTGTCCAGATGGCAGAAATTACTGCTCTTGTCAAGAGCATTTTCTTCTCAGATGTCTGTCAACATTGGTAAGTGTACTAAGTTCTCCATGTTTTTGTGTTAAATCGTGACTACGTAGCGTTGTGAACTGAAATGAGAGCTCTCATCGCTAGGAGAGCTAACATTTTTAATGGTCCTTCTGCTATAGCTATTATTAACTTTTTGGTTTGTTTTGGGGGGGAGGTAATTAGGTCTATTTATTATCAGGTTTCTGCTTTTTTTTTTTAAATGGTGGTACTGGAGGTTGAACCCATGACCTCATGCATGCTAAGCACACATGCTACCACAGAGCTACACCCACTGCCCCCCAGCTATGATTAACTTCTATTATTCTGGCTAATAACAGCACTGTCGGCCACTTCTCATTGTACCTCTGCTCCTATCTTTATCTTACCAATTAACTCCTCTGCCAATTCTTTTACTTCGCCCTTCTTCAGAATTAGGTTCCAAATCCAGAGCCTACACTGGCAGGGTAAATTTTTTTTTTTTTTGACTATATCTTTATTTTTTCCTAAGTGGCTGCTTGGCAGCACCAAGTTATTTACTCTCTTATCTTGCTTGCATAAGCATGGCTTGACTCACACAGAGGGGATTCTAAAAATAATAATGATGACTATGCTCTAAACTTTCCTTACGTTCAATGACATCTTCAGAGCTGTCCACAGAGTACAAGAGTGTCACAAAAAGAAGGCAGCTCATGCCTCCCATCTTGAGGACCATTTCAGGTTGATTTTATTCATGTAAAAAGTGTCAATCATATAAAAAGTTTCAGTAACTGCATCTGCCTTTTCGAATGGTGGAAGCATATCCATATGCTAAAACTAACATGCGTGTCAGCAGAAGACTTCAAACAAATTGCAGTTTGTAAAACCCTAAAGATTCATCAATGCCTTCATGCCACAGGACTGAGATTCAGCAGAGACAGTCAAGCATCAAAAGAGAATTCTGAAAAATAAACTAACCCCAGAGTCTGTATATAATTCAACTAAAGTGGCTAGACACATTGCCTACAGTTCATATGACAGTGAGATCTACAGTAAACAGAAGACTTGGTCTCTCTCCTAATGCAACATTAACGACAGGCCAGCTGAGTTTCTGTTACTTCCCCAGTGGCCACCCAAAAGACAACGCTGCCGTGCCAGATAATGCTGTGTTAGATTATTTCCAAGCCCAGATCAAGTCTGTCAAATCATTCTAATCAAAGCTGAGAGAAACCCTACCAGTTGATCCAGATGGTGTCAAGACAGAAAACCTAATAACTGATTTACATCAAGGTTCCCCAGTGGAAAACACTGCTCTGATCTTGCTGAGAACTGCTAAGTGCTTACATGATTTTTAAAGTGTAAGGCTTTCCATCTTGGATTTATAAGAAAATGTCAATCTCACCCGTTTAACGGCTTTTTGCTATTAACTTCTTTTTCTCTAGGGGCAAAGAGATCAATGATCTAAATTTCAGATCATGGTGACAGCCTCTAGGAACCTCATGGCACAGTCTTGGAACTCTCTGAAGGGCTGGCTCTTTCTCTGGTTGCGAGGAAAACGCAAGCTGTGTTCCAGGGTTGTGCAAAAGCCTCCCAGACCTGTTTAATGGGGGTCCCATAAGAAACAACTGGTGAAACTAAAGAAAATCACAGGGAAGTGGTTAGTCTGCCTATTTGTCTATAGGAGGGTCTTACTTCTGACTTCATTTGTTCTAACTAGGCTGTTGTACGTCTCATAAAAGAGCAGGCCTGTCTCTCCCTTCACTACATGAAGACTCAGCATTGGCTGCCTCTCAAATGGATACATAAAGTACAAAAAAAATTTAAGGCAGAACCACTATATTGATAGCTTGTCTCTGCCAAAAACTTTTGTATTTAAAGTGACCCAAAGTTCTTATTTGAGAGCTCTTCACACCACGCAGAGACTGGGAAGAACTGTTACTTCTCTTCTCTTTATGAACAGGAACGGCCTAATGACCACACTGGGATCAACAATGCATGGCCATGGGGCAACCACTCTGACGCCTGCTGGCTCCGGAGTATCCCCCGGATCTCCTTCACTTGGTCGTTGAGTCTAAACTGTAATTGGAAGGAACAGGTAACCCTGAAGCCCACACCTAGTTATTGGCACTATACTCTTTTCTGTGAAAACTCAAGATGCAAAACTTCATTCCTTTAACCATCATATTACCACTCATGGTACTTTAAAAACACTGTTTTAAAACACTGGTTCTGGGGGGAAGGTATAGCTCAAGTGGTAGAGCACATGCTTAGATCAGCATGCACAAGGTCCTGGGTTCAATCCCCAGCACCTCCATTAAAAAATATAAATAAATAAATAAACCTAATTAGGCCCCCCCCCACCCAAAACATATAAAATGTTGGTTCTACTTGTACCTGCTACATAGTACTGAGGAAGAAATTCCTCTAATACAGTGCTCTTCACATGGTATGAAAAACTGGACAATTAGAGGTGAAATCCTCCCTTAAAATTTCTGAGTACGATCCTGGACTAAACTTAAGGAACAGGTATTCCCTCCCCATCCCCCCCAGTACAGATGTCTCAGTACTACCTACACTGAGCAACTGACATCCCTGCATTATGCTGCTATGCTAACAAGGGACCCGTACTGTTGGAAACTAGTGTTTACAGTCATAACCTAGGCAGCACAAAAAGGTGGTCCCTGAAAATTAGTGTCACTTTTTTCCAAGGGGAAACTTCCATCTTTAAGAAAGAAGGTATGATAACTTAGAAAAACATCCTTTATATTTACAGAACCTGTGCCTCCCTGAGGTTGCCATATGATTGGCCTGTCTCTAACTATAAAGCTTTTATCATCCTTGCAACATCTCCTGACTTTCGTAAGGAAAAGTTTGACCACATTCATGTAAGCAAAACAGAATGCTTCTGGGCAATGACATTCCCACCAGCTAGGGCTGCATGCTCTGAGTGCCGAAAGACCTAACTTTGTAACAAGACTGCTCCGCTAAACCTGCTCACCACTGAAATGACAGGCTATAGAATAATGCTCCAAATAATTATATGACTTTAGATTTCACTTAAGCTAGCCCTCACTGGCAAGAAATGTATCCCTGAAAAATCAGAGCGTTTCTGTCACTTATCAAATCTACAACCAGAAGTAAGCTGGAAAGTAACATCAGACTGGAATGTTCTTGTATGGGATGATGGCTCTTTCAGAAATCCTGGGATTTAAAACATCATGTAAGGTATTACAGAGATGCTGGAAGGCCTCTCTCGGTGGAGCAGTAAAACTTGTAAAACGGTGCTACAGGTAATGCATTACAAATATTTTCACTTGGATACTGAGTGGTAAACACTGGAAACACACAGGAAAATATGGAGACTGCACAAGAAGTGTTCTCATACAGGTTGAAATTTAAGATAAAGTTGCTGCTTAAGAGGCAACTTAAGAGGGAAATGAAGATGCAAAACATCATGTGCCTTAAATTCTCTGTTACAATTCTTTGTGCCTTTTTCTTTCCCACATGGTAAAGTTTTAAGCTTCTAAAAGCTACTTTCACCTCTCTCAAAACATTACCTAATGAATTCCAGTGCTTAGCCCTAAAAGCTCATGCCGCCTGCACTGCTGGAAAGAAAGCTCAGTCAGTAGAGGAGACACGATTCAGGGAGCCAGTTCTGATAAAGTGGTGAAAGGAGACCGACACAAAGGCACTGATCTGACACTCCAACGTGGAGATGTCTCTGAAAATGTATAATCCTGCTGCTACATACAATTAAAATATCCTTGGAAATGTCGAATGTCCAAAAAACCCTTTTAAGACATCCGGAGTTTGTCATGTCCTGGGAAATGTGACTCTAACTCCTAAACATATATCACTCTTACTGGTTGTTGTATTGTTTTAAACTTTTTTGCCCTGATATTATTTAAATTCACATCTTGGCTTTCTGGAAGGTATATATCTCTGGGAAGGTTCTCTGTTAAGCTAGAAGAGCTTTGGGATTTTCTCCCCTCTTCTACATAGGGTAAAGTAAAGATCTTGAAGTCTCTGTTCAACCAAAGAGTTTTATATATGTTTGTTTTATTTAAATTAATAAATACAGCTGGATTTAAAAAATCCAATCTGATAATCTGTCTTATTAAGTAAATTAAATTCAGCTTATATAATTATTACTGATATATTCAGATTTATTTCTACTCTCTTTTTTTTTCCCTCCCTCCTGCCATCTGTTGGATTTATAAAGTTGTCTACATTCCTTCCTGTCCCCCTTTTCACTCCCTGCCATTTCACTCCCTACAAGTTTTTTCTTTTGGTGGTCTCCCTTTTAGTGTAATAAAGTCTAAAGTTATCCAGCATTCCTTTTCTCCTCCTAAAGATTATAAGAACTGTAGTATATGCCTAAATTACTCATTAAACACGATTTTGCCTCCCATACTGCTATCTAGCTTAAATTCTACATTAAAGTTTTTTTTAAAAAAATCAGTTATTATGACAGTTTTGTTTTCAGTCAATAGTAAATTGAAATATTTTTCAATGTTTGTGCTCACAATTGCTTTCTGTGTTCCACTCCTTTCTTACAGGTTTGGTTTCCTTCTTCCTAAACACCATCCTTTAACAGTTTTTCAAAATGACAGTCCTAGAGTAGTGTGCTTTCCTGGTCTTAGAGTGAAAACATCTTTATTTTATCTACAGTCTTGAGTGCATTTAGCTGGGTATGAGATTCTAGATTGATAGTTATCTTTTTTCTCAGCACTTAAATATTTCTCTGCTGTATTCTGGTATTTATTATTGGTATCTGTTAGAAACCTGTTCCTTTTCAGTATATTTGTCTTTTTCCCCCACTGTGGTGGCTTTTAAGGTTTTCTTTTCATCCCTGCAATTACAGCATAATGTATCAAAGTGTGAATTCATCTTTCTTCATCCTGCTTGGCAGCTGTAGCACACTTTTAACCTAAGAGCTTAGGACTTCCTATAGTCCTTTAGTTTCTCCATCATTCTCTTCCATTTTGTTCTTTGGAAATCCTACTTAGATATATGCTGGAATTTCTCAATCTAACCTCAATGGCTCTTAACAGTTCTTTTATGTTAACAACAACAAAAAAAAATCTGTCTCTGTGCTGTGTTCCGGGTGAACTCATCCCTAGTTCTCATTCTATATCTATACCTATGTTCACTCTATAGTTTAATTCTGTGTGCTGTGCTTTGGTTTCAATGATTATATTTTTCAATTTCAAGACTCCCCATTAGTAGTCATATTAAACTGTCCTATTTCATGTCTGCTGAAATGCTTCAGTTTCACAATTTCTTATTCTCAGTGGATGCTCTATCATCAATTCTTTTTGATTATCCAAAATATATATATTTTAAGTCTTAGCGAAGCTGTGTACCTGAAATAAATACACATATGTCCCAACAGTTGATTTTGCTGGTAATCTTTCTTAGTATTGGATTTTGAAATCTTAATTTGTTAGAGTTTTGAATGCAGGGCTTTTGTTTTGGAATGGTTATTTCTTCTTCTTTCTCGTTGTGTACACCCTTTCCTGTCTATTAGTTTCATATTTTCTTCCTCCTGGGTCCCTGGGCCCAAGTTTGGAAAACAGTCTTATGACGACTTTTTGGAACAGCTGTTTCATGTATTAGGGTATCACGATATCACATATCTGGACATAGAGCAAGCAGAGGACAGAGAGCCCGGCCTTTGTTATCCCTAGACTCACAACTTCCCATGAAACCATAGCCTTTGGCAGAAGATTGGTAATATTTTTCTTACTTTCTTTTCAAAAGTGGGTGAAGTTCCACCCCAGACTCTGGCTTTAAATAATGAATCTGACTCTGGCTCCCGGTCCCACATGGAACACATCTGGTCTGTCACTTGTAGCCAAACCTCTGGGCACCACCATCTGCTTGGGATACAGAGTCCATCAGGCCCAGTGCTTCATTTTCACTTACTATTTGGCGGTTCTGGTCCGTGAAGATAGGTACCTTTTTTCTGGAAGCCCAGGTTTGTCTGTTTGGTTTTCTCTTTTTGTATTTTAACCTGTCATTGCTACATGTTTTGAGCAAAGGGAATGAGCTGAAATGTAAACCCTATGCTCCATCTTGAGTAGAAAATCACGTAATCCCTTAGCACTGTATTTGAACAAAATTCACTTATTAAACTGTACAGGTAAGATTAACAGGGAATTTAAAAACTCCTATTTGTACCCAAATGGCAAACTAATTATAAAATATTTTCATAAGTGCAAATTAAATCTTAACTTGAGGTTCAAACTATATATACTTGAAAGGAAGGTCCATTTATTCTAAAATCAGTCTACAGAACAGATTTCACCTTTGAAATCAAATTAGCCTTACTTTATAAGGAGAAATAAGACTCTCAAACTAACATTTATGTTTTAACCAAAAGTAAAGTAAGAAACTTTTCTACTGTATTTAACCTAAAAGGGTATCAGCTAAACAGAAAAAAATAACCAAACATTTCTTATGCTTAATGAAAAAGAAAGATTTGTACCTTTTCACTTGTTAAAAATTTTGCAAAATACACATGCTCTCCTCCTGTTTTCAATTCTTCCATCTTTTTCCTCGAGGCCTGAGTATCATCTAATTTATAACTCTTAAAAACAGCTAGAACTTCTTCAGAATACTGCAAAATAATAATACCGACTAGTGTTATTTGGTATTGTTGCCCAATCATTTCTTTAGTGCTTTTCTTTATCAAAATACCTAGAATTTATTCCCAGTTAACCATATATGCATACTGTAAGGCACTTTAAATAAGAAAAATTATGATGGCAAAAAATGAGGGTAAATTATTTTGTATGTGACTTCATGGTTACTGTAAAAGTAGCAATAAATGCTCTACTTCTAAAGAAATGTGATTTCTTTTGCAGCCTGTGTAAGGGACAAACAGAAATTAATGTTTTGAGAGTACACAGAAATTTACTAGTGAAATTAGCTGTTTAATCAGTGGTGGAAACTCTCAAGCATTTCTTGTGCTAAAGACTGTGAGCAAGTGAAAAACGATGTCACCCAGCTGTGGGACAATTCTAGGCTACGTCCTACTCACCTCTTAATCTAAATCTGCATGGTTGCCAAAAAGATACTGCATATATAACACAGAAATACACACCACGCTACCTATTAACCTTAGATTTTGATTACAACAAAAAGGACAAGTGACCTTTAAGTAGCCAAGAAAAAGAAATAGAGAATTCTTATATGTAAAAAAAAAAAAAGTGAGCAAACTTTTCCTGTAAAGAATCAGATAGTAAATATTTTAGGTTATATGGCTCATACGGTCTCAGATGCAACTACTCAAGTCAGTTATTACAGCACAAAACCACAGATAATACATAAGTGAGTGTGTGTGCTAAATAACTTTGTTTACAAAAACAGGCAGTAGGCTGGAAGTAGTCCAAGGCCACAGTCTGCAGATTCCTGTTCTAACAGGATAGCTGAAGTAATTTTGTGCAAAGTGAAGGTAGAATGTATTCTACAAAAATTCATCAATTCAGGTTGATTATACACACTATGTACACAAACAAAAAACCTAAACAAACCACCAAGGCTGTAGTTACTTTTAAATCCTCAAGTCACTTATAAGCTACTCTCAAAGTCAGTTGTTTAAATATTAATTCACAACTTAGCTTCTATATATTTTGCAACAGGCATAAAAATGTAATAGCTAAGAATTATACTGAAAAGCACGCTGGACAAGAGTCAAGTTTGGCAGTGCCATTAGCTATAAAATACTGGGCTTTTGGTAGTCTGTGACTAGCAACTCACCTTGAGAAAAGTTTTCCATGAAATCTTCTCATAGCATTGCACAGGGTTCCTAAAATAATCCTGAAGTGACCAGAATTTCCGGTACAGGTTGTAATCAATTGGAATGGAGCTAATAAAATAAATGTTATATTAAGTAAATCATTTAAGTTCTTTTAGAAACATCTAAGTGCTTTAACTCTTCTTGGGTCACAAATCCTTTTAAAAAGCTGGTGAAGCCCATGGCCTCTTTCCCCAGAAAAATATACATTCATAAATATTTATATAAACTTCAATAAATAATTTCAGAGGATTCACAGACCCCCATCCCCTCTTGATCTTCAGTGGTGGAACCCCTGAATTTTGGCTGGATACATTCAGAACTAAAGGCTATGTTTCCCAACCTCTCCTGCAGCTAGATGTGGTCATGTGATTAAATTCTGGCCAATCAGCTGTGAGTGGAAGCCCTATGAGACTTATTTGGGCCATGTTTTACCATTTTCCCTTCCCCCTTTTGCTGGCTAGAATGCAGATGTGATGATGAACCATCCTAGAGACTAGCGGAAAAAGAGCAAACACCAAGGAACAGTGGAACAACAAATCAGAAGGGACACGGGGACCTAGACAATCTCCCTGAAGAGTGCTACTGTATCAGCCCTGAACTGCCTGTCTTCAGACTTTTACAAGAGGAGGAAATCACCTTTCATGTTAAGCTAATGTTAATATAAATCTATGTTAAAAGCCATTGGCATTATATCCTAACTAACACTACATTAAGAAGATTATAAAACAAATACAAATACATTAGGTACATATCAACTTAGTATTTTGAAAATAAGACCTTTCTTCAGTGTTTTATTATGGCATTATTAATTCAACTTCTAATTTGGCTATGTTACAAGTCTACAGTGTCAATACCTATTCTTTTAATCTTTAACTTTACAAGCAATCATTATGCTATAAAATGTTTTAGTTTTTAATTTTAAAACAAACATTTCAGACTTTGTTAACAAAATCCTCTGTATTCTTCCAAATGGCCAATGAAGTCTTGCAGAATTACCCAAATGTCAAAAATGCTTGAGGTACCGACTATTTCACATCCTCACATAGCCACAAAAAATTTTTAACATCACCTCTATAACATTTATTTCATCTGTAAACACAACTGTGTACCACCTTACTCCATTCTTTCCAAATAAACCTTAACAAGGTGAACCCATGGAAGACAGTATCTTTGCTAAGCTTCATATGAATATTTCAAGTAAGACTATAACTTTATATGGGAAACAGGAGTTAGGTTTAGTGATCCACACAGCACCAGGATCTCAAAGCGAAACGGAAGGGAGAAGGGGAGGAGAGCCTAGGTTGCCTGTGGTTGGCTTTTCCAATGTTAGAATACGTATCACGGAGGCGACCTAAACAACAGACTGCCTGCACACAATTTAGAAACCACCTGATACAGCAAATCAGTGATTTAGGATTTATAATTTTAAGTAATATACATGAAAGTTACAAATGAGAGAAATCTATAAGCATGATTTCCTTCTTCTTTATCTACATTCTCACTCTAGTACCTGGTAAATCTTCAAGGTTTTATCTTTGTAAATCAAGAAATCTGAACTTTTAAACACTGACCAAGTTGTTGGAGCTTCATCATCTCCCATTTCACCTTCTTCTACATCCATTCCTTCTTCTCTATCCTCAGTGTGCTGAATTAATAAAAAAAAGGACAAACTTTTATAAAGCAGTTGTCAGGCAGAAGAGAATTCTATGTGACAAGGAGCTGAGAATTCAAGAGCTGTATGACAGTAATATACGACAGTCATGAAGACATAGTGCAAAGTTTTAAACTAGTACTTCTCCAAACATAGTCATTAGGGTCTCTCTGGGAATAAATAGTCTACAGCAAGTTATGGTTTGGAAATACAGCAAACAATGACCTTTCAGAAAAGTGAGAAGATTATTAGTACCCTAAAGAACCACAATAAATAACTCGTGAATTTAAGTAGTTTTTGTCCCCAGCTTTAAATTGACCCTGAAAATCCCCCCCAACCCCTACACATAACACTTATTATCTGGGAACACTTTAGGATATGCTGGGTGTTCAGCTCCATATTGAAAAATTCAAAATAGCAAGTTCACATAGCATAGTCTAAGAAGTACCTAAAAAATACATAAAGGTAAAAGATTAAAGGTGAGTGACAGAATTTGAAAAATCTTATGCAAAGTCACTATCCTTTCCAAACTGATGATGAGTAATTTTAAGGAATAAATTAAATAAAGCAATCTGATTAATTTACAGTGAGATATCAGTTACATCCAATTAATAACATTTTAAACTTAAAACTTGCTCCTAAATGAAGAGAAGGTGCTGAATGCCCCCAAATTTGCCAACTCTGGACTGTCTTCTGGATATATTATAAATAATCTTTAAAAATAAAGTTGGTTTTGCCAATGTCCTTTTGAAAACCAATGGGCAAATGATGGATTATTTAACAAATGGTTCTGAGATAACTGTCTCACCGTTTGGGAAAAATATAACTCAACTTATTCCAAATTTCAACATTCCTGCTGGGTTAAAGATTTAAAAGAAAAAAATAAGATCATAAAAGCACCAGAAGATGAAGAGAATTATATACTCTCTTTTGTTGTTGTTGTTAAATTTTATTTTTTCATTTTTGTGGGGGAGTTAGTTAGGTTTATTTATTTATTTTTTAATGGAGTACTAAGGATTGAACCCAGGACCTTGTACCTGCTAAGCAGGCACTCTACCATGGAGCTATAACCTTCCTCCCCCCGGGAATTGTATACTTTTGTGGAGTGGAAGCTTTCAGTATGACACAAGGCCGGCAACACTAAAACAAAAGGTCAACAAATGTTAATATTACTATATCCAAATTTAACAGTTCTATACAGCAAACTCTATAAAGTTACAAGAAAAACTATAAACTGAGGGAAAAAATACATCAACATACTGTAGGTAACAAATTAATATTATTCCATACAATGAGTTTCTACACATTAATAAAAAAGACACTTCAATAGTAAAATGGGGAAATTGTACAAACAGGCAATTCTCTTTCTCATTGTTTCTAATTGTTCTGAAGAAAAATAAATTCCAACAAACATACAGTAAGTTCCTTGACTTCATTAGTAGCCAAGGAAATGTAAGTTAATGCAAATAAGACTTACTTTTCAAGCATATTATCAATTAAGCAAAGATTTTTAAAAACTGATAATTCCCAGTGTTGGTGTGAGGTTGTGGAGAAATGCGAGGGCATTCTCTGTGCCACTGGAGATAGCATAAATGGGTACAATCTTTTTGAGAAGTATCTGGGCAATAGTTATCAAAATTTGATATACACACTTATTTTGACAGAGCAATTTCACTTATCTGACTTTCTCCAAAGGAGACACCTGCATAATTTAGCAGTGACATACAAAACACTATTCACAATAATGCTTTTAACAATTTTTCACTACTGAAGATTATCTAAATACCCGCTGATAGGGGACTGTGACATATCCAAAGGCATCATTAAAACACTGAGACAAATCTAAATGTACTGATGCAGACAAGCTTCCATTTTATACTATTAAAAGTAAACTGTATGACCTCATTTTTGGAATGAAACTACAAACACACAAAAAGTCCTGTAAAAACAGACAGACAATGTTACGAGTGATTATCTTTGGGGCCTTGGATTATAGGGTAGCTGCATTTTCTATTTCAAATATTTCTATTTTGTCTCCATTTTTACACAGAATGCATATTATTTCTAGAAATTGGAAATAAAAGTTAAAAAATTTTTGATTTAGAAGACCCATTCACATGAGTTGTCTCAATTACAAAGTTAAAATACGTTCTGTTAGGTTTCATATCAGCCTCACCTTCTGACCCAGTGTACTTTCCTGTTCATTGGTATTGAAAACAGTGACATTTTCCAGATTAAATTGACTCTGCAAGTTAAGACCTATTAAAAAAAAAAAAAGATTTTCAAAGCAAATCCACTGAACACCTAAACTTGTTTAATATAACTCTGTTGTCATATAACCCAAATATATAAAATGATAAATCCATAATTAAGCAAAAGATCAGGTCAGAAATAATATCATACTTGATTTTCAAATTCTTTTAAAAGTCATTTAAGATGCCTTTAGAGCATGCAGAAATATAGCTGATCCTTGTCATTCATGAATATTCTAGAACAATATTACAGAATGCAATATGTAGTAGTTTATAATTTTGCTGAAGCACAAATAAAAATTGTACTAATAAAGTATGAGTGTATTAACAGTACTTATAGTAAATACATTACAGTTAATGAGAGCCAGGTTTCTTGCTGTCAGGGAAAGAAATTATAAATAAGCAGGTCTATTGGTGCTGGATTAGACTCATAAGTATCAATCAGTATGACACCATTGTTTTTGTTGTAGGGTCATTTAAAAAATATACAGACAGACACAGAAATAAATACAGATGCACATGAACACGAGTTAGTACACACATAGCCTCTGAGCTCTGTCCCGAGAACGCTTTAGAAGGAGTGATGTTCTAGTAACAATCAGCATACCTAGTGCCCAGATCTTGTCTCCTAAATACTATTCTTAAGTAAATTAGGCTCTTTGGAGAAGTGGTTGATTCCAGGGGTGGGGCATGGAAAACACAAGATGCACCTGGACTACCCAGGAAAACATGAAAGAGCTCCCAAAGGGCAAAAAGTAAATAATGGTACTATGAGACTGTATCCCATATAAAATAAATACCCAAACAGATGAACAACAAGGTCCTACTGTATGGCGCAGGGAACTAAATTCAATATCTTGTATTAGCCTATGACAGAAAAAGGAATATAATACATGTATAACTGAATCACTATGCTGTACACCAGAAATTAACACATTGTGAAAGACTATACTTCAATAAAAAATAAATAAGTAAATAAAATAAATCAGAAAAAAATAACAAAAAAAAAAATCCATGAGTTCATACTGAAATAGATGATTGAATTAACAAGTAGCCAAGGGAGAAGAGACAATTCGTCTTTAGAAAAGAATCCCAACTCATAAACGTAGAAAGAGTGAAAGGAATAGAAAATCACCACCAGGACAACCTAATAATAACCACTGTAGGCAGATCCACTGACGAACTACTAAACCAATGGGCAAAGTTCTAAGGAGAAAAAGGTATCTGCATAGCCTCAAAGTATCTTCCTCCAAATATTTATTGATTACAGAGGGAAAAATAGTAACTTTATAGCAGAGAAATGTGGTGATCAAAGATAATATCTTAACCAAGTAATCAAAGATAACATCCTTAGTAAAGACACATCAGTGTCATGTTAAAACGATGCACATCACCTCTGTGGTCTTTCCCAGATCCATAACCAAACCTACTTATGAAAAAACATCAGACAAACAAATTAAAGGACATTCTAGAAAATATTTGAACAGTACTCTTCAAAAGTGTCAAGGTCATGAAAAAAAAAGCAAAGACTGAGGAACTGTCACTGACTGGGGAGACTGGGGCAATTAAAGTGACAGGACAACTAAATGCAGGATCTTGGATGGGATCCTTAAACATAAAAGAGAGCACTGATAAAATTTGTAAAATCAAAGTCTGTTAGCTAATAGTGCTGCACCAATGTTGATTTCTTAGTTCTGATAACTGCACCATGATTACGGAAGAGGCTGACATTAGGTGAAGTTATTCAGGTACTCTATACTATCTTTGCAACTCTTCTTTAAGTCTAAAATTATTTTAAAACAAAAAGTTAAGAAAAAAAACAAGAAAAAAGCTAGGCGGCTAAATGAAGTCATTAAGCTAGTGAATGAACCTGGCTGACCATTCAGCACTGACTACCTAAAATATTCTTGTCTATTCTCTATTAGTCAGTATAGCACATGCCATAATTCTCATTAAGCTAAAAATTTCGGTCATATGTTACTAAACTTAATGGGTAAATTACATGCTAAAATGATTTTTTTGAAGTCTTGGGATATACTCTAGTGAATTTTAAACATCTACAAATGTAAAAAAAGAAGAAAAAAATACTCCAAGAAGATATCCCCAAATGCCATCCTAGCTTATGTTAGGGTAACAGGATTATGTCTTTTCCCCTTCAATTTTCAAATTTTCTGAAATAAGGTTGGGTTACTTTTATAACTTAAAAATTAAACTTAAAAATATAATTTATTTAAAGATATATATATTTAGCAACATATTGTTAGTCTTTCACTAGTTAATAAGAGAAAAAAAAGTGATTTCTCTATGTCTTGTCAATTTAGGAATGAAGTATATTGAAAAAGAGGTCTAAATGTTTCTTAAAAAATGAGATGAGGAAGGACTCAAGAACGGCTGAGAACTAAAATCTTGTTCTTAGGTCTTCTGTAAATTCCAGGAAAAGAAATCACAAATTAGTACTTATGAGGAGGCATGCTCCATTTCACAACGAGACAGAGCTTCATTCATGACATATTTAAATGGCAACCAGATGTCTGGCACCATTCAAGGCACAGAAAATACAGAAGTGAACAACACAAACTTATGGAAAATGCCACATGGTGCTAAACACTAAGGAGAGACTTGAAATCAGGTAGTGATAATGGGTAACTGTGGTGGCAGGTTTAGATTAGATGCTCAAAGAGAGCCTCTTAAAGGAAGTGAAATTTGAACTGAGACTGAGTGACAGCAAAAGGCAGTAATGTGACAACGACAGACAGAAGGATTACAAAGGGAAGAGTCAGTGCCAAGCTCATAAGGTTCAACTGATCTTGGTATTTTGAAGGCATAAGGAAGGCAAGATGTCAATTCAATGGGAAAATAATAGTTTTTTCAACAAATGGTGTTAGGACAATTGGGTACCCACATATAAAAGAACGAAACTGGATCCCCACCTCACATAATATACAAAAACTGACTCAAAAATCAACCATATACCTAAATGTGAGAGCTAAAACTCTAACAAGAAAACATGGATGATAATCTTTGTGACCTTGGGCTAGGTAACAGTTTCTTAGACATGACACCAAGAGTACCAGCAACAAAAGAAAAAAATAGACCTATTAAACTTCATCAAAATTTAAAATTTTTGCACTGCAAAGTGAAAAGGCAACGCAGAGAATGGGAGAAAATATTTGCAAATTATGTATCTGATAAGGGTCTAGTACGTAGAATATAAAAGAACATGTACACTAATTAATAAAAATATAAACAACCCAATTTTTAAAATAGGCAAAGAATCTGACTAGACCTTTCTTTAAGGAAGACTTGCAAATGACCAATAAGTACAAATGCTTAACATCTTCAGTCATTACAGAAATGCAAATGCAAACCACAACCTTGAGATACTACTTTACACCCACTAGGATGGCTGTAATAAAAAAGACAACAGTAAGTGTTAGCAAGGACGTGGGGAAACTGAAAACCACCGGCATCGACAACAGGCCTATAAAATGATGCAGCCTTTTTGGAAAACAGTTTGGTAGCTCCTCGAGAACTTAAATACAGAGTTACCATATGACCCAGTAATTCTACTCTAAGATATATATCCAGGAGAAATGAAAACAATCACCATATGACCCATGAATTCCATCCTATGTTTACACCTACGTATATACAAATCCACACAAAACTTGTACACAAACGTTCACAGCTGGATTACTCACAACAGTCAAAAAGTAGCAACAACTCTAATGTCTGTCAACTGATGAATGGATAAACAGAATGTGGTACATCCATATAGAGAATATCTGGCTATATATAGAATATTATTCAGCCATAAAAAGGTATGAAGTACCTATACAACCAACAACAGAGATGAACCTTGAAAATAATAAGCTAAGTTAAAAAAGCCAGTCACAAAAGACCACATACTGTATTTTTTAAATGCCCAGAATAGGAAAATCCACAGAGACTAAAAAGTCAATTAAGGTTGCTTAGGCCCTGGGGGAGAGAGTGAGGATGCGGTAAGTGGCGAGTGACAGTTAATGGGTACACCGTTCCGTAGAAAGGAAAAATGTTCTAAAGTTAGGCTGCAGTAATGACTACACAACCCTGTGAATATACTAAAACACAATAAATTGTACATTTGCAGTGGTGAATTGTACGGTATGTGAATTCACATCTCAATAAAGCTATTAAAAAATATAAAAAGGTGAGCTTCCAGTAATGGAAGGCTAATCAGTTAATTAATTCAGATTAACCCTCTAAGGATAACTAAAAATGTGAATAAATTACATTAATTCTATAAATATTCAGAGCATAAACCATGTTCACAGTACTATTTTAGGCAACGAAATACAAAAACGGTTTTCTTACAAATAGTAAAGAGCTGACATACGGTGAGGAATATATGGCAAAAGTCAAGAAGGCAAGAAAGATAAGCAATGTGTCATCGACACTCAAAGCCACTTTTGTCTTGAGGACTTCTGCCAAACAGGAAGAATCAGTTGCAAAACTGAGCTATTCTTTTAGCAGCTTTCTGAAGTTAGGAAAATAAAAGTAAATCTCTGGGTCCAAGGAAAAGTGGAGCTTCTAATAATTCCTACCCCAACCATCTTCAAGACTGGGACCTACAGGGCTATGTCCTCTAGTAAGGATGAACCAAACAAACTGCAGTCTAGTGCCAAGTCTTGTTGATGACCTCAGGAATCACAGGCCTTGAGCTGGGCTGGAGTAAGGTAACCTGGCACTGGTAACAGCACCCTTCTAAAGGTGCCTGGCGGGAGTAATTAAAACTCCACCTGGAGAAAGGTATCTAACCTGGGCCTCAAAATTATCCCCTCCAGTATCTTCTCAAATATAACAAACACTAACCAGAAACACAAAGAGGTAAGACATCGGGAGTGAGAAACAATAGAAACAGACACTAGAGACCGACCACAAAGACTTAAGGTACTGGAATTATCAGACACATAAATAAAAATAACAATGCTTACCCTGGTTAGAAAATTGTTTAAAAAACAAGTCTGAAAATAACAGCCGGGAATAAGAAACTAAAAAGTTACACAGCAGACTTAAAAAAGACTTTCTAGAAATGAAATTACTGAAATTAAGAACTCATTTAGCAAATTATTCACAGCCAAAGAGAGAAGCAGTGAGTTGGAAAATAGTTCTAAAGAAATTTTTCAGAATGAGAGGAAAAAAATAGATGAAAAATGTAGAAAGTATAAGAGACGGAGGATACAGTGAGAAGGTATAGGATGTCTACTGGAGTTCCAGAGAGAGAAAAAGAGAAAGGAGCATACATAACATTTGAAGAAATAACAGCTAAAATTTTACAAACTGGATGAAGGAAAATCAATCCATAGATTCAAGATGCCCACAAATCTAAGAATGATTAAAAAAAAAAAATCCATGCTTAGATACATCATAGTAAAACTGAAAAAAAAAAAAAAAGAAAAGAAAAGAAAACCACCAAAAATCAAAAAAACCCAAAGAAAAAGAAAATCTTAAGAGTCAGTAGAGGGAAAAAAACAAAACAAAACACTAGGCTGTCTTCAAAGGAGTTAGATTGACATTTGACTTATCTACAGAACACTGGAAGATAGAAAACAAAGTAATGATTATCTCCCACTAAATGAAATCTTATATCTGGTGGCAGACTACAATCTTACATCTACCAAAACCACTTCCCAAGAGTGAAGAAATAAAGATTTTCAGACAAAACAAAAATCGGCACTAAAGGAAAGTCTAAAGGGGGAAATAATCACAGACAGAAGGTCAGAAATAGAAGTGGTAAAAATACTGGTAAATCTAAGTTAATCCTGACCGCATTAAATAAGCAGGAAAGAAAAAACAGAGATCTAGCAGGACAAAAAGAAAGCCACACGAAAACCACTGCTAACACATACTATAGATCTTACCACATGCAACCACTGTGGTAAGTTTTTCACATATTTTAACTGACTTAATCCTTATAAAGACTCATGAAGCAAGTGGTATATTAGCCTGATATTAACGAAGGGAACACTGAAGCAAAATGGTATCAAAATCTGGCATATCTGAATAGATTGTGGAGGGCTCCAGAGAACTGGCAATGTTCCACTTCTGGACCTGGACAGTGGTTACATCAGTGTTTATTCATAATAATTATACTACATGCTTACTTTCAGCGCTTTTCATATTACTGTTATATTTCACAATAATATATGATAAAAGAAAGAAACCGAAGTAAGTGTGGCTAAACAGTAGTGACTGAGGGAGAAAATGGAAACAGAAAAATAGGCATACGTTAGGAAATGAAGTAAAAACATGATTCATATCTACATATTTCAGAGTAATTCAACTGTACGTTATTATTAAGGTTTGAACTTAAGAATCAATGACTTTATTTCAGGGTTCTCTGTATCACATATTGGGAGAGAACGATTATTTACAAGTAAAAGAAAAGTGACAGTTTACTATGTTCTTTCAACTTTTTAGAACCAGTTTTCTTATCATCATGGCAGATTTTAATCCATTAAAAACTGGTAAAGATTTTCCTGTGAAGCATTTTATGTACAAAAGCTTACCTGACTTCTCAGATAAAGGGAAAAGCCTGGCCAAAAAGAGCTGAATTCGTCCACAGAAGACTGTGTTCTGCGATTTTGATAATCTTCGTAGGAGATCTAATAACATATGGAAACAAAGGTTACACAGAAGAGATAATTCTGTTTATTACAATCATACCCAAGTTTCTTAACCAGTTTGTCAAGAGTACTTTCCTCAAGCAGTAGTTCTCAAAATGATGGCAGAAACTATTGTCACAAAAAAGTACTAGAAAATTAGGAATAAAACAAGTTTAGCATGGGCAAGATAAGCTTCACTAAATTTTTTTGGTCTTCATTAAGTTTATACCCAGAACAGGAACAGTTTAATTTAAAGTGAATGATCAGTTTTAATAAGTCAAACTGCTACTTAAAAATGAAGATACTAATCTACTTAAAACATTTCATCCCTTGTGTTTAATTCAACTGCCTGTTTTCCTGGCTGCATTTACTTTTTTAAAAAACAATCATTTACCATTGAATTACTTACCATTGCACATACGTAATAAATAATTTTTCCCAGCAGAATAGAATGTATTCTGAAATTAAGAGAGAAATTATTACTATTGTTCTGAAGTTGTTGCACATCCTTCAATAATAGGCACAGGAAGCAAAATTTTAAAGAACACTAACATGCACTGAGAATCTTCTATTACACTTTCACTTTTTCAAGCAAATAACATTTTTAATGAAATTAAAATATTTTCAGATATATAACAAAACACGATTCTAAGTAACTGCTTTAAACGTGTGAAAGTGTGTGTTTTCAAGTTAACTGTTTCTACTCAGTTAAGTTTTGTACTTCAATTTTCTTCTCCACATACGACTCTTACTTGGCTTTTCTAAGTAAGAGTAAGTAATTCTCATAGAGACAAACTTTTTGGCAATCAGCAATATGAGAAATACAAGCAAAAAACATCTACCCTCAGAACTCTGGATCCATAGAAAGATAATGTTAGCAGAAAAAGAAACTAAGACACTTACTGATTTCCAAGTGGCAACATTTTTTTCCACAAAAGTGAATATTGTGTCACACTGATCCAAGGGAAGACAATCCAAAACATCTCCCAACAGTACAAAAGGTGTGGATGCGGTACAGATACCTTCAAGTGGAGCACAAGCCAATTTAAAGTTTAAAATGCTACTGAGTAAAAGAGCCCAAGCAAGTAATTCTGAAGAAAAATCTTTAAGGTACACTTTGTCAATCCTAACAAGGCTGTGAGACACAGGGAAGGGAAGCAACCTGAAAGTCCCCAGATGGGATCCACTCAAGTAAGTTTGGTGTGTGAAGATGATAATCACTCCTGATAACACTTTTAGGGCATTTATTACATGTCAGGCACACTACGTGCTTTACATATACCAACATATTTAATCCTGACAAACCTATGAGGTAGGTAACATTATCTCCAGTGTACAGAAATGGGAAAACTGAGACACAGAGAAGTTAAATAACTTGCCCAAGATCACAGAGCCAGTAAGTGGTAGAGCTGGGATACGAACCCAGGCAGTCTGGCTCCACAGTCTGTTTTCTTCACCACTAAGCTATTCAAAAGAATATAATGCAGCCAATTAAAAATGATGGTTATGAGAACCACAATAACTTGGAAAATGTTTATGATATAATGTCAAGTGAAAAAGCCAGGACTCAAAACTTTATGGAGATTATAGTTACAACAATAAATTTTTTTTAAAAAGACGAGAGAAACGAAAACCATATACCAGAACAAATGGTAGTTTTTTAAAGTAGAGGAATTATGACTAGTATTTTCCCTTTTTCTTATTTCCAAGTGTTCTACAATGTGGCTGAATTTAACTTGTCTTTGTGATTTGAAAAGATCTACTTCAAAAAAGGTAACAAAAGGTTTGATACTGATTTTAACTCTTCTTAAACTTTAAAAATAACAGTGTTGTGTCAGGGGAAAAAGCAGTAAAATAAAAAGTTGTTTAGTTCTGAATTCAATGTTATTTAAGTAAAGTAATAAATTAAAGACTTTAAGGTCAGCTAGACCCATTAAAAATACTTGTATCTCCCTGGTCATTCTTCCTTCTAGATACTAACATTTGTTGAGTGTTTAAGAAAAGTAGTCACTTAACATGGTATCTAAAAAAAAAAATCTAGAGGCACTATCAGCCCCAAATACTGCATTAATATGATACAATATGTTCAGAAAAAGGATGTAGTATTTCCAGTTCTACTCTGCACTGGTAAGATCACATCTGTAATGTGATGGGAGGGATACTGTCTAGAACCAGTGGCAGGCATAAAGCAGCAAACTGCAACTCCATACAAAGGAAATCTGAGAATGAGAAGTACCTAACAGAAGTCAAATAGTGAGCTCCATCAATGGGAGCAGAGGCTGGATGACCACCTGCCAAGGACGTTACTGAGGGGAAACAGAATAGGCCAGAGACAAGATTGGACCTGATGACCTCTAAAGTCCTGTAACTTAGATTTGTGATACTTTTTGTCCTATATATCCAAGAGATTTGAGAGGAATACTTCCTGCCCTTAGTTGCAGTATAATTTGGCAGAAGTTAACTCACATTTAATAATTAGAGAACTTATCTACCTAGATTCCAGTCCCAAAGATTCTGATTCAGTAAAACTAAGCTAAGGCCTGGCAATCTCATTTGAAAATGGGAGATTCACTGGTGATTCTGATGAGCTGGGTTACAGCACAATCCCCCAACACTTTTACAACCTGTGTCCCAACCTCCACGCCGCCTTCTCCGGATCACTTTAACTTTGGCCACAGATACCCCCCACCCCCCGCCCCAGTTCCCAAACACCTTGCTATGTTCATACTTGCATGGGTTTGTTTAGGCTTTTTTCTGCCTAATCAGTCTTCCTCCTCCCTATGACATGGTAAATTCCCTCTCCATCTTTCAAAGCAGAGAGTACATGGCATGCCTAAAAAACTCCTCGGGTACCTCTGAGCCGGCCACCTCATCTGTGCTTCTGAAGTTATTATAGCACTTATTATATTCTGACTGTTCTTATTTGTTATGTAGACTGTAAGCTTTTTAAGGGTAGGCATTTTTCAATGTTTTCACCAGTAAAGTACGTGACACTGAACAGAAGCGCAATAAATATCTGCCAAGTTGAATTTAACAAAACATATCTATGGACAATTTAAAAACCTGTCACAGAAATAAACAATACAATAATAATTTCTCTTAAGAAAAAAAATTTTCCCATCAAGTTAAAATAAAAAGGCATTTAAACTTTTATTTATGGTTTAACTAAGTTCTTAAGTCTTCATCTTTTTCAAATAAAACGTCCCATATATAGACCTTGTACAACTTCAGGAATTAAAAACACTATCAATCTACAAGAGGATCATATCAGAATAATCAATGAACTAAGCAGATGCTGCAAACAGACAAGAAACTGGGCAAGGAAACCCAAGGTAGAACTCATTTAAGTATGCTTAATGAACGTATGATGAAGAAGCATCTATTGTAAAAGTTTCACACCTCAAGTCAGAATTTATGAATCAGGCTTAAGATCACAAAATAGCCTGCTACTACACTGGAAGACCACTTTTAACTTGTATGTTCCAGTTTTTGTACAAATAAGTCTCAAAATAGTAAATACGTGAATAATGCTTTCCAGATTAAAAGCTACTTTTCACATTAATTATACAAATAAATGAACACTTCAACTAAATTGGTTAAAGAAGAGTACTGATGATCTATTTTTTCACTGCTTCTGTCTGCAAATATTTAATGAGCTACTACCATGTGCCAGTCACTGTGTATTTACTATATGCCTTTTTATTTTTTATTTACTTTTAAAATTTTATTTATTTATTATTGTATTATTTATTTCGGTGGGAGGGGGTAATTAGGTTTGCTTTTTATTTTTAGAGGTACCAGGGATTAATCCTAGGACCTCGTGCATGCTAAGCATGCACTCTGTTACTTGAGCTATACCCTCCCCATCTGCCTTTTTAAAAGTATCTTCAAACCATCCCCCACTGCCACTGCCCCATGTTAAGCCCTCTACCTGTTTTCCTGCCAGCAGTCTCTGTCAAATTCTTCTTCCATAGCTCCTCTTCAGCCTGGCATACAATGCCCTTCACAAATGACCCTAACCTCCCCGCCCTGCTTCTTTCCTCACCATTCTCACTACCTTTGCAGCCTCTCTCCAGGGTTTCGTCACAGCGGACTAGGCACAGCTATTCCCTTCTGCTTCTCCCTGCCAAATTAATCATCCCTCACATCTCAGCTCTTATGTTGCAGTTTTCTTTCTAAGACCATACAGATTCCTTTAGACTCTGAAGTTTAGAGAATCACTTCAACTACACTTCATTCCCACTTCAACTGCAGAAATTATGCCCAATTAAGACATTTATATGGCTGTTTCCTCTGTTAACCACCAGGCTGCTTACAGGCAGAGAATATGTTTTATTCACCACTGACTCTCTAAGCTCAGTAACAGGCACATAGTAGATGCTCAATAAATATTTACTGACTAAATGAAACAAGCGGAGAACAAAGAAAGTGCCAAAATGTGCACATTATCCCAGTGGTAAGAAATAAGTGTGAGCTAATTTCACTGGGACTTCTTGGCAAAGAGGGTAGGCAGAATTTTAAAAATGAACAAAATCAGATAAGTAGAGAGGTATGGGGAGACTAAAATTTAAATAAAGCATGTCATGTCCAAGATTACTTAAAACAAAACAAAACCATACTTACCTTCAGTTACTCCCCCAATAGCAAGAGAAATAATAGCTAAAACGTTTTCACATGATGAATGATTTATCTACCAACAGAGGAGAAAACAACTTAATATAGGGGCCAGAGTTTAGACTAATTTGATAGTAAGAAAAACATACCCTCTGACATTAAACTGATTATCACAAATACTGAATAAAGATATTTCTCACAGAAGATAAAATTACTTTCTAAGATGAAAATTTTAAAAATGAATGGTGATAGCCCTAATTGTAGAAGTATAGCAATAAGTAAACAGCAGGTGATTCACTTAAAATCCAACGGTCTCACGAAGATGATGCATCAGCATGATTGAGGCTGTGAGTTAATCAAGAACAGATGTGCAGAGGCCATAACTTACTTAATGGCAAAGGCAGGGCCAGGGGAATTAATTATACCGGTGCATTAATATGCCTGAGGGAGGGTTTTAATAGAAGAAAGGTGGTGCTTAGATTTGATAACATTATAAAAACCACCATTCATCGAGTGTCGTTTTATACAACCCTGATAAAATGGTATTTCCTCTCTTAGAAATGAAACTGAGGCTCAGAAAAGCAAAGTAACTTGCCCGATGCCTGATAACAGGTAAGTGAGTAGGTCTGAAGAAAAGGAAAGAATAAATTTGATACAAAATAGTCTAAAAGAAAGGGACTGTATCATGGTCACTGGAAAATGATCTAGCTTCTTGGGATCCAACCTTTACTAAACCAAAGATAAACTGTTGAAACTTTTCCTTTCCTTTCATTCGGGTGCTCAACCAATGGTAAATAAATTCAGATTTTTCATGTTTAGATTAAATTTCTCTACTGAAGTCAGTCTCTTGTTATTTTTGTATGCTCCCTGATGAGGAGGATGCCACAGGAAAATGAGGGAATGGAATCCCAGCTGAACATACCTGGACTAGCCCTTTCATGACACTACAGGATGTGTCACTGCTAATACAGCAAAGTGAGAGCGCCCACCTTCAAATTCTACTTCTTGCTCAGGAAGACCACATACAAGCTTTTGTTATACGTATTTACCTGGAGAGGGCTCTTTTCACTTTTGAACCAAACCCTTAATTGCACCTGTGCTATAAAAACCCTTAATTATTACATAACTCCTATACTGACTATGATCAAGTCAGCTTTCACTAAGTAGCAAGCTCACTCTAGAAAAAAATCACTTTTAAATATCCATTCTAAGACTAAAAGCAGTTTTTAAAATAACATGTATTTACTAACCAAATTTTAACAATAAATAAAGGAAAAACATACTTACAATTTCTTCTTCTAGAACACCTCTAAAAGCTTGGTCAAGGGTACATTTTTTTTCATTTTCACTATTAAAAACAAAGAACACCTGCATTTTTAAAACAGTTCAGGGTAAGTATAAAGATTTCAGCAAGCCTATTTCATGGATATCAATGCCTCACCTGCCAGGTAACTGGCTGAAGGTATTCAACAATGGTTTGATATTTTTGTTGTTCAGGGCATCTCTGGTAGATTTCTAGAAAAACAAAAATAGCACATAAGTGGAAAGATTTTTGTTTATTATTTAATGAAAAACACATCACTCATCAATAGTATGTCTAACTAAAAAAATGTTTATACCTAGCTATCAGTTATTCCATCAGTAATTTTTTTTTAACATTTTTTATTGATTTATAATCATTTTACAATGTTGTTAAATTCCAGTGTAGGGCACAATTTTTCAGTTATACATGAACATACATATATTCATACCATAAGATCTTGTGTGTACTTCCCTGTGCTATACAGTATAATCTTGTTTATCTATTCTACAATTTTGAAATCCTGTCTATCCCCTCCCACCCTCCACCCCCTTGGCAACCACAAGTTTGTATTCTATGTCTATGAGTCTATTTCTGTTTTGTATTTATGCTTTGTGTTTTTTTTTAGATTCCACATATGAGCGATCTCATATGGTATTTTTCTTTCTTTCTGGCTTACTTCACTTAGAATGACATTCTCCAGGAGCATCCATGTTGCTGCAAATGGTGTTATGTTGTCAGTTTTTACGGCTGAGTAGTATTCCATTGTATAAATATACCACTTCTTCTTTATCCAGTCATCCGTTGATGGACATTTAGGCTGTCTCCATGTCTTGGCTACTGTAAGTAGTGCTGCTATGAACATTGGGGTGCAGGTGTCATCCTGAAGTAGGGTTCCTGCTTGATATATGCCCAGGAGTGGGATTCCTGGGTCATACGGTAAGTCTATTCCTAGTCTTCTGAGGAATCTCCATACTGTTTTCCACAGTGGCTGCATCAAACTGCATTCCCACCAGCAGTGTAGGAGGGTTCCCCTTTCTCCACAGCCTCTCCAGCATTTGTCATTTGTGGATTTTTGAATGATGGCCATTCTGACTGGTGTGAGGTAATACCTCATTGTAGTTTTGATTTGCATTCTCTAATAATTAGCGATATTGAGCATTTTTTCATGTGCCTATTGACCATTTGTATGTCTTCCTTGGAGAATTGCTTGTTTAGGTCTTTTGCCCATTTTTGGACTGGGTTGTTTGGTTGTTTCTTATTAAGTCGTATGAGCTGCTTATCTATTCTGGAGATCAAGCCTTTGTTGGTTTCATTTGCAAAAATTTTCTCCCATTCCGTACGTTGTCTTTTTGTTTTACTTATGGTTTCCTTTGCTGTGTAGAAGCTTGTAAGTTTCATTGGGTCCCATTTGTTTATTCTTGCTTTTATTTCTATTGCTTGAGTAGACTGTTCTAGGAGAACATTTCTGAGATGTATGTCAGATAATGTTTTGCCTATATTTTCTTCTAGGAGGTTTATCCATCAGTAATTCTTATTCAAATGCCACTTACTTATATAGATTCACACTTTAAACCTGGCAAGAGCTTCCCACCCAGACTTTCTCATTCTAGGTCTTCCCTCCTACTATCTCTTTAAATATTCCACTCATGAGAGTATTCTGCTTTTTTAAAAAAATCTCCAAGTGGCTCCTTACCTACAGGTTCTGTTTCATAGCTCCCTCTCAAGGTCCTTGGTAACGTTATCCCACTCAATCTATCCAACTCAATCTATTCCCACTAACACACACTCTCCACTAGGGTCTAGCCATTTTTTTTCATCATTTTCTATTACGCTTACTTCAGTGTATTCATTCATCCTATTCTTCCTACCTGCTCATGCAAATTCCATCCATCCTTCAAGACCCTTCAAAAGTCCTCCCTCCTCTAGGTAGCTTGCTCAGCAGTCCCTGACACAAAGTAAACACTGAATAAATACCTGCTGATTGTCTTAAAATAGTCATAATTGAAAGACAAAAATATTGCCCACTCATTCATTCTGTAAAAATTCACATACAACTTGGAAAATCATCTTACTACCTCAAAGGAGTTAGATTTATACTGGAAATGATCTTTCCTGACTCTGCCAAAAATGGGCTGTGTAATCTTGGGCATGTCCCTTTATCTCTTTGCACTTCATTTTCCTCACCAGTCAAATCAGAGGGCTGCTGTAGATCCTTACAACCAACAGCACCAGTGGCATCACCTGAGAACTTGTTACAAATGAGAATCTCAGAACCCACCCCAGACTACTGAACCAGAATTTACATTCAACAAGACCTCCAGGTGATCCCACTCCATGCTCAAGCTTGAGAAGGATTAAACTAGATGATCTCCCATTAAATGCTTCCCTCCAGGGCTAATATGACCTTGGATATTCCTAACAGTCACTCCCAGGAGAATTTCAGAACACTAAGGACTACAACAAAATGCACACGACTAAAACTATTCTGATGACATAAACAAGATACAATACGGTAAAAAATAAATAAATAAATAAACCCCACACGGTATGGGGGGAAAAAACCGCAAACAAGAAAACTACTGACTACCAACGAATCAAATTTCTTTCACAGAATTTTCGTTATGGCGTAAGTACGTAACCACAGTTAAATATGTGAGTAGTTTTAACAATGACTTGAAATATTGGCGCAAATGCTAAAGACAATACAAACAACTTAGAACAGGGTTCTTCATTCTGTGATGCGCAGCATAAAAAGAATACTGGGTCTGAAGTCAGAAAAACCAGTTAAGTAAATAAATCATTTAACTTTTGGAGGAACGGGGGGAGTCTCAATTTCTATCTCATCTACCACGGATAATAAAACAGCCTACTTCACAGGGCTATTCTAAGAGTTAAACAAGCTAACATGAAAACGCTCTTAAGATCTTTCCGAATGCTTGAATGTCTAAGAATAAAATGACAGCTGGCAACCCCTCCCAAGCTGTTCTGTTTGCCTTTTCCCACCTAGGACCTCCTCATCCACCTCTCAGAAGCGAGATACGGAGGGTTACAGGGTGGTGAATTCGCGGTCGGGAACAACCGCGGGGCAGCTAAGGAGGCGGGGCGGGAGCCGGGTCTCTGCGCTAAAACCCCTCCCCCTCCCCCTTCAGCAGCCCCCCTTCCAGTTGGGGAAACACCTGCCCGGCTAAGCGAGCAATGCAGAGGGGCTGGACCCGAACGGAGGTAGTCAGCGGGCGAGACCTCCACACAGGGCGCAAATACGCCCAGAACGCGGGGTCCCGGGACCCTCCAGCGGGAAGGTGCAGGAAGACCGCAGAGGACGCGCGGAAGAGGCAAGTAATGCGTCTTTCCCACCTACTAGCTCAGGACCGGGCCGGGAGCCGGTCGCCGCGGCGCGCACGCCTCTGTCTCCGCTTTACCTCAGAGCAAAATTCGAGTACTTTGAGGAGAGGAGGGCAAAAAATAGCGCCGGGCGAGGGCCGCACCCTCCCGCCTTCCGCTCACCGTAAACCGCGTCCGCGCTTCGGGCAAACTGAAGAGTGGCGGCGTCGGAGACATTTTCTCGCCTGCGCGTGCCCGCTGCCGCGCCGTGGCGCCCGCCGATGACGTCACGCCGGGAGCAACGAGAGTGCCGGCTCTGTGCGTGGCTAGAGCGGCCTGCGAGCACAGGCGCGGGCCAGCTGGCGGATGGGAGCGCCTGTGGTGACCGAGTCCGGGTGGGCGTTGGAAGCTGAGTCAGCCACTCAGTGCCCGATCCGGGTTCGCGGGTGACCCCTGGGGTGACGGCATATGCGCGGCCTCGCCCTGAAGGCTCTGCGGGGTGCAGGCTGGGATGCACACGTGGCTGTGGTTCTCCTGGTTTGGGCTCAATGGGCCGCGAGGGGAGGTACCGCTGCCCGAGAATCCGAGGCAGGTGGGTTTATCGGGAGAGCTCCAGGCTGTGGCTGTGGAACCCCGGACCGCAGCCTTTATCCCCGAAGGAGTGGTCCCAGCCCCGGGTTTGCATAGTTCATGGACCCTGTAGCACAGGAGCAGTCCCCTCTTCTGAGAAGTAGAGGCAATGCCTGTGTCCCTGGGCTGCTGAGAAGCGCGAATGAAATAATGAATGTAAGTGTGGCTTCTATAGCCACTCAGGTATTATTGGGAGTGTTTTGGAATGAGTCAACTTTGCTGGCACGTGGAGATCTTTACTGAAAGAGGAAGATGGTGGGGAGTGCAGTACTCGGCGCTCGTTGGATAACAGTGGCGCCGCGTCACGGGTCGAGGCACCCATTGCAAAACCCTGTCTTATCGGTAATTTCCTCCATTGTCTCTTCTCACTCGGCCAGTAAGAGAGGCTTGGCTAATGAGAAACCAACGGCAGGAGGTTCTTCAGTTGGAATTATGCTGTGGGGAAATAAGCACTGGCCCAAACACGAGGAACTTCCTACCAGCTCTTACTCCCCTAAACGTGTCCCTAAATGAGGAAAGCTAGGCTTGCTTTATTTTGTTGCCTTCGTTGACATCCAGTGAGAACACAGGTTGCTAACAAAAAGATACCTTTGCATAGATAGTCTTGTCCCTAAGTGGAAATTGTAAACAGCAATGGGTACCCAGAACGTTGCAGATTTTTTAGAATCAACAGAATCATTCAGGTTTCATTGTATAAAATTTCCAAATTGCCCAGACAAGCTGGTATTAACTGATTTAATAGGGAGCTGATCTATCTGGAGCACAACTAAGACCTTAGAGGTAAATAAAATTATTTTTTACAAAAATACAAGCAGAAGAAGAGCTTGAGTTTATTGACTCATCCGTCAAAGCCTAGTGACTTAGAATTGTGCTTATTCAGCAAACATTTCTTGGGCACTTTGGCCACAAGACAGTATTTGTGGAATGAATAATAAATACATGAACAAAATATAGCTTAATTTCTTTTTTGAGGAGCTCTGGTTGACATAAGTGAAGCAATTACAGTGTATAATTTTGGTCATTTAATTTGTATAATAGCTGCTGTAAGAGATCAAATGAGAGAGAGACAGCTAGCGTCTGAGGTGGTGAAGGAGCCTTCATGGAGAATACAGAATATGGTTTGGACCTTGAAGGGTTCCAACAGACAGGTCAGAGGGGGACAGGTGAATAGGAAAGATGTTCCAAATGGAGAGTGCAGCATGGGCAGAGGTGTGTAAGAAGAAAGCATAGAGACACACAGCTGATTATTTTGACATTAACACTGGATTCTGAATAGAAACAGCTGAAAAACCAAGCTGGGAGCAGACTGCGTTAATTTTTGAAGCCAAATTATTGTTACGGGTTTAAAAATGGCATTTATGGTTCCTACCAAGTTACAGCCAGCAGTATATTTTGTGGGAAGGAGAGCAAATGAACTGTTGCTAATGAGTGAAGCAACACCAGATAAACAATAGGCTGAAGGGCAGCCATCATCAGGGGCGAGACGGGGAGTTACTGCTTAGTGTGTACAGATTTCAGTCTGGGATGATGACAAAGTTCTGGAGATGAATAGTCATGATGGTTGCGGTTTAAGTGTACCTAATGACATTGAGGTGTATGCTTTAAAACGGGTAAAATGCTAATTTTTTTAAATGTTTTAACACACACATTGTTAAAAAGTCTATGTAAAAACAGCAATCTGATGGTAGGTAACTTAAAAAGGGCAAAGAAGTCCCAGACATCAGTGATCCTGAGACCTCGGGGTGAGGTGGTTCTCAGTAAGGCAGGGCAGTAGGCAATGCATTTTAAAAAGATGTCCCTCAAAAATCACTACCGTAGAACTTTTTTAGCATTTAGATTTCGTTAATAAATGCCTTATACTTCCCACTGCACTTAACGTGTAGTAACTCATTTGATGCTGTATGTGATGTTTTGCGGTGAATAACACAGTTATGCCCATTTCACACACAGGGGAGCAAACTCAGATGGGGTTCTTGGCAGAGGTAACTGGGAAAACAAGACGACCCATGGGTTTTGATTATAATTTTTGTTCTCTTTACACCGTGTTATACTGATGTAAGTAATGGTCAGGTTTTATTGAGGACCTCCTATGAGCCAGACACTTTTCTTGCGTTATTTCTACTCTACAACGACATTATGTATAGTTACATGTCAGCAAGGAAATGGGTTCGTCTGTCCTAGGTCACACATCTAGAGAAAGCTGAGTTTGGGGTTTGACCCCCTAGCTTGAATCCCTGAGCCTATATTTTTCACAAATGTTAACTCATGAATCTTCACCAAGCTGTGGGCCTAGTTAATGTCTCATAAATTATTTCCTTACAGTTGTATAAGGGTGAGGATCACATTGTCATTAATAACACTTTTTTTTAAAAAAAGTATGTTATAATACTTGATGTATCAATGTAATAATTACAATAATTAATTATGTATGAATTGATGTGATAATAATTCAAAGGGCAGACATCCAATAACATGTAGACCCTTCAGTTACAGTCAGTGAGCCCCTCTTTTTCCTCTTGTGCTAGTGAGGTAGAACGGGCCAGGGAGTGCCTCTCTGTTAGCAATGCCCTCCAAGGGAAGTTCGAGGGTGGCTGAGGTGAGTTCTAAGCATTCACACCTTTATTCCTCTTCTTTTCCTTGCTGTGTCTCACTTGGATTCAAGTTAGCACTGGAGTGGTGAGATCTCGGAGAAGAGGACCAAGAAGGCAGCTTAGTCTGCTTTCGTTCTGGTCTTTATCCTCTAGCCCAGGACAAAGGAGACTTTATGTTCATGTCACCAGTCAACGGCATTAGGATGTTGGACTGTGGCTTTTGCTGGGTCAGGTTCCGGGCTCTAGCTGTCTTTCCCTTTCTCTCTCCAGGTAATTTAAGTGGATTGAAAGAATTACATTGACAGGGAACTGATGTTTGAGAAGCAAAATTGAGCAAACAAGAATGAGGCTCCTGCATTGGGAGAGGAATGGAGCTGAGAAAAAGAATGGAGGAGGGCTGGCACTTTCTGTACATTTTGGAACTTACCTTTTTGTGGAAAAAGGAATTACATGGAAACTGAGTGGTTGCTGTCTCATATAGGGTTGTGGCAATTTTCAAGCATTTCATATTGTTAATATTGCACTATTCATTCAATACATATTTATTGAGTGCCTACTCTCTGCCAGGCACAAGTATAATATTAATGGATTATATATATTTTTCTAATATATATATATTAGAATTTCACTATGTGATAAATGCTGCTAAAAATACAGTAGCATCTGTTAAGTGCTATTGCGTGCTTGAAATCTTAGTTCTTTACATGTAATCTTCCCAGCAACCTTGCGAGGTAGGTGTTCTTTATTATTCCCAGTTTCTAGGAGAAGAACTGAGGTGAAAAGTGCTTAAGTGACTTGGCCCTAAGGTCACTAAAAACCAAAGGAATGAGAGACTGAGTTAGGGAATGCTTGGGTGGTATTTATCTTTAAATAGAGTTGCCAGGAAAGACCTCTCTGAGGAAATGATGTTTAAGCTGAAACCTAAAGGGTGGAAAGAAGCTCGTATATTTGTGAGGGTGGGATTGGAAGAAACCTCCATGAAATTATTTAGAATATATCTAATTACTGTGGAATAGGAAGCGATTTCTCCAACAAAATACAAAAACGACATAAACCACAAAAGCAAAGAGATAATTTTGGCAATGTTAAAATTAACTTCAGCCTCCTTGAAGACACGATAATGAAAACGGAGAGGCAGAACTTAGACAGGGGGAAGATGTTTGCAACTCATATAACCAGCGATTAGTGTCCAGAACATATTAAAAAGATTTAGAAATCAATTTTTAAAATGGCAAACAACCAAGTTAAAAACGGCAAGAGACATAAACAGAAAATTCATACAGAAGAGGAAACATGAAGGGATGCTTAGCTTCATGAGTTATCAGGGAAATGCGTAAAACAATGAGATACTGTTTTCTCATCTGTCAGGCTGGCATGAGTTGAAAAGCCTGATACATGTTGGTGGGGAGGTGAGCTACATACACTCAGCTGATGGAAATATAATCTGGTACAACCATTTTGGAATAGAATTTGGCATTCGAGTAAGGTTGAAGATGTAATACCTTTCAATCCAACAATTCTACTCTAGGTATAAACATAAGGGGGTTTCTTACACATTATATACAAAGAGACATGTACAAGAATGTTTATTTCAGTGCTGTTGGTAATGCCACAGAATTGGAAACACCAAATATCAATCAATCAAATTGAAGAATAAATTTTTAAGTATTCATTTAATTAGTGTGTAAGGCAGAGAAAATAAAAGAGCTAGATATACTTGTTTCAGTGGGAATACATCTCTGGTTGAAGTGACCATGTTTCCTTTTGTCGTTTTCAATAAGTATGTAATAAGCAAAATGAGGAAGCCTGTGGAGGAAAAAGAGAAACTTCTGAGATTGCCAGGGGAAAAGCATTTTGTGGATGAAGTTATTTTTTTTTTACTATTAAAATATGAGAGTTTAACTTTGCCTCTTTCCATGATAACACAAATTATCTTAAATTCCGTTGGAATGATACCTTCTCTGAAATAAGTGGTTCTTACCACTAGAGGTCAGCTTCTGCAGGGAAATAGCTCCTCTAAAGTAGTATAGAAGAAAGACAAACAAAAAAATGAACTTTTTGTATTTAGACGTATTCCTATCTGAAGTGGATTCCGGTACTGACCGTTTAACTGAGTTGGTCAATGCAAATAATGTAAGTAAGTTATTAATGTAGAAAATGGTATATACATACAGTGCTGTGTTAGAACCCATCCTTTTCTTTAGTTTGGAGCAACTCAGCTCCATCCACACTGCAGAAGTCAGGCTCAGCTTGACTTTGATGGTGTTTTTTCTTTCAAGGGATTCCTCTAATGGCTGTCTACGTCATTTTAAAAAAAAATAAGTGATACATACCTACATCAGGGGGAGTTACTAAGTTATAACCATTTCGTGAGGTCTCCTGACCTTCCCTCTAGCGTGTGCTATTTTTATTGCTACGTCTTAGAGGGAAATGAAGCACTTTGCCGTCGGGGCTGGAAGAGGTGGCTGCCACTTGGTTCTGGTTAGACTTTCCACTACAGCGTTTCTTTGCCCAGCTCCAGCTTCCTTCCACCCACTTTGTAAATGGAAAGTGGTGAAGAGTTTCCTGTTTTGAAGCCAGCACCAGACCTACACCAAATCGTCAGCCGCTGTTGGCAATGCATCGTAGACTGGGAGTCTAAGCATTTTTGTTCAAACAGCTCTCCCGTCGTGTTTAGGACACTGCCTGGTACTCGAATGTCTGCCTTAATAAAAACAAAAACCCGATCAATCCTTTCCCAGTTAAAAATCCTTCAGTGGCTCCAAATAGCTTTCAACCTAGTTGAATTAGCTCCACACTCAAAACTATTCATACTGTGGCCCTGCCTAACCCATCTGCCTTTATATTGATATACTCATATTGATAACGATTTATTATATACTAAGCACACATCACATGCCACCGTCTTTCATGCTTTAGATACGTGATCTCATTGCTTCCTTCCTTTTTGAGACATTGTGTGCAGTTGAGGAAACCAAGACTCAGAATTTAAAAAATTGTTTACACGACTAGGATTTGAACTTGAATGTATTTGACTCCGAAGTCGTAAGTTATATATTGCACTTCTCTTGTCTTGCCTCACAGTCACATACTCTGCAGTCAGACTGAGCTACTCTCAGTTCCTTTTATGTCTAATAACTTTTGCGTACATTTTTGCTTCTTCCGGAAGAAGCCTTCTCTCCTGCTCTAACTGGTTGAATCCTTCTTGTTTAAGTCTCATCTTAGTCACCACCTGATCCCTGATCTAGTCAACCATGTTCGTTGAGTCTGCTCTGAGCTACAGGGTAGTTTTTCTTAGAGCATGCATGAAGTGGTATGGCAAAGGACTGGGAGGCAATCGCTGATGTTCTGCTGGAAGAACCATTGCTCTGTGCCGTGTGGAAATCTGTTTTTAGCTTGAACCCCAATGAGGAAGTGGGTTTGAAATAAGGGAGCAATGTAAGTCTATCTGCTTTAGACCCGAGGATGTAATCACTAGGACACAGAGGAAGAGAGAGGGTATTGCTTGAAGCGGTAACTAAAATTTCAAGACAGGGGCTCCCAAGTTGGAGCTGCAGAGCTAACAGAGTAGAAAAGATGTTACCTGGGTTAGCAAGTCAAATGGGCAGCTGTGTTTCAAGGCGAGGCTTGAACTTTGAGCCTTGGTAAATATAAAGACCAACAGGTCCTTGAAAGTGAGGAAAAACTCCCACCCAAACTGCTACAGGAAGGAGTTGGGTGCCCAGAATGAAGCAACTCTCCTTTCTTAAATTCCTTTCATGAGGGAGCTAAGTGCTGTTTGAGCATGCTGTGTGGGAACGTAAACTTTGAAAGACTGTATCTCTGACGTTCCTTTTCATTTCTTTCTCAAAAATTGGGAACCAGACTTTCACTTGGATTTGTAGCATGAGTGTCGCCTTTCTTATTTCGCGATGGCTTCTTCCTCCTTTTTCTTTTATTTGCATATTGAACGGCTTTCTAGGTGATGAAACTCTGGAAATTTCCAGGCAAATTATGGTTGATTTTCTTGAGAGGAAGGAATTCTTTAAAGATAAGGCCTTGTTCGTTTTCCATTCAAGTAATTTCTTTCTATTACTCATTTTGAAAATATTATGAAAAAGGGAAGGGAATTAGTATTTCCCGAGGCTGTGCTAAAGTACCAGGCAGCTCTTTCACGTGCATTATCTCCATTAATTCCCAGCACAGGGCCTGTGATGTGTTAGTGTTATCCCCACCCAGCAGGTTATTCAGCCTTCATCGGTCCCTGCCTCCTCCTCTGTGAAATGAGGATGTTCCCTAAGCCTCCAGGTAAAACAGTCCTTTTTGGATCTGCTGTTCCTCAGTCTGATGCATATTCTCCATCCGTCCTTCCAGGTCCACTGTCCATTCTCCATCCTGATCTGTGCCCTTGGAGGCTGATCATTATGAATTACATCACTGGTCCCTCTTACCTTTTGGCTTCTGCTTGGGAGAGGCCAGTGGGAGGCACTGCAATGAGATTGAGGGGCACATCTCAGTGGCTACTTGTTTGGACATATGTCCTTGCTCCCACACAGCCCCCTACTCTTTGGTGTTTGGGCTCTGTGAAAGGTCATGGAGTTGTGACAAAGCCCTGGAGATGTGGGGTGAGGAGGGCAAGGAGACTTGAGGTTAAGTGGTCTGTCCTGGTGGAATGGTAGGCTTAAAATTAGGGATTAAGTTGAATTATAGAGAATTAAATAATTTATTTCCACACATCAATTTGCAGATTGAGATTCATACCCTCCACAGCATTTTTTTGGAAAGGTTATCATTACAATGGAAACTCAAAACTTAAAAATTCTCACGGTGAACTCAATGGACCCCATCCAGGAATCCAATTTGAGATACACTATGTCACACTAAACTTTGGGTTACAGAATTCTCGAAGCTGGTTTCTGTGTGCATGAATAAAAGCTGTGATTAAAAGTTACACTCTGGGAGGCAGCAAAACATCGTGGGTAAGAATAAGGAATCTGGATTCAGAATCCAGCCTTGCCACTCACCAGCCAAATGACTTCCAGTAAGTCTCTCTGTGCCTGCTGTAAAGGTGCACAAAAGTTTGAGGATTAAGTAAGACAATGTGTGAATGACTTAGGTGCACATAATCAGCTCCCCACACGTTTATAATCATGATTGTTATGATCTCAGTAGTCACTCAAACACTGCTTTGTTTCACTAATATTTACTTACCACCAACCCTGCAGTGCACAGCAGAAGGCACACATGCAAAAACGAGTAAAGCATTTATCTGCTTCCAAGCAGATAGTTAGCCATTCACCAAAAAACCCCCTTCATTTCCTTTGGGCATGAAGCTAGGCGGCATTTCTTGCACCCTTGCAAGCAGGCATAGAATGCCACAGAGTTCTAGCCAGTGGTTTAGAAGTTTTACATGTCACTTTGGAGCTAGGGTTTTTGAGAAGCAAGGTTTTTAAGAGGCTTCTTCATACTTGTCCCCCTTTCAGTGTCCCTCTGCAGAAGATGACAAGGCCCTAGGAAATGCCACAAAACGGATGGAGCCTGGGTTCCTGAATTGCCGTGTGGAAAAGGCTGCTAAACAGCATCTCCCTCACACTGAATTACGGGAAAGAAAGAAAATTCTATGGTCTTTGAGCCATTGTACACTTTTTTGAGGGGCTGTTTGTTGTAGCATCTCGTGTTATCGAAATTAATGTACTCTTCCCATAACTAACCATGATGGAGCTCATAGAAAGGGCAGATACCTGTAATTAAGTATGTTGTCTAGCTGGGTTCAAGTGTTTAGGAGGTGGGGTGGGGAAGAACCTAGAATGGTGGGATCCTTATACATCTTGTGTTTTTCCACTGAAGCCAGACCCCTCCCAGATCCTCCCAGTCTGTCCATTGTGTTTCACCCTGGGCAGTGTTTCCCCTACTCCCCATTCTTCTCTTTGTTATTAGAGCTTCCAGGCAGCAGTCTCCTCAGCTCAACCATGAAAGCTATCTGCCAGCCGTGCCGGCCCCGCTCTGTATCTGGGTCAGGCTTTGTGTGTCTTTCTGCATCAGTGCGATAAAGAGCTCTTCCTGACCCTTGGGTTCCTTTCCCAAGTGATCAGTTGGCAATTTGTGCAGCACAAGATTTGTCTTCCAACAGTCCATAAGTAATTTGACTTACTAATCAAAGGAGGTTCATAATACTCAAGGCATTTAACCAGTTTCATTTAAGACAAGTTTTACTGTTATTTTGGGGAAAGATTTTAAAATCCCAGGTTAACTGTATTTCTACTTCTTAAGACAAAATACCTTACTTTCACTCAGCACTTTCTGGATTGAAATGCCTACACCTTCACTCAGTGGCAAAATCAGGTAGCAGTTCCCATAGTAGTTATTTTCTCACCATCCTCCAGTCTTAACTGTGGATTTGACAGACACTTCTTAGAACACAAACATCCATTTAGCAAATCTGTATGTGCCCCTGGACTGGCCTGTCCAGTGTGGGTTCAAGTGAAGGTTGGTTCTGAGGGCGCGGCTCTGACCCTGGGCGGCACAGGAAGGCCTGGCTTGGGTCAGTCCCAGTGCGGCCCCGCTCCAGGCTCTGGAGGCCTCCCGAGTGGGGAGCTGTGGGTGCTGACCAGTTCTCACCCTCCTTTAGGGCGCTGCCAGCCTGCAACCTTAGCTTGAAAGGGATAATAACACAACTAAAAACAAGTCATAGGCACATTTTTACCTGGAGCTGCCAGCTGTCCTGGATTGACCGTTCTCATCCAACAAGCAAGCCTGACTCTTAGAGAAAAATAAGCACTGCGGAAACTTTGGGAAGTTTCTGTCTCTCTTTTTCTCTTGAACTCCCCAAACCTGAAACCAAAAGGAGGCACTACTTCTTAAGTTGCTATAGGTAGGCTCAAGTGCCTGCCTTGATAGTGTTTGTGATCGGGACTTCATCTTGCACTTTAAAATGATATTCCACCTGTGAAAAAATTACTCTCTTGGCAGGTGTTCAGGAAATAAATGCTTACCACATGAGCTTTTAGAAAAAAGGAAGGGACATTAGTCACTAAATACTGTGAAGCATCCATCAACTTCTAAGTCCCTTGAAAAATCAACACAGGGCAGATTTCTTAACTTTTCTATTCTCCCAGGGTTGCCAGTCTCTCAGCTGGCTGCGGCACAACTTGTGAGCCAGAACTGGCCCAAACCAGATTGTGGTTTTTCATCTTTCTATAGCAGTGGCATTCAAGCTGGTAATCCCAGCCACAGCATAAAGTGTCCCCCTCAGCACTGGGCAGGGTGGGGTCTGGCACACAGATGTTTTTCTGACCTGCTCTGTGGAGGGCATCGTGCTCTGGCCAGTTGCTGGAGTAGCAGTGACCACCTGTTGGGCAGAGAACTGATGGGAGAAGCTACGTGTTCCCCAGCCCAGCACTGCTTTCTGGTTTGGCAGGATGGGTACCCAGGAAAAGCACAGACTTAAGTGCCAAAGAGCCGCGTTCATTTCACATCTCTGTCCTGAACCTACTACAGTGGGAAAGTTAACCAGCCACCTATACTGTCCGTTTACCAGCACAGTGAAGGGAAAGAGCACAGGACCTGGGTTCTAGCTGGAGACGGATTGCTGCCCCGTTGCAGCCCCTCCCAGGGTGGCCTTAACAGAAAGTGGTGAAGGGAATCCTACCAGTGGACAGAGGTGCAAGCAGCATACTGGGTGGCTCGCTTTATAAAGAGGGAGAAGCAACCTGAGATACAAACTGATACGAATTCTTGGATAAGGGTGACTGGCTTGACTGCTTGGTCGGGGCCAAGAAGGAACCACATTGGAGGGTCCATGGTAAGGAAATTTGGGAAATAGGCATGAGGCTGAGACTATGGTTGTGGGCACAAAGTGTGTGTATCTTTGCATCTTACATTCATGCCCACCAGAGAACTCCCACTACAGAGGGAGCGCTCAGCCACAAGGTAGACAAGGTGTCTCATCTTGTGGGTGTGGACCTCTGGTGATGAGCCTTGAGGCGACCAGACCACCCACTTGATGGCCGAATGATTTCAGTTTCACCTTGTTCCTACCGAAATTGATACCTTCCGTACCCGCGTGTCTCTATTAATACCACCACCCAAGGGCTCACAGAATCTCTGATCTGTTAAAAATGGCATCCTGGGGTGAGGGTATAGTTCAGTGGTAAGAGTGCATGCTTAGCATGCACAAGGTCCTGGGTTCAATCCCCAGTACCTCCATTAAAAAATAAATAAACCAGTTACCTCCCCTCAAAACAAAAAACAACAATAACAGTGGCATCCTACACAACATTGTGACTGGGCACATGGCCATGAGGTCCACTGGTCTCCTCAGATATCTGATCAACCAGAAGCAGCTAGTCTAATGGGACAGTGGAAAGACTGTTGAAGGCTCAGCTAGGGTTCTGGCGTTGGGGCAGTGACCTGTAGATTCAGGGAGCCGTCCTCCAGTGTGCAGTGTATGCACTAAGTCAGTAGCTGTAGTGCTGCGTTCCCAATGACTGGAATCCACAGCTACAAGAACCAAGGGGTAGAAGTGGGTGTGGATCCTCTCACCTCCACTGCTTCTCAAGCCTGGAACATTGGATTCTGCTACTTTAAAGGTTCCGGTTCCTACAGGGGGAACACCAGGCAGTAGTTGAACTTGGGCTGTGATTATGCCGGGTCATTTTAGGCTCCTCATGTCAGTGGAAGAACTGGTGAAGAAGAGAATTAGTCCATTGTTGGGAAATTGACTCTAACTACCATGAGGAGTAGGGTTGCTGCTACATAAGGAAGGCATGGAGGAGTTGGCTGGAACCCAGAGGACTCACTTGGGTGTCTCGTGGTGCTTCATGGCAGGAATGATGGTAAGTGGGCAACTTCCACAGCGATGGCTTGATGAGGCCAAGGCAGTGAAGGACTCAGGGCCTCGGCTGTCTGGAGGACTGGCCAAGGGTGAGCGAAATCTAGAGTGGGTGGTGGAAGAGGGAAATGAAGCCTTTATCTTGGGATCTGCTTTCCAGGGTACTCAAGAAAGGTCCCCAGCACCTAGCACAGGATCTAGAACACAGTATGGAGGTCCTATGTGGTTGACTATATGAATCTTTGATGGATAGATGAATGAATCACTGGCCCTGTGCTCTGTAGTAGAGGTGCTCAAGTTAATTCATGTTTGAGAAGTGCTGAGGGGTCTTGGGGCAGGTCTGTGTGTTGGCACGTGGCACTCCTAGTCCCTGTTCAGCAAGGTTCACTAATCCTCCTGCATAACCAGGGTCTCGTGCTGCAGGCTCGCACACAGCTTTGGAAGTGCACCAGACCACCTCTGTGCTCGCCTCCCCAAGCCACTGTGTCCCCAGCAGGATCTCATTATTCCCTCAGAGTCGGAGCAACAGAGAGAAATACTATCCTTCAGGCTTAACCATTTTCTTTCCCCCAAGTGGGAAAAGCCCAGTCACAGATGGCTGCAATTTGGATGCTATGTCACTTTCACACTTTATTGCTCCACACATAAGCCAGTTGAAAATGTTTTTCTAAGTGACTGAATGAACTTAGTTTTTAAAGGATCCCACGTAACTTACCCCGATAAATTACCAAAATAAACAGCCAGCGTCATGTAATTACCACATTGACAGTGGTCTAAGGCTCAGCTAGATGAAAAATTACTTTCCCTCCACCCCTTCATCTCTCTCTCCTGGGATCAGTGGGTGGGAGACGAATTCTCCAACAGATGAGCTGTCTTCTTGCGATGTAATATTGTCCTGGATGGACCCGGAGGTGTTCCTGCCTAATGCCCAATGCCAAAAGCAGAGGCTTTGCCGACAGGGTTAGAAATCTATCAGTCTTTCACTCTGTTCCCGTCTTTTTGGCTTTCTCTTAGTTTTGACACTTTGACAGCCTGGCTCACTGATTCTCAACTCTTAACATTTCTAGCCCAGTCTCATATGCTAGAATTTTGGTGGCCTGTTTGAAGAGATCAAAATACTCAGAACAACAGCAAGCAAGTAAGCAGTAAGTTTCCGTGCAGTCACTGCTGGGGTTTAACACTTTCTCCTGGTGTTAGGAAAGCCTCCACGGTTCCTGCCTCATTCACCGAGCAGCTTTTCAGGCCATGTTGTTTGAGAAGACCTTTTCACTGCCCTGGCCTTCCTCTCAGATGTTTACATTAGCATAAAATTTGCCTTTGGTACTAAAAAATGTATAAAAATATACCTTTTTGACCCCCTTACAGTAAGTTCCACTTAGCTGTATATTGCTTTTTTACAACCTTCTCACCTCTGTGTTTCATCTTTTGAACATCTCTGTAACAGTAAGGATTGTAGTTGTGCCCCCAAATGAAATTTCTACGTTGATCAACATCGGGCTGCACGTTAGCAGTGGGTTTGTGAGATGCCACAGTGCTATCTGTGACCTACCAGTCAGAATCTTGAGTCTAGCTAGTAGCAAAGAAAATAGTATAAGAGTTATGAGATAAAAGACTTGCATGTTAAGACTTGAAACCATAAAACTCCTGAAAGAAAACATAGGCGGTAAGCTCCTTGACATAGGTCTTGGCAATGATTTTCTGAATCTGACACCAAAAGCAACAAGCAAAAATAAACAAGTGGGACTACGTCAAATTAAAAAGCTTCCGCACAGCAGAGAAGACCATCAACAAAATGAAAAGGCAACCTTTTTCTCATGGGAGAAAATGATTGCAAATTATAGATCTGATAAGGGGATAATATCCAAATTAAATGAAGAACTCATATAACTCAAAACCAACAAAATTTGATTGAAAAATAGGCAGAAGATCTGAATAAAAATTTTTCTGAAGAAAACATACAGTTAGCCAACAAGTACATGAAAAGATGTTCAACATCACTAATCATTGGGAAAATGCAAATCAAAACCACAGTGAGCTACCACCTCACACCTAGCAGAGTGGCTATTATCAAAAAGGCAGGAAGTAACAAGTGTTAGTGAGGATGTGGAGAAAAGGGAGCCCCTGTGCATTGTCTGTGGGAATGTTAATTGGTTCAACCACTACGGAAAACAGTACAGGGATTCCTGAAATTAAAAATAGAACTATTGTGGGGGGGAGGGTGTAGTTCAAGTGGTAGGGTGCATGCTTGGCATGCACAAGGTCCTGGGTTCAGTCCCCAGTACCTCCTCTAAAAATAAGTAATAAAACCTAATTACCTCACCCTGCCAAAAAAAAAAAAAAAAAAAAATAGAACTATACCATATGATCCAGCTATTCCAGTTCTGGGTTTTTATCTGAAGAAAACAAAAGCACTAATTCAGAAAGCTATATGCAGCACCCGTGTTTACTGCAGCATTATTTACCTCAATAGCCAAGCTATGGAAACAGTCTAAGTGTTCATCAATAGATGAATGGATAAAGAAATTGTGGTAAATATATATGGAATATTATTTAGCTTTGAAAAAGAATGAAAATTTGCCATTTGTGACAACATGAATGGACTTTGAGGGCATTATACTGAGTGAATAGGTCAGACAGAGAAGGACAAATACTGTATGATCTCTTCTATGTAGAATCTTGTAAAAACAACAAACTGAGCTCATAGATACAGAGAATGTGTTGGTGATTGCAAGAGGAAGGGAGTCAGGGTGGGAGAAATAGGTTAACTTTTTTTACAGTTTGAATGAATTGAATTTTAACAAGCCAAAGAGAATATTATATTTTCCAAGTTAGTGTAACCACTAATGTAATGTCAAAATAATGTCTAAATAGCAAGACAAAAGTGGAGAAGGGGGCAAAAAAAAAAAAACTTAATCCAAAAAATGACAGGAAAGGGGAGAAAAGGAACATGAGAAAGTGAGACACAAAACACATGATGCTTGATTTAAACCCAAATATGCGACAATTCCATTACTTATAATGGGACTAAATATTTCAGTTAAAAAACAAAGATTACCCACTATACACCTTTCAGAATGGCCGAAGTCCAGAGTACTGGCAATTACAGATGCAGATGAGGATGTGGAGCAGCAGGATCATACACGGCTGCTGAGAATGCAGAATGGTGCGGCCACTTTGGAGATGTCTCACAAAACTAAACATACCCTTACAATACTATCCAGCAATCACACTCCTTAGTATTTACCCACAGGAACTGAAAACGTATGTCCACTCAAAACCTTGCACACAGGTGTTTATAGCAGCTTTTCTCATAATTGCTAAAACTTGGAAGCAACCAAGATATCCTTCAGTAGGTGGATGGATAAATAAACTGTAGTACAGCCAGACATGGAATCTTATTCAGCATTAAAAATGAATGAGCTATTAAGCCATGAAAAGACATAGAAGAAGCTTAAATGCATGTTACTAAGTGAAAGAAGCCAATAAGAAGAGGTTACAGACTGTGTGGTTCCAACCATATGACATTCTGGAAAAGGCAAAACTATAGGGACAGTAGAAATATAAGTGTTACTAGGGGCTCCAGCGGAGGAGGCAAGGGATAAATAGGTGGAGGACGGGGGATTTTTAGGGCAGTGAAACTGTCTTGTGTGGAATTGTGATGATGGCTGCATGTCACGTGAACCCGCATGTGAACTGTGGATGTCAGTTAACAGCACTGTTGGTTCATCAGTTGTCCCAAGTGTAGCACACAACAAACCGTGTTATCAAGAGCAGAGACTGCGGGGTGGTTGACAGGGTGTGTGGGAACTCTGTACACTCTGTTCAGCTCTTCTGTAAACCTAAAACTGCTCTGAAAAATAATGATTTTTTTTAAAAGTTAGGAGTTATGTTAGGATAAAAATTATCCAACTTGGAAATAAGATGAAAGGACAAATAGATATCCGTGCAAACGTCGTTCTGTCACATTGACCAACAAGCCCATCAAAGGGCCATCAGAACCTCTAGGGGAATGCAACTTTGACAACTTACGTTGGTTATGGCTCAAACCCTGTAAAGCTACATGTTAATGAAGGTAGTTGATAATCTGCCAATGATTTTTGTCCAGCAGGGGGGCAGATGGTTTCTGTCTGGCTGAAGAAATAACTCAGGTTATGGCCCTGTTGCCCTATTAGTATAGTTTTGTATCTAATTTAGCAACTTTAACTTTTTATACAATAGACTTTATTTTTTTAGAACAGTTTTAGATTACAAAAGAAATTTGGGAAGGTAGTACAGAGGATTCCCTAATGTGCAGCATCCAATTTCCCTTATTCTTAACATCTTACATGAGTGTGGAAAATGTGTTATAATCAGTGAACCAATATTGATACATTATTAGTAACCCGAGTCCATACTTAGATACCCTTAGTTCTGACCTAGTGTCTTTTTTCTGTCTCAGGATCACATCCAGGATGTCACATATGTGGACTTGTCACGTCTCCATAGGCTCTCCTTGGCTGTGACAGGTTTTCATTCATTGTTTCTTTTCTTTCTTTCTTTCTTTCTTTTCTTAGTGAGTTTGTTTGTTTGTTTGTTTATTTATTTATTTTTCACTTTTTAAAAATGGAGGTACTGGGGAATGAACCCAGGACCTCACGCATGCCAAACACACACTCTACCACTTAGCTATTACCCTCCCCCCATTCTTTGTTTCTTTTTGGTGGCCTTGACAGTTTTCAGGACTGGTCAGATGTTTTGTGTGCTATCCTTCCATAGGAATGTGTCCGATGTTTTCTACAGAAGTAGACTGATTTTATAGGCTTTTGGGAGAAAGACCACAGAGGTAAAGTGTGTAAATTTTTGTTACATCGTATCAAGGGTACATATACCAGCCATGTGATTTATGACTCAATTTTGGCCTTGATCATCTGGCTACAGTAGCGTTTGGTTAACTTTTCTGTATATCTAAAACTGCTCTGAAAAAGTAATGTCTATAAAGATAAGGAAAAAAATCATGGTCTACTTGTAAATGTCATCCCGCTTTTGACTTCCTCTCCCCAGATTCCTCCCCTTAATAACTGAGCCCACCTTTGGAGACAGGCTTCTTTGGCTGAAGTATCACCTGCCTGGCCATTTTACTCAGGTTTGCCTCCCTCCCCCTCCCTTCCTCTGTCTCTTGTATTCATGGCTTTGGATATTTATTACTGAGATTTGGTCATTCTGGTGCAGGCCCCTGTAGGGAGAGGCTGGATTGTATCTGAAGGCTGAGATCTGGCTTTGTGTGAGTAACCTGAGACAGGTGTCTCTCAGGGTGGACCCGTGGATCTGTAGGTGGGAGAGGGGCACTTGGCGGGGCTGGGTGTCTAACAGGTGCTCCCAGAGAGAGGGTTTTCAAGGTGATGGAGGCAGTAAGGGAGGAGTCCAGGTGAGACCTCTCTTCCTGGACTCCTTCGTGGCTGGCAGGCTCTGCTTGCCTGGTAACTGCATGCTTCTGTGACTGTTTATCTCTTTCTGTGCTCTGGCTTGACTGTACACCCTCTTCAGAGTTTCTAACCTAGCGAAGGAAGGAAGGGAGGGACTTGGTCTGTGCTTGGGCGAGAGGCTTGAAGGAGCCATGTTCCCCCGCCGCCCCTCCCGGCTGTGACGACAGCAGGGATCAGTGGGGCCCCAGGAGGATGTGAAGCTCTGGGACACCTCAGGCTGTGTGGTCCGGGACTTCGTCCTTTACACACTAATCTTGGGGATTGGTTTATTTTCTTCTGAGAAGTGGTATTTTCTTACATAATCTCTAACACCAAGTAGGGGATTATTTCTCAAAAACAGCAGTGGGGCTGGACCAGAAAGGATGAGAATCCAGAGTTCATATGCATATTCAGACAGATCAGCCTGATCTGCCTTTTGGTGGGGCCCCGCGCCTTCCTGTGGGGGTCTCTGGTGGCCGGCTCCAGCCTGGGGGGGCTCAGTTCCAACCTGTGTTTCGATGCCGTGCTGGGTCTTGGCCCCTCCTGCTCGGACCGGCAGATTCCAGGGTGCACGTGGGTGAGCTGAGTTACGGAGCCAGTATCCCCAAATGCCAGGGCCAGTTGACCACGCTGCCAGTTCTTCCTGCGGACTGTGGGCAACGCAGTGCAGGCGACCCTGTTCCTGCGATGGAAAACGAAAGCAGGAGGAGGTAATTCCGGGACTTTGTAGTTCCCAAACACTGTAGCCACAGAGTCCAAAAGTGAACCCAAATGATCTTGAGCAGATGTTTTTTTCATGGCCTCAGAAGAGTGTGTGCAGGGGTCCTAATGCTGTCATCATCACACATCACACGTCATCACAACCACGGTAGTGTGTGTCTCCAGCACATATGACCATTGTGGGTGCTGATTAAGCAAGAGAAAAATGATTTTTTAAATTCATTTTACTATCTGTGAACATCATGGTGGAAGGTTAGAGCTAGGAATTTTTTGGGGGGGTAGGGGCAGGATTATTGATTTTTAAGAACATGTAAGCAAGTTCCCTGGGGATGCTTTCTTGCCTTGAGTCTGCCTAAGCAGGATCTCCCACAGCATCAGGCTTCTGTGCTTTTCCTCTTATGCCACTTTCAGGACTCAGGAAGCGGGACCTGGAGCTGCCTCGTGCAGCTGAGTTCAGCCAGCCTCACCCACATCCCTTCTGCCCTTCAGCTCCCCTTTAGTTGGCCTTTTGAAGTTTGGTTGAAGTTCCAGGAGAGATGCTCCGGTGAGACTTACGTAGGAGCAAAAAGACATACTTCTGCAGATCCTGAGGAAGGAGGGAGAAGCTGTGGAGGAACTGCTTTTGATGGGGGAGCCTTTCCATGCATCCAAGCATCCGCCCATCCATACTCGCATCTCTCCATCCATCCATGCATCCATCCTTCCATTTGTCCATCACTCATCTGCCTCTAGAACAAAAGGAGAACACAGATTCCTTGATCTGGAGATATTTAAATTTACTTTATTCATTTTGGGTGGATACAATTTATGTACATAAAAAGCTAAAGGCTAGTGCATTGCCTCCACATTTTCAAAATTTTTTTTAAACAATAAACCTCAAATGACATGTCGTGTGAAATAAATATGTCACCATCTGGAGAGTGACCAGGAGCTACATGTGCTTTGCAAGTACCTTCCTCCCGACCACTGTGGCACCTTCACAGGGACCCTGGGCTCCCCGGAGCACGGTTTACAGTCTGCTGTGCTTTGGTTGGAAGCAAAGTGCTGATGATGTGTGCAGGTGGTGGGTCTCGGGGGAATTAAGGGAAGGGCTAGAGACTTTCGAGGAAGTGTCTTGAAAGAGGAGGTATGCCTTTTTCTCAATAAATACATACAACAGTACTACACGATCCATAGCAGTTGAAGCTGCAGATGTGAAACTGCTGATGTGGAGGAACCAAATGGCACATGTGGAGGGTGGACTACAAGTTATGAGCAGACAATGAGTGCTCCTAACTCCCACATTGTTCAAGGGTCAACTGTATTCTCCACCTTGCACTCTTGTGGGAAAAAAAGACTTAGTTACTCTAGAATCTAGGGTGGTTTTTCCCAAACTAGACCTCTCTGGACATGCATGGCATGGGTGCCGAGTGGACTTTTGCCTCTTTGCTCATTGGTAACGAAAGGATTGGTCTAGTACTTTTACCTAAAATGTACAAATCGGGATTCCTCCACTATTTCGCTGCTTCTGTTGGAGAGAGAGACTTGGTGGTTTGACTGAGAGCCCAGACACTCGGGAAGGTTACTGTCGGAGCACAGGAGACAGCATGGCGGGGTGGAAGCTAGGTGGCCATGGGTTCAAATCCCAGTTCTTGGAAAAGGATTTAACCTCTCTGATCTTCAGTTTCCTTGCATAGCGTTTGGAGATAGTTTATGTCAAGTTCCTAACCCGCAGTCGGTGTTATGAGAGCTAGGACTTTGTGCTGGTTTATGTCAGGCCTGGCCTAGCTCCTTAGTTCTAAGGCACAGGAACTGATTTTAAGAATCTTATAATTCCCTGCAGCTTGCAGGCACGATTTAGTGGGTCACGGCAATGAGTGATGATTAAAGAATACGGCAAACTCTGGCAGCAAAGGCTGGAAGACTGGCCAAAGGACAGTTCTCCAGCCCTGGCCAAGAGGACTAAAGCGAGACCCTTTGGTTAAGCCCATTTAATGACCTGCCGGGATGAGCTGTTGGCAGGAGTCTCCTCACTGGCAGCTGCCTCCCGCCCAGGTGGCACGGGTGATCCCTGTTGTATAAACTCAGGGCGAGTAAGTCCTTGGAGGAAGGCCGGAGGCGGGGGCCCCATCCTGGCTATGGCAGGCAGGGCTGGACCGAGATCGTTCATTCATAGGCTCATTCATTGAAAAATGTGAAAACCAGGGGCTCTGATCCTGCAGAATTACGGTTGGTTTTCTTACGCTTGCTTTTCTTTGGACGGTTGCCTGCCCGGTGTTAACCCGGGCATGTTATTTGAACCAGGATATCTAGGAGGAAAGGAAAAAGGATGAACGTGTGGAGCAAAATCTCTTTAACATCTGCTTTATGATTTATACAACAAGCGTGATGTCATACCATTAAGGGCCTCTTTCCAGGAAAACGGAGCTATTGTACAAAGAAATACATTCTTAAAAAGACCGCAAAAGTTCACCTAGACTTTGAAACCATTGAGTATAACAGTAAGGAAAGAGATACTTCACTACGCTGCTGTTTCGAAAAGGTTTCTAAAGCCTTTCCCTGACTCAGGGCCATATTTTGAGAAATAGAAGGAATCTGTTCAGCCGGCTGATTCTTTTCACTCCGTCTTCCACTCATGATGTTTATTATACAAATATCCAATATAGTGGGTATATAATAACCGACTACTGTCAACATGAATGCCTTCATTTCTCCTGCTTGGCTGCTCTTACTCTTCAGTGCTTTTAGGAGTTCATAGCTGACTGTCCACATTTACCTGTCTCTTCTTAGTTCGGTAACATGTAGCTAATTTGTAGATCATCTATCGCAGGGAAAGAGTTTTTCCCATATTACTCAGAGCACTTGTGTGTAGCATTTGGCATGGAAGGGGGAATCAGCACCCTTCAGGGTGCATTTGTGGGGAAAGGATTCAGGCTAAAAGTGATGCTTGAGCTGAATCTTAAAGGTGCTTTCCAGGTGAAAAAGCTAGCGAAGGGATACCCAGGTAGAGTGTTGGGGTAAGAAAGAGCATGGAGGAAGTTGTAGGGGGCTTGTAAGGCTGTTCTGGTGCATGGTGAGGGGGGCAGGGACGCAGCTGGAGGGAAGGCTGGATGTGTGGCTGGGAACCTGGTCACCGAGGACTTGATCTCCCCTGAATGTGTGTCCTGCAGACAACTCAGGAGGTTTTAAACTGGGGGTAAGGGGTAGGATGGACTGTGGGGGACATAAGAACGAGGAACCTGATCAGATTTGCATGACAGTGATGTGGGCAACGGACAAGTCTTCAAATGAGCCTCAGTTTCCTCATGGCTAAAGTAGGGGAAAAGATTTTGCCCCAAGATTAGAAGAGATAATGTATGTGAAAGAGCTGAACGTGAAGAGATCAGTTTTGTCACCTGAGGCAAAGTACACATGCTCGCATTGTTACCTGATTTACACAGGGACGTATGATTTATCTAGCTTTCTCCTTCCTTAAATATCTGGTTTTTTAAAATGGAAGCAGGTATACTGTGTGTTGTCTGCTTTAGTTTGAGCTCTGCCTTCTAAAAGGCAGGATATAGGAAGAGCTGGTGAACATGGATCACAGAAGAGGGAAGAAAGGGTTTTTCTTTCTGGGTTGTGCACTCACTCTTTCAAGAGTCACTTAAAAAGAGAACAGTTTCCATCTTCTCACAGCACACAGCAACTCAGGTGCCTGAAGACCTCATGATATTTTACCAAAACTCTCCTCTGAGAAGAGCATGAGCGTGAGCAGGGAAGCAGAAACCTAGTGTATAAATAGCTACATGTACAGAGGAGTACCTGAGACATCTTGTCATGTGTGCTATTCATCTGATTTTATTCTGTGTGTTATTAAGAGGGACCCTGCTTCCGAAAGAAAATTAGAACATTTTCAAAGCTTGAGTCTGAATCCTGCCTCATTCCTTGGTGATGATGTGACCCAGGAAATGACGTCCCCTCCCCGAGCGCACTCCCACTGTAAAATGGGGAGTGTAGTAACGCCTACTTCTCAGGACTGTTGGGAGGATGACATGCGATCATCTGACTGAAGCCCGACAAATGCCAAGCTCTAGGGAGTCATTAGGGCTGGGAGAGGAGCACCCTCAGCTGGGGCACTGGCACCACTGTCAATCTGATGATGGCATCAGACATTTAATTTCAAGTTGCTTCTGGACATGAATCTTAATTGACACCTGAAAAAACCAGAAGAGGATGAAAAAGAGGATAGTTTCATCTTCAGAAGGAAAGTCTTGAGCCTAAAAAAGTACCAGAGTCCAGTGGGTCCAGATGACAGTGGGTCCTGCCAACTGGACCAGGCCTCGTGGACAGGACAGCAGGGCATCGAGGTGCTGAGAAGGCCAGTCCCGGGCTGCAGACACCACACGAATGGTGACCAGGGCAAGACAACACAGTCCACACGGCTGCAGGTGTGAAAGTCAAACTCTGTCTTTATTCTTTGACCATTGTACGTGGGATAGGTAGCAGCACTGCCTGGGGAGCTCCTTAGGAGGGGAGGAGAGGGAATCTGTTGAATGGAAATCTTACCTTTGAGTATCAGTTACATCCAAGCCTATTTTCAGCACATGTCATGTTAGACTTTTCCATGGCAAGTCAAGGAGTAGAAGGAAGATGGGCTCAGAGGAAAGGTTCTTTGCAAGAGTTCGACCAAGTGGCCAAAAATTTTATTCTTGCATTTCATCACGCATGTGCCTCGGAATTATGTTTGTGTTTTTTTTGTTTTGAATCTGACTTAGGAAAACACAAACCTTCCAGGTAGCACATAGCTGTTCCCATCTTTCTAGCATCTCTGCCTTTGGCCAGTGTGATGCTATCCTTTCCTGACATTTAACGTCAGCTCGGGTATGGGTCTGATACCAAGTATATTCACACACACCTCAGCCAAAAACAGGGTCTTCTGGATGGCCAGATTCAGGTGCTCTGCCCTTCCCAACAGATGCCTCTCCACCACCCCCGACTCCACCAAAATGACGGAAAGGCAAATCCTGAGTTGACCGCTTCCTCTGAGCTTGGCAGACACACAGCATTCTGTCGGTTGGTGATGGGCTCAACGCAGAGCCTACCTGACGGAGAGTCACGTATGTGCTCAGGCCTGACCTACCCTGCCCAGGTCTGCAAGGACATTTCTAGACATTTCAAGTGACGGACTCCTCTGAGGAAATGATACATTTAAAAATATATATATACACACACACATATATTTAATTATTTTTTAAACCACAACTGAAAAAATTCTTTGCCATTGGGTAGAATTAAATCTGACAAGAAACCCTATGAGTTTTTATTAATACCATTATTGTTTTCTTTGGCTTCATGTACTATATTGGTAAAAATGACAAAAAAAAAAGGAAAAAAGGAAAAATTATAAAAAAGCAAATATTTTGTACAAAAATACAAAGTTTTAAAAGCTCTTTAAGTATATTTCATATTGTTACTAAGAGATGGCCTATATATCTGTATGTCTGCATATTTTTCCTACATTTGGGATTTTAGAAACATAAGGTACTGTTTACACCGTATGTGTTTTCAGTTCTTCCTAAAGCTCAACAACCAATGGTGATCTTTTTCTGATTGGAGTGTTCCATGCTCTGGAAGATACGATTTGTATAACTGTATGGTTACTGGCTGAGAAAAATCTATGTGATGCAGTCCATCTGCATACTGAAAATCAATGTATCATAATGGGGGAACACTTTTGTTCCAGAGTCCTTGATAAATGGCAGATGGTGAAGAACACTGGCTGTCAATTTTTCCAGTAATTGGTTTTCAGTGCTTTTTTTCAATGTGATGAGAAGGTGATGCAATCGGAAAGAAGTCTCCTTTGCCTTTGAGAACTGTCCGAAAATTTGCTCAATTATATCATGGTCCATTATAATGCAGATGATAGAACTAAAAGAGAGGAAAAAAGGATGAGTGTTAGTTTTTCTTAAAGAATAATGTTAATATACAACTCAAAAAAAAAGGAATATATATTTTTATAGGAAAGATTCCAAATACATCATTCAATAATTAATTTTTCAGAGAAATGCCTAGAAGTTCTTATTCAGATTAACTAAAAGGTAAAATTCATTTTGAAGGAGCTATTCTGGGGAATCCTAGTGCCACCTCAGATCCCAAATGGCCAAAGAAAGCTCCCAAATGACAGATCTGGGAAACTTGTCACTGTTCGCTGGAATTGCTGGTTTAGATATTTGTGTCCTTTTCCTGAAACTGACCAGGGTGGGAGTTCCTGATGTGTCTGAAGACCCCTAGCACTTGGACCAGTGCCTGACACACCGAAGGTATTCAGTATATGTCTGCTGAATGGATAACTGGATAATTTGTGGCCTGGTTACTACCAAAAATAACTTAAGCAAAATATATTTGAGTTTTTTGTTTATTACCAACTTTGTTTTAAAAATTGATATAATTGACATATTGTATTAGTTTCAAATGTACATGGTTCCAAATTTGTATATATTACAGAGTGATTACCACAGTAAGCCTAGTTAGCATCCATTACCACACAGTTACCATTTCTTTTGTTGTGATGAGAATTTTTAAGGTTTACTCTCTTAGCAACTTTCAAGTATATAACAGTATTATTAACTATAGTCACCATGCTGAACATTACATTACCATGCCTTATTTCTTTTATGACTGGAAGTTTGTACCTTTTGCATATACCATTTTGTACACCCCACCACTCCCTGCTTCTCGCAACCACCTGTTTTCTGCCTCTATGAGCTCCAGGTTTTTTAAGCTTCTATATAAGTGAGATCACGTGGTATTTGTCTTTCTCTGACTTATTTCACTTAGCGTAATGCCCTCAAGGTTCGTCCATGTTGTCATAAATAGCAATATTTCATTCTTTTTTATGGCTGAATAATAATATTCCATTGTGTGTATGTGTGTGTATACATTTATCGTATTTTCTTTACCCATCCATTGATGGACCCTTAGACTGCTTGCATATCTTGGCTATTGTAAATAATGCTCCAGTGAATATAGGGGTGCATATATTTTTTCAAGTTGGTACTTATCTGGAGAAATGAAAACACTAACTCGAAACAGAAGTGAAACTGCTGGATCATATAGTAGTTCTATTTTTAATTCCTTGAGGAACCTCCATACTGTTTTTCCATAGTGGCTGCACCAATTTATAGTCCCACCAACAGTGCTTAAGTGCATTAAAAAAAAAAATGAGAATTATCTGTCTGTTATAGTCCCATGGGACCCAGGAACGAACACACACACACACATGCACACACACTCACTGGCCACTAGAGCCAGGAGATCAAGGGGTGTCCCCTGGGTGGCAGCTGTAAAAAAAACAAACACAAAAAAACAACAAAAAAGACTAGGGCATCAGATGTGTGTAAAAGCCCCCCCGAGGAGACACTGGTGCTCTGGAGCGCTGCAGCGGGAGGGCGCAGACAGCTCCCACCCTTTGACGTCTCCCACCAACTTCTGAAATACTCTGAGCTAGAATTCATATCATGTTCACAAAGTTGTACAGTTTAGAACCATCTCATCCTATTTGAGGACATCTTCATCACTCTCCAAAGAAGCCCCTACCTATTACCATTCACCCATCTCCTCCTCCTCCCACTGCAAACTTTTAAATCTAGTTCTGATGAAGAAAACCAAGATGATACGTTCCAAAGAGGGTCATGTGTTCAATGAAGCTTTACCTAAGTCTCTCTTGAAATGAAAAAAAAGAAATCTCCAAATGCCTCTTTGGCTTAATGAGCTTATAAGGGGGAGACACTATATCCCTAAACCATGCAGCCCAGCATCTGGCCCCCAGGAGATGCTTAAGAAATACACGAGGAATCGAATGCTTGGCCACCTGAATTACCTGTGCATGGAGCTCGATGAAAGATTGACCATTGGTGCCACACAGAACAACTGACTGACAATATTATAAGGTAATGACCTAGGCCCACTGAGTACTTCCTATTTCTTAGGCATATTTATTAACTTATTTAAGTCCTCACAACAACCTCATTAAGAGGATACTATTATTATTCCCTGAGGCCACTAGCCAGCTAGTGGCAGAACCAGGGCTGGAACCTGATTGCAGAGCCTTTATGCTCACCACCTCTTACCCCTTAATAAGATAGAAGCCCTGCAGCTCTCTCTCAAATCCCCTTCACGGCTTACCTGTCTCCCTGTCTTTTTCACAAATGAAGTTATTGACATCTTCACACTGGAAATCGTTCCACTGCCCAGCATAAATCAGCCCAGCGCAGTCTTCTCCTGGCCCGTGGCCGTGACCCCAGTTGTCTGGCTGTCCAGGTTTCCAATTTCTTTTAGGAAAACAGAAAATCGAATGTTATTTGCAAAGTCACGCAGAAGTTTTCTTTACCCAAGAGCAGCAGAGAAATGTCAAAAACAAAACTAAGGCATGTCATTTGTCCTGGAATGAAAATGCACTGTTTAAACAGCCTGCACACTCTTATGTGAAATAAGCAGCTGTTTTGCAGGGAATTGTGTGATGCGGCATCTCCCTGCAGGCTTGGTATCTTTGCCACAATGAAATCAACTTACTGCTGAGGGAGTAAATCTTTCTTCAGCACTGTTAGATGAATAACTTTCTAATGTGTGCTGGGATGCTGACATCTGGGCATGTGTGTATATTTCTGTGCGTGAATATATATGCATTCTGAGCACATGATACACACACACACACACACACTTGTGAGAACCCAGAGAACCTTGTACATTCTGCTAGCTTGTCTCTAACAAGTCAGAGTCAGACAGAGAAAGTGACAGACCCTTGATATCCATTTACAAGAATCTACAATTCCAAACACGTGGTTATGGATTTCTGGCTAAGTTGTAGACAGTTAATTGCTTTAGAAAGAAATAGTCATTTAATCTCACTCAAAATGACTCACAGAGTTTACTGCCTTTTTGGGGAGAGAGATCCTTAAAAACAAGTTTTCTTTAGGCTTGTTAACTTGCATGTTGCTGCTCAAAACACCCCTTTGCCGAGCTTCGCTGTTCTTGACTCTGTTTCCATGCAATAAATCAGATGTGCTCACAAGACTGAGAACTTGAAAGCTACATTTTCTCTAAGAAGCAGGTCCTTGCACAGAAGCTCGTGGTTACCGCGTGAGGGGACAAGCTTGCCTCGTGTGGATGGTCCGAAAAAACATCTGAGGCAGTGGCACTACCCATAAATGATGACTCATTATACCCCCAGCGTCATCTAATTCAATAATAACTCACTCTGGCCCATGCTTTTATCAGAAACTGGCTGTGGCCACTAGAGAGAAATCTTCAACTGTTCAGACCCCTATGGTGGGAGAAACTTCTACAGCAAAGAAACACTTCTCACTGTGAAGATTTTCCTGTTTTGAGGCCAGGCTCTTACAGGGTCACTGGGGATAGAACCCATGTTGCCCTCAATCTTCTGGCAATTAGACCAGCAAAAATCAAGGTGGTGGGAAAGGAGAGTTGAAATTTACAGTTAAGAGGGTAGAGAAGCAAGGTAGAATTGGCTCCCCCACATCAAATGTATATTTTGGGATTTTTACAAAATGAAATCCTCACTTAAATAAATCTTGTGATGAAGGGATAATCTGGATGGAACCATCAACTGATGAGAGTAAAAATGGGACGCCACTTAGGTGGAAGTGTCAGAAATAGTCATTCACTCATTCATTCAACAAATATCCACAGAGCACCTGCTATGTGCCAGGGACAATGGTAGCTGTCAGCACCACAGCAGCGTGAAGAGTAGACAGAGTCCCAGCCCTGACAGAACTTACAGAACAGGCCAGAAACAAACGAATGAAAACTCTCAGATGCCACAGTGATGCCAGAGAGAGACGAAGTTGGGAGGAAAAATAGTTTACATTCATGTAGGCTTTTTCACATATTTCTCTCTGCCTTGCAGGATCCTTCTGGAAACGTCAGTGAATCGTAGCAGTATGATGTCGACAGACATTTCTTTCATTTCTGCAGTAACGTGAGGGGGTTCCATTCTGATTTATTTACTGAATTTGAGATGGTGATCCTTGGATGCATTGTGATGGGACATTTGATATTCTTTATCTTCCAGCTAATTGGGAAATTGCATAAATAGGAATTCTCATAGAAGACCTGTCTGATATTTCCCCCTTGCATTTCCTTGCCATTTTAAGTAGATAAAAGGGGCTTACAGATGAGACAAAAAGATAACTGATTGATAAGAAAGGAGATCATCATTATCACCATTATCCACTTGTTTATTCCAGGTCATTGGAATTCTTCATATATGGTGCACAGTGTTCCTTCAGAACTAAAGGTAGAAGGTGGTTCTGTGGCTGTGAGTGGAGTGACTCAGGTAGGTCCAGCGTGGACGGGTGATGGGGTAGCCTGAAACCAGGCTGCAGGGGCAATTTGTCCCGTAGACTGAATCTCAAAGCATCTCTTTGGAAAAGCTAAAATCACATGGAGTGATTTGTGGCAACTCCCCCCAGTCTGCATGCTTGTAATAGAACAGAACATCTCAGATAAACAGAATGAACATATTTTGGAGAAGAATTTCAGTGCCTGGGTTTATCCTAACAGAGGCAGAGCACAGACTTGCAATCTTGGGACTAGCGCCTTCCAACCTCACAACTTGGTACTTTCTCATCCGCCACAAGATTGACTGAGGCTTCATGGCCAAGAAACTTCTGCTGGTAAGAGCCTGGCCTCAAAACAGGAAAATCTTAGCCGTGAGAAGTGCTTGTTTGCTGTAGAATTTTCTCCCATTACAGGGGTCTGAATAGTGGAAGAGTTCTCTCTAGTGACCACAGCTGGTGCCACTCTGTCAGACACACAGCAACGTTCTTCGTGTCTTCTTCGTGACGCTGTCATGAGATGTGAGTGCGATACTGTGAGTGGCATCTCAGTCGGGACATGGGATGACACAGAACTGCTAGGCAGTGCTGTTCTGCAGTTACTGACTAGTATGAAAATGATGAGAAGGACAATATGAGCAACAAGACCAACACCAGCAGAGGGCATTTTCCCTGAGCCCCTCCCATGGGCTCACTGTGCTCCAGGCTTGAGAGAGATGTATATATAAAATCTCATTTAATTTTCGCAATACCGACGTAGGGTGTCTTCATTTCTAGATGAAGGCAGAGAGACTCCACACAGCTGAGTAACTCGCACGAGGTCAGCAGCTGTTGAGTGCCGGGTCAAGGCCTGGAACCCAGACCTCATCGACTTCAGGGCATGCACTCTCTCCCCTTGCTGCACTGGCTCTTTTTCTAGTCTGTGCAGTGTTTATTATTACATGTCAAGTTCAATTAGCCTTCAGCTATTGAAGCCTCATAATATGTCTGCCTAATTTATTCTTGCTTTTAAAATTTGATCCTAGGGATTTTTACACGTCTGTGTATTCCTTTGGGTGGAAGGCGAGAAGTACAGTCTGGGCTGTGGCTGGGGCGCAGGGGCCCCCGGGTGGCTGGGGCTGCAGACAGAGCTCCGGGAAGATGTCTGGTGATGTAATCCTTCTTGGGTCCCAGGTACCAGTGCTGGGGCTCTCCTCCCAAATCACATCATTCTTGCTGGAGCCCAGGAAAGAAGAGAAAGTTCCACCTTGGGAGAGCTGGCAAAGACAGTAATGTTCCTGCTCAGTCCATTGCATATGGGCCAATCCAGCTTTTTCTTGGAGGAGGGCTTAAGATTGAGTTTCTGAGTGAGTCTAACCCAGACCTTTTGTGCATTTATGGCCGTGAGAAAAATGGAAGAGATGGAATTTTTTTTTAAGCTCCCCGCTGACTCCCTTAAAAAGAAAGAGATCCTGGCACTGTTGAGTGTCAGAGTCACAGATTTATCCTTCCCTAAGTAGTCTCCGTCTCCTGCCTCCACCTCCAACCCTCCAGTGCTCCGATTTTAGAGACAACTCTCACAACGGTTTTGAGTCTCCTAAAGTGCAGGTCTGCTGGGCTGGGCGCCCTCCCTGGGCTGTCGGCCAGACTCCCGAGCCAGGGTGTGCTGCGGCTTCCTCTCCCCCCCCGGCAGGTGCACAGGGAGCAGACAGGATGCTGCTGGGCCCGTGGGGCAGGTCTCCGTTTGCCCTGGGGCAGGCTGAGGCTCACCTCTGGAGCAGACCTAAAATCTTCAAATGTTCCCCCTTGGTCCTCTTTTTTTTAAAGAAACGGCTTTATTCTGGTTTCCACCTATATCCTCTAATGCTTTTCACGCAGAGGGTTCAAAAGTATAAAGAACCCTGTGTGTCTACCCACAGGCACAGGCACACAGAACCAACTCGGCCCCTCCACCCCCTGCTCCCCGCCCTTGACCGCTGCAGATCCAGCCTCAACGCCTGAGGCGCTGCCTTAGACCTGAAATGCCCTGGCTTTCTCCTCTCCCGGTGCCGTGGAGGCTGCGCTGCCTCTGTGCTCGGGACGCCTCCCCGAAGCCGAAGCCGAGATATCCTCACACCTGCCCGGGCCTCTGCAGGACCTGCCTTCTCTGCCATCAGCAAAGGAAAGGTGTTCACAGGTGGGTTTTTTATAAATTCTGCACCATCGGGTAGAGTGAGTTGCATACTTTCACATCCATTAGAGGCAAAGCAGGAGTAGGATGAAGGATTGAAATTTAAACGGTCACAATTTGGTCAACTTCCGACCCGGGGGAGGATCAGGGCAGAGTGGATACCAGGGTCGGACAAGGCTCGTGGAGACGTCTGTCTTTGCCCCTGGGAGCTCCAAGGAGGTTCTAGAAAGTGCTTCTGTTCTTTGTTGCTGCCTTTATAGGACTCAGATCACATTGGACTTACAGGGACTCTTCAGGCCTGTAGGAGGTGGTTGTCTCAGAAATGCCTTTGCTCGTGTGGTGCACTTGAATTTCCCATGTGTAGGAGAGTCATTCACTTGTAGTTCGCCCCCACGCTCTGGTCAGGAGCACAACCAGCGTCAGGGCACCCACAGTGTCATCGTGAAGGGAGGGTCCGGCAGGGCCTGGCCCTAGTCCGAAACACGGCTAGGTGAGCTTGGACCATCTTTGGCCTTCAGAGCAGCGTTTAAAGAGTATGCTGGGCCACGAGGACCACCCTGTGTGGTTTGATGAGTCTCTGGTGGGTTTTTTTTAGCACATAAATGAAAAAACATCACTTCATAAAAAGAAAAAGAAAAACTCTACTTTACAGCATACTGATTCTCAACCATAATTTCCCTGGTTGGAAATAAAGATGCGACTGGTACCAGGAGACTCAGTTTCAGGGACACGCAGAACATGAGGTTGTTAAGGAAGAAACCAGAGGGAGTCAGTCTGGCAAGAGGTGAAAACACAGACCCGTGAGAGCCTGACACCAGTCTTGAAGTTTCTGAGACTCACTTGTACTCTGGAGACGTCCCGTCCAGCCACTTCCATTCGTTTTCCTGCTCTGAGTCAGTGAGGCCAATCCAGTGGCTGTCTCTCCCCACCATCTGCTTTTTTATCCATTGCTGAAAAGAAAACCCAGAGACAGTGCATTACTATTTCTTGAATGGGTGTCTGGGGGACTTTCCTTCAACATTTATAAAAGAAGGACAGTTTACAGGATGTTTGTCAGGACGTGCGCACTGCCTTTGCTGACCTCTTTTTATTGCACTTGTTCTGCACTGTTTTGAAAACTTTTTTCCCCCTCTTTTGAGTTTGTAAGTGATATTAAGTGATGTTCTTTCTCCACTAGACTATCCAGACCACTCAGTGAACCCTGCCAGGCTCCACCCCCATCCACCACTGGCCCTCCCGTGTCCCAGTAACAGTAACAGCCATGGCACTAATGAGCTCTTCTTCTGGGCTGGGTCCCACAGCCAGCGTGTCCCATGTAATGTGTTTTTGAGCTGTTACAGCCACCAACCTAAGAAAGATGGTGAGAGGCTGAGCTGGGATTAGGCCCAGGTCTGTAGGTCCTGAAGCCCAGGTGCCTAACCACCATCCTCTGGATGCTCATTCCCCATCAGTTACTGTGGAAGCATCTGTTTTCAGGGTATGTCTGCCAGAGATGCTTCAGGAAAAGGGAGGAGGCCACTGAACAGTGTGGCAGGAAAGAAAGCACTGGTATTGCTGCGAGATGAGCCTTGGTTTCGCTCAGCTCTGCATTTACTTGTCTCACAAATTAATCATTTAAACTTGGCAGAGCCTCAGTTTTCTTATCTGTAAGATGGGGATAATATTACCCATAGGCTACAGGGTTGTTGTGAGGTTTACAGGAGAAAATGCCCCGAATGGGGCCGGGCACACAGTAGGGGCCTGGTGGGGGTCACTGTCATTATCACGTGCAGGCTCGGCACTGCCTTTCCTAACCGTGCTGAGGCCACGTGTCTGGTTCCCTGCACCCCACGCCACTCCTACAGGAGTCATGGCTCTTTGCCTCTCTCCCCAGGGGCCTGGTGCCGCCCACAGGCTTCTTTCTTAGAGTTACGGCTCTTTTGAAAGCCACTGGGAAGATCCACACAACTCCAGGCTTAATAAAAAGCAAGATCTTCCAGGTGGAAGCAAAAGGACCTAATTCCCACAGCAAGAACATTTCTTGTCACTGGAGGAAGCCCACATCTCTGTAACATGGCCTTCTGTGTTGATGTGACAATGAATGCTCGATGTCTTTGACTCCCCCATAAGCATGCACTGCCCAGACGGAAACAATCTTTAAATGACAGTTTTCCCCAACGATAAGCGTGCTGCCAACATACCTGTTCTTCTCTCGAGTTTATGAAAACAAGGTGTGAGGACCTCTCTTCACAGAAAAGTTTTGCATCCTCAAAAATTTCTTTCTCAACCGAAAAATAGTAGCATTTGTCCGTGAAGTTCTTCCAGTGAGGCGGGCAGCCTAGGAATGCAAAGTTTAAAAATACTGATTAAAACACACACACACACACACACACACACACACACACACAGAGAGAGAGAGAGAGAGAGAGAGAGAGAGAGAGAGAGAGAGAGAGAGAGAGAGAGAGAGAGAGAGAGAGAGAGAGAGAGAGGGAGAGAGAGAGAGAGAGAGGGAGGGAGAGAGAGAGAGAGAGATATCACTGTGGCTTTCCTCAGCTGTGGCTGAGACCACACCATGGCCCTGGTTGACCGTGACTGCCATTTGCGGACATGTGGGAGCAGAGACCAGTTCAGGGAAGCGGCCTACAGAACACACAGTAGTTAGAACGACATAATCTGGAAAGTATCCACACTGGGTCTTTGTTCCTCTGCGTCTGGATCAGCCTTCACAATGACAGAAATAACAAGCAGCCGCAGGCACAGATGTTCTGCGTCAGCCTGGAATCACATGGAACCTATAAACAAGTGGCTGGGAGAGCCCAGGACCAGCACTGGGCTCACAGAACCAAGACGGCTACGTTGTACTGAAGGAAATCGAGTGGAATCGCGTGTGGGTCAAAGGAGAGGAAAATAGGCCTGGATGCAAACCCAGCATTTAGGGTTTTACCAAAGGTTTCATTACCAAAGGACTAGAAGGCAGCGTGATACCCTCTCACAAAGAAACGCGATCTGGGCTGCAGCAACGGAAAGTTCCATCTGCGTGTTAACTCAGGGAGGTGATGTCCGTCCCAGGTGAAGGGCACCGAATGGGGACAGGATGGGTCGGGGGTGGCCAGCCTTGGGGTCCCCCAAAGGGAACGTTTGGGACGAGTGTGTTCCTGAGGACCTGACTCAGCTAAATAAACAAGCGCTGGAGAGCCTGGGCTGTTTGCAGAGAACACATGTGCCTGAGCGACGCCCCTGGCGCCGGGGCCTGCCCCCCACGATGCCTCCGCTGCCAAATGAAACCGGGTGTAGGGGCGCCGCTGGGGGCCGCCCACCGCGAGCACGCCCCGCCCGCCCGGGGCCGACACTCACCGTTGGCCTCGGGCGCGGCGGTGGGCTCGCTCTGCAGGGCCAGGGGCGCCGCCGCCCCCGCTGGGCCCGGGGGCCCCGGGGGCCCCTTGGGGCCCGGCATGCCTGGCACCCCAGGCAAGCCCGGGAGCCCCCGTGGCCCGGGCACCCCAGGCTCCCCCACGGTGCCCTGCAGTCCCTGGAAGCCAGGGGGGCCCTGGGGGCCCGGGAGTCCATCCTTGCCCGGTGGGCCCGGAGGGCCTGGGTCCCCGCTGGGGCCCTGAGGGCCGGGCTTCCCGGGGGACCCGCGGGAGCCTTTGGGGCCCTGCAAGCCCTTGGAGCCTTTGCCGCCGCGCTCTCCAGGGGGGCCGACTGGCCCGACTGGGCCCCTCTCACCGGCGGGGCCCGGCGGCCCGGGCTCCCCCTTCTCTCCTTTCTGTCCCTTGTTGCCAGTGGGACCTGGGGGGCCCTGCTGCCCTCGGTCGCCTTTTGGACCCCTGGGGCCAGGAGGACCTAAAACATAAAAAAAAAACACAAATGGTTATTACCAGGGTGGGAAGAGATCAATTGGGAGTTGGAGATTTGCAGACACTAACTACTATATATAAAACAGATAAACAAGTTTCTACTGTATAGCCCAGGGAACTATATTCAGTATCTTGCAGTAACCTATAATGAAAAGGAATATGAAAACAAATATATGTATATATTTGTATGACTGAAACATTATGCTGTACACTAGAAAGTGACACAACATTGTAAACTAACTATACTTCAACTAAAAAAAAAAAGACAAATGGTTTAAACATGAAATCCTCGATGCCACTGGTCACCTGGGACTGTTCTGTCACCAGCAGAAAGGCTGTGCAGGTTGGGATGGGGACGCCCTCCTACTTATTTGCTCTTTTCATTGATTTGACAAATACTAATGACCTGTCCTATGACAGGCACAATGTAAGGTATGGGATACGGAACTCAACTGGGCCAAGAAGAAGCCATCGAGTGTTGAGAGGCACTGTCCTGTAATCCTCTCCTGGCACCAGCCCAGCCTCTGCTCTCTGCTGCGTCCTCCCCCGGCACTCCTGTCCCCTCCACCAGTGCTGCGGGAACACCGCGGTCCTCAGGGCCCGAGCCTCCCCAGGGGCCAGCTCAGAGGGGTGGGGGTCTCTGTGGGAGGTGCTCTTGGGGCCAGGGCTGAGGGGGGTCTTTTCATTTTTACCCCAGTGAGTATAACAATGCAAACAGGGCTGGTGGACTAGAGGGAAAAACAAGTGGATCATCTGATTGGCAAGGGAGAAAGAAAGACACCATTTTCCACCAAAGGAGGAAAAAGCAGTGCCCCCTAAAAAAGGCAGGGAGGGGGCTGGGGGAAGGAAGGCAAACGCTTGCTCATCCCTTCTGTTCCAGAAGGAAGCTCACTTAACATGCGATTGTTTTTCCTCTAAGTTCTCAGGCATAACCAGGATGTCACACAGATACACCACTACCAGGATTTGTACGGTAAATGACAGTCGGAGGTCCTTTCACATACATTATGTTACATCTATCACACAGTATTCCCACAGCTCATCTGAGGACACGCAGGACCAGAGACACCAAGCTCTTTGTTCAAGGTTACTCAGCTACTCGGGTCAGATCTATACAGGGGAGTAAGATATGGACAGTCATCATCTGGTGGTGGACCTGGGACAGGAATTCAGGGCTTCTCATGTAGAAATGAATGCATCTTGGAGGACACTGTTCTCAAATATTCTGCTTTGCAGAATCTTAGAGATTCTGAGATCTCACTATTCTATACAAGTAAGTGTAACAGTCTTCATGTTCTTATTCTTCCGACAGAAGCAGAGAGCCTTTCAGGCTGGCAGGCAGCGGTGCTGGGAAGATGAGGGGTCGGTGGGACTCCCACACTCAATGTTTGGCTCGACCCATGTGGCAGGGCGTTGTATTCCCTCCAGAATTCCACCGACACACAACTCTCTCTTCCCCTCCTGACATGAATCCAAGACCTCCCTTACTTGGGGTGACAGCTTTTCATTAATCATATTTCTTTCTGGGGTCTGGTGGTTAATGGTATTCAGCTATTTCCCTCTGAAATGAAGTGTCCTTGAGTGTCCCCACCCATCCCACATAGAACTGTGGCTTATTTTAAGAACAGCATAAAAACATGGACTCCCGCAGTCAACACAAAATACCAACACGCTAATTTCCAGATCTTGTGAAAGAAGGGAATAAGGAGCTGAGAGAAGCAAAACAAAAAGACAGCCTACGGAATGGGAGAAAATATTTGCAAAAGATGAGACTGACAAGGGCATAATTTCCAGAATATATAAACAGCTCATACAACTTAATAAGAAAAAAACAACCCAATCCAAAAGTGGGCAGAAGACCTAAACAAGCAGTTCTCCAATGAAGACATACAAATGGCCAATAGGCATATGAAAAAATGCTCAGTATCACTAATTATCAGAGAAATGCAAATCAAAACTACAATGAGGTATCACCTCACACCACTGAGAATGGCCATCGTTAAAAAGCCCACAAACGATAAATGCTGGCAAGGCTGTGGAGAAAAGGGAGCCCTCCTACACAGTTGGTGGAAATGTAGTTTGGTACAGCCATCACGGAAAACAGTTTGGCGATTCCTCAAAAAACTCAAAATAGACTTACCATATGATCCAGCAATCCCACTCTTGGGCATATATCCAGAAGGAATGTTAATTCAAAAAGATACATGCACTCCAATGTTCATAGCAGCACTATTTACAATAGCCAAGACATAGAAACAACCTAAATGTCCATAGACAGATGACTGGATAAAGATGTGTCATATTTATACAATGGAATACCACTCAGCCATAAAAAAGAATAAAATAATGCCATTTGCAGCAACATGGAAGGACCTGGAGATCGTCATTCTAAGTGAAGTGGGCCGGAAAGAGAAAGAAAAATGCCATATGATATCACTTATATGTGGAATCTTAAAAAAAAAAAAAAAAGGACACAAATGAACTACTTATTTATAGCTTAGATATTTGATTTTTTTGAACATGTGTAAGCACATCTGACTGTCCTTTATGACTGGATTACCACATTCTGTTGATTCTTATTTTGTGGTTGGCTTTACTCCTTTGATAACTGTAAGTTTAAAAAGCTGAAGCTCTAATCTGTTCTTAGAAACAATGATCAGTACATATATGTAAACTAAAAAAAAACTGTGCAGTATATTATATATATGTATTTACATGCAATATATTGTATATGTGCAATTATACCTAGTAAAGCTAAAAAATTAATTAATTAAACTAACAAACAAACATAATTACCTCCCTCCCCCCGCGGCAGGGAGGAGGGATAGGCCCTTTCCGTGGCCAGCGATGGGGTTCGCAGAGTGGGCTCTGCACCACTCAGCCTGTCCTCAGCTGCTTAGCACTTAACATTTTCGTAAATTTAAGCAAGTTCCTTAAGCCTCTCTAAGCCTTAGTTTCCTCATCTATAAACTGGCGATGACTTTCTAAGTACCTGCCTTACAGAGTGGGTGTCAGGACTCAAAAGGATAGTTTGTGAAAGGCTCTCATTACACTCACACTCAATATTAGCTGATAGAAATAATCAGAACAGTGGAAACAAGAACTAATTTAAAGCCAGGCTCTGAGTCTTCAACTATGAGCTTTTCATACACTTCCTTAGCTGACAAGCCACACCGTTCATAAACTAGTTCAGGAATTCCATTGTCAAAGAGACATTAACAATTAAACTCATGGAATAATAAAACTATGAAATTTATAGCTAGAAAATACTCAGAATACCATGATAAGATTGTCTAAGGTATTACCACTTCAAGAGACGTTTAGAAAGCTCTTATTTTATGAGTTTGCACTTCTCAGCAAATGTGCCCTCATTCTGAATTTAGGTTGGGAAAGAATAGGGGAAAAAAAAAGAAATCAAGCGCCGAAGAACTTTCTTATCATTTGAAAGCCCACCCCTCATTCAGAGTATGACTCACACCTACAGTATCTCTGACCAGCACTGTCCGGCCGGTCTGGACTCAGGGTGCACAGATTGTCCAGGGAAGCCATTATATTTTCAGGCAATACCAATTTTTAAAAGGAACGTTCTATAAAACCAAAATTTATCTTTAATGAGTACCCACTAGTCTTTGTTTCACCCTCAGAGTGCCTCAGATGTCACTGAAAATCTCTTCCACATGATAGCCTTTTAAATAGTTGTAGACAGCTGCCTTGCTCCCCACCAAGCAGTCTCTCCTATAGGTTAAAGTTCCTGGGTCCTTCAGTCCTTCTTCACAGCACGTGGTTTCTAGACCCCAACATCCTGGTCATGTTTTTCTGAGCATGCTGGTCTGTGAGCGCCCCTGTTGAGAGGGGCTCCCTAGCATACACTCCTCCAGGAGTGGTTTTGCTGAAGGGAGTAAGATATCACCTCCTTCATCTTGGATATCATATTTTCATTAATACAGTCAAAGATCACATTAGCTTCCCTAGCAAACACATTTAGTTGCTTACAGTCAACCAAAACCCTCATGCTTTTCATACACACCTTCTCCATCTACGAGCAGGTTTTTCTACATCTTCCTTGTCTATTTCATTCTGTTGCCACCTCTCTACTGTTCCAGCTTCTCCAGATCACATTGGATTATGATTCTATCACTCATTAGTTAGTCTACAGTTTCATGTCACATAAGTATTGGATTACGGTCATCCACATCTTCCTCCAGGCTCCCAGGGGCTCATTAACTATCAGTCTTTATACTCAGTCATTCAGCTAGTATGGCAGCCGCATCCTAGGGTGATTCCCAATGACTCATGTCCTTGTGATCCATTCCCCTTAAGTATGGAACCTGTAATTTGCTTCCAGTCAATAGGAAATGGCAAAGGTGATAGGATGTGACCTAGTCATTCCCTTGACTAGGTTACACTCGATAAGACTCTGTCTTTGCAGTCTGGAGTGAGAGAGACTCTCTTGCTTGCTTTGAAGAAGCTACAGTATTTTGAGATGGCCACATGACAAGGGACTGGAGGTGGCCTTTAGAAACTGACAGCAAAAAAGAAAACAGGAACCTCAGTCTTACAGTCCAGATTACAAACAGATGAATCCTGCCAAGAACCTGAGGGAGTGTGGAAATGGATCGCTCCCCAGTCAAGCCTCTGATGCAACCACTGGCCCTCACTGAGACTGCAGCCTGGTGAGACCCTGAGCAAAGGATACATCTAAGCCGTGCCCAGATTCCTGACCACAGAGACTGTGAGATGAGAAGTGGGTGCTGGAAGCTGCTGAGTTGGTAGTAATTTGCTTGCAGCACAGAAAACTAATGCAACCAATAAACCCATCCAACTAGGGTCTAATCCAGCAGTGATTGCTCCATCTTGTTCTTGAGGGTATCATGGCCAAGTGCCTTGGTGAAATCCAAATATGCTATTTTTTCATTCTTCTAGTTTAAATGATAAAATAACTCTGTTAATGTGAGGAAATAAGATTAGGTTCACCTGCCTTATTCTTCGTGACCCCATTCTGATGATGATTGCTTTCCTGAAAGCTCAAAAGTTATCCTTTTAATAACCTCTCCTCAAATATTTCTTGGGCTTGAAGACAAATGCCCCAGTCTACATAGTGTGTAGAATCTACCCATATCGCCTTTTTGAAAATCAGGATTACATTTGCTTGTAGCCCTTGATGCCCTAAAATTCTCTTGATTTTAAGCTACCCAAGGGCAAAGGTCATCCGGTCTTCTCTATATACCCTAGAGTGCTGAGCACAGCAGCTTGCAGACGGCACGTGCGACTTTAAAGCCTGTGAAGACAGTTCATGACTGAAAGGACTGTTCATACATGGTTGCTGCAAAGCTTCACAAATAGACTTCATCTGATACAGGCTTTCAATTTATAGGGATGACCAGGATGTGGGTAAAACTCAGATTCTATATGTAAGTCATGGCCTTACAGTTACTGTGATGACCAACCATCCATCTGCTCTGATACTTGGAAATAGGAATCTCTTAATGGTAACTCCATGACACACAAAAATTAATCTTCCTTCCAAAGGAGCCGACTTTATAATGGCATTGAAATAGCTAGGCACTGGGGAAATCCAAATTAACCAACCTTTTATCCAACAAATATTTAATGACATGCCTCTGAGCACTGTCCACAATTTCTTAGTTCCACTTCCTTTCAAGACATGGAGCTTAGTTCCCCTCCCCCTTGGGTATGGGATGGACTTAGTGACCTGTTTCTAAAGAAGAGACTATGATGGAAGGGATGGTATGTGACTTCTGAGGCTCAGTCATGAAAGGCTTCCTTCCTGCTCTTTCTCTTGAATCGCTTGCTCTGGAGGCAGCCAGCTTCCATGCTGTGAGGACACTCAAGTGATTTCACCTGGTGAGGAATCAAGGCTTCCTGCCAACAGTCAACAAGCCAAGAGCCATGTGAGTGAGCCATCTAGGACCAAATCCTCCGCCCCTGTGAAGGCTTCTGATGACTACAGCCCTGGCCAATCTTAACTATAACCTCATGAGAGACACTGAGCCAGAATTACCCAGCTAAGCCGTCTTGAATCCCTGATCCACAGAAACTATGAGATAATAAATGTTTGTTATTTCAAATGCCATAAGTTTTAGGGTTATTTGTTATACAGCTGTAGATAACTAATACAAATGTAAATTCAGAATTCTCACTTACCTTGTAGTATTGTAAAATTCTTGATGAGCTGACCGTGCTTGGAATCTACCAGCTTCATTTCTTCCATAATCACTGACAAGTTGGCCACTTCAGTGTCTAACCTTGACCTCATCATATCTTGCTGCATCCTGAGAGAAACAGAATCCAAACGGATGTTGGCCAGCGTGTTATTCAAGGAGGTCAGATCATCCGTGTGTTTGGTCAGCGTATCTGTGCACGTGGTCCTGACTTCATTCAGGTTGCTGGTCAGCGTCCGCAGGTGGTGGGCCGTGTAGCTAATGTTGCTGATGATGTTCACAATATCCGACTCGAAGACCTGGAAGCGCTCCTCCAGCTGGCTGAACTTGACAGCCGTTCTGTTCTCCGCATCCCTGTGTACCTCCTGCAGGTCTTTCAGGTTCTGCTCGTTGGCTTGGGAGGCCGTGGTGATGTTGTCCATCTGCCCTGCGAATGAGCTGAGCTGGCCATTCATATCCTCCAGGGTGTCGTTGTTGGCTTTGGCCAAGGCAGAGTTATTGGCAGCCAGCGTCTGCAAGCTCTGCACTTTCTCCTTCAGCCAATCCGTGTCCTTCTTGGCTTGAAGGAAAACCTGCTGCAGGTTTTGGAAGTCGTTCTTGATTCGCTGGATCGCCTGGCTCGTGTCGTCCACGGAGCGCTGCAGGTTCGTGATGAGGTCCCTCTGCTGTACCTGGGTCAGGTTCAGGTTGTTGAGGTTCATGACGACCACGCTGTGAGAATACATCTGGGTCTGCAGGCTGCCCTGCAGCACGCTCGTGTCTTGCTGCAGGTCCGTGACGTAGCCGTTATATGCCTGGAGGGTTTTGTTTACAGTGGTGATGAGGAAAGAGTTATTCTCCAAAGTTTCTTTCAGTTGACTCTGCTGGTCCACCAGTGCATCCCCGCTTGCCTGCAGCTTCTCCAGCGTATCTTTGTTCTTGCTGGTCTTCTCTGTAATCTCGCGAAGCTGCTGACGAAGATCTAGAATGTCTGATCTGAAGGTGGAGAGTTCTGAGTTGGTGCTTAGAGCTTTCTTCCCAGTCTGGTCCCCTGGAATAAGACATGTGTGTTACTCAGATGAGTGGGATGGAGAAGTGCTTGGGTGAGGTTACAGATCCCAAAGAGACTTAACTGGAATGCACTCAATTTCAGATATAAAACTTGTGGGATACGCAGACTATTCTGCCTGGAATCCACATCCCTGTTAAAACCAGGTCCTCGGAAATTGGAAAGGGTGCTGAGTACTAGGACGGACTAACTTGGGTGAACACTTTTCTCAGGGAAGGAGGGGGGGAACTTACCAGCTTCTAGAGCACTGGGCAGGGTGTCAAGAAAAAAAATAACCTACTGTTTATTAAATTCACCAAAATTCCTTTTTAAAAAAATGGGAAAAAAATCATGGGATAAGAATAGGCTTGAATCTTTTATTTTTAAAAATTAACTCCTACTCTTCTATGCAGTTTAAAATATTTCAAATAGAAATTTACTGAGCATTTTATAAAAGCCTTTAATAAACGGTATTTGTGGTTCTTTTTTGATCAGGATTGGTCTTTAGGTTTTAATTGGCACAAAACAGTGTTTTGGAAGGGGGAGGGGATTTCAACTCCAAAATTAGCCTTAACTTTTAAATTTTAAAGTCTTTGAGTTAAATCATGAGAAGAGATTCAACGCACAACATAAAAGTTTAACACACTGATTGCCACTTCACACAAATCTGGGTGACAGTTGTGTTAATGTCTTTCTGGGTGAATGTGAGTTGACAACAATGTCATTTAAAAAGCTGTGGTTATTTATACGAAGTAGAGTTAGGGGATCCAACTTAATAGTTCACTCTCATTGCAGATTACCTAATTTTTTCAGGTCGCTCTCCACTGCTGTGAGCTTGTCATCATAGGTTTGGCGAGATGTCTCCATGCCACCTGTAACATTGTCCATTTTCTCTACAACTAAGATTTGGAAATCAATGCATTAATACACATACCTGCTCATATTTTATCTTTCAGTTTCAACAACAGATCATTTCATTACAGAATAAAGGAAACAGAGTGAAACAAAAAGTATAAATGAAATCAAATATAGAGAAAATGCCATTCTTTTAGAAAAATGTGTAACGTACTTGTCGTAAACCCCGGTGGTAGTTTACTTGGTTGGGAACTGTATGTTCTTAACTGTTCTCGTGGTTCTGTACTGTCTTGAAGGTTTTAGAAACTGTCTGGCATTCATTTTAAATTTTTTTGTATTACAGAAGTCCTCAATCTGTATTATTTTTTATATTAATTTCCACAGGTGGAGGTTTAACACTTAATTATTTATAAAATTTCATCATTCATCAGACTCCCTTCCATTCTTGGCAGGTGTGATTCACTTATCTGGAAGTAGATTCCACAGCAAAGAACATCTAGCTCAAGTCTATGCATATAGTCGTTGTAAAAGGGATGCAAAGTCAAGCGTATTTGCTGTCATGAGTTCACCACAGAAGCTTGAAAATCTGCTTCTCCTTAGTGACATGTGAATCTGTATTTTGTCAGTTCACAAAAAAAAATGCCTAAGTAAGGTTTCCAAATAATAATTTACTAAGAAGACTTTTTTCGGCATTTTCCTGATGGTGCATGATAAGGAAAGTCAGTGATGTAGTGTTAAATTAAAGCCACTGTTCTTTTTCATTCTCAGAAGGCAGTGATTCTCTATGGTTATGGACTTAAGTTTATCATTCTAAAATGTCTAGGAGTTGTCTCCTAAGGCAAAAGAAACAAAAGCAAAAATAAACAAATGGGACCTAATTAAACTTAAAAACTTTTGCACAGCAAATGAAACTACTGACAAAATGAAAAGACAACCTACTAAATGAGAGAAAATATATGTAAATGATATGAACCATCGGGGTTAATATTCAAAACATATAAACCACTCATACATCTGAATATCCAAACAACAAACAAACATTTAAAAAATGGGCAAATGGAATAGACATTTTTCCAAAGAAGATACAGAGAAAATGAGAAAATGCTCAACCTCACTAATTATCAGAGAAATGCAAATCAAACCCACAATGAGATATCACCTTACACCTGTCAGAACGGCTGTCATCAAAGTCTGCAAGTAACAAATGTTGGCGAGGATGTGGAGAAAAGGAACCCTAGTATATTGCTGATGGAAGGGTAAATTGGTACAACCACTATGGAAAACAGTATAGAGGTTCCTCAAAAGACTAAAAATAAAACTACTTTTTATCCAGCAATTCTAGTCCTGGGTATATAGCCATAGAAAATGAAAAACACTAATTTGAAAAGATACATGCACCCCAATGTTCATAGCAGCATTATTTACAATAGCCAGGATGTGGAATCAACCTAAGTGTCCATCAACAGAAGAACAGATAAAGAAGCTGTGGCATATATATACAATGGAAAACTACTCAGCCATAAAAAGAATGAAATTCTGCCATCTGTAAGAATATGGATGAACCTAGGGTATTATGCATAGTGAAATAAGACAGAGAAGGATGAATACTGTATGTTATCATTTATATTTGGAATCTAAAAGATATAACAAATATATATAACAAAAGAGAAACAGACTCACAGATACAGAGAACAAACCAGTGATTACCAGTGGGGACAGGGAGGCAGGGAAGAGCAAGACAGGGAGGGGATTAAGAGATACAAACTACTATGTAAAGAATAAGCAAGGGACATAATGCACAGCACAGGGAGATACAGCCATTATTTTGTGATAACTTTAAATGGAATATAATCTGTAAAAATACTGAGTCACTATGTTATACGCCTGAGACTAATATAATATTGTGGGTCAGCAACACTTCAATAAAAAGTAAAGATAGAAAAAAATAAAGTACACAAAATGAAACAATGAAAATAAAATATAAAGTGTCTAATAAGAGTGTTTTTCTCCAGAAGTGACTTTTGTGAGATCCAGCCTCTAGCAGCTTGGGATGAAGTCGGATCATCTTTCTTGGTATCCACAGCTTTTTTAAAAGAGCGACTCATTTTTTTTTTTCAAGCATGAATATGCTTTGTCTCTGACTTGGGAGCCAGTGGATCCCGTCTCTTTTATTCATCCTGTGTTCCACCCACGCAGGACTATGTGAGAAGATTCTCCTGGCTTCCAGCGGGAAGCAGGAGTCCATCCCCACGTGTCTGCGTGACCTGAAGTGACCCACCCTCCCTGGAGAAGCGGCCTGGCCATAACGACCTGTGTGCCTCACACCAGATGCTCTTTCTCCCCCCAGCCTTTCCCTGTGTGGTTCTCCCCGCCCAGAAGTCTCCTCCCCGGCCTCTTCCCCAAGCTAAGCCCTCCTCGCTCTGCAAGGCTCAGCGCGTCCCGTCCTGTAGGAAACCTTTGCTGAAGGGCCTCGAGGGGCCTCTCTCCCTGTTATAGGACTCAGTCCCTGGGCTGTCATGGCTTCTCTACTCTGAGGCCCCTCAGGGTAGGAAAACCTGTGTTGGTTTTATCTCCAGCTCTTAGCTCAGTGTGTGGCACGTAGTAGGGTGTTTATCACACATTTATTTATTAAGTCACTTACTTAAGTCAGTGAGACTGCCTGCTAGCTACCGAGGCCTGTGGGAAAAATCGGCTGAGTGGGTTATGCAAACAAACCTACCCAGGGAAACCTCAGGACCGGCAATGAGCATGGCATTGAGTTGAATAATGATCGCTTTTTAAAAAAATGACGATGTGACACACAGAGGTACAGTTATAATAATTTGCACCTGAGGGTCGTTTGATAGGCATGCATATTCCTAGATCCCTGGAGACTCTCAAGAACAAAATGTTTCATCTGCATTTTAGCAAAGCTACACTTAGAAAAAAATAAAATACGGAATGTTTACAACTTGAGCTTCAGTTTTGATCCTCAAATCAAAACACATGCCTCAGTCTGTCCTCAAACCACACACAGGATCTGAAGTCCTGCCCTTTTTTCCTGGAAGCCAAAGAAACCTCAGAATACGCTGGCAGGCAGTCCTTTTCTACCCTCTCTAGTTTTTCTTCCATTTTACTTCTTAAAAACACAGAATTATCATGAGAAGATAATTCAGGTTTGGGAAGAGTGGAAGGAATACATACATTCATCAAGAAAAAACCTGTTGGGTTTCTCTTTCGTGCTAGGAAACTCAGTGCCCACAAGGCCTAATGAACTGGGGACATGCACTGGGGTGTGTGTGTCTATGTTTAAGGATCTGGGTAGAAAGCTGCAAACTTTGGGACTGCAAAGCTGGCAACTTGCTACTGCATAAAAATTCCAGACCGATAGAGATCTAGGAGTAACACTTGCTGTAATAGCACACAGCATTTTCGCTGGCTTTTACTCTTAACTCATTAGCACAAATTCTCTGGAAAACAGTGGCAGAGCCATCCTCCCTCACCCGAGAGACTCCCCGTCTTTGGAGGTAGACCTCTGCTTGGAGGTGGCCTTCCCATGAGGAAAACAAACATGAAACACAGAAGGGTCACGAGCAGTCTGTTTTCTCACAGGCTCCCCTTTACTGGAAAGTGTTTCCTTGAGAACATCACGGCTTTAGGTGTTATACCTGAAGTGGGGCCCCCTCCTTCAAGGACCCTAAGCCCAGTTCTCCAGGATAATCTGACAATAATACCTTTTCTATAAAAGCACTTTGGCATCACCCCTTGGCCTGCGCTACTTCCTCCTCCTCCTCCCTCGTCTTGATTCCAACATCCTTTAAGGTCTGCTCCAAATCTCACCAGCCCACCATGCTAACTAAGCCTTCCCTGATGACTTGATCCCACACCAGTGGAATGTTTGTCTGAATGGCAATAAAAAGGGCCTCTGTTGATTGAGTGCCTATTCTTTGCAAGGTGCATCACATGACTGCTATTTTACAGATGAAAAATGTTGAGGCTCAGAGATGTTCAGTAACTTGCCCAGAGTCACACAGCTTGTAAGTGACTAAGTAGGATACCAGGCCAGGAGGTCTAACTCCAAAATCCACACTTTCTCTGAAACTCCACATTGCCTCTCATTGAGTAGTATTTCTTTTCCCTAAATATGGCTTCTTCCAAGAAAAAACCCTTCATGGGAAGGGCTATGTCTTCTTTATCCTCCCTTTACAGTCATCAACCTCAGATGTTTACCGAGCCGGATACAGAGGATACAAGAGACATGGCTCATGGCCTAGTGCCTCGTGCTCAGGACGGTCCACACTGTCCAGTTGTGGGAAACACCCCCCCCCCACACACACACACACACTGGTCCCTGAGGCCTCCCAGTAATACTAATTATGCTCCCTTGGAATGCACTCAAGACGTTTCTACCTTGAACACTATTTCAGGTTTCATTACAAAAAGACAGAAGATCTGGTTATGGGGTGTTACCCTAGATTCTAAGGGCAGCTCCACGGTGTGATCCGATGCATCTGAAAGGCTGCTTATCCAACTGTGACTGCTCCCTTGGCAGAGCTGAGCAGCAAGGCAGACATCTCCTGACTAGGAATGTGGAGTCAGGAGAGGTTCTTAATGAGAAAGATGCAGATGTCTTTTTGATCTTAAGATGGATGCCTGCTGGGCAGGACAACAGAATAGGATTTTCCTGTTCATGGAATGTTCTGGACTCACTGAACTCAGGAGGTGGCTTCTGCCGTGGAAGCTCCGTAGACACAAGATAAGAAGCCCAGGGCAGAGGGGGCACCAAGCTGTAACTGTCCAAGAACGGCCACAGCCGGCGTACTGAGCTCTCAGCAATCCTCTGACCTGTGCAAATTCTCTGGAAGGAACTTGAGTCACAGCCTAACTTGTTGCTGTGTAAGTGACAAACCAGGAGATGTAAAGAACAGTTTTGAGGAAAACACTATGGAGTTGCTTTTGCTAACTGATAAGTAAAGGAGTTTCTATTTTATTTCCTTCCAACGTCTCCTTCAGAGAAACCTCTCCTTTCACTGAATATTCTTTTTTCTCTTTCTTCCTTTTTTTTTCTTTTTAAGTGGAGAGAGTTTCTCCAGACTTCAAAGGGAGATGTGTGAAGGGAGACCTTATCTTTCTGCCTCTTACCATGTTGGGTCACCAGAATCTTATCAGCAAGAAAGAGGAATCACTGTTTAAGTAAAGAAAAAAGACATCTGGAAAATATCAGAAGTTTCATTCATTAAGGCTGTTTGAAAACCAGAATTGCACTTCGTATTCTCTTATTTTTGTCAGTAGAGGCCTGAAGGATGGGGGCCTTGATGGAGGGAAAGAGGGGCAAGAATGTCACCTTGTCCCCTCCTGTCTCTCCTTCAATCTCTCTTCCCCCTTCACCCCGGCCAGATACACCCCAGAGCAGGCCAGGTGGTCTTCAGGATTTTAAGTCTCTAGATAGGGCTTTGAGTCCCTGAGCACTGACTGCACAGAATTCAGCCCTGATCTACAATTCATCCACCCACCCATCCATCCGCCCATTCGCCCATCCTCTCATTAGTTCATTCAGTAAACTTTACTGGGTACCCAATAAGTACCATGAGGCTGGGTGCTAGTGGGAGCTACAATATATAAAAGAGAGTCTCTTGTCTTCGTGGTGCTTACAGTCTGGGTGGTGAGAGACCCACTGGCCATAAGGATACAGTATGACAGGGGCTAAGGGTGAAAAAAGATGCCGTGGGGACCAGCAGGAGGGCACTAACTCAGCTTTCAGCAGCTTCTTGCAGGTCATGTGTCTAAGGGAGACATGAAGGGAAAGTCCTGAAGAGAGAGGTGGAGAGCAAGGAAAAGGTGTTCCGGGCAAGTGGACCAACACAAGCAGACACTAGAGCCAAGAAGGGCTTTCCAGTGTCATAAAAATGGAGGAAATACCTGTTCTTTATAAACAAAGCTCCCTCCTTTGGACCTTTCTGGATAATTCTGAAGGCATAAAGATCCTAGACCTCATCTCCTTGCAGAGGTAAAAATGACAAAATATCATACAGAGGTATTTCTTCAAACCTTTCTCATCTCTCTTTACTTTCATGATATCACACGGTGCTAAGCCCTAAAGATACCTATTCAGTGGCTGTTTGATTTCAAGCATCTCTTTTATCTGAGTTCACTAGGAAAAATCATGGAGAAGTGAGTAATGACTGAAATAACCCAGTAAAGAGAGAGAGCCAGGCTGAATTACCTGGGACATAAAACACCCTCCTTTTCCCCACGAGGCTACCTCCCCTCCCCTCCCCTCCCCTCTGACCAGCCCTTACCATGATTTAATAGTCTTTCTTAACACTTGCTCTGTTAATCCTAGGTTAGATTAACTTATTACAATTGAAATAAAATGACCTGATAATTTTCCAGATTTCTATTGCCCAGATTCATCAGTCAATACAATACAGGATGCATATAATTTTCTACAAATATAGCCTTAGAAGTGGATTTAACAAGCCTTGACTATACTGAGTATTTTAAACACATTTTGCCATTCTAATGGCTAGAGCTGTAAAAATGCAGTTATGAAGAAACAAGGAACAGAGTTAGCCACTCTCTACTGGGACCAACCTTAGGACAGGTGGCTCAGTGACATCACCTTTGCTCATCTCAGTCACCTTGAACAGTGGCATTATTACTGTCACTTTACAAATAAGAAATCAGAAACTCAAAGAGGTTATGACTTATATCCAGGTTACAGAGCCACGCAGAGGGCTTAGCACGGTGCCCGGCACGCCAGCAAGCACTTAATAAACATTCCCAGTTGTGTTACAGACGGTGGACTCAAGACTCGCACGTGGACAGTTGGGCTCCAAAGCCCATTCTCATTCCAGTCCATAGTTTTCTCAGGAAACCTCTCAACACTGGGAGAGCAGTGGGAGGAGCTTCAAGTGGGAGGCAATTCCCTTTGAACCTTTCTGTCCCCAGGTCAAACCTCAGGGGCCAGGAGCAGAGAAGGGACCGTGTGGGAGTTCTCCGCTGTGAATCTGTCAGCTCTGAGGAAAGACAGCTGAGAAGTGAAGGTTCAGAGGAGAAGCAGACCCCATGTCTGCCTCTTGCTGAAACCAGACATGTCTCTCTCACATGTCTTTGTGAGGCTTTCTGAGGTTTGTAAAAAGGTTTATGTAGTTCATGATTCTGAATCAGGACACCTTCTACCTCTGGCGTCTGGAATGGGGTAGGGTCGGGGGAAGGGGGCGGTACCCACCAATACATTGTCTCCAAGCCTGGAGGATTCAGGCAAAAATCCTCCACTGACCTTAAACTGGACACATTGAAAGGATGCCTGACGTCCCATAAAGTAGAGCTGAGGCGGTGGTGCCGCCTCTGGGTTTAATTTCTGCAGGGCGATATTCTGATGGAGCTACATGGACAACAGGGGCCACAGTGAATGCACTGAGGAGAAAAAAGGGAATTAGTCGGCCAGTCCCTGGGTGAAGGAAGTCCTGTCTCCGAGATCTTATCCTCTGTTGATACAGTTTTCCTGTGTGCTGACTCCAGGGCTTTTGTAGGGCCTCTTGGAGATAAGATGAAAAGAGATGAAGGAAGAGGGAGTATCTGCCAATAAGTAGGGAAGAGCAACCAAGAGGAAAAATCTTTTTAACTCACAGAGGACCATTATTATTGCTGACACGACTCAGAAGGGATGGCGGCTTCCCTCGTCTTAGACCCACAGCTGCAAGAAGCTCAAGACACGAAGATGGGGTTTATGACGGTTCTAAGTTTTGCCTCTGAGTGGCATTAATGAAATGCTTCATACTTGCAAACGTACTTGTTTTCTCAGGCTTCAATTAACAAAGGGAAAATTGCTATTAGGAAGGAAAAAGGAACGTGCTTACCTTTGTATCCCAGAATGGCTACTGTGATTGTGAGCAAGGCACACAAAATGTACAACAGTATGATAGAAAACTTCAGTGCCCAGTTATTTTTACATTTGGTACATTGTGTTCCTTCCTGAATACCTGTAAGGAAAGTCAGATTTTAATAATAGTAACCTAAAACACCATTTCAAAGTATCTTTTTTGCACTTTGGTTCAAATACTAGAACTAAGAATGGTTTTTACATATGCCTTACTACAGGATGAGGGGTATTTTAAAGTCAAATATACTCACCACTTGTGCAACACCATATGTTGTTATAAATGTATTTAATGACTTGAAAAGAGCACAGAACTTTGTCTCATAGAATAGTTTCAAATCATATTCCATTACGATAATTATAATTTTAATAAAAATCTCTACATGACAAAAGATTGAATAAAAATCTCTACATCACGACAAAACACCCAAAACTATTTGTTTCAGCCGTTATTGGACCTACAGTAATTCAAACACATCCACCACCACCACCAACAAATTGTGACTTGTCCCCTGATGTTTGTCTCAGCGGTGTACTCAAGCTAGTTCCTACTGGCTTGCAAGACTCAATTGTTAAATTTGTAGGAATTTGGGGAGCTGGTTGTTAAACTGTTGGTAGCCTGAAATCAACCCTGGAGGGAGTATTCACAGCATGGAAATGGACAAACACTCCAAACAGTGTCCTCCCACACCTGAACTGGTTTACCAGCATGCCCCTGGTTGAAATGTACTATAACTGACTGCAGAAGATATAGGTAATTTTATTATTACAAGGCTGAAAATAAAACCACTTTTGTACATTACATGTATACAGAACACAGACACGGAATCTTATTTAAGTTATCACAGTGATTTGAATAACAACTAGGGAACAACCAGAAAAACCAGACATTTTTGATGAGAAGAGGTACATGTTTATTGCCCCTAGTTGAACTTTTTGAAAAAACATTCTAGTCTAAGTGGTAAACCACCATCATTTCTGCAAGTGACTCCAGAAACTAACCCATAAAAAAGGAACTTTCCATTGGATTGATTAAAAACACAGAAGATGAAGACCACAGAGATTTTGATGAGAAAATCACACTGTAAGGGGCTTCGGGAGAGCCCTTCTTTCGCTGGCGGGTTTCCCTGTGTGTCTTCCTAACAGCGTCCCCCAGGGGCAATGGCACATTTAAGGACTGATCTCCTGTAATTGTGCTCAATAACTTTTGATGGGTAAATGGTGAAGATTAAGCCACAGCCACAGTTTCTCTCCCTTGGTCTGTAATTTTACGCATTGTGCCCTTCTTCAGTGAAAAGAGTCCTTCAGCTGTGTGTAATGCAAAATGATGAGAGAAACAGCATGGGACAATGACTCATATTTAACTTTCAGGGTTTAGCCAATCCCTCCCGTGTTCTGGGCTACACACTGAGAGGAGGGGGCTCAATCTGACTGTTCCATGACTGAGAGCCGCGATTCTCACACTCCGGAGTGCATTGGATTCCCTTGAAGGGCTCGTTAGAGCACAGCCTTTCTAATTCAGGAAGTCTGAGAAGGCACCTGAGAATCTGGATTTCTAACAAGTTCCCAGGGGATGCCCATGCTTTGTTTGGCCACTCTGCTTTAGAACGGTGCTTCTCAAACCCTCAAGTGCTTACAAATCACACTGTTGAAATGCAGATTCCGATTGGGTTAGGTCTGAGGGAGAAGCTAAGATTCTGCATTTCTAACAAGGTCCAGAAGATGCTTCGCTGGAGAAACACATTTTTGAGGAGCTAAGGTTCATTTTAGAAGATGGTCATGCTGGGTCAATCTTGGGTTAGCCAACAACTTGAAGGTGAAGCTGGAAAATCAGACTCATGGATCAAACAGACCTAGCATTAGTCAGCGTCTCAGCAGCCCAATTTTCTTATTTCTCGTACTCGTTTCCTTTTCCGCCCTCCTTCTTTCATTGCCACCTGGATGTTTCAGTGCTGCCTCTCATGTCCAGAACTGACCTCGGTACTCACCCTGCCAAACCACATCTCCAACTTCAACCCAACTTTCTTATTTCTATCCGGTCTAAATACTGTGACCATCCCAGTCCCCCAGGTGGTCAAAATCAAAGACACCCTGAAGGCTTGTACTAAATTTCTAACTCAGGCTAGTCACCAGGCCCTGCTAATCTTCCTGTGGGATATTTTTATCAGGATCATCTCATCTACAGTTTATTGACATTCACTTGCTGCCTACACCGTACCAGACTATAAGCCAGGTACTTTACAACACCTTTAATTCATATACTAACCCTTCATGGGGGCATGGTGGTGAGAGCCGAAACGAGGCCCCATAGACATCACAGCCAGGATTCAAACCTGAGTCTGACTGACTCTGAACACCATGCTCCCTCCCCTGCACCACGGGGCCTGTCTGGTCATGCTTTCCTACCCATTTCCATTCTCCTAGTGTGAGATTTTTTTTTGTCTCAGTGGAACCTTCCTCTTCCATTCCCACTGGAATCCAGCCTCACCCTGTACTAAAATACTGCTGACCTCATGATGACGCCAAAAATAGAAAAACAAAAACACAAGCATTTTCAACGACCCACCCTTAACTACAGGATGAACATACTTACACACACACACACACACACATCTGCTCTTAAACTCCCTATTAGCTGGCAATTTAAAATAAAACGAAGATCCTTTACATCCAGTTAGAGTGAGAAAATACTTTTGGGATTGGGATGGGAGAAGCACAGAGAGACCCACAGACATGCCACGCCTCGTGTTCAGAAAACAATTAACTTGCTTTGGTGGCCACTGCAAAACCCAGGAGGAGGACAGACGCAGGGATGCTGTGGAAAAACCAGGTGACACTTTGACCGCTGACTGAGGGTCTCATTCCTTTTGACCTTTAGGACAATGATGGGGGAACTCTTTCTGCCTCTCAGGAGTTATTTCTTGCATTCCATTAGAAGAGCCTCAGAGGAGAGATGATTATCTACCAGATGACAGAATCTGGGGTTGGAGGGTGGCTTAGAGGTCATCTGGTCAACGTCACCGTGTTACTGATGGGGAAAGTGAGGCTGGCGAGGTGAAGCAGAATCAGAAGGAACGCCCCCGGCCTCCCGGGGCAGAAGTCCTTCCCCTCCTCCTCGCCTGGTGTGCTAGCGCTGTGTCTGCCACCAGGCATCTTGTGCACGTGGCACTCAGGCAGATCTACTCCCAGACAGTTGTCGCTGGTTCACATTCTGAAGGGCAGGGTCACTTCCTCATGACACGAGTTTCTCGCTGCTGACTGTATCAGCACTTAATCCGTATCAGATGGCACCGCCTGGTCTCCCGTCCCACGTGACACACTTTCTCTGTCTTGTTTTTTCTCCCTCCCAGGACTTATTTTTAATAAGACTTCTGTTTTATCTTTCCCTCTCTGCCCTCCGCTGGGAGGACATCTGGCCAAACACACGGATGCCTACTACAAAGAGACCCTGCTGGCTCTCATGGCTGGGGGACCCCTCCTCCTTGAACCTAGATGGTCACCAAAAACATTCAAGAGAGATATCCCCCTGTTACCAGCCTTTGTAGTGTTTGTTTTCTTAGCATTACTTTCCAGAGACTGGGGACTTTGTTCCCATTGTGGGGAGGGGGTGGGGCGGGTAGGAAGGGCAGGGAATGGACCTGCTAGTGCTGCGGATAACAGATTCAAGTTCTAGAAATGAAGCAGTTCGCCCCTTACCACCAAGAGACCAGCTTATCACAAAACCGGGCCCACGCAGCACAGCTGCGATTCAGCAGGCCCCAGACAGACAGACGTGCCAGCGGGGTCCGTGCCCTCCCACTGGCTCCCCCTCGTGCACTCTTCCCACTGAACTTGATTCTTGGCTCGTGTTCTGAATGGATTTTCCAGCGTCCAAGTCTTTATCAAACAAGAAACCTTGCTGGGGTTGGGGGAGCCAAAGGAAGCCAGCACCACTCTGGTTAAGTCCTCGAGAATTCCACAGACGTCCAGAATAGGCTGACAATTTGGTCCCTAGTGCCCCAAAATCAAAGTTCCCCCTGTGGCCCTGTTTCCAATAACATATGTTTAAAGTAAGGAGATGGGGGTCGGTGGGGCCTCCGATCAGGGGGTGGTTGGCTGGTTGGAGAGAATAATTGAAAGGCTGCAGGAATGACAGTGGAGGCCAGAAAAATTCACCAGCAAAGAGAATTCCTTTCTGTTGTGGGTCTCCATAAACAGCCCGCCCAAGTCCTGTGGTCCTGGCTCCACGCCGGTCTGTTTTTCCAATCTTTCTGGAAAACAAAAGCATCTCCTTCACTATCCTGTTTTTCTGCCATCTTCGAAGGAGGCCTCCTCTGTTAAAATGGTTGCATGCCAACCAGTCCCCTTCCTCGCTGGGTGAGGGCCAGTGGGGGGCACTTCGGGGCTGTCTTGATCATCACACGTGTCTCGAGCTCAGTGGTGCTGCCATAAAGATCATGTTACTGTGGAGAAGCTTCTTAAAAGCTGGTAGACTGCAAAATCCAGGAAACCACTGGTTTTGATCTGAGTTTCACGGTGACGTTTTCATGTGGTTTTTTTATAGTTATTAATCCACTGCCTGGTGGCATATATTCCCATAAGCCTATGAGAATGATTTGGCTCTAACAGTAAAACTGTTGATTCAAATAAATTCCTATAATTAAAACGCCCTCAAAAGCAACAAAACAGTGAGCATTAACCTCCTGGTTAGTTATCTGGATGTCAGGCAGTATCACTAGAACAAAAGTTAAATACGTACATTACATCCTACACTGGTAGGATAAAATGCTTTACTCTACAAATAATTAGTTTTTCCTTATCATAAAGGCCATTAACTAAATGATGGGATACGGATTTAGACAGCAATTTTTAAAAACTATTCATGAGTAATTTTGTTCCCCCAATACACATCCCAGCCCCAGACAACTTATTACGCCAAGTTTCCCAAACCATGTGGACAATCATGAAAACGGAAGCAGGCCAAGAATTAAAGATGAAATCTCTTTCTGTGCACAGCATCTGTTTATTCATAAAGATACATTCAAACCAGAAAGATTATTTGGAAGAGAGTTTGAGCTTGAAATCTTCAGCATTCATCCTGAGCTACATAAAAAATTTTCCATGTGCATATAAAAAAGGCAGACAGTTCTGGTTTGGTATAAATATAAATAAATATAAATATAAATATAAATATAAATATAAATATATTCTTTAAAATTTATGATGCATATACCCTGCCTACTAAAAAAGGATTGTCATAGGCAAAGGTCAGATAAAGATGCCACTCAGAATATATAATGTCTGCCAGAATGGACAGTGTCTCAAGGGAACACCATTATTTTCTCTTTGTGGTTTTTATCATAAGAAATCCTTTATTCTATGAACTGTACACAAATGCCTTCAATTCTGAGGCGAGGGGTCCCGCTCTGGGGGGAGTGCATCCAGCCCGTCTCCTACTTGCCTTTCCTGACTGGTCCATTCCCCTTGGCGCTCTTCCTGCTCATTTTATTCTCAGGGCACAAAGTGAACTGTCAACCATCCTGATGGTACACTTCAGCTGCCCTGATGTCTTCATTATCGGCACTACCAAACAATGTCCTTCTGTGATTAGGCGCTGAAATCTTTTAATTAAAAGGACGCATGAAAATCTGGCTCCAGCTTGGGCCATTAAGAGTCTGTTGTATAATTGAGCTGGACACTTGCGCTGCACAGGTATTTGGAGGAAAGCCACCAGATATTTGCTTAGTGGGTAAGAGTTTGCTGTTGCTGCAAACACGAGGAGGAATTGGTCAGGATGGCTACCATTCCTGAGGGCCTGATGTGTGCCAGCTACCCTGGCCTGGCTTTTTAAAGCCCCTTTAATAACCCTCCCAAGTAGGAATTCTGACCTGAATTTTATAGATTTTTAGGAAAGTCGGGGTCAAAGAGGTGGAGTACCAAAGCCAGTGAGTGGCTGAGCTGGGAGACGAACCCAGATGACCACACGTTGCTTCTCCAAGAGTGCCGACCTCCAGAGGCGGAAAGCAAAACAAAGCAAGATGAAGGCCGCCTAACTAGATGCACTGTAGAAAGCGGACAGGTGAGACTTGTAGAAGTGTTCTGTCAAAATACAGGGGCGCAGAAACACCCTTTCAAAGGCTGACAGATGAGCCTTTCTCAGAAGTGAGCAGGAAAATTGAGTCTCCAGTAAGTTAACTATTACTGGCCTGAGGTTTCTATTACTGGCCTGTAATTTCTCCTCCTTTTCTGTGGTGACACACTTGAGCGGCAAGTTAATTCCACCCTAAATAAATCCTCATTATCTCTGTGAGAGGTCAGGACTGGCTGGGAGGTTTGGCTGGTAAGGTCTGCTAGCCCCTCAGGGGAAACATCCCCCGGGGGTGAATTTCCTGGATATGGGGTGGGCGGGGAAGAGAAGGTAGCTTTATAATTTCATGGCAAACCGGGAGCCATGCGAGGGCCTTAAGCTTGGGTCCAGAGCAAGTTGGCTGCACCCACTGAATTTTCTTCAGAAGTTCAGCTTTCTAGCTCCCTGAAACACCGGCCTCAAAACCCAACAGCTCACTCACCCGTGGACCCAAACAACCGCTGGGAGTTCAGGCCTGCAAGAGTTGGGTGAGATAATTAGTGGAAAGGAAGGAGGTGAAAGAAGGTTTTATTAAATGGTAATTAAAAAATGAATTTATCTCTAGACTCTTAAGCCCCCTTTAAAAAAATAAAAACAAACTTGCCTGGAGTACACTGGAATAAAACAATTTGTTTTACAAAAACCAACCTGACCGCATGGTTCAGAAATCCAAAGTAACTCTCCACTGCCCCAGTAACAGCTCCAGGAGGCTCTGAGTGGCTCCAAGTCGATCCCAAGATGCTTGCCACCCAGCATTCTCTGACCATCAGGTCCTCAGAACCTCACAGCCTGGAGGACATCAGCTGTCATCTCAGCCAACATCCATCTTTCCAGCAAGGAAACTGCAGCCCCAGGAACCCCACTGACTCCCCAGGCTGGCCCTGGCTTGAGGACTGCAGTTTCCAAACTCTCCACCAGAGTTCTTCAGACTCCAAAGCACTGCCCACCATCCTTCTTTCTCGCTAGATCCCATTTATCCAAGAAATGAGGATGGAGCACTGAGTCTGCACCAGGCGCTGGGTACATCAATCTCTGTCCTCTCAGTGGGAGGGCATTTTAGTGTGTTGGAAGGTGATGAACGTTGTGGGGAAAAATAAAGCAAGGAATGGACTGAGGGCATGTGGGAGAGGAGGTGGACAGCCATTTGAACAGTGCTTAGAGGAGGCTGGGGGGATAACACAGAGCCAGCACTCAGAGGAGTGCGGGCAAAGCTTGGTGACTGGCCTGAGCGCTCACGCCGCTGCCTCCAAGCCTGCTCGTCCCTCTCCCGCCTTGAGACTTGCCCTCCTCCCTGCAACGCTCTTCTCTCTACTTTACACTTTCTTTCAAAACCTTATGCACAAAATTTCCTCCTCAGTGAGTCCTTTCCTAACTGGCCTCGCCTCAAGCCCAGTGGGGCCTGACTCCTCTGGCACCCGGGGCGGTCACACTGGTAAATCTGTTAGGCTCACGTGTGTGTGTTTTCAACTAATTTACATGCCACCTTCCTGGCTACCACCGTGGTACAGAATTTAATTTTTCTGCAGCACTGCTTTTGCATCTCTTGAAATAAACCAGACCTCGCTGACCTCCGTACGCCCTGCAGGTGCACAAACCCAGGTCTGGAGTGTCGCTCCCGGCTGTGGGGATGGTAGGCGCTGTCACTCCCTCGGCGAATCCCAGTCCCACCCACGGGCAGCCGCGGCAGGTGCAGGGATTTCACTACCTTCTCTCCCACCTTTGTGTCCAGCCCTTTAGGTGACGAATGAGCTTACCGTCCTGCAGGCAAGGGCGTAGATGTCCTGGGAGAGGCATTCAGCCCAGGGCCTGACCCACGGAACACCTTCCAGCCAACTAATGAGGAACCTGGGCCTGAAAGGAAGCCTTTGCTTTTCATCTCCAGAGGGGGAGGGCGGTGGGATTTACTAATCAAAGGAATGCAAACCGTTCCTGTGGACCCTTCTCGTCCACACAGCTCTGTTCTGGGGTCCCTCAGTGCTCACAAAATGGATAGGGCAGAGATGAGAAAGTAAACCCACAGGCCAACACCTGCCTTGAGGGCGGTTGCTTTAAAAAGTGTCATTTGGGGGCAGCTGAACTGAGCAGGCAAGTCTCAGTTAGTGACAGTGTATTTGTTGTTTATCGCTGAAGGAATGTAGAGGCATGTGGAAATTATGCTTCAGAGCAGGTGTTGGCCCCCTCAAAAAAAAAAAAGATTCAATCCACGGTCTCTCGCATAGCTACTTGATTTTTTTTTTAAACCAACAAAATGAGTGCTTTGATGGAAAAAAAAATAAAAGGACCTCAAGGTAAGTGAAAATATCAATCAGCCCGACAGACATTCCTCATTCCTGTGTGAATATGTGTTTTTTACTTTCAAGTGAGGGCTATAGTTGAGGACACTTAAGGGAAGCGTGAGCCAAGACAGGTGTTTTAAAGGAATTATCTCTTCTGCGGTGAGTGTCACGTTGCCTCCAGTTGGAACCTTGATGAGAAGTCAACTGATATGAAATGACCCAGATGAGGAAAAGCTGGTAAAAATAAATTGTGAGGCAAATGGGAGGGGCCTATCTCACAGATTCCAGGACCAGCAGTGAGAGGAGAGTCACCCTAGATTTGGTGAAGAGCATCCGTTCACCAGCTTGGTCTTCAGACTTGTTATTCAAACTGGACAAGGGACGGAAGGAGGAAGATATCTTTTCATGGGGCAGACAGCTCTGGTTGTAGAGGTCAAAGAAATGAAACTAGGAAGTAAAACAGAAAATCGCTAGACCGAAAAGTCAGAAGGCATGCGACCGATTATAACTGAATGTAAAGTGAGGAAAGTATATGCTTATTAAAATTTCCATGCCTTTGTAAAGAGTTCATAAATGACAGTGTTAAATGGAGAAAACTGTTTTAAACTGAAATAACTAGATGAAAAGATAAGTACATACATTTCTATGCACACACACATACACACAAAGTGACTTTTTTCAGACAGAAGAGATTTTTTAAAAAGGATTTCTAAGGCAAAATTCAAATTCACAATTTCCCATAGTTCCTCAGGGATGTACTGGGGCCAGCTTACACTGACTGTGACAGACAATTGTTCATGTCTCTTCACACCCATGTTCAGTGACTTTAGTTGACAGCTTGAATTTGGTCATGTAACGAGTGTTTACGCCACAGAAATCATTAAATGCTACTACCCATCAGGGCTTTGGCCTCCTGGAGAACTGGTTGTTAAAATTTGCCAGCACACAACTCAACCTCATGCAACTGACCCATTGCATTTAAACAACTCAAGCAACTGTTCTGTCCATATAACCACATGAGAAGTTCCGGGTCACTGGCATGGTCTGGACATGGTGGAGTTTGTACTGGACCACTGTTTCTTTTCTCCCCCTTGAGGTAACAGAGGTAGTATACATGTTTCTACGAGTGATGGTGCACATTTATACGTTTTGAATTTAAAACATTCATGGGAAGTTCATAACTTGCAAATCCATAATCTCTGCAGGATGAGATAATCTTAGATTCTCAGTGAAACTGACAATGTTTATTTTATGGTTCAATTTCCACGTGCCTGTTAACTTCACACCACGGACCCAGGTTTGACTGAATTCTGATCAGTCACACTGAAAGCGAATTTCTTTCTCACGTGGAGGAAGGGATTTTGAATGACAGCCCTCAGTCTGGAAGATATTCTCTTGGCCTCCTATCATCATGCAGGAATTAAAACCCCACCTGCTAGGCAAAAACAAATCCAAGCTTCCAAAGGAGCATGAAACTTCTGTACATTCTTGAGATGCACAAATGTCTGCGACAGTAACAAATGGACCCGGAAACAGAAATAGGAAAACATTCAAAATACACCAGCTGAGTGGCTCCAAGTGGAGGCAGGATGCCTTTTGAACTTGATTTCTACAGCAAAGAATTGCAAAGTTTGGTCAGGGCTGCATCAGCTCTGGTCCATTATTCAGCAGAGATCAGAAATGCAGAAAATAGGTACACAATTTCATGTGATTATGTGAATTACTTATAACATAAATATATAAAATTATATTTCATGCTCAAAGAAATGAATTTTATTGCCCAGATGGCCAAACAGCCCCTAATAAGCATTGCAAACTGGATAAACAGGCTGAAAGAAGAGGCTTTGGAAAAGTTCTTCACAACACTGTCCATTCCACACCTCGCTCAGGGTTTTCTCCACCAGCCCGGTGAATGTGGAATCTGGAATTAGTATCAGGATCACCCACTTGGGAGTAATTTTATTTCTAATATGCAGCATCTCTTGGTTTATATAAACTCCTAGAAACCTGTATATAGTTTAGAACATAGTATAAGTTCTTTTGCTTATTATTCTTTAAAATCTCTTGTGGTAAGAGCCCCTCCTGGTTAAGATTTACTTGTCTTGGGTGGCCACTACACAATGGGATGCCAGGAATGGGCTGGACTTGGCAGACAGAGGACGCACAGCCCTTCGAGAATGGGGCCTGGGCAGGGCTCTGCCTTCCTGGGGCAGCAAAGCTTCCCCACCCCCCTGTTGGAAAAGCCACTTGACGCTCAGGTCCTTCTGATGCTGGGCCAGCCGTGTTGTCTCGCAAACACAAAGAGACCGCTATTCCATTAGCTTCACATTATGCACGGCCCTGGAGAGGAACTGAAAAAGAAGGATTCAGTGATTCACGAAACGTCTGTTCCTAAATGAGGAATCAAATGAAGTCTGGACTTAATAGCTCCAGCTACTTTGCAACGTTTCTTCCTGCTGGAAAGCAGTTATAGCAGCAAAGCTAGTAAAGACAACCAGCCACCTGTAAATACAACCTACTGGTTGCCCTGAACCAATCTGCTGATTTACACAGCACTTAGGGGGAACAACACCTAATAAACACCACCTAGTAAATCGAAGGAACATAGACTACAGTAAAGGGAAAAAATCCCACGTACAGCCATGGTTATGACAGTGCTTATAAAATTAGAAGCACTAATTTATTAGGGTATGCAGAGCCCCGAGTGACTGTGTGATTGAATATCTACTAAATTTTATCTGTAGGACTGTCACATAGGAGCAAATCTTGCCTCTGAACTTGTTTCCATCCCTGCTTACTTCCCAGACACACATCCCAACTGGACACAGATCATCTAAGAGAAATGTTTATCTAAATGGAGCTGGAAAAGTCAGGGGCTCCACGTGGGCCCTGGGGCTCTGGGAAGGCCCCTTCCTTCAGTGACGTTTGCCATTCAGGCCCAGGACAGGATGGAAAGTACCACAGAGCAAGGGAGGGAGACAAGTTTTTGGTTTTTTTGTTTTGAGGAAAAGAGCAAAGATTTGTGATTATCTAGACAGAAAAGGAGAAAGGGGAGAGAGCTGTGGCCACAGCAGGGATGAGAGTAAGCCCCAGCAGGCTTCACGAAACTCGTAAGGAAGGTTTCCAGCACAAGTCACGTGTGTCCTGACAAGCTGGGGGACCCTGAGGGGGTGCGTCTGTGCTTCGCTCACTGGGACACAGAGATGATATGGATTATTTCTGTTCATAATGAAGAGCAGGTTCTAGAGAATGAGGGGAAAACAAACTAGAACATGAAACGAGTATTTGCACAACAGATGTAAGTATCTTGGACATCTAGGGCAAAATCGAGCCAGGGCGTCAGGCAGAGAAGTGAGTGCCTATCTAGCATCTGCTGTTCAAATGTGGTGACTCACGTCCCAGGTGGCCTGTCTGCTTCCAATTCTAAGGCTTTATACCTGTGCCCCTGGTCCTCATTGCAGGGCAGGGCTTTGCTCCCCTCTCCCTCCTCTCCTAGCCCACAGCCAGGTGGCTTCGAGTAACAGGACAGCTGCGAACCAAACACTGTGGCTTCCGCCTCCCCAGCCTCGACCTGTCAGATGTACCCGACTCAGGGGCGCTACGTCCAGACAACGAAAGCACCCCTCTTTGGTAGGTGCATTTCCCAGTCCTTCTCCAACCTCAGCTCCCTGCCCTCCACGTGCTCTCTTGAAACATAAGACAGGCAATAAACTGAAGAGACCGAACTGACTGTTCTTACTGCACTGTCTCATTTCTGTTAAGTCAAGCGCCACAGTTCTGAGGCCCCTGAGCACGCTGCTCAAAGCCTTAAGTTGGTGCAGAATAGTTTCCCACTTCCATCATTTTGTACATAAAACTGAAAGCATTATTTACTGACGCTGGGTGATACAATTCACACAAGACTTAGACCATTATTGGTGGAGCAGGGCCCACACTCAAGATGAGGTCCAGGTGAGCTGGAGCCCAGGAGAGCTGATGGTTAAGTTTCAGCCTGAGTCTTGAGGTCTGAGAACCAGGTGTAAGTTTTCAGTCTGCAAGCTGGTGGCCTCGAGCCTCAAGAAGAGACAGTATTTCAGTTCAAATCCGAAGGCAGGATTCTGTAGGCATTCTTTCACTTATGGAATCAGTCTATTACACCATGGGCACACATCATAGAGCGAATACTGGAACATGGTAACAATTAGAATCAATTTTTGTTCAATTAAACTCTAAAAATTCTTTTTTTTGGGGATCAAAATGGACTCATTTTATTATAAATGTATTTAGAATACTGTTCAAAATTGCCTTTCTGTAGTCAAATGGTGAAGTCTCGCAATAAAATTTGCATTTAGCCCCATCATATTCTTTTTTTTGACGGTTTGTTTTCATATTCCAAATTCTTAAAATTCTTAGTATGCCTCAGTTTACTTTTTAACAGTCCGTTCAAGTGAGAGGAGCCTGAAATGTTGGCGGCAGTGGACAGGAACACACAACTTTTCACAGTTGTCCTCTTTTTAAATTTCTATCTTGGTGAAAATTGTGAAATTTCTAGCATGTTTCTGACGGTCACCCTTTCCCCCCTCAGCAGTGATCAGTAAGGGGGCACGTTGATGCTTCCACCCGGACCTGAGCCACCATCTCCAGGGAGACAAAACCGTGAGGGAGGGCAGTGTGGACAGACGAGACAGAGTCAGACAGGACCCGGACTGTTTCCTTAGCCACACTGATGAAGGGTTTTTACCAGGTCCTTAGTGTGTTAGGACTGGAACCTGATATCAAAACCCACTGTATGTCCTTTATAGCTTATGGTATATAATTAAGTACCACCAACTGTGCAGGGTTTGCATTCCAGGGCGTGGGATCAGTCGTTCTCGACAATCCTTTTGTTGACTTCTCTAAGTCCCAGCTAAGAAGCCCTCGAGGGCTTCCCTGAACTGGGAGGAACTAATGATCGCGGTAGAACTCTACCCAGGGCGAGCAGCGCCCCCGCCAATTCCGCCTGGTGTGCATCACGGAGCAGCTGCAGGTGAGCGTCAAACGGCAGGTACACCGGGGCGCGCCCTGCCTCCAGCCGCAGGAGCGGCCAGTGTGCGCCAGCGGGACCAGGAGCGCCGGTTTCCGCCGTTGTACTGGGGCCAAGTCGCTGCGCTGCCCTGTTAAGTTCTTCTCTTTGTTTCCCTTCTGAGCCTGGACCTCGTCTTGAGGGTGGGCCCTGTTCCACCAAGGACCCCAGGGGTGGAGGTGGGGGGCTTCCAAATACCTCAAGCCTAGGTTGTCGTTTCAAACCACTTGGCTCATGTGCGTGTCAGTAAAGCCCTGCTAGATTTGAGGGTGTTTCAAAGGCAATGAGGAGCATATGAGAAGAAATGATCTAACACAGGGAGTGAAGTCCTGGTGACTTAGTCACTGAGCAAGCAGGCAACACGGACCTTGAGAGGTGGTACACCTTGAGGTCCTCAAAAACACATTCCACGTCTTCCAGGGGACCACAATTTATCTATCTTGGGAACACTATAAGCAATCTGTGTCAAATACAGATATTACAGATTCTTAATATTGGGGAACTAAATGTTCCTGTTAACCCCCTGCATAAAATGCGTACGTTTTCACAAGCTTGCACGTAGGTTCTCCAGTGCTGCAGGTGTGGCCTGCAACTGTGATGAAGCCATTTGATGAACAAGCAGTGTGAGAGCTATGACCTCTCCCCAGAAAAATGCACACAGACATCCATTTGGACACAATTTTAGGCTATCTGTGGGCCTCAGGTTCACAGACCTGGGTCTCATAACTCGTGGTGCCCGACCTCTAAGAGGATGTGTGAGGAGGTCATAATCCTTTCCCACAGGAATGTATAGGTGCTAGGAAGTCATCTGTCACAGGGACACACTCCAGTCACCCGTAGAATAGGATGGAGAGGGCAATTCCACTGACAAACACCTCCTCCCTCACCCTTCCTCCCCAGTGGTTCTCTTGATTGCCCAGCCCAAGCAACATTTATCTGCGAGTCCCTGGTCCCAGTAACTAATTCAACACAGTAACACATTATGAATCATGAGTGTAGACCACAGTTATCTATGTAGCCACTTATGTAGCATCACCAAGACAAGCCAATGCAGAGAGGCAGCAAAGGACAGAATCATCCAGAAGAGGGGAGGAGGCTGGACGCAGATACAGGGGAACTTGGGGAAAGTTCATTTGTTGTTAAAAATCAACAAGTACAATGTTGACAGTGGAGGCCCAGATGTCCTGTTAAGAAATGTCCTACTTAAACAGTCTCCAGAAGTTGGCAACTGTCCTCATGGGAACCAACAGCAGGAGCAGCAGCTGTAGTGAATGAAACAGAAATGTCTTTTCTACACATCTGGCTTCATCTGCATCACGTCCCTCCTCTGCTCAAGATCTTCTGGTAGCTTCTTGTCTCACGGAGATAAAGAGCTGGGGCCCACAAGGCCCTAGACCCACCAAACCTTCCCTCTCTGACCTCACCTACTTCTACTCCAGCCACATTGGCCTCCTTGCTGCACCTTGAACACACCAGGCACATGGCCACAGGGCCTTTGCACTTGCTGTTTCCGTTGCCTAGGACTTTTTGCCTTAGGTTCCCTCACAGCTCTCTCTAACTTTTTTCAGGTCTTTATTCAGATGTCACCTTGTTAAAGAGGCTTTACCTGATCAACCTTTTGAAAACTGCAACCCCTTCATCCCCCCTTTCTTGTTTTATTTTTCTCTTTAGCACTTACCACCATTTAACACACTAACTAATTTGGTTATCTTTTGGCCTCCTCCAACAAGAATGTAAGTTTCATGTGGACAGAGATTTTGTGAGTTGCACTCACTACTGTATCCCCAGTGGCTAGACCACAGCTAGCACAGTACCTACTTCACAGAGTTGTTGAGAAGATTAAATGAGTTAAGACACATAAAACACCTGAAGAGCACAGGGCATATAATAAGAATTACATAAATGTTTGCTGTTATTTTGATTTTTGTTTTCGACTCTATGACAAATCTAATGAGTAGCTAGTATTATAATACCCATTTTACAGATATGAGAGACTGAGGCTCAGAGTAACCTTGAGGTTACACACTAGAGGTTGGCAGAACCCGGATGCCTCTGTGTTTTGTGTGCTCATTTTCCAAGCTCTACTTTGGAAGCCCTGGGATAGAAGAGATGCAGAAATCCACCCATTCTGGAAAAGCTCAAAGCCTGAGATGGCTCCAGCCCAAGGGGGTGGGAAGTAGGGAATAAAATCTCCAGAATCCAGAGACATTTCTACTCCATGAATCTGAAATGGCATGTGGCATTCTGTTTACTTCCTAACTTCACCAAAAAAATGTAATAGATCCTGCCAATTAAAAACTGTTTTCATGACCCCAGAAAATCTGTGTATTGGAGACATTTACTTTAAACAGCCATTCCACCATAACAGGAAAAAGAGGTAGAGCAGAGGAGTTTATTATAACAGCTGCTTTCATACCCGAAACAAGGCTGGGCTGTTTTTGGCAGGTTGCTCTGTAGTAGAGTTGGCTTCAAGAAGCTGACAGACTGCGTGAGTTTCCTTTCAAAAGATCGTTTTGCTTCCTTAGAAAAACCCATGATTGGAAGATCTAGTGTGAACTGCAGATGTCCGTTCCTCCTTTGCTCCTCTGTGCACCGGGGCTGCTACCCTGCCTGGGCCTAAACGGGGGCATGAGCTTATGGAGCTTGGGCCATGAAACTGCAAAGCCCTTGGCAGAAGCCACTGTTTCCTTTATTAGCTGCTTACCTCTGAGACTCAGTGTCCCCGTCCACGGAGCTATTAGGAGGTTCACAGTAAGGCAGACACAGCTATTAGCATGGTACCAGGTCCCATGGGCAGCTAATCGTATGATGACTTTATTATCATGACTTTAAATGGCTACAGGCTTGAGTCCAGGTTTCCTCTGCGCGCTCTCCTGAGACACGCCTTTTACAAAGCGTACCCAATGTGAAGTGCAATGCCTTTCCCGGGGGCTTTTTAAAGAGTTACCTATCTGCACCCCGTTCCCCTCAAACCAGCAAAGTGGGAGAGAAATGGAACAAGGAAAGATGCCAGGGTCCCCCCTGAAAGTGTCATTGCTCTCAGGGTCCAAAGTGGGAGGAAAGGGAAGAGAGAGAAGAGGACCTGACGGCCGGCCGGGCTTCACCGCGGTTGACACTGGAAACCTGGCAGGAAGCGAAGGGCTCCTGGCTCCTGGGACCGGGGCTGCGCTGGGCCGCACGAGCGCACGGCAAGAGGTGGAAAGCGTTTTAACGCTGATGGCTTCCAGATGGCAGGAGAGTATCCAGCGCACGGCACACTCGGCACGTGTGAGTCCAAGGGGACTGATGCCTGTCATTTGGGCCAGGGACCTGAACTCATAAAGGACCTACACGAATTAGAACCAGGCCTCTACACTTTCGGATTCCCCAGCTGGGCAGACAGTGCGTGCTGGAGGGTCCCAAGTAACGGGCCTACGCTCTGTATCGTGTCGGGTCTCAGATGGCGGAAGCCACCTCGCTCCAGCAATGCTTGCTCCGCAGCACCCAAGTCTGAGACCCACGGACAGCACAGGCTTTGTGGCACAAAGGAAATGAGCTTCCTACGGCATCTGGGAGCTGTGCGCTGGGCTGGGTTTGTGATCCACTCTAGGAGGGGAAGGAGTCCTTGGACATCGCTGGCAGCTTTGAAGACCTAGTTTTGATTTCAAAAGCCTTTAATCCTCTGTCTATTCAGAGCCTGAACTTAGAGCACTTATTTTCCAAAGAAAGAGAGGGAGGCCAGTGAGCAGCACAAGGGGTACCACGAGCTGGCACATCTAAGCCCTCACGGCTGGGCTCCAGCCCAGCGAGGAGCGAGGAGCGGGGCTGGGAAAAGTGGGCAAGCGAGTGGGCGGGGCCTGTACTCCCCCACTGAGAGGGCTGTGGTTTAATTCAGAGGTTAAAACATCCTGAATCCCAAATACCAGCTCAACCCAGAGGGGAATCTCCGATTGTGCACATCTTTAGCCCAAATCCTCTATCTAGGGGGGGATATTCCAAATATTTAATAAATGCTCTGGCATGAACACAGATCAACCAGAAGGGATACCCGACGGCACTCCCAGCTGAGTATCTGCCCTGCCTGTATCCCTACAGAGACATTTTAAAAATACCACAGCAATTACTCGTGGGTGGAATATCCCAGTACGGCCAACACACTTTCCACTGTTGACTCCGGAGTTTCACTGCCTGGCGCTCTTCCTGGAGGGCGCCCTGCTCCGTGGTTGCCCGGCCACACAGTGCTGATGGTCCCTCAGAAGATGGACTAGACGCCCAGTTTTGAATCAAAAATAAAAACTGTTTTGAAAGCAGACAGATGGATGGCTATTTTAAGTTGCTCTTCTGTTTAGGGAAAGTTGCTGTAAGGACAGGTGCTTGGGCTCAGAGAATATCCTTGCAATCCTGTGAAACTGTAAAAATTCCAAGTGCATCGCTTTCTGAACCAAAACACTCAGGTGCGGTTGCTGCAGGTCCTGGGGCTTGTGGACCCCCGTCAGGTTCTGCAGGGTGTAGCCAGTGAGAGAGAAAATGAGGACGCACGGCTCCTGCCCTCCAGGAGCTTATGACTGAGGTCTTGGCAGTTAGAACCAAAGCTGGAGATGACTGGCTTCTCCAGGTAACAGTCTGTGCTGCTTTCCGTGGGGAAATTCTGAGCCTCAGAGGGTCTGCCAAGAGAACTGTATTTGTCTCATCTTTTTAATGCCCTTCTGACTCCGCAGACATCTTCCCAATCCATTTCCCCATTTCCTTTTCACTCCCAGACTGTTACCCTCTCAGTTCCCCTCTTTCCTTCCCTCCTCCCCGACACGCTCGCTCTCCCCCACTGTCCCTTTCACTCTCAGTACTTGTACTTCTTCCTCCTGGTCCTTTCTTCCCACCAGGGTCCCCGAGAACCTCACATCCAAGCCGTCAGAGGGAACCCCGCACACCTTTCGGCGAGGACTGAGTGGGACCCTGGAAGTGGGTAGGAGGGACTCCAACAATTCCCTGTGTTTGGGAGACAAGGGCCGGCTGGGTTGTTCCATGATCCGATCACGACACGAGATTCTCGTTAGGAGAAAAAGTTGTAATGAGCAGAAAGGTTCACTTCTTCCCAACCAGATCCATGCAACCAAGACATTTTTGTAAAAGCGAAGGAAATAGAGGGGAAAACTGGAGGGGAAAAGAAAGAAAAGGAACAAAGAGCAGAAAAGAAAGACCCAACTTCAGAGTGATCACAGCTCACTCAGGTCAAAGTTCAAAATACTAAAACTGTTTCTAATGTTCCACTAAGTAGCGGCCCCTCAGTGCCTCTGACAAGTGATTTAAGGGAAGTGGCCTGCTCTCAGGGGGGCTCATGAATCTCCACGCAGGACGGCGCGAGCCAGCCAGCCCAGAGCCGCGCAGTGGGACGGTGGCGATGCGAGGGTCAGACCAACAAGGGAGGGGTTCATCCATCAACCCGGACGGGCCTGAGTGCCCGGGACCGCGTGCAGGACGGGAGCCATCTGGCAGCTTTGCTTGCAAGACCAGATTAAGAAAGCACCAGCACAGAAACCACAAAGGAGAAGATGAAGCGGTATTTCCGGAGGAAAAAGCAAAGATTTCTACCCAAAGCTGAGGTAAGAGCTTCATTTATTTTTTTTTCCAGTGATGAAGAAAGAATCCTACTTCCCTCTAATTTAGAATTATTTTTAGCGCACACGCCTCAGCTTTGATGCCCTACACTGTGTCTTTCCCCAGCCTGAAAATTTTCAGGAGCTTCCTACCGCCTAGAGTATAAAACCAAAGCCACAGCATGGCACCCAAGGCTCTCAAGGTGGGACCTCCACCCACCTCTTTCCCTTGTCTTCTTCCTGCATTGCTCGGCTCGGAATTCAGAGTACTGGCATCTTCCAGAGCACATGATATGTCTCACGCGTTCCTGGTTCATGCATTTGCCTCTGCCTGGAACACCCTCCTTGGCGTGCTTGCCTGCCCCAGCTTACCTCTCCCTCTGTAACCCATCTCAAAACTCCAGCTCCTCTTTGAAGCCTGACTTCCAAGGAGTTCCCTCTCCTGGACACCAACTGCACTTGAATGCGGCCCCACTGCTTGAATTATCACCTACGGTAAGACAGACTAAAACTGTGTCTTTTCATCTTTTCGTCACTGGTGTCTAGCACACAGGAGGTGCCCTAAATGTATGCCAACTCTTCATGTATCATTCATTTGGATTCTACATGTACACACATTTAATTACACACACCCACACACATGCACGCGCACACATGCAAACACAGACAGCCATCATCTCCTGCATCTTTGTGGTTGTGGGTTCCAGTTAGGACCCTGCCATGAAGTCTCTGACCAGGGCCCCAGGGTTGGGATGGATGTGCTGGAATGGCACAAGAGGTATATTAGAAATCACGTCTGAAACTTGGAAATGAATGGTTTCAAACTGCTTGAAGACCTCATGTACACAGGCCTCAGCTTTTAACTCAAGCAGAGTATGTATGTTTGCCTGAGACAAAGTAGATGACAGTGAGTGAGGTCAGAGAGAGGGAGGTCCAGGGCCTCAAGCAGAGTCTCACATCTGGTGCCCTTCCAGCCTCGTGGGAAAAAGGCTCCTGCATGATCATTCTCCATAAAGAATCATTTATTATTTCTATTGATTTTAAGTTCATTTTTAATTAGCCCTTCCCAAAGAGCCACAGAATGTCAAAGGTGCTGGGATAAGCAGTTGAGATTATTATAAATGTCAAAGCCAGTGGATCCAGATTCAGAGAAAGCTGGGAAGTTCAGGGAGGAGCCCCTTGCATTCCAAAGTAGGTGCAAAAGTGGGTATTTACGTATGAAGGAATCTTTGAAATAGTTCATTGTACTGAGACATAATTCTGCTCCAAACCCTTAATTCTCAATAAGTCTGGCCTGAAACTGACAGGAGACGGAAGGGGTATCCACATCTCAAATGTTCTGCAGTCCTGAAACTTGATATAGTTCGTGTCCCATCAAAACAATTCACCTCCCTTCAGGAAAGTAACTGCTGGATTGACGAACGTCCAGAACTCATTACTGGGCATGTTAACAAGCTTATCAAGTCTGTGATCTTCTAGAGATCTAAAAACAGCCACTTGCCACCACAGGGGAGACAGGGATAGGATCATCGTCAATATATTCCTGATGGAGCTGGGACAGTATTTTCATCACCACACACCAGGTACCCCATGGGTTAAAAAGGCATTGCAGGTGGCCAGAAGAGAAAATATTATTTCTGGGGTGAAATGTATCTTTAAATGATCAAACATCTGCCTTGTAAATCACCTCCCTTGTTCCAAATTGGGGACGACTTATCTATATCATTCAGACACACTCAGGAAAACAAAAATCCCATTTTCCTTCTACTCTTCAGGCACAGAGTCAAGAATATAGGATCAGTTAGTTTCACAAGCATGTGGTCTGACTTACTACTTTATATATGACTTCAGAGACAGGATGAGTGTGTTCTGCATCTCATCACAGTGGAGCAGGTTTTCCTAACCTAGCCAGTGCATGGCAGGCAGAAAGAAGATTCAGAACAACTGGGAAGCTGGAAGTCTAGGGTGAACACAACAGGATGAAATTCAGCAGGAGGGCCTTCCTGACCTCAGCAGTATGATCGGTGGAAAGGGCATGATCCTCATTTCCATCCTGACACCCTGCTGATTACTGAACTCCATCTTCCTCATCTGTATATGGGCATAATTACATGCACATCACAGGATTATTGTCTAGGTTAAAGGAGATGGTGCATTTCCAATGAATACAGTGAATGCAACACATGTTGGGTCGATGTATTATAGTTCCCTCTTCTTTTCTCCTTTTAAAATGCAGTTCCTTTTTGGGGGTGTCTCCTGAACACAGAGAGCACACTTTCTGGTCCTGCCTCCGTGCTGTATGTTTTACAAGATGGTCCCCACATGGGAAGTTGGTGGTTTTCCAGGGCTGCCTGTGGCCTCATGGGAAAGTCTGGCTAATCCTGGAGTCCAGGACTGGGGAGCTCATTGCTGTGGCACACCTAAGTCACACCCTCCAACCTCACCTTTATCAGTATCAAAGGTGAATTTTTTAATTTAAAAAAAGGTAAAAGTAAAACTAAAAAGTAAAGTAAAAAAACCTAGGAGTACGTGTGCAGCAAATTCACCATAAGTCAGCGATCTGGTGCAGCTCAAGTGTAATATGTAGTGAGATGGAGGTGGGGGGAGCAGGGAGTGACATCTCAGAACGGAGATGTATACCCCCCACATCCCAACTCCCCAAATAGTCATCAGAAACATACCGGAGAGCGAAATTGAATTATCTGCCAGAAGCAAGATAAATAAAAAAATGAAACACATAAACAGGGCCTCAGCTCAGCAGTGAAACTCAAGTTACGATTACCTCGGTTTTGTATCAGTGTAAAAAACTTCAAAGTTAAAATCTAGAAACCAAGAAACAAGTATGAGTTGCAGCTTCTGGAGAGACCTACCAATTCCACACCAGGCTGGAGCCCCTCCTCCCCCCTCCCCTTCCTCCCCCCTTCTCACCCCTTCTCCACACTAACCCGGGGCGGCCAGCGACATCTCTGGCTGGTAAAGACTCCAGAACAGTGCTTCCTGACCTCAGCTACGCTTGGTATTCCCTGGAAGTTCTTACACATCTTGATGCTCAGACCACAGCCCAGGTCAGTGAAATCAGCATCTCTGAATGTGAGGCCCCGGCATCGTTCAGGTGATTCCAACCTGCAGCCATGGCTGAGAACAAACTGTCCCAGAGGCTAGTTCCGCCCCAGCCTGGAGGATGGAAGCAGCTCTGGGCCACACGACTGAGGAAGGCTGGGGAGGTAGGGACCCATTCAAAGAAGAGTGACTGGGACAGTGGAGAGAGACAGCCAGATCTCTGACTTAGGGACACCTGGCAAAGGACACAGAGACGGGGCCCTCAGGGAGTCTTGTCGGTGCTGAGAGTGCCAGAGGCCCTGCCAGCTAGGAGAGGAGCCCTTCTCTTCTGTTCTCCCTGCGCTGTCATCAAAGGGTGGGAACTGCCGAGAAATGGGTCTCAGCTCAAACACGGAAAAACTCTGGTCTAAGGAGAACTCTTCAAAGATCAACTCACAACCCGTAGCCAAGCACATGCGAGTGCAGACAATGGCGAAGCACCGGTAGGCAGAGATGCTGGAGAGAAACCAGGCATCGGACAGGGGATTAGGCCGGACCCTCGGGTCCCATGTGACTCTCATTCCAGGGTCTCAACAGTCAGCAATGGACTAAATTACCAACGTTGCACAATGAAGAAAAAAGAATTTGTTTAATTCAGGAGAACGAATCCAAATATAAACCTTACCAAATGGATAAGGTCTGGGACACAGGAATGGTGTCTGGGTGGTCTGGGACACAGGAATAAACCCAAGAAGACTGAGATGCCCAGAAGTTCTGCCTCCAAAACCATCTAGTTCGTTAGAACAACTGGAAACACACCAACGAAAGGCGGGGGAACGGCCTCGCTGTGGCAGCCCTGGGAGGCTCTCTGCTGATGTAAGAAGGCAGACACTCTGCAGGGGACCCCTGCTGTTTATATGGTTGTCCAAGTTGATTATCCCTATATCTGCAGATGAAATGAATGGTAATCTGTTTATCTGGGTCAAATATTTGGAGCTGCATTTGTCCCTTGACAGTCGTACAAAAATACATCGCATTGTCCTTTGAGGCACTGTAAGAAAAGATCAGGTTAAAAAAATTGTATCTGCTTCTTTCTAGGTTCAACACAGTAAGCCCTGACTTCTGAAGTACTCTAATTAGACCCAACTCTAAACAAGTGGTTTAAAGTGGGACTTTTTTTAAAAGACAGAAGGAAAAGAAATTTTGAATTCATGCCATATTTTTGTCTTGAGTTTCTGAATATGTTTCCCCACAGAGATTATGAAAACCTGGCCTCTGGCCTCTGCAGCCATTCCTAAGAGCAGTAACTACCACTGCACGAGGGAAGAATGCACGGAGCCCTCATAGGCAGCCAACAAAGTGCTGGTGTTGGTGACCAGAACAAGGAGGGTGTCGGAGCGGAGGAGGAAATGTTTTATGTCACAGCGTACACGGGGAGGATGCAATTTAATCTGCAAGATAAATAAAATCTTTGGTGCTTCTTAATGGCATTTACTAGATGTCCTTTCAAGTTGGTCTCATTTTGGAACAAGTCAGAGTGAGGTGCAGGTAGACAGAGTTAGGGTAGGTAAGCCCACCGTGGACAAAGGATTACCTGTGAATCTGCCTTGGGGGTGGGGGTCGGGGGACAAGGCCAGGCTCTGGTTTAGTCCTTGAAGTTTGGAGCCTTCAGGGAACTGCAGAATCTTTGAGCAGCTGAAGTTACAAACTTCCCTTAGACCGTGTTCCTTTGAGCCACCTTCTCTGTGCTAACGAGATCCCACGTATGTAGTGCTGAGCACCCAGTACACAAGGCACCTACCAGGCCCAGGCACGCAGCCATGACTGGAAGACAAAGGTGTGCTCGCTGCCATCTGCGAATCCCAGGATAACACTACCACCTGCATACCAAGGCTCCGTCTGTGCACCAGCGACACCCGCATCACCCGGAAGCTTGTTAGATGCAGAACCTCAGGCCTCTCCCCAGACCTGCTGAATCAGAATCTGCTTCTTAACAAGAGCTTGAGGGGATTCCCGTACTCATTAGAGTCGGAGGAGCACTTTAATAGGAGACCTTCGAGTTTCTTTTCATTTAATTTTTTTTAAATGAACACTATCTTTTTGGAGTGGTTTTCGGTTCGCAGCAAAATTGAATCAAGGTGTAGAGGTTCCCCGGTACTTGTTCCCACCCGCCGGCGTGCGTTGCCTCCTCCATTACCAACACCCCCCCCCGGAGCAGTCCGCCCGTTACAACACTGACACATCACCACCCGAAGCCCACAGTTCAGTTCACGTTAGAGTTCATTCTTGGCGTTATACATTCTGTGGTTTGGACGAATGTATAACGACACGTATCCATCATTACTGGTTTCACACAGAGTAGCTTCACTGCCCTAAAAAGCCTCTGCTCCTGTTCATCCCTCCCTCCCCTATGACCCTTGGCAACCACTAATCTTTTCACTGTCTCCATAGTTTTGCCTTTTCCAGAATGTCATATAGTTGGAGTAACACAGTATGTAGCTTTTTCTTGTTGGCTCCTTTCACTTAGCAATACACAGTTTCTTCTCCATCTTTTCATGGCTTAATAGCTCACTTCTTTTTAGGGCTGATTAATATTCCATTATCTGCAGGTACCACAGTTTATTTATCCACTCACCTCCTGAAGGACATCTTGGTTGCTTCCAAGTTTTGGCAGTTATGAATAAAGCTGCTATAAGCATCTGTGTGCAGGTTTTTGTGTGACAGTTTTCAATTCCTTTGGTTGAATACCAAAGAGCATGATTGCTGGATCCTATGGTTGGAGTATGTTTAGTTTTGTAAGAATGATCTCTTATTTTTCAGACACAAAGCTGAGGCTCAGAGAAGTTATGTGACTTGTCCAAAGTCACACCATGAATTCATGGCAGCCAGGTCTACAAGAAGCATTTCTCGGTGCTTCATCTGGACATACATGTCCTGGGATAAGACTGGAGATGGGAACCGGGGAGACCTGGACCGGGAAGCTCTGTGCCTCAGTTTCCTCGCTCATGGACAGCAGGCTGCGTATACTTCCCCAGCAGTGCAACTGTGAAGGTTCAGTGAAATTGCATACCTGAAAGTGCCCAACATGCTCAAAAATTTAACTTCCAGAATTGTTTTTTCTGTTCCTACCAGCATTTCGAGAGGCACAGAGCCTTCTGCAAGAGGCCAGGTGTACACCTGACTCAGGCCTGGGGCTTCTCCGCATAGTAAGGAGTTTTGTTGGGGGAAAGGACACAGAACTTACTGCAGGGTGGGTGCCACGCTGCTGGCCCTGTTTCTATGGCCCCCTGGGTGCCCCCAGGCCTGCTTTGTAACAGTGACATGCTGGCGTTTGGCCGGTTAATTGGTAAAGTTGTCAGCACAGCTGCCTTTTATTGCCAGTGAACTTGGGTCCCTGTGAGTTGAGGTCTTAATGATTTGTTATTTCTCTGCTCTGAGCTGGTGTTCTCTTGTCTCAAGACACGAGACTGGAGAGCACACCGAGGTGTTTATCATGTCGCAGTGACTAGAGGAGGTGCCTCAGAAAAAGCAGAAAGTGAACCGAGGCCACAGCACCCTTCCTGGCTTTTCTTTATACTCTCACCACCCGCCCAATCCATGCTTCACAGTAAAAGGCAGAAAACTGCATCCAGGCTAAGCCTCGTGAGGAAATTTCCACCAGTAAAACATTGTGGTTTCCCTCTGCCCCCTAAAGAAATGTTTGAAAGCTTCTACGCTAGGGTGCAATGCCTTGGTGAGGTTTTCCCACGTCACATGTGAGAACTGATCAATCTCTTATGGCAACTTTGATTCAGATACATCTGTATATGTATTTTCACAGCTCTTAAAAATAAAGTGCCCTAGGAAAATTCAGACTCTTTGCTGACAGCATCTACCAAGTTAAGTAAAGTTCGTTTTGATGCGTGTAACCACAGCATGAGCCATGTGTAATTAAAAAAGCTTCGCTCTCTTCTTGGGTTTATCGGTGTTTTTCCTTACACGAGACAAAATTAATGTATATAAAGCAGAAGCCCGCTGACTTTACTTTTTACCCTACCGAGAAATAATCAGTTCAGCTAATGATTAGCTCTCTCCAACATCGGGGATCTAGGGAAATTGAAGGAAAATTTAATCCACGGGGAACACAAAGGGGATTTTTAGCCAAGAGTTTCAGTATCTTCTCCACAAAATAGTTTACCAGATCTGCTGCTAGGCAGATGGATGTGAGTTTCAACTTCTTCCATTTTACCTTCCAGTCAAGGGGCTAATGAACTGTGAAATAGTCTTAGCTGGACAGCAGGAGGGATAAGGAACAACAATAATAATAAAAAAAAAACCAACTTGGTCATAAGCCATGAACATAATTGGTCTTTGAAAAAAAAGAAAATCAAGCTTAAACGGTAACTTTTAAGGCTGTTAGTAACCCTCAGCTTCCACAATGGCAAGACACAGTAAACTACTTACTACACTATTTTATTATAGTCAAATACCACCTCATTTTAAATAGAGGCCTGGTAAAATTGAAGTAGATTGATGTCTTGAGCAGAGTTATCTGTGTAATCTCCAACTACGTCGCCTAATTGGATCATCGCGATGGCTCGTCGGGCCATTAGTCTTAATTAGCATGGCGCCATCATTACTGCGCGTGCTCACGTGGCCTCCAAGTAGGAGCCTCTTTACCGAAGAGTCGCTCAAAGTTTTTGTACGCATGTGGGTCTCCCCTGAAGCCAACCTCACATCGAGGGAACTTTGGAAACGCCACTTTAAATACAATGATGTCATTTCATTAACTGCTGTGGCCACTCACGTCTGGGAGAGCCGGTACATCACAGACGCGGGCTAAATAGAGATCATGTTGGAGAAATAACTGAAGGCATTCCTGGCAGTGACGGGCTACCAGCTAATTAATGAGACATTAACACTAGCTTTTGCCATGAAATCTGATTCCCAGGGGCACCGGAACAGGAGTAGACACATCTGCAGTTTTGCCATAACTGGCTGTGCTTATAAAATCTCACCTACCTTCACTGCTTTTTGACCAAGGAACCGTTGGGAGAGCACACAGCTTCCCGCCCCAAAGCAGGGTCAGCTTTGTTCACATTTTCGACAGCGGAAGAAGTTTCTCTTTGGAGTCCTCCTGCCTCTGTTTCTGCACTGCCCTTCTCTCTCTTGAACATCCTTGCCCGAGCTCCACGTGCTCCTGTGCCTGCCAGCTAATGGGAATAACTCACTCGGAGCCCTCCTTCCCGATTCTCCTTGGCTCCAAGCACCTCTTCCTCCTACAACACACACTCCCTTCTCCTGGACAGTGTGTGAGCTGAGTGTTAGAAGGAAAGCAACCTACGGTGTTACTCACAATATAGTGTGAAGATGGACCAACCCACCACTAAGGGTATTAACAATCGAAAAGATGAGCTTATTGTTAGAATGAAGTTTGATACACTGCTATAAAGCCAGTATAACTTCGGAAAGGAACTTATTTTAGGGAGAGTTTGGAAAGAATGTTTGAGATGCAAGGTGCATCTCTCCAGTTCACACACCCACACAGAATCATGCTACTGAATAGTAGGCAGCCATTTAAAAAAAAAACACACACACACACACACAACGAGATAGCGCTAAAGATGGTAAAATGGAAACTCTGCAACATGCCATAACAGCAAGCCCCGCCTTGGGCTTCTTAAACCCAACCTCAGGTCACAAAGCCATCCCTGGTCTTCCTCCAGCCATTCAGAATAACCATCCCCCGACCCCACCTCACTCCCCGACAGAATCAAGCTCACTCAGTGCCACCCACAGACTCAGGCCTGAAGAATGGAGCTGGAAACTTGGCACAGCACTTCTGGAAAACTGCTAATCCCTGAGCCCGGCCGATGGATGGGGAAATCTCATTCGTGGTCAGAATCACACTCCCAGGATCAGGCCACAAATGCAAATTCATTTTCCGCCATGGTATTCCACAAACCTCACCTATAGCTTTCTGAGGATTGGCTTTTGTTCTAAGTGAAAGGCCAAAGATTTTTCTTTTACCGTTAAGAGCACAAATAAAAATACCACACTGAGCGAACGCACTGCCGGACTTCATTTCACAGATGCCACCTCAACCTGTGGGGGGCCCGGACATGCTGCACCCAGTCCCAGCTGCGTTTTCCCAGAGCAGGCCTCCGGGGCTCCGGACACCTGGGAAGGGAAATGAGTCCCGCTCCCCAAACACTGGTTTGTTATGAAAGCAGAGATGGCCTACGCCTCCCCTCCTACGAGCTATTTTTGAAAAAGAGGCAAGATGACAAACTCGTATTGGAATCTTTCAAAGCAGAGACTACTCTCTGGGACTCAGATGTTTTCAGAGATGGTCCGTTAACTGTTTCCTGGCACTAAGGGTCACTCAGCAAGTGGCTCTCTTCTGTGCTCAGAAGATGAGAGAGGCACTGATCCCTTTGGTGCACGTGTTGTCATCCCCAAGCGCTAAGAAAACTGCTTTCCTAGTGCTTTTGTCACTGCTGTCACATAAGGCACTGGGATGCCCCTTGCCGCTGCAGTGGTGGGACAGACATCGTTCCAAAAGCAGCAAACCGATGTTTGTCAGGAAGTGACCGTGCAGGAGTCTGGCAGCTGTGCGTTGACGAGGAACTGGTTCCACTCTCTTTTCTTTCATCCTTTTCTTTCTTTCTTTCTTAAACTGAATTTCCAGTTTTATTGCAAAGCCATTTCTGAACAATGGTTTTCCCAAATCAGTCTCAGGTTTGGCTGTCAGGGGGCCTTGTTCCCTCTGACTTGACACGAACTCTAATTCTAACAGTGTGGGAGGTCAGAGAGAAGCAGGCTCTTCGGTGTGGAGAACCAGTCTGTAAACTCCCAGTGTTTTGAACTGAGACTGAGGACAGGATCTATCCCCTCATTTTGGGAGTGTGTGCAGGCGCCAGCTGGAAAGGGCTGAGAGGTAATGTGTGTGCCCAAACAGAGAACAGGAAAGAACACTCTGGAACATTTTACCCGGGTTGATTTGGGAGTGGATTGTTTTTGGGAACTCTTGGCAAGTAACCGCTAAAAGTGTCTCGGTCTTCCAGTGAATACACAACGTGTACTGACTTACCAGGTCTGCCTACCATTCTGAGATCTGGAATCGCCTCCCTGGCTATAAATTGTGGAGATTTGGTGCTATGCCTTTTGAGTGCTTGCAGCTCTCTGGTTATATGTACTCTTGTTGATCGGGAGGAGAGTCTGTCTTTGGGGACACAAGCTAACAACTTAGTGCATCGTACCAGCGGTACCGTCAAGGTCTGAATTTTACCCGCCTCTTCGTATTTTCAGGGGGAATCCAGTGAAAACAGTCCATGTCCACAAATTCTCCACTGCACACCAAAGTAACTAGATGCGAGTTAGGTCTTTAGATGCTCAATGAAAAAGTAGGCAGGAGGTGGCAATGCTGAGAGTACTCAGAAAAGCAGTTATTACAACAGACAGATCTCAAGTCCATCCTTATATTTACAGTGAGGAAGTCACCTTTGAGAAGATTGGGTCATTGAATAACCACAGGTAAGATTAAAGTTTCTACAGTGTTTGTGAAACTGCTCTTGTGTTGTACTGAGAACATACACATTCACACACTCAGATGTGGCAACATGCATGTTTGGTAAATCGAAGGGTGAAAGGACAAATGCTTGGGGACCTGGTGCCACCCACGGGTTCCAGAGACTAGAGAGTGCTGGTCCTAGTGAACAGTTGCATCACTTTGGCATTCCTGCCTGCAGAGGTGACACTTTCTCTGAGTTAACTGCAGGGAGATTTCCCTACCTACAGCGTTTGGAATTTTTTTTCTGACAGGCGCTCCTCTAGCTGGTGGCCTCGTGACCTACAATTCACTGTTCCTTTGGGTAAGCCTGTAGGGTCTGGGAAGGCAGGAAAATAACTGTACTGAAATCAAAAGACCTGAGTTAGGATCCTGGTTGTCCCACCCCACATCCTTGCCCACTTGATCAAGCCTCAGTTTTCTCATCTGTCTGATGGGACAATCACACCCATCCTGCTCAAGGTTTTTATGCAATTCAAATTAGCTATGAGATGGGAATGAGGGGGATACATTTTACAAGTTGTACAGTGTTGTATAATATTTAGGATTTATGTATGTTTGGCAAAATTTACACTCTCTTTTGGCTTACACGCTATTTGGTGAATGCCACAAGCCTTTGGAGACCAATGCAAAACACACAAACACACACACACACACCCCAGCCTCTGGGACCTAGATTTGTGCTTCACATTATCACTTCAGCCGCTTTGGAAAACAATCAAATTGGTAAAGATGCTTGACCCACAGCTTCACTTCTGTAATGTGACGACTTTTTATGGCATCACCTTCAACCCGGAGTTCACAGCAAGACGCATGCTGTCAGGTCAGAGAACTCTCCTTAGTAACCAGCCCTAATCCAGGTCAGCTGGAGCTGAGCCATAGGCTATTACTATTAGTCCAGGATGACCAATTATTTTTCTTCCATGATTAAACATCTTTGGGAAACATTGTTTTTCTTTGTTACATAACCCAGAGTTCAAACTCTTTTGTCCTGGAGGTCTCTGCCAATGAATGGAGGCTCAAGTTCACTGCCTGCTGTCCCAGACTTTTTAAGAGCCCCGTTGTAAGAAGTAATAGTCCTGGATGATTGCTAAAAGATATGAAGAACTTCTATTTTCTCTAGATACCCTAAATTGTATCCACGCACTGAGCCAAACCATCAAAAAGCTGCAGGCTTAGGCTGAATCGTCCTGGCCCCGCGTTGAGCTCCTTTTACTGAATTACGCTTTGGCAGTATGCCATTGGCTTGCATGGAGGGACATTACAAGAAACAGTCCTATAAAAATTGCTAGTGTAGGGATGATATTTCCACTGCATCCCCACACTGAGCCTTTGATGAGAATCAATGGAGAAATTTCCCTTGGCTCTTAGATCCAACAAATGCCTATTTCTTTTGCGCAACTGGCTTTTTTTCATATGGGTACAGCAAAGTTCACATTTCCGTTTTCACTTTGGCATCTAGGAAGCTCAGAGTCAAATTTCTGTCCCACCCCTAACAGCCAACAGTACATAAACTGTATATGAACTAACTGTTCACAGTCATACTATTTTTCATCCCTTATGTTTCCTATACTTTAATTTCTTCTCTATGTATTATGTGTTGCTATAAACCCCCCTGGGTCTTTTTGAGATCAAACGTGTATTTAACACATTGGCCCTGCATAAGGCTCTTCCAGATCCCAATCCGCCTTTCCAGCCTCATCTCTTGCCACTTCCTACCACGAATCTGTGCTCCAGTCACACGGATCCACATTACGCCTCAGCCACGCTGTGTTCTTTCGTGTTGTTCTACACCTGCACGTGCGGGTTCCTTTGCCTGTCTCTCAGCCAAGTGAAATCCCGGCAGACCTCATAGTTTCTGTCTCTGTCCCTGGACAGCTTTTCATCCGAACCACCAGCGCAGCACGCACGTTACATTCCAGCAGACGATGTACACGTCCCTGTCCTTTGCAAGATCCTAAGCTCCTTGAAGGCAATGCCGTTGCACTTGTCCTTGTGTCTCAGTGCTTAACCACAGTGCCAGATACACAATAGGTGCTCACAAGTGTTTGTAAAATTAACGAGTACATGAGCTCTCCTGTCCCAGCACCAGCACGCGAGCCCCTTGTGAGGCTTGTCAGAAGGTTGATGACAACATGCCATTCAGTATTCACCTGGGCTTTGTGGAGGTGGCTGCTCGAGGCACAGGTGCGGGTGAGGCTATCTTTCAGAGTGCGGGACACGGGGCCTCAGCAGTCCTTCCTCAGAGCAGACCCCCAACCCTCAAACTTTCTTCTGGAGACAGGAATCCTCGGGTGCTTCCGCCCACCCCCGACCCCAACATCTGCCTCGGGCATTTGAAACTGGGTCAGTGCCAGCTGTTTGCCATTGATGGGCGAACACCAGAGAAACAATCCCATGAAGCCAGGAACATAAAAAAGTGCGCCTGATTCTGTTCTGTGATTCCACAGGACAGAGGAGAGGGGCCTGGGAAGGGAGGTGGGAGGAAGCCGGTGCACCCGGGACATGGTGGAGGGGGGTGTGTGTACACGTGCATGTGCGTGCTGAGGAGTGAACACCAGAAACCAATGATTCAATCAATCTTCCAAACACTGGCGTGGAAATGATGCTTCCACAGCCTCCCTTGTTCTTCTGAGGCCAGAACAGTGTGTTTCCTGTTTACTCAAGAACGCAGGATCTCTTTAGGAGGACGAACCAGACACGAAGACAGCGTCATCGTGTCTCAGCAGAACGCTGCATCGCAACACATTAGAAGGGCCCTGGCACAGCAGCCTTCGACGGGATGAGCGGTTACGTTCTGCCTTGAAAAGTTCCCGATTTTTGCCTCTTGCTTTGGTGTTTGCTTTCCTTTGAATTCTGACAGTAAAGCTAACTGTATTATTACTGTTTCAACAGGCAGACCATTGAATCCAACACCTCCCTTTTACAGATGGACAAGCTGAGGCGCTGTCGGATACACTGACTTGCCCATGGCCACACCAGTTGATGGCAGAATCCTGGACTCCCAGCCCACTGTTCCTCCCCGGACACAATACCTCCCAGCTGCCTCTTTGCAGTCATCCCACAAAAACCAAGTGCAAACAACCAGGAGCTCCTGGAAGAATAAGCCAGTCCACTTGTTTCCACATCGATGCCAACTCAGTCCCCAAAATCCTTATATGAAAAGGCTAACAGTTAACGGACCGAACAAGTGATTAACAGGTACAGGGACTAAGGCTGCAAAGCAATGTATCTTCAAGCCTGACACCCGGGACTGGTGCGGCAGTCCCAGGGAGAGCCAGGCACCTGTTAACCCAATTGCTAGAGGAAGGGGAGGAGGTGAATGAAAGCCAAGCGTGGAAGAATGCAGCGGAAACCCAAGACTCAGAGCTCCCGCTCTGCTGACGGACGTGTTATGAATGTCGTTTGGCAATGGGGACATGGTGCGCATCAGCAAAGACTTGGCATTTCCGCAGCTGAGTTGGGAGGGCACGGGGCCCTATAAGCCGTTCCCAGTTCATCTGGAAGTGTCACAAGGAAGACAAGAGCACCGGTGCCTGACAGTCTCAGTTCTGGCACAAGAGGCCCCCTCATCCCGATTTTAGGAAGCCAAGCGTGTCCACAGACTCCAGGCACGCACAGCGCCAAGGAAAGCCTCACGAGAGGTGCACCAACTGAACCACGGAAAGAGCTTGAGACATTTTTGAGTTTCTTATTGCTTTTTTTAAACAATAAAAAACACAGATAATAATCCTTCCCAGAAAAATGTGAGGTTAAAAGTTTAATCTGAGTTCACAGCACACACATTCCAAGGGGGCACTGTACTCGGGGAAATTACTCACCTAGAGTTTATATAAGTTCCGAGGCGATTAGAGTCAGCCGACAAATTGGAGCCAGAACACGTTTACATTTAAGGCTTAAAATGTAGATTCCTCTTGCAGAAAGAAAGAAGGGGTGGGGGGAACATCACCCACCTCCCAGTGTTTCTTGTTAAGGGACCAGACCCCATTAAGTGTCAGTCCATCATCCCAAGGAGTGTGGGAGACGCCAGTACACGATCCCCTCTGCCTGTCCCTCTTGAAAAGCACACGTCACATCTGCTTGCGATCAGCATTTATCTCGCGGTGTGCGTCTGACTCATTTGGAAAACTCAAAGCACATGTTTATTCCTTTGGAGGCACCGGCCATTGCTATGCAATTTACAGGCCCTCTGCAACCCAGAGCGCACGGCGGCCAAGGAGCTGGCCTGCGCTCTTGAGCTGCTGGGTTTGGTGACTTTGCTACCAGCTTTGTAAATGGAGGTGACACCTGCCTCAGTCTCCACTGAGCTTCTTGTCCCTTCCCAGTCAGAGTCACAAGTCACACTTCTCCCTCTTTGGTGAGGATCCCCAAAGTGAACATGTTTGGGAAGGAGTGGCTGCACGTAATGTTAGTTTCTGGAAACAAACCATATTGGTGCAAGCCCTCAAAAAGTCTTGGTCACAAAACAAAATCGACGTGCTCTTTCTTATTCTAAATCCCGGCCGTCTCTGGGATGGGTCTGGGTGAGTGCAACACACTTTTCACCTGGGTTCCTCTCCACCACCTAATCTGATGTCAGACAGCTTCTCCAACTGCACTGAGGATGAGTGCAATGTGAACCGACTTAACTGAGGACTGCACCAAACCACACTCTAGGCTGAAAAGTGAAAATCCATCAGACTTAGCATTTTGTCTGCCAGACTTTTTTTTTTTTTCCTGATTTTGGCTCTATAGCCAAAAGTCACAGTAAGGCCATGGCCCTGGGTCCACATAGGTGCCTCTGTGTGAGTTAGAAGAAGGTCCCCCTGCCAGGCAGCTCGGCCCTTCCGGGAGCCTTTCTGCAAAGCAAAACATGCATAAACGATTGTTGCAGCCTTGGCAGGACCTCATCGACCTTTTCTTTCCAGAAACCTTGAAAAGTGATGGACACTGTAAAGTTTGTTCATCTTAACCAGGAAAGGCCACATTAGGATGGTTAAATGTAAGAGACAAAAGACTAAAGACTGGGCCATTCACTCATTCAGGGTCAATTCCACGTCAGGAAAAAATGCAGAGGCTTTGGGGGCTGCCAGAAAAATGCTTCCACAGTTGCTCCCACGTCTACATCAGTTACAGTTTGGAGCACTTTCCAACAAGGGAAGGGAAACTGAAGGTGCTAAACACGTCCAAATATCTCAAGTGCCTCCAAATGGAAGCAGGTAAGGATTACAACCTAACGTTCAGGTCAAATAAATAAATAAAACAGCACCTGCCTGCCTGTCTTTACACATCTTTGCTTCACAGAAGGTTGGGGAAGCAGGGGACCACACGGCAGCGGAGAGGGCAGCACTCGTCCTCCTCCCGTGAGCCCACCCTGCCCCTCACTCTGCAACAGTAATACCTACAGTCTTAACACCTCCACTGAATTGACTTCGTCACCCCATTCTCGGTTTGAAAAAAATTAGAGCTGCTCTAGACACATTCAATCTTAAGGGCCACAATTTCTAGTTTTAGAGGAATGTTGCTCCTTTATCCAAGACAAGCAACCACTGTCAAGATAAAAGATTCAAGCAGCAAGTTCCCTTTCCACCCACTTCCACGGTAAAACCCAAGGTCAGCAGATTCCTCCGCTGTTGCCAGTGAAGACTTTTCTCCAATGCTTGAAAACAACCAGCCCGTCCCAGCCAGGCTCCTCTCCGCCACGAGCCTCCCTCCCTCCGAGGGCGGAGGCAGGTCTGCACACTCTGTGGGCCCTGATGCAGGGAAGGGGTCTGGGTAGAGGGCAGGCAGCCGCCCGCAGCAAGGAAAACCTCACGGATGAGTTAGAGGAGCTAGTTAACCGTAAGTTAACTCTAAGTTACACTGAACTATCCCATGCAGTGACGTCCAGAATGGAATTCACAGAAGTCAGTCATTATATGTAGAAAACTGACATGGAGGCATACCAAAGACAAAAACGGAGTCAGGTGAAACCTCCATGTTTTCCGGGGGGCGGGGTTGGGGGAGATATGTGGGCCTACAGCTCTGCCCTCACCCACATGCTGCCTCTTTGCTCTGCACCGCTTGGAGGTGTTTATACACGGATTCAGAGCACCCGCGGACTTAAATAAGACAAGAAGGCGAGACTCAAACACCAGTTGGTGTGCAGTATCCAGACCTGAATCCTAACCTAAACATACCCATAGTCCTTTGATCTTGTTACCAATTTAAGACAACAGAGTGGGTCCAAATAATGCCAAGCATCTCAGGGCCACCCGTGGAAACCAGGCTACTTTATCAGCAGCTCAAGGCACTGTTTATAAGAAGCAAAATAAACCAAACAAAACAACCCCAAACCACCCCCAAGACGCAAACCTGAAACGCCACCCTGGAAAATGCACCCAGAGTTTGAGGGCGAGGACGTGCTCTACCTGCTGGTCTCGGGCCATGCAGAAGGTGCCCCTGGCAGAGGGAACGTCAGGTGGCTGGGGGCCGTGGGCGGGGACCACTGGCACTAGAGACCCCGTATGTGTGTGGCGGGGGAAGTGGGGACCGGAGGGCGGCTCACCTGAGAGGAGCCTTCTCCTCCATCCCAGCGGCAGCTCTGTGCTCCCGTCCGCACGGGAGGCCTTTCTTGTCAAACCCACCCAAAGAGCAAGCCCTGCTCTGCCATCCCTCGTCAGGTCATCCACTAATTTATTCATCCATTTAGCAAATATGTACTGAACTCCTTCTAAGGCTCAGGCCCTGGGGACACATGCATGAATGGAACACACATGGCCTCTACCTTCATGTGAAGCTCTCTCTAAATCTCTCTGGCAGGTTGATGGCTTGAGTTTCAACCCCGGTTAAAAGGCAGATGCTGTGGGGTAGAACAGGACTTTGTGCTGTTACCAGTTGTTAGTTAACTAGTTTTTAAGTCCAGGCTGCTGCCCAGTGCTGGGAAGGAACAGGCCCCCACTCGGGCCTGGGGCAGATGCATGGGGAGGGGTGCAGTGGGGCACTTGGGCAATTAATTGTCATCTGTCTCACAGTTTGCTGGGGACTAACCAAACCTAGGACAGACCTGCGGGTCTTGGCTAAATCCTCTGACAGCCCTTGTGAGAGGGCGTCTCAGGGCAGGTCTCCAGAGAGGCTCTCTTAAGTCCCAGTCTACAGAAAACCCCATGACAGTTTCAGCAAGGTCTTCCCACTTCCTGTCATGATGAAGAGCCAACCCTCCTCCTCTCTGCTGGTGTCCCCAGTGCAGGACTGCTGGTCGTGCTAGGGAGGAATGAAACTGCAGAAAAGAGACTGTGGCAAGTGGGTATCTAGAAGATGGAAAAGGTCCAGGTTAATTCTCCCCTGGATAACCTCTGCAGACAGGACAATGACGCACCGGAATGTTGTCAAAACGAAGCAACTTTTTGTCTCAGTGCTGCCAGTTGCGTGTTCAACGGTTTACAGGCTCCATAGATCCCTCCAGTCTGTCATCAGTTCGTGCACTTGGAATGACCAAACATGCAGCCTTAAACACTCAATAAACCCGAAGGGAAAAGAGGCTCGGGGCGTGAGGGGAAATGAGCGATCACTCTCTGGTGTGGAAAGGCCATTGTATTTCATGGGGGATTTGACCAGGCTGCAGGAAAGCAATTTTGCCTTGAAATGGCACATTGCCTTTCTTCTTTATTAGGCTTCCTGAAGGGTGATTCCCCCCAGGCACTTTCTTACCCCGAGTGGATTTCAGTGTATTGTGCAAAGCCAGAGACCTGGCAGAGGTCTGAGTAGTACTTGGTAGGTCGCTGATGGTCAACAACTGGCCGGCGGCAGCTCTGGAATCCTGAGGTGCACGCTTGGGTCTGTGCTGGATGTTTACAACTATTGGAATGTGTCTTCAATCACCGCAGGAATGCCTGAGCACACGGCGGTTGGTTGTGCAACGTGAGACGTGACTGAGTGGGTTTCTTAAGACAGGCGTTTGTGCCATTATTTATTATTGTTCGGGGTAACATTTACTCTTTTGGAGGGCTTGTTGTTCTGTTTTAAGAAATAACAATTTGGGTATGTATTTTTTCAAAATAAGTAGCCTAAACCTCCTTTCCCTGCGTTTTGGAGCAAGGCAGCATCTGGGAACATATGGTTACAGCTTCCAGAAAAATAAACTTTCCTTCCTTATTTTGTTAAGATGCATTCTTTATCCCTAGTGAAACCAAGGCTAGATTAGTGAATGGAATTTTATTTCCTTGGGACTCATCTACATGGGCCATGACTCTCCTTAGAGCCTCGGAAGGCAAGAGCTAATGGGATGTAGATAGACGGTCTTGGACGTGAATGTCTTCTGATCACGACCTAAGAGTTCTCACCTATGAACTGCATATGCTCTTTCGGACACTATCTGCATTCAGGCTGCCTTCAACTGTCTTAGTATTTAGGTATTATCAATTAGTTATTCATGAAGGAAATCAAATATTTTTATTTGCATTATAGTGCTTCGGATCTGTCACTGCTCATACTGGCTGGTCTTTTAAATAATTCCTCTGTAAAATCTCCAGCAACTCTGTCCATCAAAGCAACGTAGTTACCTTTGGCTTCCTTACAGGATTCAACCCTTATTCCAGGGGAAATAGACCAGGTTTTCAGAAAGCCAAACAGTTCTTGACTCCTTAGTTGCTCATGAAAGCACAGTGGTTATCAACAGGAAAAACACCTTCTAATTGTCACCAAGGACTTGTCCACATGATGTCTCTAACTAAAAGTCTCCAGGTGTCATGGGTAGGGCCAGGGCCAGGGCTGGACTTAGGTTCACCATGCATCCTCCTGTCCATGAGACTGGGCTGTCTTCTCCTCTAGAGAGCCTCTAAGAAGTACCTCAAGAGAATACGCTCAAAAATTTGCTTCAGTATAATTCTCGGGAGCCTGGCAGTGGCCACACCATGTTACTTGAGCTTCAGAGCGGGCTTCAAGCCCTCTTTCTTCAGGGTCCAGGGACAGGAAGGTGGAAAACCGGCTGTGCTCCAAGATGACCTGGAATTCAGAGGACCCAAGGACCTGAAAGGGCCCTATGTCTTCTGGAGGAGTTAACACATGGCTCTGACAAAGGCCTCCATTCTAAACAGCAGCACTAGCTCTGCTCTGAAGGCACGATGAAGGCTCTGAGGCCAAATGCAGCATCCCGTGACGTGCGGTTTCCCCACCTGTGAGGTGAGGGTGTGTGTAGCCAATGACCTTCAGAATCCCTTCCTGTTCTCATCTGTGTGATTCTGTACTTCTAGTCTACACAGACTCAGACCCTAGCAGGGCATGGTGGGGCACAACTGTAACACAGCAACACAAAAGTGGGCACTTCTGACAGACAAGCACAGCCAAACGATACGAAAGTTAACCACGAGTGAGAAGGTGACTTCCCGTGTCCCCTTGACTGCAGGGACTGAAAGATCCAGGAGTCCTACCCTGTGCAGTGTTCCACCCTCACATCATCAGTGTCTCAGCAGTAGCCGAGCTGGGGCTGTCTACGTGGCTCATCTAATGACCCCTCCCCTCTGCGCTGGGCGGCAGTGAGTCTGTTCCTTACTTTCAGGTGTATGCTTGGGAGCTCCTGGAAGGTGAAGCAGGTGCACAAAAGCAAGAAGCACATACATTGGGCACAAAGTGACCAAGCAGCCATGGTCCGAGGGACAACTTCGCCGGGAGCGTCCAAAGTGTTTTGCAGGAATTGTCACACGGCGCCCCCCTTCCCCACAGTGAGCCACCTACATTCACTTTTCCTTCAAGAGTTAAATTACTCTGTGCAGAAGCTTGTAAGTTTCATTAGGTCCCATTTGTTTATTCTTGCTTTTATTTCTATTGCTTGGGTAGACTGCTCTAGGAGAGCATTTTTGAGATGTATGTCAGATAATGTTTTGCCTATGTTTTCCTCTAGGAGGTTTATTGTATCTTGTCTTATGTTTAAGTCTTTGATTCATTTTGAGTTGATTTTTGTGTATGGTGTAAGGGAGTGTTCTAGCTTCATTGATTTACATGCTGCTGTCCAGTTTTCCCAACACCATTTGCTGAAGAGACTGTCTTTATTCCATTGTATATTCTTGCCTCCTTTGTCGAAGATTAGTTGACCAAAGGTTTGTGGGTTCATTTCTGGGCTCTCTGTTCTGTTCCATTGGTCCATATGTCTGTTTTTGTACCAATACCATGCTGTCTTGATTACTGTAGCTCTATAGTATTGTCTGAAGTCTGGGAGAGTTATTCCTCCAGCCTCTTTCTTTCTCTTCAGTAATGCTTTGGCAATTCTAGGTCTTTTGTGGTTCCATATAAATTTTATTATGATTTGTTCTAGTTCTGCAAAATATGTCCTGGGTAATTTGATAGGGATTGCATTGAATCTGTAGATTGCCTTGGGCAGTGTGACCATTTTAACAATATTGATTCTTCCAATCCAAGAGCATGGGATATCTTTCTATTTTTTTTAAGTCTTCTCTAATTTCCTTCATCAGTGTTTTATAGTTCTCCATGTATAAGTCTTTCACCTCCTTGGTTAGATTTATTCCTAGGTATTTTATTACTTTGGGTGCTATTTTAAAGGGGATTGTTTCTTTACTTTCTTTTTCTATTGATTCATCGTTAGTGTAAAGAAATGCAACTGATTTTTGTACGTTAATCTTGTAACCTGCTACCTTGCTGAATTCTTCCATTAGTTCTAGTAGTTTCTGTGTGGACCTTTTAGGGTTTTCTATATATAGTATCACATCATCTGCATATAGTGACACTTTTACCTCTTCTTTTCCAATTTGGATCCCTTTTATTTCTCTCTCTTGCCTGATTGCTGTGGCTAGGACTTCCAAGACTACGTTGAATAGCAGTGGTGATAGTGGTAGGTACTGACAGGCATATGCACAATAGGTAAATAAGATTATACTGTATAGTGCAGGGAAATATGTACAAGATCTTGTGGTAGCTCACAGAGAAAAAAAAATGTGACAATGAATATATGTATCTTCATGTATAACTGAAAAATTGGGCTCCACACTAGAATTTGACACAACATTATAAAATGACTGTAACTCAATAAAAAAAATGTAAAAAAAAAAAAGAGTTAAATTACTCTGCCCTTCCAAAGGGAGTTTTCAACTTTGCGTCTATAGTCTTAGCACTCAGAAGAATTCTAATCCTACTGGGAGGACTTTCAAACACTTGGTTCCTAAGGACTGGACTTTCAGAAACAAAGGCTGAGAGCTACGTATGACCAGCTCAGGGAAAGTAAGACATGCCACCCAGACCAACTGCCACAAGGGCTTGATGCAAAGACCCAGCCTGGCCCAGACGCCACTGGCTAAGGGTGAACAGGCCCTGAGCAAGACGAAACTGGTAACAGAGCAAAACCCACTTATCTTCCTTATGGTTTGTTGTAGCTACACACAAACTGCAAATGGTGTGAGGTCTTCACTTATCACAGAGTGTGATTTCAACCATGCCCAAGAAATTCCTTTGTTGTCTTCAGACAAACCCTGGGTTAAGCAAACAAACAAACACCTTTCAGGGGTCGTTATAAATAGATCTGTAAACCGGGTGGACACAGGTGACTATAAGAGACAAGTTTCTGGGGGGGGGGAGGCTATAGCTCAGTGGTAGATGCAAGCTTAGCATGCACAAGGTCCTGGGTTCAATCCCCAGCACCTCCATTAAATGAATGAATGAATGAATGAATGAATGAATGAATAAATAAATAAATAAATAAATAAATACCTAGTTGCCTACCTCCCCCACAAAAGAGACAAGATTCTGACGCCCAGAGAGGGAAAATCCAGGCTGGCAGCTCCCATCTGCCCCAGCCCCCCGACACACACACATACACAGCACGCAGACAGCACTGGGTGTGCTAACATGACACACTTACACAGCAGCACTAAAGAACAGAATGTTAAGCAAAGGGTTTTGCTGGTGGTATCTGTTTTCTGTTCAGTGACGCTTTACTCTCCCGCCTTCTGAAAAGACAGCTTTGAAAGAAAACATATCAACCTAATTTCTTTGGGAAATCTCTATCCAAAAGATAAATGGAGTTGATGATTCCAGTTGTATTTCCATTAGCCAACCAAAGTGGAGAGCTGAGGAAATTGTCCAGTTGGTGCAGAAGTAAGAGAACAGTTATCCTTTCAAATCTAAAATGTCTGCACTGTGTCCAGAGCCAACGTCACCAGGTCACTGGGCCGCCTCCTGACTCACCTGCAGCCAGGTGAGCACGGCTCTGGGCTGGCTCACCTGTGGTTCTTGTACTCATGGTACTGAAAAAAGGGAGTGGGAAGAGGGTTTTTTTGTTTTTGTTTTGTTTTGCTGCACTGGAATAGGAAGAGCTCCAAAATCCATTCCAGGTCATTTTCCTTTTTTCCCACATGTATTTCTAGTTGGTTTATTCTTTAACTTATTTTAGGTAAAATGAGAATAGTAAAACCATGTGAAAATTAAGCATGAAATGGAAACTCTGATGCCTCTATCCTCACACGTGCCAACAGCGACATGCTAGCGTAATACGGTCATGAAAGCACTGCTTTACGAACTTCAGTGACTTCTTTGATCCCTTGAAATCTGTTTATTCCCTTGAACTGGGTCAGTCCTGTGGCTTTGTTTGTTTATCAGCAGATGTTTTTCAAACTTTGGAAAAATGTAGCAAAAAAAAAAAAAGAAAAAAAAAACAAATGGTAAAACAAGAATATCATTCCTCTGCCTGCTATTTATAAGACAGTATAAAATGAATTAAAATGTACTCTAACGATACAGAATCTCAAAGTGCCATTTCATATGTTTAAAGATATTATCAGTGTGATAGAAATTTATGGCGAAATGGATTATGATGTTGTAAACTAACGCTTTTTTGACCAAGTCATGAACTTGTGTTACTGAATAAAACAAAATATTCAAAAGACAGGATGGAGCCACATATTAACTTAAAGGAGGACTAAGGATGGGGCTGTATAAACTGAATGAAAAATTAACCACTCCTACACAGGCCTTTCAACCAGGCTGATCCATTCATGGCCACATGGCTGGTGGCCACAGAAACGAGTCACAGTTGTGCAACAGTAGGGACTTCTGGATTACCTTCGTGTCTCCCTCCCACCCACCACATCCTGTTTTCTGGTTACCTCTGCTGGGCTTCTGACCTTTGACTCTGCTGTTGGCTCTGACTTTGGCTCCCCTCTTGGACTGGCATTGGACACTGGCCTGGCCCTCAGTGCTCTCTAGGACTGGCTTGCAACCCTCTTTGATTCATTTTTCTCTTGTCTTTTTGGATAATCACCTCCCCACTCAGTGCTGGGTTCGACCCCAGGTTCAGCTTTAGCCACCTGTCTGTCCCCCTGAGCAGACTGACCCCAGGCCCCTAAGAGAGATGACTGGACAATGTGAGATAACAGTGAGCACCTGTGCCTTTACTCCCCAGACTGCTCTTCCTGTGATGGGACCACTTCAGCCAGGCTGTAGCTTGGTAGAAAGGTAGTGTGTCTCATGATCTCACAGCTGATTCTGCTGCATGAGCACAGGTGTAGAGGCCAAGAGTCAGGCCCAAGCTGGAAGCACAGGGGCAGGGATGTGGGCTGCATCAGCCCTCAGTCACCTGAGAGGGGTGTCCCATCCAAGCCCCATTTCCAAGGAGCTTTCCCTGGGGTGCCTCCGGGGATCTCAGGTATGAGAAAGCTCAGAGACAGAAAAGTGTCTAGAAGACTTAGCAGAAAGGGAGCGTGTCAGTCAGGGTTCTCAAGGAAACAGAACCCAGAGGATATAGAGGAAACGGTTCACGCAGTTGTAGGGGCTGAGTCTGAAGATCTGCAGTTGGTGAGCTGGAGCCCAGGAGAGCTGATAAGTTTCAGCCTGAGTCTTCAGGTCTGAGAACCAGGTGTAAGTTTTCAGTCTGCAAGCTAGACGCCTCGAGCCCCAGGAACAGCCAGTATTTCAGTTCAAATCTGAAGGCAGGATTCTGTAGGTATTCATTCACTTATGGAATCAGTCTATCACACCATGGGGACCCTTCATAGAGCAAAAACTGGAACATGGTACATGGTGGAAACCTTCACTAATTTGGTCCTATAGGTATTTATTGATTATTTACCCTAACCATAGGATTCCTCTCCAGCGACACAGTGATATTTACATTTATACACATAACCACACATATATGACTATGTTTCCCCTAAGTGACTTGGAGTTGCATGGGATTTACCAGGTACGGGCGTGTGAAAGAAGCAGGAAAGACCGTCCCTGTGCCAGGCAGCTCTGAGGCACGTGGTGGGAAAAAACGTGGGCAAAACTGGCCTCAAATCTTGATTCTGCCAATTACTAGCTGTGTGATCTGGAACAAGTTATTTAATTTCTCTGAACTTCAGTTCTCACCTCGGCCAGTCAGGGTTAATAATACCTTCCCTGCAGCGGTATTCTGAGGATTAAGTGAAATTATGCGTAAAGTGCCAAGCACATGGCAGACGCTTTTCTTCTTACATAAATCCTAGAGGCAAATGTTTCCTGCAGGTGGTTTGGTGCCCTTCTGGTTTGTTAAGTGGTGCCATATGTTCGTAAAATATTGTGCTTGGAAAACCAAGCTGACTAAAAACGCTTAGAACTTCCGCTCCTAGGAAGATGAAGTAGACGTGCTTTTCCCCATCAATCCTGCTACGTATAACTAAAACCTTGGGCATTAGATAGAAAGCAAACTTGAGAAGATTCAAAAGGTGGAGAAAAGAAGGCAGACTAGCTAGGGATCTCAGGACCCGAGGAACAACATGGTGGTGAGTGGTTCTTATTTCTTTTTGTTTCTCATATCCTATACTCAGAGTTGAAGAAGCCAGCCACCTGGAAACACCAAAGGGCACAGATGACAAAAGTCCCACAAGAGCCTGCCCTCTCAAGGAAAGGGGCAGCTTAGCAAGACAGCAGATTTTGAAATAATAAAAGCTATGCTCCAACCAAACACCACATACAGAAGACAGGTGGCCCTACCTCCACCCATGTCAGCAAAACCCAGGTAGGGAGCCTAGATTTCCACCCTGTGGGGCTGTAAGGAGGTCTCCAGTACCTCACGAAGGTGGTGTCAGAGAGCGCCTACCAGAGAGTCGGGACTTTCACTACTGCCTAGTGATGACAAGGCCACCGCACTGCGGTGTCAAAGTAGAGCACGTGGAGAGCTGGAGCTTCCACGCCTGCCCAGCAATGACGCTTAGTAATCAGCTGTGATAACAATGAGCAAAATGTCACCTCTCAAGTGTCAATGGAGGCTGAGGAGGGCATCTGGACTTCCGCCCTGACCTAAGCAATGAGGTGGTGCCCACCCCTGCCCTACAGAAGTCCTGTCAGAGAAAGTCAGATTAAAACAGAAGATTTCAATAAGATTCAGTCTCATAAAATAATATGAAAACATCCCACTTTCAGTTGAAATCACTGTCATACCAAGAAACAGAAAAATCTCAAACTCAATTGAAAAAAAAAAGACAATCAATAGATACCAATACCCAGATGACAGAGTTTAAGATTCCCTGACAAGGATTTTACAGCAGCCGTAAAAAATGCTTCAGTGAGCAACTATGAATATGTTTCAAACAAACAAAATGATAGAAAATGTCAGGAATGAATAGACAGTCTCATCAAAGAAACAGATGGACCTAAAAAAGAATCAAATGGAAATTTAGAACAACGACAGAAAGTAAGAAACCAAAATAAAAAACTTACTGGAAGGGCTCGGCAGCAGAATGGAGGGAGCAGGAGAAAGAGCCAGTGAACTGAAAGACAGAATAGTGTTTTATCTGCACAACAATCTGCACAACAAAAAGAAAATAGATTAGAAACAAAATGAGCTGTGGGTCCAAAACAAAACAAAACAACCTAAACGACATGTCATCAGAGTTTTGGAAAGAGAGGATAAAGAGAGGAGCTGCAAAAGTACTTGAGGAAATAATAGCTGTGAAAACTTCCCAAATTTGGCAGGAGACAAACCTACAGACTCAGAAGCTGAATGAACCCCAAATAGGATAAAGCCAAATAAACCCCTGCCAAGACACATCATAACTAAACTTCTGAAAGCTAAAGGCAAAGAAAAAAAATTGAAAGCAGCAAGAGAGAAACAACATTTTATTTATAGAGGAAAAACAATTCAGACAATGGTGGCTTTCTCACCTGAAAATATGGAGGTGGCAACAGTATTTTTTACGTGCATTAAAAAAAAAACCTGTTAACCCAGAATCCTATACCTAGCAAAAATATCCTTCAGGAAAAGTGGGGAAGGAAGACATTCTCAGAGGATAGGAAACTAAGAAAGGTTATAGCTAGCAGACCTACTCAGAAAGAAGAGCTAAGAAGAGCTAAAAAAAAAAAAAAAAAAGAGAGAGAGTGAGAGAGAGCGAGAGAGAGAGAAAGAAAAGAGACCTGGAATTTCAAAAAGGAAGAATACAATAAACAACAATATACGTGCATGCAATCGACTTTTCTCTTCCTCTTGAGTCTTCTAAATTATGTTTGATGGTGGAGCAAAAATTTTTGACAAAGGTGAAAAAGCCATGCAGCGGAGAAAAGACAGCATTTTCAACAAATGGTGCTGGAGCATTTGGACATCCACAGGCAATTCTCACACCTTATATGAAACTTAACTCAAAACGGATCACAGACTTAAATATAAAACATAAAACTTTTAGAAAGAAAATTAGAAGAAATCTTTAGGATCTCCCATTAGGCAAAAGTTTTCAGATTTGACACCAAAAAACATAATACACAAAGGGAAAAACTGATAAATTGAACTTCATCAAAATTAAAAACTTTGTCTCTGGGGAAAAGTCCTGTTAAGGGGATGAAAAGACGAGCTACAGAGTGGGACAAAATATTTGCAAACCATGTATCCAACAATGGACTAGTGGGGAATATATATAAAGAACTTTCAAAAACTCAATAGCAAAAAAGCAAATGATCCAGTTAAAATATGGGCCAAAGACATGAAGAGACATTTCACCAAAGAAGACAGACAGATGACAAATAATCACATGAAAAGATATCCAACATCATTTGCCATTAGATTTTTAATTTAATAAAATTAAAACCACAGTGATATACCACTACACACTTATCAGAATAGCTAAAATAAAAAGGTGACATCACCAAATGCTGGTGAGGATACGGAGAAACTGCATCACTCACACACTGTGCTGGGAATGTAACATAGTACACCCAATGGAAAACAGTTTGGAAGTTTCTCAAACAACAAATATCTAACTACTGTATGACCCAGCAATTGCACTCCTGGGCAATACATCCCAGAGGAAGGAAGGCTTAGGTTCATACAAAAATGCACATGAATGTATATGGCAGCTTTACTCACTGAAGTCCCCAGCTGAAGACAACCCAGATGCCCTTCAGCGGACGAATGGGGAGACAAATTGTGATGTACCCATCCCACGGAAAACTACTCATGAATAAATGGAATGGAGTGCTGATACAGGTACGAATCTTGAAGTCCCAGAGAATTATGCTCAGTGGCAGGGGTGGGGATGGGGAGCCAACTATACTAGGGTACACATTGTATAATTCCATGTATATAACATCCTTGAAAAGACAAAATGATAGAAATGGACAGCGGATTAGTGGCTGGCAGGGATTATGGAGAAGGCGAGGGGAGGGAAGTTAGTGAAGCTACCTATATAAGGGAAACATGTGGGAACCTGTGATAATGGACATGTTCTGCATCTTGACTCTACCAATGCCAATATCCTGCTTGTGATATTGTACTAGAGTTATGCAGAATGTTACCATGGGGGGAACTGGGTAAAGGGTACAAAGGATTGCTTTCCATTATTTCTTACAACTGAATATGAATTTAAAAAATAAAATTTAATTAAAAAATGTAATGCTCCAGAAGTTTGCAAACTGGTAAATAAATGGAAGCAAAACAAAATAAGAAAGCAAAATACAGACTCTGATGCAAACACGATGTGAAAGGCAGAAGAGGCCTCACTTACCAACTTGTTCGGCTCCTTAATCTGAAGTTGGGAAATGGAGGCCTGGAGATGGAGCGATTTGCCCAAGGACAGACCTGGGACTGCCCACCAACAGCCTTGGTCCCAGACACCCAGCCTGCGGGCCACGGAGGACAGAGGCAGCGCCTGTGTACCTGGGGGGAATGCAGGTGCTGTTTCTTTACCTGAGTACAGACTACTTCACTCGGGTTACTTCACTGCTTCTCTGTACCTAGGAAAGCTACCGTCACCAAGACAAGAGCATAGCCTTAACTTTAAAGGCTGAATTCAAAATGCATTTGTGCAACCTTGGAATGAAGGCATCACCTACGATAATTCTTCTAGAATCACATATGTTGTAGAGCCAAGAAGAGGACAATAAACGTTTGCGTGAAGTTTCACAGTTCATCAACACTGTTTCACTTGATCACAGCATCACTTCTAAGAGACCTAGGAATTTCTGCCATCTCCATTTTTTAGATGAAACAACTAAGGCTCCGTAAAGTCATGTAACCCACCACAAGTCAAAGGCTAGCAAGTGGCAGAATGAGGCTCCTACCTAGGTTTTTCTGTTTTCAGTTAGTGCTGCCTTTTCTTCATATTGTGATGTTCTGTTCTCCCAGATCTAGAGATGAGATGGTACCTAAATCCTTACACAGTGAACTCCATCCCAGATGGGAGTTCCACCCTCCAGACCCAAGGTTAGGCCTAATTCCTTGCCATCCTGGCTCCAGCCCGTCTCTGTACCACTGAGTCATTCCACACACAGCCTGCTCTGATTTTTGTGGCAGACGGAATTATAATTATTTGTTCAGCTGTCTTATACTAATCCTTGCATTGCCTACAATACCCGCAGAGGTGGCTTGTTTGTGAAAGTTGCCTCTCTTGTCCTGCCGTACATTGGGCTGTCTTCTCTGATGACCTCTTTGAAATGTAAAGGCTCTCGGATTTAGGCCCCTAGAAGTGCCCATGAGGCATTGGCAAGTAGGTGTGAGTCACCTGAGAGAAAGAACTGGTTCTGCAGGAACTGAGAGAAACAGGATAAACAGCACAGTTTTTCTGGCTCCACATGCAGTAACACGGAGAGTCAGTCAGTGGCCTGTCAGAGTGACATATGAGCCTCATTACATTGTAATTCACATCTGTCTTTCTTCAGCTACTCAATACTCTGCTGTCGAATATGTGAGGCTTACAATAAGCTGGACTGAAGAAAAATAAATGAGACACGTCAAGTCCACTGCGCCAATTCCTGGTCAGGCTGCTGGTTTTCACTGCCCTCAAATGAGTTATCATGTTCGTAGATGCAGGGGAAATGTTTACGGGGTGCAGAGATGACTTTTAAACTTTTTTATGGGTTCATTTTTATTTTCTTAAAGAAACCAAAAGGTCCAACAGATCTCACTTCAAACCTGGTGTGTTATGGGTGCTGACCCACCAAAAATTCAATTTGTATTTGAATTTTTGAATATTTGGGAAACATTTCATCAAAAAAAGCAAAAGTAAACAAAAGGAGCAAAGAGGAGCCAGGAAGATCAAGTGAAGTACTTATCACATGCTGGCCATGGGAGGTGACTGAAACATGAAACAGGACTGGGTTTCATGAGATTATCTGACGTGGAGGAAAGGAGGAAGAGGAAGAGGGGAGGGAGATGAATGTGCTCAGAGGTTGAAAAGAGATGTAAAGGAAAAGTCACTGCCATGATATGGGTCTTTCTAACTGTTCTCTCAACATTTTGATTCAATGTCTTGTTATTACATCCAAAAGAAATTCCAAGACTCATTTAAGTGCCTCTCTGCTAAGGAATCACTTTCATTATGAGCAGGGTGGTAACTTCAAGTTTCCATCCATGGTGAAGGCTCTGGGACTCGTCCACAGCCAGCTGTGCCCCCTCACCCAGCAGGCACACTGTTTGCAGGCATCTCCTGGGAGGAGGGAGCACAGGGTAACTCCAGCTCCAGGGAAGGTCAAACTCTGATAGGCCTCTGTCCTTCAAATTTTTAAAACTAATAATATTCCAGTTAGAAGACCTGTCTCACCCTGCATTCTGGACAGCATGGGATGAGGTGTGGCTAATGGGGGTCGAGAAGGGAGAAGGGAGGGAAAGGGGTTCCAGGCAGGTGCAGAGGCACAGATGGAAGGGACAGTGTGCAGGTTTACAGATCGGCAGTAACTAGGACTAGTTTGTTCATTTTACACGTGTTGTTGAGCACCCGGGCCTGACAGTGTTCTATAGTGGTAACCCACCCAGACAAGGTCCCTGCTCCCACGAACTCGCGCCTGAGCTGAGCATAAAGGGCTGGAGATGAGACAAACAATAAACAAAGTAACACGAAAATATCAGCCAGTGAGCAGTATGATGCAGAGAATCCAAGTGGCTGCTTTGAGCTTGGGTCCTCAAGGAAGTCAGGAGGTGATGATTAAGCGGAGATCGAATGACAAGGAACCAGTGACACCAGGAACACTGCGGAGAAGGAGTAGCTGGTGCAAAGCTCCCAGTGCAAGTAGGAGCTTGAGAAGAGAAAGAAGCCCAGAATGACGCTAGGAAGGGTGTCCTGGAGCTCCGGCCAACATTCAGACACACCGGCCACATCTCCGTGGGAAAAGGGACGTGTTCTTGATGTTGTTGCAGGCTGAACAAAACTCACTTTTCCCCGAGTCTCTCTGTGCCACCTATAGATGTACATGAGATACTGGGTCTCCCCGGATAGTCACCAATACAGGTTCAAACCTGGATTCCTAACTCCTGCCTTGTCCTCCTCGCCATCAGCCTGGCTCCCCTCCGCCAGAACACAACCACAGATGCACCACGCTCCCAGGGCCATTGTCAACATGTCCATCAAGTGACGGAAGTGGAGTCTTGCCTTACCTTCTGGCCAGGAGGAACTGGTGGCAGGAAGCGGACATGGTAGAGATGCTGAAATGGTGGAGCCAAGTTCATTACTATCAGCCTGGAAGTACTATTCACAGAGGACAGATTTCATTCCTAAGGCCTGTTGCTGTCAGCAAGTTCCAAGAAACATTGGTCATTGCTATAGCAACCGATTTCACATGCATCAGGAGAAATCATAACAGCGCTAGTTCTTCCTGGAGACAAAGTTGAAACTGCCTACAGTCAGTGTCCCCGTTTCCTCTGACAGTGCTGGTGCTGCCCCATCTTGCTTTCCCCTAACCACGTGGGGTTAGCCAGTCTTCTGAGGCCTCCCATTTTTCTCCCTGAAGAGGACGGTGCCACCCTAGACAAAAAGGCCAGTTGCATACTGTTCTGAGCCCTTCTAAGCAAGAAACCAGGAGTGTGGTGATCAGAGAGGGAGAAATCACAGGGTTCAGAGTTCAAAGTTCTGGACTCGGGCACCAGCTCTCTCAGTCAACTATATGACCCATATAAGCAGTTCACTTAACCTCTCTGTACTTCTGTTTCCTCTTCAGAAAAATGGTGCTATTATTAATAATACCTGTTTCACAAGATCAGCACATACAGCAAAGTAAAAAACGGGTGTGACCAGTCAGAATGGCCATCATTAAAAAGTCCACAAATGATAAATGCTGGAGAAGGTGTGGAGAAAAGGGAACCTTCCTATATCGTTGGTGGAAATGAAATTTGGTGCAGCCACTATGGAAAACAGTATGGAGATTTCTTAGAAAAAAAGACTCAAAATAGACTTACCCTATGATCTAGCAATCCCACTGCTGGGCATATATCCAGAGGGAACTCTAATTCAAAAAGATACATGCACCCCAATGCTCATACCAGCACTACTGACAGTAGCCAAGACAGAGAAGAAACTTAAATGTCCACTGACAGATGACTGTATAAAGAAGCTGTAGTGTAAATATATGTATAGTGGAATGCTACTCACCCATGAAAAGAATAAAATAATGCCATTTGCAGCAACATGGATGGACCTGGAAATTTTCATACTGAGTGAAGTAAGCCAGAAAGAAAAATACCATACGATATCACTTATATGTGAAATCTAAAAAAAAAAGACACACATGAACATATTTGTGAAACAGAAACAGACTCACAGACATAAAAAACAAACTTATGGTTACCAGAGGGAAAAGGGGTAGGAAGGGATAAATTGGGAATTCAGGATTTGCAGATACTAACTACTATATATAAAATAGATAAACAAGGCCCTACTATACAGCACAGAGAACTATACTCATTATCTTTAATGGCCTAGAATGAAAAAGAATGTGAAAAGGAATATATATATGTATGTATTTGCGTGTGTGTGTGTGTATATATATATATAACTGAATCCACTATGCTGTACACCAGAAGTTGACACAATATTGTAAACTAACTATTCTTCAATTAAAAAAAAAGAAATGGGTGTGAAAAAAAGAAATAAGTAGGAGACCTGTGCAAATATCAAGCATTTGCCTGAAGCAAAGGATCTTTTCATCTTAGGAGATAAACATCCAAAATGATGATTTCTATTAGAAGTCCTTACAGCCTACTTCTACCTCTATTAAGGAATTCAAGGAAGCCATCAGTGAAAGCATACCGCTAACCTAATTCTGCATTTTCCACCATTAGAAGCTGTGGGATTCGGGACACCGAACCACTCAGCGCCTCCGCTTCCTCAGCTACAAAGTGAAGATAATAATGCCTAAGAGCTGATGCAGGGAACAGGTGAGACGTCTCAATATTCTTTGGAAAATATCCAATGAATATAGGGCTGTACATTTGAATATCTGCATACACACATGTCTATATTTTAGATAATCATGAAGCTCATAATTTGAGTGTGAGATCAAAATTTTTCCGTCCAACCATTTGTGGTCAGCAATCTTTATGGAGAAAGAGCCCTGAACTGAAATGCTGTTGAATATCTACCTTTTTAAGGCAGGTGCAGAGTAAAGACAAAAATAATTTCCTTCTTGTGGATATGCTAAATGGGGTGGGATTTTTGATTCATCACCTGTGGTAGATTAAAGATGACCACAGATTCTTTGCTAGTCCTCCCACTGACAGGTGAAATTTATGTCCCCTCCCCTTGAGTCTGCAGGGTCAAGGTGCAGGTGTCTCTGTCTGCCATGCCAGTTTCCAGGCTAAGCCTTAAGCGACTATCAGCTTCCACTCTCTGACTCTTGGAAGACTTGCTTTTGGAGCCCTGAGCCACCGTGTAAGAAGCCTGACTCCCCTGAGGCTGCCATCATGTGAGGAAACCCAAGCTGGTCAACTGGGGACGTCCCATGAGAAGAGAGAACTGCCCGGCTTCTCCCAGACCTCCTAGTTCTCAGCCTCTCCTGCCATCCCAGCTAAGACCCTAGGATGGTGGCACAGGGCTGAGCTCAATCTGCTGTCCTGTCTCAATTCCTGACTCACAGGATCACAGGTACAAGAATAATAAATAACGTTAAGCCACAAAGCTTTAGAGTGGTCTGTTTCACAGCGATAGATAACTAGGAAATCACCCAAACACGAAATAATAAAATATTTCATGACAATTTGTGAAAGTGTGTATCACCAAAATGAAATTTCAGCCCCAGAGCTGCTTCAGTCTTAGGACAGGAAAACATTTTCCTGTGGCTAGCTGCCAGTGGATGTCTGAGAAATTACGGCAAATTGGAATGGTTTCTCAGTTTTTCCAAGTACATTGACAAGGGGGAAAGCCTCATTAAGTTTTGTCAAGCAACAAAATCTGCACGGGCTTAATCTCTTTTGCAGAAATACAACAGAAAGAGAAAAAAGGCCAAAAATCTATAAAAAGCCTTCAAAAAGGTTTTGGATGAGAAGGGGGTTCTGGATCCCCCGTCCCCCCACACAGTAGAGGTTAAACTCCTTATTGGATGATAACTTGAGGACTGTATAAACACTGTACCACACGTTCAAAATCAGGTAGACCACTGAAGACAAATTACTTCTAGGACATGCTTGGCAACTGACTATGCAATTCTACAAGAGGTAACCAGGAAAGACTCAGACAAATGTGTTAAACTCATTTGTATTGGATGCATTTGTAATTTTCTGTGTATTATGATGTTTTGACATCTTAAAAACATTCTTTCCAGCTGGGGAGGGACCACCCCTCCACAAGCCAGCCAATTCTTGGAGTGGGCAAAGGACCCAGCGTGGAGCATGTCTTTGAGATGCAAACTATCCCAGAGCCACACCTCCTCCGTCTGGTCCCTGCACCCCAGGAGGCACTACTCCTCTGCCTTAATCACCCCAGGGCCAGGTGCTAGACAACAGAGAACACCCTCTAGCCCAAAGCCCTCCAAAATCATTCAAACCAGCCATTCCTAAACCATTTACACTGCCCTGATTTGCCTTCAATCTGTGACCTTACTTTGCCATAGCAGATCCAACATGGACACTCTTAGAACATCGCCGAAAAGATTACGTGGTCAAAGACTTAGCGCAGAAGAGGAGAAACCCAACCCCGTTAAATCCAAAATTCAGTTCCTTGTGTTGTCTAGAAGGAAAAAAAGCTATGTAGCTTTGTAAGCACCTACTTCAATGAACTCTTTTAAGTAAAATATCTAAATGGTGGCGTAACAGCTTTCAATTGCACAGGGCCACGTATCTTCTGAAAATGAAGCCTGTCTCTAACGCTGAGTTATGAAAACCATGTATTAAGGTTATCAGCCTATACTTCAATAGGAATACAAGATGAAATCGAATCTTCTTGCCTGGTGATACAAACCAAGTATGTTTTATTAATAGCCCACACTAGCGGAGAGCAGAAGGCGGAAAACGTAGAAAGGTGTGACTCACTTCTACCTTGCAAGGCTTTCCTATTTGTTCTCTGCTCTCAGAAGAAATCAGATTTTGTATCTTCTAAACTTCCAAGCATGGCACCTTTATTTTTCTCCGAGCAGGGCTACAGTGAAAGCCAATGAATTAAGGTCTCATCCTTTACCAGACCCTCCGCCTTCACCACAGATCCGCCTCTGCTGGGAAGGCGATGAAGCAGGAGGCAAATGGGACGGACTCACAGGAATGCAGGAGGAGTTTGGAGGTGTAATTAAAAGAATTATATGTCTGCCTTTTGGGGCCTTTAATTTAGGGAGTCAGTGGCTTAAATCACCTACTTTATAGCATGAGTCAAGGCGCAGGGAGCCTGGGCAGTCGCCACCTTTCAAACAATTCTCTGCCACCCAGACTGACACGGAACGACACTTTCTTCACTGAAAATACTTCAGTGATTACAGCGATTGATGCCCGATGGTCGTTTTATCAGGACATTCCTGCCCCTGGGATCTCTCTATTAGCTTCCTCAAAGAGACTCCAAGCTGCTATTCAAGCATTTTAAATATTGCCAACTCCTGTCCCAGATGAAGGGTCAAGAAAGCGTTCCAGGCATTTGGGTCACGTCAGCCAGACTGCGGTTAAATGCTCTCATTCATCGTGTCAATTTTTGGACAGCAAAGCTGTAGGACAGGCCCTTCTGGTCAATTCAGACAAATGGTGGCGGTTGAGCCATTGGATTGTCGCCTCCTTCCCAGGATGGCCTCACTATTTCTCCAGACGATCTAGCAAATCTGCACATGGCTGTGAGTACAAAGGCCTTTCAGCTACCAGCTGAGCAGGACACGAAGGTCCGTGGCCTTTCTCGCCAGGCCACTGCCCTATGTTCAGGTAGCAGGTAAACCCATAGGAACATCTACGATTCATTGTAATACCACGTTACTGTACATGATGCTGTGTTATTTGCCAGTAGCAGCTAGGTAGCTAATTTGGAGTAGTTTTGTTTTAAAAAATGGAAAATATGCAATTTAGCAAAGGCAACCCCAAAACTATTCCTTTACTTCTGACAGCCTCTTCCAGCGACAGACCCCCCCACAGTATCCTCTTTCCCTGAACCTTCAGCTCAGTTTCCTTACCATCATCCTGCTCCTAACTTGCTCAAAGTTAATGTCTGAGTATGCCACTCTATCGACTGATTCACCTACGTGTTTGTTTAACACTGACTGAATATTTGCAAAGTGCCATACCATGTGTTAAGAATGAAGAGACAAACAAATATTATAAGAAGGTTTCGAAACATGAGAAATATATAAGGCAAAAATGTGAAAGTTCCCTTTATCTTTTACCATTTCACTCCTGGCATGTGCTTTTGATGGGCTTATCTATAACATTTTCTTTAGCTTTCAAAATGCATATATACATGCATACACACAATCTACATGTTACATTCTAAGCATATACAAATGAAGACACATGGAAGTGTTGGGGAGTATGTGTGTTCACACACAGCTTTATATATGGTACTCATGAGGTTAAAAGTAGAAATTATTGAAATTTATACTAAATGTTCCTTTTAAATACCCACTCTGATCTTTTCGTTTACACACATCTTTCAGAGTTTGCAGAAAGACAACACCACTGGACTCGTAGCCAGCCTGCCCAGACAGAGGTTTTTGCTCTGTCAATATTCTTCTCACTCCATTCATTCAAAAAATGTTTATTGGATTGACAGAACATTGTAAACTGACTATACTTCAATTAAAAAAAAATATATATATATACAAAAAAATTTATTGGGCATAGAACATCTTCCAGACACTGTGCTAACTATGAGTATAAAAATGAAGATGTGCCCTTATCCTCAAGTCCAGAATACACAGGATTAAAATGAATATATATATATATATATATATATATGTACTATTTTTCCAAATAAATTCTTACTTTTTAAGAAAAGAATGTCAAAAATCCTTTTGGTTATAAGTAAGTTTTTTTTTTTTAATTTATAATGATCAAGTGTTCTAATGATAGTTGTTGAAATATTGGCCTTCCCAGGTAATCAGACAGAGCAACTCAGGCTCAGTGCCTGTCTTTTCAGAAGAGCCTTCTGGGGTGACTTTCTGGGACACGTGAGACACTCTGGGCAGCTTTCACATCGTACACACGCGCAGGGCTGGCCTGATGGCAAGGATGGTTTGGGAGCCCGGTCCTTCCCTTGTTTCTAATGAGGTCAGCTTGGTCAGAATGCGCTGGGGTGGCCCTGGTGCAGGGGCAATGGGAGAAATCCCAGGAGATGACCATGCAGGTTGACGGACCCAAGGAGTTCATCTGACCTCCAGCTTTAACCCCAGCTTTCCCCTCTCGTCTTAGAAAACAGCGTCTCGTTCCGTCTTCCAATTGGGAGTGAAAAGTGACTTTGGAATGTGCTATTGATGGCCTTTTTCAGCTGCCCCTACACTCAGCTTCAAGAAGAGCATCCTCCAGTGAGAGACAACATTGTCCAACCAATGCCCCTGACCATTCTTCTACGCAGAGTGAAAGCCCCTTGTAAACCGCACCAGCCACTTCAATCATGGCATGACCTCCGGGTGACCTTCTGCCTTCCAGCAGCCTTGGGGGCTCCCCCAACCAGCATCACTCGGCTGCTGGGGTGCAGCAGGAGTGGAGGGTGTAGTGGGACTTACACGACCCGCAGGCCAGCCCTCTGCGCACGTGAACACTCAGCAGTACATCACTCAGAGAGGGGGACGTGCGGTCACAGCTTCTGCCCCCACACGGCTAAGAAATTCCAGGCTTTTCTGAGCAGGAAGCTCCATGTTGATCTTGGCATCGCCACGGGTTAAAAATCTTGTTTAAATGTTGCAGCCTTAGAATAGTCTTTGAGGTTTTCCTATGTTGTTTTATAAAAGGCTTCTGCCTGATTATTTACAGATGCTGTCTCTGAGAAAGCTGAAAATAGTCTCCCGATATACGAATGCTGAAATTCGGACCCAGGCTTCCCTACGAGTTTACGGTGGACAGGTCGCCAGAGCTCAAGCCCAAAGCTCAACCAGCTTTTAAATGGTGTTTCTGTCCAGTGTTTCCGGCGTGGAGGTTTCTGCCGACCTGACCTCAGCCCTTCAAGCAGTCATTCATCAATCATCAGTGCCCTCAGTCAACAAATATTTGTCAAGTCCCACGACGTGCCCGGTCTCGTGTCAAGGGCTGGGGACCCGGAGATGAAACCCAAGGCTCTGCCTTCGAGGAGCTCTGTCTGAGGTGAGGAAGTCAGTCAACCAACAACCAGGGGACAGTGTGACAGCTGCTGTGGCAGATAAGCAGGATGCACTGGGTCGCCTCCCAGGGCACACGGAAGGAGGGGAGGTGACTGGGGAGGCCAGCCTGGTTGCTCATGCTCCTCCCCCTCTCCCCACCCCCAACTCCTAATAAACAAGCGAGGACATCAGGGTGTGATTTCCTCCATCTTCTTCTCCTCCTCCAAATCTGACCCAGGCCTCTGCCTCGGGGAGCATGATCTGTAATAGTTTAGATTAAGAGAGACCCATTCTTGATCGCCAAAATCTCTGGAGAGGAACTGAGTACAGGCTTCAGACTCGTGTTCGCTCCAGTCACCAGCGTGGGCAGAGAGGTCTCCAGTCTCCAGAACCACAACCCTCGAGCTGTGGCTGGAGCTCCTCGGTCCTGTCCCAGCGCTGGTGGAAAGCTGGCCTCTGGAAGCATCTGTCTGGCCCCCGCCTTCTCCTCTCCAGGCCAAGCGGTCCCGGCCCCTCCCACTCGGGACCCATTCCTCTCCTTTCAGTGCTCTCGGTGTCACGTCCTGGACTCCCTCCAAACCCTCCCCACCCCTTCTCAATTACAAAACCTGGAGCTGGGCCAGGAGAGGAGGGTGCGGGGCCGGAGACTTTCCTTCCTGATTCCTGCAGATCCCTGACAGTCTCCACAGGCTGGTGAAATGAGTCTCTTTTTACATGATGACTGGGGGAGATTTGGGGACGACAGCATGGGGGGAAGGGGTTTAGGAGAGTAAAATACGGTCCTTACGGCTTAATTAGGGACACATGGCCCCATGGTCATCAACATTAGCATTCCTGGCACCACTAGCTTCTCTCCGGAGCCATCAGGATGTGTGGGTGAACACCGGAGAAGCGCTTTTGGGTTAACAGTAGTACCATAAATCACGGTTACTGAGTTAAAGACTTCTCCGTGTGATTTACAACTTGCAGGAATAATGACCTGGTGAGTTTAAGAACTCACCACTCTATCTCTTATCCTACAGTCTCCCCTTAAATAAAAACAAACCCAAATCTAAGCTGAGAGCAATAATGCAATCACATCTTATCTTGGTAGAGCGTCTTTTATTTTCCCACGTATCACCTCATCTAACCCTCACAATAACCTTGTGCAGTGAGTCTTATGCACTGACTTACAGCTAAGAAAACAGAGGCACAAAGGTGTTAAGTGACTTGCTCCAGGTCACATGAAAATATCAGAACTAACATAATATTGTATGTTATTATAACTCAAGTGAAAAAAAACATTTTTAAAAAAGATCCAGTATCAGAGGTAGGATTCAAAGGCAGGTCTCCCTCACCTCTCTCTTTTACACTATACCCAGCAGTATTTGCAAAATATCATAGTTACGACTACTTTTCATATACATGATTTTATTCATTCTCAAAACATTCCCCAGATGCGAATAAGGAACTAGCAATAATAAAAACTGTGCAGGAAATAATTGTGAAAATGTGTCAAATGCACCAGGAATGATGAGAACTGACACCATTCTGGGTTCTCTGATTCTAGAAGGACTTTGCACGTTCTGTGGTCTTTGAGCTACAACTTGTAAGTTGTAGATAACTGAGAGCAAACGATCCTTGCCCACAGACATGCAATGGTGCTTTGCCCACTAGAAGTGCAACTGATTTCCCTGTCCCCGTGGAAGAAGTGAGTTTTGCACCTACTGAGCCAATTCACTTCAACATTCCTGGTTGTCTGTGCACCTGCTCTTTGGAGTCTCCTTTGAACTGGTTGTAATCTTACTAATTCATCAATTAATGAGTTAAATAAATCCTTGACACGTGTCATTTGATATCTGTATGAGACCATGATTTTATCTTTTCAAATAATTATGCTTTAATACCAGCAAACACTTACTGAGCACTTACTATAAGCCCTTACTCAGGGCTTGACATATGTTAAATTCTCACAACAACCATAAGGTGGGCACTCTTATTATCTCCATTTTCTAGATGAGAAAACAGAGCTTCAGGAAGACGAAGTCACGTGTTCAAGGTCCCACGGTCAGTAAGGGCGGAAATCATTTCTCTCTTGCTTCTCCCTGAGGACATCGCTGTTGATTTTTCCTTGGGGTCTGGGACATCTGGACCTAAGTCCTGGGGCAGCCAAGTCCCTGGCAGAGGTGGACATGTGACTCACTCTCGAGCAGCTGTGGATGGCAGTCTGCAGGTCACACACAGGATCTGGGGTTAAAATCGTTCTCATTTTGGATGTTGATCAACACCCCACTGCTCGACAATTTGGCGTGCACTGGATATGATCTGTCCCCCACAGGACGTGAGTCGAGGGAAGATACAGCAATGGCCTCATCGTAGTTAGAAAACATACATTCCCGCCCTGGCTCAGTGGCTGACAAGCTGTGGGACTCCAGGCAGGGCACTAAACCTTCCTGGTTCTCATCTGTAAAGTGAGGAAGCCTGGGTGCACAGAGGGGGAAGCAGGTCGAAAGAGTCAGTCGTGCCCACGAACAAAGAGAACGGGCACTGAGCCAGGTGAGCGTCATGGGGGTCCCCCTTCCACTCATTAAACCTGGGCCTTGGGGGGATCCCCATTTTAAAACCAGTAGAGAAGCAAGAATTGCACGCCATCAGGTACATGCAGGCAGAAGTGCTCATTTCTTGCCCTGCTAGGCAGGGCTGCCCTGGGTAATCTCTCAGGCCCAGCCCTCAAAAGCTTCTCCCCTGGGTTCCTGGGCAGTGGCTCAGGGATGCAGCTCTTTTGGGAGAAAAGGGAAACTACAGCTGGGACCGAAAAGACCCAAGGCGTAATTATTAATTGCATAATTGTTAATTATCAATTGTTACTCCCTAGAGGAGAAGGCTCTCGTCTTACTCATCTTTCTGTCTCCCCAGTGACTTGCACAGCTTATAATTAGTCCTCAAATGTGCACTGAATTGAATGGAATACAAGTCCATTAACTAGTTAGAAAATCGATGCAACAGACATTTTTGGGAGCATCTACCACGTGCCCGGCATATCCCAGGTGAAGGAGACCCCCAGGCCCGCCCCCCTGGTGCCCACGGTCCAATGAGATGTGCTCCCCGGATTCCACTCTCCTCTGGCTGCGTGTGGTGAGGCACTCTCTTCCCCTTTCAAACTTGTCCATGGTGTTTATTATCTTTTCAAAACATGCAATTCTACACACACTGTTATTTGCTCCCATGGAGGTCCTACTTAAAGAGATTTTTTTCCAACAAATATTGATTGAATGTTTAGCGTGGGTTATTCCTTGTTCTATGCACTGAATTAAAACAGAGACAGTCTCTGCTCCCATGGAGTTTATTTACATTTTAGGGTAAGATGGGGCGGTGGGAGCAGATGGATGAAACTAAAAGAACTTTTTAAAAAGGCACATAAATTGAAAAGGAAGAAGTAAAATTGTTTCTATTTGCAGATGACATTATATATATATATATATATATATATATATATGGAAAACCCTAAAGACAAAAAAAGAAACTATTAGAACTAGTAAATGAGTTCAGTAAATTTACAGGATACAAAATCAATACATAAAAATCTGTTCTGTTTCTATACATTAAAAATGAACAATCAGAAAGAGAAATTAAGAAAACAAGCCCCTTTACAACAGCACCAAAAAGAATAAAATACTTAGGAATGAATTTAACCAAGGAGATGAAAGACTTATACACTGAAAACCATAAAGACACTGATGAAAGAAGTTGAAGAAGACACAAATAAATGGAAAGATATTCTGTGCTCAGGGATTAGAGGACTTAATATTGTTAAAATGCTCACACTACCCAAAGCAATCTAGAGATTCAATGCAATGCCTTTAAAAATTCCAATGGCATTTTTCACAAACATAGAAAAACCAATCCTAACTTGTATGGAATCACAAAAGACCCCGAGCAGCCAAACCAACCTGGAAAAAGAACAAAGCTGGAGGTGTCACACTTCTTACTTCAAACTCTACTACAAAGTTACAGTAATCAAAATAGTATGGCATTGGCATAAAACCAGACACATACATCAATGGAAGTAGCGGACCAGAAATAAACCCAGATGAAAAAGGTCAATTAATTTTTGACAAAGGAGCCAAGAACCTAAAATAGGAAAAGAATAGTTTCTTCAATAAATGGTGTTGGGAATACTAGACAGTTGCATGTAAAAAAATGAACTGAACCCCTTTATTACACCATATATAAAAATCAATTCAAATTGATTAAAGACTTGAATGTAAGACCTGAAACCGTAAAACTCCTAGAAGAAAATATAGGAGTAAGCCAGCTTGACATATTTCTTAGCAATGATATTTTTGGATTTGACGCCAAAAGCAAAGGCAACAAAAGCAAAAATAAACAAGTAGGACCACATCAAGCTAAAAAGCTTCCCTACATCAAAGGAAACACCAACAAAATGAAAAGCAACCTATGGAATGAGAGAAAATATTTGCAAACCACATAGCCACTAAGGGATTTATATCCAAAATACACAAGGAACTCGTACAACTCAATAGCAAAGAAACAAACAACCTAATTTAAAAATGGGCAAAGAACCCATAGAAATGGATAGACATTTTCCCAAAGAAAACACCCAAATGGCCAACAGCTACATAAAAAGGTGCTCAGCATCACAAAGCATCAGGGAAATGCAAATCAAAACCACAATGAGATGCACCTCAAACCTGTTAGGATGGCCATTATCAAAAAGACAAGAGGTAACTAAATGCTAGTGAGGATGTGGAGAAAAGGAAACCCTCGTACACTGTTGGTGGGAATGTAATCTGGTACAGCTGCTATGGAAAACAGTGTGGAGGTACCTCAAGCAATTAAAAGTAGAATTACTGTATGATCCAGCAATCCAACCTCTGGGTATGTATCCAAAGGAAATGAAATCATTTTCTCAAAGAGATATCTGTGCTCCCATATTCTCTGAAGCATATTCATAATAGGTTTAGAAATAACCTAAGTGTCCATTGGTGGATGAATGGATAAAGAAAATGTGACACATATACATATATCATATACATATATATGTATACATACAAACATTGGAGTACATACACACACACACACACACACACACACACACACACACACATCGTGGAATATTATTCAGCCTTGAAAAAAGGAAACCCTACCACTTGCAACAACATGGATGAATCTGGAGGGGATTATGCTAAGAGAAATGAACCAGACAGAGAAAACCAAATACTACATGGTATTACTTATATGCGGAATCCAAAAAAAGGCTGAACTCAGAAACAAAGTAGAAAGGTAACTGCCAGGGCTGGAGAATGGGAGGAAAGAGGGAGAGGTTGGTAAAATGGCACAAATTTTTTTGTAAGATGAATAAGGTCTGAGACTCTAATATGAAATATGGTGCTGTAGTTGATGACACTGTATTGTATAGCTGAAATGTGCTAAGACAGTGGAACTTAAATATTCTCACACACACACACAAAAGGTGAATATGTAAGATGACGGGTGTGTTAACTCAACGGAGGGAACCCTCTCTCAGTGCACACACAGAGCAAATCATCATGTTCTACACTAGTTATCTTACAATCATCAGTTATACCTCAGTGACACTAAAAAACAGCTTTAAAAATTTTACCCCATGAAAATGGTAAAAATTATTAGAAATCCTGTCTTGAATTTCAAAAGTAAAATAAAAAATAATTTAAGCAATAAAAATTCATGCCTTTCATATTTTTCTAAGACAAGTTAAGTGATAGCAAAGAAGGCTGATCTCCACATGATTCTCTGGTATCTTCCATTTTCAGACAATAGAGAAATTAGATCTTTTTGTCAGCGCTAGTGCTGAATAACTGGTTATTCAGGTTATTTGTTGGATAACTGAACAACATGGATCAAACACACCATGGGTTGCTCAGCAATCTGCTACCCTGACTAAACAAGTAATTGATTAGAGATTATATCCAACTGATATGTATTGACACGTGTCTGTGGGAGCGCATTAAAAAAGAATTACTTTAAATAAAGTATTATTCCCCAAATGAAGCAGCACTGCATTTAATTAGGTAGCTAAAAATTTTGTTGAGACTTAAATGAAAAATTATAAGCCAATGTAATTTGGGAGAATAATAATTAAGACACCAAACTATATATAAATATAATGGCTTTCCATTAAGATTTCATTAACTTAATGTTTTGCTCCCTCTGGATTAAATTACATCAGGCCAAAATGAACTTGCCTCAGAGCAAATTTTGTAAGGAATGAATACATTTATGAGGGAACACAAACACAGTTAGGAAAAAAAGATTTTAAGGTATTTTTTAACCAGATGGAAGGTTTTATTTTAAAAACATAAAAGGTCATAAAAGTCCCCCTTTGTGGGGTAATCATAAAATTTTTTAATAGGCCAAAGTGAATATTGTTAACATACAAGTGAGACTTTTAATTCTTTCAAATGCAGTGGGGAGTGATTTTTTTTTCCCTAAACAGTAAGAAGGCAAACCCCTCCTAGAGAGTGTAGCCACAGAATTTGAGACTAAAAATTTGCTCACGTCGAGACGCTGTTGGTTACCCATCTGCTCTGCGTGCGTTTGTGCTTTCTGAATGAAAGTATTTTGTCTCCCCCGTGGTAATGATGCAGATTGCAAAGTATTTAAAGTATTGTTGGAACAATGTGTACCACACCAGATAATCCCTATGCTTGCCTGATTTGATAGTAAACAAGGCAAGCTCTTTTCTCATGCAACTTGTTACCAACACAAACTAGCAAAGAAGACTGGAGAGTGTGCGGGAAGCAGTGATGGTAGACATGGATTCGAATGTCTGATTCTAGGCCTCTGTGAATGAATGAAATTTCAGGAGGAAGCCCTCTGATCCATGCGAGGTTCCCCACCACCCCATCTCTCTAACCTCGCACCCTTTCCTCGCTAATCTATTGCCCTTATTTTAATCCACAGCTTTTCTCAATGTCTGGCATCACAGGTTGTTTTTTGTTTTTGTTTTTTAATTTTTTTTTAATTTTGGAGGGAGGTCATTAGGTTTATTTATTTATTTTAACTGTTTTGTTTTTTTTTAAATGGAGGTACTGGGGATAGAACCCAGGACTTTGTGCATGCTAAGCATGTGCTCTACCACTGAGCTATTCCTTCCCCAACAGGTGTGTTGTTTATTCCTTTATTTTCTGCCTCAGGGCAGGGCTCTGGTTTGCATTCTGCTGCGTCTCCAGCTCCTGGTAATACGAAAGTTGCTCAATAAATATTTGGCGAAAGAATAAATAAATCCTTTGGAGAACTGCAGACTCTGTACCTGGATAACTCTGCCTATTAATTACCCCTGTTTTGAAAAAGTATATTTTTCCCAGAGCTCCTTCCTAATTTTTAAATTATTTATTAATAAATTATCCATTATTAATAGTACATTTTGAAAAATAATCTTTCCTTTCACTTACGGGATAAATTTGAAACTTACAGTGAGTTAAATATCTCTGTGGTTTTATTCGTACAGAACTGTTAAGAATATGAGTATAAATGGAGTAAGCAAAATTTACAAATCCAAACTAGTATATAAAAAATAGAATTTTTTAACTTAAAAGTCAACTTTAAATAATTTTTAATCTACTTTATACCACAAAAAACAATCACCATACAGACATAAATCCAACCAAAGGCCCGAATATTCTAGAAAAGAAGGATAACTTATATTGTAAAGCTACTTCTTATGTAAAAGAACATTTTTTAGCACCCCGAATGAAAAAAAAAATGAGTAATAAAACTCGTATTCTTGACAAATATGTTTTGATAGCCCAAGGGGTCAACGTTTAAAAATACAGCATGACCCCAGGATGGTATCCTCCATCAGCTTTGCATGTACCCGGTTGTCTGCTTTAAGTTTGCTCAAGTGGGTGGCAACATTTAGAAACTATGGTCATTGCATGTGGCCTCTTCCAGCTGGTCAACACATTTTATGATGACTGGGCTACTGGTGTGGGATTTGGATCAGGTATTTCACACTTTGCGTCTCTGTCTTATGATACACTGAAAAGTCTTCAGGACAAGGATCATGTCTTCTTCATGTTTATTTCTTGAAGCACTTTGGAGAGTGCCTGGCACACAGTGGACACTCAATAAAATCATAGTTGAATGAATGGATGACCCACAGAATGTGGAAGAGGAAGGGGAAAGTAGTCAGGGTCAATGGAGGTGTCCAGCTTGGGTGAAGAGGGATGGCACTGATGACAGTGGGAACTCAGAAGGAGGAGCTACTGGGAACAAGCTCATGAGTTTGATTCTGGACATGCTGAGTTTGAAGCCCTATGCCATGTCTGGGTTGAGATGTCCAGTTAGGAGTTGGGAAAACTGGGCTACAGCTCAGGAGAAGTCTGAGGGCTCCTGCTCTCATACGTGGTGGTTCTTGGTTCTTTCCAACACTCAGAAGCAGCAGCAGCAGTAGCTGCAGTGATGATCACGATAAGGATGCTGCTCGTGCTGATGCTGGGATGATAACTGCCATCACTCACTGACCCGGTGCCCTGCACAGGCCCTGTGCCAGGGGTTCATATACGTGATCTCATTCATTACAGAAACCCCATAAGATAGACATCATTATTATCCAGGGAGAGTAAATAACTTGTCTGTGGTCTGGCACAAGCCCATACTCTTAATCATTTTAGTAAAACCTGAACCAACCCGAGAAGACTTGAGGAGTATCAGGAGAGAGCATGCTGTCCTTAACCTTAAATATGTCACTCCTCTCTGTGTCCACCTACATGCAGGGCTGGAACTGGGTCCATACTGATCCTAGACTTGATTAAGTCCACTCATTAATGTCACTAATTTAGTCATTCATTTACTAACAAATACATATTCAGTTCCAGATACTACGCTAAGTGCTGGCATGTACACTGAAGAGATAGTTCTGAAATCTACATTAAAACAGTTATGTACTACAAGGAGGTATCACCTCACACCAGTCAGAATGGACATCATTCAAAAGTCCACAAATGACAAATGCTGGAGAGACTGTGGAGAAAGAGGAACCCTCCTACACTGCTGATGGGAATGCAGTTTGCTGCAGCCACTGTGGAAACAGTGTGGAGATTCCTCAGAAGACTAGGAACAGACTTACCATATGGCTCAGGAATCCCACTCCTGGGCATATATCCAGAAGGAACCCTACTTCAAAAAGACACCTGCACCCCAATGTTCATAGCAGCACTATTTACAATAGCCAAGACATGGAAACAGCCTAAATGTCCATCAACAGAGGACTGGATAAAGAAAATGTGGTATATTTATACAATGGAATACTATTCAGCCATAAAAACCGACAACATAACGCCATTTGCAGCAACATGGATGTCCCTGAAGAATGTCATTCTAAGTGAAGTAAGCCAGAAGGAGAAAGAAAAATACCGTATGAGATCGCTCATATGTGGAATCTAAAAAAAAGGACATAAATACAAAACAGAAACAGACTCATAGACATAGAATACAAACCTGTGGTTGCCAAGGGGGTGGGGGGTGGGAAGGGATAGACTGGGAGTTCAAAATTTGTAGATACTGGCAGGCACATGCAGAATAGATAAACAAGATTATACTGTATAGCACAGGGAAATATATACAAGATCTTATGGTAGCTCACAGCAAAAAAAATGTGACAATGAATATATGTATGTTCATGTATAGCTGAAAAATTGTGCTCTACATTGGAATTTGACACAATACCATAAAATGACTATAACTCAATAAAAAAACCTTAAATAAATAAATAAATAAAAGACAATACTATCATCTCATGGAAACAGCCTCAGGTGACTAAAGCAATAAATAGTGATGCAAAATAAAATGATTTTCCCCATTACAAAAAAACCCAGTTATGTACTAATGTAACATGAAAAAAATAATAATAGCGGGAGTTTATTATAAAACAGCGAAACAGGCAGCAGAGCACCTGGGTGCTCCTGCTGCAAAAGGAGCCTAGTTTCCAGGAATCCACTCTCAGCCCAGCTCCTCATCTGACAACTAAACCTCATTGAAAGCTGGGTCTCAATGTCCTTATATAAAAATTAAGGGGCCAGATTGCAGTCAGTTCTGCTATACGACTTGTTTTGAAGATACACATTCCTTCCATCCGATTTGACAGCCAAGGGAACAATCTGAGCATGACATGAATTTCACTTTTTTGCTTTCACGCAGTTTCTCCCGTGACAGACACTGAGTGAATGCAGCAAACTTCATCCAGCCGAACTGAGCCACGCTGTGATATATGAAAGGCACACACACTTTCAACTCTATAAACATCTACCAGCGACCTCAGCCCAGCGCGTGCTGTGAGCCACATGCATCCACATCTGGTGCCAGGACTTTCCATCTGATATCCGATAACCCACCTCCTACTCTTTCACAGAAACGCACAAGCTGCAACCCTTCCAGCGCTGAAGGTCCAGCCCTTTAGAAAGCTGGCCCTGGTCTCCCACCCACCCCAACCACTGATGCCTGGGGGTCCACTGCAGCCAAGACTTGTATGGGCCCCAGAAACTTAAGACAGTCCGAAGGCTACTGAAAGGCTGCTGCCAGTTTCTTCTCTGAGAATCCAACAGTAACTGAACAATTGGTTTCTTAGAAGATTCTGGCAACCCTAGGAGGCCCTGATGTCAAGTCGCTGCTCAGCCCAGAGGCCAATCAGCTCTAAGAGTCACCCTTACAGAAGACAACAAAGGCTTTACACACCTGGTCAGATCATCACATCCTGAATCCAGGCCTGTCCTGCTTATTAAAAGGCTGGAGATGAGGTTACATGTAGAAGGTACTGTCTCCTAAGAAAGAAAGAGGAGGAAGGAGGAGGGTTACAGACCCTGCAAAGTCTACCCAGAATCAAACTCACACCCCGAGAGTGAGTCATTACACAAATACATGAGACCGTTGCTATCATTACTAACAATGTAACACGACTGAAATGTTGTCCATAAATCATTAAGCCATCCTCATTGGCTGGGGAAAAGGAATAGGAATTACAAGAATACATGCTTTCTACTGATAACCAAATACAGTGAAAGGATACGCCAATGATTGAAAAGAGGTAAAACCACCCTTTGAAAATACAAGAAATAAAAGAAGATACGCAATGTTTAAAATTGCAGACATTAAAAAATATATAAACCCATAATGGCTGACAATGATCCAGAAAGATCAATGCAGTACCCAGATTTCATGACATAATCAGCTCTGCACTAGGTCTGGCTCAGGGTCTGTGTTTCTATCACCCGCGTTTCTATGTTGTCCGAGCAGTCAGCTCCGGGCCACTCTTCCTCAGGACAGGTCTTTGTCCCTGTCCTGATCAGCTCAGGCTGCCACCCCCTCCTGCCAAGGGTAACACAAGAGACTGTTCAAGGCCTTATCTCAGACCACACCTGTCCCCAGTCACTCCCCACTCACCCTCCTCACCAGAATGATCTTCCCAGAGCTCCTCTTTGAAGTTCACTCTCTCCCACAGTCACACAGTGGCTCCCTTGACTCCACAGACTCATTCAGAGGGCTTTCAGTGCAAACGTCACCCCCACCGCATCCCACCATATGGCCTAAACCATTGTCCCCACCTCCTCTTTCATCAGAGCCATCCACGCATCCCCCCAGTTGAACCAAACCAGTGGCTGTTCCCAGAAGTGCCCCCCCGCCTCAGGCCAATGCTCAGACCGTCTGCTTAGTTTGGAGAGTCAATCCCTCATCCCTGACCACTGTCTCGTTGACTTCCCTGACCTTGAACAGTAGCTTCTTGGTGTTGATTTAGCACTTATTCCTGATACAATTCTCTTCACTTACCCTTCCCTAGCTGGATTCTGAATTAAAGATTTTAGCAGCCAGCATACTCTCTCTCACATACTAAATACTATACCAATGTTCACCAAAGCATTATTGAGCTGAACTTCTAATCAGAGAAAAGATGAGAAGTTAAAGTCTTTGGTACATATATGGCTAACACGTATTTGAAGTTCCTTTTTATACGCTGGCTTTTCCTGAATATCCAGAGTTAGACAAAGCTTTCAGAATTTTGCCCACTTTAAAAAAAAAATCTTTCTGGAAATCCGAAATCTGGGTATCACATTATATTGAGTAACTTTCTGGACGTAAGATGAAGAAATTCATTTGGTTTCAAAATGCAAAAAGTGTTGAAATATACGGACTATTATCTTGACAGGTCAGCCTGAAGAATTTCCTGGAACTTTGCACTGTTTCTGATAACACATAGCAGAAATTTGGACTGAAATCTAGACTCTTCAATTCCTGCACACAGCAGAAGTCCACAAAAGACTGTGATTGTGTCTCTAGCAGTCAGATATTCTTAATAACTGTTCACCTTTCCCCTTTGGACTTCCACATGTCTGTGTTGTCTCTGGAGAGAATTTAAGTCAGAATCCGTGACTAACGTGTGTAGTATGTCACCCAGACTATTGCTGTGAACCACGTAACCTCCAGTTAGCCATCAACTCTCGGTCAGAACATCACTTCTTGGTCAGGTTACTTGGCTGCATGAAAGAGCCCCACTTAGTGGCTGAAATTCTGCTCAGACAGGCCCTGCGCTGCCAGGGGACTAGCTGGAGAAAGGGGTCTTTCTCATCCACAGGTCTGTTTATTTTACAGGTAATAAAGGAAAGAGGAAAGAGTGGCTTTCAGGAATTCAGATCTGGGCTCCTACACTGTAAATGTAGTTTGGGTCCGGACATTCCATAGATCTCTTCCGTGTTCCACTGGGATTCTCAGGCCTCCCTACCAGCCTACCTGGGAGTCACCTGAACCAAAAGTCACAACCAGCGGCAGGGACCACAGCAGGCATGTCGTTTCCCTCTAACCAGCTGTAGAAGAGTTTTGTATCGTTCGGTGATGATCTTACATGTGTCCACCTCTCCTGCAAACCCAGACTGCAAGTTTCTTGAGGCCAAGGTCCACGTTTCATATTTTATTGTATTATCCCTCACGTGGTTGACAGAGTCACTGATGTTGAAATATCTAGCACGTGCTCAATAATATCTTTAATTGATTTTGTCCTGAAAAGAGAAACAGCACAATACTTGTGGTCTTCAGAGATTCCTAGCTCATAACTGGAAATAACTACACATTTACATGACTCAGGAGCTTCTGAGGATGAAATTGGAGATGGGGGTGGGAGGGGGCAGTGGAGGAAGGGAGGCAGCAGTCACTGAGGGGAAATTCCAGGGGACAGTGGGCTGTCTTGGCCCAAAGCAGGGCCTCTCTTAGCAGGACTGTATATTTTCAGACACCAGCTCCATTAAATATTGGTGATAGGACTAAGAAAGGCCTAGAATTAAATCCCAATCCTGTTTTAATTTTATGGGCCACGCACCATAAAGACCGAAGCAGAACATCTGGGCCACTGGGCCACCACGCACATGTTCACAGCTGGAAGAGATCAGAGATGACCCAAGTTAAATTAGCTTCGGGGTGGCCACCTGCAGAACATTTTCGTTTCTCTCAAATTCTTTCCCCTGCCCATTTTGACCTGTCCCATGACTCTCCACTTAAACTGGATTTTTTTTTCCCAAGTCTATTTCCGTAGTCTCTTTGCTTTCATGCTCTCAAGCTGGTTTTCACTGCACGGGGGGCGTGCCCGCACACACGGAATGAGGAACTTGCAGTCGTTTGCTTAGCTGATAGCCGGTTGAGTTATCTCTCTTTCCTATATTGCTAAGTACAAATTAGAAAGGACAGGAAATGACTCCAGGGCTGAAAGTCTTATTCTGATTTGGATAAGTGGCCTGAGTCAACCCAGATGGTGATATTTCATGTGACAGTATTTGAGTTAAAAGTCTTTGGAGAAATAATAACAATGACCACAGTTCTGCATTTACTGAGCCCTCACCAGGTGCCAGACACTCTTCTAAGCTCCTTTGCATTTATTGATTTATTTAATGGACTGTTTGAGCTACAAATTGGGCACCAAAAAATCCCTAATATTTCTCTGGCAACTAATAGACTAAAGAAAGCAGAATTTAAAGCTCTGACCTGTCATCCCATAGCACACATATTTCTGAAGAAATACACTGTTTAGAGAAATTTACAGTCTGTGTACATGTGTTACATGTATAGAGTCAATTATAATTTGGCTTTGAACTCTTGGATATATTTTGAGTTTAACTGTCTAAAAAAATTGTGAAAGGGGTCAGATGACGTATTTGCTAAATTGTAAAAGCCATGTTCTTAAATAAGTGTAATAGAGGAATTAATTTGGCCATAGAGATACTATTGGATATGAAAAGGTAGACATGAGTGATTTCAGACGGTGTAAAGTCAGAGTGCCAGCTCACACCTCATGCTGTTACAACCCCGCGCTGATACATGAATTCATCGTTTACTCTTCCTGACTCTTTTCTTCTAAGCTGATGGCTTAGCCTCAAATATAAAGTGGCACTCTCTCACGGAGCTAAAATTCATTCCAAATTTTAATATATGCTATATATCTGCCAGCTACTTATTATTTTTAACCATATCAAAATCTTAAGTGAACACTTATTTTACTTTCAATACTTTGAAGGCGTATAGATCAAGTTTAGCTGCACTTTATGAAAAAAGAAGGCATACAGTGGAAGATAAAAAGTTCTCATTCCATAAAGCCCCCATCAGCCCACATCTACAAACTTTCATTGAACCCCTTTGGCTAGCCACAGGAGAAAGAACAGACCTGAAGTGAGGGGACGAGGCCACGATTATGGGAGGTAAGGTTACAACCGGCAGGAAGGAACAATAAATACAAGAAGCAGGGAGGACAATTCTGCATACAAACTGGCTGCCCCTAACACGCCTTGTCTTTCTGGGAAACTCTGTCGAGACCCTACTCAAACCTCTCTTCCTTCCTCTGACAGTGTCTTTGTTCTGAGAATTCAACTGCACCCCAGCGTTCTTCATACAGACCTCCACATCACACTGCGTGTTTGATAATTATTTGCTTACATGTCTGCCTTTTCTTCAAAACCATGAACTTAAGCGATGACTTGTTTTCCTTGTATTCACTGTCCATTATGCCTGTACCAACCAAAATGGTCCACTGTCTTCGGTGCTCAGTGTTTGTTAGAGAAATGAAGGAATGAACAAAGGAATGGAAAGAGGTACCTAGGCCAGCAATGGAGAGAGAACCCAGAACCAGAGAGGAGAGAATCACACCAAGAGCCACAGTTCAAATCTTCTAAACCTCACAGTCTCCAGAAGCATGAATTCTTTTTTTTCTCATTTCTCTAATTTTATCTATCTATGTATCTATCTATCTGTCTAATAACCTTATTGAGATGTAGTTCACATACCATCTACTTGGAGAACAGCATGTGCAGTAGTAATAAGGACAAATGCCTTACATTTGAATAAAGTTTTACATAAAAGCATTTTCACATTTGCCAATGCATTGGATTCTCTCTAAATTTCTTTGAGCTAACGTATCACACAGATTTTGTCATCCTCATTGTACACATCAGGCACCTGACTCCCCATTACAGATGATTCTGGGAAAGGCTGGGTTAGACCAAGTTAATCAGGCTCCCTATAGTGGGGCTTCACTTTAAAGTGCTATGCATACTTTAAAGTGCTGTGCACACCGTACATCTCCACAGAAGGCTATGCTAGGCAGCTTTTCCTGCACTGACATGATCAAGGGGCAGTTTTTCCAAGGATCACCTTTGGAGACTGAAACACTGTGCTTAATCATTCAGCGTTCATCACACTCCCTGACAGTGGGTATACAATGGTGCACAGAGCAGACACAATCCTCTGCCACATACTGACCATGGTTCAGGGCACCCACGGGGTGGACGTGGACGGACACTGTCCACACGCCTGTACTAACCACAGTACTGTCTATTCCACCTCATGCTCAGGTTCTTCTTTTGCCAGTGAATATGCCCCAATAAAAACCCTAATAAAAAATTTCAGGACAAACAACAAGATTTTTCTTTCTATCACTGTAGCTGTACCCAACTTAACGGGAAACTAGTAATGTATCCAGGTCTAATGTAATTGGTCACATGTTTTAAAAAATCGTATCAGACTCAGAAGAGCCATTTCTTTTGGTCAATAGGTTTGAAAACTAGGGATGTTCCTTACCCAGATTGGTCAGAAAAAGAAACTACCTTGGAGGCTAGAAGGACAATTAGACAGCAAACACTTGTCGACTGTCTACTCTGTGTAGGTGAACAAGGCAGAAGTGCCCCCCTCAGGTTGTACAGAGTCTACAGAACAGAGAAGTCTAAAAAACATCACTCTATACAACAGGTGCTGTGATGACAGAATGGAGTGGGTGATACTGGAGCAACAAAGAGGAGACACAACAGTCAGCTGGAGGTGGGGAAGGGGGGACAAAGTGGCAGAGACACAGAAGCCTTAAATGGAGTCCTGAACTGTGAGTGGGGGGGGGGTTAAATGTGTAAAGTCTCTTCCAGCAGTATCATCTGATTTATTTCATCACTTCACTCTCTTAAAATGAAGTTCTAGAACCTAATTTTAAAAGTAATGCTTCCGATGACCATCCTCAAGGAAGGAGATGGGTTAGACGCAGGGGCTGTGCACCACTGGATTTTGTCACCCAATGTCGTGTTCCTCAGAGCTGAGGGTGTTGGAGGGTAAGTCAGGGAGCCATACAGAGACGGAAGGAGAGGTCACCAAGCGTGGAACGTAGACTGGTACTTTCTTTCCTCCTCATTCATCCCGTGGCTCTCTGATTTTCCATCTTCACAGTACTTCCTTCAGAGATGGGTTATAAATTCCAGTCTTCGACCGTGACATCTATGCAGAGGGCATTTGAAGCTTTATCTTCAGCCCCAACTTCTCTCGTGAGCTCTCCAGGGATGGGTCCAAGGCTCTGTGGATACTTCTACTTGGAAATCTTATCGTCACCTCAACTGCTGACCCCACACTAAGTAATGGCAATAGATCAGCTCACAAGTGTTTCTGACTCAGTCTTTCCTTCCTTTCAATCCATTTTATACACACACAGAGGTCTGGTATGCCTTCCACCGGGTGACAGCATCCACACATTCTGCACTGACCTCCAGTGACTCCCCTGTCCCGGCCAAGACAGGGCCCTGGCATAATAAAAAAAAAAAACCAGAGCAGAGGCAGGAAGCCTGCCTCTGGGGCTTGACTGCCATGACCTTGGGCAAGTCAGCCTGGGAAGACTGAATGCGAAAACCCAGGCCAGTGCTTATTAGCACAGACCTAGCACTTAATCCTTCGCAGTAAAGAAGGCTTATTTATTAAGTTTTGCATGTTCCCGCCTTCAGCTCTTTGAATACACTGCTTCTCCTCCATGAGTCCACATTTCATCTTGCTTGTGACACTTTCCCTCAGCACTCCAGCCCAGAGTGACCTCTGCTTTCTCCAGCTCCTCTGTACAACCCTAGAGCCATCTCTAAAGCCAGAAGTCCCTGCAAGAGTCTGTCTGGTCCCATCTTCTGCTCGCAGGACAGCCATCTCTCCCTGCTGATGAATCAAAGCTGCCTCATATACAATTCTGACTGCTCACTAATTTTCTCCACATGTGTTAAAGTGGAATATTATTTATTTACACATACGAAAAACATGTATTCTGTACGTGCATAGTCTCTTTCCAACTACTTTGCAAGCTCTTGAAGAACAAACATTTTTCTAATTTTTCCCATGACATCTAAAATACAGTACGGACTTCATGAGTATTTAACTGACTTTAAGTATTTCAGATTGGAGTTAAATGATGGATCAAAATCTCCAAATCTGGAAAAATGGATACATCCATTTTCTCATGGCTGAAAGAAACCAAAGGTCAAACCTGAAAGAAACTAATTACCTTCTGTCTCATTTTCATGTCTTTAGGTTAGTAGAGTGAAACCACTGTCACTTTTCATTTAAGTATCCTCTTGGCCTTCCACTGACACGGTGGTTGAGAATAGCTGGCTCTGGAAAGGAGGCTGTCCTCTCAGGTTTTCGTAGGAATGTGTGTGTGTCTGTGAACCCTAAGGTACTCTTGGCTCCAACTATGCACCCGTGTTCCCTTCGCCTAATGGTGCAGGGAGAGAGGAAGAGGGGCCAGTGGAGATGGATCATGAAGCTGGAGCATGAGGAGAAGGGTGACGCTGGGATGGGAAAGAAAAGGCAAAGAACAAAGGAGCGTGCTCTCCCAACTTTTTGATCAAACACCCTTATCAGAAACAAAGTAGCACAGGGAATGATATTCAGTATCTTATAGTAACCTATAATGAAAGAGAATATGAAAACGAATATATGTACGTATATGTATGACTAAAACATCATGCTGTACATACCAGAAATTGACACAACATTGTAAACTGACTATACTTCAATTAAAAAAAAAAAGGAGCAAGCAAGCATCCTTCAGGGTGTGTATTTTATTGATAAATTATATACACCCATGATCCTTATCCGTAATTAAATAGTATTACAGCTCAAATGTCTTCCTCTTTTTTCAGAACAAAAAACAAGCAACATGTTCAGCACTTTGGAGATGACTGGGGTAGAACTAGAATCCATGCCAAGGGTGGGTTCAGTGGAAAGGCTGTGGCAGGTGAAAACATGGACATAAATGAAGCCAAACCTAAAGCTAACATATCATCTGTACAGTGAATAAAGCCATCTAGATAGAAACTATAAGTCTTATTCACATTTCAGTGTAAAATGTAAGCGGTGGTTTTGATATGAAAGTAATTTATTTTTGAGGAATGATATTTCCAGAAGTGGCTTCCAGTCCTGCACGCCACATTTTTGGCACTATATTCCTTTGTTTCTTTGGTGTTTTTTTTTGGGGGGGGTGGTAGGGGGGAATGGGATAGAGAAGGCAAAGAAAAGGTTAAAATATAAGTATACGTATCAAAAACAAGAAAAAATCTTTCCCCAATGTGAAAACAACTTTTATATGAAAAATATGTCTATATGTAAATAAAGACTGACATATGATATTTCCATTTTTGCCTTAAAGCAACAAATTTATTAGAGTTGTCAGAAACCATATCCTGAGATCGCCTCACTGGGTCTCAAACCCGCGGTCACCACAGTTCTCCAAGCCGTGTGCGAGATCTGACAGGCTTTTCCAGATCTAAGAAAACACCTCCTCCTTGACTTGTTATGCTCTTTTCCTGCTTCGTCCGTTTACACTATTCTCATGTATTAAGATATTTTCCCTTATGTATTGTTTACCGCGGAGGTCAAATCTGACTCATCGCCCTCTTCATGTGACATTTACAGTTCGTTTCTTCCAGTGAAAATGGTTTCCCCACGTGACGTTTGCACTCTGAGGTGAGCATATAATAAAGTCATCAAGCCTGACGGGGGCAGTACTTTTCCTGTGACCACTGAGTGTGGGTTTCAGAACACCCTGGAAAAACCATTATCAGTCTCTCCCAGGTTGTAGCTACCGTTTCTCAGTCTTGCTCCTCTTAACCTGTGGGTGTTGCCTACGTTGTAAGTTGTGGCATTCACCTGAATGCCAATTATCTGTATTTATAAAAATTCTGATAGGGACGGACTGACATTTATCTTTTATTTTTTAACAGAGCAGCTTTATTGAGATATATTCACAATACCACATGATTCATCCGTTTAAAGCGTTCAACTCAGTGATTTTTAGTATATTCATAGAGTTGTGCAATCATCACTATAATCAATCTGAAAACATTTTGCATTATCTCAGAAAGAAACCAAACACCCATTAGCAGTTCTCTACCTCCTCTACCTGCCTGGCAACCACTAATCTAGTTTCTGTCTCTACGGATTTGCCTGTTCTGATGTTTCATGTAAAAATAACCATTTTGTGTCTGATTTCATTTCATTTAGCAAAATACTTTCAGCATTCATCCATGTTGAAGCAGATACCCATGCCTCCTTTTTATAGCTGAATAATATTCCATTTTATGATTACACTATATTTTACTGACCTAGTCATCAGTCAATAACATTTGGGTTGTTTCTACCTTTGGGCTATTATGAATAATGCCGCTTTGGATATTTGCGTGCAACTTCTATATGGACAGACGTTTCCATCTCATACCTAGGAGTGGAATTGCTGGGTCCTATGAAAATTCTATGTTCAACCTTTTGTAGAACTGCCAGACTGTTTGGACATCAATCTTTTTTATCTAAGTAAACAAACTCAAATGCAAAATGCAAAATGCAAAAAAAAAAAAAAAAAAAAAAGCAGACCATAACCTCGGCGTGCTGAGAATCTGGTGTTCTGCCTCTTTTCTAAAACAATTTCCAAACCTTTCAAAATGTTAGCACTGTTTGCATAAAATATTTACTGTGTTAACTGCAAATTATTCCGTCTTATTAGAGTAAGCCCAGCTGATCTTAAAGGTACACTGCATCATTTTGTCCACCATTCATTTGTATTATAGAGCACCCCTAAAAACAGTCAAAAAGGCATTTATTTCATTCATGTTTTCCATTTGACTCCTCCCTAATCACCCTGAATCATTTTACCCATTTCTCCTCAGCATATAAGGGTCCAGGAACACATAAGCACATCAAGAGGCTTCTGAAAAAATTGTGCATTCACCTTTGACAGGGTACCTGTGTGGTCAGTACCCCCTTCATAGCTATTCTTGATCATGTGTACTGATTTATCTTCCCATGTTCAGGAGGCTGACTATTTGTGGGCTCCTGTGGCTCATGGGATTGGAGGGAGTGACTTCCTCTGGGGAACTAACATGTCTTTAAGTCAGACAGTCACACGTTGAATTCCTCCCTGTGACAGACTTTCATGCAGGGCATTCAGGCTTCCCCCTTGGCCTTTGTTAACCAACAAAGGGTGTTATCTCTTAGTACATCCTCTTTTTCTACACATAATTTGGGGTCAGCCAGGACGGTACCATCTAAGAGATACTGGTATCAGAGATACTTCCTACAGGGGGAGAGACCTTGCTCTGAGCAGGGTCTGACTCAATCCAGAGGCAACTGGCTAACCCGTCAGCTCCTGTTGGGGCAGTGGGAACCTTCTCCATTCCTCACGGAGACAGAGGCAAAGCACAGCAGCCTGCAACTTCTGGAAATTCACCACGGTTCTTGCCTGGCTGGCTGAGTGGAGGCCACCCAGCCTGGCTTTTGAATAGCTTGTGACGACTTCGCCAGACCAAGTGAAACAGATCCACCGCAGAGGCACTCCAGGAAAAACAGCAGACCGTAACCTCGGTGCGCTGACACCCTGGTGTACTGCTCTCTGCGGGCCACTGTCAACAGTGGGAGGGGACAGTCCCAGTTTCTCCTGTTGCAAAACTCAGCATACACTTGGCAAACAGCAGAAGCAGTTTCTAGCGCTTGGCTCTTTCACCAACAGGTAGCAAACTTACAACTAAAACCATAAATGCAGGTTCTGTTCCTTCCTGATTTCACTAAGTGCAAAGCTACAGGTCACTTTTTTCCCCTCTGGCAAAACAGACCAATAATGTAATCATATGAGGAGGAAAAACTCCAACCTTCATTTTTGATAATTATCAAATATTTTTAGAACTCTTTTCAGAAATACCCAGCTGCCGAGGTAAATTATATGGCGGTTGGGGCAGGGTGTTGGGGGAAGGGAACCTGACTTTTGAGAATAGTGTGCATGAAAATATGTATTTAAAAAGTTCAGTGTGGAATGCAGTGCTCCTGCAACTAGAAAACAATAATTCTGCTGCTTTCAAATACACAAGTGGTTGGCCACAAAGTCTCTTTTTCTCTAAAGCCTGTCTGTACCAACGCCTTTTGTCTCTCTTGAAAATATTACTTCGGGGAGTAATCTTCTTTTTAACCACTCTGTCATCATCAGGGGAGAAACACAATGGAGTTTCCAAAATGAATCACGAAGGGCCTGATCCCACCATCTTTGTGTTTGTTGGCAGATCACTGCTGGAGGATAACTTGGTTTGGCAAACCCTGTGCAAAAATAGGACCCTTGACTTAACACACAGCATAAGCAGACTTACTTCCTAAAACCCTCAGTGGGAACGTGGTGAATGAACACTTACGCACAGACTTTGCCATGTAAAACCAAATTCACTTGAAATGTAATTTTTCTCTCTCTATTTTTCATAATATATGGGCAGCCCAACCCCCACCCCCCTGCCAAAAATTTCACGATTATTGTCCAAAATCCTGTGGAGTCCAAAGAGGAGATCGTATTCAATGACTTGAGGAAACTGAATAAAATGAGATGTCTGTGATGCCCATTAGGCTGTCAGTGGCCAAAAATAAGCACTGATACGAGCAATTAAGTGAATGAAAATGATCAAAAAGAAATTTGTGGGGAAAATTTTTTTTAACAGATTCTGTTTCCACTATACAAGTAAAAATACCATTTTTAACAAGCTTGAATGTTTTCTTTTTAATGGAGGTACTGGGGATTGAACCCAGGACCCCTGCATGCTAAGCATGTGCTCTACCACTGAGCTATACCCTCCCCTCCTAGACTTTTAAAACTACTATACTGTACCCAAACCTGATTGAAGTAAAGCAATGCCTTTTGTTAGAGGGTACAGAGGAATAAATTCAGGAGTTCCTTTTAAAAAGTTATTTTCATTGAAGGAATATTGTGCATTCAGTATATTCATAAACAAGAAAAAGAATTAGTGGCCAGATACACAAAATGAGGTCATTTTTCTGCTCCCAAAGAAATAACACTTGGCAGAAGGGCAGGGGAATAAATACTGTTTACTTGAACTCATCTCTTTCATTGAAATCATACCGAAGTCTCTATATTAACATTTTTTTTAACGTGCAATATACATCTTTTTAAAAACAATGATTATCTCTCGGGGGTGGAATGTTCTAGCAGACTTTTACTTTCTAAGTTGCACACTTCTATACCTAAATTGTTTTAGAAACTGTGCGTTATTTCAGTCATCAGAAAAAAAATAGTTAAGAAATAACTCTAGTTGGAGAGATTTTCTCAGAGGCTGGGCTGAGGAAAATAACGTTTTTCTTGATGTTACGGTTGCCGGTTTACATAGAGATAAACGTTGAAAGTAGCAGCGCCTGTTTTGAAGGCAGCCTGCGGTGCCATGCAGACAAACCCTAACCACCACAGTGATGCTTCCTCAGCCAGCTGTCATAGGGGCTCCCATGCTGAGATGGTTTTCTAGAGTGTGCGGCAAAGCGCTTTGCCACTGTGGAGGTGCACTCAGATCTCCCTTCAAAAGAGGGCCAGCTGTGACTTCCAGCTGCTGCACCTCTGGGATCTACCACAGTGCTCCTGCTGAGGCCATTCTGCCCCAGGTCTGCCCCGTCAATGACTGAGCATGGCGGGGACCCTAGATCAAGGTCACTTCTTCCCGACACAGAACACTCCTAATCTCTGGTTCAGGGCTCCCATCAGCCTGGCTGTGACCACCTCAGGGCTGCACTGTTCTTCTTTTTTAAAAAATTGTATCCCCAGGAATTATGTAACACACAGAGCAGAAGGCAATGTGACCACAGAGGCAGAGAATGGAGTGATGTGGCCGAAAGCCAAGGAATGTGAGCAGCCACTGGGAGCTGGAAGAAGCAGGTAACAGATTCTGTCCTGGAGTCTCCAGAAGGAACCAGCCCCGCTGACACCTTGATTTTGGCCCAGCAAAACTGATTTTGGACTTCTGGCTGCCCAAACTATGAGACACTAAATTTCTATTGCTTTAAGAAACCAAATTTATGGTAGTTTTTTTAGAGCAGCCACAGGAAACTTACAGAGCACTGTATTAATTTCCCAGGACTGCCCTAACAAAACACCACACACTCGGTAACTTAAACAACAGAAATTTATTCCCTCACAGTTCTGGGGGGCAGAAGTCCAAGATCAAGGCGTCACCAAGACTGATTCCTTCAGAGGACTGTGATGGAAAGCCTCCTCCTTGCCTCTCTCCTAGCTTCCGGTGGTTTTCTGGCCATCTGTAACATTCCCTGGCATCTGCAGCATCACCCCGATCTCTGCCTTCATCTTTAAGTGTTCTCCCCGTGTGTGTCCTCTGTGTTCAAAAATCCCCTCTTTATAGGACACCAGTCCTACTGGATTAGGGCCCATTCTAAAGATCTGATCTTAACCTGATCATCTGCAAGACCCTATTTCCAAATAAAGTCACATCCAAAGGTACTAGAGATTGGGACTTCAATGTCTTTTGGAGGCGATACAATTCAACCCACAATGGTTACCTCTAATTCAAAGTGTATGAAGCTGAATTCCTCTTCTTTCTAAAGTGTCCCTAGACATTATGTGTGAGATAGTGCACCTCCACCACAGAGCCAGTCAGTCTTGGAGTCCTCCTTGATGCCTGGCTCTTCTCTGAACTCCACACTCAGTCTTGCTTTTTCTTTCTTTTTTTTTTTTTTTTTTTAATTTTCTAAGCATCTGTTGAAATTCATCGGCATCTCTCTACCTCTCTGCTACTGCAGGAGACTCTGAACTGTCTCCTCCCACCCAGTTTGCCCATCTCATACTTGCCCTCCCATCTTCTGAGCTCCTTGACCACAGGGACTACGTCTCAGTCACCTTGGAATCCCGCTGGCCTTTCACAGAGCCTCTCATGCAGAAGACACTCAGAAAATGCTGATCACCAAACTCATTCAAGAAGCTGCATTTCATACACAACATCAAAATCACACCATCTGAGGTCTTCTGTGGGATTTAGAGATAAATTTCCCTATTGAAACAAATGGTATAATAGTCTTTCTTAAAAAGGGATTTTACCAACAAATATTTCATTTTGGTAGATGGTACATCTTAAGTATCACTGTGTTTCACACACCATGAGGTAAAAAGATAGTTATATCATCGACGAAAGATACCACCTTGACCTCTGTAACTCACACTGGCTTGCTCTTTCTTGAACGTCTGCAGTATTTGTCTATATCCCTGACTAGGCACTTGGTTATGCTGCCTTATACTCTTCTCTATTTTTTTCAGATTATGTCTTCTCTCATAGACTGTAAGTTGCTTGGGAAAAAGAATAATTTCACATACATTTGACTGCCTCCACCATGCATGATCTAGTGTTAAACAGAAGAGATATATTTACAATAGCCAAGACATGTAAGCAACCGAAATGTCCATTGACAGATGACTAGATAAAGAAGTTGTGAGATAGATAGATAGATAGATAGATATAGATAGATATAATAGAATACTACTCAGCCATAAAAAAGAATGAAATAATGCCATTTGGAGCAACATAGATGGACCTAGAGATAATCATACTAAGTCAGACAAAGAAAGACAAGTATCACAAGACATCACTCATATGTGGAATCTAAAAAAAAAAATGAGACAAATGAACTTATTAACAAAACAGAAGGAGTCACAGACATAGAAAACAAACATGGTTACCAAAGAGGAAAGGTGGGGGGAGGGATAAATTAGGAGTTTGGGATTAACAGATACAAACTACTATATACATAAAAGAGATAAACAACAAGGTCTTATGGTATGGCACAGGGAACCTTATTCAATAACTTATTGTAAATTATTATGAAAAAGAATAGGTATATATATATATATGTGTGTGTGTGTGTGTGTGTTTATATATGACTGAATCACTATGCTGTACACCAGAAACTGACACCACATTGTAAATCAACTATACTTCAATTTAAAAAAAGATGTAATTAAGTGAATAGATTTCACTGGCTTCAGTGATCACTCACACAGACTCCGTTAGTAATAGAGAACCAACTTGAATTGTGCACCATTGTTTCCAATATAGATGATTTAGAATAAGAATTTGGGTTCCGAAACCAGACAGACTTGGTTTCAAATTTCTCCCACCAATGAGCCGAGCCTGTGATGTTGGGCAACTCATACAACCCCTTGAAGCCTCATCAATAAAGCGGGGTCCCCCTTTGGTTCCTCCTTTGTGGGACTACCCGAAGGACGAGCTGAGACAGGCCAAGCGCAGCACCGTGCAGCTCATGGAAGCGCTCACTAAATGCTGGTGGTTATCTTCATCATCATGTGTTATTCCCTTAAGGCTTTGGTTGCTGCTTCTCGGAACTGCCTCTTCAGCAGCAGTGTCCTCCTCCTCACTACCGCCATCAAAGAAGATTTCTTAAGATTCTTGGAAGAAATCTTCGGGTTCCAGGTGTTGGCTCCGGCATGACTCCATGGGAGTGCAGAGATCAGCTGACATCACTCCTGACAGGACCAAAACTTTCCCCAAGTCCCAAGCCAGGACCCAAAGGCTGGATCTCCAGGACTGACTTGCAAGATTGGTTTGTTTAATTGCTATGTCCTGCCAATATTTTTTTTTTTATTGGCCTCGTGTGTCTTTTCTGTGGAATGCCACATCTGTTCCTCTTGCCCCACAAGCGTCTTAGTGCTCTAGCAACACGCACTCCCAACAGGAGCACAGGCTGCAGGCGGAGGCATGGAAGGACGCTGCCTCTGCCCCACGAAACAGTGTCACTCAGGGACGCAACGTCACAAGTCCTAACCCATGGGAATTTGAAGCTAATATTCTACAAGTTGAAAGAATGTAACCAAAAGACATCATCCTAGAAATCAGCAGGAAACTTGAGCTGTTCTTTATGACACGCTGCCAAATCCATCTTCTGATGCACAGCAGAACATCTGAACAACAAAGAAGGTCTCTGGGGTTTGGTGGTTTATTTTTCTCTTTCCTCCACCACGAGTCCAACTTCCCCTACTTAGAAGCGGCAGGGAATTTGGCAAGCAAGAATTCTGCACACTGACACGTGACCCATGTCCCCAGGCTTGTTCCGGGGATCAGCAGGGACAAGAATGTGCGAGGAGATGCTGGGTCCTGGCCAGGCTGGGGAGCTCTAGAATTTGGGGATCAATCAAGAGAGGAAAGAGGAGGATGGAAGGGGGAGGAAGAGGAAGGAGGAAGAGAAAAAGTAGAAAGATGAGGAAGGAGGAGGAGGGGGGAAGTGACTAGGACCTGTCTCCCCTGCCCTCCGACACCCCAGAGGAGCACGGAGCAGCTGCTGGGAGTGAGGAAGTGCTGAACTTCGCAGAACAGAATGCTTCCTTCTCCCTCCTCTTCTCAACCTTTAAATAATACCGAGGGTCAGTGCTTAGTTTTCACCTTTCCCCTCTGCACTCTCCTCTTAGGTAACTGCTGTCAGTCCCTTGACATAATGCTGAAGACTCCCCGTTTCTATCTGCAGCCACAACTTCTTCACTGAGCTCCAGGCCCAGGCACCTGCCGCCTATTGGATGTACAATAAGCATCTCAGAATTGAGCTGTTCAAGTCAAAATTCCAAATCTGCTCCTCCCTGAGGCTCCAATGCCAATAACTGCACCACTGTTCACCCAGATGCTTAAACCAAACACCTAAACACCTGGCCCTCACTCTTCCCCTTACACCCCAAGCCGAGTTAGCTGTGCCTCTAAAATACACCCCCATCCTATCACTTCTCATCTCTCCCATCCGTCCCACTCCAGTCAAAGACACCCACCACGTAGTCGGGTGACATGACCCGCTACGAGCCTCCCGCCTTCATGCTTGCCTCCCCACCTTCTATGCCCCATAATCACTCTTCCAAGGAGAGTCAGAGTGTTACACTATGAGACCTAAGTCAGACCATGTTACTTCCCCACCTGAGCCCACAAAGGCTCTCCAAAGTCCTCCCCGTGGACCCCAGGTCTTAATATATTCTAGCCACACCCCCATTTTTCCCCCCATCTCCTCCATCTCCCCTTCACTCTATTCTAGCAACATCCAGCCTGCACACTCCAGACTGTTTCCACCTCAAGCTTTAATGCTTTCTCCAAATCACAGTGTCTATCACTCTATGGTTCCAATGTCACTTCCTCCAAGAGGCCTTTCCTAACCATCCCATCTAGGACAGCCATTCATCGCCCCCACTCCTTAGTCTCCTGCCCCGGTTTTGTTTTTCCACAGTGCCCATTGCTATTTGAATTGCTTCTACTAGCTGATTATCTCCCCAAACTACCTGAGGAGAGGTACTCTCTCTCTTGCTCTCCACTGTACTTCCAAAGTCTAAAACAGAGTCTGGCATATGAGCCACTGCAATTGGCCAGAAAGGACTTCCTATAATCAGAGTTTTGAGTTTTATGTTCAAAGAGAGGTAGGAAAGGATACATGTTGGTTGGAATCATTCTTGCTGTTCCTGATATTACTGATGTCCCAGCATCCCCACTCCCCCACCAGCAGGGCCACCTTTTATGATCACAGATCACACATCACCATTCAGACTTCAGACCGTGCCTGCAAGCCAGACAAAAACAATGCGAAAACTCATTGTTTCCCATTCCATGACTGTGGAAAGCCCCACTGGAAGAGAAACAGAAATGAAAGGCACGGTGATGGAATCATTTATAAAAATAGTGCAATGTATTTTAAATAATACAGTACTTAAGTGCATCAGGCACACCCAAGCAGGGTGCGAAATCGGACCCTGTGTCAGCCCTCAGGTGGGATTACAGAGCACGGGGCTGAAGGCTGACTGGTTTAAGAGGGCCTTGCAATCATGAGATGGAGCATCTTACTACTTTACTGACTCGAACGTAGCTTTGGGATTGAGAAAAACCATCTGACTCCTGCATTGATCCCAGCTCAGAGAGGTGGGCACGAATATCCCACGACAGTACGAATACCCAACCTGCGCTCTGCAGCTACGCTCAGCCCGAATTCTCAGTGCAGAACTACGGGGCTGGTGTGACGCTGCACTGATTTCCATCTTGCACTCGGCTGAGTTCTCCAATCCGCCAATAAAACACACACTCCACGCTGGTCAGGAAACACTGGGGGGTTTGGACCAATCATGTTCCATGAGCAACTTGTGCTCCGAGCCAGGCCCACACAGCTGAAACGCTTTGCACAAGGAGGAAAAAGCTGCCCAGAAACCTCCTCTGGAGAAATACTCAATATTGGCCAGGCTCTGGCTTCAGTGCCGGAAACAACAGAGTGACTTCGGAGTTACCAACAATCTGTTCTCCACACGCCCGGGAGCCCTCCCACCCCTCGGCTCAGGAAGGTCACAAACCCGCTTTGGGTTAAATGCTCTCACTGCTTACGGGAAACCCACTGGCGGCTGAAGGAGTGTTTTGAGAACCAACTCTATAATCTTCAAGATTTTCAAAAGGCACATTTTCTCTTCCAACACAGAGCAGCTTCTGACCAGACTGTGGGCCGCGGTCACCCCTGGGCGACTCACTATTTTGAGTCTGGAGGGATCACCCAGGAGGATCAAAGGCTTTGGGGACGGCCAGGTCGGCTTTCCAGCCAGAAAGCAAAAATAAAATACAGGTGGGAGGCCGGAGGCACCACCTCAAGCGCGAAGTGAGAGTGCTGGGCCCTGCTGCTTCTCAGAGAATGATACTGGAAAGGCCTCTGGGTTCTTCAGTATGTCACTGCCTTGGGGCGTTTTGTTCAGATGGTGGTTGGTTGGCGGGTGTCCTCGTGAGTTTCCTCTGAGCAGGGATCAGTACCACTAGGTGACGGCTCTTCCTCTTAATGAGCCTTAATTAGATTATGTTTAACAGCGGGGACAGCCCAGCGAGACCGGCTGATCTGCAGACAAGGAGAGGCTTACCCTATAAATGAAAAGGCCTGACGCGGATTAGGGGCGCGCGCTGCGTAAACTCGCACGGAGCCCGCGAGCCGGCGGCCCGGCCTGCTGACACAGCTGCGCCGCGTGCCCAGTCACCGGAGCGCCCAAGGATATTCGGTTACAGGGAAGAAATCACAACAAAGACAGGAAACAGATCAGCACACTCTGGATTTAACACCCTCCCAGGGGAACTCTGCTGATTTCTAGGCTGCAGATGTTTTGCACCCGGCCTCGGGGAGTCTCCACGTCACATGCTCCAGCGGATGGAGGCGACGACCGTATTTACGCAACGCACACACGTTCAGAAAATGGACCGCCTTAAGTCGACAGGAGTTCCTCATCTCTGAAATAAAGATGGGGCGACTGTTCAAAACCCTGTGGTGGAGTCTGCTGAGCGGTGGGGAAATGGACGCGCGCCCGCAAAGCCCAGGGTTTGTTTACTTAACAGAAGGTGTAAATGAAACCAGGGAGACTTCCGTGGAGATCCTAGTTCCTCAGTCGGGGTTTCTCAGCTGTTTCCTCCTTTTTGCTCTTTTCAGCACTCCATACCGAGGGGAGGAGAATGAAAACCAGCCCTCTTCATTCAGCATGTTTCAACATCACTGCCAACAAAAACGGGATCCTTGACCGTTTAGTGTATGATTAAGGGGATGGCATGTCTTCCGGGCAGGATATGGGTCGTTTTTCAAACGTTACAGTAAGTTTGCAGAATTGGAAATTTATCTTACAAAATTCTTCTGAGTTACATAAATATGTCGAAGGCTGCATAAAGATGTGGTTGGCCAGGGAGAGGCACCGCATCTTCTCTGTGGCAGAAGGAACCAGCTGGACCCTGCCAGAGAGGAGTTCAGACCAGGGGAGGACTACGGGTGTTAGATAAACCTCAAGCCCAAGAGCTGGAAAAAGAGGGAAATGTTCAGCTCACTTGTGACCTCTTTTTGGGGGGAAGGGGGAGGTTCGCTTGCAGTTATTTTACAGTTCTAAGTTTCCTTATGTGTAAAATGAGTAATTTCTAAGAATGCTCTCAGAGGACTTTGCCAGGACCCAAACCTCTATCCCTCACTTACTAACTTACCCTTGAAACATCCCGCTGAGGACGTGTTTTTGTTTCACACGTTAAGAAAGCAATGATCATTTCCACTGCTACTGAATTAAGCCCTGGGTTTGAACAGACACAGATCTCTGGTAATTTAGAGCAATTCTCCTTTCTCCACCTGAGCTTGTAGACTTACCCAAACAACTGGGAAGACGTGTGGGTGGGCTGGGAGGGGGAGAGGGGGAGAGGCTGCTGGAATTACCCTGGCTGGCCCCCTGCTCTCGCCCTGGGTACCGGCGAACAGCTGTTCCTGACTACATGGCCCCGTTTTCCAAAGGCAAGTCTCAGCTTCTGCAAATAGGTGGCAGCTCAGGACCCAGGGGCTGGCGATGACCTATGGGGCGGCCTGGACCACTGTTGGCCAGTTCCACCTGTTAAAAAGCCCCTTCTTATTCTTGGACCTCTTCCATCTAAATTTCCATCCAGCAGAATTTATGATCCCAGACTCTCTCCCCTTATGACCACTTCCCAAGACTTCTCTTTCTTGGGTGAAGCCTTTTCTCCCAATTTCCTCTCTGCTCCAGTCTGCACCTGGTGGAGTTCTCACTTCACACACTGGTGCTCACAGGTTTCCTACCTGCGATCTCATTAGCTGATCGACAGAGCTGCACCACTCAGAGTCTCACCAGGAGCCTGGACTGACTCCGGACAGGATGGCTCTCAAGTGTGGGCAGAGAAATCCCTCTAAGATGTGAAGGTGCCAACAAAACTGCCTCTGTCCTGTCAACCTGCTCGCAGTCTCGAAAGTCACGTGTCGTGTGTTCTCCTTTGGGGTTAAGCAGTGCCCTACCAGAAAGGTCTGCTTTTGCGTGAACGATCACCTGGAAGAGCGAGCATGCCCAGTGCCGCGTACATCTGTGCTGAAGGAGTTTATGAGTGAAATAGTAAATCAGACAGCTTTTCTCACTGGGAGAACTCGCAGGGGTGAAGGGGCCAGAGCCTGGAAGAGCTAGATGGGGGCACAGTATATAAAGCCTGAGTTGAGATATGAGTTACGTTTAATATAGTTCTGTCTGCCTGAGAGTCTGCTAAGGCCAGGTCCATGCCCGGAGACCCCAGACCAGCTTTCTCTGCGCACCCAGGGCAGCAAGCATCGTGCGTGTGCCAGAATATTTTTGTCTACTCCTTTCTCCGCCTTCTGGAAGCTTCATGGTGGAAGTGAAGTCAGAGGCAGGATACAATGTCCTGACTCTCCCCTGCCTCTCAGCTATAGGCAGAAAAGTATAGGAGGAAAAAAGATGCCGAGGACCTTCTCAAAGGAGGATCACTACTCATAAGCTTGGCCCCGAAATCAACATGGAAATCCTACAAAACACATGTGTCCAACCCACGAATTCACTTATAGGATTGTTGTCTCTCTCTTAATTGTCCCATTTTTCAGTAAACCAGAAATGACCTCTCAGTACTTCCCAGGGGGACTGCCCTGAGGATCTTCCTTTAAAATGGGCAAGTGATGAGTGATGATTGATTAGCCTGCCAAATCCTTCACTTAGGAACTTGTCAAAAGAAAGAAGAAAATGAACTGAGCTATGCTGATTTGGCAGTGAGCTCAAGCAAGCAACATCAGTAAAACAGTAAGAATGTTTCTGACAAGAGACATCATTTGAATGCACGCGGAGTCCCTCTGCTGTCATCCAGGAATAAAATCCTGGCTGGCTCCTACCTATTTTTATTTTTTCTTCAACGGTCACTGGGGATGGGCCACAAGAGAGATCAGTGTTCTTCATTCACTATATGCCCTAAGGTTTTACGGACTTTGTCTCACCTTTTGAATCTACCCCCTTCCGCCCCCACCCCCACCCCAAGTTTCATTTTACGCATCAGCGAAAGTTTCAGCCAAAGGGGAAGAAGTTTTCTTCCCATTGGAGTAGAATTCAGGAATTTATCTGTCTTGAGGTCTGGAGTCAAGCTAAATTATGTTACCGGGGGATGTTGCCAAAATACAGGTCTGTTCTCTGTTTTGAATCATGAAAACCACTAGTTGTAACCTTATGTCCAGATATTTGAGATTAAAAACATCAGCACATGATGTGTGTTTTACAAAAGAGGATCGCCAAGTATGTTACGCCTTCCACCTAGCTTTCCTGGCCATCTGAACACTGACCCTCCAACAAAAAGGCAGCTGAGAAGCCCAGGGCCAGCCCTCCCTGCCTCTGGCTAAGTGGTGTCCACGCATTACTTCAAGGACGACTCAGCCATCAACCTCCCCCAACACTGTCCCCCTAGTCTGGCACATGTGTCCCATCTTCTTTCCTGTTTTAGTCTGCAGTGCCCACCAGGTCACACAAATGACAGGGGCATCGTCTCAGGCCAGCCTGTGCCTGCGAGGGTCAGAGGAGCTGCATCCAATTATCACAGGACTTTGCTCTAATGTCTTCATGTTCCTGTTTCTGTTCAAGGCTTTGTCTTACTTTGTCAGGCGGGTGATGAATTAACTCTGAAGGAAGGTGGCTTGGCTGCTCAGTGAAGGCCCTGCCGCTGAAACCTGACTGGCCCTCATCTGATCTGCTGTTCTCACCCCAGGAGCAAACAGATTCCTGGTGATAAAAAGCGGTAAAAAGATTTGCCAGTAATCATCCGAGTGGACCCAAAGGATATTTAGATGGCATTTTTTCTTTTCCAGTAGTTCAAAAAACAAGCCTTGAAAAGACTATCGAACAGCACTGTCTAACAGAAATATAATACCAGCCACAGATGTAATTTTAAAATTTCTAGGAGCCACATTAAAGAAAAAGTAAAAAGAAACAGGTGGAGTTATTTTTAACAGTGTATTTTATTTAACCCAGTAGACCCCAAATGCAATCATCTTGACATGTAATCAATATAAAAAATTATTATGAGATATTTTACATTTTTTTATATGACATCTTCTTAATCTGGGTGAAGCTTAGACTTATACCATATTTTGATCTGAACCAGCCACATTTTCAAGAGCACACTAGCCACGTACAGTTTGGGGCTGCCCTACTGGGAACCCAGGGATAGCCTTGCCTGCACCCTCACTGACTTAAACAGGAACTTAGAAAAAAGGGGGAGATAAAATATGTAAGTGACAAGGTCCTACTGGATAGCCCAGGGAACTATATTCAATCGTTTGTAATAACCTATAATAAAAAAGAAGATATACATGTATAACTGAATCACTGTGCTGTACACCAGAAATTAACACAACATTGTAAATCAATATACTTCAATTAAATTTCTTTTAAAAGAAAAAAAAAGGGTTTTTTTTCGGGGGGAGAAGAGGAATGTCAACCAGACCGCCTTTTCCATGGGGCAGCAAGCTGAAGTGTATTGAAATGTATAGACATTGAGATGTAAGTAAGTGACACCAAATCTAAAAGCACTCTCAGGTCCTTTCAATCCTATTTCTTTTCAGTTAATACAGATCGTCACTGAATGACAGCAGAATAACTCAAGCTGATTTTTTCTCTTTGAGGATTAAAAAAATGGGGATATCAGTGATGGAGTGGTGCAGCCACTCTGGAATGTAGTCCAGCAGTCCCTCCAAAGGTAAACACAGCGCCTTGGGAATTTTACTCCTAGGTACACACCCAAGAGAAGTGAAAATTTATGTCCACACAAAAACTGGGGTGTGAAATTCCCAGCAGCATTATTCATAATAGCCAGAAAGTAGAAACAACCCAAACGCCTGTCAACTGGTGAATGGCTAAACAAAATGTGGATGGAATATTATTCAGCAGTGAAAAGGAACAGAGTGGTGATGCATGCTATGATGTGGTTGAATCTTGAAAACATTGTGCTGAGTGAAATAAGCCAGATACCGAAGACCCCATATTGTAAGATTCCATTCATAAGAAATGTCCAGAACTGGAAAATCCAGAGTCAGAAAGTAGCTTAGTGGCTGCTGAGGAGTTGCAGGGAGGACAATTTGGAAGGAAGGGAGAGTGATGACTAACAGGTCCAGTACAAGGTTTCTTTCTGGGGTGATGGAAATGTTCTACAATTGTGATGGCTGTATGAGTCTCAATACACTAAACACGATCCAACTGGACACTTTAAATCCGTGGGTTGTATGACATATGAACTCTCGCTCAACAAAGCTGTATAAAGAAAACAAGAAGGACGCACAGCTGTCTGATGGCGGAGGCCCCTCCAAACCGCATACAATTGATCAGGCGCACCTGAGAGGGAGCACGTGACCACAGCAATACACAGAGCTGCATGCTACCAGCACAAACAGTGATTGAAATGTTGAAGCCTGGATGTTTCTTTCACTTGAAAAAGGCCAAGCAGAGCAACCCCAGGTTAATTTCTCCTTCGCCCGAGTTTATTAAGAGGAATGAAGTGCAATGTCTCAGCTTTAGGTCCTCCCGGAAACAACAGAGGACCCGGGCTAGTTCCGTAGCTGTGCTTTGGGGAGGGCAGGTGGTGAGGGGGAGTTTGGGGAGACGGTGGCAGGTTCTGCAGAAGCACAGGCTCCCACTGAGAGGCCCGCTTCGTCCTGCCTCCCCCCTGCCTTCCTAGCACGTGCGGGTCAGCTCACCCTCTCTGACCACTTCCCCCTCTTCGCTTGGTTCCCCAAATGAGCTTCCGACCTCAGAGCCAGCCTTGGGCATCAGCTCTTCCAGAAAGGGATTTACTGATCCTCACTGATTTTTTGTTTTGCACTTCTTTTGCAAGGTTTTGTTTTAGGCTTGGTTTGCTGTTTCGGTCTCCCCCAAATCAAAGATTTCCAACATCCCACTGGCACACCCGTGAGGCTACAGCTGCTCAGTAAGAAGTGCTTATTATCTGTACCTGACGATACATGGTTGCATTTAGGACATCTGGCAATAACCAAACAAACCAAAAGGATCTACTAAATTCAAGAAAGAAATAAGCCACACACACGCAAAGAAAAATAATTAGTTGCCTAATAGTCTCAGTGCAATGAAAGGTGGTGATGTGTGTGTAAACACGGCTTGTTAACTGGCAGTGCTGAGGGGCGGCGCCTGCACTCTGGCAGATGGTAGGCTCCCTCTCTGACCTTTGAATTTCGGAGGCAGATGCTATCAGTGACCACAGGAGGAGTCAGAGACATCTTGGAGTCACAGATTACAGCGTCTCTCTCACTTCATTCCCGTTGTCGCAAGTACATTACCAGTTTACTGGCTGGTGACAGCTACAGCTCACTGTCCCTCTCCCCTAAATTCCACGTTCTCTCCTTTCTGTATAAAACTATGTAGTGACATCACATCCGTCACTCTCAGGACTCCTTTTGCTACACAGACGGCTCTGTTAGAACACTTTGAGACCAGTTACTTTAATCAAAGCAAAATCTTAATTCTTCTGCCTCGTTTTCAGCTCCCATCCCCGACTCCATTCCCCAACAGACAGCTCCAGCTCCAGGCGGGAAGGTTTCCGGTTCCCCTCCCTGGGGGCCTTTTCTCCCCACTGGCACCCTGAGCTAATTCCTGCCCCTCCTCACTCGGAGCCCCAGGCTGCTGCAGTGGCTCTCCTCTTCCTTCCCTGACTTCCTCTTGGCTGGATTCGTCTTCTGCTCAGATCTCTCGGACACACTGGCTTGGATTGTTTGCTGTTGTTTCATGTAACTGTCCTCTTCACTTGCTGTGGCATCCTGACAGCAGGGACCACGACCTACTCTTCTGAATCCATCACAGCATCTAGCACAAATCAGGTGCCTAATAGACACAATATTTAAGGACTATCCCTGGATACTGGACCCCAGAGGTGGGGAGCCACCTCTGCCTGCACGTGTATACAAGCGTATCTCGTTCTATTGCGCTTTGTGATTGACGGCAACTGTGGCAACCCTGAGTTGTCAGACGATGGTTAGCATTTTTAGCAATATTTTTTTTAACAGAGGTACTAGGATTGAATTCAGGACCTCGTGCATGCTTAAGCATGTGCTCTCCCACAGAGTCATACCCCCCACCCCCGGCAATAAAGTATTTTTAAATTAAGGTGTGTACATTGTTTCTTTAAGACATAATGCTATTGCACATTTAACAGACTGCAGTATAGTGTAAACATAACTTCTACATGCACTGGAAAACCAAAAAAAAAAAAAAAATCGTGTGACTCACTTTATTGCAATATTCACTTTACTGCAGCGATCTAGAACCCAACCTGCAATACCCCTGAGGTGTGCATGTCTGTGTCCCTGCCACCCCTACCTATAGATCCCAGTCTGTTTCCCCCTGAAGGTTTGGGACTTAATGCCCCAGATGTTATGCTACTGATCTCATTTCATTCAGTTACTTCTGCCTTGAGGACCTCTTCCACCAGTGGCCTGGGGACGTCCTCATTTTAATGCCCCTTCCTTGAGCAAACATCTTTCTCTATTGCTTCCTCTGATCAAGTGTTCCTTCCTTCTCTGTAGGATTAGTAACTTCAGGATCTGGGTCCTCTATTTATCCTCTATTTTCTTTTAAGGATCTTTCAAATCACAGTATGATGATGTTGATTTTTTTCTCCCTTGCTAGATGGTGAGGACCACATAAACTGTCTTAGCAATCCAATCCCAGGGTTTAGCACAGGGGCGGGATGTAACAGGTACATAACGGATATTTTCTGAATTTCTTCCCCAACCCCAGCTGTCTCAGGTCCAGAGCTCCTTGAACTTTTCATATCTCTGAAAGAAGAATCTCTTAAAAACAGCAACTTCACTGATTTCAGCCAGATTTAGGGAAGAAAGTGATCCAATTAAACAGATCACCCTAAAGGGCAGATGACTGAGTCACCATCATCCTTTCTACAACTTCCCAGTGTACTGGAACTTCCTATAGAGAGCACTAGAATCTTTACTAAGTTTAAGCACAAAATAAATTGAGATGAAGGTAAAGAACCTTCCCTTCCTGGGGACTCGGTGCCTGGAACCCAGTCTCATCTTCTGTTCCTGCCAGACCTGTGGGTCACCCTCCCACCCTGGTGTCTGGAAGTCCTGGCTTTGCCAGGCTGGCATGGTGGGGGGCGGCCCCTCCTGTTGGGCTGGACTGTACACAGGTTAATAGCACAGACCCAACGCCACATTTTTATAATTGTGATTAAACTTTATTGTACACACACACACACACACACACACCCAAACTGGACGGTTACATGCAAAAGAATGAAACTAGACAACTTTCTTACATCATGTACAAAAATAAACTCAGAATGGATTAAAGACTTAAATGTAAGACCTGAAGCCACAAAACTCCTAAAAGATAACACAGGCAGTAAGCAAGCTCTTTGGCATCGGCCTTAGCAATGTTTCCTTGGATCTGTCTCCTCAGGCAGGGGCAACAAAGGCAAAAATAAACAAATGGGACCACATCGGACTACATCAGACTACTTTTGCACGACAAAGGAAGCCATCCATTAAACGAAAGGCAACATCCTGGGCAACACTGGGAGAAGATATTTGCAAATGTACGTCCAATAGGGGTTCATACACAAAATATAGAAAGAACTTACATAGCTTAACATTAAAAAGTGTGATTAAAAAATGAGCCGAGAATCTTTGCGATGTTCTCCTAGGGCAGTCTACCCAGGCAACAGAAATAAAAGCAAAAATTAACAGACGGGACATCATTCCTTTCCTGCACAGCACAGGAAACCATACGCAAAAAAAGAAGACAACCTATGGAATGGGAGAAAATATTTGCAAATGATGAGAGTGACAAAGGTTTAATTTCCAGAATATATAAACATCTCATACAACTTAATAACAAAAAAACCCAAACGACCCAATCCAAAAATGGGCAGAAGACCTAAATAAGCAATTCTCCAGTGAAGACATACGAATAACCAATAGGCACATGAAAAAAATGCTCAATATCGCTAATTATCAGAGAAATGCAGATCAAAACTACAATGAGGTATCACCTCACACCAGTCAGAATGGCCATCATTCAAAAATCCACAAATGACAAATGCTGGAGAGGGAGTGGAGAAAAGGGAACCCTCCTACACTGCTGGTGGGAATGGAGTTTAGTGCAGCCATTATGGAAAACACTACGGAGATTCCTCAAAAAACTCAAAATAGACTTACCATGTGATCCAGCGATCCCACTCCTGGGCATATATCTGGAAGGAACTCTAATTTTAAAAGACACCTGCACCCCAATGTTCATAGCAGCACTATATACAATAGCCAAGACATGGAGGCAACCTAAGTGTTTGGTATATATTCTCAAACACTTGTTGAGCCCAGGAATTGTCCTAAGTACAAAGGAGAACAAAACAGACACTATCACTGTCCCTGCTGAACTTACGTAGTGCAGGGAAAAAATATATTTTTAAAAGGTAAGAAATTATAAGGAGGCAAGGTTGGCTCACTCCCTTCTTCCTGTAATCCCTGGCCCTTGAAAACTAAATCCGACTGACACTCCCACCCCACAGCTCCGGGGCGCTCTGCTTTCTCTCCGCTCCCCTGTGTCTTCTTCCTCTTCCTTCTCTGAGTCCCAGGAACCCCAAATCCTTCAGGTCTCCATACCTGAGGCCACACAGATGTCTTGCCGGGGGGAAAAAAGACTCTCAATTTATCAACATCTACCCTTTCCAGGTGTTTGCACTTATAAATAAGAGAAAAGTTTTAATACTCTTTCTTTCTTTCCTTCCGTTCTTCTTCCTTCATTCAAATGCTCCCTTTTTCACAATTTTCAAAGCGAGGTTAACTATTTACAAAAAGGCAGAGAGGAAGGAATTAACCTAAGAATTTCCCAGCTGGGAAAAAGTCTAGCTCACAAGCTTTTTAAAGATCCGTGTTCCCACTTCACATAACTATAATCTTGGAGGAAGAAAAAAAGCCCCAAGACACAGAAGACCACCTGGCTTTTTCTCTCTCTATCTTTGGGGTGGGGGTGGGGGGACGACCAAGTATTCTAACACTTAGTCACTAACCCAGAAAGGTGAGAAGGTTCCAGCTCCCAGTGGGCCTTCCCAGGGGCATGGCTAAAGTGATTTTTTTTTCCTTTGTTGATAACCATTAGATTTATGTTTTTATTCAATATGTCTTTCATTAACTTGAGAAGCACTAGGAAAAATTTCATAATATGATAAATATAAATAAATCACCGAATTGAGAGAAACTGCCAGATTTTCTTGGGGATTATTAATGGAAACAATATGCTTCTCATTAAATTTGCAGACACATGTATTTGAATAAATACGTACTAATTTTATGAAGCTTGGGGGGAACAGAGGCTTCCATTTTTGAGTTTAGAAATCTAGAATAAAGTGAGTTCAAAACACTTAAGCCTAGAAAATGCTTCAATACATATAAAGTTACATGAAGGGAACATATAACCAAAAGGAAACCCAATAATCATGAGATCACTGATATTCTGAACAAAACCTGTGAGAAGAAAAGAAAGTTTTTCATCTGCCAATTTTTTCACTAAATTTTGTGTCAGAAACCTGGGGAAATACATATGAAATGAGCGTACCAAAATAGTTATTCTAAACTGGATTAGGTAAAAGAAAGTGTTAAAAATAATACATATTTTTGAAAATCTGATATAGTGGCAGAACAGCACCTTGCGTCACATTATAGACGCAAACCGGTAACACAGCATGGCCTGAAGAAGTCCTCAAAATCGTTTACCCCAAACCCTGTCCTTTGCAGAAGAGTTTATCTGAGACCCAAAGAGTTTATATCATTTTGCAAAATTTACCCAGCCAGCTAACGTGTAGGAAAAGAAAGACCACAATTCTGATCTCCATGCTTTCAAATGAGAACTTTTCAAATACCCAGGGATGCACACGCACGTGCATACACACACAGTATGTACACACGTGTAGATGTGTGTCTGTGTCTCTGTGTGTGTGTGGACAGAGAGAAAAGAAGGAGTTCAAATGAAGTACTGAACTCAATTTTTTTAAAAAAAATCTAGTTTTCTTTCTTCGATGAGCATTTGTGGAACAGCATCTAAGCACTCCCCCTTACACTGGCCAGTCTCCCCAATGCCCCTCTCACATGGGTAGTCCTGTTACCCCTCTTTCCATATAAGCAAATGAAGGCTGAGTGGCGGGAACGTACGTGTTTAGGGTCACTTGGGTCCTCTGAGATCCCTAGTCACTCCTTATAGGAGGTCCATTTAGGTCCATCAGAAGTGGAACAAATAGTGAAGGCTTCTGAACCAAGTTATCGGATCACACACTTCTGAACTGGGTTTTACACGAGCATGCTGCTGCCGGGAAGCAGAGCGGGTTCCCACGGCAGCAGTCAGGGAACAGCCGGGGTCAGTGGCACCTACACCGTGTGGACCCGGAAATCACCTTCCAAACCTTCTCCCATGGGCTTGTGTCAACAGGTTCTCACACCTCGTCCTGAACCCTTCCTGTGGGACAAAGGACAGGGCCTCCAGGTATGCCCTCTTCACGTGCACAGACGGGAGAGGCGGGTGCACAGGAGAACCCCCAGCCTTATCCAGAAACCACCAAACTCTTACCAACACCGAGCTTATTAGAACGACAGAAAGAGGGGGCGGCTCACACTCCATCTGGCATGTGGAGCCCTCTCTTGTGCCTTCTGAAATTCTGCAGGTGGAAGGGGAAGCAATTTGAATGTCGGATTGGCTGATATTTCTCTTTTATGCAAATGCACTCCTGTTTGAAAAGTCTGTCTGCTTTTCATTACCTTTGAAATTCCCAAAGGCAAAATCCGCGTCTGCCTTCTGTATTGTGCATGACACCTAACGCATTACGGGTGGTTAATAAATGTCACATCACTTCATTCTGCACTGACTGAGAATGACATTTTCCTGTGAGCCTTGCTTGCTTTGATTTCTCAGCAAATCTCACTAAGTGCATACATTTCCCAGAAAAGGGGTACAGTTTAAGGCCAGTGTTCCTTGCTTGAATCTCTTCCCCAAATTCTCACCAATGCTTCACTCACCTGTCCCCTGGGCCAGTGGACTCCTCTCTCCCCTTTCCCCATCCCTTTTACTCTTTCTCCACTCCCACCTGTAGAATTCACGTGTAATTCTCAGACACCCCATTCCATACCACTTCCACTACAAAGTGGCAGCCCTCTCTCTTCTACATCTACTTTATGACTCCTTTGGGTAAGACTTTGATGAGGCTTATCAACTAGGCTATTATTTTTACATGAAAATTTTTGTTTTCTTAAGGACTTTCCTACCTTTTGTTTTCTGAGGAATTTTTAAAAAATGAATTATAAATGTTGTTGATAGTGAATAAAATAGTCAAGAGCAGAGAGCTTGTTCATCCATCTTTGTACCCCGGTTCACAGCACACACAGGGCAGCCAGTGAATGCTGATCAGAATGAGATAAGAGATAAATAATAAGATAAAATAATAAGATAAGAGATAATTTCCCCTCAGTTATTTCCAAAAGTGGTTCAGCAATAGGACTTCTATGTAAAATGTGAGGTAAAGCAATCAATATATCATGATGTTCCTTATCAAATGGCCCCAGTGAGTATTAAATATGAGCTACCATGAGGAAGTCCTCCTACAAGCACAAAATAAAATAAAACCCAAAGGGAAAGAATGTGGTTCTCTCTCACTTTTACTACTTTGAATGCTTGAGCTTAGATTAAAGATTCAAAATCTAAAACGATTTTACTCATGCACGTTCCTGCTTCACAGAACAAGAAAGACATGTGAGAAAAGTTATTTCAAATGTTAGAGAACAGAGGGCATCCTTTGGCATCTGGAATAAGAAGATCTCTGGATTTCTGCCCAAACCATTGCAGACTTCTGGTCCCCTCCTCCCGCTTTCCTGACCCGTCTAAAATCCTTCATCTTATGCCACGTGCGAAAGAAATGGGTCTGTGTATGGAAATATTTACACCAATCAAGAAAAGAAAAGCTCCACCCTGGTGTATAAAAACAGAAGCCTGTTTCAATCAGGGCCAAATGTCAGTTTTCAAAAACTTACAAAAAGGATAAAAATGAAATATCAGAAGAAGCAGAAAGCGTTTATAGTTATGACTCAGAACAGAAGACTAGTTTCACAATGTTTCCTGTGGCAGGAGTTGTATCCACTGAGATTTAGACTTTCTCCCTTTTTCTCATTTTTCAAGTTCCTCTTCTGAAAAAAAATTGTTTCCTCCAAATCTGCTGAACACTACTGAGAATACTAAGTTCCAAGAAAGCAAAATAACTTTTGTTCATCCATTTATTCATTCCCTTCTCATACCGATCTCTCTTTTTTTTTTGAAGTTTTCTCTTTTTATAAACTATCAACAACTTAGAACACTTGGTGCCTGAGTTCAGCCGCTTGTGGCTCCACCTCTAGCAAAATTCCAAATCTGAAAAGTAAACCTGCAACTATTTTGTGAATAAACAGCATTTTTCAATGTGTCACATAAAACATGATAATTTTAGAAGTGGAGTAAATTATAAATAATAATGGATCAGATTATAATTAAGTTATCTTGTTATTTAATAGTTAATAATCATGCATTATCTAATTTAACATTAAATTATGAATATAACAATATTACATATAATATATTAAAAATGTATTTATGACCACTATTATTATGTTAGTATCCATAACAGATACTATTATAAATACATACTATATTATATTATATATTACATTATGTAAATACATAATACAATATATAATACATTATATTACATATTATAGCATATATTTATAATAGTATCTATTATGGATATTAACTTATACCTAATAATAGTGGTCAAAGTGCTTAATTCCTTACCATACATTTCACCCCAAATGATTAGACCAGGCCAACCAGTGCCAGCCCCATTCCCTTTGTCCAGAACTGATTCAGGAAAAGACTGACTCAATGTTGGCCAGTGACATACAAGGGAAAGTCTACTGAAGGCCTTCTGGGAAAGCTTCCCTACTTCCAAAAAGACGGAAACCCAGGACTGTCTGTCACCCCCCTGGACCTGCTAGAGCCACCTTGTGGCCATTTCTGTCCCTTTTCCTGATGCACATGTGTGTGGTCTTTCTGTCACAAGGCACTGCTCTAAGTATTAACACCTTCCGTTCTCGCAACACCCTTACAGGCAGGTACCATAAATACCCTCGTCGTTCACACGAGGACACTGAGGCACTGGGAAGTCAGCTGGTCCGAGGCCATGTGACCAGGAAGCAGCAAAGCTGGAGGCTGGCCCAGGCGGTCCAGCTCTGGTGCACATTCCCTCGGCCACAGGGTTCCCTGCCACCTCCGTGGAAGTTGATCTCAGCCCCCAGTGCACGCCCTCTTTCTTAAAATATATTCTTTGCTGGTGGCCACCAAGCCTTTCAATTCCAAAAAAAAAAAGGCCCTGCAAGAAAACAGACTTCTTTGATGTTCCCTGAACAAAGCATGGCTCATGAGAACTGGTGGGCTTCCCCAAGGGAGAGCTGAGGCCACACCAGACCATGGATGCTGGGCCCTGGGGAAGGGAGGAGAAGCGAGTGGGAGGCCTGAGGGTGGTCAGCAGTTTAATGACAGACCTACCATATACTCCCCTCATATATATTATTTATAGGTTTTATAATCCATATATCCTTCAAGGAAGGTATTCCTGCCACCCCCATTTCACAGATGAGCAAAGTGAGGTTTGAGAGGCTGGGTCATTTGCTGGGAAGGGACCAAGCCTTGCTTCCTAACCAGCCACTGTCCTGAATACCAGGGCACCGAGAGGGAACATGAGAGAGAAAAAAAAGTCACCTTAATTCACAACTGTGCCAAGGACGTGGTCTACCCTCAAAATCCACATGCCTAGGACAGCTTTCCCTTTCCCAGGGCCCTCCAGATGAACAATACAAACCTTTCAAGGAAAGTTTCAGCGTTCATCTGTTTTAAGTTGCTTTGGAGTTGCTACCACAAGGAATAACTCTTTCCCACCCTACCCCCAACAACTCAACATTGGAAACAGCCTAATATCTTCATGCTGTCTTCACAGAAAAATGGCTGAGTAGATTTTTTTTCTTTAATTTTTCCAAAAATAAAAGCAAACTACATTCAGCCTCAACCCAATGTTAGGAAAAACAAATGATTCCCCCTCTTCCTTCTTCCCACCCTCTTACCAGGATTCATAAGGGAATAAAAGCCAGAAAGGGGCGGGGAGCATTATCCTTAAAATGGTTGGAAATTTCAGGGCTCAAGTACTCAAGCTCCACATACTATGAAATTATGAAACATAAGATCATGTATAAACAGCTGCTGATTTAATCCACGTACATCTCTGGTCATGTATCTTCCCATAGAAATCTTGGGAAGTTCTGACAATGGATACATCTGTGTGTTTCTTAGACATGGAGACCGTGGAAAAAAACAGCAGGGACAACATCAAGTTGAACTCAGATGTTGGCCATGCCACTCAGCTTCCCCGTTGGCAGGTAATTCTCGAAGGATTTCTGCGAGAATCAACTGAACTCATGAGTGGAAATCCACCTAGCACATATTCAAGAAAGGATGTTCAGGGAAAGATGCTTAATTATTTCTTTCACATGAAAATAGGGTTAAAAATCATTATCGCAGGGGAACGTGGTGTTGAACAAATTGTCACTGATGAGCAGGAAAGACAGATGAGGCGGGAGGATCTGAGCCAACCATGGAGAAGTTCTCGGTGGGAAAAGAACAGAAACCCGGCCAGACACTGTTGACAGGGGGGATTGTGAACATCATCTCTAATGATAAAAATTAGGAAACCTCAGGTTATTTAGAAGAGACGACCGGCAAACCCTTTCTTGGGTCTCAGGAACCCCGCCGGAGCGCCTGGAAGCAGCAGGGAGAGGGGCCACGTGATTCTTCTGCCCGAGAATCTCTGGTGTCTATTTCTCCACATGCCGTCTGACACTGAAGTCCTACAAAATCAGAACCATCAACTCCACCAGGATTTGCCAAGCCACATAAATAAGACCCTGCCACTAAGTGAGGCAAATGGCTTTGGAGAGAAATCCCACGGGAGCACCCGGTCAGCCTCTGACCCTAACTTCTCTCTCAGCCCAGGGTCGGTCCCTTGCCTGGTGGTGTCCTCTTTCCAGTTAGAGATGTTTGGAAAAGGTACCGCTGAAAAGGACAGCCTCACGCTGGGCCACTTTAGTCATTCCTCACAGGAAATAATGGAAATTCCTGGCATTCTTATCAGGGAAAGGGGTGAACTCTGCTGGTGGCGGCCTGGAAGGGCTGGGTGGAGAGGAATGCCTGGAGCCCTCCTTCCTTGCTGGAGGTGGATGACTTCAAAGCGGTGCCTTCTCCAAATCCAAAGATGAAGCCAGGCTTCTGGGAAGAGACCTGGGAGAGGAGACACAGGCGGCCTGGTCCCCGAGCCCAAACAACGAGAGGTGGAGGCAGCCAAGAGCATCTTTCCAAAGATTGCTCAGCAGCCTCTCAGTAAACTCTTGCAACCCTCTCTGCATGGAACGCAGAAACTCACCACGTGCCTCAGAAAGAACCTTTCTTTCCAGCCAGCCGGCTAAGCACACCTGGGACGCCCATTCTCCGAAGCCTGAGCGGCCGGTCCTCTGCACTTTTAGACATTCAGTTTCTGAATCCCTCTGGGGAAGAAGCAGCTCCAGGATTTAACTAGAGTCTCTGATGTGAAGTTTCACGCTATCTCTTCGAGGAGGGGTTGGGGAGGGGGGAGGTGAAGGTCAGGAGCAGGGTGGGGGCGCTCCAGGGCAGGGCCGGGGTCCAGTCCACAGACACCACCTCTTGGGCTGCTTCCGCACGCCCCGCACTGTGCAAATTAAACTGTTACACACATTCCTGCTAATCTGAAATAATTGTCCAAGGGAAGAAAGGCGAAAAAAGAAAGCCCAGCTTGTGTGAAACTACAGGTACTGGGAGGCCTGCAAAGTTGCAGGTAAACAAAGCTCACTTCTCCTAGAAAAAATTCAAGAAAGTAATTCGGTGAATAAGCTTAGAAAATGCATGTGGTACTCCTTTTTTTTTTTGGCGTATAGTTGATTTACAATGTTTGGTTAGTTTCTGGTGTACAGCATTCAGTTATACGTACGTATTGCTTTTCATTATGGGTTATTACAAGATACTGAATATAGCTCCCTGTGCTGTACAGTAGGACCTTGCTCTGATCTATTTTATATACATGGTACTCCATTTTGGACTGTCACCCCTAAGTAATTTTTCAGCAGTCCTCTTAGAATTTTTCCACTTACTTTTTACAAATGACTTGCGTTCTACTGCACAGAATGTGCTCCCTTTAGCTTTTCGTTACACCTTCACAGTTTGCAGTTTCTGAGATCTTTTTCTCCCACAGCTATTAACACTCCCTGTAGCTGAGCCCCGAGGAAGCCCTTCTGTCAGAGCTTTGTTTGTCAAACACAAACAACAAATGTTCCCAGCTGCCCCCAGTCGCTCGCTGTCAACCCCTAAATCCACCCATGACTTTCACAGGCGGAGCCTCGTGTCTCTGGCTCTTGCATCACCCCAACTTTGGACATCCTAGGATTCGACCAGGGTGTATTCCAGAGAGAACATAAGAGGACCCAAGACAGCCAAGGAAACAGTCAGTCCTGCCCCCCGACACCCCCCAGCACAGAAAAGGGGCAAAGCCAGCTCCAGAGGGAGGGTCGGGGACCTCCTGGGGGGTACTCGCCATCAGGCTCCCACACTGGTCACCAGAGTGTGGGGACAGACAGCTGCTGTCTCCAAGCCTTCTCACCTCTCACTTTTTTGCAGGAAAGCAGGGGCCGTGATGGAGCCGGCATCCACGAGGCTGCTGAACATCAGAAGGTTCCAGGGGCCTACCAAACCCGATGTGCCGTGTTCAAGCAGCAGGACCAAAAGATTCAAGAAGGAAGCCCCTAACATTTGTGGGGTACTCACAGAGGGCCTGGCACTGTGCCAACCCAGCAGCAGAGTGAATTTCACCACAACCCTATGGAGTCGGCCGACTCTGGCCAAACTTCACAAGGGAGGAAACAGACCTTATAGCTTTCGATATTCACGTGCCCAAAGTCACACAATCGCTGAGCTGAGTGTTGGAACTCAGATCCAAACCCACCCACCTGGTTCCAGCGCCCACACACCCCGCCCCGGCACCCCAAGGCCTCCAGAAAAGGTGACACCTGGCCCATTGGACTCACGGAGTCGCAGTGAAGGAAACCTACGTTAGAAAGCCCTTCTGGAAGATAAAAGTGATACGCAAATGTAAGCTGGATTTGCTGTGACCATTTCTACACGGGTTAAAAGCAGGATCTGAACCCCCTCCCTCCTCCCACACGTCTCCCTGTCTGTGGGCCTGTGATGCTCTTGTCCCTGGGAACTGGAATGACCTTCTTCATTCCTCCTACTCCAGCATTTTAATGGGAAAATTTTTTTTTTAACTTGAATCCATTCATGTTCATCATATGATGAATCAGAAGGTTTCAGAAGGTATTTTTGGGTCAACTTATCACAAATTCCAAATTCTAGGAATATACATTTGCCCCTTAGAATATGAACTAATCACTTTCCCTTCCTGCTAACTAGAATCATAAAGGATACTAGAGCCCTGTGGGATTATTTTTGAAGAAAACAGTAATCGGGAAATAAGTAGAAAGATACCATTGTAGTACAGATCATATCCTGTCCATAGAAAATAAAACTTCATATCCTGGTACCTCACGTTCCAGAGCACGAACTCTGCCAAACTGTAACTATAGTTACATCCCAAATTAATTAGCTCTGCACGCGGAGGCCAAGAAATGCTGACCCGCGGAGCCTGATAAAAATCTGCAACTGCTCACTGCATTAACCTTTCAAAGTCTCCCCTCATCGGAGCCTTTGTCAGAGGAGCAGAGAAGTGGCAGGGTTATCAGGTTTGACTCTATCTCTTCTCCAGACACCTGCCCAGAATGCTGGCAAAGTAGCTAACAAGCAGGACATATCGCAAGACAGAAGAAAAGCAGAAGACTTGGTTGCAACTAAAATGCAACAGTAAGTCCTTGAACAGACAAGGGATGCCTATCCTAAAATAATACCATCACATACTAGATTACTGGAGCCAATCACCCATTTTGCTCTTCATTGTAATATTGTACTGAATTCAAAAAAGCACAGTATTATTAGGCAAACAAGCCTTGACTTTATGTAGCAAATGTTTCTGAATAACTATATACGAATAACTTTGGAAACAAGCCACCAGAAAACAATTTCCTAAAAAGAGTAGCCCCTGCCCAGCAAATAATTAATCCCTGGTTCACCTGCAATCTAAATGCAGGTTGTGACCATTGCATTTGCACAAACAAGAAATGCCTAAAATTAGACTATAATTACCCCCTACACGTTATCCAGTCTATTTTGCAAAAAAATAAAAGCCAACAATATGACTGTGCTCCTCTTTACATCTCTCTTCAGGAATGAGACTTCAGACCTGTCACATATTGCTATTCAGCAGCAGCTGGACCAAAATGCCCAGAGATTGATACCAGCCCCACATCTCAGGAGAGTGGTCTCATCACCACAGCCATCATAACGAGGCACCTTCAAAGCACTCGTCCACGTGGTACCCTTCTTGTCTCACCAAAGGCCCGTGAGGTAGACTTACCACCTCGGCAGGTGTCACTCTGCTCGCCAGACAGATGCAGCACATGAGGCCCTGAGTGCTGAAGCAGCCGGTCTCCAGTCACAGGAGTGGGCAGGGCAGGGCCTGCAGGGCTGTCTGGTCTCTGGAGGCTCCCACCTCCCACCAGACACCCACTTTGTCTTCCTTTAATGATTGAAGTTCAGTCACACCTGAAGGAACGGGTTCTTGGGTCCTGCTGCTTTCAATGACCAGGGTTGGCCACATCTCAGGAACTAAAAACCCATTTATCTTTGATAAAACCAGGCCCAGTGTCGTAGGCCAAGCGAAAACGATGCAGCTCCCGGGAGGGCCGGACTGGGTGTCCAGCCCACTTTAATGTTCAGAACGGCAGGGATCCTTCTAGGACCTCGCAGCTGAGAGGTCGTCTCAGCCTCATTGCTGGACCCTTCCTTGAAGCTACACCAGCCCAAGAGTTAGACCCCGCATCCCGGCCAGTCCCAGCTAACATCCTGGAGCAAGAACTTAATCTTTCTGGGCCTCACCTTCCGTATCTGTAAAATTAAAGGCTGACAGAAATCACCTCAAAGGCTCTTCCATTTCCAAAATCCTACCCTATCCCCATGCTGGAGATCCGTCACTGTGCCTTAAAGCTCAACCCAAGAACTCTCAGGGTGGGACTGTCTCTCTCACAGCCCAGTCCAGTTCCCCATTCTAATTTCATCCCTTTCTTTCACTGTGTCTCTTGGCATCACTCTCTCCACAGCTCTCTGGTTCTCCAATCTTTGTAAGTTGTTATCACGTCTCCCCTCTGAGTCACCAGTGTGTGGGTTCCAAACATAATTTCACCACCATAAATTAAATCCTTTCAGCAATGTATTATCTTTTTGTGTTTTCCACCAAATCCCCACCCACCTAGCTAGTTACAGGGTCATTAAACTTCAAATAAAATTTCTCTCCAGGTCACTCTTTCTTAAAGAAAACTTTCCTTTGGTTCTTCACATTTCTGTTGATCTCCAAAAGACACCAGCACTTCATCGTTTATCCTGCCTTATTTTTACAAGCTTGATTTCCCTCCTTATGCCTGCCTTTTCATTTTTGTTTTGTTTTGCTTTTCCCTTCCTTTATAATTTTTGGTTTCCTCTTCATTCCTACGGCCTCCTTCAGCGACCCCACAATGGGGAGCAGAAGGACACCGGGTACCAATCCAGAGACACAAAACTGTGCAGATGACGAACAGTATGTGGAGGGGTGGTGCGTGCTGGGCATAAGCCCCTGGGCCACGTGTGCACGGAGAGGCCATGGGCTCTGGGCGCCGCATTCTCTCTCAAGCCCTATTTTTTTTTTTCCCAGAAAGAAATGCAGGAGTGTGCATCCAGAAAGAAAACTGCTAAAGCAATGAGGGAACCAGAGCAGCTGGGGGATGTTAACTTTAATCAAAGTCCGGCCAGAATATTTTTTTTAGCAACAGGAAGTAGATTTATTCTCTTTCATATTCTCCTTCTTGCTCTCAGACACACACACACACACACACACACACACACACACACACACACACACACACACACATATACACACACTCATTCTTTTCTCCTCTCTCCTTCATTTCCTCTGACTAAGGCACAGAAATAAGCTGGACAGAAAAACCTCAGTTCCCTTGAACTGTCTTTAGTGCTGTGTTGTGTTCACCGGCAGTTCAAGGCTACACGGCAGAGTGCAGGGCACCCCTGGGCACAGCCAGGCAGGCAGGGGAACGAGGGCTGGTTCCCTGGGGCGATGGCAACAGTCACCACAAATGTGGTGGCTTAAAGCCACACGGATTTCTTCTTTTACGGTTTGAGACGCCAGAAGTCTGAGATCAGTGTCCGTCAGCTGAAATCAAGATGTTGGTGGGGCCACATTTCCACCAGAGTGCTCTTAACAGAAAATCTATTTCCTTGCCCATTTCAGCTTCTGGTGGCCACCTGTGTCCCTTGGCTGGTGGCCCCTTCCTCCACCTCCAGAGCACATCTCTCCAATCTCTGTCTCCATCATCACAAGGCCTTCTTCTCTCAGTATTGTCAAACCTTCCCCTCCCTCCCACTTATAAGGACACTTGTGACTGCATTTAGCGCCCACCCAGATAACCCAGGGTAATCTCCCCTTCGCAAGCTCTGTAACTGAAGCACATCTGCAAAGCTCTCTTGTCATCTAAGGTAACATCCGGGCTCCAGGAATCAGGACGAGGGTATCTTTGGGGGCCAAGGTTCAGCCCACCCTGGAGCACTCATGTCTAGCTGGGTTCCTGGCCAGAGTCCTCCTCTCACGTATCCACTAACCTTGACTAAGCTAGGAGCACGGGTCCTGAGGAAAAAGGGAAAAGATGTTTTCTAAATGTCAAAATAGAGAAATGCCGTGTGTTTCTGCTCCTGTCTTGTCACAGATTTACCTTTCCCACCGTGTTTTGCCCATTAAGCCACCTGGTTTGCAGTCATCAAACCACAACCTGCCCCAACGAAGCGTCCATCACTTCCCGTGCCTGGGCACCACTTCTGTCCCATTACCCTCAGATTTTGTGAGAAACCATCCACCTCTTATACGGAAACTCGATTTCCAACCCAAACTGGGCTGCACATGCTCATGTGTATCAAAGGTCCGGTCATGGTCATGTTTCCGTATCCCAGAGAAGGAACAGAAGCTTTGTTAGGACTCACCGAACCGCTTGTAACCGAAGGAATGCACCTCCTCCTCCTCTGCAAAGTCGTCTGCGAGAAAGAAAAGACGGAGCGTTAACCCTGGGGAGACGAGTGGGGTCAGCGCTGGCCTGAACTTCTCCCACCCCCCTGCCCCACCTGCCCTCGCCCACCGTGCTTCTCACAGTGGCTGTCCCTCTGCTCCCAGGACACACCACACTTTCTGAAACAGACCGCAGGGTCCCTGCACTGGCTGTTCCCTCTGCCTGGAATGCTCTTCCTTCTGTTCCTTAGGTGACTCCTTCTAACTCAGGTCTCAGCTGAGGTGTGATACCTTCCAGATGCCTTTCCAGACCACCACCCAGACACTCCATGTCGCGACGCCCCATTTGAATATTACTCTCTGATATCATCCCTATTGTGCATCCTGGCAGCCAATTTTTTTCTGTCTGGCTTCAGGAGTGAAACCCATATGCCTAGAATGGCACCTGTCACACAGCGGGCACTTAATAAATTCTGGTGAATGAATGACTGAGTCATCAGCTGTCCAAAGAGTCAAGTTATCTTCACATAACTAAGCCTAAAGCCTTCCCTTTCAGATGCTGGGCTTTGGGGTCATCTCTTCCACCCGCTGTGGCATCTCAGCAGCCCAGCATGAGTCCCACAAGGACAGCCAAACCCTCCCCCACTCGCCTTCCACTGGGTAACCTGGATTGATGGTGGTTTCCCAGTAAATGCATTTCAAAAGACAGCCCTGCTATGGGAATTGCTAAGGGTGGGACCACTGCAGAAACAAGAGATGTCATATCAGTTCAGCTTTCTACCAAAAGCTTAAATCCCCCTCCTCATGTGCACATCATGCAATTCCTTATCAGACTGATAAAGAACTTCTCATTTTACATTTCTGTCAGATGTGGGTCTCACAACTTACTGTGCAATTAAAGGGTACTTTTGATGACAGGTCAAGGTGTCGAGACCAGGCCTTTCCAAGGAGCCCTAACCAATTATTCTTGAGTTGGTCCCCATCACTGCACCAGTGCCCTGCTTCCTCCCCAAATGCAGTTTAGTTCAAAAGCACTGACTTGGGGCTCACCATGGACCAGAGACTGCCAGGCAGGGGGCTGCAGGAATGAGTGAGACATGGTCCCTTCCCTCAAGAAGCTGACAATCATTCAAAGAAACAAACATGAAGGGAGGGAAATAAAACCTCTGTGATCATCGTTTTCAGTCCCCAAATGGGACCCTGGATCTGGCTATGACCAAACCTTGAGATGTTATGGAAAAACCCAAGGTATGTGACGTCTGCAACACAGTGTGCTGAACCTCAGGGCACTAGCTCGTTGTGGCGGGCTATGAAAGCACACGGGCGAGAACAAGCACTCCCGAGACGATGGAGAAGTGGGGTATCTTTGTATTTTGCCGCTGTTTCATTACTCAGAGAATGGGGCAGAGATCTTGCTCGAAATCTAGACATCCAGGCCTTCATAATTCAAGACGTCTTCTTATGTCCAGGATTAAAGCTTTAGTTCTTTCACGATGGAGCTCTTACAACCAGAAGAATAACACGTTTCTTACTGACTCAGGGATCGGTTAGTTCAACTCAGTAAGCCCCTGCTCTATGCCTGCGTTCCTAAGCAATTCTCTTATTAATGGCTGAGAGGTCCAGTCCAGTCTCAGCTAAAGAGAAACCCTGATCTGCTGCTTCTGCTTAGAAATCCATGCATGCATTTATTCACTCACTCAATAAACAGGTGCTTACAGACTAGTGGAGTTGATGAGACAGAGGTAATGATGCCACCCAGGCGTCAGCTGCTCCCGCCAGCTGCAGCCCCTCCACTGCTGGGTCACGTCTGCAAAAGAATCTGCTCGCATGCACAGGTTGTGGGCCGAGGGGGCGTCACGGAAGATTTCACAGTGGAGACAACAAAGCGGTTTACGCTGTGCCCCCAAGAGCAATAGCTTTAAAATCTCTGTTCTCCCCAAAGCTTCTTTCCAGCAGACCTACCATTAGTTTGTTTGTTTGTTTTCTTTTTCCTCTCTGGTCTCTTTCCCATGCAGCATTTAGTCTGACTGACTCCTCTCTCCTCCCTGAAATTTCCCTGGGAACTTCAAATGTCTCATATTTTTGTTATTAAAGCAATTCAGCTCTGCTTCCAAATGAACTTACTCAAACCCATTAGGCGTTGAAGGAAACAAAGGGTTTACGAGAAACCCCCCTAACAGGACTCAAGCAGGATGTCCTGCTTCTTGTCTTAACCCTCATCCCAAGAGGGTGAGAAATGCTTGGAGCAGCTCCCAAAGTACAAATTTCGATCTCATCCAAATCTGCAATCAGATAATAAATCACGTGAGGCACGAGGGGTACAAAGCACCACAGACAACAAACATCTCATTGGGATAATCAGGGAAGGTATCGCGAAGTGTCTTAAGTTAGTCTGTCTTATCGTTTAGTCTTTGGAGAGAAAAAGGAGAAACACCACATACCATATCCCCTTCTTGGAAATTCAGAGTGGTTTTGCACTCTTAGAGACTCTGAGAGATGCTCAGAAAGAGAGGAGAAAAAGACTTGTTCAACTTTATTTCACTCAGTGTTTTCAAGAGTTGACCACATCCCTAAAAGCTGAGTAGAGCTGGGCAGATGACGCTGAGTATTTAGACCACGACCGGAGGTGTCCCCAGAGCGCACTGCCGGGTTCCCCCGGCTGTGTAGCAAACAGACGCTTCAGGCTGGTGACGGAGTTAGGTGTTTCAGGAATTGAGAAAGAGGAAGAGGCAGGAGCTGATGGGGCTTGTGGTTGTGTGGACAGCCCACACCAGGCCACAAGAGCCAGAGGAGAGAGGAGGAGGGGTCAGATGTTCCTAAGGCCTGAAGATTTTAGAGGCAAAAGACAAGGACAGGGCCCACATGGCTGACAGATGGATCTGAGGAAGAACAAACAGCCTGATACCATGTGCAAAGTTACAAAGTTATATTTTGTTCTCTAAACCTTTTCCTTACACTGTGTGGACGCAGGCTAAATGCATCCCAGATGCATTTATGGTATCAGGGTCCTGCAGAGGTGACAGGGGCAAATAAGGATACTCTCCCTCAAGAACACCCAGTCACCTTTGCAACTCGCCACTTTTCATATCTGTCTCCACACAATCTCCGCCAGGGAACTGCCACACTCCTTCATGAGCAAGGCCTTCGTTAAGATTGAAGGCCTCAGAGGAGACGGTATAGCTCAGTGGTAGAGTGCATGCCTAGCATGCAAAAGGTCCTGGGTTCAACCCCCAGCACCACCATTAAAAATAAATACATGAATAAAACCCTAATTACCTGCCCCCCAAAAAAATTTTAAAAAGAAAGATTTAAGGTCTCTAAGTCCTGCAGTGGCCATAACTTGCTTGAGTCTGCAGGGAGAAGTCACCTTAACATCCGAAATAACAAAACGTGTTTAATTGGAGGTTTATAGCTACAAGCACCTACTTTCCTGGCTCCCACAGCTGGACCATAGCATTTTTGTTGTAAATACCTATGAGCTACACTGCCTCTTGCGTGCCTATTTCAGAATGTGATTTTTATTTATTTTATTTTTTTTTTTACTTTCCTTGGTAACTGGCCCAGAGCCACATTGGCCAGAGGTTTCGTGATGGAGAACGCTGAACAGAATTCTGCTGCTGATTTATTCTTTGAGCCTCGCTATTTCAGAGGACCAGGAGTTCAAGTGAAGTTTATTTCAGTTGGCTTGGAGAGCTGAAGTCATACATATTAATATGTTCCAATCAATCTGTGGACCAAGTTGTGCAATATCCCTGTGCTTAGAGTTTACCTCTCCTTCCCGACACCCCACCTGTATCAGTGTGACAGCCCTTCCCTCTGTCTGCCTGATATTCTAGTTCTGGTTTTGACTTCACCAGATGGAAAGCTTTTGGAAAACAGGAAACATGTCCCGCTGTACCCTGAGCAACCAGCACATTTATGACATGTGCTAGGCACTCAGTAGTTATTGTTGAAAATGAAGTCTATTGCAGAGTGATGTGTCTACTATCTCTGGCTCCCACTAGCTGATGAATTCCGGGATTCTTTCTCTTTTTGAGTAGCCACCACATATGGGGAAGAGAAGAGATGTGACACTTGGTCAATACCTACTGGATGTCAGTTACTTTCAATTCATTATGTTTCTCTGTTTTTGAGGTGAGGAAACCGAGGCTCGGAGAAGTGGTGTAATCTGACCCAAGGTCTCACAGCCTGTGAGCAGCCAGACCATCACTAAGACCCAGGTCTGTGGGACCCTCAAGTTCCCCACCACAGTGGTTCCACACCGCACCCCAGACCCAAGAGACTGAGCCCTATGCTAGCAGCAGAGGAAGCTGAGAGGCAATGATTTCCACCCCAGAATCCTAAAAAGGCTTAGGCATTCAGGACACAGGCTACTCTGGGAGGAGAATTAAGGTGAGGCTAAAACAGGAGGACTTGTTGAGCCACTGCGATAATCAAAAAGACAGATAATAAGTGTTGGCAAGGATATGGAGAAATGAGAAGCCCCGTATGCTGCTGGTGGGAATACATGCCTGTGCAGCCACTTTGGAAAACAGTCTGGCGATTCCTCAAAAGGTTAAACACAGAGATACCACATGACCCAGCAATTCTCTCCTAGGTGTACCCCCAAGAGAAATGAAAACACACGTGCACACAAAAACTTGTATGTGAATGCCTATAGCAGCAAGATTCATAACAGTTAACAAGTGGAAATGACCCACATGTGCACGAACTGATGAATGGATCAACAAAATGTGAATGTAATATTATTCAGCAATAAGAAGGAATGAAGTATTGATATATGCTACAATATGGATGAACCTTGAAAATATGCTAGGGAAAGAAGCCAGACACGAAAGACCACATCTTGTATGATTTCATTCACATGAAATGTCTGCATTAGGCAAATTCATAGTCAGAAAGCAGCTGAAAACCTGGGGCTGGGGGTCCGGGGGGGAAATGGGGAGTGACTGCTGATGGGTATGGTTTTCTTGAGAGAGAGATGAAAACATGCTAAAATGGACCGTAATGATGGTTGCAAAACCCGTGAATACTTAAAATCCCCACTGAATTGCACACTTTAAATGGGTAATGTGTGTGGTATATGAAAAATAAAGCAGTTGGACCTGTCCTTCACAGAACCAGGTGACTGTCCCTACCTGACCGCAGCAGAAGATGGAAGGTTTATTATTCAGGGAAGTTCTAACAAGAGGACAGAGATGGTGTCCTTTTCCAGAGGACTCCAGCAACACCTGAGATGAAGGGAACCACGCCGGAATAAGGGAAAGGGGGAAACTGCACACTGATGTTCAGAAGCTCCGTGCTCCCCTTCCACTCAGCCAACCAGACTGTACCCTCCAGACTAAAGACTGGAAGGCTCTTCCTGGGAAATCTGGCCAGTTAAGAGAAAAATAAACTAATGCTTCTGACTCTAGAAGGTCCCCAACGGAACAGCCAAGCCAGATCAGCCTAGAGTAACAATCACAGTTCACAAAACCCACCAAAACAAAGAGGTTCTAATTGACATTAATAATACTCTGCCTTTACGTAAGAGAAGACACCAGACATCTGACACAGATGAAAAGACAAAGGCGAAAATAAAGAAACCAGATACAGGAATTTGGAGGAAATATACATTATGCAGGATGATAAAAATAAAATCCTACCATTAATATCCTTGCAGAGATAAGAAAAGATCGTGCCTCCATAAAGTAGGAACAGGATGCTATCATAAAGAAGAAACCATGAGAGAAAAAGAACTCCTGGAAGTTAAAAAAAAAAAAAAAAGATCACAGAAATAAAAACGTAATAGAAGAGTAGAAAGACAGAGTTGAAATATTCCAGAAAACAGCAAAGGGGGAAATAAATTAAAAAGAGTAAAGACAAGGAAAAAATTAGAGAATCAATTCAGTGGGTCTGATATTCAAATAACAGGTGTTTCAAGAAAAAAGAACAGAGGGAAAGAACCATCAGAGGAATAATTAAATAACACTGTCCGGGACTGAAGGACGTGAGTCTCCAGAAGGAAAGGGCTGTCACCTCCCAGCACAAAGAAGGGAAGAAGACCCCCGCCCCGGCACGTCACACAGGTCCACGGCACTGTGGACAAAGAGGGAACCCTAAAAGCTTCTGCACAGTAGGAAAAAAAAAGAGAGAGAGATTACTTGCAAGAATAAAACCAAAAGTGGCTTCACACATCTCACCAGCAAAACTGGAGCCAAAAGAGAACAGATCTTTGCCTTCGAAATCCTAAGGCTAAATTATTTCCAATAGAGAAGCCTCTCGACTAAATAAGTCGGTAACATAAAGACCTTTTCAGACCTGTGGATTCCTCAGAAAAAGTACCTCTCACACACACTTTTCTCGAGAAGTTTTTAGAGAAGACATTCCTCTGAAGTAAGGAACAAACTCAGAAAGACATGTGTGCATCTGTGTGTGTGTGTACACGTGTATGCACATATGTACATCCTAACCTAACCCTGACCCTGAGTAGGTCAGAGGGCTCCAGGAACGATTTCTTCACGAAGGCGAAAATGAGGTAACACCTATTATGTGTGAAGACACTGCACAGAGACTGAGGACAGTGGAAGAGGCTTTGGGGATGAATGACAATGTATACATACAGGGGAGGCTAAAGAGAAAAAATAACAGGAGGATTATTAACTCCAGGGGAAACGAAGTCTTGCAAAAAATAAGTCAGTCAGCTGTGAACAGCGTTCATGTCATCATAATAAGATAAATCCTGAATACGGATCTAGTCCAGACTGTGATATAACTATACTGCGATGAGGGAGGCTGCAGGAGGTGTCTCTGATGGTTGTAGGTGGAGGTTAAGGGGGAAAGAACGAAATCCTTATCTGCTATAAAGGGAAGTCAATACATAATGCCTCACACCAAAATATTAATCATAGTAACAACAACAATGATGATGATGATGATGATGATGATGATAGTGAAGAGTGCCATAGTCATGTCACTTACAGCCCTGGGGCTGTAGCAGATCTCTTGCGTTAAGAGATCCCATCCATTCTTTCCATCCCTCCACGTGCAAGTCCACTTCCACTCTCCTGAATCTGGCAGAGCCCTGTGACTTGTCAATGGAATTTGTCAGAAGTAGCAGTGGGTGATCTCGGGGCCTCTGTCTTAGAGGTCTTTCGGCTTCTGTTTTCACCCTCTTAGCAGCCAGTTTGCTGTGGGAAACATCCGACTACCCTGCTGGACCAGAGACCACCTGGCGAGAGAGGATCCCTGGAGGATGGGAGACTGTGAAGGGCAAGGGAGAGACCAGCCAGCTCTCAGCCATCCCGGCCACCCTGCAGATGCTCCAGCCATGGAGCGAGGCTGACCAGCCCAGCCAACACCTTGGGCAGCAGAGACCAGCCGTCCCTGCCCTGCCCCGCCCGCGTCGCAGAACTGTGAACAAAGAAACAGCTATTGTTTGAAGCTACGCCATTTGGGGATGGTGTGTGACAGGCATCAGCAGATAACTGGAAGAAAAGTCAATGCCAAAAGAAAATGCAAAAAATGTTCTCAGGAGGTTGCCTCTGGGGACTGGAAAATGATGAAAGAAGTGGGTTAGGCAGGAAACTGCTGTTTTTCATAATAAACGTGATATTCTTTGACTCTTTAAACTATGTGCATCTCTAACCTGGATAAAAATTAAACAAGAGAGTGTGAAGGGAAGATAAAAGTCAGGTAGACAAAAATAAAAGCTCTCTGGTCCAACAGATACTGACGGCCAGAAACGGTCCCCTGCTCCAAAGAGCCGGTGCGCAGGTTCAACCTGGAGCAACAGCGTAGAAAGTTTGGATTCACAGCCTTCAATACATGGCACAGAGTAGGTGCTGGCAAAAGCCAAACTGAACAGAACGAGTTGAGGCATTTTTAGGAGCCAGGCTGAAGGACCGTGGACAGAGGCGAGGCTGAACCTTCCAGGCTGGGCTCGGTGCCTCGTCCACTCTATGCTGTTCTACCCTGATGGAGCCCCGGCTCCTGCAGAGGCATCACCGTCAGAACAAAACAAAGCAGTCCCATAGGTTGTTAAAATATGTAACTGCTTCCAAGCCAGCTGGCAAACACCTGCTGCTCTGAGCATTCCTGCAAGTTGTCCCTGTGTGTCCGCATCACCCTGACCTATTGTAGCAGACCCGGGGGTGGGAAGGGGAGATGGTGCCCCTGCCCCCCTGGGGCCAAATACCCAGCGCTCACTGGACCCGAGTCCACAGCCACCCTCCACTGGACAGTGCTCCACGGAGTCGTCTCTGCGAACTCTGGCCTCCACAGTGTGCCACCCGCCTTGCTAAATATTTTGGGTACCCCTTGGACATTGCTGGGCTATTCTAGAAGACTGTTCTCCTAAGGCTAGAGGCAGATGTAACGATAAAGGGCGGGCTTTGTCATGAAAAAACCTGGGTTTGAACACTGGCTCCATCTTGTTCTGGCAGCGTAAGCTGACGTCTGCCTCTCGGTCTCCGGCAAGATGGAAAGGCCTCAAATGCATGGAAATGCATGGGTCATTTAGCAAGAAACACTACAGCCATCCATTTCTCTGGAGTCTCACAAAAAATAACTAGTCCTTGTTAAAACAAAACAAAAATTGATATATCTGTTTTGTTCCAAAATCACTTAACTTTATGATCAGGTTATCCAAACAATTACACCGAAGTACTACACTATAATTAATTACAAATGATGGACCAACATTGAACTCAGGAGACAAAGTTCGAGAAAATTTTGAATTTGATTTTCTCTCACCTCCTACTCTGAAATGTCCTATTTGAAGGCTTCGGGGGTGGCCCCAATGCACCATTTGCCTCTAATTACTATTAGAGTAATGCAGTCTGAAATACGAAATGTAATTTGAGATAATGAATCCCCCTCCGAAGGAAAATACCCCTGTCCTCAGGCCTCTCCTCCTGTATCCTACAACAGCATTTATCCAAACCTCAAATAAGGCACTTTTCACCTTCTTCTGTGGATCCCAGTTGTTTAAGCACAAGTCTTACTCTGCTCATCAGACTTCAAGCCTCCTGAGGACAGAGGCTGTATCCATGGTAAGTATGTGACCATGCTTCAATAAAATACTAAGTGAAGAATATTTGACTATATTCAAAATAAAGAATATTTGAGGATATTAAAATAATATACTAAATAAAGAATAAATGGAAGCTAGTGAGGACTTGGTGGCCCAATTGTAAATAATAAGTTAAATAGAAATATGACAGCTTAATGGAAAATTAACCCTACCAATGAAATGGACACAATGTCATATGGTTAAAAAAATATATGTCCACATACATCTGTCCTAACACTCATTTAAAGAAAAACCTGCTTTATGTTTGATTCTTTGATGTCATATCCTTACTGGAAAAAAACTGGACATTGGATTTGAGATACAAATCTTTAAAAAATAAAAAAAGTTAAGAAAAAAAATAAAGGATTAAGCTATCAAGCCCAAGCTCCTAAAAAAAAAAAAATGTCACCATCAGTAGGCACCTGAATAACAGTGCTCTGGAAAATTAAACACTCCCAGGTAAATTAAATGTCTTTACATACATTTACCAATTTCCTACCACTATCTTAACAAATGAGAAAACTGTACCATTTTCACTATCGATACAAACGTCACTACAAATGTGGTCCATGCACTTTCAGTAGGGCTGATGTTTCACTACATTACAACGATCACAATAATAAAAGTGATGGCAGCTGGAGATGGACCAGTCCTAACACTGTTGCCCATGAAGAGCATAAGTTCCTCCTATGCCTGAGGTCATTTTAACACACACTTGTAACTTGAAAATTACTTTCATTTTCTTCATGGTAGAAACTATTGCACTGGATTAACTTAACATAAATGGTTCATAATTAGCTGGAGGAAGCAGCGGGGTATAATTATACAGTATGACAACAACTGAAATGTCTTGAGTTCGCCTTAAGTGCTAGACATCATTCTAAATAATTGATCTATACTAACCGATTTAATCCTCAAAACAAACCAACAAAACAAAAATAAAACAAACAGCCCCTCCCCCCCAAATGGCATCCAGTAGACGCCATTATTATTCCCCATCTGACAGACAAGGAACCCGGGGGCCCCAGGAGGGTAAGTAGTTTGCATGTGGTCACCAGGCCCTCTGGTCTCAGAGCCCACACTCCTCGCCACCCCACTGAAATTATCAGGTTCAACTCCTGGGAACACTCTGTGTAATTACATTTTATGACATATATATATTTTAAAGTATATATTATAAACTATAAATTTGGACTATTCTGCCTTTAAATAATAAAATGTTATATAAATATCCACTAGTTTCCAAACATTTCCATGTCACGAGGAAGTGACTTAGGCTCAAAGAAATGCAGGTATTTCCACAGGCCAATAATACGTCAGTTTTTTTACACAGGATGTCAAATGTCCAATCTCTTAGGCAAGTGCACGTGACTTCATGTGATACTCAGTTATAATCCCAAACAAAAGGGGGAGGGTATAGCTCAGTAGTAGAGTGCATGCTTAGCATGCATGAGGTCCTGGGTTCAATCCCCAGTACCTCCATTAAAAGAAAAAATTAAATAAATAAATAAACCTAATTACCTCCCCCTAACCCCCTTCCCCCTCTAAAAAATCCTGAACAATTCAGGAAGCATAAAGGAGTCATATTTACTATATTGAAGTCCAATAAATTTAATTAATTGTTAAATATTCTCCCATGTTGAAAAATACATTTCCTTTATATTTTTTAAGAGTATTGGTTGAATATTTGTGATACATTCAGCTCCTAGCTCTTTGGAAGTTTGAATTGGGATTACTAATTCTGCTTACACTGGCTTTCACTGCTATGCAATGGTGAGGGCCCCTGCAGCAATCAGCAGGACCTGTTCAAGGTACTACATTGGTTTGGGCCCTTCAAACATCATTCACTTGAACAGAAATCAAATCACTGCTTAATTGAAAAGCTACCTCCCAAAAGCTTCGGGTGGTTTATATGGTTAAAGACTATGTTGTCAGCAGTAAAGAATGAAATACTTTCCGAAACAACAACTGTGTATAAAATAGATTGAACAGCAAGGTCCTACTGTATAGCACAGAGAATTATACTCAATATCTTGTAATAACCTATAATGAAAAAGAATATGTAAAAAAAAGAATGAAATACTTCCTATGAGGAATGTCTATACCTCCCCATCCCTTGTTTAAGATATTTATTTCCTATTATTATTATTGTTATTATTACTATTACTGATCACCTACTGGTGGTTACAGTCTGTCCTTGGGGAAATGGCCCTTCTGACAATGTTGCGTTGTCTCACCATAAATCTGTCAGCAGGACAGTGCAGGGGCTGTGGGCAGAGTCGGTGGCTTCAGTGGGCCACTCACACTCATTCAATCAGTCATAAGAAAACCTCCCAGTAGATAAATTCTACACACTCTGGAATCTGCCTTATCTCTGTAGGAGCTCCAGTCTAGAGAGACTCTTCCAGTCGCTGGCTGAAGAGCACAGCTATTTTTTCCGACCCTGGGTGCCAGGTTATTAGTGTCTAAGCCCGGATGGTAGGACCATTTCTAGCTTGCTCACTCAGTGTCTAGTGGAGTGTGGCACCCAGTCGGTACTTAACGAAGATGTGTTGACTGAGTGAAACATTACAGTGTGTCTAGGAGGGAAATTAAATTAGAGGTGTAATGTGGATTCTGGAGTCAGCCTGCCTGAATTTGAATACCAATTTCCCCACTGACTAGCTGGGTGCCCTTAGATAAGTAACTCAACCTCTCTGAGCCTAAATTTTCTGATCTGTAAAATGAAGAAAAAATACTGCCTGGCATTGCAGGTGCTCAATAAATGTCAGCTATTATTAAAGGGAATAAATAATAAATGGGGATATTAAGTGGCCCATCAGTCATGCCTAAGACATTTTTTCAAGCACAAACCATGGTTGAGATCAACCTTGTCTCTGGCGTTTATCTTCCAGCTCATGATCCTGTTCCCTACCACCAGGCCATAGACAGGGATTCTGGACGCTGAGAGAGAAAGCAAGCCTGTGACTTTGGAATGGCAGAAGAGCAGAGGAGGAGAGGCCAGGACCAGCCTGACAGAGCCGACCCCACGGTAGGGGTAGAGTCCCCTCACAGATGATTATCTCCACGACCTGGAACGTTGTCCCCTGGCCCCCAGCTGCCTGACTCTTTCCACTCTGATGCGCCTGCTAAAAGCAGGAAGTGCTGTACACCAGTCTGGGCTCCCTCTCCCAGCCCGCGACCCCCTCTTCCCACCGTGGGGAGACACGTGGGTCAGACCTTCCCCCGAGAGATGACCCACGTGCTGGGTTTACCCGAGGTGAAACAGACTTTTTCTATCACAAAATCTAAATGTCTGTTTTCCCATTTGAAATCTAATACTCCGAAGGCCATTTAACTTCCATTGGCAGCAGCTGCAACAATGGTTTTGAAATAATGTTTTAATGAGAATAAGCATTAATTCAGAAAATTAAACACCTAGTTATGCTAGAGCTTAAAAGCTATCATCTGCCAGCTTTTCCCATTCACACCACTGTCAGTGGATGAGCCACACGTTAGGGGGTAGGAGGATGGGAACAATCTCAGAAAACTGCACAGGAGACCACAGGAAAGATCGACACTTAGCAATAATTAAACCTCAGATTAAGAATGTCAAGCATCTTCAAATTAAGGAAAAGTCCGAAGTATAATTGGATTGTACCTTTGCCTCCCAGAGGAAGGGCAGCCCCAATTCCCAACCAGTGAAAGGAAAAAGGCCCACTTTGTTTCCATTTCCCCGCAGAAAACACAATGTTAAATGCAGTCAGCTCTTAAACATTTGTCTGCTTGCTTATCCCACCCAGTTAAGGACAAGAAATCTTAAGACACTGGGAAAGTAACAAGACCATGGGTACAGTAAAACAAAAGACCATAGCAGTATACTGCTTACTGCCGCATTTTGAAAGTATTATTGCCAAACAATATTTCAGCAATGTTACATACGAAAGCCCCAAAGTAAGCAGCTTGGCACTATGCTTTAATGGCACCAACCTCCTCTTTGTGTTAAATCAGAAGAGCAGTTTGAACCACTGTGAGCCTGTGTGCTGGTGGTGGTTTTCTGCCATCTCTTAGGCAACAAGTGCTGCTGCACTAAAACTCACCAATATTTCCAACTTCCAGAACTAGAATGTGATTTCGTAATGACACACCTAACTCTAGGGGAGTCAGATTCCTTCACAAAGAATGTGAATATTTATCCCGAACCATGAGATTTATGTGTGTAGTCCAGCTAATAGAAAATGAAATGGAAATAAATTAAAATCAACTTCAAGTTTTAATCAGCCTGAAAGACTTCAAATATCGTAGCAATAAAGCAAGTAATTTTCTTCTGGAAAATATATAATGATGTCATTATTTTGGTACTTCTAACTGATGGAGGAAATAGAACGAAGACGGACATTTGCAGAATACAACAGATAGGTGGCGCTGTGGCTCATGGCCTCCTGAAATTACACTCCAATAGCCTGGGTCTGAGGCCATATCCCAGGTTTAAACATCAGAATTAGAAAGTCAAATAGGTACCTTGAAAAGGCACCTAACTCACGCAGGAGCTAAATTTTTGCTTTGGCAAATACACTTCTGTAACTTCTAAGGTGTCCATTAATTTTCTATTTGGTTAAAGAATGTTTTTGGTTAATACTTGAATTTTAAGCATTTGCAAGACTTGTCATGACTTTTATGACACAGGATAATCAAATTCTAATGAAACATTGGCTTTCTTAAGTATAATGAGTTAATAACTATGAGACGTAATCACTAACCCGAAGAAAACTTTGTGCTGGTAACCTGTGGCAAATTATCAAAATACTTCTACTTGGTAAAGGTAGCTTTCCTTTTTGGCTAAAAACACACTCTGCTTGGCTTCAGAAGCCTTGTGTCCAATATCTTGGCTCCACCCTTTCCTGGCTGCTGCACCAACTATGAGTTAATTGTCTGAGATTCACGTTCCTTCTAGTTCAGAGGTTACCACATCTGGGGTCCTAGGTCTCTCCAAGCCTCACAGGGGAACTGGCAGAGCTTATCTTTAGATGCCTACCATCTTCCTGGTTGCTGGTTCCTATTTCTTCTAGACTCGGTTTCCATATCTATAACGTAGGGATTAAAATCTCTACCTCATAGGGTTGTTGAGAGGATTCATGGATAGAGCCCCTGGTTGGCACTTAGTAGCTACTGAAAAATTATTAGTGTCTCCTCCCTCCCCCACCTCACAACTGGACAAATAAATGCAAATAATATGGCAATAGTTTAGTAAGCCAATCTCTTATAGAATATTTTGTTTTAACAGAGGCCTTCAAAGTGATTAGTCTACCCAGGGATTCACCAGTCCCTCAGCCCACCTCTCCCACTGGGGTAGAAGGGAGGTGGGGCCTTTTAGGCAGTACCCAGACCACAGGGGATAAGCAATGAGCCTTTCCAGGGGGTCTGCAAGCTGGTGCAGAATGCAACGTAAATCTCACCAAAAAAAAAAAAAATGTTTAGAACTTGTAGGTGTGTTTTCCATTGCAGATGTGAATTAATACTGAAAATTTATACTCAAACTGCAGTAAATCATTTACCCAGTCAAAAGTATCACAAGATTTTCAGGGTAGAAACCCACATGGGAGCTGATGAAATGAGGAGCTGACTTATCTTTCCAAGAGTTCAAAACCTCCTGGCCTCAGTGACCAGCAGCAAGAAGTTCTGGCTAAGACGATGGTAACTGAGACCCAGAGTAACGTTTAGCCTGTAAATTCTTTCTTCTCCGGGAGGATCCTTTAATCAGTGCTGGCTAAGGAAAGTGCCCATTTCCTAGAATGTAAATGAGAGAAGAGAAACTGAGATGGAGAAAGAAGGAACACACACCACTGCGTTTTGAAGTTCTCTAGCCAGAGAGTTGTATCATGTCTTTTGTTTCTCTGGCCCTGGGACGGGCCCCTTTCCACCTGGCGTCTGTCCCCTCCCTTCCCAGGTTCTCCAGAGGAGGACACAGAACTCCCTTGAAAGCAGAGCTAATTGGTAGGACATTATCGCGCCGGAGTGTTTAGCGCGAACTGTATTTCAGAGAAACCTAGAGCCGAAAGTTACTTTCCAAGTTTGTGGGGCTCCCCGGCGCCTTCCTGGGTCAGTAACGCTTGCGAGTCAAAGTGGTCACATCGCTTGGTCTCGGGCTGGAAACTTGGTCAGATGGCATTTCGCACCCAGCCCCCTCACTTAAGCCTGGCCCGCGCGGGGACTGAAACTTGTTATCTTAGCACAGAACCAGGACTCCAGGCTTGTGTAAACACCACGCCGGCCCAGCCCCAAACGATTCCCTTGGATGCCTCCGCTGTAATTATTTATCTCACATATAAATCAGGATTCTGCTGACAAATCATCGTGTTTCCACTAAACAGAAGGCTGTCCTGCGAAGCCCTTCTCCTCACGATTCCGTTTAAAGGTTTGATAATATCTGATGGTTCCCTAAACCGACCTGCCCAAGACACCGACCGGGAGACGATTAAAGAGACGACTGTGTCACCCCAGTACACACGTGGGTACAACTCCTCAGGCAGGCACATGGAAGGGACGCGGAACTGAGGGCGGTTATTTTCCAGTCAGTGGGTCTGATGGAGAAAGATGCCAAACACACTTCCCGAGCCAGCTGAACTCCGCGGGCACCTAATCATTGCCAGATGTGAGGAGGGCGCACCGAGAACATCCCCGAGTCCCAGAGAAAACACTCGGCCAAGCAGCCCATCGACATCTCGGACGGAGAAACGGCCACAGCAGGGAGGAGAGAGGACCCTGGAGAGAGTGGGGAGCGCTGCAGAGAGAGCGGAGAACGGACGGGGGTGGAGGGTCATGATGCCTCCACTCTCCTGGGCATATTTTTCCAATTAAAAAGTTGGGAACTGGAATCCGTAAACAATGAGTTGGGGCTTCAAAGTACTTTGCAGAGACACGATGGGGAGGGGAAGACTTGCACGCTTCAAAACCCCAACCTCTAGGTCTCCGGCGGTGCCCAACTCTGGGGCCGGGGTCGCCCCCAGGGTGCGCGCACGAAGCGGGCGCCGGCTCTCCGCGGAGAGAAAGTCCGCGCAGGGTGCACCTCCGCCCCCTCTCGCGCGCCCCGAAGCCCGCCCTACCTTTCATGGTGACTGAGGAGACGCACCGCCTGCCGGGGAGCTCCGCGCAGCCAAGGAAGTTCGCGCTGAGCAGCAGTCAGTGCGCGCCCATGGCAGCCGCGCCGCGCCTCGGCCGTCTGCGCTCCAGCCCGCCCTCCCCGCTCGGCGCTCTGTGCCGCGGGGCCGCCGCGCGCGCCGCTCACCCCGGGCGGGAGGCGCCGCTCCCGCCAGCGCCCCTCCCCCTGGCCCGGCCGCCGGGGCGCGCGGGCCGCCGCGCCCACGCCCCCCTCGCGCCCTCCCGCGCCCGCCCCGCCCCGCCGCTTGCTGCCCGGTCGCCGGCGCGCTGCCGGTTCCCTCTCTTTCTTTGGGGACCAGAAGCTGAACGGAGTCTGAGGAAAGCGTCTCCTGCGGTGGTCGAGTGCTCACCCTCGGGGTGCACAGAGCGTGCTGCCGCTGGGCTTGTTTCTAGACCCCGACTACCTAGAGTGGGGGCTGAGAGGGCTGGGAGCAGCGGCGTCACGGGGGCGGCGGAGTCAGCTGGTCCCGTCCCCAAACCGCTCTGGGCGTGGAAGGTTAGAGGATTAAACAGGGGCGAGAACGTCCCCGAGGTTCAAAGCTTCCAAGCGCGCTTGTTGATGGCCGAAGCGGCGCAAGGGATGGTGTTCTGCCACCCGGGGAGACCTTCGCTAAATCCGGAGTCACCACAGATGCTCTGCCTGCAAACTTGGAGCGGGATTACAACTCTTGGATCTTAAAGGTGAGAACGACAGAGACCAAAAACGCACCACAATCTCCTTGGTTGGAAAAGTCTTCCTTCTACCCACCGCCCCTGAAATGCTCAGGTTGACTCCGGTTTTACTAGGAAAGGAGGCTGGCCTGCGGAGCGGCTTCCTAATGAGTTCCTTCCATTGTGGCGCATCCTGTTGCCCCACTGTGTTTATCTTTCCTTTCAGATACCCTGCTAAGCAGACCCCTTGCTTTATGGCTTTACTACATAAACTCAGTGGTGAGTGGAGCTGTGGGGAGGGAGGTGCTGAGGAACTTTCTTCAGCAAGGATGAAATGAAAGATGTCTTAAGCTTGCAATACAAATATGGCTGGACAGTGGTTGCAGCTTTTCAGATGTCTTCTCCTGAGGACTTGGTAACACGGTGTAACCAGCCCATTGATTCATTCTAAACAGGGCAGTGCCCAGAAATGAAAACGTTTTAAAAATTTCACAGACTCTCCATTCAAGAAGCTTTCGTCTTTGAACATAAAGGGGAAAGTTGTACATGCCTGGCAAAGGAAAAGACAAAAACTGGCACTTCTTTTTTTAACTTTAGAGGTTGATGAATCTTCACTGATTACTCTGGAGATTTGCTCCACTCTCACCAGGAAACCTGCCTTGTTTTGCCAGGCCAATGAGGGCCCAGAATATGGATTTTCAGCCCAGAGCTTACTAACTAATGTTGGGATGAAATAAGCCCATCAGTTTCTTTTAATAATAGTTTCTCCAACTGAAAAATGGAGAGAATTTTGACTGTAATATCTGAATTGAAAAAAATCATTTAAAAAACCCTAATTATAGCTATGACACCAAAAATACAGTCCACAAAAGAAAAAACAGATAAATTGGATTTCATCGAAATTAAAAACTTTTGTTCATCAAAGACACTATCAACAGAGTGAAAAGGAAATCCACAGAATGGGAGAAAATATTAGGAAACCATAGATCTGATAAGGGTTTAATATCCAGAGTATGTGTAGAACTGTGACAAGTCGACAAGAAAACAAAAACCCAATTCAGAAATGGGCAGAGAACTCAAACAGACATTTCTCCAAAGATGATATACAAATGGCCAATGAGCATACGAAAAGATGCTCAACATCACTAATCATTAGGGAAATGCAAGTCAGAACTGCAAGGAGATACCACTCAACACTCACTAGGATGACTATTATAAACAATTTTTTAAGAGACAGAAAATAACATGTGTTGGCAAAGATGTGGGGAAATTAGAACCCTCGTGCATTAGTGGTAGGAATGCAAAATGGTGCAGCCACTGTGGAAAACAGTATGGTGGTTTCCCAAAAATTTAAACAGAGAATTATGATATGATCCAGCAATACTACTTCTGGATAGATGCCCAAAATGGTTGAAAGCAGAGACTAGACTAGATATTTGTACACTCATGTCCATAGCAGCATTATTCACAAGAGCCAAAATGTGGACGCAACTAAAGTGTCCATCAGTAGATGAATGGATAAAATTAATGTGGCACATACTAACAATGGAATATTATTCAGCCTTAAAAAGGAAGGAAATTCTGACACCTGCTACAACATGGATGAGCCTTGAGGATAAGCATTAAGCTAAGTGAAATAAGCCAGTCACAAAAGGACAAATACTGTATCATGCATCCTAGAGTAGTCGAATTGGTAGAGACAGAAAGGAGAATGGTGGTTTCCAGGAGGAGCTGGCTGAGAGAGAAAGGTGAGTAGCTGTTTAGTGGGGACAGAATTTCAGTTTTGCAAAATGCTAACAGTTTTGGAGATGATGGTGGTGATGGTTGTGCGATCATGTGAATGAAATTAATGCCACTGAACTGCACGCTTAAAAAGGGTTAGGATGTTAAGATTTGTTATGTGTATCTTAACACACACACACACACACACACACACACACACACACACACACACACAATCTAACAGAAGAATTATGAGGTTGGAAAACCCCCCACGAAAACCCCTTAGCACCAGTGGGCTAGACACACAGACCTGGTGACAAGCAGGTTAGGCAGCTCTTTAGAGGACAGTTCTAAGACAGGCTTCTGCAAGATGGCCTCCTCCCTCCAGCCCCACCGCCTTCCCCACTGTGTGCTCACTGAGGCCCTGCAGGGGGGGCCCCAAGGTCCTGGCAGGGTGCCTCCTCTGAGCTCCACCCTGGAGGACACAGGGGCTGAAGTTTGTAGCCACAGGCAGATCATCAGCTGACCAAGATTTCTCTGGTCAAGAGCTCTGGGAGGAGTTGAGGACTGCGCTGGGGCTCAGGGAGAGCAGGGAACGGCCAAGAAGAGGAAGACTGTGGTGGGAAAGGCCTGTGGCGCACTGGTGACAGTGCCTCCCGCTCCTCCTCGGAATCGCGCTACCGGCCCTCCGGGTGGGACTCCAGCCTCCCTGTCTTCAGGGACTCGTAGCCAGTGGGAAATCCGCATGGTGGAAGAGTAAGGAGTCTAGAAGAGAGAGTGAAAATGCAGTCTGCTGTGGAGGCCCCGCTGCGGGGGAGGGGCCTGGGGGACACCAAACTAGCTTAGGTATTAGGGCAAAGAGGAAGAGGAAGCTGAGGCCAGAAGTTTCAGTTAGGTAATGAAAGGGTGGTCCTGGGGAAAAGTACTTCGGGAAGGAATGGAATATTTGAAGGCTAAGAGGTGAGAGAGAAATAGAAACTTTAAAAAAAAAAAAAAAGGTAGGGGGCACAGAGCGCAAAGGGGACTGTGGGCCCGAGTCCGAGAGAGAACTTTAGCTCCATCACAGGGATCCCTGCAAGCTGGGTTTGAGAACCCAGTCTTCCTCCTTATATGTCGTCATTTGTCCCCTTTCTCAAATCTTCAGACCTGGTCCTCACTCCCTGAAGATCCGCTTTCATGACCTCTCCCTCCCTTCATTTTCCTCTTCCTATTTCTCCACTTGCCATAAGCCGGTGGACTTCATCCTCGGCCACCACGGCCTCTTCAGCCTCCTCGGGAGGCCACCTAGACTCTCCACCACGTCAGCCACACTGCCTCCCATCTGGGGCTGGGGAGTGAAAAAGGTAACAGTGTCTCACCTTCCAAAACGCACTGGGACCTCCTTCATATTCTGATGTAACCCCCATCAGTCCATGTTTGAGAGTAACTAACTTAGTGAGTCATTTGTGCTTGCAGAAGTGAGTTTTATAAACTCAGGTGTGTCAGGGGAGAAATAGGTAATTCACCCATATGCCGAAGACACCCAGATCTCTCTCCTGTTAGACGCTCTCCTGGGCTCTCAGCCCTTATTTCCATCTGCCTATCTACTGACAAGTTCTTCCTGGATATCCTACAAGCATCCCAACTCAGTTTCTCTAAAACCAAAGTCGCCCCCTCAAGGCACGTGCCTTTCTTTGGTCCCCGTGGCCCGCAGCCCACTTGTGTAAGCTAGAACAGCAGCGCTGTCTTAAAGCTTCCTCCCCTCCTCCAGGCCCACTCTTCACATCCTCTCTGCTCTGCCCTGATCTGACTATGACTTTGTTTTTTCATGAAGTGCAGAAGGTGGCGCTTCACCTCAGCTCTCTGAGAATCAGAATTTTTCAGGGAGAAGCTCCGTTTTATATCACTCCCCAGCTGATTTCCAGACTGACTTAACTCAGAGAATCATCACAGTAGGCTATGAGCTTCTTAAGAGAAGGACATGTCTTCATCTTTGTAACAACAGAAGAACATTCAATAAGAGGCTGAAGAAATAGAAAAGGGTTTAACAGTGGCGGGAACTGCAGAGCAGGGAAAGTGAAAGGCGTGGAACAGCCCTTAGGGTGGCCGTCAGCAATGCTCCCCCACGCTCTGAATCAAGCTTTGAGTGTGGCAGGAGGAGAGCCTGCTTTTGGAGGATTGGCTTCTGCAGCTTGGTCATCTGAGTCATTTCATATTCTCTTCTGCACGTGACAAAAGAATAAGCCTTGTTTGCCAGAGGAGCCATCATGCTCTTAAGCAAGTCCACTAAAATGTTATGACCCCATAAAGAGACTATTGGTGTTATAATGGACACCAGGTGTTGTGTCTGCATCCCGTGAGATGTGATTATGCTTGAGATCTGGTTTTTTGTTTGTTTGGTTTTTTTTTTTTTTTTGGATAAAGAAATAGCTTTTAGGTCTTTAAAAGTTTATGGGTTTTGTCAGTGTTTCTATTTTTTTAGTTTTTAAATAAACTTAAGGTTTTTGAAAGGAGGCTTTGGTTGAGAGCTGTTTTCCCTGTTGGACCAAAAAGCCAATATTTTCTTCCATTCAATGTTTCAAGTTTCAGAGAGTCAGTCTGAAATTGGCCGTCTAATCCACTGCAAGGACTTTGATGGTCAGGACTGGTATGGGAGCCTCTCTTTAACTTCAGTGAAAAGGCAAGGGCTGAGAAAAACAGAAATGGGCCCCAGCTTGGAAACCTGGGTGTGTCGCAGGGAAGGCCACAGTTCCTTCATCGTGACCTGGGAAGTATGAGATAGATGGCCAGTAGCTCTGTTCCAACCCAAAATGTCAGTGATTATTTCCTGTTAGGTTTCAGGGGAAGTACACCTGGACACTGCAGACTATCAACCTGTATGAAAAAAGTTTTTAGAGTTTATTTTTGCCCTTAATGTGTGTCTTTTGCAGTGGCATAAATGAGAAGGACTTACTTTGGTTTTACTCTCTATTTGGTCTTGTCATTCGTTTCGGTGGAGACGAAGTGTGTTGAGCCAAACCACGATCTGCTCATCAGTAGAATTTGACTGCAGGCCCTGTTCTGTATTAGGTGCCGCTCTTGTTAGGCCCAGCCTCTGACATCTCGAGGTCTGAATATTCTTTCTGTAAAATGAGTGGTTTTAGACTTATTTCCAAGGTCTTTTTTGGCTCAAAAAATATTAGCATGAAATATATGTAAACACTATTGGAGTACAGAATAAACACATAGAAAATGTGAAAGTTGGAAATTCGGACATATTTTGGACGTCCATCCAATTTCCAACTTTCACATTGTCTGAATTTCACATATGTCCAAATTTCTAACTTTCACAGTGATCAGCTACAAATATATATACACTTTTGTATATATATTTTATATACATATATTTGTAGTTGGTCATTGATTTGTATGTGTGTATATATATATATATATATATATATATATATATATATATATATATATGTAGCTGATCACTTTTTTAAACTTTGGAACAGTTCGGAGTTACACCTTTGTCCATATATTCACACTAGCATTTTCAGCGCATAGTAAGCATTCAGTAAATGTTTGCTGAATGACTAAATGGATGAATATACAAATACAACTGAAACAGATAGAGAAGCCATTTCATCTGTCCATCAATTCTCACTTACCTTTAAAATAAGCCTCTTCTTTATGGTAATAACAGTTGCTATAGCTGACATTTACTGAGCTCTTTCTACCTTATGGACCCTATGCTTAGCCCTTGATACACTATGTTATTTATCAGATTCAGAAAATACTTGAGACTTTAGGGAAACCACTTAACTTTGAGTATCAATTTCCTCACCTGAGAAATGAGGACAATATCTATCTTGCAATATTTGGGGGAGGGATTAGCAGCAATGTGTTAAAATTCCAACATGTTACCTGTCACTTAGGAGAAGTTTGGTCAGTTTTAGTAATTTTTCTCATAATTAATTAATTTACTATTTTCTATTTTGCTAAGGGAAAACAGAAGACCAAGTTGAACAAAGACAAAATAGTTTCGTTCGATTATTTTATATGAAATAATAATTTGGCTGGTAAAATTAATTAAAAATGTGATAGAACAGCTTTAAAGAGATAGTTCTATATTCAAGAGCAAACAAGTACAAAAATAGTAGGGATTCTAAAGAGAACTACCTTAAGAGATAGACTAAAATGTTTACAATTCACGTGTACATCATTACTAAGTATGGTGTGTGCAAGATATTTGAATGTAATTTGTTCTCTAAAGTAATTTAAACATTAACTTTCTAAATTTTGTTTATACTGTAAGTTGATTAATAATGGTGAAAAGGTAAACTTCTGCTAAGCTTTTGTCAAAATGGTTACAAATTCCAAATAAGTGTATCAAGATTGGTGAGGTTTCACAGTATGGTTTTATTCCTATGTGGTATTATCTGTTGATATTATAGTCTTTCAAGATTGGTAGAATTTTATTTTACTCTTTACTTCTTATAAATAACTAGCTATTTTCAATGGAGTTTTTGACTCCTATAAATAACTTACACTACATTTTTTATTCAAGGTCAAGATCCAGTCATTTTTTTCCACTTTATTTATATTTTTCATGGAGACAATACATTATACTTGAACTTAAATATTTCTATACCTTGAATGTGCTTTCTTAGCACTTAAGAATAGTGCATACCAATATTCTGAAAGGTTTACTTAAAAGTAAAGGGATCAGAAATACAAATAATTTATTAAGTAAGTTCTTTTCATAGGTTTTTTTGGCTGAATTTGAAAGGTGTTCATTGTCAGTTGCTCCCACACTGCTGTGAATTCTCACATCACCCAATAAGTCGATCTGCTCTGTAGATTTTAAAAGTTGTGGATTACTCATCCCACACAATTAAAATATTCAATATTTCATATAAGGAAGATAAAGTCCAGAAGGTTTCCACAACTATTCTAAGCCCAAGACAGGCAAGAATAAGGTTCCTTTGAGATTCCTACTGAATGTGTTCGAAACAAGCACATCTCACCTTGAATATGATTTTCCAATAATTTAGCTGAATGAAAAACTTGAGACTGAAAAGAAAGAATAGGAATTCTATAAACCTACAATGCTGCAAAATATAGGAATGTGGATAGGCTGAAAGATCATTCTTACATCTTATTTAATATATCTCCTATGGAGACTATGTGGCTAATGAAATTTTTAAAATATTAGAATCCTAGATTCTAACGTGCTATAAGGAAAATGCCCTCAAGTCGGAACACAGGGTCCTGGTCCCAGCACAGATCAAGGCCAGCCCTTCTGGGGCCTCACACGTCTCCCTGCGTCCTCATACGTGCTCTGGGCAGCTCATTCCCCGTTTCCTAGCAACTCTTCCTGACCTTCTCAAGGACCCTGCGGACACCTACCCTCTTACTCTCAGCAGATGACCTCATCTCCTCCTCTGCAGAAAATCGGAGGTTATCAGGCAGGAGTTCCTGCAGTCTGCCCTCCGCCCCGCCCTCTACAACTTCTCTCTCTCAGCACCTGGCGTCACCACTTCCCCTGGTTATCACAGGAAGAGGCAGCTTATCTGTCCTTCAGGGCTCCTTCCACCTGAAACACCGCCTCTTCCGTCCCCATCTTTTATCATTGCCTCTCTCTCTCTTCTTGTGGTTCCTTCTTTTATTTCATACACTCCTCCTTCCATCCGAGCCACGTTCCTGAAGTTGGCTACCCTTGCAGTGAGTGTCCAATTTCAGGACCTGGTCCCTCTACAGACATGGCCACACCTCTGCTGCCACAAGGTGGCGCCAGCCCTGCTATAACCCAGGTCATTCAAGCCATTCAAACCACCCAATCCAGTGGGCACTTAGCTCCATCCTTGGTTTCTTTAACTTCTCTTCTATTGACGCTCAAATTCTTGAACCGCCCTCCTCCCTCTGATAGGTGTCATCATGTCTCTAATTCCCCCTCTGACACCATCACTCTATACTCTTGATCTTCACTGCGGCTCCTCTCTGTCTGCCTTGCTTCAAAGTAATGACGCACTTAAGGATTCGGCCTTGGGTTCTGCCCCAAGGACGTCAATAATTTTCCATTTCTGATGACCTCTGTTTTCTGTGTGGACTTCTCTGAGCTCCAGACACAAATATCCAAGTGTTTACTAGATATTTCAAACTTTATCCCTTTCATGGACAGTTTCAAATTTACTAGCAGGAAGTTCATAGTAGCTGCTTTTCACTTTAGAAAAAAATGTCATCTCTGTCTATCTCTTCTTGTTCCTGACGTTTGTATACCTTCTATCTGCTAGCGGTTTGTCTGTTTCAAAGAAGGAGCTTTGATGTTGTTCATCAATATATATCTTTATTTTGTTCTGTTTCTCTATTTTATTTCTGCCCTTACCTTCATTGTTTTTTTTTTTAATTATTTCCTCCCTTTGGTTTTACTCTTTTGTCTTTCTAGTTTTTTTACTTGAATGCTTACTCAGTTGTAATTTTGTTACTTTTTTACTGATGGAGTTAAGGATTGTGGCAGATACTTCTTACTCCTTTGGGGTGTTTAGCACCCGAATCCCCCTACTATGTTCAGTTAATTCCCCATCACATGATATTGAAGGGAGACAATGGTTCTTCCCATGACAGAAGCAAAAAAGCCACATATTTGCTGTCTGCACTTGTCAAGGTAGAGAATTATAAATTACCAGTCATTATTCTCAACAATTTAGCTTCTGACATAAATTGCTGCTGGAGAGAAGTTTGATGTCCATCTCATTGCTATTTCTTTACCTTTGACCTATACATTTATTTTCCCAACTAGGCTATAATCTCCTTGAGAGCAGATATTTTATTTTTCAATGTCTAACACCACATCTAACCTGTAGCTCGCACCTGTTGGTAGGGGTTCCTCTAGCCTTCAAAGACTCTTTCAGATGGTTGAGTAATCAAATCAACATGAGACAGATTGACAGGAGAAAAACTTAATTTTGTGCTTCCAGGAATCCTCTACACATGAGAGGTTCCGAGACAAGGTAAAATGAAGTATATGTGGCATCCTGAGCTAAGGACTAGGACTTCCAAGGACAGGAAGCTTGTTCATAAAACAAGAAGAAGAGCAGGTGTTGGGTAATCAGACGCCTTCCCTGCCATACAGACGGGTCACTCAGACAAAACTTATCCCTGGTAATAATTCTCATTCTGGGAAAGACCCTCAAATTAAATCCTTCTAGGTAGTTAAGGGAGGGGCATATGTTTCTTCTGAGCCCACAGAGTCTCAGTTGCCTTTAGCTCAAAATAATCCGCATGCGAATGTGGCACATTTGGAGGAGGCTTGATCTGAACCCTGTCAATCTCGCCTTTGAAGCTTCCCTAAGAAGTTTCACAGTCCAGAAGTTGAGTGGGTGAGTTGCTCCATCTTACTGAGTCAGTCTCTCAGCCCTGAGAATGGGCCAGTTCAGTTAAAGAGCTGTGTCTCATTTCAGGGGGCAGAGTTGCAAGGCTCCCAAAGTCAGGAGTAAGAATTAATGATTGGAGCAGACTGTCGTCCCAGTTTCTAAATTCTGAAGGCAGCCAGTTGAGAAAATTTCTAGATGTCTGGCTCAAAGCATCTTTGGAAGGAGTGAGGGCAGGCAGTGACAATCTGATAGATTTTCCGTGTTTGCAGTTGAATGTCTCTGGTGATCCTTCTGAGTGGCCACACAGGAACAAGCCCAAAGATTGTCCACACATGGGCTGTTACGTTGACTTCTCTGAAGTTCATACCACGGCGTCCAACTTTTAGCTTGCATGGCTTTGGGAAAAGGGCAGTTTTAGTTCTCAATGACTTCCAAGTCAAAAAAGTGGGAGAAAAATTGGAAATATTAGTTTGGAGCATTGTAGCCAAATATGGGAGGAAACTAGAAGAATTCAGAATCCAATCCAGTTTACAGGCAGAAAACAAAACCTTAAAAGACAATGGACAGCACTAGAATGTAGTATCCATAAAGGTATATTACTGAAACATAAACTTTCTCCCTCAAATCACCCCCATTTTAACCAAAGATACCTAGATTAAGACTAATTTGTTTGCAAAATAAATCTAGTTTAATAAACGTGGCCTTGCTATTACATAAGAGCAGAAAGAATAACAATTGATCATGTAAAATCTTTTAATCTGCTTTTCTGGAACTTTTAATAAGAAATTTCAGATTGGACTTTTAAATGGCTTTAAAGGCTAAGTAGCCAAGCTGACTTTTGCCATCAAACATTGCCTGCAAAACCTACAGATTTTGGTAGATTCCTCTTGGGAAACAATTTAGATAGACATCCCATAAACAATCATTGCTATAAAGTTCACATGAAAGCTCTTATCTTATTTAGATTAATTTAATTTATTTCTTCTTAACAATCATGTTTAGATTACCTACAAAACTTCATTTGACATTAGACAACATTAGTTATCATCCTGTTATTTTTCTGGCTGACAAATTTTTGTAACAGAGAGAACACGAGCGTATTTGACTTTTAGTAGCCCCAGGTAGAATGAAAGTACACTAATTGTTGGTGACTGTAAAGACATGTATGTGTCAATTAAATCAACAACCTTAAACTAGCTATAAACATTATCCTAGGTCACGTGAACTCGAAAAACATTTGAGTTAGTTCCTATTATATTTTCTAAGAATTTAATCTATATGTAAGCCAACTAAATAGAGCTCTTTACAAATTTATTTTGGCAATACTCTACGGAGGCAGAAAAGTATCATATCTATAATGTACTTCTCTCGACACACATTAAGTATTCAGACACAGAGATCATGTGGCTTTCATTTCAAAATGTTTGGCCATAAATCAAGTATCACAATATAAAACTCACTAGCTATAAATAACTCTTTGGGAAAGGTTAAGTTTATCTGTTCAGGTGGCTAAAGCTTTTTCTACTAGTATTTGTAGAGAAGGCACTTAAGATTTACATTTGTCCTTGAATAGATTTGGGGGAAAGGTGTTTCTATAGCAGTTTAAATTTTTGAAAAAACCTCTTTTTCCTTCCCCCCGACCCAATCTTAGGAATTGGGGATGGTCAAGATAAGAGTTTCTGGAGAGGTTACAAGCCTTTTGAGATAAATAGGGGACGTTTGGGGAATGGGTGGAATCTGATGTGTCTCTAGAGCTGCATTTTTCCACTTTTACAAAGATTTGTAAAATAAAGACAGCTTTTCCCAATTCCTCAAAAATTGGGTTGTAATTTAAATGACATCATAGGTTAACTCACCCATCCAACGTCATCCTCCTCAATTTGCTTCTTTCCCTCTGGGTACATACTTTAATTTTATTTTTGTTGTTGGTTTTTTGGGCGGGGGCAGGTAATTAGGAGGTAAATTTATTTATGTATGTATTTTTTTTAATGGAGGTACTGGGGATTGAACCCAGGACCCCGTGCATGCTAGGCGTGCACTCTACAGCTCGGCTGTACCCTCCCCGCTACACTTATTTTAATTTAGGGGAGAAGTCCTAAAATTATTTTTTCTATCAGGCTCTGAGCATCAGCTATATTTATTTATTCACTAATTGCAGGAGGTAATCCATTTACAAAATTTTCAGAATCCTCCCAGTTTTAAGAAATTCTTTAGCTATGACCCTTAGTTCAGCCTTTGACAAATGAGTGAAAGATGTGATCGCCTGTAGCCTCAGGTTGTCTTACTTTAAAACGTAATTGTCTAGTCGTCTCCTCCAAGTGGAAAGGCAATTCAGACAGAATTGGTAAAACCTGAGTGCTCGGGAAGAGGACAGAGGGAAACGGTAGAGTTACATCGGTCTCAGCATCCTAGGTTCCTCCCACGTCTTCAACTTTTCATTAGCCTTTTACAGCAGATCTTTCAAGGAAGCTATTTTGGGATTTTGAAGAGTCTTGGAGTCTCTTGCATGCCAGTTGAAATAGATATCCCATTCTGTGTGTTTGCTTTGGAAGCCTTTGCTTTTAAGTGCACTTTTTAAGTGATCTTATCTGACTAGAATGTTCCGTCTGAGCGTCACGGTGATTCCCCCCTGAGCTGGCTGCAGTGTGGTGGGACCTTAGTCGCAAATGGAGTTCAGCTCATTTCTGTGCAGCCAAGTTTTGGAGCCCCCAGTCTAAGGTAACCAAGTCAAATTCTCAGGACACAAAAGAACCTTAGCTAACGTTTTGCCATTTTTGGTAGATATTTACAGCCTCTGGAACCCGCAGTTCTTAGACATAAAATAAGGTGTGCTGAAAAGGGCAGGCTTAACTCTTTGGATTTTAAGAAGGGGGGATTTACACTAAATGTGGAATTTAATTTTTTTGTTCTTAGTCAAATTTCTGTTCTTTCATTTTGTTAAGGGAGCCCCTAAGGCTAGCTGCTAGACGTCTTTGTAACTGCTTTCTAATTTGATCTTCCCATGGGTCCCAATAAGACAGCTGTCAAGGGTGAAAGTTCCCTAAATTTTTTTTCAGATGTAGTTTTTCTAATTCAAAGCATCTGTCATCTGGCCGTGGACAAGTAGAATTTTCATTAGTGCATTTATTCCAATATGCCACTTCATGGGAAGTTCCAGGGATAACGTTCCAGGCTTAGAAGACGTCTTTGCTACGGACACAAGAGGCACCCCTGAGTGGGCGCAGGGATGCAGCCCCATCGTGCAGAAGGCTCAGTCTGAAAGATTAGGTCTAAGAAAGTAAAGCTGCGAAGACTGAAACAACAAAGGCCCCTTATAGACTGCCCCCCCCCCTTTTATGACAATCTCCTCTGAGAACCATTTTGGAAATCAGAGCTTTCATTTCAGTTTCTGCCTGGCTTGGCTGCCCCAGACTTTTCAGGTTCATGTTGGAGATTTCAGACACCTAAAAATGGCATGAAATCTAAACAAACTGAATGCGTGGTTCTGGTCACTCATGACCCACTAAGACCTGCCGTTCGTTCATTTTATTCATTCAGCAAACATTCATGCAGTGCCTCTGAGGAATCAAGCACTGGGAACACAATAGTGACAAGATAAAGTGGTTTCTGCCCTCAAGGGTCTTGGTGTTGGTTGGAGGAAAAAAGCAATTAAATAAGTAAGAAAAATAACTGTGTAAGTGCTGATGAGTTAGGAAGATTTTGAGTGCAAGTAACAGAACACTCAGCTCTAACTGGGTTAGCAAGAAAGGAAATTTACATATGGCTGTGACATTCAGAAGTAGGCTGGCTTTGGCAGCACTTGACTGAGGCAGCATTAAACACATGACCAGACCCAGCACTGCCTTCTCTTTGTTTCTCAGCATTGCCTCCATGATATACGCTCTCTGTCATCAGAACCCTCTTATGATCCCAAGATGACACTGAGCAGCTCCTGCAGGTGCAGGTGACACCATTCACGTGTGGCGGGGAAGAACACATCTGTGGCCCAGCATTCCCAGCATCCCCAGCATCCCCACAAAAGTCTCAAGATTTATTCTGATTGGACCAACCTAGGGTGTGTGCCTACCCTGAACCAATCACTGTGAGCGATGGGGAGGCGATATGCTGACTGGTCAGGACTATATGATATATTTCACCCTCTGGACCAGGGATGAAGACTGCATAACCAGATTGAAATAGAAAGTTGCTGTGAAGAGAAGAAAGGACGGGTGCCGGGCAGGCAATCTGCGGCTGTTTACTACAGGCTCTGAGAGAGGACATCTATATAGACTGTTCTGTGAGCGGATCGTGTTTCCTAGTTATGAGCAAGGGCCCTGAACTCACGTTGCCTGGGTTCCAGTGCCACCTTCCTTTCCCGCCCTGTACTCAGATTTGTAGAGTGCAAAGCAGAGATTATAATAGTAATTTGCCCTCTCAGGTTAGTTTGAGGGTTAAATGAAATACTGCAGGTAAAGCGGCTAAGGCAGTGCATGGCACTCTCAGCAGCTGCTATTTTTGTATGAAAGACCCTAAGCCAGTCTAGAGGAGTCCGGGAAGGCCTCCAGGAGGAAGCGGCATTGACACTAACTCCTAAAAGGACAAAGTAGAATCATCTAAGGGAAAAGGAAAATTGGCTTTAAAGAGAAAATAGACCAGCTCCTCATTTTTGGCCCTAAATGTATCTTGTAGTCTTTCAGAAGGAAGTGTTTCTCGAGTCTCATTTTCTAAGTGAAATGTATAATGATTTTACCAGAAATATAATTCCTAAAATGACCAGAGAGAATTAGCTTTTGATGAGGGGAGCAATGTGAAAATGGAGCTCAAGGAAAGGAAATTTGGAAATAAAAATTAGTTTGTGCAAATTATTTTGGAATTTGGCTTTAAAAAAAGTATGTGTAAATGCTTTTTAGATTTTGAAGGGAGCCATGAAGGTATGTTTGGCAGATTTATAGCAAGAAGAGGGTAGAAAAGAAAGGTTCGGGACGGAGGGTGGCTCATGGTTAATTCTTTACAAGCCGTTCAAGCTCATGAGAGTTTAGAGCCAAAGACACATGAGACTCAGCTCGGGGAATCTATGATTTACTAAAATCATGGGAAGTGCTGAGCAGCCACAAAGCGAATCCATGGAAGGAAAATAAGGTGTCTTCCAGGGAAAAAGCAAACCCCAAACCCACCAGTGATGTATGCCAATGAGGACAAATGGGCCTTTACCAACCCGATTCCTTGCCGAACACAGATCCAACCCAAACCACGTCCACGGTTACCACCAGCAAGCAGGAGAGGGCAGCCAGAATTCATTCAGTAAACCTTCAGTCAGCCGCTTCCCTGGGCAAGACGCTCTGCTAAGTGTGGAAAATTTAAAGACATCACATACACACCCCCTCCTAGGCTCTTGCCCCCTGGACATGCGGTTTACTCACATGGCCTGATCCCACACCGGAGCACACACTGCTGGCTGCTTTGAGAGCGTGGTGGTCACGTTGTTAGTGCTCCCGTTTTGCAGATAAGGTGACCGAGGCTCTGAGTGGTTACGTCACTTGCTTGAGGGCCCACAGCTGATGGGAGTCAGAACCAGGACTCAGACTCAGGGCTGTCTGACCAGGGAAGGTTTACTTTTAGCCCTGTCTGAGTTGTCTGAGCAGCAGGACTCGCTGTGGGGCTTGGGAGGGCAGGTGCATTGCCCGCGGACAGCCGTGCTCGGTTTCTTTGCCAGGCCGGGGAATGACCGCTGGACATCGGGCGGCTGGTGATGGATTAGACTGTTTTCTCTCCGTTGTTCTCGAAGGTGGGTGAGGTCCTCGTCTGAGTCTTCATGGTGAGTACTCAGATTTTCTCTTTCCAAAATATGACACAGAAAATCATGGTGTTCATTGAAAGCGCTTTATTGGTCTTTATGTAAGCACTGAGTTTTTTCTAAATGTGCAGTTTTAATTCTATTGCTTTTATCCTTAGTCCTGAATGTAATTTTAGTTCTATGTTAGCTATAAAACTACAAGCTTACTACAGGGTAGTTATATAAATTTTATATATAATTAAATGCGCATTATTTCCAATTGAACTCATATCCTAAAAAATAATGAGAATATTTAAAAGAATCTGTGTGTGTGTTTATTTCCATGTGTGTGAGAGAAACTTTTTCATTTAAATGTTTTTGTGTGAATTTTTGAGCATAAAACAGTCCTTTCTGATCCATTGTTTCCTTATTCATATTTTTATTAACTAGTAAAAATGTATTGTTTCTCGAAATCACTCAAAACATTTTTAAACCACATAAACAGTATTTTATAATCTTACTGATAAAGTGGAGTTGCACTGGATCTTAAGAAAACATGCCAAGCAAGAACTATCTCAAGAATGTGTACATATTCTTAATCTTGTTTCCTCACTTCTTTTAAAGAATGGAGATTCCTTTAGTTGGCAACCTTTTATTGTTTCTGGACCTTGCATATAATGGCTTGATCTTTTTTGGGTTGTGTTTTGCTATGAACACACAGAGGCAGGTCTCAATCTTGTGTTTGCTGAGCACTTACGAATATAGATTTTTAGGTGGTACATTCAAAATGATTAAAGGACAGGAATTTGTGCAACCACTGTTTTGCTATTCTTTCAACATAGTTGCAGTTTTAAATACAACCATTTATTGACCAGGGCTTGCCTTCCAATATGGTCAGAAAGCAAATCCCTCATCTATAAACCTACCTTTCTTTGGCATGGAGTTGGCAGGAGAACATGAGTTTCACTGTGCAGCAAGCTGAGCTATGAGACATGCTATTCCCAGCACACTGTGGACCCCTAGCTGTAGGGAGCAATGAAAATTAAGGGCAGATCAAAAGGGATCGTGGCACAGCTGTGCAGGGTGAGAGGCTGAGTGTGGAGTCGTGTGAGCCTGGATTTGAGTGCCGGTTATGCTGCTGGTCAGCTGAGGGGCTTTGGGCAAGTTGCTTGCAGTCTCTCAATCTCACATTCCTCAAGTGTAAAATCTGGGCAATAATATGTTCCTTACAGGACTGTAATGAGGATTAAATGAGATGATATACGTAACGTGGGTAAAACACAGTGAGCTCTCAGTGAATGCCAGCTATTGCTGATGGCCGTCTTTCCGATGCTTCTGAAAGCCCCTCGTCTTTGCGATCAGCTGAACTCTTGTGCCCAGAATGTTGGCTAATTCAGTTACCTTCTCTGCACTGAACGCATCCATTCTTGTCTAACAGAGCGCACTCCCTAATCACTTGTCGTCCCTGATTGTTCACGGTTATCGATGGTATCGCTCTCCACCACAAGGTCTTCAGCTCTCAGATCAGGGAGTGGAGCCCCGTGATTATCCAGAATGACCAGGTCTCTTTTCACCCAGACATCGGTCTCACTACCACTTCCCTGATTCCTGAAGGCCCAGGGCCAACTAAGCCCTAAACTTAGTTTCTACTCTAGGTGAGAATTTTAAGAAGCTTCCCTGTGGGACAGGGGTTTGCTTCAGAATCAAGGTCTCTGTCCGGAGGCTCTGATTTCTTATCAGCTGTTGACCCTTCAAAGGGTGAGCCATAGTCCTGATTCTCTGGGGTTCTCTTGCTGACAGTCAGCTGACTCATCACAGGTACCAGCCGGGACACTGGAGAGGGTGTTGTCCTCAGACCGACTCGGACACCTTTCTGCGCTGGAGCCCAGACCTGCCTGGTTTATGACCCACTGCTTCCCCCGCAGTCAGCTCTCAATTGCTTCTCACCAATCTGCTTAGAGATGCACACCCAACTTCCTGCGTCCCCCTGGCCCCCTTGGGTGAGTTCCTTGACCTGATGTCAGACCCCTCTGCCACCTTCGTGACCCTGGTCCTGATATACATCCTACCTCGTTGCCAAAGTTAGAGCAGCCTTGGCAATATAAATCTCCACAGTCGGAGCCACCATCTCCCAAAGAATAAAAACCATGAAAAGTACCTGAATGCCAGACTAGAAATACTGATGCTGACTTTTTGTATTGAAAAAATTTTAACACCTCGCAAACTACTAGGTAAACAAAATAGATAAACAAGGTCCTACGGTATAGCATGAAGAACTACATTTAATACCTTGTAATAACTTGTAATGAAAAAGGATATGTATATATGCATGTTTGACTGAATCACTATGCTGAACACCAGAAACTAACACAACATTGTAAACCAACTATACTTCAGTTTTTAAAGATGTGATTTTACAAGTCAACAAACACAGTATGATTCCCTCTGTATGAAGTGTCTAAAGCAGTCACATGCATAGCAAGAGAAAGTGCCATGATGGTTGCCAAGGGCTGGGGGAGGGGGCAACGGGGAGTGTTGTTAATGGATATTGCGTTTGAGTTTTGCAAGATGAAGTAGTTCTAGAGATGAGTTGCATGAAAATATGAATACACTTGACCCTACTACGAATGTATACTTCAAAATAGTTGAGGTGGTAAAATGTTAAGTTATATGTATTTTGCTACAATTAAAATTTTTTTAATACCAAAAAATTTAAAAGTGAAAAAAAAAGTCAGTGCCTCCACTTTAGTTGGTTAAAGGAAAGAGATGAGGAGCGATAGTGTTTATTAAATATTTGGCTATGGTTCAACAGGACGAAATCTTGGTTACCAGAGCAAAGGTGTGTTGGAGCATAACTTCAAGTGATGTCATTATTTCATTCGTTGGTCTTAGATCAAGCTGAAGATAAGACAAAGACTGCTAGCCAGATCTCATAAAGGAGTAAGGTTCCTCAGATAACAGTCACTCATTGTCAAGGGTCACTTTTATTCAACACGCGAACATGTTTTTTTGACAGCATCTGCTGTGACAGACAGTGGTATAGATGCTGAGGGCAGCTACAGAGCACCTGGGGACTCGGCCGTCCTGTATGGAGTCAGGGAACACATTGTCTCAGCGTAGTTCACGCTGGAGGGAGCTGTGTAAGCTGTACCGAGTTGTGGAGGAGGGAGGCAGCCCGTCTCCCTGGGGAGTCCAGAAGTCTCTTCAGGGTGATTATATTCTAGGAGGAGTAAGTTCATTTTGTGCTCTGTCCGCACAAAAGAATCCTTCCTTTTTTGCCATCTGCCAGGATTGGAGAATCATTTAGACTCTAAATAATAACATCTCTAAATTCTAAATTTAGGGACATTCAACGCTGTCTTGACATTCTCTGAAAGCAAGCCATTAGTAATTTAAAAAAAAAAAAAGCCGAATTATCTCCGGTGAGATATGCTTACTGAGTACAGGTTGAAAACATTTGAACATTCTTGAAGGATAGTCAAGCTTCAGAACTTTGCCTTCATGGCTCTGAAAAGTGAAACAGTTATGTGAAAGTCAATCCCCCTGGAGTAAGATTTTGTTAATCCTGTTCGTTTTTCATCAGACTCCTCAGGGCTTTGAAAGGTAGCCCATGAGAATCAGAAAGTAGAACATCTTTCCCCTACTGACAGCATTAGAAGGAATCTGAGTGCCAACCACGCAAAGTTCATTACAAAACTAAAACAAACTCAGTATCAAACACTGAACAATGCTCAAAACAAGTAATGCAGAAAAAGAAAAGGTTCCTTGACAAACTCTCACTTTCAAAGAACAGCCTTTCTTTCCTTCCCTCTTTCTGTCTGTCTTTCATTCATTCATTCTTTCATTCTTCCCCTCCCCCCCATTTCTCTCTCTCTGTCTGGTGAACACTTATTTTTCTTGGTGTAGCTTTGATACTTAATGAACCAAATTGCAGTTCTCCGTGGCTCCCTCTTGAACCACGTTGTCAATCCAAAATAGGAGCACGTCCGTTATGGGACACATTTTAACCTGACAACTGCCTTTAATCAGCACTCTTACGAAAACTATTAAACATAATTCCCAGCCTCCCAACGTTCCTCAGCATCGGCTGATTACAGCCACGCCTTAGATGTTTATCAAGTTCTGCACTTTATAAAGCACTTTCTCTTATGGTCTCAGCTTAGGAATTAGACCAGGTGACTATTATTAACTTACACAAACAACGAGGCTCAAAGACCAATATTCTCCCAGGGGTCACCTGGGCTGTTGAATCAAGGCTGCCTTCAGTTTTTCATGTTAACTGAAAACACCAGTGACATCGAAATCATTTGTCATGACTCCTTTCCTGTTTGGAGGCAATATGAAAAAATTCGAGTGTAGAAGGTCAGGTTGATGTAACCTGACGTATTGACCTGTATGTTCTCCTAGGAAAGGTGTTTGTTCAGTGGTTTGGCTGGTGCCGTCTAAAGAGAGCTGGGATTTATGAGAAAAAGAGAAGCTGGTTAGTGCTTCACTCATGAGCATGTTCACTCATTCATTCATTCAGCCAGTCAGTCAGTTATGAAGTATTTATTGCACACTTAGATATTCCAGGCACTATGCTAGACATGCACTAGACAAAAATGATTTAAGACAGACTCACATCTGGGTCAAAACTCAGTCTGGCAGCATGAGGCATTAGTGTACATGTCAGCCTCCCACCCAGAGAACGAGTTCCTTACAGGGAAAAATGAGGCTGATCCTTCCTCTGCCCATGGGGCGCCTCCCTCAGTGACTTGCGCCTGGGAGTCCGCAGAAAACATTTACTAAGAGACACATTCGACCTCCAGTGAACGATGGGAAGCACCGTGCTTTCCAACAATGAAGAAAGAGCCAGGGTTACATGAAGGCCAGGGAACTCAGTCTCTTCCCTGCACTAGAAGTGCCTGAATTTGAGATTTATGGAGAATTGCATAAGAGCATCATATCTTTCATGTTGGTGTGTTTTTTACGTTTAACATTATGTTTTAGGTCTCTTCCACTCAGGGAGCTAGTTACTAGTTACCCAGTTCCTTGTTACTTTTAAGACTTAAAATTAAACCTAATTAATAAAACCTTAATAAATATTAAATAATTATTAGATATTAACCAGATATGGTTAATAATAGAATGATCTATTCTTTTTCCCAACAGCTAGGGTATTCCCAATGACTTTCTTTTATCCATAAAGATTGTCCAAAAGTTAATTCTTAGGAGAAAATTTTATCATGGGCCAACTGAAATTTAAATGACTCTCTGGTTTTTTAATTCACCTTATAGAAGAGTATTGTGAACAATCTTGTGTTCTGCAGCAATCTTATAAGACATTTTTATTCTCATTTATAGTAAAACAACCTGTCTCTCAAGCTTTCTGAAAGTAATTTTGAAAAGTTGCTGTAAATAACCTGGTTACAAAATTAATTAGCACCCAAGCACGAAGAAAACTAGAATCATAGAATCTGAGAGCTTGGAAAAGTTTAGAAATAAGGTTAAAGGCCCTCTTGTAGGTTTCTGTCTGTAGTGATGTTCTGAGCACAGATGAGAAACAAGATTGCCTAGAACAGAGTGCCTACAGTCTAGCTTAGAGAAGAAATGATACGTGAAAGTTAATGGGGTGAGGGAAGGGCAGTGGCTGGGCTAGCTACAGGGTTTTGGGGGCCCGATGCAAGATAAAATGGGAGACATTTCAAAAATGACTAAGAATTTCACAACAGTGACAGCAGAGCATAAAGTCAAGCGCAGCCTGCGTGCCCCTGAAGCCAGTCGGCCTGGGGTAGTGGTCACCAGTGCCCTGTCCCACCAAATACAGGTGTTGCGGCTTTAGCTTTCTGCATGTCACCTGTCTGCATGTCAAGAAGCGCACCGTCTACGTTTTCCAGTACTCACAGGTATTTCAGGCTTTGAGCCCATCAGGGACCGTATCCACACCTGGCAAATGTCAGGATACGAGCGGTGCAAAGTGGTGTGAAGGTAGGTTCGTGCAGGGCTGTACTCCACGTTGAAGAGAAGTCGCCTATTACGGTTCCTTTCCCCATGTGGTTTGCTGTGTTCATTTGCATAGCAACAGTCTCAAAGAATCCTAAGGCAATGGGAACAAAGCAGAACTCTTTTTTGGTCACATCCCTCCCAGATCCTGCATAGCTTAGCAATTCCATGCCCTGCCTTAGAAGTCCCACCCAGCCCACCCACCCTCACAAACCTTGCCTTTCCAGTGCTCTCTCTGAAATGTTTAGGCTAAAACCTGGTCCCCTTAAAATGTCCTCAGCAGAGGGCTGGCGCATACCTGTGAATGGATTTGGAGGGAAGGCTTTAGGAAGATACCTGGGTTGAGGAGCACTTGCTGCAGAAGAATGAGCACATGTGTGGCAGTCGGGCCATGAGACAAACTAAGCACCGAAGGCACTGACCCTGGACCTCCACTGGGCTTTGGTCACTTGATCAGTGAAAATGGACACACCCTCTGCTTTGGGCAGACAAAACCTGACACCATAATGGCAAGCTGTTGGGATGGGTGTGAGGGGGAGGCAAAAGGGCACTGAATTGGAACCCGGGGGTCCCACCTTCTCGATTTGACTCAGCCTCTTTCCAGCTGTGTGAGTTTGGGTAAATTGCATAGTCTCTCTGGGCCTCAATGACCTTGCCTCTTTCATGAGGATGTTGGAGTATCTCAACTCTCCAGTCTCTTCTGGTGAAAGAAAAGAAGTTCTACACACGTTTTGTTGCTAAGGTGATGAGGGAAGACGGGGCCAAGAAAGAGGAAAGAGTCTGTCTGAGGGACAAAGAGTTTGTTCGTTGACATAAACAATGAAATACCCAGGGAGGGTGAATCATGTCCAGGAAACCAGAGAAGACAAGAGAAAAGACTAATATTTAGGGATTGAGATAATTAGCTACAGAGCATGTCAGGGTGGTGGGCCAGGGAGCTGAAGTATGTTCAAGGGCAAGTTCTTGGCTTGGTTCAATGTAAGAGGCGGGAAAAGGGCTGGATGGGATACAGACTTTAATTTCAGACTTCCAAGAGGTCATTATAAACAACTGGAGAGAAGGTTGTTTTAAATCGTGTTTAATGTGAGTATTCACTCGCTGGCAGTGATCAGCATTTCCTATAAATACCACTTACACCGTCCAGAATGAAGCTGTAACGTGTAACGTGAAAGGCGAAGAGGTAGAGAAACAACAGTGAGGGAGACTTGGAGCCTGAGCCCTTGGCATGAAAAATGGGGGAAATTGAGTTCCCCTCCTTGTCTTCTTTTTGGAACCAATGGTGAGCAATTGCCTTGTGAGTGGCTGTGCTCTTATTCATATACATTTTTGCTTTGCCTTTGGGTATTTAATGTGCTCTCTAGAGAATTGTTCAAAGCATTTAAAACAGTGTTTGGCAATTTCTCCTTCTAATTAATACCAAGTGGTTTCATTCAGACTGAAGTTTCAAATGAAACATTTGTAGCTTATGATGCTACATAAACTGCAAAACTCCATGTAGAATCATGCTTCAGGGCCAGAATGATCTAGGTTCAGATCCCTGCCCCACCACTTACGAGCTGTGTGACCTTTGGAAAATGACTTAACCTTACCAGGACAAAGGGGAATGGATGCTGGGAAGACAGCGGCAATGTCCAGACTATCAAAGGCGAGGAGCTGGCTCGTGAGGATGTATATTCCATTTTGTCTGAGGATGGTGTTGCTTTCACGTTTCCCTGTGTGGTTTGCCCACTGATGTAATTTTGTTTGGGTTCTGATCTACTGAAGCTGAAACAGGGAGAAACATCTATGGACCCTAGCAATAGCCTTGGTGCCAAGATGTTAGGGGTCCTTGACTCCAAACTGGATTTGGCTGTGTTTATGTAGTGAAAGTGTGAAGCCACGTGTCCCCAGGAATCTACATTCCTGGATGATACCCACAAAGACAGGCATCTCCTAACTGGAGAGGAGAGGTCATGGTGATGGGCTCGCTCCTCCTGTCCCTCTGGACGATGTTCCTGTGACTTTTCACCATGATGGGAGGGGGAGCTGAGTGCAGATTTTCAAATGTAGATTTAGAAAACAGGATTGCTTCATAGCCATTGCACCGTCAAAATGCACTTCTTAGAGTCAAACTTGGAACGTGGCCCTCGCCATGCATGACTCCACGAAACCAATATAAAGTGTCCTGGGGTTCTTTACATCAGACAGCCTTCTCTCCTCAACCTCAGAGGAGCCATAAAACTAGAACCTTTTGTCCTAGGAGTAGAAATATGCTTTCACTCCCCCACTCAAAATCTGCTGTGGACCCCACACCCCAGGGCAGCTGCATTCTGGCTCCTGCAGTCCTTATCAGACACACCCGCCACTCGGGGTGGCCTGGATGTGCCTGAGTGACACTCTCGGCCTGTCTACCCTGACTGCCCAAAGCACTTCTTCAGCCTGGAATGCCCTCCTTCAGGATGCCTTCCAGTCCCACCTCACACGTTCCCTGGTCCCCAGGACTGTCCCTTATGCCCCAGCCTGAAATGTTCTGTCCTCCGCTCTTTGCTTGTCTGTCTCGTGGCCAGCGCTGAATGCACGAACCGAAGGCTGGTCTGTGCCTATAATATCTTTTATCAGGGAAAAAACAAAAAAAAACCCTGGAGAAATTATCTCCACATGGGTAATAACAGTTCTGAAATGTACTGTTTTGGTGAATCGGTGTAGTATTTAATCCATAGACGTGTGTCCATCGCAGAAAGCAATTAAGATCTCAACTTATTTTATTTTACATCAACATCGTTTTCTTTTTTACTTTCAAAAGACTTACATTCTCATTTGAAGCCCCAAATGTCAGTTTTTGGGGCATGGTGTTATTTTATGGGTAAAAACTGAAGCGCTGGTATTCATTAAATATTAATCAATCTTGATTAATTAGAAAACAATTCTCCTTGCCTTCCCTTTGTATATGCCCCCTTCTTTCTTTTCTATTTGAACTGGTGTATAGGCGTGGTGGTCCTGCCAAATGAGTAAGTGGAAATGAGAAAATTCTTTTTTTTTTTTTTTTAGCCAGAAGCGTGTCAGCATTGATCTGGGGGAAAAGGTGCTGACTTGTATCCTGGCAGATACTATCACAAGAAAAGCACCAAGGGGGTTTGAGGGAAATCCAGCGCAAGTCCAGGATTGTCTGGCAGCTTAAATAAGTGTGCTTGCACTAGACTATCGAAAAGTGTCTGTCTTTTCAAATGAACCATGAGCCGGCCTAGATGCGTGACTGTAGACTAATTCCAAGCCTGTTCTGTTTCTAAATGTTGGTTGAACACATGTACGTAGTGGCACACACAGGAGGAGTCTCATTCTGTGCCCTTTTCTGCACGGGCCACAGCTAATGAGTTCCGTAAGAAGGTGGTGTGAACGGCCTGTCACTGTTTTGTTGTGTACATAGACAGCCAACATCCTATGTGTAGGTCTCAGCAGGAGCTTTTCTGCTTATGGCAATTCATCAAGAGCTTCTAGCAAATTTTGAATGTATATCAGCACCAACAAGAGGCAAATTCACTGAGCAAATTCCTCCTGTTCGTCCAGACGCAGGTGCCCCAGGAACTCAGCCTTCTGCTCTATGTGCTTATGAGAATATTAAGGAAATGGGTGAACTCTAAGCAAGCTGTTTTAGGCTGAGGGCCTGAGACATCAAGGGGTCCATGGGACCTGCGTGACTAATGGGACTGGTGGTAGTGATGCCTGGGAGGGGAGGGGAGCGTGCAGGGGAGGGAGGCCTGGGACTCGTCCCCACCCTCCCATGGCAGGTAGTGACAACTTTCAGGGTGTAGAGGGAAGGACAGGCCAACCGAAAAATCAGACTCGGGCATCACCCAGCCCCTGCTCCCTCCTCTGCCATCTTGAGAAGCAGTCCTGTGGTGCAGGAGAAGAAAAAAATGAAGATTTCTGCCTGTATTAAAATTCTGTTTTAAAAACAACAAAAAAAATGATGATTTTCTAATATTCAACACAAACTGCCACAGGAATCCCTGTTCCAACCGTTTGTGAGGTTTGCACATGCTCTGTGTACTGAGAATTTTTGTGTTCGTTCTCAGTATATGCCAGGGTTTTAAAGATGTCTTTGTTGAGAGTGATTTTGTAAACATGAGATCTTCATGAGTTGGAAAATGACCAAGAAAATCTCAAAAATTTAAATGTTAGAGTTACCATGTAATGCAGTATTTTCACCTCTGCATATGTAACCAAAAGGTGTGAAAGCAAGGACTCAAACCCTTGTTCATAGCAGTGTTATTCACAATAGCCAAACAGTGGAAACAACCCAAATACCCATAGGCAGGTGGATGGATAAACAAAATGCGATATATATACACACAGTGGAATATTACTCAGCCTTAAAAGGAAGGAAATTCTGACACCTGCTACAACACAGATGAACCTTGAAGGTATTATGCTAAGTGAAATAAGCCAGTTACAAGAGGACAAATACCGTATGATTCCATTTATACAAGGTACTAAGAATAATCAAATTCATACCGACAGCAAGTGGAATAGTTGCTAGGGGCTGGAGGGAGGGGGAAATGGGGAGCTGTTGTTTAATGAGTATAGATTTTTCAGGTTTACAAGATGAAATGTTCCAGAGATGGAAGGTGGTGATGGTTGCGCAACAATGTGACTATCATCCCTGAGCTGTATACTTTAAAATGATCACAATGGTAATTTTTAGGCTATGTATGTTTTACCACAATTAAAAATATAAATAGATAAATAATTTAAAATAAACACTCTTAGTCTGTCACTTCATGATAAGGGTGATATATTCACAATGAATGAGAAAGTAAATATCATCTAAATGCAATTTGTGCTGTGCGAAAAGCATTGTGAAACTGGGTGTCTGGAAATATTTCCATGATTATAGACTTCTGTTGCCAAAAATAGTATATGTCATCTATAAAACTCTGATGTCTGCACTTTTTCAAGACTTGGAAAGAGAATTTGTAGCCTCTTTTTAAGACTTTCAGTGGGTTTCTGAGTCCATTTTTGAATGCACATACGGAAATGGAACACTTTAATTTGCAGGGACCAACTGATTAACATCAGGAAATAGGTTTACTATTTTGAACAAAAAGCTTTGTTTAATGGGTGAATCTAATTGAAAATTAGGTATCATGGTTTAGAAAATTCAGTTAGTGATGCAGTTCTTCTATTTTGGGTCTTGCTATTTTTCTTCTGTGCTACCTATTAAAAACCAATGATCATGCATGTAAATGTGAGTTAGTGCACACATCTCTGTGTGTGTTCTCTAGTTCTGTCTGCTGAATGAGCCTAGAAGTAATGACACCCCAACAGCAATGAGCACACAATGGTTTCTAAATCCCATTCTCCAATAAAAGGCACCAGAACTCCTAGGAGGTGTGACTAATTCCAGGGCTGGACAGGGAAAATACAAGATGAACCTGGAGCATCATATAGTACCAGTAAGTAAGGAATCGCCCCCCGAAAAAACAAAAGTGTGTGTGTTGGCACATTAAAAGGATAGAGGAACCAGCCTAAAAGAACTCCCAATGGCCAAAGCTGGAAAAATTGAAGCAAACAAAATAGCATAGTATTGGATTATAATTCAATCTAAAAAATAAAAATCCATAAATCAATGCTGATATAAATAAATGTCAAATAAATAAATAAATGGGATAAGAAGAGGCAAATCCTGCTCACAGAAGAATCCCAAAGTACGTAGATACAAGCCATCTACCTACGAGGTGGAGCTTAATTTCCAACGTCACTTCCCCTGCCATGAGGGTAGGCTAGACATGGTGACTTGTCTCCAAAGAATACGGTAGGGAAAAGGAAAAATAGTAACTCTATGGCAGAGAAATATGGCAAACACCGTCTTAACCAAGTGATGGCTAACATCCCCTGTGATGTCATCTGGCTATCCTGGCCCCCTGACACAACGCAATAAGAAGTGCACTTTACCTCTGCAGGATTCATTCCAAAAAACCATCACCCCGGGCTGATCATGAGAAACACCTCAGATGAACACAGACTGAGAGGCATTCAGCAGGGCACTCGCTCAGTAGTTCTTGAGACTGTCAAGGTCATGAAAAACCAGGAAAGTCTGAGAAGCTGTCACAGACCAGAGGAGACTGGGACACACGGCAGCTAAATGTAACACAGGACCCTGCATCGGATCCTGGAGCAGAAAGGACATCAGTGGAAAAACTCGTAAAGTCCAAATAAGTCTGGGTAACAATCATGCCCAGTGTCAGTGTCTAAGTTTTGATGAATAAGCCACAGTGCTGTAAGATGTTAACAATGAGAGGAACTGGGTGAAAGGTATACACAACTCTGTACTACGTAATTTTTTACAAATCTAAAATTATTCCAAAATAAAAAGTTAATTTTTAGAAAAAGAATCAAAATATATTGAACTAAGGACTAAACTTGAGTGTCACTACATCACAAAAAATCAACCAAGATTTTCATAAATACTGAAGCTTTGACCATCGCATCTCCCTAAAAATTAACATTATTAATTGTAGTTAGAGAAAAGTTTGTTTTTGCTTAAGTAATAAACTAAAGGAATTATTTTTAAACAGCATTTATTTTATTTCTTACCCTTTCATAATGTCTTTTTTTTATGTTCTATAATGTCCTTGATACATTAACACTATTGTGCATTTTATAATGTATAGATAAGTCAACATGCCTATGTTTAGAGAGTACACTCAAATATTTTCACAGGAATATGAGGCTTAAAAAAAGTGTGTCTATCAGTGGTTTGAGTGTATAACCAAACATCACAACAGAAATCAGACCAGAACATCTGGGTTCAGGTTCCAGCTCCACTGCCTACAAGCTGAGGGACTGTGTGCAGATGACTTCGCTTCTCTGGGCCTTGTTTTTCTCATCCATGAAATGGGGATAATAAGAGCAGCTATGTCTCAGGGTGGTTACGTTGGCCCAGTGAGATCATGAATGTGAAAGGCTTTATGAGCAGTAAGTGCTTGATAAAAGGTGAGCAGGGAATTAGACCGAAAGAAGGTGGGCACCCATGGTACTAACGCTGAGAGCTACAATCAAAGCTCAGAAAAGGCACAAAGTGGAGAATTTATTACAAACGGAGGTAACCCAGCTGACTTTCAAATATGGCCCCTTGGTCTTTCCCTGGGCACCCCGGGTGGCTGGATCCCCAGCTGTATCCGGTACCCATTCTGGTCAGTTGGGGCTTTTTGGGCAGCTGAGGTTATGAGGTCACAGAAGCCTGGAGGCAGGGCCTCATATTTTATCTTTTGGTTGAAAACCTTGCTCTAATCAGTTCATTCGGGGGTGCTGGAGACTGGGGGATGAATGTCTACACTAACCAAATTTGAGAAAATTGATTTATGAACCGGTAACGCATCTATCCATTACAATAGCTGATGTGTTTGCCACAGAGAGTGTCATACTTGGCCCACAGGCCAGGGCCCGCTTCCCTTGTCAGTTTGCCCAGTGAATGGGGGATTCGAACGCAGAGTGGGTGAGATCTTCGTCAGGCTGGATCCAAGTCTGCTCTGCGGCCGGAGCGACTTGCCTCACAAATCAGAATTCCTTGGTGTGCTAGACGGAAGCTTCCGTTTCCAGATTCCCTGATGACCATCTCTTTCCGTTGCCATGACAACACTCCTCCATACCATCTAATTTTCACTGTGGGTGACAATTTTGGGGACAAAACGTGACAGAGATGGTGCCTGCTTCTTCTGATGGCTACAGAGGCGTGTTAATCTCATCAGCAACGTCTCTAAACCCCTCCGCAGGGCCCTTTCATTCTGAGAGGCCTTCAGATCTTCTGGACCTGTCTGGGTGAATTTCAATAGCTTCACTCTTGGAAGCGATTGCTGTTGTAATTGTTGTCATTTAAACAAACAAAAAAACAAAAAAACAAAAAACAGCTTAGAGGGTGGCATTTCCCTCACTGGGGCATCGTCACATCCTCCTGACCTCTCCTTCCAGATGTGTCCCGTCTTAAATCTCGGGGCCTTTCTTGAGGCTGTTTGTACTTCCTCTGCGATGAGTAAGACCTGACGCTCGTGTGCACGCGGGCGTTCAGGCACTTCTGTTTCCCGTCTCACGGCTCTGCAGAGATTTGAGCCTGGAACCTACTGCAGAGATTTCCTGCCCAGTGACTTCCTGTGTCAACAAAAGCAGCCCGTCAAGATCCAAACAAAAAAATACAAACGTCTCATGAGGCCCAGTTACACTATGCGTTCCTCCTCGAGGAAGACTGTACATCTTACTCAAAAAGAAGCGTGGTGCCCCAATCTATGATTATTAAGATTCTCATCACAGAAAGTTCTGAACAAAGTTTGGTGTCATTAAAAAAAAAAAAAGTTGGTGCCGCACGGGACACAACCACCTCTTTCATCTAAGTGTTTTGAAAAGAAACGCTACAGAAGTTGTGGATTCCACTGTCAGAAGGAGACTCCTTTGATAGAGGAATGTTTTTAATTATTGAAATACCTTCACAGCCAGAGCTCACCGTGGGTTGGTTTCTAAAAGTATTACGAGAGCCTCGCTGCAGGTAACCGTGTAGCTTGGTCGGAGGCGTTGATTGAACAGCCCGGCATGAGGGAGCGGGTCCGCGTGGGAGTGTGCGTCCTGTGCGGAGAGACGTGCCGCGCTGAGCGTTCGCGGCCCTTTGTCTGCTGGGCTTTCTTCTCTCTCCCTCCGGCCTAACTCCGACTGTTACAAGATCCTAGCCTTCCGCCGACTTCCAGGGCTCAGGTGGGAGGAGCGTCATCCAGCCACAAACCTCTTTCTCTCTCAAAGAATAGCTTCAGACAAAGGAGTGTTTTCCAATCCAAAGGCAATTAGGGTAGCCTTGAGACTCCATGAAAATAGAATTCACGTGTTCCTCCATCCCTCGGGAAAACATTTTCACAGAGAGAGAGGTCATCACCATCCTGGGAATCTTTTTTGACGTCTCTCATTAAAATAAGCACTGAAAGGCTTTAAATGAGGTCAGTGTTGCACAGGCCAAATCTACCAGGCATTCCCTTTAGCTGAGACATCCAGATAAGAACATACACAATTATTCTCTCTCTCTTTTTCTCCTTTCTGTCCTTCCTGTTTCTTTCCAAAATTATTTAGCAGCTACTATGCACAGGCCTTATGCTAGATACTTGGGATGCAGAAATGAGTAAGAAGTGGTCCCTCCCTTAAAATTACAGTCCAACAATGAGGTCACTCATTCATTCACCCAACTACATTCCTACATTCACTCACCTATCACCTACTGAGAGTCTACTACCTGTGCCCTGCGTGGAAGTGACCATAAAATGCTTAGTTGTCTCAGAACATGAGTGGATGCTTGAGGCCACCTGAGTCAAAAACAAAGAGATGATGGATGGTCAGGATCTCAGTTTCTCTACCTGCCTGTTAGATGTAAATAATGATAATAAATAAATATAAGCTTTTAAAAATAATCCACTATCTAGATTTTTTAAATTTAAATATAGTTGATTTAAATTGAAGTGTTAGTTTTAGATTTTTGACATTAAAAAAAACTATGATTAAGATGAAATGTAATGAATTACCTATAAGGTAATAGGAGGCTTTAGCTGAACGAAAACTTAGTAAAATGTTTTATGCCGAAGATAAAAAACTGGAGAAAAGATAGTCTCTGTGCAGTATGTTTAGAAATCTTTCCATTATTGTGCAACTTTCTTGCCTAAAAGATACGTTTCAGCTCTTAGAACTCTTTTATCTGCCTACTTAGACTTGGGAAAAGATTACTTTTTTAACTCTTCCAAATGAAGAATGTCAGTGGTTTTTGAAGCATTTGTCAAATATAGATAAAGCAACATCCTCAGATCAACGAAGATGGAAATTTTCTAACCACATATTAAGAAAAACATTGCATAATTTGTGCCTGGAACTTGAAAAAAACAGATACCGTCATTTGTAAGTGCACCCAACGATGCACATTTTTCATTTTTGTATTTATATATATTTTGTGAGGGATCTTTTCCAGCTAAGTCATTAAAATCAAATATAGAAAAAAACTGAACTTAGAAACTAGACTTTCAAGTAGATGTATCATAAGCCATTAAACCAAAATTTTTAAATATGATGAAGTGTATTGACTAGCTCAATATAGTGACAGCAAAGATTGCTTAACATTAATGAAAGCTTAAAATATCTAATATTAGTAATCATTGCTAATTATTAAACATTAAAATATTCTAAAGGGAATGGAGAAATGTTATAGCCTTAAATGCTTATAGCAGGAAAGAATAAAGGCTGAAAATGTGTGAACTAAGCATGCTGCTTAAGAAGTTAAAAAGAATAGTAAGAAAAAAAAAGAAAATAGAGGGAAGAAAATAGTAAAGATAGTAGAAATTAATATAAGAAAATATTATATACTGGAGTGGGTCAACAAAGCCAAAACTTGGTTATTTGAAAAGACTAATAAAATTGCCAAATCTTTGGCAAGACTGGACAAGAAAAAAAGACAAGGCATTCATAAATAATGTTAGGAACCTAAAAGGAGACATGACAATAGTTGCAGAAGAGATTTAAAATACTATGTAATAATATTATGTACAACTTTATGCCAACAAATTTCAAAATCATAAGGGAAATTACTAACTACACAAATTACTAGAAAAATTTAAATGATCAAAGTTGGCTCAAGAAAAATCAGAAAATCATAATGGTTCTATGTACATTAAAGAAATTGAATCATAAAAGAAATCATTAAAGAAACTGAATTCATAAAAGAAAGTTAAGTAATTCAAAATCTTACTTCAAAGAAAATACTAGACACATTGTTTTACTGTCTAGTTCTACCAAACATTCAAAGATTAAAAATTCCAATTCTCATAATATTTTCAGACTATAGAAAAATGCAGACTAATCCCAAATTCATATCATGACGCTAGTCTAACTTTAATACCCAAACTTGATCAGGACAACAGGAGAAAAAAAAGTATTGGCTAATATCACTCAGGAACATAGATACAAAAATCCTAAACAAAATATTAGCAAACTATACCTAGTAATGTATGAAAAATATAATATATTATGACCAAGTCAGATTTATTCTAGGAATGTAAGTTGGGGTCAATATGAAAAAGTCAGGTGATATAACAAAAGAGGAAAATGTATCTTCTTAGAACATGCAGGAAAAATTCAATAAAATCCAGTAACTATTCAGAATTATAAAACAAACACCTAACCAACTAGAAATAGAAGAGAATGTCTTTAATCTGATTATAGTATACACACGCATGCACACGCGCACAGAAAACATAATCAATCATGAAACATTAAAAGCACACCTTTTAATCATGAAAAAGATAAGGATTCTCATGCAACACTTGAAGGTCCTAGCCAACAGATTTGATTTTTTTTTCATTAAAAGGATTGGAAAAGGGAAAATAAAATGGCTATTCAGAGATGATATAATTGTACATAGAGAACCCAAAGTTTCCTCTGTACAGCACAGGGAACTATATTCAATATCTTATAGTAACCTATAATGAAAAAGAATATGAAAATAAATATATGTATATATATGTATGACTGAAATATTATGCCATACACCAGAAACTGACACATTGTAACTGACTATACTTCATTTAAAAAAAAACTGGATATGCTAGAAGTTTAAAAAAAAAGATCCAAAGAAATTTATAAATTATTAGAAGTAAAATGAGATTAGTAAGATTCCCAAAATACTAAATTAATATACCAAGGCAACTGGATTTCTTTTCATCCACAAAATTAAAAAAATACCATTAAAAACAAAACCATTAGTAACAAAAAAATATAAAATATCTAGGAACAAGTCCAACAAAAGATGTGCAAGACTTATATGTAGAAAATCATAAAACTTTAAAAAAATATTAAATAACACTTTCTTAAAGATAAAGAGGTAGATGTTTAAAGATTTAAACACTCAATATTTAGGACATAAATCCCCCTCCCAAATGATTTATGGAGTCAATGCAAATCCAACCAAAATCCAAAGAGGATTCATCATGGAACTCAACACAATGATAACTAAAATTTATGAAGTCCAAACAGTCAAGAGTATAGCCAAGATGTTCATGAAAAATAAAAGGAAGGGAGGGAGGGATTGGCCCTACCAGAGCTCAAGACTTATTGTAAAGCTGCAGTAATTTAAACAGTGACATACAGGTGTAGCAGCAGACAAACTTAGTACACACGGGAGACTGGTGCAACCACTTAATCTATGATGCTGGAACTGTTATCCAAATGGAGCAAAAGGAAAATGGACCCCACTTTACCCCATTCAAGATAGGTTAAGAAGCTTAAATGTGAAAGATAAAACGCTGAAACTTTTAGTGGAAAATATACCAAATTAAAGTAGGAACAGATTTCTCAAACAACACATTAAACAGCACTGACCATAAAGGAAAATCTTGGAAAATTCAACTCTAGTATAAGTTAAAATTTTGATAGTCAAAAGATACCGCAGAGTAAACAAGCCTGACATTTTTGGGAGAAGACTTTTAGAAACATATACCGTGTATTGTTTCTATTAGCTATGGTATAGCAAACTACTCCAAAACTTGCTGGCTGGAGACAATTATTTCATTGCCCGTGATTCTGCAGGTCAGGAATTCAGGCTGAGCTCAGATGGCCAGTTCTTCTGCTTCCAGAGGCAGCAGCTGAGGTCACACGTGCCTCCAGCTGGGAGCTTGGCTGGGGCTAGAGCTTCCAAGACAGCTTCACACATGTGTTCAGCATATGAGCTGAGGTGGTTGGAAAGGCCAGGGGGGGCCTGGGCCTCCCTTTCCCCTAAGCGGTCTTTCACCCTGAAGAACCTCTCTCTCTCTTTCCGTGTGGCCTCTCTCTCCAGCAAGAGAGCTGGAACTTTTAGGAGTCAGCGGGCTTCCAACAGGGTGAAGTGGAAGCTGTAAGGTCTATAGGACTGGGCCCTGAGGTCACACAGCATCACTGCCGCCCTTGTCTGTTGATCAAAGTAAGACCCAGAGTCAGCACAGACCCACAAGGAGGAGATTGAGATCCCAGCTCCTGATGAAGGAGGCTGTGCCTACAGGGATGGGAGCAACGGCTGGTGGCTGTCTTTGCAGACATTCTATGCTATGCACCAATGAAGCTTTAGTATCCAAAATATGTAAAGAACTCCTATGAATCATCAAGAAAAAGACAAAAAAATTAAAAAAAGGTGAAAACACAGACATTCATAAAAGAGAAAACATGAGTGACCCACAAACATTTGAAAAGATGCTTTCTCTCATTAACAGAGGAAAAACATTAAACTTACAAAAAGGACAAAACTTCAAAAGTCAAGCAAGGCCACTTGCAGCAGCATGGATGAAACTAGAGATTATCACACTAAGTGAAGTAAGTCAGACAGAGAAAGACAAATATGTGATATCACTTATATGTGCAATCTAAAAATATGATAGACATGAACTTATTTACAAAACAGAAACAGTCTCACAGACACAGAAAACCAATTTATGGTTGCCAAAGGGGAAGGAAGCAGGGAAGGATAAATTAGGTGTTTGGGATTAGCAGATACAAACTACTATATATAAAGTAGATAAGCAACAAAGTCCTATTGTACAGCACAGGGAACTTTATTCAAAATCTTGTACTAACCTATAATGGGAAAGAATCTGAAAAAGAATATATACATGTGTAACTGAATCACTTTGCTGTACACCTGAAACTAACACAACACTGTAAATCAACTATACTTCAATTTAAAAAAAAGTCAGACAAGACCAAGTATTGATGGGAACTATTTTATAGAGATAGCAGGAATGTAAAATGATACACTGCTTTAGAAAGCAATTTTTGCATCACCTAATAAAGATGAATATGTGTACATAAGCAATTCCACTCTTGGGGGAAATTCTTGAACATATGCCCTGAAGACCAGTACAAGAACATTCTTAGGAGCATTTTTTGGGGTGGGAAATCACTAGGAACAACCCAAATATCAATCAACAATAGGATGGATAAATAAATTGTAGTAGATTCGTATCATGAAATGCTATTATGCAGGGAGACGAATGAGCTACAGCTAGACATGTCTCAACACGAATCAAAATCGAAAACATAATGTTGAAGTGGAAAAAGTCAGAGAAGAACATTTCAGTGTGATTCTGTTTACATGAAAAGTTCACAAATAGGCAAAATGAAACAATATATTGTTTAGAGGTCTAAATTTATATATGGTGAATACACACAAACTCACAGAGCTATGATTAGCCCAAATTTCAGGACAGATGGTAACTGGAGGAGACAGGGAGAAGAAACCAGCAAGGTATTTCAAAAACACTGGTAATGTTCTTTCTCTGTCTTTCTGGAGCTCAATCGTGGCCACATGGGTGTTTGTAATACTGTTCTAATGTTTTTAATTCTAATATTATATGTGACATAGACATGTTGCAAAAATAATGCTTTTTTAAGTGGCAAATGGCCTTACAATAAATTGCTAACTGAGAACAAACACTGATGATAACGAACATAAAAAGAATACGTTATTAAATATGGCCAGGTAGTCAGGTTGGGGGCATCAGACTGTCATGGGAATCAAATCTTTCTTAGTTCATACTGAACTATTTATAGATGAAATATCTGGGATTAGTTTCAAAATAACCTCCAGATGGGGGTGAGGATGAAACAGTATCACCACGAGTCATCGTTGAAGCTGGGTGATGTGCACCTGGGAGTTCATTTATACTGTGCTCCCCTCTATTGTGTGTGCCTGACGGGGAGGATGAAAGGGAGGAAGAAGGGGGTGGAGAAATCTCACAGAAGAGAACTGAAACTGAGAGAGTGTTTACTGATTTTCTGAGCCTTGAGCCTTCCTTGCTATAAAGAATAAAACATAGAAGAGATTAAAAAGGAAGGAGTGGTGGGGAGGGTACAGCTCAGTGGAAGTGTGCGTGCTTAGCATGCGTGAGGTCCTAGGTTCAATTCCCAGTACCTCCTCTGAAAATAAATAAATAAACCTAATTACCTTCTCCCCACCCAACCCAAAAAAAAAAAAAAAAAAAAAGAAAAGGAAGAGGGACTTGCCAGTTCTTTATACCTGAGGAAGAGGCTATCTCCTGTCCTGCATGGTCTTGCAGTGAACCTGGGCCTTTGGGCTGGGTAGAAAATATGCCTAAAGGAATGAAATGCTGTGGTCAACCTGGGGTCTGCACCAGCCATCAGCCGCCTGCCTTGGGCGGTCGACAACAGGAAACCCATACCTCCCCTAGACCATCCCATTCCACAACTCCGACCCTCATTCCAGGGCTTTCGTGGCTCATGCCTGCCACCCTAGTGCCTCCACGGGGCTCTGACCATCCCCAGCCCCCACCCCTCACACCCACACCCCCAACGCCCTGTGCTCCAGCAGGTAGACCACCTGTTCACTTCCCTGCTTCTACCCCTTTGTGGGTGTGATTCCCTCCTTCTAAAAGTCTTCTGCTTCTGGGCAACTCGCAGCCACCCTGACAGGTTGGGCTCGACTGGGGCCTCTGCCCGCTCCCTGGCTGCGGGCAGAGGGCTACAAGTATTTACAACAATCCTGGCTCCTTCCACCCTGCTGAACTGCCCCTCACTGAGTCTTCCACAATTGTGGAAGGCACCTTCTTTGTATTTCTATGGCCATCGTTATACGTAGAGAAATCATCTCCAAAAAGCACACATTTGCCATTGAAAAGATTGTGGAAGGTATCAGGGGAAGGTCGGTGTGTGCACCAGGGGATGTTGGAACTTAATCCTAGTTTTGCTCTTCTTGGTTTTCTGGAATTGCCCACTGCTGTGACTTACATGGAGTCAGCCTAGAGAAGCTTCTGCTGAAATAAAGGCCCATGGTGGATGCCTTCCTCACCCTTGGTCCCTGCTTCACATTAAACGGCCTCTCTCGCCAATACCTGCCTTCTGCACAGCCAAGCCAAACCCCAGGAGAGCCAGGTATGGGGGAGATGCCAGAGCAGGTACTGGTTTTTAGAAAGTTACAATACTAATGCCCTTCTTAGAAGAAAAGAGATATCTGGCTTATTAACTATTAAACCACTCAAAAAAAAAAAAGAGGCAAGCTATATTACATCACGAAATCTATGCTAAGACAAAGCAGGACGCTCTTGAACTGGAGTTAGTTCCCCTGCTCCGCTTTAGAAGCCCCACGTTTATTAATCCTGGGAGAACAGTGCTGGCTGTAGCCAGACTTGGCAATTTTAAACATCTGTCATTTCTACAGTATCTGTTTTTATTTAGTGACGTTATGTATTTTTATCCAGCCCTGTTCTATTTCGCACATGACATTTTAGTGCATGTTCAATGTTTTGGATCGTATCTATGGTACAGAGGGCAGTCACTTTAATTTATGGGCAATCCCAATTGTCGCTTCCCCTAAACAGCAATGGAATTTTTCAATATCCTCAGAATAAATCCCTCCTCTGGAGCAGTAAACATAATATGACAGTGTGTCAACCACGGATTTGTTTCAAGATTATTTACTTACAATTCAACAACACTGCCGGCCCACAGACTGCCGCGTCAGCAAAAGCTGCATTGTTTGAAGTAGCTCAGGGAAACAGCCAGGGTTTCAGAATCCAAAGAATGCAGTTTTCCTAAATACCTCAGGATTACAAGATGCTATAGAACTAATACATTTGCTCCTTAAAATAGTCCAGAAGGAATCCTTAATGTTTGAAAGTGTAGGTTATTGATGGGGAGCGAGAATGCAGCTTTGTCCCTTAGGTTCACGAAACAAATATCATGAGTGACTTTTTTCCTCTTTTTTCTCCCTATGATTATTTTTCAAGGATAAATTCCTGAGGTGGATAATGTTTTGGAAGGGACGGAAATGATGATGAAATAAAGAGCGATTATCTTCAAGAACCCACTTCAGTGCAATCTTTTAAGCAGCACATGTTTACATGACGCTGATCCCTGTTTCCCAGGACGGCGGGCTGGGCGAGCTGCTCCACCAGTGAGGCGATTCGGAGCCTGCTCTGTGGTGTACCTGTCTGGTCACCTAGGAGCAGAATGGAGCAGAACATTCTGCCCCTGGTTTATTGTTCACATTCAGGCAGTCATCAAATCTAACCTACATCTCATTATCTTTCATCTGTTTTAAAGCACTTTCCCATCTGCAGTCTAATCTCATTTTTCTCACCACTACCCAGATAAAGGTGTTATTACTTTCACCATTTCACAAATGAGGAAATTTATGCCCAGAAGACATAAGCAACGTGCTTAAGTTCACATGGAAAATGGATGGAAGACCGTGGACAAAAATTCAGGTTCCACCTCTCTGGTCTATCCATGATGTATGTAATTGTGCAAATTCAAATTTGTCTACGAGAAATAGCCACAGGAAGCACAGGAAGAAAAAGCCACTTCACCCATAGTGATGGGTTTTTCTCCTGGGAGCGTGGCAACTCCGAATAGAGATGTCGCTTCTCAGCCTCTCTTGCAACTACCTGTGGCCCACGGAGTGTGAGCAGAAGGGATGGGGGCAACTTTGGGCTCATAGAAGGACTACATGCTCCGCTCTCCACAGAGCAGAATCTGATGCTATAGCTCGACTGCAGGTTTACTCAGGAAGTGATTTCAGGGAGCAGCAGTGAGGTGACAAGGAGGAGGGTGACGAGGAAGCAGGGACTTACTGAGTTGGCCGCATAGGTGACTGGCGCTCAGGCCCAGGGACCTTATGATGGGGAGACACAAAGGGGGAAATATGATTGATACTCGTCTGTCTGCCATTGGCCATAGTCCACAGTCTCCTACGCCACCAGGTTGCACTTGCTGGATGTCCCAGAAGCCCCAGAACAGAAAGCAGGGAGCTTGGAGTCTAGGCTAAGAGGAGGCATTGCCAGGTTGCAGCTGTGCAAAACTGTGCAGACTGCACAGCTGTGGGCACCCCAGTGGCGGTTAGGTGGGGCTGAGAGGATGTGACGAGGTGCTCAAGACGGCACGATACATCCCCCTTCCTCCTGGCTGAGATGCTGGTGGGGAGCTGTCTCAGACAGTGAAACAGAGCAAACCACCCGGAGGGCTGAGCAATGATACTGGGGGAGCTTAGCGCCCTGGGAATGTCTGAGTAGCCATGTGAACTTGTGCAAAAGAGAGAGAAATAAATATCTTTTATTGAAGTTACTGTTATTTAGGGAGCTAAGATGAGTCTGATAGTCATAAGCTGTAAACATCAAACTGAAGGGATCTGGTTAGACAGTAAATAAAAATTTCAGGTGTCAGGAAACAGTTGGCAGACCCAGAGTCTACATGACAGTGACATTGAGAAGCTCACCACCATGTGGCTCGTGACTCCAAAGATCAGGTCCAACTAGTTAGCACTGAATTACTGAATTCACTGGGTGGTGTTGCCCTCCAAACACAGCCCCGCCGAATACTTTATTAAATAAACACATTCTTGCCTTGGCAAAGTGTATTTTAAGCTGAAACAATGCAAGCACGGGAATTTTTTATTTTACAAATATGATTATTTTATATCACCGATCACACCAATTCTTAAGGAGAATGAAATAGCCTATACGACACAAGCACATCCCTACTGAATAATTAAACTTCGTAGCTAATAGCTAATAACTGACCAAACTCAACGGAGGCTTGAGTAGGACGTTCCTTCCCAGTGCTTAAAGTGATGTAAAGGGAAGTTTGTGCCACATTGTGAAGGAGGAGCTCAGGACAGATAGGGACAAAGTGGGGCAACTTGACCCAAGTGGCATAACCTGAAAGTGGCAGAGCTGGGATCTGAACCCAGGTTTGTTTGCTCAAAAGCCCACTGAAGAAAGCTGTGAGCTCGGATATTCTCAGAGACTTTAGAAAGTCTAAAATAAGTAGTTCAGCTGCCTTGTGCTTACAAGGCAGGGATAGGGTGGGGTGAGGTGAGCTGGGGTAGGGCAGGGTTGGGGTGGGGACTGTAAGGGAGGAGCCCCAGAACTGAGGTGAGAAGATGAGCTGAGTCCCCACACTGCTCCCTGCCTGCGGTGTGAACAGGAAAATGGTTGAGAGTCTCTGACCTCAGGTGCTTCACTGAAAAAATGGCAATAATAAAATGTATGACATAAGCTTTTTGAGAAGTGAAACAAGGTAGTATATGTGTATATAGAAGTGCTTTGTATGATAATCTTTAGGTCTGACCTAATGGCACTACTTCATTCTTTTTTATGGCTGAGTAATAGTCCATTGTATATATGCACTACCTCTTCTTAAACCAGTCATCTGTTGATGGGCACTTAGGTTGCTTCCATGTTTTGGCTGTTGTAAATAGTGCTGCTATGAACATGAGGGTGCAAGTGTTTTAGAATTAGAGTTTTCTCTGGATATATGCCCAGGAGTGGAATTGCTGGATCATATAGTAACTCTGTTTTTAATTTTTTAAGGAACCTGCATACTGTTCTCCATAGTGGCTGTACCAATTTACATTCCCACAAACAGTGAAGGAGGGTTCTCTTTTCTCCACACCCTCTCCAGCATTTATTATGTATAGACTTTTTGAAGATGGCCATTCTGACTAGTGTGAGGTGATACCTCATCGTAGTTTTGATTTGCATTTCTCTGATAATTAGCAATGTTGAGCATCTTTTCATGTGCCTGTTGGCCATCTGTATGCCTTCTAAGTGAAGTAAGTCAGACAGAGAAATGCAAGTATCATATGATATCATTTATATGTGGAATCTAAAAAAATGATACAGATGAACTTATTTATAAACAGAAGCAGACTCACAGACATGGAAAACAAGCTTAAGGTTACCAAAGGGGAAAGGGGGGAAGGGGTAAATTGGGGATTTAGGATTAAGAGATACACACTACTATATGTAAAACAGATAAACAATAGGACCTACTGCATAGCACAGGGAACTGCATTCAAAGTCTGGCAATAACCTATAATGAGAAAGAATCTAAAAATATATATATATTCTTTTAATTCATTCTTTTAACATATATATTACTGAATCACTTTGCTGTATACCTAAAACTGACACAACATTGTAAATCGACTGTACTTCAACAACAAAAATTAATTAAAATTAAATTAAGTTATTTAAAAAAGAAGTGCTTTGTAAACCATAAAGCGCTAAAGTTTCTGAGCATTTACGGTGGACCAGACGTCCTGTTAAACACCATACGAGGATTATCTTATTTAATCACCACTGCAATCCTGTGGGAAACTGCTTTTCCAGCCCATTTTACCGGACTTTGAAGCTTCACCTGCCTGAGGCCGTGGGACCAGTGGTGGGCAGGCTGGTGCTCAGAGGCGGATGCCCGGGGCTCCGGGCCCCTCTCAAGCCCCTGCCCACACAGCTGCCCGCGCACCTGGGCCGCGTGCTCAGCATCTATGCGGTTACGTACCACTGACATAACACAGACGGCTTGTCTCAGATTATAGCGTCCCCTAGAGCAGCAGCATCCCTGGTTTTCCCCTGCTGGGGTTGCCCTGGGCTCCGGGGAGGTGGCACGAACACAGTCAGGGAGGAGCCATCTCTCTGCCCGTGAGCTGCTTTTCACTAAGATGAAGAATACAATTTCTGAACATGGTCTCAATCTTATTCCATTTATCTGGACTTTAATCCCAGTCTTGTACATGTATGGAGTGCCCACATGAGAATAAATTCAAATGTATTTGTTTTCGTGCATTCTAAATGAATCCGAATGATTAGGATTCTTCCCTAAGGCATGCTTCCCCATATTTTGAACATGTAAGTATGAAATAGTTTATGTTTTGGTCTCTACAATTTGACTATGTTGGGAAATTAGGATGTTCACAGTTTTAAAGCAGAAAGAGAAGCTAAATAATGTCTCTCAATTTCTTAGGATTCACTAAATAGTCACGATTTTGCTAAATTCACAAAGACAGGTCTGCAGTGAGATACGTATCCTCGCCTTTTTCAGCCCAACTTGGTCGATGAGTTTGAAGTGTGAGTTTACATCTGAGAGCCAGCTTTCTCCCCTTGCCTCATTCCCATCTGTTATCCTTAAACTATTATTCTAAGTGCCTGTATGAAATCCGCTCTCAGAGAAAGTGGGGAGCTTTAAAATGAACTAACTATGGGCTCCCACTAACACACCTAAGCCTGAAATCTCCCTGGCAGACAAACACTTTGCGTGAGGAGTAACTGAAACAAATACCATGGGGAAACGACCTTGTGTCCATGCTAAGTTTTGTCCCACGCACAGCACTCAGGGCAAAATCAACTCTCATCAATACCAGAAGGGAAAAAACAACATGGATTTCAGATAAGAATGATTCAGGATTTGGAAAGGACTTTGTAGATGCAAAGCAGCAAACGCAGAAGATGAAGGAAAGGAGCAGGACCAGTCATTCCTGGCGGGGAGCCCACCGAGTTTCAATAGATGTTTTCACCGGCATCTGAACGAGAAACCTCCATGAGGCTGGTCAGTTGCCAGCTGGGAAGGATGAGGGGGGACACCATCTCCTCCTGCCCTGAGTGCACCCTTTTCCCACTTAGAGGCTTAGCAGGAGGGAGCTGTAATATGGTTTCTTGTTGATGAAGGGGTTCCTAGTTGCTGCTTCAGAGGAGATGAACATGTCCTATTGGTTTCCTTTGATGTTTTGTTTGCTGACACGACTGCTAAACTTTGAAATGCAGTAGTACTGTAATTTATTGTTCCAATGCATATTGCAGTCATGGAACTGAGTTTTAGTCGAAATCCACATCTCGGAATTTTTTGATGCAGAGCCTTGCTTCATAAAAGGCATGTTTTCTCTACCATCGACTGTCACTTTCAGTTGCTTTCCTCAGTTCCCAATGAGCTGGGGAGCTGACTTCTGATAAGAGTTGTGTCATACGTGGGAGGGGGCACAGTCCCCAGCTATCCTGCTCCCTCTCGGTGCCAAGGACGGGACCCCAGGTGTAGCCTCAAGGACCGTACCTGGATCAGCCCCACTGCCCATCAGGCCCTCTGTTTGCAAAGGGATGCTGGTGGAAAAGGACGAGGATGTAGCAGGCACAGTGGCTGCTCTCCTTCCAAGCTGGTCAGGAGAGAAAATCAAACAGTTCATTGCTACATCTGCAGTATGGGCTGCTCCCATAGCACGGTCTGGCCCTCGGTAAGGAGGTGTGTGCTGGGCCAAAGGAACCGGGCATGACATGGCTCTGAGCCACAATTCAGTTTTCCCTTCGTCTCTGTCCTTTCCTCTGAGAAGTGTCCCTATTACATGAATGCCAGCAGAAGTGGCCGATACAAGGTCTGGACAAACACCACGAGCCCACAAGCCAAGTTCTGCCTGACCTGTTTTCCACAAGACCTGTTTTCTTGGGCTTGCACAGTTACTTTGTTTGTTTTGGGTTTTTTTTTTTTCATTTGAATTTCAATGTCTTTTAAAAGGCCACAAACTCTCCAGGTCACTGCTAATCCCTAAATACGCCCTCCACATGCAGGCTACTTGGTTCATTCTGAGTCACTCACATCCCTGCGGGCTTTTGACCTTTTCCACCTCTGGTGAGCAGAAAATTCTCCTTAGTTAACAGAGGAGTCAGCTTTAGATGCTGAAGTCTCAGGGGTCCTGGAGAGAAGGAGAGAAGGTGGATCAAAAAGTAAAGCAATAGCTTAGTCTGTGAGTTATTTTAAAAATCCAAGTAAGCCACTCCTGGTCCTCTTGGTTCCGCATTTTCTGTTGTGCACCTGAACTTGGGGGCCCTCCGCAAACTGCCTGCAGGGCAGTTAACCACTGGGTCATAAATCCCATGAGGTTCTGCTTTGAGTTTATGTGAACATGGATGTGCCTTTTCTCAGCTTGTTTCAATCAAAGCAGTGCTTACAGTGGGCTGACCTGGGCCCTGGGAAGAGAGGGCATCATTCTTTCAGTGGATGCATTTCATCTCACTCCACCTCTCAAGTTCCAAGTGCCCCGAAGATTCATTCATCTTCCTCCTTCTCCTCCTCACACTTTTCCTTCCTCCTTTTTCTTCTTCCATGTCCATATCCAAACGATGTATAAGTGGAGAGGCTCTTGTTTGGGTAGGAGGGGGAAACATTGTCGATCTTTATTTTTTCACCGAAAACTTCATATTAGATCCAAGTTTGCTAAAGTTCTCCTAGCCCCTGGTCATGTCCTTGAGGTAAAATTAAAGTCACTAAATAAGCACAGTGCGTTTTTTTTTTTTTTTTCGTTTTTGGAAGGAATCAAATTTGCTCAATGGTCAGTCATTTAAAACTATACTGGAACTAGCAAATGTGCAATGAAACAGAAAGCAAAATTCACTTTTTTCAAAGACAAAACACAGGATTTTAAAGACATTTCATTCTTGATGTAGCCTCCTTCCAAATGTTTCCCTGGATCCCAAGGGAGTGCTTTAAATCTCCTTTGCTTTTAGGAGAATCTGGGTGAAAGTTTGAGAAGCAGTGTGAGATTCTGGTAAATTCTTTTCTAAGACACAGTCTGCTTTTGTATCTGAGAGGAGTATTTCCCTATTTGTGGGGTTCATAGAATGAGAAATTATGTAGCCCTTGGCTGGACACTTAACTCTGTTCCTGGGCTTGCCAAAAAGGCGGAGGTTGAGTCACTGGACTGGACTTCACATTCCCGCTCTGAGACCACCGGGATTGTAAAACTGCTGTGCTGAGTCCATTTCTTGTAAATGGATCCACATAGTCACGAATAAATAGTTTAGTTCTGTTACTGTTGGTTTTGGAGGCAGCCTCCCCCCTCTCCGTTATCCTGCTCATGCAGAAGTGTGAAGCACTTGCATTTTCTCTGCTCTGCATTTGTTGGAAAGTAAACAGGCAGCAATAAAGAAACTTTATTATGCATGTTTTCTGCCTTGGGTGGCACCTGGAATTTGCTGAATCTGCTGCACGCAACTTAAATTTTAAAAGGCTCCTGAGCCTCACCTTTTTCACGCCGCTGTGCAAGTCAAATGGAAAACCAAATAATTCGAATAAGCAAGCTGCGTGGGTCCTTTCTCTTACTCTCAACTGACACCAGACCCTGCTGTGGAATTCCAGCACCTCTCCCCCCACCCCATCCAGCTGTTAAGCTTCCATGAACCAGATTTAAACAACCATCTCCTCCCCTCTCCCCTCTCAGACCATCAGCAACTGCTTTAGCATGTTACCTAGGACATCAGGGTACAAAACATGTTCAGTGCAGAAACGAAAGCAAACCAAACGGCTCATAACCCTCGACTTTCCAGAACATCTCATTTACTTTGTGTCTAATTTGAACTTGAAAAGTGTCTTTAAAGCAATGAAGCTGATTTTCACAAGCATTTTATGGCCTCTCTCGAATGCCAACCCAAAACACTTTGCCCAGACTGCTTCCCACTAACTTGTACCCAGAGGGGATGGGGTGACGCAGGATTGAAGAACAAATGTAAATTCCAAACATATTGCTCTGTCTCTCAGTGACTCACTCCTGAAGGGGACCCTGTCTGAGATCCTACAGAATCTTGTTAAATCTTTCCAGGAAAGATGCTTAATTATTGTTAGGTTTAGGAAGAAAATCAATATTCTATCTTTCCAGTGATACTGTGTTTTGGTAATAATCTCAACTTTTGGAGCCGGCAGTGTGGTGGTGAATGAAGCTTTGGCATTGGACTCAGACAGGCCAAGGTTTAAATCCCAGAGCCACCGTTTATTGGCTGTGCACCGTTGGATATGTGGCATACCCTCCTGGGACTCATTTTTTTTTCCATCTGCAAAATGAGAAATGATGACAAGGATTAAACGAGACAGCAGTTGACGGGAACAAGCCCAGTGCTAGGTACACAATCAATGTAAGTTTTCCTTCTTTTTAAAAATCAGATCACAGACTATGAACATAAAGTAACTCCCCACCAAGAGTTGACTCTGGCCGAGGGCGTGGTTTTCTGCTAAGGGAGCTCTTGGTGGCCCTTAGTTGTGACTGCTGATTGCACACATCTGGAAACTATGACAACCGTTTTGCTTTGAGCTCAGCTTGGCCCAAATGTAGCTCTATATAAAGCAGCCTCTATCCTTCACTTTTTCCTAACATATCAGAGCTTGGCTTGAATTTGGGCAGAGCAGTGGGTGTCAAAAGAAATGCACAATGTCTGGGAGGAATTCAGATTCAACTAACAATCACCCAGCCCTATGTGGCCCCTGTAGCAGCTCCTTGAGTAACTGTCCCTGGCGCAGTTCATTAAACACGCACAGTAGTACTATTAGGAAGCTGTATCGTGCCTACTTTGCAGATGTATTGACTGAGTCTGGGAGATTAGGTGACTTTCTCAAGGTCACAGAAATAATAAGGCTTGGGAGAAGAGCCCAGGCTTTTTGACCTGATTAAGAAAGCAAGAAGATTGGCAGGGTTGGATGACGGGCATTGTAGTGTCTACTTACCAAAGCCTACTTTGAGTTGACACCATCTATGCCAAGTGCTGGGAAGGGTGGGTGTTGGGAGGGATGTCCCAGGTAAGTTTTCCTGGATCTTTAGAAACCCTGTGCCCAGGCCCTCTGTCCACTGCGTCACATGTCGACTGGGGCAGGTAGTGAGATCTGGCTAATTAAACATGTCATGTAAACAATATCTGATCACTAATTTTAAATCAATTTGTAAAACACTCCTAGCATAATTTAATCATTTGGGGGGTTTGTTTATTTTGACAATTCAGAAGTATTTTAAGCCCAGCATTAATTGTCCTTCATTCAACCAATATTTATTAATCTACTCAATATATGTCAAGCACTGTTCCAGATGCTTAGGATACAAAAAATTTTTCAATTTAAACTCTCCAAAATGCCCTCTCTTGTAACTGACCCAGTAGTGATAAATTGAGATTTTTTTTTTTGAAAGAATGCTTTAAAATGTCAGCTTTCTGGGTGTTGTTTTGTTTTAATGGTTTAAAAAAATACAGAGCAATTCTAAACACAATTCTTTTATGGGCTTACTTGATGAAGTTGTTCTTTCTTTTCACCTGAAAAGCTTCCATTTGCCTCTTGAGCCTTTGTTCTCAGGAGGCAATTTTGAGTTCCAGCCTGCCCTGCCTTACCTCATCCAAGCAGGGCAGTCAGAGTGTGGGTTTCTGCACAGCCCCCACTGCATGACAAACGGCGAGAGCAGTATGCTGGTAGAGTTTTAATAAAATACCAGACTATCACAATGCAGTATTTCAGTCCCCCTCTCTCCAAATCAAAGTGTACTGAATGACATGCTGACCATTACTCACGTGCAATTATCCTAAGCATGTAAAATCAAAACATTGAAAATAAATCTTACATTTGGATATTGCGTTTCACATTTCAGTGTATGCCAAATATGCTAGTGAAGTTTTTATTGTTGAGGAGTGTAATGTCAGGAGACAAACTCCTACAAACTTTATACATAACTTTTTCAATTTTATCTGTTTTTCATTTATGTCACATTGTGTGACTTTTAATAGTCTCTCCTCCTTTCCCCCCACATTTTATGACAACGGATCAAACTCAATCTTGATTATCCTAAATGTACCCTTAGGTAACCTCAGACCAAGAGGGGTTTTTTGTTTTAATTAGTATGTAAAAGGAGAGGGGAAGAACCCCCAAATTACCCTATAAACCGGGTCCCATGGATTCTGACAAATGGCCTGGAAGGAACACATGCCAGGACGTTACAGAAGACAATTGTGGTTACAGGCAGTTCTCGCCAGCTCGTGTCTCAGCTCATGGAAACTGGGTAATAGCCGAGGGAACTGTGGATTTTAACGTGCAGGACATCTCGGAGATGCCGCGGGCTTAGGGAGCGCAGGAGGGCCGCGGCTGGGAATGCTGAGCCGAGGCCCCGCGCGCGCGTTCCAGGAGGGGGCGCCCCAGCGCAAGCGCGGTGACAGCGAGCGTTAAGGTAACAACTGCCACCGCCGGAGGATGGCTTCCAGCTTCAAGAAGCCAAACGTGGCCTCCACCAGCCACCACCAGAAAAGAAAAGTGGGGCCTAAGCCTGAACTCACCGAAGATCAGAAGCAAGAAGTTCGCGAAGCTTTTGACCTCTTCGATGCTGACGGAAGCGGCACCATCGACGTGAGGGAGCTGAAGGTGGCCATGAGAGCGCTGGGCTTCGAACCCAAGAAGGAGGAGATGAAGAGGATGATCTCCGAGGTAGACAAGGAGGGCACAGGGAAGATCAGCTTCAATGACTTCTTGGCCGTGATGACTCAGAAGATGGCCGAGAAAGACACCAAAGAAGAAATCCTGAAGGCTTTCAGGCTCTTTGATGATGATGAAACCGGGAAGATCTCTTTTAAAAACCTCAAGCGTGTGGCCAACGAGTTGGGGGAAAACCTCACTGATGAGGAGCTGCAGGAAATGATTGACGAAGCCGATCGGGATGGAGACGGCGAAGTCAACGAGGAAGAGTTTCTTCGGATCATGAAAAAGACCAGCCTCTATTAAAATCAGTTTCTCCTGTAAGCAAGCATGTGTAGAGAAGTCGAGTGACTTGCTGGGTTCCCTGCTTCTGTTTTGTGAAACCTTGAGTTAAAGGACAACACTGTCTCTCCTCTTACCCCCAATTTGTCCAGATAGTTCTATTTCTAAATCGCTTGCTCAATTATAGAGTTTTAAAGATGCTTTTGACGTGAATTTTGGTTTTTAATTCCCAAGAGCAGACCTAGAGTAGTTTAGGTTGAATCAAGCATCCAGAAACTTTGGTCCACCCACCATTTGCCCTGCCTTGATGGCCAGCCATTAAACTGAAGGCAAGTTGGCTTCTTGGGACAAACAGCCATGTGGGTCCCTTGTCACTTCTTGGGTCGTCTTAAATTATCTTGCCTCATATATGACTCCTTAAATTCAAGTCATTGTTCTCACTTGATGAGGTGGAATTGCCGGCCGGTCATCCTAGCCATTGCTTTTCACTCGACTGAATAGTGGTTTGAAGGAAAACAGCAAAGCCATTTATTGAGCTCAGGAAAGATACTGTTCTAAAGTATAGGCTGGCCTTTGGCTGGTGTTAAATGGTGCAACTTAGACTATTCTCTGCCTTTAACACATGCAGATGACTCTTCATTTGTGTGCACATTATCTCCTGTGGGTTATCTGGGGGCCAGAGTGTATTCTTGAGTTACAGAATAAAAACAGAATTTGATATTGGCCCAAGCAAAGTCTAATTTGCTTAAGAGATTAAGCCAACTAATGATTTTGAGTAAATATTTACACATGTAAGATCTTAGTTTAGGAAATTGTAAAAAAAAATATCTGTAATACATTTTAAACTACTTATCTGTCCTTGGAAAGATCAACTAGTGTTTCAGTTGTTAGATTAACTACACTAAACCTTGGTCACTTTATTACTGCTTTATTACAAGCCACTGTCTGCCTTCTAATTCTGAGAACATCTGGGTTTCTTATATTTAATTATCCCCCTTCTGGTATATAGTTGGTGCCAGAGTGTTAGGGGTATAAGTTGTTCTGTGTTTTACGATCCCAAGAAGCTGTTCACTGCAGCTGTATGTGTGCTGATACTACTTGTTCTCTGTTATAAATTAAGCCTTTCTTGTTTTGAGATAAGATACCTACCCTTTTGAACATCTACAAATATGAAGTTAGGGGAAATTTCAGTAATATAATTGTGGGACGATAATATAATCTATCTGCTGAGATGGAAGTCTAGACAAATGTTTTGATAACTGGAAACAAAAGTATTATACAGGCAAGATGTTTTGGTCACAACTAAACCTAAATTAAATCTTCATACAAAGACCCATTAAAGTAAATGTTGAAATTCTGGGAAAATCTTCACTTGCTTTGCCAGCAATTTTACCCTTCAGAGGGTCGTGAATCTAATGAGGGCAACGACTACCCTGGGTTTAATTCTCATTAACCGGGACTGATTTGTCAAAGCAGCAGCACTAGCTGAAGTGATGAGTACGTGGGCATTCACTGGAAGAAAGGATTTTGCTGAGGTGGCTGGCACGGTGCAGGGGAACTCTCCCAGGCTGCAAATGCTAGCAGGTCAGGTTCAAGGTCTTCGTGTGGATTCAGGTGCAGTTGTAAGGGGTGCAGGTGCAAGTTGGGCCAGAATCAGTGTGAAGGGCCTGAGCGGAGGGCGAGGGGAGGGGTGTGGCGTTCTTGGAAACAAGAGTCCCTGGCATCCTGTTGGCCAGAGTCTTGTCCCAGGGATCGACATATGGGTCAAGGTAGAAAAACCAGAAACAGAGTTGGCAGAAACTGGGAGAAAGGGTCAGAGCCTCAGCCAGCTGGACTGGGTTCACTCTTAGCTCCTAGCCCAGCAGAGGATAGAAGCAAAAACCGGGAACCGGGGCTGAGGCCCAGCGATCAGGCTGCCCAGACAGCATGGGGTCAATGGTGGAGGGTGTAGCCCAGTACTTAAAGGGTTGCCTTAAGGACACCGTCCATCCCACACATATCCCACTCCAGAATATTTGAGTCCCACTCACTGCTAAGAAGGAACCTCTCAATGCACTTAGTCTTGCTTCTCTATTGGCTTGTGTTCTGGGGGATGGACAGTAAAGTGGGGGCAGGGGGACAACCAGAGCAGGCCTAGGTTGACGTGGGAATTTTAAGAGAAGTTAATCGTATCCCAGTCTTTACACAAGGAGAACACAAAAACTTCAATGAAAATTTATGAACACCTTTTTGCAGATGAGTGAACACAGCTATAAAGGTTAAGAAGAACTGAAAAAGGAATTTACTGGGCTATTACAAATGGTCCCAGTAAAGAAGCAGAACCAAAGAAAGCTGCGTGACTGTGCAGGGAGCTCACTCATAAGCCCTCACTTCCTAATGATACAGGTAGCAGAGGAAAAGCAGAACAGCAGGGCCAAAGGTGAAAACATGAGTCTCAAGGTTGTACTGATACCAACAAAGCCAATGCCTCAGTGAGCAGAGGACTGTAAAAGGGACTTTTTTTTCTCACAGCATCTTAGTCGTGTTTAAAATAAGATTGAGGATGGAGTAAGTCCAACTCTTTAAATTGCTGCAGGTTGGTTTCCATGGAAAGCAGACTCTGAGACTGAGTTTTGTGTGCAGGAAGTTGATTTGAGTGTGTTTTCTGGATCACACGGCTGAGGGGGAAAGAAACCAGGACTGGACAGAGGGAGAAACGGGGCTACCATGTGGTCCCAGCAGAGGCCTCAGCTGATCTCACGGGGGGAGCAAGGCTGACCCCGCAGACCACCCAAATTGGGACAAGGAGGCCGGGCCTTTAAAATCTGTCATTGATTGACAGTCACTGGACATGAGCTGTCCCTAGGAAGAGGGTATGACCTGGAGCAAGGTGGCCGTCCTCAGCCAAGGGCAGTTGATCCCTGGGAGGGAAACTCCATCACAAACTATTAGCTGTCAGGACTTCCGGCACCTGGGGGGCTGACTTCAGTTCTGAAGTTCCGGCCAGGCTGAGACCTGGGCGATGCCCCACACTTTACGCCGTTTAGGTGGACTGGCTTTGTATACGTTCTGGGAGAAGGTGTTTCAGAATTCTGATGGATCTCTCTCCTTGAGGGAAATGTATAAAAGGAAAACTAGAGGGACAAACTACAGCCCCATCACAGCAGCTGGTCTCAAGGCCACAGGTCCTACTCATCACCCCTCCCCCCCACCATGGTGATTCCCCTCAGGGCTTCTGCTAACGTCCGTGCCTCGCCCGGTAGGGAGACCCAGACCCGCATCCCTGAGGAGTCTGAGCCCCCAGTCACCACGCCTTTCCCAGGCTCTGGCTGCTGCCCTCCTCCCTCTGCCCTCCAAACCAAATGGAGGAGCATCTGGAGACATTCAAGTGTATTCCCTGGGCGCCGAAGAACCCTGCCCAAGTCCCACCAGCAGCTCTGCCTCCTCCTGATGACCAGGAGCAGTTCTCATAGTGGTGATTCCTTTCCCTGGCTGCTGCTGCTCTCAGTGTGAGGAAACCACTGTAACTGGGTGGCACATATAGTTTGAAATTTAATGGGACTCACAGTGCCCACTGAGGGCATCATTCCCACTCTGGGAGCCAAGGTCTCAATGCACAGAGCTCAGTGCTGTGGGGCTGGGAAGCACAAATTAAAGAGTGAATGACTGGGGGTTGTGGTGAGAACTACTTCCATCCTTGGTTTGCTGGACCCATGTGTTCTGCCTAAGAGGTACCACCCCACGTAATGGTCATTGATTTAGAGTGTGTACTGCATCCTGGAGGAAAGGCATCCTCACTGGTCATCATGTCCACCATCATGTCCATCATGTCCGATCACTGTCGGAACCCACTTATATTCTAATTCCAGGCCACTTTTCTTTCCACACAAAGTGGATTCTGCTCTATCAGAAATTCTGTCCATTGGGAGGGTTTCCTGTCTCACTGCTATCTTTCTGGTCCACCCTTGAATGTAGTGCAGTGTAACAAGCTGACTTATCCCCAAACCAAGTTCAGCATTTTTACTCCTCCAATAATTAATCATAAGAGATTCCTAAAAGGACCTACTGAAGAGCACAGGGAACTATATTTAATATCTTATAATAACCTATAATGGAAAATAATCTGAAAAGAAGATATATATATTCTTTTGATATATATATATAGAAAAAGAATATATGTATATCTGAAGCATTTTGCTGTACACCTGAAACTAACACAATATTGTAAGTCAACTATACTTCAATTAAGAAAAATTTCTTTTAAACCATGGTGTTCAGCTAATGTATATACTTGAAAGTATAAAGGAGAATCATAAAAATAATCAAAAAGGTGATTTAAACATAGGGTCTGCAAATGCACCCTATTTAATCATCTGTGGTAACATAGTATGATTTTTTCTTTTCCAAGCTAATTATATGTGAAATGGAATGTATTTAGATAGAGAATCTTTAGACTGGCATATTCGATTTTGATTTTAACCACCCAACAAAATTACTTTTCCTATAGAAGAACATTTTATTACTACAGTTGGTGACGATACTTACAGAAAATGTCTTCCTTGTGATGGCTGTTGCCTGATATGTTGACCATCCGAGGTGATGATCTAAAGTGATGTGTGTGATTTTAACAATAGCCAACACATAAATAGCACTTACTCTTTACCACCCGCTACTCTAGGAGCATATATATATTATATATATATTATTTTCTTCATTTTACAAAAGAAGAAACAGGCATGGAGAGATTAAATAATCTGTGCAAGGTTACATAGTAAGTGGCAAAGGGACGATTTGAACCCAGTCTGTCTGACCCTAAGTCTAGACTCAAATTTTATACCCTGTCCCCTACCCTAACTCATTAATTTAGTTTAATCAGCTTGTCAGGACCTGTCCAGTCCAAAGTACGTGTCCCCTTCAAAAGTCATGCTTAACCAATGGTGCTGCTGGCCTCAGAATATCTTCGGAACTCCTCTTTTGGAGACAATCTAAAAAGCTCTGGCATATTCTTCTGAACATTCTTAGGAGACAAATCTAATTCTAGTGAGACTGGGCTTAAGTTTTGGAAATAGCCTCAAGTTATTTGTACTCAAATCTGATGAGCGAAGTGGCTGGAAAAGCTGGATATTATCATTTGAGGTTTAAAACTGTAAACGCCACTGAAATAAAGAGCCTAATTTCTTTGAATGGTTTGTAAACTGGCTTTGAAGTTCCTTCCAAAAGAGAAGCACCAGAAAGGTGGTGACTGAAGACAGCATCATTGGAGCAAGTCTCTAATCACCAAGGCAACCCAGTGTTTTGAAGGAACAACACTCATTGGGATTTGCACATCTGGTGATGTTATTTTCAAAGTTATACACTGCACAGATGCATCTTTTTTTTTTTACAAGAACTGTTTTTGCATTTATTAAGAAATAAAAAGGAGGGGAAAGATACCAAATAGGAGATTTCCATGAATTACGTACTTGAATAACATAGCTCTTCATTAGGTGACATTAGGGAGAAAAGCTAAAGTCTTTGCCAAGTCAGATAGAAGTAACAGGGTCATCAGATAATCTCAGGGCAGCAGTAGCTTCCTAGCGAGACAGACCTAAGCACAGAGCCGATTCCTAGCTGGTTTTTGAGGAAAAATTACTTCTCTAAGCCTTAGTATCTTTATCTGTAAAATAACATCTTGTCAGGATGTTGTCAGTCAGAAATAATTTATATAAAGGGACCTGACACACAGTAGACCAATAAAGGGAAGACGTTAAAAATCATAATTGATGAAGTGTACCCCAAAAGACAAAGTAGATGAATGAGCACGTCCCTCTCACACACAGAATTCAGTAACCTCAGAGAAGTGCTGTCTAAAATAAACCTGCCTACTGATGCAACCTTCACCCCCAAGGACTAATGAGAGGAAGTTTGGGACCCAACGTGGGGTAAATATTTAAAAATTTTATGGCTCCTTAGCAAAGGTAGGCTTGCAATTTCTGTTGGCTTCCCTGCTCTCCAACTACTTCCTCCATCATCCAGAGTTTGTGACTCTGGGGCAGAATCTGGCTTGCACGGGCTCACTTGGCGGCTCCTGGAACTGCCCACAGCCGTCCCTGGTGTAGGTCGGTGCAGCGCACAGCCCGCGGGCAGGGGGAGGCAGAGACCCACTCGTTAAATCCAGCTCCCGGCACTGGGAGCAATTGCCCAGAAGTACCTTTCACTCTGCACACAGGCAACGACTGCTTCCCCCACCCCCACCTTTTTATCTGTCAGAGGGGTGCTTTTCTTCTAATCTGCATTGTGTATATTACTCATGGCCCTGCCATCAGAATGTTCTTTGGTTTGTTTGTTTTTCTTTTTTAACTGAGTTAGGTTGCCAAGTTTGAAAAGTCAAGGATTTTATGCAAGAATCTATATTTCTAGCTTCTCTTGAAAAACGGTTTGTTCTTTCCACAGTAGGCCCACATTCCATCCTGACAACATTTTAGCTGGAGCCAAATGGCCACTGCTCCCTGCAGACCTGGACGGCTGGTTCTCTGCAGGTTCTGAGAGCCCATTAGGTGTCCCACCGGTAGAGCGGGGACGAGGGTCTGGGGTGCGGCGTGGGGGTGAGGGTGGTACTAACGCTCTGGGCTGACAGAGCTGATCGCCACCTAGTGGCACGGATGCCTCCAGGGGGCAGCACTTGCACGCATATGAGTGACAGGTGAGCTTTGACATGCTTCGGCAGGGAGAACTCTCTCTCCTCACCGCTCCTGCCCACTTCACTCCCAGGTCAGGCAGACTCCGTGGTGTCCGGCCTCTCCGGCGTGGGCAGATCAAAGCCGCCCCCTGTTCTTGCTGGGGGACGTGGGGACAGTGGTGGCTACATCTGACAGGCGAGTACCAATGCCGGGGCCGTTCACAGCACTCTCAGTGCAGTTTGCTCAATTCAGCACGGGACGGAACTGTGAAAGGGCCCGGTGATTTCAATCCACGTTCCTGATGGGCCCTGGTTAATGATGTTAATGAAACGAGGAGCCGCATACACTATTTACGGCTAGATTAAGCCGATTACCCGAGTTTAGCCTACTTTCAATGTGCAAATCTTACCAGTGGACAAAGCAATGCACTGTTAGCTGTTTTTCTCCCCCTGGGACTTTTCTCTGGTCATTGAAAACAGGAATCCTAACAAGACCAATTTTTTTACCTGTCTCATTCGAGAACTGGGTTTTCAAACTCCCCTTTCAACATTGATGAAAATCACTTAGTCCCTGACAGTGATTGGGGGAAGTTTCCAGAAATAACGCAGCAGCATAATGTTTGAGAGAGAGATGTGTTTCCCTAATAAAAATGCCATAAATAAAGGATGAACGACCGTGGGAAATGAATTGATAGAGAGAGACATGTCAGAAAGTGGGATAGGAAAAGTCACTTAAACTTTGCGTGACCTTGAAGAACGTCATGGCGATGCGTTCTGCCAGGTCCCTGGGACAGTGGGCTGAGCTATGGCTGTTTCTCAGATCGTACTGTCTTGTCGGCTCCAAGCCTTCTTCCTTGGTCAGCCCGCAGTCTCTCTTGCATCTAAAGGGTTGTCTGAGTTCCTCTCTGCACTTCCCAACCTTTAGGCAGGAGCAGTTAATGAGACAGTCAGTTCCATGGAAGCGTCTCATTTGTAGCAATGGGAACAGAGGTGCCTCTTTGATAATTTAGAATAGTGCTGAGCAGAGGGTCAGATCTCCCTGGGGTGGTGTCACAAACTGAAAAAATGGCTGTGGCACTGCAGCTGTTCCAGATTTTCCATGGGCTCACCTTTAAATTAAAAGAATTTCTGCACTTTCAAGAATTTGAAAACAAAGCCATGTGTGAGAATATGAAACCCGCTCACATGCCCTTGCAAGAAATAGGTTGCATTCCTTTTTCTGCACTTACAGAAAAAGTACCTCCTATTTTTTTTAGAATGCCGTGTATGTAAATGATCCCAAATTAATCTTAAGCATGTGCCCATGTTGTTTTGATTTACTAAACTTTTAAAATATGCCCATTGTTCCCTTTTAACAGCTTTTGGCAACATTTTCAGAAATGGAAATATATAAGCAAATTAGCAAATGAGTAGAATTAACAAGCACCACGCAGCAAGCACTCAAGGTACAAATACTTCTATGATACACAAAAAGCATCAGTGTAGATCTTATAAGCTTTCTTAGGTAACTTCACTCTTCATTAGCAAAGTGCAATGAAATTATATAGAGAGAAGTAAAATAATATAATCACTGGAATAGAATTTTCACACACCTTTAAGTGACTTTGGTTTTGTTTATAAGGGAATTGTGTGCTGTAGTGGAAAGAAGAAAAAGATCTGAGTTAGGTAGAATTTTAATTCTCTACCTTAACAGTTTTGTGACATTGGGCAAATTACTTGACTTCTCTGATCCTTGTTTTATTTACTGTAAGTTGGAGTTGGTAATACTCGTATCACAGGGTTGAAAAGATTAAGTGAGAGTCTGTGTAAAATGTCTAACAGGGTGCCTGACACAGGGTAAGATGCTCAGTTAAGGTAGCTCTCATTATTTGCAGTTTTCTCCAGTGATAGTGACTTAAGATGCCTAAATAAATTTTTTAAAACTTTAGAAATAGTTGATTTTTCAAATTATTTAAATGATGCGGTGATCATTTTGTAATGTATAGACATAACAAATCACTATGTTGTTTAACAGGGACTAACATAGTGTTTAGGTCAATTATATTTCAAAAACAAACTCATAGGAAAAGAGATCAGATTTGTGGTTACCAGAGGCAGCGGGGTGGGGAGGTGAGGGGAATTGGATGAGGGCAATCAAAAGGTACAAACTTCCAGTTACAAGATAAATATGTATCAGGGATATACTGTACAACATGATAAATGTAATTAACACTGCTGCATTTTATATCTAAAAGTTATTAAGTGCATAAATCCTGAGTTCTCATCACAAGGAAAAAATTTTTTTCTGTTTCTTTAATTTTGTATCTATACGGATTTTTTAAAATGAGGTTATCGATTTTCACTAAACTTTTTGTGGTAATCATTACTTCTTGTGATAATGATGTATGTAAGTCAAATCATTATGCTGTACACCTTAAACACATACAGTGCTGTATGTCACTTCCAGTTAAACTGGAAGAAAAGAAAGATGTAATTCATATACCACATAATTCCTTCATTTAAAGTGTACCACTCAGAATTAAATTGGTGCAGCAACTATGGAGAAGAGTGTGGAGGTTCCTTAAAAAAATTAAAAATAGACTTACCATATGATCCAACAATCTCACTCCTGGGCATCTATCCAGAGCAAACTCTAATTCAAAAGGATACACACACTCCAATGTTCACAGCAGCACTATTTACAATAGCCAAGACATGGAAGCAACCTCAGTGTCCATCGAGGGACATCATTGGATAAAGAATATGTGGTATATGTATACAATGGAATATTACTCAGCCATAAAAAGAATGAAATAATGCCATTTGCGGCAATATGGATGGACCTAGAGATTGTCATAATAAATGAAGTAAGTCAGAGAAAGACAAATATCATATGATATCACTTATATGTGGAATCTAAACAATGATACAAATGAACTTATTGACAAAACAGGAACAACTCATAGTCATAGAAAACAAACTTACAGTTACCAAAGGGGAAAGGCCGAGGAGGGATAAATTAGGAGTTTGGGGTTAACAGATACGCACTGCTATAGATAAAATAGATAACAACATGATCTACTGTATAGCACAGGGAACTATATTCAATATCTTGTGATAACCTATAATGGAAGAGAATCTGAAAAAGAATATATATATATCTGAATCACTTTACTGCACACAAGAAACTAATATAACATTGTAAATCAACTATACTTCAATAAAAAATAAAAGTAAAAAAGTATACCTTCCAAAATTACTTAAATGATTTATTCTCAACACCAAAAATGTCACTGACATTTTTGTCACTATCATAAAATTGTCATATTGTGACAATCATAAAAATTAATAATGATTTAAATCATAAGTATTACTTAAATTATTTCCCTTAATGTCACATCACACAGGCAAATCTTAATTTTGGTGACTGGTTTATCTGTTCCTCTTATTTGCAAATGGTTGTCTGGTCTATTACCGCTTGCAAGTTGTTACTGCATACAGCGGTTGGACTTTTTAAAAAAATTTACTTCAATAGCTTTAGCCTTTCCCACCAAGATTCAAAGCAATCCATTTGCCAATTTTTTTCCTAAAAATCTCTCATAAATACTGTATAGTGGCTAAATCTTTCCAGTACTTGCATAAAGGACACATAAATCAGCAATGTATATGATGTTTCTCACTAATAAAAGTTTATCTGGTCCCAGAACCAGGCAGTTTTATTGCATATTGAGTTTCTACAGTTCAGCCAAAAGTTTGAGGATAAAGACTTGCTGCAAAAAGTCTTAAATTGTTCTCAACCATTTTCTCACTTAGCATATACAAAGATTAGCAATGGCCACTGGTACAACAGTTGTGTGTGTGTGTATTCCTCATGGAGAACATTAGAACAAGGGTCTTGCGTTTGACGGAGGAGAAAGCTGGCAAGGTGTCTGGAAATATATCCAGAAACCTGAGGAAATTAGGGGAAAGAAAGTCTTGTTATTTCTTTAAGTGTGCTAGAGTACATTTTGGGTTTACACCTGAGGAACTGATTAGATTAAGTGTTTTTGTAAGGTTTGGAGCTAAGAAAATATAGTCAGTGAAGGGTTTTTCTTAGGATTTCCTCACTGATTCATCAGCAAAGTTAGCAGATTCTAGGTTAAGAAGATTCTATGTTTTACAAAATTCAAGATAACTGTCAAAGAACTAGAACAGCTTTGTCACCTCTGAACAATGCCTCTTAAGGAAGCTATATTATGAGGAATCAAAATCTATATTTCAATTGAGCCTAACTGTAGAGTGACCAGCTGTCCCAGCTGACCTGGGACGGAGGATTTCCCAGGCTGAAGATTTCAGTGCTAAAACCAGGACAATCCTAGGCAGACCAGGATGGTTGGTCACCCTACCCAAGGGCCTCACGTGTATTGTTAGACAGAGGATCTGGATTCTTTCATGCCGCAAAAATCTACCTGGCTGGCCTGACTCTCAATGGTCAGTGGGCTTTTATTCATTGCCTACGGGGCGCCAGTGTCCAGAGATGATGTTGTACAACTGGAGGCCAAACATCTCTAACTGAAACACGCTGTGGTTCTCACCCTTTGTATCCCAGGCTGATAGCACCACGTGGATACTTCTGTGTCCGGATTCGTGTTGCTTTTGGAGCTATCAGACTGAATTCAGAAGGCAAGAAGACCAAAATTAACCTTTCCTATGGATTGTGCCCTGGTCATGCTGTGGTCATCCAAGTTAGATATGAAATCAAGAAACATATGAAAACAGGTCAAAGACTGTAAACAGCTTGCCTGCCCTTCTGCCTACCTTCCTACAAATATTAAGTTAAATGTAGTATATACCCTAATATTGTAGTTCACTTCCACAAGGATTTATTGAATGATAATTCTGGGCCAAGCCCTGTGCTGGGTGCTGGGACTGCAAGAGTGAGTGAGAAACCATCCTGCCCTCAGGAACGTTCCGTCTAATGGGGAGATAAACGTGTGTGGTGGGTCTCTGTTTGCCACCCTCTCCCCCAGATCCATTCTCTACCTCTCCCTGCCTTGCTCCAGGCCTCAAGGATGGATCTCTGTGCGCTGCATCTCTGGGACTGTCTGGCTCTGTGGCTTCCGGTTGAGTTCAGCCAACAGAGGCATTGTTTTGGCTTGACGCTCTGGCCTTTCCTCTGTGACTGGAATTCTCTCCTCCAGTCTCCAGTACGCACAGGGCTCCCATATCCAACAATCTGTTTCCTTACCTCTGCCCACTTCTATGAATAGTCCCTTTATAGAGTTATTTTCATGATTTCATCTGAGTGTGCCTTCTGTTTCCTGTGCAAACTCTGACTGATTCAGTATGTAAGTAAACGACTGAAGTAAAGGGAGGTGAGTGGGGTCACTGAGGTGTGTACAGGGCAAGGCAGCAATAAAGTCCCAGAGAACGGGAATAGTAAATGCTTCTTGATCTGAACATTGAAGATTAAGTAACAAGTGGGAGAAAGACCTGGAAGGGGCAATGTCTAGCATGGAGAGAAAATGAATCATGATGTAGTCATGCAGCGGTTAGCAGGTGAGGGCAGCTGGGGCACTAAATACTCGGAAGGAAGCAATGAGAGAGAGTGTGGAGAGATGGAGAGACAGGCCAGGCTCAGGCCGTGAAAGTGCGCTAAGCAATTCTGTACACACACACACACACACACACACACACACACAATATGTACTGAATACTGTTCTGGGTACTTGGGATTAATTAGACACTAAAACAACAATCTCTCCTCTTAGGAGAACGCAAACAACAAACAATATATATACTATACAAATAAATTATATAGTGTGTTAGAAGGTGGTGGGTTATATTAAAAGAAAAAGTAGAGGGGGACTGAAGACCAAGAATGAGGCGGCAGGAGCAGTTGGCAGTTTTAAAGAGGGGGTGAGGCCTCACTGGATGGGCCGCGGTGGGAAAGTAATTGGTGCAGCCCTGGAGGGAGTCAAGGATGGGGTTACCTGGAGGAAGAGCATTCTAGGCATGAGGCTCAGCTGATGCAAAGACCCCAGGGCAAGATCATGCCTGGAATATTCCAGGAGCATCAATAAGGCCAGTGAAGCCTAAGTGGAAAAGGGGAGGGTAACGGGAGATGAGGGTGGAGAGGTTCAGGGCAGGAAGGTCTGGAAGAGCCTTATCAGCTATTAGAAATGCTTGGAATTTTACTCTGAGGGAGCTGGGGAGCCATCAGAGACGTTTGAACAAGGAGTTGCCTGCTCTGACTGAACTTTATTTTGTGGACAATGAAAATCAGCTGAAAGGACTTAAGGACAGGGATGCCACGTTGGGGAAAAGTACTTAAGATCCTTCTCAAAGTGCGGTCCAGGATGGGCAGCATTGGCATCACTTGGGAACTTGTTAGACATGCAGAATTTCCGGCCCCACCTAAACATACTGAATCAGAATCTGTGTTTTAACAAGATCCCACGTGGCTCGTTTGCATGGGAGAGTTTAAGAAGCACTAGTTTTAAGGATCCATCTGATAGGAGGGTGATGGATGAATTTGAGGCAGGGTGATAAGTCAGAGAGAACAGGGCAGCAGCTGGGATGCAAAGGAGGGGACAAATATAAAGGAAATCAGAAGGAAGGACAATGCCCAGGACAATGCGGACAAGTCCTAGATTTTTTTGTTTAATTTTTCATTTTGAAGTAACTATAGATTCACAGGAGGTGTAGGAAGAAATCACAAAGAAATCCCACAGTCCCTTCCCAGCCTCCTCCAATGTTCACATCTGATACAATTATAGTATAATATCAAAACCAAGAAATTGCACTAATACAATTTATAGTGTTTCCAGATTTTCACTGGTTATACCCACACTCACGGGTATGGGTGTGTGTGTATCTCTTCACCCTAAAGCGGGTCTCTTGTGTGCAGCATGTTGTAGTTTCTTGTTTTATTATCCAATCTGCCACTCCATGTCTTTTGATTGGAGCATTTGGTCCATTGACATCTACGGTAATTATTAATAGACGTGTGTTTATTACCATTTTGAACTTAGTTTTCCAGTTGATTTGGTATTTCCTCTTTGTTCCTTTCTTTTTCTTTTAAAAATTTTGATGTTTTACAAATTCAGTTTTGTTAGTTACTTGAGCTCCTGTACCATGCTGTTACTATTAAGCATAATTGTATCAATGTTCCCCAAAGAGTTTTAAAATTTGCTCTGATTTGCAGAAAGAACATTCTATATACAGCAAGTATCAAAAGTAAAAATGATGAAGGACACGTTTCAGGAAAGCATCCGTGGTACTTAGCACCACCTACTTTAGAGTAATTCCAGGATGGTTTCTTTTTCTTTTCTTTTGTTTTTTTTATTCTACTTTTTAGTGAATTTACACATAACCCATAATGTTCCACTAGTTCTTCTGCCTTCCAGGATCATACTTTCCTTTTACACTCAAAGAAGGATCATGCAAGTCCTTGCCCTATGGTTACAGGACAAACGGCCCTGCAGGTTGGTATTTGGCACCCCTGGCTGAGAGAGGCTGTCCCAGAATATTCCTGAGTCAGCGTCCTCCCTGACAGGACGCTACCCCCGCCTGGCAGACCCAGAAGTGCAAGGAGGAGAGGAAAGCCCCTCTCCTGTCCCCTGTCCCAAGGGCCTGGCTCCTCTCATCCCACAGCCAGGCTCAACTGTAGGCAGATCCAGCACAGAGCAGGAAGCAACCGGAGCCATCACTGGCCCTTCTCCTAGAATGCTCCTGACCACTTCCCTCTTGGGCCCCAGACCTCTGCCCAGAATGCAGGAACTCGGCTTCCCTAAATCACCGTTCTTCCTTCGTGTCACCTCTTCCTGAAGTCCAGGGCCCGTGTCTCTGACACTCTGGCTGTATCCCCAGTCCTGGTTCCCGCTCCCACCCTCCTCACCCCACCCCTGGCCAGGAGAAGCCAAAACATCGGTCAATTGTAAAATCATCCAGAACCTTTAGCTTCCTCACCTCAGGCTCACCATGTACTAATGGCAGACTTTCTTTTTGTATAACCAGAAGGCTAGTGAAGTCTTTTCTCAAATAAAAGAGATTTTATGGAAGATGTAGAGATTAAAAGAAAAAAAAAAGATTACAATAAAAATAAAACTTCAGACACAAACACACAAGGTGATTTTAGGTGACTGCTCCCAGAGTATTCTGCCCAGGAGCGCCCTTGGGCTTCTGGCTCCTTTCCCTCCCCCTTCCTTCTCCCCTCCCCCACCCAGCCTCCCCGCTTGGCAAGGCCAATTACCTTCAGTTCCCACTACTCTGCAGTGCTAATAGAGCATGGGTAATAGTTTTAGTGGGTCTCCTAAAACCTCTTTTCTACCAGCATGCACTCCTCCCAATTGCCTCTTCATCTGCAGAGGATAAATAGCATGCAGGGAGGCGGAGTTTATCAGTTGCACAGTGCAGAATGATGGATGCAATCCCCACCTAAAACACATTGGCTAAGGCCAGGGAACCTTCACCCAGTCCCAGACCAAAGCAGAGTGGGGCTGTGCTGGGCAATCCTGCCCATGGCCACCCCATCCCCGCCTCTCTACCTGGCTTTGTGCCCCAAGAAGGTTGAGCCCTCAGGGGGCATCGCCAGGCCTCATGCCCACTGGGTCCTTGGGGTCCCTGTCCAGGACCACTGCTCTCACCAGGCAGCCCCACTCCTGCTCCAGCTCTCCCTGGGGGCCCCTTCCCCCGTCAGCCTCAGGAGTGATGGGGAACTTGTGCTGCAGCTGGTGAGCACCCGTCCTTAGAGCCGCTTCATCTGAATCATCTGATTTGAAATCTGTTTTCTTCCAGGACCTGACAGACACACAGGCCAAAGCAGGTGATACAAGGCTCTGTTAGGTATTATCTAATCTTGGTGATCAAGGAGGCATTGGGGTTTTTTCTTAATATAGACACAGAACTTTAAAAAGTATTCTCTTTCACCTACTGTAAGAAAAGAGTCAAGGGGTGGGAGGAAGTTATTGCTCAGTGGTAGAGTGCGTGCTTAGCATGCACGAGGTCCTAGGTACAATCCCCAGTACCTCCATTAAAAAAGAGAGAGAGAGTCATATTAATTCATAATTCTGATTTTTTTTTTAAAAGACAACTTCCATGACATTTTGGCTAACGAGTGGCCCAGTACCAAAGCTTGGTGGAGCCTGGGGAGTCCTCTGCCTTCACTGATCCTGGCAATGCTCTTGCCTCCTTTTGAATAAAACTCTGGCAATGGCCCAGAGAGCTTTCATAAGGGCTCCCGACCTATCTACAAGATACGTGTGTAATTTCTTTGCCAATTTTAATATTCTAGTGTGTTATCTTCTTCCAAAAATGCGCAGAATCAGTACAGAAGAATAATTTTTTCCCCTATATGGGGAAAAATTTCAGTTTGCTCAATAAACTCCATAAGCCAAGGGATATATTCTATTATTTATGTGCTCCTGTTTGTATTTTATTATTTGATTTGGACTTGCAAGTACTTAGGCAATTATGGATCAGAAAGTGGACAAGAATGTTACTGTGCAGCCGAGAGAATGATTTACTCCTCCACAGGTCATTGGGATAGGCTTCAAACACAGGTCATCAAACACTTATGGTATCTTACCCATCTTGTTGCCATGGAGATCAAGGACCAAATTAACACACACTTGCCAGGGTCATAGTAATGTAGCCAGAATTTAAAGAAAAACTTGGTTTTTAGTGCTGTATCATTTCACTTGTTTACTCTGATGGTCTGCTGATTTCTATGTGCTTTAGTGTATCAATAATAAGCTTCTAAAGCCATTAACTCATGAGGGTCTTGACATTCCTCGAGCCCAGATACAACACATCGTCCGGCAGTCGGTTTGGGTTGGCCACTGGATTGAAGGAGTGAGCGAAGTCTGGGATAATTCCCAAATGTCTGGATCTGGTGACAGGGAGACCACAGCAAGGCGAGCTTGAGGAGTAAAAGCTGGATTAGGAACTGTTGAGTTTGAAATCCCTGTGGGCCATGTGGTCGGAGAGACAGCCAGCCAGAAGAAGGTTGGCCAGGAATGTCTGTGGTTCCAGGTCACATCAGCCAAAGAGGGTGCCTTGGCATCTTCCCCAAGAAGAAAATCCTGGGGAGTACAGACACCTAAGGGTGGGACAGAGGAGGAGGTCAGGAGAAAGATTGAGCATTAAGGCCAGAACACCAGTTACTTAAAGAATAGTTGCTAGGCAACTGTGCCAAATGCCACGTGGAGGACAAGAAGGAGGTCAAAACACACTCGGTAGCTCCATGATGCATTGAGCAACAAAAGCTCTCATTGGCAGTGAGAGTGAAATCCGGGCGGCAGGGGTGGGGAGTTGTGCGAGGTGAGGGAGGGCGAGCCCCCAGCCTTTCTCATCCGGGACACAGCATCGCTGTCTACCCTTCGCTCATCAGACCCCCAGTGGTCACCCGGAATTGGGCTCTTTCCCGCAGCCCACCATCCAGTCCCACCTCCAAGAAAAGCCCCAAGTCTGACCACTTCTCACTCTGCCCAAGGAGCCACCACTGTGTAATGAAAACCGCTCCCTCGCTGGTTCCCCTTCTACCTGACTGTCCTATAATTCCGTTCTTCACAGCAGCCACAGCAGTACCAGTCATTCGGACCATATTATCGCCCTTTGTAAAATCCTCTGCAATGACCCCATTACTAAAAGTAATTGTTAACTTCGGACCCTGCCGGACCACACGATCTGCACTTTCTGCCTCTTCACTTAACCTCACACTTGCCCCTCCTTCTGCCACGTGGGCCTCTTTTCAGTTCCTCAGATGTGTGGGGTCTATTCCTACCCGCGCCCTTGCTGTTCTGTCTTTCAGGCAGAGAGGTCATCCTGCACCCCCTGCTCCCCACCGCCTGTATTGGCTCAAAGCTCTGCTGTTGGCATCTTGAAATTCTTCATTTTCGAACGGAGGTACCTCACTCTTCCATTTTGCACCAGGCCCTGCAGACGGTGTAGCTGGACCTGCTCCCAGGGATGGTGTTGGAGAGAGGTTCCCTCCTCAGAGAGGCCTCCTTTGGCCCCCAACCTAAAGTAGCCCCCACCCTCCAAATTTCTGCTGTGCTCTGACCCCCTTTTTATTTTCTTAGTAACAACTTCCACTCTCCGGTGCGTCCTTGCTTGTGTCCTTATTTGTGTCCACTTCCCTCCCCCTGGAGTGCAACACCGGCTCCTAGAGGGCAGGGACCACCTGTTTGGTTCCCACCACATCCTCAGGATCCTCAGTGTGTGGAACACAAAGTTCCCCGCCGTACAGTTGCTGATGAACAAGCTCTTCCAAGACTGAACTCCCTGGAAGCAAGGGCAGTAGCTCTGGGTGGAATGGAAATTTTAGAATGCATTTGATATTTGTGCATGTCCTGATTAATAATCCACTTTATGCGGTGTTAGTCTGTACAGATAAATTCTGACTTCATCATGAGGTTAAGTGGGATATAATTTCCTCAAATTGTAATCAACCTTGATCATCTTCATGAAAGATTTTGAAGTCTGAGTTCCATGCCTGCCTATGTTGTATGAGCCTAAAATAATAATTTTAGTTTAGTCTGAATTTTTAAAAGAGGTTGTTGGTCTAACTTCCAATTTCATTGTGCTCTATGGGTCAATAAAACACTTCCATTTGTATTAACTAATTTGACCTTTCCAGCAACTCTGTACAAGAGAGAAGGTAGCTGTAATATTACTTTACAGATTGACTCGAACTGTGTTGAAGCTTGATGAGAACAAATGAATAATAATCATAGAAATTTAGAGCTAGGAGTAACAGTTGAGCTTACGTCTTCCAATAATTTCTCATTTTTAGATAAGGACACAGAGAAATCTGGAGCATATGCTGTGGCAAGAATTTTGATAGAACTTCATTCTTAAATCAGCAAACTTTATCCATCACCACTGGTCGAGAGCTAGCCAACATTTGCCCATGAAGAGGGCAATTTTAAAAACAGTATTTACACTTTACTTCTAAAATTTTGCTTTTTGATGTGAATTATATCCTTTAAGTTTATTAAATGAATGACTAAATAACTGAAGATTTAAAAAGGAAGAAAAGAAGAAAGTAGACCTAGTGAAGTTAATTACTGTTATTGTTGCCGAACCAGGCTCATTCTGCCCAACACTCAGTGAGCCAAAACGTTGAGCCTCCAAGACTTACGGCAAAGAGAGGGCTTCTTCACAAGGCAGCCAAGTGAGGAGACCAGAGAGCAAGTTTCAGATCAGCCTCCCCAAAGGCAAAGGGCTTGGGGTATTTTAAGGATAAAGAATAAAGAGGCCGGGTGGTCTGAGGAGTGGGGAGCATGAGGAAAGGTGCTTGGGAAAAGGTATGGTAATCGTTGTTCAGCAAAGGCCTCTGCACGTTAAAAAATGAGGGTGTTCAGCACGATCTGAGGGTGGAGTTTTGGCCCTCTGACGTCAAAGGCCACCGTGGACACTCACGTATGCCAGTTGGAGGGTCGGTGGTCCTATCCAGTCTTAACCAGCTCAGCTCCAACTAGACACAGCTGACTTCAAGTTCCTGGAAAGCAACTCAGGCGAGTATCTTATTGCTCAGACTGCATACATGCTGCTTGGAGGACATGCAAGTCTTAAAATGACCTTGATTAGTGAAGACAGGTGAAATGGATTGACTAACGATTACCCATGGTTTCATTATAATCTACATAACATAAATCATTTATTTGAATCTTTATGCTTTTGTCTTTTACTTTACGTCTCTTGATTTTTTTTTTAAGTGGGAAGGGGAGAGACATCTATCAGAGTAACACTCCCTCTCAAACAGGAATGGAATGGGTCATGTGACTCACAGGAGAATCCGTTTGTTCTGAGATCTCAAGTTGCAGGGAACACACTAGGGCTTTGCTCTCTTTCCTCCCCTTTCCGACCTTGCTGGTGGGAGACAGCAAATCCCAGCTTGTCCACAGGACACGTGCAGGGCTGCCGGGTGGCACAACAACCATCAACACTGTATCCCGGAGTTGGGCTCCGCAGAGGAAACAGCACAAATGGCACAGGCTTCCCGGCCAGCTCTCTGCCAAGTAGGTATCCCAAAGGGCGGGCTGGGCAAGTCTGTTAAGGGGTAACCTATCAGCAAGTCCATTGTGGCCACACATCTAAGATGCTCTGTCCAACCCTGAACTTAGCAACGACAAACTTGACATTTGAAATCCATCTGTCTGACTCCTGTATTTCTCAGTTAATACCACATGCATCTTCTTGTTGTCCTTCTTAATTAAGATGACCTTGTTTGTCTCCTTAGTTACCAACCGACGATCTATATTTTCCAACCCACTTAAATCTTGAACATAATGATATCATAATTGTGAAAGTAACCAGATTCACATGAAGTATTGCCTAATCAAGAACAAAATGGCAGCTGTGAAAACAGATGAAATAATTAGAGGAAGAAACTTTTTGGAAGCCTCAGGATATTTTAAAAGTCATTAGCACTAGTTAGCAATAAAATTATTTTCTCGGAAATTACACTTAAAGGGGAAACAGGGAATACAGGAAAAAATCTGCCACTAGAGGATGAGGCACTGGTCTTCCTAAACGTTGGTTCCATTTTCAGCAAAATGTGAATTTGTTGAAAAGCGCATGCTCGCAGACTTAGTAAATACTTTTATGGTTACCGGGGAAAGGGGGTGGGAGGGGATAAATTTGGGAATTTGAGATTTACAAATGTTAGCCACTATATATAAAAATAGATTTTTTAAAAAGTTTCTTTTGTATAGCACAGGGAACTGTGTTCAATATCTTGCAATAACCTTTCATGGAAAAAATATGAAAACGAATATGTGTATGTATATGCATGACTGGGACATTGTGCTGAACACCAGAGATTGACACATTGTAACTGATTTTACTTCAATTTAAAAAAAAATAAAAATAAAAAACGCATGCAGATGCCAGCCGTGACTTCAAATGGGTCCAGATTTGGACAAGACCAAACTAATGAGCAAAGGTTCTCACCATCGAGTTTGTGTTCATCACAATCCCCCGAGACTGACTTCCCCAGGACTATGCTCTCCTCCTCCTGAGGCAAATGCCCAGAAGGCTGCTTCTTCCTTTGGCCAACCGGTCACCTCTCAGGATAGGACCCGTCTGTCTGTAGGTGTGGATTGTAGTTGCTCAGAAGTGACATGAGGCTATATAAAATAATGATAGTTCAGGTTTTGCTTTGAGCCGATCTGTTTTCCAATAGAGCTAAGAGGTTTCCAGCAAAAACAGAGAATTAGCCAGTAGTTGAGACAGCGGATATGGGTGTGGGCAGGACTTCCAGGGGGGTCCTGTCATTGCCCATCTAGGTGCCCAAGCGGAGTAGAGAAAAACTCCAGACTGCAGGTTCTTCAAACACAAGGATCAACTGGTAAGGGCCTCCGAAAAGCAGGTGGACCAGGTCAGAACAGCCAGCGTGACTTGCTCTGAAAGTACTGAACACACAAGTAGTGGTCAGCTAATCCCTCAAAACGTGCAAAGGGGGCCCAAGACAGTCTTGAGGTTTCAGTAGCCAGAGAGACCCAGACCAGCCCTGGCTGTGGTGACTCTCTAAATTGTTTTTAAATGAATCTTCTGCTGAATTTTCCATTCAGCTAATCAACTCTCAAATTGTAGCAACATACTCAGCTATGACATTGTTTAGATGCTAAATTTTATCACTTTATCTAGTTAAAGTGTGTCTTTATATATTTAAAAATTGCCAAATGACCTGTCAATCATCTTCAGAATGTTTTATCTAGGAGTTGACTTACTCTATTTCATATTGTTGTTTATATTTCCAATCAAAGAAATTTCTCTGGCCTATATAAGAATAAACACATCATAAATTTCAAATTTTTAAAAAATATATTTTTAAGGTTTTAATGAGTCCTATCAAAACATATTTGTGTAAAATAAAGTAACTCAAGGTCATTGTTCCTGATTGTGTAGACAGCCCGCCCTCTAGTGTTTCGTTCTAAACTCTTCTACATTTTAAACCATACTCTTAATCTCAAAATGTTAGGTTAATAGGATTAAGAACTGTGTCATCAAATTTATAGAACAAGGCTAAATCCCTGACACGGAGGAAAATTAAAGCAGAGAAAAGTGAAGGTCCTTCCAGAAGCTGGTGGAAACCTCACTGAGGAAAGCCTGCAAAGTTAGTGGTAAATATATTATTAAAGTTTTATTTGGGAAATAGTGTCTTAATAGAAAGAGAAGAGTTAGTTCAAATGATAGATGTAGAAGTAAAGCGTGGCAGCTTTGTAACCAGTAATATATTTAAAAGATATTCCAAATGTTGATTAAATAAAGGTGGGGGTTTTTTTTTCCCAAAATAACAAGTACACATAAAGCAGATAAATAACCCCTTTGGGAGGTGTTTTAAGATAATCTAACTTATTTTTTAGATATAAATTCATTAAAGCATACATTTGTATTTAGAATGTTTACAACTAATGTATATCCATAATTTTTAAAGGAAACATATTATCTGAGAAGAAAAAATTTTAACTGCACTATACATATATATCTTGATGGGTTTTAGAAAATATATGAGAAAAATCTGAGACTGTTTTTGCTTTTATTTAAAAAAAAGTAGTAAATTATCTTAGTAAAAACTTACTTGAGGACTCAGAATTTTGGAGGAAAAAGGCAATCCCTCTAATATATTTTAACTAATTCTGTGTTTGGGGATGTTTACTGTTGAGAAGGAGACAAAATGAAGTTTAGATTCTATGGAGCCATGAGCTGTACTGTTGGTTGCCTTAAATTTCAAATACTTCAGATGATGACCTTATTTAACTGTCATGAATAATATAAACAAAATAGGGACTTGGGTTGTCTTTTTGTTTTTCAACTTATTTAGATTTCAGATTTCCTCAGGTCTCAGCCATATTAGCATACAAGGTCTAAAGTCATAAAGAAAAACCCAGAGGAGAATGCTTTGGCTCACCATGTGTCTTCAGTTGATGCCGAGGGACACTAACTTAACTGAAGGTATTCCAGGCAGGTTTGTTCTTCCTCTGCAGTAACGGCAGAAACATGAAGCCGCCACTCTTGGTGTTTATTGTGTATCTGCTGTGGTTGAAAGGTTGTCACTGTGCACCTACTTGGAAGGACAGAAGTGCCACCCGTGAAAACCTGAAGGGTAACGTTTGGTTTCTTTATCTGCACTGTGTCCTGTCTGTCTGTTTGCGCATCCCGCCAGCACTTGGGGTGATTTACAGCTGAGAGAGAACCGTATTCACGATGCCCTCTAGGGTCACGGTGAGATGTTCTCTAGGCGCTTAAACCAAGCATAGGAGATGCCGAACATCTGGGTAAAAATAGAAAATCCCAGTTGCATATCTGAGAACGGCTCCCATACCCAGATGTTTGCTATCACACAGATAAAACTTGCCAACTCTCAGACTGCATTTCTTGGTCTCATCCAGATGTTTGGTGTCCTCTAGGCACAGCTTTAATGAGCAGTGAAATTCTTTTCTCTCATTTGAAAAATTTAAACAATTAAAGTAATCCATGCAGTTATTCTTGAGATAATGAAAGAATGGGTTATAATGACATTGAATCTGGTTGGTCTGTGCTCATTAACTTGTGGCCTTTGCTCGATGATATATGCTTTGGGTACTTTGACTTAGAAAAATAAATTAGCCTGAATGTTCCTTTTTGGGGGTCTGTAATTAAATTTGGAGGCCAGATTAAGCTCCTTCAACAGCCACATTGGCTATTGCAAAGAAAGAGTGACAAACAATAAATTTCATACCCGCTAAAAGCTTATGAAAGGGGTATAAGCGGTGTCCAGGAGGTTATTAAAGAATCTTGCATGATTTGATGCCTCCTGGGAAGGTAATTGAAGCTGAAAGAAAGGGAAATTGTTCACTGTGTTTGAGGTTCCCAGTTGGGCATTTAATATAAATTGTCTGTGAAAAAAATTCAATGTTTTCTCTAATATAAACACACTTGGGTTTTAAGGGAAAGGAAAAAAATTGGATAAATGAAAACAGGCCCTGAGGAAAATGATAAGAATGGGGTTAAATGAACTCTGACTTGTCTGGAAGCTCAGAAGTGAGGACCAGAAGGTACCCCCCACGTGGTCGCCGGGTCCACGTGGCTGCTGACAGCTGAGTCGTCGTGATCTGCCTCGGGAGTCTGATGTTCTAAAAAGGAAAAACAATTAAGCCTCTATTTGGGGGACATGAAAAACTGGTGAAGTTGTTGTATTCTGATATATTGTAATCTGATCAGATCTCAAAGGAAAAAACTACGACGTAATCTTTTAGGCTTTTCCGAGGCTGGGGAGATAGATGTAGACGAAGAGGTGAAGAAGGCTTTGATTGGCATGAAGCAGATGAGAATCCTGATGGAAAGAAGAGGGGAGGAACATTCCAACCTCATGAGAACCCTGAAGAAATGCAGAGAAGAGAAGCAGGTAAAGCAATGGGCAGTCATGCCTGTTCTTAAACAGATGTGGGCCCCCAGTAGTGCTCACCGAGTGCAGTGAAGGACTTCCTCATTCTCCCTAACTGTAGATCTTCTGGAGAGCCATCCTTATTGGAGGAAAATCTTGAAGGAAATTTCAGATTTCTTCAAAGAACATATTCCTTGTAGACGAGGCCTTTGCAGGACTCCAAACTTGTGAATCTGGGAGATTCAGCTCTGTTTGGGAAGTGCTGCTTTGCTAAAAATGCTTTATCATTGTTCCCCTCTGAGTCAGGATATTAAGTCAAAAGTGTTCAAGGAAGAGGCGAAAGGTATGGGGGAGGATGTAGCTCAGTGGTAGAGTGTGTGCTTACCATGAACGAGGTCCTGGGCTCAATCCCCAGTACCTCTATTAAGAATAGATAAATAAAAACCCAATTACCTCCTCCCCTCAAAAAACAAACAAACAAAAGAATTAAATGAAAATGTGCAAAATCAGTAAAAGGGCTCAAAGAAAGAAAAAAATGTGTGGGGAGTTTGGGGCTAGAGCAGTGGCCTCCAAAGTTTCTCGCTCTCCCATCCCTAATACCAAGGTTATTGTTAGCATTCACTCCTGAATACATGCATTTTAGCTTATTTATAAATTACACCCGTGAACTGCTAACATTATTATCTCAAGACACGAAGTACACTTAGGGTGAGGCTCATCATTAGCTAGGGTGGAAGTAAGTCCATATTTCAAATAATCTTCTAGATACTTTGAAAAAACGTTTTAGCTTATTGCCAGATCTGATTAGATCGTCATGTTTTTACTGACGCAAGCCAACAGAGGGCTCATAGCGAAAAAGCGGAGGGCTGCCATTTGCTTCCTGTCTCCCTGAACTGAAGTTATTTGTATTTTTTAATCTGCTGGGGTTCCCCCCCCCCCAAGCATCTTTTAAAGCCACTTGTCCATTTAGTGAGGGCTGGCTTCATCAAAAGTACTTAATAAAAACCATCACTTACCTGAGTCCTCTTAAATGGTAATTCATTGCAACTGGCTCCATGTGGACAAAGAGAGAGGCCACCAGTGTCAGCGCCTCTGAGCTGTACTGGGTCCCTCTTCCCCAGCGTGCTCACGCACAGCTGGTCCCATGCAATGCCTGACACCAGCACCCCAGGAGAGCACCGGAGCACAGGAAACAGGGCATCAGCCTCATCAATTGTTTTCATTCAAATGCCTTTACTTAATAATTGTTGTCCAAACTGTGTATCTTACCAATGGAGAATATATGTTATATTTAGGTGCCCCTAGGCAAGATTAGCAATTGTTCATATGTTACAGTGGAAAGCTCAATACGTTTCTAAATTACAGACGTGGCGTGGCTCAGAGTTTAACAGCATTAATCACTACTATTATTGCACTGAAAACAATGAAAATTTTTAACAATTTATTTTCCAACATGCCTTTAAATCAAAGAGGATAGTAAAACTATAGCAAAAGTCATTTAGAAAATATTTTAAATTTTAACATTGAGAGTAAATTACTTTCAAATTTTATTTTCATTGAAATATTTTTAATTGTAGTAAAACATACATAATATAACATAACATTTGCCACCTTAACCACATCTATGTGTACAGTTCAATAATGTTAAGTACATTCACATTATTGGGCAACCAGTCTCCAGAATTCCTCCCATTTTGCAAAACTGAAACACTATACCCATTAAACAACTCCCCATTTCTCCTCCCCATAGTCTATTTTTAAATTTAAAAGGCACAAATAGAAGTTCCAATATCTCCTCTCTAGACCTAGACTAGACGTGTAGCTCTCTAAGGTTGGGGTCACCAAGTTCCTGACAGCTGCTGGAATTCCCTTCTGAGCACAGGGGCACTGGGTGTCCATCAGGCAATTGGGGTCACAGGCTGTGACCCCGAAGCTGTAGTCAGCCTGTCCCCAGACTGGCTGACCTTGCAGCTGGCTCTCTCCCTGCATCACGCAGGGTCCCGGACAGGGAGAGGAGATTGCTTGACCAGCAGCTGCACGCCCTCCTCCTGCTTGGCAGCAGTCAAAAGACTGTGAGGACATCAAAACCAGCTCCTTCTGAGGGGAACGTGGAAGCGCCTCTAGCTGGGTTCTTCCCCGGTGGGTGCGTGAGTCTGGCCGCTGGGAATAAGGGCCCTAGATATCACTTACAGGCCCTTTATAAAACACATTATCACACGTGATCCTTCCAACATCTGAGCAAACCATTACTTCCCTTTTACAGCTAAGGAAACTGAGTTTCAAGATGTTAATTAATGTGTGAACCCAACCCTGTGAAGAATGACCAGGAGAGAGTCGGCTGGCGCTGTGCCTGTGGGACCCAAGGACTTTCTGTTTTTCTCCCTTCCCCGAGCCTCCTGGCAAGCCCAGGATGCAGTCAGTACATATGAGGAAAAGGAGGCTCGGTGTGGGGTGGGTCAAGGAAGCAAGCATTACTTTCATTTCTGACCCTGGAGAATCCCAGGAACTAGAGAATTTTTATTTTATCTTAAGACCTGCTTATTTTATATTAAAAAAAAACCATTGAATTATATTTTTAAACTTTGGGCACTCATTTAAAAATTAATTTGAGGGGATGAAGGTATAGGTCAAATGGCAGAGCACATGCTTAGCATATACAAGGTCCTGAGTTCAATCCCCAGCACCTCCTCTAAAAATAAATAAGTGAACTTAACTACCTCCCCCACACAAAAATAAATTAAATTTTAAAAATTAAAAAATTTTAAAAATAATTTAAAAAAGGAAAAACCTGTTTAACCCTGAGTCTCCCTTTCTAAAATTATTTCAGACCTAAAATAAAGGACACTTTAGACAAATTACGAATTGGCAAATTTGGGGTGGGCACCCCCAGTCTCCCAGTACAAAACACCGCCCATCCCCAGGTGACCCAGCGTCAGCTCAGTCCCCCTCCTCAGCTTTTCCCTATTTCTACTAACTGAGAGCATCTGAAACTCGCTCTTACTAAAGTGGGAAACCCTAAAGCAGCTTAAAGTGATTGCCCATCCCCACCACGTCCAGGTTGATGTGGAACTTTGATAAACCACGAACTGCAGGAAGAGAGTTCTAAGCATGGACTCGGTCAGTGGGTAGGACCTTTGGGGGGAAGCAGAAGCAAGGGACAGGGCATTCCTAAACCAGAGGCCTCCTTCCTCCATGGCAACGGTTCGCTACCAAAACTTGGGCTGTGTGATTGGGTCACTGGTTTTTGTCATGCTTCAGAGGTGAGTGGAAGGAAATCAGAGGATAGTGGGAGAGGTGCCTTGCCTGCTCAATTCAACACAAAACCTTAAGAGGCAGGTCCTACAGTTATTCCTATTTGCTAAGAAGGGGCTCAGAGATGTTAAGTAATTTGCCCAAGGGTGAACAGTGAGTGTAGTTTGTAATTGGAAATATTGCGATTTGGGTTTACGGTGACAATGAGCAGAATATTTCAAACAGACTGAGAATCTGGGCAGCATTTTTGCCTGCCCTGTCTTCCTTGAGGAGGTGTAGGGTTCCACAATTATTCTGCAGAGCCCAAGAGACAAGCAAGACCTGCCTGGATCACAAGGTGCATTTGGCAGGCTGGGGCCCTGCTGGTTTTCTTATGTGGAACGTAGCAAAGGCCACCTGGTGTAGCCCCAGGATCCTGCCACAGGGCAGCTGAAAAATCTGCGCCCAGCAGAGGAGATGTGTGAGATTGTCAGTGCCCAGGTGTTTCTTTGGGCTTAATATGCCAGGAAAGGGTGATTTCTTTTTCTTTTCCAGTAGGTAAAGTACACACTCAATTGGTTTTAGAAACTGTGTTCCCTCATGTTTCTTTCACGTGAGGGAGTTGCCGTCAGCTCCAAGGCTGTCATCTTATGGACGGTCTGTTACAGCCCCCAGCTTCCCTGAACTACATCTCAGGCCTGGAGGGAGCTGGTCTGCAGAAGTGCACACAGGCCGGGGGTTTAGGGATTGATCGACCCCGGGGGAGATCCGGGGCAGGGTTGACATTCTCGGGGACAAGTGTCACTTCTGCTGAGCTCCTAGAGCGGGACCTGGTCGAGTACAGCAGGCACCACAAGGGGGAGTGCTCGGAATACCGAGGAGAAGGAAGACTCATAATACAGCATCTCTGCCGTCAGGATGCAACTCACAGTGAAGCTTTGATTTGCCATACAGGAATTGTGCTTCCTTGCAATGCTTAAGAACATACAAAAATTAAAGGCAGCGTGAATGAAGGAAATAAATGTGTTCAGCTTTACAAGCCTTAAAACCCATTTTCTACATCCTCCAAGGGCGAGAGGTGAGGACAGACAAGTAAACAGGTCAATTACAGGCATTCGGGGGAGCAGGGGCTGCATCTTCACTGCTGGTTCACCCACAGGGAGCGGATGTCTGTCCCACAGCAAACACTCAATAAATAGTTGTTGAATGAATGAATGAACAGGTGAAGGAGAACTGCACAGTCTTCAGGAGGGACCAGTTGGTGTGCATTTCTTAACCTAACAGAAAGCTTCAGGGCAGATCTGCCAGCTGTCAAGGACCTGAAGAAGGAATGAGGTTGAGTTTAGAAAATACACATTCTGTAAAGCGAGAAATCAACTAAGGTACAACACATAGAGTCATGAAATGGAAACAGGGTGTGTTTTTCTACTTTTTAATTAGGAAGCCCTGAAACTTATGAATGAAGTTCAAGAGCATCTGGAAGAGGAAGAAAGGCTATGCCAGGTGTCTTTGACAGATTCCTGGGATGAATGCAAATCTTGCCTGGAAAGTAACTGCATGAGATTTTATACAACCTGCCAAAACAGTTGGTCCTCTATGAAAAACACGGTAAGGGAGAAATAGAGCTCAGGCTTTCTGAGTTCTTAAGGTACCTGCTTCAGCTTACTTTTAAAAATCAATTTATATTAATATTGAGATTAGAGATGGCTGATCTGATGTTGGCCTTTTGCAACCTAGAATCTTGCAGTCATGCTTTTGTGTGAATCACCTGTGGATATATAATTTCTAAGTTGGAACAGCCATCCAGTGTTTGTCCCTCCCTTTCATTACACTGTGTGTATCTCTCAGGAGTGCCCTGACTCCTTCTGCCTCCTACTTGTTTATTTCTGAACATCTTCCCACTAGATTGTAAGCTCTTTGAGGGCAGGAACCGTATCTTATTTGCCTTCATTTAAGCACTGTAGGTGTTCAATAAATGTTTGCTAAATTGCATTCTGAATAATAGTATTACAGTCTTTTGATTTCAACCTGCTTTATTTTTAACCTTCGAAGGCATTCTCTGCCCCTGAGTCTCTCCTTCAATGGGCTTGCCCTCTCTTGGCAGCACCCAAATGCGTGTGCACACACATGTCCCCTTTACCCTGATCCATGCATGCCCTGTAGGACTGGCATGTTTCCTTTTTTGTCCCCTTTGGCTCCCTTCTGGGCAGAGGGAATCACAGAGGGTGGTGACCTGAATAGGATAAGCTCTGACCCATAAAAGGCTCGTCTTCTATTGGCCTGAATTTCCCCTCCCCTTCAAGAAGTTGGCTGAGTATGAAACGCAGTGAAATTTCCCTCTCCATCTCAGAGCAGGCACTAATTAGAGTCTGCGCCTGGCTCAGCAGTGCCCTATGCAATTACAGAGGGAGCACCCCCTAAGATAATTCATATGCCAAGTTAATTTGCCTCCACTGTTAACTGCACCTGCTCTATTTTTATAGCCATTCTCTAATACACCAGAATATGTTGCAATGAGCACTGGCTGGAAGTCAGGAGGTTTGGGGACCATTCCGATCTGTGCCAGTTATATGACCTTAAGACAATCTCTTGAGCCTTTAAAGTTTTGATTCTGTGGCTGAATTTAAGTAAAGAGAAGCTGGCAGAGGGAGAAGCACGTGATCCACCCAGATTAATTTTTTGAGAAATGCACAAGTCCTCTAGGAATTCCTAGAGAATGATTTGAACAGCATTGTAGGGGGCTATGGCAGTGATGGTTGATATGTTCCGTAACACTCATCATGGCCCTATCACTATCATATAAGGGCTACTATGTCTGGCATGAACTTACATGTCACATAGATGAAGTAGAGCATAGTGTGACTGCTGGAAGGCCTCCCACTGAGTAGAGAATTCTATAATTAGAGCTTCATTCCTTTGGCTACAACCAAGGAGGGCTTTGCTCACCGGTAATATGTAACATCTCTAGATAACCTATTTAGCTGTATTAAGCATCTATGGTTCAGTGCAAATGTATTGATCTTTTCTTTTCCATGGACTAATTTATGAGATGAGAAAGAAGAGAGCATAAGGACACAAATGACATTCCACTGAAGAAGAAAAAAAAGGGAGAGAATTAAGACACTAAGGCAGAGGTGAAAGACAAGAGCCTTCAGTTTTCAGACAATCTACACAGTCTAAAACCATGTATGCCAACCACCACCAGTACATCAGGGCTGTGGCTTGACAACAATATGGAAAACTTGGCCTTTTAAGGCCTTTAGTAGGCAAATAGAAACCAAGAGGAATTTCAGACCCTATTTCCATAGTCAAGGTCAAAGTCAGATACATGAGTGTTGATAAATGATCTTAAAGTAGATTACCTTTTCCTAGCTTGTCCAGAATTTTTCTTGATTTGGAATGACTACTGTAAGTTGACTTTAAATTTTACAAAAAAAAATAATAATCCAGAAAGAAAATAAATGTATTTCATTTTTTGTCCCCTACCCCACCCCACAGATTGAACAGTTTCTCTGGAAGATATATCAGTTTCTGTTTCCTTTCAATGAAGATAATGAAAAAGATCTCCCGGTCAGTGAGCAGTTCATTGAGGAAGATGCACAACTGATCCAGATAGAGAATGTGTTCAGCCAGCTGACTGTGGCTGTGAGATTTCTCTATAACAGGAGTTTTCATGTCTTCAAACAGATGCAGCAAGAATTCGACCAGGCTTTTCAATCCTATTTCATGTCAGATACAGACTTAATTGAGCCTTACTTTTTTCCAGCCTTAGCCAAAGAGCCAACGAGAAAAGCACATGTTGGGCCACATTGGGACATTCCTAGCTTTTTCCAGCGGTTTTGTAATTTCAGTCTATCTGTTTATCGGAGCGTCAGTGCAACAGTTACTGAGATGCTGAATGCAATAGAGGATTTATCAAAACAAGACAAAGGCAAGTATCAAAAGATGATTTTTTGCTTAGATATTTATACTGAAGTCAAGTTTTGTTTAGCTTTAGAAAGGGTGGCCGCTTCTAAGTCATCATACGGTGTTTCTGAGGATGACAGTTTTTGGATCATCAAGGTGTCAGAGCCTCTTAGGGGAAGCTTTGAGGTCTGCCAAACACCAGCCCCCTTCCATCATTGTCAAGAGCTCTGTGGGGCTGTTCTCTCTTTTTAAAGCAAACTTTCAAAGCTGAGAAACAAAATGCTAGTAAGGTGAGAACCTGAAAAAGACAGTTGCCTCCTTTATTCAAACTCAGGCAGACACTCAGCTCTGTTCTGCTTGAGCATCATGGAGTTTCTTTAAAATCAGTCCAGGCTCCTCAATTCCCAGTTTAGGAAGAAACCTAGGGCCGTGTCAAACCAGGTCACACGTAGCGCCCTCCTCGGCCTCCTCCACCTCACTGCTGTAACTCCTGCGATCAGAATGTCCATGCACACCACCAGAGAAAATGCTCGTAGACACACCGCAAACTACAGAAATGGAAATTTCTGAAAAAGATAAGAATTACCTTCTACCAATAACCACCCAGGCCCCCTGATATTTCCATGTTGGAACTACAGTGCTGCTTGATGTTTCAAGGCAGAAGGAGGTACCTTCTCTGGGCGTCTGTGGAGTGGCTGGGACCCAGCACCTCGGAAACGAGAGCTGCTGTGTGGGCCACGTATAGAATCTGTGTTTCCTTGGACTCATCGCTCATGGGCCACTAGGCCAAGGAAGAGGATGCTCCTCTCTGACATGAAAGATGCAACGGGCTCCTTCTAGAAACCCTGCCATCAGTGACAACATGGATGAAGCCGGAGAACACTGTGCTCAGTGAAATTAGCCAGACTCAGAGGGACGAGAATTACATCATCCCACTTCAATGAGGAATCTAAATGAGCGAAACTCCTAGAAGCAGAGAGTGGAATGGTCACTGCCAGGGGCTGAAGGGACGGGGACAGGGGGAAATGCTGGTCAAAGGTACAAAGTTTCAGTCATGCAGGACGAGTGAGTCCTGCAGATCAATGGTACAGAGCGGCACCCACAGTGAACAGGACTGTGCTGTGTACTTAATGTTCCTGAGCAGGTAGATCTTATATAAAGGGTTTTCATCGCTAACGACGACAGTCATTTTTAAAAACGGCACAGGAGGAAACTTTTAGAAGTGCTGGGTAGTTTCACAGCATAGGCTGGTGATTGGTTTCATGCATGGCTGCTTATGTTCAAGCTCACCAAGTTGAAGATATAATTACCTACAGCTTTTTGTATATAGGGAAAAAATGGGCTCCTTCTAGCTAGTTTTCAGTTATATCAGCTGTAGCGAGCAACCTCTGAATCAAACTCTCAAAATTGCCGAGGCCTTGCATAATAGCCTCCATGTAGGAGGGGCTCGCCCAGAACAGATCAGAGACTGAAGCCAGGAAACCGTGTTACATCCTTCCCGCCCCATTGTTCCCCCAGCGAGAATGGCCATCGTTACTGGAACCATTAGGTTCTATTCCCGGGTCTGGAGGACTTTTCTTGTAAGTCAGGTGTTTTTCTAGCATTCCACTCTGAGGCTCCAAATTCCCCGATATGAGGGAAAGCATCAGGGCTGTAGACTAAGTAGACTCAGTGCTGGGATGAGACTGAGTAATTTTTGCCTGACTTTTAAATAGACCTAAAAAATAAAAATTTTAAAAATATTCGAGATGCTGGGAATAAGATGAGGATTAGGACACAGCCCCTGACTTTTAGGAGTTCAGCCTAGAGAAGGGAAAACAGGTCAGTGGACAATTACACTACCATTTCATATGCAGAATGTCAGAGGGTATGGAAGAATAACAAGATTAAAATGCAAGACCAAACCCTTTCCTTCAAGGGACTCAAGAGTCTAACAGAGGAGATGGAATTAACAGCACACAATGCAGAGATGTTCTACAGTAGAACTCACAGGGGTTCTGTGGGGTAAGAGGAGACGCCACTAAATCTAACAGGAGTGAGAGAAAACAATTTCTATTCAACAAAGGGGATGGCTGCCTTACACACCAGATGATCAGCAAATGACTCGTAGGTTTTTAAACACTACACTTCACAATTTATCTCGAAATGATTCATTCTTTAAACATTAAGGATTTAATATAACTATATCATTGGGTTACAAATTAATAATACATTTTTCCTAATGTGAAACACTCCATTGGGAACTGTAGATTTTCTGTTGAATGGACTTCTGTTTACATCATCATTTTTATATGGATGGTTAATTCTTCCAGAAAAAAAAAAAAGATTTCTCAAATTTGATGTTTCCCTAAATCTTTGACCTACTGTTCATAACATTATGTATACGAAACACAAAAAAGAATAGCAAGAAAGTAAATGCTTACCACACAGTTTAAGACACAAGACATTTCCAGTATCTTTGGAATGCCAATGCACATCTGAATTACAGCTTTAAGGAATTAAAATAATGACTAGAAAAATTTTTAGAAGTCCATAGAGAAAAGTGGTTTATAATCCCCTATTTAGTTAACCCCAGTGACATCAGAAATAATAAAAATAAGGCACACTTAATTTAAAATAATTCAAATATACAAAGGAACACAATAAATGAAAGTCTCCCTCTCCCCCCCATTATTCTCTCTTCCAACAGATAGTTACTATTAATAATTCTCATGACTCCTTCCAGAAAATAAAATTGTTTGCATTAATCTCTGTGTGTGGGGGTATGGAGCGAGTAATAATAATATTAACAATGAGTAATAATAGTAACAGGGTACTTGTTAATAGATGTCAAATTGTCCTGGCAACCGCTTGCACCAGTGTTCACGCCTACGATTAAATACAGAACAAAGATTTTGAAGGTGCTGGTTGGAAAATGGAATGACATTGTATCTACACCTTTAAAGTTCAGACTCTCTAACGACACTAATGTGAAAATGCTGTGTTACCTGCAGACTCTGACCACGGCCGCCAGAGTTCGAAAATGTTGCCTGTGCGGGGCAGGGGACTGTGTGGAGAACCTAACCAGAATTCATCAGAATGTCTCCAATTTCACACAAGATGCCAAAAATGTCAGGATTACCTCTGGGAAGGTAAATACTTATTATTTTCTTGGGGTTTCAATTGCTCTCTGTTCAGAGGTCAATATCTCACTTTTACAAGCATCATGGATTCATCCGCTGCCCCTCAAGCATCACTTTGCGTGCTCATTGCCATCTGGGGGTGGCTCAGGTCAGGTTTATAACTTATTCAAAAAGTAGGTCAACTCACTTTTCCCCTTTTTTAAAATTCCCTCATTGTTCCTGTGAAAATTCTTTATGGTTAAAGACCAAATGAACTCTAATGTGTGCAAAAGAGAACCATGAGCGAATTAGGGCAAACTCTTCCTTCTTACTACAAAGAAAAAGAAAACCACCAAGGAAGAAATCACATTGTGGAAGCAAATTTTAGCCAAGCGAGTTTTTTTTTTTTTTTTAAGTGGCCTGAACTCTTTCCAGTTGGTGGGTTAATTACTATTAATTACTAATCAGTACTTAAATATGAATAGTGCCTTCTCCTCAGCAGCCTGATGAACCCTTCCCCTCCCAGATCTGACCGGGAGCAGCCTTTCATTCCTTCCCCAGATGGAAAGTTCTCTCCAGGAACCCTCCCGCTTTCCTCTGTGCCTCCCATCCCTTCCCTTTCCCTAACTGAAGTCTCTCCTCCACCCATTTATGTCTTCTGAATTGCTCACTGGGTGACTCTCTGCACCCCTTTTTTATCATTTGGAAGATGAAATCAATATATCTACTTCACACAGGTGTTTTGAGGATGAAGTAAATCATCTGAAGAGGTCGTGATTCTCATCATTCCAGTGCTGTTTGTCACGGTCACAAGGCTGCATGCAGACACTGAAGTTTTTACAGCAGAAAACTGTACACTAATGTACTGACCTCTTACAAAAAGAGTCCCACTCAGACATCCCACCTGTGTGTCATTAACTTCTTTTCATTCGGTTAAAAGCTTTGATGAGTAATCTCTCCCTGATTGTCATAAGACAATGGAGGAGATGCGGGGGAGGTGACTGGTGGTCAAAAGTTAGAAACTTCCTTTACGAGATGAATAAGCGCTGGGATGTAATGTACAGCACGGTGACTGTAGCTGACACCGCTGCATGATGCCTAGGAGAGTTGTTCAGAGAGGAGATCCTCAGAGTTCTCGTCACAAGGACAGCACTTTGTATGACAGTGAGAGGACACGCAGCTGTTCTGCTTGTTTCAAGTTTTGGATAATTTTTTCTTAACAATGTAGACGTTATTGCTTATGTGTTCTTTTGCAACTTGGTTTTTCACTCAGTACAGTTGGGGAGATTTAGTCATGTGAATACTTGTGGTTCTAATTCATTGATTCACTGATGTATCTTAGTCTATGTCAGAACATCACAATCTATTTATCCCCATTCTCCTGCTGAAGTGCATTTAAGTTGCTTCCAATGTTTTGCTGTAACAAACAACTCTCGATACATTTTGTCAAATAATGATTTTGCCTCTTCAATCCACATTTGATTCATTCTTTGTTCTAAGACTAAGCACATACCTATAATTATAATCTTATATTTGATAAATGTAAGATAAATGAAATACTTTCCAAAATATCATAGATCTTTTTTTTTTTCACTATTTACCATACATTTTTGGCCCAAATCTTGAATGGATTCACTGTAAGTGGCTCTTTTCCCATACCACTTACTGGCACTGGAGACATATACCTAAATTCAAAATAATAGTTTCAAAATAAAGAGGTCAGATGTGGAAGGGATGGAGTGGGGGCTTTATCTGTTTGGGAAATATTTTATTTCTTAATACAGGGAGTAGGCACATAAGATTTATACTGAGGAATTTCTGTCTCCAGCCCAGTCTCTGTTACACAAGGCCATGTAATTATCACTTAAACTGGATCTCTTTTAAAAGTGATGCAGGCAGTATTAATGATTACTTGACAATAACAGACATAAACTGGGAACTTGCACCAGCAGAAGGGGACACATGGACACTAGACTAAAAACAAAATGGCCACAATATTTTGTGGTTCCTCCCATATTTGTGTCTGTCTTTCCAGCCTGAGAATCTGGGCTCGGCCGTGGGTCTGTCTCAGGCTGCTCACTAATACTCTGATGGGGACGCATGGGAGATGGCACTTCCCTGCCCCCTGGAAGTTGGGCGTGGCCGTCTCACTCACTACTGGAGGAAGCCTTTAAGAATGGCTGAGGACTTGTCTTGCTCCCTCCCCTGACCGTGGGACTATTCCGCTCCACATGGTGGAGGCTCCATCACCCTGAGTGAGGAGGTGTGTAGCAGAACCTTCACCCAAACTGTGACTGACAGGTGCTGGAGTGAGAGAGAAACCTTGGTGCTTCCAAGTCACTAAGATTCTGCAAATCTGTGTTACTGTTGCACTGCAGCCATCTGGACTGAAACAGTTACAGGAACTTATACAGCTGTGCTGCTGAGAGGCTGAGTATTGTGTAAAGATCATCTGCAGGCTACGGAAGTGTCTCTCTGTTAGGGCATCTGGGGCAGGAGAGACTGTTGTGGGAAAAGACCACGGCCTCTCTAAACTACAACTTCTGTTTACTAAAAAAACGTGCCTTCAGAAAGGTAGGGGTGGGAAGACTACCTCATCTTGGGTCTTAAAAATCAGCTTATTGGGTTTTTTTGAGACATAAATATAATGTAAAAATTCCCCAGCCTTCACATTATTCCAGAAATTGTTTTGGGATCTTTAGGAGAGGGAGAATTGTGCATTTACGAGTAAAACACATTTACAATAGTAGACATTTGAAAAATAATTCAAGGAAATATTTTGAAAACAAAGGGAGTCACAGTTAACAAGATACAGTACAGATTTGAAAGGAGATCCAGATATTCTTTTAAAATGTCTTCTTTTGCAAGTTGAGAGCTGTTAACTTTTAGAATAGTGATATAAATTTTTTTAATGATGGGGGAAGAAGGTGAGGATTTATAATTTCTCTCATGATCTCTGGTAAGGAGAATTCTACAAGGGACACTCAGTTACTCTGTTAGAGAGTGCCACTGAAGGAAAAAGCCTTCCCTAAAACAGAGGTGAAACTTTGTGCAAAACACAGTCGCATGAGAAAGGAAAAAGTAAAACTCTCTCTCTGCTAGACTGTCCTGATGTACCTGAACTACACACGAAAGTAGATGAGGCCCTCGAGTTGGTCAACGTCTCCAATCAGCAATACAACCAGGTTCTCCAGATGACCCAGCATCACTTGGAGGACACGGCATATTTGATGGAGAAGATGAGACAGCAGTTTGGCTGGGTGACGGAACTGGCGAACCTGACCCCAGCACCTGGGAACATCTTCAACTCCACAAAGGTAACGGACAGACCCGAGAACAGATATGGAGACAATGTATGCATACACTGATTCTTCTGTTAACCTCTTTATGAATTACATCTGAATTTGAAAACAAGCTGTAGGAGGACGTTCACACTTCCTTGTGATGGTATTTGGGCTGATTTGAGGTAAAATCATGCACGATCTTTAGAAAACAAGAAACTCTATTAAAAAAATTTAAAATATAAAATACTTTCTAATCCAGAGATGGCTAATTCTGCTTAGAGCTATAGTGCCGTAGCTGATACAGGTGACCTTGAAGAAATCTGGTCAATGTAGTTTTTAAGAGAGAAGACTTTCAGGTAAAGCAGCCTGAGTTCAAAAGCTGACTCTGAAACTTGCCAGCTGAGTAAGTTTGGGAAAGTTCCATATTCTTTCTAGGTGTCAGTTTTTCCACCTGGAAAATGGGAATGATGAAAGCTACCTTAAAATGGATGTCTGTAAAGCGATGAGTAAAGTTCCTTATCCAAAGCAAGAGCTCCATAAATTATAGGGCTCGTTAGTTTTTGACACAGTAAGCTTCTGACTTACCTTGAAGATTAAACACATTTATATGCTGATATTCACATAAAAACATATTGCCATCTTAAGTCGCACTTACACGGCATCTCCCCCATTCAGTCAGTAACCCCAGTTGCATAATTTAAAACAGTGACTGAATTTCCTGATCCCCCTCCCCACCACACACACGTATTACATTAGTACACAATGCACCAGCTAGTGGTTCTTGATGAGGTCAGTAATAGAAGGCCTGAAAAAGCCCGGGTATGAAAATCACTGTGCAGACCAACCGAAGGTGCAACATTTTGTGCAGCATGTAATGTTAGTGCCCTACCCTGACCCCGGGATCCCTGTACCAACTCCAGCTGGTGCTGCCGCTAACTGCTCACCCCTGCAAACGTCTCCAAAGGGTCACCCTTGGTGCCACTTACTCTCCAGAGCTCCCTGCAGGATCAGGCTGAGGCTAGCGGTCACCCCAAGCTACATCCCCAATTAGCTCCTTCCCCTTCTCTGTCTTACTTGCCTCATCCCCTTAAAAGTTTCACCTGAAAGCGTCCTTAATCAATACCTCACCGGGTTGGAGTCTCAGGCTCTGCTCCTGGGGAATCTGGCCTATGGAACTCTGTTGCCTAATGATTCTCTCTTTCCAGCTGCAAAGTTGTGGCCCATGTGTGGTCTGAGAAGTAAGTCTAGAGAGTCACACGCAGCACTTTAAAAACGCAAACCGAAACCAGAATAGGACAGACTAGAAGAGAAAGTATCAGAGTGCATTGCATTTACTAAGGTGTATGCATTTGTCATGGAACTTTCATTTCCATGATGTGTGTTTATGTGTGTGTATAAATATGTGTGTACAGTGTATATGCACGTATGTTAAGATGTGTGTTTTTGAGCCCAGATGTAAAATGTATTTGTAACTACAGACCACAGTCAAAATGCTCCAATCCCAGCTGACTCTCTGATTCAGTTACCTCATTAGATAGATTATACCCTAGGCAAGAAAAATAATTCGATATATTTGATCACCCTCACAAATACATTTAGTTTAAAGAGGAAAAATTCTTGTGAGGAATGAGGAAAAGAATCAAACTTTAAGAAAAAATTTAGCAGTGCTTTCAATCTTTAGAAAAGTAGAGCCAAATATTTAACTGTTCTTGTTGTCAGGATTTCCATTGTGTGCTTCAATTTGCTTCCACTCTAGTAACATTAACTAATTTATCTAAAATTTTTATATTGATAACAAAGACACTTGTGCATCAAAAACTTCCATATAAACTAAAATTATGGTTTTCAATGATACATTTTTTCTAATAATCATCATCACTAAAGTGGACTTACTATTTATCAGGCGGTGTTCTAAGAACACTCCTCATATATTAGGTCATTTAAGACCTTCAAATGACCCTATAAGGTGAGTATTATTGTTTCCTAAATTTTTCAGATGAGGCACAGACAAGTTAAACAACTTGTCTGAGGTCACACAGCAGCTCAGTAGTAGAAATGGGATTCAAACCCAAGCAGCTTTTTCCGGAATCTATGGACTTAACCACTTTGCTGAACTGCCTGTAAAAGTTCTTTTTCTCAAAACAGCTCTTATTTCACATGTAATGGAAAGTGCAAATCCATAAAACAGCAAGTACTGGAGAGGAACCTTGTGTAAAAAATATACAAATTCCAACAGGTGAAAAAAGTTATGCCCCTTGGGTTGTAGTTACATGGGTGTTAGCTTTATAATTATTTACTGAACTCGACATAAATGCTTTATGTGATTTTTAGGTGTTATATTTACCAAAAGGAAAAAGAAAGTAATGTTAGTTTTATAAACTAGAATTAAGAAATAACCAGTTTTTATTTGGCTTTTTAATGTTTTGCTTTAGCATTTTTGGCTAATTAATATCAGGGACATTTTTTTTGAAAACATTTTCAAAATAGCTCTCTTAAGGTTACATCAAGTTGCATGTCATTACAGTTTCATATAAATTATTAAAATCAAAGCATATGCACTTGAGAACTCATTAAGAGAGTAAACGACACACATTTCAGATGACTGGTTCTTACAAAAATCACACATACAACCATAAACTGTAAATTTCCTAGGGAAACTCAGTACAAAACTTGGTGCATCACATTAATATTTGTGGCACACACTGTGGCACTCATCAGATATTCCATCCATTCCCTCACATTTTCCAGTTCCTCTTGCAGTTAAGTGGTACCATATGGTAAGTTCTGGCCAATGAAATGTGAACAAAACCAAAAAGAGTTATTTCTAGGCTGAGATAGTGAAGAGTCTGTGTATGGTTATCCATTCTCTTTCTCTGCTGAAGATGAGAAGAAAGCCACTACAGCCGTAAGGTGATGTTCCCCCCTCAGCCAGGGTCCTGAGTGTCTAGGTGGTACAGAACCCTGGTAGTGGACATGAAACATGAGCAAGAAAGAAATTTTGTTGCACGAAGCTACTGGAACATTGGAGCTAATTTGTCACTTCAGCACAACCTAGCCCATCCTGACTAATGGGGTATTAAATTAACCCTGAATGTGCACTGGAAGTTAGTAACCTTTTATTGTATAATCCTTCTCCTTAGGAAGTTCCAGGTGTTCATGAAGGAAATTTTTCCAAACAAGATGAAACAGTGATAGACTTAAGCATTCTGCCTTCCCCTAATTTCACACTCACCATCCCTCTTGAAGAAAATGCTGAAAGTTCTAACTTCATTAGCTACATGCTGGCGAAAGCTGTACAGCATTTTAAGGAACATTTTAAAAGCTGGTAAGCAGATGCCTGATTAGGAATGCCTGTTGATAGGAAAACATGATTCATAAAAGGAAAAAAACCCAACAAAACTAGTTTAAAAATACCTGGAAAATATATTCAACCTCATTAATAGTCAAAGACATGAAAACTAAGACAAAATAACAATTTTTGCCTATCAAATTTGCTAATTAAAAAAAAAATCCTAACAGAATGTGATGAGAATCCTCATATGTTATTGCCAGGAACATAAACTGTTTTTATCTTTTTGAAAAGGCACATTGTATTCAATTGTTATATAATTGCATTCAATTATATACATCAAGAATGGTAAAATTTCTTCTTGATACAATAATTCCACTTCTGAAGGAATAAATCTAAATTTGATTAAAAGCCCCCACCCCAAGATCTATATTTGCAAAATTATTTAAAATAGTAAAATGTTAAAAACAATCTTAATGTCTAAAAACCAGAGAATGATTAAAAGATTATGGCTAACGACGCTCAATAAATTTTGTGAAACCATTAAAAATATTTATAAAATTTAAATTATGACATGACAACTACTGGAATGAGGGTTTATAATAAGACTATCTATGAGGTAAATATAATTATTACCATTTTTCAGAAAAGGAACTTGAGATTTAGGGTCTAACATTATATGAATTACTCAAGTCAGTGGGTGGTACAGCCAACATTTTAATTCTGTTCTCTCTGACTCATAGTTACCACATTATACTGCTTCCTGTTAGGACATTTGGGCAAAAAAAAAAAAAAAAAAGCAAGCTACAAAAATCTATAATGTAATGATCAAAACAAAAATATTCTGCTTCAAAAACAAAAAGGATTGGCGTGAATTATGGTGGGAAATTGATGATTTTTTCAAATCTTTCCACTTTCTGATATTTTTATAATTTTCTGTAGTGAGTAAATAATTTTAGGATTTCAAATTAGGAGATATTATTTTGCTAAAATAACTAAGTATAAAGTACATCAAACGCCACACCAATGTATTTTGCGTCCTTAAAACTTAGAACAAGTACTGCCATTCCATGATTATCCTACACTGAGTTAAAATGTAACTCTGTGAAGTCTGCAGGGGAAATAACTGAATGACTTTTCTGGAATACATTAGTACCATCTCTGTTACACTTAGGATGATCTTCTAAGTTAGTGGTACAATTAAAGCTGCACATAATACTCTCCTTTGGTAATATGGTCAATCCTAAAGAATAATTAAATTTTAATTCTAAGTTACTATTCATAAGGGACCTTGTTAGTAGGTCACCATCAATATGTAATTAAGCTGGATATTACTGGATTCGTTGCTTCTCCCTTTACCTCTGAATTTTGGAGCAGTTTTATTCAAATTGTATCAATCAACCAGTATCTTTTTAGCATCTACTAAGTGAAGGCACAGGACCGAAGTACTATGGAGGAGAAAATGATGAATTTGGGAGGCACAAGACACACAGACCAGTAAAACAAGGTGGCATTTAGTCAGTGCCCTTGGGGGGCCTGGGGGGTTGAGGGGAGGGTCTCCACTTTCCCATGGAGGAGAAACTTCTCAGTGGGGTGTATTTCCTTTTTGTCTCTGCCTTTCCCACTAGCCTCTGTCCCATCTCATCCTTTTCTTTTCTCCTTCCTTCCATTCCTCCCTCCTTCCCCCCTCCCCTGCTTCTCCCTTCTTCCCCAGAAAATATATATTACCTCTGTACATACATATATATGACCAAAATATGAAAGTGAGAATATTCCAAAGCAGATTCCAAAATTGGGGAAGATGGACGCAAATGGGACCAGGAAGACCGGAGTGTCTAGACACTAGGGGTGCTATGACGCTAGTCTCCTCCCTCTGTCTGGAACCTCCCCCGTAGGAGTGTGGGTTCTTCCTTTAGTTGTAAGCAGCCAAGACCAGCTCAACTGAAGGACCTGGAAGGATCAGGTCTGACCAACAAAATCAGCAGAGAAGCTGGCAGCCAGGCCCGGGGCTCAAACTCTGAAGGCCCCAGTGACACATGGCAAGTGTCTGAGGAAGGAAACAGTGTGCTAGTGCTCAAATGGGTGCTGATGATTTAGTTATAACTGAGTAATAAAAATATTTTCAATAAGACCATCTCTTCACAGATTTTGGAATGAAGAGGCTTCAATAACAATGGGGAATAATATGTTAAAAATTGAGACAGTGAACAAATTATTTACTAAGTCTCACAAAGTGATCTTTCACAAAGGCAGTATTTTTTTCTTTTTAATTTATAGTTCCTTAATTCTAAAAGTAACAAAATATTCAGTTTCTTGCAATGAGCTGTAATGGAAAAGTATCTGAAAAAAAAAGTATGTATAATGTATGACTGAATCTCTTTGCTGTACGCCTGGAACTGATCTTGTAAATCAACTACACCTCAGTAAAAAATAAGAATTAAAGAAAGTAACAAAATCACAAATTCCATAAATTTAAAAGACAATAATTACCCATAATCCCACCATCTTCCCCAAATCGGTGTTATCATTTTTATTATTCACATTTTTCTATGGTTTTGACTATTTGTGAGACTGAACGTTTTTCCAAGTTTGCTTGCTATCTTAATTTCTTCTTTAATGTGTCCTATTCAGTAGACTGGATAAGATTTTTGTCAGTGTTCTGATTGAATCAGCACATCAAGGTCTCAAACCTGCCAACAGTGAAGGAGAAACATACTAAGAAAAACAACAGGAAAGATGGAGGTGAAAGAATCACCTTTGCCATTTCCAAGCATATGAGTATCTGTTGGGTGACCTTGCTCGAAGTGTGCAGCTCGCTAAAACACAAATCCCAATTTTATAGGGTAGAACATAAATTGAGAACCCTCCTCTGGAATTCTCCTCTTGTCAGCCAGCATCCTAAGTGCCTGACTTTCCTGGTTGGTTTACAGTATGTTTATTCCCATATTCCAAACGTTCACAGCTGCCAGGGCTGCGACCCACAGTTACAGGCTGCAACAGCATGTCTTGCACATCCCAAGTACCCAATAAGCATTCGGTGATTGGTTCTTACCATCCATCGGAATGAAAGGCACACACACAAAGCGTATTGAATAAAGTGGTGTGTCGTTAAGCAGTAAAAGTTTATTGAGCCAATACTTCGAGCACATAAAGTACAGAATAAACGCTTTATCGTCGCATCAGAAGCAGGGGAGATCTAGAGGTTCAATAAACCAGGGGAAGTGAGAAGATCCCTTTAAATAGTGTTATTAAAAATATCCATACAGATGGGTATTCTGTGACTCTGTATTAATTTTTTCAACACCAAGAGTGTTTATTCTCTTACTCATTGTGGCACTTATTCCAAGAAAAATATACACTCAGTCTATAAGTAATTTATCCACATTTTGATTATTGACGCTTTTTTTTTTAAGGTAAGATCTGATGCATCCTACAGCCGGCAAGCAGAATTACCTCTTCAGCTGAGTCCTGAAAATCCCAAAACGTACAAGACGATACAGTAAACGTAGTTACAGGAAAGAATGTCAGTTACATATGGTAAAGTACTGTTAATTTTCTTATGTTGAATGGCAGTTTGAGTTATTCCAATTGAGTTAAAATGAAAATTCCTTTTTAAGAAAATCAAATGTAAATATTACTGCATTCTATGGTATATTAGTAACTTGTATATTAAATATTAAATCACCAAGGTGTCCATGCCTATTACTTCTGCTACAAATATGCCACTTCCTAATTAACAAAGGATTCTTCTTTCATTTTGCTTTTGAGTTTATAATGTGTAATACTTAACTTTTTGAAAAAAATCTGTAATTCATTCCTTTGTTTAGTAAAGACCTATAACTTCTGCAAAGATTTTTTGTGGTAAAATATGCATAACAAAATTTAGTATTTCAACCATTTTAAGTGTACAATTCAGTGGCAGTAAGTAAATCCACATTGTTGTGCAGCCATCACCATCATCCATCTCCAGAACTTTTTTCTTCTTCCCAAAGTGAAACTCTGTCTGCAGTAAGCAGTCACTCCCATCTCTCCCCCAGTCCCCTGACAACCACCATTCTGTCTCTATGAACTTGACGATTCTATGTACCTCATATAAGTGGAATCATACAATATTTGTCCTTTTGCAACTGGCTTATTTTACTTAGTGTAATGTCCTCAAAGTTCATCCATGTGGTAGCATATGCTGGAATTTCTATCCTTTTTAAGACTGAGTTCTACTCCACTGCATGTGTGTATCACATTTGGTTTATCCATCGTCCATAGATGGATGCTTTGGTAGTTTCCATCTTTTGGCCATTGTGAAGAGTACTGCCATGCATATGGGTGGACCACAGAGTTTTTAAAAAATTAATACAACAGTGCTCTCTTTTAACAAGATCATACATATTTTACGTAAAACACAAGACTGACACTTACATATCTCAGAATTTGGACCTGGGGGCAGTACAATGAGAGGAGAGTCATTTGCTTTGTATGGCACTAAGGATTACCCTGGGGGATATTTATAGTCAGTCCTTCAAATTATAAAAAGAAATATGATTAAAGAGAAGACTCAAGACCTTTAAAGCATTTTTCACCCAGTCTTGAGCAATTGGATAAAAAGACTTGGCAGAGGAAGTTCAGGGGCAGCCCACTGAATATAGTGAACTCCAAATGAAGACAAATTCTTTCCTATCATAACCAAAAGCTATTTTTTAAAAGGTAGTATTGATAGACTCCTGGAATCCTTAATGTACAGTAAATCTCACACTGAACCTATTCAGCCATACATTTGATGTATTTGTCAGAGAAGGCGCCAAAAAATAAGATATAATGGGAACCTGACTATTTTATAGCTGATGTGCTGTCAAAACCTTGTAGAGTGAAGACGGAAAAGGCAGTGGTCGGGCTCAAAGCAGAGAAAAGCCTTTGGGGGCAGGCTGACCCGGATTTTAATCCTAGCTGTCAGATTTTCTAGGTGTTTGCCTAGGCGAGATCCTTAATCTCTCTAAACCCCAGTGTCTTTATCTATAAAATGATAAAAAGTAATAGTTTTTGCTTTTTGGGGAGGCTGTGAGAACTACAGTAAATAATCCATAATGAGAAGCATCAGTAAATGGGAGCTTTAACAATATAAATAATACTATTATTATTTAGTTCCTGACTCACAGTTGGCTCTCAGGAAGTTTAGTTTCCTGCTTTCCTTTATCTAATTGGGCCAATATTTTTGAGAGTTTATTGTGTAAAGAACCACAATCCAGACCAACAACCAGTCAGTGGTTTTTGCTCTCATACACCTGAAAGGAAACCTGAAAAAATGTATATATGCCCTTGCACATAATTTTTCAATATAAATTGAGAATAGGAAATTTTAATTTTCCCATGTATGGTAAATATTAGTATCTTAAAACTTATCTCATCTCTCTTTAGAATGTGCCCAATGGAATCTACATATCATGGCAATTTGATACCTAATAGCATCCATTTAAACAAATATACAAATAAGTTTTTCTTTTAATAATAAGAAATTTTATCTCATTCCATTTTTTTCCTTAAACTCTTATTTTCAGTCTACTTTGTTTAGAGAATTTTATTCTAATGTAATAATTTTTTATGTTTAAACACCTTTATTGATCAATCAAATGTAAATATTTTTAAATTTTGAAAATTAAAAGTTCCCTAGGACACAAAAACCTAGGTATCAAATTCATTCTGGATTGAGTTATTGTAATTTATTATTTGTACCCAATTGATCAAAATAATGAGTATCTTACACATATCTATGACTATTAAACAGTGAAATTTTTAACAAATAGATCTCTTAAAAAGAAGAAAGAGCTTTTCTCCCCCGCGTAAGTTAATGGATCCATTAGTAATTGTTATTTCTTCCTAGAATGAGATATGATTGAGCATCAGTATCATCCTTATCTTGCGTTTTTATTGATGCAGGCGCAGTGAAGACTGGTTGGTACCATGCATTGAGTTTGAAATGCCCTTTCCCCAGATCTTTGCCTACTGGTTTCTTCTCACTCAGACGTGACCTCCTCAGGGAGGCCTCCCCTGGTGGTAGGATCTAAGTAGTCCCCCTGAACCTGGTTACATCATCATCATGGCACCTGTCACTGTCTGCAGATGCCTTGTTCCGGGGACTTCCTCTCAGCTAGAGTCTCAGTTCTGTGAGAGGGACCTTGTCTATTTTGCTCCTCGGTGACTTATGGTGGGCACTGTGATAGAAATGCTCTTGGATGAGTGAATGAATGATTCGCTTGTCTGAGCGGAGCATTCATTCACTGACGGAGCAGCCACAGGGAAAGGAACAGTTCTCTCTCCATTATCATCCAACCAATATCCTCTGAGTCCCACAACATAAGAGGAATCTCCTCGCTGGCAGGGGAACCTAAGCTAGTGTCCTGAGATTCACCCTGGAGTACAACTGATCCTGCACCGGAACAATTAAACTTGGCTCGAAACAACAAAAGGAAAATAAACACAGAGTAACTGCAACTAGACAGTCTGGGATATTTTCAGCCTGGGCCCCTGCACGTGGTTGGGAACGCGTGGAAACACTTGGTTGCTGTGGGGTTGGGGGAATCCCTGCATTCACTGGGCCTCGCGCCCTCGCCTACAGCCACAGCAGTTAATAAGTAGGACGACCCCGCCCAGCGAATCTTGCGCCTCCACGAGGCATTTCAGCTTCTTACACCCAGGAGGGCTCTCAAGCTACTGCTATGTAAGTCCCCATTCCTGCCTAAAGCCTGTTTTCTGAGTTCAGGTTTTCCTACAGAGCAGTCTTTTCCCAAATGACCATCAGAAAGAATGCCCATGGCGTCTGGAGACAGCCCACCACACCCACCCTATCCAGGCAGTACAACACAACACAGGCCGACCATCAGTCCCAAAGCAGACACAGGTGACTCTTTAATTATTATTAAGCTGGTGTGAGGGTAGGGGTGGGGGTGGGACTAAGGGTGGGATGGGGAAGGTGCTGGGAGAGGGGAAGAAGGAATGTTGTTGACCTAGGAAAAGCCAGCCCAGCAGGTGATGGATTAAATAGATTAAATAGATTTAAAACATCTGCTTATCCTTAACCCAGTGCATTTCAGTTTACTCTTTGTGAGCACTCATACAAAACAGCAAGAACTTTCCAACTATGAGGCTTGTGAAATGTTCCCTAAAACACTTTCTTAGTCTATTCTTACTATTTGTTTTCCCGTCCGATTAACCCAAATGAACAGCTATTTTGTAAATTGTCTTCGGGATTAGATTTATTTTATACAGGCTTTGTGTCACATAAAGGCACAGATTCAACATGGTCTTTGCTGAGATTAGTCAGAGCGGCAGGTGAAAGATAATTACCTCCTCCTAGAATGTTTATTTTCCTGTTAACAAAAATTTTAACCTTGAGTTTAAGAAATGCCCTTTAGCAGAAAGATTCCAGAGTCTTGCACAGACAATAAATTTGAGATAATGGGGTCGACAGGCAGGGGCTGGGGGGGGGCGGGGTAGAAGAAAGAGAAAAGAAAAAACATCAAGCTGTATTGAATGGCAAGAAATAGTGACGGAGCCTTTATCTATTCTTCATAACCTCAGATGTAGCAACAACAAAAAATTTATTGAGCATCTTCTATGTGCTCAATAGACAATTGTTGATTCAAGACTTCTGTTATATGTACAATCCATGTATTAGTACCTTTTAAACTCATTATCAAATAGTCCTGACCCACTAGTGTTTATATTAAAAACATTTCACTAAAATCGAAAGCTTTGGTATTCAAAGCTTGGGAAACGAATGGCTGTCAATCAAGTAAAAAAACCTGCCTTATCCCACTTGCTCCAGCTGCCGGCCTTGAGTAAGGATGGGGCAAAATGGAAATACAGATCACCTGACAGCCGTCCCCTTTAGTTGCAGGAAACATATCAAATAACAGGGTGCTCGCTTTGTTTATGCTTAGATTTCACGAACACGTGGGGATTGTTCCAGATTGCCCTTGATCACCGAAAGGTGCGGTCGACCCCAAAACTTTCCAAATAAGTGGCCATTCTCCGCCAATGCACCAAGATACAGGCTTTAGGATTTCTTCCTAGGCCAAAGTTTCTTGACTTTTAAAACGGGCTAACAGAGACGCGATTCAGGAAGGCCAGCGCGCTCCCAGAAAGCGAGGGGCGGGGCCCGCGCGCTCGGGGCGGGGATCGACGTCACCTAAGCGTCACCGGAAGAGGCGGGGTCTCCGAATTGGTGGCGGGAAAAGAGGCTCCTGGAAAGGTCCCGGCGGACTCACCAGCCGTCCGCCACCCTCCGAAACCCGCAGCCGCGCCCGCACCATGCCCGCCGCCGGCTCCGAACTGCCGCGCCCACCGTCACCACCCGCTGCGCAGGAGCGGGGCGCCGAGCCGCCGCCGCCGCCGCCGCCGCCGCCGCCGCACGGGGAGCTGCAGTACTTGGGGCAAATCGAGCACATCCTCCGCTGCGGCTCCCGGAAGGACGACCGCACGGGCACCGGCACCCTGTCGGTGTTCGGCATGCAGGCGCGCTACAGCCTGAGAGGTGAGGCGGGCGGGCCGGCGGGAGGGGGGGCTGCGCGCGGCGCTGCGGAGGGGGAGCGCTCGGGAGAGGCGGGGCCGCGCGGTCGGCGTTCAGTCCTCACCTCAACCCTGTGAGGAGGGGAAGCGTCCTTGGCCCCGCTCTTCAGACCCCTAGACGGGGGCTCGGATTAGAGGAATGACTTGCGTCGGGTCACATGGGCAGGAGGGACAGAGCTGGGAGGTAAAGCCAGGTCCTCTGGCCCTTAACCACCCCGTTATGCGGTCTCCCCAAAGCGGGCACGATGCGCTAGTGTTTGCTCCAGACTAGAGGCGGGGAGAGGACCTGCCCGGGCTTGACCGAGGCCGTGGCCGTATGGCGCCTTTTTGCCCCTCCCCGTCCCGCCGCGTGTAAGCCATTCTGCTTTGCAAAGTTTTAAAAAATTGGAGCGAAAGTGGCGTGGGCGGGGCCGCGGCGGGAGGAGAGAGCTGAGAGGCAGGGGCGGGAACTTGATTTTCCCAACGGTCCCTCTTAAACCTTGAAACAAATGCAAGATTCTGAGCCGAGTCGTTCTTACTTTTCCTTTAAAACGGCGGCTCCTGGGAAGAAGTGTCTTTGGGGGTTGTTAGGGTCAGGCTTTCAGGGGACCAAGGGGCGGGCTAGGGGTCGGCACCAGACATAGATCCATGAAACAGGTGTGGAGGGTTGTTTTGAGTGGGGAGACCCGCTAGCGATGAAGCAGAATCACCGAGATGTGGGGAGAAACCCTCCACCTCACACCCAGTTCTGGAGACTAGGAAATACGGGGCTATAGTGGCGGATCTGGCTGGGGCAGCTTGGGCAGTTTTGTCGGAGCCGAGGGTTCATCTTCCTGCAGCTCTAGCGCGGTGGCCTCCAGTGAGCCACAAACCCCCTTTTTTCTCCATCCCCTCTGCTTAGGCCTTGGGCAAGTTGCTTAACCTCTCCAATCTTCAGCTTCGCCATATGCTCAAAATGGAGGAAATAATCCTCCAAATGGTGGGAAGTAGGTGCTTGCGGAATCCAAACACGTCACATGAATAGCAACTGTACGACTTATGATGTGGACTGAATGGGTACCAAATTTACAGATAAGCTTTTATATTTTTATTTCTCTATTGCTTGATGCAAACTTATAGAGATCATAAGGGAACCTCGAGTGTTGTTTTGAGGATTAAGTTGGATCATGCATATCAGATATTTAAGCAGTTAACTTTATGGTACACTTAAAAAATAGAGATTAATTTGCTTTGCAAATATTTTAAGACTATTCAGATTTGGCCAGAGCCATATCAACTATCCCCTGGTTGTGAGCAAGTTTTCCCTGGCAGAATGATCATGGAATAGTAGTCTTCAGGCTTTGTCCTAGGGCACATTTTGTAGGTTGTCTTCCCACCTCTTGGAAGGGTTTACACTAGGTAGTGGAGGGTAGCTCTTTCCCTGTCTGTGGGCGTCCCTGCCCCACCTCAATGTGTGGAACTCCTGTGTCCTGTGATCAAGGGGCTCAGGAGGGTGGGCTCAGTCTGAATTGTGTCCTGACTTGGGATTGCAGCCTGGGAGCTCCACTCTGATCAGAGGGGCCCAGAGGGTAGAAGCTGCAGTTTTCCAGCTGGTCCTGCGGTCACTCCTGGGCCTAATGTCCTGGGGGCAGTTTGCTTCCACAGAGAAAGTTGGATGGCATGCTCAGTTTTCCCATCTTGAAATTACATGGCAAACTGTTTTCCAGATGAATTTCCACTGCTGACAACCAAACGTGTTTTCTGGAAGGGTGTTTTGGAGGAGTTGCTGTGGTTTATCAAGGTAAAGAATTTGCTGCTATTTGGAAATCAGTAGTCTGTTCTCAATATAGCACCAGCGATATCCTTTTAAGAGTCAGATCATGTCACTCCTCGGCCTAGGTTTGGTTTGGGGGCGGTGGTGGGGGGAGGTATATGTATATATATTTTTACTGAAGCATAGTCAGTTTACAATGTTGTGTCAATTTCTAGTGTACAGCACAATGCTTCAGTCATACATGAATGTACATAATATTCATTTTCATATTCTCTTTCACCATAAGTTACTGATAATATAGTTACCTGTGCTGTACAGTATAAACTTGTTATTTATCTATTTTTTATATATTAGTTAGTATCTGCAAATCTTGAACTCCCAACTTATCCCTTCCCACCTCTTCCCCACTCCCCAACCATAGGTTTGTTTTCTGTGTCTTTGAGTCTGCTTCTGTTTTGTAAATAAGTTTTCTTTTTCTTTAAGATTCCATGTATAAGTAACATCATACAGTATTTTTCTTTCTCTTTCTGGCTTCGCTTAGAATGACATTCTCCAGGTCCTTGCATGCTGCTGCAAATGGCATTGTTTTATTATTTTTTATGGCTGAGTAGTATTCCATTGTGTGTGTGTGTGTGTGTGTGTGTGTGTGTGTGTGTGTGTGTGTGTGTGTGTGTGTGTACACACCACAACTTCTTATCCAGTCATCTGTCAATGGCATTTAGATCGTTTCCATGTCTTGGCTATTGTAAATAGTGCTGCTATGAACATAGGGGTGCATGTGTCTTTGAATTAAGGTTCCCTCTGAATGTGTGCCCAAGAGTGGGATTGCTGGATCATATGGTAAGTCTGTTTTTAGATTTTTGAGGAATCTCCACACTGTTTTCCATAATGGCTGCACCAAACTATATTCCCACCAGCAGTGTGGGAGGGTTCCCTTTTTTCCACACCTCCTCCAGCATTTATCGTTCATGGGCTTTTGAATGATGGCCATTCTGACTGGTGTGAGGTGATAGCTCATTTAGTTTTAATTTGCATTTCTCTGATAATTAGCGATATTGAGCATTTTTTCATGTGCCTATTGGCCACTCATGTATCTTCATTAGAAAATTGCTTGTTTAGATCTGCCCATTTTTGGATTGGGTTGTTTGTTTTTTTTGTTATTAAGTTGCATGAGCTGTTTATATGTTCTGGAGATTAAGCCCTTGTCAGTCTCATCTTTTGCAGATATTTTCTCCTATTCTGTAGGTTGTCTTTTTGTTTTGCATATGGTTTCCTTTGCTGTTCAGAAGCTTATGTTTAGTTAGGTCCCATTTATTTTTGCTTTTATTTCCGTTGCCTGGGTAGACTGCTCTAGGAGAGCATTGCTGAGATTTATGTCAGATGTTTTGCCTATGTTTTCTTCTAAGAGGTTTATATTGTCTTGTCTTATGTTTAAGTTTTTAAGCCATTTTGAGTTCATTTTTGTGTCTGGTATGAGGGAGTATTCTAACTTCATTGATTTGCATGCTGCTGTCCAGTTTTCCCAACACCATTTGCTGAAGAGACTGTTTTTACTCCATTGTATGTTCTTGCCTCCTTTGTCAATGATTAATTGACCAAAGTTTGTGGGTTTATTTCTTGGCTCTCTATTCTGTTCCATTGATCTATATGTCTGTTTTTGCACCAATACCATGCTGTCTTGATTACTGTAGCTCTGTAGTTTTCTCTGAAGTCTGGGAGGGTTGTTCCTCCAGCTTCTCCCTCTTTTTCTTCAGTAATGCTTTGGCAATTCTGGGTCTTTTGTGATTCCATATAAATTTTAGGAGTATTTATTCTAATTCTGTGGAAAATGTCCTGGGTAGTTTGATAGGGTCACATTAAATCTGTAGATTGCTTTGGGTAGTATGGCCACTTTTAAATTTCTTCTTTGATTTCATCATTGACCCATTGGTTTTTTAGTAGCATGTTTAGTCTCCATGCTGTCGTTTTTTAAGGGGAGACTTCTGAAGCAAGTGTGAAAGAGAAATGAGCTGTTGGAAGTGAAAAAAATTAGTACAAACTCAATGACAGAAAGGAAGATGCTCAGAATTAAACTGCATTTGCTTGGTTTATTTTAAAGCTTGAGTGCAGAATTCTAATAAATCCTTTCCAGGAACACATCAGACTCAGTTCTGATACAGTCTCTCCATGGGTGACTCAAAAAATACAGGAGTCAGAAGCTGTAATTCAGCTGGATCTTCAAGCAAGATGGAGAGCGAATGTCTGTGCAATAGTTAATATCTGTTGAGTGCCAAGTGCTTTGCTTGTATTATCAACTCTTCACAGGAATACTTGTGGTGATTACTACTCCTGTGCTCTTTTTTAGATGCAGATAGTGAGGCTAGAAGGGTCGGGGGTGGGGGGCAGGCATGGAGCCCAGGTGTCTGCGGCCTTATAGCCTTGCTGGTAACCATTGCAGCACATTGTACCCAGAGGCCAGAGGGATCTGTCCTTGACCTGGACACACGATCAGGATACGGGTTAGGATGACATGGGTCAAATCTAATGAGAGATATGCACACACACGTACGTATGCATATATATTTGAGAAAGAAACATAAAGCTTGTACTTGGCACCAAAAAAGCAAAACCCAAAAAACACACCGTAACTTTGCAAGTAGAGGTTGGGGGTAAACAGAACTTGATAGGAGCACATCTAAGATAGATGACTGATGTGTTTGCCAGAGAAGCTTATACTGATCAGACCGATCAGTGGAAATACCCTAGATGTCATCTCTAAATAACACCGAATAGATTGCATGTGAAGCATTAAATTCACTCCGGAGTATCACAGGTGGACAGAACACATTTGGTTAAGAAACACAAGACTGATGGACTAGATGGGGGTAATCAAAGGACTTGGAGGTGTTTAGTGTAGTTGAGGGAATAGGAAAAAAGATTTGAGAGGGTGATTCCAAAGGAGTGATCAGGCTGTCCTGGGGGCCCTCAGAAAGTCTAGCTAACTGGTCCGCTTAATGATGGGACAAGATGCAGGGATGTGTCGGGCCCATCCCTGTGTGTCCATACAGGCCACAGCCCGCCTGGTGGGACACATTAGGGAACGGACCCCGAGGGCAAGGAGTCACCCAGTGCCTCCTTTTCCTCCATCTCCTCCAGGGATCCACAAACGCTAAGGAGCTGTCTTCCAAGGGAGTGAAAATCTGGGACGCCAATGGGTCCCGAGACTTCTTGGACAGCCTGGGATTCTCCACCAGAGAAGAAGGAGATCTAGGCCCGGTTTACGGCTTTCAATGGAGGCATTTTGGGGCCGAATACAAAGATATGCATTCAGGTGAGGAGACGGCGTGGGGCCTCAGATTTCCTGAGCGCCTGTCATATCCCGAGTTTGCCTCATTGCAAGTGAAGTCTGGGGAGTAGGAAGTCGGTGTCCGGGGAGCTGATGTATAACTTTGACCTTGTGAGGGGCTGTTTCAGATTCAGGTGGAGGAGCCAGGTCCCACGCTCGGTTGTTGGCACTTGCTGGGTCTTGGCACTTCGCCTGCCTTGTTTCACTAGCAGGTAGTGACACGGTTGGTGGTTGGTCGCTGTGTCGGGGAATAGTGTTGACAGTTCATCTGGGGGACAGGAGTCCCAGGGGTTGCCTTGTGGTGGCTTTGATCTCCCTTTTTAAGACTGAGCCACTGAGCACAGTGATGTGTCAGCACAGGTCTCTGTGTCACCCTCTCCTCCCTGCACTGCTGGGATGGAGGAAGATGAAACATCTCACTGCTGGACCTCCACTCTCCTGTCAATTGGGGGCACCACTTGCTGATTGTCACAGAGCCCAGCCTGGTCCTTTGACCCTTCCTGTCCCCCTGTCCTTAGGTCAGGGGGTTGCACAAGCAAACGCCCACCTCGGTGTGTGTGTCGGGGTGCATGCATTTGTGCACACAGGAAGTAACAGTTTGCTGGCTGGGCAGAAACCAGTGACCTCAAGAGCATGTCTCAACTGAAGGGGGCAGTCATACCTCAGCTCTAGGCAGCTGGAGCGATTTGAGCCCAATGTTGTCAGATTCTTCAATGAAAGTTTAAAACCTGCATTATACATGCAATCCTAAGATCTTTGGAATGTTGGCAACTTCAGTAAGTTAAAAATGCTGTGCTGAGCTAGAACAGGGAGATTCACAGGCAGAGGGGATGGTGCCAGGGGCTGGGGCGGGGAGGTTGTTTAATGGGGACAGAATTTCAGTTTGGGAAAGTGAAAAAGACGTAGACTGGATAGTAGTGATATTTGCACAACATTGGGAATGTACTTTATACCACTAACTGCACACTTAATCATCATCAAAGTGGTCAGTTTAATGGTACATAAATTTCTCCACTAAAAAAAGTGCTGTGTGGGTTAAGCTATTTGTGCAGGTAAGTGGGCTATCTGTTGTTAGAATGCAGCCTCTGTCCTCCAGCATCCTCAGGATGTGAGACTGCACTCCTGGCTTAATTGTGCCTTAAATCCTGCCTGGGGGTCGGGGGTGCGGCGGCGTAATGAAATTATGGCCTTGGAGTTGTAGAAAGGCTTAGCTGTTGGGTTTCAGTACAGGAGTTTATGTTTTTAATTTTTACCTTGAAATAATTATAGGTTCAAGGGAAATTGCAAAACAGAAAAAAAAAGTAACTTCTCACATTATCAGTGGTTAAAATCCACATCACTTACCAGATTTCTCCAGTTTTACATGCACTCATTTGTGTGTGTGCGTGCGTGCATGCATTAGCACATGTGGATTTATGTAGCCACCATCACCATCAGGATACAGAACTGTTCCATCACAGTTCATCTTTTTTTAATCTTTGGTACTACCTTTTTTGAAACTGTGATTGTGACAGGATTTCTTCTCCCTAAACTAAGAACTGCTGGACCAGAACATAGTCTGACTCCACTAAGTAGAAGTGTAACGGGGGGTAGGGCTGTGAAGCTGTGCACATTCTCAGCTTCCAGTTCAGAAGGAAGGCAAGGAGCTCAAGTCCAGACCAGAGATGGGAGAAAAGTACAAGGGTGGTTCAATAATGAGAGAAGTTTCCTGCTGTTTCCACGTCAGCAGGTGTTTGGCTGCTAAGTGTGGTTTCAGGTGTAAGTGTGGGAAGGCTAGTGTCTAGATGACAGGAATCTTCGTGCTGTGTTAGGTGGACTGTGTGTGGAGGGTAAATCCCACTGAAGGGCCAGCACTGCACCTGGCAATGAAGCGTGATGGGAGTGGTCAATGGTAGGGAGACCACGTCCCGTGGGGACCACTGGAAGAAGCAGACTGCAGAGGATGAAGGAGGTGAGCAGTAGGAGAAGGGATGGGGGACACCGAGGCCAGGTATGTAAGTTAGATAAGAAAACAGACGTGGTTACGGCTCCAGAGCACAGACAGGGCCCTGAACTCAGCATAACCCAGCGAGCTTGAGAACTGTGTAGAGCGCACAGAGTAGCGTGTGACTGTGGGCCACAGGGGGCTGTGGGAGGACATTGTGATGGACGAGCTCTTGAGGCCATCTTGCTGGATGCTGTGATTAATGTGTGCGGTGTTCTGTTTGCCAATTCTGCAGATTATTCAGGCGAAGGAGTAGACCAACTGCAAAAGGTGATTGACACAATCAAAACCAACCCTAATGACAGAAGAATCATCATGTGTGCCTGGAATCCAAAAGGTGGGGAGCATCCCAGTCCTCCATTTCGCCCTGGCTGCCGGGCACAGAGGCGCTGGGCGGGGGCCTGCCTGCCTGTGCGACCTGGGCTGCTCGCATGCGGCCGACTTTCACCTTCAGGGGAGGGCTTGGGCCCAGATGAATCAGTTTGTGTATTTTTTGGCTTTAAATTGCCTGTAAACATACACATGAGAATTTAACATTTTAAATTGGGGCAGATGAAGTTTCAGATCACTTCCACCTCACTATTAGAGATATTTTAAACAGTTATATTGTAAAAACTAAACTATACCAAGGTGTAATAGATGCCCAGAGTGGAATATTTGCATTTATGATTTGCATTTATGATTAGAGATTTGGAATATAGGAGGGTGTGTCCGAGACGCCAGTTTACTGAGGCCCCTGTGAAAGAATTCATTCCTCCTATGCTTATAGTTCGGTGCACGAGTAATTTCAGCTTGGATGGGAGCGTGTAGCTTCAGCTGTCAGCATCCATCCACAGGAGAGTCATATTGGTGGACGGATCTCCATCAGCCTTAGGCCATCCCTGGGGCGGGAACGGTCTGTGAGGGGCAGGTGGGGATCGTGGGGTTCACTGGCCAGTGGCTCTGGCTCACCATCTCCGCTAGATGAATTGGCTTCTGTTTGTGTCACGTTGCCTAGAGCTGTGTTCTTTAAAGCCACTGCCCTCCTGACTGCTCTGTGCTGGCTCCTCAGATCTCCCGCTCATGGCCCTCCCGCCCTGCCACGCCCTTTGCCAGTTCTACGTGGTGAACGGTGAGCTGTCCTGCCAGCTGTACCAGCGGTCGGGAGACATGGGCCTGGGCGTGCCCTTCAACATCGCCAGCTACTCCCTGCTCACCTGCATGATCGCACACATCACAGGCCTGAAGGTAGGCTGCTCTCGGGGAGGAAGGGCTGTCACCAGCCTAACGCACTGAGCTCTCAGATCCTGCAGTGTGGAGGGACTGACTGCAGGGAAGTCTGCCCCTGGTCTTTAACTGCGATATACGTACGTGAGGGACGAAGGGGCTCACTCTGTAACCTCCATGGCACTTTCCCGCCCTTGTGCTTTGTGCAGACTAATAGGATCAGGTGGCTTATTTATTATAACTTTGATGAATCAACTTTTCTCAGAAGTGACAGTGAGTAGATTCCTTCTGAAAAGCTTTGAGGGTGTCTGCATACTCTGTTGTGTGTTTTTACCCAATGTGTTTTAAAGAAATTGAAACTAAAACATACTGTTCTGCTTTCTCCCGTGGGGTTAGCCAGGTGACTTTGTACACACTTTGGGAGATGCACACATTTACCTGAATCACATTGAGCCGCTGAAAATGCAGGTAAGCAATGTGTCCGTCACACTGTGGCACTTGGTGTCTTCTTTTGATAAAAAGTCGCTATGAGAAACACCCCTCATGTGTTATGCTTTCTCCTCAGTGCTCTGAGGGAGGTAAGAGGCACTTCTCTCACCGTGGGGCTTCAGTTGAGGGATGGTGGCCAGGGACAAGGCAGACAACCACAGGCACTTAGCAGGACAGGTACTGTGAGATACTGAGTACCAGTACCAGAGAGAAAGAGCCAGACCAGGACGTTTGGGACCTTCCCAGAAGTGGCATTTTAACTCATTTTTACTTGGAACAGTGTTTAAATGTAAATGTTTTCCTTTAATTTTATGCTAAATACAGTACTTAACAGCAGTTACAGCAGCCAACAAATGATTACTTGAAATGGCAATAAAAATATTAAAGTCTGTACTTAATGAATGCAAGAGAAAAAAAATTCAAATGCAAGTTCTTTTAGCCCCTTCAGATCAGCTCTGGGCTTGGAAAGTTCCTTCTCTGAGGGAGCGTGGCTGCTGTGACTGGAGGCGACGCCAGGGCTCACCCGGGTGCTTCCCTGGCAGCTGCTCCAGCCGTGCCGGCCAGGGCACCCCGAGGCCGCGGCCGGTGTCCGCTCCACACTGCCGCTGTCTGCTCGGCCCGGGAATCCTGGCTGGCACCCCCTCCTGTCAGCTGTCAACACACGCCAGCTTTCCTTGCCCTTTCTGCCAGGGGCAGTTGGAATAGGGACTAGAGGACTCAAGTAAGCATCCTGTAACTACTTTTTATTAAAGTGAAAAACTACGTATGACCCGTTCTTATAGCAGCCGACATGAAGAATTTACACCTGGTGGGCCACCCGGCTCCAGACACCACGTGATTATTTCACTGAGTACCCGTCACCCGCCGCGTGGGCCAGGGACAAGGTGTCTGCAGAGGTCCACCTCTGAAAATCATCACTGTTGGTGAAATGCTGTTTGTTTCACAAAGGGACACGGAGCAAAATGAAAGTGCGTTTTATGGATCTGGCAAAATAATAGTCTTCCATTGTTTTTTAGCTTCAGCGAGAACCAAGGCCTTTCCCGAAGCTCAAAATCCTCCGAAAAGTTGAGAAAATTGATGACTTCAAGGCTGAAGACTTTCAGGTTGAAGGCTACAATCCTCATCCGACTATTAAAATGGAAATGGCTGTTTAAAGTGCTTTTAAAGGAGTTGTTTGAAGTATATTTACACCCAGGTAAAAGTTCACTTTGCTCTAAACTAGGTCAGAAACCTGTTGGTGACCTGTCAGTTACTCTTCATTAACTTTCAAGGACGTTGCCACTGGCGGATAGAACTGTGCTGGTTCTCTTAAGTAGTAAAAAGGCCTCAAGTTTGTTTAACTCACTGAGGGTGTATGAAAATGTCGAGATTATGAATACTGTCAGGAAAGGGAAAATTTATATATCTTAACAAAAACATGTACATGCATTCAAAACCATACTCAAACTTCATAATGTTTTTTATGAAGATGGTCTGTGAGTTTCAAGAATTATATGACCTATTCCCACAAATTTCAGCAAGCTAAAAATGCCTAGTGTGGTTATAAACATTTAAAGTTACATTTGTTTTTATATCTTGCTATAATAAAGAAGGGTTCTGCATTCATCTGGGGTTTTTTTTTAATTCCATAGTGCCATTTGTCTGCTCAGTTCCTGCCTAAAACATTTAACTGAACCCTCCCAAATGAGCATACATGTGCTGTGTTCTTGTTTGGATGCTGCTTTGAAACGCTGACTAAGGTATATTTTGCCCTATTTTCTGTGATTCGTGTAATTCTAGCTGCATTTTATCATTAAAATGCAATGATTATTTAGGATAAAGTCATTTTTTAAGAGTTATAAAAATGGTCTGTGAAATAGCGTTTTACCCCCGTTAGTTTCAGTATGGAGACTTCTCTAATAACATGCTTAGACTGGGAAGGAGAGAAGCTGCTGCCCTGTTTCAGGGCTAACCTTTTCCCTCTGCAGCATTGCAGCCAGATCATGGCGACTCCAGTGCTGGGGAGAGACCGTGGTACTGCTGCAGGACTCTTGTTATGATGCTAATTTATGACTAAGTGTTAAAAAGAAAGAATAAGGAATTATTCCAACAAATAATGCAATATGCTGCTTATTTTCAAAGTACAGTTTAATGTCTGGGTACCAGCACTGGATAGAAATTATTTAAGAACATCTTCCTGGACTTTGAGTTGGCTGGATCTAGCTTTGTTTAAGGATTATGTAGGAGAATGCGTTTATTTACTGAAAGAACCAAGTGCTAATGATGACTGAGCTGAGGCCTGAAGTTAGTGTGACTTTCAGCTGAACTTGTTTTGAGTGGCAGGGGTTTTTTTTTTCTTCTATTTTTGTAAAACCATATGCAACACACTTTAAGCCTATTCACTTAGAAAAGCAAAAGGTGTTAGAGCTGGATTCTTAATCCCCTGGAGCAGCAAGGAGCTTCTTCCAGACTTCACCATCCGGATACTGGTGTTTCTTTACAGATTCCTCCTTCATTTCTGTTGAATAACCAGCATCCTAGCAAAGCCAAAAAATGGTGTAGTGTTCAATGACTTTTGTTTCAGGTGGCTATTATCTTATGTATTTCTGCTGCTTCTAGAAATGCTTTTAAATCTAAGCCAGAAGCCACTGAAGTAATATTTTAAAAAGTTTTCAGGTTTGAAATGGAGGAGAGGGCACACCTTACTGTGTCTCAGGATTAGGTAGTAACCACACTCCCTTCACAGCTCGACCTCTGTTGGTGAAAATGAGCCCCATCTTGTGAACAGGACGATAAATGGCCCAGATTACACAACTGCAGTCAGAACTCTTCAGTTCACTAAAATTTCCTAGCTGGTGCCAGGTACTTTTTGTTTGTTGGGGGGGGGGGTGAGGGTGGCACGAAGAGTGGATGTTTTAAGGTCCAGCTGGTGAAGAAAGGCTGGCATTAGAGAACCCTTGTCGGGGCGACTTCACCCCCACATCCTGACCTTCAGGCCTGGGGAATTTGACGTTGACTAGAGAGCCATTTGTTTCTAGATGTTGAAAATAGGCTGTCAGGAGACAAAGCTCTGTGCTGGGGTTGGGGGGTGGGTCTAGCTCGCAAGGAGCACGGCAGGGCTGGCAGCACATCCTGGGGGGGGGGCCTCGCTGGCCAGGCTCACCTTAGGGGGCATGTAGGATGCCTTCTTGATTCTCACAGGATACTTGAAGTGTTCGTGCAGGTGGTCGACATACTCACACATCCTAGGAGGAAGGAATCAGGTTGGGGCGATACTACCTGCAGTTAGAGAGGTCGTGTGGTGCTAACTGTTAAGGCAAAGAAAGGGTAGACTGGTTAAGGCTTGGTCGATACCACATGTTTCTATGCAAATCCTTCACCCTCTGGACCTTAGGTTCTTCTCATCTGTGAAGTAAAGCAATGTGGGGGCTTGAATGAAATGAACCATTAAGTCCTAACCAAATGTCTTGTGACCTAAAAGGTATCAACTTAGACTCCGTAAATATTTGGGATTATTTGAATGCCTTGAGCTGAAAGATGAATAGATTAAAGTCACCAATTGAGGTCCCTTACAGCTACACAAATGATTTAGAAGAAGGAAAAGCACAGGTTTTAGGATCAGACCAAGTTTGGTGTCAGCCACTTTTTAGCTTTGTGACTTGGGCCACGCGATCTAACCCTCCTGCCTTACTGCTGTCACCGGTTAATGAACAGCTATGCTGGGCAGGCCCTGTGCCCTGTGCCCTGTATAAGCCACAGTGAGCAGGCTGCAGATGAAGAACTGGCCCCAGGGAATGGGGTTCCACACGCCGGTGACAGCGCGGCGATGCTGTGTGACAGCTCGGGGCGTCTGTGTCTGGTGGTGGTCCTGCTTACACAGCGGCAGCCCCAGCAGTGAGGCTGGCTTTCAGCGGGGCGTGAGGCTCTTACCCCTTCCTGGGCACGTGGGTTAGGGCTGACCCTCTTTTTCCCGTCCCTCAAAACTTGCAGGACCATCAAGGTTGGCCGGAACTCCCCCTTGGTCCTGCTTTGAGGAACTGAAGTGAAGGGGCAAAAGCAGAATAATCACGGAGTGTTCACTTTTATAGTTTAAACTATCTCAGGCATAATACTAAAACCCAGCTGAAGGAAGAGCCATTACTCTACAGTTAAGCCCCCAGCTGGTCTCAGTCCCATCGCTCTCACTCCTGAACCTGATGTTCACCTTTGCCATGTGTGTCTTTATGCTTTCATGAGGTGCTCCTCGAGATCTTACTGCAACAGCACATTTAATTCTAGGAGGAAAGAAAAGCATAATAAAGCCATGTCTGCAGGTGACTGGAAGGAGGCTGTCCTGACTTAAAGCTCCCCTGGGACATGTTAAGAAATAAAATGGAACTAGAAGATGCAGCCAGATCATGGCGACTCCAGTGCTGGGGAGAGACTGGACAGAAGCAGAAAGTACACATGTGATGAAAGCGGGGGCTTCAGAAAGTCAGAAACAGGAGCTGGTTTTGGAAGGAGTTCTGGTTTCCATCTGGTTGCAAACTGCCTCCGCCCTGCCATGTACCTAGAAAACAGCCAGTCAGCTACCAGGAACCCACCCTCTAGAAGAAGACAAGGAGTCTATTCAGTGGCGAGTCTCTGTTGTTACTGCCCCATGTGAAGTGGAAGCAAAACTGCATGGGAGTTACTGATGTGCCAGGGGACAGGGTTCTTAGTGCCTCTGGTCATGAGAGCAGAATTTTTCAAGATCTGGCCTGGATTGGGAGACAGTCCTGAAGTTGATGCCACATCACTGACCTGTCTTTAAGGCTCGCAGAGACAGATATGAAGTCAAATATAATCAGATGCTGCACCAATTCACAGAGGCCAACTCCACCAGCATGCGGGCACACGGGAACTAAAACGAAGACAGATTTCTACTTAATGCCAAGTGGGGCAGAGAGGGGGATGTGAAATCGGGGGACCTGTGGCTTTCCCTAGTGCCTGAGAGTGATTAAACCCGGTTTAAAAAAAAAAAAACAACAACAAAGACTGGAATTCCAGGATGAAAATCATCAGACTCCCTGGTTAAGCCTAAATGAGAGTTAGGAAACAGTCAAAATGGCAAACTCCAGAGGGAAGCGCAGGTGTGCGACAGGCGGGGAAGCGGCACCCTTACCGTCAAACTTCTTGGCCATCAGCAACACCGCGAGGTTCTCGTTGACGCTCCCCAGCCTACAGCTGTCGATCTGGAGAAACTGCAGAGCTTTTGCCTGTAGGAGCTGCTTAAATATCACTCTATTGTGGCACTGGAAATAGAATTAAGATAAATCAACGGAAGAGTCAGCCTCAGCCTTCAGGACCTCAAAACTTGGCACCGTGCCAATTCCGAGTGGGTCGTCAGTGGCCTCCAGGAAGCCTGGCCTGTACCCACTCTTCCTTCTCACTCCGCACACCGAGCCCCAACAGCCAGCCCGGGCCTCCCACCCACTTCACTACACATCTGCTGGCGGAGCCGTGTGTCCCATGAAAGTCACACCGCTTGCCACCTATGCGGGCGTGACCGCCGCAGCGACTGGTAAGTGGGAGATGAAACACCGGGCTGAAATACAGGGATGGCGACAAGCAGGTGGCGCGGGTGACAGAACAGAAGCCTGGCAGAACGGCGCTGCTCCCTTCTCCAGGGAAGCCGGGATCCACTTGCCCGCAGCGCTCGCTCGCGGCCCGCCGCGCGTGTTGGCAGGCGCTTGTGCTTCATTTATATGCACAGAAAGGGCCCGCAGGCATGTTTACACAATTGGGAAGCTGGCTTTCTTAAAACCACACAGTGCATTTTACGCCCCTGCAACTTTAAATTGCTGCCTTGTAAATTCTGATAAGAATTTGAAAAAGAGAAATGACCTTAATAATAGAAATTGTACAAAAATATACCAACTCTTGACTATCTGACTCCGGACTCTATAAAGTGCTATAAAATGATACAATTTGTAATATTAAGAAAATCTCCCAACCCAGATTAACAGGTGATGTAGCCTAACGTATGCCAGTGTCCTCAATCAGTGGCCAGCGTGTGCTGACCCCAAAGAGCCGTCACTTACCTGTTCTCCCGTGGCAACGCCGATTCCCAGTGGGGCCAATGCCTGTAAAATATAAGGCCACCTGGTGTTATTCTCCTAAATTTTGAACTGAGACACCTAATGTTTAAAACTATTTAGAGCTCAAGAAGGAAACATCCCTGCTGTCAAGCCATGTGAGGTTTAACAAGCAGCAGAAGGCGGCCAAGGGGATGTGTGCGCCCAGGAGGGGAGTGCGTGTGTGCACAGGACGGGGGCGTGTGCAGGGGAGAAAGCCTGTGCTTGGGCTGGGGGCAGACACGGCCGTTCCGCAGTGGTTCACGGGGTCCAGCCTCTGGCTGACTCCTTCCTATAGGTCATCTCTCCCTTTACTGCCCTCTTGTCTCCCTGATGACCCCCTTCAGGGGTCATTCTAAACCCCCACCTCCCTTCAGGTTCCGTGGGCGGCCTGAGGTCCTGCCTTGCAGGTTCAGCTCAGCTCATTCCTCACCTGGGGAGGTGTTGGAACCTTCTCTGTAGCACAGCGTGGCTGCTCCCCGTCCCCCCGCCCGACGCTGCCTCACCGCCCTCCCACCTGGGCTCTGGTTTACTACAGCTACTGATGGAGCTGCTCAGTCAGAGGACACACAAATCTCGGGCTCCCAGAAGCTATGCCTCCTCGTAAGTGGACCACCCAGTGTTCAGGCTTTCTAGATCACTGCTGTGAACTCGGCTAATGGGAGACTTTTCCTGAAAGACAGGATGTTTCTCAGATGTTCTGAAGTGTCAGGTTCTTCCTACACCTGAAGGGGAGAGAAGCCAGCCTGCAGCTCGGGTGGATTTGCCCGGGAAGTGCCTGGTGCAAGGGTCCTAGGGAGCGGATGGGCAGCCTTCTCGTGGGGAGGCCTGCCCTTGACGTCAGCTAAGCAAATCCAGAGGAATCTACACTTTGTTTCAATCTGGGTGAGTAAAATATTTGAGTACCAGTCAGAGTTCTATGTTTTACAAAGTATGGGAATCAGGTCTGTTAACCTTTGGATTGGCGGTAGCCTTCCAACGTTTAGCAGTTTACTTTCTCTACAACAGAAGTGTCAAAGGGGATGAGCCCAGGACTCTCAGGCTGTCACGACCACCCTGGCAGCAGTGGTTTTCCTGCCTTGGAAATGGCGGCATGTCCCAGGATGTCGTCGGGGGAGGTGGGCTCCTCAATCCACAGCGGCCTGAACTCGGCCAGCCTCGCCATCCACTCCACGGCCTCGGGCACATCCCAGCGCTGGTTGGCATCCATCATCTGTGGGCAGAGAGCCTTGGTGGGGAGGTCTGCCCGCTGCTGACCCTGCTGCAGGGTGGTGGCTCCCGGGGGCAAGTGTTGTCCCTCAGTGCCACTGACTGCTGAGGCCCAGCACGCAGCCACTACAAAGAGGGTTGCAGAGCAGCCGCCAAGGTGAACTCTGGCTCCAGATACTGCCTCAGAGGAGATACAAACCCCTCAGGGAGCGACTGTGAGGCCCGGAAGTGCTCTGGGCTGGGCCTAGGAGACTTGCTGGCTGGCCCTGGAGCCAAGTGCACTGGTGTTGCAGGCTTGCTTGTTTGTAGGAACTGTTTTATCACATTCTAAGTCATGCACAGTTAATACCGAGTTTGTTCAATAGTCACTGATTGGCTGTTGCCTACTGTGTGCACAATAATAACCCAAACTCCACCATTAATTAATCACCTACTCCACCAGGCATTTTATGGATTCTGTCCCATTTAATATTCATAATAACTATGAGGCAGTTCACGTTAACCCATTTTTACAGGTAAGAAAACTGACATGCAGAGAAGTAACTTGCTCAAGGACAGTAAGTCAAATAAATAACGAGCTCCGATCCAGGCCTCTCACCTCAAGGCTCTGGCTCTCTCTGTGCGGGGAGCCTGCCTGCAGGCCAGGTGCTCGATATGCAGAGACCAAGAAAAGGTCTCTCCTTCCCCGACATCACACTTGGAGAAAACAGACACAGGGATGGATTCCTCTAGTAGAATGTGCTAAGTGGTAAGAGGCCCCTTGGTGGATGCTGTGGGAACCAGAGGACAGTGTGCCCAGAATCAATTTGTATTGTAAATTACTGAGACGAGGATGAGCTCATAACACAAGAGTAGCATTAATTCACGTGTAAATAATGGGACTTCTGATCCCAAGTCGAGGACTCAGACTTCTGTTTTCATGTGTGAAACATGCATCCAAAAGTTCATAGAAACATCTGTGACTTTTATGAAAATATTTGACATGTAATAAGAAATGTTTTATAAAAAATACAGTCAGGATTACATTTATCTCGGCAAAAGTTCCAGCATTTCTTGAACAATGGCTCCCTGAGGCCCACCTCCCTGGTGAACCAGGGGTGCGGGTCTATTAAGGGAGATTAAATGACTGACACACTGGGGCACCAATGGGAGACCTGTCTGCTCAGGCACATCCATGCTAGCACAAATGAGCAATCCCTAAAGCTGATCTTACTCAACTAGTTCTGCAGAATAAAAAATTAAAAAAAAAAATCAAGAGGGCTGAGAGTTTAAAGAGTTCGCCTACTCCAAGACCTCAAAGCTGTACTTCCACTGACATGGTGTTAACGTCCCCAGTGCTCTTTAACCCTTGCTTGGAATGAGCTGTACTTTGGCCCTGGACAGAGGCCTCTCATACAAGGCTGCTCACTCCTCACAGGTAGGGGAGGGTATATTTACCAGGGTCTTCTCAGGTCCAATCATGTTTCTGATGAGTTGGCATCTACGGATGTCATCCTGGAGATCAGCACCAACTTTTACCTTAAACCTATAAAAAATAAAAATTTGGTCTCATAATTTAGATCTGTGCTGACTTGGCAAAGACACTTAGACTTCCTGCAGAAGTGACTGTTTCCGTCAATAATTCACAGGACACGTTTTCTAGTAAACTCTTGCCCTTTCCCAATCTTGAGACAAGTCACTCAAAAATAACCCTGCAAGCGGTATCTCTTCACTCAGTATCGGGCCACGAACTGTAAATTACCTGCTGACCTGAAGTCCAGGGACGGAGAGAGCAGCTAGGTCTTTAATAACATTCACTGAGTTTTTGCTGTGCCGTGAAAAGGAGTTAAGAACAAAAAAGGCCCAGTCAGCCTTGAGGAGAGCAGAGCTAGGAAGGGAGCCCAGCAAGGCATCCCGCTCCATTCCAAATGTGAACAGCACAACTGATAGCTACCTCTACTCCATGGCCCTTTACAAGAGGGCTTCATCCTAAATCATCTCAGAGGTTGGCTGGGGGCTGGGGGCCCAGGCCTGAGGCTAGAGGAGGGAGGGACCCCACCCCATCACAGAACTGCAGAGGGACGGAGGCTCCTTCATGCCCCAGCCGGCTGCTGGCAGGCAGCTCCCTTCATCTGTCGATGAGCCACTGTTCTTGAGACCCAAGTCTTACATCCTTTCCCATGACCCCAAGCCCCAGATTCGGTCATCAGGAGAGCCTGGTTGGCTTGATGTAACACTGCCACGTGGAGGAGACGACACCCTCTCCCTCGCTCACCAGCCTCCCTGCTCTGCACGCGGCTGTCAGGCTGCCCGAGGGCCTCCCTCTACTTTCCACATCCCCCACACTCCGTGCTGACAAAAAGCTCCTCCCAAATCCTCTGCTGTTTCAGCAACAAACACACTAAAGACATTTCTATCCCAGGTGGAAGCTTCAGCTTCGGGACACCAGGCTTCCTGTGCTCGGAGGCCTAGGAAATCTCTCCTCAGCCTTCTCTGATGCAGAGCTGACTGCTTCAGCCTTTCCAGGGTACGTGGGAGAGAGGAGGGGCCGGCATTTACTGAGCACCTGCTATGAATCCTGACTCTGCTGGTCCTTTTCAGAGACAGCAACTTTGAGAACCATCAGATACTATTGTTTTCATTGTATAGAGAGAGAAAATGAGGTTCAGAGAGGTTGAACAAGTTGCCCATGGTCACACAGCAGGTACTGCAGGGGATGGAGGGGAAAGGCAAGATGTTCATTCCAAGTCCACCACATCCCAAGCCTCTTTCCACTGCTTCATGCTGCCCCCAGCAAGTTCTCACTCCCCAGCTCTTAGCTGAAGAATTAACAAGAATTCAGTGCCTTTCAGACTTTAGTGGGCCAATGCATCACCCAGGGATCTTGTTAAAATGCAGATTCCAATGCAGCAGGTCAGGGTGGGGCCGAAGATTCTTCATTTCTGACAAGCACCCAGGGCTTGGTCTGCACTTCGAGCAGGAGGCCAGGTGGCAAGTGTGGTGACGTGTCACAGACACAGTGTCCACCTTGAGCTGCACTGACAGACTCACAGTGACCAGATCAAGAGGTGATGGTCCCTCTGCGTCCTGCACAGCCTGAGGATTTGAGACCACTGACAACCAGTTTACTCAGAGGAAACCCCAGGATGCCCAGGGGCCCATGACCCCGGAGTAGAGGCAGAGCAGACACGTGCAGATGGTGTTGGGAGAGGAGGCCCCTGGGGACGAGGAGGACCGTGGCTCCTGGGAGAACTCCGAGGAGAATTACTGGGACCAGTGGCTGGAAGTTATATGGAAGCAAAGGGTTCACTGCTTTGAAGCTCTTCTAACACTCAGAGCCCTCGAACAAAGCAAAAGTGCCCCACAAAGCTTGCTGCCTCTGGAGATTTCCAAGTAGAAGTGGAATCCACACTTGTTACTGATAATAAAGAGGGGGTTTCTATCCCAGACCTGTGCTTGAAATCAGTGATCACTTTCAACTCTGATGTCCTAGGATTCTAACTAGATTCACATCTCATCTTTGGAGAAAGCCTGGCCTCAGTTGAAACTCCTCTTACGTAAGTGTCGCTACACCCCAGACTGCTCCTGGCCTCCTTGGTGCCTTTGGGTCCTGACTCCTCTCCACCGACCAGCCCCTCGTGCTAACTCAGAGTCCAGTCCATTATGACCCAAGTAAGTTACCTGGTCCAGCCGTCCTTTAGTGCCTCGCTGCAGAGCTGTGGGGGAAGGAGGAGAGCCGTCAGCACACACTCTCCGAGGTCTAAGTAGCACCTTGGTCATCTCTGATTTGGCTTCACAAATGCTATGGCTGAACCATGAACCAGGAGAATCACCGAGCGTTGTTGAAATTCAGAGCAGAAACAGCCCAGAGCATGACTGCCTGCCCTTGTAGGGTGACTTTCTCTCCTCATCTCTACAGGAACCCTTTCTCTAACTGTCACATCATTCCTGGATGGGGAATTGAGCATTTCTGTCCCTCTTTTTAAAGCTGGGATATTCCGTGGCATCAACAGAAGTAACGGATGAAAAAGTAACAGAGGCTCGTCTCCGTTCTCTTCCTCAGCTGTAGCTGAGCAAAGGGCCAGTAAACTGCACACCAGGCACCCGCCCCTGTGCTGCGCGCATCGGGCCACTCGCAGCGTTTATCGGAATGCTCGAAACCGCCCGCGGGACCGGTATCATCTTCCCTCTTCGCAGTGAGGAAATAGGCTCGGCGGGGTTCGGGATCACACTGCACAACGTGACGCCCCGGCCTCTGCCTGGGAATCGGCTTCACCTTTTGGAGCCCGACGTGGGGCTCACTAGGTCACAATGGAAATGCCTTTCCTTTTGCTCGTGGACAAGTACCTCCAGATACATAGAGATTCAGAAAGGCTAACGGGAAAACATCACTTATCTGCCAGAAAGCGCACCTACAGAACCAGCTTCAAGCGCCCACCTGCTGCAATGTGGCGTCCGGGTACCCGAGCCAGGCGCACGACGTGGTGTAGGCAGGGTAGCCCTCCGTCAGCATTTGCTCTTCTGTGGAAACACGATGCTCGTCAAAATCTGGTGTTTCGCGGGCACCTTCAGCGTTAGAATTGCCTGTGGCCAAGCTGCCGCCTGGCGGTCATCCAGCCCCTCCGGTGCCACCCCCACGGTTCAGACCCTGGGGGCCCGGCCATCCCCAGGGGCGGCCCCACCGGCCCAGGGCCTTCTGGTGCCGTGCAGGGTAACCCGAAGGCCAGCTTGGCTCTCAGCAGCGGCTGAAGCGAACCCCGACCTAAGAGGTCCCAGGGGGAGGCATTCTTCACCCAGACTCAGCCGTCTGCCTGCCAGCCTGCTGCGGGGCATGGGGCACCGGGGACGATGACCAGAACCCCCCGAGAACGGCGACACTCAGCAGTGGACAACGAATGCCAAAGTAATGAAGGGCATCTCCTCACAACCCACCTCGCTCTCTTTTACCAACTTGACCTCTCTGCAGTATTTCTGGAAAAAATTAAAAGCAGCATCATTCTTTCAGGCGACAAAGCACGCAGCCCCGTGGCCTCCACGTCGCGTGGACCAGAAAGCTCCCAGTTCCATCGCGGGAGGATGACTCACCGTGGGCCTCCTCCTCCGTCAGGACATCGGTGATGTACCTGAAATCTATGCAGGATAACAGCCTCCGGGGGTCCTGGCAGCGAGACAGGAGGTCGGAGAGGCCGTCAGTTCACAGGCAGGTTATGCTTCTAAGAATCTGCTTCCGCACATACATGTGCTTCTCCTGCCCAGGAAAGGGCCTTTGGGCTTTGTGACAAATTGTTTGATTCTGACATTCTTCAGTGCAGAATCCTTCAAAGGGTCACCACCACCTGCTGACAAAGTCCTCAGGCCTGCACACTCCCTCCCCACCTCGGATGCAGGCTTTGACCCGTCCAGCTACTGGAAAGCGGGCCTGGCGGGAGGCACGCTCTCAGCACAAGTTAAATGGACTGATGAGCCTGGTGTCACCCTGGGGCTTGATCAGCACGATAGAGGTTGGTCCACAGACAGTCCTGAGTGTATTTACTGGCCATCAAAAGGCAAGTAATCCATTTCATTTACAGAAACAATTAGAATAGTAAAGAATTTACTTACCATGTCAACAAGTAACTTCCACAGAGGCTTGAAGAAAAAACAAAGATTTGTAAAACATGTGCCAAGTACCCAACAGTGAATGCGCTAGTGGCAACTCCAGCTCTCCAACCCACACCTGCCAGCCCGCAGCTCTCACGCTGCCTCCAAGCCCCTCGCCAGTGCTGCCCCGTCGTCCTCAGCGCTTCCTAACCTACCCTGCCACGTCCTGACAGCTGCCAGGACTGCTCAGCAGAGAAAAATAATCAGACGATTCTCCCTATGTCCTTTGGGAGCCTGCTGTGTGTTTGTCTTTGCTCAGAGGCCATGGGTGTCCCTCGGTCACCTGCTGCTTTGTTCCCGAGTCACAGAGGTGCTGCTTTGAGGGTTACCTTTCCCTCCTGCTTGGCCCATAGGTCCCACACGGCATTGAGGACGGCCGCCGTCGCCAGATGCACCACGCCCTTCTCAGGACCGATCTGGTTAGGAAGCAAAACACACCAGCACTTCTCAGAAAAAAAAAAAAAAGATATTCAGGTCTCCTAGCCAGGGACATACTTCATGAATTAAAAGATGGCAATGGAAGCTCAGGGATTAAGGTCTTTTTTCAATTGTTTTCGACCTAGAGAAGATTTGCAAGAATAGTACAAAGAGCTCCTGTGCACCCCCTCCTCTGTCTACCCATCCATCTATGTGTATATACATAAATAGGTAAATATAATATATAATATAAGTAAAGTGTATTCTACTGAACTATTTGAGAATAAGCTGCAGATATAATGTCCCTTTAACCCTAAATACTTCAGAGCCTAGTCCTAAAAACAAAGCCATTCTCTCACATGACCGTAGTACAAGGACCAAGTTCAGGGATTATCCCGTGGATCGAATACCGTTACCTACAAAGACAGCCCATCAGATTTCACCCATTGTCCCAGTAATGTGCTTTCTTTTATTCACATATTGCATTTAGTTGACATGTCACTTTAGTCTCTTTTTATCTGGAACAAATGTCCTTCTTTTAAAAAATGCTATTACTTTTTTTAAAGCGCACAGGCCAGTTGACTTGCACAGTGTTCCTCAGTCTGGGTGGTCTGAGCGCCGTCATGATCAGGGTGGGGTTTGCCAACTCATTTTTTTGGTTACGGCTGTTATCTTTAGCGTTCGGGTAAGTCAGCACCCGTCAGGCTTCTCCACTGTGAGGCTGTCAGTTTTCCTCTCTAAGCAAAGAGACTGATGTTGCCCCCAAGTTTTAGCATCCAGTGATGATTCTTGCCTCCATCAGTTACAGCTATGACAGTCGCAATATGGTGGTTTTCTAATGTTGTCATTCTTGTTATATTGGTTTTTATTCTGCTGTAATGACAAGCTTCCCCATGTTGGTTGGTTGGTTGCTGTCTGAACAGACTCATGGATTCTTATGTGATTCAAGGACTTCTAAGCCAGCACTACCATATTTACTTTGATGCTTGAACTGTCCCAGATTTGGCCAGTGGGAACTCCTTTGAGGGGATGCTTTAAATGCAAGCTTGACTTGGTTTGCAGGTTTGCAGAAGTTAAGAATGAAATCTCAGGCAATGTGGACAACGTGCCTTTCCCTGTGCATGGACAGGAGACTGAGCAGAGTTAGGAAGAGACAGAGCTGATGTCAGGAGACAAGGGCGAGGGCGTAGCTATTAGACAGACTTTACTGTGATAAAACTCTCCCTCTACAGCCTCGCTGTTTTCATGCTTTGAACTTAAGGTTCAAATACAGCGCTGTACACACAAACGGTACTCTGGTCTCTGTCTTCTTAACCTTAGCTCTTCCCTTAAGTTTCTGTTCTGAATAACCTCTTCCTACAACTTCAGTTCTAATTCACACTAGTTCTCCCTTAAAAAGGTTGCCACTCAGCACTTCATCCTGCAGAGTCTAGACCACTTCTTCCGGATCAGGGAACAGACGAGGTCCACAAGGGCAGAGATTGCTCTCGGGATCCAAATATGTCCACAGTCAGGTCTCATAGAAAGGAATAGATTACCTCAAAATACAGATTGTCCACATGGTTCAAGCCCTAATTTATCTGAATAAAATGTTTTAATTGTAAGCCTGTCTCTATTTTCACAATTGTTACAATCAAAGGACATCTGAGACCTCAGTAACAGTATTTACAGAAACGTTTTACAAAACAGGCGCCTTACCCATCTGAGCTGCCCGTCGCTCGTGAGCTGCCTGTAGAAGCCTCTGAAGTCACCAACAATGTCCCCGAGGTCCCTGTTAAGCACGTGGTGTGCCAGGGCATTCACAGCACAGACAACTGTTGAAGAGGATTTAACTCTTGTTTAGTTTTGGTGTGAATAAATTAAGACACGTAAGCACCACAAACAACCTCACGTGGACATTTTATGAAAATAGTTTTAAATCAAAAGGAACATGCCTTTAAAAATTGCCCTAAATATGTCTTCCGTGGTGGTCAAAACTAACATCACACAGTAGAACAGCTGTTAATATATACACTGAGCTTAATGTCTGAACAAAGCAAACACATTTTGATTGGGTGCCATGTGAAAAACAGAACCAAGATCTGAAAGTTTAAACCATGTTCCCAGATCATTTTCCTGTTAACTTTGTGAAGTGTCCGTGTGTCAGCTTCGACACCAAACCTGGCTAGTCCACTGCTCCGAAGGAGTAAGAAGACTGATGGACAGAATTTAAAAAAAGAAATGCCTTTTCATTATTGTCAAGTAGAGAAAATATCTTGAATTCATAACATAACTCTATTAAAGACGAAATGAATTTGTAATTAGCTTAATACATATAAAATGTTAAGAATTAAAAGGGAAATAGAAAAATTTCCTACCACTGACTTAGGATATACTACTCTTCGTAACTAATTTGAAAATTAATCTTCATTTAGGTCAGCATTACCATCAATTACTTATTTTTGGTAATTTATTCAAAAAACCTTACTGTGTTATATCAAGTGAAAACAAGTAAACCAACAAACTTCACAACAAAGACCCTTCTCTCCTTCGCTGAGAATATAACACTGAGTCTGTGTGTAAATGGCCAGAATAATCAAGTCATCACCTTAGCCCCAAAGCAGTGAACTTATTATAGAAAATTCTGATTGACTTGTTTGGTGTAGCCATTGCTTCGATGTTAAAATTGTTAGATCATTTCACAGGACAGCTGTAAAGGCGCAGTTTTACTCTCAGTCAGATCTGAGGAGAAAGATGGTTTGAAAGCAAGTTCTTGGGACTCCAACGTGGAGAACAGTCTACCTCAGGTGTGCGTGTCTGAAGCAACGGGTGGGAAATGCACCTGGGAAGACTTGGGCCTTGAAGGCAGCTTCTTGCCGACTCAGCCCAGGGGTTCTCCCTGTGACTGCGTCTGCCCAGGGCTCACTTCCCAGGAAGGACAAGTCAGGAGGGGCTACGGAGGACTGTGGGTGTCCGCGCTTTCGTGCTGTGTGAGCCCTTAAGGCCATTTTTTTTCTCTTTAAAAATTCTGCTTTTTTCCATCTCTTTTTCTTTTCCTACTTAAAAAACCCTGACATTATACAAAACCTCCCTGTGTCTCTTACATACAAGCACGCCCTTCATGGCGATGAGAAAAGCACTGTTTTCTTTCTTTTTTTGGATCATACAAGTAAGCTGGTAAAGGCTGCTGAAGAACCCTGATGAGCTAATGGAATATTTTTCAACTTTAATTTGAACACCATGTAACACGTTTGGTGAGACTGCAGTGAGTCACCTGAAATATGCAGCAAAGTTACAATTAAAATGGGTTCTGTCATGCTGTGTCTGAAACAGGTGGAAGCCAACTCCATCACCACAAAAGAGCCATTTGTTCCTGGCGCAGAGATGGAAATTGATTTCCCCAGCTCGAGACATCCATCCATCTGTCCGGACAGGGGCGGGGAGGGGACTGGAGGACGGCGGGGTCGGGGGGACCTCAAGCACTGACTCAACAACACGGAGAAGGGCCTCACGTTCGGGGTAGTGACCACACAGGCAGGGTCCCTCCACTGTGTGCCCAAGTCAGCAAAGTTCAAAGCCTTGGTTGTTAACAGAGAGTGGTTCCCACGGCTTGTCCCAGAAGGCGTGTTGTAAGCCTGCTGAGTTGTGCACAACCTTTGGGGGCCGCCCTGTATGGTCTGCAGGATGGAGGAAGCCACTTCATAAAGTGCTCAACTTACACGAGAGAATTAAAGTTGCAGAAGCTGAAACACAGCTCTCCAATCTGCGGCTGTCAGTGGCCACTGCCTTGGGGAAACACTAACAGTAAATGGGTTGCTGAGGGGGAGGAGTCGGGGAATCAGGGCTGAGGCACCTCCTTCTGCCTGCCAGTTCCTAGTTCCCCGTCAAGGCTCATCTCAAAGCCTCACCTTTGCTGGGAAGCCATCCCTGACCCTCGTGTACAATGATCTGACCCTCTCTCCATGTAGCCTGTATCCACTTAAAAGTCCCTCCCACGCTGCACTATTATCTCTTTTACGTCTGTCTCCCTGAGAAGTTTGTGCGTTCCTTCTCCTTGTCTGCAGGACACTGTCCCCTCTCTCCATCTTTTTAAAGTCAGATTTCCCCGGTGCGGGCCGAGTGCCCAATACCCAGGGGCACCCCAGAGTCTGCTGAAGGCCTGGCTGACAGTGCGACTGGACAGCAGCCCTGTGAGAGCTGGAATGGCCTGGTGGTGTCCACTTAAAGCTCAAGAAAGGCTCCCCTGTCCTACACACACACACACACACACACACACCCCCCTTTCATCTGCTCGACGATATTAAAGCCAATGATTTTCTTCTACAACCAGGAGAGGGCTGACAGTGCAGATATCCCCAGGAGAGGTGTCCCATCACGGCCGAGGTTAGAGTCTCTGTCCTCCCTCCCCAGACCCTGACTCTTCAACTGATCACAATTCGGCCTCCGCCCCTTATGATCCATTGAAATTGATCTGGCAGTCGCCTTCTTTTTGTGCATATTGAATTTTATACTCTGTGCATGCATTAAAAAAGTATGCAAGCAAGTAATTTTGTATGTAAATGTTCTGGAGGGAAAGCGCTTGGGGTAGTCAGGAGGTTCTGTGTCCCAGCCGAGCCGCTGTTTGGGCCTCAGTTTCTTTATCTCCAAAAATAAGGAGGTTTAAGACCACCGCTGAGCCCTCGTCCAGCTCTGAGAAAAGAAAGGCTTACTCGTAGCTCAGTGTGCATCCTCTACTCTCTGCTCTTCCCAGCGGAGAGCTGTGAAACTGGGCAGCCCCTGAGGCCTTTTCTGCCAAGAAGAGCAGTGAACTTCAAACTGACTGGGTGTGGAGTGTTTAGAAAAGCAGGTAGACTGTGCACGTGACAGTAAGCCTTGTTCCACGACCGCACGGCCACCCCCTCCCGACCCTCAGGCACACACCCCATTCTGGTCCTCAAAGTTCTGCAGAGAAATGGACAGAGATTCAGGAATTTTCCACAAGGAGAGAGGCCAAATTCTGGCATTTTAAAAATTTATCCCAGTGAAATCAATCAACTATGAAACATTGTTTTTACTCACTCCAAGTAGGTAAATGTGGAGAAAAATAAAGTCAGAACTTGAACGTAAATGAAACAAGCATTCTCAAGCCTCGAGACAAAGTTCAACTCACCAACTTCAGTGCCCCTTCCCAGAGTGAAGGTGATTCCGTAGCCCTTGAGTCCATCTTCTGCATCCGTCTCCAAGATGACGTAGGCGGCCGAGTAGTCAGGGTCTGTGTGCTGCAGGGGAAGCGGCCCACCCAGACCCGCCGGCGTGAGGAACCCCCAAAGAAGCCTGGAAACATCACATAAGAACCGGCAACGCAACAAGAGCTCCGATTGGATGGAACCGTTCATGCTCCCAAAGCAAACACAGGAGCACTGAACGGACAAAAGGAATGTCCTCCCCAAGGATTCAAATCACTTTAACAAGTGCAATGTGTGCGTTTAATGCCAGTTTACAATTCTGTCTCCTTGGACATTCAGCTCAGTTTTAAGCCCAGGAGTCTGCGCCCACAGCTATCCCTGTCAGCTCTTTGAACAGAGTTCCATGCACAAAGAGCTTCAAACTGAACAAGCCAAGGCTTCAGAAAGCTCTTCCGTACAACTGGACTTAATCCTCTCTGCAGTTCATAGCAGGGCTGCAAAGACAATGGCACACGTTCAGAGGTCACTGCAGGAGAACAAAGAATGAACTTCTAGACAGCCCATTTTTGTTTTGCTCTTTTTTTAACTTCCTACTGTCAAACAGTATTTTGATCATCAGTGTTTACTGACAGGGTTTATAAACCTCAACACCCCTTGTCGATATGGGGGATGCAAGAATTAAAAACAAGTCTGTCTCCAGAGATTTCTCACAAGGTGGGGAGAAAAAGCCAACACACAAGAACCAGGCGAGAAGGGTCACTAAGTACAAGGCCACGTACTGAAGCCAGTGAGACATACCATGGAAGTTCAAAGGAGAAGAGCAAAGAGGACACAGGGGACCAGGACACTTGGCCGCATTTGAGGGAGAGCAATAAGAACCCAGAGACCTTGTGAGTCAGAGAAATCAAGGGCTCTGGTTTGGAAGGGAATGAAGATGAGATGGGATCAACGGTGTGGGGGCAGATGATGGAGACCCCAAAGCCAGGCAGAGGGCCAGCCAGAACGCATTGATAAGGAATGCAGAGGCAACTGTTTTTTTTTTGCATAAGAATTTTGCATAGATTTAATTTAATTTAATCCTCACAATAATGTTATTATAAAGTAGGTGCTACCACCCCTCTCTTACAGATGAGGAAAGTGAGCACCAAAGAGGCAGAATTTACATCCCTGTGTCCAGGGACGGGTAGGTGCCCCTGGTGGACGGAGCCCTGCATCTGGCCTCCGGGCCCAGGGGAGGGAACCATGTGGGATGGTCACTGAGCATCAGCTGTGGATCAGAGTGTACAGGCTGCTGACTTGAGGAAGCTATGATTACAGAAACTCTCAGATTATGAAGCAGAGCATGGCAAGTCTCTGGGAGAGATGCAAATGATGGAAGCCAGGCCTAGAGCACGATGAGCTGTGGAAGCTGGAGGACGCTTTACTGTGAAAGGAGGACCTGAACTGGTCAGGTGAGGACATGGAGATTTCCAGCAGCCGGGAAGGGGCACGAGGGTCTGGGAGGAAGGAACATCTCAGGTGAGGTAACAGTGGCAGTGATGGCAGTGGACGGACAGAAAAGGGAAAGACTGGAGAGTGTTCGAGGGTTGGTGACCAGCCTGGTTTGGCCATCAGGTTCCCAAGGGAGAAGCTGGGACATAAGGCTCAGAGGGAGTTCTGGAAAGGATGCAGTGGAAAAAGGAAAGCTTTCACTGGAGCCTTCAGGGGAGGAGGTGGCGATCAGAGAAAGAGATGAGGCAAAAGTGACTTCAACTGGCAGGATGCGGGAGAGGGGCAGGTATGGAGAGGATGAGCTCAGATTTTGATGGACAGTGTTTAGCATGAAGGTAAAAAGTGCCCAGATGGCAGCTGGACCAGAGGTGAGAGGGAAGATCCAGGAATGAGATCTGGGAGTCTTGGCATAAAAGTGGGCACTGAAGCCATGGACACGGAGGAGGGTCTTAATGAGCGCGTGGGGTGAGACAGGAGAGGTGCTGAGCCTGGGCCTCGGAGAAGGAAGGAGGGCAGCAGCTTGAAACACACACTGTATCTCCAGGAGGCAGGTCCTTAAGTATGAGCTTGCAATGCAGTGTCCGATATAATCTCTCCTGACCTAGAGGCCATAAACCACTCAGGCCAGAGACAATAAATTCCATTTCTTAAATTGTTCTACAGTAAGGCAGCAACCTCAACGCATCATAAATTCAAAGACAAGGTTGGAGCCCCTTCTGCTTCAGTTTCCTCATATGTAAACAGTAATTACAGCCACACTTCTGTGTCAGGGTCTCTACATGTATAAAGCAGGTATTGGCAAATGTTATACCCATTTTACAGATGAGAAAACCTAGGCCTGGAGAGATTGTGTGGTTTCCCCACAGCTGCTATACCTCAGAGGGACAGAGGTGGTTGTAGCAGGTCAGGTGTTTGGATTTTACAAGCAGTAAAATTTCAAACATTTATTTGGGCGATCCACTAAGGATTGTCCAGCGGGTGTTTCCACCACTTACCATAATATCACATGAGAAAGGACACATAAGGATTTTGAAAAGCATGAAGAACCTAATCTCAGAATAAAGGACATTTAAAAAAAAATAACTTAAGCACTTTTTAAAAAGCGGCCATTTCCGGTATGGAAATGGAATGGAATGAATATCAGGGTGCCCTCCACCCAGCTTAGGAGGCAACACGTTACAGTGTGAATGAAAGTCCTCGGATACCCATTCCCCTCCCCCCATACAAGTAACAGGTAACCATTATCCCAAGGAGGATGTTTCACACATTTCACTACGTACCCAGCAACTTTGTTTTTCTAGTATGGCCATTCGTGAGCAGGCCGGGAGGGGCAGTGAGGATCCAGGGGTCAGGCTTTGGGGAGACCCTGCACAGGACTCATATTTGGGGACCACTGCACTAGAGGAAGGTGGTGGTGTGGGATGTCTTGCTAACACTCTCAGGGAGCAAAAACACCCAGTGCTTTCTTCAGTGCACCTGCAAAGGCTGGCATCTACTTAACTCTTCACAGTGACGCGTCCTCTATAATCATGTTTCCAGGTAATTTCCTGATGCCCCTCTGACACGACCCAGTTATGACCTTGTTGTCTGGTTTCCCAGCCAAACTGACTCCTTCATTTCACAGATGGGCCCAAGAGGCCAAGAGAGGTTAGGGTCTTCTTCAGGACACACAGCAAGTTGTGGCAGAGGCAGAGTCACTACCCCAAACCCTCCAGCCAGGGGCTTCCTGGTCTCCATCACCACAAACCCCGTTAAGTTCTCAGTTGAGAAGAAACCAGAGCTGTATGTTAAGGGTTCGTTGGTGGGAACCCAACAACATTGTTTTGCTGTCGTTGCATATTAAGCATTCTACCATTGCCAGCAAAATGCAAATTGTAAATGTAAAAACGGGAAAGGCTAAACGCCAGCAAAGAAAAAATAAGGAAAAAGAAAAAACCCAGGAGGGTGGGTAGTTTCTGGATACTTTCATATTCCCCTTTCGGCCTCCTCACTTAACAAAAGCAATGGATGCAAAGTTGAGAAACTTCCTGGGGCCCGCGGGGTGCCTGGCGCCTAAGCGGGCCCTGGCGTCGGCGAGGCCTGAGGGCACCCGGCGGTGGGGCAACGCTTACCATGGCGTCCGAGCCGTGGCCCCCGAGCGACGTGGGGAAGCGTATGTCGCGGACGGAGAGCCGGGAGATCCTGCCACGAGCCATGTCTCCAAGCGCCCTGGAGCCGCCAACTCTGCGGGACACTGCGAGGAGGGAAGGGGTGCACAGCCCGGCACGGGGGGCGCTGATTGGCCGCGCGGCCCGGGGGCGTGGCCAAGCGAGTGAACTTGGCTGGACTGGAGCGGCCCGCCCAGCTCAGGGTTCCCCGTCTTTCACGCCAAGTTCCCGCCTCCCACGGTGGGGCGCTGCCCCCGGACTGATTCGCTCAGGGTCTCCATGGTCCCTGCAGCGTCGAGTCCCCGCAAGAGCCTGCTCTGCATAAACTGGAAACTCTCAGTCACCTTACTGGGAGCGGCGCCCGAGGGGAAGAAGCCAGGTCTGGTCAGAGTGCAATCGCCTAGCAGCAGATTCGGGCCTCCAGCTCCGCTCCCGACCTTAGTCCACAGGTCGATGCGCCAGGATGGCCTTGGGCTAGAAAATCCTGTGTTTTCAAAATGACCTCATCCTGTTTGCCACCTGATAAATTAAGGGGTGGGTCACCATTTATTACATCTTTGTTGATGCAGAGTGCTCTTAAATGCATGACCTCTTATCCACCCAACCCTGCAAGGTAGGCAGGTCATGTCCTTTTTATGGTGAAGAAATGGGGATTCAGAGAGATTAAGTGATTTAAGTGACTTGCCCAAAGCCACACAGCTAGTTAAGTTGGCCAAGTGTCCTGGCTGCAAATCCAGGGCCTGTCCTCTGGGTTGCAGGGACTCTTGGGGTCCAGAGCTATAGGATCCCTCTGACAACACGATGAAGGCTAGGACAGCCACCTCACTCCCCCGAAGCCCCCGCCCCGGCCCAAGTGTGCACACATGTAACTTTTTATACCATCTTAGGGGGTTTGCTGACCCCTTGCCTTGCAGTACAGCACACCACCTTTCAGCTCAGTTCCTACTTCAGGGATTGCTTTGAAGATAAAATGTTTGGGAAGCAAAGCTCTACAGATATATTAGGCATATGAGTGCGGATATTCACATGAATGAGAGGAAGCTACCTCCAACTTGAGGAAAGAACCACCAGAAAGGAATAGGGAAAGAAATAATTGGAGGTTGCACAAGGTGGGGAATAGTACCTGGTCCTGCCAGCCAGAGTGAGATTCTGTAATACACGGAGCATCCGGTAGAATCCTTGGCCAGGTATTGCCTTATTAGTGGAAATAAATTCTCCTAAGACTAAAGATGGTTTTGGATCTAACAGAACTTGAATGCAAAGCTTGGAGGGGTCCAACTGATACCAGGTAAGGAATAGACAAGATAATCCTTGGAGTTTGCATGGGGGGATAGTTCCTGTCCCCACAAACCAGAGTAGAAAGTTGAATCAAAATTCAACATTATTTAAAGAAATGCCACCCCCCCCCAAGTCTAGCAATCAAAAACTACAATTGATAGTGTCCAGCATTCAAGCAAATTTACCAGGCACATATAAAAGCAGAAACATAGCCCATGAACAAGAGAACGGTCAATGAATAGAAACAGACCCACAGTCTTAAAATTCAGACCAGGACTTTCAAGATGGTAGAGGAAACTATAAGCATAAAGAGGAGAGGTATGAAAGATACAAAAAAAAAAAAAAAAAAAAGTGAAAGTTAGAATTTCTAAGATAAAAAAAATACTCTATGGGGTTAAAAGCAAAAAAGACACTGCAAAATTAGTGAATATGAAGACAGAGAAATAGAAAGTATCCAAAATGAAGCAAAAAGAAGGATTAAACAGAAAAAGAATAGAACAAAGCATCAGTGACCTGTGAGATATTAAACTGCCCAATATACATGTAATTAAGAGTTCCAGAAATAAATTAAAAAATAATGGCCCCAAATTTTCAAACTCTGATGAAAACTATAATCCACTGAATCAAGTATCTCAAAGAACTCCAAACAGAATAACCTTTAAGAAAGTCATGTGAAGGCACATCAGAAATAAATAACTGAAAACCAGGAATGAAAGATTTTTAAACCATTCTTTTAAAAAAAAGACACTTTATATAAAAAGAAATAAAGTTGAGGACAACAAAAGACTTTTTGTCAGGAATAATGTGAATTATTAGACACTGAAGAGACATCTAAAAGTACTAAAGTGGGGGAACCCTTGTCAACCTAGAATTCTTAACTGAGCTAAAACATTTCAAAAAGGAAGTCAAATAAAAACTTTTAACTGCAGTGCTATCAGACCCGTGGAACAAGAAATATTAAAGGAAGAAGGAAAATGTTATCAGATGGAAATTTGGATCTATGCAAAGGAATATTATCCAGGATAAAGGGAAATTTTTAATTATGATAAAAGGGTCAATTCATTATGAGACCAATAACCCTAAATGTATATACAACTCAGGAAACAAAAACAAAAAGAATTAAAAGGGAAACATAAAAATCTACAATTATAGTTGAGGATCCCAACATCCCTCTCTCAGTAATGGATAGAAAATGCCAACAGAAAAGCTGTAAGAATACAGAAGACTGAGCAATACTATCAATTAATTTGACCAAATTGACATTTATAAAACACTCCAGCTGACAAAATCAAGATGCATATTATTTTCAGGTACAAATAGAATATTCATCCAGGTACAACATATTCTGGGCCATAAAACAGAATTTTAATACAATTATACATTTTAGAGGACTGAAATTGTATAAAGTATTTTCTCTGACCAAAACAGAAAAAAACTAGAATTAATAGAAGATATCTTAGAAAAACTCCAAATAATTTACAATTAAATAGCAAACATATAAATAACTCACAGATCAAAAAAGAACTCAGAAGGGAAATTAGAAAGTATTTTGAACTGAATTATGATAAAAACATATCAAATTATGCAGGATGCAGTTAAACCACTATTTAAAGGGAAATTTATAGCATTAAATGCTTGTATTAGTAAAGAAGTCTCAAATCAATGATGTAAGCTTCCATCTTAAGAAACTAGAAAAAAAAGTAAACTCCAAAATGACATAGCAAATAAAACCCAAAAGGATAGAATTATTAAAGATTAGAAACAGAACACATATACCCACGTGTGAGCGCATACCCACACACATATGCACACACAGACTAAAACTGATAAACCACTGGCCAGACTAAGGAGAAAAAGGGAGACACAAATTGCCAAGATCACAAACAAAGGTGGAAGCATCACTACACATCCTACAAACATTATAATAACAAGAGAAGATTATGTACCAAACACCAAAGTTCATTCAAGAAGAAATAAATAACTTAGATAATCCTATAGCTATTAGAAAATTTGGTAATTTAATTTAAAGTGAAAAAACATCTTCCCTCAAGGGAAATTCCAGGCCATCTCAGTTTCACTGTTTATCAAACATTTAAGAAATAATAGCAATTCTATGTCAACTCAAGAAAATATAAGATGAAGGATCATTTCCCAGCTTTTAAAGAGGTTAGCATCACCCTGATACCAAAACAAAGACATTACAAGAAAACACAACTGCAGAATACTCCTCATAAACATATGCACAATTAGTGAGTCTGACACTAGCACTATGTAAAGAGGACAATACATCATGACTGAGTGAGATTTATCCCAGCAATGCAAGGTTTAACATTCAAAAATCAATCAGTGCAATTCTTCCCATTCATAATAGACTAAAAAGGAGGAACTACATGATCTTCATACAGGCTCAAGAAGTATTTGACAAAATTCAACAATGATTCATGATTTTAAAAAAATTCTTAGCAAAGTAGCAATAAGAAGAAACTTCTTCAATCTGATAAAGGGCATTTGCAAAAACCTATATTCATCACCTGACTTAATACTAAAAGATTAATGCTTTCCCTCTAAGATTAGGAACAAGGCAAAGATACCTGCTTTCATTACTTCTATTCAACATAGCTCTAGTGTAATGTGGCAAGAAAATAAAATTAAAAGGCATACTAGAAAGAAAGTAAGCCTCTTTATTCTTAGATGACATGATTGATGGTCTTTGTAGAAAATCACCTTTATAGAACTTACAAAAAATCTACTCAAATTAGTAAATTTAGCAAGTTTACAGGATTCAAGGTCAATTTAAAACCAATTACATTTAATATACTATAAATAAAAACTGGAAATTGAAATTAGAAAATAATAAATCTCTGCACAAAAATCTGAAATACTTAGACACAAATTTAATAAAAGAATATACAAGATCTATACTCTGAAAACTTACAACCTAAATGTGTAGAAAATTCATATTCTTGGATGGGAAAATTCAATATTGTTGAGGTATCAGTTCTTCCCTCAGTGAACTATCACTCTGATGCAACTTAATCAGAAACCCAGCAGGATTTTTTGTAGAAATTGCCGAGTTGATTCTAAAACCTCTATGAAAATTTAAACTAGAATAGCCAAATTATCTTGAAAAGAAGAACAAAGCCAAACAATTTAAAACTATCTGATTTAAAGACTTGACTATTATAAAGTTATACTAATTAAGTCAATGGGTTATTGGCATAATGCTAGACGTGACAGAAAAGTCCTGAAATAGACCCACACATACACACTCAACTGATTTAAGGTGCCAAAGAAATTCAGTGAGTAAATCTTTTCAACTAAATAGTGGCAGAACAATTGGATATTTGCGTGGAAAAACAAACATACAGAAATACCACCTTTGGCCTTTACCACAGTACATTCTCTCAGTGTTTTAGAAGACCAAGGCTTTCTTTGAAAATAGTGCAATTACAAATGAGTGAGTAAAAGGACTTTGATAACCTTTAAGGGGCACACCACTTTAAGTAATTGTTTTTCTATTAGGATCGCTGTCACTCCTTTTGGCCAGCCAACTGCAAAGTTTTTATTTCTTTCATCCCTCCTACCACTTAAGCTGGAGGCAATTTTTTACCTCAAAGGAGGATTCTCCAAGTCCTCCAGCTTACTCATGCTAACTTGACCTTTAAGACGTAAGTGAAGCTGGGGGGAAGGTATAGCTCAAGTGGCAGAGTACACGCTTAACCTACACAGGCTCCTGGGTTCGATCCCCAGTACTTCCTCTATGGATAATTAAGTAAATGTGATTATTTCCCCCCCTAAAAAAAAAAGATGTAAATGAAGCTGGACTGAACTGCTACCCTGTGTATGTGGGAAATCTAGCGTCCCTGCCGGTATCTCTGAAGCACTTGGCGGACCCTCTTCTACCCACCGGTTTCAGGTTCTCCACTTGAATTTCCTCACTACATTTAAACTCTAAAGTCTGAAGTCCACCCCTCCCCATTTTTGTACCTTGCCAACCCTTCTGGACACTCCCCTAATCCCTTTACTTCCCTAAATGCCATCCTCCCAGGGTGTGTAGGTTTGAAGGACAGTTTGTGGTAATAGCAGAGGGCTGATCATGTATCTTATAACTGAACCTTAGATATCTTGTTTCTTGAAGGCCTGTGGGCCATTCCTGCAAGTGGTGGGTTCTCACACTTTATCTAACTTGGCTTTCATTGTTTCATAATTTCCTGAGTACCTCCTTTTCCTTCCATTTCTCCTCTTCTTAGCTCAACAGTCCCACCCCCTCATTCCTATTCGTCTTTCATTCCATTCACTCATTCTTGGAGTGTTACATCTAATCATTTACCAAACATGGTTTACCAATTTTTGAAACATAGAAACTTAATTGAAAAATTCTTAATAGTCCAGTTTATAATTTGGAGTTTTGATTTGGTACATTCTCTCCAGTTAATAAGGTCTTTATGGTAATTTTACATTTAACAGACTACTGTATGTTGCTACTGTACCAAAAATGTTACAGGTTTGCAGACTCTCACTTTAACATAATAACATAAGACTTTCCTATTTTCTACTGATACAGCTATTGGCAGCATGATGGGTGTCAGTCAGGGTCCCAACTGGAAACAGATGACATGCTCAAATTAAAGTAAATCGATGCTATTTACAAAGAGGAGGGCAGGATAGGGGAACAAGAATTAATGCAGCAACTGAAGTTAGTAGAAGCACCCCTCAGGCAGAAAAGATAGGGGACGGGAGCCGTTACCAGTCCCCAGAAGGAAGGGCCACACTGAAAGGAACTTTTCGTTGGAGGACACAACCAGCCCAGTCTCACAGAGGGAACCAGGGGAATAAATACCTTGCCCTCTTTCAGGTTTTCTCTGGTCTTCTGCTAGAGCTCCTTGCAGGCTCAGCCCAAGAGGAATCCAGGGCCAGGGAACCCACTGGTGCATACAGATCAGCCTTCCAGCAGAGTGCGGCTGTGGAGGGACAAACGGATGATACCGGGCAGGCGTTGCTTGTTTTAATCAGAAGTATTCCAGTCTATGTGGACAATCTGAATGTTAATTAATCAGGGCTGTGGTTGTGACAGAAACTCAATTTGATGTCTTAAAAAAAGAAAGAAACTGGAAGGCAGGGAGAAGCTGATTTTAGGGAAATAAATGCTGTTGGGGCACAAGCCGTCTCCCTCATCTCTATGTGTTGCTTTGTTTTATATCTAAGTGAGGACCTGGTCTCCAGCTGCACTGGGGTGGCGTTTTTAGAGCAGTATAATCAGACAAGAGATGAAACTCATCTCCCAACACCACAGAGAAAAAGTCTTGGAGAAGAACTTTACTAAGAGTTGTAAATCAAGATTTGTATAAATGGGATGGGAAAATGGGAAAGACGTTATTTCTCACCAAATTAATTTATAGACATAATGTAATCTTAAACAAAATCTTACCTGAATTTTTTTAAAGTACGAAAAATAAAGTCTAAACTTCATCAAGAATTTGCTAGAATACCAGGATTTTAAAAAAAGATATCACAAAGGCAACCTGCTTAATTATTAAAATGCATTATCAAGTGATTAGTCATTCAAAGTGTTAAACTGATGGATGGCAAGTTAATTGGACAAAAGAGATGTGTCAGCATGCGCATAATTAAGGGAAGAGCCCAAACCAATAGGGTAGGAATGGATTAACCAGTAATTGGTGCTGGGAAAATTAACAGTATGGGAAAAAATCATGCTAGACCTTTAAGTCACATTTCGTACCCAAATAAATTCCAAATGAAATAACGAGTGATGTAAAACACAAAAGCATAAAATATAACAAATGAGATGAATATTTAATCTTACGATGCAAAAGGCTTTTTAAGCATAAAAAAGATTTGACAACAAACAAATGTACAACTTAAATGTCAAAAAATTACACACAAAATTAAAAGGCAAACAGCAAACTAGGAAAACATTCTTAGGTTGAGAAACTATTACTATACTGTATAAAAATATTTAATAAATTTTTACTAAATGATATGTTTGTTGATTAAATGTTACTCTTCTGAAATCATGAGGGTAAAATAAAGCTAATAATTTTAGAAAATATAATAAAGGCAATTAATACTATTACTGTATTAAAAATAACAAATGCTTTTGATTGGCCATTCATAATTTAGTATAATCTAATTTTCATTAAACCTATAACAGAAGTGTAAAAACACAGAAATAAGGCTCACATATGTTTCATTTTTAGAAAATTAAATCCCTTATGATCAAAGTGGTTATTTTACTTTCTATTCTTCAAACAGATTCTCTGAATAGCTTCACTTAAATCACTTAGGTTTCTGTATACAATACATTAAAACTGTAGTTGCTGGTATAATTTTAAAAAAACTTATAAAAATGTCACTCACCTGACACGGAAAATTAACCACAAAAAATGAGTTCAATAATGTTTTGAATTTAATAAAAAATTGATTTAACTCGGCTCAAGAGTTATAACTGAACACTTTGCCCCTGCCAATGGAAGAAGAAACTGAGAATATACTTTGCTTTAAATACCAATTTTTTAAAAACTGATGAGAAATTATGAATGGTAGCTAAAAAGATAAATGAGTGCATTCAATGAGAATTTTTATTTAAATTATCCACAAAACAGTATAATAATACTTTATAAAAATACTCAGATTTAGGCTATCATTACTCATTTAAAAAAGTGTGCTAGAAGGTTGTTTTTGCCAACTTCCTGTTTTGGTAAGGAAAACACATTAAGCTGCTGAAGAAGAAAAGCTGTTGGAAAAAAATCTCCAAATGTACAAAGTTGTTTATTTTTCTCAGCAATTTAAAAATACATAACCATTCAAACTGAATACACATTAAGTTAGTGTTTTATTTTCTAACTATACAATTGGTATTATAATGAACTGCTCCATTCAGTTAAAACCTAATGAATACCATCAACTTTTTCTGGCTTATTTTTTTGAAGAGAATTAGTACATAAATGTGTAATTTTATCCTTTTTTGAAATGTTTAGAAAAATTGTAGTATTATAGTTCACACAAAGCCCTTTAAAAATCTGATGTCACAGGTTGTAGAAGTTAAAGGTAAGTGATGCGGGCAGTCTTCTCAGGAAGACCCTCTTGGAAGAGGGACTCAATACTAAGCAGGTTACGTAAACATAAGAAACCACCACAACTTTTAGTACCAGAACTGCTGCCAACCTGCATGAAGTTCATCTGTCACATTTTAAAATGGTGTGAATTTCAGTATAAATACCACAGCACAGAACTGTAAATTTAATGACTGAATCAGGTAAGTGATGGTAGTTAGAAACAATATTCCTAAAATATTGGGACCTGATATGTTGCTTTATTTAAAGTGTGACTATAAAAGAGAATATTTTAAAACATAAATACCAGACTGTAATTTGTCAGATTCAGTTCCTTTGCGAGATTCTTAAACTAACAACACTGCTATTCAAATTCATATTTTGGTATTTTCTTTTTGAGTTAGTCATAAAAATCAGCATTATTCGGTATATTTCACTTCTGCACTTTAAATGGGCAAAAACTGTCCCCTCCACTTTTGCCACTGTTATTATTCTGAATATGTTTTCCTCCCCAAATCAACTAAATTCTAAAAGGGAAATGACCATCATTAAGTATATTTAAAACGTGAATGTAGGTTCAAACGTGGATTTGAAAACTGGACTTTTAAAAATGTTTTGCATAAAAGCTCTATCACTGGAATTAGTGGGAAGCCTTAACGTAGCTATTTTGAGGCTACAGCACTCATTTAGTGTTTATGTTAAGAAAGATTAGTTTCATAGTCATACCTTATAACTCTTAAACTCTCAGAAAATAGATAAGTGAGGAGCTCTGAGTGCCAGCAAAGCCATTTTGTCAGTCCGTAACATCAGCATTAAACATAACATTCCATCGCTCTCTCTGTAAAACTTTCACATTTTCTTTTCTCATATCTCTTTTAAATACATTTTCCTCTGTTAGTCTATATTCAATATGAGCAAAAGTGCATTCAAGTCCCTGATCTACTGATATCTTACATCTGCGGCACCCACCGTCGTAAGTCTATACTAGGAGTATCGCATAGTACCAGTCTGTTTTCCGAAGAGGCTTGTTTAAATGCTGGGTTTATTTTTCCATGCTACCTAAAGATTAAAAGTTTTCCCCGTGGATTGGATAGTACAATTTCAATTATATATTGCCTTAAAAAAAAAAACGGTCAATGCAACCTTATAAAAGATTAACTCAATTTCTAGTTACCTTCATTACTTTAAACTGAGCTATTCAGAAAATGATAAAGTGAAAAATTTCTCCTACTTTCCAGTTCCATGAGTATACTGAGTATTAACATAGTGCATTATACTTTCAGATTCCACTGCTGTCGTCTAATTTAATCAAGTTTCAGATGCTGTTTATATTTCTTTTTGCTTCTAAAAACGTGGCCCATTTCCATGCAAAAGGAGGCATATATTAAGATTGCAATATTAACTGTTCAACTTAGAAAAAACTTCTGAGAATAATAAATGCAAGAAATTTTAAAAACCTGGAATGGAATTGTTTGGTCCCGTGAAATTCCTTAATTTTAGATTTTATTATGGTGTAACTCCTTTAATCTCCTTTTGTACAGTGATTGAAAATTTTCTCTTAATTAAGAGTTTGGGGATAAAAGCAAGGAAGTGATTTACCAACAGTAGCTTCGTTGCTCTTCAGTGTCATGCTATCACTCACACTGTCGTCAGTATCTTAACTATACTTTCTTTGGACCCTGAAATAAGTTGGAAAATTCATCATTGATACTTTAGTGTTTAACACTTGGGAAAAAAAAAGTGGTTTTGTGCAACCATATCTGGAATTCCAGTTTACCATCAAAAACATGCAGAGTGAAGATTTTCTTCTTTTGATTCCTGTACGTAGTGAGGAAGTCTACACAAGTTCTTTACATTTTGGCAGAGTTATGCATATAAAATAGGCTTCTTGGATTATAAATTTTCTCCTGGCTGGTACTGTGGCTCTGTAGCAGTGAAGTAGTCTTCCAAGAAGGACTGGATATATTCAAATGTTGGTCTTTCATCAGGGTCCTTCTTCCAACAAAGATTCATCAGCTCATGCAGGGACTCTGGACAGCCTTGAGGGCAAGGCATCCTGTACCCTCGTTCCACCTGCTCCAGGACTTCGCGGTTTACCATACCTAACGCACAGGAGCCAAACATCAAAAACAGTGACGCCAAACACCACTAGCAAAACAGAACAAATTCCCTAACCACTAACTAATTCGGAGTATACAGAGTTTATTTAGTGAAACGATTCTTTCAACAAAGAAATAAAGTAAATTTTAAGTGTCAAAGTACATCAACAAAGGCTTAGAAAATGCTAATCTGTTTCAGCATATCTAATTTTTTCCATTCCACTTAAAATCTTGCTTCTAACACTAATGCCTTCAAAAGCCAACCTCATTTGACTAATGAGAATTTACATTTCTGCTTTGAGGTACTGAAACTTTCTGTTATTAAAAGTTCGTAATGACCAAATTCGGGCTAATGAACAGTGGCAAGACAGGGTCTGAAAGAACTTTCCAACAGGAATTCAGAAGAAAGAGTTCCAGTCCTGGTTTTGCCAAATATACTAATTATGTTACTTTGTATGAAGTTACTTCCTTGAAAGAGTTTCCTTATCTAATGTCAACGGTTTGACTTTCTCCACGTTATTACACAGCTCCTTCCTTGTATTCCTGTGTAACCCCTCCCACCCCATGAGCAGCTCACCCTGTGCTATCACAGGCTAAGCATACCCTCAGTTACTCGGGGGACGGGGGGACAAGGGGAAGGAGAGGACCTAAGATACATGTGCACTTATCACCTGAGAGAAAGGAGAGATTAAAAAGTCCTTTTAGAAAATGCCCATCTCAAGGACTGGACTCTCATACTCTCACAGACCACTCCTCATCCAATGCCAAAAAAAAGAGGGAGGGAGGGAAGAAGAGACAGAAGAGAAAATAAAGGCCTTTTTTCCACATTACATTTTTGCTCATAATGAACTCTGGTTACCTGAAGTGCAAGCTTACCTGGATACGGCACTCTGCCCTTTGTTACCAGCTCTGTTTGTAGAATTCCAAACGACCACACATCAGACTTTATTGTAAATCGACCATATAGTGCAGCCTCAGGAGCTGTCCATTTGATTGGAAATTTTGCACCTAAAACGGTATTGACAATCTTGCTTCAGTAAATTGTTTCTTATTTGTGTAAATATGGCATAAGCAGGGGTAATTTTTTGTCAATTTCCCTTTGTATATGTCTTCAATACCAAATTCTTCAAAATGACAAGATACACGGGAAAAACTTAATATTTAAAACTTACATTAAAATAAATCACACCTCTTCCTGATAAGATATTCAATGACATAAAAAAAGAGAATGGCTGGTGGGGATAGAAAACTATTAAAGAAAATAGAGGTAGAAACTCTAAGAAGCAACCAAAAAAAAAAAAAAAAAGGATTACAGGATCTCTAACTTTTAAGTCAGCTCTCAGTAGCTATCACTGTTTGTTGATGGGGGCATACTCTGCTGATTCTAACGTCTAATGGTTTTCGACCATAATCTCCTTTCTATTTAATGATACCTCTCTGGAAAATTTTATTGTACCATCATTTTAAAACGTCTATATTAACTTACTCAAATATTTAGTGTATGCTTTTTATGCACACTATACTAATCATTACAGGAGACATAAAAACATAGCCTGTGACATATATATACTTACAGTGTAAATAAGATTATAGGTGTCTTACATACTTGAAGTTATTTATATGTTTGTATATAATGTTGTAAAATAGTTCTTTAAATGTTCAAACAAAAGATCAATTTTAATCAGCACAATCACAAGAAGTTTCATTTAAAAAGTAGCAGCTAATAATGGAAAATAATCTGAAAATATGGGTGTGTATATATATATATATATATATATATGTATAACTGAATCGCTTTGCTGTAACCTGAAAATAACATTGAAATCAACTACACTTCAATTAAAAAAATAAAAATTTTTAAAAAGTGGCAGCTAAGTTTAGCCTTAAAGAATGGTTAGAACTTTTACAGATGAAGATTAAAGACTAGGAAGATATTCCAGCTGGAGGGAAAGGCAGGAAGTTATGGAGACTGACAAGAAAGCACTGCACTGAAGGCAGGGCTCCTCCACCTGGCAGTGCTGGCATTCGGGGCTGGGTAATTCTCTGCTTGCTGGGGGCTAGCTTGTACTTGGCAGGATGTTTAGTGGTATGCCTGGCCTCCGCCCAGTAGATGCCAGAAGCAACCTCCCAGACAACCGAAAATGTCAAGATGTTGCCAAATGTCCCCTGATTGAAAACCTGGGAATTAGGGCAATAGTTCCCAGTGGTCTGTATACCAATGTGGTCAGTGACAAAAATACACAGTCTGTGAAAAAAAGAAAAAAGATTACCTAACAATTCACAAAGCTGAAATCATTCATTTTTAAGTATGTCCCTTATTCTGAGATTACATCCTTCGTATTGTGCAGTGTTCAAATGCTCTTTTATGAAATGATGGTAATAGTAGATAGCTGGGAGAAGATTTAGCATACCTACTAAATGAACTTTCAATAACCTTTGCACTGGTCTTACTAGTTTGTATTGAAATAGTTTGCTCATAATCTGGTCTCAGACAGCTGTCATGAGCTCCTTGATGGCAAGAATCATGCCCTCATGCCCAGCACGTGGGAACTCAAATGTCTGCTAAAGGTAAGCTGGCACTAGACAGGAGATGCTGAGGGCCAAAGCACCTTTTTGTGTAGGCATGGAGGACTGAAGGTTTCATCACGATGGACCACCCACCTGGTGACCTGCACTGGGCCTCAGCTACTCTCTGCCTGTCAAAGTTACACTCTCCTCAAAGTCCTGTTCTTCAGCCATCATCTCCGTGAAGTCTTTCCTTTTCTCTCCACTTTCCAACAGTATTTTCCATACACTCTTCTGACATTAATTACATAAGAACTTGCTTTATAGTTATTTATATATAGGTCTACCTTACCAATTAAAATGCAAACTCTGGAGCAGAGGGTATAGCTCAGTGGTAGAGTGCATGCCTAGCATGCACAAGGTCCTGGGTTCAATCCCTAGTTCCTCCATGAAAAAAATAAAGAAGTAAGTAAACTTAATAACCTCCTCCTGAAAAAAAAAAACTTTAAAATGTAAGCTCTAGTATTTACTGAGCACCCACTATGTTAAGTAGTATTAGGCACTATACATCTATTACTTCATTAAAGTTTCACAATAATTTTGAAAAATAAGTATTACCATCTAATCTTTACAAATGAGGAGACTGAAGCCCAATCAAAAAGGTTAATTTAGTTGAAATCTCTAGGCTAATAGGAGGTGAAACGGGGATTCAAAAACCCATACTCTTTCCATATGCGTGTATTATGTGTCCATAAAATGTGTACTGAACAAAGATTTTAGAGACGCCAAAAAAAAAGAATCAATCTGTTAATCTCTGTAAGTTCCTTTCCCTCACACTTTACAGTGTCAATCTTGTTTTTATTTACTATAATTTTATATACGTTAAAGAATTATTGTAAGTCTAGCATAGAAATAGTTTCCAAAGCCGTTATAAAATCTTATGCTACTTCTTAATATATTAGCTTCTAGTCCTTAGTGTAGTAAGATCTGGATGGTTCTGAAGTTTGTTTCAAAAGGAATTTTAAAATGTTTCTCATTTGTTGGCATGCCAAAAGAAGGGTACTGCTTGCTAGATTTATAATGCAAAGTACACCCACAGCTAGGTTCCTCCTTGGGGGAAATAACTACCAGAAAGCCATGGTATTATGTATTGTGTATAATTTTATGAGTAAAAATGTTTCTATGACTCTTCTGAGCAGACCTAGAGCAGTTCTTCTTATTCTGTAAAACCCTGAATATTCAAAAGAATGGTAAGAAAATCCATTAAAAATTAGGTAACAGGCATTTATTAAAAAGTCATTTTACCTTGTCTTGCTGTATATTCATTATCTTCAATTAGCCTTGCTAAGCCGAAATCTGCTATTTTGCACACAAGATTTTCTCCTACAAGAATATTAGCAGCCCGAAGATCTCGATGAATATAGTTCATTCTTTCAATATATGCCATACCATCAGCAATCTTGGAAAGAACAAAAAAGACATGATACAAAGGGAAGGAGGGAGAGGACAATTCTGGTTAATGTTAAGTGAGATCATATATATAATCATTTTGCTTGGAAAAAAAACTGTAATGGGGCATAGACTAGCAGATAATAAGAAAAAAATTAATGAAGCAGAAGGGAGAGGAAGATAAGGAGGGAGGCGGGGAGGGGAAAGGAGATGGGAGGAGAAACAACAGCAGAGATGGTATGTGGCCCACAAAGCCTAAAACATTTATCTGGCCCTTTACAAAAACAGTTTGTCGGCCCTACTGCAGAGGGACTCGGAGCCTTGAGCTCAGGTGCTGGACGAGGCTTGACATATGCTCAAGTCTCACATGTACAGGCTTTTGGTATAAAGCTTCTCTAAACTGCTAGATTCTGTGGACATCTGGACACTTACTAAGAAACGAGTCTTAGAACCAACGTGTCAACTGAAGCCAATAAAAGGTCCCTTGAATACCTACCACACATCTGAACAGAAACTTTTAATAATTTTCATTTATATTTAAAAACAAAAATTCAGGAGAGTAAAACTATCCCATCTTTAACTGTATACTGCTGTCTTAATTCTTGTTTTGGACTGTATTAAATAAAAAATTCAGCATATATTTTAGATTTCTAATTTTCCTTTGGGACAGCAATCATTCATTGTCTTAGAATTTGTCTACTGAAATGTAAATGCATACAAATTTTACACTTATGGATGCATATGCTCCTGAAAGGCCATATGATACAGGGCAGCACTGTACTGAGAGTTACGTACCTGGTTCTAATACTAATAACTTATATGAATTTTAGATACCTGCGTCCTCAGACACTAGATTGTAACACACGGAGATCAGGCCAGACTGTCTGTAATGTACCTCCCAGCCTAAAACTCCATGGTTTCGCTATATAAACAATAGTCTTGTACTAAGATGAGTTTAGATTTTTAAAGTACACTTGAAATTCAGACTGACACATGGGTAACACAGAAGTACCTGAGCAGCCATATCAACCAGCTGTGGGAGCTTCAAATACTTTCCATCCCCCTCCTTCAGGAAATCTAATAAGCTCCCTATAAGAGACAGCAAGACACTTATGAAAAACAGCAAATCTTAAGTAAGAAGTGCAACAAACATTCCCTTACCTCCAAACAAATCAACACATCACAATACGAAACTTCAGCTTTTTATTATTCAATATTTTTTTTTGCAACTTTGGAATTTCTGAATAATTATCTTTAAAATTCTAGAAGGGGGCCCGTAACTGAAAGGAAAATGCCATCATCTCACCAGGTTACAGGCATTCTTTCCTTGTTTGCTTTGATCAACATCAGTCCCAATTTTTAGTCAAAAACTACTTATTATTTATAACTTAGATGATTGATTCCTTGAATATGTGTAAGCACATCTGACTGTCCTTTATGATTGGATTACCGCATTCTGTTGATTGTTATTTTGTGGTTGGCTTTACTCCTTTGATAATTATGTAAGTTTAAAAAGCTAAAGCTCTCAACTGTTCTTAGAAACAATGAGCAGTACACATGTAAACTAAAAAAACATATGTGCACTATATTGTGTATATGTATTTACATGCAATATATTGTATGTGTAGTCAAATTGTAACAATTCTACCTAATAAAGCTGAAAAATGGAAAGAAAATAAAGCTAGTTAAATTCATGTTAAGTTAAAAACACATAAATACTGTTAACAAGTAAATACATATTAGAAAATGTGTATCAACAATAAAACAGAGATGGAAAAGGTAAACAAGCACCAGCTTCAAAACTGAGGTTACCTGTGAGGGAAATGTGCCCAAAGGAGCCTGAAAGGAGAACGGGCTCAAGGAGGGGTGAAAACAAGGACTTGACAGATTTTTAACATGTGGTTTCCTTAGTAGAAAGAGCTGAAGCAAATATGACAAAACGTAAACATTAGTTAAATTTGGATGGTAGGGCATGGGTGTTATGGTATCCTTTGTATGTCTGGAATATTCCTTAGTTTAATAAGAGTAAAATGGCTAGTTATGAAGTAAAGACAGGGCACACTGTCTGTTCTTTGAAAAATTTTGGCTGTGAAGGGGAGTAAAAGGTCAAGAGGATTCAGTGAAAAGCAGATGTGGGACAAAGGGAGTTTCCTTTTTAAATGAAAGGAAGGATGGAGAACACAGTAAAGGAATCGTCCTTAAACAGAAGAAGAGACACTTTTTTTTCTTAGCCTGCAAGACAGACTGATGTCATATAAATTTTCTGCATGACAACGTGGAATGTACAGAAAGAAGCAAAGGATACAGTTCTTTGTTCTGGGATTTAGAATCTAGATAAGGTGCTGTGGTCAGTTCACAAAGCAGAACATCATTCAGTGTAATGATAATTGCCTGAAATAGTGCAAAAAGCTGCAGTGCATAGAAACCCAGGACTGGAATGTGTCATTGTGACAATTCTTTCTCTGATCTTTAACCAATTTCAAGAAATCCTCCCCCTCCTTTATATGTTCCTTATATCCATTTAACAGAGCATTCTGGGTCATAACAGTGAATCTGAACCTTTTTTTGGGGTCATGGATTATTTTGAGAATCTGATGAGAACTATGGACTCTCTAGAAAAACACACGTAAGTATGCAAAAACTGACAGAGAACTTCAGGGGAAGTTCATGGACCCTTCAGAGGGTCCATGAAAATTAACTCATCAGGTTAGGTCTTTTCTCTCCATATTCAGTGTAAGTTAGTTAGATGGCTTCATTTCTTTGATACCTTATAATACTATTAGAGTGACATATATTAGAAGCAGTCGATACATTTTAATTGTTAATAATTTCTAGGACATTCTGATTATAGAGAAAACATACGAGGCAATGAATTTAGATGGATTATGGAGGGCCAAATGCTAAGTACCTGAACAGCAAGATGAGGAGTTAGAGTTTAAAACTAGAAGAGGCATTTTGATCTTGTGTGCTAAATCTCCCTCCTAGAAATAATCCTAACCTAGCAATCTGACAACACAAACTTCTACCATGTTCCCAATTAAATACTTCTTGAAGCCAATATACAAAGTGAAATGGACCATTAGCTGCATCTCCATTACATACTTACACTATCATATCCTGATTTAAACTTCCTCCTTGTCCCTTTTCTCCCTTCTAGCTCAGCTGATACACTGACACAGGATATCTGGCAGCTGTTTGAAGCAGAGATTCCTTCCCCAAAGTGCTATGTGCTTTAGGTAATGTTCTGACTATCAATTAGTAGGCTATGCCAATTCTTAAACTTCTGGTTTCTCTGTTCCTTTTGGAGGGAAATTTTTTCTTATAGCAAATGTGGAGCTTGTAGTTGGTCCTGTCACCACTAGATGGAACCACATCGTTGGCCAAGATGGACTACTGCAGAGGACAGACACCACATGATACTGAAGATCCCACCTTGGGGCCTGGGGTTTGGGAGAATGGAGACATTTCAGTTGATGGCAGTGGAAAAAAGAAGTTCCTAGGAATCTTGAGTGAGATGATGTTTATATTAAAATTAGATAAAATTAATTACCTTAACTTTACCTGATTTCTTTGCTTTAGTACTAAAGATACAAATACTTTCTGATTGCATTCTTTTAATTTAATTAATGCAAATCCTTTTTTTTTTTAAACCTTCCCAGCTATTCCACTGCCTTTAGTCAAATGGAATGAAGGACTACTGACTTTCAAAAAAAAATCCAGTGCCATATTTTCCTTTTAAACTCTGTACTATCCTCTAGAATAACTGGAGCTAATTAATAACTATTCCATTAAACAAAATGTCAGATTTCCTCTTTTCAAATGTCTACATAAAAATCTTAAATTAGAAAATACTACACAATTAAAATCTATATGCATAAAAATAGAAAGACTTAAAATTTATTAACATGACCACCATGAGATACTAATATACACGTACCTTTGGACATAAATTCAGTGACAATGTAAATTGGCTCTTCAGAAACAACAGCATATAGTGGAACAAGTTTATCATGTCTCAATTTTTTCATTATCTGAGCCTCCTGAAGAAAAGCTTCTGGCATCATTGTACCTGGTTTTAGTGTTTTGATTGCTACTTTTGTGGTTCCATTCCACGTTCCTAGAGAAACAACACACATTTCACTCTTTTAATCTACATTTTAAGGGATTTATAACAAACTTCAATGAGCAGCAATTACCTTAAACATTTCAATACATCTTAGCATAAATTGTGGCATTTTAATCTATTGCTAAACATGACAGAAAAACAAAAGTCCAGTCTTCTTACCCATCCATACTTCACCAAAACATCCTTGTCCCAGTTTAACCTCTAGCCGCAAAGATTCTCGAGGGATTTCCCAGGCATCTTTCGCTAGACCTTGAGTCTGGGGTTTCACAGTTGGACACACAGTTGTTAACTTATGGCATAAACCATCAGCATGTTCTAGATAAATGAAATAAACTACACTGTAAAATGAATTACTTACAAAAATTAACATACAGTTGTACCACTGTTTTAAAGTTTAAATTATAGGACACGAAAACAAAAGCATGTTTTGCCAGTTTTATTAACAAAAGCACAAACACACAAAGGGAGCTGCATAAAAGAAGCAAAACATACAAGTAGGGGAACGTTAAATACATTTTTAAAGTTATTATTTATTGAAAACTTATTATGTGCCATTATGGCCCAGCTACTGTGCTAATTCAGCACTTTTATAAATATATCATATAAATTAATGAGTCTTGGAAAGCTTAAGTAACTTTTTCAAGGTCACCCAGTAAGTAGGTACTGGAGCTGGGTTTCAAACCCTAGATCTGGCTGCCTCCCTAGTTCCACTTCCCACCAAAGAGAATGCTACCCTTAACTGTTATTTCTAATAACCACTAGTATAAGTAGCACACAGAAAATCAAGGAAAAAGTTCTTTATTTAGAGGACTGATTTTTAAATAAAGGAGACACAAAAACAGGGAACCCCAATTCATAACCGGCCTGACTTGTGAATTCTGCTTGGATGATCTTTCTTATCGTGAACGTGACACGTTCCATTCCATTCTCAACAAGCAAGCACACACATCCACATTCTAACCAGGGCAATTACAACTGATGCCACTGCTTGGTAGTATGTTTAATCAGTGTCAACACTGGTGACTGACATGATAGACTCGGTTTGCAGCTAGTTGTCACTGAAGAAGAAATTATCATGAAAACTTCTCCTCCACTAGTATTGATCATTTAAAGACTTTCAGATGCATTCATGTATCAAATTGGCAATTAAAAATTCTGAGACAGAAGACTCTAATACTGAATACTTCTCAAAGTTCCTTGAAAGACTCATGAATGTCTATAGCTGCTATAGGTTAATTTTCCATGAAAAGAAAAATGCATCCTCAGATCAAATTTCATTGGATTTACACTTTAGGAAGTCTTATGTGGTCCAGCCCATGCTGAGGAAGGTAACCCAGCAGGACATCTGATACAACTTTTTAAGCGTTCAGTTTTACCTACTTAATAAGTGTCCCCTAAATAAAGTATTTGCTTTTTATTTATTGTCACATCTATTTGGTATTCAGTTGTTATGAAATGGAACCCCGTGTAAACACTACACCAGTAAGATATAAGGACTCAAATAACAACAGTCCAGCGCATCATCCAAGAATTCAGGTAGTAAGTATTACCTGTTCCTCATTTTAAAACTAGAATATATTGGACATGTATTGTGTGTAAAGTGTGTGCTAAACCTTAAGAGACATGAAGACATGGATTCTGTCCTCGTAAAACTGAACATGAGGAAATAATTTTCATCTCTGAAATATTCACATACCTGTGTAGTGCTTTACCAATTTCTGCAGAGTATCAAATTGTGCTCTGGTTGTGATATAGTATCCACCATTGTCAAGCTTCCTAATTTTGTAGTGTTTCACATTGTCACCTCTCACCTCATCCCAATCACGAATAGAGAGGGAGTAAGCACCTGGAGGGGAAAATGAACACTTCTGCTAGACTGTTCTCAAAATACGGCTCAAGAAAATCTGTGTACTTCCATTAACATTAACAGCATTCATACCTTTAGTAGTTTCACTCTCTCTGACTAAGAAAATACCTCGCTGGTTCCCAGGATTCAGAAGTAATCTTTCAGCGTCTTTTCTCCCCATTTTGCCAAAATACCATCTGGGGAAATAAAAAGAGTAGTGTTCTGAGTTAGAAAGGTGTAAACATCAGAAAAATCATACACAGATATGAACAAGGATGGAGCGGGACAGGCAGGATGACAAAGAGCAGCTACAGAGCACAGCTTTAAAATACAGCAGGACAAAACAGAAGACCTGTATTTCTTAAATAAGAATACTGAAAACATTACTGCCAGAATATACTCTGTCACAGTATTTTCACATATTAACTGCTCAACATGTCTCTCAAACTCTACCTGGCAGTCACGGGAACAGTAAATGCACAAGGAAAGGCAGCAATGACAGACACTTTTTAGTCAAAGACAGGTAAAAAATACTAAGATTATAGTGGGAAGAACAGAAGTGGTTCTCTGGCAACAGAGAATACAGTGTGATCATCTGTATTCAGTAAGATGCAAGTAAATCACATCCAAATTATTAGGACCTGTAAATTAGTGTGGGTTTGATTTAATATAGTTTTGTGAAGAAAAATGACAATTTTTGCTGTGGAGGAGCCACAGAAAGGCAAAAGAACAAAATGGAAAGTAACAAATGCCAAAGCAGAGCAGTCATGGGGATAAATTACATGTCATTAATAAAAGCAAACAAACACCTACTGTGTGCAAGGTACTGTGTAACGTGCTGTGATGTGAAAATGTAGTAGTATTTACGGATCTCCGATAAATCTGCTTTGACGTAAAAGTATAGGCATACTTTATTTTATTGTGTTTTGCTTTGTTGCACTTCAAGGATGCCGTCTTTTTAAAAATTGAAGTTTTGTGGCAATCCTGCTTCAAGTAAGTCTACCAGCACCATTTTCTAACAGTCTGCTAACTTCATGTCTCTGTGCCACATTTTGCTAAGTCTTACGATATTTCACTTTCATTATTATATTTGTTATGGTGATCTGTGATCAGTGACCTTTAATGTTACTATTGTAACTGTTGTGGGGCGCCACCAACTGTGCCCGTATAAGACAACGGACTTAGCTGATAAATGCTGGGTGTGATCTGACTGCTCCACTGACTGGCTTTCCCCATCTCTCTCCCTCTCCTCGGGCCTCCCAATTCCCTGAGACACACAATACTGAAATTAGGCCAGTTAATAACCCTACAATGGTCTCTAAGGGCTCAAGTGAAAGGAAGAGTCAATCAATGCATCATTGTTTTATTTTAAGAAACTGCCACAGCCACCCCAACTTCAGCAACCACTGCCCTGATCAGTCAGCAGCCATCAATGTGGAGGCAAGACCTTCCACCAGGAAAAAGATTATGCCTTGCTGAAGGCTCAGATGATGGTGAGCATTTTTCAGCAATAGAGTATTTTTAATTACGGTATATATACCTTTTTTTTTTGACATAATGCTATCACACGTTTAACAGACTACAGTATAGTGTAAACATAACTTTTATACGCACTGGGAAACTGACCCACTTTGCTGTAGTGTTTGTTTTACTGTGGTGGTCTAGAACCAAATCCCTAATATCTCTTAAGTATGCCTATACTATGCCACTGAAGGTGAACTTTAACTTTTTAAAAGTTGCAAGAATGGTACACAGAACTCCCTCCCATATGCCCTCCAGCCAGGTTTCTGTTAACATTTTGCTTTGTCATATTCTCTTTCCCTGTGTGTGTATTTTCTTCTCAACTGAACTGAATGACAGTAAGTTGCAAACACGCTGAATCATTACCCCTAAAATACTTCAGTGTGTACTTCCTAAAACACAAGGATACTCTCCTACATAACCCCGGAGCAAGCACCTCAGACAAGAAATTAACACTGATGCAATAACATCAACTGAGGGCACATTTTTGAAGTGACAGAGTCTACAGAATAGAAAAAGGGCTAATATAATTTTTTAAAGTGAAAAAATAAAAGACAGGGACTAGGCATAATGCAGTACTACAAATGCAGACTCATTTATGATCCTACTGTAGGCAAATACTATGGCATTAATTATTAACTTTCAAGTAACATCTCTTATTAATATGATACATTAGCTGTATTAAGACTGGTATGTAATTGTGTATGTGTAAAGTTGTGGCTAAGCAGAATGTGCATTAAAACATTTTAAAAATCAAAGTAATTAATAAAATATGAAGTAGTGCCATACTCTTCTGCCTGGATGGAATCTGCAGGGGCTACATAATTGCTGGGGATGTAGCCATTCTTTCCTGTAGCAATTGATCTTGCTTCCCACCAGTCTCCTTCCCTGCAACACGCAAAACAACAATCACCACGATGTAGAGGACGGCTTAGGACACCGTCTCTGCAGTGCTGTCTCGTATTTGACGCAGACGGGAGGTATTACTCATTGATGCATTCATTTGATCAAGAATTAAACTCGAAGAATGGTATTAAAAAATTCATTACATGAATTATGGGAATAAGGCTAACTAAAATCCCAACTGTGTATTTCTGCTCCAAACAAACCAAAAAAAAACCCCTAAAAAAAAAAGACAAAAAAAAAAAAATCCCACTTTAATTTTAGTCATAAGATCTTTTTACATAACTCTTTCAACCCAAGACAATTAACTATACCGAATAAAACAATTTGAAAATTAAATCTTTCATATTACTCAGTTTTGATTAAATGTTTTATTCTTTTAAAGCTTTACTGAGATATAGTTTGCATACCATAAAATTTCTCCATTGAAGATGTACAATCTAGTGGGTTTTAATGTTTAGAGTCCTGCAACCACTACCATTATCAATTTTAGAACATTTTCATCACCCCAGAAATCCTGTGCCCACTAAGAGTCTCTCCCCAGCCTATTCCTCACCCACCATTTCCAACCACTAACCTGCTTTTCTGTTTCTATGGACAGGTCTCTTTTGGAGGCATTTTATATAAATGGAATCACACAATATGTGATCTTTTTGACTGGCTTCCTTTACTTAGCATAATTTTTTTAGCACTTATCAATTGTTTATTTTTTTTATTGCTAAATGATTTCCTTTTTAACAGTGCAAAAAATTACAATGTTCCTTTTTAGTCATTTTAGGGGGAAAAAAATCCAGATGGCCCTAGAACTCCTGTAGCCAAAAGATTAGCAACAAGCAATAATCATAATAAATTTAATTTCTGGAATAAAGGATATTTACAAAAATGTTACCCATGAATATCCATATAAGACTAACATCAGTTCAGAACATGAGAACTACATGTAGTTTGTAATATTTAAGCCTGACTTTTCCAAAATTAACGTGAAAGGAGCAGATATTAACACCCTGTAATGAGGAAGACATACATACATGGTTCTGCTAGTAAAGATTAAATCCATGTTTTGCTTCACCAGAGGTAAGTATTGAAAATATTTTGTCTACATTAAAGTTTTATAAACGCTTAAGGTGAATTTGCTCTCTAAAAAATGAAATGGAAAATCCTTTTGGTAATTCAAATGTTTACAAACTCATACACTTGGCTTGTAGCTTCCTAGTATATATTAAGTACTTTCAGATATACAAACTAGAAACTTTGAGCCTGCTAACCATTCACTGATTCATTTAAATATTTACTGAATATCTTTTAACTGACAGACTTTACAACAGACAGGGTGTGCTACAAACAGGTAAAAAAAATCCTTACCCTCAGGCAACTCAGCCTAGAGCAGGATTTCTCACCCTCAGCACTATGGGCACTCTGGGTGGGGTAACTCTTCGCTGTGGGGGGCTGACCTGAGCACTGCAGGATGTTGAGCAACATCCCTGGCCTCAGTCCACTAGATGACAGTTGCACCACCCCGACTGTAACACCAGAAACGTCTCCAGACATGGCCAAATGTCCCCTGGGTGATTCTGCCCCAGGGTGAGAACCACTGGTCTAAAAGAATGATAGGCAAGTGATAAACTGTAATTCAAAACTGTGATGGCAGCTATAAATGAGGTTTGCACAGGCTGCCCTGTGAACATGCAGGAGAGACACCTAACCCAGCAAGAGGCAGGGACGGAGCCTGGCAGGAAAGAAAGACTAGCAAGAAAGGCTTCCTTGAGAAAGGACATAGGGATATACATGTTGAAGGATGAACAGAGCTGGCCAGATAATGGGATAAAAACGGAGAAATAAGAAGTCACATTCCAGAAAAAAACTGTGCAGGCACAGAGAGGGTGAGAAACCCCAATGTATTCAGAAAAGTCACGAGGAATTCAGTCTGACTGGGCCGCGGGGTGAGAATGGGGAAGAGGCTCCCAGAGGGCTGCCTACTCTTGTTTTATCTTGATGGCAGCTGGGAGCTATTTTGAAGGATTCTGAAGCAGAGAGACAATCATATTTCATGTTCTGAAACAATAACTGGTGGCGAATGGGAAAAAGGATGGAAGGAAGAATGATTGGAAGCAAAGAGATCAGATATATCTATTTTGAGAAGTTACAAAGTGGTTGCTATGCCTGCTAATGAAATTATGGGCTCTATTTTCTAAAACAAGCACTGAATTTTTCTATGGTGGGCCACTGAATGACAAAAAGTAAGAGTCACATAAGGAAAGAGCAACTTAATGTGGCCAGTTTGGGAGTAGAGGGGTTCCTTAGCCTTTTCCTCTTGTTTCTCTAAGAGAAAAGGATAAAATCTTTAAACCATCTGGTACTAAAATAAATAGGAACACAGAATTCTATGTTTTTTTTCTAAAGTAATGTACTTGTATATATTCCCTCAATTCCCATTCTTAAATCTCTACTGTTTCTGGCAGAATCACAGCAACACAATTTGTAGGAATAACCACATCAGACTAGAGCAGTACTATTATGCCACATGTCTAAAGAAACCATCTGTACCGTCCTACGCAGCGCGCAGAGACTCACGCCCCACCATTCTCATCTCTGAATCACCAGCCAGCTCAGCGGTTTCAGCGTAAAGTAAGGTTGCAGTCAGTCTCCCTCGTAAAATATTCGTAACACTTACGTATTGTTAATTATTTGAAATCTTTCACCCTTCTTAAATGAAAGATCTTCTGTAGTTCTGGCTTCATAATCATATAAGGCCACAAATATAGTAACACCACCTATTGGATGAAAAAAAGACCAAGGTAAATTATATAGACAAATTAAAAGAGAAATTTAAAAACACTGCCAACAACAACAAAAAAGCTTACGCATAATTCTTTCCCTAGTCTTCGGAATCTATTTTTAAAAGTTGGAGATACAGACAGCTGACGTTTTCAAGTTATTAAGGTGCTGTCTTAAGGCCTTCCATGAGATTCCTGTACTCTACAAATTCTAAAATCCTGAAGACCCAAAGAAACAAATTTAATCTTGATTCATAGTTGCAACATCTCTAGCTTGAAAAGACAAAGTTCAGATCAATTCTTTGGCAGAAAAAGCATTAACGAGTACTATAAACTACTGACACTGATCATCTCAATTTCTTAAAAACAGTGGGTGAACATTTCTATCCTTAAGACTAATCATTAACAGTACTAACTAGGATTTTATTAAGGTTATTTATTATATTTAACACTTAAAGATAAAAACAGAATATTTTCCCTAGAAATTAAATGGTATGCTATATGAAATTGTAAATTCCAAAAATAACTGTGTCACATAAAGGCACTGTGTATACATGCTTAAAGAGATTAGCAACTTAAACAGCCAAACTATTATCTGCAAGCAAAAGAACAGAACCTCACTTATCTGGCTTCTCCCCTAAGGCCCAGTCATATGTTAACTACCTATTGGACATCTTGAATGTCTAACAAGCATTTAAAACTTATTAGGTACTGCACTTTAAGCAGTCAAAGTAGCTAAATTATTACAGCTCTGGAAAATTGTTTGTTTAATATCTCAAGCTTTAAAATAATCAGTTTTATTATCATAGATGTTTATAATTTGGGGTATTACATTTTGCCAAACATGAGCAGTATGTCTTATTTCAATCTATATAATTAAAGGAGGGAAATGAGATTGGAAAAAAGAAAAAACTTATTAGGTACAAAACAAAGGCGTTTGATGTTCCTCCTCTAAACTGAATTAACAGAGTCTTCCACACCTCAGCAGGTGACACGCCCAGCCAGTCGGGTTCCTCAGGCCAAGTCCACTGCCAGCACTGCCAATTCCACTTCTAAGGTACTTCACCTACTTCCTTCTCTTTTCCCACTGCTTTCACCCTAACCCAAGCCCCTGGCACCTCCCACTGGGACTGCTGGGGCCAGCTGAGAACAGCAACCCGCCTCACGTCTATACCTGTAGCTTCCTTACACCCTTCCTCCACCAAGCTGCCAGGGGAGGGGGTTTTTTGGGGGGGAGATTTAGAGGGGTTAAAAAAGGGAATTCAATCCTGCAAATCCTTTACTAAAGTCTCTTCAATAGCTTCCTTCTGGCTTTGAATAAAACCCAAACTTCTGACTACAGTCTGAGGTTCTGAGAAATCCTGACTCTTCAATCTACATCATATAATTCTACCCTCTGCCCACACTAGTCCTCAAACCTGCCGAGTCCATCTGCGTCCCCTAAACTGCATTTGTTAATCTCTCTCCTCAGAAAGCTCTTTTCCCAGGTCTGCACATATTTAAGTCATTCTCATCGATCAAACCTCAGCTCAACGATTTTGTCTGAAGATGACTGTCCCTGACCCTCTAGACGGCCTTCACCAGTCATTCTGGTTAGTTCCCTCACAGCATGTATGAACCATCATCCTGTTTAGCTGCTTCTATAATTACTGTCCAACCCTCATTATAATGTAAACTCCATTAAGGCAGAAGTCTTGTTTCTCTTGCTTACAACTTCTCTCTGCCTGGCACACAGACACTGCCTGGGTATTAATAAATGAATACCCATGAATGGACTATTTCACATAAATAAACTGCTTTAAGTAACTAAAGTATGTCTTTTCAACATTTAATCATTCTGGATTACTATCTTTCCTGAACATATAATCCTGAAAATAATTTAAACTTTTACTGATGACTGAGAAGTACCACCATGGCCACCATTACTGAGGTATTTAGAGTTAGGGGGCTGGGATTAAGGTTCTAATTAACTCTGATGCCTGTAACTCTTCAAATGAACAGTCTAACAGAGTTAGTGTATGGCATTCTGATCACTATTTTTGGTCTGCAGGTGAGCAGAATGAAGGGACAAATTTATAGTCCATGTTTATAGACAAGAGTCTTCTTTTGTCCCCACATGTTGCCCTATTTGATGCTGGCAGCTGTTTCTCCAAGCCTAAGGGTAAAGTGGACACTCCAAGGGCTGCAAGAGAGAGAGAGACCAAGAAACTCGAGTCCTTGGTGACATCAAGGACTCTGGGAGCTCACCCTACCTTTCAGAGCCAGTTGTGTTTTCTCACTCAAGGGAAAAGCACCTGACTGGGAACACTTCACAAAAGAACTCTCTCTTTTTAAAGTTTCTGACTACTTTTTTTTAGAGCATTTCTGGCTCCCTGAAAGGTTGTCGGCCATCACTGCTTGCTGCTCTCTAACAGATATTGTAATGTAATAAACGAAATTCTAGAAGAGGACATTAAATCTGCACTCTCCTGCTTACTATCTGTGACCCTGAGGAAAAAAATCATCTAAACTCTGAGCCTGGGGATTTTTCTTTTTTCAATCCATAGCATCAAACAGAAAAACTATATTATCCTCACTAAATTGCCACTGACTTAACATTGCCCCAGGAACTACTGTGATACTGCAATAGTGCCTAGCACTTTTCATCTGAGAAGCTCTAACATTGAGGGAGGGAACATGCTTTTAGTCTTTATATTCCCAGGGCCTGCCACATGGTTAGCACTCAATAATTATTTGAAAAAGGAATTAGTGAAATAATTAACAGTATAACTCAGTACATAATCACCATCAAATTACCACCAAATTTCTCAGAATAATAAAATACGATGACTAATTTTTATGATGGAGACTTAATTTTCACATAAACTCATTTCAACAGTCCTCCACTAAGTTATTTTTCTCACAGCAGGTAAACTTTATGTATGTATTGCCCAAGGTCACATTCTCAAACCGACAGCAGGACTGTTCATCTATGTCTCACCTGTTAAACCAGTAGGATATGAACTTGGCACCACCGAAAATGAGGAAGACGCTCCCCCAAAAGGTGTGACCCCTGAGGACCCTCCAAACGGTGTCATGGAAAGGCTGCTGAAGTTAACAGACGTGCTCTTTGTGGAGGCAGACGGTGCCGCTGCAGTGTGCTCTGCTCCATAGTGGCTGACACTTGTACTGACCGGTTCTGGAGTGTTTTCTGGTCTGTATTTAATGGCTGGACTTTTGTTCTCTTTACTTTTAATGCAGCCCATTATCAAAATCTACAAAGATGACAAGGTAAATTTGTAGAAGCAGTTAACATAATGGACACTTCAAAAAGATGAATTCAAAAGCTGACTTTAAACAAGGCATTTTTGTCCTGTAAAAAAGTAACAATAACAAAATAAACAAAAAACACAGGCAGCTGAAAATGAAGTCTCTTCCCCTCATTTATTTTTATTACAATTCTGCTATCATTCCAATCACTTCACCCCCAGCTCAATCACCTTTAATGGCTCAATGATAACATGCCACAGTGGACTGGGAACACCGAGGGCTCAGAGGGGCCAAAGTGTGCATCCTGGCTTGCTTCCTAGTGGAGTGATTTCCGGTTTTCTGCTGAACCTCTCTGCACCTCAGTTACTTGAAAAAGGAGAACCTTACTTCATAAGGTTTTGTATGAGAATTAAGTTTATTACAACGTCCAGACAATCTCTGGCAACAGTTGGTACTAGCAAATTCTGACTATTTTTCTTCTATCTGTACCAGCACTGTGTAACAGAAATATAATCTGAGCCATACATGTCATTTTAAGTTTTCTAGTAAATACATTTAAAAAGTAAAAGGAAACAGGTAAAACTAATTTTAATAATATATTTTATTTAACTCATTACATCTAAAATATAATTATTTCAATGTCATCAATATGAAAAAATTTTATGAGAATGTTTCATAATCTTTTTTGCACTAAGTCTTAGAAATCTGGTGTCTATTTTAAACTAACAGTACATCTCAATTTGGACCAAGCACATTTCAAGTGCTTGACAGCTGTATGTGGCTAGTGTCTACTACACAAGACAAGACAGCTCTCTTTCTTTTCTCTTCCCTCTTGATAGACACACCCCCAAAGCTTACCAAATTTGACTCCATCTATCTTTCCTTCATCTCCTACTATTTCCTCACTTATGCACACAAGAAAAAAACCTTTCCCCAACAGATAAGCCCTGTTCTTTCCCACGTCTGTGGTTTCCTTAGCACTCCCCACTGTCCATGATACTGTCCTCCTATCTCTACCTGCTAAAACTTACCCACTCACTGACAGTCACTACAAATGTTAACTTTACCACTTAGGTTTTCTCCATAATCGGTAACATATCTTTTTTGTTAAAATGTCTAATGTACCTTTGGAGAGATTTTTGTATGAGACTCTCACCTTATTCCATTTTGCATTTTGTTTTTGCTTACTGGCCTAATTTCCACCCTATCCCCAAATTACTGGCAATAAATACATTTCTTCAAAATCAAGAGTTACTCATCTCTTACACACTGTACAGCTACCAACATGACTTGCATATAGTACGATTACTAATATTACAAACTCTGCATTATTCTATTCACTTCCTGCAGAAAAACTAATGGTGATTTCATTCATTCACTTGCTTTGTTTTTTTAACTGAAGTAAAGATTATTCTTATTTTATGGTTTTTCCCTTCTTTTATAGCATTCAAAAGGAAGTAGGTAAGCAATGACTGACTCATCAATTTTGAAAGACTAAACAGTCTTACAAACTCTACTACATAATATTAATTTAAAATGTAGCTATAAATATTAAAAGAGAAACACAGTCTTAATCTCAGAGTTGGAAGGTTTTCAGATTGCTGTCTTAAATGGGCATATTCTGAAGACGTGACAAGCACAGCATCAGAACATACCGGAACTGGAAATTTAAGTATCTACTGAGCACACTATGAGAGAATGATAAGCTAAATATATAAAAGGCAATTGTTTGTAAAAGTGTTAGAATAAACTGAAGGTAAGTCATTTCACAATCTAGTAGTTGGAAAGTCTTTTAAAGCATAATGTAAAAGAAACCTTAAAGGAAACGACTAATATGATTAACTTCTTGGGGGGAAGAGCAGGCGTGGGGACAGAAACTCTTAAGTGAAGCTAAAGACATCAAAATAGGAGAAACAACTTCATACTTGCTCACGCTCTTACTTGCTCTCTCAACACATAAACGCACACGAAAACTGGCTGACATTCTTAATGCAGGCAACCCCTATACATGTAGCCCCTTAGAAAAACAGGAAAGCCTATGAAGAGGCAATTCACAAATGACTTATGAAAGACCAATTAGCATATGAAGATATGTCCAACCATCCTAGTCTTCTACTAAATGCAAATTTTAAAAGGTATCCTTTTTGCTCATCAGGTTGGCAAATTTTGACTCAGTACTCAAGGCTGATGGGTGAAATTTAATCAATAATCAATATATATCTACGAAATACGTTAAGTTGCAAAAACATTTTAAAATTATAAAGAACTTTCAATACTATCTATATTCAAAGTCTAAATATTAAGAAAACTACTAATATTTACATAGACTTTGAAAGGACAGCAGTTGTATGACAGAGAAAAAATTATGAAAGCCAGTAACTGGGCTGCTTTAAATCTGCTAACAGACGAACTGAAATACATCAATTCATAACCGAGGTTACTATAACTATTCACCCACCCTCATTTCCATTTCCAGCTTCCTTTAGTTCCTCATTTTCACCTTTTTCTTCACTCAGGATCCTCGCTTACATCTTTTCTCCCCACAAGACATCACTCCTAACTTAACTCCTCTTATTTCAAAAGTCACATCTTTTTTCCTCCTCACCCTACCAGTTCTCCATTACTACTCTTAACCTGTCCTCCAGCCTCTTTTTCTTAATCCAGAGTCTTCAGTCCAACTCCTCGCATCCACCCACTTACCCTTTCCAACAGCTCCAAGAGAGACCATCATTTTCAGTCCAGGTCCAACCACCCCAGTACCAACACACAGGAGCCCTCACTGCTGCCATCTCCTTTAGAAACATGCTATAGGTGTACGATGTGATTTACATGTTAAAGTGAACTTCAGGTGCAATATGAGTTAAACAGATTTTTTATGGGTTGTCTTGGAAACATAACATCATTTAAAATATTTATATAAAAAAGTCTCTTTCAAGTTTCAAGTTAATAACTTCCAGATACACATTTATTAACAACATACATTTACTAGACACTATAAAGGGAGCTAGGAATGGCAAGAAATGGTTCCTTTTCTATAAAAAGGTCACAGGTAAGTGCAGGGAAAAAATATAGTATTGTAAAATGTGAAAAATGCAGAGTGAAAAAAATGCTAGAGGAGAGGTCAGTACAGAACAGCATGAGAACACAAAGGAAGTTGTCGGCCCTGCCTCGAGTGTTTGTAAAGGAAAATTGTGCAGACAGTGGCATCTGAGCGAGGTCTTAAAGGGCTGGAGATTTAGGGAAGAAGAAATAGGATATCTTAGGAAGAATGAGGGGTGAAGAATGGCTCGTATGCTTGGAGAAGCATGGTGTATTTGTGGAACAGAAAAGTCTGAGGCAGGAGTACAAGGGGGTGTTTTGAGAATGGTGAGCAGGTGGCTACAGTGAGAGGAGAACTGACACACAAAGAGGATTATCTGCTGAGCAGTAACTTGTAGGTTTATCCAGGGAGCACTGGAAAGTTGAGATTCTTAAAAATGTGAGTAGCAGAAAATATGTGTTTTAGAATAGCTATAAAAGTATAAATTATAGACTAGAAAGAAAGAAATAATGGTGGCAGTTAGTCAAATTATAAAACACCTGCAACGGCCCATGTGAGAGAGGACAAAAGCAGGAGCACTGTGTGGCCAAAGATGAGGGAGAGGAGAGGTACACAGCGAGCAGAATAACCACGTTTAGATGATCTGCAGGGTGTGGGTGCCATGACGGTAAAGCTAGGAAGAAAAAGGAGTCAATTATTCACGCTGTACAATTTATTGAACACTTTAATAAAAGTAGTTACTGTGTGTATGCTAAGGGCTGGATGACTCCAAAGCTTCTAGTTTGAACTGAGTGGAAAGTAATGCCATAACCGAGGTAGAGAAAAGAGAAACAGGTTTTTCTGGACCAGTGAGTTCAGCCTCGGATGTTAGTTTTAGATGCCTGCAGGGCATGATGTTGAGAAGTCTAGTGGGGGACTGACAGTAAGTCTAAAACTCAGAAAGCGGCAGAAACCAGAGAAAAATTAAACAAAAATATTCTCACAGTGTAACCACACCTTTTGGAGATGATAAAACTCACCCAAGGTACAGATTGGGAGGGGTGTGAAGGATTAATACAGTGTTGCAGGAACCTACGGATAAGGGACAGACAGGCAAGGAAACCAGAAAGCGGCAATTAAGAGTCAGGAGTACTTTCATAAACATAAAAACATGGTTAGAAAAGACAATCATTAACTTCAAGATAGTGAAATGGGTTGGGGAAGAGTTTCAACTGTATCTGTGGCACTTTTTTTTCTTAAAAGAAACATGAAACAAATATAGAAAAATGTTGATGTGTTAAAGGTGGGTAAGAGACATAACTCCTCTTAAGTATTTAATACATTTTTAATGAGAAGTAGAATAATACAGTAAGAATAGAAACAAACCTTCAGGAAGAAAATGGCTAATGGTAAAGACCAACATGAAATCAAGTGGCATTTAAGCTGATTTTAAAAGGCCAGCAGTGTAGTAATTAGGAGCTCTCTAATGACTTTCACAAGAACATTCCTTAGCGTCATGAAGATAAAATTTCGATCACAGTAAATTGAATAATAAATTAATGACTAGGCCATGAAAATATGGAGAATCTGGAATGCAATATCTTCATAAATTGGGAACATGCACTTTTTATCAAGATATTTTCTATGTTTTCCATAGTGACTGGACCATTTGGCATTCACCAGTAATGAATGTGAACTCATTCTCCACGTTCTCAACAACACTTCTAAGTCTGTCTTTTCCCTCTCAGAAATTCGTCTTACGTTTACTTGGGTTTGTATATAATCCAAATAGCCTGTACAGCTCTTTTACATTTTATATCTATCTAAAAAGCTTTGACAATTGAAACCAACTGATATCAAAAGGTAGCTGACAATATAAAATGCATATGACTGAGTTGATGTTACACACATTTACAACATGAGCATTATCAAAACCATTAGAACTGCTAACTGACCACTGACTCCAGTTTACTGATATAAACAATGGTCAGGACCTAGGTAATTGCCAAACATCTTTACTACCATTTAATGTGCCAATGCTATCAAAAGCATTTCATCCTCAAGGGTGCCCTTTAAAGCTCAATAGTTCTAAACTTAGATTAGATCCAATGTCAAATCTAAGACCGCATGATTACTAAGATGCCATGATGATTCTTTCATATCTTAATGCATCAATGGGTCAGTTTCTCACTCTTTAAAATCCTATTTGAAGGGGGAAGGTATAGTTCAGTGGTTAGAGTACATGCTTAGCATGTACAAGGTCATGGTTCAATCCCCAGTATCTCCATTAAAATAACTAAATAAGTAAACCTCATTACCTCCCCACCTCCCAAAAAGTCCTATTTGAAAAAATGAAGGCATAAATGTGTAAAATTCACCCTTGTTAGCATACAGGTTTGCAAGTTGTGACAAATGTACACATTTGTACAGCTGCCACCTCAATGAAGATAAAGAACAGCCCCATCCCCACTCCCCACGCCACGATGCCTCCATGCATTTTTTGTAGTCAATGTCCCCCTCCAACCCCAAGGCAACCACTAATGTGTCTTCTATTCTCATAGTTTCACCTTTTCCAGATACCACACAGCACGTAGCTTTTTGATTCTGGCTTTTTTCACTTAGCATAATGTATCTAAGATCCACCCATGTTTTCTGCGGGTATCAGTTCATTCCATTTTCTACCGAGTAGTATGCATATACCACAGTTTTTATTCATTCCCCAGTTGAGGGACATTGGCATTGTTCCCAGTTTTTGAAAATCACAAATAGCGACACTATGAACACATACATGTAAGTATTTCTGTGAAGTTAAGTTTTGGTTTCACTTGAGTAAATACTTAGGAGTGAAACTGCTGGGTTTCACTTATAAAACAGCAAGCACTTTTTCAAAGCAGCATTTACATTTTGCGTTCTCACCATCAAAATGAGAGTTCCAGTTGCTCCACATCCTCATCAACACTTGCTATTGTCAGGTTGGCTGGTTTGTTTTTTGGTGAGTAGTGCTACTGTTTAGGTTTTAAATTTATATTCCTCTAATGACTATGCACCTGGTATTAAGCATCTTTTCATGTGCTTATTTGCTACTTACATCTACTTTGGTGAAGTATCTGTTCAAATCAATTTTTAAATTGTCGTATTTTTTCTATTATATTCCAAAACAAGAATATTTACTACTATAATACTGTTATATTCTTTATATATTCTGGAATCAAGATATTTGTCAAATATACTATAATATTTTCTCTCAGCCTATAGGTTGCCTTTGCATTTTTATAATAGCATCCTTGGATGTGATTTTTAATTTTGTTCAGTTAAGTTCAATTAGCAATTTTAAATTCTGTGGTTTGTATTCTGTGTGTCCTAATGGAGAATTCCTCACCAGAAGAGTTTCTCCTATTTTCATCTAGAAGTTTTAGCTCTCTGTATCAAGCCTACTGAGTCATTTTAAATGGGTTTTTGTATATGTTGTGAAGTCTGAGATTCACTATTTTAAAACTGGATATACAGTTCTTCAAGTACCATTTGTTGAAAAGACTATCCACCTCCTGTTGAATTTATCTTGGTACTTTTGTCAAAAATCAATCATAAATTCATGGGTCTATTTCTATACTTCTATTTGCTCCACTGTTTTATTATGTCTATACTTCTATCAATTATCATATTGTCTTCATTACTATAGCTTTATAGTAAGTCTTGAAATTAGATAAAATAAGTCCCTCAGGTTTTTTAAATCTTTTCCAAAACTGTTTTGGATACTCTAGAAAAGGAAGTCAACAAATTTTTCCAAAGGAGCCAGACAGTAAACACTTTAAATTTTGCTGACCAAATGGTCTCTGTCCCAACTACTAGACTGCCATTTTAGTGCAAAAGCAGCCACAGACAATTCATAAATGCTCAGCGTGGCACTGTTGTAATAAAACTATTTCCAAAAATAGGCAGAGCGCCAATATGGCCTGGAAGTTGCAGTCTGCCTGTGCGCTAGGGTCTTTCATTTCCATACAAATTGTAGAATCAGCTGGTCAATATCTACAAAAATGCCTGCTGGCATTTTGATTGGGATGATACTGAATCAACAGATCAATCAGGGGAGAACTGACATCTTAAAAATACTGATCTCTTTCCTGATCCAAGAATGTAATACTCCATTTATTCAGAACTTTAAAAATTTCTATCAGCAATGTTTTATAATTCTCAGTGTACAGGTCTTGTCCAACTTTTGTTAAAATTATCTCTAGGCATTTCAAATTTTTCACTGTTACTATAAATTATATTACTTTTATTTCTATTCCAAATTAAATGATATCATCACTTACATAAATATATATTAATATATTAATAATTTACATATACTTGATATTTAGATACTGATCTCATATCTTGTGACCCTGCTAAGCTCATATTAGTTCTAATAGCTTTTTTGTAGGTTCCATACGATTTTCTACATTCAAGATCATGGGTACAAATAAACACTTTTATTCTCCTTTCCAAAGTGTATGCCTTTCCCCTCTTGCCTTACAGCACTGGCCAACACCTCCAGTAACAGCCCCTCTAGTACAATGCTAAACAGAAGTGAGGAGACACAACATCTTTCCTTCGTTTCTATGGTTTTTTTTTCTTTTTATGTGTATTTGTTATTTAAGTATAGTTAGTTTACAATGTTGTGTCTCATTTCTGATCTTAAGGGAGAGAGCAATCAGTATACCACCGGTAAGTATATTAGCTGTTTGATTTTTTATAGCTGACCTTCATCAGGCTGAGGAACATTCCCTTCTAATTCTGTATTTGCTGAGAGTTTTTGTCCTGAATGGGTGTTAAATTTTGTCAAGTATTTTTCTATATCTACTTAACTGATCACATGAGTGTTCTCCTTTATTCAACTGATATGGTGAATTACACTAACTGATTTTTGAGTGTTAACCCCACCTTGGCACCTCTGCATTCTTGGAATAAAATCCATCTGGTTATGATACATTACCCTTTTATACATTCCTAGAGGCTAAAATGTTGTTCAATACTTTTTTGTCTATGGTCAAAAGGGATACTGCTTTTTAGTTTTCCTTTCTTCTAATTTCTTTGTCTGTTTTTGGCATCAGGATAATGTCGACCTCATGAAATAAGCTGGGATATGTTCCCTTCCTCCTCTATTACTGGAAAGAGTTTAAGATTAAACTCTACCTTAAATGTTCAAGCGAATTCACCAGGGAACTATCTGGGCCTTGAGTTTTCAATTATAAATTTAACATCTTTAATAATACAGGGCTACTCATATTCTTGATTTTCCTTGTGTTACTTTGATAACTTTCATCTTTTAGGTTTGTTCAATTCACCCAAGTTATTAAATTTATATTAGCATAAAGTTGTTCATAATTTCCACTAATTAATCTAGTCCAGCACCACAGCCCTTTCGAAGTTTCTACTGTAAGTCCAGAGTAATCAACAAGGACTTTGTTTCCCTCCTGTTAGGAAAACCTCAAATGCCTCCCAGCCTCTGTGATCTCACAGGGCCATCAGCTCACATCAACCTGGCTGCTCTTAGCCCAGCTTTACAGTTTCACTCTCTGCATGTACATTCCAGAATTCAGCAAAACACCAGGGACTCCTATGTAGACTTCTAGCATTATTTTTCTAAATAGTGTCTTTCTGCTGGAATCCTGCCCTGCAACTTCCAGCTGCCTCAGCCTCCATGAATCCTGATCTCCATCTCCTCGACTTATTATTGCCCATTGCCCCTATCCCTGCTCTGCGGTTCAGACCACGCCTCCAGGCAGAAAGCTGGGGTGATCAGGTACAGCTCTCCTTGTTTCCTGTCTTTCAGGGATCACAGTCCTGTACGGCTAATGTCTAATGTCTGAAAACAGCTGTGTCATGTATTTTGTCCACATTTTCAGCTTTTTGGTTTTTTTTGGGGGGGGGGGATGGTAAACCCATCATGACCACTTAAAGTGTTCTTAAAAGAAAACATTACACCCGTGTATTATTCTAAATAAATTTGTACATCAGTTTATATAACAGATAATGGACTTATTTCTTAATAATAATCACTTTCAAACAAATTAACATTTTAAGTGTTCTAGTGTAGCTGATTACAGTGCTCTGTGGTATTTTCTTTTAATTTCAAGAAAGAAATATAATATTTAAAGTATCATTTGTGTACACACTTGCTAAGTCTAAAATTTATACTCAGCTTAATGTTTACAAGGCTCTTTTGGACTCAAAAAGGGCTTTTATTCTAAAGATTAAAACAGTAACAGGGAAGAGGCCAGTCTCATAAAAATCAGAAACTGCAGTTTATCTGATTACAGATTATAAGGTGAATCCCAAAAGACTGGTGGTATTCAAATTTGAATGCAGGTCTTGATAAGAGGTAATCATTGCTTTATTGTTAGGAGCTTATTGCTTCCCTACCATAATGTGGACTCTGCACCCCTGACGCTTTAACCAACTATGTCTCTCTACTGGGATAGCCGTTCCCTGCTTCTCACTCCTACTTACTCATAATTTTGATTCATCTGTAGTCTATTCCAGGTTCCCTCAATCTCCCTGAGCTACTGCCTGATTCACCTATTTCTGAGTTTGTACTGGCATGAACAAGAGTAAAAGCAAAAGGATGTGAGCTGCTATCTCATTGCCCTAACCTGCTGACGCATTAGGGTTTGGCCATCAGGTGCTCACTCCATGTCTCCTTAAGGGACTGTGGGCCCAGAAGTTTTCATGATGATCAGCCTGTTTAGGAAAAGCTCTTGCTTTAACAGCTAATGCAGATACATACATTTTAGCAAAATGTACTAAAAGTAAAACGTTTTCAAACTGAAACAAATTTCTGCCTTAGATTTTTTTTTCTTTTGAGATGAAGTCAGATCTGGAAGATTAATGGGCAATGCTGATCTAGCTCCACTAAGTCACCAGCCATTACCAGAAGGTACAGTCAGGATAACAAATGCAAAGTTTCACTCTGAGTCCTCATCACACCTAACTACTTTCTCATCTTCCCTGGATAATGGCAAGAAGAGAAGGTGGAGTGAAACTAAAAACATCAACAGAGCTTTGCTGGTGGGGCAAACTCTCAGAAGCAGAGAAGTAAAACAGCCCCTTTTCTATTCTCATATGGTGGCCTTTTCATCCCCCAAAAGAATGTAAGTTATAGCACCTGGAAACCTTTTGTTTCAAAATCCTATAGGAAAGAGAAGACTGATAAAGTAGTGGCAACAACAAGAAGAAACGCTACCAGGTAGTTGGGGGTCTCTTTTCTAACCTCTGGCCTTCATAGTCCATTTCAACTTTCTCTCTGCTTTTCTCTCCACATATCTCAGTTCTTTGAGCAAAATTTATTCTAACTTTCCTACATTTCTCATACTCATTTAAAATATAATCTGAATTTTCTTGATTTCTGACCATGCTGGCTGCTCCCCCTACATTAAAACTGCCCATTAAGGTTCCCAATTAATGCTAAATCAATTTTCAGTCCTCATGGCCCCTGATCTGCCAGCCACATGTGACACGTGGATCCTTCCCCTTTCCACCTTATTTCTAGGACATCTGCTCTTAGTCTTCTCTGGTCTTCTCAGTCTTCTTTGCTGGTCCCTCCTTACTTCCTGACACCTAAACACAGAGTGCTGCAGGAAGGCCTTCTCCATCTACACGCTCCTTTGCTGGTATCACCCAGTCTTACATCGTTAAATGTCATTTATACATCGACAGTTACCAAACTGACATATTTATGGACTTCATGTTTTCCCACTCGAACTCCAGATTCGTTTTGGTTTTTTTTTTTTTACAGTTTTTTAGAATTTTGTTTATTTGTTTTCATTTTATTTTTGTTGGGGGGAGGTAATTAGGTTTAGTTACTTATTTATTTTAATGGAGGTACTGGGGATTGAACCCAGGACTTTGTACATGTTAGGCATGTACTCTTACCACTGAGCTATATCCTCCCCTCAGATTAGTTTTTTAAGTATCTACTCAATATCTCCACCTGGATGTCTAAAAGCACCTCAGATTTAACATTTCCAAGACTCCTAATCCTTCTCCCCAAACCAGCTCCTGCATCTATCTCCCCCATCCCAGTAAATGTTAATGCCATTCTTCCAGCTGTTCAGGACAAAAGCTATGAAGTGTCCTTACTATCCTCTTTGTTTCAACAGCCTACATTCAATTCCTCAGCATCTCCCTTAGTTCTATTTTGAAAACATATCCATAATCTGAAAACGTCTCTCCACCTCCACTGCTAACCTGGACTAAGTGACACCAACTTTCACTAATGGACGATACTGAGTTACTGACTGCAGCAGCCTCGGTGGCCTCCCTGCTCTCGCCTTTGCACCCCCCACAGGCTTTTCTCAAAGTATCAGCGCTATCCTCTTAAAACACAAATCATTTCACAACAGTCCCCTGCCACAATCCGTCCAAGATTTTCTGTTGCACTCATAGTAAAAGCCAAAGTTCTTACAATGGCCTTCAAGACCTTACTACAGGGATAAATCGGGAGTTCGAGATTTGCAGATACTAAGTACTATATACAAAACAGATAAACAACAAGTTTATACTGCGTAGCACAGGGAACTATATTCAGTATCTTATAGTAAATTATGGTGAAGAATACAAAATGAATATATGTATGTTCATGTACGACTGAAGCACTATGCTGTACACCAGAAATTGATACAACATTGTAAACTGACTGTACTTCAATAAATATATATATATATATACAAAAAACACCCTACTATGGAGCTCCCATTACTCCTCTTACTGCATCTCCTACTGCTAAGCCCTCACTTGCCCCAAACCTGCCTGCATCCTGCAGACCGGCCAGGCACACTCCCGTCTCGGGCCACTGCACTTTCTTCTCTTCACCAGGGAAGCTCTTCTGCTACAGACCCGCATGGCTCAGCGCCTCAGCTTCTTCAGCTCTTTGCACTACTATCATCTTCTCAGTAAGAACGTCTTTCACTGCTCTATTACCACCTTCTTAGTAAGAACCTCTCTGACTGCCCTCTCTACAAAGCAGCAATGCAACATTCCCTAGGGTACTGCCTATTCCCCTTAAACATGCTTTATTTTTGATAGCACTTAACACCATATAATACATAAGGGCTGAGAGCACAGGCTCGTGTTGTTTGTTTACTGAAAGTACAGCACAGTGGTTAAGAACACAGATTTTTAGAAACAGAATGTCTGGGTTCAAAGTCTGAGTCCACTGCTCAGTAGCTGTGTGAACTTTGGCAAGATACTCAACCTTTCTGTGCTTCAGTTTCCTCATTTATAAAATGGGAATAATAAAAGTAAGACTGAGAGTGACTGTGACAATTAAATGAGTTGACACATATAATGCACCTATAACAGTGCCTAGCATAGTAGTAACACTAATGTTTGCTATGATGGTGACGACCTGGAGGATAATAACGGCTGTCCTCTCCAGAATGTAAGAACGGGCAAATTTTGTTTTTAAAGTGTATTGAAGTATAGCACATACGCAGAAAAGTAAATACAACAAATGTACAGCTCAGTGAATTAGCATAAACTGAACACCAATGCACTCACCACCCAGATAAAGAAACTAAGTGCCAGCCACCATCCTAATGGAAATACACCTTGCAGCAGATTGCTGGGGCAGAGTACGCACTGCTCGACAGTTTTCCAGGGTGGCTGCAGCAGTTTATAATCCCACCAGCAGATTACGAGAGTTGCCACTGCTTCACATTTTCACCAATACTTGTCATTTTCACTCTTTAAAAATTTATCTGCTCTGCTGGGTGTGCTTTCAATTTTATGTTCATAATTATTAATGAAGTGAGCACTTTTACATGTTTATTGGTGATTCTCTTTTGCAAAATGTCTATTCAAGACACTTATTCACTTTTTTATAGGGTTGTCTGTTTTTCTTATTGATCTATAAGGCATACTCTGTAAAATTCCTGGAACCTAGAACACAATATTCCCAGAACCTGGAACATAATGAGCATCAATAAATATTTTTTAAATGAACGAACGCTTGCTGTTTTCCTTCAGATCCTAATCATCTCCATTTCTACAACTCTGCTTCCTCATCAGATAATTTGTAGTGATTCTCAACCTCTAATCCATCCCAAAGGGGTTCTAACATGTAAACTGCTTAATAACCTTTATAAAGTAGACCCAAACACTCTCCAGGACAAATCTTTCCATGGCTCCCTACTACCTACAGAATAATATACCAAATCCTTAACCTGGTATTCCAGGTTAACTTCCCCAATTTACTTTCCCAACCTGCTTTCCCTACTACCTGCTAATATTCCAAAACACAGACTTGGGGTTGGGGAAGACAAAAAAGCCAATTAGACATTAACTGTGCAAATCAGATGGCAGAGACTGTCTCTCAGGTAGAGCTGGCAGGATGCGCGCAAGTCCACAGACAAGAGAGAACAAAGTGGGCTTTTGAAACCGGAAGTAGTTTGGTGCTCAAGTACAACATGGAAGAGTATGAAGAGGAAACAAGAGGCCAGAACAGAGCCTACACTACACAGACCTTACATTTCCTTTTACTTAATATAAATTGCTTTAGCTGTATGGGCATTCATTTAATTTTTGTTGAAAGAATAAATCACTGAATTGTAACTTGATTCTAATTCTTTCCAACAACCTGCATAACACTTGTGTCTCCCCCAAGGGCCAAGCAGAGCATGCATTCTAGAAATACTTGCAGGTTTTCCAATTATTTACTTAACTTACCAATTCCCTAAGTCATATAAAGTTTTTCAACTTTGTATCAGGTGGTCATGTATCAGAATTACCTATACTGTATCAGAATCCACTTTGTAACAGCATGTTTAGTAGAGCTGGAGCAAATTTGAAATACTTTTTTCAGTGCATCTGGCTCAATCACTAGCAGGTGACGCTTACACTGTACACTATGTTAAGGTATTTTGTTTTAATATTTTATACTTTGACAGTGTTTTATTTCCAAAGCACTTTATTATTTAATTTGGTCCTATAATAATCCTAATGTTATCGGGGGGGGGGGGAAGTAGGTGTAAACTCTACATCTTATATTTGAAGAACCTGTATTCTGGGGAGGTTAAGTCACTTGCTCAAGCAGGAGAAGCTAAAAGTGAGCACAACTAGGGAACTGGGTCTGAGTTCTATGCCACACTCTTTCCACTACCCACACAGCCTCCAGGGAAGCCTGTGTATAACATTTTCTGTTCTTTGGCCTAAAGGGCTAATGTTTAATAACTTACAATGTTGCAAACATGATAAAATTATTGGCAGTCAGCCTCACTGCTCCACCTACAACACAAACCTACTAACTTTGAAAACAGCACCCCGTCCCTCTCCATCATGACCATGTTGTCTTATTATTAGTAAAACTGATTATTCTCAGATGACTTAACATATTTTTGAACTCATAAAAAAAATAAAATGTACATTATTTCTATAAACTAACTCTAGCAAGCTTACCAACTGTGACATTTTATGCTGTATCCAGCAAGGAGGTAAAAAACCCTAGTCTGGCACTTTGCTCAGATAGCTCCAATTTACAACCAAGAGTTTTGAATGTTTAAGAAATCCTAGAGAAATAAATTTATAGACTTGATGTCATAAAATATGAAATGATCAGTCTCCATAGGACACAGCACTCTACAGACCAAAAACACAATGATTTTTTTCTCTTTCATTTTAAAATCCCTCTCACTTTAGCATAAAACACAAAAGATAGGCAGGACTACGAAAGAATAGAAAACAGACGGAGAAGAGGAAACATCACACTACTAAAGGGTGTGCACTCTGTCTTATAAAAGCAAACAAAGAACTTAATTTTCCAAGGGTCAAAGGAGAATAGAAAATGTGAGCAAATGGAAACCTGAACTTACACTCCCACCGACAGAAATTTCTACTATCTTTTTTCTTTTTTTTTTTTTTTGTACGTTAGATATACAAACAAGTGACCTTAAAGAAAAAGCCAACTCATTCTAAATTCTGAGTAGTTCCTCATGATTTCTTTAATGATGTCTATCTGGCACAGGATCAGCCATAAGGACCTAATGTAAAAGAACTGTAAAGAACACTTAAATTTTATTGTGTTTGGAAGTATAGTAACAAATTACAAAGTAAAGTCTCAAGATTTTCTTAAAAATTATTAAATTCAACACAAAATAGATATGAATTATGAAGATCCCAGATAAAAATTACATTTGGCCAATTCAGGCAATTACTAAAAAGCTGTTAGTGGAAAGGTACTTGTAAAATATTTATTAGGCATTATTCTGTCTACAAATTAAGTCAACTCTTGAAAAAAATAAGCTGATTTTATATCTATCTTGAGATTTTTTAATATCCTCAGATTTCCACACCTTACCTACTGTCTTTGTCAAGATTCTTGACCTAGAAATTACAATAAACAGATGCTACTTTCAAGTCCTTATGGAAATTAAATGTTCCTAAAACACTATATAGATCCTTCTTTAGTTGGAGTTTTAAATCTTAAAAATATATCATTTAATTATTCCTATAATAATGTACATATCCCTTCATCTTTTTAAGACTAAAGAGAAGAAATCAGATATCACATTTTTAGAAATATCAGTTTATAAAACCGACCCAAAGCTCTTTAGTTTCCCCAAATTCCTGTGATATTTTATTTCCATTATGCTTCTGTTGACTTTCAATGTATGTCTTAGTCAACAAATTTAAAACCTGAAAGTTTAAACATGAAATTAATGCAGATCTGAGGAGAGGGAGCCTTTGGCAATAGAAGCAAGGAATAGTCAGATGTGTTTCAAAAGTCAAAATAAATCACATGACGAGGAGTGTGGCGGGAGATGAGTTTAGGGAAGCAGAGAAGTGAATCAGTTTAATCTGTTACCTCTCAGGCTATGAACCTTTCTGCCTTTGGATATGTTTTGGTGCAAGTCTTCTGTTAAATTACCAGCCTTTTATAAGGAATAAACAGCTATTATCCTCACTTCTCACCTCAGGCTAGTATTTCTAGTAGTAAGAAAGAAGTTTTAAAAATACATTTTGATTGGTGTCCAAAAATTTAATCATAACTTGTTCACATTATGTACGTTTAAAAACCACTGTTTATTAAAAAAAAAAACTATTTTGAAATAATTTTAGATGTATGGATGAATTATAACCATTTTCTTTTCAAACAATGTGCTTTTTAGTTTATTTTGCTACCTAATATTCCTTCTCAAACAAGATGTTAAAATTACTACAGTAAGTAGTTTACTGTGGTTTTGTTGGAGTTTAATACAGTGCTTTAAAATGTTTGCTTCAAGGGGGAGGGTATAGTGCAAACGGTAGAGCAGATGCTTAACATGCACTCGGTCCTGCGTTCAATCCCCAGTACCTCCTCCAAAAATAAGTAAATAAACCTAATTTACCCCCTCCAATAAAATGCTTGCTTCAAAACTTTAATTGCCAAATGTTAAAAGGTATTGTAATTTTTTAACTTTTACGAAGAAAATCCTGTCCTGTCAGCAACAAAGTTTTTTAAAAACTATGGTTTTAGCCTACAATATATACTTAATGTTTTGTTTTGTTTTGCTTTCCACTTTTCTTGATACTGGTTTTGAATGAAACAAAATAATTCCCTGGGTATCTAATAGGTAAAAGGATATGTGAAGTACCAATTTTGCCTTTAAATAGGTCTGTTTTTTCCTTCTAAAAATAAGTCTACAGAATAATGGTAATTACACAGTAGAATGGCAAAGACAAGCCATGACTTTCTAGCAATTTGTTGGAAGAGAACATAAACTTACTTTTTAAATTAACAGGAAAAAGTCTTTTAGATCCTCTAAAATACCAGAATTTATTTGATACCTACAGACATTCCCCTACAGAAACATAAAGGGTGAAGATGAGAGACTAGTTCTCATTTTGTCAGAAGATCCACCCTGGAGAGGAGGCTCTTTTAGCTGGGACAGTGGTCTCCTGGGCACCCACTGGAACATCTTCCAGGAATCTCAAATTTATCACGTCCAAAATGGGACCTGCCATCTTTGCCATCAAAACCACTCTTCCTTCTCTGACACTCAAGTGTTAGTGAATGGGGAGAACACTGCTCCAGTCCAGCCTGCTGCCTTAGTCAGAAACTTGAGAGTCATTCTTAACTCACAGCTGTCCCATGCGCCACAGATTCAGTCATAGGAACTGACCATATTACCCTGTAATCTCAACATTCTTCCACTTTTCCCTCAACTAATTACTACTTCCCTTGGTTACTAATCATGTCTTTTACTCTTCCTTTAAAGATGAGAAAACTGAGGCATAGAAATTATGTAACTTGCCCCAAATCAGAGATAACGTCCAGGCAGCCTGGCTCTAGAGCAATGCTATCCAGTAAAAATATAATGTGAACCACATATAGAACCTCAAATTTTCTAGGAGCAACATTAAAAATGATGAAAAATAAACAAATGAGATTTATATGATATTATTTCGATAATATCTTATTTAACCTAATAAACCCAAAATAGTATCATTTCAACATGTAATCAACAAAAAAAGTTGAATTATTTTATTCTTTTTATCGTTTTAAGTCTTCAAAATCTGGATGTATTTTACACTTACAGCACATCTCAATTGGAACTAGCCACATTTCAACTGCACAAATGTTTCATGTGGCCAGAAGCTAATTCCAACGTTGTGGTTAATAATAAGAAACATGTATTTGGTTTTCCTATTTCTAGCCCAGAGCTACTAAAGCCCTTGGGATTTTCCTAAGTGATAAGCACAATAAAGGTGAAGGAACATCTTTTTTTTTTTTTCCCACTTGTTTTATTTTTTAGATTCCACATATAAGTGAAAACATAGTATCTGTCTTGAGTCTCTTTTATAAGGGCATTAATCTCATTCATGAGGACTCTGCCCTCATGACCTAATCACCCTCAAAGGCCCCACCTCCAAATGCCTTTATAACAAATACTTACGTTATTCCTAAGTCACTTCCAACCACACCTGAATTTACAAGTGGAAACCCCTAAGGGAGAAGGGCTGGTTGCCAAGGAACTAACCCTGTGAATTAGGCGGTAAGAACTTTGAGGCCCACCAGACACTCCCACCTCAGGAGAGGAAGCTGGAAGCTGAGCAATCACTAACGGTGAATGATTTAATCAGCCATGCCTGTGTCAAAAGGCCTCTACAAAAATCCTGCCAGAAGAGGTTCAGAGACCTTTCAGGTGCTGAAGAGACCTGGAGGTTCTGGGAGGGTGGCTTACCTGGAAGCCCCACACTCCTTCCCAGAGACCCTGCCCTTATGCATCTCTTCCACTGCCTGTTCCCAAGTGTATTCTTTTATAATAAACCAGTAACCTAGTAAACTGTTTTCCTGAGCTGTTAGCCAGTACAGCAAATTATCAAACCCAAGAACGTGTTATTGGAAATCCCAACTTATAGCAGTTGGACAGAAGTTGTGGGTAATGTGCAGACTCACTATTTACAACCCTGATACGATATTTTCAGAAGTAATAAAATAGAGATAAATGAGACAAGGGTTTTTATGTGAACTCTTCTGGCATAATTATGTTTTAGGTATGTCTATCCAAAAATAGTTGCTCCAAAGTTTTGGTAACTTTGAACTTCAGAGTTTTGCTAAATTAAGTTAAATGATGGGAATTCATTGACTATCAACATCATTTCAAATAAGATAAAATACTGGAACATTAACTGCTAAACAAGTCTAAGTTTACCCACTTTTGACTTTTTATGAGAGAAAAACTAAAGTTTATTTGGGGGGGGGTATAGCTCAAGTGCTAGAGCACATGTTTGGCATGCATGAGGTCCTGAGTTCAATTTCCAGTACCTCCTCTAAGAAAAAAAAAAAAATTACCCCCCCCAAAAAAAGGAGTCTCAGAGAGAGCAAAGGGAGGAAGAAACTATCAAAACAATGAAAAAAAAAAGTTTATTAGACACATCTTGTAACAACATTGAGAAAAGAATTTATTTATGAGAAACTAACATTGTAAATCAACTATACTTCAATAAAAATAAATTATGCTATGAAAAAATGTGTATTTCTAGAGGTTATAGGCTATGTTCATAAATTTGCCAATCAGGAAATGCGGATATGACAAACAGTCCGCAATCACTTATTTCTTAGTTTTCATCAGAAATTAAGGTTTCTGAGAACTGAGAATTCTAATGAATATAGGTAATTAAAACTAAAAATTAATACGGGAAACATCTTTGTATGCAAGGAAAAAGAAGGTATAAGGAATGGAAATGCACTGTGGTAAGGGAAAGAAAAGTAATTTGGTCCTAAAGCTGGTTATTTCTAAATGGGAAAGAAAACAGGACAAATTAATATGGATATAGAAAGTTGTAGAAGCTTTGTAAGAGAAAATAAAAAATCTTTAGAAAGGAATTCTGTGTGTGATCAGGAATAAGATTAGAATGAATTTAATTGAGTGAACGAATTTTAATATTCAAGGTAAGATGGTGCAAAACCTGAATTTGTTTTCTCTGTTAGGAGAACAAACTTTTGGGGGGGAATATTGAGCTGCTAAGTTTCCTTACCTTTCAAGTAATTTGTTGTAACTTTATTTGCTTCTGAAATCTTTCATTGTCACTTTTTTATGTGAATAAGTTTTGTTTCACAGTGACCTGTGATCCTATCTGACCAAATGTTTTGAAACTTGGTGTGCAACTTCCATTCACAAACTGAGGCAGGACTACATCTTTCAGGAGGAAGCAGACAGAGCAGCTGTTGCCCCATTCTCTCAAAGATTTGGGGAAAGTCAAAACAGGAGTGAGGACTGAAACCAAGTTCCCCTAAAACCAACTTCCATTCTAGAGTTTATGATTAATTTCTCTACCCAAAACTTTATTCCCTTTCTTGTCCCCTCTGACCTCAATCCTGTGCTAACTCAACTAGTCAAGTGCCTAAAACTGCTGTAGCTGATAACATCATTAATGCACTAACCCTGCTGTTGTAGCTATCAGTAACATACAAACTCAAGTTGTTTCTGCAGGGCAAGATGCACTAACAGACCCCCGAGCCATGGACCACCTGGCCAGAGAATCAGAAACCAGAGATATCCTGACCCCCAAAATATGATTAAGATATATCACAGATATGTCACACGACCATGATCAATTCCAATCTCTCTGTTCTTCCTCCCCTTTAAAGGTACCCCCAACTCAAAGACTAAGCTGGAGCGGACCTGAGGCTTACTCCCACTCCCTTGCTTGATGCCCTGTAACAAATTCCTACTTTGCTACAAACGCCTGTTGTCAGTTTGGCTTTCTGCACACTGCAGGCACAGGAGCCTTTTGCTCAGTTTCAGAGCCTGGGACATCTTACACTAAAAAAATTAAGTAGTACTCAGAAAACGATGTGGATATATCAAAAGCACACAGGAACCATCTTGAAGAGGTTCTTGCTGGCTGAATATAGGACGAATTTGAGCATCAAAATGAGTAGTGACACTAATGGATTATAGCTGGTTGACTAAAAGAAAATACAAAAATCACTCTTGATAATAAACAAATGAGGGAGAAGGGGAGATTTTCTTACAGAATCCCAACTAATACGTATAGAAGGAATTACAGAGTTAGAAAAGTACTATTTTGCAACCATCAATTGCAATAATCAATTCAAGCAAGACTCATTCACAGAGTCTAAAACTATTTTCCCATATATCAATTACTAGTGAAAAAGAGAAAAATACTAACTTTACAGTGGAGAAATCTGACAGACATCACCTTAACCTAAGCAGAGTTAACACTGCCAATAACGGGACAGACTAACAAAGTGTGCCTCCTGATGGTTTATACTAGGAAGGACACAAAACCTTTGATGTAGTATTCCTGCCCTCATTCATAATCTGAATCTAATCATGAGAAGCACAGACAAACCCTCAGTGAGGTGCACTGTATGAAACAAGTGTTCTGACTTTTCAAAAATATCAACATCATGAAAGATAAAGGCTAAAGAACTATTCAGATAAAACGAGACTAAAGAGACATATATGCAGTGGACTGGATTCTGGATTTTTGCTACGAAGAACATTATTAGGACAATTAGAAAATTTTTGATTATGGACTGCTGTATTAGTTTCTAGCACTACTGTGTAAAAAATGGAGTGGGGTGGGTAAAACAACAGAAATGTATTCTCTCACAGTTGCAGAGGCTAGATGTCCAGAACCACGGTGACAGCAGGGAACTCTGAAACTGCAAAGAATCTTTCTTGCCCCTTGCTAACTTCCGATTGTGGCTGGCAATCCCTGGGGCTCCCTGGCTTGCAGCTACATCACTCAGTCTCTGCCTCTGCTGTCACATGGCATTTCCTCTTCTTATCAGGACACCAGTCATCCAGGATTAGGGCCCACCCTAATTCAGTATGACTTCATCTTAACTTGATTACAACTGCAAAGACCCTATTTCCAAATTAGGTCACATTCATAGGTACTGGGGGTTAGGACTTAAAATCTTTGGGGGAAGCACAACTCAACCTACAACAACTATTAGATAACTGTACTACAATGATGTTAAAATTCTTGAGTTCGATTGATTATACTGTGGTTGTATATGATGTCCCTGCTTTTAGGAAATACACTCTGGAAGTCCTTCAGGGTAATGAGATGTTTGCAACTAACTTGCAAGGTGTGGGTGGCGGGGAGGATACCCACACACATATATACAAGGTGGGAATGACAAAATCAAATGTGGCAAAATGTTAGCAACTGGTAAAACTGGGTGAGGAAGATCTAGCAATTCTCCGTACTATTTTTGCAACTCTTCTGTAACTTTGAAATTACTTCCAAATAACAAGATTTTCTAAAATCACACATAATACTTATGAATAAGCTTAACAAAATAATGTTCAGAGTTTGTATTAAAAAAAATAAAACTCTGGGGGATATAAAGAACCTTAATGGAAACATAGCACTTATCTTTAGATAGTAAGATCCATTATTATAAAGATGTCCATTCTTCCCCAAATAAATCTAAATAGCATTATCTAAATCAAAATCACAACAAAGTTTATAGAAAAGTAAATGCATAAGGATAGCTAAGAAATTTTTGAAAAAATAAAAATGAGGAGATTGGTCCCACTAGTAATCACAACCTCACGTTAAGTGTAGGCCCTGGAGTCAGAGTTGGTTACAGTCCTAGCTTGGAACTCGAATAAATGTAACTTCCTGAAGCCTGTTCCCTCATCTGTAAAAATAAAGACATTGAAGATACCTAACTCAGCTGCCTGCTTTGGCAGCACATACACCAAAACTTAAAGGATACAGATATTAGCATGGTCCCTTTGCAAGAAGACACACATCTGCGAAGTGCTCCATATTAAAAGAAAAAAACAAAATCTTTTCATTAAACAAAATGGCTCCATGTCAGAACATTTAAGCCAGATTTTCAAAAGAAAAAAGAATACCTAACTCAGGGTTTTGTGAGAATTGAATTAGTTAAAACATGTTAAAGTATTTGCCGCGACGAGCAGCAGACAGGTAATACTCATTCCGTATCAGCCCGTTAGCCACTGCTCTTGCTGCTGTTACCAGGGGCACGATCACCCTCATTGACAAGCTCTGTGGTTTTGGCACAGAAATAAGCAAGTAAATACCTGGACGAGAAAAAGTGCCCTTAAACAAGCCTGAGAGTGAAAAGAATTTGTAAATGCTAAAGGTAGCATTTTGAATCAGCGGAAAAAGGAGAGATTTAATAAACAGCACTGGTGAGCTCTACCATCCGATGGAAGAAAAAAAAAATTGGAATTTATATATGTTGTGAGATAAGAATCCAAAGTAAATAGCTAAATTATTTGCAATATAAAATAAAATAAAAACCTATAAACAGAATTTTTTAAATGATCATCAGTTGTGGGATGTACTCTTAGAACACCAAATTCAGAAGTCACAAAAGCAAAATTATTTTTAATACTTTAAGATAGAAGGAAAATATTAGACAAAATAAACACAAGCAGAGATATAAAGAAAGTGTCTGCAACATAAAGGATTAATAGCCATAGTATATGAAGAATCCCTAAAAATCTGTAAGAAAAAGACAACTCAAGAGCAAAATTGGCAAAGGTTATGAGCAAGCAGTTTACCACATGGGAAAACACACAACAGCCTTCAACTGAAAAAGCAAGTAAAAATAACTGAGGGATCTCTCTTCTCATATATAACTAAAAAAAAACAAACAAACAAAACAATGTTCACGGATACCATGGGATAAACAAGCATGCATATATACTCCAGTTTAACTTGGCTTTAAAGAAAAAAATATGGAAATACATAAAAAGAGTGTTAAACCTGTTACTATCCCTGACTCTGAACATCATCAAAAAAAGACAAAGCAAAGTCTATAGTGCCATTAGAAGACTTCATTACAGAAAGGGGAAAATAAAACAGACCAAAAAAAAAATGTGGAAAAGGAATCACTGACCCTTGCTGTTAAAAGGAAACTAAGCTTATCAGGTCCGACCACTCACCAACACAGGAAAGAACCACTGACAGATGATCTAGATCCAGCATTTACTCAAACTCCACAGAGGTGGTTCAAGGATTCCATAAAGCAGTGCTGGACAACTAACTTAGCAATTACTTCTTTATAACTTTCCAATTGTTTATAAATGGTAACTGTTTAGTAAACTGTTACAGAATTCTGTCAAGATTCAAAGGCACTTTCAGTGCATGCGTTTATTAAAATTTACCTTTTAAGGCATCATTTAATCATTTTCTTTTTTTTTTTTTTTTTTTTTTTTGAGAAATCTACCTGTCTCCATGATTTCCTTCTTTGCTGGTGGGGCCCTGGGAATATCAGAAATGTCTTTCAGAACCTTCAGATGGAATTCCTCTGGACCTAGAAGCTTCGAATCAGTTAAAGCTAGATGCCCTACTTTCTTAATCCTTTTTCCTAGCTTTTCTACTAAAGAGCACTCTTGTCACAGAAGTTAGGAGACTAAAAAGAAGACATGCTAGGTGTTTCTCGTTATCTATTATTTCAACTTTCCGAAGTTGTGGATCTGTGGCTTCCTTCTTCTGGCTGTGAATTTATCCCTGAGTTGTCTATGTTGTCATTAGTTTTTCCTTCTAAGCATCAATCATTCTAAAAATGCTATTCATCCTCTGACAATAACCTAAGAGGTTCTCAACCCTCTCTTCTACTTGACCTTTATTAGAAGTTCCTCCAGACTTAAATTCTATTCATTTAAAAAAAAAATTCAAAAACTGAGTCCCAGTAGGAGTGGCTTAAGGAGATGGGGGGAGGGGAGGTGTGCGGTGAGATAGGGGAAAGAGGGTTTAGCTCCATCATAATCCCCACCTGCCACTATCCCCACCAAATTTTTTGATTCACATAATTACTGTCTTTCCTCAATCACTGAAAATACTACATAAATGCAGATAAAAGCTCTATTCTACTCTGACCCTCTCTCCTACCAGAGTGCTTCCCAAATTTTTCATATAAAAAAGTCTGGGGCATTTTTAGACTTTCCATTCCTTTAGGTGGTATATCTCTCATTAGAATCTTAAACCATCATTATTAGTTTGCTTCTGTACTAATATTGTTGTCGAATTAAGATGATACCATATATGCCCACACGTTTCCAATAAATATTTTAACTATGCTTGTAAAACCAAACAGTGAATTTCCATATGTCTAACTCATTCAACTACTAGGTTACTTCCTGTCCCCTTCTGTGGCAGAGACAGCTACTTTTCTCCCCAAATTCATTCTCCCCTTCTACGGTGTGAAGTTGCCACTGGAAGGTAGCTGCCCTGCCAAGGACTATTTTTCCCAGCTCTACTTATAACCAGATATATGCATATGACTCAATCAATGTTACAGGAACTGATGTGTGCCAGAGTTTTTAAGAAGCATGGCTGCTGGAGATACATTTAAGACATAATGAAAAGAAACTCATTCATTCTAAGTACTTTACTTCTCTTTAACATTTACAAGTCACTGCTAAATCAGACCTCGGTTTCTCCATCAGACTCAAGTAGGGTGTTTATGTGAATTCATCCTGCACATTATTAAGGCCATCGTTATCACTGGGCCTGCCACTCCAAGGAGTCTTGAGTGAAAAACACCTGTGGTTACTGCATGAGTTTTCAGAGGAGCTGGCTACTTGCTGACACTCCTTTCTCCTATGCCCATGGTAGGAAAATGTTGCCAGTGGACTGTTGTATTTTCCCACATTTAAAAAATACTAAATATGTGTCTACTATGTGCTATTTTTCTAGATGCCTGAGATAACTTCAGTAAACAAAACAAAGATCCCTACCCTCACTGAGCTTACATTCCAGCGGCAGCCATTCCAATCATTTAGAATTGGCACAACAGTTTAAAACCTATCTGCCAGCCCTCAGTGTAGACTTAATAAACACAGGCAATGATGGAACTGTTGGGAGTGACGTGTGAAGGAGTTGTACTGTAGACAGTCTATGTGGGATAATAACGCTACAAATCAAGCTGTATTCCCACTAGAAAACAATGCTCCAGCTTATTAGAAAGGACAAAGGGTACATTCTTAGATACAATGAAAGAAATAAAAGGAAGCCAAAGAAGAAAGGGCTTCTAAGGTAGTGAAGGAAATCATTGTCAATGGAACTTGACACAGTGGCAAAAGAGTGGCCGACAAAACTTTCATTTAGAGCTTTAGATGGGACTCTTCATCCAGAGAGTGAGGAATTCATGGAACAACAAGATTTAAAGGAACAAGCCAGTGTGGAAGAATCCTACTGAATTTCCTCTAGAAGGAAGTGCAGCTTTGAATGTTGGTGAGTCTGTACCAAGGTGTGGGAAATCGCCATCCTACTGACAAGGCAAATTAGAAAGTGTTTTCTCTTTCTGTAGCATGTGCCTGAAATGTGATGGAGGACAATTTAGATAATGCAGACCTTCTACCTATTTCTGCTAATTCATCTGGGAATAAATCATATACTTACTGGGGAAAAAAAAGCAATATTGTACAGCGGAAGTTTGATCCAGCTTTTGAGTCAAAAAACTGATTTGAGCACAAATCAGGGAGAGAAAGCCAAGGGATGGGGAGGAAAAAGAGAGAGGCTGACTACACATATACAGACTATACATACACTTTACAAACCCAAACTTACAGAAGAACAGCATTTGCTACAGTTTAATGTAATAACCCATTTTATGCATGCTTCTTTGATTTTTGATGAATTAACTTTAGATAGAAAAAGAAACTTGACTGGAAAAACATGTGAACACTGACTCTTTGCACATCTCATTTATAAAAAGATAAAGAATGCTTTAGAATTAGTATATTAACTTTGCGTTTTAAATCCAGACCTACAAAAGGAAAGCATTTGCTACAGTTTAGTGTAATAACCCACCTTTATCAGCACATATAATAGCTGACCTTGATACCTATTATGAAATATGTAACACAAAGCTTTTTCCATTTAAAAGAAAAGTGTAAGTGTTGAAAATTCTCAGCCCCAATACAAACGTACAGTTTAAGGAAGAAGGAAAAAGATAAGAAATCCATCTTTGCTACTTACCCCTAAAGAAGTTCTTACAGGAAACAGTCTTGCTGTCAGTTACTCCATTCCACTCCATCAACTAATAATGTGACCTTAGCAAATTATATATACTGGCTGACTCTCACTTTCTTTGTGTGTAATAAAAACTTTTCTTATGTATGATTTTTCTGTATACTTTGTAAAGGCATTGCAAAAATTTAAGTTAAACGTGTAATAAAGCATCTGTCATAAGAAAAACAGGCTTTCTTCTTTCCTTATTCAATGCCCAACAGGAATGAACGGTGGGAAACAGAAAAAAGGACACAAAGAATATTATAAACTCTGTATTATGTCCACTCCTCAGCTTCCCTCTTGTTTTCCTCATTTTTGCTTCTCATTCCCAATCTTTTGAAGTGTTTCCATTTCTCACACTGTCCTACAGGGACAGAGTAGGGAAGCAAGTTTCACAGTGCCTAGCAAGCAGGTCAAGACACCAGGGAAGCTTCTGTCCTTAAATTAAGCTTAAGAGCAAGGGAGAGTCCTAGCATCCTAGCACAGAACTCGTAACAGTGAGTTTCACATAGTGAGGAGCTAGGAAGGTAGGGCAGGAGGGTGACTGCCAAGATTCTAGGTTCATCCACTGTATAATTAGAGCATTCAGTAGGCCAAGTATTTCATTTCATTTGTTCAAAGAGCTCAGCCGATTAAAAAAAAAAAAAACAAACTGAAATCAATTAGAACATATTTACCACTGAAACACTGCTATATGTTTGTTAGGTTTTTACAGGTAAACTCCTAGAAATCTGCCCAGAAAAACTCCTAGAAAAACTGCCTAGAAATCTAACAAAAAGGCTAACTTTACAGAAAAGAACTTTTTCTGGGAAGAAGATTTTGATATTCAACCAAGCAATTTTAGTTTCTCTCTTTTCTTTTCCTTCATCCTTTCTTTGTTCTTTCTCTCTCTACAAAATCTGTCTTGTAAATCTTAAACTGACCACTTTCAAATGCCCATGCTTATTTTGTTCCAAATATTAACTACATGTATTAAAGAAAAACATTCAAAACAATCAGTCTGCGATTTTGTTAACTAAAAAAGTAAATGTTTCAATATTAGTGGCTATTTTCCTGATACAATGTGGCAAAGCTGTCATCCAGTCACGATCACCTGTTAACTGACATCTCAACTATGTGCTTCACTAAATAAAGTCCTTCTCTAATTTCGTGACAAAATAAATCTGAAATTTTTTTTTTAAAGCTTTGTTTTCAAATGTGTTTTCTCATAGTAAAACTTCCACAGAGGTGTTGTGGAGCCTGCCTATGGGTCACAAATACCTGCAATGAACTAACATTCAGGAAAACATCGACTCAAATCATCCTGCCTAGAGAATTGGATCTGTTTACTTGCGGCTAAATCGATTTCGTGCAAAGGGGTTTATCAACGTTTCAGATGTATCACACACTAATGCCATCAAAAACCAGACAAGTGTTCTAATGGATCATCACACTAAAAAGACCTATCAATTTGAAAAAGGTATAGCAGCCTCATAATTACAGACTGTTCCACCCAACTGTGAATTCCTAGAAGGCAGGAGTCATGCTGCAATCATTTTTATAACATCAAAACTGGCATAGTATTTGTCGCACCACAGGTTTAATAAATGTCCACCTAATGAATGGAATGACACTGCGCTTGCTTGAGAAAGTCCAGTGTCAAGTCTATGGCTAAGTTTTTTACTCTTTTACTTACCTGAGATCTCATTTTATTTCAAATGCTAGACTCTAAAACATTTCCTTAAACTTGTATCAATATGAAAACGTCAACTGTAGTAGACCCACACATTTATATAAGGCTGAAAACATCTGGCCCAACTATCTACTGTTTCAAATGGTGAGACTGAGGCCTACAGAATTCTGTGAATTGACCAAGGCCACACAGCTCTTCACTGTCAGAAGTGGAATTAAATTCCAGATGATCTTCTTCTACCTTTTAGTCTGTCCTTATGACAGCATGTTACCTCCTCTGCTGCATTTCAAATGCCTAACTGCTATTATTTTACAACTATCCTTAATGTGGAAAATAGTAATTGCATCAGAACAAACATAAGAAATCAATAAACTTGCCATGGTACAAGTTCTAAGTATTAACTTACGCAGCAAAAGCCACCAATTTTCTCCAACCCACCCCAATTTCTACTTAATGCTAAGAAACTAAAAGTTATATTAAAAAATTAGGGAAGTGACTAACTTCTGTAATCAGTATAAGAAAACCTAAGGTCTACACATTGCTGGGAACACTGGCTGAAACCAGACAATCTTTAAGTTTCAGTGGTCAGTCCTTTCCTCTCAGCACTTCCTGTCTCCACCTCCACCGCCGTAATTCAGCAGACATACCCTATGAACTATGCATTCTTTCTTTCACACATTACATCAAGAAAATCAAGAATTCTTTTTCAAAAAAAAATAAGAAAAAAAGAAAACAAAAGAAAAAAGAAATTGGAAGAAAATGGAAAACACAAATAAAAGAATTCATAGAAATGACCCCAAAAAATGATTAAATTGAGTAATATCAGATTTCCAAAAAGTTAAATGTAGCAAACATTTTGACCTTTAAATTCTAAAACTGTAGTTCTCAACTCATTTCACCATTACAGATTCCTTTGTACATTCAATGAATGAAAAGGACTATAAAAAATAAACATGGGCATATACCAAAAAAGACTTCTTTTTCCTTTTGTCCTTGGAATATATAAATATTAAGTCATAATTATTATACTGACTGTCACTGATAACATGATAGGATACCAAATGTGTTTTTAAAAGCTCTAGGATCTTGGAATTTCTATATTCACCAAAATAGTAAAAAAAAAAAAAAAAAAAAAAAATCTTTAAAATAAACCTTATGAGAGGCTAGTGTAACTTAAACTACAAAGAGTTTCCAGTTTATGTTAGAAATAAAGTTCACATTTGAAGTTTAAACTGTTCGAACTGTTTTATAAAATAATTTTCCATAACAAAACTTTGAGGGTTAAAAATCTAAAGAATTTGTTTTAACATTAGCTTCTGAAAAACCACTAGGCTAGTTCTGCAAAATTTTAGTACAGGTATACCTTCAAAACATGTGTGTGAAGAAAGTCTGTATACATAAAATCATAAATATACACAGAATCGCATCCCTATACACAATTCAAAATTTACTAAGGATTTATTCTACTAGTGACTTCTCAAAGATTCATAAGAACAGTTGCTTGCCACAGTAAGCACTAGGTCAAGTACACCACAGTCATGGAAAGAAAGAATCAGAATGCAAGGAGAGATATGCTTTGATACTGGGGTTTTGTGGGAGCACAAAGAAGGGGATCAACAGTATGTTCGAGGATGGCAATATATGCTTGTTAATGTTCAAGTGTACAGTCTTCTACAGTTTGTCCTTCCTTCTGGTTATACAAGTTTAAGAGCTATGTCTCCCAAAAACTCTATGCCCTAAACCAAATTAGCCAAATCCTGAACCACTAAATTCCAAAGCCAAAATCAGCAAGAGGAATAGTCTAGATTTTCCAACGGTAGTGGTAAAAGAGAGGACTGATGCTGCTGCTCTTTGCTCAGTATGGTTATAAACTAAGCTACATTTCAGAAGCAGCAAAATTTGCCTACGGCATCTTCCAGTCTAGGGCTTGCCATACACTGTCGAAGCTGTATCTGCGTTTGTTGATGTCCATCTAATCACACCACAGGAATAAAGAACAACAGGAAAAATAATCGAGGGTTCCTACTTGCAAAATTCAAGCAGTCACAGGGCACATGCCATGTACAGCTAGTTCTAGAAATAATCCCTCTTGAAGGTCTTCCACTTCCTGGAAGAAAAGTAGGGAGTCCAAAGAACCTGCATATCAGCTCTGCCACCCCTCAAACAACAGTAACAGCAGCAGCACTTCAAAGAGACACAGTTTAAAGCGCCACAGAGAATATGGTACATACTTCAGAGAACCTGAAATCACATATATACTCAAACAAGGGAAACTGAAGGGCACTGCTATCCCAGCATGGGGATGGGGGGAAGCGGGGAGTTGAGGCACAGCTCAGTCTACCAGTAACCTCATGGTACATTATCCTGTACTCTGAAATTACAGGATTCGCTCTCCTCCCTGGATTGAGCATCAAGATCTTAAAAGAATAACACCAGGTAAACCCAATCCAGACCAGAATGTGTTGCTATCAAGTCTGCTAGTTCCAAGACAACAGTAGTGCTGCTGCAGCCAATGATTCCTTGGCACATAGACACGTTAAAATGATACTGGCAGCAGTACCAGCTCTTCTCTTTCACCCTCTGCTGTTACTATAGCTCCTTTTGCTAAATCTGCCTCTGAGTTTAGACAGGAGCTGGATGGTTCATAATCACCCAGCAGCTGCAGCTGAGCAATAGTCAGCCTAATTGTGGCACTGGAGCAGCTGAAAGGAAGAAAAGAGCTAATACAAACCCCACCACGGTCACACAAACCGCCACACACACCACCAATGAGATACCAAGATACTTTAATAGGAACAGATGATTTCCTTTAAAGAAAAGCAGCAATACCTCGCTACAGGAACTTGTATGTGTATTACAGACCTGTTTAAATGTGAACTGAAGGTGACCTAAGCCATGTAGGGTTCTGAACAATGGAAGATCTTAACTAAAACTTCCTGTAAATATTCACATAACAAAGACAGCGCCACAAACATCAACCTTTATAAAATGACTGAAAGTTCCTGTGATATAAGAATTTGGCACAGACATGATCTCTTCTTCAACTCTACAACAATGTAAAGCAACAACATCAACAACTAAAACAGCAAGCCATTACATAAAGCGAAGCAGCATATGGCAACAACCCACAGCACGCTGGGAACTTCAACACCATACTGTCATTTGAAACAAAACATACTATTCCATTGGGTGCTATACTACACATCTTCATAAAGTGAGGAAACAAAAACTTATTTTAGGCAGACAATTTTAAGATAAACTTAAGACTATTAAAACACCAGCTGAAATTACTGATCTAAAGAACTACTGTTCCAGAAAACTCAAAATAGATGAAAGACTTTCTACCTTGATGCCATAGTAAATTTTGAGTTTTAACTGTCATGTTATCATAATTTTCTGAAAAATAGGGTATATTTTATACTTGATGACAGAAGAGGGTCCACTAGCTTAATAAACATACTTTGATTACCTTCTATTTGTCACTTACAATATACAAAAGCTGAAGAGGATTTAAAGTTAGTAAAACCTGGTGTCTTCCCTCAAAATACTAACATAATTAAAATGCTATTTACACGTGAAAGTAGATACATACACCTGTTGGCATATGCCAGTTATGATTTAGTAGGTGTAATCCTATTTGCAAATGGCAGCCCAGGCAGGCAGCGTTCTAAAATCAGTCGCCAAATACTAAATATTTATCTAGGCACCTTATAAAGTACATTACCCACAGCCTTCTTTAAAAAGGAAAAAAAAAGTTTCACACAAACCAAAACACAGACAGAAAAGCACATCGAACAAATGTTAAGACTTAATGAACTCTAAAGCCAACACCCTTGCAACCATCACCAGATGAAAGAACTTTGCACCACTTCAGCAGCCAGGTCCCAGTCAACTTCCTCTCTCCTCTCTTAACTTTTACAAAAATTACTTACTTGCAGGTTGTTTTTCTTTTTAAATTTTGCTTGTTTTTTTAAATGGAGGTACTGGGAATTTAACCCAGGACCTCAAGCATGGTAAGCATGAATTCTACCACTGAGTTATACCCACCCCCTACTTCCTTGCAGGTTTTTAAAAAATAAATTTTATCACCCAAGTTTGCATTCCTAGACACCAGACCTTAGTACTGCTCTTTAAAATTTTTTGATATTAGGCTTTTTTTTAAATATAATGCTAATAGGAACTAATACATGATGTCTACACTAAACGGACTCACTAGATTAAAAGCTAAATAAATTTATAGAGAAAAATTACTCACATTAATAAATTGTTTACTGCCTAAAAAGCTGCAAATCTGAACTTTGCATAAACAAGTCTTATACCGTGTGTTGTTAATATTTCATTGACACTAGGTCATTGCTATTCTTTCAGAATATTTTTTCTTTTAACATTACATACCATGATGGAGATTTATTTACATAGACACTGATTTCTCAGCTTGAGAATTTACTGATTTAAAAAAAAAAGTAAACCATATATTAATACTATACTTCAGCCATAAGACAAATTCCACCTATCCCAGAAGAGAAGTCAAAGCTGTAATTTCACTTTCGGTTGAACAGAAAGGAGTCAATTTTGTGGTTTATGAAGTCAGCAAAAACATACTGCAAAATTAAAGCTATTATAACATTATGGTGGTTACAGCAGAGTGCATATTTTAAGAGCCCTTTTACATTTTATCCTGGAAACCTGGATATGAACTGTCCTGTACTTAGATTCAGACCAGAGTTATGTTTTTTTTCAAATTTAGGACCCAATGAATTATCAACTAGCATTCAAAATTTCCACTAAGGTTTAGCTATATCCAAAAATTAAAACACAATAAAACTTCCTTTTTTTTAAAGGGTCAGCTATGGCAGGAATCTCATATATCTTAGTAAAACAAAACAAAACATATATATGGCTTACTGAAATACAACTTTCTTACAGAACAATGTATAAAAATCATATATGATGTATACAAGATCCTTGGCTTCTAATACAAGACATTCCTTCATTACCCATCCATTCAAAATGTTTCATGTCCACTGTGTGCCAAGCATTGTGGTAGTTAGCACGTTAGAGTTCTCACATATTTCGTTTGCTTTAAATGCATAGTCATATGTACATATTTAGTAATATTTTCCTTAGAGTGTAAGTTTACTTTAGAAATTTAACAGGATGGTTTAAACACACTTAGAATTATCAAGATAACTTTGGCACTGCAATCCTGCGGTTGCAATGCACGAATATACTCCAATCATATGCACGTATATGAGAAATCATCCATGTGAACACACATACCAGCCGGAACATATATTCATAATAAATGGCATGAACAAAAAGTTTGATTTCAGTGAAGACTCAATCTGTCATTTCTTTAATAACTTATAAATTGTTAGACCATGTGGTATTCCGGGTCTGTCTCAATTAAATTAAGCAGAAAATAATTCAACCAGATACGAACTACGTTGGGTCTCACCCATTACAAAACAAAAATTAAAGCAGTCCCTCCATCGGACTTGATTTTCCAAGAGCTTCTTAAAACAACACGGCTCCCATGCCCAATAAAGCAAAAGCTGGAAGCAATTATCAAGAAGAAAAACATACATTAAAACAAAATTTTCTGAAACACATGTGGACAGAGAATCGAACCAAATGGGAGGCGGAACTGCATAACACCATAAAAGTGCACGCTGAACGGCATATTTCCCAACCCCCAACCCAAAACAAAGGAAAACTTTAACATGTTGCGGTTTTCAATCAAACCAAGTGTAGCGAGAGGCTCACCCACTCGCCCTCCCCCCAGGCCCTCGCCCGCTCGCCCCGCACCGTGGAACCGACGTCCGCGGACACACCGACCCCCGACCTCCCGGACGGAGAGGGGCCGCTGCCCCCGCTCCTTGCTTCGGCCCAAGTGAACCTCGCCGCCCCCTCGCCGGGTGGTCCGCACAACCTTAAAGACGCGGACGGGGGTGTCCCAGAGCTCTGAGGACCTTAGGTCGGACTTGGGCGGGACCAGGAAGGACTGGACGGGGCGGAGACCGACGCAGGGGGCCAGCAGGTAGCGCCGGGGAGGAGACACGCCCGCCGGGCGAGCCGGGCCGGGGGAGGGGAGAAGTTTCTCCCCAACTTCCCGACTCCGAGCCGGCGGGGGCGGGGAGCAGCGGTGCGTCCGGGCGCCGGGGCCTAGCGCTGCGGGGCCGGGGCCGGGGTCGGCCGCCTCCGCCCGCGGGGCCCCGAAGGGTCCTTACCTGAGCTCCAGCCGCGCTCGCAGGAGTCGCCGCAGCAACGGCTCAGGGTGGCGGGGAGGGGACGGCGGGCGGAGGCGAGGCCCGCGGGCCCTCTCCCTCCTCCACCTCCTTGCCCCGGGCGCCCGGCCGCAGCGACGACGGCACAGCCGGCCGCGGACTAGCTACTTCAGGAGGAGGGAATTCCCGGGCTCCCCACCCCTCAGCTTCACGCTCCACCTTCTCCCCGCGCGGGGCCCGCCCTCACTCCGGGCTCCGCCCCTCGCGCGGGGGCGGGGGCGGGGGCTACCTGCGCGCGCGCCCCGCCCGCTCACCGGAACTCGCGCGGCGCCCGGCCGGGCTGCAGCGATCCCGCCTTCCGGCGCCGGCGCGCGCCCCCCGGGGCTGCGGACAGTCCTGCCGAGGTGGCCGTCGGCGGCGAGGCCGAGTCACTTCTGCCAACCCAACATGGCGGCGGGGTCCAGGGCGGATTCCCGAGGCGGCGCAGGCTGAGGGGGCGTGAGGAGGAGGCGCTTCCCCACGCCGAGAGCAGCCCCACAGCGCCCCCTCCCCACCCGCGACCCTGAGGCCGCCCGCTAGCCTGCCGCCGGAGATGCGGTGGGGACGCCGCTTCCGCCCCTTCGGCCTTTCTCCTTTCCCTTCGGCGCGCTCTCTGTGGTGCCGGGGGCTTTGTGAGGGACAGCAGGGGCTCTGGGGGCTGGCTGTTTGTTCCTCAGTACCACGCTTCCGCACCCTTTGTCGCTGCGAGTGAAATCTCAGCCCAGCTGCGGGAGCCAGGGGGGCGTTACTAACATCCTCATCACCCTCCTGATCGCCGTCCAAAAACGCTCGCGTCTGGCCTCCTTCCGATCCAGGGATCCTGTCCCAGCCCCAGGAGCTTCCTGTTGACTGTAGGTCAAACCAGCCTTGCCGGGAGAGAGAACTCAGGCTGAGTTCTGTTGGCGACTCTCCCAGTAATGGTGGCTTTGGCTTATCTCGGGACAGTGTATTCTTAAGCGATCCTGGCAGCTTCCCAGCCAAGGAACTGGGACAGGTATTACTGTCCTGTTTGACAGCAGTGGACACTGAGGCTGCCACCCTGAACGAACGTGGAGCAGCCACAACTAGAATCCTGCTCTTCTGAATCCAAGCACCTTTCCTGCTGGCCTTGTAGCCAGTTGCTGAAGAGAAGGGAGAGGGTCCAGAAGGAACTGAGATAAAAATGTGGGTCAGTCAGTGTCAGGGCTGAATATTGAGTTTCTCCTGCTGAAATCACTTCTGCCCTTTCAGAGTCTTAGATTAACTTCCTCTTCACATTTCCTCTTTGGTGGGGTTATCAGAACTGTTAATGTTGGGACTGTTGATTTCCTTTGTGGTTTTTAGCGAAATTCAGAATCATCTTCGACAAATACGAAATAGAACAATCAAATGTGTCAGTATTCTGGTATTCTAGGAACTCAGGAAATGCATATAAGGGCTTGAAAAAAATTTTTCTTCAGCTCACTAAATGAACCAAAGACAGGCATAGGCATTTACATTAACAGAAAGATATACATAACACGGTGTTTATTTAACTACTAAGACTTCAGATGCCCACTGTCTTGAGCATTAAAATTTTCATGTAAATTTATATTCAACTTTTTTAACTAGAAAATAAAACTCCCTGAGCTGTTGATTTTCTAAACTTCTGTATAAAAAGGAAATAATATTTTTGTTGTCCTAAACTCTCAGCCTCAAAAAGTCAACTCTGAAATCCCAGTTTAAGGGGTGAAGTGGCTTTGAAGATGTTCTGTGTGGAGTTTTAAAGGTGGGAGAGGAGTGTAGTCCTTTGATCTGGGTATCACTACTCTCAGGCTCCGGCTTGGAAATTTGAATTTTGAGGGAGTGACAAGAAGGCTGCTGCTCAAAGGTTATTCATGGTGGGTGGTGTGGTGGAGTTGAGAGTTCAGGGGCAGAAGGTGAGTGTCCAGGGATAGGGGAAGCAGTAGGCAGCAAGTGTCCAGTGCTGATGGTGTGCCTGCAACCTGAGCGGACCATCCCTATGGTGGTGCCTGGACTCTGCCCCAGGTTCCTAAGTTCCTGCCTAAGCCTCCACCAGTCCTCCTGTCCATTCTCTGGACTTCCAAAGTTAAATTCTCTCTCTGCTTGAATTAAGCAGAGACCTCTGTTCTTTGCAAATAAGAACCACTAGTTAGTTTCTTCTACTTACTTGTTCTACTGACAGTAAACTCAAGTTCTGTGCAGCCAGCACCTCCTGCCTCCTGCACATAGTGGGAGTGTGCAAAGGGTGCAGGGTTTGTTTTCAGAAAGAGGATGGAGCAAATGCACAGTGAGAATCCAGAATAAGAGACAGGAGGACCCCAAGGCTAACTCTAGTTGCCTTGAGCCACATGTAAGACCCCAAAAGTAGAACAGAGCTGGCAGTCAGTCCCTCCTCCTCCTGCCTGCCTGCCCAGGGCAGTCTGTGGTTTTATTTTTTTCAGTTTATTCCCTTAACGGAGGCATTGGGGATTGAACCCAGGACCTCATGCACACCAAGCACACAAGTACTCTCCCGAGCTATACCCCCACCCCTTGTCATTGCTTTTCAGTATTACAGCATAGCACACACCCTTTCTCCCAGAGCCCTAACTCCATCCTCAAAATCCTTCTCAACACGATGCAGGCAGCAAACACCTGAAACTGATGTTAGATGTTGAAACCCATTTGATATCTCTGACCTATAGGCTTGTAATTTCCTCCCAAGATCTATACTTGCAATTCCTGTAGCCATTACCAAGTGTTTGGCCTGGTACATTAAGCTGATGTGTGGTCATAATAAGTCAGAGTCTCTGACATAGAGTTTAAACACAACTAAAATTGCTACCAGATTGCTACTTCCTGGAAATCTTTACAAATGGGTTATAAAAAGTAGAACATAACTTTGCTTGAAGGCAATAAGTTAAAGTTTAGAATGTTTACCTACATCAAAGGTTTAGAAAAGAAACTATAAATCAGTCACGCTCTTATCTCTTAACTGACATCTGATCATGAAACGTAAAGGATTGGAATCGGAACTTTTTATTAGGTATTTCGCAAGCTAACATTGTGGTTGCAGTTTAAAAATACATTTAGAATAAATCTGTGTTTTTGAAAACCTGTTTTAATGTTTTCTAAGCTTGGCCTTTTTGCATTTTCAGTAGTATAGATCATCATTTTTTGCATTTGTGTCTGAGCAATTAAAATCTGACAAGATCTTATTATGTGATGTAAACCATGATACATTTAATCCTTTGCAAAGTGTATTTATGGTTCTTTTACTCCTTTATAAAGAGGGCTTTTGAGTACTTGAAATAGCTACTTAATTGCTCTTCTTTCCAAGGGAATAACATACACAACAAATATCTAACATAAGATCTATGCTTTGATGAAATGTCTTAGGTCATGTGAATGAATTAATGTGATTGGCAATACAGAAACCAGGACCGCTAACAACAGCAGCTCTCTCTTGTTGAGCCTGCTCACCATATGCCAGGTGCTTCACCTGCACCATTCACTGAATCCCCGTAATTGCCCTGGAGGCTGCTAATATTATTCCCATTTACAGATTGGATTCCTCCAGCTTTGAGAGGTTAAGCACCACACAGCTAATAAGAGGAAATGCTTCAAAACCTGTTCTCCTGAAAGTCATTGTGATTGCAGAAAATAAATTATTTTTTAAATGTCATTTCAATGACCATGTAAAACAGCATTTATTTCTGCAAATTCTAAAATAATTAAAATTGGTAAACTGCCTTTATAATTTAGAAATATAAGTAAGAAATGTTGAATTCTGCAGATTCATAGGAAATTCTTTACTGTATAATCTTGTATCCCTAAGAGTTGGGGGCAAACTTAAAAAAGATGTATGAAAGTAGCCTAAAAACAATGAATTCAATTCAGAAAAAAACATAAATTAAGTATTACTTTCTAGAGATTAGTATTTGGCATCTATCAAGTCAGTCTTCCCATGACACCTCCCCCAAACCATAGTCTTCAGACTAAGAACCAAATATCTGAAAATGACTAGATGTACAGCTCATATAATTACCTTGCCAAATACAAAGTGAGTAAGTTAAATCAATGTTAAGGTTTACATTTTTATCTGCCAAGAGTAGGTAATTGTAGTTAAGCCTTCCGTGGTAATGTAACTCAGTGATTAGAGTCAGTAAGCAGCTAATAACCCAAGACTTGATAAAGTTGCTTAATATTTAAAAAACTAGCTAATTAATTCATTCATAAAACATTCATAGGCTATCTCCTGACAAATTCTTTTATATTTTAGTTTATGCTGTATTAAAAGAGATTTTATGACTTTATTAACTTTAAGAATTGGAAAATTAATGGCAGGAAACTTTCTTTGCATTGAAATTCAATGAATGTAAATATTAATAGATTTTCAAAGATTTTATGTGGATTTTTTTTTTTTCAGAGAAAAAGGAATTAATATCCTACCAAACTGAATGTTAAAATATATCATTTCCTTTTGGACATTTTCATTAGTCTAATAAAGTCAGTTTTTACTGCTGATAACTAATTTGATTTTTTTTTTAATTTTTGTTTTGCTTAAAAGAGCCAGCCACTATTTTTTAAAATTATCTTTTAGTTTTATTGTCACTATCATCATTTTCATTGCTTTATAGTGGATTAATCTACAACCATTTCAAATTTTTGAGCCCTGAGTTCTGATCATTAATTTCTGTGGGCCTATGTCCTTTTGAATACTTGAAACCATGTTTACTGAAGACTCAAACAACCATGCTGTGAAGAATCAGAGTACACATGACTCACACTTAAGAGGGTGCTATTTAAATAATCCAAATGTGACTAACGTCAGAGATTTTTTTTTTTTTTGGACACCTGGTAATTTTGGCATTAAATAGAAAATTGACACCCATGCTTATCTTATGTAAAATTAATTCCAACAAGTTAAAGTAGATGCAGATCTGGAGACCAAGGATGGATGTTTTGAAAACCAGACTAGAATTTTTGGTTTATATTATGATGAGGCTCTCTTAAAATTTATTTGAACTTCTGTTCAGGAAAATATTTAGATTCTCCTTAGACCTCTTAAAGACCCATTGTCTAGTTGTGGATTTTATTTGAAAAACTTGAAGTAGAAAAAAAAAATTCCTCCTTTTGTAAAAGTCTCCAAGGCTCACATATTCTCTTTAAAAATCACCAGTCTCATTTCCCTTGTGATGGTGATTTATACGTTCAAAGAACAAGGCATTTCCTGAGTCTGTTTAGAGTACATAGGATTAGTGTCTAAGTTTTTGCCATGTACCCTCAGGAATCTGGTAGATATTAAAAAGCAAAATAAAATAAAAGCAAAGAATACAGAAATTTGTATAAAATCTTGAGATGGTTAACAGCACAGAATTATGCAAAGTCCTAGCAAGTATTTGATAAATTTAGTCAATTAGACATGTAAATACTTATTAAACTTTACTTACCAGATCATCAGTTTGAAAATCTATATAAAGCTATGACAGTAGAAAGATGTTTGGACTGGGAGTAAATAATAATTCTGGTTCAACTGCTAGTGGGTATGAGGTTTCTTTAAAGGTGATAAAAATATTCTGAAATTGGATAGTGGTAAAGGTTGCCGTCTTTGTAAATATACTAAAAATAAGTGAATTAACTGTACACTTTAAAGGGTGAATTCTATGGTATGTAAATTATATCTTGATTCAGAAGAAAATTCTGGTCCCAGAATTCTATAACTATAATCTTTTTTTCTCCAGATTTATTGAGGTATACTTGACACATAATATTGTGTAAATTTAAGGTGTACAATGTGATGATTCGATACACCTACATATTGTGAAATGATTACCACTATAAGGTTAGTTAGCACATTCAACACCATTTATGTTACACAGAATAGGTCAAAGGAATAAATACAAAGTAAATAAATACAAGAAAATAAACACTTTTATGTAATTTCCAATGGGAAGAGTAGGATACTGGGACAACTATCCATTTGGAGAAAGAAAAATTTCTCTTGAAGAGTTTGTGCAAATTTATTGGCCGTTCATATTTCTATTTTTGTGAATTGTCCTTTACTAACTTCGCATTTAGGTGTGATTGTCTTTTCTTTATAAATTTGTAAGCATTCTTTCTATTTTAAAATTTTGAATTCTTTACTTTTCATAACTAATGGCATTTCCCCCAGGTTTTCATGTGCCATTCAATGGCAAAATCAATTTAGTGGATGGCAACTGGCATCTTAAAAAAATAAAATGAAGCAAATATCTGAGTGTACTATATACAAAAAGTATTATTTTGCAAAATTCTTATTTATATGTTTTGCAAAACTCTTGTTTATATGTGTATATACTAAATCATGATGTAAATTTTTTTCACTGTGGATTACAATAAAAAGGTTAGCTGATTTGTAATGCCCCTCCTTCTATAAAGTTCCGTCAATTTACACATTACAATTTGGTCGCAGCAAAATCTCTATTTGATCTTGTAATGCTTGTAGGTAACATTCTTTGAACACTTACTGTGTCTCAGCAGCTCTTCTGAACTCTTTATATATTAACTCAATCCTCACTGTAAACCATGAAGCAGTATAATCACTATAATCCTTCTCATTTTATAAGCAAAGAGAATGAGGGAAAGAAAAGTTAATAACTAAGGCAAAAACACATAGCTAGAAGTGGTAACTGAGCACAAGCAGCTTAATTTTAGAGCCACGATATCATTCTATCTGGAATCCCGGTAATAAATTTTTAAAAGTTTAAAACTGACCTACAATCCTGTAGCCCTTCTCTACTTGGTATTACAAAATTATGTACTTTTGGTAGTGAATATTGGTAAAAAGAAATGATAGGAGTTTCTTTGATATTTAGTAAACCTCATTTGAGAAATCACTAAAAAGGGTGGGGGAGGAATACCAACACATCAGTTCAGACCATCAGCTCTCTCCTCCGGAGGTTTTGGCTGAGTAGCAGAAACTTTTCACTTAAAAACGAACAAACAAACAAAGATCTTTCTACAATAAATAATCTTCCCTTAAGAAAAGATAAAACTCCTATAGTTCCTTTGTTTCATTCTATTAATATGAAGATTTCTTCAACTTTAGTTCAGTTGAATTTGGCCCCAAAAATGTCTAGTGGTTTTCCTCAGGTCAGAATTGTTCTAATTAGCGTCCAGGGAAGGCAAACAATAACAAGACTGAGAAATAAGAAGCAGAATTTAGACAAAGCACTGAAGTCGATGCAATTAAAACAACAGCAATAAAGGCCAAATTCTGTCTTCCTCGCTTTTTCCTTTCTGATGTTAGCTGTGCTCTGTGACGCACACACATACTCTCTATTCTACTAAGTCAACAAACACAGAATTATTTTGACATAGTCCTTGCTTCTCAAGGAGATTCCAGTCTCTTGGTAATAAAAACTGTAATCTATCATTTGGTTGAGGGTTCATTCTTTCCTAAGCACTTGCCCTGATCTCTATGCTAAACTCACTTAAATTGTCTTCACAATCTGTGAGATTACTCCCCTTTTTAAAAACTGAAACTCAGTAAAATAACTTGGTATTAAATGATTCAGTTTGAGTTAAACCCCAGATTCTCCGAGCCAACCCCTGTAGTTTTTCTCACATCAGGCTCTGAAGTGTTGCCCCTCCCCCAATGCACCTCTGTACACAGTATAGATGTAGTGTTTTCTGTTGTTGTGATTATTTGTAATAAATGTAATATATCAACCCAGACATTTCCATTTTTTAGCTTCCATCTGCTACAGGATCTATGTTTTACTAATATAGAATGTTTAGAAGATTTAGTTTAAACACAGGGACTTTTATTCTTTTACCTTTGGTTCAGCTCAAATCTTGAATATTTCCTTTTTATCTGCAGTCACACACATATTTTTCACATTTCCTTTTTAATACTTCACTATGAAATGGTAAATTTAAATTCACAGCTAATGCCTACTGGGACAAGAACAATGTAGCTATTTAGATAGAATTTTGCAAATTCATCGTGGAACTTAAAGAGGAATGGAGACCCCAGATTGAGTTTAAAACAACAACAACAAAAAAAACGAACAACTATAATCCTATTCTTGGAGGAATGCTTGAGATAATGATCCCACAAAGAAGGTAAGTGATGTAAAGAAAAAGCATTTGTATAAAGCATAAAATGAGATGTGAACTTCACAGTTATAAAACCTATTTTGGAAAAATCAGATTATAAGCTTCAAGGCATAGGAAGAACAGATTTAACAGAGATTTTAGCTACGTTGGAATAATGTAGAACCGTTATGAAGAACACAGTGTGTCTAGCCACATATGAACTTTTTCGCCACTTATTTTTGAAAGCAGGCACCATTTATTTCACAATTATGAAGTGCCAGGCAAACTTCTGGTACTTTACATCAACATAACTTACTTAATCCCTCACAATAATCCTATAAATTGAGGTATTAATGAAGTTAAAATCCCCAGAGAGTCAGAAATATTCTTTTCTGATGACTATCTTTTTCCATTTATAACAAATAAAAAGTTAGAGAATAAAATTCTAACTATTGAATTCTCAAGATGAGGAAACTAAGATTTAGCAAGGCTAATGTGTCCACATTTGTGCAGTTATAACAAGTGGCATCACTATTTTAATTTGAGTCTGATTCATAGTCGCTTTTCTCCCCTGCCTCCACAAATTAAAAAGGTGCTCTTTACCCTGCCCTTTTCCTTAGAGAGCTCAGTTCCTTAACCACATATTGATAACTTTCAACTGCAAATTGCATATGGCTTAGACATTTTTCAAAAGTTAGAATTTGATTATTGATTATAGATTAGGATCCTTACATAAGGGACTACTTTTGGATATTTGTCATGAACAGAAGATATTTAATCTCAGTGACATATGCTGATTAATTTCCTTATTACCATAATGACATAAGCAAATGATTATGTTTGTAATTTATTTGGTCTTTTTTCCCCCTACTTGGAAACCAATAATATTGAATGTAAAATTTCCATGATCAAGTGTTTTCTTTCATCATGTAGCTTATGAAAAATCAGGGCATTGAAATGATTTCCCAGTTTCTCTTATTGAATCAACAATAGAAAATCATTATTGCTACTCAAGAAATGCTTACTGTGCTGAATGAAACAAAGAAATATACAATTATATTCTGCTTTTAGAAGCTTAACAACTAGTGCTCACTTCGGCAGCACATATACTAAAGCTGGAAAAATGCAGAGATTACCATGGCCCCTGCGCAAGGAGGACATGCAAATTGGTGAAGTCTCTTGTAATAACCTATAATGAAAAAGAATATGAAGTGTACACGTTGAAGATGATTCTAGGTAACAATAAAAAAAAAGAAAAAACACACACAAAGAATATGGGAAAAATATGTATATATATGTATAACTGAGTCCCTATGCTGTACACCAGAACCTAACACGATATTGTAAATCAACCATACTTCAACTGAAAAAAAAAGAAGCTTAACAATTAGAGTATTCTATACAAAGATGAATAATATCTCATATTTGATACATGCTCATGAAAAGCATAGAAAAGAAAGTCTTTGGGAATATGGAGGAAGAGGAAGATGTAAGTAGGGAAGGCAGTTAAAAAGATCTTTGAAAAGGTAGTGGGGCATACTCGGGAAAGACAATTCCATAAAGGCATTCCTCAAAGGGATGATGAGGGCTTAGGCAGAGTTTCAGAGCCCAAAATGTGTGTTAGACACATTAGTTAAGATGCTACCAGTGCCTAAAGTAGAGGGTTTGTGCAAATAGCACAGGAGATAAAGGTGCCTCATGCTCCAACATTTACAACTGTTCACTTTAAACACGAATTTTCCCATCAAATGTTCTCATTTGTTAAGGGTGGGGCGTTTATCTTATCCACCCTGTTATTTCCAGGGCTAACACAGTACTTTCCATGCCTGGCTCAGAAAAGGCTTTCTGCAAGAATTTGTTGAATGGATAAATGAGTGAATGAATGAGTCTCAGATAGACTAAGAGAATTTCTCAAGGTCACACCACTAGACAGTGTGTTGTGGCTAGCACAAACCATTTGTGTTTACTCTATTCCAACATGAACTATAAAATGTTACAGAATCGTTGTTTTTCCTTTCTCCTTGTCTTTTTTTGCATATTTTCTTGAGCAGACCTTAAGAAGCTTGTATTAGTCAAGGTTCTCCGGAGAAACAGAACCAATAGGATATGTGTGTGTGTCTGTGTGTATTGTCGGAGAGAGAGACCAATTATAAGGGATTGGCTCATGCAGTTCCAGAGGCTGACAAGTCCCAAGACCTGCAGTGAGTCAGCAAGCTGGAGACCCACTGGTGTGCTTCCAACCCCAGTCTGAAGGCCTGAGAACAGGAAGAGCAGATTTTTCAGTTCTAGTTTGAATACAGGAAAAAGCCAGTGTTCCAGTTTGAAGTTAGCTGGGCAGGAGGACTTCTCCCTTACTTGAGGAAGGGTCAGCCTTTTTGTTCTATGCGGACCTTCAACTGATTGGACGAGGCCCACCCAAACTAGGGAGGGTGATTTATTTAATGTTAAATCTCATCCAGAAATACCCTCACAGATATGGCCCAGAATCATGTTTGACCAAATATCTTGGCACCACATGGCCCAGGCAAGCTGACACATAAAGTTAACCATCACAGAGCTTTATCACCCACAAGTAATGTGGTCGGTTGAATATCTCAAGTCTATTCCACTAAAACATCATGGTCTACATATTTAGTTCTAAACACGTATTTAGACAAGTTCCTTTTGTTGAGGTAGTATCTTTATCCATTCATTGGGAATACTAATTGTTCCTCCATCATAGAGTTGTTGTCATGAGAATTAAATAAAATAAGAGCATGAAACACTGAGTACAGTGCATGGCTCACAGTAGGTACTCAACAAGTGACGGCTACTGTTTAATAAGAAATATTAATAGAAATTGAATGAATGTGACATACCACTACCACTTCTTTGATTCTATCACATCAATATTCTTTTAAAATGCCAAGTTATGTTTTTAATTTTAAACACTCAAGTGAAATGATTCTTTTCCATGGTAGGTACCATTCATTTATATTTCTATCTTTAATTCCTTGTATAATCCCTGATACATAGTAAGCATATGATAAAAATTTTAAGAATACTTAACATTGTTGTGTTAGAAAAAAATAATTTAGGGTATTCGAATTCTGCAACCCTGAAAATATATAAATTTTGAGAATAATTTTTTATGTACAAATGCTAATCTAACTCGGAATGAAACATTGGGATAAGTTATAAAAGCAGAAGGCAGGAATTTTCATTTATGTAGTGTTTGTTAATTATGCTGCCTTATAAACCCTGTGAGTCTAGAACAGTTTCCATAAACAGCTATGGATGACATGAACTTTTGGTTGACTCTATCAATAAAGTACATAATTTGTTTGCATCAGATTTTAAAATCCCAGTGGCATAAATATAATGATAATAATACCTTACATTGAATAACACTTTATACTTTTCAAATTATTCAAATAGACTGTCACATTTGATTTTTTAAAATCTTAAAGATTGGGTAAATAGACGTCATTTTTCTCATTTTATAGGTGAGGACGCTGAAGAGAGACTCAAACTAGTGTGCCAGACTAAGCTAGAAACTTTGAACTCAGGATGCCTTCGAATACACCAAACCTCATTAGGTGAAACTCCACTCTCCTAACTCAAAAATATCAGCAAGATCTTCAAGTTAAGAAGTGATTTTTCCCTTCAATACATGTGATTATTGGGTGGTATTTATCCCATGCTAAAATCTCAAAATTTTATTTTAATATGAATGTAAAGTAGATCATTATATATCACATCAATATCAGGAAATTATAATCACAGTAACTAACTTTGTATTCTTGAGTATTATTTAAGGTAGTTTGATTCACTAAATAATGTCATATATTCTAGATGATAGCTTTCCTCGTATTAAAGTTAGAGTCTTAGGTTTGACACAACCATCTTTTTCTGTTACTGTAACATACTTTCCCTGTTGATGTGATACTGTTTACTGTGTTAAACTCACTCCAAAAAAAAAAAAGTTTTTTCTTTTTTTTAAGAGGAATGTGGTATGCAATGGAAATTTTTTGTAATCAGGCATCATATCCTTAACACCAGTTTAAGATTCAAATCTTTTGTTGTTGTTGAAATTATAATCTTGACAAGATGATAAAATAATTAGAATGACCCCATGTCTGCCACTCTAATGCTGTAGTTATTTGATATCATTGCATAATTTTCTCCTGCTATTTGACTCCCAAAGTTGGTTTCCCAAAGCCCCAACTTTGATGGCTTTCTGGTAGTTTCGAGTTTGAGGCCACATCTTTCACTCATTTCATCTGTCCTCTTGTACCTAGAATCATGCCACGCATGCTGAAGGTGCTTAACATATGCTTGAGTAATGAAAATATAAATGAGATTGGTTTGGAAGAGACTTGGAAATACCTTCTTTGTTAGAAGTAAAGATGAATAGCTACGTCAGCGCTGGGACATGGAGAATGACTGTCCCGTGTGGAAGTGGTGAGAAGTGCAGGACCGCGGGGGAGGGGGTGGCGGGGGAGCGGGGGCAGGCAGCAGAGGCCGAAGGCAAGAAAGCAAACTTGGACCAGGAGACTAAGTTAAGGAAGGGAGTGATGTCATCAGAACAACAATAGAGGAAGACAGTTTTGGCAGCAGCCTTTGAATAGATTCTGAAGAAAAAAAATTAGAGAGGGGGAAAAAGGAAACGGGAAAGGGAAGCCTGCTCAGCAGGCAGGAGGACACTGGAGCGGGAGGGGAGCTTCCTGTCACAGCTTGATGGTTGCAACATCTGGTCACCTCTTCGAATAACGAGACCCGAGAAACTTCAACTTTCTCAAGTGACCAGGTTATAAAATACATGGATTCTATGGTCCAACAGTCAGCGCCGGTCGACAGGCACATCCGAAGAAAGAAAAAAAAAAAAAAACTACAGAAGGAAAACAAACGCGTCTCTAATGCTGAGAACACTAGTTTTCTGATGTAAGTGTTTCGAAAAGTATATGCTTTCCGTGTTTGGGGGATTTATTGATTTTGCATTAAAATTAAAGTGCTGTAGATACTTTGTTAATTCAGTGACCTCACGTGGTGAAATGTACCTAAAAGGCCCACAGAGAAAACAGTTGTTTCCAAAGCTAATGATTTTCACGACCCCTCTTCCTGTTGCATTGTTTAATTTTCCACAAGGTTCCGTACCTTGTTTCATTTACAGGATTCGCCAGTTTTCCACAACACAATTGTGCCCTCTAGCGTTGCCGAGCATTTGATGACAGCTACTTGGGAGCTTCAAAAAGTGGTCACGGGAGGACTGACTCAACGAGTAGGGAAAATAGGAAAGAATTCCACTTTATCATGGGTATCAGTCAGCAGACGTGTGGCTGTTATGGTAACAAATAAACCTTCAAATCTCAGTGGCTGAAAAAACAAAAGTTTCCCACCCCCCTCACATTAGGTCCAATGCAGGCTGGCCGGCGTCTCCAGGCAGCATCTTGGGGAGCCAGGCTTCCTCGTATAATAAGAGCTATTAAGCTCTGTTCTAAGTATCTGATACACACAGGACATGACGATGCTAGCTTTGAAATAGAAAACACAGGAGGAAAAGCAGGGTAGAAAGAGGGAAAATGGTAACTCAAGTTTTGGACACGCTGGGTTCGAGGTGCTGGAGGAAAGCCAGCGTCTTGTGGAAGAGAGTCGGTGGGAAATGTGAAATTGCGCCAGAACTCCCGAGCACTGCTGGGGCTGGAGGGAGACTGGGGAATGGATAATACAATGTGTAGGTGAGAGCTGCAGCTGCGGAACAAGTGAGATTTCTCAGGGAGAGAGGGAATGAAGCGGGTCCACCTAGCCCAGCACCAGCCCCGGGGCTGAGCCCGGGGGGCGCGCAGGAATTAGCCAGGCAGGAAGGCAGGAGGCACATTTCAGGTGGAGGAACCAGTGATGGCCTGCGTGGCCCCGGGAGGCCCCTGTTCTACTTCCCGTCTCCGTGACTCTGACTCTCTGGGTACCTGATATAAGTGAAATCGTGCATGTTTACCTATGGTGTCTCGCTTATCGCGGGCAGTGAAGGCCAGGGGCGGGGAGGTGCCAGCCTGTGAGCGGGTCAGAAGTGAGTGGTTTAGCCTGGGCCTGGCGGATAGGCTGGGGTCGGGGAGGTGTGGGGTCTGGACCCTGGCTGAGGTCCAAGAGGAGGTTTGGTGGCTGTGAGGAGGGTGGAAATGCGTCAGGGAAGAAAGTTACGGTTTGCAGGAGAAGCACGTTTGAGGGCTCCTAGATCAGTTTATCCCTTCCCGTCAATTGTTCTCCCACTCCCCTGAGGAACCAGGTGGTTCTTCAAAGATGCCTCAGGGAGCAACTCCGTTCTTATTTGTCAAGACAAGGGAGGCAGGGAGGAGGGGCGGAGGTACAAGAACCATGTGTTCTTTGTACAATTTTGTTAGGGGGAAAAAGATGTTTTTGTTGTTACTCGCTTGCTTATTTGTTTTGGTTTGAAAACCCCTGCGCTTCAGGGGAATGAATCTGGGATTGACAGTGTGGAAGCATGGACTTCGAGCCTGCCTTTACCGAAGTAGCGGAGTGGTTTGGGTCGGGTCACTTACTTTCTCCGGGGCGCGGTTTTCTCCTCTGTGAAATGAGTGGGCTGCACCGGGCGATCCTGTCCGCGGTCCGGTCGCTGAGGCTGGGATTCCGCGCTGCCCCTCTGGAAGATCGCGGGCTCCATCTGGTGGTGGAAACGAATATTGCTGTGAACCGGCTCGGCGAAACCAAAGGCCCAGGGACGCAGGCAGCTTTCTAGATGGGCTTTTTTGTATATACAGAAAAATCTCTCCAGGGACATGGGGCCTTATCCTGAGTTGGCGTGCTCCCTTGTTAGAATAAATCGAGCATGAGCTGAACATGGCAGAGTAGCCAGAATCTCATCATGGCAACCGGAATAACTTATAAACACACGTGAATAATTTACGGCCTTGCTCAGCCTGTTGGAGAGACACTAGCCCAAATTACTTGGAATCCGCTGACTTCAATTCGGTTTTTCTTTATTGAAACAGTGACCTTGAAAATGACCCCATCTTCACAGCCAGGCCTATCTCACGAGTTGCCTGGCGTAATTGTAAAACCGCTCTGTGTGCGTGCTGTGTCACGGTACTTGGTGAGCCCAGAAGTAGTCAGGGTCACTCTACCATGAGCCACCACAGCCTCTTCTGTCTCTAAAGGATTTTTAAATGACAGATTAGTAATACTGGAGAGCCAGGTGTATGATTCAGAAAGGTCACTGGGATAAAAGCTTCTGGGGACGGCCTTGGCTTATGAATTTCCTACCCACGGGCAGAGAGCATGTCTGCAACATAGGCTGCCAAGAAACAAATACAATAAAATGATAACAGAGTGAAAGTTGGAGGCAGGTTGTCATTCCGCAAGTTCTTGAACCCTGCAGGAACAAGATCCAGGCCTCCGGTTTGGGGCTGCACATTCCTAGGTCTCACCCCACTTTTTTTCCCCCGGCAGAACTTCAGACAAAAATGTTACCCTTCAAAGAGCTAGCTTCAAAAGCTGCTCAGAAGATTTCCTGTTCCTTTATATTTAGGATCATTTGATTTCCTCTATGAAGAAATTTGTGAATTAAAAACGATAGTATCCAAAATTTGTAGTAGGCTGATATCAAACCAATCACCCTCTTCGGTGGTTCTGTGGGTCAGTCCTCTAATCCAGTCCTACCCTTCAACCCCTTGCCCCTCAGTCTCAGATCTAACCTCTCAGGCAAACGTGGTACGCCGTGAGAGGTTTAAACGCCCTACTCCCATCCTTAAAAGTTGGGACATTTATACTCATTTGTATTTCCTTTTCATTTCACGGCAAAAGGGGTGCAACCTCACTCGAGTTCTGGTTCCTATGACTTCTTACCTCCTACTTGTACATCAACCACCACCCTCTTCTGTATTTCCAACTTCTCCTCCCAGCTTTTATAAATGTGCATAAGTGATTCACATCTTTAAACGAAGAGGCAGACTTGATCCTGTTCTCCACTTCAGTTATGTTATCTTCCTACATTTTCCACATATCATAATTCCTCAAATGATGGCAACAGGGCTTCCAACCCAACCACACCAGTGAAACTACTCTGCTCCAGTGACCACGGCCAGATTCAGTGGACGCTTTTCCGGCCCCTCTTCTGTGCTGGAATGTAATGATGCCGGAACCACCAGACCCTCATGCTGTGATTGCCTTTCCTGAACATTCTGAGAGTGTTCTCTCTGCTCATTATGTGTCTCAGAGTGATCTGATACCTCTAATCAATGGCGGTCAGAGGGTCAAATGTTAATTCCTGGGCTAGATGTCAAAATGTAGAATTTAGCACTGGTTTTCACCCTCTGGTTTATAGTAAATTCTGCACAAGTCAGAAAAAAAATTGTCCAAATGTCCAAATGTCTGTTATCTCTCACAAGGCTACCAGGACAATAAAAGTTAAGGCACTTATAAAAAAAAAAACAACCCACCTCTCTGTGGCATTTCACACCACCGACCACCTTCATCTTTTAACTCTTTCCTCCTGGCTTGGATGACACCACTCTCCCAGGCTCTTCTCTTTCCTCTCTAGAAATTCCTTCCCAGTTTTTGTTAAGGCTTATGTGCGCATGTGCATGTGTGTGTGTGTCTGTGTGTGAGAGAGATGCTTGCAATTTATCTAGCCCTTACTAAGTGCCGGGCACTGTGATAGTTTGCATATATGATCTCACTCAATCTTCAAACAACCTTATAAGGTAGGTGTGTGCGTGTTAATCCTCATTTCATGTGAGGAACCCAGGACTACGATGACAAATTGCAATAGTTCTGACCCACTTCACCAAAGAAAGCCTCCCAAATATCTTCTAATAATCAAATGCATGGTAAGTCCGGAGCCCACAACACACAAGGAATGCTTTTCCTGCTATGTTTCAACTTGCAGGAATAGCCTGTGTTTCAGGACTCAGCTGGAGACACCTTGAACACTTGCATCTTCTCTCTGTTACAGGATGGCTTTTTTTTTTAGGTTAATTCCAGTTTTATTTTATTTCATTATTTTAAAAATTTTTTATTGAAGTGTAGTTGATTTACAATGTTAGTTTCAGGTGTAGAGCAAAGTGATTCAGTTATACATATACATGCATATATATTTTTTCTTTTCAGATTCTTTTCCATTTTATGTTATTAAAAGAAATTGAATATTGTTCCCTGTGCTATACGGTAGGACCTTGTTGTTTATCTATTTCATATATAGTCATGTGTGTCTGTTAATTCCCAGTCTGTAATTTGTCCCTCCCTGCCCTTTCCCCTTTGGTAACCATAGTTTATTTTCTATGTCTGTGAGTCTGTTTTTGGTTTGTAAATAGAATTTGTATCATTTTTTTTAAGAATCCACATATGTCATATCATATGATATTTGTCTTTCTCTCTCTGACTCGTTTCACTCAATATGATAATCTCTAGGTCCACAGGATGGCTTTTTCCCACCTTTTTAAAAAAACTGAAGTATAGTCAGTTTACAGTGTTGCACCGATTTCTGGTACAGCACAATGTTTCAGTCATACATATACGTACATATATTCTACAGGATGGCTTTTGATGAGAATCTTCACCAAAGAACGACCTAGTAACATTAGTTTTCTCAGGTGATGTGATTCCAATCAGATCTCCCCACTGTTTCCTTGTCAATTTTCAGTGGAATAACCACTTACATGGAAATCTGTACCAATTCTGGAATCTTTTTCCCGATTGTCTCATAAATGTCATACTTAAAAAATCTGAAGTATAGCTGATTTACAATGTTGTGTTAGTTTCTTGGGTATAGCATAGTGATTCTGTTTGTCATATTCTTTTTCATTATAGGTTGTTACGAGCTATTGAATATAGTTCCCTGTGCTATACACTTGTTGTCTATCTATTCTGTATATAATAATTTGTATCTGCTAATCCCAAACTCCCAATTTACCCACCCCCCAACCTGGAATTTCTCTGACATGCTCTCTGATAGCTATCTCTAACCACTTGGACCCTTTAAGCCCATAATTCCTCCTTGAGTTTCCACCTTAGCCTTCTCTTTGTGGGTGATCTACTTCTTATACTAGATTCTCATCTTCACCGAATTCCATTCCATCATCATATGACCATCTGCTTGTGGCTGATTTGTTACTGTGTCCTTCTCTCTGTTTTTTCAAGTATCGCCCACGAGTCTGGGGGCCTCGGATCCTGGTGCTGGTGGTGATGCAGCAGCCGTGGAACCACCTCCTTTCGAGCTCCCCAGGCAGATGATGAGGTTTCTTCTGATTCTGAAGGTGGCTGGGAATTCATTGCCTAATGACTAACTTCCTCTTTTGTAATGTGGTAGGAGGGGGAGCAAGGCAAAAAACCCAACCTCTAAACTCCCTCTGGGGCTGTAATAAGATGTGTTTACAGAGGAACAATTTTAGAACACCAAACCATGCCAAACAAAACGCCAGGACTGAAGTTTTAGATTTTCCCTTGTTCACTCATCTGGAAAAGTAAGTGGTGGTGGTGGCGGCTGGTGGGGCCAGGGTGGCCCCAGTTAACATCAAGAACACGTGACTTCTCCTAGTCTGTATTTCTGGTTAGTCCTGCTGGAATGTACACACGCCTCTTACTGATCCAGAACAAATGTAACACCCTCCTAAGCCCTCATTTGCTTAATCATTTTAGGAAATCTGGGCCCTGGATGAGCACTGGCCGCTCTAAGCCTCAACCACAGGAAGTGTCAGCTGGAGAGACTGCTTTCCAGGGGCCATTACTCAGGGAATACTTGCCTGAACCAAATGGAAACCATCTGGCCAAGTGACTTTATTGTCATGAGCTAATGACTCTGTATATTCTCACAGAGATTTAAAGGGCCAGGTTTGGAAAAAAATTTTAAAAGGGGCATGTTAATCCATTTAAGCCATCTTTTACTTATTTCAGTTTGAGGAAGATATTTTAAATCAAATTAAAAGTGGTCATTTTCCTTTTTATATATACTCTGCCCTTCAATATTGTTGTTTTTCAAAAGTGCGTCTGACCGTTTTTAAGCCAAATAGTAAGATAATGATGATAAAAATGTTAAGAAAAAGTAGGCATCTTTCCAATCCCATGAGTAACTTTCCACCCAAAGCATTTCTGGCAGAGGATTTCATTTTCTATAGTAACAACATTTTAGACAGTCTGGAAGCAGCCTAGATTACTTCATGTAATAGTAATAATAACTATCAGTTATTAAGCACAGAACACGTGCCTGGATAAATGCATGTGCTAAGTACTTTACGTGAGATGTATTTCATTGAATCCATACACTGTTAGTGCAGGGCAGTTCTTGATTTTATTTTACTGATAAAGAAACTACAGCTCGGAGGAACAAGTAACATGCCTCAGGCACGATGGGTGAAAAGTAGGAATATGGGGCTTGAATCACAGTCTGTCTGAGTCTAAACACGTTCTCCGCCTGCCACGCACAGTATAGAAAACTGTGCTGAGTTTTTCTTGACTCCGAACCCTCAGGGAGTTAAAAATAAATCCTAAACTTGTGAAATCATCACTCACATGGAACTCAAAGTCAAACACAAACTTATTCAGCTCTGGTCCTTTAAAAACAAATTATTATTCTGGAGAATCTGGCTTGTAATCAGATGATTTGGGTTTAACTGTCAGGAATAATGCTCTTTGCATATGTAAATGACCGTTACAGCCAGGCCTGTCCAAGAGGAATTTTAGAAAGACAAGTCTTTCTGTTCACATTAGACTCCTCCTAGTGCTTTGGCTTCCTCTCTGCCTTTGGTGGGTGCCAGGCTTCTGCTCAGCCGGAATTCAGAAAACCCATCAACTTGAACATCCAATCAATTGAAACAAAATAAAATACAAAACCCATAAAAAAGAGCTCCCTTACGGCCAGAAGTGTTTCAGTTATAGTTTATAATAGTCTGGACTCTTTCAGGTCTCATGACAAGTACCCAACTCACATTAACCTAAAGAAAAAGGCTAATTCCAAGGCTCACCCAGCTGGGGAGGGTCTCACTTCTCCACAAGACTGTTGTGACTTCAGACACTGGACACACTTCCGGGAACACAGTTCTGACCGTCTGGCTATAAATTTAGGGGTTTCCATGGCTCTCTCAGGTTTGATAATTTGCTAAAATGATTCACGGGACTCAAGGAAGGACTATTCTTACGGTCACAGCCCTGCCATACAGGGGGCGCCCAGGGAGAGGCCCTGGAGGGATGCGGCACTTTGGCGCCCTCTGCTGGTGGGTGCGGTGCATATCCTCCTGACACCCCACTGCGCTCACCAGCCAGGGCTCTGCTGAGCCTCGGTGTCTAGAGGTTATTGGGGTTTCACTACAGGGCCACAATTTTTTAAAAAATTTATTGAAGGTAGACAATTTACAGCATTGTGTTAATTTCTGGTGTACAGCATAGTGATTCATATATATATTCGTTTACATATTCTTTCTCATTCTGGGCCATTAGGAAGTATTGAATGTAGTTCCCTGTGCTATGCGGGAGGACCGTGCTTTTAACCTATTTTGCATATGGTAGTTATATCTGCAAACCCCAAACTCCCAATTTATCTCTCCACTCCCCGCATTCTCCACTGATAACCATAAATTTGTTTTATGTCTGTGAGTTTGTCTCTGTTTTGTAAATGAATTCATTTGTATCCTTAATTTTTTTTTAAGATTCTACATATAAGTGATATCATATGGTATGTTTCTTTCTATTTCTAGCTTACTACACTTAGTATAACAATCTCCAGGTCCGTCCATGTTGCTGCAAATGGCATTATTTCATTCTTTTTTATGCCTTAGTAATATTTCATTATATGTCTATACCACATCTTCTTTATTCAATCATCTGTGGAAGCATTTTGGTTGCTTCCACATCTTGGCTGTTGTATATAGATCTTCCATGAGCACTGGGGTGCATGTACCTTTCCAAATCAGAGTTTTCTCTTGATATATGCCCAGGAGTGGGATTGCTGGATCATATGGTAAGTCGATTGTCAGTTTTTTAAGGAATCGTCATACTATTTTCCATAATGGCAGCACCAAACTGCACTCCCACCAGTAGCATAGGAGGGTTCCCTTTTCTCCACACCCTCTCCAGCATTTATCTTTTATGGACTTTTTAATGATAGCCATTCTCAGTGGTGTGAGGTGATACTTCATTGTAGTTTTGATTTGCATTTCTTTGTTAGTTAGTGATATTGAGCATTTTTTCATGTGCCTATTGGCCATTTGTATGTTTTCATTGGAGAAATGTTTGTTTAGGTCTTCTGCCCATTTTTTTACAGCCAGGATTGATTAAATCATCAGCCACATGATTCAACTCAATCTCCTGTTGCCCTCTGCTCCCCAGAGGTCAGGCTGGCCCAAACTTCCAACTCCCTAATCATGAGGTTGATCTTTCTGGTGACCAGGTCCCACCCTGGAGCTGTCAGGGAACCACCACAGTCAAGCTGTTAACATAACAAAGACACTCCTGTCACTCAGGAAGTTCCAAGGGATTTAGCAGCTCAGTGCCTGGAACCCAGGACAGAAACTGGACCAGCTCTTTGTTAGAACTGAGGCTGAAGGAGCAGTGAGAGATGGGGGAGCCTCATGGTGGCTCCTGAAGTCTCAGCTTCCAACGGAGTAAGTTACTTTTAGTCACATTTCCTGGGCTCACATCAGTCAGGTGGCCCAGTATGACATCACTGAAGAGGGGAGATATAAACCTCCCACAGTGAGGGGCAGCCAGTATTTTGGACAGACAGTAACAACAGAAAGGTAAATCTGTATCACTGAAATGGAAGTCTGTTAGTTTGATTAATCTTTTCAAAACTCTACAAGTTTTCTTCTGGGTGGGGAAGGAGAACTTAGACTAAGTGCCTATAACACGGCAGTCGCTTGGTCTATACGCTGTATCATACAAGTATCACCCTTAGATGAGGCAGGGTGTGCGTTATGATGACCACTTTGCAGATATGGAACCGAATCTCAGGGACAACTCACCACACAATTATTGATTAACTCAGATGCAAATCGTGGTCTGTCCAGATTCTAAAGTCTCTTCCTGGAGGCTTGTTAGACGCAGAATCTCAGGGCCCCTCCCCCCACCCTAATCTGCTGAGTCAGAATCTGCATTTTAACAAGATTCTCAGGTGATCAGTATGCTTGGTAACATTTGGAATTAGGTTATATAGAGATTCCAGAAGCTATTTGAGTCTCCCTCCTCCATTTCCCCCCCAGTCTGTTTTACATCCTCAATCTGTTAAAATAACCAAAATAAATCTGTTTAGTTATTATCACCCTCCAAGACTTCACAAACATGGTCTTGTTTAAGCCGCACAGCCACCGCACAGTGGCAATGCTGTCTATCACCCCCACCTCACAGGTAAGGAAGGTGGCTCCTGGGGAAGTCAGAGTGCTAGCTGGGAAAGGTACTTACTTCCTCGCAGGTGAAATGTCAGTTCAAAGTGGTATAAAACACTGCTTCTTTTGACTTTCCTTTTAACTAATATTTAATCATAAAAAGCTGATAGTAGTGCTAATAAAGAAAACTGTGGCTATTTGTTGAGTGCTCATAATTTGCTGAGCACTACACTGCCTTGCCTTATCAAATATGTAAATGTGTAAAAGTGTTATGTAAATGAAATTCATTCTCTGACAAGTAGACAAATCATGAAAGCATTTGGCTTGTTTATCACACACCAATGGGTGAAAAGAAGAAATGATAACTGTGATTCACCCCTATCAGTAGGACCATCTGACCATCAGCAATGACTCGGTCTGGTGTGGGGCTCCCTCCAAGGGACATTTGGAACCACATGGGGGCCCTCTTGGTTGTCACATGAATGAGAGGTACAAGTGGCACTTAGAGCCTTGGAATCAGGGAGGCTAAATGCTCTGCCAAGGATGGGACTCCAGCACAACCAAATATCGTCCCTCCCCAAATGCCGGTGGTTCTCCTTGAGGAGCCCAGGCCTCTGCCACAGCGTTTGTATTTATAAAACGAGGTTCAACCTCGGAGAGAACTGTGCTGATTACTTCCATTGCCAGAGGCTTAACACATTCCACTCCCAAACTGTTGTGATAAACTCACCAGGACACAGATGTACTGAAAGCCCAGGGGCTTTGAGGCCGTCAGAACTCCCTTCATGCTCAGAGGGGAGAAAGCTCTTCTCCCCTAACTAGAATTCCACCACTGCGCTCAGACCAGAGATTTCCCCCTCGTCGCCATCCTGGCTGATGTTGGGGAAACAGGGCGGCTTCTAATTCCTGATTGTGAGGCTGGGAGCCCACGGAGGCAGGTTTTATTAGTGGGTGGGGTTATGAGCCTGAATTCACCCTTCCTCCCTCACCTCCTGCTGTAGGAGGGCTGGCCCCAGCCACAGGCTAAACGGCAAAGTCAGGAATGGGGCCCGGGGCAGCTGAAAGTGATGGATCTGGGGGGGGGGGGGGTAGTTCTGCGGTGGCTCCTGGAACACAGGCGATTCTGACTGGCCTTTCCTGGTGCTGCAGTAGTTCCAATTATATGCAGATAGCTTAGGGGGGTCCCTGGAGAAAGAGAGGCAGGAATGAGGAGCTATTTTCTGATCTAAGCCTGGCTACAATGCTTGCCCTTGAACAGGCCCCAGTAATTAACGATCTTAAGGGAACAAAGAAATGCAGGAGCAGAGAAGAGGCGGCCAACCATGGTGCGGGGCTAAGGCAGAGTCCCATTTCCTCCTCACGGGCTAGACAGGTTAATACATGTTTGAGCTCTGCAGGAACGGAGGCCCCCACTCAGGTGGTGGATGAAATGGTGAGGCTGACCTTCCTGACTTCAATCAGCTAAACCGTTGACTTTTGCCCCCAATGTTATGCTGAATTCTCCTCTGCTCAAGCCCCTTCATGAATATGCATGTACCCTTAACTTAAAACTTCCCCAATTTTGCTGCTCTGGGAGACTCTGATTTGGTAAAGATTCTGGGTGTTTTCCTTATTTGCTGTAAGTAGTGATAAATCCATTCATCTCCTGAGCTTTGGCTTGGCTGAGTCTTTTGGCTTGACACCCACCAATAGGTTTTTTCTTTTATGTATGGGAAAAACATACATCATAAAAAGATGACTGTTAATCACAAAGAACAGGTATCTCCAGTGAATGATTTTGGTGCTTTTTCTAAGAATGGGAAGATGCACAAATCTGGGGTCATTGAACATCTTCCTTTGCTATGGAGCCTAACTACGTAGGGACCGGTATATTCAAGCACAGAATGCTTCCTGGCCTTTTCGGTCCCGAATTCCCCTCCAGGTGCACTGCACGTGGGTGACTGCAGTGACTAATGGCTTGATCCTGGAACGGCAAGCAACATTTTAAAATTTACAACCCAAAGTAGTATTTTGAGGAAAAAAATGTGGTTTTTGGTAGCTTCCCTGGGAAGGTGGGCTGCTCTGTCTCTGGCAAGAATATAAATCAGGCTCCTAAATTTCCCCAACACTTCCAACTGTGCCATCTGCCTGTCTGGGATCGAAAGCGTATGTATTTTCCTTCACTGAACAACACAGATGACTGGCAGTTTAGTCATTTGTCACTACGGATTGACTGCAATTCAGCCCTTGCCAGAAGTTTGCTTGTGACAGCTGATAAGAGAGGGAAAGAGAAAGGAAAAATATGAAAAAAAATTGGGGGGAGGGGGAAGGTTATAGCTTAGTGTTAGAGCACATGCTTAGCATGCATGAGGTCGTGGGTTCAATCCCCAGTACTTCCATTAAAAAATAAATAAATAAACCTAATTACCTCCCAACAACAGACAAATAAAGGACCTTATTTAAAAAAAAAGATTTGGGGATATTATGTTTATCTGTTCTTCTAGGGTCTCTAAGTTACGGGACTGTATTATGTTAGGTGACCAGAGAATGTTCTTGACTGTGTGTGTGTGTGTGTGTGTGTGTGTGTGCACACGCGTGTAATCACAGTTCCTTTCAAAATGTCTTTATAAAAGTAACAAGACAATGCTGTTAGGCTAATCTACCATTTTACTAATTTCTAGGACTGCTTTAATTGACCTTGCCGAAATAACAGGTGTCCCTTTATTTTCTTGCTATTTAGGGTCTGTTTCACAAAATTGGACGTTTGATGGGGAAAGACTTTCATTTCAGAGACAGAAGGCTGGTTCTTCAGTCAAGGTACACAAATGTCCAGGCTTTCATAGTATTTGAATAATTATCTACTATATTGTCCACTGTATTTATACAGGCATCTCTTTGAGAAGTTCCTGCTGGAGTCTAGGTCTAGTTCACCTTTATGGGAGAATTTATGTGCCTTATTCTATTTCGAAGTGGGACCTCTTATGAAATATCTTTGCCTTATTGTTTTGGTTACCAGAAAGCTCATGGCCAAGTAAGTACTTGACTGCACTGCTTAATTAATTCCAGATGCTAAGAATACATATTATTCTTTAAAATATTACATTTTAATTGTCAGTTTGTGTCTTAATATTTTGTAAGTTATCTAAAACACCCTCTCCCACTTAATTTTTTTTGGCAATAGGCATAGAATTACCCCACAGATTACTTGCTAACTGCCAAGGGCAAAAAAGTCTAAAATGGAGAGATGTGGCTTTTACCACCCCAGTACAGCGATCAATTGTACAGTCACTAATAGGACAATCAGGCATTGCGTGCCTTCTGAGGAATGCAATATGATGTGCATGTTACCTCATGCCAAAAATGTTAACTTGAACATAATCAAGTCTTTAGGTCTCACTTCCAGTTCCTTGAACTAGAAGGGATGGAGAAACAAAAATTAAACAATATCATGAAGAAACAAAGTCAAATCTAGAGTGTGGGAGATTGCACAATACAACTGTCCAGGGCTCTTAAAAAGCTAAGTTTCATGAAAATAATCAGGAAGGTAGAGTCAGTCCTAGAGTCAAAGAGATGGGAGGAGGTACAGAAACTAGATCAATAGTCATTATTTTTAGGCACATGAAACAGTGCAGCCACTTTGGAAAATAGTTAACAAGTTAAATGTTAATTTACTATGTGAGCCAGCAATTCCCCTGTTAGGTATCTTCTACCCAAGAGTAACTATATTTCCGCACAAGGACTTGTATGTGAATGTTCATAGCAGCAAAGCCCCAAACTGGAAACAATCGAAATGTTCATCAACTGTTAAGGGGATTAAAAAAAAATGTGATCTATCCATACAATGGAATATTACTCAGCCATTAAAGAGAATAACATTGATACATGTTATAACATGAATGAACATCAAAAACATGCTAAATAAAAGAAGCCGGATGCATAAGACCACACACTATATGATCCTATTGATATGAAACATCTGGAAAAGGCAAATCTAGAGAGACACCAGTAGATTAGTGGTTGTCAGGGGCTGAGGAGAGAAGTGAAGATTTACTACACATGGTTATAAGGGATTTTGGGACGTGAAAAAAAGTTCTGAAACTTGATTGTGGTCATGGTTTCACAGCTCAGTCAATTTACTGAAAATCATTGAATCGTACACTTATAATGAATGAATGTTATAGCACATAAATTGTACCTTAATAAAACTGATTTTAAAAGGAGTATGGCAGGAGTGATGTTGGGTGAGCCTATTCCTCGAGAGACCTTGCAGCTTTCCCCTTTTCCCTGCTGTAACCTCCCCAGAGACCGTCCTGGAGGAGAATGAGGTGCCCAGCCAACAGCTCGCATCACCCACTGCCCCCGGGAGTGAGGCCTTCTTGACGCTTCCAGCCCAGCCGACCTTCTTGGCGAGCGAGCTCAGGTGAGACCCACGGAGAAGACACCCAGCCCATCCATGAACCATGAGATGTAATAAATTTTTGTTTTTCACTAATTTTACATTTAAAGTACACATGTAAATAAAAATATATATTGGTGCAGTGATATGGCAAAAGATTAACAACTGTGTTTAAGTGATAGACATACGATTATTTATTGTGCTGTTTGTATTTTCTGTCTGTTTGAAAAATTCAAGACGAAAAGTTAAAATAGGCACCTGGGGGAAATCATTCCTGGAGAGGGGAATAGGCATGCGGGGCAGATACAAGCCCTTCCCTAAATTCATGTCTGCCTTTCCACCCAGGCAATTCTTGGACATTCAAAATAGGTCTTGAGTGAGGAGCCGCTGGGGAGCAGAAGGGATTCTAACTGGGGGAACGAGCTGATGCGGAGAGACAGAAACAAGACAGGCTTTGGCTCATCAGGGGCTTACTCACTTATTCATTCAACAAAAATTATCAGCATCTACTGTGTGCTTGGCACTGAGAAGGTGCTGTGGATTCAGCAGGGAGAAAATCAGCTAAAATTCCTGCCCAGCTGGTGCTTACCTTCTAGGAAGGAAGGCAGATAATAAGGAGCAGGCATGGATGGAATATCAGATAATCAGGAGTGGATCCAGGTTTTGTGAGGTTATACAAAGTTGGAGCATTCATTACGAAAATAAAGGAGTCCGTGAACGTGCGCAGTTCTGACGCTGATGCTTCATCAGCTCCGTGATCAATCTGCTCAGGTGTGTTCATGTGGGTTTCTCCAGAAGAAGAACCAGGACGAGGATTGGACTGTACGTGGTCGATGTGGGAAATAATTCCAGGAAACAGTGGTGGTGAAGGGGGTCATGAAACAGAGAAGAAAATTAAGTCGAAAAATGTGGTCATTCCGACCCGGGGAACTGGGAAACGGCACAGAGCACGCAGCTCAGACTCACTCACTGGGAGGGCAAGGAGCCTGGGGTGTATCTGTGTCCACGACCTCCTGTCAGTCACTGCTTGGAGCTGGCTCCCAGGGGCGTCATTTCTGGGCACTTCAGGGGAGCAGAGTGGGTACTAACCCTTGGAAATGGGACTGGGGTGCATCGAAGTACGAAGAGGGAGAAGATATGGACCCTGCCCTGGGACCACGCTAGAGTCCACTACCTGCACCACTGTGACCCATTCATGCGCACATTAGGTCCATGGCATCCTGTCGCCAGTTCCTCCAGGCTGGCCAGTCAAAATTTCTAAAGGACTCACACCAGGATGGCTGGAAGCTGATGATAGAGCTCCCTCTGCTGGTCCCCGAACTGCAACTAATATTCACCGCCTTCCTCACTGCCTCCCATTCTTGAGTCCCCTCCCCCTTGGCTCACCTTTCTGCAGGTCTAGGCTGTTTTCCCAGGGGGAAACCCAGACCCTTTCCTGGAGGGGTCTGAACCTTTAATTCCTGTGTGCTTCCCAGGTGTGGCCGTTGTGTGTGTAAACAACCAGTAGCCTGGTGAGTCCCTGAGTTCCAGGCATACTCTCCCCTGCCCCGATTGTGTAGCAGCGATCTTACTTCCTCACCCTGGGTGACTTACCTCCACCAACAGGCTAACTCCACTCTGCTTTTGGTCCACCAGCAGGAGAAGCCCCAAACGGCAGTCAAAGCTTTAAGTTCTGTGGAACTCTCGCTTAGTCTCCGAGTACAAGTGTACCTGTGATCGAGGAGAGCCCGAAACCACGCAGTTAAGGACCACGTCCACTCTTTGGTTCCAGGACCTGCATGTTCTGCCTAACAGAGCCACAGCACCGCATCACGGCCAGTGGTTCAAAGCGATTTTACCCTCTCCACATGAATGGAGAAACAATACTGCAAACGCCCAGCAGATGAAGACAGGCTGTTGAAAAGGAACAAAGCCCAGGCTTTGACTTCCACAAATGCCAGGTGAGGACAGATCAATGCCAATACTCCTTGTAGAGAAAAGTGTGCAATTAGAGAATTTCATGCTTGGCCAGATTGTTTTCTGTTTGGGAAGATTAAAAGAAAGATGCTGTTATTACATGTGCAAAAATCCTGATAAAGCATTTGTGTTAAAAAGAAATTACTTAGACATATAACCCAGTTCACCAAGAGACAAACCAACATTTAAAATTTAAGAATTGAGATATCATGGCATAAAGAACTGGTCATAAACTTCAAAACCAGTTAAAGTTAGACTGTAGGACCAAATGCTAACTTTATTGAAAACACCGAAGAAGACCTAAATAAATGGAGAGAGAGAGAGCACATTTAGAGATGAAAAAACTATGTATTTTTCCCACCTCATTAGCAACTGTTCTGTTGATAGACACTCAGTTTGCTTTCTTAATACAAATCAGACTAAAGTGAATATTCTTGTACATTTCTTCTTATGCACATAGGCTAAGTTTCTCTAATCTATGTACTTTCAAGTGGAATTTCTGATTCAAAAGACATTCTTATATTCAGTTTCATGAGATGTTCCCGAATCAATCTCTAAAGTGGTTGTATGAATTCTCCTCCCTCAAGCAGAACCCCAAAGTCCTTGTTTCACATTCTTGCCAATACTTAGGTCTTTAGGTGTTTCTGCCCTAAAGACTATAAATGGAAGCTTCCCACGACCCCCAGTTTGGGTTTGATTAATTTGCTAGAGGCGCACAGAACTCAGGAAAACAGTTTACTTGTTGCTTACCAGTTTACTATGAAAGGAATGATAAAGGATACAGATGAACATCCAGATGGAAGAGACGCACTGGGCAAGGCATATGGGAAGGAGCAAGGAGCTCCCATGCTCTCTCTGAGCGTGTTTCTCCCCCGAACCTCCACATTTCACTGGAAGCTCTCAGAACTCTGTACCTTTGGGGGGTTTATGGAGGCTTAATCATATAGGCACGATCCATCATTAACTCCATCTCCAGCCGCTCTGCCCTTCCGGGAGGATGGGAGGTGGAGTTGAAAGTTCCAAGCTTCTAATCTTGACTTGGTCTTTCTGGTGACCAGCCCCCATTGTGATGCCATCCAGAAGCCCATCAGCAGTTGCCTCTTTAGAGCACAAGACACCACTGTCTACAGATAATAAATGCTGGAGTAGGTGTGGAGAAAAGGGAGCCCTCCTACCCTGTTCACGGGAATGTAAACTGGTGCAGCCCCTATGAAAAACAGCATGGAGTTTCCTTAAAAACTAAAAATAGACTTACCATATGATACAGCAATTCCACTCCTGGGCATGTATCTGTAAAAGATGAAAACTCTAATTCAAAAAGAAACATGAACCCCAATGTTCATGGCAGCACTATTTACAATAGCCAAGACATGGAAGCCACCTAAATGTCCATTGACAGACGACTGGATGAAGAAGAAGTGGGCCACAGGAAGGGCCCATCTGATTAGGTCAGACCCACCCAGGAAGATTCTCCTTTTGATTAACTCAAAGTCAGCTGATAGGGGAACTTAATTACATCTGCAAAATCCCTTCTGCCACGTGATGTAGGATAATCATGGGAGTAACTGTCCCACCACAGTCACAAGTCACAGCCACACCCAAGGGGAGGAGCTGTATGGTGTATACAACAGGTGGCAAGAATCTTGGGGCCACCTTAATTCTACTTATAACATTTCTTCTCACTGCTTAACCCACAATCAATTTTCTGTCTGTCGCATTAACACATTTGTATTTAGAACCTGAGGAATTTCATACTGGACTTTCCTTTCTGTTACCCTCTGGGACCTTTGGGAAAGGGCAGAATGGAAGATCAGAGCAACAGTATTTGGGAAGAACCTCCTGCCACCAACCCCCCCAGCCCCCGAGTTATGGAGGATCAGGATAAAGCCAACGAACTCTGCGTCTTCTTTTCAGGGTGGGACTGACAGCTGGAGCCAATGACACATCTTGTGTCCAACATTTGGTTGCCCTATTAATCATGCAGATGAATAACTTTTCATTAGGTTTTCTTATTCAAAAACTGAAGATGTCTTCATTCTCTTTAGGGTCTCTGGCAAATTAGATTTCTGAGTCATTTTATAAAGATTTAAATTAGTTATTTTTAATGATGACTGGAAGAAGGAAGAGAAATTATCAATAATAGAAGTTTTAATGGGAAAAGTAATTTCCGTATTCTTTTCAGGGAGGACTTTTGGGCAAAAGCTATTCATAGAGTCAGCATGATTATTACTTTCAGTATGAACCTGAGTTAGAAGAAGAAAGATTTGCTGAAATTTGTGTTTGAGAGTCACATACCTGAGGCACAGGGAGGGTTCAATGTATTTGTAATACTGTAAATTATGCATTTGATTAACATTTTTTGGTGATTCATTTTCCCACTTATTAATTTAATCAATACAATTTTTCACAGTGAGATTTAATATTGTGAGTAATAGAGTGGTGGTAAGAATGAGGCAGACCTGTACATCTGGGTAAAGTGAGAACACCTTCATTTTCATAACTTAGAGCATTATCCTTTACACAGAGAGACTGAACTAAATGCCAAGCTTCCTGTATTTGCTCAGAGAGTTTCTCAGGATGGTTTGTTTGTTAAAGAGGAAACATTTTGTGTTTGGCTGAAAGTAGCAATTGAGGGGAAAAAACTCAGGAAACTTTTAGGAACTGAACTGGTTTCACGCTTCTAAGAATTTATAAATGAACTGTGCAAATGAAAAAAAATGGTTCTAAAGATTATTCCACATATACCTGAGATCATACCATGTTGTCTTTCTCCGTCTGACTTATTTCACTTAGTATAATGCCCTCAAGTTTCATCCATGTTGTCAGAAATGGCAGGGTTTCCCTCTTTCTTTTGCAGCCAAATTTTATATATATTTTATATATAATTAGCATTAGCTGTAGTAATTACAGTTTTGTAGGTTAGGCTGCAGGATCTGATTTTTATTAAGGTTGATTTCTTAAATTATTTTTGAACACTCTGGGCTTGTTATTCCATCCGAAAGCAATATACCATTAAAAAACACACACACTCAGATGTAAGAAAAACAGCCTCGCTGTAGAATTCTATTCCGTGTCTCTAACCTTCCGTCAAGGCCTCTCTGCTTTACATATTTGTGGTGAAAAGGTATCCTTAGCAACCAAGATCATTGGCTTGTTATATAAAAGAGACCCCAGACCGTTCTTGTAACATCTGAAGGTTCAGTGGCTCAACGCTGGGTTTGCTTTTCCTTTCCAAAGATAATAAGCACCCAGATGGCAAGATCTGACAGCAAAGGAGCACGGCCCCAGCATTTGAATACAAAGTGGGATGTGCTTCAGGCCACGTGCCCGCGTGCCTGGTGGCCTCCCCTTCTCCGCCCTCTCTTCTAGTCTTTCATCAGACGCTCTTCTAGCAAGGCTGCCCAGCCAAGGAAGTCTGGCATTTCATGATGACCCAGGGGAGGGAAAATGTGCTAATGGAGCATTTAAAAATTCAAAATGAAAACAGTTGAGTTCCACCTGACAGCAAACTGTGAATTTGCACAAACCGTCATTATTGAAAAAAGAAGGCTGATGAGGAAAAAAAGAATGACGCGCCCCCAAGATGACCCTATTTGGGCACATTTGAGAAGTAATACTGTGGATCCTGTTTACTAATTTTTTATTCTGAAGTTGGTGATTTCCCCAGTCAGAGGAAGAAATGCTTCTATGGTGGTTCACACTAGGTTGGGGAAAATTCTCAGAAAGAAAGTATTACCATCGAAATTCCTTTGAGACAATAAACGTCCTTCCTCTTTTCTCCTGAAGGAAACAGCAGCAAATGCCCCGATTTGAGGCCATGAAAGGAGCAGGGTCTTCAATGTTAGTTAATTCCCAATAGGTCAGAGCCAGCTGCTAATTCTGTGAACAAGAAAAGTGGGAGAGGGAGGTCGTGAGAAAGACACAACCCTTCCTTTTTTTAGCTCTCCTACCTTGATAGTCATTTTCTGCCTCTGTTTTGGTTCTCTTTAGCTCTTGTCCAGCTACAGAAAAATTTCCTAGAATTGGCCATTCACCCTTATAGGAGAAACCTCTGCACTGACGAGATATTTTCACCTTTTCTTGGCTGCCTGGCCATTAAGTGCCATGTAAGTGACAGTTGAGACAATGCTCTGTGTTTCTGCCCTACCCCTTCCCTGGTGGAATAAGGCTGAGCAGCTTGGGGGAGTCTCACTCTGGACAAGGCTACCCAGGCCCACAGGGGACACTGTGTTCCTTCACAAAATGCAGAAATAAAGAATTAGCCCAGGTTGTGCAAAGGATGGTCTCAGAACTCTCCTCTTGTGGGATTCAGATCTGGTTTCATAATCATCCAGTTTCTGAAAACTCGGGGTGACTTTCAACACAAGGCATGTGGGCATAATTAAATAATTGTTGGAATTACTATCTGAGGTGTCACACGCCCAGGGAAAGCGGGAGACACTCTGCAGCGTATCACTCACACCCATGGTTTTTGTTCTTTAAACCATGACACGAGGGTTTCCTTCTTACTAATGAGTCCCCCTCAAGCTACTAACTCAAGCAGTTCTATTACCTTTCTTTCTGAAATGACCAAATTCACTCTTACATTAATTGAATAAGTTATCTTTATGGTTTCTCTCCCTTAGAGAACAGCAAACTTATTTCATGTGGAATAGAATGCATGTACCACACAAAAGATAAGGTGCCTAAAGCAAGGATGTTTGTGGACTTGGGACATAGCAACCAGTGGAGGCTCCTTCAGGATTAATCCCTCAACAAGCAATCAGTCCTCAAGGGGGATGGTAGTCGCTTTAAAAAAGTGTTATTTTGCCTTATATCAAAAGAACGTGAGCCCAAGTAAACACACAGCACAAGAACAAGGATGTTCAAGTTCAAAGTTGGAATTCTATTAACAGCCAAGTAAACTGGGGGAAAAAATCTGATTTTCTCTTTCCTAACCACGATCAAATGCTCTTTTGGCTCAAGACACTAACTTTGGTAAACAGATAAATGTCATGTTTCTGTTTCATTTTTACATTCTTCTTTCTGTCTCCTTGAGGGTTCCTGTGAAATGGTGCACTTCAAGTCACTCCTGTCAATTCCTGTTTTGTCTCCTTTTACTTAGGCAGTAGTTGGGGGGTGGGGGTGGAGGGGAGTGCAATTTAAATAACAGATAAATAAAGTGAAAGATATGAAAACTGAAGTTTCTGCTCTAAAGTGTTTCTGGTCTCCGTTGACTTTATAGTAGATGCGTCCTATTTGCTCGGAGGATTTCCTGTAATATTGTAGAAATCTTTTCAGGACCCTGTCTGGGTCCCTAGCTCTTAAAGAAAGATTTTTATGTCAGAAACGCGAAGAACGGTAATTTTGGCAGCGAGAAAGTCCCCCGAGAGGACCACTAGGTGGCGGTGCTGCACCGCGCTGCGCTTCAGCGCGGCGAGCGTCTCCGTGGAGAGAAGGCTGATCCCGGGAGCGTTAGCTCAGCCCAAGCGGAGGTGCTCCTTGTAGATAGTATGTCGGGCAGCCGAATTTTCTGCTAAGTTTTGTTAAGGCTGTGATTTGTTATATCAACACACCGTTGGTTGTCTGTCTAAAGGCCGGGATGGCTTTTTTGGAAAAAGTGGAAAGCAAATGTAAGGGCAAAATTCAGAATCTGTCAAGATTATAGGTAAAATTTTACATTTTACATTAATTTATGGTTTCTGCTGGGTGATTAAAATTTTCCTGAGACTGAAGACTTTTCACGACTGACTGGAAAAGTAAAGAGATGGCGGTGGGGGTGGTGGGAGGGCCACTCAGGGTCCTGAAGAAGGAGGCAGAAGTTTGCTGGTGAGGCACCAGTCTGCTCTCTGGGGCAGCTTGAGAGATTTCGACCCCGAAGGTCCCTTCCAAATCCTAACAGTCTATGAATATCTGATTTTAAGCAGTTGCAAAAATGTAAGAGGTCCTGAAAGCCATTTCATTTGGTACGAATTTACTATAAAGGCTTATGAATATTTATAATATGGTATAAACGTGAATAGTACTCTTGTTTTAAAGTCAGAAGTGATGTTCATTCCTGGGGTTCCGAGACGTGGAATGAAAACGCTGACGTTTCCCTTAAGGAGATCACGGAATTGTCCGTGACGCTGTTGTCTTAGTGCTTCATCTTGGCTCTGAACGTTTTAGAAACCGCCGCCCAATGTGCGCTACATTTAAGACTGTATTAGGAAGTCATGCAGAGAAGGACAAGTACTGTGCGTTTCCACCCATACGTGGAATCTTAAAAAGCCCAGGGGGAGGGGATAGCTCAGTGGTAAAGTGCCTGCCTAGCATGCACAGGGTCCTGAGTTCAGTACCTTCACTTAAAAAAAAGTAAATAAACGAACAAACCTAATTACCTCTTCCTCTTAAAAAAAAGAGAAAAAGAAAAAAGGCATTCTAAAAAAGCCCAATTCACAGGAATAGGGAGTTGGAATGGTGGTTACTGGGGCTGGGGGGGTGGGAGAGATGGAGAGATGTCGGTTGAAGGACACAAACTTCCAGCTACAAGATGAATAATGTACAGCATGGTGACTATAATTATCAATACCGTATTGCATACTTGAAAGTTGTTGACACAGTAGTTCTTCAAGGTTATCATCACATACACACAAGACGGTAATTATGGAGAGGATGGAAGTGTTCACTAACCTTATTGTGGTATTCATTTCACAATATATACGTGTATCCAATCATCACAGTGGCACCGTAAACTTACAAATATGTCAGTAGTATGTCACTAAAGCTGAAAAAAATAAAATCACATTAGAATTTTTGAATCATACACCTGACATTAAAGAATTATATAAATTTTTTCCCTAGGGAGCATGATATATTTTACACGTATTATATATTCCCTTTGAATTAACTTATTCACTAGTTTTCTGTTAAATAATTTATTTATTGAGGGAACCAGTAATGGGCTCCGCCTTGAAGGAGATTACATTTTTCTGGTCAGACAAGGAATTGGGCAAGGAATTCCAAGAATGTGTGGTAAGTGATCTAAGTAGAGAAACGCAAGATTCTCTCGGAGAACACAGCAACAGAGATAAAAATGACTGTAGTAACTTCACAAGGAAAAACTGAATGTTAGATTAGATGGTGCAGGGATGTTTACAGAAAAAAATCATCTTTTAACAGAGAAAATAGAAAAAAAGCATTGTGTGTCTGTGTAAAATGCTTTCTTTTCTTTATGGAAACCTGGAGACCTGCAAAATTCTTTGACCACTTCAATCAGGGATACCATAGAAAAGATAAGACGAAATACTAAATAATACTAAATACTCAGGGAAAAATAAATACGAAGGGAATATTTTTCTTCTAGTTTTCACATCACATTAACAGTTGAATCTGGGGAAAAAAACCTTAAATATCAATAGGCTTTCTATTCTTTGTGAAACTTCTTTTTCCTCATTGTTATTCATCTCCTTCCTTTAGGAGAATTACGAACCCCTAATTAGAACTGCACAGTTGCCCGAAACTTGAAATTAAAAGGCAACAGTTTGCATTTGCAATATAGATCACTTCAGGTCAACGGCAACTTTTACTTACGCAAGAAATACACTGAAATCTGTCATTCATACTGTGAACAAAACAAGGGAGAAAATATTCCTGGGACCAGTGATTCATAGTTATTTTTGTTAGGGTGAAGGACCATCTCTTGAGAAGGACAACGGCTCCATGAACAAGTGCCACAGTGTGCTGGATGACACAAGTTACACTGGCAGCTGACGGAGGAGGAAGAAAGTTTTCTCTTTTTTTCACAAGGACAGGTTTGATGCAATTGCAATGTTACATTTATAATACCCTGCTCCTTGTTGGTGAGTAAGCTGATTTTAATGATGATCCTTTGTCAGAGATACATATATTCTGACAATGAACTCCTCTTTCCACTCTCCAAGTAGAGTGAAGTTTGATATTATTCTTTAGTAATATTTTCGGTGTTACTTCCGTAACTTGGGCTCCTTCTAAGTGCCACATCCAGTTCTGGCAACCAGAATGCATTGTGACCCTCTTCTCCCAGGGACAATTTTCAGGGTGTTTCTCTTGCATCAGAAAATGTTAGGGGAATCACTATGCTGTACACCAGAAACCAACACAATGTTGCATAAATCGACTATACCTCAATGAAAAAAAAATTGAATGAATAAAGAAAAGAGAAAATGTTAGGGGTGAGTATGGCTTTAAAGATCATCCGTTGAATCCCGTATTTTACAGGGTGGAATCCTGAATGACTGCTTACAGGTGAAAAATTAAATCTTGAGGACTTAGTTACATATTTCATAGGTCGTGGAGCTCCAACTGGGACTCAGAGAGGAGAAGCTAGGAGAGAGTTTGTAGGTGTGACGAGGCTACTCTGATAGCTGTGGACTGATCTTATTTAATTTTAGTCTGTACAATAATCTTATGTCACGGGCAAATCCTTATTTTTAGATGAAGAGATTAAGGCTAGAAAAGGGAGAGATACTAGTCCAAATCTGAGTTCGCTGGCTTTTCCCTCCCTTATCCTTCCCTCCTTCACTCGTTTAAAAATATCGAGAGGCTATCTGTGCCTGGCGCTGTGCTGGGGACACGAAGGTGTGCAAATAGAGGTGGATTCCAGGCTTAAGTCATTCATGGTTCAGCTGCAGAAACAGAATTAACTAGACAATCTCACAGAAAGATGTCAGATGTCACTGGCGAGGGCTATGAAGGACATGACAGGTCTTCTGTGCCACATCCCAATGTGAAAGCAAGTGGAGTAGTTCCCGCCAAGATAGTCCTCGAAGAGGCTTTGCTGGCTGAGTGCCAGCCTCTTGGAAACCCAGCTTGGGGAGAGGCTGGACCTGCTGGTGGTGTGAGAACAGAGGTGCTACCCTTTGACTAAGTTCTCTGGGGCTTCCTGGCCTTGCTTTCACACGGCTTCCTCTAGTGATTTTTCTTTCATTTTGACAATAGCTCTGTCAACAGATTTTTCTTTAAAAAAATTGTGGGGAAGTCTTTGCCTTGTGAAATTGTGCTCAGGAGGGTGACAGCTTGCTTCGCTTTCTCTCAGCCACACTTCTGAGTCTTGGTAAAAGTCCACGGAAACTGTGACATTGACAGTGATTGACACTATGCCTTTCTGTGGGTGAACAATTGTCCATCTGTCCGTCCATCCATCCATCCATCCTTCCACCCATTTTCATAGTGGTTTTTCCGTTTCTGATACACTTGCGTTCTAAGGAGGGTTTTGTCATTGATTGTAACTCTTTCAAATTTTGTTTGCTTATAAGGCAAACCAAAGAGAATACAGAAAATGAAATGACTTTGTCTTGACAAAACAGTGGAAGCCTGAATGAGTGCTGCTGTTTTTATTTCACTGCTGTCCTTATAAAGTTTGCACAACACAATTTTTTCTATTTTGGTGATAGCTTTCTAGATACATTTCATTGCAAATATGTGCACATACTTATTTGACTTTTATGAAAATGAAATCACACTCTATAAACATTTCTGTGGCCCTTTTTGCTCTTAGCGACACATCATGAACATTTTTAAGTTCAAATTAACAGCTCTTCATAATAGTTTCAGTTTCTGCTTGGCATCCGATTGTCAGAATGCGCCATAATTAATTAATCTCCTTTAGCTGGGGACAGTTTGGAATTTCTCTATTCTCAGAATTTGCTGCAACAAACATTCTTGCATGTTTAACTTTGTGCATTTGTCTACTAATTTCCTTCAGACAGATTTCCAGAAGTGGAATTGCTGTATCAAAGGTTTTTGACACACACTGCCAAGCTGTCATTTTTCATGAGTTTCTATCAGTTTATACTCCTACCAACAAAATGTGAGATATCTGTCTCTCCACTGATTCCTGCCATGATAACACTGAGCAAAGCAGTGAACATTTTTAACTATTGAGAACTTTTCCATGTATTATTGACAAGTTGCTTTCCTTGTTTTGTGAGTTGCCTGTCTATACCCGTCAGCCAATTCTGTCCTGAGGTTTTTATTATTTGATAAGGTCTCTTTATATAGACGGGACATTTCCCCAGTTTATTGTTTATATTTTGACTTGATAATGATGTTTTTGAGTTATAACATCATTTGATATAGTCAACTTTATTCACTTCCTCCTTTGTGGTTATTGTGTCTGTTGTCATACTGAGGAAAGACTTTCACGCTCCAAGTTTACTTTATATAGTTATTCTACATTCTTGTCCTAGTACTTTATTTGAAAATATATATATATACTTGGAACCTATTTTGGAATATCGTATGTGTTAAGAACATCATCTTTTGTTCCAAAGTAATTAGTAGGTTGTTAAAGAACCAGTAACAGACTATTTTATTATTCCCTCTGACGTGAAGTGTCATCTTTATCATATGCATAGACTCCCAATTCACGCATTGTGGCTTATCTCTCCATTATTCGGATTTAAATAATTATGTCCTCTGTAAAACTTTGAGCTTATTACTACGGCTTCTCTACATTTTTTTGCTAAGACTATTCTTAGGTATTATAATTTTTATGGTTATTTTTAGTGGGTTAGTTTCCATTTTATTTCCTACTGCTGATTGTTGATACATAGGAAAGCTATTAATTCTTATATACAAATTATTTTTTTGTCACCAAGTGCAAACTCAAGTAATGTGAGTGATGTGTCTACGACAAATTTTAAACTGTTAATATTAGTTAATATTTTAATTGAAGTGCCTTTGGAATCTTTTTTGCATGGATTATTTTTGTATTTACTAGATACATATTTAACAGGAAGAAAATGCGCTTTAAAAGATGAAACTGTTCCTTTACATCCATGTCGTAGGGAAGAGCAGCATTTATCTTAAAGGCAGACAGCTCTTTTCCTTAGGAAAAATCTTAGTGGATTTTTAGTCATGGAAAATGAAATAATAGGCACATTCCTAAATTCTGCTGCCACCTGAAGGGGAGGGAGGTGGGGAACCCCAAGGATGGGAAGACAAGAAACCATGGGGAGTAATGGCCTCAGTGAGGAGAGCAGAACCATGAAAATACAGCTGCTAGGAAATTCCTTGTAAGGGGAGATTGTTCCTTGTAAAGAACAGTGATATTTACTAGTAAATTGTAAGTCGATTCCTGTTCTGTGCCCTGTTGTGGTCTATTCAAGAACATACTATATTCATAGAAAATTTGAGATCGAGTAAGGCCAATGGATCAGCAAACGGTTGCCACTGAAAAGATAGTTTATTACTCACAGCTCCCAAGGGAAATGGGCGTGCTCTGCCATCTGGGGCCACGTGAGGAAGCACCAGGGTTGGTCATGAAGCAGAAGAAGGAAGAAGAACTGTGGATAAGAGTTTACTGCAGTTTCCTTGGAAAGAAACAGTGAAGGAGGGGTGTAGGGATGGATAGAGGGGCTGTCCCTTGTTGTCTGGGGGTGATTAGGGCAGGTGGATAATGGCCAAGAAAACGAGAGCCCTATAAAAAGGTGCTTGGGGGTATGGACTCTGTATTGGCTGGTTTGTATTTGAAAGGCATGCCCCCAAACAAAGGACTTCTCTGGAGGGGGCAGGGGTGTTGATGGAGGCAAGAAGCCAAGACAAGGTGACTCAAGCATATTACTGGGTTGTCCAGAACAAGGCATGTCCAGCATGTGCACATAGGGCAGATATTAAAGCATTAAGTTTACAGAAGCTAGAACCACGCTTAATACATAATCCTTCTCAGTGTTTCTAAGCCGTCTGTAAAGTTGTTATATACAACTGCATTATGCTAATGGTACTTTGGGGAATACAGGAAGCAGGGCTATTTTCCATGTAGCAAATGTTACAGAGTGATTAGAGTAGAAAATCAGAGTGGGAGGTGACCGGGAGGAACACAAGTGCTCCCACCAAGAATTCTCAGAAATACTAAGGGGGGCTACGGACATGTGGAATAGAGGCTCAAGTCAACTTATTTGGAAACTAAACGCTTCAGAAAGGCTGGAAACACCCAACAGCAGCCCCTTGGGTTATGATGGTAGGAATTATAAGTTCTGGGAGCTTTAGGGAGTGGCTTGAGGGCTAGTCTGTTTCTAGAAAAGGGCTCCCTTACAAAAGTGATTCTTAGGGCATTTAAGGGGTTATGGTCATGAATTTTGGGAATCTGGTGACAGTGATGCATTATCTCTCCCTAAAAATGTACAATTTATTTATCACTTCAGGAGCTTCACAGAAGCCCTAGTGCCCGTCTGTAGATGCCAGTCCATGAACCTTGTGTAAAATTTCTGCCAATATTAAAGACTAAAGTCATGAACACTGCATGTTCCCCTTAAACTGATCACGACTCCCCTAGCCTAACTGTATATCTTTCATACCCCCACATGTTAACTAAGAGAGTTACTTTTTTAAAAATCAACTCTACTTGTTGGGTCCTCACTTATAATGTAGTGTACAATCAGGTCGACTTAGAATGATAGAGGTAGGACTTTCATTGTAAATGCCAGGACAGTTTTCTAGCATTTGTTAGGAAGACTTAAGATTTCTCTCTATGGCCAAAGAAGTGAAGCGCTCATTTTCATACCCTTGTTACTATCTAAAAGTGTGGATCACATCAGAAAATCTAGCTCTTTCTGGTTCTGAGAAGAAGAAATATGATTATCAAAAGAGAGGTTTTTTTTCTTTTCTTTTGTTTTGTTTTTTGGCTTACAAACAACAGAAATGTATTTCTCATGGTTCTGAAGGCTGGGAAGTCCAAGATCAAGGTGCCAGCAGATTTGATGTCTGGTGAAGGCCTGCCTTCCTGGCACACAGATGGCCATCTTCAAAAGGGAGACTTTATCTTCAGGTTATTGAAAGTATTCTGAATAGTTCAAAGGAGAAATAAAAATCACATAATGACATAATGAAAGCCTGCTTGACATTTTTCTTTAAATTTTAATAAGAGGTAATTTGATAACTTATTGCTAGTTAATACCTGCCTTGGGACCATGAATTAGAAGTAATTTCACTGGTAAAATGATACCCAGAGGGAACAACACAAGGCAGTCTGTAAGGCTTTCATAAGATGCATTTCAAGAGCCTCCATTTACTTACTTGTCTATCTTAAGTTGCAGTAGGAAGGTGTTGTTTAATAAAGAATTTGTCTGCCCTTTGCCCTAGGTTCCTGGGGTGGAGATTTTAATCTCTTGGAATTTCCCCAGTGATGGAAGTGACTATGATTCACAGAGGGCCCTTCAGACCACACCTAAGTTTACGCCAATGAGGTGACTCTATCTAAGTTGGGGCCCTCAGACAGTTTTAGGATGGGTGATGGCCATGCTGGAAAGACCAACCATATTGATTAGAACACCTTTTTTTTTTTTTAAGGAGAGGAACTAATTAGGTTTATTTATATAAATTTACTTTTTGAAGTGGAGGTACTGGGGATTGAACCCAGGACCTTGTACATGCTGGGCAGGCACTCTACCACTGAGCTATTCCCTCCCCCCAAAACCGTATGATTAGAGGGGTGCAGTTTTGAGCCAGGTGATGTCAGCCCAACTTCTGGCAGGGGGAAATGGAGCTGGAGATGGAATTTAATCACATGGTCAATGACTCAATCGATCATGCCTACTTAATGAAACTCTGATAAAAATTCTGGACACCAAGCTCAGTCAGCTTCCCAGTCGGTGAACACATTGATGTGCCAGCGGGGTGACGTGTCCTGATTCCACAGGGAGAGGACATGGAAGCTTCATGTTTGTGAACTTCCTACACCTCCCTCTACAGGTTTCTTCTTTTGTCTGGTCTTGATTTGCATCCTTTATAATAAAACCATAATCATCAAGATAGCACTTTCTTGAGTGTTATGAGACTTTCTATTAAATTATCAAATCTGAAGGGAGTAGTGTGAACCCCCGAATTTTTAGCCAGTTGGACAGAAGCCTTGGTGGCCTGGAAATCTTGGGATCTTGTATCTCAAGCAAGGGGGTTCTTGTGGAGGACTGCCCTCTCAGCCCGTGACGTCTTCGCGAACTCTGGGTAGTTGGGTAGTTAGCATCTAAATTGCTTTGCAGAAGCAGCTCAGGTGGACATTAGTAGATCTTCCTTCCATAAGGTAGTTAGACATTGGAACTGGCTACACCAAGTAGGTCATCACCTGACTCTCCTGGAGCCCCTGGAGGAAGCGCAGCCCTGCCAGCACCTTGCTCTTGGTCTTCTGGTCTCCAGAATTGTGGGAGAATGAATTTCTGTTGTTTGAAGCCAAAAAAAAAATTAGCTTTTATACAGTAGTTTATGTTGAGATTGTGCCAACTGGGGCTTTAAAATTTGGCCTAATTGGAACCGGGAACCAACGTTGTCCCATTTAACTCTTACAATAATCTTATGAGATGGGGTGGAGAATGAGGAAAATGAGCTTCAAAGAGGTTAAGTAACTTGTCCGAGACCAATTAGAGAGAACATAATGGACCTGGGATTCATATATAAACCTGTCAGACCTCCTAAAATGCAGGGCAGCTTTGTACATACTATGTACATACATACTATGGTCAACATGGAACAATAATGGTTCTGCTGTTAGAACATCATAATGGTAGTGGCGTGAAAAGCTGAATCAAGGGTCCCTCCACTTTCATTTTTTTGCCAAAACTTTTAACTCATTACATCAGTGGAAGATTTTGTTACTTTTGGCAAAGAGTGATACAGCCAGAATAAAAATAATCTTGATAAAAAATAACCTTAGACTTTCTTTTATAGAGATGACAGATTAGCAAGAAAAGTCTCCAGATACTGAGGCAAGGGTCGTACATTCACCACTGCCTCATCCAAGAGCAAGACCTAGTTGGAAAAAGTAGTGTTTCAGAGATAGCAGAGAATAGAGTTCACCATTGGTGAAAAGGGTCCCAGTGTCCTGCCTCCCCATTCTGGGCTGTGTGTGTGTGTGTGTGTGTGTGTGTGTGTGTGATGACATTATACTCCATGTGGGCGAGGAGTACATGAGTACTTCCCTTCTCAAGTCAGGCCTGAGGATAAATCCCCACCCAAAGTATGGTTTGGCAGTGGCAAATGCCCAGAGGGGAGGTCTGAGCAGAGCGCCTGAGGCTGCCCCCTGAGTCACCTGTGGACCCAGAGGAGTGCAGAAGAGCATTAGAGAGATTTCCATATTCTCAAGAGAGGAGTAGGATTGGCTGAGAGAAGTCTGTGCGTTAGCAGTGGCCTCCAGTCATGAATGCAGGAAACTAGTCAACAGATGCTACATGGACCATCTGAAGGAAGAACCAGCTAAGACCCAGAAAGATGAGTTACTTGTCTACAGACACACATGCTTCCGTGAGAGAGAACTGCGAGGAACCAGACACTTTACACACTGACACACAGGCACTTTCATAATTTCTCTGGTCCTTATGCCCCTTGTAATGGGTAGAACGGGAGAATTTACTGAGAAAAAAATTCCTGAATTGACTGACTGAAAACATGGAATGATTGGGTGATCATTGATTTGACTGAGTTTACCGAGAAATTTATTAGATAAAATTTTCTGCTATTGGGTAGTAATATAAGCGCAGGGCAGAAATTAAATTCAGTTACAGGAAAATAAAATATAGTCTTGCATATTTGAGTTTATGACCGTAAAAACCCATTCTTCTCTATGCAATAATACAAAACAAATTAGAATATTTTCCATTTGCCCCCATGTTTTTCCACAATTTTTCGTTGATTTCTCTCTTATTTCCTCCCACACAAGCTGAATTGCCAGGGTATTCCTGTCAGCTTCTCGGATTTAGAGGCCAGGAGTGCCAGGGGACTTGGAAGATGTCAGGTTGTTAGTTATTATTGTAATAACTGGTCGGTTAAATAAAAGCTCTATGAATTTGTATATTGAAAAATTTCAGATGGTTCCTATTTATTTTAGCTTTGCTCCTTTTGCAATAAAAGCTTTCTATTTAATTATTAATTTGACTGTTATTTCTGGCAATTCTTGGCTATAAATAAACGTTTTCAAAACCTTATCCACAAACCACTAAGGGTTTTTTCCTCGCGGTAGAGCTGTTCTATATGAAATTGTTGACTCTGTGAGACTTGCTTAACCATGAATAAATACTATCAATGTAAATTAAGTTTAAATGATAGTTTTTGTCATGATTTTGGAAGGACTGGAAACAAAGAATACAATTTAGACAAAACTTGCAGTGTCTTATTGTGATTGGATGACCCAAGGAATTATGTTATGTGTCAGTTATAATGAAAACAGAAGTCACTACTAGAGATCACGATGGTTAGTTCTACATGTCAACTTGGCTGGGCTTTGGCAGCCAGTTATCCAAACAAATACTAAGCCTCTCTGTGAAGGTATTTTGTAAATGTGGTTAATATACACAATTAGTTGACTTTAAGCAAAGGAGCTTGTCCTTGGTAACGTGGGTGGACCTCATTCAATCAGTTGAAAGGCCTTAAAAATGGGTTTCCCTGAGGAAGAAGTTGTCAGCATCAGCTCCTGCCTGAGAGTCCCAGCCTCCCCGACGGATTTGAGGCTTGACAGCCCGCACAGTCTTGTAAGCCCATTCCTTGAAATCTCTGGATCCCTGTCTCTAATATATATTTTATTAGAACCTCTACAACTACTCTCAAGACCAGAATCTGTATCAGACAAGGAAACTAGTATAACTGGTTTTGTTTTCCTTGAAGGATACAGAGTTTGGTAGTGAGAGAGGGTCTAGAGCAGCAGAATCTGAAGGATGAGTTTTCTGAACTGGTTCTGGATTTTCTGGAATCTGCTGTCTAGTATGATTGCATTTAAAGGCATGAACAACTCTATTTCCAGGGCACTAACAGTCCATGGCGTGATGCAGCCATGGAGATATGCAAAATATTGCCTTTGGATACTCCTAACCAAGTAGTTATAAGAGGTAAGGTTCTGAGTGACCATGTACTTGAAACCTTAGAACACTGTTGTCAAAATGATGAGTATAATGAGTTTAACTGTTGTTCTTAATTGCACTGGAGAAAGTAGGGGAAAAAATGAGCTCAGAGCTAGATTTGGATTTGAGCAGCTAATTTGGGGGACTGTGTGGAGGATGCTATGGAGGGAATTGGGGCTGCAGGTAGTTGGGAGTGCACTGCAGGAGCCCAGGTGAAGGATGGAGAGGCCTGAGCTAAGCCGGGGGCAGAGTGGAGCTTGAAAAAAAGACCTAGCAGAGTATGACTACTATGGGCTGAGTTAAAGCCCTCCAAAATATGTATGCTGAAGTCCTAAACCCCAGAATGTAACCTTATTTGGAAATATGGTCACTGCAGGTATAATCAGTTAAGATGAGGTGATACAGTGGACGGTATTCCCTAATCCTATGTGACTGGTGTCCTTATAAAAAGGGGCAATTTGGACACAGATGCACACACAGGGGGAACATCGTGTGGACATGAAGAAAGAGATCCAGGCAGTGTGTCTACAAGCCAAGAAACGCTGAAGACTGCTGGCAAACCACCAGAAGCTCAGGGAGAGCCTGCAACGGATTCTCCATGTCCCTTCTAGGAACTAGCCCTGGTAGCACCTTGATCTGGGCTTCTAGCCCCTGTAGGTGTGAGACCATAAACTTCTGTTGTTTAAGTCCTCTGGTTTGTGGTACTTTATTTCCAGATCTCTAGAAACCTAATACAGTGTCTCTTAAAATTTCGTATTTTACTTAGCTTGAGAATTAAAATTTCCTAGGCTAGCCTATGGAGGGGAGCTCTGCTGTGAAAGGGCCATAATTTTTTCAGTGGACCAGCTTTGAGGAAATTCTCCTACAGTGGTCGGAATGGAGGGAACTGGGCCCTGGGAACCAGGGTCAGTTATCTACACTTTTCTTCTGATCTGTGAGCGAGGGACGGCAATAAGTCAGGATAAGAGTCTCTTCTAAGCTGATGGATTTTTCTCCCGGTATGTACTGCTGCTGAATTCAGTATTGAGGCCCTGAGGGGGACTGAGAAACTGCAATTAGTCTTCAGAGGCTGTGGCATAACTGTCTATGAGTCTCAGGTCCCTGGAGCCACTAACAGGTGACTTCAGAGGTGAGGGAAGTCTGGTGTTCTGGTGTTCAATGGGGTGTCCTTGGTCCACCTGTGCTCATTGTGTTTATATAACTGAAAGGAGTCGGGCTTTAGGAAACAATTTTTTTTTTAACCATTGGTCTTTCAGATTCAACTGCTGCCAACAAATGGCCTTGCTTTTATGGATAATCCATATTCATGGCTATGTGGTGTATTATTTAACAATTAAATGCATGCTTCCAGGGATCTCTTGACTTAAAAATATAAAAATTGTATTAGTTCTTATTAATTTATAAGTCATTAATTTATAACATATTATTGCTCTACCTGATTTTGAGGAGGATGTGAATACACTTCACAGGTAGAAATAAAACAGTTTATTGAGGTATAATTTATAGTAAAGTGCACACATCTTAAGTTTACAGCCTGATGATTTTTCCCTACATGTAGATCCATGAGGTGTGGCACATTTCTAGAAGGCTCTATCCTGCCTGGCTAATACTTTCCTCTGAAGGTAACTACTATACTTCTGTCATCATAGGTCAGTCACAGGCACAGTTTTAGTCACTTTTTAAGCATTATGGAGTTCTCTGTACCTGGTCACTTGCAAGTTTTTATGTCAGAGCGATGTAGCTTTCATAAAAGCCATTGAGTTCATCAACTATACCTCAATAAAAAAATGTTTAGAAAATGTCAAAACAAAACAACAAACAAAGCCGTTGAAAGCAAGGAAGTAGCAGGGATACAAGTTTTCTTTAAAAAAATTTTTTTTTTTTGATGTACAGTTGATTTACAATTTTGTATCAGATTCTGGTATATAGCATAGTGCTTTAGTTGTATGTATATATTCTTTTTTGCGTTTTTTTTTGTTTTTTTTTTTTTACTTTTTTATGGGGTGAGATAATTAGGTTTTTTTTAATTTATTCTTCTTTGATGGAGGTACTGGGGATTGAACTCAGGACCTGGTGCATGATAGGCAAGCACCCTACCACTGAGCTGCACCCTCCCCCACCTTTTTTGTATTCTTTTTCATTACAAGTAACTACAAACCATTGAATGTAGCTCCCTGTGCTATGTAGTAGGACCCTGTTGTTTATCTATCCTGTATATAGTAGTGTGTATCCATTAATACCGAACTCCCAATTTATCCCTCTCACCCCTTTTCCCCTTTGGTAACCATAAGGTTGTTTTCTATGTCTGGGAGTCTCTTTCTGTTTTGTGAATAAGTTCATTTGTGTATTTTTTAAGATTGTACATGTAAGGGACATCTTCAACATATGAATTTTGAGCAGACACAAACATTCAGTCCATAGCAGGAACTCAATAGACAACTGACAAAAATGCATTTTGGTTGCAGTTATTTTGATTGTCAGCTTCATGAAGGCAGAGAGTTTACATGTCTCATGCTTCTTATCTAGCCTCTCCAACACTTGCCGTTGTTAACTGACAAAAACTTGCTAATATTTTAATTTTGATTTGGCTTGAGCAGACGTGGTAGATAGCAGACACTGTGGACCTCAAGCTTCCATTGCTTTATGTACAGCTGTGGGTAATATTACTATGTTTAAGTTTTTATGTAATTCTGGGTTCCTCAAGCTCAAGATTTGGGACGTTTGCTTCTCATTCTGGTGGGGCTTGCTGATAAATGTAAAAGTTTGCACAAGATTAAGCTACAGTAAAAAAAGAACAGGTAAACTCTTTCTGGTTCTAAAATACGAGTGTGTCCCTGTAGCAGAGGCATTTGGAGAGGCAAGATGAGTGGTCCTGCCTTCAGAGTGTGGCTGACTTTCTAGGGCATCTTTCACTGAATCCAAGACTCTTGTGCCTCAAGGTACTTGGGTGCTCCAACCAAAAGGTCCTGTGGCCTCCTTCTTTTGTTCTCTGCCTGTCACTCCGAGAAATCTCTGGTTTCCTAAAGAGATTTTATTAATTTAGAAAAACATTTGCCTTCCTGGGACAGCCTCATTTATGAGGTGACTGTTGTGCGACCTCTGGGGTTTCTGTGTTCTAGTGCATGTAAACCATACGGACATCTCTACCCAGACCAGTCCATCTGTGCACCAGGCATCGAGCTGGCCCCGCAGCTTGCTGTTCTAACACACTGGTGAAGCCTCATGAGATCGAAAGCCCTTTACAAAGCATTAGACAGAGTTAACACTGGCCTTAACCTTTGAGGTCCCGTAACCACTTCCGTCCAGCATGGTTATTATGGTGGCCACGTTACCCAGCTCTGCTGTATTTAGGTACTCCCTTCCTTTTCAAAGTGCTTCCCAACATGCTTTAAGATATTAATTCTGGGCAGAAGTCCTGTGAAGGAGACCAGATTTTAATCCCAATTTACACATGAAAAATGATGGCAAAATGGAAACTGAGCATAAGGGTATATGTATAAAACAGGTAGAGTGCAGGCAGGACCAGATGCCCAGCGCTCTGTGACTAGCTTTACAGCCGTGCACTAGAGCACTCCTCCTTTCCCAGCATCTCCTGGAATTAGCTGCACCTTTTTTGGAGAGGAGGTGATACCATCTGTGTTAGTTTCCTACAGCTGCTGTAACAAAGTGTCACAAACTCAGTGTTTCAGAACAACAGAAATTTATGGTCTCACAGTTCCAGTGGTTAGAAGCCCAAGTCAAGGTGCCCACTAAATCCTGTAGGGGAAGGAGCCTTCCTTGCCTCTTCCGGTTTCTGGCAGCCCCAGATATTCCTTGGCTTGTGACAGTATCATTCTCATCTTCACTTGGCACTATCCCTGTCTCTTCACCTAATCTTCCCTTTGTGCATATGTGTGTCTATGTTCAAATTTCCCCACATTATAAGGACTACACTAGATTAGGGCACAACCTAACCACCTCCTCTTAACCTGTAACATTGGCAAAGACCCTATTTTCAAATCCGATTACACTCTCAGGCACTGAGGGGTTAGGACTTCAACATATGTTTTTGGAGGACACAGTTCAATTCTGAACACTACCTCTTGAAAATTCTGACTAATGGCCTCAAACATGGCACTTAACCAAGCCTGCTTTCTAGACATTGTTCAGCCCTGATAATGACTACCTGAAACCTGGCATGGTTTATGAAGGCAAGGTGGGGGTCAGGAGACACTAATCTTTTTTTAAAATTGAAGCATAGGTGATTTACAATGTCGTGTTAGTTTCTGATATACAGCATAGTGATTGAGTTATACATATATACATTCTTTTTCATATTCTTTTTCATTATAGGGTATTACAAGCTATTGAGTATAGTACCCTGTGCTACAGAGTAAAACCCTGCTATTTATCTATTTTGTATATAGTAGTTTGTATCTGCTAATCCCAAACTCCTAATTTATTCCTCCCCTTCTTTTCCCCTTTTGTAACCGTAAGTTTGTTTTCTATGTCTGTGAGTTTATTTCTGTTTTATAAATAAGTTCATTTGAGGAGACACTAATCAGATGTCTGGACCTCTTTGGTCCCACAAAACATGACAACAAACTTTGATCATAAAGGAGCCAAATTCAACCACAAGTTAGATGATCCACCTCTGAATAATGCAAGATAAACTATACAGTCAGCCTCACTGAGCACAAATTTAACATCTTCAATCCATCTTACCAGTAATGACTTCATACGAGGATCTGACAGATACCCTGGACACAGCTGCTGTTGGCGGTTGCATTGCCTGGCTCTCCCCTCTGCTCTGTTTCTTCTCGCACTTGCCTTTGCTATGCCATCTTCTTAAATGTGTTCCTTGGTTCTGTTCTTTCTTCTGTCCTGGTTTGCCTTTAGCTTTCTTTCCAAGTGGAGGTCATAGATCAGACCTTCATGAGGAGAAGAATCCAATAGATGATTAGCATAGTATGAGACAAAAAGAAATGTCAGCAAAGAGGAATACACATTTATTGGAAATGTAATAAAGAAAAGCTGTGAATTATATCTTAAAATAAGCCTCATACTTAGTTTTCTTATTATAAAATATATATTCATTTAAAAAACCTTTAGGAAAAAAAATGAGGAAGCATTAGAAGAAAATAAAAAGAATCCATGATTGCCTTCATAATTCCAATGTGGGCAATGAACTTTGTTAATGTTTTGGCATATTCCTTCCAGATGCATATGTATAAACATTTTGTTTTTACAAAGTTGGTATTGTACATGTGGGTTTAAAATCTGCTCTCTGTCTCTTTCTGACAACATATTATAAGCATCTTCTTGTGTCATTAAAGATTTTTCTACAGCACCATTTCATTTCATCATTCTACAGTAGAAATGATGTTCCATTGTAGGGAAGTACTAAAAAATAAATCAGTCCCCTACTGTGGGGCTTTTTTAGGGTTGTTTTCAAATGTTCCTTAGTATAATCAGTGGTGCTATGAATAGGTTTATAGTTAACCTTTTGATAGATCTATGCTTATTTCCTCAGCATAAATTCATAGAAGTAAAATCAGTGGGTCAAATTTATACATAATTAACAAACTGCTCTCTGGAAAAGACGGATCAATTTACACTCCTGACAGCAGGGCTTGAGAGCTCCTATTTCCTGGCATGTTTGATGATACAACATAGAAGAATTTTAAAAAATCATTCCAACTTGGTAAATTAAAAAAAAGACATTTTAATTTGCATTTGTATGACCATTTATACTGCATAGAATAGATCAAAGGAATAAATATGATACATAAATATAAGGAAATAAACACTATGTAATTTCCAATGGAAAGAGTAGGATATTGGGACAACTGACTACCCATTTGGAAAAACAAAGATCTTGTGCAAATTTATTGGCCACTCATATTTCTAATTTTGTGAATTGCCTGTTTATGTCATTCACCAACTTTGCATTTAGGTATGACTGTCTTTTCTTATGGTTTTGTAAGTGTTCTTTGTACGTTGAATATCTGAATTCAAATTTTCATGTTTGTTTTTCATAAGCAATGGCAACATTTTCCCAAGTTTTCCCATGCCATTTAACTGTATTTGTAAACTTTCTCTTAACACAGAGAAATTTTTACAATATTTTAGTCAATTTATCAATCTCTTACTTTCAGTTTCTTTTAAATTGCCAGTCTTAAAATTTTCTTTCCAATCCTGAAAGTGTGTACACATTTTCTGAGTGTTTTTGTGATTTTCTTTTACATTTAAATTTTGAATCCACTTGAATATGTTTGATGTTGTTATAGGACATGAAGTATTGATCTCTCTTTTTTCCAAATAGATAATTAGTTGTCCCATTGTTCTATTCTTTCCACTGGAAATTACATAGTAGTATTTACTACTTTATATTTATATACTTGATACGTTATTTCACCAGAACCACACTGCTTTAATAACGGCAGCTTTATCAGTTTTTTTTTACTTTTATCAAATTTTTAAACCTGTGAGGGCAACCATATTCATTACTTCTCTCTTTTAAAATGCTCTTTAAAATGATACTTACACATATTCTCTTCACTTATTTTTAAAATGTTAGGGAAAAAACAAGAAGAATTGTTCAAATATTGCCTTAAAACTCATGTTTTGTTAAATAATCATGTGCTTTTATGATAGTTGATGTTTCTTTCCCCTTTTATAATAAGGGTAATTATACAGGAATAACAGGGAGACCAAGCTGTAGGAGAAAGCACAGTAACTTTGGAAACAACCAGTCCGGGGTTGGAAACCTTTGTCATTTGTTGTTAGCTGTGTGCCTTGGTCAAGTTAATTCACCTTTAAGAGTCTCACTTTTTCCATTAGTAAAAAAAAAAGGAACAAAAATACCATATCTACCTCCCAGGGCAATAAGAGGATTAAATGGAGGTTGCTAACACAGAGCAAGTCACTGCCGTCAAAGGAGCCCAGGAAATGTTAATTTTTGTTCCCTTGTACTGCTCTAGGAGCTATTGTTTGTAAAATAACTTTATATATATCATCTCATTTGACTCAAAAAAATCTTGACTCATTGGTAATCATATGATTTCTGTGGTATTAAATTACATGATGATTTAATAAGATATGATGATACAATGGCTATTAAATGGTGATGTTACTTTTTTTTTTTTACTTAAACACATCACTGAAACTTTTGCTAGACTCTTAGGTATGAGATCATCTTAAATAATGACTTGGTATGGCAACATTTTTTACCTTTTCAACAACTTGGTATATATAAATAAGAATATGTACACCATTAATGCACATATTTTAGAAGCATATCTATTCTATAAAGTAAAGCTCATATGTATGTGATATGTTTATAGTCTAACTAAACCATTTCTGTTACCAGCCCTTGATTCCCATTACATTAAACATAATTTTTAATTGAAAAATTAATAAGAAACTTATTCTCAGTTGAGTCAAATCACAGGCTAAACCTCATAATAAGTTAGTAATTTGTATTTATAATTACTCTGAAACAAATAAATACGTAAACTAGTATAATATACTGCCTTTTGTTAAGACAGTCTGAAGTCACTGAGACTTGAATTTGAGTCTCTGCATTACAATGTAGCAGCTGTGTGATTTTTGGGTAAGTTACCTAAGCACTTGAAGTCTTAGTTTCTCATCTATAAAATGGAATAATAATGGTATCTAGGAGAAAGATTGTTTGAGGGTAAAGGATGTAACTCTAACAAGCATTTATCATATGAAGTGTTCAACAGATAGTTCTTTTTGCTGCTGTCATTGCTGTTACTGACTGGTGAGCAGTGAAACCATGCAGCCCCACTGGAAGGAAGGACGTAAAAGAATTTGAAGAAATGATAACTGAAGTTACCAAATAGTAAACTCATGGCATTGTATTTCAAGCAGATGATAGCTTTTTAAAAAGTTAAATCATGCCTGCGTATTTCTGGGTGGAGAGAAGACACAGTTAAAAAGTATTTGTAGAGCTTTTATTACTAACACAAAGTGCTAGTAGCGAGGATGATGAAAAACAAAGGCTTCAAAAGTATTATTACAAAGACCTGTATTCACAGATACGGTTAAGCCTGAACCCAAAGAACAGAGGTTTGGGATGCTATGAACTCATAGAGCAATATTCCCTTTTGATTAATGCATAAAAGCTTTGTTTTATTTTGCACACAGATCTTCCTTCCAGCATTTTCAGAGGCTGTCACAAAAAAACTCATTTAAGATATTGGGTTTCCTGGATCCTCTCCAGGCTTTTCTTCCTGCATTTAAGACTTATATGAGCAGAAGACTTAGACTGAAGTAAAGAGAAGACTTTCTTCTCCTTGGCTTTTAAGAGGGTATGTTCCGGTAATCTCGGGAGAATCCAGCAGATGCTGCACAGTGAAGTATGGGGCATATACTTTTGGTACCAAGGTAGGGGAGGAAAATTCTTCCTTTCTTCCCTTTTAGGTTGTTTGGCTGGTCTAATAATTAAATTGATGTAAGACAGATTATGTCTATATAACAAGAAAAAAATCCCTCAATTTAATTTGTGTATGGAAGCCCATAGAAATGGGACTTCAAGAAGAGACCAAAGCAGGCAGCTTTTATACCTTCTGGACAAATTAACAATAAACTTGTGAGAAACTGATGAGACAAAGAAGTTTGGACTTGGGACAGTAAATTAGTGTAGAAGAAGTTTGTTTATATATCTTTAGCCCTAAATTCTCTATCTCTGGTAACTGGGACGCCCCTTTTACCTCCTGGGAGAGGAAGGGTACCTTTCACGTGGGAGATTTATTTCCTGCTTTCAGGAGGACAAAGGAAGGTCAGAGTGTCTCTCTTGCACCAGCTGTTTCTTAAGTAGCTTTAATTCAAAATAATCAATATGCCAAAGTGGCATATTTGGGGGCAGGTTGCCCTGAACCCCATCACCAGTAAACTAATGTTCAGAGAACCAGGCCTTAGAAGAGCCATGAATGTAAGATAGTTAAAATCACTCACACCAGCAGCAAAGGGTTGATCCTAGTTTTTGCTTCTTGAGTGTCTGCTTTGTCTTAAAGCAACTGGCAGAATTCCTCGGCTCTGTGAACATGCAATTCTGTTCTTGAATTAGAGGGATGCTTTTGCTCATGCGGTCTGGAAAGGCTTCCTTGGCTGATGTTTTTCAGAGTGGGTGAAGCACTAAATTCTGAAGGTCAGAGAAGTCATGACACATGCTGGGTAAGCTCGTCAGCTCCTCCATCGTGAGTTCAGAAGGGCGTGATGCAAACAGTCCAGTAAGCGATAGTCATGATGGTCTGCTGCAGAACATTTGGGTTTCCCTACAGGTGTAATTGGTAAGAAGTGAGTCATTGGTCATCACATTTTCTGGAAGTCAGAAGAGGAAAAATTTAGAGTGAAATTGAGTACAGTGTTGTAATTTACTCTTGTCACTCATATGAGAGGATGATGCTTTGTCTTGAGCTTCCTCGCTGATAAAGCTTACTATGGCCTGGTTCTCATGCTAAGCACTGACTAGGGATGAATAGAATGGAAATATAAGACTTTTCCAATCTGATTTCATGTTGTTTATACTAGGAATGTATAAAGATGCTGTGTGCAGATATGTGTACCATATCCTTTCATATGGTTAAAAAAAAAAAACCCAAACCAAAATAGTCCATTGGGTAGGGAATGGGGCTGGTGGTGGTACAGGGCAAGGGGGAGAGCTTCATAGCCAAAGAAAGGAAAAGTGAACACATGGAAACTGTGTAGGTTGAGTAGCTAGGCCAGAAGGAAAGTCGTGGAAATTTCCTTATCCTAGGGAACAGTCTTGCCTATGTTGTAAAGCTAATGTTGTCAAGCCATCTGCAAATTCAAACTTTCAGTAAATTTACTAGACATACTCCTCCTGTTTGAATACAAAACTCCACTTTTTCAAGGGCTAAAGAGTTCCTTAAAATCAAGTGTTGATCGAGGGTTCAAGGCTTGAAACTTGAAGGAGATAGATGTGTCTGTGGCCAGGAAAAACAGTTCAGGGAAGCATTAGTGTGACTTGTAGCTAGCATCCACTACTTCAGACCAAAATTTATGTTTTCATATCTTACAGATGAACGGGATAAAGAGGAATTGATACATTAGGGGCTTGAAATTCAAGATCTTTGATGATTTCCAACAAATATTTCCAAACAGCCTCTTCTGGGTAGGTCACAGCTTAGCCTGAAAGGGACGTCTTCTGTCCCTCTGACTCACAGACTACATAGGCGAGACCTTCCACTCTAAAGATTTCCGTGGTACCACTAGCTTTTCCATCCGAACATGATTCCAGATATACGCCATTCTTTGCTTCCATGGTCGGGAAAGAAACTTTGTTGCCTGGGAGGAGGGGCTGTCGGAAAGAAGACTTGAAAAGTCCTTTGTGTTATCAGTAAATAGGAAGTTCTAACTCTAGGGTCCCTCCCTTCGGCCCCTCCCTCTTTTCACATGTCATTTTCAATTATATGTGGGCGATTTGAAGGCTTCTCTCTCGCTCTAAGCCTGTCACCTTAGGAGGATATAAAAATCCTTCTGGGAAAGAAACCGGGCAAGAACAGGACAAAAGCGGAAGGCTCTGCCCCCTTTCCCCCAACCCCCACTCCTCAATTCTCTCAGTCTCCCTCCTCTTCTCCCTTCTTCCTCAAAGGTCGCATTAGTTGAGGGTCCTCCGTTCCCGTGGCCCAGGCCCCACCCCTCGCTTTAAGCCAGGTTGGTGCCTTCATTTGCAGTGAGTGAACAAGTGCACACATGCCGCCGCGGTTTCCTGCGCGGGCCCCGGGCCGGGACACCTTATCAACTCGCTCCGGGGTGGATCCGGGCCTCTCCAGCCTGGCGTTTTGGCCTGACTTGCGCCTCCTCCTCGCCGCTCCCCAATGGCCCCAGACATAAAGGTCCCCTGAAAGCAGGGTTAAAGCTCGAGTTAGAACGCTCCGGAGATTAGAAGCAAATTACCGAGGTCGGGGCACATGGGGGTAGTTCTGGTCCTTGAGACATCGGTGGCCCCATAGTCCCCTCCATCTAAAAGAAAGCAGAAAGGGCTTGCGCTCGCGCCGAGGGTCTGCCGAGGCAGGGGTGCAGACCCAGACGCTTGAAGTTCTCGACGGTCCCCAGCATCTAGTGCCTTGATTTCCTCAGCCTTCCCAGAAAAGCCAGGCCCAGGGGCCCAGGGTTAGAACTTTCGAGAATAGGACAGCATCCTTGTCCACAGGACAACAAAGTCGCCTAATAGGAAACGGTCAGTGACACTAAAGTTCCGCGGGATGATCCTGTCCGGGGTTCGAGTCCCCCAGGCAGCTGTGGGTAGGGGCTGGGCAGGTCTTTGGGCTGTGCTGAGCGATGCATGGCTCTCCAAAGCTTGATTTTTTGGTGTTCAGTGACCATGAATCTCAAATTAAATTCTCTGCCTAGTTTTTCACTTCAGTGAATGGGTTCCGGCCTCGAGGCCAGTAATTCGGGCGTGCTGGGCCCTGAGACCCCGCGCTCACAGCGTTCACGCTGAGAAGAGACGAGTGGCACAGCCTTTGTGAACCAGAGGCGCAGTTCGGATTCTTGCGGTCCGTGGAGCTGGCAGTTCGTCATCCCCCGCATCAAGTTAACGGCGTTTGCGGTCTTCCTCCTTTAATAGGCCATGAAGTCAACAAACTCCCCACATGGTGGCTCCCTTTACTAAAGTTGAGTAGTGAATTTGCACAAGCAGTCTTGGAAATTTTCAAATATTTCTACAGATTGAACTCATTTCAGAATTCGCGTGGGAGGAAAGAGTAAGGATTTTAATCGGGTCCACCTTTGACGTGAAGCGAGGCGGAAGACAGGAAAGCCACAGGCGGTAATAGCTTTGGTCTCTGCTTGATTATCCGGTCGTGTTCACCGCCAGCTTTTTGTGTGTGAGCTTACTCCAGAGGCAGAGCGGACACGCAGCACACGCATGTAAACACTCCAACATAACTCAGCGAACATATGCTGTGGAGACAAAGAGGTATATCCCCATGTAGATGTGGTTTGAATCTTTATTGCAGAAAGGCAATCTGGAGCATCCCCAGGAACAAACTAAGAGGCAGTGGCAGTTTCTGGACAATCATGGCCAGGACGAAGCAAAACTGTCTTCTTGGAGGAAGTATTAAATCTCAAATAAGAGAGTGGGAAAGGCATGAGAATGAGAAGCATTATAATTTTGTCCTAGAAAAAGCATGCAGAACCAATATAGCTTGTTTTATTGTTAGATCTAAATCATAGTAACAGGAAATACTCTCACTAAATGCATTTCCTCTAATTTCTGTATAAGATCCAAATAATTAAAATGCACGCTAATGGTTATCGATGGCTCTGTTTCCTTTTTAAAAGAAATAGATTAGAGTTCTCTTACTGGAGTAGAAATTTATGAATCTTCTTAAATTACCCAGGGACTTGGAAGCCTCCAGGTGGATGTGGTCTTCCCTTATTGCTTTCTTCTCCCTAAGTCATTTTCAGTTAAAAAAATTTTAACAATCCCCAACAGAGGGATTCCCGTTAGAAACCCTCAGCAAGTGAACTTGTACTGGGAATTCTCGTGCTTCCAAGTCTGTATTTCCTCCAAACAGAACTCAAGTTGTAAATAAAGGGGAAAAACACACTTCTCACTGCCAGATTCTTAAAGTTTTATTTGTTGTGGAAAATAAAACTTCACAATTGAAATTTTTTAAATTAGTAAGAGCCACAGGCCATCTAGAGATTACAAAACCAGGTCTAATAGAATGCTCTTTACTCAAATCTAGGCAGATTTTGGACAGTTCTCAGCATTCATGGACACTGCAAGGGAGGGATGTATCTGAACAGCAGGATGACTTGGACAATGAATAGCCACAATAAAGGCACCAGGACAAAATCTTCAGAGTTAGAGGCTCTGGTGAAAAACTAAACTAGTGGCAATTTTCAATGTTTGCAGCATCTGCGACCAAACAGTTCAGCACTCAAAGCCTGGACAGCTCCACAGGCCATGCTCCGGACGCGGCTTTAACTCTAATCAATCTACTTAGAGCCAGACTGTCAACTACAGCCAGACTCATTAGCGATTTACTGAAAATCCTCCAAGACTTTCCTTTAAAAACAAAACGACTCCCACATTTAATTGTCCATCTAAAAGAACATACGCAAAAAATTAGGAGATCTAAATTAAATTTATTAATAGGAGAGCTTGATGATGCTTAATTCCAAAGACCAGAGCTCTGATTGCTGGGGCTTGATGAAAAAGCAAAAAGAAATAATAGGGACATAGTTAAAACCACGATTTTCACCATCCTTAAAGTTCTATAATTTTTTTACCCATCCTTGAGAAATGGGTAAAACTGAAAACAAATAAAATAATTACACTTCTTAAAAATTGTACTGTATGAGTGAAAGGTGTTTATGAGAAGTCGATGACTCCGGATCTTATCATCCTAGAGGACAGCACAGAATAGTTAATATGTTCCTTGAGGGACTTGGATGCTGACGTCTTTTTCTGATACCCGATCATTACGTGACTGAAAAAAAAAAGGAAGTCATTCCATGAATAAAAATCGGAGCGCAACAGTGCAACAAAATATTCTGTACTTAAAGGCCATAGGCAGACAGATGTTGACAAGGAAGGCTTTCCTAAAACCATGTTGAGAGATTTCTGCTAACTGCACATATAAATAGGAGGAGAGGGCCGGTCACCTCTGTAACCACCGGCAGCAGCAGCAGAAGAAGCCAAAGCTTCAGACGCAGCCAGAGGGGCCTCTGAACAGAGAAGGCGCTGCCGACTCGCGGAGCTGCCTGACCGGGCGACTCCCACAGACTCCGGCCGCGCCGAGGCCCTCTCTCTCTCCTTCCTCTCCTTCTTCGACTTTTCCTCTTTCCTTATCACTTCTTTCTCCTGGTGGATTTACGGCCACTTTGCCCCCCACCCCTGCTTAGCTCGTCGCCTCCTCTTTCTTCCTTCTACATCTCTCTCCTCGCCTTCTCTCGGTGTCACCCTCCTTCCTAGTTCTGTGCATCTACAAACTTTTGAACAGAATACTGGCCTCAGCAAACAAGTCCTCCAACTCCTCCTGCTGCTGCTGCTCCTTCCGGCGGCTTCTGCTTAGACACTAACGCCAGACCGTGATGCTCCTTGAGCTGTGACTCCAGCGCAGAAACTTGGAGAAGCCTTTTGCCGGCCGTCCTACTTGGCAGCAAACCCTCTCCTAGCAGCGGTAAGAGTTGAATGGTAAGGGGGGGGAAATCTTACCAAACCAAACAACTCACTTGACAGCTAGTTCTTTCGCCGGCTTCAGGGCACGAGTTAGCTATCCTTCTCACTTGGTCTAGCGAGTTATTGGGCACTGGGTTTACACATATACATGCATTTTCTAACTACAGCGAGAAGGAAGAGGCAGGCGCGCGGGTTGTCGTTAGGCGGTATTCAACATAGGGAGCCGGAGGTGAGCTCCATCCCTCCCCTAGCTCGGGGAGTTTCTCGGGTTTGGTGGGCAGAAGGCAAGCTAGTCCTGAGTGCTGTGTGCTCTCTTTCCCGTCCTGCGCAGAATGACCATGTGTAGCGGAGCGAGGCTGGCCCTGCTGGTTTACGGGATAATAATGCACAGCAGCGTTTACTGCTCACCTGCCGCCGCAGGACTCCGGTTCCCTGGGATCAGGTAAGTGCTGGCCGCCCGGGCTGAGCTGAGGCTGGGGCTCCCCTTCCCCTGACACCTCTTCGTGGTCGCCTTCCTGCAGTTCCTCGGTCCGGGCTACGACCATCTCCCCATTCACCACCACTGCGCTGCCGCCAGCCTGGGTCCGGCCGAGGGTACCCGTCCCTGGCTCAGCCCGAGGACAAGGGCAGGCTCCACTAGGGCTCCGCGCCCCTCCCCCAGCCCGCCGCAGCCTAGGGGCCCGGGTGGAGCGAGCGCACTTCCGCGGACTGGAGAAACCTCCCCTTCCCCAGCCCCGCCCGCGGGAGGGGGGCAGGGCAGGGTCCGGAGCTTGACTTCTTTTTCCTATTCTTAGCTGGAGCTAGGAGAACTTCGGCTCATGGAGCCAGGTTGGAGGGGCTGGAGAGCGACGCTCCTGTGGACTTTGCTTTGTTACAGCTTGTTCCGGACTATCGGGGCGGGGTCTCCCTCCCTCTCCTCTGCTCTGCTCTCCCTCTCACCTCTATTCGATTTTTTCCCACTGGAGGAGCTTTCTCTCAAGTGATAACGTTTTACGCCTGCATTTTGAGTCTTGGGGAGGGGGAGTGTTGGCCGAGTAGAGTTAAGAAGACGCGATGTGAGAGATGGAAAAACAAGTATGAGTCTGAGAGGGGGGGGAGAAACGGATGCTAGGAAGGAGGAAGAGAAAGCTAGCAGGCAGCCAGTACCGGGACGGTAGCCCTACCCACCCCAGATTGGAGTAATTCTGGATTTTTCTTAATTCCTGGTTTCTAATTGGTCGGCGATGCCTGGGTTCCCCGCCGCAGCCCTAAAGTCCCGGGCCTGTCCGCAGGAGAGTGGAAGCTCGCCCCGCAGCGCAGCGTCTGCGCCACGCGGTCCAACGGGCTCCCGGTGGCACGGAGCGCGCGTTCTGCCCGCAAAGCTGCTCCTCCGAGCCGCGCCCAAGTATGTTAGTCTTAGGGGCCGCTGACCATTGACTTGGCCGAAGAGGGTTCTGGCTTCGGCATTAGGACTCCAGCACTTGGGCATGGGACAGGGATGGCAGTGCCCAGAAAGAACCGGGAACGTGGGGCAGCTGGGCCAGGGCATCCAGGCGCGTCGCCGAGGAAAGGCTGGGTATGGGGCGGGCGCAGGCATGTGCCTGCTTCGCCCTTACCTCTTCAGGGATGGTGGAAAGGCGAGCGGAGTAATGAAGTATGACTAACCTCTTCTAAAGAGCGCTACTTGCCTTGGCCGCTTTCCGAGTCTCTCCAGAAGCCAAAAGCGAGGGGTTTTTGTATTTTAACCCACCTCTCGCGTCCTATATCAAGGATTGAGGCAGTAGACGAGGGCGATTGCGAGATCCCTGTTGACCCGCTGACCCTTTCCCTTTGCATGGGGGTTGAAATGCGGTCCTGCCGTACCGCCACCACTGACAGATTAGCGCGAACTACTTACTGTACTTAAAAGGCCTATTTCACCCCCAGCTATTTTCAAAGTCCCGCGTGCCTAGCACTTTCTCCGGGCGAGAGGCACCGGAGGGCGGGGAGACGCCACAGAATGAGCCGCCGCCAAACAGGCTAAATTCAGGGGCATCTATTATTCATATTCCTGCCAGATCCTCTCCCGCCCAAAATAGAAGCCGGAGGTTCTCCGTGACCTACATCTGCGCGGGGAAGGGCTCCCCTGGGCTCGGAGGCTGGGTGGGGGTGGCTGCCTCGTTGGCCGCCTGACTCCCCAGCCATCCACCCTCTCTGGCTCCGGGCCTACCCCATCCAGTCTTCGCTTGGCCAGCGCCTTGTCTCCCAGGGCCTTTCTCGTACCCGCCCGCGGATACTTGTGGAGGTTGGCTCAGGCACCAGGCCGGGAGCCGGGCGGTCCTCTACCGCGGCCAGGTGTGCGAGGTCAGCGGAGAAGCCTCCGCTTCCCAGTGCCAGCTAAGGCCGCGGCCCCGGCCCCGGCAGAGAAACCTTTCCCCGCGACAGGGGGGTTGGGAATTTGTTGGGTGTACTACCCCCAACCCACCCGGAGAAGACGCAGTTCTCCAAGGGGGGCTTTTAGGAAGACAGAAAGTCGTGCGAGCCCCTAGGGGTCTTCAGGTCCTCGCAGAGCCGCAGAAGGACCTGCATTGACCACTCCTTCTGCCCCCGGCTACTCCGGCAGGCCGGAGGACGACGCGTACGACGAGGACGGAAGCCCGCTGCAGGACTTCTACGACTCGGACCCGCCGGGCGTGGGGAGCCCCGCCTCCGCGCTGCGCGACGCCTACGCGCTCTACTACCCCGCGGAGGAGAGGTAAGTCCGCGCCGCCCCGGACTGAAGGGGGAAGAGCAGGGGGTCGGCCCACGGAGTAGATTCTTTTTCATAAAAGCCCTAAAGCCTCTTCTCCCCGGCTGATTCCCACGAAAGCGACAGAAAGTTAGTAGCATGTTAGTCTGAGTGGACAGGAGGGCCGCGTGGGGACTGAAAGGTCTGTGGCCCAAGGAGTGGCAGTGAGTGCGCACCCGGGCCGGACTCCACACCCAAGGTCCTGGGAGGGCAGGACGAACTCCGGTACCTGGCACTCATTTACGGGAACATCCCAAGAGTTATTCCCGAGTGCTCTGCCTGTGGAGGTTTCCCTGTTAGCCTTCCTGAGCACCGACTGGTGCGCGTGCCCACCGGGGTGAGGGTTGTGTGTGTGCTGGGGCGGCCACTTGGGGACAGAGTTTGTGACCCCGGGTGCGCACTTTGCCTCCCTGTTAGAGATGTCGCCCACGAGATCCTTAACAAGGCCTACCGAAAAGTTCTGGACCAGCTGTCCGCCAGAAAATACCTGCAGACGCTCATGGCCAAGGGCGTGGGGTAAGAGTTTGCGAAAGAGTTAACCAGCGCGCGATAGCGCGCGCGCGCCGAGATGGGTGTCGGTACGAGCGCGCGCGCGCGGGGGGGGCGGTGCAGCTTTACGTCCGTGCGTGCACGTGGGCTGAGGATGCGTCTGCGCCGGGCCAGTTCCCGGCCACAGGTGAAGGTTCGGAGACCGCGCCTTAAGTTTAGTCAGAGAACTCGGGAATGGGGCGAGGAAAGGGGAGGGCAGGAAAACCAGGGAGTCTGATTCGTTTTGAATAATTAAAAAAAGAGAGGGTACCCCCCCTTCCCCAACAAGGCCTTCAAAACCTTCAGGCTTAGTGGGACGATTGCTAGAATATTCTCTAAGCATGACTTTCTTTTTGCTCGCATTTCTTTTACTGTAAATTCAAATCGAAACAAACAAAGCCTCAAATTTGGACACAGTTTTTGCTCGTGCCAGACAAATCCAGAGCACAGGGCTCGCGTGAAGCATCTCTTAGCAGAAGGCAACGTTTTAATAAAACCCATGGGACGACAGGTTTCATTTCTCGCAATGAATAATTAATGCGATGAAAAATATTGCCTACAGCCTGTCGACTTATATTACTATCACGTGTTTCAACTTAGCGTGCAGAAGTGTACTCATGTCTGACTAGGAATTGCCTGACCTATGTAAAGTGAAATAGCAGCAGCCAACGTGGCATTTAGGGCTCTTTGGTTATTTTCTTTGTACGTGGGGAGTTAGAGAAACAGGACAATTGGGCACAAAAGCACGGGTGGTCAAATCTCAGAGCGTTTGGAAAGAGGTTGGGCTTAAATCGCTTGCCTTTGTCCTGGACCTCACTCCGGGGCCCCGTCTATAAGACCTTAGTACCGGGAAATCCTCGATGGGGAGGGAGGAGTCAGGGGTTCCCTTCGCAGCCCTCCCTCCGGCTGCTGTCTGGCGGAGCGAGGCGGCGCGGTGGTCCCTGACAGCCCGCGCCCTCCCCGAAGGCTCCCGCGTGGGGTGGGGCCCGCCTGCTCCCCGCAGCTATTCAGTCTGTGTCTCCCGCCCCGCCACCCTCTTCCTGACCCCTTTCCTTGCAGTGGGAACCTAGGCGGCGGCGCGGACGACGACTCGGAGCCCCTCTCCAAGCGCCACTCGGACGGAATCTTCACCGACAGTTACAGCCGCTACCGGAAACAAATGGCTGTTAAGAAATACTTGGCGGCTGTCCTAGGGAAAAGGTATAAACAAAGGGTTAAAAACAAAGGACGCCGAATAGCGTATTTGTAGCGATGAGTTACCAGCTACCCTGTGTATACAGCCCTGACACAATGAAACGTCATTTTCCCAACTGACTGAACAGTCATCGCTCATGTGTTCTATCCAAACATGTATTTATGTATGAAGTAAAGCCATTAAATGAATATTTTGATAATAATACTGTTTTTCTTTTTACAAAGCACTAGAGAATGCACAGATATACTTTGTGGACCAATTATTGATATTGATATATATATATATTACAAATGTATATTAAGAATATATATAAGTATAATAGACAGGAGTTCGTACAAAGTGTGCACAAGGATTGAAAATTCGCCTGAGCTGTTTGTTTTTATATAAAATAAATAGAGAAATAGACAATCATTGTTTTGAATAGTACTCCTATTTTTGTAAACTGGAATTAAAAGGATAGTATTTTTATCCACGACAGGACTGAAGATATTAATACTGACCATTTGCTACTGTACATAAACAGTGATGCCCTGCTCCAGGGAGATTTTGAGGTATGATTTGGGAGAATGCTGAAGGGCACTCTTTCTTTCCCAGCGAGTCTCTGGGGCAGGCTGCTTCAGTCCCAGCTGAACTCAGCTAGGCACTGTGCCCCTTGCTGGGTGGCAATTCCAATACTTAAGCTTTCTTTGATTCTATTTTTATGTGTATTTGTGTCTCTTCAGACTCAGCCCAGAAGGAAATTCTCCCGATAAAACAACAGCTGGATCCAAATTGTGCTTCTCCCCAGAATTCATACCACTCCCTGGGGGAGGGGTTGGGGGATTGTACAGAGGAGAGAGAGTTGAATAGGAAGCTCCCTTTTCTGTACTTCCAGGGAACCCACTATCCCAAGGTTAGGGCAATTGAAACAGTGAAGGAAATGTAGGCATATTGGAAGAGGCAGAGCATAAGGCAGTAGGAGCAGGACCCTGGAAAGGGGCTGGTTTGGGGCTGCCCCAGGTCTGGGAGCTGGGGGTAAGTGGAGTCCCCCACCTTAGGTCCCCTGCCTGCCTGACTTTGGGCGCTGGGTATTGGAAATGGATGCAAAGTACAATGTGTTTTTCTCCAGTGCTGTCCATGCTTCTCATCTTGTGCAATGGCTGGGATCCTTCCCTTTGAACCCTGCTCTGTGGGAGCTACCCTTTTATTTCGTGTTTTTCTGAAGATGCCTCTTTCCCACCCTCCGCAATGTTTAAGCACTGTTTACCGTTTTTCATTCACTTCTCTGAAACCTGTGAATGCTTCTTACTTTTTTTGTTGTTTGATGCTAGCACTTATTGTAAAGTGTAGGAACCCCTGTGTAGTTACCACTAAGTAATGATGCAGTAAATATGAATCTTTTGTTTCTTGTTGATTGAGTTTGTAGATAAAATGTATTTTTCTACATTATGGCTTATTGCTTAGTAAAATTTATTTCATAAAACCAACCTTTGTCATATTAGCATGTGTAGTGTTCACATGTTGCTCAGTTGTACTGATAAATTATTTAAACCTCATCTTCATATGTATGAGTACTATCTTATGTTTGTGGTCAAGAATGAGGTAAGCAAGCTCCAACAGCCCCTGAGAATGTCCCCTTGTATCCTTCTTGGCTACAGAAAGCAGGTCTGTCTGTTTCCTATCAATTCCTTGAATCTGTCAAGTAATCTCTATAAACAAAGGAACCTTCACCCAGCAACCAGATGAAGCAACAACAGGCAAACCAGACAGCCAAATCCCCAAATTTCAGGCACCAATTCTTTGGGGGGGGGTAGAAAAAGAAGAGTAAACATTAACTTGTAAAGTTTAAAGGACCTTTCCTTTTCCTTTACGGATTTGATCAGTATGAAGTCACAAATCAATGAAAACAGAACTGGATTTGCATTCCCAGGCGGGATGGATGCTGCCAGGGGATCATATTGCAAACAGTGAAAGCACAGAGGCATTCGATCTATGCCCGAGTCCTGTGTGTGGGATCAATCTTTCTTTAATTCTGTAGTCTCCTCAGGCAATGTGACACAGGAAGCAGTTTGCAGCTTTAGTGCCTTTCTTCGCCTTTTAAATCGCCACGAATCACAGATGGCTATTTAGTGGCCCTACAATGCTGCAACACATCGGCTTGCATTTTAGTCTTAATTATTTGTTTCTTGGATAATGGGCAGAGTTTTCTGTATTTGTGTCAGCTGTTAGTGGTGAAATAGGGCTCTAGTTAACCTTTTCTTTATGAAGTCTAATTTAGTGTCCCCGTGGCTAGTTGCAAGCATTTACAGTGATCACCCAGTTTAATCTTTTGTATACTTTTTAGAAATGCCAAGAGCCTTACTAACCTGGAGCAGATTTATGATATAGTGATAATTTAGGTAGATGTTAGTCTTGAAGCTCTTATTTTGTGTGCAACTGAGTATAAAAGCATCTTACCCAAGTATTATTACACACATGATATCTATCACTAGGACTTTGATAACTGTCATATAAAGTGTGTAAAATTTGTATGAATAAATTTTTGTAAACAATGCAACTTCGTCTAATGTGTGAAGAAAAAAAGGTATTCAGGAAATAACTACTTTAAAATCTCTTAAAGTATTACATATTTCTTTAGCAGCCGTAAGGTTTTTCATGTCTGGAATATATATTTAATCTTCCATGTATTTTCATAAACTGTACTTTAATATCTGCTTGATGGGTTATTGAATTCGACTAAAAATTTAAACTAGCTATTCAGATGGAGATGCCTAAGAAGATGTTAAGCTCATAAATAGGCACAGATGTTGGAACCTTTATAGGATGCTCAGTTTAGGCTAATTTCCATCCCCTAGTGTGTAAATACATTGCTCAGCATTCAGAAAGTTGCTGTCCAGTTGTGGGAGACAGTACCTGGGTATTAGTTACGCTTCTAAAATAGCAGTCCAACATTGTTATAAGTAACTCTGCAGACTAAATTGGTCTCCATAAAGTTCTGTATAAAAATGACTTAAATACTCAATTGTGGAGGTTTTAAAATGTTTTTCGAGATCTACAAACAACTATCTTTGATTAAAATGCTTTGGATAGAAGGAAAAAGAGCATGAGTAAGCAAAAGCAGAATATCTTTGAAAGAAAATGTACTTTGAAGCCCAGGGCAAAATGTGAAAAGTCACTTTTGGATTATTTTATTAATTATTGTTAACAAACTTTAAAGCAAAGCCTTCACATGAAATTCCCATAAATTTCTCAGAGGTGTTTATTTTGGAGCCCTTGCCATTTCTGGGTTAAAAAATGTATTAGAAGTCACTTATAGGGAAGGGGGTATAGCTCAGTGGTGGAGTGCCTGCCCAGCATGCACAAGGTCCTGGGTTCAATCTCCAGTACCTCCACTTAAAATGTAAGTAAATAAATAAAACTAATTATCTCCTCCCCTTAAAAAAAAAGCCACTTATAATAAGTCACATACAATTTAATTTAAATTACAAGTTTTCATCCTGAAATTAGTGTATACAATGAATAAATCAATAAATATGTCACAGTAGTATTAAAGGACCAGCGCAGATCAGCCAGGATTTAAAAACTATCTTTGTAACGTAGCTCAGTGTTTAAGGCCCAGAATCATATAAAGAGGTGCTTATGATCTAGAGATTTCATTTGTAGTAAAAAAAAATAAATGAATGCAGTACAATTGATTTTTACATCTGATTTCATTGGAAGTTTTCCTTCTCCATCTTTAAACCACGCCCATGCTGTCCTCCACGGAGTTGTTGAGTACGTATGTAGTGTGCTAGTGTGGTAAGCAGAAGAATGGAGAAAAATAAAGATAATTTATTTAGTTGAGGGCTAATGACTTGTTGAGAAAATAGAGATAAGCCAGACTGGCTGACTTCAAGTGAAGTTAATGTATATAGTGACTTTCTATATTCTCTTACATGGGATGACTCAAATGGTGGCTTCTCTTTGGAGGGATTGACATGTTAAGGTACCCAAGAAGTCATAATATGTGCCATATTGCTGCTAGGGCTGGGGACATTGATTCAATATAACATACTTACGGAACACCTAAAATGGACCGTGCACACCAGTTGAGGGAGAGTTTAACACGTGGGAGTTAACCTAGTATTTTTCGAAAGAATGTTTTTCTGCAGCAGGCTCATCTTGGGGGCTTGTTAATAATGCAGATCGCAGGCCTCCACCAGAATCAGTGAATTTGTGTTTTAATAAAAACCCTATATTAAGGGGCACTAAAGTTTGAGACTGCCTAGATTTGGAATTTGGCGACATGTGTAGTCATCCATGTGTGCTGGGACCGTTTTTTTTTTTTTTTCTCATATTAAATGAGCAACAGGTCATGCTGTCTGTACACAGCAATCAATACATCGATAAGCTGTACGCACTCAGGATGGGCATTAGATTCTTTGAAATTTGCAATATTTTCTTTACGTCACTAAGGCCACAGTTAGCATTTTTTTTTACTTGTACGTTCTAGTTGGCTCTCTCTGTTTAAGGAGCTTTTGGAAAGAGAGTGATCCTGTAAATAGAGTCTAATAAATTCAGGTGCATGACTGAGAGATTAATAAAATCACAGCAGCTAGCTGACAGTAACGGTGGGTCCCCAAGTTAACTTCCAGTTGTGTTATATCCAAATTTGGCCTGAATGTGTCCCCCTAAACTGTTTACAAGATTTCAATTGGAGTCCCCATTATGACCTCAAACTCAACCCTACTGTTCACACTGCTACAAGCCTGGGAACCAAGATCAAGTATGAGCTCTTCTCTTTCATTGTACCCCTTCTCTGAAGAGGGGAGATGCCTGCTCCTCTTGCTGCTGCCCCTGGCCTCACCACTGGCTTCCTACATTGGTTTGTAACTGATCAGCCTGTTCTTGGTTACTTCCTCTGCAAGTAGGTAGTTTTAGCTCCTTCTAATCATATCCCTCCGATGTTCTGAGGTAACCTCCACTGTCACAGGGTCCAAAGTTCCTCATACTCTGGACCTACTTTGTAGCTAGTCTTACCTCTCACTGTTCCCAACATGATCCTTTTTCTTTAGAAGGACAGATTCTTATTAGTCTTAGAAACGTGAATGCTCCTTTTCATCTCCTACAATTCCTCCAAGGGCAGAATGTCCTTTCTCTACCTGCCCAACCTAAATACTCTCTAAGGGCCAACTCACGCCCTCCTTTGCTGGGAATCTCCCTCCAGCCTCTCCGAGTGACCATGTCTTCATTGCCACACCACAATTCTTGTACTTTCTTCCAGTTACCCTCTGCTCTCTGCAGCACTGCTTCTGGTCTTTAATTCCACACTACTCTGCCCTGTTCTGAACTGTTTTGTGAGTGCACAGCTCGTCTCCCCAGCTAGATGACCTCCTGGAAGGCATGGATGACAAATTGCACATTAATGCCCAACACACTCTGGGAACATAATAAATACCTCTTTTAAGTGATAGAAATAACCAAAGGACTTGCAGAATTCACCTTGACCTTCTCCCCTTATTCTAATAGGACAGCTACAAAGCATATATAGGAAGCAAAATTAAGGTTTTAATTAGATGTTCATTGTAAATCAAACTAGATCTTCCTCCAGGAAAAGCTACATAGAAAAGAATGCCAAATTAATTAGGTGTGTTTCTGCCATAAGATAAAATGAACTTTAAATTTGCATGTAGGCAAAAGGCTGCCATAGACTCAAGCCACCAGGCCTTAATTTTCTTCATCCTGATAAAAAAAAAAAGAGTTATATTTTCAAATTAGAGTTCACCTTATGCCTCAGGAAAGTCATCCTTTTTCCTGGAATAAAGGCAAAGGAATTTCTTGAGACACAGACTGGAAACTGGACTTCCCTCAACATGATAATTAACAGAGCAGTTCTCTTTAGCTGCCAAAGAATCTTCTCCCATCAACAGAAATGTGATTTGAAACATGAGTTCATAGACAGGAAAAGGGACATAATGAAAAAAGGTTTTTTTTAACCACAGTGGATCATTATAGTAGGTGATGTCATCTGGTCTAGGTTTACTTTGTTCTAGCTATATCTTTGCTATATTTACAGAATGGCAATTCAGAGAGGAGTATTACCAGTAAACCTAAAAGAAAATAGAATAGTATGCCTCTGTGACATTTGTCCTCCTCTTATTAACTACCTGGATTTTTGCTCTTGACCACGTGGCCCTCATGTAGGACTTGGCTGTTACGGGATGCTAACCCCACTTCTGGACGTAACTAATCAGGATAATTGTGCCCTCTGACCACAGGTCAGGGCTTGACATGTGATCCACTGTCCCAAAGCTGTCACACTGTCTGCTAAAATTGTACTTTGACGTTTAAATATTGTAGACCATCTAGAAGTGAACCCCAGTGATTCCTTTTAACTGTACTAAACTATCCTATGAGGAGCCCTCACCACCCTTTGCCGTCAACTCTGCTACTTCTCTGAACCATTAGCATCTTAGAACTGCTCTGCTCTGAAACTTTTTCCCTCTCAGTTTTTCTGATTCTCTTCTGCCCCTCGCTGGTAATAAATTTTATGCTCTCAGGTGGCAGTTGGGAACAGTGACATAGAACTTGCACATAGTAAGTGCTCACTAAATAAACTTGTTTTCTGAGAAAACATAGGTCACCAATTTAAAGTCGAAATTCCTTTGAGTTGCTCTGAGGCCCCAAGTATATTTGACCTTGTGCATTCACTTGTGTGTTTCTAAAATTTAGGCTTTGATGAGAACCGAAAAAAAAAGGCATTCAAACCATAGACACGAGACTTTCTTGCGTGGTTGGGAACTTTCCATCTCACTTGTTCCTGGATGATCCCCTGCTAAGCTCTCTTCTGTCTGTCCCACTTTGAGTGTAAACAGGGACCATCACAGAAGGGCAGTCTGGCTTCTTTAGCGTCATATACTTGCCTCTGGAAACCAAATGCTCAGCCCTACAGTGAGCTGGGGAAACAAATGATGCCTCTAGCGTTAATTAGATGGAAGCTATCTTGGGATTGTGATTTTAGAGGGGACACATCTTGCTGACATAACTTTCCTCATTATGTAAGGAGCTGATGATCCTGTCTGCAGATTCTGTCTTCTGATCATGAGATTATTTATTGTGCTTCAGTTAGAGAGACGGAAAGAGAAGAAACAAAAATGTGAAATAGTTCAATTTGCTGATTGCTAGGCATCCTGGTGAAAAGGGATATTGAAGCTGCCAAAGCAAGGCCTCTAGATTTCCCATAAATCTAATCAGTGCGTGTTTTCCTCTGTTATCTTCAGTAATAGAGAAGGAGCCTGTCTTTTCTTACTAGGATCTTTGTTTGAGATGTAGTCAGGGAGAACCCGTTTTTTTTTTTTTTTTAAACTGTTTAAAATTGACAATTAGTCTGTCTTAATGAGAAGCTTATGTCCCTGACAGCACTCTGAAGATGTCCTCATGAAGGAGGAAAAAAATAAATTTACAGAGGAAAGGTTTGTCTGACTGTACCTTGAAATAACTTATTTTTAGTCATTTTTTTTTAAGTGGAAGTACTGGTGATTGAACCCAGGACCTCATGCATGCTAAACATGCACTCTACCGCTGAGCTATGCCCACCACTACTTTTTAGACATTCTTAATAAGTTATCTCTATGTAGGCTAAATTCTTTTAGCTTTTAGGCTTAGTTTCATTTTTCATTCAATTTATCTAAAAATTATAGGCACCTTGATCACCGGATTCTTGCAAAGATACTCAAGTCTCTGAAAATATCTATTATTTCTAGTTCCTTTAGATGACCCTGAAGAAATGTGTCAGAGAACTGGAGGGTTGGTAAAAATGAGCACTTGGACAGTTACATATTCTAGAAATTACCATTACTGTAATAAGCGCAAAAGAAATCCATTTTTAGCACAGGATTTCAGAAAATCAGCCTGGAGGAGGTCTGATGAGCATGGCTTCCCAAGTCTCCCCAGTTCCTTGGGGGAGATGTGCTTGGGAGGGTAGTGATGGAAATTTGCCTGCCAGGGTTGGCTCCTGTCCATCAGAGGGATGCTGAAAGTAAGGGATTTTCGAATCCCTTTTACCCCCAACTACAGGGTCCCAAACTCCCAGCTTAACTACTTTATGTGGTTATAAGTGCATTTAGCAAGCCATCTGTGTCTAACGTGCTTTTTTTTTTTTTCTCATTTTACAAGCTTCGCCCCACTGTGCACAGATTATATAATACTGATTGGACACTACCAATTTATAGCCACATAAAACAGAGTATGTAAGGATGAGCAGTTGTGAATACACACGAACAGGACTAGCTACATAATTTGTGGGGCCTAGAGCAAGGTGATAATGAAAGACCCTTTACAAATTATTAAGACTTTCTAGACAAAAGCCCCAAAGTGTTAAACCAAGTGCCAGCCTGTTCTGAGCTTGGGACCTGATGCAACTGTACAGATCGAACGGCCAGGAAGCTGGCCCTGGCTCTAGATCTGGGAGTGCCGAGTGTAGCAGGTCTGGTCAGAGCTTACACTAGAACCCTGCTTTTATTTGTCCTTAAATGCTCCATCCTTAATATATGTGTGTGTGTGTGTGTGTGTGTGCGCGCGTGTGCACGCGCGCATGTGCTCATGTTTTGATATGCACATAATTTTATTGTCCATTGAGTTTGCCATTTGCAGTGAAGTAAAGGAGACTAGGTTTTTTAAATTGTGGTAAAAAGCACATAACATGAGATCTACCCTCAACACATCTTTAAGTGTGCAGTGCAGTATAGCTCATTGTAAGCACAGTGTTGCACAGCAGATCTTTAGGGCATTTTTTGTCTTGTGTAACTGAAACTCTATGCTCACTGAACAGCATCTCCCCACCTGCCCCTCCTGCCTGGTCCTGGCAACCACCCTTCTACTCTGCTTCTGTGAGTTTGACTACTTTCGTACCTCATGTAAGTGGAACCAGTGCAGTATTTGTCCTTCTGTGACTGACGTATTTACTTAGTATAATGTCTCCAGGTTCATCCGTGCTGCGGCATTTGACAGGATTTCCTTCTTTTTCTTGGTTTAATAATATTCCATGATGTGTATGCAGCACATTTTCTTTATCCACTTATCTGGCAGTGACCATTTTGATTGTTTCCACCTCTTGGCTATTTTCAATAATGCTGCAGAGCAAATATCTCTTATCTTCAATGTGTTTTAATGGGTCTAAATATCACTAATAAATAATAGTACATGCTTTTGGAAATACAGTGTTCAAATGTTCAATGAATATAATAGAATAATTTTACTGTTTTCTTTTTTCAGGCTGCTCTCTATAGAAACGACCACCTTAGGTTACCCAGCTGGCAATGCAGGCATCCAGGGGACTAAACCCATTCTGGGAGAACCTGAGATGGCCCAGGCCCTGTGCTGGATGCTCTCTGAGGGTCAGGGGCACATGGTACTGCCTCCCTGGCCGCCACTTGGCTGCATTTCATCAGCAGAGTAAAGAAAAATACCACCCTGGAAAGAATGCTCTGAGACTGAGTAAATATTTGCTAACAGGGCCTCAGCGCCTCTAGGCAGCGAGGCCTGGGGCATCTGGTGGTGAGGATGTTACTATTCAGAGCCAGGCTTGAGCTACGGGGGTTAGCAATGCCTCTAGCAGCATCACCAGGCTCTAAGCTGATTCTGGAATCTGTTTCTGGTTTGCCTAAATCTTAGTTGTTGGGGGTTTAGTTCTCATTCTTGATTAGAATGTTTCTGGGGCTTTTACTTACACAATCTTGCTTTGCTTCAGGGAGAAAAATGGTTGTAGCAGCTTCCCTTTGTGAGGAGCAGATAGCTTGGTTTAATATGCAGGTGGAAAGGGAAAACAAGAGAAAATGGGCTAAGTGATTGCTGGCCCTGCTGTGATAAATTTTCTAACAAGCTCCAGGTACTTCTGGCTTTCCCAGCTTCGGTCTCTTTGCTGATTAAACCTGTGAGCTGGTGAATGAGGATGATGCTTCCCTTTGTACAGACAGACCTAAGTGAATGCCACCTGTATGTTCCCCGGATACTTATGTGTACTTGCAGAGGCTTCACTGAGCCCCTACATATACTGTGAATTCCTTCTTTCCTGTTGTGGTGCCAGACTGAGCATTCCTTTTGTTCTGAAATTCTGGGACTCTCCAGTCATCTGTGATAATGTCAAGTAGCTACGTCCATTTTTTTTGAAGCTTTTGAGCTGTCCTGGAGCTCTCCTCTCTGGTAGTCCTGCTCAGGGAGGGTCGGGAGAGGGTTATATGCAGGATCACTCAACGTGGGCCACAGGGACATAGCAGAGGAGGGAGGGCAGGCACTGGGGCAGCCGCAGCAAATGGAACGCACGTTGAACAAGTCGGCAAGGCAGGGTTGTTATTTATCAGGGGTATTTGGGCATGAACATGACCCTGGCTTTTATTGTGTGACCTTCTTCTAGGGGCTTGGATACCAGCCTTTTATTGGTCTGTTCCTGAGATTATTGCTTCCAGGGTGCTGTGTTTTGGTCTTCATATCTCAAGATGCAGGTGGTGAAACTGGAAAGGGACCACAGATGAACAATGGGATTGATTAAAGGCATGAAAAATCGGGCTTAAGCCTTAGGAGGAGATGCCAGAGGAAATGTGGCTGTTTCACTGGAGAAGAAATACTGAAGGGATGCTTAGTGGGCATCAAAACATTAGACACGTTATTCTAATAGCACTGATCATCTCTTCTAGAGCAAACGTAAGACAGCTAATAGAAAATATTTAAATTAGGTACAAAAGAGCATCTTTTTTGAAAGGAAAGATGACTGAACATGGGAATGGGTCTCTTAAGGAAACTGAAGAATGCTTCTTTTTCACTATTTATGTACAGGCTAGATGACCACATGGGTTGGATAGTTGATGGGTGGGCCTGTGCCTTTGAGGCCTCTCTTAGAATCTGTATTCTGTGATCTCAGATTTCTCTTGGACCCACAGAAAGTGTTAGCAACATACTGTCCTGGATTAGCAGGGTAGGGGTACCTTTCTTACCTATCTGAGTATTTGCCTCTCTCTTAAGTTTCTCCTTTAGCCATTTGCCCCACATTTTAGGGTAAACTGGCTCCTCTGATATGGGCAGCCTGTTGACTATTGCTCTGGAGTGTGGGTCAGTTCTGGCCACAGTAGGTGGATACCCAGTGGTGGAGTATGACCACATCTGTGTGTGTGGTGGTGGTGGTGGTGGTGGAGGTGGAGGTGGAGGGGGCAGAATCATTTGGCACAGACGCTGCTTGGCCTGAGATGTGTAGGCAGAAAGATACACTGAGAAGACTTGCTGGATTTTGAAGACTGATTTGCAGCCCAGGTCTGCCATTTACTAGCTGAGGCCCCCTGGGTAAATCGGTTTCTGAATCTCACATTTTCCTTCTATGAAATAAGGATGAAAGTAACAATACCTAATTCACTGGAATTTTATGAGATTCAAAAGAGATGAGGAAGTTCTCTGTAAGCTGTAAATTCCCATGCAATAGTCACTGGGCAGAGTAAGTCTTTTGCTTGTGTTTACCTGGCTTCCGGTGTCCCTGTTACTCTCCTGTTACTTGTTCCCTGTGTCTAGACCGCTGCATGGCTGCTGGACTCTCCTGGTTTCTGACTTCCTCCTCCCAAGCAAGATTCTGGTCTTCTCAGTCTCTCTGTATGTAGCTTCTTCTTCCTCATTCTCAGAATCCTAATCTCAAAGAGGTGACTATAAATTGGTGATAGTGGGTTGAGTGGTCGAACTAACCTCTCCAGCCAGATTTTAAATGGGCAACCATTGCTAGATAACAGTGTCCTGATCCAGGGAAAATGCCTTAGCTCCTTACGAAGGCCCTTAAAGAATGAAGGCAGTGCTGAAGATGACTGTAGCCTCAGGCTTCTTGGAGAAGCCTGTGGGGTGCGATATTTTTGGTAGAGAGACCACCATTAACATCCAAGACACACCATGCTGCATCTGCCTGCGTGGCTCAGGGTAAATGGCATTGTTGGAAGAGGAGCCAGGGACGGGGGAAGGCAGGTCTTCCAGTCTGCCTCGCCACACACACACACACTCACTCATGCACAGCCTCTCTGAAGAGAACAGTCATTCATCGAGATTAGGCTGGGGACAATTTGGAGAGCTAAATTCTGAACATTTGTCAGTAAAATAATGCTGCCTCTTAAAATAGCTCAAGGATGTTTCTGTGCAAGGTGCTCTCTGTGGATATTTGCATATATATTATATTACTATATTTATATATATATAATCTATGTCTATAAAAAAGGTATATCTTTAACTACAGTGTATATAAAAACACACATTCAAGTACATGCCCAAATATAAGTCATGAACCATAAATGATTGAACTCACATAAGTTACAATATTTATGTCCTAAGGATGGCTAAACTTAGCTACAACATCTAATTTGCAGTGACGTCTTTCTTTAACAAGTTTTATAAGAGGGATGATTTAAGTCAAGGAAGAGCAGTGACTCATTCACATGGTGGGCCAGTGGCTGAGCTAAGTTTAGAATAGAAGGTATGCTAGGATCTTCTGGGGCTTAGAGTTTTACTGTGAAGTCATTTTGCTCTTCCACACTTCTTTTTCAATCATTCATATAGGTAAAACAAAGAACTTGTAATACAATAGCAAAATTCTTGTTTTCTTTATTTAATTAGTTCACTTAATATAGCTTTCTGTTTTAGGCTCTATTTTGGGTTGCTATTCAGATAGACTGGGCTTAATTTGGTTGTTTTGCAATTCATGGTACAAGATGTTACCAAGTTGATTTTTACCTTTAAATTATGGTAAAGGGAAAGGCTTCTAGCAATTAGATATAGAAATGGAGAGACAATTGGGAAGAGTAAGAAATTCTTTTGCTCCTAAGAGAGGAGTCAAAGATCTGACTAGTATATTGTTCAACATTCATTCAAAAACCTTTCATTCAATATCTGAGCTAGGTTCTAGGGCTGTAAAAGAAAGAAATTACCCTCAAGGAGCTCACATTATTCTGGGAGAAAGATGGAAATGCAAACCAGTGACTGATGCAGGGAGAGAAATATACTAGGAGAGCTGTAGTTAAAAACAATACTGTGGGAACTGGGAGGAAGACCTGGAGAGGCTGGGATCTTGAAGGCTTCAGGGAGGAGCAGACTGGGACCTTGTAAAGTTCAGGGTTGGGGGGCCACTCCAGGCAGTCACTGATGCATGCAAAGGATTGGGAACATGATGTGCATGGAGCAGCAAGGCCCCAGTGAGTCTCCTTTGGATTTTAGTTGCTGGGGCTGTTTAATTTAGGTATGCTTATGCATAACCAGATGGTAATAGCTGGTTATGCCAACCGGCTAAGCTTGGCCTTCTCATCAGTGTCTTTGGCTACAATCTGGTTTGGTGTTAATGTTCACTGTATGATTAAAAAATGGTGAACTCCAATCTTTTCTCAGCACGGAGGACTTATTTCTGTATCTTCCATCCCCAGTCAGACTTTCTACTTTAAAAAGCTGTTACATTCTGGAGTAGTTGGTGATAATCTGCTTCTTAACTGGGTGATGGTTACACAAGTGGGTATAGTTTGTGATAGTTTATGGAATTGTATACTTCTCTGTAAGTATGTTATACTTTAATGAAAAGTAGACAACCTATTAAATTTTATCAAACTGTGCATATTTGTACACAAAGCTTTTATTTATTTCAGCTTTATAGACATAGAGCTACTGGGTTACAAACATTTTAAAGGCTCTTGCTAAATTGCTTTCAAAGGAATATGTGAGTTTACATTCCCATTGTCAGCAGTGAAATTTTATTACTCAAAGATATTTTGATAATATATAAGCAAACTTTCTTTTTTCTGATTTAAATTTCTTTAAATGTTCCTACAGTTGAACATGGTCCAGTTTAGAAACTTCAAATGATAAAATTAACCTCTGTATATTTACACATACTTATATGTTTACTATATACACATAAAGCACATATGGGTTTGCACATGTCTGTATATATGTATCCATATACCCATTGTGGAAAAACTGGAAATGTAAAACACTAGAAAGAAAACACCAGGCTAGGTGATTTCTATCTGAACTCTGAATGCTACGACCAAAGTAGCAGAAATTTCGTATCTAGGGCCACATAGCGGAAGTCATGATAAAGGAGGCTCGTCTCAAAAATTATTTCTATCTAGAGCTGCCTTGCTTTTTATTCTTAAATAAAAACCTAGGTATATTTTAATCTAACTGAATGCCACCCTGAGGTGGTGGGCACCATTGTTGCATGTCTATAAGTTGTGTCCACGGTTAAGCCCTACAGATGAAGAGATTCTCTTAGAATTCCTTTAGACATTCAAACGATGACTATTTCACTCCTACTTAATTGCATTTCTCTTAAAAGGTTACAGTTTCTTATAACTTTGAGCCCCTAAGAAAGCCTTCCTTGTTCTGGTACGTTCTGAATTGTCTTTAAGAAATATTTCATTTGGAAACAAGCAGCAGCAGAAAGTCTGATGACTCTAACTCAGGAGTGATTTCTGCCTGGAAGGTGCAACTTGTTCCAAAATGCATCACTGTGTTTACACTTCTCGACTCTAGTAGTCCTCCATCTTTCATACTGAAGGACAAAATGCCTGTTGCCACTCTTTCAAATTCTCAGAGAATTCTAAAGCTTCTGAGTCAAGCCTTGCTAAGACTGAAACATTTCTCACCCAAGTGTTTACTTCTAAACATGCTTTTAAAGCAAGTACTCAAGCGAGTTAACACGATCCTGTTTTAGGCTGGTTCCCTGGAAGAGGATTCTTGTGAAAGCAATTTATTTATTAGTAAGTGTCTCTTGGTAGGAGGTTGGGAAGTGTGAGTCAGAAGGGGACGAGGCCAAGTGATGGTGTAGTATGAAGGGGAGCACTCCCTTGAGTCATCTCCTTCAAGTTCCTGAGAAGTAGGGTTTTAGTGTCTGCACCTGTGGTCATGCGTTAGCAAGGCTCCCCAGGAGACATACATTTGCGCTCAGACAGCTGGAAGGCAGGCCACCAGAAAAGAGGCACAATGCTTGCCTTCGGGAGTGAACGTGCACTGGGAGCCAGTGAGCATGAAAATGGTGAAGGGATCTGAGGACATGTGAGCGGGTCATTGGCAGCGTTTGCTGTGTCAGCCCATAGAGAACACAGGAGAGAAAGGAGATGGGGCAGCGTGGGCAGAGGAGGTAGATGCGTTCATCCAGATGAGCTGACACTCCATGGCTGGAGTTCCGTAATCTCTAGAGGCCACCATTTCCCACTGCTGTTGCAGGCACCATGTGGGAGGACTTTTGGGTGTGGGTGGGAGGGAAATAATGACAGTAATAACATAATTGAGAAACTCTTATTTATGTTATGTGCCAGGTTCAGCAACATGCCCTATGTTTCTGCATTTGATGAGGCCCAGAGAATTTTCAGTTGCTTGTCCCAGGTGACACAATTAGGTTGTAGCAGAGCTGGACCTTAAATGATGGACTGAGAGTAAATGATGTTCTCGGTCACTGTGCGAAGCTCTTTCCAAGCACATCATCTCAGGCTTGCAGATCAAGGCTCAGCCTTTGCTTTGCAAGGGAGAGAGGGCTCCGCAGGGCAGAACTTTTCATAGGGATGAGGACACAAGTCTTCCTTTGGGCACTGTTTCCTTAACAATACTTGTCAGACTTGTGTATATATATATTTACATGTATTTTTACTTGTCTCTGACCTGCGTGCCTCAGTGTGTAAGCCATGAGGGAGCAAGGACCAAGCTATTCATTCAGGGATGATGAGTGTGTCATGAGTCAGTGAGTGGACTGCTCAGCATTGCCCCTATTCCCTGAGCTGTGGTGGGCCACAAGGATGGGCTCCTTTTTTTCACCTAAGTGAATTTGAAGATTAGGTTTTTTTTGGTGGCTATGGGAATCTGGACATGTTATTTAACTTCTTTGAGCATTGTTTTTTCTCCTGATGAAAAGTAATGGCATCCACTCCAAAAAGATGTCGAGATGACTAAATCTAATAATTACATACCAGGGTCCAGCATACTTAAAGTATTAAATGAGATCAGGAGCTAAATACAATGGCTGTGAGGGTGGCTGGGAGAGGGACTTTGTTATTTTCTCTCTGAGTTATAACCAGCGACTTAGACTTAATGCTTGGCTTTGTCCAACAAGCCTTGACTGTGGCCTTGCCCAAGGTAGACTGTGTGCGTGGCTGAGCCCATGCAGAACCACAGGTCTTGTGTGTCCTGGCTGCTGCAGAGAGCTGCCAGAGGGCTCCCACGGGAGAAGAATTAGATTGAATGTGTTGTCCTGTAATCACAAAGCTTAGATCCTGGACAGAATCTGGTTCCTGAAGGCACTTCCACTAGCCACTTAATATGCTTAGGAGCCAGTAACACTGGGAGTATCATGCTATCAAAAGAGAGCAGAATATTCCACCCCAGTGTGCTGCTTTGGCATATTGATCACTTTGAATCAAAGTTACTTAAAAAACAGTCAGTGCAAGAAGGACAGTGACCCTCCTTTGTCCTGAAAGCAGGAAATAAATCTCCCATGTGAAGATACCCTCCCTGAATCTATAAAAAGCATCCTTATTCTCAGAGATAGGGAATTCAGGACCAAGAAGTCTGTATAAACAAACTTTGTTACTTTTTTACCAATTAGCTACCCCAAATCCCTTTGTTTTGTCAATTCTTCATAGATTTATTGTTTCCTTGTCTAAGAGGTATTAAAGTTGCTGGCTTTGGTCACTTCTTGAAGTCTCACGTTTTTGTGGACTTCTGTACTTATGAAATTAAATTTTTGTCTTGTTGATCTTATGTCAACTGAATTATTAGACCAGCCAAAGAACCTAGAAAAGAGAAGGGAAAATTTTTTCTCCCCTACCGTTTTGGCATGCAGTGTGGGGCTCTCAACTGGTTGGACATTGCCGAGGTGTGGGGACCTCTGACGAGCACCAGCAGAAAGAGGTTAAGAATCCTTACCATGTCGGTCTCCCAGATCTCAGCCTGCAGGGTTTGATGTAAGTGAGAGTGGTGAGAGTCCTTTTCTTTTCCTAAATTAAGACTGACAGGAATATTAATATTAGAAATACTAATTTCTAAATTAATATTTGTGTGAATTAGTTCCTTGGGTACAGCCACTCTGGTAAAGATTTGTCACAAGTATTTGTGTTTTCTGTTAATCCCTTTCCTCCTAGAGATGGTCATTGTTTTCTTTTGTCTCTGTCTTTTATGTCATTTGTTACAGGGAGAAACTATAGGATGGAAAACAGACATGAGTCCAAAAGCCTATTATTCAAGTCAGCCTCAGACTGGTGAGTTCATAGTTCTCACCAGACTGGCATCTATTTAAATTTTGCTGAGGGTCCGGAAAACCACATGAGATTTCTCTTTCATCTTGTTTTATGTCCTGAGCATATGGCTTTGTGACTTAGTGAGAATATTCTCTCTAGTCACCACCAGCCAGAAAGTGCAAGTACCAACTTGCATTTGGTGACCAGTTGAATAGACTGGGATTCTGAGACACAAAGTCACAAGCAGCATTCTCTTTGTCCAGCTGTACCAGCTCTCAGAGGAATTTGGCATAAGGGTTCCCAGTCTACAAAGGGGCCTTTGCTGTGGCAACTTTCATTGTCTCCCTAGTGCTGGAAAAGTCCTATTCCAGTAGTACCTTCCCAGTGTCACATATTAACATGTCTGTGCTTGGAGGCATCTCACATTCTCATGAGGAAATCGAGACACTCTTCACTACAACTTTCTTACCGCCTGTGTCAATGAAGGTCTCTGCTTTTATAGGCTAACTCTGGGATTGAGCTTTCTGGATCTTGTGAAGGATGCCTCTTGTGTCCATGAGTAAGCCATAAAAAACTTACTGGTTTGAGTCATTACTGAGATTAATATAAAATCCTATTTGTCAATGGCCAAAGGATCCTTTGAATTGGAAAAACTAATGTATTTGAAAAAAAAATTTTTTTGAGAGTCTCATTCTAAGCAATTGTCTTACTGGTACCTATGGAAAGACCAAATTTAAAAAAATGGGTACAAAAGAGTGTCCTAGCCTTAGGGACTCCCTTAACAATATGAAAGAACAGAAATTAGACTTAAAAATTAAAGTCCACATCTAGTATAAATTCCCCTTCTTAAGCTCCAGCCCTGTCTCCTCAGTAAATTCCCTTAGCTCCCCAAACTCCTCCACTTTCCCCACAAAATCCCTTAAACATCCAGCTGCCTGTTTTAAACTTCCCTTTCTCTGCAAGTTTTACAGAGAACACTCAGCCTAATAAGGAGGTCCAGGGTATACAGGATATTCACATAAATGCTGAAAGTCAGGAAGTGAATTTAGCAGAAGCACCCAGGACAGGAAGTGGGGTTCACTTTGCTGTCTCTTGCAACTCCTGCTTGCCAGGGCCCTGCTAGCTTAAGGTCTTCCTATGCAATATTCTTTGCAGACAAATATTCTAGACCCCACCCAAAGAATTCATGTCTCCTGGACAGCAGCAAATGCTTTAAATTATAAAGCCCCTTTACCTCTACTTTCAGAAGATTCTGCCAAATTTAAAGAGGAGTTAAAGATTAACGGCCTTTCAAAACCCCATTCACAGGGACCTTGTTTGGCTGCCGAGGGGTGTTCTTCTCACCCTGATTATCAGATAAGCCAGACAGGCCCCTGGAGGAAATCCCCCTCACAGAGGAAACAGATGACCAGAAATTCTCCCAGGCCTTCCTGCAAATTACCCGGAAATGGCTCAGCTGGAGGCTGGTAGTGAGGGGCTGATCGAAACTTTCCCCTCTAAGGCGGGTTGGTCTGAATTCACTGGGCATTCAGAGTGAAGGACAGCATCCCTGGCCGTTGCTGAACACTTCATACAGAGTTTTGAAAGGTATGCTCCACTAAACCCTGAAGCTCTAGAACACAGACATCTTTTCATTCTTCCCTTAGTAGGAAACTTTCTCCTTGATATGAAAAGGCAAATCCAAAATAGTGTGATTAGTGTGCTAATCAACCTCAAAGCATTACAATGAAAGAAAGCACCGTTCAATTATTTGAAGATAGCGTGAAGAAATTTGAGATGAAAGGAGTTAAAATCAGTAATTCCTGAGCTGCAACTTGAAATTTTAGAAAAATGTAAGTGTAACTCTGGGAGCAACTCAGAGTCCACTCAGATCGTTTCCTATTTGCCTTCAGACATTTGCAGGCATTATAAAAAAAGTCAGGACACTGGAAATGTAATTGCTCTGCACTTAAGAAAAAGGAGGAAAAATTTAAACGGTAATTATCCTAGACTTCTGATAATAGACAAATATACTCCAAGCCTCCTAGGAAAAAACTTTTATTCTTTCTCTGTCCCTTGAAGATACAAATCTTACCGTGTCTTTGAAATGTAAACACACCAGGAGATAACTAAAACACTGCTCACAAATGCTTGAGACCGATGGAGAAAAATAGAGAAAAGAGGCTTTCTAAAACACAAACTGCTGTAAAAGCTCCCTGGCTCAAACTACAGTCCACAGCCGCCACAAGATGACTCGTCAAGGGCAAATACAAATTTTGAAAGTCCCATTTGATAAACAGTAAAAACTTTAGTCACCTGATCTAATAAACTTATTTCAACTGCTATTTTTAGACTAATGAATTTTAACTTGTTGCACCTTATTCACAGGTAAAATTTTGGACTGGGAGCTATAGGGTCTCCATGCCTGTCAATACTGTTTATGTATTTAAGTATGTCCACGCATGTATGTGTACACACGCACAAACACACACACATATTTTCTACCTTCAGATGGTGTTGCCAACATTTACTTATAAAGAACTCTATTTAATTGGCATAAACACAAACAACTGCTATATAAGTTAAGTATACCCTCAGAGATACAAAAACGAATCCAAATATTTTTCAAGTTCACGTGATCTATGATCATATTAAGTAAAAAAAAAAACTAGTTTAAGTTTGTTGGCTTAATTAAAACATGCATGCCTTTAGAGTTATCAAAATTAAGAATACTTTTATTTTACTTGATTTACTAAGAGTCAGATAAGCTCGTGTTATCCCTGTTACAAAATCTGTGAGCAAGAAAAGTAATTTAAGATGATGACTAGCTGCTTTAATGTCTCATGAAATTTTCATGAGTAATCTAAGTATGGTTGTTAAGAACAGGTGAATTAAATAAATGCAAGTGGGATTAAAAACATTTCTAAGTGAACTTTTCAATAATAATTATGTTTTATGATATGCCTACTTAAATAGTTTCCAAAATCTCTTAGGGAACTTATACCCTTAAAGTTTTGCTAAGTTAAAGTAAATAATGGAAATTCATTTAATATCTAGATCATTTCCAGATACAACAAAATATAGAAACATTAATTATTAAACACAAGTTTATCCACTTTTGTGGGGGGAGGATATAGCTCAGTGGTAAGAGTGCATGCCTAGCGTACCTGAGGTCCTGGGTTCAATCCTCAGTACATCCATTACAAAAGATAAATTAAAAAAAGAAAAGTTTTATCCACTTTTAGCTTATTACCAAAAAGAAAAATTGTACTGTGAGAAAGCATATGCTTCTATGAGGTTATGAAATTTATTAATAAATTTGCAAATCTAAAGAATGCTGATATAAAAGTTCACAATTGCTTGCTTCTTAATTTTCAGTAGAAATTAAGCTTTTTAAGTGTTAAGAATTCTAATATAACTAATACTATTAGGAATAGTAATATTTGCAAATAATATTGGCAAGTTTTCCTTGTGACTGTATGCAAGGAGAGTAAGTTGTGTTTTCGGCTTAGGAAGGGTATGAAGTACAGTGATGCTTGCACAGTATAGACCTAACTTTGGGAACCCACCTTAGCATCACCACCTCCTGAAATAAATTTACATGAATCAACCTATTTTCAAGACTAAGAGACTAATTCAGTGAAATAACAGAGCAGTCTGCTAACATAGCTTCTTAATTGTGAAACTTCTTGGAAGTTTCAAAGGTAGGACAGAAAGAGAACAGAATATCCCACCCCAAAATATGCTTCTTTGGCATATTGATTATTTCGAATCAAAGTTGTTTAAGAAACAGCCAGTGCAAAAGAACATTCTGACCCTCCTTTGTCCCCCTGAAAACAAGAAATAAATCTTGCATGTGAAGTTCCCTTCCTGTATCAGGAGAATAGAAGGCACCCTTGTTGCCAGAAATAGGGAATTCAGGGCTAACAAGTCCATATAAACAAACGTTGTTACTTCAGTGATTTGCTACTCCAAGCCCATGCCCCTTTGTTTTGTCATTTCTTCACAGATTTATTTTCTCCTTGTGTGAAAGGTATAAGAGCTTCCTGCTTTGGTCACTTTTTGGATTCTCCTATTTTTATGGGTTCCTGTATGTTTGAAATTAAATTTGTTTTTCTCTTGTTACTCTGTCTTATGTCAGTTGAATTATTAGACCAGCCAGAGAACCTAGAAAGGAGAAGGGAGAAGTTTTCCTCCCCTACACTATCAACAAGAAAGTATTTCTCAAGTAGGCTGAAGCATATTTGTTTCCTTATCCTTCTGGTCCATTCAGAACAGATGCCTGTTGTCATGGTAACAGAAACAAGAGCAAGGAGGAGTTTTTGAGTGCCCTAGATGCTTCTGTACAGGAAGAAGGGTGAGGCTGAACTGAAATGTGGACTTAAATATCATTTTCATCTCTCTCTCTCTCTCTGTGGAGGGCAGATGTCAAGACTGTGCCTCAGTCTATTCCCTAATAGTGAGCATAGTGCATTTGAAGATGAAAGAAAAGAGAGAAAAGGAGACGGAGGGAAAGGCTTTCTTTTCCCCTTGCTCCTTCCCAAACTATTTCATTCAGTGACATGCTTCTGGAAACATTTTGCATCTGTCCTGGGCTCATGGACTGAAACAAAACACGTATCAATTTTGAGGAAATTTGTAACTCCTCCCAACATCTCTGTATTTCAAAAACACGTATGTTAGGTTCAATTTTTAAAAACATGGATATGATCTAATGAACAAATGAGAGTAGGTTTGGTTTGGAGTTGAATGAAGAAGAGTGAATTTTACTTATTTATTCTGACCTGAACTGTGCTCCCTGCCTGGAGACATTCCTTCAGTTGACATGCCCATTCCCTCCACTTCAGCACCAAGGCTCATGTCCATTCACCTTCTCAGTTCTATCCTCTTCTGTCCCTTCTTTTTCAAGATACAGCGGACACTCACTCACAGCACACTCCTGGCACCCGGTGCACTGTGCACGTCCCATGCTCCGATTTACCACCAGCCTCTCTGAGATCTCCATGGCTCAGCTCTGGTTCCCTCATCCCATCATGGGGCAGTGCCTGATTCCCAGGTAACCCCTCACTCGAGTATCTTTCCTTTCTTGTGTGTGTGTTGAAAGGCATCAGTCCCCTCAAGTGATCTCTATGTTCAACACAATAGGCAATTATAACCTGGGGGTCAGAGGCCTGAGGGCTGAGCGGGATGGGGCAAAGGTGAAGAGGAAAGAGCCTAAGGAAGAGAGGAGGCGGAGACCAAGAGAGGATGGTGATACTGCAGGCAGTGGAATTCATGGTAGAGAGCAGGTGCCCTGTAGGCTGCCAAGCCAGCTGGCACCCAGATCTTGTCCCTTCTGCTGTGGAAACTTGGAAAAGTTACTAAACTATGGATCTTTGCTACATCTTAGTTTCCTCATCTGTCAAATAAAATAATCTCAGTACTCACTTTAGAGTCTTGGAGATTGAACAGAATAATGTATGCAAGTTACTTGGTGCTGTACCTGGTATCTGCTAAATGCTCAATAAACCTCATTATTATTTGAACATTATTACCACTGGAGATGAATGTTGTTGACATTCATAGGCTGCCTCAAGGAAACCTGTTCATCTGAACCAAGCCCCTCTGTTAGTAAGTTTGAGGTCATAAGAAATCTCAAAGGTTTAAATGGGCAGATTCTCACTTGTGCGACTTCACTAAGCATGTTCAGGATATCTGGATATTTGAAATTCAAGAAAAGAATTTGAGGAGAGCACTCCTAATATTTGCAAAGCCAGGGGCAGGTGTATAAATAGAGGTGGACAACCCATGTGTCTAAATTCTGAAAAGTTATACATCAAGCTACCAAACTGTAACCGTTTTACTTTCCATCTTGACACAAACTTTCCTGGCAACACAGAAGGCTATTTTTTTTTTTTCTTAAGCTGAATTTAAAAATAGCATTTATTGCCTGTGTTCCTAGTTACAAAATCAATAGTGTGTGTTATACTAATTGTAGTTACAGTGACTTTATCCAGCATTTGTTCTATGTCAAGTACTATGCTTCAACTTTGTATGCATGATCTCATTTAGGCTTTATAACAATTTGATGGGAGGTGTCCTGTTGTTATTCCATTTTACAGACATGAAATGTGAGGCAGAAAACGATAAAACACACAGAAAAAAGTTACCCACAATGCCACCCTCCAAAATTAACCAACATCCTGGTGCCTATTTTTCCAGTAATTTTGGAAGGAAGCTTTGAGTTTAGAACCGTTGGCCTCTTTGGTGGTCTGTGCTGGAATATGGTGACATGGGGAAAGCAAGCCCTGGTCCTTAGCCTGAGGCCAGCCGCCTCTCTCCCCGTCCCTCGCTGTCTCCTGCACGCACTTGTGTGGGCATCCCTCTCCACTCTGTATAGCCACTCCCTCAGGTGAGGCATCAGCACTCTAGGTGTGTCCAGCCTCTGGAGGAGGGACCCTGGGACGTGGCATTGTACAGGTTCTGGAATTAGCATGGCGTTGCCTGACCTGGAAACTCTGGAGTCCTGGACACCCAGAACATTGTCTAAGAGAGGGGGTATGGGCTCTGGGTATGCATGTCCCCCTTTGGCTCTGCAGATGCTGCCACTGGTAGGGGTGGGGGTTGCAGTTGGACCAGTGCCAGGTAGGGGATCCAGGACAAGGGCTCTGTTGCCCTGAAGAAAGAGGAATCTAGTAGCCTAAGCATTTAAAAATTTCTGTGCAACTTAATGAAGGGCTGATTAAAGCATATTTATAGTCTATATTTAACAAATAAGTCTAGTAATACATTACTATAATTATATTCTGGTAGCAGAAGTACCTTTGCAGTATCAGTATCTCTGCTTGCTTATGGTGTAAGGAAACTCATTTAGAATCAATACCATATGTTGTTGGATTAATTAAAAACACCATTTGTATTTTTGCTGAATAAATATGAGTCACAGATTTCAATGGTTCATTCATTCATGCAACAGATATTTACTGAGTGCCTACTCGACAGATACTCGCCAGGTACTGTACTAGGCACTGTAGATACTGTTAATAATTAAATAAAGAATGATTGGATCTGTATTTTGTAAACAGTCGACATAAGGCAGTAAATTGGAGATTCAGGCTCAGAGAGGGAAAAGTCTAGGAATTTTCCAGAGAGGAGGGAGGTGATTATATGGTTAAAAAATACTGCTCTTGTTTTCCAGCACCATTTCGTGATTTTCACTTGCTTAAGAAAATGTGAATTATGGAATTTAGAAACAATCCTCTTAAAAATGGCTCTTTTCTTTTTTTTTTAAATAAGTATAGTCAGTTACAATGTGTCAATTTCTGGTGTACAGCTTTATGTCCTAGTCATGCATATATGTATATATTCATTTTCATATTCTTTTTCATTAAAGGTTATTATAAGATATTGAATATACTTCCCTGTGCTATACCGAAGAAATTTTTTAAAAATCTATTTTTATACATAGCAGTTAACATTTGCAAATCTGAAACTCCCAGATTTATCCCTTCCCATCCCCTTGCCCCGGTAACCATAAGATTGTTTACTATGTCTGCGAGTCTGTTTCTGGTTTGTAGATGAGTTCATTAGTGTCCTCTTTTTTCTTTTTTTTTTAGATTCCACACATGAGTAATAGTACATGGTGTTTTTCTTTCTCTTTCTGGCTTACTTCACTTAGAATGACAATCTCCAGATCCATCCATGTTGTTGCAAATGGCATTATTTTATTCTTTTTTATGGCTGAGTAGCATTCCATTGTATAACTATACCATGACTTCTTTATTCAGTCATCTGTCGATGGACATATAGGTTGCTTCCATGTCTTGGCTATTGTATATAGTGCTGCTATGAGACATGGCTCTTTTCTGTGAATACCAAATCCTGCTTATCACCTATGCCTCTCTGGAGTCATGTTCTGAACATACAGACTTGGGTTGACTCTCCTATTTGTTCAATGACTAGACTGTATGATGCTAGGGTCCAAGGGAGGATATATAATGATGGCCCCATCAAAGGCATTTTACTTTGTGGTTGAATTTTGCATATATGAAGCAATGGAAATGGAAAGCACAAAGTGCTTAAGAAGAGTGAGTGTGCAGAGCTGGGAAGACTCTGAATAACAGACTTATTGGAGATCATGGCTGTATACTCCAGCCAAGTTAGAATTCTTTCACCATTTACTTGAACATCAGTTTCTGAACAGCATTTTGGTATGACATTTGAAATATTATCTGCATAAATATATGCCTATAATTGATTGAAATCTTCTCAATCTAGAAATAGGGAAAAAAGACATAATAATCAAACTACTCAGGGGTCAAGGATGACTCATGGCCATCATCCTTAAAGCATCTTCTAGGTGCTGTAAGGAGTCAAACTGTGAAACTCCTTGTATCATCAGCAGTAGCCACCTTCTCTAAGAAGTGACAATAACGTCCCTCTTCCCCCCATAGTACTGGAATTCTTTAATTTCCTTGGGAAAACAGGCTGAAATCCATATCTCACCTAATAGGAATTTATGTGGGTAAATAAGCTCTACTTCAAAAAATTTATTTTTATTTATTTACTATTGTTTAACCGAGGTACTGGGGATTGAACCCAGGAACTCATGCATGCTAAGCATGCACTTTACTGCTGAACTGTACCCTCCCCTTCAATATGCTCTACTTACAAATATGACTACCTTGGAAAAGATCTTAGAATGAATGCTTTTAGTCCTGTTATTTTCCTTCTGTTGCCTCAATGAAGTCAGCCACACTGACAGTCTGGTGGTAGGGAGAAAAGAATGTTGGCCCTCTTGACAAGAGGAAAGCAGGCCTAGGAAGGTCTTTTTGGTGGGGGAGGGGGCAGGTAATTAGGTATTTATTTATATTGGAGGTACTGGGGATTGAACCCAGGACCTTGTGCATGCTAAGTGCACACTCTTCCACTGAGCTATGCCCTCCTCCCAGAAAGGTCTTGATGCAGGCTTCCAGGACAATTGTCAGGGTGGTGAGGGGAGAGTAGAGAAAGAGGGGAGGGAGGAGGGCACTAAAATTTTTCATTTTGTCTCAAACTGAGTTACTTACTCAAACTTATTACTTTTTTTCCTGGTAGAAGAAACCTATGAATTAAGTAGAACAATGTTATATGTTGTCTGAAGCAATCAGAAAACTGTATGTTTAATTTTTTCTGACTGTAGGTTGCAGTGGTCTTATTTTCCAGCTTTTCTGAGATATAATGGACATAACATTGTGAAAGATTAAAGTCACAGGGTGATTTGATACTCAGGTATATTGTAAAATGGTTACCACAAAAGGACTAGTTAACACATCCATCACCTCACATAATTACTTATTATCTTATAACTGGAAGTTTGTACCCTGTGATCAATATCTCCTCATTTCCCCCATCCCCTAGACCCAGGCCACCACTATTCCACTCCCTGTGTCCATTAGTTTGGCTTTTTTAGATTCCACATATAAATGAGATCATACACTGTTTGTTTTTCTGTCTGGCTTATTTCACTTCACACAATCCCCTAAAGTCCCATTCATGTTGATGCAAATGGCAGGATTTCTTTGTTATAACTGAGTAATATTTCATTGCATGTATATACCACACCTTCCTTTCGTAGTCATCCATCAATGAACACTTGGGTTGTTTCCATATCTTAGCTATTGTAAATAATGCTGCAAAGCACAGAGGAGTGAAGATATGTTTTTGATATCTTATTCTTACTTCCTTTGGATATATACTGAAAAGTGAGACTGCTGGATCATACAGTAGTTCTATTTTTAATTTTTTGAGGCTCCTCCGTACTGTTTTCCATAATGGCTGTACAAATCTGCATTCCCACAGTCTTACCAAAACTTGGTATCCTTTGTGTTTTTGATGGTTTGTGAGAGGTGGCATCTCACTGTGCTTTTGATTTGCATTTCCCTAATGGTTAGTGATGTTGAACATCTTTTCATGTACATGTTGACCTTCATTATGTCTTCAGCAAACTGTCTATTCAGGTCCTCTGCCCTCTTTCCTTCCAAATAGCCCCCTATGTGTGTAGGATGGCAATCTGTGTAAATATTCAGGATCTTTCCTGCCCCAAGCTCTAAGGCCTGAGCGAGGGCTGTCAGCTCCATCTCTGGGGGTAGGCTTCATGCCTCTAAGACTTGAGTCTGGGAGGTCAATGCACATCCCGCTAGCCTTTTTCCCTCTCTCAGAAAGTGGCTCCCATGTGTGAGCCACTCCTCTTTGGTGTTTGGGAGAGGCTCACTTCCTAGGTTGGGGCGACTAGAATAGATTGTGTCTATGGTTTCTACGCACCCATACTCCAGGGGCCCCGTTTCTGTGGGTTGCAGGGTGGCAGAATTTAGTGCGTGACATAGTAACCTCTGGGTTGTCTAAAAGCACAATCTGAACTTGAATGGACCTTCGGGGGACAGCTGTTCTGCTCCTTAGAACTTACTACAGGCTGAGCCTGGCATGGAGGCCACACAGTGACTGGCCAGACGTTAACCTCTTCCGCAGGGTTGTGGTAGCTGCCACTGCCTGTAGGCAAGGACGCCATCCCTCAGCAGTCTGATCTCATTGTTTAGAGAAATGAGCAACCCCTGGAGTAAGAGGTTCCAGTTTTTGAGCTAATACCCCCAGGGCAATTCTCCTTCTCTCATGAATGTAAAGTCAAAGGGTTTAGCTAAATCTGGGAGATCCAGGGCAGGGGCCTGAAGCAATTGCTTTGTCAGTTCTTAAAAGGCTCTTTCACATTCTGAATTCCATTCAAAAGGACCATCATCCTTTCCTTTCAATGTTTCATATAGAGGCCCAGCTATTAAGACCACAGTGAGGGATCCAGAAGCAGTAAACCTGAGCCATTCCCCGGAACCCCTTAAGCTGTCTTCTAGTTCTAGGAGGGGTGAGGCTGTAAATGGCTTCTTTCCTTTCCTGGAGTGAGCTTCTCTGACCTGCTGTGAGAATGAAGCCCAGGTAGGTCAATTTAGTTTGTGATATTTGAGCCTTTTTCTTGGACATCTTATATCCTTGATTGGCTAGGTGGTTCATGGTGGTTACAGTATTTTTGTCAGAGGCCTCCTTAGAAGGGCTTTTGATCAGAATGTCATCTACATCCTGGAGGAGGGTTCCCTCTGTTAGAGCAGGCAGACAGGTATGTATAAACAGAGAAAGGGGGGCATGGGCCAAATGGCAGGAAATCATACATCTTGTGAACAACCAGTGTCCCTGGGCAGACAGAGAAAAGCACGAACCTCTACACTGATGAGAAATCACACATTTTGGGATGACAAGTGTCCTGGAGGCAGACAAAAAAAGGTAGGAAAAGGCAGGGATCTTCAGCATCTGAATGTAACCTTTTGCTCATTGTGCCCTCGTTACAATAAAATTAGCCTTGCAGATTAGAAATACCCATCATGCACCGGCGCCACGATGCTTCTGATCCAGGCTAAGTAAGGACAAAAATCCCTCCTCCCCTTGGGAAGGCAGAGCTGGGATGGAAATCAGGGAATACGACCCCAAATGCCTCCCTCTCCAATGAGTATCTCGCCCATACATTCTTACACTCTGTGTGACCAGCTTGACAAAGAAACGCAGGGAAGCACTCACCAGAGTCTGCCAGCGCTCCCCTTGAAAGCATCCTATCACTTAATAAATCCTCAGTTTACTTTCCTGACCTCTGTGTCTCTGAAATCTCTCTGCAACACAAGATCCTACTCTCCAGCAACACCTCCTCCAGATGTAGATCTTTTGGGTCTTTAGCTTAAGTTTCCCCCAAAGACGGAGAGGGAATTTTTGAACCCTTGGGGCATTACTGTCCAGCAGTACTTTTGTTGTGTGTTTCGGTCCTGCCACTCAAAAGCACATATTTCTTGTGACTCTGGGGCTGATGGATAACAGAAGAAAGCATCCTTTAAATCTAATACAGAGTACCAGGTCCTAGAGGACAGTGACCAGCAGGCTGTAGGATTAGGGGCTACTGGATGTGTATCATCGAGGCTTCACTCACTGCCCTGAGGTCCTGTATCATCCAGTATTCCCCACTGGGTTTCTTTATGGGGAGCATGGGGGTCTTACAGGATAATTGGCAAGGTATAATAATGCCCTGGTCAGTTAGGCCCTGTATCACAGGGGCAATGACCAGTAGGGCCTCCCAATGGAGGCCTTGTTTTCCATTAGGAATATATATCTGGATTTTCGACGGACCGTCATGGACTGGCTCCTGCAGCTTCTCCTGCCCACCTGGGCCCAGACGTCAGGCACCGGTGTCGACTAAGAATTTGACAGGATTTTCCCCCATGTCCAACGTCAGCCGGGGCTCCTCGGGGGTCAACTGCACTCGCAGCCAGCTTAGAACCCCCCGGCCCTGTCATTCTTCATCTATTTGGACCAACTGCCTTTGAGGGTAGTGGCTGGGATCTGCCATTTCCATCCCCCTTTGGGGGCAATGAGGGCATTCTCTCTTCCAGTGTCCCTCTTATTTACATCTGGCACATTATCTGGGTCCCAGTTCCCTTGGTTTGCTAGCCCTCTGGGAGCCAGGGGTTACTCACCAGAGTTGAGAGTCTCCGTGGGCAGTTAGTCCAGATTCCCGAGCCGACCAGTTGACATCGGAGGGCAACAGCCAGTAGGTGGAATTCCCTTCTATATTTTGGTTATTAAACACCCAGTAGGCAACCTCGACCAGGTGAGGTGTAGGGGTATTTGATCGACACCTGAAAAACTTCCAGTTCTGCAGTTGTTCCCAACTACGGAGGGGGTAGTTGGAATCATTTGTTGGCACACAGACGCCACAAGATTTGACCTAAATAAGAGTTTCGTTTCAGGAGATTTGGAATCAGCACCACACTGTTAATGGACTCCTCAAAAGACCAAAGTAGGAAGTGTCTAAGTAGCATGGACTCTGCTATAACTGGGGTCCCCCTTGAATTCGTCATGGCCCCTGCTTAAGATAGTCCCTCCTTAAGCAGAATGTCCTGCAGGAGGTTGGATGGGACGGCCTCCGGCTGGAGCAGGTTAGTCACGTTAGTTCCCCGCCATCTTTGCTGGTTAAGGGCTGGCATTGCTGTCTGAGGCCACGGCCTTCTCTTTCCTCCTTTCAGCTGAAAAGGAGGAGTTTTTGGACTTCCCTCCAGGTGATAGCTAACAGCCCCAGGGATTCTCGCGGGGTACGCACCAGATTGCGGCAGCCGGGATCCTGTGCCGAGCCCGGGAGGAGAGTTTGTGGAGCCTTGTTCAGTGAAGAATCACCTGGGGATTGCGTTGCTGGGCAGAGTTACTTTGAATTCGGAAGCCTCCCCCGTCAGAGTCCTCAAAGACCAGAGGCAATGATCCTCAGGCAAACCTCCCAAAGCCTCCTCTGTCCTCCCCCTGAGCCAGGGCAAGCCGGATGAGGGCAGGAGGAAAGGCCATGGTCCAACCTGGTGGAGTGGCCAAGCCACAGAAGTGTCCTCCTGCCCGTGTCTCTCGAGCCGACAGAACGAGGCCGAGTTCGGTTCAGAAGCAAACGGATGCGTTATTCTTTGTCAGAGAATGGAGATGTGGTAGCTCACTCTCCAGCGCACCTGTGCCCCTGACAGGCGGTGGGCGGGCTGCTCTATAGGGATCAGCTGGCTGTGAGGGTAGTTCAGTGGGCGGAAGGGATCGTCCCCGCCAGCGCGCAGGCGCAGCTGCGATGCTCCGCCCCAGATCTCGGGGCGGGAAGCAGCGTCTCTGCACACGCCCCGCCGCTGCCAGCCTGGATTGAGGTGCGCGCACAGCCTTCTGCACACGGCCTGCCCAGCTCCGGCGTCTGGCCGCCATTGCGCCGCAGGAGCTTTGGTCTGAAGCGCTGGGAGTGAGGCCTCTGCCCGCAGCTCCGCCGTGAGCAAGAGAACCTAGACTACGCACAAAGGAGAAAAGCAAAGGTTAGACTTGGTTTTATTACCCAGGTGCTATTTTTGTTCACTGGGAATTGTCAGTGGGTTTCTTGGGTGACTGTCAAGTCTCCTACGTTCTCTGAGGCCCAGCGTCCTCACTCGTAAATGTGCGTAAAACTGCTATCTCACGGCCTTGTTAGGAGAACTGAGACCCTGTATGTGTGAAGGATGCATATGTTTGTCCCCCCAAATTCGTGTGTTAAAATATTAACCAATGGAATGGGTGTTAGGAGGGAGGGCCTCTGGGAGATAATTAGGTCATTTGCGACGGCGGAACCCTCCTGAATGAGTTAGTGCCCTTTTAAAAGGGACCCCAGAGAGCCCTCTCACTCTCTTTCGGCGTGTGAAATTACAGTGAGAAGCTGGCGTCCGCAACCCGGAAGAGGGCTCACGGGAACCCAGTTAAGCTGGGTTTCAGACTCCCAGGCTCTGGTGCTGTGAGAAGTGAATTTCTACTGTTTATAAGCCACCCCGTCCATGGTGCTTTGCTTTTCCAAATTCTTTTCCTTTATAGGTCATTACAAGGTGTTGAATACAGTTCCCTGTGCTCTACAGTAGCACCTTGCTGGTTATCTATTTTATATGTAGTAGTATGTATCCGTTAATCCCAAACTCCTGATTTATCCCTCCCCCTCCTTTCCCTTTTGGTAACTATAGTTTTCTTTTTAGACATTGTCCTAATTTAAAAAGTGTCTAGAGGAAATGCTCATTCTGTAATGTCTACTACTTTATTTATCATCATGAGCTGGATCTGCCTAATTCTGAATCCCTCAGTGTACGTTTTAAGGTTAATTTACCTAAAAGTTCGTTGGTGTTACTTCATAATGCTATATATTTGCCTATTTATACTACCATATATTGCATACTACACAACTGAGTATCGCTCTGGTTGCCGCCGCCCCCCGTTGGATGAATTCCTCCAGGAGCCCAGTGTTCTTCACGCAGCTCCCGAGACCCGCTATGGTGCCTGCAACTCCGTAGTTAATGGGTGTCCTTTGGGTTCAAGCAGTATTTGAAGGTCTCTGTTAAAATGCATATGCATTGGCTGTGAATGGCATGCTTTGTGTCATCAGTATACTTCGCTGCTGTAACTCAGACATAAGACAGACCTATTTGGGATGGAAAAGGGAGGGAATGTCTGCTTGGAAGCTGCAGTGGGATGGGGGTGTAAAACAGTATTCCCCGAGTTTCGAAATAGACTAGGCTTCATCTCATATAACAAAAAATCCTATTCAAAACCAGTTTCCTTTAATCATGGTCATTCCGTAACAGAGGAAAGGGTTAAGAGCCCTTGTGCTATGGAGTGGTGGGGGTGAGGAGAAAAGCCAAGAGGACCTTAATTTCTGGTAATTCTTAGTGTTTAAGAGCCCAGATTCTGGCGTTGCAATGTTGGTTCTTCCATTTGCTCAGTGGGGATTGAGGCAGGCTTTTTAATTCTATGTGCCTCAGTTTCTTCACCTATAAAATGGGGATGATCATAGTATCCTCATAGGATTGTTATGAGGATTAAATGTTATTTTATATAAAGTACTTAAAATAGTGCATTAAATAATGAGTCATTATAATTATTACAACTTCTATTACAACTTCACTTCTCCCATCAAATAGTAGCTTCTTCGTAATTCTTACGTCTCTTTATGCTCCAAGATTATATTTTCCACATAAAGAAAGTCCACCTAAATAAAGCTATCCTCTAACCCCAATTATGGGCAGAAGAAAGGAATAGCCCCAGCTGGGCTTTAAATATATAATTTGATTGACTTGATTACATGCTGTTGGGGGCTCAGGGCGGGTAGCCCTAAAATATGCCACAATGATATATTGATTATTTTGATTCAAAATTACTGAAAAAACAGCTAGTGTAAGAGGGACACTCTGACCATCTTCCCTGTTTCTCTGGAAGTAGGAACTACATCTCCCATGTGAAAGGTGCACTCCTTGCATTTGGAAGTGGAAAGACACTCTTAATTGATAGATAGGGAATTCAGGTCAAAAAGCCTATATGAACAAACCTTGTTACTTCTTTAATTTACTACCCCAAGCCCAAACTCTGTTAATACTCTTCACTAACTGAGCACCCCAAACCTAGATTTCTTTGGTCCTGTCAATTCCTCACAAATTTATTGTTTCTTTGTGTAAAAAGTATAAAAGCTGCCGGCTTTTGCCACTTCTTAGGTACTATTTCTATGAGACCTCTGTGCATCTGAATTAAAATGTGTTTCTTTTTCTCCTGTTCATCTGTCTTGTGTCAAGTTTATTATTAGTCCGGCCACAAGAACTCAAGATGGTTAGAGGGGGAAATTTCCCCCTCCCTGACAATACTAAATAAATTGGATGTCAGCTCTTTTTTCAAGTAGGCTAGAAATATGCCTTCTACTAGAACAATGAAATGCAATTTTACAATAACAAAATAGTAGGGAAGCCCCTGGAGCTCCTTCCAGTGGGATTTTTTTTTTGTTGGTTTTGGCCTTTATCTCTTTTATTCAAGAGGCAGTTAGTAGCTGTGTCCCTTGGGCAAGTTACTTAACCCCTCTGAATCTCATTTTCCCCACTTGGAAAATGGCAGCAGTAGTATTTACCTTGAGGGTTTCTTATTGAGAACAAGTGGAATGGTTTATGCAAATCATTTAACCTAATTTTATGCAGATAGGAGGTGTTCCCCCCCCATCAGTTTCCCTAGTAAATTTGTAAGGAACAGAAGACATTTTCCTTTATGCATAGATGATGACAGAGTTACTTGTAATAATTAGTCTTTTCAGCTCCTGAGATTTAGGCTGTCTGTTTGGTAACTTTGTGTTCCTTTCAAGTCTGTAACTGCACAAACCACTCAGTTACCAAGTATTTGTTGAGCTTAACCTACGAGCTCAGGCTTGCTTCAACAAGGATTTTTACTGGTGATGTTGAACATACAAATGTGTGGATGTCTTTAAAGTACATCTGTGGATGTATTTAAACACATATTCTAGGTTTGAGGGCAGCTCTCATGTTTACGTATTCTGCCCCATTGTCTAACTCTGAGGTGTCATTTTTAATTCAAAAACCTGTTTTACCATATATGAATTGCTGCCACATCAAATGACAGCTTTATGCTTCCCTCTAGTAATTAGCTCAAACTGCTGGGTACATCTTGAACTCTAGCAGAATGGGTCAGAAACAAGAGGCTATTGAAATAGCAGCCCAGACTGTGGAAATAACTCTTGAGGAAATAGCAAATAAAATACGTATACACATACACTTACACACACATACTGAAGAGTTATGTAACTACTTAGATGAAAGAGCATTTGGAGTATCCAGCCCATCTGGAATTTACTTGGTGGCTTTGGATAATTCTAATTATAGTCCTGGGTTTTAGTTCCCTACCTATAGTTCAGGGATAAGGACAGAGTTTTTGGGAGGATAAATTGGTAAAGTAAGTGGAGTACTTTATGAACCAGAGGGGATAAGTTGTAAAGCTCAGAGCCAGTTTAAAAAAATTACGATAAGAATGTGTTGGATAATTTGGACTTTAGGCCTTCTCCTAGGAATGATCAAATAAACAGTAGGCTTGGGAAAACTGGAAATGCTTTGTTACTTTAGGCAGCGAGTGGCAAATCACACACTCCCCTGCTCTGCTTCCCAAGTGCGGATGGTGTAAGCAAAATTGTTAACACTGGCCCCCGTTCATGGGCTTCTGCTGGTGCTGTTGTGCGGCCTCTGAGGGAACAGGAGATAGCTCTTGGGTTAACGAGGCTAGTAAGGTGGAGACATCACCTGGCAAATAAAGCAATTTGGTTAACTGCTTCCACAAACATAGGGAATGTGGTTCTGTGATTTTTGTCCCCTTTCCACTTTGGTTCTCTGCGTAAGCTGGAACACCCACACCCTGGATGCTTGTAAACCTGAGCTGTAACCCACAGCATCCAGTTTTGTGTGCTTCTGAGATGTGCCCTGTATTAGTTGACTATTGCTGCATGACAAATTGCCCCAAAGCAAGGATATTATCCTCACATCTTTTCATGGCTTGAATATCAATAATAGAATATCAGTAATTAATAAGAGGGCCAGGAGGTTTCTTACAGCATATCATGTTTCAATATTGCAGGTCAGGTAGGGGCATTTGGAACTTTCAATTATAGACAGTCTGGTAAAACAAATCCCTTATTGTAGAGAAATCTTCAGAATAAAAATCATATGTTATTGTAAATGTTGTATTCTAGCTTCCCTGGGAAGTAGACTCTGAGATGGATTTGTGTGCAAATGGTTATTGGGAAGTGGTCTTAGGAACAGCATTATGAGGACTGGTGGAAAGCAGGATTGGGCAAAGAGGGAGGCGAACCGGGATGCAGCTGCAGCAGAGGTCTCAGCTGATTCCCTGGTTTGCTCTGCAGCTGGGAGGGCTTTTTCACATTGTCCTGAATTGAGGCAGAAGGACTAGCCCCCAGCTTGGCCGAGGGCAGTGCTTGTGGAGGGACAGAGCTGAGAGCTCTCAGCAGACCGTATTCCCAGCAGCCCCGGAAATGAGCACCTCAGCTGCAGTTGAGTTAGTTTTCTTTGGGAAAGGAAACCTGCTTTCCTCAGGCTTTACTTCAATCTTCTGCAGGAGGCAACACACTGTCATGGTTAAAAGCAGGGCTTTCAGGTTGGTTCAAGTCCCGTGCTCTGTGATCTTGGGCAAGTTACTCAGTCTCTTTAGGTCTCAATTTCTTCGATGAGGAATGGAGGCTGCTGCTGTCTGTCTGCAGGGACTGCTGTGGGAGTGGAATAATATGAGCTGTGGATAGCACTTAGCACAAGACCCAGTGCTTGGTGAGCACTCAGTGGTGGCCATTGCTATGATTCTAGGAATTTCATAAGACACAGCTTGTGGGCAGAAGCATTTCCCACTGAGAGCACAGTGGAGTCCAGTGGCAGGTTTTGACAACAGAGGGTAGGAAAGAGCTGTATGTACTTCAAGGCTCAGTGCTGAGGTGTTTATGAATCTACCCCTTCACTTCTCCCAGCCACGCCCTTCGCTCTGGCAGAAGGGCCCAGAATTGGGATAAGCTAAGTTGGGAAATCCAGCCGTAGACACAAGTCCACTGCTCTTCCTGCATCCAGAGGGGAGAGAAGCCACTCGGGGAGCTCTTGATCCTTTGCTCAGGAGGAAATACACCCAGGAAATGACAGGAGGCTTACTCCTTTATGTTTAGGTTAATGATGTAGCCCTTAAGGTTTCTTGAAATGCATTCCCTGCAGATGCACACCCCCTCAGTTCTAATCACATTTCTGTAATCTTGATGATGTGTGGCTTGAACATAACCCTTTACCTCTTTCGAGCACTTCACAAATATTTTTGTTTGTTTGTTTATTTACTTGGGGAAGGTAATTAGGTTTATTTTTTATTTAATGGAGGGACTGAGGATTGAACCCAGGACCTTGTGCATACTAGGCACACACTCTACCAACGAGCTATACCCTCCCCCGCACTTCACAAATATTAACAGTAACAGCCCCAGAACTCGGGGACACATCTCATTAACTTTATTATCACGTTTTCAAGCTGAAGTTGCAGATGTAGGAAGAAATAGTTGCCAAATCCAGACCACTTCAGCTGACTGCCCACCAAGTTGGTTGCTTCCTGCTCTTGCTTTTGTCATGCTCAGAGACCTCTTCATCTGCTAACCCTGAAGAGTGGGTATTGCGCAAAGCAGAGCATCCCAGACTTGGATTTTATAAGCCAGTAAATTTTTAAAAGAAAAACTAGTTTCCTGATTGAGGACATAAAGAAGCCCCTACCATCCTTTTACCACCATCATTTTGTAAAAAGGAAGGAAATTTTAACAAAATAAGGAAGACAGTTTTGAGGAAAAGGATAGCTTTTAAAGCTGAATACATCTAGCTTCATGGAAACCTACACTCTTTGTTACCTTTTGCCTCCAACAGGTACAAACCTCCTCCGTCCCCAGCCTAGGAGGGGACCATCAGTGGAGGTACCACACCCTAGTGGTCCTTGCAGCCACGGAGCCCCAGGAGGGCAGTGGCCAGGGCGATTTTGTTTATCACTATAATTGGTGCTTAAGACAATGTTGAGCACATATTAGGGACTCAGTAAATATGTGTTCAATAAAATGATGAAGATGATTATCTAGTTGTGACCTTGGCCAAGTCACAGCATTGCAAAAGCTAGGACTGCAAAGGAGTAGCTGAGTGTTTTCTGTTCCTTTTATTTTTCTAAAAAAAAAATATTAATTAAGCTTTCTGGGGCCATAATGACTGTTTCAGAGGTTTGTTGCAATGCTTAACTCCTAAATGAAGTTGTCAATTCTTTGTAGGTAAACACTGCTTCTCAGGGGCCCCAGGAAAGTAAGGAACCCGTGCATATTGAGTTATTACTTTAAAAACTAATTGTTGGGGAATGGAGTACCTTGCTACAATTTTTATTTAGAGGGCTAATATTAATTTTAAACAACTGTTCTCTATTTTTCCTTTCTTAACATATTTTAAAAAGATCTCCTTTATTACTCATTTTGTTATTGTTATTTTAAAGTGTCCCATGGTCACTATGTATAATTGAGTTTAAAGGTCTGATAAATCTTTGATGAATAATAAAACAGTCACCCTAGCTTATTCATATTTCAAAGCCAGTTAAATCCCAAGAGCTGGCAGCAGGCGGAGGGATGAATACACATTATGTCTCTCTTTCCACATTCTTACTGAATCCATTTTCTTTAGGGAAAAGCTTCTTTTTGTCATGATCAGCCAGAGGTGAGGAATGAAGGAGAGATGGATTTTCATTAAGAATAGAGGCTTTGTATGAAATTTCTTCATCTGTCTGAACATCTGATAGGAGCAGGGCTTTGAAAATGATGTCAGATAGAATTGTATATGCATTTTGATTTTGAGCGATGTTGAACTGTGCAAACATTTCCCTGAATTATGGCAAATGTTTAACAGAAAAAAGGATTCTTAAGACAACATTAATATGGATTGTCTGCTTTTTAAAAATAATAACCATAGCTTGCATCCTGTGTGTTTCTTTGGGAGTACAGAGGATTCATTTTCAATTAGGGAATTTTGTATGAATTTAAGAGATCTTTCATTAAAATTTCATTGCATTGTTTCTAGCTCAAACACAGCTAGAACATAATGATACTATTATTTGGCACTAGAAAAGTTAACTAGGTATTATATCTTCAGTCTATTGTTTCAAGTAGATGTGGTGTTTATTGAGATACTGACAAGGTGAGTATTTTAAAAATGTGATCTGTCATTTGTAGCGCTATTTCTTTAAAATCGAGTGAGGCTTCCTGTCTGCTAAGAGTGCCTTGGCTGTTTGCAGTGTCACCCTACTCCCAGGAGAAGCCTGGCTCTGTCCTTTCTTGCCCTCGCTTTGCTTGGTGCTAAACGCATTTTCCCAGAGCTGGAATGAGAACCCAGCCTCTGCTGATGTCATTGTTGACCCTGATCTGAGCGGGTGTTTGCGAGTGGGAGGAAACTATGAAATCGCCACTGGCCTTCCCTTTCTCTCTGCTCTGCTCTCTACTCACACCCCCTCCTCTGTTCTCAGAGGTTTGTGAGATGGTTCATGAAGGCGAGTATGAAGACTGAGGTGTTTGCTCTTGTGGGAGGGGTGTTGTGGGTAGCACAGGAGCTCTTTGACTTGTTTCCCAGAGTTGGCCACACTATTTGCTAGCTATGGGCTTGGACAAATTGCTTAGCTGCTTTTAGCGTCAGTTTTGTCATCTGTAAAGTGGGAATAAACATACATATTTCTTTTCCGTTAGAGCTTATTACAAGATATTGAATGTAGTTCCCTCTGCTATACAGTAGGTCCTTGTTGGATATCTATTTTATATGTAGTAGTGTGTATCTGTTAATCCCAGACTCCTAATTTATCCCTCCCTGCTTTCCCCTTTGGTAACCATAGTTTGTTTTCTATGTCCACGAGTCTGTTTTTGCTTTGTAAATAAAATTTTTATCTTTTTTTAGATTCCACATACAAATGATATCATATGATATTTATCTTTTTCTGTCTGACTTACTTAATATGATAATCTCTAGGTCCATCCAAGTTGCTGCAAATGGCATTATTTCATTCTTTTTTATGGCTGAGTAATATTCTATTGTGTGTGTATGTATATATATTATATACCACATAAACATCCATATTTCATGGTATAAAGATTAGGTGAGATAATGTATATAAAGCCCTACCATGGCACTGGGCATATAGTTTCTTTTTCATGTGTCTGCTTATTTCTATAATCTGGTATCTAAATTAGAAGCAGAATCATCTGTCTTCACTGCTGTAAGAAATTCCTTTTGTCACACACTGAAGCTAACCTTCAGCTGAAGGATGTGACTGGCCAATCTAGCTGGCTGTTTGGAGACCAGATACTGAAGTGGACCTGAGGACCAGTGGGATGCATGCTAGGATGAAGGCAGCCCAGCAGAAGGAGGGAGTTTTAAAAGTGTCCATGTCTTGATCACCCTAATTTCATTTATAAACTGCTCAAGCAATGTGGGGCTTGGAGAAATCTCCTTTTTAATGAAAGATTTCCTCATCCAACCCACCCTAAAGCAGCAGGAAAGTTCTGCATTATTTTTTCCTTGCTACGGTGAAGCAGAACACAGTGTCAAGTGGGAACAGACCTGAGAAATGGGAGCAAGAAAAAGCTGCTCTTATCAATCTATAGGCCCCATTGAGTTTCTGGGGTCCCAGCGCTGCCTCCTGCCTGCCACCCCCCACCTGTGCACTCTCCACTGAGTGTTCTTTCCTGAAAGCACTAATGCAGGTAGGTAACAGGAATAACTTTTTTAAAGAAGAAGAAAAAAATAGCTCCAGGTCAGATACGGCTCTGAAATAAATAATTGAAAGTGTTTTGGAATTTCTTTTGGTATTTTATGAAGAAATGATTAAAAGGCAAAATTTTCTTCATACATGACCCCTTAGATATAGTATTTGTTTGTTTTTGGACCCACACTGGCCACTACTACACAGAACAAACTCTCAGGGTGTGAACCCACATCCCCAAACCTGCACCCACAGTAGATGTAGCTCGGGCTGTGAATAAAGCTCTAGGTTGCTCTGGTCTGTGCAGATAGATTCGGTGTTTTAAGTTACCAGGAGTTTCCTAGGCTGGGTGGCTTAATGAGGGAAAATTGCTCCTTGGTCTTCATAGTGTGCTTGGTCTTAACATCTGACAGAGTTATTTAGACAACAGTGTACTTTTGCAGGTAAGAAACAGCAATGACAACCACCAGTTTCAATGGCAAATAGAATGTTTGTCACAGGTCCTGTGCTAAGTGCTGTATAATCCATTTATAATAATTCATTATAATAATTTATTGAACTTTTCTAATCATTCTACTTTGATTCCCATTTCACAGATGAGGAACCTAAGCTTGAAGAGACTAAGAAATTGACCCAAGATCTATACAGCCAGGGAGGGACAAAGGTTTGAGCCCCTATAGCTTGGGGTCAAGCCTACCTTTTCTAACTACTACTGAAGCTTCTAGCTGTTTGATGTAAGCTGAGTCTTGAATTAATTTTCCCTGAATTTGTTTGAATAAGTTTTAGACATGTGGCTAAATTTTACTGCATGTTCCTGATAATTTTCCAGTGTTCAACCCCCTTAGACATATATGCAGAAGAATGGATCACTGATTTAGTCATCCCATTATTCATGAGATTTAGAAAATACTTCATCTTTGATCTGTAGTAAGAATTACATTCTTACATTATGATCCAGTACATACATATATATGTAGTTAAAACATGTATAAAAGCTGTTACTATGTGGGACATATTCTGATACTGTCTATTCTATTCCATTCCATTCCTCTGTTCTACTTTACTAAAAACGAGCCTCTTGAGATCAACTGAACTTCACTTCTCACTAATGGGTCAGAGCCCACATTTTTGAAAAGCAGTCCCTTGGCTGGATAGCTTTTGCAATTCTTTAGAAATTCTCTGCACAGTGTTATGCATTTCAGCATCTTTCTAGAGGATTTTTCACATTGTGAGGAATAGCCAAGGTGAAATCAGTGTTAGAGGACCCTGAAGAGGGTGGCGTTCTCTCTCTGAAGGAGGTCAAGGCTATAAATCCGGCTTGCTCTGGAACACTGAGAACTCCAACCTTACAAGCTGGCCCCAGCAGCATAATACCTCACATAGCACAAAGTCCAGAGCCAGTGAATAAACACTTGAAAGCTTGCTTAGCTTGGGGCAAGGGTTCTTGAAGAGTATTCAAGGATGCAGGTAATCTTGTATTTTTAATAGTTCCTCAAGCTGAAATGTATGTCTCACCTTTCAGCAGCATGTTGAGGAGAACTTGAGTGGCTTGTAAAGTTAGCCGGTCACGTTCTGCAGCTGAGAAATGCTGCTGTATTGACTGGCTGGTCTTCCTAGTGTCATGGGCTGCTGCCACCAGGAAACACTATGAAAGTGGGGAATAAAAGTGAAAGTTAGGGGAAAGTACAACAGGCACAGCCTGTCTATTTTGATACTCTCAGACACGAATTGTTATTTTATTTCTTACTCACCCTTTTTGGGTGTAACTGATGGGAAAGGGCTTAATGCTAGTAAGAGGTTACATTTATGAAGTGTCAGTACTTGCTCAGAGCCTCATGTGGATCGGCGTATTTAGTCTTTACAAAAACCTAGGGAAGTAAGTGATTACCTCCTGCATTTTACTAATGTGAACATTGAAGTTAAGAAGGACAGTGGCCTTCCAAAGATGATACAGATAGTAAGTGGTGCTTTGGGATGGAATCAAAGCAGTTGGAACCCAGTCTGCACAGTGAGCCACCACACCACGACCTGACCACTCAGCTTCTCTTCACTGGTGCCTTGTGGTCAGTTTCACAGGGAAGGGGCCGAGGTTGGGGTGGGAGGTGTCTGTGTGTAGTGACGGGCACTCAGTTGTGCTTTCAGTATGTGTGTATTGAGCATCTTGCCTGTACCTGTCACTGTGGGCGTCTACTCTCTGCCTGGTGAAACTCTCAGGTGCTAGTTCTCCAGATTCACAGTGTCTTTGGAACAGGTGAACATTCTGAGTGCTTATACTCAAGTGCTTAGAACTCAGTACTTTGATGGACTGTCCAAATGGCTGAGGAAGGAACTGGAGAACAGACATGGCATTCAGGGCCACCAAGTCTCTGAGGATATGCCTGGAGGCCAGCAGTGGGAAATGATGTAAATGATTTGGCAGAGCCCAGGGACAGGAGTAGTGGGTGGCGGAGAATGGAAATCCCTTGAGACCATGAAGACAGTGGGTGGCATATGGGTGCATGGAGCAGACAAGGGCTGAACCCAGTCTTGGCCTGAGATTCTGGGGCTAGACCTTAGTTCCCAGGAGGCCTCAGGAGGCAGAAGAGCACCAGTGATAAAGGAACTGAGCATTACTCTGGCTTTAAACCTCAGCCTGTGGATCCCGAGATTCCCTTTGAAAAGTAAAAGAATTGGCCAAAAATTTGCTTCAGCTCAGAGATGAGGACTGAGTGGTTAGCTGTTGAAATGAGAGATCCTGGGATGGTGGGCTGGGTTGTCATTGTGTTGGGGATGGACACATAAAGGGCTTTGTCCAAATAGGCACTTCTAGTTAAAATGCACCAGGGGGCAAGGCTGTGTTAAAAATGAAAATAGAAAAGAAAAAATCCAGTAATTTCTTTAAAAAAATTATTGTTGTTTATTTTTGTAGGGAGGAGGTAAACAATTCAATAATTTCTGGGTTTGATTTTTTTTTGAAAGGACTAGAAATGTCCTGGCAGGGACTGGAAGACATTTAAGTGTGTGTGTGTGTGTGTGTGTGTGTGTGTGTGTGTGTGTGTGTGTGTGTGTGTGTGTGTGTGTGTGTGTGTGTGTGTGTGTGTGTGTATGTAAGGAACTGGAAAAGTTATTAGGACGATTTTCCTTAAATAATAGCCTCCAACCCATGTGAAAGTGAGAATAACAACAATAACTCTGAATCAATAATCATTAACTCCTTTAAGCATTTTCAGTAAATGCATAAGATTCAATTATTTTGAGAGATTTTAAATTATTTCAACTGATTTGGCTGTATTGTACCTTATTTTATGGCCTAGGGCAAATGACTATGCAGATCCTGGTGGTTCCTCTCGAAAAGGAAGTAGATGATGGTAAATTGATGATGGATACTGAGCCCTTTGGCTCATTACATCACTGGGAGCTCTCTCCTTTCGCCTGGAGGGAGGGGAGTGGGGAGTGTTGCTTCATTAGCTTGTCATTAGGAAACTCTGAGGTGGAGATCCTTGATCAAACATTCCTATTGAGGAGACATTTCCACAGATAGCACTTTTCACTTGTTTGTTATTTTATATTTTGTTTTATTTTTTCCCAAGGAGATGGCCCCACACAGAGAGAACCGTGTTTTAATTCACAGAGGAGCACTGCTATCTGGATGAAAGGTTACGTTGTGGAGCTTTATTTTCAGCTTTGCTAGTGACGTTCTCTAAGATGCCTTTTCTACATCTGTCAGATGGAAGTTAATCTCCACCTGTGTCACAGTAGTGTTATGAAAATGTTACAAAATGCTTACAGTATACTTTGAGCTTCTTTTGGAGAAATATAAAATATTACTATTTATATATTTCTGTGTATATATATTTTTATTGAAGTATAGTCAGTTGACAATGTTATGTCAATTTCTGGTGTACAGCATAGTGCTTCAGTCATACATGAACATACATATATTAGTTTTCATATTCTTTTTCATTGTAGGTTACTGCAAGATATTGAATATCATTCTTTTTCTTCCGTATTGCTGTGGCAATTCTGGATCTTTTGTGATCCCATACAAATTTTAGGATTATTTGTTCTAGTTTTGTGAAAAATGTCTTGGGTAATTTGTTAGGGATCGTGTTAAATCTGTAGATTGCTTTGGGCAGTATGGCCATTTTAACAATATTGATTCTTCAAATCCAAGAACATGGGATATCTTTCCATTTCTTTTAAGTCATCTTTGATTTCCTTAGCCAATGTTGTAGTTGTCTGCATATATCTTTCACTTTGTTGGTCAGATTTATTCCTAAGTATTTTATTTTTTTGGATGCAATTTTAAAAGGGACTGTTTCTTTACTTTCCTTTTCAAATATTTCGTTGTTAGTGTAAAGAAATACACTATTACTACTGTGTGAAAATGATAAAGCTTAACACAGGAGTATAAATTTTTATAGCACTAGAACATGATACATGGAAATTAAATTGACGAACTTTGATTATAATGTCTATTGATACAGATTTTCCCAAAAGGGATTCCAAAAGTCAAGAACAAAATAAAAAAATTTATAGCATTTAAAAATTCTTAAATCTCCTTGGCACTAACTTAAACCCTAGGACAGCATTTTCCTGTGTTTATATTTTATTTTTTATTGTTCATTATGATATATTTTATGAGAAGTTAAAAGGTATTTAATGAATAATATGTTCAGTAGTGAAGTAAGTTTAAGAAATGCTAGGTTAAACAGTTACATTAAATGCTAGATTGTACAGCTCTCTTTCTCTGCGTTGTGCTTTTCCAGAAGAGGGAAATGGTTTGTAGTGTTTCTGAACTACTTTATACAGTTTGGGAAAAGTCGTTATGGGCTAGAAACAAATCTAAATAAGCTTGTGTTTAAAGTTACTGCTCAGTTTTAGGTTGCTTACACATCCTTGGTAATTAGCAACCTTGAGATAAATTACTTTGCTGCTTTTATGTGAGTTAAGAGAATTTAAAGATAGTATATTAATATCCTTTCTGTGGAACTTCAACTGCATTATTTATATTTACACGTAAGTATACTAAATATGTAATAGATGATTCGTTCTTCTCGACATGAATATTCTACATATATACGTATGCGTATGGGAACAGAATATAATAATCCTTCTATTTGAATTATTTTCTGGGCTTTTTTCCTGCCCACATCCGAATTCATCCTCCCCCCTGCCCCCGCCCCATGTGTTTGTAAACTGTACAGAAAATGGAAAATAGATGGTTTTAGAGAAAGAAGCAAAAGTATGTTAATGACTGGCTCCTAAGTCATGCAAATGATATGGGTTAACTATGCAGTATTTAAAGACTCCCCTCTTTTTGCTCCTTGAAATTAAAAGAAAATTTTATAAAAACCCATAATGAAGGTGTTTCAAAAAATGTCAAGACATGTCAAGTTCCTAAAACATTCTGTTTGTTAGTATTGCCTGTATTTGATAAGGGTTGGAGCATTGTTTTGGCTTGTATGGTTGGAGACTTGCTGGTTGGGGAAATGGCTATGACATTTAACAGCGACCCCTGGAGGCTAGATTGTGAAGTGTCACTGGCATAATTTCATTGTTTTTAACTCTTCAGTGAAAGAAAGCGTTCTTTGGCTGTCACTTTGCCAGAGACACAGGGTACAGCAGCTTTGAGGTACAGTCCCCAGTTACCTGCTGCCGCTTGAGGTCCTGTCATTTTGTCTTTCCATCGCATCTTTTCAGGGCACCAGGGACACCACCAGGACTCTTCCATATGCTGATTGCATGGCTTTACTCTCTTGGGCTCTGTAGTGGTTGTTTTAAAGAGGATAAGAAAACCCTCCTTTTCGAATGAACACTGCTTCTATAATGACAAAGTAGTCAACATTTAAAATCTCTCTTGGGGAAGGAACAGGGAAGAAAACATCTTTTTCTGGAGTTTTCTGGCTTATCCATGAGAAAGCTACAATGATGTAAAGCATGGGAGACATTCAGGCATATTAGTCCAAAAGCTGTATCTTAAGTCCTTATAATGGAGAGACATTCTCTACCTGTTCTGGGCTGTCCCTGTCTTTTCATTTCAAAATATGAGATGAGACATGGTTTGCTTAAGAGCTATTGCTGCTCACCCCACACAGAGCCCTTAATGAAAATAAGTCGTGTTGTATTTGGAAACATTTTGGATTCTGTATCCAAAGGAGATAGATAATAATTTCTCTCCAAACATAATATGTATCTATCAAAGCCAAACATCACATATCCCAAAAAGAATACAAAGGGAAGGGCAATCAAGGCTGTAACTTAAGTGATTTTTATTACTGGTTTGGGACCTAGATCTTTGTAACGGTTACCCTTTACTCAGAGTACAAAGACAAGATGTATGATGTCCTTGCCTGGGTCTGTCACTTACAGTCTGGGAACCTTGAGAAAACCAGCATAGGTAAAATGGGATAAAAATATCTGTCCAAATCATATTACAGAATTCCCATATTATTAAAAAAAATCAATGAGACAAATCACATGGACTTGGAATATGGTAAGGGGCTAAAACACTGTGAAGTTATATTGTTACTTCCCCAACGCTTTGTGTAGTATGGAAATAAACTTGTTTTCTGGTGTCTTTGGCAACAGCACTAAGTAGAACACTGAAATAGGAGAATTTATACTTCTGGAGATGAGCATGCAGGCAGTTTGGAGCTACGGCCCAGAGTGAACTGCCTTTGCTGTTGAAGGGAGAATTTGCATCTGGTAAGAGGAAGAAATCCTGAGGAAAAAAGGAATATTTTAAGACATTTCTGATAACTCGCTAGAGGGTGGCACTTGGTCTGAGATGTGCAGATGGACGATGTTAAGATTCATATCTGAGCAGCCATTGCTGACAGAGGACAGATAATTATTTTAAGATGACTTTGGCATGTGGATGGAATGGGGCTTGTGGCTGTTGGGGCATCAGAGTACCAAGTTGATCGTGGGTTGGGAAGCATGCTCTGTGAGAGCTAGTGTCTTCTTTTGCTTCCCAAAAAGAAGACTGCAAGGGACCCCAAACTGGCTATATTTAAACAATTGTCCTTTCCATAATACAAAGCATCTTTGGACTAATAGGTCAATTAGAGGAGAAGAGATTTAAGAAACAGCAACAAGCAACAAGACTTCATTGTCTATACTAAATATGTAGTGCTGCTGTCTAAGTGAGACGCAGTTCTTAGCTGTTGGTTAAGCAGGAATTCAATTCAGTTGGATGAGAAATAGGTGGCTACACAGTAGCTGATTCCTTCCTTGCCTGGCAACACATTTTGCGAAAGAGTTTCGTGCTACAGGAAGTGTGAAGAGCTTGGCACAGCCCTTGGTGCATATGAAGCACTCAATACCTGCTCATTGGCAATGTTATTATTATAGGTGTTTGTCGTCATCATCAGTGCAAGTAATCCCAAGTGGAAATCCCAAGTGGGCTGCATTTAGGGACAGCTAGATCCAGCATATCAAACACCATCTCTCTCATTTCTGCTTCTTTGCCTGGAAGCCTCATTCTCTCTTAGCAGCTGCTTCTCTGCTCAGCTGGGGACATGGCAGCTGACAGCTCTTTCCTCCCACCTTTGTATCTTGTGACCAGAGAGATAACGACACACTTCCCCACAGTTCAAATTTAAAAGTCCTCAGGGAAAGACCCTGATTGTTCTCGTACAGCTCATGTGCCCACGTTTAAAACCAATTGCCAACAAGGTAGTTGATATTATAATATTTTGTAAATTGTAAAAACGTAGAAACACGTGGTATTATAATTATAAACATAATTGTTGTTTTCATCATTTTCCCCCTCCTGTCTTTATCTGTCTCACTTCTATTTTGTTCTTCAAAATTTGGTACAGATGCGGACTTTCCCGGAGACCTCCTTTGACTCCCTCGGTATGGGTTATATGTCCCTTCTTTGTGTTCCATTATGCTGCTCCTTGTCCTTGTCCTTTGCTAAATTCACTCCTGGACTGTGAGTTCTTTGAGAGAAGCCATATCCTATGTCTCTGTCTTTTAGCACACAATGAGTGCGTAGTAAGTATTTGTTGAATAAATTATATAGATGAGGAAGCCCTGAACTAAATGCTTACCAAACCCAGGATGTCACTTAGAAGTTATTTAAAATAAATCCGTGAATGGGATGTGTTGTCCTGTGATTTATCTCTGCCAGTCTTATTACTACATATTGACTACACTGAAGCAAAATTATTTGAATAGCATGAGTTGACTTTTGTTGAACACCTACTATGTGTCAGATACTATTCTTCTTGTTTTACATATGTTAATTCATATAATCTTTGAAGAATGGGTTCTTCCTATTAATATTACTGTTTTAAAGATGAGGACATGGAGCCACAGAGAAATTAAATAGCATGCTTAAGGTCACACAGCTAATAAATAAATGGTAGGAATGGCTTTCAAATGTAGACAGCCTGGCATGAGAGCCTCTACTCTGAATTACAGGTTTCTAGTTTGTAATGCTTTGCTTAAATAAGTTTTAATCCTCTAAAACATGTTCCTACAGGCATACCTTTTTGTTCGTATTGAGGGAACAAATACATTCTCTTTAACCTTTTTGCTTCTCTACTTAGTACCAATTGCAGTCATTCTCCTGCACACACACCAACACCAAAAAACACGTACTGAGCCAGCCCATGAAGTGCAGGGTACAGTGCTAGGTATGGGGACACCAAGGGGTTCATGACATATGCCTTTGCCTTCAAATAGCTAAAAATCTAGTTAGAAGTGTGGTCCATAAAACAGGAGGAGAACTATCCACTCCAGATAGGTTGTGCTCTATCCCAAACAAATAATACAGACAATAAGTGATTTGGGGTAGTTACAGTATTTTAAAAAGTGGCCAAAAAAATCCAGATTTGGAACCCATGAGATGAAGCGTACCCCAGTGGGCTGTCAGTTCCTAGGAATGGGGCAATGTGTTAGTCATTCTGGATAAAAACCATGCCTGGGTGCAGAGTAGCCCCTTATCTGTGCTGAGAAGTGACTTGGATCCTAGCTCGGCTAACTTACAACCCGGATTGTGGGGAAGTGACTACCCCACCGTGCTTCAGTTTACTGACCTTACAATGCTCATTACTTATGAAGGGTGCAAAGAAGTACCTGAAACATGAAAAACTGGGGAGCAGAAGCCCCAGTACCCAAGACTGGGTGTCTTCACATGGAAGGGGAGATAACTGCACACTGGTTCACATGCTTCTGGGAAGTAATCCTGTGGCCACTTAGAGAGGGGCACGTTATTCAGGACTGTACTTTGGGAGCAAAATACAGCTTAATTTAGCGTGATGTCCCCAGTGACAGACTTCTCCATGGGAGCCTCGTGGTTACAGCGCTGACTCAGCTGGGCATCGGAGGGCCCTGAAGACGTAAGCTGCTGGGATGAACCCAGACTTCAGCTCAAAACAAGCCATCATAAGTCAGCTGCCAGTGCTTCACACTTCTCCAGACTGAGCCAAGCATTTCACTGGAAAGTTGGCCCACAAAATGTTTCTGATGAATCCCAACTTGTTCATAATTTGTGCATGCGACCGAAACCAGTAACAGTTCTTGTTCTTTTACATTCTGCACACCCCACCCCCACCCCTGCTTCTGCAGGTCTGCTTTTCTTTTTCTCACATTGTTGAAGCTCTGACACCCTGCTCTTTTTACTGCCCGAGATCCCATTCCCAGAGAGTCCATGGGAGTCTGCATTCGTGATTAGTGGCAGAAAACAGACTCGCCACAACTTTTACTTTGCTGCTGCTCCGTGGGAAGGCAGCTGGAGAAAAGAATGCTCTCTCTTGGACTGGAGCCCTCAGGTGATAATTTCAACACCATGGACCTTAACCTCCCACCATGTTCCACAATCTGGTTCACAAAGAGTTCGGAGCAGTCTCTCCTGCCATATCCTGAAAATGAAGCAACCCAGAGGTCCTTGACCCTCACGTTTCTGTCGAAGCTCACAGCCTAATTTCTGACACTTCTATGCCATGTTTGACAGACTTGCTATCTTTCTGCCTCCTGTTGTTTGGGTTGCAGATAAGAGATAAAATGGAGAGGAGTAAGAGTCAGTTTAGAATCTTCACAGGACTGCTACTGCCCAGCTGCATCTGAACATGGCAGGTTTGTCTTCTGGGAAGCACTGTTTTTTTTTTTTTTTCAACATGTATCATATTAGTTTCAGGTGTAAAACATAGTGATTCCATGTTTGTATATAGCTCCACAGTAAGAAGAGTTAACATCCGTCACCATGGGAAGCTCTGTTGCGTAAAGTCCAAACACTTGGGCCATGGAGCCTGAGAGGTGTGAGTTTGAATCCCGTCTCTACTCATTAGCAGTACCTTGTGCCTCAGTTTCCTTAATATATAAAATGGAGATAGGAATAGTATATATCTGGTAAGACTTAGGTAAGAATTATATGATATAAGCATTTGAAGAACTCAGTTAGTTGGCATGTAGTAAGCATTGGTGTTATTACCTAGTGATAGTACTGAGCCAATAAAATTTAGGTGGAAGTTGGTAAATGGATCACAGTGTTCTTGTATCTCCCTGCGAAGGGTCTGAGCAGGCACATAAAGATGTTGAAGGATCCGAAGTGGTGGCTGCTGGAAACGGCTTCCTCTCTAGCCATTGCTTTGGCCTTTCTTATTCTACATCTTTGGCCTAGCCCACCTCCATCCTTCTTGAAAGGACACACTTGGAGCAGGCTCACTATAAAGGCGCAATGAGATACAGGGAATTGTTGACACCTTCTGGAATAGTGCAACCACAAACTGCCTCCTCCCTCTTGAAATACTGAAATATCAAAAAGAGAAAAGAAGCATTGCAGTGACATTTTGAAGAAAAGCTCTCTTGAGTCTGTGCATTGCCGTCTTCCAGAAGGGTGGAGACTGGGCCTTGGGGTCTTAGGGCTGCCCTTTCTGCGGAGTGGTTGGCATGTTTTGCAGGTACAAAGGGGGACAATGATGGATTAAATTCAATTAGAGTGGTTTGGCCTCACCTGTGTCCACACCTTTGCCATGTCAGGACTGGCTCTGTTCCTAAATGTCTTGACAGTTCTTAATTCTGTTTAAAAAAAATACGAATTCATCAGCCAAAGATGAAATCAAGTACATTTAGAGGGTCACTTATTTCATCTGTGTTTTTTTTTTTAAGTCAAACATTTATTGGACACCAACTGTGTGCTAGACTTTCCTAGACTTTTTCTCACTAAATTCTTGTAACAACCCCTTTCAGTGGGTTATACTATTCCTAATTTATAGGTGAGAAAACTGAGGTTCAGGAAATTAAATTGTGAATTCATGTTAAAATATGAGCACGGCCAAATGTTGAATTATGCCTGGTAATTCTTTCAGAGGACTTAAATACACATTTTAAGTGATTCTATTTTATAAGAGTAGGATGTTGTTGTCCCAGAGATCCTGCAGATTGTCCAGAATTTAGCTGTGTGCTGCACTTGGGAGAGTGGGGTAGAGGTTTACCAATGCACTTGATTCACTCTGAACCAAGTCAGGCAGAAATACGGTACCACCCTTCTAGACAGACATCTGTTCAAATATAAATTTCCTGTTTATTGAGGCTTCTGCTCTATTGAAGTAAAGGTCTCGATACGGCTGAACAAGTCAATCATTATAAACCTTGTTAGTGTGACAGCCCCCTGTGTATTGTTTAACTGGAAATGAAACACAAATACACAAACCCCTGCAGTATCTGCTTCACGGGGCATAAATCGACTGTGCATCATGTCACTTGAAATTTGATGGCAATCTACCAAATGGCAGAAAAGACTTCATCCTTGGAGGGCTATGCAAATGAGCCCAGGCTCTGAACAATAAGGTGAAAGGAAGGAGCCTGTCCTCTGCTCCCCTCCCCCCATATCCTTCCCAGAAAGCATTCCCTAGGGTCATTTCTTAGTGGCAACTGGTGAATTATCCGAATACAAATGACCAGTGTTCATTCAGTTCCCTATGCAGATCTGGCTTTAGAGGTTCTAAATAGGATTGAAATGTTCTTCCTGCTTTCCAGTTCCAAGCTGTAGTATTGCTTGCAGCAAAACCTCAGACCCTTATTAAACCATCTTAATTGCTTTCCTCAGTTTGCTTTGTCTTTTATTCAAACCTCAGAGGTGAGGAATAATCTGTTCTTAGTTAGGCTAAGATAAAGATGCTCACCTCACCCCCGCCCCCGTCTGTCCCCCTCCTCTAATTTATAACACATCCAAGCCATGGAAAAGCCTGCAGTTTTTTAAGGACTAGACTAGTCTGTTAGTAATAGGTCTGGACTGAGGTTAAATTATTTTGCCATCAGTCATATTTCCCCTCTTCGGGATTTTAAATAGATAGGGTATATTTCTATCCAGCTCTACTGGGAAGATTTGTTCATGAATTGTTAGAATGGAAACTGGTCTCAAGGTATCATCCATTCCAGCTGCTAGTCTTGAGCAGATTAAATCATTCAGAACAAGCAGTTGGCTGTTGGAACCAGCCCTTCTGGGTCATGGCCAATGCTTGTCAGGGCTGTTCCTGCCGGCAGGACCCAGGTGTAGGGAGGCAGGGAGGCACAAGCCAGTGTGGCCCCATTAGCAGTTCATGGAAGGAGCGAGTGGGCTGAAGTCTGGAAAGGTGGGGCCCTTTGAGAGCATAGAAATGGGCATGCCTAGCCCAGCAAGCAGAGCTGCAGCGGCTGGAGAATGAACCAAGAGTTAGTGAGGAATCCTCCCAATTATGGAGGGTCTACTCCCCGTAAATCAATTCTTTCAGGAGCATCGAAGGGGAGCTGGGAGCCTCTTGAAGGGCTGAATGTGTGTGACAACCTCCTTTATGTTCAATGACTTTCTTGGAAGTATTTAATGATCTTTTTTTCCCTTGTCAAATATAATCTCCTCTTTAATCATCCCATACCTCATTTTCAGGTAAAGGAGCAATTTATTGAATTTTATAACCCAATCCCTATTCTTCCCTAAGAAGATACCAGCATAACTTTTGATAAAACGTGGAAAACCATATTCCATAGAACTATTTGATTATATTTAACAAGTATTCTTAGGACAAGCTCTTGAAATCTCCAAGCAGTGTATGAAAACATTCTTGAATCATTTTAGGTTAGATGTACCTTATGAGTTAAAAGCAGTGGACTCTTGTTCATGAAGAGAGAAGAAAATAGTCTTTCTTTGGAGGGTGAATGATTTTTGTCCTGGAGAACATTTTGTTCCTTAGGAAAGCTGTTGATTTTTCAGAAGAACAGTTTACTTTCTCATCTCAGGATGAGGAAACGGTTTGAAAATTATTTTGTGTGATTCAGGAATAGGTGGATTTCAAAACTGTAGTGTTCTATAGGAACATACACTTGCCATGTAAAGTTACATAATGCCGAGATAGTCTATAGAATTAATCATTTCTTCATTGCTTTGGGGGCCAGAGAATATGTTGTTTCAAGTGTAGTCTGGTTTGCATTAAAGAGAGTGAAGAGCAAAACGTGAAGCTTTCTGTTTTGGGATGAGAGCAGGATACCTCAGTCATGGTAACCATTAGTTTACAAGTTTTGCCTCATTGTTACCCCATTAATTCTCCTTGAGAAGCATCATAACTTACAATTTTCAACTATGTAATTTTCTAGCATTTTTTTAATAGGTGGTGTAGAACATTGGTACAGGAACGCAGGCAGCCATCACCATGCTACAAACAGTTGGGGGACACAAAAAGGAAAGAAGACATGGTTTCTGCCCATCAGAATATTCGCCTCTAACTGGGAAGGCAGACTATATGCTTGTGAAGGATATTTAAAGATGAATATACAAACACAGTCTATCCATTAGCATTTAGACATTAGTATATAATAATTATGAGTGCCATTTCAAGTGATTACTATGTACTAGAAACTTTACAAAACAGTCTATAGGAGATACTATTTCTGTATTACGGACGAGGATGCTGAGGCTCAGAGAGGTCGTGTGACCTCTGCAGGATCGCCCAGCTGATAAATGATGGACTCGAGATTGGAATCAAGCAGAGTTGGACTCCCATGCCCACCACTGTATCTCCATAGGCAGCACCTGTGTTTGCCTCTTTCACTGCCTTACCTCAGCACCTTGCACAATGTCTGGCACGTAGCAAGTGCTCATGGATAACTTACAGATTGGCTGACCACTGCTAAAGCACACAGAGGAATTACCTTGTTCTAAAATTGTAAACTTGTCATTGAACTGAATTTGTTTTCTCTAAAATAGGCTTTATACAATTGGATGCAAGACTTTTTTTTTTTTCTCCATAGAGCACATGATTCTACTTTCTGTTTAGCTTCTTCATCTGCCCCTGCCTTTAGCAAACCTTAAGGCTCTGACTTTGAGCTCTGACTTTAGCTTCTTCATCTGCCCCTGCCTTTAGCAAACCTTAAGGCTCTGACTTTGAGCACTTGGGTGCTACTGGCTGGAGCACCCTTCCCCCTCCCCTCAGCTCTTTAGACCCACCAACATCTGGCCAGGAGCTTGCCTGCAGCTGGAGTAGGGGTGCCATTCTCTGGATGCCTGACCTCAGAGGCTCTCTCATGGAGGGGGAGAGCAGAAAGGCCTTTTCTCTGAGCTAGAGAGCTTGCTCTGCTAAAGCCTCCTAAGTGCAGCCTGGGAAATGTGACTTATTACCCTTCATTAGAAGATCACTCTAATTTACAGACCTTAGAATGAAGTTATGTGCATGATGCACTTTTGAACTCATTACTGAGTATATTAAATCATACTGAAATGCTGTTCCTGCAGCAGGTGTACTGGTGACTGGGCGCTCAGACAGGGCCTCGGGTATGAAATGTCAGTTTGGCGGCATTATTCCCTCTTCTTCTATTGTCACATTCCTTCCACAGTTTGGAACATCTGTTCATATTTGTTTACTGAGCCCTTGGGGCTCACTTATCCAAAATCATGCTTAACTTCATGAAATTGCTGTTTTAAGGGCAGTTTGTTTTTTTTGCCACTCTGCTAAAGATGAATAATGTAATTAAAAAAAAAGGGAGTGGGAGGGATCATGACATTTTAGCCCCTTTCATTTGCTGCAGGTGATTAGAGGACCTGAACTACATTCACAAAGGGAAAATGGTCTTGGACACTTGTGAGCCTGGACTGGCTGGACTTTCAGTTTGGTTTTAAACTTAGCCCTTGGTACAGGGAATTCAGGAGCAGAAAATGATAAGGGTGGTGCTGCAGGTGGTGAGTGGTAGGGTGTGTTAGTCCGCAAGGGCGGCTGTGACAAAGCACGTCAGACGGTAACTTACACAATGGAAACTGATTGTCTCCCAGTTCTGGAGCCCAGAAGTCCAAGATCAAGGTGTCAGCAGGGCTGATTCCCTCTGAGGGCTGCAGGGGAGAGTCTGTTCTTGCCTGTCTCCTGGTTTCTGGTGGTTTGCTGGCCATCTTTGGTGTTGATTGATGTCTGCTGCATCACCCCAATCTCTGCCTTCATGTCCACACGTGTGTGGTTGTCTGTGTCCAAATTTTCCCCTCTTATAAGAACACCCATGATACTGGATTAGAGGCCTACCCTCATGACCTCATTCTAACTTGATTACCTCTGTAAAGACCTATCTCCAAATATGGTCACGTTCTGAGATGCTGGGGTTAAAACTCCAGTGTATCTTTTTTGGAGGGATACAATTCAACCCATAACATAGGGGCAAAAAAAAGTTATTTTTTTTTTTTGAAAGAGAAGAAATATAAAAAACAAGTGCCTACTGTCTGCTGAACTCTGGGCTAAGTATTCTTAAGTGTTGGCATGAAGTGCCCTCTGCAGACTTCTTTAACATTATTCTGATGCCTGGGGAATTCTATTCTTCTGTCTCTTGTTCTCCCAGGATTTGAAAACTAACATTGACTTCCAGCCCTGTCCTCCACCGGGGCTGTGTGCCCTCCGTCAGTGGGGTGCATGAGCACGTTGGCCAGCAGTGTTTATATTCACTCAGCTGGGCAATTGAAGTTTATCAGCCATTATTGGTTTTCTTCTAAATAACTTCTCTAACAGCTGACAAAACCCAGTGCAGAATAGGTGAAGTTCACTTCTCTGCCTATCAGGGACAGATTGGCTTCTGTCCACACTAAGCTTTCAATGAAAAGGTTGGTGTTTGCTGATTAGCACAGCATCATGTGCAAAGATGTGCTTAATAAATGCTCTGCGAGGATTTGTCAACTTACGCACCAGGAATTTGTTGACATTTGTTTATTTATATTGAGTGCCTGCTTTGCATAGGGCGCTAGGGGATACCTAACATGATATGAAATTTAGAGGACAGTCCACTCTCAAGTGCAGTGCAGGACTTCTTCCTGTAGGACCCTGACAAGTTCATCTTGAATAATGCCTGGGATAGGCAGCTCACTACCTCACTACCTGAATGAGGAACTTATTTCCATAGGTAGGCATGTCTAGTTCTAAAAGTAGAAAGTGCTTTAAAAAATTGAACCAAAATATACTTTGTAACTTATACTTTGTAATGATATAATATTCCCCCAGTCCTTCTAATTATTTTTAGGAGCACTTAAAAATTGAGATATAATTCATGTCCCATAAAATTCACCTTTTTAGAGTTCAAAATTTAGTGATTTTTAGTCTGTTCACACAGTTTTGAATCATTTCTACTATCTACTCTGTTACCTTCAAAAGAAATCCTGTGCCCATTAGCAGTCACTCCCCATTCTGCCCTTCTTCCAACCCCTAAAACCATTATTTCTGTATCTATGGATTTGCCTATTCTGGACATTTCATGTAAATGGAATCGTATTATATATGGCCTTTTGTGACTGTCTTCTTTCACTGAGCATGGAATTTCAAGGTTCATCCCTCTTGTAGCCTGTAGGAGTACTTAATTTCTTTTTGTGGCTGAATAATATTCCACTGTATAGCTATACCATATTTTGTTTATCCATTCACCAGTTGATGGACATTTGGGTTGTTTCCACTTTTTGTCTATTACAAATAATGCTGCTATGAACATTCGTAGTACAGTTTTGATGGGAATGTGTGTTTTCAGTTCTCTACACCTAGGAGTGAGTTGTTGGGTCATATGGTAATTTTATGTTGAACTTTTTGAGAAACCGCTGAACTGTTTTCCTTGGTAAAATGTGGCACCATGTTATATTCCTACAAGGTATATATGAGGGTTCCAATTTCTCCACATCCTCTTAGGATGGCTTTTTATCATAGCCATCCTAAGTAAATGTGAAGTAGTCTCTGTGGTTTTGATATGCATTTCCCTAAAGACTAATGTATCTATTTGCCTGAGTGGCTCATCCTAAAGGCAGATTGTCAAGGTCCTTGAAGCCTCAGGTACGAAAGGCTATTCTGAGAAGAGGAGGATGTTTAAGACTCAGTTTGGCCTCTGGTTTGACACTCCATGGGTCAGGGAGCCACAAACAAGACTAAGAATCATTTTACCTAAATTTCAGTGATGAGCTCACAGAAGTACTGCCTCTGTAACACAGATGACCATGAAGAGTTCAGTTCTTTTTACCTTTGGATCTCATTAGACAGAGCGATAGCAAATGCTGAGGCTTGAGCAGAGGGCTGGGCCAGCAGGAAGCTGTAACTGGATTTGACCCAAGGGCAGGAACGTGGGCATGGCTCCTCTGGTGAATTCCAGAGGTGATCCATGTGGTAGCTTCACTGGACAGTGCTGGTGGTGTTAACAGTTTCACAGGAGAGACTTAACAGTCATAGAAGGCACCACTCCTTGAGCCTGACCACCTTCCTTTAATTTCCCCACCCTCTACCCCCCTGCCTCTAGTAACCAGAAATCTATGAGGGTTTTTTTTTTTTTTTTTTTAGATTCTACATTTGTGTGAGATCATACAGTATTTGTCTTTTTCTGCCTGACTTATTTCATTTGGCATAATGGTCCATTCATGTTGTTGCAAATGGCAGGATTTTCTCATTTTTTAAATGACAGAATAATATTTTATATATATCTCACAACTTTTTTTTTTTAATCCATTCAAATGTTCATGGACACTTAGGTTGTTTGCATGTCTTGGCTATCGTAAATAATGCTGTTATGAATATGGGATACAGATATCTTTTCAAGTTAGTGTTTTCATTTTCTCTGGGTACATTCCCCGAAGTAGAATTGCTGGGTCACATGATAGTTCTCTTTTTTTAAATTTTTTTTATTGATTTATAATCATTTTACAATGTTGTGTCAAATTCCAGTGTAGAGCACAATTTTTCAGTTATACATGAACATATATATAATCACTGTCACATTTTTTTCTCTGTGAGCTACCATAAGATCTTGTGTATATTTCCCTGTGCTATACAGTATTATCTTGTTTATCTATTCTACAATTTTGAAATCCCGTCTATCTCTTCCCACCCTCTGCCCCCTTGGCAACCACAAGTTTGTATTCTATGTCTATGAGTCTGTTTCTGTTCTGTATGAACGCTTTGTTTTTGTTTTAGATTCCACATATGAGTGATCTCATACGGTATTTTTCTTTCTCTTTCTGGCTTACTTCACTTAGAATGACATTCTCCAGGAGCATCCATGTTGCTGCAAATGGCGTTATGTTGTTGGTTTTTATGACTGAGTAGTATTCCATTGTATAATTATACCACATCTTCTTTATCCAGTCATCCGTTGATGGACATTTAGGCTGTCTCCATGTCTTGCCTATTGTAAATAGTGCTGCTATGAACATTGGGGTGCAGGTGTCATCCTGAAGTAGGGTTCCTTCTGGATTTATGCCCAGGAGCGGGATTCCTGGGTCATATGGTAAGTCTGTTCCTAGTCTTTTGAGGAATCTCCATACTGTTTTCCATAGTGGCTGCACCAAACTGCATTTCCACCAGCAGTGTAGGAGGGTTCCCCTTTCTCCACAGCCTCTCCAGCATTTGTCATTTGTGGATTTTTGAATGATGGCCATTCTGACTGGTGTGAGGTGATACCTCATTGTAGTTTTGATTTGCATTTCTCTGATAATTAGTGATATTGAGCATTTTTTCATGTGCCTATTGATCATTTGTATTTCTTCCTTGGAGAATTGCTTGTTTAGGTCTTCTGCCCATTTTTGGATTGGGTTTGTTTGTTTCTTATTAAATCGTATGAGCTGCTTATATATTCTGGAGATCGAGCCTTTGTCGGTTTCATTTGCAAAAAAATTTTCTCCCATTCTGCAGGTTGTCATTTTGTTTTACTTATGGTTTCCTTTGCTGGGCAGAAGCTTGTAAGTTTCATTAGGTCCCATTTTTTTATTCTTGCTTTTATTTCTTCTAGGAGAAAATTTTTGAGATGTATGTTAGATAATGTTTTGCCTATGTTTTCTTCTAGGAAGTTTATTGTATCTTGTCTTATGTTTAAGTCTTTGATCCATTTTGAGTTTATTTTTGTGTATGTGTAAGGGAGTGTTCTAGCTTCATTGATTTACATGCTGCTGTCCAGTTTTCCCAACACCATTTGCTGAAGAGACAGTCTTTATTCTATTGTATATTCTTGCCCCCTTTGTCGAAGGTTAGTTGACCAATAGTTTGTGGGTTCATTTCTGGGCTCTCTATTCTGTTCCATTGGTCTATATGTCTGTTTTGGTACCAATACCATGCTGTCTTGATGACTGTAGCTCTATAGTACTGTCTGAAGTCTGGGAGAGTTATTCCTCCAGCCTCTTTCTTTCTCTTCAGTAATGCTTTGGCAGTTCTAGGTCTTTGATGGTTCCGTATAAATTTCGTTATGATTTGTTCTAGTTCTGTGAAATATGTCCTGGGTAATTGGATAGGGATTGCATTAAATCTGTAGATTGCCTTGGGCAGTAGGTCACATGATAGTTCTATTTTTAGTTTTCATACTGTTTTCCATAGTGGCTGTACCAGTTCACAGTCCTACCAACTGTGCACAAGGGTGTCCTTTTTCTGCATCCATGCCAGGATTTGTTCTCTCTTATCTTTTTGATGATGACCATTCTAAAGAGCATGAGGTGATTTCTCATTCTGGTTTTAGTTTGCATTCTGCTAATCACTAGCAGTTTTGAGCATCTTTTCATATATCTATTGGCTATATTTTGGAAAAATGTCTGTTTTTGGAAAAATGTCTGTTTAGGTCTTTTGCTCATTTTAATTGGATTATTATTATTTTATTATTGAGCCGTATTAGTTCTTTCTATAGTTTAGATATTAACTCCTTTAAGATATATAGTTTGCAAAATTTTTCCCATTCCATAGGTTGTTTTTTCACTGTGTTGATTGTTTCGTTTGCTGTGTAGAAGCCTTTTAGTTTGATGTATCCCTCTTTTTTTTGTATGTATATATTTTTATTGAAGTATAGCCAGTTTACAATGTTGTGTCAGTTTCTGGTGTGCAGCATAATGCTTCACATACATGAACACCTCTTGTTTATTTTTGATTTTGTTACTTGTGGTTTAGGTGTCATATCCACCCCTCCAAAACATTATGGCAATGGTTTTAGAGACCACTACACATTATTTTCTGTATATTCATGAATCCATTGTTTCATAAATTGGTCTAAAACTTTTCTGGTGTTTTTGGGATTTATCCTTTACTTCTTTTTGGTAACTTGGAGCAATGGTCTATTTTTCTAATGATTCCTCAAAAGATACCTTCAGTGGTTCAGAGAGAAACCTTGGAATGGAATTTGCTTGGTCCTTAAGACTTCAACTCATGTAAAGTAATAAATTAACTAGATTTATTGTGGTGATTATTTCACAATATACACAAGTATTGAATGATTATATTCTACACCTGAAACTAATATAATGTTACATATCAATTATATCTCAAAAAATTGTAAAAAAAAAATACTGAAAAAAGTAGGAGATACTTGTAACACATGTAACTAACAAAAGACTTACACCTAGACTCTATAAAAAAAAACAGCTAATAAGAAAAGACAAAAAACTGAATAGAGAAATGAGCAGAATACTTGAGCTAGAACTTTAGAAAAGAGGATATCCAAATGGCCAATAAATATAAAATGGGGTTTATTAGGCATTAGGGGAATTCATTAAAACCTCAATGAGATACCATTACACAACTATTGGATAGAGTGAAATTTGTAAGTCTGATAATGCCAAGCATTGGCAAGGATGAAGAACAGTGGGAACTCACATACACTGCTAATAGGAGTTGGGGAAGGATACCACTTTGGGAAACAGTTTGGCAATGCCTAATTTAAAACAAATGATCTGATCCTGTCTTACTTTCTTATTTCCCTTGGGGTGCTTGATCACTCCCTTTCCAGCTAGTTTCACTCTGTCTCTGTTGTCTTTTTCTCTTTCTATGTACACACATACACACACACACGCACACACATGTGGAATTGTGTATAGAAGTTCTTTATATCTCCTACTAACAGTCGCAATTGCTTTCTAAAATAATGGCCCTATGTTCCTCTGGCTTCAGAAGAACATTCTTTAGCCCCAGTCCCTGGTGTACTCTCTCACTTTGTCTTCTTTTTTCTTGATTGCTATAATCTCTGCTGTGACTGAAGGAAGAATAAAAAGCGTTAACGTGGATACATTTGCTCACTCGGGGGATGGTAAAATTTGAGTCAAAAGACTTCCTGACCTTGCTAGATAAAACTCCTTGTTTCCAAAATAGATTGGCTGGAATTATCTCCCTTGGTTTTGATTTCGAATCGTTATGAAGTCTGTTTTTATTTGTACAATTTTAAATAATAAATGCAATCATATCTGAAAGTTTTGTGTCAGGTAGACTTCTGTTCATGTGGAGTTAAAGAAATGACACTTAAAAAAAAAAATAGAGGTATTGGGGATTGAACCCAGGACTCATGCATGCTAAGCATTTGCTCTACCACTGAGCTATACCCTCCCCCTAAGGACTGACACTTTAACATAATTACTTTATAGATACTAGATTCCTGACAGTGCTTACCTCTGGGTGGCAGTGTGGGTGGGGATGAGGGAGGAGGGTACTTTCCACCCATACAGGTTATGTTTTGTTTCTTAAGAAAATGGCTCCCTAATGTTTATTGTACTAGTCTTTATACATTTTTGTGTATATTTAATATTGCATTAAAATAATTATATCTATAAACAGAAAAACATTGAAAATAAAAGGAATAAACTGGCTGAGCAATCTTAGTTACTATATTAAAAAGGTTAAGTTTTTTTTTTAAAGGTAAAGTTTTAGTTGGCCGATCCTGCATTCTTTTTTTTTTGTTTTCACTTATTCATTCAACAGATAGTGACTGAGCACTTCCTGTGCTTTGTGATGGAGCTATAATGTGGGATAATGTGGCTCCAAGCCCCAGCAGGTCTTCCAGTACAGTGGAGCAAACAAATTTGTACAAAAAAATAATATATATATTATGTGATCCTACCACCAGTGGTACAATAGAGATATTAAAAAATGTGCTGTAATAACTGAAGGACGTGTGCTGTGTGTGTCTGTTTACGCGTGTGTACCAAAGAATATTAAGGCTGTCATGAATGGCTTCACCAAAAAGAGACTCTTAGCTTCTCTTTTTCTGAATTATGCTGAAAGCATGCTCCCTGTGATCCTCATTCTCCGCATTGGTAGCTTATGGGAACTGAAGCCCTAAGGGTTGATGGGAGAGGAAATCTTAAGTGGCACAGGTGGCTATTCTTGTTTTCAGATTTCTTTCTGTGTGCTTCTGAAGGTTCTTTTTTGATACATCCTTTTGTAAATTTCTCTCAGGTCCAGAGCCAATCAGTGCTTTACCTTAGAGGAGGGATTTATTTAAGTCACATTGGAAGACCATGAGAAGGCAGTAACTGCTGACCTGGGTCATGTGAAGAGGGAATTTGGGCCTCAGTGATGGATGCCTGTCTTGCTCTCTCTATTTTTCCCTCCTTCAGAAATACAGGAAACTTAGTAGAGGGTAGAGGGAAGGAGAAATCAGTTTAGGGATTCAGTTAGACGTTTCATACAATTTGAACATGACTTGCCTGCAAAACGTCACCTGGAACATTTTCACTGGAAGAGGTAACATTTTGGTGTTTTGTAAATTGATTGGGGCTAATGAAAGACCTGACTTAGACTCTTGGTGTTGGTTTGTTCCCTCAAGGCAGAGAGGGCCAAAAGACAGCAGTGAGGGATAAGTTAAACAAGGGTCCCAAGGACTTAATGAATGTCCTATGTGTCTTAATATTTGGGGGTTGCATTACAAAGTTCACGTCCAAGGATGCAGGGATAAGGAGGTGAGTTGATCAGAGACTGAATTGGAAAATACTCAATCCTACTTCTCCCAACACGATTTGGGTGTTTTCTCTGGTTTTCATTAGACTGGTGCACTTGTCTGCCTACTAACCACTGGAAAGATTCTTCATTCCCTTTCCAGCAGTCTCCAGGTTAGAGAATAGTTAGGAGACCTCATTAAGTGTCTAAGATTGAAGTGTGTAAGACACTTGACTATGATAGTTATGGAGAAGTAAAGCTGATGGTCATTCAAAACTTTGCCACTGCATAATACTCAGGGCAGATATCTCATTTCTGGAGAGCATTCCAAACATTTCTTAGCTTCTAGTTTCCTTGATCTGATAATAATTTTCCCAGAAAGACAACCAAGATCGTTAATTTTGCTTGACATCTTATAACTGTCATGGAAATAACAAGTGATCATTCTTTACAGTTTAATTTGATAGAGACACCTTTATACCTCTAAAACTGATAAAATTTGAGCAGCAGTCCCAAATTATATCTTCACAGTCAAAGTGCAATAAAGAGGAAAATATGTAGGCATTTGAGCAAAAGCAATAATGAGAAAAAACCTTCATCACCTTTCCCTGCTTTTACTCATCCATTCATTCATCCATCCATTAAATAAATATTTACTGGGTACCTGTTATGTGCCAAGCACTTGAGTGAAATGACAGGGGGAAAATGAATTACAAACAGAAGTCTGAGCCTTGTAAAACCTTCTGGTAAGAAAGGCAGATAATGAATAAAAAACCTACATTCATTATTGCACAACATAGTAAGTGCTATAAAGAAAATGTGTGAGGTGCTGTGAGAACTTGTAACAGAAAGTCTTGGTTTAGCCTGTGAGTCAGGAGGATTCCCTCAGAAGGTGGCTTTTGAGCCGAGATTTGAAGGAAAAGTAGGAATTAACTAAGCAAAGAAAATGGAGTGTGTCTTAGTTACCTTGGGCTGCTATGACAAATATTACAGACTGGGTGGCTTAAATAACATTTATTTCTCACAATTCTGGAGGCTGGGAGGTCTGAGATCAAGGTGCTGACAGATTTGGGTCTGGTGAGGGCCCCCTTTCTAAGTCTGCAGAAGCTGTCTTCCTCACATGGCAGAGAGATAGAGAACACACTCATGTCTCTTCTTGTAAGGGCACTCATCCTTTCATGAGAGCTCCATCTTCATGACCAAATCACCTCCCAAAGGCCTACCTTGTAATACCATTACATTTGGGGTTAAGATTTCAGCATATGACTTTGGTGGGGAATACACAAACATTCAGTCCATAACAGAGTTCTGAAGCTCTGGAAAAATATATGCAAATGTCCTGAGGTGGGTAGGAGGGTTTAAGAAACTTAGACCAGGATGGCTGGAGCTCCAGTGGAGCAGCAGAGGGCTTACACTGTGCAGCTGTCAGATAAGCAGGGGCCAGATCATCCAGGGCCTTGTAGTGAGTTCAGGATTTTGTGATTATTTTAAGAAAAATGGGGAATGATTTGAAGGTTTTAATCAGGGGAATAATACCATGATCATATTTTTATTTGAAACATCACTAATTTTAGTGTGGAGGATGGATATGGGGCAAGAGCTAGGGGGCCAGTGAGGAGGCTGTTGCCTAGTGCAGGTGAGAAGTCATCACAGCGTGGATTAGGTGGTGGAAGTGGAGGTGGAGACCAGTGAATGGGCCGAGTTACTTAGTGATAAATTGATAGGACTTGATCATAGAAGGGAAATAGAAGGTGAAGGAGGCAGCAAGTGTCAAGTCTTACTCCAGCTGCCTGGTTTATTGTAATTACTAGGCGAGAGTGCTTGTCACTGTGATCAGGATGGCTGGAAGAGAATCAGATTAGGGGAGAAAGTCCTAAAGTTTGTTTTGCATTTGAGGGAAGCATTTAGGTGCCCTTGAGATATCTAAATGGATATATGGAGCAGTCAGCTGTATACAAATCTGGAGTTCAGAGGAGAGGTATGTCTGGGAGATGTAAATTTGGAAGTTGTTGGCATATAGATTGTTATTTGAAACCATGTTTTGGGTGAAATACTGGTTGGCGTTGATGAACTAACTAATGCAGTTTTAGCTCAACGTGACTATATGTACGTTTGTAAAATTTTAGCCTTGGATAGAAACTTAGAAATTACCCTTAAAGTTTATTTTTCAAATAGGAAAATAATTTTTATTTTTTTCATTATGAAGTAACACATGCTTATTAGAAAATATTTTTGGAAAAATTAGCCCCTTCTCTCCCTTCCCCATTTTTGTAAACAGATGATGAAAAGGAGATATCAGGAGATGGAAGTGGGTCATCTTTAGGAGTGTTTTTTGGCCAAGGACCCTAAGCTTCTCGATTATGGTTATTTTATGTCATGATCATAAATTGTTTTTAATCTAGACATTTCTTTGATAGGGAGGGGTAAGATCTTGGGAAACAGAAGTCATCTATTACTATGTTTTTGTATATGTAATTTTACTGAGGTATAGTTAGTTGTGTCAGTTTCTGGTGTATAGTGTAGTGCTTCAGTCATACATGAACATACATATATTTGTTTTCATATTCCTTTCTCGAACTCCCAATTTATCACTTCTTGCCCTCTTCCCCTGCCCTGGTAACCATAAGTTTGTTTTCTGTGTGAGTCTGTCTGTTTTGTAAGTAAGTTTTTTTGTCTTTTTTTTTTTTTGTAAAATTCCACACATAAGTGATATCGTATGGTATTTTTCTTTCTCTTTCTGGCTTATTGCACTTAGTATGACAACCTCCAGGTCCATCTATGTTGCTGCAAATAGCATTATTTTATTATTTTTTATGGCTGAGTACTATTCCCTTGTATAAATATACCACAACTTCTTTATCCAGTCATCTGTGGATGGACATGTCTTGGCTATTGTACTACTATTATTTTGATTATGAACAGGACCATTTCTTAACAAGGGGTCTTCAACATGGGGACATATGTAGATCCTAGATGATAAAAGCTGTGTAGCACATCCTTTTATCATCTTTTCTCTTCTCCTCTAAAGTTACTCAGTTACCTAATTTCCCTGACACCATTTTGATATGGAAAGGACCAGGTCATGCTTGGAACTTCCAGTTATTTTGCACAGGTTGGGAGTTTCCTATCTAGTTGAATTACTGGTTTTCTACCTGAAATTAATCGGCTTATATAAGTTTATTTAATTCTGGAGTTGGAAAAGTCAGCAACTCTTCCATCTCAGTGCCGTGTCAGGGGAACAGGGAGGAGAAGGGTTAAAGACAATAGTTCTCTTACCCTTCCCTGGAAATTAAAGGGTTGGGAGCACTTAATGTGAGCTGTGGACCATCCTAGGTGATAGGAGAGTACTTTGCAGGAATAAATGAACTGAGGATGTGGAATAGAGTTCTGTGCCTTGTATTTTTCTAGGACAGCCAGGATGGTAGATCTTAAAGAACTTCAAGAAATCATAAGCAATGAACTGACCCCAAGTATTGCTGCTGAAAACTAGAGAGCAACCTGGTAATGGAAAGGGCTAGCCTACTAGAAGTGTAATTAATCTTTTTGGCAGTTATTTATTTTCAAAACAAGAATGAATCAGGGATTTTATCTGACGTTGGTAGTGAGTCATATTTGAAGAAAAAAATCTAATTGAACTCTGGGCATCTGGGGTCACCTTGGAAGATGGAATTCTGACCCTTTATAGCAAATAGTGTCTCATCAATATTTATATTTAATCAAAAGAATCTGACAACTCAGTTATATCTTTGCTTGTCTATTAGGAGATAGTGGTGTAGGCAAGCTGGACAGTGAACATATTGGTCTTTACCAAGTACCATTCAAAGGAGAGAACTTATCTGGCAAACACAAATGTTTTTAGTTGACTGTATTTGGTGTCTGATGTAATTTATGTGGGATAGTCTTCCAGTGGATCAAATACTCTTCAAGCCTTTGGATAGCAATGCTGGCTGAGGTCTTATGGTAGTAAAGGCATTCATATTTCCCAGAATATATGTCTCTTCCTATGAAAAACAATAATTATACCTTCTATGGAAGAAGGGGTCCAATGTAATCAACTTCCTACTTCTAGGATGATTGGCCCCCAGAATAACGGAGCTGCATCAAAGACTGAGCACTGGGCTTTCCTCTTGGTGGTTGGGCATTCAGCAGTGACAGTACTAGATCACCCTCGGTGAGTGAAAGGTCGTTCTCTGAACCCATGCTTAGCCTCCATCCCTGCCACCATGACTACTGCTTTCATGTGCATTGTGCCTGTCATGGGGTGGCTTTTGATAGGCTGGATGACACCAACTGGCTGAGTCATTCTGTCTACTTTGTTGTTTAGTGCCTCTTATGTGATGGATTATCTTCGATGGGCATTGACGTGTGATAAAAAGATTTTCATACCTCGTCTCTGCTCCTTTAAGTCTGTCCACATGCCTTTGCCCAAAGCTCTGCTTGCTGGGGAGATTTTCCCTCACCACTGTATTTTAGGACCAATCCTGAGTAGAGGTGTAGTAAAGCCACCATCCATTGTTGGTTTTCACCTACATAATGAGCTGACGCTTCAGTGAACCAAGCTTAGGCATTTCCTCCCTCCATCAGCTGGTCAAAGGGATCACTCATGTGACCATAGGTATCGCTGAGGGAGAGGCTCTGGTGCAACGGTGGTGGTTGACATTTGGGTCTGGGCTACTTGCTTGTGCTCTCTGCCCATGCTTGTGTTCAGTTGGCCAAGAAGCATTTCCATCTGAGGGCCAGGCATGTCTAGCCTATGAATCAGTGGTCCTGACATATCTAGCTCATAAGGAGCAGTTCTAACTTGGTGTCTAATGGTCATACACTCCTTTTCTACCAAGGCTCAGTAACGTGACAGGAACCATTTCCTAAAAGGTGTGTAATGCTGTTACAGGTGTCATGTCCAAGAACCCTGTGGATCTGTGTTACAGTTCTCCCTTAAATAGCACATCACATCGTTTTTTCATCACTGAAATCTCTATTTCTATAGAATCTGCTCGAATATTTGGTTCAAAAGGCTGGGTTGCTTGAACGGCAGCCTGGACCTTTCCTGCTCTGATCCTAGTGGAAAAGTGAGACAACTTTTCCTGCTCTTGATCTCCACTAAAAGTTGGAAACTTGATGTTGGAGCAATAGTCTCAATATTCTCAGGTATGACATATGCTGCCTTTATGACCCAGAGAAGCCTACGTGGCTTTGTGCTTCTTTATTTATGGTGGGAAATGCAAGTCATGGTATTCATCCTTTACTTTGGAGGGGGAAGTCCTGGCTTACCCCAGTCTGTTAGACATCTCCATTTTTACTGATAGGTTGAGGGTCCTGAATCTTAGGAGGGACCATCTCCCATACTCTGGAGTTCGTGGGTCTTATCATAGCCTCCTGCTCTGGTTAGCATAGTGTCATTAACTTAGTGGGCCAGTGTGATGTTTTCTGAGGTGTCTAGACAGTCCAGGTCTTGCTGGATTATTTTATGACAAAGAGTGGGAGAGTTAGCATAGTCCTGAGGCCAGACTATAAAGGTTTACTTCTTTTCATTTCAGGTGAATGCACACTGTTTCTGATCTCTCTCTCTGTTTTTTTGGTAGAGATGGAAAAGAATGCATATGCCAGATTAGTGATACATACCATGCCCCAACGTCTACTCTAGCAAAGATTTCACATGGGGTACAGAAGCTGCAAGTGAGGTTATACTGCTTGGTTGAATAGCTGGTTTCTCCCTGTCTGCTGTGGAATCCCTCTAGTTTTTGCAAGGACTGGGATGGTTAATTGAAAGAATAGAATTTAATTTTAAAAATATGGTGCTAAGCTCTGCCACTCTCCCTGGGAGACAGTATTATCTTTTATTTTCTACCTTGGTCCTCCTGGTGGTAAGGGTTTGCAATTTCAGATTTTACCACCTGGTCTTCTAAATGGCTCTGGTTCTCATCCTATGGGCCAAGGAACCAGTGCAGGGGTTCTGGCAACTAGAGGTGTGTCCGCTCTAATTACATGTTTGGGGACCAGGAAAATGACCACTAGCTGGGTCAGTGGACCTACTGCACTGACTTCACAGCCACTACTGTCACTGGACCAGGGTTAGACCTCATTTATTATCTGGCCCCATATACCCCTACTCTAACAGGGGAGTCATGATGATACTTCAGTTTTCCGGGTTTCTCTGTCACCTTGGACCCAGGCAGAGAGAGTGATCTTTACACCTCACAGGATGCCGCACAGGAAGGAGTGTGTGCCTTGGGTGAGCAGCTTTCTTTAGCTGAGGCAGTCCCTGTAGGGGCTGGCAACTGAGGGCACTCTCTCCTTACAGTATTTCTGGCAGCTGTGGAGTAAGTTCTTCCTTCCTAAAGGGGGATCTGGGCAGGGTATTGCAGTGCTCACCACACACCCATCTCCTCCTACAATGCTTACCCTCCCTCCCCACCATTACTCCTGCATTCTGCCAGAGGCATACTGACTGAAGCTAGTAAAGCATAAGCGTTAGGGACCCTCAGCTGCACGTGCCCCTTCCAAGACCCTGAATCTATTTTTATTTTGTTTTTTCTTGAAGCGTAGTTGATTTAAAATGTTAGTTTCAGGTGTACAGCAAAGTTATACATCTGAATCTCTTTTTGTATTCTTTTTTCTTGGAAAGAGTCCTCCAAATCTAGAAGCTTCACAAAACTTAAATCATTCCTGGATTCTACTCCAGTTACTCTTAATTTGGGAAGGAGAAAGGAAATTGACATCTGAGTGCCCACTCTGTCCCGAGTGTCATGCTTGGTGTTTTGTACATACCGTTTCAGTATGGGAATCTCATTGGCGTTTCTCCAGTGTTCTCAGTCTTTGATTTCCTGGTATCTTCTTTGCATATGCTTGTCCTCTTGCTGGGGAAGATCCTTCTTCACTTTGCTTATTTGTGGAAACCGTTTCCATCCTTTTTGATTTAACTCAAAGTACTGTCTTATCTTGGAGTACTTCTTCACCCCCAGGTAGGGGCTGGGGTTTCTCACAGCATTTTATGGGCATCCCTCTCTGCTCAGAGATCACAACTGCTGTGTCTCCCTTACAGAGTCCTCTCTGAGTTCTGAAATGGCAGATTCTGCGCTGCTCACGTTTGCATCCTCAGGGTCTAGCACAGTCCATGTCACAGTGCGGGAATGCATTGAACACTGGTTGAAGATTCTCTAGTCAGGGAGAAAGTCTCAAGCATATCAAATTCCCTTTCTTTTGAGAACTGAGCTCATAGTAACCTCTGATTAAAAAAATGTGATTTCCTAGTTTCTCAGTAACAGGGTGAAGATGTTCTTAGAGAAAAGAAACAGGCATTCCTAGTAGCAAAATTTCACTGCAAATTTTTCACTGTGTATTTTCACTGCAGAAGCATAAATCGGCATTCTAGTTTGTCAGCTGGACTCTTGAGAATATTTTATCCAGAGTCAGTCCTTCAGGTCTTGAATGCTTCTAAGCTCCTGGATAAAACTGAATTTTAGAAGCTACAATAAAAGGTGGATCTGGACCCTACATGGTCACCAATCTATATATTTACCAGGTATTTTTGTTACAAAAATGGGCTCATCTTGTATATTATGATTTGTAAATTCCATATCAATCAATCAGTGAACATTGATAGCATCATTCTTGATTTATGAGCAGTATTTTATTAGAAAAAAATGTGCCAGAATTTATTTAACCATTCTGACTAAAAATATTTTAAAAGGTTGTTTCTGATTTTTTTTTGCCATCAGAAACAAAATGTCAGTGAACATCTTTATGCACATCTGTCTTTGCCTACATATCCAGTTATTCAGATAAATTTTGAAAAATGGAATTGCTTGGTAAGAGTATAACTTAAAAATTACATGTATATGTATATATATTATGTATTATTTATTCAGTGATCTTGGCAGAGACAATCTCATACCATCCATCCATCATCTATAGTATAGATTCATTGCTGGGGACCAGCTGTTCCCAACCCCCTTTGAATCTCTGTGGGCCCATATGCCTGATTTTCATCCATGGACTCTGAGCAGAGATAATGTATATGACTTCCGCTGTGCCTTCTCTATTGCCTCCCTCTTCTCCCATCTCTCAGCTGAGTGTTGATTCCCGAGTGACCCTGAAAGTCACACTGAAGGTGGTGGGCCACCAATCAAGATTACCCATTTCAGACTCTAGGTGAGTAGGAACTACTCACTACACCTTGTATGAAGCCATTGACATTAGGATTTCAATCATTATAGCACCTAGTGTTTCCTTATCTAATACAGCTAGCTTGTCTTTCAGAAAGGGTGTTCCTCCACCAACAGCATTCCCTTCAGTCTTACCAACGCCTCCATTGTGCTTAAAAAATTGCCAATTTCATAGCAGCTAAGTGATAGGTATCTTATTGTTTGATCTTGCAGTTCTTTGAGTCCTAGTTAATTTGGCGTGATGATTTACTACTTGCATTTCTTCTTAGCCCAGAGATCTGTGACTTCAAAAATTCCTGGAAGGCTAAAAAAAAAAAAATTCTAGGTTTTGAAAGTTCTCCTACATGCATATTTATGAACACTTGGAGATACTATCTTTTAGCCAAAAAAACTAGGCTGAATTAACAGAAATATGAGAGTGACTTCAGTATAGTTTATTTGGAGCTGCCAAAAGCCTCTCAGTGGGGCTGTGAGCCAATCTGATGGGGTGTGTATGAGTAGAAGCAAAAAGAACTCAGTGGAAGTCATTCAGTTATTTTAATGAGTCTCGAATCCAGTGGAGTAAGTGAAAATTCATCTGATTTAATTGAGTGACGCTAATTGGTGAAGAGAAGGCAATCAAATAGGCTGTGCATTATAGTTATTCCAAGTTCATATTTTTTTTTCTGATTTATCTCTGATGTTTTATCCTTCTTGCTTTGTGCTCTGTGGTCAGATTCTAAAAATAGTTCAGTATTTATTGGAATATATCACATCAGATTAGAGAATGCTCTGTACTTGGATTTGCTTTTATGTTTTTAAATCAAAGGTTGAGATATTTTGTTCTTTGAGTCGGATCATTGAACACTGAAATAGTCTGTGATGTATCATCATGTTTGTTGCTAAAATTCCAAGTCCACAAGAGGATGAGATGGTTTGCAGAGGTAATAGAAGGGAGCAGAGAAGGTTTATAAAAAGAGTAAGACTGACTTGGAAGAAGCAGGAGGAGACTGTGGACTTCTATCAGACTGCAGACACGACTCTTCCAGTTGGGGCCTGTTAGTCCAGAAACAGTAAGGATCCAAGCCCATGTTCGTGGCGGTAAACGGCGAGGCAGCAAGGTCCCAAACAGAATGGCTGCCTGGTGCACAGGAGACGGCCTGACCCTGGCCTTAGATGTATCTCTCCACCTCTGGCAGAGCATGGAAGCCACAGGAAGTTTCTGGATCCGAAGAGACCATGTAATCCAGGACAGTCAGTATCTCAGCCATAATTTATGAAGACAGATGACCTCAGCATGACCCTGGAGAAAGGTGCAATCCTTACCAAGCTGCAGGGTGGGGACTGAGCCAGAAATTAAGTTTGTTTATTAAAAAATTTACTATTTTGCACACCTGAGTCAGTAGGCAGAGATTAATGTCCACTCTATCCACATTTCCTGGGGCCAAACATCTCAGATCATTATGTGCTCATGAGGAGCCATAGCTTTATTTAATTGCATTTGTTCATTTACTATAATTTGATAATATTTCCTGTGAGCACACATTTGAATAATTATTCAACTAAAACAATGTTTTCAAAGTTGCCCTGGCAAAGGGGCTTTGAAATCAGAAGACTCCAGTAATATAAGATCCCTCAGCATGAGATTTAGATTTGAACTTCATCATGACTTAGCAGAAGTCAGAGCAGATTTATTGTGTGTATTTAACTGAGTGCATAAAATACTTCTTAAAATCAAAAAAAGTAGTACAGGGTGTCATTGAGCTGCTGTCCTAGGACACTGGATCCTAAATTTTAGAAGAGGACCCCAGAGTTTGTCCCTGTATTTCTGTCCTTGCTTAGAGATACCTAAGCTTTCAGTCATTTTATTAAGCTTTGGGTTACTTTGAAGAGGAGTTCGAGGAATGTCCTTGGGAATAGGGACTGCGGCTGGCCCTGGCCTTAGGGCTAAAGCCTTGATTTTGGAAGGCTGGATTCCCTGCCATGTGAGAATGGACCTCCTCCCTCAGTCATGCTCTCTGTTAGTTTTGAGGCTCAGAGCCATGGTGGTGATGCCTGGGCTCCCACAGTGGGTTCTGAGTGGCTGCCGCCTTTTCCATGTGGTTGCGTTTTGGTTAACATTTGGGGATTGATTTTCCTAATGCAGATCACACTGCAGGGCAGGACAGACCAGCCCCTGGTTTGTTTCCCGTCCCATCAACAGTCGACAAGACTTCAGAGTCGTGGTTGGCACTGATGTTGTCTGTGAGAGAAAGTGGCTAAAAAACCTTTGTGATTTCTGTCCACTGGGGCTTGTAGCTGCTTGCAAGCCTGCCTCCATCAATCAAGGTCCTTCCTCCTTGGCTTTTGGGCCACCTCTGGGTGGGACTGCTGCTGTTGCTGGTTTTGTCAGGTCACCGTTAGGCTGGGGTGCCTGAAATCTTGTTTCAGCACATCTTGGGGTGTTTTTCTTGCTTGAATGAACCATTGTTCCTTCACTTGGACAACCACACAGCAACTGGAAGGGTGTCACCCACCTTCCATGCAGGTTCTTCTCGCAGGGCTGGATGGGGCATGCACCCAGGTTTGTTGGTAGAGCTCTGTAAGGAGAGCAATGTGTCTAACACCTATTTTCTGAGTCCTTACAAAGGCCACTTCTAAAGTAGGCATGGGTGTGGGTGTTCACCTTTGTTCAAGGAAGTGTGGGAATTCCATGAATTACCTCTGTGAAGGGAAAACTTAACTCATAGTGTCGTAATTGTATATCTGCATTTGTTGTGAAATTAAGGATTTTAAACCTATCCAAGGACCTGGGCTGATTAGGAGCAGCCTTGAGCCTCCACTTTGGTGATTGAACTATGCATTTTTCTTTTTTAAAAAAAGACAATCACTCTTGCTTCAGAACCTGAAACCAGAATCATAATGTTGGGACTTCATAGAGGCCTTTTTTTACATTCTCTTTTCCTTGACCAGATGAAGTTAAAACAGGTATTTAGTCTAAATTTCTTTCAACTGTCTTGATAGATAGCATCACAAAGCAGGTGATTAAATAATACTTCAGACCCCACTTTCTAAAGGGGAGCTGGCCAAGGAGAGTGAAGGCCCTGGTTCTGATCTAACAGTCTTGGCGAGACACACAGCCAGAAGCACAGAATGGGTAGGGCTGGGGAGAGGAGGAGAGGAGTCAGGACAGGCTAAGTAATGCTCTGAAAACAAATTAACCTTGCAATCTCAGTGGCATGATGCAGTGAAGAATTATTTCTTGATCATGCATAACACATTGCAGACCCTGATGCTCTGTAGGGCAGCTCTGTCCCAAGCAGCAATTGAGGAATCCTGCTTGCTTTTTCCTAATGTTCCTGTATATCAGCACATGGATTCCAGGGCGCAGTGACAGGGAAGGATAGAGCCAAAGGATCGAGGTTTTCCCTGCCTTTGCCCAGAAGGGACTCATGGTGCCTCTACACAGAGTTCATTGGCCAGAATTACTCACCTGACCCTGCCTCATGGCAAGGAAGCTGGGAAGAGTAGTTTCCCAGGAATGAGAGTAGACCCGGCTACTTGTGACCAAAAGTAACGTTTACCCAGTGGAAGATACATGATAAAAGGATTGAGGCTCCTGTCTTGAGGGAGGGTTACTGTGGCTGGCAATTTCCTACAGTTTTCTTCTTTTCTCCCCAGCAGGGATCACACTGCCAGTTTAGCATTGCCAACATGTGATGTTCATCTTGCAAGCGTGATCAGCTCGCTCTCTCTCTCTCTGAGAGTTTCTGCTTCGGGACTCATGTTGAGAGAGTAGGGAGCAGGGGAAAGCCAGGGGGACAGTTGGTGCAATCTTTATTTGTCTCCTGCACCCAGTGAGGTCTTTCCCTACTTCTAAGACTCATTAAAAATACTCATTTTGCTTAGACTATGTGGGTGAGTATGTAGGATTTTGAAAAGCGCTGCCGATTAGAAGCCATCTGGAAGAGGCCGTAGGGCCAAGGCCAACGTGCTGTTTCCCCAGCCTCTGAGAGCCGTCCCTAGGGAGTGTGTGCGCTCGCTCTCGCTCTCGCTCTCGCTCTCGCTCTCTCACTCACTCACTCACTCACTCACTCACTCACTCTCTCTCTCACATACACACACACACACACACACACATAGAGGTGGAGGGGGAGAGAGAGAGACTATAAATGACTTCTTTCATTGGTGCTAAATTAACTTTTAAGCCTTCTAAACTCCTGAACCAGCTGAGAGCAGGATTCTAGGTGGCAGGAGGCTGAGCCCTGTGCTCAGCATTGATTAAATATAAATTGCATTTATTGTGAGATTTAACACACACTTTAATAGAAGTAGCAGTGGTTCCTAAATGCTGGCCTGTGGACTGGCTGAATCAGAATCACCTGAGACATCCAGTAAAATATAGATTCCCAGGCCCCATCTCAGACTGCCCTCCCCCCATCCCCGAGCTAGAATCCCCTGGATGGAGGCGCAGGAGTCTATGTGAATACGCTCCCAGATGACCTCATTTAGACGCACAGGAAGATTTGGGAATCACTGCTGCTGTGGAAAGAGTATGGGGCGTTTGAGCGTCTGCTAGCTGGGTCCCAGTCCTGTTCTGACGCTAACTGCGTGGACTGGACAAGTCACTCTGCTTTTCTGGTCTCAGTTTTGTCATCTTCATCATGATGGGACTGAACCTAGTTTTCTACACAAACTGTTACCCAGAGCCTCAGTATGCAAAGCAGGTAAAAGGGTGACTCAGGTGGAAGGCTTGGGTCAAGCTATCCTTTGATTCCCAACATGGTCCCTGAGGGCTGCCAGAGAATTCTAGGAATTTCTGGGACACAGTTTGAACCACCCATGTCTGAGTGATCATTAAGTTTCTTTTCAGTCCTGGAAGTCTCTGAATCTTGGTTCATTTTGGGGGTGGGGTGGGCATGAAAATCAGTGACAAGTAATTGTCTAGGGAGGATTCATATTCTTTCTCTGTCTCTTTTTTTTCTGTTCCTTGCTTTCCTTCTCCCTCTTCTAGAGCAAATGAAAGCCCAGGATGTGTATTTCTTCCCAAGTTCTCAGGTGGAACGTGGCGGGGGTTTGAAGGGAGAGTATCTGAAATTCATTTGAAGGTGCAAAGTTGTTCTTGTCTGTAGATTTATTTTCTATTTTCCATGGAATTTTGGGTTCAGATCATGAGTTTTTGAAGTTGAATTGATCAATTTACAGGTTTTAACATTTCCTAACTTATTTGACAAAAATCCTGGCAGGCAAAGTAGGTATGTATTCAGTAAAACTGTATGATGTATGTGTAAGCAGGCTTTTGTTCTATTATTGCATTTAATGACTCAAACATCTTCTGGGATCCTGACTAGTTTTGGTTTTGGGATGTCAGGTATTTATTATATCAGAATTATATGAGATTAGGCATGACGGAACTCCTTTAGGAGTAAGAAACCTTAATTAGGTTCCAAAATTGTCCTGGTTTAGCACAGGACTAGATCGTATAAAATATGAATTTAGCATACTGTTTAACAGTTTTATTTTAAAAATTAAGCCGTTACTTCCAGCATCGACAATAATGATAGCTACCATGTGACTTCTAGGTTTCTTAATCTTTTCCCTTCTCAGTGCTTTAGCACACAGTTCCTGAGAGCAAGGATCTAACACAATCACATAACATTTTAACATTTAGCAATAATAAGATTTAGGAAAGTTAACATTAGTATTATCAAATATTCAGTCCATATTTAAATTTTGCCAGTTGCTATCCACTTTTTGATAATGATATCAATGTGAAGTTTCATATTCATTTTCAAACTTGAACGTATATGAATAAAGTGCTGTAGGACAATTAATCTATATATTCATTCATTTAACAGTATAAACTAACAATATTTTAGGATATAGAAGAGGAATTTCAAGGGGTATAGACAAAGTATCACTTACCGTGAAGATCATGATAGAGAAAACCACAGGGTAATATAAAATGAATGGGCACCATTAGCAGAAATGAGGAAACCAGGAGAAGGAGATGTTTTATAGATGCTTAATTAGAACATGTTTTGAAGAAAAGAAATAGAACATGTTTTGGTCGTATAAAATACTGGTGGAGACTTCTGTGGGCACTTGGATTTGTAGAGAGATTGAGGTTAAAGCCATAGCTTGGGAAATGTCATAGAAGAAAGCTGAAATCTTGGAGGGGATACATTTTTTTTAAAGGGGAGAATATAAAAAATTAAGGACAGAAAGTTGGAAGGAAGATGAAGAAGATCCAGGAAGCCCCAACATGTAACTACTTTTCTCATCAAATCCATTTTTCAGGTGGTTTATTTGAGGACTAGGGCATTGCGTTTCATGTTTTGGTGTGCCTGAAAACTCTGTCATCTCTCTTCTGCCTCGGATTAGAGGATCTCAGGAAAACAGTCCACATGCAAGTTTAAACAGGCAGTTAAAAATTCACACTCGTCTTTTTCTGTTGGAACTATGATATGAATCACTGTTATTTGAGAAGCTTTTTGCCGGAAATAGGTAACATCCTCTACATTTGCCTCTAACTATTGTATTAATTGAACTACTGGCATGTTGATGTTCTGAGACCTAGGCCAGCACCAGTGGGCTCGCTAGATGAAAAGCACAAAGACCAGTCCCATGTAGGAGATAATCAGTCTTTCATGCTCGTCACTTAGGTGAGTCTCACAGGGGAATGCTGCAGCCTGACGCGTGTGGTGGCTGAGGAGCGCCTCATTCCTCTAAGTAGCTAAAAGGAAGACTTACATGATCCAAGCCAAAAAAATGCAAAGATTGCAAATTTTGGAGTAAAAGAGAAAATCAAAGGCAATTTGTGAAAACAAGAGCCAGAGAAAAGAACTAATGAAATTTATTGCCAGAAGACTTTTCAGTTTCATCAATTTTATAGTTGCTTAACTGTATCATTCTTTGTATGCCTTCTGACTGTCCTTGAAAAAAAAAAAACCAGCTTTCAAACCTTAAATATTTTATTAAATCTTTTGTATTTTGACACTATTTTGGAACCATTTTAACAGTTCATATTGGGGGAAAAAAAGGCATCTCGTGTCTCTCTGAAAAATTAAAAGAAAAGCAGGGACCCAATTATATTGCTTTTAGCAGTCTTAACCAAATGTTGGACATTTCACAGTCCACAACACAGATCTTTACCTATGTAACCAGTGAGGGACCTCAGGGACTTGATTATTGGGAGAGGAGACAGTCTTATGATTCTAGACTTCTGTCAGTTTACTAATATTTCCAAGATTTTACATTTATAATGGGAATCTTTCAAGTAACTTCCCCTTCTTTTATTCTAAGATATTTAAGGAAGGCGGTAACACCACATGGGCCTATCCCTTAAAGAGTATGATTTACAAAGCTACTCCATAGTTGTGCTTTATCCTTATTTTTAAAGTGGCTTTTGGCCTTTGGCTCTACCAGGCCTACAAGCCTGAACTAATTCTGCCTCGAACCTGTGCTGCGCCTTCTCCCAGGGGATTACCCGGCAGCTTGTGTGCCTGTGGGGCTCAGACACGTGCACTGTGTCACATACATGTGCCATGCAAGGGATTGGTGACAGAAGAAATGACCATTGAGGAACATGACTGAAATGGGGCAGCCAAGAAACGCTGCTGCCTTCTTTTAATATCAGATTGCATTTTAAGTATAGAAACTTTATTCTTTTCACTATAAAAGCTTCTGGCAGTGATAAGCGTGATTTCCAAGACTGTACATAGCACCAGAAGCGCTCCAACTAATGTGTTCGGCATCAATTTCAGCGTAGCTCATTAGAACAACAATGCAAACCAGCTGTCCCCTGGCGTTTGGCGAAGAAAGATCCAATTAACTGGCCGTCATCCACCTGGTTCCAGATTTCGCCATCTCCTTATGAGCCTCTAAGAGCAGCCAGTTTGCATTAATTCTAGTCATTAAATGCAAGCCAGGGGGTGGGGAGGTGGGGCGAATGGGTGTTCTCTGAACTCCTGTGGGTGGAAAAGGTGAAAGGCCATCTAGAGCTTGGATATCTGGCAATGCAGCAATGAATTAATTTAGCAAGGTATTGACTTTATAAAACTGTTCCTTATTTTATGTATGTTGATTTGAAGGCTAGAAATACATTGTGTTTCTATGAATGCAAATACAGAACCATTTTGTAGTGCATTCGTTTGGATTTTTCTCTTTAGTAATAGTGACATTTAGAGCGTGAACCACACATCCATACTGTAATTAACCATATACCTATATTGGAATATTTATATTTCACTGGAATTCATCATTAAAGCTTTACTTTGTGGATCTGTCAAAACATCACGATTAACTGAGAAGTAAAAGCAGTGATTGGAGCCCTTAAGCCATTATTATTGTACCTTTTAGAGTCAGTCACATAATTGGCATCTGATCATTTAGTCCCTGGAATGAAACCTCTGATGATGTGGCTCCTGGAAGTGTTACAGGTCTACATCTCCCTGGAGTAATATCACATTCTCAATAGAGCCGTCAATAAAACAATCATTTCTCAGCCCTGACGACTGAAAAACCTGTTGTATTACACTTTCCAATCTCTTCAAAATCACATTTTAAAAATCCATTTTGTTGCAAGATGACCAATCTCATCTGATTTATAAGCCATGGCCTCAGAGGAAATATGGAGTGCTTGGAGGTGAAGTCATGGAACAAATGTGCCAGGCTGGAAGCAGACACTTCCTGCATTTCGAGCAGTTTCCACAATGTGCTTTGGAATGTGTCAGTTTACAATTTTTAAGTCATATGGCAGATGATCATTTACTTGGCAGCATGAATATGATTTTTTTTTCCATTAAGGGTTTTTATATTTTGGATTTACATAGACCTACCCTTTCTTTCTGGTCAAGAAAGCATATATACAGATCATTACTTTTTAGAAATCCTATTTCTTACCATTTCATATTTTAAAAGAATTTCATGAATTTTCATTCCTCGTATTGTCTGATGATATTAAAATTGTCTCATTTCAGATGGGTTTCTTTTAAACCTTCATCTCTTTCCTCATTCTTAGTAATGCTGTAATACATTTTAGAAAAATATCAAGATTATTCTGATCTAAAAGTTGCAACCTGTAATGTATGAGAGAGAGAATTCTTCATGAAGAATACTTAGTGTAATTTCTTTAGATGACTTAAGGGTTGTGTATTTTAATTCCTATAATTTTTATTGAAGTATAGTTGATTTATAGTGTGTTAGTTTCTGGTGTACAGCATAGTGATTCAGTTATACATACATACTCTTTTTCATATTGTTTTTTCATTATAGGTTATTATAAGCTATTGAATATAGTTCCCTGTGTTATATAGTAGAACCTTGCTGTTTATCTATTTTGTTTATAGTAGTCTGTATCTGCTAATCCCAAACTCCTTATTTATCCCTCACCCCCTCCCCCTTTCCCCTTTGGTAACTATAAGTTTTCTGTCTGTGAGTCTGTTTTGTAAATAAGTTCATTGGTGTCATTTTTTTTTTAGATTCCACATATAAGTGGTATCATATGATATTTGTCATTCTTCTTCTGACTTACTTAATATGATGCTCTCTAGTGCCATCCATATTGCTGGGCATTTTATTTTTTATGGCTGAGTAGTAGTCCATTGTGTGTGTGTGTGTGTGTGTGTGTGTATCTATATCTGTCTGTCTATCTCACATCTTCTTTATCCGACCATCTATTGATGGACAGTTAGGTTGCTTCCATGTCTTGGCTATTGTAAATAGTGCTGCTATTGGGTTGCATGTATCTTTTTGAATTAAGAGTTTTCTCTGGAAATACGCCCTGGAGTGGGATTGCTGAATCATATGGTAACTCTATTTTTAGTTTTTAAAGATAATTCCTATAATTAAAAAAGTTAGATATTTATATCCTACTCATAACCCAAAACAAGTAACTTGTTGATTTTGGATTTCTGTGACCTTAAATAAGAAATTTAATTAAAAAAAAAAAAGCAAAAACCAAAGCTCCCTAAACTAGTCAGTATTTTTTATGTTAATGTTAAAATTACTCTCCTAAGAGGGGTTATTTATTTGCCATTTTTAATTGATTGCTAACACTTGCTTTGAGTAGGTCTGATCAATATCTTAAATATTTTTTGGTAATTCTCAGGTTTCCCTTTCCATCTTTCATCACTAAAACCTCTAGTTCTTCAAGATACTCTCATTACATATCTGGAGGGAATTCTAATTAAAAAATGGACCTCATCACGTTACTTAGTGGCTTCACTACTGGTCTAAAAGTTATACTCTTCCTTCTTTCCTAATCTGCTTCAGTGGCCCTGATTTCTATTCTTCTAAAACTATGGCTTCGCAACATTTTCTTAATGCCTTTAACTCTAGTCACCTTCATATCAGCTTTGAGCTTCTCGATAAAAATTACTCTGAACTTGGGTACAAAGTCCGAACTTTTCTCTTATGGTAATAGTTTCTGTTTTGCAACCATCTTCACGTATTCCTATTGATTGGATTATTTTTTTCACATCGTGACAGTTTGATGCTTTTGTCTGCCCCTCATTACCTGCTCCTTCAGACTTAATTTCTTTCCTTACTGGATCCGATCCCGGGGTGTGCTATTACAGCAAAGTCTTCACCAGAATCTTAAAATTCCTCAGCTTACTTTACCAACCTTCTGTGTCCTTGTTATTGCTTGCTGCTTACCAAAAATGGCTAGAGAAAGCCAGGACATTACACTGAGTAAACCCACACTTACTCATGTCAGGATAAAGACCTAAATCCCTAATAAAGTCTTCAAGACCCTTTGTGAGCTGGCCCAGTCTAGTGTCCCTCCATCCTCCACTTAGCCTTCTGTTCCTGCCACTCTGATCTCCCCATAGTTCCTCGAACACATCACTCTTCCTCTTGGTTAGGGACCTTTGCTCAGAATAGTCCCCCTTTTATCTTCTAGTTAACTCAACCAGCCAGTAGATGCCATCACTTTGTTAGGGAAAGTGGGTACTTTAGATTAAGCTTTAAACATCGCTTTCTTAGGGAAAGTGGGTACTTTAGATTAAGTCTCTCCACTTCCCTAGCATATCACAGACCATGAACTTTTATCAGTTACAATTTTGCATTTATTTTTGTGATTATATATTTGCCGTCTCTTTGAAGAACATGCAAATCGAAAATGTTGCTGCTTTTCCACGTACACACAGCAGCTGTGCTGTTTGCCAGATATATTTTCTGTGGAGTAAGCATAGTAAATACTTTATAAGTGGCACTTTTATTAGTAATCCCTAAAGCAAATGATAGATATCTCCAACTATTAGAAAAAAATGTTTTTATACTGAAGGGGAATCTCTTTTCCTAATTTTATTTCTTGGAGCTCACACATAATAAGTTGATTTCCAGCATGGCGTTGTCAAGGACAGACTGGTATAGTAGAGAGAGCCTTGCTTTTGAAGTAAGATTTAGCTGGTGCTACCGGCACTGGGGACTTACTGTGTGCCTGGCACCACGCTCAGCTGTAAAGTGGGGGTAATAACAATTGTTTTACCCAGTTCAGTTCAAAAAGCGTTTGTTGAGAACCTATGGTGTTCTACACAGTGCATTAACATTTGGGATAAAAGATGAGAAAATATGCTGCCTAAGGTGAGCAGGCAAATATTTAGCCAGGGCTTCCAAAATTGTTGTGACCCAGGAACCTCTAACGGTCCCCTGAGGCTTAGTGTAGGGGGTGGAATTCTTGGTTCAAACTCAGTTTATATCATTGGCCACTAGGGGCTTTGTTGGAGACTCTTAGTTATAGAAGCCTGATTGCCTTTTCCTCCCCTCACTTAGGACTGTGCTGTGCCCCTATACTGCATGGTTTCCTATGTGCAGATTATTTTCCTTTACGTAAATAGACTAATTTTTATCTTTTGCCTGTGTCTGATGGTGTCTTCCCATCATACCCTGCATCCTTGTATTGACCACTTAAGGAGATGCACATATACGTTGATCATTTAAATGTGTGAGCTAAATGATATTATAGGGAACCCTCATGTGCTGCTGTGGGAGTATAAATGGGTGCAGCCTTTTTTTTTAATTTTTAACTGGCATTGCCTACTAAAATTGAAGACATGCATTCCTATGACTCTGCATTTTCACACTTAGCTATAAACGCAACAGAAGTGTGTCCATATGTTCACCAAAAGATATGTACTAGAATATTTATAGCAACACTATCTGTCAGAGCTCCAAACTGGAAACTACTCAAATGCCCATCACCTGTAGGCTTGATAAATGTGTTTTCTATTCATACACTGGAACACTACACAGCAACAAGAACAAGTAATTTACAACAACAAACTACACAATGGATGACTCACTTGCATAAAATACAGCATAGTCAAAACAAAGCTAGATGTCAGAAGTTGGGACAGTGACTACCCTTGCTGTGACTAGTTCTGAGAAGAGAGCGCAGAATGGCATTCCTTCTGATAGCCTGTTTCTTGATCTGGGTGCGAGGCAGTTTGTGAAAATTCACTGCGCTTTACACTGATGACCTGTGCACTTATCTGCATGCGTTTATATTTCAGTGTAAAGTTCAGAAAGAGTTGGTTCTATCGGTGTGATTTCATCTCCTTATTGAACTCAGGACTCCTAAAAGCAGCTTGGGTTATGGGACTAAAATACGGAAAATTACCATCTGGGAAAGGAGCTGTCTTGTTAAACATTTCAAATTGGCACTTAGTCTGAAAAGCAATTGTCAGGCTAGTGGGGGGCGTCTTTGAACGATGTTCCATAGATGCTAATAATTGTCCAAGTAATTGAGAGCCCTTGAAATGAGCTGACTTGGAATCTATTTTCGTATTTTATTCTTGTTATAGTTGCTATTTTTCTTTAAAAATAGATATAATGGTCTTACATATTAAATATTTCCATTTTAGTTTTATAATGTGCTCTTAAAAAAATGACAGATTAGCCACAGAATTGATATTCCTGAAGAAAATTGCTAGCTGCTCCTTGAACATCCTGTAAAATGAGACATTGGAAAATTAGTGAACTTTATTTTTTAAATTTTAAGAGTGCATTTGAGCAAGAATACATTTGAATCAGGCAGAACCAAACTGGAAGTGTATGTGTCTATGTGTGTATTTACCTACCTTACAATTGTACTGAGATATAATTGACATACAACACTGTACATGTTTAAAGTCTACAGCATACTTTTGACATATTGTGATAATCATTTTGCAGTATCTGCATAAATTAACATCCATCACTTCATATAGTTATAAATTTTTTTTCCCCTTGGGATGGGTGCTTGCAGGATCTACTCTCTTTCAAATTACACATGTAGCATTGTTAACTATAGTCATCACGTTGTATGTTATATCTCCAGTACTTATTTATCTTATCACTGGAAGTTTGTACCTTTTGACCACCATCATCCAATTCCCCTACACCTCAGCCCTGCTTCTGTCAACCACAAATCTGATCTCTTATTCTATGGATTTTTATTTTTTTAAGATTCCACGTATAAGTGAGATCATACAGTATTTGTTTTTCTCTGTTAACTTTTTTTCACTAATATGTGGACTCTTCTATTGAAGTATAGTTGATGTACAATATTATGTAAACCACAGGTGTACAATATAGTGATTCACAAATTTTTACAAGTTATCTCCATTTATAGTTATTACAAAGTATTGGCTACATCACCTTGTTATACCACATATCCTTACAGCCTAGTTTATACCAAATACTTTGTACCTCTTAATGTTCTACCCCTTTATTGCCCCTTCCCCTTCCCTCTTCCTCCTGGTAACCACTAGTTTGTTCTCTATATCTGTGAGTCTGCTTCTTTTTTGTTATATTCATTAGTTGGTTATATTTTTTTAGATTCAACTTGTAACTGATATCATACAGTGTTTGTCTTTCTCTATGACTTATTTCACTCAGCATAATGCCCTCCAAGTCCATCCATGTTGCTGCAAATGGCAACACTTAAGAATTTCATTCTTTTAAATGACTGAGTAATATTTCATTGTAAATATACACACCACATCTTCTTTATCCATTTATCTGTTAATAGACAGTTAGGTTGCTTCCATATCTTGGCAGTTGTAAATAATGCTGCTATGAACATTGGGGTGCATGTATCTATTTGAATTAATGTTTTTAGTTTTTTTCAGAATATATACCCAGAAGTGGAATTGCTGGGTCATATGGTAGTTCTATTTTTAGTTTTTAAAGACACTTCCATACTGTTTTCCACAGTGGCTGCACCAGTTTACAGTCTCACTACCAGTGTATGAAGGTTCCTTTTTCTTACTCAGTTAAGTTTTAAGATAAGAATTACATATTAAATTCTAAAGTTATTTTCCTATCGCATTTTTAGGAAATGGAATATTTAAAAAGTCCCACAAACACACAACATTGTAAACTGACTGTACTTCAACTAAAAAAGAGTCCCACAAAAAAGCTGGTTGGTTATTGCAAAGTAACTTTCTTTTAGGGGATGGCAGGGGTCCATCAGGCGATTACCTAAATAGTGCTGACTATAATTCCTCACTGACTGGTTTAAGATTCCATTTCTGGGAGAGGGGAAATGGTAATTAAGTCTTGGTTTGCTGACATGGGGCTTAGTATAAGTGACTTCATTTTGGGAGGAGTTGTTTTGTTTTTAACATAATCTTTTCCTGAACCTCACTCATGAACTAAAGGAGAAACACTTTCAAAATCCACACTCGATTGTGAGTTTTTATACAACTGTCTTTCCTATTTTAATAACTTAGAGAATTTTAATGATTCTAAATGTGTACCAATGTTGGTCAGTGAAGGCTGTAGTCTGACTGTAGAACTTGACACAAATACCTGGCCTCCTGTGTGCATAATCAGCCCTGTTGACCTGATCGGCGAGTGGTAAACAGAAATAACTTCTGGAAACAGATCTTCATCAGGATAAGATTACGTGCAGCCTCACACCAAAGACTTTTCAGGTTAGATCTGGGTCTGTCACTCAGATTTCATTTCACTCACGTAACCGTCATTCAGCAAACATACTGAATGCCCCCTCCAGACGGAGTACTGGAATCCAATGATGAACAAGTTGTCTAGGGAGCAGCGTGCTGACTGCTGTGACCCGCGTAGACACGTCAGGCCAGAAGCATATTCTCTAATTGCTGTGTGCTAAGTGTGTTTCAGAGTGTTATGTTCTATGCATCATTCTACAAGACTGAGGACACAGTATAAGAACTTTGTGCTAGCAATTTGTTGAAGCAGCAGTTTTATTTTAATGTCTACATTCTATTTCTTTGTTTGGAAACTTCTTGTTCCACATCAGTTAGGTCTTTAGTTTGGATCTTACCCTCCATTTCACCAAAAGTAATGTTGGGTAACATAATTTTGGGTAAATGCATCTTCTTCTCCACTAATTTCACCTTGTGGTTAAGATACTTGAATTGTCAGAACAAGCAGATGGCCTCTTTCAGTTTATCAATGTTTAGATTAATTTCTTAATCTGGAATAATACTTTTAGTTTGTCAGTGCTTACAGTAACACTTTTCATCTATCAGTGCTTAAATTAATTTCTTAATCTGGAAGAATAATACAGCATGACCTACCTAACACAGATATGCCTTGCCAAGAAAAGCAATCGGGTAATGTATAAATTTAGAAGGTATATGAAAAATACTTTATGTTCCCCAAATTTTAAGCTCAGAATATTATACAGGTGACGATTGACACTTTTTTCTTTAATTGTTCCTATGTTTTCTGTAGAGAAGAAGTGAATAGGCTGTTTGCTTTTCATGGAGTTGAATGTGTCTCTCTCGCTAAGTAGTGATAGTTTCCCAGTGAGGACCCATGTCTTCTGATTTGAGATGAGTGCATTCTGTGGTGAAAAGAAGTAAATTGGAGGATGGTAGATTGCATTCTTTATTCAGCTTGACTGGAGAAGACTGAGTGTACACACCTCGCTATTACAGAGGATGCTACGCTAGGTAGGAAAGGGGGTAGCAAGGCAGCAGCCCTCACTACTTGCCACTCTCAGTAGCGAGAAGTGATTGTCATTACTTGGCTTGATCCACAGCTGTTTTCAGGGTAAAGTCTAATGAAGTTCAGTGATCACTTGTACCTTGAATTTTAACAAAATATGTGGATTTGGGCTGGATGTTTAACCAGCTGGTTTGAGTGAGGGGTTCCCTTGAGGAGAAGTATATGTATTGAGAATCATACTGTCCATGCTGAGCTGAATCCTGCTATTTTTACATAACACTTATAATTAATATCTTCCCATCCCATTAAATCCTTTTCAAAGTAGTCATGAGTATGTCGTCATTTGATCCTTCTGTTACTGTTGTATGTATAAATTATATGTAATTTTAAAATAGTTCCAGTGATTTTCTGCATATATTTGCATCTTTTTTCTTTTAGTTTTCTAAAGGAAATATTACTGGATCAAAAAATGTAGTATTTTTAAGACATATATTAAGTACACTGTCCTCAGTAATCATATCATTTATGTTCTTACAGGCAATGATACAAATATTTAAATTTTTTCCCATCTAATCCTGCTTGGGGTTTTATCTTTTAAAAACTTTTCACTATTTTGAGCTGGCTGTTTGCACTCAGCGTAATGTTTTTGAGATTCATCCGTGTTGTAGTGAATACCAGTAGTCTGTTCCTTTTTATTGGTTAGCGGTATTCCTTTGTATGGTTATACACAATTTGTGTATCAATTCAGTTACTGATGGACATTCAAATTGTTTTCAGTTTTTGGTTATTATGAATAGAGCTGCTATGAATAAGTCTTTGTGTGGACATGTGTTTACATTCCTGTAAGGTAAATGCTTAGGGGTGAACTTACTGGACCAATGGTAGATGTAGGTTTAGCTTTTTAAGAAACTGTCAAACTGTTTTTCAAAGTGTTTGAACTATTTTACATTCCCAAAGCAGGACTAGAATTCCAGTCGTGCTACATCCTTGCCAACAGTTGTTATTTTCAGCCTATTTAGTTTTAGTTATTTTAATGGGTGTATAGTTGTATCTCATTTTAATTTGCATTTCTCTGAAGACTAATTATATAGAGAATCTTCTCATGTGCTTATTGCCCTTGGTGGCAGCATTTACTTTAGCAACAGTTGATTTAATGTTGTTTATGATTTGTTTAAAAATTTTGTAAAGCAGGTAATATGTACAAATGGTAAATTTTTGGCTAAAAAAGGTATTAATCTCATCCTAAGTTGTTTTGGTTTTCCCAGTTCTTTTTTCTTTTTTTTTCCGTCAAGGCAACCATTATTGCAAGTTTATATGATACGTTTTTAACACTTACAGACCCTGTCATATCTTTTAAATATATAGGTGATTTTTTAACTTTTTATTTGAGTATAATACATGGAAAAGTGCACATTGGGGAATTCTCACAAACTGAACACATCTGTATAACCAGTATCCAGAAAGAAATCGCTAACACCGCATACAGTCTTCCAGTCTTCCCTCAGCACTTTTCCAAGAGTAACTATCATATTGATTTTAACGATATAGGTTGATTTCATGTATTTTTATACTTTAAATGGATAGCCACTGTATATACCCTTTGATGTTTAGCTTCTTTTACTAAACATTTTATTTGCTTGATTGGTCCACATTGTTTGATGTGCCTGTGGACTGTCCATCCCTATTGCTGTTTTGTATCACAGTGTAAGGACGTGCCACTGTTTATCCATTTTATTGCTGGTGGACATTTACCTGTTATGAAAGCTGTCTCTGCACATCTCTCGGTGAACATTATATGCAATACAGTTGAGTGTATATTCAGGAGTAGAATTTCCAACTTAAAGGTATATATATAGATGTATTTTTTTTTCCTTTCTGAACTTGGTGACAGTGAATTTCTTTGACAATCTAAAGGTAAATGTGGGAGATGAACAAAATGGAATATTTTCAGAAGTCACACTGAGGAGCCTAGCTCCAGGCCAAAACTCATGTGAGATCTCTCAGCCTGACCATTAACAATTTTTGTAATTGCAATTAGATGGCTGGTCTCACAGGGGAAAGTTGCCCTCCTTACACCAGTCTTGGTGCACAGCAGGTGCACTGCAGCCTGTGAAAGGAGCTATCCTCAAGAGCTCAGGCCCCTCTGGCAGCCCGTGCTCTCATAGGTGGCTGCATTCCTATCCCAGGTACCTCCATTTGGAGACCTCTTTATCTTGGGCCTTTCACAGACATTCCCTAGTGAGGAAGGCAGGGAATACTTTAAAGACACTTTGCTCTGACTCAGAACTTAGTACTTTTCCACTCTAGCGTTTCCTGCTCCCTTATCCTTATCCCCTGGGTCCACAAAGCTGCAGAACCTTTTGTTTGGGGCTCCTCTGGCAGTGAAATGACTTGACCGTTGATTGGTGACTGGCGATGTTCCATGGGAGAAAATGGAACGGAAGGAGTTGACAGTTTCTCTGGTTTAGCTTCTTGCTGCTGCAGTTGCAGTAAGTGATTCAAGTCTTGACCGTTACTTTCATTTTGTTTTTTTGTCTTAATCGGCTCCTCTGACACCTGACAGCTCAGCGCTCTCCAGCTCATGTCAGGGCCTAACTCAGTATGGCATTTTTGGGCACTTTACATAGCAGACAATTTGAGATCATACTTTGCATGTTGAGAAGTAAGAAACTGAATGAAGCAGAAATTGGTCAGAGACTGACAATACTCATCTTGTTCCTTTGATGCAAATGTCAGATTTCCCTCCAGAGCGTTTCCCCCCTCAAATCAAAATATTTTCAGAATCTTTTTAGCTTTCAGGCAAAGAATTAAGAATTTTCATTAACTTCTGTCTTCCCCTAAGGAACTGGAAAGTGAAAAAAAAATTCCTGCATATTGATTTGGAATTTTGCTTTAAATGAAAAAATGTTCTGGTTCTTAAACTGCTTAAGATTTAGGTGAAAGAGATTGGGGGCTATACAGAATTCTGAAGAAATAAAGAGAAAGACGTGACTAACCTTAATAGTGAGTATTGGAGATTTATACATTGTTTACATTTTCCACATGGTGTGTGTCCTATAACTGGTTTTAGATTTTCAAAAGATACTTCTCTGAGTTTTTTGCTATGAACATCATATATCCTTTTCTGCCTCCCTTTGTTGTGTTTCCCCCTTTGTTTTATCATCACAAAATCTCAGAATGATAAATAGGTAAAAAAAAAAAAAAAGAAGATTTGATATTCCCTATTGTTCAGGATTTTACATAGTATCATGGTAATTTTTAGATGAAAAGTACTGATGGGAGAGGGCATTCCTCTTTTGTCACCCATCTCAGTAGCTTTGCTTCCTTGTCCAGAGATGGACTTCATGAAGCAGAGTGTTGTTTCATCCTGTTCCATCTGACTTCACAGGGGAGGAGCTGGGGGAAGCATTAAGCTGAAAAATGGAGGAAAAGGCCAACAGGGCTTTTTGTTCTCTCTGCACAAAGTCTAGACAATAAATAACACAGAAGAATGAATGACCATAGACCAGAATTGTGATTGTTATAGGTTAGTTGTTTCTCCTTTCTTTCCTCCTTCTTTTAGACTTTCTAAATTGGGTTTCATTTAGCTTTGGAGTGATCTTTATTTTAGGTCCCAGGAAAGGCAGATAAGCAGCCCCTTAGATTCACCTGTGGTCTCTCCAGCCTGGGCCTTCAGGGTGGAAAAGGGGGATTCGGGGCAGAATCTGGGAGTTACAATTCTGTGTATGTTTAAGTGATTTTTTTTTGCTCCAGAGTGCAAGTTAATACCATGTGAATAACACTTAGTGATTACAAGTAATACAGCAAACTCCTATGACCAATTTTCCTTGGTAAATTCTTTAAAGCTTTTTCTTAAAAAATTGAGACATAACATACTTCAGTAAATTACACAGGGCAATGAATATTATGTCTGTCTGTCTGTCTATCTGTCTGTCTATCTATCTAGCTAGCTAGTTATCTAGCTATCTATCTCTGGGTATCAAGAACAGTAAGTAAATCAAGATACAGAACAGTTTCAGCACTACAGAAGGCTTTCTTTAACCTTTCCCAATCAAATATTTTCCCACCCTGAGGTTACCACTATTTGGACTTCTATTCCCATTGAATATTTTACTATTCCTGACCTTTATGTAATTGGAGTTGTAAGATATGCGCTCTTTTGCTGTTTGGCTTCTTTTACTTATCATTGTGTCTGTGAGATGCATCCATATTTTTCTCTAGGACATTCTTTCCCCCCAATATTTTATTTAAAACAGCCATTATATTTTAATAACTTTAAATAGTGTATAATCTATAAAAATACTGGATCACATGTTGTACACCTGAAACTAATATAATACTGTAAATCAACTATACTTCAATAGAAAAATTTAAAAAAAAATGTCAAACATACTGAGCCATTGAAAGAATTGCGAGTGATCACACTCAAACTCACCTTCCAGATTCTGCGTTGCCTTCACGTTGCTACACCATCGGTCCATTCATCAATCTAGTTTTTGATGCACTTCAAAGTATGTGCCCTTCATCCCAGTCCACTTCAATATGCATGTCTTTCCCTTAGTACATTCTTGATTTCTGAAAAATTTGGTAGATGACTGTGTTAGGGAGGTGTGTGTGATTTCTGAGAGACAAGGTAAAAATTATTGGAAGCTGGTGCTTGATTTTAGGATTCCTTGTAACATTTCATAGTTTGGGCTTCAACATTTTTGTCTATGGGGTAGGAATTGAGGGAGAAAGCAGTCTTTTTAAAATTAAAAAGAAATTTTAATTGAAGTATAGTCAGTTTACAGTGTTGTGTCAATTTCTGGTGTACAACATAATGTTTCAGTCATACATATACATGCATATATTTCATGTTCTTTTTCATTTAAGTTACTACAAGATATTGAAATAGTTCCCTGTGCTATACAGAAGAAACATGTTGTTAGTAGTTAGTATCTGCAAATCTCAAACGCCCAATTTATACCTTCCCACCCCCGAGAAAACAGTCTTGATTTGTAGCTTGTTTTTTCTTTTGGGGTTGGGAGAATAATGGGGATCCTGTGGCTCTCACAGGAAGGAAGTGGGAAGGATTCAGAATTCACAAAGGAGGAGGATGAGATGCAATGCAGGGAAAAAGGCATGAGGTCTCAGTTGTACTTTCTGATCTCAGGAAGAAAAATACAGAAGCTTTCTTCACTTAATCCTTAAATCTGCTGTTGCTAAGTGCATTTTGTTTAGAGGAAACTGCTGAAAATAGCAGATGTTTAGTGAAAGCATAACAAATGTATATGTAGAGAGTTAGTGAGAACAGAATAGTTTCCCTCAATTTTTATTTTTAATGTGAGCAGGCAAAGTCATGGAAAACATCTTGGGGAGGAAAATCTGCACTGTTTCTAAAATAAAAGGCAGATTGAAAGGGACCTTAGAGATCATCTAGTCTCAATTCAAATTAGAACGCCGCAGGGAGCTTTTCAAAAACCACTGCAGAGATTCTGACCCAAGTGATCCAGAGTGAGACCTGGATATTTGTGTTTTAAAAGAAATCTCCCAGGTGATTCTAATGTGCAGCCAAGGTGAGAACTGATGCAGTTCAGACTTTGAGTATCTGCTTTTTGCTGATACTTTTAATCAGATGTAGGAAGATAGAGTGACACTTGATGCATATTTCTTGGCTAACCAATGCACAGTTAAGGCAAGCACAAAGTCAAAAATGTTAGTCACAAATTACACCTGAAGAGGAACCTTTCCACAAATATTCTGTGCTTAGAGGAACTCTTTCTGTCAATGGCTTGTTTTCTGATGTCAGCAAACATGGCCGATTTGGAACTTTTTCACGTGAATTGAAATGATCACATATAGACTCCATGGGGGTGGATTATACAGAATCCAATAATAGCTAAAGAGACCACGTTCTTAAATTTGTTCAAGCCGCTGTCTGTAGTGATATGCTGCTATCATGGCGTGAGACAAAAACAACATTCTCTGGAGGGGACAGTGGACATAAATTTAGTGCCTGCTTTGAGAACTTTTAACTCCACAAAATCTTTAGTGCATTCAGTCTCACGGATCTTCTCTCCTGGTCCTTGTGAATCTGTTCTGTAAGCAAGGTGATATTTAGCAAGCCTGTTTTTAAACGTTTGCATTTAAATTTTCAAGTCAGTTGTAGATGTATATTATGAACTGAGTTGGCTTACCATCTATTTATATCAAAAAGACTTGAATTGACCACAAGCTAACAGAAACCAGCTCTGTAGTGATCCCTCTAGTCCATCCCTTACTGAATAACAATGTGTGGGAGCAGAAAGTTATGCCAGAGGAGAACAGTAATAAAAACAGGATGGTTCTGAAGAGCTCTATTGCCATATAAGAGTTACTCTGTGTTTTTCCAGAAAGCCATTCGTTCACCAAGGTGAATGAATAGGTGCCAGTGAGAGTGACGCTAGTTTTACTCTTTGCGATAATTATAGCCAACACTTGTTGAACATTCGGTATGTGCCAGCCCTGTACTAAGCATCTTGTTTTATTTCCTTAAGTTCTAACCATAACCCTATGCTAGATCCTGTAATCTACTTTATGGATAAATGGGGAGACAGGCTTAGAGAGAAATTTCCTTGAGTTCACACATTGTATAGAGATGAGACTCAAACTCAGGCTGATTCTAGAACTGAAGTTTTCACCAGTGCCTCCCAAGGAAAAACCTTCCACCACATTTTATTGGCTGCCTCTTTCCCTCATTGGAAGGAGCTTGTACTACTGAAACTTTAAGAACTCTTTCAATGGTAAGATCCAAAGCTGCGCTGGAAATGGACTCTAGTAGGTCAAGTTGACAGTGTAGCGTCATGGGGTAAAGAGCATGGATTTTGGAGTCAGGAGATTCAGGCTTAATTCCCAGCTTTGTCACCTCCTGGCAGTCTACCTTGGACAACTTACTACCTTTTCAAGTTTCTCTCTTCTCATTTATGAGCTAGAGAGAAAAATTTCCATCTTTCATTATAGTCATGTAAAGTGATAATTCATGTCAAGTGTTCTTGACAAAGAGTATCATTATTATTTTTCAGCCTGATTTGGCATATGTGTGGCTGGGGACAACCGTCACAGGTCTGAGTGTTATGATTTGGTGGAGGGCAATTAAGGAAGAATGAACTTGACTTTCCATTAATCTTTAAATGAGTTGAGCTATGAATGAAGTTTTTACCAGGCTTTCATATCGTAAATGAATATGAATGTTTGTTTTGGATTGGCAAAAACTGATTAAACAAAAATCGATATAGTTACTTTGAAAGCTGACCTTATTTTTTTATCAGAGTATACTTACCACTTTCTAGCCAGAGGTCTTAACCTGCTCAAAAAGGGATCCCGTTAGTTTGCAGATTCCATGCTTTCAAATTGTCCTTCGAGTCAGGACACCTGTTCATAAGTGCACACCATTTTGGTAACTGTAGGAAAAATAGAAATCTAGTGTGTCTCTTAGGTTAGTTTCTACTCATCTGCTAATTTCTGTAAAATCTTCTGCGCACAGACAGGGGAAGCAGGCCTCTCGCTTTGTAGGTGTAAATGAGGAGCCTCCTAATAATCCCAGGGAAAGGGGACTGCTTAAAGGGTAATTGCTGTAATTTATACCACTGTATTTTTATCTGTTAAATGAATGTTCAGTAAGAAGGCTGGGTAAATTAGATAACTTTTCCTTTTCTTCTCTGTCATCGAGGCATTGGTCTTCTTTTCTTCTTTCTCTATAGCACCTATGTAATATCCTTTTCACCACCTAAATACATGTCACATCCACCCACTTCTCACCATTGTCACTGCTCCTACTCTAGACATCATATGTTGAAACATAGGACCTGATAGGGAGGAACTTCAGCATTCTGTCTTGCATAATGCCTCCCTTGCCCTCCCTAATAAACCTGGATAAGAACGACATCCATAAACGTGAATGAAAATTTAAGCAGTCCTCTACTGAATGGTCCAGGTAATTTTCCCAGGCTACACTGAGTTGTGGAGAAATTCAGCTGTGGCTACATCATGTACATCTAGCTACATTCCCTTGTATCCTACAAAATGAGGCCCCTGCTTAAACCTGGGGGGCTGTCCCACAGACAAGCTTTTGGCTGTTCCCTAATTCTTCCGCCTCTTTTACACTTTCTCTCTAACTTGTTCCCTGTAGGTGTCCTCAGTGCCCTTCTGTTCTCCCAGATAGATCTTGGGATATATCATGTTTGTCCCTTCCATCCTGTCAAATATTTTGAGTCTCAGTCCATTTAATTCCCTCCTTACGCTTTGCTGATTTCAATACCCTCACTTTGAATGAATGAATGCTTTCTCTTCTGCTCAGCTTGGCCTTGCAGAGGGGATGGGTGAGGGTAAGCCCTTGAAGGAGCACAGCATGGGGACAGGGAGAGAAAAACAGAAGGGGTTGTTACTCAGTTTGGCAGCTAACTTTCTCCCCGAGCCTGAAACGGGTACCTCTTTATCAGAGAATTTTTTTTTTCCTTTCACACTAAGTAAGAAAGTAATATTTTAATGTTAGTTATTAATACTTTAATTATTAATTGAAATACTAAAAATATTTCTTCCTAACATTTCTCAAGAAAGACTTGGCTTTACTATACTAAGGCAGCATTTCCCTCTCTGATTTATACTATAAGGCACCCTTCCATAGGATCTTCATAGGGGGATCACACCCAAGTTACTTCTCTTGAAATTCTAGGTTTATTCTATGACCAGTGAGGGGAAGAGTATGAGGAGGAACTAGAAAGAATGACCTGTGATCTGTTGATACAGGAAGTTTCCAGGAAGGAGGTGGCACTTGGACTGGGCTTTAAAGAAGAAATGATATGTGGTTAATAAGAAAAGGGTGCAGGATGGGGAGTTCCGGGGCTGCGGACCAGCTGAATATAAAACATTAAGGCATAAAATTATATATCTTGTGCAGAAAAAGTTTTTCTTAAAAGACTGACACTGTATTTTGACAATTTGGTGATTGTATCCTTAAATCTTTCCTTTCTTTATCCTGTATAAAATACTTCCTTGTGAAAGCATTTTCAACTGAGTCTAGTAGGGCAGTGTTCCCCCAATCTTATTTTTAATTCTGGACTTGATTCTGTAGGTACGAGTGACAAATTGAAGTTGGATTTAATCACATTAATTCTTCCAGTTTAAAAATAAACGTGGGTGATGACATCATGTTGTGAATCAAAATCTTAAGAGTGGAGATGAGGGGTTGGTGGGTGGGAGTACAAAGTAATTTAGCTGAGGAGAACTATGGCTAATAAAAGATACTTGATTTTAGTTATGTCTCAATTCTTCAATGTGTCAAATTAAAGTTCCAGGCTAAGAAATTAATTTCATATCCTGCTGATTTCCCCAAAGTATCGATCATTATATGGTAATCCTCTTAAAGTCTGGGAATATAAAACTACAAATCATCCAGATTTTACATAGTAAAATCTGATTGTTCTTCTTTGCTGTCTTTTATTGCTTTTTATCAGTCTCTCTTGCCTATTTAGTATTTTACTGCTAAATGAAATGAGAGGAGCTAATAGACACCTTCCTCTTTGATTTTGTGGGAAAGTCAATTAAAATACTGGTGGGAAATTTGTTATAACCCTTGTTTAGTTTTGGGGACAGTTAAAAACGTGTTCTTCTTGGCCTACCTCTTGATGATGATATTTGAAAGAAATGTACCTTGAATAAAAAGGATTGTTCCTTAGCTTTGAGATAGTTTACTGGTTCCATATTTTGTGCCTGAACCATCTAGTTAGAGATGCTAGAAGTAATGTGACGCCTGTAGGTGGTTGTGGTCAAAGACTTGCCAGTATTGGCTTAATGATCTCTGAGGTCTTTTATCAAATTATAATAGGGGGCATTTGTTATTATCTTGACCTCCTAGATTAAATCTTGTAAAAATGTGTTTATATCCTTGCTTTATTGCTGATGACATTAAATGCCTCACCCATCAAATACTAAATTTGGAAGGTATCTCAGACATCACTTAGTCTATCTTCTTCATTTTACTCCTGGGACAGTCTTAGAGAGTTGGGAGTGAATTCCAATTGCATTTCGAGGAATGGATTTAGAAGTTAGGAAACAGAATCATTATTTTAAGTTGCTTTTGGTGTAAAGCACAGTTTTTCTCTAGAGAAGCTTAGATTTGAAAAGTTGGAAGAGCAGTGAGTAGACCTGCAGGCTAAGGAAATCTAAAAGACCATCAAAGTTAGAACAAGTTAAATTTCTGTTTAGAGCATGACCTTAGCCTGTCAGATTGGGTAGCTGATATGCTAATATGGGTGGTTCCATGGGGTGGCCAGGAGTAAATGGCTAACTTTAGTAAATGGGATAAGGGTAAGAGTTAGTTTTTAGACAACTTTCTCTTTCCTATTCATTTGTTCAATGACTGGAATTCAAGAGTGCTCAATCTTCTATTTTTAAAAAGACAGTTACATTCAGGTGCGCTTTACTTAATGATACTGATTTATCTCCATTCTCACCCCCCTGCCCCAAATTCGTTGTAAGATGAATTTCAGATTATGAAGTTGTTTTTACCATCACTGGTAATAATGGATTGGAAATTTTTTCTCTCAGGGAAATTTTTGAACTCAACATGAAATGCAAAGCAAAACAGAAGCTCTCTCTATAAAATACTCCATTGCCTTTTGGAAACTTGCATTACATAGAACCAAAATCATGTGAAATGTTAATGACTTCAAGTCTCAAAATGCAAATACCGCCCCAGAAATTTTATTCCCATGAGACTAAACTTCTTTGAAGGAAAAGCTCCTTGAAATGTCCCTGCCTGGAAAGCCATTCTTTATTGACAGAACAGTATAAAGAGATGTTGCTGCATAACAAATTACCATAAACATAGTGGCTTAAAACAGCATTAGTTATTATCTCACAATTCTGTGGTCAGAGGTGGGATGGGCTTCTCTGCTCTCTCCATAAGGCTCAGATCTAGGTATTGGCTGTGTTGGGCTCCTATCTGGAGACTCTGGGGAAGGATTTGCTTCTAATTTCATTCAGGTTGTTGGCAGGATCCAGTTGCTGTGCCTGAGGTCCTTGCTGGCTGTCAGCCGTGGGCCACTCCCTGCTCTTGGAAGCCATCCACATTCGTTCTCACATGGTCCCCTCCGTCTCCAAAACCACAAGGGTGCATCAAGTCCTTCTCACACTTGGACTCTCTCTAACTTCCCCTTCTGCCGTCATCTGGAGAAAACTCCGCTTTTAAAGGGCTCGAGTGAATAGATTGGGCCCATCAGGTTAATTTCCCTTTTGCTTTATAAGGTAGCATAATGACTAGTGATGTCTTACTATATTCATGGTATCCACACTCAAAGTGGAGTAGGTTATACAAGGATGATGGTCACTGGCAGCCACATAGAGTTCTGCCCACCACGAGGGATAAACTTGAATTTCTGTAACCCAAAAGAATGTTTTCCTTTGAAATCTTAAGGCATGGGCAAAATATTGGACCAAATGTTAATTTCTACATTGTTTCTATAGCTAAGGCATTTTCAGTAGATCCATACTTCAAAGAGTTTTAAGCTTTAAAAATTTTAGCCAAGTTTAATTTTTAGTTTAATATGGATTACTTTCTGATTATGAATAGTGCATATAATACATATACATAGATACATAGTGCATAAGGAAGATAAATGACTACTGTTAATGTTTTTCCCATATTTTATTTTAAACTTTTTGTATGTATATCTGTGTATCGTATATTTAATTTTCAGTCATATTTGTGGTCACACTAGCTTTATTTTTGCACCTTTAGTTTTCATTATTTTTATGTCATAACCATTCCTTATACCATTTAATAGTTTTCATAGGCATACTGTTAATAGTTGCATAAAAAATGCTGCCTGTTAATCTTATTTACTTTGTGCTTTTCTTGATCTAGAGCAATACTGACTTTCCACACAATGGAAAATATCTACTGTGTTTTAAAGATTCATGCTCCGAACTTATTATTTCCATGACAGTGAATTTTTGCATAGTGAGTTTCCTTTAAGTGGATGCATACGGCTTTTCTTGTCAATCATACGTCTGTACTGAGGTAGGAAATTCCCTAGTGAAGATTTAAACTTTTTCCTCTCAAGTTTTTCATCATTATTTTTTTAGAATGTTATGGTTAAAATTTAATCAATCTTTAATCTGTCCCTGAATGAAACAGATCCATCCAATAATAACAAATTGAAATATGTGGTTTAATGTAGTCTCTACTTCTAATGCAAACAGAAAGTAGTAAAGGGTCTCTAGGAACAAAATTAATTTCTCTGCATCAAGTTGCATTGCCATTTAAAGCAAATTTATCTTTGTACCTTGACTGTGTACTCCATTATTTAAAAATTTCAGGCATATTTCACTCTCAGTGGTACAGGTTTCTGTTGTCAAGCAAGCTCACTATTGTTTACTTGTTGAATCTTAACTTCGTTAACCTCAAATAAGTGCATTTCTGATGGGAAAAAACTGTACTTAGAATATCCATGGGCTTTTTAATTTTTTTAAAGAATTTCTTATGCCCCACATTTAATTTGGAAAATATATAATGATGTGGCTAATATTGATTATTTTAGTAAGCTGTTAATGTTCCAGATTTGGTAGTTTAAATATTGTGAATTCTTTAGTTAGTTCAGAAAATTTTGTGGAATCACAATTTTAATTGTTCTGCCTACTCTTATGAATTCCATTTTCACTTCAGATTCCACTCGGTCTGATCTTAAACTATTTAATTAGTAGATTAAGAGAACACAAATGTATTTCCCACCCATAATGACCTCACTCCCCAATATAGATTTCCAAAGAAGAAGAGGGAGAAGGCTGTTTCTTCTAAATCTACTCCCTAATTGCTTTTAGCTTCTGCAAAGGTTCTTTTTTGTCCAGGTGGTTGTTTTGAAGCATATTGTGCTTTCAGAATCTCTTGAAATATTTACAGATGATGAATCTGCAGCCAAAACACTCTATAAACAGCACCTGCGGAACTTAGACTTGGTCTAAATTTGGAAGTCAGAACTGAGGCCTGGTGGTTTGGATAGGTCTGGGGAATATGACTTTTGGAAGAGAATTTCAGAAATTTGACATGCAAGCATGAGTCATATTTATAATCTAACTGCTAGATTTCTTTTTAAATAGCATATTTTATCATTTTATTATAGTTCCTTTTTTTTTTTTTACATTTAACATGTCAGGTTACCACTCTTTCTGGTAAGTAAGGGATTTTTATAAATAATACAAATGTGCAGATCTGTACATTTAAGTTAACTTGGGCTGAAGGTAAGGTTCCTCCGTACTTATTACCCAGCAGGGTGGGTCTTTTGTCTCTGCTGTCATCCTCCATCCTCTGATGTGCTGGTAAATGTTTAACAGCTGGCTCACCAAAATACATAAATGAAGTCCTGACTTGTAGCATTTGCTGATTTAACTTATAAATGCTTCCTTCATGCTGATTTCAAGGTACCAGCGATTGAACTGCCAGCTTGCAATAATTTAATAATTGGCTGAACTGGTAACAATCATGAACTGATACAAGTCTGCTACAGCACACCATTGCCTGAATCTCTGTTACCTCCTGACATAAACTTGCCTGTCTCAGGCATCCACAATTCAAGAATTTTCATCTTTATTTGTACATATCTTAGTATTTTTTCCATGTTGTTATTGTATTAGATTAATGAAAAAGCTGAAACTTCAAGGTTTTCATTCTTCTAATTTTCATGCAACAAAATTGCCAGTAGCTATTGCCTGCAACTACCTTAGAATAGTTCCTTTGTATTGAGAGCAAAGGATCTTATTTATAGGGAGAAAATAAAGTTCATTATCCCATATTCATTGAAGCATTATTTACAACAGCAGAAGTATAGAAACAACCTGTGTCCACTGACGAATGAATGGATAAAGAAAATGTGGTACATACACACAGTGGAATATTATTCAGCCTCTAAAAAGAAGGTAATCCTGCCATTTGCAACAACACAGATAAATCTAGAGAGCTTTATGGTATGACATAAGCCAGACAGAGAAAGACAAGCACTGCATGGCATCACTTACATGTGGAATCTAAAAATATTAACTCATATAAACAGTGTAGAATGGTGGTTGCCAGGATCTGGGGTTGGGGAAAATAGGAGAGGTTGGTAAATGTGTAGAAAGTTTCAGTTATAATGTCTGAGGATCTAAGGTACAGCATGATGACTATAGTTGATAATAGTGTATTGTATAGTTGAAGTGCTAAGAGAGTAACACTTAGGTGTTCTCAGCTCTTCCAAGAAAAGGTAAATATGTGAGGTGATGGATGTGTTCATTAACTCAATGGTGAGAATACTTTCATATATATATATGTATGACACACATAAACCATGTTGTACATTTTAAATATGTAACAATTTTACTTGTCAGTTATGCCACAATACAGCTAAAAAAAGCATTTGATGAAATTCAGTATCCTTTTATGATAAAAACTCTCAACAAATTGGGCAAGGAAGGAACATGCCTCAACATAATAAAATCCACATGACAAGCCCACAGCTAACACCACACTTAATAGCTAAAAGTTTCCTTCTAAGATCAGGAACAAAACAAGGATGTCCACTCCGACCAATTTTATTCAACTTAGTACTAAAAATCCTAGCCAGAGTAGTTAGTCAAGGAAAAGAAATAAAAGGCATCCAAATTGGTAAGGAAGAAGTAAAATTGTCTCTTTTTGCAGATGACACATTATATATAGAAAACTCTAAAAACTCCACCAAAAAACTGCCATAACTAATAAATTCTGTAATGTTGCAGGATACACAATCATCATACAGAAACAGTTGCATTTCTATACACTAATAACAAAATATCTGAAAGAGAAATACACAAAACAATCTTACTTACAGTTGCATCAAAAAGAATTAAATACCTGGGAGTAAATTTAACTGAATAGGTAAAAGATCTATACGCTGAAAACTGTAAAATATTGATGAAAGAAACTGAAAACATAAATAAAAAGATATACCATGATCATGAAGTGGAAGAACTGATATTGTTAAAATGTCTGTACTACCCAACACTATCTACAGAGGCAATGCATTTGCTGTGAAAAAAAGTGCTTAGATAAAAAGCATATCCAATGTACATAGGAGCCAACCTGAAAGAGCCCTCAAAGCCAGAAAAATTTGAACAACAAAATTTAAAATGTGGTGTTGTATTATAACCAAAAGTATAAAATAAATATACATGGGTCTATATGGATATACAGAGATAAATATTCCTTTCAGAAGAATTCCAAGTAATACATGTAGATATTACTCCCTCCAGGAGGTGGAGCTTAACCAACTACCACCCCAAGGTGGGCTAGATTTAATGACTCATTTTGAAAAAATAGAATATGGAAAGGGAAAATGGTAACTCTACAGTAGAGAAATCTGGAAAACAGTAGCTTTATCAAGTAAGGAAGGTTAATATCACCTGTAATGTGATGTAGCTATCATGCATCACCTGATAATGATGTGATGAGAAGGGCATTATTTTATGGTAGCCTTTCCCAAAACTCCTAGCTCTAGCCCAATAATGAGAAAAATGTCAGACAAACTTCAGTTGAGGGACATCCTGCAAAATACCTGATCAGTATTCCTCAAAAATATCCTGGTCATGAAATATAAGAAAGATTGGCAAACTGTCACACATGAGAGGAGACTAAAGCTACATGATAAGCAAATGCATTGTGATACCATGAATTGGATACTGGAACAGAAAAAGGACATTAATTAGGAAAAGAACCTGGTACAATCCAAATAAATTCTGGAGTCTGATTAGTAGTAATATATCAAAATTGGTTTAAAAATTTTGACAAATTTACTGCAGTAATATAGTAACAATAGGGGAAATTGGGTGATGGCATATATGAGAACTCTCTTTACAATCTTTGCAACTTTTCTATAAATCTAAACTTATTCTAAAATGAAAGTTTATTTTAAAAAAAGCAAAAAACGTTTTAGATATATAAAAGAAAGAACTGTTTGCCAGCAGACCTGCATGACAAAAAATCTTGAAGGAAGTCCTTCAAGCAGAGGAAAAATACCCCATGGAAGGTTGAATATATACAGAAGAAAGAAGAATGTTGGAAATATTAACTACATTGGGTAAATATAATTTTTTTTCCTAATTAAATATGTTTAAAAGATAATTAGCTTCTTAATCTAATATTGATAACATATTGTGGATTTTATAACATGTAAAAGTCAAATGTCTGAAAGGTCAGAAGGAGAGAAAAGTACACTGCTGATGGATTCTTATACGTGAATGTAAACAGTGTATCACTTGAAGGTTGACTGTTAAAGACATATACTATAAATCCTAAAATAATTTAAACAATAAATTATTATAGCTAATAAGCTAACAAAGGAGGTAAAATGAAATTTCTAAATACCCAATAAATCGAAAGGATGCAGAAAAAATGAGGAAAATGGAAACAAAAATCAAAGGGGGAGAATAGAGACAGATTGCAGGGTGGTTGATCTATATTCAAGTGATTGAATAATCAAAATAAATGGAAATGGCCTAAATGTCAAAATTAAATACAGACATTATAAAATTAGATAAAAAAGCAAGACACACAAATATGCTACCTATTAAAAATCCACTTTAAGTATAAAGACATAAAAGATTAAAGACTTAACAGCTTAGAAAAACGTGTCATATTAATGCTATTAACATGACTTATAACCCATAGGACACTTCACCCAACAAGAGAATACACATTCTTTTCGGTTCTACATAGAACATTTTACAAGATAGACCATATTCTGCTCTTTAAAACAAGTCTCAATAAATTTAAAAGAATTCCATTCATACAAAGTATGTTCTTTGACCATAATGAAATTAAACTAGAAACCAACAACAAAGATGTCTGAAAAATCCCCAAGTGCGTGGAAATTAAAGAACAGGAGAGAAGCAGTAGAGGATAGAAAAAATGAAATGCTAGATCAAAAAGTGTTTTAAAGTGAATGGAAATGCATTTTCATTCAAATAAAAATTTGTGGAATCCAACTAAATTAAAGTAATACTTATGAGTTATATCTGGAATATTTAAAGAAACTCAAAACTCAGTAATAAGCAAACAAATATCCCAATCTTAAAAAGAGAAAAAAAACCCAGCAAAGTATTTTTAAAGACATTTCATAAAAAAATTTTACTGAACCAATTCCGTAATGAGCAACAAGCCAAATGCTGAAATGCCAAGATTTTCAGCAGAAAAGGGTTTTATCATGAGGCTGCCAAGTAATGAGAAGGGTAAACGAATCTCAAGTCTGCCTCCTCAAAGGCTAAGGGTTTGGGAGCTTTATGGGATAAAGCTTGGGTGTTGGAAGCAGGGGAAAATGTCATTGAAGACAAGAAAAGGGTGAGGAAGTCCTTGATCTGCGCTGACAGGCAAGTGAGGCTTCTTCATGCCTTGGATGCTCAGAAAATTGCATCTTAGCATACGGAAGGTGGAGCTTTTGGCCCTCTGATGTCAAAAGGTCACCCAAGGAACACTTGCACATGCCCAGATGGAGGGTCAGTGGCCTTAGTCTTAACCAACTCTAGTTTGAACTGCAGCAACCAGTTCCAAGTTTGTGAAATGCAACTTGAGCAAACATCTTCTTGTTTTAGTGTGTGTGATGCTTGGAGGAAGTGCAAGTTTTTATAAAAACAATTAAGTTGTTAATAAGGGGTTGGAACATCTGGAACTCTTAACACTAGTGGAAAGGTAAACAGTACAGCCACTTTAATAAAGGTTTTAACAGTTCAACATATGCCTATCATATGACCTAACCATTCCACTCCAAAATCTGTCCACAAAATTTCATAGTTGCTGTTCTTGTCTTTCCATATGTTCTCTCCTCTGTCTTTATTCTCTTGTTTATTTACTAAATTCCTGTTCATCCCTTAAGGCTCAGATCAACATTTCATTATTCTTGACCTTGCCTGGATTATTTGTATCTTTTCCCACTGCTTAAAAGATTCCTGTGTCAAGTCATTAAGCCCTATAATCTTTATTGAAAAGAACATTGATTAACAGTGTTGTGGTAGTATCTTGTAGACAGCATAGTGATTCAATTATATGTATTCTTTTTCATTATAGGTTATTACAAGCTATTGAATATAGGTCCCTGTGCTATACAGTAGGTCCTTGCTGTGTATCTATTTTCTATAGAGTAGTGTGTTTCTGTTAATCCCAAACTCCCAATTTATCCCTGCCCCCGACTTTCCCCTTTGGTAACTATAAGTTTATTTTCTATGTCTGTGAGCCTCTTTCTGTTCTGTAAATAAGTTCATTTCTGTCTTTTTTTTTTTTTAAGATTCCACACATAAGTGATGTCATGTGATACTTGGCTTTCTCTATCTGACTGACTTCACTTAGTATGATAATCTTATCTAGGTCCATCCGTGTTGCTGCAGATCAGCAAATGGCTGAATAGTATTCCACCTGCAATCTTCTTAAACTCTTCATATTTCCAGACAAATTATTTCCAAGGTTACTACTTTCATGAAACTTACTCTCTAGCCAAAGTAGAATCAAAAACTCTCACTGCCTGGATGCTCACCAGACTCACTCTCCATTCTATCAGAGCATGTGTGACACACTTTAATTTTGTTGATCTGTTTGCACGTGTTTATGACTGTCTCATTTATTAGACTTTCATTCTCATGAAGGCATTAAAGATTTATCATCCTTTGTGATTTCAAAGCATGGTGCTTGGCTATAGTAAGGGTCAAATAAATGTTGGTTGAATAAATTGAGTGTTCTTAGCTTATATTTCCTTTTGGATCAAATATTTGTTATATAAAAGCCTAGTTTTTTAAAATTTAAGTATAGTCAGTTTACAAAGTTGTTGATTTCTGGTATACAGCATAATAGTTCAGTCATACATATACATACATATATTCGTTTTCATATTTTTCACTATAGGTTACTACAAGATGTTGAATATAGTTCCTTGTGCTATACCATATAAACTTGTTGTTTATCTATTTTATGTATAGTCATTAGAATCTGCAAATCTCGTACTCCCAATTAAGAGCCTAGTTTTGACTTTTAAAAAAGCAGCTTTTCATTTAAAACTTTACTGTTAGTTTATAATTTAATTGCATTAATGTCAGAGTGTGTGGTCTATATATTATACCCTTTAAAAGACTGAGTCTTTTTCTGAAGATACTGAAATTAAAAAAATAACAAAATTTCCGAAGTTTTAAAAAATACAGTTTTTAAAAATAAACATTCTGGAGATAGTTGAGATACTTGAAGGGATCTTGTATTCTTTGTAGGAAATACAGCATACATATGTGTTTAAAACTTTGTTGTTTTCCTCATATTTATATTTACTGATAATTCCATAGACTGACAGGAGTGAATCTCCCAGTATTCTTACAATTTATGTCAGTTTTTTCTTATATTCATATTAGGCTTTGCTGGCTGTACTTAGTGCATGGTGGTTCATGTCTTCTCCCTTTTTATTCATATAAAATGACCATTTCATTTTATTCGATTTTGGCTTTTATTTTTCGGTCAAGGACTCAGTTTTATGTTAATATGATTGTTGACTGCATTTAGGCAAACTACTGCCCATACTAGGATGATAGTGAGAAGTCGTCTGAACTTGGAAATAAGATTGAACTATGAGTGTTGTTTTAAAATACTCACAATAGTTCAAAACAGTGGTATAGAATGCCAACTTGGAATGGATGTCTAGCTAGAATATCCTTACTTTTGTGTCCTTAATTCTAATTCAGATTTTGTTCTGGACCACATATAAAATCAGAGTTTATGAAACAGTTATATAGGGCAATGATCTGCACTAAAAAAATTTATCTTTCTTTAGTAATACCCTTTCTTGTGTATTTTGCATTTTGGAGACCATTAGCTGCTTGACTTTAACAGTTTAGCAGAAAAGCCTAGAGCTGAAGTGTTATAAAACAATTGATAATCCATTGGAAATTTAAGAGTTTCTAAAATTAAGTTGAAAAAGATTTCATGATGGACACATACTTATTACTTTTAGTATATCTCACTTTCATATATGGCAAGGTAAATTTGTACCTGATTTAATAAATGGGTTGATGTTTGATTTAGCTAATTTTGTTCATAGTTATGATTCTGAACTGAAATGCTCATAAGAATGTGATGGTGGCACTTTATATTACTTCATAGTAGTCTTTCAGAATATTCTGAGTTTAAAATGCATTTGGTTTAAAGAATGGAACAATCTGTTTTTTTCTTATTATCAATAGTCTAAGAACAGAAAGTGATGAAAATATCTGTATCATTGGCTAGTAATTTTATGAGTGTTTTCAAGTTGGAAAAACTGTAATTACAGTGAATAGTCATCTCTGTGTCCACAATGTTCTCCCCCTCCTTTAGAAATACTTCTGTGACATATTCCAGTAAATTTTAGTCTTACTCTGTGTATCAGTTTTTAAAATTCCAATACTTGTCAAGAGTGAAAAGACCTGAAACCTGAGCAGATTTAAAAAAATAGAAATTGATTGAAAAGAACAAAGACAAATAATAGTAATGCAGTATCTATTAGATTTGAATTACCCCATCTCTGAAATAGTCATGATTCTCAGAAAGAATAAAGGCAAAAACTTTAAGTGAGTAAATAGTTGACACAAAATTCACGCATCAAAGTTTATGTATTATATATTTGACTCTACAGAGTCTCTGGCTTTCACTTAGAGTCTATTTATGCTTTAGACAAAGCATGAACATTTCAGAAAATGATAGAGCTAATAAATAGTATAGAGAATTAAGAAAAGATAGTGGCTAGCTTAACAGCAAAGTAAGGGATAGAAACCTATACATCTAAATACAGAAATTAACGATGCATCTGTTTGGGCTCTTCAGTGTAGAGCAGTGTCCTTTGAGAGCATCATTATATTATACCACAATATATATTATTTATATTCATATATTATTTGATGATATAATCCCCTGTAAAGATTACCCTGAAACACAAAGAAGGAATGATAGGGAAAGAATTAAATAAACTTTAGCACAATCTGGAAAATTTACCTTTGCTGCGTGACCGCATTCCACAAGTGAGTTGCTGCACATGTGCATTCATGTGGTGCCTCTTACTATGCAATGTGCCCACTACTTAGGCATCATTCTGTTTTGCTGTACTGTGCAGACTTTTCCACTGCCTTCACCCATTTGGCGCCCGGTCAGGTGGAAACAAACTGGGGTTTGGGACTTTATAAATAGAGATGGGTCAACAGATTCCATTAATAGCAGAACTGTCCTAAATCTTTGGCCAGGACTCACTGAGACGAAATCACAACTTCAAGTTCGCAAATATGGACAAACGTAAGGGCTAAAATAAAATAACAAAAACATATACACTGTCATGTTTATAATTATGAGAGAAACAAATAATTGATTTTTGCCTGTAATTTGATTTGAAAACATGTATTTCATAGTATAACTTTGTCCTTTGTGCTGATGGTTTTTTTTTTTAAAGTAATACGAACAGTATATTCTCTTGAACCACTGGATATGCAATACCATGAAATACTTAATTTTGTACCTGAAAGCCACAGTGACTGAATTTTCAAAATTAGAGAATAAAATCTCACTAAGTTTTAGGAAACATTTATTTTTTAAATTTAATTTAAAAATGATTAATCCAGGTTGTGGTATTAATAGTACAATTTTTAAAAATCACTGCATAGTATTCCTCTATATACATACATACTCCTTTAAGGTTGTACTGTGTTTGTTTATCCTTTTGTTGTGGAGGGATATCTTGATTGTTTACAGTTTTTAATGATTATGAATATAACTGCTATAAACATTCGCCTGCAATTGAAGTATAGAAATAAGTTTTCAGTTCACTTGGGTAAACATCTAGCAGTATGATTGATAAGCTATATGTTAAGTCTAAGTTTATAAGAAAATACAAACTGTTTTCCTAAGTGGCTTTACTATTTTTCATTCTCATCGGCAATGAATGAGAGTTCCTGGTGTTCTGTATCCTTGTCATTAAAATTTTTTTTTAGCTATTCTAGTAGTGTAATAGTATCTCATTGTGGCTTTAATTTGCATTTTCCTAGTGGAGAATGATGTTAACCATCTTTCCATGTGTTTATTTGCCACCCATATACCTTCTTTGCTGAAAATCTGTCTCACTCAGTTTTTAAATTGGGATTTTTGTTTTCCAATTGTTGAATTTTAGTTTTCCTTGTATATTTTGATCGTAAATTCCTTATCATATGTGTGACCTCCAAATACTTCTTCCAGTGTGTAGCTTGTCTTTCATTCTCTCAAAAGGTTTGTGGAGTAAAAGTTTTTAATTTTGATAAAGTCCAGTATAGCATTTTTTTTCTTTATAGATTGATCTTTTGATGTCTTATCTAAAAATTTACTGCCAAACCCAAGGTCATGTAGATTTTTTTATTTTAGTCTCTTTTAGAAGTTTTATGGCTTTACATTTTACATTTAGGTCTATGATCCATTTGCGGTTAATTTCTTATATAATGAGAAGTGTTTGGATTCATTTATTTTTCTGCATTTGGATGTACAGTAGTCCCAGGACCATTTGTTAAAAAGACTATCCCTTCATTGTTTACTTTTGCCCTTACATTCAAAATCATTTGACTATATTAGCATAGGTCTGTTTCTGGCCTCTCCGTTCTATTCTGTTGACCTATGTTTCTGTCCTTTTTGTGACTACCACACTTATTTACTGTACATTTAGAGAAAGTCTTGAAATACTTCCTAAAAGATATGCTTTTATTATCATTCAGTTGAAAAGTTCTGATTTCCTATGTGTTCTTTGATCCATGGATTATTTAGAAGGGTGTTTTAAAATTTCCAAATGTTCGATTTATTCCCCTGACATTTCTAATTTGGCCAGAATACGTATGATTTCAGTCTTTTGAAATTTATTATTTATGTCTCAGTGTATGACCTATGGTAGTGAATTAAGAAACTTTCTCAAACATGATAGGGAATTATGGTAATATCTCGTGCGAACCAACAACACAGGGTACCATTGTACTGCATTTTATTAAATAAACTCTTTAAAAAATTTTTTAATTGAAGTGCAGTTACAATATGTCAGTTTCTGGTGTACAGCACAATGTCCCAGTCATGCACATACATACGCACATTCATAAAATAAACTTACCTGATGCCTCATTTCAGTTTATTACAGAATGTAAACAAGTAAAAAGAATTGTGGATCTCCCCCCTCCCTTTAAAATTGAAACTGAGCATTCTTTTGGATTTCATTGTGTTAGATTGGGGTGTTTTCCCCAGCAGTTAACGTAGTTAGTACCCAGCTCTCAGTTCAATAAATACTAATTGATTAACTTTTTATTCTAGAAAGCATTTGTCTAATGGGTAGGTAAATTTTTGAGTATCACCAAATATCACCAAAGCTGGGGTGAGATATTTTGAGATCATCTAGTTCAACTGTCTTCACTTTACAGATGAGAAAACAGAAACGTGGAGAGGTTGTTATCTTCTGTGTGAAGGCTGGTTAGTGTCAAGACAGAACTAAAATCCAAGTGTCTTTCCTCCAAGCTTCATGATTTTTGGTCCATTGTATAGTTTTCTGAAGTTTCCATGTTTGTCAGGCCACAATTTAAAGATTTACGTTGAACCATTTATCTATTAGAACTACGATGGGTTATGCGTCAAGATGGTGACAGCTACTTTATGCTGCCAGTTAGCTAGAGTATCTTCAGTTCCATCAAATGAATGCATAGTAATTCAGTTTTGTCATGGAAGTTCTGGTAACAGTGGGAAGGTCATTGTGGTTCAGTCAGGCCATTTTTTTCCCTAGTTGAAAGATGACTCAAATTTTCCCTATTTTGGGGTGACTCGCTTTTATATAATCAGAAAAATGTAAGGGATGGAGCACCCAGAGGGCAGTTGTGGTTATTTTACCTTTACCTGTTAAATTTTGGGGCCAGTTGTATTTGTTCTCTTGCTGGTAATATTAGAGGAAGAATAATGCTGTATTACGTGAACATGTGTGTATCTCTTTGATGATATATCCTCTTTGAGTTTACCACTGATTCGAGAAATTTTAGATCATCTATGGCATTTTTCTTAACCTAAAAAATTAAATTTCTTCTAAATTTGATTAGATTGTTATAACTAAAATAATTTATGTGGCTAGGTTCCCTTCTAAACCTTTCAAAAACATTTGACTTTTTCTTTATATCATGGTATAGGTCCCCACAAACACTTTTTACAGATATTGTTGAAATCTAAGGAACCATGAATTAATATTTAGTTTGAACATTTTCCCCAACCAATAAAATTTATTTTATTTTCTTGTGCGTATCACAGTTGCTCTGAGCTCAGCCTGCCTACTAATTGAGTTAATTATTTAAATGGTGAAATGGCTTCTTAATAACTTCTTTAATTATTTAGCTATTTAACAGACCTCAATCTTCATGTCTAGAAAACAGTGACATAAAACTGTTAGCATGTGATCGTAAGTGCTGGCATTATTTCTAGTTTATGATAATAACCTAGAATTTCTAGCAATGCTTCCATATTTGTATTTAACTTGTCTTCTTTGCTTTTGTGTTACCCCAGTTCAAAATTCAGAGGCTCTGTATGTTGAAATAGGCTGTCTTTAACCACTAAAAGCATCGCTTAGCCCCAGACTCATTTATTTTGAATTAGGCAAGGCTGGCACCATCCCTGCATAGATGAATGGCTTTTGACTAAATTGTGTTGTGTTCTTTTCAGTAGGAAACAGCTTCCTCCCCACTCCCTCCCTGAACAAACACTGTCACTTTTATTACCAAGCATTAATGGTGAGACATGAAGCTGGCTGTTCTCTTAATGTTACCCTAGTGACTGCATATTCATTTACTATATGCGTATAACAAATAGGCTCTGTGTCTGGTCTACTTGTGATCATTTTCAGATAACAGTCTGCAGACAGATTGTTCCTGAACCCTGACTCTGTGATACTGCTTGTGTGGTGTCATTCTGTTTGTTAATTCATTCCTTGATCACATAGCTCTTATGCCTAATACATTTGCAGCATACTCTGTAGCAACTTTCCATTATCCTTATAGCCCAAAGCTCATGTATCTATTTTTGTCAGAGCCAGTTTGGTAGTGACTACACCAGCACATAGCAATACCGTAACAAGGTTCTGAAACAGGATGGGGGAAATTGCTGGTCTGTATTCTTAATTTTTCATATTCCAGAGATTTGGCAGGGGGAGAGCTACGCCCACTAAATCAGTTCATGGCCAAGTGTTTTTAGAATCTTGGATTTTTCTTTTTTGGAGTTTTTCATACTGTGGATTCATTGGAAAGCTGATAAAACAGATTGCCTGTAAGAGAGTCAATATAAAAATAGTCTGCAAGAATGCATACCACCATCTGTGTTGTCTTATCTAGAGATTGTATCCCTGTCTCAGATTGAGAGACAAATTATTATTCCAAATTATTATGCTTATAAATATTAATTGATGGTAAGAAATTAGAAAAAGTGTAAAAGTGTGTCTGTGACTCTTATATACACACACACATATACATGTAGCACATACACAGTTTTGGAAGAGAATTTCTTCTGTCTTGGCGGATAAATTCAATTTGAAGTTTCCTTTGAAGTATTTATTAATCAAAGGACGTATAAGACTTTAAACTTTTCTCTTTTGCGATAGCAGTTTTGTTAAGTCAGAGGTTAATGATGGAGACACACATCAACCATAGCATCCTTGGTGACTCACAAAAGCACTTAGAAATGCATTTGTTTCTGGATAATGTGTGAACGTGTACATGATTTACAGCTACCATCTATCGTGACAGGAGAATAGAGGGAGAAATTATTTGGCAATGAAGGAAAAGTAAGGCTTACATGGCATAAAGAATAAAGCGTTCCTTGACCAAAATAATTTGAAGGAAAACAAACAGGTGAGTATAATTACATTTGGCCCAAGTTACTGTTCTAGTAAAGGTGAGGAATGTATCCCTTTAAATTTTTTTTTTTTTTTTTTTTTTTTTTTGCTGTTGTTGAGAAATCTGCAGCAGTGCATCCCAGAAATTCTCTTTGGCTTGATTTATTGACACTGAAGCTTCACGCCTGGAGAAAAGCTCTCTGTAAACCTAGTTACTTAGTGCTTATTATGAGTTTTCCCATGTGTTTTTCTAATTAAAATGGTTTTCCTTAGCATCATACTTGTAGGAGGAAATATTTGAAAATAAAGTTTGATAATCTCTTGGTCCTTTCTTCACATAGTTTCATTTTCTACAACGTGCCAAGTACTTTTAATTGGACGGCTTAGGCACGATGGTTCTGGATGTAGTGGAAAGGAGAAGTGGTGCTAAAAGTTGGAAAGAGAAAAACTACACATAGCTTTTACATATTTTATAAGGTGATCCATGTATAGTAGTTGTAAAGGGAGTAACAATTTTATACTGTGATTAATTAGAGATGCCTTTGGTTGAATTCATTAAATACTAGCAGTATTGAAAGCCACTGATTGCCATAAAACTTGGTATTTCATTTTATGAATGTGATGTGAGCACAAGCTAATGTGTCTAAGTGAGATTATCATGTGAAAGAATGACATATGTCAAGAAATAAACTTGCTAACAAATTAAACTTTTTTATATCTACTGCTGGTCAAACATCTTCAGACAAAAAGTGCTTAAAATACATTTAATAAAGCCTGAAATTTTCTTTTTTAAAGATAGAAAGTAGATGCATATAGTGAAAATATGTATATAAATGTTAAATTAAAATCTTCTACCAGTATAAAATGTTTATGAGCTGATATTTGACATAAAGCAGTGAGGTAAAGTGACAGGGAATGGATATTCTTGTAATTTTAGGTAAAATAAAAACAAATTAAAAATATGCCTAATGATGAATGGATTCCTTATGGAGGTCTAGTGTAAGACTGTTCCCTACTTTGTGGGGTGCCTTATTATATCAGGAGTGGATGTGAGATGAGAGAGTCTGCAAGTCTTCTGGTTTCTCTGGAAAAAAAGAGGTGGATGGGAAGGGGATAAGGAGGTTAAGGTAGCTTGGAGACCCATTTTCTATGGAATAACAGTACGAGTAGAAGGGGTACAGGCCTGAATGAGGCTGGCAAGGTCACATGGGCAGCTCCGCTGTGATTGATGCAACCATTGACATAGGGTTTCTATGTGGAGTCCAGGCTGGGGAACCTAGTATTTTCAACCCAGGCTGGAGGAGGACACAAGGATCTATGGAGAGGTAACCAAGGTAGAGTTCACAGATAAGGTTCTAGGTTGTTGGGAAGTGAATACAGCATAAAACGGGAGTGGAGGAATTGAGGCAACACCCTCGTCTTGGGAAACGTAGCATCTGAGGTTGGGGAGAAGGCTTCTTATGGAAGTGATGGAGGTGGGAGGCAAGTAAGCTCAGAAGTCCTTATGGGGCAAAGAATGCCCAACAGAGGACACTGGCTGAGCAACCTCCTGTAGTGAGTCCAGACCCATGAGGCAATTGATGTTGTGCCTGAAAGTGAGCAGATTGTCTTAGAGGGGCACAGGGTGGAACCTTCATGACCAGGAAACAGATACCTAGCTGTGAGGAGCTGGAGGGGCAGGCACTGAATGGAGGCAGAGCTGATGTGTCTGTAACATCTGGCTTTAGGCTCACAGCTGAAGCTGCCATTGTAGCCTGTCATCATTGGTGGCTTCAAGGCTGCTCAGTGCTTTCCCACAGGGCCAAAGCATTTCTCTGATCATGGGTTGCCAGATGAGTCTCTTGCATGTTGTGTTCTCCAGATTTTCACAGATTATGTATTCTTTGAAGAGACGATGGAGAAATTTTTAGTTTTTAAAATTCCAGATACTTTCAGGGGCTCATGAGAGACATGAATCCGAATAATGAGAACATTCTTTCATTCAACACATAGTGAGTAATTACTATGTGCTACCTGTGAGGCTATATTGGTGAGCAAAACAGATACAATTTCTGCCCCTACAGAGCTTGAGATCAGAGAGACAGATGATCATCAGATAATCACTTAAGTATATAAGGCCCTTATTATCCATGACAGTTAATTGGTACCAGAAAAGTGACACTTAAATATATCCTTTGAAATGGGGGTTAAAATGTCATAATCAATAGTAAGGGTATTGGTTTTCTATTGCTGTGTAACAAATTATCACAAACTTAGTGGCTTAAAACAACACACATGCATTATTTCAGTTTCTGTGGACCTAGAGTTTAGGCATGTTTTTTGCTGGGTCCTTGCCTCAGAGTCTCACTAGGCTGATAGCAATGTGGCCCATGGGGCTGCAATTCTATATGGAGCTTGGGGTCTTCTTTCCAGCTCTTTGGTTATTAACAAAATTGAGTTCTTTGAAGTTTTAAGGCTAAAATTGCTGCTTTCTTGAAGACTGTCAACTAGAGGCCAGTCTTAGCTCCTAAAGGCTGCCCTCTGTACTTGCCGCATGACCTTCTTCATGACATGGCAGTTTGCTCCTTCAAAGTCAGCAAGAGAATGTCTTTCACAATTTCAATCTCTCTAACCTCTTTTAAGAGCTGACCTGATTAAGTCAGGTCCACCCAGGGTAATTCCCCTTTTGATGAAATCAATGTCAAGTAATTAGGGGTCTTAATTAATCTACAAAATCCCTTCTGCCATATAATGTAACATAATCATGGGAGAACTATCCCATTATATTCATGTATAAGTATGTATAACAGAGAGCACAAATCTTGTGCTATCTTATTCTGTCAGCCACAGGTGGAGAAAGAGATTTGATTGGGATTTGATGTTGAAAAAGAAAATAAGAATTTAAAAACTTTGTTATTTCACAATTCATGTTCATTCTACCTAGGAGCACATTCTTTTTTTTTTTTTTTCTTTTAAATTTTTATTGACGTATAGTTGGTTTACAATGTTGTGTTAGTTTCAGATGTATAGCAAAGTGATTCAGCTATATATACATATAAATTTACTCTTTTTCAGATTATTTTCCATTATAGGTCATCATAAGATACTGAAGATAGTTCTCTGTGCTATACAGTAGATTCTTGTTGTTATATATAGTAGTGTGTCTCCGTTAATCCCAAACTTCTAATTTATCACCCCTTACCTCGGGTCCCGCTTTGGTAACCATAAATTTGTTTTCTATGTCTGTGAGTCTGTTTCTGTTTTGTAAGTAAGTTCATTTGTATCTTTTTTTTTTTAGATTCTACATATAAATGATATCACGATATTTGTCTTTGTCTGACTTCACTTAGTATGATAATCTCTAGGTCCATCCATGTTGCTACAAATAGCATTATTCTTTTTTATGGCTGAGTAATATTCCATTGTGTATATATACACCACATCTTTTTCTAATCATCTGCCAGTGGACATTTAGGTTGCTTCTATGTCTTGGCTATTGTACATAGTGCTGCTATGAGCATTTGGGTACATGTACCTTGTCAAATCAGAGTTTTTTATCTTTTCTGGATATATAGCCAGGAGTGGAATTGCTGAATTATATGGTAGTTCTATTTTTAGTTTTTTAAGGAAACTCCATACTGTTCTCCATATTGACTTGGTGCCATGGTGCCATTACCTGGGAAGGAACTTGGCAGATTCAAGGAACAGAAAGAAAAAACAAATCTAGATCATAGTGAGAAAATAAGGACTGGAGGAAGTAGGGGCTAGATCTTATAGAGGTCCTTGTAATCCATGGTAAAGAGGTTGGATTTTATTTTGCTTTAAATGATCTGAAGAAGATTTTAAGTAGGGAAATTAGAGGATCATATATATGCTTTAGAGAGGTCATTGTGGCTGTTGTATGGAGAATGAACTTTAGGTAAGGAGACTATTTCAGCAGTTCAGGTAAGATGTAGAAGTGTTCAGGCTTGGGGCAGAAATGAGGAGTTAATGCAAAATGTTTAGAGTCTGCATACATCTTGGAGGTTGATGTGATAGAACTTATTTGAATTACTTTTGGGGTTGAGGGAAAGAAGAGTCAAGACAACTTCTAGTATTTTGAATAAGCACCTAGATGGTTGGAGATGCCATACCTTGAGATGGAGAAGGTTTGGGTGGGGGTGGAAGCTGCTTACAGAGTTGGAATCAGTAATTCTGTTCTGATTAGTTTGCATTTGAGATTCCTTCCAGATAAGTAGATGAAGATAAGACTGTTGTCAGGGCTAGAGATAAATTTTTAAAAGATTTTTTTCTACCTACAGAGGAGGTATGTAAAGCCATGGAATTGGATGGGCTTCCTTAGGCAGAGGCTGTAGGTAGAGAAGTCTGTGGACAGAGGCCGTTGGCACCTTAGCAATTACAGTCTGGTGGAAGATGAAGACCCATTTAAGGAGATGGAAAGAAGTGACTAGTGAGGGAAGTGGGAAATCTGGCAAGTGTAGGATTCAGAGTGTTTGAAGAAATAGGGAATGGCCAGTTGTATCAAAGTCTGCTGCAATGTCTTGTAAGGATGGAGGTCATTGATGACTTTCACACATGCTATTTCAGTGGAATGGTGGGGATGAAAGCCTGAGATGAGTGCATAGTGGAGAGCCAGCAAGGAATTTAGGGTGTGGCTAGGATGGAGTAAGAAGGTGAAGGGAAGGGTTTGGAAAGGCAGGAAGAAGTGGGACATGTGGGATCCACAGAATCATGTGGAGATAACTGGGTGGTTGAAAAGGTGGGGCTATGAACAAGTTAATACTGTATAGCACAGGGAATTATATTGAATATCTTGTAATCTATGGTGAAAAAGAATATGAAAACAAATATATGTATGTTTATGTGTGACTGAAGCATTATGCTGTACATAGAAATTAACACAACATTGTGAACTGACTATACTTCAAAAAATGTATATATATATATATATACAGAAAATATAAGAAAAGTTGGGGCTGGGAGCTTGATTTCTAAAGGTGACAAAAGTGAATAGGGATGTATTATGGGAATAATTAGCTCTGTAGATTTGATAAGCTATTTAAAGTCTTAGGTCAGTCTGTCCCACAGCTGGAAATGCTGCATTCTGTGAATATGTATTGTGGATAATTTTGCCTTTTTCTATCTATCTATCTAAACACACATATATTTACTTCAAATGGACGCATGATATTCCATCAGGTAGACTTTTACCTAACAGTGCATACTTAGGTGTTTCCAGTTTCTTGTTGTGTGCATTAGTCTTTTTCTGTATTTAAATTTCTTAAGAATGGATAACCAGGTTTGAGTTTATTGAATGAAAGGCTAAGAGCATTTTAAAAATTCTCGGAATATATTGCTAGATAAACTCCCAAAATGGTCTTCTAATTTACACTTTTATCAACAACATGAAGGTCTATTTTATGGCCTCTTCTCTATGGGTTCCTGGTCCAAGAGGTGAGAGTTCCATGGGTTCTGCATCCAGTTTACTACCCCACTTTATATAAGGGACCTGAGCATCTTCGGTTTGGGCCCTGGAAAGAATCCCCTACAGATACCGAGGGACTAAAGCAGACTGTTTTTGCAGGCTCGATTTAATGGTTCTGCTCTTTACTTTCTTGATAAGAGTCAGCTATGCTTGTTGGGGACATTAGAGGATTCATGGGACTTCCCCTTATTCTCCTTCGAATTGTGTAGTTTTATTTTAGGATACAGTCTTTTGGTTAGGTATCAATGTGCATTCTAAATCTTTTTCAATGTGTATGAAATTTGTTAAAAGCTGTATGTGAATCTAGTTCATATTAAGTTTTTATCATGTGTGAGGGTATATTTGTAAAAGTATACATACACATATATGTTCAATATTTTTTTTAATGTTTTTGAAAAAATTGGGTAAAGGATTTTTTGTTTTTCTTTCATTCTGTTCTATCTTTATGGAAGTATTTACACTTATGTTCATAAGGGCCATCATTTTGAGAGGAAAATATATCTACTTTATCACCACAATGATGGGGCTCTACAAAACTTAATAACAGAGTTTGCTGGTGTTTTAAGACATGTTGATAAGTAACTTTTCATCCTACTTTATGACAGGTTTTTTTTTTAAAGATAAAATAGAGTCTAGGTGCATATGAAGTAGCATATTTTACTTTTCTCAGAGAAAAAGATCTAAGGCTCTTGTCAGAGCATCTGTGGTGCTACATAGGCTTTCTGCTGTCTCACTTGAATGTTAGTGGCTGGACTTTCATTATTTTAACTTTAATCACATCAATCACTTGAAAAATATCTGATCTTTCTTTTGGCCTTATTGTACTTTGTGCACATATTGGAAATTTAAATTATCTTTTCCCACTTTACTTTGACTTTTTTTCTTGAGTGAATGTTTTAATATGAAGCCCCCACACTAGTGGGATTATTTTGATCAGTGTGACTTAACAGTTTTTTTTTCCCAGCCCCTGTTCTGACTACAGTTCTGGCTTTTCTTAACATAAAACTTACTAATAGGTTCCTAGGTCCCAAACATCTTTCCTCCATCTAAACCTTCACTACATTTTCACAGGTTTGCTCTATTGCTGTGTATCTAACTCTTTTATGATGTTGACCATTACTTTTCTTTGTGATTTATTTTGTTTTTATTTATGTATCTGTGAAGAGTGAAAAATTGGTTCACTCACTGAAAGACAGAGACTTTGAATTTTTTCGCCAGTGGAAAAAGTAGATTTTTAGTATTCTGTTTTGTTAGTTTTATCTTTATACCAGTGACATGCATTTGTGAGTTGGCAGTTGTGTGTGAACGTTACGGTTTTAGGGTAATAATATCTTCTTAGACTAATAACTTTGTGGTGCAGTTTATTCATGATACTTAAAACTGTAGGATGAATCATGTAGAAATCTAAATTAACAACTTTTCCTGTCACAACACATCTGGAAGAAAACACCAGTCATATTAGTAACAGTGGTTCAGTACAGCAGATCCCAAAAGAGAAGAGAAGCAGGCATGGTTTTTGGAAATAGTCTGAAAAAGTCCTAGGGTAATGACACACTTATTTCAAATCTGTAAAACACACTTTCGAGTGGAGGGATTTGAGCTCACCAGTCTGTGGCCTGTGGTTCTGTATTGTTTATTGTGGTACCTCTTTTATCTTGCATAGCATTCGCTCAGTAAATATCTGTTGAATGAAGATGACACTGAAGTACAAAATGGTGAATGATCTGAGCAAAGTCACATGGCTAGTAAGTTTTATGGCTTGGACTTTTGATTGCTTCCTTTTGTTCTTTTAGTCAATTCTGTTCTGCTTTATAAGGAGGAGAAGTAGTAACTCTTCTTACTGGAGAGTCATTCATTTTCTCTCATTAAAAGGGATAAGTTCGCAAATTTAATAAAATATAGGTGAGATTCATTTATCTGTGTGCTTAGAATTTGGGGTTTGTGGCTAAGGATCATAGATTATTCTTCATTACACAATCAAAATTATAAAATCATTTAGCTTTCTGATAAAGATTTTCTAGACTTTTCCCAGTTTCTGGATGGAGTTAAGGAGTAAAATATATTTGAAAAATAATGCAAGTAGGAATAAAAAGATAGAAGTTTCTATTCCTTTTCAGTAGAAACCAAGGAAGAGAACTAAGTGTCTTACTCCAATTTCAGATGCAACATATAGTAATTGGTTCACTGGTAATTACTATAGAATTCTATTTGCCAGATCTGTAGAACAGTGGTTAACTTTAAAAGACAGCTGGAAGAACAGATTCCATACGAAGCAGTGCAGTGTGGTGGAAAGAACATTTTATTTGTAGTCAGGTGCATCGATCCCTAGTTTTGCCTGTGTAGCCTTGGATAAGCCCTTTGATATGTCTGGGCCTTTCTTTCCCATTTGTAAAGTGAAAGATTACATTGGATGATCCCTATGGAAGTTTCATAGAAAAATTCCATAAATGTATCCCTGAAGGAAAGGGAGCTATTGGTGAGAGAACCCCTACAGGAAAACGCATGAAGGCAATATATTCCCTAACTTAGATCTGACATCTAAATAATATGACGTTAAAAAAAGAGTTTGCCGGGGAAGGGTATAGCTCAAGTGGTATGTTTAGCATGCATGAGGTCCTGGGTTCAATCCCCAGTACCTCCTCTGAAAATAAATAAGTAAATAAACCTAAATTACCTCTCTCCCCACTAAGAAAAAAATTTAAAAAAAGTTTGCCTATTGTCCTTGAGGTAAGTCCTCAAAAGAGGAAGTATTTTCCTCTTAAATTCTTTTCTTCACAGAGTTCCTCAAGCTTCTTAGATTGTACATTAAGAACTTAAAATAGCCTATACTCATTTTTGTATTTATACTTTGGCTGGCAAGAAGATGCATGTTATTTGTTCACTGTTAGTACCAAACTTTTGTTAAAATGCTGATTATTAGTGCTGAGCTGTGGTCCTTAGGGTAAACTCATCTGCAACAAAATATCCAGCTTTGTGACTAGAATAAATTGTTATGTAGTGAGAAAATGACCATGGGAGGACTCCCACAGTGATACTGTAAAAAAAAAAAAGTTTACAATTTTAAGCTATAAATACCTGGCTACCAAGGGGGCAATTAGTTAAATAAATTTAAATGTATTTATGCATTTGTTAGGGTGATACCATGCTGGTACATTTTTTTTTTTTTTACTGGCTAAACATTTTCTAATTTAAGATGGAGGCAAAGCAAGAATCCTGCTGCAATGTCACAGTGTATAATTATTGGACAGCCAGCAGCAATTTTTAAAGCAAATTTCACACTTATGTCTGAGACTAGTGTCATACATTGCTAGTTTGAATTAGTTTGTCAAAGTTATTTATATATTAGACACTTTAAGTTAATGAGACATACCATTCAATTAATAAATTAGGCCTGGAAATTTATGTTTGTGAAGGTGGTAGAGCTACAAATAGGTGTGTTAAACAAAGATGAAGTACCCAGATTTTTATTTTACTTTGTGACAAGTCACTTGTAAATTGTCTTCTCCCTTTTATGTTTATGTTTTGTTTTGTTTTATTTTATTAGGAACTGAAGCTTAGCTTTCAATATCCACTGGAAAACAAGTAACATGATTTGGGCTTAGCTTCCCCATGAGAACTTCCCTGTTACCTCCTGCTTCTCACCCTAACCCAAGTCAGTTCCATCCGTGTCTCCCATGCCAGTTCCTTCCTTCTCACCTTGTGACTCCTTTCTCATAGCAACTTTCAAGTGAACACTTGACTGGGGGCTTTATGGTTGCCAGAGGGATATCCCCTTGTATATCTCAGTAGTATAAGAAGGGACAAATGGCATGGATAATCCTAGTATTTCTGCTGTTTACTATGTGATGTTATGTATATTTTCCCTTCTTAAAGAGTACTGTAGACAAGACAGTGGTGGGCTGATTGTCAAGAGTCCAAGCAGAAAATGAAGCTATGGCGGCAGCACAGGAAGAACTTAGACAAGATGCATGGCCAGGGGGCAGAGATCTGGACAAAGTAAGATTGTAATAGAAGTGAAGATAAAGGCTTATTTAGAAGCAAGATCTACGCACAAGGAAGCCTGGGCAGTGGATGGCAGGCAGAATCTGTATGGAAATAAGGAAAAGCAAACTCCAGCCAGGCGTTTCCAGTCAGCACCATGGACAGCTCCCAGCGCCGCCTCTGAGCTTAGGTGGGTGCACTGAGAGCTGCCTCTGGCAGCACAGGTATGGACAGTGGTAGTTCTTGGCCCAGTGACTACAGGCTGGCTCACATGCAAGTAACAGTACCACACTCTGAAGTGGGTTTGAAGTTGATTATAATAGGCGAATACTTCTTTATGTACTTTGGAAGTACAATAGTCAGCATACTGTAACTCATACATAGCTTACAGTTTTGAGGATGAGCAACTAAGCTTGACCTCAAGGACTGGAAAGGTATGATAATATCTTGCAGACCTCTGTGGGAATTGGGAAGCAGTAAGTCATGATGGTTAAGAGTGCAGATATTTCTGGCTTTGAATATCATCTCTACCTCCAGTTATCTGAGCTGCTTAACCTTTCCAAGACACAGTGTCTACACCATGAACATACCCCATTTATAACTCATGGGTGATAATAATAGAACTGACACTGGAATGTTGTTGAGAAGATAAAATGTTAGTGTTTATTACTACAACAACAACAATTGTAGTAGTGTATTGTAATTATGACACAAATACAATCCTACTTACTCCATCAGACTTTCCAGAATTGGCCACACCATCACATTGGCCTGAGGATTCTAGTGAATGTTTTAAGTATTCAAGGCTTATTTATATGAAAGGCTTTGTAGAAGTATAATACTACTCATGTCAGAGAAGTGTGGTGAAGCCTCTATGCTTTGTCCTGTGTGAAAACCACTGTTAAAATATTTTATAATACAAATTTAAAAATGCTTTATAATACACATTAAAAATAAGAACTGCAAGTCTAGGGGTATAAATATGCCTGGATCTTTGACCAAAGGGAAGATTGGCAGTTTCAACTTAGAGATGTGTACAGTAGTCTCAGATTCACTTCTTTTAGCCTTGATTTCTTCTTAATTGTGTAAAGAAATACCTTCAGTGACTCTGCTTGAGTCTGCTGTGCAGTAATGAAGTAAAAGTATTTGGATGAGCTGGGTGGAAATAGTAACAAGCTTGCTATGAAAACTCATAATTAAAGTAAGCAATTGTGTGTGACTATGGTGTTTGTGTGTGTGTGAGAGATCATTCCCTTCTTTTGCTAATAAGGCATAATTCACTGATGTTATTTTGAGTGCCTACAATACACAGCCTATTGGTGCAAATAGGCCAGAATATGGTGCAGCGAAGAATGATTAGGTTTGTTTTGGAACCAGAATAACTTAAGTTTAAATTTCAAAACAGAAGCTTACTTCACCTTGGGCAAGTCACTGAACTTCCTTGAACCTCTCTGATCCCTTCTCAATAAAATACAGATAATATTTATTTTGAGAGTTGTTAATGAATATTAGAAGTGGTGCATAGTAGGAATTCAACAAGTGGCAGCTATCATTATTTTCATTAAATTAAATCACCAGTTTAGCCAGTCCTTTGCACAAAATTTGTTTATATTAAAAAATTCTCTTCTGTTGTGATTTTTGCCAAAGATTAAAATAATTCTTTAAAAGAGACCATCTTTAATAATGGTTTAAACTTTAAAAATTAAATTGTGTTGAGTTTATCTAATTTAAATATGTTAAAGTGCACATTTTCCTTCTTTTTCAGTGTTTTTAACTGAAATTTTTAGTTGCTTTCAGACATTTCCATAGACAATGTTCTCACTCCATTGGTTTTCCAGATCACGTGACACCACATGTTTGTATGTTGTAACTGAAAAGTCTACATGGCTGTTGAATTTAAACAGACTGTTCTTTCCATTAGCTTTTACATTTTCTGTATTATTATGTTTAAAGTGAACTTCTCCATCACAGAGAAAACATATTTTCCTTGGTAGGATGAATCACTGTTGACTGATTCATCTCCCTTTCTGGGCGGAAGCTTGGTCTAGTGGGTTCAAGCTGTGATGTGAGTCAGCTGTTCTGGTTCCATTCCTCTTTTGGCTTTTGAATAGTTGGTTAAGTCCCTTGTCCAGTGGAGATGCGTCTCCCTATGTATACCTCACAGGGGGACTGTCAGAAGTGATGAATTTTCGCATGGGAGAGTGGGAAATGGGATGATGGGGAAAAGTGAAAAACCACCAGCCCTCATTTAAAGCAACATGTTTGCTATTCACCTTTTCCCATCGATCAGCGTTGACCTCAGGGATTTAGTGGTAAAGCAGCAGTGTTGAATTTTGGGACTTCAACTGCAGATCAGAGGAGGTAATGACCTATATAACCCTTTCCAGCAGTGACACTGAAGTGACTTAATAAGCAATTAGGATTGATTGCTAATCTGAAGACAGGAGATCTGTTAAAGCTTTTATTACAGTGATGTTTTCCTTTTAAACATCATTTAACTGAAGATTTTCTCAGTGTGGTTTTATTCTCTGACAGAAGGGGTACACAGGGATAATAGCAAATGTATTGTTAGCTTTATGTTACTCAGTAAGCTTTAAGTCCAAACAAGATGTTACATTTAGCATGTACAGTAAGAAGATCTTTAAAGCATGCTGAAGTGCTATCATGTCATTATACAGCCATTTACAAAAGAATCCACGAAAGAGATGTTTTTACAGATACATCAGTAGAATTATAAATTTAGCATTAGAAAAGCTAGCCATCTAGTTATTAAATAAAGATACGGCCAGGCCCTCTTTTAAGTTTTCTGATTTGATACGCTGTTTACTTAAATGTATAGGCAAAGTAGTAAAGTTAGTGTCATACTATTTACTTTTCCTCCAATTCTGGCTCCTTGGATGTAAAAACGAACATGTTTTTCTCATGTTTTTCCTGTCTGTGCAGTTGGTGGGGAGAACTTTCCTTAGAACTTTGAATTTTTACTGTCTTAGTTTGGATTCATCCGGAAGGAGAGCCTAAGACAAAGACTTGAATGCAGGTAGTTTGTTTGGAAGGTGGTTCCAGTGAATAGTGGAATGAGGAAGAGACAGAGAAGAGAAGGAAGCCCATAGTGTGTTATCAAGCAAGCTACAGCAGTGTGCGACTGCAGCCCAGTCTTACCGAGGATCTCTGGGATAATACGCCTCAGAGTCACCCTCACAGAGGGGCAAGGAAGCCGAGGTGTTTGTCTTCATCCAGCAGTGGATGAGGGCTGCTCTCTGGGACATTAACTCTTATAGCTTGCTCAAGGACAGGTGGAGATGCTCTCATGGCTAGAAAAAGCTTGCAGGCAAGGAGACACAGGTGTTCCTAGTAAGCAGTCTTCAACATGTGGCTTGGTGCCAGGGGGACACGAGCAGGTGTGGGCATTCTTTCCCACATACTCTTTCCATTATAGTTATTTTTTCTGGCAGAAATTTCTCCCACGTCTCTGGCAATACCTCTGTCTTGCTTCCTCCTTTGGAAGTATTGCCATATTAGCTTCTTAGTCTCTTCTGAAAAATTGTGGCAAAATATACACAAAATTTACCATATTAAACATTTTTAAGTGTATATTCAGTGACATTAGGTACATTCACATTGTTGTGCACCCATCCCCACCATCCACCTCTAGAAGTTTTTCATCTCTCCAAATTGAAACTCTGTACCCATTAAACAAGAACTCCTTATTTTCCCCTCCCTTCAGCCCCTGCCAGCCAGTATGCTAATTTCTCTCTATGAATTTGACAATTCTAGGTACTTGGTATAAATAGAATCATACAATATTTGTCATTTTGTGTCTGCCTTATTTCACTTAGCATAATGTCTTCAAGGTTCATCCATCTTGTAGCATATACCAAATTTTATTCTATTCTAAGATTGAATAATATTCCATTGTGTGTATAGACCACATTTTATCTGTTCATTTGCTGATGGATATTTGGGTTGTTTTCACCTTTGGCTGTTGTGAATAATGCTATGAACACTGGTGTACAAATATCTGTTCAAATCTCCATTATCAGTTCTTTTGTCTAGATACCTAGAAGTATAATTGATGAATCATATGGTAATTGTATGTTAATTTTTAGGAATCTCCATACTGTTTTCCACAGCAGCTGAGCCATTTTCTGTTCCCACCACTGTACAGTGGTGCTAAATTTTCCACATCCTTGACAACATTTGTTATTTTATACATTAAAAAAAAAATAGCCATCCTAGTGGGTGTGAAGTATTATTCTCTCTTATAATGTACTTTAACCTAAATTTATCTCTGTTCTTTGAACATCTTTGGTGCAGAGTACAGCACACTTTAAAATATTTATGTAAAATTTAATTGACCTAAAATATTCTTTAAACACTTTTTCTGTCATAAATTGATACATTATCATTATAGACAATTTAGAAAATATTAAAATATATGAACCGAATACTAAAATTTACCTGTAGTCTTATGAATTAAGTATAATTGATGAAAAAGGTAATTTATTTAATAATTTATTCAAGAAGTATTTGTATGATGGTGATTTTTAAATCTTGGATTCCATAGCCAGGCAGTCTTGGAGTTAAATCCTGACTCAGTATCTGTTTCACTTGGAGGAGTTACATGACTTCTCAAACCCTCAATTTCTCTACCCATAAAGATGGGGATAACAACAATAATTTAAGATTGTTGTGGGGAATATGTTTTCATCATGCAGTGGTGTACTATCGAACAAATCACTACAAAATGCTACAAAAAATTACCTAAGGCCTGGAATTGTCTTATAGTCTAATGGAGAAAGAGACATTAATAAAGAAATCACTGCAATAAATACATAATTGCAAACCAAGTAAAGTTCTGGGAAGAAATAAACACACAGTTCTAAGATAGCTTATTTAAAAAAAAAAAACAAACCTGACCCATAGTCAGCGGTCTCAGAAGTCTTCCTTAGGCAGTGATGTTTGGAGGCATGTAAAAATTGAAGAGTGTGGAGTATAATCTGTAAAAATCAAATTACTATGTTGTATGCCTGAAACTGATATAATATTATAGGTCAACTGTACTTTGTTAAAAAAAAAAAACAAACAAGAGGAGTTAACTGGACAGATACTGGAAGGGTTGTCATGAAGGAGTATTGTAGACAGAGGGAACAGTTACGATGGAGAAAAGAAGATACAATGGGAATATAGAAAAATAGCACGAAAGTCAAGATTGGAGAGTCAGAAAATGATGTATAGAAGGGCAGATATTGATGCAGTTTTTGAAGAAGAAAGATTTTGCTGGGTAGAAATTGGAGGAAGGCAGACGTACACTTCAGGCAGGAGGAGCATTTCAGAGGCCTTATTCAAACTCTTCAGAAGTCAGCTGATCACTTGGTGTACTGGGAGCCTAAACTGGGAAGAAGGTAGCAGTGGTAGGTTAGGATGGAGAGGTAAGCAGAAGCCAGATGATGAAGGATGTCAGAGCTGTGCAGAATCTAGACTTTTACCTGTGAGCAATGGGGAAATTTTGAAGGAGTCATGGAAGAATGCTGCCAGATTTGCACTTTTGAAATGTGAGAAATGGATTGGGAGTTGAGGTGAAGTTGGAAACCGGGAAACAAACTAGGGGGATAGGGCAATTATTTGATAGCACCTTCAGGAGATGATGATGACTTGGATTGGAGCTATGCCTGTGGGATGAGCAGGATGAAGAGTTGTGAGAGATGAAGTGTGAGCATAGCACTTAGTGACCTGCAGATATGGAGGATGAAGGAGAGAAATGTAGAATAACCTAAGCTTTCTGGCTTGTGGCGATTGGAAAGATTGGAAATAGGAAGTAAGTGGGGCCTTTCCCTCCTCCTTTTGTTGAATGTAGAAGAGGAAATGGAGACGTAGGATTTCAGTTCAGATATGTTGGCTGTAAGGTGGTTGAAGGGCATATATGAGCTTGGAGGTATTAATCTTCTGGGCTAGAAATACAAATCTTAGAGAGATGAACATATACATGGCAGTCAGAGCCATGAAATGACCCCCCTGCCCCCACTGATGTCGTCGTCTTCTCCTCTTAAGGCTTTATACTCTGTGTTTCAGCTTGAAAGTCACTTCTGGGAGAGGATTTCCCTCCTCCCCAAGTAAGTGAGGTGCTCTCCTCTCACTATCTGGAGCCTGTTAACCTTAAACATTCTCCTTAAATGCTTGACTTCCTGGCATGATCAGTGAGGGCATGGACTGTGCCCATCTCATTCCGTTCTGCGTAGCTAGTGTCTACCTGGATGCCCTGCACTTGGGAGGCACTTAAGTAATATATGTTGATTGAATAGACAAATAAAGAAGATTGTCCAGGAAAAATGAGTACAATGAGAAGGAAAAGTCAGTGTGAAATTGAGAGAGATCGAGATCGAGATTGAGATAAATACGATGAGCATTTGAAGGGCCAATTATCGATCTTGACTATTAACATTTGTTACATTTCCTTGTCTTTTTTTCAGTATATATTTAAAAAAAATTTAACATGGTTATCATTCCAGATATAAAACATTTATTTTTTACCACTTAACAATTTAACATAAGAATTTTCCTCATTATTGAGATGTCTTTATTGTTTACGTAGGCTTTATTTCATTTTTAGTAGTAAGGTAGTAAGTTTGTAGGCACTCACTTGCTGTATAGCAGTGCATTTGATTCATGCAGGAATGGTTTCAGAATTTCTACCTCCTGGTTCTTATGCATTTGTTCATTCATACATGCATACAGTCATTTAACAATATGAGATTATATATAATATTTAGATATTGACCTCACAGAGCTCATTGTAGAATGGGGGAGACAAACATGCACACAATTAATTACAAAAGAGAATAATAAATACTCTTAAGAGGTCTATGCTAAATACCATGAGTCTACAGTGAGGGAGCTCCCTACAGATACTAAAGTTAAATAAATGCCTGCTTCATGATGATATTTTAAATTAAATGGAGTTGTGGTGTCTTCTTAATTTTACATAACATACACATTCTGTTTTTGAATATTTATTTTTAAGCTTTAGATCATAAGTTTGCTTATTTCTGTGCTTAGAGGGAAGGGAAACTGGCTTTTATTAATTACTTGTTATGCACCTGGCTCTGTACTAGGTGAAATTATTCATATCATTTACTTTAATCTTCATTATTTCCTTCAAACTAGCTATGGTTAGCCTTACTTGACAGAAGAGGAAATTGAGGCTCAGCTAAGTTAAATTATCTCCCCTTGATCACATGAGTCATAAGTAAGGTATTCAAATTAAGGTCTGCCTAATACCAAAGACCTTGTGCATTTATTCTAAACATGTAACTCAGTCTGATTCTTAAAGAAAACTAGGACTTGAAAAGAGACTTTGGTATATGTGGAACAATATTTATGTATCATATTTTACATATAATACTTTAATGTTAAAGTATCCAATTAAGTTATTTGATTTTTATGGTAATATGGAAATGCTATGACACAGAAAATTACATTTATAGATAACCTCATACTTTTTTTTTTACCAATTATTTTACCTTCTTCCCCTCCTCTCCTATTAAGACTTTTCCCAAATCTATTAAATAGGAGAAAAACAGCTGATTTGAGTTCCAATTCTCTTAAATGCCTTGTGGTAGCAGTAGTGATAGACAGTGAATCCCCCTAAATAATTACTGGTCAAAGAAAGAACGTGGCAATACTTGAGTAGTGATGTTTGGTTGTTTTCCTTACGTACATTTAATCTTCGCAACCAGGGCAGCATTTCTCAGGCAGTGGTCTACTCTCCCTTGCTCCCTCCCTCTTTCACTCTCTTTCTTCCTTTCTCCTCTGCAGCCTCTTACCAAAGTGCTGGGTATAGAGTAAAGTCTTGATAAATAAATGTATTCAACTGACAGGAGCAGGAGCCAGGGACTGAGCTGATCTCACACTAGCATGTCAGCTGCTGAATAATAGAGTGTGGCCTGTGTGATTAATGTTCTTATGTATTCAGATTGTGTTAGCAATATCCTCCCTGCCATCTTTCCACCCATGTCCCTCATCCCTTAGCCATGCATTTGTAGAAAGGTGTTCTGTAAAGTGTGCTTGTTAGTAAAATAAGCCAGAGGAGGAATGTGCTGGGATGAAGGTGTTAGGGAGTTATTTATTTGAAAATATTTAAACAATTCATGTAGATATTCTGCTTTATATGCATACACAGACTGTGGATACAGCCAATCAACAGTTTCTTAGCAGCAACAGCTGAGACCAGAAAATGATATATATTCATGAGATGGTGACTTTGCCACACACCCCAGGGCTAGTCTTTTTTTTTTTTTTTTTAATGTTTCTTAGGAATGAAACCCAAAGTAGTTAAAAAATGTCTCTATTCAAGGTTATAAATGATGTTTCATTTCAAAAAAAAGTGCATTGTATAAAGCTACAAGCAATGATTCCTGTTACCTAAAATATCACAGCTGAAAAAAGAACTAGAGGAAATTGTAAGTCACTGTTCTTTAGTTACCAGGAAGAGAGACAAAACATTTCTTGGATGGGGTCTTCTTTTTTTAAAACCACTTTATTGAGGTATGGTTGGCATGCAAAAAGCCATGTGTATTTAACGTATCCAACTTGAGTTTTGGAATGAGTATATACCCATGAAACCTCAACACCATCAGGCCATAAACATATCCGTCACCTCCCTTTATTATTATCATTTGTGTGCGTGTGTGTGTGTGTGTGTGTGTGTGTGTATGTCAAGAACACTAACATAAGATCTACCATCTTTGCAAATTTTAATCTTCCATCTTTTCATACCCAGGAGGTGGGAACAGAGGTAGAATCAGTTAGGATTACTCGGTTTTTACATGCGTATCAATACGGAAAGGATACTGTTGGTCAGGTCTCCTTAGATTTAGCTGCAATAGGTACAACAATACTTAACAAGATGCTTAAGACAGTACCTTCTAGCAAAAGGGATTGTAAGAGAATTACTTGATTCACACAATTTGTGGGGCAGTATAACTAATAACTTACAAAGCAGACATAGCTGTCTACCTGTCTTTTGCTTACATTGTGTGCTTTTTAGACCATCAAAACCTTTTTTTTTTGGTATGGAAAGTTGGCATCTCTTCACTGGCCAGAAGTAGCCAGTCATCCTTAATGTAGCATATGTTGTTCTGTTGGCTCAGTTCTCTAGGGTCCTCCTTTATCCTGATTTCTTGATCCATTCCACAATGTTTCCATCTCCTCCTTCAGAAACTCTGTTGGCCTTTAGAGCATTGAGGTTCCTGTTGCTGGGCAAATTGTAGGGCGTTTAATGTTCTCACTGTAGACCCTTGTGGGTCAAAGCGAGGGCTTTGTTGATTGTTAAGGACTTCATCCTTCTGGTTTTATTGGAAGGGCTGTCCCTGTCCTTGTCCTTGCTGATGGCTTTACCCTCAGCCACCTGCTCTCCTCTTTCTATTCATCTGGTGGAATGGGAGAGGTAATAATTCTTATGGAAAACCAAATCACCTTTGGCAGGGAGAGCTTTGCTGGAAGTATCACATGGAGGACTTAACTCCTTCAGGAAATACGTCTGATGTAGCCTGGTACCTGGGAACCGACAATGTTTCTTTACTTTGAAGAAATTCGTAGCCACAGCTATGATACACTACTAAAATCAAAGGGCCTTTGGTCATCATTTTATTTTAAGCAGTAACAGTCAGTTCCTAACTACCATGTATGAGTTACCCTTTCTATTCAAATGTGTCTTATTTAATCCTGTTTATTCATTCAATTTTAGGATTACAGTTCTAAAGGATTCCTTTTTTTTTTTTGGTGGCTCCTAGCTCTTTTTGCAACTTCACTGTTCAAGTCAATATTGGACAGAGATGGATGCCTGACCCAAAGCTGCTCAATGCATTTACTTACTAATGAACACCCATATTCTTTTTCTGGGAATCTGACTGATGAGAGAAACAGAGCAGTCATTTGCCAGTTGTCTGTGGATCCATATATGGCCATGAAAACATCAGGCCAGTGGCCATGTTGGAAATTTGATAGACTTGAATTTGGCTAAACTCCAACTCTTAAACAATCATATGACCAACAGTCTGGTATGATGATTAGTACAATTAAGGGAGTCATTTCTGTGCTAGAAAGTGGGGAACAGAAAACAAGAATAAATATCTCCTCACATTTGCTAATATTTGAGAATTTGCTATATTATTATCATGCCTCACTCTCTCTGACTTTTCTTTCCTCTGTTAACAGTTGTGAGTCTAAGCAGCTAAAATTATTCAGGCAAGTAATCTTAGTTATCTAGATGCAAGAAACATGTACTCATTCCTAGAAAAATTATAAACAGGTCTCAAGGTAGGCTAGTTTTGGAATATGCTTAGAAAGAAATTGGATTTGTGGTGGTAGCTAGACATGGCATTGTCAGGCAGTTTTGCTAAGCTCATCTACTGCGCAAGAGAAATGAGCTGCAAGACAGTGAATAAGTTCTTGGAGTCCTTGAGAGAGCAAGAGGTGGTCCTTTGGAAAAGGGAGCACCAGGCCAGTTTGGAAGAACGTCATGGGTTAATCACCACTTTTTAAAAAAAATTCCGTATCTACATAGGTGGTGATATTGGCTTTCTCTTCCTCAGAGCAGAAGGTAAACTCCATAGGAGAAGGAGGACTTTATTCCTCTAAAATCACGAAGACTTTATTCCTGGAGGCTTTGAACATAAGTATGGTTAAATTAAGTAGAGGCAATAAAACTGAAGTCAATTGTGGCAGTGTGAATGGGTAGAAGTATCTAGTCTACAGGGTAAAATAATGACTACCAGGATTTGAAGATGATATTAGGCAACTTAAGATGATTTCTATCCTTACAGTCAATATGCAATGCAAGTATTGGTATTTCTATTTTACAGACCAGGAAATTAATACTTAGAGAGATTGTCTCATTATTTACTAGTAAGTGAAATGAAAACCTAGGCATTTTGATTCCAGTGACAATCCTAAAAGAATCTTGCCTTGTTGGACTCTGGAGGATTTCTTCTACTTTTCAGTAAAATGCAGAACAGAGAATAGGTCATCTACATTTAAGTTTTAGACAAATGAAAAAGTGACTGCATCCTTAGATATATCCTAAAACAAACAATAGTAAAAAAAAAAAATCCAACCAACAACGTATGGATTTAACAGGCATGGCTTCCTGGCGAATGTCACACAACTATCTGGGGGTATGAAATGGAGATACTTCATACTTAAATGCTCCCCACTACATGTGGTTTCCTTAGAGATCTCATTTATTATTCTGGGCCAAAGAGCACATGTCCAAAGTAGGAAGAACCTAGGGAGCCAGACAGTATCTCAGACCTCTCTCTGATTTGCCTCTGCCTCTTAATTGTATCTCCTGCAAACTGTGAGTGATTGTTTGATTACATGGCAAAAGGGAATTGAGACTGAAGATACAATAGAGTTTGCTAATCTTCTGACCTTAAAATAGGGAGATTATTCTCCATCCAGGTGAGCCCAATCACAAGGAGCCTTAAATGTGGAAGTGGGAGGCAGCAGAGCCAGTGTCAGAGTGACACAGATTTGACCAGTCATTGCTGGCTTAGAAGATGGACATGGCTACAAGCCAAGGAATGCAGGGCATTTCTAGAAGCTGGAAAAGGCAAGGAAATGGACTCTTCTAGAATTTCCAAAAGGAATGCAGCCTTGACAACATCTTATTTTAGTCCAGTGAGATCCGACTCCAACCTCCAGAACTGCAAGATAAATTGGTGTTCTTTTAAGCGGCTAAATTTGTGGTAATTTGTCACAACAGCAATAGAAAACTAGTCCAATAAGATATATCCTGTGTATCTCCATTTGTAGGATTACTTGCCCTGGCAGACTTAACTGTTCGGTGGCACAGTCTGCATTTAAACCCAGGTTCTTCTGACTCTGAAGTCTTTGCTCTTCTGTTCTGTTTCAGGAGCTCTGCTCTTACTAAAGGATGCCCCTGTGCAATTTTCTCTTGGATGATAGCTACAGTTTCTGGTTTTCTGTTTCTATTTATAACTTTTTTCTGTTTGCTTCCCAGTGGGAGAGATTGTTACCACCCACTGTCATGCCTAGTAGAGAGTTTTCCCCAGGTTTTTGGATGGGACTAGAAAAGTAAAATTAAGGTCACTCTGAATATTAATTTTGAGCTGTTGGGGTAAGAGTGATTCTGACTTAGAAGTCATATAAATTAAAAATATTTGCAGGTCTTTGAGAAAGAAAAATTTCTTACCTGCCTTAATCAAAGGTAAACTTAAGTTATAAAGACATACTAGTTTTTGTCTCTTCAACAAGTGGTGCTGGGAAAACTGGACAGCTCAGTGTAAAAGGATGAAATTAGAATATTCTCTAACACCATATACAAAAATAAATTCAAAATGGATTGAAGACTTAAATGTAGAGTATCCTAATTGGGTACTCTAAAAGTTCTAGAGAAAAACATAGACAGAACAATCTTTGACATAAATTACAGCACTATTTGTTTGGATCTGTTTCCTAGAGTAATGGAAATAAAAGCAAAAATAAGCAAAATGGGACCTAATTAAACTTGAAAGCTTTTGCACAGGAAAGGAAACGATAAACAAAACAAAAGACAACCTACAGAATGCAAGAAAATATTTGCAAATGATGCTACTGACAGGAGATTAATTTCCAAAATACACAAACAGCTCATACAGCTTAGTATAAATAAAAAGCCCAAACAACCCAATCAAGAAATAGACAGAAAACCTAAATAGACATTCCTGCAAAGAAGCCATATAGATGGCCAACAGGCACATGAAAAATGCTCAATATCACTAATTATTAGGGAAATGCAAATCAAAACTACAATGAGGTATCACCTCAAACCTGTCAAAATGACCATCATTAAAACGTTTACAAATAAATATGCTGGAGAGGGTATGGAGAAAAAGGAACCCTCCTGCACTGCCAGTGGGAATGTAAATTATGCAGCCACTATGGAGAACAGTATGGAGGTTCCTTAAAAAACTAAAAATAGAGTTACTGTACCGATCCAGCAATCCCAATCCTGGGCATATATCCAGAGAAAACTCCAACTTGAAAAGACACATGCACCCCAACGTTCATAGCAGCACTGTTTGCAATAGCCAAGACATGGAAGCAATCTAAATGTCAATCAACAGATGACTGGATAAAGAAGATGTGATGTATGTACATACACACACACACCATGGGGTATTACTTAGCCATAAAAAAGAATGAAATAATGCCATTTGCAGCAATATAGATGGACCTAGAGATTATCATATTAAGTGAAGTAAGTCAGACAAAGACAAATATATGATATCACTTAAATATGGAATCTAAAAAAAGATATAAATGAACTTATTTAAAAACTGGAAATAGACTCAGACATAGAAAACAAACTATGATTACCAAAGAGGAAAGGAATAGGGGGTGGATAAATTAGGAGTTTAAGATTAACATATACACACTACTATATATAAAATAGATAAACAATAAGGACCTACTGTATAGCACAGGAAACTATACTGAATATCTTATAATAACCTATAATGGGAAAGAATCTGAAAAAGATTATATATATATGTATAACTGAATCAATTTCCCAAACACCTGAAACTAACATAACATTGTAAACAAATACATTTCAATAAAAATAAATAAGTAAATAAACAAAAATTACTAGCTTAGTATATAGCATGGCTTTAGATGGTATCTTATGTCCAGAAAAATTTAAGTGTTTATGAGATTAGATAAGATGCATTTGGAGTCAGAAAAAGCTTTTGTGTAAATTCAAGCTTCTTTTTATTTGTGAGATCCTGGAATAATTATCTCTGAGATATAGTTTCCTGAGTTTTAAAATGGGAATAACATACCTATGTAAGGTTGAAACGAGAATTCATGTGGAGCACAATGTAATCCATAAAATACTATACAGGTATAAGGTGTAATAATTATTATTGTTACGGGATTTGAGGGAGAATGTATGAGTCTATTTGAATGCAGTTCACTTGCTGTACGAAAGCTTTAGCTGATTATTATACCCCTTAAGGAGTTACTCCTGTCAGTTTTGTTGGTACAATTACTGGCTGATCAAGAAAAAATGATAAATCAGTTAATATAATACACATTATTATTATCTTTCCCAAACTAATTTAGAGCACAGTGGTCCCTCAGTGTTCAGAACTCCTTCACAAACTTGACTACGTGTCAGAGTCACAGGAGGGAATTAAAAGAAAAAATATCCTGGGCTCCATGCGGAGATACTCTCTATTTTTAAAAATAAATTCCTTGTGATTCTGATTACTACTGAGGTTTGGATACCACTGGTATATGGCAGTCTTTTGGTAGTGAGTCGCGTTATTTAACTTGTTTTGATAGGTAATTTTTACTTTTTCAGTTACATTGTGAGCTGTGTATTTCCACAGAAGTGGCTTGCATTGAGCATTATTTCTGATGATGTTTACACAGGGAAAAGTACTGGATTACTCACAGACCGCAAGTAGCGGTTTGCACTTCAATTATTTGGAGAGATAATAGCAAGTTTTAAATTATTCATAACACATGCTTAGAACACTTAGAACTTGAAGAAATTGTAGAAATTATGTTCTTGAACTTCTATTTCTTTTTCCCCAAGATAAAGAAACTTAGGCCAAGGGAAGTTAAAAAAGGTCCTTTTAAGTTGACTATACTAACCATCTTAGACTGGAAGTCCCAGACTGTGCCTTTTTCCTCTATTTATGGTAGTTGTAGAGATAGAATTGAAACTCATTCAAATCCCTAATCTTAGTAGGAATTCAGTGTTCTCTCTTTTAGTAGAGTTCTTAATAAGTGGAAAAATGCACAATAAATTAATTTGTAGCCTAGAATTATAATTACATATAGCATATAATTATATATCATATGTAATTATAACCATTAATTACAGACTATAATTAAAAATTTTTCCCCTTGAATATTGTATAGTGGATGTGTTATGCAAGCGTCTATGAAATTCCAGAAGTAAAGGAGAAACCATCTAAATCAACAGGAGTATTTGTACCCTCAGTTGTTTTTATGTTGCTTTTTCTGCTCTCTGGTATGTTACCCAGCATAGAAATTAGTGCAGTATTAACCTGCTCCAGCATTGTTGATGGGACTGATTTAATCGCAAGTGAACAAATTGGGCATTAAAATGCATAGTAAAGTCATATACAGAAGCAAAAGAAAATTTCAACCTTACTAAATAATACATTCTGCCTTAGTCTGTTCCAGCTGCTATAACAAAAATACCATAGACTAGGTGGCTTACATAACCAATATTTAGTTCTCAAAGTTCTGGAGGCTGGGAAGTCCAAAATGAAGGTGTTGGTAGATCTGTTACCTGGTGAGGGCCGGCTCCTGATCACAGTCCACTGCCTTCTCTGTGTCCTCACCTGGCAGGAGGCACAGAGGAGCTCTCTGGGGTCTCTCATGAGGACACCAATCCCATTACTGAGGGCTCCACCTTCATGATCTGATCATCTCCCAGAGGCGCCCACCTCGAAATTCAATCACACTGGGAGTTAGATTTCAACATATGAAGCTGGGGGTGGTGATGGGGACATACAAGCACTCAGTCTATGTAACACTCAAATAATTTGGGGTCTTATTTGAAGGGTTTGTTAGTCAGTAACTAATGAGAGCTTGAAGTTGTAGTTCTTGTCCACTGGAGTGTCTATAAAAGCACATTTTAATAACTTTACCTGTCAGCTCTTTGGTATCAGAACAATCTATTAGAAAAAAGAGGATAAGGAATTATGTTGAAGTTGCTTTTTCACACCAAGTATATTGTTTTACCTTACCCGGTATATTTATTTAATGTGGCTCAACACTGTTTACATTACATTAATAAGCATTGTGTCTTTAAAGAAAAGCTAGTAGTCAGTATAGCATAGTTAGTAATAACATAGTTTCTGGTGCCAGGTTATGCTTGGCTTAAAAATCCCAGTTCTGCTGTATTTTAGCTGTTTGCCCTTGGGCAAATTTCTCAAGTTCTCTGTGCCTCCGTTTTATCATCCATGAAATGGAGGTAATAGTAGTCTTTATGTTATACCAATGTTATAGAGGTGCAAGGAGATAATATAGGAGAAGCATTTAGAGTAGGGCCAATAGAAATATGCTGAATGAATATTGGCTATTTTTATTATGCTTATTTGGGGTTGCTTGTGAATTTGTTGGGGGAAGAGAAGACTGGACTAAAGTTGCCAATTATCCCCTTCTTGCTGCTGTCTGTGCCAAAATGAAGAGCAAAATTTGTAGGGTGGCCCATGGGAAAAATTTGGGACTGGATATGGAAAACAAAACTGAGTTTTTTGATTTAGGTGAAAGTAGGAGTGAGGAAGGAAGTGAAGACAAACTAGGAACAAGATGAGTGTAGTCTAATCTGGGTTAAGGACATTAATTGGGGTGAATTTTCTGGATAGATTCTTCAATATTAATTGATAGCAAATTACTGTGAATATAATTTAAAAGTTTCTCATTATTGGGAGGGCTCTTCCCTCTGATATGCAATGCATTGCATATGCCGTGGTAAGGAAATTGATATTTTTTTTTTGCAGAAAGAATTTGAGATTGCATACACAGCCAAGCTGTAGAAATTTATGTTTGAGATATGGATATGTTAAAGGGAAAAGCTATGATGGGCTTTTGGTAATGTGGTTTTAATTATTGTAATCGTTGAAGAAACATCTGTTAAGTGGAATGTCTTTTTTTTCCCCTTTTCTTCTCTTTTTTTGCCCTTGAAGTATATAATTCAACTGAGGTTTTCTTTATCTGCTACTAACTCTCATGGTTCTTTTCTAGTGAGACAAATTAGACATGCGTGTTTATCCTAAAAAATTATGTACCTTGGTTATTTTGATTACATAGATTCAGAAGTGTATTGAGCATTCTATGTGGATCACTCAAACTCAGCATTTTGTTGGTCATAATCTATTGCACTTTTCTTGAGTATGTCTGTGATGTGTGTGGTCATCATTATTCTTTGACATTTCACATTATTTTAGCCTGAAACCAAATTTCAGAAAATTCCATAAGAGAAAAATAATAAAATGAGATGTATGTTTTAAAAATTTTTTTTTAATTTTCCAAATAAAATTTTTATTTTTTCTTCCAGTTTTACTTAGATAAACTTGACATACAGCACTGCATAAGTTTAAGGTGTGTAGTATAATGATTTGACTGAAATACATCATGAAGTGATCACCACCATAAAGTTTAGTGAGTATCCATCATATATAAAATTTGAAAAATAGAGAAAACTGTTTTTCAAATAGTGGGAGAACTATTAAGATTTATTCTCTTAACAATTTGCAGAAATAAGACATACATAACACTGCTTTAAATGAGATGTATGTTTTGAATATCCTTTTTTTTTTTGTTAATTGTACTAGTGGAACAGCGATAAGGGCTACAATTTCTCATTAATTATTTAGATTTGGGATATTAAGTGACACTTGTAAGGAAAAAAATATAATTGTGATGATAGTAATCACAGTGTACTGTAATATAATTCCATCCTACCCTCCCCTTTTGATATACTTAAGATTGAGTGAGTAGAGCCTAAATGAGACAAATTTTTGCAGTAAAGGTTAAAGTAAACAAGGGGATTTGGAAGAGCTTTTATCTGCATATGTATCAAAAGCAGAGGATATTACCTTGATATTACCAGTCTTGTGACTCTGGAAACCAGATATAGTCTGTGATTTCTCTTACTCTTAAAGGTAATTTCATGGAATTGTAGATTGGGACGAGACCTATAAAGTATCTCATTTACCACTCTTCTCCCAGAGGCTTTGTATATGAAATTCTCTCAAAGACAGATCTTGTGTGGGCAGCTTTCTTTATGTCTCGTATCTGTTACTCAAGTCTTCCTCTCTTTTTCAGTCTTCAGGGGAAATGGAAAACAGTTTGATATCCTTTTCTAAATTCACAGTTGCTGTTGACCTTCTGTCTTCTTAAATCTCTACAGATTCTGTAGTTCACTGACCCTCATTAAAACTCACACCCCTCAGGACTTTGGGACTTGGAGAAAGGCAGTTATCTTGTTGGATTGAGTGATTAAAAGTAAATGCATGCACATAATGTTTGGATACTCAGTAGAGTTCAGAGACGTTTATAAAAGCTCTGTTCACATATTGTGGCTTTTACACCAGGAGTGTGGACTTGAAGATGTACACTGCATCTAAGGAACTTAAAAATCTATGCCTTAGGGCATGTGGAGATACATATGAGGGTTACATCTTCAGGAACTAGAATCGTTAAGGTTAATACAACTAAGGTGTATTACTTGTCTGTACGGTAGCTAAGAGGTGATGTTACTTATAGCGATGTTTTTCAACATGTGGACCATGGTGCACCACTAAATTGAGTCTTATCTCTATAGCTTGGCCTAGATGGAGCAGAGGATGTGTATTACATTGATTTTTGATGAAAAAGAGATGCTAAACATTCTCAGACTTGTTTGCTTACACCGATCTCTTTTGTTATAACAGAATATAACCTTGACTTGCCATGCAGCTCTTACTGGGATGCATTTTAAAAGACACCAATACATCCTAACTAGTCAGTTGCATATAAAGAATTCCTGCAGTGTGAAATCCTGGATTAACAAACATATATGTAGTTTGTATAATTTCCATTAGATTATAGATGGTCTGAGAGGTGAAAAATTTGAGGTTGAGGAATATTACTTTTCTTCACTTTTGGTAGTCTAGATAGTTTATATTTTAGTTGGTTACCAAACCATGTATAGTCTAAACTTCTATTTTATTGTGTTACAATTTTAAGAGAAAGCTAAAAAAAGCTTAAAGATTATTCAAGACATTATGTGACAGATTTTGATGACAGGGAAACAAGTAGTATACTGTGACAAAAACCAGCTCTTAGAAGAAAACCAATCGGTAAGACCATTGAGAAAGCTCATTTGCTTTGTGGGAGAGCATCTTTATACCCTAAAATGGCATGCATGTGTAGAAATAAATGAGAAGAAAATGTCCTTTGAAAAATGAATCAAATTGTTAGCAAATACTGTTTGGATTTTGCTTTAATACTTAACAAATAAATGCCATTCTAAGGCTATATTCATTAGTAATTATCTAGTGGTTATTTTTGAGTATTCTTGCTCTTTAGGAATTGGGTAAATAAAATAGGGAAAGATATCTATATTCTACACATGTCTTTGACTGTATTTTATGACATCCCACCAGTGCTAAGGTTTCTCAGGCATAGCAGATGCTGTAGTCGTCCCATTTGGTCATAACAATTTCAGGAACGTCTGGGAACAGCTCTTTGCTCCTCACTGGTTAAGGAGAACCACAACTAAATTAAAGAGACTGAGAGAAGAAAGGAGGACAAATATATATTTATAGAATTTGTTATATTAACCTTCTTATTAACTATTTCTAATCTCTTGATTTCTTCTCATGGTTTTGAGTTACCATCTGGTGCTATTTTCTTATTCCAGTATGGCTTTGGTTTTACAAAGCTCTTCTGTGCTCTTATTGTCAAATACATTACATTTCTGTATATTATTGGCCCAACAATACAGTTATATAAATAATATTTTATGCAATTGCTTTTTAAGTCAATTAAGTGGAAAAACATGCAATCAAACTTTTTTTTATAATTACCAACAGAATTGCTTTTACTGGCATTTTAAAAAAAAATGTGGATTCAAATTACTGTCTGATATCCTTGCTTTTAGCCTGAATGATTTCCTTTAGTATGTCTTTTAAGGTGGATCTTTTAGCAACAGATTCTGTGTTTTTGTATATCTGGGAATGTTTCTCCTCTTCTTCTGGTACTCCCATTATGCACATGTTGGTGTGTTTAATGGTGTCCCACCTTTTTCTGAGGCTCTATTTATTTTTCTTCATTCTTTTTGCCTCTGTTTTACAGATTGCATAATTTCTATCAATCTTATTCTTCTGCCAGCTCAAATCTGTTGAGCTCCTTTAGTGAAATTTTTATTTTTGGTTATTACACTTTGCAACTCCAGAATTTCCTTTTTTTTTTTTTTTTTTTTTTTTGTAGTTTCTGTCTCTGTTGATATTCTCTGTTTGGTGAGACATTTTCATCCATATGTTCCTTTAATTATTTAAGCATGGTTTCCTTTAGATCTTTGAACATATTTATAATAGTTGCCTTAAAGGCTTTGCTAACCCCAACATCTGGGTCCTGTCAAATAAAATGTCTGTTGCCTGCTTTCCCCTCCCCTGCTTGTGTATGGGTTTCTGTTTCTTTGAATATCTCATACATCCCTCGTACACATGGTGGCAACTCTTGGCACTGACCCTTGCACATACGGGCTTGTTGTTTTTGTTCGCTTGCTTGTTTAGCACTTTGGTTGGACTAGCTTAGTGATATCTATTTCCCCTGAAATGTGCGGCCTCTGATATCTACTATGAGAGGGCACAGCTTTGAGCATGCACTCAGTCTTTTCCTCCTGATTATCAAGGGTGATTGTGACTTTAGCTAGGCTCTCTTTGGATTCCTCTATTCATATGTTACCCATCTGTAGCTTTTAGTAATTGCTAGTGATTGCTTTATTGTTTTTGCTAACGCTCTGGGGTATTAATTGTTCCACATTCTGATTCATTTACAGTTAAGTCCCTTGGTAGAGACAGGTAGGTGGTTGCCAGTCTTTTGAGGCTTTTGTGAACTCAATAAGAGATCTTGGCAGAACTCTTGGGCAGAACCTCTATCCTGTGGAGCAGGGACTGGTTGGGGGATGGAGAACTCACTCTTCACTTGCTGCCCCACCTAGATCCTGTGAAAGCAGGGCCCTGTGTTTGTATGTGGGTAGGGGGAGGCAAGAAGTGGCGCCACTGTCAGGCTGTGGCTTCTACCCTAAGTACGGATCTTTTGCAAACCAGTGCTGGATGGGCAGGGACCTCATACTCCCCAGCTTCCATATGGTCTCTGCCCTAGGAAACTGGGGGAGATGAGAACTTCCACTTGGCGGCCAATCCCACTGGAGCAGCTCAGAGCTGTGCAGGAAAAAGGGGCTGTACTCTCTGCCAGCTCTCATGTTCATGTGGGAGGCAATGGGGCAGCACAGGTGCCACTCAGCTGTCACCAACAGCTAAATACAGGCCTTCTGCAGCCCAGAGTGTGGAGAGTAGGGTCTGCTGATGCCCAGTAGCTGCTGAAACCACCAGGAGTGTTCTATCTCAGAGAGTTGGCAAGATGGGAACTGCCACTTGCTTTGGAGCCTGCTGGGTCTGCTAGAACAGTTCTGAGAGTCAGATTTGTTGATGGATGGGTGCAGTTCCTTTCTCAAGTGTCATAACCTCCTACTGTTCTTACTGAGTTTCCATAGATTTTGTTGGATAAATGCTTCTCAACTTGTTGTAAACCCTTCAGCGAGTCTCCAGAGACTTTGTATCATGTTTTGTTTTGTTTTTAACTTTGATCAGCTTACTAGATATCTCTTAGAAAAGAGGTTTAACTTTGTTACCCAGAACATCATTCCAGAAGTCCTGCCTCCTGCAATGAAATCATACCAGTCAGCAGAGCTAAAGCAAGAAAAAGAGCAAATACTTAAACAATAAGGGGTTATATTTTCAATAATTGAAAACAATCTGCCTTATTTTTAAAAGCATTTACTACTTACTGAATGGTTTCCTATTTTACAAATGGCAGAAGTGAAAGTGTTGGGGGTATGAGACTTGCCTAGGGATAAAGAGCTAATAATTGGCCAATGCAAACTCAAACCAGATGTTCTTATTTGGGACCAGTCTATTAATGTGCTTAGGTTACACCGCTTATATGAGATCAGGGGTCGTTGTATTAGATTTTGATCTACTGGGCTGCTTGCACTTTTAAGTCCTTAGACAATCAACTCTATGTTTAATGTCCTCATTCACTTGGCTACATTATCCTTTCATTTTGAGAAAGACTTCCAGAAAAAAATCCTTTCTTCATATATTTTCTTTTCCTTGGGAAGTGGTGACTCGCCTCCCTGGTTTTCCTCGGAGTGTTGCCTTGGTCATTGAGATCTCAAGGTGAGCCTGGAACAGTGCCTGTAGCAGCAATATTTCCAGTGTATGCTGTGGCATCAGCCTGTACTAGGAAGTGTGCTGGAGCCAACAGAGGCAGAAGCCCAGTGGAGATTTGGATCTGAGTCCCAGAACTACCAGTTTATTCCCAATAGTCAAAGACCTAAGAGTATTTTCTCTAGGCTGTTGCAACTAACATCAATTCAAAGGAAAAAAAAAAAAACCTAGTTCCCATCTCTAACAATTATTTCTACTTTTGTGCATTATTATCTTATTTTTATTCATATACAGCTGATCTTACATTATTGAAGTCTTAATTTCTAAAAACGTTGTGCCATAACCATTTCTTTTAGATCTGTAGGCTTTTCAGGCTGAAGGTAGTGATGTAAAAAGCAAACTAAAAAACAAAACAAAGAAAACTCCAAATATTGCTCATATTTTTTAAGAGGGAAACAATTTACTTTTCAAGTTATAGATAATATTTTTTAGAAATTCATTTTTGTAGCTGGTAGAATTTTGGAGTGAAAGAAAGATATTTAATTTTTTATAGAAGAGGAAACAGAGGTTCAGAGAAGTTGCATGACTTGCCTAAAGAGAGAAGTGACCAATGGCAACATTAGGAAATCAGTTTTTCTGACTCTTAGGTGCTTTTTTACATTTTTAACAATACTCTTTATACTAACAAACATCAAGAGAAAGCTAAACAAGTTTAGTTGAATCATTTTCTCCCACAATTGGCATGGAGCTCAAATAGTGACTTTTGGGCTTTAAACGTGTGCTCTATGAAAATCTATCTTTGCACATAGAAAGAATATGAAGATGATTTCTTTTTTCCTAGAAATTTTAGGTTGTCTGTGATACAAACAAAGGGGCTGCCAGGTCGCCCAAAGCACATGCTGAAGCATGGTAAGGCAGGCTTCTGATTGGCCCCAGCCTTCTGGGTCTCTGTGGGCCTCATTAATTTGATGTGCTTTGCTTCTTATGACAATAGAACATGCGTCTAGTCAATTACTTGCACCTGCATTTCTCAGCTTGTCACACTCCTCTTCTCTTTTAGGATCTGGAAATAACTGGGAAAGAAAAGCCTTACTGAAAGGAGACTCTTCCACATTTGTTTTCCCCTTGCACCCAATAAAACGTTGTAGATTTCCCTCAAATAAGTGAAGGTAAACATTCCTTTAACACTTAAAAATTGTTTTTAATTGCAATATATGGGAACACCCAGGTCTTTAGATCAGGCAAACTCTTTGGTAAAATTTTCACTTATCTGTTCCTTTGCTTTTTAATGGAGGTTTTTGTTTTTGGTTTGTTTCCACACATAAAGCAATGTAGTTTCTCTATGCGTAAAAGCATTAGACCAGTAAATTCTGCCAATTCCAATATTTAAAAATACCTACTGTTCAGAATATTTTATTCCAGACTGACATTATCAGTCACATATTTCTTATTAGAAGGCAAATATTATCCGCTTCACTTTCCATATGGGGAAAGGGTTATTGTAAAAATAAGGACTAGTGAAAACTGGATTTTCTATTCTAATACTATGATACTAGAAAGTCAGAATCTCAGTATCTCCTTCAGTTTTACAAAGGGTTTGAGGATCCTTATGTAAGTATTGAATTTGGCTCTGTTTTAGTAAAATATATTTTCAATGTGAAAAAGTAGAGAATATGCTGTTGACTTAGTTTTTCTGCTCACATGCTACCTATTTAAAACTTAGCATTTTCTTTTTAAATCCATTATTTCCTTCTTTCCTGATACTGCATAACTTTGATTCCTCTACTGGTGTTCTTAATTCTATTCTTCCTAATCTTCTTGAATTGGTATAATAGTTATTTATTAAGCTCCAATTAAATAAACACACACAGCAGCACTATAAAAAGTTAAAATTATTTCCTTCTGTTTTATAGATGAGGAGCTGATCTTGAACAGGTTAGGTAAAGCAAGTGCAAAGTGTTATGAGAAGTGATTGAGTTTAAGCTTCTGTCCATGGTGCTAAACTATCAATTCTAGTTCTTTCATTATCTTTCGTCATTCTGTTCTTTCCTCTAACTTCCGAGCATGTGCCAGTGTCTCCTTCCTTGAACCACTAACAGAAATTTATTCTCTTAATTGTACTCCCCAAGTCCATCTTATTTCTGCCTTTAATCGTTCAATATCTTGAAAGATTAATCTATATACACAGACTACACTTCACCTCTGTATCTACTCAACCCACTATCACTTGACTTTTGCCTTTATCTATCTCCTTTCATGAGGGTGAAAAATTATTTAAGTGCTAAATCATATAACTTTTAAATAATCTAATTGGGTTTATTAGGCAATTCATCAATCAAGAAGCATCCATCTAGTAACTAGAAGGGTGCTCCCATAGAACTTTTTCTTTAAAATGTTTTAAACGTGAAGTGTAAGTGTGTAAGTGTAAAGTGTGCAGTCTGATTACTCTTTACATATTTACATACCACTTAGATCAAGTTATAAAATATTTCCAGCACTCCAGAAGCTCCTTCACATTCCTTGACAGTCTTACTTTTACTCATTCACACATGCCCCCTGTTCTGCCTTCTATCACCACAGATTAAACTTAGCCTCATCTTGAATTTCCTATAAATAGAATCATACAGCTGTGCCCGTTTGTATCTCATTTTGTTCATTCAGTGTTACGTCTAGTAGGTTTTAACACCGTGTTACATCTCAACAGTTCATTCTTTTAAATTGCTAAGTAGTATTCAAGGTATGAATAAGTCAAAAATTACTTATTTTTCCTATTGATGGATGTAAGGGTTTTCCCCACTTCTTGTTATGAGAATACTAGTAAAGTGGCTATGAGCAGTTTTGTACCTGACTTTTGTGGACATGAACATATGTCCTGTGGATATAAACATAGGAGTGGAGTTGTTGGCTCGTGCACCAGACTTTTGTTAAATTTTAGGAGGTACTGCCAAATAGTTTTCAAAGGTGATTTTACCAATATAACCTCCTACCAGCAATGTAGGAAGGTTCCAGCTGCCCCATATCCTCACCATCACTCAGTCTTATACTAGGTGCTATTGTTTTTTTAAAATTGCATTTTCCAAACATAATCAAAATACAACTGATTTTTCTTTTAAAAAAGCTATTGAAATATAATTCACATACCATATAACTCACCCATTTAAAGTGTACTATTCAGTGGCTTTTAGTATATTCAGAGTCATGCAACTATCTTCATAATCAGTTTTAAAACATTTTCATCACCTCAATCTCCATACCCTTTAAGCCATCAGTCCCCAGTCTCCCTCTCCACCCACTTTCATCCTTGGTAATCCCTAATCTATTTTCCATCTCTGTAGATTTACCTATTTTGACTATTTGATATAAATGGAATCATATACTTTGTGATTCTGTATAACTGGCTTCTTTCACTTAGCATATTTTCAAGGTTGTAGCATGTATCAATACTTCATTCTTTTTTTTTTTTTACATTTTTTATTGAATTACAGTCATTTTACAATGTTGTATGATACCTCATTCTTTTTATTGCCAAATAATATTCCATTTTATGGCTATATAGACCACATTTTATTCATTCATTTAGTTGATAAGCATTGGATTTCTACTTACTTCCTGGAGTTTGATTCATCTGAGTTTCTTTGGTTCCTTCGTTCTCTGATGTGTTTTAACAAGCCATGATTTTACAGCTTACATGGCTTGTTTATGTTGTTCAGGGGAGAGTGACAGTATCTGGTGATGTTCTGCATCCAAACCAAAAGTGAAACCCCTAGGAATCTGAGATGCTTTTAATATTTTCCACAACAGTAGTCCTTTGAAATGCGAGATGTTCTTATGCTTATTTCATAGGTGAGGAGATATATACTGTGTCAAGTTCAGTGATTTGTCCAGGGCTGGACAGTCATTGAGTACAGTTTTCATTTAAAACCAGGTCTTTTTACTCCAGATCCACTGCTTTTCCCATTCACTGTATTTTTGGGGGGTGGGCAAGAAAGGGGTAAGAAAAAATCATACTTCAGAACTGAGAGACTCTTGCTTGGTGTTGGTATCACCAGGAAGGTGGAGTTTAAACTGTGTCTGTCGTAAAGTAAATTGCAAAGTATCCCATGAATTTTTCTGTTTAGAATCTTGATTTTGATCCTGATTTTGCTGCTTTTCTCAGCAGCTGAATGGGTAGACTTCAGAGCTTACTCCAGTTGGATAAAAAGCAGCTGTTTTGGGATACTTTCACTCCAGGCCCTGCTCTCTGATGTGACTCATCAGCCTGTTAGCAGCTGGCATAGCAGAATTTTTGAAGAACCCACTGCTCTCAGCCAAGTTTCCTGGGACCCAGGAAGAGAATGCTCAGCCACTGAAGTGCATTGTTGACCCCAATTCTGAGGAAGAATTTCTCAGTTACAGGCAGTCTGTATAAATACTGTGATAGTCCTGAAGAAGCTGCACCTGAAATCCTCCAAATTTTATACCTGGGACTTCTAAAGAAAATAATTAACACAAATATGTCCCCTGTGCCATCCCTGAGTTTTTATAAAGTGGAGTCTAGTTTTCCAACTTGAGATTAATTTAAAAGAAACAAGCCAATGTGTAGAGTTAAAGGCATCCTGTTACCTAAAGTCATTTTTCAGTGTTTATCCCCTTTCCCCATCCCCTTGTGTATTTCCTTTGTGTCTCTGCTGGTACGTCTTTGGCTTTAAGCATCTCTACATAACAACTCGAAGGGAAATACGAGTTTTGTGCTGCCTGACTCTCAGATAATCCTACAGTCTGTGTGTTAGGAAGATACATATTCATGGATGAGTTCTGTGTTCTCCTTCTCACTTACCTTTCCCCAAGCCCCCGTCTGATCAGCCCCACTGAACCAGGGCTTAAATGAACAAGAGGAAGGCAAGAACACATTTATAAGAACAATATGGTAATTATTAATAATAACTATTATTATTTGTTATAATCATAAGACTCTTCTGTCGGTGAAGTTAGAATATTTCTAAAATGCAGATAGTGCGGATTCGAACAGACAGTGTCCCTGCTGGCAAGTGCCTCAAAGGCTCTTCACCGACCTAAGGAATCAAACGCTCCCTCTTGGTACACCTAGTTCCTTGCCGTCTGATGCCGCTTATTCCTCAAGGTACACCCCACATCCCAGCCTCCCCGTGCTCCTCACTCGTGACGGTTTTGCTCACTGTACTTGGAACAAGGAGCACAGTTACGTATTAGATCACTGATTCTTTTTAATTTCTCCCCAGCATTAACTCGAATGACAACCTTTCCTTTTCTAAACACTCCGCTCTCTGGTTCTGTGACAACTTTCTCATAGAGTGTTTCTACTCAGTCACTTGCCATTATGTCTCATTTTCAGTTTGGGATATGTTAATTTTAAAAAGCATATGAGACGACCACGTGGGGATCACTAGTAAGCATTTGGGACAGGTGGGTCTGGAGCACCTGCTGTCCCTCTTCCTCAGGCTCCTTCCTTCAACTGAGCTCCAAACATTGGTGCTCTTAAGCTCTTGGTCCTGGACCCTCCTCGCTCTTTCCTCCTTTCTCTCTTTTCCTTTCCTTCTCCCGTTTCTTCTCTGGCAGTGAATTTTACAATCTCTGACAATTCCTGCACTTAAAACTCTAGCCGGTACTTCTGATGTGCAGGCTTTGATACTTAAGGTTACTTGGAAACGTGTCTGTTTCTCATCCAAAATGTGAGCTCTATAGAAACAGGACCTTATCTTGCTCGTTCACCATTGAGTTTGTGTTACCTAGGAAGTGAGCTTGAGACTTAATAGATGCTAAAGATATTTAAGTGCATAAATGCCAATCTTTACCAATCATTGATGTTTTGCATATATGAGGTCCTGTGAGATTCCTTTAACTGAAGACGAGCAGTTTCTTTCCCCTGGTGGACATGGGGCTGTGTGTGGATGAGTGAGAAAAGATGTGAGCAAGCCAAGCACTGAGGTCACTAGTGAAGGAGGAATCATTTTGTGGAAGCTTGTGATAGTAAAGTTGTAAACATGTCATTATATTTAATTCATCTTACTAAATTGTTGTAGTCACATACCACACTTTCATCTGTCTATTCTATGTCAATGAATATTTGGAATGTTTCCATTTTTCTGTGATAAAAACGTTGCTCCTATTTTAGTTATTAATATAGTCAAATTAAATGAAAGCTTTACAGAGGGGTATGGTCATGTAAATTGTGGGAGGACCTGCTTTAGCAGACAGAATGTCTTGCTGTCCTGAATATGTTTTCTGAACAACTGAATGAAATTAGAGTTAGGATTGAGATTCTTTTTTTGCCCTTCTACTTACCCCCTTTATTACCTTTTAAAATCTACATCATTTGCAAAAAAAGTGGCCTATATTAACTGTTACTTACAAATCACAATTGCATAAGGAGCATTTGTAAACCCACTTCACAATCCAAGAACTAGAATAGTAAACATTTTTAGCTACCCATCCATTCCCTTCCCTCTATCATCACCCGCCTCCCTGCCACCTGTAGCAATCACTCTATGCCACAAAGGCAACTACTGTTTCTAAATTTATATTATTACATTGCTTCTTTGAAACAGTTTTATAATAAATACGTGTATGCCTAAATATACCAAATATCTTTACCTGTTATCAAGCTACATAAAAATGTGTTGTACTGTATAAACGTATTGGGACATATTTTTTATTTTTTGCTAAGCATTGCTTTTTTTTATTTTTATTTTTAAAATTTTATTTATTTAAGTATTTATTTATTTATAAATGAAGCACAATCATTTACAATGTGTCAATTTCTGGTTTACAGCAGTGTCCCAGTCATGCACATACATACGCTAAGCATTGTTTTTAAGTTGTACTTACATTGTTGCAGGTAGTTAGAATTCATACATTTTCACTTGTTGTATAAATAGGCCATAATTTTATCTGTCCATTCTCTACCAATGGACATTTGTGATGTTCCTGCATTTATGCTATTAAGAACTATTCCTATACAAGTTTTAAAAAATACCTGTTTTTCCATATTTTTATTCATTGTTTTAAAACACATGTTTAATGCTATTATATTATTTTTCCTTAATAAGTTTTTGCCAGTGAAAACTTTACCAATGTCTACTTTTTAGACATTTAAGGGGTTAGTATTCTTGTTACTTTCTCAAAAGGACCTTGTTTTCTCTTATCCCTCGGCCTTTGCATGTGCTGTTCTCTTCATCTTGAAGAATTTTTTCCTCCCTATCCCTAACCCGCATTTACCTGAGTACTTTCTCCTGTTCATTCTTAGGTTTTGTCTTAGGTGTTACTTTTTCCAGGAAGCCCTCCTCACCACCCTAGGTTGTGGTAGGTGCCTCCACTCTCTTTCACAATCTCCTGTACTGCTCGGTATTTTTCTTATCTCCCTTTTCAAAACACTCATCTTATGTATTAAGCATTCTGGTTTACTTCTTTGTCTCTACCACTAACATGGATGCTAGGAACGGTAGACAGTTTGACACATTTTGTGATCAACCCCAGAAGCCGGTCCAAGGCCTGGCATGAGAAATTCAATAAACCTTTGTTAAAGAAATGAAAGAATTGCCAATCTCTCAACTTGTGCTTACCAAAATTATCTATAAGGACACCTTAATTTTTTGATGTCAAAGGACAACTGTTTGTTGGTAAATGGAATATTTAATGTTTTCCCTTTGGACCAAGTGTAATCAGTTTCAATGCTGTCAGCTGTCAAAGATGGAGATCAGCAAAGAACTAAGCACGCTGGGCCACTATTCACTCCCGTCTCCCTTGGTGCGTGGAGATACATTCCATAAAAACACCTATTGATTTCTACCATTGGACTGCCAAGAAAGTCAGCAGTAATTGCTTTAGGAATTTTGTCCATGAATATTTCCTGTTAATTTCCCAGGAGCAAGACCAGCTGCTCCCCCACTCTCAACAAAAAAATTAGAGAGCTGGAAATTAACATACTCATAAATGTGGTTTTTCTCTTTAGAAAGGCATTATTTACTTGAGTTTGGGTAATGAAGAATAAGAAGCAAAATATGCAAGTAAAGTTTTCAAAGGATTTTAAACTCTTCCATAGATAAATAAAAAAAGAAACAGGTAGAAAAATATATTTGACTTACGGAAATACTAGTCTTCCTATTAATATCTTTACAGTGTTTGATAAACCTGCAAACTTGCTTGTCATTTTTCTTAATTAGCAGCTATGGGCAGAATCCTAATCAATCACTTCCCCAAATCCTTTCCTCTTTAATTTCTGGTTCCTACCCCCTTACCCCCCATTTCCCACAAATATCTGAAGGCTGAACAAGAAACATTAACATTGGGATGGACATTGGGAGAATGGTGCAACCAAGGATCCACTTCATCTAAGATAATATATGGGTGGCTGTGGCATACATGACGTCTTATTTGACCCTATAAGAAGAGTGTTTCTTACCATTCCAGGGGTATGTTTTAGGTACATTCACGAACTGATTCACAGGGCCAAGAAATGAGGAACATTTGGGTATTTGGATTAGGGGTAGGGTCTTTTTTATTTATTGGGGTTTACTTCCTAATTAAGAAGAAATGATTTACCATTTTATTTCCTGTCTCACAAATAAGCTATATGTCATCCATCTTGTTGATGTGTAATGTTAGTATGCTGGAGCTGATTGGCAGATGCTACAAAACAGGAGGTTTTTTCCCCCTCAAAGAGCTGGTTGTTTAATCAGTCACCAGCACTCCATTGCATGCAGTGGCCAACTGTCTTTGAAAAAAAAATTTTAACAATGTGCCCAGTATCCTTTCCTTTGAGGAATCACCCTTTCTCAATCATTGTGACTCTGGTATAGTTGTCAGTCCCAAAGCCACCACCCCTTTAATTATACATGTGGATTACCTTCTATCTGTTCTGTGAATATATCTTTTGGGTGTGCTTTCATTGTTTCTAGGAGATCTTATTTCACTATTGGACTTAGATGAACAAGACTGAAATGTGCATCCTAACATCACCACAACTGCATGACTGTGTGGGAAACTCACATACCCTCTCTGAACTGACTTGTGGAATCAAACAGAACATACCCTTTTCTTACCTCGCAGATTTGACAATGCTAATGCACAAATATATTTCTCAAAGCATATTATTCTCTTTGTACTTACCCATATAACAGGGTCCCAAATAATTTTGTTTTTACCATCTTTTTTTTTCATTAAAAATTATTTTCTGACGTATCACATATGACTTACACATTGTCTCTTGCCCCTTAAAATTGGTTCAGAATTTTTTGGCTAGAAGACACTGAGAGGAATGTCAACCCTCTCTGACTCCCTTGGAACTAAGGTGCACTTTTCTCTCTCCCCAGCAGATTTTCACACATGTCCTAGGCTTGCTTAAATGGTAGGCTTTCATGAGCACAAAGGTTCTAACATTCAGGGCTATTAATTTCTATTGAGTCTGTATTATAAGAATTTTCTTTAAAATTAGTTGTTTGGAATTTAGAACTTGCTTCCCCAAAACATGTTATTCTAGGCTGCAGCTAGACCAGCCTGCATAATGTACACAATGTTACGTAATGTAGCTGCACCAGAGGGATTAACTGAAACAAATAAATATTTGCATCAGAGATATTTGAACTATGAACATTAAAGGCAGTTTTAGCCTGAACACTTGAACCATGGGTATCTCTGATAGGTGTGGTTTCCTAGGTCTGATTTACTTATAGGTAATTTACTTTTAGCTGCTCATGCTAGCTGTCGAGTATTTTCCAGATCTTAGCTTCCATGCTCAGAACAAGCACACGGACTTTTTGTTGAATTCTGCATGTATGCTGAGGGCTGAGGATCTCTTTATTGGATAGTCAGTGAGGCCAGGGACTTGCCACTGATGGGATTTCATGGTTTATTCCTTCAGTTTCCTAATATATTGACTTATATGAGTGTATATATTTCATATATGCTATGGACTCAATATTTGTGCCCCTGCCCCCCAGCTTTCATATGTTGAAGCCGTAATTCCCAATGTGATAGTATTTGGAGGTGGGGCCTTTGGGAGGTGATTAAAGTTAGATTAGGTTATGAAGGTGAGGCCTTTATGATAGCATTAGTGCCCTTATAAAAAGGAGAGAAGTGAGCTCTCTCTGCCCTGGGAGGATACAGCAAGAAGGCAGCCGTTTGAAAACTAGAAGAGGGTCCTCATCATACACCTGTTCTTCTGGCACCTTGATCTCAGACTTTCTAGCTTGTAGTACTGTGAGAAATGTCTACTATTTAAGCCACCCAGTATATGGTATTCTGTTATATGACCTGAGCTTAGAAGATATAAATGTCATATTGCACATACTTTGCAATATAAATACACCACCTATTAAGTACAGGTTGAATAATTTTGTGAATTTGTGTAACATGCCCACCTCCCTCTATGACACACCTTGTTTCTTTCTATAACGTATTCTTTCCTGCTCATTCATTCATATCATTCTAAATCAAGGAAAGTAAAATTTTGCTCTGCTTTTTTTGGACTGGTCTTTATAGCTGGGTACTTGCTTTTGAAATTTGGCACTTCACATCATTGCATTTTATTCTCCATAGCCACACTTTTGAAAAGGAGAGAAAAAAAAATGTTTCCCTTGGTATTTGGATATTTTTCTGAGTTGGAAAGAGTAACATGGAGTGAGTCTGTTGGGATGACTATGGGGGAGTTGGTTGGAGGGATAGCTGAAATGCTTCCTAAGCTTAAGGTGTCACTCCATGGGGAGCTGATAGTGATGTGGGTTATTGCCAACTGTTTTAGCAGCACCACTTAGGATTTGGCTGGTGATTGTGGAATCACACTGGTGTTTTGCACCAAAGGGTATAGTAAAAATAGCTTTACTGTTAACACTAGTGGAGTCCCCATAGCTTTTCCTTTGTACCATTTTGTGTTCTTCCTCCTCCAATAATGGTTCCTCCTCCTTAATTCCCAGAAAGTAGAAAAGTCAAATAAGTGAAATAGGAAAAGTCATTTTACTAACGCAAGTCATGAATGAAATTGAATTCTTCCATGAGGTATGTTTTAAATCATTTCTTGAATGCCCCCCCCCCCCCCGGATTTTTGGATGTTCTTGTTCTTCTTGGTATCATTGCTGTGATGAAGAGGCCTGGTGACCAATGACCCTCATACTATGGGCTTCTTGTTTGGTATATGAGGTAATTCAAGATGAAAGTAATATGGAAACAAGTGGGAGGAGGAATCTGGGAATGGGGATTGGAGATTGAAGCAGGGAAACTCCTTGTGGTGTTCTTTTTCCTTTAGTGGCTCATAAGGATGAAATACAGCCTGAAAGCTCCCAATAACAAGTTACATCTGTAAGTCAGGATAGATCGATGTGTGTAACTCCCTAAATTTATGTCCCTTTTATTATCCTTAATTTTTTTTAATTAAAGTTTTATTTGACTAATTCTATTACATTCATGCTTAGGAAATTGAAAAAAGAAAACAAAAGTCTTATATAATCATCCAGAACAGACCTCTAGAAAAAAGCATCTTTCATGGTTAGGTACTGCTGATAAAGGTGATTGTTGGGCTATTTCCCGAAAAAGGTGGATCTGAGTGCTTGGAGATTCACAGTGATTCTTCCTCCTGTAGATGGTCCCCCTCCACTGCTAGCTTGGAGGATTTATCTTAATGTTGTTCAGGGGCGTAACTTTTACTTAACATGTGATCACTGTGGGGGAAAAAATAGTAACTCAAGAAATAAAATATACTCCCCAACCCCCCCTCAGTTTTTACATTGTTAATTTTGGAGTCAATTTAGGATGAAACTCGCTTATATTAGGAGTTGTCAACCAGAATACTACTGGGGGACCCAAGAAGACCAGTGTCACACATGCTGTAGTCCTATAAAATATGGAAACAAGTCTCTTTTACAATTCCAGTAGGCATCATTTTTAGAACCCAATATTGCAAAGAAAACTGATGGTTTCATTTAGCTTTTGTTTCTACAAGGCTTTGCAAACTTACTAGAATTCACTAGCTCACATGAGTCTTTTTATTTTTGTTTCTTCCAGCCTTAGAGTCCTAAAATGTTTTTTGTTTTTTGACCTCAGCTTCAAGGTCGTTGATGCCTAGTGAAAAAGTAGATCTCTACTTGTTCTACTGATAAGATTTTTTTGTGAGGCTTGTTTCCTTTCTCTCCTAACCAACCGTTTACCTAATCCCATGCCTCCCCAACTCCTGTTTTCTAGATCAAGGTTGATAACCTGATCTGTGAAAGAGTGCTGTGGATGGTGCTTGTCCTTTTAGGCTAACTTGTTCTGGCATTTATGCCATTTGAAACACTGTAAAATCACACACTAGTGTTTTTAAGATATCCTAGCATTTGGAGCATTTTTGCCCAAGTCAGTATTCTGACAAAATCCCTCAATAACAGAACAAAAACAAAAAGAACAGCTTCTAGAACATCTAGAAACCATTCCTTTACATTTAGGACAAGATAAAGGTATTCATTATGATGTCATTCTTTAATGAAGTCCAGCTAATGTGATAGAATTAGAAAAAAAATGGATATAAAAACTACAACATAGAAGACAAAATATTTGCAAGTAATATGGTTATATGCATTAAGAATTCAAGTGGGTCACCTGAAAATCTATTAGAAACAAAAATTCAGTGAGGTAGCTAGTATATTAAGAAAAAAGTAATTACCTTCCTATATACAAAATTTTAAAAAGTTAAAAAATATAATTGAAAGGAAGCACCTATTAACCATAATCACAAAGAGATTAAATACCTAGGAATAAACTTAATAAGAAATATGTAAGTGACTAAAAATTCAGAATACTATTGCTACTCAAGAAGACTTAAATAGAAAAGTATTTTCTTAGATATGGAAACTCAGTATCATTATGATATTTATTTCTCCGAGTTTATATGTTTAGAAGTCTCCTCAATAACTATACTAAGAGTTTTATATGAACAACACAAGCCATTCTAACTTTCTTATGTTAGCATAAATGTATTAATTTTTAGGGACATTCTGCAAAGACAAAAAGTATTGCTTTTTGAATATGCTCCCCGAGGATGGTTAGTCCTACAGGATACTGAACATATTATAATAATGCAGTAATTTAAAGGTTGGTACTGGCATTTGTATAAATAATGTACATTTCAATAAAACAGTAAAATGTCCAAGTCTGGGCTCAATATATTTGTGAATTTGGTGTGTGTCAAAGGTGATATTGAAAAATCAGTGGAGAAAAGATGAATTATTCAATAAGTGATGCTGAGACAACTGCATAGCCATCTGGAAAAAAAATAAAATTGGCTCCCACCCTAATTTTGTATGGAGCAAAATTTTAGTGTAAAAATTAATCCATAGAAGTATTAGGCTAAAGCACTGCAAAAATTAAAAAACAACTTTCAAATAAGAAAGCATTTGTAAATGTCATATGAAACCCAGAAGCCAAACAAATATTTTTCCATAAATTTGACTAAAAATAATATTTGCATGGCAGAAATAGCCATAAGTTAAATAAAATAATAACTTAGAAAAATATTGATAATATATCATAGGAAAAAAGCTAATTTCCTTAATATATAAATACTTTCTATCTGTTAATAAGGCAACAATAATTCAATAGAAGTAAGAGCGAAGATCATGAACAGATAGTTCCCAGAAAGAAATGACAAATAACTCAAACTTATGAAAACATACTTAAGTACTTTCAAAAGAAGATAAAGAGAAATTAAAACCACAGCAAGTTACATAAAAATGCTATTAGATTGGCAAAGATGAAAAAATTTGATAATACAAACTTGTATTTTGTGTGATACGAGTTGATAATAGAACTAATAATAATTAATATCTTTTGAGTGCTTTCTTGTGTCAAGTATTGTTCTAAGATCTTTATGTGTATTTATTAACCAACTCCTCTCAGTAATCCTATGAGCAAGTGCAATTCTTACTCCTGTTTTCATATGGCAAAACTGAAGTCTAGAAAGAACTAAGTTGCCTAGGCATGAAGAAAGTAAATGGCAGAAGTAGAAATTGAACCCAAGAGATCTGGTTAAAAGATATGCAAGTAGCTGTACTCAGCTGTTGTTTGTCCTCCAAATGGTCTGAAATAAAAATTACAAATGGAGTCGTTTTAACCTTGAAATTCCACTGTTGGGGTTTTATCCTACGTATTTACTCACACATGTACAAAATGATGAATGCACACAGATAGTTGCTGTAGCATGGTGTGTGATAGCAGTAGACTGAAAACAGAAGTTTGATAGGAATTGGTTATATATTCTGTGGTACAGTCATCCAGTGGAATCCTAGCTAGCTAAAAGCAAAACGAGGAAGCTTTTCAATTTTGTCATCTGTATATGTATAGTACCATTTGTAAAAAGTAAGTGTTTATAATTTGTGTGTGATGTTATACTAGAAAACCCCTAGGAGGGTGCACAGGAAATTGATCACTGTAGCTGCTTTGGGAAGGGAAACTGAGGATAGGCATAGAAGGAAGACTTTTCATTGTATAGCCCTTGGTATTGTTTTAAGTTTGTACTATGTGCATGTATTTTCCATTCAGAACTGAAATAGGTACATTGATTAAGTTTTTAATGGTTTTTAGAAATGGCTTAACCAACGTTCTGACGTGTTCTCTGTAGAGAAAGGGAGGGCATGTGCCCTTTTAGCCATGGCTGCTTCCAATAACAGTAGGGGTGATGGGAATGAATTATGTCTGGGATGTATTGAGGAACATCAAAGGCTGCTATCTATTGAACTGGGCTTCCTCTCTGAAACGTTTTCCACATCCTTATAAGAGATGTGGTGGTGGTGGTGATGATCAGCCTCCCTGTTCTTACCCGTTCCCACTGCCCACATAAAAGCCAGGTGCTTGAGCGTGTCTGTGCACCTGGACTATTACATTTGCACCTTCTGGAGACCCATTCAAGCACTGTCTCTCTGCCTGATTCTGCACTTGGTCATTCACTGGTTTATTTTAATAGCCCGGAATCTTTGCTATCTTTTTCTTTGACACCATAGTCCTCAAGTGTGGAACCTTAGAATGCTTAGATATAACCTAAGTCTAAATGTTTATTTTAAAAGAGAGGACATTTAAGGCCAGAGTGGCAAAGGGATTTTCTTTCTCAAAGCTTCTTTCTTTCCCAGTGATTGTGGCTTCTTCCCGGTAGACCCAGCTACTCCCAGACACTTCTGGTCTGCTTCCTTCCTGAATTGCTTTGCTGTGTTAGCTGAATCTGAGGAGGTCCCCATCATTCTAAGCAGAAATTTTATGGCATACAGATACGATGGATTGGAAGAGAATTAAGATATAGCTATTGATGATGCCAATAGATGTTTATTTTTTCATTTAGTCTAAGTTTGGTTCCAGGGACTTTGCTGGTTTGTGTTTGTTACTGTTGAATAATGAAAAACAGCAGAGGCGTTCTGGAGAAATAGCTTCCCTTTGTCACCTTGCTGTGTTTCCACTGTGGTTATTTTAGTATGTTCTTTAAAAAAAAAAACCAAAGATTATGAGCTATGAAAAACATAGGATTGGACATTGGCATTGGACATTGGCATCAAATAATTTGCGAAGGTATTCATTTTTAGGTAAATGAGGAGACATTTGAGCAGCGTGCTGCTTCTTGGTATTTAGGGCAACAAAGCTCACTCACTGCTTTTAAAAATTCACAGATGACTCATAAATCAATTAAAAGTTTTAAAAGAGTCAGCTCATTTTTAAGTTAACTTTAGATGCTTGATCATGATTAATAGGTAATTGAATTTTAAAATTTAATAAAAATGACTGCACTTGTTACTGTAGCACTATGTTATGAATACTCTAGTGTAGTTAATGATAAAAGTGATGCCTGTAACATGAAAGCAGGTGGGCAAACTGTTATCATTGGCTCTGACAAATATTTATTCTACAAATCATCATTGAGGCCTACTAAGTATAAGACGATAGGAGCTTCTGAATGCTTCTTTGCTACATACTTACAATCATGTTATAGCATATATTTTATGACAGACTAAAATTAAGTTGAGGTGAATTAAAGGGTAAAATTTTAAAAATTCAGTAAAGAAGGAAATTTTTCTGAAAACAATATCTCCAAATAGGTAGATTAAATCATGAAAATCAATACTCAGTAGTTTTAACCAAATTAAAAAATAATAAACTGGAAAAAAACAGTAGAAACAAACAGCGAGAAAATATTTCATCAGTAGTTGATATGTAATTATTTTACTGCTGTTATTAGTATGCTGCAGTACATACTCTTTCTAAATCAAGAGTAATAAAAAATACCCCATGCCTAGTAGCAATTACAGTTTTAGAATCTAAGGGAAAAAAATCTGAGTAATCATTTAAAAATGAAATGATTTTCTTGCATGTTTTTACATTAACCTGAATCCACTTAAGAGTTTAAAGTCTAAATTCTTTGTTTTGGCTGATGGGGCACTATAGATCCACACCCCACTTCTTCCCTCTTTTTAAGAAAAACCCTATTTAGTCTCATCTCTGGTCACTGTTTCCTAGAACCTCTTCTCCAATAGCATTAATAAATCCAAATGCCCGTATTTGCTCTTACCTCCTTCCTTGCCTCTGTTTCTGTGTCCAAGAGGATGAGAGATGTTGTGTTTGGGACTCATAGTGTTTATCTGGATTCAAATGATTCAGATCCCTCGCCTTGCCTTGGCCTGCTGTCACAAGTCCCTGAATGCTCACCATACCACTTGGTTTCCTTACTTCTGTCCAAATCTCTTTTAATATTCCCTTTCTTAAACTTTCTTCAAATCCCAGGTGATGTTGCCACATTTCTTGCTAGCGTCCTAAATGATATAGCACTCAAAATTCAGAATTAAGGAGTATCGATATTTTTCACATTTCCTCAAATATATTGGAAAAAAATCAACTGTTAAGATGTGATTTATATTCAATAAGATGCACCTACTTTGATCAGATAGTTTGTTGAATTTTAGTAAATGTATGTACCTGTGTAACCACCATACAGTCAAGAAAAAGTGCGTGTCCCTTGCCTCCAAAATTTCCCTGTGCGTGTTCTTTGTCAGATTCTCCACCCAAGTTCTCTAATCTGCTTTTTGTTACTCTAGGTTAGATTTGTGTGTTAGAGTTTTAGCTAGATGAAATCATACATTATGACTTGTTTGTAACTGCCTTCTGACTATTCTGGGGGGCTGTAATTCGGGCTGGGTTCAGCTGAGCAGCCTTTGGCTGCTCTCAGCTTGGTTTACTGATGCATCTGTGGTCAACTCCTGAGTTGGCTGGGGGTTGGTCTAGAAGAACTCAGTAGGTAGTGTGTGTCTTGCATTGATTCCACTTCTTGGTTTTTTTTTTTTTTTTTTTTTTTTGCCATTACCCTCAATGTTGCAAAGAACATCTTTATACTCATCTCCTTTTTCATATATACAGTAACTTTTCTGAAAATAAAATGGTTAGGTTTTTGAGTATATGTATTTTTAGGAGATACTACCAAATTACTCTCCAACTTGTTTTCGTGTTATGGATTATATGTCCCCTTCCCCTACTAATATATTATTTAAAAATTGTATTTGATATTCATATTGCTATAGTAGTTTTCCTTAGGTCAATATTTGCTACTTTATCTTTTCCTGTTCTTTCATTTTTTAATCTTAAACTGTTACTATGTTTTAGATGCATTTTTTCTGCCAAAAAGCATATAGATGGATTAAAAAAAAGTACACTGAAAGTCTTTAACTTTCAGTAAGAGTTTATTCTGTTTATAATTATTATAATTAATGATATTTGGCTAATCTCGTTCATCTTTATCTGAAATTACCCTTATTTCTCCCTCACTCTTGATTATTACTTTACTTTATATCTTTGTTGATGTTATTTCCTTCCAACAGTTTGAATGTATCATTTTATTTTATTCTGGTATCTTTCAGTATATCAGTAATGCCAAACTTACCTCTCTATTTTTATCTGTAATTTCTCTAAGTATTGAGTACAAGGGAGAGACTGTAATACCCGCTCAGTTAGCCTTTCAAACCAGAATTTTGATTTTTATTTACTCTTAATCCAAGACGGAGAGATACTATATCTCTATCTATCTATCTATCTATCTATCTATCTATCTATCTATCTACCTACCTACCTACCTACTTACCTACCTATCTATCTATCTATTGAGAGACACATGGGGAGACATACACACACAGAATGTTTTGTTTTATTTTAGAAGAATGAGTGAGACCAAGTTTTTAACATCCTTTAATTGTTCTCTGCTATGGAAACTTTGTATTTTACCTGTTGATAAAAAATTTTAAAATAAAAACTGGAGTATTGTTTAACCACAAATTATAACTTTTACAAGCACTATATGTGCTTATATCAAGCACTATACACTGATAGACTTTGTGAGATGGATAAAAGTGGTGGCATATAGCTGGCTGTGTACTCATAAACTTTTTTGTTTTCCTCCTGAACACACATCTAAGCTACTTTCCCAATCTCACTGCACATAAGTGGGACAGTGTAACTGATTGTTGCAAAAAGAATGTGTGGAAATGTTTGCCCCTCCCAGGACCATGTCTTCACCACCTTCCTCTTTGGTTCACTAGCCAACCATGTGCAGAAGATTCAGCAGGTGACTCCGAGGCCCTAGGGGAAATGCTGGACCCCTGAAAGGAAGGAACCTGAAGCCTACATGACTTATCCTGACCAATACAAATGGCACATGTTTGAAGACTGCAGAGTTATACACAGTTGTAAAATCTTTGCAGATTTTTAGTTTAATTCGTATATAAACACAAAAAGTCAGGTATTTGCTATCAGTCAAGGAATGTAAACTTCACTCCTCAGTCCAAATTTCTGTTCATTTTAATCTCTTTTTGACCCTTGATATTTCCCTACCAGAATCTTACCTATTTGAATGAATAATTATCTTGCCGTTAAGATTTCTCGTAAAAAGTACAAGCTCTTCTCTACTCCCCAATCTGGCAGGGGAGTGTGTATTAGTCAATTGTCTTTGAGGATATGTACAGAAATTGATTTTGGCTAACTTAAGCAAATGATAAGATACTGTGAGGACACTGAAGTGAATAGAAGTGACTTCACAGAAATGAATAGAAGACAGAGGTGGACAATTCTTTCTCAGAGGAGAGAGAGCTGGGAAGATTTAGGTTGTCAATAGCAGGAAATGTGGAATTTCTTCTTGGTTTCTGGCATTGAGTAACTTGGCACCAGTTGATTTTCTGCCCTTTGGAATCTCTGTTCTAAATTGATATCTGGGAGAGGGAATCCAGTCAGCTTAGCATAGACCGCTGGCTCACCTAGTGTCTAGCAAGGAAGATGTACCGTCATTGACAGCCCCACCAAGAACACATGGAAAGGAGGAAGGGAAGTTTTTAAAGAGAGAAAAGACGTTTAATTGGTATAAGAGGGAGAAGTGATGTATGGCAGATTCACAGGAGAACACATCCCCTATGAAGGGGGAGCTTTTAATCCCTTGATAACTTGGTGTAAGTAAGTTCATCAGATTTCATCTTGTGCATGTGTACTTGGTCAAGCAAAGGGCAGTGATATTGAGTGTTACAATCTAGACACATGTTAGGTACTCTGATGAAAATTATCCCATTTTTTGGAGGTAGTAATAAAAGAGAAGTGTGTTATAAAGAGGGAAAATGAGGAAGGACCAAGGGCTTCCTGAAACCAACTTTTCTATACCAGCTTTGCCTAGATACAGAAATAATTTGACTATTGGCCTGTGAGTTTGCTATTCAGTTGTTTCTCACCCTACAAGACTTGATTGTATTTAGGTGTTTTATATTATTTCTCAGTAGCAACCAATCAGAGACTTTAAAAATGACTGACTGTGGATAGAGTACTCTTGGAATTCTGAATGATTTATTTTCTGGTAAAAATAAATGAGAAGTACCAGTTGTGTGTCAAGAAAGGAGGGAAAAATCATAAATCAGAAGTTACACACCATTAAATTGCCTTTCAGACTTGAACAAATGAATTTCGGGAGAAAATAAAGTCAGGAAGCATAGATGAAGCACAAATGCTTAGAAATTCATTTTTTTCTTTTAAGGGAATGGGAGACTAAAATCTGCTTTTGTATGTCAGCATGACACCAACCAGGGAGGTCAGAAAACCTTTGCCAGCTTTTTCTTGTAGAGCAGGTGCACTTTGCTGTAAATAATCTTTGCAGCTCTGACCCCGAAAGTTGATATTATATGTGTTTAGTTGGCTCTCTTTTGATTATATTTCCTCTTGTATCCACTTCCTTCCCCAGGATTCCCTAACAGGTGTCCAGCTCATTTGCTGAAGATTCTAACTGGCTTTTGATAGCATTCCTAAAATTGAATTATTTTGGCATTTTGGTTTTTACAGTGAGAATGGATGATGTTCTTATGCCTGTAATCTTCTAACATATTGTGTCTCTCAATATTCCTCCCAAATAAAACTACGTATAGAGAAATATAGCTTTGTTTCTGTTACTAAAAGTGCTTCATAATGATCGCCCCTCTGCCAGATTCCCTTAGGCTATGGGGCATTTATTAACCAGGCTGTCTGTATAGGATTTTTAAAAATAGAATAAAAGTAGAATTTTTAAAAATAGAATAAAAGTAGAATAAAATTTCATCAAGTTCAGACTTTTAATAATTAAGAATTCATGACTACTTGAAACGGGTGAACATTTACTTTTGTTTCATGAAAAAGGAATAATGTGAGCGATATTGGGTGTAGTTAACCTGGATGAAGAAACTAAACCCTTCAGTCATATTCAGATCACTTATCCAGTGATTATGGATAAGTTCCTCTTACCTGTTAAGTGTGCCCAGTGGGATTTCAAACATCTTCCCAACACAGCCACCCCGGAGGTAGTGTTGGTGCTTATTTGTCTTGTATCAGACGGTAAACTATTTCAGAGAATATTTTTTGAGAAGCGTGAGGTCTAAGTGCTTTTAAATCTTGCAATAGGAATGAAGTGGTAACTGTTAGTGTCCTATTTAGAACTTTCCCAGACCTGTATTGAAGCCATGTGTATGCTTACATGAATGTCGTGAACAAATAATACCTAAGGACTGTAAGTCATCTTTAGCTAGGCTTAAAATGCTGAGTTAACAATATAATACTTTTTGCTCACTTGGGTACAGGGGGAGAGTGTTAAGACACTAAGTCACTGCCAGGGAGGTAAGGGACCAATAACTTCCCTATCACTGTAGGCATACTTGGTGAAAGGATGTGGTTTTCCCTCAAGATAAATAACATCTAAGAAATTTCATAGGTTGTAGTGGCAAAATTTATCCCTGTCAAATTTGTTGAATTTGTGCTCTTTAGTTACTACTGTATGTTTATGCAGGTAAACGTGGTATAAGACCTGAAATTAGTACTATGTGTTGCCTTGGCATCTGGTGAAAGTGGAAGGGACTTGAGTGGCCTGATGACAAGTTGCCCTCCCCACTTTGCTTCTACAGATGAAATCTTCTGGCCAAACAACCTTTCAGCTGAATGCAGTTCCTGCTTATTTCTCAGTAGTGGGTCTTGTTTCCCTGTCAGCCCACAAAATATTCAAACAAGTCAATCACATCCTTCTGTGGGAACCAGGGGGGCTCCCCACCCTCTCTGTACTACAAAATCTGCCTCCCGCAGCACTGGTTGACCCCTCTGTTCTGTCCCTATGTATCACTGTCCTGTGGCCGGCCCTGCATGGTGTCCTCCAATTGGACCATGAGTTTAGGTGATTAACTGCTGTTGATCTCATCTGTCTAAAGTTGGGTGTCATGTGGGCATCTGAGTAACACTAGGTTAAGAATCCTTTCTCATCAATGATGTGAGGAGGCAGTGATTACTTTCTCATCAGTGATGTGAGGAGGCAGTGATTAAAACAGTAAAATACCAGTGTAGCAATGGAAAATATTTCAGCATCTGTGTAACCTCAAGACTGTTTAAAATAGTGTCATTTTTTTTTTTGAGAGAAGAGAAAAGAATATTTCCAAAGTGTAGTAAAAAGAATGTATACCTGGAAGAGTCAAGCAGTAAAATCCATGAATTGCTTCAGCTGGTGGAGTTTTTATTGCTAGGACACCTCCTGTATTCTAATGGTGATGTTTCAGCATTGAAGGAATACGTTTGAACTCAGAGCCCAATCTAGAAGTTTCTGTCACTATCAGTTATGCTCTATTTCATCATGACGGTGTAGAGTAAAAGACAGAGGGCCAGAATGGAAGGATCTCATGGCATGTTCCACAACCATGTCTTTCCGAGTAGACACGGAATATTTTTGGGAAAATAGGCAAATAGCACCATGTGTTTTATTTATTTAATTTTTTTTCAAAGTTGCCTTTATACACACACACACACACGCACACACACACACGCGCGCACACACACACACACTTTTTAACTGAAGATAGTCAGTTACAGTGTGTAAACTTCTGGTGTACAGCATCATGTCTCAGCCATACATATGTATACATATATTTGTTTTCATTTTTTTTCATTAAAGACTATTACAAGATAATATAGTTCCCTGTGCTATACAGAATAAATTTTTTTTAAAAATCTCTTTTTACATATAGTAGTTAATATTTGCAAATCTCGAACCCCTAGATTTATCCCTTCCCACCCCCTTTCCCCTGGTAACCATAAGATTGCTATGTCTACGAGTCTGTTTCTGTTTTGTAGATGAGTTCATTAATATCTTTTTTCCTTTTTTAGATTCCATATATGAGTGATATCATATGATATTTTTTCTTTCTCTTTCTGGCTTACTTCACTTAGAATGATGATCTCTAGTCCATCCATGTTGCTGCAAATGGCATTATTTTATTTTTTTATTGCTGAGTAGTATTCCATTTTATAAATATACCACAGCTTTTTTATCCAGTCATCTGTGGATGGGCATTTAAGTTGCTTCCATATTTTGGCTATTGTATATAGTGCTGTATGAGCACTGCGGTGCATGTATCATTTCAAATTAGAGTTTCTTTTGGAACTATGCCCAGGAATGGGATTGCTGGATCATATGGTAAGTTTAATTTTAGTCTCTTGAAGAATCTCCATACTGTTCTCCATAATGGGTACACCAAACTACATTCTCACCAACAGTGTAGAAAGGTTCCATTTTCTCCATAGCCTCTCCAGCATTTATCATTCATGGACTTTTGAATGATGGCCATTCTGACTGGTGTGCTGTGATACCTCAGTGTGGTTTTAATTTGCATTTCTCTGATAATTAGTAATACTGAGCATTTTTTCACGTGCCTATTGGCCATTCATATATCTTGATTGGAGAATTGCTGGTTTAGATCCTCTGTCTGTTTTTTTGATTGGGTTGTTTGCTTTTTTGTTAAGTTGTATGAGCTGTTTATGTATTCTGGAAATTAAACCTTTGTCAGTTGCATTATTTGCATATATTTTCTCCCTTTCCGTAGGTTGTCATTTTGTTTTGCTTATGGTTTCCTTTGCTGTGCAAAAGCTTACAAGTTTAATTAGGTCCCATTTGCTCATTTTTGCTTATATTTCTATTGCCTGGGTAGATTGCCTGAGGAGGGCATTGCTAAGATTTCTGTCAGAGAATGTTTTGCCTACGTTTTCTTCTAAGAGGTTTATAGTATCTTGTGTTATATTTAAGTCTTTAAGCTATTTTGAGTTGATTTTTGTGTATGGTGTGAGGAAGTGTTCTAACTTCATTGATTTACATGTGGCTGTCCATTTTACCCACGCCACCTGCTGAAGAGACGGTCTTTTCTCCATTGTATATTCTTGCCTCCTTTGCCAAAGATTAATTGAGTATAGGTCTGTGGGTTTATTTCTGGGCTGTCTATTCAGTTCCATTGATCTATATGTGTGTTTTTGTGCCAATACTATGCTGTTTTTATTACTGTAACTCTGAGGTATTGTCTGAAGTCTGGGAGAATTATTCCTCCAGCTTCATTCTTTTGTTTTTAAATATTAAAAAAATTATATATATATTTATTGAAGTATACGCAGTTTAAAATGTTGTGTCAATTTCTGGCATACAGCATAATGCTTCAGTCATACATAAACATACATACACACATTTTCATATTTTTTACCATAGGTTACTATAAGATATTGAATATCATTCTTTTTCTTCAGTATTCTTTGGCAATTCTAGATGTTTTTTTATTCCATATACATTTTAGGATTATTTGTTCTAGTTCTGTTTAAAATGTCCTGGGTAATTTGATAGGATTGGCATTAAATCTGTAGATTGCTTTGGGTAGTATGGCCATTTTAACAATACTGTTTCTTCGAATCCAAGAACATGTGGTATTTTTCTATTTCTTTAAGTCATCTTTAATTTCCTTAGTCAATGTTTTGTAGTTCTCCGCGTATAAGTCTTTCTCCTTCTTGGTCAGATTTATTCCTAAGTATTTTTATTGCTTTGGATGCGATTTTAAAAGGGGTTGTTTCTTTACTCTCTTTTTCAGTTCTGTCCCGGCCTGCCCTCTCAGGCTTGAATTTAGGGCTGGGGATCGAAGGGACCCTTTTTGCCAGTTTCTCTCAGTTCTGTCAGCTGTGTACTTCTCAGAGTCTCAAAGGTTCTCTCTCTGCCCCCGCTGACTTCTCCACTGGAGAGGGGGCATCTCAGCATAAGAGAGCTTCTCCTCCTTTGCCACTGCCTCCCTGGGGGACAGGTCCCACACTGATTTCCTTTTTCTTATTTTGTTTTTCCCTCCTACCAGATTTTGTGAGGAATCGTCTTTTGAAGTAAGAGATTTTCTGCCAGTGTTCAGCAGGTGTTTCTGAGTGCATGGGTGGGTCTGTAGATCTACGTCTTGGTGTATTTGTGGGAGAGGGTGAGCTGAGAGCATCCTTCTACTCCATCGTCTTGGCACTTCCGTGTGTTTTAAAAAAACATGTTAAATGTATAATAAATCAATCCTATATATTTAAGACTAATGTTGAGCAATTACAGAGTTAGAGATGGACTATTTTAAATAATAACAAAGAGCCTGGCATCAGGAAGTCTTGTTTCAACTTGGAATATTTTGATGGGCACACAAAAAAGGAATAGGAGAAAGGAGGAAAGCAGAATTCTTTATCTGGTAAATTACTTATCTCATTTTCATTAGGGCTTTTTACAGTTTTTTTTCCCCCTTGTTCCTTGTTTAAAACACATTCCTTTGTGTTCTCATTCTGCTTTACTTTCTTTCTATACAATTAGGTGAAACAGTTACCTACCCCGGGTTGATGATGTCTCCTTGTCTGGGAGTGTCTGTGTCCAGTCTGTGGGAGTGGCTTTTCTGAGAGAGTTGCATCTAAGGTAAGTCTGAGCTGCGTCTTCCCTGGGTTTGTGCTGGCTGCCACCGCCTTGGTTGGGGGTAGAGCTGGAGTTGGTGGGGCTGCAGCGAGAGCCTGGAGTAAGTTGTTAGTTTTCTAAAGCTCTTTCTGCTATTTAGTCCTTTAAGCTGGCAAATCTCTTATGATAGACGTCTTTCTATGATCATGTTACATTTGCTTTACATGGAAATTTCCATCTAGGGTCGGAGTGAAACACTTAAGAACTCTGAGTGTGCTTGCTGTGTAGGAAGAGCCTTGAAGTCAGTGGAAGTGTATCAGGGAGAGTGTTACGAGGCCAGATGAGAGCCAAGTAAAATTTGCTGCAGAACTGCTGATTGCAGAAGATGATTTTCAAGGTTGCAGGCATCTATTTACAAATGACACCTAGCAGCTATCAAGATTAATTCTTAATCCTTTGCACTTCAAAGCTTCCTCTTAGTTATTGAACCTCAATCCTATTCCTTTGCACAAAGCTTCACACAGAGAGCATATTGCCCCAGAATGGTAGATTAGCTCACATGAGGCAGGCACTGTGTTCTACCTGTGTGGTTTTGTATCCAGCGCACAGTTGTACCCGGTGAGGACAAAGTCAGTGATCTTTGTGAAGATGTGAGGACATCAAAACCTGATTACCACCTCCAGAGTCCCTGTGAATTTAACAAACTGGAGTAGTAAACAGCAATACAATAATACACGTTATCATCACTTAGCTCTCAGCTAGTGAGTTTTCCTCCTTTTGTATTTTATTTTATTAAAAAAAAATTTCATCTTTGTTTTTGGTACAGAAATTCACTTCAAAGAACACTGCTGTTTAAAATCTCCTGGGTTCTTGGTTTGCTGTCTCTAATCCAGGTAGGGAAGTTGCAGGCTCACATTCTGTTTTAAATCCTAGAGGTACAGCAATTAAATATGTTGTCCCTGCCTTAAAAAAAAAAATCCTACAGTCTAATGTCAAAGTGGACATGCAGTTTTAATGAGAACTCAGGATGCAGCTGTAGTGGAAACTCAGGAAAAGCAGCTCCTGAACCTGCCTTGGGGTTTACAGAGAAGATAATATTTCACAGGACACCTGAAAGAAGAGTAGAAATGTGTAGGCAGGGGGAGAAAAGGTAAATGGATATCCAGGCAGTGGGATGACATTGCAGGCATGTAAAAGGCACGATGAAAAAGGAGCAGTGTGTGTCTTAGAGATGTTAGAGGACACCTGCTCGGTGGATGGCTGAGGAGACATCAAATCATGGTGGGATTTTGACATCATCAGAAGACTCATGTAGTTCCTCCAATGGTCAGTGGAATCTATCTGAAGAGTTTTGAGCCAAAGAATGGATTTATCAGATGTATATTCTAGAAAAAGTACTTTAACAGCTGTGTAAAGTATGTTTTAGAAAGAGTAATTGAGCCAGAGATAGGGAAGTTACAGTTGTATTTTTGATGAACTATAATAAGCCAGGGTAGGGGTCATGGAAATGAAGAGAGAAAAAAATCAACAGAGTGAATGACAAAATCTATCTTTGACATTGAGTGTACGTGGTGGTTACGTGTATGTGGTGTAGGAAGGAGGGTGAAGGGAACTCCTGATGGGACTCTATAGAGGGATTTAGACAAAAGTAACAACTATACCCAAAAGGTAGACCCAGCTACCCTCTCAGATTACTGCTGGACTATGTCTTAAGCAGCAGGAGGTATGCTCGGACACACGATTGTAATGGCCTCATGCCTTTTTTGGGGGCAGCTGTCTTCCTCCTTGTAGCTGGTTGTAGAAGACAGTGTTCTTGGTTATAGCAGGCACCTATCAGGACAAGGAGCAGGGTTCACAGAGAGTGGATTTTGGGGAGAGAAAAGGCCAAGGAGTTATGTATGTGTGTATGTACGTGGTTAAAGTACATGTGTATATTAAACAAAGAAATGGGCCATTCTGTGTGTCCATTCATCACAGTCTCAGTGTGTTCTAACCTTGAAGTTTGTTCCAGTAGCAGATTCCTTGGTCTTCTTAGATTTCTGTGGTTTCTCCAGTATTCCCTGTTGGAAGTTATATCGTCTGCCTCATCTTCTGTACAAATCATTTTCTTTCATTGTATCATGATTACTTCTGGGCAGTTCTCATGGTCTGTATTAGACTGGAATTTTGTTTTTTTTTAGTTTTGTATTTTTTTGGTAAACTTGAAATTTATTAATCCAAATTTCCACACAATAATAGATACTATAAACAATAAATAATAGTGACTTCCCAAAGAAAAGAAAAAAAGTAGGGTCCTTTCTGGGGAAACGAAAACCATTTCTAAAGTGGCTTCAGATAAGTTCCTATGGCAAAGTGAGGATTACAGAAGTGGATCTGAGACTTTACTCATATAGGGATAGAAGGGGATCCATTTTTTTTTAGCATTTTTTATTGATTTATAATCATTTTACAATGTATCAAATTCAGTGTAGAGCACAATTTTTCAGTTATACATGTACATATATATATTCATTGTCACATTTTTTTCTCCGTGAGCTACCAAAAGATCTTGTATATATTTCCCTGTGCTATACAGTATAATCTTGTGGGGATCCATTTATGATTTGGGTTTTATGCTGTTCTAGATGTGGCTTTGTGAATAGGTATCAACTGATGCCTTCTCTGCTGTCGTGATATATTTAAATACTTTGATTTATTAATTCTTCCCCAGTATGTAGCATAGATGGAAATAACCCTACCATAAAGTTGTTGATAATACCATAACGGATTTAGGAAAAATGTATTCTTCTGGTAATTATTTTGCATCCTGTAGCTTCATTAAGTTCCTCATTTAGAGTTCAGGAAGATATATTTGCTGCATTAATGGCCTATTGCCTAGAAACAAGAGTTTTTGAAATGAAGGATGAAATTACCCAGGAGCGATCTGTATGAATGATGGGCAAAGTGAGATCATGAGTACGCAGTGTGGTGGGGGGCTCCTTGAGACCCTGTATCAGTGGAGGATGTACCAATTAATTTAACTATTAAATATTTCACACTCAAATCCTTCATAAAGAATTTCTTTTCCAGCAAGCGTTGGTAGAATAGAAGTATCCTAATATTCTCAGAGACACTACATTCGAATGATAATATTTTTGATGTAGAAGTGAACTGCACAAATGTGAAATTCTCTACAGACTTTAGAATAGAAGTGGCTTACTGCCTGTTTTTATAATAAAGTTTTACTGGAACACAGTCACCTTTATTCATAGATGTGGCATCTTCGACTAACCTTGTACCATAACAGCATTGTTGAATAGTTGCAAGCAGACTTTTTGGTCTACAAAGCCTAAAATATTATCACTTGGCCTTTAACTGGCCCCTGCTTAAAAAATAAAGTTTGCTTCTGATGATCAACAGATACAAATTACTGTATATAAAATAGATAAACAAGTTCCTACTGTATAGAACAGGGAACTATATTCAATTTCTTGCTATAACCTATAATGGAAAATAGCCTGAAAAGATAATAAAATTTAAGAAAAATTGCTACTGGAAGACAAAAAAAAAAGTTTGCTGACCCATGTTCTAGAAAGAAAAATAATTGTAATATTAGGGAAGCACAGAGGAGGTCATTCTGTTCTTTTACTGCCCTTGAAGTTCCGTTTTTGATTCTCCGTGTTCCTAGGTAGGAAATTAGAATTTATATTTTACCCTAGTGTCCTTACTGCCCGTAGGCATTAGTGGTAGGCCAGTTGTCATTAAATTAGCTCCCTGACCTCAAGTCCTTTCCTTCCACTCCTGCCTTGTGCTCTGAGCCCGACGGCCTCCTTGCTGTCCTCACGAACACCACGTTTGTATTCACTTCAGGACTCTTCCACAGCTTGGAATGCTCTTCCATTATGTCTTCACGTAGGTGGTTCCTTATCCCTCAGGTCCCCCCTTAAATGTCACACGTTCAGAGAGGGCTTTCCTGACCACCCTATTTATAGCGTGGTCCTCATCACTCGGGTTAACTCATTCTCTCCTTGATTTTTTAATTGCATGAATCACCGTCTGGAATTTAGTCTGCTTTTTCACTTACTTATTGTCTCTTTCCTCCACTAAGCTGTTACTTCCAACCCCCAGAGCAGTGCTTGGCACGCAGAAGGCCTCAGTATTTGTTGACGGTGGCTGTTGAAATGCTCTGCTAGGAGGCAAAGTTGACTCTGTAATCCAGAGAGAGCAATAGAGCCTAAATCTAGATTCAGAAGTTTATTTATCCTTGTGACTGTCTTAGTGTAATTTTTTTGAATGTCTTAATATTGTATTTTATAAGCAAATGCCCTATACCTTCCTCAGCTACAAGTTCTTATCTGATGCCTGGGTTATTTTAATAGCCATTTTTTGGCATGCCAGTTTTCAGCTGTGACATTAACCTGGGCGTAAGAGTGAAGTTACATTACAGGTGAGCAGCCCCCTTGATTATGACTAGTTTTGTTTATTGGTCTTATCATTTGTATGTACAAGTACATACCTGCTAGAGAGCCTAGTGAAAACTAAATAAACTGCTTCCTTTTAAATCAGTGGTGCCCTAACTGGGTTTCACAGTAACCCTCTCTAGGAAACAGAGCTCAGTTATATTGGCTGTTTTAATTTTCAGATAAATTCCATCTACTGTGACATACTGTGCTCATTAGCTAAACAAATTAGGCTACAGAAATCTAGGTGGGCAACTGTTAGTGTCAAAGAAACAGCTGTTTGACTCCAATTAAAGACAGAAGGCTTGGTGAAGCTCTAGCACTTTGATAAATTTGATGAGGTAGTTTTGGATATTGTCAAAGTTATTAGCATGGTTGAACAGTTGTGTTACACCACAGAGTCAACAAAGGAAAGGTGGGTGCCAGCTAGCTTCCCTTGCCCAAGACGCTTGAAATGGAGTGCAGGTTAGAAAGCATGTATTCTAGCAAATTTGAACTTTGTCAATGGTCTGCATACCTAATTCAGGACAAAGCGGTGTTGTTTATGTAATGTGCTGACCTACGAGACATTTAGGGCTTTGTGCGCTTAAATGCATGACCCGAGTCACTTTTTAATTAGTAAGATGCTGGAGTGCTATTTAGTAAATTACTCCCACACTGTATTAAACGACCTCCTTCTTGCTGAAGAAAAGAAAAGAAAAAAAAAACCAAAACTCTGTATCCTCATGTACTTAATTTATACCTAATTTATGATCAGAATTCATTTTAGCAATAAAAAATAGAGCACATTCTTTCATTTAAAGCTGAAATCGTTATGTGTTTTGTTCGGACTGTCGTTGGCTTGATTGACTGCTCTGTTTACATGTTTCAGCTCAGTTTGCAAGTTCCCCGGTGCCACATTTGTGACACCAGTTTTAGTTCACAGTTCAGTTGTGTTGGATTATTTGGTGTTCACTGGACATTTCTGTTAAGACACCTCTCTTACTATTGATAATCTCTCTTTTATGGACTAAGTTATTCCAGCCCCACCACCCTCAAATTCATGTCAGCATATGAGTACCCAATGTGACTGTCTTTAGAAATAGGTCATTTAGGGAAGTAACTACATTTAAATAAGGTAATAAGGGTGGGGCCCTAAGGAAGAGACTAGAGATTCTCGCTTTGTCTCTGGACATGCACAGAGAGGGGGCTGTGTGAATATACAGTGAGTGGGGTACTGTCTACAAACCAGAAAGAGAGGCCTCTTGGAAAACCAATCTTGCTAGCATTTGATCTCAGACTTCCAGCCTTCAGATCTGTGAGAAAATAAATTTGTTACGCCTTCTACTCTGTGGTGTTTTGTTACAGCAGCGCTTGCAAACATACACTCTTTAAGAAGGGCGTTTGCTATGGCTCGTACTCTCGTAAGTGACTTATCAGTGACGCTGCAGAGCACCATGTAGGAGGAATCTTAGTGCAGCCCTCGAGAAGCTCAAACCACCACTTCTCAGCAGCAACACCCCAATAACTACAAATAAATGCACATTGGAGCCACATCCTAAAGCTTTCCACTATTGATCTGGGTTTGGTAAAAACTTAAATGTTTTAGGCCACATTCAATATGGTTCAGGTAATAAAGCACCTGAAGAATTCAATTAAAAGCCATAAGATTTACAGCTAATATTAGCAATGCCTTTGTAGACTTCCAGTGAAGTATAAACTGATCTATAAAGGTGAAGGGGACACGACAGAGAAATGAAACGTTGAGCCAGGCGTTCTCATAAGTTCTTTCTCAGAGGGCCGTTTAGGATGAAGCAGTCACAGGTTGGAGATAACATTCTGGGATGAAGGGATGTTGGGATTTATGCTGTAGGGTCCCAGGATAATTATTCAGTTCCAAGTTGGTTCCCGTAATGATCCTATGCTCAGCGCTAGAGAAGAATTGCAATGTGGCTGCTTCTATTTTTTTCATTAATTTATAATTAATTTTAGAATTTTTTTCCTCTCAAGTTATTAAGCTGTAGGTGAAAATCTCCCCTTCTTAGAACTGTAACTGAGGATGAGCTAAACACACTCTTTCCCTAAGCACATTCTCTCTCACTGAAGGCCTTTAAACAGTTTGTTTTGTTTCTTATTAAAAAAATTTTTTTAGGTGTTTTCTTTTATATATATATATATATATATATATATATATATATATATATATATATATAAATGTAATTTTTTTTGCCTTTTGTTGTGGGGGAGGTAATTAGGTTTGTTTGTTTGTTTGTTTGTTTGTTTTGATGGAGGTACTGGGGATTGAACTCAGGACCTGGTGCATGCTAAGCACATGCTCTACCACTGAGCTATACCCACCCCCTCAGTTTTAAAAGCCAGATTGACTTCTCCCAACTTGTGCTGCTGTCCGTACCTCTGTGGTCTCACTCACTAAGAACTGGTCCAGGCTAGGTTATGTAGGGGTTTGTAGATAAGGGTGATGAGCTGGGATTTTTTTTTCTGCCTGTAATTAGGAAGCACTGCAATGACATTGTTTGGTATACATTTAAGTCAATGTTTGAAATAGTTTTTAGCAGGTCAAGAGAGAGCTGGGAGAAGCAAGAAATAATAGTGCTTGGATAAAGGTGGTAGTAGTTCATGTGGAAACAGTGGATGGCTAAGGATAATACTTTGGAAATACAGCCAATAGAAGTTGCTGGCGAACTAAATGAGTGGATGGTGATACAAGAGAAGAGGCAGTGTGAGGGCGACAGTCCGTATCTGGGCTTCAGTAACTAGGTAGTGGTTTCATGTATAGGAATGGAAAATGCTGTGTGGAGCAGGCTTTTCAGAGAAAAATCAAGGATTCTGTTTTGGACATACAATTTTGAGATTCCTACTGAGTATCCAGGTCAGGTACCTGGACACACTAGCATGGAGCTTAACAAAGTGGGTGGGCTACGGATATAAATTTGGATGCCAATGTACATTCCTTGAAAGAATATACATTGGCATTTAAAGTCATGGGAATGGATGAAATCACCTGGGGGAGGCATTAAGACAGGTGCAAAAATGATTAGTCTGTGGTTCTCTTCACAAAGAATGTAGGGGAGAATTTATTTATCTGTGTCAATTTATATCTCAGTATGTTGAATGCCTTAACAGAACACCAAAATTTTACCTGTCTCTTCCAGAGCTTCTAAGCTCCATTTTTGATCTTTGAGCAGCAGATAATTTATTCCCTGATAAGACAGTTGAATCCGTAGCCAAACGTTAGCTTATTTCCTCTTTCCATGTCTAAACTGTGTTGATCTTGAATTAGTAGGAATGGTTTTTCAGTGAGAAGTACTGTAACCATTACCCTGTGAGGCTGTTTTCTGCACGTCTCCTAAATAGGGTGCCCCAGAATCCTGTTGTAGTTTGGCAGATTCTGTGATTGCAAAAATATCTTGCACTTTAGAAGAAAGAGGTCTAGAATCAGCATACATAGTGGTACCTCTCCCCATCAACACAGTGATGTTTGCATTCTTATCTTGCCTGAGTTGGTTAATGTAAAACGAGTTTACCTGACAATGAAAATAGCAGCACTTGAGGGAGAAACAGCAAGGTAGGAGTGGCATTTTACAATTCTCAAGAGGTGAGAGAAGGCATTTCATTAAAAAGGTGTGCTATTTGGAAAGAGATCTCCAATTTTTCCTTGAAGATTTGATATCCTTTTACGAAGAATAACTTCCTCCATTTTTTTCTTTTGCTAAGTTTTATAGTCTCACTACTTAATATTTGAACTTGAGCTAGATAAGGGAAAAGTAACATTTTTGAGAAATTTGAATGAAAGCAAGACTTTATTTATTACAGGGAAGAGCAATAGCAGATATGCTAAGTGTGGGGCTTCTCTGTGTTGTCACTCCTCCTTGCCACCATATGCACCCTTCACCCTCCAAGCATCAAGGAAATGCCAAGTGTACACATGAAGTCCAAAGGGCTATGACAGGCCACAGTCGATCCAAAGGAGGCAAAACATAGCTAAAAATAACAGTGCCAGAGGGAACTCCTCGGGACCAGCAACCACCCTTTCCCATTCTGGTGGATAATGGAGAAAAATACATAACTCAAGTAACAGAAGATTTACATCTGATACTGGCTTTCTTTTTTTTTTGTCACAGAAAAAAAATTGTAATTTAAACCCTCAGAAAAGCAGGCAAGTTCTAGCTAACCTTTTCTTCCTAACATCTCACCCCTCTTCCTTCCTATCCTCACCAAGTCTGTAAACTTGTGAAAATACCACTCGGTAAAATAGGTTGGCTAATAAAACATCCTCTTCCTGAGATTAAGGCTGGCCACTGAACTACAGCGGTAAATATACTCTGATACCATTTTGTTTTCAAAATTTACCTAGAGATTTCCTAATGTAAACACACTTTACCTCCTTCCTATACCTTGAATTCTGCTATTGAGGCCTCTTGGAGAAGACTGTTGAAGTGGTTTCCAGGCCACTTGGAAACTGGACTCCACACAGACAGACTACAGAGCAGTCCTAGAACCATAATTTATGACTGCCAGTGGGCTTGTCTAGACAGGAACACTCAGCTCCTAACCCCACTGCTAACTTCTTGGACCCATAAACTGTCAAAAAGTGAGTAAATTCAAAAACATAACTGAATGTCATATTCCTCTCTTTTAGTTCAAGCTAACTAGTCAGAAGGGACTCCAGAATGCAAATGTGTGCACATAAAAAAAAACAAAACTGCCCTTCTTCCTTCACTCCATATGATGTGTCAGATTTGTAGCATTTGGGGTTTATTGAAAATCTCTTTCTTCCTGAGAGAAAAACTAATTTGTCTTCCATTACTTAAGAAGTGTTTTGTTTCCCATTGGCACACAGAAGTAATTGAACACATGACAAAAGGACAAAATATTTAAGTTCTAACACTTGTAATGGTTTATGAGTTGACAGGGTAGAATATTGATGAAAAACACCAGGGACTCCCCCCACTGCTCTCACTATCATGACATCCAATTATATCTTGCAGTGACCCTAAGTAAAAGGCCTGCTTGAAATCTTTGTGTCTTAATGCCATGCACTTTATTACAGAGAAAACAAATGAAAACAGTGACCTTTAAGATATGTATCCTTCTGTCTATTGACACTCTTTCCTTGCCAGCTACCCTGTTTGTATCAGTAAAGCCTGATGACCCAAACAGCAAAAATGAAAAAATCTAGGAAAACAATCCCAAAACAAACAAACAAACAAACAAAAAACCCTTGAAGTTCAGTTTCCCTGGGACTCTATCAAATAGCTCGCAAAAGTTGCTATGACATTCTTAAGTCTTTGAGGTCTGTATCTTGTACCAAAAGACTACTTGAGATTTATTGAATTCAAATAAGACTTTGCTGGAAGACATGGGACTAGACTAAAATGGCATATCCGTGGTATGCCCTGGGAGCAGTATTCATTCTAGCTGAATTGACATGAAGATAAAAATCTTCTGGTAAATCATAGATATCAAGGTTATGTTATTTTTGAATGTTTTTATACAAAGGTTTTAAGGCAGAATTTTTGCATAATAAGTAATGCTCTAAGTCACACTTACTTTATTATCCAGCATGAATTTAGGGCACTTTTAATTGGTATCTTTATGCCAAGTGTTATCATATTTTTTATTTTATTTCTCTGGTTAATATAATAAATGTGTGTAGAACTCATAGTTACAAAGTTTCTTCAAATAGGTTATTTTACTTTGGAAACTCACATGTATTTGAAAAATCTACACTCTTAATGGATTATTTTAATGCTTTTCTATCAGACTTCTTCATTAAGCAGACAAAAATTTAGTAAGTGTCACATAAATTTATCAATACAGTTAATAAGGTTGACCTCCTATATGGCTCCTGTGCTCAATGAAAAGGCAATTCATATTCTTTTGAAGAATATGTAGAAAATTTACCAAATTTGATCACAGAAGAGGCAAAAAGGAAGTTTCAACAAATTCCCTGAAACAGATAACATGCAGAACAACACAGCCAGTTAGGGTAATCCAAATCTCTTTACATTCACCAAACTATATGAACCAAGGAGAACAAACAAAATTGCAAATAACCTACAGAATAAAAGATAGTGAGTTCTGTAAGCCTCAATTTTCATGTAAGTTTTTGAAATGAATGAACACCAGAAGATACATCTTGGAAGCTTCTTGCATGTAGTCTTGTGGCAAATGCACGAAGAATGGGAAGTTACAGGATAAAAAATTAAAAAATCAGTATACAAAAATTTGTTGCATTTCTAAACACTAATAACAAACTATCAGAAAGAGAAATTAAGAAAAAACACTATTTACCATTGCACAAAAAGGAGAAAAATACCTATGAATAAATTTAACTAAGCATGTGGAAGGACTGTACACTGAAAACTGTAAGACACTGATGAAAGAAATTGAAGACACAAATAAATGGACCGTGTTGATGGATTGGAAGAATGAAATAGTCATACTACCCAAATCAATCTACAAATTCAATGCAATCCTTCTCAAATTCCAATGGAATTTTTCAGAGAAATAGAACAAGCTTTTTAAAAATTTGTGTGGAACCACAATAGACCCTGAAAAGCCAAAGAAATCATAAGAGGTCCCAAGCTGGAGGCATTATGCTCCCTTATTACGAACTCTATTACAAAGCTTAGTAATCAAAACAGTATGGTATTAGCATAAAAACAGACACACAGATCAGTGGAACAGAATAGACAGCCCGGAATTATATGGTCAATTAATTTAATACAAGGGAGCCAAGAATATACAGCAGAGCAAGGACAGTCTCTTTGATAAATGTGGCTCTCCAATTTCTGGGAAAAATGTTTTTGGGGAAACTGGAGAGCCACACAGACTAGGAGGAGACTGGACTATCTTACTCCATGCACAAAAAATTAATTCAAAGTAGAGTAAAGACTTGAATCTAAAAGCTGAAAGCACAAAACACTGAGAAGGGAATATGAGTGGCATGCTTCTCGACATTGGTCTTGGTGATGATTTTTGGATTTGACACCAAAATCAAGGGCAAGAAAAGAAAAAAAAAAAAAAGACTACATCAGACTAAAAATGCTTCTGCACAGCAAAGAAAACCAACAAAATGAAAAGACAGCCTATCAAATGGGAGAAAATACTTACAAACCATATACCTGGTAAGGGTTTAATATCCAAAATATGTAAGGAACTCATATGATTCAATTCATGTATCAGAGATGTTTAGAAATGAAAACAAACACTGTTGGATAATGTGAAGATTGTTACCACGTTTTGGAAAGTGTAAGAGATAGGTATTAGGTTGTTAGGTATCACATCAATTTTTCAATTTAAATCATTGAAAAGTGGCACAAAGCTCTATTAGGAGGGGCACAAATAATTGTGATAACATTATATAATGAAACACTGTGCGGCCATTAATGTAAATGAGTAAGTTCTAGTGACACAGTTACATGTTCTTACTACATATTTAAAAATACTACATATAGATGCTAATTTATACTTTTACCAAATATATATATTTTAATTATGTAAATTCTTTAAGAAATATTTTCTGGAGTTGGAGAGAGAGGATTTGGGAGAGAAAGAAATGGCAGTAAAAATGACAAAATATTAGTAGCTCTTGATTCCAGGGTAGAGAGGTACCTGATTTTATCTTATTTTCTGTATTTTTAAACTAAAAGTAATGAGAAACAGTAACCTCTGAAATTTAATATAGGCATCACCTCCTAAAAGGTGTCACTTTTCAGCTGCCACAAAGCCCGTGTATATTGCTCATGAATTCAGTGAATTACTTGTTAATCAAGTTTACTGTAGAGTCATCACTCGCAACTAGGACTAAATTTCTGTATCATCCTGGAAAAGTTCCTGACTCCTGGATCAGTTATTAAAGCTCTGTTCTTTGGTATTGTGAATATGGTAAACTCCCAAGGTGATGCCAAATCTACACCCTTAGAGCAGTTGTCCAAGACCCTGGAAGAGACCCCTGTTCTCTGAGGATGCAGAGGAACGTCTCCTCATGATGACAGTCACACCCCAGCTTGGAAACTCTGAGCAATTAAAGTTGAAGGGCACCCATAGTTCTACTCTGAGTGCATTTTTGTCTTTTTCAGCGCTGAGAATATTCTGATTCAGGTGCAACAGAGTCAGAATTTATCTCTTGTATCTTATCCTCTCAGCAGTCCAGTCCTTTCCCCTGCAGCCTAGCATAGCTTTAGCTGAAGGCCACCTGGAGAAGGAGGTGGATATGATTTAGAGGTAGTTTCTGCTGGATAAGGAAGGAGGGAAAAACATTTCTAGTGTTGAATTGCAAGTAGACGCATTCAGGAAGGAGAGATAAGAGAGCTTTTTTGTTTGTTTGTTTGTTTTGTTACTTCTAATCTGTTTCCTTTGAAGCTCATAGGAAACGAATGTGGACAGTTAAAATATCCTTATAGTTTTGGGGCTATTCATATAGGATTATTGAAGCTCTTTCCTACTTTTTAGCAGCCTGTTGAGAAATGCTGTGTTCAGCTGGGGTGCTTCTGCTTCTGCTTACCACCACTGAGGGGTGGTTTTTAGGACAGTCTAAGCATTCCCTTTGTTCTGGTGGGAGAATGAGGATGTGGTGGGAAGCTGGGGCATCTGCGGATGGGGAGGTGGTAGAGTGAAGACACTTTATTGTGAGAGTGTGTGTTAATGACCAGTGTTCTCACATCATGTGCAGTGTGATGAGCCACTTCAAAGCACAGCTTCAGGCTATGGCCAGAGCCTCAGGAGGGCAAGAGACATCTTTCCGAATGCAGTAATGTCCCAAAGGACAGAGTAAAGACCAAAAGCGCCTTCTTGGCAGCCATACTTCTCCCTGCACACAGAGGATGACAAATATTTCCCTGAAAGAGACTGCTTTAGCTTGGAAGAGACTGGATTCCTTTTTTTAAAAAAATATTTTTGTTGAAGTATAGTCAGTTTACAATGTATCAATTTCTGATGTACAGCATAATGCTTCAGTCATAAAGGAACATACACATAATCATTTTCATATTCTTTTTCACCATAAGTTACTACACGATACTGAATATAGTTCCTTGTGCTATACAGTATAAACTTGTTGTTTATCTATTTTATATATATTAGTTAGTGAGACTGAATTACTTTCAACTGGCAATTTTTTTAATATATTTTTATTGAAGTATAGTCAAGTTCCTCTTCCTACTCCATCCTTCACCTGCTGCTGTCATGGGCATAGAAGCCCACAAGCAAAATGAGATACAGAAAATAAATTTACAGTTTTTACACATGGATATGTGGCCTTAAAATTTAACTCCTGTATAGATGATGATTCATTCTTTCAAGAAAACTATCTTCTGTTTTCCTAGGGGAAGAACTATCAAAGATACTAATTATATTATTCTAAACTCTGTTCTGGGCAATATGTTGAGACTGCTTCAAACTGGCAGTGTTCATGGTGTTCTCTTTAAAATCCACGTGGGGGTATAGTCAATGTAACCTAGTACATTTCTTCCCTGATACATGATCTGTACTTTGGTGGACGGCCTTTTCACATTCTTAAAGGCTGTTTTGTCTGCGATGTTCATATCCATAGATGTCAGGGTATTTGTCTGAATTGTATTACTTAGGTTTTTTTTTTTTTTTTTTACTAATCTGATATTATATGTAATTTTTGCTATGAATAATAAGAAGCCTTTTTCTTTTTAAATGTTGTCAGAAGTTGAATATAGATCAGTTGTTTTGTGCTAGATGCATTCAAGGCACTTTTCAGAGCTTTGTGGAGTACAGCAGAGGAACACAGTGCCATGGTTCTGCGGGCTTAGATTACTGAGCAACACAGTAGATGCATGTCCCAGCCTTCACCCCGTGTCTGTTTCTTGATGTCTGTACACGTGCTTTGTGACAGAATGGTTGTACTGGGGCCACGTTTATTCAGGCAGATATTGACAGGCAATATTGACATTAAAATATATTAACATTTCCATTTCCAGCTGACTCATTTACTGGGAAGAAGTTCACATGCCAATCCATAATAGGCAGTTAATAAATATTTGTTGGATGAATAAATGAACATATGGGTGGATATGCATGAGATCGTAAAAAATGAAGTGTGGCATATTTTTTTTTTTGTGATGAAACAAATCACTGTGCTTTCTTGGTGTTCCTAGTATTGACTTTTCACTTATAACTGATATTTAGTATAACACATAATAACGTGTAATACATAACAGTTTGTGGATGGGAGGGAGAATACAGCTTTAGTGGCAGAGTGCCTGCATGAGGTCCTGGGTTCAGTCCCCCGTACCTCCATTAAAATAAATAAGTAAATATATAATTACCCCTCCCAAACCATTGGTAGAAATTGTAGTAGAGAAGGAAAAAGGAAAGGAGGGATTTTTTTTAAACAAATGGGGAGAGTGGGAAAAGCGTTGTGTGATTTACCGAGTAGACCTGTGAAGTGCTGCTCACTGGACAACACTTTTGTGCAGTTCAGAACAACTCACTGACATTGCTGTTGACTAGTCTGAACTTCTTTAGAGGGGAAATTACTCACCAGAGATGCAGGGGACCTCTTGCTTCTTCAGATTGGCAGTCTAGGGAAGGCAGCCTCCATGCTGCTTTGGGAAGCTGAGATGAGGTGGTGGGGAGCCTGGGTGAGCAGAAGCGAGGTGTTGTGGTAGGATCCACCCTTAGGTCAGCATTGAAGTAGAGTGGCAAAGATGTGTGAGCTACATACGTTTTAAAGTTTCAGTAGTAAAAATGGGCACCTCAATGACATTCTACGGTGGAGAGTGAAGTCACTGTAAGTGTCAGTAATAGAAGCATAACAGCTTTTCAGAGGCAGGTCTCTTCGTTTTCATCACTTTGCTGGGACAGACTCTACATTTTCTTTTCTTCTGGAGGGGTAGGTTTTGTTGTGATCCTTTTAAGTCCTCACCAGTATTGGGATGTGGGGGGAGAGAGAGAGTGTGTGTGTGTTGTGTGTGTGTATGTATGTATGTATGTATGTTCCTTCTTGTTTAAGACCAGACTTATCCCTGGACACATGTGTAAGGGGAGCCCTTTTTCCTCCGTCAGGATACTGGCCTTCCCCTCAGACAGGCTCTGTCAGTGCTGCTACCTTTTCTCTTTCTTGGCTTACTTACTGATCGACTGCTGAGACGTAAGTTTCTTCCCTCCAATCGCTGTAGACTGGCTGTATTAAAACACCCTTGTTACCAGAGGCTTTGTTTGTAACTAGGGCAGTCACCATAGTGAAAAAATAATGACAGTATCTGTAATAAAGACTCTAACTCCATTTTTGATGTTTGACCCCTGATAGCATTCAAGACCCACACCTCCTTCCTTCCCTCTTGTCCCGTAACTGGGCAGGAAAGAGTGGTGTCTTGCTTTTGTTGGGTGTGGGAAGTTCAAACCATGCAAGGCCCTCATACTTATGGGAACCCTTTCTGTTGGCCTCACCTTTTTAACCACAATAAAAGCCAAAGCCAGTTACCCCTCCTTGCTGTGTCAAGCCATTTTCAGGCCTGCTTGGCCCTGCTGTGCCCAGAGAGCCTCATTATGTGAGTAATGAATATCTTCAAACTTGCATGGTGTATATAAGGCCTTGTCAGTCTTGACATCTGAACCAAAGTTTGGCCACAACAGTATCCTTTTCTTTGTCGTGCAGATATCACAGCGATGAGATGTTAGGGAATCATTGAAGAATTTACCTTGAGTTCCAATCAGGGAACTTTTTCTTGAGAGAGAAGAGTGGTAGGAGATGCTGAGGGTTTTTATTACACACAATGGTTGGAGATTCTAGACACCATACAGGCAGCTTCATGAGGACAAAGGCTGTGATGGTCTTCTTCATCGTGAATCCTTAGCATTTAACACAGGACCTGGTGCATAATAGATGCCCAGCGAACATTGTTGAATGAATGAATGAAAAGAGAAACAAACCTTTATTGTACTAAGCACTGATTGATTTTATATATGTGTATTCATACACACACACACACACACACACACACACACACACACACAAAATAGCAGCTAGTTTTACTTGCTCAAACATAAGAAGTATATCAAATTAAGGTGTAGGGGAATGAAAGGGCCTTACACATAGAAGAGCAGTATGACCAGTATCACAGAGATACGGAATTGTAACATGGATGTGACCCCATAAGCACAGTGGTATTGCTGGGCTTACATGGAGAGGTGGAGGTGGTGGTAGCTGGGCCTAGACTAACATGAGGAGATGAAGGCTGTTGTGGAAGGCTCTGCTTTAACCAGCGTTGACGACGTCCTCAGTGGCACAGGAATACAGGATAGAAGATGAGGGCCAGCAGCCACAGAGCAAACGTGGCTATGCTTTTGTACATGGGTATTTGCAAACTTAAAGGTTTGAACCATGAACTGGTTATTGACAGGAACCATTCTATCAAACAGGAAAGGCCAGTAAACAACAGTCAGGATAACTCAGGAGGAAGTGAGCAAAGTGTAGAAGAAATGTTCATTTTCTAAGGGATAAAGCAGTCAACTTTCCTCATTTCACTCTGGCTTTGCTTATGGAAAGGTATCCATCTCTTTAAGTTTCTGCACTTCAGCGTGTCATTGAACTTCTCCCATTGTAGTCCTCAGCATCTCTGCCTCATATCCGTAATTCTGGAAGTTAATACGTACTTAGATCCACTCATACCGCTGAACCTCTTTAGATTCACTCAGACTTAGTTTTTTTAAAAAACTACTTTATTGAGATAGGATTGACATAGAAAGCTATACATATTTAACATATCAAAGAGTTCATGGGTTTAGAGATAAGTAGTATGTACTCATGAAACCATCACCATAACCCATGCCTTAAACATATCATCACCTCAGAAAGGTTCCTCCTGCCCTCTTTTTATCACTATTATCATTTTTGTGTAAGAATGTTTAAGTATTATCTACCCTCTTAGCAAATTTTTAAATGTGCGGTACAGTATCATTAACTGTAGGTTCTATATTGCTGTACAGCAGATCTCTGGGACTTGATCATCTTGCATAACTAAACTTTGTTCCCTCTGACTAACACCTCCCTGTTTTCCCCTGCCTCTCAGCCCCTGGCAGTTCTCATTCTTCCTGCTTCTGAGTTTGAATATTTTAGATTTTTCATGTAAGTGGAATCATGCATGCAGTCTTTGTACTTCCATGACTGGCTTATTTCACTTAGCATAATGTCTTCTAGGTTCATCTGTGTTGTCTTAAATGTCAGAATTTCCTCATTTTTAAAGAATAATAACATTCTTAATAACAGTGAATAATATTACATCATGTGTACACACCACATTTACTTTATCCACTCATCCACTGATGCACATTTAGGTTGCTTCCATGTCTTGTCTGTTGTGAATATTGCTGCTATGAACATGGGAGTGCAGATAGCTTTTAGAGATCCTGATTTCAGTTCCTTTGGATATATACCCAGAAGTGTGATTGCTGGATCATACAGCAATTCTATTTTTAAATTTTTAGGAACCTATAGATTTAATGTTAATAACTCAGGCAATCAAACATTTTTGAGCATTCAGTACAGCTCCAACACTGCTTTAAAGTGAATAAGGAATAAAAATGTTTAGCTGACTGTGTTCAGTGCTGCTTAAGTTTCCAAACCACTTAGAATACTCATTGAAACAATAAGAAAACAATACCAGACCAAATAACTTAGGCTGTTTTTTTCTTTTTTTTTGGTGTAAATGTTAAAATGCTCTAGCAGTTTAGAGAAGGAAATGTTCAAGATACCTTAATTTGGTTGGTGTATTAGTTTCCTATTTGCTGCTGTAACAAATTACCACAAATTTAGTGGCTTAAAACAACACAAATTAATGATCTTACAGTTCTGTAGTCTGACGTGGGTCTCACTGGGATAAAGTCAAGGTGTAAGCAGGGCTGTATTTCTTTACTGAGGTTCTCGTCAGGTTGGGAGGGGGAGTCCATTTCATTGCCTCTTTCAAGACCTGTGGTCATCTGCAGGGCTGTCTTACAGAAATTGTTTGTATTTTTTGCCACATGGCTCCTTTCCTCCATCTTCAAAGCCAGCAACATCAGGTATAGTGTTGCTTACATTGTATCCCTGACCAACTCGTCTGCCTCCCTCTTCACTTTTAAGAATTCTTGTGATATGTTGACCCCATTTTGACAATCCATGATAATCTCCCTATTTTAAGATCATCTGATTAGCAAACTTAACTCCATCTACAGCCTTAATTCCATGTAAGGTAATATATTCCTGGGTTTCCAGGGATTAAGACGTAGGCCTCTTTGGAGGGTCGTTATTCTGCCTACTACACTTAAGGAAGGAATTGTCATTTTTAAATCATTTGGGAATATCTCTGAGGGCTGTGTGTACATGCATGACCCCCAAAATGCCAGCACTCTTGGTATGGACTAGATGCTCAGTTTTTTATCAGTTTTTTATTTGCGTTTGTCTGTGTACTTTTTAGAGTATTGTTTACCCTCTTAAGAAATGGAAAGTGAAGTTTCCTATTCCTTTAGATTTGTTGACTTTTGCCTACTTGTTCGGAACAAGACCTTTGGAGAGAACCTAATATTGTAAAAGTGATAGATTCAGATTGTTCTAATACCACAGTCAGTAGGCTTGAGCACAAACCCATTTGTATTTGGGAAAAATAAAGCTTTATTGCATGGGGCTCATGTCCTTTTTGAAGTAGAAGTATTTGGTCACAGAGGCAGTAGAAAATTAGCTAGAATAATGTATTATTATTATATAATATACATTAGGGGAAGATTAATGTTCTTCTTTCTTTAAACAGTTCACAAAAAGATTAATTTAATTCTCTCACCAGAAAGTAAGATAAAATTTGAGGAAGCCTCCAAGTTTCTGTATTTATCTTCTGAAAGCCTTCACAAAGTTTGGGAATATTGTGCTGTGTTGGATTACTCAGCTATGGTTTAGCTCTTTGGCTAGGAGAAACTTTGATAATTAAGTAGATAATAGTTCTAGTCTGGGTCTGGCCTTTATGCCTACTCCTGGCTTCCACTGAAGATATTAGCCAATAGTCATACTGTTTGTTCAATAAATATTGGGAAAAACAATTTCTCTCTTTCTCCTTAGCAAAATGTTTTTAAGTCCATGTTTCTCTGGAAAGTGTATTTCTTTTACGGTCTCCTTGGTGATGGAATGCTTATTACAGCATGAAATCCACTGGTGCTTTTCACCCCATGCGATCCATTCGTGCTGCTCTTGCCCATCCTTCATAGCTTTATTTTGTTTAATCATTATTATTGTTCTTAAATAGGGTTTGCTTGTGTGTATGAAAGACAAGATTATTTTAAACCCATGAAGCAAATATCATTGCAGCCTGGAACATGGCTTTGATTCTTCAGTTCCTGCACTGAGTTCTGTGGCAGGTGGCTTAGGCATCCAAATCATGTATAGAAACTGTGATGAGGCCTCCTGTGCAACCTCTCCAGATCTGAAACTGCCCTTGCAAGTGCTGATTGCTTGCAAATGTAACTGTCTAGGTTACATGCAAAATGAACATAATAATCTTTTATTTCCCACGGTGATACACCAACAGCTACATTCAGTTTCTGATAATTTGCAATTCAGTAATAATAGCTTGGTTCGGTATAGTTTATTGAAGACATAAAAATACTTGGCAGCCAGAGGCTGAAATTCGTGGTTTAGAACAAAATTCCAAGAGGGAGCAGAGGACCTGTACATAGAATGTGGGCATATTCTGCACTTAGCAACTATGATTTATTCATTTAGTAGAAAGCCGCATCCCATAAACATGATTTATGTAATTATTGAAAAGGGAATTCAATCTCTAGTTATACAGAATATTACCTCAGAAATTCGTTGCTGACATCTTACCTTTTTAATAATGTTCCTTTTGGCTGAATATATTTCAGATTCTCACTTTTCTCAGGAGAAAACTCTTCACTTTTATCCTTTGGGGGAAAAAAAAAAAGAAATAGAAAAACACCAAGTTCGTTTACTCACTAACTGGCTTGAGAACTTAAGCATTACAGATACCTGCAGTGAAAATGAAGGATTTCCTGAATACAGTTGAATATCTTAAAGCAAGCAGAACTATTTGGGAATAACTTTTATTAAAAAATATTTTCTAGAAGTGAAAGTTGAAAACTTCAGATTGGAAAATACTCATTAAATGTGGGATTTCATCATTAGGCAGCAGAAATATTAGACTATGCTGATAATAAAATCCACTCTGCTTTTATTCATCTTCCATATTAATGAACTAAAACTCAGAATTTGGACTGAGAAAACCTAGGTGTCATGAGCACTATATCCCAACTCAGCTATGCTACACATTTGATTGTCTATGTTTTGGGTCTTTGTCTACCAAATAAATGGGCATTTGACCATCCATCTTATCTGCTACCTCACAGTATGTTGTAAAGATCAATTGGGATGATGCTTGCAGAGGGGATAGGTCAACCCTTGTGGACTCTTTATTGTTATGTAAACAGTATGTCAGTGGCTACCAGTAAGATGCGTTCTTTGAGGTGTTCCTTCATTGGTAATGATAGAATCACACAATTCCACACTTTGTCTGCCAGTCTTCTTTATTGCTAATGATGCAGGTTGTAAGTAGTGATGAACTGGGGATACAGGTTTTCTGTCACCATGGCTATGAGAGAGAGTGTGAAGAAGGTGGTGCAAAATATCCTAGTTTAAGATGGAGGTCTCTAAGTGTGAAATCATAGGTAACCAACTGGAATTCTCTAAACCTCAGTTATCGCAAGTGTAAAATATATGAACAAAACCCACTGACGTTGTGTTGCAAGGCTGTCTTCATCAAAAGAAGCAAAACATGGAAACTCTTTGGAAATTTAAAACCTACAGATGCAAATTATTATCATTACTCTTTTATTTGGATGTTGGAAACTTAAGCTTTGATAAATGAAGCTACATGAAATACAGTTATTTCTTGATAAAAACTTAATGCTATACTAGTGAAGGAGATAATATCTTCTGTTTGTTTTCTGTGAGAAATAGCTCTCAGTATAATTGCAGTAAATAAAATCCATAATGCTATTATAAATCTTTCTTTAGTCAGAATGATGACTATTTCATATAGTGACCTTTTCTTTTGAAAATAATGAGTAATAAGTCTTCTTTGTGAATAAAGACTTTAGAAGTTTACAAACCAGTAATTGAATCACCAGTTTTAAGAAAGCTCAAGCAAAATGTTTTCGCAAGTGTCTATTTAAGAAACTCCACACGTGAAAAATCCATAGTTGCAGAACAGATCAGCTGGGATATGGGATGGTGGGATAAACGCTTGATAAAATTATTCATTGCTTGTTAATAACTGTTAAAGGATTTTTAATAATAGCTTCATTATCTGATGAAATATGAAATGAGCATGTTGATATAATACAGAGTTAAAACTAAGGACTGCAGGAAAAACTAAGGGAAAAGAAGTAACTTATTTAAGTAAAATGAAAAGCTTTTACATGATGTGAAGTCATATAAATCCACTAGATATATCGAAATCTTAAATATTGAATCAATGCATGAGTTATATATTTTTTATATTTTGTGATAAAATATATATAATGTGAAATTTGCCATTTTAATAATTTTTAAGTATACAGTTAAGTGGTATTTAGTTTATTCACATTGTTGTGTAATATTGTGTGAATATTACCATTATTCAACTCTTGAACTTTCCCTCATCCCAAACTGAAATTTTGCCCTCGTTAAAGAATTATATTCATAAAAGTACTTTCAACATGATCTATTTTACACTACCATAAAAGTTACCTTTAGCATTCAAATATATTCATTATTTTAGAATAGAGATGTAGTATGCTTTTAGCAGTATTTGGAACAAGGAGAAGCTTTTCCAAATACTGTATTTATAATATTAGGTAAGTTGAATACAATATACACATGTTATGACCTGTTATATTTTTATTATAAGTTCACTTGTAATTTTGATTTTGAGTATTTATTTGATTCCAGAAGTTTTCCAAAGCAATAATAATTTTTGGTTTTGCAGTAAGAAATTTTCTCCCCCAAACTTTCTGGTATTTACTGCATTTCTTAAGTCAGTTATTTTACCTACCTACTTATATCCTGCTGAGCACTGCTGGGTTTTTTTTTCACTGTCTCTATAGTTTTGCCTTTTCGTAATTTGTTAGTCAAAACTATACAGTAGGTAGCCTTTCAGACCTGTTTCTTTCACTTAGCAATATATATTTATGGTTCTTTCATGTCTTTTTGTGACCTGGTAACTCATTTATTTTCATTGCTAAATATTTCATTATATGGGTGTACTGCAATTTGTTTATCCATTCACCTATTGAAATACATCTTGGTTACTTCTAGTAATTTGCAATTTTGAAGAAAAAGCCTCTTATATGCATTTGTGTGCAGGTTTTGGGTTAACATAATTTTTCAGCTCATTTGGTTGAATACCTAGGAGCACAATGGATGGAGTATATGGTAAGACTGTGTTTCACTTTGTAAGAAACTGCCAAACTGCCTTCCAAAGTGAGTGTAGTTATTTTGCATTCCTATCATCAAAGAGTGAGAGTTGTTTTCATTTCATATTTTAGTCAGCATTTGGATCTGTGGTTTGGCATCTATCATTAATTTTGTGAACATTAAAGTTGTTATTATTTCAGATACTTATTGTGTTCCTTTCTTCTTCTGGCATTTCCATTATACAGATGTTATAGATCTTATAATTGTCCCATAGTCCTTGGGTAGTTTGTTCTATCTTCATTCTTTTTTCTCTTTGCATTTCCATTTTATAAGTTTCTATTGACACCTGTCCAAGTTCATTGTTTGTCTCTTCAGCTGTATCCAGATGATGAGGCCGTCCAAAGTCTTCTTCAGTTCTGTTACAATGTTTTTGATTTCCAGCATTTCCTTTTGATTCTTAAAGTTCTTTCCCTGGTTACATTCCCATCTGTTCTTGCATGTTGTCCTCTCTTTCCATTAGCACCCTTAGCATAGGAATCTATTAATCATAGTTGTTTAAAATTCCTGGTCTGATAATTCCACCTTCTCTGCCATATATGAATCTGGTTCTGATGCTTGTTCTGTCTCTTCAAAGAGCTTTTTTTTTTTTTTTTTTTTTGTCTTTTAGTATGCCTTAATTTTTTTCTTTAAAGCTGGACACGATGTACTGGGTAGAAAGAACTGTGGTAAATAGACCTTTAGTGTGAGATTTTATGTTCATCTCACTAAGGGCTTAGGCTGTGTGTACAGTTTGCTGTAGTAGTTGGTTTCAGAGGCTAAGATTTCCTCTTACATTCTTGTTTTGCTCTCTCTTCATGTCTCAGGGGCTCCCTAAGACTTCTTTTGTAAGATCATAGATGTGTAGTTCTTGAGTTATATTCCCCTGTTATTTTATAGAAGCCTTACTATGTGGTGGTAAGGGGTGTGTGTGTGGGAGGGGGACATTCCATAGTCCTTTGATTAGGTCTCTGGCTTTTAGGTTGCCTTTGCTCCCAGGCTGTAACCTTTATAAATGCTTCTAAGTCCTCACTCATTTCTCTTTAGGTGGGACAGAAAGGGTAGAGGTGCTCCTTCTAGACATGTCTCTTCCCGGATGTGGAAGGCTAGAGCAGGCTGCAGCTGGATGTTTGCCTTCCTCCATGTTGGGTGGACTCTGATAAACTCAAGTCAGTGAAGCTCTGGTGAAATAGCTTCCTTTGACGGAAAGCCTTATTGAGAATAACAGAATAAGCTCTGGGCTTATTTCAGACTGATTACATATCTCCTTCCCCTGCCAGAAACTTGCAGAGATTATTTTCCATTCCGCACTGTGAGAACCTGGTAGGACTTCTGGAGATGAAACTCACAAAAATGTGGGGGCTCTGTAAGACTGGGTCTCCTTGGAGTTCTTAAGTCTCAGACTGGTTCACACTAATTCTTCAGTAACTTTTCAGCTATAATTAGGTTTTCTCATCCCATTACTGGCTCCCATGTTGGTTTCTGCCCTTGGGTTTCTGCACCAGTACTTTGTGATTATCTGTATCTGTCTGTCTGTCTCTCCAGTTACTGGACAGTAGTTTGCCCTATGATCTCAATTATCTGATGGATCTAAGAAGAGTTGTTGATTTTCAGTTCACTTGGCTTTTTCCCCCCACCTTGTTTTGTGACTACGAGTAATGACTTCTTACAGGCAGGCTTGGAAACTAGAAGTTAAGTTCTTCAATTTTTAAAATATGTACTAATAAATTATTTTAAAGTTATTGATCCAGATTATCAGTAAGTCTACTACTATTGCCTATTTTTCTTTTCATGGTTGGTCATATTTTCATGCTTATTCGCATATCTAATCTTTTAAAAATTATAGCACAGACATTGTATTATAAAGGCTCAAGATGACCTTATTATCCAGCAGAGAGGTGTATCACTTTCCTCTGATAGGCATTTAGGACTTGGGAACTGATTACTACAAACCCATCAAGGATGAACTGGAGTTAAGAGGAAATTTAGTTTTCATAAGGTTTAGTCTACTTCTATTTCTCTCATGTTCCTTTAGGAACTTTCTAGGCTTTTGATTAAATGTCTTTAGAGAGTTTGCGCCGACATTCTTCAAAGTATATTTAGGTGGTTCAACTGTGTCTTTTTGATTTTCCCAGGCCAGAGCTCCTGAGTCCAGCCTCATGCAGTTTCAAAATGTGGCAAATGTCTTGGGGGGGCAAGTAGGGAATGGCATGTGAATGCCCTCTCTCCAGAAACACCTTCATCTGTACTGTGAGACTGTAGGAGATGTACTGTTACATTTAGAAACATTCTTCCTAACTCCTTAGCCTCTAACACAGCTCCAAAACTCAACAAGTGCCCTTTGGGAGAAACATACAGTGCATTTGAGACCCCTCAAGTTTGGAATTTATTATTCCAGCTCCATGGGGCCACTAATGTCTTTATGCTTTTCTTTTACCTCCAGCAGACACTGTTTGCTTGGGCTAAACCTGATCCTCAGCCCACTCTCAGAATTGGTAAATGCCCCTGGGTGACTGTAAGCTCATCTAAGGAATCTTCTCCCTTCTCTGGAATTTTAGTTATTTAAATTTTTCCAGTTGTCCTTGCAGGAACATTAGCATGCTCTGACTTACTACATTCAACTAAGATGTGGAAACATCCAAACTCCAGCATCTGGATTGTGGGACGTATTGATCAAGATAAAGTGTGTTCTTATTGAACAATACTATTTTCTTTGTAGTTTCTGTTTTTAGGAATTGTATTCTCTGAGTCATGGTGATTAGAGGTACTGAAGAGGCAAATAGGAAAATGACACTTCTACTGAAATTCCGTATAGTACGAAGATGGTTATTAAGCTTCATAATTGGCTTTTTTTGGTGTGTATTTTGTGTGTATAAATAAGGCAATAGAAAATGCAGTATAAAGGAAAAATCCTATTTTAAAATGGCCAGAATACATCGTTTACAACCTCATTACATTAATTAGCCATTGATTGTGTTTTCAGGCAAGTCCCATAGACCTAGAAGCTATAACGAATTACTACCACATTGCAAAAATTCAGTCATTGTCAAAAGGTCAGTTTTTTTAGAGGGCGAGGCAGATGGATTGGGTTTTCATAAACAGTGTGTCAAGGTCTGCTGGCCGGTGGAGCAAGGACACCATGTTTTCCTTACTCTCTTTTCCACTGTATTCTCATGTTCTGGCACAGTTCTTGGTATAAGATGGTACTTAATAAATATTTATTGAATGAATAAATGAAAACTAAATAAATTACAGTGTTAGTGAAAGAAGTAAGAAAAGTTGAATATGGTGTAGGAGTGACGATCTGGCTTTGAGGAACAGGATGAACCACTTTACTGGGATGACGAGATCCAGTACGGGTTGATGGTATTTGGAGGTTATTACATTTTCCTTGAGTTTGCATCTTTCACCTGCATGTCTTGAGGGATGAGAATAAGATTCTTTTCTCCTGTGTAATTGGTAGGGTTAATGTTTGTTGTGCCACATCATCTTATAGCATAACGCAGATTTTAATATTCTGTCCTCTGAATTTAGAGGTATCCTAATATAATTTAAAGTAAGTCATTGGTAAATGAGCAATCATTCTCCTGCATAGCTTGGTTCTAAAGCTCTTACAGAGAATAATGGGAAGAGGTTGAATGCAGACATATGGTATTATATATTCTACTATAAATAGTTTCATCTAAGGGCACATATGTATCTTACAGATGATTGGGTACTGTCATCTATTGGGAAAAAAATTTCCCCACGTGTGTGAAGGTTACAACAAAGAACAATGCATAACGGTTTCCATGCTGCCTATTTAAATGGGGGTATTTTTAAGATAATGACAGTAGCTGATAGTTGGTAAGAGATTTATTCTGCTTCTTTTGCCTCTTAGTTTTCCAAAGAGCACGGCTGCTTGGTTCTCACTGTTACTGTCTTCCTTCTTGCTTCTCACCAGGGACAGTCTGTCTGCTGCTGTTGTGCATTCAGCTATTTTTATGGAGACACTTGCTAAACATTATTGCTTATGTTTTTCTACTTGGGGTGATGGTGCACTGCCTCATACCCTGCTCTAAGGTGTTCTTGATCCATGTCTGTCATTCCTTTCTGGTGTTCATTTTGTAGGGTTGCAGTTTATTTGATTGTGCACACCAGTGTGCTTTGCATTTGCAGAATGTTTCTGAGAAATGTAGGAACCTTCTTGTGGAATTGCTATGAATTTGAAATGTTCATAATATGTTAGTATACTAACACAAATTATTAGTGTGAGCTTCAAAATGATGCCTGTACAAATACCTGCCATAAGGGAAGGCTTATAGGAATCACCAACCAAGGTGAAACAGTTCTATAGTCTGGAAGGAGAGCTGTGATAGAACCTTAAAATCTAGGGTCTCCAAAAGGCTACTCTTGACTCAAGCAGATTACCAGGGAAGAGGAAGGAAAGCACATCTTAATTATTCTCATCACTGAAATTAGTGAAGAAGTAAGTTTAGTTAGATAATGGCAGCTGACTCACTCTCACAGTCAGGGTTTAGTGCAGGAAATGTAAATCACTCCAATTTCATATAGAAAGAGATTCAGTAATAGGATTTAAGTGCGCAAAAGGATTAGAAGAGCAAATCATCATAGTTGTGAACCAAATACAGAACTCTGTCAGCCACCATTACTGCTCTCACAACCGCCTTCACACTCACCACACTGGCAACTGGACATGGTGGCACTTACTCCAGTCACCAGAACTGTCTTAGCCCTCATGTCACCATGGGCTGGTTTGCCAGTAACAGTGGTTTTCATTTTTCGTATCTCACTTGAGGGCATTTGAGTAGTGGAACCTAATTTACATCCAGAACCTTAGCTGCAAGAGAGCCTGGGTATTGTAGTTTATAGGTCTCTACGCTTTTCTTAAAGAAAGGAAGTGAGGGATTAAGAGAATAATTCACAGTATCTGTCAGATTAATATGTCTGGGCAATGTGAATCTACAACTACTTAAATAATTTAAATTGACTACCACCAGATTCAGCCAGCGGTAACAGTAGGTGTGCAGTAGCTAAGTTACTTGCCAGGACAAAGATGCAGTCTGAGTCCTTGCAGCCAGATCTGAATGCATGCTCCTCCTGTTTCTTTCCTTCACTTATCATGCATCCCTCTCCTCAGCTTCTTTGCAGGCCTCCTTCAAGGTACAGGGATGTAGCCTAGGGATCTGCAGTCTCTATTTGCAAAGGATCAGAGAGCATTTTAGTCCTCATATGATCCTCTCCTCCTTTTCTTTTTTGTTTTATTTTTTTTACAACTCTTTAAAAATGTAAAAACCATTCTTAGCTTGAGGGCTACACAACAAGAGGCCACGGTCAGTAATTTGTTAGCCCTGATCCAGACCACGTATTGCCCTACCTTTAATGTGTAGTTACTTCATTTGCGTAAGTCTTTTCTCATCATCAAATCCTTCTTATGAGGAGGTGGTGCTGTTACCAGGACAACCAAGAATTAGGCCTCTCTGGTTTATTGCAAGCTGACTTCTCTGTTCCATTGTCAATTTCCTACTTCATTCCCTGCTCACCTCTCACAGAGTCACAAGAAAGGAAATATTTTGCAGTCTTCTTTGTCCTTCACCGTTTCTGCCTTTAGAGTGACATAGGGAATTGTAAATACTCACTGGCTTAATAGATTCCATTTCAAGAAACTAGTCCTGGTGCGTCTGTCCCTTTCAATACAACAGATTTTTTTCTGGTTGATATTACACAGCCACCTAGACACCCCCACCACCAAATAGCCAGTAATAAAAAGCATCGTGGGTTGTGGTGAGATTCTTAGTACAGATAATGAGATATCTGAATACTGTTACTTAATTTGAAGGTGAATATATCCAAAAACAGAACATACACATTTATTGTCCCTGAAAATTTGCAAAATAAAGTATACTAGAATGCAACAAACTATCTGGGCTGTGGTTTATCTCCTATTGAAAAACTATGGCCCATGTTAAGATACGGAACACATTATGTGGCTTTTGGAAAAAGAGAATGATGTCCATATGGCTTAGACATAAATCAGTTACTGAGGTGTGAGTGACTGGAAGCATCGTCTGAATTCCTGAAAGTTACAGAATAATCAATACAGACTCTTAACCTCTCATTTCTTGGAATACTGCCCACTTGCATGTTTAAACTGACATCTCGAAAAGTTCTATAAAATCAGTTTAAACTCAAGGCGTGATGAATAATCTTTAGGTTTAATGAGACCTCAAAACAGAGACCAGCATGAAGCATGTCATCTTACCTAGTTGTTTAAGAAGTTGTTCTTTCTTTTTCTAGCATGATTGGAAAAAAATTATAATCTTTATTCTCAGGCATCCTGCTTACCCTGCTCTCCCATCAGATTTTCAAAACTGCAGAAACTCGAAGGGTATTCGATTTATGCCCAGGGTTACAGTACATCCTGTGAAAGGGAACTTCATTGACTCGAAACACTTCAGAAGGCACACATGTCTACTCCCTATCTTATGTTTGGAATAATTTTTCCTCTTAAAAATAATACAGTAAACCATTTAGCCTTCCTAAATTGAATTACCCTAATAGCATTCAAAAACTGACAAACATAATCTGCTTGTTTTAAGACAGAAGTGGATTAGTCAACAGAATCATATCTCTAGTCAGGTCCAAATCGAGTTATAAATTCTAACCAAATAGTGACTGCTGGAATAAGCCATATTATTAGTATGCATAGTCATACTGCTCTCAACTGTAAGCAACGTAAACCTTTTCTGTAGGGAGATATAAAAGTTTACAGTTGAAGAATGTCTTTTTATATTGTGGTAAAGAGATTGTTTTCCTTTGACGTCCATGGCTCCCTCAAGCCTCAGCTCATTTTGTTCCGTTTCTTGTAGTCACAGGAAGAAACAGCTCTCTTCATTTTTCTATGCCATCTTTTAGGCATGTTATTGTCTAATGCTTTTTTGCCTGCCTACTACTTGTTAGAATGTGTACCAAAGCAAAAGAGAGAAGACTCTAATGCACCAAGTCCTTTTTTTCAAACAACCATTTTGTTAAAATGTGCAACAAATGCTTACTAATGCTTTCTAAAGTTATTTTTTAAAGAAATAGTGACTGATAATACTGACATAAATGAAGATTTAAGAATTATGTATAAGTTTTATTTATTTGAAGTGTTTACAAATACAGAAAATGAGAAGTCAGATACATTTTCATTTGCTAATATTTACTGTCATTGTGAGACGTTATTCTATGAAATCCATTGAGTTATCTGTTTATATTCTCTGTCAATTCTTTGAGCACCACCCTTTGACTTGTAATTTAGAATTCAATTAAAATATCACTTTTAAACAAATACTGTTAGAGATTGACCTATCTGGTGTCCATAGATGGCTCACCCTTAAGCCATGCCTTCCGGTATGTATGCTCTTGTGCCGTTCCCTCTCCGTGAATCTGGGATGGCCCTGTGACTCGTTTTTAACCAGTAAAGCATGGTGGAAGTGATGCTGCCTGAGTTCTGAGGCAAGATCATAAAATGTCTTGCAGCTTTCCACCTAGGTCTCTTGGAACAATTGCTCTGAGAGAAGCCAGATGTCTTCGTGCTGTGAGCAAATGGCCAGGATAGCCAAGCAGTTAGGCTGCGTGGAGAAACAGAGATGCATGAATAGCCCTCAGCTATTCCAGTTCACCCAGCTGAGGTAAAGATACATGAGTGAAGATGTTATCTTGTATGTCTAGGCCAGTTAAGCCTCCAGATAGCTGCAGCCCAACTCCAGCAGGCTGTTTAACTGAATCCAGTGAGAGATTCCAAGTGAGAACCACCCTGCTGAACCCAGAACACACAGAATTAAGAGAGACAATACTAAAGTGTTGGTTTAAGCCACCGAGTTTAGGGATGTTTTGTTACTCAACAATAGGTGACCAAAATACAGATAGTCTGCTTTTTGGTTTTGTTTTGAATCATAACATTCCATTGCTTCTAAGTAAAATCTGCATTTAAGAATTTGTGAATTTGTTGATATTCCTGCTGTCTTTGTTTTGTATATATAATTCTCTGCTCAGAAAGTGTTTCACTCTATTATATAAATGGGTTTTGAAGAGTAACTAAATTGGCTTTCTAAGAGAGGGGAAAGTACTTCTGAATATTTTAAGAAACTCCTTTGATCAGCAACAACTCTGCTATAAATCTGGTAATTTAATGCAATTTTGAGACTGCATGCACGGAAACATCTAAAGGCAGTAAAGCAGGCTCTCAAAGAAAAAGAGGAGCAAAGAAAAGAAAACTAGAAATAGATTCCATAAAAAATAATTTAGCAAGGGGAGAGCTGGTGAGTGGGATATTGCTTTAGGTGTAATATTCTTTAGATGACTGATGATTAATAAGCAGATATTTTAGGGCAGTTAACAGTCTGATTTATGGGAAGAATGTGAAATTCTTGTGTGTTGGTAAGCCTGACAGGTGTGGATTATGGAGAGGTTTCTCTCTCTAAAGTTCACAGAACTGGAAAAAACCAAACATTTAGTGTTAACCTCTTAAGTACTTGATATTCATTCAGAATCTTACCAGGCAAGATGCTCCAGGTCTTGAACTGGGTGTTGTTTTGCTAAGTAAGAGTGGTCTCTAGTAAATTGGAAATAAGCTGTACTTGGGTCAGATTTAACTACGTAGTTTAGACATCGTACTTAATTGGATTTAATAACTACTAAATGTCAATGTCCACGTATGGTGAGTAGCCAATATTTCTTGTTTCTTCGAGGAGAATGGTATAGGTCTTAGAAAAACTAAATCACACAGTAAGGTATTGGTTAGTATTCTCACTGCAAAATCATTCTTTAAAAGAAAAGCTCCAGATGAATCCTAACCATTGGCTAAGTGTTAGGATAGGTGTATGGGACATAGAGAAACTAAATTTTTTTTAACATTTTTTATTGATTTATAATCATTTTACATTGTTGTGTCAAATTCCAGTGTTCAGCACAATTTTTCAGTCATTCATGGACATATACACACTCATTGTCACATTTCTTTCTCTGTGAGTTATCATAACATTTTGTGTATATTTCCCTGTGCTATACAGTGTAATCTTGTTTATCTATTCTACAATTTTGAAATCCCAGGCTATCCCTTCCCACCCTCCACCCCCTGGTAACCACAAGTCTGTATTCTCTGTCTGTGAGTCTATTTCTGTCCTGTATTTACGCTTTGTTTTTGTTTGTTTCTTTTTGTTTTTGTTTTTGTTTTTGTTTTTTAGATTCCACATGTGAGCGATCTCATATGGTATTTTTCTTTCTCTTTCTGGCTTAACTTCACATAGAATGACATTCTCCAGGAGCATCCATGTTGCTGCAAATGGCATTATGTTGTCGGTTTTTATGGCTGAGTAGTATTCCATTGTATAAATATACCACTTCTTCTTTATCCAGTCACCTGTTGATGGACATTTAGGCTGTTTCCATGTTTTGGCTATTGTAAATAGTGCTGCTATGAACATTGGGGTGCAGGTGTCATCCTGAAGTAGATTTCCTTCTGGATACAAGCCCAGGAGTGGGATTCCTGGGTCATATGGAAAGTCTATTCCTAGTCTTTTGAGGAATCTCCACACTGTTTTCCATAGTGGCTGCACCAAACTGCATTCCCACCAGCAGTGTAGGAGGGTTCCCCTTTCTCCACAGCCTCTCCAGCATTTGTCATTTGTGGATTTTTGAATGACGGCCAGTCTGACTGGTGTGAGGTGATACCTCATTGTAGTTTTGATTTGCATTTCTCTGATAATTAGTGATATTGAGCATTTTTTCATGTGCTTTTTGATCATTTGTATGTCTTCCTTGGAGAATTGCTTGTTTAGGTCTTCTGCCCATTTTTGGATTGAGTTGTTTATTTTTTTCTTATTGAGTCGTATGAGCTGCTTATATATTCTGGAGATCAAGCCTTTGTCGGTTTCACTTGCAAAAATTTTCTCCCATTCCGTAGGTTTTCTTCTTGTTTTACTTCTGGTTTCCTTTGCTGTGCAGAAGCTTGTAAGTTTCATTAGGTCCCATTTGTTTATTCTTGCTTTTATTTCTTCTAGGAGAAAATTTTTGAGATGTATGTCAGATAATGTTTTGCCTATGTTTTCCTCTAGGAGGTTTATTGTATCTTGTCTTATGCTTAAGTCTTTAATCCATTTTGAGTTGACTTTTGTATATGGTGTAAGGGAGTGTTCTAGCTTCATTGTTTTACATGCTGCTGTCCAGTTTTCCCAACACCATTTGCTGAAGAGACTGTCTTTATTCCAATTTATATTCTTGCCTCCTTTGTCAAAGATGAGTTGACCAAAAGTTTGCGGGTTCATTTCTGGGCTCTCTATTCTGTTCCATTGGTCTATATGTCTGTTTTGGTACCAATACCATGCTGTCTTGATGACTGTAGCTCTATAGTATTGTCTGAAGTCTGGGAGAGTTATTCCTCCAGCCTCTTTCTTTCTCTTCAGTAATGCTTTGGCAATTCTAGGTCTTTGATGGTTCCATATGAATTTTATGATTTGTTCTAGTTCTGTGAAATATGTCCTGGGTAATTGGATAGGGATTGCATTAAATCTGTAGATTGCCTTGGGCAGTGTGACCATTTTAACAATATTGATGCTTCCAATCCAAGAGCATGGAATATCTTTCCATTTTTTAAAGTCTTCTTTAATTTCCTTCATCAATGGTTTATAGTTTTCTGTGTATAATTCTTTCACCTCCTTGGTTAGATTTATTCCCAGATATTTGATTACTTTGGGTGCTATTTTAAAGGGGATTGTTTCTTTACTTTCTTCTTCTGTTGATTTATCGTTAGTGTAAAGAAATGCAACTGATTTTTGAACGTTAATTTTGTAACCTGCTACCTTGCTGAATTCTTCAATCAGCTCTAGTAGCTTTTGTGTGGACCTTTTAGGGTTTTCTATATATAGTAACATGTCATCAGCATATAATGACACTTTTACCTCTTCTTTTCCAATTTGGATCCCTTTTCTTTCTTTCTCTTGCCTGACTGCTGTGGCTAGGACTTCCAGGACTATGTTGAATAGGAGTGGTGATAGTGGGCATCCTTGTCTTGTCCCAGATTTTAGTGGGAAGCTTTTGAGTTTTTCACCGTTGAGTACTATGCTGGCTGTAGGTTTGTCATATATAGCTTTTATTATGTTGAGATATGTTCCCTCTATACCCACTTTGGCGAGAGTTTTTATCATAAATGGGTGTTGAATTTTATCAAATGCATTTTCTGCATCGATTGAGATGATCATGTGGTTTTTGTCCTTTCTCTTGTTGATGTGATGTATTACACTGATTGATTTGCGTATGTTGAACCAGCCTTGTGTCCCTGGGATGAACCCCACTTGGTCATGATGTATAATCTTTTTTGTGTGTTGTTGGATTCTATTTGCTAAAATTTTGGTGAGGATTTTGGCGTCTATGTTCATCAGTGATATTGGCCTATAATTCTCTTTTTTTGTAGTGTCTTTGCCTGGTTTTGGTATCAGGGTGATGGTGGCTTCATAGAATGAGTTTGGGAGTGTTCCCTCCTTTTCAATCGTCTGGAAGAGTTTGAGAAGGACTGGTATGAGTTCTTCTTTGTATGTTTGGTAGAATTCCCCGGTGAAGCCGTCCGGTCCTGGACTTTTATTTGTAGGGAGGTTTTTAATTGCTATTTCTATTTCCTTTCTAGTGATCGGATTGTTCAAGTGTTCAGATTCTTCTTGATTCAGTTTTGGTGGACAGTATGTTTCCAGAAACTTGTCCATCTCCTCTAGGTTATCCAGTTTGGTTCCATATAGTTTTTCATAATATTCTCGTATGATATTCTGTATTTCTATTTTGTTTGTTGTAATTTCTCCATTTTCCTTTCTTATTTTGCTAATTTGTGCTCTCTCTTTTTTCTTCTTTGTGAGTTTGGCCAGAGGTTTGTCGATTTTATTTACTTTTTCAAAAAACCAGCTTTTGGTTTGGTTGATTTTTTCTATGGTCTTGTTAATCTCTATTGTATTTAATTCCCCTCTGATCTTTATTATTTCCTTCCTTCTGCTGCTTTTTGGGGGCTTTTTGTTCTTCTTTTTCTAATTCATTCAGGTGGTGGGTTAAATTGTTTCTTTGAGATTGTTCTTCTTTTTTGAGGAAGGCCTGTATCGCTATAAACTTCCCTCTTAGCACTGCCTTTGCTGTGTCCCATAGGTTTTGAGTGGTTGTGCTTTCATTATCATTTGTCTCTAGGTATTTTTTAATTTCAGCTTTGATTTCCTCATTGATCCATTGTTTTTTCAATAACATATTGTTTAATCTCCATGCTTTCCCTTTTTTCTCCTTTGTTTCTCTGTTGTTGATTTCCAGTTTCATGGCATTGTGGTCAGTAAAGATGCTTGAGATAATTTCTATCTTCTTAAAATTGTTGAGGTTTCTTTTGTGCCCAAGTACATGATCGATCCTGGAAAATGTTCCACGTGCACTTGAAGAGAATGTATATCCTATTTTTGGGGTGTGTAATGCTCTGAAAATATCCACCAAATCTAGTTTTTCTATTGTAGTATTTAATTTCTCTGTTGCCTTGTTTATTCTCTGTCTGGAAGATCTGTCTAGTGATGTTAATGCAGTGTTAAAATCTCCAACTACGATTGTATTCCCATCAATATCCCCCTTTATCTCTGTTAGTAATTCTTGTATGTACTTAGGTGCTCCTATATTGGGTGCATATATATTAACGAGTGTAATATCCTCATCTTGTATCACTCCTTTAATCATTATAAAATGTCCTTCTTTATCTTTCTTTATGGCCTTTGTTTTAAAGTCTATTTTGTCTGAAATCAGTACTGCAACACCTGCTTTTTTGGCTTTTCCATTTGCATGGAATATCCTTTTCCATCCTTTCACTCTCAATCTATATGTGTCCTTCTCCCTAAAGTGGGTCTCTTGTATGCAGCATATTGAAGGTTCTTGCTTTATTATCCAGTCTGCCACTCTGTGTCTTTTGACTGGAGCATTTAGTCCATTAACATTTACAGTAATTAATGATAGATGTGTGTTTATTGCCATTTTGAACTTATCTTTGCAGTTGAATTGGTATATCCTCTTTGTTCCTTTCTTCTTCCTTTTGTGGTTTGGTAATTTTCCTTTGTATTATCATGGATTTTATTTAATTTTTGTGCCTCCTTTGTACATTTTTGGCTTGTGGTTACCCTTTTTTGTAAATCTGTCAACCCATTACTATAACTGTTTTTATTAAACTGATAGTAACATGATCTCAAACCCATCCTACTGTTAAAAAAATTTTAAAAAGAAAGAAAAAGATATTCTATATTTCCCTGCCTCCCTCTCCCACTCTCAGTGATTTGTATGTCTTCTTTTATAATTTTATGTTTACTTTATTTGTAATTCATGAGTTATCACCTTTCCAGTTGTGAGTTTCTCATTTCTGTAGCATCCTGCTGCTTTTCTACTTAGAATAGCCCTTTCAATATTTCTTTTAGCATGGGTTTAGTGTTGCTAAACTCCTGCAGGTTTTTTTGGTCTGTGAAACTCTTTATATCTCCTTCTATCCTAAAGGATAGCCTTGCTGGATAAAGGATCCTAGGCTGCATCTTTTTTTCATTCAGGGCTTTGAATATATCTTGCCACTCCCTTCTGGCCTGTAGTGTTTGTGTAGAGAAATCAGCTGAGAGCCTTATGGGGGTTCCCTTGTAACTTACTCTTTGCTTTTCTTTTGCTGCCTTTAGAATCCTTTCTTTATCCTTGACTCTGGCCATCTTGATTATGATGTGTCTTGGTGTGGGTCTGTTTGGGTTCTTCCTGTTTGGGACCCTCTGAGCTTCCTGTACTTGGATATCTGATTCCTTCTTTAAGTTTGGGAAGTTTTCAGTCATGATTTCTTCAAAAACCTTTTCAATCCCCTTTGATCTTTCTTCTCCTTCTGGGACCCCTATTATGCGAAGATTGGGACGCTTTATATTATCCCATAGATCCCTTATGCTATTTTCATTATTTTTTATTTGCTTCTCTTGTAGTTCTTCTGAATGGGTGCTTTCTATTGCCCTGTCTTCTAGATCACTAATTCGTTCCTCTGCATTATCTAGTCGGCTTTGCACAGCTATTAGATCATTCCTCATCTCTGTCAATGAGTTTACCCATTCTACTTGGCTCTTCTTTATAGCTTCAATTTCATTTTTGACATATTTTATATCTAAACACTATCTCTTTTAATTCCTTCAGCAATATGATCACTCCTTTTTTGAAATCTTGATCTAGTAGGCTATCGATGTCTATTTCGTTGATCTTTCTTTCAGGGGATTTCTCTTGTTCTTTTAATTGGGAAAGGTTTTTCTGCTTCTTCATCTTGCTCATACCTCTTTGGCACTGTGGTTTATGGAGTATCAGTTGTTTATTTTGGTCCTTAAGGATTTTATCTATCTGATGCCTATTTAGGAATAGAACTTAGGAAAAAAAGAAAAAAAAATAAGAGAGAGAGAGAAAGAATTTTAAAAGAAGGGAGAAAGAGGGTTTGAAAACAGTGTATAATGAATAATAGAAGAGTGAGTTGAAGCAGAGTATTAATCGGGTTGAGACGTCCTTTTAAAACCTTTACAAAAAAGGGGGGGAGATGAATAGATGTATTTGAAACCTGTGTCTAATCAATAGCAGGACATCAAAACCCAAGAGAAATAGAAATGAATTAAGAAGTAAAGATTAAGAGAGTAATAGAAAATAGAACAGGTAAAAACAGATTAAAAAAAAAAGGGGGGGGTTGTCGGTGTTCTCCTGGAGTCTGTGTGCTTTTAATGTAAAGTCTTTATGTCTTCGTCCTGTTTTGGAAGCTCAGCTTGCTGTTTTCAGAGGCCCTCCATTGGCGCCCTCTTCCGTGCTGCTCCCAGCGCCTGTCGGCAAGCAGATCGCGCCTCCTCCTAACACTGGGTCAGGTTCAGCTCTCTGCTGTGGGCGGGCGGGTCGCTGCCCCTCCGGATGCCGCAGTCAGATGTTGCAGACTGGCCGGGTAGGAGGGCGGGTGGTGCCCCCTCCCAGCACCTCGGTCAGGGGCTGTGTTCCTGCCCGAAAGGCGGGGGGCCTCTCTCGCTCTACCTGCGCTGCTGGTAGCTCCGCTTCTCTGTGTGGCTGCGCGCTCCGCCCTGGTCGGCGCTCCGCAGGTGGGCTCGGGGAAGACCGAGGGGCAGCCTTGTCCCTGCTCTGAGCCAAAACCCAGCTCCTTGTTTGTCTTTGTGGAGCAAGTTCTCTGAGGGACCAGGATGGAAGGATCCTATCTGCCCCGGGCTGCAGGCCAGTCTCAGTCTGTCCTTTGAGGCTGCTAAGCCCTTCGGTGCTGCTGCAGGTTTCGCCCCCGCCCCCGTCCCCGTCCCCGCCCCCGCCCCCGCCCCCGCCCCCGCTGGGTGCTCAGCGCAGGAGGATATGGCGGCTGTGCCTGAGCCCCGCCTCTCTTTCCGGGAAAACTTCCCGCGGGTTTTCAGAGATGGGGGTGTGCACCCTTCCCCCGAGAGCACATCAACCTTGCTGTTTTATGGAGGGCCCAGGTTGTTCTGCCCTGTGCACCCACAGCCACGGCGCGCAGCCCCTTGCGTTCCCCCGGAGCTGCCTCCATGCAGCCGCCCCAGTCCTCCGCCCGGCTTGTGCAGCCTGGCCCTGCCCTTGGCTGCCGGCTGCGTCTCAGGCTGGGTGTCGGGGGGACGCTCTGTGCCCGTTTAACTTAGTTCTGTTAGTCAAGGGCTGCTCTGTACAGATCCGAGCCTCGGAGGCTCCCCCTCCGTCCCGCTGGCCTCTCAGTTGGAGAGGGGAGACCCAGTGAGCGAGCGCCAGTCCTCCTTTGCCGCTCCCTCCCCGCGTGACCAGTCCCGCGCTGCTTTGCCTTTTGTTCTTTCTTTTTTCATTTTCTCCTACCAGATTTTTGGCGTCTTTATCTTTTGAAGAGGGCGATGTTCTGTCGGAGTTCCGCAGGTGCTCTGGTTGGCTGAGTGGGTCTGTAGATGTGGGTCTTGGTGTATTTGTGGGAGAGGGTGACCTGCAAGCGTCCTTCTACTCCGCCATCTTCTCTGTCTCCGGGGACATAGAGAAACTAAATTTGCCTGCATCAAGTAGCAGTGGTGGCATCAAAGTTGAGAATTGAGCTTAGTCCTCTAGAATGAGTAGATTACCAGGATGACAAAGGAGTATGTGTATAAAGTAAGGGGTAAAGAATGCATTTCAAATGGAAGGACAAGGCCTAAATGTCCTTCTTGTGTGTTGCCATATATTTCATCTAAACATCTAATACAGTACTTATCACATAAGGATGTAAAATCAGTTTCTTATTGTCTGCTTCCTTCACTATACCGGAAGCCTGGAGGGTAGGGACAATACAAACATTTATGTTTGGGTCCCTGTACCTACAGCCTGGTGTAGAGGAGGCACTCAGTAATTACAATAAATAAACTGAGAATTTAGCAGGTGCAGAAATCCCTATCTTATAACAGTCACTATAACCATCTGATTTAGATTCTTATATGTATTTTAGAGTTCCCTGTTAAACTGTAGGATCTTTTAGGGAAAGGACCTTGCCTTAGTTTTCTTCCTTAAATGGTACTGGACAGATAGTTAAAGCCCTGTATAAATGCTGGTTGAATGGGAAGTAAACTATAGTTAGTTCTTTACTTTTTAAAATCAACCAGGGTCTAATTTAAGCCTATAACCTTAAGTAAAGTGCTGAAATATTGCAATAAATGATCATGAAACCTGCATGATTCTACATTGCAAATATGAGGTGGTCATATTTCTGTCTTTCTGGTTGCCTAGAAACAAAGACGTGAAGTTCTGTGAGGCTATAAGAGCTTGTTCCAATAAGATTATGTACGCAAAGTTCAGCCTGACTCTCTGGATTTGGAAGGCATCATTGCTGAAGAGCTTGAGACAACAATGTGGTCTTGATAGTTTCACGTTTGCAAAGTTTCATTGTAGCATCATCATATACACTTAAAGGAAATAATTCTTCATGTAAAGTAACCACACCAGACCGGTAATACAACTGCTCTGTATTTATTGATATATTATAAATATTTTCAGACTTTAAACAATGACATTAAACATTGGAATATAGAGAAAAGGGAAAATAGGAAAAAGTTGATTATTTGATAACCAGTATGGTCAAGATGCGGAATTAATTTTGACCTGTTCACAAGTGCCTGATTTGAGGTGATGTGACAATGCTGGGTAGCGAGATACTTAATTTCATCTTGGAGGAATCTTTTCCCTCTGTCTCTAGTCATTGTGAGTAGAGAGAGATGCAGCTTGACATCACCAGAGTAATGGCCTAGGAGTCTGAAGTCGTAGCTGTATTTCTGGGCTCAAGGCACTTAGAGACATGAGTAAAGATAATTCTGTCCCATGGAAAGAAAGGCAATTCTGCTGATCTGATCTTGTGTTTTGTAACTGTAGGAGGAGAGAGGGCTAGAAGGAAAAGAGAAAGAGGTTAAAATCAGTTTCTGAAATGAGAACTGGAAAATTGGAGGATCTATTCTGGGGAAATCTATGAACATTTAGCAGCTCTTCTGGACACAGCTGAGAGCAGCTTCCAAGCAAGAGTCTGCTTTCTTCCAGAGCAGTTTCTTATGTGTCAACTTGTTTTTAACATTCACAACAGCACCCAATGTAGTTGGGCTACGTGGTATATCACTAGTGAACAACTTGAGTTTCAGAGCAATTAAGTGACAATGTAACATGGTCACCCAAAGAGTTGGCTTATAGATCAGGTCTCTTGGTATCAATCCTAGTGTTCTTTCCATTATAATATCCGCTGTATTTGTTTACAGTGGTGATCTTATGATTCTCAAGGACAGGTCTGTGGCTGAAGATGGTCATTTGGCACTCACCACGAACTATGTTATGTGCACATTTTTGTATCTATTCCATCATACCATAAGAACTCGGAGGACGCTATTTCGTAGTACTCAGTATTTAGTAGGTATTTAGTAGAAATTTACTAATTATTTTGTATAGGCACAAGTGCTGTATAAAATCATGGAGTTTTAATAATAGCCAAAAAGGATTGTTACAGAAACATACATTTATGACATCATTGGTAAGCAAGGGCTAATTTTTCATACTTTTTTTCATGAAGCGCTCCTTGAATGATTGTCTTAGTTATTTCAGAAATTTAAGTCAAGGTGATCTACACTTAGCTTGTCTTGGCTGTGTTTTATAAAGTCTGGACAATAAACAAAGCTTGAGACTCTTTCTTGTCTCCTGAAATTCTGTTTTGGGGGCTAATATGAATGAGTGGACTTCAGGTTCCAGTTTTATATTAGTTAACTGCACATAAGGGGAAGGACTTTGTAAGGTATCTGTCATTAATTTAGATTTCTGGTGCCAGAAACTGTACTGAGCCTTTTAAATATTCAGTCTAATTTAATTCTCACAGTAGTGATACGTCACAGGTAGTATTACTCACCTTTCAGATCAGGATGTTCAGAGAACTGAAGACGTCCTAAGTCAACAGCTAGTTGATTCTGGGATTACTATGGGGTTGACTGAGTCTTTTTGACTCCACAGCTGTGTGTGTGTGTGTGTGTGTGTGTGTGTGTGTGTGTGTGTGTGTGTGTGTGTCTAACTCTAGAGAAATACAGAGGGTAGCACATCTATATATTTACCATGGAGATTTAATGAGTTTTCACATTTGGTCTTTTTCTTTAGAGCTTTCACTTCATTTTTAAAGTTTTCTTTTTTTTAAATGAAGCTCTATTGTTGGTACTATCCATATTGCTAAGTAATATGCTACAGTTTTTTTTTCTGATTATCTTTTTTTTTAATTGAAGTATATTGGACTTACAATGTTATATTGGTTTCAGGTATACAACCTAAGCATTCAATATTTTATAGATTATACTCCATACAAAGTTATTGTAAAAAATTATATTCCCTGTGCCGTGTACGCTGCATCCCTGTACTTTGTTTATTTTATACCTAGCAGTTCATACCTCTTAACCCCCTTCACCTCTTTTGCCCCTCCCCCACCTCTGGTAACCACTAATTTGTTCTCAGTTATCTGTGAGTCTGTTTCTGTTTTGTTATCCGTTTCAAGCATATTGATTTCTTTCTACAATAGAATGGAATTTAATTCTGTTATATCAGTTCCTTTTCTCTCATTATCATTATATCTTACTTTGTTTTCTCCAATATTACTTTAACTCACTTTAAATAATTTATAAATCTTACATTAAATATTTGCATAAATACTCTCATTTGTTCCTTTACTTGTAGCCATAATTCTTGAGTCTCTACCATGTTAAGATGATGGTATTAGTATCTCTACCCTTCCTTCCATTTAATATCCCCATTTGCCAACAAAAATGAGGTAATAACCAATTTTTACTAAATAAAATACTGATAATTTTGTGTTATGAACAATTACTCCTGTGGATCTATTGCCTGACCTATTAGTTCTCTATCATATATTGTTTTGTGATACCATCTATGTTATTTATCTTCATATTTTAGGTTTCTGAGCTAAAATTGACCACAGTTTTTTCAACCTCCAAATAATTTTCCATGTGCTCTGAATGATAACTAGTTCCTTTCTCTAATAAAAATGATAATGATGTAGCTAATGAGCTCCTTCTAGTTCCCATCATTTTATATTCACTGTCTAATAATGATCCTCATCGACCCTGTGTGGTCATCATTTATTATTATCCCAATCCACAGATTGGGAAACAGACTCTGGGATAAGAAGTGTTCTGTTAAAAATCACATAGCTAGTGAATGGCAGGCCCAGATTCTAAATTAAATCTAACTAGTGTCAGACTTTGTAATGTTTCAATTATTCATCACCCCAAGGACTGCTTATGAGCTAAAAATACTATAGATTTGAATCTCTCACAAAATTCTGCTTATTTGTGGATACATTTTAATAATGTAACTCTAAACACAGCTTACAGCAGCAAAATTTAAAATATGAAACATAAAAAAAGCCAAAGAAAATTTGTGAGCTCTTGGAAAGACAGCTTCAGCAACCTCTTCCATGTGTCAAGTAGTTAATGCTTGTGTTTGGCAAGATTTCATTCTTCTCTGTTTGTTGCAAGCATCTTTCTCTGTCATAAAGACTCCATTGCTTTGGCAAAATAAGTTAGAGCAAAAATTTAAAAGCATATCTAAAAATGTGTTCCTCTTGCTGTAGGAAGTAAAATTTTAGAAGTTCGACAGTTGGGCATCCAGATTTGAAGAGGAAAAGAAAATAGTAAGCATGCCAACATTTCACTTTGAAATAGAAAACACAATTCAAAATTAGGAAAAGGTGACAATCATTTTGGAAAATCACTTAAAACGAGCTGATATACAGCATGCTATGAATTCCATTTTTAACATGTAACATTTCATGGGTTTCTAAGCAAGGATCTGAAATAGATACAAAGATCCAGTTGGTCTCTACCTCCCTTGCCCAAAAATATTCTAAACTGGCACATATTTAGCGATCTCTTCCAGAGAAAATATTTCTGATACAACTGAGAAATTAATATATTGGTGATTTGAATTGACAAAACTACCAGGGTTTTAGATATATTTTATGCTAAAAAAAGAAGAAAAAACAAACTATTTTTATCCTAGTTAAAGTTTGGTACTTTACATTATTTTTTCCTCCCCCTGGAAACCCCCCCCCTTTTTTTTTTTGGTCAGTCAAGATCCTTCACATTCTCTAAATCAACTACTATTGATCATGTGCCTAAATTATGTTAGACATTATGTTCAGGTGCCTCATCTCATTTCATCTTCCAAAGAACTCTGACATAAATAGTGTAATTGCCTTTTACAGATGAGAATAGCAAGAATTGAGAGATAAAATAATATCCCCAAAATCACACCACTGGGAAGTAGTGGAGGCCAGATTCAAAACAACATCTGATTACAGGGTTGCCTAAGAATTGATTTTTTTAGGCACTTCAGCATACAGTGGTCTTCATAAGTACATTTTAGATAGATTTATAGTCTGTTATATGTGATTTAACCCTTGTTTATTACCCCCCCCCCAAAAAAAAGAGCATAAACTCTTTCAGGTTAGAGACCATGTACTGTGTTTTGCCATATGCCCCACACATCTTACACAACGATAGGCATATAGCAGCAGCTCAGCAAATCACTGATCAGTCCCAGATACACTCAAATCGATCCTTTTGTAATGGGAAGACATTCACTTACTGATGAATGTGAAGTTGCTTCTTGGAACCATCACTGAATTTATCAAACTAATAGGGACAGCACCTGCTCACTAACTATAGCTGGGAATGAGGATCCTTCTAACTGCTTCATGGATTCCATCGGGAAGCCCTCCTGTGTGTCATCGGGGATGCCTTGTCTGCAGAGCCCCCCACCAGGCCCACAGTCACATTCAACATTCTGCACATCTAACCTGCCCTACCCCCCACCCTGTGGTCAGCTCCCTGTGTGTGTCCTTGAGGGCAGAGAGTGTGAGCTTAGGTGGATGGCTAGTGAGAATGCACAGAAAGTTGGCCCCAAACTGTGGGACTCAGAGAAAGCACACAAACTTCAGTATTCAACACCACCGAAGGAAAAGCAAATGGGAGGATGCCAGCATCTAGTTTGACTTTTCAGATTGAGAGAAGCCAGGCAGACTATCTTAAGAACGCCCCCTCAAGAGGGAATAAGAAGTTTGGAGCAAGTGTGTTCACAGAAAAGATACGAGGAAGCCTCAGAATCCCTAGCACGGCTCACAGAAGGTATTTCTCTACTGGGGCAAGTCAGTAAAGACTGGAGGAGCTTAATCGTCCTTCAGATAAAAAGACAGTAATGCAGGATGTCAAGGAACATGAAAAATCAAAGAAACATGACACCACCAAAGGAACACAATCATTTTTCAGTGACTGACTCCAAAGAAATGGAGCTCTGTGATTTGTATAATGAAATCCTTAGCTGTGCTGCAACATGGATGAACTTCACAAACATGTTAACTGCATGGAACTAGTCACAAAAGACCACATATTGTAAGATTTCTATTTATATGAAAATATGGAGTAGGCAAATCTATAAAGACAAGGAGTAGATTCATGGTTGCTGAGGTGTAGTGTGGAGGTGGGTGGGTAGTGGAGGAGTGACTGCTAAAGGGTGCATGGCTTTTTTTTTTTTAAGAGTGATAAATATTCTGTGGTCATGGTTGCTCAACTCTGTGAACATACTAGAAGACATTGGGTTGCACACTTTAAATGGGTGAGTTGTATGGTATATCAGTAGTATCTCAAATCTGTTCTTTTCTCAAAGTCATGCATAGAGGGAAAGTTGGAATTGAAAGCCAAGTTTTTATTCTTAAGGAAATTTTAAAGGGTTTAGCCAGAGAGACTTCAACCAGAGACAGTGGTGACAGCACACTGGTTCAGAATGAATCTTAGGGTCTAAAGAGAATCCCCTAGGAATGGAGCAAAACTGAGGTCCCCAAAGCTTGAACTGTTAGACACACAGGAGAGAGTGGGCTTACTGAGGACTGCCTTACTAATGACTAGCACAGAAAATAAGTCATGAGCAACAGCATATCTGGGAGGCCTGATGACTCTTTCAGACACAGCTCTTAGAGCTCCTTTTCCCATACTGAGATAAAGGTTTGTTTAGGGGTGTGTAGTGCTAACTGCATACAGAGAAATTTAGTGAAGGAAGTCATTGAGTTTGGGGATCTGTTGCTTTTTATGTCTTGTTAGCCTATAGCCCTGCCTGCTAAAATGTCTAATGTTCATTATTCATCCCAACTGCAGCCCATAAATTGCAAAATAATTAACAATAAATAATCTAGACAGATTGGGTATATTCAGCTGAAAGTGTCCTAGGTAAAAAAATCATTACAAAGCAACCCCTTCAGGTCCCTTATTCATCATTTATCTAGTAAGTTCCATCAGCCGGTATTCGTAGGGAGTGCTGGTTAGGATCAGAATTGCCTTAGGCACCCTTGAGGATAAACAGGTTACAGACTTACGTTAATCCTTTTATTCCTCATAGCTGTAAGACCTATTTATTAGCATGCTTACAACTCTTCTGGTTGGTGGAGAAGAGGTTTGAGCAGTTTAGAGAATTATACAAGCTTTACTCTTTGATCAATTCTTTAGCTAAAATTTTCAGATAAACATGTATAACAAATAATCAGTTGAGGACTTCTTCATTGCCTCTGTATTATTATAAGGTATAGACAAACTTGGAAATCTTCAGATGTGAACAACCATGCTGATAAGAAAACTTAGAATCCTGACGTATGAGGCAAGGCTTGAAAAACTGAGGGGTATTTAATCCGGAGTGAAGGTAGTTGGCTTCAGAAGAGAAAATGTGGTTGCTAAGGAGAACAAGATGCGTATCTCCACATATCTGAAGGGCTTGTCTGTGGAAGAGGGGTTAAACTCTTGGGGAATTCAGGACATAATGGGTGGAACTCACAGGGAGCATATTCCAGGTGTCAGAAGATCTAAGGTGTTGGGAGACAAGGAATTTCCTGCTCTGCAAGTAATGAGGTGTAGACTCCAATTTCCATCTCTTATCAGAGACATTGGTGATGCATTCAGCCTGTGGTAGACTGACCATACTGCCCAGTTTGCCCATGACAGTGGCTGTGCACTCTTTAATTTAGGTATAATTATTAATGGAGCTCCTTTTACTTTCCAAAGTGCTCTGGTAATTGATACGGTCACTTACTTAGAAAAGTAGTTTCTCACCCCTGCTTCAATATTAGAGGAACCCTGAATGTTTTTGAAAAAAAGTACTGAGGCCTGGACTTGAATGCACACCAACTAAAATCAGAATCCTGAGGGTGAAACATGGCACTGGTAGTTTAAAATCTTCCCAGGTGATTCTAACATGCAACCAGGTTGTGAATCCTTTGCCCTGAGAATTTTTCCTTCCATTCCGATCTTAACTGAATCCTGTAATTCTGTTTTCTGCAAATATATGTTGTATTCCACACAAAAAAGCAAAGCTTGGAATGCTACTACTATCATAAATGCAATAGGGAGTAAAACAAATAAAAATATAAATTGTTGTGTTTTGAAAAATCATCTATATGCTTTTTTTTTTTTTTATTGAGCCCCTTTTCCAACTGTCAAAAAAAGAAAAAAAACCACCTGATGGCATTTTTAAGCTTACATTTTCTCTTAACAGTTGGAGAATGGATTACATAAAGCTTTTATTTTTCTTTGGAAAACCTGAGTCCGTAAAGATTTCTGAACTACACTTAGAGTCTTCCTTTAATGAGGTAATTATTTTATCAAGTGTTGGGCTAAGAGGTTTACCATGTGTGCAACATTGAATTAAATTGGTGCATAGTTGATATGGCATTCATTTAGCTTTCTTATTAGTTGATTAGATTTGATCCTCTGAAATATTTTACCACTTAGCCATGAGCCTTTGAATTCCCTCTAATGAGTCTAGCCCTTTATCAGCTGCTTCTTGAAAATGATTTCACTTCTTACCCTGGCCGTCAAATGATTGTGAGCTACATGCTAATAATGCATTTTTCTTTTAGTAGTTCCTGGGAGAAAAAAGTAAAACCCACTCCAGTTAATTTTTTCCATGGAACTTTCTTTAAATGATAAAGACATATAGTGAGGATTGGAAAACATTATGCATAATTCTAAGAGTTGACTTTTTTAGAGAGAAAAGATTTCTGAAATGTTAACATGAAAAATATATTTCATGAAGTTGGTACTATTTCATGCACATTTTTAAAGATGTGTAGTGCCTTTTTTTGGCTTTATTATGATACATTAGAAAGTGGGGGCTAAGATTATTGAGTTTTAAAGTAAGAAGATTAAAAAATAAAAAAGATTAACTACTGTGTCTAGTTCCCCATCATGCTTGGGAATCATTGTCCTCTAATGCAGGGTCTTGGTTTGAAGGTCTGAAAATCCTTCAGCTAGTAACATTTGGCTGGAAGAATGGGTAACAAGATGGAGAGACCAACTCTGTTTTCCATTCCTGATACAGATTTTGTTGTTACCATCAGACATAGCAGGCAACTGCCACTCCTCATTTTCTCTACCTGCTCTAATGTACCTCACTTGACCCTGAACCTTGAAAAACACGTAAGCAGACTGGATATTATACAGTAAAATCATTTAATGAAACAAAAAAATTAGTCATCAAAACAACTTGTGCCAAATAATAACTTCACATAGGAAATGTGTTTCATCCATATTCGTCTTTCAGATTTCTAACCCTTTTCTGACTCCTGGCTCATCTGATGACAGAGTGAATCTCTCCCTATAAATAAGACAAGAAGATTGGGTAACGGTGTGAAGCAGAGTGAAATAAATCATGTCCACACTAAAATTCTGTCTTGCTGTTTGGTCCAAATCAGATGCTCTACCTTTTGCGTTTAATAGGTTTAAGTCAGGTCTTGATAGAAAAGCAAAATTAACATGACCAGAAAGATCATGTATCTTTATGGTTATTTCTGTTTTAGTTGGTTGAATAATTCTTTGGTTTTAAGAACTGCTGCCAGGTAATCCAATATGTTTTTGCTTAGAAATCTCTTAAAGGAGAAACCCCATTCCTTCTGAACTAACCCTGGAATAAGTAATAAATGCTATTCTTCCCTACTGATACCAATTTTCACACCCTTCTTTTAGAGTTTGCCCTGACATAGGAACACATATGAACCATCTTATAACCTTTAGACGTCTTCCTTTTCAGTCTTCCAGTTAACCCTTTTGTGTTTATGTGTGTCTGTTTATATGTATATATGCATTTATTTAGTTGCTCAATTATTTATTTATACCCCCACCTTACTCTAAAGTGGATAACAGTGGCTTGTGACAATACAGAAAATACACCAAAGTTACAGGATAACAGAAAATGAGACAGAAATCTGAGGTGGTGAATATCAACAATCTTGAAGATAATTATATTAAACAGGGGAGTGGAATGATGGAATTGTAGCTGGAGAGGGAAATGGGACCAAGAGAAAAACAAATTTAAGATGGGAGAAATCACAGCATATTTTTATGCTGAGAAGAGTGTTTTCAAAGGGAGGAACAACTGATGGAAGGGAACTTCTGGAAGATGTCTTTGGGTAAGTGGGAGGGGATGGAGTCTAGTGGAGGCACTGGCCCTAGTAGGGTACAGTTAGTTTATCTATGGCACAAAGAGGGAGGGCAGAGAAGGGGCTGATGCTTGTAAATAAGAGTTGTGGTGGAACAGGAAACTAAGTCATCAACCAAGAGGAGGGTGAGGCCTGGAGAGAAGATGTTGCTTGTTTGAGGAAATAAGAGAAGGTATGTTAGTTACCCAGGGAAATATAATATTACTGTCAGGTTTCCTTATGAACACAGTTCAGATTAATACTCATAAATTTCCAGTGAGACTAGTTAGCACCCTTGTATGTCTTTCTTCAGACGTTTCAGCTCTCTGGTAGAGGGTTGTGGCATAGGAAGCAGTTATTTTTAACCAGAGTTGCGGTTTGCATGTATTTATTATTTTACATTTAGGTTATTATCTAAGAAAAAGTTCAGAGGTCATGTGAGTGTTTCACATTGTGCTTTGTGTGACGTCAACTTACTCTCTCATGAAATCCTAGAGTTAGGCTCTGTGGTTAGTAAAATAGACATGATTCCTATTCTTAGAAAGTTTACACACAACATGCACAAAATAAGTGTTTCTGAGAGGAAAAGGTAACGGGCCGCGATGACATAGGTTTGGCAAGGGGAAGGCAATCTACTTAGACTGGAAAATAAGTGGCTGTTTTGAAAATGTTATGCACAGGTACAAAGAAATTACGTGGGACTCATTTGTTTCCACTCTTTTACATCAGAAGTTCTCAAACTTTGGTCTCAGGACATTTTAGTGCTCTTAAAATTTTTTTGAGAAGCCCACAGAGCTTTTGTTTATGTGGTTATGTCTGTTGATATTTATATTTAGAAGTCAAAACCATGACATTTTAAAAACATTTAATTCATTTAAAAATAACAGCAAACCCATTATGGGCTCACATAATTAGCATACTTTGTATGAGAAATAACTACATTTCCCAAACAAAAAAATGCAAGGTGTCAAAGCAGCATTAGTTTACTTTTTAACCGGTGTTTGACTTAGTAGATACATCTAAATTCTCATATATGCTTCAGCATTTAATCTGTTGTGATAGCATGTGTCACAGAGCTCCTGGAAATCTCTACTGTACACTTGTGAGAGAATGAGAGCAAAAAAAGGCAAATAGTAGCTTAGTAATTTTATACAAATAATTTTGACCTTGAGGGATGCCCTCAAAAAATCTTGGGGAACCCAGGGTCCCAGAAGCATACTTTGATAATGACTGTTTTCAGTAATAGTTCATTAAGAACTGAAACAAGCATGGCCATCAGTGGTAACAGTAGCACGTGCATGTTGCATAGGGAAATAAAATTGGCTAACAATGTAATTAAAGTAAAAAAGTATTGATCGATAATTTGGTTTTTTTTTGGAAGGGTTTACTTTGCTTTTTCTTTAACTCGTGTGTCTCTTAAAAATACAGAATTGGTGAAATTCAAGGGAGTCTGGAATTCAGCTACTCTAATTCTTCCTGGAGAAACTCTGGAAGCTGAAGTCCAAAGAAGTGACAATCTGTGGTCTCAATGATGGTTAGGGATGGCTGATTGTTTTAAAATAGAAAAATGTAAATTCACCAACTTGTGCTGTTGTCAAAACAATTACATGCAATTAGTATAAAAATTAAGTACTTCAGATACTCTAATTTATCATCTAAATTTGAGCAACTTTCCATTCTAAAACAATTCTAATTTTTTGTGGGGCCTACTACACACATGGCTAATTATCTGGAGGCAGCTACTTAAAGATGAGGCAGGAGGTCTGGAAGAGATTAAGAGGTTGCTCTTGGGTTTTCTTTGTAATTTCAAATCCTTTAAGTCATGGAGGCATTGTGGTGTATTACTCACTTGCTTCAGGAACATCAAAGGCAAGAAGGAAAGAAAAGAAAGGAAAAGGATAGAAAGCCATTACAGAGTTCAGAGTTTTCTAAAATCTATTTACTTTACTATCCTTGGCAATAAATACCCCTTTGACAACAAATGTTATTTAATGGTCAGCACTGGGAGCTGCTGCAAATCTTTCCTATCCTTTGTACACGTTAATTACAAACTAAGAAACAGCATAGATCTCAACTGCATCTTTAAAAGAAGTGCAAATTCAATATCCATGTTATTCCTCAATACTTGAAGCAGCTGATATATATCTTATGTCTACATCTATCATATATCCATTTATCATATATTTATTTAGTCATTTATCTCCCCCGACCCCCCACCCCCCATTTCAGGGGTATAACTGGAAGGAGGAGCAGATAATCTTCTGTGTTAAAAAGAAAGGTAATTTGTTAATCAGAATATTTTCGTGGTGAGGTAATGTATACTTTAGCTAGAAAATTGAACCCTATAAATAGGAATTTTGGCAAAAGCCAAGAGAAATATGTCTTCAGTATTCTTTTCCTCCTATCTTTTTAAGATAGATGACTTTCTTCATTTTGAAGATGGTGCTACTTACTTACATGAGAGAGAGAAGGAGCAGTCAGCTGTACTCAACCTTACTCAGCCTTGAGCTCCTTGTCTATTACCGTTTGCTTCTTCCAAGGTACAACAGAGTAACATATCTCATTAAATGCCTGCCTGCAGTGAGGATACAGGCTTTCATTAAGGTTAAACAAGGTGAATGTTGTATATAAATGAAACATTTAGTGGAGCCTTAGAAGTGCCTTGTAGAACAGACAGCATTCATTCAACAAATATTTGAGCACCTAGTACAGTGATTGTCAATCCTGACTGCACATTAACGCCACCCGGGAATATTTTAAACAACACCAGCAACACCCTGGTGGCATCCAGATCAATTAAATCAGTGTCTCTAGGGCGAGGCTCAGCCATCAGTATTGTTTTTAACTCCCCAGGTGATTCTAATACACTAGAAACTGATCTACTCACTGAAGGTGAATAAAGCGTGGTCCTTCACGGAACTCACAGACTAGTATGGAAGACAAATACATATGTAGAAAATTGTGCTAAAATATCATATGGGATATATAATATGCATTTTCAAGCTGTTGCTCTGTTCTTGGAAGTATACACAAATATATTCCTTCTAATCTATAAAGTCCTGCAGATTTGTCATTATTGTCATCATTTTATGGACTTTGAAATTAAATTTCAAAAAGCTTAGTAAGTTGACCAGTCATATAGTAGTAAATAGCACAATGGATGTTCAGTCTGTTTCTCTGAGTTCAAAGTTTAGACTCTTTCCACTTTGATACACTGTCCTGGGAAGGCTTCTGAGAGGCAAAAGCACTTGGATTGACTCTAGGGATGAGTCGGCTTGGGTACTTGTTTTACTGAGTCCAAGCTCATACTGCTTGCCACATGACAGGTAAATGAACCGAGAGACAAGTTGTTGGGGCAAGGAATAGCGACTTTATTCGGAAAGCCAGCAGACTGAGAAGACGGTGAACTACCTCCCAAAGAACCATCTTACCTGAGTTAGAATTCAGGTTTCTTTTATCCTAAAAGGGGAGGGTATGTGGTGTAGGAATCCTTTGTTCTTGGAGCTGTTCATGTAGGTCTGGTCACAATGTTCTTATAAGCCTCCAACCAAATGTTATCCTCTGTTCTGCAACTTTTAATCTCTATATGAATGGGAAACTGTTACACCTTTAAAGGTCAGAGCCTTAAGAATGGGGTATCCTGTATATTACAGGATACAGGCAACATTCTTTTAGAAAGGTGCAGAACCAGCTTGACTAAGCGCAGGCAAAGCACAAGGGTTAGAGCTAAAGGAATAGATCCACTGTGGAGTCAGGTTTGTTCTTTGTTACACTTGGGCAGGGGGATTAGGATCAAGGGTGTGCCAAAAACACTGAGGCATGAAAGTGCATGGCTTGTTTGGAAATTGTGCAGCATTCCATGTAGCTGTCTGTAGTGGTAAATGATGGGGGTGAAACTGTAAAAGTAAGCAAAGAATATATCATGGGTATTAAATTATCATATTTAAACATTAAAACGTTAAGAACATACAAGGTCAATTTAGAGTGACTTGGGAGTGGATGCCCATTACTTTGTCTTCCCAGAAACTTCTTTTGTCCTGGGACTATTCCTCAGACATTTTAAAGACATGCCCTACTCTCCTCCCCAATAGGCTCTTATTTGTCCTTCCTTGACTCTGACATACTGAACTCTCTTTATCAGTTATGACAATCCAAATTCTTCCCCAAGGTTTTCTGACTTAAAAGTGAGGAAGAAAATTAGTCTCCTTCAGTGGATGGATGCTGTGAGATGTGAAGCCCTGGTTGCTGCTGGCAACCATTTTGCTGCTAAACGAAGGAAGAGAAAGACATCCGTGTTCATGGAATTCCTGTCAGAGACAGGAGCTGAGACAGAGAATCCCCGACTCTGACTCTGTCCTTTAGTTCCATCTGTGTTCCTAATTGTACAAGCGACGATGGTCTATGCTTTTTGCTATAACTAACAGCTCACAAATCTCAGTGGTTTTAAACAATACAGACTTGTTTCTTGACCACGCCAATCTCTATCATGGATAAGTGGAGGGCTTTGTTCATCATAGGAATGTCATGATCCATGTGTATGGAGTGGACCCATCTCAGATGTTGCTGCTCACCATCCCAAAGGGAAATGAGCTAGCTCTGAAGGGCCTCACTAATAACTAAAGCCCAGAAAGACCTTCTGCCACTGCCATTCATAAACTCATTGACCAGGAGTAGTTACGTTGTACCACTTAAACACAGAGGAGTGTAAAACACATGCCATATGGCCAGATTGAGGGAGAACCAGAAAATAGTTGACCTAACAGCATTAGTGACTATCATATTAACCTTCCTGGAGATTTTTTTGTCTTTCCTATTTTTTTATTCAAGTATAGTTGATTTAAAATACTGTGTTAGTTTCAGGTGTACAGCAAAGTACAAACTTCACATTCCATGAGATATGCTATTATCATTCGTATAAATACCCTTTTTAATTTTAATTTAGTACATTAATTTTTACTTTCATGGAGTAATTAATGCCTATAAAGTAATGCCTATAAGATGCTCAAGGCTTTTAAGAAAAGTGGGAGTCCTCTCATCACGCCTAGTCTTGATCCCAAGAGACAATCATTTTCAAGTCTTTAAGGTGCTTCTTCCCTTTGCTATGTCGATTTCTTCTCTGCTAGCTACCTTCGTTCTGCTCAAAATGTGTTGGTATCTATTATATAAAATACTCTCTTGCATTAGGATTTTTCTTTTAGTATGAATATTCCTGGCAACGTGAAATTTTTGTTATTGTCTTCTTTCACACCTATGTTATCTTTGAGGGTTTATTAAAAAAATCTTTAGTATTGTTTTATTTTGTTTTTTAAAATTCTTTACTGATTTTTTATGGGGTTTCAGGAGAAAACAGAAATATGCCATGTTGTTTACATTTCTCATTCCTTGATTTCCTGTAAACTAATTGGGTTTCACTCAACTAAGATTAAATGAGTCCTAACAAGTCTTTAAGTGTGCAGGTTTTCAAATTGTACAGCCCTGCTTAACATGGTTCTATGAAATGAAATTTATTTGAAAGTGAATATTACAAAAATTATTCCCAGGATCTTTGGTGTATCTTCTTGTTACACTGGAAAGCCAAACTTGGCATTTGGTTTTGGAGAATCTACGCAGTATTCTCAAATTACAGTTAGTTGTATTACATTGTATCCCACATACTTTTGCTCCTAGCTGGAGAATTAAAACACAAAAACTGACCTAGCATTGGGACTCAACAGAGAGAAATAAAATTTTTACTCTTGTCAGGTCATTGATTTTATGACACTGATTTATTTTTCCCTAGGCTTCAAAAGTCTTTGCAACTTTTATCCCTCTTTTCCTAGATTTTGTTTTGAAAATCCTTCTAGGGATCTCTTACAGATTTTTTTTTTCCAATAAGAATTAGAAGCCACTTAAGAACATTTCAAGAGCTTGTAAGAATGACACAGTACAGGACAGAATTTGTTCTCAGAACACTATATACTCTCTATTGTACATACAGAAGCTATTATTTAGAATTTTACAGCTATTTGTGGCTATTCCACAGATGATAATTAAGAGAAATGTTATCCTTTGTCATAGTCACAGTGGCTCAGAGAAAAAAAGGTCTTTGTGATTGACTGTTTTCCCAATTCTCAGAGAAATTTTGTAGGGCTGGGAATATATTTTTATCTTGGAGCTTTGTTATGTTGATACGTATTCGTTTTCTGTTTTCACTAGGCGTATTGTATTAATGGTAGACTTGAGGCACCTCAAATGTAAATATTTATTGCACTGGAGTACTTCTGGCTTAATCTAAATTTATAGCATCTTGCGTTGAATTGTATGTGCACTTAGAGTTACACATACAATTTTTTAAATTATTGAGACAGTAGTCTCCTTAAAAATTAAAAAAAAAGTGAATTTAGATGACGAGAATTTCTTTGGTCATTAGACTAATCTTCCCACTCCTTCCTCCTTCAGTACTTTTTTGTTAGATTATCCTAGTATTTCATATTAAGAAAGTTAAGGAGATTTCTTAAGAATGATGGAACTATTCTTTCTTCTTTTTTTTGGATGGGTGAATAAGGCTGAAACATTACAGTGGTGTTATAATTTTCAGAATAAGGAGATTGTATTTTAGGAATGGTAAATGTTACATAACCCAACATGTGCTTCCTGTCTGAAACAATTCCCATTCATCTGTGTGAGTAAAGAACATTTTTATATGTGCTTCTTTGGGTCCTTCTGTGATCATCTCCAATGAAATAGGTGTCATACTGCAACAGGCTAAAATGGTTTTGTTGCTGAAATATGCTTACATGACAGAATTGTTCATTTAAAAATAAGATGGTAAATTTTATTTGTTATGTGGTTTTACACAAGTGAGTCTAAGCTTTCTATTTTTTTCTTTTTTATGTTAAACAAATTTAGGCATAGATGTTACACCTGTTTTGTAAAAACAAAGTAAAAATTTTATTTTCTCACAAGTAATTATATACCACGGGCATGAACTGGCCTTTAAACTTTATAGAATTATTCTGTAAAATCATCTAGCCCTGTTACTTCTCTGTGTGGCATTTCCTCGATAACTCTTCTATTTCCTAAAAAAACAAAACAAAAAGAAAAAAATTTTTAATAAAAATAAAGAAATTTTTTAATTTTAAAAAGAAAGCAAAAACAAAAAATGAAAAAAACAAATATCCAGAACTTTTGGAGTTTTTTTAATGGTCTCATTATAAAATCAAAACCAATATAAAATATTGTTTTAGTTTAGAAATACATTAAATAAACTTGTGATTGACATTTTATGCATCAGAAATTTGGATTTTCTTTTCAGTAGACTCATTTGTAAGAGGGGTTTTCTGAACAAAGGCAATTCTTGGGTTTTTCTTGTTTGTCTCTTTTTCTTCACATTAGGACATGAATTTTAACTCCATCTTCTTTATTTGAGATGTTAGTTTTAGTTAATTCCATTAAGAGGTTCACAGTCATACTTGTAGATAAGTCCATTTCCTGTACATACATGAAGTGCATGTGATTAAATGACACCTCTGTGGCCTATCACAGGGGACTCTAATCAGCTCATGTCAGTAGCAATGACAAAAGGTATAAAATGGACTCTAACATGGTAATAGTGTTGGCTGCCTCCCATGGTGCTGAGGTAACAAGTGACAGTACATACGTGTAGAATAGACATTTCTTAGGGATTTCCAGAGACAGTGGAGTTTCTGAAGTCAAATGGAACGTAGATTTGGATTATTGCAATTTGGGCATTAAGACAAGTGGAATGTCGGACTAAATGCTGTCTGTTTTAGAGTAATTTGTACTTTAAAGACATTTTCCTAAGATAGAATAGATGGTCTACATCAAAAGAATGGATCAAGAATGGTGAAATGGCAGCCACTGGTGATACTTTAGGGACTCTCCCTGCCCCCACAATGGGGTAAAAATATACAAGATAGGCCCTGGCTTACATAGACATAGTTCCTGTTTTGTTCCCCAGATTAACTGGACCTCAGGGCCTGAATCCATTCACCCCTTCCTTCTCTTCAAAAATTTTTGAAGCCATTGACTTGTGGATCTGTGTTTCTTGGCTCGATTCCTGAGCTTCTTGTCTAGCCACTTAGTGAAAGGAATAAAACATCAATTTGTCACCATCCTGTGCTAAAAAAGTTCAGTGGGAGTGTATCTATATTCCTTACCCTTCTCTGTTACTTTCTAACCTCGCACATGGCCTGTTAGTGTGCCGATAAAATGTTGAGTACATGACATGGGATATAGTGAATAACAGTAATGCTGGGGATGCTGAGATGCTACCACCAGGACTCAAGAGTCTCTGAGATGAGGGACTGCGAAACCTTGGGCATGCCAGGGTTTCAGTTACAGAACCTGGAGATTTGTTGGGAATTTCTGGCTCTAGCCTTTTTGTATTTCCCACCGTTGGTGTGTAGAACTGAGGGGATTTCTGATTTTAAGGTTAATCAAATCTTTTGAAAGGGGACTTTATGTTGAATGCTTACAGATGGCCAGGAAAGTGGTATACGGGGAATTTGAAATAGATCGATTGTCAGGGTGTCCACACTTTTTAAGTATTGAGTTCCAGTGTTAACTTCTAGGAACCTATGATTGACTCATTGTAGAAAAAGTTAACTTACTTTCTAGTCTGAAGCAAATCCTTCTTCTTTCTTTCTGAATTTTTAAGTGGCATATTTTTCCCTTTATGTTAATACTTAGCATAATGGATTTTTTTAATCTAAAATGATTTTTTGAGATATAAATATTTTTCTGGAATCAAGAATATGTTCTGATTATTTAATATCAGCTGAAGATTATTGATTTTGGTCAAATGTGTTTTCTTCTTATGAAAGAATATGAAATTGTTAGGAGGAAAATTAGTAGCATGTCCTTTTAGAGAATTTATGCCTTTTAACCCATAAGAGCCTATTACATCTAAAAGTTATTACAGAAGAAATGGAGACACTCAGAAGTGCCAGTTTATTTGAAAGAAGTCTCTTTCTTACATTTTCTAACCACCAGGCTAATTAGGTAATGCTTTTTATTAAAACTGCAAAAGGGTAGGTCTTGAAGTATGTCCTCTAAACTTTCATCCAGTGACTGATTTGATAATTTAGACAAATTGTGGCACTTTAATTTCGGCATTTAGGAAGGGAGAATTATCCCTTAAAATACCATTCATTGTTGAGGCTTTGAAGCACTAGGATATCCTGCTTTACAAAATCCAGAAGAATTCCACTTCCAAACTTTGGCTTGATTTTGAGTTATTTGGCTGTTTACAATGTCTCCATGGTGATTTTCCAACACATTTCACACTTAATCTTAAAAACAAGTGTTTTCTGTCACATCTTCCACCCTCTCTTTTTTCTGCAAAAACTGTTTTGGGTGATAAATAATAGCTAAATATATTCATATATATTCTGGCAGTTATGTTTACAAACAGATATAATTGCCTAGCAATAGGGTTTGTTATTTCTGGGATTAAATCTCATTAATTAATTACTGTTTTTAAAAACATAAAAATTTAAATACAAATTTCTCACACATCACCTTCCTTGTTTTCATAATTACAAATGAGTTTCCCTAATCTAGTGCATGATATTTTTACTAGTAAATATTGGGAAGAAAGGACATTTTTTAACACTAAGTTATTGTAACAATAGCAAACACTTAATTAGTGCTTACCAATGAGTTAAGTGCTTTCCAGGCATTATTTGACTTAATCCTCACAGTAACACTGAGGTAGGCAATATTCTTATTCAAAATTTACAGATGAGAAGATCAAAATCTAGAGAGGTTAAGTACATTTCCCAAAGTCACACAGCCAGTAAGTAACAGATATGAAACTGGAATTGATTTCTGAATCAGTTTTTTCCCAAAGCCAGCACTTTTGAGCTCTTTGTGTTTTGTCACTCAGTAATTCTGTGCATAGACAGCTTTCTTTGATCTTTAAGTTATCTGGAAGCTGTTAAAAAAAATAAATCAATTGTGGGTGAAAACAGAATTTTGTAATCAAATTCTCTTACCTAGTGTTCTTGATATGAGTATTATTGCTAGTCAGTGTCTGTTCTTTGCCTTTGCTATAAAACTGCTCTGATAGGTGCTAGGTGTGGATTCACCCAGGCAGGTCTTGGTTGCATGTGCAATTGGTACCTCCACCACCTGCCTCCCTGGCTCCTATGCCCTTTATTGAAGTGAGCTGTTTTGCTTGTAGTCAGAGATAGCATCCTGAGAGTGTGTTCCTCTTGCTATTCCTTGAGACATATCCTTCTTATTCAAGAGGCAGTTCATCTTATATTTTCTTTTTTGTGAAATAAAGCCATTTTCCTTTATTGTGCTGTGCTAAAACCTAAGAACTGCAGTAAGAGCACTAACCAAACAATTCATGGTGATCTTCTTAAATGTTGCCTCTTATAAACTATGTCAGATGGGCCCAGAAGACCAGCATCTCCACCAAGAGGGAATTTCTGCGAAGGAGAATTCTGCCTACTGACATTCCTGCTTTTAGTCTAGAATGAGGTAGAACACTGGTCCAGGAATTAGGAGAAGTGGATTTGAGTACCAAGTCTATCGATAACTCCTCATGGGACTACAGACAAATTAATCACTCTGGGCACCAATTTCCTCATTTGTGAAACAGAGAAGACAGTGATTGCCTAAGTTTGCTTCATAGGGTTGGGATGGAAATGAAATATCTTTAAAGTATTTTGGAAAATATATGATGCTGCACAAATAAAAAGTAGGAGTATGTTTTCATGTAGCACGTTGATATAAGTGCAGTGATGTAAGTTTGTGGAAAATGGAATCAGTGTCCGGGAGCTGTGCATTTGTGCATTCTTTCTATGCAAGAGGATTCTGATGATTACAGGAAATTAGATTGAAGACAGGGTCTAGGGAAATTTGGTCTTTTCTCTTTGATCTCTATCATGATCTTTTGTTTATAGGTTTGGTTTTCAGCTCAGTTGACTGCAGGCTTTTCTGTGAAGGTGTTGCTACCAGGATAAAAGGAAAGGATACCCATTAATTTTCCAAATGGGAAATGTGAGGTTTAAGCTAATTAATTTTAAAGGGCAAGACAGAGATTCCAAAGAACATTTAAAAATGTTCTGTTGGGGTGCCTCTGCTCTGGGATAAGCTATTTGTGGTACGCAGAATTTTGGGATGCCTTCCCGTTGCAGTGGCTCCAAGATTTCCTGCCCTAATCTCTGGAACTGTGAATGTAATGAGCTGTCATGTCCACAGTTGAGTGTGTACTTATCACCACTAATCAGTCGACTTTGAATTGAAGGGAGACCATCCAGGGGCTTAATCTAATCATTTGAACCCCTTAAAACAAGAGACTTTTCTCTGGTGGGTGGCAGAAGAGGAAGTCAGAGATTCCAAGCATGAGATGAACAGAACATGTCCTAGCTACCTTAGAAGATGGAGGGGCTATGTGGCAAGGAATATGGGTAGTCTCTGGGAGCTGAAAATAGCCCCCAGATGATAGCTAGCAAGAGAATATCTATTCAGTCTTACAACTGCAAGGAGCTAAATCCTGCCAGCAACCTGAATGAGCTCAGAAGTGAACTCTACCCCAGGGCGCCTGGGTGACAGCTTGATTTCAGCCTAGTGAGACCCTAAGTGGAGAATCTAATGAAGCCTGCCTAGACTGATCTGAAGAACTATGAGTTCATAAATGGTTGCCACAGTTTCTATTGTTATGCAGCAATAGACAGTTAATGCACCATTGCTTTTGTATACGTTTTTAGATTCCATTTTTTTCTGTGTTGATTGCATTGCCTTTACCACATTCTTTGTTACAGCTACAGTTAGGAGTTCTTTTTTTAAATTGACTTCATCTGCCATGAATCTGAGTTTTAATAATGGATGAAAAGTCCTCATGCATTCTTTCATTCAACACATAGTCATTAAGTGTCTTTGTGTCTGACCTCGTTTAGGTATTAGGGACAAAATAATAAGTAGAACCTACACTGTCCTTGTTTTCCTGGAGTTCACATTCAGATAGATTGAGTAATAATTAAATAAATATAAACTATAACATTGGATATTGTGAAGTTTAAGAAAGTATGGTTGGAGAGGTAGTCAGTGGTCAGATATTTTTTGGCTATGGTAAGTAATTTGGACTTTATGGGGAGGTTATTGGAAGGTTTTGAGGAGGGACGTGACCAGATCAGATGTTTTTAGTGAAAGGATCACTCTGGGTGCTTAGTGGTTAATAGACCAAATTGGGAGGTGGAGGTGGGAAGGTGGGTGGTGGGTAAGGGGCAATAAGGGAACTGTTTGAAAGGAGGAAGTCCAGAGGAGACGTGGTACTGGCTAGCACTAGGAGGGAGTGGTGGGGATGCTGGGAAATGATTAAATGTGGAATATATGTGAAGGTACAATGGATCACACAGAAAACAGATCTTCAGTTCTCAAATATCAGTGGTTGAGAAGTGGGTCTTGAGTGATCTGCTCAACTCCTTAACTCCCTATGGATCAAGTACCGCCTCTTGCATTCCAGCTGGCATTCAAAAGATTCCAGTTTTGACTCAGCATTTCACATATATGATCTCATCTACTCCTTAAAATAGCCATATGAAGTAGGTAACTGTAACTCTATCAAAATTAAGATATGTTATGGCTCTTCAGAGCTGTATGAGAACAAATTAAATTGTGTGTGTAGTAGTGTTTGATGTTGAGTCCTGTTTATGAGTTCTATTCTACTTGAAAAACATACCGCATACTCTTGCTTTCAGGTTCTTGTCCTTCTCCTCCCCACCCCGTCCCCCCTTTCCTTGTCCTTCTTTTTGGTGGTTTTTTGTTTTGTTTTGGCATATGGTTCTTGATCCCGATGTCAGTGACCAGGACCATCAAGATTGGATAAATGTAGTTGTGTCCAGGGATTCTGGAATGGGATTTTTACTTCTGGAATTTTCTTCTGTATTTAAAATATGAATAATGGCCCAGAGCATAGGCTGTCACTAGCTCTGGTCCCAGTTCCCCTAAGCACTGGGCCCTTTTCTGAGTGTGCCACTAGAGCAGTGAAGATCATCCTGAGAGATGGCACTAAATAATATCGGAGCCAGAGACAGTCTTCGTAGGATCACACTTTGAAAGCAGAATGCTGTTTTAGGTTCCCCCTTCTGAACTTTGATTTTGAAAGCTCTGTAACCCATGCAAACGATGGAGTGCCTAAATGTCTGAAATGATCAATTATCAATTCTACACCATTCTTTTAAAACTTAGTTGTTCAATAAAGAAAACTAAACTCAAATGTACAATATCAATCCTTTGGCATATTTTTGGGGTATGAAGAGGGTGAAATTGTTTTTTGAGCAGTTATTGTGAATGCCTGTGTGCTAACCAATGTGCCAGAAACGAAGGCTACGAAAATAAGTCAGCAACCCAGCCCCCGCCCTCATGGAGCTTTGAGTTTGGTAGAATGAGACATCATTAACTGTGTCATGCAAGTAAGTGTATAGTTGTAAACTGAGAAATACTATAAAGGAACAAATGATCCAAATGCTACTTTGATTCTGAGTATGAGTAAGATCTTGCTGAATGCATATATGTTTATGTCCTGAGAAAATTTGGAGAACGAATGATATAGGGGCTATTAATTACATCATTATATCATTATCTCTCTCTCCTTTATGCAAAAACCTGAGCGTGCTTATAAACCAAGTGGAAAAAGATAGTATTGTCTCTTGAAGTATTCTCTGCTAAAAAGTTTTATCATGACTTTAAGAGACAGATTTGCAGTCTAAATTACTATTTTTTTTTCAACCAGTTTTCGTAAGAGACACTATTTGTGATTCAAGGCCATTCCAATGTATCAAATAGGTATGCAATGTCCTTTTCTTGTTTTTAGCAGTAATGGCATATTTGATGACTCCACTCTCAATTTTACTGTTGATTTAGGAGTCTCATGAAGACCCATCTGGCAGCATCCTGTCAGCCAGTGCCAGCTGGTGAGACAAATGGCTATGTCTTCCTAGCCTTGCATCAAATTTGGATCACTTTTTGGTGTATGCCACACAAGTATGCACTCACAAGTGGTCTGCATTCGTAGGCACATTAAGTCACACACTATGACTAGAGTGGAGGAAAAAAGAATGGTCAGCTCCACTAATCTACTGCCATTTTGTAGAACTATTAAAAACTCCTTAAACTCAACAAATATTTAGGCAAGAATTGATAGAGTTAAAGCTATTGTTAACAATGTCCCCACTTTCTTGTGATGGCCCCTGAATTTATTACCCTTCCCCAGAGGTCCATGGTTTCCTAAATAATTAATAAGTGCTCCAAGGCATACAATAAACATTGGGTATCTCAGTCAGAGGGTTTCAAATTGAATCAGGAACTGTCACCCACATTCTAAGACCATCAGTTTCCTTATTGGAAAAATGGGAGACAACATAATCTTCCCTACTTCTCAGAGTTTTAAAAATAAAACATATGTTAGTGTAAACAAAGAGTGCTTTGTGACTGGTAACCCCCATACAAATAATACAAAGAGGCTTCCAGGATTTGTATACTGGCAGGGTTGCTGAACTGTATGGGCATGAATTCTGACAACTGATTCTGTAATAGTAGTGAGTAAGGTAACTACCTTGTCCTTAGATGGTTATGTTTATTTAAATCTTGGTAGAGTTGTGATTCCCACTTAAGATTAACAATACTGGTTGATATTTATACTTTTAAAATAAAGAATACTAATGTGGTCATATAAAATATTTCTGGTTTTCCTTCTGGGTACATGGTAAGGGTACACTTCTCCCCCTTAAGAGTTAAGAGTGACTTGCACTAGGTAGTAGAATGTGAGTACAAATGACATACTAGGTGGCAGTTATAAGAGGCTATGTCTGTTTGCCATTTCTCTCTTTTTCTTTGCCCCAGAGAGGCATATTTGAAATGACAGCTGTTCATCAGCCTGTGTCTCAGAGTACGGAGGCTTGGAGTAAAGGACCCAGCCAACCCATGGTAGATGTGTAGAAAGAGTGAGAAATAAAACCTTCATGTAATAAGCATTTTAGATTTTGGCTTTAAACATATTTTCTTGTGGTAAGAACACTTTACATGAGATCTACCCTCTTAAAATCTTTCAAGTGTACAACTCAGTGTTTTCAACATAAGCACAATGTTGCACAACAGTTCTCTGGAACTTAATCACTTTGCATGACTGAAACATTATGGCCTTTGATCAGCATCTCACCTGGCAACACCATTCCACTTTGATTCTGTGGGCGTGATGATTTTAGATACTTAATACAAGTGGCATCACTGAGAGTTCATCTTTCTATGACTGGCTGATTTCACTCAGCATGATGTTTTCCAGGTTCATCCATGTTGTCGCAAATGGCAGGATGTTCTTTTAAAAGAATGAATAATATGCCATTGTATGTACATGCCATATATCCATTCACTCATCAATGGACATTTGGATGTTTCCATATCTTGGCTATTGTGAATAATGCTGCAATGAACATGGGAGTGCTAATGTCTTTTTGAGATCTTGATTTCAATTATTTTATATGCCCATAAGTGCTATTGAAGGATCATGCAGTAGTTCTATTTTTAATTTTTTGAGGAAACTCCGTACTGTTTTTCATAGCAGTTTCACTATTTCACATTTCCACCAATAGTGTACAAATAATTTCTTGACATCTGCACCAACACTTGTCTTTTTGATTATAGCCATTCTAACCAGCGTGAGATGATATCTCATTGTGGTTTCAATTTGATTTCCCTGATGATTTGTGATGTTGACTATCTTTTTATGTTCATGTTGGCCATTTGTATGTCATCTTTGGAGAAATGTCTATTCAAGTCATAAACGCATTTTTGATTGGGTTATTTGCTGTTTTGCTATTAGGTTGAAATAATTCCATATGTATTTTACATATCGGTCTCTTATCAAATACATAGTTTGCAACCATATTCTTTTAATCTGTAGGTTCACTTGTCGTTTTATTGTTTCTTTTGCTATATGCAGGATCTTTTTAGTTTGATGTAGTCCCACTTGTCTATTTTTGCTTTTCTTCGTGTGTTTTTGGTGTCATATTTGTGAAATCTTTGCCAAGACCCAGTCAAGAAGTTTTTCCTCTAGATTTCCTTATAAGAGCTTTACAGACAAGACCTGAAAGGGCGTGAGGACCAAGGGGCCCAGTTCTCTCAGGTGTGAAGGTCTAGCCTGGCAGATGTGTCAGCCAAAGACATGCAGAGAGAATTGTGGAGGAGGAGGCGATGAGCGTCAGTTGTGGCTCTGAGGCCAGCTGCAGTAGCAGTGACTGCAGTTCATTTCACTAACCTTCCTCTTTTACATTTCCTCAGTGATGGAGACCAACCACCATCCCAGAGGAACTTACCACTCAGGACTTGCTGTGTGAGGCAAATGGATCTGTATGGCACATGGGGTGGGCTGTCATGAAGGCTGTGTTCTTCTTCAGGACAGAGACACCTTCTCCATCAGCTGCCTGAAAGATGAGCTTCCTGTTGATAGCCCACATCTGAGTCCCTCTCTTTGAATTGCTCTTGACCCATGGGAACTGCCTTGTCTGATATCCAGTCCCCCACAGGGAAGCTTATGACCAGTGACTGGCCAGTTTGTATTATAAAGGGGCTCTGGATAGCTATTGAGTACCTTGTGAAAGGTCCATGCAAGATCTAGATCTCCCTGTGGAACTGACCAAGGTCTCTCTGCAACTGCCTTGCTCTTCAAGTCTTCCCTCTGTGCAGTCTGCTTCCCTCACTCTTACAGGTATTGTTCCAGAGAATAAACCATTCAACCTTCTGGGTGCAAATCATCATCTCAGGGTCTGTGTTCTAGAACATCTGATCCAAGATAGTAGATATGGAAGTATATTACATTCCTATAGGAATACACCAGATTTTACCAAGGCTTATCTTGGGACTTTGGATGATTTAAATGGTCTATTTTCCATTGTTCTGCATTTACAAGTTTTTTTTTTTACATTGCTCATATATGACTGTCATAATCAGAATAAAGCAATAAGTTGTTATAAAGTTCAAAAAATAAGAAAGAATTCTTGTATTTGAAGCCAGAAAATTTAGGTTCTGTGGCTGAAAATACTGGCTGTGTGGCTTTTGTCAAGCCACTTAGCAGTTCTTCTGTAACTCAGTTTTGTCTGCAAGATAAGGGTAGTCATGATTATGCTGCCTGGGTTTGTCCTGAGGAGGTACATAATGAATATGAGATACTTAGAAAAACTATAATGTCCTGTAGAGATGTAATTTGTTTTTCCTTTTATTATCTCTCGGAATTGATTCCTACTGTTTTTATTTTTATATGTTTGTACCAAATGAAAGTGGTACTGGCATAAATGACCGAAAGGATCACTATATACATTTTATTTACCTTTTAAGTAAAGATTAGGACTGGACTAGTTCCCTTAATCAGACTGTACGCTGATCAGAACTTTGACATCCTTTATAGGCTAAAAGAAATCAATACCTTGTTTGAGTTCTGCAGCAGTTTTATATATCAGGTCTGTGATTACCTCTGAGACTCCAAGCCAGAACACTCAGTGACTCCAAAATAAATCATTCCCAGGGCATTTCTCTGACGGCTGGAATGTAATATGTGAGTGCTATATGAAGAATCCTGCTTTTACTCAACTTTCTGAAAGAATTCTACTTGCTATAAGAGCTAGTAAATTTGGAACACTTTGAATCTTATTTAAAGGAGTTTTAACATTTTCCCTAGGCAGTAGCATAAGTGCATACAGCTATTAAAATCTTATCTGATTCTAATGTGGAAAAAAGCAGGTGTTTACTACTGCTTTAGGAATCCTTCTCAGATGAAATTTGTGATAATTACTTCTTCAGAGTCAACCCTCTTCTGTAGCTAAATTAGTCAGGTTTTGGTCAAAACTAATTTGAAAAGGCGACATGCATTTCTGTATCTAGTAGTTGACTAGTTTTCCCTTCTGTGGTAAGTAATAAAAGGAGATGGAGCATGCCTGATAAAAGGCTTAATTGAGACTAAAGCTGATGAGGCTCTGTTTTCACCCTAGTTATTCATTACATGCAGTGGGGATTTGTACTCACAGTGAACTTCAGCAAATTTAGAAGCATGGCCCTGAACATGCATATGCGTTGAGCAAGCGTGCAGGGTCTGAAATTCTGTTTTTTTGGGAATTACTACTTGGGAAAATTCACGTAGAAAATGCTAAGTAAGAACTCAAACACAAAAAGTTACTGCTTTGTCAGTATAATTGTCTTACGGAAGCTTTTAGAATGAGAAAACCAGATATCCTTTTTCTAATCGGCAAACTCTCAAGGCCAGGATGGTAAGAGATGATCTCTGAGGCTCTATATTATTCTAACAGGAAAGGAGATACTTCACTGATAGGGCCTACTATATTGCCTAATGGTAGAAACACAAGCCTTTGTAGCTTTCTGTGACATTAAGTATATAGTTCTCTCTATAATTAGAAAAGAGATTAAAAGGAGAGAGAAATAACTTATTATTGACAGTGTAGTGTAGACAGGCAAGTCAGGTGAAAAATATGAATGCTGCCATGATAAACTGGAAAAAAAAAAAAAAAGACAAAAAGCAAGTCCAAAAAAGGGAGGGATTTTTAACTCTGAACCTTTTTGGAAGTCTGCTTTTCCTTTTCTTTAAAAATAACTTAATAATATGTCAATTTGTTTATTATATACAGTTTATTGACATATAATTGACATAATAAACTAAATGCAAAGTGTACAACCTGATAATTTTTGATACATGTACACCCATGAAACATAATGAAGAGCTATATCACCCCTAAAATTTCCCTTTGACTCTTTGTAATTCCTTCCTCTTTCCTGTCCTCTGCTCTATCCCCAGATAATCACTGATTTGTTTTTTGTCACTACAGATTAATTTACATGAACAAAACATTTATGTAAGTGGACTCATAGTGCCTTTTTTTTTTTGCCTGCTTCCTTCATACAACATAATTGAGATTCATCCACATTGACGGATATATTTACAGCTTATCCTTTTTTATTGATGAATAGTATTCCATTTTATGGATTTGCCATAATTTGTTTATCCATTCAAGTCTTGATGGACATTTGGGTTCTTTAATAAACTGTCATCTCATTTTTCCTATAATTTTTTTCTTTAGAAAAGAGAGAAAGCATTAAAAGGAGCACTATGATGAACTAATGTCTAACCAGCCACAAAAAGAGGGTATTCAAGTGCCAGTTGAAGCAACCATGGGAGAAAATGGGCATACCCCCACTGAGTTTGTTACAACCTGGTCAAGCAGTTATCTAGACTTCAGGAAAGCACATTTCAAAATCTTTAGCTAACATAAAGGTATACACATACAACTAAGGTGTTGATTAGAGAGGCAAAATGGCTAAAATATGTAGGGAATCAAACGCGTAATGGCTCAGCACAGTGAAGTAATGGGTTTTGGTGTGTGGTCCTAGGACTTCTGTGAGTCACTGAGACTCTTTGAGAAGTCTGTGGGGTCAAAATTCGTTTTCTCCTGATATGAAGACTCTATTCATTCTTTTCATTTCACATTGTCATTCTCTTCCTTTCAAAAGTGTACAGTGGACTTGGCCAGAGTACACAGAGTATCTGTTACAACAGATGGATTGCAGAAGCAAGTATGAGAATCCAGCTGTCTTCTATGAAGCCAGGCTTTACAGAGATTTGCTTTAAAATCTTCTCACTCATTTTTTTTTTTTTGGAAAAGATGATTTTTTTCTTAAAATGTGATAACTTATATTAACATGTAGTTGGTTTATTATTATTTTCAAATGACTTAAGTGTTTCAGAATTTCTCAATGAAAATGATAAATATTGATAAAATATGTATACAAAAATTCTTTGGAGTTTTTTCACTCTTTTTTTCAGAGTGCAAGAGGGAATTTGAGATCAAAGAGTTTGTGAAATGATGCAACGGAGGTTTAAGTAACAATCAGGTAACGCTCTTGGGTGGATTTTGCTGGTCAGTGGGTGGCTTTTCTCTGTGACATCATTCAGCAACCCAGACTCCTTCCATCTTGTAGTTTCTGTGTGCCTCCCTCATCACATGCAATCTAGGCAGCAAAATGGGAAAGAAATATGAGGATTGTGTCCATTTCTTAAAAACCTTGTCCGGAAAACAGCGAACACCCTTTCCACTCACGTTCTGTTGTTGAGAACTTGTCATGTATCCCATCTGGCTGCAAGAGGGCTAGGGAGTGTAGTGAGGCAGCTGTCTCCTTGCTACAGAGGTATTTCATGGAAGAGAAAAACTGACGTGGGTGAATGATTAGCAGGGGAATGGCTTAAGTGTCACTATTTCATATTACTCAGTTGAGCCGAAACTCCAACCTGTGACATATACTTAACATGTTAATGGCAGAGGTCATGACTTATTCATCTTTTAATCTCCTGGATCTGAATGCCGTGTTTGGTAGAGTAAGTGCTAATGATGTTTGTGGAATGAGTGGCTGACCCACTGAATCAAAGAATAGCTTTAAAAAGGTGAATTTTAGTACAGTAAACCTTCTGAAAGATGGTATAATTCAAACATTTTTTATTCTCTATGGAGAAATACTATCTTCAAACTGTAAAGTGTTAAATTTTTGGCTTTTAAAATTGGGAGAGAATGTTAGGATATGGAATAATCTTACAAAACTAAGGATAAAACTTGATGGGTTGGATTTATTCTGTAAAATCAGCAAGATTTTATTCAGTTGGATCTCATAAAATCCTGCTTAGAGGTTTGGACAACTTACTGGCAAAGGTAACAGTTTTCACAGTAGTTCAAGTAGAAATTCACTTAGCTAAGTCCAGTGTGAGTTGAGGTATAAAATGGCCAATAAAAGAGATACTACAGATCTAGCAGTATTAATATGATCAGAGCTAAATTTGAGAATAAATTGTTAGATTGCACTGTGTAATTTCTGACTCCTTCTGCCATTTTAGGTCATTCTGGACCCAAAGTTTAAAGAGCAAATTGGACAAATAGAAGGACAGTCATGTTCCTAGGAGGGACAGCTTTGGACTTGGGAACATTTATCACTGAAAAATGAAGCTATAGAATGGAACAGGATAACTCTTACAAATATTTGAAGGGTGCTGATGTGAAGAGGGATTAGATTTATTCTCTAGGTAGAGTTTTAGGGTAGAACAGAGTTCTCTACCTCGGCACTGCAGACACTTTTGGCTGGATGACGCTTTGATGTGAGCGTTGTCGTGTACATTGCAGGCTGTTTAGCCGAACCTTGGCCTCTATCCCACTAGGTGCCAATAGCACCCCCGGACAACCAAAAACGTATCCAGACATTGCCACATGTCCTCTGGTGGACAGAGCTTCAACTTTGTCTGCTCTGGTTAAGAACCAGTGGGGTGGACGAATGAACAGTAATGGGTATCCCTAAGTATTAAGATGCCCTCAATGTACAGAAGTGCTTATTTTCAATTGGAACTCTCTACAGTGGCATTCTCTGTCCTGGTAGTGGTTTTGCATCTCATGAATGGATCTTTTTGAGCAGAAGTTTCTTGGTTACTTAACAAGTATATAGTTGAAGGAATTTATACTGTTGATGTGAAGTTGGATGAACTTATTCATGAATTCCCATTCAACTCTAGGTTCTGTGATTTGATGACTCAGTGCAGATTGTTATCTGCCTCTTGGATATTACCCATTGGTTATTATACATTTGATTAACACACACATAGATTCTGAATACCTTTAAATATCTTAATAATTATAATTAGCATTACATATTGTTCAATATAAGAAATATAGTATGAGTGGAAAAGTATGGAGTGGATGGACCTTTGAGTCATTAAAGCTTGTTTTTTTGTCTTGTGTCTATGACCCTGGGCATTTTCCTTACCCCTCAGTGTCTGATTCCTCACTATTAAATGAGGAGAATAGTCCAGGTACTTATGAAAACCTTTCTGAGATTTAAGTGAGATAACATGTGAAAACACTTGGAGTTACATGCAGTGGTATATGAATTCAGATAATTCAATTTCTTCTGTTGTTTTGCTCAATACTTTATTTGAATTTCTTCTCAGTAATACTGTTACAGAGTTCCAGAAACTATACTCCAATGGTTTTTAAAGAAAACATTGTTTTCATACACATTTAAAATATAATTATTCTATCACATAATATTTTGCTATCGTGAACCTATTCATAATTTGAATAAGACATAAATTAGAGGCTTTGAGGAGACTTCTTAAGATCTCTGGTCTTATTACATCTTGCAGATCTGCACCTACCATGAACTTGATCACCATGCAGGTCTAAGGAAATGCATGGCAGTGTCAGCCCTCGGAAGGCCAGGTGGCACACAGGTGCAGTCTAATTGCATTAGCCATTGAGCTGGTCAGCATCTTCCAGACCTTGATCTAACTGACTTATGAGAAGGAATATTTTGTCTGGCTACTAACTTTTCAGCTGATTATAAATCACTTCTACTGTGTGAGACATAATAGGCTTTCTTATTTAGTCTGCCTGTGTAATTTCCCTTACTCATCTTTATGTTTGAGAGCTGTATATAATTTTATTGGGGTGAGGAGGGGAACTACAGACAGATTGGCTGTCAGGCTTGGGATATAAAAATGCATGCAGAGGCTTGAGTAATATTTTCTAGCCCGAGCCATGTCTTGAGTAAATTATTTAGAATTTACATACGAAAGAAGCCTTTGAGACCAGTTTTCCATCTGTGACCCTTGTCGATGAACATTTAGAGTGTTTTTACAAGGCCACCACTTTACATGTGAAGCATGTGTGTATCAAATGAAAGCACAGACCTCTCCATTCTTTAATCTCCTCTAAGTTCTCCTCACTGGTGGATAATTATAGGACTTCTTTGTGGCATCTGCTTTGTAAGTGGGATAGTGCCTGTTACTGAAGGTCACTGAGAAAGAATTTACCATTTGTTGATGGCTATTTACTTACAACTCTGGTAAACATTCCACATGCCTTTGTGTCTGTACCTTTTTCTCTGTGTTTCTGTCTCATCTTCAAGCATTGCTGTAATAATCCTTTTCTGAAAGGTATATGATTTATACTTGTACTATAAGGTAAACAAGAATTTTTGAATTGTGAAGATGATTCATTTTATTTTTGATTCTTTTAGATGTATCAGTTCACATTATGAATTTTTTTTGATTTAGATGTCCTTTGATTGAACCAGTCATGAAGGAAACAAACCTTTTAAGATTATGTTTCTGAGAACTGAGATTTTTACATTCATTTTGTTACTGATCTCTTATTTCCTTCCCTTATTACAGAATCATGAATTCACATTACAGTCAATTTTTTAAAGAAAAAATAGCTCATAGTTTCAGTAACTGAGAACAGCTCTTTAAAAATACTCCTTTTTAGTCTTTTGTGAATATATTTATGTAGTCTTGTATTCCTTTTCTTTGATTTCTTTATTAAATATTTTTAATTTTCTACAGTTATTATCAATAACTACATAGTACTCTGTTAGATGTTGCACTGTGGTTTACTTAGCATTCCCTGTCATCCTATATTTTATTGATTTTTTTTTTTTTTACTATTTTTGATATTGCTGTAATGCATATCTTTGCCTGGATAGCTGTTCTTTCTCTGCTGAATTAATTACTTATAAATATTTTATGATTTTCAAAATTTATTATCATTTTTCAGCCAGGAACAGTCAGGGATGCAGTTTTATTGGTTCACAGCAGTATATAAACACATGAATTTCACCACATCATCAAAGTTTTGTATCAATGTTTTAATTTTTTACTTTAAGAGATATAAAATAATACATTAATGATGCTCTGATTTTCATTTCTTTGATTATATCAAACCAAAACAGTATTTTTCAAAATCTTTTTAACTTTTTGTATTCCCTTTAGTATAAATTTTGCCTGGGACCTTGGGTGTTTTGGGGACATTTACATAAGCTATTTTGTGTGGGATCTGATACTTTTTTCATATGTAATTAAATATTTTCTCAAGCTGGTTTCTTTAATGTTCTATTTTTCTTATATTACAAATTGTATAAATGTTTTGTTAGTCAAGTATGTCAGTCTTCTTTTTGTGTTTTTGTTACTGCAAAAGTTTTCCATTTTAGAAATGTCATACCTATTCAGCAGTTAATAACCTCTGCATTTTTGCCATTAAAAAACCAAGGTTATGATTGTAATGTCTGCCTTATGGTATCGCCTGGCCATTGCTGCACAGCCCACCCAAATTTAGTGGCATAAAACACAATAATAGTTACTTACTATCATTATCTTTCAGTGTTGTGGGAGTTCACGGGACTCAGCTAGGGACTTCTCACTTGGCTACTTTTATGTGGTGACTGTCACAGGGCCTGGGGTTGGAGTCATCTTGGAGACTTCCTCACCCACGTGTCTGGTGGTTATGCTGATTTCTAGGTAGGACCTCAGCTGAGGCTGTTGAGAGGGCGAGAGGGAGAGAACGAACCAGGTGGCAACTGTATCACTGTTTAAGATTCAGCCTTAGATGTCAGTAGTGCCCTTTCCACTGTACTCTGGGATAATAATTTTGACAATAGCAGAAGTGGGTCTGTTGAAAAGTTTGTCTAATTTTATGGAATGCACAGAGGTATTAATTTTACACACTTGAAGATCGACATGATGTTTGAGCTTTCAAATATAGACGCCTTGTATGACACTGAAGTACAAGGTGAACATAGCATAACATTAAAATACTGTGGCCGAGACATACAGGGGATGGAGGTATATATTTTGAGATTATCAGTGTAAAAAGGAGTATTTAACCCATAAAATAGAATGTTTTATCTGAGGGAATAATATAAAATGAGATGAGCCTACATGCATAGAGTAATTCAAGGACTGACACATAGTTAGATGTACAGGGAAAAAAGAATGTGTTTTATTGGAAAACTTCATTATCCGTAGCACATCTTCCCAGGTGATCAGATTATAGTCCTGATTGCTGTTTGCTTTTGAGCTATTGTACAACTCTTCATATGTTTTGATAACTGATAGATGTGTAAATGCTGTCCTGTGATTCTTTTCGTGTGTGACTGCTTTGTCTAAGGCAAAACTAGTTTGTCTCCATTTGCAATGAATCTCAGCATTCCCTTTTATAAATTTGTACTATTTTGACTTTCTCTTTGACCCTCTTACATCATTGGCCTTGGGCCCTCCTATGAATAAAAAATTCCTTAACACTCACTTATGTTTCTATTTTTATGTTGTTAAAGTATTCTGACATTTGTTAGGTAGTAAGGAAGACTTTATTCAAGACTATTGTGATAGGTGTCAAGACCATTGCACTAGGAAAGAGAGATCAGGTTCAACCTTTGAAAACAAGGACACATGGGAATTATAGCCAAGGAGCAGGTTGGAGGGTCAATGGGTGGAAAATTGCTGAGAGGAGGCATCAAAGGTGCGGGAATTCTTGTTAAGCTAACCTAACAGGATTCTTGATAATAACAGGTCATGGTGATCAGATATTACTTGGAGGATGGAGAGGGATGAGGAATTTGATCAGATATTGAGGGTGTTCAGATATCAAGAGGGGAAAGATTCTCTCTAAACTGGCTTAGCAGCATTTTTCCTACAACTGATTTGAGGACAAAATCCTGGTTGAGAAGAGGATTGGGAGGTCCTCAATGAAAGTTTGGTCAAGGAGGGTGTCTTTGTCAATGTGAATCATGATTTTACTTTGTTCTGAAAGTTATTTTAGCAGATGGTTGAAGGATAATCTGAGTGGCAGAAGAACTGAAAACTTGAGGGGTAATGGTGAACAAATTGGGTCTAGGATGAAACTAAGAAAAAACAAACCAAAACCATTCATGCATGTTCTGACTCTTGACGTGTTATGGTAATTCTCTGAGACTCTGGGTCTTATTGGTAGAGTTGGAAGGTAATAATGTTGTCTACTTTACCAGGTCATATGCAGCTAAATGGGATACTGTGGGAGGCGTTGTCTCCCGAAGCAGTGTGTGCTATGTTAGCATGATGTTATGACTGCACTTTGGGAGTCAAATAAGAGGCGTGTTTCAAGAAAAACTGGGAATAAGGACACGGGAGATTGCTCGCTGCTCCTAATAACCATTCTCTCCTTTCTTTGTCACAGAACTTTGGCGTATAGTGAGGGAATTACCACCCATTGTCTCCATCTCCCAGTCTCTTTCCTCACTTAGTACAACTGTGGGATTGAGTTTATGGTCATGAATAGTGAGCAGAAGTATGGAGAATAGGTTTAGAAGTCTCCTTAAAATCCAAATTTTTAACTGCTAGAATCTGAACTTGCTTTGTAATTCAGTTGCTTCTGTCAAATTGCTCTGTATTCACAGAGACTGTGCTTTTCAGATTTTTTTTTTCCAGTACAAAATTTCATAGCTATCTTTTCTCGGTTTGTATCTCCTCTGACTTTTGACTTCACACTTCTGCTACCAGCTGACTTACCTCCTCTCACCAGAGGCATTTAAAAGAATATGCAATGTCAAGGGAGCAAAGCTAACAGGAGGTATTCTCTTTGAGTCACAGTTTGCTCTGAAATCCTCAGATTTGTTCCGAAATCTTTAAATTTTCAGATAACATGGCAAAACTGCACAGAAATTATTTTTTAACTTTGTTACTTAAAGAAGTAACATATTTCTTTAAAAGGTACTAAGTTTTATTTTCACTCAGCTGGAACTCATCAGAATGAGTCCAAGTAATAGATAATTGTTCAGTCCAATGTTCATTTGAGCCCCATAATTATTCACAGTTTTAATAAAGGCCCAAATAATTGTGTAGTAATGTGCTCGCTCATATTAAAGTTATTCTTTAAAACCTTAAGGAAACAGGTCTTGGATGTTTCTCTTAGACAACTCTCTTCCTCTTACCCACCTCCCCTAAAAATAAGATGAAATCTAATAAATAATTATACTAAATCCCCTGGTTCATTTTATTCTATTAATCATGGTTGAGGAAGTTTTACTGGACCTTTCTGGCCTTACCCAGCAAACTTCTCCCAGTCAAGATGGCTTCATTTTACAAATCCATGTAGGATACTTTATTCTTATTTCCTTCCAAAATTTCTATATTGTTGGTATTTTTATCATTGCTTAAGCATTCAAGTTAAGAGTCTCCTCAGATTCCATGTTTCTGTGTCAAGGCCAGTGTGAAAATAACATGATAGAGGAATTTGGCTTGTGTTGGTTGTTTTCTGATGAGCATAAATATTAATTGCTCATCAGCACTTCTGTTTAATGTACCAATTCACCAAGACCCACCTTCAAAGGGAGTTATTTTCCTTCTGCACAGTCTCCCTTCCTGAAAGGGAATGTGAATGTCTGAGCTAGACACAAGCCCTGAAAAGACTTGTGAAAATTTACTTTTAATACCCATTAGTATATAAACTCATTTCAACTCAGGAAAGATATTAGAGGAAAGCAATCTGGACGCATTTATAATGATTCCCTTGCTTTAGGAAATCATTAACTTTGGAAACTATGTGATTAGGGTGACTACATTTCTCCTTAAAATAGCCAACATCTAGGGAGAATTACAGGCTGGATAGAAGGTACTAGTTCTAAGCTCAGCAGACACGAGTAGGGGTTTAATATATTCATAATTAGATCATAGACCCAGGAAGGGACTAAAATCCAGTCATCTGAGGTCTTTCTGATACACTGTACAGTGTTCTGCTTTCAAAAACATGCGTGAAAACCAGTCCTCCCACCTTTCTTCTGATTCTGACCAGTTCTCTTGATTCTGCCACAGTTGCAGGTTCTTCACTGACTTCTTGCTGCACTTTGCCAACCAACCACTTCCTAGGAGATACCCCCTAAGAGCTGTTTTGGTCACTTGCTTATTTGACAAGACAGGACATCTCTTCTGAATTCCAGTTGTCTGCCCCGGTGAGCTGGATGGATAGTAAATAACAAATTTCACAGTGGCACTTCCATTCCCTTGAAGGAGGAAGGCCCAAGAAATCACATCCCCGTACCTTCCTATCTGCACCAATTCTGGCTCCGAATGCCCCATTTGACCCTGGGCACTTGACCTCAGATACCCAAGGCATCGAAAAGCTCCAGGTGCTTGAAGCAATGCACGGGATCGTCCCACACAGCAAAGGACCAGCACCCCCTGAATGCAGTGTGGTGCCTGCACCTGGAAAGATGTTTTGAGGGCAGTGTAGGTGGGACAGGCAGTTGTCTGCCAATTCTCTGCTCTAGTTTCTTTCTACCTTTTAACGTCTGTTATGACTCCATTGTATGTTTTTTGTTAACCTCGAGTTCCTCCGTGAGTAGTTTGAGGTAGGAGTAAGTGTGCTTAGTTGTTGGGTGCCCGCATTAGAAGGAGGGCAGCAGAACCTGAGATTTTTCTGAGGGGCCACACAGAACAGATGGCGAAGATATATAATAATATTATAATAATGGCTCCCAGATACACAGCTTTGCAGTGTGAAAATGCTGCTTTTCACACCTTGAGGTGGAGTTATTTGTCTACTACTTTGAATCTGGGACAGTTTTGTGACTTACTTTGACCAGTAGGAAGTAGTAGCAATGACACTGTATGAGTTCCAACACTTGGGCTGTAAGAGGCCTTGTAGCTTCTGTTCTCATCCCACCTTGGAACCTCACCATCATCAGGAAGCCTGGGTAGACTTCCAAAATATGAGACCTCGTGGACGGAGAGCTCCAGCTGAGAGCTAGTGCCAAGGTCCCAGACATGGGAGCGAGTGTACGTTAGACCCTTTAGTCCCAGTCAAGAGAACAGATGTTGAAGGTGCACAAGTGATCAGGTGGGACCAGAGGAAGAACCAGCCAGTTAAGCCTCGCCAACCCACAGGATCAGGACACAGTTTATTGTTGTTGTGAGGTCTTGGCTGGTGGGTGGGTGGGGATTTGCTGTGCATCACTAGGTAACTGACTCATCATATTAGAGGGGACTGGGCTTAACAGAGACTCAAAAGAGAAAGACCAGACACCTGGGAGAGAGAAAGAGCTGGGCGGACAGAGTAACCAAGGTGTGGATGGATTTAGCAAGGACCTGGTTTAGGTATCAGACTTTTTGATCAATAATAAAATTCCAGGAAAGATGTGGGGCTTATTAGGAGAGATGTGAAAGCAGAAGGACTTAAGCACAGTGGTGATAATAAAGACCCAGTTATTGAAACTGATGTATTAAGTGTGGATAAGAACACCAGTAATGTGACTTACTGATTCACACACATGCTACATACTGGCCTAAGCTCTTACTTCTCCAGGTCAGATTTACAGTTGGTCCCAGACTCAGGTAGCAGGCAGGGCAGCCAAAAATATCCAGTTTCCCTAAAACAGTGAACTCTTCTTTAAATATTATTTTGGGCAAGATTTAATTACACCATTTTGTTAAGAAAAATAATACAAATTTATCAAATGTTCCTTGAGAACAGACACAGGACAAGGTCCCTGCTCTCCAGTAGCTTACAGTTGGCTTAAAGGGACAGGAAGCAGTTACAGGACAGGGAAAAGCAGGATGCAATTAAGGGATAAACGTGTGACAGGTAAGACAGAGCTAAGGCTTTATGCATCTGGACCGCAGTGAGAAATCCTTAGAAAAAGAGAAGCAGTAACTTGGGGAGGACTGTGATGAGCAAATCTGTGGACTGGGTTTAAGCCTTGGTTAGTCTAGGGTGAGAAGAGAGGATCCTCTCTGGAAGCCCAGTGACAGGTTGAGGAGAAGGAATTAATTGGAGAAGGATGGATTCTAGTTATCTAAATCTGATGGACCCATTCCCCAGTTCTCACTCCAAGCTGGCACAAACTACTTTCCCAAGGGGATAATGCTAGCACAGAGAAAAATAGTCATGAGCCACAGTCTGCGAGAGAGGAATTGGGTGTTCGCTTTTCTCAGGGAGGGGATGGTCTGATGCCTGACTGCCAACATTCTGGAAGAATGTATTTCCCAGTGTGGCTCCAAGAAGTTTCATTTACCATGGAGGGTTTAAAATTGTGCCATGACACACCTCCCTGGTACGTATCTGGATTTAGTGAAATATCATAGGTAGGTGAGTCACCCATTGTGCCAGGGCATATTGAATTGATTTTTTCATTTATGGTTACGAAGATGATGTCAATAATTTGGCTGTGGGTTGGCTCTCATTTTCATCAGTGACTCAAAGCAAAACTCAGAAGCAAACTTGGCTTTTAAAAGCTCTTAAAGTTTCCTTTTTTTTTTTCCCTAAAGCATGTTTGGAGAGGACGTGTATCTTTGCTGGACATCGTTTTATTTTCCTCCCTGAAATAATGTCCAAAGATGGAATAGCTGGTTGTGGTATCTGGAGCCAGTTCATTAGCTGGGGTGCTGTTGTTTCTCGCCCTGATGATTCCCTTGCATCTGTGGTGCATAAAAAGGCAGCACCACTCAAGTGCTGCAGAGGCTTGGATGTCAAGGATGGACAGGGCTTTTGGGATATCATCTTAACTGGAACGCTGCCTAAGCTACAGTGGTTTTGTCAGGATTCTAGAAGGTCTCCCTCAGCTTCCTTGTCTTCTACTGCCTTAAATTGAGTCTTCGAAGGAGCAGCATGCTTTCCCTGAGGAAATAGATCAGGGCAAACATGGACTGAGTTACTTGTTGGCCAGTGTTGGCCAAAGTACAAAAATGTTATTTATACATTTGATAACATAGGAAACTTGCTATTATTGGCATTATCCTGGTCTGAGGCAAGGATTTCAAATTTGTTGAAGTAAACCAACTCTCCGTGACTTATCTGTAAGGTGGTAATTATTTAAAGCTCATCATATAAAGATCATATATCGAATCTGAAAATACTTAGAACTAAATTTGCTCTTTAAGATCTGTTAAAGAGACAATGGAAGAGAACCACTTTCAGATTTGAACGTTCTGATTCCTACTCATGAACTGTCAGATGTGTAAGAATTAGCTCTCGACACAGCTCGTATTTTTTTTGGTGTGTGTGCCCTTTTAATGGTTGCAGAAACTTACTGGCTTACTATGTGAGATTTTACAGGAGTTTTTGGTATAAAGTTTTTTTTTTTTTCAGGAAGACTGAAATATAAATAAACTTGATCCTTGTTAGAACAAACAATAGTTGAAATTGGGTATTCTATAATGCCTTGATAAGTTAGTATATATCAGCAGATATCTACCAGTGAGTAGAGAGAACTAAAAAGTTTCAAATGAGCGATTAGGAGGACTAAACATAAAACTTAATGGGAGCCATGGGCAAAAACCTGACAGTAGAACCTGGCCCTAAAAGGTAGGTCTTTTTGTGTGTTTGTGAAAGTGCATTTCCAATATTACAAGTATAAATGATAAGAGTTCATCACTGAGGGACCAGAAGAAAATTCAGTATATTCTTAAATCAGTATAACAAGCAGGATCAAATATTATTTGGAGGATACAGGTAATTAAGCTGGCACAAAATCAAAAGACATTTTATTTTCACATAGCTGATGGAGAATTAAAATACTTTCACCCACATTGTAGCTTTATTAGTTAAAAATGTTCAGTTTAGATATAATAATTAGTAGGTAATAAGAAAGTCAGGGTAGAGATAACTGCACTAATTTCTTCTTCAAAGGAAGTCATGAGTGAGAGCTTTTGTATCAATCTCTAAAATAAAATATCAATAGATTATACAGAAAACCAGTGCTGGTTAAAATAAAGCCTAACGGATTGTAGGAAGATAACATAAAATGCTAGTTCTGAGAGAATTAAGTTTAATCATACTGCAGCAGCTCACTATCATCTCAAGTAAATTATTATGTAATATTTTTGAGCCCCACTTTCTCATCTTTGGGATGATAATAATAATACCAGTCTGGGTGTGTTTTTTGAGCAATGAGATGATATATGTAAAATGTGCACAACTAATGCTAGTATATAGTAAAAATTATAAGATTCTGAAAATGTTCTTTGAGGCTACTGTTTCTGTACAGTAAAGTAAACCTGGAGTTTTGGTGGGTTTTTGACAAATGTGTACGCTCATTAACAACTAACTCAATCAAGACAAAATTCTCCATCACCTAAATTTCCCACATGCTCTTCTAGAGTTAGACCCCCAACTTTCCCTTATCCTTGGCACTTGCTGACTTGCTTTCCGACACTGGAGTTTCAGTTGCCTATTTTAGAATTTCGTATAAATGGAATCATACAGCATGGTTTCTTTCATTTCTGGTTTCTTTCACTCAGCATTGTTTTTGTGATTCATCCACGTTGTGTAGCAGTTGTTTGATGCCTTTTGTTGCCAAGTAGTATTCTATTCTATGAATATACCACCTTTTCCCTCTCAATTAAATGTTGATGGGCATTTTTGTTATTCCATTTTATTTTACTTTTTGTAAAATATGTTTTCCCTTCTCTTGGGCAATGATCAAGGAGTGGAATTGCTGGATGTTTTACTTTATAAGAAATGACTAAACTTATTTCCCCCTGGTGTTTATATCATTTGTACCCATACCATTAATGTGTGGGAGTCCCAGCTGCTCTAAGTCCTTGGTATGGTCAGTCATTTTGATTCTAGCTGGTCTACTGGGTTTGGAGTGATACCTCATTATGGTCTTAATTTTATTTCCCTGATGACTGATGAGATTGATTTTTTTTTTCATGTGTTGATTAGCCATTCACAGACCTTCTTTGTGAAGTGTCTAGTCAAATGTTTTCTGCAGGACTCAATCCTGGGTCTGTAAGTTGACTTGATTTTCTGACTAGGTGGAGCCTTGGTATTTTCCCATGATGGGGCAAATTTCTGTAGAGTGACATGGAGCAAAGATAAATCTAAAGTTTTGTTTTATCAAATTTTACTGATGCTGTTAATGATGATTAAGGACTTTGACCTGTAATGGTGTCTGGGGAAGATAATGCACTGATTCTTTTCTAATGTCATGTTTGACCACTATAATCAGCACAAAATATATGCTTGGTGATTCCTTCATAAACACGTTCTGTTGTAAAGTCTTCTGCATTTTCTTCATAAGATCCATGTGAAATCTAGGTAATGCAACTACCCACAGGAGGTATCAGGATAAAGCAAATAAAGAGTGTGAGGACAAAGGAAGACAGTTTACATTCTCTCCCCTCCTCCTTCCTTCGCTCCCCTCTGCAGCTCATCCTCCTCCACCTCTTCCTTTTCCTCCCCCTCCCTCCCCAGGTGGGCTTGGGGGAAATCTTTTGGAGAAATTGCAGTTAAATTCCCACATTTCCCAATTGTGATCAACACAATTTTTCCTTTTTTGGTTAGTTTTACATCCAAAGAGAACATTTTTTAGAAGACAATACTGTTTCTTGTGTGTGATAAAAGTGACAAATTACACCTGTGCAAAGCACTGTATTGGCCCTACTATTTTTGTGAAGGCATTAAAGCAAGTTCACTTATTTTCCTGGGAATGTTAAAATGTCAGCTCTGAGTGCTTTCTACAGTATTTACGCTTACCCAGGTGAATCTGTGCCACAAAAGAAATATGAGAAGAGACGCATGTATTGTTTTCAGTTCGATCATTATACCTGCTTTTTTGCATCTGAGGGAAAATATATTCTTTAAGAAGAAGCTGTTAGATACTTCTCACCTAGGTTGTTCTTTGGATCAGGGTGGCTCAGTTGTGATAAAAAGTGATGCTAGAACTAAAGGAGATGAATTCTCATTTGGCTGCAGCTGTGCAGGCACATCGGGGACGGCTGATGTGGTTGTCTCACGTGGGAAGTTCGGTCACTGCGGCTGGGGGAGTTTGAGAACCACTGGCATATTTGGAAACTTTAATTATGCAGCAGTTAACTGGTCTAAAAATTACACAGACTAATTCTATCTCAAGAGAAATATATTCTGTATTAAACCACTTTTGATTGACTCAACCCCATTCTCATCCTCTTCTCTGACAAATTATAGTGGTTCACTCCCCTGTTTGTTTTACTTTACATAAAAAAAATACTTGTTCAGGTAAGTGAGTTAAAGTGTTTGGCTCTTAACACCTCTCGAGCTATGAGGTGTTAGCTTAGGACCCCACTTATAGGCTGGTTTGTAACATTCACATTCAAGGATTTCAAGAGGATATAGTGAAAACACAGAAACTGCCGTGCCATTTTCCAGTTTCCTTTCTTTTTTTCAGAAAAAACTGAGTTCTAGTTGGAATTTCCTACATAAAAACTGATACTTAAAAACAGCTTTGAATGCGAATTGGTTGTATTATAAGTAATAAGAAAATTTTGAGTAAGAGAATTTCAGTATCTCACAAATATAGAACCACAGAATATTCCAGGTTGAGGATGACTTTAAAAGAAATTGCCTAGAATTATTTTTTATTGGCAACTTCATTTAAAATTTTTTTTCTTAAGAATGTAAGGTATATTCCTCTTCAGAAAGAATGATCTGAGGCATGCTAGAGGGCACACACTGACAGCCCTCCTAAAATATTTTGCCATTAAAGACCTATGGGTTAAAAAAAAGTCACAGGAAGAAGCTGGTGTTAGAGTGTTGGAGAAGTTTGAGCTCATTTCCTTGTGAGCTGCATTCCCCAGGTTTTCAGGGGTTCTCTGGACTTTCAGTTAGGAAAAGGAAGCCTTCCTGTTCTTACTCAGTGTGTCTTTCAGTCGTGTGTCTGAATCTGGCTTTCCTTTACTTTCGGCCTCTGACTCCTGGCCTTTTGTGCCTTTTGATCTTGATTTGAGGACAAGTATGGATCAGACAATAGCTGGATTTTCACTCTTACACTGATAATTAGAGTGGTATGACATGAAATGCATCATGAGAAGTAGTCATTTCAAATGCTGGCCATTCCTACATTTTTGGCAAATATCAAGCTTTTAGACAGTTGATGCCATTTGATTTGATTTTTTTCTTAACACACCTTAAAAATTTCAAGTGTTAGTATTTGTGGGCAAAATAATAGATGTCTCAGATTTATTTGAGAATACTACAGTATGCTAGCCAAATGCTTGTTTGACTCAAATCTATCTCCTATCTTCCCCTGATTTGCTCTCTATTTAGAAATTACATTTTGCTGGATGTCTTGCACTCTGGCTTCTAGGAATGTTTGGCCAGTGGGGGTACTGATGGAATACTGGAAGGCAAGGAGGATGGGAGAAGCCAGGGTGTTCCACCCTCAATCACTCTGCTCCTTGTAGCATCTCTGGCTGTGAATGACCTTCTGGGTGGCTCCATGCCTAACTGAACAACTGCCACCATGGTCCCAGAAGTGCATCTTCTGATGTTCTATCTCCTGCCAGAGAGTCCTGACGTCTGGACTCTGATCTCTTTTCATTGTCCCTCCTAGGGTTGGTAGCAGTTTTCAGCTAGTGTCAATCTCTGTGTTGATTTTCCATCTCCTTTTAAGCTTCTTAGGCGTTCCATTACCTGTGAAACCAATTCAATTATATTTATGGTACTTTGTGAAAATTGAAGAATAGTCAGTTTACAGTGTGTCAGTTTCTTGTGTACAACATAATGTGTTTTATTCATACATATGTATACATATATTCACTTTCATATTCTTTTTCATTATAGATTACCACAAGATATTGAATACAGTTCCCTGTGCTATACAGTAGGGCCTTGTTGTTTATCTATTTTATATGGTAGGTACTATCTGGAAATCTAAAACTCCCAAGTTATCCCTTTCCACCACCTTTCCCCTTGGTAACCATAATTTTTTTTCCTATGTCTGTGAGTCTGTTTCTATTTTGTAGGTAAGTTCATTTTCATTAGTGTCTTCTTTCTTTTTTTTAGATTCCACATTTAAGTGATAACATAGGGTATTTTTGTTTCTCTTTCTGGTTTACTTCACTTAGAATGACAATCTCCAGGTCCTTCCATGTTGCTGCAAATGGCATTATTTTATTATTTTTTATGGCTGAGTAGTATTCTGTTGTAGAAATATACCACATCTTCTTTATCCAATCATCTGTCGATGGACATTTAGGTTGTTTCCATGTCTTGGCTATTGTACATAGTGCTGCTGTGAACACTGGGGTGCATGTATCTTTTTGAATTAGAGTTCCCTCTGGAAATATGCCTAGGAGTGGGATTGCTGGATCATATGGTAAGTCTATTTTTAATTTTTGAAGGAATCTCCATACTGTTTTCCATAATGGCTGCACCAAACTACATTCCCACCAGCAGTGTAGGAGGGTTCCCTTTTCTCCACAGCCTCTCCAGCATTTATCATTTGTGGGCTTTTTAATGATGTCCATTCTGGCTGGTGTGAGGTGATACCTCATTGTAGTTTTGATTTGCATTTCTCTGATAATTAGCAACATTGAGCATTTTTTTAATGTGCCTATTGGCCATTTGTATGTCTTCATTGGAGAGTTGCTTGTTATATGAGTAAAAACAAACAAAAGCCCTTTGCCTATCTAGAAATACTGAATCTTTCCTGACATTTTAGTGAATACTTCTGGAAAAAGATGACTCTTGAATGGTAGAGGCAACTGTGTGAAATGATGGAATCAGGAACAACAGGAGCAAAGGGTCACGGGCGAGAAATAATGGAGTGTGTTTGAAGAACTACTGTATCTCAGCACAAGTGGGAGAAAAAGTTCAGGTTTGACATGGTAGAAAATGGATTTGGGAACCAGGTAAAGGTCTGGTTATAGAAGATCTTGTAGGTCAATTTAAGGAATATGAATTTTTATTCTGCAAGTTTCATTGATCACCTGCCTTAGAATCACGTGAAGTGCTTGTTAAAAATACATTTAATGAATGCTAGTGGAGTTGGAGTGGAGCCTTGAAAAATTTTTACTAATCTTGTTTCAGAGTTAATTCTATGTAGATCATTCTGACATCTATGGGGAGGATAGGTCTGAAGAGGGGGATGATTAGAAATAGAACATTTATTCATTTATGCAGCAAATGTTTGAGCACCTCTCTGTACTTGGCGAAGGATGCAGAAGCAAAGGTGGCAGATTAAAAGGGAGAGACTGACAACAACAAGTAAACAGTATGCAAGAAGATGGTTCCAGATGTGATGATTTTTATAAAGAAAATTAACACATTAATAAAGGCAGTGGCTGTGCATATCTCTGTGTGAAGAGAGGAAAGAGTTGGTCCTCCAAGCAGAGCGAGCTGCCAGTGTAAAGGCTCTGAGATGGAAGTCAGATCAGTATCTTCAAGAGACAGAAAGGAAGGTATTGTGCCTGGAGGGTAAAAAAGAGAAGAAAACAGTAGGGAAAGGTAAGTTGTAAAGGTGGAAGAGTAACACGAGGCAAGGGGCTCTTGGGTCCTAATTGAGAATGTGTGTTTTATTAAGTGTTCTTTATTAGTGCAGGACAGAAGTGCAAGGAAGAGGCAGTTAATATGCAAAGGAAGGTAAAGATAAAGTTAGGAAGTATTTAGGGGAGCGGGTCAAATGTAAAAGCCTTGGATATTACTTGGATTGTGGGATATGAAGGTGGAGAATTCTAGGATGAATCTTGGGTTTCTTGTTTGAATGACTATGCTTACATTATGGTGATATTATCTAGAAAATACAGAATAGGAGTAAGATCTGAGGAGGACAGAATAATGAACAGGATTTGAACATGCTGTATTTGAAGGCAATATACCAGTGATACTTGTCTATATTAGAATATTTGACTATATATGTAAATATTTGAAAATAAGCTATTTGAACAAGAGAGAAGCCATGTCTTGTATCAGTAAAGTTCAGATATAAGAGTCCAGGGATGATTTGATTGAATGACAGCAGGTGGAGGTCAATGCCATTGAAAAAAAGATTATTGTTACTCACAGTTCAGCTAGGAATGAGAGGCAGAGCCTGCCATTCAGGGCCATGTGGGGAAAGGACGAGGGTGGGTCAGGACACAGAAGCAGGCGCAAAAGGAAAGCATAGGTCACAATCTTCATTGCGGTTTCTGTGGGGAAGACAAGGCAGGGCTGGGGTCACAGTTTAGTATGGGCTGGTTTGAATAATTCCAGTGGGCTTTGGGGCAAAGAAGTCCTTAGTTGTCTGATACCTGACTCTGGGTTGATTTAGGTCAGGAGAAATATTGCCTTGGTGTGTGAGGGATAAAGATGGCGTTTGGGGGTGTGGGCTTAGCATTGGCTGGTTTGCATTTGAAATGCATGTCAATGGGCAAGTTGTTCATTTTGACTAAGAATTAGCCTTGCGAGGGGGCAATGTCCTCAGTCAGAAAGTGCCCCAGCCCTCCTGCTCCCTGAAGATGTTGAAACATCATAACATAAACAACATGACTAGTACAAGGGCTGGTTGAGCAGCTATATTATTATTGTTGTCTCCTTCTATCTTGTTGCTCCTACATCCTCAGTACGTGGACCAACCTCAGGGGCCAGAGTCTCCAGATATTAGATCTCTTCTTGTCTTCTCATTCTGTCTAAAGGGAAGGATGAAGATGAGCACATCCCCTTCCTTTAACGATGTTCCTAGAAGTATCATTAACCAGTTTTCTTACATAGCATTGGTGGAACCTCTGAAGAGTCTAAGACATAAAGCAGGAAGAATTGACCTGGAATAATTAAGAGCACAAGAACAGGAGCCTGGAAACCAGGCAAGTGGAGACTTTAAGAAAGGAATGAGGGGTTAACTGTATATAATGTAGCAGAGAGAGCAGAGTGTTCTTCCAAGTTCAAGTGAGGGGGGAGCACCATCACGGCACTTTGAAGAGAGGGGTCAGAAGGTAAAATAAAAGGTAACTGAAGAAACAGGTAAGGGTTGGATGACAAGGGAAAGTAGGAAGTTAGCAGACACAGGACTGAGGACTTTGTATTATAGATGCTAAACTAACCGTTGTTAGTGTGATGTTCCTAGAAAGGGTAATTCATTTAGGAAAAAAAAAAAAAGAGACCAACTGGTAAATAAAAGGAGAAATGTTCAGACAGTAGTGGAATGCTGTTCTCATGGAGCTGTTTTGAAATGTATGGTAGCTTACATTGCACTGGAATAAGCTAAAATGTTGAGTAGTTAAGAAGCAAGAAACTGAAGACTCATATCTATTTCTGTAAACGAAGCTGACTGCTGGGTTGGTATCAGCAGAAAAGTTAGGCTATGTAATTTGTCTTTAATTTGGTCACATGAACAACTACCTTTTTTTTCCTAATGAGGCGGTTTTATGTTACACATTTAGTGGGGTGTTGCTTTTTGGTGCTTCATATGTTCTCTCAGAGGAAATGTTTAATATGGAGATTTAGAAACGTAGTGAAAAATCAGTGTGATATATTATGGAGGAGAGTATGAGGGCCATCTCGAAATAAAAAGTTTTTAAGGAGGGTTTCTATGGGAGTATTTTATTATGTAACCTGTCAACCTCAGTGCCAAATAGGCAGAATTTAAAGATCAGTAAGACACTTAAATATTAATGTGACTTGTACTTTAATGGGCAACCAAATTATTAGTATTCAACTAGCATTTCTTAGTCTTTAACAGAGGAAAAAACCCTCTCATTTTCCTCCTAATACTCCACAGTGTTCTTAATTGTGTCATTGACCTGGCTGTAACCACTGCACTTGACATCTCATAAATCTGGTTCTAAATTGGTTTGTAGTCGAATTTTGAAAAAGGATCAATAGATTCATTTACGCTGACTCTTGCTCTGTTACTGAAACGTGCCTCTACATGCAAAGAATGAGATTACCAGATTTGATTCACAGCCTCTTGACTGTCTCAGGAGCAGCGGTACACCTGGAACACTGTATAACAAATGATGAATTAAATTAGGAGTTCTGTTCAGACCCAACATTATGTCAAACCTACAGCAACAAGTAGATGAGATGTTGATTCACCCTACCCTTAGAAAACACCCTTGTTTGGATTTCTGAGCCTCAAAAATAAGCCCTTAGCCATTGGTATTATCAATAATGGTAATGATAATGATTATGATAGAACCAAATGCCGTGTCATTTACATGATTATAACTTCAAATAGGAAAAACTATATCAGTACGTAATTCTTTTAAATTTAACTTGAAGAATTTAAGGAAAACTGATTAAAAAGATTACATGTCCATGGAACCCATTAAGGGTTTATTTGCTATTTATTTAAGTAAATTACTAAATTCCACTTAAAGGCTGCTGAAAGAATATACTATACCATTGTTCAGTGCTTGATAAAAATACACATAGGATAGACTGTTTTCTCAAGTAACTTCTAACAGTGTAAGTATGAGGTATAGTACAAAGTCCCAATTCTCTACCATGGTTTTACCAAGAAGGTAGCAATTAATTACAAAAGGGGTATTTAGAGATGGCTTATTTGGGAACTGGGGATATTTATATTGAAGCTGTTCCTGAGGCAAAAGCAGAAGTCCAATAAGCAGAGATGGTGGATGGTGTCTTAAGATACCAATATGATCATAACAAAGGAAAACTACTAGGAAAAGACGTATCACACTTGGGAAGTGCTCCAGCACAACTGGAGGAGGGCGTAGAAGGCTGTAGTCAGAGCATGGAGGCTCTTAAATGCCAAGGCTGAAAGCTTGAATTTACCTTCAGGTCAACGTAATGTGAGAGCCAGCATTTTATGTAGGAGAATAAGAATCAACATGACTAGTTAAGGACACAATTAATGTCAAAATCCTCTGAACATTCTCAAAGTTACTAAATAAATTTTATACCTGATGTGAACCCAGCGTTAATATCAGTGTAATTTTCAGCCCAAATCTCTGAAATCATAAGACCCAAGTCCCACACTAACTGCCCCAGTGATTATCTTGTGGCTTGAGAAGTCATTTTACTTGAGTCTTCACTTCCTTCCCTGAAGAGTGGGAGTAGGAGGTTTAAAGGATCAAATGAAGTTATAAAAGCAGTGTTTGTTTATCTGAAAAAGCAGTAAATAGGTATCAATTCACTGTGAAAACTCAAGTGTAGAAACATAATGTTTTATTTTTAATTTTTATTATAAAATATTTTTATATACCAAAAGAAATGTTGTTTATGTACTACAATTTAAAGAATAATAATAAAGTGATTACCCATGTCCTCATAGCCAGACTTAAGAAACAGTAACTTGAAGTTCCCAGTTACATTCTGAGTGCTCAGTTTTGCATTCCTAAAAAAAAATTTGTCACAAAAGTTTCTATAGTTGTTTTTAATTTTGAGCTTTATATAATTTGTCATATTGTAAGGTATTCTTCTGACTTATTTTTCGAGTATAAGTTTTTAAAGTTCATCCACATATTTAATTTTATTTAATCACTCAGAAATATTTATTGAGCCCATTGTGTCCCAGCCCTATTAAAGGTGATGGGAATCAACAGTGAATAAACAGACAAAAACTCCTACCCTCGTCGAACTTGTATTCAGTTGAGGGAAATAGTAAATAAACTAGCAAATTAATTAAAAATTGATACGGTAAAAATATAGCAGGATAAAGGAACACAAGAATGCTTAGAGGGGAATGCTATAATTTTAAGTGGAGTGGTCAGAGTATGCAACCCTGAGAAAGAGCTACTTAAGCAAAAACTGAGTAAGTTGGAGGGCTTAGCCACGTGGCTAACTGGGAAAGAGCATCTGGGGAAGAGAGAACAGCAGGTACAAAAGCTCCAAGGTTCTCACATGTCTGGCATGTCTGAGGAACAGCAAGGGGACCAGTGTAACGGAAGTGGAGGAAATAAAGGTTGAAACTGGTAGAAGATGAAGTCGGAGAGGAAACGGTGCCAGATGTATAGAATTTTCTAGACAACTTTTGAGGATTGTGGCTTTTATTTTCCAAGGGGAATGGAGAGCCATTACAGGATGTTGAGCAAAGGAGGCACATAATCTGAGTTACTGAAATGGCATCACACTGCTGTGGTGCCGTAGCAGGACAAGTGTGGGAGCAAAACTAAACAAAGCCCTAGTTGGGAAGCTACTGAAGTACAATTACACTGAATAATGGTCGTCAGTCTAGGGTGTCAGTACGGGAGGTGATGAGATGGTATGGATTTGTTTGTGTATTTTGGTGGCTAGTTGAATACTGGATGAGAGAGAAATAGAGAAGTCAAAGATAAATCTAAGGATTTTGACTGAACAGCTGGAAAGATGGAATTAACATCAACTGAGATGGAGAGGATTAGGAAAGGTGTGGATTTTTGTAGAATATCAGAAATTCAATTTGGGACATAAAATTTGAGATATGTCTTAGATATCCAAGTGGAAATCTAGAATGAGAAGTCGGAAAAGATATGAGAGTCTGGAGTTCAGGAGGGAGGGCTCAGCTGAAGATATGAATTTGAATAGGTTGACATATTGATGGCATGAAAAGTTATGAGACTGGATGACATCACCAGAGAGGAGCAGTGATAGCAAAATGCTGAGCCCTGGAATATTCTTACACTAAGATTCAAGAGGGAAGAGGAGGAACCACAAAGGAGACTGAGTAGAGACCTGTGAGGCAGGAAGAAAACCAAGAGTGGTAACCTTGAGGTCAAAGAGTATCAAGGAGGGAAAATAACGAGCTGTGTCAGGTACAGCGGATTGGTCAGAGAGGATGAACACTGAGAACTGACACTGGATTTAGAAATATGGACATCATAGGTTACCTTGAAAAGGATGGTTTCAGAGTAAGTGGTGGTGAGAAAGTGAGTATCGGTTAGAATGGATTTAAGAGTGACTAGAAAGAATATTGGAGGAAGCCAGTATAGGCAAATCTTTGGGGGGAGATGTTGCAAAGGGAAGCAGATACATGGGGTGGTAGCTGGTAAGGGGGAAGTGGACTTAAGAGAAGGTTTTTAGTATGGGAGAGTTAAAAGTGTGTTCTAGCAGAGAAAGGAAAAGTTGAGCATGTGAGAGGCAGAACTTGCTTACGTGACATCCATGACTTGATCAGAGGAAATGCAACCTAGCTGTAAATGAGGGATTTGTTTTACAAAGGTGTATAGTCAGTTTCTCTATGGAAAGAGGAAAGAATGTAGTGGATAGGGTACAGCTGCCAATAGATGAGTAGACCTGGTGAGGAAAATCTGTGGAGATACTCTTCTGATGGCTTCCATTTTCTTGGTGAAATAGAAGGGTCACCAACTGAGCATGGGGATGAGGCAGGTATATTGATTTGTGATAGAAAAAGTTATCTAAAAAAGAGGAGGATAGTGGACCTAGGAGATAGTGTATAATTGGTGGGCAGCGTTAAATGTATGGTTGTGAATTTAAAATAAAAACTCCAGCATGATGGTATTCCCCTAGCTATGTTTGGCTTTCAAAGTATTAAAAGAAATGTTTTGAAAGCATAATTCTGATCATTGAACTCCTCTTAAAATCCTTCATCAGTTTTCCCACATACTTAGAATAAAACCCAAATTCCTTACCAGGGCCCATAACTCGGGTGTTATTCTCCCCTTATTCATAATACTCTCACTTCATAGATCTTTTCCTAAACTAAACTACTGCATTTTCATGTTTTCACCTCATCAGTCAGCTTTTGATAAAATGTCAGTTCTCAGCAAGGCCTTTAATGACCACTCCTGCTACATTACTCTTTTTCTGTTTAACATTTTTTCTCTGTGTTGCTTTATTTTCTCCATAGCATTTATCACTTTTGGAAATTACCTCTTTATGTGATTTCCCCCTCTTTCCCTTTCTTTAATCCCAATGTAATGAGAACATGGGTTGACTGTATATTGTTCTCTCTAAATCCCCAGTAAACCTCACATAGAGTATATAGATACTCAGTAAGTATTGATTGAATGAATGATTGTCCCTGGACATAACCTGGTGAAATGTCAGAAAAATAAGGATAAAGAAAATTCCTTAATATTTCCAGAACAGAAAAAAATAAGACTTTTCACAACAGAATGAAATTGGACCCTTACCTTACACCACATGTAAAAATCAACTCAAAATGGATTAAAGACTTGAAACTGTATAATTCCTAAAAGAAAACATAAGGACAAAGCTCTTTGACATTGACATTGGTGATGATATTTTTGGATATGACACAAAACACCGATAGCAAAAGCAAAAATAAACAAGCGAGGCTACATCAGACTGAAAATATACTGCACAACCAAGGGAACCATCCATAAAATGAAAAGGAAATCTACAGAATGGTAAAAATATTTACAAACCATATATCTTATATGGGGTAGTATCTAAAACGTGTAAGGAGCTCAAACAACTCAATAGCCAAAAGACCCCCAAGGAACCGAATTTAAAAATGGGCGAAGGACCTGGATAGACATTTTTTTCTAAGAAGACATACAAATGACCAATGGGTATGTGAGAAGATAATCAATATCACTGATCATCAAGGAAATGGAAATCAAAACTACAATGGAATATTACTCAGCCATAAAAAGATGGGAATTTTGCCATTTGTGACAACTCAGACAGACTTAGACGGCATTAGGCTGAGTGATAAGCAAAACATAAAAAGAATTTTTATTATTGACTCAGGGCAGTGTATATAATAGCACTTTCCTTGCTCAAAATGAACATACATTGAGGTTAATTTGGGGATTTATTCCTCATTGTTAATTTACTAAAATGTTTAATAATGACATACTTTAATAATGATACAGGAGCTAGGTTTAGGGCATAAATGCAGCAATGACAGAGGTTTCTCCTTGCCATCCTAGAGTCCAGAGTCAATCTTACATGTTTAATTTAAATTATCTTCTTCCTGCTGTCCAGCATGATTTTATTATTTTGTTAGTTATGTGCCCAGGGAAAGCAAATATTTGCTGGAGAAAAACACAATTTGGAAAGTAAGTATTTCTCTCCAAATCTGAAACTGAACTCCAAAGAGTAAAGAGTACTTCTGAACTTTCTGTGGATACTGAAATTTCTCCATTGTCTTTAAAAATGGTTGATGTGTGCACATGGTCCCATATGCTTATCCCATCTGTGTGCATTTGTATGTACATTTCATATATATAAAATTTTAATATAAGCAGAACTGTTCAGGAATGAGTCAGTACAGGAGCTTAACCAAATTGAGTACTTTCTTACTTGGCTTGTCTTTTGAGCTGTGGGATGTGTCACAATCTGCTTCCAGACTTGCAGTGGGGATGGAGATGCTTTTTCCAAGGTTGTTCTCCTTGAACCAAGCAGAGTGGTGATTCGCTCACTTGGAGCTGATGACCTCTGGGGTGGGTGACTGATGAAGGCTCCCTATAAAGCTCTTTAGGGCTATTCTACAAAGGGCTTGTCTGGGGATATAGCTGGGTGAGGGGATTGCTTAATCGTTCCCAGGTATCACCCCCGGATGTGACTTACTTTTTTTAATCCTCCATAGAGACATTTAGATTTGGCCAACTTTTCCTGGCATTCATTAAGTGCCAAGTACTATGTTAAATATTGTATAATTTTCTCAGTACTCATGACAACTCTATGAAGTAGATAGTCTCATTGCTCCCATCCAGAGATGATAAAACTGACATTCAGAGATGTTAAGAAATACAGTTAGGTTGGCACAACCAGTAAATGGAGGAATCAGGATTAGAACGGATTAATCTAGACCCCAGAATTTATGATTCTGATGAATAACACTATCACATTGTCTTTCCAGTCCTCTTCAATTCTTTATCTTTTATCTTTGTGTTCTCCCTGCTTTCTTTTTGATTGCTGTCATTTACTTGCAAATACTAGAGAGATGATGAAAAATACTGCTTGGTCAGAAGCCTGATGAATTAAATGACAGCTCTGAATATGAAACAGAAGATCATTTTATGTTAATAGCTAATTAAAAACTATAATGATTTGTTAAAACTTACTAGCTAGACTTAAAAACCTTACTAATATTTAATTGAACAAAATTAATAGGCAGTAATAATTCATATTTCAAGTTACTTGCCATCTAGATGGTCTTTAAAAAGGCCATGTGGTAGTAGAAAGCACTGGAATAAAAAATCAGAAGTTTTGGATTTGAATTCATTTTAGCTAACAACTAGTCTGAAAAGTTAAGTTTTATTTTGACACCTGATTTTTCAAAACTTGTAAGATCTTTTCCATCTCCAACCTAAAATTCTGTGGCCTCGGAACACTATGGGTTCATTTAGATCTTCTCAGAGAGGCCAGTGTGATTTCATATACAGTCTGTAATGATACTGAAAAATCAAATGAGACTATGCATGAAATAAATTCCGGTTGTAGATTCCATGTCATTGCTGACTAAATTCATCTATATGCTTCAATCTCCACAAGTTTTTAAATTGGGTAATAGGTGAAAAGCTGGTGGTGGTAGTGGTGATGCCACTTGTTAATTACAAAGAAAATTCAGTTTCTGTGATTTGAAATGGAGCTTTTGCTCATCTGCCGTATTGCAGTGGGTGAATGGAGAAGACGCTGGTCCAAACTGCTCTCAGGGCATCTGCGTCTCTCTTAGGAGCTGGGAGTAGAGGAGCTCGCTGATTGAATAAGCACGTCGTTTGGTTTGCAGGCACTCTCCCTTTCAACTAAATGGAACATGAGGGCTAGAGGATGTGTGTGGGATATGAAAACATGTAGGAGAGGAAATCATTCAGATGCCGGAACCCAGAATAGGAAACATATTCAGATGTTACACTTTAGGAAAGAAAAATACGTTAATACAGAAATGTTGCTTCTATTCTCAGTACTATCATTTTAATTCATTTTTACACAAATAGAAGTGGAAACTTTGTAATCTTAGCTCAGAATGGTATTTCTGCCTGGTTTAAAAAAATTCCTTAGATCATATGACTTAATGTGATGAATATATTCTGAAGTAAAAATGAGTTATTGGATGAAATCTGAATAGGACACAACTGTGCTCAAATTTTATCATCTCACCAGTGGTGTAAGTATTGTGAACTAAAGCCAGGAACATATGGCCTAAAGCTCAGTAATGCAGGCAATGAGGCAAAATATCTGTGTATCTATGTGCCACCCAAAATTAGAAGTTAGATTTCCTATCCCTCCGTGAAGAGAACATATTTCTAATTCGTTTTATGAAATTTATGAAGCAATAGGGCTTATTTTTAGTTATTTTTATTTGCAGATTATATTCGCACACCTGTTTTGTGAGGCATGCATACCTAATGCAGAGGCAACAGAAATGTCTCCTTCATCACAGCTCTTCCTAGTAAAAGATATTTGCTGGAGCAAAAAACAAATCTTGCACTAGAAATCTAACAACAACAAAAATTGCCAGTGTTTCTCATAAGTTATTTTTACATCTACTCATAAGTTAGAAACACACATTCTTCTCTTTTGTCACTGGATAAAACATGCAAAGTCAATTTACAGGAAAAAAAACCTATGTTTTTATTTTATTTACATCAGTGTAGTTGCAAAATTAAAGTTGTGTATTTTAAGTTTAAAGGTTTAAAATCCTTTTTTAAGGAGGAATTTTGCTCTGTAGTACTCAGAAGTTAGAGTTAAAAATCTCCTTTAGCATAAAATAGTGTTTTTTATGGTCAAGGAAAAATGAACAGTATTTATTTTCTATAATTAGAAAAAATTACTTCATAAGGACTGTCTTGTAACATTTTGTTGCTTAAAGATACTGCCTGTGAGTGCTCAATTAACCACTTCTGTGTTGCAATGATCTGTGAATGAAGGTGAATCCCATAGACTGGTGAGGATTATATAAGTGTGCTATAAATCTGTGTCCATATTTACAGCACCAGTTCCTACACACTTTATGGCTTTCCCCCTTTTCAGCCTTCTGGTCCTTTTACCCACACTTTATTTATTTACTTTTTTTTCTTTTTGACATTTAAATCTCTTCCAATTTGTTTTCTTTTCTCTTTTGATTCCTTTTGTCTTTTCCTATCTTTTCTCCTTGAGTTTCATGCTTTCAAATCACTTCTTAAATCTTCTTTTTACTTTTCACGTATCTTTTGTTCTTATTTTTTCTTATTGCAAATAACTTTGTTTTATGCCAGCTCTTCTTCAATTTATTTTTTCACTTTTCCACTTTCCTTACTGCCTCTGTCTCTCCCTTTCTGGCCTGAATGGTAGAAGGAGAAACATTTCCTTCTTTAAGTCAGTTGAGTAAGGCCCTCTGCTCTGGTGTCATTGAAATTTGCAACCATCAAATTTGCAACCATCGACAACGTATCTTCTCCCAGCGTACGTGTAGCATTTCACTATTTCTACATCTTTCGCCCCACCCTGACCAATCCCTCCTCTTAAAGAAGAGCAAATAACCAAAAATGTGTCAGGATGTATTAAGCACTTTGAATTTACTACTAAACTCATTAAGCTAAAAGTGAGAACACTGACTGGGCTAGACCTACTACCCACTTAAAATTTAAGGTTTTATGCTACTTCTGTCAAAATGAAACTTATTCAAATGGCAAGGTTCCTATCTATGTTGGAGTAGGTAGTGCTCAGGGCTTGAAAGAGATATAAGAGAATGCTTAGAAGAAATCACTTTGGAAATCACCTTCAAATCAAAAACTAGAAATGAAGAGGCATGTGTTCTCCTATGTCTCTGTTTAGCTGATGTACTTTAAAGAGAAATGAACTTTTAATTGTTTTTATTTGTTCCCTTTTTTATTTTTGCCTGAGGTTTTCTGCAATCTTTTTTATATTTATTTTTTTTATTGAGGTAACACTGATTTAGAATATTATATAAGTTTCATGTGTATAACATATTTCAATTTATGTACATACTACACCAAAAATTCTTGATTGTACTAAGCTTTCAGTTAAGAAATGAAACAGCAATTAGTGAAGTAATTTATTAAAATAAGATTTTATTTCAGACAGTATGAATGAGTATATTAGGAAGGAAAGCTTCCAAACATGAATTTCAAATCAGAATTAAAATAATATGTTTCCTGCAGAGTTGCTAGAAGAAATGGGACCCTCTGTAACCTCCTCTGAATTTTGATAGCCAACACCACAGAAGAGGCAATTCATTTAATTTGGAATTAATTCAGTAATTTGTATTAAATGAGACTGTTCATTCTGGTGCCTTTGATTGACTTGGAAATCGGGTTTCTCACTATATAAAATGTTTTGTGCTGCTGCCAAAAAATAGGCAATTTTTAAAATGTAAATATATAAAAATCAAATTATAAAATTAGAAGAAAATATGATGAGTTTGTAAATAATCTTGGAGTAGGGCTTTCAAAGCATGACATTAAAAATAAAAGCAGCAGCTCTGGAGTAAATGACTGACAAATTTAGCTGCAGACAAATCAGAAATTCCTCATAGTGAAAAGAACGATAATCCAAGTTAAAAACAAAACAGAATCTCCAAATGATGAACTGGAAAAATTATTTTCAAAATGCAGGACATTCAGACTTATCAGGGTGATGGAAGTATTCATTATCTTGAATGAGGGAATGGTCTCATGGGTGTAACATATGTCAGAATATTAAATTGTACACTTTCAATATGAGAAGTTTATTGTTCGCTAATCTGTATTCCTTTGGAGGACAGTAATTAGGAGCATCCACTTGTAAAATGGTTTATTATCATCCATCCAAATTTAAAATTTACATGCATTCATCCATTTTTCAGTTTGGCACATTAGATATCCTGAAACTGTCCCAGTGTAGAACATTTAGAAATGCTGGATGAACTATGACCAATGCTCTTTAAAAGGAACAGCTAGCTGGAATAAATGAAAATGAAATGGAAGTGCTCAGGGAACTGGTATGATCTTTAGATTGAGTAAACCCAATGAAACCAAAGCAGAAAAAAATTTACCCTTAACTATATTGTAATGAACCTTTGGAAGCTCAAAGCAGGAGAGAAAACTTGAAAGCAGCCAAAGGGAAGAAAAACTAGAAAGAGCCCAGCCTTCTGAATAACAATGGTAGGAGCCTGAGGAGGACAGCTGTGTTCAAAATCTTGAGAAAAAAATAATCCATTAACCCAGAATCTTATACCCAGCTAAGCTATACTTCAGGAAGAGGTTAGAGCTTTTGTGTTAAGACTTTATTTAGGTAAATGCGTGTGTTACAAGTTTTAAAGATAAGTAATTAAAGAACATGAAAAAAGGTGGAGAAATCTGTAGAGGGGAAAAGAAGAATTAAATAACCCAATCAAGATTAAAATGTTCACAACATCAAGTGAGTGTGATGTTATGGGACAACAAAAAGTCTGCTGTGCTGCTGGAGGGAGTATAAATTTGACTAAAAAGTGAAGATATGTGCACATTAAGCATATTCATGAAAGCATATTATGCAACAGGAAAGTGTAAACACTCATTTCTATCAATAGGAGAATGGATAAATAAATGGTGATATTTTAATACCACCATTATTAGATTATTACTGGATTATTAGATTATTGGATTATTAGAAAGTGGTAAAAATGAGAAAAATACTGGGGTGATACGTCAACATTGTTGAATCTCTCAAAAATCGTTTTGTAGAAAAATAGAAGTTGATGAAGAATCAGCACCATCTGACATCATTTATATAAAATATAATAACATAAAAACATTATTTATTTTAAGTGGTATCTAGTGAAAGTATAAAGAGCACTGGAAAGACACTAATTTTCTCTCTCAGGTCAGGGAGAGGTGCACTCAGAGTTATTCATGGAGCTTTTTAGGCAGTGGGGGAGTTAGGGTTTCATCTTGTTACACTTTACACCTTCTTGTACTCAAATATTTCACGGTAGAGAGTTCAGTCTCCCAGCATACTGTAGGTGGGATGGTCATTCAGAGATACTGAGCTGAGATAAGACATGCAGGTCTTCCTACCCACCCCCTCCATCCATGTTGAGCAGTCATTATAGTGGACTGCCCTTGGGAAGAGGCTAACCTTTGTCAAGGATGTTGCCTTTGTCCAAGGACAGTTCCTAGGGAGGGAGTCAGCTGGAGATCTCAACACTCAGCACTCTCAGCATCTGGGGAATGAGTGCCTCCGTCCTGAAAACTGGATTTGGTTGGCACGCAGTAGACTCCATTAGAGGCTGAGAAGCACACAAGAGAGGAGAGAATTTTTAATTTTCTCTTTTGTCTATCACCTCTGTATGTGTCTACCTTTCTGTGTATCTATCAGTCATCTATGTATCTATTTGGTAAAGGTAAAGTTTAGCTTTTCTGCCATGTGCATTTTTTCATCTATTTTAGAATTATGTTGCAAAGTAAAGGAAGGAGTGGGGAGAGAAGGGAGGACAAGAAGGACAAGGAAAAGGAAAGTAATATAATTTTAATTTAGCTCAAATGATAATCGTAGGTACAAATAAAAAAATGCCCTCTGCAAATAAACCAGGCCATGCTAGGTAAAGTGGCAGTCGGTACTGCTGAAAGCTTACATTTGACTACATATAATCTGCATGTTTGAGTGTTAGCTTGTTTGATAATGAAGGAAACTGTGTAAAAAGCAAACCCTTTGAAATCACATGAAACACTGTGGCTCGTAAAGGCCAATGGAGTGAACTAGGACATCAAACGTGGGCCAGCAGGGGAGAATGTAGAAGCAGCCTGGTTGTACCTGACATTTATGATTGTCTCAAGACCCTCTCTCTACATGGAGTAATCAGATTTAAATGGCAAATAGAAATATTTCTGATATTATTTTTTGGGACGTGTGTGTTAGTTACTAGAGACAACTTTGAAAGCAGTGGAGTAATCTGGGGGAGGCAAACAAAAATACACAACATTAGCATGAAGGTTCTAAATTATATCCGTGACTTTAATGGGATAGCATTTTTGTTTTCATCTGTGAAATTGCAATTTTCATGATGAATTTGATGGTAGAGTGCTAAGGTATTACCAAATCATAAAACAAAACTTTTTTTACACTATTATGCTTAAAATAGAAGAGAGAAATTCAAACTATTATGGAATTGTCAAAACCTTATTGTGACAGCCAACACAACAGACATCAGAAAAGTTTCTTTCAAAATACTCTGAACATCAGTGGTATGAGACAAATTCCTACATCTTCTTTTTCCAGCTTTCCCTGTAATGCTTCCTCTCTTTCCAGCTTCTCTCCCCTTTTATTTCTCATTAATTCATTTACTTATTTAACAATTCACCACATGTTAGTGGAATACTATGGCAGGTAGAATTCTGTCAGTAAGCAAGACCACTGCTGATAGTTCATTAAGAGAAGTATTTAATATAGATCATGAGGGTGGACATTTGTTAGAAGTACTGGAGGAAGAAATGTGATAAAGATGGCATTACTGAATGATGGGAAGGTGAAATGAAGCTGCTGTTGTGCCCATTGGAGCCTGTTTTTCTATGCTTCCTGGCTGCACAGCTGCAAAGAACCCTATGGTTTTGTTCTGGGGACAGTCAGCTCAGGCTTCTTTTCTCCTGTATTGCCACATGTCTGGTGCATGCACATTAGATGACTGCTAAATCGTGAAGAAAATAATGACTTTTAGCTTCCGTGTCCTATATACCAGCAATACACTAATGGAATTTGAAATTAAAAACACAATACCATTTACATGAGCACACCCCAAGATGAAGTAGTTAGGTGTAAATCTAACAAAACACGTAAAAGGTCTATATGAGGAAAACTGCAAAATGATGAAAGAAATTGAAGAACTAAGGAAATGGAGAGTTAGCCCATGTTCATGGAGAGGAAGATTCAATATTGCCACGAAGTCATTTCTCTCCAAATTGTTCTTTACATTCACCACCAGTCCCAGTGAAAATTCCAGCAAGCTATTTTGTGGATACTGACCAGCTGATTCTAAAGTTTATATAGAGTGGTGAAAGACCAAGAGCAGACAGTGCAATATTAAAGGGAAAAGACGAAGTTGGAGGACTGACATTTTACAAGTTCAAAACATAAAGTAAAACTACACAACCACAGTAACTGAGACAGTGTGGTGTCGGAAAGTTATATGAGTAAACTTAGACTTTTTTTCCTTATTCTGAATCTCTAAAAGATAATCAACAAATGTGTACTTTTGGCCAACTGGAGTAACAGGAACCAAATTTATTCTACTACCTAAAACAGTTAAAAAAAAAAAAGGAAAAAAAAAAAGAAACATTGGCTTTTAAGGCAAGAAGGACAGTGATAAATTCACTAAAAACTTCAAGTAAAAGATTGTTTGCTACACTACATACATAAACATACTTTTGACCCAATGACTAAAAGGAAAAGAAAAGGAAAAGAAATGCTATGCAAATACTTACAAACACCTCTGGTGTAACTATTCTAATATTAGAAAAAGCATAATTGAAAGCAAGATGAATTACTACACATGACGAGGGATTTTTTGTAATATTAAACTGGTACATCTACTAGGAACATATCACAATCCTATAACTGTGCACTCAGTATCATAACTTCAAAATATACAAGCACTGAAAGAACTATAAGGATCAGTAGGTGAATCCTATTTCGTAGCACACAGTTTTAACATTGCTGTCTTAATAGCTAATAGAAAAAGCAGACAAAAATTCTATGATAGAGATCTATGAAAGAGTCAACAAAGTTGACCTAATTAACAAATATAGTGCATATAAAATATTTACCAAAATTGACCTTGCACTGGAACATAAACAAAGCCTACACAAATATAAAATAATTTGATAGAGTATATTATACTGTTACAGTGGAATTCAGTTAGATATTAGTAATAAAAAAGATAAGTCTGTAAGTAGTTGGACATTAAAGAATAATGTGTCAATAGTCTATGAGTTAACAGATCACAGTGCCATTAGGAAACACTTACACTGGATGATGGCGAAGATACAACATTTTAAAACTTGTGAGATTTGGGGTAAGCAGTGATTAGAGTGAGATTTGTGGCCTTAAATAGATGTGTTAGCAAAGGAGAAAAGTGGAAAATCAGTGATCCTATTTTCAACCTCAAGAGTCTAGAAAAAGAACAAACAAGATGAAGAAAGGAGAAAGAAAATGATGCAGGTAAAAGTAGAAATTAATAAAACAAAAAGTTTCTAACAGAAAAGTTTAAGTCATACTTTGGCACTTTGAAAAGAGTAACAAAATTTATAAATGACATAACTATAAAGAAATGAGAAAAAACAAGTTATTCATATTAGAAATTGAAAAGTGAGTATCACTGGAGATTCTAGAGAAATTGAAAAGATAAGATTTTCTAAAGAGGCATAAGCCAATAATTTAGAACATTTAAATAAAATAGAAATTAAAAAATACACAAACTGATAGAAGAATACATAATTTTAATAGTCTAGTAACTATTAAAATTGTTTTTTATTAAAATTTTTGTTTAAAGGAAACTCGACTTAATGGCTTCAGCAGTAAATTCTTGTAAACCTTTAAGGGTATCAGAACATCGATATTAAATAAACTCTTCCAGAGACTGGAAAAAGAAAGACTAGCATAACTTTGGTATCACAAACTAACAACGTCATCACATCAGTGAGATCTTAAGGACTAGTCTCTTACATTAACAAAGGTACAAAACCCATAAAAACTTGACAAAAGAATTGAACCATATTTAAAAAGAAAATACATTATATCAAAGTGGAATGTATTTCAGGCATGCCGGAATGATTTGTTATTTGCAAAGTAGTCAGTCTAATTCATCATGTTAACATAAAAAGGAAGAAAAATTATGTAATCATATTGATAGATTCAGTTCCTGTGCTTGATAAATTTAGAAAGCATTTATAAAAATAATTTTTAACATAGCAATATAAGAATGGAAAAGAATTTTCTTAATCTAATAAAGAATTATCAGAGATATTGTGTTTAGTGGAGAAGTACTGAATGATTTCTTTCTGAGATTGGGAATGTGATAAGAATGCTGTTGCACTAGTCCTTTTCAACACTGAACTGGATACTCTAGACGGTGCAAGAAGGCATGTCGAAGAAGAAAAAGGAACAAGGGCTGGAAATGTAGAAACTAAAGTGTCATTATTTTCAGATAGTAAATTGTGAAATAAAAAATTCTAAAGCCTTCATAAATAAATTATAAAATACAATAAAGTGAAGATAACATAGTCATAGAATACAAGTTCAATATGTAAGAACAAATTTTATAATTTAATTATAGAAATAAAATTAATTAAAAAAATTTCAACTATATTAAAAATTGCCAAACAAATAGAAAGTCAAAGGATTTCTTTACCAAACATTACAAACTATCGACAGAAATTTTAAAAGATAAAGTGGAATGCCATGTGCATGGTTTGAAAAACACAATATTGAGAATATGTTTTGTTAGAAATTTTTGTGTAGCAAACTGCCCATACACATAGTGACTTAAAATAACAACCACTCATTATTACTAATGATCTGTTAGTCGTAAGGAAAGATCTGTTGATCTAGATCATGTTCAGATGATCTGACTGGTCTCACATGTGCATCTATGATCATCTGGTGGATCAACTGGAGTCTGGTTGGTCCAGAGTAACTTCACGCACATACTGGGAGATATCTAGCTTCAACTTGGGCAACAGGTATGTTATTGGACCATTTGTCTCCTTTAATTAAGCAGGCTAGCCTAAGCTTGTTCATATGGTGGCTTGGCAGGTTTCCAAAAGAGAGAGAATAAACATAAGGCTTCTTTATTTCTAACCATAGCACTACACAATGCCATTTCTACTGCATTTTATCATCCCAAACATCCCAAAACGCCTTGCCCAGATTCAGGTGTTGGATAAACAGACTTTGTATCTTGATAGGATAAACTGCAAGGTTCCATAGCAGAAGGATGGCCATAGATAGGAATGGAAATTTGTGGGCTTTTAAAAAATTTTTCTATAACGGATGTTTGTTCTGTACGAATTTGTTTTCAAATTCAGTGTTTCCCAATTAAAAGTCCTGTTTTTTGTTTGTGTGTGTGTGTGTGTGTGTGTGTGTGTAAATTCTTCAAGGGGACATGAAATGTGCCAACCATGACTGAAAAATGAGAACTTAGGAAATTTTAATATTATAAACTTCTGTTTGTCAAATACATCATTAAGAATGTGGAACTATAAACCAGACGTGGAATGAACATGGGGTACACAAACTCCAGAATGACTAAGACCAAAAAGACAGAATGCCAAGTGGTAGAGCGGATGTGGAACATCCAAAACTCTTTAATAATAATGCCAAATGTGAGTGTAAATGGTACAGCGACTTTGGGAGATTATTTACTGATAAATACTAAAGAACCCCACTCTCGGGTAATTACTCAACAGAAATACCTGCATATAATCACCAAAACATGTGTATAAGAATGTAGATAATAACTTTTAGCCCCAAGTTGGTAGCAATACAAATATCCAAAAATAAATGAATAGATAAATAATATGTTCATATTCATATAATATAGTACTTTGCTGAAATAAAAATGGAGGAAGTATAATTATAATGAATAACAAAAGTAAAACACATACAATGCGGATCAGAGAAGCCAGAAACAAAAGAGTACATACTGTGATTCCATTTACTTACAGTTCAGTAAGAGACAAAATTAAACTATAATGCTAAAGTCAGAATAATAGTTATTTTTGGGAGGACTGTGGTGTGAAAAAGGCCTTCTGTGGTGATGGTAATGCTCTGTTACTGACATGGGCTAAGTTCTGGGGGGAAAAGAGAAGACAGCTAATAATATTTAAAAGACCTAGAGTGTTTTAGAATAGAAGATAGAATAGTATAGAATTTGAAACATTTGATGCAGTTCTTTTTTCAGATATGGTTTCATAAACTGCTAAACTTTGTATTATAATCACATAGTTATGTTATCTACTCACCTTAGCTTTCATTGCATTCACTAGTCATTCAATAATAACATATACTTGTCTGATCTTTAATCTTAGTTTATTATCCAAATTGTGTTTCTGCTGAGGTTGACATCACCAATTTGTGTAATTGCTTCAGAATAAGCTCATTAGACAACATTAAGCCCTAATTCTCAATTGGGGAAAGTGCACTTTTTAAATTAATCAATTCATTTCACAATTTAATGGGAAAGTTTTGAATTTCTTTTCCAATCAGAAAATAGGCAGAAAGATTTGTATCAAAAATTACCCTTGTGCTGGAATACCAAGGCATAGGTCCTTATAATGAGAAACCTCAGAGCACCTGACTCAGGGCACAGCCTCTCTCAGGTCACCAAACAAGCAATACATTTTTAAGCTGATGAGTTGGCAGCTGTACAATGACGGCTCTGTGTTCTGTGGCACCTTTGGTAAAATTGTGACCCTGCAATTTGGAGACCAGTGAGTTGCATCAAACGGTGAAATAGTTTGTTTTATTTTCCTTGTGAATTTGTCATTAAAAAATAAAATGCTATTTGGATTTGAGTGGGGTAGATTTTAGAGAGATTTGACAGAAGGAAGTATACACACAACTGCATAAGCAAAGTATATATGAACAGAGACATGGATATACATGTGCATGTATATATCCACATGCGTAGATCGTATATCTGTCATCTCTTGATCTGTTATTTACATCTATCATCTGTCTATGAAAAAGAGCAACCTGTCTGTACTAGAGAATTACCACTCCTGACATTGTGAGATTTTGAATGTTATGACATGTGCTTCTATTTATAGACTTAGATTTTTGAGATAGGAACATAAAAGCATTGAAAATAATTCTTTAAGACAACTTAATGTACTGTTACAATACTGCCAAGATATTTTCTTTCAAAATATGATGTATAAGACGTTATAACTACACTTTTTGGTTGTTGCAGAATGGCTTATTGACTTTGTTGATTTATAGAAACACTTTTAACATTCCTTTTAGCTTATCCTCATTTCAGCTGAAATAAAAATCTAACACACACACACAAATTGAAAGGGAATGATATCTATTTTGGAGGCCCTCATAGCTGTGAAAGAAAAGCTAGAGTTATACCTGTCTTTCATCTCCCTAGTCATCCACATGTGCTCTCAGGTGAAAGGTTCTCTTAAATCTGGGGATTTCTGTTCAAAAGGACATGACTGGTACAGATGTGATAATAACAATTAAGGATTCTTCAACCATGACTTCACTCTTACTCAGCCTCAATTTTTGTTTGCTTTCTTTGTTTTCACTGGGCATTTGAGTACAATGTAGTTTGATATTAAAATATACTTTGAAAAGCAGGATGTATCCCAGAGCAAATCTACCTATGATTGGAGTTCACTCAGTTTTCTCATTGTCAGGAATGTAGGAACGTAGAATCACCAAAAGGTAAGATACACGAAGACAGGAACTTCTGTCTCTTCACCATCATGTGCCCACTGCCTAGAATAACACATAAGAGGCACTCAATAAAAATTGTGCAGTGAATAAGCAGTGTTTACACTCCACTTGTTTCCACGAAGCAGTGCTAACTCTCTGACAATCCCTTTCCCCCAAGATTATGTGATGAGAAGCTACCCTGGGAACAGCGTCCTTTTATCAGTTTGGCTTCTGAATATTACTGGGGAGGTAAGATTTGGTAATCCTGTTTTTATGGCCCATCAAGTTAATTGTGATCCACTGAGCATTTAAAAATCAAATGTACTACCTGAACTCTAAACATCATCGTGGCTCTTTTCCTCTTTAGCATGGGAATCAAAGTAATAGCCATATTTGTCAAAAAGTGTCCAGTGCACGTGGCATGCTCATCTCTGCTTTACTTTTCCTGACTGACTGCCAGTGCACTGGATATGCCTTTCGAAGCTCTCTGTATTAGTAAAGGTAACCTAGTGGCTGTAATTTATGACATCCAAATCTCAGTGATTTAACAGTTTACTTTTGTTCTCACAAAGTCCAGTTGGAGGCTGTAGGGGGAAATAGTGGATTCTAGAAGGAATGATAAATGCTCCAAAGGTGATTTAAGGACATGAGCTAGTTACATCTTATTTTTCCTTCTTTCTCTAGGATCTTAGAATCCTCTGCTAGATCTTCTGAATGCTACTGGCAGATGGGGGAGTAAGGCTGATACATAATCATATTTTTTTTAAATGATGGATTCCCTAGGGCTAGGTGATCAAGAAATCAGGTCCAGAGATGTCAACTGGACAGGAAGGAGCACATGAGGACTACAACAAAAGATGTAGAAACTGGCAGGTGACAGAATCAGCAGGAATGGTAACCTTGGGTCATACCTCCCTAGCACTTCTTACAATGTTGCCCCTCCCTGTTTCAACCTGGTGGTTTTGGTAAGGGCTTCCCCTCCTGTCAGCATTCCCCATCCACCTGGGCATGGGTGTGGATTTATGGAACAGGCTGAGTAATCATGGTACCAGTGCAGTAGGGTTAACTGTGTTCCTGGTTTCTGAGTTGGTGCGACACTGTCCTAACTTTACTCCTGTCCCTTTGCCAAAACAAACTATGAGACGGGTGTGTGGAGACTGGAGAGAAGTTGTTGGTAAGAATTGGGCTGGAAGAGGACTGAGACAGTTCTGGTTTGCTTTCCAGCTGAAGCACTTCTCCAGCTGAAGCACTTCTCCAGCTGAATCTCATGAACATTTTAGGAGACATTTTAGCTAAGGCAGAATAGCATCCTCTCTCATTTCACAGCCATTTTCTGTTGGCCTCTGGGAGAAGGGATATCAAGTAATACAGGAAAAGAGTCGATGCCTTTGAAACACAGACTAAGAAAACTTGTGTTGAAATAAGTTTCTAGACCAAAAAATGGAGTCGCTCTTGCCTGGGGTGCCACGTCAGCAGACCAAAACTTAGATAACTTTCTTGTCCCTGTAAAAGATCTGCATGTCAGGAAACAACAATATATTCTGTCAGCCAGTCCCCAGACACCAGGCCAACTCTAGGCCTTCTCACCTGAACAAGGTTGAGCATGTGGTCCCAGCCAATCAGATATCTTCTATTTGTCTCTTCCTTTTTCTTTTCTTTGTCCTATAGGTATGTTTTTAAAACAATTTTTTTTAAAGGAATGTGACTTTATTGTAATATAGTCAGTTTATAATGTTGTGTCCATTTCCGGTGTACAGCATAATTCTATGAAAGCATCTTGCCTCCTGCCTCATTTTGCAGGTTTTTTTTGGGGGGGGGGACATGGAGACTATTAGTTTCATGAAGTGTTCAGTACCGTTTGTTTGTATAGCCTAAATTGTTTTAATACTTTTCTAAAAAAAAATGTATAATACCTTTTCACCCATAAGTGTCCTGTACAACAAATAACACGGATTCCTGTAGTGCAGTTTGTTAACATTGATGTGAATTACTGAAAGAACTCTTAAGAGAAAAAAAGAAAATTATAAGGAAATTAAATATTTTTATGATGTTGAAATATGATACATAGATATAGATGTGATGCAGTAAGTGAGCAACCACTTAAATGGTAGGATTCTTTTGACACAAAACGAACTAGATTTGTATTTTTTTTATATCTCAAGGGACATTCTAAGTAATTAGTTTTTATTAATAATTTGGAAATTGTAATTATGGATTAAAAATTCAGTGTCCTATTCCACTGAATTCTGTAAAACTGGAAGATCCCTGTCCTACCGTTTAAAACGAAGTACTCCAGGGGCACTCTCTTTCCCCCACCCCCTCCACCTCTGTTCTCTGACACTTAGAGCCTTTACATCTGCAGGGACTTAGGACCTGATCATTATGTTCTTGCTTAGTGAGGCTTACACATAATACTTGTTGTGGGTCAGACAGGACATTCCACTCATCATATCTGCCCACGCTTTATTGCCCAGAGCTCACTCCGATGACAATACCTAATTGTAAGTACCGCTGAAAACTAGTCTGCTTGTGTGCCCAGGAGAAAGAGGAAGGAGGTTTGCTGAGCAGCTAACCAGTTGCTTCTGTTGAGGTTATTGACCTCTGTATTACTAGAGATTGAACTTTTATTTTATTATACCACTGAATACTCTGATGAATATTTTATACTAACCACTTTCTTCTTTGATCTTCATGATCTAAATTTTTATTTTTTCTCCCTTCTCCTTTTATTAGCCATTTATTCTTGATTCCTTTTGAGGACTGTTCTTTCTCTTCTCAGTCTTTAAAGGTCAAAGTCATAATTCCAAAGAACTCCACTGTCATCTCTTTGAGCTTTTTATTCAAAATATAATTCCTGCAATATCTTAAAGAAAACCCTTGTCACACATTTTCTTTACATTTTGATGGTTCTTAAATTTAATCAAGAACTCTTTTGCTAAATTCCAGACCCATATTTCTGACAGCTTAATAAATACTTTGATTCGGAAGGCCCACAGGCACCTCTAATCAATCACACTGAAAAATGAATCATTAATTTCCACCAAGCACCTTCAGTACCATATATCTTCGTGAATGGTACTACTCTGTCTTCATATTCTTTCTTCTCACATACACACTCCTTAGTGAATATCATCAGTTCAGTTACTGAATTCTACAATATGTCGTTTTAATATCTTTTGTACCCACCATCTATTCTCTGCTGCGTGAATTCAGAATGTCATCAGTTTTTTTGCCTGACTTTTAAATCTTTGCTTACTAGCTGCTCTCCCAGAACTGGGTGTAGTCTTCCTTCAACGCATCATCCACACTGAGAGTTGGAAGGAAGTGGGAGAGAGCTTTCAAGACAGCAGTTAGGAAGAACCAAATGGGAATGTACAGTTGACACAGTGGATTGGAGGACTTGGAGAGAATAAGAGCTGGGCAGAGCAGTGCCTAGAAAGAGAAGATAGGTATTAGAGCCAAGTGTCAAATCTCTGTACAGGGTTCATTAACTGAACAGAGACTGGTCCAGCTGATGGGCTAGTCGGCTGAACTTATAGACAGACCCCTTAGGTTGAGCAAAACAGAGTTAGGAGCACAGATGAGAACAGGAAGATTGTGGCCAGATGGATGCCCATCAGAATCACAAACCAATTGGAATAATTCAAAGTGCAAAGATCAGAATGCACTGGATTGTAAACTGTGAAGGAGATGCCTTAGATAAGCTCTCAGCCAGCTCTGTTAAATAGTCTGAATGAGAATAAGTGTGTGGATGCTTCAGAGAGAGAGGGGAATACCTTTTAGTTACCAGAATTGTTGGTCAAAAAGGTGGACTGCCTTGTGAGTTAGTGATTCCCCAGTGAGTGCGATGATTCAGAGACTTCATGAGTGCCTGTGAAGCTACTGGAGTGGATATTTCTGCGTCACATGAATGAGGGGGTTAGCTCATTTCTAAGTCTCAAATATTATACATATTATCTTCTTATCTTGAAAGTTATGATCTGCTTCCAGGTGGCTCCATGGCATTCATTCACATTCTCCTCCTAGATAGCAGATAGTAAGTTGCAGACAGTGTCCTTGTATCATTCTGCTTGTGTTCCATTCCCTGTCCTCAAAGAAGTGGTTTCCACCTTTGCCTTGTTCATATTCAACAGATGCATTGTTTAATTTGCTCTTCCCCACCCCCTCTTGATTGAATTGAGCTGCCAGTTAACTGAGCCAGCTAGTTTAATGAGATTTGGGGTTTGACAAGGTCTTTCAGTTGAGCAGAAAAGGTGAAGGAAACCTGGAATGCAGAGTCCAAAATCTGGGATTCAGCTTTGAAAAAACAGAGATGCCTAAAACTGACTGTTCCTGTAGAGAGTGAAGCAAAGTGGTGGTGACACAAGAGCTACTCTGGAAGCTTCTAGCTGAGCAGGGTAAGTTTCTTAGATTTGTTGTCAGATGTAACATTTGGAAGTGGTAAATCATTGCAGCAGTCCCCGTGCTTGGCAACCACACTCCTGCCTGAGTTGCTGGCAGTACAGGCTGAGGCTTCCTAGTCTCATACAGTTCTGATGGGGACATGTGAGCCATCAGTGACTGATCATTTTTGGAAAACCTGACAGAAAACAGAAATTTTCCTTCCTTTCTCTTGCTGTAATGAAGTGAGCAGAAGCTGAATGAAATAAAGTTGTCTCATTTATTATACAGATGACTCACATGCCTTCTGACTCATGCCAGTAAAATCACTCTGCCAGTAGCAGAAATATGCCAGGGCCTAAGAAAAATTATGCTCTTTTGACACCCCCCTCACTCCTTCCCAAGGACTGAGATATCACGATGCTTTTCTGATCTGCCCTTCTGCTGGGAGCTGGGCAGTAAGTCATTCAGATGGAGGATGGCGTTTCTGGCTATAGATACATCCTTCAGGATAGGATACTGTTAATCAGCCCTGTCCGTGACATCATTAGAGGAACAGCTCTTGCATACAAGGAACGTATTATAGCTTTGTCATTCTCACGATTTAAAATGCTTCTGTTCCTTCATCGATCAGGTAAAACAGAGATGCAGTGGAAACCTGTACTTTCAGAACAGATGCCTCCGTAATTGTGCTGTTAGAAAGAATGTGCTGTCATGCTCTGCATTCTGTCTCCTTTGCACCTGTTCTTTGTCTGGTGATGTTTGAGCAGTATCCATCTCCCCCCCCCCCCCAGCTTACTTTCAAAACTCAATCTGATCTGTATTGCCAAGACTTGGAATAAAAGCAGAATGAAGTTGTGTGATGTCATTGTAATACTTTGTGCAGTTAAATACTCTGAGAATTTACTACTTTAGTCAGGAAGAAAATTCACTGAGATTGTCCTTCCGGACTATACATTAGGTGAGCTATTTCTAAGTTCACACTAAAATCCTAAACTAATTTTGTATTAGTGTTTAATGAGAAAAGCTGACTTTCTAGAAAAATACATTTAGTGTATATCTATTGAGATGTCTTGAGAGGTAAAATTTAACCTATATCAAGAGCAGGTTTTCACTTTTCAATTGTTCTTTAGTAAAATTTTCTGTGGAAATAATAAAATAAAACCTAGATCTTCAAAGTTCTTACAAGTTTTTACTCTGTTATCCATCCAGCTTCTCTGTGAGCATGGAGGTCTAGGCACAGGAAAATTACGTGATCTTCCTGACATTCTGGGGAAGAAGCCCGGCACAGTGATTCCTGGGGTCAGGGCCTCTATTCTGTTATCCTACCAGCCGTGAATCCTACATCATTTTATTTTCACATATGATATTCATATGGTATTTAGTCTTATGAGGTCATTATTCATGGAGAAAAATATTCTAGTTCTCTTGTGGGTTTTACAATTTCCTCTTGAAAAAATGAAATAATCTCACATGATTGTTTACATTTGTCCAACACTCCCCTTTCCCGATTCACTGACATTTCTTTTCTCTGTATTCCATTTTATCTTTGCTGGTGGGAGAAGGGTTCTTAAAAAAAGAAGAGACCAGAAAGACATCTACTTAAAATAGGCATTGATTCTCTTGCAGATTCAAATTAGGTATAAAGGGTCATTTTTTTAAAAAATGGAAATTGAGCTAAAAATGTCTGGGGAAAATACTAGGATGAACTGATAAACGTGGATTGGTCAACTAGGTAAATTAGGTATGAATACTTGTTGAGTCATCTCTGAACCAATCATATTGCACCTTATCTAGAGTTCCAAAAATATGCTCTATCGGACTTGATTTCTGTGAAATTTTTCCCCATGAAATATGATTTCACTGTAAAATAAACTCAGGGAATGCCAGATAATACATTTTCCTATTGAGAAATTTATAATGCATATTTGTATATTTGTGTGATAGACCCTCTGGGATGTCACATAATCAAACTCTTTTGACTATGTTTCATTCTTTTAAATACAGTGTTTTTTTCCCTTGCCATACTTACTGCATTGCTAAACAGCCTATTTGTTGTCCCATTAGACATTTATTAGGAATCTCTGAACTAAAATTTTCTTTAGGTAATATAGAATCATTTTTGAAAACCATTACTAACATTTAAAGTATGAAAGTCTGAGTGAAACATAAATTATATTTTCTGTGTTAGATGACATTATTTTTTGATTGAATAATTGTTGCCTTCAAAAATAATGAAGGAAACTTAGCTGTGAGCTTCTTAAGAGTAGGTGCTATTTATTTTTGTATTCCGATCACCCAGCACAGTGCCATTCATTAGTCAAAGCTCAATTGCTGTTGAGTTAATCATGGTAAAGAAAAGATATTTGAAAAAAATTTAAATCATCTTGTACACAAGACTGCTCACTCAAATGTTAGAAAGAAAATTAAAAACTGTTCTGATCCATTCAAAATGGTGTATTTTCCTAAAGTAGCCAATTTTTTTTTAATGAAATAAATTTAGTCACCAGTGGAGTCTCATTGAGAATGGACATAGTCTTATCTAATTTTTCTAAGGTAAAAGAAAACTTTAGAACCGCTGACTAGCTATTATAGCTGTCCCGTAGGAGACTAACCAGTTTTTTTTTCTTTTTAGACTGTTTTCTAAGAGATCATAAGATACAATATTTATTAAATTTGTATCATTTTTCTAGTACTTTCAATACAAGTCATAGATTTATTGTAGCTTCTGTCACTCCAGTAGAAACAAGTATATAATATTTTCCAGTGAAGTTTTGGTTGTTGCATATTTTTTGTTTTTGTTTTGAAGCTACTGGAAATATCATGTAATTGTTGTCATGGTACTGAATACAGTGTGGTCTAAAAACAGGAGCATAAAGTGACAATTGCCAATGTAATAGTAATTTGAGGTTAATAATGATTTAGTGTTTATAGTAATCCAGGGTTAATTATCCCAACTCTCTATTCCTTTTGATACCATAGGGCTTTTTGTTTATTTTGTTATATGTTTTAGCTTCAGGTGACTAAGAGCACATCAAAGCAAGCATGGAGAGGGGCTCTGAGTAGACTAGTGGGCAGTGGAATTGAAGCTGTGTAGAGTTATGGTCTGGCAATACTCTCATTAGATTCGTAGATCCTGTGTGTACATATATCTGGCATCAATCTAGTGGATTGGAGCTGTGGTCTTGACATAGGAAATACCACTATATCTTAACAGCAGCGAGACAGAGCCCTAGGCTGATGGAAACGTCTTTCAAATTACTAATGGTATAACAAATTACTGTGCCATATGAATCAGAGAAAATTTTTGATCCTGTGAACCCATGCTCTTGGCCTCATTAAATTATTTATTTTTCAGTATTGCCCTCCTTGTTGTTATTTATTTTTTTTTTTTGTAGTAGATATTTAACTACAGTATCTAATCATTCCTCTGACCAAGCTTTCTGGAATTTTACTTTCTATTCCTTCACTGTTTTCTTCTTCTCAATAAAACTTATCTTTCTTTTTTTTTTTTATTTCAATGTTTTTATTTTTTTTAACATTTTTTATTGATTTATAATCATTTTACATTGTTGTGTCAAATTCCAGTGTTCAGCACAATTTTTCAGTTATTCATGGACATATACACACTCATTGTCACATTTCTTTCTCTGTGAGTTATCATAACATTTTGTGTATATTTCCCTGTGCTATACAGTGTAATCTTGTTTATCTATTCTACAATTTTGAAATCCCAGGCTATCCCTTCCCACCCTCCACCCCCCGGTAACCACAAGTCTGTATTCTCTGTCTGTGAGTCTATTTCTGTCCTGTATTTACGCTTTGTTTTTGTTTGTTTCTTTTTGTTTTTGTTTTTGTTTTTGTTTTTTAGATTCCACATGTGAGCGATCTCATATGGTATTTTTCTTTCTCTTTCTGGCTTAACTTCACATAGAATGACATTCTCCAGGAGCATCCATGTTGCTGCAAATGGCATTATGTTGTCGGTTTTTATGGCTGAGTAGTATTCCATTGTATAAATATACCACTTCTTCTTTATCCAGTCACCTGTTGATGGACATTTAGGCTGTTTCCATGTTTTGGCTATTGTAAATAGTGCTGCTATGAACATTGGGGTGCAGGTGTCATCCTGAAGTAGATTTCCTTCTGGATACAAGCCCAGGAGTGGGATTCCTGGGTCATATGGAAAGTCTATTCCTAGTCTTTTGAGGAATCTCCACACTGTTTTCCATAGTGGCTGCACCAAACTGCATTCCCACCAGCAGTGTAGGAGGGTTCCCCTTTCTCCACAGCCTCTCCAGCATTTGTCATTTGTGGATTTTTGAATGATGGCCATTCTGACTGTTGTGAGGTGATAACCTCATTGTAGTTTTGATTTGCATTTCTCTGATAATTAGTGATATTGAGCATTTTTTCATGTGCTTTTTGATCATTTGTATGTCTTCCTTGGAGAATTGCTTGTTTAGGTCTTCTGCCCATTTTTGGATTGGGTTATTTTTTTCTTATTGAGTCGTATGAGCTGCTTATATATTCTGGAGATCAAGCCTTTGTCGGTTTCACTTGCAAAAATTTTCTCCCATTCCGTAGGTTTTCTTCTTGTTTTACTTCTGGTTTCCTTTGCTGTGCAGAAGCTTGTAAGTTTCATTAGGTCCCATTTGTTTATTCTTGCTTTTATTTCTTCTAGGAGAAAATTTTTAAGATGTATGTCAGATAATGTTTTGCCTATGTTTTCCTCTAGGAGGTTTATTGTATCTTGTCTTATGTTTAAGTCTTTAATCCATTTTGAGTTGACTTTTGTATATGGTGTAAGGGAGTGTTCTAGCTTCATTGTTTTACATGCTGCTGTCCAGTTTTCCCAACACCATTTGCTGAAGAGACTGTCTTTATTCCAATTTATATTCTTGCCTCCTTTGTCAAAGATGAGTTGACCAAAAGTTTGCGGGTTCATTTCTGGGCTCTCTATTCTGTTCCATTGGTCTATATGTCTGTTTTGGTACCAATACCATGCTGTCTTGATGACTGTAGCTCTATAGTATTGTCTGAAGTCTGGGAGAGTTATTCCTCCAGCCTCTTTCTTTCTCTTCAGTAATGCTTTGGCAATTCTAGGTCTTTGATGGTTCCATATGAATTTTATGATTTGTTCTAGTTCTGTGAAATATGTCCTGGGTAATTGGATAGGGATTGCATTAAATCTGTAGATTGCCTTGGGCAGTGTGACCATTTTAACAATATTGATGCTTCCAATCCAAGAGCATGGAATATCTTTCCATTTTTTAAAGTCTTCTTTAATTTCCTTCATCAATGGTTTATAGTTTTCTGTGTATAATTCTTTCACCTCCTTGGTTAGATTTATTCCCAGATATTTGATTACTTTGGGTGCTATTTTAAAGGGGATTGTTTCTTTACTTTCTTCTTCTGTTGATTTATCGTTAGTGTAAAGAAATGCAACTGATTTTTGAACGTTAATTTTGTAACCTGCTACCTTGCTGAATTCTTCAATCAGCTCTAGTAGCTTTTGTGTGGACCTTTTAGGGTTTTCTATATATAGTAACATGTCATCAGCATATAATGACACTTTTACCTCTTCTTTTCCAATTTGGATCCCTTTTCTTTCTTTCTCTTGCCTGACTGCTGTGGCTAGGACTTCCAGGACTATGTTGAATAGGAGTGGTGATAGTGGGCATCCTTGTCTTGTCCCAGATTTTAGTGGGAAGCTTTTGAGTTTTTCACCGTTGAGTACTATGCTGGCTGTAGGTTTGTCATATATAGCTTTTATTATGTTGAGATATGTTCCCTCTATACCCACTTTGGCGAGAGTTTTTATCATAAATGGGTGTTGAATTTTATCAAATGCATTTTCTGCATCGATTGAGATGATCATGTGGTTTTTGTCCTTTCTCTTGTTGATGTGATGTATTACACTGATTGATTTGCGTATGTTGAACCAGCCTTGTGTCCCTGGGATGAACCCCACTTGGTCATGATGTATAATCTTTTTTGTGTGTTGTTGGATTCTATTTGCTAAAATTTTGGTGAGGATTTTGGCGTCTATGTTCATCAGTGATATTGGCCTATAATTCTCTTTTTTTGTAGTGTCTTTGCCTGGTTTTGGTATCAGGGTGATGGTGGCTTCATAGAATGAGTTTGGGAGTGTTCCCTCCTTTTCAATCGTCTGGAAGAGTTTGAGAAGGACTGGTATGAGTTCTTCTTTGTATGTTTGGTAGAATTCCCCGGTGAAGCCGTCCGGTCCTGGACTTTTATTTGTAGGGAGGTTTTTAATTGCTATTTCTATTTCCTTTCTAGTGATCGGATTGTTCAAGTGTTCAGATTCTTCTTGATTCAGTTTTGGTGGACAGTATGTTTCCAGAAACTTGTCCATCTCCTCTAGGTTATCCAGTTTGGTTCCATATAGTTTTTCATAATATTCTCGTATGATATTCTGTATTTCTATTTTGTTTGTTGTAATTTCTCCATTTTCCTTTCTTATTTTGCTAATTTGTGCTCTCTCTTTTTTCTTCTTTGTGAGTTTGGCCAGAGGTTTGTCGATTTTATTTACTTTTTCAAAAAACCAGCTTTTGGTTTGGTTGATTTTTTCTATGGTCTTGTTAATCTCTATTGTATTTAATTCCCCTCTGATCTTTATTATTTCCTTCCTTCTGCTGCTTTTTGGGGGCTTTTTGTTCTTCTTTTTCTAATTCATTCAGGTGGTGGGTTAAATTGTTTCTTTGAGATTGTTCTTCTTTTTTGAGGAAGGCCTGTATCGCTATAAACTTCCCTCTTAGCACTGCCTTTGCTGTGTCCCATAGGTTTTGAGTGGTTGTGCTTTCATTATCATTTGTCTCTAGGTATTTTTTAATTTCAGCTTTGATTTCCTCATTGATCCATTGTTTTTTCAATAACATATTGTTTAATCTCCATGCTTTCCTTTTTTTCTCCTTTGTTTCTCTGTTGTTGATTTCCAGTTTCATGGCATTGTGGTCAGTAAAGATGTTTGAGATAATTTCTATCTTCTTAAAATTGTTGAGGTTTCTTTTGTGCCCAAGTACATGATCGATCCTGGAAAATGTTCCACGTGCACTTGAAGAGAATGTATATCCTATTTTTGGGGGGTGTAATGCTCTGAAAATATCCACCAAATCTAGTTTTTCTATTGTAGTATTTAATTTCTCTGTTGCCTTGTTTATTCTCTGTCTGGAAGATCTGTCTAGTGATGTTAATGCAGTGTTAAAATCTCCAACTACGATTGTATTCCCATCAATATCCCCCTTTATCTCTGTTAGTAATTCTTGTATGTACTTAGGTGCTCCTATATTGGGTGCATATATATTAACGAGTGTAATATCCTCATCTTGTATCACTCCTTTAATCATTATAAAATGTCCTTCTTTATCTTTCTTTATGGCCTTTGTTTTAAAGTCTATTTTGTCTGAAATCAGTACTGCAACACCTGCTTTTTTGGCTTTTCCATTTGCATGGAATATCCTTTTCCATCCTTTCACTCTCAATCTATATGTGTCCTTCTCCCTAAAGTGGGTCTCTTGTATGCAGCATATTGAAGGTTCTTGCTTTATTATCCAGTCTGCCACTCTGTGTCTTTTGACTGGAGCATTTAGTCCATTAACATTTACAGTAATTAATGATAGATGTGTGTTTATTGCCATTTTGAACTTATCTTTGCAGTTGAATTGGTATATCCTCTTTGTTCCTTTCTTCTTCCTTTTGTGGTTTGGTAATTTTCCTTTGTATTATCATGGATTTTATTTAATTTTTGTGCCTCCTTTGTACATTTTTGGCTTGTGGTTACCCTTTTTTGTAAATCTGTCAACCCATTACTATAACTGTTTTTATTAAACTGATAGTAACATGATCTCAAACCCATCCTACTGTTAAAAAAATTTTAAAAAGAAAGAAAAAGATATTCTATATTTCCCTGCCTCCCTCTCCCACTCTCAGTGATTTGTATGTCTTCTTTTATAATTTTATGTTTACTTTATTTGTAATTCATGAGTTATCACCTTTCCAGTTGTGAGTTTCTCATTTCTGTAGCATCCTGCTGCTTTTCTATTTAGAATAGCCCTTTCAATATTTCTTTTAGCATGGGTTTAGTGTTGCTAAACTCCTGCAGCTTTTTTTGGTCTGTGAAACTCTTTATTTCTCCTTCTATCCTAAAGGATAGCCTTGCTGGATAAAGGATCCTAGGCTGCATCTTTTTTTCATTCAGGGCTTTGAATATATCTTGCCACTCCCTTCTGGCCTGTAGTGTTTGTGTAGAGAAATCAGCTGAGAGCCTTATGGGGGTTCCCGTGTAACTTACTCTTTGCTTTTCTTTTGCTGCCTTTAGAATCCTTTCTTTATCCTTGACTCTGGCCATCTTGATTATGATGTGTCTTGGTGTGGGTCTGTTTGGGTTCTTCCTGTTTGGGACCCTCTGAGCTTCCTGTACTTGGATATCTGATTCCTTCTTTAAGTTTGGGAAGTTTTCAGTCATGATTTCTTCAAAAACCTTTTCAATCCCCTTTGATCTTTCTTCTCCTTCTGGGACCCCTATTATGCGAAGATTGGGACGCTTTATGTTATCCCATAGATCCCTTATGCTATTTTCATTATTTTTTATTTGCTTCTCTTGTAGTTCTTCTGAATGGGTGCTTTCTATTGCCCTGTCTTCTAGATCACTAATTCGTTCCTCTGCATTATCTAGTCGGCTTTGCACAGCTATTAGATCATTCCTCATCTCTGTCAATGAGTTTACCCATTCTACTTGGCTCTTCTTTATAGCTTCAATTTCATTTTTGACATATTTTATATCTAAACACTATCTCTTTTAATTCCTTCAGCAATATGATCACTCCTTTTTTGAAATCTTGATCTAGTAGGCTATCGATGTCTATTTCGTTGATCTTTCTTTCAGGGGATTTCTCTTGTTCTTTTAATTGGGAAAGGTTTTTCTGCTTCTTCATCTTGCTCATACCTCTTTGGCACTGTGGTTTATGGAGTATCAGTTGTTTATTTTGGTCCTTAAGGATTTTATCTATCTGATGCCTATTTAGGAATAGAACTTAGGAAAAAAAGAAAAAAAAATAAGAGAGAGAGAGAAAGAATTTTAAAAGAAGGGAGAAAGAGGGTTTGAAAACAGTGTATAATGAATAATAGAAGAGTGAGTTGAAGCAGAGTATTAATCGGGTTGAGACGTCCTTTTAAAACCTTTACAAAAAAGGGGGGGAGATGAATAGATGTATTTGAAACCTGTGTCTAATCAATAGCAGGACATCAAAACCCAAGAGAAATAGAAATGAATTAAGAAGTAAAGATTAAGAGAGTAATAGAAAATAGAACAGGTAAAAACAGATTAAAAAAAAAGGGGGGGGGGTTGTCGGTGTTCTCCTGGAGTCTGTGTGCTTTTAATGTGAAGTCTTTATGTCTTCGTCCTGTTTTGGAAGCTCAGCTTGCTGTTTTCAGAGGCCCTCCATTGGCGCCCTCTTCCGTGCTGCTCCCAGCGCCTGTCGGCAAGCAGATCGCGCCTCCTCCTAACACTGGGTCAGGTTCAGCTCTCTGCTGTGGGCGGGCGGGTCGCTGCCCCTCCGGATGCCGCAGTCAGATGTTGCAGACTGGCCGGGTAGGAGGGCGGGTGGTGCCCCCTCCCAGCACCTCGGTCAGGGGCTGTGTTCCTGCCCGAAAGGCGGGGGGCCTCTCTCGCTCTACCTGCGCTGCTGGTAGCTCCGCTTCTCTGTGTGGCTGCGCGCTCCGCCCTGGTCGGCGCTCCGCAGGTGGGCTCGGGGAAGACCGAGGGGCAGCCTTGTCCCTGCTCTGAGCCAAAACCCAGCTCCTTGTTTGTCTTTGTGGAGCAAGTTCTCTGAGGGACCAGGATGGAAGGATCCTATCTGCCCCGGGCTGCAGGCCAGTCTCAGTCTGGCCTTTGAGGCTGCTAAGCCCTTCGGTGCTGCTGCAGGTTTCGCCCCCGCCCCCGTCCCCGCCCCCGCCCCCGCCCCCGCTGGGTGCTCAGCGCAGGAGGATATGGCGGCTGTGCCTGAGCCCCGCCTCTCTTTCCGGGAAAACTTCCCGCGGGTTTTCAGAGATGGGGGTGTGCACCCTTCCCCCGAGAGCACATCAACCTTGCTGTTTTATGGAGGGCCCAGGTTGTTCTGCCCTGTGCACCCACAGCCACGGCGCGCAGCCCCTTGCGTTCCCCCGGAGCTGCCTCCATGCAGCCGCCCCAGTCCTCCGCCCGGCTTGTGCAGCCTGGCCCTGCCCTTGGCTGCCGGCTGCGTCTCAGGCTGGGTGTCGGGGGGACGCTCTGTGCCCGTTTAACTTAGTTCTGTTAGTCAAGGGCTGCTCTGTACAGATCCGAGCCTCGGAGGCTCCCCCTCCGTCCCGCTGGCCTCTCAGTTGGAGAGGGGAGACCCAGTGAGCGAGCGCCAGTCCTCCTTTGCCGCTCCCTCCCCGCGTGACCAGTCCCGCGCTGCTTTGCCTTTTGTTCTTTCTTTTTTCCTTTTCTGCTACCAGATCTTTGGCGTCTTTATCTTTTGAAGAGGGCGATGTTCTGTCGGAGTTCCGCAGGTGCTCTGGTTGGCTGAGTGGGTCTGTAGATGTGGGTCTTGGTGTATTTGTGGGAGAGGGTGACCTGCGAGTGTCCTTCTACTCCGCCATCTTCTCTATTTCAATAATAAAACTTTTCTTTTTCTTTATCATTCAGCGTCTGGAATTCTTTATCTTTCTTAAAAACAAAGTTTGAAGAGAATTAACACTCCTCCTACCATAGTGTCCTCATTCACTTACATTAACTATTCTGAATACCTTTGGTTCTATTACTTGTTTTATATTCTGCTGTTGTGTATATGTATATTCAAACACCTCACAGGACGGCCCCTATTAGCCTGAATTTTGAAGAATTTAAGATCACATCGGGTACATCAATGACTTGTAGTTACAGGGTAAGCACTCCATATATATAGTAAATGTCCTTAATGACTGTGGATTCAGTATTGATTATCTATGATATGAAGCCACTTTATCCTTCATTCTTCTGTTTTCCTAAAGCCACATGGAGGTTAAGTGGAGTGGTCTGTGGTGATGTTGTATCTACTTATCATATAATTGGGTCGTATAATCCAAAGCTGAATTGTTACATCTTTCCTCATGTGAGATACTAAAAGAAACACATGAAAACAGAAAAGGATAATAGAAAAAGTACATTGAGCTTACTCTAAAGTCTTAGTGTTTTATGAGTATGCTACATGCGTTAAATTATTAAAGAATTAGGTGAATATTTATTGATTGCGTATACTGTGCCAGGCATTGGAGACCAAGTATGTGCATTCCACAAAATCAGGAGAGACATGACTCCTTTGTGGGATTTGCTGTCTATTTGCAATGCATAAACGGATATGTGATGAAATAACTATATGAGTATATTTCTTTAAAAAGTGTTGGTGAACAGAGAATTCCAGGCAAAGATGGCATCAAATGCAAATCTTGAGTAAGGAAAAATGTTGGGGGTATCTTCTAGAAAGCAAGAAAGGAGGCCAGTGTGGCTGGAAGGTAAGAAACAAGGGAGAGAGAATGGCATGAGATGGGGCAGAGGCTCAACTAGCAGAGTCTGGTCCATGGTGGGAATTAAGATTTTATTCTGGATGTAAAGGAGAGCAATGAAATGTTTTCAGATGATGGAGTGACATGATCAGACTTACGATTTGTATATAGAAAAAATGAGTTTGTGTGAGTGAAATGGAGAAGCAGAGATAAGTCTTATCAGGCCAGACATGTTGATGGCTTGGTTAGAATGGTGGCAATGGAAAAAGAGGGAAGTACATGAAGTAGAGAGATATTTTTGGAGATCATATGATAGGGTTCATTGTAGGTGAGATGTAAAAGATGGATGAAAGTAAGTAAAAATAATGGTTTTTTGCATGAATGACTATGTGATTGGCAGTGCTATTTACTGAGATAGAAACAGATTTGGAGGTTCCAGTCATTTGAGTAAATTCCCCTTTAGACTTGCTTCTTTGGATTTTCTATATTCAAGATATTTATCAGACATCAAAGTGGAGATGTGAACCTGTCCCTTCCCCGCTTTCTCTCTTATCACCACCATCATCATCTACCTGCCTATCTATCTGTGAATGGATCTGGGGGTTCAGAAGCACACGTCTAGATTGGAGATGTAAGCCTGGGTGGTGTCAGGGTATAGATGGTACTTGACATAACCTGAATCAGAGAGTATAGATGGAAAACAAGGGAGGAGGCTTAGGAATGAATGTTGAGGACCCCTATCTGTGGAATGTGGTAAAGGAGGAGAAGTCAGCCAAGGAACCTGAGAAGACAGGTGGTAGGAAAGCCAGGAAGTGTGGTGGCCCTGGAGCCTAGAGCAGAGAGTGTCCCAAGGAGGGAAAAATGCCCATCTTTACCAAATGCTGCTAGAGTCAAATAGTGTGAAAACAAATGTGTTCTCCAATTTAGCAACCTGGGGCCATTGGGAATCTTGACAAGAACCAGTTCATTGGAAATTGGGGATGCAGCCTGGGCCAGTATGTGCTGAGAAGTGAATGCAGGGTGAAGAGGAGGAGACAGATTGTGTAGACAATTCTTTTGAATTGTTTTCGTGTGTGTGTGTGTGTGTGTGTGTGTTTGAGAGAGAAAATGGCATGGAAGCTCATGTAGAATGTGGGGCCCAAAGGAGGTTTATTTGTGGTTAATGAAAACTATTCTGGTATTTTAAAAATATGAGACAATTCACACATTGTGGGATTTTTTCATAGGAATAGAGAATTCTAAGAAATAACTGGAATTTAACTCTTAGTTGAGTAGCAAGCAAGTATTTTTATTCATGCAGGCCATCACCTATCTTTTTTTTTTTACTTCCATACCTGATTATAAATGTATGTTACTGACAATAATGAACACTTGAAAAACTGGTGTGAAATAAGTTTTCTTCTCTTACACAGCTCCCATTATCTGGAACAATCATGGGAAACAGTAATCCACTCTTTGTCTGAAGGTGACCTTGGTGAATAGCAAATTAAAAAAAAAAAAACAACTGTGCTGTCATTCAATGACTTTAGCTGCAACAGAAATAGAGTATTTTTGCCACATTAATTCCATCTGGTGTTGATACTGATGTTTCTAACATCATTATTGCCTCTGCCCTTTCAAGTCATTCCAGACTTGTCTTGTTAAGCAAGAGGCAAACTTGAATAGAAAATCAGCTTCTACTTGGATAACAAACAGAGCTCTGCAGTTCTCAAACTTTTCAACATTAGGGCAAAAGAGGCAGGAGAGAAGATGTGTGCTTGGAGGCAGCAAGAGCTGCTCCTGGTCTCAAAGCATCCTTTCTAAGTGGCATTGGCCAAGGTCATCACTACCACACAGACTTCCCGTAGTACCTCAGAGCAGAGAGGCCACAGGCACTGTTGGGCCCTTCTGAAGAGAACACATCCCCTTCAGCGTCTGTTGCTCTGATAGCCTGCTATAATATTGTCTTTCCCAGAGGACATGGCAACACAGAGTTTTGGGCTAGAACTTTTAAAAAACATTTCATGGCTCTTGAATTTGTCTCTGAACTCAGAAGTTTTAGGGTGAATTTGCTATTTTTCTCTCTCTCTAATGATTAGTGGTTTTTTTTTTTTAAAGCTTCTATTTGAACTAGAAGGAGTTAATGTGAGGCAAAAACTTGCATGTCAGGGGGCAGAACTTAACAACTGTCAAATGCAGAGGGTCCTCTTCTGGACTGAGTGTTATCTAACCCTCAGGGTGTTTGGCTGGAAGAGTTTTCAGATGACACAGAATTCGACATGTTTTGATAGATGAGGATGCAGTTCCTTATCTTCACTAGGAGATCAGGTTCAGGAACCAACTCAGCTGTGTGTTCGAAAGATGCATGTCTCCTCAGTCAGAGATATTCCTGGTTGCAGAACTGACAGACTTTCTATATCTGCTGTACACACTGACCTCTTTATAAAATTATTTCATAAACAGCTATGTCATGAGCATCACTGACACAGAACATACAACAGAACACCCAGGCACGGGGATTGGGACCAGTCAGAGTCAGGATCCTTTCCCATGTGCTCCTCCCCGATGTCCCAGAACCAGACTGTGAAATGTACATTATTATTGTAAATAAATAGAGAAGCCACCCTAAAAATGATGTGATGAAAGGATACTGGAGCCAGGAAGGGAAAAAAAACCAACAACAACAAAGCTGGAAAGTGTCTATTCATTTCCATTTGGCCTCTTCAAAGTTTTTGTCTCATTTTTTCTATAGTGAAGTTGTAAAGGAAAAGGAAAAACTTGCCCCATAGTGAATTGCTTCCTCTAGGTGGCTGCAGTAAAATCTTTAATGTAAAATTGTGGCATATATCTGTTTGTCCCTGAATTCCAGGAAACTGTCAAATGGGGCTTTTGGGAATGAGAGACATCTAATCAACATGTTTGCTGCTGTTTCAGGATTCGCTGATTGTTAATACAGCCGATCCTCTGCTGTCTCATAAAGGTCATGCTGTCACATAAATCTTGTCTGCAGAGGCTATTCACCTAAAGGTGAGCCCTTAAGGAAGAACAGGGTAATAGGATAGTTTTTCAAGCTGATGCGTCTATATGTATGCGTTTGATGGGCAGTTGGGAATGAAACTCAGAAAGCATCAATTCCATTCCTTTAATTTTTCTTTGCTACTGCCCTGTCTCATAAGCTGAACTTACAGAAAGATAAGACAAATGGATATAATTAAGTGATCTAGTTTAGAAATTATGGACTTGTAATGCTGATTATTGAGCTTACCTTTATGCACCTTGGTGCAGAAATTCCGAGCTTTTGGAATGTCAACCATTACTCGTCCTGTGAGTGTGTATTGACTAAAAGCTAAAGGACAACATAAGTTTAAAACGAAAGCTGTTTTTACTGTCTTGTGATGGTCCTTCATGGACGTGGTTTAGAAGCAAAAATAATATTTTGATATTATTTTTAATTGTTTTAAGTGGCAAAGTGATTGATCAAAGTAAGAATTAAGTACTCATTCAATTAGGGTTTTTGTTTTGTTTCTTGTTGTTGAGCAGAAGGATGAAACCTTAGCATTCATCCAAGCTAATCATTCACTTTTCACATCATGGAACCAACCCTCCCCTGTGAGCTAGTCTGTCACACCCGTGCGTGCTCCTTCTGACTGATAAAATTAATCCAAGGATGCACTCCAATTACTTGCAACCATCACCTAGATCCTTCTCTGACCGTACTTCTGAATAATTCAAACCCTGCTTTCTGTCCCCAGATCTAATGGTGTCTCTAGATCATCCCTTAGTTTTTTATTATTGTTGTTGTTGTTGCGGTATAATTGACATATTCTTAGATTTAATACTTTCTTCCTTCATAACATCTGGTTTTCAACTCTATTTGGTTGATTGTGGCTTGAATTTCTGGGTTTTGTCATCCCTAACTTCATGGGTTAGATTGGGCATGAGCACACCCCATTTTGGGGCTTCTCAGTCTGACTCTGATTCAAACAACAGCTCTGGTGCAGAGAGAGGTCATTATTTATTCTATATCATCTCACTACTTCAACGTGGTCGGTTAAGCCTTTTTGTGAATAGTCACTTCAAGAGTCAGTGTGGTCACTGAAGTTTGTCCTGCACTAGTACATATCATCCTGAACCAGCCACTGTGGTCAGGCATTTGTATCTTAAAAGAATGAGCAGAAGGTAAGCAGGAGGTCAACTGCATCTCCATTTCCCATATAATAATCTTGTAGAATCTCTTCCTTTTTAAAATCTGTAATTTAAAAGCATTTATTGAGGAGAGTAGCCAGGATAAGAGCCATGAGTTTTTGATAAGCAGTTCTCAAAATGCTGTCTTTTCAGGGGGTTCATGAGATCAAAACTGTTTTTATAATAATCCCAAAATGTTACTTTCCCTTTTGAGTCTCATTCTCTAAAGAGTATACAACAGGGTTTTCCAGAGGCTGTGTGATGTGATGATACTATTGCTCTGCAGCTAGTGGAACAAGTGTGTGTGTGTATTCTTGGGCTTTAAACTTTTTCAGTTTTAATTTCTACTATGCTAGACAGCTGTAGATATAATATGCAAAAATAGAAGCACTTGGGGATCCTCAGTTATTTTTAAGAATATAAAGGAATCCTGAAACTAAAAAACTTGAGAATTTCTGATGTGGCTTATTAAAATTCATGCCTTTCTACTTGCATTGTTAGAATCTAAAAGATAAATTATTTCTCAGTGTCTACTCTCTCAAGATGTTGATCATTATTTAAACCACTGAAATGCTGTCTTCTTGTTTGGAAATTTGTCCTCCAAGAAAACAGTCTGAAATCCCAATGAGGTGAGATTAGGTGAAGGTTATGGTATTTTTTTTTACTCTTCTTTTTCTAGTTCTTTTAGCTGGTGGGTTAGATTGTTTATTTGAGATTGTTCTTCTTTTTTGAGGAAGGTCTGTATTGCTATAAACTTCCCTCTTAGCACTGCCTTTGCTGCGTCCCATAAGTTTTGTGTGGTTGTGTTTTCATTTTCATTTGTATCAAGGTATTTTTAATTTCAACTTTGATTTCATCATTGACCCACTGGTTTTTTAATAGCATATTGTTTAATCTCCATGCTTTCCTTTTTTTTCTCCTTTGTTTCTCTGTAGTTGATTTCTAGTTTCATGACATTGTGATCAGTAAAGATGCTTGAGATAATTTCTATCTTCTTAAAATCGTTCAGGCTTCTTTTGTGCCCAAGTACATGATCAATCCTAGAAAATGTTCCATGTGCACTTGAAAAGAATGTATATCCTATTTTTTAGGGATGTAATGCTCTGAAAATATCCACCAAATCTAATTTTCCTATTTTATCATTTAATTTCTCTGTTGCCTTATTCAGTATGGTGTTTTTTTTAAAGTACATATATAATTGAAAATAATTAGAGTGTAGCTTCAAATGTCAGATTGCTCAATAAAAGCCAGCTTTGTAAACTGCCAGCCACCTCTCTGTGCCTCAATTTCCTCATCTGCAAAATGGAGGTGATAACTCCAGCTGTGTCAAATGATTGTTAAAGGTAAGTGAGATAGCACATTTAATTTTTTAAAAAATTTTTAATTGAGATACACTTGAAAGATAACGTATTAGTCTTAGGTGTCCAACATGATGATTTGATATATGTATATTTTGGAAAATGATTACCACAATAAGTTTAATTAACATCCATCATCATACATAGTTACAATTTTTGTATGAGGAGAACTTTTAAGATCTACACTCTCAGCAACTTTCACATACACAATATGGTTCTGTTAACTATTCATCTTGAGGATAGCATATTTAAGGCACTTAAAGCACGCTTAGCATGGTAGAAAACTGATCAGCCAGGACCATTATTTCTACCCATTTGATTAATATTGAATGAGAGCTTAAATTTAGAATCAAAGTCAACATTTCCTCTGAGGTTAATTATTTTGGAAAGAACAATGAAAGCCCAAGAGGAAATTTTATTTTATTTTTGTAGATTTTCCTTATACATCAATTTGGGAAATGTTTTTCATCACTTAAGTAGTTAGTCTGAAACTTTGGGCCTTATAATTATTCTCCAGTTCTTTGATTGATTTAGTTGGGGATGGCAGAGCACTGAGTGGAAACAGGATTCAAAAAGAAGGAGGAGCAATCATAAAGATGTGGCAGTCTTATTAGAATATGAACGTAAGAATCTGTTCTATAACTTGAGATTACTCACTGGTTGAACTGTTTATTCTAATTCTAGGACAAGGAATAGAGACCAAAGTGCCTACCATATGCCATGTTCGATTATTTGAGTTTTTTTTTTTTTTTAAGACTAAAATGTGTTTCCAAATTCTGAGCATTCACTTTTCCTCCAATTTACAGTCCTAGAATAAGTGTTAAAAACAATACAGATAAGTGACCTGTTTTTAAGTCAGGTCCAGCTTTCTGAGGATAATGATTTGTGACATGAATCTGATGAAGCTGCTATAATTGACATAGTCCAAAGTAGCAATCTGATTATAGTACTCTCAACTGCAGGGTTCTCTTAAACTAATTCTGTTGATCATGGGGAATGATGTCATGGTGTCTCATTGTATACTTATTCCATGTGTACAAATTAAAAGCAGTATCCACTGAAATTTTGCATGTAAAGATCGAAATGGACAATCTGGATGGCTTTCATGTTCAGATAATCCTCAGCCAGTTGGGGGAATGGGAACACTGGGGTATAATAGTATGGAATTGGGCCGTAGCCTTGGGTCTGTCTGAATTCTTCCTTCAAATAGTTCATATAGAGGAAAAAGCAAGTCAAAGCACCCGTTACGATTTTCTGGGCATTACTCAACCCAGAGGGAGCTTGGTGGCACCTATGGATCATTCCTTTGCTTAGGCTATGTAAGCCTCGGTAACAGAATGTAAGTCAGTCAGGACACCTATTTTACCTATAATTTCAATCTGAGCTCAAACTGAAATCTTTTTTCTCATATAATTTATGCAAGGGACCCCTAGTCCAGAGGACATGCATCAGTGGGAAGCAGAAGAGGGCTCAGAACTGAGTGAGGGAGAAGTTGGGGCCACCAGCCCAGATATTTCTTACTTGGTCTATGTTTCTTCAGGTGCTGCCTTCAGCTCAGTCAGCTGGATGGGAGAGGAGAGCATTATCCAAAGAGAAAGGGCCCTGGGGAACCAGAGCTGCTCTGGGGTCCAGCACTGGTAGTGCTCTGAAGGGGAGGAGGGTCAGCCAGCCACATGCTTCTTGACCGCTGCCTTCAAAGCAAAGCCAATAAAATGTTCTTAACTCAGAAGTACACAGTCACTTTTCTCCTTGAGGACAACCTGGGGGTGACACGGGTGTGGGAAGGAAGGGACTGAAAGAAGCTGTGAGCTTCCCCAAAAGTTTCACCCATCTTATTAAATACGTGCTTCTGATTTACAATGCATCCAACCAGGATTACGGAATAAGTTCAGCATAATTGGTGTATAGAGAATAACTTTTCACCTGTGGCAGCTGGAAATAATCAAAACATTCAGAATTCATTGTCCTTGTCAATACTATCTATACCTTAGGATTTAATTTCATTAACAATTACAAAATCTAAGTATCATTTTTTACTCTCCAAATCTATTGGTTATATTTGTATGGAATCCACATATATTTACCACAGGCACCTCAAAATCAGCTTTTTCATGATTGAGCTCATGATGTCAGTCTTCTAAATCAGCTACCTGTATTTTCTACCATCAATCCCGTTTTTAAAGTAGCCAACTTTGTGGTCTTTTGAGACCCAACCGCTCTCTCATTTTCCCAATTTATTTGGTCCCCATGTCCTGTCATTACACCTCTCAGTTACCTGCAATCGCCACCTCTTCCTCTCTACGTTCGCTTCGTGGTCAAACATTTATTTTCTTTCATGCGAACTATCTCCTCCTAAATACTCCTTTCTTCAAGACCACCCTCAACAATGCTACCTGACTGGATGTCATGTCTTTATGATCGAAATTACTCAATGATGTTAGTGTTATGAGGGAAAGGTAAGTGAATTAACATGTGCTGAGCACTTTTAGGTACTATGCTTGGAATTGCAAATAGTGTGCTCTATTTAGTTGTCACAGCAATCATGTGAACAGGCATAATAATTCCAGTTTTACAGGTGAGGAAACTGAGTTTTGGAGAGAGAAGGTAGCTTGCCTAACTTGTAAGTGAGGTGCCAGGATTTGAGCCTAAGTGTGGCTGACCGTTTTCTCCATTTGCGTTCACAGAGCCCATCAGGTTCTCTCCTGCCTCTGGCTGGTAGTGTCTGCCTTCCCTGTGTTTACAGGCTCCTCCACTCACTCCTCAGATCCATTTTCTTCCATTTGCTCTGCAAACCTTCCTTTAAAACACACTTCCTCTTTATTAAAAATTTTTTTTTTTGGTTTATTCCCTTCTACTCTTTAAAAAAAAATTTTATTGTGGGAAAATTCTTATAAAATTTACCATGTGAATGATTTTTAAGTGTACAGTTTAGTATATATTCATTTAGTATATATTGTATAACCATCATCACCATCCATCTCAATAACTCTCTTCACCTTATGAAACTGAAACTCTGCACCCATTAAACACTAACTTGTTAAGCTCCCTATATCCACCCCTTCTCCCAGCCCCTGGCAACCACCATTTTACTTTCTGTCTCTATGAATTTGACTACTCTAAGTATCTCATATAAGTGAAATCATACAGAAAACACACTTCCTCTTTAAATTTTCCCTGATTCCCCCAGGTTTTTATAGAACCTTGTACATTCTTTCATTATAGCAGATAAAATGTTTTATTGTAATCATTTTCGTATTTCATGTGCAAAAACTGATTTCCCAATAGCCTGTGACCTTCCTAAGCATAGAGTCTCTCTCTCTCTCTCTTTTTTTTTTTTTTTGCTAAGAGCATCTACAATATTGCACAGTGTCCAGTACAAAGCTGGCACAGTAAATACTTGGACTGGATGAATAAATGTTGGGTAAAGAAAAGCAATCACAGTCATTCACAAGAATACCAATTCTGCTGAAACAATGTAAGCAAACATTTTCCTTTTGTCTCCCTCTCTCTGAATGTAAGCTTCATAATGACAGGATTTTTATGTGATTTGTCCATTAATATTTTTGAGTGTCAAACATGCACAGCACCATGCTAAGTCTTGGAAATAAAAAGATGAATAAGCCTTAAGGGGCTTACATCTTAATAGATGATTACTGACAGTGTGAAGATAGTTATTCTGTTGACGGATACACTGATGGCTGAAATAGTTTTCTGGTATTGTATTTAGGTTCATCAAATTCCTTCCAAACTTTCCTGATTAAACTGTGTTTCTCCTCAGGGATTATTCATATGACAGAGCAATAATTAGTCAACACAGAGGAGGAAGGGACAATTACAATTGACAACATATGACCTACAACTTCTGTCATTTGTGGATTCATAACAATTTCTGAAAACCTGAAGTCTTGAATAAAAATTTCAGGGGATTTTTATCTTAAATATGAAATATTTGCATTTCCATTTCCTGGAAGATAACCACTACATAGCACTCTATTAATATCTAAAACAAATTATTTAACTAAATAATCTATAAAAGTCAATATTTTTCTTTAGTCTCTGTCTATAACAGTCCTCTGCTATAATTTCCAAAGAGTGTGACCAAGGTGCCATTATTAGCTTCAACACATTTTATCTTAAACATTATTTCCGTAAGTCAGGAAAACAGGTGCTCAAAAATTGTTGGTCGAATGCTAATTTAATATTGAAATTAAATCCATGTTTCCAAATTCTTTGAACAAAATAGCATTATTTCCAGAGTGCCAACTTATTTAGAAAGTTTTGGCCTCAAACTTTTTTTATTCATTTATCTAGCTCCCTTCCTTAACAGACATATCTAGAATAAAAACACTATATCTTATATTCTCAACAATAAAGCTGACAGTGATACCAGTTAACATTTATTAGCCTAACTGAAAGTCCTAAATTGCTGGCAGTATTGTAGCCTTTACAATGAAAATCAATGAGTTAAATTGGCTTGAACAAAGAAGGTGGCATAGGGTAATGATGAATGGCAGAAAGAGGGAGAAACTGGCAGTTTAGGGACCAATAAAGTCATTGTAGTTAGTTCAGTACAGCAACTTGATAAGACATAGCAGATAGTTAATTATATTTTATAAGTGGTGGCCAAAGTTTTTTTTTTATTGTTTTCTTTTATGGAGTTAAAAGGGTTTCTTACTGAGTATTTTGCTTGGATGAAAAATTGGGATCTCATTCAAATGGGAACTATAGAGGCAGCTGTTAGCCAAGGGCATTGAGAAGTTCAAGCTGGGAAATCAGAGCACCTCCAGGAGTATGTTTCATTGCACCAGTTTCAGAAACAATCAATTGCTTATTAGCAGTGTAGCTTTGTGAACAAGTGTTCTTGTTGATGCTTATGTCAGATGCATATCACGGATCTGATCTGATAAATAGAAACTAAGTCCAGTTCTTCATCATAGAGCCTTTACAAGAAAGAGTGAATTGTAAATCGCCATGAGTCAGTCTTTCTGTGAGAAAGTCATACAGGGGTATATGGGTATGTAGTGGGTTAGGGGGTGGGGAGATAGGATTTCTCAGGACGTCTACAAGCAGCACCCTCTTCTGGGCCCCTGAGATATCAGAGATGACAAACTTGATTGTGACCTGATGGGAGTGTAATGAATGATTGGTGTTTTCTGAGCAGCCCATCAGCTTTATAGATCATGCTTACTACCACCTCTGAGGTTCAGTATCAAATGTTGAAAAGTCCTCTGACAAACTGGGAAGTGGTTAGAAAAGTTTATTCTAACTGTAACTCCGAGGGCCACTGAAAATATTTCAGGCTGCAAGATACTTAAACAACCACACCAGACTGTAAAGTCACACTCCATCAGTTGACTGTGGCATTCAGATCCAGCAAACCTCCATGATGCCTGGACCCAAATCAAAAAGTTTCCTGACGCACTGTGGAAATGACGGGATGGGGAAGCCTGTTCCAGTGTCGACTTGATGTGTCTTTCTCTCTCTCTTTTTTTTTCCTTCTGTCTCCTAAAAGAACAATGAATAGAAACGTACTTACTGGGTTCCTAAGGCAGCAATGTGGAAAGAGTAATGGCACCAAAGTGGGCAGTAAGGAAAGCCCTTCTGCTAGGAAATACGTCTTCAGTAAAATCATGATGTGGCCATGACTCAGCCACAGGCTCAGATGTGGATTTATCATAAAGCTATAGGATTTTGCCTTGGTGTTCTTCACTTGTAGAAAATCAAGCTAGGCTTTTGAGAAGGCTTTGGAGATGTGTTTACACGGTCATGTGTTCTGGTATATTTGCAAATGTAAGATATTTAAACTGAAATTAAGACTACTGTCTCATTCTAACGTTGTCTCCCTCACACTTTTCTTTACGTCATGGGACATGGTCGTGACCATGGGTATTTTAGGGGTCTGGCTCCAGGCTCACTGACTCGGAGAAGTATCTAATTGCGTTTTAGTGGGATATGTTTATGTGGCTCACAGTTCCTTCAGTATGATGTTGGACAATACTCAGGTAAGCATATGACAATGTTGCTGTTACAAAAGTTAAGAACAAAGGGCTACAAGCAGGACCAGTCTCATCGGCTTGTGACCAGTGTGATTACAAGGTGCCTGGCACTTAGAAGGGTCCTGCATGGGTTTAATTGTCTTCACTCCACTTTCTTGAAATTCTTCACTTTTTGAACAAAAGTCTCTGCAAATTATATATCCAGTTCTGGCAGCAAGCCCCCTGTGCAAACATTAGTAAACATACAGAATGTGTGCCACACTCAGCTCCTCTTTAACATTATTCAAATAGGATCAAAATCCACATATTTATAAGAGAGAATAGTTCTTAATATAAGAGTCCTTTATATCAGTTCATATTGAGGCTGAAGCTCTGGGTGAGACAGTGGCATATTCTTTGGTAATTGGGCCCTATGAAGATACGGTGTCTTGTAAATTAGTGTCTCATTGATTGATTTGTCTTTGTTTCTAACAGAGGAACATGAAAGGAAAGACAAATAGAGCATCTGAAAAGGGTAGCATGCATGGTAGTGTATATGCAGCACAGCACCTAATAGAACAATGCAGGCACTTAAATGAAGCTGTCCAACAGGAGGAAGCGTTGGACCCAGGAAGGCAGGTGTGCTTGTTAAATAATTAATGTAACAGATGTTTTATGAGTGCCAACTATGTACCTGCATGGATAGACAATAACAAACAGATAAATTATAGAGTGTGTTAGAAGTTGTTGAATGCCCTGGAAATAAAGGAAGAGTAAGTAGGGCAGGATCAAAGTGACTGGATGTGTGGGAGTGAGGCCAGGATTATTCTAAATTTTAAACAGGATGATGAGGATAGGGCTCATCAACAAAGTGACCTTTGTGTCAAAACCTGAAGGAAATGAAGGCATTCGTTCTGGAGATATGAAGATACGGGGGTCGGGGTGGGACAGGATTCCAGAAGTCCATGCAGAGGCCCTTAAGATGGGAGTTTAACCAGCATGTTCAACAAATAGAAAGAAGACCAGTGTGAGTGTGGAAAAAAAATTTTTTTTTTCTTAGAGAAAATCATGATTGATCAAATAGAGGTGAGAAAAAGCGCAATACTTTATTCCCAAAACAAAACAGTTCAGCAGTTGGGCAAGACTGGAAGTGGATTATGGGCAGATGGAAGGCACGCTCCAGAGCATCAGACAGGAAGCGTACGGTGAAGCTGGCAGAGATGGGTGGCCAGCTGCAGCTCAGTGGAAGGATGCATGGCAGGGACATGCAGAAAAAGTGGGGTGAAATTGTGGGGCAAGTCCTCATATGAATGAAGTTTGGATTTTTTTTTCCAGGTAGGGAAGAGCCATTGAAGGCATATATTTTTTGTTGTTGTTGTTGTTTTTTAAGAAAATAAGTGACAATTTTACAATCAGGTTGACTTACAAAAGAGAAAAACTTGATATTATTGACCAGAATTTTAATTTTTAGCATTTCTAGTGGGTGTGTAGTGGTATCTCAGTGTGGTTTTAATTTGCATTTCTCTGATGATTAAATATGTTGAGCATTTTTTTAAGTGCATATTGGCCATTGTATAACTTCTTTTGTTAAGGGTCTGTTCAAGTCTTTGAGCCAATTTTTCTTAGGTGGTTTTTCTCCTACTAGCTGAGTTGTAAAAAATCCTTGTAGATTCTGCATACAAGTCCTTTGTCGGATACATAGTGGACATTGTCTCCCAATAGATAGCTTTCCTTTCATTTTCTTGAGGTATCTTTTGATGCAGAGTACAAGTTTTAATTTTGAAGTCCAAGTTACCAGCTTTTTCTTTTATGAAATTCATGCTTTTTTGTGTTCTATACACAAATCTTTGCTACCTCCAAGGTTGCAAACATTTGTTCTTAGGTAACCTTTTAGGTATTTTGCAGTCTTGGCTTTTACTTTAGGTCTATGATCTATTTGGGTTTAATTTTATGTACTGTGTAAGAGTAAATATTCATTTTTTTTATTCCATCAGTATTTGTTGGGAAGACTATCATCTGTTCTTCATTTACTTACCTTGGCATTGCTTAAAAAATTATTCAAACTTATGTATGTAAATCTATTTTCAGACTCTGTATTTTGTTCCATTGGTCTGTATGTCTGTTTTTTGTTTTTTTTTTTTTTTTTTGTATGTCTGTTTTTATGCCAAAATCACATTGTTCTAGTTACTGTAGGTTGATGGTAACTGAGTGACTGGAATTTTTATACATTTCTGTGGATTATGTAAAATAGTACGACCACTTTGGAAAACAGTTGGACAGTTTCTCGAAAGTTAAGTGTACATTTACCCTATGACTCAAAGGTATTTATCAAAGAGAAATTATAATCTATGACCCGATAAAGCTTTTTTAATAGAAACTTTATTCATAATGGTCCAAAACTGAAAACGACTCAAATATCTACCAACAGATAAACTGGTAAAATAAATGCAGGCGTATCCATACAGTGGAATACTAGTTAGCAGCAAAAAGGACGATCTTCTGATAGGTGCAGTGATGTGGGTGAATCTCAAAACATTTAAAAGCAAAGAAGCCAGATAAGAGTATGTATACTGTATGGTTCTATTTTAAATGAAACTAGAAAAGGGAAATCTACTCTGTAATGAAAGATAGCACATCACTGGTTGCCTTGGCCCAGCGAGCAGGGTTGTAAATGGGGAAGGGCAAAGGGCACTTTGGGGCGAGATGGAAATATTCTATAATTTCATTGTGGTGGTGGTTACACAGGTGAACACATTTGTGGAAACTCAAGGAAATGTGTACTTGACATGGCTGCTTTTATTACAGGTACACTCTACTTCATTAAACTTAATTTAAAAAGAAAGAGAAAAAAAATGAAGATAAGGTAAAATGTTAAATGAATAAAGGTACCTAAAATTCGATGTGTCCTTTTGAATTGAACTTATAGTGTAAGGTCTCTTACCCTAAACACTCTTGTGTGTTATAACCTATCTGGGTGCAGGGTGCAAACATGTTAGTCACCCAGACATTTTGAGAAAAACATGGGCCTGGATAGAAAAGGACACATGATATAAAATAATATTAACATCAAAGGATATATCAGATTTCTGTTACCTGTGAATAAAAGTATGATTATCTGATACTAACTAAAACTGCAGTGGAGGAAGCACAGATGTGCTTTTGCATCCTTGCTTTTTAAGTACTATTTTTGTCATCCCAGACCTCAGTTGTGCTCAAAGATCTTATATTTAGAACCAAAAGAAGGGTTTGAGTCTTCAGAATGTAAGTGGCCAAGATTTCACGAAAAACAAAGTGTCTTAGTCAATTCAGGTTGCCATAACAAACCCCACAGACTGGCTTATACACAACAGAAATTCATTTCTCACAGGTCTGGAGGCTAGGAAATCCAAGATCCAGGCATTGGCAGATTCAGAATCTGGTGAGAGCTCTATTCTTGTTCACAGGTGGCCATATTTTAGCTGTATCCTCGCAAGGCGGAAGGGGCAAGGGAGCTCTCTGAGGTCTCTTTTTATAAGGAAACTAATTCCATTCATGGTGGCTCTGCCCTCATGATCTAATCACCTTCTAAAGTCCCCATTTCCAAACACTACCATGCTGGAGATTAGGTTCAACATATGAATTTCACGGGGAGGGACACAATCATTTAGCCTATGGCACCAAGATGGAATTCCTTTATATAGCATACAGTAGTTTTCAGAAGAATTTGACATTTTTATTTGAACTGAAGAATTGGAGAATATGGAATGGATTCTGATCCTTGGTCATTCTGGCCCAAGAAGAACTAAATTTTTGTAAGGGATAAATTTTTGAGACATTAGATTGGATACAAATAGTATCTTGGGCTTTTGCTGAATCACTCATCATTGTGTTGAGCTCGAAAATGGAAACCAAAATCAAATTCTAATACTTAACTTGCTATAAACAGTAATGCTCTGCAAAGGTGGGACTAATTTTTCAGCAGCCAAAACCGCTAAGTCAATTCTAAACAGAATACAAGACCTAGTTGCTATTTTAGATTCAGTTCAGACATTTCTGATGAATCATCTCAATGTTTAGAAGGGAGAATTTGAATGAATGGCACTGATCTTTTAGCCACTCAATGCGACCTTCAAAATACCCCTCCTACCTATGCATTCCCCCCCATGTTCATTCCACAGGCCAGACGAAGCCACCATCACCTCTCACTGGGACCAATGCAGTTTCCCCTAGTTGGTCTTTCTGCTTCCATTCTTGCTTCCTATAAGCTATTCTCCATACAGTAGTCAGTGATCTTTACTAACAAATCAAATTGGGTCATTTCTTTTAAATGTTGTTAGTGGCTCCCCCTTGATCTTGTGATAAAATGTAAGTGCCTTATCTTATCTCTTGCCTGCTCTGTGGTTTCATCTCCTGCTGCCTCCTCTCACGTGCTATGTCCTAGCCCTGCTGTCTTGTCCCCTCACTCTTAGAAAATATTCTTTTCAGCCAGCACTGCTGTTCCTTTTGCTTTTACTTACAGTTCCTTTCTCCACCTTACAATTCCCCTCATTGCCTACCACACCACTCATTCCTGGCATTTCATGCTTCTCTTCTTGGTTTAAGTATCATCTCTATAGCTGGGCCTCCCTAAAATACTTGTTTAAATCAGGCCCGTGGTTCTATTGCATCACAGCACTTTATTTCTTCAGTAGCACTTACCAAAATAAGTAATTTGAAATGTATTTATTTGTCCTTTTCCTTTGTTGATTCATTCAACAACTATGTATCTAGTACCTGTAGTGTGCCTGGCACTGCCCTATGCATTGTTTTAAAAGTGAAAAGTCAGATAAGCATTCTCAGGATGCTTCCAGTTTATTGTGGGGAGATAGATGATGATAAAAAAAATGAGTGAGTTATATATTAAAATGTTATAAACTTTGACTTAATTTTAAAAAGAGGAAGAGGAGCAGGATAAAAGGACTGAGAATTCCAAGTGATATTTGAAGAAAGACTAAAAGGAGGTAGGAGGGTGGCTGTGCAGCATTCCAGGTGGAAGAGATTGCCCAGTCAGTGTGATTCTCATGCAGGAGAGTGCCTGGTGGGGTTGAGGTTGAGCCCAGAGCACGATGAGCGATGGTAACAGTAGTAGATGAGATCAGATGTATGGGAGGCTTGTAGTATTTTTTGGACTTTTGCTTTTACTCTGAGGCAAATGGGGAACCATTGCAAGGTGTGGAACACAAGGTTGATGTGATCTGACCTACAGAGTAAGAGACTAACTCTGGTCACTTGTTGAGAAAAGGAGTTCCAGGGAGAAGTATAGAGACGAGCTAGGAGGCTGTCGGAGTAACTGAGGTTTGAATTGGGGACTTGGAATAGGCAGTTAGCAATGGTGTTCGTGGGAATTAGTGGGTTTCTGGACACATTTTGAAAGTGCAAGCAGCAGGATTTCCCATGGATTGGAGGGGATGTATGAGATAAGGAAACAAGTAAAAATCGGTGCAGTGTTTCTGACCTGAACAAAGGTATTTTTGCCATCAACAGAAACAGAGAAGATGGTTGAAGCAGAGTCAGGTTTTGAACATAATCATTTTGAGATATCCTTTGGCCATCTAAGTGGAGGTGTCAGGTTGACAGTTGGAAATGAATCTGGAATCTGAGAGAGTGATCTGGGCTGGAGGTATAAACTTGGGAGTCACTGGCCTGTAAGTGACATGCAAAGCTATGAGACTTAGTGAAATCACCAAGAGAGTTAAAGTAGATGGAGAAAAGGAAAGGAAAGAAGAGTTTTCTAGTATCGAGGGGCTGGGGAAAAGAGCTGGAAACAGCAAAGGAGACTGAAAAAAGAGAGACTACTGGGATAAGATGAAAACTTAAAGCTGATAGCAAAGTGGGGAAACGATAGGAGGAGGAAGAAGAGGTTATATGTGTCAATGATACCTGTTTCCTTGTCTTTTTCCCTTATTAGACTGTCAGTTACAGGAAGACAAAGGTCTTCTCTCTCTGATTGGTTGTCAGATGCCTGCTTTCCAGCACAGTACTTGGCACACATCATGTGCTCAGTAGATATTTGGTGCATAAATTTAAAGTTGATTAAATAAGACTCAATCACAGAACAATAAATAGAAGGATGCTGCTAAAAGCAAGTACTACAGATAGAAAATAAAGAGAAAATACATACATAACCAAAAATTCAAAGAGTTAGGAAGAAGGGTGGGGAAGTTGGGAAAAATTAAGCAAGTCAGTATAGTGATAGTGTTTCCAACATAGCAGCTTCCCACATGTACCTCTAGGCCAGGCCTCTCTCCTGAACTTTAGACTTAGGTATCCAGTTGCCTGCTACATATCTCCACTTGGATGATTAAATGATTTTTCAAACTCACTCCCAACCACTTACTCATTTGTCTCAGAGTAAAAGCTACCAAGATATGGAAGAAATAGCGATGTCTCTCTCTCTCTCACACACACACACACACACACACACACACACGCACACACACAGAGCCAGGCTGTGACCAGTGACCAATCAGGGAGTAAATGAGGGAAAGAAATTTCCGGATCTCTTTCTCCTTTTTCTCTCTGACCTCCTGCAGGCGTCTCTCATTGGCTGAACTCAACGTGAAGTCAGACAACAAGAGGACCAGGAGGTGCAGTCCACTGAGGGGATTATTTCAGGGCACAGAGCAGGGTAGAGAAAGGAGGAGACTGGACATGGGTGGTCAAATGGATAATAATCAACACATGGTATGAGTACCTAGCATGATTCTGATTCTTTTCCTGTCCAAGGAAATGGAGTTATAATGTCCTGCCTGACTTAGTTTAATTATGACACCTGAATTGTCCTTGATTTTTGTTTCCGATCACTCTTTACCACACTGGGATCATCTGCCCACAGGGCTGAGAAGAAATGACATATTTGAGGTGATAAGCATGTTGTAGTTTCATGAAGGTTCCAGCATCTCCCACCATCCTATTGTGGGACTTGTGCTGAATTTGTCTATTTGTCTGTGTGCTCTTTTGCTTACTTGGCTACACCAGATTCTGTTTGTACATTTATAGTCTTCATACAGCATTTCATCTAGGAGTGAGCGAAAAGTAGGGCTCATTTTATTTTTTCAAGGTCATGCTCACCAGCATCTCAGTGAGAAGCAATTTACACTTCCTTTAAGTTGAGGTTAGCACTGTAGCGATATTAGGAATAATAGGTGAACTTGGCGAGATGCTTATTAGCAGTTCTTGGTCACTTGATGAACAAGTCAACCACACATTTTATAGACTAACTACTTTTCTGATTTTTTGTGTATGTGTGCTTTTTTGTCTTTCCTCTTGTTACTGCCTAATGTGTACTAATGAATAAATGTAATTCAAACTTTTTAAGTATTCGAATTTTGTTACGTTTTCCTCTCAGCATTCACAGCATTTTATCTATTGTTCCGTGATGTCACTGTGCTAGATATACATGTTCCTGTGCTGCAAATGCTTTGAAGACATAGGAGGAGATGTATTATTTTTTGTATTGTTTAGGGCACCTACTTGGTAGACAGCAGGTACTCAGCAAATGTGTGTCAAATCAATGGAAAATCTCAGATGCAAGTTCTTTGAAAGGTTCCTTCACAAAATCATGAAAGCATCACCATGTTCAAGCAACAAAGGAAGGTAGACCATGTGAGAAGAGCCACACCCTGAATCCTGTGAAAGTCACATTGCCCATCCCAGCTGGATTACTGTATTCAGTGTCAACACAGAGCTTGCTTATATACGGATCTTTTGACAAAGAAGTTTTTTCCTTACAAGGCAGAAATTGTCAACTTACTGATACTGTGGCAGGAGATGGGAGGGAGGGGAGGACCAGCAGTAGCAAAGGAGTCTCAAACTGGGTAATCCATTTTCTCTCCATTTAACCTGTGGCTGTGTCTTTAGGAAACCGTGCCCTTAATTTCAGTATCAGTTGGAGAGGATCACAGATTTAATCCTTTACCACTGGGGCTCCTGTTTACTTCTGGCAAGCAGGAATATATTCCAAATTTTCAGGAAGACGAAGATGTTATTCTTGCTTCTTTAGTGATTAATAATAATTATTTCAACTTTGCAACTGAGTTTCGTGTCCCTTGAATTTAGTGACCTTAGGAAGAATCTGCAGCATATACAAAAGTCCATAAAGTACTCTTTAAGTTTGTGAGTTTTTACGACTATTCCAAGGATGCAGAAAGAAGGGAATTCTGCAGACCTTTGCTGATGTATGTGAGTAACTGAAGGAGGCATATGGGATTGCGTAAACAAACAAGTATATGAAGCTCTGAAACATGAAACTTTAGTTTGAAGAAAACATAGCCATATGGCCATATAATACAGTCATATCTGTAAGATACAGAAGATACAGAGATAGAACAATGAGGTCAGTATTTGCAGAGAGAAGATGGCCACTAACACCAAAACTGGGATGTAAACAAGAACCACTCCTAACGCCCTGGGCCTAGTATTATTTTTGTAAGGTGTCTCTCGATGGACAACTTCTTTGGAATTTTTCCTGAAGGAGAGAATTACTGATACCCAGCCTATGTGACTTATCATGTGTTAAGATACTCTGAGCCTTTTGAAACGCCCTTTGTCAATCTCTTCCTCTGATTCTGTCTGTCTCTCTCTCTTACACACACACACACACACAAACACACACACACACACACACACACACACACAGCAGTTTCCTAAACTGAGGTTTTCAAAACAAATACATTTAATTGCCATATGTAGAATAAACTCCAAAGTACCCACGTCCAATACTGTCCTAGCCTTACTTCAAAGAAAGAAGCGATTGTCAGAGTCTCCATCTGTCTCTTATTACTACCGCTTCATACAAATTAGTTATCTAAAGCCTTGGTGTGTTGTTTTACAGTGGACACAGAAATAATCATAATCACAAGTAGATAAGAGGGTAAAAAAATGGAAATCTGAGACCACGTTTTGGGGTAGACCCCTTATTGCTGGGCATGCCTTATTTCAGTTATAAAATTACTTGTGGTGAACATTCATATGATGCAATTACTGGCATTATACAGTGAGTGCCTTTTGCTCCCAGGTCTCTGCTTAGGGTGCCATCACTTTCACTATATCTTCAGTCTGCTCACATTAGAAGGAAAACATGGAGCAAGACACAAAGGGGCTTGTTTAGATCATAGACAACTCAGAATAGAGAAAGAAAGACTGAGTTACAGCTCAGAAGCCATTACAAGAACAGTAAATAAAATAGTCAACCATCATTTCATAGAGCATATTGGAAGGAAGAATAATTTTCTTGACAATGCAGCAAGGAACGTGGAACTAAGTATCTTTTTTAAACAAGAAATTGAGTCTTTTCTTCAAACAGAATTTCCCTGGCATAAAAAGTTACTTCCCTGTGTCGCTCAGTATTAGAATACTCAGAAAAGAATAGCAGAACTCCAACATTCAAAAAGGAGATGAATGAAAAAAAATATAGACAATACAGTATCTTATTACACTAATTTAAGATAGGAATATTTGCTATTGCAAACTGACACATAAGTGGATATTTATATTAAAATGTTCAGTATGGGACCCACTTGGATAGTATTTTTCAAATTGCATTCATTAGGGAGTCATGAAATTAATGTAATGGGTCATGACAAACATTAAAAATGAAATAGGCTGGACTAGACCAGAATAAAATACGATGGAAAGTATTAGCATGAACTGCATGTGGTAAGGTTAAGCACACATTCATCCCTTCAAAGCTCATATGTGGGTCATCGTAAAAATGTATCAGAGATATTTGCCTTTTAGCGTAGGAAATCATGGAGGGCATTACAGTGGTGTTGAGATTTTGGCAGATTATTAACAAAGACGTAGAAGTTTTTAAGGCAAAAAGGGGTATGGAATAAGGTTGATATTTTAGGCAAAAGAAGTAACATTTGAGAAGGGAAAAATAGTGCTTGCCAAAATTATTACTGTAGGGGATGTTAATGAGATAATGTAGAAAAAGCCTGTGAAAATATTTTTTGGGGTAACTCCTTTACTGAGATGTAATTTGCGTAAGAGACAGTTCACTCCTTTAACGTGCACTGTTGAGTGGCATTTAGTACATTCAGCAGAGCGGCACCACCATCACCACCGTCAATTTTAGACCATTTTCACCCCCCCAACAAAGAAGCCCCAAACCCTGTGGCAGTCACTGCCTCGCACCTGCTGCTCTCCCCATTCTTTCCGAGTCCAGGGCAACTGCTAATCTCCATTCTGTCTCTATAAATTTGTCTAGTTTGGAAATTTTGTGTAAGTGAGCTGTATGAGTATGTTCGTTGGTTTTCAGATGTTAACCGTAACCTTGCCACCTGGGATAAACCTCACTTCCTCGTGGTGTATAATCCTTCTTATCCATTGCTGGATTTTGTTGCAGAGTTTTGCACAGGAGATAATGATCTATAGTTGTCCTGTGATTTTTTTTTTTTTTGTCAAAAACTTTTTTTTAACCGCAGGACTCTCAGAACTTTTAATATTCTCATGGTCATTGCCTATCTTTATGTGGGTTCAAGCATTTCTTAATTTATTTTAAAAGGAAATGTTTTTACCTTGGGTATTGAAAGGAGGCAGTGTTCCATGGAGAGTGCTTTGGGAAACACTACTATTGAGTAATAAGTAAGTGTGGTGTATTTTGGGTCCTAGAATAGTTTGATATTTGTAAGTGTTTATGAATTTCTTGGGAGGAAGAGAATTGGAAATTAAAATGAACATAAGAACCTCATTCTATGATTTTTGAAGCTTATTAGTAGAAGGTAAGGTAACTATATAGAAAGCTGAATATCTCTCTCTTATTCCCCAGTCTGAGTTCAGGAATTTTCAGCTTGTCCTTTGGTTGTCTTCATCAAATCTGGAAGCTCCCGCCTCTTCTGGATGCTGTTACCTGGGGTGGGTAGAATCTTCATGATGATCACACAAGCGTTCTGAAGCCAGCCTGGGGAAACCAGATAAACACAGCAACCATTTCATAATGTTACTTTTAAAGACTTATTTCTGTCTGAATATGAAGTATAATCTTTAAGAAGATGCCTTTGGTTTCTCAGTGACCAGTAATACTAGGTTTCTAGTGTGCACCTGTCCTTTTTAACCCTTTCCACCTCAGACCCTGCTAGAAAGTTCTTGGTTTCTCTCCTTTGCCAGGTTTACTTTGCATGTAACCTTTTCCCTTTCTCTGCCTCCATTTTCTCTTGGCTTCATGGGAGGGCGTATATCCCTGATACACTGACAACCACTCACATATGCTCCAAGCATTTGTGGTGTTGGTTAAGCTGACGAGCCTAGGTGCTATGGTATTGAGTGCTATAAAATAATTAATGGAGTGTCACCCATCTTGTTGCTTTTCTAGGCAAGACATTAACTGCCTCAGCTTAAGGGAAGACACAGTCTGTTAGAACTTGTTATTTCAAAGCCAACAGTACTTCCTTTGCAAGCACGGGGCAGGAACGTGAGCATAAACATGATCATTGGGTTAGTGACAGATACTTTGTCATCTCATCAGATTAGCTTGACCGTTCTCCTAGTTTTGGTCTTCTAGAAGTTAGAGATTTCACTTAAATTGCATCAGTGTTTTTAAAAAAAAGTCTGTAATAGCTTCAGAATAACTTGATTCTGAGTTTGTAAGCAAAAGGTGGTACTTTTAGTGTTTTCCAGTTACATGCACTGTTTTCTCATCTCCTGGTCACAGAACATTCTGTTCACTGTTTTTCGGAGGGAACTTTGCAAAATACTCAGTAACGAAGCTTCATGCTCTGCATTATTCTTAGGGTCATGTGTTTATCACCTCCCACGATCTGTGAGTTTTCCTGTGATAATTGTTGACTTCATCTGGAGAGACAGGTGCCTGGCTTAGACATGCCAGTGTAATACTTTCCTTTGATAGTATACCAAGTGCCACCACCTGCTAGAGATCAAGCTGTAAACCTCCACTGTCTTCAGAAGGAAAGGAAAAGAAGAGTCACAAGAAAAATGGCAACTTTTGCTCTCATTCTACTTTGTGTCCTTTTGTGACTCACTTGCCTTTTCGCTTCTTAGAAGAGACCCTCTCCTTCCTCTCTTCTAGGTTTGGTTTCGGACCAGAAAAAATGAGAATCATTTGAGACTGGGCTCTTGGTTTCCAACCTTCAGGAAATGATGACAATAAGGAAGTTCAAGGGGCAGGGTGACTAAGCACCCCTGCGGTACCTAATGAATTGTCCAGCTTCACTCTGCTCCCTCCCGGGGTTCCTAGTTCCCACAGCCAAAGAATCATCTGTCTTTCAGTTCTCTCTTCTGCAAAAAAGGAGACAAATATTAACTTGCTTTCCAGGATTTATGCCTTCATAAATAATAAATCCATGACCTCATGGTTCCATATCAATCCCGGTAGACTTTTTTCCTTGTCTTTCTCTCTGGCATATATTTGAATTGGCATTAAAATTTCAAGAGAAGGATGATGTTGGCCAGGTGGAAACTATCAACAGAAATTCAGTTTTTTACTTCTCAATACTGAAAACATACTCACTTTGATCCAAATAAGCTATCTTATATGTAGGTCTCTTTTCTGTTTACCTCAGTCTCCATGAGTCTGCATCTGACTCATTGAGAAAACTGGGAAGGATGATTTGGCTTCTGCATGAATTGTTTGCACAGTTAGTGGAAAAAGGATAACCTTATTCCTTCCTTTTGCTTCTTCCCTTCTGTGTGAAAAACACAATGAGGACTTACAACAGCCAGTTTTCAAAATACTTTCTATTGAAACATAATTTTTACTCGTATTACTATTAGCCTATGAAAATTACTAGTCAATAGGCCACTTACTGTTAAGCAGCCATTTATCGATGTGAAAGAAAAATAGCTTAACTCTCAGATTAACATACTTAAAATCTTCTGTATTTCTACAATTAAGTAAACCTGAAATTGTATCAACAGGAAAAAGTGCTCCTTGTTATGGGCATTCCTGAAAATAAAATAAATAAAGTGGCAGACTGGCAACTGTGGATCCCGGATAGCTTAGTTCGGGGCAGGCAAACCCATCAGCAGGGCCAGCCTTCGGGGCTCTTAGAATACAATTGTGGGGATGGAGGCAAAAGCTTGCCAATCAGTCACCACTTGGGAAATGTAGTTGACTTTCAGTTGAAGATACTTAAACTGCCTGATTTTTTTGGTAAATGATGTTTTGTTTTGGTAAAATGTCTGAATTTCTATCTTTTTCTTAATTAGGATGAAATAATTTAGGATGTCAAGAATCTCTTAAAAACAGTTACGGATTTGCTGTTGAACTGAGTTTTTTCAGTAGGCTTGCTTTGTCTGGTCTTATGTGAATGGGTTATTTTTACTTGCTTTTGAATTGAATTGAGCTCCTTTTTTCTTTCCCTAAGGAAATAGCTGAAATATTTTGGTTAGTACACCTTCCAGAAGGTTCCATTAAAATGTAAATGCTAGCCATTAATTTAGATGAAAAACCTTCTCCCTTTAGTCAAACTCTGCAGCAAAATTAGAATTGAGAGCAGATGTCTTGGCTTCAGCAAGATATTTCCTCTTACTCTTGTTTATTGTGTAACTTTCTGGCTAATCAGTTGCAGGCAGCACCTCATTTCTTCACAGTTCCTGTCTCATTCTCTTTTTCATCTGGTAGCTAGATTGGCATTAGAAGGAAAGAAAGAACTTACCCACTACCTGTAAGGTAGAGATAATTTTTCCTCTGGCAGTGTTTTTCTTTCCATGTATTCTCCTGTAAGGCAGCTTCATTCTTAGCCAGTGTTTTAGTTATGGTGCTAGTTCTTGTTTTATTCCTTGCTTTGCTAACCTAGTGTTATGACTCTGCTAGATCCTTTATGGTCCCTTGTTTGTTCAGACCTAACATTTATGAGAATTGCCCTTTTCATGACTTCAGTTACCTAATAAAGATGCTGCAGTGACTTACTGTGGAAGATTGAGGGATATGTTTCCTTGGAAAATAATTTTAATGGCACATAAATGTGGGGATAGAAATGGACACGTTCCTCTTAAGGGCAAGAATCATGGCATTTACTTCTTTTATTTTCTGATAGCATCTAGTAGACTGAAAGGACATAGCAGGAACCTAACAAATCTTTAGTGAATTGAATTGAACATTCCTGGCAGTGACGCTAACATGTGAGCTGACAGGGTATTTCCTGCTTCTCCTGGGCAGCCTTGAGATAGGCTTTGGATGCACAAGCAATTACTGGGATATTTTAATGGGTTATGACAAACAATGGTGCAGCATATTTCAAATGATAATATACGGTCTGCACATTCAGTACAGCTGTGTTTACTCTGCAGACGTGTACTATGCATTGTATCAGCTACAGCAATAGCCTAGAAGCTAAGCCTGTCTCCAAGGAGCTCACAGCCGAATGTCCTTACCTAGCTGCAGGTATACTTTTAGAGATGAGGGTCTCGTTGCCAGAAGAGGTAAAGCATTCTGAGACAGTTTTTTTTGATGTGGTTTGAGTACAGATTCATTTCACTTCAGAATTTAAAGGACATGCCTGTGTTGTATTTCTCAAAACACTGTTTATGTTGATTTTTTTTCTAAAATTTACTTGGTCAGCCAATTGTTGTGTTCCTTATGCTAATATTCAGGTAACTTGAATACCTAAATATTTATTCTTATGTTGTATGGAAGCCTTTCAATCTGGTTATCTAACATACTACTTTTTCTTTGCAATTTCCTCTCAATTTGTGTTGTTGCTGGAATGATGATAGCATTCAGATGGTGGTAACTGCATTATTTTAATAAATAGACTTGTAGCACCTTTAATAACATCTGTTGGTATTGTTTAAGTCTATTTTTATTGGTCCTAACATTTCATAAGACAAAAAGGGATGTGCGTTACTATAGCAAATCCATTTTCCGTATGAGATAATAATGCCTTATGAGTTGATGAGACTTGTAATTATTATCCAAAGCCATTAACTTTTAAAGTACAAATATTATGTGTGAGGTGCATGGTGGACACTCCACAGATTATCATATTTGAAACTTTAAGTGGAAGAGTTAGTGCTGGAACTAGAATTCACATATCCTTTTGTAAGGACACCAACTGATAGAATCTGATAGAATAAGGGCCCCATCCTCTTGACCTCACCTTAACCCTAATTACCTCCCAAAGGGCCAGTCACATCAGGGTTGGTTCTTCGACATACGAATTTTGGGAGGACACATTCAGTCTCTAACTGCAGTATCAACAGAAACTTTGAATGCTGAGGTACTTTTTTTTTTCCCCAGAAATACAGATTTATTACCAGCCTCATTTTTAAAACAGTCTAATTATAAAGTGCTTTGTTTACTATTTTATATTGGAAAGATGATAATCAATTATCCATGGGCTGTGAGCTGTAAGATCTGAGGAGCATCCAACATGGTGAAAATCAGGGATGTGTTATTGGCTATCAGGTCCCCTGCAGCTACCACTGCCAAACCACCAGCTTGTTCAAGCTCCCGTTAACAAGGTAGGCATCAAAAAGTTTCACGGGGATGTGGGAGGCAGTTTCATTTATTGATGGATGACTAGAAAGTGTGTTTCAATTTAGAATATGTTTTCCCAGCTTTATTGAGATATAACTGATACAAAATCTTGTGGAAGTTTAACATGCAGCATGTTGATTTCATACATACATACATATTGCCAAGTAATTACCACCACAGCTTTAGTTAACGCCTCCATCACATCACATAACCACCATTTATTTTTGGTGGTGAGAACATTAAAGACCTAGTCCCTGAGCCACATTCAAGTATACACTAGAGTATCTTTAACTGTCATTGCCATATTGTACAATAGGTCTCCAGAACTCATTTTTCTTAAAGCCGGAAGCTTGTGCTCTTTGACCAACTTGTTATCAGCTAAACATCAAACTGGTTGTAGCGTTTTTTTAAACGTTGAGTTACCGTCATTAAAATAAAATTATAGTCTACTTGGAGGCAGCTGTCTCTTACTGCCTATAAATTGTAAACATGCGAACACACCCTAAGTACAATATAGAATAGGATGGGTGATAATAAACTGAAGGAAGAACTTAACATATTGATGTAGATGAAACAATGATCTTAACTACTCTGAGAAAATAGCCTATATTTCCTTACTTTGTATCTCATTGTAGTTATCATGCAACTATAGTGTTTTCTTCAGAAAATTCATCCTGGACCCTTCAATCTGAAATTTGGGTCTGTCTCCTCCCCCCGCCCCCCATCTCCCTGTCCTGGACATGTCTGCAGTGCTGGTCTGTTTTCACACAGCTGTTCAAGTGCCTAGGACAGTCCTGTGCTGTCGCTCTTCAGAGTGGAAATACCAAAGTGCAGAGAAGCTGGGAAGGAGTTAGCTATACCTAAATGCACAAGCTGTCAGAGACTCCTAGAACCCTGTAGGTTCACTTTCAAACCTGACACACTTTGAGAGCACTCCTTGCTGGCCAGTTTTCAATTATTGTAATTCAATTCTTCCGTAAGAGTCTGAATAACAGAAGACATAAAATAAAGTGATTTGCATTATTTGCTATGTTGATTTACATTCTGAACCCATTCACTTGGTATGTAAAATGTATTGTGGGTTTATTAAGCTGAATATTTTATTTTTAATACTGGCAACTCTTTAAAATGTTTTCACGAAGGACAAAGGATATGCTTGGACTGTTCATAAATCAGTTTTTGAAAACCTAGAGCAACACTTTTTGACTTGAATATGCAAATGAATCACCCAAGGATCTGATCTTGTTAAAATCCAATTTGGATGCAAAAAATCTGGAGAGGGGTCTGAGAACCTGCTTTTCTGTCAAGCTCTTAAACTGTGCTGATGTTGCTGGCCTGAGAAACACATTTTGTATAACAAGGCACAATTAAAAAAATATGTTTTTTTGCTTAGAAATTAAATGATCAACAAAACTTTTTCAAATCACCAATGAAATAAATTAAGTAGTGTTTGTCTCAGAAATTGTTGAGTATCTCCCTAAAAAGATTGCTTTTCTTGCATTTATTAAAAGCTTTAAAAAATTTCTCTTTTGTGAATGCTAGAATGAATGGGAAAGATAAGTCTACTATTTTGTATCACTTAATTCATCCGATAAATCCAAAGTAATTGCAATCAGTTTGTTAACTCTGAGTTAAGAGATAGAAGCAGCATTGTAAAATTTCCAGGTAGCAGCTTTTCTTCTTAATTTTAAGTGAAATATTGTAAATTTCTTCTTTCTCTTTGTTCTTCTCCCCCTAGTTTGTTAAAATGTTTGTTCGAATTAGGTTTTAATCTTCCTCAGGTGACTTTTTTGGAAAGGATGATTATTCTAAGATTTCAGTAATCAGGAAAGGAGTCACTAAGAGAGGACAGAATTGGCAGAAAGCATCCAGACCCCTTCCTTCTGCCTGCCTTCTTCAGGAACTCTCATGATTTCTCTCCATATTGCATGCCACGGGCATCTGTAAGATTTGAGGACTCCGTGTCACTTGTATCCTCCATGTGTAAACAGAATTAGTAGCATCTGGACCTTCTCTTCAAACTCTTCTGCCTGCAATTAATGTGAATACATTCAGTTCTTGGATAAAGGAGAAAGAACCGCAGGTCCAAGCCATTTGATAAAGTAGACAAAAGAAACAAAGGGTGGTAATCCATATTTAGTTTGGATTGGAAAACTTGATTTGGTTAGTTGGGGGAAAATTGGGGTAATTTTTCTGATTGAAGCTTTCCAAAACTTAATCTTCTGGTACATTTTCTCTGTTTTTTTTTTTTTTTTGCTTCTCATCATAGTCTATTATCTCCTCATCTAGATAATCTTTGTCTGGTTTAATTTCTGGGCCTCCCCTGTTTTCAGTGATTTCAGCTACTTCTAATTTTTTAAAGTGTAGTTGGTTTACAATGTTGTGTTAATTTCTGGTGTGTAGCATAGTGATTCAGTTATACGTGTATATGTATTCCTTTTCATATTATTTTTCATTACAGGCTATTACAAGATATTCAAATAGTTCCTTCTGCTATACATTATGACCTTGTTGTTTATCTATTTTATATATAGTAGTATCTGCAAATCCTGAATTCCCAATTTATCCCTCCCCCTCCTCTTTGCTCTCTGGTAACCATAAATTTATTTTCTATGTCTGTGAATCTGTTTCTATTTTGTAAATAAGTTCACTTGTCATTTTTTTAGATTCCACATATAAGTGATATCATATGGTATTTGTCTTTGTCTGACTTCACTTAGTATGATCATCTCTAGGTCCATCTATGTTACTACAAATGGCATTATTTCATTCTTTTTTTATGATTAATATTTCCTTGTATATCTGTATCATTACACCTTTATCCATTAATCTGTCGATGGACACTTAGGTTACTTCTGTGTCTTGGGTATTGTAAATAGTGCTGCTGTGAACATTGGTTTTCATGTATCTTTTTGAAGTAGAGTTTTCATCTTTTCCTAATATATGCCCAGGAGTGGGATTGCTGGATTCTATGGTAACTCTGTTTTTTAGTTTTTTAAGGAAACTCCATACCAATTTACATTCCCACCAACAGTGTAGGAGGATTCTCTTTTCACACACCCTCTCCAGCATTTATTGTTTGTAGACTTTCTGAAGATGGTCATCCTGACCCTTGTGAAGTGATACCTCATTGTAGTTTTGGTTTGCATTTTTCTAATGTTTAGCGATGTTGAGCATCTTTTAATGTGCCTGTTGGCCATGTGTGTGTCTTTCTTGGAGAAATGTCTGTTTAGGTCTTATGCCCATTTTTCTTATTGGGTTGTTTGTTTTTTTCATATTGAACTATATGGGCTGTTTGTATGTTTTGGAAATTAATCCATTGTTGGTCACATCATTTGCAGATATTTTCTGCCATTCTACAGGTTGTCCTTCATTTTGCTTATGGTTTCCTTTGCTGTGTAAAAGCTTTAAGTTTAAATAGGTCTCATTTGTTTATTTTTGCTTTGTTTCCATTGTTCTAGGGACTGGATCCAAAAAAATACTGCTGTGATTTATGTCAAAGAGTGTTCTGCCTGTGTTTTCCTCTAGCTGTTTTATAGTATCTGGCCTTACATTTAGGTCTTCAATCTATTTTGAGTTTATTTTTGTATATGGTGTTGGAGATTGTTCTGATTTCATTCTTTTACATGTGGCTGTCCAGTTTTCCTAGCACTGCTTATTGAAGAGACTGTCTTTTCTCCACTCTATATTCTTGCCACCTCTGTCATAGATTAATTGACCATAAATGAGTGGATTTATTCCTGGGGTTGTTATTCCTGTTCCACTGATCCATGTGTCTGTTTTAGTGCCAGTACCATACTGTTTTGATTACTGTAGCTTCAATTAGTTTTAAAATCTTTCCTCAGATCTATGTCATTCTAAAATATTCAGTATATGCCTTTTCCTTTTGAGATATGAGTAGAGACAAGAAACTTTGAATTTTAGATAATCATAGGATGTGAGACTGAAAATAAAAGATCTTTATTTTTAATACTTAAATTATAGAAGTAATAAACTGACCATCATCTACACGTTCAAATAGTGAAAATGTAAGGAAGTTCTATTTTGTCTATATTCTTAGCTATTGTTGACATTTTAGAGTAAGCAAAGAGTAGCCTTATTTATCCCTTGGGGCCAAAGGCAAAGCATAATAATTAGAGATAATGAGGATAGTGGTGTAGTTTATAACTTTTCCCAGCTTCCCAGAAGGTAAAATCTTTTATTTGACATTGTCTTAAAAATAATAGAGCTTTCAAAAGTGTGTGTAAATGGCCTGGTATAAATCAGTGTTCTCTTTGTTCAGCGATAGGTTAAAAATTATACATTTCCAATGAAAATTATCAAGAAATTTTGATTTGAAATTCAATGTTGAAAATATCAAATCAAATATTCAAAAAAGTAAGTGATGGCATTTGATATGGGCAATTGATCATGTTATTTTAATAGTGCCCCCTTCTACCTGACTGATACTCTACCAAATGTCAGTATGTATGGTTCTGTACATGTGATTAATAAAAAAATTTCAGTTTAATAAAAATAGGTTGAAGGATATAGAATATATATGAAATTTATCATTGAATATATATATTCACAGTGTAGAGGGCATGGTCAGTTTATTACTTGAGTGATTATGCATTTAAGAGTTTTCTCTATTTCCTCATGATGTTGAAAATCACAGATTAAGCTAAATGAAATGGCACATTTTAATTTATGAGTTCCCAGTTGATTTCTATAAATGAATGAAAATTCAGAAGGCAATCATTGGAATAATGAGGAACCAAGTTTTGCAGAATCTGGTAACCATTACCAATGTTTCCTCAATTTAATAGTAAGACTAGCTGGTCATGAAATTCATATAAGATGCCTTCAGAATATAAAAAAGTCTGTTTTAATAAAAAGGACTTATAAATTTCATTGATATTGAAGAGATGATCAGGACCAATTTGTAAAGGGTTAAAATAAGTTCACTGTTAAAAATTGAATTTGATTTTAGTAAAATACTGTACTAATATATCACTGCTGGAAAAAATATGAAACTGAGTGGCATGGCAGCAAAGTTTAAGGTCAGCCAGACAGAGTTTTTGATATACATTGTCAGCATATCTTTTGGACATTGTGATAATGAGGATTAATGATGAAGAGTTAGAACTCTGAAACACTTTCAATACTGTCAGTTCTTCACCAGCTACTAAATGTGCAGGTTTAAAATAACAGCAAAATCTTCCAAGTATTTTTTAAGTAAAAGGAAGGATTAACAATAGAAATGCTGTGTGTTTTATTAAAAAGCACATTGAACTATATGTCCTGCTTTACCAGTTGTGACAGGAATTTCTAGAGATGCCTCATAAGTTGGAAGTTGTATCTAATGATTCTTTAAACATGCATATGATAGTGAGTGGAACATTTGTTGGTAATGATTTTCTAACTTGAATGTCTCCTTGAAATTTCTTCACTGTTTCCCACTTGTTAGACGAATTCTTTCTAAAGACCTTTAATGTCAAAACTGTAGAACTGTGGTTTTAACCTTTTATGCATTATGACCTTATGAAAATCAGTTAAAAATTATAGATCTCTCCTTAAGAAGTTCACTTAACCATATGTAAAAAAAAAAAAAAAGAAAACATTTGGGATTTAATGAATTGTATTCTACTGAAAACTCACATTTTTCACAATCAATATCTAGTGAAATACAATATCTAGTGAAACTTTGTTCTCTGTTAAAAAAAATTGTTTCTTTTATTCTTCCCAAGCAAAAAATTAATGGCAAAAAATAAGAAAAACAAATAAATATAAATTCTGCAGATAGAATAACGTAAAATTTATTTTTGCTTCTTGGTAATGTTCAGTAAGAAAATTGTTGAGTTTTGGCTTGAATTGAAAAGTTATCTTTGACATGGTAAAGTGCATGTTATTTTTGACAGCCAGATGATTTGAGGTTTTTAATTTGAATGGCACCAAGCACAGTACCTAAAACATGAGAGTTGCAAAAGAAATATTTGCAGAATGATTAATCAGTGAGTGTTAAAGACCCTGACACTGTTACACAACTGAATTTATCATCTGGTGCCGTTACAGATACACAGAATCATATATGCAGGACAGCATTGATCCAGGACTTTTTCCACTTTACAGGATTCTTGAGAAGCAATGAAACATGGAACCCCAAAATACTTTAAGTAACAAAAAAAAAATATGGTTTAACTGTGATGTTTCGGATAATCATACTCTCTGACTTTCTAAGGTACATAGTAGAAAATAGAATCAGATTTTCATAGTAACCTTGTGCAAAGAATCTGGCCCAGATGATGTGGGAAGCACCATGGGAGGCAAAAAAATTGTTGCTCCTTCAAAGCAATATTATTTAAATATCTATTCAGTATCTGATCTGTGCGCATAAGGAGAGATTGATTTTCTTTTAGTGAAATTTGTCTAAATCTTTGTCTTCAAAATAGAACATAACTTACATGTAGTTTTCCTAACTAGGCAAGTTCTTGGGAAACATTAAACCCTTTAAAATCTGGGTAATGAAAGTCACTTATTCCCAGCAGTCAGTGTTGTGGCATGCGTTATGACAGTTCCAAATTTCTGCTGACTCTGGAGATCTAGCTCATGAGATTAGGCTCAGTATTGGAGGCAAGGGGGATATGCCATGTACCTTGAATCTGTGTATTACAGAAACATCAACAAAGGCAGTCCCAAGGAGTGCTTTCTGCTTAAAAGCGTAACATCAGCAGAAATGGGACCATTTTCTGTTTCACCAATGAGTTGAGGAATTACATGGGAAACCTGAATAATTGGTAGCGGCATCTTACTTTATTTTAGTGTTGTTTTTGTTCCCCTTAGAAATTGAAATAGAGACGTCTGTGGCAGCTGTCACTTTTGCCCTGTCTCTTCATCTGCATGCACAGGTAGCTTGGGTCAAGGAGAAAGTAGAATTTTGCAGGACGTTTGTGTTGATTTCACATGTGGTCTTCTTTACTCAAGTCAACAAGGCCATCTTCATCAGAGTCTGCACGTATGATTTTAAGCTCTGAGCAGTTTGTCTGCCAGAGTTCAGTGTTTCTAAGTATCTGCGGATTCCCTCTGTAGAGAAATTGACAAGGCTAAGCTAACTTTGACTCCATCTTGCAGGGACAATTCTCTAACATTGGAAAGTTCAGAGATTTCCTCCAGCAATTTCCTTCTATAGAGGGAGAAGCTTGGTAGAAAAAATAGATGATTTTTTAAAACATCCACTATCAGACTCTACAGAGTTCGGTGGAAAGATTTACTTCATGAATAATACCAAAACTATATAGAAAAGGGGTTAAACTCTGAAAGAGCTCTTTCTTGTCGAGTGTTTCTGCCACTGGAATTTTACTTTTTCTTTTAAACAAGAGAAGCATCTTTCAGGAGGCTAATCATAAAGATGAAGAAGTACTCCAGTGAGTCAGTGTGTGTCAGCGGAGTAGAGAAGGGCTTTATAGTCTGTTCCCGTTGCTCATCCAAAGCTCTTAAAAGGCCTTGCCTTCAGGGCTGATGCCACTTTTGTCATGAATAAGAGGACTTTATTGATTGATGACTGAGAGCTAGAATTTCTGGTTAAGTGAGCAAAGGTGAAAGGTTGTGGAGTTTATTCCTATGAGTATCAAGGCATGGTAGGTTGCCGAGTATGGAAAATGCTTCACCCATGTGTATCAAGAATAGCAGTATTTCTCTTGTGGTCAGAGTTTTGCTTAGCATCTTAGTGTCTTCCCATAGGGGCTCCTCGAGAGCCTTCTTTGGTATCAGAGGGCACTGAAAACATGTAGCCCAGGAGCTGCTGGCACCAGGGCCAGGAGTCGCTGCAGCAAAGGTTTTTTATTTTTTAAAAGGAGTTTTTGAGATCCAGACGTTATTTGATGAGGCATTTCTTCAATTTTTTTCTTTCCTAAGCAGTCCTTTTAAGAAAATGTAGTGTTTTCAAGTTATGTCCCTTCAATCATCCATATACATCTTCTTTAGTTAACAGCAAGGTTACGAAAACATTGGTGCTAAAAGACAAGAATTTTTTATGGGAGGAAAGTCTAGGTTTTTAGTGAATTCTTATCCTTTTCAATTCAAATACACTGCTCACAGAAACAGTTTTTACTTTCCATTGTATTTTCAGGACTGACAGATGTAAAGAGTTCCTTCAGATTTATCTTGTTCTCACTTCCTTGGAAGGGCTTTGCAACATAAGAAGTAGCGTCCCCTTAATTTCTTTTCTTTTCCAGTGATGAAAGTCAAACCCAAGGATGCATGTGCTCTCTGGTGCTCAGTATCTGCGATTTTCCTGTTAGGCTAGGACTCATAGAAACAGGGAGAGAGGACCATCATCGTGGTGTGAATGTTTATTTTCTTTACTTTCTATCCTCTCATTTATTAATTGTTAATTCAGCCAATGTTTTAAAGCATTTACTTTATGCTAAGAGATGTTCTAATCCCAGGTACCTCTGCAGTCAGACAGACATGGTCCCTTGTCCCTGAGGTAGGAGATAAAAAGGAATGAATAAGCCATATGACCGCAAATTCTGTACAAGCCGTGATGTGGCCACACTGACCTAGCCTGGCACACAGCCCAGTCTTAGAGGAGTCAGGAGAGACTTCTTGGAGAAGTGACATCTCATTTGTGTTCTGAATTATCTCAAAGGGTTAAACAGGTCAGGAAGAGAGGAGACAGTATATCTGGTAGAGGAAATAACATAGGTGAGGCCCAGAGACAAGGGCAGGCAGGAGGTGTTTTGGTGAAGTGAAGCAGTGCAGCCCTCTGATGTGGGGAACTAAAGTGGGGCTATGTGAAGAGGTCTGTGGGAACATACCCTGCCCGCTGAGTGAGCCATCGTAGCCATCGTGAGTTGTCTGGATTTTATCTGTCAGCAGTGGTAAGCTATTGAATGTTAAAAACATAGGTAGCACATGTTGGACTTGCATCTGAAGATGTGTATCATAGCCGTTCAAGATATAGATGCTAGAGACAAGGAGCCTGGGTTCCCTCTTAGTAACTTCAGGGTCAACTAGCAGAGGGGCTGGAGGGAGGGACAAAGGAGAGGAGAGAGCAGGAGACTACAGCTTTGTGTTGTAGGTAAACTTGACTTTCTCCTGTGTTCCTGGATTTGGGGCTGACCACAGCTGGCTGTAAACTCCATGGAGAGGTTTAGAGCATCCTCTCAAGTGGGAAGAAACAGAACATACTTCCTGCTCTCCAAACTTCTTACCAGAGAACAGGAGGGATTGTATCCATCTAATTTTATGGGGACTGGTCATCTGGGCCCTGTTACAAGTTTTGTTTTCACTGTACTTTGAGTTATCTATGAATTTCTTATTTATCCATTATCTTCTGTTAAGTGAAGAGTTCATTTTATGTAAGTACTTTGGTAAACTTAAAAAAAAATGGTCCAGGTGCTATGTTAAGACCTTAAATAAGGAAATCAGAAATGACTGGCTTGTTCTGAGGCAGGTCCGCAGTGTAGATTCCATTATGTCCCTGGAGATAAATTTTCCAGTAATTGATGATGGAATAATAAGCTAGATATTATCACAGAATCACTTAAAAAATAAACCTCATTTTCCCTCAGTAATGTCTGTAGACATGTTTGTAATAAACTGAACAATTTCAAATGCTTGCTGCAATTTCTTAGCTTTTTGATTCAAATGCTTGCTAAAATTTCTTAGGTCTTTTGATTCTTGTGCCAGTGTTGCACCATTATTATTCTTGAGACTCATGCTAGTTATGTTAATCATAAAAATTGCTAACATTTATGAGCACTTCCAATATGCCAAAGATTATATAAAAAGCATATGTATTCTTTCTGATTCAGTGATACAGACCTCCATGAAAGAATGATGATGTAAGTCCTGGTCTGAATCTGAAATCCTGAGAACCAGGAGCTTTGACGTCCCAGAGCAGGAGAAACCTAGTATCTCATCTCAACCAGAAGGAGTAGACTTGTCCCTCCACCACCTTTTTGTTTTATTCAGACCCACAACAAACTGGATGATGCCCATCCACACTGGGGAGGGACTTCAAATTTACTCAGTACACAGTTTCAAATGCTGTGGTTTCTTCCTGAAATACCTTCACAGACACACCCAGAAATAATGTTTTACCAGCTAACTGGGCATCTTTTAGTCCAGTAAAGTTGAAACATAAAATTAACACATAATCACATTATCTGACCTGTCTGTCTCCCAATCTGCTTGGACCCAGAATGGTTATTCTGCAGAAACCCCAAACTCCACAGCAACAGGGATTGGTAGATGTCTTCAGGGAAAACGGTATCATTTACTCTGGAGCTCAGTGATCCCTTTTGAAGATTTTTTTCATTTTGATTGTAGCCTTTTATAGTTTTTCTCAACAGCCAACTAGGCTTTAAAACGTATTATGAATGTATTTTCCCTGTGTGTTCTATATCAACAGGTTCTCTGCATATTTTTTTCTACCAAATTGCTGGAAGATGAAATTCCTAAGAATTTCTTTAGAGACTTATTATTGCAAATAAGAAAATGTACACGTGTGAGGAAGACTTTATACACATTAAACTGCTATGCAAATGTTTAGTATTATAATTTTGTATCTTTGCAGAGCCTGCTAGAAGTGATTGGTATGGTAGATACATAATGTGTACTTGCTAAGTCAGTGGTCAAATTGGAGATCTGTTTTTTTTTGTTGTTTTTTTTTTGTTTTGCTATAGTTACACATTCCTCCATTCAAATAACATAATTTATTGAATATCTATTATATTCCATACACAATATGATTTTGAATTGTACATTTATCATGACATATTGAGTGTACCTCCATTTCTGTATGATTTAAATCAAAATTTATATTGAGTTAGTTGTTTCTGGTTACTTTGTAGCCATCCTATTAATTGTTTTAGTAACTAAAGAAATCACTTATTAAATCCTGTACATCTTTGCCTTTTGTTTATAATTCTTTCATCATAAAACTCCATATCCTCTTTTCTGTTCCTGTTTACCAGAAGTTATTTTAAAGAGAGTTTATTTGAAACCTAAACATGACCAGAAGAGGATTATTTATACTTAAGTAGTAACACAACAGTTCTTTAAGCAATTAATGGCATGGTTTTCTATAAAGTTTTTACTACTTTGTTAACCTCAGTTTGTTTCATTTTTAAAAGATGATTTACAAAGGCAATGTAAAATTTTTTTTGTCAAACAAATTATGACTTTATTTTTCCGTATAATATATATGCCAAATTTCATGTAAATCTGAAACTCAAACCATAGTGATTTTTTTTGTAGTGAAAAAGCTAATAAATCAGCCATGTTGTGGTATGAAGCTATGTCAAGCTTCCCATGGTAATGTAGTGATTATGACAAAAAGATTTAAAGAATCTGAGTCAGTGAGTCCAGTGAGTCCTCTCCTGGATGATTGTTAAGAGGGTAGAGATTTACTGTTGACCTCCACGTTCAAGTCATTCAGCCACCACCAATGACTTTATCCAAGTGCACTGAAAGTGAATAAAAGCCGTATCACAAAAGATAATTCTTTGAATTAAAGATTGATGTGACAGCCACTCTACTACAAATAAAAAGTAAATGTTTCTTTGAGAAGATTCTAGTCTATGGAGCCTGAAAGATGGAGGGTATCAGACCTCAGGTCACAGTGACGCACAAGCTCTGGGAAGAGTGAGGCCACTGAGAATCACAGTCCTGCTTACAGATAACAGTTCGGCTGCAGAGATCGTTGCAATTGGCCTACATGGCTGTCTTTCCATTTTTTTTGACTCCAGGCCTGATCATTATTTGCCCTGGCCATATTTCCATTAAGCCACGCTGCCCAAAAGGCAGTGGCAGAGTCAATCTATATTAATGACTGTCAAAAATAACCTTTCTTGCTATAGTTCAATATCTTTCTTTCTTTGGTGTTAATTATTAATTTTTTTTTTTTTTTGCCACCAGTTCAACCCACTTCAAGTAATTCTTCCCCATATCCAAGATTCAGTAATCTCTTTGAGACACTCTAATCACATCAATCAAAAGCCTTTAACGGTGCTTAGATAGTATTATTTCAAATGCCCCAGCTGGATATTAAAGATCTTCTGTAGTCTTGTTCCTCAGCCTCTTCTGACCTCCAGCACATCCCTCCATGTACCCAGTGTTCCTACTGAGTATGTTGCTTGCTTTCCTGGCACATACCCTGCACATTTCTGTTACCTGCGGTGTGAGGAACTCCTGTTCATTTAAAAATATCTACTTACGTCGAACTATTTAATAAAAACCAAGGTCTCTTCAATGAAAATCCAATCAGGAGACATTCATTCTCTGTCTGTACAGCTAGTCACAGACACTGCTTTCTTTGCTCTAGAATAATACGTTCACATTCTTTTTTAAATCACTAAGACATTGAATAAGCTCGCTGTTATGTATTATTGTGAATCATGTTAATGCAAGTGTCAGGCCAAAGAAAATGGACACATAAATAAATGGCTGAAAATGAATAAGTAAAACTTATGCATATTTTGATGGTTTTACTTACATACACATTTACTGGTCCTTATGAAGGAGAAGGAAGTAAAGACTTTTCTGGAGGAGAACTGGCTTCTAAAGACACAGTGCTTCTGTTTATAATAGTTTACAGCCTTTGGTCTCTAGTCTATTCCTGATTGCATTTCTATAAACAGCTAAAATTAAAACATGTCAATCAAAAGAATAAAGGGACAGGCAAAGGAGGACCTTGTATAGTTTGAAAAGATTTGAGATTTTATCCTGTAGTCTGTGGAGGCCAATGGAAAGCTTAAAGCAAGACTTAAAATCATTGTTTCTGTTCAGATGAAGAACTGGTTCAGTGGTGAAGGAGATGGATTAGAGATAGACTTGGAGTGTGGATGCTTATTCGTCCATAAGTAAATGATCTGATGTGGATAAAGGAAATGGCAGAGCAAACATAGAATGGGGGAGGTGGTTTAGTGCCAGTTAGGAAGTAAAACTGATGGGACCAGTTTATCAATTGATTGAAAGCGATGAGATATGGGGAATTTTGTTAACTGAATCTTCTAGGTTGGGCGACTGGGTGTTTGGAGATGCCACCAAATTAGACAGACATGTTGATCACACACTATGTGTGGGGTACTGTCTAACACATGAGGGGTGGTTACAATAAACAAGGCCTGTCCTGAAGTGTAGCTTACAGTCCAGTGGAGGGATGTCCAGCTGTGGCATAAGACAGGACATGAAAAGCCAGAGGCTAGGGTGTGTTTGTCCTGTTCACCGTTACGATTTGACACTTAATAGGTGCTCAGTAAATATTTGTTGGCTGACCTCAGCCTGGGAGGGAGGAAGGAGTGAAAGATCAAGCCCTCTGCATTTGTCTTGCTCTGTAGGTGATTTTCTCTGTTAGAGACCTCTTGACACGAAACACAGTTTTGAGACAATGCCTCACTTTTTACAGAGCATCTGTTAGATGGTGGGCTTTATATATAAGTCCAGCAGTTCTTTTCAACTGCTTTATTGCCTGTTTCATGATTGACTTGAAGGCTTCTTTATAGGTTTTCTTTAGACAAGCGAGCTCTGTAACACAAAAGCTGCCCTCAAGCATAAAGCAAACTCTTGATTTAATAATAAATCCTGAATTATCAGTGTTTCTAGTCTCTAAATGCCAGTGGATCTTTTGAAGTTTCTTGCCCCTCTTCTTCTAAGAATCACAGAAAGATCAAAGCCGCTTCTATCTGTGCGTGCGCCCGCGCATGTGCGCGCGCACACACACACACACAGAGGAACACACGCACGCACACAAATACACACAAACCTGTGAGGGAGCAGATTCTCGGTTGGTTGGAAGATTAAAAAAAAAAAAAAAGAAGAGGTGCTTTATTTCTTTCTTGGAGTAAATGTCCAGTCAAAGAAAAGAAAACCCATAGACAGTAAGAATTAGGAAATATGTCTCAAAGTTGGAAAATTTACTCCAGTAAAATGTCCTTTTAAAAATAGGAGTCTTATAAGGGCTGCATTTAATAAAGCACATTAGCTTTCTTCCGTAAATTGGTTTATCACTTTCTTTTTCTTGAAAGTTTTAATGCTTCTAGCATTCTAAACTAAAATAAATCCTTTACTAATCCAGGCTAGGGTCTATATCTATAGATATGTATACATTTATGGATCTGCCGTTACTATTGATTAAATAGTCCAGTAAATCCCTTGTGAAGCAATGGAAAAACACTGAAAAAATTGTATTCACTGCTTAGACAAATGAGATTCAACCACAAGTGTATGAAAAAAATGGACACTCAAGTAGGGTAATAATAGTGTTTTAATTGCTTGGCTAATAAACGTTTCCATTTCCTTAAAACTAAAGAATTGCTGCTTCACTTAAATGTCACATTTCTGATGCTTACTAAGGATTATATACTTTTAGAAGAAAAAAATTCTTAAAATATAGACATGGGCAATGCCCCACTTTTTCTTTGTTTACTATTTCTAAATCTCAGAGAGAGAGTAGACTGGCTGAAAGTTGCATTATGACATATTCTTATAGGGATTTGGTATATAGCAAGTGTGTAATGCTAAGAATAAATGACAACACAGGTCAAAGTGCCTGTTTTATCTACTTGGTACTGACTCTTCCTCAGCTTCCTTCTAAATGGTCTCAGCTGTACAGCAGTATTGTACGCTCCTGATTAGAAATCTTCCTATTATAATAAACTGATACTAAATGTAAAGAATAATTGAATTTTGAAACAACTGGACTTAATGGGATGATTACAAAGGGAAATGACATTAGTTATTTCTTTTACTTTTATTTTCTTTTAGCTGCCTGCAGAATATGAAGTATAGGTAAACTTTTAATGTGGTGAATGTACCTAAGGTTTAGAATTCTACCAATGATAACTCTGAAATATATTGCTATAATGGAACCTATTGATTGAGCACCCAAACAGGATTGAACGTCATAGTTCTTGGCTGGGACTAAAATCTGTGTGTGTGTGTGTGTGTGTGTGTGTACTTTAATAATCTCTTAGGAAATGAATGAGTACAGCCAGTTGCAAAGCAACTGTATTAGGCCATGTATCTGTTTCTCAGGTTGTATTCTGTTTGTCACAGAATCTATGAAAAAAGTATTTATTTAGTGTGACATTTTGCAAAAAGTATTTGACTTCAGATTCATCTGTGCATGTGAAACTCCCAGATATTCATACTTAGTTTTCAGCACTGACAACTCATTGTTAAATGCTGGCCTATTCGTGTTTCCAGGCTGCGGGAGATGGTCCATAAATGAAAGAAAAATTGTTTCCCCTTAGTATGAAGCCTGGTGATTAAGAGCAGTCTCTGGAAACAGACGACCTCGCTTCAGCTGCTCTAGCATTTGCTAGCTGTGTGACCTCTTACAAATTCTGTACCTTCTTGTCTTGGTGTTCTGTTCCTGAAGTTAGGATAGCAAATATAATGACATCCTAGGATTGTTGTACGGCTCAAATGAGTTAATACATAACAAAGCACTTAGAGCAGTGACTTGCACACTGTATGCACGTAGAAGCTCCTGCTCTTGTTACCATCAGTAGCAGTGGTAGTGTGGTATCACCTTTGTCATTTAAGGACAGTAGCACAGAATTCCTGTTGATGACAATGTATTGTTGGAATCTCAACTTCTTTCTGAAATTTAGTTTTAAAAATGAAAAAAATACTTTATATTATTATTATTTCTTGCAAGTGTTCCACTGCATGACAATATCCTGGCTATTATACAGAAAAAGTGATTGAAAAGATTTAGTACTAGGTCTTAAAGAACTTGTAACCTGAACTAAGATCAATGTTCCATGCAGTCAGATTAAAATCTGCCACTGAAATTCATATACGCTGATAGATCTGTCAATAATACCAGCAAAACAATCTCTTAAATCTCTCACGTAGTCATAAAAAAACACTGCAGGCATTTCAATCCATTGTTTGGAGAAACCAAGATACCATATGCTCAGAAAAAAAAGTGTGATTCCAAGTCCTCCAATCAATACTATAAAAATGAAAAAACCAATACTATAAAAGGTAAAGGAGTCCAGAAGGGATGAGAGCTCATACTTAGGTGGAATGAACGAGGAAAGCTTCGTGGAGGGAGTGGCAATAGAGCTAGATCTTGAAGAACTTGTTTAATTTTGATAGCTCTAGAGGTGGGAGGCAGACAGGGTAAGGACAGAGGTGGAGACACTATGCATCTTAGAAGAAGGAAAGATGTAAACACACCGAGTGTTCTGGGAATATCGGCTGAGGTCTGGGGAGTAGTGGAAGCTATTCAGTTTTCTAGTCAAATCTCAGTGACCAATTGACTTACCAATTACTTGGTAAGATTGTGTCAGTTTTCCCCTAGTCTTTCCAAAATGTGTTTCATCTTTAAAAATTTCACAAAAATTGAACAAGAGGTTTTTACAGCCTATTAAAAGCAGAAAAATAAGAAACAGTCAGTGCTTAAAAAGGAATGACTAATATTTATATTCAAAGCATTTAAACTGACATGTTCTAATACTCAGTTAATGTAAGATGAATTTATCCATGAGTGCCTAATATGTATGAATAAATACTGGAGAACTAAAATTACGGTTAATAGCACTACAGAATTTTGAGACTAAGTTGAACTGTAGTCGAAAGTCTAGAGAGGAAAGGGCTAATTTGGCCAGAAATGATCCCCTTCTTTGATTGAGTTTTACAGGAATTCCCACAGGATGGAATCATCTGGAAGACATCATCCCGGAAATAGGTTACCCTAAAATAGTGATGTGAAGAATTATTACTGATCAAGTTACAGTGTCTACTTAGATGGTATCAGGAAAAAGCAGATTTAAAATAAAATGTAACCAATGAAAAAATGCTCTTTTCTGGGGGCATTGAGAGACTTCATGACTGTCCGGGTGAAATGAGGAAGGTAGTAACTAAATGGCAAGAATGAAGGGAAGAGGGGTGGGCACCCCAGGGTGAGAAAAGAGAACTGGAGAATAAGAACATGTCAGGCTGTCACCTGGTATCACTGAGGGGAGAAAATTCTAGGGCTCCAGTGAACCCCTGTAGCACTACTTTCTCTGGGCACTGCAAGGACAGAGAGCTTGGCAGGTAAAATGCTGGCTGGGTTCCAGCCTCTCAGCTGGGCATTTGTGCAGGGCACAACCTGTGCGGATGTGCATGGTTGCCCTGACAGGCTAACAGTAGTAGGTAGTAGCCGTCATAGGAATGACCTTATACTGTAAAGCAGTATTTCATCAGACCACTATATATATAGCTCACTGATAATATCCCTGAAGACTTTCCAACTCTTATATGTAGCACAATCATAGATTTTTCTCAGCAAACCTCTGATTAGTATCTCCTAAGAAACACAGTAGCTCTGAGCTTCTCAGGTACATGCCATAGAAAAGTTAAACAATGAGCAATCTAGCCAGCATAGTTTACATAATTTAGTAGTTTCCTCGCCTGCTTGGGACTCTGCCCATATCTGCTTTTCCTCTTTTATTTCACCATATATTAGTTATCCAACAATGGTTACTTGCTTGAAGAAAGACTTGAGGTTAAGATTGAGAAGTAAATATAAGTAGAACACTAAAAGCTTGAGAGAAGCGTTGAGCAAGCTGTCAGTTGGAACTTGAGTCAAAAAAGTAGTGTCAACCGTGGAGGAACGTGCTCTAGCCTACAAGAGCAGCAGTGCTTTCATTTTGTTTTGGTGTTTTTCTCCTTTTATTTTCCTTAGAATATGTATGGGTCAGAGGGTAGTTATGTCTCCTAATTTTATTTTTGTGTTTATAGACGTTACCGAGTCAGGGAAACTACCTGGCTTTGGACTTTATGTTGAGTTCTTCCTTTTTTAAAACATAGATTATTTTATAGACTGTGAAGTGTTTTATAAAGTTTTACTGAGCAAATCTTTTCACAGAGTTCAAATTATGCTAAAGAAATGTATATATAGTGCCTATAAGAGTAAATTTAAGTCGTTGTTATAACTTCTCAGAATGGGAGTGGCTTCATAAAAAACTGGACTATCATTGGTAGACATTACCCGAATTTCTTCTGTGAAAAGTACTTACAGAGGTCACATAGGTAGCTCTTGCCCTCAGAAAATTTTGAATTTATACTGTAAAAGATAGAGTATCTTACAAAGCACAAAAGAAGGTTGGTGTTCCAGCTGAACCTAACGCTCACACTGTTACTAGAGGAGTTTGAAGACAGGACTGAACTGTGGGACTGAGGATGGACTGTTTCTGCTACTCTGTGTCCTTTGTCTCAGGTTCTTTAAAAGCCCCAGGTAATCAGTAAGTAACTGCGTATGGGATTTAGGCATAAGAAACACAATTGCAGAAAATATCAATTCACTGTAACACAGGAAAAACTCAGGTACCAAGGAGTGTATTTATAAGTTCTTCCAGAGCAAGGACCTCACGTGACCCATAGTAGGCATTTTATAAAGGTTTGAACTGCTATGCAAACAGCACATTTTTAATGTACAGTGTTAATATACCCTATTTTAAGCTAGAACAGTTGGAAACTTAAGTGTCCTATGTTTCCAAGGCTGAGTTTAGTCTGTGGGGTCAAACAGTTTGGATTAGGTTTTCCTAGTTTACTTCAAAAAGTCTCCATTGAATTCACTGCACTTTGAGCTCCCTTTGCAGTTGTGAGTTAGAAATGTTTCCATAAGATCTATTAATTTTCTTCTATATTGGATTTAAGTCAGCAGCAAAATCTTCAAATCAAGACTATTTCCATTTATTTTATTCAACTTAAATGATTACTTCAGTTGCAGGCTTAAAATAAAAGTGAAGAGGAATGAAAGTATGTGTTAGAGTTCTCCAGTGAAACAAAACCCATAGGATAAATAGGATGTTTATACAATTATAATAGGATAATTGATCTATCTATCTGAAGTGAAAGAAGGAGAGGGAGTTTGGTTTGAATAACAGGCTCACATGATGACTCCAGGGGCTAGCAAGTCTGAAATCTGTAGAAATTCAAGTTAGAGCTGATTTTGCAATCTTCAGTTCAAATTTTCCAGGACAGGCCAGCAGGTCGGAAACTTAGAATTTCTGTGTTACTTTTTTGATGCAGAATTTCTTACCTTTGGGGGATCTCGGTCTTTGCTCTTAGGGCTTTCACCTGATTAGATGAGGCCCATCCATATCATGGAGAGTAATCTGCTTTACTTAAAGTCAACTGATTATACATTTTAATCACATCTAAAAAATACCTTCACAGCAATATCTAGACTGTTGTTTGACCAAAGAACTGGGCACTATAGCCTAGCCATGTTGACATAAAATTAATCATCACAGTCCACTGGTTGTCAGCTTGGCCTCCATACACATCTCCATAACCATGCTTAGTCTCCAAATAGAGACAATGACAAAGTAATACTTCTACTGAACATGATACACCTGTTCTAAATACAGTGAAAACTTACTTACCCTTTCCCCCCAAAAGGATGCAAAGCTGTTGGATGACGTTCTCCTTGATGTGGTGCTTAAAGTACTCTGATGTAAAGTTAACAATACTTAAGTACTATAATGTCAAGTTAATACATCTTATATGAAAAAGGGACAGGCGACAGAAGAAAACATACATTTTCTATGTGTGTGTGTGTGTTTGTGTGTTGTATGTATATACACAAACGTTAACAAAATAAGGGGAAAATACTCGTGATAATTATAGTCCTCATTTCTGCAACTGGTCTTGTAGTTATAGCTGGTATTTATAACCACCTTCCTCTGCTACCTATTCTGTATTCCCTTTGTTCTGAGTAAGCAGCTCAGCTGGTTGTGGTTCTTTAACTGGTGGGATGACCCCACCCCACCCCCCTTTCATTCCTGAAGGATCTGGGCCGTTCCAGCTCTGCTGGAATTGCGTTGTTTGAGTTTCCTTTTGACTTTCACCACAGGGCATACCGGTTGTCTTGGTCATTCAGGCTGCTATAACAAAATATCTTAGACTGGCTGCCTTATAAACAACAAACATTTATTTCTCACAGTTCTGGAGGCTAGGAAGTCCAAGATTATGGTGCCAGCAGATTTGGTGTCTGGTGAGGAATTGCTTCCTCATAGCTGGCACCTTCTAGCTGTGACCTCACATGGGGGAAGGAAGGGGTTAGGGAGCTCTGTGGGGTCTCTTCTATAAAGGCACCAATCCCATAAAAGGGACATAATCATGTCGCAAAGGACCCCCTCCTCATACTGTCATGTTGGGCATGAGGTGGTGGTGGGGGCACAGACATTCAGACCATAGCACCAGTTCTAGGAGACTGGGGGGCTGTTTCATGGCTGTGAACCTCCTTAAAGATGGATCAGTGCATGGAATGGTCAGACAGTGGCAGTGAAGTCAGGCACTGGCTCTCAAACTTTCAAAACATTGTAGGAAACTTTTGATTTCAATAATACTTACAGGCCAACTAGAGGGAAAATTATATATATGAGTTCCCTAATTTAGGTTTCAATTGTGATGCGGTAAAAACATTTCAGATGTATTATAAAGAGTATATGTTAACTTCTATAACTCTTCTATATTTAAAAAATTTATTTATGATCAAGTTGCAAAGACATAAAAGGATACATTGCATTCTCTGATTAAAATATCTAGTTGTTATACAGATCCAAAATAAGAATTGCAACTCTGCTCTAAAAATATCAGGAAATATAAGGCTGTTGTAGCTGAAGTGGTGTTTTGCATGCAGTAGAACCTACTCTAACAACAATCAAAAGAACTCTGAAGCAAGCTCTCATTTATTTAACATGCCTTTATGAGGAAATGGCGTTCCTAGGAGGGGATTGGCAGGGATGGGGTTTACTTAATCCAGATTTCCTTAGGAATGTGAATTGTGTCCTTGAAACAGAAGGAGAAGAAACCTATCGCTTGTTTTGATTCCCCATTTTGGGATGAGGAGTGCTCGTGGGGAAACAGGCCTCTCCTTAAGGAAAAGAACTGAGAGCACAGGAGAGGTACTAAGCGCCATGCTCGGGAGCAAACCCACGGGGATGGAATCCATCAGAATGCCCATCTGCCTGCCGGGAAGAAAATGACGACTGTAGATGTTTTTAGGACTTGCAGTTACTGTTAAAAATATGTAAATTTTTTTTAAAAAGTATAATTCTGCAACATTTTTAGTGTTTCCATATTTCTTATTTTTGTATGCCAACTATCTTATTTTCTAACAGCAGCAGAATCCTTAGTCAAGTCCATGCATTTCATTTTATTTTATTTTTTGTTTTTTGAAGTGAAAGATAAGCTGAAAAAACTTACTTCTGTAATGCCACTTGAGGAGCACAGTATCCTAAGGGAGCATGTTGGTGGTAACAGCTCTCAGGAAGAGAAAGAAACGGTCTGTGTGTCATGGAGAATGCTATTTAGGATTGTTTTCAAATCATAGAGATCACATAGGCTAATGATTTTCTAAGATCCAGAGTATCTCATTTTATCAAATAACTGTATCAGCTAACACTATAAGCAAATTTGGGTCACGTGGTTCTGATATTCCAACCATGAAACAATGTCATTAGATCCTTTGCGGTAGCCACTTAGAGAAAACCTACAGTTTATTAGCAAGATACTTGAATTAGATGACAAGACTTCCTGGTGACAGCTTTTCTTGTGCATTCAGAATACTTAAATTTATACCAAGTATAACTACACGAACACTTCTGTATCTCCGAGTATTATTGTCTTTTTGTTGGTAGGGTTACATACAACCGTGGATAATCATCCCACATACATGTGATAAAAAATACCTAAAATGTATTCAGAGTGCTTAACTTGCCAGTAAGGATTAATTTGATTGTGATCATTACCTGTTGAAGCATTATGGCAAAATCTAAATTGATTTCTGATAGTTTATGAGCCATTTAAAATAATTGTCCACAGCAAACAGTATATAAATTAGTTAATAAAAGTAGTCTGTCTCTTCAAAGGACGTCAGACATCCAACATCCATCCAAATTAAATTTAAATTTAATCTGGATTGTGGAGAACCTGCAAATGACCCTGTTAATTTATCAAATAAGCCTGACCTGATCAATACATAGTCAATAAAAAACTTTCTAAGAGAAGCCATGGTAAATGTGAGTGGAGACAGAAAATTTTAGGGCACATGTTATATTTGAAAAAGTTATGAGGAGTCATAAAAATTGCCCAGTAACCCCTTTATTTGTAGTGCAGTTGTCTTGCCCACTGTGGAGCTGCATTAGTGTTTGGGGTCAAAGTTACATACGGGAAGTGAAAGGGAAATATTTCCATGTCTGTTTTTCAGTACACATAGTTGAGGAATAGTCACAGTAGAGGCACAGAAGTGGGTATTTTAAATCCTTGATTCATTCATTCATTCATTCACGCATTCACTTTTTTGTACCCTGCATCCCCTCTTAGGCCCCGTTTATCACCACTTTACACTGTGCTTCACAGGCCAAGAAATTTCTGCAAACTGTATCCATAAATTTTGTCAATGGGCTTGCATGAAAATTAACAAGTGGTCTTAAAAGGCTACAATGCTAAAAACAAAGTAAAATGAAAACTCACAGGCTATGCTGTGAAAATGAAATGCATCCTTGCTTCTGATTCTGTTACCTTTCCTGCTGACTTCACTTCTATCCCACTTTCTGTTTCTCCCCTCAGGTTATGCCGCCTCGCAACCTCCATGGCCTGTTTTAACACAACACATCCAATTGCATGTTGGTATTATTAGGACTTTTGAAGGACACAGAGAAATGAATGGAAATGCTTGTGCTGTGTATCAGAGTATATGATAGTTATTTAAGCTGGATATTACCCTTTTCGATATTTTTCTGAATGTTTTAATATACATTACTTTTTAAAAAATGAACTATGCCACTCTTCTGGAGTCCCTAAACATCTCTGCCTGACCTCTCACTCTGTTTGATCGCTGTCCACTTTCAACCAAAGATTTTGGACCAACGAGGCTCTTTTTATTCTTCGAATTCACCCATGCTCTTGCTCTTTCCTGATGAACGTGGAATCATCACAACAGAATGGGGCACAAACAGAGCTCTCCTGCCGTCTCTGAATTCCTTTATATGTTTGTCTCAGCTCAGAACATTTGCTGTTAAGGGCCCTCTCACGGGAAGGGAGGAGGTCTTTCAGGTAGCAAAATGAGGAAGAGCTTAGGTGTGGGAGTCAGGCTCCTGGGGTTTAAACATGGTGCGTCTGAATGTTGTGGCCTCGGTAATTCTGCAACCTTCCTACAACTTCTCTTTACACATTAAAGTTAGGAAAATAAAACTCAATGAGTTGTTACTGTGGACTTAATATCATCTCTTTTTCACTCTCAGAATGTTCTGGTTTGGGTGATAGATTATGTAGCCACACAGTTGATAAAGGCTGCAAGCTGTACAAGCAATGCGTGTTAATGGTACTTGTCAGTAACCTTTGCCAGAGCAGCTGTAAGATATAAAATGGCCTCGTTTGAGTTTCATGCCTTGTATTAAGTAGAAACTACCAGGAGGTTGTAGTAACTACCAGGAGGGTAAAGAGGAGCAAGGAAGAGATAAAACATGCAAATTAGAGAGTAATCCTCGGCATACTTCAGACATGATTGTGTTATTTTGCTGTCATGCAAACAGGCATGTCAGAAATCTGATTGTTTGTTCCATAACTCCTGTGTTTGGTTATCATTATAAGAAAACTTTTCTCTTTCCTGTCATTGCATTCATATTTATAGGCACTTGCTTCTTTTTAATTTGATTGGCATGTTACATTGTTTTTATAGAAATAGGAATACCAAAGATTCCATTTGCTTATCTACATTTTTCCTGCCACCTTACAAGTAGGTTGGATCATGGAGACCAGTTCTGGCCAGAAAATTCTGGGAGGAATGGTCTGTATCTTGTCAAGGCTGAGGTTGTGTAAACACTTGCTGCCTTTCCAGCTAGTGGAAATCCCAGGGAGTAGGTCTCCACTGAGCTGTGTAGAGCAGACCCCCTGCCCATCTGCAGGGGATGTGTGCTGTGATGGGGAAACACCCGTTAGCATGTGAAGCCACAGAGAGTTGGAGGTTATTGGTTACGTCAACATTACCTAACCTGTCCTGACTAACACAAACTGGTAGCAGGAGAGAGATGCTGCTGTAACAAACAAGCCAAAATCGTCATGTGCACGGCCCTGGGCTTGGTGGCTACTGAGGAAATGACTATAGAGCTAGAAAGGGAGCGATGATTCTTTCTTTCAATAAACCTTCTGATTTAGAATTATTTCAGATTTACAGTAGCAATCTGTTTTTGGAGGGGTGAAATATTTTATAAAACTGGAACCTGTGAAATTTGGGAAGCAGGCCTTGTACCATCCCTGACAGAGCTCTTTGGGGAAGAGGAGGGAAGGCAGAGCATCAGTAGTGTGCGTTGGTTGCTTTTGTGTTGTATTTCACAAGGTATTAGAAGAAAGAGGTGATTTCAGCATAGCAGTTGTCAATATGCAGCTTAATGAAAGGGAATGAGGCCATTTAAGCCTTTCATTGTTGAAAGAGTCCACTGCTTTGACATCCTGTTGTAAGAGGCTTGACAAAGCCTTCAGGACAACTTTTCAACTAATTAAAACGCTTAACAGAACAATTCAACTAAGTATTGGAGCCCAGAAAAAGCTTCTTCTTCCCACTTAAGCCCAGGGGACACACAGATACCACCGTTAAGTTTAGAGAAAGTGAGAGTTCCAGGGGTCAGAAAGCAAACAACTATTTTGTATATGAGAACTGTGTCTCAAGGAGAATGTTGGATACATTTGCTGGCACTTTGAGCTAACTCGAGTGAGTTGGAGAAGACACTATTAAGTTTTTGAAATTCTTACATTGCCAGAAAAACCACTGGACTAAAAGAGATGGGGCCATAAAGTGACCGTAGGACTTCTATCAGTTTTAGGCAACAAAAAAACTGAAAATACTAGTTGCTTCCGTTCCCCCTCCATTTCCACTCGTGTCATGACCGGTGAACTCTGAGGGGAAGCAAAGCATCCCTTCAAGGCTGAGATGATGAAAAGCTCACACACGACCCGCAGCCTCTCCTTCCCTGGCCTGGAACCTGAGCATGCCTCTGGTTGCAGGGAGCACCATCACCGGAGGAGAAGCCTCTGTCCTCTCTGTCTCTGAGTGGGGCGTGGAGCAGAATCCCCCGCCATCCTGCTGAAGCATGAGCTCTGAGTGAAACAGCAACCTTTCTTATGTTAGGTGCCTGCCTTTGAGAGTGCTTTGTTGCCAAGGCATAATCTAGTCTAACAAGTCATGCTGCATAAAGATGAAAATTCTGTACAAAGCAGACCTTTTTTAAAAAGGTCACTTTATTTTCCCTTCATATTTATGAGGACACTTCGTGTAGCTTATCCCTCCCATTCACCCATCTCCCTGTTCCGGGGGCGGGGTGGTGGGGGGAATAAGTATCTCAAGACCAACTGTGAAGAGGCAGACAGAGAGCCGTACCCGACCATAAAGGCTCTGCTTCCAGTGCAGCCAAACGTGGTAGAAGAGTTTGTTTTTCCTTCCCACATAATGGTGCATCGGAGGTTAGACACGCTCAGGAAAAGTCTACTGAGAATATCCTTCGGGAATTCCATAATGGGTGCTTGCTCTTTGTGCATCCCTTCTAATCAATGCGAAATAGTAGATTGTGGGTTCCACAAGCAAAAACACAGACATTTAATCACATGAATGCACACAGATCCAAAAGGAGAATTAATTATTAATGGTGCTGTGGTTAGGCTCAACTTCAATTAATAAATAATTTAGAATGCTGTAGACAGGAAACCACATTATAATAAAAAAAAAAAAAGGTAGAGTCTTAACAGAAACCTCCAAATCAAAACTTGAGGTCATTTCTCAACACTGATAATTCCTAATAGTGTATCATTCCCCTTAGTCCACTCCTGTTTGCTCCTAACAGCACCCATGCACCAACATGAGGTCTTTATTAATATTCACAAAGTTCTTTTTATAAGTATATGATAGCTTATTGTAAAAGGGACATATTTCAAGATATAATCTGGCCTGATACAATGAAAATAGGTTCCACCCAAGCAGCTTTCACTAATACATAGAAAGGCAGCCAACAGCATGCAGCTATGCCTAGGCAGTGCCAAAGTCTTTCAGATCCCAAAACTACCTTAACACAAATTAACAGCCATCTTAAAAAGTGATGATCTGGCAGGTACCATTCTCACTCAATGGTCCATCTGCTGCTTGTGGCTAATGTGTGTGCCATTCTAGAATCTACGAGCATTTAGACTTCAATACAAAAAAGAGAAAACCATCATGAGATGTTGTTTTCTTTTGATAAGCACTTGGTAAACACTCATGGTCATTCAGCTTCAGAGTTAAAACTGCTTTGACAAGATGTAGACATAGGCAGAAATTAATTTGGGAAGTCCAGTTTGAGAATTGTTTTCGAGAATCTCTTGTCATCCTCTCTCTCCCCTCCCTTCCATGACAGTAATAGAAAAAGGGGGAAAATGAGCTCTAAGTTAGTTTTTAAGATTCTTTTGGCAGCAGTTACATTTCTAAAAACCAAGATACTTTCGGATGGCTTCACATTCAGTAAAGTGTGTGTGATGTTTTCTGTTACTCCCTGTGCAGCTGATTTTTGTAGTTCATGCCATTGTGGATAAAACTGTCTCTAGGCATAATTTAATTTTCATAATTTATTGTCTTTCAAAACCTAGAATTTATTCTTGGTGAAACAAAATATTAATCATGTGGACTGTCTGGAGCTTTTGTCTGAGATTATAGAATTAAAAAATAAAGATGTTGATATAATGCTCAATTTTGTGCTACTGGCTTATTTTCATTCTTATTTCACGTTAAAAGTAGTAGCTTTAAAAAAATTGCTCATACAAAGTTAACAAATATAATTCATATTTAGCTTTTTATTTGTTTTCTTCTTGGCCCATTAGACAGATTCAATAGTACTGATGCCTCAGAGATAATACTTGAAAATTTTGTAATACGCATTGAGTTCTTATTAGGTATTCTAGAATAAAAAGTGGGTTAAATTTTAAGAGACTGTACATCATTTGTGCATTAAGAACTGTAAGATAGGTAGTTAAAATTACTTTGTATTTGTATGTTTGCTAAAATAAAGAGAAGTGAGAAGAATTTTTAGAAGAATTAGTCTTCTAAGAAAAAAGATAGGCGTCCTCCTGCTGACATTTAGTCAGTGGCTGTCTAATATTTCAGTGCCAAAGTCTCATGGACGAAGGACTCTTTCAAATGATGGACTCCGAATGGTTCTTATCCTCGAGATTGGCAGTAGAGGACTTTGGGCTTAGGAGTCAGCATTTATAACCAGCAGCTCAGGTGATTGTAACATTCATGGTCCTTGTCCACATTATGTTTTACAGATAAAGACGAAGGCTGACAGAAGACAGAGATAAGCTGGATGGGAAGAAAGAAGCCTCCAGTGAGAAACCAGGTATAGTAAATAAAATTTAAAAATTCTCTTGGTAAAGAAAACCAAGGGAAAGCATGAAAAAAAAATAGATGGACTATCCAAGAAGTAGTAGTAACACACAGGAAGAAGCTGGTCTATCCAACCTACTCAGGGCAGAAGCAAAGTTACCAAGCATAAGGGAATGATGGGGAAGGAGGTAGCTTGATAGCCCTCATTTTATCGTAGTTTGGCTTTCTTTTAAATTTTGTATTAGCAATGATCTTTTTTAAATCATTGTGTTTTTAATGTATTCCTGTCCTCTCAACCCCCGCTGCCCTGACCCTTCCCTGCTTGTAGAAATAACTTTATTTTTCTCAACGGCTGTGCTTTGACACCATTTTCTTGTGTGAGGAAAGTTTAAGAAGTAAGAAACAATAAAAACATAAATGGGGAGAAATTATCTTCCTTGATTTGTGGATCCTCCTCTTGGGGCACATATAAATTTGGAGACAATTTTGAGGGATCCACAGACTCCTTAAGCCAATCCACTGGGTTTACTTATGTATTTTCTCCTAGAGTTTTAACCTAGCCCAGTTTAAGCTCCCTGGAAGAAGAGCTTGGATGTCCTTGGACTGTCGAGTTTCCCATAGAAACTACAGTTACACTTCTGTCACTTTCTGTTCTAAAAATGTTTTTATTGTCCAAGTGTCATCCAAAACATTCTGTTGCAGTTTTTCTACACGTACTTGTCTTTTCTCATTTTTCCTTCACCTTTTGATCCTCTTAAAATCTATTATTTTGGAAATTAGGTGGTTTTAACTATAGAGTTTCCCACAGTATGAGTGTTGCTGATTTGACACCTGTGACATGTGTCACATGTCTTCTGTATTTCCTGTAATTTGGGAGTTCAATCTAAACACTTGATTGAGTCCTTTTCCTTTCCTTTTTTTTTTTTTTTTTTTTTAAAGTAAGTTAACTTAATGGTGGTGTGGTGTGTTCCCTTACTAGGAGACTGTGTCTCTTTTGGGGTGTTAGTAACCACTGGTGTCTGACGCCTGCATCCATTAATTCATTGGGGATTGGAAATGATAATATTTTAATTCCATCACTTTGGCTTCATGGCTTCATTTGTCTCTTTCATAAACAGGTGTTTCTCTTCATATACTATTTTGTTATAAAATGTGTAGTTATTTTTTAAAAAGCAAAGATACATCTTTCAAGATAATTGAATCCCTATCATTCTCCAAGGTTAATTAATTTTTACTTGAAATTCAACACAAACTCAATAGACTTAAGTGTATTTGCTGTTTTAGTCTGATCCAATTAATATCCTTATTGGAGCTGAAATTATCTTAATTCTGTCAGAACTGCTTTTAGGTGGCTCCTAAGTTGTTTCAACATGACCTTAGTAAACTTTGGTGGCTTTCTTTATATCTGACATGAAAGATGGTTTTAGCTCATTTTCTGTATCACTTCCCTATTTCTATTTCATTGATTTTTATGCTTACTTTTGTTCTTTCCTTCCTTTAGATTAAATTTGCTTATCTTTTTCTAATTTCTTAGTTAAAGCATAGGTCATTGATTAGAGAAAATTCCTTTTTTAAATATGAGGATCAATACTAAAAATTTCTCTCTAAGCAATTTAGCTAAAAGTAAAAATAAAAATTGACATAACATGTCCTTATTTTCAATTTAGATGCTGTAAGATTTACTCTTTTTGGTGAATAGCTCTGTGACATTTCACAAATATAGACAGTTGTATAATCGTCACCATAACAGAGATTTAAAGCAGTTCCTTCACCCGAAACACTCCCCATGCTCTTCAGTGTACAAAACCTCCTAACATCTCCATCCTCTCTCAGGGACTGCTCTTACAGTCGTACCCTTCCAAGAATGTCAAGTAAACAGAATAAACAGAACTGTACAAGGTGTGCTCTTCTGAATCAAGCTCCTTTCCCTTACCAGGATGCATTTTAGATTCACCCGTGTTGTGTTGATCAGTTGCTTATTTGTTTTCATTGCCGAGCAGCATGACATTGTACAGACGTGCCAGTTTGTTTAGCCACTCTCTTGCTGAGGGACATTTGAGATTTTCTCCTGTTTTGTAAACGTCCATGAATAGAGTTTTAAATTTTTGTTATACTTGGGGGTAGAGTTGCTGGGTCACATGGTAAGTAGAGATTTGCTTTACAAGATTTATCTGCATCTTCAACAACATTTGATATGATAGAGTTTCTTTTTTAACCATTGTAACAGACGTGTAATGGTATCTAATTATAGTTTTAATTCACACTTCTTTAGTGACTAGCTATGTTGAGTGTATTATCATGGGCTTATTTGCTGAAACTCTTGTGGAAATTTTGTCCATTTAAATTTTTTTTTGTTTTTTTATTAAATTCTGAGAATTTTTTTGTTAGTATATAGATCCAAGTCCTTTATCAGATGTGATATAAAATATTTTCTACCAGTAGGTGACTTTTTTGTTTTATTAGTGCCTTTGGAAGAGCAGATATTAATTTTGATGAAGTCTAGTTATCAGTTTCTCTTGTGATGTCATATGAGATATTTGCCTTAACCAAAGTCACAGAGATTTTCTCCCATGTTTTCTTTTCCAAATGTTACAGTTTTAGGTTTTGCATTTGTGTTGCACACATTTTCTTAGCAAGAGTAGTAGGGGAAGGGAGAATTTAAATTGAAGTGGTTATAAAGTAGTATATGCTTTGTGAAAAGACTGAATTCTATAATGTATATAATAGACAGTGAAATCAACCTCAAATCATCCCGTGTAGAAATATTACGTTTTATAATATGGATAGCATTTAACTTTTTCAGCTTTTTTGAAGATTATTTAAAGCAAAAATAGTGTGAAAACATACTGCTGTCCTAGAGCTTGCTTTTATTCCTGCTCAACAATTATACTACTAATATTTCCACTAATAACAAACTTATTAAGTCAACTTTAAGATCTCTTTGGATTTAGTTCTTTTCTTTAAATAATGCATTAAACACTGTATTCAGAAGTTCTCTTTTTAATTAATTTTTCATAGTCAGTTATCAATTTGCTATGGAGTTAGGTCATTTATTTCTTGACATACATAATTTAAGGTTTATTCTCTCCTGCTTTTGATTTAATTTATATATATATATGTGTGTGTGTGTATAATATTGCTATGGTTCAAAACTTAAACTATATAAAAATATGGTGCACTTCTTACCATTTCTGTCCTGCCTTGTTTCCATGCCCCCTAGGTATTATTTTAATTAGTTTACAACTTTTCTTCCCCACCCACTCCCTCACCTTCCTCTCCTTTCTCTCCTTTCTCCCTCCTTCCCTCGCTTCCTTTTTCTGGTTGTTTTTTTTTGGTGAGGGGGGGTGGGTGGAGGTACCAAAGCCATATAGTATACACACCTGTTTTCACCACTCACTTAATGACATACATTGGTAATTACTCATACTAGTTTATAGACAACTTTCTCCTTCTCTTCTGTGGCTGCAGAAAATTCCAAATTTGAATTAGTTTACATTTCCATCAAAAGTGAATGGGGTACTGGAAGCCCAGATGGTTCTTGGCCTGCAGAGATCTGTTAAGCTGACTGTATGCTAGGCAGCAAGATGTAACATTGCAAGACCCACAAACGCAGGGAAGCCTAAATTTATCAGTGGGACAAGCATGGGGCCAGCAAGAAGAGGGTCCCTGCTTTGCTGTCTCCCAAGAGTGAGGCAGGAGCTTCCTCCCCACGAAGGCAATGTAAGAAACTGGCTCCTTTGCGGCAACAACGTCCTGGCTGTTACGTATGTTTACTGGCAAAATTAGGGTCGTACGGTTGATTTCAGGGCTGTGGGCAGTGGCACTTCTTTACACTCTTAACGGACTCTTCTCGAAAGTCCAGTTTGTTCTGGAGTCATTCCAAAGCAGTATCTGGATTGTGTAAGCTTCCCGGGGCACACGATTACACCATCTCCAAGGGGCCGAGCCGCTGTTGCCTACCCTGCTGATAGGACAGGGAGAGACTTCTGAGAATAACAGGACAAATGATGCCTGTCACTGTCACAGCTGCATATTGCCAGTGAAGATGGGTGGCTTCTCTTTCTTTAAAAAGAAGCAAATATTTACTCTTCTAGTTATTGTAAAAATATTTCACTTTATGCAGTCCCAGTACGGTTTTATCTGATTGCAGAGCCCAATGTGCTCCACCCTGAGGAAGGAAGTAATGAACAAATCCTTCTTTTCTTAAATATATATGCACCTAACCCTGTTAGAAATGACTTACACATTCGTCAGTTTGTTTGCTGTAATGAGGCACCAATATCTACTTTGCCAAGTACTCAGGCCTGAAGTACTACTGGGGGTTTGTAACTGTTCTGAAATGTGGACTGTAAAATAAAAATGAAAAATCTAGTTAATATGTCAGGACCAGCAATCTAATATGTGTATTACTTTTGAAGACCCTAAAATATGAGCACCAAAAACTGGTATTAAATTGTTTAAAAAACTTTTAATGACTTTACTTTCCCCCTTGGAGATTAAAAATTTGCAGTAGTATATATTGTGGGAAGATAGACCATTTACAAAGAGAGTGGGTGCAACCAAGGACATCACATTTGCCAGTTTCTCCTGTTTCTTTCCAGTTTGCCTTTGGACTCCTGAAATACTTAATGCTGCATGTTACCATAATTTCCCATCACTTAAAAAGCAACATATACTCAGAAATTCCACATTTTAATTAAGACACTCTTACCCAACTAAGAGGTCTTGTCAGAACAATTTTTTTTAACTTTATGTCGACTGCCTGTTTGACTACAAATTAATTACAGATAAAATGATTTGGAGGATTAGCCCGAGGACTATTTCTCATCTTTGTTAACATTGCTCTTTCTTTTCCACTATTTATAAACAGCGAATACACTGGCTATCAAAGAATACTTTTATGTACTATCCATTAGGTGCTATCTACCACAGGGTATTTCTACGAATTCTTACCACTTGTGAGAATAAGATAACACTTTGCTATAAGGTGAGAATTCTTTATACAAAGGGATTTCTGTCAAGCAAATGAAAACCAAATGAAAGCAACAAGAGAAAGGCTCTTCCTTATGGATTACTTCCAAACATACACAAACGAAATCCACTCTGACCAGCAGTTTAGGCATTAAACACAACAATTGTATTTTATCCAAATTAGATTAGGAGCCACTTAGAAGAGATGTTACAACAAAGTGCAAATGAATCTGAGGAAAGCTGGTGAATTTTCAATAGCAAGTTATTGATCCCTGGAACTTGTGGTAAAGTAAACCATAGACCAAGAATAGTTGGCTCTACTCCCTGGTTTCTGTCATTCCTTCTTCATAATCATGGTTCTCTCCATTTTTGGCAAATGGATCGTAAGGAACAAACCTAGAAGGTGACTCAGTGAAAAAGCCAAGTAGGATTTGTATACTTAGAGACTTCTCAGTATCCTGTATACTCTTTTGAATCCTGGAACATGGCTAAATATATTTTCACACACAGTATATGTATTCATTTCTAGGTGTACAGAGATGTATATTCATTGCTAAGTATATAGAGACTAGATACATGACCTGGAGTTGCAATGACAGAAGTTCGGTTTCATGGAATCAGTTACCACGGCACTGATTTTATTATGACAGGAAAAAAGATAACAATCTTTAGTGTCACTTAGCAGTAGACAGCAAGACTGTGAGCACAATTATTTAAAAGCTTTGTCTTATTTTTCTGTTTGCCAGATGAACTTTTCAGTAAGATGGAACTTTAAATTAATGAGTTATGCCTCCTTAATGTTTTTTAGCCAGCTCAGAAAGAAAAACTATTTTGGTTTCATCTCTTGACCCTTGAGAGTTTCCAAGAACAACCATTATTCTTAAGGCAGGATGACTAAGGGCAAGTCTTAGGAAATGAAACAGCCTTGTCCTTATAAACCTCTGAGATTTTTCTACCCCCTTGCGATTATTCTCATCATTTGGCAAGTGGTTTTAGTTTGTCTAATTTTGAGAAGTAACTTGAGAATTTTAACTCTGGAATCTTTGCATTCTATTCTGTTCTAATTGCACTATCTTTCTCACTCCAAGTCAGCTTCACAAAAGGCAAGGACTCACAGAAACCCGCTGAAAATTCCATGTTAATGACAAGTAATGTAAAAATGTCTCCGTTTCACACTATAATTCAATAATCAATATTAATTATTTTTCAAAAGTATTCACCAGCCACATGGCTGTCTTTTTTGATTGTGTATGAGTTTATATAACATAGAAATATAAATACAGCATGAATCTCACCCATGTGTTGTTATATCTGCTCTCTGTTCTTGAATTTTTAAGAATGATGATATATTTGTTCAGGAAATAAGCAGGTCTTGTGTGTTATTATGCAAAGATTTTTCTGCCTGAAGTGTGTTTTTCAGATTAAGTCATAATATGGTTTTAAGGTTTTATTAGTTAGTTTGAAAGCAGCAGAGATTGTCTCTGGTCAATTTTAACCAAGGGACATTTTTTTGAAAGGATACCTAGGCATCACAGAATTGGTGGGAGACCAGAGGGCAGGGCTGAGAAGGCATCAAGAAGCGAACTATAGGGGGAAAGGTGTAGCTTAAGTGCTAGAGCACATGCTTAGCATTCATGAGGTCATGGGTTCAATTCCCAGTACCTCTTCTAAAAATAAACAAATAAATAAACCTAATTGCCTTCCCCCCAAAAAATATAAAAAAGAAGCAAACTATGAAAGAAAGCAGTGATCATATTTTGAGTGCCGTAAAATTATAAAATTCTGAGAAAAATTCTGTTACTTTCAACAGAGTAGAAAAAAAACAGCTGAGACAGAAACATAGGTATGTATACAATGATCATAATGGACAACAAATTATTTAGATTTTATTAAGATTTTAAAAATCAGTATGAAAAGCACAAAACTCTGAGTAGAAATGCATATAAAGGAAATGAGCAGGCAATGCACAGAAGAAGAAATTTAAATATCTAATAAAAAATAAGATGCTCAACCCCACTGGAAATGAAAATGAAATTCAAAATGAGGTTTGGTTCATATCTGTCAACCTGATCAAGATTACAAAAGCTGAAAGTCCCAAATGTTGATGAGGGTCTGGAATAAGGGTACAGCTTGTACACTGCTTGGTGGTACTATAAACTTGTAGAGTGACTTGGCAGTCTCTGGTAAAGCTGAAGGAGTTTTCCACCTCTGGATGTGTACTTTACAGCAACTCTGACAAGTGTTTATATGGAGATTGGTATAATAATGTATGGCAGCTTTTTGTGTAAAAGCTGTAATACTGAAAAACATAAACATCCATAGATAAGAGACTAGATATATTAATTTTGGTGTGTTCATGTGATGGATGATTATCAAAGGGAGAAAATTAAATTAGAGTTATCTATGTTAATATGGAGAAGTTTACAAAATACTGTATTGAGTAAAATAAGTTGCAGAATAATGTGTGGCATTTGAGCCTTAGACAAAAGCCAAAGTGCAACGTCTTCTTTCTTCCAGGGAAACTTCAACTCTGCTTTTAAAGCCTTCCAGCTGAGTAATTCACACCCACCCAGTTATTCTGGACAGTCTCCTTTGCTTACAGTCAACTGATTAGGGACTCCAGTTACCTCTGCAAAATCTCTGTTCACAGTACATCCGGAAGTGTTCCTGGGAACTACATTCTAGCCAAGTTGACATCTCACTAAAGTCATCACAATGAGATTAATAAAATATTTAAAGCTTCTGTGAGACAGATTGGGAAGCTAGAATTTTCTACATCTTCCCTGGGCAACTTAGGGACACAAACACATGGTGGACTGGAAGTGAGTCCCTGATACTGGTATCATCTAGTGAGCATTCAGAAAATAATTACTGAATGAATGAATGAATGTATTTGAATGAGGAACCTCTTGAGGGAGAACTGTATTGGGTACAGGTAGCTCTGTGAAGTTGTTGCTGGGGAGAACATAATAAAAAGAACTGTTGTGTTTAAGTATTGTTTTCCTCAGGCTTCAGTCTTGCTGTAACAAGAACAAGGCTTTCACACCAACTCCAAAACATTTTCCTTTTTATCTTTTAATAACATTACAGGAGGGAAAATTTTCTCCAGCCATTTTCTGTGTCATCCCAGTATCTAATTAGATGTTAATTCTGTGAAAAGCTGGTTGCAAGATAAAACAAACTTGGTAAAAACCCAATCAGGTTAAGCCAGGTAACAACTAGTAAACCTTACTAGCTTAAAACGACTGTAGTTTAGATCTCACTTGCAAGTGCCATTGTGGGTCAGCTGCAGCCTCTGGTCTGTGTCAGTGTTACTGTCTTCAGTCAGAGCTAGCAGGACAGAGAAGCCACTGTGTGGAATTGTGTGTGTTGCTCTGACAGGTAGGAAAGAGGAGGGACAACATCCTTTGGCTCTTAATACCTCTGTCTAGATGTGACACATGTCGCCTCTGCTCACATTTCATTAGTCAGAGTAAGTCCAGTGCCCTGCCCGCCTTGAAGAGGGCAGGGGAGACGAATGCTCCTGCAGAGAGGTGAACATTATACTTCCCACAAAAAGAAAACCATAGGGCTTCACAGACCCTAGGAAGTGCTAAAACGCATGATAAATAACAATGAACACTAATTTTCCACCAGGGCTATCGACACAGTGTTAACCAATGTATTACAACACAGGCAGAATCTTTCCTTCTATTAACAAGAGAGGGCAATGCAGGATAGTTAAATGCATGGACTCTGCTGTCATGCTGCTTGGGTTCAGATTGCACCCCTGATTAGCTAGTGAGCTTGGGCAGAGTTCTTAGCCTTCTTAACTTTTCAGTTGCTTCGGTAATGTCTCTTATCTGGCAGGTTTCTTATGAAGATTAAATGCACGTAAATCACTCACTCACTTTTTGGCAACTTGTATCCTCTTAGTAAAACTCAGTGGGCTTCTGAGGAACGCTGAAAAACAATGTTCTAGGATTTTGAGTCATTACTTCGCACAACAGATGATTTTCCTCCACGTCCTTAAACATCAAGGGTTCAGTGTGTGGAAGTAGGTGTGGGTCGCGAGAGGATAATCAAAGCTATTGAAGTCAGAATGAGCCAGGCAAGGGGGTGGCACAGGGACAGGAAACAAGGGGAGTAGGGCAGCCAAAAGACTGACCCTAGGGAGCTCTGTATTTCTATTACAGCTCGGAGAGCCACAGATTGAGTCTTTTGAAACTTCCCTTAGAACTTCAATAAAATCCGTATAGTACAGATAGAGTTGCAATGAAATAATTGTTGATTATTCTTCATTACCAGAATGCTGGAACTTTAAAGGGGCAACATGGTAGTTGCCTGATGACTGGTGCTCATGTTGACTGGATGCTCTGGAAGAGCATGTTACAGTTGGCCAGTGTGTATCAAGTACTACTAGCCACATCATTATGGGAGTATTTGCCTTTTCCTACTGATTTTAATGATCTTTTCTTATTATGAAATAATAGCTAAGAGTTTAGATAAAGAGTAGATAGCAAAACTTACTAAATTTTAAAAATATCCTTGGAAGTATTGTTAACTTACCTTATTTAGTTGTTAGGTTCAAGATCTGTAATTATTCCTAAAGATTCAAATATACATTGACTGATTATGAGTTGTCTTAGCAATGTTGCTATAGAGAGTTACTGAGTCCTATAATTATTTGGGGTAGAGACATGACATTTTTGTACTAGAATAAATGAATAATGTCTCCTTATTTAGGGTTTAAAATTTTGTTTATTTTTATGTGAAGGTTGATTAAAATTTCATAATACTGTTACATAATTTTCAAATAAAACATGTTTCTTCTATCCCCTCAAAATAGGAGGCCTAGAAAACAAATAATTTCTCACAAAAAAAGAAGATACACTTTTATTTAATGTCAATCACTAGATTTCTCATTGCATTTATATTTCTGAACCAAGAGATTAACTTTTATGGAATTGAATAAAATTGAGTAACCTACATAATAACAGGTTTCCCAGTGTTCCTGACAAACAATATCCATACATATTCATACCTGTATGTGTATATACAAGTCAGCTCAAAAGTATGATATTCCTTTGAGATTCGGGGACTTCAAAAATTCATAGCAAAAAGACTGGAAACAAGTGGCCTAATCTTTATCCATAAATCAATGTATAGCTTAATCATGCTAAAAGGATACCTTCAGTATCAAATAAAAACAAAATGAGTACTTAATTATTTAAAAAAATTTTTTTGGTTGATGTATAATCAGTTTACAATATTGTGTAAATTTCTGGTATATAGCGTAATGTTTCAGTCATAAATATACATACATATATTCCTTTTCATATTCTTTTTCATTATAGGTTATCACAAGATATTGACTATAGTTCCCTGTGAGTACTTAATTGTTCACAGAAATGTGCAGTATTTTGTTACGGTTTCCACTCTCAGAAAGTTAGTAGATAATATTGTGTCAGATAAACAAATAAAAGAAATTCAGATGCTTGAATATATATTAAGCAAAGTAATGCTGGTACCATTTATCTCTCGGGTGAAATAAGGGTATCAAGCATAGTCTTTTGGAACCTTACGGTAAATTGAATATTAATGGTGCATATATATATATGTGTGTGTGTGTGTATGTGTGTGTATGTATGTTTTATTAAAATTTTTATTGAAGTACAGTTGATTTACAATATTATGTTAGTTTCAGGTGTACAGTGAAGTGATTCAGTTTATATATACACACACACACACACATATATATGTATATGTATGTGTGTATATATATATATATATGTGTGTGTGTGTGTGTGTGTGTATATATATATAGATTTCAGATTATTTTCCACTATAGATTATTGTAATATTATAGATACTGAATATAGTTCCCTGTGACATATGGTAAATCCTTGTTGCTTATTTATTTTGTATATAGTAGAGTGTATGTGTTAATCCCATACTCCTAATTTATCTTTCCCCCCTCTCTTTCCTCTTTGGTAACCATAAGTTTGTTTTCTTTGTCTGTGAGTCTGTTTCTGTTTTATATATAGATTCATCTGTAATATTTTTTAGATTCCACATATAAGTGGTACCATATAATATTTGTTTTTCTCTGACTTATTTCACAAAGCATAATATTCTCTAGGTCTATCCATGTTGCATTTCATTCTTTTTATGGCTAAGTAATATTCCATTGTATATGTATATACCACATCTTCTTAAACCAATTATCTGATAACAGCACTTACATTGTTTCCATGTCTCATGTCTTGGCTATTGTAAATAGAGCTTTACATTGACATTGGGATGCATGTATGTTTTCAAATTAGAGTTTTCATCTTTTCCAGATATATACCCAGGAGTGGGATTGCTGGATCATAATGCAACTCTGTTTTTAGTTTTTTAAGGAATTCTATTTTAACTCTGTTTGCTGTAGTGTCTGTACTAATTTACATTCCCACGAGCAGTTATACATATTTTCCGTATGCTATGTATATGATTTTCTAATATTCAAAATACATTAGGCTAATAAATGAAAAAAGCTGTTTACTCAGCTATCTTGAGCCCAACGTTCATGATCAACATTTTAGAGGAGACTCAAAGGACTTGGCAATTCCTATATCATGGCAGGTGTTGGTTATAAAATATAAGCTATAATCACTTGCTTTTGCATTAAGTTTGAAACTCACTTTGAAACTTTCCTCTTTTTGTGTGTGGAACTGCTTCTTTTTATGGGTGGACATTGAACTGTTTGAGCTTGATCTGTGTAAAATACTTGGTCTTCTTCTCTCCTCCATTTCCCAGATAAGCACAGGGCTGGTGAATGTTTTGACACTCTAAGTAAACTAATCAGCTAAATTTTTACTAAAATCTCTTGGCATCTATTTGCCATGCTATATATGATGTCTTATGAAAGTCTATTATAAAATTTATCCATATTTTAAAAATGATTCTGATCAACACTGAATAACAAAATTGGGTGCTGAGCACTGTGGGGCTCAGGTAACTTTTCTCTTTCATGTAAATAATCGGTGGTGCATTCCACTAACTCATCCCAACAAAGAGAGCTCTCTCTCAGTGACCCACACATATAACATGTATCACACCCTTTAATGCTTTGCAACTATTCGTATATTTGTCTCATTCATCTTTTAAGGTTACAAGCCTCTGGAAGGCAAAACTGAGATTATATACATCTTTACATTTTTTAAAGTTTCTTAATAACCTGCACCATCTCTTGCATAATAGAAGAAGTAAAAAATTTTTGTTCATGAATGAAATAAGAGAGAAATGATAATTTATTATTGGATTTATTCTGAATGTTTCAATATGATGAAAATTGTATTTGGTTTTAAATTAAAAAAAAAGCAAAATGAAGTTAAATGCTTATTGCTGTTCAAGTGAAAATATTTTATTCCTAATGTAAACCCCAGATTACTTTAAAATCTAATGTGACTAGTAGGAAACAAATATAAAGTAAAAATTTACTTTAGAAAGTGAAGAAGGAATACTTAAGTTAATTTTGGTTTTGAAAAAGGATGTTTCATTTTTTCTCATTACCAAATAATTTTTGGAACCAAGTAAGTTTTAGGATTGATGTGGTTTGAAGCTTTGGTGATAGATTCTGGGCTTGAAACCAAAGCACTGCTCAGTATGGGCTATCCAAAGATGCTGGAATTCTCTGCTTGTTCAGTCCTTAGGACTGAATTTCAGAAAGGAAAATTTAAAATGCAAGTGTGTTACCTTGAAGTGGTGATGGATATTACCAAGGAGCAGAATGAAAGATACCTGATAAGGTTATTGTTTAGTTTTGCAACGCAGATACAAACAAAGAATATATTTCTTTGTTTATACAAAGTGGATTTTCTATGAGGACATTAATTATAAAGACACCTTGAGACCTAAGGGAAGTGGCTTTCAATTTTTTTGATTTTCAAAATGTTTTGAGAATTTGAAGAAAACTAGTATACCCTATTTCAATAAAAATAAGGAATATCAGAAATACATTTTGCAAATTAACTTTGGAGAATTCTTAGACTACCTAAAACTCTTTTGTCGGTCTGAGCTAAATGGCACACCTTGTACTGAGAAGCTGGATTGGACCAGGCACCTGCTTCTGGTCTAAGAACTGGAATGATTCTCAGTATCGTTCATGTAGGCCGAGCTTCTAGTCTCATCATGTCTCACCAGTGCAGTAGTGAGACGCGGCAAAGAGCATCAGGGGCGAGGAAAGAGCAGGCTTCCTTCCCGGAACAGAGCAGGGCTGGTGTAAGCAGCCCTTGCAGGGTTTCCTGCAGTGGCAGTGGGGCTAGGAAGGGACAGAGGAGGATGGATGACTGTGTTAATGGCATAAGAGAAGATAATTCCAACTAAGCAGGAGAGAAAACAGAAGAAGACTTCTACAGAAAAACATGATTTCAAAGGGGACAGATGACAAGCCTGCCACAGCTTTTCCTTCTATTATGGACTGAAAATGTTTAGATTTTTAGCACCTTGGCCCTGACCCCATCAGTGCTTCTCGTTTTTCTGAGTGGAATTCAGAAGGTGGGAGCAGATTTCCCTGGTGGGTGTTTCGATTATTCGCACTTTTGGCGATGCTTGTTTTTACAGATTCTTGCAAGCAAAGCTTTGGCTGAGATGGAGGAAAGAAGAAAAGGGGACGTGAGAGCAGGCCAGCGAGCATGCTCCACTCCACGTACACACAGGTCCTATTTGGAGGACCCACCCCTAGAAGGTCTAATTTAGTGTTTCTGGATTGGAAGCGAGGCATCTATTCTTTTAATCAACCATCCTTTGTAATTTGATCCTGACAAGATTTTGATACCTGAACGACGTCTTGAGAAACACTTAGAAGCAGTAGGACTGTCATTAGTAATCGTGTGTGTCTGTGTGTGTGTCTGTGTCTTTGGGAAGGAGGCAGTCGGGCTTTTGTTCTGAAAGCAGGATGGCAGTCAGAAGACAATATTCTTTTAGGCAACACATGTTTACATGCTGGGCACCTGTCTAGGCCCTTTGGACCCATTAGGTAAAAATTCCTTATCCTCATGGAGCCTAAATTTTAATGTGTGGGAGTCAGAGTCTACCTAATAAACTTAATTAGTAAATTGTGTTGTGTGTTAGGAGAAAAACACTATGGAAAGAAAGATAAATAGAGCAGGGTAGGGGTATCAGAACTGCCTGGGGGGTAAATTCTAATTTTTATTTTGAGAGACCTCACTGAGAAAGTGACACTTGAGCAAAGACGTGAAGAAAGTGAGGATATTGACCGTGAGCGTATTTGAGGAAAGAGTATTCCAGGAGGGCCTGGCAAGGGCTCTCAGGGAGGGGATTAACTCGTGTGGGGCTGCAGTAAAGAAAATGAGAGGGAACGTGAAGAGTTAAGTGGGTCAGGTAATATGGAGCTTTGTAGACTGTTGTCAAGGCCTTGGTGTTTACTGAGGAAAAGTGAGAGTCGTGGAGGCTTTTGAGAGAAAAGTCACATGATCTTTCTTATATTATCAGTCACTGGCGAGGGGTGGCTGGTGAGAATTTGCGGAATTCTGAATATATTTGAACACAAATTAAAAAAAGAATGCTTGATTGAGTAAATGTGAGATATGGTAGTACAATAGAGGGTATAGGGAATGACTCCAAGATTTATGGCCTTGGGTATATGGAAAGATAAAGTTGCCATCAACTGAAATGAGGAAGATTTTGAGAGAGTAGAACTCAAAACCCCCAAATGTCTGCTGTTCCCAATAATGTGATAGACACTGTTCAGAGAGCAAGACATGAATTTGTCTCCTTGATCCATGAGATAGTATGATTTGAACAACTCATTGAACTGCTATTTCTTCATCCTTAAAGTGAAAAATGACTTCTGTTCTGTGTACCTTTTTTTTTTCCTTTTTTCTTTTCTTTTTTTTTAAGAGGAACAACTGAGATAATAAATGTGGAAACGTTTCAGTGTATAATATTAGGAAGTTGTTAAGATTTCATAATTTTGCTTAAAGTTACTTAATAGTTCCAAATTGTGAGGTTTTAATGTAGTTACAGAATGCAATAAAATATAATGATGCTATTTGTTTTATATCTGATAGGTACCAGGTATTGCATAAAGCAATTTGAATGCACTATTTCTAATTCTTAGAGCCACTTTGCAAATATGGAAATGAAGTTCAGAAAACGTAAGAAAATTCACAAGTTCATGAGAATAGTAAATAGTATAACTGTTATTTCAATTCCAGCTCCATCCTCTACAGCAGGCAGCCTCCCTAGTAGGTAGAAAGTCACCAACTAGAGCTGACAAATTGTGGTCCTGTTTTCTTTTTTAAAATTCTAAAAATAGTATTACTGTGGCAAGAGGACAGCAGCAGGTGGGCTGAGGGTAAATGCCCCAGAAGATGCAGAGCAACAATTATAAAGCAAGGCAAACTTGAATGTTTTAGGAACACTGAGAAAAGGGCAGCTGAGATTATTAAGACTATTTCATGCATATGCCCTGGAATTACTTTTCCGTTATTTGAGGGAATTCTGTATGATCTAGGAAGTGGAAAGACCCTGCAGTCCAACCAGATTCATCCAGTGGAATATGATTATGCTCTTCTTTAGGATTTTCTTCTACTAAAACTAATAGTATTTGGAAAAGACATATTTTTATTCATTTGATGGATTGTCATACAAAGGTAGGCCATATAATTTTTATAATAGCAAAGGAGATAGATTACTTTAAGAGCTTTGGATGGTATAAATTTCATTTAATAGCTGAATTTAATGTTTTGTTTTTGTTTTTTAATTTGTTCCTTTATAATATTATCTAGCACTCTTTCCCCTTTCCTCTTGACTGAAGATTAAAATGCTCTTATTTTTGTATGGGAGAGCAAACAGGAAATACTATGCCTTTTTAGTAATCCACACAATTCATAAATGTCCCTCCTTTGGCCTATTAAATATTCTTAGTGTAGAGAGTGAAGTTGGGTCTTAAAATATTACTTCAATTTGATGTTTTGATGTTTTTGTTATTTAACCAAACAAAATTAAGTAAATTAAATATTAACATATCTTTTTCTTTTCCTACACAGCACTAAGTACTGTTTTTGGTTTTTTTTTTTTAGTACTGCTCATCTTAATTTTATTTCTCCTTTTATCCTCCCACAGACTGATTTAAAAGTCAGATATCTTCTACTTTCTGTTAGAGGCAAACAAAATTCTTTACCATATTGCTTTCACATGCTGTAGGTTATGTGTGAAGGACAGCACATCATACTCCTGCTTCTAAATACCCTTGCTCATTGGGAGGGCCAGAGACACTTATTTTTAGAATAATCTTACAGGTAGGGACACAAGCATGAATATTCAATACATAACGAATTAGTCATGGCATTGTACAGAATCTCCTCCTCCTGTCTCTAGTTTAATTACCCTTCTTTAGTAAGTATTCGTGTTATTACTATTATTATTAATTTCATACAAATGAATATAAAAATTTCCAAATTCTTGGGCTTATTTCATCTTTGTGTCAATAGTTTGGTGCTGACAGAGAAGAGACAATTATCCCAACTTACTGATGAGTAAAGCTGAAGGCAAAAAACCCACCTACCTAATTTCAGATGACTGTGAGTTAGCTTTTGGTTTCGGCATCAGGGTCTTCCTGATCATTCCTTGCACTATTTGGGAAGTGATCTCCACAGCACCAAATCGTTCCTAATGCCATATGCCCCGCTGGTCATCCACACACTGTCCTCACTGATTATCATCAGTGCTTAGTGTGATCTGTTGAGCTGGTTTCCATCCTTCTCTCTGTGATCTGGAGAAGTCCCTACAACCATATAGAGCTTCCGTGCAGCCAGGGGACCCTGGGTTCTGTTTGTGATCTTGTCTCTGAATTTTAATAGCTTCTTCCTGTCTATCTGACGTGCTGCTTTGTCTTAGCTATTTGTGATTAAGTCAGTCCAGTGAACATTTCCTCCTACCTGAGAGATAACTCAAGGATAAACTGTGTAACTAGAGTTTCTGCAAGTTCATTTTCATTATTGATATATTTAATTTTGGCAAATCAACCAGAGTGAACCTGATGACACAATTATATCTGTATTATATCTATATTACTTTAAGTCATATTCATAAATACATATATCCAGAAATAGATCTTGTAAGCAGATATTCATTGATTGATAGGAAAGTTTTTAAAATAAGATCTATGACATAAAAGATCAATGGATTAGTTGAAAGATTTATATTCCTTAAATTTCTTTTTCAACAAAATTAATAAGATTGTCATTATTCAGCTTTAGAAGTAGGGAACATTGGTCCACCTTGTAGAACTCTAAATAGTATTTAAAGATTCTGGGTAATTTAAAATTTCTTGGCTAATTTATAAACCAACAGTGACATTTTCTTGTACGCAGTGGGTTTGAGGCCAGGTGGTGGCAAAAAGACTAACACCTCTGACATTATTTTGGTTCGTATCCTGTTAATTTTTTTTAACTAATTTTGAAAATAAAGTTTAAATGGGAACTCAACAAGTTATAGCTATCATTTCATTAAACTCATTAACAGAGACTATTTCTATCCCTTAGGTAGCCTCTCCCTTGAAGCAGCCTTCCTGGTTGTGGCTCTGCCCTGATGTCTCAGTTACAACCTGGTCTTTGTCCTTCACCAACCACAGGGCATCAGGAACAGGTTGCCCCACCCTTCCCTTCTCCTGCCTTCTTCACCTTGCCCCAGCCACACAGGCCCCTTGCTTTCTGTGAAAACGTCAGGCACATTCCTGCCTTAGCAGCTTTGCATGGGCTGAAGCATCCCGGAAGCCCATCTCCCAGGAGCCACCTAGACGTCTCTTCACCTGTGTCAGTGTTTTGATCAAATGTCACCTCAGTGAGGTCTTCCAAATCACTCTTGCCTCTGGTACTTCCTAACTACCTTTCCTGAATATTTTTCATCATAAACTTCACAACTTCTAATATATGATAATATCTACTTATATATTTTGTTTACTGTCTATATTGGTTTGCTTGCCGACTGTATAAAAATATGTAAATAGATACTATGAAAAGTGAAGAAAGGGTAAGAGAAAATGGAGTACAGTTGTCCTTTGGTATCTGTGGAGGATTGGTTCCAGGACCCCCCACAGATAACAAAATCCATGGATGCTCAAGTGCCTTATATAATTTGTGTGGTATTTGCATCTATCGCATGTTACATCCTCCCGTATACTTGATTTAAATCATCTCTAGATGACTTACAACAGCTAATTCAATGTAAATGTTATACAGATAGTTGCCGGTGTATGACAGATTCAACTTTTGCATTTTGAAACTTTCTGGAAATTAAAAAAATTTGATCTGATATTGATTGAATCCACGGCTGTGGAACCATGGATATGAAGGGCCGACTGTATTGTCTGTTAGCTCATGAGAATTGAATACGTTGTCCCTTAGTTGATACACAAAAAAGTGGTGCATTAGACACAGAAAATAGTAAGGTCGAAAGGTGCTTCCATAGAGTCTATCAAAGTGTTTGTCAAGGTGGAGCTCCACGGAGGGGAATAAACTGGTCTCCTAAACACGAATCCGTGAGATTAGTAACTCCTGAAGATGTCCGGGAGGATTTAGACTCATTTGTTATTTTTATACTGTATGTTATAAAAAGGAGAACAGGAAAATAAATTAGGGGCTAATACATTGCTTACTAAAATAGCAGCCTATCTTTAAAAACAAACAAAAAAAAAACCGGTAAGGGAATGAATATTTGAAAAACTGGAGTACACTGAAAAGGGCAGACCCAGATGGCATGCACAGTAGGGTGTTAAAGAGAACCAGCTTGTGAACTTACCAGACTAAGCTACTTCAGTAAGTAATAAATCACAGGTACCTGAGCAGGAGGACTCCAGCCCACTTAATGGAAGAATAAAAATCATACAACCTATCCAAATGGAAAGAAAAATGACCGTGGACTTTGTCAGAGCACTACCTACATAGTGAAAAATATTTTCTACAAACACATGGAAAGCAAATAAATGGTAAATCAATAAGCAGAAGCATTAGGAAAATAAAACCACATGAATTTTATATTTGCTTTTCCAAAAATGAAATAAATGATTCTATTTGATACTACAAGTCGGACTTAGAGTCTATACAAATTATAACAAAACAGCAGAGTTAAGAAAAGGATCTCCATTTACTTAGTTGCAAGAATTTGATACAACATATTTTGACAAGCATTATGGAAAGTAGTTACATATTACTTTTAAAAGTTTTCAGTAGCTGAAAAAGGGGCCAACAATCTTGGCTAACACCAATATCAGGATATTTAATGTGCTTTACTGGAACTTACTTTTAGATAAAAATGTAGATATTTATTCCCCAGAAAGAAGATACATATGTGTTTGAAGAAGTAATTCAGCTAGATTTTTCTTGACCATATGGTGTAGTAAATGTAGTATTCTGTTGTTTTTTTTTTTTAATAATGTTTTTCTTCTCATGGGGGATAGATTGTAATCCCCTTCCATTCCTCTTTATGGTCTTTCCTCTATTTACATGGAGTAGGAACTGTTGTTCTTGCTAAATGAGTCAGTCTGCTTTTCTCTGAATGCTCGTTTTAAAAAAGAGGTGGGTTTGCTAATATTTTGGTGAGAATTTTGGCATCTATGTTCATCAGTGATATTGGCCTATAATTCTCTTTTTTGGTAGTGTCTTTGCCTGGTTTTGGTGTCAGCGTGATGGTGGCTTCATAGAATGAGTTTGGGAGTATTCCCTCCTTTTCAATCTTTGGAAGCTAGAACACTCCCTTACACCATACACAAAAATAAACTCAAAATGGATCAAAGACTTAAACATAAGACAAGATACAATAAACCTCCTAGAAGAAAATATAGGCAAAAAATTATCTGACATACATCTCAAAAATGTTCTCCTAGAACTACAGTCTACTCAAACAATAGAAATAAAAGCAAGAATAGACAAATAGGACCTAATGAAACTTACAAGCTTCTGCACAGCAAAGGAAACAAGTAAAACAAAATGACAACCTACGGAACGGGAGACAATTTTTGCAAATGAAACTGACAAAGGCTTGATCTCCAGAATATATAAGCAGCTCATATGACTTAATAAGAAACAACCAATCCAAAAATGGGCAGAAGACCTAAACAAGCAATTCTCCAAGGAAGAAATACAAATGATCAATAGGCACATGTAAAAATGCTCAGTATCACTAATTATCAGAGAAATGTAAATCAAAACTACAATGAGGTATCACCTCACACTAATCAGAATGGCCATCATTCAAAAATCCACAAATGACAAATGCTGGAGAGGCTGTGGAGAAAAGGGAACCCTCTTACATTGCTGGTGGGAATGCAGTTTGGTGCAGCCACTATGGAAAACAGTATGGAGATTCCTCAAAAGACGAGGAATAGACTTACCATATGACCCAGGAATCCCACTCCTGAGCATGTATCCAGAAGGAAATCTACTTCAGGATGACACCTGCACCCCAATGTTCATGGCAGCACTATTTACAGTAGCCAAGACATGGAGACAGCCTAAATGTCCATCAACAGATGACTGGATAAAGAAGAAGTGGTATATTTATACAATGGAATACTACTCAGCCATAAAAACCAACAACATAATGTCATTTGCAGCAACATGGATGCTCCTGGAGAATGTCATTCTATGTGAAGTAAGCCAGAAAGAGAAAGAAAAATACCATATGAGATCACTCATATGTGGAATCTAAAACAAAAACAAAAACAAACAAAGAAAGCATAAATACAAAACAGAAACAGACTCATAGACATAGAATACAAACGTGTGGTTGCCAAGAGGGTGAAGGGTGGGAAGGGATAGATGGGATTTCAAAATTGTAGAATAGATAAACAAGATTATACTGTATAGCACAGGGAAATATATACAAGATCTTATGGTAGCTCACAGAGAAAAAAATGTGACAATGAATATATACATGTTCATGTATAACTGAAACATTGTGCTCTACACTGGAATTTTACAACATTGTAAAATGATTATGAATCAATAAAAAATGTTAAATAAAAAAAAAGGTGGGTGATACACCAGAGTGGAGGTCCCTGTCACCCACACATGGACACACACATGCAAAATCATTGGGTAGAAGAAACACAGAGCTATAGGTAGGAAGACATTCTCTTCTATTTCCCTGGTTAAATGGTGGTTAGATAAAACAATAGAAAATAAAGGCAGCCACAAAGTGTTCTCTGAGCTTGTTACCACAAACGCTCATCATGTTACATTGTCCTCTGTCTTCCAGACACATTATTTGTAATCAACTCTGCAGCCTGTCCCCATTTGATAGACTATGACACTGAGACAGAGAAGGTTCAGAGTTTCAGGGCAGGCCAGTTCTGCTCACCACAGAGCTTCAGGTTAAGCTGCTACTGCGTTCTTTCCATCTTAAAATAGAGCCACTAATGGAGGCTTCCCAAAGGTCAGCAAATACACGTTGTACTTTCCTCTAGACATTAAAAAAAAATGTATAGTTTACTCAATAGCACGGCAGAGGGACTGCGTTTTTTCCTCCTCTTTCTCATTTCAAGGGCTTTGAGAGGATACATTTTATGCCATTAGAGATGTATTTCAGCTTGAAAGCAAGCAACTGTGTTTAGCAAAGGGGATGGATTACATGAAGTCATAACACCAGGAAGTGTCAGGGAAGAAAACTTCTCTCCATAAAACGGAAGTAGAAGACAGGATTGGATGATGATGACTGTAAGAGACATAGGGTTGTTATTATTATTTTAGTTGAAACCTACACAATGATGACTTCTCATGGAACTAAATACTCTCCTCACCTCTCAGTGTGGAGTGCAGGTCCTCCACTTGTGTGGCTGTGGTGCTGTGTAAGGCTCTGTGGGGACCAAGGAAGATAAAATGGTAAGAGAGATGGGAATTTAAGTCTACCCAATGGCAAAAAAAAAAAAAAAAAAAAAAATAGGAAAGGCTATTTCTATGATGTTTTGTTGGTTCTAAGGGTGGAGGTTTTTATTCAAGGTCACTAACGCTTCCTGGTGTTAGGACTTTGCTCAGGTCTCTTTGGGCTCCTTCTCTTTCCCCATGTGCAAAGACTTCCTCACCTGGTCTTCCTCCTCCTTCCCTTTCTCTGCTGTCTCCCCCGGAGCCTCAACCACACAAGCATCTCCTGAGAAAGGAGCTCCTTCAGTTGTTTTTTTCTCTCACTGAAGTTAAAGGTCAGGCATGTATAATCCTGGACATCACATGGTTTTACATTAAAAAATTTTTTTAGATCCAAAGCCTGTATACCTTTAGTACACGAAAGACTGGCTGACTTACTGTTCTTACACACTGCTTTGCATGAGCATCTTTATATTTTCTTATCATTCGTTTTCTCTTTTGTGATCTCCTTGTTCGGTAGCTTCTGGCTGCAGCCTGGCTCTTGTTTCTCTTTCTAAGCCATCTGAATTGCAGTTAGATTAGTGAATGGGATACATAATAATGTGGCAGTATCTAGGTAGTCAACGATGACTCCATAACTTTGTGACTTGGGAAGATTCGTGGGATACCCAATAGCAATACAGAAGTTTCTACTTCTGTGTGTGTTCCTTTCCTCTCATATTGAGCTAATGCATGCACGAAAGGCTTCATTATGATTGAGGACGTATTAAGCTACAACACTGCCATGTCTGTGTTCACGTTTGTACAGACATTATCACTGATGATTCTCCTAAAGTCTGGTGCAGGGGTCAGCCTCCACTCTCACTTGAGCTATTACTTTGTGTTGCCATCTGTCTTTGAGTCTCGGCAAGGCCACTGCAGTGACAGCTGCATGTTGGAGACTGACGACTCGATTGTGTTAGAGCCCAAAAGCGTTATATGGGGAGAATTAATTTCGTTTTTTTTCCCCTTCAGTTTGAATGTTAGGTCTTTAAAAATAGGAAATATGGACATGGAAAGGAGTTCATTTTGGGCAAGAACTATCAGTAAGAAAGATTTTCATAAACTGAATGACTAGCAGTCACTAATATTCTTCCCTTCTAGAAGCTTCCAAGTTCTCCCTTGGAAATGAGTCCTTCTCAGATTGGAGTTTGTATGAATGTCTCACCTTCAGGAGCCTGAAGGAGGCTCTAAATAGACCCTGAACTTTGCCTTACAAAATGTGTTCCCTGAACCATCCTGAAAATTCCTTTTCCTAACCTCTAGAATAGTTCTTTTGATGCTCTAAGAACAGAGAAGGTATTAGTCACCCTCTTTGTTAAATAGTTTAAATTCTCTATTCTTTCCTTTTGAAAATTGAAAGCCCATAGTTCTCAGCAAGCTGGCTCTGATGACTGTTCTGAGGATTAGCTAGATAATACGACTTCTCTCCGTGTTAGAAGTGCCACTTTATTACAAAATATTAATATCACCAGGCAGATCAAGTACATAGTGAGGCTAAGAACCATGCTGTATAAATTTCCCACAAAAATACTACCATACTCTAAACTGAATCAGAAAGTGCTTTAGTATTAACAAATTTAATAGAATATAAATCTTATTCTAAAATTGTATAAATCTGCTGTGGATTAAACTTCTTTAGGTTTCCTCAGATAAGTCAAAATGGTGAAGACCACAAAAAAGTGAGTTGTGATCATCAGAAATATTTCTGTGCTCTCACTCTCCCATCTCACTTTTGGCCACCATTTAAGTAATACGTATTATGTTGAGAATATACAGTTCAAACACTGTAAAATGTATTTTAATAATATTTTATTATTTGTCTTTTTATTTACATTGTTATACTTACCTATAATTAAATTTGAAAAAATCTAAAATGTACTATTTCTAAGGGAGTTACCAGATTTGTTACTCAAATCATCAACGAGGAAGAGTTAAAAGACAATTTTTTTCTTCTGTGTTACATGTAATTTGTATTCAGATAGAATTAGAATTATGTGAACGCTAACTTTAAATCTAACTCTAGTTAAGCTAAACAATTCATTGTTTTGATTCACATATGAAGTTAAACTATGGGTTTATAGTAGAATTATTGATACGGCAATGCTGCTTATAAATGTATATTTACAATGTGATGAACTTGTGTATTCATCAGTAAGCTGCTAAATAAGATAAAAGGGAAATTGTCAGAGGCTAGTGCTACAAAAGCCTTAATATTTTAAAAAATGCTGACAAGTGCGATGGTTTCAATATAAGTATGTAATTGATAGATAAAAACATTCGCCTGTCTCACAAAAGATTTCAATTTTTTGTTCTATTTTAACCTATTGGTGACGCATTGTAGTAGCTGACTCAGCGAAATTCTAAATCAGGCTCTCATTTCAGGCAGTGTTGTGCTTCTGACCAGATCTGGGACGTTGCGCAAGTTTATTTTTCTCTGTAGGCTGAGCTTCTCCATCTGTAAAATAAGTATGATACTTCCCACTTCATAGGATTTTTTGTGTTAGTGTGTATACATGTATGTGTGTGTGTATATATATGTAAATATATAGATATGTGTATATGTACACAAATATAAATATATGTATATAAATATGTGTATATATATCCCTTCTTTTATAATATAACTGATAGCATTTAGCATAGGACTCATCCATGGTACACATTCAAATAATTCTTGAATAATTAAATTGCACATGTAGTTTGCTTTACTCTTCCTAGTAGTTTTAATAGTTTACTTTCAGCCCTTCCTGTTTTCTGCATTGCAATAACATTTATACATTACATGGTATTATGAAGACACAAATATGATTAAACCCCCAACCCTTCCTTAAAAACTGTGAGTATCTTCCGATTGCCCTTAGGCCACATGGAGACTGTTTTTCATCATCCTGTGAGGCCAGGTACACCTGGCCTGAAGGGGTGACACCTGCCTGTCCCTTCAGCCTTGTCGTGGACTAAGCTCTGTCTGCATTGCGACCACGTGGGCTTCTGTCAGCAACTAATGGTAGCCTTGCCTTCTCCCACTACGGGACCTGTGCCTGCACAGTCTCTTCTCTTGGCTAAGTGCTCTTCTTCATGCTCTGAACGCCTCTTTTCCATCTTTGCTTGCCCTGAAACTACTCAATCTTAAAAGCATAAGTTATACCACCGTGAAGACTCTTCCATTTCCTCTGCCAAAAAAAGGATCCCTTCCTCCTGTGTCTTATCAAGGAATTTTAGCTGTATGTCTCATATATCATTTATAACAGTACAGTTTCCCACAGTTGTATTGGAATTGTAGCAAAGCCACCGAAAAGGCTTAGTGAGGCACAGTGGACTTCCCACAAAGAAAAGTTCACCCATTAGGAATGTGATCCACACAAGACTCTTTTAAAACAAACAATATAATTAGTTACGAGTTACAGAAAAGTGAATTTAGTTGACATTTGAGAGACGTTTTTTGGTCAGAGACTTAGTCTTTGAAACTATTACTAAAATAAAAGCTTTTGTCCAATCCATTTTATCATTAAATTCACATTCTTTATTGCAGGATCCATGTATGAATAGTCTTTGTGTAATTTACCAGTTAAATAATCTTAGCTCATTGTCTTGTATATAGGAATTTGATAAGCATGTGATGAAAGGAAACTTTCAGTTGTCCCAAATCAGCAACAGATCAGTTGTTGGAGGGCGACATGACCTTCTGGTGGGATGTTTCCTTAACCACCTGAAGGTCTCTTAAGATGATCCCTAAGGTACAAGCCACCATATTTTCAAAAGAATAACAAGTTAATGCATGGCTTCCAAGAGTGCTCCTTGAAATAAAGTATGGTTTTCAATCTTTGGGGCTCCCAAGTCTGGCTTCCATTCATTGAGGGTCATAGATTGACAGTGCCTCCCACGTAGTAACAACATGGTCTCCCTCATGTGCATCCAAGCAAAAGAGAGAAATACAAAGCAAAACAAATTCAAGCGTGGTGATATTAGACTGGAGATAAGTATCAAGTACTATTTTGAACAAATATGAGAGAAGTAAATACAATGATAAACTCCAAAGTGTAAAAAAAAAAAAAGTGTGATGACAGTATGCCAAAATAATTATTTTAAATATTTTCAAAATTGAATGTAAAATGAAGGAGCACTTTAGATTTAATATTAGCATTTGAATTACTGGATTTGGTGCTATATTAAATTATGAAAATCTAGAAAGTGAGAGGAAAGAAAGCTGAGAATAGGAAAAACTGTATTAATTTTTTTCTGTAAGTTAGTATCAGAAAGGAATATTTTAATTTTTAAATAACATGATTATTGACTTAAAATACAACAAAAATACGTGTTGATCAACAGTTTATGTTATCAGTAATGCCTCTGGTCAACAGTAGGCTATCAGGAGCTAAGTTTTGGGGGAGTCAAACGTTATACATGGGTTTTCGACTGCATGAGGGGTTGGCACTACTAAACCTCGCATTGCTCCAGAGTCACCTGAAATTGTGGTGAGGTGAGCAACTCATTCAAAATGAGATGACCCAGGAATTACCATTTTCTACAATAGAACTAACTTTTAATATGTATGTATGTCATATAATAATTTATATCAATTTTACTTAATGTGATGGTGGGAATCATATAATTTAGCCCTTTCTAGGAGTGTTAGCAAAAGAGTTCTCATCCACCTGCCAAAATACTGTGAAACCTATTACTTTAGGTAACTCATAAAATACTTTATGAAGAGGTGCTTCATGGAAAATATTATTATTTAAAACATTGTTACGTATCCATTGATCTCTTCCATTTTTATTGCATATATGATAAAGAAACTGAAAAAGTCTTTGGATTTAGAAGTAGGATTGAATCCTATCAGACCATGGAGTCTCAAAACAGAGCAAGTTATTTCTATATCACTATTAGCCTATTAGTAAGAGTGGGGGTACCATTTCTCACATAATTATTTTAATGACTAAACTAACGCCATTCCTGACATATAGCAGCCCATTTCTGTCATGAGTTCACAAATTTAGCAGACCACATCATGCAATGAATACACTTGGGGTTGATCCAATATCAGTTAAGAGGGAAGATGGCCACTTCTCACAGTTTCAAGATATAATATCCATCTCCTTTGCTCTGTTTGTTAAATTGTAGTTGGGTTTTTGCCTTTCTCACACAAATACTGTATACTTGGTTTGATGAAACTGTGGTTGTATCAAGTTAATCCCCTGTATGGGATTTGCATTCTTGTCGTGAACGAACTCTGTCAAATTTCTAATCTTCCCTTAGCTGGAGTGAATAAGCTAGTGGTTCTTCAGTTCCGAGGCTGTCTCTGAGAATTGTTTTCTCTCACATTTACACCCCTTTCTGACCTAGAAGATAGGACTGCTGTGAAAAGAGAATAAAAGAATTATTTAATTTGGTAGTGCAAAAATCTTTGCGTGTAGCTCCTAGGGAAATAAAGGATATTTTCTCCACAAGTTAAGGTTCTCAGAAACATTCTTTTCTTCAAATGTATTTTTAAATAAAAACATGATACTTTATTTTTTGGAACGTAGTTTTATGCTGATGAGGCTGTCCCCAACAACATGGGTTGTTTAATTTAACAGGGTGAGCCTGTTAAATTAATATATGTTTCGTCATTACCATCTTAATCTCTCCTAGATTGATTTTATGTTCAGGGGGAGAAGGAATCCAAGGTGCTCCCTTGGATCATTTCACTGCGCTTATTATTGTCTTCTTATCATAGCCAGGAACTTGAAACTTTTCTTCCTTTTTTAGGCAAGAATGGTGAATTCAGTTCTTTGACCTCTACCATTTTGGGTTTAAACATTTTTTTTACATTTAATCATATTTATAGCTTGTATCTCTCTTGTTTGGAGTTTCACAGGAAACATTAAAAATGTGGGCAATATATATTTCCAGAATGAAGAACTTAAAGACAAATTTCTTTCTCGATTTCAGTTTTAACAGACTTGACCTGGCTAACTATTAACCATGTGTTTGATCCCAGGTTGGACAGTAGTTCTCCTGGAATTCTTTTCTGACTTCGCAAGGCTAATTTTAGTGCTTTTCCTGTGTGCCCCTGAGATCCCACGACTTCCCCTGGCGTAAAGCATTTCCCATTATATTGCGATTATTTATCAGCCTCATCATCACTAGAGAGTTAATGATTACAGAAGGAATTGCATCTGGCTTCTGTACCATGCTGTTCACAACCTTAAGCCCAGTACCATACATACAGCAGGTAGTCAAAAAATACTTGTGGAGCGAATCAGTAAATCTACTATGGACCATGTCAGAGGTTTTTTTTCAAAAGACATTGGTTATTATGAGACAAGAAAAAAATCAGAGATAGACCTAGGGAATTCTGGAAGCATTGGTCCTGAGTTTATGGTTTTCCTACGTTTCTTTCTTTGATTTTGAGCTGAGCTATCCAGTGTCTTTCCCAATTACGTGTGCCAAAAACAATCATTTCTGCTTGAGCTCTTTTGAATTGGGTTTCTCTACTCTATAATGACAAAAATCATGACGAATAATTTTGGTATTGGTTAAACAGATCATTTAAGAGTAGAACATTAATGTGTTTAAAAGAGATGTATTTCTACATTTATTGGCTGTTGTCTTGTGCCCACTGCTATTTCGTGTTCTGAGGGCACACAGATTCCCAAGACAGAGTAGCTTGTAGGCTAGTGGAGAAAATAGTGTGTTAATATTCAAGGCGCTTGTAGGCTAGTGGAGAAAATAGTGTGTTAATATTTATCCTACCAAAACAAAGTGCTCGTACACAGCACCGGATTGCATATGGGGGAAAATGAACTCTGTGAAAAGAACTATGGGAGATTTGCCTATAAACTTTGGGGAAATATTTTACTGTAATATATTAAGCTGCTCACTGACAGAAGCAGTAGTGAGCAACCATCTCAGGCTGGTTTACAAGAACTGATTGTTAATTTTTCAGGAATTTTGAGAACTAGTCACTAAATACAGTCAATATTAAAAAAAATACCAACTTATTAATAAAATATATAGGAAACAAAGAAAATTAGGCAAACTCTAATTAAGAGGCATTTTATAAGGAACTGGCCTATATTTAAAAATTTCCATGTTATAAAAGATAAAAGCTGAGAAATGATTCTAACTTAAAGCACATCCAAGAAGACAAAGTCAACTAAATGCATTGAATGATCTTGGACTGGATTTTTTCCTAGATAGACAGATCTCACTATAAAAATATTACTGAGACATTTGACAACACTGAGCCCCCAAGTAAAAGTTAGTTACATTAATAATTCAAATTTTCAGAGATTTATAAAAGAGAATCCTGGCTAAAGTCCTTGAAAACACAGTGAAAGAGCACGTGCGCTTTCTCTTTTCCCTCGGTACCAATGCTTGCTTCCACCCTCTAAGCAAGTTTGTCTTGATGGCAACTCTGACTTCATTCTTCTCCCCACATTCTGATCCCAGTTTGTGACTACTTTGTCCATAGATGATTCTCGGACTGATTCTAACTCTGCCCTTGTCCCCATTCTTTGTGGTCGTCAGTTATGAAAACTTGCTAAATTACAATAATAATGACCGTACAGTCTAAGTAGCATAGACATTGGGGGAATGAAAGATAAAAACACCTCGCAGGTGTTGAAAGAATTATGTGGGTGTGTAAACATGGACTCATGTTATCTTATTTGATCCTCAACATAAGCCCGACAGAGAAGTAGGAATAATGATCCCCCATTTCTATGAGGAAAATTGAAACTCAGAAAGATGAAACAACATGCCCAAAGTCACACAGTTTGAGTCCAAGTCTTTTCACCATAAGTCCTGGACTTGTATATTGCAAAAGACCACTTCCAGCTTCAAACTGGGATCAGAGAGTAGATAGTGATGAAAAGACAGTACATAAGACAGGATAGCAAGAGCATTTGCCAGGGAAGATATTTACTCAGTCTTGATTCTTAAAATATTTTCCAGACTAATAATTTAATTAACTTACTAATCTTTACTCTTCAGCGCTTTCACAGAATTCGTTTAAAGCTCAGTTACTGTTCTTACCATCCATGATTTATTGTGTCGCTCTTTCTAATCACAGTAGTTCCTTATAGTTCATCTCTTTGTATCTGCCAAATTGTTCTTAGGACAGTGCTTTCCACAAAGCAGGTAATTAGTAAATGCTTGTTGAAAGAATTGGATTTATATCTCTAAATAACAGATTTACAACAACACGTTAAATATAACGAATATAAGACCACAATAACCATTTTACATTAGATTTAAGAATGAAGTCTCTTTGTAGACTGGGTTACAGGAAAATGTCCTACTTAAATTTTGTAAGAAAGCTGCAAATGAAGATGGGAATAAGGGAGTTTATGAATTCATAATGTGCCCATTAAGTGAAGTTTGCAGGTGCCTCCCTGGCATGGGTCTGTTTTGTAACCGCAGTAAATGGAATTAGTGGTTGAGATTGCAAACCTCCAGTTGCCAAGGGGTTGGGCATAAGATCAATATGCTGCTGCATGAGGGAGAGAAGAATCAAAGGTGAGAAAATGAGAACGTATCTGCCAAGCTTCAGTCCAAGGTCCAGTTGTATTGATAATGCTAAAGAGGTATATAAAGCCATTCCATATGTAATCATCTTAATATAATCAGAGTGTTGGAGCTGACATCACTCAGCCTACTGGCAGACAGGTGAAAGGAGCTCCCCCTGTATCACAGTTTGCCTTTTACTGTTCATGCCCTCTGACCCCACAGAATAATTAACTTCCAGTGTGTTAACCTGTTAGTCAGAAAGAACAAGCACGTATTATTGCAACTAGAGAGGATCTTTCCCTCCCCAAATGAATAACATTGTCTTTGGAACAAGACCTTCTTTTAGCAGCTGCCATAAAGACAATAAAAGCATCTCACTGCAATAACCATCTTTTCTTTTCTGTTGAGATTAAGATTTATGTTCTTACATATTATAACTGGTAGAGAATTTACTGCTGTGAAAACTACTGTAGCATGCTAAAAGCAACAGAGGATTGTGTAAATGTGTGACGTAAAATATGAAAGTGGAAAGAAAAACATTAATAACTGATATGGTGGTTTTGAAGTCCCTTCATAAATAAATGTCCCGACAGTTGGGTGTTTTATAGGCTGAAGGAAAATACAGACAAGACTATTGACAACCAGTCTATTTATAATTTCCTGAGCATCAAATTACAAACAGTGTTGCTTTGTTATTTTATTATAATGACTGTGTTCCTTTGGTCGAGAAAGGCTAGTAGTACATAAAGGTTTCTCAACTAAAGATGATGGGGAAAACGGGTAATTTGATCATGACTGATTGATGGATTTCCCTGAGCTTCAATAGTTTGATTTCTAGTTTCTTGTCTCCACTGCCTATGTTTCATGGATACTTAATTTGTTTTCTCCTTCATCTTTACTGTTAAATAGCATCCATGAAGATTTTCATATTAAAAATATTCCATTGGTCTCCATACAAGGTATTCATATATCCCAGTGCCAGTCCTGGAACGGGAGAAAGCTTTGTTGCTCATCCAGGGCTACTGACAGATATTGATTGTTCTAGAGGCTAAAAGCAAGGGTGTTGAGGAGTTGAGAAAATGCCTTTGAGCACCCTGTACACACTCCCAACTCCTATCTAATACTTAAGTCCTTTATTGTGAATGCAGTAGGGACTGTTTGGGATAGATTAGAGTAGTCTTCAGCATACCACCTAAATTTTATAAACAAGGTTTTATTGAAACACAGCCACACCCATTCATATTGCTAGCAGCTGCTTTCTTGATACAGTAGCAGAGTTTAGTAGACGTGCCAGTGATCTGCAGTGACTTTACAGCCCACAAAGCCTAAAATATATGCTACTTAGTCTTTTTCAGAAGAAATTTGCTAGCCTCTGGCTACTTGAAATGGAAGGGGAAGTTATCTGGTATTCTTTGCGATTCCCGTTGTGAGAAGATGGCCATCTACCGCACACATATATAAACATATACACGCTTTCATTTTACTGCATAAAAAGCAAGTATCAAACAAAAGCAGAGTAATTGCAGACCCCTTTGTATACACTGTTATTTCTAGAGTAAACATGGTACAAAATACACTTTTATATACTGTTCTGTAGTTTGGTTCTTCCACATAATCATTTAATTTTATTATTACATCTTGTAAAATAGAAAATGTAGGTATTAGTATACTTACTTTCCATGGGAAGATATTAGAGTTCTAATTTAGAACTTCATTAAGTAATCAGCAAATAATTAGAAAGAAAGTCTTCTCCCTAAGCTCAAACTCTATTTCTGACTGTCTTCTTTTGTCAGAGAAGCTGTTCTATGTTTACTGAACTATTTACTCTTTATAGGAATATGGAGAGACTACATTTTCTAACTTTTCTCAGTTTAATTTTGATGATGTGACAGGTTTTGGCCAGTGGATTGTGGCTGAAAGTCATGAAAGTTGCTGTTTCCCTTGCTCGCCTAGATAGCATAGCTGCAAGATGAGAAAGAACTCTCCCCTTCCGACCTGCAGTATGGTTTGTGAGAGTGAGAAATAAATCTTATTGGGTACAAGTCACCAAGATTTTGGAGTTGCTGATTATTACAGCATGGCCAATCTATCCTTATTAAGACATACCTGGGATCTCCACTTGAATGCCTTAGTCATCTCGAAGCTCAAAGACATTGTATTAAAAATCAGACTCAGTCTCTCCAACCTCTACTATACAACCATCCCAAATGGATTCTTGACCCAGTGCCCTTTATAATGGCTGATACCAACCGTAAGATAGAAAGCAATGTGGTATTTCTAGATTTTTTCTTTACTTCTGATTCCTAAATCTATCTTTGCCCAGACTCTTATATGTAACATTTATCTATGTATTTTTGGCCATGTTATTGACTTCTTTGTCCTAACATTTTCTAATATATAATCTTTTAATGACAATTGTGTTCTTCCTTTTAAAATCTATACACTCTTTTGTTTCATTTTATCATGTCTTCCAGGAAAATGTTGTATCATGTTGAAATAATGATCATCTTATGCTCTTGGGTTTCACTAAAGGATGATGTTTGCTGTAGTTTTTGAAGATATTTATCAAAACTTCTCATATAAGTTTACTATGACTTTTAAAATAATGGATGACTACATTGTCCTCTTACTGTATTCCCCAAAATTCTTTAAGTGTCACTTTGTTTCACCTACTTTGTTCAGACTTTCATGTAAATATTCTTGTCTTCTGGATTCACATAGTACTTTTTGCATGTTTTTCTATTTTCTTCAAAAGCCTGTGGATTTTAGCAAAGAAACTTTTTTTGTGTGTGTGGTCTTTGTGTCCTTGGTGCTCAAGAATGCCTACTATAGAACTATATCTTTAACATATGTGCAATAAGTATGCTAGTTTCTTTTCCTGCACCTGCTGATTGTACGGACTATTAAAAACTACTTTATGGATCAGGAGAATGGATTTGAATGGGTTTGAATTCCAAATCTGCATGGCCTGATATGATAAGAACAAAATCTGATGGTTTATTAGGGCACCCATCACAACTTTTTGGTGAGTGAGAGATTACTCTGTTATCCTCAGCTCGGCTCTTATTCTACCCTGTGCTGGCTCCCAAGATTCTTAGAAATGCAATCACAAAGCTGTAATCTTACCTAGGGTCTTTATTCCAAGTCAATTTAACTGGAGTCCTACCTGATTTCTAGTTTATCCTTCAGTTCTATGTTGAGTCTACATCCCTGTTCTGGGATTTGAGGACCAATTATGCTAACTGGATTTCCCTTCCTTCCTGCCTTCCTTCCTTTCTTTTTTACCAGTGTATTAAAGAATGTGATAAAGGTAACAGATGAACAGCCAGATGATGAGACACGTAGGGTGAGGCCTGGGTGGGTTCTGGATGCAGGAGCTTCTCTCCCTGTGGAGTTGGGGCACATCACCCTCTTAATGTTGTGTGACACAGCCTGGGGGGCTGGTAATGTGGGTTGGTAAAAGAATTTACCAGAGGTTAAGTGTAAGAATCGAAAGGAGTTTATTAAGGTACTCTGTCATAGACAGCAGCAGAACACAGGTGAGGGGTGCCTGTGTGAGCACCAAGGGCTGGTTTTTGGAGTCTTTTATAAGATCAGTCGCAAGGTGCCTAATCGGCTTGTGCACAAGTCTCTGATTGGCTGTAGGTGAGGTAAGAGGTTTAGGGTCCATAAAGGGCAGTGGGGTCTATGCTTCTGATAAGGTGGGCTGAAACAAACCAGCCTGATCCATTGTGAGGGTCGGCAATGCCTGTGGTTATTAGTTTATTGGGGGAGACACGCCCAGTAAAGAACGCACTTGATCTGTTGAAGGATTGCAGGCAGACACCTGATGTGCTAACTGGATCTTAACAACCTACCCAATTCCTTTTCCCAGGGGTTAGACCATGATTATGAACTCCCTATTAAAAATATGGGTTTATGCTGCCGTATTACCATCCATTAATTAAGACTCAAGTTGGTGGCCACTGGCCACCATAAATATGGCAGGACAGGGAAGGGAGTCCTGAATTGTGAACCACATTCACGATTTGGTTAGTCAGTCCTAGACACTGTTTACTTCTCTCATCATTCTAGCCTATTATTGGTGTCTCAATGTGGTCTGTGAGCCTATAGCTTATTTTATGGGGCAGAAAAATGAAACCTTAACAATGAGCTTCTAGATGATTCATGCTCTTCTTAGGACAAATGTCAAAAAGAGAGAAAAGACCCAATTCAGTACTTTATTCTCAGAGCAACTAAAGATGCGTCCACAGAATTCACCATTCTGGGTGTGATGGGAAGGTCAGGGACTCATGTATGGAAACTGAGCTTTCAGATGAAAGATTCGGTCTTTGGAAGCAGTGCACTTAATCACAGGAGCACCCTTTTGGCTATAAGAAAGAGACATCTACAAAGAACTTTAAACTCATCTTGATAATACTGGCCCTGAATGGAATGGTCTCTAAATTATTGATAACAAGAGTTGCCCCAGATGTTTGAAACCTAAGATTATAGAGTGAAAACGCAGTGAAGATCTCTTAGGGACTAATTTTTCTTAGAGAAGATTCTCTGTAAGTACCATATTGTCATAGATACATCTGAAAAAAATGGAGAAATGAATTAAACTGTCATTGAAATTGAATTGCCATTAGAGAATGCCCTAACTATAAATATATTGGGTGTTTTATGCCAAAGGTTGTTAATGGGAAGTTATGCAGTGTAAAATACACACAGTAATTGTCTTGAACATTATCAGCCAGGTGTCCAAGAGCATCAGTCACAGTGGAGAAGGGCTTAGCACGTTGGCCCCGTGCCTGATTGCTGCTAAGAACCATTTCCACCCATGGAATTGTATAGTTCCTATGAATTGTATTACTATCTCATTCATTATTTCCTTTGCTTATTCAGTTAACAAATATTTATTTTTTTTTCTGTTCCATGTAGGAACAGAACAAAAAGGAGAAAGAAAACTGAAACACTTCTCTTGACCAAGGGGAAAATTTGCAAATCTGTGCAACAATAATCTCAGTGGTAATGAATATGAAAAAAATGTATATGCTTTCTCAGAATTTGGGTCAGGGTAATCCTCAAACAAGTATGAAGAGAATAGACAACTGAAGCTATTTTTGGTTATACTTCAGTGTGTGCTCAGATACTAAGGTAGCAAGTACCTTAGTACTTACTATGTAAGTTACAGGTAGGTAGTCCCTGTTACTGTGATTCATTTGGAATTAATGGACATGTGTCAAAATTGCTGAACTTTGCTGTGATGGGCAGAGGGAGTCTTTATTTAGGAAGGTAATTTAGAACTCTGGGAAATCTCACCCCCTACCTAAATGGTCTGTGAAGAAAAATATCTCTTTGTAAATTATAAGTGAAAAGACAGCTGAATTTTAACCCCCAGTATAATTGGAGATCTCCTCAGTCTTCTACCCAGTGGGATCAAAGCAGGTACCCAAGAGCTGTGAGTCACAAACAGTCAATGTTCCTGGGAAAGGAACATCACGGACACTGTGAAAACTCTGCTGTGTTCTAATTAGTGTTGACTAAATGAGCCTTCTCCCCAGAAGTACCTCCCCCCCTTTTAAGATAGAGTTCCACAGGTAGGTGAGAGGACAAGATGAACAAAAATACTCATTAATTCAAAAAGGTGATTCCCTCAAATGCAGATCACTTTGTTCCTTGTGGAAAGATACCTTGGAGGGAAAATGTGCAATGAGTCTCTTGTGTCATCTTCTTAATTGTATCGGCAGGACCTCTCACATCCCCACTCAAAGCCCACTGGCTCATCACCACTCATCATCTAGTGCTCACCTTTCACTGAATGTGTACCCTGGCTCCAGCAATCTCCTGTAACTAAGCTCATGACTGATACTTCAGTTCTGGTAAAAAGATCAGTGTCTCATTCCTCAAGCTTTAAACTGTCACTTGACCCCCTGAATATATTCCAGTTTTTTCCAGAGATGAGCTTGAACATGCTGTCACAAGTTCTTCTGGGGACTAGTTCTCCACTATATTTCATCAGCTTTGGTGTGGATTCTGTTGTTGTTCTTTCCTGGTGCCAGTTATCCTTCTGCTTGGTTCTCCTACTGCCTGCCCTTCCACATCCAGGATGGCATCTGCCACTAAAATCTGCTCCTTGTTTCTGGCTCATAGTTGTGTGACCTGAAGGCAAGTAATTTAGTCTCCTTGAGATTCAGGCTATGCAAAAATAAAATGAGCAGATACAACAACAATACTCCTATTTGTTTTTATCTCTTCCAACTCTTAAGTGTGTAGAGAGAGCATCCTTGTGTCTGTTGCCAGAAGAGCACGTTGCAGCGTTCAATGATGCTAGCTAGCTTGCTTCTCTGTCCCAAAGTGACATTACCCACAATATAAATTTGCTTCCTATTGCTGTGTAACCAATCACAAACTTAGCTGCTTAAAACAACACACATTTGCTGTGGATTAGAAGCCTGGCCACAGCTTCTGGGTCGTTTGTTCAAGTTCTCACAAGACAGTCTAAGCACAGGCTGGTACTGCACTATCTGAGTCTGGAGGTTGTCTTTTGCAGACACTGGTTGGAGGCAGAATTCAGTCCTTTGTGTTATAGGACTGAGATCTTCAGCTCCAAAAGGTTGCCTACTATGCCCTGCCACGTGGCCCTATCCACAATAAGAGGCAGTTTGCTTCTTCAAGGGCAGCAGATCAGCGTCTCTGCTGCTTCTTCCATTCCCAACCTGCAGACCAGCTTTTAAAGGCTCGCCTGATTGGGTCAGGCCCAACCATGATAATTATCCTTTTGATAATACAAAATCAATGGAGCTGGGACCTTAATTACATTTGCAAAAAAAACCCTTCACCTTCACCATATAATGTGACATAATCAAGGTATATATATCCCATAATATTCACAGATCCAGCCCATACCCAAAGGATGGTGTGTATGTATAGGACATGTATATCACCAGGGAAGGAATCTTGAGGCATCATATAATTCTGCTACCACAATAATCCTGTTCCACACTGGAGAGAGAATTCGTTCTTCAGTTACACATTAACCATATCATCCATCATTTACTGTTTGACTTGATCATCCCAAACAACTTATAACAAGTATTTAACGTTATTTGGTATTTATAATCATTGTTGGGACATTGTCTATGCTCTGCAATGTCTGTTATAAGCAGAAGAAAGTAAAAAGGCAGCATGCTTGCACACCTGTTTTATAGAGTTTGTTATGTAACAGGTAGGTCTAGGGTTTCATGGTACAGTTTTCTTATCCTGGCTAACAATAGCTTAAAATAAGAGTTACATGCTCCCAGACAACTGGCTTATGACAGTAGCTCAACCAATAATATTATTGGTTACTGGCTGGAGGAAATTTATCTGCCACCCACACAAACATACAGAAGTGCTAGTGTCTGATGAGGAAGGAGTCATTTGCTACTTCCCTGTGTTGTCAGACCTTATTCCCAGACACCTGTGTGTTTCAACTCACTCATCCAGCAGACATTTTCTGAGGTCTTCCTACGATGGAGGTCCAATGCTAGTCATTGATGATATTAAAGTGAATATGAATATATATATATATATATATATATATATATATATATCGGAAGAGATATAAGCCTAACATTAGGGTGCTATATGGAATTGATGTAAGAGAGATATACTCTGAGAATGCAGATGTATAGAGAAATGCTGTCAAGTCTGGGAAGCAATATTCATCAATGAGGAAAGACGTCCTTAGAGGTCACATCTGAGTTTAAAGGATGAGCAAAAGTTCATATGTGAACACGAGGAGTCATGGGGCTATTATGTTGGGGAAAGGTTTCAGTAAGACACCAGGACATTTGATGAGTGCTCCAGATGACATGCAAGGTTAGGCTGGGGTCAAATAATACGGGCCCCCATGTACCAGGGGTGCATGTAGACCAAATAAGAGGCTTTTTTAAGATGTGGTCTTCCTGCTTTATTGCTGTATCTCGCGCATCTTCCTGAGAGTCCCCTTCTGGAGCCACTTGTCCTCCCCTCATTCACGTGCCAGTCCTAAGCCTTTTAACCTGTCATTTCAGACCCTCTGCAATCCATTTCCAGAATCCTTCAATCCTTTTAATCTGAACAGTTCTTTTCACTTTCTTAAAACCTTCCAAGGGGCTTTTCATTTTACTTCTTTCTTAAAACCTTCCAAGGGGCTTTTCATTTTACTTAGAATAAAATCCAGAGTCTTTGCCATGGCCATGAAGATCCAACCTACTCTGGCTTCTGCCTGTCAGACCCAGCCTCACAGCACACACAGCTCAGCTCCATCTTCAGGCTCCTGGAAAGTGCAGAATTTCTGCAGCAACAGCTGTACATCAGGTGCTTCTCTCTGCTTGAAACACTCTGCCCCTCCCAACCCCCAGACTTGGTCTCCTCACTACAGCATAAGTAGCCCTCTCTTCTTACGTCATAGTGGGTCACATCACCCTATTTAATATTTTTTCTTAGTGTTTCTCATTTTCTGAAATTGTCCTTCCTATGCTTCTTATTTCAGTGTTTAATCTGTTCTTGTTAGAATGTAAGCTCCTTGGTCATGCTCCCTCTGCTGTTGTCTCCAGGGCCACCAGCAGTGCCTGCCTGGCATAAATTAGGCAGTAAGTATTTGTTAAATGAATGTTTGAGTAAAGCATGAACCTTACCTCCCTTTATTGTTCAGACTGTTGCTCCTTTGAGAAGGATCTTGTCAGCAGCGCGTGGAAAAGCCTTGACTATGGTTTCCTCTTTGTTTTTCCTATATTGTCACCTTGCCTTGCTTTCTGTTCCATTATATTTTTTTCCTCTCTAAATTCAAGGTGAGCAGAAAATATAATATATGCACATTATGTTTCTAGCTCCCGCAACAATTTGTGCATTATATATAATACATATTTTAGAAGTTCATATAAAATACTTTCTAAATATGTCTTCTACTGACATTTGGCTAGATCCCATATTTTGTTAATCACTAATTGTAATTTGAATTCTTGATGAAGGGGTGTTTTTTAGCGCATAGGATGCATTACTGTCTGCCTGCTCTTCTCTGCCTGTGGCAGGCAATGCTGAAAATGCAGCGTATGCGGCTCCTTGTCAGGAGCGGTTTTGCAGTAGATATCACGGGATGGCTATGAGGAATTAGTGAAGTTCAACTTAAGTACAATTTACAGCACATTAAGCCCAAGAGTAGAACTGGGAGCCACACTGTGACCTGGAAGCAATCTTTATTGATCCAGCTAGGTTTTAATAACATCAATCAAGATGTGCTGTGACAGCCACGTGGTATTTTTTGGCTGTGGTGAGAATTTCACCAACATATTTAGACTCTTTTCTTATCTGTCTCCTTGTCTGCTGTTCTCTTTCCACTATCAAAATCCATTTATGGCCAGATCTGTTGACTCAGGGGCGCTAGCCTCTTCATAAATACAGGAGAAAAAGAGGTTTTCAGGCTGCCCTTTGCGTCTTTATTTTGTACTGCTAGGCATGACGATGCGCAAGCTGCTGCCCTGCTCTTTGATGAAAATGCATCTTCTCTTGACCATCTAAGATTGAAATAATTCCTTTTAAAAAGATATACAGGAATAGGGCACAGTTTTAAGGTGAAACTTTCCAAATAATTTTCCACTTTAAGAGCACTATTTTGGACTGGAAGTCCACTCAGATGTGATTTCATCTGTACTGAATTTTTCCGAGGTCATTAATTCTGCTTATGCAAATTCACTTTATTCATCTCCATTTTTGCCAAATGAACCATGAAAACTGCTAGTGGATACAGGGAAAAGTGTCTAGGAGAGAAACGAATGTGTGTGTCTCTCTCTTTCTCTCTCTCTTTTTTTTTTTCTCTAGTTACCTTTTCTGTGCACTTTCCCCCTCTAATCAGAATTGTTTCTTCTTTAGTTTGTAAGTCTGTTGCAGTTTCCCTGACTTGCATTCTAGTTAGCTGTATTCAGGTTCTACCCTTTACTCATTTGAAACTATGTTTCATTCACTTTGTCATAACTACCTATTTCAATTACTGAGTTATAATAGACACTAAATGCCCATTGAACTAAATCTAGCATGTTGACCTTACAAAAATATTTGTTGCACACCTACTATGTGCTAGGCACTATAATTATGTGCTTAATGTCTAAAAAGAAGTACAGTATAAGACAATATCATAGCTGCTAATTTAGTGGGAAATACACATAGGGATTTGACTCAGAACTGCGTCATGATTGCACTATAGAATTCTCAAATGACAGAAATAAAATTCAGACTTAGAATTTTATGTGTTCTTTTCATTTTGAAACCTCCACTGCACATGTCACCACTCTCACAGTAAACCATCCACTTTTTCTTTTTGCTGAAGAATCAAAAATACCTTTAGCAATATTTTAGAAAATACAGAGTTGGGCTTGGTCATGAAATCACTTTCAAACTGGTTTTTCAAAACAATTGTATGATTCCTAACAGGGTTTATGGTATGCCATGTACTTTGAGCAACACTGTATCCTTACCATGTTCATTTCTTTAAATAATTGTATAATTATTTCCACATTATGGAGAAGTAAACTGAGGTTTAGAGATGTTAAATAACTTCCCTAAGGTTTTAATGCTAGTGAAACAAAGATTCAAGCTCTCCTAACCTACTTTGTCCGTGTCTAATTGACATGAGGGAGCGCTAGTTTCTTGCACAGCATTCAAGTAGAAGTGGTCTTGTGTTCTCATTTCTCTGCAGATGCATTTCCCAAAAGACGTGAACTTTCTTCAAATAATCGCAAGGTGGCAGTGTATCAAACCTTAATTCAGAACGTTAAAGGCTATGCATTTGTAGTATGTTGGTACTGTCCTCAGATGTAAATCTGAAACAAGTGATTGGTAGATGATTAAACTGAAATGAAAGCTGAGAAATATTTTCTTATAATATATTAGGAATTTAGATTCTAGGTGATGGATTTTTGGATATGCGCTTTTCTTCTATATCCTACATGGAAAATAATTTATTTGATGAGATACCATATGCCACTTGGTGGGGCATTTTCTTATTTTCCACATGAAACATATTTAAGTGTGTCTTCTATTCAATAGCTGTACTTGTTTGACCTGAAATTTTCATGATGGTTCTTACATGAAAATACTTCAGCAGGTTATGACTATTTCTGTGAATGTATTGTTTTTATGAATCATAATAGAATTCTTCTAATGACATACGCAGTGCCAACCAATCATGAGCATTATTACAGAATAACTCTAAAATGACCCTTCTTAAACGTTCCACACAAGTTTCACTTTGAAATGGTTCCTGTGTTATGATGCATGTTTCTGAATATGTATGCCTTCTCTTGATTTCATCACTATCGCTTTCAGGCTTTAATTATCTTTTTGAGTTAATAATATCCTTCTTTAACCAAAATAGTTAATTTGACTTCTGTTTAAGAGGCAGATTATTATAATTCTGATACTTCAGATAGATTGACATGCAATGAATCAAACGTGACATTTAGAACTTTTTATGCCTCTACTGTAATTTCTAATTAAGGTTTTCTCTTCTCATTGCTGGATTTTCTAATTATTCAAATAATAAGAGGGAAGACCTTTCCATGGAGGCCAAAAGAATACACATACATTCTTAAAGATACTAATCAAAGATTATGGAGCATAATAATTTATCTCAGCTCTGTAATTAGAGCTATTTTCTTTCTTCTTCAACTCCTGTGTGAGCTTTTATTTCTCTCCCTTAAACACAAGTCATTGTTCACCTTATTCATTCTCTACCCTGCAGGCAGCTGACTGTAAAGTCACATTATGATATTTTATAGGTAATTCTGAATATAGATTAACTTCCTTATGCATGGAGAAAGTAAAACATAGGTGTTCTTTTGATGTCCCTCTAACATTTTATTCTGCTTTTCTTTTTTTTAAGTTTTATTTTATTGAGTTATAGTCAGTTCACAATGTGTATAAATTTCCAGTGTAGAGCAGTTTTTTAGTCATACACGAACATACGTATATTCATTGTCACATTCTTTTTCACCATGAGCTACCACAAAATCTTGTGTATATTTCCCTGTGCTATACAGTATAAACTTGTTATCATGCTTTTCTTGGTGTGACAAGATATCTTATATCTCAAAAAAAAAAAAAAACCCTCAATTTCTATTGACAGGTAACAAAGAAACGAAAATACAGTAGAAATGAATATTTGAGTTAATGGCAAAAATATAATTATTTTGTTGTTGAATGCACACTTACACAACCAAAAATGCCAGTGTTTCTGTGTTTTAGCTCTAGATTTAGCCATTACTTCCAAATGCTCTTTTACTGCTTTCTGTAATGCTGCCAATTTACTAAGAATAAATTCATCAAATGAATTCAATTTGTTTTGCATTTTATTTTCTTCAATTTATCTTGTGCATGGAATATTTCTCAAACTTAATTCTATTTGTATATTATGTCCTCATTGTATTTTTCCTTCTTTAAAGAAAAATCTCTTTAGTTTTTTTCTCCCTCTTGCTGTATTTAAAGGCTATATCTGCTGCCTGGAAAAGAGGAATGGGTAGACGAGAACCCAGAACTCTAGGTGCTATTTTTTATTAAAAACTAAGCTGCTCCTTCATCTAAAGTTTTCTGATACAGTGTTTTAAATATCCATCTTATCATGGGAGATGCTTTTTTTTTTTTTGGTGCACCAGTGGATCAAAAATTTCAACTAAGAAAAAAAAAGTATCTCCTCCTACAAAATCTAATGATAGAAAGAGATAGTTTGCAAAAAACTAAATTTTGAACCCTACTTCTAGGTTGAATTTTAAGCTTTGCACATAAAGAATGCCTGCTCCATTGACCACTTTTAACATCTATCTACTCCTAAAACTGAGCCACTAGAAGCCGAGGGATGACGATGAGAAATATTAGATGCTTGTCTCACATGCTTTTAAGAACAAAGGATGCCATGATTCTTAGAATAGCTACCGGGACGTACTGTCCTCAGCTTTCCTAAATTATTTTCTAGATAAATGCAATGCATTTGCAACACATTTATGTGTAAGATTATCCATATTCTTGTCATTATATGTTATGTTAGATAATAAAAGTAAATGGTCATACACAACCTTGGTTTTTCAAATAAAAATATTGCATGGGTTCCTCAAGTTAGACTAGTTGGAGGAAAGCATATGCTCTCACCATTGAGCGTGTTGTCTGGACCTTCCACTGTGCCAAGTATTCTCTTTCTCCCTCGGTAGAAGTATGTTCTTATTTTGGGTCAAAAAATGTTTCTAAGTCTACTTACAACTGTCTTAACGTAAGTTTCATAATTTTCTACTTCAGTTTAATTTTATGTTTCTTATAATTTAGTTGAAAACTTTTATTTCTAAAGCATAGCTTATCTGAAATAATGAAAATGCTTGCAGTGATGAGGTAGGGATATTTCTGGATGTAATAATAAAAACAAATATTGATATTTGAAGCACCAAAATATTCTGAAATGAGTTATAATGTTTTTAATTAATAAATTAAAAAATAACTTGTTTCCAAGTCAATCAGAATTTACTTAGTATAATTTATAAATGTTGTAAGTGTTCAAATTTTTTATAGAGATAATGAAATAACTGGACAATGAAAACACATGTATGTTTCAACTAGATTGATAAACATTTAAGAAAAGTTGCTTTATCATGTGCTTTATGTCAGTATACATACCTATCAATCATTCTCATATATATATATATTATATATATGTGAGCTATTTGAAAGTAACTTACAGACATCATGACACTTGAAGCATGCATATTTTTAGCATTAGAGATTTGCCTACATAAGCACAGTATTATTATCACATCCAAAATAACTATCATTGATTAGGTAATATTGACTCCGTAATTTCTTCTGTGCCCCCTTACAGGCAATGTCCACTTCCCATGTGTAACTATAGTTCTTATTTCTCCACCATAGATTAGTTTTAGCTATTCATACATTTGTATCCTTTGTCTTTGGCTTCTTTTATTAAATACTGTTTTTGAAATTTATTCCTATTCTATAAATGTATAACTGTAGTAGACACTCCCAGAAAGTTTTGCCAAGTGACTGTTTGTTCTATATTCCATTCCTGTAAGCAACGTATCAGAGCTTCATTTGGACTACCTTTTTACTAGTATTTAAAAGGAACTCTTGAAGTTTGGCTACTTTGAAACCTCCATGCTGGGAGAAATCTCCAGCTACATGGAGAGGTCATGCATCGTGCTCTGCTCAGTAGCTCCAATGAGCTGAGCCTTCAGTTGTCCCAAGCCCAGGTACCAAACATATGAGGAAAGATGTCAGCAAACAATCTAGCCCCAGTCATTGAGTTGCCCCAGATGTTTCCGTGTTCCCAGATCAGGAGCAGACATTGAGGGGCAGAGACATGACACCCCCACATTCCTCGTCTGAATTCCCAAACCACAGAATTCATGAGCATAATAAAATTGCTGTTTTATGCTATTTCGTTTTTTAAAATTATTATTGAAGTATAGCCAGTTTACAGTGTTGTATCAATTTCTGGTGTACAGCATAAGGTTTTCATCACACATTTACATACATATATTCCTTTCCATGTTCTTTTTCATTGTAGGTTACTATAAGATATTGAACGTAGTTCCCTTTGCTACACAGTAGAAAATGGTTGTTTATCTAATATGCTACTTAGTTTTGAGTTGTTGTTATGTAGTGGCAGTAACTAGACATTTAGATACATTACACTTTTGTTATCTTTCAGTCTGAAATATTTTCTATTTTTTCTTGTGATTTCTTCTTTGGCTGTGGGTTATTTAAAAGTGTGTTGATAAATGCCAAGTATTTGAGGATTCTCTAGATAGCCCATCATTATTCATTCCTAACTTAATTCTGTTATGTTCAGAGAACGTAATATGAATAAATGCAGCCCTCTGAAATGTGTTAGAGGTGTTTTATGGCCCACATACTGTTTCATAGTTGAAAAGAAGGACTATTCTGCAGTTGCTTGGTGTATTCTATAAAGAATAGTTGGTTCAAGTTATTTGCTAGTGATGTTAAGATCTTCTGTTTTCTTGCTGATTTCCAGTCCAGTTGTTCTGTCAACTGCCGAGAAAGGGATATTAAAACCATCAGTAGTGATTGTGGATTTGTTTATTGCCTCTTTCAGTTCTGTCAAGTTCTGTCTCATATATTTTGCATCCTCATTGTTGCATCCTCATCCTGATGCATGTAGAATTTTTACATGTTTTTCGTGAATTTACACTTTATCATTATGAAGTGATCCATACTATCTCTGGAAAATCCTTTATCTTATAGTCTGAGTTAACAGTTTTTGTTTTGTTTTTTACTATAAAGCAACTTTATTATACTTACTACTTGCATGGTGTATTTTCCAGTTACTTTCAGTCTGTTGACATAGGATCTTGCTTTTTTTTTTCTTTTCTTTTATCTAATGTGAGAGTGTCTGCCTTTTATTTGGAGTGGTTATTCCATTTCCATTTAATGTAATTACAGATATGATTTGCTATACTTCTACCGATTTACTATTTGTTTTAAATTATCTGATCCTTGTCCCTATTTTAATCTGCCTTATTTTGTGAATTAATCAATTATAATTTTAGAACTTATATGTTCTTTACTGGCTTTTTTGTTATGGTGGAAGATTAACAAAATTGAGGCCCTGTCAACAAGTTGATAAGGAATAATTTGTAAAGGAGACCAGCATCAGATTCATAAATTATTGCAGATTCATTAATTATTTTGGATGTATTGCTTTAAGATGACTCTTATTACTCTTGAAAAGTAATGAGACTTGCAATGCAAGAAAAAAAATCTAGAAACAGATATTATACCTTTTATTAAAATTATCTCAGAATGCATTGTAGACCTAAATATAAACCACAAGAATATTAAATTACCGTAACATAGGAGAAAATGTAGGTGACTGTACATGGGCAATGATTTTTTCATATAACACAAAAAGCATGATCCATGAAAGAAAAAAAATGATAAGCTGGATTTCATTAAAATCTAAAACTTCTGCTCTGCAAAAGACAAGCTGTAGACTGAGAGACTATATTTGCAAAGGATATATCTAGTAAAGAATTGGTTTACTAAATATGAAGAATTCTTAAGTTTAGCAATTAAAAAAAATGTAAAATTAGATTAAAAACTGGGCAAAAGACCTAACAGACACCTTACCAAAGAAGATACATACATAGCAAATATACATATAAAAAGATGTGCAACATCATTTGTGATTAGGGAATTGCAAATTAAAACAATGATTAGATATCATTACACACCTATTAGAATGGCCAAAATCCAAAACATGGACAACACTGACTGCTGGTGAGGGTGTAGAACAACAGGAACTTTCATTCATCGCTGGTAGGAAAGCAAAATGGTACAGCCTCTTTGGAAGAAAGTTTGGTGATTGGTTTCTTAAAAAAAAAAAGTAGACATGTTCTTACTGTATGATCCAGCAATTTGTGCGTCTTAGTATTTACCCAACTGATTTGAAAACTTATGTTCACACAAAAAAACCTGTGCGTGAATATTTGTAGCAGCTTTATTCATAGCTGCCACAACTTGGAAACAACCAAGATGTTCTTGAATAGATGAATGGATAAATGAATTGTGGTACATCCATTCAATGGAATATTATTCAGCAATAACAGGAAATCAGCTGTCAAGCCATGAAAAGTCAATGCGGGAATCTTGAAAGCCTTTTGCTTTGTCAAAAATAATCAGGGACCTGAGAGCTAATGAAATGGGCAAAGTTTTGGTGGCGTCTTTTTCTTAAGACTTATTAGAATATAATTTCCCTAAACTATACATATTTATAGTGTACAGTTTGACGAATTTTGACATAGGAAAGCGTCACCAAGATCAAGACAATGAACATATCCATCACCTCATAGGTTTCCTCTTGCTCATTTGAATCCATCTCTTCTACCCCCACTCCCATGTCCCCAGGCAACCACAGATCTACCAAGAAATGATCTTAACAATAAAGAAGGAGGTGGTGACATGTTTATGTTTTGAAAAGAGAAGTCTGGTAACAGTATTGAGTAGAAATAGGGGAGGAACCTGAGTAAATATCAGTAGATCAGTTAGGAGGCTATTGAATTAACTCTTGACATCAGCTTGGACTAACCAAGTGATGGTGCAGAGGGTGGAATGAAAATATTTAAAAGATGTATAAGTCATAATAGCAATAGGATGTTGTTGTTGGAGGACAGGGAGGTGAATTAGAGGAAATTAACTATCAAAGATGAGTTCTAGCTTTCTTATTTGCATAATGAAATAAGGACTAGATATGAAGATCTGGTTTTACTACTTTTGAGTCATTTTATTTATTTATTTATTTTTTAACATTTTTTATTGATTTATAATCATTTTACAATGTTGTGTCCAATTCCATTGTTCAGCACAATTTTTCAGTCATTCATGGACATATATACACTCATTGTCACATTTTTTTCTCTGTGAGTTATCATAACATTTTGTGTGTATTTACCTGTGCTATACAGTGTAATCTTGTTTATCTGTTCTACAATTTTGAAATCCCAGTCTCTCCCTTCCCACCCTCCACCCCCCTGGTAACCACAAGTCTGTATTCTCTGTCTGTGAGTCTATTTCTGTCCTGTATTTACGCATTGTTTTTGTTTGTTTGTTTGTTTTTGTTTTTGTTTTTTAGATTCCACATATGAGCAATCTCATATGGTATTTTTCTTTCTCTTTCTGGCTTACTTGACTTAGAATGACATTCTCCAGGAGCATCCATGTTGCTGCAAATGGCATTATGTTGTCAGTTTTTATGGCTGAGTAGTATTCCATTGTATAAATATACCACTTCTTCTTTATCCAGTCACCTGTTGATGGACATTTAGGCTATTTCCATGTTTTGGCTATTGTAAATAGTGCTGCTATGAACATTGGGGTGCAGGTGTCATCCTGAAGTAGATTTCCTTCTGGATACAAGCCCAGGAGTGGGATTCCTGGGTCATATGGAAAGTCTATTCCTAGTCTTTTGAGGAATCTCCGCACTGTTTTCCATAGTGGCTGCACCAAACTGCATTCCCACCAGCAGTGTAGGAGGGTTCCCCTTTCTCCATTGAGTCATTTTAAAAGAGATCAAATACATTATCAAATACTGAGATTTGGAGTTTTTTAAAGAAAAGTTCTGATATGGAGGCAAGAGGTTTTGAATCATAGGTGTTTTCCATTAGACTAAGCTGCCTGCTTTTCATTTAAAAATTTTGAATATTAAGGCAACAGAAATATGTCTGGTTGAGTTGGGGGAGGAGAAAAATATGTTCATAGTACATCAAAAAGATGATTTGTATAAAAGAATAGAATTTACAGATAAAATGATTTTGTTTAATATGCATTTATTTCTCTGTTAGATTTTTCTTCTTTTCCATGCAATTCATATTTTCACATAAGTATTTCTTCAGTTTCATATACTGACTCAGCTTTCAAAATTAATGGTATTATTCTTATATCTTAAAGCCTTTCGTGTGCTTGATTGATGGTTTCTTCACTGGTTGGCTCTCAGCTTGGGGTTGGCTTTTTATTGCTGCTGGCACTTGCCACAAACTCTTCATGTTCTTAAAGGGGGAACTGATTCCTGCTTTATTTGTAAACTCATGCCACCATCTTTATCTCTGAGATCTATTGAGCTCGACTGTTCATTCTCAAACTTGGTTTATTCATTGAGAAAACATAGCATGACATGGGTAAAAAACGTACCTCCCTTTCTCTAAAATCAAGTGGTGATGTTTTACAATTTTTACAAGTGTGACAGATACTATCCGTTTTTCCTTTGCTTGTTTTCTTGTCCTTTCTAGAAGTAAACTCAGTACCCTTGATATTAAGATGTTAGTATAGAATGTTAGAGTTTAAGAAAAAAGCTTTGTGGGGTAAAAATTTGTTGTATGTGACATCTTGCTTAAAAATCACTAAATATTGCACTGCAATATTTTAGTTACTCATTTAATTACTCATTTTAGTTGCATCATTTCAGTTACTCTGTCACGCTGTTCCTTTTATTTAATGCTATACTTATTGCCATATAACTTTCTCAGGATTCTCTGTTGTTAGTCCTAACAATGACTAGACAAATATGTAGCTAAATCAAAGGATGCAGTTTATTTCCCTGTAGACATTAATCAGTTTTGTATCTAACATAGCCACTTAATCCTAAATTTCCTTTATTCAATTTCTTATAAATGCCTGGTTGAATCAAATCTGTGATGTGTATTCATTTTATATTTTTATGAGTCATGTTTTTTAGACTTTAAAATGCTATTTTTGACATTTCTACTTAGAAAAACTGAGATCATATAATTTGATTAAGTGCTTAATTGAGGGGAAAAAAGAATTTTGAGGCTTTGGAATGCATGGACAGAAATATCAATTGCTACATTGATTCATTGCCAATAGGATCAATTTGAAGGCCATGGAATAATCTTTCAGAAAACCAATTTTACTTAATGCTTGCATCATGAACATTCTATATCCTAAATCTGATCATGTTACTTGTGTGTGTGAAAATCATTAATGGCTCTCTCATACCCATATAGTCAGTTTAAAAATCTTTAGCATAGCGTTCTAAGTTTTTTATAATATGACCCAACTTGTTTGAGAGTATTGCTCCATTGGACCAGATCCAGAAAGTCTTCCATCAGGAGACCAGGTGGGAGGCGATCGGGGGGAAGACTCAAGGGAGTGCCGGCAGGAAGGAGTTTCCAGGGTTTCTGAGAACGACCAGTCTTGGCTCTTGTGTCGTAATCAAAACACACATTAAAAAAAATTCTTTAAATGCAACTCAACAAGTAAACAAGTCTTCATTTCAACAAAGATAATAGTATCAGAATAAACTTTCATTGCTGTATCAAAGTACTGAAAATTTCAAGCTGGCAGAGCCTGCTTTGGGGGTGGCTGGTGAAGAAGCCTTGTCTTGGAAGCCAGTAAAGAAACTGGCTTCAGTTGCAGAGAGACACCCTTATTTCTGCTCTTAAAATCTGCAGTTTTCCCAATTAGAGTCTGCAGAAAACTTTTTTTTCCTGCTGAATCTGTTCTTTGTAGTGGGATAAAGGAGATCTCACAAGATGGTTGGGAAAATGTGGACATCTGAAGGCTCTGGCTGGGCTGTTAAGAGGGAAAACATAATAGGGACTTGTAGTTCAGTGATATCATTTGCCACCACGCACAACTTCAAATGCATCACAGAGAATAGCTACTGTGAATAATCATGCTCTTAATGATTCCTTTTGCTCTAAAATAAGGAGTCCTGCCAGAGGCTTTAACCTTATGTTTCACTGAGTGTCTCTAGATGTCATGTGTACTTTCCTAATTTGTTACTTGACATACAGAAGCAGTGGTGTCTTAGTTATGAGATTTATTCTGAGACAGAAATCTATCATCCTGTTTTCCTAGGAATAGAAAAGAAAAGAAGTTAGACTTCCAACATTGTCTGGAAAATCTGGATATAAATGCCCTGTGACCTGCCCTTAGAGAAGCTTTGAGCTGTGCAGCCAAGTAGATGTCAGCAGATACGTGTAGGTATGTGGTGTGTGGTGAGCAATTTGAGTTTGCGTGTAATTCTGGTGTTCTGTGATGCATTTATTTCAAAGCCTCCATACTCCGTTAATTAGAATGAATACATTCTGAAATAAAAAGCACTTTTAAAAGAATGCAATTTTGTTACTCTTAGGAGCACAGTATAAGTCAAATACACTTAATGTTTTCATAGTATTCAGTCTTTGAAATTTTGTATGAGTAGACATTAGTAGAATTTATATTTTAAATAAATATAACTGAATGCTTTAAATATATACAAAGATAGAACATTATAAAATTAAATATTTTTGAACAAATAGGCTATCCATAGGTAAATTAGTCTCAAATTTTCTAGTCTGAGGAAGAGGTGAGGTCAGAGAAAGCCAGGAGGTCAGCACAATTAGGAGCCATGTCCTAACTACTCTGACATTAACAACTTTGGACTGATTCTGAGTGTGATGAATTAGGGCCCAAATGAAATGAATATTGGCAGCACTCGATGCATCTTTAAATAGTAACATATAGAAAGATATTTGAACAACTTTTATACACTATTTTCAAGATCCTCTTTTACTGTTGTTACAAAAAAAAAAAAAAAAGATCTAAACTTGCTTCTCATTATGCCAAAGTGTGTACCTACAAAAAGACCTTTTCCTGTATGTCGTCCTCCATGCAGATGTGTTTTGTTTTGCTCTTAATCTTATAACTTGGAATTGATCCCAGTCTCTGTACACTCAATTTGTTCTCCTACCATTGTAGAAAAGATTTTCAGAGTTAAAATGGCTTTGGGAGGACTTCATTTAAAAGGCATTTTGGGTTTGAGAGAAAGTGATCTTATCCCCTTGGATTAAAAAAAATGAACACATAGTAATAGATTAGTCTGTTCATATAAATTTATTCAGTTTTCTAGTATCCTGGTAGACGTTTACATGGAGAAGCATCAGGTCAGAGATGTTTGGCGTAAACTGTTCATCTACAAACAGGCATTGAATTTGTTGTCTGAACCTGAGGGACTGCCCCTGATCACCACCCATTTCAGACCGTAGATGAGTCACCCATGCTTTGGGAAGAACACCGTAAAAATGGAAGAAGCAAAGGAGCCAAATCTTTGACTCAGATTTCAAAATAGCAGGAAGATATATATACTTTTAGAACAATCTTTTCCCATGAGGGAAAAAATGAAATAACAAAAATCAGGGTGTACTCTGGGGGGTGGTGGAGTCCTGGTGACTACAGGAATCATGGAGAACCGAGTGGAAGATTCAGCAAGGAGATACTGCTGAACTTCACAGGAGTCAGCAAAGTGGTTGAGTCTCAGCTACCAGGGGAGCGTGGGAACTGAGTCAGCTCTGGGAGTTCAGGCCGTCCTGTCTTCAAGGCCGTGGACTCTGCGCATTGTCTGAATCAAGGCGCTTCCTTGGCTGCCTCTCATTTCCCGCCACTGACAGTCATCCTACACATCTCTCCACTCCTGGCACAGATTCGTCTAGACAGATAAATGTTGGACCAACCCTAGGACTGTGTTCAGGGCCCCTGCAGAGGATGGAGCCTTGGGAACCTTGGGATTTAGGGGAAGACCCCAGCCTGGCTAAGGTTGGGCGAAATATAACCAGTTGGGGGCCTCCCTCTAGTCAAGAATGGCATTGGAACACACCAATATTGCTACAGCCATTAGTATATTGAAATACGAAATTGATGAAACTTTGGAAACACTTTCACTAACATATTGCTACTTTCCTATGATATGGTTTCCTGAGCCACCTTCTCAATGTCAGTAGGCTCTATATGAACGTTGAGTAAAACAGGAAACCAAGATCGAAATTGTTCATTTGGTTTCCTTTTTTTTTTTTAAAGCAACTGAACTTTATAATGATAGATTTTAAATAACAGCTAACACCATTTGAAATTAATAATATGTTAACTTGTTGACATCTGCCTACCCACACTGGAAAGCCAGCACTGCCAAGGAAAGACCTTTTGGATCATTCCCATCGCTCTGTGACTGAGAAGTGTATATTCTGGAAGTTAAACCATGGGACCTGGACTCAGACAACCTGAGTTTATACTCCAGCTCCATTACCCATGTAAACATGTTATGTTTCAGATTTTTCTGTTGTAAACTATGAATTGTAGTTATTCATACATCATGGGTCATGGTTCTGAGGTATTCGCCTGCCTGGCACTTAAGTACTAAATAAATGTTAGATGGATTTCTTCCCCAGCACCTAGGACAAGGCCTGCACTTCTATCCAATAATATTTTAAAACAATAAACAAAGGAATAAATGGTCACCTTTAGAAAATGCAGATGAAATCTTGGTAGGATGAAAGGGATTAAAAAGAGAACCAAGTCAATAATCAGTAGTTTTTTAGTCACTTACCATATGCTAGGAAGAGAGAAAAATATAAAAAGTGAATAAGAGCACAAGCAAAACAGAAATTGCATGGAACAGATCACAAAGGGTTTTACAGCATTAGACCTGGATTTTATTTCTAGCTGTCTAGGTACGGTGGTGTGTGGCCTTGAGCTTGGGAGTGCACTGGAATAAATGGGATAATTAATACATAGCCAGCCCTTAGCTCAGTACTCTGCCCTTCATGAATGCTGTAAAAAAAAAAATAATAGTCCTAACTAGATGGGGTTTCAGAGACCACGGAAAACATCAGTGCCTCAAGAATACCTCCAAATTTTGATGATTGATTTAATGTCTACATTTTTACATTGATTCATATTATTATTAATAATGTTATTAATTAGATATCCCCTGTGTTCTAGGGTTCAGTCATGTTAATACAGACATGCCTGTAGGAATTATTACACTGCATGATTCACCTTACTAATCATTTGCGGTTCACTTTAGTGTGGATACATTTATGATACTCTCTTTTGACAACACAATTTGAGAAGCATTCCTATTGGAAAAATAATTTTTCGTCCCTATTGGAAACTAGGGATGATGAAAACTTAGAATAGCAAAAATAAATTGAATTAACTTCAAAAAATTGGGAAGGACACCACTAGTTAACCATATGAAGGTCCCCTGTGTCTTGAAATGAGACTAGAATATATATAATCTCAGAGATGGGAAATATTTACTAGATTCCTTGGACATTTTTAAGTATTTTCATGTTAAGTAACCAGGATGTATGCTTTCAGTGCCAGCTTTTCTTCTGTCCTTGCAACTTAATGATCCTGTGAATCACTAGACAGAATGTAAATATCAGAGCTTATTTCCTCAAGTAGGCTGCTAACCAGGTCCCTTTATTCATCCCTCAGCAGAAAAGCAAGAAGTCATATTTATTCTACTCATTACGGAATCCACGGATGAGGTAGAAAATGACCTTGCAGAATGTGCAAGCCAGGCAAACTGGCAGTGAGTGCTTCTTGTCTTACCAAAGAAGTGTATAATGGCCCCTCTTCTATATTCCTGGGTCACAAGTCAATACAGTTTCTCTAAAAGGTGGTATCTACTGATTCCACCAAATGCGTATGGCCATGAGCTCATTCCAAATTAGAGTGCCGAAGGAGCAAGTTGTTTCAGTGACTGCTCCCCGGCGAAGTAACCATCTGGATGATCACTCAGATCTCAGGACCCTTCGCTCACGTTTTCTTCACCCTGTCCCATTGCCCGTTTAGCTCTGACCCACTTGTTTGTCCTCTAACTCTTTAAAACTACATTCTTTAGCTCTTTGGGATTATCTGCCTTCATCTATACTTCTCCGTTCGCCATATATAAGACCAAAACAGTATCCACTAACCCCCATTCGTGGCTTTTCCTATCTTTCAATCCAGGAAGACTTCTCGGGTTAAAGAGACAAGTGTTTTCTGGAAAGTCAGGAACATATCTTCTATTCCTATGATACCTACTTTTGGATTTTTAAATTCAATTAGCAATAAGAAATACAATAAAATGAAACCCAAGAAACAAACCTAGCTAATTAACCTTTTAAAATGATCTCTTTTATTGTAGTGAGCTTTGATTAAAAACATGAATTAGTGTCTTGCCTCTGTCAATTTTTAAAAACTTGACCAAAAAATCATTTAACCCTTCAACTTTCTCATTCATAAGAAGAGGGAATAATATCTGTTTCATATCACAGTAGTAAGTAAAAAGGTTGAGAAAATGTGTAGGTTGTTTCATAACTTTAAAAATCATAAATGGATTTCAAGTTTGCAAGCTCAGAGTGAACACTTTTTAGTTAGGTAATTAAAGGCAGACTGAATAAAACGTGCATGCCTTGTGTTAACCAGTGGTCAGTAAACTTTTGTGATGGCATCTATCAGAAAAGGTGAGCACAAATTTCAAAATACGTGCTTTGAAATAAATATATATTCAAATTTCTAATGTGTATTTGTAGTTTAAATACAAATTCATTTGTAAATTACATACCCACTTGACTGAGAAATATATATATTTTAAAACGGGAGGGTATAGCTCAAGTGGTAGGTACAGTGCATGCTTAGCATGCATGAAGTCCTGGGTTCAATCCCCAGTCTTTCCTCTAAAAGAATAATAAATAGACCTAATTACTTCCCTCCTTTAAAAAAAACAAAAAAATTAAAAATAAAACATAAATAACACAGAAAAAATTAAAAGTGACATAAACAGTATTTGGCAAATCAATTTTAAGTTATAGTTTCTCTTTATTTCAAAACTTGGTTTTATTGACTGATAGATTTGAAAAATATAGCACAAGTCAGTGCACAGGCCCTAAGAAAGAAGCACTCATTTCCTGCTGTAACTTGCTCATAATCGATTCAGTGAATGGATTTCATATGTGATGTTCTTTCTTGGTAATACTTTCATATTTCAGTTGGAGCAGGCGTTCCATCCACATTGTACTTACATTCTTTTCCATAACCCCATTAATTTTAATTTAAGAAGTCACTGCTGTCTATATCGCTTCTTATTCTCTAATTTCATTACACAAATCTAGCTAATTCATAAACTGAGAAATGTGAAAATCGTTTGTACTTTCATTAATCTCAAGCAAGTCATCCACATCAGGTAATCTGTTGCAAGATTTATTTTTTTCACATTTTCTAAAATTTTGTTACTACAGTTTAAATAATATTTGGTGACATTTTAATTTGTTACAGTATTATTTCCTCTATATTAATCAAAAATTATTTTGTGACAAGAAGAATGACAACTTCATGAATAATGTGTGGCTTTCTGTCATTTTATTTTAGTATAGAAATTCTAAGAGATTTCTTAATACTATTAGATTTAGTGAAACATTACATTAAATATCACTTGAATAAAATGTAGCACTTGTCTCCATATTCATGATACTTTAAATAACTTATAATAATTATGACTTACAATAAGTATGACTTCCTAATTTAATAAAGAAACTGTTAATAATAGGGGAAACTAGGTGCCAAGTTATTTGAAAACTCTATGCTATCTTCTCAATTTTACTGTACATTTAAAACTTCTTAAATATAAAATCTATTTCAGAAATAAAATGCAACAAATATTAAGACAGATGGGACAACAGGCATAAACTAGTAGTGTTTTAGACAAATTGGGACATATGATCAACCTACTAAAAAGGTCTTTAGCTAGAATCTCAAAGCATAATACACCATTATTATGAGGTTTATGGTAAAAAATAGTTTATGAAAAATTATATCAAAGAATCATTGAAATATTCTGAAATAGTAAGACTTTTGGATTTCTTTTTTTTTAATTTTATTGAGTTATAGTCAGTTTACAATGTTGTGTCAAATTTCAGTGTAGAGCACAATTTTTCAGTTATACATGACCCTACATATATTCATAGTTGCATTCTTTTCCACTGTGAGCTACCACAAGATCTTGTATATATTTCCCTGTGCTATACGGTATAATCTTGTTTATCTATTCTATATATACCTGTCAGTATCTACAAATTTCGAACTCCCAGTCTGTCCAGACTTTTGGATTTCTTACCTTTTGACTCCTTCTATGTGAGCAAATAAATCTTTCAGTTCATGTTTCTTTGGGTTTTCTGTTACAGTCAGAAAATCTAGGGAAGAGATCCCCACAGTTATGTGTGTGTCTTTTCCCCACTATTCTGAAAATAAGGGAAATAGCACACATATCACAAAGCTTTACAGAAAGTACATAAGTTGTTGCCTAAAGTTGGGAGGTGGTAAGTGGACGGGAATAGGGAGTGACTGCTAATGTAGATGGGGTTTCTTTCTGGTGTTGTGAAAAGATTCTTGTATTAGATGGTGTTAATGTTTACATAATCCTGTAAATATACTAAAAATATTGAACTGTACAACTTAAATTGGTAACTATATCAATAAATATATCTTTAAAATAGAAAAAAAATCTTACCCCACTGTGTAAGAATAGACAATGATCAACAGCATGAATAGAATACATGATCTTCTTTTGCATTTGCAGTTATGGAATTAACGTTTAGGAAAGAGGACTGGGTCCTATCTTAAAATTTAAAGAGAATCTTCTATGAATAAAAGTCTGTATACAAAGAGCTAATGAGAAATTTCATTTAAAAATAAGAAAAATCAGCTCTTCTGATCCATCTTTAAGTTCCTACAATAATTGTCAGTGATGAAAATATTAATTAAATGAAAAAGTTGGAGCTATGTCTAGAGTCTCTCAAATAGTGCACTTGGAACAGTGAAAACGTATTTTAAACATTTTGTATCTATTCTTACATCCTATGAGGGATGGTTTGGAAATTGTTTAAAAATGATATGACTGCTATTCTAGGTAAAATAATTTCTGTCCTCATATTTTTTATTGATATTGTTCAAAGTGTTTTCATCTATTTTTCTTCCCTTCTTGTCTCTCATTCTATTCTTTTATTTTTCTTCTCCTTTTTCTGCAGATTCTAGCAATTTCTCTCAACACAGTATAAGATGACTTCTTAGAACTACCTGAGAGGGAGACAAGACGTGTAATTTCGGTAAGAGATGATTAAAATAACATAGATACAAAGTGACAAGTCTTACTTAAATGCTAACAATGCTAGTGAAAGGAAGAAGTGAAACAGTACACAGAATAAATTACAACTATCTGAATGGGTATGCATACAAGAGATCATGGTGGTGTTTTGAGTTTAGATTTGACGGCTAAGAAGTGAATAATATAACTTTGATATAATCTGATGACTAAATACACTGGTAATAAATATGCTTACACAGAGACTTTGATATAAAAGAAAAACCTTCTCGTTAAACTTGAATGAAGGACCTGGATTCTCTAACTTATGAAGGAAGGGAAGGGGATGGGAATTTTGTGCTTAAGATAGAAATTTTTGATCGCAGGGCACCAAGGTTGGATCAGTTAATACAGTTGTTGAAAACATAGTGTGAATGAGGATAAGGTGGTATGTCAGTTCCTGAACTCCTGATGTTACAAGTGAATGATCCATTAGTCTCCAAGTATGGCAGGGAGTTGATGTGTTTGTCTGAATATAAAAATGTCACTGTTATCGGGGAAACATTAAGTATATGTTCTATTGACTACAAGTTAGTTCTCAGAATGTCAGGAACAGAATGACTTGTTCTAGGCAAAAACAGTTAGATAGAGTAAGAAATACCTAGTTTCTAGTAATAAAATAAAATTCTATATTTTCCCCATGAATTGGCAGAGGTTATTTTATTGATCACTTTAGAAAAACGTGATTTTAGAAAGGCATATACTGAGATAGTTCAAGGATTTCTATCCCCTAGAACAATTTTCTGACTTGATTCCTTATTAAATGAGTATGGTAGATTCTAATACACATATTGACTCAGATGTGCACAGATTATCACATAAAAATGATCTTTGTTACTACATCTTTTACTGCACATTAGATGTCAGAATGCAGTGCACACAACATGTAGCCAAGGAGAGGAGTTGTGTCTACAAAAATAAAAATAAAAACTGTGAAGTAACAAGTTAAGTTTTTAAGAATTAGCAAGCATATCTTCAGTAGTTTTAAAGCATTTGTAATGAGTCTGTGTTTTAAAAATAATAATAGGAAAAAAATGAGTTCTGACTTTTTTTGGATGTGTGTTGTAATCCCTGAATTTCTCAAAGCATATGGTGATTCTCAAAATTATCCTTTTCCCACCTACTGCTAGAAATTTTTTGCCTACTGAACTCAGCACCTCTTCAATGTGTTAAAACCAATTAGTGATACATCAAAGGGATTTTTTTAATAACAGAAAGTTTAAACTACTACAGAACGTTTGCACATCCAGCCCTGTGAAAGCCCATGATCTCATGATCTTTGATCTGTGCCTGTGAAGCTAAATTCATAAATATGTTTTCATTGCCAAATTTGAGTCTCATCAGGAAGCAACCTGAACAAAAATAAATAATCTAACCTTAGCTATGATGGTAAGCTCTGTGAAACTAGCATTATTAGGCAGTCATTAAATTTTTTTTTACTAGATATATAGATTTTTTCCCTATTTTTCCCTACAGTGTAGTTAAAGTCAGTTATTTTAGTATAAAAAATCCAGCAAAAATTAATAACAGCAGCTACAACAAGCAAGCTACGTATTGACAAACGTTTGCTTTTGATCTCATTTCTAGTTCAAATACAATTGAAGATCGTGCAGATACACATTTATTAATTTACAGAGTTTGCACACAAAAATCATGTTTATTTCACCAGTATAGTTTGTATATATTTATAGGACCCAGAGTTACTTTGGCATCAAATAATTCAGGACTAGCAAAAACTAAAAGTTGCTGTAGAGGATCTAAGTTCAGCACTTAACATTATGAAGAAAGCTTTAAAAAGAAAGAAGAAAAAAACTTACTGAAAACTAATTCAGGATTCACCCCACCTGGAAAGATAGTTTTTAGTGTTACTTTGGATGCCTTCATCTTTTGACATTTTTTTTCATTTCTCTGTCACCACTTGTTAAACAACTTCATTAAATACTCTTTTATAGTCAGTCTCTAGGGGGAAGCGTTGTCCTAACAGAGGATCCAGTGATTTCTATATGTTGCTTCTTGATATACCAGTGTCCAGGGGTAAAATCATGGGTTGAGGCTGAATCCCTGCTTGACTGCTTAGTAACCATGTCAACATTATCCAAGCTCTTTGAGTCTCAGATCCCTCATCTTAGAAGTGAGATAATAGTATATCATTCACAGTATTTTCTAAGAACTGATTGTTAGATCTTGCATAGAAACAATTAATATCATGTTTTACACAGAGAACATTTTAGTAATTGATTCAACAGTAATGCTGCCGACAGTGGAGATCCCTGCAAATGTATTTCACCAAGTGCTCAAGAGGAAAGTGGCATTTGGCCATTAAATAAAAAGCATAAAGTATAAGTGTAAAGCCCAAGATGAGAATAGATAGGTCAAAATTATGTCTTTTTCAAGGTAAAGAGAAGAAAGGAAGGAAAAAATTATTGGATAAATAAGGCTTCATGCATGAAATCAAGCAGTTTGCAACATGGAGCTACTCTGACCAGTATGGTAGCTACTGGCCACATGTGGCTATTGAGCCCCTGAAATGTGGCTGATCCAAAATGAGATGTGGTGTAAGTGTAAAGTGCACACTGGATGGATTTAAAAAATTTTTTTTATTGGAGTACAGTAAATTACAATGTGTCAATTTCTGGTGTACAGCACAGTGTCCCAGTCATGCATGTACATACATACATTCGTTTTCATATTTTTTTCATTAATGGTTATTATGAAATGTTGAACATAGTTCCTGTGCTATACAGAAGAAACTTTTAAAAATCTATTTTCATATATGGTGGCTAACATTTGTAAATCTCATTCCCAAATTTATCCCTTCCCACCTCCTTACCCTGGTAACAATAAGATTGTTTACTATGTCTGCAAAGTCTATTTCTGGTTTGAAGATGAGTTCATAGTGTCCTTTTTTTTTTTAGATTCCACATATAAGTGATATCATATGGTATTTTTCTTTCTCTTTCTGGCTTACTTCACTTAGAATGATGATCTCTAGGTCCATCCATGTTGCTGCAAATGGCATTAATTTATTCTTTTTTATGCCTGAGTAGTATTCCATTGTATAAATATGCCACAACTTCTTTATCCAGTCATCTGTCAATGGACATTTGGGTTGCTCCATGTCTTGGCTATTGTATACAGTCCTGCTATGAACATTGGGGTGCATGTATCTTTTCCCATTAGAGTTCCCTCCAGATACATACCCAGCTCTAATTTTAGTTTTTTGAGGAATCTCCATACTATTTTCCATAATGGCTGCACCTAACTGTATTCCCACCAGCGGTGTAGGAGGGTTCCCTTTTCTCCACACCTTCTCCAGCATTTATTGTTCATGGACTTTTTAATAATGGCCATTCTGACTGGTGTGAGGTGATATGTCATTGTAGTTTTGATTTGCATTTCTCTGATGATTAGTGATATTGAGCATTTACTCATGAATGCACACTGGATTTTAAAGGCACTTGATATGAAAAAATGATGTAAAATATCTCAGTAATAATTTATATACTTATATTGAAGTGTTAAAGATAATATTTTAATATGTTAGGGTAAATGAAATGTGTTATTGAAATTATTTTACATTTTTAATATAGCTACTTCAGCATTTAAAATTATTTGGCAGTTCACATTTTATTTCTATTGGACAGAGTTAGTTTAGAGAAAGACATAGACATGGAAACAGCTCTATCTGAGTTACATGAGAGTTAGAGAAAATACAGGTAGGTGTGCTTCCTTATTCTCATGGGGCATTTGGTGAAAGTTCTCAAAGGGGATAGTATTTGTGTTGTACATAAGAAAATGAGTGAATTTTCTCTCTATATTGAAAACAGTAATAAAGACCTTGGTTACCTGCTAATCATCAGACAAAGAAAAAAAATTAGAAGGCTCCAGTTGGAGCTGGAGTTAGACGCAGGGTATAGGTAAGAAAGGAAAACTGACTTCTCAGTTTCCTAGCCAGGGAAGGATTTCAACTGAAATGGGCTAACTTGAGAGACACCTGGTTTCACAGGTTCCATGAACAAGACGCAGTTCTGACCTGGACAATAGCAATTTGCTGACAGTCCTCTAATTTTAAACATAATACAGTTTTAAAAATTGTACAGATGTTGATGTGTAAAACAGAAGAGGGAAGCATTTTGCAAAACGTGTTTCTTTTTTTCAGAGAGCTAAATAATACCGCAAAATCTTTAATTCTCACTTTTAGACAAACATTCAAAATTAAGAGAATTTCAAGAGTTTCAGCATTTAATCAAATATCTTTAATTTTGTTTTTTAATTTACAATTCTAAATACCATAAAACTCTAGTCCTAGGAACATCAATTTTGGCTTTCATTTTACATACACTTTTTTTTTCATATTTTCTCAATTTTATGTTTATGAATTTTATGTTTCTTAACACTAATAATATCTTTTTTCAATGTAAACTCCAGTCATTGTAAAATTAATGAAGGTTCAATAAAATATCCATATAATTTCAAAACCAACATTGCATTACAATTATGCTAATGCTACTAAAACTGCATTAATGGTTTGTAGGCAATTATTAGAAATATCAGTCATTAGATAAAGGCAAGTTTGAATTAGCAGATGAAAGATGATCTAGGGATGTTAATGTATAAAGGATGAAGGGGTAAGGAGCTTAAAATCAAATGTATAAGTGATGAGACCATCTTGTACAGCTAGGACAGCATATCAAGCACTTTTTAAATTTATTATCCATTTTGGAAAGTGACATTGATGAACATCTGCTTGATTAAATTACTGTTTGTCTTGATGGACTCATTTGGCCAGAATAATAACATGCAGATTTGTAGGCAGATCTTTGTAAGTCTTATGCTTCATATTTTGATGTTATTAAGCATAGCAAAACATGTAACTTTCTCATATTTTGATGCTATTAAGCATAGTAAAACATGTAACTTTTTCTTCTTCCCTTTCTTTATTTTCTTTTTCCTGTTCCATTGCTTAAAGTGACATGGTGCTTTTTATAACATGAATGGGTCCGAGATTGCAATAATATATTATATGATCATAAAATAACCATTTGGACATTGTGTTGCTATGAGACCCTTAGGTCAAACTCTAATTTTTAAAAATTTTTACAAAATAATCTACTTGAGAGAGGAACATGACATTGAATGTGTGAATGTATGAGTTCTATTTTTACAATAAGACTGAGGAAAAGGATATATTTTCATAGGAACATGCCTAATAATAAAATTATATCAGCATTAAAGCAACTGAAAGAAAAACTCAACTGTGAGTTTAAATATGTTTATCAAAAATATTTAGTAGTCCTTAAATCATGAAAAGAGTCAATCTAATTATTTTAAATATGAAATAGATTTGCAAGAAATATGTGTAATTAGCATGTATCATGGCTTTCATTTCAAGTGTAAGACTATTCCCAAGGTGGGAAACAATTTAAACTAAAGAAATCAGGGGGCTGAAAAGTAAAGTTGTAGTAATAATTAAGTAAAGAAAACTTCATTAGTGTTTGAATTTGTGTGGTAGATGATCAAATAAATTTATAGTCAAGTTATTTTATATTTGATCAAAATAAGTGTTACCTGTATCCTAAAATAGTAACTACAGTACTTAATTTGATGGGATACTCAAAAGAAGAAGCCAGGTACATGGAATTAAGTAGGGGCTTAAGTTTGTAAAAGATCGCAATTGAAACAAAGTATTCCAAGAAGTTTGAAAGTAGAAAATGAAGTGGGAAAATGAAGGAGCTAGAGAGGTATTTGATTACTTATCAAAAAAAAAATTAAGGAGCAGTAGTATCCATTCTATTTGGAATACTATGCCAAGAAGCTTTATAAATGCAAATTAAATATTCAGCAGTAATTGCCCACCCTCCAAGGATTCTTAAGATGAATAGAGAAGCAGACACGTTCACAAAAAGTTCTGCTACAAAGTCTGACAAAGTAAGTACTAGAAGGAAGACTCGTGTACAATATAACAGCATGTATGTAGCAGGTGTAGATTAATTTAACCAGAGAGTTCTGCAAGGCTTCTCGGAGGAAATATGATTTAACTTAAATCTTGAAGAAAGCAAGTATTGGTGTGGAGTGTGTGGGAAAGTGATGCTAATATTCTCACTCATCTGCTTTAAAAATGCTTCAACGTTTTCTCATTGCTTTGTCTTAACAAAGGACAGAATCCCATGAGGCTCAAATTGAGTTTGTCTGTTTATATTCCTAGCCTCCTTTCTTGTGTCTCCCCTTTTCTGCATCAGTTTTATGCAGCAGATACAACCATCTGTGACATAGCACAACTGTCCTCATTACATGATCCGTCACCCTGGCTTTATTTCTGTTCTTTAAATGTACAGGGCTCCTTCCTGCTTTCATGCATTGTCACCTGCTGTTAATTCACTCTGCCTGTAACAATTCTTCCCTCCTGTCTCTTGCCTGATTCTACAGGTAGCAACTGACATCCCCTTTTACCTGGGGTATTTCTCATCTGAAACCACAAAGGTCAGTAGAAGTGGTACAGTTTTTCAAGTGCTCGAAGAACTGTCAAGCATCAATTCTATATCCAATGAAACTATCTTCTAGAAAGAAAGGGGGAATAAATATATTTGTAGTCCAAGGAAAAGTAAGAGAATTTGTCATTAGCAGAGCTATCCTTAAAGAATGGTTAAAAGAAGCACTCCAAAAAGAAAGGAAACGGTAACAGAAGAAGGCTTGGAAGTCCAGAAAGTAAAGAAGGAAAAAGGAATGGGTAGAAATAAGGGTAAATACAATAGACTACCCTTTCCTTATGAATTTTACAAATTGTATTTCATGCTTTAAAAACTATAACATGTGTTGTCACTTGTCAATGTATATCAATGAAAAACTTGAGATAATTGTACTTTAAAAAATGGAGAGGATAAAAGGCCCTACATGGAACTAAGTTTTCAATACTTTGCTCAAATCTGTAGAACTCCTACACCAGTAAGCTGTGGTAAGTCACGTACTCATATTGTTACACCCAGAGCATCTAATAAAAATGATACAAAGTGATACGTTAAAAATATATAATAAAACAAGATGGAATTCTTTAAAAGTTAATATAACACACAGGAAGGCAAGAAGAGAGAAATACAGGAACATAAAAAAAGAGGGGAAAAATCTCAAAGCGTGACAAATTAACTCTTAACATTAATAATTACCTTAAATGTAGATTATCTAAATACACTGAATAAAAGACAAAAATTGGCAGAGTTTATTAAAAATTATTCAACTATGTGCTGTCTGGAAAAGCATTCTTCAGAAAGGACATGGATACATTGAAAGTAAAAAAAGGACTAAGATATATCATGATAACATTACTTAAAAAATAAAAAGCAGGAGTGTTTATTTTAATATTGGTAAATTAGAGTTCCAAATAAAGTAATTTTATAGGGAAAGAGAAAGACACTACATAATAATAAAAGTATCAGTTTACCAAGACACAAAGCCATTCTGAATGTTCATGCCTCAAACAACAGCACTTGAAAAATACATGAACTAAACACTGAAAAATCTTAAAAATAAGTAAATCCACAGTTATAGGTGATGTCTTTAACACCCACTGTCAGCAATATATAGAGCTACAGTTTGGCAGGTGCTCCAGGGAACATGCTCTTGTAGGAGTACTTTCTGTGTTCTTTTCTTGGCTCACACCCAGCCCAAATAGGTAATTTGAATGTGAAGTCCAAAACCAGGTGAGGTATCTTAAATTTAGAAATTCTCGGTGGGAACCTTTTCTACTTAGATTCCAGGCTGAGGCAGATGTGTTAGTTGCTTTCATGTGCTAGTTTTTTTTTTCTAAACCACCCTTTCGGTGAACATGGCCATAAAGTCTATTGGCCTCCACTCTGCAACACACCCTGTTCTCCTTCCATTCCAAGTATCACTTCAAAATACTTCTCAGGACAAATCTGTTCTTTCAAGAATCTTTGTCTTACAAGGATAGCCACTGTCTGTTACAGTTGTTGTAGCTGAGGGGCGAGCATTGCTGTTGAGTCTTTGTTCACACTCACATGCTCAGTATTATCGCACTGCCTGTCCTGGAATTTTCTCTCCTGATTCTTACTAGACAGTTTTGTATCAATCAAGACATCTGGTTTTTACGTGGTGGCATGTCTACTCCATTTTGGTTTTGTTTACTTGCTTATTTTTCTTTGTGCTTTTTATTGGAATTCTGAAAATCTTGACTTCTACACCAACTACAGTAGCCTGTGAATTTTATGCAGCAGATACAACCATCTGTGACATAGCACAACTGTCCTAATAACATGATCCATCTTGAGCTCACTTAGGCAAATATAAGGAAAGCAGAGGTAATAAATGAAACTTTCTATCCCAGCTACATCCCCATGGCCCATTAGTGTTCAAGAATTTGAACTTTCTTCATGTAGAAGTTGAACTAACCTTTGGTTCCAGATTGTATCAACTTAATTATATCTCTTTATTCATCTCCAATATTTGACTCTTGCCTGATTCATGATCATATTTGCTGAAGATTATAAGAGCTAACTTTGACATAGCATTTAAAATTTCATTAAAAAAAAATGACCTGGCAACATATTTGAATAGACACTTAAGTAAAGTGTCAATGGTTGCCTGAGCATGGAATAGAAATTACACAGAAGCAAGAAGAACTTTTGGGGGTTAATGAATATGTTTATTACGGTTGTAATGATGATTTCAAGGGAGTATTACATATATATGAGAAGTTAATCAAGTTGTACACTTTAAATGCAAGCAGTTTATTATATATAAATTATATTCCATTAAAGTTGTTTAAAAAAAGAGAGAATATTCAAATCCATAGTTTATTTTGAAGGCTCAGACCAAAGGAAAAATTCTTAAATGACTCCAGATGCTGCATTTTTATTCTAAGAAAAATATTTAAATATTTTCTTTGTATAACGTTGCTTATTTTTATGTCTTGTGTTGAGCAGGATTTAATTTATGACTTGAAAGATCAGTGGAGAATTATTATAGCTCCTTTCAGAGACAGATGACTTTATTTTTAGTTCAGTTTACCTTCAGAGAACTAGGAGTAACCTATCCCAATGACACTTTACACGCTGATAGAGAAGCTGATCTGATAGATGTCAAAAACAGGAGGTATCTTGTTGCATGAAGATTGCTACCAGCATGATTTACTTGGGGGAAACATAACCCTTCGGCTTCAGCAGTTGCTCATGTATTGAGCTCACTTATGTGAAGAATGTAAGTAGTTAAGGTAGTTATAGATTTCTTGTCTGTGAGAAGACAGGCTTCTCTCTACTACAAAAAAAGAAATACCATAAACTCAGAAGCTATTTTGGGAGCTGGAGTGAATTAAGTAGAAATGTACCTTCCATTGAGTCTTTATATACAGTAAGGAAGAAATATTTGCAACATACCATGGACAGAGATTTTTAATGTTAATACTACATGAAGAACAAATGAAAGTCCATTTTAAAAAAGATGAACAATCAAGCCAGAAAAAGATAAAAAGTATATACATGACGTGATTTGGATTAAAGAAGAGATACAAGGAGCCAAGACATATATGCGAAAGTTCTAAATCTCAAGGGTATGTCAATAAAACAGTTATATACTCTCTTCTATCAGTTTAGCAAAAGATGAACACACACATTTGCACCGGTTCAGACACAGACACACACACACACACACACACACACACACACACGCTCTGCATTGGCAACAACTGCAGTGATCTTTTGTCCAACTGTTACACTCCCCACTGTGCTGTTCATTTCTGCCCCACAGCTGTCTTTCCTGGACCTCTTATTGCCACTATCATCTGTTGCAGCCACTGTGTCCTCAATCATTTTTTTTTTACTAGAATCTGGGGAGGATTCAATCATGAGGAAACTATGTATTAAGGCAGAAGTGTAGCCTGAAAGCCCCTCTCACTCAGAATCCTTGGTTCCTAAGCTGATGAACATGATTGTTCAAAGTTCTCTACTGTTCAGCAGAAGAGAGCTGCCAGGTAAATGCCATTTTAAAAGGATTATAATAGTTTTACTCTTTATTGCTAGCTTGGAAAAGTTGTGAATAATCAGTGTCCTCTATGAAATTAAAGGCCAGAATAGGATTTTGGCATGAGCCAAAAGTAGCATTAAGCATCTTGATTGATGTTGCATCTTACTTACCATCACTGACAAGATAACTAATTCTAAACACTATTTTTGGCTCATGTGGTAATAAAAATATTTTTCTATTTTCTAAGCAGTTAAAACAATATAGGATGACTTCAGTTATGCTATAAATCTCCTTTTCTCTCATTTTCTGCTGATTGAGTAGGCCTTGATTTTTACAAGTGAAAAATGTACAATCTTTAGTTAAAAAATTGGAAGTGAGATTCCAGAAAGAAAGCACAATATTATCAAATGTTGTTTCTAATTAATCTTGAGGGTAAATTTATAAACAAAGAGGCAAGTAATTTTTTAAAAGTTAAAAAAATTTATTGCCCTGTATTTCTGATAATGTCTAAGAAATTGTGCTCTTGAGATTCAGTGAAAATGTTTTTTCAGTTAAAAATATATTACGTACTCATTCTTTCTCATTATCTTGCCATTCTGTAGCCAACCGGTTCCTAGTTTTTTTTTTTTTTTTAGTGCTGTTAATTGTACACTAGACTATTATTTATAACTCATATTTTGATTACTTGTTACAAATTTTAGACTTACTTGCATTTTTATCAGCTCTAAACTAATTTTTTTATAAATGAAAATAAAGATGAAAACTCCAAACAGTTCTAAAATAATTAAGATTTCCCCCCCACATTTTTTTGCAAATTAGCTTAAGTAGTTTAAAACATTTTTTTGTCATTCTGTTAAGGAATAGTAATTTATTGTTACATGCAAAACATCCATAATGCTTTATTGTTTCCCATTAGTTTACAAAGAATGTTAAAGCTCCAAAAAAAAAAAAAAATCATGGACACACACCAAGATTAAGTTGGGGAAAAACTGGGGAGAGAAAGGTATATAAGAAGAGTAGGGATATTCAAGAGTTAATCTGAAATGGCCTCCTGGAGTAACTGTCTTCATTCACTTCCCTATTTCCATCATCTTTACAAATATATCAAGTAGTTACAGACTTTTCTTAAAAATGTAAAGAATGCTATAACAAAGAATTGTGAACTGTTGTTAGTTGATTAAGAGTAATAAAGGGGTGCTCTCAGATGATCAATAAAAGGCTGTTGAAGACTTTTGTAGAACAGGGACCCTCAGCTCCTGGTAGTGACATCATGGATACTGGGGAAGTTACATGAAATAAAGATTTCTCAGGCTTACTATAAAAGATTTTGATTAAGAAAGTTTAGGGTGGGCCCCATGGATCTCTATTTTAAAAATGTATCCAGGTTACTCTGATCTTTAGAATGTTAATTTTGAGAGGCATTAAACTTATTTTTTTTTAAACCATATGGTTGTTGATATAATTCGCATGATTTTTCCTAGACTTCTTTGGCCATAAACCTCCTTCTTCAAGCATCTTAGATAATCACTATTTTGCGGGATACATTTTGAGAAATGCTTTCACAGGATTAAAAGCCTTTTGTTGTGATTATGAGATTTGGTGGAAAACTGGGCAGCTATAAACAGGTTTGACTGTAATAGAGATAGGGGAGTGTATGTATGTGCACTATTTTCTACATAGTCTAAGGAAAAGAGACCCAGGCAGGACATGAGAAATTGGAAAGGAAGTGAAATAAAATACAGGCCAGAATAGGGATTTGTCAGTGAGGCTGACAGAATTCCAGTCTGAGCTTAAAATTAGAATAAGTCATTCCCTCTACATGCGATCTCAGGAGGCAACCGATTAAGACTTCTCATTGTGCAATGTCAGCTCTGTAGGGATGAAGGGAAATCTGTCCCCAGTGAGTCTAGAGTGGACTCTAGTAGAGGGGGCAGGTGAATTCCAAGCGCAGAGAGCAGTACTGAAAGCACTGTTAGAATCAAAAAGGAGCCTCAGTCAGCACCACTCTGCTTGGTTAGAAAGTGCTTCAAGGAAGACCATGTCCAATCATATAAAAATTGCTTCAAACATTGTAAAGAAAACACTACCATGAGGCAGTAAGAAGAGAAGGAGGTGCTAGTGCTACAATGTAGACATTAAGTGGTGGACCAGGTGTCCCAGGAGCTCTCCAAGATCCTAGTTTTTGTTTCCTTTTACTTTCCCTTCATTTGCTCTTCTTTCTTGCCCTCTCCTCTCCTATCTTTTGTTTTCTTTCCCTTTATACCACTTTTCCTCTTTCTGGTTGTTTTATGTGCCAGGAATGTCCCTTAAATGACGAGGAGAAAATCAGCAGGCTGCACCTGAAGGAAAGGATTCCTTTAGAAGATCTGACTCCCTTTCTGAGAGTGTGCATTCTCCAGACAGATGGCTCATCTGCCATTTCCAGGCCAGTATGCCACTATGCACACTTCTCTGTGTTCTCGTGATGCCCTGTGAAACCACTGCCTTTATATTTACAGATTTGAATTATGATAACAGTGTGCATGTGTCCTTCCAGATTTTTTTACTGCCTTTAAAAACAGGGGCTTCCCTCTTTCATATTTTATTCCCAGTAAGTGCTTGATGCATAATATGTACTCAAAAATTATAATTGATCTGGACTTGGATACGTATACAAAATAATTAAAAGAAAAAATTGTGTGAATGAACTGTGTCCAGATTCTTAGATCAAGGATATGTGCCTACAATCGATCACTTAGCACATTCCCGATAATTACTTACTGGGCAAATACACTGGTGTCCCTGGAGAGGGTCTCCAGTCACTGAGTGAGGGGATGATCTTCCTAAAGTATTAGCAGCCCTGAAGAGTAACCTAATTCAGCTCGAAAGCAAACACCATAGAACAAGCCTGGTTGAAAAGCCAGATGGCAGTGAAAGGATATATATACTTAAAATAATGAAGAATTCTGCTCGGGGTTATTTAAGTCCTCTTTTGAGTGTGTCTCACTCCACATTAGGACCTTATAATTGAAATAAGACGTGGCTTAACAAGCAATGTAGAGGACATGAGCTGGGTCCATTTAATACAGTAAATATTTACTGATGACCTAATGTGTTCAAGGAGTACAGGTGAGTGAGTGAAAGACTGAGAAGAAAGGAAAAGCTAAAGGAACCTGGGTCACCTTACATTAAGGCAGATTGATCTCAGGGTTGGGGAACTGAAGTAACAGATTTCAAGTCTCTGAAGGGATGTCACTTAAGCAGGACCCGCACACATTTCCACAGAAGACAAACAGAAGGAGGGTTTTAGCAGGAACAGTTTTAGCTTAGAATAACCTTCCAGGAGTCCTTTACCAAATGGGGCTCTGATGGCTATTTCTCAGGAGATTTTTTTTTTAAGGTTAAGGTAACTCCTTAGCTGCAGTCCTTTCAATAAGTAAAAGGCTAGATGCCTGGAGCTCCCTCCCAGCTGTATAACTGTGGGATATTTTCATTCTCTCCTATGCCTCTCCTTCAGTGGCCTTAACTCCTTTCATCAATTTAAAGTTTAAAGCATTTACAAGAAACATGTATCTATTTACAAGGATGAGAAATTCAAAACTTCCCCAGGCAAATCTTTTTTTTTGTGAAAATCCCCTATTTTAAGTGACCTCGCAAGTTTATTCAGAGTAGGCACTGCCATTAAAAGATGCAGTTTCACAGGGTTTAGCTTTGAAGGAGCTGATATGAAATACAAAAACAGACCTCCCTTCTATAGTGTGTACAGGCATTGTCATTCTGTAAAAAAAGGGGGAAAACACATTGGAGGTGATGCACAGGCTTCAGAAGCAAAAATAGTTCAAATAATCTTCTCAGGTTATTTCTGAACTTTCATTTTTATTTTATTATTACTACTGTTTTATTTCTGAACATTTTGAGGTTTACATGGTAGTTTTTTTGTCAGTAGCAAGATAGAATAACAGTTATACTTAACTAGCTTATATTTTGTCAAGCAATTAATTAACCAGTGTATTAATATTGATATATTTTGATTGATTTCAGAAAAGAGAAAGTCAAATTCAGGAAAAATGACCTAGTATATGATCCAGTTGATACCAAATTATTGGATCGATTCCCTTTTTTGCAGAAAGTTGCTTGGACTTTAGGTCCTACAGGTTAGTCATGTGAGAGATGAAACCGTTTGAGTGGGCCCGTATGTCACCGCAAAATGTGGTAAAACCAATGCTTTTGCCAATGCTCAGAGAGGCCATCAGTGATGGTGGAATGAAGAGTGGGAAAGATCAAGAATATTGGCTTCGGCTGACCTGGGTTTGAATTTCAGTCAAATCACTTTAGTGGCTGGCTGGACTGAATTCCTCTGAAATGAAGGTTCCCAGACTTTGTCTTATGGTTCTTAAGATTCTGTGTTTTCCAAGGAACTATTACTTACCACTTGTTTATTCCTATATAGATTTGTCAAAAAGATTTCTGTCTGTAGGTCATTAGACAAAAGAGCTGTAGGAGACAGTCAGGGTATGAGATGGTTGGAGAGGTAACTGGGTGTTAGTTAGGGGCCAGAATCCCAGGTACTCACCCATCCCTTATGGGGTCTGTTCTAGCACAACTGAAAAGTTGACCAAATGGGTTTTGGACATTGCCTTTCCTAGACTGACTTCTCCCTAATGCTGGGTTAACTTATAAAACTCCTCTCGAAGCCAGGGTTATAAATTTCTCTATCTTGTATTAATTCTTATTTGATATTTTCTCTAGGTTTCTTTTTTTAAATGTGAAAACAAAGTCTATTCCATTTGTGAGGGTTTTTATTTGTTTGTTAGCTTGGAAGTCTTGTCTTTGTTCCTAGAGATAACCAATATGAGTAACCTTTACTAGCCCATTTCTACAGTAGATGCCAGGTTCTTTTCAAAATGAAAATTAAAATGCTTTACATGGAGAGTCTACTCTGGAAAGAAAGTTCTTTGAAACTGTGTTTCTTAAAGCAAACAAATGTGTAAGAATGCTAATTAGCCTCTCTATGCTTTTCCATAGAGCATCATGTTCCATTCACCTCATGTATTAAAAATATAGAATAAGTGATCGGTTTCTTTTTTGCCAGAATTGGATTCTAATGGCTTATTTGCATCTAAATTTCCTTATGCCTAATTTTAGTTAACAGTATCATTCTGGATCATAGTATTCAAACTTTGAATAAAATTGGAAAGCCGTAACTAAACATGTTGGGACTCCAGGCTCCTAAGATCAATCAAAGCTGATAGTTTTCGATTACAAGTCATTGTATGCCCTTTATTTTCCAAGAGTTAGTGCAAGCTTGCTAGGATTTAAATGCAACTTTTAATTAATCTCAATTATTTATATTTTTATTCTGGTGTTTCTCAGTGTATGGTCTATTTTCTGTTTCATTAACTTTACTTGGGAATGCTTGTTTAAAATTCACAGATTCCTGGGCTCCACTCAGAACTTAGTGATTCAGAATGTCTGGAAGTGGAGCCATGGAATCCACATTTTTTGGGGGAAAAAAAAAGGTTTCCCATGTAACTGTTATGCACACTAAAATTTGATTTCAGTGCCACTGAAAAGAATTAACAGATAGGCCAGTAGCCATTAAGTGAGCTATTTTGGAGAGAAGGAAGGATGAAGGGCAAGAAAAATTCAGGCTGGAGTATCAGTGTATGAATGATGAAAGGTCAGTTGCCATTTTCTTCCTCTTCATTTGAAAATGTTTTATTTTGTATGAACAACTGATATTCACTAAAATATTTAAGAATGGCAGTCATTTCTTAATTCACACTAAAGAGATAAATGCAGAAAAGGAGAGTGTTTAAAAAGGTTCAAATGAATGAGATGCACATGTCCACAGGAGACAGCAAAACTGATAATAAGGTTGATATGAAAGACAGATTAAAGGAAGGGGACAGAGTGTTATTTCCATTTCCTGTTACGGATTTATTTCCTTGTCTAAAAAAAAATCCTAAAGTTGAGGTTAGTTCCAGTTGATTTATCCCCATCTGTATATACTGATTTGTTAAAATTATTTATTAAAATGAAATGAACACTTCTGACAAACATACAAACTCTAAATGTTAGAAAGTTAATTGCAGATGGAACTACAGAATCTTCAACATTTGGGTTGAAATGACCTTGTTCATTATGTGAAATAGTTCTTATCAAATAATCTTTTGGGGAAGATTTCCTTCTATCTCAGTTTTGCTTTGCCTTTAATTAAGAAGTTTGTCCACATTCTCTAAATATTTTCTCCTAAGAAAGCAAGAAAATAAAAGAATTGCCATTTCAATTTTTGATACACATAAGTGGTAAAATATTTGATATAAAGCCAACTTGAGACGATAAATAATTCATGCAGTCTATTGGTAATTGGTGATGTGAGATGGAACCACATAAATGAAATGTATCTCTTTGCTATCATTTGCCCAATGTAATATATTTTATAGACACTAATGATACACAAACAGTAAAGGTTAATGATGTTTTGAATGCTGATTATACATAAAAGATGCTTCAAGTCATACAAATATTCCAGAAATGATCACACAGTGAGCTATTTGTTGAAATAAACATTACAGGATGGCTTAAGGTCAATTTAATTAAATATATATGGAAATCTTTTTTGTAGTTGCTTGTAACTAGCTATTGCTCAGTCATTTAAATCTGTTTACTTCTCAAATAATCAGTTCTAGAAAAGTAGTAAAATGCAGTGTGTCACCAATTAGTGCAACTTTCCCTCAAAGTTAATTAACCTTTGATTCAATCAAAGGACAGAGCAAGTTTTCATTTATTTGGGAGGTGTTGCTGCTATTTTCAGCAACTCTGTTAGGACTTAGAATCTTCTAAGCAGGCGTTTAGACAAGATGTATCAAAGAGAAGTCAGTTTATTAGAATAAAAGTAGATAAAATGGATTAATTAATGAAATTAGTGATACAGAAAAGTCACTTTTTCCCTAAACACGTAATTGATTTAGAGTGTTCTTACATATTTAAGGAAGAGTTTTTGTTACCACTCAAATCTCCATGAAACTATTGTTTCATATAAAATAGTGAATAGATAAAATATAAGAAGTTTTAAAGGACAGTGGATTATGCCCTTGTCCATAATTAGAGTGTTTTTATTTACCCATCTGGTCTGTGGTAAGTTGTAACTTTGTGAAATAAAGATCGTTAGAGCTCAGCACAGCAAGAAAATACTCACTTTTCATCCGTAAAACTGAATGACACTGCTTCACTGAGCAGACCTGAGCAGGCTGCTTGCAGCACTCAGGGTGTCGTCATCCCGCTGCAGTTACGGTGACAATCTAAATAGGAACTGGGGTTTCAAAAGCTTTTCACCAGATGGGAGGCTTTATTTATTCCCAGCAACCAGCTGCCAACAACTTCTCTTTCTGGTGAACCTGCTTACTTATTTTACATGGAGAGGTGGTGGCTGCTTTAGGGTGTGTTTATTGAGAATTTCAATTCCCAGTTGAACAAAAGTATCCTCACGTAATAACAGCCAATTAACACAAAAGCAGCTTCCGTGTGTGTGTGTGTGTGTGTGTGTGTGTGTGTGTGTGAGAGAGAGAGAGAGAGAGAGAGATATAAGAGAACTATTCATTAGACTCTTCTTGCCCTGTTCAATCAGCAAACTGCTGTGACTGTGGTTCTTGCGTGCTGGTGGGGGGAGTGCAGAGCTGGAGGAGGCAGCGCCTTGGCCAGTCTTACCTGCTTGACTCTGGAGCCTACTAGGGCCCTGATAAGGTACAGCTGTAAGGGGACCCTTCAATCCACAGTGGCTCCAATCCTAGGATCCCTAAGCCTTGGTATAATGTCCTTATCAGAAGTACTGGAATTCAATTAAATTATGCGATTGACAACACAGTTAGTCTGAGAGCAGTCTCCTGACATCGGAGGTTCCTGATGTTCTCCCAGAGGAGCTCGACATGGGTCATTCTCAAACTCGTGTAGCAAGTCCACCTTCCTCTATCAATGGAAGAAACCCTATGGGGAACCACAGGTGAAATAGATTGAAGCAATGTCACCAGAGGGCTCCAGAATCTCAGCTCTTTAGCACTATCCTATGTGGATTTGTGGCAGTTCCTTAATAACCTCAGGTACTGTTACCCCAAATGTCCCAGAACCAGACCAAAACTACTTCAGAAATATGTCAGCTAGACCCTGTCCTAATACACACTGTACAGTGAAGCAGGTGGTCTCCTGCCAGACCACCAGGCAGGTCATCAGACCAAGTAATCTGTGTTCCTTCTCTCAAGCAACAAGGCCACCTAATTTTGTGACACCTCAGTATCCATCTATGAGATTGATTCCATGTTAATCTGGGTCCTATTATCCACGGATCCACACATTATAAATGAGCATAGACAATAAATACCTGTTTCAGTAATTTTGACTAGGTCACGTATTGGTTTCCTAGCATCATTTCTCTCACTGTGTTTGCTGAAATATGCCCACAGGGGGCATAGAGTTTAATTATGTGTAACAAACTTAATACGTGTATGAGAATTACTCTAGAAGCAAAAGTCTTATGGACCAGTGAGCATCATAACCTTGCCTGGTTTATTAGGGTAGCAGAAGTGGCTCATGTGGTCAATACCATACGAAGGCTGTAGAGTCAGCTAGATCATCATTTGCTTCTCATTTTTATTGCTCACTGGGAAGTTGCTAAATCTCTACAAGCGCTGGCTTCTCAAGTATGAAGTGGAGAACATAAATAGTGCCTACACATGAGGCTGTTAATGAGGATTACATGAAATATGTATGTGAAGCCCTTAACATAGTGTCTAACATATATTAAATACTTACAAATGTTTGCTATTTTAGTTAGTACTAAATTTATTATCAATAACCCAATTATAGTTTATAGGCTAGATAACTGTATTAATTTCCTAAAGCTGCTGTAACAAATTAATCACAAATTTAATGACTTAAAACATTGCAAATTTATCTTCTTACAATCCTGCAGCTCAGGAGTCCAAATTCAGTCTGGTCGGGCTCAAGTCAAGGGTCTGCAGGGCTGGTTCCTCCTGGAGGCTCTGGGGAGAAAACATTTCCTTTGCTTTTCCAGCTTCTAGAAGCAGTTTTTGGCTGGTGGTCTCTTTCTCTGTCTTCAAAGGCAGAAGTGTAGTGTCTTTCCATCTCAGTCTTGCTCTCTCTCATTGTCATTGTCATTGTCACATCCCCTTCTCTGTCTTTGACCTTCCTGTCTTCCTCTTGTAAGGATCCTTGTGATTACATCCAGCCCATAGACTCAACTCTTCATCTCAAGATCTGCAAAGTCCCTTTTGCATGTAAGGTTTCTAGGACGAGAGCCTTGACATCCTTGGGTGAGCATTTTTCAGCCTACCACAACTGAGACCCAAGCACTTACGTGACTTAGACAAAGACAACCGGCCAGCAAAGTGTTTATTCTGATTTAGTATTCTGTCACTCATTGCAGATCTAGTCTTATTTTATTTTGAAAACAACTTCACAGACTCTTATTTGTTATTGTTTTTTTAATTAACACGAGTAGTATATGTGTATAATTTTATTATAGAAAAATGTGGGAGTTTCTCTTCTCCCATTCTTTCTCAAATGTTACCACCCTAATGGTTTCATGGCTAATGAATTCTGATATCCTTCTATGTATTTACATAATTCTTATATTTTATGTAAGTGTATATAAATGCCCATCCATCTTCCTTGGTCTTTTTTTTAATATAAATAAGATCTTCCCATAACTACTACTCTGTCTCCTGTTTTTTCACCACTTACCAATGTCATTTTTTAATAGGGAATACAGGATTCCACGGACTATATCTTATCTTCAACTATTGTTTTTCAGATAGACATTTCTATTCTAGCTTTGGCTGTCACCTCAACACTATAATGAATAGATACCTTTATGCACATGGGAATGTATTTAATAGTAGATTTTTAGAAGTGGGAACATTTGTGTGTGTGCGTGTGTGTGTGTGCACATGTGTGTTTTAATTCTAAAGTCTAAAGTTTTGGAACTGTTAAACAATTTACAGTCTGACCAGTGGTGTATGAGAGTGATTATTAACACTGTGTCTTCAGTTACACATGATATTCTCAATTTTTGTCCCAACTTGACAGGAAGAAAATTATACTTTATTATGGTTTTAATATATGTTTATTAAATTAGTAACATTGATTAATGAATGCTTCTTTAGAAGGATGGTTCAAATATAGCTGCATAAGCTATCCACTAAAACCTCGTTGCCCTAACTGGACAAATAGTAAACCACATGACAAGTCTTGAATATATGTCACATCTTTCATGTTTGGCCTGACTCCACAAATTACAGCTTATGTAAGGCCCTTTTGTATCTAATCTCCTGGTCAGTGAAGTATTTCTTTGGTGTCTGATCACCTTCTTTATATATGGTTGCTTTTGCTCACCATCCTCCTCTAAACCAGTTCTATTTGTTAAACAGGCTTGGGGTAACCGAGTTCACTATGACTTCATAATTACTGTGATTGTGATTCTTATTTTTCCATTATTTTCATATTGGTTTGGGTTTCTCACTGATCATTTAAAAGTAATTAAACTAGTCTACTATGGTGTGCACAATCTATGATGCCTGAGGTTTTTACAGATTGTTCTGTTTATATACAAAATAACATCAAGCTGAAACTAATTTATCAATCTACCATGGTTCTTCAGGTGATCAATTGTCACTTTTAACACAATTGGAACCAAACTGCTCGGGAGAATGGCATAGAAGACGTCTAATTTGCACTTGCTTAATGTTGACAGAAATGCCATGGAACCCAGTGTCCTTTTCCATCAGTGTCTCTTGAATGGGGTCACCTGGAAGCTCAGCCGCACTGATTACATGCCCTTGTGGGTCCCCTTTGATTGCAGTCACGTTGTCAAGATTCAGTTATGTTTCATTGGTAACACAAGAAATTGCAAGTATAACCTGAATTATTTTAGAGCTGGAGTTTTCAACCACTGGAGCAAGTGTTTGCTTCTACTATGTTGTGGGGAAAAGTTTATACTATACGCCAGTAACTGAACTTGAAATTATGTATGAAAAAGCAAATGAGAACCCTGATATAGGACTCTTAGAAATACCCAGGATTTCACAGTGAAGCGCTTTAGGTGGTCAGGGAATACTCTCCAGGGGGTTGATACATGAGCTGAGATCTGAATGACAGGACGAAAGCAGCCCTGTTAGAATTTAAGATTGAATATTCCTGGCAGAGAGACAGCAAGGGAAAATGTCCTAGGGCTAGAATGAGCTAATTTTTAAGACACAGAAAAGTCCATGTGTGGCCAGAGCCTAGTAGACACAGACGAAGGTAATGTGGGATGAGGCTGGTGAGACTAGCTGGACAAGATTATAAGCACAGTGGAACCAGTAAAGGATTTTTTAGAGAAGGAGCGATAGGATTCTATCTGCATTTTGAAAGGATCACTTTGGCTATTGTATGAAGAATGGACCATGAGGATCAGAATTAGCAGCAGGAAGACAAGAAGAGAAGTTGTGCAGGAAAAAGATGATTGTCGCTGGGTTCGAGGGATCGCAGTGGACATGGGCAGACATGGAGAGAGTCTAAGTGAACAGCAGAGGTAAGGCTGACAGTGCTTGATTGTAGGGAATAAAGGAAAACATAGATTGAAAGACGAGTCCTGGAGTTTTGGATTAAATAACAGTGTGGCCATTTACAGAAATAGGATTAACAAAGAGGCAGATTTATCTCTTGTTTTGAACATGTTAACTTTGAGAAGGCTGCCATGTACAGATACCAGGGAAGCAATTAATAGCTAAGACCAGCACCTCATGGGGAAGCCTGCACTAGATTTAACAACGTTTTCATTATCAGCATAAAGATAGTATTTAAGGCCACAGTAAGAAGTGAAATTAAAATTTAATAGATAAATTGAAGGAGACATCGAAAAGAAATGGAGGCATTGGCTAATCTCCTGGGAGAGTCTGATGCTTAGCATTCTAGGCAGCAGAGGAGGAGCAAGTAAAGGAACTGGTTGAAAAAGTGAAAAGCGGCCAGTTGAAAAATGAGAAAAGAGGGCTTCACAGAGTATAAGAGATGAGAGGGAAGTACGAGGAAGTGAACAAGAGCATTTAACGAGGTGAGTACTGGGAAGCGTCTGTTTGAACTAGCAGTGGAGTGCTGGTGTGATACTGACCGGAACAACTTGGGTTGATGAGGATGTAATTCTAGTTGGAGCATATAGGAGAGTGACTTGGAAGGGAGGCAGTATTAAAAGGGCTTGTTTAAAAAAAAATGCTCAAAACTTCAAGAGGGGAAGTTGATTCGTGGTGGAGTAGATAGAAAAGGAAAAGGAGACAAGAAAGCGATACTTAAACATGGGAAACTATGCAGGGGGTGTCGCACTCATTGCAGTGATCCTGTAGAAAGAGTAGTAACGCAGGAGAAGAGAACCACGGAGGTGAAGCCCTTGCAAGGTGAGGCGAGGACGGCGAGGAGAACCTATGGAGGCATTGACCTCTGCAGGGCGTTTCTCCTTTGAAAGAGGAGGAAGAAGGCGGGAACAGACTCAGGTTAGGGTTGTACATGTGACCATGAGAATATGTAGCACATTTTTTTTTTTAGAGTGGAGGACTTTAATATTTCAATGGAATATGATGCAAAGTCATTAACTAAAAGTGGGAAGAGGATTAAGGAGACCAGGAGATTAGAAAGGAAGGAAGAGGCGTGAAATGTTTCTTGATGAGAGTAAGAAAGGTTCTCTTGCTTCAAAAAACAGTGCAGGGTTTCTGGGAAGTCCCGAGGACCCAGCTGAGGATCATGAATTTGAGGTGATATCAATCTGGCCAGTTTCAAATTGGTTTTTTATTTTAATTGAAAAACTTCATTGCATGAATATAGACACAAAAAAAGAAAAACCTTTGAATCTCGACTTATGGGTTTTCTGGGTAGTGTAATGGGAGCACGAAAGATAGGCTGGTTGATGCCAAAGAGAGATTATACTGATGGATATTTAAATTAAAACTAGATTATGATGATGCGAAGTCTAGAGTAAGCTGGAGAGGCAATGGATTGAGGGTCTAAAAGAGGTGGAAGTGTTGTTTCTGTGAGACTACTTGACAAAAACAGCAGGAACAATGGGACTTGTGTTTCAAGGTAAGATGGTTTCTGGTGATACCAGAGAATATGGCTGATTCAGGAAGCTCATTCATTCATTTATTCATTCAACAAATATGTTTTGAGTGCTTCCTATGTGCCATGATGTGTTTTTAAGCCACAAATTTACAGTAGTGAACAAATCAGACAAAAACTCTCTACGCTAAAAGGTTCTACCTGCTAGTGGGTAAGAGAGATGACAGACCAAGACATATATCATAAAGTGTCAGGTGTGATGAGTGGCAGGGACTGAGGGAGGAGAGGTGGTCAGAAGCTTGGTCAAACAGAAGTCCTCATAAGTCATGATAAAAAGTCTGACTTTTTTCTGTAGTGTGGGAGGATGGCACTGGAGGATTTTGATGGTGTGTGTGTGTGTGTTGGTGGGGAGGCAGCAGTTGAAGAGAACATAATTATATTGACGTTTACAAATGAATCTTAGGGCTACTATCTGATGAGACCTTTCGTGAGCAAACTAAGAGACCTGCTAAGAAGCCTCTGTCCTGATCTAGGCAAGACCTAGGGGTCTTTCCCCACACGAGGGCAGTTGTGGGGGAAGTGAGCAAAAGGCGTTGAATTCAGGGTATGGTTTGAAGGTAGAGCATCAAATTCTTAGGTTCTAAAGCAGCAGTCTTTGAGAGGTGGCTCTTTGTGACTTGCTCAGCTCATTCAACCCCAAGAGACCACATCCACACAAAAGCCTGGCATGGGTCAAGCATTCAAACTGGGCAATTCTTTTCACACTCACAATTGCACTTAATCATTACATCAACTTTATGAGGTAGGTTTCATTCACCACCTTTCAAATTACTGTACATCATGGACCTTGTACACTGTGTGAAAAGAGCTAATACAAGAGGCATTAAATTTATAGATACCAAGAGAATATTGTATTTATTTTCTATTCCTTATCTTTGTTTGATTTAATAGCAGCCTGGAGTTGAATTCTGTCTTGAGAAATTCACAAGAGAGTGTACACATTTTGGGTTAAAAGTCAGAACAGTCTACAGCTTTTTACTCCATGAGAAATTCAAGAGAATAATCTAACTGTGTTTAAAATCTCACAAAATGTTTTCTCCCCACAGAAAGGCATTGCTTTTGTTTCACAGGTCAGTGTTGTCCTGTGTCCCCTGTTCTTGCTCCTGCTCGCAGATTGTAAGACCTATCAAAAATAGAAGAGTCATAGCTGAGCCAAGTAATCTTGATTTGAAATTACCTTTACTTTTGGAATAGTCTTCTGCATTTAACACATACAGTTTTGGCACAAAGCAGTCACTGGCTCTCATCCCTGTTTCCTCAAGCACTAGCCTCTCTTCTGGCTGAGCCACAAGAGCAATTAAATGCATCCTGAGACATTAATCAGAATGGTGTTGGAGGAAGAGCAAGGTGTCAAGGAGCTGGGAAGTCAGGGCATTAGAGAACGGTTCTTACAAATGTTAAAATTACTTATACCATCAGGGAAGGTGTGAGGAGATTGTGACCGAGGTCCTAAAAAACCAATAAAGGAAGGGAATTGACAAGGAGGTCAGTAGAAGCCAGTGATGATGAGAGCGAAGTGTTCATGCTAATGGCATAGATAGAGCTCCTGATAGCAGGGGCTTCTGGAAGAGCAAAGGGAGGAGGTGATGACGTGGTAGTGTCTGGGCAGGAGGACGCTGCTCGCCCCACTATCTAGGTGTGAGCTTAAAGACTGTGTGAAAATAGTTGCCTCTACCTGTTGGCAAGTATCCTCAGGAGATGGCCAGCATTCAGTTAGAGCAAGAAGGTGCAGGAAACTTCAAGAGAAGATACTGAGAATGTAGGCTAGGGTGCTGGTCATAGAGTAAGAAATTCAGAGGACACAGTGCAGTTGTTACTTTCCTCATCTATCATGTTGAGGTAAAGCTCAGAAAGGATTGCTTATCCAGAGTCACAGCGCTTCTAGGTGGCAGTGGAATTTGGACTCCAAAACCTATGCTCTTTATAGGGGATATGAAGCTAATTCAATGTAACATCAGAGAAGTGCTATTATTTACCATTCTTTAGCCAGCAAAGCATTGCAACACAGACACTTAACAATGCTTTTGATGGTAATAGATGAATTCTCTACCCCACTTAGAGAGGTCTCAGTGCACTGGTAGGTAGGCTGACTGCCTCTAAGACATTTGCTCAGGTGCCGGGCAGGGTGAAGTCTGGGCCTTGATAGCCCCTAGCGCTTGCTTTAGAACAGGCCTAAAAATGCAAGAAAAAATAAATTTGGTTGTGAAACAATGTTTCACCAATTCACAGTGTGATTAAGGGCCAAATACACACCCAGCTGTGACACAATGCTACGCAGAGCCATGACGAATAGAGCTTTATGTCACTGACGTCTTTCCTGTATCAGTTTTCATTCTTCAGTTTTTCTTTTTTAATTCAGCCATACAAGTATTTAAATGTTCATTCTTTCCAGAGTATAAAAATCTAAATTTTCCTTTGTTAAAAAAGTTTATCTGGTCAAAGGTGGTTGGGAGAGTAGGAAGGGTTGCCTTAGCAACCAGCACATACAACGAGAAGCAGCAATCCCTATGAACTCTGAGGGCAAAGGCTTTCTATGGTTCAGAATATAAGCCATTTTTAAAAACACAACTTTAACCTCTTTCTCCAGCCATTTGGAAACAAGAAATAATTTATATAGTAGTTCCATATTTTAATAACTTCTTATTCCCTAACTAGTAGACCGAGAAAGCCAACACTTAAGTGCCCGCAGAGAAGACTAATGAGAAAGCCCCACTTTACTCCAGAAGGTCTAGAAAAGCTTCATACTTGGATGCACCCCAGGCATGTGCGGTTGGGCTGAGTCTTAGCTCCAAGACCCCGGTGGGGATCGATTGTCTGCAGTGAGGGTGAAACCTGGGATCTTCTCCTCATAGAACAAGTCACCAGGTTTCCCAACCCCAGGAAGTAGAAAATGTCTATTCTCTGGGGCAGTTAAGCTTGAGATGCTTGGAATGTGGTGGCAGGGCTTGTGGAAGGTGCAGGGATGAAGTGAAAATGTGTGTAAGAGTCATGAGACTTTTATGACCATTCCTCACCCCTCTTCCAAGAACAGAGGCTGTCAAACACATGCCCTTCCACTCACCAAAGCAAGAAGATGAAATACTATTTTCTGGGGCGAGTGCTCTAGGAGAAGACATTTCTCATGTGGGATCTCTGACATTTGGGGTCATTTACACTGCTGTCTGTCCACTGGAGAGTCTTGTCGTGCACCTGGATCTCCTGCGTGACAGTTAGTGCCTCACCTAGATGGGAATTTAAAGGCAAGGGTCATAGGATGCTTCAAAAAACCCTCTAAAATCAAGGCCAAAACCTAAATTATCAGGAAAAAATAATGACTTGGAGCAAGAACATAACTCAAGATAGTCAAAAGCAAACTTGATAAACTATGATTAAGATGCTTTGTTTGATCTATGAAATGAAAATAGGATTGATAGATAAAGAAAAACACTCATGGAAATTTAATTTATGAGAGCCAAGATTTTAAAAAATTAATAGAAAAAGATATTCGATTTTCAAAATAATTCTCCTGTAATTAGAACAAAAGCACAAAGAAAGGGATGATAGAGAGAAAAAAAGATTTTTAAAAATTAAATATTTATCTAGTAGGTCCAGCAGCCTCAGAGCAGGAGTCCCATCAAGAGAGAATAGGAAGAAATGGAGATAATGCAGTTTTAAAAGAAATAATCAAATTAGCTATTCCATGACTGGAGGAGGGGAGTTTTCAAATTTAAAGGGTTGTCTGCCCAGATCAATGAATGAAAGACATCTGTCATACCACATCATCTTGAGATTTTAGAATAAAGGAAAAAAAAATAAAGAGAAAAATTTTAAAAATCTCCCAGAAAGAGACGATGGCACACAGTTAAACAAATGGGAATAAGATGGCCAATAGCAAGATGCTATAGTTAAATCTGAAAAAAAAAAAAAAAAAAAAAGAGTAATTAAGTATCTGGTCCTGAGCCAAATTCTTAATCCCTCTGTGCTCATTTTTATTACCTGGAATCTGCAGATAATAGCACCACCTACTTCATAGTGGTTGTTGAGAGGATTAAATGAGATGATACACAAAGTAAATTCTCAATTAATATAGCTATCTTTATAGTGCTAATATGATTACCATACATTTCAACAAATTCTTCTGACTAGGAAGAATTATGTGGGAAACCATGGGTATGGAACATTATCGTTTAAGTTATTATGAAATGAATAAGGACTTACTGAGCATGGCATAATAGTGGAGGAAAGACTGAAATATTTAATTTAGATATTTGAATATGTAAAAATGAAAGCCAAACATAATAATTGCAAATGTGATCAAAAAGATACATTGGCAAACTAAAACATAATTGCTACAATCATGTGGCAAAGGGTAATGTCGTTAATTTATAAGGAACAATTTTAGTCAATAAAAAAAATCTATGTATGAATAGAAATGGTTAAGGACCTGAACAGACAAATTATAGGGCAGATTTTAAAAAATAAATATGTGGAACCAATAATTAGTTATAAAAATAATCCATTTTAAAAAAATAATGGGCTGACATTTTTGGTCTAGGAATTTGACAGAAAACAACATTAACTCATCAGCTCATAACTTCCTAATTATATCTTCATTACACTTTTTTTTATGATTTACTTAATAGGTGCCTTTCTTTTATACATACCTTCCCACATAGGGTCTAGGCTTTGTTAGAACAGAGACCTTGATGGTTTTGTCCAACGCGGCTTTCTCAGTGTAGTGAAATCAATAGTCAAACTGCCTGGCTCAGCCTCACTCCCTCAATCCTGTGTCGTGAGTGGGAGGTCCATCCTCAGGGCTGCTCTGAGCCCCTGACTGAGCGAGGCTGGATAGCAAGTGGGATAGCGAGGGGTCTAGTCTACAGCAGAGGTTCTGGGCAAAAGAGTGATGGTGGCTGAGTCAGAGGGTGCAGCCAGTCAGCCCCCAGTGCCAGGGAAGAGGGGAGCTGTTGCGACCACTCAGGTGCTTTTCAGCAGGTAGAAGGCTATGTGGGGAACCCAGGCCACCCCAGGTGGAGAACAGGGTGCAGCAGATAGATGTGCACTGGGTGCTTAGTCAGTGTTTGCTCCCTGACTGACAGGAAATGTATTGTAGGGCATGAGCAGCCATACAGATGTTGTTTGTGTTTGGTTTTTTAAACATTTTGGAAGTCTGTAAATCTATATATCAAGAACCATTCATAAACTTTGATGCAGCAAGTTTTTCTTTGTTGGAATCTATCCTAAGAAAATCATCAGACAAACATTTATAAGTGTGTTCACTTCAGGTTTTTAATAATAATCAAAACATAAAAATCACTTAAATGACTAACATTAGGGGAGAGGTTAAAGAAATTATGTTAGGATGGAATATTCAGTAGCTGTTAAAATCAACGGTTTCAAAAACTACTGAATGATCTGGGAATATACTAATGATGTATTAAATGAAATTTGCAAAATGTGAAATTACACAGTCTGAGGCAAATGTTTAAAAACACATACATTTTACTAAGGAATGGCCCTGAATTTTTTAGTGTTAATGGTCCCTAGGTGTTGGAATGACGGCAGATTTAATTTCTGTATTTTCTAAAACACTGTAGAACACTTTTTAGAAAAATTATAGCCATATAGTAAGCATTATTAAATCAGTAGGAGACAGAAAAAGACAGTAAGTTATGAACATGTTTTTCACTATGCATGATTATCTCCTATGGGGGTCTTTAGGTTTTAATTTGTTTATGTCAAAAACCAGAGACAAAAGTTTTCATAAAAGAAATGGTAACTTGCCCGTCAGCAGCCCAGTGCTTGGGCATCTCCAGTTGTTCTCTAGAGGACAGAAGGAAGACGGACTGGTTCCCACTCTGCTCAGCCAGCTCCTGGGACTGCTTGCAGCAGAGCAAAGCTCTCTCCTTTAACGGCAGAGGGGTAGCTTCTGGCGCAGAGAGCGAGGTCTGTCCACCATTCTTGTTCAGTCAAAATACAGCTGAGACCAGCTCTCAAGTAGTCACCAGACTCTAGTAAGGAAGCCAAGGAAGAGATATTCAGAAGAAGAAAGGCTAGCAGGCAGTGAATTGCTAACTTCAGGGTTCTGTGGAGTTGCCATGAACTGGTGGGACAGGCTCGTGCATAGCACAGATGAGGTAGTACCAGGTAATTCAAGGACAAAACTCTATATTCCAACCATTTAAAATTCCTGGCACCACCAGGTTAGGCATTCTCTGGTTAATTTATTGTCTAGGCTACTGAGTCCCCAAATGTCACTAAATAGTTATTTTTAAAATGTGCTGTTCAGAAAAGTTTGGTAAACACTGGGTTTCAAAGCTACGACAGTTCTAGGAGCCCTTGATGTGCTCAATGGTCCTGTAGATCTCTGAGATGGAAATATAATTTGCATGTTTTTCAGCACTTAATTGATTCCTGGACCCACTTTTTTTGCAGTGTGTTTTTATTGCACTAAAGATATTTAGAAAATGATGGCCTTGTATTCTTTACAGAACTCTAAACTTAGCATTTAGAGAAAAGAGTTTATCAGGCAGAGAGAAGAGTTTATCTAAAATTTCTCTATCAGCCCTTCTTGAAGACAGATCTGCATTAGGGTGGCTGTAGGAATATCAGTGTTGTCCAAGGTAAAACTTGGAATGTGGGGGAAGATTGAGGTGGGTGGGCTTAGATTGGAAAGTACAGTAGTGTTGTTAGAAAGCGGATTTGGATTATGTGTAAATGCATACTGCAAACTCTAAGGCAACCACTAAAAATGGTTTAAAAAAAAGTGTAACTGATATGCTAAGAAAGCAGAAAAAATGGAATCATATAAAATGCTAAATTAAAACCACAAGAGGAAAAAAATGAAAGACAAAAATAGGAATAAAGAGTAAGGGCCACAAATAAAAAAGCAGTAATAAATATGGTAGATATTAATCCCAACTATATCAATAATCACCATGAATGTCAGTGTTCTAAATGCATCAATCAAAATGTAGCAGTGGCCAGATCTCAGTCAGCAGAATACCAAGAAAGACAAGGAAGAGAAGTTCAGAAGAAGCAAGTCTAGCATGAAGTGAATTGCTAACTGTAGAATTCTATGGAGTTTCCATGAATGAGGTCTTGAAAGATTTAGAGCATGATAAACATTTGTTTTCTATTGTATCTAATCTTTACAATGAGATGAACTCATCAATCTTGCCTCTTACACCACTACAATATTTGTTAGGAAAAATAGTTAAGTTTTTATTAAATGTTTCATTATTTAAATATATTTCCAATTATATTCCTATTTTACTCTGAAAGAATACTTAGAATATAATCTGGTCTTTCATAATAGCAAGTGTTATACTCTGTCCATAATTGGTCTTTAATTTCCATCTTGTAAATTTAATTTCCATCCACTTGATTTATATTTGAAGAGTTCTAAATTTTAGCACATACATAGCTTGCCAGGAAAAAGTAAAACTTTTTTGACATCTAGTTTGAAATACTATGTTTCTATGCTGATAAACATTCCCTTTGTTTTCAAGCTCTCTTTATATTTGGGAAATAAAGAGCTTGCTTCACAGAAGTGCTCCCTCTGCTTCAGGAAAACTAAATTGGCTTAGAAGTATTATTTCATCCAGGATGCAGCATTAATAACTGAATTTGTGTGAGCAGTAAGAAGACAGGGTTTTACTCTGAGATACAGTCATATTCAGTAGGACAGTCAATTCTCTTATTCATACAGCCCTACCATGGAGTTAGTTACTGCAGATGTACTTTATTCCTGAAGGAGAGTAAATGACTATATCTGGGGATATCACGTTATCAGAACAGTACGCATGAACCACATCAATATGCTTAGATTTTCCTCCACAATCTACGGAAACTCTGGCACATCCAATTCATAAATGTCACTCAAGCAACCAGTAGAGGGAAAGGGTGATGTAGCCTCGGAGCAGAATATAAACAGTAGCTGACATTAAGTATGGTTTAGAATCAAATGTTTGAGATAATTTAATATTAGGGGGCAGGTATCAGAAAGGTGGTGCTCACCCATACCCATAAAAGATGCATCAACGGACCCAGTGGCGCTTCGCGCAGGCTTATCCTAGCTCTGTAGACTCGGCGCCACCTAGTGGTTAAGCGCAAGTATAATGCTGCACATGAATTCTGCTTGGGCCGCATACCCAGCTCCACCAGAAAGAACTATTTCACAGTATAGTGCAGACCATAAAGAACATTTGTCCATTCTTACTTTGAAGGATACTGTTTTGATTAATATGCTGCATTGCTACAGTCTCTCCTAAGTTATAGCCACTAAACCCAGGCCATATAGCTTATAATACCAGAATCAGCCTTTTGGTATACCTGTTTCCAGCACATTGGCTGACATGTTTCAACACAAGTTGAGTCCCTATATTGTTCCCAAGTACACTTAAAATAGACTGCTAGACCCCTACTTATAGCAGACTATGGACTTTGCTTAGAAAAACAAACTTTGCAGTCCACTCACATTCAAAATCGAACTCTAAAACTGACTATATATGACTTTGAACAAGTTATTTGGCCTTTCTGAGCCTTATGTTCTGAATCTTTAAAATTGAGCCAATAACCATATCTTAATACCATTATAAATATTTTTATATGAATAAAGTTATCTATGTAAAGTCCTAGGCAAGCAATATGTGTTCGATACGTAGTGGCTATTGTTATTTTAAAGTCTTCCAAAAAAAAAAAAAGACAAGATGCATTAACAGACATTTTTATCTCATTAAATACTTTATAATTTCATAAATAAGGAAATCAGATTTTTGACTCCACATCCTGCAGTGCCTGAAAGACTGCCTATGTATTAGAGATTCAAGGCATGTATATCACGTGAACGGAAATGTCATTGTTTGAGGACCAGATCATCACCCCCACCCTGTGCTCCCTTCCTTGTAGGAGCCCTTATGACAATAGCATTCACCCTTTTTGTGTGCATGGAGTTCTTTCAAAAACTGGTGTTTTTAGAAGGTATGAAGAGATTAAATTCTGCCCACAGTTGTTACATTGTTTATTCAGTCACTTGTAATCACCCCGTTGCTATTTTAGAACTGTCTTGACTGCACTGTCTCCTAAATTTAGAAGACAAATTAATCACACGTTCTTGCTAAGTGAGATCTTTCCCTGACCCTCTCATCACAGTATTCCATTTGGCATACATCATCTTAGAAGTATATATTCCTGGTTGCAGCAAAATAATTAATTAATTCATCTTTTACGGTGATTGTGTTTTGATCAGAAGTTGTCAGCAGTTGATTTACTACTGGGAGCTCCTGTCTTCACCTCATTTTCTCTCTTCCTTCAAGTGGCAACCACTAAATTGTGCCTTGCAGTTCCTCTCCCCAACATGAAATGTACAAAGCTGGCCATACGTAGGACATGCTTAGCCAGTCAGAAAATGGTCTCCTCTCCTGGTGATGAATTGGCAGGCACTGGCACTCTCAAGGCAGATGGAAAAGTGTTAAGCACAGGATGAGATATTTACATTCAATAGACCATTTACTAGGTGACCAGGACTGGCAACTGCTTATCTCTAAAATTAATTTCACATATTTAGCTCTTCAGGGATACTTTCATTATGCTTTATTTAAAAAAAAAACCTATAGTGATAAATATCCCAAGATAGTTCAAATGGGCAAATAATATTGGTAAAGAAGAAAAGGTCAACTGCTTCCACACAGTGTTTATCAGAAAGATCATAGCAGCCTCGCTGTAGATGTACATTATTCATCACGTCCCCTTTCCCCCCTCAGTTCTGCTCTATGGATGGTTATGGTAAGCTTTAATATTGAGTGGAGGAATCTCTATCACAGTCCAAATCTCTCTCTTTTAACTTTCAACAGTATTTTGAGGCATCTGTGTTACATTCAGGTATGATGTATTTTTTCTGGCCATGTAATGGAGAAAAAGCAAACATGATCCCTGTTCATGAGGTGCCAGAGTTCTGCAAGGGGTATACACGGCTTAGGGCTGCATTCATGTGTGGCAGGGGCTTGGGGGATCTGCTTGTACTGTGTCCTGTGAGAACACAGAAAAGAGGAATCAACCAAGATAGGAGAGAGGGTTGAGGAGGAAGGAGGTTATGAAAGACTTCTGGGAGAAGAGAAGCCTGAGCTGGATCTTAAACAACAAGTAAACAAAACCAAAATGCAGGAGAAGGTCATTCAAAGCAGAGGAACCAAACACAACAGAGGTTCACAGTTGAGAAAAAACATGCCATGGCTATTCATTGATTCAACCAATATTTAATGGGAATAAGTATATGGCAGATGCTACAGAGTTACTGGGGAGACAGAGGTAAAGGAAACAAACATCTCCTCCTAAAATCCAAATCCATGGGTACTAGACACTGAACACCGAGTTACAATGTGATAAATGCTATAAAGGAGAATACTGTAGGAGACTTAATCTTGTGTAAATGGGGTGAGATAGAGCAAAAGCTTTTCTGATCAGTTATTTTAAGCAGATATATCTAGGGGTGAAAAGGGGAGGAAGGAGACAATGTGGAAGGAAGTCAAAAATAGCTGTTTGATCATGAGGGAGGAGGGAGAATGGTAGAATTCTGAAGCAGGAGAGAATGTGGCACATTTGAGAAGCCTAAATAAGTAAAGTATGGCTTTGAAGTAGAGCACAGATTGAGGTTAGAGGCCTGATTCTGCAAGGTCTCTTTGTTCTTCTGTTAAACATTTAGGAACATGTATATTAAAAAGTCAGTTTTATATATGTGAGATTCTAGAAATATATTTAGATAGATAGACAGATACACCCTAGAGCACAAAAGGGAAGGTAAGCATGTCCATCTTGTCTGAGATGGGGGTTAAGTCACTAAGGATTCACATAAAAAGTTGCAAAAGATTTGAGTCTTGGAAGAGAAGGTATCTTATAGGGACAAGCAGCTCACCCCTCCCCATTTCATTCTGGCCCTTCTCTCACTTGTGTGGAGGAAAACTGCTCCTTCTGCTAACCTATGCTCAGCTGCATGTTTCTTTGTAAGTTACTTTGCTGCTCATTTGATAGTCCTTTTCCCAAAACAATGACACAAAATAATGAGCCCATGTTCAGCAGGAGCTGTCAAATTAGCAACATCGCAAAACAATAATCAGAGAAAATGGATTGTGGTGTTCATGCTCTAGTAATGACTATTCCTCTGTGGGGCTATTAGCAAAACCAAGGGATTGGATCAGTGTGCAATTTTAATGAAGTCAAGAGTACACAAATGGAAAAATACATGGGAGGTGTTTTATTTCCTTTTTGCCCTGCCTTTTCACAAAAACTAAATCCTCTACCACAGTGAGTGTTTGGAGTTGGGTCACAGAAATCATTAGCACTAGAATTTCAGGAAGATGATATTCACCAGTGATTCCACAGGACAGGTCACCTGTAATTGTCACAGATTAGTGCCCCTTGCTTACTTTATTTTAACTTAATTTTTAAATAAAAAGGAACAACTTAGTTAACCAAGAGAAAAGGTAATGCTGAATTTCTCAGTCATGAATTAGGAGCAATCCCAGCATTTGCTAGATGGTTTTAAGAGGCCTGTATAATCTCTCTGTTTCAGTTTCCTCATGTGTAAAAAGGGCTGGATGAATGGTGTAAGTATATCATTTCTCTTATTATGCTGTACTTTAAAAGCGGCTATAAAATACAGATACACTGATTCATAAAACCTAAGAGAATATATATTTATTATTCTTTTTTTAATGTGAGATCTTGCAAATCAGTCCTTGAAAATTTCCACTAAATAAAGCATCAAACTCTTTGCTCATTAAATAGAAATGGAACAAAAGTGCTTTCTAAGCATCAGTCTGTCAATAAATATTTATTTGAAACTAACAAGTGGCAGGCACAGTTCTAGGATCTGCAGATATTTTAGTAAATGAGACCCACTGATTCTATCTTTATAAGAAAATCATTAGGGAAACAGAACAAACAAAAATATGAATTGACTCCTAAAAGGGAAAGAAAAGAGAAATGAAAAATATATAAAAATAGAATACATAGAAAATAGCAAGGAATGCTATATAATCAAGTCCAAAGATACTAATAATCACAATAAATGTAAATGAACTAAGTTAAAAGACAGATTTTCAGATTGGATAAAAAAAATCTAGCAGCATGACATTTAAAAAAGATATAATTAAAATACAAGGGTACAGAAAGGTTGAAATTAAAGGATGACTAAAGATATGCCAGATAAATATAAACTCTTTAAGAAAGTATGAGTGACCATATCTGCATCAAATTATATAGTCTGTAATAAAAAGCATCAAGGATAGAGAGGGTGACTATCACAAATAAGTTCTTTAGTTCAATAGGAAGATGTAGAAGTTCTAAATTGGTAGCAAAATCTCAAATTGTTCTAGGACAATTGGATAGCCATAGACAAAAGAATTAACTTGGACCCTTATCTAACACTATATATAAAAATTAGATAAGAAGGGGTCAAAGACCTAATGTAAGAGTAAAAACTATAAACCTGCTGGAAAAAAGCATAGGAGTAAACATCATGACCTTGAATTTGGCAAAAGATTCTTAGACAGGATACCAAAAGCATGAGTAATGCAGAAAAAAATGGATTTTATTAAAATTTTAAAATTTTGTGCTTCAAAGGCTTCCATTAAGAAAGTAAATGATGACCCACAGAATGAGAAATAATACTTACAAATTATCTTAGGTAGGTGAGACAGGATGAGAACTAATAAACAGATGGAAGTCTTAGCTTTGGGTAGATATCCCTGCTAAAGTGAAGGAAAAAGGGCTATGAATACAGATGTGGAGGTGAGAGTGTGTGTTTCTTTTCTGATTGCTTCATTTTTCTTTGCACGCAGGGAAGTGTGTGTGTGTGTGAGTGTGTGTGTGTGTGTGTACTGTTTCTATTAGGAAGCTAAGGATATTTAAACCATATGCTACTAAAACAAGACCATTTTCAGATAGTCTGGATATGAATGAGTATTAGAAGACTATCCTCAAAAAAGGTTGAATCCTGAATACAAAATACCTTCAGTTGTGTAGTCAGGCTTGTTTTGATGCATGCTCTTTGGCATCCTTCCTATGGAGAAAGTTTCCCACCTTCTTTTAAAGCTCAGTGCAGCATGTGACTACATGATACAGGAGTTAAGAACAAAGACTGAAATCAGACTTATTTGAATTCTACCATTTGCAACTCACTAGTTGAGAAAAAAAATCTTTGGAATGATGGAGGAGTCTGGTAACTTCAGTTCTCTCATTTTAAAAGCACCTACCCTATAGGGCTTCTGGGTATATTAGATAAAGTTTATATAAACAGTCAGTTAGACAAGGTTTAATCAGGAAACAGAAGCCACACTATGTATGTAAGACCTTAATATATATAAAGGATTTAATGACTTGGGAAGTATCGGGGAAGTAAAGGTCAGGGAGGCTGCTCCTGAAATTAGTAAAGTTGATACCAAAGATCGCAGTTGTAAACTCCAAACTAGGTGGTTCTCTCCATCTCACCAGGAAGCTGCTGCATTTCTTGAGACTCTGAGATGATGTCCCCAGTGGTTTCTGTCTCTAGTGGCAAAGCAGGTGGGAAAAGCTGCTACAGATCTCTTGTCCTCCTTCTTCATTTTCACTTTGCAAATCTCCTGTGAGTTCCTCTCATCAGTAAACTCTCAGCCAAAACCATGCAGGGAAGAGATCCTGGGAAACCTGATTCACAGTCTTAGCATAGAGTGACGATGGCACTGGATCAGTGCTAACTTAACATGGTAAAATAGAAAAGAAAAGCGGAAAAGGAAACTGAATATAAAATAAATTGCTGAGTAAGTGGTATCTCCCTTATGACGTAATTCCCATGTTGTGTCTGTTTCACAACTTCACTGTACACTCAGTTTCAGTTAGTGAAATTGGGAAAAACTATGGCAGCAAATGGACATGTCGAGTTTAAGAGTTCGAGATTCCATTCAGACCATTAGCCTGTTTCGATGTGCCAGAGATTGCCTCAGAGCATGATTGCATGATTGTCGATGGCATATGTTAAAAATTTGATTCATAGAGCATTTATTGTGCGTTCAGTGTACACACACTGCATCATATGACTGGAGGAATACTAAGATACGTGTGAAACAGTCCTTGCCATCAAGAAACCTGCAGGCTTAACAGAGAACTAATGGCTGAATAGGAACAAATAATTCAGTTGCTAGTTTCTGCTGGTATTCCATTATAAATCTATTCAGTCTCATTTTCCTCTTGATTCTTAATTTGTATTTTGTAGTTTGGAGATCTTATAGTCAGGGCATAAAATGCCAAACATGCTTAGGTGAATTTATATATGTGAAAGGAGCATTCCTGCCATATCGCCATTAGAACTTGAATGTTAGTTTCTCCCTAAACTACCTTTAACAGTTACTTAAAAAAAAAAAACCTTTTGGCTCCTTTTTCTAGACTATTGAGAGTTGCAAACAAATAGCTTGAATATGAATTTTCCCAATCTGAGTGTTCTGATTTTTTGCAGATATTTGTGCTCTCAGCCAGGAATAAATTTCCCTCTTTTGTCTGCCAGGCAGGACCTGACCCATCTTTCAAGACTTACCTTGAGCGTAGTCTCATATAAGGAAACCTGCCTCATCGCTCCCAGTCAGAATTAGATGCTTCCTTGACTGGGCTCCCCTGCCATCCGAACATGTTTCTATCACACTGGGTTACAATTGTGCATGCTTTTCAACCAGTGCATATTTGTCACTCTTTAATCCACATCCCCACCACTGCACAGTGATCTCCTTAATCTATGGATGCTGCCTCATTCATCTTTGTGTCCTCAGAGCTTATCTCCTTATAGGTTCTTATATTCATTTCCTATTGCTTTAGCAAAAAATTACCCCGGATTTAATGGCTTAAAATGGCACAGATGTATTCTCTCATAGTTCTAGAAGTCCGAAGTTTGCAATGGATCTGACTGGGATAAAAATCAGTATAAGCAGAGCTGTGTTCCTTCAAAAGCCTCCAGGGAAGAATCTGTTTCCTTGACTTTTCCATCTTCTAGAGGCTGTCTCCATTCCTTCACTCCTGGTTCCTTCGTCGTCCTCAAAACCATTATAGCCTCTTCAAGTCTCCCTCTTTCTCTTATATTTATAAGGATCCTGATGGTTACATTAATCCAGGGTAACTTCCCAAATCAAGATCCTTAACGTGGTCCTATCTGCCAAACTCCCTCTGCTACGTAGGGGAGTGTGTTCACAGGTTCTGGGGACTGGGATGTGGACATCTTTGGGGTGGAGAAGGCATTCTGTTTTCCACAGTGCCCAAAGTTCAGTTAATGAGGTATCCACATATCTGACCCCCTCCATTCCCTGAATAATAATTCCTTTGGACCCCTCTCAGTGCTGTAAAATTTTTGTCACATAAAGTACAGAATGTTGTGTTATTTTGGGTGTGAATGCTCTGCATGTTTTTTTTTTTAGATACATTCTTATAGATGATAATTTAAGTTATACTTTGAATAGAGACAATTTTGGACTGTGACTAAGTTTAGATTTTTATTTTTTATGAAACTGTTAGGTTTTTATTTTTTGTGAAACTATTAGGTTTTCTCAAATCCCATTTTTCATACAGCCTGTTGTGCAACGTGGAAGTACTTTGTCAGACTCACAAAGAGAGAGAGTGAAGAGGTACAGTTACTGTTTGATGAGAAATTAAAAATAAGCCAGTGTTATCATGTGAAATAGACTGAGATTTGCCTTTAGATCTTAAAATTAGGAAGTTAAAAAGGAAATATAATAGTATACTTTCCAGACTATTTTGCCTTGTTTTTGTCACTTATTTTTTCCTCTCATGAACTTTTTCTTTTTATTATTCCTTATTTCCTTTTAGGCCATGTTTGATTTAAAATAACCCTATACAATGTTCTTTTGAATTCTCTTACCTGTTTTTAAAAATCTCATTTTGGAATTCTTGTTATTATTTATCCATTGTCTATTTTAAGCTCTCTAGAAACCAAATTAAAAAAAATTCTCTTATCATCTTTACTTAAATTTGAAATCCACGTTTTATTACAAAGACATCCATTGACTTTATTTTGCTGCCGGCACCATTAATGCTGTCACTTAAAGGCACATTGTCCACATCAAAGTCAAAGTAAATATCAATTTAAAAAATGCCATTGACTTGCATTCAAATAGCAAGAGAAATAGTGGTAAGTTGGCCTATAAGTGAAAAGCATTTGAATGCCATGAGGATATGTAAGTCTCACTGGTGTAAGTTTAAAACCAATTCAGATTTTAGCAGAAATTATTATTTGACATCCTTGAATTTATATTTGGCAATTGCAAGAAAAGCTTTGAGGTCATAGAAGGAAACCAAGGTAGGATAGTGAAATAAAAACTCACAGCAGAAAAGATAAGTAATAGTATTGGCGGGTATTCTGTTGATTTTCAATGATTCTGAGGAGTCTATTCAACCTTCCTAACACCCTGACTCTCCATCTGCAGTGCTGTGGTTGGGTGACTAGAAATTTCGGGTACAGAAACAAATGTTATACACACACAAACCCCAACACAGGACGTACTGAATGACAATGCCAAAAAAATGAGAAGTAAGCTCACTGTGCTCCCTATGGACACTAATGTTAAACATGATATTGGAAGAATTAGACAGTGCAACTAAAAGAAAGCAAAAACATTGGAAAAGATGAGGTAAAAATATTTCTAGTTGCAAAATACATGATTCTCTTTTAGGAAAACTCGAGACAGTCCATTGATATTTCCTCTGTTCTGAAATCATCTTGTTTAATCCTGACTCCTCTCATACAAACAAAAAGTTTACCACTCCCAAGGTATTGTTTTATAAAAGGCAAATTAGATTTATTATAATAAAATGTTATATTTTGTTGGAAGATGATCATTGCTTATATGCTAACAGTCTGTACTCATTTCTGGGCTGGTCTGAGCATATAAATATTTGTATAAAAATTAATTTAACAATAATTCAACAACTCTGTTCAGCTTTCAGTCTCTATCTGAACTTACTATCATTTAAAATAATCTTATTTATCTTATTAATATACCATCACAATAAATTGAAATTTTAAAATTTAATTGCACACTTAAAATATTATAGTAACAATATAGAAAATTTTTTTCCACCTCTTTTTCCTAGTTTTTGATAATTCCCTCAATTATTTGCTTTAGAAACTTTCTGGAAACTGCCATGTAGTTTAATGTTGTTAAAATATAAAGGTTAATTTGCTCAATTGCTAAGACTTTAATTACAACACATCAGTTATTTAGACTGTTTGACATTTCCTGTAAATTCCTCTAATTAGGAAACCCTTAGAGATTCTTATGAAAGATTATGAAATCAGTAAAATGTGTTGGCAGAGATAGATATATTTCTTCTTACTGACTGAGCTTAGAGCATCATAAACATTTGGAAAAACTCAAGAATTATAATTTTACAGTTAAAATGTTGACTGGTGTGACCTTAAATGCTTTCTGGGTTTGTTATGATTACTTTATTGCCTTTTTTTTTTTTTTTTTTTTTGTGGAGAAGGAGAAGGAGCTTGCATCGATACGGGTAAAAAAAAATGTGATTAAAGAAGTAGAACTCATTAAAAGTGTGTTACAAGAGAGGGTCTATAAGCTATTAAGCTGGAAAGTCAGAAACTCAGAGCTTATATTCAGGAGGAAAAAATAAAACCCTTAGATTTCAAAGTTGTGTGATTTAATCACATTTTATCTGTTTACTGTTTCACCAAGAGTGGAAAAGTGTTTGGTTCATCATGTAACATAACTACGTAATGTCAAGAGCAAAACAAAAATACAGATTGACAACCAGACAGCTTTTAGTCTCCTCGGTGTGAAGCACGTGTAGACTTCCTCAGGGACAGGAACCCCGTTACCACAACACCCTGCCAGACCCCTAGCGACCCACACCAGCTATGCCATATATTTGTATGTATAAAAAGGAAACCACCTCAACACATCTGGGCACCCTTAAAAAGCGTACATTTAATTATGGATAAGACACAGTTATTGAAATGTTAAATTCGAAGAGATTCTTAACTGGCTCCCATTTTGACCTTATGTCTGAATCATTTCCTATATGAATACATAGATGGGAAGGCCTAATTTATTATGATCAAGACATTTTTCTAAAAAATAGCTAGGTTTTAACAACAGACCCAGTGTCTACTGCAAAGTGGAAGGAAAGCAGTGGGGTGGTGTGAGGCCGTGGTTGCTGGGGTTGAGAAAGCAGAGTTCAGAGCGGCTCTAGGACTGGGTGTCTTCATGCCTGGAGCTGGTGTCACGAATCCATGTTTTCGGGCAAATCTAAAAAGCAAGAGCAGGTTAGGTTTCTAAGTAACAACAACTAAGCCCGTGGTGTGTGCACCCCTGTTCTTCTTGTTCACACGTGGGGATGGGGAAGCTTAAGGAGCCTGAGAATATTGTCAAGGGCGCCTGGCAAGCTGGTATCAGAGCCTCATATCCTGCTGACTATGTTCAATCTTTGTGGAGGTAGTAGGTAGAGTTAAAATTAGACTATCAGGCCGGAGGCCACTGCCCAGAAATTTGAAACACTGAGCAGAGCCCAGAGACAGAAGGTCGAAGTCATCAAGTACCTGCCACATGCATAGACAAGGACACACGTCCTATGTGTACACTCAAGGAAGAGTTTAAAGTTTCATAGAAGCAATCTTGAGTAAACATTTTAAAAATGGAGTTTAGAATGAGCACTTGGGTATCTGTGTATAAAATAAAATACACTGCTTTTCATATGTCCTGAAAGGTCATTCCATCAGCAAATTAATAAACTTTGAGATGTATATTTTGGCTATTTCTGGACACTTTTGCTAATTTTCACGTTCTCAGATTTGTCCTGAATGACTGTAATTGTCCAGGTTAAGAAATGTCTGGATAAATGAAGAGGTGCTATCTCTCAGGTCAGGTGCTGTGAGCTACCTCAAATTCCTTATGGGACAAGCAAAATAATTTTGAAGGCATACAAAATAAGATGCTTATAATTGTGGTTAATATTCAGATTCTACTCAGTAAATCTGTGTAATTTTCTTCATTACATTTGTGAGAATCTGAATCTTTATGCTTTATGATATGCGGTTTGGTTTTATGGATTAAATTAAATAAAATCAATTAATATCCAGTCTTTGAAAGAAAACATAATTTTCTCACTAATACGTGTACAGCATATTTTTTATACTATCTCTTTAAATATAATTCATACAGCGAAGAAATTGCCAAGGAGTATGTTTTTAAACACACACTGGGCTCTCAGTGACTACTGTAATTTCCTTCAATGAATTAGGAGACAGGTGTGAATTTCAATTTCTTTAAAAGACGTGTAACAGGATACTCTGATTCATTCTTCCAAATTTTATTTCTGTTGGCAATGATGAGCTTTTCTGATATTCTCCGTTTCCCTCGCTTCATTATGTGCTGCTGACAGCATCACTCAAGTCCACTTGGACAGAGGTAGGACTTGGTGAAAGTAGAAGGGTCCGTGTTAAATTGATGAGGAGCCAAAGTGAAGGAGACACTTGAGGTCAGTTGTTCCAAGGACATTTTCATTGGGGGTTTTGATTTTAGGAAATGTTTGACTTCCATGCACAAAGCTAACTGTGCAAGTATCAGCAAGACTTTTTTAGAATTTCCGGATATGTGCTGCCTTTGCTTTAGGGAGAGCAGACTTGGACCTCAGACAGACTACACTCCACTTTCAGTGACAGAATTAAGATGTCTTTATCCTAGAGTCTTATCCCAACCTAGAAGCCTAGCTTACCCCAGGGAGACGATCCCATGTTATTTTTGTCGGTGTCATCCCAGATTTACCCTGGGAACAAGTGATCCATACTCACTCTAAGTGCGGAGGCCCGGAGACTGGCTGGCACCAGAGCTCTTCTGCAGAATGCCTTTCCGTCATTGGCCTGAGTGTGAATCTCCAAACTGAGCTTGGTGTCTGAGACTGTAACTCCTACCTTTCCTTTGGATTTCTCCTCAGTGTGTCCTGGACTGTGGTCTCTCCTTTACAGACTGTCACTGTACTTCCATATGTTTTGTTTTCCAGAAATTCATAAAAATATCACAGCTCTTTTAGAGTTTTTATTTCCAGTGTTGATACAGATTTTTTTTTCCTTTTCATTCCTTTTCATTGTATTTTCATTGGGATTTTATAAGGGAGAAGGGGTAAGTGTTAATGTTCAATTGCTCCTTTTGAATAGGAAATGTAAAATCAATATTTTGGTTTTTTGTAGAGGCACTATTCAATGGTTTTTAAGAGAATAAACTCTAGAACCTGCTTTCCTGGGTTTGGATCCTGACTCTGCGCCTTTGGTATTTGACATTGTACAAATCACTTAATTCCTCAATTAAACATCTTTGTCTATAAAATGTACAGGTCCTAATGGTACTTAACAATATTTTTCTCATAGGTTTTTTTTTAATGTATACATGTAACATATTTACAAAATGCTTATTCAGAAATTATCAGTGTTATGATGATGATGGCATTCATGTTACATGAGCTTGCATCCATTTTGTGAGTTTTATACTTTTTCAAGAAGTGTCAAATAGGATGCTAAAATAATACATCATAGTATGTAATAGTATTTTTTAGTTTTTTCTTATTATTTCTCTTCTCTTCTTTTTTAGTAGTTAAGAAGATCCAAACATACCACCTCTGTGAATCCCTTTGGCCAGCTGTTGTAGTTCAGAGGTTGTGATTCAGAGGTCATGATTTACGAAGTAAGTACATTGCATCTTCTTATGAGAAAATAATTATGGGCTTTTAGTTATCTTAAAGAGAAAGAGATATGAGTTATTTACCATGGTTTTTATGCATCAGAAACCAGTTGAGATGAACAGATATGGAATGAGATGTCTGTTGTGGTAGGTAAAGTTCATCTTAAAGGGACAGGGCATTCTGGTAAAGATTCTGAAAATTAAATAGAGAAACGAATTGGACTCTAAGCCTGGAAATGTGGTTTATGCACCTTGTTTTACTAACTAACCCAGTTTATAAGTTTCTTTTTTTCCACTGGTGACAGCTGAACACCTGCTCCCTATACTCTGTATTTCGAAAATGACTCAGTAGGTGGTGCCTTGCATAGCAGCTCCTTTCACGGTACAGGTGTTTAAGATATAGGCCAGTAAACACATTCAGCAGGTTCCAAAGTTCAGCTGCATTGAAACCTTTATGATTTTTGAAAATTGTAAAGGCATCTGAAGCAACGCCTTGATGAAAATACCATTAGGAAGTTATTTCCTATGAGACCAACAACACAAGTTGATCCAGAAGGGAACAGGAGTCCACAGTTTTGTAAATAATACACTAATAGCTCTGTGTTAATGAAATAATTTGAAATTTGCAAAAGTGAAGAGAATGGCAAAGAAAAGAACTATTACTATCTTCTAAGCATGGCCTAATGTTAAAATCAAACAATTGCTGTAGGGAAGTCTTTCTAGTAGCTGCCTTGCAATAATTTTGTTTGCAGCAAGGTTAAGTATCTGTTTATATCCAAGTTTTCAGCATTTTTATTCTGTTTAAAGTTGAGCGCTGATTTGACTGGACCGGAAGCTGGAATTCAATTTACTCATATCACTCTGTTAAGACAGAATCTTATTCAGGAAATTTGAAATGCAAAAAAGCACTAAATTCATGCAAATTAAAACCACAATGAGATACCACTTCACACCATTAGGATGATTATAATCAAAAGGACAGACAGTAACAACTGTTGAGTTGTTATGACCAGAATGGATGTGGAGAACTTGGAATCTTCATATTTTGCTGGTAAGAATATAATGTAAATTGGAGCAGCCCTGCTGGAAAGCAGCTTGGCGTTTCTTCAAACTTTTAAACCCCAGAGTTACCAAACGACCCAGCAATTACATTCTTTGGTGTCTCATTCCCAAGAGAAATGAAAACACATTAATGCCCGTAACAGTATGATAACTCATAATAGCCCAAAAGTAGAAACAACTTAAATGTCTATCAACAGATTGAGGGATAAATAATACTGGTACATACATAGAATAGAATACCACTCAACAGTAAAAACAGATGGACATTGAAAAGACTATGCTCAGCGAAAGAATTCAACTCCAAGAGGACACATGTTACAGGACTGCATTTATGGGGCATCAGGAATAGGCAAGAAAGTGGATTAGTTATTGCCAAGGGCTGAGGGGAGTGGATAACGGGGAGTAACAGCTAATTAGTCTGTGGTAATGGTTACACAATTCTGTGAATATACTGAAACCATTTGCATTATATACTTTAAATTGTTACATTTTATGGTATGTGAGTTATATCTCAATAATGATGTTAAAAACTAACATTATACTTAAAAAAGACAAGCTAATTTTTAGATACATCAGATGCAATTGTTCCAGGCTATGAATTGCTCTTTGAGAAAAGAGGCTTAAGTGAGATCTGTATTTTTGTCTTGCAAAAAATGAGCTGGTATCCAATGGTGATTTTCCTCAAAAGGAAAAACAGCTATTACCTTGCTGCTTAGTTTATTCTACTTATAGGCATTCACTGTATTGTTTCTAGCTGACCTGAGTCTTATTACATTAAGATGTTTACCTGTCTACAGCAAGGATATTAACTGTTTGGAGGGTTAAGTTTCTTTCTTCAGAAAAATGCAAGTAGATGTAAACCACAAAGTCTTGCATATGGTTTAGGAATCTTTAGATTAACTCTGATAATTACTTAATGTGGACTGATTAGTCAAAATGACCCGTAGTGCTAAGTCTACAAAACATAATAGAGAGTCAAGATGACATGCATGTGAGCTCAGAATATTGGACTTCTTTATAAATCATCATTGGGTAAATTAAAGATGTCTGGTCCTTACAGTAAAAACTAACAAACAACCTAAAAAAGAAAAACAAAAACAGAGGGAAAAAATGAGCCCAAGTATAAACCATGTAAGAATAGATATCTTCAATTTATTTGTGTCTTATAAAAAGTTTCAAGTGTTGCACATATCAAAAATTTAATAAATGCTAGTACAATGAATGAGCAAATAGCTGAATACTCCCTGTGTACATTAATTGATATCTCACATATCTATTAACTAGTCCAGGACTAAACATTTCAAACTCTATTTGTGGAGTCACAGAGTTATTTAGAAGTACTCCATAGGTCAGATAGCTTTCTTGTGGCATTTCATATCTGCCTTTCTAATAATAATTCACTTTAAAGTTGAAAATGAAATTGTCTCAAATAATAAGTATTGAATAAGGAGCAGTAAGTATCTCTAGCTTCTGTGCCTCCCTTTGGGAAATACAGTCTTTATAAACTTAACTAGCAGTATGCAGCATTTTTTCCTTGTTTACCTGTTAGTGGTTGTGGGTTTGGAACATGAATTATTGCTGGTTGCTAAAATGGTCATTGGGATGATTATCCCAGATTTATTTTACAACGCCAGAATTATTTTACACGCGGGAGATGTGTATTATAACATTATCAGAATTTACTATTATTGGAATGAAGATCATATCTGAGGATTTGAGAGAATTTGAGTGTTGATGGTTGGTGGATGGAGTGCCCTAAATTTACAGAGCAGTTGAAAAAAAAAAAATCGTCATGGGCCATAAGGCTATGTCTGCATCAACATGATCACAGTAACTGACCAGATACAAGTGTGATTCTCTGTCAATGAATTTAACATCATGGAAATTTACCATGTGAGAAACAAGCTTGTCACTAAGGGACCTGTGCATCTAAAAAATAATAATAATAATCTTAGTGCTTCAGTCTGCTCTCGGGTCAAATAAGGCAGCTTTGATTAGATGAGCTCTGAGTTTCTTTTCATATAAAAAAGTAGCCTAGACGTTGTCACAGCACACAGATCCTTCCAAGTACATGTCATTCAGATTAATTAAAAATCTCAGCACTCTGGGATACATGTATTACCGGCACTGGATTTGTTCCGACAGTATTAATGTTCTTAAAATCTTCATCAAGTACAACTCTGTCATAACTGCTCGATTCTAGTCCACCCAGCCATGAAATGAAGGAATGAAGGGTACAGTCAGAAGAATGTGGTTCTACTCCCAAGCTTTTTAATCAATTGAGAATGACAGTTACCAGGTTATTTTATCAGTTAATTCAACAAATATTTAATAAGCACCTATTGCAAATCAAGTGTGGGTCTTGGTACAAAGGTTACAATGGTAAATTTGTTCTCTCTCTTTGTGGAGAATGGGTTAATGAGATTTGTTAACTGGTTGGTGTTTATTTGCTTTGTGATTTGTGTGGAGCAGAGCAGGAGTCCCAGCCTCGGAATTTTATAACTAGAAGAAACCTTAGAGTTTATATATTTCCACCACTTTATTTAACAAATGGGGACCTTGGGACCCTACAGAAGTAAACAGGCTTGTCCAAGGCAGTAAAACAAGTGATGAAAGATTTAGGAAAAGCAGAAATTCTGATGGCTAGCCAAATCCTCACTGTCTGTTTATAGTAGTTGCATGAATGACACGTTGCCCAAAAGCAATAAAATGCCTCGTGTGACTGCGTTACACTCTGACCTTTAGGATGATCTTTGCTTGTTAGGTGGCATTACTGGGAAACACGAACAAGATAAAACACCAAAATGCCTAAGAGTAAAATCGGATTCACCTCCCATTAACACACTGCTCATGAGTGCTTGTCTTCTAGGGGTGCTACTTTGGAAGGCAGTTCTTTCAGGATTATTCCCCCTCATATTTTATGTTTATTATTTTATATTTGCTTTCCTCTCATCCTCTTGTGAAGATTTACCATGATTGAATGACTTTATTAAATTGAAAATTAGACATTTTTAAGCAGACATCTTGAAAAAGACCTTTCTATTTGCTGCCGACCAGACAGATCTGAGTACAGGGCTTCATTGTTTTGCGGAAGCCCTGCCATCTAGAGGGTGTCTTTGGACAGTCTTTACAACTGTCTAGATATACTAAGTGGTGTAGTGTACCAGTCCAAGTCTCAGAAGACCTTGGATTTAGCCGCAATCCTGTCTGCATGATCTTGGGTCAGCCACGAAATGATTCTGTACCTCAGGTTACTAATCTGTAAAATGAGGGAAATGTATAATAATCTTAAAGCAGCTTTCAACTCTGAATACTGTTCCATTTTGGTTAGAAAAATGAAGTTAAATGCCTGTTCGGGTAATTCTTATACTGGTAGTCGCTAGTGCTGTCACTGATACGTCTGTTTCCTCTTCTGGGCACCTCACAGGTTTGTTTTCCCTCATTCTCTTGAAGTTATACATTGCTGAGCCTGCTGTTTGATCAATAAAATGTAAGTGGAAGTTCAGTAGGATGTGAGACCAATAGCCACCAGTTACAAGTCTCAGGGCATCAGATAAACTCTGGAGAAAATGCTGCAGAAGTTGAGACTTTGTGTATGTTGTATGCCGATTTGTGTGTGCATGTGGAATGCTATCTGTAAGTTTGCTTATTCTGCCTCAAAGCTGGATGTGCTTGAGCCTCTGGGAGGCAGGTTGTCAGGACCCATGGTGAGGTACGTGTGGAGGTGAAGGAGACACTGCTTCCGTTTAAGAGGATTCTGCTTCACAAAGGAGAGCTTGTGAACAAACAAGGAAAAAATTCCTTGCTTTGAAAAATCAAGGATTAGATTTAGTCAACAAGGAAAGAACTGAAATTTGAAAATAATTTGGTAAAGAACTGGTTTCTAGGGAAAGTAGAAGAGTAAATAGTCAACTGGTACTGAGAAAATAACATCGAATTCTTGGGCAGTTTAGCAAACAAAACAGAGAAGGAAGAACAGAAATTTTCAGGAAATTAGAATTAATGCAATCCATTAAAGTTGTGGAATTCTGAAATATTTCTTTATTCTCTGTTCAAGAAACATCAAACGTATGGGAACATTGCCTATTAAACCGTATTTATAGATCCATTGTTTAGAACCCAGGATGAAAATTTCTTACAGTATGTTTTTTAAAATGGACCCCAAGATGTTTTGGCCAACAAACATATTTAAACACTAATATCAAAGTACTCTATAAATATTTTTTCTAGTATGTGAAATATAGTTACAATGCTGAATACATAAAGGAAAGACAAAATAAAAAACAGCACTATCTTCAGTTTTTGAAATAATGGAATAAACTCTTAGCTATGATTCAAAATATAAAAGAGACCATATTAGAGAAAGATATCTGTATAGGCTTATGACATTGTTTTGCCAAATTACATGGAAATCAATCTAAGAATAAGGAAAATATTTAAATAAAATTCATATCAAAATAGTTAAACATCTTAAACAATCAGTAATAGAAGGAAGAAACCAAGAATGTTATTCTTCTCTGAACTTGGAGTTGAAAAAAAACAAGCCTGGTAGAGATGTATTTACAAGTTAATTCTTTCTTAAATACAACGAATAGAAATTTACCAATACCATGTTCAGAAAAGTTTTAAATTAAAAAAGAGAAAAATAACACTGATACTAAAACCTAAAAAAGAGAGCAAAAATCCAGCCTCATTTTAAAATACTATGAAATATTAACTAATATAATTTGGCAGTACATTAAAGTGAAAAATAAAATTAAAATAAATTCATCTAAATATGTGTTATTTAAATTTGTGAATTAAGTAGCATTTTTTATTTATAGGTCAAAGACAATGAACATGTGATCATTTCAAAAGTGATGAAACAGGAAAGGATTATTTCTTAACCATATTTTATACAGTGCATATTTTAGGTTATTTGCCTTTTAATTTATCATCTATTCATAAATACTACATTATCTGTTTTATTCCCCTATTATAAATCCGTATGTTATCCATTTAGTTATATGATACATATCTCAAAGTACTCATAAAACGTTTAAGGATGAAATGTAGAATCATAATCAAAGCAATAAAGATACGATTTAACATAGTGTTGGATTTTGTCACAGGCTTTGTTGAATCTATTAAGATAATCGTGGTGTTCTGTCCTTTATCCTATGGATATGGTACACTATCTTAATTGATTTCAGATCTTAAACCAGCTTTGCATTTCTGTGATAACTACTTGATCGTGGTGTAGAATCCTCTTTGTATGTTTCAGGACTTGTTTTACAAATATTTGGTAAGCATTTTTGTGTCTGTTCATGAGGAGTATTGATCTGAAGTTTTTTTGGGATATATTTGGCTAGCTTTGTCGTCAAGGTAATACTGGTTTATTTTGTTGTAACAGCTTTCACCACTGGGAGCTCCTTCAGGTTATGTCCTATGTTCTTTTAACAAGCACCCCTCATTTCTTTTAGTACTTCCTTACTTTGTGCCTCTACAGTATACTCCAGACTCATTTGCGTTTTCTCTGTCTTAGCCCTAGAATCAGATCAGCCATCTCTCCAAGGATCCCTGGTGCCTTTCATTGGAGAACAGTATTAAGTTAAGAAGCCAGTATCTGGGCACTAGGTGTGCTTACACCTACTGAAGTATCCCTGCTTCCAGACCCTCAGCTAGGAGACGTGTGCCTGTGTACTAACCCACGTGTGCGTCCTTAGGAATCATTATTTCTCTATGTATCTGTGCGTGTGTTTAGTATGAATATGGGCTTGTACTGATGTTGCTATAACCCAGCACCACAGGATTCATTTTGGTCTCCCCCATGTTGATTCATAACTTCTTTCTGTAACAGTGAGAACCTGGCTCCCATTATCCATAACTCATTCTCCGTCTTTGTTTAGTCCTAGTATACGTGAAATGTGATTTCAGAATTACTAACCCATAGCCCTATGAGAAACACATTTAAACACAAGAGTGTAGCATTTGTGTAGAGTTCTTTTTGTGTCTAGCTTTGCAACATCCAGACAAAACATATTGCCTACATTTGCCACCCTCTTCAGCAAGGTTATGTGTACGTTTATAATCCAGTCATAGTCATTTGTCACCGTCTATATTCCATCCTTGAATCCCCCAACATCCTGATTGATTTCAATTTGCATGTAGTGAAGTTCACTTTAAAAAACTTTGTTTTTTAATTTACTATTTTGATGTACACTGCACATGCATAATAGTGCTGTGCATTCACTCCCTCAGTGTTACATAGAACAGTTTCATCACTTCAGAAGTATCACTGTGTGGTCCGTTTTTAGTCAACCATTTCCTTCTCCACCAACCATGCTAGTCTCTGTCTTCTGTTCATAGATTTTTGATTTTTCATTCGTACATCTAGTAGGGATGCAAAACAGGATAGCCATTCTGGAAGAGTTTAGCCAGAATATTCTTATTATTATAATGAAGAATCTTAACTTTAATGCCATCAAAATTATAAATCACTCTATAATTAATGCCTTTTAAATCTGCAGGAAGAAAAATTTTTTCTTGTACATATGGGTCATGCAGATCTTTTCCTCTAAAAACTTCATTTTTTAGCTTTGTTTTTGACGTACATAATTCCCCCGAACTGATTAGTTACCTGGATCCTTACATAAGGCTTACCAATTATCCAAATGCTGTTTCACTATTTATATGCCTTTCCTCTTGATTATCGATCCTGTTTACTTTCATCTTCACACATCTGCTCAATTGTATTAAATACTGAACAATACATGTAAATGAAGTAGAAGTTTTAAGTGATATTTTCTATCAGAGAGGGCTCCCTTTTTTATGCTATGCAGACAGGGTAATGGGTTGATCACCTCAATCAACCTCCCAAATGAATAGAAAACTGAAATGGGTCAGAACTGAGATTTAAGTAACAATCACTCTGCTACGATTAACCCCTGATCCTCAGGTGTGGCCCCACTGCGTGTCTGAGGGGCTCTGTAGCTTCTTCCTGAAAGAATCTGGGAGGTCTAGCTCTCTGACTTTCCCATCTTCAAAATCTGGTAAGTGCCCTGATTGCCAACAATTTTTTTTCCTCATCACTTCAAGTTCTCTGCAGGAGTTCTCATTCGGAGTTTTAGAAACAGTTGGCTTAGTTACCTCACTCCTCAGTAGTACTAGGATTTGGCAAATATACCAAGAAGAAAACTAGCTTCATGTTTGAGTCTCTTCAAATTCCCAATTGTCACAGCAGCCATTCATGTTTCTCTTATGCATAATCAGCAAATGTCACAATGGTTTTTAATTGAATAATTCTTTCTTGTCTCTTCATTAACATGTGAACTTGAAAACGTGATATTTGCCTGTATATTTTTCAGAATACTAGGTATAAGGTAGGCATTCAGTAAATATTTGTGGATGAATGAAAAATGTATAATCCTTATAAGAATATTTCATTTTTATATATTTTGTATTATGACCATTTTATTGACCACATAAGTATAGCTAATCAATTGGATTTATTAATTATTCTATTTTTGGTAAATTTTTTTGTAAATTTTTCATGTTCATTTACATGGTTATTATTCTCCTCTGTTGAATTAAAGTCCAGGGATATACCTGAGAGTTAAAGCACACACAATACTTTTGTAAAAAAGACAATGACAGCTTGGTCACAAGTGCAGTAATGTTAGGTATTTGTGTTCATGTTTTATTACTGATTTATAAAGCATATAACTGTCTCTTCAGAAAACTGTATTTTACTTTCTTTTAAAACTATTCATAAATATCTATAATATTTTCAAATTTTTGAAATAGTCATTTTTAACTTATTTCTTCAAAGTTTTTTTAAATTTAATATATATTTATGCAAGTCAAAACTTTGAAAAGAAGAATACATGATACCCTACAAAGAAATGCAAAAGATATACTAATCTCATGACCTTTAAAGTACCTTCCTAATTTAAGCCATAATGACATTTCAGCATGTTCAAGAGAAAAATGAGTGGAGCATCCTCTGAAGTATTACTCTGCTGATGTAAAAGGTTAATGAAAGAAGTGATCCTTTCTAATTTATATAAATGCCATTAAAAGCGTATGACAAAGTGTAGCAATGGAGGGTGATAATTTCTGTTACAGACAATGTGCTCTAAATGCTTTTATTTTTACTAGAATCCTGGTTTTCATTAGTAGTTCATTCTACAACTGATAGTGCTTTATTGAAGTGGAAATGCAGAACCAAACATCTGAAAACATAGCCAATGAATACTGTCTTCTCTTTTTAAATTTAAAATGTTATCGGATCCTTTTTATACCAGTTGCACACAGTTGCCTTAGATGCACTGCTCAGTAAGTTACTCATCAGCCTCACATGACTATTTACATTTAACTTAATTAAATAATATTTAAAAATTGGGTCCTCAGTTGCATTAATTGGCCTCATTTTAAGTGCTAAATAGCCAGATGTGGCTGGTGGCTACCATCATGAACAGTGCAGGGACAAAACATTTCCAGCATCACAGGAAGTGTTCTTGAACAGCACTGACTTGAGTTTTCAACAGATTGGGGTTGGAATTTGTGCTTTTCATTGAAAGAGAACTAGATCTAGACCAGTGAAGCTGCTTTTGAGTTATTTTCATTAGTTTCCCTTTGAATGTCATGTTTTGGAGCAAGACATGGGCTGTGAGCCCACTTGAGGATTATTTTGTCCAGCTCTTTTATTAATCAGATAAGACTGGACAACCCAGGGAAGGTTATTGTCACAAGGAAACAGGCTGTTGGTTGGTAGGTTAGTGGTAAAGCTGGAATTGGTACTCAAGTCTCCTGATGTGAAGTTTATTTCTCAGTCTACTAGACCACGTTGTCTCATTTAAGATCATTCCACTCTTGGTACTTTACTACCACCAGAAAAACAAAAGAATCAATGACCTCGTTGACAGTACATCAGTGTGAAATCATCGGTTACTCATTAAATTATGTTACCAGAAATTTATTTTCATTGTGATGAGGAAATAGCACATCATTTCTGGATCCTAACTGAGCATTATATTTCCTATCATTTTTCCATATCATAATTATTTGGTAGTATCCTTTTCATAAACAAGTATAGATGTATCTCCCCAGTGGAGCTGAAAATCAACATTAATTGTAAGTCAATAGAGAAAAAAGACCTCACTCCTCCCATACGACCTGTATTCACTATGACTGTGGCATAAAACACAACATATTAGGTCCACTTACACATCTCCCAGAGAGATGGAGAATTTCTTCTTCTTTGACCATTTTATTTATTTATTTATTTTTAATTTTTAAAATTTTATTTTTTATTGACATATAATCAGTTACATGAAAATGAATGTATGTATGACCGGGACATGAGACTGTAAACCAGAAATTGACACATTGAAAATTTCTTAAAGTCACTGAACCACATGGAAGTTTTGTGGTCCATGGTCATTCATACTTATAATGAATATAAATTAATTTTTAAATGATTGAGTAAATCTCTGGTACCACTTGGCAGTACTTAGCTTCTTTATTATCTGCTATTTCCATATCTTTTGATTATGTTGGGCTCTCGATGCAAACAGCATGAACTTTACTCTTAGTTATCTGAAAAACAACTTACTGATTTATATGACTGTATCTGTATTCCACTGGTTTTTAAGAATCCATCTGAAACAAAGTGTCTTAGCTTTCATATGCCTCTGGGAGAAACGGCTAACTTCAGAAACAAAAACTAGTTTATACACCCCCTGTAGTAAGAACCCAGAGAGATAATCATAGCACTTGTGTTCCTGTTAAAGCCAAAACTGCTGTGACAAACGGTCCTGAGTGGCAGTCCAACTAGTGAAGAGCTTACTGAAGAGTCGTTATAACCGTCTTATAATTGTGCTTGGAAGGCTTCTCAGGAAAAAAATCAGATGGTTAAAATGGTAATGACAGGGGAAGTGAAAAGACTCTAACGTTTTGTAAAATAATAATCTGGTATGTTATAAACATTTTCCATAAAATTAACAAGCTTCATGAGATATTTGGGGGTGTTGGAATAAGAAGAGTAAGTACATTCAGAGAAAATTAAAGGCAAGAAAATACCCAAGTTAATTTGCAAAAGATAACTAACCTAAAGAATGAACAAAATATGTCTCTTGGTGGTGATACGGGATTGCAGATTTAGGAGGAACCTTATTAAGTCACATATTCCAGTCTCTTGCTCATGCTGGAATGCTTCCTATGACATTTATTCAAAAAATAATTTTGAGCACCGTCTATGGGACAGCACCCTTTTCGGTCTGTGGGTGTGGAGTCAAAACAAGAGATGGAATTACATTCTAGTCATGGGATTCAGATGCTAAACAAATAAACAGAAGTATAACAAGTTAGGTAAAGAAAAAGGAAATAGAGGTGAGGGGTAACGGCTGTGCTGTGTGAAAAAGAGGACTCAGGAAAGGTCTCTTTGGATAAGCTCATTTTTGAGCAGAGTTTTCATCGAAATGAAAGCGTAAACCATGCAGATAATTGGGAGGAGACATTTCAGACAAATGAACATTTTAGGTAGAAGGAACAGTAAGGTCAGACACCCCATGCCAAGAAGGTGTTGGTGATTCTGTGGTCAGCAACAAGGTCTGAGAGGTTGGAACAGAAGGAGAGGGGGGAAGGGCTATAGAAAGTGACGTTAGAGTCACTCAGACACACAGCAGCGTGAGACTTTGTTTGCACATGAACTTCGGGCTTTATTCCAGGTAAAAAGATGTTATCAGAGGGATTTGAACAAAAGACTAACAGGATTGGGTGTGATTTTTTTTTTTTTTTTAAAGATTTCCTAGAAGAGAATAGGCTTCCAAGGCCACATGTGGAAGCAAGGGTATCCTTAAGGAGCCATCACAACAAGCCAAGCAAGCGATGAGAATAGATAGAGATGGGGTTTGGTTGACATAAGAGACAATAAATGGGAAGAGTGATGAGATCGTCTGTTCATAGTATGCATGCTACGCCATAGGATCTGCTGTTGTATTGGATGTAAAAGATGAGAAAAAGAAAGGAAGCATTTTTGTGATTCTTTGACTTTCAGCCTGAACAGTTACCTCTGAGATTGGAAATGTAGAGGGTAGGAGCCGACTGGGAAGATTGAGAGCTCCTTGAAGGGCGTGTTAAATTTGAGGTGCCTAACAGACATCCAGGAAGGGAGGTTGGGATACATTTATTTAAGTCAAAATTATCCTACATCCACCTCATACCTAATGATCATTATTCTGTTTTCTGGAAAGTAAACGTAAGGAAACCATTTCTCTCCCATCACAGCCTGTGCAAACTGCAAGCAGATCACTTTGCCCTGTTGATCTTCTCTCGTCCAGGCTAAGCGTCTCAATCTGACCAGTCCTCATCTCACACGGTTTTCCAGTCATGGGTGTTGTGAGGTGAGTTTCCTCATCCCCTCACCAGATCTTTAACAAGCATGCATATCAAAAGGTCTGGCCAGAATTTGACATACGGAGTTTCTTTGTGCATCTGACTTGGGTGTAAGTTTATTTGTACCTTCCTCCTCCTCCTCGTGTCGTTGTTGAAATCATTATGTTGTACAGGCTACACACTACGTACCTTTCTGCACCACAGCCTTCAAAACCGATCGCTGTAATTGCGATTTTTCTTTTCTTTTCTGGTTGGCATTTATTTCTACCTTTAAAAATTCCTAGGAAGGCCACCAATCCTTTTTAAGAATACTATTCCTGGGCAGTAGATTGGTGAAAGAGAAGCATTAGCATGGTTGCCTAGAAACCATAAAGGCATTCAAAATAAGAAGAACGGGGAAAATAAATGAAAACATCATCATGATGACATTTGATTCAGGTGGGAAAATGACTGAAGTATTTTGTGCAACCTTGATTTGATGAAACAATCTTTTTCACCAAGGAATCCTCTTTGCAGACGTGAACTAACTTGAAGATTAGTCACTATATTGTGCTATACTGTATATCTTCATCACATTTACAATATGCCCTTTAAATTACTGTATTTGGCAAGTCTCTTGTTCATGTCACTTACAAAAGGTCAGTCTTTATCCCCATATATTTTCTTTCATACCTGTTTATGTATGAAAAACTGTTAAGAGGTTTTAAAGATTTTTAGTAGCAAATATTGACTCACATACTAAGTCAACAGTTACTTGATTTTGGAAGAGAGAGATTTGATGTATAATACTGACAAGAGATTAGACCTGTGATCGGACACTCTTCCTTTCCTTATATGTTTTAAAATTCTATAATCCAGTGAGCTTGCAACACTTTGTGTTAGAAATAAGGAATTGAATAAATAGATTTGGTTTGCTGAGTTTAGAACCGAGTGAGATATATTTGGATATCCGTTTTTCAAAGCTGCTTTGTTTCTCTGAAATCACTCATGCCATCCTTTCACCTTTAAAGTTCTGCTAAAAAGCAGTTACTAAACTTAACGTTCAGCTGTATTCAACAGCAGAAGGCCAAAAGGAACTTTTTGTCTTGCAACTTAACATTATGCATTTTCAAGAGACGATTACATATTTCTTGGTTCTTTTTTCTTTTTATCTTACCTCATTTATTCTTAAATATTTCCAGAGTTGTTGCTCATCCACTTGATACATTGTTTTGTTTTACAGTCTATTAAGAATTTTAATAGCTGAAATATTTGTTATTCATTTCTAAGTGGACTAAGTCACTAGGTAAAGGATCAAAAACCCAAAGTATTTTGATATAACAAAGTAGAATATAGCAAATAAAAATCCAATCAGAGTGCTTTAAAGAAAATTAAGAGATAAGAAGTAGGTAAAGATAAGGGATTCTTCTAATTATTTTTATTAAAGCATTAAGTAAAGGAATGTCATGTGATGTCATAGAATGATGGAACTATAAAAGTTTTAAATACAATTTAGGTTGATAAGTTTCAGAGAGAATAAGCGGTCCATTCTCTCACAGCCTCTTTTTCCAGCAGATGTTCATTCCCAAAGCACTGATGCTTGTGCGAATGCTGTGTGGTTCCCAACTACAACTATGGGTAGAGGAGAGGACAGGGAGATTGTTTATCTTTCAGGAATTACAAGTGTGAGGCCAGATGCAGTAAGTTGATTAGGGCTTGTTGAGCTAAGTCATAAGTAGTCAAGGGCTGGAGTTGATAACATGGCGGTCTTGCATATGATCGTCATCTACCAATTCCCGAAGGGAAATCTTATAAAATCATGAAAGGGAATAATTGAGAGTAATTGACTCTTCTCTGTGTAATGATCTCTATAAGGTTATTAAATGGTTGCTTTAGATAAAAATATTTGCAACAAACTAGCCAGATTGTAAATTCCATGAAGATAAAATCCTTGCTCTGAGCTCTTTCTGCAAAGTCTACCAAAATAATTAGCACCTAACAGGTATTACTTATTGTGGTTCTGATATCACATTTTTTTCCTTCCTTCTCCCTTCTAATAATTTATTGACTCTTTCCACCAAAGATAAGTAGCTGTGGGTACATATTTTGCCTTTACCCTCTTAACTTTTCATTTTCTTGGTACTTAATCATTCACTGACCCTTTTCTGAGTCTGGCTGTTTTACATGTAAGTTCATGCTGAATGGGAATGGGTACTTTGTACTAATAACAGCAAACTAGAGGTCCCTGGGGGAATCCTCACAGTCGACAACATAGAGCTTAGCCTTCACTTTACATGTATCAGGCAGAAGGCATAGCTTGGTGGTAGAGCACATGCTAAGCATGCATGAGGTCCTGGGTTCAATCCCCAGTACCTCCATTAAAATAAATCAGTAAATAAATAAACCTAATTACCTTCCCCCAAAACAAATCCAAATAAACATAAATAAATACACATAAATAAAATATTTTTTATAGTAAAATATTTTATCCATGAAGTATCTTTGCTTCTGTCAGATATAAAAAGTGCTAAAATTTAGTTGCATTTGTTTTCCTTCGTCAAAATACGGGTGGTGTTGAGATCAAGCTGAAAGTGACTTTCTTTTCTTTGTCCTTCCTGCACTCTTGGGCTTGCTGTGTGTCTGAATGCAGGAGCAATGGGAAGGGGCACCCAAGGTTGATCATGAAAAAAAATAGCTTAAACCAATAAACTTTATGAAAAATGACAATAGACCGGGCAGAACACATCAGTCCTCCTCTCACACATTTCCCTGAACTGTTTAGTGCCCATCTTTGCCTGGGCGCCATTGCCTTTCATATCTCTAGGCTCCAAAGACTACCTGTGGGAACTGAATTAGCCAACTGCTGATTATGACGTACTTACTGTGTGTCAGGCACTGTGTTTGGTTCCACACATTTATGACCGTAGATACTCTGAGATTTATTCTGCTAAAAACTCTCCCTTGACATGGAAACAGTTAGTGAAACTGCCAAGAAAGATCTTGTAGGGACTTTCAAATTATTCAGGGTTATTTTAACACATTGAATATAATCAGCTTTGTTAGAATAGAAGTTTAATGATGACAAGGCAAAAATCTGACTGATTTTGCATGATATCCTAATGCCCAGAATGGTACCTGGCTTATAGTAGGAACTCAACAAATACTTACTGAATAAATGAAAGAATGTCAAATTACATACAGCCTTTTACAGCCATTGATAACAATGGAGGTAGAATCATCAGTGCTCATGAAGTGATACCAAATAAGTGAGGACAACCACAAGGCAAGAGCTGCATAGAAAGTTTGGATCACAAGATTTTTCATGAAGCATCTCTGGTCTATATGTGAGAAAGTCATGAATGAGCAAAAACAGACACTGCTGACTGAGGAAATTCTTTGTACCTGCATAGCTCTGAAGAAATAAACAACATCTGTGAGTATCAGTTTCCTCATCTTCTAAATAGGACAACTACACCTACCTTTCAGGGTCGCTGTGAGGATTAGAGAAAAATCTATACATCATGGTGCCTAGTTCTTAATAATCATAAATAAGAGGCTTAATTTTTACTTATTAAGCACATATTTATCAAGTACCTACTGTGTGACAAGCACTCTGGTAGATACTGGGCTATAATGTGAGCAAGAAAAACACTGACTCATTGTCTCAGAGCTGAGATTTCAGTGAGAGGAGGAGATTAATCGAAGAACCATTCCAATAAATTCAAGGCAGTAATTGCTTTTATAATTAGTAGTGCTTGTATTAATATAATTAATATTAATGATTTTAGTTTTAATTCTGCAGATGCTTCTATAAAGAATGAAAGTAACTGGATGTAAGAAATCTGTAAAGGGGAGGGTTGCTCTCTTTGCCTGTTGGACATTTAGGTGTGATACTTTAAATTACACAATCACATCGCATGAGAAGCTTTTACAAAGCTTCTAACTTTTGAAAGGGACTATCAATTCTATGACCACACTCCCAACCAGTTTTTCTTTGTATTAAATTTGAAATATGATGACTGAAATATTAACACTGAATACTAAGAAATTTTGAATCATCTAACTTTTATGATAAATGATACATTGATCTCCCTGCATTATTAACAGAAGTATCCACAGCTCCTGTAGAGCTGACCTTGATAGATGCTTTAAGTCTCCAATTCACTGAAAACCTTTATAACCATGCAGCAGGCCAGAAATGAATATGATAAAAGTTAGAAAAATGACTTGTGATAAGAAAGGGTCTTAATTTACTCTTTTACTCCAAAAGGAGAACAGAATCTAGAGGTAATAAAATAAGTAGAAGAAGATAGACATCCAGGTCTTAACTTGACTTATGTGTTCATCTTATTTGAACAGAAATCTTACTATTTTTGACCCACTATATCATTTCAAATAGACATAGAAGCCTTGGAAGTGAAATATTTGTTTATGAAATATCATTTTAATCTTGAGTGAAAGTAATGATCTTTGTAGTAGCATTTAGTGAGAAAATAGATAATGTTTTGTCTCTTGAATTAATTAATTTGTATTAGGGCTAGTATATATTAGTCAGAGAAATGAAAAAAAAAATGTATATACATAGAGAGAGAGAGGTTAAGAGTCCCATGATCTGCTGTCCACAAACTAGGAAACAGGGGAGCCGTGGGATAGTTTCAGTCTGAGCCCAAACTCCTGAATAGCAGGAGAACCAATGGGGTGAATTTGGTGCAAGTCTGAAGGCCTGAAAACCTGAGGGTCAAAGGTGTGAATTCCAGGCTCAGGGCAGGGAAAGACAGATGTCCCATCGCAACAGTCAGACAGACTGAAGTTTTGATAGTGCAAGCTGCTACTTTCATCACCAGTTTGTGATATAAATATTTTAGATCATTGAAGCCATCCAGAGTGCTATCTTAAATAGCTTATACCATACATTTTATAGTTTGAATGCTTCATTATTAAACACTATTACTTTCTAAGATTCACACATTCCTGAGAGCAGAGATATAGTTGAGTTAATCAGGGAAAACTGTAACCTATGCACCTTCTTTTTAAGTGAAGATCTTCTGAAAGAGTGACGTTTCCAATGATTTGGAGGGTGTGACTAGTAATTTCTTTTGCCAGTCACGGAAGGCTATGTTGAGAGCCAATATCAACGGACTAATACTCATTCCTGACAGCTATGTGACAGTCACAGCGTGTGAACACTCTCCATGTGTTGTTTCACTTGATTCTATCCCAAATTTGACATTTATATATATTTTTTTTTTCTGGAAGAGAAAACTGAGTAAACAGATTTGTCAAAGTTGATGTAACTTTCAACAGCAGATCAGTGGTTTTATCTCAGATCAGACCCTTAACTTCCTTTTCAGAGGCAAAGTGTGGAGAGATGTGGCAGACTAACAGACTGCCTCTGGTCACCCTGGAGGGCATGCAGGAAGCTGAGCTGAATAGGACCAGGATTACCTGCGCTCATCCGTGACCATTTCCCTCAGAATGTGATTCAAGTGTAGAATATTCATTGTTCTCCTTTACTTTTCAAAAAGATATTTTTGGAATAAAAGTCACCAGGAGCATTCAGTTTTAATAAGATGAATAAATGTGTCTGAAATTTCGCAGGGAAGTATATGGCTAAAGAGCAAAAGTAACAAGATTCAGTTTAGAACTTATAGTTGTTTAAGACTAACTTAAACCTGATATTCTAAATATTCCAGCAAGTTACATTTGCTCGGGAAAAACTCATTTTTCTGTATAGGAGGAAGAAAGAGGAGGGTAGAAAGTAAAGAAATGGGTGTAAAGCAAGGATGGAGAATAAATGATGGAGGGACATATACATGAGGCTATTTGAAGGGAGCACTTCAGGTCACTTCTTTAAGAAGCTAAAAAGCTACAAAATCCATGCCTTGGTATCAAACTAGAGTAATCACAGTAAGTATTTTCCTCTTGCATTGATTCAAGTTTCTGTTACATCAATTGTGCATATTGCTAATTAATTTCCTCCTAGAATTTGGCAGTTGAAATGCTCATTGCAGCCCAGAATTTTTCCAGCTTGCTTTAAATAAAACCTCTTGGTAATATCACAGCAGAACTCCTCTGTTCAGACACAGCTCTCTGGATCAACTTCAATTATCATGTTTTCTAGTGGAAACCAGTAAAAGCAACTAAGTCTGCCATCTGAGGTTACTCAGATTATCTAAGTTAAGGTTTCTGAAGGAAGAACTGCAAATGATACTCCAAGTGTTTGACAAGGAGACTTGTATTTTTGTAAGAGGCTACTATGTACGAAGGGGTTAAGTCAGATATTCAGGATACTGGAAATCTGAATCTACCTTGAAAATTAAAGCATAAAACCACAAGAAGCTGCTGCAACTCTCTGGGTAAAAGGCATAAACACACAGTCAGTGAGGTCACACAGTTTCCTTCCTCTCCCTGGAGCAAACAGAAATAGTTGCCTAAGGGATGGAAAAAACAAGCCTTTGGGCTTTCTGACTGCATAGGAAAATTCACAACTGGAATCAGCTTCCCCTGTGACGCTTACCGGAAAGGCTTTCGAGAGGAAATAAAACTACAATGGGCCCATCGGTATCCACAGGTTCTATACCTGCAGATTCAACCAATCACAGATTTAAAATATTTAGGAAAAAATTCCAGAAATTTCTAAAAAGCAAAACTTGAATTTGCCTTGCAGTGGTAACTATTTACATAGCATTTACATTGTAATTTATAACTATTTACATTGTATTAGGTATTGTAAGCAATCTAGAGATGATTTAAAGTATACTGCAGGACATGCCACAAGCTATATACAAAAACTGTAACATTTTATTTAAGAGACTTGAGCATCTGCAGATTTTGGTATCTGAGGGGCTCCTGGAACCAATCCCTCATGGATATAGTTGGAATGACTGTACCTAGCAACCCCAAATATAAAGATGCTCTGGTACTGTGACTGAGATGTTTCTCTTAAATCTAGAATTTAGGTTAAATGGGTAGAAGAATGAAATTTTGCCTGGAGCTTCAAAATTAGTGTTAAAGTCACATTTATTTTACTGGAGTAAAATATGTTTATTAAAAGGAAGTACTTTCTGATGATTTTTCCTAACTTAATAAGAGAAACCACTATATATATGTGTGTATATGTACATATACATATAATTGTTTGCACTCAGATCAGTGAGGTTACAATAACCAAGACATGATCAGTTCTTGATTGATAATGATTAAAATAAAGAGCAAACTTAGTCAGAATTCACCTTTACCTTAACAAAAGACAGAATACTTTGGCATAAGTCTAAGATTCAATTTTAAGATCTCAAGATACAGAATAAGAATGGATTTAACTTTTGGGTAGCTGTTTTGCATTTTGAAAGAGCTCTGCTTGGTTTTTATATCGTTGATATGAAATATTTGATTTAATATCTGATTTTTATTTTGTGCTCATTTGATGCAGTTTGCTGTGCATTCTTACGAGTTTTAAAATATTTTGCAAATTAATTTTTAGTGTCTTTAAAATATTTTATCAGATACAGATCTTTATTGCATTTTAGCTAGATTCCTTTTTCTCTCATGCTTTGTCTTCACTTTTTGAAATACTTTTTTCATGTTCCAAATTCCTCATTTTGTTGAATGTACTAAGAAAGTGCAGGGTCACTTAGGGTCCCATTAGGTAAAAACGTTCCAAACAGATGTTTCAACTAAAAAAACTGTAAGGAAAGTCCTACTTTCAAAGTGTTGCCAGTAGATGTAACCAGTGTTTCAGTTTTTTGTCCCATCTCAGAAAGAATTTAGAGACAAGATGCAGTGGTTAAAAAAAGTAAAGTGAGAATTTATTAAAGGATGGATAGTACACTCTCAAGGGGAGAGCGGGCAGGCTCAGGTGAGCGGCTGCCCTGAGTTTCTTTGGCAAGTTGGTTACATAGGGTGTAAAAATGAATGGGCAGAATATTCATTAGGGAGGGAAGGGTCTGGGGTCATAATCCCTGATTTTCATCCCAACTTCACCTTCTCAAAGGGAGGAGAGATTTTTGTCTTTATTTAGTCTGCATTGAAAGTGTCATGGCGTCAGTGCATGATGGGTACTTCTAATCTGCAAGGCTAATTTTACGGAAATGAGGGCATAATGAGCAAAAGGTTATATTCGGACACTGGGGATTCTTGGCTTTTCTCACTTTTCTTTGTTGGCCAGAGGTTCCTGCTTTTCTTTCTCTGCCCAGGGACCCCTGGTGCTTATGTGATATATGCTTTCTTGCATTTGGCCTGTGGCCCTCCTTTCTGCCCAGCTTCTGCCATTTGGTCTGTGTCCTCCTTTCTTTGCTCATGTCTAGCTATCTACCTGCTCTAACAAAAGTGGAGTCTGGGTAAAGGGAACAGATAAGTGTAGTGCAGCACCCAGAAACTAGCAACTATGGGAAACCATCATTGTCCCTTAGACCTGCAGGATCCAAGGATCCTTCTGGAGACTCCTGTGAGTCAGAGCCTTGGAGAAGGAACCAACATGACGGATTATACAGTTATGCAAGGATTTGGCCAGGCCATTGCCAGAAGTGCACAGCCAAAGCAGAAAAAGGGAGAAGTCCAAAGACTCTGTTTCCACTCAGTGTCCAGTCTCCTGACTGTGTGTCCCCCAGGTCTGGTCAGTTGGAAGTCAGATGTCAAGGATGGTTGGGTGATATAATCAGTAGGGGCCAAGGCAGGTCTCAGGGCACAGGGTAATGAAGAATAAAGGAAGAAATGGGTCTTGGGAGCAAAATGAGTAATACTTCTTGGCATACTTTCTAAAATATAATTCAGTTTCCAATGGCAGATCATGTTCAAATTATGTTTTTCTTCTTCCTTCTTAAGTATTATACTGTCTTTTTTTCCATGCTGCCAAATTTTTCAGTTTCTTCATTTCATTTAGTTTTTACTTACCTTCATTTATTGGGCTATCAGGTCCTGTTGGTTTTATACATTAACAGAGCCTCATGTCTTTTCAGTCTTTCCTTTGAATATTTAACTTATTGCCATTAATATTTACCTGATTCTTATGCCAGATAGATTTTATATGTGCTTAATTTCTTAATATCTTTCTCATATCTCTCTTTATCTTAATATCTAAAATACTATCTTGAGTACATTTTCCAGCTTGAGGAAATAGTCCCTGATTCTACTGCATGATTTTCTCACTTTGATTTTTTTCCCATGCCATCTGAAGCAGTCATTTCATTCTTTTTCTTTCCTTGCAAAAAAAATGACAATTTCTATAATACTTTAATCCTTGAACTGTTCCAAGTTAATTCCCTTCCACCTCCACTATCCATTATAAAGTGGCTCCTATATTTCACTTTATTCGCCCTCCTTTTTGTTGCTTATATGATCTGGTAACCCCTGAGTAATTCTAATAGAAAGAGATATTAATGGGGGAAATTGAATCAAGAAACAGCTCTCTATCAAAGAAAACAGGTTCCATAAGTGTGTGTGTGTGTGTATCTAATTCTCTTCCCTCTGGATGGTGAAAAATTTGTATCTGTGCAGTGAGATAATGCAGTAAAGTAGATTGCCACTTCACAAGGGTAGTTAATATCTCTCTGGCTTCGTGTAGATGTGGTGAGTGGAAATTACCCAGCTACTTGGAAGCTCATTGATAAGCAAGTCCACTTTCAGAAGCGTTTCAGAAGAACAGAGAAAGACAGAAGAGACTGCTTAGGTGCTACTAATTTTTCATTATCATTACTCATTATTTCCTTCAATTAGTTCTTATATATACATCACGTAGATGAGAGAATTCTTTTTCATACTTCCTTGCTTAGAAGACATTTCTTGGAGTCTGTTATAATTTCTTCAAGAAATTAGAGTTGAGAAAAAAATTCTTCATTGACAGTGGGAAGAATCTATCTAATTTCTTCAGCCATTTCTTTTATATTTTGGACTTAAATTTGTATAGGCAAATACCTTTAAGATGAGAGCCTGGAATAAAGATCACATTTTATATTTATATTAAACAATTTTGTACCTTGTTTTTATTTGAATTTTTAAGATTGTGTTGTATGTGCTGAAAACCTAGATATTAGATTTTTCTTCAGGGAGTTTTTTTTTTTTTTTTAGGATCTCATGTTACTGTTTGAGAGAATAGTTTGGGGCATTAGAAAATATTGCTTCTCTTATATAGCAGGGATTAGCTTTCTTTCCTTGATTAAACAGTACTGGTTTTGAAAATAAACTTACTTCTTATTGGTTCTGTGAAACCATATTTGTAATGTCTTTGATAGTTTCTATGAAGTAATTTACTGTGTCTTTCTTTTTCTTACTAGTTTTTCATATTTAAAATATCTTTTTTTCTCTTGTCCTCCTTACTTGCCCCCAAATTCTATATACTCCGATATGTTAAGTATTTCGATAATCAAAGAGAGAAAGCAGCAAAGCTAATAATTTTATAATTACTCCAATTCCTAAGGTAGAGCTATACCAGTCGATAACTTTCAACTTCATACTATCTGTTAGTATTTAGTCTGATTGCTTTTAAAGACAAATTTTTAAAACATAAGTACAACATTTTAATAAGTAACTATTAAAAATACTCAGGAACCTTCAATATAATGTATGCAGCTTCACAGAGAGGAATTCAATGACAGCTTTAGTATACTGCATGGCTAACACACCTATGAAAGAAAAAGCGTATTTCAAAACTCCAACCAGTGGAGTAACCTACAGGGGAAAATAAGCTAACATCTTTCCATCTTTACAAATTGCTGATCAATAAATTACACTTTCAAAGGAGCTGAGTAATTGCTATATGAGGCTTGAAGTAATGGAAGCCTCATTTACATATTAACAGACATTTACAGCATTAATTTTTGTCATGAGTATGTATATGTTTAACATGACAAATTATACCAGTAATTCATATTGATTTCTCTAATGCATAATAAAAAGGCATTGCAAGGTCTGAAAATACATATTTACTTAGTATAGAAAAAGTGCAGCATTAATTTAAATATTAAAATTCATTGTGAAATACATGTAGTCATTCTTAAAGCAGCTTCAAATTTTTCAGGGTAGGAGAAGGTGGAGGGTATATTCCTAGGTTTTAGGAATGATAAATTTTATAAAAGGCAGCAACAAAATTAACCAGGAATGCTAAAATCATCACCCCCCTAAAAAGGAGCTCCATTCCCGTTAGCTGTCACTTCCTAGTCCTTTCTCCCTATAACTCCCATCAAACGCAGATATTAATTTAAGAATTTTACAACAGTATATTTTCATTTCCCTTATCCTATCCATAATCTGTATATTTTGGAGTTTGTAATATATATGTCAAAGTAAAATGTACGACATAGTACAACGCATAGGGTATGAGTGATAAAAATATTCCAAAATTAGCAATGATGGTTGCAGAACTCTGAATATACTAAACGCTAACCTGCATACTTATTAGACTATAAAATAGTAGAATATATAAATTACATCTCAATAAAGCTATTATTTTTTTTTAAAAAAAAACATTGAACCTTGGAGAGCTCTCTCTCCACACACACACATACACACACACAACATACACATCTTCAAAGTCAGGTGCACAATTTTCAAGAAAACATGTATTTTCCTGGTTTTGGGGAGGGACGGGCAGGATTTTGCTTTCTTAAGGACATACATACATTCACAAAGATCAGTGATGTAAATGAATTTAACTAAGAAATGATTCAGGCGATGAGACTTTAGTACATTAAGTGTGGCTCATAAGGCCAGTTCCTTCATTGGTCTGTGACTGACTCTAAACTGAAACTTGACTAGAGCTCCAGACTTTTCCCAGGCTCAATTACTATTAAAGTGCCACTGGAACCCTTAGAGGACCGTCTCCTATCCTTTCTCCTCTGTTTTATGGCCCATATTCATTTAAGAAACACTTGCTGAAAACATATTTTGTTCCAGATATTATTAAAAATAGGCCTCAAGGAGTTCGATAGGGGGCCAGTCATAAGATGGAAAAATGGGTTTATACATATGCATGAGCAAGGTGCTGTGGGCTCACTAACAAAGGGATGACTTAATCTATAAGGAGTGAGTGTTTGAAGGCAGGCTTTCTGGAGGACTAAGTGGGTGGTCTACACTGGATGTCTCTCAGGCCTCACTTCTTCCTCTCCCACCATTCTGCTGGAACTGCTCTCCACCCAAACTGGGCAGATTGGTGACCACATTGCTGCTAAATTCAACCTTATTAAAAGTACCTAAAGTAAATTTGAATGAGGTTTAAATTTATATCACATATGTTAATTTCCCTTATCACATAAATAAAAGTTATTCTTGGTGGGAAATTCAAGAAACACAGCAATTAACATAAAATTCTTTCTGTACCTCAAGCATACAAGTATCTGTTTCCTAGTTAGCTAGTAGTATTATTTGTTTAATGTTATGGTCACTTGTTTATTTTTATTAAGCTAGTCATCTTTAATTTTCATAATAATTTTTAAGGACTCTATACTATGATGCCTATAAATTGGTATAAGCTCTTTTTCTCTCATGCAGGCTGCATTTTCTTTCCAAGTTTGTCACTTGCTCTTTTGGTTGTGATGCTTTGGTCTGGATCACTGCAGGAAACAGATGGCGCAACCGAAGGGTTTAATTTAAGCGTTTACAAAGCTCTGGACTTGGTTAAGGGACCAGACGAGGGATAATGAAACACCCAAGGATTAGCAACAGCAGGGAGCCACCCTCTCTAGGCCTGGAGGGGCAGCAGGAGGGAACCATGTTACCGAAGTCCAGCCAGAACTGGAACCACAGAAGAGGATCCTTCTGATCTCCTGCTGGTGCATTCATAGGCTCATATGATCCAGAAGCCTGAAGGCAGTGGGAGCCCAGTGTCCTAGTTCATGGGAATTGGTCTCCAGGAACGCAAAGCAGAACAGAGGAGAGCAAAGACTTGATAGACAGAAGTTCTTTGGTTTATAGAAGTTTCTGTGTTTCACGTAGTCAAAACGAACTGTTTTCTTCAGTTAGTTTCCAATTTCCTCATTAAAGTATCTTCTTCACCCAGAGGTCATATAACATTTTTCTCATACTTTTAGTTGAGTTCTGGGTTTTGTTTTTTAATTTTCCATCTGACTGGACTTAGTTCTCCGATGAGTCATTGCTCTTTCTTTCCTCAGGACTTTCACTCTTCTTTTCCTTCTTTCTGGAAAGGTATCTCCCAATTATAAAATCCTTATTTTTTTAATCTCTAACAAGTCAGAGATCTTACGTTCACAAGTAAGCACAGTGCCTGGCAAATGGTAAGCGCTATTGCGGTCTTGGAGCCAAATAATCACTTCACAGTGACAGTGTTAAATTTTACCTTGGTGCTCCTGGAAATTCTCCACAGGTAGTAAGTCTCCCCACTCTTCTGTGCTCCAGGATATGGTTTCATGCAAAAAGCTACCCTTATAAATATGACATAAATTAGACACTCAGATGCCTCTTTTTCTTAAATATGACCGGACCAAACAAAGACTCTCCAAATTTGCTCTTTACTTTAGAAATGATTAGCTGAATTGTTTGTACCCACTGACTAATACCTGCTAACTTGACTTGAGCACTTTAAACTTCTCTCCCCCTCCCCCACCTTGAGCAAACATGAGAACCCAGAACAACAGGTTCTTAACAACCTCTCCCGAATCTGCTGACGTTAGAAAAATACATCGACTGTCATATCAGATGGTTGCTCATCTCACTTCCTCACCCTTGAATCTTGCCTTGGTTACACCTTTCCATAAAAGAAGAGCCTTTTACCTACCTGACCTTTGAGTCACTTACAGACGTTATGGTCCTTGTGGTCAGAGTGCAATATCCCTTTCCTAACCTTTTGTCCCTCTTGCAAAGACCCCTCATCTTTTTTGTTAGAGACCCACCTCACTGATCACAATCATCCTTTTGGATAAAGTCTCTCTTTACTTAATCTGAGCTTGTTATTAATTATCTGGCAACCCTTTTGCCCTTGCCCATTTTATGGCCGCTGGAGTCTGGGGAAGGGCTGCTCACTCTCTCAACATTCATGGAGCCGCAGTTCTGTGCTGGATACTCTGCTAGATGGTGGAGAGACATGAGGAGAAAGGCATTGTCCCTTCCCTCGGGAGTCACAGGATGGTTACAATGCAGAGTACTGAGTGCTGTCAGCACACAAAGAAGCAAAAAAAAAAAAAATCGCTGTTGACTTCTGAGAATACAGAGGGGTCCACTTATCCCTGGGGGAGGTAAGTCAGAGGATGTTTTCAGAAGTAGGTAGTGTTTCAGATGATCAAAATGTCTTATAGAATATAATCAATTCAGAAATGTATATTGTAGGCAGGAAGCCCTGCTCAAGCTGGAAATGTCAGGCATAAATAGAGCTGAGGCAGTCAGCAAAGGCTTCATTCGTAGACAGGGGAGGTGAGCCTTGAAGAGCAGCAAGGCCTTGGATGGCTTAGAAAAGTGTGCTAAATGTTTCAGACAAGCTTTATGGGTACCGGGAGCTGGAGCAGAGATGTGTGTTGAGAAGAAGGGACAGACTCGTAGTCAGTGTTTCCAATTCTGTGCTTGCAGCACCCACTAGAATCCACACTGTGTTTAGCTCATATCATACCATTAAAATCATCTCTTTTACTTTCTATTCTCATACTTTGTTCTCATTTTGACACCAGTTCTAGATCTAAATGCACAAGAGAGCATAGCCCCTGCACACATTTTCCCCGCGCAGGACTCAGGTGAGTGTCGGCTCTATTTTCACAGCAACGTCAAGCACTTTAGTGACAATGAACAGCAGCTCTAGCTCCAACACTGACTTGCCACCAGACCATTTCAGATGTCACTGTAGAGAAGACTTCACGACTTTATGAAGTCCATATGCTGAAGTGAACATCTTTGGGCTGAGGTAGATTTGACAGTTATCCTAAGGATGGAGCACATTTGTCAGAGCTTATTTTCTGCTTGTGACAGATCTGCCGTGATGGTCCAACTGACTCAGACCTTATGGTTAATTTCTCGCATTAGAATGTGATTTCTACCTTGGTAATCCAACAGATGGTCTCTTTCTTGCTGTCTTGGATATTATGAGAAAGTAGATCAAATTCAGAGTCTGGTGAAGCCACTGTTGAACTGCTGACACAGGCCATGGGAGCCTTCACATACATGCACAAAAATGAGGTATTTCTGGCCCTCCCTGCCAGCTTACGAAGATGAAGTGCTGTGGCCCCACATTGTGCTGAGGAGCGGGGCTGGGGAGAGAGGTTCCAGGGACACAGACAATCCTTCCAGTGTTTACTTTGCTAAATCTCATGGCAGGAAGTTTTCTGTTGTCTTCTAGAGCAGAAGATAGTATTTTTTTTTTCCCTCTAATGTTACCAACCAGTGTGCTGGCCAAACTCTCACATAAGAGGTGTTCAACGTGAAGAACTGCAGTTTTGAAAATAGATGTGCTTGTAGCATGAGAGTAATTTTGATTGAGTGACAAATTCACATTTTTAGCTAGGTAGATTATATAAATGTTATTTGGTTTTGTGAAAGCTCTACTGGAAAACTGCATTTTAACCATCAGGAAATGTATTTCAGTATTGGCAGCTTTTCCTGGCAAAGATGTGTGAGATGATCACTTTACTTCTTACCACCCCTCATATTTCATAGCCACTCTCTAAAGCAAGAGTTTCAGTTACCGTATAAAGCATGCATTATTTCCATGTTTATTGGAAACCTTTCAATATCTAAACATCATTAAAACAACAGATATTATTTTTGCTATTTTATATTCTAAGTTCACTGAACATTTTATCAGACGTAATAATTTTGAGCCTTTATTATGAGCTTATTTCTAAATATTTTAAAAGAAATTGTATCTCCAATTGAATATAAATATAAATCCAATGTGAAAATGGATTTGGTATTAATAGATATAAGATGCAGGCATTTTATCAGAAATTTTTAATTCTGTACTATATGATGTATTGAGAATAAACTATAAATCTAAATGTGTATATATCCAATAGAATATTCAAATTTCACAGCATTTATGATGACAAGAATTGGCTTTATAAAATAGTTTATTTTTATTGTTAGAATTTATTTTTCATTGTTAGAATTGAATAACCTTGGATGAAAATTTAAATGTTATCTAGAGGCCTGTGAGTTGACCTGAATAGTTTATATTTTCAAGCTGGTTATCATAGCCAGCACCTGTAGAAATTTCACCTAAAAGTTCATTCTCCTCCATTGTGTCTTCACTAGAATGTGCAGACCAGACTGCTAAAGAAATGGCCTAACTGAATATAAACCTAGAATTATCTTAAGATGTATGATTTGATATTCAAAATGCCTAACAGTGCCTGGTATACCGCTGATGGTCCTCTTGACCTCCCCGTCTCCTAGTAAATAACAGGGCACATGTTTTTAGTTCCAGTTTCCTTTTTACTATATTAATAGACTAATAACACAAAATTCAATTCAATGAAAGTGGTCAGATCAATGCTCTGGCTTAATGGCCCAACCCATCCTTTCACACTCAACATTGTCACATGCAGAAAAGTCCAGTCAGTTATCTAGTCCTTTCAAGGATTTGACTCTCTCCGAGTTCTCCACTTGAACATCTCAGCACGTGGCCCCCCACAGCATGTGATTTGGTTATCTCATGCCTCTGCCCTTCACTCTCCTGACTCTGCGGCTTTGCTTATTCTGCTGCTTCTGTCTGAAATACCTATAAATCCTGTTCATCGTTTACACCTAGGCTCCACTATCACTTCTGCTCTAGGACCTGGACCAGTCTCTTCCATAGTAGGAACAAATCCCTTCTTCCGCTGATTGCCCAGATTATTGTTCTATACTTGAATCATAGTGGTTCCTTTATTTTAGTATTTTTATGCTTGTATCTTTTACAGTAATGTCCTTAACAATGGGTAGGACCTGTTTTGTCTGTACTCTTCACAATGCCTTGTCCACTTGAGCTTACAGTAAACCACTCATGATCATTCAAGGAAGAATGAAAGAATGCATGCTTCTGAGTTTAAAAAAAAAAACTGTTGAAGAGCTATATACAAATTTTAAAAATAAAAATTTATAGACACATATACATATTTGCTACGTTTTTTTATTTGTTTCAGTGTTACTGAGGGCTAAATCTTGCCCCTCCCAACTAGAAACCACTAGTTCATTCTCTATTATCTGTGAGTCAGTTTTGTTATATACATTCGTTTTATTTTTTAGGTTCCACATAAAAGTGATAAGATACAAAATTTGTCTTTCTCTGTCTGACTTATTTCACTAAGTGTAATATCCTCTAGGTTCATCCACATTGTTGCAAATGGCAGAGTTTCATTCTTTTATATGGCTGAGTAATATTCCACTGTGTTTATATGTACACCACATCTTTATCCATTCATCTGTTGATGGATACTTAGGTCACTTCCATATCTCGGCTTTTGTAATAATGCTGTTCTGAACTTGGGTGTTCATCTTTTCAGATTAGTGTTCTCATTTTCTTTGGATATATACCCAGGAGTGGAATTGTTAGATCATACAGTAGTTCTATTAGTTTTTTGAGGAACTTCCATTACTGCTTTCCATAGTGGCTGCACTAATTTACATCCCCACCAACAGTGTACAAGGGTTTTATTTTCTCCTCTTCCTCACCAACATTTATTATTTGTGGTCTTTTTGATAATAGCCATCTGACAGGTGTGAGGTGATATCTCATGGTGGTTTTGATTTGCATTTTTCTGATAATTAGCGATGCTCAGCATCTTTTCATGTGCCTGTTGGCTGTCTGTATGTCTTCTTTGGAAAAATGTCTAGTCAAGTGTTCTACCCTTTGCTTGTATTACTGTTCTTACCTTAACTGACTTACTTGATGAGAATGTAAAGTCATAAGATTGCACATTGCCAACATATTCCTAACCAAAGACTAACTTGACATCTCCTGATGAGCTAAATCCTGCAATCCCTGGCACATGGCTGTTAATCAGAATGCCAAAAGTAACTCAATGAATGTTATATTAAAATCATACACACATATATAAATACATGCGCAAATATCTTGTTTCTCAATATTTACTAATATTGAAAGCACCGTAACGCGCTGAAAGTGCTTTTGCAGGTAGATGAATTCATGTTAATATGCAAATTGAATTTTCCTACCAAATAAGGCAAGGTGACCAATTCAGTTTATTTTAGGAGTTGATGTAAATATAGAGATATATGTGCATATAAATCTGTATGTATGCACACATACATCTGTATATATATGTTATACACAACTGTGAAAAAATACTCTGTTTTATTTTCTTAGTTTTATGGATTAGAAAATGATACTTACGTAGAGTGTTTTGCCCAGACTCACACCGCATGTCAGAGATTATACTCTAGAGAAACCCAAGTCGTAGGGTTACCTTCAGACTTCCCAACTGAGTCTGAGATAATATGGAACAAAGGAAAACCATTCGTTGTTGATCTTTGCTAAACTTCTGACCCTCCAAACCCATAAGCATAATCAAATGGTAGCTATTAAGCTGTTAAATTTCTGGGTACACAGCAAGAGAAACTAGAACAACATACAAAGAAAATAGAAGTTGCTGCTTGCTCACATTTTAACAACAATATGGAACTATAGGTTTTTTTCAGAAGCAGAATTTGATATTCCTCACATAGCTTCCCAGGATGATGTTCATCTTTTCAAAATTGCAAGAGGTTTTTATTGCTTAAAATGGGGAAGAAATCACTTTTTTAATTTTGGACATCTCTTTTATTCATTGACATTTAAATGAATTCCTATAAAAATAAGAATGCTTAAGTCTTTGGATTTTAAAATAGATTTTCCCTAAATAATCTTTTTGCATTACATTTCCATCTTAAAAAGTATAGTACTAGCTCTTAAAATGCACATTGCAATTTTTTTCCTTTGTGAAATAGAGAAATGTAGAAATATGGCAGTATATAAAAATATTAATATATTACACATCCTAATTTAATCGAATAGTTAAATGCTTTTGTCTACAACTGTTTAAATATCCTGATCATTGTATACTTTTTGACATATTTTCTAAGTATTAAATTATATATTCTTTTTAAATAAAATTATTATGTAACACCAGAATTACTGTTAACATGGTGAAATTTAATCATGTTCATATTTTCATTGAAATTATTATCAATTTTTTTGTTTTTATAGACACATAAAATATATGGTAAATACACATAGTATTTTTAAGTTCATAAAGTCAGTTTATCCATTAAGAATTTTCTGAAATTGTGTAACGTTCAAAATTGTACTTGATAGATACATCGCCCAACCATATGGAAAACAAATTTCCTTTCTCTTTAGCACTTTGATTCCAGTATATGTGAGGGAGATGTGAGAGTTGGTTTGCTTTTTATTTTTTATTTTTTTCTGTTTTGGATAAAGCATCCTGGGGAGGAGGCCAGAGAAAATATCACGAGGGTTGGAAGATTCACACAAAGTTCATTTACCCTTTTCATTGTTTGGGGCTGAAAAGTGCTATTTGTTCTTCTACCTGGTGACTTCCAAGCTGTTGTGAAAGCAATAATCCGGTGCTTATGTAAAGGTGAAACTGCACTCTGGCACGCAGATGAATGAGTGTGAATGTCAAACTCTGATTAAGAGTTGTCTACATTTTCTGCTAAAGAGTCTGCAGGACTTTTTTTCTATCTCCTTGCCAAACGCAGTGCTTACACAGTTGGCTGGGAAATAAAGCCATAGAATACATAATATTATTCGCTCTAGAATCTTCAAACTGTATTTATAATCCTCTTCAGGAAGATGGTTCCTGATCTCAGTTGTTTCTTTATTCTCACCATAGTCATGGGTCTTTAAGAAATAAATTAATTTGTACTTAATTATGTAGTTAGTATTCATTTGTTGAGTCCTTACTACATGCCAGGCACCACCCTAATCACTTTACAGAAATTAATGCATTTAACTTTCACTACTACTGAGACAGGACCTATTGTCTTCTTCATATTATAGCCAAGGACACTAAAGAACAGTTTACTCAGGCGTCATCTTTTCCAAGAACTCATCCTTGAATTTTACTGCTGCCAAATAATCAATCCTTCTTCTACTTTTCCTATATTATTCAAGTATTATATGCCCCATTACATTGAAATAAATTATCTATTCATTTTATCCCTACCAGACAAGTGTTTCTTTTCCAAGAAAGGAAAAGCAATATAATTCATTTTTGTGTTCCTAGAATCTAGGAGGATAATAGATATATATAATACATGCTTTCTGAGTAAATGAATGTGAAGATTAGGGCTTAAATCTTTAGTGAACTGGGTCCAGGCCGGTAGACCATCTAGATGGTCTCAACAACACCTTGCTCTCTCAGGGAAGGCTGTGTCCTCGAATACGGTTTCGGCTGTGGGAACAGTGGGCAGAATGTATTCCAAGGACAGGCGAAGGGGGTGAGGATCCTCCCATTGCCAGGGTACAGCTTGTGGATCAACAGGTGGTTGTGTCCCCTTGATGACCTCCTCCAATAATAAACTCCTCTCTTAGAACTGCTTTTGCTGCATCCCATAAGTTTTATATGTTGTGATTCCATTTTCTTTGGTTACAAGATACTTTTTATCACCCTTTTAATATTTTCTTTGATTCACTGGCTGTTCAGGAGTGTGTTGTTTCATTTCCACTAATCTGTAAATTTTAAGGCTTCCTTCTTCTTACTGATTTCTAGCTTCATACCATTGTGGTTAGAAAAGATATTTGATATAATTTCTATCTTCTTGAATTGTTGAGACTTGTCTTGTGGCCTAATATGTGATCTATACTAGAAAATGCTCTGTGTGCACTTGAAGAGAATGTGTCTTCTGTCGCTGTTGGATGGAATGTTCTGCACATGTCTGGTAGGTCATTCGATGTTATTTAAATCCCTGTCTCTAAACTGATTCTTTGCTGGGTGATATATCCATTGTTGAGAGTGGGGTCCTAAAGTCCCCAACTCTTAATGCATTGTTGTTAAATTCTCCTTTTAGTTCTGTTAGTATTAACTTTGTATTTGAAGGTGCTTCTATGTTGGGTTTATAAATATTTACAATTGTTATATCTTCTTGGCTTATTGACCCCTTTATCATTATATAGTGGCCTTCTTTGACTCTTTTAACCATTTTTAGATTAAAGTCTGTTTTGTCTGTTATAACTATAGCTACCTACCTCTGATTTCTTTTGGTTGTCATTTGCTTGAAATATTTTTTTCTGTCCTTTCATTTGCAGTCTATGTGTGTCTTTCAAGCTAAAGTGAACCTCTTGTAGACACATATTGTTGGCTCTTTTTATTAATCCATTCAGCCACCCTATGTCTTTTGATTAGAGAATTTAATCCATTTATGCTTAAAATAATTATTTATAGACATGGACTTACTATTGCCTTTTTGTTTTTATTGTTTTCTGGCTTTTGTAGAGCCTTTGTTCCTTGATTCCTCTCTCACTGTCTTCCTTTGTGATTTGATGGCTTTTTGTAGTTTGACTACTTTATTATAATATTTTTGTATATCTACTACAGATTTTTCCTTTGTAGTTACCGTGGGGTTTACATCAAATATCTTATATTTATAACATTCTCTTTTAAGGTAATAAAAACTTAACTTCGATAGCATACAGAAATTTTGTACTTTTACTTCTTCCTCCCTCATATTTTAAATTATTGACAATACAATTTACATTTTTTTAAATTCAAGTATAGTCAGTTGCAATGTGTCAATTTCTGATGTACAGCACAATGTCCCAGTCATGCATATACATACATATATTCATTTTCATATTTTTTCATTAAAGTTTATTATAAGATATTGAATATAGTTCTCTGTACTATCCAAAATTTACATTTTTATATATGTATCCAATAACACATTATTGTATTTATGGTTGTTTTTAATATATTTGGTTTTTAACTTTTACATGAGAGTTGTAGGTGAATTGCACACCATAATTACAATATTAGAGAATCTGACCTTAACTGTATATTTACCATTACCAATGAGTTTTACATATTCATACATTTTTACAATATTAACTAGTATCCTCTTATTTTCACTTGAAGAACACCCTTTAGCATTTCTTAAAAGGCAGGTCTAATGTTGAGAAATTCCCTCAGCTTTTGTTTGCTTAAGAAAGTCTTTACTTCTCCATTTCTGGAAGAGCTTTGCCAGCTATAGTATCCTTGACTGAGTTTTTTTCTTTCATTTAAAAAAATATATTATCCTTCTCTCTCCCGGCCTGCAGATTTTCTTCTGCACAATCCACTTACAGTCTTATGGAGGCTCCCTTGTATGTGACAGATTGCTTCCTTGCTGCTTTTGAAACTCTCTCTTTGTCTTTGAGTTTTGACAGTTTAATTACAATATGTCTCAAGATAGCCCTTTTCAGGTTTAACATATTTGAGGTCTTTTGGGCCTCATGAATCTGGATGTCCATTTTTCTCCACATTTTGGGGACATTTTCAGCCATTATTGCTTTAAATAGACTTTTTCCCCTTATATTCTCTTGGGATTCCCATAATGCATATATAGTCTCTCTCAGAGGTTTCCATACGTCCCATAGGCTTTTTATTTACTCTTTTTAATTCTTTTTTCTTTTTGCTTCTCTGACTGGATAATTTCAAGTGACATCTTCTGGTTGCTGATCTCTTTTTCTGCTTGATTATGTTTGCTGATGAAGCTTCTGTTGAATTCTTTAGTTCAGCCATTGTATTCTTCAGCTCTAGTATTTCTGGGTTTTTTTTGTTTTTATGATTTCGAGTTGTTTGTTGAATTTCCATTTTTTTTCATGTATTGTCTTCCTGATTTTGTTTTGTGGTCTGATTGGGTGTTTTTGTAATTTACTAAACTTGAAGAGGATTATTCTGAAGTCTTTGCCATACAGGTCATAGGTCTTCATTTATGTTGAGTAAGTTACTGGGGCTTTATTAGTTTCCTTTGGTGGTGTCATATTTACCTGTATGATCCTTGTATCCTTACTTTGATGTCTAAGCATTTGAATGAGCAGTCTCCTCCTCCAGGCTTCGTAGTTTATAAAGGCCACAGGTACTGCTCGACGGTCATCCAGAGTCACTGCCATGCTCTCTGGTTATACAGGCCAGTGACTATACTTAGCAGGTGGGCGGTGCTGCTGGGCTGGTTCCCTGACTTAATATAGCTGTAGGGTGGGCTCCCTGGCTTACTGTATCCCCTGGACAGGCTCCCTGGCCTGGTGGGACTGAAGGGTATACTCATTAGTTGGGCATGGCTGTGAATTCATTTCATTGCCTGGGAGGAGCCACAAAAACAGTTCTGTGGCCAGTGAGGCTCACTAGCTGCAGTCTCAAATCAGACAGAACTGCCCACCAAGCTTCCTGGCCAGACGGGGCCACCCGCTCAACTCTGTCAATGGGCGGAGCTACTGCCTGGATCTCTGCTTGGGCACCAGGCAAGCGCAGCCGTAGGAGGGGCTATGCGGCTGCCTGGGTTCTCCCCTGGCCGTATTTGGGTTTGATGCTTTCCTGCCTCTGAGGATAGTGTGTGCGTGCGTGTGTGTTTTACACTTTGGTATACCCTGTGGTTTTTTTCTTGATAGCTGGACATGATGTTTTGGGTAAAAGGAATTGCTGTAAATAAGCCTTTATTAATGAGGAGATAAGGTACATGTTAGGGGAAGCATTCTGTAGCACTGTAATTTGGTCTCGGTGTCTTATTGAGCCTGTGTCTCTGGAATGTAAACTTCCCAAGTGTTGCTCAGTCTCACTGCCCCTTCGTGGGGACAGGACAGCTGGAGTGGGCGAGGGTTGGATATTTCCCTTCTCCCACGTGGAAGGTTAGAGCTGACTGCAATTGGATCTTCCCTTTTTCTTTAGGTCAGGGCTCTCATAATATCCGAGATAATTACCTATTTTCTCCTGAGGAATGCCTTGTTAATAAGAATAGAATGGTCTAGTGTATTTCAAAATTGTTTTCCCCTCTTCCTCCTCGAAGTATGAGGGGATTTTTTCCATGATAGTCACTGTGAGAACCTGGTTGAGCTTCTGAAGGTAAAACTCACAAATACATGGGAACCCCTATGACTGGCCCCCTCTGGGAGTTTTTAACTCTCAGGCTTTCCCACGTGCTAGCCTTCAGCAACCGATCAATTACAGTTTACATTTTCCTACCCCCGTGCTGGTTCCCACAGGGGTTTCCGTTTGTGAGTCTCTGTTTTCCTGTGCGTCTCTCCCATCCTGGGGGCAGTGATTTGCCCTGCTTCCAAGAAGAGTTGTTGATTTCTCAGTCTATTTTTACTTATTGACAGACCAGAGACTTCCAAGCTTCCTGCATGCTGAACTGGAAACTGGAAGTGCTGCAATTGCTTCTTAAAGGGTTAAAAGTGAAATTGCTAGGTTAAATATCATATACATGATTTAAATTTTTATGCATATTTTCAAAATATTTTCTAGAAAACTTGGACCAAGTTTTATTATATGTTAAAGCTGCCGAGTTTTATGCCATCTATTCTTCAACTTGGTGTTGTCTAAGGGAGTCAGCAATAGACCCTTCCCCTAACTGTGTGAGCAGATAAGGGACAGGTCCACCAGCTGTGAGCTCTGGAACTTGAGGTGGTTGGAATGAAGTCATTAGTCATTCTTCTCCCTTCAACAAAGTTCTGTCTCTAAAAGGGAAGGGACTGGAAATTTGACACCATCTTCCAGAGATTTCCAGATACTGAAAAGATGCCAATCAGAACCACTCTGGCAGAGATGATTAGCTGTCCAGCACGACTGTAAGGTTGACCTTCCAAAAGATGCTAAGTGCCAAACTGCTCAGTAAGGAGCTACATTTCCTGGTCCCACCTGGAACCAAGTATGGCTGTGTAACTAGTTTTGCCCATTAAATGGGACTAGACGGGCTAGGATTCAACTTAGAGTTTATAAGAATCAGTTGGAGCATTTTCTTTATGCTCTCTTCCTCTCACAGGCTGGATGCAGAGGGTTCTGGGGACATTAGCAGCTGACATAAGCCTGGACCCCTGAACCATTGTGAGGAGGAAACCCATCTAGAGCAGGAACCTCCATATTGCCTTACAAATTTTAACAAAACATTATTTTTTTAAAGTATTCATCACTGCTATTTATGCCAGATAATGTTACCCTAACTGATACATAAAACCAATAAAAATAATTAAAATGTCACCAATTATAATAGGAAATAAGCAGACCTGGAGGAAGATAATATCTGCTGTAGATGTGCCAGTAACACTTAGCTGAATCCTAGCAACCTATGCGGGTGATGCAATTCCAGAGTGAATTAAGCTGATTTGCACAACTGGAGGTAAAGACACCAGCTCAGCCTAATCTTAGTTCAGTACAAACTGAAGGTTAGGCTTCTGCTCAATGTTTGCCGACCTCCGAGAGTGCCCGGCATGGACAGTTCTCTCTGCAAACACATCTGTGCTACCCGAAGGCATCCAACCTGCGAGAGAACAGTTCTCACCACACGGTTTTTCCCCTGCTATGTTCTAGATAATGTGCTGGAGACACAATGCCAAGAGAAAGTGATTCAGCTTCAGATCTAACAACCCTGGTAACCCATCAATAGAAATAGCAGCCTAATCAGAATGCCACTGTGCAGTGACCCACTCACATTTTGGATGTTTCTCTCCAGTGTTGGCAGTCTACAAATGAAGGCAAAGGTTAAGAGCGGTTTTCAGACCCACCATGACGTGATAGTTCCACTGTCTGTTGTCACTTATTGATAGAGCTGGCAGAACTAGAATGTGCTTTTTCAAACTCAGTTAATCTCTGAGCATCCATCCTTTGCCCTGGAGGAATGTGACGACACACATCTGTCAAGTCCCAGTAAAGAAGGAACTGTAATCCCACTTCAGGGACTGAGGCTTGCCATCTGCTAAGGGCTCAACTGTGCCTTTTTAGATATTTCAGTAAACTAATAAGGAATGTGAAGACATTATCTCAAATTTTGGTGAGTTGCTGTGAAGTCACAAATTAAATTAAGCACAAGGCTGATGTTCTCAGGATGAGACAGAAAGTTTCCTGTCTGGATATTTGTTGGCTGAGTAATTCTTCTGGGAAGAGGATGAAAAATGTTTTATTGATGGACGCTCTGTTCATCACTTGTTGTATAAGACTAAGAACTTGGCATAATTTTACAGTAAATTTCGCTGTTTAATAACAAATATATGGTTTTATGATCCACATTTTATAATTGTAGGTTTTCTTCCAGGTGCTCAATTCATTCCTGTCCAGTGAGTTTTAAAAATACAAACTCTAGTGTGAGTTATGGTTGTTAGAGAAAAATTAAAATCACGAAAAGTGAAAATTGAATTAAAATCACCCTTGATCCTCTTTTAACCATTTTCTGTTTTTCCATCTAGGCTTTTTCTACACATCTTTGTACATGATTGAGAGCATGGTACGCACATATGCCCTGTTCTTTTCACTAAATTTTTAAAACGAGTTTCTCATCTTGCTTTATCACTACCAACTTTTTCTTTTTGCTGTCTTCAAATGTGCCAGGCCTGCAGACAACTCACGTGCAACTTCTTCTGCCTGGAGTGTTCTTCCCCCAGCTGTAATTATGCTTTGTTCCTTCATTTAGTTTAAAGTTTTTGTTCATATTTCTCTTTCACAATGCTCCATCCCTTCCTTTATTTTTGTCCCTGGCTTTTATTGCTATCCAACGTACTATTTACTTTGCACATTTATTTTGTTTATTGCCTATCTCCTCCCCTAGAATGGCAGCTTTATGAATGGAATGTTTTTCATTAGTTTTAAATACTGCTTTATACCCAGTGCCTAGAATAGTACTTAACTCATAGTGGACACACAGTAAGTATTTTTCAAAAAATGAGTGTATAATGGATAATGTTATATCATTTTATCTATCATATTTTTTGTCCATCCCCTACTTTTCTGATATATTGTTTTATATTTTATTATAAAAATTTATTGCAAATATTTAACTTAAACTGTAACTAGTGAAGCTTTTTAAGTACAAAAATCAATAGAAGAGGCCATAAAACTTACATATTTGATTCGATAAAGATGCAAAATTTTTATATATCAAGAATATCAAAATCAGGAAGAATACAAATGAACAACTGTTGCCAAATGTGGCTACATTCATTCTGAATGCAGAAAATACGGATTTGGAAGTCTGTGTGTCCATCTTTACTTCCTGAATGGCTCTGTCAATTTTAAGTTCAGAATAGTTCATCTCCCTTCAAGAATGTAACACATTTATGCTGATTTTATTTTGTATTTCTTATTATTTGATGTTTCACATTTCGTCTTTAACTGTATCTGTAAATTTAATTGTTTGTTGCCTTGTGTTTGTCTTTAAGTGACCAACTCTGGTAGACAACTATGTTTCTCACCTGTCCTGAGGTCAGTTCCCTCTTCCCCTGTCAACAGCATCCTGATTTTTCTCCGGGATCCCTTCCCGGCTTCTTTATTTCTACTGTTAACTTAGTATTCTCATTACATGGGAAAATGATTATTGTTATAATGTGGGAAAACTTAATGTGAGTATAAATATATAGTATTTAGTCACTTTATTAAAATCTTAAATTAGTTCAAGAGGGCACTTAACTGATTTTCTTGTGGTAGCAATATGGCCCTGGGAGAAGACATCTGTCCCCTCTGGCTTCTTGTCATGTGAATATCATCTAATGTGGCCTTTGGGTTGGACATCTGTGCCGTGCTGGCACCAGTGGAGAAATATGACACAGTCTACTGCTGAACTGGTTCATTCTTCCATACTAGCACACTTCATAAGCATTAAAATACACACTTTGAAACATCACGCTAAAAGTACCTGCATCCCCTAGGGTCTTCGTAACATCACTGAGTCTGAGTATGCTTCAGCCTCTTTACACAGCATACGGGGACACCTGTTTCTCAAGGTCAAATGATATGTGTATGAGTATATTGGATTTATATTTGTTTATTGTATATTCTTTCTGTTCTTCTTTCTCAGATTTGAGTGACCAAGTTTTTGTTGTTGAACGTAAGTATGTGAGTTAGGAAAGAAATTAAAGTTTTAGGATTTTTTTTAAATTTATTTTTTGTGATTTCTTAAATTTATCACCTTGTTTTCTCCCTAAGAAGACAAGAATTGTAGCACTCTTCTGTATAGCTTCAATATAATACATGTGTATTTGCACCAAAAAGTTGGTACAAGGAAATTTTAGCAGCAATTTTTTATAATAACAAAACTAGAAACAACCCAAATGCCCATTAAGAGTATGATTTTAAATGGTTTTATATATTCACACAACAGGAAAAATATAGTAGTTCATAAACTACTGCTATATTTTATTAAAAAAAATAGTGTATAACATAAATATAATGTGATAAATAAAAGACTAAACAATACAAATTAATGTTAACAATAATAATAACAAAGTACAGCTGCATGCAATAAAGTGACAGAATCGTTCCATTGCCATTTTGAGCTGCACATACCAGGTGCAAAAGAGTATGACTCTCTGCTTACATGAAGTTCAGAAATAGCCAGAACGAATCCTTTGACCCCTGGAGAAAGCAGCCGGGGTGGGGGCAGGTCTCCGGAGGCTGGGGATGCTCCTGTCTTGGTGTTGAAGTTTGTGGTTTTCTCTCTCTCCCTTGATCTGGCCTGTGGTTGTGTCCATAGCCATTTTCTGAGCTGTGCACTTAAGATTAGTATGTTTTACAGCCTGTATATAGCATTTCCAAAAAAGTTAAGAGTAAAAACTTAACTCCAACCTGCCCTCTTACTACTGCTTCAGTCTACCTCTTCCTTCATAGCCCACAGCCGCTCATCTTCCAGATGCAGACAACTCAAAACATACTTGGTGCTCTGGATGGGTTGCTCACTTGTTTTTTTAAATTCATTTCTGGAATACGTATTCCCCTTTTGTTTCTCTAGTTTCTCCAGGATTGAATTTTGTGGAGAAGTCAATAGCTGATGCTTGTTTATCATTACAGAATTGACCAGCAGCTTCCTAAAATTTTGTAAACGACCTTTAATATGCCCAAATGCTTTCCAAAGTGAACATATAAATGTACTATTCTACAATAAAGGCAGGGGTAGAGGGTCTAGCTCAGTGGTAGAGCACGTGCTTGGCATGCACAAGGTCCTGGGTTCAATCTCCAGTACTTCCTTTAAAAAAATAAATAATTAGCCCCCCCCCAAAAAGACAAAACAAACATACAACCGATGCAGCAGTATGCTGGCTTTAATGTACTATCACTAGCTTTTGGAATCATATCTTAATGTGTATGCCTTGTGTATCTTACCTCACTTTTGTTCACTTACATTCATCTCAATTCTAGAAAAATCAAACAATGTCTGGTATATGTTTATTGTTTGTGTTTTCTTTTGAGTTGTTTTACTATGCATGTCCTTTGCATATGCATTTGTTAGGATTGTGATGTTCTTGTGATGGGGAATACACATTTCACATTGTCAGCCATTCTATTTCTTACTTCGATAATTATAGGGAAAAAAAAAATGAAAACATTTTGAAATGTTGTGAACTCAAGTACAAGATTAAAGAAGCCAGACCTTCTGTCTGTCAGAAGGCAGGGAGTGAGGAATGTGGTATTTTAATCACTGAAATCACAGATGCTTTTACATCGAAAAGTGCAAACATTATATATACTTTATTTGGTTCAGAACCTACTTTCCGAGTTAATGGTATTTTTGTTCAGAAAAGAAGCTAAAACACCGGGGGCTTCTACTTTCTTGTAGTCTCACTTTACTTGGTGTGATGCTGGCAGCAGAGCATCTGTCAAGTAGAACAGATGTTGTCGGGAACAGAAACTTCTCTGCAACCAAGTTTCAATCTGCTATTTGCATATGCTGCTGAGCACATAGATTACAGTTTCCTTTCAACAGAAGAAAGACAGTTTATTTCACCGGCATGTGTGTTCCCTCTTTGGCTCCTAAGAGAAAGGACAAGAGCTGAGTTTTATATTGCTATTCAAAGAAATAGAAAGAGAACAATTTTCACAGGAAATTCATAGCCCTCAGTGTTTCCCTCTACAAGATATTAAAGTGGATTTTTAAAGCATAGACAACATTGAATCCACAAGAGTGGCTTCTTTGGAAGCAGAATGGAATGAGGTACATGAGTTGCAGATCTATTGAGCAGCTTCTTTAGAATCATGGAGGCAGAGTTGTGTAATAACATACTTTGTAATTGCACGGTTTTATGGTGACTTCGAGTCAAATATTACAAATAAAAGCCTTGTAGCTTCAAATGGATGTGCTCTGGGCACTGCCTTTGTGGAGGAGCTGCATTATGCTTTGGGAAACCCATAGAACAAGATTTTTACTTCTGTAAAGAAGCCTAGAATTGTGGATAATAGGAGGAAGAAGGAAAAAAATAATGAAATATAACATATCTTAGTAAAATATAACTTATAGCACGTTCTATATATTCTGTTTTATAGTAATTAAATTCTAATCCCTTCAGTGGTAGGAGAGAAACTGGATGAGTATGAGTTACCACAGCTGTAGCTATTTCTTTTTTTTCATTTTTATTGGGGTAAAGTATATGACATAGTTTGCCATTTTAGCCTCTTTTAACTGTACAAATTTGTGGCATTAATTTACATTTACAGTGTTGTTCAACCATCTCCACTATCTATTTCCAAACTTTGTCCTCATTCCAAAGAGAAACTGTAACCATTAAGCAATAGCTCTCTGCTTCCTTGTCTCCCCGCCTTCTGGTAATGCCTGAGCTGCCTTCTGGCTCTGAGTTTCTCTACTCTAGATAAATGGATCCATGTGATATTTGTACTTTTGTGTCTGGTTTATGTCACTTAGCGTAATGTTGTCAAAGTTCTTCATGTTGCAGTACCTATGAGAACTTCAGTCTTTTTTAAGGCTGAATGACATACCATGTGTATATATGATATTTGTTTAGTCGTTTGTTGATGGACACTTGGGTTGTATCCACCTTTGGTTTTTTGACTTTTAACTGCTGACTATTGTGAATGATGCTGCAACAAACACTTATCCAGTCTCTGTTTTCTTTCTTTTCTTTCTTTTTCTTTTGATCTGTGTTAAACCTCAGCTAATTTGAATACCAGTAATCCAACATTCATGTCTATTCAGGCGGAACCAAGGCTGTGTTTTTGTGTCTGTACTTGGCGAGGTATTTGTTAGCTTTTAGTTTGTGGTGTGGTTGCTTTGTGGAAGCCTGGCCATTTTCACAAAGTATGGCACAGCTGTAAATGACCATACACACCTTGCTGGTGAGTGTAGACCCACGGGGGCTTGTCCAAACTACTGGGCCGTTAACCTGAGCATGAGGAATGTGAAATCAATAACCCTGATTGCCAAATAAATATCCAAAGATAAATGTGTGTAGAGACCTCTGGATGCCTTTTCAAATCCTCATAGCGTGGTCCTCAGAGGCAGAAACTTTCTTACTGGCCTTTTAATCTCACGGGTTCCTTGTATGGTTTTTCCTGTTTATCAAACTCGGAGGGAAGATACTGTTTGCATTGCTGAGCCCTATCTTTGACAGTATGTTGTTACATCATTTTAATTTTGAATGACCTTAGATGATTCTCCAAAGGCCAGGCATTTTCTCTTTCTTTTTATCAAAATAAATCTAATAGGACCTCTACTTGTTAATAGGTTTTTAGCCTTTAGCTTATGGTATATGTGAATGATGACAACCACTAAGACCACAATGAAAATAACTAGCATTGGATGGGTGCTTGTTCTGTTCTTTCTGTATATTAGTGCATTTCATCCTCTTGAAACTTCCAAAGGATGTATTGTTTGTATTCCATTCTATAGATGAGGGAACTAAGGCTCAGAGAGGTAGCTTCACTTGCCCAAGGTCACAGGGCTTGAAAGTGATCAAACCAGAAGCTGAACCCAGGCAGACTGTTGCCCAAGCCTGCCTTTTTAACCATTACACTATACCTAACAGTCAAAGACCACTTCTTTCCCCAAACTGCTTGAATGAGAGAGATGTACTATTTAGCAGCAGATTTTGAGAACCGTGTACTTACAGTTCTCTTGGAAAGGGTACTCTCCCCGCCAGTTTTATCGAGATACAATCACATATAATATTGTATTCGTTTAAGGTGCACAACAAAATCATTTTATACATGTCTATATACTGTAAAATAATTACCACAATAAGTTAAAGTCTATGACCTCACATTGTTACAATTTTTTTCTCCTGAGGAGACCTTTTAAGATCTACTCTCTTAGCAACATTGTTAACAATACAGCACTGTTAACTATAGTCATGAATGCACAGAGAGGCATATGAAGACACACAGGGAGAGCACCATGTGAGGATGGAGGCTAGAAGGGAAGCAGCTAAAAGCCAAGGGACGTCAGAAATTGCTGGCAAACCCCCAGCTAGGAAGAGACAAGGAAGGATTCCCTGCAGGTTCAGAGGGAGCATGGCCCTGCTGCTACCTTGATTTTAGATTTCTAGCCTCCAGAACTGGCAGGTAATAAATTTCTGTTATTTTAAGTCCCGCAGTTTCTGGTACTTAATTATACCACCCTAGGGAACTAAGACAACTTTCTAGTATGTCATCAAAGTTATTGTTTTTTTGAAAGGCATTTATTAATCTAATTTTATCCTTTACCCATCTGGTAGTTATTTAACTTGTTGAATTGCTCATCCTGCCTCCTGATTTTTAACACTGCCTTTGTCATATTCCAAGAGCTTCTTTTGAGAATTTCTCTTTCTAGTTTCTCAATACTGGTCCGTTGATGTATTCTTTTATTGCTGCTTTGATATCAAAGGGAAATTTAAATATAGAAGGAAAAATCCTCTTTTATTCTTCATATTCTTCATAACTTTTCTGTATCTTCATGGCTGTTTATTTTTACATAGATGTTTTAAACTTATCTTTTAGTTCCTCAAACTTGGTGGGGATTTTTATTTGAAACACACTGAATTTACCAATTACATTTTAACAGATTATTACCCTCGTAAGAGTGGGTCTTCCAATACAAGAGCACGTTGAGTCTATATAGGTTCTCATTTATATTCCACAGTAAAGTTTCACACATTTTCCTACACAGATCTTATGCATTTTTAGACTTACTACAAGACACTGAATTGGTTTTGCTCTGTTAATGTTTTCTTTTAGAAATTACATGTTCTATATAAATTGTATAAATATTTGCTGCTATTGAATTTTTGTATTTTGGTCTTCTATCTGGCACTTAACAATACTATTAATTTATCTGTAGATTCTTTTGGATTTTTCTAGGAAAACAGATTGTCTGCAAATAATAACCTTTCTTTCCAGTTCTTATATACTTCTTTGTCTTGTCTTTTTGCACTTGAAGGGACCACTGATACATGCTGAATAAGTCTTAATAGTGAATTTTTTTCTTTTGAGAATTTGAGAGGAATAGTTTTGTTTATTCTGGTTTCATTTTTCTGTCTTACAAATTTTAAAATATGCTGTTTACTGTAGGTCTTTACTAGACATCATTTGTCAAATTAAATAAATTTCCTTCCATTTCTAAGTTCTGATCTTGAGTGTTATATTTTTCTCCTTATTAATGGCTTGGAGATTGTAATGTTACACTGTTTGAGTTCCTGTGAAATAGAAAGTTTTCTATACATTCTGTGATTTTATGCATTGTTTGATTCAGTTTGATACAGATTTTTGTATCTGCAGCAATAAAAGTGATCTGTACTAAATTTCCTTTTTCTACGATTTTCTCCGATTTAAGTACCAGAATTTCACTGGCCTAATAAAATGAGTTTGAGGGATATTACCTATTTTTCAAATCTCTGAAAAGAGGCTGCTACTAAATCTTGAATATTTAGTAGAATTTGCTTTAAAACTTTTTATAAGCCTAGAGCATTACAGTGTATTCATGAAGGTAGTAAGTTTCTCAGTGCTGATTCAGTTTCTTTAATGGTTATAGGTTTATGATTTTAAGTTTTTTATTCTTAAGCCAGTTTTAACAAGTTAAATTTTTATTAAAAAGTATTAATTTTCAAATTATTGATTTGAATTTTTCATTTTATGCTATATTTTTAATCAGTTATGTCTTCTTCCTCATGTCTTCTTTAATCTTTATTTGAATAGTTTATTTTTCTAGATTGACTTTGCAAGAGATTTTAACTTCTGTTTTTTTCAAGAAGAAGCTTTGGCTTTTGTAATCTTCTCTAACAGTTATATGTTCTGTTTTATTAATTTTCTCCCTTGTCAAAAATATTCCTTCATTATTTATGTGGCTTATTTTGGTTTTCTTTTTCTTTCTTCTTAAGATGGATGTTACCTCAGATTTTTTACCTCTCCTCTTTATTGCAAAAAATCTATACTTTCCCCTCAAAAAGATTCTTTGGCTGTGGGGTGGGCAGAATAACACTCCCTGCCCCTCACCAAAGACGTCTGCATCCTAACCCCTGGAGCCCGTGAATACATTATGTTACATAACAAGGGGCCTTTACGTGGCAGGTGGAATTGAGTTTGCTAATCAGCTGCCCTTGAGATGAGGAGGTGATCCAAGATTAGGCAGGTAGACCCAATGTACTTACAAGTCTCCTCGTAAAGCAAAGAGAGGGAGTCAGAGTCAGGGTATGAGATGTGAAAATGGCTCAGCAGGCTGCTGCTGGCTTTGAGGGTGGAAGGGGTTGTGGATGAATGAATGCAGGTGAAAAAGGCCAGGGAGCAGATTCTTCCTACAGCATCCAGGGAGGAATGCAGCCCTGCTCAAACTAACTAAGACCCATTTGACTTCTAAGGTCCAAGAGAGTAAGATAATAATTCATGCCGCTTTAAGCCACTAAGCTTTTGTCAATTTGTTTTAACAGCAATAGGAAACTGATAAAGGCTGTCTTCTGGGAATTATTCGGTTTTGAATCTTTAAAATGTCCATTATGACTTATTCTTTGAACCATGAATTACTCACATTGACTATAATTTTGAGGATTTCAAAATCCAATGAGAAATCACTGTAGTTGCTAATAAAAAACAAATACTATTTTTAATCACCTGGCATTTTCCAGTGGATTATAGGTGTTTGAGAAGTTCTTAAGAGATGATTAAACAATGCGGATATCTGTATTTAATATCTAACAATAGTAGATGGCTACTCCACATTCTGAGTACTTTCATTTGAAAATTAAAGGGAAAGCTGTTACACAATAATAAATATCTGTTCATTTAGAGAAAAAACATTCACACTCAGGGTATTTCCATGTGATTCACCTACCTCCTGTGTGAGATCAACTTTACAAAAAAACCTAGGAAAATTGTCTTTATCATAGCTATGTATGAGTTTAACTAAAAAGATCATATGAACCAGGACCAGTTTGATAGTGAACCCACTATTTTACCCAACTAAGTTGAGCTAAAGTCTGAAAAGGTATTTTCAGAAACATTTGACAAGGCCCTCTTGTAATCTCCAGATAAGAGCCACACATGTTGGATCCTGTAATAGATTTTATCATAATGGAGTTTCCCAGAGGCACTGTTAATACATGACATTTTTCTACCGGAAAAATTAAAGTAGACACATGGTCGGCTTTAGAAAAGGATTTTTACAGGAGTACAGAGTTGAAAGAAGGGAACAGGGCTTTCCCTCCAGGTTACACCTTTGGAAGCCCTAAGAATAGTAGGGCTGCCTTTATGACTTTGAAGCTCAGACTGGGGCTGATTCATGTATCTTGAGTGACTACTCAGCAGCCTGAGCCCGACAGTGGTGCGTGCAACTTTGGCTGGTCATTTCCTGTGATCCACCATCCCCTAAAAACAGCATTATTTCAGAGACTTTCAGACACATATATTTGTACCGTTTAGGATTGCACCATGGGGATGCTATACATTGCTGGCTTCAGCTACTAGCAAACACATTAGTTATTCCCCAGTTCCCACATGAACGACATCCTATAGGCTCCCCCTAATTGGATTAGAAAATAGAGCTCATTTTCACATCTTGGAACAAGGCGATTTGATTAAATTAAACTGTGCGTGACAAAATCGATAAAACTCATCAATTCAAATCAATCAGTTCCAATAAACAGACAATCTGGTTAAAGAAAAAAAAAAGGAAAGCAGTTAAAACCATAGCAATGTTTTAACCTATTCTCTGCTGATTCACTCAAAGTTTCAAAACCCACAATGTATATGGAGGAAAACACGAAGTAGCTTAATTAAGTGGTTCTTTCATAGTTAGGGTGTCTTGCTCTGCTTCTGTAATTATTAAAAGTGATTGTCTTTCACAAGCAGCTGTAACAAATACACGCAGGAACAGAATTAGAGAAATTCCAAACTGTAACTACACAGGATATGTATCTATATTTTGTTGTTGTTTTATTTACTGGAACGTCATAATCAGTCCCCAAAGTAATTAATGTCACCTCACTTTGTTACATCAGCTTGACTCCTTCAGTGGCCCTTTATTAAGTCGTTTAAAAAAAAATCTAACAGACATTTTGGGTGTATACATTCAATTGTTACTAAAACTCTACAAGTTACATATGTGTTCCATTTAGGCAGAGTAATAACAAAAAGCCTTCCAACATGCATGCTGTTGGAAATAACTATTATTCTTCTATACTTCTGAGTTTTCAGAAGTTGCCAAGGGATTTATGTCTAAGGTTTGGTAGTCGGTGGGGTCAGTGTGACGGGTCCTGAGGGTGAACTGAGTAGACTGAGGCAAGCAAAGCACCCACTGAAGCCCACGCTACCTGTCTGGCTGCCTGCATAAATCTATAGGGGAGCCGCCAATTTTTCTTTTCTAAAACTGATCATTTATCTAAAGTGATATATGTCAACTTTCAACTATGTCTGTCATTCCAAAGGTCCTTTAAGTGGATAAAAATTGACAAAAGAAGATAGTCACTGTGCCAAAGATGCCTGAAAGGCACTTGACAGAGGTGGTACGATTTCACTGATGGTCTGGCCAGATCCAAGACACCAGGTGGGCGGAAGGCATTTTGCAGAAGCCCATCCGAAGCCTACCCTGTGTGTGGCCTATAGCTCCTTGGCAGCACTCTCGGTCAGCCACCCTCCCCACACCCTCATCCCCGTCCGGCTCCCACTTGTCCTTTCCTGCTGCCTGTTCCTCCTGGGGCACAGATCATTATTTTACTAAGAGTATCTGGTCCCCCCAAAGCCGTGTCTTTTTAACCGTGTCTCAAATGAGGCATGATCTAGCTGCTTTTCCAAACAGCAATGCAGACACTAGCCTCTGAGTCTGAGAGAGGTTCTCGCCCCAGGAGAAGCTCACCTCCAGAGCAGTTGGTGTGGCTGTTTGCTTCTCATTTTCTCAGTTCCCAGATTTACGAGACTTAAACCCCTCAAGTTGCTTTGGGATTGAAGAAAACAAACACAAATCAAAGCCATGTCTCTCAAAGAGAAGGCAGAAAACTGAAATAAAATTTTTGCAAGAAAGAAAAAGCAATCTGGACATCAAAGTCAAAGGCTTAAGAGTCAGAAGCAAAATGTGAAAAGTCAAGTTACTCATTGTTCTGCAGTCAGTAAGAGATTTCCCAGACATAGGGAAGAGAGCCCACATTTATGGATGACCTACTGCGTAGCCCATTGACTCTCTCTGTGTGACTTCATTTAATGCTCTCTACCAGGTACTTATTAATATCCCTTGTATGAGAGCAAAATCACAGGCTTAGAGAGGTTAAGTACCTTGCTCAGAATCGTGCAACTGCAAGACACTGGTTCCAGTAAAATGCATCTTAGGAAGAGATGAGAACAATGGATGAGAAATAATAAACTAATTCCCCAAGAGTCTGACATTCGTGTGACCTGAACAATGATCCACTAAATTCTACGCACCTTAGATCCACCTCCACTTACAGAAAGATTATACTATTAGTTTTACAGTATTAAGTGTTGTTAGAGACATGAAAAATGAACTAAAAGAATAAGCTTTTAGTAAAATTTGTTGATTTCTTGCTAAAGTACCTATAACCCCCTTGTTATGTAGTACAAAGTATAGGAGGTCAATACGTGAGCGATTGTTATTTGATTTTGTTGTAATTTTTAATTTTTCAGTGAGATAGTTCTCTGACAACAACTCATTTCTGCAAAATTTTTATGAAAAATGTGAGTAGCAAGCAGAATAGATTTTTGAAAAAGTATCCATAAAACCAAGAGAGCTGGGTCTCAAAACATTTAAAATTTAGGTTTTGAAATTTCTTAATAATGGGCAATAGAGGGTGAACACTTAAGCCGTGAGCACAGACGATTTGCTTGCTTGTTTGTTGACCTGGGAAGGTGTTACCGGTAGATATAACCGGTGTTCCAGGTTCTTGTCCCATCCCAGAAGGAATTCAGAGACAAGACGCAGTGGTTAAAAAAGTAAAGTGAGGATTTATTAAGGGATAGATAGTACCCTCAAGGGGAGAGCAGGCAGGCTCAGGTGAATTTATTTTGGCAAGGTGGTTACATAGGCTGTAAAAATGAACGAGTGGAATATTCATTAGGGAGGCAAGGGTCTGGGGTCATAGTCCCTGATTTTCATCCCAACCCCACCTTCCCAAAGGGAGGAGGGATTTTTTCCTTATTTAGTCTGGATCGGAACTGTCATGGCGTCGGTGCATGATGGGTACTTCTAATCTGCGAGGCTAATTTTATTGAAATGAGGGCGTGATGAACAAAAGGTTACATTCGGACACTGGAGATTCCTGCCTTTTCTCACCTTTCTTTGCTGGCCTCTGGGCCACTTATCACCCCCAAAGGTGTGACCACTTATTAGTCCAGAGGTTCCCGCTTTTCTTTTTCTGCCCGGGGACCCCTGGTACTTAGATGATGTAGGGTTTCCTGCATTTGGCCTGTGTTTCTCCTTTCTGCCCATTTCCTGCCATTTGGCCTGCGTCCCCCTTTCTCTGCTCGTATCTAGCTATCTGCCTGCTCTAACAAAGGTATTATCTAAATTGATGAACCATCTTATTCATCCCACATGCCTCCAAATGATGTTTTGATAATTAGCCAAATCAAAACCTCTTGTCAGTGGATTGCAAAAATTCTACAACTCTTCATGTATTCCTGGCCTTTGAAGTGTGACTCTGCAGCTTTCTCCCATGAAGAGGTGGAGTCTTTTCCCTAACCCTTGAGATGGAGGGACGTTATGACCTCTTTAACCAACAGAAAGCAGTGGAAGTAGCAATGTGCCAGTTTCAAGCCAGCTTTGACTTGGAGTCCTGCCGCTGTCATGTGAGCAAGCTTGGGCTAGCTTGCTGGGGAATTAAACCCCGTGGAGCAGAGACCAGCCATCCCAGGTGAGACCAGCCAGGCCCCCTTTCTTATAAGATTTGAAGGTTCTTTTGATGACAGGACACAAAATTTAGTGACTAAAAACAACACTTTTTTTATTTTTTCATAGCCCTGTGGGTGGGCTGGCCTCAACTGGGTGCTTTTCCTTTAGGACTTTTTGTATAGTTGCCCCCAAAAGGCAGTCACGGCCTGAGCCATCTGCAGGACCCACAGGCTGGTTCACACGTGGCGGGCAGGGATGCTGGTTACTGGCTGACAGCTCAGCCAGGCCTGTTGACCCGAGGGCCTACACGTGGTGGCCTTGCCCTGTGGCTTGGGCTTCTCTCATCATGACCAAGGGCTGCTGGGGGGAAGTGTCCTAAGCAGGCATTCCGACAGGCCAAGGTGGAAGTTGTGATCTTATGATCTAGCCCCCAAAGTTCCAGAATGTCATTTCTTCTGTATTCTGTTATTCAAAAAAGTCATTAAGGCCATCACAGATTCCTGGGAAAAGGAATTCGACTCCACCTCTCAATGGGAGAGGTAGCAAGGAATTTGCAACCATCTTTAATCTGCCATTTCACTCTCTAGTCAAAGACAGTTTATCTTCTTCCTACATGAAAAATGCACTCACCCTCTCTGAAGGCCCCCAGGTCTCATTCAATTACAGCACAAGCCAAAAGCCCCAAACTGTGTTGTCTAAATCAGGTCTAGGAAGGGTGAAGCTCCTGAACTGAGGTTTTTCACGTGCAGCAACTCAGGAGTAAGTCAGCCCCTTAAGGTTCTTAAAAAGCTCTTTTTCTACTCTGAAATGTTTGTGATTCATGCTCTTAGATTTTTAGAGGATCTCTTCTTCTGTATCGCAGAGGATCTAAGAAGCTCACCCTTAAGGTTCTTAGAAGCTCAAATAAGCATAAATTAAATCTTTTAGGTGTCTCAATAGTCTTTTACGCACATACTTGAGGTCTTTATCCTGAAGCCGTGCTTTACTGATACTGTCCTAGGCCATCTCTAAATTTGAGTTTCTTTACCAGAAGGAAGTAGGGATAAGAAAACAGAATATTTTGATCCCAGTTCACATCTATATCCTATAAATTATGCTTAAAATTTGACAGTTCCTTCTTCAGGGTATCTTCCTGTCCATGTGTTTAATCATAGACAGCATTTGGCACCTTAAATCTCCTGCCAGCTCCATGATCTCTTTCAGTTTTTCACGTCACTTGCCAGTGATGGTCTGGCCAAATTTTCTGTCACAACTTGGCCATTGTTGCTTTTTCTCCAGCCTCCAAAATTCTGGCCTCCCTTCTCTCAGTGTTACACTAACATCCTGAGGCTCTGCTCACTGCTAAGTTCCAAGACAAGAACGTGCTTTAGATATGAGTTATGATCGAAACCCACTTCTAAGTATCAGCTTCTGTTCTAACTATCTGATACCCCTTCACAGCATTACTGTGAGGTTCATGTACTATTTCCTCTAAGATACTTAAACTTTGACGACAGCTGATGGAACCTAGTGCTAACTTTGGGACCACTATGGCCTGGGAAAGTAGTTTGAGGAATACTGTTACACGCCTAGATTAGTAGATGGAAAGGAGATAGTTCCTCATTGACTGTTAACTTGCCTTTTGTTCAGAAATATCACAGGTGAGGTTGCATCTGTGTAGGAGGAACAGCATTCTTCTTTATTTTCATTCCTTTCCTGAAATTTATCACAGAATTTTTCAATAATACGCTTTACGAAAGGAAATAAGATGTTCTCTCTTGTCTGATGCAGAATTTCTAGATTTAAAGATTTTTTTCCGCTAACATAAGGAGTATATAACAGTCCAGCAGAACACATGAGCTTCACCTAGGGATGGCACAGCTACTGAATTCTGTTGCTCTTGGTTTGATAATCCATGCCCCAGGCATCAAGCAGGCAGGAAGCCACCAGATGGTCACTGATGTAATTTCTGTCATTTATTTCTATTGATATTCAGTCTACGAGGAGCACTGGGAATTATGAAATTGGTTGTTTTATTTTAAAATCATTAACTTTTTAGTGTCAGTCAGAACTTAACAGACGACCTCTATAAATTAGTCTAGAGATATAACAAAAAATACTTCAAAGTCAGATGGTGTTGACCTCCACAGTTCTGAGTTGGGGCTAAAATAACAGAAAAGAAAGCCAGAAGCAGGAACAGCCACAATCCGTGGGCACTTTGTTGGCTTGTTTATGTAGCAGTTCAGACTGAGGTGTCATCTGAAGGAACAAAGGACAGCAGATGATTTAAAGAGCTAGAGCCATATTGAAATGTTAATATTTTTGATGATTTAATGATTTTTAGGGAAATTAGAATATTCTTTTTCTGTGTAATAAAAGGAAATGTCATACTGAGTTTAAGACCACATGTCAAAGTATATGGAACTCCAGATTAACCCTTAAATAGCAGAGGATGAGTAGCGACCACGTATTGTGCACTTAAAGTGTGCTTGGAACTGCACTAGGTACATGACATACTGTCTCATTTAATCCTCACCTGATTTCATGAGATGGAAGATATTTACTTATTTTAGAACTGAAGAAACTGAGGCCAGAGAAGCAAATCATGTGCCACAGATCACCCAGTTGGTTAACAGAGGTGCCAAGATTTGAAACCAAGTTTGTCTAACCTCAGCGGTCAGGCTTTAACCATTATTTCTTAGTCACTGGCCATGTAGGCCCTTGGCAACCTCACTGAACCACTGACACCTGTTGAGTTTGCTGTCAGTTGTATTTGTCTGTTTCACAGGTGTTACACATTGCCTCTTTTCTGTGCAATTGTTTTGTTTTGTTAAAAGTTAACTTGCATGATACTGAGAAAATGGACTGAATCCATTTACTGCCACTTGCTCTGAGAACTTGATTTACAGAATATCTCTGAGCTCGTCTCTCCGTCCCCAAAGTGGGAACAGTAGTGTTGGCACTCAGCTCTAGGCCTGTTCAAGAGCCAAGATATTTACCTGTTCTGTTCATTGACGTATTTTAAGCATTTAGAGCTTGGTTTGTAGTAAGTGCCCAGTATATAACTGTTGAGAGGGTTGCTACCATCACAAGAGATGTTTCGTGTGTGTGTGCTTAGAATATTGCCTTGGATTAGCGCCAAACCATTTACTCTCAGTGCATGGTAGGTATTATTATTAACTTGAATTTTCAAAATGTAAAGAACAATACATATGTCTGTTGTTATTTTTAGATTTTTCCCGTAATTCAGTGTATTGAGATACTGTGATTTTTTTATTCTCTCCTGCAGCATATTTATCAGTGCTTCTATTCCCATATTAATTGAACATGCCTCTTATATTTTTTTCTGACTTAATTATATGAATATAAAACTGGACAGGTCTTAGAAATATAAACTTGTAATAGAATAGGATGTCCGCCAGGGTGGGAGACTGTGAATTTAGGCTTCTATCTAGAAGGCTGTTTATTCTTTCAGACTCCTAGAGATTTATCGCTGAAAAGTGACTGATAAATCACCAATATTGTAAACCAAAGAGCCAAACAGCTTTTAGCAAGTGATTACCCCCTTCCTCTCTGTCTCCCTCCTGACCGTTCTCACCAGGTCCCTGAGCATCAAAAAGCATCTGGCAGAAGACGGAGGACGTGCCTGCTGGGATGTCTTCTGACCTCATTTGCCATTTGCAGTAAAGATTTATCAGCTCCAAATGGAAAGAAATAGGAATTGATTGTGAAGGCAAACGTCAGGCTTTCATTCTGAAAAAGAAGCAAGACATCCCTAATTTCAAGGGAAAATTTTGCCCAAATATTAGAAAACACGAAGAAAAAGACCCAGATAGTTTTCTTCTTACGGTTCTCATCCCAAATCACTCGTAAAATTGAAAAATCTCTTCTTTTTTTTTCTATTTAATTGATTTTAGTGAGGTGTACATTAGTCAGAAAATCAAACTGTTTTTAAATTTATCGTCCTTTTCAGTTATCCTATCATAAAACATTTTTTGAAACTTTAGAAATGGCACTAGAATCTCATTTTGAAAAATCAATACAGAGACATGGTAAATAAGATAGACTGACTACATGAATTTATTTTCTCTTCTTCCACAAACTCATTAAAATAGCACAGATGAGTGAAAAAGAAAATGAGCTACCCAGGACAAAGGCAACGAGAGATGAGGCAAGAGCACAGGAAATTTCAAATAATTTTTGGAAGAGGTTAGAGTGGTGGTGAAACGACAGAGCAGAGGAAGTTATAGGCTAAGTACTGCCAAGGAGTTCCAGTGAAAATCAGGTTCTCAGAATCCCTGAAAAAAGAGGTGAAGAAAAGTGCTAGGGAAAAAAAGTGGAATCAGTTGAAAATTCATATACAAAAGGCTGAGACATTCAGGTCCCCACCTACGTTCTAAGGAGCCAGGTAATTATGACTCTCCCATCCCTACAAATTCTTTGTAGAAACTGAACCGGCAAGTCTCTTGATCCTGATAAATCAGGTTTAATGGAGTACAGCTGTGAGGGGCTGGATTGTACATGAGAGAATTCAGGAGTGACGTTACCCCAGACCAGGCTGCGTGGTAACGTGGTGGCTCATGTTCAAGCGTCTAGTCTCTGCTAAGTTCTAGAAGATGCCAAAAGCTTTTCCTCAAAAAGAGTAGTTATCCACAGGGAATGGCAAGATTTGCTCCAAAATCCTGAGTCTTCACTGTGATTCACCTATAAGGGCCTAAGTTTCCAAACATCACCGCTGCGTGCCACTGACACTTCAGGCACCGTCGAATCTACCAGACCACGTGGTGCAAGTGGCCGCGCCTTCTCTTGCCCCAGGCCACACTCAAACCCAGCAGCTTTTTGGGTCACTTGGTAATGGGCTAGAGCAGAACACTCAACAAGGAGTAAGTTGCCTCCAAAACCCAAACAGCAGGCTCTCTAGACACTGTGACCCCCTTTTTTTTTTTTGGGTTGTAGGAGGGGCCAGATGCAACAACTCTGCCTTCACTTCAGAAGGAATATCTTGACATGTGTTACATTACTGAGCCCCTAGAAATACCACTGAGGTGGAAGTTCCCTGATTTTTCTGTTGCGTTTATTTCGCAGCCTCTGACAACCAAGTATCTTACCAATAAGTTCAGTCGTTGCTACTTCCTGCTCACTGGGTCCAGTCCATATAACATAATCAATGTGATTGATCAGCGTGTTACCTTGTGGAAAGGAAAAAAGAATCAAGTTCCCTGAGGACTCAGTGGTGATATAGGGTCAAAGGGTTGATCTTCCTGTGATAATGGTTCCATTGCTGGCTTTGCGCGTTGGAAGCAAGCTGTTCTGATGGTCTTTACTAACAAGTGTCAAGAAACATTATTTTGCCAGATCGATAGCTGCGTAACAGATGCAGCGCACGTAGTCATTTATTCCAGAAATGAAACCCCATCTGGAATAGAAGCTACTGTTCGAGTCACTGTCTGCTTAAGTTTGATCATCCGCAGTCATCATCTAAGCTCCGTCGGTCTTCTAGCCAGGCCAGAGGGGTGAGCTGAGTGGGGATCGGTGGCAGTCACCACACCATGACAGCCCTAGTTCCACAGGTCAGAGAACGAATGCAGGAATTCTGCCAGTTCTGAGTATGTCTGTTCTGGTTAGGCATTCTAGAACTTACTCTCCCATGTCCTTTAGGGTTTTGCTCTAATATCACAGTGTTGGTGAGTCCATAATCACTCTACCTAAAAACACACTTTGTGCCCTGTTTTACCAAGCCCAGGCACTCTGTTCACTTTCCAGACTTCATTTTTTTTCAATTGAATTTATCTCCATTGATAATATTACGTATTTTATATATTGTTAATTGTCTCTCCATGCAATAGAAGCTTCATAAAGACAAGAATTTTTGTCTGTTTCATTCATTGCTACAGCCTAGAAGTGTTTAAAAATTTTAGATAATTGAAATAATTACCTGGCACAATCAGAAATAGAAATTATGTATTGAATACTTAGTATGTGCCAGGTCCTTACCCAAAGAACTTTTCCATGTGTTTTATCACTTAATTCTCAAAATAACCCACTGACGTATCATGCCCAGAAGGTCTTTTCAGCGCCATTCCATGTCACATGACATGGTGCAGGGAATAGCTTTTATAAGGGGAAGTTCAGCTGACATAACTGGGGGTCACCAGGCAGCACGCCCACAGGGCCCCAGTCTTCCCGTTACTTCACATCACAGCCAGGAGGTCTGTGATAGGTTGTAATTTGGAGAGTCCCCCATCGCCCCATTGAGGGTCTTCCTTCTAAAAATATGAGGAAGTGGCCTCATCAGTGGAGAAATGCACACAGTGTTTGGTGCTCCGAGGTCTGGATTTGGGGTGCCGACACTATCAGGTTTCCTAGGAAAGACAGCTGCCCTCTCCTGGGACTTTGAAACCACAGGGCCCTTGGGGGGTCATAGACAGTCCTGGCTCTCCTACCGGTGGGGGGGGGGGGAGCCTGGAGAAGCTGAGCTCCATGCTGTGCTTCCAGCTAGGGAAAGGAATATTCGTGCCTCATTCTAATGGGTGTAATTATTGATCTGTGGTTCGGGAGCAGAGGCAGAAGTCAAATTGAGACACAGTTGCAGCGATGCCATCAGAACAAGCATGGCAAGGTCTGAAGCATGGAAGGCCCTTCAGAGAGGTCTCAGGTTGGCCAGCCCTTAGATGCCACGGATCCCAGGAACAGGCATAGACTCAGGTAAAGCAGCTCCCTGGTGGAGGGCAGTTCACAGCCGGGTGCTGATCTTAGGGCTGTCTGGAGCCTGACCTGCAGCTGGAGAAGTAAACACCCTGGTGGTCAAGCCGGGGGACCCGGCCAGTGGACCGCGGCACGCGCTGCTGTCTCTGCTGTGCTGCTCAACCAAGACATGGCGCTAGGATTCACGATCCTACTGACCTGCAGTTGGTTCCTTCATCCCTTGTTGCGATGAGCACTTAGATACTGAGCAGCCAGAAAGGCAATTACACAGAAAAAGAAATCAACACTGAAAGGTCTATCTTTGTTGAATAATAAACAATGAAATCATTTGGGAACATTTTTATAATACAGTGCTCCCGGTAACTCAAAACACACAAAATTTTATTGACAATTATAAATATTTAGAGCTGAAAACTAATACTAAAAACTCAAAAGTGCTATGCAAATAGTAATTTATTCATTGCTTAAGGTAGCGGGTGAATTATTATAATCTATTGTATTAAAGTAATTTGTCATTAGAAAGTGATTAGTAAGGAAATTGCTATTAAACAATCTCTTCAGTTACACAAACTAAATTATTGCAGTGTGATAAATTTGTGTAGGCAATAATCTTAAGCAGAACTCTGTGGGAATTGAACCATTGAGTTATGTATCAAAATGACTAAATTCTTAAGTGAAAAAGTATGTGAAGCTGATTTATTATTACTATCACTACCACTAATTCATGGAACACTAAATTATACTTCTAAGCTGTTGGATTTAGTGATATTAAGCAAGTGACAGTTCTCTCTTTGCTTTAGTTTCTTGATCTATACCACTGAAACAATACTACTACCAGTCTCTCTTCTATTGGACAATTAAAATAAGCATATAGATGTGAAGACTTCGAAAACTAAATAGCAATAAAGAAATGTAAATTGATAATAATATTTTAGATACTTCATAATGTTGACAGCCAAAAAACTGTGATGGAAAGCCAGAACTTAATCTCTAAAACTTTATATTTTTTAGAGCAGTTTTAGGTTCACAGCAAAATTAAGAGGAAAGTACAAACACTTCCTATAAATCCCATTACTTCACATGCGTGGCCTCCCTTCTAACATCCCCCCCAACCAGGGGGTCACATTTGTTACAACTGACCAGCCTACACATAATAATCACCCCAAAAAACTAATTTTTCATTAAAAAACTTTTGAGTCATATGTGAAGCTAGGTGAATTAATCTTTTCAAACTTTGCTTTTTTCATATGCAAAAGGGGATAATATCTATCTCACAGAACTATGATAAAGATATAATACTAATGGGAACACTTAATCTAAAAAATTATAGCTGTATTGAGATCCTTACCATTAGCATTTCCACCACACCATCACATCATCACCATCATCACCCCCATTCCTGTCACCACCAGCATGATGGTCTCCTGTCATCCTGTGTCCCCTCAAAAGTGTAAGAAGCAGAGGGAGTGCCGTATTTCAATTTATGCCATCAAATTGTGCATTTCCCTTTGTCCAATTAGAGGCAAGGAAGACACTGGCAAACAGTTACAAGTTAAGGAAGGAATAACCTTCCTTAGCGTTTTAAGTGACACAGATTAGGTATAGAACAGAAGTTTCTGCATAAGGCAAGGTGAACCTGCTCTGAATTTTTTTAATTTAAGGAAAAAACCTGATAAATAGTGATTCTATATTTAAGATAATCACCAATATCGTATTTAGAGTAATTAAAAATTTCAGGACAAATCCACCCAAATCTTTATAAATTAAATTAAGATTTATCAAATTAAATCTTACTTTTAAGATGGCAGATCAGTGGAGCTTATGATTTATAACCTCTAAGTCATTCAAGAAAAACGTCTAGTTTTGTTATCTATAAAAAGAGATTATTTTTTATCTCAAGGACACTTCAGTGCTGGCCTCAGTAAGATTTTTCAGAATTCTCAGAAATGCTTCTCAACAGTTGATGTATCAAGTGTCCTTTTTACAAGCAACCTTTTTGCTAACTCCTGAAGTCCTTATTGCAAATGAAGTCATAAACACATTGGTCACAGTATTTCTGAGAGTTACTAAATCCGGGAGGTGATGGATTCCCTCTGCCTGTATCTGGTAGCTGGTTTCTAAGGTGGCCCCTGCTGATTCACGCCCTTGCAAATGCCGTACCGAATCAGTGTTGTCTCTGCCTCTGTGTAACCAACAGAATATGGCAGAAGAAGTGATAAAAGGGATCCCACTGTAGCTCTGCTTTGGTCTTCCAGATTGCTCACGCTGGGGCAGGCTGCTGTGAGGCCATGGGGAACCTGAAGCAGCCCCCTGGAGGGGCCACGCTGGAGATGAGCTGAGACCCCTAGCCACAGCCAGTGCCAGGGTGCCTGACCTAGGAGGGAGGCAGCACACAGGTGGATCTTGCAGACTCATTCAAGCCTGCAGCCCCAGCTAACATCTAACTGCAATTGCTCGAGAGAACTCCAAGTAATAAATTCCCACTGTGCCTTTTCTGCGTTCTGGCCCCCCGAATTCACCATCACAGTAAATTGTCATGTTCCACCAGCCACTGGGGGAGGGTGCAGTTTCTGATACAGCATTCGATAACTGAGACACTATGCTTTTTTCAATTCCCAGAGGAAATATTCCATCATTTTATTGCTTTGCTTAAGAGGTTAACAACTATTTTAAGTGTGTGTGTGTTTGAGAGATATAATAGACAAAGAGATAGAGAGCACACTGTTTGAGGGGTTTTGTGAAAATCTAAGATATTTCCTCAATAATAATTAAAAGCCAAAACCAAAACCTTCAGTTAGAGTATTTGATGAAGCAGAAATAGCTACTTATCTATCAAAATCTGTTTTCCCCTTTTATGGAATATGATCTCAGTTAGAAATTGGCTTTGGATTCAGATATTACATGTCCAACAACTGCCCTCCCTCCATGCCTTCATGGCTTATTGTGATCACTGCCCTCCTCTGAGGTACCGCAGAGGGGAGGGACATTCACCAGGCACGGATAACTACTTTGGACTTAGGTAGTGAGACAGGAATTTCACTATGTAGATTTCATTACATATTTGGACAGACTATTTGTTTTGTATGCTTAGTATAGCAGGACAGATATATTTAGATTCGTAGAAGTAAATGACTTTTTGGTTTATCTTCTGTGCTCTTATATCACTGACTATTTTCACATGGATTAAAGGTTCCTTAAGAAACCCACCCCCTTAATAAAGCCTATGGCTTGTCATTTACTGAAGATTCGCTATGTATTTTTTGAGATTAGGATGAGGACATTTTGATAATTAGAGTACATAGTGGTGTAAATGCAAATAAATAATAGTTTAAAAGTCTTAAGACCTAGGATATAAAACAAATACCAAACTTTACCTAATGCTTAAGATTGATCTTGTGTGTCAATATAAAAAGTTCATACTGGAAATGGAGAGCTATGCATGCTATATGTTCATTTCCCCATGATTAAAACGGTAGATTTTTTTTTCCTTAAGAAGAACTTACATATCAAAACATTAGAGACTTTGTATAGTCATATTGTATGTATGAGTGCAAAATTTACATGTCAGATTTATAAAGCATTATAAGATCCAATGCATCTCGACTAATGAGAACCCTCACATGGCTTAGGCACTAAAAGAAAACTTAAGAGAAATGTAAAACATTTCTGAATTAAATATACTCAAACAAACCCTCAGAGTTTTGAAAAATCACCTTGAAGCAGAAAATCAAAAACTAAGAGTGGGAAAAATAGAAAGAAAATGAAACTGAACAAAGGAAAGAAGCGGAAGAATAAAACAAAAATTGTCTCAGCAATGAAGATTATGAGTTACCCAGGGGAAAATACAGTCAAGTTAATATTGGACACAAAATAAAGGGGATGAAACAACAAGAGAACAACAGCAACAACCCAGAAGTCACAGCCGTCAGGAAAAACACGGTGAAAGTGAAGGCGGGCAAAGAAGGAGCAACACCCGTAACTGCTGTCCCAGAAGGCAAACGAAGCAACAGAACAGATATCCAAAATTCTAACCCAAGACACATTCTCAGAAGTAAAAGAAGACCTGTATTTCTGTATTGAAAGGATACGTCTGAAACTTAGGAAAAATTAGGAAAGATCAACTGTAAGACACAAACTAGTAAAATTATTAGACTTCAAAGATAAACAAGGGATACTTAAGGCCTCCAAAAAATATCCAATAACTTACAAAGGCTAAAGGCAACAATAGAGCAGCTTTAAAAAAAATAGTGAAAGAAAACACTCAGTGAACCAAGGCAGAGATGTCACGTCCAGACGAGCCATCCTTTAAGAACAAGGCTACAGAAAACGTTATTAAACACACAGGGACTTGAGGGGTTCTGTATCTTTGGGCCTTTCTTGAGGAATCTGTTAGAGCATAAGCTTAATCTAGTAGACAGCAGACTGGGAGAACTTCAGTAAATAAACTAATTATGAACATTTTAATATATACGAATGGAAAACGAAGAATTAAATGGAGGTGGGGACAAGCGTGGAAGACTCATGTGTATGGTTACAGATGATGTAACACAGCAGAAATAGCGAAACTGAAAGGAGAGAAGTTGGGGAAGGAAGAGAGTCTATAACCTCACTTTTATGGCCAGTAGTCCATTACTGGCTAAGGGATACCATTCAACAAGACAGCAAAATAGTAAATAAGAGATGAAGGGATTAAAAAATTTTTTTGACTTGTATAAGGAATAATGTCACCAATCTTCTCAAATGCCAAAATAAATAAATGAATAAAGCAAAAAGGATACACACTTGTAGGAAATCCTATGGCAAATGTAACAGAATACAGAACCAGTCCTATTAGTAAATGAATGATGTTAACTCACTTTTTTAAAGAAAATGATTTTTAATGTAGCTCACAAAGCAAGATCCAAATCTTTGCTCTGGAAAAGATATTCTAAAACAAGTGGATCCTGAACACTATAAATAAAGAAATGGCCAGAGGCATGCCATTCCCATGAAGACAAGAAACCAGGATGTGATCTTGATAGCAGACAAATCAATTTCAGTAAAACGCATGAAATGTTACAAAGAAATATACTTTTAAGCTAAAGTCATAATTCAAATTAAATACAACAAAAATAAATACATAAAATAACACATCAACCATCTCCATGAAGCAAAAACGACAGGAAGGACAAAGTAATAATAGACAGAATACTAATTTACAAGACAGCAAATGGACAAAAACATAAAAGCAAGATGAGGAAAATACATCCGTAATGGAAAAGACAGACATGTATCAAAATTTATACTACAGTAATAGAGAGTTTAACATCTCCTCATACGCTCAGGGAATATTTTCAAACATTGACTTAATGTAGATTACAGAGAAACCATCAGTAACTTCCGTAACATAGCAATATTGCAAGTGTTATGATCCCTCAGATCACCGGGCAATAAAGCTATAAATTATTTTAAAACAGCAATAAAAAAAACATTTCCACCTGGAAATTTTTAAACTTTCTATTAAACAAAGGGTAAGCACAACTTACCCTTTCCAAATAAAAGTTTCCAAATAAAGTACAGAATGGGAGAGGAATAATTCACAATAGTGAACTGATAAATAATAAAGAAGTATTACAAATAATAAGCTAATATTTGAAAGCCTTGGTAAACTAGAGACATTTTTCAATATATAAAATATTTGCATATAATTTCCTCAATAGATACAGAAACTATTTGATAAAGTCTAATCTATATATAATGAAAACTCTATCATCAAACTAAGATTAGACACTAGGCACTGACTTCCTTACAAGTTTACTTGTACCACAAAAATCTATAGCAAATAATCAAGATATGTTAGAAATATTCACTTTAAGTTTTAGAAGATGAGCCTCTACCCTAACACATGCTGGTCTTCTATCCACTCCTGTAAGGAAAGAAAGGGGAAAAAAGAAAGATGTTAAGGATGAGAACAAAAGAGAAAAAACTATCATTATTTATAAGTTATAAATTATTTCTAATTATCTCAAAAACTTATTATTTCTATCTCATGGAAATAATAAGCATTATTAGAACTCACAGAATACTAGGCAAGTTTACTGGGTACAAAATCAGCTTATAAAAATTAGTATTATTTTTCTATAATCATAACTGTCTAGATAAATATATACTTTTACAATGGTAACAAAAACCATAACACATCTAAGGATGTATTTAATAAAAATCACTCAAGGTCTCTCTGATGAAATTTTAAAATTCTATTAATGGATTAAAAATATCTGAATACACTGAAATTACATGTTCTGGGATGGGAACCATTTAATAAATAAGATTTTAGATCTCCTCAAATTAATCTAAAATTAAATGTAACCCCCCCAAAAACCACATCTGGATCTTTTTCAGCATTTTGTAAACTCATGCTAACATTTATATGGAAGAAAACTAACATTACAAAGCCACAGTAATATGAAACTGTATACTCAGGGAAAAACAGACATATATTCCTATGGAACATAATGGATTCCACAAAAGTATATGTGAATCTACTATACAAAAAACATAGCGTCTGAATCAGTAGAAGAAGAAATAATTTTGAGTAAAAATTGCTAGGAATATGGGCTCCCTGCATAGAGAAAAATAAAACTGTGTCCTAAATACACAACACAGAAACAGGGACTCCATATAGATTAAAGACCTAGTTGTCTTCTACAGAAGAGTATCTTTCAACATAGGAGTCCTAAATAGAACCCTAAAAGTACAAATCAAAATGACTGAGGTTACAAATAATAATAGTTAGGAATTTCTTTTCAATAAATGATACAGTGGGCAAAAGAAATGAGAGATTAGAAAATTATCATCTATAAAACAAACAGGGAATAATATTTAGGACATAGAAGAAATTCCTAGAAATCAGCAAAAAAAAAAAACCCCAAGAACCTCTGCCCCCAAAATAAACAAATGCTATCAATAGGCAGTTCATAAAATCTGAGCCCCAAAAGGTGAACAAGCATATGATATTTAAACTTAGTAATTAGAGAAATGCAAATTAAAACAGTAAGATATAAGTTTGCACCTGTCAGATTGAAAAAAAAGAAACGCTTATAATGCCAAACTCTGATGGTCCAAAGGGATATTTTATTTATGTATTTATTTATTTGTTTGTTTGTTTATTTATTTATTATATATATATATATATATATATATATATATATATGATCTAGCTTTCCATTCCTGAATCTACATCCTTGAGATAGTCTCACACCATTGAAAGGGATGATTGTCAGGGTTATTTGTGATAGGGAGAAGTTGGAGGCAATCTTGTTAGCCATCACTGGTGAACAGAGAAAAGTAAATCTTAGTGGATGCACATTGTGGAGTACTTGGGTAGGTTTTATGAGCAATGGACTAAATATACAACATAAATATTCGAATATATTCTTGAGTTAAGTAAGAAAAACAATAAGCTCTCCAGCACAATTATATTCACATGAATTAAAGTAGCTTGACTTAAAAGTTCAATGCAAATTTCACAATAATACATAGAAATAATACACATCAAATATATTATAATGGTTGCCTACAGAAGGCACAAGAATGGACCTGGCAAATGGGATAAAAGGGAATACATTTATACACACTTTGGTGCATTCCCACATGCATGTACATATATGTACTCATGCAGATATACATGCATACATGCATAAAACGAGAGAGAAGACACGTGAACTCATGACCATGGCGTGCCTTGAACCGAGGAGTTGATAACCACAATAATCTACATCTGAGTGTAAAAACTAACAAGTAAGTCATCCAAATCCAAAATAATATAATATGAAAAAGGAAAAGAACAATTAAAATGTTTCACATTCATTATACACTCAGATAAAATTTATTTCTGATCATTTTTTAAATGATCAAAATTAAATATTGATATCTGCCCTTACTTTAGGTAACTTGCCAAACTGTCTTGCAGTTTCTTGGCAAGCTGATAGTAAAGCAGGTATCTTTTCAGAGAAAGATATTCTGGAATTCAAAGCATTGGGGGAATATTTATATCATAGGCAAATTTTCATAAGACTTAAATATTTTATATCTCATTAACACATCAATAACCATTAACATAATTGTTTGCCACATTTTAAGTTTGACCATAAGGCTGTATTATAATGTGTGGCTGTATGTGTGTATGTTTTGTAAAGGTAGGCTTTCTTCAATGTCATATTCTATCATTTTATTTATTGATTTCTTTTATCATTTAAGAATATAAACATCTACCTTAATGTAAAGAGATACATTTATGTATATTAGGATTTACTATGGGATAAACAACATATTTTCTTTAGTGATCATTAAACAAAAACATAGCACGTGGTAAGAAAGTACATGGCAATATTCATCTTCAATTAAGAAACTACACATATTCCCATGGGGTTCCGTTCCTTGTTCTTCATTTCACTGGCTGGTTCTTCTAATTTAAATTTCAACACCGAAGCCATGTCCTTCCTTAGTGCGTTCTTCTCTGACCGCCAAATCCAAAATAAAACCCCCATCATGCCAACCTTAGTTTTTTTGACAGCATGTATCATTAGAAATTTCCTTTCTCTTTCTCCCTCCCTCTCTCTCACCACACACACTCTCTCTGTCTTCTTACTTTGTCTCGAATATAAGCCCTGTAGGAGCAGGAACCTCACCTGTCTTGTTTTGCTATATTCTCAGCTCCTAAAATACTTAGTACATGGCAACTGTTGAATGAATGGTGGAATACTGAAGGAACAACTAAATAAGATTTAATACAGTTTCAAAAATTGACCCCTTTGGGGCTGTTGTCGATTAACACACACATTTTAAAGTTTTTAAAATTTAAGTAATAGATGCACTTGATTAAAAACCAGCAGATTTTATAATGAAAAGAAATAGTCCTCTTATTCCTCCCCTCTCCTAGTCCCAAGTCCCAGTGACGACAGTTATTGGCATTTCTGTTTTTAATTTTTCCAGCAGTTATCTTCCTGCCTTCCAGTGTGATGCTTGCACTGGTACAGGTGGGCAAATCTCTGATGTTATCTGTTGATTTCCTTCTGAGATAAAGCTCTAGATCACTTACACCATATTATACCTTCACTCTCTGTGCTCCAGCTTTAGTAAAACTCCATCACAATTATCATTTCCAACACTGGTGATCCCTGCAATTTAAAATAACACAAATTTTAACCCCTCAGTATATTTCCCCATCATCTCTGGATGGCATCTCTCATTCTACTGATCTTCCTCCCTCATCTTCCACAACCTCTCACACGCCCACCCCAACATCTGTACATTTACCTTGATTTGACATGACTGATGACACTGCATTTTGTGATTTAACTATAGGTTGATTCTAAGTATAAAAAACATAAACAGTGCTTACATTTTTAGGGTGAATTTACCACAGAGCCAAGTCTTGTATACAAATAGTACAACCTTTTCTACCGATTCAATGTCATACAGTGTCAAGTTGGAAAAAAGTCGTATTTTTTTTTAAACCTCCAACTAAAGCGTTCAGTACTTACTCATGTTTTTGACTGTTTTGTGTATTCTGGCACCTCCTTTTTCTTTACGGAATACTTTCTGCCCAGAGGCATCCACCTTCCAGTGCTGGCTTAACTTGAATGCTCCTAGTTCCACTACAGACCTGTCTCACTGGGGAAAGAACCAACTACCTTTCTGGTTCACCTAGTGTTTTGTTTTGGGGGATTTTTTTTTAATAACATGACTGTCTTCTTTCTTGATTTATTCCTTTTTTTCCCCAAAGAGTTTATTCTCAATTAAACAACCAAGACATTGCCTGTGGAAGGAATTTAATTTAGTTTTAACTTTTATATGTCTGAAATGCCATTTCACACCTCACATTTTAAAATAGTTTGTCTGGATATAAACCTTCAGTTGAATTTTTTTTCCCTCCAAACTCAGAAAGATTATGACATTGCCCTCTGTTATCCTAATATACATAATGATGAGTCAGACACCAGTCTGAGTCTCGATCCTTTGCAAGATACCTGTTTATTACTTTCTAGATGCTTTTCAGAATTTGTACATTTTCCTCTGGGGGAATTCGTCCGCACTGTCCCATTCATGATGCCCTCCCCTTATTATCTCTGCTCTCTCTTTACTAGTAAAGTATAGAACCTCCCTGTTTCCTACTTTATTACTGAGTTGTTCATTTTGCAAACCGATTTTAAATTTTCAATGATCTTAATTTTTAATTTCTTTCTTTTCCATAGCAGCAGTTTTTAAAAGAATGCAATAAACACTTGAGTCTAAGGATATAACTTAGCACTTTCTTTTTTTCTTTTTTTTTTTTTAAATTGAAGTATAGTCAGCTACAGTGTGTCACTTTCTGGAATACAGCATAATGTTCCAGTCATGCATATATATATATACATATGATCATATATACATACACATATATATATATATATATATACATATGATCATTTTCATATTCTTTTTCATTAAAGGTTTTCACAAGATATTGAATATAGTTTCCTGTGCTATACAGAAAAAAATTTTTTTAATCTATTTTTATATATAGTGGTTAACCTTTGCAAATCTCAATCTCCCAGATTTATGCCTTCTCAAGACCCTTTCCCTTGTAACCATAAATTGTATACTGTCTGAATCTGTTTACTGAGTCTGTTTCTGTTTTGTAGATGAGTTCATTAGTGTGCTCTTTTTCTTTTCTTTTTCTTTTTTTAGATTCCACATATGAGTGATATCATACATTATTTTTCTTTCTCTTTCTGGCTTACTTCACTTAGAAAGACGACATCCAGGTCCATCCATATTGCTGCAAGTGGCATTATTTTATTCTTTTTTATGGGTGAGTAGTATTCTATTATATAAATATGCCACAACTTTTTTTAAAACTTTTTTTTTAATTGAGTTATAGTCAGTTTACAGTGTTGTGTCAATTTCCAGTGTAGAGCACATTTTTTCAGTTATACATGAACATACATATATTCATTGTCCCATTCCTTTTTCTGTGAGCTACCACAAGATCTTGTATATATTTCCCTGTGCTATACAGTATAATCTTGTTTATCTATTCTACATATGCCTGTCAGTATCTACAAATTTCGAACTCCCAATCTGTCCCTTCCCACCCTCCTCCCCGTTGGCAACCACAAGTTTGTATTCTCTGTCTATGAGTCTGTTTCTGTTTTGTATTTATGTGCTTTTATTTTTTAGATTCCACATATGAGCAATCTCATATAGTATTTTTCTTTCTCTTTCTGGCTTACTTCACTTAGAATGACATTCTCCAGGGACATCCATGTTGCTGCAAATGGTGTTATGTTGTCATTTTTATGGCCGAATAGTATTCCATTGTATAAATATACCACATCTTCTTAATCCAGTCATCTGTTGATGGACATTTAGGTTGTTACCATGTCCTGGCTATGTACTGCTTTTGTGAACATTGGAGTGCGTGTATCTTCAAATTTGAGTTCCCTCCAGATATATACCCAGGAGTGAGATTGCTGGATCATATGGTAAGTCTGTTTTCAGTCTTTTGAGGAATCTCCATACTGTTTTCCATATTGGCTGCACCAAACTACATTCCCACCAGCAGTGTAGGAGGGTTAGCTTTTCTCCACACCCTCTCCGGCATTTATTGTTTGTGGACTTTTGAATGATGGCCATTCTGACTGGTGTGAGGTGATACTTCATTGTAATTTTGACTTGCATTTCTCTGATAATTAGTGATATTGAGTATTTTTTCATGTGCCAATTGGCCATTGGTATGTCTTCATAGGAGAATTGCTTGTCTAGGTCTTTTGTCCATTTTTGGATGGAGTTGTTCGGTTTTCGTTATTAAGCTGTATGAGCTGTTTTTATATTCTGGAAATTAAGCCCTTGTCAGTCTCATCATTTGCAAATATTTTCTCCCATTCTGTAAGTTGTCTTTTTGCTTCACTTATGATTTCCTTTGCTGTGCAAAAGCTTGTAAGTTTTGTTAGGTCCCGCTCGTTACTTCTTGCTCTTATTTCTATTGCCTGTGCAGACTGCCCTAGGAGAACACTGCTAAGATTTATGTCAGAGATATTTTGCCTGCATTTTCTTCTAGGAGATTTAGCATGTCTTGTCTTATATCTAAGTCTTTAAGCCATTTTGAGTTTATTTTTGTGTTTGGAGTGAGGGAGTGTTCTGACTTCATTTATTTACATGCTGCTATCCAGTTTTCCCAGTACCATTTGCTGAAGAGACAGTCTTTTCTCCATTGTATATTCTTGCCTCCTTTGTTGAAGACTAATTGACCATAGGTGTGTGGACTTGTTTCTGGGCTCTCTCGTCTGTTCTACTGAGCCCAATATCATGCTATTTTGTGCCAATATCATGCTATTTTGACTACTGTAGTTCTGTAGTATTGTCTGAAGTCTGGGAGGGTATTCCTCCAGGTTTGTTCTTTTTCTTCAGTAATGCTTTGGCAATTCCGGATGTTTTGTGGTTCCATATAAATTTTAGGATTACTGGTTCTAGTTCTGTGAAAAATGTCCTTGGTAATTTGTTAGGGATAGCATTAACTTGGTAGATTGCTTTGGGTAGTACGGCCAATATTAACAATATTTATTCTTACAATCCAAGAGCATGGGCTATCTTTCCATTTTTTTTAGTCATCTTTAATTTCCTTAATTAATGTTTTGTAGTTCACGTATAAGTCTTTCACCTCCTTTGTGAGATTTATTCCTAAGTATTTTATTTTTTTGGATGCAATTTTAAAAGGGATCGTTTCTTTACTTTCCTTTTCTGGTACTTAATTGCTAGTATAAAGAAATGCAACTGATTTCTGTATGTTAATCTTGTATCCTGCTACCTTGCCAAATTCTTTTATTAGCTCTAGAAGTTTTTGTGTGGCGCCTTTAGGGTTTTCTATACAGTTTCATGTCATCCACATACAGTGACAATTTTACCTCTTCTGATTTGGATGCCTTTTATTTTTCTTGTCTGACTGCTATGGCTAGGACTTCCAATACTGTATTGAACAGAAGTGGTGAGAATGGACATCCTTGTCTTATTCCAGATTTTAGTGGGAGGGCTTTCAGCTTTTCACCATTGAGTATTATGTTCTCCTCAATTACTGTTATGAGTAATTTGATTTCACTGATCAGCTAGCTAAATCAAAATAACAGCCAAATGTAAGTGGCTAATATTTTATTGAATTTACTGATACAATAAAACTAAGTCAGTTGTACATGTAAAATGCACTGGCTGAATATCAAATATGGGTAAATTACGTAGCAGCAAGATCTGTGAAAACTTTATGTTGAAAACCATAAGTATAATTCCTGCGTTTATTAGGACCATTTGAGTGACAGTGGTAAATTAAACACAACTTGACAAAGATGCTGGAATTACCAATGTTCATTTTTTCTTGCAGATCTCATCATGACATGGTTCTTACAAGTCCATGTTCTTTATGCTCAGATTAGATTTATTAACTAAATCATTATCTCTTACTACAACCATCAGTTTAATTTTTCTCTAGCTTGAGGATGGGATTAATAAAATTTTTTCCTTTCATAAAGAGGGTATAAAGAAAAGCCTTGTTCTGTCATTTCCAACAACTACTTTTCTAAGTATGGAAGAGTAGAGGAGGAAATATTAAGGCCACCTCTATACTCCGCTTTACAGAAGAAGAAAGCGAAGCCCAAAGAGCAGTACTGATGTACTCAGCTTTAAGCAAACAGAGAAAGGGTTAGAACCCTGACAGTCCAAGACTGCTGCATTTCACACAGGAACATACTTTTTAATCAAATATCTGTGGGGCATTTTTGTTTGTAGTTGTTACAGAAAACTCACGTTAAACATGACCAAAGCAGAAGTCAACATCTTCCCTGAAAATGAGCCTCTCCTCTTTTAATTCGTAATTCCATCAGGGACATCATCGTCTCTGTCCTTTGTACAACGTACCTGGGAATTACCCCCTACCTCTCCCTCTCCCTGCGTCTCCAGCCAATCAGCAGGTAGACTGGATTGGTATTTTTTAACTTCATTCTAATTGATTTCCTTCTATTCATGACCCTTTGCCTTTCTCGTTTATCTGGCAAGGATCCCGACTCTTTGGTGTGTTATTAAGGGTCCTCTCTTATGTGGCCCCCACCTCTCCAGCCACCCTCTCCTCAGTTCCTGCCTGCTCAGTGCTGGTAGGAATGCACCGTTCCTTCTGCTGCTTATAACTGGAATCTCTCCATCCGTTATGATCAGGCAAAAGCAACTTACTAAGACTCACATTAATCATTATTATTGAATACCATACCAACATCTGCTAATGGATAGGAATTGTATGTTTCTCATTTTGTATATGCCAGCACCTAGGGCAAGCCTGACGCATTTGTATACTTCAAGATTTAATTGATTATTCACTTTAACACAAAGAACACCAGAAAAAGCCAGGAGAGCATATACTTGCAAGTGTCCAAATTTCCACCCTAGCTCAGCACTAATAATGACATTACAGTTAGAAGAAAATGTTTGTATTCTAAAAAAAAGTTATATGGGTATTTGTGGAATTTTCAGATGAAATTATGTTTGCAGTCTAAAATTGATTGCATAAATGAACAATTTTTCTATTTCATCAGGTATCTAAGCATTTAATATTTAAAATCAGAAAACTGGAGTGATAAAAATATGTAACCAACAACGTAAGTACCATTTGAAACAAAAAAGACAAGAGTAGTTGTTGGTGACTATTTTGAAGCAAAAAGGCTAAACAGGAAAGCAATGGGCCTTTTTTGCTCCCAGGAAGTCTGCTGATTGGGAATTATTAGGGAACTAGTTCTCCTTTGACTAGCCCACACTGATGAGTGTGATGTCGTCGCCGTGTTCTGGTGTACACGAGGACCAAGTGGGAAAAAAAAGAATAATCATATTCATTATTGATGGTGAATAATGAATTATTCTACTTGGTTACTACTCATAAGTCATTAAAATAGAATGAAAAGAGAGCTGGACAGTTAAAATGATTCAATTTCTGCACTTCTAAAAACTGGTATTTATGTTCACTTTAACCAAAAACTTTCCTGCACTGTCATTTAATGTTGACTTTCCTGCAACTTCCTTTTTTCCAGTTTGATAATTTCACTCTCTCCTGACTTCTAAGGCTCACCAAAATAACCTCCCAGCACCATGCTCACACTCTGAGATGGAAAAAGCGTTAGAAAAGTGCGGGTGGGATGAATGCTAAAAAGGTTCTAATGAGAATATCTGTTTTCAAGTGGCTGTTTGCCTGATACTGACATTTTTTATTCTTATTCTTTGTTGTCCTTCAGTCTTTGCTATACAAAGCCTTTCTTGCTTTCTTCCTCTCCCAGGCTCCCGGCACAAATGAGAGGAGCGATTAAATCCTTGAGCAGAAACGGTCATAAAATGTGGTGGAGAAAGGTCAGTCTTGAATTTCATTGAAATATTTTGTTCAGTCAGTAACAGCAAAGGTCAGTTGGGCTCTGAGTGGGGTTTTTGCATTCATTTTCTGCCAGCCTCAAGATGGTTCATGTTTGTAGAATTCTATCTTTGAAATGGTCTGATTTCTACTTGAAGTATTGTGTGTGTTCAACAGACATAAAAAGTAAGGATTACTGAGTAATCAGTAAACACTAGTGCTGTTCAGTGCATCACGGTAACGTTCAGGGAAGAAGTAGGTATTTGTTATATCCTCTAACATTTTAATATGAATATTTTGTGAAATTATGTGCTACTAAGAAATTAGGCAAAAAGGACTCACAATGAAGAAGTTTTTTTTCTTACAATCCATCTATCTACAAACCCAGGTACCTGTGCATCTGCCCACCCACCTACCCACCTTTCTTTCTTTCTCTCTCCATCCTACCTATCAACTCTTCCATCCATCAACCCATGTATCTACCTATCCATTCACTCACCCTTCTTCCTCCCTCCCTCCCCATCCATCCACCTATCTATCCATCTTTTTACCTACCCATCCACCCACCCAACCTTTCTTTCCTTCTTCTTTGCTTCTCCCTCTCTTCCTATCAATTCTCCTTTTTTTCTTATCTACCTACCTACCCATTCCTCCAACCCTTCAATCCATCCACCCACCCATCTTTCTTCCTTTGTTTCTTCATTCCTTCCGTCTCCCTCCCTTCCTTCCTATCAACCCTTCCATCCATCCATCAGTCTACCAACCCATGTACCTACCTAATCCATCCACCCCCTTTCCTTCTTCCTTCCTCCCTCCCCACTCACCCACCCACCAACCTTTCTTTCTCTCTTTCTTTCTATTTCATTCCTTCTCTTTCTTCCCTGCTTCTCCCTCCCTTCCTATCAACCCTTCCATCCATCTGTCTACCAACCCACGTACCTACCCATCGACCCACCAGCCGATCTAACTATCTGTTTTTATCTGCCTATCCATTTGTCCAGCCACCCACCCTTCAATCCATCCATCTACCTACGAACCCTTTCTTTCCCTCCTCACTTCCCTTCCACCCACCTATCTATCTATCTTTTTACCTACCTACCCTTCTACCCACCCACCTTTCTTTCTCTTGGAAGAACACAGTTTATCGATACAAACGTTAGAAGGTACTCAGTGGCCATTTCCTCTAATTCCTTCATTTTGTGGATAATATAATCCATCCATTGATGTTATGTAACTCAATTAACCCCACTTTCTCAATCTATAAAAGCAGCAATACTCTGAGTACATTAACAGTAAACCTCCTGACTCTTTGAGAGGCCATTCCCTGATCATATCTATTGTTTACAATAGATTGCTACATAAAATCTCTCCTGCCTCAATGTGTTTAACCCATCTTCTTTGCATATAGTATTTAAAAGTCCTGCTTGCTTAGACAGAAACTTTACTGTGGCCAAGATGGAATAACCCAGGCTGAAGTTTTCCTCCTGTAAAAACAAGCCAGAGAGTAAAGGAGAGATTGAGAAAGAGATAGAGAAACATACAAACCAATGGTTTCCAAGATACTGAGCATTAGGCAACAAAGAGCAGTGACCCCTGAAATATGGGAAACAAAGCAGGTCAGCCCTCTGACTGCTACTGCTTAACGCCTGGAGAGGATTTGTAGACACGGCGGAACGCAGGGGCCGCGGTGTCCTCTGTGGTTACACCCACAGTGAGGAAGAGGGGAGCCCACACCGAGGTGACTGGAGCTCTTGGGAAGAGACTTCCTGGTATGCAGCAGAGTCCTGACTGGCCTGTGGAGGTGTGGAAACAGACTGAGGCTATTGAAAGAGCCCGCTAAGACGATCAGAGGCAGAAGTACCCTCTGGGGATACTTCTGAATCTGAGTCTTGACATGGTGTGACGTATTTCTGAAAATATGTTGAGTGTTTACTATGTGCTGTGCATTTGAGAAAGAGTAAAATAATTTTTGTCTAAGTGTTTAGGTGTTAGGGATACAGCAGGGAACAGAACAAAAACCTGTGCCCTCGTGGAGCTTCCGTGATATCATTTACATTTTCGCTTGAGTGGTGTCCTTTTAAAGTTTATTCTGTGCTCTCTTACGTGACCCTGAGTAAGTCACAACTCCCCACCATAATGGCGAGATTCTGTTCATTGCTGCCTGGGCATACATTCTACAGTGTCAGTCCTAAGTAGCTTTCCACGGGTAGGATTTAAGACTTGATATCGTACCACATTTTAGAGCATCAGTTACAGAGGAACAGCATTGCTGTTCAAAAACTTATCTCTGGCTATTTCATTATTCCTTTTGATGAGGCTCCACGTCTGACAGGAGAAGATAGTTTCATCTTCTTCTGAGGAAAGCTGAGGGACTGAAATATGGAAATGCCACCAAGTAGGTGCCTGAAGGTGTCAAATACACAGTGAGTACCATCTGCAACCACTTAAAAACATCCTCATTAAGGAATGATAAAATCTCTCATAACTGTTAATACCTTCCACAGCAAACAGCTCTTGGCAGTTTTTTTTACCAAGTACTGGATGGATAAATATATCAGTGAATGAATGAGGTGAAGGGGGCACAGGTTGTAGAAGTGTGTTTTCCAGCGCAAGCAATGCACGCCCACTTCTTTGGTCCACTGAGAAACAGTGAAATAATTCTTGTCTAAAGGAAGCTCAACTAGTTCCATCTTATTCCTTACGTTGTCTGTTAGAGAGCTGTCTCCTGCCTTGTGACTAATTATACATGCCAGGTACAGAATTTATTCTAACACATTCCCAAACACATTTTGCTAAAGCTGTGATTCTCACAGCAGCATTAAGAGCCAAAAAAACAAAATGCAAGTCTACAGCCTTTCGATGTTATTTGTTTCCAGAATGATGGCTATTTATATTTGAAAGGTTCGGTACTAGAGGTAAGTCAACATCATATAATCTTCTAGAGGATATCTGAGGTCAAAGTTACAGAGCTTGTAAATCACTGTGAGAAAAATGACCTGGAACTTGAACACAGAAGATTACTGGGTATCCCCTGAGTGAGGGGCTTGTACTTTTGACCGACTTTATAGGGCTGGACTGTTTTACAACTTCATTGGAGCATAAGCTAATTTGGAGATTTTTGTCTGGTAGAGATGCAAATATTTTTTATTTTGGCATAACAGCCAGACCCCCAAATTACGGTGTATTATAACCTGCTTTCTGTCCAGCTCAGCTCTGCGAGTCTGCCTATAAATACCTCGCTCCTCACATGCTCTTTAGACCAGCTTTACCGTCTTGTTCTCATTAATGTAATGAGTTCAATGCAATCTTGGACATATGCTCATATAATATTTGTATGAAAATCATGGTTTTCAATCTTTTGAAAAATTTTTAAACAATAGATCTTTTTACTTACTACCCTTTTTTATCTTAGTGGGTCCTGCAGTTCTCTTTTAAGGGGCTCGAAAGCCCCTTTTCCAAGGGGCTTTTTTAAGGATGGCATCATTGAATGAACTCTACCACAAGCCTAGTCCTCTCTCTCAATACTGCATAACCTGAGTAACGCCTCCTCATCCGTACACGGTGAGGTTGTACTGGATGGTGTCTCAGTGTGAATTCTAAAGAGTGAGTACTAAATAGATACAATATGAGACTTATTTCCTACTTAAATTTTAGAACATTAGTTTCCGAGCATAAACATGATTATTCACTAGATATTAAAGGCTTCACTTAGCACATACACTGAAACTGGAGCAATTCAAAATACATTAGCATGAGCTTCCCCCCAAATAATTTTATGAGTCAGTCCATATTTTTATGCTGCCTTCTCTATGTAGTTTACCCTGATTGCTCCAGCTTGAAGGAGTATCACCCTCCTTGAAAACTACAACTGCACTTTATATGCCCCTTACATGACGTGTGGGTCTGTGTGTGGTTACCCCCGTCTTCTCAATTACAGGTAGGAAGCAGTAGGGCCCCGTGGCTCCACCTAGCCTGCACGTCTCAGGGAAAGGAACTTGGGCTCTACTACTGTCTCTCTCTGTGTGTAAATTAACAAGCACTGGGAGGATGAGGCCTTGGTTCTCAGTGGCCAGGAGAGATGGAGAGACTATACGAGATGGCACGTTTCAGAGGGAGACGTATCAGTATTTGCTAACCCACCACCTACCCATTTCAGTCCTGACCCGTCTGTTTTTCCTTTCTCCTGGGGAAGACGTGGTCCCTAGTAGCTCCTGGAAAAGCGTTACGGGAGGATGCAGTTATATCCAGTACTTGGGAAAGAAGTGAATGGACTTGGGAGGGGGCGGGGTAAGTGAATCAGAACTGATGTGGCCCCTCACCAGCCACAGGAAAGCTGATCAGGTCTACAGATCTTTCTTAACTGGATTATAGTTCGAGAGCACTGAGGCTGAGGTACAAACATTATTGGGGGGAGAGGTGAGTATAGAGAGGATACTGAACACACTAAGCCCAGTTCTCCCCAATGCTGAAAACAGTAACCAGAATTGATGACGCATCTGCCACTTACTAAGAGCTTTACTTTCACAGCTGGCAAGGAACGTGTGACTTTCATCGTGTGGATAAGCGAACTGACCTTTAGCAGGGTGACTGTCCAGGCCGAGGTCACGCAGAGCGGAAGAGCGGAGCCATGACGCAGGCGCGGGTCCGTCTCTGCTCCCCTCCTTTCCCTCTGGGTTTCTGCAGCACTGGCTCAATCATGCTGAGACCACCAGGACCCCCTACTTCAGAGAAAACAGGAAAAGGAAGTGGAGTCTTTCCAGTTGCCTCAAACATTTTGTTGAGAATGAGTGGTTAATTAGCCAAAACTAACTCATTAGTGACAAGAGAAATACTGAAGTCAGCTGACTAATACTTAAGTCCATAAACACAGGCATCTCAGACTATTTCCAGGGCTGACTTAATATTTCATATGCATGGTCACTGGTGAACTTCCTTGGCTTAAAGTGCTGCAGAGTTGATTGTCAACGATTCTTTTCATACTAGTAGCTAACAGTTATCGAATTTTGCCCTGGGCCAGAGGTTGTGTTCAGCACTTATGTGGGTTATCTCATTTAATGCTCACAAAACATTTGTGTGTTGGGTAGTATTACTGTCCCCACATTGTTTATTGTGTAAAGTAACTTGTCTAAGACTTTGCAGATAAAACTATTGATTCACAGCACCACTGGGTTGAATTATATACACTTGGCATTTTCAAACATTAAGATGGTGTTCTCACTTGAAGTCTCATTTATAAAACAAATACGATGAAACCAACATTCTATGAGCAAGATTAGAACATAACGAATAATAGTTCAAAACTTTTCTGCTTAGAAGGCTACTTTTGGTGAAATCAAAAGCAAGTGATAGAAAATCCTAGATATTTAAGTTAAAGCATTTTTACATAAAACCGAATCATGGATAGCACAATCATATTATACTTACAAACACTTTATAGGTGCTGGACAGTGACAGTCTCTCAGCATGATTGGGCCATTTTTATAGTTTCCCATCAGGAACAATGATTGTATCCATGGCAACAGGTACTACGAATGTATTGCACTGTTATTAACTCTCTGGGCTTAAAGATTTCATTCAGCCAGGTTAAAAAAAAGTCATCTTCTTACTTAGACAAATAAACAAACATATGCCTCTGTATCAATATGATAGTGGTTTGGTATCTTAAGGTTTGTTTTGGGTTTGTTTATATATAAAGTATATATGTGTAAATAAACACAAATATAAATACTATATATATAAAGTATTTTACAGTTTTTGAGTAAAAGTTTTTCCAACATTCACCTCATCCTACCTCAAATTTTGTCTGGTTAATTTCAGATATGCATGATTGTGTCTGACTTTTAAAATATGAATGTGGATTCAATTTCTGACATCAATTATTTTCACTGGTTCTTGTGTAGATTAAAAGTACACCACAGAACTGTAATATAAGTGCTACTGCCAGTTAGCCTTAGCACTCACTCATAAGCCCCAAATTAGAGTATTTTCTTCCATTTTAATAGTCTTGTTTTGAAAACTGCATTTCTCAAATGGTTTCATTTAGTTCCTGAAAATGTGGTACATCACGATGCCGGTAATACACGCTGGGCTCTCCTTTCTGCTTTTTGGATGCTGCCCACTTCTGAGCATCAGGGGCAGGTAAGGACGCCAGGGCCCTGGCACAGGCCGCGCTCCTCCCGCTCCCCCGCCCCCTCCTGGAGAAAAATCTCACCAGCGGTATTTTTCTTGAGAAGCCTATGATTCCAGAAAGCCCTGTATTACAGTGCTAACCGCCTGTCTTACCTACCTCTGGCCATTCTTTTTCCTTTCCGCAGGTCTGGATGGGGAGCAGGGAGGCGGGGGAGAGAAAGGGAAGCCTGTCTTTACACCTGGGGGCTTCACTTCCTTGTGCCAGGACAAAGCGGCATTTAAAGCGTCTGCCTGCACAGCCCCGGCCGGTGCAGCTTCACAGCTAGCTTCCTTCCCCTTAGGTATGTGTTTCAGTGCCTTGTGATGCGAAGTTACTTAATTTGGTTTTGATTATTTTTTTTTAGATGAGAATTTCAGAGAAAGCAATGAAGAGAGGGAGGCAGGGAGGGAAAGTTTTCCCTACCCTCAGCAGCTGAGTACGAAGTGAAGACCGTGGAGCGAGCAGGAGCCTTTACTGCGCTCACCTGACCTCAGCCCAGACCAGGGGATGGAGGGTTCTGTGACTGGGCAGAGGCAGGACAGCCCTGGAAAGGGAGTGGCCCTGAGTCAGCCCCCCAGGTTACCTTGCAGACGCCCTGGGAACGGGTGGGAAGCTGGGGCCAGCCCTGGAGAGGATTTTGCTCCTCCTGGCAAAGGCCTCCTTTTCTACCAATTCGCTTTTGATTCCTCTTCCATTTGATGGGGGCTGTGATTAAATACAGGGTGATGAGTGTAAAAATTGTGAGTTAGAAAACAGCTGCATTAGTTAGTGAACTACAGGCTAACTAAAAAACGAGCAAAACTGGAGGCTGAAATAAAACTCGGGGTGATAAGGATCGAGACACAAAGGCGAGGGAGTGGAGGGGCAGGGACACCCTCGGGCAGCAGGGACTGCTGGGAGGCAGGGGCGTCTGCGTGAGAGGCTGACAAGTGGGGCGGGGAGTCTGGGTCCTCGCTCACAGTCCGCAAGTCAGACTCCACCCACCCTCCAAGCACCCTGAGGACCAGGGCAGCGTGGCCCTTGCACGACCAGTTAGATGCCCATTCCCTGAGCTTTAAGAGATCCTGACTCTGAGCACTTTGCAGCATTCTAGGAAGCCTTCCTAGACTCTTACTCAGCTCAACATCCTCATCCGAACACAAACCTGGTGAGTTACACCTACTGTCCAAGTGTAATGAGGCCCCAGAGCTCAGCCCCGGCCAGGATGCACAGGAGTCCAAGGTGGACGCTTCACCCACCCTCTGCGGCCTCTCGGCAATGCTGCGGTGCTTCTAAAGGGGGGTGGGGACTCCTGGATGCAGCGTTACCTGGAAAATGAATCAATTTTCCATGAAAAAGGCCTTCCGTGAACATATCTCTTCACCTTATCCTATTTAAAACACACGTGTGAGTAATTTCAAACTGCCCAACCCCCTACAGACATTCCTTTCTTCCCTGTTTGATGTGGCTGTGCATAGACTACAGAATTAAACTGCAAGTTGAATCCATGCCAGATAGAAGTTAGATAAAATATTTGCATAAATATCCTATAGGCTATCTTGAGATAATGATTTTTATATTGAAAGCTGTCACTGTGTATGTGTGAGTGAGGAAGCTGCACACTTCACTGATATTTAAAGAAAAATCTGAACTAGGAACTGTGTCTGTAGTGTTCAAATGATCACCCCCGTTGTACATGTAAAATTATAATTTTATTTATCAATTGTACCACAATAAAGCTGAAAAATATGGTAAAATGAAACTGATATATACTATGAGGAAAATGGGTGTTAGCAAAATAAAAAAGAACAGCCAAGAAAAGCTAAAGACTTAAACTTTATACCAGGCTGTTACTGGTCTGTTAATTTTAGTGATAGATTGTGAGTGCACCAGAGTCCAGAATGAAATGTCCTTATTTGGTGCCCCCTCTTCATCTACTTCAGCCCCGGCACATGACTGACAAAATGGCCACAATAAATGCTTAATGAGTAAGTAAGTGATTTATGTAGACTAAGTGGTTTGGATTCATAAGTCTAAAGTACAGATAGGCTCTGTCTGACCTCTGCTACCTAATTTTAAATACCTGCTCAGAGATGAAGGGTGGCCATCAGGTAGGAGAGGAACGCAAATACTATTAGCCAGGAAAGACTTAAACATAAGACAAGACACTATACACCTCCTAGAAGAAAACATAGGCAAAACATTTTCTGACATAAATCTTAGCAGTGTTCTCCTACAGCAGTCAGTCTACCCAGGCAACAGAAATAAAAGCAAAAATAAACAAATGGAACCTAATTAAACTTATAAGCTTTTGCACAGCAAAAGAAACCATAAGCAAAACAAAACAACAACCTACAGAATGGGAGAAAATATTTGCAAATGATGCAACTGACAAGGGCTTAATTTCCAGAATATATAAACAGCTCATACAACTTAAGAAAAAAACAACCCAATTCAAAAATGGGCAGAAGAACTAAACAAGCAGTTCTCCATATAAATTCCCAATAGGCACCTGAAAAAATGCTCAATATCACTAATTACCCAAGAAATACAAATCAAAACTACAATGAGATTATCACCCCACACCAGTCAGAATGGCCATCATTCAAAAGCCCATGAATGACAAATGCTGGAGAGACTGTGGAGAAAAGGGAACCCTCCTATGCTGTTGGTGGGAATGTAGTTTGGTACAGCCACTGTGGAAAACAGTGTGGAGATGCCTCAAAAAGCCAAAACTAGGTTTACCACATGAGCCAGCAATCCCACTCCTGGACATATATCTGGAGGGAACTCTAATTCGAAAAGATACATGCACCTCAATGTTCATAGCAGCACTATTTACAATAGCCAAGACATGGAAGCAACCTAAATGCCCATCGACAGATGACTGGATAAAGAAGAGGTGGTATATTTATACAATGGAATACTACTCACCCGTAAAAAGAATAAAGCCACTTGCCGCAACATGGAGGGACCTAGAGATCATCATTCTAGGTGAAGTAAGCCAGAAAGAGAAAGAAAGGTACCATATGATATCACTTGTATGTCGAATCTAAAAAAGGAAAAAAGAAGACACTAATGAACTCATCTACAAAACAGAAACAGACTCACAGACATAGTAAACAAACTTATGATTACCGGGGGGAATGGGCAGGAAAGGGATAAATTGGGAGTCTGAGATTTGCAAATACAAACAACTATATATAAAATATATAAAAACAAATTTCTACTGTATAGCACAGGGAACTATATTCAAAACCTTGTAGTAACCTCTAAGGAAAAAGAATATGAAAACAAATGTATGTATATGTATGACTGAAACATTACATGGTACACCAGAAATTGACACATTGTAACAGACTATACTTCAATTTTTAAAAAACCCATAAATAAATATCACTAGCTAGAGTTTTGTCAATATAGTTAAGGATGCCTATGAAGTACTGAAGTTCTGGGACATCTGAAACGTCAGCAGATGTAGACGAGCACTCAGATGTAAATACGTATGTCTGCAGGAGGTAACAGAACAAGAAGTCTTTATGTCATTAAATATTTAAACTAGTCTGAGCAGTAAGGTTAACGCTAGGAGGAAGACTTCAGTCAAGGTCAGTATGGAGAAAATGGTTAATAGCATTTTTACCTATTTTGAACTAAACATGAATAAAAGCAGAAATACAATTTTTACTTGGAGTATTTTTTCTAAAGCTAAAAAATAGTCAGTGTGGAGGCAAACCCACAAGCTATTGTTCTTTTTACAATGCCTGGGATTTCGAAGTGACCAGTGCACGGGGAGCAGGCAAACACAGTGTTCCTTAGCTGCAGATGTGTGGACCCGGATGGTCTAAAAGGGCACGGACATCCCTTGACCCGTGGCCCCACACAGTGGTCCATTTATCCAACACTTGTTTGCAACTACAGGGAGAGTACTGGGCTTCTCTTCTGTGCAAGTGGCAATTTCTTTATCTGAGTGCAGGTGGTGTGAGGTGCTTAAGATGGAGAAATGCCTCACTATGATTTTTACAAATGCAAAAAGCAGCAGGACAAGAAGGGAACTCCCAGTTCTTGTCACCAATCCCATCGCAGAGGGCAGGAGGGTTACAGCCAGCTCCTGAGAGTCTGGCAGTTTGGAGGTTCCTACTGGTAGGAAGAAAGGATAAATAAGGTGACTGTTGTCATTCCTATCTTGCAGAAAAATTTTCTCAGCCAAATGAAAAGAATAGTAATTTGGTCAATTCCTGCCAAATGCAGTAGGCATTTGCAACAATGAGATAAAGCAGTGCATTCATGGATACCTCGGTTCTGTCGCTGCCGTGAGGCCGGGTACTGAGCTCCACATCTCCAAGAGGTTGGGAGGGCGGAGGCATCTGAGGTGGGTGCTAGGTGTTCGGCTGCAGAGGACAATCGGACCGTCTAACGTGCTACCGTTACTGGTCTGGTCCATGGACAAGCAGCACAGTTGTTAACCGAGTGCATGTCAGACACGCAGCAATCTCATCCCCTGCCCCCGCCCCCCCGCAGGCCGGACAGAATTACATCTGCATTTTAACAAACATAATGCCCACTGGATTTGCCTGTACACTCAAGTTCGCGATGCAGTAGTTCACAGCATTCAAAGAACTGGCCAAGCGCACACCTGGTCCTAGAGAGCGTTACCCTGTAGACAGGCGAGCCAGCAGGCAGAACACAGCGAGGGAAGGGGTGTAATGGTGATTCTGTGAGTCAGGCAGCCATTCTGGTCCACAGGCACGCTGCCCGGTGCCGGCAGGCCTTCCGCACCCTAAGGCCTGAGGGGTCAGGACTGGGAAGGGGGAGGCTGAGAATCCAGCCTTATTCCCTCAGGAGGTGGTTACATTCTTGGTGGAAGGACTAGGCTATCAGGAAGGCTGGACGTCAAGTCCGGGTTCCATTTCTAAGCAGGGATTCAGGATGCTGCTTAGAGGACATGCAGTCTGCCTGCATACCTGTGGGACTAAATACTTGAGTTTGAGAGGATTTTGAATTTGAGAATCTTGATACTCAGGGTCAGTTCAAACACCTGCAAGAGCACATCCGCCCTGCCTGACCGATCGCAGCGACTCCAACTCCCACTAGTCTTAAAGGGTGTCTTTGCTGAACCTCCTGACACGCTGCCTTCTCTGGTTAGGGTTGCCTCTCCAACCTGAAGGCAGGGCTCACCGGATCTGTAGGAAAAAAAGGAGGGCAGGAGATAATGAAGTTGTAGGTTTCCATAAGGTAAGCATCACCATGTGTTCAGAACCATTTCCTTCATCATTAGTACTTATTTTTACTATGAGAATAAGTGAAACAAAGTTTTAGAAAACTATTGTGGGAACAATTTGCTAATGATTGCTGGAAACTCAGAGAGCAAGGGTGGTACCCTTAAAAGTCCATCGTTGTTCATTCTGGGCACACAACAGAAACTCCGAAGGAGCTTTTTTAAAGTGGTAAAGTCAGAGTCCCACCCCCAGAGGGAAGTACGAGGTCCAGGCAGAGTGAACAGCTGCTGCGTTATGAGATCCTTGGTTCTCTGGGGCAGAGTAGCTGAATGTAGAAAACATTTTTTTTAAAGTATCTATCACTTGAATTTCTTTAAAAAAACTCCTGATCATGCAAACCAATGTTAATACATTGTGGGGTTTATGACAGAGCTAGAAGTGAAACATAAAAATAAGGGCACAAAGGAAGGGAGAGAGTGAAAAGAATTATATTGTTGTGAAGTCTGCTACGTTGCTCAACTAATACTATTTGCAGATAAGCTATAGAGATACATGTCGTGATCTCTGACAACCACCAAAAAATAACAAGAGTGGTGTAGCTAAAAGTTCAGTAAAGTAAAAGAAAATGTGAAAAGACAAACAAACAAGCAAAACCAATGAGAAATGAGATATATAAGTAGTTACATTAAATATTAATGGATTAAATGCTTCAATTTAAGGGCAGAGTTTTCAGACTAGCTATAAAACATTCAACTATACACTGTTTAAAATAAAAACACTTTAAATATAAGGCACTGACAATCTGAAAATAAAAGGGCAGGAGAGGATCTTCCATGTAAGCACTATGGATAAGAAATTAGTGTGATATATTAGTGTATTACAGACAATAAAGAAATGCAGAGATTCCTCATCATGGTAGAGAGGTCACATCATCAAGAAGATGTAACAATCATAAATGTTTTCCCATTAAAAACAGAGCTTCAAAATACATCAAAACAAACACTGGCAGGACTGAAAGAGGACACACAAAAACCACAGTGATGGCTGGGGACTTGAACAACTCTCTCTCAGTGACAGAACGGGGAACCACACAGTCAGTGAGTACATACAAGACTGGAACAGCACATCAGCCAGCTTCCCATAATTGCCGTGTACAATGCACTAAACTCAACAGCTACAGAACACCCAGTCTTCTTGAGTAAAATAGTCCAGTTAGACCATACGCAGGCCCTAAAACAAGTCTCAACAAAATTTAAAGCACCAAAAGCCTTTACAAATCATGTGAAGCTGAACCAAATTTTATTCTTACTGCTTAAAGACTTGTGTTGTATCTATTTAAAAAATAAAGATTTGAGCGTAAGTGTCTATAAAAGCATAACAGACATCATGTATCGGTTCTGGAGGGAGAAGACACCACTAGACGTTTGAGATAAAACGACTGCCACAACTGCATCTTGAGCTAATATTCCTAAGCCTGAACATGAAAAGAATGATGTAACTAATTTTTGTTATGTAACTGTTTCTACAATAAAAAAAAAATACACAACTTGATTTGCAGAACAATTTGGGGGGACCTAATTATAAAAATGTTTATTACATAGTAATTCGTAAAACACAGGAAACGCATTTTCAAGCACTTCAGAAGATTCTACAATCCTAAACTCTACCAATTATAAAGTGGGAGGAAAATAATGTCATTAAACTGCCGATTTCTTTATGTTAACTTAATAGTCGAAATTAAGTATACACTTCAAGCCTGTTGCTTAAGACGAGGTCCTCACAGGAAAGCTGTATTTCGGGATTGTGTGTGGGAGTGTGTGTGTGTTTTCAGCTGAGTTCCCACACCCTGAGGAGTGTTACCTCTCCTGTAGCTTTAGACCCCTCATTTGTCTGAGCTTGAAGATGTCCATCGTGGTTTCCTTACGTTTATAATGATGCACTTTTAGTTCATCCCCCTACGAGAAGGCATGTGGTCAGGGAAGTAGGCAGTCCCCTGAGTCAGAGCCCACAGACAGGTCAGGTGTCAACGCTGCCATCCAGTCTGTGAGACGTCAGGAAGTCTGGACAGTTTTGCCAGAGGGGAAAAAATGTCTGTATTTGGTAGGATGATATTAAGAGTTAAATAACATAGATGTATACAGAAAAGCACTTTAAATCAAAATATATGACTATCATAAAATATATAACTGGAAACAGTGAAATAAAAATCAAATCTAATAACCAAGATTAAGAGAATTATACACCCATACAACTGCACAGTATGTAACCAGCAAAAACCATGCATTTGGAAAACAGACAATGATAATGGGAAATGCCAATAATAAATAAAAATAAAATTTTACTTTGTAACGTCCGTATCTATGGCGTCCAGGTGTCACAAACGTCCCTGGAGCGCACAGTGGAGTAAGTTATTCCAATTAGTTTACATTAAAATTAGCACATTGACTTTTCTGTCCCAGGGACACCAGCTGATGTGGAATCCTCATGCACCTCTGGAGGACCCCCCGGGGCCTCACACGTGCTCACAGCCTGTCCGTTTAGCCTGTCAGTGAAGGTAACAGGCATGCTGTCCAGCTTTCCTGCGCAGATTCTCCTGGATGCTGACCCTGCCTGAGAAACTCCCTACAGCCACACAGCCCCACATGGGGCTTGTCTCCAGACCCTCCAGAAGAGGGCAGCCTTGAGTCGGCAGAGCGGCTCGAGGTTCCAGCTGGAAGTGGGTGGAGTCAAGTCCGTGCTCGTGGGCATCTGGCTCCCAGGGGAGCACTGACTCCCGGAACAGTCCCTCCAGCTTTTCGCCTCACGAGCTCCCCTCACTGGGGCACAAAACGCACTCAAATAGCCAAAAGGAGCACAGATGCCAGTTTTCTCCAGCCATATAAATCTTCACTGAATGCCATGCACCAAAAACGCATAGACAAAGCCCTTGTCCCGTCTAATTCCACCTCTGCAGAAAACTTTAAAGCCCTCACGTTCACCAGCTTTGCAAGAAGACAGAAGGCCTTTCCATAACGCCCTCGCCCTTCCAGATGGATTACAGCCGATCACTTCTCCTAGAGCACACTCGTGTCTGTTATGCTAGTCCTGGGCTGAGACAATTTCTTCTTTGCTATGATCTTATTTTCTGACTTCTCTAGAAGGAAAAATCAAATTTAATTCTATGATAACATTCCAGGAGAAAAGAGGAGTGAATTCAGAGAAAAGAGAGAAAAGCCTAGTTGATTTAATTTTTTACTACCATAGTTTTCTGCTTATTGTTGGAAATCTATATACACAATCAATATGTTTACTTGTTTGTTTGAAAAAAAAGCCAAGGACATTTCAATCCCTAAAATTTGGCCATGTAACTTAAATACAAATAGAGAGGTGCATACCTGTATTTCTATTTATACCTCTGGGGCAGCTATGTTTTGTTTTATTTTGTTTTGAATACCATAATACAGAGTAATTCCTCATTACTCGTGGATTTGTTTTGTAAAATGATTCACCTGAGAAGATTCCAATTCCATGGGAGCATGACCAAAAAAATCATTCTTCATTCTAGTTTAGCAATGGGGCTCTGAATTAAATTTGCTCTAAAGGTCATTTCGTTTCAGAAGTCACTAAAAAAAAATAATAAATTGTACATTTTCCTTTGCTATTTTAAATGTTGCAACTGACTCTGAAATACATACTTTCTTTTGGGACTGCATGTTCATAAATAGCAGGTTTTAAAAGCCTTAGAGTCAGAATCCATAATGCACTGGCTCACACAAAGGAAGAAAATTTAAAGTCAGAATGAAAAGAAGTGAGAGCGTTTGAAGAATGGGTGGAGAAGTTAATAGCTATGGTCTGCAAAATTCTGCACAACCTCTTCCTAACACTTAGAAGACACCTATCACCACAACACACACACACACACACACACACACACACACACACACTTTACATTTGCCTTCAGGCACCTCTGCTCTTTCCCCTAAATAGAATAATCTTTAGATCCATGCAATGGCCCTGTCTTAACTTTAACACTTACTGGGAGATGTCATAAAAAAGTCAAAGGACAGGAATGTAGGGTGGCCCAAGAAATCTTCTGTATTTAAAAGAGCCAATAATTTGGGGGGATGACATTGCTTTCCAGAAACTCACCTCCTATTCTCAACTGTTCTGTCTCTTTGGCCACATTAGTTGTGTCTTTAAGGCTTTGCCGATCAATTATGCTCTTCAATTAAAAAAGAATCAGAAAAGTTGAATGGTACTTATCAGTGCGGAAAAGGTTAAAAGGGAATTTTGAGGGCAACTCCTTTATTAGTGTAGAATGTGAATTTGAGAAAAGTACCACTAGCACGAGGGGGACCGTTCAGAATGTGAAGTGCGTTAGCTCCAGAGTCACACTAGGGAAGCTGCCTCCTGCTTCTGCTTCTCCAGTTGTGTGTGTTCTCTGGCAGTTTTCTTAGTTTCTGTCAACATTAATTTCCTCATCTATAAAGTAGAGATAATGACGGTACCTACCTCTCGGGTAGGGTACAGTAAAGATGGAACAAAAGAATGCACGTAAAGTACACAACACACAGTAAATACACTAGGAGTGTTTATCGTTATTAAAGTACATTATAAAGTTTAATATTTAGACCATATAAAATGGCTTTTATCCTGATAAAAGGTAAACATTCATTTTATAAGTGGGGATTGGTAATGTGTGGATATTTTTAATATATCAGAGTTTAATAAGGAAGAATGATAAAAAACAAAAAAATTTTATTAACAATCATTGAAAATTGTCTTCCAGTATTTCTGCAATTGAAGTGTTTCCTTGTTTAAGTTTTCAGTAAAACAGTGATTTTTTTCCCTAAACAGATGAAACTTCTACAATATTAAAAAGCCTGTCATAACTGTTTTCATCATTCACAATTTAATCTACAATTTACTGTGGGCTTACTTTCTAAGAGGTTTATACATGACTCCTTCCCTCACTTAAAATGCTATCAGTTACATCATATGCAATACGTCAAAACTGTTTTTCGGAGGCAACTCGAACACCAAAATGTTGCTCAACTTTTCAAAACTGAACACTGCTTACTTCACAGTTCTACACAGAAAGGCAGCGTCGCCTAGCGCGCCCGCGTCAGCCGTCCACACGACTTGGCTACACAGTTTGGAAGATGTGTTCTCTTCTCATCACCTGGGCAAGACAATTAACAGTATATGATGAGTTTTCAAATAAATGTTGGGATTGAAGTAAAATGACAGCCGTTTAAAGCCTCATTTGAGTCTTCATCACTTAACGTATGATTTAAAATGTTGATTGAATGAGACCAGGTATTTCCCCACCTGGCTGAGTTAAACAGAGCTTTTACCAAATGTCAGAAACCATTTTGCATATTAATTAAAATACGAGTGGCTCATTTGAAGACAATGTCAGTACAGTCCCTAGAATGGATAATTAATGACTTTTTACAACCAGGGTGTCTGCCATTTAGCAATAACACTAAGAGTCATTCATCTACCTGCCTCATTGTACTGACTCCACAGACAGTTCTAATACAACATTCAGTTTAAGGTCAGAAAAATGATGTTAATGTTAGCAGAGCTTATCACTTCCTCCTTATTGTGTTAAGAAGCAAGTGGTAAAGAAACTAACGTGTAAAGAAAACAGGAAGGGGCTAAAGAGATGTTCGTTAGCGTGATTCTTGTCCCGTGATGTTATTCCTATTATTCCATTTTTAAAATCCTGCTAAGAGGAAGTAATGGTTCGCTGCAGCTTTTCTATTTCCGTCCAATTGACTGAGTAGACTCACTGGATGTGCTCAGTTGACCAAGTCAGCTCAAGTCACAAATCTCATTCTTTACCAAAGCAGTCATCGCATCCATTTTGTTTCCTTCGTGCTGCCTGTGAAACCTCCCAGCAGCCCCCCCCCCAGATTTATTAACTGCAACCCAGCCGTTTGTGCGGCTCTGCACTAATTTGTCTTATAGACCTAGAGTCACCTTCACTCATCCTCCATCCGGTTTTCAGCAGCTCTCACCAGCTCTCTATCATCTGAAGGTGTTCAGTAGCACCTATGAACTGATGTCTGCAAACTACTCGCCAGTCTCTGCCCCTCCATCATATGCCAGACCATCCTTCCTGTGCTCTCTCACTCCCCTGTTTCTACCCTAACTGGATTGTCCTCACAGATCTAGCAGCTTTAATCTTATCCAGCCCTTAAAGGTCAGGTTACATTCCATGCCTTCAGTGAGGTACCTCCTGACCACAGTAACCCAACATCATTGGCGCTGATTATCTTCTCTACCATGACAGAGCACCTGGTCTTACAACCTTACAACACCCACACCTCAGTCCTCTAAGTAGATTCAGGATGTACTGAGGGCAGGTATTTCTTCTGTCACTCTGCTGAGTAACCGAAATAAACGTCAAGAGACTAACGGATAACTGTGCAGTATTATTGTCATTTTTCGCTATTTATTAGCTTTTTTTTTTTTTGCCTCAGAATCACTTAATAATTTCCACAGCAGCAGGAACACTGTTGAAAAACACAGACTCTAAAAAGAAAGGTTCAAAAAAAGGAAAGTAAAGAGTCTTTCATCACAGGAGATAATTAAAAAGCTGACATGAATAAATTCTTGTCAGATTTCCTGCATTGGTGTTTATAGACTAGATCTCAAAGTTCATTTTTAGATAAAGAAACTAATCTAAAGGAACTAGAAGATGGGAAGATCTTTTCTCTCTCAGAAAGGTCTTAACAGCAGCCTTGATGATCGGGAATTTAAAACGAGGTCAATGAAAACACACCATCAGCATACCTTGATATGAAGTCCAGAGTAAAGATGACTGGGTTTTTCTTATTCCTTCTTTTCTGCAGATTCCTTTTTTCTAATTTCTTAGATCCAGAAGAAACACTCTAATGAACAATACAAAGAAAAACCCCTCTTAATGTGGAGGGGGATTACAAAGATATTATTGAAAAAAGTTACATAGGGAAATTGGACGTAGGTCAATGTTCCCTTTAAATCTTAGACTCCAGGTGTCTTTAGACATACAACTGTGGAAACCTAAATACTGGCAAAGGCATGGAAATCAACATACAGTCTCAAATACAGCTCTGCTCTAAGCTCTGTAAGGTCAGAGGCTGTTAACACTCCATGTCAAAGACAATTTCTAACACATACCAGGCATTCTTAGGCATTTGGTAACTGAATGAATGAAGAATCGTGCATACATTTTACTTAGGCTGCAATTATTTTATGATACAAAATTTTAGTAAAATATATCCAGATTTTAGTGACATATATAGCATTTTCTTAATTTTTCTTATTTTTATAGTTGAAAACTTACCATGGGGAAAGTTCCATTTGCTATCATAGCGTTTTCTCTTCCCCTGTCAGTCACACCAATTGCTTACCAGTCATGATAGGCGATGCTGGGACCTTGCATACCCTCATATGTTAGCCCCCTTTGGCCTATGTGGTTAATGATAATTTTTTCATTAATTCTCCCTTATTCCTAAAATATAGCTATTCTTGCTTGGCAATCATTTTAGAAAACAAAGGGGAGGGGGAAGGAAAAAAACAAAAAAAGGAAACACTCCTTTGTAGAAACCATCAAGTTCCTCAGACACCGCAGGTCCACAGCAGAACGGTGTATGTGACAGAGTCATGTAATTCAGAGAAAGCGACAAAGGCATCAAGAGAAGAGGCTCCAGGATGGCTCCTCTGGCAGGTTTTAGTGAAACAGCAGCTGGGTCCTGGCAATAAAACACAGTGGAACCTGTTGATAAAATATGCTGACAAGTGCTTTCAATCTGTTCAAAGATATGGTCATTCAACAAGCATACGTTTCAAAGCACTTAAAGATGCTTAACAGGAGGATGTACTGCTCTGAAAGATTACATTTATGAGTCAACAGTCATAGCTCTATTAATGAATATTATCTTTCATTTAGGATTTAAGAAACGTAACCTGAGGAACATTATTTCCGTGTCTGTAAATTTTGCTAAAAACTTTTTTTTTTTAAATGACTTCTTCAGGCCTTTTTTAAGTAAAAGGTAAAAATTTCAGGAGCTTGATACCATTTGACTTGAATGTGAAGGTCTGGACATTTTAGGAGTTTTATTGTGAAAAATGACCAAAACAAAGGTACCTCCCAGAGCTAAAGACTGCGACACAAATATACTATGGAAGGAGCATGACTCAGCACCTAAGTCACAGGTTAGATGCTGAGATTTAACACTTAATTCTGATTTTTTTTTTCTGGGTGCTAGCTTTATTTCTTATCGGCAAACTATATAACATCACATTAATTATCCAGGTGAAAAGTAAAAATGGAGCAAATAAGTCAAAACAGAAAATAATTTCCCATTATATTTACTTTTTACATTAAAAATAGCTTAAACTTTACATTAGACATGTTGAATGTACTTACTATGTTCGAGTATCATGACAGCTCTCAAATACATGATGAAATTGCATACAAAGCATGTCAAAAAGTGGCTTTTTCTTTCTGCTATCCTGTTCAACCCACCCTGCAACAGCATCACCTGACCAAGTGCCACTGACAAGGAGGAAGCTGCCTTCTCCTGTGTTGGTTCAAAAGCCCCCAAGTTGAAAAAATTAGTTTTAAACTGAGAAAAGATTTTGAACTTTTTACCTTTCATGGTCTAGTCAGAATGAAATGGCGATAAAAGAATTAAAGTCAGGGTCTCAACGAGACAGCTAACTCCCATGTTCACTGCAGCCACGACGTGGGAACAGCTTAAATGCCCACAGAAAGATGAATGGCTTTAAAAAAATGTGATAAATGCATACAATGTAATATTAATTAGTCTTAAAAAAAAAAAAAGAAAGAAAGAAATACCGCCATTTGTAACAACATGAATGGACCTGGAAGGCCTGCTGAATGAAACAGTCCACACAAGGAAAGACAAATACTGTGTGGTCTCACTATATGTGGAGTATGAAACTGTTAAACTCATAGAAGCAGAGAGGAGAATGGTGCCAGGGACTTGGGTTGGGGGGGATGGGGAGGCGATGGTCAAAGGACACAGAGTTACAGTTACAGAAAGTAAATTGTGAAGGTCTACTTACTGTACAGCATGGTGCACAGCTACGATGCTGTTCTGTATACTTAAATTTTCTAAGAGGGTAGGTCTTATGTTGTATTCTTACCCCCCCACACACACACACAAATAATAATAATGAAGGAAGTGGGAGGAAGCTTTGGGAGGCGATGGGTATGTCTACGACCTTGATGGTGGCGACAGTTTTATGGGTGTACACTTACTCCCAGGCTCATCAAGTTGTGTGTATTAAATATGTACAGCTCTTTACATGTCAGTCATACCTGAAGTTAATTAAGTGCTTTTGTTAAGAATGAACTGGTGATGATACCAGCAAAATACTTTTAGCAGAGAATATGCTAACACCATTAAAATGTTCATAACAATTTCTACAGATGAACGTGTACATCTCTGTCTCCTCAGTTTTCAGTTTCCCCATTTAAAAAGTGAAAAAGACAACAAGGTTAAAAAAAACCCTACTCATGAGCTAATTGCTGACAGTGACCATGGGTACTGTCATTCAGATGTCAGCAGAATGCCCCGAAACGTTAACTATTCTACTCCACTGCCACAACATTCATTTTTCCATAAAAACTGAAATGCAGCAGCATGATATTTATCATTAAGCTTCCTGGATGCAACAGTGGTATTCACAGCTCCTGCAAATGTCACTATTGGCTGCCGAGAACTGGAGCTGAGGAACCCATTTGTGGATCCAGGAATTATCCAGGGAGCATTTAACTATTTTAACATTGTAAACTGACTTAATATACACTACTGTCGCTCCAGTGTGTATCACATGGAGACGTACAGAGTCAACCAGAGAGAGACTGCTAACTCCAGCTCCTGTCCTCTAGTGGACTGTAGATGGAAAGTGGTACGCTACCCTGAAGGAACAAAGGTTATAGAGAGTGGGTTTGGTTTCTTTGTTAAATCTTATCCTTTATTGTTCATTCACTTGAATAAATATATCTGTATGATACCAACTGCTGAGCCTAAAGCAGAAGCAGCCAGAATAAACGAGATGGAGCCACTTCAGGGAAGGAGCTCTCAGGGAAGCGCAGAGGCAGACATTTCAGTAAGCAAGCACAGTTTAACGAGCTAAACGCTGTAACTGAATCATCGTTTTGAGTGTATTGGAAATAGGGAGCATGGAGCTAGGCATTAGGAAATGAAGTAAAGCTTCACTGAAGATGGGGCTTTGTCACTCACAGAATCAGAATATTCAGGACCAATATGATAACGTCAGCAAAGGAAAGAAAATCCTACACAAGAGGAACAGTGTGTGAGAAGAGCCTGGTGCTGAGTTTTGACGCTGTTTTACTTCCCTTTGTGTTTGCTCAAAAGAGAACGAACAGAAGAAGCAACAGAGCCAAGAGACGGGAACCACAAGAGCTAAATTAAGTTTAGAAAGGGAGAAACTTAGGAAAGACTAAAGGGCACGTCTGAGGTTGCCTTGGGCTACTTCGTTCAGCAACCTGGCCTCGTGCAGAAATAGCGGGTGGACAGGTGGGGAGACGGCTTATGACAGAGACAGAATAATTAAGGCACGAAGTCCAACAGAACGAGCTGATCCACAGACTTTCCCCTGATTTGTAGATGCTTCAAGCTGAGCGGTTCTGCAAAACACTTGGTAAATAACAAAGACTCCAGAAATACAAAAGGATATTCATAGAATACGAATCTCAAATATCAAATTGTAGAAAAGACTATAAGGAACATACGTGGATCTCTCAAACATGCATACTCTAAAATTACATAACTCCAGTGTAATTATTTCTGATGGAAACTGAATTCTCTTGGTCCCACTTTGACATTTTGAACATTTTTAGATTTTCACCAAGACTCTAGTGATTTAGTGACAAAAGCCCTAATTCTACAGAACACACAGCCTCAATTCTCGGCTGTATCCCGGAGCTGCCTTGCGTCACCTGTCTAACCTCCAGGGTCTGAGATCAACCACGTGTAAGCTGGGGGCAAACCTCAGTGCAGCCTCCTACTGCAGCTCAAGATGGGCCGCTGGAGTTCAATAAATATTGATTGATGGTAATAGAGACAGCATCACTCTTTTTAGAGATGTTGTCACTCTGCCTGCAGGAAATCACTGAGTGTCTGTGCTATTCAGGACAGTTTCCATGGCAGCAGAAATTAAACCCCAGCAAAGTGGAAGCTGCACAAAATTCATGGGCCAACATCACTCAGAACCTTGCATCACCCATGGCTTTTCGTACTGTCTGGGTGCAGAGGACAGACTGAGAATTGTCAATACGCCGGCACTGTTAGCAGTAAAGTTCTGGTGGCCGTGCCCTGGCTCTCGGGGGATTATAATCTTTCAAAGCTAAGTTATGCATTCTTGGAGTGGTGGAAAGTGAGACACGCAGTCCCTTCTCAGGTTTTTGCCTCAGTCCAAGGGGGAGAAGGTTTCTGGACTTGCTGAGGCTGTACTGGAGAGAGCACGTCCAGACTCTCCCTACACTGGCTCGCAGCTTCCCGGGTTAGAGCGGCCAAGCTTTTGGGCAGAATTTGACATATTCATTGGGCTACATTATTCACAGTTGCATACCACTCTCTTAAAGGCATCTCTCCCTCAGTTTCTTCCTGAACTTTGCCTCTACCATCACGGACACTGCGCTGGTACCACGTGGTGCCCTCCTCACTCCTGGAATTGGTGGCCCTGAATCAGCTCTGAAGAGGCCCAGTTTCCTCTCTTCTCTTCACATCCTCCTAAGAATGTGAGGACTAAGACAAATCTATTCCAAGTTTCACTTCATCTTTAAATCTGAACCAAGACTTTTTTCACTCAGCTTTTGCCAATACTTTCCACCTGTATATGAACTTACATTAATAAAACGAGCAGTTCATGATTCTTGTGCGTGTACATTACAGAAGTCCAGAGTGGAAGGGGAGAGTGTAATGGCTATGATTTTAGCATTCTAAAATTAACATTATCAATCCAATATCTGACAGTAGTAACAGCAGCTAACACGCCAGGTATCCCTTTCAGGGTTTTACACGTGCTACCTGATCCACTCCTCTGAACAATTGCTAGTATCATATCCATCCCATATACACGGACAGGGAGGCACAGAAAAGTCCCGTAACCTGTCCAAGATCCACAACAAGTAAGTGTTTGAGTCAGGAGTACAGATGCAGGCAGGACTCAGGAGGTCTGAGTTTTCAAACACGATACGACTGTGCACTCTTTGAAAGCTCCCTCATGAGTAAACTCAAATATACCACGATGGTGAAACTGATTTTAAAAATCGGAGTATATGCCAACATTTCAAACTTGCGAACTGCTACAGTCAGGCAAGTGGAAAGGCTGAGTAAAGACCTTACAATAAAGGTTGAAGACATTTGAAAAAATACCCCTAAGAAGCATGCAGGAGTCTGGGGAGGATTAAAAAGGTGAGCGCTGTACTTTCAAATGCTGTTTACCTTTGAAAAAGTAATGGGTTTCATGAAGGTTCTCTGAACCTTTGGGGTGATGTTATGAAATAAGCTTGAAACTTCTGCCACAGTTTCTTGCTTTTGTAAATTATTAAAATAATGTACCTCAATAGTAACATCCACAGTTGGTTTACTAGAGAAGACATTTTCACCCCTAAAATCCATTGTAATTAGCATATGGAGACATGTGAATTCTACATTTCTGGGGAACATTAACAGGTATAACAACATTTCAAAACCTTAAAATTCTCTTTGACCCAGGAATCCCACTTCTGAGTGTCTACCCTAAGGAAACAGAGATGTGTAAATTATTTAAATACAAAAGTGAGTATCGTGCCGGTCATATCCAAAATACTGAATAATTGGAAACTAGAGAAATCTCCAACAAGAGGAACGTGGTGAAAACAATCTAGGTATTGCATACATGTAATAGAAGACCCTGCAACCGTTAAACCAAGACTGGAAAGAATGTTCAATAACATCACACACTTAGGTTTAAAAAATGCAGACAAAACACAGTGCATACAACATGATCTCAACTTTTAAAACGCCAATTTGTTTAAAAATAAGAAACACATAAAACAAAAAGTCAGTAATACTCTAGGTTGAGTCTTACGAGATATTTTTATTCTTCCCTAATGTTTATCTCAATTCTATAAACTGTCTTCAAGAACACTTATTTTCCTTGACGTAAATAAAAATGAATATAATTTGGGAATGAGTTGCCTTTAAACATAATATTACAATATATTTCAAAGCGAAAAAAAAAAGCAATTGCAAAATTGGTCATATCCTGTTTGCTATTGTAGGCTATTCATAAACTGATATAAACTGAAAGTACTGTGCATTAAAATTGTGTGAGTTGTTATGGACACGCTGCTTAAAAAAAAATAAGGCAAGAGTAATAGCCAATAGCAGCCAACAGACAAAGACTTTCAGTCAATAATAATCTTGAAATATTCTGCAGCAGAAGTCAATTCACTGAATAATAGTCTTTAAAAGTGGAGGGATACACCCTGGACTAAAACTCAACCTTTAGGAAAAGAAAAGAACAAGAGAGAAAAAAGAAAGGAGACGCTGATATGGAAAAGGGTAACGATATTCTCTTCCTTCTAACCTGTGAGGCAATGTTATTGATTATCACGAATAAGGATGTCATAAAACTTCCCTTAATTCTACCCATTGAATCAAATGAGTTGTTTTTTTTTTTTCCCAAAAGTTGCATCTGCAAAAAATATCCTCTGTGAATAAATACAAGGGACATTGAGTATTAATAGGTAAAATTTCCATTTTCAGTAATCTGGAGTGCAGAAGTCCACACGTCACCTTTTACTTACATACATATGTATAAGCAATGCTAGAGAAATGTTTGTAAATAAGTCTTTTTTAATGCATTTGTGAGCTGAAAAAAAGTAATGAACTTAAACTAAAAGCAAGTCTATAATAATGGTGGGGACACAAAATTAAGTGGAAGAGTAGAGTCATGCCCACTTGAAGCCATTTGTTGAACCAGAGAAAGTCACTTTTAGTTTTCTTCTCGTCTGTGGGTCTTGAAAGTATAGGAGACAAAACAGACAGCCTCTGCTTTAACAGACACACCTCTTCCCTACTGGCTCCCCTCCCCCACAAAGCCAGCAGCACACAGGGGTGTGTGCAAGCCTGCAGGGGAGGCGGGAGGAATGCAACCCCCGCCCCAACCAGGGAAACGCAAGTCTGGGTGTTGATCACAGAGTGAAAACATCTTCCCTGACATTCAAGTCTTCATTAGGGCTCAAATGGTTTTGCAGCCAAACTTCAAATTTATTTGGATTTTTTAAAAAATCTCAGGCCAGGAATTAAGTTAAAGTGGCCTCCAAGGACATACGAGGTTCCAATCTAGTGACACTGCTCACTCTGGGAAATGTGGACTGGAGAGAGAATTCCTAGATGCGATCCCTTTGTACTATTTGAATTTTGAAACATCTGTATTATAACATAAAAATTAAGCAGTCATAGACTGAGAATGTCTCTATGTTCCTGGTTAAGGATTGCTCATAGAATATTCCCAGAATCTGTGGATTTGTAAAGATTGATTCTTTAGAAAATATCACACAAACTAGAGTATAAAATAAAGATGTTCTATAAACTAAATGCTCCCTATTTTGTTAAATAATCAGACAACACCTCTCCTGAGGACCTCACCTATTATTCTGAACCTGTGTGGCTGTTTTATAATATATAGTGATATGACCATTTTTTTCTCATGTTATTTTTAACTTCTTTGGTCTGAAAGATACCTTGGAATCAGAACTGCCTCTAAAAATTAGAAATGAAAGACCTAACACTTCAGTGGCCCATGCATTTGTTTTCTTGTTTTTAAAGAGCTTATTAGTTTCAGAAACAAAGCAAAGGAAAACAAAGAAACCTAAGGATGGAAAAGAAACATTCAGGCACAAAAGTGCTTAAGATTTCTGCTTGCCAGAAGGATGTTGATACCATTGCTCCAACTTTAAAATAAAATCCAACAAAGGATGCCTTATAATAATGAACTTAATTTCAAGCTAACTGTAATGGCTTTACACATGTGTGCGCGCGCACACACACAAATACATTTGATTCACAGAAAGTGCCAGAATATGTGTAAGACAGAGGAGAACACTTGGGACTCTACACATACTGAGTGAGGGGTCTTGGGGGAGTCAGGACATATGAAGCAAAGGATCTAAAAACCAGAACTCCTGAGCAAAAAGCTGGTTGCACATTTCTAATGCGAATTTATCCGTCCTCACCGTGGGGAAGAGAGTTCAGGTTGCTATCTGGAATTGAAAGACACGTGCAGTTATCAGAGAGACTCAGAAACACTTTCCTGGTGGACACTGGCTCAGAAAGTGGCCACGTGTGACGGCCCAGCTCCAGGGACAGTCCCCGCCCCACATCCGAGCTGGAAACGAACTACGTGGACAGAAGCAGGGAGAAGAGGCCTGCTCACAGAGAACACGTGCATATTAACTGAAATAGGATCCTCTTCAAATTGTACTCTTGTCAATTACCATATTTCTCGAAGCAAAACTGAAAACTAGGCGTAAGCAGAAAAAGACAGTTAACACTAATGGGATGCTTACTGCTTACCAGCTACTATATTGGACACATTTATTGTGTTATCACCTTAATTTAATAACACACTTATGTCAGATTTGTACTCTTATTCCCATTTTGTATTCGAGGCAAAATGAGATACAGTAAACTGCTTAGGATTTTTTTAAAGCTATAAATAGAAATGTGGAGTTTTGGTGCATTTGTCTTCGACTGTACATGAAGAGCACTGCACCAAACCCGAGCCCCACCACTCACCGCACACACCGCGGTCCGAGCCTACGTGTGATCAGTTACATCCTATCCTCCAACAAGGCTGTGTTCTTAGTTCCCACTTTCACAGAGAAGAAAAACAATGCTTAAGAGATTAAGTGATAACCAATGGCACAGAATTTCAACAGCTGCAGCCAGGAAGGAAATCCGTACCCGTGCAACTTCAAACTCTATGTATTCATCACTGCCCTCTCCTTCCTCTGTATTTACAATTCTTGCCTGGAAACTTCTACTCGCTCTGGGACTTGCCAGATTATTAGCACTGACCCCTTGACGTTCTGGGCTAACTAAACAGAATTATAAAATCTACGACATCGCATTGACCTCAGGATTTTAGCACCATGATAGGACTTAGAACAGCCTGTCTGATAATAATTCCGGGGACCAACCTGTAGTTTAAGACAGTTAGGGATTATTGCCTGTTGTCATAAGGGAGGACACTCTTAGAAAAACCTGGAATCCCTCTCTCCAAAGAATCATATAGAGTTAATTAAAGAATTTGGGCATCGGGTAAGGAAGTGAGAGTGTAGGCAGTTTTATTAAGCAATGTTTGTCTCAAAGTAAAGCAGATCTGTGTGTAAGGAGGCTAATACCAGTCCTGGGCTGCAAAGTAGATTCAGGGCTGTTTCCTTGGGAGATACAGTGTTAAGATAAACACAGAATGCTGTGCCTGGAAATCCCTTCTCTGGAATCTGCAACACTGCTTCTATGCATGGGAGACTCAGCTGATTCACAGAAAAGTAGGCTGTTCCATTCTTAGTGAAATAGTATCAAACAGCAAAGTGTCTCAGGGTCTACAGTTTTACTTTTCACAAAACTAAGTCCTTTCCTTCTGCTAAAACACAAACGAAGTTTTTACAGGTTTACAGGGTTGAGTGTGCAACTTCTCAAGCCTAATGCAAAAAATGCATGTCTATCAAGACTCCATAAGTCTCAGCTCTTCTCCCCAGCACCTTACTGGCTTAACACCATTCCCATGGCCCCAGTGGCTGAGGTCCCATGAGCAGCAAGGAGCCACGCTGAAGGTGCCAGGCAGGGCAGAGGAGCTAGGGCAGGAGAGAGTCCCTGGGGATGACGCTGAAGGAGGCGGGAGGCTCCCTGCAAGGTGGGCGTGTGTGGACTGGGAATGGATCCTGTGTAGCTTCAGGTAAGCGAACAAGGCAGAAAATACTGAAAAAGGATAAAATTTTCCACACTCAAAAGCAGAAAAACTGACAGGGAAAGTAACAGGAGTCCAGCAGTCTCTGGGAGGGAAAATGAGAGTAAGGGCGGCGATGGCTCGTGCCTCGGACCACCTTTCAGCAGCGTTTCAGCAAGAGTTTAAGAGGTAGGATGTTGGAGAAAGAGACTCAGACACAGAAAACAAACTAATGGTTACGGAAGGGGAAGGGATGGGGAGGGATAAACAAGGAATTTGGGATTAACAGATACATGCTATTATATATAAAATAGATCAACAACAAGGTCCTACTGTACAGCCCAAGGAACGACACTCAGTATCGCATAACAACCTATAATGGAAAAGCAGCTGAAAAGAATATATATATATATATATATATATATATATATATATATATATATATGTGTGTTTGTGTATAACTGAATCACTTGGCTGTATACCTGAAACATTGTAAATCAACTACACTTCAGTTAAAAAATTTTTTTGGAAGAAGTAAGATGGGCAGGGAGGGTATAGCTCAATGGTGGAGTGTGTGCCTAGCATGCACAAGGTCCTGGGTTCAGTCCCCTGGACTTCCATTAAAAAAATAAATAAATAAACCTAATTACCTACCCCCTCCAAAAATAAAAGTTAAAAAATTTTTTTAAAACGAAGACGTTGGAGATGTAACCAAAGGCAACAGTTTTATGTAAGAGAAGAGAAAGCTAAAGTAACGAAATTTAGTTATTAGAGAAGATTACACCACTCATCATTTCCTCAGTTACAAATGGAAACTCAAGAGTTGTGCCCTGGAATGGCAGATACTGCTAGATGACTCTTAGCGCTGGCTCTCCACTCACCCCTTCTCACCTGTAATAGAGCCTTCGATTCCAGCTGGGCATGTGGCTGTATTAATAAATACTACATTTCCCACCCTCCCTTGAAGCTAGATGTGTTCATGGGCTAATACATGGACAATAAGAGGCAAGCAGAGGTGGAGTGTAGAGTTCTAGAAAATGCCCCTGATTACCATTTTTTCCCTAATTCTTTTGCAAGTGATGGCTGGAACCTGAGCTACATCCTGGACCACGAGGTAGAAGCCACATGCCAAGGAAGGCAGGTCAGCAACCTAGACAGGGCCCTGATGATTTCATGAAGCCATCATATCAGAGCTAGACTGCCAACCTCCAACATCACTCATGAGAGAAGTAAGCATCTGACTTAATCCACTGTCATCTGTGGCTCTCAGTCGCTCACTACCACACACAATCCTAGATGACACATTTGTCCTTCGCTTCAACAGCAAAGTCCTAGGGCTGGACAATGGCTGTGCTGTATCGTGCCCCCAACTAATGTGAAATGCCACAAAACTGTATCACTTACAGAGGCAAGTTGAGATTAAAACATAATAAATAATATTCTTGGGCAAAAACATGTCACTGTATTTGAAACACATAAAGATTGAATAAAACTCTTACCAGGCTGATTTTTTAAACTGGAGGCCACGAAGCATAGTGCTCAAGAGTTCACAGTCTGGAAACTGAATCCTCTCTCTGCCGCTCACTGTGTAAATGTGGCCAAATTACTCTGCTTCTCTTTGCCTCAGTTTCCACATCTGTTAAAATGAGAAGCATTATAGAACCCATTCTCCAAGGCTGCTGTGGAGAGCAAACGAGTTAGTATTTGTGCAGTGCTCAGACTACTGCCTGGCAAATAGTAAACTGTATCAACCAGCCTACCTAACTGAAAACCATTCCATTTCCATCAACAGCTACATTTAAGGTCGGATAACAGAATGCACTTGTTGAGGGGGACACAGAGTAGGAGACAGCACTGAATGTTACTGCAGAAAGTAGCAGAAAGAGAATTTATCACCCACGAGCCCTCCTTCCCCCGGATCATTCTAAATGTGTAGGAGAACTGGCATAATTCAGTGTTAGGGTTTGCAAATGTCACTACAACTGTCAATGAAATGGAAAACTCTGTAATATATTTAAAGAAATAACCTGAAGTATCTTTTTTTCCCCCATGAATTTAGTTGCCTCCCAATGCTGACTGCTCTAGTTAAATAATGAATAACTCTTAGTAACTATCTGATAGAATTTTTCCATCTATTTTTTTGATATACAATTGGGTCATAAAATAAGTCTGGAAGTAACAGACTAAATTTTTTACAAAGGTCATTATGCATTATTTTTTAATTTCCTGCAAGAGGAAAAATTACAATTTTCTATGAATTTTTCACAGAAAGTTCAGAATGTTACAGATATGGAAACTTTTAAACGGTCCTTGTAGACTGTAGACTTCTGTATAAACCAAACAGAGACATGAGAACCTCTCTTCAGTAACATGAACAGGTTCAAACACTGTAACTGTCAGAACCACAGTCAAGGATGCTCCTTGTCCTTCATCTTCCCTTATTGTCAGGTTTTGGTTTTTTCCTTGATATGTTATCTCAGTCTTTACACGGAGTGAAAGTATGCCAGCCAGTTCAAATCTCTGTCACCACTCAGTATACGGAAGATAAATTTATAAAGAGTGAGCTTGGAAGGTCTGGCTGGGAAAATACAAAAGCTCAAGGAGGAATCACGCAGATGAGCAGCTGGCCTTCCTTCTCATAGAATCGCAGTTCATAAACTTCTCTCTATGAGGCTTTTGCACCACACTGGGAGGCTCCCAAATATAACTCCATTACAGAACCATCTGAAGAAGCTAAAAAACATCCACAGAAGAAAATGTATGATGTTCAGTATTTGTCAAAACATTTCACCTCTGCGGCCACTGACCCCGTAGTGACAGGACTAAGATGGTTGACATCAGAAACACAGCTCGTGCTCACTGGAGAAAACTGAAGGGGAATTTTGAAATAAATCTTTAAGAGTGGAAGACATATTTTTAAAAGTATTTTTTGGATATTTAAAATATACTAAAATAATTTCCCACCATTAGCTGCCTTAAGAAATCTAAGGTTTTGGTTTTCTTTTTCCTTAGTCCACAGGTCTTCACAGTCAACAACGTTTATTATGACCCCCTTGTACTTGGAACTTAACTGGGCATCTTGTATTTTATTTTTGCTCAGAGGTTTATTCTGCCAAATTCTAACCATTCCAAGTCTACAAACACAGACTGGGCAGGCGAGATTACTGGAAAGATTTAATACTGTGCTGGTTACCTTAGTAATGAATATAGGGACAATTACCTGAGGGAGTTTGTTTAAAAATCAATATAGAAATGACCAGAGCGTACCTAAAATTATTTTTTCTCCCTGTTTGTTTTGAAATTTTCATTGGGTGAGATTTTATTTTTAAACTCTGCTTCCATCTGTTCTAGTCAGAGTTCTGCTTAAGTTACTTTGGTAACTGAAGGATCCCAGAATCTCGCAGACTCAACACCCGGGCTGAAGAAGCAAGTTTGAAAATGGACCCAGAGCAGTGGAAGTCCAGTAACTGAAACTGCAGTTGAGATCATGTCATCAGATGAGGCTGGTGCAAATGCCACTTCCTCTACCACTGGCAGGGCCGCTACTAAGGACACTTGGAGGCGCGGCTTGATAATGGGCGAGGCCGTGCCTGCGTGGGGGCCAAGGGCACACGGGAACTCTCGCGCCGTCTCCTCTACACTGCTGGAAAGCCATTACCACTCTGAAAAGTAAAGTTATTAGAAAAAGAACAAAGTATGGAAAGGGAAGAAGAGTTTAACCGTAGGTGGAGAAACCGGCAGACATCATCCTAAACAAAGTGATCAAGTTACTTTTTAAAACTTTTTTACTGAGATACAGTTATATTAGTTTCAGGTGTACAACATAACAATTCGAAATATGTCTATATTGGAAAATGATCCCCACACTAAGTCTAGTGAACATCTATCACCACAAATAGTTATAATGTTTTTTCTTATGATGAGAACTTCTAAGATCTACTCTCTCAGCAACTTTCAAATATGCACAAGTATTATTAACTATAGTCACCAGGCTGAACATTTTACCCCCAGGACTGACATTTATAAATTATAAATATTTTTATCTTTTGACCACCTTCACCCATTTTGCTTACCATAACCGCTCTACCCCTGCCTCTGGCAATCACCAATCTGTTCTCTGTATCTATGAGTTCTGTTTGGTTTGGTTTCTTTTTTTGTTTAAGATTCCACATATCAGTGAGATCATATGGTACTTGTCTTTTCTCTTTTGTACTTATTTCATTTTGCATAATGCCCTCAGTGTTCAACCAGGTTGTCACAAATGGCAATAGTTTCCTTCTTTTTGTGGCCACTGTGTGTGTACACCACATCTTCATTTGTTCATCCATCGGTGGGCACTCAGGTTTGTTTCCAAGTCTCGACTATTGTCAATAATGCTGCAGTGAATGTGGGGGTGCAGTCATCTTTTCCAGTGTTTTTATTTCCTTCACATAAATACACAGAAAAGGAGTTGCTGGGTAACACAGGAGGCCTAGTTTTAATTCGTTGAGGAGCCTCCCCACTGTTCTCTGTAATGGCTGTGCCAGTTCACAGTCCTACCAATAGTGCACAAGGGGTCACTTTTCTCACATCCGGGCTAATACTTATTTCTTGATAATAGTCATTCTAACAGGTGTGATGTGATATCTCATTGTGGTTTTGACTTGCATTTCCCTGCGGATTAGTGATGGTGAGCACCTTTTCATGTACCTGCTGGCCATCTGTGAGTTCTTTGGAAAAGTATCTATTCAGATTCTCTGCTAATTTTTTTAATCAGATTTTTTGGGGGTTTTCTGCTGTTGAGCTGTATGGGTTCTTTACATATTTTGGGTATTAGGCCCTTTTCAGATATATGATTCGCAAATATTTTCTCCCATTTGGTACGTTGCTTTTTCATTTTGCTGATGGTTTTCAAGGTTTGATGTAGTCTCACTTATTCATTTTCGCTTTTGTTGCCTTTGCTTTTGGTGTCAATTCAAAAAAAAAAAAAATCATTGCGAAGACCCATGTCAAGGTGCTTATCACACCTATGCTTTCTTCTAGTTTTATAGTTTCAGGTCTTTATGTTTAAGTCTTTGCTCCATTTTGAGTTGACTTTTTGTGCATGGTGTAAGACAGTGGTCCAGTTTCATTCTTTTGTGTGTTGCTGTCTAGCTTTCCCAGCACCATTTACTGAAGAGACTGTTCTTTCCACACTGTACATAGTGGATATCTGTTTTGCTTGATCAGTCTCACTTTGCTTTTCCTCTGATAACAAAGGACTTTTTTTTTAAATCTGGAAATGCTCTTCTTCCACAAGGCAGGAATGTTAATCACATGCTGGTTTCCATGCCTTCTACAACCAGGCTGGGTCATCTGAGTGTCTCCAGAACCTTGAGATGAACTGATGGCCACACCCAGAACATAAGTCCTTTTATCAGGTACAAGCAGAATCTTGGAGAGAAGGAAGCTTTCCGAGATCATGGGTTGCCAGGAATCACATGGGCCAGGCAGTGCTTATGGGCTCATAATTTAGCTCACAATCTGAGATTTAGACACATAAGCTCAGTTCACAGGTGAGAAGATGAGGACTCAGAGACCAACAGCTTCCTCAAGTTCAATCAGGAAGTAAGCAGAACCGTCGGAGCTTTCAGAAGATAACATTAACTTCTAATTATTAAGAAAAATGACACAAGATTCTTTTTTTTTGATTGAAGTATAGTTGACTTATAATATTATATTGGTTTCAGGGGTACAGCACAGTGACTTGATATTTTTATAGATAACATATAAACAAAATTCTTTTTTTTTCACTCCTTTAACCCACAGCTCAACTTCCAAAGATCTTACGCTTAATGCCTTATCATAGAAAAAATAAAGCATCAGCTATTTCCCAGGCATTTGATCTTATTCAGACTCACTTTTCTAGAGTCTAGGAAAAACTTGTGAGAAGAGAATAAAATAACCCCCAATTATTACATATAATTTTGAGTAAGCTCAAGAATGCATGCCTGGGATTTAAAGAGTGCCTCTGTGTCAAGCACAGTGTCTCACACTTTCCGAAGGAAAGCAGATGTCTTCCTTTCGAGCCTGTGGGAGATCTTCCTTGCACAGTCCTGTTACTACTGCCACGCGCGCTGTCACAGCGCATGTCAGCGGCAGAGCAGCCACCTAAGCAGCACCTGCCCGTGAATGTGAGCAACAAGACTGGAAAATCCCTCTCCCGCTTTTGCCTTGATTTATTCTGCCAACCGGTTCTGTGTCCACACTCCAGGCCGGGCTGATACGTGAAAACGCACAACTTATGCAGCACACGTCAGGGGTACACCAGCCCCCAGATAAGCCGAGAATTCAGATTCTTTGCCCAGGCCAACAATGTTAGCCATGAAAACAAAGCTGTCTCCAGCAGCCCACCTGTTATTAAAATGTATGTGACAGACTCGCGCTGATCTGCCACCTGTCAGTGAATCATTTGGCAGGAAATTTTCTCCAACGTTATAATGTAATTTTCACGTACGCCCACAACACCTATGGTAAAAGCAAAACAAAGATCTGTATTAAGAACTAATATGTGCCAGAAATAGTCATTAAAAATGTTCCAATGGATTTAATCCTGCCAGATATCCTATAAATTCCCTCCCTTTTCAAATAAACTATTCAGAGAGGTTAATAAGCTGACCAAGGTCACAAACTAGCAAGGGAAAGGGGTGGGAATCAGACCCAAGCCTTACAACCCAGGGCAAAACTCTCTGTGCTCCCACTACTTCTTAGAGGTTTAGATGTACGCCCTAACGCATCTTTGTTGTTACTGTTGTTTTTGCACAAAAGAAGTTTAAAAAATACGCAGGTTCTATAGGACTACAAAATTTACAGGCACACTAAACACATTAGACCTTACACCTTCTTCACCTCCAGTTAATTCCATGCACTAGTATCTTACACACTGGCCCGATTGGTGGCTGCCCGATCTCTGAGCCCTCCTGGGAGCCCGGTGACAAAGAACACACCGAGTTACAGAATAGGTCATTCAGTGTTTGGAAATTCTCAGACATAAGAAAGTTTCTAAAATTTACATTGAGCAGAAAGGTCCCTGTGTTAAACATCTCTCTCTCCTAGTCTCAAGTCAGACTGAATAGAGTATTTATTTCCCATCACGACACTTTCAGAATCAGAAGACAGTGCTGATTCCTCCCAAAGTCTGCCTCTGGGTGGGATCAACACTGCATCTTTAAATGGCTCCCCCACCCCCTGACACAGTTTCCAGTCCCACTTCTCTGGTACCCATAAAAGAACATAATATGCCAGCTGTGGACTGACTAATACAACAGGGTAAGGGAGGAAATTTCTCACAAATTGTTCTAGACACTATATTTCTGTTTATATAGGCTAAAATTAAATTTGTTATTTTTCTACATGTCAATCATGCCACATTGTTGACTCATAATGAGTTTAGACTCAATTAAAACACTTGATCTCATATAAATAGCTAATAAGTCAAAGTGGTACATGACAATTAATATTTAAACTAAGATTTAGGAGTTAATTATCTATATATTGTTAGTTTCAGGATTAACTGAGCAGTTTTTAAAGATTATAATTCTTTAAAATCATAATCCTTAATAATAACTAAGAGATATCTGTTAATATGTCTACAATTTCTCAGGCATTACAGGTCTTATTGAATGAATGATTACAACTGCCCCATGAACTAGATATTATTATTCCCTTTTTACATACATGGAAAGCTAGAGTCAGCCAGATTAAAGTCCCACAAAGCAGGACATGTTGCAATGAGGTTTAAATTCAGGTGTGTTTGATTCTAAAATCTCAGTTCTTTCCAGTAATGGACCGCTTTATGTCACTCTACAAATGTGACACGTTGTCTTCTGTAATCCTTTAATGATGAAAACGCAAAACCATAAAATCTGAATAAAATGCAAGTAAAGACCCCCTACAAGGCTTAAAAAAAGTAGAAATCAAAATCTTCACAGGATGGAGAAGTGAAACATCTATGAACCCACTTAGCGTCGTTACTTCATCCAGCTTCGTATTTCTTACCTGCAAGGATATCACAAGTCTTGGCCAAATGCTTTACAGACTCTCACCTCTCTCTGCTTCTGTCGTAGCTCTATGAAACCATTAACCTTACTAAAAGAGTAAGTGTCAGCAGGTGTTATTCTGATTTATTTTAATAAATTCATGTTGTAGTCTAATTATTGTTATTTCCACGTTTAAATATTTAGAAACATGTATTTAATAACCTGCTCTAAAACTTTGCTATCTCAATATTAAGAACATTGTTTATATCTCCAGAATGCAATTATTTCTTTCCCGCCCTCTTTCCTTCCTTCCTTACATAAAAGTCACATTAAGTACCTGCTGTATACTAGACAGTATGCTTGGTGCTGGAAAAACATACACAGAAACAAATCAGGGTTTAACATATTAGTGCAAGAAAGACATGTTAACACGTCAGTATAGCAAATTAGCATTCACTGTAATAAAAATACGTACAAAGCATTGTGGCAACACAAGAGAAGAAGTGCATAATGTGGTATGGGGCCGATGACATTTACATTTAAGCAAGTCTTTGAAAATAAGGAAATGCTCTCCAGGTGGACACACCAGGGGAAGGACAACTCAGACAGAGGCAACAACAAATGGAAGATAACAGAAGCCACAATCAGTGGGCTGTCAGCTGAAGACGAGACATCACAGCCAATGACATATTTTGAAGGATCTTGTGATGCGTGGTAAATATCTGGTACTTTATCATGGGTCATAAGAAGCCATTGGAAGATTTTAATAGATCATATTTATCTTCTGGAAAGATAACTCTGGTAGCCATGTGGAGGACAGATTGGAGGGAGGTGAATCTAGAGTTAAGAGGGCCAATTAGAAGGTTATTGTACTAGATCAGGTGAGAAATAATAACAATCTAGTTTAAGAAACTGGCAGGAGACTTGTAAACCTTTGTGCCATGGGTGTCATGGTTAAGAGAATGGGCCCAGGAGCAAACTTACTAGCCACACAACCTTGGATAAACTAACATTTTTCTGTCTCACTGTGCTCATCTGGAAATGGAGTTAATAGTGATACAATGCATATTACGCCAGATAGTTCTCAAAAGAGATCTTAACCATCTATATTATTAATACTATTATTAGGAAGAAGAATCAGTTTTGAGGCTCAGATGCAAGATGATGAACTCACATACTGAATTTGAAATTTACGGAATATTCTCCCTGGGGCTCCCGAGAATTCTGGATACATTGGAGTCTCAAGAAGGCACAGTGTTATGTATCTGTGGCTCTCAAAACCATCAAGGTAGAAGAGACAATCCAGGAAGGATCAGGAGGAAGACAAGGTTAAGGCTGGCACTTGGAGGAACACTTTCTCTCAGAGGCAGATGCAAGAAGAACCTGCAAGGAGATTTAACCAGAGGAGTGGGGAAAGAAACTGGAAAGAACGCTCCGTAAGTCTAAGGAGCAGAAAGGTTGAAGAACAGAGGATAGCTCAACAGGACCAAAGGTGAACAAGAGGACAGATAAAATGAACACAGGCAGGGATGGTATTGGCAGAATGATGCTGGCAGAATGTGCTGTGTTAAAGAATCAGTGGGATGAACGAACTGAAGAAAGTGCACATCAGTGATGCTTTTAGGAAGCACGGCTCTGGAAAGAATAGTGGCTGGAGGCAGTACTTCTACAACAGAAAATGGGAAGAAGACAGTGAAGGAGAATTTAAACCCTGAGGAAAAGAAGGTAATTTTAAGTTGTACAGGAGATTAGAGGAATGAGGATTCAAGGCACAAGTGCAGACTATAGCTTAATAGGAAGAAAGGTAAATGCTTTCACTGAGAAGTAAGGAAAAGACAGAAAGATAAATAATACTGCAATCCAGTAACATGGGTAGACCCTGTTTCCTCCGTGAAGTAAAAGGCACAGTCACCCCCTGAGAGTAAGAAGAATGGGAACAGTTTGGGAACCACATGAAGGGTTGTTATACATTAGCAGTTGTCCCTGTAGGAAAAAGAGAGAAAATGAAATAAAAATTTCTAAAAGATCACCATGCTGCACTGAGGACCAGATCAAGGTTGAAGACCGTAATCTGTACACACATCTGTACTGTTATGTCATTTTCTTCAGTAATGGCTGCCTACCAGAGTGTAGCAATGTGTACTAAGCATTTTAACCTCATTTTTCTCCCTAGATGCCTAGAAATGTGCCTTGCACATGGTTGTTCATTTTATTTAATTTATGGTATTAAGCAGATGATTCTACAGCCTTCATGCTTGGATGTTTAGTTTCAAAGAGAGAATCTAGTACAATTTGTTTCTCTAAATCCTGGCTGTTAGATATTCCTTAAACACCCCACGAGAGAATGATGCAGATGCATGAAAATGAAAGTGAATCTCAAATTCCTTAAATGTTATTCTTACAGCATAAACGATTACTGAAATGTATTCTCTGGTAGATTTGCTGTGCCATCTGGAATGGCTTCCGGCATTCGGAGTTACACTCCTGTTCCCAAGTCATGGTGGTTTCAGCCAACTAGAGACAAGGCCATCTGGAAATCAATAATTAGCACCTTTTTTGTATTACTTCTGCTCAATATTTGCTTTTAGGTCACTAGCTGGTTTAAAGATTCTATATTTTAGTAGGTATTGACTTTTTGTAGGCATTTTTGCATATTTCTATGTATTTCTACTACCACCCCTGGCAATGTTCTATTTCTAATAGTGTTCTCATTACAACTAGCTTTGCTGAGTCTGTTCCTTTTATTTTCGATTCATGTTCATGCACGTAGCTAAGAGGCTAAATGTAATTGGGAGCCTCTATTTTTCTCATTCTGGATATATTACATTTTTTTTCCATCAGAGATGAGAAATTAACTGTTTTTGTCTCCATAAGAAAGTTTTCGCCAAGTCAATTTTATATTAACTGGGTGTTTTCTTTTTGTCTTTTACAACTGTAAAATATAGCCTGAAATCCTTCTGTGATCCTAAAGGAAACAAAGTCAAAATAGGATTATTTATACCTGCAGAGAATAGGCTTAGAAGATAACCTGTAATGACTGTTTCACATGCAGTAGGTGCTCAATATATATGAATGAGTGGCTAAAAGCTTTATCACAAAATAATATATAATTATCAAATGATTAAATATTTATGGTACTTTTCATAAGAAAAATAAAATTATAGTTGTAGTAAAAATTTATCTACAATTTAATATTTAAGCCTATACTTTCAACTCATCTGTATTGTCCAGTTGTTAATTCAAACTTTTTTTAATGATTACTCTGACTTTTACAGAGTAAGAGAACACATAAATATAAGTGTTTCATTCATTAAGTAGATAAGGCACATCTTTCAAAATAAGGCTTTCTAATTCATCTCTTCTGAAGTGTTAATTAGTTCATCTTGGCTATCTTTTCCCCTTGATACAAAGATTCGAAAAAATTCCTGTCAAAAAACGATGCCCTGTAATGATCGTCCTGGTGTTCCTTAAGGCTAAGATATTATCTGATAGAGGCTTGAATCAGATCCAGACTCATTGCCACCACAGACAGTGCTAAATAAATACTTAATGATTGCTATGAATTATGTTAAAAAAATAATATCCAACTGAGTAAACCTGAGGATCTAATTGGCTTTATTCAATGATTCATGAGTAGGGTAGCATCCCACGCAACAAACAGAAAGGAGTTCCAAAGAACTATGCAAAACGTGAGAGCTTCACCGCAGAAGTGGGCAGCGAAAAGGAAAGAGCAGATTACTCTTCTTCCTCTGGGTGATTGAAGGGGTCTATGAGGCAATCTAGAGATTACCTCACTACCACTGACCAGGAAATTCCAGACTGACTGGCTTAAGATTACATTCCTGGGAGAAGTTGAAACTGAAATTAGGTTGGGTAGTAAGTGTTGGTTTGCTGATATGGAGCTTGGCATAGGTGATTCCATTTTGGGCCTGTTGTCTCTTTTTTAATGATTATATTTCTAGTATCAGCTCTGCCAACAACTACCAGTGTGACCTTGACAGACAAAGAAAGGAAATTTTCAAAAAGGTCTATTCAATAGGAAGATAAACATTTATGTATATCTACACATGCAGCATCAAACTGCATAGAGCAAAAATTTTAAAAGAGGTAAAGATAAATCCCCCAAAATACAAAAGAATTTTGGCACATATTTCTCAGTAACTGATATAATGAGCAGGCCAAAATATCAAAAAAGATGTAGAACATTTAAAGATATTTCAACATTAAATAATTTATACATAAAATACAGAATTTAACAACTGCACAACATATTACTATCAAGCACACATGGAACATTTGCAAAACTTGTTATAAACTAAACCAAAAATCAAGTATCAATAAATTTCAAAGGAGTGAAATAAAACATATCTCTGTCAGTGGATCTGAGCTAAAAATAGAAAGGAAACTAGAAAACCCACAAATGTATGAAAATTATGTAGCATATTCAAAATAACCCATAGGTCAAAGAAGAAATCAAAATGAAACTTAACATGTTTGAACTTCAGGAAAACTAATATATAGCAAGTCAAAATGTGTGGGATGCAGCTAAAGTTGTCTTTAGAGAAAAATTGATAATATTGAATAAGAAAAACTGAAAATAACCATCTGAAGATTAATTTCGAGGAGCTAGAAAGAGAACAGAGAGTTCTATTCAAAGAAAGTTATGAAGGAAAATAATAAAAAGAACATAAATCAATAAATTGGAAATCAAAAAATGAGTCAAGAGAGCCAATAGTTGGCTTCTTAATAAACTGGTCACAAGGATGATCAAGGGGAAAATTAAGGCACAAATATTAATCACCAAAAATTTTAAAAGAAAATATCACTAAAGACTGGACAGATATTTTAAAAAGTATGTAATATATAAAATTATGAGGGAAAAAGTCAATTTGAAAATTTAGATAAAATACCAAAAATTCCTAGCAAAAGATATTTTAACACCTTCATTGTGGTATGGTTCCTGGATAGTAATCAACGCGTATTTCAAATGCACAATTGGATGCATTTTAATAGATACACACACCACTGAAACCACTACCACAGTCCAGGCAGCTAGCATTTCCATCACTCCCCAAAAGGTGCAATTTTAACTGGCACCAGGTAAAAATAGCAGAGCATTTTATCTAATAAAGATACTGAATCTGTAATCAATTTTTATAAAATAAAACTTCAGGTCTAGATACTGGTAAAATCTTCCAAACATTTGAGAGAGAAAAAACACAATCTAACACAAGATCTCCTGCACTGTATAACAAGAGAAGATACCTTCCAGCTCATATTATGAAACCACTATTACCTAGATGCCAAAATCTAACAAGGACATCCCAAGAAAGGAAAAGCACACGCCAAATTCTCTCATTAACATGGTATCAAAAATCTCTAAATAAGATATTAGCAGTATGTTCCATACAATGTTTCCACACAAAAATGAAATTATGCTTTTAACAATGTTTTCCTGGTAACTACTTTCTCTCTTTCTGAAATTCCAGTTTGGTTCAGATGAGTTTAAGAATATCCCACCAGACAAGAAAATTTGCAGAGTTCTGTGCTTTGTTTTGTTCAAGAGGGGTGGGTGTGACTAAGGTCCTGAAAGGGGAAAAGGAGTTTCCACTTTTGGCAAAACTGTCAGGAAACACCTTCTACCAGAACACATTCTCGCCTCTCCTGAGCAGTGAATCATCTGCTCCTTTTGGAAGAGCTGCTTTAGAGATCTTAGATTTTCCCTTTTTGTGAACATTTGTGATAATTTTTGAAATCTCAGATATTTATGATAAATGCATACAGAAATTCCACTTGATTCCCCAAGATTTGACTGTATCATCTCTTAAGGGATATGAAGCAAATACACATATTTATTTATCACAGGGAAACAGTACACTGCATTCTGATAATGTACTTCATCCTTCACAATTTATCTACTTGGAAGCCTCTGTTGGGGAAAATTACATAAACAAGGTTATCTGTGAAGAATATAAACTCAAAGAAATATTAAACTTTTCTATAGAGATGAGATGTTGTGATGGATACCTTCTAAGGGATCCTTCTGGATAAACTGACGTGACTTTGTTATCAGAAGTGATTTCCACTTAGGAGGATACACGCTTTGGCCTGATGACATGTCGCATATGAATCACCATTCCACTTCCTGCAGGAAAAAAATGCCAAATTTCTTGTTTAGCTTAGAAGAATACGAACTTAACTTACTGCTAAATCTTTAAGAACAAAAGGAGTTTTCTATCGCAAGTTTTATTGTCAAAGATAGCCATTCTCCTTTTCCTTCTATTTTTTATGCACTTCGTGTTCAAGGCTGACAGTTTATCAAGGGGCTGGATTGCCCCTAGGGTACCTGGAACCCCTGGTAAAAATCTTTCTTGGGACCCCTGTCGACATGAATAATTTGAGTCACCCTGAATCAAGAGGCCAGCACCATCCTGGTCACCCAGTCTCATATGCCCCCGGAAACAAATACCAACTTGCCTAGCAGGAGAGAGACATCTGCCTGGCAGCCCTCCTAGAAATGGGGAGACCAGAATAATGCCACAGGTGCAAAGCTAAGAGCTGCTCTGGGTATCTGGTGGACCCCACGCCAGGGATAGACGGTGGGAGAGAAGGAAAGAGCCACAGGGACTAGGAGCCTCCATGGATCTGGACCAGGTTCAGGGAGCCCCTCTTAAACAGTGCTGCCACCCAGCAGTTTCCAGGCACACAGAGTGGACTTACAACAATTTCCAAATGTTATATGAAAATGATGATGTATTTGATATGTCATAAATGTACATAACATATGATGTATCAATGAGAATATTTAAAATAGAAACTATAAGAGAAATCTACAGAAATATTATATAAAAGGAAACTATTACTTTATATTTGTCAGAAGAGATGGAATAACCAAAATATAAGGATCTTGAGACAAAATAATGATATATATCAACCTATGTATACTGATAATAAAAAATAACTTCTTTTGACCTGGTCACACAAATACATGGACAAACTTCAAAAAGTATAATAATACATAAGATATTCTCTGACAACAGAACAATAAACTATAAGCTATCAAAAAGGAGTGGGAAGATAAAGGAAGGACCAATTTAATTACTTAAAGGGGTAAACTTTTATTATTAAAATATCTTGAGTAAAATAGAATAGCAAAATAAAAATTACAGAATAATTTTAAAATATTGGTAACAACACAGTTATATTAAAACCCCTAGAAGTTTCAGAAGATCCTACTGGAAAGACCTTACTTTTTTTTTTCAAATAACGGCTATAAGCCCTGGACATTATAGAAGGATAGCTACCTCATTAGGCATCCCATAGCATAGTTACACGAGTCATGGACAACTCTGGCAAGGCGTACAAAAGCAAAGGAGAGAAATTGCATGTTGTGCATTCACAACTTTTTTTTTCTCAGGTAAGTGGGCTAGTGAGGGCATTAGTGGAAAAATACGGTCATCCCTGATTGGGGTTCCTGAAGAATAAAATCCCGGAAGACATGGGCATTCGAGAAAGAGTAATCCCTCGAGGGAAAGGGCTAGATGGTCGTCACCAAGTTTGACTGACCTAAATCTATGACTGACTTCACAATAATGGATGTCCACCAGCCAATCACCAGTCAGACCAGAGCTGCTATTGGAAAATCAGAGTTTACAGTTTAAGTCTCATTTATATAAAATGATAAAACAAATGAAATAGCATTCATCACAGAAAAATATTAGAATCCAATGCCCTCATAACTTCTGTCATAAGATCCAATATGCAATTCAAAACTATTTGACAGCCGACACATCAGTAAAATGATATACAGAAAATAAAAATCAATGGTAACAACTCTGAGTGAACCATATATTGGAATTAACAAAACAGAACAGCTACTATAACCATTACCAAAGATGTTCAAGAACAAAAACAAGAAACCAGCCTTGTGATGAAGCAAAAGGTACAAAATATTTTCAGTTAAATAGAAATCATTTTTAAAAGACCAAATGGAAACCCTAGAAATGAAAAATAAAATGTTTGAAATAAAATACTCACTGGAGAGACTTAACAGCAGATTAAAGATAGCAGAGGTAAGAGTACATGAATCTAAAGATAGATTAATAGAAATAGCTAATATGCAGAACAGAGAAAAAAGTGAGCCTGAGAGACCCATTATAGATAATATCAAAGCATCTAACATAAATAATTGGAGTGCAAGCATAAGAAAAGATAGAATGGACCAAAAAAATATATAAATATATTTGAAAAAACAATGGCCAAAGTTTCCTAATTTTGATACACACGTATATAAATTTAAGATACTTAGTGAACACCAAGCAGGAAAAACATGTAAAGGACCATGTGAAGACACATTATATTCTATCTAATCACAGCTCAAAATACACAGCAAAAGAGAAACGAGGAATTTGGTCAGATCATTTTGAATTTCCTTCCAGAGGAAGTGGTCAGAACCCACAATTTGATCAACATCTCTCCTTAATTCTATCTTGGCCGATTTATCTGTTCTCTTTTCTGTCTTTCTTTTGATTTTTTGTTTTGTTTTTTTGGTTCAGTGTTGGAATCAGAAAATGTAGATGAGAACAAATGTAATTTTCTAAATTAGAAATTTTGCACATTGAGGTAAAAGCATAACAAAAAACATCACATTTGATTATAAAAAAAGGAAAAGGTGGTTATCACCAAGAGTCAGATGAAACAGCCAAGTCCTTGCATAGCATTTTAAACAATCTCTTAAGTAGAAATGTTACAGGTAGAGTGGCAGATCTAAGAAAAAGGTCAGTAGACCCATAGTTTTCACTCCATTTCCCAGGTCATTATCTCAAGCTTCTTGCAAATTAAACTTTAACATGCCTCTCTGTGATAGAAATCCAGCTGTCTTTATTTAGCAAAGATAGAGGCAGCAAAAATTGATTTTTTTTACTATGGCATATTATAACAAATCGTGGTCCATTATACTTTATGAAACCTGCTTTATAGAAACCTCTACCAGAAATTTAAATGTTTCTAGTCATATGTAAATTCCTTCTCTCAATATTATCCTCAGGGAAAAATAAATGCCAGTCACAATGACATCCATAAAAAATGTCTCCTGCTCATTTGTATAAAAGATCAGCCCGAGATTTCCGGAAGATGGCGGAGTAGAAGGATGCTCGCAGGTCACCCTCTCCCACAGATACACCAAGACTCACAACTACAGACCCACTCAGCCAACCAGAGCACCTGTGGAACTCCGACAGAACATCGCCCTCTTCGAAAGATATAGACGCCAAAAATCTGGTAGGAGAAAAGGAAAAAAGAAAGAACAAAAGGCAAAGCAGCTCCGGACGGGTCCCGCGGGGAGGGAGCGGCAGGGGAGGACTGACGCTCGCTCGCTGGGTCTCCCCTCTCCAACTGAGAGGCCAGCGGGACGGAGGGGGAGCCTCCTAGGCTCGGATCTGTACAGAGCAGCCCTTGACTAACAGAACTAAGTTAAACGGACACAGAGCGTCCCCCTGACACCCAGCCTGAGACGCGGGCCGGCAGCGGCGGGCAGGGCCAGGCTGCACAAGCCGGGCGGAGGACGGGGGTGGCTGCACGGAGGCAGCTCCGGGGGAACGCAAGGGGCTGCTCGCCGAGGCTGTGGGTGCACAGGGCAGAACAACCTGGGCCCTCCATAAAACAGCAAGGTTGATGTGCTCTCCGGGAAAGGGTGCACACCCCCATCTCTGAAATCCCGCGGAAAGTTTTTGGGGGAAGAGAGGCGGGGCTCAGGCACAGCCGCCATATCCCCCGGCGCTGAGCACCCAGGCGGGGGCGGGGGCGAAACCGAAACCCCCATCCGCACCGAAGGGCTTAGCAGCCTCAAAGGCCAGACTGAGACTGGCCTGCAGCCCGGGGCAGATAGGATCCTCCATCCTGGTCCCTCAGAGAACTTGCTCCACAAAGACAAACAAGGAGCTGGGTTCTGGCTTGGAGCAGGGACAAGGCTGTCCCTCTGTCTTCCCTGAGACCACCCGCGGAGCGCCAACCAGGGCTGAGCGCCGACCAGGGCGGAGGCGCAGCCGCAAAGAGAGCAGAGCTACCGGCCGCGCAGGTAGAGCGAGAGCGGCCCCCCGCCTTTCGGGCAGGAACACAGCCCCTGACCGAGGTGCTGGGAGGGGGCACGACCCGCCCTCCTACCCGGCCAGTCTGCAACATCTGACTGCGGCATCCGGAGGGGCAGCGACCCGCCCGCCCACAGCAGAGAGCTGCACCTGACCCAGTGTTAGGAGGAGGCGCGATCTGCTTGCCGACAGGTGCTGGGAGCAGCACAGAAGAGGGCGCCAACGGAAGGCCTCTGAAAACAGCAAGCTGAGCTTCCAAAACAGGACGAAGACAGACTTCACATTAAAAGCACACAGACTCCAGGAGAACACCGACAAACCCCACCCCCCCTTTTTTTAAATCTGTTTTTACCTGTTCTATTTTCTATTACTCTCTTAATTTTTACTTCTTAATTCATTTCTATTTCTCTTGGGTTTTGATGTCCTGCTATTGATTAGACACAGGTTTCAAATACATCTATTCATCTCCCCCCCTTTTTTGTAAAGGTTTTAAAAGGACATCTCAACCCGATTAATACTCTGCCTCAACTCGCTCTTCTATTACTCATTATACACTGTTTTTAAACCCTCTTTCTCTCTTCTTTTAAAATTCTTTCTCTCTCTTATTTTTTTTTCTCTTTTTTCCTAAGTTCTATTCCTAAATAGGCATTAGATAGATAAAATCCTTAAGGACCAAAATAAACAACTGATACTCCATAAACCACAGTGCCAGAGAGGTATGAGCAAGATGAAGAAGCAGAAAAACCTTTCCCAATTAAAAGAACAAGAGAAATCCCCTGAAAGAAAGATCAACGAAATAGACATCGATAGCCTACTAGATCAAGATTTCAAAAAAGGAGTGATCATATTGCTGAAGGAATTAAAAGAGATAGTGTTTAGAGATATAAAATATGTCAAAAATGAAATTGAAGCTATAAAGAAGAGCCAAGTAGAATGGGTAAACTCATTGACAGAGATGAGGAATGATCTAATAGCTGTGCAAAGCCGACTAGATAATGCAGAGGAACGAATTAGTGATCTAGAAGACAGGGCAATAGAAAGCACCCATTCAGAAGAACTACAAGAGAAGCAAATAAAAAATAATGAAAATAGCATAAGGGACCTATGGGATAATATAAAGCGTCCCAATCTTCGCATAATAGGGGTCCCAGAAGGAGAAGAAAGATCAAAGGGGATTGAAAAGGTTTTTGAAGAAATCATGACTGAAAACTTCCCAAACTTAAAGAAGGAATCAGATATCCAAGTACAGGAAGCTCGGAGGGTCCCAAACAGGAAGAACCCAAACAGACCCACACCAAGACATCATAATCAAGATGGCCAGAGCCAAGGATAAAGAAATGATTCTAAAGGCAGCAAGAGAAAAGCAAAGAGTAAGTTACAAGGGAACCCCCATAAGGCTCTCAGCTGATTTCTCTACACAAACACTACAGGCCAGAAGGGAGTGGCAAGATATATTCAAAGCCCTGAATGAAAAAAAGATGCAGCCTAGGATCCTTTATCCAGCAAGGCTATCCTTGAGGATAGAAGGAGAAATAAAGAGTTTCACAGACAAAAAAAAAAGCTGCAGGAGTTTAGCAACACTAAACCCATGCTAAAAGAAATACTGAAAGGGCTATTCTAAATAGAAAAGCAGCAGGATGCTACAGAAATGAGAAACACACAACTGGAAAGGTGATAACTCATGAATTACAAATAAAGTAAACATGAAATTATAAAAGAAGACATACAAATCACTGAGAGTGGGAGAGGGAGGCAGGGAAATATAGAATATTTTTTTCTTTTTTAAATTTTTTTTAACAGTAGGATGGGTTTGAGATCATGTTACTATCAGTTTAATAAAAACAGTTATAGTAATGGGTTGACAGATTTACAAAAAAGGGTAACCACAAGCCAAAAATGTACAAAGGAGTCACAAAAATTAAATAAAATCCATGATAATACAAAGGAAAATTACCAAACCACAAAAGGAAGAAGAAAGGAACAAAGAGGATATACCAATTCAACTGCAAAGATAAGTTCAAAATGGCAATAAACACACATCTATCATTAATTACTGTAAATGTTAATGGACTAAATGCTCCAGTCAAAAGACACAGAGTGGCAGACTGGATAATAAAGCAAGAACCTTCAATATGCTGCATACAAGAGACCCACTTTAGGGAGAAGGACACATATAGATTGAGAGTGAAAGGATGGAAAAGGATATTCCATGCAAATGGAAAAGCCAAAAAAGCAGGTGTTGCAGTACTGATTTCAGACAAAATAGACTTTAAAACAAAGGCCATAAAGAAAGATAAAGAAGGACATTTTATAATGACATTTTATAAGGAGTGATACAAGATGAGGATATTACACTCGTTAATATATATGCACCCAATATAGGAGCACCTAAGTACATACAAGAATTACTAACAGAGATAAAGGGGGATATTGATGGGAATACAATCGTAGTTGGAGATTTTAACACTGCATTAACATCACTAGACAGATCTTCCAGACAGAGAATAAACAAGGCAACAGAGAAATTAAATACTACAATAGAAAAACTAGATTTGGTGGATATTTTCAGAGCATTACACCCCCCAAAAATAGGATATACATTCTTTTCAAGTGCACGTGGAACATTTTCCAGGATCGATCATGTACTTGGGCACAAAAGAAACCTCAGCAATTTTAAGAAGATAGAAATTATCTCAAGCATCTTTACTGACCACAATGCCATGAAACTGGAAATCAACAACAGAGAAACAAAGGAGAAAAAAAGGAAAGCATGGAGATTAAACAATATGTTATTGAAAAAACAATGGATCAATGAGGAAATCAAAGCTGAAATTAAAAAATACCTAGAGACAAATGATAATGAAAGCACAACCACTCAAAACCTATGGGACACAGCAAAGGCAGTGCTAAGAGGGAAGTTTATAGCGATACAGGCCTTCCTCAAAAAAGAAGAACAATCTCAAATAAACAATTTAACCCACCACCTGAATGAATTAGAAAAAGAAGAACAAAAAGCCCCAAAAAGCAGCAGAAGGAAGGAAATAATAAAGATCAGAGGGGAATTAAATACAATAGAGATTAACAAGACCACAGAAAAAATCAACCAAACCAAAAGCTGGTTTTTTGAAAAAGTAAATAAAATCGACAAACCTCTGGCCAAACTCACAAAGAAGAAAAAAGAGAGAGCACAAATTAGCAAAATAAGAAAGGAAAATGGAGAAATTACAACAAACAAAATAGAAATACAGAATATCATACGAGAATATTATGAAAAAATTATGGAACCAAACTGGATAACCTAGAGGAGATGGACAAGTTTCTGGAAACATACTGTCCACCAAAACCGAATCAAGAAGAGTCTGAACAATTGAACAATCCGATCACTAGAAAGGAAACAGAAATAGCAATTAAAAACCTCCCTACAAATAAAAGTCCAGGACCGGACGGCTTCACCGGGGAATTCTACCAAACATACAAAGAAGAATTCATACCAGTCCTTCTCAAACTCTTCCAGACGATTGAAAAGGAGGGAATACTCCCAAACTCATTCTATGAAGCCACCATCACCCTGATACCAAAACCAGGCAAAGACACTACAAAAAAAGAGAATTATAGGCCAATATCACTGATGAACATAGACGCCAAAATCCTCACCAAAATTTTAGCAAATAGAATCCAACAACACACAAAAAAGATTATACATCATGACCAAGTGGGGTTCATCCCAGGGACACAAGGCTGGTTCAACATACGCAAATCAATCAGTGTAATACATCACATCAACAAGAGAAAGGACAAAAACCACATGATCATCTCAATCGATGCAGAAAAAGCATTTGATAAAATTCAACACCCATTTATGATAAAAACTCTCGCCGAAGTGGGTATAGAGGGAACATATCTCAACATAATAAAAGCTATATATGACAAACCTACAGCCAGCATAGTACTCAACGGTGAAAAACTCAAAAGCTTCCCACTAAAATCTGGGACAAGACAAGGATGCTCACTATCACCACTCCTATTCAACATAGTCCTGGAAGTCCTAGCCACAGCAGTCAGGCAAGAGAAAGAAAGAAAAGGGATCCAAATTGGAAAAGAAGAGGTAAAAGTGTCATTATATGCTGATGACATGTTACTATATATAGAAAACCCTAAAACATCCACACAAAAGCTACTAGAGCTGATTGAAGAATTCAGCAAGGTAGCAGGTTACAAAATTAACGTTCAAAAATCAGTTGCATTTCTTTACACTAACGATAAATCAACAGAAGAAGAAAGTAAAGAAACAATCCCCTTTAAAATAGCACCCAAAGTAATCAAATATCTGGGAATAAATCTAACCAAGGAGGTGAAAGAATTATACACAGAAAACTATAAACCATTGATGAAGGAAATTAAAGAAGACTTTAAAAAATGGAAAGATATTCCATGCTCTTGGATTGGAAGAATCAATATTGTTAAAATGGTCACACTGCCCAAGGCAATCTACAGATTTAATGCAATCCCTATCCAATTACCCAGGACATATTTCACAGAACTAGAACAAATCATATAAAATTCATATGGAACCATCAAAGACTTAGAATTGCCAAAGCATCACTGAAGAGAAAGAAAGAGGCTGGAGGAATAACTCTCCCAGACTTCAGACAATACTATAGAGCTACAGTCATCAAGACAGCATGGTATTGGTACCAAAACAGACATATAGACCAATGGGACAGAATAGAGAGCCCAGAAATGAACCCGCAAACTTTTGGTCAACTCATCTTTGACAAAGGAGGCAAGAATATAAATTGGAATAAAGACAGTCTCTTCAGCAAATGGTGTTGGGAAAACTGGACAGCAGCATGTAAAACAATGAAGCTAGAACACTCCCTTACACCATATACAAAAATCAACTCAAAATGGATTAAAGACTTAAACATAAGACAAGATACAATAAACCTCCTAGAGGAAAACATAGACAAAACATTATCTGACATACATCTCAAAAATTTTCTCCTAGAAGAAATAAAAGCAAGAATAAACAAATGGGACCTAATGAAACTTACAAGCTTCTGCACAGCAAAGGAAACCAGAAGTAAAACAAGAAGAAAACCTACGGAATGGGAGAACATTTTTGCAAGTGAAACCGACAAAGGCTTGATCTCCAGAATATATAAGCAGCTCATACGACTCAATAAGAAAAAAATACACAACCCAATCCAAAAATGGGCAGAAGACCTAAACAAGCAATTCTCCAAGGAAGACATACAAATGATCAAAAAGCACATGAAAAAATGCTCAATATCACTAATTATCAGAGAAATGCAAATCAAAACTACAATGAGGTATCACCTCACACCAGTCAGAATGGCCGTCATTCAAAAATCCACAAATGACAAATGCTGGAGAGGCTGTGGAGAAAGGGGAACCCTCCTACACTGCTGGTGGGAATGCAGTTTGGTGCAGCCACTATGGAAAACAGTGTGGAGATTCCTCAAAAGACTAGGAACAGACTTACCATATGACCCAGGAATCCCACTCCTGGGCTTGTATCCAGAAGGAAATCTACTTCAGGATGACACCTGCACCCCAATGTTCATAGCAGCACTATTTACAATAGCCAAAACATGGAAACAGCCTAAATGTCCATCAACAGGTGACTGGATAAAGAAGAAGTGGTATATTTATACAATGGAATACTACTCAGCCATAAAAACCGACAACATAATGCCATTTGCAGCAACATGGATGCTCCTGGAGAATGTCATTCTAAGTGAAGTAAGCCAGAAAGAGAAAGAAAAATACCATATGAGATCGCTCATATGTGGAATCTAAAAAAACAAAAACAAAAACAAACAAACAAACAAAAACAAAGCGTAAATAAAGGACAGAAATAGACTCACAGACAGAGAATACAGACTTGTGGTTACCGGGGGGTGGAGGGTGGGAAGGGATAGCCTGGGATTTCAAAATTGTAGAATAGATAAACATGATTACACTGTATAGCACAGGGAAATACACACAAAATGTTATGATAACTCACAGAGAAAAAAATGTGACAATGAGTGTGTATATGTCCATGAATAACTGAAAAATTGTGCTGAACACTGGAATTTGACACAACATTGTAAAATGATTATAAATCAATAAAAAATGTTTAAAAAAAAAAAAAAGATCAGCCCTTGGTAGCTTCCATCGTAGAGGCAAGCTCAAGTAGTTCACTTTGACAGGCTCTGCCAATTGTAGTGGTAACATTTTCCAGTTTATTTTATTTGTTTGTGCTTAATAGATGTCACTTTTATTTTTTATTTGTACCTGTGGTCTGACATTTCCTATGTGTTCATTTCCAGAATTTCTGAACCATAGAGCAATTCAGGAGCTGATCCCAAGCAAGCTGCTGACCACAGCTGCCTATAATTAGTGATATTTCACATCAGCTGAATTCTATTAAAGCAAAACAAAAACAATTTTTTGTTGTTGAAATTCCTAGGTTGGTGTTAAATCAAGAAATTCTTAGGTTGGTATTAACCACTTCTGAAAATTCATTTTTTGACAGGTTCTTGACTCCAAGCTCTCTGTGGCAACACTTCAGGCAAAATGTGATGTTAGTGAAGCCCGTTTTGTGTTGGTCCCTACTTCCTGATTTTCTGTTTCTCTCATCTCGCGGTGCCTCCTGGCCTCACCTGCTCATCACCCCCAAACTCCCATTGTTCATGGATTCTAGCTCTGCCTCAGAAGGTTTAAAAGTTTTTTATTGTAGACATCTTTTGTATTTAATTGGAAATAATGAAGAAACTTTGTACAAATACATTTTGTGCAGTCTAACAGAGAGCAAAACCTTCAACCACCAATCCACCTCCAAATAGATAATTTCAGGTACCAAATTGACTGACATCTCTTAATTCCCCTGATATCACAGTCTGGCAGTGCAGCTGAGCTGGGGGTTATCCTGCCACAGTTTTGTGGGTGCCCATCAAAGACGTAAGTTTCCTGAGTCAGATATGAAGGAAATTTTATTATTTACATTTTAAAACTGCAAATTACAGTAGCAAGAGTATCATCCTTTTTTTTAACCAATTTTGCAAGCTCCAATTTCCACAGGGTACATGAGGAAGACTAGATGGCATCTACACACACAGTGGGTTGCACTGCAAGAAAGGAAACCAAATTTTTATAACAGTAAAAGGAAGACATTATCATTGACTTGACTACGTTAGACAGTAAGCATGCCTGCCCATTGCTCCAGAGGGAGAGGCACTGCCTCTAGCTTCTGAGGTTTTGAGCTAAACATCTTGAAAAAACCACCCAGAATTAAAGACAACTAGTGCTCAAAAAAATGGGTAGAAACAAGAGAGATCCATGGAGAATTATTTTCCAACAAATACTTGGTAGTTTTTATTTTATAAAACCTTTTTTAACTTGTGGCAAAATACCATCAAAATAAATCTGTAAAAATTTTGAACACAATCAGGTTTTAGGCTATTTTTTAAGTTATCAAAATGCATTGGATTTGAGACAAGAGTAGTTTGCTTGGCATACATGATGGGATTGTTTCCAAATAAAGAAGTTCCAAAGTTCTCTTGTTAAGTCCATCAAAGAGTCAGTGACTTCAGCTAAACAGGAGAAAACAGAAATGTCTGCTGGTGAGTCAACTCAGTGAAAGTTAATGGGAAAGTCCCACATCTAAGAGCTGCCATTGTTCTCAGAGGGAAGAGACCCCTCAAGTCACAGTAATGGGAGCTGGGGCCTGAAAGGCAGCAATACCAAACCCTAACTGGAATCAGGTATCCAATCTAAATTGGTCCTAAAATCATGGAACATACTTTCCTATAAAAATAATTAATGTTTGGGGTTTCAACTTTCCAAAAGAACAGGAAGCATATTATATATTTTCAGTAGTACACTCACGATGAAAGGCCCAAGTTAAAGGCTTTTTGTAAGAAAATATTCGTTTAGTATCTGTTTATTTTCAGTGTTATCTCTAAATGCAAGAAAATTAGTTTGCAATAAACAGGATAAGAAGAGAATCAACTAAATGGGCAACTACAGAGCCTTATTTTTCGAATATCTGAAAAGTAGTTGAGTTTTCCTATTTTATATAGAAGTGTGTCTTTAAAATGTGGAGCCTAATTAGCAAGCAATAAAACTGTCTTGCCAAGTGGTTCTAAAGGTCTAGCTCATTAATAACAAGAAGAATCAGCACCAAGCTAGAAGACACTGCTACTTTAAATGAATTACACATGATCTTATAATTTGGGGGTTTATAGCTTTAATTGAATGTTTGCACCACATACAATGTCACAGTCTTAAAGATTTCACTGAGCAATTCCATCTGAAACTTGACACATTATCCTGTCTTAACAAGGTTCATGTGTGTGTGTGTGTGTGTTCACCTAGATTTCCTTTTAAAAGAAAAAGATTAGGTTTTTAGACAGGCACAACAGAACATTATTTTCTGGTTTTAATTTTCTTACAGTGACATTAATTATTTTTTCCAAAGTTATTGAGCACCAGATATATATGAAATAGCATGTTTGTCACTGGCATACTAAGATAAATATGTCACAATCTTGCACTGGCAAAATTTACAAGCTAGTAATTGATTCAGATATGCAAACAGTATTTTCCTAAGAACAGCTTTTCCTAGCTTAATCTGCTTAATTCTGAAATACTTTTTCTTCAGATAATTTTAGTTTTTAGAGCTAAATGGGTCTTTAAAACTCATTTGGTATGATTCACATGTTACATATACACATATCCAACACTATCAATCATAATTATCAATTATAGTATCAACTGACAAATATATATCAATATATAATTGATCAAGTATGCATTAATTATATATATATATATATATATATATATATATATATATATATATATATGTATATAAATACACACACGTATATGTATTTAGCATCTCTTTGGGATATCTACATCTCTTGCACATCTGTCCAACAGGCTATAAATCAGAGGTTCTCATGACCTCCTCCCCCTTTCGATTAAATTAATTAGCTAAAGTAACTCACAGAACTCAGGGAAACATTTACTTACATTTACCAGTTTATAATAAAAGGATATGATCAAGGACACAGATGAACAACTGGACGAAAGACAAGGTATGTGGGGTGGGGTGTGGAACTTCCATGTCCTGTCAGAGCTCACCACTCTCCCCACATCTCCAGGAGTTCACCAACACAGAAGCTCCCTGAATCCTAATCTTTTGGGTTTTATGGAGTCTTTATTACATAGTCATGATTGATTGAATCATCAGCCATTGCCAATTGATTGAAACTCAGCCCCTCACCCGTCCCCAGAGGTTGCGTGGGGAGGATACTGAAAGTTCCAACTGTCTAACCACAGGGTTGGTAACCCTGGTAATCAGCCAGCAAGCATCCTAAGGGCTTTCCAAAAGTCACCTCATTAACAATATACGATACCTTTATGACTCTTATCACAGGAAATTACAAAGGTTCTCATGAAGCTTTTTACAGAGAATAACAAACCAATTCTTAATTTTACATTGAAATGCAAAGAACATAAAATAGCTAAATCAATTTTGAAAAAGAACAGAATTTGATCATGATTTCAAATTTTAATTTAAAACTATAGCAATCAATATTGTACAGTATTGCTATCAAGATAGGTATCTAAATCAAAAAAACATTCTAAGGAAATCAGAAACATACCCATATATATAAGGTTCATTGATTTTCAACAAAGTCATCCACACCTTTGGGCACTGGGAAATGATAGTCTTTGTACCACACAGTCCCTGAATAACTAATGATCCACATAGTAAAAAAAAAAAAAAAAAAATTAACCTTGATCCTTAGCTTACCCCACACATGAAAATTAAATCACAATGGATTACAGACCTAAACATAAAAGCTAAAACTCCAAAATATTTAGACAAATATCTAGAAGAGTCCTTCAGTCTTGGAGTAGGCGAAGATTTCTTAGCTACGTAACAAAAAGCAAAACCTTCAAAATAATTGATAACATGAACTGAATCTAAATTTTTAAAAATCTGCTTTTCAAAAGTACATTTTAAAAGATGTGAATGTCCTGTGTATGCTGATATATTCTGCACTCACTATTAGATTAACACAAAACAAGCATGGAATAAATAAAATTACTGAAGCCAAAAGTCAATTCTATAAAAAGACCAATAAAATTGACAAATCTCCGGCAAGTCATGAGAGAGAAAGAAGAGGCAGAACAATAAAAGATTATTAAGAAATAAGAGGAGTTTAACTCAGATATCACATTAAAAACATCAGGGAAGAATTTTATGGACTTTCTTTTACTATACAGTTGAAAACCTAGATAAAATGGAAACAGTCCTAAAATATATATAACTTCAAAAATTACTGATATTATGAAAGAGAAAACCTGAATAATTCCAGTCTTACACAAACTATCCCAGTGCAGAGGAAAAAAATAAAACACTCTCTGTATTATCTTTGAGTCTATAAAATCTTCAATATCAAAATCAGGTAAACACATTTAAGAGAAAGAAAAGTTGCTTGCCAATCTCACTCACAAACATAGATGAAAAATCCTAAACAACTGTAAATTAGCAACCGAATACAACAAAGTGGCCTCTTCTATTCCCTCGAAGTAAAATTGTTCTTTGACCTCCAGGACCTTGGTGCTTTCTTAATTTTCTAGGTTATCAACTTCCACTTGGCTTTGATTGTTTCTCTCCTTACCTTGGACCCTATAGCTAACCATCTCACTTATGGTATCACTAACACCGCCCATTCCATAGCTCCTTGTATTTTCCACCAAATCCATCTTACAAAATATTTCATCCAATGGTCCATTCTCTTCACTCTTGATACATATTATTAAAGAAAAAGGCACAGCTGTGCTTAAAATAGCTGCATTATAAACATAATTTGTAACCTCATCTGCCCTTTTATTGGTATTTTCAGTCATTTTAATTAACTCCTTCCTCTCTCCTCAAAGAAATTTCATAATTTTTCTTAAGACTTCACACTTATCCGTATCAGTGCCTCTCCAGTTTGTCCCACCCATGAAACAAGCGGGCCTACCTCCTGCTTCATAAAGACAAAGAATGTAAGACATAAATTCTCTCATTTTCACTTCCCTATACATTCAAACATAGATATTTTTATCCAACCCATTTTTCTTTCTCTCTAGGATCGTGAGTCATTCTTTTCATACTGGAACATTCTACCTACTGCCATGCTTCACTGGGACATTCATTTCCATGGGATTCAGTGGGATATCCATTTTTATCAGCTTTCTACTTTCTTCACTGCCTGGCAATCACAGCAGATCTAAAAAAAAAAATAATTAGACTTTGTGGTCTATATTTCAAATACTCTTATCAATATCTCATATTATGTTGACACATCATTCATTCTTTTACTGCCCTATAAATTCCACCCATGGAACACAGCTATTTGTCCTTGTCTTCTCCATACTTGCTTCAGTTCCCTGAGTATTTTCAATAAAATTAAGTAACCAGGATATACAAATATATATAATTTTAAATAAAATCATAATTTTATTATCTTTTCCTCTGAAAAATATATTAACCTCTGGCAAAGCTATCACACAGCTCTCTTTCAGATGACTAGATAAGACGAAACTCCACATTGATTTGAGACATCTGAGCCTTTCCTGACTACCAAACTCCCCTTTTTTCTTCACATACTGGTTCAATCCTTTCTTATCCCTCTGGATGGTGATATCTGTCTCAATCTTGCTATGATTATACAATTTCTTCTAATAAACTTTGCAATTGCCAAGGGGGCAAAATCGTTATTATCAGAATTCAATCTCATGGCAGCTCCTCACTGTCTATGTCACATAGACAGGAGGATTCACCCTGTCCTTGGCCTTGTTAATGTGGTTTGTCCACAGACCGTTTCATCATCTCCCAACTACAAAGATGTGAAAATACCTCACCTCTCAATGTACTGATGAGAACTGGGGAATGTCAGAGACTTAACACCCAGATGGACATAGTCATTAATGATTATACTCCTTATGAATGAATCCAGTCACTTTGGAAGCAAATTAGAAGGGGTTAACTCTCACTCGAGCCCTGGGCTAGCTCTGAGGATTATCTGATTGGTAAACAATATGCCCAAACCCTTTCTCTTCTACTCTCAGCAGGACCATGTGCACAAGAAGAACAGACTTCAGGAATGTGAGGGACACTTATACCACTCAGAGCTCCCCACTGCTGCCCAAGTATCTTGAGACAGAATTTCACTTGTTCATCCATTATTCTTCAGTGCTAACTGTCCTTACCAACTGTGACTCCTAGGGTTTTTGAAGAAACTTGGCTTTGTTTAGTAACTCATGGCTATTAATAAGAAATTATAGTGCATTCTTGTTATTCACTGTAGTCATGTCCTATAAAGTCACCACAAGTACTGAATTAGCAAATATTCAGCCATCACTCCTAGATGAGATACAGGGTTAGGTTCCTACAAGCTTCTGGTCACATTTTCATAAACCAATCAACACATAACCTTACTTTATATATTTCTGCTTAGAGACACTTTATTTAATATATCGTTGATTCATTGACATTGAACTCACAGACAACACTATAATTCACACCTGAATGAAGCTTATCAAATCCAAGTATTTTCTCCATCAGGCACATCACAGCCTTCTTGCACTTAGGAACACTAGACAGCACTTCAGCAATTAGCTTGGGAGCCAGTTTAACACCAAAATCACCAACAAAAGCACCAAAATGTGAAACCCATGGCACCAAATAGACAACAAAAAAGACGCTTTTTACAGTATGAGAACTGAAACATGAAGGCAGAGCATTGCCTTGCTGGAATTGTGAATCTGGCAACTCAGATTTTTCACCACTCTGTGCATGTTCACAACCAACCATGAAAATGCTACAGTACTGATTTTGAGTTACAAATAAATTTTAGCACGTAGATGAATGCTCAAATATGAAACTTGTGAAAATTTCCCACAAATAATGAGGGTAGACTGTATATATGGATTTGCTGCAAGATGTGGTCTGCAGATGTCCTCTGTTGGGCCTAATAATATTATCTACTATATGCTAAAAATAGATGGCATTCTTTATTTATTTAATTTTTTTTTATATTTAAGTATCTTTATATATTTAAAAATTGGGGGATTTAATATTTTTAAAATGCTGGATTTTAGCTGTTTTTTACAATTTGAAGGATATGGCAACAATTAGGCCCTAGCTCCAGTATGGCAGCAATAATCCACTAGACCCAGATAGTGGCTGAACCCTTCAGAGGGGCAGGGCCTGTGCTTTCTAGTTCCACGTTTTCAAGCAGCTGCCTGCTACGTTAACTGATACTGACCAATGCTGGCATTGAGTTTGATATCCCTGCTTGAAAACACTAGTGCGGTCTTGTTTTTCTCCACTAGCAAACAACCCATACCAGTAATTCCAAATCATGTTTGCCTTAGAATCTCCCAAAAGTTGTCAGTTCCTGAGGATTCATGTGCTGATGGGTGAGCAAATAAAACTCTTCAACTCAACCACCGCCCTTTACTCTGTGTTTACAAAGACTTAATTTCCTTAGAAAAGTGTCTAAGATTATTGGGTAAAAAATATTTTTCAATTTACAACTTTACAAGTAAGCCTCTTAGGCTCCCTTAATTTAGTGAGTTGATACAATTCTGAATAAATTTAGTTCTGCCTCTAGTACAATGAAGTCATGAAGAAAAGATTCGTCCAATACTATAATTCTAATCCCAGAGAATCCATGCCCCTTCTATTGACTTGAGTTATTTCAAAACCTAAGTACACCTCTTATTAACACCCAGTCCCTTGCAGTGTAATTCCAACATTTGAGTGGCCATTGCAAAAGTGTGCTTTGAGCTCAGTTTCTACAGTAATGATTTTATTCAAAACATCACTTTTGAGTCTTTGTCTTATGTCTAAAATTCAAAATGGTGTTCCCTAAAATGTACGTCAGTTAGAGCTAAGTCTAAAGCGGTCAATCTGAGCACAGCAAAACATTCAAAAGAAACACAAGTTCAACACAAGAAACCTTAAAAATAATTTAGATATTTGTATTTTTTAGGAGGAAGCATCATGAAGAAAAGCTTTCTTAAAATCCTCTTTAGATGTATCTCTGTCTTACTAGAGATTCAGACAAAGCACTGCTAGTAAATACTGCTATCTTCTTTCATCAAGCTCTCTTTTCAATGCTACGAAGCTCTTTTGTTTACATAATTCCTTTTACAAGTAGTAGGCAAGAACTACTTCACAGTCCCTCCATCCAATATACAACATCACTTTGAGCCTTGCTCCTCTGAGTCATGTCACACTAATTTGAAATATAAAAAGTGCACTCTGGTTGAATGCCTATCTGTTTCTTCCACTATATTGGGAGTTATTTTAAGGCAGAGACTATGTCTTTGGTACCCCCTTGTATCCCTTGGGACAAGCTGATGGCAGGTACTCAACGTATGTTAAAACTGAATGTCCGTTTACACCAGGTCATTGTCAATGGAATACATATATATGTTCAGCACAGAGATTTTCAACACTTACATGTTGCTTCAATTTATTAGGTAATGGCATAGAATATTTAGAATAAGTAGTGCCAACTTGAAGACTTGTATTGAAGAGGCTTAAAACTTTTGCTGCCCAGGCAGTTAATCTTGATGATTAGTGGAATTTTATTTTTAGATCATGAAAAAATATAGGCAGTTGCTTTAACAGTTATTAATGGCAGCTGTCAGGTGTACAACCACTGACTGGAATTGAGTAAGACTGACCATAAAAAAGCATCTGTGTTCTGAACACAAACGGAAGAAGAAAGGTCCTGTAATTGTTTATAAGCTCACCAAAGAGAGTCTGCTAATTAAATAGTAGAGTGTTTACCTGCAACAGCCATTATGGGAAACTAATGAACTTGTTCAAAGGATGCAAACAAGTTATCACCTGCTCTATCAGTCGATAATACTGGAAAGAAGCAATTTCCATCACTGTAGGGACCCACAAGTTAATTCAGAAGCCACCAGATTTTAATGAGCCTCAAAGCCTACATACTGGGTGGTGAAGTTTAACCATCCACCTTTTTGTCATATAAAAGTCATTTTAAAAATATAAAGCATGGCATACCATTGTACAAGTTTCTACATCGTTTATTCTATCTAGAAAAGGAAGGGGAGAAAGGAGAGAAAAAAGGGACAGGAAGGTAGGCTGTTTTTGCTAGGGCTATACTGCATTCAATAAAGAGCAGAAGAAACCGGTAAGAACTGAATGAGTTTAAAAAATTAAAATTAAAAATTAAAAAAAAGAATGAGTTAATCAAAATATCATTGTTTACTGTATATTCAATAGTCTTATTAGAGAACATTAACCGTGACACAGTAATGTGACTGTTTCTGTAAGTTTTAGAATAGAACTCTGTAAAATTATATCCAAAACAAGTATTTAACACTGAATTATATGAAATGCTGTGATTACTTTAAAATGAAATAGAACAACTGAATTATAGTTATTATGTGATTAAGGAGAATAAGTTTATTTTATTGTTACAGGGAGCAAAGACAAGAAACAGACATCTAACAGTGCAGTTAGGAAGGAAAACTTGGAAGGTATATTTGTCTTGGAATCCAAAGTAAGAAATTGACTCTTGAATAAATTTCTTTCCCACGCATCTGAAAAGTATCAATAAGAACATCTACAAAATAGTCATGAAATCATGAATAAGATTCCTTAACACTAGATTGAGCTTCTGTTTCAGAAAGATTAATTTTTATGCAGGAGTGGACATTTGGATTATTTCTAGCCTTTCACTGTTAAAAATAAAGCAGCTATGAACATTCATATACATAATATTTTCATTTTTTAATTTTCTTTTTTTGGATTATTCACTGTTATTGCATAGAAATACATCTGATTTTTCAATGTTGATTTCGTATCCTTTAGTGTTGCTTAATTTAGTCATTAATTTCACAGGATTGTTTTGTGGAATCTTTAGGATTTTCTATATATGGAGATATGTCATATGCGAACAAAAAAATTTTACTTCTTTCTTTCCAATTTGTATGTCTTTTGTTTCTTTTTCTTACCTAAGTGCTCTGGCTAGAACTTCCAATACTACGTTGAATAGAAGTAGTAAACGTCGGCATGTTTGTCCTGTTCCTGACTTGAGGGGAAAAGCTCTCAGTGCTTCAACATTAAGTATGATGCTAGTTGTGGGATTCTGTATGGCCTTTATTATTAAAGTTAATTTTCTCATGATTTTGAATTCATCTTGTCAATGCTTCCCCATCCTTCATCACTTTTATCTTCCCTTGGACTTCTTAGACTTCCGTTATATCACTTTTATACATACATACTGAAGTTAGACTGCCTGGGTTTACATGGCAGCTCTATCATCACTCATGGCTGGACCTTAACCACCTCTTTAGCTAGTGCTACATAACAGACTATTCAAAGCTTGGTTCTTTAAACAGCAACTTATTATTATTTTATCTCTCGTTTTTGTAACTCAGGAATTCATTCAGTGCTTCTTTCTGTTTAGTGATATCTGGGGCCTCATCTGGGATAATTTGAGTGACTGCTGGCTGCAATAGCTGGAGGCTAGCGGGGGATCTTTCTTTTTCTCTCTGTGGTCTCTGCAGATAACTCGCATATGATGGCCTCAGTGGTTCAAGAGAACAAAGAAGAGACTGCAGCCCTGTCAAAGGCTGGCTCAATGCTGGCACAGTGCCACTTCTATCATAGTCCATCATCAAAAAAGTCACAGGTTCAAGGAGAAGGGAAACAGACACCATTACTCTAGGGGAAGAGTGTCAAAGAATTTGCAGACCTTTATAGTGCATCAGTAATGTCAATCGATACTGGTATTCCTAGATAACTCCCGATTATGTAACATTTTCACATTCATTAAATTAAGATGGCTTTTCCATATAAGTTATCTGGACATCACTATTTTTTAATTAAAAGGTTAATTGGTACCTGATCATAAAATTTAGCCATGCATGCTGTTGGAAATCTGAAAAGTATAGCAAAAATTGAAGTGGAAGAAAAAATTGACCATAATCCATCCAGAAGAAGCCATTCTTAATAGTTTGTAAAAGTTCATGCCAATGTTTTCGTTTCTTTTTAAAGTCTTTTTCTTATTATAATAGATATAAGTGCTAAAATTTTGAAGATTAAAAAAATTAAAAAGAAAAAAATCCTATCTTAGAACTAATCAATGGTAACATTTTATTCCTTCTTAATCTTTTTTACTATACTAATGCTATTATACATCATTGAAATAATGTACAATAGTTATATTGTGCTTCTTTTTGTGGTGTTTCCAAGTATTTTTCTCCTAACTGAAATATCATTAAACTCTTTCACTTATCAAACATGTGTTGAGAGCCTCATATATCAGACACTCTCCTAAGTTGTTAGGAACTTATATTCTAGTCATGAAGACAAACAACAAAGTAATGAGAAAATACAGGAAGTGATGATTACTTAAAACTAAACAGGGTGCTGACACTGGAATTGGCTGCTTTGGCTGGGCAGTCAGGAAAGCTGTTGTTCATGAGATGCTACAGAAGCTGTGATCTGAATGACAAGGAGCCAACCACGAAAAGAGCTAAGAAAAGACAGTCCCTGAAGAGGAGGCAGCAGATGGAAGTGCCCCAAGGCATTAATGAACTTGGTCTGTTTGAGAAGGAAAAAGAAAGCTGTTATGGCTGGAACATGCTAAGAAGAGAAACATGTCATGTGGCTGAAGAGTCAGAAAAAGCCAAGACCACGTAAGACCTTGCAGACAGGGTAAAGAGACTTAGAATTTTATCATAAGTGCCAGAGGGAGCCCAAAAGGAAGTTAAATGACCCAATTTATTTTTTAACATCACTCTGGCTACTGTCTGAAGAATAAAATACAGGCTGTCCATTGGAGAAGGCAGGAGGCTAGTTTGAACTCTATGTTAGTAGCCTAGCCAAGAGCTGTTGAGTGTTGGAAATAGGGCAACAAGGATTTAGAAAAAGTAGTCATACTTCAAATATAATTGGACAATTGACAATACTTCCCTATGCATTGAATTTGAGGAAAGCAAGAAGGAAGGAAATATAAATGTATTATGGGAACTAGATTATCTATAGCATATTTCAGTTCTAAATCAATTATCTGTGCATAACATATTTCTATTTTTTCTAGAGCTATTGAATAATAAAGTTGTATATTTAAATACCATCTATTTTTAAGGTTCATCTGTCCTCATTACTGGTATTTTTTTTTTAATGAATTCAGCTTCAACTGCTCTATTGAGTAAGCCAGGAAAGTTAATAGCTTACAGATGAATGGGCTGTCAGTGCAGAAATTCACTACCATGTAATATTAAAATATACTGATTTTTTTTTAAAGAAAGAGACCAGACTTGGTAAAATGTGACAAATTACAAGATACTGAAGTAGTGATATTTAGATTTTAGTGTTATAAGGAAAAAAAGAGTCAATAATATTTCTCATTTACTATACAATGACCTCAGATACTTGTATCTTTTGCTAGTAGTTGAAGGTTCATAACCATTAAGCACAAGTTGCAGCTTGATCTAAAGAGACACGGTTTTGTACAAGAGGATAGAGTCCTACACTCTGTTCACTTGGATTTTACACAAATTCTTCTTTCTTATGTGGAATCTCTTAGCTAAAGATCTACAACTTAGAAAAGAAGCTCAGAAATTATTTTCATCTGTGAACAATTAGCACCCTTTTTCACCATTCCCAAGCAAACTGCAACAGTTCAACACCTGCTGTTTGTCCCTAGGTGTTCATACAATTGCTAGTGAATCAAAATCAAATAGCCAACCATTATATACCCCACTGCAAGAAGCAGTGGAAACAAATAAATAATTTTCCTTGGCTTTCTCAGTGGTAAAGATTAGGAGCCACGACTTAAAAAGTAAAATGTTGAGTTAAGTGGCCTCTTTGAACACTCATGTAAACCTTCTCCAAAGAGTTTAACTTTACATTCCCACCTAAATCTGTTAGCATATTAATCTACCCCTCCAAATGTGAAATTTCATAATTAAAGTCAGATTTGATGAAGTAAAGATCTGCAGAATCATCCAGGTACTTAACTTTATTTTGATTTGTATAATTCAAGTGAAAATAAAGATAGTAGTCAGTGATTAAAAAATGTGACAAAGCTGAGTATGAATCCTGGCCCTGCTAAGAATAGCATTATAAACTCAATTTTGTCAACAACTGTTTTTCCCTTGAAAAATTAAGACAATGATGGAATTATCCTCACATTCATGGTAAAGATTGAAGTACAAAAATATATTGCAGGTGCTTAGCAGGACGCTCTCAGTTCTGCTTGCCTTGTGTTGGCGACTATCGCCAGGCACCATTTTTTGCTGCGTATGGCAAGATGTCTACCAGCGGCTCACATTTAGCCTCCAAGGATCCCCCTTAATTCCCACACTGAATGTCTCCTTCAAAGGCCCTAGAGTTGATCCCACATGCTTGGATTGAGTCACTGAGATACTATGTTCTGATTGAGCTGGACAGGACTACATGCACACCCCTGGATTTAGGAAGAAAATCCAGAACCTCCCAAATCTCATGGACTGAGGAGGGTGTTTCCCCAGAGGATCACAGGTGTCTGCCATGTAATCCAAACCCTACACTCTATATCCCCTAACTACGCATATCACTTGAAGAAGTTTCTAAAGTTCTCTGTGTCTCTGGATTCTCAATTATAAGATACCTTATAAAGTTGCTGTGAAATTTTAAAAAATTGTATACATATACATTAAACAAACTAACTCACACTGGGCACATAGTAGGTACTAAATACATGTTAATTCTCTCTCTCCCTGTTCTTCTTTCAGGAGTGATACAAAATAAACATAGCATGTATTGATGCTTAAAGACAGCTATGTCTTCACTAATTTTTTTTTTTTTTAACTATTGCAAGCTCAGAGCCATCCATTATTTCCTAATATTTCTTGGTTTTAAGCTACTTCATCATCCTGGTCTCTTTAGTCTTTCATTATCCCACTTGAAGTGTAGTGCACAGATCAGAAATCAGTATTCTAGGCATTTCAGTGGGAAGTTGGCTGTAATCTTCTTTGAGATAAAAGTGAAAACACTTTCACTGATGGCACCTGAGATTATCATGACGGTGCGGCATTTTATTCCCCACAGATACATGAGCCAATTGAAACCCCAGACTTTGTCTACAAGCTCTGCTGGTAACCTGTCCTCCTTCTGACCTGTGTCTGTGAAGCTGCCCTCTGGGGCATATCCTAGGAAATTCATTCCTATTCAGTGTTACCCTTTTAGACTTTGACAATTATTTATGCTTATCAATTTGATTAGTGACAACATCCTTTTCAGTATGGATCAACCACTTATCAAAACTTTATGGTATATACAAATTTGACCAGTGTTCCCTAGTATCTTTATTCTCAGTAAGAACAAAACCAGGACCCAGCAGACGATGGTCCTTCAGCACAGCACATGTTTCCTTCTGACCTGGCAGTGGTCTCACCAGCAGCATCCAAGTCATCCAGTAAATCCTGAATCCTACTCAAGTACTATTATCTAACTGATATGTATCTTGTTTATAAAGGACTATGGTAATTAACCACAGCAGGTTCTATCCAGTTGCTGCATACATACAATGTTGTCAGTTTTATCATTCACCCAGCACTGCCTATGCCTTTGTTTGTCACCATTTTCTTAACACTTCTTTCACAAGGAGCTTCTTCGTGTAAGAATTCCCAATGTTTAATCAAAGCAATTAGCATCTAGGCAGTATGAACAGAGGCACATCTAAGCAACTAAATGTCAGGAAATAAAGGTTATGGACACTAAGACAGTATATCAAATAGATTTCAGATGAATTCAATAAAAATCAGATGTAGACAAGAGGGCTGAAAACCAGACTAAAGAAAATTTGAGTTTCAAGTGATGTCTGTTAATTGATTCTGTTCCCAATGGAGCAACCGGATGGCCTCACTGTCATGGAGAAGAAAAGGTCATTTATCAAAGCTGCTCTCCACAAATAAAGCAGTTTGACTCACCTGTGTAACAAACATATTGCAACCCAAAAAACTTTGTTGTGAGACCCCTCCAAAATGATGTTACCCTTAACAGTTGAAGTCATTGAGCATAAGAACATGAGGGTGTGTCCCCAAAGACTCCCACTAGTAACCCAGATCAGTGAGGGCAGCCAAATACTCTCGGAGCACATGAAATCTGCTCTAGAAACTCCACAGAATTGTAGAGAAGGAAGACCTGCCGGAGAGAGGGTTTGGTCCCTGAAGCTGTACAGGTGGGAGAGAGGCCACAAAAAGTGAGCATAACCAATAACATGACCTTATTTGTATTTCTTAGCTAGGGAGGACCTGGGGACATTTGGAGATATATACATATGTGTATATATATGGTTAGTATAACCAAAATACTAACAATGACTCTGGCTAAGGATATTTATGGACATAGAGATTATAAATAATGAGTAACTTTTTTATTTGTGCATCTATTATCTATGTTATTTTTAAGTTTCCTATAATCAAACAGGATTTTTTAACCAAAAAAACTATCATAAAATGAATTTATGACTAACAAAACATGGCAGGGTTCCCACATGCTTCATTATCAATCTGCCTGTCCAATAGGCAAAGTGGTTTAGTCTTGAAAATTCTGCTCAGTGCAAAGAAAAAACTGTTTGAAACAAAGTTGAAAGTAAGGTGTCCTATTTTAGAAGAAGAAAAACAACAGCAACCACAAGCCACAGCTAATAAGGACACTAAGATATCCTTGCTCACATCCAAATGTACCGTCTCATTCCCTCTCCAATACCTTCCTACCGGCTGTCACAGGCATGCAGCAGCTTTCTAACCACCCTGTGAGTCAGCTGCTGTTGTGTACAGGCGTGTAATTACAGCAGTACAAACCAGGAAGGGACATGCAATAACCCGGTCACACCGGAGCCCTGCCTGTGTGGGAGGCTGTAGGAGGGTTATAGACGAGATGACCCCAAAATAATTTATATTTCTATGAATACTAATTCACCAAGACTGGTTCTGAAATCTACACAAAGTAGCAAACTGTAGAACAGCACAAATTAATCAGCTAAAGTTCAAAAAGGAAACAAACAAAACCTCTTACACAGCTCCACATATTCCCAATGTAGTCATAATGATTAAACTTGTAACACTTGAACTTCTGAAAGGGAATGCTTAGGTTTATTTTGCTTCTTAAGGTTATACTGAAAGAATGAGAGAATAATTTCTTTTTAAACTCTCCAAACTGTGACTTGATTATAAAATGCGTTGTGTTCTTTTTTCGGGGCATCACAACACCATTCACTACCAGAACCAAACACATAGGGTGTAAGCAGAGAGCAAACTTCTGAGTTCACAGCCAAAGTGAGGTCAAAGCACACCCAGGATATTTTTCAGAACATAAATGACTTACATTTAAAGACACTACAGGAGGAAAGTGCTTCACCAACTCCATGTTTGCCAGACAAAAGGAAGGAAGGAGGGAAGGGCCTTAAATAAGAACCCAGGTGGAAACAGGGGTTTAAATAGAACTACTCAGGAATGTAACAGGGAAGAACAAATCTGGCTCCTATTAGATCTGTTCCTTTAGCTCTAACCCTGCGCTCTGTTTCCTATGCTTAGTCATGCTGATTCTGCACCTTTTGTAAAAGAATGCTGCCCACAGCCTGAAATAAACAGGAGAGCCCATTCTCAAGGCTCTGAACTTTAAGGGTATAACACTTTTCCATTCATATAGGGATTAAAAAGCTGCAGAACAGAGAATAACATTTGTCTGGTTGGAGGTTTACAGGAACACCATGACCTGACCTACGTGGACAGCTGCAAGAACAAAGGATTCCAACACTAAGACGTTTGCAACAACCAACCACACCCACTCCCCTTTTTAGTGTAAAAGGAGCCTGAATTCTGGCTTGGGTAAGATGGTTCTCTAGGACATTAGTCCCTCACCTTCTCCATCTGCTGGGTTTCTGAGTAAAGTCACTAGTCCTTGCCTCAACAACGCATCTCTTGATTTATTCACCTGTCGTGCGGCGAGCAGTACAAGCTTGGATTGGTAACAGGAAAAGTAAGCAGTGTCAGAGACATATGGGCATTTCAAGTTAATTTTCATCTTGAATTGCAACCAAATACAAAGCAAGTGTAGTAACCACTATAAATTAATGCTGATTCACAAAAATGGAGATTTTAAAAATTAATAATAAAGTTTTTATGTTTTCTCCCTTCTGAATCTGACTTCTGGAGAAGACATAACCCAAATATTATAAAATAAGGAGTTACAATTCATTTAAGAAACATTTATTATTCCCTACAATTTCCAAGTTAATTTGACAGACATTGCAGGGGATTTGGAGGAATAAAAGAGACTTGATATGTGCATGAAAGTTGTAATTTAAGATTCATTATGATAAATGACACTTCAATAATTCAAAGAACTATAAGATTTTAAAGGGAGAAAGCCACCACTTTCAGTCAAAGTGTATTAAATGGTATCATGAACAAGGTGGCACTGGGCTTAGAACTTAAACAACAGCTAGGACTTCAACAGCAAGAAATGAGGGGAAACTGTTTAATTCAGGCAACACGTATGAAACTTCTTCTGTGAAGAAACAGGAGTGAACAGGGCCACTGGCCGAAGGACTCATGAAATAATAAATAGTAGAGTAGGCAGTTACTAGAGTGTGAGGAATTTTACATGGAAGTTTAAGGAATTGATGTAAAACTGAGTCATTTTGTTTTTTAAGGAAAGGAGTCTGAAATAAAAATCAAGATCTAGGCCACAGCTTCTTTATCCAGTCGTCTGTCAATGGACATTTAGGTTACTTCCATGTCTTGGCTATTGTAAATACTGCTGCCATGAACACTGGGGTGCATGTATCTTTTCAAATTAGAATTTTCTCTGGATATATACCCAGAACTTATTTACAAAACAGAAACAGACTCACAGACATACAAAACAAACTTATGGTTACTAAAGGGGAGAAGTGGGGGGGGGCGGAATTAGAAGTTTGAGATTAGCAGATACAAACTACTAAATACAGAATAGATAAACAACAAGTCCTACTGTAGAGCCCAGGGAACTATATTCAATAGCTTGTAATAACCTATAATGAAAAAGAGTATTTAAAAAGAATGTATTTCTATAACTGAATCACTATGCTGTACACCAGAAACTAACACAACACTGTAAACCAACTATACTTCAATTAAAAATCAAATCTATTGAAATTAATTTGCATCTCATGACGAATTGAACAGGAGAGCAATTAGAAGTAATGTGACCCTCTCAGAACTAGAGCTAGGTAGCAAGATGGATGGGGAATGAGGTGGAAGAAACTTACTGAAGAGGATGTGCTACTTAGATCAGATGCTGAAAACGAGAGAATATGAATAAAAGAAAGAAAAGGTCTGAATTCTTTGGAGTAATAGTTGGAGCTAATTTGATAAATGACAACTTCTAGAGAAACCATGTAGTAAGATGGAAAAAGGAAGTTGAGGGAAACCTTTGGGGGGGGGGGGTTGAGAAGGCGGAGATGGGGAAGCCAGAAAAATAAAAGCATCAGTGGAGTTTCAGAGAAGGCGAAAGCCAAGAAGCAGGTGGTCAATAATACCCAGTAATGCAGAGAAGAGGAGGATGAACAGAGGAAAACAAATCTATCAAATTTCATGAATAGATAATTGCTAAATGTTGAGTAAAGAGTTTTGTACAAACTGTGCTTTGGGAGGAGGGGAGAGTCTAGAGCTTCAGGCAACACTCGTAAAGCTGGTTGTGGGTTCTGAGGCTGGTGCAGTGATCAGAATGGATGACCTGACAAGGTCCTGTGCAAGGAAAGGAGAATATGCTGAAGGGAAGTGGGATTTCAGAGCCTAAAATGCAGCCAAGCACAGGCCACAATATGGAATATGGGCCACGGGGACTAGAAGTGAACGTTTAGCAGAGAACAAGACAGATGCTGATTGTGATCAATTTTGCAAAATTCCGATGTCGCTTGCAGTACTCCTTTTGCACATGGTTCACCATTTTCATTCTGGAATATGAGTTTGGTCTAAAACTAGAGTGGAGATGAGGGAGCATAAGCAGTGTGTCCAGGTTAGTTTTGTGAAGTTTTAGAATGAAGGGAAAGTGTGAATGATTTGCAATGGCCAAGAAAGCTTATAAAGCAGTATTTTTATTACTTTACTTTTAAAAAGAGAGAAAATCTAGTTGAAAGGAAATTATTATATATGTAAATAAGAGAGGAAATTAATTTCTGAACCAAAATTTAGATGAGGTTAAAAAAAAAACAAACACAGACATGATCTAGCACACGTTTAGCAGAACTAAACTTGAAACAGAAAAGGGATTAAAAAGAAAGAAAACTATTGACCAAAATGTTCTTAGTAGGGAAGATGGTGGGAGTAAAACTTTTGAAGCTGAGAAAAGTTTAAGAAGCTTTATTCTTCTCAATGAAACTGGATTGTACATCTTTTGCTAAAATTGGTAAGAGATAGGATGAAATTGCTGGCTTGAGGTGAATGGTAAATACAAGGAACAACTTGTGAGAAAACAGAAGTGATGTGAGAAGAGTAAAATGAGGTGAGGCAGCCAGGACAGAAAGGATGCAGCCAGACGCGTGCTGTGATTTTTCCCTGCAGCGCTGGACAGTCCAGAAATAGCACCACATTTTGCTCCCGTTCAGTGCTTAATTCTCCTGGATTTGCAATTTGACCCTCTGGTGTCTGAACTTTAATCTGCATGACTGCTGTCACTTCATTTTCTTTTGTGCTTTCCCATTTATAGCCACAGGCTGTGGTTTTATTTTTGTCAAAAAAAAATTTTGTTCAAGAAAACATCTGATTATAGTGTACACAAAATTGCCCTCCAGAGAGGAAGGGCTCTCTTTCTGTGACCAGGAGCTCAAGTGCAGACAGGGCCTACAGGGACTGAGTAAAGCTGATTCTCAACCACTGGCTGGAGTTCTGAGTGAAGTCTCCAGATTTGGGGGAAAGACTGCATGCAGGGTTGGCTTTAGCATACCAGGTGGATGGCAGAGATTTATTCTTTTTATGTAAAGGAGGTCAACGTTGAATGTTGCATGGAATTTTCTTTCAGGAATTCCATCCCCACCATTAATGAGGCTTATGGTTAAATAACCTCACTAATGCTTTCAAATTTCCAGAGTTTCTTTGGTCCTTGGAGAAATGTCCATTGAAGGCCTTAGGAGTCCTGGGGTTCCATCAACTGTTCCCTTCTCCCATGTACAAAAATGTGGAAACCCACGTATTGTGGCTTTATTAGCATGAGGAAATTAGTTCCAGCTTGGTAATGACCTGCCATCTTCCCTGAGACACAGAAGAATGTAGCCTGAGGCAAATCATTAGAGAAGCATTTGCATTTTTGAAAGCCATTATTAGGAAAGTTATACAAAGAGAAAAATAGACCTCAGAAGAGACAACAATGAAGGTCAGCTAAGGCCCTTGGATAGTTTCCAAAACCATCTTAAATGTTGTATTTTCAAATGAAATTTAGGCTGGAATTCCAATTATGACAACAGAAGTATCTTTTGAGTCCTGGTACCCCCTACTAAATAACAATTTATATTTTAATAAAACTGCACTGAGGGCATTATCAATCTCATTACATCTGACTTTTCATTTTAAGCCTGTGACCACATAAGCCTATAAGAGGTGGTTCATTGTGGAGGCTCACAGGATAGTTCAGTCCATTCCTTTTGTTCCCCATGGTTGTGATTTCCTTCCCAGGAAAGGTGGGTTGTCACATGGGACACATGCCTTAGCCTCCCCACCCCTTGCTGTATGGTAAAGAATGTCCAGAAGATAAGGATGAAGAAGAATCAGATTGCAAAACCGGATATTCTTCTTATGATATCAAGGTACCAAAGTGATCCATCAGTACAGGAGTACTTCCCGGGGGGTGGTAATCAAGGAAGACATTTTGACTGAAAAACAGCAAGCTCCCCCTTCACCCAGTCCTTCATCCGCTTCCTGCACAATTCAAGTGTTAGAAGGATGAAGAAACTTACTGTTGGGATATCCAAATATCAGCCAATTAACCAATGCAATGCCCTGAATTCTATATATACCTTCCACACTTCTTTTTATTTCCTTACTATGGTGCTCTCAGCAGTTGGGGAATCTTAACACACCCTCCATCAAACTATGGGTGGCCTCCAGTCTTCAGGCTCTTCTCTCTCTTGGCCAGCAATCAGTGGGCCAAAAGACCAGGGCTGAAGGCGAGCCGTCTAGGCAGACTGCTGACCTGAACCCAGCCCCTGATCAGACCAGGAAGAAGCCAGTGCTTCTCTAATCACCCAGCCCCCAGTCTGGTCCTTCTCCCAAAGTCTGACACCTGCCTGCTAGATCCTGTGCACTGCCTGGGATATGAAAAGCGGTCGGAAAGCATACACTTCTTCCCCTTGAGTTTCTCCTAATAAACACTCTTTCAGAAAGCCTGGTGTGTGCCTTCGGGTCACTAGCTTCAGTTTCCTCAGTTGTTTTAATTAGTTCCAAGGATTTTCAAGTATTTTTAGATAATGACATAAAGTCAAAACACAATGGCTAGTGAGAAGATAATTAATGACAAGTCAAACTTTGAATCAGCTAGTGAAGGAATCAGCAGAGCGTAAGTTCCTGTCTTCCAGCTACAGAAAGCTGTTTACCATCCAGTGGGTAAAACGAGCAGTCTCACTTGTTACTCTGCCTGTCAAAGATTTCTCTGACAATGTTCTTTAAAATGAAATGTAGCAATGATTTTAGTTCAGTTGTGTTTACTTTTTTTTAATTTAACGCTGGCAGACACAAGAATTGTAACTAATACAGTTACTTGCAGTCCCAAGAATTCACGTATCAATTTCCCCAGCTCATCTCAAACCCATGTTTGATTGGAGTGAGGCAGTGGGATAGTAGGTAAGTGAGGCTGTGGTCAAGCCAGGCTGGTAACGTAGCATACGTTCTGCGCTTTATCTGGGATCCTGGAAACTACACTGTGGATGGAGAGAGAGCTAGAAATCCTATGCCCAGACATTAAGCCAAGCTGGAAACAACGAGGCTATCCAGATATCCCCAAAGAGAAAACCAGGAAGGAGGCTGGGGCATGGACTGCATCAGATAGAACTGGTAGTTTTCTGTTGTCTCTATTCCTAACTTGTTTGATTGATCCAAGCACTTCTGTAGCAGCTCTGTCCCAGGATCACTGCTCCCTGACTGTCTCCATAGTCAGGCCTCTTGTCAGGGTCAAGAATGGGGTGAGCCAAGAGTGTCCCTTACATGGGACACAGCAGACCTGGCGTGGAGCTCAGCAACAGCAACATGTGAAAGTCCGGGCAGAGAGGCAGGCGGGTGTCAGGGAGACCCAGCAGCTCGCAAAAGGCAGGCCCAGAACACGGACGAAGACTTCAGGGATGTTGTAGCTGAAAACAGATGTTCAGTCTGGCCTCCTCAGGAGACACTCCTTTCTCTAGGGAGCTTGGGGTTACTAGCAGGAAACCAAGGACCAATTCAGGTAAGGAGGAAAAGACAGTATGGTGGGCTGAATAATGCTCCTCCCAAGGAGGTCCCCCTCAGAATCCCCAGAACCTGTGAACAGGTTACCTTCCATGCAAAAGAGACTTTGCAGATATCCTTACATTAAGGATTTTAAGACCAGAAGATTAGCCTGGATTTTCCTGGTGGGCCCAGTGTAATCACAAGGGTCTTTGAAGAGGAAGCCAGGGCAGGGGGATTTAAGTCAGAGGATATGTGATGCAGGGAGCAGAGGCTGGGGGCTGGGTGGAGGGAGGAACAGAGAGAGAGAGATCTGAAGATGCTAGGCCCCACTGGCTTTGAAGATGGAGGAAGGAGGCCACAAGTTAAGAAATGCAAGTAGATTCTAGAAGCTCGAAAAGGCAAGGAAACAGATTTCCCCTTAAGGTTTCCAGAAGAAACACAACCCTGCTGACATATAACATCTTGATTTTAGCCCACTGAGACCTGTTTTGGACTTCGGGCCTCCAGAACTATAATACAATAAATTGCATGGTTTTAAGCCATCAAGTTTGTGGCAATTTGCTACAGCAACAATGGGAAACTGGTAGAAATGTGCATATATACCTGTTGTCATAAATCTGGTAGAATACAGTGTAAGGTGGTGTTTGGTTGCAAGGCAAAGGCCTAGAAATGTTAAAGTGGAACCAACAGCAACACTGAACTGGCGCCAAGCCACTGACTCCCTTTAGAACCAGACTGCCATACATTTTTTCTACCTAGAGGCTCAACTGGCCCCAGAACCCGGTGAGATGCTGAACAAGAAGTTCAGCAATCAGTGGAACCACAGCCAAAAATCAACTCAGTCATCTCCGTGCCTGGTATGTTCCTTTACAGTCGTTCATCCATTCACTCAGCATCTCTTCCTTCACTGAACACTTAGTGAGCCAGGCTGCTCAGTGCTGAGCCAGCGCTAAGAATAAGATGGCTGAGGTTCCTGACCTCAAGGAGCCGCGAGTCATGATCCACAGAGCTGGTGTGACACCTTCTCTGGGAGCAACATTTTCCTTTTTGCTTATTGGGAACTGTCTACCCAAATAAAGCCAAAACAGCAAAACAGAGAGGCCCTGTAGACACCAAACATGCACGTGAGTGAGGCAGATTAAATACAGTGATGAAAGCAGAATTTCATGATCTGAGTACTGAATCCTGTAATCCCCACCTCGGAAAAAAAAAAAATGAGGAAAGCTATAAAACAATGTGAGTGAAAAGCAAAATGACATGGATATTCAGATTTTTAAAAAATATTCTCCTTCAGAAGCCCTGCAATCACACAAGAATCCCCTGTTGGAAGGCGGCAGAGAAAAATATATACCTTGAGCCTCAGGGGGAAAGTACAGGGCTCTACCAGGGACTTTACCGAGCAGACTGAACGAGGCCGACTGCGAAAGTTGAACCATCTTGAGCAGAATGGAGATTCTAAAAAATGTCTGGAGAATCATATAGAAAGAATACTCAACCTCCAACTATAGGTTGGTTATTAGAATCAAACACACACACAAAAAAAAAAAAAAAAGAAAAAAGGAAAAAGAAGAAATAAAAGTAGGGTTTCTCCAAAAGGTTGTAAAAGAAGAGAAGAGGGCAAGGCTAGGCGCTTTTCCTGTAAGGACTAAATAAATACTTTAGGCCACCAGGTGTCTGTCGCAACTCCACATCTCCACCATCACGGTAGGAAACTAACCGCAGATAATATGCAAGTGAACGGGTTTGGCCGTGGACCAACACAGTTCTACATACAAAACCAGGCAACAGGCAGTATTTGGCTCACTGGCTGTGGTTTGCCAACGCCCGCAACAGGCCCTCTTTACGATGAATTTAAAACTCAGACATCAGCTCAAATGCATGACATTTTTGCCACCATCCCTTGCTGCCATATTCATGGATGAATTTCTGTGTGATGCTGAGCAAGTGACTCAACTTCAGTCAGCCTCTGTTTCCATCTACACCCTAAGATTGCTGTGAAGGTTGAATGAAGCGATGGATTAAAACAGGGCCACGCCTGACCCACACTAAACAAACAATAGCAGGCAGCTCTTGTCGCTGCCCTGGTCATCGCCCAAAACCAGTTACTGCACTGTGCTATCAACAGCCTTGCTCTGGCCACGGCCTCGGGTCTCTTTATCCATTGTTCTCCCCTGGTACTAGACTCCAAGCCCACGTACCTACCCTGTTCTTTGTCTTTCTTTGCACTATTCAGAGTTCCATACTCCTCTTTCTTGTTTCACACTGGTTTGTTTTCTTGCCTTTATAGCTAACTTTAAAAGCTCCGAAAAGCCAAGGCAGTTGTATAATAGCTTGAAGGACACAGCAGGCTATATCCAGTGCTCTAAGAGTTTTGTTCTGATTTAAAAATGAGTCTGAGGTGGGAAATAAAGGCCTCACCAGAAATAGTCTGTGAGGACAGAGAGAAGGTAAACAAGCTATTTCCAGAAGCCGAACAAACCGAGGGCTGTAGAAACAGGCTCAGGGACTCCAGGCCCAGGGCACTTCTGATAGTGCATATGACATCACAGGAGTACAGACTCCTTTTATATTTTCTGAAAGCCTTAAGGTTCCTTGCATAGACTCAGACACCGTAAGCCACTGCAGACAGCACATAGGCACAGAGGGGGAGGCAGACGCTGCCTTTTGAAGTTATCAGTCTTTCTGGCACAGAAAAAGAGATGACCAGAATTTCTTCTCATTATGTGTACAAAATTCTTTTCTGGCCCATGCGTTCCATCTTCTTAAAAGTCAAGACTGCGTGTAGGAGTCCAAGGAATAAACCTCATTTGGGAAGTCAACAGCCACCTATTGTGTGTGCCCAGGACCTCCTCTTCTGTCTCCCCCACTGGACCTCCCACCCCACCATGAGGGCACATGCAGGAGGGGTCAGAGCTGGCTGACAGCTGGAGGGAAAAGCACAAGGTTTAACCCTGGGAGAGCCTGATACCTGATGCTGGATTCTTGGCCAAGGTAAGGGCAATGGGGCTGTTCAGGATTTCTCGCCACAAAAAAGAAGCAGTAATTACGTGACATGATGGAGGTGTGAGTTAAGGCTAAGGTGATAGACATTTTACAGTATGTGAGTGTTTGTCAGATCAACACTCTGTGCACCTCAAACTTACACAATGTTTTATGTCAATTATATTCTGATAGCTGGAAACTAACAGCAACAACAAAAATATAAACAAGGAGGAAGAAACAAATATCCCGAACTTTCTTAGAGAGCCACATTCAAACACTGTCGGCTTCCTGGACCATGAGGGTAGGATACATGCAAACCTGAACTCAAGTGAGGCACGGAACTATAAGTAGAATTCTCGTGGGAGAATCTTTGTTCACCCAGAGCCAAAGCAAAAAAGATACCTTTCTTTGGTACTTCCACTGAATCCCACATATTTTAATATGTAATGTTTTCATTGGTGGTCAGTTCTAACATGTTCTCATTTCCAATAGGGTATATTTTGATCCACAAATTATTTCATAAATACATGAAGATGTTCAACTTCACTCAAAATCAAGGAAGAGAAAATAAAAACAAGGTATCATGTAATTTCCTCTAATGGGCAAAAAATAGTTTGGGTGGGGATGTGGAGATGGAGAAATTCATACGTAGCTGATAGAAAGGTAAACTGACACCACTGTTTTAGAGAACAATTTAGAAACACCCCATAAAGAGGAGAGGCACAAAATCTGTGAGCTCACGATTCCAACTCCAGCATGTTTCCTAGGAAGTGTGCTCATTCAGGGGCACAGAGATGTTTGCCAGTCTCTGCAATCACAGAAAACAGTACGCAACTTAGCATGGACCACAACTTGTTCTTGCAGTAAATACTACAGACCACTTAAAATGAACAAACTAGAGCTGTGCATGTCAACAAGCACCTCAGAAGCAATGGTAAGTGGGGAGGAAACAGAAAACGAGAGAAAGGACACAATTCTCTGCGGTACAATTCCTGTAATATTCAAGTTCCCCAAATGTTGTTTAGGATCTTTAAACATTCTATGTAGAAAAATGCAGATAGGAACGTTGAAATGATATGAACAGATTCGGTCTCACTTTCAACTTAGAACCAACCAGAGTGAGCCGACCTCGCACCCCTCATCACGCAGAACACCCACTCCTAGTTGTCCTGCCTGCATGTAACTTCCCCAGGCAGCAGCGTCTAATCAGGGCATGGCTGAAGCTCTCCCTTTTTTCCACTATAAAGCTTGCCTCCACCTCTGCCTGCATTTGAGTCTCTGACAAAACACACGTGTTGGGGGCTGGCTCCCTAGCAAAGTCTGAATAAACAACCTTTGCAAATTCTCAAAAAAAAAAAAAATCAGAGTATTGATTATTCCACATAGAGATGCAAAAGGGCTTTGGGCAAGTATCACAAATGTTATAAGCTGAATTATACATACTGAATGAAGCTGATACGCTGACTGACAGCCAGTGAGACACTAAGACAAAAGACATGGACAGCACTAGCCGTTCCTGGGCCCACACACTGCCCCAGTTCCTTTGTCAGTCTCATCCTGGAACCTGGATGACACAACATACTCCAGTTATCACTCTAAAAATCTTCTCTCTTTAATTTTTAAACTGAGTTGAGTTAAATTTCTGTTATTGACAACCAAAAAATACTTCTAAGTAATCTTGAAAGGATCGAAGTTTCAGAAAAGTCTCCTTTCCTGCAACCAACAGGCATCCTGATCATGCAAACAGGCCTGTTTCGGGTGTAAGGGAAGCATATTCGGGGGTAGCATATCCTGCAGATTTCTAAGGAGGATAAAGGATGTCAGAGACTTGAAGATTCAAATTCAATTTAGAAGCAGACAAGATCCAGCGAGACCAAAGGCAAAGGTGAGACATAACAGTTTGTGGGGGTCTCCTCCTTCTCTGGGAGGAGAATTGAATGTCTGCCTGGCTAAGGCCCCCTCTAGTCACCGTGTCACTGGTGTGTCCCTGTGTCCAGTTGAAAGATAAGTCCTCTGCAGTTTCCTACGAAACCAAGTCCTGAAGAGTGTCTGGAGTTCTCCTCCAGCTGATGGAGCAGCCACTAAATTATTCCTATCAATTAGGCCTTTATTTGGAGAAATCGTCCCAGTGAGGGCATGCCCCATTCATCCTCTAATGTCCCTTTGGTCAGACTGCCCTCTTAAAACATCCGTCTACACCTGCTGAGTGCCGCTGTGCTGTAACCCCGCCTCCCTGTGCTGCCCTCCGATAACGCTGCAACAACAGATATGTGTGACCTTTGAACTGGATATTTCTACTCTCAGGATAGGCTATGAAAATAAGATCCCCAAAGGAACCTGTATTATCTCTCTATCTCCAGTATTTTACAACTTTCCTCTCAGAATGATTTTAAAGATGTGATAGTTAATTGTATGTGTCCAGCTTACGGGGCTAAGGAATGCCCAGACAGCCGGTATAGCATTACTTACAGGTGTGCCTCCGTGGGTTAGCACTTGACTGAGTCGACCGGGTAAAGCACCTCACCCGCCCCAGTTGGGTGGGCATCACTCAATCCACTCAGGGCCCGACTGGAAGTAACAAGGCAGAAGAAGGAAGAATTTGCTCTCTTGCTTGAAGAGGACATCAGCCCCCTGCCCTGGTTCTGGGGCTTTCAGACTCAAACCAGGACTTATACCCCCATTCTCAGGCTCTAAGTCTCAGACTGAATTTCACCACTGTTCCTCCAGCAGCCGACCGCAGAATCACGGGACTGCTCAGCCTCCATGACCATGTGAGCCAATTCCTATCATAAATCTCCCCCATTATACATACATAAATGTAATACCTACATTATATATGTATATATAATGCTCTGTTGCTTGTTTCTCTGGAAAACTCTGATCAATACATCATAAAATCTTTATTTTTAAGAGGAAAGTACTCTCTTAGAATCTAGGGTTTTGTTGTTGTTTTTTTCATGATTTCTTTATTTGTAATACATTCCCCTTGTTTTGCTCTGTCTCTAACTGGGTGCAGGCAAATTTGCCACATCATTTGCATGTTTGATGGTCTTAAAACACACTCCTCTTTGTTCCGTATTTTTATATTGTTTTCAAAATATCTGCCGAGTTGATTGCTTTTCCCCAAAACAATATGGGATTTTTAGAAAGCTTATCATTCGATTCTCCTCAAGCATATCACCCATATTTCATGTAAATTATTTCAAATGGCTTTTACAACATGCATAAAATAATTCATGCAGAATTTTTTCTGAATAGGTTTTCAGCAAATTGGAGGATGGGGAAAATGAAAGCACACGTACATCTGACTGCAGTGTTATTAGCACTGTACATCATTTAGGGTAAATTCTTGGCCAAAAATCAGGGAAAAGGGTTGTTCTTTTCCTTCCTGGCTCTACATTGATTAATTGGTTAATTGTGAAAAGCAAGGAATGAAAAAAACTCCAAGAGATAAGCATGAGTCACAAGGGTTTTTGACAGAGTTTTTTAAAATTTAGGATAATATTAACTAATAATCAGATATTAACCACACTGTTTGCTCAGCCTTCTGCTCATGTGGTTTCATGCCTGACTGCTCCACACATCTGTGCACAACGGGAGACCCTCACCACCTCCAACGCGCCTGTCCCCATCTGCGGAGGGTGGGCAGAAGAGGTGTGTGCGCAGCCAGCCTCGTGGTCACATCAGGACTGTTCTCCCTTACAAAATGGCCTCTCTCCAGCTTTCACAGCCTCAACAACTTAGGGTAATGACATCCAATTACAAATTTTCCTTTCTGTTTAGAATGCTGAAAGACTATACCAGTTCTCCAGTTGAAAATTACTATGAAGTGGTAGGTATAGAAAAATTCTCACAATACAGTAGGAGATAAGAAGAATGACAGTTATTTCATTCTCTTAATTCTTTGCTTTAGTTGAATTAAGACCTCTTGGCACACCCCCAACCTCAGTCCTTCCTTTCAATGGCTGCAGGAGTCTTGAGGTTACATTAAATTTCTGCATTTGACCAAGACAAGTGTCTACCTGGCTTGACAAAATCACAGTCACAACTAATGATTAATTATAGTATTATTATTATCTGATTAATTAATATAATATTTTGAATAGCTTTACCCACCATTGTAACAAAACGTTATCTGGCCTAGGCATTGTAAACCACGGTTGTAGTGACACCACTGTTTTTACTCCCCTCACCATCTTCAGGATCCTGAATATTCTACCCTGCTAATAGAAACATTAAATTTACACTCACATCCATATTTTTCTGGAGACACCTAATATGCTTAATAAATATGTCCACACACCAATCACCCCAAATACAGTGTAGTAAATGCTGGTGCCCTGCCTACATCCCCTGAGCCTTACACAAAGGTCTTTCAACTGCCTGAGAAGTTTCCCTCGAAAAGCAGGCATCCCTTCTACTCGCCCGAGTAAGTCAGAAGTGCCAGAAAATTTAAGCTTCCCTTACCACTCAGAAACAACCCTCAACAATTCCTGATGGAGGTAGGGGTATAAAAACCCCAACTCCCTGCTTCACGGAGGGAGAAACAACTGAGGCACATGCTGTGCACAGAATCCCTGAGTTCTCCCAGAGGATTAAGCTCCAGTTGAAAACAATGGTGCTAGCTTGATAATGCACCTTTTTTTGGCTGTCCTCGCCTTTGTGGCTCACTTCCCAGTCCCATACACCTGTCTTGGGATTATCTTCCAAATAAATGCTTTAATTTAAATTTTTGTCTCAAGGATAGACTCTGGGGAACCCAAACTCACACAAGTGGCCTACAGTCTATATGTGTGGCAATGGTTGTTAGCAACTGTGGGAAGGATGAGGGGATATCCACTGCCATAAATCTTTCATTGAAAACATAACTTCAAAAGTTTCTACCTGCAGTGCCGATTCAAACTACCATAAGTTTTCCACAGAGAATTTATTCTGAAATTCACAATGTCTAGACTTTGTATTGATTTAACATAGTGGGAAAAATCAGACAATCAATCACTTGACTTGGTTGATAAATTCGGGCAAAACAGTGTACCTGGAGACCTAAGAAGACACACTATGAGAATAAAGATTGAGGTCTAGTACGTAGCAAGGAAACTCAGCTTGGAAATCTGGATCTGCTAATTAATCGTGGAGATTTTACCTTCTAGGAGTTCCGAAAGAAGCAATGTTTTTATCCTTTCTTACACACTAATTTTATAGTTTTACTATATGCAGAAACTTTAACATAGAAATGTGATATTCCAATTTTGTATTTCAGTGCTAAATAAGCTATTTATTTCTGTCTATATTCTTGTGTTTTTTTTTTAATCCTGGGGGATGGATGGATGGTTATAATGTCAATCAGTGAATAGATTTTACTTATTTTAGCTTTATATTTGGGATTCTCTTCAACATGAAAACTTAAGTCGTTTGGAATTTTCTTTCATAACTTATTTGACCATTGCTTCTTTGCATCACGTAATTTATCTTTTCATCATCTTCTCTTCCTATCCTGTATATGTATTTTAGATCTCCTGTTCTTCTTGTATGTATATACATAATTATTTTTGTGTTTTAGTTCTCTATTCTCCAAGTCTTTTGCTCTTGCATTCATAATTTCATGTCTTCATCATTTTCTTCTAAATTCTTAGAGAAGTCATTAATCCCATCTTGAAAATCACTGATCTGGTTCTCTGAAGTCACTTAAAGATCTCTGATCTAGTTCTATACTGGTCTTCCTCAACCCCATAGAGGAAATTCAGGGCAAAAGAAGGGAATCAGTTTTGAGGAAACAGGCTGTTCAAACAGGGATTCTTAACCCTAGGGTGTCCATGGGTAGAATTCAGGGGTATCCATGAACTTCGATGGGGAGAAAAAGTATCTCTAATGAAAGTTAACAATCTTTCCACAGTTTACAACCAGAGTAGAAGTAGAAATGCCTGTGAGTTTTTCAGCATTAGAAAGCATAGCCATTTTAATGTCAAACAACAGTTGTTACATATATATCAAAAAATCATTTACACTTTTACCACTTTGAAATTATCGAAGTCATTTATCAACTCTCCACATTAATGTAATTCTAATCAACATGCCAGAAAATTTGTTTGTGGGACTTGAAAATTGATGCTCAAATTCATATAGAAGACTGAGGACCAAGAATAGTCATAAATATTTTGAATCAGAAAATTAAAGAGCACAAGTATCAAGTTATTATTAAGATACAGCACTTTCAGGACAAAACAAGGCGATATCGATGCATAAAGAACAGGGAAAAACAGAGGGACTAGACACACAGCTATTCATCTATGAGTTTTGTAATTGTCATTACAAAGCAGCAAGAGAAAATACAAACTATTCAAAAGTGGTCTTGAAACGTTCGGGTAAACATATAGAGGCAAAAAAAAAAAAAAAAAAACCCAAAACCAAAAAAAACCCAGAACTCTTAACCTACTATAGGGAATTATAAATTCCATACAGACTAACAATTTAAATAGAAAAAGTAAAACTTTACAAGTTAGAATCTCAGGTTCAAAAGAAGTCCTTAAACAAGACACAAAATGCACGTGAATGCACAAGGAGTTATGATGATTTTTCACTCCACTGGAATTAAATGACAAAAGATTCATAGGCAAAGTTCAACTGCAAGATATTAAATGGGAAGAGAGATTTTCAATGGAACCAAAAGGATTATTATCCATAATAAAGATATCTCATTATATCTTCTAAGTAGATAAGAAAATAACATGAAAAACAGCAATTATAGAAACATGCAATTCACAGAAGGTGGTTAATCTCATTAGTGATTGGAGGAATGAAAATTAAAACAATAGTACAATATTATCTTACATCCATTATGTTAGAAAATATTAAAGCTTGACTATGCCAAATGTCTATAGGAATGTGGGAACCTGAGGCATTTCATAGAGTACTATAGGGAGAATAAATTCATGCAAGTGACTTTGGGAAAAATAATGGCTATATGCAATGAAGTTCAAGATGCACACTCATAACCAATGATCCAGTATCTCTATTTCTAGAAATATGCTATAGACAAACTCTTAGACACCAGTGGCAGTGATATTTATTAAGCGTTGGTTGTCACAGCAAAAAATATAAATATCTTCCCAGTAGAAAATGAATAAATGAATTGTGGTAGAAATACATAATAAATATCTTTACAGTAATGAATATGAATGTGGCAGAGCCACATGTATCAACAGATAAATCTTAAAAATGTAATGTCAAGAAAACAAAACAAATACCAAAATAATACAGATGATGACATTTATGTAAATTTCAAAAAAAAAAATTTTTAAATAATTTTACCTATTATTTAAAGATATAAACATATATCAAAAGCATCAAAAATATAAAACCAACTTTAGGATAATGGCTAACTGGAAAAGGAAAAATGGGGAGAGGACAGAAATTAGCATAGCATAAGTTCCAATTCTATCAATGATATTTTAGTATTTAAGAAAACCTGCAGTATAAAATTAACAGTATGGAGATACCTCAAAAGACTTACTACATGATCCAGCAATCCCACTCTTGGGCATATATCCAGATGGAACCTTAGCTCAAAAAGATACATGCATGTCAATGTTTATAGCAGCACTGTATAAAACAGCCAAGACATGGAAACAACCTAAATGTCCACTGACAGATGACTGGATAAAGTAGTTGTGGTATATTTGTACAATGGAATACTACTCAGCCACAAAAATAATAAAATAATGCCATTTGCAGCTACATGATGGACCTGGAGGTTGTCATTCTAAGTGAAGTAAGCCAGAAAGAGAAAGAAAAATACCATATGATATCACTCATATATGGAATCTAAAAAAGACGAACTTATTTTCACAACAGAAACAGACTCACAGACATAGAAAACAAACTTATGGTTACCGGGGAGAAGAAGGAGGTGGGAAGGGATAAACTGGGATAAATGACTTTCTGGGATGATAGAGACTACAGGGTGCCCACAAGTTAAATGAAGGCTCAAAATAAGGCATATTCTTCTAGCATTTCTGAAAACTGAGAATACAAAAAAGATCCAAAACCACAGCTGGTCCCTGAATAGCATGGGTTTGAACTGCACTGGTCTACTGACGTGTGTTTTTTCTCATCTGAAATTGTCTCAAATGTCTCAACTTAAGTAATCCAAGAACTAGAAGATGTGTCAACCTTTTTTGTCATTATTATTACTCAGAAACCAAAGCCAGGACTGTTGGAGCTGCCTGCCCCAGACATTGTCTGCACCCCAGAGTGACCACGCCCACACCTGGTGTGACCCACCTGTGCATGGTGTGGATGGAATGCTCAGACTAATGCTCTCTTTCCAACAAGGTTTCACCTTCTACATCTTCGTTGTGCTAAGCAGGGAGAGCCTTCTCCCCCAATACTTGGCTTTGACTGATATTCTCCACATACAGAATAACTAAAAAACTGGTATTTTCACGCTTACAGCTACCAAAAATATTCCTGTCTCTGCCTCGTGTATGAAGATTTTACCGCCCAGGCTATAACTGTCTCCACTGCCTATCTTTCCCCACTTCTATGATTTCAGAAGTGCTTTCTTTTCTTTGATGTTCTCAGACTTGTAAGATGAAGGTTGGCTTCTTTTTCATTTTTTTTTCTCAAGTCAGTTCAATTCCGATCTATCTGCTTCATAGCAAGTAGGAATTGTGCCCGTATCCTGCAGTACAGCTATATTTGGGCCCTCGATCGAGGTGTGGTTATGTGTTTTCACTTTGTTGTTATGGTTATTCACTTGGAGATATTTTAGTGAGAATCTGGAAAAGCCTGCAGTGCCCATATGTCTTTAAAAACAGAATTTGAATTTAAATTGTGAAAAAACAGTATAAAGAAAATATAAAAATTTAAAGTACTTTCTCTGTACCTGCTCTTAATACATTTCAATAATTCAGGTATTGAAAATAAAAGAATTCTTTGTTTTTCCCAGAGCCCTTACTGTCCAAAAACAATTTCTAGACCTGAATTGATACAGCACTAAGACGACTCCGGTACATTTTTCAATGTGTTATAGGGTTTCGAGTGTTTATTTGTATTTTTCAAGCCTAAAAGACCTTGTATTTTATTCTTAAATAATTCTACGGATGCGAAATAAAGGAAATTAAGTAGCATTCACAAAAGTTACACATAACCAGCTAGAGGCAAAGTCAGAACTAAAAACCAGGTCTCCTTGAGTTATTTTTATTAGAGCAACTCGCTGAAATCTAATTTTATATATATATATATAAAATTAGATATATATATATATATACACATATATGAATTTTAATTTAATATTTTCTATTTTAAATTATTCTGTGATTTCCATTGAAGGAAAATTAGTATTTCTTGTATGTGGCTTGAATTTTCAATTTATTCCTGTTCAACCTTAAATCCTGATTTCGCGCTGAACGACCTAATGCATGCTGAAACAGCTCTGTCTGCAGGACAAGCTAACCTAACTGTGGGAACCATCTGGTTCCAATGTGTCGCCTGCCTGGTTTATCCCAGATAAGATTCTGGCTTTCTGGCTGTCAAGCATAGACCCTCTACGCGGCTCGTCCTCTAAGATGAAGCACGGAAGGCGGGTACCGGTCTCCGTATGACAGGCATGGAATGAAATTTCTGCCCAGTATATTTTATTTCTCCCTCATTTTAATGTAAACTACCCTGGCATGCAGAACAAACTCCCAAGAGATGCTTCCTTGAGACTATCTATACTCTCATAACAGACCTGAGTTATCATCCACTAATGCATTGAGCTTTGAGGATGGAGACAAGAGTGCAAATATCCAATAATAAGTTGAAAAAAATTCTGCTGCCCTTATGGGAGGTAAGTTTAAAGCTCACAAATGCAAGAGCAAGAATACACAAAAGTCAAATATGACCTCCCATCAGCTGGTGGAAATGCAAGGACCCGGTAAACTCAGGGCCATAGGAGGGAAACGCAAAGTGCCCTTCCTCTCTTCCCTTCTCACGGCAGCTTCAGCATCATGTTTCCTGGCACATTTAGTACCAACTGATTCACTATCAAACTTCCTCTTCACGTCTAATTTCAAGGTTTTACTTTTAACTGCCACCTCCTCCAGCTTCCTAGTAAGAAATGTGTTGGTGTGTTTAGAGTAAATTTATCAAGATGGTTAACTTACATGAAATAAAATAAACTACAAATGTCAGGAGTGTCTGAGAGCTGACTTTGAAATAACATTTTTCTAATAGTTCTAATAGGGTTTGAAATGGAATAAAAATAACGTATATCATAGAAAGTGTTAGACTCAACCACAGAGGGAGGCTATTGGTTTGAGTTGTTGGGGCTGTGGTTACTTCAGACTGGGAAATAAAACCAAATGGGTTGGGACCACTCAGGCATACTGGGCCGAATAACTGGGAAGGGCGAGGATGAGTCTTTCGTCTATAGAGGACCATTTAAATAAGGGTGAAAACAATACGGTAAAAGAACAGTGCCCTTGGGCTGGATGTGGTAAACAAGACGAATATTCTAAAGCCAAAGCCCAGGGACGCTGTGTGTCTAACTGCTCAAGAGACGGCCATTTTCCATGAGGAAGGCGGTTTCTCACATGCACACCTCCTGTTATTTGACCATCTCCTCTCTAACTTGTCACCCTGTACGTGAGAACCAAACAACCCAAACTAGGCAAAGTTCCATTTTCTTATTCAAAATCATGAGCCCACATGGCTTTCGTCCTCACGGAGGTTCCATTCTAACTATATGATCCATAACAAATTACCACATACTCAGTACGCTTTCAAAACAATCCCCACTTACTCACTCAGTTCTACAGACAGAAGCTGGACGGGTTTAGGCTGGGTTCTGTGCTCAGGGTACCACAAGACCAAAATCAAGGTGTTGGGCCACGTTCTTACCTCGAGGCGCTAGAGAGGAACCCACTTCTAGGCCCACTCAGCTGTGTGGTCTGAGGGATTTTGACCCTACCCCTTTCTCCACGTGTAAATGAATTCTCCTTGTCACAGTGATAGCATCAGAGACAAGAACTTATCCATGCACAGTACGTTAGCAGGTTAGCAGAGAGGCAGGTAAAACTCTTTTGTCCCATGTTTGAAGGAAGAAAAGATTTTTCTCTTGTTTATGGATTAGCATACATACGGTAGGGACACTTTGCTACCAAGAGGGTAAAGCCATCACATGAAGAAAGGAATTGATGAACAATCAGAGAAACAAAACTTAAGTTCTTACCAAACTATACTTGAAGCCTGTCCTTCCAGCGGAGCCCTGCCAATTACATTTCCATATAATTCAAGCTAGTCTGTACTTGATTTTCTTATTTGTAACTAAATACATCTTACCTGATACAATGAGGCATACAAAAATGAAAAAATAGAGAATGAAGCTACCTACATGAGATCTGATTTTTTTAGTGTCTCTTTGCACTATGATTATAAAGGAAAGTATTCTGGTTTCTAATAGTGTTTTTCGACGGAAACTATTACATCTGAAGTGAAAAGAGTATTTTGTTAATGCAGAGCAAAACCACTATAAAATAAAGTTTAAGAAAGAAATAATGGAGTAAGAAAACTTTCAATTTCTAAGCTCACTGCAGGGGAAGTAATTTCCATTTTCATTTTCTCAATTTTTCCTCATTACATTTGATTTGTTAGCAATGGTGGAAGGTCCATTTTTCAACTGCTCTGCAAGCTTTATGCCACTGCATGGCATATATGGAAGTTAGTATTTTGGTGCTGGTAATAAAGTGTTTGCAACCCACAGAAACACCTACATAATATTTAAATTGCCCTGCCATTGTGAAAGCTCATTTCTGCCGGGTGCTAAGTTCAGATATCACATTTGTCAAATGGTATAATCATCTTTCTGCCTGAAGACAAGAACCCAGGGAACTTCACAAATGTCATCTAGCACTTAGCCAGCAAAATTTGCTGAAGGCTAAGAGGCTGGGATGGCTAAATTCATGCACCATGAAACACATGTGAGCAGTCACTCATTTTTTTAAATTAGCTGAAAAACTCAAGTGTTTTGGCTCATCAGGATAAAGAGACAGTAGGATTTACAGCCTAATTTGAAAACTCCCTCAATATAAAGAAAGCAGACAGTCTTGGATTGAAACGTGAGAACCTTTCAAACTTGAGCAAGTAGTTAATCTCCTTAAGTCTCTGGCTTTTTATCTGTAAAACTAGGATATTAGTATCCACCCAACAGAGTAGTTATCAGGACAAAATAAAATCTGGTAATGTGTTTCTAAAATTAAGCGTATCTGAAACTTCAATGTAGATTTACGGTTGAAATGTTTTATGTGAAACAAGAAATTTTACATTTAGTACAATTGTTCTTAGCAGGACATAATGTTCTAGGAAGAAGGAAGATTATTCATTGTTTATTCTTAAGACTCTTTCGGGTTTGGAGGGGTGGGGGTTGAGGTCAATCTTTTCCATTTTTGGACATTTCATTGCCTATGAAAGGGAAGTTCACAGAGAGAAGTTAAGGCATAAATGTTAACCTTACCTTTCAGCAACAACTACCTCTATTCCAGCCCCAGCCCTGTGACTGAGGCCTAGATGTGCTGAATGTCATTTCTGTTGCTGACAACCTGAGTTCCTAGGCCTATGAACATTAGGCCTCTATTTCTAGTAATCAGCTCCGTCGACCTGTGCTGGAGAACCACTGGGGATTATCCACAGTTAAACCCGAAATCATCCCTTAACACAGACTGACAGACTCACCAAGTTCTCCTCTTTCCCATAGGTCCCTTGGACTCAGCCAACAATTCTTTCCTCTCTCATGCTTCCAGGATTCACTCTACTCCTTGGAGCTTGTGGAAGATACAGCAGTGCTCAGCAAAGATTCCTCCACTGGCCTACATTCCCAGGCCTTGTGGTCAGGTAGGGTTATGTGACTAGTTCATCTGATCACCAGCCTGGAGAGGGGATGATATAAGTCTCTTCCAGGCCAAAGCACTGACCTGATGGTACATGATTCCTGCGTTCCCATTCCTCCACTGTGGCTGCCAGCTACATCCCAGATGGTGCAATCTCAACCAGCCTAGGTTCCTGAGTGATTACATAGAACAGAACCCCTCTCAAAATTCACAATGGGCACGCAGCCTAAGTGATAAAAAAATCTTTATGCTTTAAACAAGTGGCACATTGAGATTAACTTGTTATTCTAGATAATCTAACCTATTGTGATTGATTCAGGGCTCTTCATTTGAAATGTGAGAGACCATTACCGAAGACATCCCCTTTTAATTGCTCCCAAAAGCAGATACAGAGGCCATGTTCATTTTAGGTATTATAATACTAATCACTGCATAAGCAATAACAAAGTATTGGTTGAGATATTTTTAAGCTGAGTTACAGAGATAGAAAAGTATTAGATGAATATAGAAAAACTAAAATGATAGATATAATCTGTGAGAAGAAGAACAGATATTTATATATTATATTCAGTGAAGAGAATCACAAAAAGGAAGTTGGAAGAAGCAGGGAAGTGGCGGAGGAGATAACTAAATGAAGACTGGATCGTGATTAGCCTTGCGTGTCAGGGTAAAGAGCCGGCCGTAGTAACAGAAACATGAGCGTGACTCACGAGGGCATTTAACATTAAGCAAAAGACCACTGACACTACAGAGGATTAAAGACAGGGATGCATCTTCTTCATACAATAAGAATTCTTCAAGCAGTTAGTTCATGTTTTGAGCAGTTAGCTGCTCAAAGAGTAAGGACCCAGGCTCCTTTCGTTTTTCTGTTCTGCTATCCTTAACACGTATCTTTTGTCCTCGTGATCTCAAGACGGCTACTACTCTCCAGACACCCAGTTCTCAGGCCAGCCTGGAGGACAGGGTTAGGAATAAAGAGGAAGAGGTGATGTGAAATCTTCCCCAAAATCCCAAGCAGATTTTTATTTTAAACCCAAGGTCAGAACTGACTATCTTAATGGGCAAGAAAATTAGAAAAGTGAGTATTTTTAACCACATACATTGGAGTTGTATAAAATATATAAAAAAAAGAACAAACATTGCATGTGTAACTAGTCATGCCCGCCTTACCATGTTACCCTCCAAGCTCTAAGTTTTATAATGAATGTCAAATCCAGGTTCTCTCCTCCAAAGTTTAGCTCATCTTAATGTTCTTTTAAGTTTATATTCTGGGTTCATAGATTATTTCCTTAAAATCTATCTTATCATGATTATTACAACCTGGAATTAATCACTGAGAAATCAGTCATTTATCAAGTAGTTCCCCATGTGAGATCATTAATGGACTGTCATTCTTTTTTCCAAGGATACTAAGTTGGATTGTTCTGGGAACCAGGACTGATTTCCCTATTTGACAGTGACCATAGCAGAGGCAAGCCACCCACATTGCTTTTTTTTTTTTTTTAGTGGTTATTTTAGAGATTACACTATCTATCTTTGATTTATAAAACTCTAATTTAATTAATTTACCACTAGGAACTTACAACACTTTAACTCCTTTTATCTACCTCCTGACTTCTGCATTATTGTCATGTATTTCAATAATGCATATATTCAAAACCCTACAAGAATTTATTGTTTTTGCTTTATAAATCAATATTCACTTGTATTTACCTAAATATTTATACTTTCTGTTGCTTTCATTATTTCCTGCAATTTCTGTGGATCCAACAGCTTAGAGTCATCTTGGGTGAAAGAATTTTGTTTTTTTAATGATTTACTGTCCTCTCCATTGCTTCATCTACAAAAACTGTTGGTATCTACAATAAATAATTATATTTACCATGTTTTAAAATGCTTTTAAAATGACATGAATCAAAAGAAACGTGATTTTTAAATGTTTCACTAAATTGTTTCCAATGTCTTTTCTGTTGTGTTGTTGCTAAACAAAGACTGAAATGATTCAATATTATCTCACAGGGGATTTTGTGCATTATTGGAAACATAACTTGAAACCTGCTCAGTATAAGAAACTAAGAATTAACACAATTATTTTAATTATATGTAATACCTTTTCATGTTCAGTCTCACAATTATAATATATATTTGAGTTCTGTTGTATTTTACTTAATAATTGATCATAATTATTTCCACTGTCATCATGATCATTATTTTGTGGTTTTGAATGGGTAACTCCATTGAGTTGGTGTACCTAAGTTGACATAAGCAGTTTACTATTGTTGAAATTAATATTGTTCACACTTTGGTATAAATACTCTTGTAATGATTATTTTTGTGCACAGAGCTTCCCTCAAATCTGTAGGGTATAGAGTTTCTAAAGGATCAGTCTTAAGTTCTTTTCTCGTCTCAGGATTTTCTCCTTTGATGAGCTCATCTCATCTCATGGCTTTAATGCCAAATATGTGTCAATAACTTTCAAATTTGCATTACCAGCCAAAGATCCTTCTCCCAAACTCCATGCCTTTATATCCGGCTGCCTATTCAAGCTTCCATTTAGATATCCAAAAAAATCTCAAACCCAGTGTGTCCCAAACAGAACGCCTGGTTGCCCTTTGAACAGTCGTCTCCACATGCAAGTTTTTTCATCTCAGCTGGTGCAGAATCATCCCAGCTGCTTAGACAACAATTTTGGAGCAATCCTTGACTCCTTCCTTTATTTCATATCCCTCTTTTTATCTGACCAAAATTCTACTTATCCTACATTTAAAACCTACTCAAAAAAAATGCAGTTCTTCTCACCATTTCATCATTCTTGTCTGAAGTACCGTTGTCTCTTCCCAGGGTAACAGCAATAGCTTCCTATACAGTTTCTTATGGCTGCTGTAACAAACCACAAACCTGGTGGCTGAGAACAACAGTTCTGAAGGCCCTATGTCCAAAATCAACATCACCTAGCCAAAATCAAGGTACCGGCAGGACCACTCTCTCTCCAGAGGCTACAGGGCAGAATGCATTTCCTTGCTTTCCCTGTTTCCTTGCCATCTCCAGCAACTAGAATTGCACTCCTTGTTTTCCTTGGCTCATGGTTCCTTCCTCCATCTTCAAAGCCAGCACTGTGACATCTTTTTCTGACTCTGCTTCCATCACATGGCCTTCTTGTCTCTGGTCAAGTCTTCCCCAGCCTCCCACTTAGAATATATATATGTGATTGCATTTAAAGGTCCTACCAGGATAATCTGGATAATCTCCCAATCACAAGATTCTTAATTTAATCACAACTGCAGTCTCTTTTTTTGCTATACAAGGCAACGTTCACAGGTTTCAGGGATTAGGGTATGACTATTTTGGGGAGAGTCATTATTCAGCCCACTACATTTCCTAACTGGTCACCTGACCTCAATCATTTCCTCCTTATGGGCTATTCTCAACACAGCAACAAGAGTGATCCTTTTAAAATGTCAGAACATGACACTTTTCTCAGAACTTTGCAATGGATACTCATTCCATTCAGTGCAACAGACAAATTCCTTACAAGGACAACACAATCCTATATGATCTGGCCTCCCATTTCTGTCAAACTCCACCTTCCACTACTTACTTCTTTGCTCACTCTGCCACCTCCAACTGGCCTCTTAGTTCTTTCTGGAACATTCTAAGCATGTTCCTACCTTAGGAGTGTTGCATTTGCTGTCATCTTCCCACAGCTAATCATATGATAACCCTTTCTTGTCAATGCTTATGTATGACTTTCTCAACAAGTTCTATCCCAAAGCCCCATTTAAAATTTTAACCCTTAATTCCACATTCCTAATTCTTACCCTATTCTTTTTTCCCAAAGCACTCATACACCAAATATTCTGTATAATTTGATCATTTATAATTATTATATTTATTATTAGTCTGTCATTCTCTATTAGAATATAAGTTCCACTTTATTCAGTGATATAGGTTAAGTGTCTACATCAGTGCCTGGCATATAGAATGTACTCCATAATTTTGTTACATAAATGAATGGCACTTTCTGCTGAGAAATTATTTCCTCAGAATAAAATTTTATTAGTAAAGTGGTAGGTCCAGTAAGCTTAAATATGTCTGTGGATCCTGAAAGAGCCTTATTTCGCTCAGCATAAGAGCAAAGACTTACAAAGAGCCATATTGCTCTAAATGAGAGAATAAACCGTTCACAGTATTTTATAGTTTCACTATCAAAATGAGTTTACCTGTTTCACCATCATCTCATCAGAATTGAATCTGTTCTTCTTCCCTTTGAAACAAATTACAAATGCAATGCTTTTGACCAATATGGTTTTGATCTACTTCCAAATTAGTCAACAGACACATACTAAGGATCTACTAGTATTATGGATTATTTTATGTATTCATAAGGGAGGTATAGGATAATAAGATCTTCAAAAGCATCATCTACATCTTCAACAATGTCACAGTTCAGAGGAGAGGGTACACATAAATGAGTAACTAACTATCATGGCAAAGGGTGAATAAACACCATCAAAAATTCACCAAGGGTACTACTAAAGTTCAAATTAAACTATTATAGATTGTAATTTGATACACTTACATAAGGCTCAAGTGAGAAAAGTGGCCCTTTTTCTTATTCTGTTTCTGCAGGGGTATTTTATTCTGCTATTAATTTCCTGACATAAGACAGAAGCAATGCTTCAAGGAACCTCTCTCTAGTCCCTAAGGGTATGATTAAACAGCACAGAGTAATGTGTAGCAACTGCACTTTTATTCAAAAGAGAAATATTTATTTTATTTTTTTAACTGCAAAGTCTCATGCACTACTTCCCCAGGATTTCAGTTTCAACAAAAACAGACCCAGAGTTTGAACTGATCGTGGGAAGACCCAGATCAGACTGTGTAGCTTTGCCATGACTCCAGCCAGATCTTCCTGGGATAAAATCAGATCTAAGAGTGGCAAATCGTGCTCATGAGGGTGACAGTTTCCTGAGGAGCTGAACTGTACCAGGAACATTTGGAGCTGAAAAATCAAACACTGCAATAGAAAAAAATGATCCTAAAGATATAAACTTCCAAGTATAAAATAAATATGTCCTGGTGATGTAATGTACAGAATCGTGACTATAATTAATGATACTGTATTGTACATTTGAAATTGTCTGAGAAGATCTTAAAAGTTCTTAACACAAGGAAAAAAAGTATGGTGACAGGTGGTAAACTAGACTTACTATGGTGACCATTTGGAGCATAATCAAATTATTATGCTGTAGACCTAAAACTAATACAATATTATATGTCAATTATATCTCAATAAAAAAAAGCAACAACAACAATAAATGCAACAATTCCAAATACTTCTCTGGCAATTCTACTGAAAGGACCATATTCACCCTGAAGGGTATCCTGTACCTGGTTTTCATCTCTCCTTCCTTTGTCCTCAGTTCTCTGTGCTCCTACAGTCTTATGTTTCAATTCCCTTCTATACATGCTCAGTGTTATTCACATATGTTGAAGCAAGCATTTTGCTTCCTGAATGCTCACATTTCAACCCCCTCTGTGACTATATGTCGACGAGGAGCATCCACTGTACTTAATCCTTCTTTAGATCAGAAAATGAGGAAATGGACAACGATACATACCAAGAGCCCTTTAACACAAGTACAGGTTGGGTACTCATCTGCGGTACACGATCTTCCTATGTGCCCATTTTGCCAGCCTCCCTTCCCACCGCTGACCCCGCATGGTGGCACTCACTGCCGCAGTGAACCACCTGGGGTCCCCACACTCACCTCATGTTTCACTGGCCAAGGCTCCTCTCCCACCTCTCTTTACCTGGCTAAACAATCATGTTTCTTCCACTTAGCTCAGTTTCCAGTACCTCAAGGTAGCTTATCTTGAACTTATTGCTTGGCTTCCGTCTCCCCTTAAACAAACCTCTTGCAGGAATGACCTATTTTGTTGACATTTTTGGTTCGTCAGTCAGTCTCTACCACTGTTCCACACAATCTTTTAGAACAGAAACTCACATGTATCTCTTAGCACAGTGACTGACAGGGAGTAAGCAGTCATTAGCGTCACTGGTTGAAATATGTATTTATTGATTAATTTGCTGTTGCCATTTTAGCCCATGAACTTCTTGAAGGTACAGTTACATTCTCACTGGCTCTAGCCTTGCAAATTACACCTGTAATCCATCAATGTATAGTAAATAACTGCTGGTGATGCTTGCTTCTTAGAAAACACATTCATGAGTGATTTACAGAGAGAAAATTTAATAATAAAAGCAGGTTTTTTAATATACAGTCTTATCTTCAAAATATAATAAGAGAAAGAGGAAAGCAGTGAGAGAGAGGAGGAAGCAGCCAGAGGAAGAGGAAACAAGGGAAAGGGGGAGAACAGACAAGGACAGAAATCATATGAGAGGAGACAAAAGTATCTCAAATAGGATTATTTGAAAAATTGATTTTTAGAATGGTGGTACACATTTTTAATGCTGTTTACTTGAAAGCAAAGCTCAACAATGACAAATGAGAACCATATTTTATCCACATTTTCAACAGTCATAACATCATCCTGAATGTCTGCAAATGATTTGTATGCTGTATGGCAAGCATGCTCCATTGGGCACAATTATATGATTGTTTATTGAATAATTGCTCTCCTTGTCAAATGTTTGATTGAATATTTGCCTGCTCCCTGTAATATTTTCACTGAGTAATTGTCTGCTGTGGGTAATACCTTCACTCAGTAATTGCTTGTTCTGAATAATACTTTCACTGAATCATTTCCCATTCAGCATATTTTACCGAATGGTTTTCTTGTTGTGAGTCATGTTACTATATGTTCACCGAGAATTACTTTTTGAATTACATATTTCCTTTGCATTACTTGGAAATTAGATCCGAGTCCTTGCCCTGCACCTTCTCCAGGTTGCTGAGAAATTATACAGCAGCTTCTTAAGTTGTTTTCCAATGGTGTGGAACCCTGGACCTGATCTCTGTGCCTAAAGTCAAATACAAGTTCTGCTTTTGTGGGAGCAAATGACTTATTTTAGGGAAAAATGGAGAAAGTTAATTAATCTTGGTGGGACAGGTAAAGACTGGTATGAAACATGGATAAGCTGTCCCAGAGACTCATGTGGAGGTTTCTGGAATCAACTTTAATGAGACTGTTAGTGACCAATTTAACAAAGTATATAGTACCAACAGATCTATAGGACTTCATATTTAATGTTTTTTCCTGCTAAACTCTGCTTTCTCATGTCAGTTATATCTTATTTCTAGTAATATTCAATCATATAGCTATTTTTCCTATTGATACCATCTTTGGACTTTTTCAAACACATTCTTTCATCTTTGCCTTATACTAATGCACAAATTCAAGAATGTATCAGTGGAACACATCATCACTGATTCTTCTTTTAAGTAGATTCAAATACAGACAGTCCTACAAAGCTAACCATGTATTTTGATGGTACAGAAACCCAAACTTACGCCTGCAAGAGTATCACAATTCCTCTAGTGCAGGTATAATCAGCCGGTGCTTGGGTTTGGTTCAAGATGAAGCGAATCCTAGACTTCCACCAGCTACTGCACTGTGGGAGTCATGAGTGCCATTTACCAAATACTTCAGCTTCTCCCCCAAGACAGACAGTAGTGTTGTGTTTCTCTTCCTCTTTGAGGACAGGTGTGCCATTTGACTTCTTCTGTCCAATAAAATTTGAATAGAAGTAATGTGCATCATTTCTGGATAGAAAGCTCCACGAGCCAGGATCAGATCCAGCACCAGATAAGACGCAGCAAGCATGCTGCACCCATCTCTCACACGTGATACAATTACAAAACCTAGACAGAAATTTGCAGTCTCTTAAAAGTAACCTGCAGCAGACATATTGGAGTAAACACAAGAATCTGAACTACCATTATACTAGCAGTGGACCTCCCATTTTTTCCTCCAATATCTGCCAGCCTGGATTTAAGGTGGAAGTAAGCACTGTGTCACAAAGGGAGCTCCAGGAGGAACCCTCTAGTTCTGGCTTAAAGAACAAAAGGGGGAGCTCCTAAAACTCAGAGAACAAGGAAATCCCACTTTCACTTCTCTTTTTCCCATTCTTTCACAATGCGTTCTTCCCCGTCCCCAACCAGGCAATCCTCCTGCAGTGGCGGCAGTGACCAGTAACGGGACTAGCAGGAGCCAAATCTCTGAGGGAGGGGACCTTTCCTCTCCAGTTGGAAGGCCTGAGATCCCAAGAATGCGGGGCTGCTCTGTTCCTTTTATTCCTTCTCTGCTCTTTCATGGCTTGGGCACAGAGGTCAGCCCAAACACAAAAGTGTTCAGCAAAGTGGGGTAACTAGAGCCCCAGGATTTGGGACATAATTCTGAAAAGGAAAGACTCAGGGAGCCAGAAAATACTGAGGAGATGGCAGAGAGGGAGGACTCCATGAAAACAACCCCATAAAGTTGTTCCTGAGCTCCAGGGCCCATCTCTGAGCCTCAGGTACAAGGGACTTGATTCTAATTAGCAGGCCAAAGACTTTGTGAAATGAACTAAGGGGTAAACTACCCCCTGATCACTGATCATATCTGAAGAGCACAAGAAAGGTTTTGAAAACTGAATTGACCTTGGAACCACAGCTTAGAAAGACAAATTGGAACTTACAGTCAGAATCGAACCACTTTTCTAGCATGAAAAATACTACATTCTTTGTAGGATTTAAACAAGACCCAAGTCTTACAAATTCAGCGTTCAAAATGTCCAGGATACAATCCAGAATTACTCAGCCTATGAAGAACCACAGAAACTTGTATGGGAAAAGCCAATCAGCAGACTCCAAAGCCAAGATGACACAGATGATGGAATTATCCAACAAAGACTTTAAGGTGATTTTTATTCAGAGCTTAAATGAAAAATCATGAACAACAACAACAAAAAAAACATGAACACTTTTGAAATCAATGTTGAAATAGAAGGCATTAAGGATCAAGAAAAGCCAGTGCTCCACTCACCATGTGCTCTTTCCCTCTGCCAGAGACCAGCAACATTCCAGATTTTGTCTACTATACCAGGTCCCCAATTAAGGACAACATAGAGAACACTCACCAGATGTGTGACAGATGTGTAACATAAATGAGAAATAATCCTTGTTATTTTAAACCACTGAAATGTGTGTGCTTTTTTCTTGCTGCAACATAACCTAACCTATCTTGGCTGATAGAGCTAAATATTCTGAATTTTATGACATAATAATATCCTTACTGTGTTTGTTTCTAGAAAGTGGAAAATTTGGATCAAAATTAGTATTTACCCCCTGTTAAATCTTCTGATAAATTCTGTAACTCTTCCAAAATAATCATCTAGTGGTTGATCAAGTCTTTACTTAAGAGATACCTCCAATGCATCTTTCTTCCAGCTCTCTTATTTAAGCAGGTAACTGTATCTTTTGGTGATGTCTACAGTGAAAGGAAACCAAGAGCTGCCTGAATTTCCAACCTTAGTAATAATAATGATGAGCCAGCCAAGATTATTTTGAATCTTGGCAAACAACCTGTAAACAAAATTATGTAATATTAGACATTTAAAATAAATTCAATTAACTATGGTTTTCATGTAATGCATTCTCTCCTTGCCAGGTAAAATTGAACATGTCATTTTTAGGCACCTGGTAAGTATACTATATTTTAAAGTTATTAATGAATCTATACTGTTAGACATTTACTCAATAAATTTACTTGAGCTGTGATTATCACTGCTAGAAAGCAGTACCAAGGTAGACAGCATAAAAAACAGCAGATATCAACATATTTTGCATACTGTTTTCCAGGTTCTAGAAAAGTATTCTATAAAACAAAGAGGGGTTTTTAACTTAATTGAATTTATGTTGTGCTTATATAATAAATTCAAAGCATAATCTTACTTGGTTTACTCAAAGCTTTAATTGAGTTTAAGAAGACTTGGATATGGTATTTAACCCAATTATCCATGTTCACTTATTTATCTAAATGCTTTTTCTAACAATTCTAAAAATTCAATGGCCAAGAGTTGCTACAATCCAGCTTAGGTAACATCTGGAATGACTGCTTGAAATGTGATGTCTATTTTAAGTACAAATAACCAGGTTGGCTGGTTATAAGCTTGACAAATTAGTGGCCTGCTTATTCCTCCCTTTGTCATTTATTTTAATAACTTGATTAGCAGAATGAGGTTGACTCAGGAACTACTTAAACCAAACAAGTGTAACGTAACTGTCATTAAGCATCGATAAGCCGTGTTTTCCCTCTCAGGCAGATTGGGCTTTACTTGTGAATCCCCCTTGAGGAGCAGGAGGGAAGGTGAATTGTTCTTTCTCCACCTTCTTCATCCTCTAGTGAGGTTCCCCGATACTTATTCCAGCAAGATTTATGTGGGGATATTAACAATGGGAAGTCTTGTAAGAGTTCTTTTAAAAGTTCCTCACTCTATTATCATCATGAATGAGAAGGAAAACAGAGCTGCATGGGAAATTATTCACCACATTTTACATCTTTAAATTATATATATATTTGAGCCAGAAGTAGATCATCATCACATTTCTCAGTGACCTTGATTTTAATCCAGATAGCTTATACCAGATCGAACAATTAAGCTTTCATTTAAAAATATTCATTTTATAATATCCATCAGCAAAAAAACCCCATAATTTTTCAAAAACTAGCTTTATCAGTGGAAGTCACATGTTGTTAGGGAGTTACGAAGGAAAACCATGGCTTGCAAACGTAATTCGTTCAGTTATCAGATGGAGGTCCCTGTGACTTCCCCTCTCTGTGACTCCTGATCTCTAAGTAAGGTGTTATTGATGGAGATATGAGGAATTTTTAAAGACTCCTTAAAAAGAAAGTGGATTGGTGCAAAAAGCATAGAGTTATTCAAACAGAAAGAAACCTAGAATTGAAGTGAACTGGCCACATAGAATTATGTCTGAGAGCAGAGACAAGGTTCTAAGACTAAGTTTATCTATGTCAGCCAAATGCACAGAACGGTCAGGGAAGACAGAAGTTCCTAATAAGAAGATGAGAAGGAGCAATTAATGCCATCACAATTACCCTGAAATGGAGTTTAAGCAGATAAAAAGAAAAAGTAGTAAACCAATGGGAACAAAACCAGAGAGGGGTAATTCCAACCTGACTTGCAATACCAGAGCCTGGGCATTTAGATGAGCCCACCTTGAAGAGGAAGGCTCTGAGAAGTCGGAAGGGGCACCCTACAAACTCAAAGACTCTGCAGAAGTGTGTTCACAGGAAGAACAGAACCATGCACCCTAGGTGTTCCAAACAATTGATACATTTGAAGTGGATATTTTCACTCAATGATTTTTTATGTTTGGTAAATGTCATGCACCATAAAATGGTCTCTAACCTTTATTTACAGTTTTAAGCATTTTTCATGGTTTTTTTTTAATATGTTACTGTTCTCTGAATCTTTGTGCATTTTTTTCTTTACTTTTCAGACAGTTTTTAAAATTTATAATTTGTTCTTCAACAGTTATGCATGCTCCACTCATTTGGCAATGCCTTCATGAATTTTAATTTTTTTCTTTCCAATTCAAGTCAACATTAATGTATTAGTAACTTTCTGGACCTCCAGTGCTTTTATTATTTACAAAACATTTTTAAAATGTTGTTTACCTTCTATTTCACATTTTAATTTTTAATTCATTTTTATCCATTAATGCCAATTTTAACTAGTAAGCATGTTTTTGCCATTCTGAGTATGTTTCATTTATATCTAAGCAGCATTCCTCATAAAAAGCTAACACCTGTAGGAGGGAAAATGGTTATTTTTACTGGATTTTCCTAAAAGGGCAATAAGATTTTAAATGCTACTATTTTACATAAGGATGTAAAATAAAATGATGAGAATCTTGTCTAGATCATCGAAATTCTTCTACTCAGATGCATCATTATATCTTACATCTTATTTATACTAACATATTATCAGTGCTATTTCCAAAAGTTGACAAAGAATTATTTATGAAGTGAGCAAGTCATCATACACTGAGAGGATGCAAAATGAGTGACTTAAAATACAACCCAAGTGTTTTTTACCAGTTGAATTTTTGCAAATCTACTTTTTAATCTTTCAGTCATTTTCTTCAGACTGCCTTGGCCCCATAATCAGCAGTGTCCATACAGAGTTCAATGATTAAAAAAAAAAAGTTGCAGAAAGAAGAATCGTGCATGAACACAGCAGTGAAGCCACAATGAGGAGGCAACATGTTATAAAAGGAAGTATAAAGGCTTTGTGTTCAACAGCCTTGGGTTCTGGTAAATGTTCTGTTACATACTAGCTACCTGGCCTTGGATATATTTTCTTCCTCTATAAAATGAGAGAAAAGGATTTTTATTAGCATTGAATAAGCAGTATGTGTAAAAATACTAACAAACAGTATCCTATTAATGCCAATTTCTTTTCCTTCTCTTACTCTCATTTCTCATTCAAGAAATACATATATTAAGCACTATAGAATTAAAACACTGTGACAGGCACCCTGTGAGATACAAAGATGAATAAGATGTGATCTAAAGAAGATTACAGACCAAATGAGGAAGTTAAAAATATACACCATCTTTTTAAAAGGCCAAAAAAAAAAAAAAAACAAAAACCAAAATAACAAACCACATTCGGTTAAAGTCATGCAATAAATACTTGTTCCCTGTTGAACTGGTTGAGTTGGCCAGCTGGTTAATGGAAAGGTCTTACTTTCCATTTTGGAGCAACTCTGCCCTGTTAGGTGGAAGGCAGGCCAAGAGTGGGCATGGCAGGGGGCAGGGATGGCCTGTGTTCAGTGAACAGTGGGGAGCAAAGGACGAATGGGACCCAGTGGGATCATCTAAGTGGAGGAGATGAGGAGAGCTAAACAAGTCTCTGTGAACAAATGGACACAAAACCAGATATTAAAAGGAAGGATTGGTACTGGTTCTGAGGGGGTCCTGGAACAAATCCATGGACAAAGGAGTCTCTCAAGGAAGACTACTGAGCCCATGGTTCAGGAGCGGGTGCCCTTAAAGGTGCAGGGATCTCTGGATGAGCTCAAGATCTCTGCAGCAAAGCAACTTCCCAAATGAACTGGAAATGACTGACTCTGAGAATCTGGTTATGTTACTGCTGTTCAGCTTGTTCAATTCTGTGAGAGGATTTACTCCCTGAGAGAAAAGAGAGGTCTGACAATAGCTCTGAAGAACATCCCCATCGACTTGCAGGACGAACGCCGCTGGAGGGTGGGGTTGGGGGACGCTATACCCAGAAGAACCCAATTTTCAAATTGACTCATAAGTCTTAGGGCCAGCATGATATTAGTGAGACGTAACAGGGAGAAAGTGCCTTTATCCATGGGAAACCCTGTTCCCACCTGAACACATTAAGGTTTGCTTGCCCTGCATCACAGCTCTATCACAGACATACAGCTTTAGGGTTGAGCATAGCTGAAGCAGATCAGGCTGTGCTAGCTTTTCTACATGTCTGCCTTTCCTCCAGGATACAAGGATGGAGTAGATGAGGGAGGGGTGCCAAACACAGACCAAAAAACTGATGGAGATCATATACATTTCTTATGCTAAGGGAATGAACTCAGTTGTCTTCCTAATATCAAATATAGTTTATATTTTCTGCCCATTGGAGATTCCAATAGATGCAAAATCCATTAACTACTAGATCATGCTGGCCCGCGATGTGAAAAAGCCAGAAGCGAGCTTCAGAATCCATGGAGGACCATTAGGAGTAACACTTACCTAAAACCTTTAAAACCACAAAAAAATCAACTCACAAATGTGGAGGCCTTCTACCCAAATTCTCAAATATTTAAGTTGTCATTTTTGAGGGTAAAGATGAGCCACCGGCTTTCAAGTGGACAGAGGACAGGAGAGGTGATTCCATCAAGATCTCCTGAGGAATACGGTCAAATGTTTCAGTATCCATGGTTTGGTGCCAAGTTACCGGGATAGAGGGTGGGCAGGGAGTACGTTCATGACAGTAACTTTCAGAGCTCCTGTATTATTACACAGTGCTCCATAACAAATTACCCTCAGACTCAGTCATTTAAAACAACATACATTCATTATCCTACGATTTATGCAGGTTATGTAGCAGGGCACAGCCTACCTGAGTTCTCTGCTTCAGGGTTTCTCTCAGGACTGTAATTAAGGTGCCAGCCAAGGCTGGTCCAGTTCACAGCCAAGGGGAGCAGATTAGACAGAGATGTGGGCACCAGGAGGCAGGAATCCCTGGGAGCCATCCCAGAAGCTGCCTATCACCGCCCCCACGAGACTGTAAGACCCTCTTTCTGGTCCCCTCCCTCATCTTTGGTTTCTTTTCTTCCTAAATGACAGGCTGGTCCACTGCCTGCTTAAATCCTGACTGAAAACACTTGGGAATAACTTGGAAATAAACTTGAATCAGCCAGTCTGAACTGGTTTGTGGAAAAGGCAAAAGGCTGGGGGGTAGGGGTGCGGTTGCTTATAGTCTTTGTTTTGAGGGTGGGAAGTGCAAACAAGAGTTGAGGGAATTTGAACAAAGAGTGAAGATCTGGCTTTATTTCATTTATCCACATCCTTCCATTTTTCTATTGACAGAGCTTACTAAGAGCAGGATATGTCTTAAATAAACAAATCTGAATACACCTTAGAGACCACGAAAAGCCATACCCTGTCCTGGCCAGTTGGAGTGTGTGTGTAAATCAGCTGAAGTCAGTATGAATAACACCTGAGTTACTCGAGTGGCAGGGGACACTGGATTCAGCTCACAGAGTTCTCCTGTGGTGGCCGAGTACTGGAGACTTCGCTCTGCCAGGCACCCCTGCTAAGGATTCTGTGGGCTCAGAGAGCTCCCTGCACTTGAGGACCACCAGGGCCAGACCAGTGCCCGTGCGCAGAACTTGCCAGGCCTCTGGAAGCTCACCTCACGATAGGATGCACACCATGACTCTAGAGATCCTATGATGCTCTGACAGATGCCAGCACCGCTGGAAACCTGATGTCTCACCCGAACTCACAGGACTCCGCGTGCCTCTCAACAAGCTCCCTGCCCGTCCCACTAAGTGCCTGACATGCTGGTGCCAGTCCCCCCAGCACCAGCCCGACTCAGAGTCTCACACTGCTGTTCTCTCTTTCCCTGACCCTGTGACCTTCCTTCTTTCAGACCTCAACTTAACCAACACCCACTTAAACACAAGTTCCCCAAACACCTAATATCAAACTCTTTATTTTCTATTATTGAAATCAGTCTATTGCATTCATACTTCAAAGTCTGTTTTTTAACTGCTTGCTTATTTGTTTAATGTCTAACCTCCCCAGGAGAGTACAAGTGCAGAGAGGACAGAGGCACATCTGTCTTGTTCATTGTTATATCCTCAGTGCTCAGCACAGCGCCCGGCATGCAGGAGTCACTCAACAACTACATGTTGAATGTTGGGTCGTTTTAACATTCAAAGGGATTCTAACTCATTTTGAAAGTTCATTATAGTCTGAGTGTGTATATTTTATGTGACAGAGAGAGAAAGTACTGAGGTTGAATCGGAAAGGAATGTAGTTATGTAATCATGAAAAGATTTAAAGTGTATTCAATGACAATGTGTACCTAGTATTGTCTTATTTATTTGTTTGAATTTGCATTGTTTGTGTTTAAATGGGGTGTGTATAAATAGTCTGTGTAAATTATAAAACACATTTTGAGGAAACATTATTGCTATAAGAGTGTAATCCAAGACTGACATCTCAGTGATACTGCTCGAATTCCTGGGACGCTTGAGAAAGACTCCTAAGAAGCCAGTTACTGAGCAGCACAAGGAGCGACCAGAAACGCAGTTTCACTTGTGGAGAGTCTGTGAATCCTATTAAATACGATACATAGTAATGAAGTAGAAACTAGTGTACTGCTAGTGCTTTATCATTTATTTCTCCTTTTATCCAGCTCTTCCTGAGAACAAAAAAGGATTTGTTGTCAGGGGGCGGGGACGGTGGATAGTGAATCAGATTAAAGATGTTCTGAGCTCAAATTCTTGCTCAGTCACTTACTAGCCATATGACCTTGGGCGAGTCACCTTTGCTGGACCCACAGTTTCTTTACACGAAAAGGGTTTTGGTAAAGATCACATAAGATGAGGAATGTAAAGAGTTTTGTAAATTACAGGATGATGTAGAGAAATAAGGTGTTTCGTTCTTCAGGGACAATGGAAGAAATCTTTGTCATTTCTTCTTAAGGTTCTTGTCAAAAATTTTCATTCTTTTGGCCCTTTTCAGATTGAACAAATTCCATTTGCTTAAATACCGTGTAAATTCCTTATCTCTCTATAGGATTTGTGAGGGGCTAATATGTAGATTTAGATCTGCCTGTCTTGGCTCACTCTGAAACAGAACACCTGCATTTCAGAATCCTCTTGGTTTATTTCACGTAGATGAAACTTATGTTAATGTCTGGCTTTGTATTAAATACTGTTTGGAATCTTATTAACTGATCATGGATGTTGTCTTTTTTTTCCCACAAATTGGTGACCATCTCATTCTATCCAGGAACCCTTTATTTTTGTTATGAACTTTTGTTTATTGTGGCTTACACATGCTGCAGAAAATAAGAGACTGCACATAAGCTTCAATTCTCAGAGCTTTCCTTTAGTTCTTACTTCTAGAATGCATAAAACCTTTTTAAAAGGCTCTGCTTAGAGATTTTTCTGGAAGGAAGGAAGATGTGAGGAAACCAAGTCTTCTCTATAATGTTTCTCCTATATATCAGTTTGAAATCACCTGTCTGGCGGCTTGCCACTGCCATCTCATGTATGGATTTTTGTAACGTTCGGTCAACATCCCATCAGCCTTCCTGTTTCTGCTGTCTTAATCTTCTGCTCCTGTTTTGGTGGATTAGAGGAGTTCAGGATGACTCTTAGGGTTAAAGTCTGGCTCCCTTCACCGTCCTTGGTCAGGGGAAACTAAACATCAATCACCAGGTAGTCCAGTCCAATCACCAAAACCACCACTGGCTTGCCCAGTGATGGCATCTGACCTAAGGGTAGCCAGGTTATTGACCCATTGAGTATATTTCTGAGACAGTTCCACCAACTTCCTATAATATTGACTGTGCCAACTGGAGCCTTTCTTGGGAAGTTTGAATTTGAGGCATTCAGGAGAGCTAAGTAACCGTTCCTGAGGCAACAGCTATCAGAGTTCTTACTGAGTGCCTAGTACTGTGATCAGACTAGTAAAGCCATGGCTACATTCCTGTTTTACTCTCTATATATCCTTAAAAGAAGATCCCCATTGCCAGAGGTTACCAAGTGTTTCTCCTTCCTTGCAATGGATAAAAACAAGGTTTCCAACCTAACGCTGCCTGTTACCATGATCACACTCACACCTTGTAAACTGACTTCAGTAACTGACTCCTTGTCTTGGTGCTTCACCTAGTATTGGAGTATTAGACTCCTGGACCCCTGTCACGTTCTCTCCGGTAACCCCAAGGATTGAATTCTGTCTCCTAACTCCTGGCATTACAGCTGGATTCTCATTACTTTTGCCAGATTTTTCTACTGCCAGTTGGCTTGCTGAGCTCTGCTTATGATCTGCTGCCAAGTTCTCTGAACTCTTGTCCCACCCACCTGAAAGCAGACCTCCCAGATGGCAAAGTGTAGGGTGATCTGTAGGTGGCTCACCAAGAGGTGATGCACCCTCCCACACTGCCTGCACCATCCTGCCATGCTCCAGGTCCCGCCCTGGGTTTGACCTATCTGGATCATCAGTGCAGCCCTACTCTGTCTGTCTGTGATACTGTCTGTCCCACTGCTCATTTGAGGTGAATTTTCTTCCACTTTATGCCTAATTGGTAATTTTAATAACTGCCTAACTGGTCTGATATCCCAGATCACTAATCCCTTCAGCACAACCTGTAAAAACTTTTCAGTCTTTAAATGAAATTTTGGTAATTTGCCCATATTATAAAACTAGTAACTAAAATACTTCAGAGTGAATTTCTTATCCAGAGGACAAGGCCCTCTTCAACAAGATAACCATGTACCACCCCCTTTACCTACATGAACCCTCTGGCCCAGCTAGGAGTCTTGCTAGCTTTACTTTAGACAGTCCTTTTTCCTTGCTCCTGAGTATTATGTTCTGCTAAATTATACTATGCCTGAATCCTCTCTAAAAACTGGAATCCTGCCTAAGTATCATGTAATTCATTAATTCAATCAAAAGACAGCTTTGAGTGACCACCACTTACTAGACACAATCAGCTGGTAGTTATTTAAAGAGATATATGACTGCTTGCTCTCAAAGAGTTCAGAGTCTGAACAGGAGTCAAACAGGAAGCAGAGAAATTATTGGAGAGCGTACGAAAGGGAGGAGGCTGTAAATTCTACCCAGCATGAGGAAAAAAGCAAACAGGAATATCTTTAAGGGTAGATCCTTCATTTAGGATTTAGATCCTTCTAAATCTTTATTTGATGATAAATACTTTAAAGTTCATAGGGATGGGGAAGACACTGTAGGCAAAGGAAGTTACAGGAGCAAAAGTGTAGATGTTAAGATGCATGTCGTGTGTACACAGAACAGTAAATGTCAGAAAGGGAGTTACAGTGCAAGATGAAGATGAAAAGACAAAAGTCACATTATTGTGTCTCATAAACAGAAAATAACACGATCAGCTTGAATATTATAAAGGTTGCCTGAGTCTCTCCTATCTGCCTCTTTGTTGCTACAATTCTTGCTTCTTCCTCTGCTGTCAATTACATGGATATTCTAACACTCAAACTCGCCCATATTATTATCACACTGCTTCCTCACCCTCATCCCTATTTTCCAACCACAATGTTTTAGTATTTAATCATTTTTTGTCCCTATCATGTTGGAAGACACCTCTCTTTAAAAATTGTAGCAGTTAATTCATTCAACAAACGTTTACTTCAGTGGCTGCTGCAGTACAAGTGTTCAATTGCAGTAGATAGTGTAGTGTGCCACCAGAGCTCCCTTTAGGACCTAGGCACTCATCCCCCTTTCTGAGTCTGTTACCTGTCCAGAATTCTAATCTTGCAGAAGGAAGCTTCCTTTCCCAACATTTGCCCCCTTTCCAGGAGTGGCTGGCATCCAATTACTGGTACATGTACAGATTCAAAGGCTGATCCCCCTTGCCTGCACTCAGAACAAGACTAAAGATCCATGCCAGCTCCAGAGCAGCCTGCAGTTTACAACTCATCTCAGTTCACCTTCTCCTTCTGCCCAATTAAGCTTTACTAATCTCTCACAGGTATTAACTCCAATAAACAAACTCTCAAATAGACTTCCTGAATGCAAATCTCAAAATCTCAGAGGCTACTTCCCAGAGAATCCAACCTACAACATTATTCAATGCCAACCATCTTTCCAGAAGGAGAGCTATGAAGAAATTTTATTATTAAAATCTACCAGGCACATCCAATATGCCAAGAGCAGTGCCATGTCTGGCGATGTCACAATAGGCAGGACATGACCTGCATAAGGGCAGCTCATCCTCCCAGTTCTGGAGGGAGGAGAGCCTGCCAAGGGGGAGGGCTGCTGGCCCTCCATCCCGCCAGTGTCACCTGGGATTAAGATGGAGTGATCTTGTTTTACCCATTCTAGTAATTTACAGACTCAGAAAGTTGTAAAAAATCTCCTTTTTTCCTGATGCTTTAAGAACAGAGTTAATTTCCTTGTATCAAAGTGGTGACTATGATCCTCTATAGAAGCAGAAGAACAAACCAGATGATGTCTCAAAGTTCTTTTCAGGCAAAACTTATTGTCAAAACTAAAACTGAGGCACAGTTTGAAATAGAAGCTGTTACATTCTTTATCAAGAATGCATTAAGGTCCTAAAGATTTCCTTAGGGTATTTCCCAGTATGAGGACTATTTATTGTGGGCAGACATCATCTTCCATATATCTTAAACCTACTTCTTGGTGCTATTTTTAATATAGTTTTCTGTCTAATAAGATTGTGTAGTGCAATAATAAATTATAATCCTGTGTTGAAGCCACATATCTGTTACTTAAGAGTTGCAAGAAATGGCCATCAGCATTTTTATTAAAAGAGATGATAATGATTTTTCCCCTGACAAACAAGCCTGCTGTATCATCCTGGACTACTTTTAAATGGATATGGGTTTGCAACTTCAACGGAAAAAATTAAAACATGCACATTCCCTTGAGCTGGCATTATTTGTCAAAATGACAGTGTGGCCATTTTTCTTACAGTTTAAAATGGCACATCGGTGATAATTACTTTAATCTATTTTTTAGTACACCATAAGATGCTTGAATTGCTGATGTAATTTTGAAGTCTATATTTACAGTCATAAGTCTCCCATGGTGTAAAGATTGGTCATTCATAAAAAATCAGGTAGAACAGCTATTCATAGACTGTGCCAATGAGGAGTAGATGCTCCATTTAGAACGCAGAAGTCAAACAGGAAATAGAATTGATTAATTCTACCTCAAATTTTATGCTATGTCTTTGATTAACCTTCATGTAAATAAAGTCATTCCTCTTTCCATCGGCCTAGAAGTCTCTAGACTTACTATCTAGGTATAAGAAAAGCTCATTCATTTACCACTCAACAGATATTTATCTTGTATATTTTATAAGCCAGTATCTGGAGAGAACATAAAAAATATAGAGAACCCTACGATATAGGTTCCATTTGAGCAGGAACCTTGGCTGGTCTCTTCACTGCTCTGCTCCAGTGATAGAAAAGTAGGCATTCCATAATCATTTATTGACTCAATAAGCAAGACGTGGTCTCTGACTTCAACAAATGCATGACTCTATAGGAAAGTTACCACTTACTGCATTTTTAAAGTGCAAAGGGGCCTGCTTTCCAAGCTGTCACTCAGCATGTGACACAAGACTCAGATCTGATCTTAAATCAATAAATCTTTGAGTTCTCTCATTCTCTCCAACACCACCCAACGTGGGGTGAGAGCCAGAGTCTCTTCTCCAGGACACTGACCACTGTCCACTTAGAAGTCTACCTCTCTAACTTGCCTCTGTTTTTTCCAGGCAGGAAATGTGTAACTATCCTGGAACAAGAGTAGAATATACCGCCTCAGAAAATTTTCTTTCAAATCTATTATAAATTGAAGGACTTGAATTGACTATTTTCTCTCTTTCTTTGCATTTTTGCTATAACAACTCTACTCAGAGGCACTGGAAGCTTAATATCTAGGAGGAGGAATGATGAGGTTTAAAAAATGGATTTGTACTTGCACGTGGAAAAAAAGAAACAAATCCCTTATTATTTCAAATGCTAATCCAGACACTGTACTATTTCCATTTTATAGATGAGAACATTGAGTCCTTCTGAAGCTAAGCAACTTGCTCATGTTTACACAGTTCATTGATACAGATTCGGTACTCAAATCCATGTCTAACTTCCCCAAATTCTTGCTCCTAATTACCACATGGGGTATTATCCCCATTTTTGTAGGTGAGAAACCTAATCTTAGAGAGATTAACTGATTTTTTAATTCAAAATCACACCATTAACATACTGCAAAGTCAGGGTTAGAACCCATATTATCTACACTACAGTGTATTTCCTAATCCAGTGGCATCTCCACATTGCCTACCCATTTTCTCGTGCCTTAGATTTGCCATTCACCAAGAAAACAGTAGTTTTAGAATTGTGTCATGGAATCAATGGAGTTAGTATTTCCAGTTAGAGAAGTTTCATGATTTAACATTACCATGAAATAGAAATTATATTTCCACAGAAATCATCCGTATTTACTTACAGTTTTATCCTGCTAGTTTGCAAACAGATTTGGGAGCTAGGCATTAATAATACATTAACAACAGTGATTATATAATGTAATCTCAAACAATGCTACATGTAAATTTGAAGGTTAATGAATATTTCTATGGCTGTCACAATAGAAAAACAATGTCTTTAACATAGAAAATGCCCTAACTAACACTCTGATATTATGAAAGAGCTAGTAACCTCCCAAAGTGCCTACCGGTTTTCTTGGACTATTTCTCTCAGCAGCTGTGTCTGGCCCCTGGAGCTGCCAGAGAAGACCTACTGTAGATTCTCTGTATGAAAATAATTAACCTAAGGAGTAAACAAGGACGAGAGAGATTTCCCTTGGTAGACACATTCACATTTGACTCATGGTAACAAGGCAGTAGTGATGGCCTAACTCTACTGAAAGAACATCTTTTATATCTGCAGTTCATATGCACCTGTTGCTTATTTCTCTTTCTCATTCAAAATTCACTGTTTAATTTGGAAAAAAAAAAAAAAAACAAAAACAGAAATCTCCACAGCAACAACCAAAGTATCAAACTGACATGATAGCTTTAAGTTTGGGAATTTGCAGGGTGTTCCCTCCAGTTTTCTTGGGCCATAGTTTCAAGAAAAAACAGTGTGTGGTCAATGCTATATAGGCATAATCATGGCTGAAAACTACATGTTAAATCTTTTTTTATGAGCCATAAATAAATGTGTATTCAACTGATATTTTAACTCAAGTAATTTTTCACATTCAAAGAAATGAACAGCAATAAAGTGTGCAGTTCCAGGAACCACACTGAGCAACTCGTATTGAGGCTCTGATCTTACTGCCAATGTTAGCATCTCATTCTTATAACCTTATAACGTCCTCTTTGAGAGTATTTTTGCTCCAATTAAATCAAAATCTGTAACACCCCTGAACTGATTTGCAAGATTATCAGCCAATAAAGTTAGAGTTCATCATCACCATCTCATAGGACATCAGAGTGGAACCTAAGACACTTGGTCAAAGAATACTTCTCTCAGAGATTTCTGAAAACAAATTTCAATTCCAGGGACAAACAGCCCACATACCCTGAAATATAAAAATAACATGTTTAAAAATGTACTGAAAAGTATTTTTAAATGATTTCCTGAGGGAGCAAGAAAGTGAAGAATATTCAGAAGTTGAAAAGAGAGATAAAGAAGATACCTAGGAAATTTAAAAAGGCATTAAGCCAGCTTTTTCCAGGGAGCATCTGCCTAACCATGGTAATTGCAGTTTTTGTTCTGACAGCAGTGCAGACCATGGGAAATAGGTGATAAAATCACAGACTGTCTAAAAGTGAAGGGTCTAACAGAAGATTGCTGCATCAGATCAAGATCTCGGAGGGTGAAGGCTCCCTGATGATTTACAAGCACAATTTCGCTCTAGAAATCTGTATTTTTTTTTCAGCCTGGACTCACATACTATCTATGTGATCAACAAAGGGTTTCAAGTGGTCCCAAGTTGGCAATGATATCAGGTAACTAGTGGAAGCCAAAAAAAAAAAAAAAAAAAAAAAGAAGGAATGCAATCCTATCCAGGCTTCGAAGAATTATCACAGCTGAAGTCCAAGGACTATGAGCTCACAAAAGAAAACCATGAAATATGTGAATAAGGTGAATTTAGTGATAGCCAGCAAAAAACAGGATACTAGCAAATATTTCAGACATCAGAATTTTTCAGAAAATATAAACTGAGTACTTTTCATATGTTTTAATAAGTAAAGAATTTATTAAAATTATGAGCAAGGGAAAAGAAAGTATAGAAATTAAATCATAAGAATTGAAGTGAGTGAAATATATCTTTAAAATGAAAAATAAAATAAAGTTTAAAACTTGGTTGATAGATTGAAGGGAAAATTAGATACAGCTGAAGAAGAATTTAGTGAACTAGAACACAGATACAAAGAAGTTATCCTGAAAACAGCCAAATATACAAAATATGGAAAATAGAAAAAAGGTTAGGATGGATTGAGCAGGTGTAACGTCTGTCTAATCAGAGAGCCAAAAATATATGGTAGAAAAAAATCAGAATAAGGCAATAATCAAAGGAATAAAAACAAATAATTTTGCTGAATTATAAAAGTCACAAAACCTCTGATCCTAGAAACCCACTGATGGCCTTAAATAACAAATACATATATAATCTATACTAACATAATTAGTCATCAGATGTTTTTGATGAAACTACATAGAGCTAAATGCAAGTGTGATATTTAAGGAAGCCTGAATTAAACTGAAAGTTATAACAGAAAACAGAATAGTAGAAGGTTCTTCCATGTGACTAGAAAAAATAAATACTAATCTAGATCTCTATATAAGAAAGCTACATTTCAAGTACAATGATGAAATTTTGTTTGTTTTCAGCTAAACAAAAATTGAAAGTTTACTACAAACTCTCACTAAAGAAAATTCTAGAAGTTCTGCCTGACTCAAAAATTATCATAAAAGTTTGAAATGCAAGTAAGGAAAAATGGGCAGCAATTTTGGTAAATCTATAAAACATTGTTTGTAAAAATAATAATAATAATAAATGACATCTAAAAATATAGAATAGGTAAAAACACTAGACATAAATAGACTATATTTACTTAGGTAGTTGTAATTAGAGTTGAAGCATTTTAGGTCCCAATACATTTCAAGTAGTAGATAAAGATATTGATCAATTTCAGATATTGTTTAAATCTGCATATGAAACTATCTAGGATAATCACTAAAAATAAATATGTACAGTTTCTAAAATAGTAAAATATAATAATTCAGAGCCTATGAGAAAAATAAATCAACAAAATGAAACAACAAAGCAAAAAAAAAAAAAAAACCCAAATGAAGACAAGTAAAACATGAAACAAAAAAGTCAAAAAATAGAAAGTAAAAATTAAGATGTACTTTAAGATTCAAACATATCAGTAATAATTATACAAGAAATAAACTTGTCTGTTAAAAAACAAAGATATCTTGCCAAGTTTTTAAAAACTCCATCTATGAGTCATTTACAAGAGACCCTATTAAATACATAGAAGCAAAGAAAGTTTATATACAAAAGGATGGAAAATATATGTACCAGGTTTGTAATTTAAACCAAAATAAAACTGAGGTTACATCATAAGTATTGTATAAAATAGATACTGATACAGAATATTACTTGATCTAAGAAAAATACCTGCTTAAGTTCAACTCATTAGGAAAATAAAACAATTCTAAATCTTTTTGCATTTAATAACAAAACCTTAAATTACATCGTTCAAAATTGACAGCTGTGCAAGGGAGAGAAAGTCTGATGTCATAGTAGAAAGTGGTTAGACATGTCTCAGGAATTGCCAGATTAGGTTGATAAAAATAGTAATAAAATCTGTAGCATTTGAACACTGTAACTAACAATTATGAGCAAGAGACGATGTTACTCTAACATTAGTCTATGAAATCTATGGAACATTACATCCAACAATTAGAGACTATAATTCTTTTCTAAGTGCACATCAAATATTAAAATTCACCAAATGCCAGGCCAGATAACAAGCCTCAAACTCAAACCAGCAACATGTAAAAAAAATCAAATAGAGTATGAATAACATAAGCTTATCTAGAAATGCAAAGTTGGTTTAACATAAGAAAGTCAACTAGTGAAAATCACCATAATAACCAATTCCAGATTCAAAGTAAATTATAATTTCATCAAATGCAAGGGAGGCATTGTATAAAATTCAACAGCAAGTCATGATATTAAAAAAAGTCTAATAAATTAAGAATCAAAGGACACTTTCTTAGCATAACAAACCCTCAGCAAATTATCTTAAACATATGACATTGGAAGCACTTCCTTTAAACGCAGAACCAGCGAAGGATGCAGACCATCACCACTTATTTTCAGTAGTGTACTGGTGATTCTACACCATGCAGTAGAGCCAGAAAAGAAACAAGAGGTATAAGGATTGGAAAGGAAGAAATCAGGCTGTGATTTTGGCAGGAAGTAAGAGTGTCTATTATCCAATATAATCTACAGATTATCACTCCAAAAGTTATGTACGAATTTTTATGTTTATGACCTATTTGGCATTATAAAGAGTGCTACAGGATGCAAAAAAACAACAACTGGTCATTTAATCAAATCAATGAAAGCAGAGGAGGTACCGGGAGATATTAGCTGCACTTCTTAAAATAGTGGAATGGTCCCCATGTAATATACCCTCTACCAATGTTCCAAATAATTTTTGCCAAACATCCCCTTTGTTATCATAGTCCCCAGATCTCCCCTCCTAAAATCCCTATAAACATCAGAAATATTGGTGATATTCTGCTCAGTTCTCCTATTATCTTCTTGGTCATTCATTCAAACCCTGTGACAGACAACATGGCCCTAAGAAAGCATCAAATAGGATGAAGCCCCTGCCTTCACAAAGTTCACAGTCTAGTAATTCAGTCAGTAACACAAACAGAGTAATAAGATGATAAAAATATTTCTGAATATCCCAAGGTTACTGGTCCAGGAGCATTAGTGATGTGAAATGATAAGAGCTGTATCACAAATGCTATGAACACATGTATATAGAAACAGATCCCCAGTGTCTCCAGAACCCCAGTCATTTAACAACAAACAGTAAAAGGTTCTTCAAAATATTGCTTAACTACCCTTATTCTAAATTGCGTACTCTGATAAATGTGGAATTTTAATTTTTTTATATTAGATTCACTTTCATACAACATTTTTAAAAATACAAGTATTCTTAACAAATAACAGAGGGAGTACACACCCACTAGTTTACCTAATACTGCCGGTGGGCTCGGACCACTGCGAACGTGATTCTCTTTCTGTCAGAATGAGGAGAGGTGGACGGTACCTCACCAGAACAAGGCATGTGACATGACTGACCGAATAATCTACCGTCTCAGGATGCTGGTGCTCTTGAACTCTTGTGGGGATTTTCCAGGAACTTCCCCCAGCACTAAGGGCAGGGTGCCATTATGCAGAACCAGAGTTCTGTGCTTTTCCTGGCCTCTGAAACACCAACATGGCTAATGTTGTCTCAGCCCAGTTGTCACGCCCATGGTTCCCGCAGCTCTCACACCCAGCACCTCTTAATAGCAACTCAGCCAGCTTCACCTCCAGGAGACAGTGAGAGCCCCATCTCACAGCACTGGAGACAGAACAGCCCAGAGTATACCCTAACTGGCATCTTGGAATCCAGGATAGCTCAAAGTACATTCTAACTGTCATATACAGGAATAAGAGAAGGTAGAAATGGGCTTCTTCCAGGTCACTCACCTTGTGACTCGTCAGGGTAAGAACTAGAATACCCAGCCGTACTGCCATCATTCGCTACCTGAAGAGCTCAAGGATGGGGACGTGCAAGGAGCAGAGGTGGAGGAGAGCAGTCAGCTGCAGTGGGATGAAAGGCACTATAGGCCAGAGGCTGAGAACTTGGCCAGTGGAGCCACATTACCTGAGTTCAGAATTCTGGTTTTGCCATTATAAGCCCTGTTACCTTTGACAAGTTATTTATCCTTTCTGGGGCTTGGCATTCCTCATCTGTCAAATGGGGAGAACCTTACCTCATAGGGCTATTGTGAAAACTGTGGTGCTTGAGAAAATGCTAACAGTTTAATAAATATTTGCTTTTTTCTAGATTTCCTAAATACACTGAGCCTTCCATATCCACATATTCAACCAACTTCAGATGGAAAATAATCAGAAAAAAGTTCCAGAAAGTTTCAAAAAGCAAACTTGAATTTGCTGCACACTGGCATCTATCTACATAGCATTTACATTATACTCACAACTATTCACATGGCATTTACATTGTATTAGGTATTATAAGTAATCCAGAGATGATTTAAAGTATATGGGAGGCTGTGTGTAGCTTGTGTGTAAATACTTCACCATTTCACATAAGGGACTTGAGCATCCATGGGTCTTAGTATCCATGGGGGCTCCACAACCAATCTCTCTTGAACACCAAGAAGTGACTATATCTGTTATTTTCAGTAGTACTATTGTACCTCTTTCTCAAATAAATTATAGTTCTCAAAGAAAAGTTCTGATTTCCACATAACATAAGCAATTGAAATATGAAAAGTTCTGCCAACCAACTATTTTCAACACATGCTTTCTCCAGAGAACAGATGGACTTTCCGAGACAAACTTGAAGGTGAATAAATAGACTCACTGTTTTGGTATGAGGCAATTAAGTCTTGGACACAAAAGGGTTTTGTGCTCCTTTTGTTTGTTTTAAGGATTGTTATTCACATTATCCATGGAGTAATCTCTGCAATAAAATAGTTACTGCCTCCACTGGAAGGTAATACATAATTCAGAAAAAGAGTCATGATGAGCATCTTTCTAGCTGTGCACTGTACAATACAGCAGCCAGTAAGCTACTTGAATCTAAGTATTCAAACTGAAAGTAGTTAAAATTAAATAAATTTAAAATTCTGTTCCTTAGTCATACTGGTCACATATTAAGTGCTCAACAGTCATGGTGACTAGTGGATATGGAACACTTATTTTACCACAGAACTTCCTGTTGGGTAGCGTTGAAGAGTATAAACTGGAGTATCTGGTACCGCTTCTCAGCTAATCTGATTAGTAACAATCATTATAGAGTCACTGGTGAAATCAATCTTCAGTTTAGAGTCTAGTGTAATAATTAAGAAACCTTACTTTACAATTATTCGTCTTCGTTATTCCCAGGCAAATTTTATAGGCTATCACATCCGTATTTTTCAAATCTAATATTGGGAAATTCTATAGTACCGTATGTGTTAAGGACAGTTAGTAATTTGAAACGCACATAAGAGATTTTCCAAGCCATCATTTCTCAGCATAATCATCTATTAACTATACAAATGACTGCCTGGATTCCCCAAGTCAAGTCTACACAGCAAAAATAACATTGTTCAGGAAGCTTGCGCTGTGAAGGCAGCTAATCTAAACTAGTAAAACTGTACAACCAATACCTTATTCTAGGTTTTCCCTTCGAATACATTTTTTGGTATCTGAATTTACTACTTTAACATGTAATTCTTTCCTTGACTTCAGCTCACTGTACCTGAATTACCTGTTCTTTCAATATTTTAGTTTCATTACAAATATCATCATGAATCACTGCTCCAGCTTCTCCTGCTACAAGTCAGGCAGCCGCAGGTGGCGCACATCTCCCAGGTCTGGCCCTCCAGGCCCCGGGGCTCTGGAGGACCCACTGGGTTAGCACCCCAGCTATCACTGTCTCCAGGGAACCCCGCTTGTTTCTGGGATCTGCTCTGACACTATTTACATCTCCTAATCTCACTGTCACATCCTTAGACACAGGGAGGTGGTCACATGAATTACAATGAGCCCTAAGTAATCGAGCACGAAGAAGAATAGCAAGAAAATAAAAATGTCTCCTGTAAAAAGAATGGGGAGGGGGAAGGAAGGACAGTGATTGTTTCTGGGGTTTGAGAGGACCTAAGGGCTTTTATGGGGTAGTGGGAGGAGGGAGTTGGAAGACATTTAAGAGTCAGAATTAGATTTTGAAAGAAGCTGTTTAGAGGCTGTCTCAGCGTTCCAGTTTAATAGATGAGTAAACTGAAGGTCAGAGAGGACAGGAGTGTGACAGTACAGGATCATGATTGAGACTGTGGACTTCTGAAGTCAGATGATCAATTGGTGGCTCTGCTACGTAGTGCCTGAGTGAAGCTGAGCAAGTTATTCAATCTCTGAGTCTCAATTTCCTCATTTATAAAACAGAGATTATAATACCAGTAACTACCACATTGTCATTTGCAAACATTAAATGAAGCAACATGTTTCGAGTGTTAGAGCAGACTAACAAACCTTAATTTTTGATTCATGGGGCAATGATGGCCATGGTGGTGACGATGATAATAAAGTGGTTACCCAAGCCTACCTTCAAGGTCCTAGAAAAAATAAAACGAACCCAAGTTTGTAACTTCTAGTCTGATGCTCTAATCCATGCATCAGCTTCCTGCACTAGTTAGTTCAACAATAAATACAACCTGCTACCAGTTTACTTTTTATATCAATGGATGTGAATCTCATCAAAGACTCCAGAAACAAACTTCTCTAAGATTGTCAGAGAGTACACAGGAAGAAGTCATCAAACTTCATAATTTCTCCTTGCTATGGACCTATTATGTACTAATTTATTAACAGCTCATTTTCAAGATAAGGTTATAAAGAACCTGGTTTCTTATTCTGGATGAAGCTGAGGCCCCCAGACGCTTCTTGGCTTGTGGTGGGCACACACCTTGTTTTTCTGTTAGAAGATATTATCTCCCTGTTTTATCTTGAGTTACGCTGCTTTGTGTCCACATGTTATTTCCTCTGCCCTCTCAGGGTCATGCCATCCCAGATGACCAGACAGCAGCTGCTTTTGTCTCCTGCAGGTATCCATTTTGGCATGTGCCCAAATTAGTGCCACAGCAACTCAGTCTCGTGCAGGAAACTGGCTATTTCCCAGGACTTCATTGTTGTTACAGTGTCCTTAAATTTCTGGACTTTCTACCTCTACAGATCCCAATTTCAATAAAATATAAGCCTGGAGAACTGCACTGCATAACCTGAAGTACCAACGTGAAAAAAACCAAGGACGCCTGGCTTAAGATACCTTTTCCCCCACTTACACTCATTCCAGATATAAAATCGTCAACCGCTAAAATGTAACTTGAGCCTCCCTTCAAGCATATGTGGAAGTTTACACTTTTCTCGAACTTTGAGATATTTTCTTGGAAAAGCTTCTTGTAAAAATCTATACATTTGCTTCTTGTAAAAATCTATCCATTTCTCAATTCCCCATTCTCGTTTGGGAATCTGGATTTACAATGTCATGCGCAATATTGGAAAAGTATCCTACCAACTGATTATACACCATGTGCTTATGAATAGTAATTAGCAGCCCCCCTACCACCCCAGAAACATCTGTCTTGGTTTACTGCCAGTCTATTTAGAGCCACAGCATCATTATTACCTAGATCCTTATCCTCTCTTTCACCATTAACGTATTTATTTAAAATGAATAGATAAAGCTCTGAGCATTTCTGGAGAGACAGCTCAGAAGAAAAATCTAGATGCCCACCCAAATTTTAGGTTATTTTACTGGTCGGTCTTCTGCATGTCAAACTGCTAGGTTTTCACACTGCCCCTTCCCATGGCAACTTAACTTACAGAAAGCTTCGAGCTTGCAAGAAGAGTTTCTCATCAGCATCTTAAGAAAACAAAAACAAAAACAGAAACAAAACACACTTTCTATTCAAGGGAGAATAAGTAACGAGAAAGTAGAGTTGGTTGTTTTTGGTTTTTTTTTTTTCCAGTTTACCTACCTTTGATGTCCAAGGAATGTCCATTTTTCCCAAAAGTGATGGGGCATGTACTCTTCTCATGATTCTTGTGAACAGAAGTAGGGCATTTGGAACAATGGAGGTAATTCTTCATCCTGGTGATGTTAAAAAAAAAACAACAACAAACAAACTTCTTTGTGTTTTTCAGATTTAAAGGCCTCAGCAAACTTAAGGGATATATACAGACCCTGAGCAGAAAAGGTAAAAGCTCTGTAGAATTAAAAAAATTGTGTATCACAAATTGGAAACTGAATAGAAATTCTCAAGTTGCCAAAAGCAAGTGTGCTTCAAGAAAGACAGCAACGCGTTAGTTCATACTTACACTTAGCATATCTGTGGACAAGAGAGTTTGTTGTTTATACCAATGAAAATGTTACAAAAACAAGCTTTCTTCATTTAGTCATCTATGACCTATGACATGCTTTTGCTTTTCAAATCATTCAAGGAATTGTATACCTATATAAAGTTCATTACTGCTACTTTCCATTCCTGTGAAATTCAGTCCACTATTATTAGAATTCATTTCCTAAAAGATCCATGGAAGCCTTGGAGTGAATGATACTTTTAAACAAGAAAGAAAAACTCATTTGTGTGGGCTTTAACTCATTACATTATTCTTAATGAAGACCAGTGCATCATTTTATCAGTAGTGATCAAGACTGTTTTCTACCATGCACCATGACAAAAGTGTTTTCCTAATATAGTACTCATTGTACAGTAATTTCACATACAAATCTATACAACACACACACACAACACATAGGAAAGGTGAAAAATAGTTAATGGTAAGAGAGCATCATAATGGTTTGTCTCTCCCACTGTCAGCTGCTTCAACTTCAGTACTGATTCTACTACCTTTTCCTGCAAATTTCACTCTTTTTCTCATCATATGATTTGTTGCAGCCATATGAGAATGGAAAAATTAATCATGAATGTTTCCATATTTTTTAGAAAGGGAAAATATCCCTGAAATAATCTTTCCTGACTTAGCGTTTTCCTATACTATTGGATTCAATATTTATATTGGCTGCCAGTTTGTGAAGTTTATCAACCGTAGCCCCTTATTACCAAGCAAATGGGTGAAATGAAGTCTGCCTACAACTCAGATCTCTGTTCTTTAAAAACTTTTAACTTAATCCATGACCAAAAGGGGAAAAAATCCAATAGGTTAATTTCTGTGTGCATGAAGTCAACTACTTCGTTTTCTAATCTGTTTTTAAAAATATCAACCATGTTAAAAAATAGGAACATCAAGGCAAATTCAACCAGACATATGAACTGTCCATAAATCAATGTTTAAATCTTAAGACCAGAAAGGATCATATAAAGGATAATACGGTTTTCCAGTTTTGGTCCATGGGACACTAGAGATTCTAAAGAAGTGCCTTTGCTGTATGGTAAGTGAAACATTCAAAGCAGATTCAGACACACTCATTCAGCTTAAATCTGAGCTACATATTAGGTTTCAGTGCATTAGTTAAAGAAAGATGTTTTACAGATATTCCACTCTGGACTTACATCCTGCATCAATTCAGACTGATCACAGCTTACGGCAAAAAGCAGGAAGACCAAGGTTTTGTTCTGGCTCTTCAGCTCTTGGGTATTAAAATGTATGCTTTAGGGTTCTTCTCAGGAAGGCACCATCCTTTAGAGAAGACTATTGTTGGCATATCTGCTAAACATTTTCACCACTTTCTTGAAGACACCAGTGTATAAGAGAACTACAATCTATGAAATGTCAAAATATATTCCAGACAGTGACAATAAACTTACATTGACAATAAACTTACAAGGTATGTAGAATCCTGGGATTCAGAGAGGGTGAGTAACAGTATACGCAGAGACAGATTCAGGCCTAATCTGACCTTAAGTCATGTTTGCTCTAAAATACTGTTTCTATGAAGCATGAATTTTTAACAGACTCAATATTCCCAAGGGGGAAGATAATTTGGTACGAGGAGTGGTTAGTGGCCTGTGGTTTTAAGAGTTCATGGGGAGCAGGGACAAACAGAAAAAAAAAGTCTAAAACGGCTCCTTGGTTGGGGGTGGGGGGTAATAATAAAGAGTTTCAGATGCATTTACATAAAGATACTACATATTTCCCTCTTAGACCATTTGGATTTTATTTTCTAATGTCATTGCTTCCTTTCATGAATATCTACTGAACTGTCAAGGATACATGGGGAGACACAAATCTCTCTTCCAGAGAGGCTGTGTGCTTCTGCCCTCAAGCCTGGGTGCTTCAGCATCAGTTCTGATGACTGGAATGCCTGGGGTGGTAATGTAATGGTCTTGTCGCAGCTTTAGCCAGAGACAGTGTGGTCAGGAAGAAATCTTTCCCCACACACCAGTTTTCTGGGACTTGCTGTGTGAAGCCAAGTAGAAAACATCTTGTCAAACTTGTGTGGAAGAAATCAAGTAATGCTGAATGGAAGCCCATGGGACATTGACTGATTTATAAATACATGGAGTATTTCCATGAAACCTGGATCTTGTCTTGGATTTACAATGAGAGCCCAAACTACACACTCTAAAATTCTCTAAGAACTTTTTTTATGTCCTAGATTTTAAGATGAAAAAAAAAAAAAAAGCCCATCAGATTTGTTATTTATATTTTCCTTAAACTGATCCTAATACATTTTTCCAGTATATTCTTTTTTAAAGAGTACCTAGCATAATTTTCCAGATAAGAAATATATTTATCTCATTTTAATTCTATAACCCTAGTAACTATATTTATCATTATAATAAAATTAAAATATATCTATAGCATATATAATAATGCAAATATAACTTTAGGAACTAATGAATTCATTTCAACTTCATATAGCACCAGCTACATAATTCAAAGCACCTGAGAAAATAGAAGTAAAGTTTTTGTTTCTCCTCTAAGCGACACTGAGTTCATTTAGGAGAAAAACAGTTAAATTCTTCACCTGCACAGGCAGCAGAAATTTAGATGAATTCCAGAGGAAATCTAAAGGAGGAAACACTTTACAGCTATTATCTTAAAGATGACAAACTTGTTCCTAAAGCTGGAGGGATAGAAATAACTGGCCCAGAAGAAATAAAGACACAGCCCACCCCTGCCTGCCTTCCCACTTCCTCCTTCCTCATGGGACCGAAACCCCCTGTAGCTCTCCAGCCCTTCCCTTTCCCCACAAGCCCCACATGCCTCATGAGAAGCCACCTCTCAGAGCAGGCTGAAGAGCTGCAGGTAATCCCAGACCTCCTGCCAATAATCTACTCAGGAACGGGCATGTGGCTTACATTGAACCAGTGGTACCTGAGAAGTGGTTTGCAGGCATCTGCTAGGAAAATTTTCTGACTCTTCCAATAAATTTTCTAAAGCCACCTCCCTGCTCTCTTCCTGAACACTGCCATGCATGGATGTGAAGCCACAATGTCAACAGACATTTTACCAGCCTGAGGAGAGAGTATGGAGGAGAATTCAGAAAAGAAATATCCAGGAACAGTAATGAAGCCAAGATTATAGGAACCCGGACCAATACCCTATACCCAGACATCGCATTAAGTGAGCTAATACTTTCTGTATTATTTAATTTGATTTGTGTTTCTGCTACAACTGAAAGAATGCCATCAGATACAAAAGTTTAAGGCAAGGCCCACTTTCTCACAATTACTGAAATATGCACTATTAAAATTACTGCTTTTTGACAAAATATTGACTTCAAACTGCCCATGTTTAAATTGTATTTTAGGCATTTTAAGACATACCTCTTTGACTAAAATCTTAATATGTTATCACTGGCATAGACTAGCAAGAACTCACTTAGGAGATTAGTTAGTTAATGCCTGGAGAAAAGGATCATTTCATTAATTAAACATATATTATATAATTTGCACTTGCAAGGGAGTCCGAGCCAGGTCAAGAGCAGTAATATGCACGTTGTTAGAAGTCCAGTTACAGGTATATTTCGAAGACAGAGCCAGCAGGATAGTTGATGAATCAGATGTAAGCAAGAGTCAAAGATGGCTCCATGGGTTTTTGCCCTGAGCAGCTAGAAGAATAGAGGTGGCATTAAACTGAGAAGAAGATTACAGCAGAACAAATTTCCTTGGAGGGGTGAGGAGTCAGAGTTGTTTTGGGACTTACTAAATTTGAGCTGCCTATTAGAAGCCCAAGTAGAGATGTCAAGAAATTAGCTGATTCTAGGAGACAGGATTCTGGAGTTCAGGCAAGAGCTCCAGGCTGGAGTTATAAATTTAGAAACTGTCAGTGTATTATTGGTACTGAAAGTCAGGAAATTATCTGGAGAGTAGCAGCAAACTGTAAAATAAAAGATCCAGGAACTGAGCCCTGAGAAGATGTGACAAGTATATTTTAGAGGATGAGCTCAGTAAAAGAGACAGAATCCCTATTTCCAATCAGCCCAAAGACTCTGAGAAACAGGGATAAAGGAGATAGGACTCATGCCTAAATGGTTGTCTTTACAACTTTAATTCTCCCACTCATATAGCATCTTAACACAGACTGAAGATTTGATTTTTGTAAGTGGATGCATTAGCCACAAGTATTAGAAAGCCCAGGTTCATACTGGAATAAATTATACGAGGACGGTTAGTTTCACATGGCAATAAACCTTAAGGAAGCGCAGACGCAGGGCAGGGAACAGGGCTCACCGCAGCCTCCCTGGGCTTCTGTTTCCTCTGCTTTCTCTGCGTTGACTTAGGCTTCAGGAAACTACCAAGGTACAGCTGCTCCTGACCTCACAGCCAGGCTACATTCAAGAAAAGAAAAACAGATCACCTCTTCTGGTGCCTCAGAACATAAAAGAACAATTAAAATGGTGAGGAGCCAGAGAGACCTACTTCAGTGAATGGGTGACGCAGAAATTAACAACATAATGAAGAAGGAAGTGGTTCGGAAGAGATGTGCAGGGATGATCTCCTCATTAGACGCAGAGAAATTTTCAGGTACTTTCTAATTGCCTTTTTCCTTCTTCTTGTTTACCTTCATACAGCCAACCTTTCAAGGACATTACCAAATACCTTCAAACCTTTTTTCTTCGTTTCCTCCCTGCGGACCTCCATCACTTGCTCAAACCTAAACCAGCTATTTTCTGAGCCTACTGCACAGCTATCATCACGGGAAGGCACTTTTTCTTCCCCAGGTGTATTTTCTGGATCCCATAGGGAGCTCTTTCCTAGAAAGCTCCAACAAGACATCTCTTCTAATTTCATCGGTCAAAACTAGCTCCTACGTCCACCCCAAAACCAACCAATGGCAAACAGGATAATCATCACTAGACTCATAAGGGTTATTTACAATCTAGAGATAGGGTGCTTCTCTGAGGAGCTAATGTCTGAGGACATCAGTATTTGATTGTCAGGAAGAAAGAGGGACTGGGATGCTAGGTAGGCAGTCAACAGTATCTGATGTGTTAAGGATAAAAAAGCTCTATTTAAAGTCAAAAAAGGACTCGTGAATTATAGAAAGAAGAAAATATAATTTCAAAAATTAAACAGCTATCTATTTTATTCCAAAAGTCTAGCCTCATGAAATATGAAAAGACTGGAAGACTGATTTGGATTTTTAAAGTCACTTCTAGCACTAACATTTTTACTTCAATACTATTTTGATTAAAGAAAAAAAAAACCTTGTGAATTGCTATAAAACACCATAAAATATCGCTGCTCTACTTTAGAGAAATCTTAGTATTTAATGTAATTATTTTAGAACATTAGCTGGTTGATGTAATATTTTAAACATTACACTGCTGATTCCAGGTAAATGTAAGACCAACTTTCCACTGATGGCACTCTGGTAAGTTTCAGACCATAAATCACTTAGACTTACACCAGAAAACAGTGACTGCCTGATTTTTAAAATGTAATATAATGGAGCTGCTACTGAAGTTCCAGTTCGGACAAAGCTAGATTAATAGTTGATTAGATAAATGCTGGTGATGTCAGTCCCAAAAGCTTGTGATTTATCATGTCTATTTTTCTCTCTTTCAGTGAGAAAACTCTAAATTAGTGCTTATAAAAGCCATAAGTCATCCCTCCAAATCTCTCCTATTTTTCTCATCAACCATGTATCCTACGTCCTGTGGATTCTGACCTTTACTTCACTTCATCTGCTTCTAATTGGGTCTCTGTCGCATTAACTGCATTTGAGAAGATTATTTTAAGAAGGTGGAAAAACACCATGTTATACATGTGCAGGATTGTATTTGAAGAGGAAATCTCTTCTCTCATCTAAAAATCAAATTTCTAAAAAATATAGAAATATACAGCACAACTCTTTCTGTCTCTGGCAAAATGATGACTAAATATTATTCCTCATCCTTTTCCAACTGATAGACCACTGGCCTAAATATATCACTACCATTGATTTTCTGCTGGACAGGTTAATAGCATGTTTGTTCTTATGTGCTTTCAATTTCTATATGATGTTTATTTCTCTGTTTTTTATTAGTGTTATTCTCATTAACGAAAAATCATTCAGTAAATTAGATTATCACTATTTACGCCAGCAATTAGGTTTCTCTGGTAATGAGGCTATCAGGTAATACATCAGAGTTCTTTCTTTCAGAGAAAGCACCTCTCACTCATTTTAACTTAGATTTGAAACATGAATCTCTCTGCAATTCTTTAAAGATAATTCGAAATTAATTATTAGACTGTACCAGGAGAAGAAATGCGAATCCTTTAAAGTAAGTAAATGGATAAACTGATACTTCATGAACTAGTCACCTGAACCTTTTCTTTCAGATTTAAAATAGCCTTCTCAAGGTCAGAGTTGACATAATTCATAAGAATTATTATATTATTTTTCTTTGGAAGTTTGAGATATAGAGAATGAAGCCAGTGTCTGAGAGAAGCTATTATCACTTGACAAAATCACTTAGGGGACAATGGTGAGAAAAATATTAATTAAAGTTTCCAGATTACATACATTCAGCCATCTTTTCTAAACCTTCCTGACTACACACAGGTTATTTATACTTTAGTCATATAGGAATCTATGCTATATTGTGCTGTATAGCAGAAACTGATAGAATGTTATAAACTGACTATACTTCAAAAAAACAAAAACAAAAACAAAAACAAAGAAATAAAGTTATAAAACTAGGCTCACTGATATCATGGAATTAAGAAGCCTGAAATCAACAACAGAATAATATCTCAAAAGCCCCAAATATTTGGAAACATTTTTTTTAACCCATGGATCAAAGAAAATAGTCACAAGGAAAATACAAAATGTTTTAAAAGAATTTTAAATAATACAGCATATCAAGATATGATAGATCAAAACAACTACTGCTTAGAAAGAAATGTTCCTATTACAAAAAAAAAAAAAGGTCTTAATGATCTAAGATTCCTAAGGAACTAAAAAGAGTAAATTAAACCTAAAGCAAGAAGAATGAAAATAAATCAGACGTCACTTAAATAGAAGAGAGAAAACTACAGAGAAAAATTAAAGAAAATAAAAGTTGGTTCTTTGCTATAAATATAATTGATAAACCTATAGTGAGACTGTTCGACTTAAACAGAGAACACAAATTACCAATATATGTAGTAGAAAAGGAATGACATTACAGATAAAACAGATCCTGAAAGAATATACGGAATTTTGTAAATAATTCCATGCCAATAAATTTTATAAATTAGATTAAATAGACTAATTCACTGAAAGATGCAAGCTTCTAAAACTCAAACAAAAGACAGATTACCTGGACATTCCTGTATCTGTTAAACAAATTTAATTTGTAATTTAAATCTTTCCCACAAAGAAAACATCAGGATGGTTTTGCTGGTGAATTAAATGCTAATTGTATAATGTATATGAAAGAGCAAAAGAACTGAGACAATTTTGAAAAAAATAAACTTTGGAGGACTCTAATTGAGTTTAAGACTAAGTATTAAGGAGTAATCAAAAGCAAAATGGTATAAGAAAAAAAGATAAACATATAGATCAATACAACATAAGAGAGAACTGTGCATATTCTAAGTGTGCAGGGGTACTTTATCTTTTTTATTTACTGTATATCTCCAGCCATTAGAAAAGTGATTGATTGTGAATAAATATTTGTAGAATGAATGACGAAATGATTCCAACACTTGTTTCTCTATGAGATCTGAAAATATTTGTGGAGATATACCAAATGGACTAGAAAACAGAGTCTTCTTCTTAAGTATGTAAGGAACATCTACTGTTTAAAAATTCAGTTTGTTTCAAACTGTGGGTACCAAAGGGGAAAGGGTGGGGTGGGATAAATTAGGGGTTGGGGATTAACAGACATACATTACTAACTATGAACTAGATAAACAACAAGGACCTCCTGTATAGCACAGGGAACTATATTCAATTTCTTGTAATAACATATAATGGAAAAGAATCTGAAAAGAAATATATACATATATGTGTGTATATGTATAACTGAATCACTTTGCTGTATACCTGAAACTAACGCTGTTAATCAACAACACTTCAATTAAAAAAATTTTTTAAATAGCAAATGACAGTTAAGAAACAGTAAGCTAAACTGTTATAAAAAATGAAATCTACATATTTATTATACAGTCTAACAAATGTAAAAATAAATCATATAATTAGGTAGACATATTTAAAATCATTCTGAAAAATTCATTTTTTCCAGTGATACTGTAGGAAGTGTTTAAATAGATTTTTTTACTTGAATATACTTGAAAATAAATGATTTTAAAATATCAAAACAAAATTCAGCTTGTTTCTGCAATGTAAATGCGTGACTGATTTTTTTCCCTCACCTTCTCCCTCACAAGTTTCTAATTCAGTGAAACAAGTCCTTAACTGTTACTCTTCCTCCCACATAACACCACATGTATACAAACTTGAATCAAGTTTTCTTTCATAAATTTTTGGCAACATCAAATTCATACTAGCTCTGGGGGAAAAAAAGCACTTCCTTCAGACAACTAAGAAAGCCTCACAGTTTCATTGTCATCTGTTTTAGTGAGTTTATGTTAAAAGAAAAGACAATTTGAGAGAAAAGTACATAATATAATATCATAGTTAAATATGGGGAACTGCTCAAATGGGAGCATGCCACAGATTTATTAATAATTTATAGTTTATCTTATTGTACTTCTCTTATTGGAAGTATAATCTCCTACCTCTATTTTTTAAGGGTTATCTTTAAAATTAAGGGACTAAAATTGCCATTTGAAACCTACAGTTTAAAAATCATATAATGAAACCCATAAGGATTTATGCTTACAAGAGAATTTTACAAATTTTATCATTCCCCAAGGAGCTGAGTTCAATCTATAATAGGCCAGAAATCTTACTCATTCTGTCAGATTTTTTTGTCAACAGGAATAATATAAAAATGATATTTTTATGGTTGAGGTTACTAACCAAAACTTATAAAAATGTACCTCATGTGTGACAGTGAGCCATCTAAATTAGGTCAGGTCAAAATGATACATCCGGTTATCTCATGCTGAATTCTGGATTTGCAACATAGTAATTCATTAAAATATCCCTAAATGTGTGTTCATACAAGATGATCTCGAAATTCAGAAGGGCAACTTACAAGCACAAAAGGTGAAATAAAACAAGCTGGACCAAAAAAAGTATCTTTTTAAACCCTAGAGCAATTTTCTATTTTAACTTACTTTTAAAGAAGAGGATAAAAAAAGTTTGACTTTCAAATAACTGGTAGTTTTAAGCACTATTTAACAATGAAAAGTTGTATTAAAAGATACCACTATTTTGAGAGTTTATTTTAGTATCCACCCTTACGAATTCTGACTGGGAAAGTATTTTGGCAGTAATTTTAAAACTTATTTTAACGGAAACACTAAATTATTTACTATTATTAAAAGTTATTAACTATAGCAATCAATAGCAACATTATAACAGTTTAATGTTACAATGTTATAACAGTGTTAACATATTATATATTATATATATAAAATATAATGTTAAACTTATAAAGTTTTAAAATAACAAGTATTACCTTCTTCCTGCCCTTAAAATTATACATTTTGCATGAATATGATTTTTGGTAAGATTTGGTTAATATCTAAAGGCTTTCTTAATGAAACAACTTCATGTGAGACAAGAAGTCTTCTTGCTCATTTCTCAGAGCCTAGAACCATCGCACAATAGTACTTCCTTCAGATTTGCAATTTCAGTTAAACAATTACATTTCAATTCTTTGAGTTCCTTTGAGTGTATCATCTTTTGTAAACCTTTTTAAAATAAATTTCTTTTTTTCCCATTCATTGCTCTTTGGGAGGGAGAGGGTGGTAACTAGGTTTATTTAATTATTTAAAGGAGGTACCAGGGATTGAACCCAGGACCTCATGCATGCCAAGCATGCACTCTACCACTGAGCTATACCTTCTCCCCTGTAAAACTTTAACAAATTCAGCAAACTAATTGCAATTTCTTCCTCCTCATTATATTAAATGAGTTTAAACTTACAAGTTTACTAGAAATAGTCTTAGAAAAATTACTAATACTTTTCAGAATTTGTGTTTTCTCAAATACTCAGGTCTCTAAGTAATGAAGACAGAGAAACATGAGTAAAGTATCACACTATATTCATACATCACCCATCCACTGCTACAATTTAGCTTCAAATATGCAAGGGATCTGGTTGCAGTAGGAGGCATGAAGTTAATCCCCATTTATTCACATTTTCAGAAATACTACACATGATCAGATTGTTCAGGGCATTTGTGGTTCACAAATTCAAACCAGAGATGACCCATTTGAAAGATGACATAGGTACCCAAATCTAGACAAGCAAAAGTAGAGAACAGCAAGGCACCAATCAAAGGACGCAGATGTTACATCTCACTGTATTTTGATTCAATGCTCAGTAGGACCAATGACACATGCTAAGTATCTAGATAGGTAGGTCGGTAGATAGACAAAGACAGACAGATAGACAATGTGTTGAATAAAAAAACCAAAGGTTAAGTAAAAGTGACTGGTATGGCAATAAAAAGTTGCATTTACTCTGATTTTTAATTAAAACTGAAACCAGAAAAACAGGCATTCTCCTCTGAATTTGCGTCTAGCATACACGTAATTATATGTGAATGTTAAAAGACTTTGGGCCTGTGCTTCACAGTTTCTTCCTCTTACATCATACAGTCTAGAAAGTACTATAATAAGCTTCACCAATTTAGCAAAAGCTCCCCATCTTGTTTCTTTTAATAACTTTACAGTGATTATAAATAAAGGTGAGGAATGAAATCATTATTTTTGAGTAAAATGCTAAGCACATTAATCTGCCAGTCTTATTAGCATCTCTTTCACAAGTAGCATAAATAGCATGCGATGTGAAATTGTCATAGTAAAACTGCAGAGCCTTGCTGAGTTTACTTCTGTCTCATTCAGGGATACAGTTCCTAGTATTATATTTTTGTAACAATCACTAAAAATAAGATTCCTGAGTGATTTATTTATGCAACAGAATTCCAAAATCTCTTATTCCTCCCTGCAATTATATTAGAGTAAACCAATTAGGTTAATTCTCATTTCACTGGCTAAGTTAACTATTAGTGAAATTAGGTTTGTGGCAAGAACTTTAAAAGGAATCAAATATAGTCCAAATGTAAGCATCTACTGAGTTGATGCAAAATGTCATTTTCTCTATCATATATCTGATAAGAGGTTAATATCCAAATATATCCAAAATTATAAAGAATTCATATAATTCAATAACAAAGGTGAAACAATCTGATTTTAAAATGGGCAGAGGAACCAAATAAACGTTTTTCCAAAGATGACATACAGATGACCAACAGATACATGAAAAGGTGCTTAACATCACTAATCATCAGAGAAATAAAAATCAAAACCACAATGAAGTATCACCTTCACACCTCTCAGAATGGTGAGCATCAAAAATTCAAGACACAACAAGAGTTGGCGAGGATGTGGAGGAAAGAGAACACCTGGGCACTGTTGGTGGGAATGTAAATTGGCACAGCTACCATGGAGAACATTATACAGGTTCCTTAAAAAAATTAAAAATAGAACTGCCTTTTCCTTTTCCTTTACTTCTCTAAGAGCAGAAACTGGACCAAAATCCTGAATCTCTTCCATGCATCTACAGACTATGAGTTTTGGTTAACATTCTAGATCATCTGAATAACCTAATAGTTACTATGTACAGCTTAAAAATTAAAAAAAAAAAAAAGAAATTTAGAAAAAGATAAAAGTGGGGGAAAAAAAGCCATTCTAATTTTAGATGGAAAATATCTCTGAAACGAAGGCAAATACTGTATTCAAGGTCTCTGATAATCCAGGTCCAGCCTCACCTCCTCCTGCTACACCCTGGACTCCAGCTCCACTGGGTTACTTACCAAAGGTCTGACTCTCGCAGAGGGATGTCTTACTCTTCTACTCAGGCTACCCTCTCTCTACAGGTAACAACATCCTAGTCATTCTTCATGGCAAAGCTCACACATTGTCTCTAGGAAGGCTTCCCTACGACGTTACACCCTCTTGTTGGAATCAGCTGATTTATTACTCATTCGTCTTTCCTCCCACAGCATCTGTTCGAACTACTTTTATAACAAGCCTCCCATTGTTTTAGGGTTGTCTGTGTACACCCATCTCCTCTACTAAGTAGACCTCTGCAAAGACCTAACTACCCCTCTCTTTCATAGCAGAACACAGTAAGCACTTTGGAATGTGAGTTGCATTAAACAAGAGTCACATTCAGAGGTGCTATCCCTGATTTTATCATTTTAAAATACATTTTATAAGATATGGGATGGCACTCCTCTTCAGTGTGAGTACATGTGAAGCAGCCACATCACGAATTCCTGGAAGCCTGCACCACCAAGGGATCCGGGCATTTAGCGCAATAACACAACTAGGCGACCTTCCTTAGAGAGCTTTCTTAAAGTCCACCCCAACTACTTCTATTTACATGTCAATGGGCATATGTAAGGAAGGCTGCAAAATGGAGTGTTTTAACTGGGAATATTCTAAAGAAATTTAAGGGGGGAAAAAAGGCTGAATGCATTGTGTAATGGCAGTCTCTGACAGACCAATATATTTTTAAAAATTAGAAGTATGAGTGGAAAGGAAGAAATATATTTGTTATAATTTGTCAAGGACAAGGTTTTCTGCAAAGAAAACCTAAGAGAATCTATAGATAAGCTTATAATTAATAAAAGATCAACAAGGTTGATGAAAAGAACAGAAAAGATAAAGAGTTCCTGTAGACCAATTTCATTTATAAAATGTAGTTTCATAGCAATATTATACACATATACACACACAGTAATAGGAAAAAATCCAATAAAAATGCATTAAGAATTATAAAATGTTAAAGACATAAAAGACCAAATTAAATGATGGTATAAACTATTCCTGGATGGAAAAACTCAGTATTTTAAGTATATCAATCCTCCCCAAAATTAATCTATAAATCCATAAAAATCAGATCAAATTCCAAAATCATTGTTTAAAGAATTTTACACAGTGATAATAAAGTGTATGTGGAAGAACAAAATGGCCAGTATAGGCAAGAAAATTACTAAGAAGAAAATTAAGGTGGGTAGACCTGCTGTAATGAACACCGACATACTATAAAGCTGTTAGTAACTATGAAACTGTAGTAGTTCAAGAATAACCAAACAGACAAACTAAACAAAAGATCCAGAAACAAACCCCACTCCTATTTGAAAAGCTGACTTAAGACAGAGACAGCATTGCACAGTGAGAAAGCAATGGATCATTTAAGAAATCGTGTCAGGATGATGGTTGGCTACAAAAGGAATAAACAAACTTAGATTTCTACATCACAGCGTGAAAAAATAAATTCCTTTAAAAGAACATATATATTACCTCAAGGTAGTGAAATATATTTTAAGTAAGGCACAAAAGGCATAAATTTATAAAGAAACTGTAAGACATTTTACTACACTAAAATTTAAAATTCTGCTCATTAAAAGAAACTCAAAAAATACAAAGACAATCTATAGACTGGGAGAATATGTTTGCAATGCACATACCTGACAAAGAACTGGCCTCCCAACTGCATCATGATGTTTAAAAACCAACAGGACAAGAACAAGTGACCGAACAGAGTAATGGGCAAGGAGACAATGCACATCAAAGGAAGTCTTAAAGCCTAACAAACGGAAAAGCAAATAAAAACTCCTGAAAGACTTTTAAAAATATTTATCCATTTGACTAACATTAAGTGTTGACAAGAATGTTGGGAAATTGCAATTTATGTATTCAGTTGTTGGAAGTATAAACTGGAGAATAATTTAATAAAATGAAAGATATAGATAGCTTTAACCCAGTGATGCCACTTCTGGGTATATCCTAGAGGGAGTCTCAAACGTTACAAGAAGACATTTAGAACATTAATTACAGCATTTTACAAGAGCAAAAAATTAAAAACAACTTTGGAGGCTATGCTACTTGGAGAATTACTAAAATAATGAATAGATAAATTATTGTATATTAATGCAATGAGATCCTATATAGCATTTTAGAACAAGCTAAGTCTGCGTATGTCATTGTGAATAAATCTTAAAAATATAGGTTGAGTGAACAAAGTAAATTGCAGAATGATATGTATACAACTGTTGTTATATATTAACTTAAAATATACATAATACTATGTGTGGTTGATGGATGCTTGCACATGTAGCAAAAAACATAAAACTCATAAACCTCTGAATAGTGATTACCTCCAGGAAAAGACAGAAATCAAATGCTTTATCTCAAAAAATTAATTGAAAATATCTAAGCAAATGAGGCAAAAAGTTAGCAGACAAAGTCTCATACAAGTACAAAAATGTCTGTTATTTTATGTCATTCTCTATAGTTTTGTGTGTTTTAAGTAATTATTTTGAAAAGAAAATGAGTGAAAAAGAAAAGCACTTACTCATGATGAAAACTGAAATATATGAAATAACCATGAAGAAGAAAATGGGGAGTTTCGGATTAGCAGATACAAACTACTATAGACAGAATAGATAAACAACAAGGTCCTACTGTACAGCACAGGGAACTATATTCAATACCTTATAATGATCTATTATGAAAAGGAGTATTTATGTATAAATGAATCAGTATGTGGTACACCAGAAATTAACACAAATTGTAAATTGACTATACTTCAATTTAAAAAAAAAGAAACCATAATAAACTTGATAAATTGGCCAAAAAAAAAAAAAGAAGAAAATGATTGCTCAGTGTTTTGCTGTATTTTGTTTCAAGCAGTTTCTATACTGTTTTGCATAGTTAAGAATATATTTTATTATCACTTTATTCTGGTTTTCATCACAATGGTGGTACAATGTGCATGAAATGGTTGTGCAGTAATTTGTTTTGCCAGTCTATATTCTGAAGCACTTAAATTTCTCTTATTTTTCTTGATTATGAAAAAAATCAATGTAAAAATGTCTTTGTACCAAGTTTTTTATATTTCTGATTGCTCTGAGGATTGCCTAATTTTATAAGAAGCTTTAAAATCTGTAAGACCTTAAAAGTTAACCTTGGTAAGCATGGTAGAGCTTCAAAACAAATCTTAATTTAAACAACAGGGATGGAAATCTACTATTCTGGACAAAAACCAACGTAGCTCCTTGCTAAGGGATCAATTTGTGTGATACATTTGGCTTTGTCACTTCTGAAACTCAAAGTAGTGCAGTGATTACCAGCTGATTAAAAATAAATAGCTGGAAAATCTTTTGTCTCCATAGGGGAATCTGGGCAATGATGTAGGTCCCTCTGGACACCACTTTCCTCTGCAGAACCAAATGCACATACCCCAGGAGGGAGCCCCCAGGAGAGCTGTGATGCCAGGCAGGTGAACCACTGCTGCGACTATGAAATACTAAGATGTAAGATTACAAGACATCCAGGAAATACAAAAAATAGATCTTACAAAAGGCAGGCACACAAGCCAACAAAAGAAAACCAGTATTATCACTTAACATTATTTAATATGTAGTATTTAAAAACAAAAAATCTCCAGCATGAGAATCATGTAATGCATGGAAATTCTAAAATCATTACTATGCACTGAAAGAAAATTCAGAAACTCCTTTAGCTAGCTAGCTAGCTAGCTAGCTAAATAAATAAATAAATAAATAAATAAGTAAGTAACATTTGAAGAGAAAAACTCTTTTGCCTTTGAATATAAGTCTGTTGTAGAAATGGCTGGAAATTTTTATCAGTTTCCATTAGATTTTTCTTAGCCAACTTATTAACAAGTATATGTCCTACAATTCAATACATGAATATAAATTAAAATGTGGCTCCCTCTAAGCTTATAGTGCTGAAAATAAAGATAAAATAAAATGCAGGTTCCTAATTTTTAAGAGCAACATGTTTCTTGGACTTTTTATTTCTATTATTATCATGGTTTCATTTGTAACGGAATACAGATGCTATCCAACTGCATTAGAGCAAACTCTAGTGGTAAGTGGATAAAAGTCTTTCAAGAATCTTCCTCTTACAGCTTTGCAGGAACGATGATTTTTTTTATGTCCAAAGACTGACTTGGCAAAGCCAGGAGAATCAAATGGAGAAGTCTTTGGGGGCGCAGGGAAACAGAACTCTTCAGGAGTTCCTCATTATCCCAGAGCCCACAGGCATACCCTCGCAGTGAAACCCCCAGCAGACACCTCAGCAAGCTGTCAGGGCAGCCACCCACACCCTCCTACAGTATAGTGATCATTAGCTTTTCATCTCAAGAGCACTTTACAAACATTAACCAATTAACAGGAGTTCACAGACGTAAATACCAATAAGTAAGCAGAGCTGGAACACAGTTATATAAAAGCCCTAGCTCAGATGTGTTTACACATTTGGAATTTACAATCTAATTTCAGTAAATGCCATATTCTGGAACAAAATTTAAAGGTCAAAGCTATTAATGACATTAAGTTCCTTTATTATTCATGAATAGGTGCTTAATAAATTCTGAATGGAACTTAGAGGAAATTCATTCTATGCCCTCTTCAAAAGGAAAGAAAAGAAAAAAATCATTATTTATGTGAACACTGATTTTTAGCTAAAAACAAGTCAAACCCTTGAAAGAGCATTCTTCTAAAAGCTGAGTCTCCCCACCTAAGATTTATGGAAGCAATGTTGTAGGGAATAAACTAGTGGTTCATTTTGATCCTAATTATGCATGATGCATAATATAACTGAGTTCATCCATTCTGTATTGTTCTTTATTTAGCAAGGTGCTTTACCCTTATAGATGTTATAAGTAAAGACAGTACCACCTGCCTGGTTACTATGGGTCAGCTTGAGAAGAAAATAAACCTCCAAGGAAAAAATTATGCATCTTAAAACATTTTAATTCCTCTGCATCTATTTATCAAGATGCAATTTCGATACTTTCTATTGCCACAGCAACCAGACATCCTCAGTGATACATAGGTAAATGTATGAGACACAAACGGTGAGACACCTTACACCTAGGTCATCCACTCCTGCGACCTCAAGGAGCTGGGCATTGTCCTATCAGGATGCAACTGAAATGGAGCTTTGATTGTAGAGTAAACATATTATCATTAAAATTAGTTTAATATGCTAACTGTGCTATATATGGAAAATGGACATGGCTGCTCTGCACTGCTTTTCTCAAAACTATCACAGAATAAGAAAAAGAGGAGGGGCATGCGACAACACAATCCATCTGAAATAGAAGCAGAATTTATCTTTACTATCTCCTGCAAGGTTTGTACCTTTACTCGCCTGTACTGAACAGGTCTTCTTCTTAGTGAATCACACTCCTCATAACCAGTAATGGGAAAGACAAAGACTAACTTGCAGATATTCTGGAGAGAGAATCATAGGAACGATATGGAAAACGCCTGAAGCCAGCAATAATCTAGTTTATTAAGCTAGCTCCAAATTAAAAGGCCTAGCATAAGAACTGTGTGTAAAAGGAAGGACATATACTTTGGAATCAGATAAATCTGACTGCAAACCTTGGCTTCAGGTTTGAGAACCTGAATCTAACTCTTTCTTAGATTCCGTTTCTTCGTCTGTGAAGTAGCAGTATTCCAAGCCTTCAAGAACTTAATTATCAAATTACGTGAAAGGGCCAGATAAAATACATGGCACATAGTAGCCAGGGAACATATATGAATGGAGGGATAGTTGGAGGGATGTTAGAAGATCAGCAGTGGATTGATACAGGCAGATAGACGACAAATAACCTCCCTCTGTTCATCATTCCTTTCTTGTGACAACTTTAGACCATCAGATCGTCACAGTTGTTTAGTATTATCAACAATAGTGCTTAACTTTATCTGAAGCAGGCTCCCAATACCAGCAGCCTTTGAAGATTTGAGACAGGAAACAACGAGAAATGAAGACAATCATAGAAAATCGCCTCCCTCCCCCTTGCTGGTGATGACAGGTAGAAAAGGCCCTGACCCAGACGTACTGGTCTCATCTCTGACTAGCAGATAAACAATGGGGTTTCTCTAGCATAAGAAATTCACCCTCCCTGGCCATGACAGTGTGTTACCAGTATCGAGAAGGGACACAGTGCAGTGGTTAAGTCGGCCCAGAGCCGCACAGCTTGGGTTTAAATCTTGGCTCTGCTACCTATGCACTCACCTTAGGCAAGTTGCCACTTACCACCTATGTGACCTTATATAATTTACATAACCTCTCTGTGCCTCAATTTCCTCATTTGTACAATGAGGTTTATATAGGCTTATTTCGTTGGATTGCTGTGACAGCTCAAGACCAAGTAAGTCAATATACTTAAAATTCTTTAAAAAATAAAAGTGCTTATTCTTCTTATCTTTTCCTACATGTTTCCAAGCCTAGTAGAAAGGTATAAATTAAGTACTTTTAGATTTTCCCAGGAATGTTACAAAAATTTTGTTTTGTTTTGTTTTTTAAGTTTTTTTAATTTAATACAATTTTGAAAGGTTACATTCCATTTACAGTTTTTACAAAATATTGGCTATATTCCTTGTGTTGCAAAATACATCCTTGAGTCTATCGTACACCCAATAGTTTGTACCTCCCTCCCTGCTACCCCGGCATTGCCCCTCCCCTCCTCCCCACTGGAACCACTGGTCTGTTCTCTGTATCTGTGAGTCTGCTTGAAAGATTTTATTTTACTGCCCATAAAATCTCAGCAAAGTTAGAAACATCTTACCCCATCTTCAAGAAAGAATTGGCCTCTAGGCCTCAGAAATATTGCACAGGGTCAGTGCTCTTTTAACTCAATGGGAATACCTATGGTGTATTAGGGGAAAGAAAGCAAAGGAACTAGTTGCTGGAAAAATACAAAAGCATGAGGATATTATACTCAGGATTCTGTACAAGAAAGGGAGATGTAGAAAGATGATAAAAAGAAAGACTCAGGGATAAACCCTCTTCTGCATTTGACCTGAGTCTCTAGTCCTTAGGCCAGTGGTGGGGCGATCCCTGGAGTCATGCTGGACTCCTCTTTCTCTCTCATTTGCCTTGGCTACCAAATCTCTCAGATTTCTGTCCATCACCCACCATCTGTGTTTTGTTTAGGCCCTCATCATTTCTCCCCTCAGTTACTACATCTTAACTGGTCTTCCTCCTAGTCTCTCTTTCTCCAACCCACCTTCCACAAAGCTACTGAAAAGATCTTTCTAAGATGTAACTCTGGTCATGCTGCTCCTCTGCCTCATATCCATCAGTTATGCCTCATGGTCCTTATAACAAATCTCAACTGCTCAGAAAGAAATATAAGGTCCTGATCACCCACCCCTACATACCTATCCAGCCTAATCTCTCATCCACCTCTTCCTTTCAACTTGAACTTTCTCTCTCATCCTCCAAATGACTTCTAGTCCACTTCTAGTCCTCCTCCTCATTGCCCTCTTACTGAGGTGGGAAGCCCCATGAAAAAGACGGCAAGACCCCCAGGCAGGGCCACTACCTTCCTGTCAGCACCATTCGGTTTCCTGGCCCAGCGGCATTATCTCGCTTTTTAACTCTGAAACAGCTTACTTCTAGGAAAGCAGAACTTATTCCTAAGATTCTATTGGTCTCTAAGCTCACTCCTGACTGGTCCATTTCTATCCCTCCTGATTGGTCCATTTATTGTACCTTATTTGCATATGATGTTGCAAAATGCTGCAAAGTCTAGACTGGTAGCCTATAAAAGCCTATGTAAACCTACAGACAGGGTCCAGAGCTTGGAGTGTTAACTCCTCTGGGCCTGCTGGCGTGATAAACCTGAGTTCTTCAACCCTCTGAGTGCTGCTTGGTCTCTCACTTGGACCCAGATTGCCGTCACAACTGAGCTGTAACACACTTTGCTGCAACACTACTTAATCGAATCTTAGCTTCCCCTAGACCCCCTGAAATGGAGGCTGTATGTTTGAAGTGGCAAAGGATATCCTACAGCACAAAAATCCCACAAAATTAAAAAAAAAAACCCACAGAAATTTAGCTACATCAAAATCTCTAACTGACAAAAGACCTATTAAAGTTAAAATACAAACTACAGACTTGGAAAGATGTTCCCAACTCATGTAACTGACAATAGATTTGGATCAAGAATATATATAAATAGGTAAATGCCCAGTACCCAACAGAAAAATAGACAAAGGTCATGAACAGACAATTCACAGAGAAGGAGGCATGAATGTATAAGCAAATGAAAAGATTTTTCAATCTCACTAGTTATCAATGAAATGTTTCACACTTGTCACACTGACAAAAGTTTAGCCTGACAACACCAAGAATAGGTGAGGTGGAGAAAGAGAAATGGTTATACATCACTCTGGGTGGTGTAAATTGTACACCACACTGGGGAAATAATGGTATGATTAGCTATAAAATCCAAAAATTCCTTTTATATTGATATATTCTGGAAAAACGTATACAAGTGCTCAAGAAGATATGTACCAGGATGTTTACTGCTTCATAGTTCATAATTGGAAAAATTTGAAAACAACCTTAATATGTCTATCAGTAATGGAAAGGATGAGCAATGGTGGACTTAGAGAATACAGCAATTAGAGTGAATGAATTAGATCTATAAGTATCAAGACATGAATGTTGATGACAAAATACAAAATTAATAAAGTAAGTTGTGGAAAGACTTAAAGGAATTCACACATGTAAAATTTTAAAACACTTTGAACAATACTATGTTTATGGGTACACCCAAGCATGTGAGTAAAGTTGTTAAAATATGTGTCAGGAATGGCACAACCAGCTTCACGACAGAGGTTATCTCTGGGGTGTGAGTGTAATTGGGATGGAGAGGAGAGCCTTAGCTGTAGCTGTAAAGTTTTGCTTTTTTAAAAAATAAAATTACCTGAAGTAAAGATGAAAAACTAATATTTAGTAAATATGAGTGGTAGATGTCTGTCATGTCATTTTCGGACTTTTCTTTTTTTGAAAGTTTACTACCTAAAAATTATCAGATAAATGGATAAAACACATTCCTCCATGCATTCAAGACAGACCCTGTGCTGGGTGCTAGAAAAGCACAGCTAAATTAAAGCTACTGTAGAATCTAAAGTCGTTGATGGGCAATGGATGCGTAAACAAATCCAAACAAATCCTTGAATGTGTGCTGGTGGCAGATCTAAGTAACAGCGCTGCAGGGACGAGTCAGTCAGCGCACAAAAGAGGGATGATCGGTTTTGCCCAAGGTGAGGGGGTCCTGAAGGTCTTTGGGAAAACGATTATGAGTGGTTTCTCCTTCAGTAGGAAGAATTCAACTCAACAGCAGTGCTTCACATTTTAGCACACGCACAGTTACATCAGCATCTGGACGAGGAAACGGAGCCATAATACTTGGAGTCAGGTTCCACCTCTGTCATTTTAAAGTGCTGTGCCTTGAAAGAACTCCAGTAAATAAATCCTTGTGGAAGAGCCTGACTATGGCCCCTAGAAATAATAACAGGGCTTAAACGAGTTACGTGAGTATAAATTTGGCGAAAGAGGTCATCAAAAGTCAGGTTCAGGTCGATCCTTAAGCTGCACATTTGTCCCAGCTGGACAAACCAAGGTCAATTGCTCTGAACTTCGCGAATCCCAGCCAGCTCTGTGATTGTATCAGGACCCCACTTCCTCATATCATACAACGGATTATTTTTCAGAAGTTCAATCTATATAAAGCTCCTGGGGGAAGATTTCTTTCCTTCATAATTGCTCAAGGAACAGTGCAAGCTACAGGCTCAATTTTTTCTCCATATATTTACACGATCTAGCAGTACCCAGGATGTAATCCATTTGTAGTTTTAAAAAGCCACCCCTCCAAAACGGAAAACCAGGTATGAGCAGAGTGATCATACTCTGACTCAAGCCAGGACACTTTGTTGTGTGTGTTTGCCAGAAGTTATTCTTTTACTCAACATTGAGAGGATTAACATAGAGTTATAAGGTCAGTATCTGCCTTCCAATGGAAGTTCTTTATTGGGTTTAATTCCATCTTCAGATACAGATGGGCAATTCCAGAACCTTCATAATGGCCGTGGATCTTTGCAACGCTGAAACGCCTTCAAAGTTTAAAACTGGTGCCCTCCCCCGCAACACACACACCAAAGATGTTCAACATATGCTAAAATTAAAACTTGGATCATTTTTTTAAAAGATTTTTTAATGATCCTTTTTGTTTCTTCAACTCCTCAAATGCAGGAGGCAGAACCAATAAGAAGCATGAAAACAAAATTTCTGGGAAAGTTACTTAACATTAGCATAACATTTTCAGTAAATGTCTTCTGTAATTACAAATGTTATCAAAAGGCATCAGAGGAGCAAACACTTTTGACAGTAAATGAGGTACTATTAACAATCACGGCGGGACAACAGGCCCTGTCTAGACTCTCCAGGCCACCAGGACATACGGTCACCACAGGTGCACCTCCTGTGGATCTATACATGGTTACACATGGTCACGCCTCATGCAGGCATTAGGGGAATATCGTAATCATTTTATCTTGGAGCATTCTGTAGGAAATCACATGGCTTAGAGTTTGGATGTTCTGTGCGTCCCTTCCTGAGGTTTATTTTTATGGCCATGTTGGGCATTTGTTAACACCCACTTTGAAACTGTTCCAAACTAAAATTCTTGTGGCCATGTTTTGGGGGCCTTGGTCATCCATCTGTTCATGTGCTGGAATAAACTCTAAATTATTTTTAGGGAAAAACCTTGGCTTCCTCCTCAGCACTTGCTCCGCCCATCACTCTGCAGAGTTGGAGAGGCCTCCTACTCTAACACAAGCAAGTTCATAATTCCACATGGAAAATTACATTATCAAAAAGACAGAGTATAATTATTAGTCTGGAGAAAATACATGCAGAGAAGACAACAGCTCCCACAGAGTGTAGTGAGCCTTCCCCAGTTCAGAGAACGCCATCACTTACAGGTATGTAGGTCTGCATTTAACCAGAGCAGACTACCTGTATCCCCAAACACTTACTTGAGAGGCTAATGTCAAACGTACTGCTGCTCATATAATTCTCCTGCTAAACTGGGCTGATATGTTCTACCAACAACCTGCACAGAGTATGGTAAAGTCCTATGGAACTTGTGGTATTCATTTGCTGAAGATATCCTTTATTTTATCAACAGACACTTTTCTATAAGGTCCTTTAGAATACATTTTCTCAGGGCTCAGAACAGGAATAATTGTTGTGTTCTGAAAAATTGGCGTTTCATCTTATGGGCACCATGGTTCCTGTCTCTCAGTGTAGGCTGCTAGAAACCTGACAGCCATGTCTGTGGCTCTAACAGTGGGAAGTCATGACATGTATTTTGTGTTCTAACTTCACCTGTCACTAGAGCAGATCAGTCCATCCTTTCTTTTCTCTTCACCATAGTTTCCTCGCTTATAAAAGCCCTGCTGTACTGTCCCTGTGTCTGTGGGTTTCAGGAAACAAGGTAAAGTAGGTACAGATACACATACACATGCATTCAAAAGAAAGAAAACCTACCAAACCATCTAGCCTCATTTTCTCATCTGTAAAGTGTGACGGTCGGATTCTGTAATCTCCTGATCATTCCAGTGCAAAATGTAGGTAATTCTAAATTCTTTTTCTCAAACTGCATCAGCCTCTGATTTCCCTTAACAACTGGAAGGAGACTACTCCTCAACTTCCCCATCTGTGAAATGGCAGTCACGTTTTATTTTATCCATATTCCTTACAGCCACGTGAAACAATGTGGTCTCTAGGACAGACCTACTTACTTTCCCCAGACACACATTACAGGCAGGAGCCCACAAGAACCGCACCACAATGCTCTAGAAAATCACTTCGTGTCACTTCCTTTCTGACAAGCTGCCACCCCCCACCCCCCCACAAACACAGCTTTGACTTCATATTAACCCAAAGAAATCTTTTTTTTTTTTTTACAAGTCACCTTCCAAACCTGCCATAAAATTTTCATTCTGGTGTTCTTCATATCGAAAGCATAACAAAAGGAAGACATCTCTACTTCTTAATAGATGAACTGACACTATTTCAATGTTGGCATACTAATTCAGTTGAAAAGACCATAAGGCAAAATGTAAAATTACCACATTTCCAGACAGAGACTGAGACACAGTATAGCCTAGTGGTTATGAGCACAGACAGGGAGTCAGATTGCCTGTAGTCCAGCTCCAATTACCCAACGCCTCTATGCCCCTATTTTCTCAACTATGAAATGGGAGTAAGTTGATAGAAGGATCAAATGAGTTAATACAGTAAAGCAATGGGCAGAGCGTAGCACCTAGAAGCACACGATGTTGACTGTTAGCACTCAGTCCTAAAAGCCATAAAATTTAATAGATTAATAAGTAACATCCACAACGAATTGAACTATAATTGTTCATAATAGGAACACAAATGCATCAAATTTCTTTTTAAATAGGCTTTTTGTTTCCTTTTTTGGACAGTAGCAATTGCTAATCAATAAGAAATGTAGAATACAAGACTGTGAAAAAGTCATTCAATTACATGCCAGTTTTCTCCTGGTAAAATAGAAAGCATTACACATCATTAATATTTTAAAAGATTTGCAGAAATATATGCATGACAATTATGTTAGGATTTTCCTATCTTCTTTTTTAAATTATTTGCACTGGCCCTTGTCTCTTGGAGTTAAATAAAACAAATGAAATGAATGGAGGAGGATCAAGGGTTTTAAGACACTCTGATGGCAGGAAACAAAGATGGCTAAAGTGGCCATCTGGTCACTCAGTTCCCAGTTCTTGGCCCAACACACTGACATTCACATTTCACCAGTGCTTACCCAGACTGCAGAAGCGGTGACCTGTGTGGCACTTCTTACACACGATGTTTCATGATTGACATAACTTATGTAATTTTTAAAACCTTAATTCATTTGGTAAAACTAGCCATAACTTTTTGACTTTTGGTTCCCCAAATGAATAGCACTTAATGTCCTTTTCTCAGAAATGTTGAACTGGCTATTTGTGTTCAGAGGAAGTGATTCTTCTCTTTATTTTAGACTCATGTTACAGCTTTGGTTGTATGTGCCAATTTTTGAAAACAATTTTAAAACTCACATCATGAAACATGAGTTATGTGCCCACGGAGAATTGTTTAAATTTCCTGAGGGAGCGTAGCATTCACCCAGGCCATCTGGAGAGCATTTCCCAGGCCCACTGCAGCGCACCTACCTGGAGAAATTGAGTTTTTGTCTAACTTCAGCCTTCTCAATTGATTTAGAGGCTGGTAACGGCTCAGTGACATCACTTTTTAGTCTTTCTATCATTCATTAAAGTGTTTAGATCTGTTACATCATTCAGGCTTAAGTCTTTCTTCTGGAAGCCAGAATGACTAATAAAATATCACACGAAACAGACATCAAACACTTGACTGAAAGAGGCTGTATTTGCAGGCATCGCCCAACCTGTCACCATCTTCATAGTGAACAGTTCATTTCCTCTAAGTCACTTACAGAATCTCTTTGGGTATCATGCTCCAACAGCAGGACCTTGTTTTATGTCATACTTTCAACTTACTATGTACTACAGCTAACTATCGTATAGATTTATTTTCCTTAATACCTCCCCAGAATCTGAAGAGGTCAGTCCTTGCTCGAGGGTTCCTAGAAAGGTCTAGATACCTTGCCTTTCTTCTGTAACCAACAAAATAATTTTTCTTGCTTGATTTATTTTGACCTGTTTAGCTATTTCAGCCAATGTAACTCTTGGAGGCCAACCAGTTATTACTCACATTCTTCCTGGTCGCATCATGTACACTGGAGCCACCCCAGGAATGAGCTCACTCTGGGGGACAGCGCTCTTCTGCTCACCCCCCTGCAGATTTCGCTATCAGATCTGCAGCCAGAAAAAATATCGTTCAATAACACGCAGCTCATCACAACTGCCTTTTTACCATTTGCCATCCTGGCTTTTCCTGGTCTGGGTACAACTCAGGTAATTGTCTTATGAGGTTAATATATCATCAGTTTTATTCACAGTACCGTCTCTTTCTGACCTCTCTCCTCCACCTCTTCCTGAGGGGTAAAGCAGAACAGCTACACAGAATGTCTCAAGTGACTGAAGCAAAAAGCATTTCTCATGTCACTAGCTTTAAAATGAAAACATTTGTCACTTATTCACTCACTCAAACCTATTTCACGTTGACTTCATGACAAACACTGTTCTCGGTGCTGGGAGTGTAGCTGTGAACAGCTCAAGTGGCATACATGTGTGTGGTCCTATGAATGGTCCATTCCAGCGCAGAGCGGGGAGACAGGCACTAAACAAGCATGAACACAGCACACGTCAGGTGTGGGAGGAAAATAAAGCCGAGCAAAGGAAAAGCCCGTGAAGAGTGTGTTGCAGAAGTGAGAGAGCTGCTGTTTGAACTGAGGTGGGTACCATGCACGTTGTATGGAATACCTGTCAAACACATGCACTCTGAGCCAGGTCACAGGGGCTGTACACAAAATAGCTGTGAGAACGTTCTGCTTGTCTATTGCCGTGTAACCAATGACCCCAACACTCTGCAACTTAAAACAATAATCGCTTATTTGACTCCTGAATCCATGAGCTGGGACTCCTGACAGTACAACAGAAAATGCTCACCTGTGTACAGGATGTCTGGGGCCTCATCTGGGTGACTTTAACAGCTGGGAGCTACAGCCTTGACAACCGGGGCTCACTGAGCAAAAGTCCTTCTACATGTGGCCCCTCCACTTGGCTTCTTTCAACCTCCTCCCAGCATGATGACCTCAAGGTCATCAGACTTTTACATGTGTCTCAGAGCAAGCATTTCAAGAGACAAAAAGTGGAAGCTGCCAAATCCTTGAGGACTGGACCTTAACACTGGCAAAGCATCACTTCTGCCATATTCTACTAGTCCAGACAGACAGAACCATTGGGAGATGACTCCTCTCAAAGGGAGAGTGACATTTTTACTGTGTGATTTCTCTACACCTCCATTTCCTCAGCTGTTATTATGGATAATAACAGGATCTACCTCACAGCTTTGTTAGAAAAATAGTTAATAAAAGTAGAGCGCCTGGAAAACAGTAAGTATTCAGGAAGTATTCACCATTTCATTGTTTTCAAGCTGGTTTGCATATTCCTTTAGTGTGAATGCTGAATTTAAAAATACCTTTTCCTCTTAGACATGTATCAACTGGACTTTAAAAATGTATGATGGTAAAGAATCTGCCATCAGATATTTCCTCTGGGAAGGTACAAATGCTGATTAGTTTTACAATGAATGACAATGGTCACTGCCCCTTCAGTTCCCCAGCCCCTAAACACACACACGAAGCCCCGTCCTTTTTCCCTCTCTACCCTAGGAATGAGCTGGCAAATAAAGTCAGGTTCCTGGTTGGTAGGAACGGGGTCAGAGGAAAGAAAACGAGGACCATCGTGTTTTGTTATTGGTGATGGGGTTCTTACTTTGGTCGCAGGAGGTGAGCTTATGGAAGAACAGATGTACCATGGGAAATAGTTTTACATGGTCCTGAATGATTCTGTAAGAACATCCCAACAAGGCCAGGCTGCAGCAGAATAGAACCCAGCATCAGGGAGGCTGAGAGGCCAGCACTCAAGCCTTCTCACCTAAAACAGATGGGGACCTAACCCAAGGCCACCCTCCTCCCCACCTGCTCCTTTGTCAGATCAGTCCTGTAACATCTTCAGTGGCTGACCTCCTGGTTTGGACCACACCTCCCCCCTCCTCCCCGCACTCTGTTAATGACCCCTCAGAGTCTCTTGAAGCCAATATTGAGTGCATGGGACAATAACACCACTGTCCTTCACTAACATGTGAGGAAAGGAGTCAGCTTCCTCTTGTCTCACTTCAACAATTTGGCCCTCACACCACCCCTTAAAATGTGTTATAACGTGCTTCTTCAGTTTATCCAACGGAACATCCTTCAAATTTGAAACAGAGCCTACCAATTTAGTTACCTGTCCAGGGGTGATGACTACATCTGAGACACCCTTGGTCACTCATCTTGTTTCCTTTGTGATGACAAGTGCTCCACGTGTGAGGCTGAGACTAGGGTTATAGGTCCAGCTGAAATCAGGAACCAGTGGACACTGGCTTGTTCGTGAGGCTGAACTCAAGACCTTGACCATGTCAGCAGTGAGTTCACTGAACACAGGCACTCCTCATGCCAGTATTTTCAAGGCTAGTTTGTAGCAGGACTTTTGAGGAACCCCAAAACACAGACTAACTGAGCTAGAGATAGTACTCATCACCCGATCTTAAACAAAAAACAACAAAAATAAATATATCTTCTCACTACAGCCCAAAGGTAAATAAATGAAGGTACATTAACAAGGAAATTGTAAAGTGTTAATCTTACCTTTATCATGGTTTTATGTATCACCATCATAAAAAAATTCATAAAGACTAAGCTAAAATCCAACTGCTGTTCTGATTTGTGGATTGGCCAACATGCAAAATAAATCAAACACAAGATCTGTGTGTCCCCCTAAAACTGCTAGTTTGTAACTCTAGTGAGAATGACAAAAAATGAACTTTGATCAGTAACAATTTCTTGAAAAGGAAAAGCAGACAAATGCTATTTCAAAAAAAAAAAAAAGGTAAGACAAATATAAAATCCAAGAAAATTTGTTTTTAAATGGATACATTGATTTATATTCTGTTTAACTTTTCCTTTTCCCCCACTAACTCACTGTGGAAACATCATTTAATAGGTGAGAAAACAGTGTGTTGAATCAATCAATGTTGATTGAATTATATTTAGCATCTGTTGAAGATTCAGAAATCTGAAAATTTGAAGGAGATTTTGGTATCTTCATTCTCATCCCAACTTGGAGCCAGGATATCCACACAATCTGCCAGACAGTCAGGATTAGTCAGCACAGAAGGATGGATGAGGTGCTCCTTTTGCGGGAGGTATTTATGTACTTGTCAGATTGTCATGAAATAGAGCCAGTTTAAATGTGCATTTCGCCAAGATGAAGGAGTTATCTCAGAGGGTAGCTTGTAACCATATGCTTTTTCATCTATTCAAGTTCTTTCCCTCACTGTTTACAATTAATTGGAGAACAAAAGAATTGGGGAGGATCCCAGAGACAGTGTCATTCAGTATTTCCATTATGTATTACTGCATAACAAACTATGCCAAAATGCAGTGGCTTACAGCAATAACGTATTATTTCTCCTGATTCTGAGCTCACTTGGGTAGTTCTTCTGCTCTCTGTGCTGTGGCTGAAATCACTCATAAGGCTGTATTCAGCTCAGAGCTCAGCCTCCTTCCAAAAGCCTGTCATCATTGAGTAACCAAGCCCAAGCTTCTTTAGCACAACACCTCGCTTCCAAGAGGGAGAGTTCCCAGATGACAGGCTCCAAGACACAAGTACTCATCAAGCCTCCACTTCGGTCATGCTTGCTAATGAACCACTGGCTGGAGCAAGGCACATGGCTGAGCTCAGTGTCAGTAAGCAAGGTGATTGTACCCAGACCAGGGAAAGCCAGGATGGCAAATGGTAAAAAGGTAATTGTGTTCTTCCAACTCCCCATGTCTTCAGCTTTCTGGGCCCAGTATTCTCAGTCCCTTCTTATCAGCCTGGTCCAACTCGCAATGACAATGGCAAATCAGGTCTCTTTAAAACAAACTTGAATATTCTCTTAAATTTCTCACAACAGGAATGCTGGCTCATTCATAATAAGTAGACTAATTTTCAAAGCAACAACTAAAAACAGTCCTCCAGGACAATTATAAAAGACTCAAATTAAAACACAGAGAAAAAAGGAAAATGAGAGGGAGTTCAAAACGGGAAGCTGGCTGTGAGAGGTGCACTTTCATCTTACATAGTGTTGAGAACAAAACTAACCTTGAACACTTGCTCTCCATCATGTGGAGGGCACTCAGATGCACAGGACGTAAAGACCCTTCAATGGTCCAGTCAGTCATATACTAACTTGAGGAAAACTACAAAAGCAAGCCCCACCCAGGTAATTGGAACTTTCTAGTGATAGATCCAGAGGACTCCAGCCTGCATGAAATGGTCTAAGATTCTGATCCTATTCAGACATTCCTTCCAAGAACACTCTAAAATAACTTGGATTTCAAATCTTTTGCAATGAACTCCAAAGGCCAGAGCAAACTACAACCACTCCTGCCCAACTCAGAGTATTTCAGGATATCTTCAAGCCCAAATTTGGACATCACCTCTGGAAAACTTTCTGGATCTAGATAATCACTCATTGATTGAACAGATTTGCTAAGACAATTACAGCTCAGATATATACAGGTAACCTCACACTGGAACCATCAAAATAGAAACACAAAGGGTAGGCAGAACCTCTGATCCACTCTGCAGCCGAAACAGTACAGCCCCATGAAGTCCCTGCTGTGTTATTGGCAGCTATGGGCAACTGACTGACCATACCCGGGCCTCTTCATCAGTGGTACAGAGGACTTGGTAATTTGCAAATTTTCTTTTGCCTCAAGTCTTGTTCAAGTCTCTGTCCATTCAGAACATCTCTCCTCTCTTCTAATTTGATATTGTTATCATTTTGACTCCATGAAGATAGATTCTGAGACAGAGATAAGCATACAAGAAATGTACTGGGAAACTTACAGGGATCGACACTTACATAAAGGAAGAAAAAGGAACAAAGTAGAATTGGGTGAAGGCAGAAGCTGGCTTCAGCAAAGCCAAAGTCAGCTCAGCTGAGCCCCTGAGGAACAATGAGGCAGGAATGGCCGTTCTGGTCCTGAGCTGGAATGAAAAGGCCAGGCTTTTATGCCCCTGCGTTGACATTTACAGGCTTCTCCAGGAAGGGACAGGCCTTGAGGGGGGCAGGCCTTCTCTGCCAAGACACTTCCCAAAGAGAGCTGAGAGGCATCCGCTGGTAACACTTCCAGAGGCTGGGGAATTAGTCTTTCTTTCCTGAAGGACGATTTTGGCAGCACACCCAGAGCCCATGCTTCACATTTAACACAGTATTCTTCCCATGGCCACAGGAAATAACACACAGCTGCCCGGGACAAAGTTTGAACTTTATCTCATAGAATTTAACTCATATTGTGTTTAGCCACAGTTTGAGACCAAGGTCTGAGAATTTAGAGACCTTGAATTTCAAACTGACTAGTTTGCTTTATTTCAAATATTCATGTCAAATACACCAAATCTCTAAGATGCTCCCTTTTTTTCTGAATTCCTAATGCAGTTGTCCTTGGCACAGATATGTAACAAAAATACCACTGTCATATACAGTTGCATCCACTGAATAGGTCTACACCAAAAAAAAAAAACAAAAACAAAAAAAACCCAACAAATTCAAACAGTTTATTGATTTTGAAATTGTCTTTTTTTTATCACATTTTCATTAAACCTCAATAGAAAAATAGGGTATAAAGATAACATATGGTTTCCCTACTATGTCCTTATCACACAGAAACAAAAAACTATCCATTGCCAGTTTAGTCTGCTAAACCAAGCAGAACAATTGTTTTGACACCAGCAAGACTTTGTCTTACTCTCAGTTGATTAAATATTTCACCCCCAATTTTATCTACTGAAAAAACATTAGTTAAAACAGTACATGCACGCACACGCACACGCACGCACGCACACACACACATACACACATACCCTTACTTATTGGTAATACAATAGCTTCCCCGCTTAAAACTAGCATTATCTAAAATCTGGAATTTGATTACTTCAATATCCCTCGACACTTTCTACTTAAATTAACATATCAGAGCACCAGGATGAAGTCTCTTAATTTCTTTTAAATTTAAAACCTCCAAGGCACATGCAATCTGTGAATTATCTGGGGAGGAGAGTTGATTTATATGATTATATTTCCCCAACATGCATCCCATTTTTATTTCATTCAGTTCAATTCAACAAACCCTTACTGAAGAGCTGCTATGGCCAAGATGCTATGAGAGATTCAAAACTTAACCCCACGCATATTCTACCTCTCAGATGTATATGAGCATGTGTGTATTTAGAATTATATAAGTTAATTATACTAGGTTGAAGTATATGAAAGTGAATTTTTTTAATCTACAAAAAAAACAGCCTAATATAACTTAGAGGACAATACAATTATTTTTTTTTATAACAGAATGACAAAGTATTACAGAAACCAGGAGAAAAAAACATTAATTCTAATTAGGGGAATTAGAGAAGACTCATGAAAGATTAAAAACTTGTCTTGATAGGTCGGTTTCAGTGGGTGACTACAGATGGCTGGTGATAGCACAAAGGACCAGCCTGTGTAAACGCTTAGAGACAGTAGAATTCAGCGCTCTGTCTAGGACTAGAAGACAACAGGCTTTTTTTTTTTTTTTTTTTTTTTAATCTGGCACTTCTAAATGCTCTCTCTCGGAAGTTTTTTCCAACAAAAGTATTTAGGGTTTGGTTGGTTGGTGGATTTGGTTTTGGTTTGTTTGGGGCTTTTTGATAGGAAGGAGTGGAGCCTCCTAGATGGAAGTGTACATGTATGTGTGCTCTCTGCCATTGCAGAAGGAAGATTTCCACCTCTGAACCACTGTGGGTATAAAATTCTGCAGCCGCTGTCTAAAGAGGCTGAGATTTTTCCTGTTAGCTACCTCGAAAAATGTAGAGTTGCTATTTCAGGAAAAGAGACGATGAATCTCATGAAAGCGTATCTTTCATTTAGTTAATAAAAATGTCCACCCACCTATTCAACCCACACTAAACAATCGATGGAAATGAAATTTTGGCCCACACAGACTGAAAACAGTAGGGCCAAAGCAAAGAAAGATGCCAGAGAAACATTAGCTGTAAACTCTTAATTTCAAAAATTTTCGAAAACTCTTAATTTAGAAAGCTTTCCTCATGCAAAAGCACTTGTGTAAGTATTTAACACAAAACTGAGGTTACTGAGTGTGGCCCTTCATTCCTAAGCTGAACTTACTTATTACCAACTGGCTACTCAAGGAGCAGTGGTCAGAGCTCTTTGTTCATTACTTGTGGGTCTATGCTCAGTCCCTCCATTAGAGAATGCTCCTCCAGGGACCACAGACCACATCTGTGAGAGTAATTCAGTGCTGCAAAGATATATGACGTTGTTCTCAGGGAAAACAAGAGAAGAGTGTGTATATGAAAGCATTTAAATTTATCACAACTCTTAAGACAACCTCACTCCATTACCCAAACTAATAGTGGGTCAATATGACGCACAGTAGAAAAGTCAGCAGCACTATTTTAAGTCTATACATAAGTCCAAGATGATAGCCACTAGCCACAAACAGCTATTAAACAGCTGAAATGTGGATAGTCTCGGTTGTAAACGACACACTGAATTTTCAAGGCTTAGTAAGAAAATCAGAATATTAAATGTCTCATTAATAATTTTAAATTAATTATACATAGAAATGATAATGATTTGACATACTGGGTTAAATGAAATATTATTAAAATTAATCTCACCTATTTCTTTTTACTTTGCTTACTGTGGTGACTATAATATTTAAAATTACGTTTGTGCTTCGCATTACATTTCTATCTGACAGCACTGGTCTAACAGTCACGACTCAACATCTCTAAGCCCCCGTTTCCACTTCTGTAAAAAGGAGAAAATAACTCTTGCCCTTTCTCACTGATTTTTTGTCAAGATAAGCAAACTAATGTGTTGGAAAGCATTTTGTAAACTTTTACACACTATATAAATAAATACAAGTCACTATCAAGAAGAATACTTCCATATGAAAAAGGGTGCATATTAAATAAAGGAGGTAAATACAGCTTTCAACTACTCTGGCCATAGGATTTTAATGCATCAAACAAAACTAAGAAATGTGGATTTGCCCTTCAAACCTTTCAATGCTTTCAGTTCACATAAATTTGAAATGCTAAGCACACCAAACCATCTGACAGGCTCCATGATGGATGAACCCCTCCAAGAGCAGGGTAACATTCCATGAGCATGCTCAAGGGAGGAGGTAAGCTGTCATCCTACTCTCAGAAGCCAGCCTGGCTTGAAACCTCAAAGGCTGTGGTGTCAGCGTCCACCTCGGTGGTGCGTTTTTCAGCACAGCACTGGCAATAAATAGCCAGCCATCTGGACACAGGGCTTGTGACCACTGGTGATTGCCAAAACAATGGAATTTTCTAACCTACCATAAAAATATTTTTAAAAACTCAGCTTAAACTGGAAAAAGCTAATATGCCTAACCTAAAAATTGCTTCCTATTTTCAACTTTTTTTTAAAGAGTTGCATCTGACTTTCCTGGAAGTACAAGGTGAAGGTACAAGGAATCTCGAGGACTATGAGGCTGAGATAAATGAAGGAAAGCCTGAAGTCCAGCTGCCTTGAGATTCTCTCACCAGGTAGCACAATGTTATGTGAATGGGCAGAGCTTCAAGGGAGCAAACTTAAAGTCCCCAAATACAGAAGAGGGAACGGGGAGTCAACCAATTTTATCCACCATCCAGCCTCATATTCTGACATATTATCTCATCTTTGACAGTTTACACACTGATAATATCAAAACAGTTGTAATTCTCCAAACACGTCAAGCCTCAGATCTTATATGTGTGCTAATCTTCTGCTGGAACCGGCTTACACTGCCCCCAGTGCTGTTTCCCTGGCAACCTCCTACTCCTTCCTCAAGAGTCAGCTAGTGTCACCTCCTCTGGGACTCTGTCTCTGACACATACTACAACACTTGGACCTGCATTAATAAAACTAACCTCCCTAGAATGTAAGCTGGTACAGCTTTACTATGAAAAACAGTATGGAGGTTCCTCAAGAAATTACAAATTGAACTACCATATGATCCAGCAATCCTACCTCTGGGTATATATCCAAAGGAAATAAAATCATCATCTTGAAAAGGTATCTGCACTCCTATATTCACTGCAGCATTACTCACAATTGCCGAGATACAGAAACAAACCAAGTGTCCATCAACAGATGAATGGATAAAGAAAATGTAGTATAGATACACAATGGACTATTATTTAGTCTTTAAAAGGAAGGAAATCCTGTCATTTTTAAAAACATGGATGAACCCCAAGGGCATTATGCTAAGTCAGAATAAGCCAGATAGAAAAAGACAAATGCCACGTGGTACCACTTATATGTGGAATCAAACACACACACACACACACACACACAAACACACACGCAAAACAGTTGAACTCACAGAAACAGAATAGAAGAGTGGTTGCCAAGGGATTGAGCGTGGGAGAGAATTTAGTGAAAGGGTACAAACCTTCAGCTATAAGATGAGGAAGGTCTAGGGATCGAATGTATGACATGGTAACTGTAGTTGGTAACACCATACTGTAAAGTTGAAGTTTACTAAGGGAGTAGAACCTAAATGTTCTTACTAAATAAAAAAATAAATAAGGTGATGGATGTGTTAATAAACTTAGACTGAGGAGGAGGAATCCTTTCATGAAGTATATGAATATCAAATCATCACACTGTGTATTTTAAATATCTTACAATTTTGTCAATGATACCCCAGTAAAGCTGGGGGGGGAGAGAAAAAAACCTTATCCTCCCTACATTTCTGTATGCGGCTTTTTATTTGACTGAGCTCTTTCAATCTAGTCTAGTATGTTGCAGCGAACCTCTGTCCCTTGCTCCTTAAGTGTCCATGCAGGGGGCCCTCCACTGGAGTGACAACTCCTGGCCTCCCCCCATCACTCCTCACCCTGCTGCTCCCAGCTGGCAGATAAGTTAGAATAAACCGGCCACGCTCAGCCCTAGTTTCCTAGGGAAGCCTGTCGCACTGGTGTCTTAGCAAACTCATGTGGCTGACCTCAGCCACAATCTCCGTGTAATTCTAGAGTTATTATGAGACATTATTTTATCTCCAGCTATCAGACCCAGACATCTATGCTCATATCAGTTGGTTCCAAATACAGGTGGGAAGAAGGGAGTGTTACTAGTCTCCTAAAACTCCGAACAATCCTTGTATATTTAATAAATAAATCTTGATGCAATACTAGACCCCTAGGGAAAAATTAAAAAACCAACCTAGGAAAGCATAAGCAGCTTAAGACAGAACACCTGGGAAATACAGGCAGCCTGGATGTCATGCCAACAAAGTCCTCCTTGAACATGAGGTTGAGCTGTGACAATAGCTTTGGTTATTGACTTGTAGTCTTGCCCTCTCACTCCCTTTCTTTATGGCAGAGGCTGGGTGTTACCCATTTTTTGTGTCCCTAAAACTAGCACCCAATAGTAGGCATGCAAATAGCTGTTTAATAATGAAACAAAACTGAATCATTACATTGTACTACTGAAATTAATATTATATGTCAACTATACTTCAATTTTTTAATAAGTACCAGCCTGCACACATTTATGGGTTAACCCTGGAGGAGAGCAGAGATAGAGTTAGAGTCTGCTCATGACAGGCTCAGAACTCAGGTGTGAGGTGATGGATGGAACAAGCCAGGAAATGACATCCAAGAAAGAAGGTCCTGACGGAGCCTTGGCAACGGTGGTGAGAGAGGGGCTTCTACACGTCTCAAACCCTTAAGGCAAGTGGGTCCTTAACTTTCGAGACATTGCGGAACAATAATTAAGATGTAGGTTAAGCAGTTGAACTGGCTGTCTTCAACTCTTCTAAGCCTAAGTTTCCTCACTTATGAAAGGAGGTTAATGAAATTACTGACATCGTAGGATTTTTGCGAGAGTCAAAGAACTTAGCTCCTGTCAAGGCACCACTCTGTCGCATAGCCAGGCTGGACGCCATGTAGGAGCTAGAGCAGCAACAGCAGTAGCTTAACTTGGCCATTCAGACTTAGGAGAACACAGACATAGCAAGAAAAAAATTGTAAGGGCAAGAGAAGGAAGGGATAATTTAACATGGTAGAGGTGGATCTATTAGCTAGATGGAAAAATTTTTAATTTTTACCCTACCACGGAGTAAATTGCTATGTTTCACAATTTACATAGCTTATTTTGTATATTTTTTGACATTTCTATCACAATTCTGACAACAATTTTCCCCCATCAGGAACATGGCATTAGATTGGGAGCGTCTGAGAGCCACCATCTTCTACAATGTATCCTTTCCTCCTGATTCTAACCTCAGGTCAGAAATGTGCAGGTCTGCTCAGCTGGGTTGTATTGGGCTGACTCTAACTAAATATTAAATTTTAATTCTAATTCCATTATCTATTTGCCAAAAAAAAAAAAAAAAAAAAAGACTAACAAACTAAGATTTTCCCTAACTTTCTCCTCTCAGATTCCACACACAATTATCTGCCTCAGGTTGCCCGTGAAAAGAATTTTACATGCAGAGTTCTGTTATGCTTAAACTCAGAATGGAGAATGCTGTTTTTAAATCCATCTTGTACTAAATGTATCAACATTTTTAGATTTGCTGGAAAGAAAATCACAGTTCCTTTTCCCAAAGCCAGGATTTGAGTTGGTAGCCTGGAGCTTGGAAAGCAGTCATCCACACTTCAAAGTTCTGCGAGTTGCTATCCTTAAGCTGCTTCCTCAAGTTGTAAACACCTGTCTTCTTAATCTCCTTTCTCATACTCCCTAGACACCTTATAAATTTAAAAACTTAATAGATTTACTAAAATAAAAACTTGTTTCCAAATTTACATATCTTTCCACACACCTACGCAAAAATGTAATACAGGTGTCATATTTAATGAGCTAAAGTTGGCTTCTTAACCAAATACTTTCCCCATCTACTCTAAAAAGAAGAAACCGCCAAAATATTCAAGTTCATATATCAAACATTTTAAACTCTTCTAAAAGAGTGACCAATGTATGCAACATTTCTACATTAACCTAAGTTTAGTAAAATTACTAAAAAAGAGGTACTACAAACTAGTTCACATAAAGATCACTCTCCTCTGCCCATTTTTAGTTTGGAATGCCTTCCTCTAACCTGATCAGTTTCCAACATGCACATACAACTAAAACTTTTAAGGACACTTTATAAATAGGCCATAACATCTGTGCTTAGTGTAACAATTCCAGTATAGTTTCTATTCTATTCCTCTAACTTGCCATTAAGTTTCCATTAGAGCAAACTGTACTGCTACTGCTTGAAATTTCTTACCATGCCTGCAAAGTCTAAAGTCATAACCAACTTTACTAATAATTCCCCTACAAACCTAAAAACGTAAAGGTCAGGTGTATTTTATTTTCTCCAACTTGGTCTCCTAAAAATAAATCACAGATATATTCCCCATCTGCAGTTTAATTACCCTCTGGAGACCGGCAGGTTATGGTTGGAGGGTGTCATTCAGCAGCCTTTGAGGAATTGGAGCCTCTTTCATTTGCACTGCTTCTTTGTAAAAAGAATTCAGACAGACTCTGCCTTTTTTTCCCCAGAAAAAGGTCACAGTCTATCGTTAGAAGCTTAAATGAGAAATGGTAACATGGGTATTTTTAATGATAAAAGTTAGAGACACTGAAAACAAATAACATATTGACATTTAAAGTATTCATTTTTAAAACAGATGGCACTTTGGTGTGTCATTAGTACGTTCCTCATTATTGCATTTTCATCCATTTACAGAATCTCTGGGTTGGAAGGGGCAATAAAGGTCATCATGTCCAACTACCACCTGATGCCTTGAAAATTTTCTTTTCCTCTCTAAATTGTTTAATTCCATGCTTCTGCTTTATCCAGATCTGTCTATATTTCTTTCTTCCTTTTTTTCAAAATCCTGTCAGTTGCCTGAGCTATGATTAAGCATTTAGAAGATTCTCAACAAACTAATCCCATAATGAGAAAGCACTCTGAACATACTTGCAGCTATGGAACTTTAAAAGCACTAAAACTGCAATATTAACAATATTTCAAACTTGAAGCCATAACAATCCACAGTTTAGAGGGAAGTAGAAGAAATCCAAATGTGAAGGAAAATGGTTAAATATTAATATGATGAGGTTTAAGTTATAGGTCTGAAAATCCACTTGAGAAAATTTTCTTCTCAATTTGTAGAAAGTCACAGCTATATTAAGACAGATTATCAAACTCTAATTTCCTCACTATTCACTACCTCCTCCTTTCCTATTTATTCACTAAATATCCTTTAAAGTTCCCATGTTCAAACCCAATGGGAAAACAAAACAGAAAAAGTCAACAGTTATTTGTTTTGCTGTTTACTTATTAGATTGATTGGGTGGGTGGGAAGCTTAGGGTTGTTTGTTCTTATACAGAAATTTTTTTCTCTAATACTATAATAGAGGGCTCAAGGTATAGGAAAAAGCCATCATTTGATGAGATCTTTAATTCCTCCTGGTACACCAGCATTTAATTAAAGCCCAGTTCTTTAGTACGTTTAATGTGCTCTCAGTCAATTCAGTGTTCAATGTACTGACTGATACTGACTTAAAGTACTAGATTTTTCTATATTTGTTTCACCTATTTTGTAACACCTAATTTCCCCTGGACTATCTTTGAGATTGTGCCTCACAAAAATCAATACCCATGAACTGTAATGAAATTAATTCTATAAATTTGTTTTACATTCATGTTATCCCTGAAAACAATTATATTCAAGTCTATGGAATGTTTAATGTGGGTGTAAACCAATCCCTGAAAACCTTAGTAAGCAGATTTCCATATACTGAGTCACTGCTATAATAAATACGACGCATTAGAATTGGTATTGCAATACTACGTACCGATTGTACTTTAGTTTCATTTATATAATTTTCACCATTCTTCAACATGAAGATCAATGTCTGCTTCAACTTTCCTTTTGACTCTTTCTGCTTTAGAAAACTCTGCTCCCTCTGCTACCCCACACTTTACCAAATGGGTCCCGTGATAAAACACATTTTCACCCACTGCACTATTCACACCCACTTACATTTATCTCCAGTATATTTCAGTACCACTTCACTAAGTGTTATGTTAAGCTATGCACAACAAGCTCCCTGTCCTTTAAGAATATACCATGTACTTGAAGAAGCAGGGCATACCCTACGGAGATAGTTACTGAATTAAAAAGTAAATGAAAACCTTTAAAAGGAATGTGACAGGAGTTCTGTTCAAGATCATGACATAGGGCACTTGTGAACTTATCTCCTCCCATGGACACACTGAATCTTCAGCTACATATGGAACAATTCCCTCTGAAAGAAATGGAGAAACTAGATGAGCGGCATCCAAATGCTGGGCAAATGAGAAACAGTGCGCTTGGAGACAGGTAGGAGAGGCTGCAACACAACCTCGCCATGAGCCTCACCCCCAGCACAGCAACACGCATCAGGGAGGGAACTCCCAGCTCCTCCCTGAAGAGCGAAGGGTCTGAACCCCACATCTGGTGCCCCAACTTTTACCACCTGCTATCCCTGCTTCCACGCCCATCAATTTCGATTCAGGATACCATAGTCTCCCTGATCACTATTAGTACTTCTAGACTTTGTTCCTCTGCTACCACTTTAATTTTTCTTCGTTTGAAGCCTGAATCATCATCTTAAGTCCTTCCGGATGCTGGCTTAATGTCAGTGGGTCCTAGAAATCTTTCCTCATTTCCTGGGTCTGAATTACATACCGTTATTGGACTCTTGAAGGACTTTATGTTTACAGTACTTTGTGCTTAAAAAGCTACTTAATAATTGTCTATTCACTTGCATGACTCCCCCTTCAGTCTCTCAGTGCCTTGAGGGCAAGGACTGTGTCTTCTTCTCCTATGTATTCTTGACACACAATCTATTTCCTGACTTGAACACTGAAGAGTCTCATAAATTCTTGCTAAATGCATGAATCACTAAATCCTGCACCTCTGTCGTCCCATTCTCATCACAGGTGACAGAGTTTAAGACACGTTACCCCAAAATATGGGGCCTTGGCATACTGAGTATTTCAAGCTGAAAGAATCTGAAAAATGAGAGGTGCAGGAAGGATCTTCTGACCTCCTAAAGCAGGCCATAAGACCCTCGAGTGAGCAGTCCCCTTCCTGTCCCCAGAGGAAGAGTATCCTTATCTCTGGAGACAGAGGGGCATGGAGAGCAATCTGAACGAACAAGCCTTGCTGTTTCCCCCAGTTCATTGCATTTAGTTTATATCCTTTTTCATCCCATCAGTTTTCCACAACTCTTCATCAAACCTAACACAAAAACACTCAGAACTCTTTTTTTGAAGTATAGTCAGTTTACAATATTGTGTCAATTTTTGGTGTACAGCATCATGTTTCAGCCATACATATGCATACATACATTCCTTTTCATATTCTTTTTCATTATAGGTTACTATGATATGTTCCTCCTTCCTGAGGAAATTTAGCACCTTAATATCAATCCTCTTTCTTCCATCCATTCCCTCATCACTCTCCCTTTACATCATGTTTTCTTACCTGGATTTAGTCAATCCTCTCCTAATTCTCCGCTACTTCCCTTCTCAAAAGGACCTCGCTCAGTGTTGTGAACTTAAGAGGCACTCAGGAAATACATATGCTAATGAGCTGAGTAGCATCAGACTCACAGCAGTCTCCAAAGGCCTCGGGCTGAACTGATCTTGCAGCGCACCTCCGGAAGTCGTCTCTGCTGCCAAGAATGCAAGTCTCTTCACCAGTTAAAACTCTCTTGTTGAATATCCACTCTTTCTTCTCCTCCCTATCCCCCTCTTCCTCGGGATTTCCGGGAAACTAAGCAAACAATGGTCAAGTTCCAATGTCACTAGAAACAGCACTGACACACAGCCATACACTTTAGGGCTTCACTCTCTTTGTGTCTTCAGAGACCTTAACTCTGAGTTACCACGTGTGTTAGATTGTATTATTTGCTCATCTTTTTATCCCTCCATATCCTTAGCCTGGTTCATTGTTCAGTGAACCATAGCAAATACTTCTATGCCCCAGTGCAGCTGAGCTTGGCCATGGGACTTGCTTTCACTGAGAAAATGTCAGTAGAAATAAAACTGTCAGTTTCCAGCTACAAGCATCATACATTTCTGTTTGTCCTTTTGAATTTACAGCATCCTTTATGGAAAAAACAAGCCTCAGGTAGTCACTGACCTCAGAACAAAAGACCTTTGGAGCAGACCTGAACCCAGCCCACAACCTGAGACAGAATCACACTAGCTGACCAGCAGAGCAATGACCAACAAATAAATGTGTTATTTTAAGCCAGTGAGACTTGGGGTTTGGTTGTTAGGCTGCATTACTGATGTAGAAACCAGACTGATACACCACGCTCAACGTACGTTCCCTAAATCTCTGCTTTATAGACCAGAGTTAATAAACTGGGCTTTAGCTAGTGAAATACAGCATAAGGATGGGCAAAATCCTATTTTAAAAATCCATGCTTATGCTAATAAAATTTTAGAAATAGCTCAAAAAGGAGTGGTCCACATTTTACAATTCACTGGAGTTTTATGATGCTTTGGATTGGTTATTGTTACTGCTGCTTACCAGCATTGATACTGATCACTCTCTTCTGTTAATTGACACGGTTCAGGTCCTATCTGCCATCTTTCTCTTCCTGAATGCATTAAGTGATAGTCATGATTATAGCCTTTTTTATGTGGATGCTCAGCTCAAATGATACCCATAAACTTCAGCTACATTGTAACTTCACTGTTCAAGTAAGGGTTTTTAAGATTTGTGAAGAGCCACAAAGAATATGATTATCATTAAATATAAATGATGTACAGTGATGAATTGAATATGGAAAAACACCCACATTTTCAGGCAAAGAAGGTATAAAATTGACTAAAAGCATTTTGAGTTTAAAAAAAAGTTTAAGTTCCTAATCCCTGACATGATTAAAACTGCTTTTTTTATTTCTTATTTTTATTCCAAATATAGTTTCAGATTCCATATAAAATTAGGACTCAGGTATCTTGGGGATTAATGAGCAGTTGGGAAACTCAAGAGTCCAAAATTGGAATCCTTATTCAGCCTCTGATTTACTGTATGATACTTAAAATATTGTTCTTTCATCTCTACAATGAGTTGATTTGGCAAAATATTCCAGTCAGCAATGTTTCAGCTATTTTGGATCCAGTCTATTCAGGGTGTCTTTAGATATCCCAGAGGTAGTTGAAAAACCCTCAAACTATTGGGGAAAAAAAACCTAGTTCAATTTAATTTATAATTTAAGCATTAAGACATCAAAATGTTTGGATGGTTGATTCTATGTGATATAGTAAATGTTAGTAGGAACAACCCAAATTTTAGAAAGAGTCATGTTTCTATTTCAAAGGCTGAATAACATTTGGGAAGCTACTCAACCTTTTTAAGCCTTGGTTTCTTCATCTGGAAAACAATAATAAAAGTACTTGAGGATTTCTGTGAAGACGGAGGTAGAAGCAGCATGTATACGTTGTATAAAACCACAAGGTCTGGCATCGTTAGAGCCCAGCAAACATGAGAACTAGTTTTTACTATTAGTGGAGTGAAATCACAATAAGAATAAGATATCCAAAACCGAAGGCTTAGGTGTTGTGACAAATGGAATTACTTAAAGAGGTAAATAAATAAGATTTTTGTGGTTTGGGGGATTGATTGCTCTCTTACAATTCTTGAGTTTAAGTTTAGGACACCTAGGGAACAGAAGAGCAGATAGACAGAAGGGCCCTGTTTGAAACACCTTCTTTAGGAATCAAGAACAAAATAAAACACACAGGGTCTTCAATTCCAAATGCTCTACACACACTAGAGCCATCACAAACCAAAGTTACCAAGACCGCTTGGTTTATTCAACAATCACCTCCTTTTCAAAAGCATGCTCCAAGCCCAGTTCCATCTGATTCACCTTGCCAAGTTGAAAGAATAGCCATCTTTCTCATAATACCAATAATCCTGACCTTCACTACTGAACACCAACTCTGTGCCAGGTACCATGCTACCTACCTGACATACTCTTAGATCTCAACCAGGCTGAAGGGATTCTAGAACCCTAATTTTAAAGATGAAACAATGGGGCCACCAGAAAGGTAAAGGATCCCCCATGTCACACAGCAAACAAGGGACAGAGCAGGGATTAAAACCCAAGGTAATCCGACCCCCAAAGTCATGTTTATGCCACAAGGCTGTGATGTTAACAGTCGAGTCACAGCAAGCTAGAGTCTGGAGTTGGAAGGAAGCTGAGACCTCATCTGATCAGAGCTGCTTTTTATAGATGACAAGACTTAATTCTAGATCAGAAAACCCAAGTGACTTATCCAAGTTCACAAAATAGGAAGGGATGAAACCAAGGTTAGAATTCTTTCCACATTATCCTTCTACCTCCTTCAGTAAAATCCTACTACAAAGACATGTATTAGCAAGCAAATCATGCTGCTTCCACGACTCCCAGGCTTTAGCTCTGTCTCTGTCTGTCGGTCTCTGTCTCACACACACACACACACAAGTGGGAAGAACTGAACTCTGCTACTGCCAGATTATGCCACTGAAACCCTGTGAATAAAGGCAAAGCTTGGCTACAGAATTTCTCATGTGGTACTGCAATGAATATTTTTTGAAAACCTGCATTTACATATTCAGTGGACTGTGAAGAAATTTCAGGCAGTTACCACAGTTTTTATAAACTCCTGCTTGGAAGACAGGAGGATGAGCTTAATGAGGTGCACAGAGTCGATCCAGAGTCTCATCCTGAGCACGTGTTTTGTAAGGAAGCAGAGCGAGTCAGCGGCAGGGACACTGTGGAAGGGAAAAGAACCAGCCTCCACCAGGTTTTCTTCTTCACGCAGGAAGTCAGCTCACAGGGGCTTCACAGAGGGTCACGATCCTGGGGACTGTCCCTACTCAGTCACCTCTTGCAGACAAATGTGCTTTCTGATGTCATGCTGACTGCTTCGATTTACCAACGTGACTCTGAGGTTGTGCTCTTGGGCAAGGGGTCAATATGGAGGCTTTTTTTTTTTTTTCTTTTGGTTATTGTACTGTTCTGGCTACAATATTCTGCAAATTAACAGCCAAGGTTGAAAGCTTTGTTTCTAGGCAGGGCTATAGCAAAACACATGTTGAAGGCTGCTTGAGTCTGAATCCATACACTTTAATGCTGGTACCTACAAACCACAGTCTCCATTCTTCTACTACATCCAATTCAACTTTTTCAGCAACTTTGCACATGCTCACTCCATCTCATTTCATTTAGTTTCATTTTAGTTGCTAGTTGCTATGGACTGAACATTTGTATCCCAGCCCCCAAATCCGTATGTTAAAGCCCTAATCTCTGGTGCGATAGTATTTAGAGGTGGGGCTTCTGAAAGGTGATTAGGGTTAGATTTGGTCATAAAGGTAGGACACTCATCATGGGACTAATGCCCTTATAAGAGAAGGATGAGACACAAGAGCTCTCCCTCCCCACAGGCATATCCTGAGGAAGGCCACGTGAGGGCACAGCCAGAAGGCAGTTACCTGCAACAGGAAGCAAGCTCTCCCCAGACCCTGAACCTACTGGCGCCTTGATCTTGGAGTTCCAGCCTCCAAAACAGTGAGAAATAAGCATCTTTTAAGTCACCCAGTCTGTAACATTTTGTTATAGCAGCTTGAGAAGTCAAAGATACCAGTCAAATTTGCAAAAGAGAGAATTAAAGAGGATTCCAAATTCCAGATTGTTACTGAGTGTGTGTCTGTGTGTGTGTGTATATATGTGTGTGTATATATATATATATATATACACATATATATATGTATATATATATATATATATTTTTTTTTTTTTTTTTACAGATTAGGAAATACTTTCCAGGAGTAAGAGTCCCATTAAATATTTTAATCCTTTAGGGATATGACCACCACTACTCAGTGAATCCTGAGGGTCCCTTTGCCTTGGCTTGTGGGGATGGTGAAATGATGCAGAGGGCATGGGGATTTGTTCAGACACAGTTTTCAGGTCCCATGACAGTTCCAGAAAGGCACAATTAACTAGGTTCTCTAAATGAAGGCTACAAAAATAGAAGAGCAAGCATTCTGCTTTTTTGCATGTTTTGTTCAAAAGGCATTTTTCCCCAATAGGAGGAACACATCGCCATGAATTCTAGACAGAGACCCAGACACTGAGTGACCTGAAACAAAGGCAACATGAAAAACGTGGTTCTCATAGTAAGGGCTTGATGCACCTTCAAACGAATCTGTCCTGAATAATACATCAAGTATCTAAGAGCTCACATCTTAAGCTATTTTTTAAAATACATTGTAAAGTGCAAAGCATCAAGAAAAGCAGTGATGTTCCCTGACATTTGAGACTAACTATCAAAAAAAAAAAAAGTTTGAAATTTTTTGGATGAGTACAGACGAGAATTCCTGAGGTACTGGTTGAGCAACACAAGGACTTTCTTGCTTTCAGATGTCTGAAGTTCAAAGACACAACCCTGGGTCAGAAGTACTGCGGCTGAGATTGCCACACAGAAGTACCTCTGAGAGAACTGTCCTGAGAAGCCGTACGTGAAGGAACAAACAAAAGCACAGTCAACCCACAAGCCCTGACATAGACACCAACAGCTCCGACAACCCCTTCTAAGCAATGTTAATGACGTGTCCAATATTGTAACTGCGGATATTCAGAAAGAGCTGCTTGTTGTTTGAAGGAAGATACTTGCTGGTCTTAAAACAGCTCTGAAAGAGAATCAAGAGCATTTACAGATTCTAAACTGGAAACTGGTAGGTTAGAAAACAAAGAGTTGCAGGGGCTTTACCCATAATCTGACAGAGCTTTATAAAGTTCAACAAAGTGGTCTGGGTATACAGGAATATATACTCTTAAGGAAATATACAGTATCAAGTGAAATTATTTTTAATGTTATAAGAAGCCTCAGCACCCAGAAGAGATGCAGTCATGAACAGGAGACCCTTTCTAGGGTCCCTTCAAATGATGCACATCTTACAAAAGTTTTCCTTAAGAGGTCCCTTGCCTATCAGTGTTCCTGCACATCACAGAATGCTCCTTGTATGCTTTTGGTCTTACTATAGTTGCCCAAAGGTAAAGCTAGACTATGAACTCCTTGAGTGAAGAGAACGTGTCTTAGACGTATCTCTTCCCAGTGCTAAATAATGCTCTTGGCACATAATATATGGTCAATTAACATTTGCTAAACTTTAAAAATGGCCCCCACATGGCAAAGTCTATGAGAAACATCAGTAGATCCTTTCATTTTATTCTCACACCATCAAATGTAATTACAAGTTGAGTCTACAGAGCTCATGGAATGGGTAGTGCCATGAAAGGGGCCAAGATTCCTTTTTAAACACCTACAACTTATTCCCAAGAATGGCTGAGTGCTACAAAATGTCTCTGTTATTGACTTAAAAGGACTAATTGGAAGCAATTGCATATGAGGTCATCTGTGTAGAGTAATTCCCAGAAATGCAATTCTATCACCCTCAGTCCGTGAGGTACTAAGTGCCCAGACAGAGCTAGCACAGACAAGGAGGGTTCAGAGGCACGATCAAAATAAACCCCTGTAATAAAGGTAATTCCCCAGGCCTCTATCAAACTACAGCTAGCTACCCAAGCTAGCCTCCTACCTCCTCAGGAAAAGGTCCTTTCAATTGTTTATATTCAGAATACAGTGGAAAATGAAAGACAATCAAAGCAATGGAAACAGATCCACAGATTACATTTCTAATCTATAAATTGGCAAAGCTTTCTCTTATCTCTCCTCATCCTCATGGATGGATGTAATAACTTCTAACATTCCTTTAGCACTGGAAATCTAGTGAGTGCTCTAATTTACACTGTTTTGTTTAACCATCACAACAATCTGGAGAAGTAAGTAGGGAAGCCATTATTTTCATTTTCAAATGAAAAATGGATGCCAGGAGAAGGAAAGGAATTAACCCAATAGCAGATTCTGACTGCAGAGCCAGTGTCCCTTTCACCACCCCACTGCTGTCCGAAGTTGGTCTCTGGGCACCTCACCTCCTTCAGCCCAGCCGCCCAGCCAAGCCGTTTGTTATTAAAAGGATGAAACCAGCACCCATATGTGTTCTCCAGAATGGGAAACTACAACTGATGGGAGGAGTATTAAAGAGTTGAGAGACCCATAATTAACACAGAAATAAAAATAACTCTACAAAAACTCAGCAAATGCTCCAATAATAGTCACCAAATAAACATCAATAATAGAGATGAATGTAAGTCAGTTCCTCAGCCACGAACAACCATGACCAGGCCAGACGGAGACAAGGACATCCTCCAACGGCATCATCTTTCTCCCTCGCTGAAACCTCATTAACAGAAATTGAAGAGGAACAAAATAAATAAAAGGGTATACAACGTATGTAGCTTGAAGACTCAATATTGAAAGATAGTCTTTCTCTCAAATTGTAATATACAGATTTAATCCAACTCAAAATTACCATGGATTGTTTCGTAACTTGACAAGATGATTCTAAAACATATAAAAACTTAAAAAGCTAAGAATTGCCAATATCTAAAAAGAACAAATTCTATTTGATAGAACAAGCCTATCAGAATATCAACACATGACACTTTTAGAGCAGTATTTTAGAGTACCACACTTTTAAGAAGTGTAGTGTTGATTCAAGAATAGACATCTATCAATGGAACAGAATTTAGAGCTCGGATACAAACCCAGACAAATATGACCACTTCATTTATGATTATTTTGCAGAGTAGAGGGAGAAGAACCAACTTTTCAATGAGTGGTAACTAGGTTACCCATAGGGAAAAATTACACAATTCTACTTGACATTTCACAAGCATTAGTTCAAGGTGTGTCTGAGACTACATTCCCTAGGAAATAAAGATTGGCAGGCTACTCCAATCACATGAGTTGCTCTGGAACTGAGTTGATTATTAAAAATTGCCCATAATTTAGACAAAGAGGCCAACCTTTTATACCAACCACTGAACAGACACTGGATGCAGATTGCCCCTGGGGCAGGGGCAGGACTCTGGGCAAGGCGGCCCTCTTGGGAGGGGGCAGGGCAATACTCAAAAATGCCTTGGCTGAGAGCTGTCAGTCACCTGTACTCCTAACAGCTGGGAGAAGAAGGCCTTGGTCCTAAAGGCAGAGGGAGAATCCAGGTGACATGGGTCAGCACCCACAGCAAGGGGGAAAGTAGATCTACATACAAGCCCTAAACTTATAAAACTTCAGAAGTTGGTGTGAGAGAATATTTTCATGACTCCAATGTAAAGGAAGTCTTCTTAAAGAGAACCCCAAAGGCACTAAACATAAAAAGGGGAAACTCACAAATTGGGCTACATCAAAAGGCACCACTAAGAGAGTAAGAGGGAAAACCACAGGGTGGGGAAAAATATTTGCAACATATATAGTATAAAAAGAATATAACTATAAATAGTTTCCATAAGTCACTAAGAAAAACAAGCAACCAAGCAGAAAAATGAAAAATAAGCAAAAGACTTGAATTGGAGATTAAAGAGAGAGAGAGACAGGGACAGAGACAGAGACAGATAGATCCAAATGGCCAGTAAACATTAACAGTACGTCAGTCATCAGCCAAATGCAAATTACAACCACAATGAGACACTACCACACCCCAAAAGAATGGCTAAAATGAAAAGCACGGGCAATTCCAAAGACTTGGGGGGTGTGGGGAAACTGAATTTCTCATATACTGCTGGTAAAACCAGGGTGGGAAACACCTTGACAACACCTACTAAAATGGGATATACACATAACCCAGATGCAACGATTTCTCTTCAAGGTATGTGTGTGTGTGTATATATATATGTGTGTGTGTGTGTGTGTGTACATATATTTGTGTATGTGTATATATATATATATCTCCTCCACATTCTAGTTTAAGCTACATCAATATTCCCAGTTGCTTGTAAAGATATAAAAGTGAGTTCTTCCAACATAGAAATTTCCCATGTAAGGGCACAGAGGTTGAGGATCATCAAAAGCAACAACTCGGTTCACCAAAATTCAACATCACTCTTGAAGATGTACAGACAGGCAGTCTCTACTGTTCCAGATGTGGTGAGAGAGACCCCAGCACAGGCTTAACCTAAGATGCGTACTCCTCGAACTCTTGTGGCCAAGAAGTAGGTATGAAATCCTTTGATTCTGATGAATGCAAGGATTTGTTGGTTAGAGCACAGTTCATTCTTCAGATGGCTTTGTTGTTAACTAAGATGAGTCTTGCATATTAAAGCTAAACACAGTTCTGTTCCCCAAAGATGAAGGTTAATGACCAGAAACAATGGTGAACATAAGCCACTAACCAGCCTGCACTAGCACACACATCAATGACCTATTAGCAAACCTGAGAAGAACACCGCAGGCACAAATCACTAAACCCGTTCAGACAAAAACACAGGCGAGTGATACAACCCAACAGGCGAGTGCCCACCCCTGGCTAAAGGCTACAAAGTAAGTAAGTTGTATTAACGAAATTTTAGCCTTCAGTATGCTAAGCAGCTGCAATGCCCAAACACTTCGGACAGGGCTAGAATACATCTAGGTACCACTGACATCACCACGACGCCTGCACTTCACTGACTCTCAGTAACCACTGTCTGTAAACCACACCACGATTTTATGTCCTGCTAGGAAAGAGGGGAAAATGTTGCCAGTTAAACAATAACAGGCCATCTATTGTCAGAGGTATCCCAATTAGAGATGATAAAATGTTGGAGGGGAAATGTGTGTTTTAGAATCAATAGAATATGGTAAGTTTCCCAGTATATCAGATTCGAGTTATGTCCCTTATCTCACCTCCCAAGAGCTGGGAATTTTACTTACCTTTCCAGTGCTGCATGAAACAAGGATTTAGCTACATCTGTTTCTATGAAACCACTGCTGTTAATTTTCTGTTATTGCTTTTCCCTGAAGAAACTTATCCTCTCTTTTTTATTCCCCCTGTTCCCAATTATTCTACACTCCCTTACAGATATCACACTGTGTTCTCTGAACAAAGAGACTGTTATGTAAAAATAAGGTGGATAACACGTGTCAATATTTTAACTTATTTAAACAGTTTTGAGAAAAGTTTTTTTTTAATGGCAGACAACATAGTAAGAGTATACATATATCAACCTTGAGTGCAACAAACCGGCCACAATTAAGAAATGCGGGTGGCTCCTTAGAGCCTTTTCTTAATCCTCTGAACTATCACACACAGAACTCAAAAATGCAAAACACAAAATTGACTCTTTTGGGGATGTCCTCAAGACTGATTTTGCCCAATTCAGATTTTGCGTGTGCTGAATGATAAACATATCACTATTAGGCCCACAGAAAACAAGATGAAGTACTCGTCAGCTGCTTTACAGTGGTATGATACGCCTTCTGCAGCTGTTACTTAGTAAGGAAAAAACAGTATGACAAAAACAAAAAAAGAAGGAAAAGGAGGCAGAGAAAGAAAGGAAGTAGAGAGGATAAAGTAGAAAAGGAAAAGACAGAACAGAAGGGGAAAGGAGAGGAAATAAAACAGGAAAAAAAAATAAAGAAAAGTAGAGAAGAGACTGTTTTGGTGAAATAGCTTGACAGATTTTCCTAGAAAGTCAGTTGTTCAAGTTCTGCACTTCTACTTGTATATAATAAAGTAACTTTACAGTTGATCCATCTGAAACCCCCACTCAGTTGCCAGCAGAGGCTGACTTCTTATCTGTGTTTGCCCAACTTCAGCACGGTGCACATGGGGATGTTTGGGCTCATCAGTGATGATTCGTTGATAAGTGCATACAATTTCTGTTAGGCTTCTTCTTATATCTTATTAATGAAAAAAGTTGTTAAATGTTTGGTTACTCATTATGGAGGTTATTTGTTTGGTGTTTTTCAAATATTCACGAACATTTCTGTTTTTGAAAACAGGAAGAAAATAGCAAAACAGGCAGAGAACATTTGAAGAAAGGAGAGAAAAGAAAAGGAGAAATGAGCTCTGAACTGCAGGAAGGATGGAGTTAATATGAAGGAATTAGTTCTCACAGTGTGCAAAGAAAGGTATCAAGTCAGTAATTAAGGCTTTCTTCTGAAAAGAAGCTAAGTATAAGCTGAAGCAAGACCAGACAAATAAAAAGTGCTTGGGAAAATAAGTAAGTTGAAGAAAAATAAAGGGACCAATATGAGGTGAAATTAATAGCAGAACAATTTTTAAAATCTAAGACTTGCAGAGCTGGAAGGGCTCAGGTCACTGATCAAACCGTCCTTCTCCAGGAAAGGAAATGAACTGCTCGCTGTCTGTGCACAGGTGCCATCAGACACTCAGTCAGTAGACTGCTACTCAAGAACAGAGAAGCAGCGAGATCAGAGCTTCCCAAACTTTTACTGTGTGTACAAACCACTGGCAAGATTTTCAAACACAGATTCTGGTCTGAGATGGAGCCTGAGATTCTACATTTCTAACAAGCTGTCATGAGAGACTGGGGCTGCTGCTCCACAGACCACAGTTTAAGTAGCGAAGTCCAGGACAGTGTTTCTCAGAGGCTGGTCCAAGGACGTAGGAGGTAGAATTATTGTGGCCCTTGTAAAACTCCATATTCCTGAGCTATATGACAAGCCTGTAGAAATGCTGAAGCAATTAATGGCTGTATTCCAAATTTCCTTGAAATATCGTGTTTTACAATAAGAGCATCCACAATACATAACCTAAAATTTAAATGTATTTTTATTACATTTTTTAGCCTGAAACGTATTTCCATTTTTTATCAGTTTCTTTGAATAATCACTTTGAGAAATTTAAAGCTAAAAAACAAAGGATAACAAAAGCAAAAGTACACTCTCCCCTTGTCAGTTATGACTTAAGTCTTTGTAATTCTTCTACATGTCCCATCCCTGACACTTTCTCAGTTCGTCAGAAGCAAGTCACCTTGTTTTCTGTTTTAAAATGCACTATCCCCAGGGATGGTGATGAAGGATGAAATTCCAGATTCTAAGGTACCTAATCCCAAACTCCCCACACCAGATTTCATTTCCTTGAGTCAGTAACATTCATCTTACCTTGGTATCTTGGTACCACCACAGATCTTGCTGACTCCTAAAACCAGAGTACTCCTCCCAACCTCTTTATGCTCCTTACGATTGCTAGTATTTTTATTCCTGTTAATATCATTTTTAGCTAATACTGAATTCTTGCTATGTGCCAAGCACAGTGCTCAAAAGTTTCTATGCATTGCCTTTGTTCTTGTCCCACAGTGCAGGGGAGAAGGGGAACCTTCATCTATTTTATTTTATAGATAAAGAAAGGTTAAGAAAGTTAAGTAGCTTACTGAAGGATCACACAGCTAGTGCTCAGATAAGCCTAGATTTGAACTCAGATTTATTTACCGAAAAGCTTTAACTAGTCACTTCTGTTGTAACTGCCATCATTACCCCAACACTGAATTAAATTTCTTTAAGCATTTATTTCTTAAGTTTGCATTTAAAAGGATTGTTTTTAGAAGCTTATCCCCCTAGTCCCAGTAGCCCTCTAACTAAATGTTTCTGTCCTTTTCTGTTATTATGTTATATTTAAATGAAAATGTTTACTAAAAATGAAAGCGCTCATCTCTTCCCACACTGTCACTGAGCTGAGAAGGGAATGCTCATACTGGTTTGTTCATATTGGGAAGTCAGCAGACACTCCAATGTGCTTCAGTTTTCAAGTATTTCCAAAAATAATATGAAAGATTTAAGTAACATTGTCACTGTTTCAAGGAGAAAAAATAAAAAGTCACTAAGTGTATGAGTGTGGGTGTGTATACATAATGCCCAACATTAGCCTCCCACCTCAAGTTGGTCTTGAACAGCTCTCCAGATGGACCTGTGCACTAAATGGATGTTTGAACTCTGTTGGTAGTTTTTATTAGTATCCATCCAGCAAACACGAGGTCTTTGTCTTTCTTAAGATTGTCAGCTCTGATTACAGGATGAAAGCTGAACAGCCCCTTTGACCAAATCGTATCTTGGCAGTTACAGCTGTCATCTACTTTCTAGTGATTATTTCAAAACCCACTGAAATGAGGAAAATCAAGAGGGTGATGGTTCATCTGAGACTGTGGACACAAAATCATTTCTTGCTTTTAGACATACTAACACTATGTTTACAAAGACAAATGTACAGTAATGAGATTCATGCCCTGAATAAAAGACAGTAGGTTTCCCAAACAAATGGTAACATGGTTCATGACTTGCATGAAATCATAGTTCTTTCATCTATATATATACATTTTTTTTTTCAGTTGAAAATGCAACTAGTAGTTAACAAAGAATTTGTCAAGCTTTTAGTTTCCCTTGGGTAGAGAACTAGATTACCAATTCTTGCAATGTATTTGCCTTTGAAATGTTTTTTTCCCCATTTTTAAAAGTAAATCCTGCACAGATACCTCAAAAGATGTAGTCTATTTGCCACACTTTCAAGAATGAATAAAAAGGCCTGCAGTTAGCTCACTAATCAAACACGTTCTTTTAAAAACTATTTGCACTTTATCTTAAGAAACACTTCTAAAAATTTGAAGAAGAAAGCTCAGAAATTAAATATTTCTACAATTGAGTACCTAGTGCCCATAATCACAACAGAAAAAAAGACAAAAATATCCACTTACAGTCACTATTTTTTCCTTAAATTTTTCATTATTGTCACCTGGATCAAATAAATTCATGTGTTTTTTGTTGTTGAGACAAGGTCATTCCTACACTTTCATTTAAATTCAATAAATTATAAATTAGGGATCATGAAAACATACAATTATAAAATACATTGAAATGTGATGCCCAAAAATATATACTCAGGGGAAGACAGAGTCTTAGACTGCAGTATCCCCCAAAGAGTAGTGAGTGAGAGAATTAGAAGTGCCCTTTACAGCTTTTAAAATTCTCTTGAACATGAAAATCTAATGGTGTGATTCTTCTTCAGTATGAAAAGCAGTGAATTGCTTTCTTGTTTTGTTCAAAGGAAACAAAAAGTTACAAAAGAGCATTAAGAACTACAGCCATATATATTATACGTGGAATTTGCTCTCTATAAAATTTGGATGCAGACAATTTTTAAAGTAATAAAAGTTGATCAAAAACTAAAAAGCAATAACGTCAGCTTGTGGGCAGATTCCAAGGATGGGTTTAGAGACATGAGAATTTACAACCACGGGGTTGTTGGAATTTAATCCAATGTTCTTTTACTCCAACTATATGATACAAATTCAACCCAAACAGATGAATGTTTTATTTATACAATGTCTAATAACTGAATGATTCCAAATCCATCCTATCAAAATTATTTCATGTGCTTACAGGAACCAAATACATTGTTCCATGTTACTGTTAACATTTCCTAAGTAACTTTTGCTAAATTTCATTTCAAATAAAGACTACAGTCATGTCTACATTATTGATACTAGGATGGTAATAAGGACAATTGGCAGATATGTTATTGAAAAAAAAAAAAACCTAAACAAAAACAAAAGGTCAAGTTGTAGGTAGTTGTTCAAGTTAGAAAATCAAGCCAGAAGACCAGGGCTCAGCAAAGCCAAATTCTAGAGTTGGGGTCTCAGTGTGTCCAATATATACTACCCCTCTCTTTCTTACACAAATTCTACACCCACTGAGAGGTAAATAGAATGCAAATCGAAATATCCCTTTTATCACAGACACAAATATTTGGAGAATGTGGCTTAGAGTCTGAAAACAAATAAGGCTCACCAACACTCTCTACTAGTATAAAGCTTGAAAAAGCCACTAGTGGGAAAGTTTGGGTGCACAGACCACAAAGGCCTAGTCTGGGGAAAGAAACAGAACAGAAAACAGAACCCCCAGTAACAGATCAGCTCTGCCCAATCAAAGAAACTTACATCAATGATTGTCAATCACTTATCAGGAACTTCCTTTCTGTTCCACGGGGCAAAAGGTAAGGAGAGTTACTCTAGAGAAGTCCCTCCACATGGAGGCCGAAGAAGTTGAGAAATATTTTCTCCCTAATAATTCACAGCTGTTTGTTCTGTCAACCCATTGGGTTTAACTATCAAGCCTACGTTCAACCAAGAGAGTGTTATCCCTTTCTGACAGGAGATCAGAAGTCTATTATAGCTGTTCTGGTCCACCTTCATGAGCCCTCTCCCCGAGTCCTGGCTATGGCTGTCTGTGGAGCCTCCTATTAATGCTGGTAAATAGCACTGAATTTGCCCCCAAAAGGTTCTGAAAATAGTCACCAATTAAATTAACTCTAAGGCCATATAATGTCTACATTTCTCATTCTAAGTTATGTCTGGCCACATCCAACACAGGTCATCAAAGGTTTTGCAAAGAGATTGAATAACAACATCAAGATGCCATTTAAGAAATGCCAACACATATAGGAGCCATAAATTTGAATACAAATTATCTTCCATTGTAATTTCCTAGAGAGACATTAACGTCCCCAAATTAAATTCCCTTACAAGTTAAAGTCCACAGGATTTAAAGTCTAAAGTAATTCAATCCAAAATCAAATTGCCTTGTGTCTGTGTGTTTAATGTCCAAAGTCATTACAGAACAAAATAAAATTTTCTTGTCCTTGCAAGAAAAGTTCAAAGAAACTAAAATCAAAAGTTCTAAAATTAAAGTCCTGTAGTCACGCTTATCTTATTTCAAAAGCTTGTCTTCTTCTCAGTCACAGATAAAGGTGTCTTACTCTGAGCCTGAGTATAGTTGGGCTTCTTCAGCACTGCTGCCTGGGTTATCATGTTCCTTGAGAATGTGCATGTTTCCTCAGGACCTCAAAATTATAATCAGTTTCAGTTTCTTATGTGTCTCACTGTTTAACAATTCCAAAAAGTTGATAGACATAGAAGATTATATGTTCCACACTCAGTACTAAGTTTAGAAAATACAGCCATCTCTACCCCTTTAGAGCAGTTAACCCAGACAGAGTTGTGTTCCCTGAACCCAACCTTTGATGTTGCAAAAGCCACTGCTGACACTCAAGGAAACTGACTGAGGGCAGGAAGGTAAATGGGGAACATTTTCTCCTTTTAGTCTCCCCAGGAGGCCAGACTTTCCTGGAATCCATGAGCTGAGAACAAATTCACACAGAAGAAAGTGCCAGCAGGAGGTTATAATGGTGCTGGGATGTCCTTATTTGGGAGGAACACACACCTACCTCTACCATCTCCTCTCTCAGGTCACTGCATTAAGACATCACTGCCTTTTTTTGCGAACTATGCAAATTTGCAGTATTAGCAACCCAAATTCCCTAGTCATATTTGAGATTTCCACCCGCCACTTTTAAAGCCTCTTAACACAGTTCTTCTTTGAACTGGGTGTTTCTGGCACCTGAGCACTGTGTTTAGGATTCACTTAGTCTTCTGAAAAGGTATTTTCAGTTTTGCACCAACTCGGGCTGCTTCCATGGCTATTATGATGGAGTCACTCAGGCCTATAAAACGTACCTCCTAGGGGAGGCTTCCTTTTCATTCCTACGTTTTGTTCAACTGGAAAATCACCCTCAGAAGACGCCTGAACTAAAACCTCCATTGATATTCCTGAATCTAGTGCTTCTAGGGGCCACAGCTCTGCAATGTGATCACAACAACACGCTCCCTCAGGTTTGAATATTCTGGCCTGTGAATACCATTTCAAGTGCTCCCAGGAGAGAGAGGATGAGGAAAGCAGAAGGGAGAAGGCGGAAAGGCCAAGAAAAGGTCTGATTTCAGATAAAGTTCCAGCCTCAGCCTGAACCCTCAGGAAGTCTGGCAGTATAAGTTGCACCTTGGTGACTGTCGGGTCTCCAGAAAAGAAGGCCGGCAGTGGGCTTCTGCCTCCAGGTAAGGCAGCCCACGCAGCCCCAGGGCAGTCCTCCAGGGAAGGTGGCAGCTGCGAGCACGGAAGCTCATTTTGCACAACCTGCAAAGTATGCTTTTCAGTTTAGTATCTTGGCCTGTAGACCTGGCTGAAAAACTGAGTAAAAGCAAAATTTGTTCTGCATCCTAATACTCAAAAAGCCTATTTATAGGAAGACTCTTCTTGCCCTTTATTGAAACATGTCTCTAGTTTGCTTGCCTACTGTCTGATCGCCAGCAATTGCCAGGTGCCCTGTAACAAGAGTTTACTAAAATCCACACCGTTAAAAACAGCCACCTTCCCAGCAAAGGCTTCATAAGCTACTGAGACCCACCAAGGTTAAAACCCTACATGCCCTGTCTTCCTAAAGCCACCTCTCAGCCACTCCAGGAGACTCAACAGTGTGTGTTTATTTCATTCCCCAAATTCTAACCCTTATCTATTTCTCAAGGCTACTAACTGATGCATCAAAATCTGAGTTTCTAATGAGGGTGTAATAAATGATGCTTGATGTTTCCCAACCTAAGTTTGTTACCAACTGAAAGGCAGACGAAGGGATCGGGTGGATAAGATTAAAGCATCTCCTTTAGAGTCACAATGCACTTGGAGAAGGTATACGCACCAGTCTGCCCCCAGACATCAGGCCTACGCTGCAGAGGCAATGTCTTCTCCATTAAGTGTCTCACAGGGTGAAGAGACAGTCAAAAACGTACCTCTCCACAGGCAGGTAGATCCAAAAGAAGCAAAGAGAAGGGATGAAGCCATTCACGTCCAGGGTCCTCCTTACATACCAGCCAGTCAGGGAGGTCATTCACTGTCCCTGGGGGAGGAGCAGAGAGGAGATGGAGAAGTCAGGGATATTGAATCTAGGAGCTCCATGCTCGTAAAACATCAGGAGTCGGGAGTAAGTGTTCTCGTCTAACAATAGAACAGCTGATAGGGAGGTGAGGGATCACAGAATGAGAGCTCAGAAGAGCTCAGAAGTCTACGGTCAGTGACCTAGAATAGTTTGCAATTGACCAACTCTCTTAAAAGGGCCAGACAGTTAATATTTTAGGCTTGTGGGCCATATGGTCTCTGTTAGAACTACTCAACTCCGCTGGTGTAGCCTGAAAGCAGTCACAGATTATACCTAAATAAATGGGCATACACTGTATATGTAGGTTATATGTATATATGACACGGTATATATGTACATATGTGTATGTGTATATATATTCATATTCTATGTGTGTGTGTATATATATTCTCTTACAGCACTGTGCTGGCGAGGGACAGCTGCTGAGTAAATTATCTATTGCATGAATAGGATTGGCAAGACCTGAAGAGTAAGACAAAGCAAACAGAAGTGCTTGAAGGACACAAAACAAAAAGTATTTTGATAGGTGGTTATGTTGTTCTGGTCCATATGACTCAGCAGAAACCAGTCCCACCCTAGTTACCATGCACTCAACTCTGGCTGCACTTTGGGGTTATCCAGAGAAGTTTACAAAATACTGATGCTTAGGTCCCACCCCAAGAGATTCTAACATGAAAGAATGACTGAGGTAATATTTCTCCAGCCAAGATGGAACATTAGATAAAATGGCAAAGTTCTGTGAAGAACGTGTGTGGATGAAACAGGACAAGGCTGGGTAATTTCAGGAGGGACTGCAAACATTCCACATTCTGTTTTTCCCCCCTGAAACTACAAGCCATGGTTGATTCCCAGATTGAGTCACAACTTTGCAATCCCCTCAAAGGGGAAATATCCTATTTGGAAAGATGAAATCAGGCTTTTTACTTTTCTATTCCCTTCTGCAGATTTAGAAGGGATGTTAATTTTGAGTGGTTAATGGATTTTCTAGGGTTTGTCACTCTCAGCCCAGCTCTAACAGGGACATTTTGTCATTAAAAATATTTGGTCATTAGCTGCTGTCCTCTTTCCACTATTACCAGTGTCCATTGCCCATTCTCCTATGTTAAATGTAAAAATCTGCTTTTTGATTATCAGGAGATACAGCTCATGTCACCATTCTTAGTGAGAGGTTTTTACTTTCAGGGACTGAACATTAGCTGCAGTGTTTTCTACAACCAAGGTCTTACTGCCAGGAAAAAGAGGAAAATTGTTCTAAAAGCATTATAAATAGAATCTCTAGTTCTAAGTGAAGCAAAAGTGTGAAAATGTTACATTTATTGATTAGACTCTCAGGTCCTCACAGACGTGGAGATACCAATTTCTGATCTTTCTACTCTGAAAGGCCAATATAGATTTGCAAATTTTCTAGTTATGATCTAGGAAAAAATAGAAAACAATATCAAGGAGATAAAATTTAGTTTCGGGAATCACAGAAGGCAAAGAAATTTTATTTACGTCAAAGGAGTTAGTGAGGTCAAGAGAAGGGAAGAGCTTCCAAACATCGTCAGCAACCTGGGCCAAAGGCCTGAGAAAAGAAAGAGCCTGGCACGTTCAAGGACCTGAAAGATGACCAATGAGTCTAAAGCACCATCAGCAAGGACCAGAGTGGCATGAGACCAGGCTGGAGAGGTGTGCATGAGTGTCTCAAGGTCACACGGAAGGACTCGGGCACAACATCAGACACAAGTGAAGCAGCTCCTTTGAGAAGCTAACCTTGAGGCCCTCTCTGGAGGTCTTTGGTCTCCTACTCAATTGTTCTGGCTATTTGCTAGTGCAGTCAGATCAAGGGAACAATCCGTTATCCAACACAACGCCAGATGGCTAGAATGGAGCAGGGAAGACTGGGGAAGGATCAGGCCTGGGAGAAAAACACAAACTCAGTTTCTGACACATTAATTTGAGGTGACTCTAATGAGAGACATCCAAGTTGAAAGTTAAGTATTTAAGTTAGTATTTAGATTAGAAGCTCAGAAAAAAAAAGTCTGGGCTAAATTTATGAACCTGGTCACCATGGCAATCAACAATAGGAATAACTCTTGCTAATTTAAGCAGAAAAAAAATTTATTGGAAAGATACTGGACAGCTCACAGAACTTCAAAGAAGTCTGGAGAAACACACTCAGAAAATAAGAAACCACAGGACACTGTCCAGCCAAGAGCACAGTGAAAATCATCCCACTGTTCCACTGCTGAGGCCACAGAGCCACCACCGCTGGCCCTGGACACTGAAGGTGGCCACTGAGTCCACAGTTCAGGTGCCCCCAGGATATGGACTTGGATGCTGCTCTTTCCCACCCAGAGGAACTCTCTACTGTCCCTGATTCTCTGAATCACTAACCTCCAGTTCAAACCCAGGCACCGGCACCTTGTTTGCCAAGTCCAACCTGCCCATACTCCATTGCCAATAATGAGGATAAATTCAATTACCAGGGATATTTATTTTGGATGGAGAGAAAGAGGACATTCTATAGAAATGGATAAGATCATTTAGGGAGCAAGTGAGAAAGGGAATGAAGGAAAGGAAATAAAAGGTACAGGACAGGAAGGGAAGAAATGAGGGAAGGGATGCTAGTTAGGGGAGCCTAGGGTCCTTGAGACTCTCCAGCATCAAATTTTGCCTGAATTAGGACTGTCAAGACCTACTCTGTGATGATACATTACACATCAAATCTGCATAGCATTTTAACTTGAAAATAAGTCAGAAATAAAGATGGTATCCCTCATTTGGGAGTACAATTGATTTTAACAGATGATTGTCAAAGTGAATTCTAAGAATCACAGTACAAATCTGACCCCTGGAGATGGCATTTCCACGTGACCTTGCTTACTGCGAAGTCAACTATAATTAAGTATACCCATACGGATGTTAAATTATCCAACAATGACAGCAGCACAAAGAAAAGAACTGATAGAAATTCATACGAAAATTAATTGAAACACCGTATGTAATGTCTGGATGTACTTCAGTATTTTTAACTGACCTATGGCCCTTTGAGTAATTATCTGCGTATCTTCAAGTGGTGAGGCTTTAATCAAAAGCAAATAAAAAGGCACGATACATCTTTTGTGCTGGGAATAAAACAGGGCCTAATTCCCCATGAAATAAATAAGGGGCATTACGAAGAGAGTTCTCGTGGCAAAAATAAATAAAGTATCTATGTTGGTGGGTAGATGGAACTCCCTCCTTGCCAAGTTAATATAGTTTTTCCAGACATTCTAGCCATTAAATATATCCCATTTAAATTCCTTTCCTGTAGGAAAAAAAAATGCCTCATCCCCTTAAATTCCCTGTCAAATATTTAGAATGCTTGATCTAAAACACAGTGGGGAATTTTTTTCTAATGACTTGTATGATTTTTTTCAGCCAATTCTTGATACTAAAGCAGTAGTTTTCCAAGTGGGTACCAAGGAGCCCCAGGCTTCCATGGACATGCTTTAGGACCCACCACAGAAGACAGAGTGCTGTGCTCAGAGACATGGAAGCACCTCATCCTTTCCTCATACCTTGTCCTACATATCTTTCATCTGGCTATTCCTGAGTTATATATTTTTGTAATACACTGGTGATCTAGTAAGTAACATGTTTCTGAGTTGTGAGCTGCTCTGGAAAATTAACTGAGCCTAAGGAAGAGGTTATGGGAATCTCTGATTTATAACCAGGTGGTCAGAAACACAGGTGACAACCTGGGCTTGCAACTGGCATCTGAAGTGGGGTGGGCTGAGGGAACACTCTTGTGAGACTGAACCCTTAACCTGTGGAATCTGATACTATGAGTAGACAGTGTCAGAACTGAGCTGAAGTACAGGCACCCAACTGCTGCTCAGGTAAGTGGTGAATGTGTGGTGAAACCTCTTATCCATTAGAAATTGGGGTCACAATCACCCTTTAGATGGATTAAAAAGCAAAATGACTATGTTATAATCTTATCTGACTTTCTTATCCTTCTGGGTTTCTTATTTCTGGGCACCATTTTATTGAGTATTTTATATTGACTAATAGGACCTCTCTTGTCCTGCATCCATACATCTATATACACTGTACTGTGCAGTGTTGGACAAAAAAATAAATAAATCTTATGGATAGGTTTTCATGAGATCCTTCAGCATCAGAAAGATCTTCGGCTACGAGAAAGACTAAGACTCACACTGGGTCATTTTGTAAAATGACCTGTTATAACATAAAACAAAACGTATTCTTTTAGTAAGGACCAGGTGCTTAATCTCCAAAAGTTGTGACATACAAATGTGGGCAGCAATTTTTCCCAGGTCATTAGTACTTATGGTACCCAGTTCAGTTAGGTTCAATCATTAGTCCCCAAATGCCCAAAGGCATACATTACGGAGAAACTAGAGTGTGAATTTCCTGAAAACAAAATTCTGTCAGGTTTTGTTCACTGCAATATCCCTGGTGTCTACAAGAGAGTAGTCACTCAGTATTTATACTTGTGCAACAGAAGAATGTTGCTCTTGGTAGATAGGCATTTTTTAGTTATAGGTGTTTTCAGGTTTCCAAAGCTCTAAACTTTGGAAATTTCTTCAAACATTCCCAAGAAAAATCTTTGAGTATGACTTGTGCTGCTCAGGAGCATCTTTGTCTCAATACAATCATTCCCTTTGTACCTTATATAGGTGTCCATAATTGTCAAGGCAACCTATGTAACTACGGAATAAACTTTGATTAATACAGAATTAGTGAGAAACCAAACTTGTAGAGACATTAACATTTATCTGACGTTCTCTGCTTTCTTATCACTTCTACTAAACACTCCATACAAAATTAAATTAGACAATTGAAAAGGAAAATGGGGACATGTTTTCAACATCAAACTGAAAAGAATGAATATCCATTCATTCAAGAGACAACTTTCACTCCTCCTAGATTTACCTAATCATTGATGGTGGAAAACGCTATTTGAAAACCAATTTTAAATACATCTTTGATTCAATTTGGATAACAGAAAAATAAAAACAATTAGAAATGTCTAGAGTTAAAGAATATATGTATAATCATAAATATAATACTAAAGCTCTCCCAGAATGCTTGGAATTACAGTCTGAAATACAGCATAATTGGGTTTACCATCAATTCCCAAGGGGGATTAACTACTAAGAGTATATAAAGTCATTATAAGAAAGTTATCCTTAAATCTTAATCTTCAACATAATATTGTAGCAAGGCTCCAACACATAATACTGGAAAAAGCATTTCGGTGGCATCCTAAAAATAAAGATGAATTCCATCATCCATCATGTTTTCTGGTCACCTTGCAGTTGACTAGGGAAAAATAATGATTTTATAACAAATACAGCTTTAGGAGCCAGACTGTGACAGCATCTGCATTTGATCACCACATCCCTTTGTAAGTAAAGCTTCTAAGTGAAACAAAGCTGAAGTTCAAAATCAGGGCACACAAAAACTCAACGCCTTTTTTTTTTTTTTTATTATTTGCTGATTTGTGCTACAAATGTAACAATCAGGAAACTACTGAAATCTTATCCATTAAAATATTAGTTTCTTCTGGTACAAGTTACATCAAAATCTAGTCATTTAAATTACTGCCCTACTAGCAAATTGTTTAATGAACATTATTCTCTGACAATGCAAATGGGTAATTCAACTTTCCTGGTTTTTTTCTATGGTTTGCATATACTCTTAAAGGTTAAAAACAGAGATTTTAATGTCTCTAAAGTCTCTGGAGGATGGCCCAGCCCCCAGGCAATCCCAAGGCAGAACTGACAGTGACAGCTATGAAACACTGCAAGAGCCAAAATTCCTAGGGAAAGGAACCCCCTTCCCTGATCTGCAAAGCTGCAGTTGGTACACGGTAGGACAAAACCATATTGTTTTTTTCTCTCTGTCCTCCCTCTTGTTGGCCAGAACATGAGCCCAATCACAGCAGGACAAGAGAGGGATCACTAAAGCCCCAAGTGTCTGAACCGAGGACCAAAAGGAGGCCTCAGGGAATGAAATCACCTGGGAAAAGATGGAGAAGGAAGAGCTTGGGAAAGCAACTCCATAAAGCTGTTTATGAACTCCTGGACTCACTCCTGACATGTACCTGTATGATTCTGATCCTAAGTAGCATGCCAAAGACTTTGAGAACTGCAGTAACTATAAACCATTGCCTAGGCCCCAGACTGACCACTAAGTGAAACTCAGCCAGGATATATCCAAAGAGCACTGCAAAGGCTTTGAAGACTAAACAGATACTGAAATTATGGCCCACAGAAAGTAGGTAGGAATTTGTGGATGAACCAAGAAAATTTCAACTCACATGAGGAAAGAAAATCAACAGACATCAATGCCAAGACAACACAACTGATGGATTACCCAAAGACCAAAATACTTAAACTGGTGATTGTGAACACTCTTGCAACAAATGTTAAATTAAATCTGGGCAAACAAAAACAAGATACAAAGAAGAGCAAATTGAAAAACAAAATAACCGAAATAAAAATATATTGAATGGACTCAACAGCAGAATCAAGATGACAGAGCAAAGTCAGTGAACTTAAAGATGAAGTAATAGAAACTATCCAATCTGAACAACAGAAAGAATGAAGAAAAAATCAACAGAGACTTAGGAACAGTAGAAAAATTTTGCATGTCATGTCAGAGCGCCACAGACAGGAAAAGAACTGTGTTGATGAAAATATATTTAAGGAAATAACGACTGAAAATTTCCCAAGTTTGTCTAGAAACATAAATCTACAGATACAAGAGCAAAGCCCAAGCAGGATAAATCCAAAAAACCCAGCCCACATACAGCAAAATCAAACTGGTGAAAAGAAAAAATACTGAAAGTAGCCAGAGAAAAACAATACATTAATTATATGGGAACAATGATTCATAGAGGCCAAAAAGAAAAGGCATAATATTTTTTACAGTACTAAATGACTATAAACACTGAATTTTTATGTTTAGTGAAAATATTCTTCAGGAATGAGGGTGAGATAAACACATTCTCAGATGAAGAAATACTAAGACATTTCTTATCCAGCAGACCTTTTCTAAAAGAAATGCTAAAGGAAGCTCTCAGACCAAAGAAAAATAACAGTAGAAGGAAATTTGTAACAACAACAACAACAACAAAAAAAAAACAGCTAGGAAAAAATGATAAATACCTTGATAAATATAATTATTCTCTTCTTGAATTCTTTAGAATATGCTTGACAATTAAAAACAAAATTTGTAATGTTGATTGATTGTGTTTACAGTGTAGATAAATAAGACAACTATGGCATAAAAGGGGAGGGCAAAGGGACCTCAAAGGTCCCTCTTAGTAAGATTTTTACATTCCAATTGAAGTGGCAAGATATCAACTGAATTATACTGTGAAACATTAATTATGTATTTTGGAATCCCTAGACCTATCAGTAAAAAATTATACAAAATGATATAGTAAAAAGTCACAATAGATAAATTAAAACAGAATGCTAAGAAAAAATTCAAATACTCCAAAGACAGGCAGAAGGGGCAAAGAGGGAAACAAAGAAAACAAAGAGAACAACCAGAAAATAAAGAACAAAATGGGAGACTTAAATCCAAATGTTATTCATAAGTGCATTAAATCTAAATGATCTAAGTACACTAAGTACTTAAAAACTAAGTACACAGATTGTCAGTATGGACAAAATATAATGAATACACTCAGACTGTCCACAGTAAGCTCACCTCAAATATACTGATACAGGTAGGCTGCAAACACTAATCAACCAAAAGTTGTAGTGGCCATATTAATATCAAACAAAGTAAACTTCAGAGCAAAGAAGATTTCCAGGGATAAATAAGGATATCATCTATTGATAAAAAGATCGATTCCCAATAAGGCACAGCAATTCAAAATGTTTATCCATATTACACTGGAGTTTCAAATTACATGAAACAAAAACAAAGAACTGAAAGGAGATACATGCAAATCCATGGTTATAATTAAAGAATTTGACATTCCTCCCTTGGTAACAATAGAACTAACAGAAACTCAGTAAAGATAAGAACTGAACAATGCCAGTGACCAGTTGGATGTAACAGACATTAACAGAACATTCCACCCAACAACACAGTCTTTTCCGGTGTACACAGAACTTTCACCGAGGTATGTACTGGATCATAAAACAAACCTTGGGACATTTAAAAGAACTGAAATGATGGAAAATATATTCTCAGACCATAATGGAATTATACTGACAATCAATGACAGATTTTTTAAAAAGCTACGAAGACTTGGATATTAAACAGCACTTCTAAATAATCCATAGGTCAAAAAATAATTCTTGAAGAAATTTTTTTACTAAATGGAAATGAAGAAACAGCATAATAAAAAATTTAGGATGCTGCAAATATCTCTTAGAAGGATATTCATAGTATTATATCCTTATAAGAGAAAAGAAGAAAGGTCTCAAATCAACCTTAGATTCTACTTTAAGAAACTAGAAAAAAAAAAACAAAATAAAAGCAAATTAAGTAGAAGGAAATAAAGATAAGAGCAGAAATCAATGAAATTGAAAACAGGAAAGCAACAGAGGAAATCAATGAGGCCAAAGGTTCGTTCCTTGAAAAAGTCAACGAGATTGATAAACCTCTAGCAAGAATGAAAGTAAAAATAGGAAGAATAGGATTTACCAATATCATAAATGAAATAAAAATGAAAGAAATATGATTACTATACACACAAATGTAATTTCCCCTTCCCTTTTGTTGAATGAACATCAGACTAATTTTTAGTCTTTCCATGGACTTCTGTTACTTCTTCAAGGAAAAGGGCAAGGATGAAAATGTTAGGATTGATTTCCTTGATGTATGGTTATGGATGCTGAATGGAATTAATGTGCCTCAATATTTTTCATGTCAGGAACTTGTCCCAGGATTTTGATTGGAATCTTAAACCAAACATTAGCCAAAGTTCACCAATTCAACCAGAGCAACTCTCTGGCTATTTCAGACCTTCACAAAGACATGTAGAAAGTTACAGAAAAATTCAAAAGATTCTCAAGGATTTTTCTTCCTCTAAAATATATCTCTTCCCACTGATTTACCATAATTCACCAGAAAACACTGGAAAAATTTATTGGGTTAAAACATTTTGTCCATAAATATCCTATTAAAATGCAAATATATTACCCAGGAATTCATATAATACCACTCTGTTTTCAGATAAGCAAAGAAGAGAACTCCGAGGAAACAAGAGACAGAAAACATTTTTAAGTCAGGCAATGAAAGTACCATGGTAGGACGTCCTAAGAATCAAACATGAGCATGAGAGTTCCCAGTATAAAATTTAAAAACAATAAAGCTATGAGAACAGGAGCTGGAGGTACGTTAGAAACCAAACCTGCTTTACACCTTGGCTAGAGCTTGCTCTGCTGATGGGACTGAGCATTTTGCCACGTAGAAAAAGTACAGTCATCCAGGATCTCATTTATGATGTGAAGTTTGTGAGCAAGCTATATGACCAATATAAATTACCTTGGATTCTATTCTTCTATCTAACTGTGATATTGTGATTTACAATAAGAAATATATATTTGCTCTTCATCCCCATTTCTGGCCCAGAGCTACTAAAACCCTTGGAATTTAAGTGATGAGAGCAATAAAGGTATCTTTTTTTATGTTAATGAGGTGGCTTTTGGAAAACACCCAAGGATAGCAATTGGTTGCCAGAATAGCCAATCTTGTGATTAGAGGGTTGGACGATCCCCTGACCTCTGGGCAGGAGAAGGGGTATGGAGATTGAGTTCAGTCACCAGTGGCCGCTGATTTACTCAATCATGCCTATGTAATGAAGCCTCCATAACAACCCAAAAGGACGGTGTTTGGAGAACTGGATTGGTGAGATGTGGAGATTTGGGGAGAGGGGTGCACCTGGAGAGGGCAGGGAGGCTCCTTGACTTTTCCCCATACCTTGCTTTATGCATCTCTTCCATCTGGCTGTGAGTTATTTCCTTTTATAACAAACTGCTAACTTAGTAAGTAAAATGCTTCCTTGAGTTTTGTGAGTCACTCTCATAAGTTAATCGAACCCAAGGAAGGTTGTAAGAACCTCTGATTTATAGTCAGTCAGAAGTACAGGTAACCAACCTGGGCTTGTGATTAACATCTTATAAGACTGAGCCCTTAACCTGGGGGATCTAATACTGTCTCCACACCGATAGTGTCAGAATTAAGTTGAATTCTCACACTGCTGATAATCTGTGAATTGTTTGTTAGTGGTGTGGGAAAAAAGCCCAAATACATGTTGAAATTGGGTTCAGAGAAATTTTACTCATGTTCTAATATATCCTTCAAAAATACCTGTACCTCTATTCTGGCAAGGGAGAACATGAACATGAAAATGGAACAAAAGCAAGATACAAATACGAAAATGATGAGTATCAAATAAAGTCTGAATCAATTCTGATCAGCAAGAAACAATTCATAACCCTAGCCCCAAAAGCAACAGGAACCTTTAAGAAGAGTGGCACGTTCTCTTCAGATGTATGTAAACTGAGGAGGCAATAATGGGCGAGACCAGACACTCCCTCTGTGCATTATCCATGTGGACATCGACAACAGCAACAAAGCAAAATCGATGACTACGAGCCCATGCACACAGACTTAAAAAGAAAAAAGGTGCAAATGAATTAAGGAGTTCCATTATCCATGCAGCTAACAATACAATTACAAATAATCCTAGAGAAGAGAAGAACAAGAGCCACTAATGAAATTAATTTGTCTGTAAGGAAACTCTCCAACTAATGAAAAAGATGTCTGCATAACAGAGGAAAATACAAAAGAAGAATACAGATCCTTGAAATGACTTAAGAAGGAAGAAACGCAGAATGAGCAGAGACTTGAAAAACTGGAACAAACAAGAGGGAGGAAAACGCACTTGCAGTGAGTTCAAAACTGAAGAAAAACAAGGAAGGAATTGAACCGGTGCTTGGGGCAGATGGCAGAATGTTAACAGAGGCAGAACGAAAGCAAAACACTTTTTTTTTTTTCTCTCTCTAAAATTTTAAATTCTATTTCTATCATTATTTCTAGCATGGAAAACTGTCTTAACACTAAGAAGCAGAAGAAAGTCAGAGGGAATTAAAGCCAAGGTAGACAGAGAATGTACCTACTTTAAAAGAGCTTCTGCCTCTAGTCCAAATGAAATATGCTCCAAATGCTAAAAGAACATCCAGATTTGACTGCACATCATGGAAAAATGAGAGAGGTGAAAAAAAGACTGGCAAAACTTGTTGCCATTTTCAAAAAGAGAAAAATTAATTGTGGAAATACAATTTAGTGAGATAGTGATTAATTTCCAAGAAAATTCTAGAGTGGTTTAGTCCACCAGATGGAAGATGTAGCCTAAAGGAGCCAGTACGAGTTTACTCAAGAGCAGATCACAAAAAACTAACTTCACTCATGTGTGCAGAAAAGATACTAAAGTTTTCCATCACAAGTCTGTAGAACTGCCTGCTTCTGATAGTTCAATTCTCAATTCACATGCTACTTCTTCACAACCCTTCATGGACCACTAATCTAGTGTGTCCTTCCTTCCTGCTGTCAGCATTCTATTTCCATTCACACTTTTTAATTTTCTACCAAACGTTTATCCAAAATTACTTTGCTTGTTTACCTGTTTACAAATCTGGCTCCCCTCACCCTTGAAGATTTCAGAAGCCCATGAGAACAAGAACTTAACCATTCCCCATTGTATCCCCTTTCCTAACAAAGAATGCTTGGCATCAAATAGGCACTCAGTAAGTGTTTTTGAATTAATTAATTAACAGATTATCTGAACTAAAGGGACATAAAAGTCATGTAGGCCACACACAGTTCTTACCCCTGCCTCCAACCAGTGACACTGGAATGTTTTTCTTAAACCTCCAGTGGCAGTTAATCGCCTCACTTCAGGCAATTTATTTCATGGCAGAACAATTCCAACAGTGGGAAAGCTCTTCTTGTACTAAACTGAACCCTACCTACTCTTTGTTTCCATCCATGAATGCCATCAGAACCCAGCTGCCACCAATCCTAGGGCCCCCAGGGACCCCACCCCTACCCCCGGGCCCTGCAGACAGCCGTACCAGCACCTGGGCCTATCCACCAGCAGGCTGACAGCTATCGCAGGAGGCAGGGACTGGCAGCCAATGGAGCCAGGCAGCAGCCCCACCACAACTGAAGGGCCCATGCGGCCAGCACAGGAGACATGCCTAGAGCATGTGGCTCTGGTAACGAGAGGGGCACATGCTGTGGGTCCCACAGGATGTCTCCTGTATAAGGCCAAGTCTGCAAGATCAGGAAACCCAACCAACCTATCTAACACACAGAAATAAACACAAAGAATTAGGCAAAATGTGGAGACAGGGGAATATGTTCCACAGGAAGGAATAAGACAAAACCCTAGAAGAAGAACTAAGCAAAGTAAAGATAAGCAATCTACCCAATAAAGAGTGTGGTGCTTAGCATGCACGAGGTCCTGGGTCCAATCCCCAGTACCTCTATTTAGACAAATAAATGAGTAAGTAAGTAAGTAAAAATTTTTAAAGGTAATGATCATAAAGATGCTCAATGAACTCAGGAGAAGAACGGATAAACACAGTGAGAAATTTAATAAACAGTTAGAAAATACAAAGAAGCACCAAATAGCTGAAGAATGCAATAACTGAAATTTTAAAATATACTAGAATGAATCAACAGTAGAGTAGATGATACAGAGGAACGAATCTGTGAATGGGAAGGCACTGGTGGAAATGCCCTAAGCTGAACAGAAAAGAGAAAAGAATTTTTAAAACGAGGATAGTTTAAGGGTCTTCTGGGACAACATAAAGCATACTAACACTCAAATTACAGGGGTCTCAGGTGGAAGAGAGAAAAGGGCAGAAAACTTATTTGAAGAAATAATAGAATTACTACAAATGATATTTCTCAATAGTCCTGCGGGGTGTGTCTGTGCGTGTGTATAGTGTAGCATGTCCATTTTAAAATTCTAAAATACTTTGCTTACAAAGAGTCTACTACGATCTTACTGTAAAAGAAAGTGTTATTGTACAATGTTTACTACATATTGTACAATGCTTACTACATATTTTAACATATTGTCTACTATTTATTTTCATGATGTGATTTATTTAATGTCACTCTGCGTGCAGGAGCTTCAGAGATGAATGCTGTGATGTTTATGTGTCTGAACCCGGCAACCGGGCCACAGCCCTCACCTAGATGGTGCATCTATCTTATCCTCATCGTATGCCAAGCTCTTAGCATAGTACCTGGCTGGCAGGCATTCTATAAATATTTGTTGAATTGAAACATAAAGGAGGCTCCATTTCCAGGACTGTTTGACTGGGAAATACAAACTGACCCTTCTACTGAAGACAACTAGAAAACCGGCACATTTCTTGAAGATTACCTGCTTAAGGGCACTGGACAGCATCAAGACTGGGAAAAATTCGAGGACAAGGATCCCTGGAAGGGCACACTTAGGAAGTACAGCTAGAAAGAAGAGCAAGGAAGTGATTGCTATGATGCAGGTTACATTTGAGGAAGGAGGAGTCAGTGATTTGAAGCACGAGGAAGACTTTTAGGATACAGACAGTGTTGTTTTTTTTTTTAACCTAGTTGTTCGCTTTGTGATAAACCATTATGCTTTCTATCTTTTTATTGTGCACGTCTTTGCACATTTGTTATATTTCACAACAAAAAGTTTTTTAAAAAAACCCTTAAAGTATAAACAAATGAGCCCTGATGGTGTTAATCATTGGAAGCACTTTGGGAAGTATACAGAAATTCAAGTAGGAGATAACATTTCCTTTCAGTAAATGGCTTCTTCCTGCTTCAGAGAATAAATGTATTGGACCCAAATGGGCGGTCTCAGCCAACGTGAACCGTGGTGATGAGGCACCGCGAGAAGGGAATAGACGGACACAGAGGCACCTGAAGGTGCTGCCTATGCAAGGTCTGGTTTTCTTCTTGCCTCATGTCTAAGAGGCTGAAAGAGAAAATATATTTGTCTTACACAAAAGCAAAAAAATCAAGCTTTCCAGACCGATCATTAGAGCTTCCCACACATACTCAGAATAGCCATGCTGGACAGTGATATTCCTCAGAAAAGCAAAAGTTTCCAAGTTAATGCCACAGAGAGCTTTCTGCTCACATCCAGTCAAAAAAGTAAGATGAAGACAAGCACGTGTGCAGAGGACTGTGTATTTCTAATAAGCAAATCATGACAACGGGGAATACCTAAAAATCCATCAGCTGCTCTGAAGGCAGATCTCTGGGGAGACTTCATTATCTCTGTTTTGACTGCATTAAGAAAGAGGCTTGGGAAAGCCTATTAGAGAGCTTTACAAAATAATCTTTTGACAAGCAGCTCTTCTACTGGACTGTGGAAAACCTGACAAAACTTTGGTTTTTCATTCTGATCCTTTCACGGTTTTGTTCATAAGCAAGCTGCCATTTCACACACAGGAAAGTCTCCAGCAGCCTATGACAGCCCTTCCTAAGTACAGTACCCTGTTTTTCACTTAAACTTATTTTTCTCCCTTGTTAAGGATTGAGACTCCATCTGAGACTGAAAGGCAGACACTGCCCTCATCAGGTCAAATTACCCTGCAGAATTGGATTCTTTAGAAGAAAAGTAATAAACTGAGTACAGCAGGCATGCACGGAAAAGCAGATATATTGCAAACTTCCGGATGCTGCTTAAGTTATTTCTATTTAATGAAATCTGCCTCTAAAGAAGCTTATTTTAAATGAATCACTCTTTAGATAGATAATGCCAATACATGTGTTATGGTCTGAAAGTTTGTGTCCTCCTAAAATTTATGTGTTGAAATCCCAACCCCCAAACATGATCGTATTAGGAAGTGGGGCCTTTGAGGGTCCTTAAGACACAAGGGCAGAGTCCTCATGAGTGGGATTAGTGCCTTATAAAAGAGACCCCTCCCCCACTCTGCCCATTGAGGCTCTAAGAAGTCTTCAGCCCAGGACAGAGCCAACCATCCAACACCCAACTTGCTGGCACCCTGATCTCAGACTTCCAGATCTCAGACCCATGAGCAACATTTCTGTCGTTTATAACCTACCCAATCTGTGGTATTTTATTATAGCAGCCTGAACAGATGATACAATATACAAAATTGTAGTTGTAACGGACGAATCCCTAGAAAGACACAACTTAACATAATGGATACAAGAAAAAGTAGAAAATTTGAAATATTTCATAGCCAATGAAGAAACTATATTTGTAATTAAAACCTTCCTACAATGAAAAATCCAGGCTCAGATTGCTTTACCAGAAGATTCTTTTATAAATTTAAGACAGAAATACTAATCTTACATAAAATCCAAAGAATTTAAAAAAGAAAACACATCCCATTTTATGAGGTCAGCATAAACTTAATATAAAACCTATCAAGAAAATTTATAGGCCAGTCTTGCTTATGAAGATAAATGTAAAATCTTAAAATATTGGCAAACCAAATTCAACAATCCCAAACAAGTTGGATTTTTTTGTTAATTATATTTTTAAAGTAACTGAGAAAGCATATGATCATCATTAGTAATTGAAGAAAACACTTGCTAAAACTCAACATCCACTGACAATTTTAAAAGGAAAAAAAGAAATGATTAGCAAACTAGGAACAGAAGGAAACTTTTAACTGAATAAAATTTAACAACAAAAAAACTGACAAACATCATACTTAATGTAAAATACTGAGAGCTCTCTCCTTAATATCAGAAACAATACAAGTATGTATATGAATCATGACTTCTATTCATCATTTTGAAAATGCTTGCCAGTGCAAAAAGACAATAAAAATATTAAAAAGGAAGAAATTAAACTGTCATTTTTTATAGCAATACTATTGTGTATGTTGAAAACTAAAATAATCCACAAACTATTACATAATCTATTAGAACTAAAAAGCAATTTTACCAGAAACTTTTGATCAAAGTTTGTACAAAATTAAACTTTATTTCTATATACTGCAATAATTAGAAAATGAAATATTTCAAAATTTACCATTTTAATAGCATCAAAAATCTCACATACCTGAGAATAAATCAAACATAAAATATGCAAAATCTCTACACAGAAACAGAAGGAATAAACCATGTCTAAGGGTTGGAAAACAATCTTATAAAGATGTGATTTTTCTTCCAAGTTGATCCATAGATTCTCAATCTCAATTTTTATGGAAATTGACAAGTTGATTCTAAACTAATTTGAAAGTGGAAAATCCCAAGAATAGTAATGACAGTTTTGAAGAATAAGAATACACCTTGAGTACACGACAATTCATCAAAATGACATTAAAGGCTATAGGACAGAAGACAGTACAGTACTGGCAAAAGGATAGATTAAAAAAACCAATGGAATAAGAAAGGATCTATAAAGAGACTTGTACATATTCAGTGACTTAATTTCTGGCAAAAGTGTCGGGGCAGTGAATGTATTGAGAAAAATATGACTCATAAACAGTACTGGGTTAACTGGACATACATATGTTAAAAAGCATGAATGTTGATCCCTACCTCCACTATGCACAAAAAGCAATACTAGATGGACTGTACATGAGTTTGAAAGGTTTAAATATAAAGGTCCTAAAACCACAGTAAATCATCTTCACAACTTTGGGAAAGGCAAAAATTTTTTAATCAGGACATACATAAGATTGATAAACTGGTCTTTATAAAATTAGAAACTCTGAGTCATAAAAACGCATCATTAAGAGAATGAAGGGCAAGCCACAGAGTAAGAGAAGCTATTTTCAACATATATACTGGACAAAAGCTCTGTATACACAGCACAGAAAGAACGCCCACAAATCAATAAGAAAAATGCAGAACATCCAACCTTAAATGTGGGCATGAACCAATAAAAGGAAACCTGGGCATCACAGAAAAAAAAAAAAAAAAAAAAAGATATCTCACAGCCAGAAAGCATATGAAAAGGTGCTCAACATCATTTGTCAACAGATGAACGTAAATTCAAACCACAGTTAAATACCAATCTCTACCCATCAGAATAACTAAAACGAAAAAAGAGACGATACTAAAAGTTGGTGAGTACATAGAATAAGATGGAACACAGTAGAATAAGGCTATAAATTGGTGCAAAAACAATGGAGAATATTTTACAATATTTACCTTATGATCTTCCAGTTTTGCTCCTCAAATTACTCAGAAATACATATGTATTTTCATCAAAAGACATGCACAAGAATGTTCACCAGAGCACTATTCATAAAGGCCCCCAAAAGAAAACAATTCCATTGTCTGTCAACAGTAGAATGGGTAACATACAGCGAAGAAAATGAAGCAACAACTGCCACATGCAACAACATGGATGCATCTCACAGACATAATGAAAGAAGCCACACACACACACAGAAAGTAACTGCTGTAGCATTTCACATACATAAAGTGCAAAAACAGGTAAGTCTAATCTACAGTAACAGAAGTCAAGATAGTAGTTCACTTTGGGGAGGGGCCAAGTAGTGACTGTGAGGAAGAACAAGGGAAGCTTCCGCTGTGCTGTTGAGTTTCTGGTTGCACAGTGTGAAGTCACTGTGAAAATCACCGAGCTTTATTCTTATCACATACATACTTTTGTATATGTTATACTTTTAGTGAAAATAAAAGACAAACAAATGTGAAGATATTCAGTGAGCCAAGACTAAGATAGATGTACAAATTGCCCATACATTGTGCTTGGCTTTTGCTAAAGAGAAAAAGTAGCATTGTCAGTTACAATATTTTCAATATCCATAAGATAAAATTTTACCAATTATTCAGGAGAAGTACAACTGTTCTTGGTATTAAGGACAGATGGGAGTATCTTCTGGGGATTCTCATAAGTACAATGAGAAAGGCAATTAGCAGCATCCCTGACAATTTGCATTTTGTCTCATTTTGTTAGACTATTTTTTCTGTCAGTTGTCAGAAGGGAATGGAATTACACCAAAGTGCAAATGAAAACCAATTTTCTGAGAACCATAGGCCAGTTAGTTTCTTCCTCCTTCATGCTTTCCTGCACTTGCTGAATAACATCCATCATACCATTTACTTCACTCAGTTTGCATCTCCCTTTACAATCCACACAGTGTCTTGCACATAACCATAATCAATAAAAGTTTTATGACTGAATAAATGAATAAATGAATGAGGCATCTGGTATCCAAAAGAGGATGAAGAAGAAATGGCTGCAACAACAAAAAACTGTCTGCTTCACAATTTGGCAGGAGGCAAAAATCTGACATGTAATTTTCAATCTAAGACAGGTATTATTGATAAAGACAGATATAAATGACCTACAGTGACACTGAACCAGTATAGAGATTAAATGTCATGTATTAATCCTGTTCAGAAGCAAGCAATATAACTTTACAACACTTTTCTACAGTTTTCATCCTTTTTAAAATTTCTTACTCTAACCTGAAAATAGCTATTTGACAAGTCAGTATAAAATGCAAGATGCTATTATATGCTATACCAAAGTCTGAAACAATTAAGGGAGAAATCACTAGTCCAAGACTTCACTGCTTGAGCTAACTTCAGATTTTGTTATGCAAACCTCTTTTTTTTTTTTTCCTGCTGGAGCTTTCATTTCAATTCTTTCCTCTTTCTTACATTTTAGCCAAGTCATTGGCTTAGTTGGCAGATGACAGAGCTTTCTTGTAGCTGAAATTGCATTTGTCAGTTTGGTATCAATGTGTCCTGTCTCTTAGGATTGGTGTAGCCTTATTTCTAAGTGAAACTATCTGTCTTGTATTTCCCTTCTGAGTGAGATTTATGAGGGAGAGCATTTGAATTGCTCATCTCTCTAATTCAGTCATCATTCTGACAGTAAAATGTCTCAGAATTTTCTCTTTATTGTAAAAGAAATGGTCTCTCCTTTTTTCTCTTCAACTAATGTGTCCTGCTTTTTGCCTATTAAATAACAGCACAAAATGGGGAGCATCTGGGCCCTCTGGGGGCAAGCATCTTCTCAGCTGCAGCCAGGGATACCAACAACACTTCATTCACAGCTGATTCATAATCTTTTTCTCTCTTAGTCTTCAAATTTTATTTAGTCATCTGACTAAAGTCTGAATGCTCTTAAGAGTAGTATGTTTAGTCCAATATCTTGTAAATAGAAGGAGTAATTAAACACTTGGCTAATTAATTACACAGAGAGAGATGGCCAAAACATACAGGTTTCATTGGGCAGACCCAATGCGTGACGACCGCAAGTATATGGTTAACAAAGAAGGTAAAAGTCATATTCTTATTCCCAGTAGCGACTGGAATGGCTTGAGAAATTGGATAGATGCTAGTGGTGTATTAATATGGGAAAGGAGTGGGTTTTGGAAAGCATGGGAAGAATCAAGAATTCTGTTTTATAAATTTCTTCTGTATAGCTCAGGGAACTATATTCAATATCTTGTAATAACCTATAATGAAAAAGAACATGAAAACGAATATATGTACGTATATGTATGACTGAAACATTATGCTGTACACCAGAAATTGACACATTGTAACTGAGTATACTTCAATAAATAAAAAATTAAAATAAATATTAAAGAGAATTCTGTTTTGATTATGTTAATTTTGAGGTGCCCATAAGACCTCTATGTGTGAAAATCAAGCAGAAAGTTAGTCTTTGGTCTGACAACTTGTGCTAGTTCTCTATGGTTAAGGGAATTTCATAAGGTTCAGAGAATAACTAAATTTCAGAACTTGCAAAAATTCTTAGAAGGCACCTAGGTCACTTAACCTGGATTCAGTGCGGTGCAAGCCTCACTGAGTTCAGCCAACGTTGCTAAGATTATAACCTGGGTTGTCCAATAGGTAGATCCTGATATAAGCCACTTTCTCCAACCCAGGCCTTGTCAGTAATAAACCTGATGCTCTGATTTACTTGCACCTGATTCCTAATTCTTGGTCCAAACTTGGGGGCAGGGTGGGAGGTGGGGGACAGGAGAAGCCATTTATTTATTTACCACCAACACAGCTATCCCAAATCCCAACAAGTTTCACCACCAGCCTACTTTCCTGCCCTGTGTTTCTTCAATCTCCATGGCAAAAACTAGCTAATTCTACCTATAGCCTAGTACTGTCCCAGATTCTGGGGCCTATTCGGCCTCAAAGAAGGAAAAATATAAAGCACTATGCCATAAGCCATCCTTAATGCTGTCTGCCACCTGACCAGCCTCTTTTTACACAGTTCTTGAAAAAAACTTTTTCCCTGAACCTATCTAAGACTAAAGACAACACAGGGTCCTTGCAGAACCAAGAAAACTAGAACATTACACAACTTGTGTTTGGGTGATACACATAGTTGGCCTAGCCCTTTTGTATGCTTTATTCATTTTTATGAAAATTTAACCATTGTTCATCTCCAGGTGATGAGTAAAATATGTTCTTATTTATTCAATTGTATCAAGGACATAGGATTTGGGGTTTGACAAGCTCTAACACAGGAGATGCAGTTCGTAAATTATACTTGATGAGCCAATCCTTGAAAAAAGTTCTGAGATTGTATCTTCATGAAGCATAGGAAGTGAGGATTTCTATTTTCTCTGAATATTCTGAGAGCTCATATAATTGTGGGGTAGCTGCTACAAAAGGAAACTATACAATTCAAATCTGGGACACTATAGTGGAAATCCTTCCCCACATAACAAAGCAGGCAATCACAGAGAACAACAAAACTCAATGCATTATTCATAATTGTAATTCTGGATCATATACAATCATCATAAAAGCCAAGGATGCTTTCAGTTTATATTACAAGTAATTTAGACATCATATGCCTATTTATAAAATGCCATATCAGCTCTCAGAGGCAGCATGGGGAGTTACAGAGTTTCATTTTCTGTAAAGATGCTTTAAAATATTTATTGTTCTAAACCATGAAAGGCACAGATAAAAATCACTGTAATAATCCTCACATGAGGTAACAACTGGGATTAAATCCCTCAAAGCTGGTCATCCCTCTGGTTCCTTAATTCTTGGTTCCAAATGGAACACCCCCAAAAGAAATACTGCACCCTGAATCTACTTCCTGAAGTACAGCTCTTCAAAGCACCAAAATAAACTGCTGTGCAATGTCCACATGAAAAGATTTTTTTTTAATCCTCAAATAAAAGTTCTATTTTTAAAAAAGGAGAGAAAAATCAGATTCTGAGATGTGTTCATGCTTACAGAGCATCCTAGATCTTGACACTCACTATATAAAACAATACAACAAACTGAAAATGAGAAACTAGGACCACAAACAATATCATCTTGGGGAAAACCAAAACATAAGGACATTTAAAAGAAAAGAGAAGTGGACCTTGGGTTTTAAAAAATTTGAATGGGATACACTACCACTGAGGGCTTGTAAAATCACGTACCCTTGTATCCTTGCTTACATTTCTGTATCAATATTGTTCAAGTGTACGTTCAAATATTTGGATTTTGGCTCCCTGGAGAGTCACGCCTGAAAGAAAGCACTGACAGACTGACCTAGGGTCCTGCTATTACAGCAGGAAGAGACATTGTTTCTCTACGTGGAGGGTTTGGGGGGTGGGGGAGGAGGGCATGCTGAAGAGAGAAAACACATTGGCCTGCTTTTACTGTATAGTTTCTTGGAAGCTGGAAATCTTTATTTGTCTACAAAATAGCTCAAAGAGAAGTCCAAACTATGACTTGGCCACTGCAACTGAGGTAGGCAGATCTGCCTACAGTAAATAAAGGACAGAGAAACCCAGTATTGCAGCTAGTTTTTCCTTTTGCTTTGTTTAAAAGCTGAGCCTAATTATTATAAAAACAAAACAAAACAAAAAACCCAAAAAACCACTAAACAAACAAAAAGAACAGAAACAAGAGAGCTGGTTTATGTTCCACATCCCTCAGTCTCTACATCTCATTTCCAACCAAATAAAAGCCGGTATTTTACAACAGTCATCCTCCAACTGTATCTCAGTTTTAAAGCTTTTCTGATCTTTCAATGGAATTGATTTCCATAATAACCAGATTCCAGTGGGCAGCCTGTGCATCCTTAGGGGCACTGCCTGTATTATGCTGTCTACAGTTCATCCACCTTGATCCCTTAAAGATATTTAAAAAAACAACGGAAATATGCACTTTGTCAATACCATAAGCTGTTGCAGCAACAAGTCTATAAACAGCAAGAAAAATAAACAGGAGCCACCCTATTTTATTAAAGCCTAATAATACATACACACCAGGCCTTTTGCTTAAGCCCCAGAAATAAAGGAAAACACACCACGGCAGGAAAAAAAGAAATAAACACAGCCTTACTTACACCCTTAACTGGATATACACTCCACAGAGTTTTCCTGCCAAGACCCATCTCGCCCTGTGGCTGCTCCCTCACTCTCTGGGCTCCCTGTGTGGGTTTTCTCCTCTCCTACTCGCCTCTCCTCAGTTTCACCTGCAAAGAGACTCCACCCACATCATTAGAACTGAATTTACCTTCCTGAACCTTCCTAGAAAACTCATTGCTTTCAGCTGATGTTAGCCCTCCTCTAGTTGGTTTCTGTCTCTAAAACAAAGATGTTTCTGGAGCTTTGAAAAAAACTCTTCGAGGAATAAAATCTGCTTTTTGGTTTAAAGAGTACTGTTCTGGGATTCCATGAGACTGCACATAGAAAAAAGGGGGGAAAACCCAAATGAATGGTGGCTCAAATAATCTAGAAATTTATTTCCTTCTCCAGGTCTCAGTTGGTGAAAAGTCAAGGATCCACATTGCTCCTAAGTCCCCACACGTGTACCAAGGGTGACCCTGGCCCTAACAGTCCACATGTGTTTCAAATCAGCATAGGGAAGAAATAACACTCATCTACCTCCTTCCACTTAAAGAGGCTATCTTACCCTATGTGCAAAGCAGTTCAGGAAATTTTTACCAGCAATGTGCCAGCTAAAAATCAGGGCTTATTTGTCTGAAAGGGAGGAATAGGTACTGGGAGGCATGCAGCACTTCCTACCACATGCTTGTCTCGTTATTTTGTGTAACTGAGCGTTAGCTATGCAATTATCTTGACACAAAATCATAGACAGCACACACTGTTTTCTCTGTGCTACGTCCTTCAAATGCATTGTTTCATATAGTCCTCCCACCAAAACCATAAAGCTGGTACTATTTTTAATTCCATTTTACAAATTTTTTAAAAAGGCTTAGGAAAGTGAATCAAGTTTCCCAAGGTCACATAGCTTATAAACAGCAACATAGGATTAAAGCTTAGGTGCATGCAATTCCAGAGCCTGACTCCTTTAATAAGCAATGCTACTCCTTCAGTTAAGAGACACCCTCCATAAATCACAACCATGCCCAAGTCAGGTGAGGCTGAAGTCAGCAGTCAGCAGTCTGCACTGTGTCCAAAGTAGTAAATATTAACCTAGGATGTTAACCAGTAACTATGGTGTTTTTTAACCATGCTACACAAACAATAGTGAAGACTGAAAACAAATACACAGTTTAGTGTCACAATGAAGTAAAATTTACAACAAAAGTAACATTTTAAGTCAATGACTGTGCCACACAAAAACAATTTTAAGCATTCATCTTTTCTTAATTACGAAATACTAGTGAGGCATTTAGATAATTTGGAAAAATCGTTTTAAGATTTCTCAAGGTCTCAAAAGTCTTGTTTTTAGGTAGTCATAACATCCAGTTAAATTGGTATTAAGATATTTTTCTTTTTTATCGAGGTATAATTGACATACAACATTATATTAGTTTCAGTTTTGATATTTTCCTTTTTTGTTATGTTTATATATACTAAGCATGGTAGATATGATGAAAAAATTTTGTACTCTGTACTTGGAACTAAGGCTTAACATCCACTTGTATTTGTGGAAGGTTACATACTAGTTTGAACAAGTTTTTAATCTGAGAACTGAAAGTCAGAGGAAGGCACAGGAAGCTTAAAGTAGGAGAATGAACCCAATGATGGGGGAAGTTGCAAGAAAATGGATGGCTGGAGCCTCCAAACACAAAATTCATCTGCTTCATCACTGTACACCTTTCACATTCAGCTGAATCTCTACATTATGGCCCATACTATAAAATCCAAGACAAATTCAGTACTAAGTCAGATTATTCCAGATACTTTCTGAAAGCAACTCAAGCATACCTGGAAGCTCCACAGATTCGCAAGCCATGAGTTCACAGGAAGTACAGCAGAATCATAATCAGGGTCTTTTCTTTTATAGCTCAGACTGTGGTTTTAGACAATAACTAAACAGTATGCCATTTACCAAAATGCAGAATTTTGCATAAGTAACTTTTCAAAGCATCTTCTCACAGATAATCCTCGAAATAACTTTTTTATGTAAGTAGGTAAAGCAAGAACTATTACCTCCTTAACTGACCAAACCGATTACCAGCTGTATTAGTTAACATAAACTAGGTTAGGCTATGGTGACAAATGCTCCCCAAATCTCAATGGCTTAACCCAACACAGGTTTTATCACTTCTCACATACTCAAAGTCTGTGGGAAGAATGAACAAATCAAGTGTGATAGATTTAAAATGTCCACAAATGTTTCACAGGTCCAAGAAGTAGAATCTACTTTCCCTTCCCTCGAATCTTGAATCTAGGATGGTCTCATGATTTGCTCTGACTAGCCTGTGGAAGTAAATGTGTATGAGTTCTGAGCTAAGCCACAAGAGGCCACAGAGCTTCTGTTCCTGCTCTCTTGGAGCTGTCGCCAGGTGAACAGGCTCGGATTAGCCTCCTGGAGAAGGAGACGTGACATGGAAAGAGAGGTTCAGGAGCCACAGCTGTTCTAGCTGAAGCCCCCAGTAAGGAGTAAGGCCATACTAGATGCTCCAGCCCCAGCTCAGCTGGCCTGGATCAGAAGAACCACCCAGCCAGCCCATACTCATGAACAGTAATGAATAATTTTTGTTCAAAGCCACTACATTTTGGAATGTTTTGTTACTCAGCAACAACTAACTGCAGCTGCCCTCCATAGCAGGCTTAGAAATCCAGGCTACCCCAATCTTTTGGCACCTCCATCTCTACAGTGCCTCCATGATGACCACAGCAGGGGAAGAAACCACTAAGAAGTCATGCTCTGGAAATTAAGTGCTTTTCCCCAGAAAGGTCCCATGTTACCTCTTCTCACAGCCTATTAGCCTTAACCAGTCATATGACTCTGCCTAACTGCAAGAGATGGTGAGGAATTGTCATCTTCCTGTGGGCCCAGAAGAAGAAAACCAAATGCAAATAAAATGCAGAAGGTTCATTACACTAGCAAATATTTTAAATGGGCTATTATTTTAGTATTTAACTCTCCCTCAGAATTGATGGCTTAGGATTCTTTAGTACTCATCTCATTATGATTATTTTTGGTGTTTTTCAATCGACTTATAAATTAAGTTACATTGTCCATGTATTGAATTTAGATTATCCCAGAAGCTGCCTGGCAGCTAGCCAAGCTACATATGAGCCTGCATTAACTTTCTTATGCTGTTACCACTTAATAAACCACTGTTTTGTAAACAATAGTATATAGTTTCAGGTCACCAGGATTTGATGTCTAAATTGCACTACATGTATGTTGTATGTATAGTATAAATCCCGAAATTCTTTCCTTCTTATCCTCCTCTAAAACAGAGGGTATGAATAAATCTTCTCCTTTAAAATGTTTTATAATAGACTACATTTCACCCCATAACAAACCAGTGAAAGAAACAAAGGTTACAAAGATTTATTCTACCCTCAACACAATGTAATGTTGTCAGAGGTCTAGAATGACTGACTGTCAGTTGTTCAGGTAAACCTTAATCAACAAGCTTGTCTAGAACAGTAAGATGTTGCAAAAGTGACTGCTGAGGAGCTCAAAAGATATTAGTTATCTTGCTCTTCAAATGTCTTTCGTAAATATGTATATAGCTTCAGATTTGGAGAGTCAAGGTTGAGCTGGCCAGGAAGTCTTGGATGGAGCCTCTAAGAAGGAGAAGCACAGTCAGAAAGACCTTTACCAGATTGTTTTTAATTATGAAGACTGGCCACAATATGTGTTTCCTATTGCTGCTGTTACACATCACAAATTCAGGGATTTAGAACAACATAAATGTATTATGTTACAGTTTTGAAGGTCAGAAATCCAAAATGGGTCTTACTGGGCTAAAATCAAGGTGCTAGCAGGGTTATAAGCTCCTTTCTGGAGGATCCAGGGGAGAATCTGGTTTTTTGTTTTGTTTTGGTTTGGTTTTTTTTGCCTTTTTCTGCTTCTATAGGCTGCTCCCATTTCTTGGCTTGTGACCCCTTTCTCCAACCTCAAAACAAGAAATTGATAGTTGAGTTCTTTCACATCACATTACTGTGATGCTCCCTTTCCTTCCATGTTCCATATTTAAGGACTCTTGTGATTATACTGGGCTTACTTGGATAATCCAGGATAATCTCAGCATCTCAAAATCCTTAATTTAATCACATACAAAATCCCTTTGCCATATAAAGTAACATTCACAGGGTATCTTATTAAATTCAGGCTGTTATAACAAAAAAAAAATCATAGATTTGGCTGAATAAACAATAAGCATTTATTTCTCATAGCCATGGAGGCTGGGGAGACCGAGATCAAGATGCCAGCAGATTTGGTGTCTAGTGAGACCTGCTTTCTGGTTCATAAATGGCCATCTTCTCACTGTGTCTTCGTGTAGCAGGAGAGTGAGGGAGCTCTCTGGAGTCTCTTTTGTAAGTGCACTAATCCCATTCATGAGGGCTCCACCCTTCCCCAAAGCCCCACATCCTAATACCATCATATTAGGAGTTAGGATTTCAACATACGAATTTTGAGAGGACACAAACATTCAGCACAGGGATTAAAATGTGGGTGTCTTTGGGGGACCATTTTTCTGCCTACCATAGACACTACTCCCAGCAGCTGAGGGTAGCTTACATAACTAAGGTTCTTTTCCAGATGCAAATTTTTTTAAAAAGTGAAACTTTCGTCAGAGGTTTGTGATCAGCCAAGAAGTAAACTGCCTGAGCAGTGCCCAGAGCGTTCAGTGTCAACCTGGTGCTCAGCCTTGTTGGTCATCAGTACAACCTCTGCCACTCAGGAAGGCTGAGTGGTCTTGCTTCCATCAGTAACAGGCTCCTACTCTGCTGAGTCGTTGCAATAACATTTCAGCCATCTTGGCCTGAATCAGTCGTTACAGAAAGTAGATTAAGCTATACTTCAATGAAGCAATCTCCAGGAGGGAAATTGCAGTGATACTAAAAAGTAAGGATAAAGTTATGTCTCTGATTTCAGCTTTATTACATTTTTCCATTCTTGCTACTGCACTTTGTAAAAGAGGTTTTTAATCAACCTGAGCCTATTGGCTTCCTTGCAAACAAAACAGAACTGTTTTCCCTTGTAAAATCAAATCTAATAAAATTTCTTCATGAATCTTTTCTATGGAGAAAAATGTTCCAGAGCCTTGAGAGAGTAAATGAATGTAACAGACTAAGTAGAAGCTTGCAGTAGAAAATTATGGATCATCCTTTGAGCACAAACTTATGAAATATTTCATTCAGGATGTAGTATAGCAGCTGACCTAGGGAGATGTCCAAAAATGGGGCAGAAGATGATGACAAAGGGAAGAAGAAGAGTTAGGGGTCACAGAGAGGAAGCAGAGGATTAGAGTTATGCCTATATGACCCAATGCAAATGGCCATATTCCGTTCACTTCATTCAATATGTTTTTGCCTACTATGTGGCAGCCTTGGTGCTAGCCACTGGGGATATGACGGCATTCATCACTGGCGCTATGGAGCTCACAGTCTACTGATGGAGACAGAGAGGCATACATCAAATAATTGAAGGAAATGAATACTATAAATGGGATAAGATCTATGATGGAAAAGTACAGGCTTCTGTGTTAGCATAAGAAAGAGAACAAAGCCTTGTCTGGGTGAGATGGTATCTAGGGAAGAGAAATTTGAGCTACGAGCCAAAGGAAGAGTTGGTGTTAGTGGGAGAGGTGGCTAGAAAAGCAACCTAATAGAGGAATCGGGATGTACAAAGACTTTGCACCTAAAAACCTGACTGTTAACTGGTCTCCATTGTTGACAGTTTTGTAATCCTGTTTCAGTCCCCTAAGCTACCAAAGAGTTATGAATCAGGAAAATCATCATTCTAACCAGGTGATAATTCCAAACACAGAATTCTACAAATTTCCTGCAAATATTTTAATAGTAATATATGGTCAGCTCAGATGTCAAGCTAAGCAAAATAGAAAGTTCAGAATACTGCTTTTCTGTAGAGACCATCTGTAGTAAATTGTAACAACTGGGTAGAAATACACATATTTTTAATTTTCATTTGTTTTCTAGACTTTTCTAGCCTTCTGATTGCCTTTTGCACACATTCCAAATTAAACATTTTAAATATTATTTACTAATTTAATATTAACCATATGTAAGTTGGATTTAACATATTTAAGAATGTTAAAGAAGCAATTGGTTCATCTGAAAGTTCAGCCATTGCAAAGAAGTTCCTTTCATTTTTTCTGAAGCAAATTACAGGTATTTTCCCATTTAGAAAAAGTATCAATCACAGCATTATAGCCCCCTTACCCCTTTCCAAAGTTTAAATACTCATTGTTCACTGACTGTACATCCTTAGATAATCTTTTTGTTTTTAATCCTGTCTCTGCACAGTGAGATTTTACACCTTGGAAACTACAGAAGCATTCAAGATATTGTAAGAGAAAATACTGTAACATTTCGGGGCAATTTGTTTTGGCCCAGGAAGTTTGGTATTTCTCTCAAATCTGTCAGAACTTTCTGGATTTACCCTCACCTCACTCAGTATGAGTCTTTTCATGTTTTTTCATCCCTAAAGTTTAGCTGACATTGTAAATCCACTCTTCTTTTATGTCTTTGCCATTTTCCCTGTTGCTTTTTCTTTCAGGGAATACCAGCTCGAAATCTTTCTGCTTTTTCCCCTCTACATCTGAAGATTGACAGGAAGCAATGACTATGATGTCTTTTGCCAGAGGGTTCAATATAAAACAAATAAAAGTAAACATCACATTACTTTTATAAAATGCCAGAAATAAAAGTTTTCCTTATATTTAACCATCAATAAAAGGAGAATGATTTTGGTACATCTCTATACACAAGAAAAAAACAAACTTTCTTAGAGCACAAAATGCATATTTTCCAATGTTCTTATTATCAAATTATGTATTTGGTTAAGATATTAATGAGCATGTGTGAAAGACTGACCTCTGTTTTATTACCTTTGTTTAATCTGTTTTTTTGGCGCATTTGGAAATGTATGAACCCTCTAGGGGAAGAGTTTGCAGAGATTCTAGAACAGAAGAGGCCATACTCGAGTTTATCCCATTTTCATTCATCCTGTAAATATTGACATTCCCTGTGGACCAGCCCTCCACTCACTTCTCTTCATTTTACACTCTCTCCCCAGGTGACCTCACCTAGTTCCATAGGTTAAATGAAATCTGTAAACTTCAGGCTCTTGCAAGATAAAATCTGAAAACTCTCCCATTGCAAACCTCCAGAAATACTGGACGGAATGTATAAAATTCACTTTAAATGTATGAATTGAGATTCTAAGAAAATAACGTGAGAAGTGAAGAGGAACTAGAACAGGAGAGGTGAACAAGTGAGGTAGTAATGCCTCCAAGTAAAATTATCCCAAGTTTCCAGTAGGAGACCTAAAAAAAAAAAGGCTTCAAATATACAAAGGAAAACATGGCAGATTAATGATAAGGTATCAACACAGCCACAATCATATAGGGAAACACGAATGCATTGCTCTACGATGCTGATAGATCAAGCAGACAAAAATTAGTACAGATATTAAAATGTGAGCACATGATTAACAAGTTTACAAATATATAATTTCATACCTAACAATTAGAAAATGCATATTTTTAAGTGACTAATTAATATTTTCATAAAAACTGACAGCATAGTAGCTTAAACCATTTCCATGAACACTGAAGGGACTATTTGATATAAACCAAATTATATTGTCACAATGCAAAATGAAATGCAATAAAAAAGGAGGAAAAAAATTCTCATATTCTGAAAATGCAGTCACACTGTGAACTAAAGAAGAAATCATAATGGAAATAATAAAATATTTAGAACTGAAGGACAGCATATACTAAAAATAGTGGGACAGATACAAGTTTCTGGTAGTCAGGCAGATGGGAATTACTGAAACCTTATGCTGCAAAACACTTTTACATGTTTGGAAGAAAACATTGAAAATAAAATAACTTTTAAAATAAATGGATGATACTGCAAGAAATTAAAGGAAAAAGTTTGAGCCCAAGTACAAAGGCAGAACATCAGTCCAGGGAAATAAATAAATACGGAAACCACCAGCTATCTTATGAGTAAATATACATATATACCCTCCAAATACATAGGCACCCCCATTATATAGGCCCACAGCCTGGTTAGAGACCACACCAGGTAAAATTGATATTTGGGTGGACTATTCTCTCAAAGAAAAGGTAAGATGGAAAATTAATAAGATTAAATAAAGTCCAGAGGAAGACAGCAAGGAAGGCTCACCACGTAGGCAGAACCCTCCACGGAGGCTTAAACAAACTAACACACAAATAAATAAAATAAAGGCTTCCCTTAGACTCCATGGCAAATGGTAGGGCCACCTACAAATGCTTTAGGCCTAAATCTTGATGTCTACCAGTTCTAAAATCCACAAGCGTGAAAAAAAGGATTTAAGGCTATACATTTTCCACAAAGTGTCGATTTAACTGCATCACACAAATGACATGTAGTACTTTCATTTCTGTTCTGTTTCCTCATTTCTGTTTAAATTGTCTGTAGTTTCTTAGTTTTCAAACATAAGAAACACAAGTTTCTCATTATCATTTTACTATCTATTTCAAATTCAATTGCACTGCCATCATAAAATGTAAAATTACGATCTAAAACAAGGTCAATTTTCATAAATGAGTTCTATCTGTGTTTAAATGTGTATCCTCCAATTATCTGCACAGCATGCTATTAGATATTGTGACCAAGAGGCTTTATCATGGAATGCAGTGTTCGTTTAACATTAGAAAATTGTTCAAAGTACTCCAAAACTTGTCTAAACTAAAGAAAAGAAAATAATTTGTTTTGGAAGTTTATAAGAAACATTTAATAAATGCCAGCATCTGTCTATGATGCTTAAAATACCACTCACAAAAATAAAATGAAAGTTCTGTAATTTGATAAAGGTCATGTTACAAAAACCTGCTGCAAACATATTTAATGAAGAAACATTACCTGAATTTCTTTTATTTTTAGGCATAATGCCTGCTATCACCTAAACTATATTTTTCCCATTTCCCCATCTCAGTTGATAACTACTATTCACCCAGTAACTTGAGCTGAAATTCTAGCATTCCTCCTTGATTTCTATTTTTCCTTCACATCCAATATCTAATCCATCAGTGAGCCTCATCTTCTCTCTGCAAAACACAACCTGAATCTGTTCACTTCTATCCATCTTCACACCTACTGCCCAAGTTAAGCCTTCTCCATCTCTCATGTGAACTTCTGGAACAACCCCACAAGTAGTCTGTTTTTCTCCATGCAACTCTCTTGCCACACAGATCCAGAATAATCTGCTTTATTTTTTTTCAGCTTTGTAGAGGATTTGACTATTTTTAGATTCCACATATAAGTGATACCTTGCAGTATCTGTCTAGCTTATTTCACGTAGCCTAAAGCCCTCAGTCTTCATCCACGTTGTCACAAATGGCAGGATTTTCTTCTTTCTTGTGGCTGATGTAGAGTAATTTGCTTGAGAGGTGGCTGATACATTCTGTTGCATATGTATATGTGTATATATATATATAGCTCACATTTTTATTGGATTCATCCACTGATGGATACTTAACGCTGTTCCCACATTTTGGCATATCTTGTTTCCATATCTCGGTGAATGCTGCTGCAATGAACATGGACGTGCTACATTTCCTTTGGATATATATACCAGAAATGGGATTGCTAGATCATATGATAGTTGTATTTTTAATTTTTTGAGGACCCTCCATACTTTTTTTCATAGTGGCTGCACCAATTTACATTACCAACAGTCACAAGGATTCCTTTGTATTCACATCCTCACCAGCATTTGTTATTTTGCGTTCTTTTTGATGTTAGCCGTGCTAACGGTGTGAGGTGATAGCTCACTGTGGTTTTGATTTGCATTTCTTAGGATATGTGTACCCTGCTGCATTCTTTCCTCAGGGCAAGTATATAGTGCAGGAGAATGTTGTGGTTAATCAATTCATGGGATTTTCTTTAATATAAAATTTATTGTTATAAGTAATAATATTGTATATTATGTTATGTTACATTAAATTCATATATGCCTACAAATTGTATGTATATTATGTATAGAATACATACATACATATTATTTATGTATATATTATAGGTACACTTTTATAAATTAAGAGACTAGCAATTTTAAACAGAACCCTAAAGCTGTGTTATAAAACTGTGGTTGGCAGTATTAGCAATGTAACAAAGCCCAGTCACTGTCTTTCATACTCCTAAGGCTTTGACTTTTCCAGCAATTCAACTGTCGTTCAAAGATGGTGGCATCTTAATGCCTAAAGAGTGTATGTTTCCAGGTTCTCCTATTCCTTTTATTCCTTCCCTGTACTAACTCCTGCATTCCTGCTACGGTCAGAATGTAAACTACCTTTCTCTGAGCCAGGAAATAACAAGGAACTTCTACAAGTTGAAAGTTGAAAGCAGAAAGATAACATCCCAGACACATGGAGGGAAAACCAATTAATCCAGGGTAATGAGTGGAACTGAGCTGCACAGACGTAAGTGTTTGTCAGTTTCTTCACTGAATAAATTTTTTATATAAACATTATTTGTACCCAGTAAGAGGCTAAGTTTGTTGATAATAATCATCATCCCTGCTCAAGTGAAACTGTCATTTGCATCAAATAAAAATGTATTTATATCCATTTGGGGACACTGGAATTAATATTGGTTTTAACCATTGTCTTCAAATATTTTTAAATAATCTCTAAGTTAAATTTCATAAATCACGGGTCAGGGGCAATAATTCTTTCCTGTCTCTTTTTGGTATGTTCTGTAAAAAGAAGGAGGAAATGAAACAAAGAGAAGGAAGGGGAAAGGAAGGGAAGAGAAGTAACATAGGCATTTTCATTAATAAAGTCCATACTTTTGCCTCTCTGTCCATCTCAGTGACACCACAGTGTCAGTCAACATTTACCGAGTTTAGGACAGCCACCTGGTAGGAAGGGGGAGTAGGGGACGTGTCTTGAAGCTGTGTTTACAGTGTGAACACACTGTTTCTCCTCAGGTCTTCTCACCACTTGTCATGGCTGGGATGATAGTGGGGTTTTAACGCCCCTCCCCAGCTAGCCTTGACACTGCTGTGCCTGCGTTCAGACGCCCTGCATGTCTGCCATGTGCCATGCACTATCCTAGTTTCTCGGACTACAACAGTGAACAAGGATATTATTACTCTTCCAGTGAGCTAACAGGGATGTAGGGAAATGAGCAAGTGATTATAAGAGAATGTGCGGATGGACTGTAACAAAGGTAGACCGATAGAAGAGGTACCTAAATCAGTCCGGGGTTGGGAGCAAGAGAGACCAAGGAACTTCTATCTAAACCAAGATCTGAAGAAGGAGTAAGGGCTAGTCTGCCAGAGAGGGGGAAATAAAAAACAATATTCCTGGGCTGAAGGGACAGAGCCAGAAGGAAGACAAAGAACATGTTTGTTTGCAGCCCTCGTGGCAATTCGCATCCTCATGTACCAGACCGGAGGTACCTCCCCTATCGTAAGGGAGACTGTGTGTTTGGTGACAACACCTGGAGATGGAAGACCCATTCCTCTGCCTTAGAGGAGAACTAGTTCCTGTCTTTGAACCTGGAAAGTATCCAGGGTTAGAGAAGGGCAGAATCCTGAGGCCCCCTGGGGTAGTGTCCCAGAAAGAGCAGGACTTACAAGTGAGGATCCAGTACTGCCACTCGCTAGCTGGGTGACTATGAGCAAGCTACTCAACCACTCAACTGGCTTCAGCTTCCTAAAGAGCAAAATATCACCTCCTAGGGTTGTATTGAGAATTAAATGAAAATGTGCATGTAAAACACGGTGCCCCTTCTCTTAGTAGGTGCTCAATAGTTTGTTCCTTCCCCATCTCACCTCTTCCATCTTCAGTGCAAGTGACCTCTGAGAGCAAGTGCTTAGCTCTCCACCTACTTCATACACACACACACTCACATTCACCCAAAGCTCAGTTTCTATCCAAGAAGAGTCCCTAAATAACCCCTCCTAGCGCTGCTCTCAGTCATTTCTACTGGAACCACAGGTGCAGGAATGTAAAAGGCACCTTAGCTGTTTCTGTACCACCTTCCTCTGTAGAGTCTCGATGAAGGATGGGTGCGTGTGGGGTCTGGCACAGACCCTGCCAGGAGACGCAGTCAGACCTGTCTACACTGCAGCTGCCTCTCTGATCTCCACTTCAAAAGAGGAAAAATTCAAAGCAACATGCTCCCACTTGAGATTTTGTTTTGGTGTTTTTGAAATGAAAGTTATTTGTAAAGTTCTCCAATCTAAAAATATCTAAGCAAGTTGATCAAGCTTACAAATCTAAAGAACATTTATATGGTTGCACTCTAAAACTCTGAGCTTTTCAAACACATTAAAATCAACTGGTCCCAGAGTCGGTTTCACCAAGCCCTCCTCGACATAAATTATATACGCTATGCTGCTTCAAAGCCTCTTTAGCTTTAGCACAATATTTCTTTCCTTTAAAAATGCAACAGATCAGAAGAGAGTTGGAAATATCATCTGAGACTATATAAAACAAAAGAGATGCTGCTAAAGAAATAAAGCTCACTCAACCAAAAGAGAGAATGTAAACCTTCAGAGAATGAGCTAGGACAACCCTATGAATCTCACTAGGAAACCAAATAATAAGCAAGGAAAGTTAATAATGAATGATACAAGGATTAGAATTGGATACTGTAAACCCTACAGAAGCAAAGCCCTCCTGTTTGTTCTGACTTTGGCTCTATTTCTCATTTACTGAAATCAAGGGCAGTGTACATCCTAGACTGACCCTCGAAAACATATGGTCTTTTGAAATTCCACTCTATGAGAGGTAAAGATGCATGACTCAGTACGTAGGGGTTAGATTTTATTAAAGTAAAAATTAAGGTTTTATACAAAAGCTTAGGACTTGGGTTTTCCTGCAGCAGAATGAGATCCCAGAGGACAGAGCAGAATGGAGCATACTCTCTGCCAAGAAAGAGTGAAGTCGATCACCTGCTATTTGTACCTAAATGTGTAATTATTATACATTAATAATTATATAATATATAATAATAATTGAGGCTGCTGCTGAAGCCCTAAGACTTCTGGCAATTTTATGGTTGGGGAAATCTGGATAGATAATCATTCCACTGGACATGGGTAAGTACCATCCATTGTAAGAACTCCTCAGTAAATCATCCTTGGAAAAGCCCATCACCAAGCCTTCAAAGTATATAAAGCATTTATCATTATCCTTATTTTCAGATGAAGAAAATTGAATCTCAGAGATTGAGAAGCTTGCTTAAGCCACATCCCTTAATCTAGTAGGTGACAGAATTAGAACCTGAACCCTGATCTTTGACCCCAAACCTTTGGATCTTGTCTTTGCAGTGGCAACCTCCCTGACATACTATTTTTTTCCTTCACTTAAACCTAATTAAGCAATTAGATATAGTTTGAGTAAAAATGTATGTCAAATAAATTAAGCCTCTTTTCTTAAATTTCAGAGTGCAAGCATTGTACACTACCATTAGTAGCACATTTGTATAAAACCTTTCAACCCACACTACTTTCTAATATATCATGTGGGTACAATATATTTGTATCCCCGTTCTGTAAATTGGACAACTGAGAGAGTTCACTTTCTCTGTGTCACACAGCTACTGTGTGGCAGGTACAGGACTAGACCCAGGCTTCCTGATTTCCTAACATGCTTCCTTTTCCAAGTGTCCCTGCTGGACTGTCTGCAGCAGCACAGTTTGGTAAACAGCTCTTCTGTTTACAATGGCCACCTCATAATGTTCGTTATAATCTGGGGAAAGGTCTGTCAGCCCCTGAGCTCTCCCTCGAATCAGCACAAAGTGTGTAGACTCCTCTGGCTGGATCAGAAACTTGACTCAGGATCAGGGTGTCCTGTGACAACTGAACCACTGATTGCTGATGGCTACTCTCTTGCCTGCCCTGAACTTGTGATCTATGGTCTGTTCTGCTGGGTGATACTTGTCATTTCTTTCATGGCTGCCCGGCTGTCTGCTGTGTCCCTAGCATATGCCTTCTCCCAAATATGCGCCTTTCCTGCTCTCTTTCCTAACCTGCTCCTCAGCGTTAAGCCCCGACATTAACTCCCCATTCTCTCAATCTCAGCATCTCTACCAGGGCTGCAGAAACACTGGCACAGGGCTCCTAGCAATTCCTGCTCTTTCTTCTATGTGACAGAGAAGCAAAAAGAGAACCAAGTCTGCAGACATCTTAGATTAGGCATCTGAGTTTCCTCCAGGCTTTTCCCCATTTAAACAGAGTTAATTTTCCCTTTGACTCTCAGGAAACCTGAAACATCCCTCCTTTGATAGCTAAAGTTGCTATTTATGCCATCAAACAACAAACAAGTTCACCTACATAAGTTCAGCAAAATTACATTAACAAATACTCAGTATTAAACTTTTGCAAACAATCTCAGGAAGAGTTTTTTCCAGGATGATGATATATTCCTTAAGGTACAGACCAGAATTTTTCAGATAAAATTTCCACAGGACTTAGAGAGAAATTTGACATCCCCAGTCTACAAATCTATGATACGTCCTGTTCATTATCTCTCATCTTTATCTGGAATGCACATAAAAGAGACAACCGTTGGCATTTTTTTTTTTTTTTTTTTTTTTTTTTTGGTCTTTGGTTCAGTTTCCATGGCAATTACCCTACGGACTGTTAGATTGCTTTCACCTTCCAAATATTCATTTGAAAATGGTAGCCTGTCTTTTCGCTATTTACTGATACCTAACGAGATTTTTTAGCCAAAAAACATTCTGCATTCTTCCCTCTATCCTGCCTAAGCCCTGTGGTGGCTCAGCAGCCCATATTATTCCTAAACTATCAAATTCCATTATCAAATACTGTGATTCTTCTACTCTCCCATGGAATCTTTGATTTTAAATTCTCCAGCTAGAAAAAAAAAAGTGCACTAAACATGATAATACAGGAGAAGCACAAATTCACGGGAGAAGTTAAGGGTAGATGTAAAAATCAAAATAAAACAATTTTCATTGTTTTCTCACAAAGTTTCCAAGTCTTTTCTTCCAAATCTCTGAAATTTTTTCCTTCTATCTAAAAGACTTAAAGTCCAATCTTCCAATCATCCATGTTTCCATGGATGTTATTCCACAAATATTTGATTAGAAAGACATGGTTTGCTTCCAACTCACTTGTAAATAAGATTTCAAGAATTCCTTCACACTTCATATTCCCTATTGAGGAACTGATCTTCAACTGGCTAAGGGTTTCATTATGAAAACAAAAAGAGATCTTCCTTTATTTATGTGAAACTTACAAGTCTGACAAACACCAAGGACCTAACCATTTTCCTTTTCCTCAAAGTGATGTTTGAGAAAAGCTTTTAATGGAAAAAAATAATTTTTTAAAATATAAATCTAAAAAGGTATCATTTTTCATACATTTTTAAATGGCTTTTTCAAGTAAAATCCAGTTTTGTAAAAGTTCAATGCAATTCATATCCTCATACATTACAGATGCCAGGCTAAAAGTCTTCTAGGATTTTTCATATACTAACACACTTCATCCTCACAAATCTATTAAATCATACAAATGAGGAGACTGAAGTGAGGATAATTAACGTGTCTAATGGACTTTTAACCAAGAGAAGGATGCTATAGCACATCTTTTAGGAAATTCATTCCACAAAATGAACCAAGAGGAATTAAGATGACCCGTGCATTTTGAACTGACAATCTCACTTTTAGGAAATTATATTAAGACAAGGATACAAAACTGTTGATGACTATATTCATGAAGATGTTTATCTCAGCATCATACTTGATAGGACAAAATAGAAGGAATTTAAACATTTAGCAATAGGGCAATAAATTGTGATTTTCCACTTAAGACAATATTAAACAATCTTTGAAAGTTATATTTTTGGAAACAGAGTAACAACATTAAAAGATAGTTACAATATTCTATTTTTACACTAATAGGAATAAACAATTATGTTCATGAAAAATTTTGAAATTCTTGAAAGATTTTTAACTGACATGATTGTGTTAGATGACAATCTATTCTCTGTTTCTATGGGCAGCTATAGCCTACCTCACAGAAAAACTGCATTTCTGAAAGCATAAAACATGTATCTATATATTGAATCTTCTCATATACACATAAATGCAGCAAAGAGTGATTTAAGTATTAAACAAGAGACAGACGATCTAAGAAAATCTCGAACCCAAATGTAATTTTTTAAAAATCCTTTTAAAAACATGGCCTTCTTGATGACAGTATAACTGTCACCTCTCTGGATGGCATCTGACCTGGTGCATCAAGAGTTGAAAAAAACACTCAAACCCTTAAACCACACAAATTTTCGATCTAAAAATTAATCCTAAAAATGTTTATAAAACAACTGTGTGAAATGGAAATTATAAATTACATTTAGAACATATAGGAGAGGATGTGGCCTTGAATGGAAAACTTCTCTGAGGAGGTAAAGTTTATGCTGGGACTTGAGTCAGCCAGGGAAGAGGGGGTGGAAGAAGGTTCAGATCAGCAGAAGCTCATGTAGGCAGTCCATAGTCGGTGGAGAGTATGGAAGATTTAAGGTTTATAGCTTTAAAAACATCCAGTTTATTTAAAGTGGGACAAGTGTAGAATAATATCCATGAGTCAGGCACAGTGGTCAAGGGCAGCTCCTAGAGCACCCTAAAAATCACTTAAACAATTTTGTTAGTTCCCTCCAAAGAGACTTGAGGTGGATCTGCATTTTTAAAAGGTTGTCTTTGCAGCAATGAAGACAAGGAGAAAGAGAAAAGATGTGCATTTATCATTCCTAATCCTTACAATAATCCTTCAAAATATCTATTATTATCCCCACAAATAGGAAATGGAAACAGAGTGGTCAACTGACTTGCCTAAAGTCACAGTCATAGAGCAGGGTAGTATTCAGATACTAACACTGGCCTCATTTGAATCTAAACCCTTCCCGTGGCATTTGTTTGAATCTCTCCACGCTTTGGCTTCTTCAGTCTTTTATAAAGTGTGGATAATGATAAAACCCTTGAAGTAATGTTGTAAAGATTAAGAGATCCCATAAGAAAAAGTACCTCACACATTGTACATGGTTGGCTTGTTCATTTATTCAGCCCAACTGTAGAGCATCAGCTCAATGCTAGACACTATCAGGACATTGGGAATCGGTGTTACGATGAAGGAGTACAACGGTCCCTGACCTCGGATGTTAATTCTTCTCTCCAACAACACACCCACAACAGACACAGACACACACCCACACACACCTCCTTACCCCTCCATACTTCTAGACCATGTCTCATTCTTGTCATCTCTATCAGAATGCATAAAAATGAGAGACAAGGTAAAATTCAAATAAATCCTTTTAAAATTGAGCTCAGTAGGAACTTAATTTAAAAAAAAAACATTAAAAGTGCATTAGTATATTAAAAGAATATTCTCTTTTCAATTGCTCTTTCCTTGAATTTCCAAAGAAATTTAATCTTTGATATGAGTAAAAGTAGCTACAGATGGATTTTAATTTCAATTTGCATAGCAATATGGGAAGCAGTAGGTTGATACCAGCAAACTCCATGATTTGGGAGTCAAGAGGGGGTGACACTTAGAACTGGACAGGGTGGGAGGGGAGATCAGGAGCCTCCCCCCAGCCAGGACAGAGCAGGACTGGGTGAACACCGGCAGTTTAACCAACAGTGGATGCTTGAATGGGAGCCAGAGCTGCAAGGGTTGTGCCAGTTTCTATCAGTCAGCAACAGAGGAGAGACGATGTAAAAGTGGATCTTTTCCCAAGCAATGTATTTGTCTCAAAACTGAGACTCCAGCAAAAATGTCAATTCAAGGTAGTAATATAAATGCCACTGCAGGAAGACACGGAGAGAATAAGAAGGGGAAGAGGTCGAAGAGATGGGTGTTGGGCAGGGAGACCTCAGTACCCTACCACATGTGGTCATCTCCAAGACTCATTCCCCAAACATTATTTGGTGCCCCAACTCTGGGCACTAAGAAGCCAAGTTACAGACTGGGCAAAAATATTTGCAAAACTCAAATCTGATAAAGAACTGTTATCCAAAATACACAAAGAACTCTTAAAATCGACAATAAGAAAACAAACAACCCTATTTAAAAAAATGGGTCATAGACCTGAACAAATTTCTCACTAAAGAATATATAGAGACTGTGTAGCACAGGGAAATATATACAGGATCTTGTGGTGGCTCACAGTGAAAGAGAATGTGACAATGAATGTATGTATGTTCATGTATAACTGAAAAATTGTGCTCTACACTGGAATTTAACACAACATTGTAAAATGACTGTAACTCAATAAAAAAAGGAATATATAGAGAGGCCCCTCATCATATGTCAGAAAAGAAATGCAGATTAAAAGTACTACCTGCCTAGTAGACTAGCCAAAATCTGGATCGCTGACAACACAACTCTAGTGAGGATGGAACTCTCATTCATGGCTGATGAGAGTGCAGAATGTATAAACACTTGGGAAGACAGCTTGGTAGTTCCCTACAAAATTAAACATACTCTTACCATGTGATCCAGCAACTGTGCTCCTTGATATTTGCTCATAGGAGCTGAGAACTTACATCTGCTTAAAAACCTGCACATAGAGGTTTATAACAGTTTTATTCATAACTGCTAAAACTTGGAAGGAACCAAGATGTCTTTCAGTAGGTAAATCAATATGCTAACTGTGGTACATCCAGGCAACAGAACATTATTCAGTGCTAAAAAAAAAAAAAAAGAGAGAGAGAGATATAAAGACATGAGAAGACATGAGAGAATCTTACATGCATATTACTAAGTGTAAAAAGTCAATCTTAAAAGGCTACATACTGGATAATTCCAACTATATGACATTCTGGAAAAAGCAAAACTATGGAGACAGTAAAAAGATCAGTGACTGCCTGGGTTTGGGTGGAGGGAGAGATGAATAGGCAGAGAACAAAGATTTTTACTCATTAGAATATTCTCTATGATACCATAATGATGGATACATGTCATCATACATTTGCCTAAAGCCACAGAATATACAACCTAAAAAGTGAACCATAAATTATGGACCATGGGTAATTATGACCTGTCAATGTAGGCTCATGAACTGAAACAATATATCACAGGGCAGCCTATCAAGGGACGGGCAGGGAGTATATGGGAAATCTGTATCTTCCCCTCAGTTTTGCTGTGAACATAAAACCACTCTAAAAAATAAAGTCCTAATTGTAAAAATGGCCAAAATTTTTCCAAAGTTGATGAAAAGTATAAGCCAACAGATTTAAGAAGTTCAACAAACCCTAAACACAGGAAAAATGAAGACAGTAACATTCAGTCAAAACCATATATGAAGAGAATCACATCAGGCAAAGCCATCAATCAAGAGAAAATCTTCAAAGCATCCAGAGAAAAGGGATACATCATGTAGAGAGGAGAAAAGATAAGGAAGACAGATTTCTCATCAGAAAGAATACAAGCAAGGAGACAATGAAGTAATGTCTTTAAATTGCTGAAAAGGAAATCTGTCACTCTAGAATTCTATATCCAGGGACTGTACCTTTCAAAAACAGAGGCACATAACTGAAATAATTTATCACTAGGAGACTCAGACTACAAAAAAATGGCAAACAATTTTCTTTATGTAGAATTTAAATGATAGCAGATGTAACTAGGGGTCTACATAAAGGAATGAAGACACTAAAAATGGTAACTATTTGGGTAAAAATATAAGTTTTCTTACTTTAAATTTAAATTTCTTTAAAACAGAAATAATAGCAATGGAGTACATGGTTTACAACACATGTAAAAGTAAAATGTATGACAACAATGTCATAAAGGCCAGGAGACAAGAAATGAGAGGATAGTACTATAAGGTCCACATATCACATGTGAAATAATATCACTTGAAGGTAGACCATGACAAAATAAAATAAAATAAATTTAAAGAAGAGCTTTAAGGAATGACAACAAAAAGGGACCATGAAGAGACAACTTAGATAATGGAGAGCCTGTCCCAGGCCTTACTAAGTGGTTGGAAAAGTATTTTAAACCTGTACAAGAAAACATATGAGTCCAGCTGGCTAGTCTGCAATAATTTCCTACTATTGTTTTAGTTGGGGTTTTCTAATTGGTTAGACTGAACTAGATGGAACAAACTAAATGCATGACAAAGATGCTTCATGACTCTGGGGACCCCGCCAATATTACTGTTTAAAAAATTGATTTGTAGATTGTTAAGTGATTTAAATCCCAGAAAGTGAGGAAGGTGCTGCAACTTTTGCTTCCACCGTGCTTTCTAACCCGAAGAATCAAATAAGAGACTTGTGAAATAAATGATAGTGACTTTGTGAGATTTTTCTGGCATTTCATCAAGGTATTAAGAGGCCAGATGTTTCCCCAGTTTGCAGAGATCAAATATTAATAATAACAAGAAGGCCCACGTCCCTCTGATGCAGAAACGGATAGGAAGTCTATAAATCTTCCTATCCCTGCTCCACTTCTATTTCCTGACAAGCTGACTAGTCGGAGGGCAATCCCTCCAGAGCAGCTATACTGACAAAACGAAAAAAAAATTAGTCACTTTCATTTATTTACTCGTTTTGCCATGGGAATTTCCTGTAAGCATATATAATAATAACTGGCTAAGCAAATTATTCTGTACATCTTATTCCATTTTTTTCTAAAGAAACTCCACAGAGGAGCTTTCCTTGTTATCCTAATCTCTAAAACTATAAAATGGAAAAACATCTGTTTCTGGTGGACTCCTTGCTTCCTTCTATTTTTTACAAGACAAAGGCACTTTGTTCTGACAGATGTGACAGACCAGCTAGTTGTAAACTAAATAGCCGGATGATATACTATGTTACCAAGTATTTATGAAGTAATCTGGGAGAATATGCAGCTGGTCCCCTGCTCCTTAAAAGATGTAAGAGTTCTCAGTATATTTCTCTGATTGATTACATGAATTTCCTTATTACAGTGGTATATTAGAAAACCAGTCTTTAGTCATCTAATGCCTTTTCTCTATAAGACTATCTTTCTGGAATAAAAAGACATTTGTTTTCATACTAACAGCAGAAACAGCATTTGTCCAGAGAAATTCTAGATAGAAATAGATTCAAATATAGATTGTATACTAGAATTACTTAATTGGAATTGCCTCATTAAGTATTTGTTTGAAATGAATCATGTTGTTAGTCACTATACATGAGTTAAATATCTTAATATGTGGGGAAGCTATCTTTGGGTTTTTCTGCCAAAATATAAGGTTATTTTCCCTGACATACTGTATAAGCTCAAATTAATGAACAGAATTGCATAACACTGGTCAGATAAATTTGCTTTGAAGTTGAGAATATGTCCAAAACATGTAAGTTCAAAACTGAACAGTCTTGGAAAGTTCCAGTGACTATAAATAGAATTTCTAAATTCAAAATGTCATTTCATCCTTCTCCATCTCACCACTTGACTCTAAAAATTGCTCTCGTTGCCTTATTTTCCTTTAGTACCTGTGACCATTTCCTAAGATTATTGGGTACTGTGTGATCTTTTTCAGTTACATTCAGTCGCATCATATAAAGATTATCTGATAGGGAAAGCAACATATTCGTAATATAAGTAACTTTGCATAGCCAACTTTTAAAACCTCTGGTTGTCATCATAAGACACCAACACTACCAGTAGCAATGTTATTCTTGAAGCCACCTAAGGGTTCATTTCGGTGGTTGTTTTCTATTACACCAATGGACAGGACAGCCTGTAACTACAATTATTAATTACTTTAATGTACTGCTAGGCAAATTTAAATATATATATATGGAATTCAGGATCTTGAATGGACCATTAAAACAACCAAGGTTAAATCATTTCATTTAGCAAAACCACAAGTAAAAAGGCAAATGACTTTCCCGAAACCACACAGCTGTCTGGTGGCAGAACTGATTATAGAACAGGGGTCTCCTGTTTCCAAGGCCAATACTGGATGGGGTATAATTGGTGGTTTTGGCCAACACTTACAGAATAAATTGTACTGGAAACATTCTGCTACCATGACTATAGAATCAACCTGAGTATACAACAAAAACAAACATACAAATGTTTACATCACAGAAAAACAAGAGTGGGAAATTCCCATCATTTATTTCTTATCAACTTACATTTTTTTAACATAGACACAGAAATGTTTCACTAGTAATTCCTATCGATCAAGTAAACTGAAAAAACAAAGATTGAACAGCGAGTATTTGTCTGTTGCTATGTAGCTTTGAATAAGGAATTAGGAACTTTGAGTTAAACAACGTAATTTCTTTGAAGAGTCCGATCCTTATTACTCTACCTAGAGATGAGGCCAGAAAATCACATGTCTATGAAGAAAATAAAAACAGAAATTTACACAAGAATAAGATGAACTTGTCTCTTCTTCCCCACAACCATACCAGTCAATAAAGAGTTTCCTCTTTAAGTAGATTTTTAGAGTATTTTGCAAACCTGCAGTGTGAACAGAAGGACCAAACAGATTCAAATAAGTCATTCAAATAAAATCTGTATGGCCATTAAATCTCAGCAATATCTATGGAGTTATTTATATTTCCAAGTGCACTATGTTAAGTAATATAACATGTACCTATTTATGACAGCTTCATCTCCTTGTTAATTCTCTAGTCCTCTGCCCTCAGGAAAAATGCCAGCTTTCAATTATCATTTAAAATTAACTTCTCTTTTTCCTATTTGTTAAAATATGACTATACCCTTAGTTTATTGCAAACATCGACATCAGCCAGCAATCTCTTCATCATCTCCATAGCTATGTAACTCAAAGTACATCTGTTTCCATTTGAAAATATGCTTGCTGCTTCCCCTGGCTAAATCCCACTGTCCTATAACGTAACTCTCTCTGCCTTCTCCAGCCATATCTACCTTCAGTTCATTCATTCAATAAATATTCCTCCTCCGTCACGTCACAGATTCTTTCTCCTTGATCCATAAACATGTTCTGGTTACTTCTAAATTGAACAAAATCTTTATTTGACCCTAATGCCTTTTCAGGTTCTTTTCCTGCATTTTTCAGGCAAGCTGAGTATATCCATTAAAAGGTATATTATAATAGAATGCTTAATGTCATGGGGAAATGTTCCACAAAACAGTAATACAGCATCATTCCAATTTTGTGGAAAAAAATATCTATGTGTGCATAGTAAAAGGTATCCAAGGCTGTACACACACACAGAGACACCCAGAGGGAGACAGAGACAAAGAGAAAGACAGACTTCTCTGGGTAATGAAGTTACACGTGATTTTTATTTTCTTCATGTTTTTCTCTTTTTTCACTTTTTAAAAATTGAAGTATAACTGATTTATAATACTATATTAGTTTCAGGTGTACTACACAGTGATTCAATTGCCAAAATGAACACACAGCCTACTGAATGGGAGAAAATATCTTTGGTGGTGGTCTTGAGTTCAGCTATGTCCTTACTGATTTTCTGCCTGATAGATCTGTCCATTTATGACAGAACAGGGTTTTATTATCAACTATAATACTTGATTCATCTATTTCTCCTACAGTTCTATTAGCTTCTGTTTCACATATTTTGATACTCAGGTGTTAGGAGTATATACATTAAGGATTGTTACATCTTTTGGAGTACTGACCTCTTTATTAATAAATAATGTCTTTCTTTATCTGTAATAACACTTCACTAGCCCATAGAGAACACAAAAATTCTCTCTTTATAACTCCAGCTATCACGTCCAATATTCATTTCCTGCCCTGCCTATAAATTCCTCCTCTTGAATGCCACACCACTACCTCAAATCCAGCATCTCAAAAACCATGCTGTTCACTTCCTCCAAGCCAGTCCTGCTCTTAAACTTCACTACTGTGTCAATTCACCTCCCAATTATTATTTCCTTGTTGATCAACAACACCTGAATGCTGGTTAAGTTGCATTACCTTGGGTTCCACCAACCCGTGGTATCAGACTCCACATTTTTTGATATATATATATTTTACTGAAGTACAGTCAGTTTGCAATGTTGTGTCAGTTTCTGGTGTACAGCATAATGCTTCACTCATACATATACATACATATATTTGTTTTCATATTCTTTTTCACCATAAGTTACTACAAGATATTGAATATAGTTCCCTGTGCTGTACAGTGTGAATTTGTTGTTCATCTATTTCATATACATTAGTTAGTATCTGCAAATCTTGAACTCTCAATTTATCCCTTCCCATCCCCTTCCCTCTCTGGTAACCATAGGTTTGTTTTCTATGTCTGTGACAGTCTCCACAATTTTTAAAGTTTTCTTTTTTCTCACACATTTGGCCATTATCTGAGGATATATACATTGAAGACAAACTTGTGGTGCATATTGCCAAATAATTTCAAAAATATGGCATGCATTTATATTCCTAAAGTAATGAATTTACAGTTTTAACTTTTTTCTCAAATCGAAACTAGAAACTGATACTTTCTTTAGCATACAGTTCATTGCATATGAATGTAAAAATATTTTTTGATTTATTTATTAAATTTATTCTTTGTTAAATTTTTATTTCCTCACTTATAAAGTTTTATTCATCTATTTTTCTCTGTGGTCACTGCCTTTTTAAAATTGGTTTATTAGAACTATTAACATATTAAGGAGTTCATAATTATCATTGATGATGATTATAATGATGATTATATTTTAGGGTTATTGGCCCTTTTTCTTTCATACATGTTAGGAAATTTTGTTCAGGTTTTGTGTCTGCATTTTAAATTTTTGTAAGGTGTATTTTGAAAAGCAGTGCACGTTCCTGAATTGGCATATAGCTGATATATAGTAATATAAATTATAAGTATGCAATATAGTAATTCTCAATTTTTAAAGATTATACTCCATTTATAGTTACTATAAGATATTGGCTATATTCCCTATGTTGTACAATATATCCTTGTAGCTTATTTTATACCTAATCATTTGTTCCTCTTAATCCCCTACCCCTATATTGTCCCTCCCTGCTTGAGTCTCCCTACTGGTAACCCTAGTTTGTTCTCTATATCTATGCGTCAGACTCTGCATTTCAACAAGTCTACAAGATGATTCATATGTTCACAGACGTCTGTAAAGCTCTTTGCTTATTAGTACCACAATGCTCCCCCATCTAAAGGGCCTTCTCTTCTCTAGTCTAACTCCCCAGGCTCAGAGCTGTTCCCCATGAGGCTGCCTTGTACGACTCCCCCTCATCGTGCTCTCTTTTTTAGAATTCCTATTGCAAGTTTCCACTCATTTTGACACTTAATATTCTATTTATCTTTCTCAAAATATGTCAGCCTTCCACAACTAGACTGTAATTGCCTAAGTGAAGGATTGATTTGCTTCCCCCAATATATATGGACAGATGATAAATGTTTATAGATCAAATATATTGGTTCCATCCTTTCTATGCTGAAAATCATTTAAGTGTTTCCACATTTTAGAAATACTTGATTTTATTTTATACCATATCCTACTGACTCTTTAAAGTTTGTTCTGTGCCTCAGAAGAATTCAAATATATATATATTTGTCTCCCTAAACAAATTGATTGAAACATTTCTACTTGTACCAGGTTTCCCTAAAATATAATAACGAAGATTCATTGATGTATCTCTGTGTTCCAGCCACTTTTGACTTATAGTATTTAAGTCTTGATATTCAGGAAGGACATATGTTCTCTTGTTTCCCAGACCCATCTAAACAGTTGGAGAAAAGTGAGGCACAAAAATGTTAATAATCTTGCCTAAGGTCACACAGTGGTAAGCGGTGGAACCAAGCTGGGAACTCATAATGATTTTTAACTATTAGGTACACAGCCTACTTCATTTGCCTGCATAATTAATATGCACTGTTAATTCAAATTAATCAGAATTACAGGGAAAAGTCAAGATATGTGAAGATTAATTATAGGATGCCTATAAGTCTCATTCCTTGAGAAAAAAAATAAGTATAGAAAAGACTCCACTTTTGGAGTCATAGGTAATTCTTCTCCATCACTATTTATGCATACACGTGAATTTGTAATAGTATTTCTAGTTGCTTTTAATACGAAGCTAGAAGAGTTAAATGGTAATCATGTATTTAAAACCTTCAGAATTTGCTCTAATTTGGATATGTCAAGCTTATCGCCTGCAGATAACTAATTTTTAGAAAAAACTTTTTTCTGAGAAGTCTATAGCATAATAGTGAAGTGCTGACTGAAATTAATACCTTATGGCAATGTGGTTACCAGAAAATCTAAAGTAACCCAAACTTTAACAACAAAATTAAACTTGTTAAGAAAAAGGTACAAATTTCAGGGAATAACCCAATATCTTCTTCACATCTAAAGCATTACTGAAGCAGCAATTTAGACTGATAACTACATTCAATAGTATTTCAGAAGGAATACATACTACAAGCTTCTCTATAAACAATGTACTTTCATAATGTGTGTTCTTTCCAAATAGACCACTCCACAGTGTATTTCAAATAATGTGTGTTCTTTCCCAATAAACCGCTCCACAGCAGAAAATGGCAGAGTAGGAAAAGCTGGGGGAAAACTGGAAAATTCACAAATATGTGGATTAAAAAACACACTCTTTAACAACCAGTGGATCAAAGAATAAATCACAAGGGAAGTTAGAAAATATCTTCAGAGAAATGAAAATGAAAACACAACATTCCACAATTACAGGACGTAACAAAAGCAGTATTGTGAGGGAAGTTTATAATAATAAATGTCAACATTAAAAAGAAAAAATATCTCAAATCAACAACCTAACTTTACACCTCAAGTAACTCAAAAAGAACAAAATAAACCCACATGAACATCTCAATTGATGCAGAAAAATCATCTGATAAAATTTAGCACCCTTTCATGATAAAAACACTAGGCAAACTAAGAATAAAAGGAAACTACCTCAACATAATAAAGGTCATAGATGAAAAACCCATAGCTAATATACTTAATGGTAGAAAATTCAAAGTTTTTTTTCCTCTAAGAGCAAGAACAAAGTGAGCATGCTCAGAGACTGAGGGGAGGAGATAAATTGGTGAGGGAGATTAAAAGGCACAAACTTCCAGTTACAAAATAAATAAGTCACAGGTATGAAATGTTCAGTGTGAGGAATATAGTCAATATGTAATCTTTGTATGGTGAGAGATGGTAACTAGACTTAGTGATCATGGTGATCACTTTGAAGTGTATAGAAATATCAAATCACTATGTTGTGTACCAGGAACTAACATAGTGTTGTAGGTCAATTGTACTTCCAAAACAAGCAAACTCATACAAACTAAAAGAGGTAAGGTTTGTGGCTACCAGAGGGGAGGGGTAGGGAAGGGGGAATTAGATGAAGGTGGTCAAAAGTTACAAATTTCCAGTTCTACGATAAAGAAGTACTAGGGACGCAATGTACAATGTGATAAACATAATTAACACTGCTGTGTGTTTTACATGAACGTTGTTAAGAGAGTAAATCCCAAGAGTTCTTATCAAAAGGAAAAAATCTTTTTCTATTTCTTTAATTTTATGTCATATGAGATGATGAATGTTCACTAAACTTACTGTGATAATCATTTCACAATAACAATTAAGCAAGAAAAATCAATTTAAAAGGCATCCAAATTAGAAAGGAAGATATTAAGTTATCTGTGGGCAGATGACATGATCTTAAATGTAGAAAACTCTAAATACTACACACACACACACACACACACACACACACACACACACACACCCTGTTAGTACTAATAAACAAATTCAGTAAAGTTGCAGAATACAAACTCAACACCCAAAAGTCAGCTGCATTTCTGTACACTAACAATGAATAATCCAACAAGGAAGTTAAGAAAACAATCTCACTTACAATAGGTTTCTTTTTTCATTTCGTCTGATCTTATGTCCCCAGGATAACAAGAGTGAACTAACATGGCCATTATATCAAAACTGTGTTAAATAACTGTTTAAATAATGTTTCTTCTAATTTCTCCTAAAGCATGGGTGATTATGCATGTTCTGAAGCGTGTTTTTATCCTGAATAAAGCAGAATATGAAACACAACTTGGTGATAAATATGGTTAGGTTGTCAGGTCTATAATGCCCTGGTTGTCAAGGGTATTGAGGGCTGAGCTGTTGCATTAACATTTGCCTAGAAGTTCATGGATTTAAGGGTGAGTTATTTTGTCTCTTTAGAATTGAAGCTTTTCTATAGTTAAAGGCAAATTGTTTTATACCATATAGAGGACACTTGTGTGTTTTTTTGTTAGAAAAGTCATTAGGAAGAGCTAGGGAGAGGAGTGGAGGCTGCTGGCAACATTACAGGAATTGCCTGTGGACTTCATCTTGCTTCTCGTTAGTGGGTGTGCAGAGGAGATTTCTTTATTTTTGTCACAATATTAATACTCTAATATCAAAAGAACCTTCTAGCTACATTTCTGGTAGGTGGGAATGTTTCCTGTTTTGCTAGTCTCATTTCTCAAGCCTTCAGGCTTATAGTCAGATCCTAAACTTACTTACGTATTATGAAAATAGTGAAAGCAGAATGTGAAATTAATAGCCAGGCTTCCATGTAAATCTCCATCCCTGAAGTCTGGAACAGGTTTTGTGGTTTCAGTTGAAACTAAAGTTATTATTTCTACTAACTCTTTCACTGAGACAAAGGCGACTGAATTGCTAAATTACAGCTATTTTCACAATGTCACTGCTGAGCCTTCTCACAGAGAATCAGTTCAAAAATAGTAATTTTGTGTTGGTGTTGATTGGCAAGCCCATTTAAGATAGCTAAAATAGCTTGAGGGGTAAATTTGAAAGATTCAGTGAAACTCATACATTCCTTACAAAATAATCTTGAACATAAACCCTGCACCGAAGGAAAACTACCAAAAAATAAATGAGGTGCAATATATAATTGCCAAATAATAGACTTTATTCATGCAGGTGACAAATATTTCTTGCGTGCCCACTATATACCTGACATCACGGCAGTGCTGGAACTGTAAGTGTGAAAGACACAGTCCTTACCCTCAGATAGTGTACTGTCCAGAGGAGGAGTTAGAAAGGAAATTGTTACTTTAAAGTGTGGGAAGCAGCATAACAGAGTGTTACGTGAAAACTTTACTCTTCCTGGTAGATCAGAGAAGGCTTCTGAACAGAGTGTTTTTAACCTGAATTTTGAGGGCCTATAATTTAAATAAGTTCCTTTTTTCTTTTCCATCCATTGGAAATGATGACCAACTGGGCAACCAGCCACTTGCATAGTTTATCTCATTTAACCTCATGAGGTTAGTACTATTATGTGCCTCTTTGGCAAAAAGTGAAACTGAGACTTGGAGAAGTAAAGTAACTTGCCCAGAGCCAGAAGGCCAGTAAAATCCAGAGCTCAGATAAGAGTCCAGACAAGCCAATTCTCTGAGCTTGCATTCTCACTACCTGCATGTGACTACTGATTCCAGTTGGTAAGGTGGGGGAAGGACAATGCAGGCAGATGACACAGTCCCTACACTGTGTTTCCGATCACCTGAAACTCAGAGTACACCTAGCAGAGTGCTGGCAGCTGAGGCCATTCAAAGCACAGACCTGGGAATGAGACGCCTATGCGCCCTGCCCAGGGGCCAGGCCTTTATCTTGTAGACACTATAAGAAGGCAGGCCTTGCTTTTTCCTCACTGCTATGTGTCACCTCCCAAAACTAGAGAATGGAGGCATGTGACCTCTGTCTGCAGTCTGGTACCAGACATCACAGGCAGAACTAATCTTGGCATTTGGTAGAAGGGATGGATACAGGCAGACCTATAGGCCCCAATTATCAGGTGCACCACATTCTCCCTGCTCACCCCTGACCCTAATATGGGCTCTTATCCTATTCCCAAAATGTAGGCCTCACCATGTACCTCACTTCTGGAAACAGACCCTAATGTACTCTCTGTTCCAGCAATCCAGACTCAGAAACGTGCCAACTGCTCTGCTCCCCACAGCACAGCAAGCCCCTCTGCCCACATGCTACCCTAGTTCGTGCCCCAGATCCGCCAGGGTGCTCTATTCCACCAAAATGAACTGCTACATACCCAACCCATTTGAACTCAGAATCATTTAACTTAAGCAAAAGTTAATTATGATACAGACAGGAAATCCAAAATTGGAGAAAGAGAAGATAATGAGTTTGAAGCACGAAGTCTGGTATATTGTGACACCTAAACAAACTGATAGTGATGATATAGATCTGATTTACAAAGTGATAATCACAGAACTAAACTATCCACTGCTATCAAATTCAAGAAGAGATAAAGCTAACTTATGATGACAGAGGTCAGGAAAATAGCTGCTTCTTGGGAGAGAGTCTTACTAATTAGAAAGGGGCAAGAAGGAATTCTTGAAGTAATCGAAATGCTCTTTACCTCATCTTGATCTGGTTGTTAATTACACTTAAGATCTGAGCATTTTACAGGCGTATACATTATACCTCAATTTTTTAAATGCAAAAATAAAAGAGAATAGACAGTGTTTGAGAACTGATTCATTTTATCTGTCTCTGGTTTTCAAATATGTTTAACCTTAACAACTCAAGCAGATGAATGTCTATACTGACTGAAATGGAGTTTTTTTTCCTATTACAAAATCAGGTATTTCCATTCCTCACCATCAAATCCTATTAATTTTATTTGGTGAAAAGCAGAATTATTTAGTTAGGGTCTAAGAGATGCAAAATTTTCCAAACTTTTTTTCTATGACCTGAAAAAGGAAGTATGCCTAGAAAGAATTGGCAATTGACAAGGACAAATTAAATTCATCCACTTTTTAAATTGAAAATGTGATTACATTAAGTTGGCTACATTAAGGTGATTTATTTTTGCTTGGCTGTCTATAGCTAAGCATTAGTAAGAGAATGTTTTTGAAACGGTTAAAACACTGTTATTGCCTTCTCATGTTCTTTTAATTTTTCTCCTCATTACATTTTTTGTTCTCTACCTCAGGCTTTGAACGTTGCCCACTCCTTAAGTGAAAATTAAATGTTGCATTTTAATTTCTAAAATATGAATTATTTTGAGAATTTCTGTAAGCCAGTAAGAACAATTACCAGTCATGAAATATATTAGCTATCATACAACTACCATATAGAATCACTCTTTGAGGCATAAGATCAATGAATTAAATTTCTTTGTGGGTGATATTCAGAAATGACTAAGGTGTGAAATCACGTTAAACTAAAGTAAGTGGAGACAGGCATTTATTTAACCGTGTCTGAACTGAATTCCAATTGCCGACATGAACAACTCATCAATCTTACCATCTTCTAGGGACACAAAGGGTATAATTCCCTATCACCTGACACAAAATAAATATGAAAATGCCTTCTGTAAATTTCTGATTTTCAAGTATACTAAACAACTGAAAATTATTATAGATTTTCACTTATTCTCAGAATTGGATTCTGTCATACAATGACAAGTTATATTTAGAGTATAACAAACTATTGGCTGAACTTGGTGAATATTGTTCCAGCAATTACTAGATTTAATTTTTAAGGGCTTTATTCTCCCTCCTCCCATCTTTCTCCAAAAAGCAAAGTAAAATTTGGTCCTAAATTTAAATTTTGTCATTGCATGTATTTTGTTAAATTAGTAAATAAATTTAATCATAAATTTCTATTTCAGCATGATAAATTTGGTGTGTGAATAACTTGTCAAAGAAACTGTGAAGAAAGTCTAGTTATAGAGTTAGAATAGCGTTGCCTTCCATACAAACTCCTCTACAAATCTGCTACATTATAAATATAAGATCATTTTGACCTTGTAATGACCCAGCATTTGTGACTTCTCTATGTGAGCACTTGTTAGATAGTTAGACGTTGTTAGACACTTATTGGTCAATGTGTCTCCACAACTGGGTTATTGGTTCCTCAAAAAAACAGAAAATGTCCTCATATATTTGTATCCCTAAGGCCTACTGGTCTGGTATACAAAGGATTCCTAACACAGATCTGATAGAATAAATTAATTAATTATTCTTACCTCTTCCATTTTTCTATTGCAGTATCCGATTCTCTCCAAATAAATTATCACTTAATTCCTCATTTTTCCCACACTGTCTCTAACTCTGGTTTCCTCTTGCAAGTGTATTCATAACTTTCTGGAATCCACTTTTAATTGATTCATCTTTTAATTCCATGTTAGTTTCATTAACGCTCATCTTGCTAACCTATACTGTAGCTTTCTAAAGTGACCTTGAAATTGAAATCATTAAGTTAAAATTGTTTCCACAACATATTAGAATCTGAAGGCTAGAAGGACCTTAGACATTACCTGAACCCACCCCTCATTTGCCAGAAAAAGAAACTAAGACCCTTAGAAAATAAGTGACTTGACTCAAACCTTCCATTACTTTTTCTCAGTTCTGCTTTCTCTAGTCGATACTAGATACTTTTGTGAAAGCACCTGTCTCACTGAAGAGGTATGAAGAAATTAAGGACTAGACCAAATGAAAGAGGACATGGAAATAGAGCTGCCCTCACGAATAGGACAAATAGGCAGCAGCCCTCTTAAAGGCAGGCTTAAAACAAGCACACCGTGTGAGGTGAGGCAGCACACTGCTCAGCAGGGAGGCGCTTAGCCTGGAGTACCTGGCTAGGAAACTAACCCGTTAGTGCGGCGAGGACCATCCGACAGTTCTCTGGCCCAGTCCTGCTTATGCCCTTCTCCTCGCACCAGTGTTACCCCTCAGCAGCACACTGCCCCGCTCGCAGCAGAGCTTGACGCTGCAGTTCTCACAGTGTGACCAGGATCTGATTCCTCTTTCCATTTCTTGGCTCCACAGTCCTCGGTATTGATACTGTGCTCAAATCCTAGAGCAAGGCGGCTGCAACGACTCTTCACATAATCTCTTATTCAAGTCAAGCAGAAAAGAGTATCTCTCCTCCTGGAATCTCATAAAAAGCCTCACTGTTTGGGTCCTATTTTCATTCCTAAACTGTGACCAGGAGAATAGCATTTGCTCATTGATGTAGGCCAACAAGGGCCCATCCCAGAAACTAATGGTGAGATCAGCCCACCTAAACCACACATGCTGAGAATGGGACCTCTCCAAACAAAAACTGGGGCAGTTCCCTCAGACTGTGTAGCCACCTTGCCCCAACCTACCCTTGTGTAGTCTGGGATCTAGAATACCCAGACTGCGATTCTGCCCCAGAACTTCAGATAAGAGACTAAGAACTTTGCCTCTGCAAGACCTTTTTTTTTACCAGCTGCCTGCCTCCACCAGGGACCCTTTCCACACTCCTCTGCGTGCAGTATGACCACATGCTTGAGAAATTCTTCTGCTATGTCGCTATCAACCTCCTGCAGCCAATGTATTTGTCCCTTTCTCCCCAAATTCTGAGTATGCTACTTTTTTAAATTATTGAAGCATAGTTGATTTAGAGCATTGTGTTAGTTTCAGGTGTACAGCAAAGTGATTCATATATATGAATATATATATATATATATATATATATATATATATATATATATTCCTTTTCTCCAATTCTTTTCCATTATAGATTATTATAAGATATTGAATATAGTTCTCTGTGCTATACAATAAATTCTTGTTGTTTAATTCCTCCAAATTCTTTATGAAACAAATTAGGATAAATTCGGTGATTCCATTTGGTCTGCTCTGAGGTAGAAAATCATTGTGTTCCTCACACAACTGTAATATGAGTCTCTACCACTGTCTGTCTCAGTTTCAACAAACATAAGTACGAAAGTTGAAATAGGCCCATCTGGGAATAAGTTGCATTATTTACCACTTCCCTGATATTAAAATCAATCAACAAAACATATAAATTTATTAACTTCAACTAGTTTGAATTGAGCTTCAGGATTTCCATCTTTTAAAGGAAATACTGAATATTGACCAAAAATTAGATATTTTTAGGCTTTGAGACCACTTTTCCCATGTGCTTGAAAACATATAATTTTACTGTTTCAGTAATAACCAAAGTTCTACAAACAAACTTAGGTTGAAGAGAAAAATGTACACTCTTAGAAGCTAATCAAACTACAGAATTTAACTATTGCTTAATATGGTCTAGGTTATTAGTCCTATTGTCAGAATATATTGATAATGAATTAGTCATATCTACCCATTTCCCAATTAACAAACATTTTTATCAATATTTAAAAAGAAACATAATCTTGACTTGAAATGTACACCACACCACTCAATGCTGCCTTCTCCCTGGGCTTGGAGTGGAAAGGGAGAGTGAGAAACAAAGCAAGAAATAGAGCAGAGGTTTTTCTGTAGCACCTTATTAGTGAGAGAGAATTTTTTTAATGAAATTTGCTAGAGGACAAAAGATACAACACCCTTACTTAGAATGCTTTTGTATTAAAGTGACAGCCTTCTTTCTCTCTATTGCCTTTTTCTGCCTTCTGTTTGCTTGCTGATCAGCTTGTTTGTTAGTTAACAAAATGAGAGCATTAAGAGGGTAATGGTTGGATTTGCATTATATCCTATCCACCTAAAGAAAAGAGGTACATCATGTGATGTGAAAAATATATATTTTGAGCTTGGAAAAACAGCATTTTTTTACCATGACTTTAGTTTTTGACTTTTGATTTTGAAATCAATTTACAGGCTATTACTTAAGATTTTCTAAATGCAAAAGGGAGATTATTTCATTCAAAAATAGGCAACAGAAAAAATGCTCAATATCACTAATTATCAGAGAAATGCAAATCAAAACTACAATGAGGTATCACTTCATATCAGTCAGAATGGCCATTATTAAAAAGTCCACAAATGATAAATGCTGGAGAGGCTGTGGAGAAAAGGAACCCTCCTACATTGCTGGTGGGAATGTACTTTGGTGCAACCATTATGGAAAACAGTATGGAGATTCCTCAAAAGACTGAAAACAGACTTACCATATGATCCAGCAATCCTACTCCTGGGCATATATCCAGAGGGAACCTTAATTCAAAAAGATACATGCACCCCAATGTTCATAGCAGCACTATTTACAATAGCCAAGACATGGAAACAACCTAAATATCCATCAACAGATGACTGGATAAAGAAGCTGTGCTATGTTTATACAATGGAATACTACTCAGCCATAAAAAAGCCATTTGCAGCAACATGGATGGACCTGGAGAATGTCATTCTAAGTGAAGTAAGCCAGAAAGAGAAAGAAAAATACCATATGATATCACTTATATGTGGAATCTAAAATAAGTAAGGACAAACAAACTTATTTACAAAACAGAAACAGAGTCTCAGACAAAGAAAACAAACTTAGGGTTACCAGATGGGGAAGAGCATGGGAAGGGATAAATTGGGAGTTCAAGATTTGCAGATACTAACTAATATATATAAAATAGATAAACAACAAGTTTATACTGTAGAGCACAGAGAACTATATTCAATATCTTGTAGTAACTTATGGTAAAAAAGAATATGAAAACAAATATACATATGTTGCATGTATGACTGAAGCATTATACTGTACACCAGAAAGACACAACACTGTAAACTGACTATACTTGAATAAAAACATATAAAAAAAACAAAAATAGGCAACCCAAGAAAATATTAGAAGTTAAATTTTATGATTGTAACCAAATGAAGTTTTGAACAATACTCACATAATTCTTTTTTTATATTAGAACATATATTTTTATTGAAGCATAGTTGTTAAAAAATATTACATAAGTTACAAGTGTACTGTGTAGTAATTCACAATTTTGAAAGGTTATATTCCATTTATAGTTATTAGAGAATATTGGCTATATTCCCTGTGTTGTACAATATATCCTTGTAGCTTATTTTTAAATCATAGTTTGGACCTCCCACTCCCCTACCTCTATATTGCCCCTCCCCACTTCCCTCTCTCCACTGATAACCACTAGTTTGTCCTCTGTATCTGTGAAGACTCACAGAATTCTTAAACTTCATCTGACTCCCCTATGTATTCTCCTTGTTCATAGTTTACTCTCTCATACATCTCTCCCAACAGGCTATGTTTATGGCTCCATAGCTCTTCTACAGTTTCAAACTCCTTAGACATTTCTACTGTTGTCTTGTAAAGTTATCCTTTGCTCCAAGGGAATCATGCATTTGTTATGGGGACCTTCACAGCCTGCAATTGGCAAGTGATGGCAGATCCCATCTGCTGCTGACATTTGCAAACTCTAATTGTCATCACAGCATTGCTGCAGCCTCTCTAGACTACATGCATTTCTAATTCCCTCTCTTTGTCCCTCATCCCACCTCCCCATATCCCGAAGGATTGCTTTCCTCTAATAACAGTCTTGGAATTATCATCTACTATTCTCTCATGAACTGTGCAGCAATATATGACATTTTTAATTTATGAACTGAAATATCTCCAAAGACTGAATGGAACCCAGGGTGTAATCCAAGCCTCACATCTGGACAGCAGGTTAGAAAATCCCATCCCCTTCTGTTCCTCCCGCTGGTGCATGCAGCAGCCACCCCTGCCACTCTGCCAAGTGACACTCCAACTTTGCTGATCATTTGACAGTTTACTGCCAAGGCAGGAAAATCCATTCAAATCTTTCAGAAGGTCTGAGCATCCATGTAGGATTTTGGAACAGCAAGGCTGTTATACGAACTCACCTTTCTTTAAGGTGATTGACAGTCCGGAAAATTGAGTTGCCTCCACAACTCATTCATAATCTACCCCACGTCTTTTGGTACAGTCAGATAAAGTTGTCAGCACATTTTAATTCATAAGTGATCGTCTCAAATAGTTTGTTGGAGGCTATATAAAGCACTTTTCATCCAAAGATCTCAAGGAATTGCTCAGAGGATATGAAATATATCCTAATATTAGCATTCAGGTTGGATATCACCTCTTCACTTACAGAGAACATAAAATAAATTGAGGAGAATTTTAGGTTCATTTCACAGCCATGATTCATATGATTAATGATGGGAAATTGATCATACCAGAAATGACAAATGTGAAATCCCCTTCAATGCTATTCTGAGACAATCTCTAAGTGCTGATAAAAATAAATAAACTATAACAACAGGTAAGACGTTTTTGCCAGTCCCAGCTCTTAAAATTCAATGAGATTACAAAGAAAACTGTGCAAGATTGGGATTCATATAATAATGAGTAATTCTGGAATTCTTAAGGAAGTACCCATTTGCTGTAAGTTAAATAGTTTTATAATCCATTCTGATAATATTTTCTACCAATATTTTATCCATTAATTGTTGGTAGTATATGAAGGCAATAATGAGAAGCATGTTTTACCAGATTCCTAAGAACTTAAAAGTAACAGAAATTAGGCTGCAATAAAGCTAGTAAATTAAAATATTAGGTGGGAAAGAGCCTCAAGACTCTGGGCCCCCCTGATAGTAATTAAAACATTATAAAAATGGATCACCAGAGAATTTGCAAACACCTAATACTCATTCCAAATGGAGTGAATGAAATCTCAGAGTGAAAGGACTAGAATGTGAGTCTAAGTTAGTCAGCAGTTAACAACCCATTTGCCTATAATTTGTCTGGAGGAAAATTGAGAATAAAATCACACGGAGAGTTTGGAGCATAGAAATGGAAAGAGGAAGAAATGAGGATTTGCAGTGTTTATCCAGCACTATCCTGAGAGAAGAAACACTGAATCCAGGACAAACAAACTAACCCTAGAGAGATAAAATAGTGGAGCTCTTAAGAATGTTGGCTTTGGACTCCAACCTATAAAATTTGCCAGCCCTGTAACCTTAGGAGTTACTTAAACTCTGGTTCCTCCATTTTCTAATCTCCTTACTGGGGAGGACACTTCCTAGGAGGTTACCTCACGGGGTTGCTGGGAGGATCTATGAGTTAATATAAGTTAAGGTATTTATAATGTGCCTGACAAGGTGATGAATAAATACCGTCATATGTTACTATAACTCCATCGCGGCTCGGGGATGATTCAATAGGCCTTACCATCTGCTGGCCGAAATCTCCAAGATTACCCGCCTCTCTTTGCTTTAATTCCATGCTTTCCAAACAAACTTTAAATTATTAATTTGGTCTCTGAGGGATCCTGATGCAACAAAGAAAGTGCCCTGGATGAGGTTATGAATATTCCTCCTCATCATCCCCTGCTCTGCTGTGATTTGATAAATCGGCAGTCTGCTTTGTGTATTTTAGTCTCTTATGAAATGACTGGCATGAGGCCAGCCTTTCTTGGCTCCAAGGCTCTGACAAAGCCAGGTCCTGGGCCATACAAAAATGCATCAATGTAATGCCACCATGTGGGGTCTCTTAGAACTTTACATCTTCATACCTTGTCCTGAAGGCAATTCAAACTGCCAAGCTTCCTCTTTTCCTACCTGCAGTGTTAATTAGCATATCTATGCTCGGGAATGGATATAATATTGCTTATCCATTACTGTGACTTCAGTTATAATTTAAGTCTGATGAGATTGAACCCAGAAATTCAGCTTTTTTAAAATCCAAACGGATGCTTTACATCTTTTGCTTAAAAACAAGATACAATTGATCTATCATGCTTAAAATAGTCACTTAGAGCTGCTTTTACCAATTAACGTTAAACTTTAAAAATTAATCCTGATTAGGCATATTGAATACAGTAGGAAAATTCAGATAAAAATGTGATAAAAATCTTTAAAGATAACATATGCTTAAGACATTATCCTCAATAATCTCTTCTGCTTTTCTTTATTTAAGTATTTTCACAATAGTATTCCTTAGAGAGTCCAGCAAATACAAGTAAAATGTTATTTCTTTTATCAAAAGAATAAATCTTTCTAAAATGTATTATACTTTCTTCCCCAGCTTAGGTAAAGAAAAGAACGTCTGCTGAACATAATTTAATTTTTCTTGATGGATCAAGGATTGTCATCACGAACGTTAATTATGGTGCTATGCTGTGCACTATGGGATTTTGATATATGGAGTTGATTATTCCGCCTCTGAATTTTTCCCAACAGCTGAGCTATTGTATTTTTTTCTTTCTCTTTCCAGCTTCATGTCTGCTATTTGTGTCGTCTTTTTATCTTCTGACCTTTTATGTTTAATTTTCTTTTTTAGCTTTACATAGGGAAAGGAAAATAGTTTAGAGTCAAAATATAAACCCCAACTTACTTCTGAACCAAACCGATCAGAAAAACTATAGATAAATGAACAATCAAATATCACTTTTACTATTGATATCACTAACATTCATGAAAGTGATTTAAGTTCTGAAAACCACAGAATTCTTGAATTCAAACCCCAAAATATGACAGGCCTACCCACGAATACCAGGCTGTGTTCCAGGTGCTGGCTCTGTAAAAGGTATAGCACGGAGGCACAGACCAGAATTCTGCTCCTGTAAGCAGCTAATTCCCAAAAGAAAAGAAAGGAAGAGGCTGAAATCCTGCTTCCGAATTAACCAGTAACTTCTAGAGGAGTGAGGAGTATAGGGAGGCCAAGAACACACCACCATGCATGGATAACCTTATATATGGATCAACTAACAACAGGAAAGGAAAATCTACCCTAAAAGAGCCAGGCAGATGAAGACTGGTGTCTCGCCTCCACTACAACCTGTGAAGATGACCTTAGACAAATTACCAAACCTCACTAATCCTCAAGTTCCTTGTCTTTAAATGAAAAGATAAAGACGGCGCCCACTTCAACAAGTTGTTGCAAGGGTTTAATGAAATAATACACAGCAGGGTAAAGGCCCTCCATAACTGCAGCTGCTTTCACTACCACTTCCCTTCCTCCCCCACCTCTTCTCACCTGGTCCTTGGCTTCTGCACCAGGCAGACAGCATAAGCAACCTCTGCATCTTTCTGTTCATCAGTGATTTATTGGTTGCTTCAGTTATCCTAGCTCTGGCTCTTCTTGGCTGTGTTCCTCATGCCGTGACCTTAGAAGCTTTTTAGCCTTATGTTATTTGGAGGCTGTTCAGGTGTTTACTGTTATTGGGTAGCTGGTAGCAGAATTTCTTAGACATTACTTTCTACACATAACAATAAACACTGAGTCACTGAGTTTACAAAAGTATAAAACACAATCCCTACTTTTCCAGGAGCTTGAAACCTAATTTAAAAACAACTATTATGACTGTTTCAACCCCAAAATGTTTGTAGTGGACACTTAGGAGAGCCAAACTAACTGAACAAAAGCAGCAACAGAAGTTTGTTGTCCTGCCTCTAGAACGGCAGGGTGTGAGAGAGAGTCCAAGGCCAGTCCTGGAGCTCCGAGAGTGTGGGGCAACGTCAAGTACAAAACCACTAGTGGAAGTCCTCATTCCCGGAGCAAAAATGGATAGGGAAACAATACCAGTATTTCAGGATGACTGCATTTCTCAACATCAGATGGATCATTAGGTTTGAAATCTGGTAACTTAAAGAAAGTTCATAGACTCTAGAAGCTGGGCAGCAGTCTTCTAGGAAGAGGCCTGCATGATACAGGTGAAAAGGTCAGGTTCTCCACCTCGGGGTCTGAGATTCAGAGACAGGTTCCCGGCTTCAGGAAACTATTAACAGGCGCAATTTGGGCAAAAATGGTCACTTGAACACACCAACCACACCAATAGTGAGTAAGGTCTGTAATGATGGTCCAATTTCAGGGTGATCCCGGGAGCAATCGATCACCTGCATGTTGGTTAGCTGACTATTTATTTCCTAGGCAAACCTGAGTTAAGAAAAAGATGCTATTCACATATCTGTATTTCATTTGTGAATTAATGCATTCATTCATTCACATTAAAACTCTATTGAGCACCCACTTAGCAAGAAGAATGCTTCTTACTCACTCCTGGTTCTCAGGAGGATAGATTTTCCCAAAGCACATTCCTAGCTTCCCTCTGGTCCTTTAGACACTCCATCCCTGGGAGGGAGAGTGACACCTGATTAATTAATTTGCGGAGAATAAATGGCCATATTTGGCTCAGTTTTGCCTATTTTTCTTTTGAGAATGAGATTAGCAGGACCATATATTTCTCACACTACACTATAACCTACAATTTAGCCTCTATTAGTAATAAAGTTTTCTTCTTTTACTTACTCTGATTAATTTCTCAACTTGGTCAGAATTGTTGAAAGGAACAGATATATTAAATGTGTGATAAATAAACTGCTGGACACTGAATATGTGGTTTGTCAACTCTATGGTCCTGCAATGGAGTTTATAATCCAAAATGAGTTTGAGCTGCATCTGAAAAGTCTGAAATATGAACTAGTGAAAAGATTTGCATTCCATAAAAGAGGAGGATGTGAGCCAAAAGCAATGTTGTCTCCTTTAATTTGGCGGGGCAGATGGGAATTGATCAATAAGATTTACTGGGGAAGCAAGGGAACCCTTCTTTCCATCTTGTGTTCTCCTTTCTTAAAAGAAGTAGATCAGGAGATTAGAAGAACCTCTGTTTCCATCCATGTAACTTTGTACCCGTTCTTTTTTACTGTGGATATTCTCAACAATGGCCACTGCATCAAATTTGAACCTCAGTGGTAAAGGAGATATCCTAGTTCTCTAGGACCTCATCCACTCCGTGGCTCTGCATGGAGCAACTCAAATTGTCCATAATATCTTGAGACTCTTTTCTATAAATAGAATTTTTTTATATATAGAGAACGCTACTAAATGGTTTGCTAATGGCCTTAGGTATTTACAAATTCTCTATGTTTAGAAAATGTTTCCCCTTGAGACTAAGCAGACACCATCCTGGCTTTTCTTGTTATGCTTTGTCTTATTTAGGCAGACCATGATCATGGCTTTTTTTCAGTCTGTTCCAACTCAGGAGCCCCACAGGCTTCCAACTCCAAGATAAGTTACACAGTTTTCTCTGGGTCTGACTCAAGTTAGATCAACCAAACAGAGAGACCACTTCATCCCTAGGGAGCTGACACCATGAAAGGCTTCACCACTCTGATGAGAACAGCTCCCTCTACAACCCCAATCACCAAAACACCATAGCATAATACAATAAGTACAATACTCTATCAAGAGTTATAAGCATATAGTAACAGAAGGGCCATTTCCCTGCAAGGTGTGTTACTTAAGGATTGAGCTGAGCCTGACATATGCTAAGTACTGAGTAAAGATTTTTAAATAAATAAATGACTGAATACATGCATGATTGAGCCAACTATGCTAACAATTATTTTGACTCTTTACTTTATTGCTTCCTATTACTAAGTTAGCAGGAATTCTAGTAAAACTTTTCTAGTTCAGAGGGAAATGTAATTAGTTTCATACCATGCATTAGAATTAAAGCCATATTTCTTCTCTTCTTTCTTTTGGGTATTTAGTTCTTTCAAAAAAAATGTGGTGATCTATCTCAGTTATAGCATCTTGAATATAGGAAAGTTTTAGGGTGTGTTAAAGTGCTGGTTCATTTCATTCATGGTTCCTCAAAGCAATAAAGAGACATCTTAAAAGCATTCCTGAGTTAGGTCCTGTCTATTATAATTCAGAAAACTTTATTAAACTACTTCTACAATGCATTGTCCAGAAGTTCTAAAATCCCTAGTTCTCCTCATCTTATGAAGGAAGGACAATATAGGGAATGCTTCTGGGAAAAAGGTTTGCTACTTCTAGGTTGTGAGTGTGGTTCTATGCCTGAGAACCAGTGCTATGAATTTAAAAATGAAGAAATGATCTGCATATATGAACATTAACTCAGTGAAGGTAAATGAAGGCAACTTCTGCCCAAAGTCTCCCAGGAGAAAGCAAAAGTCAGCATCTAAATGAGAAGAGTAAAGCTATTTCTACATTTACACTCTTATTTCTACTATTTTAGGGGGACACCTGATTTACAGTGCCGTGTCCTTGTGGAAAATGACAATTACTTATTTAATTGAAATCCTCAAGGGCAAATATAGCAATCGTCTCCATTAGGGTGTTATACTGGCGTAGGAAACCTCTTTTCCCTTACATTGATTTATTCTCTTTTATAAATTTTCATATTAACTAATCAAAAGCTGTAGGTTCAAGAATTCAGAATCATGACACTGCTTTCTGTTGTCTGTCAGGCACCAGCAACTTTACTGGGTAGTCACTTGACCTCCATAACCTGCTTCCTCCTAGTGACTAGGTTGCACTGGATGCCACAGTTACTTCCAGCTCTAAAGTTCTCAAAACCAAAAAAATATTCTCAGTCTATCCTTAGTTCTTTCATTCCTCAACTTCAACCTACATTTAAAAAAAAAAAAAACTTTGCAGCTCTCTAAGCTCCTCTAAATACATTACGTTACTTGTCCCTCACCACAACTCTGGTACAGATTATCTCTGCAGGTAACGGACAGAGCCTAGAAGATTGGCCAGGCATTGGGTTAACATGGAGGATCCGAGAACTAGTCACTGAAGTTCCTCACCTAGCCAGGTGTTTGCAGTCTGGGGTGAGCTTACGATTCTGCCGAAATGGCAGAGACACAGTCTAGCTTAGCAAGGCAGAGCTCACCCTCTTTGACTGGGAAGTTCCTTTAAAATGATCTCCTCCAACCATCTGACACTGTAGGTGAAAATCCAGAGGTCTAGACTCTTTCTCATAAACACAGTTAGAAGCATTATCTGTTTTCAATCTGAGTCTTCTTCCTCAATCAGCTTTGCCCTCCGAGAATGAATAATTTCCTCTAGAGGCCAGGGAAATAGCTGGAGTAAATTCCCCTGAATCCCTGTGTAAATGGTGTATAGTTTATCTGGTTGTCAGGTCTTTTCTTTAAAGGTCACTCTCCTGTGGTAAGAAACTTTCTGGCGTTCTTGTTAGAAATAAACTGAGTTGTCTGGGGAATGAAGGAAATGTGATTGTGCGTGGATGCTTTTTCTGTGGAGTTTTTCTCAGCTTTTGATATCTTACAACTTGTACATACAAACTGATCACAAAACTTAAAAATATGAAAAGTATGAGAAAATAGATATAACCTTTGACAAATTCTAGGTAATATTTTATGTATCAATATTTTATTGTATAGAATATGCTTGTCCTATGGATAACTTTGTAGTTTCTTACCTAACAAAGGTCACTTCCAATGTTGTTTTTAACGCAAATACCAAGAATTTTATCCTTGCTCTCATCTTTCTTGTATTCCTCACAGAGAGCAAATGACCTTTTTGTGCAGAAAGAACCTGAACAGGAGGTGACTGACCTAAGAGAACAAGCCCCAGGCCACTGGGAATGGGCAGGTAACAATACCTGAAACTTATCGAGCACTTACTTCACGCCAAGCACCTGTTCTAAGTGCTTTCATGTATTCATTCATTCACCTTCACAGCAGCCTCTGAGCGAGGTACCACTTCCATCATGGAAAGAGCATACATAGGATGTTGGAGGGCACACCACAGTGGACAAAGACAAGGGACAAGCTCCAGATGAGATAGTGAGAAGGTGGCAGAAAGCAAGGCAGAAAAGAGGCAAATGCGTTCCCCATGGGTTCCCGTCCGCCTCGTGTACCTACAAAGGACACGACAGAGTATCTAACACACGGTAAATGCCAATAAAATTGAGCCGAATGAAAAACAGGGTAATGACAGAGGTCCGGTTATGAAACATTGGTCAGAAAAACTACGTTACACATGACTTTCAAGGTCATCTGGAAGTCATCCACTACACCCCTGTTCTCTGTTGTCCCACCTATGCTTAAACATTTCTAGAAACTGAAAAAAGAAATGTGCACAAGCACCTACCATGTATTCATACTAGTCTAGTTGCTTTCAAACGCTGCCCCCATAACACCCTCATGAGGTGGCTATTATTGTTCTTATTTAAACATCCTTACATGTGCGGCTAGTATGGACACAAAGACTAAACGGAGCTACTTTTTCCAGCTGAAATTCTTTAGGGCTTGACGCTGAGCAGGGCTGAGAGAAGCTGAGACTGACACACTTTCTGTGTAAGTGTGACAGACGTGACAGAATGCGGCCCCAGGTTGCCTTTGGGTTTGCAGATACAACTGATATTTACAGCACCCCTTGCTGTCTGCCACTTAGGTTATGTCTAGACAGAAAAATATGCCTGAAGAACAGTCAATCCAAAACTTAACATTTTGAGAACAGAATTGAATCAACTGCAATCAGATGGATACATAATGTTTAAATCAGTCTTAAAATGATCCTCCCCTACAACAACAACAAGAATCATTCTGAAAAAGGTCAATTCTATTGCACTTTGTGGTGAAGGTCTGAAATATCTGTCCCTTAAAATCTCTGGTCCAAAGAATAATTTATAGTCATGGTCACTAGGAACACCTGCCTCTTCCTTTGCTTCCACATGATTCAGAACTGTTACACTATGGTAATATATAATCCACAACTGCAAAATGCTGCCCCATGATTTTTAGGAAACTCTCCAAACCACGTCCTCTTCAGCCCTCCAGTCCGTCATGAACGCTACATCCAGTCACTTAATAGCAGGGAGAAACATACCCTTTCTTTAGTCTTAAATCTACTCTCTTAATATGAAGTGGATTTTTTTTAAATGCTCTCTTTACAACCATAGCCCTGACTAACTCCCTGGGTTTGTATTAATAATGCCTTTCTTTGAGCATGTGATAACCTGCTCTGATCCTTGGAGCTGTCCCTGCTTCAAGAGAGTTCCTATTGTTCTTGTTAATTCTTGATTGTTTCCAAAATCTAGTTCTTTAGAAGTTTCAGGTTTATTCAAAATTTTTTGTCCTGAAGTTGCTCTGACTCTTCACTCATTAATTTCACTACTAGGATTCCATTCTAAGGAAGGCATCTCTGAGGAGCACAGAGATTCAGCTACAAATATATTTGCCACGGGATTATTAAAAGAATGGAAATGACCTAAATGTTCAGTTATAGACTTTGGCTAAATAAACTATGGTATATCCACATTCTAGAATCTATACAACCTTTAAGAATAATACGAAAAAATGTGCAATAACATGAATTTTATTCACAGTATACTGGTAAGTAAAATAAATCCAGTAACAAAACAGTATGTATGATATCCTTTTGTTTTTAAAAATCATATATATTTTAGATACTTTATCTAACCTATTTCATACACATATATATAAATTACATCTCATATAAAATATGGAATAATACTTCCATTCTCGCTTCATAAAATTTTCATGATAAAATCTGTACGTGCCTTTAAATTTAAAACGTAAAGTAATATTATTTTTAAATAATGAGTAAAAACTTACTGAAAAAGATGATTTTATACCTGTATCACTCAAAAATAACAAAATGGCAAGGCTAATCTGCATATTCTTCATCAACTATTAAAATGAACAGGAATTTCCCAGCTTTAATAGAGTCCTCTTGGGGGAGGGTATAGCTCAGTGGGAGAGCACATGCTTAGCATGCACAAAGACCTGGGTTCAATACCCAGTACCTCCAAATAAATAAATAAATACTTAATTATGTCTACTCCCCCCAAAAAATAAAAATAAAGTAAAAAAAAAATTTAATAGTGTCCTATTGGGTTGATACAAATAAAATCTGCATCAGTAAAATATCCTCTAATACAATATACATGGGAAGAGTGTTTATTACACTTCTCACAGCAATAATAATACTGTGGATCATTTATCCTCCTTTTTGGAAACTCTGAAAACCTTTTCTCCTCATTGTCCCCTCCGTCTCTGTTGCTGCTCAGTGGCAGACCAGGAAATTTAATGTCTTCTCTGCTCAGCAAGAAACAGTAGAAATGGAAGCTGGTTTAAGCCCCTGACTCCTATGGCCATGTGCTCTCTAGCCCTTCTAACTCCTAAGACACTGCCCCTAAATTTAGCAGGGTGTGACAGAGGGATAGAATTCAGCATAACATGTTCATTAAAATAAGTATTTACACACTGACTAGGTAAGCATGATATGTAGTTCCCCAGCTCTGAGGCATGATATATATGTATATTCACCTACAGCCTCAGCTTTATGAACTGTATTCCTTGGAGATACCAGCAGCTCTAATACCTAGGTACACAGTCAATAATTACTTTCATCTTTCTCCTTTTATTTACTCTTTAAGAGATTCATTAAGATGAAGAATGACAGCCTTGCTTTGCTAAGCCATTTTGATTACTTTCCTAATTCATTTATCATGACCTTTGGAACTATTAGTCTGGCTTTCGCCTTCCAGTCATCCAGATTCTTATTTTATTAAAACTCAGTTCTGCATCCTCAGTGGTTCTTTTCAAATGGGCCTTTCGGCCTACACACTGTTTAACAGAAGTGACATATGGTAGAATTTTTCTTTTATAAAGACACACAAGTGTGTAATATACATGGTCACTGAAAGTCACTATATATGTTTAAAACTGGATCACTCATAGACTTTGTTTACGGCTATTCATTTTGTAGCCTTGAACCCCTCCACAAAAAGGAGTGAAAAAAGGAAAGAAGGAAAGGTGAGCAGCAGCTACTGTGGGAGCACATACCACGAACACACACTGCACCAGGGGCCAGGCTGTGTCATTTCATCCTCACAGAAACCCTGAGAAGGAGGCAATATTCCACCTAATCTGGAGATAAAGAAGTTGTGGCTCAAGAAGAATAAGTGCCTTGCTCAAGGTCACAGAGTAAGGTCACACGGTGAAGTCACACAATAAATACTGGGATTGAACGACGACGCCAGAGGCTGGTGTCTTAGTCTGTTGACCTTTTCCTTCTCCTTTCTCAGTCCTAAGTACTAAAAAGATATGTGCCACATATATGTCACCTGCAGGACATGCAGGTAAAAGTCCACATCCCTGTTCTCTCTTCCTTTAGCTCTTCCTCAGAGGAGATCTGTCAGGCATCTCTTAATCTTTTTCACAGAATACCAATCTTTGAGAGATTAAATGTGCATAAAACTCTATCTTGTGGCTATCTTAAAGTGAAATTCCAAAAGACTGCAAAAGACACCGTTAAGGAATGAGAAAACAAGCCACAGACTGGGAGAAAATATCTGCAGAAGACAATTTGATAAAGGACTGTGATACAAAATATACAAACAACTCTTAAAACTTAACAATTTTTAAGAACTCAATTGAAAAACAAACAAAAGATCTGAAAACACACCTTGCCGTAAGAACTATATATATACACACACACACACATATATATTGCAAATAAGCATTTTTTAAAGATGTTCCACATCATATATCATTAGGGAATTGCAAATTAAAACAATGAGATACCACTGCACACCTATTAGAACTGCCAAATTCCAAAACACTGGTAACATCAAATACTGGTGAGGATATGGAGCAACAAGAACCTTCATTCATTGCTGGTGGGAATGGAAAATGGTAAGGCAATTTTTGAAGACATTTTGGCAGGTATTTTTGCAAAACTAAACATACTCTTACCACATGATTCAGCAACTGTGCTCGTTGTATTTACCCATGAAACTTGAAATCTTAAATCTACTCAAAGACCTAAACAGGGATATTTATAGCAGCATTATTTATAACTGCCAAAACCTGGAAGCAACCAAGATGTCCTTCGGTAAGTGAATAGATTAATACACCCAGACACTGGGATATTATTAAGCACTAAAAAGAAATGAGATGTCAAGCCAAGGGAAGACACAGAAGAACCTTAACCGCATATTACTAAGTGAAAGAAGCCAATATGAAAGGCTACATACTGTATGATTCCAACCATACGACATTCTTGAAAAGGCAAAACTGTGAAGAAGAAATAACGGACTTGAAATACACTTTAGACAAAATGGACCTAACAGACATACACAAGACATTCCATCCAAAGGCAACAGTATACAAGTGCACAAGAAACATTCTCTGGGGCAGATCATATGTTAGGCAACAAAACAAGTCTTAAAACAAATTTAAGAATATTGATGTCATATCAAGTATCTATTCCAACCACAACAGCATTAAATTAGAAATCAATAAAGGAGGACAGTTGGAAAATTCACAAATTTGAGAAATTTAAACAATACGTCACAAAAAACCAAACAGTCAAAGAAGAAATCAAAAAGAAAATAAAAAAATATATTTTGAGGCAGATAAAAATGAAACACAGCATACCAAAATTCATGGGAGGCAGTAAAAGCAACTCTAAGAGAAAAGTTTACAGCAATAAATGCTACATTAACGGAAAAAATAACAAATATACAACCTGACTCTACATCTCAAGAAATGAGAAAAAGAAGAACAAACTAAGCCCGCTGTACATTTTGCAAAATCCATGGAATTTACAACACCCAGAGTGAACCCTATATAAACTATGAACTTTGGGTAATAATGACATGTCAAAGTAGGTTTGTAGACTGTAACAAATGTACCACTCTGATGTGGAATGTTTATAGTGGGGGAGGCTTATATGTGTGGGGGCATCAGTAATATGAGAACTCTCTGTACTTTCTGCTCAATTTTGAAGTCAACCTAAAACTCCTCTAAAAAATAAAGTCTATAAAAATAGGCTGTTCACATACTGTTTCTGAAGAGAACAACAGTACATATGGAAAAAATATAATTAGGCACCACGCACAAAATTAATTCTACCTAAATAGTTAAATATGAAAAAGGAAACTTTAAAACTTTTAGAAGAAAATATTCAAGAACATCTTTATGATCCTCAAGTAAAGAAGGATTTATTTGACATGATAAAAACACAAATATTAAAGGAAGAGATTTAGAACTGTAACTGTGTTAGAAGAAAAAAATTCAACAAAATAAAATATGCCATAAGCATACTGAAAATTCAAGAAAGAGTGGAAAGAAGCTATCTGTGAAGTTCACAAAACAAACACCATTTGATGACAAAAACTTTCAACAAAAACGAGAAATAGAAGGGAATTTCCTCAACCTATGCCTTTTCGTAGATAAAAGGCATCTATGATGCTAACAGCATACTTAATAGTGATAGACTGGATGCTTTCCCCCTCATACCAGGAACAAGACAAGGATGTCTGGTCTTAAGACTTCTTTTCAATTTTGTACTGGAGGTTCTAGCCAAGGCAATTAGGCAAGAGAAAGGCTGGCTTCTCAGAGTTGGAAATGCATCAATGTAAGCTTCAAAGAACATTCAGTATAAGTTGTTGGCTCCCTGAGAAAACAATCACCTTAGAGCTAAAATTCTTCTCCATAACACAGATTTCCCTAATTAAATCCATCCCATCATGATCACTCACCTACTCTGCATGCTGTCATCAATTCTTACATCTGTTCAACAAATATTGATCTGTACTATAACTTAGGGTTTTTTTCCCCAAGTTGTTTTCTTTCTTCCATTGTATTCCTTTTCACCAGAAGTAATCACCTACTTTTTTCCACAGGCACACAGTTGAATAAATGAATTAAAATTTTATTATCTTGGCTGCCCATTTTGTACATTCTTGCCTTCACAGAAAACCTTCCTAGATTTACACAGTGTCATTTTCTCTAAAAGTAAAAGGTAAACACTCTCTCCATCACTCAAGCATTCCTTTTCTCCCATAAACAGCAGCGTCTCAGAATCCACACTCAGCCAGAAGTGTGTAAGGGAAATACCATCTAATGATTTCTGCATTAGTGATTATACTTCATTTAGTTTCCAATAAAAATGATGTTATGCTTAGTATTGAGCCTGTCATTCAAAAATACTCATTGAATGGATGCTATATGTAGAATTCTATATTAAACCCACTTAAGAAGTACACACAGTAAAAGAATATAATATAAACTGGGAAATGAAGGACTCCGTAGACCAAAAGGTAGCCAATCTGGGATGTAGTCACAGAACTGTGATGTGATTTGGACCAAGTCATATCATCTCTGTGACTTTCAATTCCCTTTTCCAAGAAGGATTGTCTATCTCAGGTGGCAAGAAGTTTCATCTCAAGTGTCAAATCCGTTTGTTTGGTAACGGTGCCTTGAGTACTGAGAAAAAATATGAGGCTCAGTATAGGCCCAGTGAAAAGAGTGTTATGATCAATTTAGTTCATGCTGTCCATCAAGGTCCTAAGTGAGAGAAGTTTTGGAAAAAGCATATTAGCAGTTTGCCATCTCTAAATGATTTAAAGGTAAAGACTCCTGAATATTTTCAATAAAACATGATCTGATTCATCATGCTCTGCATTCTAATGTAATCCTGTTATCAGTGGTAAAATAATGAGGATTTACTTTCCTATACTTTAACTTGTCATTAATTCTTTCTTTTACAGTGTATAACACTTTCTGTAAATGACTAAGAACATACTGCATATTATTTTTAAAATACTTTCAGTGTTCAACTTTAAAAGTATCAGTTGAATTTAATTATCGAGGTGAACACAAAATTAGGACAAAGGTTGTCAGAATTGTTGAATGAAAATTTATATCCCAGTGGATATAAATGCTCATTGTCTGAATTCAAAATATGATTTTATATCTTATCTTGAAACATTAAATTTCCCTGTTTTTTTCCCGAAAATCTTATTTTAGATTCATTTTTACAGACCACAATTTGCTATTAATATCAATGGTAAGTATTTTATGCCTAGTTTTTTAATGTGATATATATATACACATATCCCACAAAAAATACATATGTATATTCTTATGTACTTAAAAGCTTTGATTTGAATGCTAACCAAATGATTTTTTGTTAATCAGTCTGCAAACTGTAAATAATTTAGGTAGAATTTTATAGCTTAAAGACATGATTATTTAGTTTCTACTTTAATATTTGAGACATTTATCAATGCTTTGCCAAACGTGATCCATCTGGGATTGTAAGCCAGCTGAACTCTGGTATGTTGCTTTCTTAGAGCAATATTAATGGTGTTCAGGTTCCACTGGTTGAGTAAGACATCAGTAATTTCTCATTTTCCCAAGTAAAACCATATTTATTCTTTTAAAAATGTATTCCATTCTTTTTCCAGAAATCTAAACATTATAATGTTGTAGTACTGGTCTTTTTTCCCTCGAGTGGACCTTTTAAAAATGGTATCAAAAGTTTTCCATTTCTAAAGGGGAAAGGATATCTAAGTACAGTTTTGCCAATGGTGTGTTAGTTATTTACTGACATAAACAGAAGAAATGCATTTAAAATGATTCTTGTTTATTTTACATGAAGACTCAGTAGGTACACTTGTCTGGCAAAGTGGGGGATTCTGGCATAACAAAAAGTTTTCATTTTTGTTTACAGTTCCCCAGTTGTCCTTCCCTTTTCATTTCCTTGGTTCGTCCACCAGTGGTTTATAAACATATAATTTACATGTCAATCATCGCAACTCTGGTAAAGATGACTATGAGTAGAGATTGCATTTTGCTCACCTCATTAAAAAAAAAAAGTCATAACTCAGAAATAAACTTCTTGCAATCCCACTGATAAGCCTAAGAATTTAATAGGACTATTCAGATTTATTTCCATATTGGTGCAAATTACTTGATTAAAAATTTACAATAAAGAATATCAGAAATATGTATAATGACTCTAACCCAAAATGAAAACAGAAACTTCCTGCTGTCAAAGTATAAAAGAAAACAGCTTTTACTGTATAATCTTTTGCTCAAGGAGCTTGAGATTTCATTTTGCAACCCTTTAGTTCTCCACTTGGGACTAATTTCACAACAGCATAACAGACAAATAAGATGATTTATTAATGTGGTCATTTATCCTGTGTTTTTACAGAATCAGTTTCTATTTCCAAGATGCTCAGCATTTGTGTCAAGAGATAGTCAGAAGATGTTATCAGTCAACAAACAGACAATGTCTACAACATGGATTGAGCAACCAGGGAATCACCAAGGCAGGCAGGAATTAACACTTTATAAATAACTAAATTACTTACAGCAAAGCACTACATTTAAAAATCAAAAGATATATTTTAATGAATTCATGTAATTATTTTTAATCATAAAAATTTTAACTTCTTTTTAAAATTATCAAGTACAAGTTAAGCACCGAATACAAAGCCATGGTGACTAAACCTTAGTAATTCATCCAGTACAGAGTTGGAACAAGACAGAGTCCCTGACTTTAAGAATCTCACAGCCTACTGGAGTAGGCAGATGGTAAGGTAATTATTTCAGTATTTGCTAGGATAGCGGAGGGTATGTAAGTCAAATTAGGAGCCCCCAGATTCCTTTCAAGGCAGGTGATATTGAGCTAGAATTTGATGGGGGAGGAGGCATTAATTAGAAAAACAGGTGGTAGGAAGACATTCCGAACAGAGGGAAAAGCATGTGGCAAGTCATGACAGCACGACAGAGCATGACAATCTTGACACTATATCTCATACATGTAAAGATGAGGCAAGAGCAGGAACTAGGAGCCAGATAATAAAGACGCTTATATGCTATACTGAGTAGACACTTTATCTTTAAAATGATGAAATGTTTTTGGACCACTGCAAAGGGGAGTGTCATCTTCAGGCTTGTATTTTAGCACTGTGCTGGCTGGTTTGAGTGACGGGGAAGGGAAGGCATCAGAGAAGAGAGAAAGAGGTATTAGAAAGCTATTGTGATAAACTCAGTGAGAAGTAAATAGTCTTAACTGAAGACCATGGCAGAAGAATATAGTCAGATTCAAGAGAGAACAAGGAGGTGGAATCCACAACACCGGCAGATGTGGAGGTGAGCAAGAGGAAGCAACCTGGGATAAACAGCAGACTTCTGGAGTAGGTGGCTGAATGGATGATAATGGTTCTGGTCAACAGGATAGGAAATACAGGAGGAAAATGGGATTGGGGTTAGCAGATGACCCTCAATTTTATATACACTGAACTAAAGATGCCAGACAGTTATCCAGCATGAGATATTAAGTAGGCATTTTAAGATAAAGCTATAAGATTGAAGAGACTACCCAGCTGGAAACAGATTTGTAGTTGTCTGAAAGCAAAGAACAATCTGTTTGATTTACCTCTGCGAACCCAGAGCTTTGAATAGTGCATGGCAAAAATAATGATTCTCAGTTAAAAAAAAAAAAAGTCATTCACATATTTGTGATTGTTGATATATATGGTTGAAAAGCATTGGTTTTAAGTCAAAACTGTTGCTAACTGAGACATTTGATAAAGGTGATTTACAATGTTGGAGATTTTATTTTTCATTCGTAAACAGGAAAATAGTAAGTTCTTCATCAGGCTGTGGTACAACTTAATAAACAGCACATTTGAAAACACTCTGTAAATCCATAAAGTGCTATAAAGAGGTAAGGTGGTAACATAACATTTTTAAACTGAAATTCAAAATATCACCATTTATTCTTCAATAAAAAGACTCCCAAACATCAGTTCTAATTTACATTATAAAGTGTGGGGCTAACATCTAGACCACTAAATGAACTGGAAACAGCGCCCTTTGCCATTAGGTCCTGTCCAGGACCTAATGTTGTCCATGGCTCACTGCATTTCCAATACTTCTTTGGTATCAGGATGCTCACCAAGCACTTCAAATTCAGCACAACCGAAGTGAACGTATTAGCCTCACCCCAAAATCTGGCTTCTCCCTCACTCTCACCTGCATGTTCCAGTCCCCAGGTCTTTCCCCTCGACTTCCCTCTCTTCACTTCTCTCCATACCCAGTTGCAGCAGCTGCCAGAGCCTTGCTCACCCCTTACTTAGACTAACCCCGTCGCTTCCCTCTCAAATCTCACAGCCTCCGCCCCAGACCTCTCAAACCATTCTCACAGCCACCACAGGTAGCTTTCTCAAACATAATTTCTAATCATTTTGCACCCTTCCTAAAGAACTCTGAAAGACCCCTACCACTTGTGAGGTGATATCTAAAAGCTTAGCATATTAGGTCCGATCCGCCCCATCCTTTCCAGCTCTCGCTACCTCTTTCTGTAGCACCTCACCCTGTGCTACAGTGACCATGAAACACATTGCCTTACTCAACCATGAAGCAATAATCTTCATGGCTTTTCTCTTTCTTCTACTTGGAGCTATCTAAGTTATGTTCCTCTCTTGAAATTCTACTGACCTACCAAGGGCCAAGTCAAACACTTCTGCTCCGCAAGTCCTTGCTGTCTCCTGCAGTTTGTGCTGATGTGTTCACTCCTGTGCTGCTGTCATACTTTGTTTGTATGTATCTTAGAGCCCTTGCCATAGAGAGCCCATCAAACCACAGTTACATGTCTGTTCTCTCATTGGATCTATAAACTTCTCTGGCAGAAACCGTATCCACACTACCCATTTTTTTTTTTGACAGAAACCGAACTCATACTGACTTTTCCCTCAGTGCTTCCCCGAGCAAAATTATAGACCAAAGAAGAAAGGAGCATGATGCATTCTCTGAGTGATTAGGAAGCTTGCTACTGTAAATGGTGATGTTTTAATGAGTCCATCTGTGCCAATTCATTCGTAATAGGACACAGGCACACTTGGAAAAGTTCTCTTTTATAGGGTCCCTGTTGTTACAAACTATAAGATAATTAGTGAAAAGTCAAGTCAGATTGTCTGGCTGGGCTGGGTTGGGTTAGATGGGCTGGACTGGGCTAGATTTTAATCACATCTAAGTGACCGTATTTTCTGCTTCTGATTTCTCTATGGGAAAAAAAAAATAATATTCGTAAGCCAAAATTCACAAGATAGATTTTTTAACAATTAGTTGAAGTACTGGTTGAAAGAAAACTACATGAACCATCCCATTCCCCAGCACTTCCCAACACACACACATAACTACACACCGACATTCCTCCAATTTTAAATCTCAGGCTCTAAAAGGGAAACAAAATGAACGATACGTGAAACCTGGCCTTTAGGAGCCTGCACATCAAGACACAAATATTCACAATGAAAAGCACAGTAAAGTAAATGTTAATTTGTAACAACAAAAGTGGAAGTTTACTGTACTCATTTGGAGGTATCAGAAATGTTTTCATGGCAACTGTGGCACTTGAGAAAATTTTAAGGATATCAACAGAGACTGGAAGAGAATATTCCAGACATAGGGGAAAGCATGTGCAGAGACGATGAAAGAATGCTCGGTATACTCAGAAAAGTGTAGGGACTCCACTTTGGCTGGGACATAAATGGGTAGGAAGTGAGCTGTATTCTAAACATGAATGGTCAGAGCCACTCAGTGGTGAACAACGAATTCCCAGTGACCACAAGATCTACATCTAGACTGGGAGCCCCTCCTGGGCTCCATTAGCGCTTTGCCGGTTTACTTATTTGCCTGCAGTGAACTGCAAGCCCCTTGAGCATTGATTGTCTTTGCCATTTTATCCCCAGGCTCAGCCCAGCACCTGGCACATAGTAGGAACTCAATACATGTTTGTTAAAGAGATTCAGTATTTCTTTTTACTAAAAAGTCAGACTTTCAGATTGAGTTTTTAAAGAAAGCCCAATTATAGCAGCTTACAAAAGAACGGACATGTAGGAGTGACACAATTATGAAATGGAGAACTCAAGACGAAAGCATTAAACAAAGCAGAGGATCACTCTGTTTGACTAAATGACGCCCTGCTATCCTCCTCCATCCAGTCTGGATTAGGTTTCTCCACAAGCCCCTCAGTTCTCACCCAACCCTCTCTAGCTGCATGGTCCTGTCTCCGGTGTGTTTACCCACTACTCTGTGAGTTCCTTGAGAGGAGTGGCTACATTTTATTTATATTTTTATTTCCAGCTCTTGATAAATGCTGAATGAATAAGACACAATCACAAATCTTTTGCATTAAATAACATGACATCAAAATATATAAAGTAAAAGCTGTTATAAATAAAAGTGGAAATGACAGTCATGCAATCATGAGATATTCTAACACACCACTATCAATCTATGACAAGTCAATTTAATAAAAAATAAATAAGGGCATAGAAGGATTGAACTATATAACAAGGTTACATTAATGTATGCTGAACTTTGTAACCCCAGAAATGGAAAATGCTTCCATAAATCAAACGTTTATAAAAATGAATCATGACTGGGCCACACAGAAAACTTCAAATTATCCCACACAGCACAAATGATAGAAAAAGTTCCTGAAGAAAATACAAAAACAAAAAGAATGAAAAGAGAGAAATAGAAAAAATTTTTAAATATCCAACCACCTGGAATATAAATCACATTGTCCTAAATGATTAAAATGCTGAACTAGAAGGAACACTTAAGGGTAAAAGCAAAGGAAATCACATAAAAGCAAGTGGATAAATACGAGCAAATAAAAATTTTAACTTACACAAATCAAAAAACAAAATTAAAAAGCAAGCAATAAGCTCTTTAAAACTATTTGTCAGAAACATAAAAAATTAATATCCTTAAAGAGCTCTTACAAATTGGTGAGAAAAACACTAACACTACCATTTTAATGGTAAATGATATTAATATACAATTCAATAAAATTAATTGAAAGGGGCTATTAAACATATAAGTAGTTTAACCTCACCAGGAAAGAATTTCAATTTAAAACAAAATTTCACTTTTGCCTATCAAACTAGGAAAAATTTTCAATTTCTGTCTTTCTTTTTTTCATTATTCTGCTTTGTAAATGCTTGTTCTCAGTGTTATATAAGGTATAGTGAAAGACCTACTCTAAGCACTGTGTTTCAAGTGGTTGTCAGTTTGTTCAATGTTTCTAAGAAAGCAACTTAGAACTCTTCAATGATGGTCTCACAAAGGTTGACATTATAGACAGTCCCTGACTTAAGATGGTTCAACTTACGGTTTTTGACTTGATAACAGTTTGAAAGTGATATACACACAGTAGCAATCATACTTCGAATTTTGCATTCTGATCTTTCCCAGCCTAGTGATATGCAGTACAAGCCTCTCTCGTGATGCTGGATGGTGGCAGTGAGCCCGGCTCCCGGGTGGCCGCGTGACCACGGGAGTGAACGACTCCTGTGCTTGCAACCATTCTGCACCCAGAAAGCCATTCTCTTTCTCACTTTCAGTACACTGCTCAATAAATTACATGAGATACTCAACTCTTCAGTGTAAAATAGGTTTATTGTCAGATGATACAGGCTAACATAAGTGTTCTGAGCACGTTTAAGACAGGCTAGGCTAAGCTATGATGTTTGGTAGGTTAAGTGTATTAAGAGTATTTTTGACTTATGATATTTTCAACTTACAATGGGCTTATAGGGACATAAACCCATCATAAGTCGAGGAAGATCTGTATTGAAGTAACAATTCCCTTTCCGGAGATCCAGTTCGAGTCAATAATCCCAAGTGCTTCCTCAGATTTAGGCATTAAAGTATTATTTCATGGAATCACTTACAATAGAGAAGAATAAGAATCCCTTAAATGTCTAGCAATAGAGAAATGGTAAACTATAGTGCATATGTAATGAAATATTATGAAGCCAACACAATTATGTTTATAAACATAATTGATCATTTCAGTCAGGTTGCTATATAACAAACCATCCCAAAACTTAATGCCTTAAAACAACAGTTTATATCTCTCACAGTTCTATGGGTTAAAATTGGCTGGGACCCTGGGATAGCTGGGAGGGCCAACGTGGCCTCCCTTGCAACCCTATCCCTTGCTTCTTCTCCAGGTGGCCTGCTCCGTAGAGTTCCTTGCACTTCCTCAGAGAGCAGGGACTGGAGTCCAAGGAGAAATGTTCCAACCATCAAAAGTGGAAGCTATATATCTCTAAGGCCTAGCCTCAGAAGTTATACAGAGTCTCTTCTACTGCATTTTATTGGTCAAACAAGTCCAGAGCCAGTCCCGAATTCAAGGGAAGGGAAACAGACTGCATCTCCCAGAGGCTGGAGCAGCAGAGAATGTGCGACCATTTTAATCCACCCTAGTAATATGCCATTAAGTGAACAAAAAAGGATTAAAAAACATATATATACCAATACAAACTCAACTCTGATATTTAATATTCATACATATTTATACATTTTCTGTGAATAATAAATCATATTGTACATAGATTTACATTTTACATATGAATAAAAAGCTGAAGGGCAAAGTACTAGAAGGATTATCTTTGGCTCGTGGAAGGGGTGGAATCATGTTATTCTTAAAGTTCTGGTTTTTCCAAAGTTATGGGAATGTACTACCTTTTCAACTGAAACATAAATGTAATTCAAAAGATATTTTATTCCCATATAGAAACATTTAAAGCAATTTCCTACAAAAGGATAGAAAGCACTAAAGGAAATTGAATCAGAAGTGGAAGAAAACCAACATTAAATTGAAAAGTAAAAAAAAGGCAGGGGCTATGTAATTCTTTTTTTTTTTTGACTGTACAGAATATTGAGACATTTGAATCATCAAACATTTCATAGCAGGTTTATGACCATACTGAACAAATGTGTAACTAGGTTTCATCTTTCATTATATTTATATGACGCATTGAATATTTTTCTGCCTCCAAAGAGCAAAAGTGAAGCAAACTTTCCTTGTTTTCTATATGTGGATCTAAGCTAAGATAGAATAGATGCAGCCTTGAGGCAGAGATTAATAACATTTGAAAAATTTAATGGATATATTATAACAAAACTAAAAATAAAAGACGTGTTAAAAAAATTTTAGTTTCACTGTTGTTTCTCCTGACTTTGTGAGTTTGTAAAGTAAAATAGGGGGTGGTATTTTTTATAAAGTCACTGTACTATTTTAATACAGCATCATAAATTAATGTTGCACGATTCTGATGGCAGCAACTTTAGATGATACAGAAACACTAAGGAAGGGAAAAAACATGCATTTTTCTTACACAAACCTTCAGATAGATATTATTTTCAAGGATCCAGAGCTGCTATTTAATAGCTCGACTAGCCTCTCAAGAATTATCAGGAAAGCCCAGCTTTCATCTTTGCATCCTGACTGCCAGAAGGTCTGGAAATACTCTTGGCTCATACCGAAAATCGTATGGTTGAGAAAAGGACTCTCTCTCCCTCCAGAAAGCAACAAAGGAATCCATGGTGAAACAATTCGAAAGATGGAGAAATAAACTGACTACATTTCAATTAAAAATATATATAGAGAGAAAAAGAATGGAGAAATATTAGGAAAGCATATGCAAAAGGGGGAATGCATGTGTGCTGTCTACAGATGTGTATCTGTTGAACTCCAGAGTATCACCCCCTCCCAGTTCAAGAATGACTCCTGCTGATGTACATATGGCAGATGAAGCCTCTCTTTCCTTGCAACCTACGGTTTTTAACTCTAGGCATGGAGCGCCCCCACCTTCACCCTAGAGTTGAATTCTCAGCAGTCTCTCTCAGAACACTTTCACAGGCTATGGTACTAACCAGTAATGATACACACCACGTAGAAAATACTTGTGACATGGGAAATTATTCTGAAATCATGAAATGTAAAGCTCTTTCTCCGGGTCATCCTTCCAGCAAATAAGATCAATCAGATAGCAAGTGCTCCTTTGGGTCTAAGTAAATACACAGAATATGTAAAATATATTTCTATAAAAGTGAAAGCAATCCTACTAAGGCTGTGACAATACATATTTTAGACTCAGTTAAGCTGTTTCAAATGGTTACATAATTTCTGTAGACTAAGAGGAACTTCAGACTCCTTAAGCACTAATGAGATCTCAAGTGATTATTCCAAAATACCCCTAATCCTTCCCCACTGTTTCGTCACTGGCTGATGCACAGTTCTTTCACCTTCATGAAACTTCAAAGTTTTTTTTAAATAATTATTTTAGTTGTCCATGGATTCTGAATGCTTTGTACTAGGAGATAAAACAGCAGCTTAATTTGGTTTTGTTTGTTTGACTTAAGGATTTATTTTAGACTTTTGAGATATTTTTTGTTTTCATGCCCTGATCAATCTCACTCAAGTTGCAATTTCTGTCAACTTACTACATCTCTGTAGGAAGAACTCAGTGTGCATTGGATGGCATTTTGTTTAATGATTGGGTCCTGCTATGTATGCCTAAAAGTAAAACTGATCATTAAAACTTTATGACACATTCAAATACATTCAATTTAACTAGTCTTCTAGGTTCTGTACGGCACCACAATTTTTTTTAGTCTTATTCCACATTTCTGACCTCTTCTACTTTTTTCCCATATAACCTCTATTTTAAAAAACAGAGAATAAAGGGCATCAAGATCCACTGAAGCAACAGGATAAGAACAAACCAAAAAGCAATGTCTTTGTCCTATGACAAGGAACCTGGGTCTGTCAGAGGATAAGCCTGAGTATCAAAAAGAAGCCTCGGGAAATTTAACCTCAGGATACTCAGCTAAGTATTAGGTCTTTCTCAGTCTCTCTCTCCTTCTTCTCTCTTCCTCTTTCTTTTGTCCAAAATGCACAAGTAATCTTCCTTGCCCAAAGTCTCCAACGCAGCCAACCAAAAACTTCAACTAAGAAGAACACCCCATTCCCACACCCAAGGAATAAATATAGTTCCTGTTTTCAACGCTTGATGTGGGAGCTTTCTTTTCACATATTTCTTAATAGCTAGAGCTTTTGTTGTAGGACAGCCTTTATTATTTTCCATTATTGCAGATACTAAATTAAGAACATTCTCAAAATGAGCTCATTTTAGTGTTACAGATAGTGAGAGCAATAAAGTATTCCCACTTCCTATAATAATCCCACTGTCTGCCATATGATTTTTATACTTCTTTGTGTGGGTTTTCTTTTTTTATACAAGCCATCTTATTGCCACAGAAGGCACAATTCCTTTCTTTGGACAGCAAAATATAAAGTCACATTTAGGAGGTAGCATTTCTGGCTGTTCTTCCTCACTGAGGTGTAAAGCTCTGCTTTTGCATTTGATTAATAGCATCACATGAACTTTAAGCAAGTGTCTCTCCCACCCTGAAGTGCTATGGTGTTACAAGATTAGGAATGGAAATAGGCATTTTTTTAAATGTCACCTTCACGATTTATCTTGGTTTCTTAGTAAGCTATACCAAAGTTCAAACTGTTAGTCAAAATTACCACATAAAAAGTTATGTATTATCATTGTAAACTTGCTAAATAAAGTGTCTTTTCCTAGAGGAACTCACAGGAGTTCGAAAACATTACAGTTAATCTTTTAATCTCCCAAGTCCCCTTTGCAGTAGAGGTTATATTTACACTTTGAAGAATTTTATTCCTGGCTGTCAAATATATATACATATTTATTTATTTCTATTTCAATGCTTTCCTATTGAACAGGGAGGGTTTCATGATATTTAATCCCATCATGACCCAAGATAAGATTTCTTCTCATTACTTTCATGCTGAAGGGTTTTATGACACGTACTTCACCAAGTCAGAGGATGATGTATCCTGCTATAAGACCTTTATCTCCAAAAAATTAAAAATTAAAAAATAAAGAAGTCTGGCAAAGTTTAAGTCATTTGCTGTTTTGGTCTGTATTTGTTTTTATCAGTTACATTCAATTTTAGCTCTAGCTCATTTGGAACAGAACGGTTTTAACTTAACACTTTCAGGGGGTAGTATGAAATCATGAAAAAGCAGCTGCCCATGCTCTTTTTCCTTAACATTTTATAATATGTTACAATTTAAAAGCCATCTTAATATCAAACAATTCGAATCTCCAAGCAATCCTTTGTTAAGCAGGGCACAAACTGTCCTATCTTTCTATAAATGAGAAAAACAAAGAGGAGGTTAAGAACTGCCCGAGGTCACATCACCAGCAACCGGCAATGTTGAGCCCAGAAACCTAAGCTCTGCCCCAGGGCTTTCGCTGCTTTATTAATGATGTATTAATAACACCAGCCATACAAGAAGCACTTATTAAATGTCTCGTAAATGATTAGTAGTGTGACTTAAATTTTTTTAAGTGTGCAGAACAAGTACACCTTTTGCCCATAAGGAGATTTCATTCTAATTCTGAGTAAGAGAACTATTAAAAGGAAGAAGTAAAGAATGATTTCAATATACGTACGCAGCATACGTTAGCAAGGGGCAAGGCTGTTACTGTCTACTTCCTTCTATATATAGCACATGTCCAAGGATGAGCATTTCTTACATAGCCTTCTTTATAATTGACAGATCTCACTTACAAAAGACGTAGTCTCTACCCCAAACTAGAAGCTAGCTATGTAATGTCACCATACTAAAAGTGTCTTAATGAACAGATGAAGTTTCCATCAGTGGTAACAATTTAAGTGAACAACTTAAACTACATACAGTTTATAATTCAGAAGTCAAAAAAAATACTTAATATAATATAACATGAGAAAGACAATTGTGAAATATATAGACCTAGATGTTTACTTTCTTTAAGAAATATTACAAAGACCATAATATCAATTTTTTTATTTTAAAAAAATAATCAGTTAAAAAGTATAAGCAATGGTGGACAATATCTAAAGTAACATCATCTTCCTTTCCTCAAACATGACAGAGATGGTCCAAGGAGGCCACTGAAAAGTTCCAGGTGGCAGCCTTGGGTGGCAGTAGCAACACTACTACTCTCTCCACCCACCTCTTTACAGAAACAAATTTTCTGAGATTCACTTACATTTTAGGCTGAGATCAGATTTCTCTGTTACATAAAGAAACAAAGAGTCAGAAAGGTGCCCTAAGATACTGCATCCCAACCAGAATGGACCTGATGGGAATTGTAAATTAATTTACCATTATTAGAAATTGCAAAGAGAGCTTCTGAATATCCACTGTAATGAGAAAGGACGAACAACAAATAGAGCAGCAGAATAAAGGCAAGTAAGAGCTCTTGTGGAAGATATTATGACTGAGAGATCTGATATTTATTTCACCTGAGGGTATCCTCCAATATTACCTTCCAAGATCAGACCTCTGTGAAAAATAAAAATCAGAGAATTATTCAGACTCACAGATAATCTCTCCTATTTTGAACATGGAGTGTTTTGGACACAACAAAACAAAGGTGCTTCAGATTTGGAGAAAGTATTCCCTCATTTCTATTTTATTCATTCCTTTCCTGAGTATCACTGACTGATTTATTGGACCTGTTACTTATCATTATTACTTTTTTCACCACCTTACCATGGAAATGAAATATACATATAGGAACCTTGGGCTGAATGTACATCAAGCTCCACTGGAACTTTGAAGTATTCCAACGTAAATCCTGACATACAGACTTGAAACTACAGACAGTTCTACGAAGCTTGACTTTCCAATTCTTTTCCCTAGAACCAGCCCTTGAGCACCCATTTCTGCTTTTCTTTTATTTATACAGACTTTGAACATTCTTTGCTACACTCAAAAGATAGAAATCAGAGAGAGAAGACAAACTATTTTGTGGATCTATATATTCAGAAAAGTGAGTATCTACTACCAAAAACCACTATTGATTCAATATTTACTTCTCAAAGATATTCAGAGATAAAAGAAACTATAGCCTTTATTATTACTAATAGGGGGAGACATCTAAAAAAAAATATATATATATATCTCCTTACTCACTTCCACTTTTCTAACAAAATATTTACTGAAATTCAATTTTAAAAGTCCACCTGTGACCATTTGTCCTACTTACACTTTCACTCTCATTTCCCCAATCTATACTCCTTTTTCTTTTTGTATGCTTTGACTTCAAAGCTTTATAAATGCAGGTACATGCTCTTATGTTGATTTTTAAATTCCTCTTGTAATATGTAGTAACATAAGATTTATTAGCTTTTTTTCTTTCCTAAAAAGTGTCATAGTTCCTCTCTTAAGAGCCATAGCTACTATTTCTCAGAGGAAAACTGGGGTTTGACAACAGAGGCATATGTTGCTTTAAGCTGAATGTGTTCGGAATATCTCTTCGGCGAGTTTGTGGATAGGATATCTCTGAATAATGCCAACACTAAGGACACATGTCCACAGCTGCATCTGCCCCAGGCATACGGCCACACCTGTCTATACTAGACACCTCCTCAGAAGAAGAATGACCCAACAGATGGCATCATTTCCTCCACATTGCTACTGAAGGGGGAGTGGTTATGGCGTGTGACAGGTGGAAACCTGATGCTCTATTTGTTGGTACTATAGCAAGGGGCCTGCTAACAATGCCCAAACCCTGCTCTGTCATTCACCACTCCTCCCTACAGCATTCTCAGAGGAGACATGTGCGAGGAACCATAGCAAAAGAAAGCCAAGTATCCCTTGATTATTAATGGAGACAAGGCAAGAGTCTCTGGTAAGTGGATGCAGTATGTGCCTTGGGGATGTGTAAATAGGACCATCTATCATTAAGTTCAAATCAAAATTGGTGAGTCTTTTCACCTTCTAGCCTTCAGAAAATCAAAGCAATAACCACAACCCTCTGCTATCTATGGAAATAGAAAGGGAAAAAAAGACAAGATAGCTGGCCTTCAAGGGGGACCCTGACTCAGCCTAGAAAGTCTGCCCTCTAGAGTAAAAGAGAAATAGATCACATGTAGTGCATGCTCTGTTTGTTGTTGTTGTTTTTTAATTTTATTTTGGGGGGAAGTAATTAGGTATTTATTTATTTATTTACTTATTTATTTATTTGGAGGTACTGGGTACATGCCAGGCACACACTCTACCCCTGAGCTGTACCCTGCCCCCTGTATGCTCTGTTAATACACAGTTAAACCCTGCCCACCTGCAAACATGGCCAAATCAATCCTACTGAGCTCTAACCAATCAAATTGACCTTCTCTTCTTTTGGGGAGAAAAATAGGATGAGAGATAAAGGAAAACATTAGTGAAGGCCTAGTTAAGGCATTCTGTCCCATGTAAGTCTATTGCAGTGGACTGAATAGTGTCCCCTCCAAATGCATGGTCTGCCCAGAACCTCAGAAGGTTGACTTAATGTAGGGTCTTTGCAGATGTAATTAAGTTAAGGTTCTCAAGATGACACCTCCCCAGATTTCAGATGGGTCCTAAATCCAATGACCGATGTCCTTATAAGAGAAAGGAGAGGGAGATTTGAGACACACAGACACAGAGGACAAACACAGAGAAGGTGATGTGAAGATGGAGGCAACAACTGGAGTGATTTACAAGCCAATGAATTCCAGAGTTTCCCAGTAATCACGAGGGGCTAAGAGAGAGGCATGAGACAGATTCTTCCTCAGAGCTTTCAGGAAGAACCAACCGTGCTGACAACTGATTTTGGACTCCTGCCTACTGAGCGGTGAGAAAGTGCAGTTCTGTTATTTTAAGCCACCCGGAGTGTGGTAATCTGTTACAGCAGCCCTAGGAAACTAACTAACTAAACTAATTATTAACGCCCTTCTATTACATCATCACAGGAAATTTGTCCAACTGGTCACCAGAGAGACTGGGCAAGAGAAGATGAATAAAGGGTATAAATCATTTACCACAGTGAAGAAACCATATTTAGAATGTGCATCCTATTGTTGGAGGAGCAATGAAATTATTGTTGGATATAAAGAACAGCAATATAATACAATGGCTTATTATAGAAACCTAGGTTTGAATTCCAGCTTCACCACTCACTTGCTGTGTGTACTTATCCTCTCTAAGCCTCAGTTTCTTCATTTGTAAAGTGAGAGTAGTAATAGAATAACAGCATGTACCTGAAGTGACTATTATGAGAATTAGATGAGATATTCTCCTAGTGCATGCCTGAAACATAAGTAAATGCTTATTACCACTTAATATCATGCTTTAACTATCAATACATCAGCAAACAAAATGAGCATAATAAAAAATTTCCCCATATTTCCTCAGAGGAATGTATAATGTTTCCCAGAGGAATGTTTCACCTGTGATGAAATGCTCTGAGGGCTATATAAACAGAGGGCCCAAGATAGGGTTAAGCTATCACAGAAAGTAATCCACTGGGAGGCTGAGTGTTATTACCGAGACCACACATCTAGCGCAGAAGGGAGCTGTATGGCATTGGGCCAGCTACTTATCTTCTTCAAGTCTCCTGCTATAATAGACCACTTGGGAGGCAGTTACCCAAACTCAGTGAGCTCCCTATTCTGAGACTTACCCTGATTCACTTAGCACTTCACCAGTATGGAATTCTGTTCTGTGTGACCGTGTTCTCTGAGCTGACTGTTCCAGGAGTAGAGACCTGACCAAAAGCCATTCATATTCTGCATCCTGGGGATTTAACCTTAGGAATCCAGAGATGTAGAGCTTGGAACAGCTGGAGCTAAGCCTCTTGGGTGACGGGCATTACAAAAAGTCCGTGAACTATATAGCTGCCAAGTCTCTAGAATTTCCCAAACTCCTTCTTTTCTTCAGTTAACAATTCCTTCAGTTTCATGACATAACCCCATAGCTTTCTAATAAATGCCTCATTTCTGTTTTAGTGTCCAAAGCTACACTTATAATCAAAAAGATACCTTCAATTGTGGACATGGGTCATCACATTCATTCTCAGAAATGTAGGGACCTGATACTGCATTATTCTGATTTTGTAAGAAATTTATGGGCCTGATACTATATTTTATCTAACTTTATAAGATACATAAGCCTCATCTCCAAAAGAAACCCTGAACTGCAAACTATAATGTAATTATGTTAAAGGTGAACAATTAGAAACTTGTTAGGCAAAGGAGGCAGAAGACAAGATACATGTATCTTCTTGTTTTTGCTGAAGTTTCCAATAAACTGTAAAAGAATCAAACTAGTAAAAGAAAAAAATAACTGTGGAATTTTTGCATTTTTAACTACTTGTTTTTAAATTAAAAAAGCCCTTATGCCCATTTGGTTTAGAAATATAAATTAATGCATGTATATTGAAATGCAATGATAAAAAATAGACTATCTCACTATTGGAATTTACGAAGTTTTTAAATAGATCAGGTTACGAAAACGACATGCTCACAATGAAATATATAAACTGTTAACAAGACAATGTAATTTTTAATTTGAGTACTATACATAAAATCAAAGATGGTTAAAAAATAAAAAATAATGACAATTCCAATGCCAAAATTTTACTGCTGAAATTTTAGACATCTGTAATAGTTTTCCTTAATGATAAATATTTAATAAATTGATTCAGTTAATGTAATAACCTTAGCAATGTTTTAACAGCACACAAGATAGAACCAAAATAAAAATATTCAAGTATTTACCTTGAAATTGTTTTATTAATCACCTTAAAAATGGTTTTGTTTTCTACTATTTAGATTTTATCTCCTAATAATTTTCTTCACTTAAACACTTTTAAAATAGGCAGATGATATAAAATCTATATAGAAATGCAAAGAAACTAGAATAGTGAAACAACTTGGAAAAAGAATAACGAAGTTGGAAAACTTACAAGTCCAAAATTAAAGATTTGCTCTAAAGCTACACTCAGCAAGACAATGTGGTATTGGTGTCAATATAGACAAATAGTTCAGTGAAACGGAATGAACTATTTCTGAAACAGAAACAGACCCACACATATGACTGTATCCGTCAGCTCGTGCTGCCGTAACAAGACAACACAGACTAGGTGGCTTAAACAACAGTCATGTGTTTTCTTACAGTTCTGGAAGCCGAAAGTCAAAAATCAAGATGCCAGCAGCACTGGTTTCTGTGAGGCCACCCTTCCTGGCTTGCAGATGGCTACCTTCCTGCTAGGTCCTCACATGGCTTTGTCCTCTGTGGTGCATCAAGAGAGAAAGAGAGGGAGAGCCCTCCTGTGTCTTGCCCTCTTCTTATAAGTCTAATTAAATTAAGACTCCACCTTCATGACCTCCTTTAACCTCAATTACTTCCTTAAAGGCTTTTTATCGAAATTCAGTTACATTGGGGGTTAGGGCCTCAACATATGAATTGGGGGGAAAAGAATTCATTCCATAACAATAATCAATTCATTTTTCATAAATTTGTAAAGGAAAGTCAGTGGAGAAGGGATAGTCTTTTCAACAAATGATGCTTGAATAATTGGATATTTACAGCCAAAAGGGTTGGAGGGGAAGAACTGGAATTCACACATTGCACCATATTACAAATATTAACTCAAAAATAGATTATGGACCTAATGAAAGACCTAGAACTATAGAACTTCCAAAGGCATGGTTAAAAAAATGAAAAGACAAGCAATAGACTGGGAGAAAATATTTGCAAATCACATATCTGATAAAAGACTTGTATCCAGAATATATAAAGAACTCTCAAAACTCAATAATAAGAAAACAAACAATGCGATCTTTTAATAGTAAAAGATACAAACAGATGCTTCATCAAAGATGATACATGGCTGTCAGGTAAGCACATGAAAAAAGGCTCAATATTTTTAGTCATTAGGGAAAGGCAAATTAAGATTACAATAGGAAACCACTACGCACCCACTAGAATAGCTAAAATTTTAAAACTGATTATAACCACCATTGGTGGGAATGAAACATTTATATAATTAATACCCAGTATCTGCTGCAGTGTCAAGTACAATCAATCAATCAATCAAAAACAATTCCTCTTAAACTGAACTGGTAAGGTAAGAGGAGAAAGTCACAACAAAGCAGAAATTGTCATCAGTGTCAAATGCTGCATGGATGTAAGATTGAATGAAGAGCAGAGCAAAAGCTCCAGTGGGTCTATTTTCTCTTTTGTGGATCACGCTTTTGGTGTCTTGTTTAAGAATTTTTGCTTGGCCCAATGTTACAAAGATTTTCTCCTGTGTTTTCACAGATGAGCATATAATCCAAGTTTGACCAATGAAAGTCAGATCTGGACCCTTTTCAGGACGAGGCATTCTCTTTTTATTTCCATTTCATTTTATTACCATTTTGATAAACTGGTAAAATGTAAGCTTATATCTGATATTGGCCATCTTTGCTACTGCATGGAGTACTCCTGCTTGAGAATGAAACAACACAGAAAAAGCAGACCCAAGAGAGGGAGAGAGGGAAATTCACGGCCAATACTAAGTCCTGCACTTTTCAGTTGCATGACCTGATACTTTTTTTTTTTACTTAAGGAAGTTTGAGTTTGTTTCTCTCATTAGTAACCAAACAGTCCTGATGAATAGAGTGACTTTTTCAGGAGCAATTACAATATAAGCAAAATGAAATTCCTAATACCTATCCACATAATTGCTGTAAGAAAAAAAATGATAATATATCTAAATTGTTAGCACCATGCCCAGCAAATATTAATCACTCAGAAATGTAAGTGTAATGCAGCCAGTAACCAGACTGCAGAGGCTGAAGAGAAAATGGAAGGTGAGGATAGAAATAGGTGTGTGCACAGTCAGAATGGCCATTATTAAAAAGTCTAGAAATAATATATGCTGGAGTAGGTGTAGAGACAAAGAAACCCTACTACACTGTTGGTGGGAATGTAAATTGGTGCAGCCACTATGGAGAACAGCACGGAGGTTCCTTAAAAGACTAAAAATAGTTACCATATGATCCAGAAATCCCACTCTTGGGCATATATCTGGAGAAAACTATAATTTGAAAAAACACATGCACCCCAATTTTCATAGCACTGTTTACAATAGGTAAGACATTAAAACAATCTAAATGTCCAACAACAGATGACCTGATAAAGAATATGTGGTGTGTGTGTATGTATATATGTATTACTCAGCCATGAAAAGGAATGAAATAATGCCATTTGCAGCAACATGGATGACCTAGAGATTATCATACTAAATGAAGGTCAGAGAGAGAAAGACAAACATCATAAGATATCACTTATATGTGGAATCTAAAAAAAATGATATATCTTATTTACAAACAAAATATAGGCTCACCGACATAGAAAACAATGGTTACCAAAGGGGAAAGGGCGGGGAAGGGATAAATTAGAAGTTTGGGATTAACAGATACATACCACTATGTATAAAATAGATAAACAACAAGGTCCTATTGTATAGCACAGGGAACTATATTTGATTTCTTTTAATAACATAAAATGGAAAAGAATCTGAAAAAAAAATACACGGATGTGTATGTATAACTGAATCACTTTGCTGTACACCTGAAACTAACAATGTAAATCAACTACATTTCAATAAAGAAACAAAATTATAAAAAATAAATAGGTGTGGGTAATTTTTCAAGTATCTCTCAAGAGAGACAGAGAAGGAAGGTAAAGTTACATAGGGAGATTTGAAATAAAGTTTTAAACAGAAGTTCTCTTCTTGTGAAATTCTATCAAGCTTGTTGACAGAAATTTGGTGTATCATGTTCACTCAGTTGCGTACTAAGTTTAATTTTGGTTATTTTCCTAGCACCTTCAGATTCTTAATTATTATTGCTCTGAGGCTTGCTGATCTTATAAAAATCTTATTAGAAACTTTAAGAGAATATATGAGAAAAGTATGACAAAATGTTTATGAACTAGACCTTGGATTGAAGATTTTAATGAAACTTCCTTTCTTTAAAATTAGTAAAATATTTTCTAGATTTTGCTGCTATTGATCTACTTTTCTCTGATGCCTGTTAAGATACAATTATCTTAGGATGTTATGTATTAACCTTTGGTACCCAAAGTGATCATATTAGAACAATATCAAGTTATCATTCTATTTTAATGAATCCAAAACTCAAGATTAGGGTTTAGATTAATAGATGCTAAATAGGATGACAAACATGCCTCTAAATTACAAGGATAGTAGCATCTTAAATCTTATTTCTTTTCTATACAATGTTAATTATCAACAAATCACGTTATTTTGTTATTCCTCCTAAAGACCCATTATTTGAATTTTAGTAATGAACTTCTGTATATACAATGTCTCAATTCAAAATACTAACCTACTAATGGTATATAGCTTGTGACACTATATCAGAAACAAAAAAATGTTGATTTGAACCAAACTAAATTAATGTTATGTGCCTCTCCAATTACCAATAAGAAAATGTCTTATTCTATCCCTATAATTTTCCAGTGAGTGGTGTTAGGGAAAGTAGGGATTGTCAAAGTATGACCCAATTAAGCAGGTCTACGATCACTGAAGTTTCACTTTCATATCACCAAGAATTATAGCAACACAGCTGAAAAATATTGCCATCCACTTTTGAACACAGTAACAGATAGTTTATTCTACTTCCTACAAACTTTTAGTAAAATTCCCTAGATTGTATTAAGGAAAACTAACATTTGTATCTCTCATTGTTTATAGAGTCCTTTTACATAAATATCTCATTTGATCTCACTCAACTCTGTGAAGTAAATAAGACCTTTCAAAGGTGTAGAAAGCTCAAGTTCAGAGACATTTATTGACACAGAGTTACTGAAAAATGAAACCAGAATTCAAACTTATCATTCAAATCAAAATTTCACCGTTTCCAGTACATGACACACATTCAGATATATGATAGATAGATAGATAGATAGATAGATAGATAGATAGATAGATAGATAGATAGATATAGATACAATTTCTTCTACCAAGAAACCAAATGAAGTTCCCTCACACAAACTTTAAAACAATAAAAATGAGAACATCCAAAGTTCCTTAGATCATAACAAGCTCCATACTGATCTGCTGCCTTTCACAGTCAAAGCTGTTCTCTCACAAACTTCTTTTAAATTTTGATCCTCTATAAGAAAATCAAAAACGTCCAAGAGCGCTAGTCAGACTCTATGGCTGCGGGCATCTTCCAGAGCACATTGACAGAGTCTCTGGGAACATGGAATGCGACTGTTTACCTCCTGCTAAGAGCCTGAAACCCACTGGGCTCCAACCTTTGCTGCAACCAGCAGGTTCCTCTACTTGGATTATTATTTTAATGAACAGAGCCAGATGGTGGTCAGTGAGTTTACCAGACAACAGGAACTTCCTTTTTCATGAAATTTGACCAAGTTTTTCATAAAAGAAACACTGCCTCTTCTTTTCTGTACCTCCCAATAAACTTATATTCTCAGTACATTCAGCCCTTAAGAAATTTCCAAAAATGTTCTTCATCCAAAAAGACTTCTCTGTGGGTATATATTCTCATGTCACTGCATATGTGTACACTTTATCTCAACTAGACTATACAAAGTTTAAACTCGAGGGGCTGAGACAAGACCAGGCTTCCCCTTTCTCTACCCCTACCAAGTTGCTCCTGCCAACTTTACACACACTCCCCTGGTACATTCCTGGGTAGTCCACAGGCACTTAAGGATCCTGGCAAATTGCACTAGTCATATCGCGGTCTGAATTAACAGAAGAGGACTTCTTTCCAAAGAATGTAAAAATCTAAACACTGCACACAGGAAATTCATTTAAAAACATATATATACACATACATATATTATGTTCAAGTAAACATTTGAATTTTCTATTGAGATTTTAAGTAAATTATTTAATTTATAGCTATGTATACCTAAGGAAACAAAGAGTATTTGTACCAGGTCTAAGATAAGCTACATGTTAGAGATAGAAGTTTGAGAGAAAAGGAGAATGAAACATAAGTAAAGATAATGAAGGACATTCCAGGCTTTGACTGAGCCCTAGGGAAGAGCATAAAGACTGGAACCCAAATAAGACTGGAGCTTATTTATAATTAACATGAACTGGGTTACACTTTACAAAGTTGATATTTTTGTAGGTCAAATGATCAAATATTGGCAATTTTATATAGTTATTTCTCATAAATATAGTCATAATCTCATCAATTATTTAATAAGCATGACTGAGCATCTACCAATGGAAGAGAATATCAGTGGAGCAATTCAACAGTTGAATTGATAAAGCCATATAACAAGGCTACCCCAACCCTAAAAAGAGTTAAGCAGTAAGTTCTCATGAAGACAGTATTTCTAAAATAAATATTGAGAAATGATATAAAGTCCTCTCCCATCGGTCATTTGTAAATTAGGTATGTCTCTAAAAGTGAAACAAGTCACTGCCCAGATTATAAGAGCTGATATATTTCTTACAGGAAAATAAGACATATAATAATGAGGTAGCAAGTGATTGGTTCAAAAAATAGCAATCCTTAGGCCATCCTTTGGATAACATAAAGTTCTCAATTAAACCTCACTAGGAATCACTCAAAATATTTCTTTTTATTAATCGAATGAGAACAAGAGATATAATTATACTTTTATTTTTATATGTCTCCTTTTTCCCACAAGGGGTATGTGTGTGTGTGTGTGTGTGTGTGTGTGTGTGTATGACTATCTCGTTATTCAGCTCTATTTTACCTGGTCCTACGCACATACACATGCATGCGTGCACATACACATGCATGCGTGCACACACACACACACACACGTGCACACACACACACACACACACACACACACATACATATAAAGACACTTCGGGACAATTTGATTCCAATTACAACTTACATTCATTGTACCATGTTTCTATAGCTGAGTAAATCAAGATATATTTTTTTTTACCCATTTTTAAATGACTGGACAATTTTTTTTTTATCGTGTGGTTCATTTTCACAAGTGTTTCACTTTTTTAACATTGACTCATAAATCATATAGCCTAATTTGGGAAAATGTTCATCTTTTGACCCACCAGCAATCAGGCTTAAATTTAATGTGTTCACACATCATTGATTTTTATTATTTAGTTTGGGTACATGGAAATTACTGTCAGCTCTTCCTCAGTAGCTTCTCATACCCCTTTATGTTTTCTGTTCATTCAATATTAAGATTTGGATAAATTTCTTCTAAAAGATGAATGGGAATAATCAAAAAAAAGAATCTGCCACCTCTCTCTGTATCATACATGTTAGGAGAAGGTTCCAATCTCTGTTTCTTTAAAAATATTTTAAGAATGTATTAATTTTATCATTTTTAATTTTAAGCATAAGATCACTATTATGGCCTGTGTATGAAATAAATTTCATGCTGTCAAAGTACATTCTAATCAAGTGACAGTTATAGAATTATTCCCCAAAGAAAATATGTTAACTGGCTGTAAAAAAAATTAAAATCTTTTTAATACTTTTAAAATAATTTTAAAATATATTACTATCTTTCAAAAAGACAATATGTAAGGGACCTCCAGCTGTAATGGTCTGAAGAAGTCTTTGAATTCTCCCCAGAAACTAGTAGTAACAATATAAAAGTGAACAAATATAAATATTTCAGTGCTCTGAAAATCAGTCAAAATGGGAACAAGCCAAACATCTATCAACTAGTGCATAAACAAAATGGAATAGTACTCAGCAATAAAAAATAGCAAACTACTGTATGTGCTGCAATACAGGTGAATCTTGAAAACATTATGCTTTCTGTGAAAGAAATGTGAAAGACCCTAAAAACTACATGTTGTATGATTCCATTTATATGATAAATTTAATGGTTTGATTTTTTTTTTTAAATAAAGAGACCAGAAACATATCAGCAGTTTCCTGGCATTAGGGTTGGGAGCAGTGATTGACTACACATGGGCACAAGGGAGCTTTCTGAGATGACAGTAGTCATCCTAAAACCAGATCTGAATCTGATTTGTACACTTACAATAACTGAATTTTATGGTATAGAAATTATACTTCAATAGAGCTGTTTTTTAAAAAAATCTTTGCCTACTAGAAAAAATCTATCAGAATAAACAAGAAAAATTGTTTCTATGAACGTGTTTAATATTATCACAAAACAACATTTAATACTTATTGAAGACCATTATCAATCAGATATCTACTTTACTAGTTTCTCTAGGCAGGATGTTGGCTATTACATAGTCTTACTCATTTTTTTTCCTTTTGTAAGAACTACACTGATTAATTGGTGTATTCAACCATTAAAATGATATATCATTTACTCTTACTGAAATAGACCACCCATTTTTGAAACTTTTACACACTGAAATGAATTACAGTTTTTAAAAGTTACAGAGTTTAACAGATGATTAAAAACAACTGAAATCTAAGAAACAGGTTTAGATATTATATATGAAAAGCTGCCTCCCCGTAGCAAATATTGCACCTTCTATTGATGGTAGTCAGAATCAAATCGATCTGATTCAAATATGTCCTTGTATCAGACAAAACGCTTGGTCCTTCTTGCCAAATGTACAGAAATGCCATTTCCTAGCAACTATAATGCAAGTTTATAATGCAAGTTTCTCACCATGATTAAATTGCCTAGTATGTGCTAGGCATCCAAGAATTATTTTTTTGCTTCCAATTTATTTCTCCTCTATAATGCAGAGGAGGGATTGCTGCAGTTCAAACAGATGACTGCAAATAGTTGTCACTTATGTAGAAAACGTAGAATGCAAACAGTTTTCCAAGCGTGTTCAAATTCTGTCACAAACCTTAGAGCCAGATGAGTACCATCCATCACAGGCAAGGAGGAACTCACCGGGATGTTAGCAATGTGGCTTTTGTTTTAATGCAAGAAAATCCACAGAAAGGTCAATATATTCCTATTATGTGTGTTCTAAACTAATCTAGGGCTATCTATCTGCATAATATGTTCTGGGGAAGATCTTACTTACTTTTGTAGAACCAAACTAAAATGGAGTCATTTACGTCAGGGATCAAATGGAGATGGTCAGCGCAGGTGCATAAAGGAAACTTAAACTGACTTTACAGAAATTTACAACTCTCCTCAGAAATCAGCAAAGGACACCAGCCAATTCCCAAAAGCCAAGTACGTTCACATTATCCCTGGACTTCCTTGCTCCCCTGACTCTGCCACCTTGATCCAAATAGGAAAGAAGACCGCTAGGTAACCAATCAGCTGAAAACCCAAATAATCTGTGAGCCACTCAGAACTCACTGCTCCCGTAGTCTTAAGTTTCCCAGCTTACAGGTCAAAAGCCTTGCAATAAACTCATCTCTCTACTTTATTTTATTCAGTATGCAGAGTTTGGTTTTTGACATTTCACATCCTTGACAGTCTGAGATACCTGTAATCTGTGCTTCATTCACATTATCACAAAGGAAGTTATTTCATAGAATAGAAATATAAAAGGGAAAGAGATAGGACTAAAATCTGGCTTTCACTGGGTTCTTTGGGCGAAATCCTTTGTCTCTGACTAGAACCTCAAAATGACTGAGAAAGCGCCTTCACTTCATGGGAGAGAGTACTCAGCTCCTACAAGATAATTCACGTAATTCATCTTATCATCGAATTTACTCTGAAGATCAAAAATGAAATGTATATGATGGTCATAAACAAGTGTCCCTAGTCATCATCATTATATTTCCATTGTCCCCCTAAAACATCTTGGGCAAATGATAATGAAACTTGGGATTATGTCTTTTACCCAATTAGTGAGTACCAGCATGAAGCAGAATGTCATCCCAATGACACTAGGAGAAAAGTGCACCCGTTAAACACCACCACTTTGCTGCTTTAGTTTCTACTGCCACTAATTTATTCTATCATCCCTTCTGTCTGAACTTAACAGATAATCACTCTCAACTCAAGTAGCAGTGTTAGTCATTTTAGGATGCTGTGATTTGGGATTTGCTACCAGAACATAACCTAGACAACCTAAACTGATACACTCTCTCTGTAAAGAGACTTTTCTTTTTAATTTCTTTCTTTCTTTCTTTCTTTCTTTCTTTTTTTTTTTTTTTTTTTTGCTAGTTAACCTAGTCCAAGGAGGTTGCATATAGTAAACTGTGAACATCTGCCAGGTCTGTCACATCTTCCAAATGAACCCCGGTGATCAAGGAAGCATTAAATGTCAAAGTTAAATCATCCTCACTTCAACACCAACATTATTATCTCCAACTCAGACAGTGAAAGATTAGATTACTTCTTAAATATCCCCAAAAGCTCAAGGAAGCATGTCAGATTTGGAAACATTCTAATTTCCTGAAGAGCAGCCTACATCTATGCTGCTTTGTATGCCTTTGCCCTGATGCACAGTCCAGTAATGACTCACACTGTTCCACTGTCCTCCTCCTCGGTCCTAAACTTCTCTTCAATCAGTGAAAGCCCTTTCAGAAAGTTTTTAGCCTTTTTTCCCCAATATTATTTGAAAGAAAACTCTCAAAGAAATGGGAGTACATTTTTTGGGTTTTGTGAGGGCGGCTTTGGACATCATACAACAAAAATTATTCATCATTCTTACACACGCTTCCTCAATTTAGTATAGAATCCATTGTAATCCAAAGTCCTAAACATGGAGTCAGAGACTGAAAAAAAAATAAAAGAATACAACAACAAAGAATTATTTTCTCATGTGTACTCATACAGACAAATTTGTTCAATATGGAATAGGTATTTCTTCACGGTTTTGCCATTGTGTGATTTAAAGAGCTTTGTGCATTAATAATAAGAAAAAAATCTGTTTTCAATTTACTTTATAATCAAAACTCTCTTTCTACTTTTTTCAAACCTACCTAAACTCAGCAAGCGAAAGACTTTATACTCTGAAGCTGAATGAAACCCATCTCATTGAAGGTCACATTTAGAACTTTGAACCTCCAATTGTTCAATGTTTCTTTGACTATGAAAATACTGTGATCAGATGAATGACATGAATTATCACATGAATGACAATCATTATTCTACTTGGAAAATTACATAAATTTCTGTGCATTGGCAGCGAAGGTCAACAGCTTCTTCGCACAATCCAAGAACAAAAACAAAACCCCAACATTTCAGTATTCTACAGAGAAAGAAAATTTTAAAGACTTCCTGTAATGCGTTTTTAAGTTTAGAAAACTGTATGCTTATACACTGTAAAAACTCAATGAATTTGAAATAGCCAGGTCTTTCTTTAAAATAATTCATCACATTTCTTGGAGGATTTTATATCATATTAAAGCATTACTTCCTATTTTTTATAAAATCTAGGAAAATCTTTCTAGTTCCAATTGGAAACTATTCTTCATTCTGCTATTATTCAATTAAAAATAAATGATGACTTACAAAGTTGTGTTTGCTTTTATTTATATAAAATCAACAACAATCTCAAGTAAGTTTTTTTCTTTTTAAAGATTATATTTGATTTCACATCGTTTTTCTTCTCAGATACTAATATTTATACTTATCCCATTTTTATATTGCATTTTACACTTTTCCTGCAGTTTAGGAATCTATAATCATTATTATTATTAGACGTTGGGTTTTTTAAAAACTGCTTCAAATTACAACCAGCATTCAACACATTAATTTCTCAGATTCCTTTTTAGCCTTTCTTAACCAAGAACAATTAAGTTAAAAGTGAAAGTGAAATGATCCTCCTTTATTAATGTCATTTGTGATAATCAGTTAACATTCAATTTGAATTTCACAAATAATCTTATAGTCCACATATCTTGCATTTTTCAGTAAAGATTCAGGTTCAGCATGTAGTTTTCTATACTGAAGTAAACTAAAAAGAAGTAGCAAATTCACTAGAACCCTGATTATTGGACATTAGTCACAACAAAACAGAAACTCCCCATATAGTCAGGACTTCCTTATTCAGTCTTTCCATGTTTTCACATGCCTGCCTATTTTTAATACTGCCTCGTGATTAATTACAACAGCCCAATACAGAATGGGTCTTACAGACCCATTTGCATAAGGTCATACAGAACCAGAGAAGTCTTAAGAAGACAGTGTGTTTCATGGTTATAGGGATTCTTGTATGGTATCAAATATTGCCAAGTAACATTACTGTGTTAAAGCCACAACAACAAAAAATATCAGTAAAAGGCATTAATATATAGCAGAAATCTAAATCTAAGGTTTACTCATCTGTATGTGGGGGAAGGGTGTCCATGTGTGTGCCTGATGTCTGTATGGTGCCTGTGTGTGCATGCGCGGTGTTCGTGTGAGTGTGTGTGATGTCTAAAGTGTATGTGTATGTGTACATCATACTGTGTGTGCACAGTGTCTGTGTGTGTGTCTGCGTGCGTGTGTGATGTCTGTGTGTGGTGTCCACGTGTCTGTATGTATTTCTGTATCTGTGTGGAGGAGAGACATGCAGAAGGACAAAGAAACAGAAATTAGAGAGAAAAGAAAAGAAGATGGATGGTAGAAAGTCAAAGATCATGTTCTTTCTTTCAGAGCTGATTCTCTCTCATGGGATCAGAAAGCTTTTGACGCTGGAAGGTGTAGGAAAATAAGCATCTTACAAGCAGCCATGCCACCTAAGGAAGTGTTCTGATAATGAAGAAAGCTCGGGAACCCAATCCACGGCAGCTTTCATGTCCCCGCGAAGTCTGAATGGTCACAGGTTATTGACAGTGGTTTGATTTTTTTTTATTTAATTTTGTGGTGACGTGTATATGAGAAGGTACAGATGACAGAATTACTGGGTTTTTGAAAGCTTGAACCCCTGCTGAATACAAACCAAAAGGAATTCTGTCAGTCCCCGTTGCAGGTTTCTGTGACTGAAAAAAAAATCAGCAGCAGAGGCATACTTTTCAGGAGACGGAAAGCAGGTTTGCTGCTGAATTGCCTTGATCAACTTTTACATTAATATTTTATGTGACAGGAAAGTGTCCTCTCCTTCCCACCCCTATCTAAGGATTTATTAACAGCTCTTCCTCAAGAGACCAACTGGAAGCACGGCCCGAAGGTATAGGAATTTTCCCTGGCTGTTATCTATCAGAGCTTTCTTTTACAGCAGTAGCTATAAACGGGTAGATGTGGAGCAAAATCAATTCAATTCAGACTTTTTCCCCCCTAACCTACATATCCCTGTAAGAAAAAATAGCCTATGTTTCAGTAAATCCGAAGCTAGAAAATGTCCTATTGTTTCATCAGCCTCCAATTAACAAATCCAAATAGAGAAGGGAAAAAAAAATGAATTTCACCAACACTTAGCCCTGTACTGTCCCAGGGACCGGCCCTAAAGGACCTCCTGAGGGGACCATGAGTTTCTGTCTTTGGGCTGAAGTGTGCCACTGTGACTCAAGTGTCAGGAAGTTTCCACTCCGTGGAGCACACGTCTGCACTCCCATCACCAGCAGGCAGCAGGGTGGCCTGTCACTCTTCTCAAACCCGCAGGTCTGAATCTTCTTTCTCAAAGCCCTGACTGCCTGATCAATGATTAATTACTTAGGTCTACTTGCTATTTCCTTACAGAGACAAGATACAAAAAGGGGAAAATACAAAGAGGGAAAGCTGCAGAATTCAAAAATTCATTTTGTTTCCTCAACCTTCAAAGTTATGACCACCAAGAACAAGGTTGTGTTGGGGAAATACAGCAAAGAAAATTTTATTGGAAATGAGAGTGGGCAGGGGAAAAGAGTAGGAGGTTAAGTCTAAAATAAAATATATCTATATCCATCTTTTCAAATACATCTATAAAGGATTACAAAACCCAGAAAAGAAGTGAACACCAAGACCCCCTTACTGTTTAATATTTAATGTTTGTTTAGCACCCTTTATAAGCTCAATGCTATCATGCATCGTCATAACATATGGATTAAATTATATTATATTCATACCCAATTATAGCGGAAAATAGAAAACATGATTGTGAATTTTTTTAAGCTGCTAGAAAATAGACTACACAAACATGTCTGTCAACTCCATTTGACTTTTCTCACTATAACATAGAGACTTTACCAGACGTGAGCTGAAGAAAAGGCCACCTAATGTGACAAAGTCAGTTCTGAGGCAATAAAATGGGAATCTTCCAGAAGAGACTTTCCTGAGGTCAGAAAGGAAACAAAGTGATGGAGTAAAAATGGATGTGGGGCATGAGAAGGGCTGTGTCCCAGGCTTCTGTTGAGCCCCTGGGACGTGCCCCGCCAAGTGTGGGTCCTTGGCTTCGCGCAGGAAAGAATCCAAGAGCGAGCCACAGTTGAGTAAAGGTAGATTTATTTAGAGAGATACATTGAAAGGCAAGAGAAAGGCCATGAGGTGTGGGGGTTGGGTGCTCAGATTAGAGTAAAAGTAGGTACACACTCCATAGAAGGAGAGAAAGAGAGAGAGGCAGCCAAGAGGCACCGAGGCACCGTGTTGCCAGTTTTTATGGGCTCAGTGGCTTCATATGCTAGTAAGTGGAAGGACCAGTCTAACTAGTCTGGGGAAGGGGCTGGGATTCCCAGGAAGCTGGCCATTTCCCACTCTTTGACCTTTTGTGGCTAGCCTTGGGACTGCCATGGCACCTGCAGGCATGTTATTCATCATGCTAACATATTACAATAAGCATCTAATGAAGCGCAAGGTCTACTAGAAGTTAAATCTGCCATCATCTTGAGCCTCAAGGCCTACTGGGGGTTGAATCTTTCACCATTTTGATGTTAATTGCTGTAGCATTCCTTGAATGGCTGTGCCCTGCCCACTTCCTGTCTCAAAAGGACCAGCTAGAATATAACAAAGACGATGGGAAGATGCAGAATTAGAAAACAGAACAAAAAGGGAGTAGATCACTAAGAAGAAAAGGGGAAAGAAAGCTGAAATTGATGAAGAAATAAGAAAGTAATAATGTGTGGAAATGATTTTTATTAAAAAGGAGAAAAGGAAAGGTAGGATGTTACAGGAAAAGTTGAAAAGAAACTAAAATGTAATCAAGCTAAATTTTACGTGGAAAGAGGGTTGTGATTGTTTTTACAGTTTATTTTTCCTAATTACAATATCAGATGCCTCTTGAAAAAATTTAGAAAGTGCATCCAAGTTAACAGAAGAAAAAATAATATTCATAATTCCACAATCCAAAGCCAAATGTTATGAATATGCTAATGCATTTCCTTCTATATTTTATATGCATTTTCCATATCTGTGAAACCATCACATTTAAATGTGAATTCTACTTTTATTCCTTAACATATTTTTAGAAATGCTATGCAAATGTTTTTAATTGTAACATACTATGTATTATATAGATAACCTCAGTTTTACTATCTTTTTTCTGTTTTGGGGTATTTATATCGTTTCCAGATTTTCAGCACTATAAATTATACTGCAAAAAGCAATTATGGGCGGGGGAGGGTATAGCTCAGTGGCAGAGCACATGCTTAGCATGCACAAGGTCCTGGGTTCAGTCCCCAGGACCTTCATTAAAATAGATAAATAAATAAACTTAATTACCTCCCCCTGCCAAAAAAAAAAAAAATGAAAAAGCAATTTGCATCAGTTTTTTTATCTATATTTGGATTTTTTCTTTTTTATTGTGGTAAGAACAATCAACATGAGTATCACTCTCTTAAATTTTTAAGTGCATACTACAGTATTGTTAACTATAGACGCAATGTTGTACAGCAGATCTACAGAATTATTCGTATTGTATGACTGAAACTTGACACCTTTTGAAGAGCAACTCCGCATTTCCTCCTCCCCTCAATCCCTGGCAATGACCATTCTGCTCTGTTTCTGTGAGTTTGAATATTTCAGATATCTGATGTAAGTGGTATCGGGCAGTGCTTGTTCTTCTGTGACTGGCTTATTCCACTTAGCAAAATGTCCTCCAGGTTCATCTATTTTGTCATTTGGCAAGATTTCCTAAATTTTAAGGCTGAATAATAAATACTCCACTGTATGTATATACCACATTTTCTTTATCTATTCATCTATCAATGGACATTTAAGTTTTTTCCCGTATCTTGGCTCATGTGGATAATGCTGCAATGAATGTACGCTTGCATATATCTCTTCAAGATACTGGTTTCAATTCTTTGGGATAAATACGTAGAAGTAAGATTGATGGAGCATATGGTAGTTCTATTTTTAATTTTTTGAGAAACTTCTATACTGTTTTCCATAGTGACTACACCAATTTACATTCCCACCAACAGTGTACAAGGATTCCAATTTCTTCACAGCCTTGCAAATATGTATTATCTTTGGCTTTTTTGATACTATGGCCACCCTACCAACTGTGAAGTGATATCTCATCACGGTTTTGATTTGCATTTCCCTGATGATTAATGATGAGCATCTTTTCACATAACTGTTGGCCACTTGTATGTCTTCTTCAAAGAAATACCTATTCAAGCCCTTTGACTATTTTTTAATCAGGTTATTTGTTGGTGGGTTTATTTTTTTTACTTATAGGAGTTCCTTATATTTTCTGGAGTTCCTTATATATTAACCCCTTATCATATACGTGATTTGTAAATATTTCCTCCCATTCTAGGTTGCTTTCTCATTCTATTGACTGTTTCCTTTGCTGTGTACATTTTTCAGTTTGATGTAATCCCACTTGTCTACTTTTGCTTTTGTTGCTTCTGCTTTTGGTGTCAGGGTTATTTTTTCAGGCTGGATTTCCTTAAGCCGTATTACTGTTTCAAAGGCCTTCTTTGTTAAAACTCTTGTTGCATATTACTAAGTTGCTTAAGTTTCTAGTTTATACTACCAGAGGCAATAACAAATCCTTATTCTAGCACCAATTATCACTTTTGAATGTAATAAATATATAACTTTCATTCTTATTTCACTTTACATTTCCCTACTAGAGAGTATAAACATTTTCTCAACAGTAGTACTTTATCATCCAGTCTCTTCCAGTACTTTGGAAATGGTCCTTTTCTTTACCACTATATTTTAACAGATTTGTTGTTTTTTATTGATGTCTATTGGTTTTTGTATATAGGAAAGGTATTAGCTCATTGTCATATATACATACATATAAGCTCATTGTTTTATAAAGTTTTTATCTGCTTTTTATTTTAGGGTTTTAATTTTTTTTACATAAGAGGTTTTCTTTTTTAGATAAAAACCTATTAAATTTTCTGTGTAATTTCTTCTTTCAACTTAAGCCTGGAAAATCCTTAAACATACAGATATCAGCTATTTTGGTACATATTCTTCTAACTTTTTATAGTCTGATAGTTTCAATTTAACTCACCAGGACATCTAAATTTCTTTTAAAAATTACAAGAATCTAAATTAGATTTATAAACTTTTCTAGCCAATTTTCCTTAATTGGTTATTGAAAACTTATAAATTTTATATTTATTCATGATGTCTACTTAATCATCTATTAAGTTTATATATTAGAGTCTGCTTCTGGCCTTACCTTTTCCATTAGTTTTTGTCTATTTTTGTATAAGAAACAAACTTTTAGGTCCTATTATTTAATAATATATCCTATTACATGGCAATTAGGGTAATTATACATAATTCTTCTTTTTAAAGACTGCACATCTTGCTAGCTTATTCTTCCATACAAACTTCAGAAAAACAGTGTCCTGCTCAAAAAAAATCAATCTTAATGCACTTAACTATAACTGTATTAAATCCATATGTGAAATTAGAAAAAACTAATATTTTGTAATGTTCATCCTTTCTATAGTCATCAATTCTTTCCAAACTTATGTATAGATTTAATTCTGTTTTAATCAAATCTGACTAAGTTTACATATCCTTTCTTCATATATTTCTCACATGTTTTTTGCTAAGGTTATTCATGTTTCTTATTATGAAGGAAATCACTTTATTAATATATTTTTATAATTAATTATTATTAGTATAAAAGAAAAATATTTATTTTTATGGATATAAAGATATGTAGTCTTTCCTAAACTTTAATTAATTATAATCATTGTTTAATTTGTACTCTTAAGCTTTATAACTAAGTAAGAAGTTTGTACATAAAAATAATAATAATAAATCATTTCCAGTAGCATTATTTCTGATTCATTTCTTTTATCCTGGTTTTTACTATTGCAGTCAGAAGGAAAACTTGAGATTACATCAATTATATAAGGGATTTCCAAATATTGCTAGCTAAATAAAACAGAATTTGATGAAAAATGTAACAGTTATCATAGACAGAATGAGTTTCAAGCTAGAGCTAAATATTTAATCAGAAGAAAGATTTTTAGAAATCTCTCTTTCGGGGGAGTGAAGAGGGACGTCCAGGGTGGCCTTACAAAGTAACCCAAAACAGAAGATTAATTGAGGAGCATCTGCGAAGAGCTATTATTGCAAAATAATCGGCCTAGGTCAAATAATCAAGACATCTAAAATTTTATCATTAGAATAAACTAAGAATATCTCTTCTCATACCTTCTTTAAAAATGTAAATATTCCTGGAGAAGTAACATATGTAATTCTTCTCATTGAAATACAGTTGATGTTCAACATTACATTAGTTTCAGATGTACTCCATAGTGATTTGACATTTGTACACATTATAAAATGATCACCATTATAAGCCTAGTAACCATCTGTCCCCATACAAAGTTGTTACATTATTGACCATATTTCTTAGGCTGTATATTACATCCCTGTGGCTAATTTATTTTATAACTGGAGATTTATACCTCTGAATCCCCTTCACCTATTTCACTCACCTTCCCATCCCGTCCAAGTAACACATACACTTAAAGTCTGTGTGTGATTTATAAGAGCTGCCTTCCTTCTCATGAGAAAAACTGAACATGTGGGAAGCGTTAGATCCCTAATGAAGAGTGAGTTTAAAGAAGCATAAATGACACCAAAAGCAGTCATATTTCAGTGAAGAGACAATTTTTCCTCAGGCTGGCATTTTACTGATTTTTTTTCCTAACCCATAACCTCCCTCTCCTCTTCCATTATCATCATTCTTCCATGAAAACACCTAGACTCTAGTTTCATTTCTTCCAAAAACAGAAGGCACAGCAACTTCAAGATGCCACCTGATTCTCAGGCTTCAATTTCTTATAAATAAAATATTGAGCAAAATGATCATTTTGAAGTTTTATAATTTATAAGTGTTGAGGTTCTAATGAGGGGAAAGGTTGTAATGGTCTACCAACTGTATTGATTTTACTGAAAGGCATAAAGTCCAAATTTTAATACTTTCTCTTTAGGACAAAGAAAAGTACTTAAGTGCTTCACTGTCTAACACAAAGAAAACATGAAACCTCTGGACACTTGACTTTTAACTATGATGGATTGGTTTGCTATTTTTAGACCATCAGACTTGAGAAACAAATGTACATAGCTCTGTTTAAACATTTTTTTTCAGACTAGTTATTATGTGGCAGATTAAACATACACATTTACCTCTTCTCCTTTGTAAATCCTCACCAATAAAACTGTAAAGGGGATATTTTTTAAAAGAAAGCATAAACTTATGCACAAGGAGACTTAGAAAAAACAATCTATCTACAACAGCATCAATAAGAACAAAATACTTAGGAATTAAGCAAAGAGTTAAAAGACTTCTGCAATAAAAACTGCAAAACATTACTGAAAGATATTAAAGAAGACATAACTAAATAGAAATATATCCTATGCTCATGGATTTGAAGACTGGCCACATGACCCCAAAACTGCCTCTAAGAAACACGCAGGCCCCATCCCCATATGTCCTACTGAAAGTGAATAGTGCCACCAGTGTGCACACCCAAGGGGCAAGTTGGTGACATGTGGCCAGAGCTTGGACACGTCCAGACACATGAGACTAAAAGTGAGACAATTCCAGGCACACCGGGAAGGTTGGTCACACACTGGGTGGAAGCACCTGAGACTGCCATGTAGTCTAAGAAAGGTTTGGCAGGGCCATCAGGGAGGCTTCAAGCCAAAGTAGCCCTTCAAGGAGTCCCACATCCTGTGGAAGGGCTCGCCTTTGTATAATCTTGCTGCTCTCAGTCAACAACAGGGAGCAGCTCTGCGCAACTTGGCCTTGGTGAAAAAGCAGTAATGGAGTTCAGACCACAGCAGCTGGGCCCCAGGTCAGCTACATATCCTGAAGCTGGAGATCTGTGAGATGTGTTCACATGGCCACCACAGTTGGGCAGGAGGGACTAGGGAGGGAGAAAGGGGGCCCAGCACATCTTCATTTTGTAAAGACTGCCCAGGCTGCAACATGGAAAACACTGGAGGAGGACAACAACAGTAGATGAAAGTAGACCATGTTAAAAGGCCAAAAATAAACACAGATTACCAACTGAGTGTATGCAAAGAAGCAAGTACTTTAAATATTACATAGTGTTTTTTATTACCTATGATTAAAACTCTTCACAGTCAGGATTTGCATGTTACCTTGAAACACAGTACCTTTGAAAGGCAAGGCATTTAACTCCTAACCTCATTTAGAGATTTTCTGGTTATTTTTATAAAAATATCTACTACCAGTGGGTATTTAATCACATAGGTGCAATTATCAGAAACGGGTAATAACAATCATCAAAAGAAACAGCTAACCTACCTGGAAAGGCCAGACTGGCCTCTAGTCTATTCCAGGCTTCTCTGTTCTTAGACTGGGAGTTGGGCTACTTTATAGGGCTTTGTCTGCTTATTTGTTTCTATTTTAAGGCTTAAGGAAAAAATTTCTGGCAAAGTTCTTTGAGATATATGATGCTATGCGACTGAGCTAATTTGACAGTCTGTTAATTATGTTCTTCAGTTGTGACATGGCATGTCTAAAACAACCACTGCTTTAAGCTTTGTAACACAAACCAGCAGGATGACATCCATTTCTTTTTTGTTTATTTTCTGAGAATCAATTATTTTATGCGAAAAGGGGAGATATTTCACTATTTTTGACAGCTGTAAAAAACAGACTTCAATATCCTACCCTGTGAACTTTCCTACAATGTCGTATTTCCATTTAACTTAACTTGCAAGTTCAAACACAGACTTGATTTACAGAGTTGTCTGCTCTAAAGAACTCTAAATATCAAACACATTCTGAGTCCCTTTTTACCAGAGAAATGAATAAAACAGACACAATAAATCAACATTTCTGACAAAAATGCTACTCTACTCACTATATCGTCCATTACCTCTTCTCTCGTCTTTTAATCTGCAAATTGTATTCCATCCCCTCTCACAACAGATTCAGCCTTTCAGACTAAAAACCCTGTAGTTATACTTCTTCTGCTGTCTCCAGTGGTCTCTCAATGTATGTTTTCACCTATTTTTTACTAATATCTCTGAGAAATCCATTCACTCTTTCTTCACCAGTGGTCAGTGATGATGTCAGGATCTTTTATACTCTCAATATTTCAGTAAGAAGACTCTATACTCCTTTCTAATTAAATTGCTCACTCCCTTTTGTTACCCAAGCTACTAAATTTAAAACAAAGAAGTACTCAACCTCTACTCATGCATGAAAATATAAAAACATCGTTTCTGACTGATCTTCAACTTTATTCCAATATTACCTCTCAGGGATGAGAACAAAGTAGTTGGAAAGTCAATATTTCCTATAAATGAACAGTAGATCTGTGGCATGTTCTCACAGGGCAAAGAGAGAAAAATAAGTCTAGAAAGAATAGAACCACTTCCAAGCAGCTAAAACCAGAACTTTCATTCTTTCAAGGAGAATCACATTATTAATGAAAAACATCATTTCTATCTACTACAAAGGCATCTAAAATATTCTCTCAGTTTGATATCCTGATTTCCAATTTATATTCAAAAAACTGAAATACTTCTCAGTATCTGTTCACATGCCATAAAATGACCCAGTGATTTACGCTCCACTAAAATGTTAACCAGTATAGACAATCTCAGTGGAATGAACTATAAGAAACTTTCAAAATTTCCTAATAAGCACTTAAATTTTGTCCCATGCATGATGGGCACCTTAAACCAATTATTCTCCTTGTTTACCATGTTGCCCATCTCCTTCCGAAAGCCTTCTCATGATCAATCATTACCTCCTCCCTCCTGTGTATTCTTTGTGCATTTACTAAATCAGAACAGCAGAGAACAGCACCTAATAGTTCACTGGGGCTTTGCTATTGTTCCTTTTCCTTAACTAAGATGTAGGCTTCTTAAAAGCATGGTACCTGCCTTTAAATTCTTTTCTAATATTCTAGTCATTAATCAAAAAAAGATACCCTGCACAAGCAACACTTGCCTTTATTACAGAATCACTCAGCCCCTGCTGGTTCTCCTCGGGAAGTTCGGTCCTGTGGATGGGTTAAAGACTTCTGCTTCTCTTGGAAATCGTTTAGTTGGAAGTAGGAAAAAAATACGAAATTGCCTTAAACAAAAATGTGTTTTCTGTTCATTTAAATGAAAGGTTCACACTAAGTACTGATTTCAGAGGTGGCTTTATTCAGGACTTGGATAATATCACCAGTTTTCTTTGGCTCCTCTGAGTTGACTCCACTCCCAGGCTCCCTGCAGTGATTCCTGCGACTTCAGGTTCCTATAACCATTACACAGAATCCAGAACCAGAGGCAGAGTCAAATGAAAGTTCAAAGAAAAGTCTGGATTGAGTCTTCTTGATGGAGACTGGCCAGGCTGGTGGCACGGACTGGCTTAGCTTGGGTAAGGGCTCCAGCTGTGGAGCCCAGGGGAGAGGCAGCTCCAACCCAAAGCTTGTGGGCCAAGAGCGAAGGCAGAGTGGCCTCAGGGCAAAACTGTGGTAGGGCACATGGACAAAGGGGAGCAAAACCAATCCACAGCCACTCATAGTACTGCGTCCACTTCTGAGTTTCAGGTAATTTGTTCTTATTTTCCTTAGCAAAAAATTTTGTCAGAATAGTAATCCTCTGTGGATCTATACTACGCTGCCATGATGTTCCCTAATGGCAAACACATTCTGCAGAACTATCAAATGAAATTCTTACTTGTTCTTCCAGAAACAATTTCCAAATTTATATAACATAAAATAACAGGTATTCTAAAAATAGTGTACTTGGACTTCCACTGCCCTTTAGTGTGCTCTTCTCAAGATCTCAGTATAACAAAAATTTTTGTGTGATTTTTTTCATTATGTTTTTTGACAGGTGAACAACTATACCACCATAAATACCTTCTATTTATTTATGATGCCTAATTTTTTTAATTAATTGTCTCTAATTCTTAATGGAGTCCTAAAAAACTTCCCTGAGTTAACAGTTCTCGACTCATGACTTTAGCTACTTTTACCCTTTTTAACACGGCACTAAAAGCTCCCCGTGGCAAGGAGGAAGGTGTTAAAAGTCTGTGGTTAATGTCTCCCCTGTTCCTGGATGCCTTCCTTAAGAGGTCCATTCCTTTTAGCACTTTCAAGCCAGGTAACTGTATTTGCCAGTGTCACTGCCTTTTTCTCTTTTGTAAACACTTGAGAAACATGTCAAATGTCATTCTATAATTTTCTGTCTCTCTTGCTTCCCTTTAAATATTTTAGTAGAAAAAAATATTTTTCCAAAAATGTATCATTAAAACTGTATCTTTGCATAATGTAGAATATTTTAGAGCAATGCCAAGGGTGTTTTAGTTCAGTTTTTGTTAGGTTGTTTTTTTGTTTTGCGGTGGGGGGGGGGTGCCTCTGTCATCTTCGTCCCACGTTTACTCCTTTTCATAAAGTTGACTTTTTTTCCATTCAAACTTCTGTCAGATTTTTACCTGTCCTGTGTTCCTTCCCTTAAGGCATGTTAGTACTTCCTAAAGAGGCCTTCTCCAAACAACTCTTCAAAGGACTAGGATCCTGCTTAAACCTAAAGCCACCATCTTAAACTTATTTTTGTTTTTTATCCACATGCCAAAAATGAAAACTGAAAGAAGAGCCATAAAATAAAATATTCTTAAATTGAGTAATATTTTGTATTTACATATACAAACACTGTGAGTCCCAAAATAGTCATTTAAAGTGCTGGATATTCTTGTCTATTGATTTTAATTAAATTTACTTTAAGTTGTCAGGATCGCAAGTAAAAGAGAAAGGAGAAATAGATGAAAAAAACCATAAGCAAGCTTTTTATCCCAGCTCTTGGGGAAAAAAAACTAATAAGCCACCTCCACAGTGAATTTCTAGTGAATCATTAACCAGGGATTTGTTGCCTTGGTTACTGAGCCAGGTAGAGATGCCAGTAAAAAAGCAATGTGACCTATGAGCTCAGGAAACAGAAGAAGTGAAATTTCTGCATTATGATATTTGCAGTTCCTACAGAAAGAAATGAAAAGAGAAAAAAAAAAAGTATGTTAAAATAAAAGGGAAAAAAGAATACCTTGGAATACCTTCATCTTTGCACCAATGTCAGGAGGTTTACACACACACACACACGTAATAATAGCACCTCAGTGTTTGTTTGCTTGGAGACTTTACAAAATATAGGCCATTTCCAATATATGAGACATTCTAGAAAACAAAGCACTTTGCTTATCAATGGTCACTGGACATTCCATCAGAAGAAAATACTTTGATAACAATGCATTTATAAAATAAGCATTCAGAAAGAATAATTGAATAGATTTTCCAGGCAAAATATCTCTGTGGCTTTTTCATTGAGTTGTGGGTTCTTTACATTATACTGTATGAAAATAAAAATCACATGAATATTGCTACCAAACCTAAAACCAAAGGAAAAACAAGAGCCAGAATTTGAAGGCATGACTTGAAGTATCACCCTTATCTTTATTAGTAAACTCAGGGTCACTCCGAAGACACTGATGGTTTTACTAACCCACGTCCAGTGAAGACAGAGACTAAAGTATCTATGATGGTTCATCTTGTTCTGTTTCTCTGGAGAACCCTGAAAACTACAGTATCCATGCCCTGCTTCTCACTCTTCAATGCCAATTCTCCAAGCCAGTCCAGTTTATGCTAAAACCAAGACACAATGATAGAGAGTAAAGGCTAGCAAGTTCACAGCTGTCCTATGCAAGAGAATAGGGCATCTAATAAGAATAAGAACCTTAAATTCTGCCGATGGTTACTGATAAATAGACAGCATGACAAGGCCAATCGGTGAGGGGCTCTGGCAGCAGCTGGCCTGGGTCTGTATTCTAGCTCTACCACTCACTGACTGGATGGCCCTGAAACCTCAGCTACTCAGCTATGCCGTGGGAATATTGGGAATGACCACACCTACTCCAGAAAATTGTTATCAAAGTTCAGTGAGGTAATACAGGCAAAGCATCTCGCTGAATAAAAATTAGTATCTTTCTTTCCTCCTAATTCCCATCTGGACCTCCTTTACTTCCATTTTTCATTTAAAAAGTTAGATTTCCTGAGAAGTTTAAACTTGAGATTCTAAAATTGAGAACACTTTCCATACATATTCTTTAAGTGATATTTTTCATTAAGTACAATATTACTGCTGGCTCTCTTGGTCTGGAACCCTTCTTCAATACACATAAATAAATACTTTAAAACAAAGCTGAAAATAAAAGTTAAGAGAGTGGACTTACTCTTCAGATTGAGATGTAAGTTGCTAAAACATGCACATTGTTTAATCTGTGCCCAGACTGGAGTGCAGTCACAGAGTTCCGACACCTGGTCTTACAGCCCCAGACAGGAGGCGTTCATGATCGAGATATATCCTCAGTCATAAACTACCCTGAGTTTACAATCTTCCCACCAACCTCTTATCTGCAACTGCAGGATTTCTTTCACCATCATTTATCCAATTTGGGAAATACTTAAAGTTCTCTGTTCGATCTCAGCACTGGACTAAGTTAAATGAGATGAGTGTCTGGCATCTGTGGTTTATTGCAAATTCAACAGAAGGTGCTGAGATTTGCTTTATTCCCAATCTGGCTTTATTTTTGTGAACATAATAGGCTTTCTGCCTTTATTTCCTGTCAAAGCGCTTAGATGCCTATTACTTGATATTTATTTATCCTTTACCTTTCAGAGGCAGCCAAATCCTAAGATGTTTAAATATATTGCACAGATTTTGAAATTTTAGGGTTTACTTTTAGTTAGAATTATCTTGCTGGTGGCAATAACAAAATGGCACAAATAGCACTGGGGCTTTGAATTATCTCTTTAGTAAAACTTTCTTTTTCTTACTGTCTCCATGATTCAAATAGCACCTTATATTTATATACAAGAGATTTTTAAATATTAGTAAGATTAAAGATTTGTTCAATAATGATATTTAAAGGTATCCATTTTACCATTTTACGAAGAACATTTGCATTCTATGACTTCCTATATTTTCATGTAGAAGTCTGTTATATGAGCATGGACTTTGCCTACTTTATGTGAGGTCATGGGGTGGATATAACAAAAAATATGACATGGTTCCTGCTTTTCAGGGGGTTGAAAGTCTCCCAGAAACATCAAGCATGATTTGTTTATACACATCATCATTATATTATCTTGGCAAACGTTCCCTGGGAAAACAGCCTGAGGGAGGATGAAGCTCTGAAGGTTTATTTGCAGCTATAATCCCCAAGAAGCAAGAGTAAGGAAAACTATAAGCAAAGTTGGAAAGATGGGAATCAAGGCAAAGCGATGTGTTACTGGGCCAGCAACTGCTTCCCAGTGAACCCGGAAAAGACACAGCTGGCCTCTGGTAATGCATTTGCTCGGTTACTCGGACATCAGCACAGAGACACTCTGCTTAGAGAAAGAAGACTATGGGAAGGAAAGAGAGGACATTTTTCTACCTGGCTTCCTTCTGCCTGTTTCCCATGGATTAACACTGAGGCAGTGGAGAATTGATTCCCCTGCCAGGCAGCTTGCACCATCAAGCCCTTGGGCAGCCCCTGCGAAGCCAGATGCAGGCACACAGCTGGTGGACTCGCACGGAGCTGGCCTGACACAGCGGCAGCTAAAGTAAGGCTAACAGGGGAGGGTCTGGGAGGTAGGGTAAGCCAAGAGACTCTGGGAAGGTACATATGATGGATCAGATACTAACAGGATACAATAAAGTCAGGTACAAGTGTTAGGAAAACTCAGGCAAGGAGCCACTGAGGAAAGCTGATCTGACTGCCGCTGGAAAAGTAAACTGATGAAATTATGTTTTTCATGGAAAGATTATATGTGTGTTGTATATACATAATAAAAGATAACACTCTGGTTCTTGGAATTGTCTCCATTATCCAATCTAAGTCTTAATCCTATAGCAATGCGTTGGTTGTTTTGCTCTAACAAGAAATCTTCAGCTCTCTGGGGCAGTGGGCTTAACAAAGGATATGATTCAGAGGAGGAACCAATAAACCCACTTACTGCTACCCTCATGTCAGAAATTTTAGAGTCAGCTTCTAGCTGATCTGTTCCATCTTCTATCACAGGTGGTACTCTCCTTTCATCATGTCTTCACCTTGTATACTTGTGACTTTCTTATCCTTCGCCAGATAAACTCTCTCAGAAGAGAAGATAAGCAAAGTCAAATATAGGGGTAATATCTAGCCTAACTAAGATTTTTGGTTTTTACGGTGCTATGATTAAAGGTAAATTGTAGCTTTTAGAATTCGGCCTCCATATAGGCTGCTGATGAGAATTCAATTTGCGAATCCGTATAGTCAGTCATTTTCTCATTCTGAATTAAAATGTAAGTAGCAAAAAAATTAGATAATATCAATTTTACTAACTGAGCACAAATGGTTTCATTCTAAGAACCTATGTCTTCACCATAAAAATAGATATCCTACTAGATTTTTTAAAAATCTGAATTTCATTTCTTCTCAGCAATTCATTCATATCATACTTATTAGGCATCTATGTGCTTTGAACTATTCTAGACATTTTAAGTGGTTCCCCAAAAGAAATCACTCCCTCCCTTTTTCGAGCTTGCTATTTGGTTAGGGAGACAAACTAGAATCAGAATCTCAAGGGTAGAAGTTACTATGGAGATTTGTTAAGGCCAATACATACATACACCTGAAACATTTAATAGTGATAACTACAGCAGGTGAACAAAACAGTTTTTATAATAGTTCAAAAAGAGAGAAATGAATATGTTTGAGAACTTGAAGAAGATTGACAGGGGAGGTAGTAAATGAGCTGCAACCTGAAGAAGTCCCAGACCTTAAATAGGTAAAGCAGAAGGGAAAAGGACAGCCCAATGACAGGGAAAGAGCAGGCGCAACGGAACCCAGGTAGAAACAAGCACAGCAAGTTCTCAGGATGGGGGGAGTGATACAGAGGGCAGAAGAAGCCCAGGAGAGCAGAGGGCGCTGGCTGGGGAGGAGCAGAAAATAAAACTTACAGCATGGCAGATGGGAAAATTTGAAATTCCAACACACTATGACATAGATTTTTAAATGCACACTAAATCCTATAGCCTAATTCTGTGGCTAAACTTGGTTCAACCTTGCTAACCTTCCAGAAGCCCAAAATAGAATTACGAATGGTCTAGTGAGTGGCTAGCCCAGAACTAAGTGTCTGAAAACAGGAAAAGTCTACATTATTCCAGTGAGACAGCATGAATCAGTCTACATCACCTAGAATATGCACTCCAGTGTTTTTTAAGTAGCCCAAGAAAGGATGATTTATATATTCAAAAAGCAGAGATTTTTAACCAGAGGTCACCACTTTTCCTCCCCAAACACACACACACACACACACATACACACACACACACACAACTTTTAAGAAAAACCAAAAGCACAATACCATTTCCTAAGATGCAAGATGTTCCCTCTCTCGTGGCATGTGGAAAATTCCATCTATCAGCTCTTCATATTTCTACAGCTTTTATTAACAAAACATCCAAACAAATTTTCTATGACCTCAACCTGAACTTTCATTATTTTCTTGGGACTGTTATTTTCTTTTATAATGTTCTCTTAGTTGATAGAATCTAGGAGGTGATTTTAATTCTAGATTTTTGTAACTTGAACATGACCCTAGCAAATTTTATAGACATGGTAAATCTCATGAATGATGCTATGGAAAATCTTTAGCAAAGTGTCTGTGTGGTTTGTGGCAGACCCACAGCCACAGAGGACTTTGGACATAAATACTGCTTTTCGGATATTGTTTGGTCTGGAATTCGATGACACACTGAGGCTACTTTCTGCCAGCACGTGAAAAGATATGTTGATGGCGGGACCTTGGCCAGTTCAGCTATTGTCCTGCTGGCGCAGTGGCAAACAGAACCCAAAAGTGTATGTCTGTGGCAAAGAAAGAACTGCTATTTGTGGTGGTAGACAGACCCCTGCGTGCTGATGCAGCCTCTTCCTCCACCTCCTGCTGTCAAAGGCAAGAGGCCTGTTAGCTTACAGCTCTCCAGCCTGACAAGTGAAATTTGAGCACAACCCCTTGAAGAACTGAGGAGATTACTGAGGTATTCAGAATCTGAGGAGCTGCTGAGAACCTGAGGAAGTCTTTGAGAACCATTCATTCACCTGACTCCTTATTTCTTGCTCTCTTTGCACTGCCTGTTTGCCAATTTGGTAGTAAACCCATATTAAGTGGAAATGAAACCAGATCTAAGTTATCATTCTTGCTAGACTTCAAACTGTACTTTAAGATGTGTTCTGTTGGGCTTCTTAAGATTGTTCGTTCTCTATTTTTTTAAATGGTATCATTTCAATTAAACAGTTAATATTTATTTCAGCAGCTACATATCAAGCATCGAGCTAGACAATGAGAAATCCAAAGATGAATAAGAAACAGAGATTCTGTCTTCAAGGAACTTGGAGTCTATCAACGGAGACAGACAAATGAACAACAACAACAACTATATATATATATTCTTCATAGTGATCTGTATTGAGGTCAGGGGAACCCAGAGGGGCACCTCACCCTACCAGATGAGAACAGAAGGCCTGATGGAGGTGGAAGAGAACAGGATAGAGACATTATCTTAAAAGTCTTGCTTAAAGAGGGGACAGGTGAAATAGACTTTAGTATGAGTAGTCAGGGGAAAATGAGATGAAGATATTCCAGAGGGAAGAGCATAAACCAGGGAAAAAAGGCAATAAATAGTGTGATGTGTACAAGGAACCAGAAGGAGTGTACTGCCAGTAAAGCATAAAGCATGAGGCAGGGACAGCAGAAGATGAAGCTTTGTGTGGTCCATGATGGACTCTGAGCTTTGTTCTCATGGGTGATGAGGAGTCATTGAAAGCTTTATGCCAAAGAGCAACACAGTCAGATTTGTTATCCACTGGACAATAAGTCACCTTGGTAGAAGAACTAACTCAGGGACAGTTTTAGTTAGGTCTTAATAAAGAGGAAAGAAGATATATTCTCCGGTACGTGAGCTTGTGCACAACTGTGGTCTTCTGCCCAAATGAGTTCATTTTCTTTGTGTGTGTGTGTGTGTGTGTGTGCTGGAAAGACAGATTAACCGGTATCTAACAGCTTGTGGAAACCCACCTTTATAAGAATATTAAGATGTTTACAAGTATGTTCACAAATGCTTTTGTGAGTTATGTAACAAAGATTACAATGAAACCTAAGCTTATAATTCTGAGAGCATATACTTTCAGAAGCAAAGTCCAGTATCTCTCAGAGAATGGTGAGTTACAAATTGCTACTGAAACAGAAATCAGACCACCTAATACAACATTCATTGAATGTCAGAATCTCCACAATTATCAGTACTATTCAGGGTCCACCCAATTCAGATAGCTAAATGTAACAATCCCTAGAGGGGTTCTTTCAGCTGAGGAACATGAGTAGGCCAACAGTACTCATTGGGAATGACTCAACTCACAATCACAGACCAAAAAAAAATACAAATATAAATAGTAAGCAATAAGGTTCTGAAATTGACTTTCAAGTCCTCTGAAGACACTGGCAAGCACACGTCGCTAGTATGACTAAGCCACAACATCAGATGGCTCAGCTGGGACCGTCATCTTCCCGGGTGACCCCAGATCTGCCTGCTATCTCTGTGCTGTGCTGCCTCAGGACTGATGCCACTTCTGTTCAGGATGATCAGTCTCGGGATATGAAAGTATTAAAAGTTCTTCTTTACCTGTTGATTTATACTGAAGCTTTGTTTCATACTAATATGCTCTGCAAAATGCTTGCAGCCTGCTTTGCTCATTGTCTCTTGGAATAGCTTTTATTTGCCTGCTGGTCTAGGCAGCACTAACATGAACTTTGTGTACTGAGGTCTCCACTCCAACAGCTGTGTTCTCTCTGGGGTGACGGGGCCAAGAGGAAGGTTAAATCTGTTCCCTTGCCGAAAAGAGCCTCGTTAGTACTGAGACTCCAGCTATAAACACACCTGCAATGCATATGCCCTTGACACTTCTTACCTTAAGCATTCTGTCTCCAAGAGTAAAAACTCAAAGACAATACTGTATACACTATACTTACTACACTCAGTTCTCCCAACTGTCCCTTCAGTGTGACATATTTGACTTTGTTATCAAAAATCATTGTATTTTAAAAGTATAACTAAGGAATCCAGCTTTTAGAAACCACTCTCCAGCTTTTCCAGGAAAAGACATGGTTCAACTCTGTAGTTTCTCCATAATCTTGGAACCCTGTACAGTCTGCTTCAGTCTCTAATGCCCATCTTACCAGAAGCCAAATCTATCCACAATGGGCTTAACTCAAATCAGTCTCAGTAAGATACCCAATCTTGAACCCAACTGTATTCTAAATACTGAGCTTGGATATCCAAGTCTTTGCATTTTTTAATACTTTCTACATTGTGATAAACTTCCTTGTTATCCAAACTCTGATGTTGAATAACTGCATTGGTTAAAAAGTATCTGTTTAGTTGTATCTGCGATTGCTCACTTCTACTCTCAACTGAGGGACATATCGGGTTGATTAAGCACATTTTCCTCCACATATTTGCCTCTTTTTTTTTTTGACCAGAAATTTAGAGGGCAGAATTTCATTGCTGCTCTGGTTGGGAAAAAAAAAAAAAAAAAAAAAAAGCCTAGGTACAACCATTATCTTCACATAATCTGAGTGGAGAGAAAGGAAACAGTACTTATCCTATAAAGCCCAGAGTCAAGAAGATCTGTTCTCTCAACTCTACATGGCATTGAAAACCTACCACTCCAGGCTAGGAGACACTGGCCAGTATGCTACAATTTTGGATTTTAGCTTCTTATGATGGCACTCTGTTCCTGAAAAAGAATGCTTCTTGTTCTTGTGATGGGATTCTGGCCTTGACTTGCTGCAGACTTTCTCTGTGACAATGCCAATTAATTACCCTCTGGTTCTATGCTTTCAGCTTCTGTAGATGGAGATGTTAATAAAACCTGGCTGACATTCTTCATGGTGATATTGTAACGGCAATCAAAACATGAAGAAATACTTAGGAAAAATACAACTTGATATGATAGCCTCAGCATTACTGCAAGTAGTACAAGGTAAGTTGCCAGCTGAGGACCAACACTGGGGAATTATCTCTTCCTCTACTCACTGAATGGTTTTGGTCCTCCCTCAAAGACAGGGATTATTAACGGTAACCTTTGAAAAGAGAGACACAGATATGTGCTCTTTCTGGGTATCACAGAAAGTTCTAAGTTGGTCTGAAATAGAGCTTTTGTTGTTATAAGCATCTTCATAGTTAAATCAGAGTCACATAACCCCAGAGATGGAAGAGATTCAAGCAACCATCTCTCTGTCTCACTTACCTGCCTCATTTTTCAGCTAACGATATCGAGGCGTATGGAAGTAAAGCAACAGGCCCAAAATTACATGGTTACTCAGTGGCACAGGTAAGAGTCCAAGTGCCTGAATCCAGTGCTTTCTCCACTATACTTCATTGCCTATCTCTTCCATGGTTCCTGAAGCATTTTTAAATAGGTAACAGAAAAGGCAATAAATTCATTTACTTAGTCAACAAAAATTTATTGAGTCCTTACTTTGGACCAGGTATGTTCGAGGCACTGGGGATACAACAGTAAATAAAACAGTCAAAAGTCATTGCCCTCATGGAGTGTACCTTCTATAGTAAGAGACAGAAAAGCAATTGCTAAGAGAAAATAAATAAAGGAAAGTATGGGAGGAGGAAACAAAATTCCTACCGGAGGTAGCCAGGGAAGGTGACTTTTAAGTAAGACCTGCATTCCAGACAGAGGGAAGAGTCAGAGCGAAGGCTCTGAAGTAGTGGGTCCTGGTGTGTGCAAGGAACAGCAAGGAGGCCAGAGTGGCAGCTCTGAGTAACTAACTAACTCCCTCTGATGAGGGAGTTGGTGGAGTCTGAGAGTTTCAAGAGGGGACAAATTTATGGAGAGCATTGTAGGTTACAGTGAGGACAGACGGGAAGACGCGGAGGAGTAACATGACCATGTTTTGATTTTAACAGAGTCGCTGTAGTGATGTGCTTAGGAGGAGAACAAGAATAGCAGCAGGAAGGACGACTGTAATAATCCAGGGGAGAGATGACAGTGGTTTGGGCCAGGGTGGTAGAATCGAGGCTGGCAGAGTGGACGGAATTTGCTGATGAACCAAATATGAGGCATAGGAAAAAGAGGGGTGTCAAGCACGACACCAAAGTTTTCATATTGAACAAGTGGAACAACAGAGTTGCCATTAGCAGAGACAAGAAAAAATACCAGAGATGCCGGTTTGGAAAGCACATAGTGAATACCAGGAGCTCCGTTCCTGGCATTAGTTTGAGGAGCTCATTTGACATCTGTGCGGAGGTACCAACTGAGTGGTTGGACGGATAGGTTTAGAATCCAGAGGACAGAGCCTAGCTGAATATAACAAGTTTTAGGAGTTAAGCAAATAGAAGGTATTTATAGCCATGAGACCAGATCAGATCACCTAGGGAGAGTGAGGATAGATGGAGGAGAGGTTCAATTACTGAACCCCAGGGTTCTCCCACATTTAAATGTCGAGATGATGTGCTAGAAAAGAGTAGCAGGGAGCTAGAAACCCAACAAAATAATTATGACCCTTTCTCTCTGAATCCCTGTCTCCACTCTACAGCTTCTTTTATGCCTAAATTCTTGTTCCCTTTTATTTGCTTACTTTTGCTCAAAATTGTATTACCCATTTGGATTATTTATCTTATTCGTCATTCTTTATTTCAAAGGACTTATGATATTTTCCAAAACCCAAATCCCCTCCCACTCTTTGAAAGAAAATATTTGCTCCCATCAATTATACTCAAAAAGAATATGCCACAAGACATCGTCAAAAAGTGCACAGCTTTCCCAGACGACAATTTGAAGGAGGAAATGGTCATCTGTATGTAGAGCTTCACGTGTGTGTGTGTAAACATAGCTAATATTTATTAAGTGCTTACTAGTGCTAGTCATTCTGAGTACATACATGTATACATTATCATAATATTCTCACAATAATCACGTGGGGTAAGCACATTATTCACATTTTAGAGATAAGGAAAATGAGGTTTTCAGATGTTAAATAACTTGCTCAAACTTATCAGCTAGCCTGTTTAACAGGAAGTGAACCTGGACAGTTTGACTCCAGGGCCCCTACTCTTTAAACTTTTGCCCAGAGTTTGCAAACTGGCCACCAATCCAGAAGAAGGATTTCAGCCTATACAGCTGTTTGGGTTTGGGCTGCATGGTGCTTTCAAAAAAGAAATGTACTCTCAATGCCTTTAGGAGGTATTTATGTTCATTACATCACAGCCCACTCCGGTCCTTATAGCCTTCATCCTTCCCTCTTCATCATGTGATTTACCTGCTGCACCAAGGGCATTTGAGTTGTTGACGCTTGCCGTGCTATACTACTTCCTTCAGTCTTTAACAGGCTCGGCATGACTTTAGGGTCTAGAACACATATTTTATGTCTTGCACGTGTGCGCGCACACACACACACAACACCAACACCACCAACACCGCCATCAGGAAAATAAAATGAAATAAGGCTATCCTTTCTTTCCATCCTTAATACTTCTCCCTGTGGTGGTCACTCATAATGCCTAAGGTTGTCTCCCAGATTTACTTTCCAAACCTAATTCAAATCCAAATTCCACAGTGTAAAGGGGCAACTTGTGTTTTGCCTGGAAGCACAGGGCTGTGCCCTGAGCATGTTCTATAACTGGAAGGACCTTCTCATCATTTGTTTGATGTTGTCATACCTCTGACCTCTCAGCAGTAGTTTATGACACACATATGTGTTCTAAGTGCAAGTGAAATGACAAAACCACTGCTGATAATTGTTGCCTTATGAACTCATTCTTAATTGCATGTGCATTATACATTCAGCATATAAGAATATTTTCTTAAATTACCTACATCAGGAAGCTAATGTACTTCTTTGACTGTTTCTGGCTTTTGTGTATTAGAAAGGGGGACTATGATTACACCTTTTTTGGACTTGGAGGAGAAAAAAATCTGAGTTCTGTGTTTTTGCTTCTTTTAAAGAAAGTAGGAAGACATTTCAACGAAAGCCAGATTGAAATCCTTTTGTGCCGTAAAAGGAAATGATGGAAGATGTTATTTATTTATGGACCTAAATTCTTGTGAATATTATCTTAGGAAGATATTGAAACCAGTTTTTCAGTAGCTACCCTTTGCGTTTTGGGTTCCAACAGAGCAAGATGAAGATGGGTGCTGAGCACTAAATTGGGCCAGCTGCATTACCCGCCTAATGGGTTGATGTTTGCACCTAGAGCAATGACAGAGCAGTTATTAACCTCTATGGGATTTTTCCTTTTTGGCAGAGGAAGGATTGGATTTCTCTTTCCTTTATACATTTATACACAAGAGGTGATTTTTAGCCTTAAACCTAAAGAGTCACCTGTTATATGTTTAATGATTCAATTCACTAATGAGAACACCAGGATTCTTTCCCATTTAGAATTTATTAAATACTTTAAATATATTAAAAATAATCAATACACTCTGCCAAGTTTGCACACATATTAGCAAATACAATTCACAAAGTAATTCTAGTAATAAACAGCTACTATTATCGCCATTTCATATATGGGGATCCTCAGAGAACCAAATGACCCTCCCAAGATCACACAGATGCAAGCGATAACTGAGCAGGGACTCCAGGTCAAGTCATCAGTTCCAAAGCCCATTTTCTTTCCATGAGTTGGCTGTCCTTGTTGTCTGGCTGTCCTGATACTGGTAATAGACTCATTAGACTAGACATGTGTGACCGCTCTCAGTCAACAACATGCATTAGAAATGGGCTAGGAGAACCAAAAATGACCCGCTTGCCATCATCTGCCAACTTTCCCTTAGTCGGTATAAAAACAGAAAAAGCTCCAACAGTTTGTTCCTAAACTGCTAGGACAGTTTTCCCCATGGGACACTAGCTCTCAGGGCATTGCACATAGAGAAGTTCTGTGATCACATTTCCTTTCCTTCCAGGATCCTCAGTGTGCTAACGTGCACCATGATTCTCCAGGAGAAGGGTATATATAATATGAAGCATTTTCCAAGTATATTTCACCACAGAACCCACTGTATAGAGTAAGCAGACAGATTAGTGCACCATGGATTCTCTTGGGAGCTTCTGTTCTTGTGAATCCCTGCAACTTACTTAATTTTGGAAAATTTGCCCTAGGGAGCATCTCTTGCAGTTTGAGAACACACTGTCTAAGAGAGCTGGTAGTTACCTTACAGGGTTTGCTCTCCCCCAATATTTGGAATAGAATGAAAATATAAATAGATTCAGAGGCAGCTCAGAACAAATTTATGAATGGCACATTTATCATAGCTTACCAAGGGAAACCAGGGGTGGTACAACCGAACATCCAGGCAGATGCCAGAGTTGTCACTTAGCCAGTTTCCACTTTGCCCCTCTGTGCCACTCTCTGAGGTAGTGTTCCCGGTTGTGTGGTCCAGGCCTGACCTAGGATGACAGCTCTTGTGTTCTTAACTCAAATTTACTTCAGGGTGGCATACAGCACTGTATTCACTCTTGTTAGCAATAATGAGATGAACTCAAGGCTTAAAAATAATTGTGCTTAAATTTAGACTTATCTACATTTAGAACGTCTCTCCAAATCTCAATATATTCTTTGGAACTAATACTTATTATTTCTTCCTTATTTCCCTTCAGTGATGAGTAAAATTAGAAAGTAATATTTTATAAGAAATATTTTATAAAACTCCCTTCTTACCCTGAAATGAATTCCATAGATAATATGTAACTTACCTATACGTACATAATCTATTTTTTAAAATCAGTGTAATGCCCTAGCAACACCATAAAGGAGAAATAATGTAAAGAAACGACATGAATTTCTACATATAAACACTCAAGCATTGCAGTATTTCAGGACAGGGAGAATTCCCAACTCATGGCCACTAAATAATAGTAGCCCCACCTTCACTTTGACAACTCAAAGTATCTCCTCTCCTTCCAAAAATGTCTTCTAAGCATCCATTTCTTCCCCTTTCAGAATCAGTGAACAAAGAAACTTAAATAGGAAGAAATAAGTTCCCATTGCTTTCTTAGAAGATCATTTTGGCTACTGTGTGAAGAATGAGCCAGAGAGAGAGAAGAGTAGGAACAGCAAGACCAGCCAGGTGGCCATGCAGTGATCCAAGTAAAAGATGCTGCATTCATGCAGTTGACAACCAAATCTCCAGTCAGTCTTCCTTGTGTCCAGATACCTATTGGACATATCTGTCTGAATATGCTGGTGATATGGGAAATATTTCAACCCTCAAATTAAATTTCAGAATCCCCTTATTCTCCAATAACAAACTAGCATCTCTAATTTTATCACCATATCCATCTTACATCTCTTTTCTGTAGCATCTCTTGAATTTCTGCTTTGCATTATACCAACCCCAGCCTTGCTCTTCCATCTGGGGAAAAAAAGTGACAGCCTCTTAGCTGGACCAGTACTTTGCATCCAGTTGCAATCTACTCTATATAAACAGTTTTTGGAACAATCTCTCTCAAATGCCTAAACTGTGTGCTTAATTCACAGATCCTTGATAACTTTGCTTCCTTGTAGATTAACAGGATTTTTATCAGGTCCCAAAAGAAAACAGGTAGCACACCTGAAGTAGGCTAATCTGAGAAGAATTTACTTACGAAGAGACTAATTATAAAGGCAATGCTATTTGGGAACCACAATACATATACAGGAGACTCACCCAGGGCTGGTAATAGCCTGACTGTGACCATCCCTGTGCCAAGATGAATGAGGGATTCAGGGGTTCCTGAAGCTGGAGGGAGAGAGTCAAGTAGAGAAGAATCCCTTGAGAGGACCAGAGACTTCTGTTGAGAGGCATGGACTCAGCCTCACAGGAGGGAATCCAAGGAAATAAATACTCGGCCAGCACTCTCCTCCTTCCCTCTGATCTTCTACCAGGCCTCCCCACTGGCCAAACCATCTGAAGACCAAAGGAACAGGAGCCATACCAGTCAGCCTCCCCAGGTAGAGAACGGGGTAGAGAAAGGTGGAAAGTGGATCTGGAGGGGCAAATTGATAATACCAGCTCGGAGTTACTCATTTGAGCTTTTCTGCCTAGAAAAGACTATCTCTGTCCATTTTCCAATGTCCAAATGTTTTCCATCACCTCCTCCTGCAAAGGAGAAATTTTTCTGGATTTACATTTAAATTTCTAAGTATACAGTTATCAACAAACCCCCATATTTCTCTAGCATAGTACCAGAGAATCTAAGTGAATGCAATTCTAGAACACTGGGGAAACAAGCACAGAGAACGTACAGACATAGTGAAACACCCAGTAAAATTTAAATGACCATTTCAGGAATTACTGCAGAAAAAGTATTTATAATTCTTTACAAAGTCTTTGGAATTTAGAGATTGCTTCATAGTTGTGTCACATGGCCACAAACACACATATCAGGACCTGTGGCACTAAAAGCATCTTTCTTTTATCTCTTTTTTGGAGATTTAAAATCTGCCTATCTATGGAACTGCACTTCAACAGTCCCTTTTATCCAAGTGCTTAGATATTTCCTCAAAAAATAGTATTTCAACCTGAAAACAGCATTTTTGTTAATTTCTCCTGACTACCAGTAGTACAAGTTTTTTTGCCTTATATGTCCATTTATTACAGTATGTGCAAAGATGTTAGACTTCCACCCATCATTTTCCTGAACTACTTGATATGTTTAGAGCAGAGCATGGCGCTTACTAAGTGCATAAAGTCAATACAAAGGTAGGAGGTAGTTGTTTCTCTTATCTGTTCCCTTTTGAAGATATTGTACAGTTTTTCAAAGTATGGATTCAGAAATGCACTCAAGTGTGAGATTAAGATCAAAGTTCTGTCTTACAATATGTACGGTTGTGAATGTAAAATGTTTATTTTTTTAAAAAGGCACTGCATTCTCCTGTTGAATATCTGGAAATTTAGGGTAAAGACAGCAAAATCCAGTGGGCCCCAGAGATTCCAGGTAGGGTCAGATGGGCCAGAACTCTAAAATTAACCCCCAAATATAGTCATTTTATTTATTCGTGTATTTACTGGAGCATTACATCCTGACTTCTTCCCGAAAGAAATGAAATGCTTCACTGTCATTTCCTCCTCATTTTCCCTATCTTCCCTTAGATTAGAAACTGACAGCTTAGATCACGTTCTGTCAGAGCAGTGAAACCACAGCCCAGCCATATCCTATTTAAAGACGTGGATTTCATTCACTGTGGGTAAAGCTGACTGAAGTGAAAGAGGCTGATTTGTATCGCTGGGCTGCCAGCAGGACGGGGATCACAGCCCCTGCCTCCCATTGTGAAGAAGATCTATAAAGGAAGCTGCGCCTCTATTTTTCCCACCAGGGCCCTCACTTTACACAGTGCCAACTGGCAGAATTTCCAAGAGCAGATCTTCAGCCTGTAAAACAAGAAGGTCCCTCTAACTGGTTTAGACTATAACTAGTCAAAAGATAGGAAATAAAGATTCATGGTGTGACCTCTCTCAAATATTAGACAGGTAGCAGGTGCCTGTTACTTAGAACCTGATATTAATAACACAATTCAGAATGAGGGCTGTATTGGTTAAACTTTCATTTGAAATGCTAAATTTTAAATGCTTATCTCATTCACTACTTCATGAGACTTTCATAATTGACCTACTTATACTCATATTCTTTATCACAACAGTGCTATTTTAAAATATGCCAATCGCCCCATTAGTGGTTGTTCTAGCCAGCGTCTGTCTCACTGGCCCTCTACTACACTGATTTGAATAGCACCCCGAGTGTAAGTCTTGTCAAAGTACCTTTAATGAAGGACTTTTATCAATCTCTCTTATTACTGAAGGTATCAAATTAAATTCTATCACTCCACTTCTACTTACAGTGTAGAAAATCATAAAAGAATATTGCTCCTGTTGTAACAAGAAAACATCAAATAAACTAAAAAGTATGTTTTTCTTGAAAAGTAGACCCAAAGACGTCAGATTTCCAGAGAAGAGTGTGCCCTTCCCAGGAAAGTAAAGACAGGTGACTGCTTTCATACCTGAGGTTATGTCATATCTGGAGATAATGACAGGTAAAGGATCTGGATTGCCATAAGCATTTCTTTGCTGAGACAAGAAGAAAACCAAACAAAATGGCACAACTGTATGAACTGGAGAGACACTGTAAAATCTAGAAGAGCCCCAAATGTAATGCTAATCATCCTGATCCAACAATTCTTCTCCAATCCTACTACTCAAGTAGCAGCTGAGAGGCCAAGGGTCAAAAGTAGAGAGAGATACCATAGACCTCTAGTTCCTGAGTCACAAAGTCCTTCTAGAGGAGTGGGACTGAACTCATAAGACATTTAAAAACAGAGATGACCTGAAATTAATTAAAGCTTCAACCTAGCGCTGACCCAGTCAACTCTAATAAAACAAAAAATATAAACTCTTCATTCTAACTTCCTCACAAAGGAAAAGGCATGTCCTCTATTTAAAAAAAAAACCCAGTTCAACTTTTTCTGTTTTTTACATACAATACCCAGCATACAATAAAAAATTATGAGACATGGCCTGAAGCTTGAAAATGTGACCCATAATCAAGGGAGAAAAAAGTACACAGAAACAGATCCATAGGTGATTAAGATGATATCATTAGCACACTTGGATTTTTAAATGACTATTGTAAATATTTAAAGAATAGAGAAAAAGATGGACAAAATGTGGAGAGCAAGTTTGGAGGGAAAATTCGGGAACTATTCTTGGACACGTTAAGTCTGACCTATCTATTGGATACCCAAACGGAGATGGTTTGAGGAAGAGGTCTAGACTGAAGATGTACATTTTGGAATCATCAAGACATAGATCATATTTAAAGCCATAAGACTGGGTTAGGTTACTTAGGGAAAGAGGGTGAGGAGGAGAAAATGAAAAAGTTCAAGGACTTAGACCTGAGATACTGCAAAATTTGGAGCATAAAGATGAGGAGGAACTAGCAAACTGAGTGTGAAGGAGGAACCAGAAGGGAAAATGAACTGCAAGACTGAAATATTTCAGAAATATTAACTCGAGATTATTAGAAAGAGAAACTTGTATTACCTTACTAGTTAATTGACTAATTTTGTTGTCTTACTTTGTTTTATGTTCTTGTCAGTCATGACAGACCATTTCACATGTGGGCTGTGGTGAACTTGGCATTATGCTATATATTCAAATAGACTATACAAAGAATGCAGAAAATATAGTGATGATTCATATATATCAAAAACTTTTCTTCAACAACATGAATCTTACTTAGCCACTGGGAGACTGACTAACTGCCAGGGCCTATAGAAGGGAAACATTTACATTAAAATAATTCTAATTAAAAAGCATATGTATGTGTATGTGTTTGCTACCATGCTTGCTTATTTGTATTTCAAGTCAAACTTACACACTGGAAACACTGCTTCTATTTTCGACTTACTGACAAGCCATCTGAAATTTGCTTGTCTTTCAACCCTAAACAAAAGAACTAATGCAGTCTACTACACGAACTTTGGAGACCATGTTATGCAATAAGGTACCTATCACAAGCAATAAAAAAACAAGTTTCCATTTTTAACCTAACTGAGCTCTAGGCAACCTTCATCAGGACTGAATAAGTAGGGGAAACAAGAATTAGGAGACACATTCTGCCAAAAAAAAATTTAATTAGGATTAAACCAAGAAGAAAGTGTGTGAACATTCTTCAGTCACTGAGCCCATCCTTAATTTCTAATCTTTTCTAGGGAGAACAACCACTTAATACTGTAAATTTGTACTAAGAACATTTAATAAATAATGCAGTGAAGGTCTGATGCTATGCCAATTCAAGTACATAGAAAAATATTTTTAGTGATTACACATACATGAAGCATACACCATTTTCTTCTGTTACATTTATCTACAACTCATGAATAATTTCTGACCTAATGATGATAAATCCCCTTCTTTTCACAGTACCTAAAGAATTAGAATTAGATCTACAGTTAATTACATGATGTATTTAAATGAGCTGAAGTTAGAAAAATGCTGCAAAAGGCAACTATTGTAAATACATTTTTTCAGGAAAGAGAATGGGATGACAGACATTTAGAGGAAACAGTTTAATTTCAGGGAACATGTACAACACTGGAAGCAAAAAATAATAAAAGGAAAGCACTGAAGTCCACAAAGTAAAACTGAAACTCTTTTAGTTTTCTCTCAGCCAGGTGATATGAATGTTTTCTTCTTTTTAATTTTTTTACACACAATTGAATATGTACAATCCACGCAGGAGTTAGAAGAATGGATTAGAACTACAATGCTGACATGGAATATATCCTACACCTATCATTGTGTGTGAAAAGAAAGCTAAAGAGCAATGTGTGTTTATGAACTCTTTTATGGAAAAGCACTTTTCACCAAACCAATATATCACAATGTGCACATAAATGCACAAGGAGATTTTAAAGGAATACACACACGATAAAAATGGGTTCCTCTGGGAGAGAATTGTAATTCATGTAGGAAAAAGGAACTTGGCTATTTATTCTAGGTATTTCTGCATTACTGAAATTTTTAGCAAGAATGCATTTACATACTACTTTCCAATGTACATAAAAGAGTACAAATATATAAATGTTTACTATATATGCACAACCTCTACTTCAGTGGATAGAGCTGTAGACCAGAAAACATCAAGGCAAGATTGCCATCCAGCCTAAGAGCTATTTGGAATCTAGTCCCAACTCTACCCTGGCTAGACATGTGACCTGAGACAAGTTATGAAATCTAAACTGATGGACTTCAGCATCCTTATCAGTACAGTAAGGGTATTGAATTCAATGGTATCATAAGCTCCTCCCTGCTTAAGTGTTTATAGATTTACAATGAAAAGGAAGATTCTAAGTCAATGAAACTGTTCTAGCTGCTGTTGTCTTAGTGCGTTTTTTTTTTCTATCTAATCAAAGCTTTTAATAACTTACATAGTTCCAAACGTTCCAGTTTTATATACACACTCACACCATGCATACACAAACATCCTTCAGGAGGAGCTCAAAATCAAAGTGGTCTTCTGCACCCCTCTACAACCTTGACTGTAGTATTTAATGAAATGAAGACTTCACTTTGTTACCCAGTATGAGGAAGTAATGACTAATGCTTATCTTTTTTCACACCACTGTTTCAACCCCAACTGGTGTACTTCAATTCAATTCTGGTATGAACCACCTGGGGTTAACACAGACCCTACAACAAGACTGCCTCACTTCAGACCAACTAGCTACAAACTGTTCCCACAAGCCCCCTAATATTTGATAATTCACTAGAATGACTCATAGAACTCAGGAAAACACTGTATTTGTGATTACAGTTTTATTAAAAAGGATACAACTCAGGAACAGCCCAATAAAGAGACACACAGGGCAGGGTCTAAGAGGGTCCCAAACACAGAGCTTCTGTGCCTGTCTTCATGGAATCAGGGCACATCACACATTAGTGTATTCACCAACCAGGAAGCATCACTAACCTTTGGTGTCCAGAATTTTTATCAAGGTTTCATCACATAAGCATGATTGATTAAATCATTATCCACATGATTTAACTCTATTTCCAGATCTCTGTCACTCCCCAGAGGTCAGGCTACCTCAAAGCCCCAACTCTCTAATCACATGGTTGGTCTTCCTGACAACCAGCCCCCATCGTGAAGCTATCTAGAGGCCTACCAGGAGCCCCCTCATTAGCATAAACTCAGATGTGATCCAAGAGAGTTATATATAACAAAAACACTTCTATCATTTGGGAGGTTCCAAGGGTTTTAGGAGCTCCAAGCCAGGAACCTGGGACAGAAACCAGACAATTATACAGCTCCAAACCTACTGGGGGCATTACATAACTTTGACAAATCCAGTGTTTTTGTCATCAATCTAGAACTGCCACCAACATAACATCCTTGATTATCTGTTCCACTGATTAATTGACTTCCAGCAAATAATGCAGTTTACACTTCAAATGTGTAGTAGCTTTCTCTGTCTACAATCCTGATAGGCAGGACAGCATTGTGGTTAAATGTTGTAAGCTCTAGAACTAAATTTCTTGGATTCAAATCCAGGGCTCTGCCACATCTCAGTTCTTAGGCAAATTACTTGACCTTCCTGTGCTTCTGCTTCTCCAATAGAAAAATGGGATATAAAAATTACACCCATCGCCTATGGTGTTTGTAAGGATCAAAAGTGCCAATACATGCAAAGTGTATTATTTAGAACAGCACCTGGCACTCAATAAATGATCACTTTTATTGTTGTTATCATAATGGAACTAGTAGACAGTATTTTTTTTATTGTTTTATCTTGGCACAAAGGGCTTTAATGTAACCCTAATTATCTTTAAAATTGAAAAACCTTTCCCTAAAGCAAATAAATCATTGAACTCCAAAAATAAGGGGGCTGGATTAAACAATCTGAAAGTCTCTTCCACCTCAGAAATGTTGTAATAATTATATAATTCGCCTCTTGACATCTGAAAGAGTTTGAACTATGTAGCCTAGCTATGTAATGTTCTTATATATCCCCTTAATTTCTCAGATCCTAACAACTCTTTGTAAGTCATCTTACAAGAATGCTAATGTAGTGATTCAGAACTGGTTTTTCAGGATCATTATTTAAAGTATGAGGAAAAAAAATCTCCACCAATATACCCCAGACAGGCTGTATTTCAGAACCATATTGCTGAGATATCAGAGACTGAAGACATACCCAGGTCTGCAGGTGTCTATCAAGATGGAAAAGAGCTATTTTATCTTTTCTACAAAGGAAAGTCCACTTTATCCTCCCACTACTTGGGAGCAGAGAAGGGAATCCACTATCTGGCAAACTCATCCTTCATTATTGAATATCCTCTTTGTCTTTTACTCATCCTTCTTTCTGTCTGGAACTAGTTCACAGTACTTGATGCAACAGATCATAAGATTTTACTAAAATCATTTAGGATTTCTAACATCCTGCCATCTCTGTGCCTCTGATCTTTTCTTATTATTTCACCTATCGGCTAGAATCCCACAAGTTACATCTGGATAGAAGAAAATTAAATCAAACAGTTTCTCCAATTCTATAGATCAGTATTTTGAAGAGAAAATGCTTTGTTTTGGTTTCTTTAGAAAGCTAACATTCAAATATTAAGAACCACTCAAGCTTAACGCTGAAGAGACATGGTTCTTAATTCTCATACAAATAACCAGTAAGTAATCAAGCATATCATTTCCTTTGGATATACATCTGCACATCAGCATATCTGCAATTACATGTTCCATTCCAGGTGCCTCAAAGTGATAATAGAGCAGAGAGTAATGAGAATGGATAAAGAAGCAGTTTGGGGGGAAAATGAAAAAATATCTTAATTAAACATAAATGAAAAATAATAGAGAAGAAATCAGGGGAAAATCTAGTATTTAAGAATGGAGTATTTACAGGAGAATGCTGTCTACATCATATCTCTTGATTTTAGACATCTTCTCCACTAAAATGTGAGCTTATGGGTTCATATAGCTAAAACACTGAAATTTTGACTGCATGAGAGTAGAGTTGCATGGATTCATGGCTAGCTGACCTGCGTGAAGTATCCAGAATGTTGACTAACGGCAAAATACCCACCTAGAAGAAGACTTTCATGCCATGCCACAGGAATTTGCCCTTGCTCCTGTCTCATTCAACATTTTGTAATTTTTTATCTAAATGAAGCTACATGAAGACATCATTATTAGATTCTCATAGAAAGCCAAATAAAGCATTGGTGTGATGATTGATGGACCCAATATTCAAAATTATCTTGCTGTTTGAAACATCGAAAAAGTTAGACGAGAATAAATATAAAATCCTACATTTAAACTTTGGGATTTTTTTTAATTGCACAAATATAGCATGAGGAAAGCTGCTTTAACTACATTTCTTATGAAAATTACCTGCTTATTTGTTTAAGGATAAAAATCAGCATGAGCCAACAGTACAAACCAGCCTAAAGAGGACAATGAAAATGAGATGCATTAATCAAAGAAGTGGTCCAGATCAAAAACTTGAGAATACTGTGTGCTCATGGTCTGGGTTTCATTTTGGATAAGTATTACTAGGCCCTTAAGAGGGATACTGACCACCAAATGTATTTTGATTTACATTTCAAAAACAGGACTAAGGTTCTTTATCGTTTACTCTGCCATAGTTTTTCCCCAGTGCTGCTTAGAAACCAACAAGTCAATTTCTCCTCCATCTTCTATTTATTCTGAAAAAAACAAAGAAAGAAATGGAGGAGAGAAGGGGTACTGATGTTTACTCTTATTCTTATTCTTAACGTACTTAGCAATATTAAAGGTCAGACATCTCCACAGAAATTGGAGATGAAAACCATCTTCAAAGCTGCTCCACCCTGAAATGGCTTTTTTTGCTCACTGGATGGAGTGAACAACTGTTGTCTTCCTGTCACCCAGTGTGGAAGGAACCCATAGTCCTCATGTCTTGGTACACTGGGCCCCCTGCCTAAATGGATGCTTTTTATGTGGTATCATAAATTTTTTGTTTGTTTTAGGCACACAACATTAGTCCTCAGCATGTGCGTAATATTTTTATTTAATAAGCACTCATGTCATTCCCTTAGTAGATATGAATTTACACTATACAGATATCCCATATATTTTTAATACAAATTACTTTCTATTTTATAATTTTACTCACACAACAATCCACACTCTATTTACTCTATTTACACAGAATTCTCAAAAAGGAAGTAACACAATTTTAAAAGATACTGAGTTAATTAAAAAGGAGAGATTACAAGTTAAAATTTCCCTCAAAATCTTTCTTCAAAATAGAGATTACAAAGGAGGAAAATGTGAGTGGAGAAGAATTAGGTTAGACATACTCTTCAAACTGTTGAAAGACTCTCAAGGGAGAGGAGACAGGCATACTTCCATTATAACAACTAATGAGCAGGAATGACAATGATAGAGCTCTCTATTCAACGTATGAATTTTCAATGATGAAGAGAATGTCAGCTAAAACAGTGAGCCCCATGTTAGTGGAAGAGTTCAAACAGGAGTTGGGTAATCTTTCAATGACATTGTAAGAAGACAAAATTCATGGAGTTCAAGGTTTAACTAGAGGATTGCTAAGGAATTTCCAACACTTCAGTGTCTGTGATTTGTGCTTATGATAAAGCACAATGAAAACTTTAAAAATGTGACATTTATAAAAGGGAAAATGTCAAGGCTTTGCAGCATAGCTTTACAGCATTACTGAAAACATGATTATTACTGATGAGTTAAATGATAGTAATATTATACAGCCAATAAGCTGCAGTACATGCTCTAAAAGGACTGAGGTTGTATAAGCATGGGCCTTGAGAAAGGATGACAAAATTGTGAAACATTCTGGTATTTTGTTCAAAAGACAGAGTACAATAGAGAGACAACAACACAACAGGGGATTTAAAAGTATATATAATGAGCTCAGAGAAAGAGCAAATAAAAATTACCTAAATGAAAGCACATGAATAAAATCCTTAAAAAACAACGGAATGGTAATTCTAATCAAAGACAAGGTGAATCAAAACAAAGAACTTCAACAAAGAAGCTGTGGTAAAATGATGACAGTGGGAAGCTTTGAAATTATTTAAGTAAATACAAACCAAAGGTTAAAATAACCATGGGAATTCTGGCTACATGTGAAAAGACACCTTTCCTCTACCAGATAGAAGACACCCTTATCACCAAGACTGGTGGTTTGTGGCCAACCGACAGCCACAGAGGACTAAGCTAACCTTTATCTTTCTAGTTACTTCTTCATTGTTTACTACCCATAGCCCAAACCCCTTTGCCTTATGAATTCTTCACAAATGTATTGTTTCTTTGTCTAAAAGATTCAAAAGCTTTCTGCTCCAGTCACTTCTTCAGGGCTTTATTCTCTTGGGAAAGCTCCCATATACATGTAAAAATTCAGTAAAATGTGCTTTTCTCCTGTTAATCTGTCTTATGTCAGTGTAATTCTTAGGCCCAGCTAGACACCCAAAGAGGGTAGAGGAGAATTTCTCTTCCCCTACATAAGTAATTCTATATAATTATGAATTCATTGTTTTGTTTCCCTCTAGGTTATTGAGTGTTGACATTATAAGCAAATAATTATTGCCCAGAATTGTATAATTTTTTTAAATTATGAGTCTTCAATATAGAAGTCTAAAGAATATGTCAACCTTGATTAATTACAAAATAAATAATTTACTAATGAAAAAAAAACCTATTTAGTTATCTCCCCCCCAAAAAAAACTGTTAGGAATTTCTTAGGCAGGACACCTACTTATGCTAGAATTATAAGGTATTATTAACATCACAAGACAATAATAACAAATGCTACTCACAGTGTATGAGGCTATTGTTCATAGTCAAAATGGAATTCCATGTTTAAAGGAAAAAAAACTTTCACCTGCTCAAGGACCCTTTCAAAATCTAACACTGTGCTTATATAAACAACAGGAAGCAGAAAGGTGACAAGTGGCCAGAAGATGTAAACCAAAGATGTCACTGGGGTCTTGGTGAAGAGGAGACAAATCCAGTAAGTCTGGAACTTAATAACTGGCCAGACAACTGAGACTGAAGAACGGAGTGATAAATGGTAAGTACAAATCTACAGTCCTGAGAGTAAAAAACGATGGCAGGGTTTAAGTCAGAATAAAGTTAGGGGCAGCAGTCTGAGTGGAAAGCTGGATTCAAATCATGTTTTGTATTGGGGGGCGGTCAGTAGACGTCTGAGGACAGCTAACAGGTAGGCAGCAAAAGCAGAACACTAAGAAGAGGATGGGGGCAGGATTAGAGAGGTACATTCACATCTCACTGCCATTGCAGACCCCCTATCCCCCAACCCCACCCCCAGGCATTATGCACCTATAACTAGATTACAAACCCACAAAACTACAAAAAAAATCTCAACTGGTTTAAGGGCAGAAAACACTGACAGAAACGCAGAGAGAATAATTTCTTTCATATTTTCTTCTGAAGAAATACTTACAATAAAAAAAAAAAACAACTCTCTCCAGTGCAGCAAAATAGATAGACTATGACCTTATAATATGATTAAAGTCCATTGGTACTGATAAGAAAGGCAACACTTAATTACACAGTGCTTTTCATCTTCTAAGCACATTACAAGTACTATACTAACTAATTAACGATGAAAAACCTGATGTTTCTCGGAAAAGACTGCTGTCGCTACTGTTTTTTCACCCTTTAGATGAACTTCTTTTTTTTAATCTTGAAATACAACTTGCACAAAATGGGTGATATTTAAACTTTTCAAACTAATGATTACGCCAAGCAGTTCATTTTCCTGGTATTTCAGAGCTGAATTACAATTTTTAGAAAGGATGTAGGTAAGCTGTGTAAAAAGAGAAACAACTCTACTGGCTCATGAAATTCCATCTGGTGAGCACCAGTGAGCCCTAATAAATGATGAAACAGCGGTAACGTGAGCTCACTCGCTGCGGCCTGTGGCGTCTACATCCTTCAGAAGCAGATGGGATGAGGGCACCTCTTCCCACACGCACTGAGTGCTCGTGTGGGTTCTAGCTGAGATTGTTTTCTTCACCTCCAGTAGTTTTAAAATTAGTGATCTCCAAGCATTTGTCAAAACAAAACTGGGCCAATACAGTTCCCTTTGAAGAAGGGTTTGGGTTCATGAAAAAGTCTCTTAAGGGCATGTTTAAGAATCTGGACCAGAATATTCAGCCCTTCATTCAACTAAAGGGTCTGAAGTACCTATTATGAGCAAAGTCCTCCAAGGAGGGCTGGCCTAGTTCAGAGTCTCGTGAGCATCTCTCTAATCACTTTAAGAGAGGTGGCTATCATTCCTGCCTTCACTCCTTCTGGCTGTCCACAAAAACCCTGTCTGCCATGGCCCGGATGAAGTCCTCAGTCTAGAGGAAGGCAACATGGGATATATCGGGAAAAAGCAACAGGCTTGGGTTCATACATGACCCCTGTAATATACTGCTCCAGCAGTAAAAACTTAGACAGGCTATTTACCACCTCTCCACCTCTGGTTCCTCATATAAAATGAGAATGATAATCATTTCACAGCTGCATAAGAAAGAGCCTGTATACAGGGTATAATCAGCTTAGTTCCTTTGATTTTGAAAATGCTTTTCCATTTCTTTTATCCCTAACTGGGTTCCTTTCACTGAAATGGTTGAAGCTTCTGCCAAATTATAAATAATAATAATTTCTTTGCACACTTACTATAAATATTAAATAAAATAATGTAAGAAAAATGCTTAGCCAATGGTATAGCATAGTAAAATATACAGGATTTAGAGTCAAGTAGACCTGGTTATAAGTCCCCATTATAGCATTTTGTGAGTAGGAGCCATGGATTACACTTTCCTGACATCTCGTGGTATCTTTCACAATGCTAAGTATATGGTAAACATTCATTAAATTTTGGTTGACTGTCATTGACTTATTAGCCAGTCAAGTAAAACACACATATGCGCACGGACACATTATTTACCTCCCTCCATCTTTATAGTGACTGGTGGGTTCTACCAGAGCTTTTGGGCTCTTCCTAATCTCGTAACATTAGCCCTAAAGTTACTGGAGTCAGAAAGACACCTTCATTTCTAAAGTACATGTGTTCTGGGGAGGGTATAGCTCAGTGGTAGAGCACATGCTTAGCATGCATAAGGTCCTGGGTTCAATCCCCAGTACCTCCATTAAATAAATAAATAAACCTAATTACCTACCCCCCATAAAAAAAGACAACAAAAAAAAAAAAAAAAGAAGAAGAAGAAAAAGAAAAATACACACATTCTTAGCTCAGCAGCTCCAAAATGAACTCCTGGAGATGTGCAAGGTCTCTTGTTGCCTAAGCATTAAAAATACAGATATAGTGATCTCTGGATATCTAATAATTCTCAGTCTACATATTATTCCAACTTAAATATTTAAGAAATATCCTTTCTGACCTCTGCTTATGTGTCCTTCAATAATTTATCCCAGAGGTCATAGATTACAATTCTTGTAAATATATTCTTAGAATTGTTCTTTTTTTCCCATTCTTCCCAGTCATCCTTTAATCAAAATGAGACCTGAGCAAACATGTACAAATTCTTTATTTGTTTCATCCAGACAAGTTTTAAACTCCCCTTGCCTGTTTCTTTGTTATTTATATTTATGATGTAATATGTTATATCTATACACATCTAGGGAAGAGCAATTGCAAAATTTATCAAGAATTCTCTTCAGAAAACTGTTCTCATAATAAGCACAAATTGTTAGCATTTATCACCATACGATGTAATCATATAAAAGCCTTTTCTAGCCTCATCCCATAAGATAACTCTCTATTACATTATAATGACAAATGGCAAAATGTTTTGCATGACACTTAAGCTATTACAGAATTCTACAGGGAATACTAAGATACTACCAAGTTTTCTGATAAAAGTCAGCTTCTCATTCTTCAGTCAACTGATCTCTCACACTATTTATTTCTGACAAAACAATTTACACAACTACATCATAAGGTCAACACAAACAAGTATCATGAGTAAATATGCCATTGTGTGTTTGAAGAGGTAACAGTTAAGTACTCAGCTTGGGGACTGATGTGACACTTTGTTTCAGCTGAGAATAATCCAGACCAGTTGCTTATTCTATCCTGCAATGCAGCCAACTCTCAATTATTCCCGATGATTTGATATGAATAATTAGTATTCACAGGTATCGCCCAAATTTATATTAGTCAATAGTTAAATCCCAACCATCCACTGCTACTTGAAGGAAGCCTTACATTTGGGGTAAATAAAAATATTTGGTAATCTGTCCCTAAATCTTTCTTCTATTTCCAACCACTCTCAGATTAGCTGTTAAATCATAATTCACTCTTTTCTGAATGATATTATTATTCAATTTAGTGCAACGTAGTACTATTATGTCTCTTATTGTTTCACATTAACTTTTTGTGTGAAAATAGAACATTCTATATATTCATTTTTGAAAATGTTCTGTTTTATGCATCTATATTGCTTGATCATTTTTTAATTTTTGTAACTTAAAAGTGAAAATCATGAACATTCATAACATTCTGTATCTTTGAAAACTTTCTTTTACCAAAACCTTACAATTTTTATCCTTTCTCTGGAACTCTTGTTGATATTTTCAAATACAACAACTATAAGAGCTAATATTTACTGGGTATGTAATCTGTGCCAGCCATGGTACTCAAAGCTTTGCCTCCATTACTCATTTAACCCTAGGCAAGTACTATTATTACCCCCATTTTACGTATCAGGCAACTGAGAGCCAGGAAGGCTAAGTAATTTCCCCAGCTTCAGCCAGGTACTAAGAGCTGGGACAGGGGGCACGCTGAGGCAGCTGGCTCCAGAGCCTATGTTCTTAACTCCCACATCATCTTCCTCCCTTGTAGCTGCTCATATTTCAATCAATGTCTGTAGGCTTACCTTACATATGTCCAGGGTATATTTAAAAGAATTACATTAGTAAGCCATATACCAGCTTCTCAGATCAAGATGTACTGAAAAATAGCTTAACCAATAAGAGGCATGACAAAACAAACAACAAAGATAACAAAAAACCCACCAGTAGGAAGACCACTAGGACCTACATTCTTTCACCTTACCACTCTGATGTATCAGTATTGCCTCCTTTCATGGTCCCAAGAGGCTGCAATTCTAAGCATCACAGATGACAGACAACATCCAGTGAAAAAGCGGGGCATTCCATACTGGGTACCTATTTTTGCTTCTTGTTGTTTTCTTTTTGAGTTAAAGAAATTTTGCCCAGAAGCTCCCCAGCAGATTGACCCTTAGGTTCCATTGGCCAGGACTGGGCCATTTGCCTACCTCCAAATCAACTAGCAAGGAAGATAAGACCACATGATTGACTTGGATAGATAGATAGATAGATAGACAGACAGATAGACAGACAGACAGTAGATAGAAGTAGAGATAAAGATAATAAGCACAAATTGTTAGGTTCCATCACCATGTGATACAATCATATGAGGCTTTTCTAGCCAAAGTGTCAGGAAAAGCCTCCTCCAGAGCAGTTATTGTTGTCATCCACCATGAGAAGTCAACATTATCCACTCAGTTTAAGATAAGAAGCTATTAAGAACTACAGTGAAAGCTGGGGTCCTGACCTGACAGTTAAGACTAGTTTGAGAATCAAAACAGAAACACTATCCCATTAATATGTATAGAATTTCAATGAATTTCACCAGAACTTCAAAGCCTGTTGTCCCTGTTTTTCATTAAGAGCCTGCCCCTCCCCCATTCCACACCAAAAAAGCTTTATACTCTTTGTACTGGGGCCTTCTAAACAAAGAAGGAAAGACAAGTAGTCTGGCAACTGTGGGAGTGTTGAGACAATTGCAAAAATGACATGAGACAGGAAGGAGGGAGTGGAGAGCAGGGAGAAGCAGAGAAACTGAGTTTTCAGGCAAGAAGGACAAGGAGTTTGGAAGTCCAGGAAAGAAAGTATGCCCTCAAGGTGCCTCCAGTCCCTGCCTCTGCAAACCAGTTTCTACAAACCAGAGGGCTTGTTTCAGAAACCACAATGAACACTTTCTGCAGGAAGCAAACCCAGTGCTTTTATATAATACCAAAGACTCACTGCATTTCTCCTCTTTTCCCTTAGCATCCTCTTAGCATATCCCCACTTCAGATCCTGTCTTTGTGATCACCCAGTCTCAGCATTCCTCTTGCCAACCTCTGACAACCAAAGGAAATAGTTTCTAATGAAATTTATACATCAAATTTCAGCCAGAAGGCATGGCAGGCTGAAGCATCCAAGTATAAAAGCAACTAGGAGTCACCCCACTTTACACTGAATTTGCTTTCCATCCCCTGAGCAAATACACTTAAGCTGCATAGTCCTTAAAACTGTAAAACACACATATTTTTATATCTCTAGGCAGTCTTCATAAGTAGCTTTCTGATTTCATTCTCCTCAAGCAATTAGGGATTACAATAGAGGTTGATCGCCTAGCTGCAAATTCATTTCTCCAGCCGTAAAAGAAGGAGAAGCTGTAGTTGGGATTAAGTGGCACTACTGAGCGAGCAGAGGGATTTTCTCTTACCCGGAGATGGCAGGATCCCTAAAAGCAAGGGAGCCTGTGCAGCAAAGACTCGCACAGCACTCAGAGAGTGAAGACTGGATGGGTGCTTAAATGGAGAAGCACAAATGAAGAGCCCACATTTAGAGCCAGGGAATCAGAAAGCAAGGGAACCCAGAGTATTCAAGTGGATGTGCAGCTGAGCATCCAGAACTGAATGGGAGAAGCACCTGGGGCCAGAGCTGAGCCAGGCCCTACAGGAACTGGGAACGTCAGGGTCCAGGCCGCTTTCTGCAGCTGGCTATCCCATACCCTATAGTGCACTCACTTCCAAAAATGCTTTCATTGTTCCCTCCCTATAGCTATACAAGAAATACTCTCTCATCCTTTTTTTCCCCTCATCATTTTCATAAGATTTCACAGAGATTTGCAAATAGAAATATCTCTACTTACACCCTCCCTGCTACTTCCTTGCTGGTTCTATTTATTGTTAAAGGAATTACTTCCCCATTTTTCTCCACAGCAAGATTTCTGCAAGCAGAAGTGGATACACTCTTGTGGCCAGAATAAGGGTACAACAGGGTTTTGCCTCCTTTCCATTTACCACATCCCTCATATCAAGTCCCAGAGTTCGGACATATATAAAGCCTCTGCTTCTTTCAACCCTTTTATTGTCTGTCACTGAAAAATCAGAGCCAGAACTAAAGCTAGTTAAAAGCTACCCAGGAGGTCAAATTACTTGTGAACTATCAAATCAATAGCTGAATCGTAAGCATGGTAATTCACATAGAATATCAAGTACTTCACAGTCTGGCAGCAGCCTCATGCTGGTCTATGTCTAAGAATTCCCAGAATATCAACTCCAACATTCTCACCCTTTTCCATCGCTAATTATTTCCATATTGGTACCCGATTTGGAACAAGGAACAAACCAAATCTTCAGAAAAGTAATAAGCTATTCTAAAGCATAAGGAATTTTCCCTTTTGGAGACATATGAGTTAAACTGTGTCCCCCTAAAGTGTGTATGTTGAAGTCCTAACCCCCTGTATCTCAGAATGTAACTGTAGTTGGAAGTAGGTTCTTTACAGGGGCAATCAAGTGGAAATGAGGTCATGAGGGTGGGCCCTAATCTAATACACCTAGTGTCTTTTTAAAAATAGGAAATCTGGACACAGAGATGTGCATAAAGGAAAAACAATGTGAGGAGGCATAGGGAGAAAACAACCATCCACACCCTAAGGAGGGAGGCCTGGAACAGATCTTCCCTTGTGGCCTCAGAAGGAACCTGCCAACACCCTGATTTTGGACTTCCCGGCTCCAGGCGGGGAAACAATAAATTTCTGTTGTTTAAGTAGAACAGTCTGTGGGACTTTATGATTACAGCTCTAACAAACTAATATAGAGACATCTGTAATCACATCTGGAAGAGAGGATAAGAAGACAGGGTTCCAGGGGCAGGTGGGCCATCTAGAACGTTCCATCCCCAGTGGAAGATAAAGAAGTAAGACCATGTGTCCAAAGCACATAGCATGGTGCTGACATATAATCAAAATATATGGGCTCTCACTACAATTTTAGGAGTCAAAAGACACACACTCCATCCTTATTGCCCTGAGAGGTGAGTGACAGGCTCACCTTTCCTGACAGAGGATTCAGGACTGACTTCACAGACCGCCCATTAAGCCTCTCCTCTCAGGTGAGAAAATACCCAAGACCTTCAGTTCACACCGTCAAATACAATGAAACATCACGCAGTGAAGACACTGGGATGGATACTGTGGGATAGACAAGATTAACAAAATAAATTCCTTGCTTCAAAGAGAACAGGTTCAGAGATATCATCAAAATACAGACCGTCTGGGGAAATGAATCTGTAGGCTCATTATCATACATTGAACATGTGCACATACTTCACCAAAACATCACTTTCAACTCCCAGGAGTCACCAAAAAGATTACTCGGAGAGCATTCCCTGCTTGATAGGAGCCCAGTACTTCTGCAAGAAAGCACGGTGTTAATCTGCATGTGCTCATGCTTCACAAATAACAATCCCAGAGGGACAAAGAAGACAAATGGCTCAGCATAAGGTCTCAGCATATGTCTGTTTTGGAAGTTCTAGTACATTAATTTCTCATTTCTGTATGCTGAGAAATACCTTCTTGAAAAAAACATATTCAATAGTAAAGAGAAGGGTATAGCAAACCCTCCCCATGTATCCATCCAGCACCCACCTCCACATTATTGTCATGAGATTATTTCATTTCATCCCACCCACTTCACCACCCAGTAGGTTATTTTAAAGCAAATCTCAAACATATCATTTCATTTACACACACATCAGTGCACATCTCTACAAAACAGAATGCTTAATCAAATACCACACTTACCAGCTCCTTATTATCAACAAACTTCTCCAACCGTTTTATAACTTTTATAGTTTATCATTTTTATAGTTTGTTCTAAACCATAGATTTGGTTGATATCTCTCTTAAGCGTCTTTTAATCTATAGTTTTCTCCTCCCTCTTTTTTCTTGTACCATTTAGCTGTGGCAGATATTGGGCCATTTTTCCTGCAGAATCTCCCACATTCTGGGTTACAGATTGCATTACATTGCATAAGAATAGCTTAACGTGTTCCTATGAACTGATAGTTAAACATAGAGACGTGAATAGATTCAAGCTTAATATTTGAAAGAATACTTTTCATATGGTGTCTGATGGTCTTTCTGTGACAACAACATGAACCAGTGAGCTCATATATTGTCATCCTGATCTATCCATTATAGAGTTTCTGCCCTACTATTTCTTCCCCCAAGTACAGTTGGAGAACTTGGAAATAATAGGTTTATTTGGGAGGTGATCTCAGGAAACAGCAGTGAGGGAGCAGGGCCAGTGATGCAGGAAAAGAAGGAAAAAGCAATGAAAGTAAGTATGCATTAGCAATTCCACTGAGACCACCTCAGACTCATGCAGAAGACCTCCAAGAATGGTCCATCCAGAAAATAGGAGGCTGATCATTTGTCCTTTAGTTGCCATGTCTTGGATGAGGGTTGCTTCTATAGATGTTAATTCTTTCGCACTCAGAGCTGACTCAACGATGGAGCCAGGGAAACTGAAGGGGTAACAGAGAAGGCTCTGCTACAGAAAGTAAAAAGACTCCATGTGCATTGTGGGATGCTGGCAGTGGGAGAGGAAACTGAGTGCAACAGATCTGTCTAACATAGCTGAAGCTAAAATCAGAGATGGCCCAAGAGATGGCATATGAGCTTCAGAGACACTTGCCACAGTCCCCATCAGCTTTTCTCTAGTGCTAATGATTTTGGCAGCTGGTAATGATCATTGCCTAGATCTATTATATAGTTAAACTAGGGGTGCAAAATAAAGGGCCAGAGCATTCCCGCAACCCAGCACTTCCAGGGTCTTTCACCCATCATGAAGCATAGGGAGAGCGAGGGAAGCTCTGATTCATTCTCCAGCTATAACAGTGGACAGTAGAAAATTAAAATCAGTAAAGAAAACAGTGGGAGAAGTTTATGATCAGGACCCCTTAATTACCAAGTGAGCAGATACTAGTCATAACTTCTCCAACTGACTGATGTTTTTGAAATTTTTTTAAGTGAGAACAAAACCTTTGATTCCTCCATCATTGAAAAAATTTTTACTTTAATGTAAATATTCTGAGAGGTGATTCTGTACATTATTGACTGATAGATCATTAAGGATATCACTCTCTCCTAAGAGCAAGTTTTGCCTGGGGATGGGAGGTGGGAGGGCAGCTGGTGCCTGAGGTGAAAGTGAAATAAGAAGGGAGGCTGTGAGGGAGGGAAAGAGAGCCTGGGGGCACTGAAAATCAACTTCTCAGTTTCGACACTTTGCCTAGAGCAAGCCATGGGTGTCTGATTTCTTAGTCTGCTTAAAAAATGGAAAAGAACTTCCCCTGAAAGCTTCATTAACTCCATAAGCCAGTGATTACAGCAGCCTTTACTAGAGGAAGAAAGACTTCCCTTTTCACTGAAATCTTAAGAGAAGACAAGTCAAATCTACTTTAGAAATGACTAGAGGAGAAGAAATGGGACGGGGCACAAGAAGAGAGGCCAACAGGAGAGGGGAGGAGGGAAGAGTTAAAAAGAAGAAGGAGGTGAAGGGAGGCGAGCATAACACAAGTCACTGAAGAGGAGAATTGAGACAGGGCAATCATCTCGGGGTGGGGTAGGACGTTAACTCTCAGATACCCCTTAACAAAGCAGATTAAACTCCAGTGGTTAATCATTACAGCCTGCAGGAAGCCCAGGCACAACACTCCAAGAACAGCAGCTGTCCTGGACAAGTGTCAGTCACTTTGGCTACTAGATAGTTGAACCTTCTTCTTACGTCGTGGGACTCCCCCACCTTGTCAATCTTGAGGCAAGACTGAGCCACCTCCAGCTGAAAAAAAAAAAAAAAAAAAAGCTGAGAACGCCTGCAACTTTGTTTCCCAGCCTCCTTGTAGGTATGAATATGTTACCAGGACAAGTGCTTCTCAGACTTTAGTAGACCTAGTCCACTACGTTAAGGACGTCCAAACCAAGAAAGCTTGTTAAAACACCCCCGGAGATTCTGACTAAGTGGGATAGAGCCATCACATAATTTGCAATTTTAGCAAGTTCTCAACTGCTGCTGATGCTGCTAGTATCTGGACTACACGTCAAAGTAAACTGACAGCTGTCACTAATCTGAGGTGAACCTGTCTCAAGCCTTGAAATGGGCGTCACTGATGCAAAGCAGAATTGAAAAAAAATTCTCTCTGGTGACAGAGGGGGTTTGTAGCAGGCCCAAGATCCTGGAGCTCCAAGGGGAGGGATGGTACTGGTGGCATCCACCTTCCCCAGTCATTGCTGTTGGAAGTGCAATTGCATGGGGGTGGGGGTGGAAGGTGGGGAAAGGGGACAGGCAGACATAGCTTTGCTGAACCAGCTCTGTGGCAGAGACTCCAAGTCAGCTTCTCCAGTTCTGGCGATTTGTGAACCATCAAATCATTCTTCTAAAATCTGTTAGTCAGACCCCGTTGTTTGGAAATAAGGGCTTTGACCAAAATAAAAACTATTAAAATAAAGACAAGATCTCTGATATCCGTCCTTCACAGTACTTATGCCACATTGCCATGCACTCAACAAAGTGAACTGTGCTGCTATTGTCACTTGCTATTATTACTACCTAGAAAATAAACATACAGTACTTTGTACATCTTCCTTACAGATATTAAGATATTCTTCTTTGAATAGTCAACATTTTCTCCTCCTCCATATATGTGATCATAGCCTTTAAGTTACCTCCCGAATCATCAGCATTTTATGTCCCTTTCAAGGGGCTCATGCAACCAAAGGAATATATGAGATGAATTACTGTTGATATCTGTGTATTGATATAATCAGGTTACTGATCTGTTTATAAACAACCCTAGATTTAGTGCCATTAACTGACAGAGTAACAATAAATTATAACAGCAACTATAGCAAGAGCTGACATTTATTGAGTGCTACATATACAGTGTTCAAAGCACAGATATCTCATTTAATTTTCACCAAAAAAAAAAAAAAAAAACTATTAGGTGAAAGACCTGCACACTCAAAACTCTAAAACATTTATGAAAGAACTGAAGAAGACAAAAATAAGCGGAAAGATATTCCATGATCACGGATTAGAATAATTAATACTGTTAAAATGTCCATACCACCCAAAGCAGTCTACAGATTCAATGCAATCCCTATCAAACTTCCAATGGCATTTTTCACAGAAACAGAACAAGCAATCTTAAAATTTGTATGGACCCACAAAAGACCTGGCATGGCCAAAGCAATCTTGAGAAAGAAAAACAAAGCTGGAGGCATCATTCTTCCTGATTTCAAACTACATTACAAAGCTGTAGTAATCAAAACATTATGGTACTGGCATATAAAACAGACACATAGAAACAGAATTGAGAGCCCAGAAATAAATCCATACATATACGGTCAAAGGAGCCAAGAATATACAATGGGAAAAGGATGGTCTATTCAATAAATAGTGTTGGGAAAACTGGAGAGCCACAGGCAAAAGAATGAAACTGGACCACCATCTTATACCAAACACAAAAATCAACTTGAAATGAATTAAGGACTTGAACATAAGATCTGAAACTATAAAACTAGAAAAAAAACATAGGTCATAAGTTTCTTGCCAATGGTCTTGGCAATGATTTTTTGTATTTGACACTAAAAGTAAAGGTAATAAAAGCCTAGATAAACAAGTGGGACTACATCAAACTAAAAATTCTGCACCACAAAAGAAACCATAAATAAAATGAAAAGGCAATCTACGGAATGGGAGAAAATACTGCAAACCATATGTCTGATAAAGGGTTAATATCCAAAACACATAATGAATTCATACAACTCAATAGCAAACAAACAAACAAAAACTAATTAATGGATGGGCAGAGGACCTGAATAGGTATTTTTGCAAAGAAAAGATGCTCAACATCATTAACATCATTAACATCATTACTTATCAGGGAAACTACAAATCAAAAGCACCATGAGCTATCATTTCACATCTGTTAGAACAACTATCATCAAAAAGACAAGAAATAACAAGTGTTAGTGAGGATGTGAGAAAAGGCAACCTGTATGCACTGCTGGTGAGAATACAAATTGGTACAACCACTGTGGAAAACAGTATGGAGGTTCCACAAAAAATTAAAGATAGATCTACTATATTAGCCAACAATTCTGGGTATTTATCCAAAAGAAACAAAATTACTATGTCAAAAAGATACTTGCAACCCCTTGTTCACTGTAGCATTATTTATCGTAGTCAAGCCATGGAAGAAACTTAAGTATCCATCAATGGATAAATGGATAAAGAAAATATGGGATATATACAGAATGGAATATTATTCAGCTGTGAAAAGGAAGGAAATCCTCCCATTTGCAGCAACACAGATGGACCTTGAGGACATTATGCCAAGTGAAATAAGCAGACAAAGAAAGATTAAAATTGCATGATATCATTTATATGTGGAATCTAAAGGGAAAAAAGTTCATAGATACAGAGAACAGATTGGTGGTTGCCAGAGGCAGGGTTTGAGGTGATGGGCAAAATTAGTGAAGGCAGTCAAAAGATACAAACTTCCAGTTACAAAATAAATAGGTCATTGGGATGTAATGTATAACATGGTGACTACAGTTAATAATACTGTATTGTATATTTGAAAGCTGCTTTAAAAAGTAAATCTTAAAAGTTCTCATCACAAGAAAAAACACTTTGTAACTATGTATGGTAACAGATGTTGACTAGAATTTATGATCATTTCACAATTTGTGTAAATATCAAATCATTACGTTGTATATCTGAAACTAATAGGCTATATCTCACATATAATTTAATTTTAAAATAAGTAAATACATTTAAATTAAAAAATTTTTAATTTTAAACTATTAGTTTCCCAATTTATATGAACTCGAGCTTAGAGAAATTACATTAATTTCCCTAAGGTTAGTGTCTGATTTCAGAGTCCTCATGTTTATCCACTACATTGAAGCCCCTCCTCAAAGGGTAAGTCTAAAAGCATATGGAAGAAAAGGAGGGGTGAGAGAAGATAATTAGTTTTACTGGGGCTGTTGTTATGGGATGAATTGTGTCTCCCTCCCAAAATAATATGTTGAAGTCCTAACTCCCAGAATCTCAAAATGTGACCTTATTTGGAAGCGAAGTCTTTTCAGATTTAACCAGATTAAGATAAAGTCATGAGAGTGGTCTCCAATCCAATATGACTGGTCCTTATAAAAGGGGAAATCTGAACACACATACACACACAGGGACGATGATATGAAGAAGACAGGAAGAACATCATGTAACAGTGGAGGCAGAGATTTGGGTGATACAGCTGTACGGCAAGGAATGCCACAGATTTCCACTTCCACCAGAATCTATGAAGAGGCAAGGAAGAACGACAAGGAAGAAGTGAAGAAGACTACCCAGAGTCTCGAAGGGAGTGTAGCCCTGTTAACAGGTGATCTCAAACTTCTAGCCTCCAGGGCTATGAGACAATAAGATATCTGTTGTTTTAAGCCACCCAGTTTGTGGTACTTTGCAGCCCTAGGAAACTAATGCAGATGTAAAGTTTAAAGGGCCTGTTGGACATCCTAGTGGAGACGTCTAACAGACAGCTGGAGATGACTCTAAAACCCAGGGAAAATATCAGTGCTAGATGTGATTCAGCTGTCAAATGTAGCGGAAAATAGGCGTTCTTTTTAAAAGGACTGAAAATGCTTATTGATTTTAACAATTACAAGAATATAAGCGATTTTAAAAGAAAAAGTCCAGGGGCATGCAGTGGGTTGAGTCGTAAATGGAGGTAGTCCTTTGGTAGTAACTAGTGTAAATCACTCTTTTATTAAGTTTACAAGGTGAGAGGAGAGAAAAGGAAGCTATGAAGGTATGGATGACTTCACAAACATTCTGAAAAAAGTGCCCAGAGCACTTTTAAAACCCATGTAGAGTATGTTCTTGTATTAATCTTCTACTGGTGTGTGACAAACTCAGCAGCTTAAAACAATACACACTTATTACCTCACAGATTCTGTGGGTCAAAAGTCCAGTCACTGCTTAACTGGGTCTTCTGCTCAGGGGCTCACAAGGCTGCAGTCATGATGTCAGCTGGAACTGCAGCCTCCTCTGAAGCCCGGGGTCCTCTTCCCTGCTTACGTGGCAGAGTTAGTTCCCTTGCAGCTGGATAACTCATGGTGGGTTATGTCTTTTCTGAGGCCAGCAGAAAAATCTGTAGCTACTTACTGCCCCTTTTAAGGTCTTGGCCGATTAGATCAAGGACAACCAGCACGATCTTCCTCTTGATTCACTCAAAGTCAATGATTAGGGACTTTAATTTATATTGGTAAAATTCATTTTACTCTATAAGTATAACCACAGGTGTGATAGCTCATCATACTCACAGATCCTGCCTGAATTCAAAAGAAGGGGACGATCCAGGGCATATACAACAGAGGGCAGAAATCTTGAGAGTCATCTTAGAATCCTGCATACCACAGCCCCCTTCCTGTTCTTTACATTTCAAGCCTGAACACTAAAAATGAAGCAAAAATATATTTAACTCTACTAGAAGTATTTTAGTGAGCTCTGGAGCCAGTGCCTGGGTTATATTTATTTCAGTTTATTTCAGTAAAACATACCCAAATAGAATCTTGATATTAGAATCACAGAATGTTAAAGCTAGAAGGAATTTTCTAAATCAATTATTTTAAATATGAGAAAACTGAGATCCAAATAAATAAGGTGCTTGCTCGTAAGTCACTTAATATTTGCTGGCAGAGCCCAGATTAAAACCCAAGTTTTCTGATTCCCATGCTAATTCTACTATATTGATCAGCCTTTAACAAAATGTAAAGCATATATAAAAATCTCTGAACACACATAAGAAACATACATAATAAGGATTCTTATTTCTTCTTAGCCATATGTAATGTCTTCTTTACCATATGTAATGTCCCTCTTTATCCCCAATAATCTTCATTGTTCTAAAGCCTGCTTTGCCTAAAATTACTATAGCTACTCCAGTTTCAATATATTAGTGGTAGCATGGTATATCTTTCTCCATTTGTTTAATTTTAATCTATCTGTGTCCTTATATTTAAAGTGAGCTTTTTGTAGACAACAAACAATTGGGTCTTGTTTTTTAATCTACTCTGTCTTTTAACTGATGAATTTAGACCATTCACATTTAAGAAGATTCTTGATACATCTGTAGTAGTATCCACTATATTTGCAACTATTTTCTATTCATTACCCTTCTTCTTGGTTCTTTCATTCTTTTGTTTTGTTTTGTTTTCTTTGTTTCAATTGAACGTTTTATATGATTCCATTTTCTATTCTCTCTTAGCATACCAATTATATAAATTTTTTGGCATTCTTTTTTATTGAAGTATATTCAGTTTACAATGCTGGGCCAATTTCTGTTTCAGTCATACATAAACATACATATATTTATATTTCCTTTTTAAAAGTTTTTAGTGGTTGCCCTAGACTTTGCAATATACATTTTCAACCAATCTAAGACAAATAACACTACACCACTTCATGACTAGTGCAGGTACCTGATAATAGAATGTTCCCTGTTCCTCCCAAGTAACCCTAATACTATTGCTTTTATTCATTTCACTTATCCATAAGATATTATCACCCAATATGTTGCTATTATTAGTTTGCATAAACTATTATTTGTTATATTAATTAAGAATAAGAAAAATAAAAGATTTTATTTTACCTTCATTTATTCCTTCTCTAATACCTCCTTTCTGCATGTAGATCTAACTCTCTGACCTATTTCATTTCCCCTCTTTCTGAAGAATTTTTAACATTTCTTATATATAGCAGGTTTACTGGCAACAAGTTCCCTCAACTTTTGTTTATCTTATAAAGTCTCTATATCTCTCACTTTGGAAGGATAATTTTGCAGGATACAGAATTCTAGGTTGATGAGGTTTTTCTTTCAATGCTTAATATATTTCACTTCACTATCTTCTTGCTTGCATGGTTTGTAAAGAAAAGTCTGACATAATTACTATCATTGCTGCTCTACAGATAATGCATTTTCTCCACTCTGGCTTCTTTCAAGAAGTTTTCTTTGTCTTTGATTTTCTGCATATTAAATATGACACACCCAGGTGTAATTTTTTTTGGTATTTACACTGCTTGGTACTCTCTGAGCTTTCAGGATCTGTGGTTTGAGGTCTGTCATTAATTTTAGAAAATTCTCAATTATAATTATTTCAAATCTTTCTTCTGTTCCTCTCCTTCTTTTCCTTCTGCAATTCTTATTACACATGTTATGCATTTCATAATTGTCTCCTAGTTCTTGGATATTCTGTAGCTTTTTTTTTTTTTTTTCATTCTTTTCTCTTTGCTTTTATTTGGGGACATTTCTGCTAATTTATGTTCAGCCTCACTGAGTTGGCCATGTTCAGTCTACTGATGAGCCCATCAAAGGCATTCTTCATTTCTGTTATGGTGTTTCTTACTTCTAATGCTTCTTATTTATCTTTCCTAGAGTTTCTATCTCTCTGCTCATATTATGCATCTATTCCTGCATGTTGTCCATTTTTTCCACTAGAGCTCTTAGAATACTAATCATAGTTATTTTAAATTCCACGCCTAATAGTTACAAAATCTCTGCCATATCTGAGTCCAGTTCTGATGCTTGCCTTGTCTCTTCAGACAAGCTGGACATCAAAAAACTGATTTTGAAGTTTACATGGAAAGGTAAAAGACCCAGAATAGCCAACACAATACTGAAGAAGAAAAAAGTTGGAGGACTGATACTATGCAACTTCAAATCTTACTATAAAGCTACAGTGATCAAAACAGTGTTATTGGCCAAAAAAAGAAAAAAGAAAAGAAAAGAAAAAATCAATAGAACAAAATACAGAGTCCAGATATAGACCCACAAGAATATAGTCAACTGATCTTTGACAAAGAAGCAAGGGAAATTCAATCAAGAAAGGATGTCTTTTCAGCAAATGATGCTAGAACAACTAGACAGTTTAATGCAAAAAAAAATGAATCTAGACACATACCTTACAATTTCACAAAAATTAGCTCAAAATGGATCAAATCCACAATGTAAATGCAAAACTTTAAAACTTCTAGAAGATATCATAGGAAAAAAGTAGTTACCTTGACTTGGGTAATGGATTTTTTGCTACAATGACAAAGGCACAATCAACAGAAGAAAAAAAACTGATAAACTGAACTTCATTGAAATTTAAAACTTTTCTGCAAAAGCCACTGTTAAGATACTAAAAAGACAAGGCATAGACTGGAATAAAATATTTGCAAAATACCTATCTGATAAAGGACTTGTATTCAAAATATTCAAGAACTTATAAAACTCAACAATAAGACAACTTTGCCTAATTTTTAAATTGGCAAAAGATCTGAAGTGATATCTTACCAGAGAAGATACACAGATGGCAAACAACAAATGAAAAAATGCTCAACATCATGTGTCATTAGGGAATTGCAAATTAAAACAACAATGAGATACCAGTAAATATTTATAGAATGGCTAAATCCAAACTTTGACACTACCAAATGCTGATGAGGGTGTGGAGTAATAGTAACTCTCATTTGTTGCTGATGGGAATGCAAAATGATACAGCCACTTTGGAAGACAGTTGGCAGTTTGTTACAAAACTAAACATATCTTTATCATATGATTCAGTAATTGCACCACTTAATATTTACTTAAATGAGCTGAAAACTTATATCAACAAAAAAACCTACCCACAAATGTTTATAGAAGCTTTACCCATAATTTCTGAAACTTGGAAGCAAAAAATATGTTCTCAAATAAGTGATGGATAAGGAAACTCTGGTACCTCCTTACAGTGAAATTTACTCAGCTTAAAAAGAAATTAGCTATCAAACCACAAAAAGACATGGAGGAAACTGGAACGTGTATTGCTAGGTTAAAGAGGCCAATCTGAAAAGGCTTTATATTGATGATTCTGACTATATGACATTCTAGAAAAGGCAAAACTAGGGAGAAGGTAAAATGATCTATGGTTGGCGGGGAAGGAGGGAGATAAGGAGGGAGAAAGAAGGGGATTGACAGAGGGATCACAGGGGATTTTTAGGGCAGTGAAATTACTCTTTATGACACTGTAATGGCAGATATATTACATTTTACATTCATCAAAATCCACATAATGTACAACACAAAGACTGAATTCTTACATAAACTAGTCTTCAGTTAAAAATAATTAATCAATATTGGCTCATTAATTATAACAAATGTACTAAAACAAGTTGTAAATAACAGGGGAACTGTCTACTGCAGAATAAAAGATACATGGGAATTCTCTGTAATTTCTGCAGTTTTCTGTAAGCCTAAAACTGCTCTAAAATGTAAAGTCTATTTAAAAAATTTAAACTCTGAACAAACAGTTCTGCTCTAATGTTGAAAATCTCAAAACAAAAGTAGAGTATAGTTTATGAAATAAAGTGGTATCTACATGTAATTTTACAAGGGTGTTTTTTGGTAAATAGCCCTAAGCTGTTTTCTCAGATTCAAAGTAAATAAGTCTATAGCTTGTGATTCACCCTGGCCTATTTTCTACTTCACTGAATTACTTCTTTGTCTCATTCTCCAGAGCCTTCTACATCAGATATTTTAAAGCCCTTTCCTATCTGACATTTATTCTTTCTTGTTGTTATTTTATATCATCCCCCTAATTCCCTTCAAGAAAACCAAGCTCATATTCTCTTAGTCCTTGGATTTTCTTACACATCTCTACCTCTCATGGAGACTCCCTGAATTTCACTCCTCAATATCTTCCTTGCAATCTATCCTATCTTCCACAAATATTTTTCAAATTCTTTCCTAAACTCTTGCTTTATTTCAAGATTTCTCTAAAAGAGAAAGTCTCAGACAACTTACTTTGGCTAGCATATGACTAAGAAATAAAAAATACAGCGAAAATGAAGTACAGTGAGATTAAGTGATTCTTGGCTGAAGATCAAAGAGTGAATAAACTGAAGTTGAAATTAGACTATTCCTTCCGCATTTCAATCTACTCCTCTTCCACTAGTCAATATTATCGCCTTAAACAAGGTGAAGAACAGCATGCAATTGTTTTCCCACCACTCAGCAGAGAGGAGAAAGATGGATATGAAGAAGTATGTAAATAATATTTACATATAATCACCACTGGTATCCAGGAGCCAAAACTAAACCTTCTTGTCTGGAGCTACGTATCTTAAACATAAATTAAATTGATTCAGTAGTCCCACCTTATCCATGGGGGATAATTTCCAAGACTCCCAGTGGACACCTAAAACCACAGATGGCACCAAATCCTATACATACTATGTTTATTCCTACACATACATACCTATGATAAAGTTTAATTTATAAGTTAATCACAGCAACAGATCAACAACAATAACTAATAATAAAATGGAGCCATTATAACAATATACTGTTCACAGTATAAGTTATGTGAATGTGGTCTCTCCCTCAAAATATTTTATTTTACGAACTTAATGCCTTTTCCAACTTGACTAAGCACTTAATGCACTATGGCCACAACTTTTGCAATTTGAAGTGTGACAACAAAACTAACACAAATTTCTTTTCTTTCTTCACAGTTTCATGGATAGAAGATTCATTCTTACCATAGATTTAAGCAACCTCAGTATACAATTTTTTTTTTCCTTACTAAGTCAAGAACTTTCACCTTTTCACTTAAAGGAAGCACGTTACACCTATCTTCCCTTTGGCATATCTGAATTTCCAGCATCACTACTCTTGCACTTTGGGGCCATTACTAAGTGAAATAAGAGTTACTTGAAGATGAGCACTGCAATACAGTGACAGTCGATCTGATAACGGAGATGGCTACAGAGTGACTGAAGGGTGGGATGTGCTGGACGAAAGGATGATTCATGTCCCAGGAGGGACAGAGGAGGGCACAAGATTTCATCACACTACTCAGAATGGCACACAATTTAAAACTTACTTACTTACTTATTTATTTATTTCTGGAATTTTTTATTTATTTCTGGAATTATGTATTTCTGGAATTTTTTATTTAATATTTTCAGACCGCAATTGACCACGAGTAAGTGAAATCACGGAGAGTGAAACCATGGACGAGAGGGGAAAATTGTAGTTGGTTTTTATCCAATGGTAACAAAATCACTATCTCAAAAAGATATCTGCATCCCAATTGTTCACACTAGCATTATTCACAATAGCCCAGATATGGAAACAACCTAAATGTCCATCCATAGATGAACAATTAAAGAAAATGTGACATATATAATATTCATGCATAAAAAAAGAAGAAAGTCTTGCCATTTGAGACAACATGGATGGACCTTGAGGGCATTATACTAAGTAAAATAAGTCAGACAAAGATAAATATGTACACCATTCATATGAAGAATCTAAAATATATATAGATATCGGTACCGTAGATACAGAGAACAGATTCAACCAGAGGCAAGGGGTGCGAGGTGGGCAAAATGGGTAAAAGTAGTCAAATGACACAAACATCTAGTAATAAGATGAATACGTCCTAGCAATGTAATGTACAGCATGGTGACTATAGTTGATTGTATCACTGTATAATTGAAATTTACTAAGGAAGGAGGTCTTAAAAGTTCTCAGTACAAGAAAAAAAAACTTTAACTATGTGTGGTAGTGGCTGTTAACTAAACTTATCGTGGTAATCATTTCACAATGTTTACATATATCAAATCCATTGGGCTATACACCTAAAACTAATACATCATTATATGTCAATTCTACCTCAATTTTTAAAATAAATAAAAATAGCTAAACAACAGCCTTAGACTCTTTTATTAAAAAGAAGACAAGTTCAAGAATGATAGTTGGTATATAAAAATAGATTTTAAAAAAGTTTCTGCTGTATAGCACAGGGAACTATGTTCAATATCTTATAATAATCTTTAATGAAAAAGAATATGAAAAGCCATATATATATATATATATATACACATTTATATATGTATATGCATGACTGGGACATTGTGCTGTTCACCAGAAACTGACACATTGTAACCGACAGTACATCAATTGGAAAAAAAAAAAGATGATACTTGGGACAACCAAAGGTGGCCGGAGTGTTCTGAGAAGATCTGATAACCATTTCAACATAAGGTTCACGACTGGGCTTCAAATTGGGACACTGAAGGGAAATACGTGTACAGAACCACTGCACTTTGACCAATTTAAAGTTAAGATTTGGTACAGATGCAGCCAGCTCTTCTACCATGCAAAGACCTTTTAAAATAACAGACGCAGTTATAACTTCCTCACTGATCTGGCAGCCACAAAACAAAATTTTTTTTCTGCCAACTAAACAAGGAGACTATAGTTTTGGCCTCATTAATGCCATGGTGTGTCCAAATAATGCATCCCCAATATAAAGTATCAAACATTCTCTGTGGGATAATGCAGTGCAAAATATACCTTAAAGTTAAAAAAAAACTTAAAAGTTCTTAAAGTTCTACCATATTGAGTACTGTTTCCAAAAAAAAAAGTATATCATTATTGAATCATTATTTCTGTTATTGTGGTAGACATTATTCCTTCACATGTTCATAACCTGATCAAATTTGATCATTTACTTCTATGACTCTTTTCAATGACTTTCATGATCCCTTTCATTTACAAGATGTGGTCCAGGCATCTTACAAAGGTCTTTCAACCGCTGGCCTTGCTCTACCTTTCTAGCCAAATCGAAGGCACCTGTTCTCTAAACAATACTGCCCTTTCATACCCCCATGCTAACACATCCCCTTCTCTTTATGAGGAAAGTCCTTTTACTTTTGTCCACCTCATGAGCCATCACTTGAGACTGGAATCAAATGTCACACCACTCTGCTTCCTCAAGAAAATTTTATCATTCCTTCATTCATGTTGCCATATTACAAGATACTCATGAGCTGTTTTAGTATGGTTATTACATGCCTGTCTTTCCTAGTAGATCATAAACTACAAGTGGCAGGAACAACTTCTTATTCATGTGTGTTTCTCCAGCATCTGACCCAGATTATATAAATAATTTTCAAATGAAAGATAAAAAGTCTAATTTTATTTCATTTTAGTTAAGATTTTTTTTTCAAAAGTTGTCTTTCCAGTGTCTACCATTCATAATTCAACAAATTTTTGCCAAGTCAGAACAATTGAGGTGATATCCAAAATAAACTCAGCTCTTAACTCTTACTAATTTGATTTCCAAAACCTTTGCCCCAACTTATATTCCTGGTAACATCAGAGAAATCTGCTTATCCTACCACTTCTTCATTACATAGAATATTATTGTGGTTGCTTTTTATCTGAACTAATTTGTTGGGTGAAAATGGTAAAATTTTCTTTTAACTTGCGTTTCATTGATGACCAATGAGGATGAATAATTTTCATTTCTATTAGCTATTTGTACCTCCTGACTTCATATTTTGCATTCATTTCCTTCATTCTAATGTTAACTGGGTCTTGATGTTTTGCTTGACATATATATACTCTTTGTAAATTATAGGTATTAATCTTTTTATCATACCGTAACAAACATTTTTCTCAATACACCATTTACTTTTCCATTTTTTTTATCATATTTTGATAATATAAATGGGGAAAGAGCCATAATTCATCACTTATTTGGGGAGAGGTCGCCAACTCAAGAATCTGATGAAGTCTCATTAGAAAAATGAACATATGCACACACACATTTACAAACAATTTTAAAGGGTTTATGGATCATATTAGGTGGTAGGAGGAAACTGTCTTTAGGGGTCAGAAAACCTGAGCTCTCATCCTAATTCTGTCACTAGCTACATGAGCTGGGAAACGCTATTTAATCTTTGTCTCCAGATCTTCATCCATAAAGTAAGCACATATGTGTGTGTTTGCTCACGTGTGTGTGTGTAAGATGTGGTAGGAGAATTAACATTCTCCGAAGTCTTTTTTATTTCTAAAATGTACATATATTATATACCAAAATCACATTCTATAATACAACACTTTTATTCTGAAGTCACTAAAAAACCATCTTGGAAAAAAGAAACATAAACTCCAAACATCACAGCTGTGACTATTCAGCGCTCCTTAGTAACAAGTAGTTATACTACCATTTAATGGTACCATTAAAAATGCATTGTCACCATAGTAACTGCAACATTACAAGACACTAAATCTCTCCCTGAAATACTCATGCTGAGCAGCATACATTGTCTTATATAATAGTTGCTTCCACCTTTTTTTTTTTAATGAGGACGCATAGCTTTCCCTTCTTCCTCAATTTATTTGTACCCATGAAAACCTATCAAGAATCTGTTTTTTAAAAAAGTTCTGATGCTTGGAAAGATAAAGTACCAGTTGTCATCTATGCTACTATTGTGCAGATTGGGAAACAAAAATGTTCCCACTCTGGGCAAAATTCTGATATAATTCTACCATCCCTCATCCTTTGTCCCTATTTTTCCTGTAAGTTGGCCCTTTGCCTTTTGACTCTGTTTTTTAATTCCCCCACTGTTGACACTGTCATTTGTACATTCCATATCCTATTTCTCTCTAGGTGGTCACTAAGAACCAAAATGTGAATTGATACTGATTTGCGAAATGAACTCACAAGGTTATCTGCACTTTAAGAGAGGAGTCTTGAACACTATAAATCAAGACTCAAAGAAGTAAAGATTTAATAGTCATATGTCAATAATTTGGGGTAGAGCAGTCGAGCCTCATGCCCTCTCAACTAACCCTAGACAAACTACCTTCTACTCCAACTACTTGTGAGGTCCCTCTTTTTTCCACCCAAAAAATCTTTCTTGAGCATCCACTCAATGCTCTCCTAGGCACAGGAGCTACACCAGCCAATGAGACAGATAAGTGCATATCAAATATTTCTATTTAGTTCAAGGGAAGACAGAACACCAAAAAGTAAACAAAAAAGACAGATTCAGGTCCAAAAGAGCTTTCCAAGTAGAGGGACCCACTAGTGCCAAATCCTGAGATAGAGAAGAATTCGACATATTTTTGGAACAGGAAAAGGCCAATGTGTCTGGAGCACAGTGTATGAAGAGAAAATTGGTTCACAATGTGGTCAGAGAGAAAAGCATGGGCCAGTTCCTAAAAAATCCTGGAGACAAAAATGAAGAGTCTAGATATTATTCTAAATCTAATCAGAAGTCAGTGGAAGATTTCAAAGAGGGGAGTAAAACTGCCTGAATTACATTTTAAAGGATCACTCCTGGCTTCTACATAGAGAATAAACTGTAGCAGGAGACAAGAGAAGAAAGAAGACAAATTTGAGGAAATTTCAATAGTCAAAGTCAGAGACGATGGTGGTGGTAATTGCCAGCAAGGGCAACAGCATGGGAGTCAAAAGCTTCCTTTCAATTAAAATGAAAAGTCTTTGACCAGGACGGTAGAAAGTTTCATCAGCTTCCACATCCTCTCAGATGTCATCGTGACTACTGTTAACTAGTCCAGACTCTGAGGGACAAGTGAAAACAGTACAATCACACCTCTTCTCCTCCACATCTTCTGTGTGCAGCTCTGAGTTGGTCAAATACTTAAGCGAAGCACAAATCACAGAGTCTTTCACAACTTCTAATAACCCAAAGTAAAAGCAATAAATACGACTTACACGAAACAAAAGTTAGAACCAAGGCAGAAACTGAGCATTCCCACCATGAACTCCTGTCCACGAGCCCATACTTCCAGTGATTCCAGAGATGTTCTATTATATCTCTTATTAGCTATTCCAAAAATCCATATCTATGCAGCAGCCATCCAAAAGAATGCAACAAGTAAGTGAGGGAAATAATTAAGTGGCTAATTAACCTTAAGGTGTCATGAGAAACTCTAGCAGAGGTTTGCCATTATCTTTTTTAGAAAACTGAATCTATTCCTCATTAGTGTCTATAATATGTGCTACTCTTATATGTGTGTGATCATAGAACAGCATGTTGTTAAGGCTACAAAGAAATCTTAGACTTTACCTTAATACAACCCCTGATTTTACAAATCAGTAAATTTAAATAATTTTCCCAAGATCATAATGCATACTAGAATCAGGTGCTAAACAATAACACAGTTGGTACCTTCCCTCACATGGTTGTATTCAATCCATTTGTTTTACCCCTTTCCCAAAACCCTAACCTATCTCATACCCTCACTTCCCTGCTTCATTAGCTTGTATTCCATGGGCATCATTGTAACCACTCCCTTGCACACAGGCCCAATTATCTTGACCCTCACTCACTTCGTCATACTCTAAGCCCCAATCATCACTACATCCACCTTTTACCTACCCCACACCTGCACCTCAGCATCTGAAAATGCCTGGAGAAAAGCACCCAGTTGACATGTCTCAGTGTTTGAGTAAGTGGAAGGGAGGAAAACCCAATGTTGCCCAATGAGGACAGGAGAGGGGAGTCTAGGGGAAGACGCTGGACTCCAGGGAAGGAGAAACTCTGGGGCAGTAAAATACTGGAGGGAGATATTTTAAGGGAAATGTTGAGTGTAACCAACCACCCTCCCAAAAGAAAAACCAGCAAAGTCAACCAAAATCCATAAAATAACACATGTGCCTGACTTTCCTTCCTTTACAGACTCTTTAGGTTGCAAATGAATAAAAATCCTAATCCTAACTAGTTTAGGAAAGGGTCTGCAGTAGTGGGTGGGGGGTGAAGGGAAGGGTGTAAGGCTGGAACCAGGAACTGGAGCACATTAACTGCCCTCCTCTCTCGTCTCGACTGTCTCTGGATGCCAACCTCACCCCTTCTCCTTGCCAGCGGCAGGGAATCTGAGCCTCCCCCGCAGCTCCAGGCCCCACATCCCACAGCTTCACCACCCCACTGAGACCAATCCTATCTCGGCCCTGCACAGGTCCAATGTCCACCCCTAGATCATCACTGTGGCCAAAAAGATGGCAGCTTCCATCGCATGACAATGGAGGTGCTGACCAAAAAAGGTGGGGAAGGGATTTGGACACACAAACAGTAAATATCCACTCCAGACTTTATATGGAAAATACTAAAGGGTCTCAGTCTACAAGCCACCTGGTTCAGGAGTGAGAAATAATCACCAACATACAGTGCTTCAAAGCCAAACAGTAAATTACTGTTACTGTGAGAAACAGTTTAAACCACATACTAATCATTTTCTCTTCAGTCATCAAGTAGAATATTATGTCATTTCTGCTTTGTTTTTCCAAGAAGTCCTTAGCAGGTGGGAACACACTAAGGTTAGGATATGTTAAATAGTAAATTAAAAGACACAATTTCTTACATTCTTTTTTCTAGTCCCATGAGACCTTAATATATAAATGCATACATATATTTCTGATAGCATTAATACATACACAAATGTTCAAAGGAAATACTAAGGAAAATTTTAATTACACATACATAAAACACAAAAGGGCAGGAACATTGTATCTTTTCTGCAACTAAAGCAAATGTGAACTGAAATATGGCTGTTTTGCCCATCAGAAAATGTCTCTCATATAAGGTACGAAATCAAATCCTTTAGGTTTTTATCTCAGTTACCGCCTCCAAGTCTTTCTTGCTTATTTTGATCTTAAAATAGAAAACAGCCATAGCTTGGGGCAGCTAAATATGAAAAGGAAGCAAAATCAATCAATATCCATCTTTAGATGGTGAGGTTTATATGTTAACAGTAACTGTCATATTATAAAGGTAATTGTCCATCTTCTAGCATAAGCGCTACATACCTCCAGGCGTTCATTTCTGTCAGGAAGCCGCTTCACTACCACAAACCATGTTTTCCAGGAAGGGGAGAAAGAGTCATTTATGACTTCTGGGTAGTTTGTGATCAGAAAGAGCTCACTGCTTAGAATAGGAGGCACCCTGTCCACTGCTGGGGTTTTCATTGCTGGTCAATCACCAGGAAGGAGAGAGAGCATGAAGCTACCTTCTTTAAACCCTCCCTATCAAAAAAGGCCCTCTTTTCCATGCCTTGTTAGATGTCTGTCCAGGAGGATAACACAGGAAACCAAAGGGGAAATGAGCTTACTGCAGAGAGAGCCTGTTTAGATGTTTTGAGCTGCAGTAACCATATCCAGGCTCATCTTTCCTTATTCCTTTCAAGGGGATGATTGCTTCAGAGAAGCCTGCCACTCTTTTCAAACCAGGCAGTCAAGTGGTGGTTGTCCAGAGGAGGCTTTTAAACAGAAGGTGTACTGCCTAAAATAGAGTCCTATGATAGTTAAAAGTGCTTTGTACTCTAGTCACTCGTACTGTGCTTGCTATAGAAATACTCATATTGCTGATCCAAGCAAAACTACATGGCACACGAGATAGAAACAGGCCCAAGCAGAGTCCTCCCTGAAGGGGACTACATACCTGTTCTGCCCACCTGGATAAACACAGATGTCAGCCAGAGGAGTTGATCCTATTCAGGCAGTTTTTGTTTGTTGGTTGACTAACTGATCGGTTTGTTGACTCTTAAAAATACACTGAACACGCCTACAGGAGTGTATTATAAAGAATACAGGAACAAAGAGAGACATAGACACAGCATACACAGGCCCCACACCACAGACAGAGTCATCCCGGTGTTCTCCACCAGCTCCTCTCCACTGAGGCGCTGGTAAAAGTGTTAGCCGGGGCAGCCGAGGGAATCATGCCTATTCTGGCTCTCTACAGACCCTTTTCTCTCATTGTCCAGTGTGTATAATTTGCTAGTTCTCTTTTATGGCCATAAAGAAACACATTCTATCTGCATTGATCACTTTCTTTCAGCAAAGCTGATGAATTTTCTCTATCTGAAACTGCCCAAAGTTCAGATTCATAAACTTTCCAGCTGTTACAGCCTTTATTCAACTGCCCATACTAACATCACTTGGTTTTAACTCACCTCGTATGCAAGTGACCTAAAGGACCACTATGCCTTCCATCACTGGTGAGAAGTAAACAATTTCTGGGCTAAGTGCTACCTCAGGGTCTCTTGTTACTCAAAATAAAAAATCACTTTAGAGTTTCTTCCTGTCAAACATCCCCATCCTTCACATTTATTGTTGAACAATTTCAGACCTACTAACGAGGGCATTAAAAAAAATGCACTACAAAATCTATAAATTAGGGAACCCTTATTTATTTTACAAATGTGTTCACTGTAAGATTCACTTAAAGAACACATTCTTCTAGCTTCTGTGAATTTTGAAATTATTTAATTTACATGCCACATTTTAGGGTCACACTATTATTAAGCAAAACTGGTTTGCTACTCTTTCTTTTTTTTAATATTTTTTATTGATTTATAATCATTTTACAATGTTGTGTCAAATTCCAGTGTTCAGCACAATTTTTCAGTCATTCATGGACATATACACACTCATTGTCACACTTTTTTCTCTGTGAGTAATCATAACATTTTGTGTATATTTCCCTGTGCTATACAGTGTAATCTTGTTTATCTATTCTACAATTTTGAAATCCCAGGCTATCCCTTCCCACCCTCCACCCCCCGGTAACCACAAGTCTGTATTCTCTGTCTCTGAGTCTATTTCTGTCCTGTATTTACGCTTTGTTTTTGTTTGTTTGTTTTTGTTTTTTAGATTCCACATATGAGCGATCTCATATGGTATTTTTCTTTCTCTTTCTGGCTTACTTCACTTAGAATGACATTCTCCAGGAGCATCCATGTTGCTGCAAATGGCATTATGTTGTCGGTTTTTATGGCTGAGTAGTATTCCATTGTATAAATATACCACTTCTTCTTTATCCAGTCACCTGTTGATGGACATTTAGGCTGTTTCCATGTTTTGGCTATTGTAAATAGTGCTGCTATGAACATTGGGGTGCAGGTGTCATCCTGAAGTAGATTTCCTTCTGGATACAAGCCCAGGAGTGGGATTCCTGGGTCATATGGTAAGTCTATTCCTAGTCTTTTGAGGAATCTCCACACTGTTTTCCATAGTGGCTGCACCAAACTGCATTCCCACCAGCAGTGTAGGAGGGTTCCCCTTTCTCCACAGCCTCTCCAGCATTTGTCATTTGTGGATTTTTGAATGACGGCCATTCTGACTGGTGTGAGGTGATACCTCATTGTAGTTTTGATTTGCATTTCTCTGATAATTAGTGATATTGAGCATTTTTTCATGTGCTTTTTGATCATTTGTATGTCTTCCTTGGAGAATTGCTTGTTTAGGTCTTCTGCCCATTTTTGGATTGGGTTGTTTACTTTTTTCTTATTGAGTCGTATGAGCTGCTTATATATTCTGGAGATCAAGCCTTTGTCGGTTTCACTTGCAAAAATTTTCTCCCATTCTGTAGGTTTTCTTCTTGTTTTACTTCTGGTTTCCTTTGCTGTGCAGAAGCTTGTAAGTTTCATTAGGTCCCATTTGTTTATTCTTGCTTTTATTTCTTCTAGGAGAAAATTTTTGAGACGTATGTCAGATAATGTTTTGCCTATGTTTTCCTCTAGGAGGCTTATTGTATCTTGTCTTATGTTTAAGTCTTTAATCCATTTTGAGTTGATTTTTGTATATGGTGTAAGGGAGTGTTCTAGCTTCATTATTTTACATGCTGCTGTCCAGTTTTCCCAACACCATTTGCTGAAGAGACTGTCTTTATTCCAATGTATATTCTTGCCTCCTTTGTCAAAGATGAGTTGACCAAAAGTTTGTGGGTTCATTTCTGGGCTCTCTATCCTGTTCCATTGGTCTATATGTCTGTTTTGGTACCAATACCATGCTGTCTTGATGACTGTAGCTCTATAGTATTGTCTGAAGTCTGGGAGAGTTATTCCTCCAGCCTCTTTCTTTCTCTTCAGTAATGCTTTGGCAATTCTAGGTCTTTGATGGTTCCATATGAATTTTATTATGATTTGTTCTAGTTCTGTGAAATATGTCCTGGGTAATTGGATAGGGATTGCATTAAATCTGTAGATTGCCTTGGGCAGTGTGACCATTTTAACAATATTGATTCTTCCAATCCAAGAGCATGGAATATCTTTCCATTTTTTAAAGTCTTCTTTAATTTCCTTCATCAATGGTTTATAGTTTTCTGTGTATAATTCTTTCACCTCCTTGGTTAGATTTATTCCCAGATATTTGATTACTTTGGGTGCTATTTTAAAGGGGATTGTTTCTTTACTTTCTTCTTCTGTTGATTTATCGTTAGTGTAAAGAAATGCAACTGATTTTTGAACGTTAATTTTGTAACCTGCTACCTTGCTGAATTCTTCAATCAGCTCTAGTAGCTTTTGTGTGGACCTTTTAGGGTTTTCTATATATAGTAACATGTCATCAGCATATAATGACACTTTTACCTCTTCTTCTCCAGGTTTGCTACTCTTTCTAACATATAATTGCACTCATATACAAATTCTCGTTGCCATATAGAGTCATATTACAGATATGCCTGTAAGGTTCTAGCACATTACAAGCTGGAACAAAGCAATGAAGCCCGCTCCTACAATCCACTCCTTCCACAACATGGTAAAGTTTAAAGCTCTTCCTCCAAATCCCTGATAGGACAGTCAAATGACTTGTTAGGAAAAAAGTGACAATACTACTTCTAGGAAAGACTCAAAAGTGCCAGGTGGAGATTTCCACGTCAAACAAAGTGGCAGACTAGACAACCTATAAATGCTGACTTCAGTGTACTCATGCCTTCTTAAATGCATTCCTGAGAGAACAGGAACGTCAGAGAAATAATCTCCCAAATCTAAAAAAACATCAAGGCAGCTCAATTATGCTGAAGTTTTAGCTATACTCTGGAGCGGGGATGTGAGTATCTGTTTCAATAAATTAAGTCATGAGTTTTAATGACCATATGGAGAAAGAAAGTAAGACCTTGGGCTCAGATAAGGCGAGATGTTGAAACTGAGAACTTCACATCAAGCCAAAACCCTGAAAGGTAAACCCCCTCAGTGAGACGTGCACAAGGAAAACTGCTCTCAACAAAGAAAACAAGAACTCTTGTCCTTCTCACTTGGACTCTGTGCATCAGTTATCTACCACCTTATCATAACAACCACCCAGAACTTTTTTTTATTATTTCTCAGGATTTTGTGGGTCGGCTGGGTGGTCTTCCCCATGTCTAACCTAAGCCACTCCTGCAGCTGCAGTCAAATGGCAGCAGGAACAGGTGAACAATTCGAGATGATCTCACTCACAGGTCTGGGGTCTGGGTGCTGGACCTCTTCCACGTGACCTTCATTCTCAAGGTGATTAGACCAGGTTTTCTTACATCTTTGCTCGGGCCTTGCATCCTGCCCTGATCGCTCTTCAAGTCTTCCCCTGCTCCCTCTCTACGTTCCCCACGCAGGCACTTTCCTGTGAAAGCCCTGCGCGAGTTATCCCATCTCAGTGCCTGCTGCTGGGAGGACTGGGATTAACATACTCATTCATAAAAGTATAAACTAGGAAGTGATTATTTGCTTAATAAAAAATTCCATTAAATAATGAATTCCCTTGGGGCATTTATCCCTTTTTGAGTTCAAAATTTTTTAAACTTCAGAAAAGCACTGAGAATAACATAATAAACAATAAGGTACCTGGAGTGGACTAAATTTAGCACATTTTATATTTGATTTAAATACAGTTTTTCAGGATGATGCCTACTGACTTAAACAAAGTATGACTGAATTAGTGTTCTATCTCTCAGAAATACACTGTTCTGTTCATCTCAAATTCACAGCCTCTAGGACAACTCAGGGAAATTAGTTGTCTGATTCCTCAGTGTTTTGAATCATGAAAATGCTAGAGGATTAGAATAAACAATCTGTAATGTGTACTGTTCATTCATTTTTTATTTGGGGACCATTTGTTTATTAGTCTCATTTAAAAATCCCATTAAATGTCTCGGTAAAAAATTAGCATAGTGGTTCAACAGCATTTATATTCAGGTAGGGACATGTCAGCCTCAATATTCCTGCTCCTCATGTCTTGTACTGATTTGCCTAGTGGGATACCATGGGTGTCATTTATACACATTATTTCTAAGAACAGTTAAACCAGAAAAGCTTTAAAGACTTAGATTTCAACATGAAAAGAACATCTTTGAAAGAAAACACATTTGGAAGCACTGCTTTTATCATAAATATTTTTTAATATCAGAGAGATACACAAGAACTGCTTTTTTCCTCTAACTAAAAAATTACATTTTCAGAAGGCTTTGGGACTCTTCCTCTCAAAAAGAAATGTGTTTCACTATATGTATAAACAAGGCATGGTTTTTATTTCTGCCTTTGTATCAATCATGAGAAGACGTTTACTTCTCTTCACTGAGGCTTTCTTGCTTTTTTCCATTCACTCACTCCCTCAAATACACATCTTGTGGATAAAAAGCACCAGGACATCTAGATGTAGTCTATTGTCCAGTTAAGTTGAACATGTAACACAAAAGCTCCAGAAATCAACATTTAATTCACATCTGTTTGGAATAGCAATAAAAGTAAGTATCACTTTTCAATTCCAGGCCACTCAACTTCTTCCTAAACTTTGTTGAAGGTGCAGCTTTAAGCAACTTTCCTTGCATATAATCTCCTACCTGATTCCTCATTAAGGCATCCTTTAAAAACAAAAAGAAAATGTTTATAAGTTGAAGAATATAAATTTTTATTCGTGAACGTGTCTGTCATAAGCCTGAGTGGTTCTGGACACAACTCTGCTTTCAATTCTTCTGTACTGTCTTCAAGGCTAGACTTCCTGCTTTCTCACCAGAGATTTTACTCCATCACTCTACTGTTTCTTCAGCTATGACTTTAGGATTGGATGTCAGCAAAGAACACCAAGGAGATGATCAAAACTCAGAGATTTAGGCAGGAATCTCTGATGTCACTGCCCCTCCTGCCAGACTCTTTCCTACAGAGAGTGCTGAAGAATTTGTGTTTAGTCATTTTGAGGACAATACCCTCAAAGGGTATTATCTCAGTCTGTTTGGGCTTCTGTAACAAAACACTACAGACTGGGTGACTTATGAACAACAGAAATTTCTCTCTCGCAGTCCTGGAGACTGGAAGTCCAAGATCAAGGCACCAGCATGGTCTTTGGTGAGGGTCCTTTTCGTGGTTCGTAGCCAATGCCTTCTTGCTTTGTCCTCACACAGTGAAAGGATAAAGGAGCTAAATCCTTCCTCAAGAAAGTCTTCCAAAGGTTCAGCAGAGACCCATGTCATAAATGTAGGCTGAGAGGTCTGACTTCCTCCATCTGGTTTGCACCTCATACACAGCCAGACCTACCAGTCCCCTGGCAGGTGGTCCGAGCAGGCTCCACAGGCCTGTGTGGCACTTCTACTGTTTTAACCACTCTGCCCTCCTCACCCCTGGGACCATGTGACTTGTGATGGACCAACCACTATCTGTCCTCAGTGACTGGTCTAGAGAATGAGCATGTGCCTATGCCAGGTTCCCACGGTCACCTAGAATTTTCTAACTGAATCTGTGATAGAAGATTCTCCTTCCTGTTGGGTTGGGATGCTATAAGGCTTCAAAAGACCAGAGTTAACTAAGGCTCTGTGCTCTGATAGATGGGAAAAGCTCATGTGAAGTAGGAGAAAATGAAGTAAACAGGGAATGAAGTTAGAGGGAATTAAAACCCAAAAGATGGAAAGAGCGCTTTAAACACCCTGATTATCTTAGTCCAGTCATCCCTGAGCAAGCTCTCTCTACCCTTTTCATAGTCAGTTACCTGAGCCAATTAATTCCCTACTTTTGTTAAAGTTTGTGCATTAGATTTCTGAAATTTAGAATCAAGAAGTCCAGACTAACGTCTCCTACTTTTTACACATAGATAAAGCCACAGTCTTAAACAAGATTTTGTGTGTAAGACCATGTTTTACAGAATTATGTATTTGAAATGAAGATCTCAGTATTTCCTGCTATCATACTTAGTTGAGAGTATGTTATTCTTGGCATATCTTCCCCTCATCATGATTATATAGTATCAAAATCCACTACTATAACAGAAAGAAAAAAGTGATTTTGAATACCAAAATGCTATATCTCTTTCTGTGTTCTGAATGGGGATAGGGTGAGGGAACACATCTCCATTTTGCTCTGTTACTCTTGAAGGACCAGATGGAGAAGGATGAATAGATGGGCTTAAAGCTGACAGCAAGATGAAAATGAAAGGTTCCCTGCTCAAAACAAGCATTTCAAGCCAATGACACAAGTGAAGTAAACCACGCACAGTGCCCTGTGCAATGGCGCATGTTGCCCATGGAGCCAGTCCTGCTGCCCTCCTCTCCACTGGACCAGGCATCTCCTCCTTTCTGCCCCAGGGCTCCTCTGACTCTGAGGCATTCACACCACTGGAGTAACCCTGGAGCAGTGGAAGATGGCAGGCTGTGCATAAGTGGCACCCTCCTCTGTCACTCAGGTGGACAATTCAGAGGTACAGTCTACGTGGCTCCTTGGCAAGCCTGGTAGGATCCAGCTTTAGCTGTCCACAGAGGTAAAGAGCCAGTTGAGTCAGCTCTCCCTCCTTCCCTCACCCACACAAAAATTCTTATCACAGACTCTGCTCTTACGCTTAGACAAAGGCACTTTATAAAGACCCGGCTCATCAAAGTTCTCCCCCTCCCCTTCTGAGCGTCAAGAGTCAGTGGCCAGAAAAGAGAAGTGATGATCAAATTCTGACCAGAGCCCAGAAGAAGAAAGCAGAAAGAGGACTTCATGCTCATCCCATCCTTCCATCTTCTCAGTTCATTCCTCTCTCCAACCATCTACCCTTCTCTTCCTCAACCCATATACTCAAATTTTCTTTAAAACCCATCCAGTTACTCCTTGATACAAGATTCTAGAGTTTCTATTTGTTGAAGTCCTGGTTTTCCTGACATTCATCTGGCCTTGATCCTATAATAATCTCACTGGAAGAGAAAACATGTTCATGACTCAGGCTTTAAATGAGGAAGAGCAAAATTCATTATTTTACCAATAATACAATAAACTAATTTAAAGGAAGTAAAGTACTCTCAAAATACCACTTTAAAAGAATAAAGTACAATTGGATCCTTGGCCAGTTAAGAACCACATTCTGATAACTATAAAAAAAATGTATATATCTTACTTGATTTATATCATATGTTACAGTATGGTACTTTGTTCTGCCAAAATTGTCTCTTCTATTTCATGTCTTTTATTCATCAGCACAATTATTCAATAACCTTTTTAAGGAACAATATTCAAACATAAAAACTGTACAAAATAGTAAAATAACCTTGGCTGACCAGACTGACCCTTTAGTCTGGGTTCTGTCACCTACTGGATGCCCACCCTTAGGCAAATTTCAGTAAAAGCTCAATAATCCAACAGGGTCCAAACTGATCCTGTATTGTATTTTTCTGTACTACTAAGTATTACCATAGATACCAAAATATATCTCAGTTTTCATCATCAAATCTGCCAAACAACACTTTGATATTTTATTATAGAAGTGCGGTACTGTAAGGAGCCAACATAATAGAAGAATATATTCTAGAAACCACTGAATACAATGGACTATCAATGCACTAGTAAATCAATACCTATAAATATTATAAATAGTATAAATATTAGTTTGATTTTTCACAGTGCACTTACTAATACATCAGGTAATTCATTGCAGGAGATTAGGATGCGTAGTATCTACATTAAAAATAATAATTACATAAACTTTAAAAATAATTATGCCTATAACTTAAACCATAGTTTTTTTTTTCCACCAAAATCATAATGCACTATTTACAGTAACTATAGTTTAAATGAATTTATTCACCTATTTATTCACTCAAAAAATATTTCTTGAAGACTACTACGTGCCTGGGGATAAAGTAAAACATAAAAGAGAAACATATCCCAGCCTTTGGGAATTTATAGTCTAGTCAGGAAAACAGACAAACAGGCAGTTAGAATACAGGGCAACGTGTGTCACGATGGGAGAAGTCTAACCTGCTATAGCAGGGCCTGTAAGGGGCACTTAACCCATACTTGAGGGGTCAGGGAAGCTTCCAGGAGGAAGGGACAATTAAGCTGAGACTTGTAAAATGAAGAGTCAGGGCTGGCCAAACACAGGAGAAAGACAGAGATAGAGAAGATTTAAGACAGAGAAACTATATGTTCAAAAGCCTAGAAGCAAGAGAGCAAGAAATACTCTGTGAGGAACTGAAATATGGTTTCATAGGGACATATTATCCAAAGATTTTAAATGCTTTGTATTCCTTAGTGCGAATAAATTTACTTTATATAAATTAACTTAAAGCTCTCCTTCCTGCTGTCGGATGGATGCACTACTAACGCACCGGTGCCACTGAGGGCGATAATGTGCTGATGCACTGACACCATTAGTGCACTGATGCCATGATGCCAATGCTGCAGTCCCTCAGTCATCTTCAACCAGTTGTCACCAAGAAAAAGTCCTTCCTTCCCTCTTTGACAACCTGATCATAACTGCTTACCTGATGTTGCTTAAGGAAGTGCTGTGCTTTTTCTTATAAAAACTATTAACTATAGTTAATATGCCTTATTAACCACAGACAGATGTACAACTTCAGTGACATAATTCATCAAATGTTAGACTCATTTATATAATGCCAATTTTATTCATTTATATGCTCTAGGGCTTTTTTCTTCCCTCTTCCTCATCCATATCTTGTGGTGTTTGTGGATAATAATTTGATAGTCATAATATCTCTTGGACAATGATGATAATTCATCTTTGTCTCAATGTAGAATATTTAAAATAATACTGTAATATCAAATTTAGTTCCTTCCTTGTATATGCTTTTATTATTTTCCATTTCTAAGGTATTATCAGAAAATCTTCTTGTTGCTCTCATTCTATGAGTTTATCACCTAAATCCATAGCCAGTGAGGGTTTGAAGAGTTAGTTAAAAAGCTGAACATGAGGATTATCCAGATAATTTTCATATAAAGAACTATTTTTGGCTAAAACCTAAATCATGCAGAGCTATACACTACAGAATGATATCATTTTCAGTTTTTATTTTATTTAATCTCTCCATGCCTCGGTGTAGGTTTCCTTGTCTCTCAAGTGGGAAGAGTATGCCTACTTTACATTCCTAACAAATGAAGAGTGCCAGGTGCTGGTGTTTAAGTAAGCTCACTGATTCAGCTAGATAAGGATGTAACACAGAACAAAGCCCAAATCAAATCATAATTTTTAATTAATATGAATTCCCAAAATTAAATGCAAATGAGGGCCTTTAAGAATCAGCAGTTTCCTAGAAGAAAATAGTTGACTTTTCCAGGTAGCTGCAAAATTTTCAGCACTCATTTGTCTCTATTCATCATAACACAATTGAAAGCTTCTCGTGATGAGGACTCACAGCAGTTTTGGTGACTAAACCAACCAGAAACAGGCTCTTAAGATAGTGTGCTGTTACACGGATTTCCTTCTAATGATTCCTCAACTCTATCAGATGTAGCCGAGGAAAAACGATTTTTAACTGAGAAACTGAGAAAAAAAAACACACTATAGACAATGTATCAAGTTCACTAATTTAGAAAGAATTTCCAAAAAATTGATAAAGAAAAGACCAACAAACTGGTAGGTAAGTGGCCAAAACTTATGAACAGTTCACAGGAAAGTAGACAGAATGGCTCTGAAGTACAAGAAGTAATGTACAACTTCCTTCAAAATTAGGGAAGTGCAAATTAAAACAACGCTCAGCCACCACCATTTTTCAACTATTAGATAAGCAAAGGCCAAAAAGTTTAACACTGTGTTGGTAAGTATACGAGGAAGTAGGCAGTGTCATATATTGCTGGTGTGAATTGATTCAACCTCAACAGAGTGCAATTTTACAATATATATCAGGTAATCTACTCTTAAACAAAGAAAATTCCTTTTCTAGGAATTTATCCTGTAGATATATTCAAACACATGCAAACTGACATATGCACAAGATACTTCACTGCAACATTAATATGGCAAAGACTGGAAACAACTTACATGTTCATCAACAGATGACAGGTTCAATAAATTATGATATATCCAGTCAATAAATATTCTGCAGCTACAAAAATTAATGAGGATTTTTTGTAACAATATGGAATACTCTCAAATGTTGAGTCTAAAAAAAACCACACAAGCAGCAAAATCATGTGAAGAGTATACTAACATGTACATCAAAACAGAAGGGAATATTTATTTACATATTTATAAAATATTTCTGGGAGTATATTTACAAAACTGATAGCATTGTTTGCTTCCAAAGAGAAGCACTAGATGGCGAAAGAATGGACTAAAAGGGAGATTTTCATTATAAGACCTTTCATCATTTTTGAATTTTTTAATCATGTGGGTCTATTTCCTATACAAAAAAAAATAAAGAAAATTTAGATTGAAAAAAAAAAGACACTCTAAGCTGAGCATCAGGAGCTCTGATCACTGGTTCTATCTCAGTCTCTGTGGTCTTAAATCATCTCCTCTGTGGCTCATTTTTCCCTTCAAAGAATAAGGGAGTTAGTGGCAAATCTCCAAGGTCCCCTCTAATTGTAGAGTTTTAGGCACGTGTAAGAAATCATAGCTTCATGAAAAAAACCAGAATAATACTTTCTGTATTTCACATATAAAGCTTAATGGTCGTACTGGCCAACATAATTGTGATTCATTTCTTCATAATCATATAGTGAAAGCCCAAACACTATACAAACAGTCCCAAACTCTTCTTATAAACACATGGCATCAACATGGTCTTTATGGAAATCAGAAGTACCTATGCAAAGTCCCTGTAACCACATGCCAAGCAGGCAGGTACCCGTCAGTGTCCAACTCAGGACTCCTGAAGGCAGATGGTTCTCACTTTTTAACTCAGCCCACATGAGGAATGTCTTAGACCCCAAGGCCCAATGTCTCACACATTATTACTACAGTGTACCTCTGCTTCATTCAGTATCGAATTATGCTGGTTTATATCTATGCACACACAACTTAGTGGTGCTCTTACAACTTAGTGGTCGACATACACAGCTCTCTATATAGATATATATAATGTATATATAATAATATATATTATATGTACTTACTTTAAGGTAAATTTGTATATACTTATATACATAAAACTTTAAGATAATAATTTACCTTAAAGTTTACTTACGATGAAAAGTAATGGTAAAAGTAAAAACAGACTACAGTTGTTGCAAATATGCAACATTCTACATTGTAAGGTTAACAAAACAACTCACAACACTGTAATGATTACAAAGCAAAAGAGCAGCAACTGAAAACAATACCACACCCAAGAAAACAGAGGTGGCATAAGAATAACTAACTGTTTCTCCTTGATATTGTGGGAACTGCAACTACCCACGTGTGAACAAGTCCAACAGGAGTTCTGTAAACTGGCCAAGAACTACACAGTAGCCAGAGTCTTCAGCTGCAAATGTACTGAATGAGAGCCCTCTAGTTACCTGTTAACTTTCCTTTATGAAAACCAAATATTAGTCAACTTTAATAATTCATTTAGTAGATTAGTGGTAATTAGCCCTTACTCGTAACCTAAAAAATGAAAGTCTACAGAAGATGTCATTTGCCTCCATTTTCCTCATTTGTAAAACAGTAACAATATTTATTCCTACCTCACATGATTATTTTGAGGATCAAATGATAAAAAAGGTTGTAATAACATTTTGTAAACTGTGATAGGGTTGATATAGTTTGCAAACATAAATTATTAGTAGTATTAAATCCTAAAATGGTCCTGCGCCCTGAGCTGCCATGGACACTAACTGTTGAACTGTTAAAGGTCTCAAAGGCTTCTGTAAGACCGAGGAATTCTGACAAACATTAATGTTTGATTGAGTAACTGAAATTAAAATTATTCATAAAACATTGTTTAGAAAATTATATATTGAGGGTGAACTGACAGATTCATACAATAATCATATATTTAATTAATACAAACAAATTTCCTAACAAGCGTGGTTTGCTAGTGCACTCAATCTCTCGTTTCTGATATACAACTGTTGAGGAAGCAAAATGAGCCAAACTTTCATATTCTCCACTTGGGAAATATGCCCTGTAGATATTTAAAAACACATTCTGCTTCCTTGAAATCATTATATTAGTATATACAAACCTACCTTCAGGATCTGTTTTAATTACAAATGTGTCATGCATAAAACATGTGGAATCATTTCAATATGTTCATTATCCTTTGCCCCATTCTTCAATTCACAAGGCACGTTTAACTGTGGTGTATTCATCAACGCTTCTTCAGTCTTAAGATTTGCACAGATATTAGTTCAGCTGAAATTTATAGAAAATAGTCCTCTGGCAGGTTACCCCGATTGGGTTCCACTTGAGAGGACAGTATTAATCAATGCACTGGAAAGCACGTAAGCACCAAAGCCACATTAAGTCTATGCGCCATCCCACAGGGCTGTGATTATGGAAATCGATTCACATATTTTAGTGATAATATTAACAGCCACAATTCTTTCTCAAATGAAACCTGAGCAGTCAGGCAGATTAGCGCCGGTTTAACATTTTTAAAACTTTGTTTTTAAACGGGCTTGGGAGGCAATGATTACAGCCTCCCTGCTTATTTATTCTCTCTACTTCACTAGGGTAACATGAGCTTAATTAGATTTACATTGCGGCTATTTGCTCCTCTGGTTTGAGTTTCTATGAATATTGAATCATTAAATAACTGCAGTGGAAACATTAAAAAAATCCTTTTCCCTAATCAAAAGAGAATCAAGAAATCCCAAACTACCCGAGGCTAAAGGGATTGAAATGTAATTAGTTGGTAGATACACTAATATTTATTTGAGACAATGGGCCAGAATTTGATTCTCAGACGAGAGGAGCCAAAATAAAGAGCCACAGATTGTGAAAATAAAGAGGCAAACTTGTAAAGAAAGCTAAAGAACTTCAGGAGAAAAACAAAAGTCAGAAGTTACTAGAATTGGATGGTGGTGTTAAACATTGAGGACATCTGAGGTGATTTTTTATAATAAGGGTTAGGTGCCCTGAGGAGAGAGGGTCTAATTGAATTGGCATTCAAGTGGCTGAAAGGAAAAGCAATTTTAACCAGCCACCAAAAAGTGGTTTTGAGACCCAAATAAAACAAAAACAAACTTTCATTCCCAATAAGGAAAGATGAGACCAGAGAGAAACAGCCCTGCCCTTACACTAGAGCTTTGTATCTTTTTTTCAAGCCACGTGACAAATGATCAAATGATGTTTCCATTTAAGACATATCCCCCACAAGCACAAACTAGGATGTTAGATGAGCAATTTTTCATCCTCTCTCAACTTAGAATTGTAATGTGTGACTGCACCATCTTTGTGCGATAAGCACTTTAATGTGGGAAAAGTTATTCATTACTTGGAACATTCCTTATGATTTTGCTACCTCAGGTTGTTACCATATCCGAGAAGAGAGGTAACACAAATTAGGAAAGGCAACTGGACATTCCCAGAGAAGACCAAAGTATCTGGCTACCTCAACAAGCTCAAGAGAACCCACAGGTTAAAAGGCTCTCTGGACCCAAGCCGCATCAATCCCAACCCGTCCTCCACACCAGAGCCAAGACATCTCTATGGAACCCACACAACATTCTCTTTTGAGGGTAGGAAATCGGAATAAACAAAATCCAATCCAAGGTTTTAAAATTACAACCTATGAATTTTAAATTCTGGACAACTTTGAGAATCTGTAAGCTCATAACTCTCCCTCTCCCCTCAAACAACATAGAATTTTCTAAACAATGATCTATAAAGAATAGATTGTGAAACAAAAAATTGGCCACCCAGTTAACTTACTTGTGATTTGGATCTGGTCAAAAATATGCAACTAAAAATGCACCACAGGGTAATGAAATATACAGAGAAGAATTTTTTTAAATCTTTTTCATTTCACATATCTTAGGAAGTTTATTTCATGTATATCTCTCCCTTATCTGAGATGCAGTACTACTGACATTACTCTTCAGACTGGCATTGACTCACATGCTCCCTGAATGTTTATTTAATTTTTCTGCTTTGCTTTATCTCTCCAATTAGACTTCAAATTCCAGATGATCAGGACTGTCCTCCTGTCAGCCCTTTGGGCAAGGCTAGGTACCAAGAAGCCATCCCACTAAATTCTTATATGATCAATTAATTAAGCAAATTTAATTAATTCCTGCATTTCTCTAACATTGTTGTCTTGCCATATATTATTATTTTTGTAGTTTTATTTAAATGTTATTATAAAGTAAAACAAAACAAATATGTGTGTGTGTGTGTGCATATATAATACCTAAAGGCAACTGGACAATGTCATAAACTAAAAATTAAGGGAAAATGTCTGCTTTTAATCAGATACATCATCAAAAACTAAATATACTTTTAATCTTGGACAGCAACTGCTTTTAGCATGGCAATGTTGGTGAGCTTTTAGGATAAATAGACCAAACTGCATATTTTATGAATATAAGGAATCTTTCTGTTCTACATATTAAACTCCTAATAACATGAGATGTGTCTACTTTAATATATCATTCTAATGGTTTCCTTTTGCACCAATTTTACAATTGAAAGAGATCTTCTTACTTCTAGTGTCACCTCCTTAAAGAAAGCTCCGTAACAAGGTAAGTCTGAGAAAATATAAATCTAAGCAAGACAACTTAGAGCAACTTAATTTGTAGTGATTTGCATTTACAGGCACATTATTAAGCTCAAAGTTAAAGGTAAGCAGTACCTAATCACATGTCCCTGGCCAGTTCTGCAGAAACCCCAACCTAGAAGACAGCACAAAAACCAGAAGCTTGATTTCTCATGTTTTGTTCATCATAGGGAAAATTACAGTGAGGAAAAGGGAACAACAAAAAGTCATGTATGGGTAACCTGAATTCCTCAAGGAACAGAGAAAAATATTAGATTACATCAGTGGTTCTCAACCCTCACTGAAACCTGAAACCTGAGAAGCTTCTAAAAAATACCAATGCTTAGGTCCCAGTCCCAGAGATTCTGATTCACTTTGTCTGGGAGAGCCCCAGGCACCTACAGTTTTAAAAATTCCTCAGACGATTTTAATGTACAGCCAGAGTCGAGAACCATTAAGTTAAATGATACAAGATTGCAAATAAGCTTCCTGAAAAAAAATTCTTATATTTTCCCTCTACTTCCAGTGCTAATTTAGGCAAAATATGAACTACCCTTTAAGTACAGCCTGCTTTATGCAGAATTAAAAAATCAACATACACACACACAAACCTGTAGGTTTCCCATGAAAACCATCTGTCAAAATTATACTATGTGTAACTAGAGCCAAAAATTGTAAAGACTAAATTTATAAATAATGTTAATTACCACTTTAATTCTATTGAATCTCCATGGACTCTTTTGGTCTGAAGGAATAAAAGCCAAGACAAACTAATTTCAGTGAAAGAGGGGAGCGGGTTTATCAGCTAAGAACTGCAAAGGACCGTAATAGATTCAACATTATGCACACTAGATCCAGGGCCCAAATAATGTCACCAATTTATCACACTCTCTCATGCTTCCTTGCTCCCATTCTTAGCTCTGCTTCTGTCTAGATGTTGGTCTCATTCTCTGTCAATGAACAGCCTCTAAGTGACAGGAGCCCAGACTCACATCTTTGCAACAACCTAACCTGAAAGGCAAAAGATGGTCTTTCCCGCTCCTCCAGAAGAAAATTCCCAGACAATGACTCTGATCGCCCTGAACTGGATCACAAGCCCGCTCTAAAAATCTCAAAATATAATCTATCTACAAATATATCATTTGACAACCAAATTGAGTTTTAAAACATTAATAGAAATGGACCTAGGAAAGAAGTAGAGAGAGTGAAAGACCAACCTGGAGAACTCTATCTGGAGCAAAATACATGTTACAGGAGATATAGTTGTTGAATTACAGAAACAAAGGTCTTATCAAGAATAGACTTTTATCATAAAGGGATGATTTGATTTTTATTCTGAGAACTAAGAGGGCCACAGAAGGATTTCAGCAGAAGAATGAGACGATCAGATTTGTTTTAGGAAGATTACTTTGGCATGTGGGGATAGACTGAACAGAAAGCATTTTAAAAATAGAAGCCAGTTAGAACGAAATTGCAGCTATCCACATGAAAAGACATCTAAACTTGTACTAAGGCAATAATAAAACAGATAAAAACAGGAAATGGGCTCAAGAGATCTTAAGAAGACGATATCTACATTAAACCAGAGTGAGGAGTTCTCAGAAAGGGAGAGGATTCAGGATGACTCATTGATTTCTGGCTTGGGAAACTTGGAAGAAAGTGATGCAATTCACTAGGATTCAGGAATAGAGGCAGATTTGGAAGGAAGAGATTATAAATTCAGTTTAAATATTAGAGTTATCAATGGGATAAAAATAGAGATCAATTCATACTGCAGATTCAGCTGAAAGATCAACTTTAATTGTAAAGTCATGGTGTTAGATGATTAGGACATGACCACATTAAAGTCACTTCTCAGGACAAGGTTAGAACCAGGAGCAGTGAGCAGGATGAGGAGCCATACCTTTTTTTTTTTTTCATTTATGCAGGGCTGGACATTTTATTTTGTAACAATTTTATTGTGGTATAATCTCTGTACATATATTTTTTTAACAGACTTTATTTTTTTAGAGCAGTTTCAGGTTTACATCAGAATTGAACAGAAAATACAAAGTTCCCACATAGCCCTATCCATCCACACATATATACTCCCCTACCCTCAACATCCCTCATTAGTGTGGCATATTTGGTACAATCAGTGAACTAACATGGACACATTATTATCAACCAAATTCCATAGTTTACATTAGGGTTCACTCTTGATGTTGTACAATCTATGGGCTTTGACAAATGCATAATGACATGTAGCCACCACTATAGTATCATACGGAATAATTTCATCACCCTAAAAATCCCTTGTGCTCCATCTATTCATCCCTCCCTCCCTCCCTATCCCCAAACCCCTGGAAACCACGATCTTTTTATTGTTTCTGTAGCTGTGTCTTTTCCAGAATGTCATTTGGTTGGAATTGTACTCTGTACATGTATTTTTAACAAATTTGGAGATGGGGGGAAGTCAGTAAATAATCCCAACCAGAATGGTGGTAGCTGATGGCATGAGCCCTATAGGAGGTCCGGCATGAACCGCAAAGGAGGTCCAGCATGAGAGGAGAAGCAAAGATTCTGAAGTGGTTAGTAAGGACAAAACGAACACTGACCTCGCCTCACCCCTGTGGGTTGGTACCACTGAAGAGGAGCGCAGTCACTTGGCCAGGATACCAAGGTGGGGGGGGGGGACTTTGGAAGAAAGCCAGGTGTTTGGCTCTCCAGTATCCAAACTCTAGGTAGGGAACAGGGTTTGGCCTTGGGAGGAAGAAAGAATCCAAAGTAGGAGCAGTCTCTCCTAACCACAGCCCATGAAAAGAGGGCACTCCCATGGCTCCCACGTTCTGCCAGCTCCCAGCCCACACTCCACCTAGAGGCAGTCACATAAGGGTGCAGCCAACCTGAGAAATTCTTCAAGGCATAGGTAGCAGGGCTTTTTTGGTTTTTGGGCTGGGGGGAGGGTGGTTTAGGAAAGTTCTAACTTAATTTTTTAAAGATTATACTCTATTTACAGTTATAAAATACCAGCTATATTCCCTGTGTTGTACAATATATCCTTGTGGCTTATGTTACACCTAATAGTTTGTACCTCTTAACCTCCTACCCCTATAGGGCCCCTTCCCCCTGCCCCACTGGTAACCATTACCTTTGTCCTCTATATATCTGTGAGTCTGCTTCTTTTGTTATAGTCACTAGTTTGTTCTATTTTTTAGATTCCACATATAAATGTTATCATTACAGTATTTGTTTTTCTATAATTACACTTAGCATAATGTCCTCTACATCAATCCATGTTGCTGCAAATGGCAAATTTTCATTCTTTTTTATGATTGAGTAGTATTCTAAATATAATATTCTATATATATTCTATTATATATATATATATGTCTTTATCCATTTATCTGTTGATAAGACACTTAGATTGCTTACATATCTTGGCAATTGTAAATAATGCTGGTATGAACATGGAGTGCATGCATCTTTTTGAATTGGTATTTTTGGCTTTTCAGATTTATACTCAGGAGTGGAACTGCTGGGTCATATGGTAATTCTATTTCAGTTTTTTGAGAAACCTCCATACTGTTTTCCACAGTAGCTGCACCAATTTCCATTCTCACCAACAGTGTGCAAGTGTTCCCTTTTTCCTACATCCTCACCAACATTTGTTATTTGTCTTCTTTTTGATGACAGCTATTCTGACAGGTGTGAGGTGATAGCTCAGTGTGATTTATGGATTTGCATTTCCCTGATGATTAGAGATGCTGAGCATTTTTTCATGTGCCTGTTGGACATTTGCATTTCCTCTCTGGAAAAATGTCTATTTGGTTCTTCTGCCCATTTTTCAATCAGGTTGTTTGTTTTTTTGATGTTGAGTCGTATGAGCTGTTTACATATGTTGGATATTAACCCCTTATTGGTCACATCATTTAAAAATATCTTCTCCCATTCAGTAGGTTGTCTTCATTTTGTTGGTGATTTCCTTTGCTGTGCAAAAGCTTTTAAGTTTAATTAGGTCCCATGTGTTTAATTTTGCTTTTACTTCCTTTGCTTTAGGAGACAGATCCAAGAAAATATTGCTACAATTTATGTTAAAGAGAGTTCTGCCTATATTTTCCTCTAGGAGTTTTATGGCATCCAGTCTTACATTTAGGTCTTTAATCCATTTTGAGTTTACTTTTGTACATGGTGTTAGAGAACATTCTAATTTCTTTTTTTTATTGTGGCTGTCCAGTTTTCCCAGCACCACTTATTAAAGAGAGTGTCTTTTCTCCACTGTATATTGTCTCCTTTGTTGTAGATTGACTGTAAATGCTTGGATTTATTTCTGGACTCTCTATTCTGTTCCATTGATCTATGTGTCTGTTTTTTGTGCCTGTATCATACTGTTTTGATTACTAGCTTTGTAGTATAGTCTGAAGTCAGGGAGACACAGGTAGCAGTTCAAATGACAAGTAGGACACGAGGCACACTGCAAACATTAAGTATTCTAATATGATATCCCTTGAGCATCATAGGTAGAAAAGGATTCCCAATATTCAACGCCTAAAGGCACCATTTTCTATCATGTGAATGTGTTCTTCTGTCTGCTGTAGTTAACAATTTGGGCAAGGGAAGTGGCAGAGTATGGAGAGGCATGATAACTTGAAAAACAGTGCTGGTGTAACTGTAAACGTAAAACATCTTTGTATTTTTTTAACTCTAAAATATCAATTTCCACATATATATTTTATTATTAGCTAGAGAGCATGGATGGCTGAGAGTCCAATGGTAACAGTGATGGAGGCTGGGATCCAGTGGCAGCCCCCTACACAAACCGACCCAGTGCCTATAATTCCAGCTATAGCTGCCCAGTTTCCCTTGGTTCCTGCCTGTTATCCAAAAACTGGGTTTACCTCTTGATGGATGTTGAGCCAAAAGACACAACCAAGCCAAAAAGCAGGAGAAGGAAGGATTTATTACTTGCAGCAAGTAAGAACAACACGGGGGATATTTCCCAAGGCAGTGTCTCCCCAGACAGTAAAATTGGGAAAATTTTAATTTAAGGGTGCATGCATATTTATGAAGGGGCTTGAGCAGAGGAGAATTCAGCATAGCATTGGGGCAGAAGCTGACAGAGTCCAGGCTCTAGTTGACTGAAGTCATGAGGGTCAGCAAAGGTCAACATCATCATTCCAATTAGTCTGGTGGTTGAGTGCTCGAGGGGTTTGGATTCTGCAAAAAAGCTCAAGAATATGCTTCAGGCTAATCTTTACCTCTGATGCAGAAATGGGAGTCTTTACAGCTGATTTTTTGTCTCCAGTATGGTTAAGCTATTTCCCTGGTCTGTTAAGAGCTGTTTGTTCTTACATTCATTTGCTCCCTTAAAATCATTAACTACTGAGAACTTTCCTTACTGCAAGGGCAAGCATTGTGGCCAGACATATTACAAAATGATTTAGGCCTAAAATGGCTTCTCTTGTCAAGAAAGTTATGTCTGGTTCTTTTCCTCCAGGGACCCACTACCCTATCTGCTTACATGCCCATTTTCTTAGCCTGGTTCTCAATCCTTCCTGTTACTGGATATCTTTGCCATAAATTCCTCTTCAGTTGTTTGCAACCAAAAACTCTATCAGGTATAGGTGACAAGTACTTTCAGAGGCAAAATGAATGATGTACTATGACAGAGTCCCTGGCTCTGTTAAGACTTCTGAATTGTAGTACAAGGAGTTTCGCAGAGTTTCTAAACATAAAAGCAAAAGTTCAAAGGAGAAAAGTGACGTGACAAAATGAAAATTAAAATAATTTCTATGTCAGAATATACCATAGCTAAAATTAAAAGGCAAACTAAAAGAGTACATAAGAAAATGTCCTAGGGCTTTCCAAAATTAGAAATATCTCCGTCCTCTGGTCAAGACTGTGTGTTGGTTTTGATCCCCATAAGAAAGAAATTATATAAGAGATAAAATTTGTCAAAAGATTTTAGTCTCTATTTCTTATCAAATGCAGGGACTTGTAGTATTGCTTGCACAATTCCTTTTCTCTGCCTGAAGGTGAGATTCCACAACCAGGTAAACATTCCTGGGTTTGAGAGATGGTGAAACTCCCTTGGCAATGAGTTTCCTGGTTGAGTGACAGAGGAATGGTCCTTGACCTTGACAGAGTTAAGTTTCCAGGGATGTGTTGACAATCTTATCAAGGCAGGGCAGAGGATAGAGGGAGAAATAGGAAGAGGATAATGTTCCTATCCCATTAATTGTTTCACTCAGGCAAGAAGTTATGATACCAACTGCGTATCTGGTTATAATTTTCCTTTACCATTTATCGGCTTACTTCATAAATGCTCTCTCTTCCCTCCATTCACCTTCAACTTTAAGACAAACATTGGCAATCTAGCATTAAACATATATTTATTGAGTTTCTACCATGGAATAAAGGACTGTGCTAAGAGCCAAAGATCCAGAAAGGAATAGTCAAGAGGAAGGAGAAAATCATATGGGCTCAGCTGTCCTATTGTATTTAACAGAATAGGACAACCTTGAGACATGTTGTATACAAGCATAATCAAAATGCTTGACACTTTTTTAACCTAAGCTTTTTTTCTCATTTTCTTTTTTTTATGTTTGTTCACTTGCTAAATCTCAATAATGCCAAGAAAGGAAACATATATTTCATTTAATTAAAAGCTTTCAGAACTGAACTTGCTATAGAACACTGTACCCTCAGAGACAATGAACCATCCTTCCCATCAACAGGTTTAAAATCATAGTGTGATCTACTAACAAAAATATTATGTTCCTTAATCTTAACAAATGGAAAGGCTGACAAAATCTCTCAAATTCGTGATTCCTCCATTAATTGCCTAACTTCATCATAGATCCATGAAAGCATATTCCTGGTCCTAAGCCCTTGAGACCTCTCCTATTCAGGTGATCTTGGACGGACCATGTGTAAATGTAAAGACTACTTGCCAGGGCTAGAATCACACTCTCCATTCATCCTCTCTACTCTACCCTAGTGCATTCTATGCTTTTCAATGGTGAAAGTGAAAGGGGAGGGAGCCCTGGGCCCTTCTACCAGCCTTACCACAGAGAAGAGAAGGTCAATGAAAAGGCAGGCAAGAAAAAGGGAGATGAAGACATCCAAAACAGATGACCACCCCCCAAAAAGTCATGTGGAAAAAAGCACTGTTAACCTCCTACTTCCCTCTGAAGCCATCCCCTTTATGCCAAGATCCACCACCTAGTCTGGTTGTATGCACCTGAGGACTCCGTTAAAGATCTGAGTTACTTTTCCCTAGAAGAGAGGGAGGAGCAAACCTGAGTTCCTTCAGCCCACACAGAATACAGAGTGAGCCTCTACATTACCAATTTTACTTCAATCACATTTTCTTTTACAAAGATCATTCCTGAATTTGTCAAAATGATAAATCCATTCACAAAGGAGGAAGTTTAAATGGCTATTTTTTAAAATCTGCATGCAAAATTGATTTGGACCTGCCCATATTGGCTATGTCCATTAAGCTCTTCATTTTAGTTTCATTTTTAGTGAATTAAGAGAATGTAAACGTCTCCTTATCAAATGGCCTGAATACCTTTCAAACTCAACTTCAATGAGTTGAGTTGGGTCAAAATACATGTAAAGATTAGCCTTTGGAGAATAATTGCTACCAAGATGATACCAGCAGAAAGAAAACTCCATAGGCAATCCTATTGAAACCACACTTTATCAGAGCTAGAAGGAACCTTGGATTTCGATTCCAGTGCTTTGCAAAGTGTGCCATGCTATAGTGAAGGAGCTTGGGAATTACTGAGAGATAAAGGGATGGTTTAGTGCACAGGACTTTGTTGTCCTTTCTCATCCCACCCCTAACTTTCACCTCTATCTTTCCTATGAGGTTGCTACTCAGTTTATTTTTTTTTTCTTTTAAGAAAAGAGTCTCATTGCTAAACATAAATTTGAAAACCAATAGACTTCCCAATTTACAGGTAAAGAAAGGTCCAGGGAGATAATCTGCTCAAGCTGCTTATGGCATAGCCAGTTCAGAACACAAGTCTTCCCATTCCATGATACTATACTGCCTCCTCTCCAAAAACACCTTAACAGAACCGATTATACAGAGACAGAGAGATGTGCACACTTAACATATCTTTCCTAACTCAAATTTTTTTTTAACAAAATACTACATGTGAAAAAAATCAAACTGAAAGTCTGGTCTAATAAAGAAGCCATCAGCCACATATGGCTTCTTAAATTTAATTTTTACTTAATTAAAATGAAATGAAATGAATATTCCAGTTTCTCAGTCTACTAGCCATATTTCAAGCAATAAAGGGCTGCATATGACTACTATGTTGACTGCACATATATAAAACAGTTCCACCACTGCAGAAAGTTCTATAGGAAAGTAATGGTGTAGACAAGATCTCATCACTGCCCAAACAAAACAGCACTTAATTCATGTTCATAAATGCCACCAAGAGATAATAATCACTTCAATTCAGTACTATAATCCCTTTCAAAGAAGAGGGCAAGACGCACATTTCACTTCACACTTTTTTTTATTTAGCTGAAAGTTCAAATGTATGTAACACATAAAATTTGTAATTTATCCTGTCACAAAGGAACAGAGTCAGTCATGTTCAAGGAGAAAGTTTATACAAGGGAAAATTATTGTTCAACTCTTATTGTTAATATCTTTCCTAATATAATTTTCATATGAAGCAATAAAAAATGAAAACATTGTCAGGTTCTTTTTAATAAGGTTAGGGGAGAATCTAGGAACTCTATATTGATACTTTAAATTTATTACTAAACATTCTCCACAAGATCAATTCATAAAGTAGAATTGTTTTCTTAAAATTTAAGAGGAAATTCCTAGGGTAAGATATATTTGAAGATTACATACCTTTTGGATAATACTCTAAAGGACCATAAAACATTTCGGAAAATATTACTACCATTAAAAATATTTCAGTTCAATGTTGGACCTGGTCCCAAGATGAGTCAAATTGCTTCAGAAATCTTTGGGAGAATAGTAAAAGAAAAATTAGTTCTTTTAGAGTCAAAGGCATCTTACAATGAAAAAGAAGGACTCAAGATAAAAATGATGTTAAAAACAGAAAGACGGGGAGCTGGGAATTTTACAGCAAGTCCTCATTTCCTGACATTAATAAGAAATATTACTTAACAGAATAGGGAGCCCAGGAATAAACTCATGCATATATGGCTAATTAACTTACGACAAAGGAACAAAGAATATACAATGGGAAAATATAGTCTTTTTAATAGTGTTAGGAAAACTAGAAAGCCACATGGAAAAGAATGAAACTGGACCCCTCTCTTACATCATACACAAAAATCAACTCAAAATGAATTAAAGACTTGAATGTAAGACCTAAAACAATAAAACTCCCAGAAGAAAGCAGAGGGGGTAAGTTCCTTGACAATGGTCTTGGCAATGATTTTTTTAACATGACACCAAAAGCAAAGGCAACAAAAGCAAAAATAAACAAAAAGGGACCACATTAAACTAAAAAACTTCTGCACAGCAAAGGAACCATCAACAAAGTGAAAAGGCAGCCTAGGGAATGGGAGAAAATACTTCCAAACCACATCTCTGATAATGGGTTAATAACTGAAATACACAAGGAACTCATATAACTAATAGCCAAAAAACAAATAATCCAATTTAAAACCAGGCAAAGAACCTGAACTGACCAAAGAAAACCTACAAATGGGCATAGGTATATGGAAAGGTGCTCAACATCACTAGTCATCAGGGAAATCCAAACCAAAACCACAATGAGATATCACCTCACATGTGTTAGGATGCTTATTACCAAAAAGCTAAGAGAACAAATGCTGGCAAGATGTGGATAAAAGGGAACCCTTGTACACTGCTGGTGGGAACGTAAACTGGTACAAAGACAGTATGGAGTTTCCTCTAGAAATTAAAACTAGAACTACCATATGATCTAGCAATCCCACTCTAGGTATATATGCAAAGGAAGTGAAATCAATCTCTCGAAGAAACATCTGTACTCCCATGTTCACTGTAGCATTATTCACAAAAGCAAGGGTACATAAACAGCCTAAATATACACCGATGAATGAATGGATAAAGAAAATGTTTTATTTATATGTATATATATATGGTATATATAAATTTTATATATTTATATATATATATATATATACACATATATATATCTCACAGAAAGACAAATACTGCATGGTATCACTTATATGTGGAATCAAAAAAAAAAAAAAATGCAACACATAGAAACAAAATAAAATGGTGGTGGCCAGAGTCCGGGGAGTGAGGAAAATAGGGAAAGGCTAGTAAAGGGTACAGATTTTCAGCCATAAGATAAATAAGGTCTGAGGATCTAAGGTATAAATGGTAACTATATTTGATAATACTGTATTATATGATTGAAATTTGCCTTTAATGTTTCCATCTATCTAAAGCACTCCAAAAAAGCCCATTCAGATTACATGGCAAATAAGAAAGACTAATAAACCACAAAATGCAATAGCTAAAGTACTCACAGAAAATGAGAAAATGAATAAAGTTTGAAAATTACTTACAGATGTCATGGAGATAAAATAATCTTTTGTAATTAAAGCTACATTTTTGGAACTTCATGTAGTACAATTAGAATTATAGTCTACAGATACTCTGGATACTCAGAGTTAACATTTTATCAACCCTTAAATAATGTCTCTTACTGCAGCTTAAAAGAAAACTAACTGAATTATTTTATTCACCTGTCTCTTTCATCTGGACAGATGATACTTCCAACTCTCAATGGTCTCAAGAAATGTACCATATTTCTCAAGATTCTAAATTAATGATATCTGTAGGTTGGCATTTCAATGACAGCACATACCATCTCACTCTAGAGAAAAACAGGTACATGCTGATTCATTTCCATATGTGTAACCAGAAAGCACTAAAACTTGTGCTAAAAACAGCATATTCTGGCATTACTTAGAGCAACTGGCATAATGGGTGGGAAGAGCTGTGGATAATGGACATTAAATGGTTTATAATCCTGCCTACTTGCCTTTGAGTCCTAGTTTTGCCACTTACTAGCTGTGCGACCTTGGGTATATACTTAATATCCTTGGGTCTCCTTTCATCATTTGTAGAATAGCAATGAAAATAACTCACACAGGAATGTTCATATAAACTTTATTTATAATAGCCCCAGACTATAAAAAACACAAAAGTCCACCGACAGAATTATAGTAGGGAAATTCCAGGAATGACCCCCAATGACCCACATCCTAGTATAATCCCCTCCTCTGTGTGACTGTAACCTGCGAATATGATTATGTTTCCTTGTATGCAAAATGGAGATTCTCCAGGTGAACCAATCTAAACACACAACCTTTTAAAAGCTGTTTTCTCTGGCTGATAGCAGAAGGTAAAATCAGTGAGATTAGAAACACAAGGATCTGACAAACTTCTTCAGCTCTGAAGATGGAGGGGGTGCAGTCTCTACTGAGAACCACCCCTGCTGTCAGCCAGCAGGGGAACAGGGACTTCAGTCCTACAACCACATGGAACTGAAGTTTGCCAACAATATGAGTAAGCTTGGAAGCAGTTTATTCCCTAGAGCACAAGAGTCCAGCTTGATCAATTCCTTGCTTTTGGCCTTGTGAGATTCTATGCAAAGAATCCAGACTAGTCTGCTTGGAATTCTTACCTACAAATTTGTGAAATTTTTTTTAAATGGTGTTGTTTAAAACTACTATGTAGTAATTTGCTATATAACAATAGAAAACTGATACATACTTTGGTACCTGGAAGTGGGGTGCTGTGATAACATATACCTAAAATGTGACTTTGAAATTGGGTACTGGGCAGAGACTGGAAGATTCTGAGGAGCAGGATGGAAGTCTTGAACAGACTGTTAGTAGAAACATGGACTTTAAAGACACTGCTGATGAGGACTCAGAACTGAGAGGAATTCAGAGGAACATGCCACTGGAAACTAGATGAAAGGAAATCCTTGTTACGTAGAGGCAGAATACTTAGCAAAATTATATCCTGCAGTTATATAGAAGAAAGGAGAATTCAAAAGTGACGAACTTAAATATTTAGCTGAGGGGATTTCCAAGCCAGGGCTGAAGGTTCTCCCTGGTTTCTTCTTGCTGCTTATAGTAAAATACAGGAGGAGATAAATTGAGGAAGCAACTGCTAAGGAATCAGGACTTGCTAATTTGGAAAATTCCTGGCCTATTCAGATGGCAAGAGATAATAAAAGTAAGAGATTGCTTCTGGAATCAAGGCTAAAGAACAGTTTGGTGAAACCTTGGAAAGATGAAAGGGTCAGAGTATTCAGCCACACAAAAGATCCTTCCAAGTGATTTAAGCATGTTCCTAACAGATCTCTCAATCAATCAAGAGGACCCCCGAGGAAGTTTGAGAGCCTTGACTCTCAGCCATCTCAGCAGAAGCCAAAAAACAGACAGCTTTAAAAAAAAAAAAAAAAAATGTGGATTTGCCTCTAGTCTGATAGGAGTGAATCAATCCCCTTGAATTCCAAACAAAATCCAAAGAAAGTTTTAGATCAGTAAACACAAAACCAAAGTAAGCTGCAAGGGAGAGAGTATAAAATGAAAAAAAGACTGTCAAATTCCCCAAATTCCACTGATAGGAAGCAAGGTGATAAAAACAACTCAGCTGCTAGTTTTCACAGAAAAGGATGGCTTTCAAAGGATAAAAACAAATGCCTAGAGGGCGGAACCAGAGCTGGGAACCACCCATTTTTACCAGGCCTTGAAGCTCTAATCAAGGAACTCTGCCTGGAGTTTACCTGGCTGGAGTTTTAAACTGCTTTGGACAAGTAAAACCATTATATTTTTCCATTCCCCCTATTTTTTTTTAACTAGGAATGTCTATAATTCTTATGCTATGCTTGTCCAACTATTGTGGGAATGTTGAAGGCAGGTCACTTTTTTCTTTAGTTCCACGGGTCCACAGATGGAGAGAAATTTTGCCCAGGACCTGTACTTAATGGAATACACCAGAAGTCTGCTCTAATCTGATTTATGTGATTTAGATGATGCAATTTGGGAGAATTTTGATGAAATTCTGGACTTTGGACTGATGCTGTAATGGCATAATACCATTTTGAACCCTAGATAGGGTGAATGTATTTCACATGTGGGACAGGCATGGCTCATTGGGGGTCAGAGGTTGGGTTGTGGTAGGCAAAATTCTAAGAATGACTCCCAGTGACTCTCATGCTTATATAACCTCCTCCCCTTGAGTTTGGTGGGAACCTGTGAATGTGATGAACTATTACTTCCATGACTATATTACACTATATGACAAACATAAGCATATACACCTGGAGATTATCCAGGTGGGCCCAATCTCATCACAAAAGCCCTTTAAAAGCAGAGAATTTTCTCTAGATGGAAACACAAGGGAAGTGAGGGAGAGTCAATGGGTAAGGAGGACTCAATGTGCTATTGTGACTTTGAAGATCAAGGGAGCCATGTGCAAGGACCAGAGAGAAGTCTCTAGAAGTTGAGTGGACTCCTAGCCAACAGACAGCAAGGAAACAGTACTAAATTCTCCTATTAACCTGAATGGCCTTGAAAATGGATTCTTCCCTAGAGTTTCCAGATAAGAGTTCAGCCCACCCAACACCTTGTTTTTGGCCTTGTGAGATCCTGAGCAGTGAACCTAGCAAGACTGCCCAGACTTCTCACCTATAAAACTGTATGGTAAATACAGGTGTTGTTTCAAGCCGTTATGAGTGTGGTAATTTGTAACAGCAGCAATAGAAAACTAATACATGAATACATAAGAGATGGTATGTCCACGCAATTGAATATCACTCAGCAATAAAAAGTAATGAATTACTGACACACACACACTCAGAATGGAAGATCTCAAAATAATTATGCTGAGTGAAGGAAGCTAGACTGAAAAATAGAGTACTTGCTGTATGATTTCATCTACAGACAATTCCAGAAAATGCACACAACTCTATAGTGCAGAAAGCAGATCAGTGATTGCCTGGTGATAGGGTGGGGAGGGGTGGTTAAGGAAGATGGATTATAAGGGGCCATGAGAAAATCTTAGATGACAATCTTGTTTATTATCTTGTTTGTGATGTGGATTCACAGGTGTACACATAAGTCAAAGCTCATTAACCTATAAGCTATAAATACATGCAATTTATTTACATTAATTACACCTCAATGCAACTGTAAAAAAATTAAAAAAATAAGCCTCCTAGACAACTGTAGAAAAAAATGCCCAAATAACATTTTCAGAAGGCACAAAATGAAGAGCAGATTTAAAAAAAAAAACAACCCTATTAATTTAGCCTCTAGTTCTGCTAAACTGATTAAAAAAAATAGTGTGCACTATTATCTTCTGTATTCCAAGAAAAAAAAATTTTTAGGCTTACAATCTAGAAAGAACAAAATGCTTCCTTTGTAACTCTTCTGAACCTGCACATTTTAGCTGCCTACTGTCTAGTAACATCATTACAGCCACTACCTAGAGTAAGAAAATAAATCAAAATTTAATCACGACATGGTTCATGCTCTCCATTTCTCATATTGCTTAGTGATCTCTAAGTGATCTGCTTCTCTAAACTTGTGCATCACTTCCACTGTTTCGCAGCCTAGTGTTTGTACACTGTGGTTTGTTACGCTCTAATGGCTTCTTGCAAGAGTCCTATTAAATTGAACTCAAAAGATACTTGGAAGCCAAGGGTCAGTTCATTCATTCATTAAATAATGGCAGTTCCAGCTATGCTGGTAAGAGAAACATAAATTAAAATTTGTCCTACCTCCCATAATCTATTGAGAAGATGTAAAGTCTAAAGTGAGCCACCTACAGAATAAACCATTTCACATGATAAATGTGAGGAAAAACCTATCTAAATAATCCATATATATGAAAAGTGGCTCTAAAAGCAAGAATAAAAGCTTTCTTGTAGGAGATTTTTTTTTAAAAGGTGGATCACAAAATAAGAGGTACTGCCAGGAAGGCTGTAAATAAAGAGAAATGAGCATATATATTGAATACCAGGCCCCATGCTAGGCACTTCCACATATGTTATTTCACTTCATCCTCATTAATAATTCTACAGGGTTCAAAGGTTAGACCTTTTATTCCTCAGAAAAGGAAACAAAACAGGATAAAATAGTTTAAATAATTATTCAAACTCACTCAGAAGCTAAATATCAAGGGTCAATAAAGCCTAGTTTTTTCCTGACAGACGAAGGTCCTTGAGCAAAAGCAGAGTCCCCAGTTCAGGTAATAGTTTGACTAGCATTTAAGGTTTACAAAGGTAATGATGGGAGAAGCAGCTAAAAATCAAGCTGAATACCATACATTTTCCCTTCAAGATGTTGCCCCAAAATGATTTTAACACTGTAAACGACCATTCATTTGCCTTAGCTGTCACCAAAGGTACCTCCTTGTTGTATTACAGTTATCTGATAATAGGCCAAAGTCTAATCAGAAAAAGTAAATGGAAAAAAGTTTTCCTCAAGCTCCCCACTCCTAGAGATCAATTTGTTTCTATTTGGTCCCTAGAATCTGGACTGATACTGAAAAAATCCGAGTTCCACTCAAGTTCACAGAAGCCCCAGAAGATCTAGGTTAACTTGTAGAAATATTTAGAGGAAAATATTTTGTGGAGTTATCATGTTATTCTGGTATTCTGACTTGCTTTCAAGCTGGAGCAGACTGGTCAACAGAGCCATGAATTTAATTAAGACGCTCTGTGGAGTTTGGGGTTGGTCTATGCATCTGAACACTAACAGCAGATAACTATGGTGCATTAAATAATTTGCACCTGTACTTAACATTAATGTCCCCTTTCTAACAATCTGAACAGCCACCTTCAAGTCCAAGCCTATATCTTGTGGAAGGGCTTCCTTAAAAATGTGAACTTAAAATGACTAATCTAATTGAGGAAAACACAGCTATATGGTAAGTGCGCTAATGGCTTATGTCAAAGGGTTTAGCAGCCCATCTGATTCTGAGCGATTCTGAGTTGCACTCAGGCTATCAGTACAACCAATGTCACTAAAATTGCTAACAAAAAATATTGTGTTACTATGTTAATAACACAAGACTGATGATATCACATACTGAGGAAGGTATGTTTGGATGATTACACATGAACCACTCTAATTTTGCTTCAGGTCCCACAGTGGATCCTCTGATCAGTAGCTGACGAGCCTGTTATTAAGATCTCAAGTTCATCGGCAAACATGGTACAACAGAAAGTGTCTTAATTTAGGACACAGAATAGAATTCATGTCTTGGTTATCACTTATCAGCCATGTCAGTTTGCCTCTATGAACCTGGTCCCTCATTATAACTACAATTTCCTAAGACTGCTTTGAGGATAAAGTGACATAACTGAAGTAAAAGAACTCTGATAATCAGAAAACTATGCCAACAGTGCCGTGGTGCTTCCCAGGGTGTGGCAGGCCAGTGGTACATGAGTCAAATGAGGTGAATAAGACAGCAACTTTAAGGAAGGAAAAGCCTTTCAAGGTGATTATAATCATCCTCTGAATCACAATCAGTAAAAACCAATGTCTCACTAAAGCTGAATACATAAAAATTCACTAAAAGTATGTCTCTAGAGTAGCAAGCCTGAAAAAGAAAGATTTAGGAACCTAGGGGTTCCTGGTAAGAGTGAGTCTGAGTGGCAGAATTAGGATGACTAGAACAGGACAAGGTAGATAGAGCCTACGGCAAGGGCAGAGCAAAGGCAGCAACTAAAGCAAAGCTCAGACATGAGTCATGTACTAGCCGCTCCGTCTTCCTCCAAGACCACTAGTCCACAGTGATGTTGGCTTCCCTCAAATGCTGACATTCAAGAGTAGAAACCTACTACCCACTGGTGCCTTTTAGATCATCTGAAGAAACAAGCCTTATTTACTTGTTTCGTACCTTATCAACTGGAAAATGCCTTAGGTGGCTATGGCTGCCTCAGTCAGCTCTGGGCTGCTGTAACAAATTACCACACAGTGGGTGGCTTAAACAACAAACATTTATTTCTCACAGTTCTGGAAGTTGGAAGTCCAGGATCAGGGTGCCAGCATGGTCAAGTTCTTGGTGAGAGCCCTCTTCCTGGTTATATTCTTACATGGCCTTTCCTTGGTGCTTGCATGCAAAGAATGAGATCCTGGGTCTCTTCCTCTTCTTAGAAAGGATTAATATCCTTTATAAGGACAATAATGAGGGCCCTATCTAACCCTAATTGCCTCCTAAAGGCTTCAAATATTTAGAGGTGGTTCCAGATACCATCACATTGAAAGTTAGGGTTTCAGCATATGAATTTTGACACAAACATTCAGTCCATTGCTGTTGTACATAAAGATCAAGTTCCTGACATCTCCAGCAAAGTTTAACAGATCTATTTTAACCCAAAATTAATGTGCCATGTGCCTGAGGTCTCTACAGAGGAAACATCAGAAAGGCCACCAATTAACCACCTGTGGATGTCATCAAACAATGTGAAGTAACTGGCGGCTCAGTCAGCACGGCAGCATGTAATCAAGAGTTGAAGCCCAAAGCCAGATGTGCCCTTTGTTTTCATTTTTTTTTAATTACTTGTTTTTAGGCAGGACCACAATAGGAACAAAGGAAGATTTCAAAGATTCCTCACGTATAAAATCAAATGCAGGCTAGGAAATCTGATCTCAAGAACAAGATTGAGAAAATATGATGTTTAGATTAAAAAATTATATGGGCAACATTCAGGTGAATCCCCTGGAGCACACACTGTGATAGACAATCTTTCTGACCTGAAATTAAAAAGTACGCAAGGGGTCCAAACATTTGTTGAGTGCTTACAGTATTCCAAGCACTGTTTTAAGTGCCTTACATGCATTAACTCATTTAATTCTCACAATTCTATGAGCTGAGTATTATTACTGCCCCTGTCTACGGATGGAGAGGCTAAGGCACAGAAACTTACCAGAAATAAAAGCTAATAGCTGAAAAAGTTGAGGTTCAAACCTAGGCAAGTTGTCTTCAGAATGCAGTGACTGCTACAGTGAACTTACTGCCTTAAATACAAAAAAGACCTTGCACCTACAGTGGCCAAGAGAACTAAAAGAAATTAAGTCAAACCGACTAGATGGTACAAAGGCTGAACAAGAAAGGAAAACGAGTGACAAAAACAATTAAGTTAAAGAGGATCTGCTTCCAAAAGAGTAAATGTTCTGTGATTTTACTCTAATGGACCTTGTGTGAGAGGGTGAAAGAGAGTAGAGAGAAAGAGAATTCCAAGGATGCGATCTTACGAGGCAAGATTCCTCAGTTTCTTGAGTGAGGTCAGCCATTAACCACGTAGAGGTGAAATGGCTGGGAGGCTTTTTGTGTGGGTTGAGCGGAATGCCCAGTGTGACTGCATGGAATTCAGGGTAGGTCCAAATCAAACCACACACTAGTGCTACAGGGAATAGGCTACAACGCAATGATACCACTTCAGAAATCCTTAACCATTTTTTTTGGCTTTCCATGTTCTTATATGAAAGACAGCATGGACTTTGGAGCCTGGGAACTGTGCATTCTAATCCTAGTTTCATTACTTACTACAAGTTTTTGGACAAAATAGTCTCCTTGGCCTCACTTTTTTGACTATTAAATGGAGATAATATCTCTCAGGGCTGTGTAAGGATTAGAAACAATAAAATGTGTAAAAAGCACAGCAAAAAGTAACACACACTATACTGTATAGCACAGGGAAATATATTCAAGATCTTGTGGTAGCTCATAGCAAAAAAAAAAATGTGACAATGAATATATGTGTGTTCATGTATAACTAAAAAATGGTGCTCTACACCGGAATTTGACACAACATTGTAAAATGACTATTACTCAATTTAAAAATGTCAAAAAAAAATTCTCACACCAACACTAAAATAAATTAATTAATTAATTTTAAAAAAAAAGTAACACATACTATTCAATAAATGTTAGCTCTATCCCTTTGCCTGAGCATTTCCAAGAATCCTAAAAGAACTTATGTGTGTAAAAATAATATGACAGGAAAAAAAAATCTTCACAAGTTTTAAAAATAGTATAAAAAGCTCTGGATGAAAACATACTATGAAATAAACTGAATAATAAAGTCACTAGGTCAATTGGCTAAACCTTATCAGTAATGAAGTCAAAGTTCAATGTTCTTAGTCTGGCCTTTCTGTTCTTACAAGGTATGTTGTTGCTTTATTTTGAAGAATTATCCTTTGTTCAAAAAAGAGCCCAATAATTAAACAGGTGTTACAAACAAGGCCCAGAGATGTACACCTTAGGAGCAGAATTAAGACTAGAACTTCTGCCTCTTTAATACTAGACTCAGTGAATAAAAACTGTCTTTTTCTCTCTTAATTATCAGTATCTATGATGCAAAAATAAAAGTCCAAAAACTTGGTGAGAATAAAATATTTCCATAAACTACATAAAATCTATAAATACCACAAGCTAAAAAGAGTTTCAAATGAGGTTGTGAGAAGTTCACTTCAAGTTTAACACATTTTTCCTTTTAAATAACAGATTAGAATACCTCCATAAATATAAAGTTATGCCTCTGATACTATCACTCACATGCTCAAAGAACGAACAAACCTCAAAAATAACATTTTTATTTGGCAAAATCAGTAAACAAATTGGCAACCTTGACAGATAATCATTTCAGTCTAACATTTTATTTAGTAGATATCTGTAACAAATCTGTAAATAGTATACTTTTCTCAAAATGCTAAGTGAAAGAAGCCAAACACAGTCTGTTACATATTCTATGGTACCATTTACGAAATTCTAAAAAAGCAAAACTGATGATAGAAAATAAATCATTATTTGCCAAGGGCCAAAGATGGGAGAATGGGACTGACTGCAAAGGGACATATGAGTTTTGGAGGGTGAAGGAAATGTTCTATATCATGATTATGGTGGTAGACAGACAACTGTAAATACGTTTTCAAAACTCACTGAACTCTACGCTGAAAATTGCAGAGTTTTATTATGTAAAAATTATACCTAAAAAAAAATTTTAAAGGTTATATAGAATAAATCAGCATACTTTTCAAAGAACCATTTCAGTAAAAATACTTAGTAAACAAATGTTTATTTGTAGAAAATCTGTAAATAATATAAAAAAAGTTTTCACAATCATAAGCAGTGTTTACTTTCTGACATTATTATAAGAAGTTTTTTCCTTCTAGAAAGACAAGCAAAACTAAAAAGTGCTTGAAAAGTGACCTTGAATGCAATTTTAAAACCCTCCAAAAAATGTTTCATGAATTCAGTACAATGATGCAGTACTTGGCAGGCCTTTGAATATTTTTCCCAGTATGTAACAGTATACTAGAGGTTCTAAATTTGGGCGGTCCAGGGGCCAAGTAGACAATATAAGTGAACTGCATGGGGCAAGTGTTACTGTGGTGGACTGGAGAGTTCATGGCCCTTCCCAAGGGAGCTGCCACCACTGGGTCCCACAGATTGATGCCAGGAAAGAACATAGGCCACGGTGTGAACAGAGTTTCTAATGTTTAAAGAAAGGCCGAAATCTGGTCTTATATGTGAAATTTCTGATTTCTTTAACTGATGATTCAAAAAATTTTCATAACACCAAATGGGCCAAACAAAACACATCCACAGGCAGAATTATGACCTCCGGTCCTCAGTGCATGCTTTCCAAACTTTTTCAATAACAAAGTCTTGCCATTTTTCTAACTGCTTATCTCTTTATTTGTAGTGGGTCCAGAATAATATGGAATACTAGTACAACTGAAGTAAAATTTATCTCAAAATTACATGCAAGCTAGTCACTTCTAGTCATTTTGCTGAAAAACCAAGTCCTGTTTAGATTTCTAAGCATACTGGTTGGTAATAAAGGGAAAAATCAATTAGAATGAAGGGAGGAAAATTAAAGAAAAACACAATTTTAAGAGCATAGTCAGCTTCTAGACTCCAGAGCAATAAAATAATCCATGTGTTGAAATTTGAGAACTTCATTGCCCCAACTAGTCCAACCCGGCTGTAAATTCCGAGCAAACAATTCCAAACATTCCCCCTCTGGCTTGATATAGTCTTTTAGAACCTCTGTCCAAAAAAAAGAGAAAAAACAAAAAAATCATTATTCAGAAAGGAATCAATTTCCCTTAGCAATTAAGAGAAGAAAGGCAGAAATGTTTCCTTAAAAAAAAAAAAACAGCAAATTAATTTCAAAGATTTCATCACAGGCTTTACTATTTATAGTTAGAAGTCATCTGAAATAAGCACCCTTGAGACTGAGAACAATACTATCAAAACTTTCAATAGTTCTGATTTATTGGTTTTCATCTGGAGATGAGAAATGAGGATTTTAACACCCACACAGGTGACTTTTCAGTTTTCAATAATGCTGACATATCTCCTGAGTACTGACTTCATTTATTTTTTAATAAATGTAATCCATGAGTAAAAAGAAGTCTATAGGAACAATACAAAGACAACCCACTTTAAAAACTAAGAGAAAATGAAGTCCCTGCAAACATATACTTTAATGTAAGAAATGGAGACAGATAGAAATATTCAGAACACATAATGAACAAATAACTCTACCTCCTCAGCTATAACTTGGTAGTACTGAAAACATTTCTTCACTTCCAAATTATAGACCCTTTTTACCTAAATTTCACCATGTTATTTCCACAGTTACGCATTCCTTATTCAAAGTATTCGTAACTACTGAAAATTGTATTTTGTTGGGGAAAATGGTACCTCATATATATGTTAGCTAAATAGCTGTGACCTAAACTAACAGAAAAGAGAGAATTCCATAATAGTTTTTTTTTTAAAGCACATGCTCAATTGAATGACAAATATTTAAATCAATTTAACCTTGATCATGTTGCTGGTTAGCTATATTTTTTGTATACATATGTTCTGTTACAAGTAAGTGGGTATGAAAATAACAACTCAAGTATAAAAAGTCACTAGGACAGGCAAAATATAGTTCTTAACTGCTATACAAGATTAAGCTTGGAAGAAGTTCATCAAATTCCCTTCAGGGACAATAAGGGTACCTTAGGAATACTTGATATGCGTAAGATTTAAAAGATAATATACGAAAAACTTTATATTTCATAATGTTCTTCAGTTGCTCTCATAGCAAATTAATTGTTCATCTGTCTGAAAGCACTGGTTCTGTTTCTCAAAAATCAAAAGAACTAAAAGTATTCATATCTGTAACTCAACAAAACTCAAACTAGGGCTTTAACAACTAGGAGATGCTGACAAGAGATTTCTCATCTTTTCATGAGTATATAATTAAAATGATACTAAACTTGAAAGAGAAAGATTTCCCCAGAGTCTTAGAGAACAATAAAACTATATCACTTTTCCATTTTTGCCCCATGAATTCAATGCCTTACTGGCCTCAATTAACTTTTGATGTGGTCTAAGGTTATAATGAAGCAAGGTTTTGTGTTTTTGTTTTTGCTTGTTTGTTCAGTTTTTCGGTACAAAGATGTTAGCAACTCTATTTTAGAATTTTAAACTGGAGTCTAAACTGTAGTAAGCCAGTCAAAAATATTTACTATTTCTGAGCACCCATTATAATCAGTGCTATGGGACTTAATAAAGGAAACAGATATCCATGTTTTCTAAGAGTTCACAATCTAACAGAAAAAGATGGCCGGGTACTCAGAGTGGAAAAATACATAAAACCTAAACCCATTTACCACCTCCAACTTTATCAATGTAACACATTTCTGCACAGATTTTTTTCGTTCCCAGTTAAGAAAAGCAGAAAATCAAGCAGTAATGATTTTATAATGTTAACCACATATGTTTAATTTCAAAACAGAGCAAAAAAGGCAAATTAGTGGAAATATTTTATTCTTACTGATTTTAAATAACAATGTAAAAGAAACTGCAAGATCCTAGAAGTTCTCATCACAAGAAAAAAAATTTTTGTGACTATGTGTCGACTTATTATAATCAGTTTATATATATATATCAAATTATTATGATACACCTGAAACTAATACAATGTTACATGTCAATTATATCTCAATTTTAAAAAGCAAATCAAATGTATAAATTTAAATATGAATATGACATATAGAGAGATAAGTGTGTAACATATGCTATTAGTAAAACATACTTCCAGCCAATGGAAAGGAAGTAATCCATACAAAGCCAGTCATTCCCCTTCTGTTCTAGGAGCAAGGGGCATGACTGGGGGAAAAGTGGCTCAAATGTTAGTGCACAGGATCTCATCAAACTATGTTTAACTCTTCAGATACAAACTGTTAGTGAGCAAAGTAGTAAAAATGAGTGGAAATTTTCCTAAGGTAAAATATGAAAAATAAAATTTTCATTCAAATACTCTAATTTCATTATTTTTCTACCTTAAATCTTTAAACTTAAGAATATACACTTTTGTTAGGTTGTAAGTCATAGCTATTGTTGTCTTATCTTTCAATCTATAGGAAGAAATTTCAGCACTTAAAAAGAGTAAATGTACCACTTTGAAATGGAATATGCTGCCAGTTTGGTGTTTTTTACTTTTTGTAGCAGAAATAAGAAATTAAAACTTGTTTAAGAAAAAAAGTTTGGTGTTTGTAGAAGCAAAAGAGAGAACATTTCATTTTGTGAATTTGCATAAAGCAGTTCAAGAACATTTTCATGTAAAAGTTCTAAGCATCATATATAGAAACATGTATTATTCCAAATTCTACAGTTACGATATCAGAGTAAAATATACTGCAGAAATCTGAGAGTTGCTTTCTGATGGCTTTAATTTGTGTGGCTCTGTACCCAAAATACAGGCACTTGCTATCCAGTAACATGAACTCAAAAATAAAGGATTACAAATACTTGTCTACCGGTACTTAATCAAACATAAGAATTACATACACCGAGTCACACAGATTTTTTTCCCCAAAAAGTCTGATTTTTCTTTTCAAATATTCTCAATGCTAAAAATGTGTTTGTGCTGCTCTCTACTGGGAATATGGCAGAACTGCATTTCATAAATACAGGCTCTTATTAGTATTAATAAAAGACTAATTTTAATCACTATTTTACAAAACTTTGTATCTTAAGACTAATCTTTAAACATACTCTATTTCAAAGGAATTGATAAATAGTTTATCATTTGGCAGTGAAAGGTTTTGGGTCTTGGTTTTTGGATGTTTAAAGCCCTAAGACAAGCCCTAAATTAAGCTTTGTATTCACCAAATAATAAAGAAAATTCAAATGAGAGTACAAATTAGATTTCCTCCACTGAGTGTAACTGGTGCCAAACATAGTTTTTTTCTCAAAGAATAGTACAGTTTTACTTTTTATTTAAGTCAAATGTTTAATGCATTAAAGAATCTATGAAAGTCCAAAGTTTAAAGGCAATTATTCACTAAGAATCCCTCTAAGTCAAAGAATGGATCGACAGGTAGACATCTGAATATTTTTCAAGTGAATTAACACTAAGGATTCTTCTGCATAAGCAATTAAGGATAACAGAAATCCTAAGTGCTATCAATAAACATTCTCTTGGGAATTTGAATTCACTTTCCTACGTGTCCTAGCTCATGAACTATCCCACATTCTGCAAAACAATTTGATAGGCTGATGGCCTGTAGTTTTCCTGAGTGGCAGCTTGAAAGTTTGGGGTTTTTTAAGCTAGGACCACCAAATTAATAAAATATATATATATATCCCTAAAGAAAAGATTTTAATAGCAAATTCAGTTTCTCTCAAGGACTTACATTCCTGTATTTTTATTCTTTCACTTGAAAAATTTACCATTTACTGATCTACTATATGCTACAGAATTTCCAGTATAATACAACCAATTCTCACAACTCTGAAAAGATTAAATACCATTATTCTTTCTTTAAATGACAACTTTGAGGAAGAAAATTATTAGAGTAACTCACTCAAGTAGAAGAGCCAGGATTCAAACTCATGTTAGTCTATCTGAAAAGCCAAAACTTTCCACTATTCTTTGCTGCTTAGTTTCATTAATGAACATTATGCTAAAGCTTTAAGACTAGTAACAATTGCAAGCTGCAGCAATTACCTTTCCAATGGTTCAGAAAAGCAACACTACCTCAACATAAAACTGAGTGTGTATACCAGGTATCAAGGGAATTCTAACCATCTCTCTGACAGCTATTCAGAGCTCCTAGTTTTAGAACAAGCAACGGATAAAGTACAATAAAGCCCCTAGCAGAACTACAGTCTTCAGATGCGCCATCAGTCTTCATTCTGTTGAGGCCAGTAATAGGGTAACACCTTGGAGAGTAAGGGGAACCTAAGACACGGTATAGGAGGAAAGGCTGACGTAATATAAAACTAGTAACAGTGCTCTGGGTGGTCACGCGGATCTGTCTTCGGCTTCAACCGCGTTTGGACGTTAACAGACCCTTTTTCCAACCTTCGACCATCCTCTAAATTGCTTTCCACTCACAACCTCCGGGACCAACCAATATCGGTTTTTTGTGGTTTGCTGCTCCTCTTTGCACACCACGATGACCTCCCAGATTCTTGAGAATTATTCCACCGAAGTGGAGGCCGCGGTCAACCACCTGGTCACCCTGCACCAGCGGGCCTCCTACACCTACCTCTCTCTGGGCTTCTGCTTCGGCCGCCACCTCCCGGCTCTGGAGGGCAAAGGCCCTCCTTTCTTTCGCGGGTTGGCCGAGCGCCTCCTGAAGCTGCAAAACCAGCGCTGTGGCAGTGCCCTCCTCCCAGACAAGCCAAAACCGTCCCAAGAGGAATAGGGCAAAGCCCTGGACTCCATGGAAGCCGCCATGGGCCTGGAGAAGAACCTGAAACAGGCCCTTTTGGATCTGCAGGCCTTGGGCTCTGCCCACACAGACTCCCATCTCTGTGCCTTCTTGGGGAGCCACCTGCTAGATGAGGAGGTGAGACGCATCAAGAAGATGGGAGACCACCTGACCGACCTCTACAGGCTGGCCGGCCCCCAGGCGGGGCTGGGCGGGTACCTTTTTGAAAGGCTCACCCCTAAGCAGGAAGAGGCGCCTCCAGAGCTCGCCCGTCTCCATCCCCCTGGCGTCAGGGCCTCTGCCTGAACCCCTCCCTGCTGCACCAGGCAGCTACTTTAACTGTCTGGAGCCCTCTCCCAAGCCATGGACCAAATGGAAACAATAAAGCTTTCTTGTAGCAAAAAAACAAAAAAATAATCTATTCTCTACTTCATAAATTCTGCTATATGATTTTAGAATATTAATTAAAATAACATATCTGGTTTAATTTCCATATGTCTAGACCACTCAAATACTAAATTCAATCCTGTTTACAATTTAACACAACTCATAACAATTCTGTTTTATAAAAACATACCAGCAAGAGGTGGCTTATGTGAGTGAAGCGTACAGGGCACACTGACAATTAACTTGTGATCTGGAATGCGGAGCTCTTTTACATCTGCATTCCTATTAGAACAGAACAACAAAGTATGTTATATTTTAAACGACAATTTTTTACATATAAGCCACAGTTACCTTTATATATTTTTCACCTTTCAAATAGTATCTGAATTTATAGTAAATTTAAGAATGGAAATAATAATAAAAATCAACAATTTAAGTGTTAAGAAATTTCAGATAACTTCCTTTTCTACAATAATGACTATTACACATTAGATAAAACAAAAGATTATATAAAATTTCGTGTGCCATACTAGTCACACTTCTCTTGTCTGGGCCATTGCCAGATTTTCAAAAACATGAAAATTAAGGGAAACCAATGGCCACTGTGTTAATAATTTTAAAAGCCCCCAAATTAATACATGTGTAAGATTTTGAAAAATCATCTTTCCTACCTTAATAGTAAAGCACCTTTCTCTCGAACTCTTCCCAGTATAAGACCTTCATAAGGCTTTTTGTGTGGAGAATCTAATGGGAACACAAACTCTCCAGAACTGGTGATCTGATAAGGAGTCAAAAAAAAAAAAAAAGAAGAAGAAGAAGAAGAAGAAACCCATACATCTGTAAATATCCAAGAAAGGGGTTTTTCTCTTACCACTATACAGTTTCCACCATAGAAAATTTTTTAAACCTCAAGGCTAGTGCTGTCCAATAAAAATATAATATGAACTACAAATGCAAGCCACATATATAATAAAAATTTTCTAGCAGCAACATTAAAAGTAAAAAGAGTGAATTAAAATTAATTTTAATTATATTTTAATCTACCATCTAAAATATTATCATTTCAATATATAATCAATTCAAAAAATTATTGACCTGTGTCCTATTCTTCCTTCATGTAAGTCTTCTAAACCCAGAAGACTTATATTGTACATTTAGCACCACATCTCAGTTTGGCCTAGCCACATTTCAAGTGCTAAAGAGCTACATATTGCTAGTGACTATCAAAGTGGATAAGTTATAAGGGACTAAAAAAATTTTTTTAATATCATTTTATCACCTTGCACACAAAAAAAAAATCTCTATTTTTATTAGAATTTATTCCTAGAAACCATGCCATCATTAATTCATTTATTTGTTCATTCAAATAACATCTACCTATTACTGGCAATGTAACTAAGAAGATTATAATAAAGGATTTTCCTTTATTTATAGGAAATAGTGTCATTAAATACTGTCAGAGCTAAAATTAATGAAAGAAGCTCCAGGATTGATGAGATACACAATACATGATCTAATCTCCTGGCATTATAAATCCAGAAATTCAATTTTATCATTTCACCCCAGAGGGATCAGAATCTCAAAGACTCACTGTAGCTAATCAAACTCAAAACACAATTTATATAAACAATATCAATTCATTAATTATGCACGGAGGTACATATTTTCACTATCGGAATATTTATATCTATTATCTATGGAACACTTTACTTTATATTGAGGCACCAAAAATAAAAAAAAACAAATCAGTACAGTCCTTTTATCACCTCTGGGGCCCATAAGAAACAGCATCTACTCCACACACAGTGCTGTATAAACACTGGCAAATTCTTAATCTTTAGATATCCTTTATACTCAATGCAGATAACTCCTGTTATAACAATATGTGCAGTTACCTAATAAGTGTTTCCTAAGTTTTTGTTTTAAACTACAGTTATATTATACCATTTCTTAAAACTTATTACCACTAGAAATGAATAGCCTTAGTTTTTATGTATTAACATTTTACTGGTTTTGATTTTAGTAAGCACCCTTTTCTGGACTTTGGCCCAATCTCTGACTAAAATAGCTGTCATAATAGACAGGATGGAATAGAGTTTTATATTCCTGTTATGGTCCGATAGCAAATCAACAAAAGCTAAGCCCAAGGTACAACTGTAAAAAGCAAAGACACAACATTAAGCGTTTGTTTTCCAAATTCCATCAAATAGGTGCAAATAAACAATGCACACAACTTTTAGAAGCTATTTCAGTAGACCACAAAGCACATAAAAACAGAACTCTCCTTTGTCTGAAATGTATAAACCATTATTCATTAACATTATATAAGTGTTAAACATTCACTCCATAATAACCTGGTTTATCTTTTTAACAATCTGGAGGGCTTTTGTAGAATTCATCTAAGTAGACAACGTATCTTCAAAAGGATGTCCAATGAACTCTGAACTGATGCCTTACTTTTCTGTTATGTTTGGTATTCTTATACCAACCAGAGTTATTAAAGATCATTCAGGCAATCCCAGAGCTGGAATCATTTCTCTCAAAAATAGGCACTGAGGAACTAAGTTAAGATTTAAAGTATAAAGAGCCTTGCTTGCAGAATTTCCCCACCTCTTCCACACTAGGTTTCTTTGCTATTCTCCCTCCCATCCCCAGCAACATAAGAAAAAAAAAGAAAGAAGAAAAGAAGTCACAAAGGGTAGCTGAAATTGTGAATGAGTAAAGAGGAAGAAGATGAACAGTAAGCAAATTTCTATGTTTAGTGATGGACAAATTTAGTGATGGACAAATTTTATTTGTTGTTTTTTAAACTACAGATATCAGAGCTTTTAAAAATGTCATCCTGGTATCTACCTCAGTGATTCTCTAAGACCAACAGTTTGGGATTCTAATACAAAAAGACACAGGACAAACAGGTAACAAGCCTTGAGAATAAAAACATAAAAGTATTTAGCAGCAAAGGAAAAGTTCTAATTAGACCGTGTTGAAGGAGTAGAGTGGTGACATGTTAAGCATTGAAAAGTAGATGCTATCTTTATGTGACTTATATGTCATGCTTTATTAACAAATAAGTTAACTTCTGAACTTACTTTTACCCAGTGCCATTCAGCAACTATCTCCACAGACCAAGAAGGGTAAAGCTCTTCCTTTACAAAACGTAGGTGCTTCTGTCTATTGGTCACCCAAGTAACAACAAGACAGTTTGGAGCAGCCAGTTTAGGGATAGGTATCTGCTTTATTTGCAGTGGTGATAAATAACTGTATCTAAAAATAAACAGGAAAAAATATTAGCAAAATTCGCTGCGGAAAAGAAAAATAAGTAGGAAGAAGACCTGTGTAACAATGACTCCACAAACACAAAGCTCTTATATCTACTTTTTGTGTGTAACTAAATATGAAGCCACAGTGACACCCAGTGGACACATTATTACTCGCAAGTAGGAAATAAACATTTTTAGTTTTTACTAGTGTAATATTGTCAGGCTATATTTCTATATCACTTCTAAGTGTATTACATGTCAGTAATTTTACTAATATTTTCTATTATTTTATAATTCTTCAAAATTAATCAAATATTGTTTGGTAATCTGTACATCACACAGGGACCCCATCACATTCTTGAAACAACTGTCTCACTATCCCACCACATTTTCCACCCTCAGCCTATAATCCTGCTTCTTTCCTCCTTCCGAATCAATTCTACTGGGGTCTCAGAAACTCTCATGCTTTCATTACAAAAAAAAATTCTATAGTCTTACATCTCCCTGGCCATTAACAGTATGAAGTCTGGTTTCTCTTGCTAGACCACGATTTGCTCTACAATACCCAATCAAATCAATGTGGTCCGTTCTCCAACACCCAGCACACGGAATAGGGAGAGGAGAGGTCAGTATTCTCCTAGCTCTCCTACTGCCAGTTCCAGGCTATCAGTCATCTACCTTTGTGTACAAATCCCCTTTTCTTTGAGGAGTACACTAACGAGCTTCCCATGTTATTACCTAACCCATTTCAACCTCACTCTCCACATTCAATGAGGACTTAAGTTCTGAGATCCTTCTACTTCACCAACATAAATCTTGCCAGCATCCTAGGCAATTTCAAAGCACAATCTAAATAATGTGCACACCTCAACTATTCTTCCCCTAAATGAATACAATTGCATTCACCCCACTTGAATAATCCACTCCAGTGGCCATAACCTGGACCACATCATCACTCACATTTACTCCATCTCTGAAACCATAAACATTGATCTCTGGCCATGACCTCTTACTCCTTACCTATTCTTTGACTTTATCAAAGCATCCAGTCAGCACCCATTTCCTCACCTTACTGAGTCCATCAGCATCTTCCTGCCCACACGTGCTTCCTTTCCCTACGTACAACCAATCACCAATCACTTCACTGCCTTCTCACCAGCACCCTTAACTCCCAACCGCCCTTACCCCATCACTCCACAACTCCTGCAAACCTTCAATCTTCAATTCAACTTCTCATATGGAAAAAATTAGGTGGAGAAAAATGCTGAATTGAAGAATTAAGTCAATTAAATCCATTCTCAAGCTCTCAAAACTACTCATAAATTCTTTTACTTATCCTTGGTCAACTACTACAAACCTTCATCCCTTTTCAAGTCCCTTGCCCAAACTCACTCTTGGCAGATGAAGTTAACTCATACATCAATAACAATAAAGGCCACCAGACTCCTTCAACTACCTAACCCTTTTCCTTCTCATTATACACCTTGACTGATCTATTTCTATACATTTCCCCTTAAAGACAATGGGATGGCTTCGTGTACTTAAAGCTTCTCCTTCCAGCTGTGTTCTCTTATTTCTCTGCTAGTCTATTAGTAATGCTAATTAATAATTACCCCCTTGTTCTGTAATTTCAACCTCTCTAGTAGTTCCTCACCATCACCCTATAAATATGCTTACATACTACACAGTTTTAAAGGAAGAAAGAGGAGAGGAGGATGGGGGAGAGGTGTGGAGAAGAGGGACAAAAAGAGAAAAGAAGAGAAAATAACAGAAAAGAAAAAAGAAAAGAGAAATTCCCTCAGTTAGGTCTCCTGTCTACAGCTAAGCTAAGGACTGGTATGCATGTAGTCCATCTCCTTTCTCTTTTATTCTATTCCTCAACTGACTACAAGGCTTCTACTACTACAGAAGGTATAGCAGGTACAGACTTGCTCTGGAAAAAGTAAATGACACCCTAATGGCCAAATGCAATCAACACTAGAGTTAGCTCTAACACATGACAACTGCATGAAGTTAAGAGGTGATCATTAAATATTTCTTAAGTAAACAAATGAGTAAAACAATTCACATCTCATGCACTCAAGTTTTCTGTCATCTAGACCAGTGCTCTTTCCGTAAACTAGCATTTCTTATAAACAAAGTGATGATTTTAAAAGAACAAGTTTGCCACAGTTTTATGAAAAACATCAGGCCAAAACTTGAAGTTTGATAGTCCAATAACTGCGGATTTCTTGATTGCTCTAATTTTATTTCATTGGATTGATTTGGGAGAAGGATGAAATAGTCATATTCTGTTCTCTGGTTCTAATCTCCATAATCACTGAACAAATTCCAATATACACATCTTTATGTACTACAATGGAAAATATGCAATATCACCTATGTAATATTCCCAAAAGCATTTAACCTGAATCTAATCATGAAGAAATGGTCAAACAAATCCAAACTGTGGAATATCTACAAACAAGGGGCACGGACTCTTAAAAAAGAGTCAGTGTCTTGAAGACAAAAAATGGCTGGGACATCATTCTACATTTAAGGAACTAAATAAAAATAAAGACCAAATGTAGTATGTGATCCTTATACACAAATTGTTCACAGCCCAAAACCGGCAACAATCCAAACATCCATCAAACGAAATGTGGTATGGCCATACAATGGAATACTATTCAGCCATAAAAAGGAATGAAGTACTGATACACGTTACAGCATGGATGAATCTTGAAAACATATGCCAAATGAAATAAGCCAGACCAAAAAGGCCACATGTTATATGATTCCATTTAAATGAAGTCCAAAACAGGCAAGTTCATAGAGACAGAAAGTAGATTCACGTTGCAAGGGAATAGGCAAAGGGAGGAACTGGGAAGTATGGGGTTCTTTTTGTGGTGATGGAAACATTCTGGAATTAGATACACCCTGGCTGCACAACATTGTGAACATATTAAACCACTGAACCGTATACACTTCTAAGTGGTAAAAATGGTGAATTTTATCTCAATTTTAAAAAACACAGAGCAGCAGCTCTATCTCAAGGAGGTCACAATCCAATGTTCACAATCTAACAGAAAAGATAAATCATCCACCCTTATGACTGAAATACATAATAAAGTAGATGTATTAAAATTTGCTAAAGGAGATCAGAAATTCAGCACCTTTGCCTGGAGGAATCTGGAAAATCTTTATGAAAGAGGTGACATTTCAACAGGACCTAGATGGATCCTGATAGGTATGAATGGGGAAAGAATAATGTACAGTCAACTGCCACACAAGATTCTTATCCCTACTCTCCTCCTCCTCCTTATCCCCACAACCCTACCCCTGCCCTGTGACTTTTCACAGCTTAAGAAAAAAGCACAGTCAATGTAATATCTAAATGTGCAAATAAGCCCATGAAATATGGTTCCAAAATTTCTATTACTCTTACAGTAGAAAGTATAGAAGAAAAGATGTTATTATACAATTACCATTTGGCTATCACCATAATAATAACTGATCTGGGCAAGAATCACCAGTGGATGTTGTATTAGTTTTCTACTGCTGCCACAGCACATTATCTCATGCTCGGTGGCTTAAACAACATAAACTTATATTATCCTACAGTTCTGTGTATTAAAACTCTGACATGGGTCCTTACCAGGCTAAAGTTAAGGTGTGGGCAGAGCTGCCTTCCTTTTGGGAGGCGCTACAGGAAAATCCATCTCCTTGTCTTTTCCAGCTTCTAGACACTGCCCACTTTCCTTGGCTCAAGGCCCCCTACCTCAATTTTCAAAGCCAGCAATGGTAGGTCAAGTCCTTTTCACTCTGACCTTCTCTTCTGCTTCCCTCTTCCACTTTTAAGGACCCTTTTGATTACAGTGTGCCTATCCAGATAATGCATGGTAATCTCCTTTTCTTAGCAGCCTTAATTCCATCTGGAATTTTAATTCCCCTTTGCCTTGTAACCTAACATATTCACAAGTTCCAGGGATTAGGACAAGGACATCCTGAGGGGGGTGGGGAGGTGGGACACCGTTTTGCCCATCACAGATGCTAAAACTAGTGATAAGATATTTACATCTGTCAAAGTATCTCCTGATATGATTCTTATTAATAAAGGAAAAAGAAAAAATTAAAAATGAAAATTACCTACTTTGATAATTACATTATGATCTTACATTATGATTATGTATGAAAAGATCTTTGTTTTCAAGAAATACAGAATAAAATATTTCAGAATAACTTACTCTTTCTCCTAAATTCTCAAGTGGTTCAGAAAAAAATTACATATAAATATAGATACCTACAAACATACACAAATACACACATAGAAAATAGGTCCATGAATTCTTTGTATGATCCTTGCAACTTTAAGAGAAAAACATCCTACTGGTATAGCTCATAAGCAAAAAGCATAAGAAAACTGAAGATAATTGTGGAGAGGAAGAAATTTCACATGAAGTTTAAGTCAACGTAATAGGAACTATTCAGTCTAGAAAACTGAAGAGAGGAAATGTAACTGAAGACATTCACTAGAACTAGAGGAAAGAACTTAGTTTTTTAAAAAGCTATTAAAAAGAAATGTCCTCTATAGGAGTTTCAAAGATGACGGAGTAGAAGGACGCTCGCAGGTCACCCTCTCCCACAAATACACCAAGACCCACATCTATAGACCCACTCAGCCAACCAGAGCACCTGTGGAACTCCGACAGAACATCGCCCTCTTCAAAAGATAAAGACGCCAAAAATCTGGTAGGAGAAAAGGAAAAAAGAAAGAACAAAAGGCAAAGCAGCGCGGGACGGGTCCCGCGGGGAGGGAGCGGCAGGGGAGGACTGGCGTTCTCTTGCTGGGTCTCCCCTCTCCAACTGAGAGGCCAGCGGGACGGAGGGGGAGCCTCCGAGGCTCGGATCTGTACAGAGCAGCCCTTGACTAACATAACTAGGTTAAGCGGGCACAGAGCATCCCCCCGACACCCAGCCTGAGACGCCGGCCGGCAGCGGCGGTCAGGGCCAGGCTGCACAAGCCGGGCGGAGGACGGGAGTGGCCGCACGGAGGCAGCCCCAGGGGAACGCAAGGGGCTGCGCGCCGTGGCTGTGGGTGCACAGGGAAGAACAAACTGGGCCCTCCATAAAACAGCAAGGTTGATGTGCTCTCGGGGGAAGGGTGCACACCCCCATCTCTGAAAACCCGCAGAAAGTTTTCGGGGGAAGAGAGGCGGGGCTCAGGCACAGCCGCCATATCCTCCGCGCTGAGCACTCAAGCGGGGGCGGAGTTGTAACCTGCAGTCGCACCGAAGGGCTTAGCAGCCGCAAAGGCCAGACTGAGACTGGCCTGCAGCCCGGGGTAGATAGGATCCTTCCATCCTGGTCCCTCAGAGAACTTGCTCCACAAAGACAAACAAGGAGCTGGGTTTTGGCTCGGAGCAGGGACAGGGCTGTCCCTCGGTCTTCCCCGAGCCCACCCGCGGAGCGCCGACCAGGGCGGAGCGCCGACCAGGGCGGCGGAGGCGCAGCTGCACAGAGAGCAGAGCTACCTGCCGCGCAGGTAGAGCGAGAGCGGCCCCCCGCCTTTCGGGCAGGAACACAGCCCCTGACCAAGGTGCTGGGAGGGGGCACGACCTGCCCTCCTACCCGGCCAGTCTGCAACATCTGACTGCGGCATCCGGAGGGGCAGCGACCCGCCCGCCCACAGCAGAGAGCTGAACCTGACCCAGTGTTAGGAGGAGGCGCGATCTGCTTGCCGACAGGCGCTGGGAGCAGCACGGAAGAGGGCGCCAATGGAGGGCCTCTGAAAACAGCAAGCTGAGCTTCCAAAACAGGACGAAGACAGAAAGACTTCACATTAAAAGCACACAGACTCCAGGAGAACACCGACAACCCCCTCCCCTTTTTTTTTAATCTGTTTTTACCTGTTCTATTTTCTATTACTCTCTTAATCTTTACTTCTTAATTCATTTCTATTTCTCTTGGGTTTTGATGTCCTGCTATTGATTAGACACAGGTTTCAAATACATCTATTCATCTCCCCCCCTTTTTTGTAAAGGTTTTAAAAGGACGTCTCAACCCGATTAATACTCTGCTTCAACTCACTCTTCTATTATTCATTATACACTGTTTTCAAACCCTCTTTCTCCCTTCTTTTAAAATTCTTTCTCTCTCTCTCTTATTTTTTTTTCTTTTTTTCCTAAGTTCTATTCCTAAATAGGCATCAGATAGATAAAATCCTTAAGGACCAAAATAAACAACTGATACTCCATAAACCACAGTGCCAAAGAGGTATGAGCAAGATGAAGAAGCAGAAAAACCTTTCCCAATTAAAAGAACAAGAGAAATCCCCTGAAAGAAAGATCAACGAAATAGACATCGATAGCCTACTAGATCAAGATTTCAAAAAAGGAGTGATCATATTGCTGAAGGAATTAAAAGAGATAGTGTTTAGAGATATAAAATATGTCAAAAATGAAATTGAAGCTATAAAGAAGAGCCAAGTAGAATGGGTAAACTCATTGACAGAGATGAGGAATGATCTAATAGCTGTGCAAAGCCGACTACATAATGCAGAGGAACGAATTAGTGATCTAGAAGACAGGGCAATAGAAAACACCCATTCAGAAGAACTACAAGAGAAGCAAATAAAAAATAATAAAAATAGCATAAGGGACCTATGGGATAATATAAAGCATCCCAATCTTCACATAATAGGGGTCCCAGAAGGAGAAGAAAGATCAAAGGGGATTGAAAAGGTTTTTGAAGAAATCATGACTGAAAACTTCCCAAACTTAAAGAAGGAATCAGATATCCAAGTACAGGAAGCTCAGAGGGTCCCAAACAGGAAGAACCCAAACAGACCCACACCAAGACACATCATAATCAAGATGGCCAGAGTCAAGGATAAATGATTCTAAAGGCAGCAAGAGAAAAGCAAAGAGTAAGTTACAAGGGAACCCCCATAAGGCTCTCAGCTGATTTCTCTACACAAACACTACAGGCCAGAAGGGAGTGGCAAGATATATTCAAAGCCCTGAATGAAAAAAAGATGCAGCCTAGGATCCTTCATCCAGCAAGGCTATCCTTGAGGACAGAAGGAGAAATAAAGAGTTTCACAGACAAAAAAAAGCTGCAGGAGTTTAGCAACACTAAACCCATGCTAAAAGAAATATTGAAAGGGCTATTCTAAGTAGAAAAGCAGCAGGATGCTACAGAAATGAGAAACACACAACTGGAAAGGTGATGACTCATGAATTACAAATAAAGTAAACATGAAATTATAAAAGAAGACATACAAATCACTGAGAGTGGGAGACGGAGGCAGGGAAATATAGAATATCTTTTTCTTTCTTTTTTAAATTTTTTTAACAGTAGGATGGGTTTGAGATCATGTTACTATCAGTTTAATAAAAACAGTTATAGTAATGGGTTGACAGATTTACAAAAAAGGGTAACCACAAGCCAAAAATGTACAAAGGAGGCACAAAAAGTAAATAAAATCCATGATAATACAAAGGAAAATTACCAAACCACAAAAGGAAGAAGAAAGGAACAAAGAGGATATACCAATTCAACTGCAAAGATAAGTTCAAAATGGCAATAAACACACATCTATCATTAATTACTGTAAATGTTAATGGACTAAATGCTCCAGTCAAAAGACACAGAGTGGCAGACTGGATAATAAAGCAAGAACCTTCAATATGCTGCATACAAGAGACCCACTTTAGGGAGAAGGACACATATAGATTGAGAGTGAAAGGATGGAAAAGGATATTCCATGCAAATGGAAAAGCCAAAAAAAGCAGGTGTTGCAGTACTGATTTCAGACAAAATAGACTTTAAAACAAAGGCCATAAAGAAAGATAAAGAAGGACATTTTATAATGATTAAAGGAGTGATACAAGATGAGGATATTACACTCGTTAATATATATGCACCCAATATAGGAGCACCTAAGTACATACAAGAATTACTAACAGAGATAAAGGGGGATATTGATGGGAATACAATCATAGTTGGAGATTTTAACACTGCATTAACATCACTAGACAGATCTTCCAGACAGAAAATAAACAAGGCAACAGAGAAATTAAATACTACAATAGAAAAACTAGATTTGGTGGATATTTTCAGAGCATTACACCCCCCAAAAATAGGATATACATTCTTTTCAAGTGCACATGGAACATTTTCCAGGATCGATCATGTACTTGGGCACAAAAGAAACCTCAACAATTTTAAGAAGATAGAAATTATCTCAAGCATCTTTACTGACCACAATGCCATGAAACTGGAAATCAACAACAGAGAAACAAAGGAGAAAAAAAGGAAAGCATGGAGATTAAACAATATGTTATTGAAAAAACAATGGATCAATGAGGAAATCAAAGCTGAAATTAAAAAATACCTTGAGACAAATGATAATGAAAGCACAACCACTCAAAACCTATGGGACACAGCAAAGGCAGTGCTAAGAGGGAAGTTTATAGCAATACAGGCCTTCCTCAAAAAAGAAGAACAATCTCAAAGAAACAATTTAACCCACCACCTGAATGAATTAGAAAAAGAAGAACAAAAAGCCTCAAAAAGCAGCAGAAGGAAGGAAATAATAAAGATCAGAGGGGAATTAAATACAATAGAGATTAACAAGACCACAGAAAAAATCAACCAAACCAAAAGCTGGTTTTTTGAAAAAGTAAATAAAATCGACAAACCTCTGGCCAAACTCACAAAGAAGAAAAAAGAGAGAGCACAAATTAGCAAAATAAGAAAGGAAAATGGAGAAATTACAACAAACAAAATAGAAATACAGAATATCATACGAGAATATTATGAAAAACTATATGGAACCAAGCTGGATAACCTAGAGGAGATGGACAAGTTTCTGGAAACATACTGTCCACCAAAACTGAATCAAGAAGAATCTGAACACTTGAACAATCCGATCACTAGAAAGGAAACAGAAATAGCAATTAAAAACCTCCCTACAAATAAAAGTCCAGGACCGGACGGCTTCACCGGGGAATTCTACCAAACATACAAAGAAGAACTCATACCAGTCCTTCTCAAACTCTTCCGGACGATTGAAAAGGAGGGAATACTCCCAAACTCATTCTATGAAGCCACCATCACCCTGATACCAAAACCAGGCAAAGACACTACAAAAAAAGAGAATTATAGGCCAATATCACTGATGAACATAGACGCCAAAATCCTCACCAAAATTTTAGCAAATAGAATCCAACAACACACCAAAAAGATTATACATCATGACCAAGTGGGGTTCATCCCAGGGACACAAGGCTGGTTCAACATACGCAAATCAATCAGTGTAATACATCACATCAACAAGAGAAAGGACAGAAACCACATGATCATCTCAATCGATGCAGAAAAAGCATCTGATAAAATTCAACACCCATTTATGATAAAAACTCTCGCCAAAGTGGGTATAGAGGGAACATATCTCAACATAATAAAAGCTATATATGACAAACCTACAGCCAGCATAGTACTCAACGGTGAAAAACTCAAAAGCTTCCCACTAAAATCTGGGACAAGACAAGGATGCCCACTATCACCACTCCTATTCAACATAGTCCTGGAAGTCCTAGCCACAGCAGTCAGGCAAGAGAAAGAAAGAAAAGGGATCCAAATTGGAAAAGAAGAGGTAAAAGTGTCATTATATGCTGATGACACGTTACTATATATAGAAAACCCTAAAAGGTCCACACAAAAGCTACTAGAGCTGATTGAAGAATTCAGCAAGGTAGCAGGTTACAAAATTAACGTTCAAAAATCAGTTGCATTTCTTTACACTAACGATAAATCAACAGAAGAAGAAAGTAAAGAAACAATCCCCTTTAAAATAGCACCCAAAGTAATCAAATATCTGGGAATAAATCTAACCAAGGAGGTGAAAGAATTATACACAGAAAACTATAAATCATTGATGAAGGAAATTAAAGAAGACTTTAAAAAATGGAAAGATATTCCATGCTCTTGGATTGGAAGAATCAATATTGTTAAAATGGTCACACTGCCCAAGGCAATCTACAGATTTAATGCAATCCCTATCCAATTACCCAGGACATATTTCACAGAACTAGAACAAATCATATAAAATTCATATGGAACCATCAAAGACTTAGAATTGCCAAAGCATCACTGAAGAGAAAGAAAGAGGCTGGAGGAATAACTCTCCCAGACTTCAGACAATACTATAGAGCTACAGTCATCAAGACAGCATGGTATTGGTACCAAAACAGACATATAGACCAATGGAACAGAATAGAGAGCCCAGAAATGAACCCACAAACTTTTGGTCAACTCATCTTCGACAAAGGAGGCAAGAATATACAATGGAATAAAGACAGTCTCTTCAGCAAATGGTGTTGGGAAAACTGGACAGCAGCATGTAAAACAATGAAGCTAGAACACTCCCTTACACCATATACAAAAATCAACTCAAAATGGATTAAAGACTTAAACATAAGACAAGATACAATAAACCTCCTAGAGGAAAACATAGGCAAAACATTATCTGACATACATCTCAAAAATTTTCTCCTAGAAGAAATAAAAGCAAGAATAAACAAATGGGACCTAATGAAACTTACAAGCTTCTGCACAGCAAAGGAAACCAGAAGTAAAACAAGAAGAAAACCTACAGAATGGGAGAAAATTTTTGCAAGTGAAACCGACAAAGGCTTGATCTCCAGAATATATAAGCAGCTCATACGACTCAATAAGAAAAAAATAAACAACCCAATCCAAAAATGGGCAGAAGACCTAAACAAGCAATTCTCCAAGGAAGACATACAAATGATCAAAAAGCACATGAAAAAATGCTCAATATCACTAATTATCAGAGAAATGCAAATCAAAACTACAATGAGGTATCACCTCACACCAGTCAGAATGGCCGTCATTCAAAAATCCACAAATGACAAATGCTGGAGAGGCTGTGGAGAAAGGGGAACCCTCCTACACTGCTGGTGGGAATGCAGTTTGGTGCAGCCACTATGGAAAACAGTGTGGAGATTCCTCAAAAGACTAGGAATAGACTTACCATATGACCCAGGAATCCCACTCCTGGGCTTGTATCCAGAAGGAAATCTACTTCAGGATGACACCTGCACCCCAATGTTCATAGCAGCACTATTTACAATAGCCAAAACATGGAAACAGCCTAAATGTCCATCAACAGGTGACTGGATAAAGAAGAAGTGGTATATTTATACAATGGAATACTACTCAGCCATAAAAACCGACAACATAATGCCATTTGCAGCAACATGGATGCTCCTGGAGAATGTCATTCTAAGTGAAGTAAGCCAGAAAGAGAAAGAAAAATACCATATGAGATCGCTCATATGTGGAATCTAAAAAACAAAAAAACAAACAAACAAACAAACAAAAACAAAGCGTAAATAAAGGACAGAAATAGACTCACAGACAGAGAATACAGACTTGTGGTTACCAGGGGGGTGGAGGGTGGGAAGGGATAGACTGGGATTTCAAAATTGTAGAATAGACTACACTGTATAGCACAGGGAAATATACACAAAATGTTATGATAACTCACAGAGAAAAAAATGTGACAATGAGTGTGTATATGTCCATGAATGACTGAAAAATTGTGCTGAACACTGGAATTTGACACAACATTGTAAAATGATTATAAATCAATAAAAAATGTTAAAAAAAATGTCATCTTATGATTGGATAAAGAAGTTGTGATATATATATATATATATATATATATATATACACAATAATAGAATACTACTCAGTCATAAAAAATGAAATAATGCGATTTGCAACAACATGGATAGAACTGGAGATCATCATACTAACTGAAGTAATCCAGAAAGAGAAGGAAAAATACCATATGATATCACTTACATGTGGAATCTAAAAAAATATCACAAATGAATTTATTTACAAAACAGAAACAGACTCACAGACATAGAAAACAAATTTATGGTTACCAGGGAGGAAAGGAGAGGGTGAAGGGATAAATTGGGAGTTTGGGACTTGAAGATACTAAGTACTACATATAAAATACATAAACAACAAGGTCCTACTTTATAGCATAGGGAACTATATTCAATATCTTGTAATAGCCTATAATGAAAAAGAATATGAATAGGAATAAATATATATACATGTATAACTGAATCACTATGCTGTACACCAAAAATTAACACATTGTAAACCGGCTATACTTCAATTTTTTGAAAAATGGAAATCTTGGCAACTAATTGAACTTATTCTAAATGGTGACATAAACAAAAGAGGTGGCATAAATTAAAACACATTTAAGAATGAATTAGACAAATTTATTCACTGCAGATTATTAAGGAATATTATATTTAGACACATATTTCTCAACTTTAGAATTTGATATCAAAGAAGGCTAAAATGTTGCCCTTTCGTGTTACAGAAACATCCCTGAACTATTTCAGTCAGTAACCCTAATCATTAGTAAATATATTACTTTTAACATTCTTACACCTATATATAGTCCTAGTTCAAAAGAATTATCTAGTTAAGGGAATTAAAAATTTTAAACTGAAGTGTTTTAGTAGTTTCAAACAACCTATATCATAAAGTAATACTTTTAGCATATGTAAGTAGAATGTACAAAGGACAATGGCTTTGAGAAAGCATATCTAGTTGATGAATTATTGACACTTACCTGTTACTTCTTTTAACTGACTTGTTCTGCCATGGTGGATCTATCACAATTACATCATATGTTTTCCTACCTGAAAGCAAAAATACAATTTCAGAAAATATCTTCTATATGTATCACTTTAAAAACCAAACACATTCTTCAACACTGAAGTACATTCATTACATTCACAAATATAAAGGAAGGCAACAAAAGCTTCTGTTCAATTAGGATAATTTATCTAAAAAAATTAAGAAACTTCTCTTATAATTCAGTGCCTCTGAGATTTCAATATAATTTCACCTATTGCTATTTTTGCAGAGACTCACTAAAAATACCTACAGTTCACCTAGCTAGACATTAATGATTTGTAGATGTCCTATAAGTCTTGGCAGCCACATTAATATGTTATTTTCAAACCTAGAAAGGGTGGTGGGGTTTTTTGCTTTATTTTTTTTTAACTTTTTATATGAAATAAAACTTCAGTCTTTTAATTGATATTTGGACCATGATGAAATTTCCCCCAATCTGTGAAAGTTCCTCAGTCATTTGTCTTTTATGACCTTGACACTTTTGAAGACTACTGGCTAGTTATTTTATAGAATGTCCCTCAGTCTATGCTTGATATTTCCTTGTGATTAAATTTAGGTTATTTATTTTTGGCGAGAGTACCACCAAAGTAATGCCATGCCCTTGTCAGAACAATATCATCAGGAAATATACGATGTCAAAATGTCTCATTATTGGTAATACTACTTTTGATCACTTGGTTAAAGTGTTGTCAGCCAGATTTCTCCAGTTTTATCTTCCTAATTAACAAGTATATTCTGAGGCAATAATTTAAGACTGTGCAAATACCCTGCATCTCATCTTTTCAGCCACTATTTTGAAACCCAAATACTATAGAGTATGCCAAATTGAAATTTTCTAGTTACATCATTCCACCCATATTTATTCATTGGAATTTTACTATAAGGAAGAGCTATCCTTTTTCCCTTTATAAGCAAAGGTATATTTCTGTAAATGTACAATCTCATAAGTAATCAAAAGAATGCAAATTAAAATAAGGAAGTAACAGTTTTTAAAGTATGAGAGTAATAAAGAACAAAAAGAATGGGAAAAATGTTCAAATATAGCATGATTTCCTTATTAATTTGTTCTCTTGTCATTTACCCTAAAGAATTTATGACATTATGACATGAGTAACCATTCTTGTGTAAGGTGGCTTGATAGTAATTAGAAGAAGCTTTTCAATAATAAGCTATGAAAGTTTTGCTATAAAATGTCCAAATAACAATAAATAACAGATTAAATCCAACTTGATCAATAAACCTCTTATCTACCTCATCTCTTAGGAATAATAGACATAATTTATTAGAAACATATAAATCACTGAAGTATGCTCCTTAGTACAGATTATCTCATCTAAACCTCAAAATTACCCTCTTAAATAGGTGTTATCACATACATTTTATAGATTAGGAAATTGTGGTTCAGTTTGTGAAGTGCCCAGGATTCACAGTTAAGCTTCAGAAGGTAAATTCAAATTCAGGTGTACATGACTCTGGACTTCAATATCTAAATTTTTAACTTTATACAGGAAAATATTTTAAGAAATTTTAGATAATAAACCTGAACAGTAGCTTAAAATGTAACCTAAAAGCCTAGGAATGGTTTGGGAATTAACTTTCATATTTGAAACATTTCTACTTTGCTATGAATAAAAGTTAAATAAAGTTATTCAGTCAAACCCAATTGTACCCTGAATTTCTAAGTATAGAGCAGTAACTATGTTTACTCTTTTGGGGACTAGTTAAGTTTTTGACCTTTTGTTTCTAATAAGAATTTTTTTTTAATTTTAAGCAAAATTCAGCACTTTGAAACTGAATTTAAAAGAAAAAATACACTGAGAAAATTAAGTGTTTACCCTACCATAAATGTTGATGGTCATTCAACATTCAGACTTGCTTTTGACTTTTAAGGCCAGAGAAAAATTATCTTTTTCTAATGAGAAACATAATGATTACTTACAGTTCAGAAGCGGCTGCATACAAGAAATGTCAGACAAAAGAAAACTGCTCTTTGGTGGCAGCAGGTATTTCTGTCCCATTAAAGTCATCATTTTTGTAAAGCTAGAGTTGTTCTCAACAACTCGTGAAAATAAATCCTGCTCTGTAACAGATATATCATCTTCTGTCAACTGTAATGTCTGAAGTTCCAATTCATTCAGAGAAGGCAAATGCTTTGCCATTTCACATAATTCTGACAAACTGCAGGTATCAAGTGGTAATTTAATGGGCTCACTACACTTGTCCTGTTTTTCAGAAAGTGGATGAAGAAAGCCACTTTTGAAACCTTCTTGGATTAACTGTGAGGATCCATCCAAAATTAGCCCCCTGATCTGTAAGAGAATTTTTTAAAGTACATTAGAATGTTACTGCCATTAAAACAATTTTCTAAATAATAAAATTCCTATTATGTTTTGAATATCTGAACTTATGGACTGAAATCAACATTCTTAATGCTTACAGTAAAGTAATTTTATACTATAATAAAAAGTTAGAAAGTATGAGTATACCATTGAACTGCTGTTTCCTAACTAATGAAACAAACCTCATAAACACACTAAAAATTAAATAACCAAACAATAAATATAAGAAAACATATCCTTTAAAATGAATAAGATGAATTTGGTAATGTTTCTAGAAGAAAGAAGAATTTCTGATCCATAAAAAGAATTAAGTTTAAATTACATTTAATCTTGTATTTTTCTAGTAATTTAATTTTAAAATAAGGGTACCTTTGATTTTATAAAATACAGCTTGAATTATAAAAAAAGAAAAAATTAACTCTATAAAATGAATGTATAAACAAAGTTTTACAATAATACAACTACAGTAATTATAAAATTAAAAGTCAAGTTCTGTTTCTGGACAAAATGGAGTACTTTTCATCTGAAATTACTTTTTTTTTTTTAATTATTAAAAAAAAAAAAAGGCTTTCAGACTTTGGATGGATGTCAAGCAGTACAGAACAGTGGTCCCTAAAAAAGGAGAAACCAACTGCTCCAGCTTACTTCCCTTGAGAAAGTTTCTGGTTAGCAGTACAGAAAGGAGACCAGTTCAGAATCCAACAATCTCTCTGAGTTAAGGAGATAGAGCTGGGAGTCTGGAAAGGCCAAGGCAGGTAGAGTTAGTAGGGGATGATACCAGAGAGGAGAGAGCTGAACAGGGAGAGAGCTCTTGAGAGCTACAGAGGGTCAAGGCTCCAGCTGAGTAGTGATCAGCACACAGAGGTGTGCTGAAATACACATACAGAAATACCCAAGGTCAGGGAAAGAACCAGAAAAAAACGACCAGAGAGGGCAATCCCCAGAGCTTACACCAGACTCGTGCAGCCCATTTCTAAAGATTAGGGGGGAAAAAGCAGAAAGGGACATTAAGGTATTTATTATAACCATATTCATATGTCCAGAAATGTAAAGAAAAATGAGCCTGTTAAGAATAGATACGGAAACTATAAGAAAAGACCAAACTGAGTGTCTAGAGAGAAAGACTATAATGAAGAAATGAAAAATACACTACACTGGATTAACAGCAGATTACTAAAGAAGAGATTAAATACAGTTGAAGACAATGCAATAAAAGTGTCCAAAATGAAAGGGATAGAAAAAATATTTGAGGAGACAACGGCCAAAAATTTCCAAATTTGCTGAAGACTATGAATTCACAGATCCAAGAAGATCAACAAATGGAGGAGGAGGCAGAGGATGGGAAAACTACATCAAGGAGTATTACAAATTGCTGATAATGTTCAAAGAAGACAGAGACTTCCACTTCTGAACAAGATGGAGTAACAGGTACAACAGCTTTTAAGAAACTGGACACCAAGCAACAGAGGAGAGTGAAAGAAATCATTGGTGAGCCCTATGACTGCCCCAGCTAACTGCCTGGAGAGTTTCCAGGCCAAAGGAAGGAAGAATCTGAGCACAGTCTAGAAGAAATCCAGACAGAGCTGAGGATACAGGGGTGCCGAAACAGGTAGAGTTCACGGGAGAGTACCAGAGAGGAAAGAACTGTACAGAGAGAGAACTCAGTACATCTTCAGGCAGCCACACTGGAGACCAGCCATACTGGTCAGTGCAAGTGTGTGAAAGAACTACCCATGGCCAGGAAAAGGATCACCCAAAAGGACTAAAAGAAAGTGCCTGGAGCTTTTACAGAGCCAAGACTCAGACTGAACACCTCATGATTTACAGGACAACTGGAAGACAATTCACCATGGGTCTCTCTGTGTGAGCAGAGGCACTGACAGCTTTTTTTCCCGAATAAATTTTCAAGGTGTTTGTTTGCAACATTGGAAGCCTCATGGCTAAAATCTGAAACCAGCCCCCGGAAACAGAGGACAAGGAGAGAACAAAGAAAGAGGCAGGCCACTCTAGATAGGTAGATGGCAGGTTTAATAACAAGGGAACGTACATAGCAGGCTGCAAGATAAAAAGATCTCTGTACCTGTCCCCCAGCATCTTAAAAGTTTATATAGAAGCCTTAACTGGGTTCAGTCGCATACATAGTCCAGATGGTTTCAACACCGCTTACTTTCTCAAGGCTATGTCCTTGAAAGCAGCTCCCACTGTGGGAACAGTGGGCAGCATATACACTCCAAGGATAGGGGAGAGGTGAGGAGTCTTCGACTGTCTGGGTTAACCACTGGTCACATCCTCTCAATCAGTTCCTCCAACACAAGGTTACTTATACAGCATGGAAAATGGAGATTGTGCCTCCCTCCAAGCCAGAGGGCAGATCTACTTGCTGTCCAGGTTAGTAAAGGCTCCCTTTGGGACAAAAGATTGGACAGGTTTGTCTGCAACCCATTTTAAAAATTTGGGGTTCCCTAACCTTGGGGTTCTTTAGCTGTGAATCAAATCTACCGCATGCAGAGCATCCAACAAGACTTCTGGGCATTGTCTCCATGCAACTTGGAGTTCAAGGGAAGTCTAAGAACAAAAAGCATATACTTCCTGCTATACAGGGAGAAAGAAGCTCCTTATTTTAATAAAATCTTAGGTCTAAACTTGCTACCTTGCTAGCTTCCAAATAGGGTAGAATCTCAGACCCATCACAGCTCTTGACAGGGGTGTTGGGTAGATCACAGATCTTATGCCAGTAAAAAGGAATAATCAGCCTTAAACTAAAAAATACCATTCTAAACTCACCTAAAAAAATCTACAAACCAAAAGCCTCTAAAGACATGGAAGTTCTTTCTGAACAAAACTATCAATCAAGTTAATCTGTCATTCACAGAGCACTGCACCCAACAACAGAATACAAAATATACAAAAATATATTTAAAATAGCACACAATACAGTCGCAAAGATAATTCATACATTTGACCATAAAACAAGGTCCAATAAATATAAAGGGACTGAAATTATCAGAGTATATGCTTACACCCCAGTGGATTTAAGTTAGAAATCAGTAACAAGAAGATATCGAGATAAACCTCAAATACCTGGGAATGAAACATCAGACTTATAAATAATTCATACAGGTCAAAGATGAAATCACAAGGGAAATTAGAAAATATTTTGAAGTGCATGAAAGTGAAAATACAAAATATGTGGAATGTAACTAAAGCAGTGATTCAAGTGAAACTTACAGCTTTAAGTGCTTATATTAGGAAACAAAAAATATCTAAACTCACTGGTTTAAGGTTCCACTTTAAGAAGTCAGAAAAAGAGCAAAGTAAACCAAAAGGAAGAAAATAATAGAGAATAGATATCAACAAAATAGAAAACAGACAGTAAAGAAAAGTAACTAAGTTAAAAGCTGGTTCTTTGAATATACTTGATATCAGCTCATGTGTCTGATAAGGGACTGATATCCAGAATATATAAAGAACTGCTAAAACTCAACAACAACAACAAAAACTCAATTTAAAAATGAGCCAAGGACATGAGCAGACATTTCTCCAAAGATACACAAATGGCCAATAGCATATAAAAATATGCTCAACATCACAAAATCATCAGAAAAATGCATACTGAAAGCCCTCACACCCATTCGGATGGCTATTTAAAAAAATAAAACAAAAACAGAAAATAACAAGGGCTGACATGGATATGGAGAAACTGAAACCCTTATGCATTGCTGGTGGGAATGTAAAATAGCACAACCACTGTGGAAGACAATATGGCAGTTCCTCAAAAAATTAGAAATAGAATATCATATGATTCCGTAATTATACTTGCAATTATACTTAAAAAAACTGAAAGTGGGGACTGGAACTGATACTTGTACACTCATATTTATAGCAGTATGACTCACAATAGTGAAAAGGTGGAAACATCCCAAATGTCCATGAACAAATGAATAGATAAATAAAATGTGGCATTTATTTACAGGGAAGGGGAAATGGGAAGTTATTGTTTAATGGTAGAATTTCAGTTTGGGATGACAAACTTATTCTGGAGATAAACAATGGTGATGGTCACCAAACAATATGAATGTACCCACTGCCACTGAATTGTACACCAAAGAGTGGTTAAAATGGTAAATTTTATGTTATGCATATTTTGCCACAATGAAAAAAAAAAACTCTGGTTCTTTGGGGGAAAAAAAAAACAATAAAATAATAACCCCTAGCTAGAAAAAGAAAGAACATAAATCACCAACATCAGGAATGAAAAAGATTATCACTTATCATCAAGTCCTATAGACATCAAAAGCAGGATAAGAGAATACTATGAACAACTTCATGCCAATAAATCTGACAAGCTGGATGAAATGGACAAATTTCTTGGAACACATAATTTGCCAAAACTGATATAAGCAGAAGCTGAAAATCTCAAAATCCCTGTTATCTAGTAAAGAACCTGATACCATTACTAAAATCCTTCCCCAAAAGGAACCTCCAGGCCTAGATAATTTCACTGGTGAATTACATCCAATGGTCAAGGACGAAAAAACACTGATCCTATAGAAACTTCAACAAAGAATGTATGTAGGTGTCAAATAGCAAATGAAAAGAGTCTCAACATTATTAGTTATCAGGGAAATGCACATTAAAACCTCAGTAAGATACCACTGTACACTTACTATTATTCCTAAAATCAATAATCTGATGAAATCAATGCTAGTGAGGATATGAAGCAAATGAAACTCTCATACTTTGCTGGGGGGAAATGCAACAAAGTACAGCCACTCTGGAAAGGAAACTGGCATTTTTTATGGACATAAATATAACATTAACCATCAATCCAAAAAACACCACTCCAACATGGAAATTTAAAACTTTATTACAAACAACTCTTAAGCAAATCTCTAGAAAACCATGATATTTCATTGAAATTTCACATCATGACAATTATAACACAACATATCAGAATCTATGGGATGCTGCAGTGCTCAGAGAGAAAAATCATAACACTGAATATTTCCATCAATAAAAAAAGAATTAAAAAAAAGTGAATTAAGATAACTCAAAAAGACAAAAAATAAACAGAAGGAATAAATTAATATGAATCAAAGCAGAAATAAGTTACAAATTTTAAAACTAACTTAATTTCAAAAATTACTAACAAATTTACAAAAACTACTAGCTAATCTATCTCGAGAGTAAACATACAACATAAATAGTGAAGGCAAAACAACCACAAATAAATTTGAGAAATGAGATGAAATGGATAACATTCTCAAATAATATAATTTATCAAGACTGACCACAAAAGAGTTTTTTTAATCTAAACTTTATTTCCAAAGAAGAAAAAGGAAAGGCTGTCAAAGGATCCCCACAAAAAGTAATATACTGAGATGGTTGCAAAGCAAAGGAGAAGTCTACCAAACTTCTGAAGAACAGATTACTCCAGACAATTGGGGAGGAAAAAAAACTTCCCACTTCCAACACTGATATATGTAAATATCTGTATATAACTATTTATAAAACACAAAAATTAAGTATATCAGACCAATCTCACTTGTCACTTTCCCAAATAAAATATTAGCAAATAAAATCCAGCAGAACATTTAAAAAATAATGTATCACAGTCATTTGGAATATATACTATAAATGCAAGGGTGGTCACATATGAGTAAAAAATCAAAGGAAAATAATTAGGAGAAAAATCATCCATTCAATCTCCATAGGTGGTTAAAAAAACTTTTAATAAAATTCTATAACCAATTTGATAATAATGAAAAATAAGAATAGATGTTAAGTTCTTTAACATGCTATTTCCAACTCAGCCCGAAACCCAGTGGAGAGGAAATCATCTCCACTAAGTTAGGAACAAGGATAGATATTCTCACAAATATTACTTAATATTGTATCATATTTTCAAGCCTATACAATTAAAGAAGAGAAATAAGTTAGAGATAGAATAATTAAAGAGGTGTAAGAAAAACTATTAATATTTTTAAGAGTTATAGCTATTACCTGGAAAATCAAAACATTCAGTTTTTAAAAATTAATGCAAGACTTTTATAAAGAATATTTTACAGAATGACAATAGAAACTTAAACAGATAAAAAAGAAACATTTATGTTTTGGAGCAGAGTCATCAACATCTTAAAGATATTAATACTACCCTAATTAAATTTATAAATTTAATTTGATGACATAAAAATTGCAGTAGGTTGGTTTTTCTAATCAGACTTTAAAATTGATCCTAAAATTCCTATGGGAAAATAAGCAAACAGGCCAGGAAAATTCTGTAAAAAGGAGCAATGAGAAAATGCCCCAGGGAGGGGGAGAGGGGAGGATAAGTACTACCAGATATTAAAACATACTCATATTATAAAATCTCAAAAGAGGCTGGCAAATAAATAGTAAGACAAACAATTAAATAAGATTTAAAATCCAGAAATAAGCTCAAATACTTATGTGAATTTAGTACAGCTAACATCTCAAATCAGCAGGGAAAAACTGCATGAATAATGGTGGGACATATAGGTAGTCATCTGGATAAAAAACAAGATTGGCTCCATACCTCACACTTTATACCAGAATAAAATCTAAATGGATCAAAGATATAAATCTGAAATAAAACCATAAATGCTGTAGAAGAAAACATGGGAAATTATTTTAAAGCCTTGAAGAAGGAATACTTCTCTAATTATTATTCAAAAATTCAGAAATCATTAAAAAAAATTCAACTAAATAAAAATATAACATTGTCTGCATGGCAAAAACAAAAACAAAAAAATCGTAATTATAATTAAAAGGACAAATTGGGAAAAATATATAATTTAGTATATGTGCTGCCATAGCAAGCACTATATTGTTAGTTTATATGATGGACAAAGACCTAATTTCTCTAATATAAAGAGTGCCTATAAATCAGTGAGAAAAATAACAAACCAATTTTTTTAAGCGTGTAAAGGAAACAGTTCACGTAAGAGAAATATAAATGAATTTCAAACATACATAAAAATGCTTAACTACATTCATAATAAATGCAAATTCAATCCATACTAAAATACTATTTTCAACTATTAGATTCACAAAGATCAAAAACAATATATTGTGACAGTAAGGATGTGGGAAAACAGGCAAAATTATACATTTCCAGTGTGCTAATAAGATGAGGCACTCTCTGTAGTAGCAATTTGTCTGTATCTATCAAAATGTTCAAACCCTCTGACCCAGCACTTTTTGAGTTCTCAAAATTTATCCTGCAGATACACACACACGTATGGAAAATGACACATGCATACTATACCGAAATGTCAGCAATTAAAGATTAAGTATGAAAGACAATGAAATATAAACCTCTGAGCTCAGAAATAACATTCTTCACATTATTCATACTTTCTTCTGCAACTATCCTAATATGTTGTTTTACCTACAGACAATAGGCTTTTATAACTTATAAAATTTCTAGACTTAATATAGCATAACTTCGCTTGTGCTAAATATATAAATAAGGTGTATATGAGGTTTTAATAAAAATTGGTTTAAATTGCTCATTACTATAAAAGTAGCAGTAAATCACTCCACTGTTACTCTAACCTTGATTAAAATGACTGCTTGATTTTTAAGAACATCCTTATTTACACTGTCCATTTATTTATACTAGTTTGCATTAACCTTCCAATGTCATCAATGAACATTTTACACCTTACCTTTGTATGGTATTCCATAGCATCCAATTCACCTTGATTGAAAACAACACATCTTTTCCGTTTCTAAAGAGTAAATTACAAGGAGAAAATCAAGTTGCCATCTATCATTATATTGCTATTTTGAAATATACTAGTATTTCTTTTTTCTTTATCTTTATCACATTTTCCATATTGTGTATCTCATTCTTTAAGAGATAATAATTAACTGTTGAGGTTGAAATCAGTCTAAGATCCAAGAGGGCAGAGACTGTAATCATCTTGCCCCATCGCTCTACATACAACAGCACATAGAAAGATACCAACATTTATTGGATGAATAATGAATGTAATTCCTCTCTCTAACAAAGAAAATATTATTATAATCTATCTGAAATGGACTTTGTATAATCACCTCTGAACTTGTCAAAGGCAGAAAAAGTACTAAAGCATAATTAATTTGATCCTATATGGCATTCTCAAAACTTGAATGCACCAGTGCGTATACAAATATATATACTTCAAGAATACATTTTCCAGAGAAGCTTTCTACTTTTTTACCTTTGAAAAATATCACCACTCTTCCAAACATTTATTATATAAGCTTATCCCCAAAGGGTAGGTCTCTAAAATTCCCCCAAAATCTATATTCTGCTTTAGACTTTTGCAAATAAAGAAACATGTTTTTGAGCAAAAAAAGATATAAAAACATGCAATTAATAAAAAGAAACCTAGGCAGAAAGAGGTTTTTTTTGTTGTTGTTTAGTTTCGTTTGTTAGCTTAATTTACAGAGCATTCGCTTTTGAATCAACTTTGCTTACTTTTAAAATATGCAACTTTGGTCCTCTACGCATGGTAGACGTCAGCAAAAAGTTAAAAATTATTCTGTACATGCTAAAGGCTTATTGTGTTTTATTGATTATTCTTTATACTTAGTAAATCACAAGATATTTGAGATGCCGGAATAATAAATTTGTGTTTTCTGTAGAAAAATTAAAATTTCTTAAAACATTACCTTCCCAGTAACAGAAATGGAGATTTCTTTTTTAACATCATTTACTAGATCTTCCTTTTCATTACTTTGTTCGCATTCTTTGTGAATAGCAGAAGTTATATAAGGTTTGGTGACATCAAACAGTTCAGATCGAAAAACATATCTTTGAATGAACATTTCAAAGTTTCCTCCGTCATCATCCACTGGCTTAGTGGTAGAAGCACTAAATGTAGCAGAGGTTCCAAGAGAGGACACAGAATCCATGCGAAGAGAATCAAGGTGAACAGAAGAAATAGGCTCATTTTTACTGTAATAAGGCTGATGAAGTTCATAGTTTATCTTGTTAATGAAAGAAAGATGATCCAGTAACCATCCTGGTGATAGCTGGAGAACCACAGACATTCTCTTCCTTAAAATAAAAAAATAAGTAAGTAAAATTAAGAAAAACGAAAACAAAACACTCTGGGAATTAGACGTTAGAAGTAAAACCCAACTCTCCTGAATAACTTCTTGTTTTGTTTTGTTTTGTTTTAAAGTTCTTGGTTTTTCTTTAATACAGGTACTGGGGATTGAACCCATTTAAGTCCTTAAATGTCCTGTTTTTCAGTAAAAATATACTTCATACACACAAGTAGATCTGATGTGCAGGTATATAAACTTGACATGTACATAGAATTTAAATTTTATGATGTTAATATATAAAGCAGGACTAAAATTGCAGTGTTTTAATATAAACTTTTAATTTCAGGGTTGATAATTCAAAATGTTCAGCCAGCTTAACCAAACCTGATCTTATTTCTGGAATCCCAATTAGACCCTCCTATCTTCCGGGAGGATATACAGGATGCACAACCTCCTGCTTGGAACTTGGATCTAGCCACTAGTCTACATCCTCCAAGTCAGGAAGGCACTGAATCCTTAGAATGTGCAAGTGTCTTGTCAAAGAATTACCCGTGAGAATTCACCCTTCTAATGAGATAAATCTAGAGAAGGTAACAAAATTCCAGAGTTGTTAGCAAGTCAGCCCTTATTTTTCCAAACTACATTTGCCATTCTCCAGTATCACTGCACTATTTAATCACTGCTATCAACGGAGTGCAAAAAGGGCAAAAGCAGGGCAAAATGCAATTTCAACATCACATCGGAAGCACTAACCTCAAGCAAAATTGCAAGGTTAAGAGTACAGATTTGCAGTTGGTTCTGAGCACTCCTCCTATGGCAATTAGATTTCTCAGAACTTCCTTACCTTTTCTTAAAAGAAAATTTTTAATTGTGGATATTGCTTATTAAATCTACTGTAGTGGAGAACTTAAGAGGGGGAAGAGAATAAAAAATACATTAAGTGGTTAACAACACCGTGACTAATAGATGCATTTAGATTCAAACTTCTAACTTCATGTATGAGCAGTATGACGATGAACAAGTTATTTGATTTCACTGAGCCTCAATGTCATCATTTTTTAGGACATCGCAGAAGGCAGTTTATAGAGAATTAAAGGAGATAACCGACATGAAGTTTTGTGCACAGCGTCTGACACCAAGCAATAGCTCAAGTAAATGCTACTTATTGGCAGTGGAAATTCTGTTATTGGTCCTCCCTTTAGAGTCATCACTTGTGGTGATGAGGTCCTGAAATGGCGAGTGAGAGCTAGAAATGTAGACAATAGTGAAACTCAGACAGGAAAGGTGGCGTGCCCAAAGTTAAAACTCGTTACTGCGGCTCTGAGCTCTCCTCCCACCCCTACCACTCTACAGGTTTGGGGTTGTGTTTGCCTCTGAGTTCAAACGCAGGGAAGCGGGGATGTCCTTTTTTACCAAAGTAATGTACTGTGCTTACTGCACTTCTCTCTCCGACTTCTCTGCTTCACACTGGATTCCTCCAGCTTCTCACAGGCCACCACCAGAGGACCGCGGAACCCACAGAGCAAATTCTGAGCCCGAACACTGGCGGCGGCCTCAGCGGCGCCACCCTCGGAGCCGACTACGCGCACAGTGCAGTCACCGGCGAGTCCCACCTCGCCGCTTCCCCTGTCAGAAAAGGGCACGCCGCCTTCCCAGATTCGCATCATGAAACGGCACCCAGCTAAACAGTGGTCACGAAAGACCCTCCCCTCAGAGCAAAGGGGGAAAAAATTTCTCCTTTCCTAAGAGCTATGGGAGCGGCCATGTTGCTGTACGGAAAAAGCGTTTCCAGGGAGGCTTGGAACGCTCTGCTTGCTACTCAGGGTCATAGAACGCTCGGGTGTCCGCAGCTCAATTTTAGGGTCGGACCAGACATCATAGGGGACGCTTACAGCGGCCAGGAGACACCAGTGCGCCCCGTGAGGCGGCGGGGCGCGACCAACACGCAGCGTTCGGGCGACGAAGAGCGGCGCGTAAGAGCTGCGCATGCGCGCGCACGTCGGGCGTGATGACGTCGGCGCCGGCGGAGAATTTAAAATTCGAAGGGCGCCGGCGGGTGGAGGAAGGGGTTTGTGTTTTGGCGGCCGCGCTTCTGCCTGGCGGGCAGTTGCATGGTTTACAGAAATTCGGTTCCTGGGTCGCGTCAAGAAGCTGGAAGAAAGGTGACTAATGACTTTTGGCTAATTTTTGTTCTGACGGTACTGGTCTGGAGGGAGAAGGTTATGGCGCCAGCAAGTTGGATTTAGATGCCCGGAGTGACGACGTTTTGGTGTTTTTTGCTGTTATAACCAGTCAACGGGCCGAATCTGTGCGAGCCGCTAGTTTCCCGGATTCCAGTATATTTCTAATAGCAGTGATTTCCCAAGGAAGAAGGTGAGGGCCAAGTGGGCACTGATGGGGGGAAGAGGGCTTGGAGGAATGGGTGGGAATGGGGAGAGGAAATACAAGACGAGGAACCGTTTGTGTGTGGCGTTTCACGTAACAGGCGTAACATTCTGGCGGCCGTGTACCGAGTACATTTAGAAATCTCAAATTGTAAGAGTACATTTTAAGTGGAGATTGGGAGTGAACATATAGATGAGAGCGAATAAGTATAATAGATACAGAAGCATATACTGTAGAAGAAATAGGTGGCCAAACAAAGAAGGCAAAGGTGTAATCAATTTAAAAGAAAAAGGCGAGCCTAGAGAAAAAAAGGATACCCACAGGTGTCCAGTTTCCAGGAAGGCAGCGCAGGACCTGAAAAGGCTAAGTGTATAGTATCTACTGCCTCAGAGATGAGCTAGGATCAAAAATAATTTGTCAGTCATGAGTATCCCAGAAGGCAATGGTTTCAGTAGATGGGGAGGGAATGAGATGAGAATGTGGTCTCAGAAAATGGAAGCAGTTTGTAGACCAGATGATTTATCATTGGTGAAAGGGAAATTGAAGCAAGAGGGGCAGTAATTGAAGAATATAAATGGGAAACGGTAGGTTAAGGACAGAGCAAGAACGATTGACATTGGGAAAAGAAAACAGAATAGCTCTGTTCTGAGACCACAGAAAAGGAAACATCTGAGGTAGGTCTTGTCAGGTAGCCTCTGACTTCTCATTGAAATAGGCACAGCCAACAGCAATGGTGTGGCCTGAGTTAGAGTTTCAACTACAATAAACCCCTGTGAAGGAAGGAATCATGCCTTATTCATCTTTATACTGTTTGCATTGCTTTGCACATTTGCTTGTACATGGTGTTTATGTGTGTTGAATATTTTTTAATGCAGTTAAATAGATAATTCTTGAAAATGAGGACTTCACCTTACATGAACAAGTAAAGATAGCTTGGGAAAAGATTATCTTGAAGAAACAATGAAACTTGGCTACCTTTCTGTTTGAGGATAAAGATAATGGTGCTTCATGTACCATCCATGTCTGGAAAGACTTTCTTAATTCCAAATTCATGAATGCAGGTCATAAGCATGAAACGCAGCTCAGTTTCCACCGGTGGTGCTGGCCGCCTCTCTATGCAGGAATTAAGATCCCAGGACTTAAATAAACAAGGACTCCATACCCCTCAAACGTAAGTACCTCATGCCTTGATGTCTTTGAGGAAGAAATGTGTAAAGGTGGTTAATACGAAGATGTAGTGTGAGTGATGTGATGAATCGTATCTGTTCTCAGCTGTACCTAATTTGGAGTCAGTTAAGGCTAAAAGTGGGCGTGTTACCAAGTGTTGTGTTTTATCTTTTCTGTTCCTTACAAAACCACGTCCTTTGTTAGGCAATGCTTAAAGGACTACTAATTCCCCTTCAGCACTCTTTCATTCTTATTTTCCTCTTTAGAGTTGCTTGCTTGAGCAGGTCCTGTGCAGTAACATGCAGTTTATTGAGGTGTATCCAACTAGCCAAGTTCTCAATCAGGTATCATTTGCTCGGACAATTAGCTGCAATTTAGTAGCAGCCAACAGAACACTACTTCACACTTTTTCCAAGATTCACTGGGGGAAGAAAAGGTGTCCAAAAGAACTTGCTATCATAAGCTGGTCTTTTCCCTGTGAGTGGTTTTCTTCCAATTAACAGAAGGCAATTTGTAACCCATGTGAGTTGTAGCAATTGTTCCCTGTAACCACTGTACAGGTTACTTACTTACTGTTCTTAAATTACTTAGGTTTACGCAGAATGAGCCTCTACTACTCTTAGAAATTTGAAACATTTATACATATTTTCTTGTGAAACCGGCGAAATTTTTTTTGTACTGTCACATACTACAACACCAAAAGATTTCTGCCTCAACATTGTAAAATGATTATAAATCAATAAAAAATGTTAAAAAGAAAAAAAGATTTCTGCCTGAAATTGTGTTAGAAGCTAAAAGGCTGCCTTTGTCAATGTTTTTGGTCTGTAATTGGCATATGTGTTTTTAATTGTAGCTGCATTGTAATAAAGAGTGGTCCTCAAAAGAAAAAATTTTACATGTGGCTGTCATTCTGTGATTGAAAGTATCTATTTTTAAACCTTTTCTTTTCCTTAGGAGTTGTCTATAAATGCACATATTTAAGATAATTAAAATTACAATGTAGATATGGGTTTTTTTCTACTTTCTTCCTAACATTTTAGTGTTGAAATTTATACTATGTTGTAAGCCTATCCCATTTATAATATGTATGATTGCTGCAAAAAATTTTTCATGATTTTGAATTATTGTAGGTAATGGGGGAGAAGGGTTGGTTCCAATGTATTTCCAAAAATTTCTTGAACTAATATCTTTACATTTATTTTAAAGAGTTTGTTTTTTCTTTTTCTTAAAGCAAAGAGAAACCAACCTTTGGGAAGTTGAATTTAAACAAACCCACATCTGAAAGAAAAGTCTCTGCATTTGGTAAAAGGTAATGATATTTTTTATTAATTCTGATGAAGATTCTTATAGCCATGCATTGGGCTAGATGCTGTCAAAGTACAAAAAATTAGATGTCACGGTCCCTTTCAAGAGAAAGTTATAATCTAGTTTTCGTCTCTTTTAAGTGGTTAAAATGGTTATATCTGCTTTAGCTGATTCTGAAAGATACACCAGCACATTCAGACCACTATTTCATTGTTACAGGTGAATACTTGATTGAAAATTCTATACATACCTTTCAGATACTGTGGTATCATAGCATTTTAAAATTAGGAACCATCATGTAGTCCAATATTTTAGTCACAGACTTTTTTTATACTCTTAAATGTTAAGGATCCCAAAGAGATTTTATTTTGTGGGCTATATCTATTGATATTAACCATATTAGAAAGTAAAACAAAAAATTTTAATATGTATTAGTTCAATTTAAAATAACAATAGCCCATTACATGTTAACATAAATAACATGCTGTCTTTTTTTAATTTAAAAAATTTCTTTAAAAATTTTAAAAAACAAAACTCAAAACTTTTCAGTGAGAAGAGTGAGACTGATTTTCATTTTTGCAAATCTCTTTAATGTCTAGTGTAGTAGAAGATAGCTAGATTCTCATATCTGCTTCTGTATTCAGTCTCTCACAATATCATACATCATGTGGTCAGCCTTGGAAAACTACACTGTACGCTCATGAGAGAATGAGAATGAAAGAGGCAAATAACAGCTTGGTTTTATTGTGAAAATAGTTTTGACCTGTCATATCCCCTAGATCACACTTTGATAACCATTGTCTCGAGTAGATCAGTGATTGCCTGGGCTGGTGGAGAGAGGGGTAAGAATTGACTGTTAAGGGTTATAAGACTTCTGAGATGATGGAAATGTTTAATATCTTGATCATGGTAGAGATTACACAGGTATACACATTGTCAAACCTCATCAAACTGCACTTCAAACAGGTATACTTTATTCTAAGCAAATTTTACCTCATTAAAGTTAATTTTTAAAGAAACGTCTAACTCCTAAATAGAGAAAATAAACTGTCCTTCTATCTCACCAAAATGAAATACAACTTTGTTTTAAGACAAATATGTTTAGTTGTTTTCAAAATATTTAGAGATGATGTATTTATTACCTTATGGCATGCAAGAATTCTACCACTGAACCACCAATGCTCTGCCCTATCTTATGAAAAGTCTTTGTCATGAAACCAAGTGAAACTGTTTCTGGTATTCATTCAGTTGATTAAAAAAAAATCTTAAGGCATTTTTGTAATATAACTTTCATCTCAGAGCTGAACTTCAGAGATAATGCTGATAATGATTGTAAAATCTAACATTTGCTGAGCATTTTATAAGCCAGATATTGTTTCAAGTGCTATTTTATATCTCTTTTAATCAATCCTCAAAACAGCCCTATGAGTGGATATTGCCTTCATTTTACAGATGAGGAAATTGAAGCACAGAGAAGTTAAGTAGTTTACCCAACGTCATACCACTAGTGACAGAGACAGAGTTTTTAACCACAGACTCTGTTTCTAGACCCTATGCTCTTAAACTATAAGTTGAATGATACAGTATTTTGATTGGGAAATTCTCTTATACTTTAAAAAGATGCTTATTCGTGCAGTTTTGTGTAGAATAAAAGCTGAGTCTATATAGGTATTCCTTTCATGGTTAAAAAATATTGAAGATTAAATAATAGCAACTAGAAAAGTGGTTCTCAAGTGAGCAAATTCTCAGGGAGAAAATTAGCTAATTAGCTAATTGACCAGTACAGTGGCATAAGAGAGCAATCATGGAGGGGTAAGTAGCATGTTGAAAGGACTTAGGTTACTGAATAGGTCTGGAGAATGATTGGTGCAGATCTAGTGGACTCAAGATGCACATTCTTAGAAGACGATGTATGTGTTACATGTGCAAAGCACAGAAGCATATTTTTCTTCCTACCTCATTTTATACTTTACTCTTAATTATTTGCTCTTTTTTCTCTGCTTTGAATAAGAGAATTCTGTTTAAATAACTAAAGAATTGAACTTTAATGTTTGATGCTGATGTTAAAATATAAAATCGCCTTAAAATAATTTAGGTTTAACCACAGAAGGAAATCGTTTTTGACTGCTTTTTAAAAATATGTTTCCAGGACTAGTGGGCATGGATCTCGGAATAGTCAATTTGGTATATTTTCCACTTCTGAAAAAATCAAGGACCCAAGACCACTTAATGACAAAGCATTCATTCAGCAATGTATTCGACAACTCTGTGAGGTATTTTATAATTTTAAATATTCTAAATTGTGAGAATTTTCTGAAGTATTTCCAATAATTTTTCTATTATAAAATGATGTTTCATGAAAATTATTGTAGTTTCTTTCAGAAAATGGTTATGCATATAGTGTATCCATGAAATCTCTACAAGCTCCTTCTGTTAAAGACTTCCTGAAGATCTTCACTTTTCTTTATGGCTTCCTATGCCCTTCGTATGAACTTCCTGACACAAAGTTTGAAGAAGAGGTTCCAAGAATCTTTAAAGATCTTGGGTTTGTATGTTATAGTTCTCATTAACCTAGAAAGATTGTTGGGACATAGAGAACAAAACTGAATAAATGTGTAAAGATTTTGAGTTAGAGATATAATATATTTTAAGATGGTCACAGTGGGCAACATATGCAAGATAAATTGAAAAGGCAAAAAGACAACTATTTGGAGATTATCATTGAACTACAGATGCTAGATCATAGAAGCCCTCAACTACTGATGTGCCGAGGAATGGAGAAGACAGACTGGATACCACAGATTTTATAGAAACAGAACAAGATTGAAGGCCTAGTGAAAATGGGATGAGATAAAGTCCAAAAAGGCCTGTGTGTAATAAACACAGAGGAAGAAATAGATTTCAGGATGAGAAATACATACTTGTGGTTTGTTTGGGGTACACTGGAGTTGAGGGAACAAACAATCTTTGAGGAGAGAAGGCCAGCATATTGGTTATAAATCAAGTTCTGCAGCGTAGGGGATATATGTAAAAAGTAATCTGCAGAGAAGAAACAAAAAAATACACAAAATCATTTGAGATTAAGATGACTAAGGAGATAATCTCAACAAATATCTTCTAAACAAGTCAAGATTGTTGGCATATATGTGGAATTTTTTTGTGTGTAACTTTTTGTTTAATTTAGCCATTATTTTTACAAGATTAACATACCAGCTTATTTTTTCTAATGTTTCATAGGTATCCTTTTGCATTATCCAAAAGCTCCATGTATACAGTGGGGGCCCCTCATACATGGCCTCACATTGTGGCAGCCTTGATTTGGCTAATAGACTGCATCAAGGTATTTGGTTTCTCATTTTAAATATATTTGATTTCTCATTTTAAGCATATACGTAGGAAAACAGCAAAACCCACAATAAAACAATAAGTCAGTAGGAATTTCCCCTGTAACATTTATTTGGTTTCTTCTCTTATTTATTTAAAATCTATATTTACTGCAAAAAGTTTGGAAAATACAGAAAAGCATACACTCATAATCCCACAATTTAGAGACAACTTAAAACATTTCCTGAGATGTAGTTTTAAAAGTGCATTCTTGCTTTGCAAATCATGTGTATTTTTTAAATTTTTGATAAATGTTGACAAATTTCCCTCCAGAAAAAGTGCATCAGTTAAAATTTCAAACATGGGCAGGGAGGATATAGCTCAGTGGTAGAGTGCGTGCTTAGCATACTTGAGGTCCTGAGTTCAATCCCCAGTACCTCCATTAAAATAAATAAACAAACAAACAAACCTAATTACCTCCCGCCTTAAAAAAAAAAACAAAAAACTCAACAATGTCTGAGAATACCCATTTTCCTACACTTTAGGCATTTTTGTATTAAAATCTTACCCATTTGGGAGGTGGAAGAGTAAATTGCTTTAATGTATTATTAAAGTGATATGTTTTTGTGTGGTTTATCATTATCATTGCTATTGCTTACAACTTTCTGGTGTGTACTTTTTTGGCTGATTTTCTCTTTCATTATTTGTTTCTGCTATTAATTTAAGCCTTTATGTATTGAACTCCTTATATATTAAGCTTATCAGTGTTTTTAAGAATTGACATGACAAGCAAAAACGTAATTTTTTCATATCTGCATTTTTTAAGCCTGGATATTTTTCACAGTTATAACTGTCTATTCATGTCTTTTGCCTTTTTTCTTGTTTATTTGCAAGAGCACCTTTTTATGTCAAAAATAATTGATTGTGGAAATAAGCTTTTATAGATAAGCTGCAAATATTTTTGTCGTCTTTTTCCTTTTGATTTATATGCTGTATTTTGATTGTTTAGAAATGTAGATTTTTATCTAGTCTAATGCGGTCTCTTCCTTTTATAGTTTCTGAGTTTCCTGCCCCACTTAGTGCTAGAATTTTTAAAACTAACACTGTCCCCTGACATTCTCTTGGGCATCAGCAAGCCCTTTACTAAATGTAGGCAGGCATTGGGTAGATGGATTTTGACTCAGGGACATACTGGTACATTCAGTACCACCCATTTTCAAGACAGGAGTAGAAATCCAATGCCATAGTTCATTACTACAAGTTAAGTTTTATTGAACTTTATGTATAACATTTATGCATTCAATTTGTCTCTCCTCACTGATACCCTTGGACATTGGGTAACCACCTCAGACCAGATCCCCTATTGTCATTAGAGCACTTTACCTTTGTTTGCTTAAGCAGCTTAGGTCATCGTTATGTGGTTGGGAGATAGCATTTCCACAGCGATCCAGGAGCTGCTGTATGGAGTGCCTGCTTGGCTTCTGTCAGGGATGGACATCTTGGGATGCCTCCAAGTGTTACATAGGTTGAAATCCCCTCCTTATCTTGATTTGCTTAAGATGGTGGGAAAAACTACTGGCTTTTGTATTTTAATTTTATATCCTGGAACTTGACTGAATTTGTTGATAAGACCTAACAGTTTTTTTGAGGGGTCTTTAAGATTTTCTCTATATAAAACCATGTCATCTACAAATAGAGATAATTTTGCTTCTTCCTTTCCAATTCTGATGCCTTTTATTTCTTTTTCTTGCCTGGCTAGGACTTCCAGTACTCTGTTAAATAAAAATGGCAACAGTGGGCATCCCTTTCTTGTCCCTGATCTTAAAGTACCAGCTTTGAGCTTTTCACCATTGAGTACAATGTTAGCTGTGGGCTTGTCATATATTGGCTTTATTATGTGGAGGTGCATTTCCTCTATACACAGTTTGGGAGTTTTTATTAAGAAGGGATATTGAGTAGTGGTATTATATTAGGAAAGCCACCTTTAGCTAAAAAAAAAAAATGATTACTCAAATCCATATTTCTGGTTATCTCTATACAATCTCAGGTTGAAACTATTTTCACCTTACCTTCTCAGTTGAAGAACTTTTAGTTCCTATAGTAAGAGTCTTTCCTATAGTTCTTGGGGATCCGTTTGTCCTTGTGTAAGGCTCTCCTTGAACCTTGCAGAGTAGCAAGAGTTTTCACAAGGATCTTTGACAAAGCAACATGAACTCTATATTTATCTACCATGTTGACAAGGTAGAAGATTCTGTTCTTCATCTTGGGCTCTGCCCTACATGTCTTTCAGACTTAATTAAGTTTGATTTTCACTTGAGTCCTTGTTAAAGGAAGAAGAAGTAAAGGGTAAGTTCGTAGAGCTTGCCTACATCCACCCTAGATATACAGAAAGTATTATGAGTGCCTTTGGAATAGGAAAGAAGCAGATAGGACAGGCAACTTTAGACTGAAAACAGTATTCCCACTCAGGAATCCTATATATACAAGTCCTAGGGTAAGAAAATTTAATGACACATTTTCAGCAGAAACCATGTTGTTCTCTTATACACCTAATGCGTAGTCCTTTTTTTAGAGCTTAGTATTCATATAAATATACATTTATATCTTTACATTTTATAGCAGTTTCATTTAAATTTAACAATTTTATTTTTGAAAGGTTATATTTTTAAAAAGTTATAAAAACGGGTGTTCCAAAATAGAATTTCTGTTCCTTAAAAACCTTAAGGCATTCTCCTTTAGCTTGTTAATTATAAACATCTGTATGTTTTGCTGTAATTCATTACCTGTTATCACTTTCAAGCTTAAACATTTACATTTCTGAAGAATTTATATTGTAAAATTCAATCTAAAGTTCAAATTTATACATTCTGAAGGGGTCAGTGGATAACATTTGAATACCAAAATTGAGTTCATATAAAAGAGAAATATTATTTGTTCATCTTTAATGTAGTGGTTCTGTTTTGGGTTCTCAGAGTTGCATTAAAATGTATGTATTTGCTCTCAATGGGTTAAAAATAGTGTAAATGATAATCATTTTTTTCTCTGTAGAATAGAACTAAATATGGAGCTGATTCTTTTTTTTAATCCTAAGGGATTCAGCTACTAAAAAAATCAAAAGAATTGTATTTTAAGGTTTAAAAGAATAACCTTTCAAGAGACTTTCAGTCATGCAATAATATAAATGCTTCTGAAAATGACACTAAAAACATACTTGACAAAACATGAATGCTGCTGTGTTTTCTTCATAAACTTAATCAATTTAATGTTGATTAATGTTTAATGATTAATGTTTATGTTCTAAATAGTTACATACTGCCATGAAAGAAAACTCACCTTTATTTGATGATGGACAGCCTTGGGGAGAAGAAACTGAAGATGGAATTATGCATAATAAGGTACCTTACATTACCATAGAGTTATCTTAATATTATTAACTAAATGTGTCATTATTGAAATTAATATATTCTTTGGTAGAACTTGTCTTTTTTGCTCCCTGAAAATCTTCTTAAATTGATTTTTTTAAATATTAGTCAGTGGATTTACTCTTGGCATCACATTGTAATTTCCTAAAATTAACAAGGCACAGAAATTTGAAAATGTTAAGTAAGTAAAAAAAGGCAAGGCAATTGTAATTAAATCATGTTACTATTACATGTATAGATGTAGTCATTCTTTTTCTTCCCTATCTTTTAGAGTGAAAATAACAATACTGGCATCATTATTTTAATAAAATATTTTGTCAACGCGAAGGATGGAAGACTGAGTCTTAAAATAGATGGCATGTGGATTTTTTGTTTTGTTTTGGCCGTTTTAGTTAGACATATTGCCTCTTAGAGTTCCCACTTTGAAAATGGATTGAGATAGAAGTAAATAGATGGTCTAAATTGGCTCCCAGCCCATACTTTATGGAGCCTAAACTATGCAACTAAACCCACCCTATTTCCTAAAATACACAAATTATATATCCAAATGGAGCAAACACCAACTCCAAGGAATAAATTTATAATATTGAGATTAAACATTAATGTCCCCTAGCATATATAAAAGACCAGTTACTATGCAGATCCCTGAGCATCTTAATTCTGATCTTCACTCTTTGGAACATTTGTCAGAAAAAAAACCCCATCTTTTATTACTACTTGCGAAATAGTTCAAAGATGCACTAACTGATTAGCATGGTATTACTTTTTTTTCTTCTTCTTCTTCTTTTTAAACAAAAAATAACCATGCCCCTTTAACTTCATCAGTGATCCTTGCTGGTGAAGCCTTTGATCCTCTTGAGAGAATTCTCTCTTGTTGCAATATGTGTACTGGACTAGATTTATTTGTACCTCAGTTTTCACCCCCCCAAAAATTATAACACCTGGTAAATTATTAAATATTAAATTTCTTGATATTCATCCTAAAAGTTAAACCAGTAAAAATTATTCTTGCTATTTTAGCTGTTATTTCAGATGACAATATATAGAGAAGCACTTTGGAAACTATAAAGTGCTATTTTTTATTTAATTTTAAATTAAAAATTAATTTTAAATTTAAGAGTTATCAATGTATCCACCTTCACCAGATTCTGAACCTCAGCTTTGTGGGTCCAGAAATTCATCTTTGTTTTTTATTTTAATCTGCAAAATCAAAATTGACCAAGCTTAAGGAAACTGATTCACTCTTACTAAATTCACATCTGAAGAAGAATGAAGATGGATTCATTTACCATCAGTGATACATCTTCCCAGTTACAGGGAAAGCATACTGCCTATTCAGGGTACCCCTTCCATATCAACCAAGTAATAAGAAGGTTGCTTAGTAAGCAGAGGATCAGTGCAAAGGGAATTGGTTTGTCTTGAGGGATGTTTACTTCATCTAGGCTAAGGAAAATTCTGATCAGCCATTCTTGCCTCCCACAAAGTACACATCCTCAGTGACCAAAACACTTTGTACCTGCAAACGTAGTGTCATTTTCTGTTGGATAAATGTTGAGTGCTAATATTCTACTGTTTAGAGCTCTACTAACCATGCCGTTTTTTTAGCTTGAAGTTAAAGTGTAAACCATAGCTTTTATTAATTACGTTCTGGTTTTCACAACTGTACCTTGTCAGTTTAATTGGACTTAAATGATCAGCAATTTAAGTTTTTCATAAGGCAGATTATCCTTAAAGATGCTTAAGTTTGTGCATTTTATGTTGAATTATATTTATTAATAAGCTTCCTTGTCTGACCTCAAAATTCTGAAAATATGGGTCTTTTGCTGTTTACTAAATATCACCTTTATCCAACTGTAAGTGTTCTTTTCATCCTCGTTACTCACCTTAGAAGTAGTGGACGGAATAAATCTGTGCATTGTAATTAGTGCTATTTCCTAGGTTTGTGTCTCATTTAGGAGTTCATATAACTACTTAGTATTCTTGACTTTTTTTTTAATTCAAATTTAAATTTCCACTTAGAAAAGTGCAATAAACTAACCAGAGAATCATGATTTTGTATTTAAATCTACTGAACCCAATTAGTTGTTTTTGGACTACACCATAAAATGCTATGAGAGTTTCATGACTGGTGCTGACAGCTTTGAAGAGATGAATGCAGAGTTGCAGTCAAAGCTGAGTAAGTGTTCTCATTCCTAGTGTACTTGCGTTGAGTCATTTAACTCTGCTCAAGGAGTTGTAGCTTACCTTACCATGCCCAATGTTTATAGGAGCTACTCACTTTAAATGCATTCAGTTGGCTCCTGATTTTTATCAAAGCTGTTTCTTGGGTGGAAAGAAGTAAAGGTTAAGATGAAAGAATACTGGTTTTGGAGTCAGACCCAAGGCATAACCCCTTAATGGCTATGTGACCTTAACAAACTACTTAATATGTCTTAACAAGGTTTTGCAGGATTAGATGACCGGGTTTATAAAATATCAAACATACTACAAGGAGTACAAAAGATAATCAGCAAGTGTTATTCTCCTTGAGGGGTCATATCCCTGTGATATCTTTGCTTTACCATTTTAGAAATTAAAGTACCAATTAGCCAGGAGTTCTATGGTGTCTTTCAAAATTTGTGTCAGAAAGTTAACAGCCCATTATATTTCCAAAGAAAGAGATTATTTTTTTCACTCAGTATAATCTAGTGATATTCAGTCTTTACTGGCTAACATTAAAATGTTTCAGAGGTATTATTTTACATTGTTGTTCCTTTTATTGTAATAGTCCTGTATATAATGCCAGAGTGGAGGGTAAAATAGATAAGTTTAAGGTGTGTGAAGCTATCCTCCGACAACTATGGAATCAATCAAAATAGGAGAATATCACCCTGCCACTATTAGCACAAAAAGTGAAAGCATTCTCTTACATTCCTATGGGACATACCTTCCTGAAAAATAACCAGGACAATTTCAGCTTGTCCACATGAGAAAGGGAGCAAAGTAATTGATGGATGTTGGGTTTTTTTTAAAGAGAAAAATTTGTAGTGATCTAATACCAAAAGCACCTAGTGAGTTCTTTGATATTTATGTTGTAATTAATTAGGCATATAAATTATATTCATTTATTCAAACAATGTTATATTCATACTGTGTGCCAGCCACCATTTAGGCACCAAGGATACAGTAATGAATAAGATTTTTTTTTAATCCCTATTATGCTGTAAACCTGAAATTACTCTAAAATAATAAAATCTATTAATAAAAATAAATAAACAATAACTCCCTGGCCTTATGAGCTTACATTCTATTAGGTAATAATCAAATGAACAACTATAAGTCAGATGGTAAGAGTGCTATGGAGGAAAATGAAGCAGGGTAGGGAGGTGGGGTGTGTACTGGACTAAAGTGGACGGGTTGCCATTTTACAGACAGTAGGATGTCCCTCACAGAAAATGTTCTGAGTAGAGACCAGAGGAAGTGAGGGAGAGAGCAATGGTAAAAACCTGCAGAAGAATTTTGTAGGCAAGTTTGAGACCTTATGAATTTATTGAGTTTTTTTTCCAGAGGATTTATTTAATGTCGATGCTTCCAAGTTGGAATCATTAGCAGCAAAAAACAGAGCACTGAATGAGCAGATTGCAAGACTGGAACAAGAAAGAGAAAAAGAACCGGTTAGTAAACATGCTTATCTTCAGTAGACTTACATACTCCCTTATACTCTTGGGTCTCCTTAGAGAACACCGGCTGTTTCTTTATGTATTTTTTTAAAAAGACATTAACAAAATAAGCTTCTTAAAAGTTAAATTTTTTTACATAGGACAGAACTCCCAATGAAAACATGCTTGGTTTCCCTAGAGCTTTGTTTTCCCTCATGACCTATCAGTCTTGGACTAATGGTGTTCAGAATATGATGAAAGAGTCTTACCTATTTACATAAGAGCAAAAAGATCTTTAGAACAAGGTCCCCATGTTATATACCTCTAGGGAGCACTACTAAAACTTACAAGAGGCCCTGAGTTTTAAAGTTAGTGGAGACAGAATGGTAATAAATGGGTTTGTATCATTTATTGTATCCTAACGGCTTTCAAAAGCTAAATGATAATATCCAGATGTCTAATTTTGTGTATTATGTTACTGAAGCCCCTAGAACGTCCTATAAAATACCAGATTTTAAATGTTTGTGCTTTTTCATTCTGGCCCTTGACTTTTTCTGTCCTAAACTGACTTCTGAAAAGTATATCTTCTTAATTGGATAATAACAGTAAATTTCTGTTTTTAGTTCTTTTGATACCCTCTAAAAGTGAAAAGAAAACTTTAATTTACCTTTCTTTAAGGTGAATTTAAATTATATTGCTTTATTTTCAAGTAAGGTATGGAATGATTATTGATGAGAATAACTAATTTCATGTTCTTTTCTTGTGAAGAATCGTCTAGAGTCATTGAGAAAACTGAAAGCTTCCTTACAAGCAGATGTTCAAAAATATCAGGCATACATGAGCAATTTGGAGTCTCATTCAGCCATTCTTGACCAGAAATTGAATGGTCTCGATGAAGAAATTTCTAGAGTAGGTAAGCACAACTAATGCTGAAAGAGGTCATTCAGACTGGGATGGGGACCTGTGTGGGATTTAACACATAATGAGACAGCTTTGTTACCGGTATCTTTTTGCCTCTGGTGGTAAATGACTATAGAAGGCTACCAAGTTTTTAGTGACTTCTGTATTAATTTTCTGAGGCTTCTGTAACAAATTATCACAAACTTGGTGGCTTAAAACAACAGAAATGTATTCACTCACGAAAGTCTAGAAGTCAGAAATCCAACAGGGCCACACTTCCTCCAAGGACTCTGGGGGAGAATCCATTCCTTGCCTCTTCCAAATTCTGGTGTCTGATGGCATTCCTGAGATTGTGGCCATGTCATTCCAATCTCTGCCTCCATCCTCACATTGCTTTCCCTGTGCGTATGTCTCTCTTCTATGTTAATTTTTCTCTGCCTCCATTTTTTAAGGACATTTATGATGGTATTTAGGGCCCACCTCAATAATCCAGGGTAATTTCCTCATCTCAACATACTTAATTACATCTGTGAAGACCCCTCTTCCAAATAAGGTAATTCCAGGGACTAGATTAGGACTTCACATCTTTGGGTGGCCATTATTCAAACTACTACACCTTCTAACATGTTTTCAGGCCACCTGGCTTTTTGAAGCCAAGAAGGACCTAACCTAAGAACATATACTACCTGACTATAAATACATCTTCTATTCCACCTTGTGATTAATAAGCCATATTTTTAAATCCCTACTGGCCTCAGCCTGCTATAATTGTCTTATTCTCTATCAACTACCTTCTGAACTACTCAGCATCTTAAACTGATTGAAAATAAGATGAAAAGACGCTAGTCCTACAAAAGCCCAATTAAAGAAAGCTTGTTAATATTTTGTGTGCTTCTAACCTTGTTTTCATAAGCATATATAGATCTTAATCATGAAAGTCTGCAAATACTGTGGCACACGAATTGATTGACGCTTCTGTGGTGCCAGAAAGAGAATAAAGAAGGATATCTACACATCACAGAGCCATTGGATGGCAGTTTACAAAATAAATAACTATATGGATGTACTATACTATTTTCCCAAGTCTTTGCCTGCTTCGGTTTTGTTCTTTCAGGGTTTTGCAGGCTGTGTCTGTCTCACATAGGAATTGTGTAGATAGTTCTTAGGATATTTGATTTAACTCTTAGTCTATGGACTATTGATCATCTGTCAAATCAAGGACAATAATTTTCTGGAGTGTTTGCTAAATTGGTTTATTTTTTTCCAAATAAGTCTGATTACATACATTAGCTTTGCTCTAAACCAACTCTTTAAATAGTTTACACTTGACCCCTAATGTTTGTTCTCCATGATAACAAGGAACCATAGACTAATTTCTTATTATAGCAGTGTTTGTAATGCAATTAAATCAATTCTTTATAATATTAATAATTTATCTTCCTTACTGGTATTTAACCTAGAGAATTTTCATCCTTCCTACTTATGAGAATTTTTTTCCAGGAATTACAAACTGGGTAGGTGAGAAAGAAATACTTCAGAAATCATTTGCCATTGCAGAGTGATTTAGTTTGAGACAATAATTTGATAACTGTTATCCTAAGATGTTTTTATTCTGAGTATTTTAACCTTCTTGACTGTTTAAAGCCTTTCATGGCCAAGAGTGAATGAGACATATTTAAACTATAGATATTATACATTGTGGATTTTTGGGTACAGATTCCTGTAATAAGTGTATGAAGTTATACTTAAACCAATTGCTAATTTATTTTGAACTCAGATCTGGAGCTCCCCAACTACAGTGCTACGAAACGAATCATAACCAAGCCAAGACCTTGATCCTGTCAGCCCTCAGGATGGTTCTCTTGGCCCCTTTGATCATGAGAATCCTCATCCATTTGTCCCAGCCTGCTTAAAAATACTCTCATACTCTTTATTAGCTATGAGTCACAAAATGTTGGAATCACTGTTCTATATAACCACAAATATTTTAAATTTGATAACTTTTCTTCCTCTTTCATAATCTTTGCTGTTTGTATTTACCATATTCTCTTGGTACAGTGTAATCATTCATGGTTATAAACTTTAGTAACACAAGAACCTAACCACTATCATTACTTAATATTTGATGAAAGCACTGAAAATATCAGTGAAATAAGTATAATAAATGATGTATGCTTACATAAGTATTTTTTGTTTATGAAAAACTTGTGGGTTTTCCGCCTTATTGCAGAGAATCTTGCAGGAGGATTAAAACACCTTAACCGTACAGTAACAGACTCTCTTAAGTCAAACAATTCTTAGTCGTAATCATTATGTGTGGGGCCATTTTTTTTTAATACAGCACTTTCTGAAAACCATAGCAAGCCAATAGGGGAATAAGGTTCTAACACAAAACTTTAATTGCATCATGTTCCAAGAATGTTATTAACAAAGTGAAATCAAACAGAATTATCCAAAAAAAAGAAAAGAAAAATATACACATAACTAACTTGGAAGTTTAGACATCTTAATCAACTCTATTAAATAGTGGCCTCAGTTTCTTTGTAGGAATTGAGGGAACTTAAGAAATTTTTTCTTTTTTCAATGTAGAGCTGGAATGTGAAACAATGAAACAGGAGAATTCTCGACTACAGAATATTGTTGATAACCAGAAGTACTCAGTTGCAGACATTGAGAGAATAAATCACGAAAGAAATGAATTGCAGCAGACCATTAACAAATTAACCAAGGACCTGGAGGCGGAACAGCAGCAGTTGTGGAATGAGGAGTTGAAATATGCCCGAGGCAAAGAGGCGGTATGTCATGCCCTTCCCAGAGTGGCAACTCTTCAGAACTTACCTTTGTAAACGTCTATCCGAGTTAAGAAGAACTGAGTGGGTAGGATAAATTGCCTGCTGAGGTACAGTTTTTTAGCATTGACATTTTACTAAAAATACACTCACCCCTTTATGTCAATTCAGCAACCCCCTCAATTTCTCAGTCATATTTAAGGTAGCCTATATTTTCTAACAGTGAACCAATAAATAAGCAAAAAGTCTCTAAGGCTATGAAAATAATTTTCATAAATCCCATGCCTTTTATTCTAGAAGTGAATATGAGTCACTTCTTCATTTACCTACTCACCACTCAAACATTTATTTAATATCTACAGGGTGCCACTTACCATGCTGGGCCTAGAGGAAAGAGAAAAAGACATAAGACTCCCCCCTTAAGAAACTTCCAATCTAGTTGATATTTTTAGCCATGAGGTCAGACCTCTAACAGATGCTTGCACAGCATACTGAGGAAGCAGAGTATACCTAACCCAGATTTGGTGTGCGTGATGTGGGGAGACGGGTGGCAGTGGTTTTTAGAAAGGCTTCCTTGAAGAGGTAACACCTAAACATAGCCAGCAAACTACGAAGTATATGGGAAAGCTCAGGGAGAAAAATTGCATGATGCACTGTGGTGTCCCAAGCTTTTCTTATGGCTGGAGCTTAATAGCAAGGGGCGGGGGCATATTGCAAATAATGGAAGTCAACAGATAAGCGCAGATCAGACAGTGAAAGTCTTTTTCATGTTTAGAAGTTTGGACTTTATCCTGAAAGCTCCAAGAGGCTCTTAAAATTTTTAAATAGATAAGCTCACATTTCAGAAAGATCTCATATTTGATACTGTGAAAAATGGAAAGAAGGAAGCAAAACAGTCAGATAAGGATCTGTAGCAGTGAAGTGGTGAGAAATTAAAAGCTGAATTTAGATAATGCTAGTGGAGATGCAAAGAAATGGGTGGATTCTGACTACTTAGGATGTAGAGTGAATAAGACTTGGTGAAAGAAAGGGGAGCAGTCCCCGGTGTCTGGCTTGGGTGATGGAGCAATGGCACCCCCAACTCGGGCTTAGAGGAGAAGTTGCCGGTCGGGAATGAGGATGGTACACTGGACCTGTTGTGTCCAGAGGGCATCCAAATAAAAATCTCAAGCAGGCTCTTTGATACAGTCTGGACCTCAGCATAAAATATCTGGGTTTGCAATGTAGATTTGTTAAAAATCAGTATGTATTGTCATTGAAGCCGCAAGGTAGATGAATTCAACAAGGGAAGAATGCAAAGGAAGAAGACAGAACCCTGGGAACACCAGCATCTTAGAGTAGACAAAGGCCCCTTAAGACAGGTCTGAAAGGAAATAGGACTAGCCAGAGAGGTCAACAGACTGGAAGCTGAGAGAAGAAAGTCAGGAAGGAATGAACAGTGTCAAATACAATGAAAGGATTCAAAAGTTGGTCAGATTCAGTAACAGCAGTCTCTAGTGACCTTCATCAGAACCAAATTACTTTACTTCATTTTAATTTAATAGGTGGTACATTATCATTTTAGCCAACATTGTTGAGAAAATGTGCTTACTGACCATGTGAGTTTATAGACAATTAAACTTTATCCTTATTTTTACTGGCAATCTTTTATGAATGTTCTGTGCTTCTGCCTTGCTTAGCTATATACTATTTATTCTTAAATGTAGCTCTCAGAAGACATGAATGTTTTCTTAATGATTCAGCATAATCATGAACATGACACCAATGTGTTCTAAAACAATAATGTAACAGGTTGTCTAGGGACATTTTCTCTATCAAATAGTTCCACAGTGATCCTGTCTGCTGCATACACTGTTTGCATTCCTAAGAAAACTTACATAAATTGACTTTTTTTTAAAGAAAAGGTAAGAAGGCATGTCTTTTAAAACGCTTTTTTTTTTAATGGAGAAAAACAGACTAGAAAGTTTCAAACATAAGTTTTAGTTTGAAGTTTTTCACTCTAATTTCTTCAGTTTTGTTTGTTTATTGGCAGATGTAGTTCTAAAATTTAAACTTCGCTGAGAAAAATTTAGTCTCTATCTTTTGCTCCAAAAGTAATGGGGGTTTTTTTTAACCCTATTACTTCCAGCACTTTCCTTAGTACGGTGTTTCTTATATATACAGATCACCATTGTTAAAACAGAAAAAGTACTTTGAACAAAGCGGCTGTGCTTGCTTAAGGGAGCAGTGCTGGGTTTTCATCCTGATCACATTGTGAAGTGCGTTATAAGCATAATGCAAATATTTTCTTAGGTTTTAACTGTTTTGCATAATTGAAAATCTGTATTTTACACACCTACGTATGTAATACTTAATATGGAATGGATAATTCAGTATGAGCAGTAAGTAGTGTCTTCTTTTTTGGCCCTGCTTCACCATAGTTTTGCTCTGCCTTAACCGTCCGTACTTGCTCATTCTCCTGACCTGCTAGGTAACCTGCCCCTATGAATTAAAAGGGAAAATAAACGTTTATAAGAAATAGCCTGTGGTGGTGATCCAGAAAGTCTTTGAACCTAGAATTTGATAAACCTGTGTCTTAGCCCTGGGTTTGCCACCACACGTTCATGTGACCTCAGCGTGTCCTCTAACTTCTCAGAGCCTCAGTTTCCTTATTTATAAAATGGAGTGTGGTTAGACTTGGTCAGTGAATCTGAAATGTTACCTCAAAAGATACTAATGAATAAATTTTATCTCTCAAGCACTGTGTGGGAAAGGGGAAGTTATGAATCTCTGGACTAGGTGAATTCTGTGTTTAATTAACTAAAACTATAAATTCTGAACACTATTTCTGATTTGGAGGATCAGGCTGAAAGAAGAAAATTATCTGGGAAGTAGGTAAGCAGTGGCCTAATGAGAGGCCAGAGAAGGGCCGTGAACGTGTGAAGAAAGCCTTAGGGTACTGAGTAGGTGAGATATTAAAGAACGGTAGCGGAATGCAAAAGCCCACCATAAACTTTCTGCCCGTGATATTTATTTCCGGACTGGTATTCCACATGCCACCTCTGACAGGAGGTATCCTTCAGAGATCTTTATTGAGATAAGACATTGGGGCTGCATCTAGACTTATCAGGAAAGAATGTGATGAATTTTCACTGTCTGGATTGGTTGTGGGAAGGCGAAATGAGACACATATTTACTCTCCCTGCAGTTAGGTGTGATAAAGTGCGTGGGCTTGTGAAAATTGTTTCATTAGAGAAATAAAATCCTAGTGAAGAACAGAGAAAAACAACCCTAGCATCATTAATATAAGGACAAGTAGACCTACATACCTTAGTAGCCCCTAGAGAGCTACTATGTTACAAATTATAGTAGTTGAAATGATTTCCTGATCTATTAATAAGAAATCTTAAATTTAATATATATAAGTAATATTGCTTTTGAGAGCTGAGAAATGTTTGGAAATTACAGATTTTTTTAAACAGGTTCTGATGGGTACTTTTGCCATTCTTTTACTCAAAATATTCATTTTTATGGATTAATGACAACAGCAAGAAACTAAGAATGTATTAAATGGAGGAAGCCTAGACTCTGCAATTCATTTATTTAATCAAATACTATGTATCTCCTCTACACCAAGCAGTGTTCTAGGCGCTGAGGATGCAGCTGCTTTCATGGAGCTTACATTCAAGTAATGGAGGTGAACAAGTAAATAATATATGTCAGATAGTAATTAGTGCTTTGAAGAAGTGTAAAGTAAGAGGATAGAGAAATTGGGGGGGTTACATCATCACGAAGGCTTTCCCTCTAACATAATTTGAACAAAGCCTTGAAGAAGGGAAGGAGACCAGGAAATGTGGCATGTGTTACTAACGTATTCTTATCAAAACAGTTGAAATAACATTTTAAGACTTAAATTACTACATTTCTCATTTTAGATAAATGACATGTTTTATTTTGTACATCAACAAAATTAAGGTTTGTTTGGTTTTGTTTCATAATGTCTCCATCTGGAACTTTAAAAAGTGAATTTTAGTTAATACCTAAATATGGACTATTCAAACTATTTGTCAGATAAATGGAAGAATAGGAGTATATTGCTTACTAATTACTTATGGTCTTAAAACTATCCTACAGTTTAGTGTAGATAAAATCTTTCAATCTTTATCTTTTAAAACCGCCATTCTTACTACCAAAAAATACTCAATTATAAACTAAAAAACATAATTTTTGTGTAAAACTTCAAAAACTGCCAATTGAAAACCATGTGGAATGGAGCTATTTTGTTTTTTTGTAACATTTTTGTGTTCTCTTCTTACAGATTGAAACACAATTAGCAGAATATCATAAGTTGGCTAGAAAATTAAAACTTATTCCTAAAGGTGCTGAGAATTCCAAAGGTTATGACTTTGAAATTAAGTTTAATCCTGAAGCTGGTGCCAACTGCCTTGTCAAATACAGAGCTCAAGTTTATGTACGTAATCGTGAGTACTTCAGGAGGTTTTTAAAGGATGTGATTAATGTCTGGATCATATATTTACAAGAGTTTAAACTTAAGCATGTCCATAACTCAGGACTAAACATAGAAATACAACACTGAAAGTTTTTGTCTTCTTTCTTCCTGGTAGTAGAAATCTTCTCTCTATTGTACTTACTCTTCAAATTATAAAGCCTTGTCTTCCTCTCTACATGCTTTATCTATTCAGCTATCCAACAAAAGATCTGATTACATATAAAATAGATGCCAAGATTATAAAGACAAAAAAAGAGCTGACCCTTGCTTTCAAGTTGCTGCTAGGGGAGAAAGACATAAAAATAAATGCTATGTATGTATTAGTCTTTATAAGGTATGGTACCAAGATCAATTCTTCCCAGAATTAAGAGAAAAGAAAAGTCTCTGCAAAGATGGTAAAGCTGGAGTGAAATTTGAAAGATGAGATACTTAAGGGACTGGTCTGTGGGAAAGAGTTTCAGGCACAAGGACACACATGAAAGCATGAAATACAATAGAGCATTATGTAACACCAGCAGTCACTAATGAGAAAACTGCACAAAATTTTCAAATATGGCCAAGGATATAATTTGGGGAAGAAAATTTTTAATTCAAACTTCTTAATTATTCACAGATTTTAGTATTTTAGTGACTCCCCCAAAAAAGTCAATTTTGAAAATTTTTTTTAATTTTTTTTAAACATTATCTTTCTGGGGGTGGAGGGATTAGGTTTATTTATTTTGTTATTTATTTATTTATTTTTAATTTTTTAAATTTTTTAATGGAGGTACTAGGGTTTGAACCTAGGACCTCCAGCATGCTAAGCATGTCCACTGAGCTATACCCTCCTCCATCAAAAAATGTCAAAATCTAAAGCCATGCATTTTTTTTCCCTTGAGAATCACTCATGTATTCCATAAATTACTTATTGAATACACACTATTTTCCTTACCAGCTAAGTGCTGGAGATGAAATACCTGGAAAGATACAATCCTTACTTTCACAGATTAGTTTACTGGTGGACAGACTTTGATTAAATAAAGCTAAACTCATTTTTAATAGAAAAAGATGCATCCAATAAACATTTAATCTTTTTCTGTATTGTTTCTCAACAATAGCTAGGTAGGTAGATAGGCAGGCAGGCAAATAGGGTTTATTCACCTCTATTTTTAGTAGTTTGACATGGCTAATACAAGAATCAAATCACTGTAGAATCAAATCACTGTAGAAAAGATTACCCAGTGCAAAAAGAATGTATATGCTCAGAAAAAAAAGGAAGTATTTTCTTTGCTCTCTTACATAATAATAGAATAATAAAAATAGAAATAACATCAAGAAAGTGCAACCCCAATTGTTGTAAGTAGTATGTGCAGAAAAGTTCTTAAAGAGATTAAAGAAGCCATTGCCTCTTTCAGAAAAGAGCAGCCAAAAGTAAATCTCAGCCATAACTTCAAAAGAGCTACTGAAAACATAGTAGTGTACAGGATTTTCTTTGGGAGTGTTGAAATTGTTCTAAAATGAGAGTGCATTGTGAGTGTACTAAATGCCCCTGAGTTATACACTTTAAAAGAGCAAATTTTATGTTAAATTCGTTTTAATTATTTCAGTTTAGGCCACCTCTCTTGCTCCCTCCTCTCTGGAGATGGCCCACACTCTGTCTATGAAGTGTGTATCTGCTTTTAATTTAACCTGAGCACCCAGCCCCTATACCTCATGGCCTTTCTCTTGCCTTTTGAAATAGCTTACACTCTTTGCAGTATGTATCTCTCTAAATAAATCTATCTTTACTCAAAAAAAAAAGTATTTCAGTTTAGCCATTTTAAAGTGTGTTTCATCTCAACAACAACAAAAATAATAATGGGAAGCAATGAATACTGTTTGAAATAAAATCAGTAGAAAAGAGGATAAATAAGAGAAATGCAAGCAGATAAGAGCTTCCAGTTGGTGAACATGTGGAGACGCAGGGAGAGTGGCACACCTAGAAAATATGGACTCTCCACACCCCTTCCCAAGTACCTTGCCCTGTCCATCTCTTCCATCTGGCTGTTCCTGAGTTCCATTTTTATTGAAATAAAGTGGTAAATATTTGCCTATTTTGAACACCCATCTTGCTTTATTCGTGGATCAGCCCTCTCCCCCTGCGATCTCTCTGCAGTAGTATGTTGTTGGGAAGGGGGAAATTTTCCTTCTCCCAGACAGTTTTGGCAAGCCAGCCTGGAGAAATCACTGGCTGGAAAACTGCTTACTCCTCCCCCTTTCCAAGAGTACTTCAGCTGAGAGATCTCGGGACATCTGACAAAAGCAGGCAGAAGGTAAGATTTCTTACCATTTCAGCCTCCCAGATCTCTGACTGCAAGAAGGGAAAGTGATGATAGTCCACTTTGCCTCAGTTTTGTTCTGAGTCCTGCCACAAGAACTTAAGCAGAGTACAGGGGGAATTTTCCCTCTCCCTGACAATGTAGAGATCTTCCTCCTTCCTTTTTCAGCCTCAGTCCTACATTGTATGGCTAATTCAACCAGTCCCTGCTGATTAACATTTGCCATGTTTCAAGCCTTCTGCTATCACAACAGAGTTACAATGAAGAGCAAAAAATGAAGAAGAAAAATAAGCAGATAATTGTACGACTAAAGAATAGAAAAGTATTAAGAGAAAAATTACTCATCTAGAGAGCACAGCATAAAAGTAAAACCCACATGTAAATTGTTTTCAAGAAAGTTATTGCATTAAACTAAGTGTACTTATAAAATGTTTAAATAATAGCAGTGACTTTCCAGAAAAGAAGCAAATCTAAAATTTTGCAAGTATTCAAACCAAAAGCAAGTTATACTCCATAGTTAGAGAAGTTGCACTACAATTAGTTTTATTTTCTTATCGATGGTGTATTTAATTTAGATTAAAAATGCCATGGCTCTACTTTTTTTTCTCCAAAAGATGCCTCATGAGAGAACTGTAATTACATATGTCGTATGTAATCCATGTTCCCATGTATTTTATAGGTACCACTCAAGGAACTCTTAAACCAAACTGAAGAAGAAATTAATAAAGCTCTAAATAAAAAGATGGGGTTGGAGGATACTTTAGAACAAGTAAGTAATGAAACAGAGTCATTAAAAACAAACATTAGATTTTGTGGTTTCTAATTGCTAAGGGCTGAATTTTTAATATATTATGAAAAATAAGAGTTGGGTATACCTTTGACTTAGAAACACTTGAAGTAATTTTTTAAGTAACTTAAACATCATTCTAAGCTTCATGTGTCATTGATGAAGTGATAAAACTGAGTAAAACTCCCTTTTCTCTTTTTTAAATGGAGAATTGCCTCCTTTATCTAATATGATTTAATTATATTAATTTAGTAATATTTCTTTTTATAGTAAAAGGGATTTGAGGTGGCTACCCTGAAAAGTAAGTACATATCATTTGGGTTTAGAAGCTAACTAGCTATGACAGATTAGGTCTTCCATTTACCCGATTTTTCATTTAGGACCGTGGAATTCAGAGGAATTCAAATTTAAATGTCTATGAAAGTCTATTTCCAAAAGTAGTTTCAGAAAGTTCCTGGTTTTGAGATACTTGAAACATAATACCACAAATACCCCTGAGAGAGAATGCTATTGTATTTAACAACCTTTAGAGTAAGCATTATTATCCTTGATTAAGAAAAGTGAGGAAGCTCCTTCTCCAATGCAAACAAAAGGTACTGTTTATATAACACCAAACAATTAAAGGAAAGCCCTAGCTAATTCAGATCTTCAAGAACTATTGTGTTCTGGCAAACAGATTTCAAGATGTAAAAGAAATGCTATCTTTTCTGAGAACAAAAACTTGTTTACATTTTTTCTTATCTGGAAATAAAATCTGTGCATTTCACAAATAATTCTGAAAGTAACCCATTTTTTTTTAATGTTAACAAATTTTATCAAGACTTACTTTGCATTGGAAAGAATTTTTCCACTCTTCCCACAAATAGAAAAATTTGTTAGATAAGTGAAGAGTTTCCTGATACTATTGTTATTATAATTTGGGATTTCTACAAATTTGGGGGGTTTGTAGCTGACAGTATGGAAGGAAGATGGAAATCAGGACTGCTTTAACAGGTGTTCCACAGAGTGGTAGTTATTTGAGGTAAAGTCTTTAGGATGCTTCAGTTTAGTTTCTCTCTTTTGGAATGGGCAGTAAACCCGAAGACTCAAAAAGGTATGAATTTCAAGCAATAGGAACCTCCTGACTGAAACATATTTCAGACTGACCTGAAACTTTTTAAAGGCTCTAGGCAGGAAAATTTGGGCAGGGTGGGGAAGCAATTATAAAATGCCTACTATAGGCTAGACCCCATGTTAATATTCCAAAGATAAATATAACTAAATTTACATAAAATATAAAGTCCCATTTGGAGAAAAAGACTGATATATGCAATTGTGCTAATCAGATTTGCATTTTTGAAAAACCCCTTTGGGCATAGGAAAAAATGACTTAGTGGGGTTAGGGTTAGTTAAGAAGTTAAGAAATTAAACCAAAGTATTAGAGTAGAAATAGAAGGAAGGGGACAGGTTTAAGAAATGTTAGAGATGCATTTCATGGCTGAATGTGAAAGGTAGGAAAGAAAGAAGTATCAACAGTGACTTCCATTTTTCTGGTGTGGTCAACCTAGAGAAGGAAAGATGAGTGCTGAGAGTGGGTGGGACGGCTGGAGGTGTCAAGCTTGCCGTCTACGGGACACAGACATCCAAAAGAAAGTTAAGGTGATAGATTCAGAACATAAGAGAGAGATTGTGTCTGAAAGTATAGATTTTAGGGTCTTCGTACATACATGATCATTGAAGCCAGGGATGTGGCTGATATTTCTTGAGGATGTGTAGAAGAAAATGGCAAAGGATTGGCAAAGAGAAAATTGTGGGAAAAGCACTTAGAAGAAGTAGACAAGGTAATTAGAGAATAATTAGAAGAGGATATGCTATGAAATCCAAAGTAGAGAGGACTTTTCAAGAAAGGAGTAATCCTAACTAAACTTATTGTGGTAAATATTTCACAGTATTTACACATATCAAATCATCATCCTGTACAACTTAAACCTATACAGTGGCATATGTCAATTATATCTCAAACTAGAAAAAAAAACACGGAGTGATGAATGATGTAATATGCTTTAGAGAGTAAAAATGAAAACTATTTTTTTATATGACTAAGTTAAGATTGCATAAGGTAAAATAGCAATTTGAAATAGTAAAGGTTAAACAGAAATTAAAGATCAGAGTAATAAAATTAATCAATCTGATAAGTACTTTAAAATAATTACCAAAACCATTCAAGAAAGAGCAGGAAAAAACAAAATGAGAAATGAATACACTATAAACACAGAAGGAATTTATTTGAATTGCAAAGTAACACAAAAATCTATCTTTAAAGAATTTTATTTGTAAGGCTAATGTAACTCTCATGCCACAACCTGACAAAGATACCACAAAAGAAGAAAATTAAGTCAATCACATCTATGAATGTAAGTGTAAAGTTTAAATTAAATATTAGCAACCAAGATTTATTTAGCAATTTTTTTTTAAGAGTCTGCTCTCCATGTCTGTGCCATAATTAATGTTGGTGATACAGTATCTGCCTTTGTGAATTCTTATTTTGAGTGGGAAAATGGACATGAAAACAATTACTTTCATCATGACACTTTTGGAGTGCAAATACAGCATGCTGTGAATTCTCATAATACATCTAACATAAGCACAAGGTTCCTTCTGAAGGAAGTGGGAGCCGAGTTGTGAGTAACAAGTAGGAGTTGGCCATTAGATACATGGAAGGACACACATACACACACCCCTACCTCTCTGAAGGCCCAGGGACCAAAGAGCATGGCATGTTAAAGAGTCACCATGAGAATAAGTAGGATCGGGAGAAGCCTGGAGAAACCAGAACCTGATTCTGAAGAGGCTTATTTGTTCTTGCTTACTGGTTGAATTTTTATTCTGTAGGCAGTGGGGACCATTGAAGGTTTTTAACTCAGGAAATAAAACCTATGTATTTTAGTAAGCTCACAGTGTTGACGTTTTGAAGAGTAGCTTAGAGATACATGAGACTAGAGTCACACAGTTAAGAGACCTAACAGTATCTTCAGCCATAGGCTCAAGGACTCAAACCAAGGCTACTGCAGTGAGGATGGAGAAAAGAGGTTTAATGATTGAAACAACATAATTTAGTGGTCCACTTGGATGTGAAGGTTAAGGAAGAGAGAAATTAAGAATGTCCAGGTGTCCAGCTTTGGTATATGGTATTAAATAAAAATTATTTATGACACTTGTTAGCAATGGTAAGGCAGACTATTCAGTGGGGGCGGGGGTGGTTTTCTATTACAGTGGGATTTTGTAGCAGACAAGAAAGATTGGATTCAATTCCAAATATAGCAAAGAAAAGTGGGAATTTATAGCCAAGGAGCAGGGTAGGGATCAGTGAATGGAAAATTACTGAGAGGAAATATCATGGATAAGGGGGGATTCTGGCTAAACCAACCTAACGGTTTCTTCTCCAGGCAGGCCAAGGTGATCAGACATCACCTGGGGCATGGTAGAGGATAAAGAACCTGATCAGATATTCGGTATCGGGGGATTCTGGTTAAACTGACTTAGTAGGATTCTTGCTTAAAATTGGATAATACAGAGACAAACGTGAAAGCCCACAAGTCAGCCTAATTGAGAAAAGAGTTCAGATCATCCTGAGTAGTTTGGTCAAAGATATTCTTTGTCAGTGGTAAGGTTCTAAAACCTTGATAAAGAATACAAAGAAGGGTGTAGAACAGAGGATTTCAGACTGGGATATGCTTAATTTCAGGCCTCAAAGTGGAGAATATTCAGTAGGCAATTGGACTTTGGAGACATATAGATAGAGATATTTTTAGCATACGTATAATTAAATCCAGGAGATTTCCCAGGTGTGAGAATGAGAGAGCGCTCTCCCAAGTGAGCACATGAGAATACAGCCAAGATGAAAATCCTGGGAGAACATCCACATCCAAAGTATAAGCAGAGAAAGAGAAATATATATGAATTAGAAGCACCGAACCTCCCAAGACTTAATGAGGAAACCAGGAGTTTCCATGGTCTTATCAGTAACTACAAATGTTACTCAGATTAAGTCTAAAAGGTGATGGTTGACTCTCATAATTAAGGTGTTCCTGGTGCCATTTGCAAAAGCAATTTCATGAACCAGAGGAGCCAGAAAGCATATTACTGTGGATTGAAGTTTGAATGGTAAGAGAGGAAGATACTGTAATCGAAATAGACTATTTTTCATGGACTACTACGAATCTGACCGTTACAAATGTTTGAATCTAAGGAAAGGAGATGGAACAGTAGCTAGGAAGTGGTGTATGAAAAAGTTTTTTGGGTTTTGTGATTTTGTTTTGTTTTGTTTTGTTTTTTAATGTGGGAGGGTGTTGTTTGGTTTTAAAGATGAGGGAGAGAGTTCAAGGGAAAGAGTTTGGTAAATAAATAAATAAAATTAGGAACAAAAGGCACTGATGGATTTGAATGTGGTCCATGAAGAAATATAAAGGCATGGGACCCAGAGAAGAGCTGGAGGCGTTACTTTTCTTCATGAAGAAAATGTGTACCCTGCATCCTGACACTGACTGGAAGGAAGAAGGAAACGTCCTGTGTTAGTTGGCTGGTTGATTCGTTGGTTGAAGGCAAGAAGTGATGGAATAGTGGCTTCTGTCTTCTCAGTTATAGAAGGAAAAAATAACCTAAATAAAGTAACTAATGATATCATTTTTGCTTATAAGCAGCTTAAGAGCACAAGAAAGAGAGAGGGAAAGAAAGAAGGAAGGAGGAAGGAAGGAAGAATGCCAAATAGTAATAGTTCTTTGGGGCTGCAGAACTACTTATTGGTGATTGTTGTTTTCTTTAGTTCTTCCCATTTACCACAATGGAAATAGGTACTTTTGTTGTCAGGGGAAAAAAGTGTTTAACTGATAAAACTTTAGTAAAGCTGACATAGAAAATAGAGCTGCTCGGATATAAGTAAACACATTTGATCAACCATGAGGACCTAGTGGAAGTTCTGATTATATAAGTGTCCTGACCTTACTGAAGGTGAATTTAATGAAACAATTTGTTTAACTTAGTAATTACTTCAGAAGTAGTATATCTATAGACTGTAAGCCAAGTTTAAACTTTTAGTAACTCTAGTCTTTAAAATTCGAAAGGCAGGTGGTATAGAAAAACTCCTTGGAGTTAGTTTTGAGTTCTGGGCATATGCTAGTTGCATGATCCTGAGTAAACAGCATTCTTCCTAGCCTCGCTTCTCCCTTGTAGAGTAGGAAAGGAACGTCCCTCACAGGAGACTTTGGATGATTGAATGAGAAATACTATATGCAAGTTTCCTTTTACAGAAAGATGTAAATTTATTAATACATTTTACTATTTTACTATTTATTATTTATTACTATTTTCTGCTTCCTGTTGGAAATATCCTCTTGGTCCAGGTAAAAAACATTCTGTATTAGTTACTGGTATTAACTGGTATCAGCACCTGTCAACAGGAAATGAACTTTAGGAACATATTCTTTTTTTTTTCCCTCAGTTTTGGTTTCAGCAGACCTTAAGGCTCAATCTTTAACAAGATTAAATGCATTTACTTTATTACTGTTTGTAATAATGCATTGACTTTAACCAATTAGCAAACATCAAATAAAATCAATATGAATGGTTCTCTTTAACATCCCAGGAAGTAAACACACAAATGGAAGCTAGATCACTAACTGAAGTAGATAAATAAAGCAAGGCTTCAAAACAAGAGAGCAAAACAATTTATACTTATTAATTAATATAAAAATATTAATAGCATATGTAATATCTACATAATATGTATATGAGAGCTTAAAAAGCGCTCTCACTGCTACCAGTAGAAAAACAGATATTGGTATCTATTTTGCTGAGAATTATTCCAGATTTTTTTATTTATTAAAAAATGTTTGATGTATAGTTATGATTTCTCAAACAAAGTTTTATTCCTCAAGTTAAATACAATGATAACAGAAAGCAGGAGAAGTGTACGAACTCTCAAAGAAGAAGTTCAAAAGCTGGATGATCTTTACCAACAAAAAGTTAAGGTAAGAATTTTGCCACAGTTTGTATAGATTAGCCAAAGCCATGTCATGATTGATGGACTAGGCACCTATTCTGACATCAAACTGAAATCTTTAAGCTACATCCTGTAACTTGTACTTTAGTTTAATCTCCTTATCCAGAGTTTATTATAAGTAATTATTTTGTTCTTCTAAAGAACTTATTTATGGAATTGGGCTGTTTCACCATAGAATATGTTTACTATTCCATTAATATTTTATACTTGCGGGGTTTTTTTTAATATATTTGGGGCAGGGGGTAATTAGGTTTATTTATTTACTTATTTTAATGGAGGTACTGGGGAATTGAACCTAGGACCTCATGCATGCTAGACACACTCTACCACTGAGCTGTTCCATTCCCCCCAATACTTGGGTTTGTGATTCAGTATCTTTGCAAGACCAAAACATGTTTTAAACATAATCTCTTCTACCTTTTTATAGAGATTTAGTGTTAAGTACTCCTAAAACTTGAACCCCAGTAAGGCTTTTGTAAAAGTGATGGCCCATAAAGAGTCGTTGCAAACTGACTATCTTGGCCAAATTCCAAAGACCATTTACATGAAATTTGGAATATAGGTAAATAAGAATCATTCTCCACCACCTTTAAGCTACCTTCTGACCAGCATTTTACTTAGGGAAGTTCTCATATGACTTTGCATTACCACATAACACAATTTATGTGAAAATTTTAACCAGTATTTTTTACTTAGTTATACCAACAAACTATCAAGAAATGAAAACTTTTCTCTTGAGCTGTATTATGTTTAGGGCCTATACATTTTTAAGCAGTGTGTAATTTTTAGAAAATGTGCCACAATAATATGATTTACATGTGAAATATGAGGCATTTGGTATACATTTTTATTTTTTCATATGTTCTCCATGATAATACTTCAGTTTATTCTCTAAAGCACTTAAATGACTTTATCCCATTTCATATTGATTAACCTAGGAATTGATGAATTTGAGTTACTTTGCCTATATATAATTAATACATATGTGAATTGGTGGTTGTGTGAAAGTTACCCACATTTTGACCTATATAAAGGGTTTCTTTGATGCTCATGGGAAAAACGTAAATCAGAGTATTATAAAATTTCCTGTAGTACAGACTGTTAACTGCTAAATGAATTCTATACTTTTTGAAAATGTCACATTTATGTTTGTAATATAAAATTTCCAAAAAGAACATTTAAGTCTTCTACAGGTAAAGCAGTAAGCATCCTGTGAATACAAATGATGATGCAACCTGATATTTTTAGATGCTTTACATAAATTTTTAAAAATCCACCTGGAGAGCATAGAATGTAAATATCAAAAAACCGTAACCATAACTATCCTGATAGGAAGCTGAGGAAGAGGACAGAAAATGTGCCAATGAGCTGGAGTCCTTGGAGAAACACAAGCACCTGCTGGAGAGTGCGGTTAACGAGGGCCTCAGTGAAGCTATGAATGAGTTAGATGCCATTCAGCGGGAGTAAGTTCATCTCGCCAAGATTTATAATGTTTATTTTCAGTTTAATTATTTAACATTTTTATAAAACTAGATAAGTTTATTTGCTTTAATTTATATTGTAGAGCTATTTTGGGGAGAGGAAGTGATGAGTTAATCCATAGGCTCTATGTTAATTTATATTAAAATATACTCTTTTTTTTAAGCATTAAGAAGCTCTCAAAAAACTTTTTAAAAATCTTACTTTGAGATTGGGAAGTACAATCCTTAAGAAAATCACACCTCTTCGTTCCCTTGTTTGTAGCCTAGGGATAGAAAACTGAGTTGAAGGAGTTTTTGGCTTACAGTTTTTGTTTTTAATTTGAATTCGAATGCCTAAAGATAAGACTCCTGTTCCCTCAATTACATGTATTTAATGTCTTGTCCCTGAAAGCATTTAAGTTTACAGTCCTTTTGGAGACTCTGGTAAAATAATTCTGTTCCCAAGCTTTGTATGTAAAAGCACAAGGCTTTGGTGCTGTTGCTTGCATGGGATCTTTGAAAATGTTTTTATTTCTGTTTTAATGATTGCAAACTGGACCTCTATGAATTATACACAGGGCAAGCAGCACATATACCAATCGCAGCCTGGTTTTATTGGATATGAAAACAAGTAAGCTAACTAGAACTCATATTAGGTTTTATCCTAGACAACTAAAACGAGATTTTATTCTACAGATACCAACTAGTTGTGCAGACCACAACTGAAGAAAGACGAAAAGTAGGAAATAATTTGCAGCGTCTTTTAGAGATGGTTGCTACACATGTAGGATCTGTTGAGGTAGGTGTGTGAAGTTCTTTCCTACATTCTAAGAAAGCTTTTTTAAACTTTGATATATTTCTGTTTTGTTTCTACAGAAATTAAATGATAAATTTTATTTCTATGGAAAATATGATCTAGTAACAATATAGCAGAATTTTGTATAGCGGTATGCATTTTGTAAAGTAATTTTTTTTACATAGGTTTACTATACAACCCAGCAATTCTACTCCTAGGTATCAACCCACCAAAAGAAATGAAAACATGTCTGCACAAAGGCTTATAGACAAATGTTCATAGCAACATTATTCAATAATTGCTAAAAAGTAGAAACAACCCAAATATTCATTAACTGGTGAATGATGTACCCATACACTGGGATATGATTCAGCAATAAAAGGAAAGAAGCAGTGATACATGCTATAATGTGAATGAACATCAAAAACATGCTCAGGGAGAGATGCAAAAGTCCACATATTTATGACTCATATGAAATGTCTAGAAAAGGCAAATCCACAGAGGCAGAATGTAGATTTGTGGTTGCCAGGGGCTGGGTAGAAATCAGGGCAGATGGAAACAAAGATTTTAGTTAAGATGGCACAACTCTATAACTTTATTAAGTTACTCCTGTTGTTCCTTAACATTTGTTTGTTTTTATTGAGGTATAACATACCAAAAAAGGTGCACAAACCTTAATAAAAAATAATTTGTTTCATTCACATGAACAACATACAGTGATATTTATTACATCAACAGTATAGAATGATGTTGTGCCAGGCCATATTCTACATACTGAAAACATTAGTACATTTAGGATTTAATTAAGATTAAGCTGAAAGACCATATGATAGTGACAAATGTTTTCCTGTTAAAAAGCAAAATTCAACTGAGTAAATTTGAAGATCAAATTGGCCTTATTCAGTGATTCATCATTTGGGCTGTACCCCATCTAGCAAACAGAAAGAAGCTCCAAGGAGCTACAGAAAAGGAAAAGCTTTTAAAGGCACAGAGGGAGTTGGGTAAGGAAGTCTTAAATGAAGAAAAAGATTAGTTCAGACAAAGTTACCTCCTTTGTGGGACAAAAGGTTTTATTAGGCAGATGGCCTCACTGGTGCTGACCAGGAAATTCTAGACAGACCAGTTAAGATTATATTCCCGGGGAAGGTTGAAACTACAATTAAGTTAGGTATTAAGTCCCAGTTTGATGACATGGACTTAGCACAAGTGACTCCATTTTGGGCCTGTTGTTTCTTTTTAACGATTCCCCTCTTTTGATCAGACTCTCAGCTTGTCAGACAGAGACTTGATCAAATTTTATGGCATTAGCACAACTCTCAGCTATTGCTTGCAGCTTTAGTTGATCCTTTGTGTGGCATTCATAGGTCATGCTATTTTTGCTTAATGCCTGTGACATTCTGAAGACTCGGATCAAGGTTCACAATCCTTAAATCGGCCATTCTCTTCACTTCTTTATTGATGTTCTAGTCTTAGAGAGGTCATTTGCTTGGTGGTTAGCAGCTGCAAACATGCATTTAAAGCTTTTGAGAAAAATGTAACGCACTAGGGAGACCATTATGATTAGAATAAGCAAGATAATCCACAAGTAGTTGGAGTGCACTTTGGAGACATGGTCCCCAAAACCCAAACCAATCAAAACCATATGTCAAAGAAGATGTCACTGAAGGACGTTTTTAAGCCAAGTGGCTTGCTCAGTGATCTCATGTAACCGAGTTTCAACTTCCCTAGAAGTGGTAATACAGATATAGCAGGTGGTGTTGGCCATAATACAAACACTTCCTGGCTCAGCTAAAAGATAATCAAAGGCTTTCCTATTATCAGGAACAACTTTAGCCAAAGAGTCTAAGGAATTTTGTTGGGTACCTATTGCTTTAGCAGCAAATTCCATAATACTTTGAAGAGTTAAGGAGAGGTAGCTGATCATAGCCTCAATTGCAGTTACTCATTTACCAGGAAAGTAGGGTCTTGTTAAAGGAATCAGATCCAGAGTCATGAATGCTTCCTGGTAATTCCCATTTGAATCTGTGGCTTAGGACTGGAAAGGTGTCAGCCATTGAGACCAGTAAAATTTTTTATTATTTTTTAAATTTTTTAATGGAGATAGTGGGGAATGAACCCAGGACCTCGTGCATGCCAAGCATGTTCTCTACCACTGAGCTATATCCACCCCGCAAGACCAGTGAAATATTAATCATCTGTGGAATGCACAAGCCATTTTATTCTGGTTACCCTTGCCTTGTGTCACTTTCTTTGTATTGAGCCTGGACACAAAATTCCCCAAGTTTAGGGTTGTTAACCAGAATTGGGGAAATGGACCAGGATTTTCTTGCATCATGAACAGATCAGAGAACAGATCAGAGTGTTTTTTTAAATGACAAATCCAGCAGTTTGAAAGATTATCCTCCTGAAGAGTTGTAAACTATAAAGAATACCCAGAGTTGAAGAATAAAATCACTGAAATGAGTAACACACTAGAAGGAACCCAGAATAGAATAAATGAGGCAGATGAACGGATCAATGAGCTAGAAAACAGATTAGTGGAAATCACTACCACAGAACAGAAAAAAGAATATAAAGAAGTGAGGATAGTTTAAGAGAACTCTGGGACAACATGAAGTGCACTAATATTCACATTATAGGGGTCCCAGAAAGAGAAGAGAGAGAAAGGACCTGAGAAAATTTTTGAAGAGATAATAACCAAAAACTCCCCCAACTTGGGAAAGGAAACAATCACACAAGTCCAGGAAGTGCAGAGAGATCCACACAGAATCAACCCAAAGAGAAACACACAAGGCACATGGTAATCAAATTGACAAAAATTAAGGATAAGGAGAAACTATTAAAATTAGCCACAGAAAAGCAACAAATAACATACAAGAGAACTCCCATAAGGTTATCAGCTGATTTTTCAGCGGAAACTCCGCAGGCCAGAAGGGAGTGGCGCAATACATTTAAAGTGATGAAAGGGGGAAGCTTACAACCAAGAATACTCTATCCAACAAAGCTCTCGTTCAGACTTGATGGAGAAATCAAAAGTTTCATACATAAACAAAAGCTAAAAGATTTCAGCACCACCAAACCAGCTTTACAACAAATGTTAAAGGACCTTCTCTAGTCATCACTGTAAGAAAAGAGAACAAGAAGAAAGAAAAAAAAGAGAGACCTGGAAAAGTTTACTTTGGCAGTTCAAGGTCTTTTATGGTTCCATATAAATTTTGGGGTTGTTTATTCTAGTTCTGTGACATATTTTGACAGGGGTTGCATTGGATCTATAGATTGCTTTGGGTAGTGTGGCCATTTTAATAATCTTGATTCTTCCAATCCAGGAGCACAAGATACCTTTTCATTTCTTTGTATCATCTTCAATTTCCTTCATCAATGTTTTACAGTTTTCAGAGCATAGGTAACCTCCTTAGTTAAGTTTATTTCTAAGTATTTTGTTGTTATTAATGCAGTGGAAATGTTTATGCCAGTTATAAAATTCTGGTTTTAGAAGTGAAAAAAAAAAAAAAAGTGAATGAAGGACCATAACTGGGAAAATATCCTTTCTCATGGGTGAGTTGTATTACATTACACATATATGCTGCATCTTCTTTATCCATTCATCTATTGATGTGCACTTAGGATACTTCCATATCTTGGCAATTATAAATAATATTGCTGTTGATAATAGGGTGTATGTATCTTTTTGAATTAATTATTGTTTTGTGGTTGGCTTTATTCCTTTGATAACTATGTAAGTTTAAAAAGCTAAAACTCTAAACATTCTTAGAAACAATGAACAGTACATATATGTAAATTATAAAAATATGTGCAGTATATGTGTGTGTATTTACTTGCAGTATATTGTATATGTGCAGTTAAACTGTAACAATTCTACCTAATAAAACTGAAAAATAGGGGCAAAAAAAAAAAGATTACCCTCCTTAGCAATGATCTGGGAGACACAGATAATGACGTTACCTTTTCAGGACAACGGCAGAGTAAAGGAAAGAAAGAGAAGAGTTTCATGTTTAGTTAAAGCCTGAAATCTTAGTCTGGCATTCTCAGTTTAGGCAGTCTAACAGTATTCTTCTAATCTAAGAACACGGTGTGTCTTTCCATCTGTTTGTGTTATCTTCAGGGTTTTTTGTTTGTTTTGTTTTGTTTTTATCAGGGTCTAATAGTTTTCTGAGTACAGGTCTGTTACCTCTTCAGGTAAATTTATTCCTAGGTATTTTATTTCTTTTCATGCAATGGTAAATGGAATTGTTTCCTTAATTTTACTTTCTAATAGTTGATTGTTAGTGTGTAGAAATGCAACAGATTTCTGTATATTAATTTTGTAATTAAGAAGCATCCCCAAAAGTGGTGTAAAAAACATTTTATATTCCTCTCTCTACTGGGTACTATAGACAGAGGTCCAGATGAGTTTGGGGTGTTTGTTTTGTTGTTATTGTTGTTGTTTTTTCCAAGATTGCCATTATATATAAAAGCCTTTACTTAAATTTTTAACTGCCTGAAGCTTCACACTGGACCCAGTCCAACCTAAAGTGGACCCTGTCCTACTCCAGCTAGTAACACCAACAGTTCCCAATCTGGCATCTGGGGATTGGGAAAAGGATTGAACCAGCAGACCTCAACAAATGGGGATTGCAGACCAGGGGCTCCACATCAATGGGGAACTGAGAACTGTTACTAACAGCTCCCATGTGGATCTTGGGACGGAATCAATGGCTGGGGTTTCCAGTCAGATAGGAAAGTATGGAAAGTCAGTTATATTGAGGGCTTGACACAAAGAGAACAAAGCTCAGAACAGAGAAGATCTTCCCCCACGGCCCTCAGAAACAGCACGGAAGACCATGGACTCGGGGTTCGAGGGCACCACACCTACATTTCTCTTTGTCCCCAAAACCCCATCAGAAGTTCATTTCAGATCCCATTGCTGCCGCTGAAACTGTCAGAAAAATTCAACTGAGTAAATCTAAGGCCTTATTCAGTGATACATGAATTGGGCAGCATCCCGTCAAGCAAACAGGAAGAATTTCCAAGGAGCTACAGAAAAGAAAGAGGCACAGAGGGAGTGGGATAAGTCTTAAACAGAGGAAAAGGATCAGTTCAGGCAAGGTGGCAAGGTCACCTCCCTTTGTGGGACAGAAGGTTTTATTAGGCAGATTACCTCTCTGGTGCTGACCAGGAAATTCCAGACAGACCAGGTGAGATTACATTCCTGGGAAAGGTTGAAACTGCAATTAAGTTAGGTATTAAGTCCCATCTTGGTGCCATGGGCTTACTCAAGTGACTCCATTTTGAGCCTGTTGTTTCTTTTTAACATTCCTTTCTGTTAATTTGATATAAACACAGAATAAAGTATTTCTGAAACATGAAGTTTACCTTATCTATACCTTCTGCATAGCTTGAAAGTTAAACAATAAAACCATTCCTCTAATCTGCTATACAGAGCCCAAAATTAAAATCAATTGCTAAATCTAAAATTTTTTTGGTAGTGTATTTCCAGTTGTAAATTGTTTAAGGGGAAAGAAATTCATATCACATTAACAGGTTTTCATTTATTTGAAAACAGAGCGTGTAATAGCTTATGTCCCCTCATCTCTCCTGAATGACATTGAACTACTGCTTTCTTACTTGTTAGTACCCTTCCCTGCTTAGTGGTAAGAACTAAGAAAAGCATCCTGGAATACCACATCAGAAAACCTGGCTTCTACCCACTTCTTTCTAGTTCAGCCTCTTAGTGGCTCTATAACCTTTCATAGATCCTTCTTCAACGAGTATTGTTCACCTAAACCACAGACCAGAAAATAATTCGAGTGATTACATTCCCGGTTGTCAGAAGTCTAAAGTGGGCCCTCGGGCTGCACTCCTAGAAGCTCTAGCGAGGAATCTAGTTCCTTGCTTTTTCCACCATCTAGAGGCCACCTACAGCCCTTGGATTGTGGCCTCTTCCTCTATCTTCAAAGCCAACAGCACAGCATCGTCTATCCTTTCTGACCCTTATGTCTTTCTCTGACTTCCACACTGCTGATTCCCTTTTGCATCCTTGTGATTACGTTGGACCCGCCAGGATAATGCAGAATCTCCTTTTCTCAAGGTATTTAATCATATCAAGAGTATTTTTTTTTATTCCTGTTCTTAACATGTTGTGCTCTTATTTACAGATTTCACAAACACTTTAAAAGAAATTAATGTTTTTACATTAACAACTGCTTATTGTTTCCACTAGAAACATCTTGAGGAGCAGATTGCCAGAGCTGATAGAGAATATGAAGAATACACATCTGAGGATCTCTTGGAAAATATTAGAGAGATTGGAGACAAATATAAGAAGAAAGCTGCTCTGCTTAAGGCTTCTAACGAATGAAGACAAAATGTTGATTATCTAAACAGAAACTTTATTAACAGTGTGAATGTTGGAGAAAAACAGTGTAAATGTTGAAATGTCCTTTGTAGGTTTGAAAAGTCTCTAACATATCCTAAATCTTTTTTACACTGAAGTCTCATGGCCACATCTTCCCATGACCGTGAAATATTTTTATATCTTTTATAAATCTAGTTCATTAACTTACAGTATGTATGACCTGAAATTATGATAACTTGTTGGATTGTTATCTTTAGGTATGAAAGACTAGTTATGTTATGTACCTGGAGTTAATAAAATTGCATCCATACAGTGTGTTTTTCCCCTAATTTCTCTGCCTAACTTGAGATGGTTAGAAAATAAGTATTTCGAACTAAACCAGGAGTCAGCATGTTAACTGTGGGTCTACTCTAATCACGCCCATTCAGTGACGTATCGTCTATGACTGGTTTCACACCACAGGACCAGAGTTTAGTGTGACAGAGATCATATGACCTGAAAAGCCAAAAATGTGTACTATCTGGCCCTTTACAGAAAGTTTGCCAATCCCTGGTATAAACTATACAAAGGATTGGTACTGACTAACTAGAAAACTTTCCTAATCACTTTGGACATAATCAGAATCACTCTTCTATGTGTATGTGTATATATGTAAAGAGAGAAAAGCTAAAGTTCTTTCTGACTTCATGCCATCTTTAGTCTGAAATAAGCAGAATACGGAATGTGAAAATCAGAAGAAATAATAAGCTCATTCAGCCCCCTCATTTTAGAGATGAAAGTTTATTCCTAGAGAAGCGTGGATTTACCTCAGGTCATATCTGTTGTGGTAGAAACCACACTGGAACTTCCTTGAACCCGTGTGCAATTCTGAGTACAGCCACAGGAGTCCTGAAACTTGAACATTCTGGATGGTGAGGGAGTTCTGTTAGAAAGTGAGTTTTTTAGATCTAAATTGTGAGGACGCTCCTCCTTAAATTGAACTAACATCTGCCTCCAGTTGAACTTTCTATTCTCTTAACTTTATTCTAACTCTAAATCATGTCAGAATGAAGAGCATTAGAATTAAATGTTAAGCCACGTACTTTAAGAGCCGAGAATGGGATTCCCACAATGCTTTATGAAGGGAGGACATTCAGCCAGAGAGAACAGAAACAGACGAGTCATAGTTGGGAGATAATTAACAGGATACGACAAGGTTAACAGTTACTAATGTATTCAAGAGTCTGGATTACTGACATCCAATAGAACTGTCTTCAGTGATGGAAAAGAAATACTCTGTCTTCACTATCCAATATATATGACAGAATTAAGATGAACCAGAGCTTTGCCACCCTATGGAAACAGCAGCAGCAACATCACCTGGGACCTGGGGGGACTTTAGAAATGCAGACTCTTGGTCTCATCCCAAACCTGCTGAATCAGAATCTGCCCTTTTTACAGTATATTGACCTAAACTGTATGCATTAAAACTTTTCATAAGTTTTGACATATATATACGCCCTTCAATCATCATCACAATGAAGCTAATGAATATAGCTATCACCTCTGAGAGTTTCCTCATGGCCCTTGGCAATCCTTTCTCTTGCCCTACCTGACATCTGACTGACATGCGTCTCCAGGCAAGCACTAATCTCCTTTCTCTCACTATAGACTGGCATTTTCTAAAACTTTGTGCAAATAGAATCATATAGTATGTACATTTGTATAGCTTCTTTCAGAAAATTTTGAGATCCATGCTGTGTATCAGTAGTTCATGGCTTCTCATTGTTGAGTAGTGTTCATTGTATGAATGTATTGAGTTTGTTTAGCCATTTACCTGTTGATGGACACTTGGATTGTTTACAGTTCGGAGCCATCACAAATAAAATCTTTATAAACATTCATGTACAGTGTTTGTATGGACATATGCTTTCATTTCTCTTGAGTTAACACCTGGGAGTGGAATGGCTAGTTCGTATGTGGTAGGTGCATATTTAACTTTCATGAAACTTAGCAAATGTTTCCTAAAGTGGTTCTACCATATGTGCCTACCTGCAGTGTATGAGAGTTCCAGTTGCTCCACATCCTGACCCACTTACATAGTCAGTCTTAATAATTTAGCCATACTAAAGGTGTGTGGTTCTATCACACTGTGATATTAATTTGCATTTCCCTAATGACCAAAAGTGTTAAGCCCAATTTTTACTGGATTGTTTTATTACTAATTTGCAAGAGTTTTTGTGTATTCTAGACACAAGTCCTTTATCTGACACATGTTACATAAATATTTTCTCTCGGTCTGACTTGCTTTTTCATTTTAATGGTGTCTTTTAAATGAAAGTTTTTAGTTTTGATGTAGCCCAATTTATTATTTTTTTAAATACATTCTGCATTTTGTGTAGCATTTAAGGAATCTTTGCCAAGCCCAATAAATCTTTGCCAACATCACTGTCGTTTACACCTACCTATGTTTTATTCTAGAAACTTTTACCTTTAAACACCATGTTTCTACATTGAAAGGAATTTATACTCAAGAGAGTCATGCATGTAGTGTATTGTATAAGAGACCTGTAGCAGTAGTGTATCTAAAGTGATATTTAAGCTACAAAAAGTCAAGTTTTCTTCATGGAAAAATTGTATCTTTCTGTCTGCTAGTTAAGACTTGCTTTTAGATTAAATATATAGACGTTTCTTACATCTTCTTGACTACTAAATCAAAGTTAGAATTCAAACCTGCATTTTTAATGGGTCCCCAAATTGTTTGTATGTGTTTTAAAATTTAAGGTGCACTACTTTAAAAGAAAAAAAATCACTACTAGTTAAATTATCCATAATGTGATTTAAATAATAGAGTTTAATAGCAACTTTAGGAATGACAGAAAAGTCCTGAGTTCAACCAAAGTGATAACCTAAGCACAACTTGGGACGGGTTCAAGAAACCAAAGTGATCAGTGTACTCGCACTTTTCACTTAACATTTTTTACCTCACTCTGCATACTTTCTTCTTAATCCCTAAGGACATGCTTATTTCTAGAACTAACACCATTAAAGCAGATATTGTTCCACTTACAAATCCCCAGAATCCTAGAGTCAGAAAAGCCTTTAGATATGATGCAAGGACGAAGGTCTTGTTCTCATAGTTACCAAGAGTCAGAGCAAGAGTCCTGTTGCACTATTGGTTACAACTGCCACCAGGACATTTTGGACACCTTGTGCTTGAGGAAAGCAGGAGAGAAAAAGAACCATCATTATGAGAAGGACAAATGATCTTCTCAGCAGGAGGAGCTGAAGCTGCTTTTTCAAAATGGCAGCAGAACCAGGTTATCCACGTGGATGCCTGAAAGAGTTCCTTATCTGTCTTTGACTTTCATGACCTTGGCATTTTTGAAGAGTTCAATAATTTATAGACTGTCCTTCAATTTCTGCTTAACTCATTCTCATGATAAGATAGGGGTATGTATTCCTCGAAGAACACCACAGAACTGATGTTACATTCTTTTCAGTATATGGCTCACTACCAGAGTCAGGAGGCCAAAGGGGGAGCTCTCACTCAATGTCAATATAGATACCAACGGGAAGAGGTGTACTTTGAATCTCTGACAAGAATTGACACTACTTTACTACCATAAGCAAGGGGAAGAAAAACTTTCTTTTTACCTGGCAACAGTTCAGCCAATGAGAGACTATCACAACTCAGCCAATGAAAACCCACTATACTTTGAACTTTTCCTCCAATTGACTTTTTGTTTATCACAGCCCCTCCCAACTTCCCTTTCTCCTCTATAAAAGTTTCCTCTCCTTTGCTTTACTGAACTTGCATACGGGGAGTTGCAATTCTTTGCTGTCTGGCTGTTTTGTTGTTTTAGGTTAACAATCCTATCTTGGATTCTGCTTCTAGAAGGACTAGGACAAATACAATTTATAAATTAAGGAGCTGATAATGTTGAGTCTCCTAATGAAAATGCATGGTATGTTTTTCTATTTGTTGATATCTTCTGTTGTGTTTTTAGAGTTTTCTTCATAACCCTTATAAGTCATTTGATAAAAGTAAACAGCCATTACTAAGGAAAAAGTCTTAATAAAATAAAAAAATGAGTACTTCCTTAACATTATATAATATAGCTAAGTGATTTGTATATATGAAAAATTATTGATTTCTGTATATTTATATAACTTGTCACTAATTTATGAATCTTTTATTATTCAGCAGTTTTGATGTTGAGTCTCTTAGGTTTTACAGTATAGTTATAATTCCTGCAAATAGTAATAGTCTTACTTACACCTTCCCAATTAATATACCTCCAGTTTCCTTTTTTGTCTATTTGTTTTGGCCAGTAAATCAAATATAATATTAAATATTTATGAGAGTGGCCATTTTTGTCTTGTTCCTAATTTTAGTGGAGATGCTTCAAATATTTCCTCATTAATCATAATACCAGCTTTTGTGCTGAATTAGTTATATCATGTTAAAGAAGTACAATTCTTTTTGTTATTTTATTAAGTTTTTTTTTCTTTGTAATGGTTGTTGGATTTTATCAAAGGACTGTTAAGCATCTATGACATTGAAAACATTGTTTTTCTCAATATTTTCATATAATTGTTTTCCCAACATATAAACATCCTTGCATTCCTAGAATAAATTCCACCTAACCAAGATGTCTTTCTTTCTTTTTCTTCCTTCCTTTTAATGTGCTGCTGGATTCTGTTTGTTAATATTTTATTTAAGATTTTATTTTTTGCACTGATATTCATAGGTAAGATTGGTGATCTGATATATATTTTTAAATTTTTTCAGGTTTTGATATCAATGTTATATTCACATTAGAGAAAGAAGTTAAACATTTTCCTTCTTTTTAAAATTTATCTGTAAGTAATATAAAAGTATTAGAATTGTATGCTTTTAAAGTTTGATGGAATTCCCCATCTGGGTGCACTGCTTTTTCTGAGTGTAGCTCTTTCACAACTTTACTTATTTCTTCTACATAAATCAGTTTAAGTCTTTGTTGTTTTTTTTTTTAATTATTATTGAAGTATAGTTGATTTACAATATTGTAATGGTTTCAGGTATACAGCAAAGTGATTCAGTGTACATATATATATATGTATACACATACTTATTTTCTATTCTTTTCCATTATAGTTTATTACAAGATATTGAATATAGTTCCCTATGCTATATAGTAAATCCTTGTTGTTTATCTGTTTTATATATGGTAATGTGCATCTGTTAATCCCATTTAAGTCATTGTTTTTAACCTCTTCTACAGTTTTGGTAAATTATATTATCTTAGACATTTTTCTATTTAATCCAGTTTTTCACATTGATTTGCACGGAATTAAAGTAGTTTATTACAATTCTTTTTATTTTCTGTTTTGATGATTTTTTCCCCTGTATTGTGTTTTTGCACATTTACTCTTTCTCCCTTTTTTCCTGGAACCAAATAGCTAATGATTTCTCTACTAAGCTAGCTTTTTTTTTTAACTTAATAATTCTATGTATTTGTTTTCTAACTTATTATTTTTTTTCTTTACTAAGTAACTTCCTCTGCTTTCCTTCCATTTATTTTGTTGTTTTATTCCCCTAACTTTTTGAATTATATTTTCAGTTCATCTATCTTAAATTTTTTTAATATTAAGTATCTAAGACTATGAATTTTCCTCTGGATTCTAGCTTAGTAGTAGTTCACATTTTTTTTGTTGGGTTTTTGTTTTTTGTTTTTTTCTGGTTTATTGCAACACTTTGCTTACACAGTGACATGTTGCTGGCACCTAATGTTCTCGTCTGACAGTAGAAAACCAAAATTTTTTGTCATTTCTTAAAGAATTGAGAATTGCATCCAAAAACTATATAAGTTAAAAGGATGAATTTACAGGTGTAAATGCAAACAATTTCCCAATCACTGCAGAAGCACTGGGAGTACAGGCTGGTTGCAGCAAGCCACCCCTCAAGTTTCTCCCCCAACCATTCTCAGTTGGTGATTTCTCTATTCAAAGAATTCTTTAAAATAGTTTAAAATTTCCACATAAAAGGATCTTTGTCCCCCCTAATTTTTACTAATTTCTAGTTACATTGCATTGTGATCAAAGAATGCCATCTTTACTATTTATTGTTTGCATTTTCCTGAGGTTTTTCTTTGTGGCCTAATAGTTCTGTAAACGTTCATGGCCATTTGAAAGAAAAGTGTATTCTCTTTTTTTAGGACATATGATTTGATATACCATTAATCAGCTCTACTATGTCAATTATATTACTAAGTTTTCCATAATTTACTTATTTTTTGTTTACTTGACCTCTCATAGATTGAGAAACGGAAAGGTTAAGTGATTTTGCCAAGTTCTCCATATTAAATCGTAAAATTCTTTAGGAAATGGCAAAACTGAATTCAGGCAGTATGATTTCTGAACCTCAACTCTAGAGAACAACTTGAAATCAATAAAAAGAGCACAGGAGTTTGTAAAGCAATTTAGCAAAGTATCGAGGAAGTCAGGTTATTCTCCGAGAAGCTGAGTAATTATAAAAAATGTAACATGACTCGCCCAGAAGGAACTGTAACTAAGCGGAATGTTGATCAGTGACGTTGCCAAGGGTGCGCATACTTAGCCAGTGAGAGGTGTGGCGGGGCAGGGTGCATGCGGTCAAACTGGGGATGGGAAATGGTTAATATCAAGCAAGTAGGGGATGCGCTCCACTAACAATCTGTAAGAGGGTTATGACAGGGGAATATTTTATCCCCTGCAGACCCTCCAACCTTCGACTGGGAGGAAGATTATCAGTTCTGAAGTAGGAGATTCCACCCAGCAGACAATTGCAGGGTTAAGATACAAATGGGGAGGGCCCTAAATTGTTTGCGCATGATAGGAAGGTGACAGCGCCATTGTGCTGGAAGGTGGGGTAATGACTTTCTCTCCACTGGCAGGTCTTCAACTCCTAAGAAAAGAGAAATATATCTATGCCCAAGAAGATAATCTTGTAGAAATGAGTAGAAACCAGTAAAAACGAGTCTTGTCTTAGGAGATACTTTGGGTATTATGCCTAAAAGAGGATATAATCAGAGCAATGTCATTAGAGGGAAAAATTACCCCTTCCTTATCTTTCAGCCTCAGAAATGGTTTCTGTTCTCTACAAATTAGAGAATAAGGTAGTTGTCATGGCCCTTTATAGAAGTCCCTTAGGCTGTTTGCTCATGAGAAGGGAGAACGCAAAACTCCACCAACATGCTGGGAGAAAAATGGAATGGTTATAAAACTGATTCCCTAGGTATCTGACAGCTTTGGAAGATGACGTTAGGTCTGCTTGAGAAACTTGGTTTTCTAGGCATCAGGAGGATCAAGATTCCAGTTGTTTGGACCCTGGAAAAGGAATCTCAGATCTGCTTTAATACCTACGCCCTCATGCTGCACCTCTTGGAAGAGGGATTAAGACAGGTGCAACAGCTGATTATTTGAAAGTGTCCATTCTCAGACGAGCAAGGAAAGATATGGAATTTAATCAGGCCAGAAATGAAGTTGGCTGTGGAGAACGGGGTGAGGCTGAAGTAGCTCTGACATATCCAGCAAGAAACTTCAGATGGAAGACAATGAGTGAGGCATAGATACAGAAGGCAGCAAGTCCCAAATCCCCCTGTGTGAATGCTCTCAACCCACAGGCGAAGAGAAGGTGCTGAATCAGGTAATTTGGAATGAGAACAGCATATCCTGGTGTCTTTCCTTAAGTAGAGCTCTATCCTGGGACAAAGAAAGGGAAATTGGAGAGTTCTATCAATTAAATGGGAAATTGTGGAAGAGACAGGTGACTCCAATTTTTGGGACAGTCTTTCAGAGTTGAAGAAGCCACCAGAGCCAGCAAAAACCAGTTAAAGCCTACCAACCAAAGAAAAGACCACCAGGCTACACATATAGAAAAAAAAATGGGTTTATTGAACTTGCTGCAGTGAGGAAGAACTAATCATGGGATGTCTCAGTAAGACAGTGGAATTCCGGCCTGTGAGGGTCGATTCTAAGAAAGGATGGATTGTTAAGTCATTTTTGCAACTGCAATGTTGCCTTAATTAGGTTGGGTTAGAAACGTTGCCTTGTCGCCCTGACTGCATCCTGTTGAAAACATTGTCAGAGTCTGACTGCTCCCAGAGTTGCTTTGCACTTTCTCGGGTCCTAATTAGAGTGAGAGGTCCTGGTTGGGGGAAGTTAACTGTCTGACTAGAAGGACATGGAAAAGCCTCAGTAGGATTGTGGTTCTAGAGGAACACTCAAGGTAAAACTCAACTGGGCAGAGGGAAATGGGAACTCTAGCTTGTGTGGAAGGGAGTGGAGCTGCTCAGCAATTGTTGAAATATCTAAGATGAACCTGACCTCGGATACGCAGGAGCTGTTCCCTGCACTTCCACGGGGGTTCTACTCTGTCAGAAGACTGAGGCACATGGGGAGAGAGCAGCAAAATTATTTGAGCACGTACCATACTTCCTCTTCCTGTTGTGGTTGACTTTGAGATAGAATACCTTGAGGAATTTGGCTTTGAGCTGCAAGCAGTTTTGCTCTCAGGCTAGCAAAGTTGGAGACAATACACTAGTTGGTATAAACTTCCCTTTGTTCTGAAAAAGCAACAGAGTTGGACAGATTTAGTTTCACAGTGTAAGGCAAAACCGTTCTTGAAAATGGTTAGGGTTGAGATACTGTGAATCTGAAAATCTAAATTGTTCATGGGACCCTGTAAAGTATCACGTGTGTATGTGTGTGTGCGCACGTGTGTGCGTGTGTGTGTGTGTGTGTGTGTGTGTATGAATATTTGTGACTCTGCTCGGCTTCTTTTTTTGAGAAGCCTTTTTTTTTTTTTTTTTTTTCGGATTTAGAGCACAGGAACAGGAGGAGGGACACACCCAACAGCTGTAGAAGCAGGAAACATCTACTCTAAAACTGAAGAACAAACATGAAAACTGAGAGTATTTGTGTATATTTTGTTCCAACTAAACTTCCTTGAAAAAATCCATACTTCATTGGTGTGTGATGGGGAAGGAGGATGCTTGCGTCTCTTTGGGCAATGTATCCAGGGTGATTTAGGCAGTTTCATTTCTGCAAACCTTTTGTTTGCTTTGGAGAATATTTATTCTCTCGATCACATTCCAGAAGTATCAGGAGCTAAGTACCATCAGACGCAGCTGGGCAATTATAGGAGGGATGTTCACCTCCAGCAGAAGGAGGGTCTGTGAAGAGGGACTGGTTGGGCTGGACAAAGGGCAATTTGAATTCAACTATTTGATGGGAGCATTTAAAACTTAAAAAAAAAAAAAAAAGACTGGAGGAATGTGAAAAGCAGAAGCTGTCCTTGTTTTCATAATTACATGGTTACATAAAATTAAATGAGCTACTGGCTATAACGTTTCTGTATCTCTTGTGGAGATGTTGCATTCCAACTCTGGAACAGGCCAGCTGCCCTCCCTGCAGAGGGAGTGTGAGTATAGTATCCACTTTCTAGGAAAAGAGCTTAATTGTCTTTCAGGAAAGAGAAACCTAGATAGAAAATGGAAACTGTCCCTGAAGAAACTTATGTTTTTCTCGCTGGGCTTTGTTTGGGGACTGTATTTGAAATAAGGTAGACATGATCGGGGGACTCCTAATTGTTAGGGAAGATGTCTCTGCCCATTTGAAGGCAAGGGCTATAAGCTGCAAGTGATTCACCTGTATTTTGTAAGTCAGACTATACATTCTTTCCTATATTCATCACCCTTTTTGTTCCCTTTGCTCCAGTGGTTCTGAAAATGTGGTATTTGGACACAAATGCCTCCATTAGAATCACATGGAAGCTGTCAAAAATAAAAATTCCTAGTCCCATACTTGACTGATTTAAAATATCTGGGCATGGAATCTAGAAGTCTGTGTCTTAAAAATACAGAATTTTCTTATGTACACTGCCATCTGAACACCCAGCAGAACCTCAAATGTGCTGCCAGGAATGAAGGAGGGGATCTGTGTTCAGGAAGGTGATAGACTCTTAAAGAGGCAGCCAGTGGTGGCAGCAGCAGGAAGAGATTCCCAGGTGGAAGTTCGGAGCTTTGTGGTCTCCTCCCTCACCTGTGTGTACATTTGCCTTGTGTTTCCAACTATGGAGCCTTTCATTTGTTATTGCAGGAGATGACTTCTTGTAGCTCTGATTCTTTCTTTCTAGAGAAGCCTAGAAATACCTTATTTATTACTAGCTACTAGATGAAGCCTGAGACTTCGAAGCTGGGCTGCTGTTAAATCTTTAAGAAGGTGATCTTCTTTGAGGCAGGCAACACCTTTCTGCAACCATTTCAGTAGGATCTCCCTTTCAGTGTTCAGTTCCATTTCTTCCAAGAACAACAATATTGGAGACTTCCAAGTATCCAACATTTTATCTGGAGCCTGAGTCAAAAGTTAGCTTCACAGGGCCTCTGTGAACCTGAGTGATCACACGGGGTTGACAGGAGCCCCAACAACAGTGAACACTTCCGCCTGTAATACTTCCTCCTTGCTAACACACCTGCCACGCCCAGACCACTATCTAGATGCTTACCTGCTATCAGTGCTAGCCTTCCTGCATCCTTTCTTTCTTTCGCATGCCTTCTTCTGTTACTAATTTCCTGTAGAAGCAAAACTGGCACTTTGTCCTGCTTCCAAAATGACGAAGCACATCACAGCATAGTATAGTTAGGAACAAAATCAAACTACTTGCACTCTTAGATAAACTGAAAATAGTTGGGTCCTCCTGACTGGTTCTGGTCTCTAAAATAATAAACCCTGGAAAATTTCCTATAAGCCTGGACTTTAGAGACAGCATTATCCCCGATTTTTGCTATGCTATGCTATGGTGTCTGAAGGCATGAATGACCTTTGTAAATATGATAGTTGTATGAGAAAGTTGGTATTCCCCCCCACCCCATGAACAGACTAGATGTAAACTTGGTATCTTTGATAGTTTTGCCTTTCTTTCCCTTTAAATATTTGTGTTTTGAATTTGGTGAGCCAGTGTTTCTGGCTTCTTCAGAAAGAAGTCTGGCATTCTTGCACTGATGGCAAGTAAATTTGTCCTTCCTTTCTTCAATGCAACAGTCTCTTGAGTCTTCCTTTGGTGCTTCCTTCCAGTCTTTTGTATCATGCCCTCCAGAATCCCTTTCACTGCACAAGGTCACTTACATCTCTCCTCATCCCCATCTACCCAGTGACCTCAGCCCCAAAACCCGGGAGTCATCCTTGACTCCTACCTCTCCCCTCTCCCTCCTCTTATCTCCTAAAAGTCTTTCATATAAGTCCATGGCCTATTTTATTTATTTACTTATTCATTTTTTTGTTTAGGTATGAGAGTTTTTTTTTTTTAATCTGTTGCTTTTTTGGAAAACATCTTTATTGAGCTATAATTCACCTACTAAAAAATTAACTCATGTAATGTGTACATGCAAGGACTTTTTGTATATTCACATAGTTGTGCAACCACCACCACAGTCTAATTTTATACATTTTTAAATCACACCCAAAAGAAACCAGTACCCTTTAGCAGTTAACCATAATCTCTTGCCTGTGTTTCTGTAACAGCCTCCCACAAGGTATTGGTTAAGCCCTGTAGTCCATTCTCTATACTACAGTCAGAGAAAACTTTCTGAAGTGCAAACCAAAGGACACCCCATCCTACTTTAAAAACCTTCAGTAGGTTCTTACTCCCATCGTTGTCCTGATAGAATACAGAATCTTTAAAGTGAATTCAGCCTTTTGAGATCTGTCTCCTTTCTTAATTCAGGGATTAACAGTATTTTAGAATCACCTGGGGACCATGATGGACCTCAGAAAATCAATGAACCCCGTAAATGTGTATGCAAAATTTGATATGTGTTCAGACATGTCCAATTTAATGATAAATTGCATTAGACTTTCCAAGGTTTAGAATATCTGCAAGAACAGATGAATTATACATAGTTTTCCTCATTTTATAGTTTTATATTGCCTGTATTGTTATCTATGGAGTGGGGAACAATCATGTTTTAAGAGTCTGAAGTTTCTAAAGATCACTTTGGCCTAGCAGGTGTGGAGGAGGGAGAGGCAGCCCCGGGCAGGAAAGTTTTACTTGGGGGAATAAAGTCTAAAGTGAGCCCAGTTAGTTAAACGAAAGGTGTGAGGAGGTGATTGGTGGCGAAGGGAAGAGCTGGGAAGGGGCACGGAATGGGGAGAGAGGAGTCTGTGGGAGGGAGAAAAGGAATGTCAGTGCCAGGGCAAGGCTGGTCCTTATTCCCTGGGCCACTGGCTCTTTGGGAAGATGGAAATGAGGGTGGGTTGGACGGGGCAGCAGAGGATGGGGGAGGCTTTTTCTTATTCATTTTTGAAGCCCCAGCACCTGACACACAATAGGCATATGATTTGCACCGAATGCTGAATGGGTTAGTGAATAAATGAGTGAATCCTTCCAATGAGGCATCGCAGTGACTTCTGTTTCTGTGTCTGTTCTATTCATCTCTGCCTCATTAACCTTGCTCTTTTGGAATTGCCCTGAGTTGCACAGCCTAGATAGGGAGTACATTTGGTACTTAGATTTGGCACACATTCTTACTCCTAGCTCAAGTTTTAATGTCCCCAATACCACGTCATCTCTTTAAGGCTGCTCAAGTAAAACAAGATGTTTATTATAACATGTTCCTCCTCTGAGTGTTTTTCAGAGGCTCACAAACCACAGTTTCTTTTCTGACAATCCAGTTTCGTTTCTTTTTAGTCACACCTCTAATTAGTAAGCAACATTTTTTTTAAGCAGTGAGTTTCAAATATTCAAACCCATCACCCTTGTACTTTTGGTAACTATAGATGTCTTATCTAATTTATTTTAAAGAACATAAAAAGTTTGTGCTTTTGAACCTGCTATTGTAGTACTTAATGTCTACCCTGGTACTATAATGTCTTAGTGGTTATAGATAGCATCTGAAGAAGAACTTAGTGTATTTGCCAATATAGAACTTTACCTCCAAATTCTGATCAAAACAAGGTCTATTAAAACTGAAACTTTCAGAAAAAGCAACTGATTTTGCCCAAATTTCAAACACTACTAACAAATACTAGAATTTATTTTTAATTAGATTTAGGTTTTTCACCAGACTATGATGTTTTCCAAACAATAACGTATCTTAATATTTCACCACTAAAATCAACAGTTTTAGAGAATTTCAAGGAAATTTTAATACTTGTGCATATACATAGAGGTTATATAGAGAACTCAATTAATGGAAAAATGACAGTTCACAATATTATATGAACCCCAAATGAACTACTCTATAATGTATAAGTGTTCAAGCTTTAGAGTCAGATAAATTTGGATTTTAGTCCTAGCTCTGTCAGTTACTAGCCATATGACCTTGGGCAAGTGGTTTAACCTTTTATGTCTCAGTTTCCTCACTTCTAATATAGGATAAATATTTATCCAGCGGAATTCATTGAAATAAGGGTGTCAGTCACTCAGTGGATGGCAGTTATTATTATGATAACATTCATGGTAGGAATATTAATCCTTAATATAGCAATCAGAGTTTTTAGCTACAAAGAAAAGAAACCTATCTCTGGCTCTTTTAAAAGCAGAAACAATATTTTTGACTAGGAAACTGGATTTGCTGGGAGGCTGGCAAACCCTGCTCAAAAGCTACGGGGCCAGAGGCACAGTTAACTTCATGAACTGGTTCTGTGAGGACACCACTGCCCCTTGCACAGTGGACACCATTCCACCCTGGGCTAAGGGTGCCTCTGCTGCCGTCACAAGCTGGATGCCCCATTAACGTCTGATCTGTCACACGAGGGCACCTCGGCCCGGGAGACCAGAACAAACAGTTTCTGGCATTGGCAGCCACACCTTCAGTTGGAGATGTGTTCTGCCTGGAGCCTAGATTTGTGTGATGGGGAAATCTCCAAACATAGGAGGGGGTAGAGAGGCTAGGGAGCCAAAAATATGCAAGCGTGCACTACACTTCCCAGGGAGCCACATGTTTTGGAGACGGGTTTGATGACTCTCTTTTTCACATGCCATACATCCAATCCCTTAGCAAATCTGTCAGCTTCACCTTCAAAATAGCCAGGTAGCCAGAATCTGACTACCTCACCTCAGCTCCACCATTACCACCAGCCTCGATCAAGCCCTTATTAACTCTTGCCTGGATTGTTGAATCAGCTGTCTGACTGGTCTGTTGGTTTCCACATTTGGTCCCATACAGTCTACCTTCAACATAACAGTCAGAGTAGGGGGGAGGATATAGCTCAAAGTGGTAGAGCGCATGCTTAGCATACATGAGGTCCTGGGTTCAATCCCTAGTACCTCCTCTAAAAAGTAAGTAAATAAATAAACCTAAGTACATCTCCCCCCCCCAACAAAATAAATAAATAAATAAACCTAATTAAATAAAAAGCAAAACATAATAGTCAGAGTAGTTTTCTTAAAAGATATCTCAGACCATATCATACGTCTGCTCTAAGTCCCCCAGTATTTCTCATAATTCTTTTTTTGGAGTTGGGAGGGTTGGGGGAGGTAATTAAGTTTATTCATTTAATTTTTTTTTCTAATGGAGGTACTGAGGATTGAACCCAGGACCTTGTGCATTCTAAGCACACACTCTACCACTGAGCTATGTGCCCTCCCCCCATAATAGATCTTTAATAACTGCACTTTATTTATCATGTGAATAAGATGTAATCTGTACAAAATGGCACCTGCAGAAAATGTAACACCGTTTTCAGAGTTATGTTTTTTAGGAGGGATATTATCATGCCACTCACATGGACAAAATTTTTCTGTTGCTTCTGACTGGGGTATGTGAGGATGGAGAAGTCACAGGATAAAGCAGCACACCATTTTAGTCCAGAGGGTCAATTTTGCTTTTAGGATTTGGGGGAGAACATTTCCAACTTTATCCCTCTTTAAAGAAAAAAAAAATGCTGCCACATGCATATATACATACAAGCAGAATCATATTATTCTATTTAGTTTGATTGGGTGAAAATCGTGAAAATCCAGGAAGAAGAAATTTTTAAATAAGCAGAGAATGATTAGAAAATTTGAGCCTTCTGTGCTGTTAGGGAACCTGATATTAAGGCTGTAATTGAATCAGAATGCACAGGGTAATTAAGAACAATATGAAAACGGGTTTGTGGCATCTCATAATGAACTTGATGTGGTGGCAAATAGCAGCTTCCCAAGCACAACTAGGTCCTTGGTAGTAAGCAATACCAGTCAACTTAAAAACCTTATGATGTACTCAGTTCCTTACTGAACCATGGGTTTTGCTACTGTGGAAATGTAGTTGACCACAATCTCAAGTGTCTCTTAAGTGAGAAAACACCGAGCAAGAAGAGGAGGAAGTCCATTACTCTTGCAGTGACACTTAAGAACCAACTACATGACACTCCTGAAGAAGAATAAGGTGAGATGATTTGCCCAATAGGATATCAAAATATAATTAAGCTAGATACTTAAGACAGTACAATATTAGCAGAGAGGGGAGAAAATTAACCAATTGAACAGACTAGAAAATCCAAGAACAGAAGCATGCATTTATAGAAACTTGGTATGTGACAAAAGTTATACAGGATATCGCATGGAAAATATGGACTGACTGTCCAATAAATGATGCTCAGACAATTATTCATTAAAAAAAGGAATTGGATCCCTTTTCAGTATCATGCATAGAAATCAACTCCTTACAAATTAAAAACTTTAAAATGTTAATAGAAAAAATTTAAACTTTGAGAATAAAATTTGAGAAAACTTTGGTAGTAGAGGAATTCTTAAAAAAGAGACAAACCAATGGAAATTATTGATAAATCTAATTATATTAAGATCAAGTACTACTGTTCATTAAAAGATCTCAGAAAGAGGTTAATAAGACACATAACCAACCAAAGTTTAGCAACCATGATATATGAAGAACTCCTAAGAATCGTTAGGAAAAGTCAAATAAACCCACAGAAAAATTAACACAGAGCATAAACAGGTATTACACAGAAAACACTATTAGGAAGTAAACATATGGAAAGATGCTCAATCTCATTTATAAGGAGGGAAATGCAGATTATAGCCACAATGAAATACTACTTCATATTCACCAGATTGACAAACATTTTTTAAAGTTAAAAAAACACTTTAAGTATTGACAAGGAAATGGAGCATCAGCAACTCTTCTATCCTGCTGGGAAATAATTTGGCATTATCTGGTAAATTTGTAAAAACACATACACCACGGCATTTGAGATTTATCCTGTGCAATATATCTATCGCATATGAACATCAGAATACAATACACAAATATTCATAGAAACCTGATTTTAAAAAGGCAAAAACAAACAGGAAACTCAAATCCTGGTAATAAAATGTCTATTGATAAAAGAATGGAAAAACTGTGGTCTATTCATATTAAGAAATACTATATGTAACAGTAAAAAAAAAAAAGAATGGAACTACAGCTACATGCATCAACGTGATTGAACTTCACAAATATGTTGAGCAAAAAAACATTTCCCGAAGAATGTATAAATGTATATGTGATACTGAAATTTATAATATGGAATATATATATTTAGTCTTTGCCCACTGTTTCTGGCACATAGTCCCCAAAATCTTGGAATTTCTTAAGTGGGAAGAATCACAAAGGTGTCTTTTGTTATTTATAACAAGCCCCTTTCACTATGTTTGAGTTTATGTTAATGAGGGGATTTTTGGAAAACCCTAAGGACCTGGCTGGTTGCCAAGGGAACTACTCAGGATTAAAGGATTGGAACTTTGAGTCCTCCCCAGGAGGGGAGAGGAGGAGCTGGAGGTGTAGTCACTTACCAACCAATGGCCAACGATTTATTTAATCAATCATGCCAATGTAACGAAGTCTCCATAAAAACCTAAAAGGACAGGATTTGGAGGGCTTCTGAGTTGGTGAACACATGGAGATCCAGGGAGAGCATGGAAGCTCCACATCCTGTCTGCATACCTTGCCCTGATTTATATAATTTATAAAAACCCTGTAAACTAGTAAACTAACTGTGCTCCTGAACTCTGTGATAGCTGCTCTAACAAATTAATTGAGCCTGTGGAGGGGATCATGAGACCCTCTGATTTATAGCCATTGGGTCAAAAGCCCAGGTAATAATTCAGACTTTTGAATGGGCATCTGAAGTGGGGAAGTGGTCAGTCATGTAGGACTGAACACTTAACCTGTGGTATCTAACACTTTCTTGAGAGAGAGAGTGTGTCAGAATTGAATTAAAGTGTAAGGTAGCTGGTGTCACAAATTGTTTGATGTGTGGAAAACCCACACATCTGGTATTAGACATGAAGGAGTGTTGTGGTAGAATATTGAGATTACAGGAGTGTGTTGTTTTTCTTTTATGGTATATAAATTAAAAAACGCTCAAAAACCAAAATAGTCTATTATAAACAGAAGGAAAAAAATACCTATACATTTCAGAATAGAGATTAGATAGTAGAGAGATGCCATTTGGGGAGGAGTATACTGGGGCCTTCAAAGTATTAGGAATTCTCTTTTTCTTAAGTTGGGTGGTGGCTACATGAGTGTTTGTTCTTTAACAGACATTTATATTATATATGTTCTTTTGTATGTAAGAAACATTTCATAATATAAATATAAAAATGTAAAAACAGATTGAACAAGAAAATGTAAAGTGTAGAAGTACTGGCAATTTGAGAACTCAATAAATGCTAAGTATCATTTTTCACATATAAAGAAAAAATTTTACTATATGGATTTTTTTAAATTGAAGTATAGTTGATTTACAATGTGTTAGTTTCTGGTGTACAGCATAGCGATTTAGTTATATACATATATATTCTTTTTTATAGGTTACTACAAACCATTGAATATAATTCCCTGTGCTATACAGTAGGACCTTGTTGTTTATCAATTTTGTACACAGTAGTTTGTATCTGCCAATCCCAAACTCCCAATTTATCCTTTCCTCCCTCCTTCCCCGCAATCATATGTTTCTTTTGTATGTCTGAGTCTGTTTCTGTTTTGTAAATAAGTTCATTTGTGTCATTTTTTTAGCCACATCATATGATATTTGTCTTTCTCTGACTTACTTAGTATGATAATCTCTATGTCCATCCATGTTGTTGCAAATGGCATGATTTCATTCTTTTTTATGGTTGAGTAATATTCCATTCTGTATATATACCACAAGTTCTTTTATTTATTTATTAACTTTTTTTATTGTCATTTTTATTACAGTCATTTTACAATGTTGTGTCAATTTCCAGCATAGAGCACAGTTTTTCAGTTATATGTGAACATACACATATTCATTGTCAAATTCTTTTTCGTTGTGAGTTACCACAAGATCTTGTATACATTTCCCTGTGCTATACAGTATAATCTTGTTTATCTATTCTACATATGCCTGTCAGTATCTACAAATTTCGAACTCCCAGTCTGTTCCTTCATGCCCCCCTCCCTCCTGACAACCACAAGTTTGCATTCTATGTCTATTAGTCTGTTTCTGTTTTGTATTTATGTTCTTTTTTTCTAAGATTCCACATATGCGTGATCTCATATGGTATTTTTCTTTCACTTTCTGGCTTATTTCACTTAGAATGACATTCTCCAGGGACATAAACGTTGCTGCAAATGGCGTTATGTTGTTGTTTTTTTTATGGCTGAATAGTATTTCATTGTATCAATACACCATATCTTCTTTACCCAGTTATCTGTCGATGGACATTTAGGCTGTTTCCATGTCTTGGCTATTGTAAATAGTGCTGCTATGAACATTGGGGTGCAGGTGTCTTTTTGAAGTAGAGTTCCTTCTGGATATATGCTGAGGAGTAAGATTGTTGGATCATATGGTAACTATTTTTAGTTTTTTAAGGAATCTTGGAGACCATTTTTTAAAATTTTATTGAAGTGTAGTTGATTTACAATGTTAGTTTCAGGTGTATAGCAAGGTGATTCAGTTATACATATACATACATACATGTATTTTTTCTTTTCAAATTCTTTTCCATTACATGTTATTATAAGAAATTGAATATAGTTCCCTGTGCTATACAGTAGTTGGAGACAATTTTTAATTATGGAGTTGAAGAGCTATTATTCACTGCCTCCCAACTACTCCATTCTGGGTCTGTAGCATCTTTTATCATGAGGGCCACATCCCAGGGGGAGGGCCATGGGGAGCTGTACAGGACGCCACTAAGTTTGGGAGTAGGTTGTTATGCAGCAATAGATAACTGATACAGGGACACTTAAATATACTCTATGTGATAAAGATGGCTAATGAAAATAAAAATTGAGAGTCAAAGGGAACTAATTGTGGGACAGGGTCATTTTAAATTCATTTATTTGTGATGAAAATTAAAGAAGAAACATCATCTTTCTTTGCTGAGAAAGCTACCTGGGGAATTTCTCTCTGAGAACAAAACTTGACTGGCAAATAGTTTTGATGCTGTTTCAGAGTGCCGAACTGCCACAGAAGACAATGATTCTGAGCTGGCCTCTCAACAGGAAGATACGTATCAATGTTTCCACCAATAGTTGCCCTTAATATTGTGGTACACTTTCCTGGCAGCATTTTGGATCTCTCCTCTGAGAGATTATCTTTAAATCCCTCCTAAAGACATGAAAATAGTTTTTTGTTTCTACCTATGTATTTGCATAATTTAATATTACAGAGAAATGAGAAATTGCCCTCATGATCAACTTCTAGCCATAGTCCCAATATGATGAAATAATTAATTCATGTTACCTATTAAGAAGTCAAAAACCTTTTTTTTTGTCATTTAAATCAAATACCTTTACATAATGGATTATAACGAAAAAGTTCACTTGAATTGGAAAGATAAAACATGAGACTTCAAAGAAATCCCATAGGAATTGGGGGTTACTTTGGTCTCAGCCTCCCCCATCTTCTTCAGGAACATGAATGGCATTTGAATACAACTTGCCTCTTCCCAATTTTATCTTCCATCATCTACTCTCCATTCTCCCCACTTCCCTCCCTAGTATTTTTGTTCCTCTAAAATACATGCCTTCACACTTTATTTCAACTGTGTGCTCTACTTTTAAAACCTTGTATGTCTAGCCACACACACACACACACACACACGCGCGTGCGCACACACACAACCCTACGATTTAGGAACTTTTATTCGGACAAGCAAACCTAGGTTTCTAACATACACTAACAATGAGTCTATCCGTATAATTAACCGTGAAGGTTTAGCCAAACCTAGTAAAACAGGAAATATATTTTATCACCCGAACTTTTGAAGAATCAAAAAAAAATTCCCCCCACTCCGTCTGCTACTTTGGGCTTAGTGAATTTACGTGTCATGTCATTCTCAAGGACAAAATATTCACCAAGTATTTTTAAGAATTGGAGAGTCAGTGGCCAAAGACGGTCCTCCAACAATGACAGTAGTATTTGCTGTTGAGTTAGGGCACTACGCGCCCAAGGCCAGGATATTTAATGAAGCGCAATAAAGGCTTTTACCGAAAGCGTACTCTGTGTTAAGCCTTTTGGGAACATTATTTAACTTATTGCTAACAACTCCGGCGTAGGTGCTTTCACAGTTCTCAGCAACGTGCGGACTGCGACGGAGGAAGGCGAGCGGCACGGGCAGAACCGGCCGGCGGACCCTCGGAGGCCGCGGTGACGTCACGAGCCTCGGTGAGGACCTTCTCGGGGACCAGCTTTGTCTGGGGGCTCACACCGCGGCCCACAAACAACCCTGGAGAAATGAGGCGGAAAAAAAGAGGCGCACGGCCTCTGGCGTCGGTTTTTTTCCGCGTGGGGACCCACGTGCTCGCGGCGGGGGAAGATCCAGAACGCGAGGCCCGCGGGCCTGACGTTTGCCACCGCCGCGTTCACGCGACTCGGCCGCTGAGGGGCGTGGCCGCGGCAGCAGGAGGTCGAAGCCGGGGAGGCTCGGTCGGGGTCATGGCGAGCCGGGGAGGTTCCAGGACCTCTCGGCCTGAAGAAAACTGTTCCCCCGAAAGCTTCCCCTGCCGCTCCCGAGGCTGGCTCTCCCGCCTCTTCTACCAGCTTGCCTCCTGAGAGCGCCCGCGCCCGCGAGGGACCGCACTTCCCTCCAACTTCACCAGGGCGAAAGGGGCGGCCCCAGGCGGCGGGCGCCGAAGCCCCACCCCGGCCCGCGCGGCCTGCCGGATTCGCCCCGCCCCCTCTGCGTCGCGGGCCGCCCCTCTTCCTCCTGCGCCACAGTCCCAGGCGGCGGCCCTGCTCGTTGGTCGCGCAGCGAGCTCGCGTGGGCGGCGGCGGGCGCGGGTCCCGACCCTGTGAGGAGCGCGCCGCGCGCCCCCTCCTCCTCGGGAGCGGCGGGCCGCGGAAGTGACGTGGTCCCCGAGCAGGAGCTCGTTTGAATCGGTTCCCGGGTGATCCTCGCGCCTGCCGCTGCTCGGCCGCCGCCGCCGCCGCCGCCGCTGCTGCTGAGGGAGGAGCTGAGCGCACCGAGGTAGAGGCCTCACGCTGCCTCGGGGGCTGGAGCTGAAGGCGCCGCGCAGAGCCCGCACCTCGGCCTTCAGCGCGGCGGCCGCAGACGCCGGCGCTGCTGTTTTCTCTCCTTTCCCCCAATATGGCAGCGGCAGGCGGCGGCGGGCCCTCGGTGGGCACCGGAGAGGGCGGCGGAGGAGACGGCTACAGGACGGTGTACTTGTTTGACCGGCGCGAGAAGGAGTCGGAGCTCGGGGACCGGGCGCTGCAGGTCGGGGAGCGCTCGGACTACGCGGCGTTCCGCTCCTCCGTGTGTCAGGTACGCTCAAGGGCGGAGGAGGGATGCGCGGGGAGAGTTTGGGTTGGGAGGGTGACGAGAAGCCCCAGTTGCTCACTGGGGGCAATAAACCTGTCACTGGCTCTGGTCCTGCGGCCTTGGCGTCTCTCTCCCGGGTGCCTGCCATGCCCAAGGCCCGGCGGGGAAGCCTGGGGCGAGTCCCCGCGCAGGCCTCGGGGTGCGGAGCCGGCGGGCCTGTGGGCCTCCCTCTGCCCCGGCCCTGTCCCGGGGGTCGCGCCGCCCGGGCTTTGGTGCCTCAGGTTTAACGCGCGGGCGGCGACCTTCGCACTCCGAGGCCGTGTAGCGCGCCTGCCAGGAGGGAAAGCCACTTGTGTCTCTTTCTGTGGAACTTTTTTTTTTTTTTTAAAGGAGAGAACAGAGTTCTCCCCGATGGCTCTGTTAGGAGTGTTGTGATAGTTAGAAGTTGTGAAATTCCTGGAGTCGACGTTCGTCAGGTTCGTTAAATGACGCGTAATTTCCCGGGTCGTTCTGTCAGGAAGGTTCGCAGGCCCTCCCTGGCGGGGTCCTTACGTAGTGGAAACGCTTGACCCAGAGCCTCGCAGGTGGATTTGCACCCCTGGCCCCTTGGGGGTTCCTGAACCACTCGTGGCTGCGGAACACCAAAGGACGTCTATACTCACTGTATTAGTTAGCTTTAAAAATTAATGACTGTAGGAAGAGTCCTACTTAAAACTATGAAGTCTTGTATAAATCGGAGGTGGTGCTCTGCCTGAGCTTTTAAGAAGGAATTTTGACTGTCATGAGAAGCACAAACCACTTGGGGCTCTTTCTAGGCGGTAGAGAACAATTAGCTTCCAAGGAAAAAGGACTTGGTGTGCAACGGTGTTTTAACTTGAGTAGGCTAATGTTTTAATACTATTAACTCTGTACATTAGTTGCTGAAATGATTGAAATAGAGACCCACAGGATAAAAAGGACTTAAGAGCAAGGACTTTGATTTGTTTTGAATCCCTAGTGTCTAGTGTCTAGAAGTGTGCCTTGCACGTACTAAATGCCCAAGTTAGAAAGAAGACAAAATTTTATAAACTCTGAAGTTCATTCTGTGCCTGGATATAGTACATTCCCGTGTGCTTGAATGAATGCTCATCTTTTTTGATGTTTTGTATTAAATCCAACTCAGGAAAAGGAATCTTTTATGTTTATTATTTTTATAGTTGATTATATAAAATACTTACATTTATTATGTATTAACTATTTAAAATCATGAGATATAAAAATGATTCTAAAATAGCACATTAAAGAAAATACGGAACCAGAGGGGGTAAAAGTAAACCTTTTACTCACTGTAAAACTTTAACTACTGTTAGTATTTGAGGTCAATTTTTGGTATCCTATCCCCCCGCTTTTTTATAACTGTAATACATGTCTATATTCCTTTTTTTTTTAACTTAATATTGTCAGTATTTTTCTATTTTAACGCTAGTCTTCATAATACAAGTGGGCTGTTTTGTACTACTGTTTACATAACCAGCTCTCTCCTTTTTGTTGATATTTACATTACTTACAATTTTAAGAAATGCCGTGATAAATATCTTTGAAAGTATAATCTTTTATGACTTTGTTTTTCTTTGGTTTAGAATCTTAGACGTGAAATTCCTGTATCAGAGATCAAGAATATATTTAAAGCTCTTGATGCATTTAAAAAAAATTGAAGTATAGTTGATTTTCACTGTTGTTCTTCATACATATTTTTAAGTTGTTTTTTCAAAAAGGTTGTACCAATTTACCCTCCCTCTAGAAATAATCCTCCTGTGTCAGAAGTGCCAGTTGACTCTGTAACATATATAGGGGAAGTGTATTGACCTCTTACTACGGAAGTGGAAACTCACTTTTGGAGATGATGACTCACTTAAGTTAAACAGGTAGTACAAAAATTACAGTTCAAACCCAGAACCCATATTCTTTTTGTTATACCACTCTGCCTCAAATGAAGTTTTTTATTATAGGAAACAGATATATTTATTCCATTACTTAAATATTTTAACTTGAAAACCAAGAAAAATATTTTCTTTGTCTAATTCTTTTTGTCCTTCTTCCCACTTCTTCCTGCTAGAACAGAGAACGTTAAATTTGATTAGAAGTGAGAGGGAAAACCTAGTTTAAAAAAAAAAGGTAACTTTTTTTTTTTTTGGAGAATTTAAAGCATCATTAGATTATGACATCTAATCCCATAACTTTGTCCCTATTGCATACATGAAGAACTGAGATAAATTACTGAATTAAGCCTGAGTTTGTACAATACATAAGCAGTGAAACTGGGACTGGAATTTAGGTCTTTTTGATTCTAAAGCTTGTATTTTTTAAAAAACATGCCCACACCATTTACTAAAGCCTTCATTTTCCTTGTTAGGGCAAGAGGCAGATAGTGCACTAACTAAAGCTTCTTAAAGCTTAAAACAAGCCAATTAGTGTTTGCAGTGTTAGAAAGTATTATGGATCCTAAACTGTTCCTTGAGGAAAGCTCACTGTGGAAGAAGGGAGCAGTCAAGAGGAAGGCAGAGGAAAGCATAGATTTGGCAGAAGCCCTTAGACCTGTGGTAAGCAGCTATTGACTCACCTGAGCCCTTGTGGTCTTGCAGAATCAAAGATTAGAAAATGACTTATTTTGGCTAGTTCTTAAATATACCCAGGCACTGAGTCTCATGCGTGCAAACCTCCCTCTCCACCCCGAATTTTGAGGGAATGCCTACTTTTTCCTTTTTTTGGTTCCACTGTTTGTTGTTATCCTGCCATGGCACTTGTTATACCATCGTACTTTTTTTTTTTTTTTTAAATACACTCTGCTCCTTGAGGGTAGGCGCCTTACTTAATAGTTGATTTATAGCTGTTTAGTTAAATGAATCAATCTCTTCCTTCAAAAAAAATTTGTCCATAAGTTACATTGTGTTAAAAATTCCAAAAAATGAAAAGAAAAGAAGCAAAAGAAGATAGGTGTAGGAAAGAATAGAATAGTAACCTGAGGAGAGCTAGCTAATAAACGGGAGTTCATTTGATAATATCTTACACCAGTACTGAGCCAAGAAATCAGCTCTGAGTTTCTTAAGAGGTCAAAACAAAGAAGGAAAGATAATTGACATAAAATCCACAATGTCTATAAAATAAAAACATTTCTACTGTTAAACCTTTAATTTGAGAAAAAAATTCTCCCTAGATTCCTCACAAATTCTGATAAAATGGTCAACATTCTTACAGATAGAAAAGGTTCTTCCTATCTTGTCCTTTAATATAAGGTAGGGTATGTGCTATTTAGAGTATTGCACCTGGCTTCAACCAGTTACAACCCAAATTTTTATAGAGGTTTCTCACTCAAGTGCAATATTAGTGTTCCTCATTTTGGGTGATTCAGGGACAGAGCCATTGGATATAAACCAAAGCACAAATCATTAAAGGCTAGTTTTTGCAGAGTTTCAGAGAGATGTGTTCAAGTATATAATTTCTGACTGACCTAATCCATTAATGAAGTTTAGAGTATTTGAGAATTTTATGGACTGCAAGTTAGTTAGTTAACCCTTTACAAATATTTCTTAAAATTGGCTTTTGGGAGAAGTTGGGCAGCATATGTTTGAAGCTGACCTAAAGACATGGAGGGCCGGTACTTTACATTATTCATTAAAGGCTGATTAGTATACTTTAACATTGACCTGGAAGAAGGTGGGATTGAAGTGCTCATATAAAAATGAAGTCCAGGCAAGACTCTTGGCCCAATGGAATGTCATCCTGTGTTCATATAGAGAAAGACAGAGAAAGTGTATCTGTATTCAAGGCCAGGTTAGTATAAATACATGAAAGACTTTTGTTTACATCTGGTAACATAGATTTTAGGCCAAAAATATGGAGAGAGATGAATTGTGAATAAAAGCATCATGAATAATATAAAAATATTTAATTTATGTTTGTCAAATACCAGAGCTATAAAATATTTAGAAAAATATGAATCTGAGAAATAATTTTTATAAAGAATTATAGATAAAGCAAAGAAAAAAGATAGCTTATGTATCTTAATTAAGTTGTAGAATTATGGAGCGATTGTATGAAATACTTAGGTGTAAATACTTTTCAGATGTACAGAGATCTTAAAAATTCAATTTGGCCCATGTTTTTCAGTAACTATAGCAACTGTTTTGTTCTATAAGATGTAATAAGCTCATATCTACCAGTTGGGACACTAGAGATAAAGTGGTAAAGAACTGAAAAATAAAGACGATTATACAAAAGCCAAATAAAGTTCTATAAAGACAATTTTTATTTCTGTAAACAAGTAGAATCTTTTCCCTATCAGTTTATATCTGTAGCTTCATTTCTCTTGGGTGGAATTGCATAGGATGTAAATATTTTAAATTTTATAGAGTATACCAAATTACTTTTCAGTATGGTTATACTGATTCTTATGCCTATCAGCGGTGTGTAAGGTCCACTTTCCTTATATATGGAGGCCTATACCTTATATTATCAGAACTAAAAAATTTTGCCAGCCTCTTAGGAATGATAATCAGATTGTTTTAATTTCTCTAATAACTAGTGAGGATGAGCATCTTTTCTTTTGTTCCAGTTTTTTCCCTTTATGGCTTTAACTTTTTGTATATTTTCAGAAATCTTTTTCTCTATCTTCTCAAAATTATTTCCCTATTTTTCCTCTACAATTTTAGGTTAGTATGTAACTGCTTTAATTCTCTTGGAATTTATTTTTGTGTATGTTGATGGGGATTTTATTTTACCCATTTCTGTGCAATTAGCTAGTTGTGTCAGTAATATTCATTGAATAGTTTACTCTTTCCCCACCTGTTTGTAATGTCACTCACCTATTTGCCAAGCTCCCCGTATGTATATGTATGGGTCTTTTTCAGGGTCCTCTGTTCTTTTCCACTGGTCAGTTATAGTATAGTTTAAGTTCGAAATTTTTCTTATTAAAAGCTTCAAAGATATACAAAGAGATAAGAGTATACTCAGCGTCCATATTCAACAGTTTCCAAGTATTTACCACATTAGCATCATTTTTGCCTTTTGTAGCATATTCTGGGCCTTAGTTCATCTCACTCCTGTATACTTCTACAAGCATTTCTATTAGCACACTATCAGAAAGTAGCATTTTTTAATAATATTGTCTAAGAGTTTGGTCTATATTCAGACTTCTCTGTCTCAGACATGTCTTTTTATAGTTGGTTTGCTTATATGAGGTATTGAACTTTTTTTTTCCAGTGGAGGAACTGGGGATTGAACCCAGCACATCGTGCATGCTAAGCATGTGCTCTACCACTGAGCTATTTCCCTCCCTGAACTTGGTTTTTTATATTTCTTAATTCTTTTAAAATTTAGAGCGTTTGAGCAAAACACCTTCCCTTAGTCTTTTTTGTTTTCCCCAACACTGACTTGTTGAAATCAAGTAGGTTTGCCTCTAATACTCTGGGTTTATCTGTGCTCCTTTATGGAGTAATTTAGCTTATTCTAACTCCATATATCCTGTAAGCTAGAAGTTATCTTTCAGAACCAAGATTTAGGTTCAGCTTCTTTGAGGTGAGGAGACAAAAAATACTTCACAGGTGTTGCTGGTAGTAACTATTACATCACATCATGAGCATATAATATATGGCTATTTTACCCACTCTTAGCAATTCAAAGACCGAATTAGTGGAATTCAGGAGGTTTCAGCTGGATTCCTCCATAATAAAGTTTTGATTTAATGGTTCATTCATTGATGGTGATATTCTGATTGCCATTCCTTCTGTATTTATTACCAAGAATTCTTTAAAGAACAAATTTGCCTCATCAACCAGAGATATTTTGTTAGCCTGAAATCCAGTTGGTACATGAAAGCAGGATAAATGCTTTATTCTTTCTCTTTAATTTGTTAATGTTCAGAGTAAGGAGTTGGTGCCTCAATTTCAACAGTGACCAGTAAAGGTTTTTACTATCAGTATTGAAGACTTAAGTATCATTAGTCTATTTTTTTTGTTTTAGTTATTTTCCATGTAAAGTTGGTCTAGATCATTGCCTAAAACAGAAGTCAGCCTTTTTCTTAACCATACATTGTCCCACTGTCTCATTTTGGAAAGAGCATGTACCTTTTAATTGTAAAGATATGTAAAATTTTAATGAAAGTGTTAATTCATTTTCCTAATTCCATCTTTTGGTTAGTTGTGAAAATTCAGTTTTTCATTTTTTTTCTCTTTTTAAACATCTTTTAAAATTTAATTTTTTTATTGAAGGGTAGTTGATTTACACTGTTGTGTTAGTTTGTGGAGTACAGCAAAGTGATTCAGTTATACATACATATTTTTCATATTCTTTTCCATTATGGCTTATTACAGGATATTGAATAGAGTTCCCTGTACTATACAGTGGGATCTTGTTTATATATTTTACATATAGTAGTTTGTGTCTGCTAATCCCAAACTTGTAATTTATCCCTCCCTCACCCCCTTTCCCCTTTGGTAACCATAAGTTTGTTTTCTATGTCTGTGAATCTGTTTCTGTTTTTGTAAATAAGTTCATTTGTGTCCTATTTTAGATTTCACATATAAGTGATATATGGTATTTGTCTTTATCTTTCTGACTCACTTCCTTTAGTATGATAATCTCTAGGTTCATCCATGTTGCTGCAAATGGCATTATTTCATTCTTTATGGCTGAGTAGTATTCCATTGTATATATACACACCATGTTTTCTTTATCCAATCATCATTTAGGTTAGGACATTTAGGTTGCTTCCATGTCTTAGCTGTTGTAAATACTGCTGCACTGAGGTGCATGTATCTTTTCAAATTACAGTTCTCACATGTTTTTGGGGTCATTTGTTTTTATTTCTCCTTTTGATTGTTCATGTCTTTTCAGTCTTTCTCTTTGTTGATTTTCATCTTGACTTATAAAGGCTTTTTTCTCCTCAGGATGCTAATACTTTGTTTCCTGTTGCAATTTCCTCCCCTGTAATTTATAATTTGCCTTAATTTTTTAAAGTTATACTTTTGGGGGTGTATAGCTCAAGAGTGCATGCTTAGCATGGATGAGGTCGTGGGTTCAATCCCTAGTACCTCCTCCAAATAAAATAAATAAACCCAATGATGTCCCCCTCATGAAAAAAAAAAAGAGGAAAAAAAAATATAACTTTTGGAAGGGGTTATAATAGATATAAAGATGCTTTAATACAGATATCCTGCATAGCATGGTTAGCCTTACCTCAGTGTTATAAAATATTAACCTCTATTCTAGTACTTCTGTTTTTACATATTTAAATACTTAATATATATGAATATAAGTGTTATGTTAATGCTTTGCTCCAAATAAGTTTACTTATATATTGACATGAAATAACATGTCTTTTGTCTGAGAGGTCCCCGCATGTTAAAGCCTTTCAAAATGTCCACTTAATTACTTGTGTTCCTAGGTAACATAAAATAGCAGAAAAATCAATTTTGTTAAACAAACAGGTAATTTATAAATAGATTTATCCAAAGACAAAATTTTAAAACGTTAAGACAATATTTCACAGAAAGTAAATGTAGTATTAACTGTTAAAAGATTGTAATAGTCTTCTTAGTATTTTCTTTCTTTCTTTCTTTCTTTCTTTCTTTCTTTCTTTCTTTCTTTCTTTCTTTCTTTCTATTGAATTATAGTCAGTGTACAATGTTGTGTCACTTTCTGGTGTGCAACATAATAGTTCAGTCATACATACACATATATTTGTTTTCATATTCTTTTTCATTGTAGGTTACTGCAAGATATTGAATATAGTTCCCTGTGATGTACAGTATAAACTTGTTTATCTATTTTATATATAGTAGTTAGTATCTGCAAATCTCCCACTCCCAATTTATCCCTTCCCACCCCCTTCCCCACAAAGAACCATAAGTTTTTCTGTTTGTGAGTCTGTTTCTGTTTTGCATGTATGTTCATTTGTCTTTTTTTTAGATTCCACATATAAGTGGTATCATATGGTAGTATTTTCATATTTTTATAAACTTGAATAGTGCTTTTATTTCCTTTGTGTAATAATTGATTTTATTCCTATTATTTTGGATAGACACTTGGCATTTCACCTGAAGAGAAATTCGTTATTACAACAACAAGTAGGAAGGAAATTACCTGTGATAATTTTGGTAAGCAATGTTAAGTTTATGCTTTTATATTTAATATGGTCTAGTAAATCATAGAGTGATAATTATTTTATTATGTAGATGCATCAAAAAACAATTGATGCTTTTGTTTACTTTGTTGGGGGGGAACTGTCTATATGTGTGAAGTTTGTACAAAGGTCATATTTTTCAAGCAAGATTATGGAAAAAGATGATGTCAAGGCTATAGAAGATGACATCTTGCTCAATACCTAGCACAGGCCTTCTGTGTGGGCTCTTAAGAAGCTAATTCTCCTCACCAACTTTGATTCTTCCCTTTTTTTTTTTAACCTAATTATGTTCTAAGACTTGCCAGTTTCTCATGCCTGATTCCTTTTTGAATTTAATCATTCTTCTCTATTGATACCACTCTAGTATAGTTCCTCATCTGATTCTCCGTGACAGTTTAACTTATTGAGAATTGAGTGTTTCAGATGAATGGGAGTATTTGGACCTATTCCACTGATATTCTTAACAAAACACAACTGAATTTATAGATCGACCCATTGTTTAGGGATTTGCCTGTACAGTTTTAAAAGATATTTCATAGATACAATTTACATATTTAAAATTATAAATTGATTGTGTTTCTGATGCTAGCTTAGCACTTGAGATATTACATCTTATTACAGATGAAACTGTTAAAGATGGAGTCACTCTATACCTGCTGCAGTCAGTCAATCAGTTACTACAAACAGCTACAAAAGAACGAATTGACTTCCTACCTCACTATGACACATTGGTTAAAAGTGGCATGTATGAATATTATGCAAGTGAAGGACAAAATCCTTTACGTAAGTATTCCATTTACACTAATTTTGATAACCTGTATTTTCCTTTGTCCCCTGATTTCACGTCCTATTCCTTCACTCATTCTACTTTATTAGCAGACTATGACCAGTCATTGTGAGCTTCCTTATTTCCTCTCTTCATCACAATTTATTTCTTTTTCTACCTAAGTCATCTTACTTCAAAATAAAGATACTTCTTTACCACTAACCTGGAATGAGAATTCATTCCTTTTCAACTCATAAGAGATCTTGCACTTACACATCTTTCCTGTTCCTGTACACTTTCCTCTCCTGATTTATTCTTGTCCTTCTATGGACCTCTCCCAATTGAGAAAATATGTTTTACCTTGTAAATTTGTATAGCTGAACTGCACAAGTTAGTGGTTTGTGTTCTTTTCCCCTTCCTTTAATTTCCTTCCACCTTTAATTCTTGCCAGTTTTTATCCTACCTTTGAATTGTTTGCTAGTTATCTTTACAAATCAGTTGATTTAGAGAATCTGTTCTGTCTGGACCCTGCCAAAGTGTTTAATACTATTTAAATGTTCATTATAAAGTTTGCTATTAAAAATATTTTTTTCATTGTAAATGCATTATAGTTTGTAGAAAATTAGAAAACACAGATAAGCAAAAAGCATGTAAAAAACATCCCTATGTCTACCATCCAGATGTAACCACCACTAACACTTTTGGTGTTTATCCTTTCAGACCGTTTTATATTGTTTGATTTTAAAAAAATTTTTTTTAATGGTTTTATATGATGCGTACTTTTTAACCTACTTTATTATTTAAAATTAAATGAACATCCTTAATATATATCAATATGTATTTAGTGTTTACACAGTATTTAGATAACATAATTTATTTGAACGGTGTACTGTTATTAGACATTTAGGTTATTGCAGGTTTTTAAATTGTTACAAATGACTGAATATTCTTGTGACTAACTCTTTTTGTACATCCTTACCTTGACTGCTGCTGGTACTAGTACTGCTGTCAGCTGCAGTGCCAGGCACTGTGCCAAAGTGCTTTATGAGCATCTTATCATTTAATCCTTAATCCTGTGTGTTAGCTAATGTTAGGTAATGACCCTATTTTGCAGAAGAAACTGAGGCTGAGAGATTTTAGGTAACTTGCCAAAGGCCACCCTTCTAGTAAGTGTTGGAGCTGGGATTAGAAGCCTAGCAAAGTGACTTCAGAGCTTGAACTTGTAACCAGTATATTTATCAGCTCTGACGGTCTTTTCATACAAAAAAGAGCTCTTTATTTCTTCCATCTTAAAAACATTATAATAATCTACTGATTACTGTCCAGTTTTTTGCTCCTGTTTGCAGCAAACCTCCTCAAAAGAGTTGACTGTATTCACCATCAGCAGTGCGTCTCCTCTCGTCCTCTCCTACTCACTCCCCTGTACTTAAACTCTTCTAAGGTCACCAGTGACTAAATCCAGTGATCAGTTTTCAGTTCTCATCTTATTTGAAGCATTATTTGACACAGTTTATCACTTCTTCCTCCTCGATATAATTTGCTTGGCCTTTGAGAGAGCACAGGCTTCTTATTTTCTTTCTGCCTCGTTGACTGCCTTCTGTCGTCTCCTTTCTCCCTACCCTCTTTTTTTTTTTTTTTTTTTTTTTGAGATATTGACATAGGTTCCCACCCTCTTAATGTTGAGGTGCCCCAGGCCTTGATATTGGGTCCCTTATTGTCTCGTAATTCCTCACTTGGTGATCACATCCAACATCATGGCTCTGAATACCATCTTTATGGCAGTGACTCTCAAATGGAGGTGGTAAGAAATGGTCATTTTTTGTTACATACTGAAAAATAATGCCAGACTCATCATCTGAATTCTGGTTTTGTCTACCAGCTGCCCATGTGGCATCTCTACTACAATATCTAAAATTTGAATATATTACACATAGTCGTCCCATTCAGATTAATGTTGGTTCGGGGGAAGGATACATATAGCTCAAGAGGTAGAGCGCATGCTTAACACGCAAGAGGTCCTACCCAGGATGGGTTCAATCCCTAGTACCTCCTCCAAGCAGAAATCAATGAATAGACCGAATTACCTCCCCCTCATAAAAACAAACAACACAGCAGATCAGTGTTGGGCCTTTCTGATTGTTTAAGCCATAAAGTCCAATTGATTCTTCTTTATCTCATACACTTAATTGAATCTTTCAGAAAATCCTGTTGTCACCATCTTCAGTGTTTATCTGAAAATAACTATTTTTCTTTACTTCTGTTGGTAACACTAAGACTGAGGCACCATCCTATTACTATACAGTGGCCTTTTAACTTGTTTCTCTCTTTTCATGCCTGTCCACCTAAGATTTGAGAAGTCAGATTGTGTTTCCCTAAGGATAAAAAGCTAAAGTCTTTACAGTTACATACATGGCCTTAGAAGCTCTGCTTTATACCTCTCTGACTTTGTTTTCCACAACTCCTGTTGCTTGTTCACTCTACTTCAGTGCCAGCTTTATTCTCAGTTCAGGGTCCTCTGCCTGGAATGCTCTTTCCCCGGATAGCCCCTGTCTCCTTCCTTCACCTCATTCAAGTCTTGTTTATCTGTTACCCTCTCAACAAAACTTATCTTGATCACCCCATTTAAAATTGCAATTGTGTTTCCTCTATGCCAAGTAAACCCATTGTAAGTTGGAAATGTTGTAAGTCAAAAATGTTATTTTGACTTAAGTATTTTCAACTTAAGATACACCTTTACCTACGTCATTACTTACATTGTAGCTTGGCCTAGCCTGCCTTAAATGTGCTCAAACCACTTACATTAGCCTGCTGTTGGGCAAAATCATCTAGCACAAAGCCTGTTTTATAATAAAGTGTTGGCTGTCTCATGTAATTTATTAAATACTGTACTGAAGTGAAAGACAGAAAGGTCTGGGAAGAGTACTTGTGAGTGTATTGGTTATTTACCCTCGTCGTGGTGTGGTTGACTGGGAGCTGCAGCTTGTTGCTGCTGCCCAGCTCCATGAGAGAGTATTTTACCACATATCACTAACCTGAGAAAAGATAAATTCAAAGTGTGGTTTCTACTGAATGTAAATAGCTTTTGCACCATTGTAAAGTCAAAAAATCATTAAGTTGAACCATCTTTAAGTCAGGGACCATTTGCATTTAATCTCTTTACTCTTTTCTCAGTAGCATATACCATCTTCTAACATGCTAACAAATTTACTTATTTATTGCAAATATATTTCATTTCCCATCTTCCTCCAATAGAATGTTAACTCTGTAAGAACAGGCTTTCATCTGTTGTGTTTAGTTCCTAGAGCAATGCCTGGCAAATAGTAGGTGTTCATATGTTTGCATATTGGATGAATCTAATTCGTTCTCTGGGTGTAAGTTTCTAAATGTATAATCATGGAGTCAGTAGATGTATTCATTTTTAAGACTTCTGAAATAGGTTGATTACTTTCCATTTTGGTTATACCAATTTTCATTCCTGTTGTCGTTACATGAATAGACAGAGAATCTCACTGTTTAAACTCTTGCTTTGATTTCTGTGACTTACATTAAATTCCTAGGTCTTTCCCTGCCTCTGTTTCCTTTGCTTTTGATGCTACTTCTTGTTACTTATGACCATGGTGGATAATTCTTCAAGTCATGCTGATTTTTTTATGCTTTTAGTGAACTGACTGAAGCCTAAACTGTTCTATGTCAGTGAAGCATTTACCTCTGTCTTTATTCTTTCAATTAAGCATAGTGTCTGTTCTCCCTGTGAAACATCTCTACTCACTGAGCTTGATATAGTGGTAAGGCATCGTATCTAAAACTGAACTTTTCTTTCATCCCTTCCAAATTTTCCCTTAATGGAAAATATGACTATTTATCCAGTCTTCTGGAGCAAAGATTTAAAATCACCTTGGAATTCTTTTTCTTTCTCCTTTTATATCTAATCAGATACTAAATTCTACTCATTTCTTCCTTTCAAATTTCCCTTAACTCTTTTTTCCCCTTCCATTTCCTACAAACATCCCTACTTCTCCATTTTCTAGAGTTAAGACCCTTAGCCAGATCCTTACAGACATCTGATTTGTGGTAATTTCTTTCTAACTAGTTTATAAACTTAGCCATCCCCTAAGTGTTTAGAGTGTGAAAGTGTTTGCTAGAATGCTAATCTGTGGATTAATTACAGCTTAAGTTGTACTAAACTTCAGTCGAAGAGACATAAATTTGGTATGCTCTCCCTTTTCATTAAGGAAACAAAAGTAGTGCCCTTGAAGAAAGGAGAATGTTAGGAACAGTGCTGAGCCAGTGATAAACTGAAGGTCAGGTAGGTTGTATAGTAGGAAATTAAGAGCAGTTTTGTGTTGAGCAGATACGGTCTGCCTTTTCATAAGTTGGTGTTGTAAGATTTCTGTATTTAAATCAACTTTTAATAGACACTTTTATAGTTGCTTTATATTTGCCCCCATATCTCTAAATGTGCTTACTTTTGACTTGTGCACGATGTAATTACATACTACAGACAACTGATTTTATGGTTATGACCTTCTGTTTGTCTTTTATGTCTATATGTCTGTCTTTAGATTGTAAACTCCTTGAAGGCAGAAATCATGGCTGGTTGACTCATGCCGTATAGTGCCACACAAGTACTGGTTGATGATTGCTTTTTTGTGCTGGTGGTGATTGGTAATGCTTTTGTTATGTTTTTATCACTAGGATCAGGATAGTACTTTAATTCTAGCTCTTTGGAAAGTAAAAGTGATAGCTTAAGGTATTTCAGAGTTTCTTCTACTTTGAACTTTTATGTAAAGTATTCAAGAGGGAAAAGTTAAGCAATAATGTTTTCTCATTATCTTCCAGCATTTGCTCTTGCAGAATTAATTGACAATTCATTGTCTGCTACTTCTCGTAACACTGGTGTTAGAAGAATACAGATCAAATTGGTAAGAAAATGATACTCTAAAAGCCATTCAGCTTTTCCTTTTATAGAAGTACTATAAATTCATTGGAGGAGAGTTACAAAATAAAGATAAACTAAAAATAGAAATAATTATCTGATGTCTCTTCATTCATTAGTTTTTTCACGTGCCGTTTTCTATGCATATGTGTATACATGTATGTGTGATCATAGTGTACATCTTATTTGTGATCTTCTGTTTTCCCTTCACATTACATTATAAACATTGCCATATCATGAATATTCTGCAGTATAGCATACCATTGCTGCAGTTTGGTGTATTGACTATAATATGAATTAAGTAATTAATCTACTGTTATTGAAATTTACATGTTTTTCCTGTATTTTTGCCATTGTAATCAGTGCTGACATGATGAATATCCTTTTAGATCTTTGTACACATCTCTAATTAGTTCCTCAAGCTTATTTCTGAGAAATGGAATTTCTGGGCTAAATGACATGAAGAATTCTGAGGCCTTTGATTCATACAGCAGAAGTGCCTTTCAGAAAGTTGTATTAATTTACACTTCCTCCAGTAATGTATAAGTGAGCCCAGTGAATCACTTTTTTATATTTAACTTTTTGTGTTTTTAATATTGATTTGACTTTTCCTGTCTTTTTGAATTTTGTTTCATAGCATTTTGATGAAACACAAGGAAAACCTGCCGTTGCAGTAATAGATAATGGAAGAGGAATGACCTCTAAACAGCTTAACAACTGGGCAGTGTATAGGTTGTCAAAATTTACAAGGCAAGGCGACTTTGAAAGGTTAGAAACCTTTTTTTATGGGCAGTTGGTTATTTTAATAAAGGTAAAAACTTTTATTTTTCTTTAGTTATACATGATACATTTTAAGTTTGGTTTACCAACTTACTTATTTAGATTTTTATAATAATAGAGTTTTAATGACCAATACTTAGAAATAGTCAAAACTGCATAAATCATATTGTGCCCTTCCATAGAATGATTCTTTTTGCATTCCCTGAGGTATGTAGAAGTTATGTTGATACATTAAGTACTTTGGAGCTTTTCCCCCTTATTAATAACTGAAGTTTGAAGAAAGCTGTATAGTCTCTAAGCAGTAGAATGGTTTTGAATAGGCTTTAAAAACCACCTAATACCACTTGCAAAATGTCCAAGGAACCACATGTAGTTCTGTCAAGCTCACTGTTGCTCTTTAGGGCTCTGCTTTACAAAACATTAACAGCTGTTAGAGAATAGAATCTAGTCAGGAGTTTTATATCAGAATATGTTTGTAGAAAATATCCTAAATGAGAATGTCATAGAGGAAACAAAATATACTAGAAGCTGTCAGGGATATAAAGATTTAGGTTCTTGGGATATTAGCTGAATTCTGGTAAGAGCAATGACTCACAGTGTTTTAGTATTTTCAGTTATGTTGTATACTTCAGGAAACACATGTGGGAAGAATCTGTTGGCATTCTTAGTAAGTAGTTAGTATTTTATCGTGTCCTGTTTTGCTCTTTGCTATGTCAAGGGAAGTCCCTTAAATTTGAGTAGTACTAACTCAGTAATGTGTAAAAATTAATATAGTTAACACATTTGCCTTCTCATTTCTGAAATTTCAGCACTCAGAATTTTCATCAAATTTGTAAAGACTTACAGTGCAATGGTGAAAGGCAGTGAAGTGAAGAACAAGGGCTCTGGAATCATTTGACTTTCTTTGAATTCTAGCCTTACTAGTTGTGTGACACTGGTCAAGGCACTTTACTGCTCTTTGTCTCAGTTTATATATCTGTAAAATTGGGATAATACCTCATAAAGTTTTGCGAAAATCAAGTAAGTCAGTACGTGTAAAATCCTTAGATCCTGGTATATGATAAGGACTCAATAAATTCAAGCTATCATTTAGTTATTACTTCTCATTCTTGGCCTCAGATGTTTCTACAGCTATTCTTTTTCACTATTTTCATGAGTACCTGCCACTTCAAGGATTTACAAAATAGCCATAAAGAAGGTGAAGACCACTGTCTTTAATAGTCTAAAGATAGAATTTAACATACAATAGAAATACTAGGTAGAGGGAAAAGAGAACAGATGGGGCAAAAAGATCAGAAAAATGTTAGTTAAATCAAGTGAAAGAGTAGAGAGAAGTAGAGTCTACAGTTTATTAAAATAAATGAAACTATGACTGATTTTTCTCTAGATTTTAACATAACACAGACTTTTAAACTTAATTCCAGTGTTAGGGAAATTTTAATTTTTGGGAGAAATCTACCTGTTGCTGGTTTGGGGCCTAGTTGTATCAGTAAGCAATCAGTTGTTTCAACTGTTATATACTCCTACTGTCTCTGAGTCCAGTATCAGTCCCTTAACCCACTCCAATTTCTGTTAGCATCAGTTGTACCCCTCTCTCTGCTAGCTTCTGTAGAAAAAAAATTATCAGTTGTTTTACTGCTTCCAATTTAGTTTTTACTAATACATGGATGAGTGTTGTCCTACAGTAGATAGGTTATGGAAGAGAAGGAAAGACAGCCTACAAAATACATAACAGCTGACTATCTTGGCCTGTAACTTATGTTGTAGTGAAAAGGAAAAACATTTCAGTTATGGACTGTCGTTAAGAAAATACTGAGAGGTGTGTTAGACCTGATGGACGTCTTTATCTTTAGATAAGGCTAATAGAGAAGAGGGCAGCCTCTTTGAGGTTACATTTGAGTTGAGACTTGAGTTATTAGGAAAAATACCCAAGTGAAAATCTGAGGGAAGAATGTTCCAAGTAGAAGGAACATTAGCAAAGACAAAGACCCTGAAATTGTAATCAGCTTGTTTCATTTGAGAGAGAAGTGACCAGTGTGGTTAGAGTGTTTGAAGTGGGGAGGGTAGAGTACATGAAGAGAGAGATGAGCTAAGAGTTTTAATTGGGTGATACTCTCTCTCACTCACCGTTTTATTTTGGAAAATTTCAAATAAATCAAGAAATAAGTTGAAAATATTTCAAATAAAAAGCCAAAAAATAAGTTGTAAGAGAAGTACTAGCATTCATATATGCACCTAGATTTGTCAGTTGTTAGCATTTTGACATACTAATCTTCTATCTGTATACCTGTACATGGGTGTGTGCATGCGTGGAAAAACACACACACAAACTTTTTCTTCCTAAGCCATTTGAAAGTAAGTTGCAAACTTTATGATACTTCATTGCTAATACTGTAGCATATATTTCCTTCACAGGAATGTTCTTATAAATAGCCATACCACTATTATACCCAAGAAATTTCTTCTTCACTTATTTTTCTAGGGATTACAATTAACGTCTTAATTTATACCAATCCTGTTTAATGTCAGTAATACACAAAATCTTTGAGCCTTTATAGCTTCATTTCCCTTTCACTCCTTTGTATTATTTTCATGTAAATGACATCACTATGCATTATAATCCTAATGACACAGTTTTATAATCAGTGTTTTATGCAGCTAGCTATCTTTTAAATCAGATAGGAGAATTGTAAAAAAAAAAAAATTGTACTGTCTTTCTGTTTGTATAGTTACCTCTGTTTTACTCTTTATTTTTTCTTGTATTCAAGTTACTTTCTAGTGTCTTTTCATTTCAGTCCAAAGTACTGTCCTTTAGTAGCTACTTTACAGTAGGTCTGCTAATGATAGATTCCCTCAGGTTTTCTTACCTATGAATGTCTTAATGTCTCCTTCATTTTTGAAGGCATCTCGTGCCGAATAAAGAATTCTTGGTTGACAGTTTTTTTGTCAGCACTTTGAATTTGTTAACTCACTGCCTTCTGACTCCATGGTTTCTGATGAAGAATCAGCTGCTAAACTTATTATCCCTTGTAGGTGACCAGTCACTTCTCTCTATCTGCTTTCAAGATTCTCTTTTTCCTCTGGCTTTTAACAGTTTGATTCTGATGTGTCTCGTTTGGATCTTTTAAAGTTCAACTGATTTGGTGTTTGTTGAGCTTCTTGGATGTGTAAATTAATGTTTTCATCAAATTTGGGGAGTTTTTAGCCATTCAAATATTTTTTTCTCCCCTGTCCTTTTGTGGCTTCTATTGTCCTGTATGTTGATGGGTTTTTTGTTTTTGTTTCTCAGGCTGAATATTCTCAAATGACATGCCTTTAAGTTCACTAATTCTTTCTTCTGTGTACTCATATCTGCTCATGAGCCACCTAACTGAATTTTTCATTTCAGTTTTTTGTTTGTTTTTGTTTTCAGTTACAGAATTTGTTTGATTCTTTGTTTATAGTTTCTGTCTCTACTGATATTCTCTATTTGGTGAAACATTGTTCTCATAATTTACTTCATTAGACATGATTTCTGTTTGTTTACTGAATGTATTTAAAATAGCTGATTTAAATCATTGACAAGTCTAATTAATGTCTGGGCTTTCTCTTGGACAGTTTTTACTGATTGTGTTTTTCCTGTATGTGGGCCATACTTTAACATTTCTTGGTGTGGCATTTTTTGTTTAGAACAGGACATTTAAAATAATATAATGTGGCAACTCTGGAAATCAAATTTATCCCCTTCTTCAGGCTTAATAGTTGCTTCTATCATTTTGTATAGTGACTTCCCTAAACTAATTCTGTAAAATTCTCATTCTTATGTTGCCTCTGAAGTCTGCTTAGTTAGCTTAACAGTCATCTAACGATTGGACATTTCCTTAAATGTTTGGAACCACTAAGCCTTCCGTCTTTTGCTAAGGGGTTCTATGTGCATATTGGACTATATTTTTAATGTTCCAGCAGGAAGTCTATAGCTCTTACTTTAACTCTTGCTTGTACAGAACCTCAAAGTCAACCAGAAATGGGAGATGAGGGCCTTCTCAATTCTTTCTTGAGTATGTGTACATCCTCACAGATGAGTGTGATTGTTTTGGTGTTGGAGCTTTTTAAAACCACCATAGATGTTGAGTTTTACCAAAAGCTTTTTCTGCATCTATTGAGATGATCACATGGTTTTTAGTCTTCAGTTTGTTAATGTGTATCACATTAATTGATTTTCAGATATTGAAAAGTCCTCGCCTCCCTGGGATAAATTCCGTTTGATCCTGGTGTATGATCCTTTTAATATATTGTTGGAGTCGTTTTGCTAGTGTCTTGTTGAGGATTTTTGCATCTATGTTTATAAGCTTCTGATAAAATTCACAATCCATTTATGATAAAAACTCCAGAAAGTGGGCATAGAGGGAAGATGCCTCAACACAATAAAGGCCATATATGACAAATCCACAGCTAACATTCATACTCCAAAAGCTGAAAACTTTTCCTCTAAGATTGGGAACAAAACAAGGATGCCCTTTCTTACCATTTTATTCAACATAGTTTTGGAACTCCTAGCCACAGCAATCAGAGAAGAAAAAGAAATAAAAGGAATCCAAATTGAATAAAGAAGAAGTAAAACTGTCACTTTTTTTAAATGGCATGATCCTATATAGAGAATCCTAAAGATGCTGCCAGAAAACTACTAGAGCTCATAATGAATTTGGTTAAGTTGCAGGATACGAAATTAATGTACAGAAATCTGTTGCATTTCTATACACTAACAATGAAGTATCAGAGAAATTAAAGAAAAAGTCCCATTTACCAGTGCATCAGAAAGAATTAAATACCTAGGAGCAAACCTACCTAAGGAGGCAAAAGACTTGTACTCCAAAAACTAAGGCACACGTGAAAGAAATTGAAGATGACACAAACAGATGGAAAGATATGTTCCATCTTGGATTGGAAGAATCAGCATTATTGAAATGGCTATACTACCCAAGGCAGCATATAGATTCAGTGTAATTCCTATCAAATTACCAATGGCATTTTTCACTGAACGGAACAAGAGGTTTTTTAATTTGTTTGGAAACAGAAAGAACCCAAATAGCCAAAACAATCTTGAGAAAGAAGAATGGAACTGGAGGAATCATGCTCCCTGACTGCAGACTATACTACAAAGCAATCAAAACAGTATGGTAGTGGCACAAAAACAGACACATAAATCAGTGGAACAGGTTAGAAAGCCCAGAAATAAACCCACACACTTATGGTCAATTAATCTATGACAAAGGAGGTAAGAATACACTGGAGAAAAGGTAGTCTCTTCAATAAGTGATGCTGGGAAAACTGGACAGCTACATGTAAAAGAATGAAATTAGGACAGTCTCTAACAGCATATACAAAAATAAACTAAAAATGAATTTAAGATCTAGATGTCAGACTGGACACTCTAATAAAATTTGAGGAAAACAGAGGCAGAGCACTCTGACATAAATTGCAGCAATATTTTTTCAATCCATCTCCTAGAGTAATGGAAATAAGAGCAAAAATAAGTAAATGGGACCTGATTAAACTTGAAAGTCTGCACAGCAAAGAAACATAAACAAAATGAAAAGACAACCTATAGAATGGTGGGAAATATTTGCAAATGATGAGACTGACAAAAGATTAATTCCCAAAATATATAAGCAGTTCACATAGCTTAATATATTAAAAAAAGCAAACAATCCAATCAGAAAATGGGCCAAAGTCCTAAATAAACATCTCTCCAGAGAAGACATCCAGATGGCCAACAGGCACATGAAAGATGCTCAACATTGCTAATTATTAGAAAAATGTAAATCAGAACTACAGTGAGGTGTCACCTCACACCTCTGAGAATGGCCATCATTAAGAAATTAACAAATAATAGATGCTTGAGAGGGTGTGGAGAAAAAGGAACCCTTCTACACTGTTGATGGGAATGTAAATTGGTGCAGCACTATGGAGAACGGTATGGAGGTTCCTTAAAATAAAAATATAGATGCCCTATGATCCACCAATCCCATTTCTGGGCATATATCCAGAAAAATCTATAACTTGAAAAGATACATGCACCCCAATGTTTATAGCAGCACTATTTTACAATGGCCCAGATGTGGAAGCAATCTAAATGTTCATTGACAGATCATTGCATAAATATATATATACACAATGGAATATTACTCATAAAAAAGTGAAAGAATGTCATTTGCAGCAACATGGATGGAGTTAAGAGATTATATTAAGTGAAGTAAGTCAGAGAAAGACAAACGTATGATATTACTTATATGTGGAATCTAAAAAAAATGATACAAAGATGAACTTATTTACGAATCAGAAATAGACTCACAGATGTAGAAAACAAACTGGTTACTGAAGGGGAAAGGGTAGGGGAGGATAAATTAGGAGTTTGGGATTAGAATATTCACACTACTATACATAAAATAGATAAACAACAAGGACCTTCTGTATAGCCCAGGGAACTATATTCAACATCTTAGATAATGTATAATGGAAAAGAATCTAAAAAAGAATATATGTATGTACACACATTATAACTGAATTACTGTGCTGTACGCCTGAAACTAACACAAGGTTATAAGTCAACTATACTTCAATTAAGAAAACAAAAATGCCATGGACCTCTCATTCCCCAGCCTTTCCTTCTAAGTTTTTGTCCAGATTCTTGTTTTCTCCCAGTTGTTTTCATTGCTTTAGTCAGCTGTGATAAACTTTTGCCACTGACTGGTTATGACAATTGACCCAGGGGAAAAAGCTGTTCACAGTGAGCAAATTCTGAGTTAGGTAAAATAAAGACAGACCCTGCAAGTAGAGGTTCCTAGGGAACTGTCAGATCCAGTAATGACAGTTCTATGGGGGAAGGGCTTTTGGGGAACTCCAGACTTACTCCAGTGACTTGTAAGCTGTTAGTTTTCACCATTATTGCAGGGCTGTTGGTTTTCAAGGCTTCTGTGGAGTTGGTGAGAGAGGAATAGGATAGGGTATATTAAAACATCAGAGCTAGCTGTTCTTAACCAAGACTCATCTATGTGTCTTAAATAAACACTCCTTGGATTATTGCAAGACTTAACATTAATTTTTGGAGCTCTGAAAAAGTTGATTATGGCATTTTTTTCAGGCGTTCTTGTTGCTTTTATCAATGAGTAGATTTTCATAGGTTCTTTATTTGCCATTCTGGAAGTACTCACTCAACTGATTTTTGACAAGTGTATACACTTGTGTAATCCAAACCCCTGTTAAGATATAGAATATTACCTGGACTGAGGAAATTTGCTCATGGCTAGGGCACTATCATAATCATTGCCTTATGAGTTAATTTAGATACCTAGAACATTGTTGTAATAGTTTGTGTTCATTTAATTAGTTTGTGGAAGAAAGAATAATTAGTTAGGCCTGCTGGGTGGCCATAATTCAGATGTATGTTGGATCATTGCTACTTTTTACACTTTTAACTTGTTGAGCAGTTAAAAGGCTCTCAACTCAGCCATTTTTGGGAAAATAAAAACAGCATGCCACATGGCCCACTTCCCATGCCATTTTTAGGTTGTAGAAATGGACTTGCAACAGGATTTTCCTAAAGAAAAATCTCCTTTGTCTTCAATATTTTTCTGCAGTTAAGATGAGCTTTCATTTATTTTCTTATATTTATATTTACTTGAATTTAGAGAGTGAATATGTAACATTTAGGGCATCTTACTTTAACTGGATTATTTCCATTGTGTCTCACAGATACATTCCAGAAACTTTACTAGGAATCTGTGGCCATTTGTCAGTTTTGTTGGAGGTAAAGCTTTCTTCCTTGTGGCTGATTTGTCCCCTGTGGTAGATTTGAGAAAGTGAGATAAATATACATATGTAGTCACTACCATATTTCGTGGCGGTCGCTTACAGTGTTTTTAGTTTGATTTTACTAATTTGAGTATCTCTCCTGTTCCTTTTTCATACTTTTTACACCTTTTATGACTTGTTTCCATGCAGATTTTGCTTCTCTTTTCTAATAAATACTCTTGTTTCACAAAGATATAGTGTCCTCTTAATATTGTATCAAGAATAAGGATGAGATAATTTCTGAAATTCTTTTTGACTGTGGTATAAATTTATTCTGATGGAGATGACTTTCTAAATTCTCCAGAGGACTGCTTCTGTGATGCAGAATTGTTTCTTAAGGCTTTAGATTATGTTTATGCTTATTTATCTTCATGGAGGGAGATTTATATAGCCCTTGAGTACGGATATAGGAATATTCTGGATTCATTTGCACAAGTGTGAAACCTATGGGAAATTTGTGTTTTCAGCCTTATATGCTGTGATAGGGTTTTTGCTTAGATTAGGTTTCCATGGATGGTTTACGTTGAAAAAGGAAACTTACTCTCTGGCCATTAAATGTGTCCATTCCTAATCAATGAACAGAATTCCTTAGTTTTGAGTCAGATTAAGTATGAATGTATTGTTTTATCTCAGAGTTTCCCTCTCCCAAACTGTTGATGTACTTCCCCATATGTATTTTAAGGAGAGTATTTAGAGGAGAGTATTTTCAGCCTATTTCCTAGAAGCATTTTCATAAGTAATTAAAGTCTTAGAACCTGTTTACTCTTTATTTTTCTTAATAGCCATTATGTATATAGATTTTAATTGTAATTCTTGGTTCATGACTACTTGTCAATTCAGGACATGCCCTTTTAAAGTTTATTTATTGAAAAATTTAATAAGCTGAATAACCAGAATCTACCACCCAATCCAGTAAGTAGCATAGCCTGTGACTTTCTTCTGTGTGTTCCCCTCTCTTTCTGTTTTTATTCCTACTAAAGTTAACCACTATGTTGAATTGTTTTTCTGTTTCCTTTTTATTTTAGTGTATGTATCCATTTTTGCTTGTTTTTGATATGAAAAAGCATAATCATACTATATGTTGATCTGAAAGGAACTTGCATTTAGTATTGGGTTGTTCAGAAGTTCGTACTTGTGTGGATCTGTAATTCATTCTTTTTCATAACCATGAAATCTTGTGTGTATTAAAAAAAAAATCCCACTGTATTTATCCAGTCTCCAGTCAGTGGACATTTGGCTTTCTCTGTCAAGTTTTAGCACTTGTGAGCAGTACTATCTTATGTTTGGGAGAGAGGGAGAGGGAGAGGGAGAGGGAGCAGGAGCTGAATTATACAGCTACGCTATGTTTTTCCACCCATAGGTTAATGGAAACTTGTCTTGTTTCTACCTTTTTTTGTATATTGTGAATAATGCTGCTGTGAACATTCATATGCAAGTATCAATTTGAGTCCCTGAGTCAATTTATTTTTACCCACATATTTACCTTTTCTGGTGGTCTTCATTCCTTTGTGTAAATTTGTAGTATCATTTTCATTCCTGGGAGTCTTTTAACAGATTTTTTATGATTCAGGCTTTTCTTGATGAATTTTTTTCAGCTTTCATATGTCTGATAAAGTCTGGGTCTCTCTGTACCCTCCTTCCTCCTTTAAAGATACTTTTGTTGAGCATAGAATTTTAGGTTGACTTTGTTAAAAATTTCAGTACATTTAAAAAAATGCCACTCTATTTTCTACTGGCTTGCCTAGTTTACAATGAGAAAGCTTTTGTCATTCCTATGTTTCTCAGTTTGTATGGTCTGTTTTCTCAGACTCTTTAAGATGTTCTTTTTATTGTTGGTGTTCTGTACATTGTTTTTGTGTTGGGGGGCCAGTGTCAGTGTGTATGCATGTTGTGGGGTGGTTTCTTTTTGGATTATGTGGGGTGTTTGTCTATATGCATACTTTTTGTGTGGGGGCCGGTTTGTGTCTGTTGTGTGGAGGTGGGTTTGTGTATGGTGGTGGCTTTGTATGTTGTGAGGGGGTTATTTTTGTGTGTGCTTTGTTTTGTGGGTCTGGTATTACAGTGTCATTGTTGGCTTTATGTTTATTAATGATATATAGGTGAGGACTTTTTATAGCAATGAAAATATTTTAATTTATCCCATTCTCTCAGTTCTGTTTTCCATGTGGGTTTTTTTTAATTCATTGCATCTTTTTATTGTTGCTTTTGAAAATCTTGTTCTACCTTTTTCTCTTCAGTGTTTTAGAATATATATATATTTATTTTCCTGGTTCTCTCTAAAATTTTAAAATGCATATTTATCTTCAGGATTAAAATTTAAAAACACTTCCCTTCTCTTATATGAAAGAATTTGGAACACTGTCTCTGCTCACTTCCTTCTCCAAGTTATACTTCTGTTGTCTAGTATTTCACATCTGATTTTTTTTAGAAATCTCACAAATTATACACACCGTTTTTCTAACAATACATTAAAAATTTTTAGCACATATTTTTAAAATTGTCTTTGTACTTACCATATTAAGATAACCTTGTATGTCAGATTGTGCTCATAGGAATATTCCTTAAGAGCAATTTCTTAATGGTAAATTCCCTTGGTTTTTATTTGTAAATTTCTTTATTTAGCTCAGTTCACTGTTCTATGTGGATATTTTCTCTGGGCCCTTTGGAGATAATATTCCACTGTCTCATACTGTTGCTGTCAAGGCCTACAAACCCATTTTGTCTTGTTTTGTCTCTCAGCCTGTGTTCTAGTTCTTCTGCTTTGTTTTTACTGTTCACTGTGATGTGGATTTCTTTTTATGCATCCTATTTGAGCTCTTTTGGTCTGAATCTGTGAATCTGTATTTTTTAGTGGTTTTAGAATATTTACAGCTTTTATCCATTCTGTCCTCTCTTTAAAGAACTACAATTTTAAACTTCTGTGAGAGATTATCCTTCAGTCATTCGTGTTTTTAGGCACAGTTTAAGATCTTTCATTCTTTTTTCCCCTTTGTTTCTTATGGGTAAGTGCTTTGAATGCATCTTTGTGTTCTCTGAATCTTTCCAGCTATGCCACATCTGCTCTGTAACTGTTCCATTTAGTGTAATAGTGGTTCCAGCCTTACCCCTAATTCTGTTTATTTCTGATAATGCAAAGTGATGTCCCTGGAGATCTTGTCTATATTTTGAGAGACCAGGGATGTCTACTCTCCAGAGTGTTGTTATGGTGCAGTAGGAGATTCAGTCAGAGCTCTTCATTTGTCATGATCCATGGAAATAACCTCTTTGCTATAATTCCCATTAGTCTTCAGACAATATTTTAATGAGTTTTGAAGGAGTAAACAATTTTGAGGGGAAGATTGTAGAGTTATAAGTACATATAAGGGTACAGATATTCATCCTGTTGGCTAGAGATTTTCTGACTTATTAGGGTGGACCGAAGAATTTGCATTTTGTAGAATTTCCAGGTGTTAGCTGATCTGGTTAAACTTTGAGAACCATTGGACTAGATGATATCTTGACTTGTAGCTCTGATTCTTCTGCGTTTGAGTAGGAGTGTTACCTGGCTTGGGGATCGTTTTGTTACCACTTAATAAAAGTGCTGTAACAATTTCCTTTGGAACCTAAGTAGTTTGTTTAAAATCTCTGCATTAATATAATGTTTTATTTTAGTGATCATTCAGGATATGTTCGACCACTGCCAGTGCCACGCAGTTTAAATAGTGATATTTCCTATTTTGGTGTTGGGGGCAAGCAGGCGGTTTTCTTTGTTGGACAATCAGCCAGAGTAAGTAAAAGATTTCTTAAAAGTGAAAACTGATCAAAATTTTGAGATTGACTGTCTGAATATGTTAGCCAGTTTAAATTTTAGGAATTTATAAAATACTCTTTTTAATATTTAACAGATGATAAGCAAACCTGCAGATTCTCAAGATGTTCATGAACTTGTACTTTCTAAAGAAGATTTTGAGAAGAAGGAGAAAAATAAGGAGGCAATTTATAGTGGATATATTAGAAACAGAAAGGTACAATACATTTTAACTCACTAATTATAAATTTATTACATTGGATGGATGATAGGACAAGAACTTTCTTTTTTTTTAGTTTCTATCTAAGATATTGTTATTGTTTTAAAAACTTGAACATATGGAATTTTTTAATTAAATTATGTAATTTTCATTCTTTTTGTTTTAATCCTGTGAATAGCAAAAGTGATCATTTGTGTGCTTTCTCAGGCAGAAGTCTTCAGAAAACAAGTTTTCTCAGAAGCTAACTAAATTTCCTGGAAATTGCTCATAAAATTATAAACTTCTTTCCTTGTGCTGAGTTCAAGTTTTTAAATCTTTGTTGTATTATTATCACAGAAGTAGAGTAGAAAACGGTGATAGTGTAATGAACTTTTAGGAAATCAAGGCACTAGAGAAATAAGTAAACAAGGAATTAATTTCTGTTATAAGTTTGCATTCATATTCTCATTTTAATAAGCAGGATGTTAACAAAGTTGAATCTTGGTAGTGAACACATGGTTTTTGTTGTATTCATTCAACTTTTCTCCATTTGAAACATTTTAGAATCTTTTGAAAAGTAACTTTAAGATTTAAAAAAAGTGTTTTCTGATTCTAAAATTGTAAAAAAAAAATTTTTAGGAAAGTATAAAGAAAATAATAGAGTCTCAAATGCCAAAAAAAGTATTCATGATATATTTTATTGAATTTTCTTCTAGTCTTACTTTACTATATATTTGCAGTTTGAGTTCTCATTTATTAACATTTTGAGTATTTGTTCATTTTTGAAGTATTTTGGTACACAACACACTTCTAATAGCTTCACAGTATCTTTAGTGGAATGTACTGTAATTTAGGTATTCTGTTAAACATTAACTTATTTGAGGGATTTCATTATAATTATGATACTGCCATGAGTATCTTTGCATAATATTTTGCCTGCATTATAGTTTTTTCTTAGTATAGATTGTTATAATTTTAATAGCCATTATAAGGAATTTGAACTTACAAATTAGGGTATGTATTTCAAAATTGATTTTATGAAACACTGAACACAAGTCAAATACACTCCCAATAAAGGTGTATGGGAGTGCCCATCAGATACTCCCCTTAATTTTCAAAAGAATAAAGAGGGGAGGGAAGAATGATAGCAAAATGTTAGCAATTTGATAGGTGAAAATAATACTTTCTCTTTCATTACTAGTGGGCTGAATTTTTTTTTCATATTTATTTACTCCATTTATTTTCTTTATAACTGAACATTCTCCTTCGCCCAAGAATTTTTTTCATTTTCCTCATCTCATCTTTTCCTCTCTAAATTTACTGCATTTATTTAACATTTTACATATCTTAATATATCGTTTATGTAATAGTATTCCATCTTTTCTAAATTACCTTAAAATCACAAAGCCCTGTAAAGTGTATCAATGGAAATATTATTTGCCACATTAAAGCTGGTGAAAAATAGAAATAGAGAATTTAAGTGATTTTCAGAACTGTATACATGTGATAAAGCTTGGATAGTGCTGAGGTCTCTTTGGTCATCATTTCTGCCAGCTTTCCCTGCGTTTTGTGCTGAGTTCATCCCAACAAACATTTCATGGGTACTAATAACTAATAGGTCCTTTTCTTTTTCTGACCATTTCTTTACAGGCTACTTTTTGGGGGCTTCTCTATTCCTCACCTGTTATCTTTTATTACAATGTGTGTGGAGTTGGTGGTTCTTGATCTTTGGGGCAAAGTATATATATGCCACTTAATATCAACAGTTCTCGGATCTTTATTTCTTGTCAAGACTTTCTTCTTAAGTTTGAGACACTGAATCAAACTGGACTCCTTAAAGGGAAAAAGCCATTCTACATACTTTAAACAGAAAAGGATTAAATAAAGGGAATTAGATGTTTAGATGATTACTGGAAGGGCTGAAGGGATGAACTCTAGGCTGAGCCTAGTAGTATGATGTCAGGATACTTCAAACTGACCTTTGAGGATGCTACACCATGTGCTATAATCATGGAGGATTATGATTCCTGGAGGACCACCACTGGATCTGGAATTCAGAAACATATTACCTTATCTGTGATCCAGGAGTTGGAAAGGTCTTGCTGCCACAGTTGCTCCAACACTGGGGCACAGAATATCTGGGCATTACCAGAGCTGTATCAGTGCTGACACTTAAGCTGGAATGTGGATACTGATCTTTTTAGTACCTTGCGTGGTAACAGAAAACCTTCAAGAAACCTCAGATGATGACCTCGGCCTTGTTTCCTTTCTAAATCTTTGGCTAGTACATCAAATTGGTGAAACCTATCTTACATCCACAACTGAAAATTTAAGAGTCTGAGAACTTTGGCTTCCTGGCCTCTGCAGCCTAGCAGGGACAGCAGAAGGTGGTACAGATGAGCAGCTTAAATACCAGCTGATCCTATCTAGTACGCTCATTTCTAGTTTCAGTTAGCTGCCCTTCTCCAGGGGCTCCATAAGTAACTACATCTGAAATCAGTGTTTCTTATTTTAAGTCTTTCTTATTTTCTTCCCCTTTCCTCCAACAATTAACAGTATAATAATAATTGTAATCCTTGTTGATCATTCACATTTAATTCTTTTAAAATAGTTTCTTTCATTTACCCTTTCTTCCACTCATTTCTGCTGCTTGATTTCAGCCTTTCTAGCCTCATCCTTCACCATATGTTTATCATAAATTCTAAACTACCTTGTTTCCCTTGTACTCTCATATCTTTCATGTTCTCATTGGTCTGGAATGTTCTTATTAAGTCATCTGCTGGGTGAGTGTCACTTTTTTTTTTTTTTTATAGTTCTTGGTTCATGTCTTTCTAATGGCACATTGTTTTGTAATCATTTGTTTCTCATCTATCAGATGGAATTTGTAGGGAGAAGTGATGCTGTCTTACTTATCTTGAACTCTGTTTTCCTTATGCCCAGGTTGAGTTATTGGACTTAGAAGGTGCTAGGTAAATATTTGGATAATGAAGCTGAATCATTAATAAACCCAAGTGACTTTACTACCTCTCGAAGTGTATAAAATGTTACATATGTACTGTAGCTAAAATATTAGTAATTTAGTATTTAGGGATGTACTGAAATGGTGTTGGAGGGTTTTCTTTTATTTTTATGAAGAAAGTAATAATTCATGCTTATTTTAAATAGTTTCCTAGACATAATAGTTCATTGTATATCTTTATCCTTACAATTTTTTGTGGATACAACATACACAGTGTGTGTATACACACACATACACACACACACATGCAGTTTTTATAGACTCATAGTAAAAACTAAGAAGTTTGTAATTCTTATCCTCATACACTCCCCCCCATGCCCCCCTCCCCACTTCCTTTCTGCAAACCAAAGATATTCTCTGACAGTGCACTGGGGCCCAGGATGATTTTACTCCCTTTTAATAAACATAGTGCCTTTGGGCTAAGCCAGCTGGGTTCAGGCAGCATCCTAGTTTTCTTGAACATGGAGGGCTGGGCATTGGTCCTGACCAAGTTAAGTGGTAGGTATCCCAAGCAGGGACTCATTCCACCTTCGGGTAAGTGTTCTTAATTTGAGGGACACTTTTAAACTCAGTATTTATTTTTCTCTATCTTTTCCGTTGTGATTCTAAAATTGGTTTAGCATTATGGTATAGGATTCTCCTTTATATATTCCAGTTTAGCAGTTAATGTAAGTTTCTGTGTCCTCACAGCATTGTCACACACTCAGCTGATTTGTATTGGGCCATTTTCCTCCAAAATACTAAATTATCCAAGTGAATCACATTAAAGGTTGGTGTAAATGTTATTTGTTAGTTACGGTTGAGATGTCTGTAATCTTTTGTATTTATGTTCACTTTGTAGCCATCTGATTCTGTTCACATTACAAATGATGATGAAAGATTTCTACATCATCTAATCTCAGAGGAGAAGGAAAAAGATAGCTTTACTGCTGTGGTTATCACAGGGGTACAACCAGAACACATACTGTACTTGAAAAATTATTTCCTTCTTTGGACAAGACAGTTAGCGTAAGTATTTATATTTGATTCACAGCATATTTCTACTTATCTTTTTTAAGATAGAAAATATTACAGATACATTGAAGCCTCTTGGCTGTCTGCTCCTATCCCATTTCCTTCCCTCAGTACAAGAACCATTACTCAAATGTTAGTATTAAAATGGTCCTCTATTCTGTACATATTTACTGTAATGTATTAGTCATTACATGAAGCCAAGGCTTTTTGACAACTGTGGTAAAATAAACTTTAGAACTCATCAAATTCATCTCCCCTTTTCTGCGTTGCTTTTGCTGTATGGCGCCTATCATAATCTTCCATACCACATATTTTACGTAGTTTTGTCTGCCTTCCCCTCTTGGATTGTCATTTTTTTATGCATTGCTATATCCCCAGTGTTTCCTATAGATGCTCAATAAAGTTTATCAAATGAATGTATTGAGTCTATTAAAATTTTTAAAAAATGCATATGTGCCTGTATGACATGAGTAATACTGAAAATAAATCTAGGTGTATCTTTTCCAGGAAAACTTCTAGTGGGTATATTCCATTAGATCAAATCAGAGGTATATTTATTTAATGGCTGTAAGTTTTTTCCTCTTTAGACCATTGACTGGAATGTCTTCATGATTTGTATTAGCCTGAATTAATTAGTCTTGCAACAATGGATATACTTGCACAGAATCCATATTTTTAATAAAGTATCTTTTCACATTTATTCAAAGGGTTGTACTTATTTTGAGGTTTTTATTCATAAATATATACTGAGTTAAATTTTTTTATGGGGAAATAAATTTGATTTTAGGAATACCTTTGTCTTGAATATTGATGTTTATTGGCCCTGTATCCCAAGAGTTTTAATAAGACTTTGGAATCTTTCTTCTCTAAGAACATATTTTATTAGCTCTTTTATTATTTCTCTTAACCGAAGGAACTCAGTGTACATAAAAATATAGTTAGAACTTACTTTTGCTCTAAAAAGAAATAACATATAACCTTAACCATTATTTGAAACAAATACTTGCTAAGCTATTTATAGCACTCTTTCATAATGTATGGTTGTAAACTTACTGTTGATTATAATGTTAACTCTTTTGAGATGTCTGAAGAAAGATATCAAGATTTTCAGTGACTTCCTTTTTATCTTAGTGTTTTAAACTAGGATGATCAAAGTAATTTAAAAATTAAAATGTGTATGAAGAAATATTGTAAATTCCTACATGAGGAATAACTGCAGATATGATATGGAGAGATGTGGATAATTTCCCAAAATATAGTATTTTAAAACATTTTCTTAAAAAGTAAAGTAGCAAAGGTTTCTGAAGTGGTGGTTTTTGATGGGATAATGTTGAACTTATTAGTCTGGTTTTAGGAGTGCGGGGATTAGATTGCTTCAGTGCTGTAGGAAAAGAAAGATGAGAGTTATAGAATGATACTTTCACATTGGGGACATAAGTTAAAGATACCCAGTCCTGTATATTCCCTGATACTTGAGTCCTTCCAAAACATCACTGAAAAGTAGAATCATACTCTTACCTTCTAGTTTCAGTTTTACTTGATAAACTGTACTTAAAGTATGTGAGCTTTGAAGTTAGAAAGACTTGAACTCCCTGCCACCCCCCTTGCAAACTCTAATTCTGTGACCTTAGGTAAATTATATAAATTTCTTGCATTCTGATTTCTGTATCTATAAAATGAAGGGTAGTAATACCTAAATCTTAGGACTGTTTTTACCATTAAATGGTTTACTGTGTTTAAAAATACTTAATATATTTTGGTACCTAGTAGGTTGTGCCAAATAGTAGCTACAAAATTTTTTTGGGTAGATGATTAGATGAAATTTTAAATTAGATGTAATTTTATGTGAATTAAAACTATGAAGTTATTCTTCTGTATTTTAGGCATATTTATCATTACTATATTCATGGCCCAAAAGGAAATGAAAAACGTACATCAAAAGAAGTTGGACCTTTTAACAACATTGATATTGAAGTAAGATAAAATTCCTTCTTAAAATACGGTGAATTATTATCTGTTCTATTTCCAAGTGACTGTGGATAAGAAAAATCAGTCAGTAGATAGCCCGTTTACTCCTCTGTTCTTGTCTTTTACCAAACCACTTTGTTAATTTGATATCCAAGTAAAGAGATCATTCCTAGATGTGTTTTTTTTTTTTTTGAACCTTTGTTTAATACAGTATTTGGTTTCTCTTTTCTGCATCTTCTATAGAGATGGGCTGTTGCTGAATATCTTGTCTCTAAACAGGGAGGAAAGGGGACATAAACAGTTTTCCTTTTGTGCATAGAAGTCTTCTGGTGAAGTAAGACTTAAGATAACAGAACACTTAAGTGTTGAGTTCTCAGTATCCTTGCCCCACACGTCAGGAAGAATTTCATGTACATCTTTCCTCCTGTAGCAGAAAACCTTGAATTAAATGTCCTCACCACTTATATGTCCTTCGGCTCTGCTTTGCTGTTTCTTTGCCTACTTTCTATTTTTCAGTAGTGTGTTTCTTACTGAAATGCTATTTAGAGCTGTTTAGCCCAAATACAAATATATATATTTTATTAAGGTAGATGATTACTTGTACAAATAAAAGTAGTTTTTGCCTGTTCTGTTGTTGGATCACAGCTGAGAATAAAAATAAAGTCACTATAGAATTTAATTGTTTTTGTTTTATTTTTATTTTAGATTTCTATGTTTGAAAAAGGGAAGACACCTAAGATTGTCAACCTAAGGGAAATACAAGATGACATGCAGACGTTGTATATAAATACAGCAGCTGATAGTTTTGAGTTCAAGGCTCATGTTGAAGGAGATGGTGTAGTGGAAGGGATCATTCGATATCACCCTTTCTTATATGATAGAGAAACATACCCCGATGATCCATGCTTTCCAAGTATGTTAATCTGTTATCTTAGCTACAGAATGTGAAGTTGTGATTTAGGATAGTGATTGTTTTCTTAATAATTATTATTAGTTGGGCTGTTAAGGTTAGATAAATTTCAAAACTTTTTTCCTTATGCAAAGCTTCTTAAATTGTTAAGGTATTTGTAATTTTTATGATTCTTAAATTTGGTGTATATTCACTTCCAGGTGAATAAGGCACTGGCTTTCAGAAACATTATATATTCTTTTATCATAGATCTCTTACTGAACTTTTAGCCACGTAGTGCATAGTAATCCTTTATAAATTCCCCATATTTTCTTTCTGTTATCTTTGTGGGTATTTATAAAGAAGTTTTAAATTTTATGTAGTCATACCAGTTTTTTCTTTATGCCTTCTGATTTTGTCTAGCTGTAGAAAGGCTTCTTATACCCCAAGATTATAAAAAGATCTGTTGTTTTTTCCGTAATTATTTGATGTTTAGATTTTTAATACATCTGTAATCTCCTTTTGTGTGTGTAGGATGAGATCAGGCTTTAACTTAGTATTTTCCGCACGGGCTTTCAGTTTCCTAGAACCGATTATTGAATGTGAAGATTTTTGTAATAGTTTGAAATACCACTTTCATAATAATACAAAGTTCCCATAAGTACTTAGATCTGGATTGTTCTCTATAAGGTATTGATCTACTTTGTGTTTTCATTCATGAGTAATGATACTCTCTTGTCCTTTATACTGTATATTGATATCTGTAGGGCAAGATACTCATCATTGTTCTTTTTTGAGAAAATTCTTAATTCTTAGTCTTTCGATCTTTTGAATAAACTTTGGAATCACTTTGTATCTTACTTTGACTTGAAAAATAAATTCTCCTGGGATTACTGAGATTGAATTAAATTCACAAATAAACAATATTAAATTTTCTCATTCAGAATAATTCCTTAGTGTATCCTTAGTGCTGTGGAACCAGATTTCCTGTTTTGAATTCTATCTTTGCCACTTTCTGTTGTATAAACTTTGGCTGACTACTGCCTACCTCCATTTCCTTATCAGTGAAATAGTTCATGCCTTGAAGTGCTGTGAGGGTTGAATAAGAAACTGCTTCAAGTCCTTAGAATAGTGCCCAACATTGTCTAGTGAGTTCTCAATGCATGTTATTACTCAGTGACTCTGCCTCTCATGAAGTCTCTGGCCTGTTTTTAATTTGCGATTTGTAATTTCTGTGTGCTTATAGGCGAAAAGATAAAGTTCTTCAAATGATGTCTTAAAATAAGAGCCAGTAAGTTGAATAATGATGAGAGAGATTCTCTAGGAGCTTTTTGTTTTGATTGAAGGGGACTTTTACTTAGGGACTTCTTGTGAGGACTTCTTTGGGTTTTTTCAGGGGGAGAAGGCTTTATTGAGGGGTTGGGGAAGAATGACTTAATGCCAGAATATCTGGGGTATTACTATATCAGTATCAGAATGTTTGAATTTAATTTATCTGAATATATGAAAATGTATTATTGACAAACATAAAAATGTTGTGGACAGCTGTGCTTTATAGTAGGTTATAATTCTAGCTGTATCATATAAAGTAAACTTAAATTCAGTATTAATTTGTCCAAAGTAGGCAATTTGCTGCTGCTAGACATCATAGCTTTCCCAGATGATTTTTTCTGTAAATATACTGGTTCTGACAGAATTGTGCAACTTGTGTTTAGGTACAGGATTCAAGCTCCTGTATTTATAAATAGGTTTTAAAGATTGAAGGCTCGGTAGCTAGTATAGTACTCCTAGCACAGAATGATTAGTATGTAAGTTACTATTGACATTTCAATGAGAAACACTACTGGTGATGTGGAATCACTTTGAAAATCTGCCTTTCTGAGGGCAAACTAAGAATAAAGCTACTTTTAGGTTTTATAGACTGCAGTGTTAAAGATCATAAGAGTTTTTGTTACCATTTCTCTGAAACACTTTAACATTTCACTTATAGTGCTTGATTTCTCAGTGGTAAAAATTGCATATACTTTATAGCAGTGAACATTTTGTTCCACTTCTTCCTTTCTTCTAGAATTAAAAGATGAAGACGATGATGATGATTGTTTCATACTTGAGAAGGCAGCAAGAGGGAAAAGGCCTATTTTTGAATGTTTTTGGAACGGACGACTAATACCATATACATCTGTTGAAGAGTAAGTTCTGATTTTTGCTGAAATTATATTGTTTTATGATCTACTTTTTTTGCTAACTAATATTTTGTTCTGTTCAAGCTTTGACTGGTGTACTCCTCCTAAGAAGAGAGGACTTGCACCAATTGAATGCTACAATAGGATATCTGGTGCATTATTCACCAATGACAAATTCCAAGTCAGCACAAATAAACTGACCTTTATGGATCTTGAGCTAAAATTGAAAGATAAGAACACTCTTTTTACAAGGATTTTGAATGGACAGGTATGGTTTTAAATATCGTTTTGAATATTTGCGCATATTCTATTGTAAGTACAACAAAAGTCACTACTGTAAGTTTTTAACCAACAATTTGCATACTTTTCATTTTATTTAATCAAAAGAATATAAATTTTAATTTGTGAGCTTTTGTTCACTCAGAAATTTCAAACTGAGTAAATCTTGTATGGATAAAATGTACAGGTCTTTATCAGATCTTAATATCTAGACTTTGACATAGTGAATAGAAGCTACAGAAGCATGTCCATTTGATAAGAGCATAAAAAAACCATTTTATCTAATTCAGGGGTTATGTTTGTATATTAATAACCTAAATATGTATTTTAATCTAATCATGAAGGTGAAAGAGAGATAGAACTGTGAAATACTTTGGGCTAAAAGGGACTTTGGGATTGATTGATATTAAAATATGCACATTAATCAATAGAAAACGAATGATAAATTTTTTTAAAAAGCAGAATAGAACTAGTGTATTTTTATTCTGCCTAAACAGCTGAGGAACTTTTACTTGATACTAATCTTCAGTAGTTTACTGTTACGTTGCCAAGAGATGGGTGCATTTGTTCTAAACTTAAAATTGCTGGGGCAGACTATCCCATTCCTAGTTAATAATTTTAATATTCTTATCAAGTTGACAAAAGTGACAACAGTTAATTTGCTGATTTAGGGAAGGAGTTGGTGTCTGGGAACAGAGTTGAGGGAAGATTTCCTTGAAAATGTATGCCATTTTGGAGTGTTTACTATGTACATGTATTTCTTATTCAAATAACTTTAAAATCAAAATTTTAATGATGAAGATACTGGTTTTCTTAACTGCAAGCTGCAAAAACTTAAGCTGAAATCATTTTTTTAACTTAATACATTTTAAAGTTTAGTCAGTTTACAATGTTGTGTTAATTTCTGGTGTACAGCACAATACTTCAGACAATAGGAGCATACATTCATTCTCATTTTCTTCTTCAACATAGGTTACTACAAGATATTGAATATGGTTCCCTGTGCTATACAGTATAAACTTGTTGTTTATGAAATCATTTTTAATTTTGCCCCATTTTCATTTGGAAATGTATATTGTAGGGTAAGGTATGTAGGGAGACTGAACTTCTGTAATTTTATGCGTTGTTTTCTGTTTAAGCATGTGCTGTGGAGATTGTCTTCCTTATTCATTCTCCTGAAGACTAGCATTAAACACATTTATAGTAGCTTATGATGGAATGTAAATCTCTATACTATCTCCCAGCAGGATGTGAAGAATGATAAGCAATAAAACATTTTCTTCTTATGTATTATTAGAAAACAATTTTTGTTTTATGACTTTTTTGAATAAATATATATATATATAAAAATACATAATTAAAAGGAAAAATGTGTTTTGCAAAGCAGTGTTTCTTAAGCTTTTTTTTCACTATCACCCTGTAAAAGAGCCTTTTTAAACTTTCCACCTTCCCCACTTGCTCCCACTACATTTTAATACCATAGATATACCATATATATACCATATATATGTTTAAGTACATATGTATGTATATCTGTGCGTGATACATAAAAAGATATTTTCATTGCCCTGTTGAGAATGTGCGTGGTTCACAGTAAGAGGGCTTCAAACTACCCCTTTCCCATGACCAGCTAGTTTTCCTCCTAGGCAGCCAGTGTTGGTAATTTTTTGGTGTATCCTAGGATTTAAAACAGGGAAGGAAGTCTTTGTTGGTATTAACCATTGAGACCTTGGGTCCAAGGATGGTACAGAGATTTTCTTTCTTTAGTAATGCATTTGTTAAAAATCTAAATTTGTATGGGAGAAGGATCCAGCAAAATAGTTTAGTGTTTTTATTAGCTTTTCTGGGGTGGATGGGTATGTGGAAGGACGAATGGAATGAATGAGAAGTGTCTGTTGTATTTGTTTATTAGTAGCTGTATTTCATAGAACACTTTAAAATTTTACAGGAGCAACGAATGAAAATTGACAGAGAATTTGCTTTATGGCTGAAGGACTGTCATGAAAAGTATGACAAACAAATAAAATTTACACTTTTTAAAGGAATAATTACACGTCCTGATCTTCCTTCAAAAAAACAGGGCCCCTGGGCAACTTACTCAGCAATAGAATGGGATGGGAAAATATACAAAGCAGGACAACTGGTAAGTTTAACTTATTTTTAGATTCGATTTTTAGTAGAATTTGAAACTAAATTAGATATATTAGAATTTATCAACAGCTAAAGATGATATGTGTATTCTTGGTTCCTCCAGAGCCAGAAAAAAATGAAAAGACCAACTGATTTAATTACATAATTTAACAGGACTTTTTTTTTTAAACTTGATTTTTACCAAGTCTCAGTTAGAAAGACTTTTATTGTTTCTTGCACTAAACTTTATTCAGATGGAGAATTTCTTTTTTTTTTTAAATGTGATATGAAGAAAAGATTTTTCATCTAATTTTTACTGAATACCTGCTGCTTGTGGAGCATGCAGAATCTGGGAGATATATTTTGTCCTTCAGGCTGTTCGAGCCTGAAAACTGGGATAATCTAAGCAAAGTAATAATAGGTAAGAAGGGAGTAATTGCTGTGAAAATAGAGAATGAGTAGTACTTCCATAGTTCAGAAGGAGAGAGTTTTCTGACTTTGGTTAGCCTGGAAGAAGAGCGGAAATCATACAATTCTTTAGGTATGAAGTAGCATTTGTATGGACCTTGAAAGAGGTAGTGGCTCAGCTTTACAGAGGTACTTATGAAGATAATAAATCCATAAATGTGACACTCATCATTATATATTGAAAGCCTTAGAAATGGATCACCTCAAAAAAGTAGTGTGTGTAGCTAGAGCTACTTTTCCAACATTTAGAAGTTAGCAGAATGAAAAAGAAAAGCAGGCAAAGGAGAATGAAAGGGATAATATGGTGAGAGAGAAGGAAACCAAGAGAATAAGGTATCTGTGAAGTCAAGTGAAGAGTTAGAAGGAGGGAGTGATCAGTTTTGTCAAATTCTGTGTGGTGGTCAAGTAAATGCTTTCTCAGAGAAGATAATCTGAGCACAAAGACAGGTAATGGGGAAACAACCAGCAGCAGAGTTGGCTTGCCACAACCTTTTCTTGTGTGTGAAGAGAAATAGTTTAGAAAGGAAATGAGGCTGGAAGGTGGGCTTGATGTAAACTCTTGTAGTCCTTGTTTGGAATTTTTTAATTAGACTAATGGAAATCACTCTTAGATTTTTCAAGCCAGGTAAGGAAAAGAAATACATTACAGAAAGTTTTGAGCTAATTTATTTGAAAGAAATGATAACTTTATAAGTCACTATTCACAGTCTACAAGCAAGATCTTATGGGGGAAAATGTTTTGAGATACTTACATTCATAGTAATTGACTTTGAAGGTGTTACGGACCTTTTAGACACGTGCATAGCTATGTCATTTTTGTATGAAGAAGCTGGTGTGTCTTTATCAATGTATGTTACAGATAAGTGGAGAACTTCACAAATATAACTATTAGAATATTAAAATGCATTTTTTTGTTAAATTTTTCTAATGATGCTGAGTTTTTTCTGGTATAAAATAGTTTTGTTAAATAATTGCTAATATTAAATCTATTTTTCTAAATAAATATTAATACTAAAGTCTTTCTTTAAAACCAAATATTAGGTCAAGACAATCAAGACACTTCCTCTCTTTTATGGAAGTATTGTAAAATTTTTCCTTTATGGTGATCATGATGGAGAAGTATATGCTACAGGAGGAGAGGTTCAAATTGCAATGGTAAGGCCCTGAGTACTGAAAAATATGTATTGAAAGTCTCCTGGTACTACTCGTTTTCTTTTGCTTAATTGTTAAAATAAAGATACAGTATTCTATTTTGCCTTATATTTGGCTTTTTCAAAATTAGATAAAGTAGTGGTAGCATGAATTTTTATGCTTCATATTTGGTGTTTTTAACAATCTGTAGAACTTAACATCTGTGTGCCCAATGTTTAACAAATGTTACATATATTATTGCTAGTTATCACAGTAATTTTGTAAAGTGCACATTTCATCCAAGGCCCACAAACATAAACATTGGAGCTAGAATTCTGTCTTGAGAATGGATAACTTCAAAACTAGAGTGGGTTTTATCCCTGTACAATGCTCTTATTAAAATTACAGTTGTATTTAATTAAGCATAAGGATGTTTACTTGAAAAATGGAAATAAACACTGTGGTATTATGTAATAATAATAGCTATATGATTTATATACATAATTAGGATAAAAATTTGTTTCTTTGGAAGGAATGAATGTTCTCGTTGCAGCTAAATTTAAATATATGTATTTTTAATATTGGTATAAATAAATTTATTTATTCAGGAACCTCAAGCACTGTATGATGAAGTAAGAACTGTGCCAATTGCAAAGCTGGATAGGACAGTAGCTGAGAAAGCTGTGAAAAAATATGTAGAAGATGAAATGGCAAGGTAATTTATATTTCAAAATGCATGGTAAAAAACAAACAAACAAGAAAAATCAAAAGGAATTGAGCTTTTAGCTGTTCTTGAGTGTACTGTCATACTCTTCTAAGTGGGCACTTACAGTCTCAGCTGTCTGTATGGTGACAGACTTCTTGCTGTTAAAAAAAAAAACCTGAGAGCTCTAATTATAAAAACAGAATCCTGTTATTTGTTTTATAGAAAAATGAGGAAATCTTACATCTCTAAAGTATCACTGTTACAGGCACTATAATTAAGTTTATTAAAGAATGAAAAACTTTGGCCTGCAACTAGAAGAGAATGGTAGTAACTGCTGAGAGGCAAAGATTAGTACAGAAGAAGTAAAAGGAAGTTGAAAAAACTGTTTGTGGTTCTTGTATAGCTAATGATAGTTACTTTGATTTTTACTGAATCTCATTCATTCTTTTATTGGTAGAGTTTATCCTATCTCCCAAAAGTAGCTGGTAAATGAATAAAAAAATCACAAGAAATGGACAATTCCTGGCTCTTAACAGCAAGAGATTTTGTTTTTTGTCTTCATAGCCACAGAACTGGTTGAGGAGAAAATGTTTAGATTTATTAATCATATAGAATTTCAGATTTAACCTTTCAAAATAAATTAGAAATAAATATTAAAGTTTATAGTAACTTTTATTTTGAAATATAAGACCATAATTAAGACAGTTCATGAAACATTAATATGCTGGTTTCATAATAGGCTCCCTGATAGATTGTCAGTAACTTGGCCTGAAGGAGATGAATTATTGCCAAATGAGATTAGGCCTGCTGGAACCCCCATTGGTATGTTTTTTGTTTTTTGTTTTGTGTGTGTGTTTGTGTGTGTGCGTGTGTTTTATTACTGAGAAAATGCTTGTGTCTTAACATTTCATGGTAAAAACACTCTGGAAAAAAAAATCTGTAAAACACTCTGTATGAAGACCTAGCAGATTAGTCAGATTCTTTGGGTATAACTAAGACATTCTTATTTTAAATTTTGGACTGATAGGTGCATTGAGAATTGAAATACTGAATAAAAAAGGAGAAGCAATGCAAAAACTTCCAGGAACAAGTCATGGAGGGTCAAAGAAACTCCTGGTTGAGCTCAAAGTTATATTACACTGTGAGTATACAAACTAATTTGGATCTTTAATATTGTTCTTAAAGGTATAATACATATTTTAACATCTTCGTATAATTATTGATGACCAAGCAATCTGATAGTGGGCTTGATTAAAGTTAGGAGTTTCAGGTGTGTTATGAATAATTCATTTTTTAAAAAATCAATAGTTCTCTGAGGGTTTTTGTTTTTTTTTAACACTTTATTCTGAATTTTCCCACATAGGTAACTGGTATAAAATAAAGATATGGTTTATATACATATAGGAATTTGTACTGAATAGGCATTTAGATTGGTGGATAATCCTTAAGATTCCCTTCTAAATAAAAGTGCTGTGGTTCTCAATCTATGGGTAGAAGTACTTGTTTCAGATGAGATGCCTGGCCCACTGTTAGGTAAAGGGAAAGAACTGCTGTTATTACTCATTTTGCATTTTCCTAATTTGAATCATTTTGTTTGTTGACTTTCTTGTCTATTGTTTTTTTTTGTCTTGACTGCCTGAAAGTATTTTCAATAATCCGTTCTTTCACTGTATACTTGGATTTCTAATTTATGGATTTTAAAGACACGGTGTTTTATTCAATATGTATTAATTTCCAACATTTAAAAACTAGTCAGTGATAGTGTATACTTTCATTGTATAAATGTTTTATTAGACCTCAGCAGCATTGAACAGTTTGGCTAACTCACTTTTTGTCCATCTCCAGAACTTTTTTTATTATTCCAACCTGAAACTCTGTAGTTATAAATTCCAGTTACTCCCTCCCCTCATCCTATGGAAATCACTTTTCTTTCTTTTTTTTTTTTGGCGGGGGGACGTAATTTTATTTTTTTATTTATTTAATATAACATATATAAAAATATATTTTATTTATATATTATAATATACAATATAATGTATTATAATATATCAATATATTATATTATATATTATTTATATATATATATATAAAGGAGGTCTGCTGATTTTGAACCCAGGACCTCGTGCATGCTAAGCACATGCTCTACCGTTGAGATATACCCTCCCACCTCACTTTTCTACTTTGTCTCTGTGAATTTTACTATTTTAGATATCTCATATAAATAGAATCATGTAATATTTGTTCTTTGTGTCTAGCTTATTTCACTTAGCATATCTTCAAATTCCATATGTGTTATTGGCATGTGTCAGAATTTCCTTACTTTTTAAAGCTAAATATTCTGTTACATGTCTATTTTTTGTTTACCTATTCATCCTTTAATGGACACTTAGGTTCATTCCACACTTTAGCTTTTAAAAATGATGATAGTATGAACTTTGGTGTACAGATATCTTTTCAAGTCCCTGATTTCAATTCTTTTGGGTATATACTCAAGTGTGGAATTGCTAGATCATATACTAATTCTGTATTATTTTTCACAGTGGCAGCACCGTTTTACATTCCCATCAGCAGTACACAAGGGTTCTAATATCTTCACATCCTTCCCAACATATGTTATTTTCTGTTTTTTTTTTTTAATTTTTTTTTTTTATAAAACTCATCCTAATTGTGGTATGTCACTTACTGTGGTTTTGATTTGCATTACCTGTTATCAGTGAAATTGAGCATCTCTGCATGTGCTTATTGGCCATCTTTGGAGAAATGTCCATTCAAATCCTTCGTTCATTTTGAAATTAGATGGGTTTTTTTGTTGTTAAGTTGTAGAAGTTATGCATTTTGGGTAATAATCCATCTTCAGATACATGATTTTCATATATTTTCTTCCAGTCTGGGTTGCTTTGTGGGTTTCCTTTCCCCCCAGTGATGGTGTCGTTTTATGCAGAAAAGTTTTTAGTTTTGATCTAGTCCAGTTTATTTTTCCTTCTGTTGCCTATGCTTTTGATGTCAAATACAAGAAGTCATTGCCAAATCCAGCATCATAAAGCTTTTCTTGAATGTTTTAGAGTTTTACAGTTTTAGTTCTTACATTTAGTTCTTTGATCTGTTTTGAGTTAACTTTTATATAGGTTAACTTCTTTTGTATATTAACTTTTGCATGTGGATATCTGGTTTTCCCAGCACCATTATGTCAAATAGACTGTCTTTTCCCCCATTGCCTGGTCTAGTAACGTCGTCAAAAGTCATTTGACCATATATATGTGCAATGATTTCTTCTTGGCTCTTTATCCATTGGTCTGTATGCCTGTCCTTAAACACTAATACCACAGTATTCAAATTACTGTAGCTTTGTAGTAAAATTTAAAATCGGGAAGTGTGAGTCCTCCATCTTTGTTTTTCTTTTTCAAGATCATTTTTGCTGTTTGTGTCCCTTGAGATTTCATATGAATTTACAATGGATTTTATATTTCTGCAAAAAATGGCATTTTGATAGGTATTACATTGAATCTGTAGACCAGTTGGGTTATTAGTGTCATCTTAATAGTCTGTGAACATGATTTTGAATTGTGCACGTTTTCTGAATTTGTTTATTAGCTCTAAAATTTTTGTGTGGAATCTTTAATTTTTCTACATCTATGAACAGAGATAGTTCCTTCCTTTTGAAAATGGATTCCTTTCCTTCCTTCCTTCTCTTTTCTCTCTTCTCCCTCTCTCTCTTTTTGTTTTTGCCTGGGACTTCCAGTGCTATATTGAATAAGAGTGCTGAAAGTGGCATCCTTGTCTTGTTCCTGATCTTAGAGGTAAAGTGTTCAGTCTTTCATCATTAAGTTTGGTAGCTGTGGGCTTTTCATGGCCCTGCAAGACTCCACACATGATCTAGTGCTGTCTGCCTTTTAGTGTCATCTCATACCATATTTATTCTCATTCACCATATTCCTGATTATAATTGCATTTTATTTTGTTCATATACAAGCCCAATTTTGCTACCTCTGGACCTTTGCATATTTCCTGTGCTTAAAACTTTCAAATCGTTTGAAAGTTGAGAAGCTCTTTATTTCTCAGGTTTTACGTTGTCGCTTTTATTAGAGAGTCTTCTTATAATAATGAGATTTTCTTAAAATTTTTCCAGTTTCATATTTATTTCCTTAAATTTATTTGTATAACTCGAAATTTTATTTCTTAAATGTGTCTTTGCTCTCTAGAATGGATGGCAAAGTGTTTGTAAAGGATCTGGTAGTAAATATTTAGGCTTTGAGGGCCATAAGTTCTTTGTCACAACGACCTAACTGCCATTCTAGAATGAAACCAGCCATGAACAGTAAGGTAGTTTACAGACCCCTTGCTCTATAGGATAGAAACTCTGTGAAGACAGGATATTTATATTCTTCACTGTTTTCTAGTGCCTAGTATATAGGAGATAATTATTAAGTATTTGTTGAATAAATACATAAAAATTAAAAAGTTGCTTGATCTTTTCTAGAGAACTTCTGTTGGTCATTTACTGTTTGATTTCCATTATAGATTTATAATTGCAACATAGTTTAATTACATTTTTTTCTGTTACAAATGAAACAGGTAAAACCAGAGTTATGTAATGGGTCTTGATATGTGTAGGTTAACCTAATTCAACAGTTATGGAATATTTGGTTGCACTTGCTGTCATGTGTCCTTTTTTGTGGTTCAGTCTCAAGTGCATGCATCTTTAAAAACGTATATTTTCAGTTATCACAGTAATTCTTTGGTATCATCTAATACCCAATCCAATTTAAATTTCCCTGATTTTCTAAAATCTTTTACAGTTGTTTTTTGGTGATAAGGTACATATATTATATATATGTATATGTATATAATATATATATATTTCTTCTCTGGAAGAAAAGGCACTGAAGTGTAGCCCCTTTTCCCTTTTTTTCTGTGACAGTAATTTGCCGACATAACCCATTCACTTGTAGAGTATTTCACATACTTGTTTGTTTCTTTGGAATATCATTTAACTTGTTCCACTATTTGTTCTATTTCCTGAAAACTGAAAGTTATCCTGAAAGCTTGAATAAATTTTGATTCACCATTTGTTTTTTCCTAAAGCAAGAACCAATCCTTCATAGTGAATCTGTGTTTCTTATGGTATTACATCAAGAGGCATTTGATGACTAATTAGTTGTCCCACTTTTAGTGCTGCCAGGTTGGATTATAGAATTCATTTGGCTATTATGATTATAAAATTCTCCTTTCATCCATCATATAATGGTTTCATCCATTAATGATTTTTTGCTTGAATTAGTTATTTGGTATGCAAAATGGTGATTTTCTTCCCTCCTCGATTCTTTAATTTCTTCCCAATTTATTATCCTTCCTAATTTACTTATTAGTAAGATATTTCCTTTATCAGTTAGGGCCATTGGTTTACTCTGAAACACAACTTTTACAGGAAATGCAGCATAAAGACTTAATTCTTTTCCTTTAATTGCAAATTACCAGTCAGGAATTGGTGCTGTACTGTGCTGCTCAGTGACTGGTTCTTTGTTTTTTTGTATAAGTGTTTTGTGAATTTATGGGTTTTATAGATTTAACATGCTTCATTAATTTTGATGTGCCTTCACGCTTGCTCCTCTGTTTTCTTGATATGATCGTTTGATCTTTCTTCCTTTCTGGCTCAAGATACCCTAGAATCTTCTTATACATGTTCTACCCTAGACCTGGATTCACCCATTACTCCTTGTGCCTTTCAGTGGGGAATGGTATATAGAGGTCTGATTGCTCATGGCCACTGGGTGAAATTACTTCTAAGCTTTTTAAATTGATAGCTAACCATGAATAGTTTTGTAAAAGGGAAGAAAAACTGAATTGATATTGATATTTTGGGTTTTTACTTAACCACTTTGATTTTATGCTTTTATTTCTTGTATGTTGAAAATCTTCATTCTTAACATTAGCAGTTACTTACTTAGTTTATTCTTGATTTATCCTGTACTTTCAGAATAATGATAATTATAAAATTACTAATAACAAGACTCCTGGATTAAGTTTGACTGCTGAAGTACCATTTGTCCTTAGAGTTTTTTTCTGTATGTATAAAGAGTGGGGGGGGGGGAATTCTAAAGTCAAAGTGACTTAAAATAATTTTTTTTTAATGTGGTTGTATCACCTACCTACATTTTGGTTTTGCTTATAAACTGCTTTATTTTAATTTCATTTTGTGAATATTTTAGTCATTTACATCATTCCAAAGTCAAAAATAAGTAACAATGAATATTTCAAAGAAGTGATTTCATCTTTCTGTTTTTTTCCTCCTTCTTTAGATAGTAGTTTTATTAGTTTTTGATTTATCTTCTCTGTGTTTCCTGTTATAATGCTAAGCAAGTACAAATGTGTTCTTTCCCTTCCTTATAAAAAAGGTAGCATATGTTTTTACTCCTTGCTTTTTACTCTTAATAGATCACTGGGTCTTAGAGGTTACTCTGTGTAAATAAATTATGCTATTTTAATCTTGAAGAAAACTTTTTAAGGAGAAATTTTCATAGCAGAAAAAAGTTTCTCTATGTTCTTTTGTTTGTACCAGTTAAGCTTATTTACAGATACATTTTTAAGAATTGAAGTAAAGGAATTTTAATGGGCCAAATGAATAAATTTTCATTATGCTGTTGATTTGCATAGGATAGATTTAGATCTTTCGAAGTTTCAAGACTATTTTTTTAAATGTACAGCAAATAGGTATTTGATGCCAGTGTGACATCATTTCATACTCATGTTCTATATTCAGTATCTTAAGGTATATATATTTTTTCTTTTATTAAGCTTCAAGTGGAAATAAAGAAATCATTTCACACATTAGTCAACATGGAGGAAAATGGCCTTACTGGTTTAAAAAAATGGGTGAGTAGTTATTCTGAATGCTAAAAATTGTATCAATATTATGTTTACTTGAATTTTAATTTTTTCTTAATTTTTCCAGAAAATATTCAAAAGTTGGGGAATTATACTTTGAAATTACAAGTTGTATTGAATGAAAGTAATGCAGACACTTATGCAGGAAGAGCACTACCATCTAAAGCAATTAAATTTTCTGTTAAAGGTAAGCAAAGTACCAGTATATAAACTATATGCTGAAGGTGGCATTTTAAATCAAGAGAGAAATAGATAATTTAACAAAAGATGTTTAACCAGTTGTATAATCCTCTTGGTCTTACTTAGAATGGCTTTATAATTCTGCTTGATAATCTTATTCCTTATAATTTTTTTTTTGAAAACATTGTTTTCTTGCTCCCCTTGTTACTAAAAGCCTAAAGTTATTCTGATTCCTGATTTTTGCATGTTAATCCCCTGCCCCAGCTCCCCATCCACCCACTCCCATCTTCCCTCTGCAATCCCCACATGTTTTGATTTTTCAGGGCATCGGGGAGTGGGTGGGTCCCAATTTCTTTTTTTCTTTTTTTTTTTTAACTTTTTTAAAAAATTGAAGTATACTTAATTTACAGTGTTGTGTTAGTTTCAGGTGTACAGCAAAGTGATTCAGTTATGGTCCCAGTTTCTGAAATTTTAAATTCTAGAAATTTTTCTTGAATTACTTTGATTTCCTACTGTTTTTTTCTTTCTACTACATCTGATATTAAGATGTTGGACCTCTTGACTTGTGTACAAATAATTGTTTTTCTTCTGCTTTCCAACTCTTGGTTTTATTTTTCTACTTTATAGGAGACTTCCTTAACATGATGTTCTACACTTTCTATTGAATTTTTCCTTTCTGCTATCATTTTTTAGTTTTTAAAATCTTTTTTTCTCTAGTTATTCCTTTTCAAAGCATTCTCTTCCTACTGCATGGATTCAGTATCTTTATTCTCTGAGGCTATTAATAATAGTGGCTTTTTTTTCTTGACACATTTAAACTTTGTTTATAGCCTGTTCCCTCCTTGGTGTTTTTTTTCGTGTTTGCTCTGACTGTTTCCTGTTGGATGCTCTCTTACATTACTAGTGATTTGCTCACATTGAGCAATAGAAATTTGAGGGGGGAGGGTATGGCTCAGTGGTAGAGCACATGCTTAGCATGCACGACATCCTGGTTTCAATTCCCAGTACTTCCGTTAAAAAAATTTTTTTTAAGTTAACATTCCTAAAAAGAATAGAACACTTGAGAACATTTATTTCATTTAGAGAGATGATAATAAAAGAATTTTAGGTTTTTCTCTTTCTTCAAATTCCCCAGAGTGGAGTACAAACATTTGGGTGTCAGCATTTGGGGAGCCAAGCTGGGGCAGACTTGGAGGTTTCACATTCTGTATTAATCTTTCACTTACTTGGTTTTCCTGTTATCAGTAAACCATGACACTTTTTGGTAGTGCTGTGTCCCTTACTCCTTAGACTTAGTCTTACCTTCCCCAGAGAAGAAATCTTCCATCTGTTGCTGTTGATGAGGAAGGCAGCTGACTGGCTCTATGTATTAAGGGGTGGGATCTGGGGAACTGTTTCTCAAGTGGACTTCAGCAAGTCTTCCTTTTTTATTTCAATTTTACTCCATTGATACAGCCATTCTTGAGATTTTTGGGTGTTCCATACTGTGAGTTAAATTGGTTCTCTGCTTGCTTTGTTGATAATTGGAGATTCTATTTTTTGAGTCTTTCTGCTAAGGCAGTTACAGTTGCCAATAGGTTCTCCAGCTTTTGGATTCTTTTACTGTTGTCTTTTTGTTTGTTCGTTTGTTTTAGGGGGTAATTAGGTTTATTATTTTTTAAATTTATTTGTTTATTTTAATAGAGGTTCTGGGGATTAAACTAAGGACCTCATGCATGCTAGACATGCACTTTACCACTGAGCTACACCCTCTTCCCCGTGTTGTCTTTTTTCTTGTTCACTGTTTTTACACATTTAGGCCTTTTAAAAAAAATGTCTGTGTCATGTCACTGCTGTGAGGTTTTAGAGAGCGGATCTAAGTGCCTGTGATCACCTTGCCTTCTCTAATCAGAAAGCCACCTTGGAGAATGTTCCTTTTTGTGCATGCAAATCTACCACATTCTTTAAGTAACAGCTGTGGAACACATTCCACATCATGGATGTGCTATAGTTCTGGCAGTTTTCTTTTGATGAACACTTCAGTTTTTTCCAAATTTTTGGCTATTACAAATCACATTTCTGTGTGGGAAAACATTATGATGCTTTGTGTACGTGTGCTAGATTTTCTCTAGGGTGTATACCAAGAAGTAGAATTGCCAAGCTGAAGTGTGTGCTTTAACATTTTAAATACATTTATTGTCAAATTGGCCTCCTGAAAGGTTGTCCATGGTGCCGTCACCAACAGATTGAGAGTCCCAATATCTTTATGCTCATTTCTGGCCACTTAAATGTATTTTTATTTAGTCTAGTTGGCGGTTAAATTAATTCTTTAATTATTAGGTTGTATACCTCTTCTAGCCTTTATTGGACATTATATGTCAGTGAAAGCTTGATCCTTTGCTGTGCCTACTTTAATAGTGTAAAGCTGTGGTTCTCAAATTTGAGTTTATGTCTGAATCACCTGCAGAACTTTTTAAAACGCAGACTGTTGGGCCTCACTCTCAGAGTTTCTGACTTAATAGGGTTGAGGTGAACCCTCAAATTTGCGTTTCTAATAATTTCCCAGGGGATGGCTTGAAATTAGACTAGAGACCACACTCTGAGAGTAGCTGTTTATAGGAAGTTTTAATCATTGTGAATTTTAATTCTTTATTGCATACGTTGCAAATATTTTCTCATAGAGCCTCTTTTTTAACTTTGTTTATTGTATCTAATAAAGTATTTTAAACTTTATCAAATATATCTTTGTATATCTATTGTGTATTATGTTTTGCCTTAGTTTTTCCTGTGATCAAATTATAAACATAGTTCTTTATTATATTCGTATAATTTCATAGCTTAGAAACATTTATATCTAGAATTTTACTTTTATACATGTATGAGAGAAACATCTTTATGGTTTCCGTAAGTGAAGTATAGTCATAATTTATATTGAATTATAGTTACAATTTATATAAATTTTGCAAAGATCTAAAATGCCTTCTTTATCATAGTCTAATTTTCCATATATAAATGGATGTTTCTACCTATGATGAATCTTCTGACTGATGAATTTTCTTTCCATGTTTACTTTTTTTTATTAAGAGGGCAAGCCAGAAAAATTTTCATTTGGTCTTTTGGATCCTCCTTTCCGTGTTGGAGTCCCATTCAACATCCCTCTGGAATTTCAGGATGAATTTGGTCATACTAGTCAACTATCAACTGATATTCAGCCAGATTTTGAAGCAAGGTAATTAGAAGAATCAACTTGTATTTGACTTTATATTTGCTTAATATTCACTCTTTTCTTTTTTAAGACCATTTTCTAGGTGGGTTTCTTTGTTGTTGTTTTTTTCTTTCAGTATTACCTAAATTTTAAAAATTTTGCATTAAAAAATCAATAGCCTAAACAATCAAATAGTTTGATAACTTGTATGAAAAAGAGTAGTTCCTCTTCTCTCTGCCCTCTCCACCCTGCCCGCAATCCACTTCTCAACCACTTTGAGCTTTCTTACTTGAATCTTTTGGTACCTACTGCCATATATCTAAGTAACTTTTATATTGCTACTTCTTGATTCTTCAGTTTTAAGGATTATCTCTTTACTTAGGTGACAGAAGATGAGAACACACTATCTTGTTGCCACTTGTATTACAAATAAACCTCCTTCCTATTTATTTTATTCAATCAAGTTACATTCTGGCTTGATCAATAGTGCTTGCTTTATTACAATTATGTATATGCTAATCACTTTCTTTATTGCACAGCTTTGTTGTTGTTACACCTTTTTTCTTTGCTAAGTTTATTATAAATTAAACCCTAACTCTCTGCCAGTTGTTTGGTCTCTTTTCAAGAAGTTTGGTGCATAGATAACTTACTGGTTTCATATTCTTGGAGACATCTCTTTTGCAACTTTGTAACATGCTCTCATCTGGGTCAGTTGTTCTTATGCTTGTCCTTCTGTGATCTTCCTTCACCTTCATCCTGGGGATTTCATTTGTCTTTTGAGTTGGGGAAATATATTAAAAACAAAACCTTCTTTCAACCTAGAAAACTTCTTCACAAAGAGAAGAGGAAAAAAAAAACAATTTTATGGTCGAATAAACAGTAAATCAGAATGTGATGCTCATCACAACCTGACAGAGTGCACGAACTGTAGGAAATCTTACTCTGTTACATGGATAAATAAATATAACCGAACACTTTCATGTTTTCAAGAAAAATTGCTAAGTGTAGACTGAGTGTAGAGTTTGCAGTTTGGAGTAAGTTGATCAGAAGTTAGGCCCAGGAAACTGGGAGGTAGAGGTTTACCTTTATTGATGATTACATTTCAGAGAGAGGAAACATTCCTGAATTTGTGGGAGTGTTAAGTAGCTTATTTTACTTCACATTTAACCTTTCATCAGTCTCCAGTTTTAAAAGAATCCATGTTCCTGTCCTTCTGCTGAAACACACCCTTCACTAGTTTCCTAAGAAAGGATATATGTGGGATAAAATACTTGCTCTATTCTACTGGATTGATTGAATTGAAAATTGGACACTAATTTCCATCAAAATTATGAAAGCACTGCTCTATTTTTCCATTTTTAGCTTCCAGTGTTGCTGATAAATTTAAACTCATTTTGATTAATTTTATTTTTTATGTTTCCTACATACTCTGTCTGGAAGCTTATAGGATCTACTTTTGATTGTCAATAGGGCAAAATTTTAGTTATTCATCATTGTATAGGTCTCTTCATTATCTGAAGTGCTTCATTCTCTCCTTCCATCATCACTGTTTCTCTTCCTAGGATCCTTATTTATTTGATGTTGTACCTTCTGGACTGGTTCTCTGATTTTCCTAGTTTTTCTGCCTTATTTTTCTTAATCTTTTTGTGTTTTTGCTTTACTTTTGGACAGACTTTCTCAACTTTACCTTTACAATATCTCCATTGAGTTTTTCCTTTCTGCTGTATTTTTAATTTTCAAGTGTTCTTCCTGGCTCTCTGAATATTCTTTTATAGATCCTGGTCTTTTATGAATGTAATACATTTTTTTACTGGTTAATAAACAGTAGTTAAAAAGTTAACTACACTGATAATCTTTGTTGTCTTCAAGTTAGTTGCTTTTTGTTTGTTGGGTTTTTTTTTTATCTCTTTTCTTCATATATCTGGTTAATCATTGGTTATCTGCTTATAAATGGTGGAGAACTAAAATGTATGTAGGAAATTGTAAGAGTATGGGAGAGGCCATTGAGTGTGAACTCCACTACAGGATGATCTGTCTCCAGCACTTTGTTGGGGGAAATCCTGTTGCATCTTGAGGTCTTTTTCTTGGGCTGAGTGGTTTTCTCAAAGAAAAATGTTTAGTTTCTTGCCTAGAGGGGAATAATTTGGCTGTCCAGGTTTCTGTCCAGTCCAGGAACAAGACTATGGTGGGATTGGGGGATGAGAGCATCTCAGTACCAGTATTCGTGTGCAGTTCATCCAGGATTACCCCTTGTTTTCTTTTTAGTATTTTATCCTTTCCTTCAACTTATCTTTTGTCCCCAGGTTCAGAGATTCTCAATTTTAACCTTTTCAGAGAATAATCTTCTAGTCATCTGCCAGAGGTGGGAGGAGAGATCTGTGGATCCTAATTTTTTTTTTGCCTTTCTCTTTTTACCTTACTAATGGAGGTACCTAGTAACACCAACTCCTTAGTGGTACCTGGGATTTCTATTGTATGTGTTGATTTCCAGCTTTTTCCATTGCTGTTTCATGGTTCAGTTTTCTTGGGACTATACTACGCCATTGGCCACTTGTCTGTCCTTTTTTTTTTTTTTTTTTTTTTTTTTTTTTTTAGTAGCCAAGTTTTATTGTCCTTCTGTCTTCTTTCTTCCCTCCCATATCCTTGCCTGTAATAGTAATTGAAAGAAATCCCTTTGTTCTCATATTAATGAGGCTTTGAGAGAATCTCATGAAAGTAAATGTGTGTGGTTTATGTCCATCTTTCCCAGGGAAGTTATTTTACCTTATATGCCTCTTTACAGCTTTTTTTTCCAAACAAGGCATGTTGCTTAATTTTTACAACTTATTCATATAATACCTGTAAATATTTAAATTCCATTCATCAGAAAAATTAGTCCTTTTCTCTGTCATGGTGTTTCTCCCCTCGCCCTTTTTTTCTTTTTAACCTTATCCCTTGACGGAGTCAAGTGGCACTGTAAGGATCTACACGTGGTCAGAGGTGATTTAGGAATCACATTGCTTGTGGTAGTAGATTAGAGAATCTCAGTATGCATTCTAACAAGGTTACATTATCACAAGAGTGTACTTGATTATTTGGATTTTATTTAATATTGTCATTCAGTTTAATAGGTGCCAGAAATTCTCTGAAATCCCACTGGGTGAAGGATTTGAAAGAACTGGGGGCAAAATCTAAAGATATCCTTAGAGCTGACCGATTTGGATATTTCCTTTTCTTCAGCCCGCATACGTGGTCTAGCACTTGATTGTTTTCTTCCGTTATCTTTACCAGTTGGCCACGTAATATCACCTCTCAATACCTGTTTTACCATTTTTCTTTGTAAAAGAAATTCATGGGAATTTGTGTTCATTTATTTCTCCCTATTTTAAGAAATACTATTATATTAGAAAAATGAATTAAACAGAAGAATGGTATATGAGAAACCAGAACACACTTACAGCTTATTTGCAGGTAATGGAGGGAAAGTTAAAACGTAATTTATTTTTTCCAGTGGTTTATCTGTACATTATGAAGAAATAACCAAAGGACCAAATTGTGTAATTCGAGGTGTTACAGCTAAGGGCCCTGTAAACTCTTGTCAAGGGAAGGTAAGCTTTGTACATGAATGTTATAATATGTTTATTTCTTATTGTAAGAAAAATATGGTAAAAATGAAATTGGAGTTTTAAAATTGAATAACCTGTTTTTGTGACAAGATGACAGTAATGTCAGATTCTTAGGAATTAATCAGGATCATATCACCCAACTTAACCATCAGCATTTACATCTGAGAAAAACCAGTATGTTTGCTACTGTTGTTTTTTAAATTTTATGAATTAAATATGTTCATTTGTAGTCATTTTTGTTCTGGTCTCTTCATGTTCAAAGCTATTTTCAGCAGTTTCCTAGTTCTGTGCTTCTTTTTTCTCTCCAACTTTTTCCATCCATTTTTTGAATATTTTTCTTAGAAGAAAAACAAAAATATGAGAAACTTTAGCTTACTTGTGTATAAACATATTTGGGTTTGGTATTTGGATAAAGAAAGTGTTTGGAGAGGCATAAAGTTAGGGGTGGTAAAGACATAAATTCTAATAGGGTAATTTTTCAGTTAGGTATATAAAGCAGCTAATAGATTAATATGACTGAAAGGAACACAATAGCTAATAACTTAAGTAATACGTTACTGTTTTCCCCACTGTATCATTACCTTCGGTATATATTTAAGATTTTTCCCTGTCAAAATGATGTTTAAAATAGAGCATGAGAGCTTATTTAAGTACTGTATACTATACTTCACTGTATAATCAAATCAAATATCAGGTTCTGTGTATCTTCCTGAATTCAGATTTTTCTGGAAAAAGAACTTGAAATTGGTGGAAAATTTGACTTAGATAAAAAAAAGATTTCTTGATTTTAAAGAACTTCATTTTGAAATAACTATTTTTAAAGAAGAGTTGCAGAGATGGTGTAGAGTTCACATATACTCTTCACCCAGCTTCCTCTGTTAACATCTTATGTAACTATCATATGTGTACCCAAACTAAGAAATTAACATTGATATAATTCTGTTAACAAAATTATAGACTTTAGCATTTCCCCAATTTTTCCACTATTACATTTCTATCCCGGGACCTAATCCAGAACACCACATTGTGTTTAGATATGTCTAGATTTTGGGTTTTTTCCATTTACTACTGTCCACATTTTTTCATAATGCCCATCCTGATTCTGATAACTATTCAGAGGTTATTCCTTTTGAATTTGAAGAGACTATGGTCTATAGAGAAAACGGGTTTTTTCACTTGCATCTCTTTCATACATATATATGATAATTTTAGCATAAATTTGCTGAGTAGATTTCTATAATGGTGTGAAAATGAAAAGCAAAAAATAAATCAGGTGGTAAATTATTTATTTAGGATTTGGATTTAATTAAAATAATTTTTTTCAACAGAATTTTAATCTGAAGGTTATTCTGCCGGGTTTAAAAGAAGACTCACAGATTTTGAAAATTAGATTACTGCCAGGTAGTATACTTTAAGAAATATTCCTTATATTTTTATGATAAAGTATAATGGTACTTGTAAAGGAGAAGTGTTTTTAGGTTTGGCTATGGTATACGTCTTAAAAATACATTTGAATGTCAAACATAGCACTGACAGAAACAACCGATTAAAAACAGGAAAACATTTAGGAAGATTTGAGTGGAGTTCTCAAAATAATCTTGGGAGAATAATGTGAATATTGAAAATATATTGGGGAACTGTTCTTAGGGATGTACTAATTAGGCTTATGTTAGAGCTGGATCTATCCTTTACCTTTTCTGATATAATTGTAAGTATGTCATATTTTAAGGAGAAAATTTCTTATGCATTTATGTTGTTAGTGTGAATAATGATTTATCACCTTGAAAATGAAGTTACAGTGAAGTTACACATGGTAGAAAATGCTGGCTACTTGGAGAGTCAGTCTCTTACGGAGATATATTCTGCTATTAGCCCTTCTGGATTTAAGTCTGAACTCTTGACACTTACCAGTGAGGTACACTTGCTCTGTGCCTCAGTTTTCTCATGTGTGCAAGGGGGGTAATACCTTCTTTCACAGGGTTTTTATGAGGATTAAATGAGTTAATGTAGACAGCCCTCGCTTTGCATGGTTTTGGTCGTAACTGAATAGAAGATACAGTTCCAGTTTGCACTAGTGGTATTGTGCAGAGTGAGAAGTGTGTGTGCTTGTAAAACACTTAGAGCAGTACTTGGTATGTAAGTTTTAGCTCTGATATTAACTATTACCACGATCATATCTTTGTCATATGTGACCCTTTGTACTGATTTTAATGAAAAGAAACATGTTAGCTATGTCCTTTCACAAATTCACATAGTTTGAGCTTTCCCTCAAGCATGAACTGACATAGAAGTGAAAATTGACCCATTGGTAGAAGTATAAGAAAAACTTGTTGCATATTATTACTTAAAAGACTTTTAAGAAGTTAGCTAAAACGCATAGATTACTCAAACCTATTCAAGTTAAATTCTTAGTAACCAGGTAGTTGTGACTGTTTTGGAATTTGAGAGTGAAGGTAGGAAGTAGGACTGTGTAGTAATAATGGTCAAGAGGTTTCAAATGACAAACTAGGACCTAACCTGACTCTGCCACCTTAGTAGCCATGTAACCTGGAAAAAATAATTAATCTCTCTCAATCCCAGTTTCCACATCCATAATATGGGCATAATAATATTACCTTCTTGATTAAGGTCACTGTAAGGATTGTGAGAATAGTGTCTAATTTAAACTTAACACATTGCCTGGTACATAGTGAAAAACAAACATTAACTGATGTTATTAAGTTAAATGTTTGCAGTGACTGTTCTTTATAAACTTGTATTACCAGTATTTAATATAAATTATATTTTAAAATAACAGTGTTCATAGAGCACATCAAGTGGTCTTGCTGTGGAAGTGTGAACCCTTTTTTATTAACCCAGAGGAAACTTGTGGTGTAACTTGCTTATGACATCAGTGTTGTGGGTGACATAACAAGTAAATTGTCTGGTTATGTCATTACATAAACTGATCCTTTGAACAAAATTATCTAAAACAAGTGTGTAGTATGCCAGAGAAATCAGTCTCACTGTGTAAAGTTAAAGTTAGTAAATGAAGTAGTCTAATACAATTTTACTTTTATTCGTGAATACTTCTTTCCAGAATCTTTTAAAGATTTTACGTGTTTGGGTACTTTATAGTATGAGTTACCACTGTCTAAGCTTGATGCATATAACTAAGTCTGGACATTAGACATTTTTTACAGCTGAGGCATATATTGGTCTGGTCATGTATTGAATCTATGCATTTTGGGGATAGAAATGATTAAACATGCATATTTCTTTTTTTTTTCTTGGCATTTTAAAAATATTAAAACTTGAAATAGTTAAAAGCTATTTCTTTTGCTATTTTAACATTTCAGTCTTAGAAACTTGATTCTGTGTTTCATTATATAAATTTTCTGTTAGGTCCTCCTTGTCGATTGAAAGTGAAACCTGATTCTGAAATTTTAGTTATTGAAAATGGAACAGCTTTCCCATTTCAGGTAGAAGTTTTGGATGAATCAGACAATGTAACAGCACAACCAAAATTGATTGTTCATTGTAAGGTAAGCTATCATAAGATAAGAATATGTAGATTTTGAGTCCCATGGTAGTAAATGGAAATGACTCCTTAATGGTAAGTTTTATATGGTATCTAGATAGTGAAATGATTATTCCATGGAGAAATTTGTGGAATATCTCATTGCCAATAGTTTTCAGCATCCCTAAGCCAATAAAGGTGCCAGCTATGCCAGCCAAGTATTGAACTATGGATTCCTTCCATCTCCTTCCTTGGTCCATCCGCCTCATTTCAGATGAAGTATTAACTTATGGATAGAATGATGGAAATCTCCTTTAGAAATAGGGATGGATGGATAAATGAATATGAGTAAAAGACCACAAAAAGGAAAGGGAAACCTAAATAGATAGAGTGGGGAAAAAAGAAGAATAAGGATTGAGGAAGCTGTTTTTTCTTCAAAAACAGACAATTTTTACTTAGAATTATAGAAACTTACTCTTTTTGTTCAGAAATTATATAGACTGTTAGTGAATTAAATTTAGACTGTCTAGTTTATAGCCGGAAGTAGTAGCTGTGGTGAATTATTTGAAAATTTAAATAACAATTATTGAATAATCAGTTACATTTGATTGAGGTCTTAAGTTATTTTGTATGCTTCCAATAGTTTTCAGGTGCTCCAAACCTTCCAATATACGTTGTGGATTGCAGTAGTACTGGAACCAGTATTTTATCAGGACCACCAATTCAAGTTCAGAATATTAAAAAAGACCAGACGCTTAAAGCAAAAATTGAAATACCTGTAAGTTGTTACTGTTACTCATTGATATTGTATTGAGTCTTTATACATACATTCTTTAACAGCTTTTAATATTTTATGTAAAGGTGTTTGACTTTTTAAAATGAGATATTTGCAGTTCTTTTAGCCAGAGGGAAGAAAAGGCAACATGAGATGATATAGTAAATAACATTTTGTATCAAATATTAGTTTTTTTGATCTAACCTTTTATAATATGTTTAGCTATTATTGAGTACATGTTCCTAAAATTAATTTTTTATTACATTAAAATATAACAGTTATCTGTTAGTTTTATTTTATTCTCTTTTTTCTTATAGTTTACACTTGTTTCTTAGGAAGTTTGGTCAGTATCCCTATTTAACCACCACTGAAGAATATATAAACATTTAATATGTATGTATAATTTAGAGAGTAATTAGTATTTTCATATAAAGAGATTGCTGTGTTAATGTGCCAGTAGGATACTGTTGTTATTGAATATACATCATGGCTGAAGGTGAAGCCAGCGTGGAGGAGAGCAAGCAGTTGATAAAAGCATTTGATCTCCTAAGATTGTTGAATGGGATAACAAATACTTAAGCAAGTAAAATACCTAAATGTGATTTCTTCATAACTGATGTGGGTGATAGATGATGAATAACCTGATCAGTTGATTAACTGATGTTTTCCTTTTAACCATACATCAACTAATAGATCTTGAGTCAAAAGGGTAAAAGCTTTTATTTTTTTAATTAAAATGAAACAATTTGACTTTATTCTTAACCTTTTCTTTCCAAGCTGGTTATATTTGATAATCTTCAAATATTTGTTATGCATTTCCTTTTTTGCATAATGTGGGCAGCATATTTTTGAATATACTATCTTGCAAAAGATCAGGAAGATTCAGGAGGAAAAGGCGTGGAGTTAGGGAGGAATCTGGGCTTGAAAGCAAGAGAGCATTTACATATAATTATGTAAATACTGCAGAGTAGCAGTAGGCAGAACACCATGGGTCCAGATCAGTTGAATTAAGACAGAGACCAAGGTATATCTTGTAAAATGCCGTTAGAAAATACTACCCAAAAGCAGTGACTCTTGAGTTTGAGTCAGGTGAATAAACTGTGCTTGTAATAGGTGGGTTATTGCCTGATACTCTGTGAGGTGGGAATTTAAAATATGTCATTGTTCATATGGATGGGCTTTGATAGGAATGACTGGATGAGCAAGGAGACATGAGTGAAGTAAGATTGTAAAGGTATTTTAGGCTTAGACTCATTTTGAATTTTTTATAACCTGTGGAATGCACTTTACCTGGATTATAAAATAATTTTGTAATGTTGTATTTTTGTGTACCTAAAATCAACTTACGTAGCCTACCATCTCATCTTTACTAATGTTTGGAACACTGATGTGCCCACAACAAATGACAAATACGCCATCTCAGCCTTCAGGGCATCTTGAGTTCCTGTCTAGCTACAAGCAACTCTGTCCACTTGCCACAGTGTATAATGAATTGAAAAAGCTCTAGAAGCTCCAGTGTAATCTGATATCGTAAATAATGTATTTTACGGCAATTATTCGTCTCTGATTTTATGGGGAATTCTTGATTTCCTACACCTTTATTCTTATTAATAAATGACCAAATCTGTCATGTGATTAAAATTTCACAAGTTTGCAACACTTGGAAGTAAATTTAGAAATACAATGGAAGATAATTCTTTTAAGTCCAAATATGGTAGTTTTTGGTTTTAAGAATGTGGCCACTCTCATTAATGATTTATAACTTGATGGTATAAAATATAGAATTATTAACAGTACAGTAACAGTACTCTTAATGAGGAAGCCTATGAATGTTAACAGTACATAAGATGATCTCCCATAATACTGGAAATAAATTCTTAAGCAGCGTAAAAGATCACCATTAAAGCCCAAAACTATGTTTTGAGTACAGATGTCATTCACTGTGTACTTGTGTTTTCCTCTCTTCCTAGAGTTGTAAAGATGTGGCACCTGTGGAGAAGACCATTAAGTTGCTTCCCAGTAGCCATGTTGCAAGATTACAGATATTCAGCGTGGAAGGACAGAAGGCAATCCAGATCAAACATCAGGATGAGGTTAATTGGATAGCAGGCGATATTATGCATAATCTTATTTTTCAAATGTATGATGAAGGAGAAAGAGAAATCCATATAACATCAGCTTTAGCAGAGAAGATTAAAGTAAGTATCTGAAGCAGATTGGTTACTTGCAAAAATTTTGTACATTTTTATGCTTGAAAGACTCCAAACAAGTCTTAAAAGGTATCCTCTAAGAAGCAGCTTGTCACACAGAAATACTCCTGTTACTTAAAATCCCAGGCTAAATAAGATGTTTTTTCATGTACTAGCTTGAACTGTGAATGATTCATGTGTGACAAATTTGTACTTAAAAAAATGATTTTGACAAACAAAATTCAAGTGATGACCAACTGTATTTCTACACTTGCAGCCAGGATCACCACTTCACTAAAGTCATGTATTTGTAGCTATTCTGAAGACACTAAATAAAAGATCTGTTAAAGGGAAATGGTAAACAGTATTTGCTGACTACAGACCCCTTACTTGGCAGTTTGAAATTGGTATAGCACTCTGAAAGCGTGATCCTTAGAAAACAGTTTGGTCAATTTTCAGTCATTTCAGTTGGTCCTCATATCTGCTGCCGTCTAAATGTGTCATTTGCACCTTGATAGGGTGAATGTATACTTTGAAAATTTAACATCTCACTTAACCAAATCTAAATGGTTAGATTCTTATCACATGAAGTAGAGTTCTAGCACTCCTCTTATGATTGATTGAAAGAATAGTGGTCAGTCTATGCCTGCTGCTTTCAAAGTACAGTTAAATCTGCTGTAACGAAACGCATGCATTCCTAAGTCACTGTGCTATGTAAAATGGTGCAATGAAAAAATGACAGGGCTTACTTACAGGGAAAATGAGAATTAGAGGTACAATAGTAGAACTTAAACTTCATCAGTCACCCATTTGAAAAAAAGATAATAAACTAATAGTAAATAGTAACGGTAATATGTATTAAATGATTACAAAGTTCATAAACACTCTCATAATATGGCAGTTTACCTTGCTTGTGGAGGTGAGTGCAGGAAGGATCGCAGCTTTAGTTAACTGTAAGGGGGTGGAAATTCCACTAGACGTGGACATGTGTGGTGCAACACAAAATCAGCTGAGGTAGGTAGGTGTTTGAGGTATGTTGTTCTGTGTATTCCTGCATTGCTTGTTTCAACTAGGTGCATAATTGCTTTATACTGAAAGTGTTCCCTGATATTTTAATTACATTTGAACAAATTTGCATTTTCAAAACAAGCATTGTAATGGAACTAACTGTGCTTTATTCCTTGGCATGTGTGAAGGAAAAAACTGCAAACCTTATGTGAGAAAAGAACTTCCTAAAAATCCAGGTTTCTTTAAAACGGTTAGAGATAAACATCCCCGTCTCTGGAAAACCAACATTTGTGGACCCATATATAAGGGGTCTCAGTTAACTAAATTTTTAGAGAGTTGCTCTTGTGGGACAGGATATAGAAATTACTCTTTTGTACTGTTCTATTCTATAGCCATCCTGAGTCTCCAAATAGAGAATCTGACACTTTAAGAGAATTATTTAACAGGGGTTCAGCTGACATTATTTTAAAAATCTTATTTGGAATAACCCTTGCTCCCGCCACTTTAGTTTTTCCCTCTTTAATGAGGGAAGGGAGGACTGAAAGAGAAATAATCCTGATCCTGCTTGGAAGGGAGGCAAGCTGTTTTTAACTCTATCAGCAGGTTTCAGGGTGAGTAGTTTAAAAATGGTGCCAGCAGCCTGGTTTCTGAACTGATTCCTTGCTTTCTAATAATAATGTTTCCACATTTTAGTTTCTTATCAAGGTTAAGAAGAAACATTGACTGGAGAGCCTCTTTCTGTATCTAACCTTTTCTGCCATTCTTTCAGCTTTTGGCCTGCAGTTGACACATTTTGCAATGTGTTTATATATGTCTAGTGTTTATATACGTCTTGGGTTCCAAAGATTTTAAAACATGCCCCTCTTTATTGACGATAAAGGATATTAAATACTACTTTTATTAAATTAATTTTATACACCCTAAAGTGGTTTTGTGGTCTTTAGAGAATTCTCTAACATTGAGGAAAGTCAACCTAAGCTGACCTAGGAATTCTCTGAAGTAACACAGCTAGGGTGAGGGAAGAGAGCCTCTTTGTGTAACTCCTGCTTGCTGCGTCCTTAAAGAAAAAAGGGTATGGTAAAGAATAAAGGATGGTTTAAAAAGATAAAAAGGTGACTAAGAAAATTAGAACAACATAAACTAGGATCAGAATATTGGAATATCAGTGATATAGGTATTACAACTACAGAAGGCTTAAAAGCATAAAGTTGAGCTAAAAATTCTTAAATAGAAATGATTATAAGTTAAAGTAGGATAAAGTAGGGTAATTAACTTTAAAAATGGATCAAATAACAAATAAAAATGGAGTTTAAGAGATGTAAAGTTAAAATTGGACCTGAAGGCATCCGAGAGTGGATAAAGATCAAGTGGCCAGGATACTAATTACATCAGTGGATTTAACTTCTGTTTTCTCAACCTTGCTGAATAAGAGTCCGCCTAGATCTCATTCAAAACCTGTATTGATAAGATTCTTTAAAAAAAACAAAACAATTATTACTTCTCAGAATTGATCACATGATTTGATTTATATATTATTATTACCACAGTGATAATCTTGTGGGAAAATGCTAAAGAAATGACAAGGATATTTATTTTATTGCATTGAAAGATACGGCAACATTAAACAGCAAAGACAAAGAAGGAGATACTTTCATCATAGTAATATCTGAACCACCATCATTTCTGTTCATATAAGACCTTTCTTTTTCCTTGGAGCTGGGGAGTGTGGGTTATAATGAAGAGTCTTTAGTAAGATAAGTGGCAGTAGGAGGGCATTAGATTAAGCTTTATATTATTCTTAAGTACATGATTTTTCTCCTAGGTTAATTGGACTCCTGAGATTAACAAAGAACATTTGCTACAGGGTCTGCTTCCTGATGTGCAAGTACCAACATCTGTAAAAGATATGCGCTATTGCCAGGTTTCATTCCAAGATGATCATGTGTCTTTGGAAAGTGCATTTACAGTAAGGTTTGTGGGCATATTGCATTTTGAGATATCTCAAAATTCATCATATGGCAACAAAAGTACTTTTCTCCAGATCACACATGTTGTTGCTTTTTAATGTACACATTTTCACAGGTTTTAAATAAAGCTTCACTGAAGAGATAGTGACTAATTCTTAACATCACTATAACTCCTGCTTAATTGGCCCTCTGGTGTCTGTAAGAACTAGAACTTTCATTAAAAGAAAACCCTCCTAGGACAAGCAACAGTGAAAACACCTGCAAAATGACAAAAACATGAAAAATACAAAAGATAACAGTGTGATCGATCAGTCAGTGTGTTGTTCAGAAGGAAGAATTCTTTCATTGGTTAGTGATGATTTTCAAAGTTGAGTCCACCTGGTAGAAAAAGGAAAGACTGAAGTAAAAATATGGAAAACTCATCTTTCACCTTTGCCTCTCAGTTCCTTGGCAACCTCTGTTTCAGTGACCTTTTCCTATTTGATTCCTCTACCCATTTCTGTACTATTCCAATGCTTAGAATAGTTCCATGTTTGAGATAAAATTGTCAAATGTACGACTCTTCAGCCAGGACCAAATCTCTTGATGAGCCCTTCTTACTGACCCATTTGTTTTCCTTCTCAGTGCTCTCCTGTCTGGCTTCCTTTTAATCCAGCAGAGATACTATGATCTAACACTTGTGTATTTATTTATTTATTTATTTATTTATTTATTTATTTATTTATTTATTTATTTATTTATTTATTTTTGGTCAGTATTCTCTACTATCTTTGCCAGCTATCTTTTCTCTATTTCCTTTTGTGTCAATAGCAATGTTATATAGATTACGGTATTTGGAGAGGGTGTTACTATATTTAAGTTTTAGAAAATGAATGTTATATGTATTTCTTTTTAGCATATTGAAACTAATTTTTTTCTACAATGAATTGTGTAAGTAAGGCTTTTAACTTATTAACCATTTTCAGACCACTTCCTGATGAACCTAAACATCTAAAATGTGAATTAAAAGGTGGAAAAACAGTACAGATGGGCCAAGAGCTTCAAGGAGAAATAGGTTGGTATGGCCTGCTTCCTTTCTTTAAAGCACTTCTGTAATACGTCCTTACATTCTTGTTTTGGCTTATATAATCTGAATGGAAAGCTTTGGATTTATATACAATGACTGTTTTAAAATCCACCATTGGGAAGATTGAAGTATTTTCACTATCTTTGCCCATGCTGACCTGTGAAATCAGTTTGGCAAAAATAATATGTTGAAAAAAATGTTGACTTTTGTTATAAATAATAATAGTAATAGTTAATATCACGAATGTAAAGTAAATACATTAGTGACTTTATATGTATCCTGTATTTTTCTTACATCAAGAATATTACATAATACTAAATTATTTACTTCAAATATTAATGATAAAAATTTGATTAACATCAGCATCATGTTAAATATATCTATATGAGTGTACTTACGTTAGTATTTGACATTTTTATAGTGATTATAAAAGAAACAAGTATAGTTACTGTTTTACAAGAAATATGCTAGAAAACAAAGTTAGAATGAGTTTCTAAGTATAATTTTAATGAAGTGTGTTAAGTGTATTTATGGCTGTTTGTATCTTATTAAAACAGTTAAAATTAAACATCCTCCCCCTTTTTATAGTTGTAATAGTTACAGATCAGTATGGAAATCAGATTCAAGCATTTTCTCCAAGTTCTTTGTCTGCCTTGGGAATTGCTGGAATTGGACTTGATAGCTCACATTTGAAGACTACTTTTCAGGTATGTCTCTTCTCTGTAATAGCTATTCCATTCAGCTTATATATAACAAAAAGATTGGGGAGAACAAAAATAAGAGATTTTATTTCAGTGTTTACAATGAAAAATTACAAAAGGCATTAAAATAAGTTTATTAATGAAAAATGTTGAACATATGCAAAAATAGGATAAATAGTGTAAGTAATGCCCATGATCCCATGAGTCAGCTTTCAGCATTCATCAGTCCCCTCTTACCATATCACTTCGAAGCACATTCCACGGATCATATCATTTCATCCTTACATATTTTGATATGTATATAAAGGTAGTTTTTCATGTAAAAACTATTTCAATAAAATTTCTTGGTGTTATGTCTGTGCATTAAATAGCAAACCCTGAGAGAAAACTAGTTGTGAAAGTTTGCAGCTGTGCAGTTAATTGAGATTAGCTTGAAAAATAAGAACCCTGGTGGAATTATTTCAGTTTAAAACGAGCATGCAAACACAATGTATTCCTCTTGGAGAGATTAAAGACAGCTTTTGAGAAAAGAAGATGTTGCAAGTGAGCCTTCAAGGAACCTGCCAGGCTAGAGTAGATCAGAAAGGAGGAGTTCTAAGGCCCAAGTAAAGTTGAATCCATTTAGGGCATTTAATGATTTTTAAAAGTCTTCTTCAGTTTGGAGCCTCCATTACACCTTTTACCTGACAGAATAATCACAAGAGTAACCTCCTTGTTGCCCTTCCTAACTGGAGTTTCTATTTCCACTAACCTGTTAATGCTCTTACTTTCCAGTTTCCAGAAACACCCTGTTTCACTGTATCTTAGCCCTGCTCAGGAACTCTTAATGGTGCTTTGTTTACTGTAAGAGATGAGGTTTGCTCTTTGACTTTCAGGTTCTTCCGCTGTCTGGCTTCACCTTTTTTGCAGATGATAACTGTGTTCCCACTGAAGGGCACGAACAATTTCTGCTTCCTGTCACTTTTTGCAGACTCCCATCTTCATTCACAAATTACTTCTAAATTGTGACCTGTCTTCCTACATCTTGTTTTCCCTAACTGTTAGATTCCCATTAGCATGTAAACATGCTATAATATCTCATCTTAAACCCGACTCCCCGCCTGCTTCCATCCCCCCCAAAAAAACCCACGATTTCCTTTGGTCCTGAATCCCTGTCCTCTTAACTGCCCTCTTTCTCTTCTCCTTGTTGTAGTACAACTTCTTAGAAGAGTTCTGTAAACTCTGTTTTTACATTCTTTACTGTCATTCCCCGACAAGCCACTACCATTATGTTTTTCTGCCCTGTACCACCTGACCAAATCCAGTGTCAGTTTTCAGTTCCCATCCTCTGGTCCCCCATCAGACCTATGAGCATTCTGTGCTATAGAGTTGGACTCCCCCTCCTTGGGATGGCCTGAAATGCCCCATAGTGCTCCGCCACAGCACAGCCTCACACGTCTCTCCTCCTGTGGCTCATCTTTCAGCCAGATTAACTTTCTTTGTCAATGCTGCTGTTTTACAACTAAGGGATACTATCTTGACTCACTTTCAAACAAACAATAGGAGTCTATCCCTAGTCTCTGCAGAGAGAAAACGGAACCTTATGGGGTTTTTTTGAAACCAAAGTTGTTTTTAAAAAACACTATTTTTAAAGTTTTTTTTAAATTAAAAAGTACTTTTAATACGTCATTGTTTCTTAAAATCTTTTCCACATCTGCATAAAATATACTGCTCTTCTGAAGTACATTCCACTGATAATTTTAGCATTAGACCTTAGAGGGTGCCTTTCAGAATTTTGTACTTAATTCTGTTTATACTTACCTGCAATTTATAAATGCATATGCAAATGTTATTTTCAAGATTTGGAGTAAAACCAGAAAAACTTTCAACATTACTTAAGACATCACCTCTTTAAAAGAGCATTTGGTGTTTCACTATTAAATGTGGAATTCTACATTAGACTTTATGTATTTTGAACATTCAGTATGTTGTACTAATGAAAATTTGTTTTGTAAATGAAAAAACTTCCCCTGCAATTAATGTGGGTTTTTCAGGAGATTAATTTTGATTATTTTGCAATATATTTTTACAGAAAATCTTCTACAAGCAGTTGTTTCAGGTCATAAGACATGACATTTTAATTCTGATTTTTAAAATCTGATGGAATAGGTTTGTACTTAGTGGAAATTTAAGATGATGAAATCATTAGGGGGTCTCTGTTAAAATGCAGATACCACTATGCTTATGCCAGTACGGAATCAGTTTATGTGTTTCAGTCACTTTGCAAATATTACAGACTAGTTTAATTGGTATCTATTAATATGATGTGTTAGGCATTCTAAGTACCAGATTGAGTAATGACAAGTCAGCTCCTGACTTCTCACAGGTTATCTTGTAATGGGGAGAGCATGTAAAGGTAAGAAATGAGTGTTAAGAAGAAGAGTAAAATGGGCTATGACGTAAGGTGGTCATGGAAGACCCCTCTGATTAAGGTGTTCTGTGTGCAGAACCTAAAGAAAAGCCTTGTTGGTAAAGAATGTTGCAAACAGAGGGAAGGAGCAAGTGCAAAGGGTTGTTGGGCGAGCATGTGCCTGGCTGTTTGGGGAACAGAAAGGAGACAGTGCAGGTGTGAATAAGAGGGAAATCAGGGCAAGATCAGGTAAAAGAACATAGCTGGAACCTTCTAGATTTCTCCCTCAAGAGAAATTTTTTCTTCTCTCAAGGAAATGAAATTCATGGCACACCAGTATTGGCATATGTACAAGTTACTTGCCATTGTTTTACTGGAAACACATCTGCATGTACATGGATTAGTGACAACATCTTTCATTTTTCTGAAAACTAAACATTATCTCCCTGTTTTTTCTCAATATGCTTTCCTCTCTAGGAAAATACACAAAGTATAAGTGTAAGAGGCATCAAATTTATTCCAGGTCCTCCTGGAAATAAGGATCTTTGTTTTACTTGGCGTGAGTTTTCTGACTTCATTCGAGTGCAGCTAATTTCTGGCCCACCAGCTAAACTTCTCCTTATAGACTGGCCAGAATTAAAGGAGGTAAGTAACTTCCTGCCTTGTTGGAAAGAATTGAACACCACATGGCTTATTGCCTTCAGAATGTCAGTAGATCAAAATAGATAAGTTTTGTTGTTGAAGTAACAACAACTAACAATAGTAACAATAACAAAAGGACAAAGTAATACGAATCATAATACTTCATTATTTAATTCATCACTGTGCTCACATTTGTTCAACAAATACTGTAGTACTTCAGATCCTAAGAACTTTATTATAGAAATTTTTAAACATGCATAAAATTAAAAATATAATGAACCCCCAGTTTCAACAGTTACTGATTTTTGCTAATTTTATTTCATTGTTCTCTCTCACTGACTTAGAAAAAAACTTTTTGCTAGAATTTTAAAAAGCATACCAGATACCAAGTCATTCATTATATCCATAAAAACTTCAGTATACCTTCCAGTGCAAATAGTTAAATCTTAAATAGTAATTTTGCAAATGTCTATCAAATCTGTTACCTTTGAGTTTTTGTTAAAATTTTTAGAATTCTAATTTTAAAATGTTCACTTTCTGGCATTCCATTACAGCGTAGGAAGGCCTAATCTGTTGGTATGAAAACTTACATTTTTTTCTAAAGGAAAATGATCTCAACATGACCATGGTAGTAGATGAAATTATCCCATAAAGCAGCTGATCACTTTAGAAAAGCTTACATATCTATCCTTTACTTTGAGATTGCCCTTTTTGATTTGTGAGTTTAAAAAAAACAGCTAAACCAGTATGTCAGTGTCCTTCAAAAAGTTTTTTTCCATAACAGTGTCTTGACTGACGAGTTTCACGGAAAAACTAGTGGACTTATTCTTATCTGGAAGCACATATACTACGTAAATTAATGCATTTTTTTGTACCTAATGATGTCAGAATTTGTTGACTATGTCATGGAATAATTGTGTACCTTTGAAGTGGAAAGAATCTTGACACATGCATCTCTTCATATGGTTTTGTAGGAGTGGATTATCAAAAATAATGATAGCTTGTGAACTCAAAAATTCATTACAAGATTTGCAGATACCATAGAAATCCAGAAGGTTTAAAAATAAAACCTAAAACTAATTTCTGATTCTGTTAAGAGATACATTAAATGTAGATAAGACTGAAAACATAATCATTGAATATCTGGTTTCCTAGAATTTTCTAATTTAACTCTTGATCTATCTTCCCCTCACAGGATATTAAATAGAAAAAGAGAACCGATTTAACACCTAAACATGATAAATAGGAAAACATAAATACATAAGTATATGTATATTCTCTCATTTAATCTTCAACAACATTATCATATATTATCATTCTTTATAAATGAGGAAACTGAAATTCTTAAATGTTAAATTATAGGACAATATTAAAAAGTGGCAGAGGGCAGATTTTTATTCATGAACATTTGATTTTGGATATTTCCTTTCCCCACTATTTTGCAGAAAAATTTTTGACTATCACCTTGGGCTACAAAGTTATTTACTGAAAGATATTTGTTAAAAGTAGTTACTATTTGATGGATAGACAATTAATGTGACTAGGAATGTGTCTACATTTAGAAACATAAGCACTGTTTTATATTCAGGCTTTTTATAAACTTTGGCAGATAGAGTATATATTGTCTATCCATGAAAATTTTTTAGTAGTCAAGCATTTAAACTAAACCAGCTTCAAGGGTATTGTTTTTTAAAAAACATAAAGTTCTATCCATAACATTTTATTAATTTTTCTCCTACTTTTAGCAGCCTCATAATCTAATTTGGTAACCAACTACCTCAGGTAAGGTGAGGGACGGAAGAAGCAGAGGCAGCGTTATTAGTAGGAGAGAGGTGATAAATCAGCTTTTTCGCTAGTTCTCTCCCATCTTCTATTTTTTTTAACTTTTAAAATCTGACTCAGAGGATTGGACTTTAACAGGTTTCTTGCTTGACAGTGTGTTTCCTTTGATATATCCAGTATTAATATGTCTGCCTGCAAATTCCTAGAATTACACAGGCCTTACATGAAGTAAGGGAAAAGCAGGAAGCATTTTAAGCCAACAAAACAGTGTAGATTATCAGTGACTAGTCCCATTTAACCAAAAGCTGGAAAGCTGTGCATTTCATTACTGCTTCATGTAGACTGGCAGAGTGCTGACAATTGACGGAGGAGCTAAGTGTAGACAGTGCTAAATATGAGAACCTAAGATAAGCTTCTGTTTCTATTGAAGTCCTTCTAATATGTAATTTTTGGAATTCTTGACTGGCTCTAGAAGGCAGTAGTGTCAAATGCTATTTTTCCTTTTATCAAAGTATGTCTATGAGAAGAGGATCAATTGTGACAATGTAATTGACTTTCACAAGTTTATTTTAATTGATGAAAAGCTATTTGTGACTAGAAGAGATAAATTAAGTGATTGTTTTAAAAGTATAAAAATAGTAATCATATTGTTTGGCACATATGTTTTAGTGTTTGTTAAAATATATCTGTTTTAGTCCATCCCAGTGATTAATGGAAGAGAATTACAGAATCCTCTCATTGTTCAACTTTGTGATCAGTGGGATAATCCAGCACCTGTGCCACAGGTTAAAATAAGTCTTGTAAAAGCTAACAATTTAAAGGTAAGGTGTTTTTCTTTATATATATATATATATATATTTTTATTATTGGAGTAGAGTCAGTTTACAATGTTGTGTCAATGTAAAGGTAAGTGTTAAATGTTCTTAAATAATTTTCTTACTTAAAATTGTGGCTTTCATTCTCAAGGAATGTCTTTAGCTGTCACATTTCTCTATTTTTTTTTTCCTTCAGAAATATAGTCTTATATAATCTTTATTATTAGTTTAAATCAACCTAAACTTTTTTATAGTTATTTTGAGGAAGTATAGTTTGTATCTTGAAAAAAGTGTAACAAGGGGTAATGTTCTGAGTGTTTATTACATAATACCAATAATATTTAGATTTCACATTATGATGAATAGATAATTTTGGCAAGGGAAATGAAAGCAGATACAGTGGCTTGCAGTATGGGTTATGGAACAGGTTTTATTGGGGAAATTTACAAGCTCTGAGGGTAAGCAGAAAGAGTCATGTGAATACCAGTACTCTCCTACCTTTTGGAGAGCTACCAAGGTCTGGGCATAGCTATTGGACCTATACTGGGTTGTGTGCTAGGGAATTCGGCAAGCATGAACATGGCCTTGTAATGTTTGGGTACATACATGAAGTCCAAGATTAGGTACCAGCTGTTTCCATGAGTATTAGGATAGCTGGCTTAGGATCTAGCAGGGGCTTTGAATGCCTGGTACAAAGTTGGAGGCCCTTCTGCGAGGGGAAAGGGGAAGAAGCTGCCAGTCCTTTGCAGAGTTGTATTTTGACAAGTCTCTTCTTTTGGTTGAAGGGAATTCATTTGTCTCAGCCAGGTTTTTGCCAGGCAACACGGAAGAGAGCTCCTGGGATTGTATTCAGCCGGACTTGGGCATTCCTCCACATTTTATAATTTTAGAGAATGGGAACAGTTTATATTATGTAAATACACAATTTTCTTGAAATTAATCCATTAGTTCATTAAGAATTCCAGTAGGAATTTACCAGGACCCAACAAGTTGATTTTAAAAGCCATAAAGGAGGTTAAAGTGCCAAGAATGACTTGTGATCCACGTGGATTTGTTTTCAAAGTAAAGTAATCAGGGTCAGAGGTCTTATGCCTGTCAAAAAAGACTGCAATATTGCTGCTATATAGCATAAAATAGAAGACTTACCTCTCTGGCTTAGCCACAAAGATTTAGGACTAGATGGAAGAAATACTTTGAGAAAGATGGGTTGAGAGAAGATGGATTGGAAGATAAGTGAGACAGGTACAAATACAGGACTTTTAGTATTTCAATTACTCCTTCTCATTTTTGTCTCACCAGCTGTTGCATTCTTTGTCTGCATAATTACCTAATCTTTAAGTTCTTTTAAATAGAAATTAGGGTTTAGGGGAGAGTCTGATATACTGCTGCCATTTACTGCAGATAGACTTTCGTTCTTAATGCTTGCTTCTGGGAGAGTGATTATTTTCTACACCAAATAAGAGTATGATCTAGATTTTAGAGAAGCATCTGCAAAAGGCTGACTCTTCTAACCAATGATTAGGAAATGTGGCCACTGATTCCAAGTTACTTGAAAGTAAAAACTTGGTTATCACTACAAAGGTAATATTGCAACAAAGATTTTAAAAGCACATCTGAGTAAATGTCCTAAGAGAAAGATGACATAACAATGGATATAGTATTATGCCGTGACTTATAATTATGTATGTATATTTGTTTATTTCTCCTGTGCTGTCTCCCACAACCCCCCAATTTTGGAATACACCTTCATTGTTTGTATGACCAAACTTCACTTGGTACATCAGTGGTATTGAAACAGTGAACATTGAATTCTGCAAGATCGTAATTGAAATACATGAAATTCTAGTTTAATTGATCAGTATGTGTGATGACTTTGGATTATGTGATCACAATATTATTTCAGTTCAAATTAGAAAATTTTAGATTTTAGAAGTGTGTGCAAATAGAGGTTTTTAAATAGTAATAGAAGAAAAGAATTTGATTCCTAGAATTTTCTAATTAACTGTTTTGTTTTGCTTCCAGCTCACTCCTTCAAACCAACAGCATAAAACTGATGAAAGGGGCAGGGCTAATTTGGGAGTGTTCAGTGTTTATGCTCCTAGGTAAGAACTGAAAGTTTGATAGTTATTGGTATTATAGAGATTGATTTTTTGTTATTACTTGATGAAGTTTAGAGTAATAGCTAGCCTTCTACTTAGTGTTAGTCAGGAGTTGGAACTGACAGGATTAGAGAGGTTTCCTAAATGAGTTAAACTTTGTATAAATTGTCTTAGAATTTTTAGTTATAACTAATGCAGTTTAAACCCCTTTCTCCCCTTCCCCCTTTTTTCTTTTTAGAGGAGAACATATTATGCAGGTTAAAGCCATCTATAACAAGAATACTATAGAAGGACCTATAATTAAGTTAATGATTCTTCCAGACCCTGAAAAACCCATTCGTCTCAATGTTAAATATGACCAAGATGCTTCCTTTTTAGCAGGGGGTAGTTTCACCGGTGAGTAATTCACAGTTTTAAAATACATTTGTAGTGACAGTCTGCTTTTACATTAGTGGAATAAATTATTTATCCCAAGTGTTCAGCATGATAAAAAAGCAATCATGTTATGGCTTTTTAAATGGCAAGAAAAGTACATTTGACTTAGGTATATCTTCCCTCACCCCTATATCCTACATTCCTTTAATGGTTAAGAATGAATTAAAAGTTCATACATAAACTGATAGCTTAAGGTAATTCAGTTTGTGTTTGTTCTTTCACTGAATTGTGAAATTCTGCAGAAGTGTGAACTGCTAAATGTCAAGAACTGTACGAGTATGTTCTCCTAAATACGGTGCAGTGTTGAACCAAACAGAACTGAGACTGTTCAACTTACTTTGGATGGAAATACATCACATCACAATTTATGATTAAAGATATTTCAGAACAAACATATGCTAAATACCTACTAATGTCCATCCACTATACTGGGCTCTTAGTTCCAGTGAGTATGACAGTTTTCAGTGAATTCAGTCTAATGTAGGAGACAATCAACTAAGCAAATGATTTCAGTGTAATATGGCACGTACCAAATCAATAGGAAATAGTATTTGCTTTATAGAGGTAATATTCTTGAAGACTTTGGTTTTCTTGAATGGATGAATTCATATTCATAGTTACAGGAAGTGAAAGAAGCAGACCAGAAAGTTTCAATTGAAATATTAACGATAATTTTAAATAATTAAGTTACATATATACATAACCTTTGTACTTGGAGTTTGAAATCTGTTAGGGGAGATAAGACCTATTTCTTGTGATTAAAAAACTGACAGGTAACAAGTGAATATTACAGATGATAAGTATATGGGGACTATTATACATAATAATAGTTTAGCTACCATATGCTATTGAAAATCATAAAAGAAGGTAAACATTGCATTCTCAGAATACATAAAGCGTGTAGATTTGTAACTGTTTGGCCTATTTTAGGTTGCTGAGTACCCACAGTCCAACCCTTTTGATCTTGCATGGCAGACTGTGACAGTAAGACAAAGGACTGTTGATGGCAGAGATGTATTTATTAGATTTCTGTGGGAAATTTAGCACTAGAGAGTTATCTGTCATGATTAATAACTTCTATGAACAAACTGTTGGGGAAGACTAAAGAATAGTTTTATTTCTCCATCAGAATTTTATTAACGTTTAAACAAGATGTATGCCCTAAGACATAAAATTATTTAGCCAAATCCACTAATTGAACTAGAAAGAAAATAATTTTTTAATGTTCACCATTACAGATTTTATGATTACTGTTATTTCTGAAGATGACAGTATCATTAAAAATATTAATCCAGCACGTATTTCCATGAAAATGTGGAAACTGTCTAACAGTGGGAACCGGCCACCAGCAAATGTGAGTCATAGAAAGCATTTCAGAAATTAAAAATAGCTTATATTTACCATAAAATTATATGTAATTTAATGTAAAAATGCAGTGTGTCAATACTGGAGAGCTAGAAAGTAACTCATTCCATCACTTGGGATTTTAAAAAAATACATCAGAGTATTATTCAAAATTATATCTGGGAGAACAGTAGCACAAGGCAAAAAAAACCACTGAATATCACAATGAGGTAATACAGAAAGAGATGTGATTGAAAGAGACATGATGGATAGAATGCAGAGTAAAGGAGCATAGAGTGGAGAGAACAGTTTGAGAGTCTAAAGCAGCGTAGTCCAGTAGAAATACAACACTAGCCACAGATGATGTTTAACTAGTAGCCACATTAAAAGTGCAAAAAGAAAAAAGTAAAATTAATTTTAATATAGTTTTAGCCTAATATGTCAAAAGTAACCATTTCAACATGAACTCAGTATTTTAAAATTTGCTAATGATACTTTACTTTCTTGTACCAAGTCTTTGAAATTTGATATATATTTTATGCTTACAACCCCAATAAGCTGTTATCTTAAAATTATGTTACCACTGTAACGATCTGTTGTGTGTCCTTTAATGACTGTGTATCTTTCCACTGTGAGTAATCTCACTATGGTGTCATACATGCATTGTAAAGGGATGTGTGTGTGTGTGTGTGTGTGTGTGTGTGTGTGTGTGTGTGTGTATTTATCAATCCTAATGTGATCTGGATTCACATTTGATGAAGGTAACATAAATTTTCATCCTCAATACACTGTGTTAACTTTGTGATTTATCGCTCCCCACTTCTTTCCTACTTCTTCTAGGCAGAAACATTTAGCTGTAATAAAATAAAAGATAATGACAAGGAAGATGGCTGCTTCTACTTCAGGTATTTCTCAAATCATTTCATTTTTTTTTTACATTTTTTTGTTACAGAGTTAATCATCCTTGGCAACATTTGCCTTCTCAGCTAGAGTAGGGAAAAATAATTCATGATTGAATACAAAATGTTAATATCTCCTAATTTTTTGGTCAGGAAATTTTTTGAAAAAATGTTTTGTTTGTCTGTAAACATTGTAAAAAGGTTTTGGGAAAGACTGTTGTGATAGATACACTTGCTTTCAAAACTATCAAAAGCAGCAGAGGAATTACGTTGTCAGAGCACTTTATAATATCTTATTTTATAGGGATTTCTATAATTCTAAACTTAAGATTTTACAGAGTAAAAAAGCTGAACTAGTGTTTTATTAACTATTTGACTTTGAGTGTTGCTTCTTTTTTCTGGACCTGTACTTTGAAATCTGAAAAATTGTTTTGAATAGATGATGTCTAAGGTTTCTTTTACTTATTTATTAGAAATGTCTTTTTTGCTTTTGGACTAATAATTGCTTTGTTTTATTTCTTTAAATATATTAGTCTCTTAAGCCTAGTATAGAAAACAGAAGATATAATTGTAAACCGTTGTTAACATTACTATCAGCATTTACAATTGCGTGTGTATTTACCTTCATTGAGATCTTTATTTTTACGTGTGGCTTTAAGTTACTGCCTATATTTCTTTCATTTAACCTTACAGGACCCTCTTAAACATTTCTTCTGGCCCAAGTCTCGTGGTAATAAACTCCTTTAGCTTTTGTTTATCTGAGAATGTCGTGATTTCTCCTCTACTTTTGAGGGACAAAAAAGTAAAGTTTTTTTAGTTTTGCTGGATGTAGGATTCTTGGTTGACTGTTTCCTTCTTTTAGGACTTTGAAAACATTGACCCACAGCCTTCTTGCTTCCAAACTGTCTGATGAGAAAGCTGATCACCTTATTAATGATCCCTTGTATATAATAGATTCACCTTTCTCTTGCTGCTCTCAATATTCTCTCTTTTTTATCCTATGAAAGTTTGATAATGTGTCTTGGTGTGGGTCTCTTTGAATTTATCTTACTTAGAATTCCTTGAGCATCTTGGATATTTATGTTCATGTCTTTCATCAAACTAGGGAAGTTTTCGCCCATTCTTCAATATTCTCTCTGCCCTCCCCTTCTCTCTTTTCTCCTTGAACTCCCACGATGTGTTTATTGGTCCACTTGGTGATGTGTCAGGTGATGTCCTTAGGCTCACTTCACTTTCCTTCAGTCTTTTTTCTTTTTGTTCCTCAGACTGTAATTTCCACTGTCTTATCTTCAAGTTCGCTAATTCTTCCACCTGCTCAAATCTGCTTTTCAATACATGAAGTAAAATTCTCACTTCAGTTATTGTACTTTTCAGCTCTAGAATTTGTTTTTGGTTTAAGTTTTCTAATCTCTTTATTGGTATTTCCTTTTTTTTCATACATGATTTTCTTGACATTTTTCACATCTCCCTTTAGTTCTTTGAGGATCTTTAAGGTAGTTGTTTTAAAGTTTTTGTCTAGTATATTAGCTACCAGGTGTTTTTCAGGGACAATTTTGATTGGCTTATTTTTTCCTTTCAATGGCCCATACTTCTCCATTTCTTTGTTTGCCTTGTGATTTTGTTGTTGTTGAAAACTAGACATTTGAATCTAATAATGTGGTAACTCTGGTTGAGATTCTTTGCCTTCTCCAAGGTTGCTGGTTATTGTTTTGATTTTTCGTTTGTTCTGTTTTAAATTGTTGTAGGCTGTTTCTCTGCCACAGATCAGGCTTAAGTGTAAACTTAAGGTCTTTTCGGGTCTTTTCTGAGCCTTTTTCCTGAGCAAGTGAGTTCACTTTCTGATTTTTCCCATATATGCAGTATTTTTTGTTTGTTTGTTTGCTTTTAATGTCCTTTAATGTCTGGCTTCCAAAAAGAGAAAAATGAAGAGGGGCAGGAAAGAGTGCTGGCCCTTTAAATCCTCCTAGGAGTTGCTTAATCTGGAGGATATAGGTCTTGGAATGTTGTGGGTTGGTGCAGTAACAGTGGCTGCTAGCATTTTTGTTGTAACTCTAATCAGAAACAGCAAACAGAATCTGTATTCCCAATATTGGGAGGATAGGGTCCACTTTTGCCTACCCTGGTTCTTGTGAGCGCCATACAGACTGCTCCAGGAACATGTACAGAGCTACCTGCTGTGGGGCTGGGAGGTGGGCAATGAGTAGCTGATACTGTGTATGCTAAGAGCTGAAATTGAGTAAAATTAACTAGAATTTACCATCCAGGTCTTCAGGCTTGCTGGAAGTGGCAAGCCTTCCATAGCCTCCAGGTTTCCAAAATAGATTATACTGGTGCCGTCATTGTCTAGATGGGGAGACAGATTCCTGATGCTACCTACTTCTTGCCATCTTTTCAGAATCCTCTCTAAGGTTTCTCTTATTTTAAAAATTATTCAAATCATCAGTAGGTTCAGAATGTTCATTATATTAGTTCAGTTCTTTTTCAGACTGACTGTACTGAAGGGCTAATTTTTGTTTTTTAAAAAATTTCCAATCTGTCATAGACTGATGGGTTTTGTGTGTGTGTGTGTGATTTTGTACTTTATTTTTTATTGCGGTATAGTTGATTTACGATGTTGAATTATTTGCAGGTGTACAGCAAAGTGTTTCAGTTATATATATCAGTTAAATATATGTATACACATGTATATGTACATTCTTTTTCAGATTCTTTTCCATTATGAGTTATTAACAAGCTACTGAATATAGTTCCCTGTACTGTACAGTAGGTCCTTGTTTTTTACCTTTTTTATGTATAGTAGTTTGTAATATGTTAATCCCAAATTGCCAGTTTATCCCTCCCTCCCTTCATTTTTTTAAAGTTCTTTCAGTGTGCACTTGTCAAGGCAATGTCAGATTACTATATGTGTGTCTAAATACTCTTGAGTTTTGTTTTCTTGTGACAGACTAGTAACAAATACGAAGTTTTAAATATTTGCACACTCACCTGTGAATAATGATGAGGTTTATTACTTTCTAGTCCTTAGACATTTTATTTCTTTTTCTTGCCATACTGCACTGGCTATATCTTACAGTAAAATGTCAAATGGACGTGATAAGAGTGATTATTCTAATATCATTCCCAGTCCAAAAGGGGCGTTTCAGCATTTTACCCATAACTGTGATGTTGGCTTTACGGTTTTTATTTTGGTGTCTCTATTAGATTGGTCATTTGTAATCATTACTAAAAGAATTATTGTTTATCATGAATTGACATTAGATGATGACATTTCATCATCTGTTGAGGTGATATATAATACTTTTCCTCTTTCTCAGTGTGATAAATTACAGTACATTATTTTTCCGAACGTTAATTTAGCCTACCTTGCATTACTGGAATAAATGCAATTTTATCATGATGTATTACTTCTTTTATATATAAGTGGATTTGTTTTGCTGATATTTTGTTTGGGATTTTTCCATCTACATTAATGGGTCAAGGTTGCCTGGATTTTATGTGTATATATTTTCTTTCCAGGTTTGATATCTAGGTCATGTATGCCTCACAAAAATAATTAGAAGAAGTGATCCCTAGGTCTTAGTTTATTCTCTGGAAGATCTTGTGTAAGAATATCATCGTTTCTTCCTTAAGTATTTTGTAGATTTCATTAGTGAAGCCATCTGAGCCTGGTGTTTTTTGAGAGAAAGGTGATAGTTATGCATTAATTTTCTTCAAATACAGCAATTACAGAACTATTTGTATTTCTTGTGTCATCTTTGGTCAGTTTTGGTAACTTGTAATCTTCTAAGAATTTTTCAGTTTTATCTAAACTTTCTAATTTGTTGTTCATGATATTTTGTATTGCTTGTAGGATCTGTAGTTCTCTTTTTTATTACAAAGTATGTAACAAATTCATATAGGCAATAGTACTGACATTTTAATTAACTGCTCTCTTTTTCTCTCATGCTTTTCTTTGTCACTGCAATGGTAGCTGACTCTTCATAGCCTAAGAACACAGTAACATACTCTGGTACAGCATAATATATAGTCACTTAGAATGCAATGTGACTGATGTTGATCTCTCATTCTTGACATCGGTTATTTGAATGTTCTTTTTGTTGTTTATTTAATCTTACCAGGATATTTCAATTTTGTAGGTCTTTTCAAAGAACCTGCTTCTGGCTTTTTAAAACTTCCTGAGATGATTGCTTAGCTCATTTATTTTCACCTATATATACATATATGTGTGTGTCTGTACATACACATGTGTACATAACTAAGTATTCGTATATATGTATATAGAGCTATAAATTTCCATCTGAGCTTGGCTTTAGGAATAGTCACAAGTGTTTTTACATTGTGTTTTCATTATTATTTGCATCAAGATATTTTCTAGTTTTCGTTGTGATTTCATCTTCTACCCATGGCTTATTCAGAAATAGATTGTTTAATTTCTAAATTATGGGATTTTCTTACTCTCTTTTATTTAGTGATTTCTAACTTAATTCCACTGTGGTCAGAGAGCCTACCTTGTATAATTTGAATCCTTTGAAGTTAATTGACATTTGTTTTTATAGTATGTGTATACAGTCAATATTTGTACATATTCCATGTGGACTAGAAAATGTATACTGCATTTGGAGTACAGTCTTTCATGTTTATTAGGTCAAAGTCTGTAGTCATTTTGTTTGATTTTTCTATCTACATACTGCTATTTCTATATACATATAGAAAAATATGGTCTGCTTTCCTAGCAGTGTGGTAAATCTCCTAGTATGAGTGTGGATTTGCCTATTTTCTCTCAGTTTTGTCAGTGTTTACTTACTCCGTATTTTGAGGCCATTTTATTATTTACTTTCAGACTTAGATTACTGCAATTTCCTGGCAGATTTTTTTTTTTAATAATTTGTGTTTTAATTGAAAAGTTTAGATACTACATACAATTATGACAGTGCTTGCTTTTGAATCTATTACTATTTTTTATTTAATCCAACTATTCTTATTTTCTATTCCTCACTGACTTGAATTTATGTAAAATTTTTTTCTTTTACTATTTTCTCTTTCTCTCTCTCTCTCTCTCTTTCAGCATACATAGTTGACATACCAGTGTCTAAAAGATAATTCACATTTTGTACCCTCTTCTTGGTCTGTGCATGAATCTTAGAGCACTTAAACTCCATTTTCTCTCTCCCAACTTACTTACCTTTGTTGTGTATATTAAATGCACTGGTGCATTATTATATAGTCAGTGTTCATTTAGATCTACTGACTCATTTATCCTTTCTGTGAACCTTCAAATCACAGCTTTCCTCTGGGATCATTTTCCATCAGAGGAAGTTCCTTTAATATTTTCTAGTGCACAGCTGCTGGTGACAGGTTATCTCAGTTTTACCTGAAAATGTGTTTATTCCAACTTCATATTTGAAAAATGTTTTCCTGGACATAGTTTTCTAGGTTGTCAGTTTCTTTCTTAACAGCACTTTCAGGCCATGCATCACTATCCCATCATCTCTGTTGAGAAATTGATGATCATTCTTAACTGTTGTTATCTTGAAAAGTAATTATTTCTCCTATTTAAATTTTTTTGGGGGGTAGGAGATAATTCAGTTTGTTCGTTTTTATTTTTGGAGGAGGTACTGGGGATTGAACCCAGGACCTCATGCATGCTAAGCATGCACTCTACCATTTGAGCTATAGCCTCCCCCTCAAAGCACACATTTTGCCTTTTTTGTTTGTTTGTTTTATGGGGGTGTAATTAGGTTTATTTATTTACTTATATTTGGAGAAGGTACTGGGGGTTGAACCCAGGGCCTTGTGCATGCTAAGCATGTGCTCTACCACGTGAGCTCTACCCCCCCACCCCAATGTCTTCTTTTTTGGTTCCTTTGAGTTTGGTTTTCGCCAGTTACATTGGGACATGCATATGTGTGGATTTGTTTTTATTTATCCCATTTGATTTTCGCCAGCTTTGAATCTGTGGTCTTTGTTCAGTTCTTTAAAATTGTTAGCCGTTATTTCATCAAATACTGCTTCTGCCTCATTTTTTCCCTCTTCTCCTCCTGACACTCTTAATTACATGCACATTTGTCCTTCTTATAGTATTCTCTCTTAGCCTCTTTGTGCCACATTTTTTTGTCTTTTCATTCTAGATTTTGCTTCTCAACTACCTTCAGTTAATCCCTATTCACTGGTGTCTATTTGCTGTTAAATTCACCTTTGCATTATCCATTTCTGGTTGGTATTTTTAGTTTGCTTTTTTTTTTTTTTTTAAAGGATCCAGTTCGTTGTTGGAATTCTTAGTCTTGTCTTCTATGACTCTGAGCAGTGATCAAAATTTATTAAATCTGTCTAGAGTTCCTTTCAGTCTGTTTTGATTGTCTCGTTTCTGTTGGTTTTCATTCTAATTCTTGCCTCTTCATGAATCTGTTTGTTTGGTTTTTACCATACATTTTATTTATGAATATTTGTAGAAATAATATAAAGTCTAAGAAGTTAATCTTTCTCCACATACAGTTTACATTTACTTCTGTCCATTGTCTGAGCCACTAGTGGTCTGTTATCATTTCAGTCCATTTTCAGAGATTGAGATAATTCAAAGCTGAGTTGCTTTTCCCTTGCGATCCTGTCTACTTTAGGTCCACTTCTGCTCCTAGAATGTTCTCCCAGGAGTCAAGCAGCCTTACATATGAAACTCACCTCCCAGAGTCTCCCCACTGTCTTACATCCTGCTGAGTCATTTTTCACTCTGGCTTATGATCTCTCAAACATCTTCAGGCAAATATCTTTTTTAATATGGTTGTCTTCATCAGGAAGGATTGGTCTGCCATTTGGAAGCAGAAGTCTTATTTCATTCTTACTAAAACTTTATTAGGAATTATCCCCAGAGAAACATGGCTTAGAGAAAGGCTACATAATTTTCTCCAAGATTGTGTATATGTTGCAGTGCAGAATATCATTTCAGATATATATTAAAAGCCTTTATTTACTGCGTTATGCCAGTATTTTGAGAATATGAATGACATGCAGAGCCACCTTAGAGATCATGAACCATACTGCACATATCATCCAAGGTATACCATAGAATGTCATTCAGATAATCATTGTGTTTGTGACCAAAATATTCTACAAGACTGTCTCTTACTAGATACTGTGTTCTTTATTGGTAATTAAATCACAATAAATGTTTAATATAGAGAGAGTTAAATATTTAGAATAGTACTTGAATGGAAAACAAAGCAATATAAAAAGATCAGGATATTCTTTACTTTTGAAATGCAAGACTGAGTTGGAAATTTGGGGAGAAATTAAGCAAAATTCACTTGATACATAATTCATTGGTTTTTGTGCTTACTACTCTGTCAACTTTATATTGCTGTTCTTTCCTTTTTGCCACATCCAGCGTTTGTGTTCTAGATGTTTTGTGAAAGAGTGTCCAGGTAAGAGAGATCCAGAATTAAGCTTGATAATGCAGGAAATACTTGGTGAATGAAGGTGAATCTAGTAATAGTAACTCTCTTCTTTCTCATTTACTTTTTGTTCAAGGAACAGCAATGTTAATGCTTTGAATTTCTTCCCCTCCGTTTAAAAGTTATCGGTGATCTTATCTTTCTTTTTAACTTAGGGATAAAGCAATTCCTAACAAAGTGGGAACATATTGTATCCAGTTTGGCTTTATGATGGATAAAGCAAATATTCTTAATAGTGAACAGGTTTGTTTACTCCTTTTATACATTGCAGTTAGCTTTAGCTTCCCATTTTCTTGCTTTGTTGAGATATGTTTTGTTTAAAATTGGATTAATTATTGGATGAAAAGTATAAATAATGCCATCTTCAGCAATTTTAGAATAAATATATATAAGTTATGCTGATTAATTTGACCTGATGCAAAAGTTACCTTTCCATCCCCCTTTATATCAAGGACTCAATTAGTCAACATTTTAATCTATATTGTGGTAAGGTTGCTCCAATCATACGTGAAAATTTTTCAGTTAATAACATTTCAAGTACTAGGATTCTGGATAATGAAGTTTAAGGTAGTTTTAACATACACCATCTCCATTCATTATCGTTAGTGCACTAAATTTTTAAAAATTGCCTGTGTTTTTAAGTGTTTCTATATTTGTTCTTAGATGGTTAACATTCAAAAATTAATCTGATATGCCTTTTATCCTGCATTTTTTAAAGTTTTAAGAGTTTATTGGAGGTACGTTTTAAAGTAATATTTCATTTATTATGTGCTATTTCTTCTCTTCCTCTTTAAATACTAAACCATCAGTGTATTGTTAATCAGAATGCTTCTTTTGTTTTGTAAGATTATAGTTGATGTTCTGCCTAATCAACCTGTGAAGTTAGTTCCTGAAATACAGCCAGCTACACCAGCTGTTTCAAATGTTCGCTCGGTTGCCAGTAGGACCTTGGTCAAAGATTTATACCTTCATATCACGGTAATGTTTATTTACTTCCAAATTACGAAGAGTAACAACAAAAATTATTCCTAGTTTAAGAGTGCAGGGTAGTTATTGCAGAATCAGATCTTGATTATTCAGTTAAGTTTATAGGAAGCATTTGTGCAGATGAATGAAATATTTATAAATATCTTTATACTTGAATACAAATAGAGAATGAATAATTTTATATGTAAAATAAATCCAGATATGCTAAATAGGAATGACTCATGCAGAAACCTTTCATAATTTATACCCTTAAAAAAGGTACTCTTATTATACTTTATACCCCTATTTCATGTATGTATTTTGAATGTGTGGGAAGTAAGTTGATTCCTCAAGGTCCACTTCACTGAGGGCAGGAGGTAATTAAGTATTTATTTTGAAGAGATCTGTTCCCATGACTTATACTGAGCTCCTCAAAGCTTCTGGTTACCGAGAGAGTAAGCAGCAATAGGGCTGCCAAGAACATTAACAAAAACACATAAAACACTTTAACAGGACTTCTTCTTTATGAAGAGTTTGGCTGATGGAATATGTAACTCCTTCAGTGTAATTTTCTTGTTTTAGACACAAAAGTTGTTCTTAAACTAATCTTCCATAGATCAGTACATAGGTGCTGAAGTTACATAACAGATTTTTTTTTAAATTTTCTGATTCATTTCAACTTCATTTCATCTATCCAAGACCAAATAAAATGTAACATCTTGTCCCATTTCTAGTAGATCTAGGATTGATGCTTTGCTGTTATTATCCCATAAAAAAAAAAAAAAGAGTAAAAGGAGTTGCTATGACAGGGTCTTGCTGTGTCAGAATGTTCTGGGTTCTTATTGCCTTGGGGAACAGCCCCAGCTTGACCCCCTTCCTGTATAGATAAGGACACATTTTTAAATGGGAGTCCTTTTAATACAGCAAGTTGGGAGCCATTGTATTAGATGGAAGCCTCTGGTTCTTTTATGGTTTCTAGGATTTCCTGCCTGTAGAACACTTACTCTGAGAATTAAATTCTATATTTAGAGTAAGAATTTAATTTAATATTTGGGGCCTTACAAATTGGTCATATTTCTGATTTGTACATGTCCTTCATTGGGTTTATTCTTCTTTCCACTTCTAATTGGTTACTTTCCATTGTTTACTTTCAGGATGCCTACAACAATCGTACTGGAATTGATTTGGTTGGCACTGTAATGGCTACCATCAAAGGTTCTAATGAGGAAGACGACACACCACTCTTTATTGGGAAAGTGAGAACACTTGAATTTCCCTTTGTGAAAGGTTCAGCTGAAATCACGGTAATTTTTTTCTTTTGGTAGATAAGTTTTCTATATTTAATAGTTGAAACTGCAGTGTTACAGTACCTGTTCTTTTGTATGTGTAACTCTGAAGATGTTCTAATATAGCATTAAATTGGAAAGTCAGCTGAAATATTTTGTGGTATTACTCTAAGCTATTACACATTGAACCCAGGATCACTGTTACTACTGGAAAGACTCTCTTTTTCACTGCGGATGACTGTTTTCTGTGATTATAGTGATTTTTAACGTCAGTGACAAAATGATATTTATGTTTCACTGAAAAGCTACCATTCTATGGATAGAAATAGGATAATGCATAGCCTAGGTAAAAACATACACATAAGGTGCGGGGAGGGTATAGCTCAGTGGAAGAGTGCTTGCTTAGCATGCACAAGGTCCTGGGTTCAATCCCCAGCACTTCAATCAATCAATCTAATTACTTCCCCCCCAAACCAAAAAAACCAAAGCAATAAAAAATAAAATGTGAACTAAACTTAAAAAAAAAAATCAAGTACATGTATATAAAAATAATTTTTAAAACTCTAAAAAAAGTACATGTATCAAGAAAAATTTAATAAAACAGCTTGTCTCTGCTCATTTTTTTCCAAAATAGAAATAACTTTACTTACATAAAAAATACACAGTTCAAGAACTTAAAAAGTAATCACTGTATTATCACTCTTTAGAGATACTGATGATTAACAATTCAGTGTATAATCTTCCACACTTTTCTGTATATACACTAACACTGCATGGATGTCCTGTGTGAATATGATTTACATACATGGCGGAGGGTATAAAATTACACTAATATAGAACTGTCCTTTCATGAAAATCTTATTTAACACATCCTTTATACATTTATTTACTAGTAAGTATAAACCTGTGTCATTGTATTGATGCTCATAATTTATTTGATCAATTCAAAGTGAAAATTTAGGGGTTTTTTCCCCAAGTCTTGGTAAGTTTTTGGGTTTTTTTGTTTGTTTGTTTGTTTGTTTTTTGGGTAGTATGCTCCACTACTGGTTTTAGTTTTTCAATTTTTTTTTGTATATATATATTTTTTCAAAGCTTGTTTTATCACTGTTGCTTCCATCATCTTTCTTCTATATATATATCCTTTGCACTTACCTGATTGCTAGAGAGAGAATTGGAGATAAGGTATGTACATTTTTAGCCTTTTGGTAGGTATTGCCAGTTGCTTTTCAGTTTATATTCCCACCAGAAGTATGCGTATGTTCTCATATTACCAACGCTGAATAGAATGGTTTTTAAAATTCAACCAAGCTTCCTATAGTTAAAAAAAATGTTTTTTTGTTACTGGGAAAGTTGAACATTTTTCATGTTTTTGACCTTTGAAGGATTGTCCCTTAACTCTTTTTCTTTTGAATATTCACCCCTGTCTTCCTAATTTTATATTAAAGATGTTAATATTTCTTTATAATTATGTATTATCTTTTTTCTGAGTTTGTGTTTTAGATTTTAGCTTTGTTTATATTGGAGCAGGAGGAAGGAAGGATTGTATTCACAGTGGTAGCTCTGGTATTCTTATGGTTTTAATCTTTGATCTTTTTATCTTATTTCAAATTTATTCACTAAATTTTTGAATATCATTTATTGACTAATTCTTCAGTGTCTTTTTTGTTGTTATTGCTAGTGTCTAGTTCAGTGCTAATATCACATTGTTTTAACATTAGGCCTACGACTGGGGAACCCTCCAGCTTGCACCTGGCCTACTATTAGACTTGGTGGTTCGTCTTGCAGTGACTGACCATTACAGCATTTCCACTTTAGTTTTCAACACATAAAGTTCTGGAGTTTTCATGTAAATATCTACATTTCTGCTTTATTTGGAGAATTCTAAAGGTCTGGTGATACTGGGCCAGGATTCTCTTAAGACAGCAGGATTTTCCAGTCAGCTGCATCCATGCTACTTTTCATCTCTTGACATTGAGGGCGAGTGTCAGCTGCTGCTTATATTTATACTTGTTCTTTTACATGTATTATAGTGGAGGATAAAGTGAAATTTTCTTGAACCCTAACAAAAATTAGGTAATGAAAGCCACATGTTGAAAAACAAAGACAAGGGGACAACATGTTGAACATGCAAAGTGAGTTTGCATTGGAAAAATACACCTAGCTCATTACCTATATGCTGTTTACCTATGTCCTGTTACCTTGGCCCCCCATAGGCATTTGAAGTGACTAACCCTGCTGTACATGTTTCTGACACATCTTACACATTAAGACGGTGACTAAGCTATTCCCCCACAGCTGCATACGGAATCTGAGCTTCATGTCATGCATATGAATTTCCACTAGAGGTTCCCCCCATCACACTGAATAAGCAGAAATCTCTCAGGACCTACTTGGCTCCTGGCCCAAATATTAATTTGGTAGCTCTGGTGAAGGAAGGGCTGTGGAATCTGAATTGTAACAAGCAGATAATTCTTATCATAAGGGACATTTGGAAACGCTGGCCCAGAACACACCTGGTATTTGTAAATGTTCCAAGTTTGCTTGAAAAGAGCATGTACTGCTTTCTTTAAAGTTATAATCTAAATTTATAATTGGTTAAGTTTGTTAATTGTGTTATTCAGATTCTTTATATTATTTGCCTACTTGATCTGGAAATTTCTGAACAAGGTATCTAACTTTATTCTGCTATGTACGTGTCCATTTCTCATATTCCAGGTTCCCATTTGTATATGGATCCAGTGTTGGACTCTTCCATTCTCTTCAGTTCTGTTACTGTGTTTCCTTTTTCCTTAATAAATTGTACATCATAGAGTACAAACTGTAAAACTTTGAGATAGGAAAGATCTCCTTAAACAAGACATAAAGGAAAGATTTTATATTTAACTATATATGAGGATTAATATATTAATGTAATATATTGAACATATTTTTAAAACTTCCTAAAGAACTTACTGCAAGTCAGTAAGCAAAAAGACAATCTAGTAGAAAAATAAATGACCAAAAGAATATGAACAGGCTGTTAATGGAAGAGAAAGTATAAATGACTAATAAAACAAGCATGACCTCAGTACTAATCAGGGGAATGCTGGTTAAAACAATAATTGCTGGTTGTTTTTAATACATCATTTTAGGGAAAAAAAGTACTTGATTGGTAATAAGTGTTGGCCAAGCATCAGGGGAGCTGGATATTCTTATACGCTAATGATGAGAGGATAAATTGATGTAGCATTTTTAGAGGTATATTTGATAACTACCTGTTAAACTTTTAACAAGTCATTATATTTCTTTCTGTTCTAGAGAACACACAAAGAAGTATTGAAAGATATTTTCTTTGCTGTATTATAAATAATTGCAAAAAATTCTAAACTAAATGTTCATCACCCAGTGAGAGGGTATTATGGTGTATTATGTCTATACTATGTGTAAATGTAAAAAAGAATGATATTTAAACATTGACTTGAATTGATTGACAGGCCAAATTGAGTGCTAAAAGCAAATTACTAAAGTATAAAGTGTATGTTATATTTTTTAAGTGCAAATAGTTTTATTTTTATATGTATTTATATTCATGTAAATACACTGAAAACAGCTTTCAGAAACTAAGTGGATTTGGTGGTTAGTTTAATGATGGACTTACAATTTTATTTTGTGGATTGTTCTACAGTGTTCTATCAATTTAGATTTTTAAGAATTTTACTTCTCTGTTAATTTTATTATTGTAGTCTAAAAAACAAAATGCCTACCACCTAATATTCCCTGAAAGACTGAAAAATTGTTTAGGATATAAATTATTTATATTGCATTATTTAATAAGTTGTATACTATGGTCTTAAAGTGTATCACAGGTTTCTCTGTGTGTGCATTAATGAAGAAAAATATATTTAAGAAAAAAAATCTTTAGAGCTTTTCAGGACCTCTTGTTTGGTCACCTGGGACTGGTGGGTCTACTTCCACGGTAACAGCTGTAACTTAAACTCAGCATTGGGCTTTGTGCATTTCTTTGTGATTGTTTTTATAACTTTCACACCATCAGCTGTTTCACACTGCTTCAACTTAAGAGGTTGAAATCAAGATTTTTCTAGTCAAGATAAAAGTGGCTACTGATATTGCTGGTCTGAAAGAAAGCATACTTTTTTCTTGTAATTTTCCATCGTATATATTTTTGGCATAAGCTGTTTATTGATAAGATAAATTGGCTTTCAAACCAGTACCAAAAGGTAAAAGTTGTATGTCTTGTGTGGTGCTGTAGATGTTTTGATGCATACTTAACAAATCTTACAGGTCAGTCGGTTTTGCCTTTTGCCTTTAAAATTTACCACTTACTTGAAAACAAAGCACAGTGAAATATATAACATTTATAATGCCTTTTTAAGTCCTGTTTTTCCTTACTGCTTTTTTCTCATACAGAGTCTAGTACTGGCAGAAAGTAGTCCTGGAAAGGATAGCACTGAGTATTTTATTATATTTGAGCCTCGGCTTCCAGCTTTATCAAGCACATTAGAATCATATATCCTACCATTCATGTTTTACAATGGTAAGTTTCTAGGGAAATAGAGAATTAAACTCTTAAGTTTGTGGTACTGTAGATAACTTTGTTTTGCTTTCTGCTTACATGGACTTACTAGTTACCTAGTCATGTTATGACCTTTTGGAAAAGTCAGTTTAAAAATTGAAGTAAATTATCTGAACTTTTTTCCTTAGACGTTAAGAAGCAGCAACAAATGGCAGCACTTACAAAAGAAAAGGACCAATTATCTAAGTCTATTATAATGTATAGAAGTTTATTTGATGCCAGCAAACAGCTTCTTGATGAGATGAAGTGTAAGTCATTTTGTGTTCAAAGGTAATAAAAAATTATGCTTTTGGGAATGGTGAGGTAGAAGGTTGAGACCATGAGATGCAAACATTGTCTTCTTTCCTGGACTTAGAAGTAAACTGCAGAACACAACAGAAAGGTGGTAGTGATGGTTTTATATTACTCATTCGATCTTTTGAAGATGAAGTATTCCTGCGTTTTAAATAAATTTATATCCTGCTTACCTACAAAAAATTGAAATTTTATTAGAAATCTGAATCTTTGGAAATTTAAGGGTTTTGACATAACAATAATAATATTTATATCTAGCTCTAGCATCTGCAAAAGATACTGGATGACAGTATCACTGAGAGGTGATGTGTGATTTAATGTTTAGTTTGAGCCATGGAGCTGTGTGTAGTTTACTTAAAAAATATCTGCAGCATATCACACTGTGGAGGTGTACAGGGCAGCACATACTGATGGAGAAATGGGTAACTTATTTTTAAGTCAATACATGGAACATTTACTTCAGTTTTTAAATGTGTTTTGTATAACATTAGGGCACTTGCTGAGTTGTGCTGTGTCATCGCTTCCCATCTGTCAAATTTTTTCACTGTGGTTTTTGGCGTCATGATAATTACAAAGTTTTGATTGGTTAACCAATAAATATGTACTGTCTTCATCCAAGTACTCACTTTTGTGTATCTATCCAAGGTCAAGGATATTTAGAAGATAATAGAAACTAAGTAGAGTAATGAGGTAATACGTAATTTGTAGCACTAAAAAAGAATTTTTTTTCAATAGAGGTACTGGAGATTGAACCTGGAACTTCGTGCATGCTAAGCATGCACTCTACCACTGAGCTGTGCCCACCCCTCTAAAAATTATTTTTATAAAGTCTTATTTGTTTCTTATAATAACCTTATACAATTATGTATAAAGTATGTTTAGTCATATGGATTAAGATTAAATGATTTATCCAAAATTACTTGTAATTTGCAATATAATATCATAATACCTCCTTTAGCTGTATTAATTTTGTTTTTCATTTTTGTGTATTGTGAGCCTTTAATTTTAGATTTTTAGTTTAATTTTAAATTTCTGAAATAGTCATTATTTTTCATTTTAGCATCAATCATTAGAAGGGAAAAAACAAAAGAGATTCAAAGTACATTTCAGAACTCTATTTTGGGGGCTATCACAAATTGTTTGTTTTTAATTTTAGGCCAAGTTGAAGAAGCAAAATTAAAAGAGGCCCAGTTGCGAAATGAACTAAAAACACATAATATTGACATTCCTATAACACAACAGGTACAATTTCCACGTATATGTGAAAGGTTTTTATTTTTCAGTTAAATTCTAGCCTATAATTTTTTTTAACCACTTTATTTTATTAGGAATGTTATGGGCACTTTTATTTTTGGGTACTAAGCCATATGTTGGTTATTGTCTGGTCACTACTAGACGTTAAAGTGGGCTGACAAAATGATGAAGCGGGCTCTTCTCAAGGAAATCACAGTTTGGTTCTAATCCAGTAAGTTAAATTAATAATACGCCAACTTGAGAATTTGCATTGAAGAGGCCTAAGTAATTACCAGGATATGTGATAGCAAAGGAAATGAGAGAAAGTAACAAAAGACAACAGATTTTTTTAAAACTTACATTCTTTTATGTGTATAACTTAAGGAGAGATCCTATTATAGGTCATATATTTCTCAGATTAAAAAAAAACATCAATGAGGACAATGCTTTACATTCCTATGGCCATATTCTTTTGAGAAACTGATGCCTGCTTAATAACTTTATGTTCTCAAGTTGTCCACATTGTTGGTTTTTCTCTGCTATTTTCTCTGCCTGGTGTAATAATTGTAATTGACCTTGCAGTTTATTTTTCTTTATAAATTATAGATGCCACACATTGAAGCACTTTTGAAGAGAAAGATATCAGAACAAGAAGAACTAAAGAAGAAACCTAGAAGATCATGTACTCTTCCAAACTATACTAAAGGCAGTGGAGATGTTTTGGGAAAGGTTTGTGTTTAAGCCTTTTAGGAGGCAGTACATTTTATTATCTTCTTTTTGTTTAAAATATGTTTTTAAATTACATTATAATAAAAACGTGTCAGGTTTTTTTGTAGTTTCAGATTTTTTCCAATGAACTGATTGCTCTCATTGCCATAATAGGGTTTTGGTAGAATTTAAGCTGAAGTGCATAATTAATTCCATAATTCTTTTTACTGTTGAGGGCTGTGTCAGAATTTAACATGTCTTAGTTTAAGCCTTGTGTACTTAGAGATTCTTTCATGTTACATGGCTTTACAGGTAGCCAGGATCTTGACATGTGACTCAAACTTCAGTGAGACAACAGAAGAGAGAAAAAGATAGCATTTTTCTGAGTTCTGAGTGTAACTGTTAACGAATAAATTCTGGGATACTCCTAGAACTTAAGAAAACAAATAAAAAACTTTATACATATTTGCTGCCAAGGGAAAGAATGCCATTCTTATTTCTATTCTTTCCCTCTATGGTTTTAACTTATGTCAAATGAATTTTATTTTCATTTTTATCCTAACATTATTCAATCCTGAACTTTCTGTTTTATTTTTTTTTCTGGATCAGAATTTCTGTTTGCAGTATTAGTAAGTTCTTTAGCTAGATTCTGGTTCTTTTCTATATATCTTTTATCATCTCCCAACACCTTCAGTTTTTAATGGTGTTAGGGTCTGTGGTATATGTGCTTATGTTTACTTGTTTAACTTCCATCTAATATGCATCTCAGCTTTCTGCTTTTACACTCTGTTTTAAAACTGAGGAAATGGAAACTAAGATACAAAGAGATTTTAAAACTTGTTCAAGGTTATATAGCTAACAAATAAGTATCGGACCCAGGGCTCAAGCCCAGGCATCTGACTCCAGAGTGAACATTATTCTACTTTCACAACCACAGCATGAAGTAGGCAGAAGAAACAGTTCTTATTTGTGACATTTAGGTTTCTTAAAAAGATACTGTATTATTATAGTAAAAGATCTACTTAGAAGGGTATGGTATATAACTATATTTAGGTTTAAATGTATTTTATGAATACTTTATTAATTAAGACATACTCCAATAATAGAGGTATTAAATGTAGAAAAGAAAGTACATTGTTAATTATCTGATAATATGCCAAATATTTTTATTTGGTCATTTGCAAAATTTACTGTAGTTTAATCTGTGGAACAGTTTTTTATAGCAGAAGAGACAGTTTAATATATTTAAGCCAGTAAGTTTTTACAGCTTGAGAATTTTTTCTTAATTCACACGAGTATTTCAAAAAAAGTGTTTTTGCTCCTTAGACTTGGGCTTTTAAAATATTTAATACAGAAGTTAGATATATATAAGAAATTTTTACTTGATTTTTGAAAATGGGTTACAGATTGCACACCTGGCACAAATTGAAGATGATAGAGCCGCAATGGTTATTTCTTGGCATCTGGCAAGTGATATGGACTGTGTGGTCACCCTGACCACTGATGCTGCACGTCGTATCTATGACGAAACCCAAGGTCGTCAGCAGGTGTTGCCCCTTGATTCTATTTATAAGAAGACTCTTCCAGATTGGAAAAGGTTAGGAAAAAATGAAAGCAATTATTTTTTTTCTGAAATATCTTCCATTTTTTTTTATCAAATCACTGAATTTAAAAATGATTTCTCTAAACGTTGCCTACAACAGAGAAGTGACTCAAATTATCTACATTATTTTTGCCTTCATCACAAATACACATACTTCACTAAGGTCAGTATTACAGTATGTTTGATCATATATGCTGACCATGTTTAAAATGCCAACCAAATGTTGTTTGTATAAATGGCAGATATGCACACATGCACATGCACACACAAACCCAAAACATTTATTTGGCCTTTGTAGCAGGAAGGATGGTAAGATGGCATTATCATTAACAAAATATGGAGCACCTTTATTTGAAGTAAGGGTATAGATATGTATCTTTTGTCCTATTTATATCCTATGAAAACAAGCAACCATCATTTAGGTAGAGAGGGTCTATATTGGAATTGTCATCAGAAAAGTTGAAATGTAAGAGACCTAATCTAGTTAGGATGTTGCATCCTTGTTTTAATATATATCTGGTTTGTTTAAGTGTTTCAGCATTTGCTTTTCAAAATATGGTTTTAGGAAATAACCATGCAAACCAATTAGGCATTTTTAATCTAACTTCAAGTTTTATGTATATTCTGATTTTGACTGTTTTTTAAAATCTACCTTAAAAAGCTAAAAGGAAATGTGTTAACAAAACAAAAAATATTAAAATGTGTAACAGGTATTGACCAGTAGTTTTCTCAGATTCCTAAACAAAGCTTTGCAAGGCTGTCAGTTGGGTAGGAATGAGGACTTGAAGGAGAATAGGAACTAATATTAAGAGTTTACTGTGTCATTAAACTAACATTTTGTTTCATTTTGTAATCCAAAAGTAGACTGAGAAAACAGCTAGAATTTGAACTCAAATCTTTCTGCTTCTAAAATCTCCCACTCTGCTACTAGTCAGGACCCATTTTAAACAACATGGGAAATCCTTTCAGATCATAATGACTGTGTTGGTAAGGGTAATATGTTTTGTGAAAATAGTTTTCCCTCCAGGAGGTCCTCCCTTTTCTTTATAACCTGAGGACCAAGTTAAGAATCCTCAACGTACAGAAAGTATGAATCTGGTATTTAAGGCTAATACTTGCTCTAAAAACCAGTTACCCTGTCTTGGTGTTGTGCCTCTTAATGGGGTTGAGTTAGCTAGCTTCTAAAGCCACCCCGACCCTCTACTCCTACTTGCAAGATTTGGGAAATGGTACCATATGTGGAAGGAAAAAGCCTGGACACCCCAGTCAGCTTCCATGTCTTGAATCTCATTTTCCCTCTGGACTTCAGTTGCTCATCCTGTACACTGTGTGAGAGGGCAGCTAGCAGGCATACTAAGCTCCTTCCCTCCACGTATGCAGTCTTGGGCCTTTTCCTGCCCTCATCCATTCTAGGACCACTCTCCACATGGACAGTCATATGTCCTGGCATCCTCATTTAGGGCCAGCTTGAGAGGTCACCTTTCTCCTTTCTGTGTCAAACTAAACGAAGGTTAGTTTATGTTGATTTTACAAACTAATTAGAGATAGTAGTACACGTAAAACTAAGGAGATATTTTCATATGATAAATATTGTTTTCATTTCTAAGGCTGATAGTTAATCACTTAGGAGTATCACTTGTGCATGGGGAGTTGATTAACTAATCACAGAGATATGTAATATATTCATGCTTCTCATAGTATTTTTTTAATTAAAAGTTACATGTTTTGTAAGATACATGCACCCCAGTGTTCATAGCAGCTTTATTTACAGTTGCCAAGATATGGAAGCAACCTAAGTGTCCATCAGCTGGTAAATGAATAAAGATGTGTCACACACACATACACACACACACACACACACACACAATGGAATACTAAGCCATAAAAAAGAAGGACATTTTGCCACTTAACGGCAACATGGATGGACTTGGAGGGCATTACACTAAGTGAAATAAACCAGAGAAAGACAGATACTGTATAGAATCACTTATAGAATCTGAAAAATCCAACAAACTAGTGAATATAACAAAAAGGAAGCAGGCACATAGTTACAGAGAACAAACTAGTGTTTACCAGCGGGGATGGGGGAGAGCAGTACAGTGGTGGGGGCGTGGGAGGTACAAACTGGTGTAGGAGAGGCTGCAGGGATATATTGTGCAACACAGGAAACATAACCAAGATTTTATAATAACTATAAATGGAGTGTAACCTTAAAAATTTGTATTAAAAAATAAAATAAGATGTGAGGGGAAAAGTTGCATGTTTTGTTTAATATTTTTAAAAACATTTCTTTTCATTCAGACCTCTACCTCATTACCGAAATGGAAAATTGTATTTTAAGCCCATTGGAGATCCCGTCTTTGCTCGAGATTTGTTAACATTTCCAGATAACGTAGAACATTGTGAAACAGGTAAAAGAAATTATGATGACTTTATTTTATAAAGACATTACATTTGTGATACAAATATATAAAATATTGATTATGAAAATATGTTATTTAGCTTAAAAGTGATAGTTTTATTACTATTTACTTTGCTTATTTTTTCCTATTTTAGGAAAGTATTGAATAAAATTCTGATGTTAGCATTCTTTCTAAGAAAAATTTTAAAATTAATGTGTTAATACTTTTTAAAATCTGTTTTTTGAAATGTTTTGTATATATTAAGATTAAATAAAATTTACTATTAAGTTGCACCAATTGCTTTTCCCTTTTTGTAACATGACTAAATTTAAAGTTACTTATTTGAGTGGCACTCAGTTTGTTTATTGAATTTTTTAGTGTTTGGTATGCTGTTAGGAGACACCATTATTTTGGATAATTTGGATGCTGCCAATCATTATAGAAAAGAGGTATGTATTTGAATTCTTTTAAAATTTATAGCTCCAATTATATTTTTAAATCTTAATATATTAGACCCCTATATAGAAATTATTTTATGATACATGTGCCCATGACTAAGTAACCTTGTCAAAACCAGTTTAAATCCTAGAAATTGACAAGCAGCATGAAATTGGGCAAAATATGTGAGTGAATTTGCCAAGATGCAAATTAAAATGAGATGTTTTGGGGCTATGAACTTGTCTTTAAGACTCAAAATCGGTATTATTGATGGTGGGATTGAAAAAGAATACTCTCAGATAGTGTTGGAGGAAGTGTAATGAGGTGCAGCCCTTGTGTGTTAGTTGTTAGGGCTGCTGTAACAAAGTACACAGACCGGTAGCTTAGACAGCAGAAATGTATTGTCTCAGCTCAGCAGGCTTGAAATCCAAATTCAAGGTGTAAGCAGGATCCGTTCTTTGCAGGGGCTGTGAGGGAAGGATCTGTTCCAGGCCTCTCCTTGCTTTGTAGATAGTCATTTTCTTCTTGTGTCTGTTCTCATCTCTGCATATCTGTGTCTAGATTTCCCCTTCTTATAAGGACACTACCTACTGGATTAGATCCCACTCTTACGGCCTCAGTTCAACCCATATCACCTTTGGAGAGTGGTTTGGCAGTATAAATATTTCAGTTATCTGTTGCTACATAACAAAACACTTCAGAAGTTGGTGGCTTTAAACAGTAACAACATATTAGTTCCCATATTTCTGTGGGTTTCTCCAAGTAATGTTGGCTAGGTTCACTGGGATAGTGAAAGCTCCAAATGCCTCACTCACACGGTTGGCAGTTGATGCTGGTTGCCATCTGGGGATTCAGCTGGAGTTGGCCAGAGGCTCAGCTGGTGCTTTGTGCTGGGGTTAATGTTCTCACCCTCACTTGCAGGTGCTGTGGGAATGCCATTAAGGTTTTTAGAAACCTTTTTTTTTAGCTAAGAGGATCTAGAAAGCAATGCCTTCAGTCTTTCTGAAGTCTTAACGTAGGGACATCCTTGACTTAGTTTTGACTCTGAGGCCACATTTTACTGGCTGTGCACTGGATTTGATCTTAGCCCTGAGGCTCTCCATTTATTTTTCAAGAACATTTTGTTAACTGAACAGGCTGGGGAGGAAAAACAGTCCAGCCCTGCAAGTTCTGGGTTGGAAACATTTCCTTGAAATTATTTTTGAAAATGAATTAGTTCCTATAGTTTATCTCCCACTTGTACTGACTAGTTGATAGTGGCTAAGTACTCAGTGGGGGTTGTAGGCTGGCAGACTTAAGATCTCTTATGTGAGCCTTTCCTTGTGGCTGCTTGGGCTTTTTCAAATGGCATCTGGGTTCTAAGAAGGGAAGTTCCAGCAGTGGAGGCAGAGCTTCAGGTCTCTTAAGTCCCAGTGTCAGAATGTACATTTATTTAGTCAGAGTCTGGCTAGCCCAGATCCAAATGGGGGAATGGGGAGTTTGGAATAGACGCCCTTCTCTCCACGGGAGGGACAGGGAAGTTACAGCCATCTTTAGACCATCAGTAAATGTTAAAATAACTTATCTTACAGACACACTTCCACATGAATATGAAGTTATGTACAAGAATACTCATTAGAATGTTTAAGAATTTTTAATGGGAAACTTTGGAGGTAGTCCAAACATTGACCAGTTAGGATTGTGCAACTCCACTACAGTAATTTATACACTAGAGGAGTATGTAGCTATTAAAAAGATATATAGTAGATTGATATGTCCTAACAAGGAAGATGTACAAAATCTATCGTCTTGTTAAAAAGTTGCAAAATGATATTTATAAGAGGATGCCCTTTTAAAAATAAGCTTATGTACTTTAAACAAGCTGGGAGAATTTGTTGTATATATTAAGAAGGATTATCCCTTCTCTATTTCAAGTTTTATTTAATGAGGGAAGAAAGGCAGTCTACTGTGAAGAACGGCCTTCAGAGGGGGGCTGTTTTGAGACTGAAAAAAATAATAAAATAAGAAATTAAATAAAATTTCAGTAGAGGAAATTCTCTTTGGAACTGAAGTCCAAAGGTCTTTAATTCTTTGATACACAAGAAGTATTAATTTTATAAATATGCTGTTAGGGGCTTGAAAATGGCAGGTGATAAACATGTATGAAAATATAGGCTTGCAATTATTATAACTGAAAATGGGTAAGAATGCAGATCTTTAAGAGAAAACAGAGGCCAGCTTAAAATATGAGCCAATATCAGTATCTGTAGTGTATTCTGGTATCATGGAGACCTTAGAAGCCATCTACTCTCACTTTCTAGATGAGAAACCTTAAATTCAAAGCAAATAGTGGATCTGTATCAAGTCATACTACTAGTTCATGGCAGAACTAGAACTTGTCAGAGCACTTTTTCTTTGGGCCCAGTTAAGGAGAAGTAGTAAGTGTATCTTGAGTTTAGGAGAGCTAAATTAACGAGATTGCTGAACACTAAATAACTAATTAGGGAACAGTATTTGGCATCTTCATGAATGGCTCCTTGTGAACCTAATAATGGCTGTAATATACTGTACCAGAAAACAGTTGTGGGCGGGGGAACTACTATTTTCTGATGGTGAGTAGCATGTTTTTATGTCCTGATTATAGACTAGAAACCATACCCATTAAAATTTATGACAACTCAGGATCTGTTAGGAGCTGAAGCATACTAGTGAGGCTGGGATGAACAAGTTGGGTAATAACTGGAAGATTCTAGTGAGTTCAGTCAGTTATTTGGACACTTACTGTGTATGAGACACAGTGGTATGCTATTAAATGTTGGACAGCCAGCTCTGGGGAGTGGGGTGGTGGGACCATGATTTGTAGCTTTTGCCAGTCCCTGTAGTGAGAATACTCGTATCATGGCTGGTTTCCAGCTGCTTGTGTGTGGCATTGAATGAGGCATTCAGGAGACCCGTTCTCATGACCCAGTAAATGGCTCCATCACTAGGCACTGAGGGTTATGCAAAGGTAGTCTAGATAACCCAGATAGCCAGAGGAAGTTCTAGCAGAGATGAACTTAAAAGGCCATTTCAAAAGGCTATTTCTGGCTATATATCATTATATCTTACTGTGTGAACTGGCAAGAAAGTAAGAATTCTAAGTGAAGGTAGGAACCCAGAGAGGTGAACATACTGCAAAAGCCAGATTTTGCTTGGAGAACATTTGTCAAACTAACTGAATTTGAGCATCAATTTTTCACCCCCTTGAAAGGCTCATGGGGTCAAACACAAAACCCAGGGCTTTAACCAAAGTTAGGAATCTGATAGGAGACCCCTTTCCTGACAGTCTGGATTCCCGCCTCACAAAGGGCTAAGCCTTCATATAAGGGTCAAGAAACAAATTAACTTGCCACTTCCATCTCAACTCCAAGTGCCTCTAGAGACTGCAAGAAAATTGCCTCTCTTAAACCTTGGCAGTTTGTGGAAAAGGCAAAAATCTGTTTTCCTAGAGACTTTCTTGATAAAAACAAATTACCTATTGTGTCTGTTTGCAGCCTGCATTCATAATACTTGAATGGTCTGATAAACCTCAAGGTGAACATTTGATTTCATATGGTGCTGGACTGACAGTGGCCTTAGATAACTGATCAGGGCAAACACAGAGTCTCGCTTGAAAAATTCAGCTTTAACTTAAACCTGAAATAGTTTTCATATAGAACATAAGAGCAAGTATTTTTAAAGTATATTTTATATATTTTTAGAAATGGAAGTATTGGAAATAAGAAAAGAACAAATAGATGTGAAAAAATCAAATAGAGCATCTAAAAATAAAAGTAATAAAAATTAAATAAAAAGCTTAACAGCTTAATAGAGAATTTAGTGAATTGGAAGGTAGGTCAGAAAATGAGCCAGATGTAGCCCAAAGAGGAAGGATAGAATGAGAAAATCTAAAATAAAAGTCTAACCAGAGTGCCAAAAAGAGGAGGATGAAAGGATCACAGGCAATATTTGAAGAACTAATGGCTGAAAACTTTTTAGAACTGATGAAAGACACCAATTCATAGCTTCAGAAAAATGTTATAAAGCATATGTGACAAAAGCAGGTGCAGCATTTATTCCTCATAATGGGTAGAGCACATACTGATTTCTTCGCTTCCAGAGGTTTAAAGGAAGTCATACGTCACTCTGCCAATTAAATCGTGTTTTAAATCTCTTTTAAGGAAAGGCTTTTATGACATCTCTTGGTGACATTGTTAGGTTTCAGTAGTCTTTATTACTGTTTTCTCTTCCCAAACTCTTCATGCCATTTATACCATGTCACCCCTTGTTGATTCCATCCGTTTCTAATCCTTACAGCAGTTGTGAGTATTGCCCTAGAGCCATAGCACTGCTGTTCACTGACTGAATTTGCAAAAGCTGTCGTCACCTTTTTTGTCCTAATATACTCTTAGTGAGGATTGAAGATATAATATTTATAAATGGTAAATTACAATAAAATACACATAACAGCATTCACCATCTGAACCATTTTTAACTGTACAGTTCAGTAGTCTTAATGACATCAATGTTGTTGTACAGCCAATCTCCAGAACGCTCTTCTTTCTGTAAATGGAAACACTGCCCAGCACGTAGCAACTCCTCATTCCCCCTTCCTCCCATGCCATTCGAGATATGGAAAACTGTTTTCTGCCTGAGGCTTGTAACTCTTACTGTCAGTCTGTTATCAAGAGAGTAGACAAGAAATCTGAGTGTGTTTGTTATTTAAGTGGTATAAAAACTGTAAAAAAAAAAAATTGCCTGAATCCTGATAAATGAATAGTATGTGAATCCAGTCTGTATTTTTCATGTTCACTTTTAGAAAACATAAATCCAGACCAAAACTAAGATAGTAAGGTATGATTGTTTTTGTGACTAAAAGATTCATTTCACCAAAGAGTTCACCACAGATTTTCTTCAAACAGGCCTTCTGTTGCATTTAAATTTTATAAAAAGTATTTAATTTGATGGGAAAACACTTTATGTAAAGTACCCTAGGATTATGTTAAAAGAATAAATACTAGTCATGACTTCCTATTACATTTCCTTTTACTTTTCATTTTGTTTTAAAAATCAAATTTTATTTAATCTTTTTTAATTCAGAAACTACTTAATCCTCAATATTAGATTAGATTAGGTGTTTTTACATGTTGCTAAATTATAATATTCTTCAGTCATTTTTCATGTGTGCATTCTGTTCCATCACGTGGATGTGCTGTTATTTATGTGACTTACTGAGACGTGTAAGTTTCATATTTTTCATTATTAAAACAATGTTTCAGTGCACATTGTTCACATCTGTGATGGTTTTTCCAGAATATTCTTAGAAGTGGAATTGCTGGGTCATGCAAAATGTTAAGCTTTTTAACACTTACCACATTTGCTTTGAGAAGGGCTGTCCCAGAGCAGATTAGTACAAGACCCTTTCTCCAATATTCTATGTGGTGTGCATGTGTATTTTAACATTTTGAGTAATGAAAATATCTCTTGAATTCCAGTTCAAATTGTTTCAGTTCTGCTTCTTTACCAGTAAAGTTGAACTTTATTTTTGTGTATCTCCTAGACCTTTTTTTGGAAGAACGTTCTTAAAAATTATGAAATATTAAATCCAGTGTTTTCCTTTTATTCTCTGACTTCTCTTTGAGAATTTAGTTCTTTTTTTTATATATATATAAACTTTTTTTTTATTGAGTTATAGTCATTTGAGAATTTAGTTCTTAACACTTTCTACTTCCCTTTCCATGACTTTGGTTTTACCACACAATTCTAGTTTCCCTAGCTCTCAATTTACTAGCTCTTTTTCTTCCTGCAACTGAAATCATAGTATTGTCCTCTGAAGATGCATCCCTTTGCTTTTTAGTTTGTATTTTCTTTAGTCTAATGTAATGTTCTTTTTGCCGGCCTTTGATGATCTGGAACACTTGTATCTAACAGAAGGAAACTTAGCTAGTGACACTGCCTCGACACTGACTTGGGCTTCAGAAGCTCATAGCTCTCTGGCTTGTCCCTCTCTCTTCCTTCTTCTTGTCAGTCAAGCTATCAGTCAGATCATCAGTTTTACTTTTTTTCTGTTTGTGTTGTCACTCTTCTAGATTAGGCTAACACTTGAGAGGTAGTCTAATTCATTTTCTTCCCCAGTCATCTTACACATCACTAGCTAATTAATTGTATGAAAATACTACCATGATCATGTCATTTCTTATCTCTGAATCCCTAAATGATTTCTCCTTTCTTAGAGCAACTGAAATAAGTTTTATAGACTCACTAATTAATATCCATTTAATTACAATAGGTTGTTAAAATTACACACTGTCCTACACTGCTGACCAGAGATGGAGATCGCATTCGAAGTAATGGAAAGTTTGGGGGCCTTCAGAATAAAGCTCCTCCAATGGATAAACTTCGGGGAATGGTATTTGGAGCCCCAATACCAAAACAGTGCCTGATCTTAGGGGAACAAATAGGTAGGTTAAAGAAGTACTTAAATAACACTTTCTTAATTGATTTTAATCCTTTATTTGGAGCTTATGTATTGAGATTCTGCTGTCAAAACTTAACCAGTAACAAATGTGAATAAGGTGCTTTTGTCCAGCCTGTCCAGCTTTCTTACATCCAGTAGCTGAAATACATATATAGGAAGTAGCTTTTCCCTCATATTTTCATTCGTTTCTTGAAACAAAGAAAATATTGTCCTTGTTCAATAAACCAGTATTTCATAAAGTAATCATAATACTTATCTTTGTATCAAAGTTGGTAACTATCTAGACACACCTAAGAACTTTTTTTAGAGTGTGTGATGTGTGACCTCCTTCCTCCATTTTCCCTTCTGTAGACTGTGTCCTCTGCTTCCAGTTGGCTGATATAATTGTCCATATGTCTATGCTCTGAAGTGCATATACTTTACAGGAGGGTCTCCTGCAGGCCTCACCTAAGAGCCTATTTGCTCCCAATTTTATATACTTCTAACATACTTGGATACCTATTTTTCAAGCAAAAAGTAGTTTCTTGTTACTAACTTAAAAATAAATAGTAAATTATAGTTAAATACATATAACAAAGTTAATCATCTTAATTGTTTTTACATGTACAGTTCAGTAGTGTTAAGTACATTCATACTATTGTACAACCAAACTCCAGACATTTTCTCGTTTTGGAAAACTGAAACTCTGTACCCATTTAACAGCAGCTCCCCTTTCTCCCCTCCTCCCATGCCCCTGGCAACTACCTGAGTTTTTGTCTCTGTGAATTTTACGACTCTAGGCACCTCGTATGTGGAGTTATACAGTATTTGTCCTTTTGTGACTGGCTTATTTCACTTAGTATAATGTCCTCCTGGTACATGAGCACTGTAGTATGTGTCAAAATTTCCTTTCTTTTAAGGCTGAGTAGTAGTCTGTTGTAATGTATACACCACATTTTGTTGTTAATTTTTATTAGTATATAACATACGTAGAGAAAAGGGCACATTTCATAAACATACAAGTTTTTCACAAAATGAACACTGCTTCTGTGTTAATAGGACATTATCAGCCCTATAGAAGGCTTCTCATACCTCTGCCAGTCACTGCCCAACCCCCTCTCCAAAGGATATCAACTTCCCTGACTTAAAAGAGCATAGATTAGTTTTTCCCATTTTTATACTTTAGATAGAGTCGTGCAGTCCATGCTTTTGTGTGTATGTGGCTTTGTTCAACACTGTGTGAGTAATTGTAGTTCATTTCCATTGCAGGATAGTATTCCATTGTATAAATGTACTGCAGTTTATTTCTTCATTATTCTTCTGTTGAGGAATTTGAGTAGTGTCCAGTTTTGGGTAACTACTTCAGCCTCCAGCTATGTTTAAAATAGTAACTGAGAAAGATGGTGGGAAGAAGGTTGTTTTATTTTCTTTTATGAGATGGTCAGTCAGGTACAGCTGCAAGAGGAGACTTAGAAAAACAAAGTTTATTGTACTCACAGGTCCTAGGGACAGGAGGCACAGCAAGCCACACAGGACCACGTGGCAAAACACCAGAGTGGTCAGGAGGCAGAGGACAGGAGCAAGGATGGTGCTTAAGCCACAGCTTTATTGGCATCTCTGCAGGAAAGGCATGGCAGGGTAAACAACTTAAGATTGATCAGTTTGAATATTTTCAGTGGTCTTTGGGCTCTTGGCACAGTTTTTAGCTCATAGCCTGGTGCCTGGCTCTGAGATGATTAAGGCAGAGGAATATTGCTTCTTGGGATTCATGGGCCAGATAGAGGGGGCTTGGCTCTGGATTGGTTAGTTTGTGTATCAGAAGCTTACTGGGCCCCTAGCTATCTCACAATTGGCTTGTCACAGGAGGGTTTAAGATGTCAAAACATCATAATGTACAGAAATTTTAAATTATATACAATACAAAGTTTCATACATCTGTTACTGATAGCAGTGAGTGCATGAAAAAAAGTCTTCTCTACAGACAATAAGTGAACGTCTAAGCAAACTGATAAGTCAGAGAATACAATTTAGTCAGGGGCAGTGAGTCAACATAAAAATCCTCAACGCTTATCACTCCAGCACTGCAGTTTACAACAGTCAGTCCCAAACTAAAAAGAATTACCTGTGGAACCTTTAAAATATTGGCAGAATTTCCAGTTTGCCTGGACATCTGAATGTCAGTATAATAATAAGGCCTTTTGTATAGATCTTTGGAAAGAAAAGATTTCTTGTTAGCTATTTTGATTGTGGTGGTGGTTTCATAGGTGTATGCAGCTATCAAAATTCATCAAACTGTACAACTGAAATATGTGTAGTTTACTGTACAGGAATTATACCACATAAAGGTGTTTTAAAAAAAAGATTTCTGTGTCCTATTGGTTTGTCAAATATGTAAAGTTAACAGATAATGCAAGAATTTCAAAAATATGAGTTACTTTTTCTTCTTGATTAATATCTTTAAAGATACAATCCACATACAGACTAATGATTCAGCAATAAGCACTCAAATATTAGACAAACGGTTTAAAAAGTCAAGTAAGATAGTTTAAGGTTACTGATATTTATAAGGTACTTCTGATTTTAAGCAATAGCAACCTGTCCCAGGCCACTTTGAATGAAATAGGAACATATTGGGAAGAAAGTGGAAGAAATCACGAAGTCAAAGGAGATTGGAAACAGCCAAGACAAAAATGATGACTGGGATGTTCAGCGGTCTGAGCTGCTGTACACCTTCACCTGGGAAGGCATCTTTTAACATGACTCAGGTCCTGCAACTCCTAGGAGAGAGAGATTCGCTCCAGAGTCAGCCAGCATAGGAAGGTCAGAAAAAACAGAGCTTGAAGGATCAGCCTCTTCCATTTGTGTCATGGGATTGTTCACACAGAGAAAGCAATTCTGAACTAGACTACCACCACAAAAATTCCCTGCTACCAGCACAATGAAAAGTAGGGGCTTTGTCTTCTAATTTTGCTTACATAGTGTTTTGCATTATTGCATTTGCTATGAGATAGTGAAATAAAAGCACATAAATTCAGAGCACAGAACAAGAAAAAATATTGCATGTTATAAAATTAAGATGATTAGAAATAAGACCTTGAGTGTGAATACATGAAGTTCTTTCATTAAGAGGCAAAGACATTCAGAAAATCTAGTGACAGGATATATAAAAATAGCTATCATTTACTGAGTAGTTAATATGTGCTAGGAAGTATGGTGAAGTTAAAGTGAGTAAAGAGAGACTTGTGGACATTTAAGTGACACAAGAAGCCACATGGTCAGTAAACCATACAAGACTCAAACCCAGAGCCAGCTATACCTGAAGACTGTTCTCTCCATGACACAGCTTTATATTCTCCATAAGAAATTCCCTTCTATACAAATACGAGGTAAAATTAAAGAATTAACAAAGATGTAAACATTGAATAGAAGAAATCACAAGGAACAGTGTCAAAGTTAGCTTTAAGGCAGGGGCACTAAAAGGACAAAGATAAGTTAGTTCACTTTGATAGCAGATGTGCTCCACATGAGAGTAAATAAGTAAAGGAGTTAAAAGAAACTTTATAGACACCATGGTCAATACAAGTTACGTTTCATATACAAAAAGTTGGGAATTGACTTAAGCTGCTTATGCATAAAATACGAACTTACTATTAGTGTTCCATTTAATGGGGAATATTTACTATTCCATCTTTCGGTTTATAAATAAGTTGACTAATGTTCTATTAAAGCTTTTGAGTATACTAATTTCTTGAATATTTAAAAGGTAAAAGAACGTCATAGCTGACTTACTATATTAAGAAATAGGATTTCAACTCTTCATGACCTGAAGTCTTCTTGTATATTGTCTTCTAAATTAGGCAGCATCCCTGACCTAATGGTCTGGATGTAATTTTGTAACTTATTCACATACAAAATACATACTATTTTATGTACATAGAAAACATTCCTTTAATATGAAATTAGAAATACCATCAAACCGGAAAACCAGACTTTTTTATAGGTACCTTTGCATTCCCAATAAATCATAAAGAAATAAGAAACATAAGGACCTTATCATCACTCAGTTACACAAAAAGAGTTTCTATTGAAATTTGTAAATCTAGTCATAAGCATTCACAGGTGTGTGTGTTTGCTCGCTCATTCTAAGTGTTGATTCCCAGAACGGTGGGGGAGGGTATAGCTCAGTGATAGAGCATGCACAGGTCCTGGGTTCAATCCCCAGTACCTCCACTAAAAAAAAAAAACGCAATAATTTAAAAGTACATAAATAAACCTGATTACCTCCCCCTCCAGAATTCTGGATAGTTTTTTTAAAATGCTGTTCTTGACCTTTTAAGTATAGACTGTCTCATCTTATATATAATGTACCCTGACTCAAATAATTTCTTCCAGTTTTGCATGTAAACCACTGTATATATTTATTAAATATTTGGGTGTTTGTATGCCCATTCCCATGAATATTGGTCATCTTTGTGTGACTAGACTCTCAAAGGGCAAAATTGTAAGTATTTTAGGCTCTGTGAGCCATGTGGCAAAATCAGAGGTGTTGGAGCATATTTATATAACCATTTAGAATGTAATCATTTACAACTCTATAAAACATTCTTGGCCCATGGACTATTATTTTGCTGAGCCCTAGACTAGAGTATAGTCAATGTATTTAATTTTTATTGTCTAGTAAATCATAGGGACAGGCAGTAAATACTTTCAAACTTGAGTAATGTAGTACATTTTTAAACAAAGTAATTTAATGAAAGTTTTTTTTTTTTTAATTAGGTATCAAGAGTGCATTTTTGAAAGCTGTGTCTGAGATAATGGTCAGGTCTGTTGGAAGCAGTGATTTTCTAATACTATATTTAATGCATTCTTTCTCCCCCCCCCCCTCAAATTTGCAAGGATGGAAAGTGGAATTAAATCGAATACTGAATATCAAGCAGGATATAAACACTGAGAGTGATTTATTCACAGAGTATTTTTTAATATAGAAAACTCCTTCCTGACACAGAAATAATTTTATTTAAGTGAAGCAGCTGAAGAAAATTAAAATTTAACCAGCACGAGTCCTGTGCTGGGGTCTTAAACTGCTTTTTTGTTTCATTTGTTCACATTGAACATTATTTAAAAAAGTAGTTCCTGCATGGTACTACAACACTGCACCCAGTGTTGCTAATTCTTCTCTCCTAAAAGGCTTTGATATGGTATCAGTAGTTTTAATGAAGTGTCAACTGGTTTCTCTGCAGACCTTCTTCAGCAGTACCGCACTGCAGTGTGCAGGCTGGGCACGGTTAACGAGGACCTTAACGGTCAGTTGAAGTACCTTCACACTCCTGATATGAAGAAGAAAAAACAAGAACTTGATGAACAGGAGAAAAATCTGAAACTAATAGAGCAGAAACTAGGTATTGTAGTTTTTGTTGACGTCTACGTTCTCTGCATGAAGATAGTATATATGATTAGAGAGGATTCAACTATAAGAGGAAAGAATGCAGATGATCCAGAACCTAAATTGACAGACACTCTTGGCCTCCAAGTAAACTGATAAATGGGTGTAAATTGTTTTCTCAGCAGGAGTACTAAGAAACATTCTCAGTAGTATTTATTAATTCTTCTATAAATTAGATATGTTTGCTTTTATTGCTTATAATAATTCCAGTCTTTTTAAAGTTAATTTTCTACATGTTCTGTCTTTACAGGGATGACTCCCACACGTAAATGTAATGACTCACTGCGTCATCCAACGACAGATTGTCCAATTCCTCCTAAAAGAATGAGAAGAGAAGCTACAAGACAAAGGTGAGTCTTTTATGACATGAAAGTTATTATTGGTTAATTTATCAAAGCTCTTGGCTCATCATACTTTAAAAATAGCTTGAGTTTCTTATTTCCCCCCAAACCAGAATTAATTTTGTTTTATTTTTTTAACTGAACTAAGTGATGGATAATGAAGATAAGACATTATCATTATATTCTCCTAAAATACTCCAATTTTCTAAATGACTTTTGCAGAATATTTGGAAACTTCCAAATATGCTGCATTCTGCTTCGTAGGATCAGCGCCTTGATAAGTATAGAGTATGCAAAATCACTTGTACATTACTGATTTAAAAATTACTTATAATGTGTAGTTTGGAAAATCAGATACCATTTCTATAGCTCACCAAAAAGCCAACAAAGCCATCTGTAGCCTAACTCAGCGAAGAAAATTGTCCATTTCAGATTAGATGTTATCAGTAAGGCCATCCCACAGAAGGATACCATAGTACTGGGATTTCTTGTACATTATTTCAGAAGGTTCACATACAGACCCTACCTGAGTAAGTTTCTCATATTGAACTTGAGGAGTTCCTTAGAGACTCGGGGGTTTAGAATTGGTGTTCCATGCCCTTTCTATCCATCCACACAGTCTATATTTACTCAGCAACTACTTGATCATTTTGTGCTGTATGTTGCTGGGTGAATAAAAGTGACATTGTTCTTGCCCCCATGGAAGTCCTACAGTCCTGTACAGAAGGACAGTTCAAAAAAGTAAACCTTTTTCTATATGTAAACATACAGAATAATGTTAAGTTTTATGAAAGAAGAAAGGATTCAGGTGATATTAAATAATGGGAAAATGATATCAGTTGTCAGGAAAGGTGCATTTTAGCAGAGAACTGAAGGGTGCTAAGCCAGCCATATAGGGATTGGCTTCTGTGAGAGAGAAAACAGATATGAAATCTCTGAGAAAATAACAAGCCTGGCATGTTTGAGGAACTGAGAAGATGTGAGGCTGAAGTATAGTGGGCTGGAGGAAGAGGGTCCCAAGATGTGGTTGAAAAAGTAGACAGAAGCCAGATTATGCCCCTCTCCAAAATAATACATCGGAAAACAGTGTGAGATAAAATTCTGTGTTCTGAGTCCATTGATGTCTCTTGAGTACTTAACATTGTGTGCTAGCAGTAGGGGTGAAGTTCCTTGGGGTATCTACCTTTAGAGTAAATTACGAGAGCTACTGAAATGATGAGATTAAAAGAATACAGTGTTCACCAATATGAAAGAGCTGTTTCCACTACGTGGGCTTGTGAATGGTGTGTTTATTATAGGCGTGCAGTATATGGAAACTATTAAGCTGACCATTGAAAGTGTGTTAGGGCAATTTAGCATCAGAAAGAATATTTGCAATGGGTTTAAACACAGAATTTTCATAAATCATGAGTTCAAAATGCACAAAAAAAAATCCTCACTGATCATCATTGACAGTTGCTAGGACACCATCTCATTACTGTGAAAATGGATGTATTCATGTAGAAAAGACATGTTCATTCATGTTCTATGACAGATGGGGAGCATTTTTCCAGTTTCCTAAGAGACCGCGTGAGGAGGTTCCTTCCCAGCAGTTCTGAACTGAAGTACTTATCCTTGAAGCTACACTACAGCCTCAGCGCTGAATTAGCCTAGGACCTTACTATTACTGCAGAGATACAAAGACATCATTGATTTGGATCTTGTTCATTACAATTTTGTAGCAGTTCAGAGGTGGTATGGCCTAAAGTTCCCTTTTTAGTTTAAGCTGTTAGTAGTAGTACCATTTTCATTAAAGTAGTACACGTATATAAATCAAATGGTGTAGACTTAGTTTTGCACTGGGTAATGTGAACCACGCATGGAATTTAAAATCTTCTAGGAGATTGCATGTCTGAAAATGTCACCCTTCTGCCCTCACATTTGATTGAGGTTTTCTGGGGATTGTAGGATAGAAACAAGGCTGGAATCTACTAAAGGAAGAGGTCCTGGGAATAGTCAAGAGACAGTAGGACGCAGTTTGCCTGCGGGAACCCTAGAGAGACTGTGGACTCAGAGAAGTCCAACCCAGAACAGGAAGAGGGGAAGCAGAATGGAAGAGGAGAGGAAACCTAGCCTAGAAAATGCCAGATTTTCAACCCAAAACTTTGAGAGCTTTGTTCCCTTGTTTCCACCTGGAAACTGCCACCAGGAAGTTAGATAATGATGATAATTAGTTAATTAAATGTTGAAGTATTGGCCTCTGGTGTAGCTGGTCACACCCTAGAGGCTTGTCTAGTGCTGCCATTGAAGGACTAGCACCTGCTGGTTGGCTCTCTAGCCACACCCTTAAAGCAGAGCCTTCTGAAGGTCCACTGATCCTGCTCCACCCTGTCCATTAAAATTCCCACTCAGAGAGGAGCTTGATGGTAAAACAGTTCTGTTTTTATAACAGCTGAAGAAATCCAGGCCAACAGCACAGTCCTCTTTCTGAAATGTAGTTGTACAGCCAGGAGTCATCACACATTTGAGGGGAGTCAACAACATGTGAGGGGAAATCCAAGATAGTGTAGCAAAACCAACCCTGAAGTTATTCAACAGAACTCTTTTTAAAATTACACATGATTCCTAATTAGATTACAGACAGAGTTACATTCATGGAAAACTAAAAGGATATTGGGAGACAGATACAGCCAGGACAAGATTAAAGATTATGAGTACTGAAATAAAAAAATTCGAAGAACTGAAGTCAAGGAAACTTCCCAGAGAAATAGGGAGACTATGTGAAGAGAAAGGAGATGCAGAGAACCAACTGAGACTATCAAGAATCCTAGAAAGAAGAAAATGGAAAAGAAAGATGTGGAAATTCCCAGGGATGAAAGGGCCCATTGAATGCCCACACCAGTGACTGACAGAAGATACACCAAGATAAGTCATAGTAAGCTGTAGAATAACAAGAAAAGGAGGAAGAGTGTAAATGTTTTCAGAGTGAGGGCGAGAGAACCAGAATGTCATACAGAACAAAACCCAAAAAGCCACTGTCGTCTAGCTTTGTGGCGGCAGGTAAGAAGATTCAGGTTGAAAGTTTGGTATATTCTAGCCTATGGCTTTCCTTTTGCATTCTGCTTATCTTTGAGAAAGTTAAAATCACTGTAAATTTCAATTTAAAATTTAAATCATTGTTTAATTAATAATTTCCTCATCCCCAAGTCTCTGCCTATGCATCATAAATCACACTATATCAAAAATGTTAGAGCATTTGAAATTAAAGTATCTTAACAGTGTTGAAATAGTGATATATTTCATCCACACAGTTGGAAGCAAATTCAGTAATATATTGTATATTGTGTGTGTGTTTATATGTTGTTTGTATGTATTATCTACTAATATATTTATTGTTAGCTTTTATAGGGATTACCATATTTCATCAACTATTAATATGTCAGTAATTAGAAGAAATACCATTTCATGAAACATTAAAGGAAAATGCTACAGATTAACTCAAGACATTGTAAGATGGATTTCAGAGATGTTAAATGTGGAAAAATGTGGATCTTAGAATGAACAAAATATGCTTAGCAGTATATACTATGTGGTAGATTCATAGACATCAGTTTTCTGATTCATTTTCTACTCATAAAGATTACAGAATAGCTCTTTTTTGTTTTTTTGTTTTTGGAGGGGGGAGGTAATTAGGTTTGTTTCTTTGCTTATATATTTATGTATTCATTTATTTATTTAATAGAGGTACTGGGGTTTGAGAACCCAGGACCTCACACATGGTAAGCACTCACTCTACCACTGAGCTATACCCTCCCCCCTTTACAGATTAGCTCTTTATCGAAAATGTCTGTCTTCTATTTGGAGATGACAGCTGAGGGAACTATTGTTAAAAAATAAAATAGTATATCTGAATAAGAAGATAGCTACACATATATATATACTAAGATGTTCATTCTTTTCATCTCTATGTGAATGGAATTATGGGTATTTTAAAATGTTTTTCCTGTTGCTTGTCTTTGTTTTGTTACTTTTCTTAATAAGCATTATAATTCTTGTTAATTTTTAAAATAGTAATTTCATTTTAGAAGTGGGGGAGGTAAGCAAAAATCTGCAGAACTTGGGTCTGAAATACACCATTCCAAAGAACTATGGTATAAATTACTTACCCCTTCTTTTGTATATATTAGTTACTGCTTTTATTTTAGGCTTTTGTTTTTACATGTATATATGTAAAATAAGTGACTATATACAAGGGTTTAATTAAGTCTGTTTATACCAAGAATGATAATTAATAAAACATAGTTCCATTGGAAACTTAACCATCCACATCTGATGAGGGAGTTCAGGAAAGGAAAACTTTGGTACGTAAAACTTAATGCATTTTTTTTTTCCCCACTTTGATCAGGATTATAACCAAAACAGATCTGTGAGATGTGACAGAGAAGAAGGGGCCATTGGTCTCACTAAGAATGCCCTGCCTTCTGCAGCTCTGTTTCAGAAGACCAGGAGGGTAACTTACAGACTGAATATTTCTGGGGATGACACAGGTATCTGGGCATGCATTTCCATGTCTGTCCAGATGGGACTGGAAGCAACCATTCAATTTTATGAATCTCACTGGACAATGACAATATGGATTTACTGGAACCCTTCCAGTTATTATGCCCTTTGGTTGCCATTACCCTGCAAATGTGTCAGAGGGAAATATGCAGCTACATTAGTGACTGCAAAACTGGCACATAGCATTTCTTATCCTGAAGAAAGGTATACGTACTATTTTTCAGTATGATTATCATGAATATGCTAGAACTGTTTCTTGAAAGCAAACCTTTTTATTACTTTTCTGTGAATTTATTTAACAAAACTGTTTCGTCTGTTGTATCTAAGGAAGGTTCTAGAGGTTAGGTATTTAATTGTACATATATGAGGAAAGTCTTAAGAATTTAGAATAAAAATAGAAAAAGCACAGGAATCTTTGAATTCAAATGCTTTAAGATACGTGGAAAAACATTGACTTGGTGAGTGAACTTGTGATGGAAGTAGCATTTTAAATTTCTAAAGATTTATTCTGTATATGAATGTATATATATAATATGCAGCAGCATCACTTTTATAAGTATTGTTTGACTTTATTAATACTAGATTATATAGTCTCAGCCTTAATTCCACATTTACGTTATTTTGTAATTTTTTATTACTATTTTTAAAGGGTTTAAAAGTTGTACACTCCCTCATTAATGGAATAAGGGTCTGCTAGAAAGTTGCTGCAAAAACATTGATTTGTGTGTTAATTCACGCTAATGTCAGTATATGTCTTTGTCTAAGTCCAGGGCTGTTGATCTGTGAAGTTATTTTGTAAGGAAATACTTTTGGTACAGTTTTGTCTCCCAGAAATGTGTGTGTTTTTTAATCCTTTCTGAATATACAGTGAGGTTAATAAAGAGGATTGTTTCTTCCCTGTTGAATAGATGTGTTTTCCTTTTTTAAAGTATAAATCTCCATAAAGTTACCTTGGTAAAAACTATTATGGTGTTAGGTAACCTGTGTTTATAATTGGAAGTCATTTAAACTGTTTTGTTGAAGACAGGAACAAAACGGCAGTAATAGAATTAGCTAAAAGAAAGATTGGATTCCTTTTAAATGAAACTACTGCTTATATTAGTTGTTACATATTAATGCCAAAAAGATAAAGGTTTTGTTTTCTAAGTTTTTAAAATTTTTGAGGTTATGACTTGGTTACTTACAGTCACTATGAAATAGGTAGGATTAGTATTTTTAGTATATAATTTTCGAATAATACTTTCTGGTAAAAGTTTTAGTTTATATCATGTTTCTACTGTCAGAATGTCGTTTCAGGTATATCTGCTAAACAGTTTCATGGAATTCTCTTCCTCTTCATGGTTACATAATTTATAAATTCAATTTTATACATAGTAATTTAAGACAATGTTATTTTGCATGTCTTTTGAACAGATAGTACCTTTTTTTTACTTCAGATAGAGGTTGCTGCTTTTTAGCACGTATTTGTTTAGATTTGAGGATACATTAGTGGCATTAAAATTCATGGTAGGACACTTGGCTTTAAAATATTAATTATCTTAAATATAAGGTAAAGTTTCTTCAAATCTGGCCTTGTGCTAGAACTTATTTTATTTATGAACTCATCAATAACTCGAGGATCTGAGAATGTTTTACTCTTTAAAATTAGTTCCCTTTTGGGGAGAGATCAGATTGGTGTTAAAGAATCATCTGTCTTAAGTGACAAGCAATACACAGTATAAGCAGACATCAAAGTAAAATAAATGTCTGATAATATAAAATAAATTCCTAGTATTCTGATTCTTTAGGCCATGCTCCAATAACAAATAATATAGAATAGAAAATATTAATAATTATATCTTTGTGGAGTATCATATTTAAGTTTTACTAACAGAAATTGCTTACATCTGTCTTTTTCACTTGTGTTTCTCCTCATTTATTCTTAACTTCTTTTTTAATTCTTGATGGAAATGGAACTTTGTGTTTCATTTTTCCATGTTGTCATTTTAGTGGGAATAAAGAATTATGTACCGTGACCTATTCACTTGATAGTCCACTGGTGGAGATATGAATTTTTTATTAGGTACAGTTAAATATAATTAGAATTCACTTTTATACTTTAAAATAACAAAAACAAAACCAGTATAGAACAGTACCATTCATTATGTTAGACTAGAAATTATAGGATAATATTTAAAAGCTAGTGGGATCTTTTACTTTGTATTTCTTCTGATTTTGCTTGGATGTAAGTTCTGTGACATACCAATAAGTAACTACTGAAGTTAGTGAAAAAATGTGTATCCTTGTTTTTATAGACTAGAATTATGTCTTGATTTGCTAAGCATATTGCATATTTCTCTTCTTCAGTAGTTTTGCAGGGTGAATTTATTCTGTGAAGAACTGCTGACAATTCAACCATGATCCCTGTATCAAATATTAATGAAAAATCAAAAGAATCACTAAAAACCAACCATATGTGTTTAAAAGTAATAATATATTAAGCTTTGACTACATTTGGGTTAAATGTCCATGTGCTGTATGCCTAATCTCTTCATGAAGGAACTGGTTTCATTTCCAGCATGGAGACATTTCAGCCTAACAGTGTTCTCAGAAACAGTGGAGGTTGTATAGGGAATTGGGAAAAGGTCCATGGATTTAATGAAGATACAGTCCAAAGGCTGGCTAGTTTTCAGGAGAGAACTGGGCAATAAGATAGCTGGGAGAAGCCCTCCTGAGGTCAGAACAGATACCACACACTAACCTCAGAAACTTCCATCCCTATCAGGAAACAAAAACAAAACCATAATTTGATTATATTAGTTTCTGCAGGAATTTTTGCTCCAGGGCATTGATATAAATAATAGAGCAATCAGCCAGCTATTAATGGAGTTTAACAGCTGTTTGTGGGGGTCAAGGAAGAAGGAGAGAGCCCTACCAATACCACTGTCCTCTCAGAATGATGGTGTGTCTCACTGAGATCTGTCCCTCCCTGATGAGGAACATCCAAAGCTTAAGACTTGGGGATGGGTTGGGGGCACAGATTTCTCTAAAATAATCCAGCTAGATACTAAGTAAGGAAATAAGCCCCAGAGGAGGGTGAACCAGTACTCAAAGTTGCTAAAATGTGTTATCTAAAATGTACCATTTTCAACAACAAAAAAAAATTGTGAGATGTGAAGAAATAGTAAAGTATGACTCCTTCACTGGAAATAAAGCAGACAGCAGAAACTGCCTGTGAAAGCGACTAGTCAGATTTAACAGAAAAATATTTGGGAGTAGCCATTACTGGTATGTTCACAGAACTAAAGGAAAGTTCAATTAAAGAACTAAGGAAGATACAATGACAATGTCTCATCAAATCCAGAATATCAAAGGGGAAAATTTTTAAAGAACTATGTGGAAGTCCTGGAATTGAAAAGTATAGTAACTGAAATAAATTCACGAGAGTGACAACAGTAGGTGTGAACTGGAAGAAGAGGGAATTAGGGAACTTGAAGATAGGCTGATAGAGATTATGCAGGCCTAACAGAGGAAAAAAGAATGAAGAGGAATGAGCAGAGGCTTAGAAAGAATATTGAGCAAACCAGCAGACACATAATGGGAGTACTGGAAGGAGAGGAGAGGTGGGGCATAAGGGAGTAGAAAAATATGCAAAGTAATAATGGCTGAGAGCATCACAAATTCATTAAAAAATAGTAACCTACACATCCAGGAAGCGCAAAAGAATTCCAAGTAAGATGAATACAGAGACTCACACAAATATCAAATGCTGAAAGTCAAAGATAAACAGAAAATCTTGAAAATCAAAGATAAATGGAAAAGTAAAATTACATATCCTTTACAAGGAAACTCCAATAAGATCAACAGCTAACTTCTCAGCAGAACAAATGAAGACTGTATGAAAGTGGGATAACATTCAAAGTACTCAAACAGAAAAAAAAAAAAAAGGCTGTCAACCAAGTATTCTGTATTCAGCAAAGCTACCATTGAAAAATGAAGGCAAAAGACTTTCCCAGATAAACACAATTCATAGCTAGCTGGCTCATCTTAGAAGAAGTACTAAAGGAAGATTTTCAGGTTGAAACAAAAGAGACCTGAGATGGTAATTCAAATCCACACAAAGCGCACCAGTAAAGGTAATTATGTAATTTATACTATTGACACATTCTTTTTCTCCTTTTTTCTCTTAGCTGATGTGAAATGAAATTGTATAAAATAGTATGTTTATAAGGTATTTTGGGTCCTATAATATATAGAAATGTAACATATTTGCCAATAACAGCATAAAAGAGTTGAGTGAGAGCAAAGATGTAATGGGTTAAAGATTTGAAGATGTAGTAGTAGTAGTAGTAATAATAATAATATATTGTTGGGTTTGTAATATTAATAGATGTGATACATATAACCAATAATACCACAAAAAAGAGGTGGAAAGGAATAATGATATATAACAGAAACATTTCCATAGATCACTGGAATGAAGCTAATGTAAATCTGAAGCTGACTCTGATAAAATATATATGGTAAACTCTACAGCAACCATTTATAAAGAACAGAATGTGCTGGTGGGTGGAGCGAGGTGATCCCTTTGAACGTGATCGTTTCCTCCCTGAAGGGAGTGAGGGTGGTTAGGTGCTCCGGCCACTTTCCCATCCCATCCTTTGCTTCTCAGATGTAATGCACTTTACATTTGTTATTTAACAGTTGAAAATGAGTCATGTAGAAGTTAAATTAAAAATACCTTTTAGAAATAAATTACTAGATGCTGTTTGGTACCTAACAGGAGCTTATCATATGGAATAACTTACACATGGAGCCTCAGGAGATAGGAATCATCCTCATTTGATGTCACTGGCATCCCATCTTGCAGCTCATGGGTTTTTTGCCTGATATTTACCTGTAAAGGCCTTAATATTGTACATAGAATTAAAGCATAGAAATCAGTTTTGAATTACCCTAAGACCTCAGGAGAATACAAACTTGCAGATGTTTTCCTTGGAGGTCATTCAAGAGGGCTGAAGAGCAGCTGCTTCCATATTGTGTCATATGGAGCCAGATGATGCTAATGGTTTTGTTCCAGGTCTTATTTGTGTTTCCTGTCCACTGCACCATCCAAAGCAGCAGCACAGACTTAGAGATGAAGATCCCTTTCACTCAGAAGATCCTGTACTGTGTGTGTCATTCTCAGCAGATGGAATGTGTGAACAGAGCTTGTTGGAGAAAGTGGTACAGAAAATGCAAAAGCTTCTAATAAAATCCACTGGACCAAGAAGGGAAGTCATTCCATGGCAGTGAAAGGTCGGTCAACAAATGATGTTTTCAAAGAAATAAATAGGAGTGTAAGGGGGCTATAGCTCAGTGGTGGGGTACATGCTTGACATACACAAGGTCTTAGGTTCAAGCCCCAGTGCCACCATTAAGGAGGAAAATAAAGACTGCCCCAATTAATAGTTCTGTATCATGCACAAGAAATCAGCTTTTTAAATGGAAGGATTAATATGCTAAAATGGCTATACTACCCAAGGCAATCTACAGATTGAATGTGATCCCTATCAAATTACCCAGGACATTTTTCACAGAACTAGAACAAATAACCCTAAGATTTATATGGAATCACAAAAGACCTAGAATTGCCAAAGCAATACTGAAGAAAAAGAATGAAGCTGGAGGAATAACCCTCCCAGACCTCAGATAATACTACAGAGCTATAGTAATCAAAACAGCATGGTATTGGCACAAAGACATATGGATTAAAGAAATAAATATACACATTTTGTTTTGGAGCCAGGAAATCACTAAAATGGACCAGAAATGATGGTCTTTAGTTAAAAATCATGTTATTTTGAATACAAATACAGTTAATTTGTTAAAGAACAGCATATCTCTCAGCATTATGAGATATATTTCAGACCAATTTAATGTTCTTTAATGTTCTCCCATTTTTAAAACACATTTTAATTGTGAAAGTAATGTCCTTTACAAAATGTCTTTTGAAAGCACAGTTACAGTTGTATAAAGGTGATGTACAAATATTGAAGGTGGTCTAAATATAGTTTATTTTCATTAATATAGTTAAGTTTTGAAGAATCAAACATTGAATTTTGTTACAACAAAAAGAACACAAAAAATATATTGAAAATATCATTAGTGAAATTAAGATGCTACATGTTATTGACAGAATTATGTCCTCCCCCAAAATTCATATGTTGAAGGCCTAACACCTAGTCTGACTATATCTGAAGATAGGGTCTTTAGGAGGTAATTAAGGTTAAATTAGATTGTAAGAGTGGGGCCCTAATCGATAGGACTATGGCCTCATACAAAGAGAATAAGAGAGTGAGCTCTCCCCGTCCCAACTCTGCCATGTAAAACACAGAGAAGATGGCCATTTGCAAGGAACTATATCAGTAACATTAAATGTGAATTGATTAAACAATCCAATCAAATGACAAGTTGTCAGTCTGGAGTTTTGAAAAATGACTGATCCAAGACTGTATGTTATCTACAGAAGACACACTTTCAATTCAAGGACACAAAATGGAGTAAAAATAAAAGGATGGAAAAAGATATGTCATGCAAACAGCAATCACAGGAAATCTGGAGTGGCTATACTAATATCAAACAAAATAAACTATAAAAAATGTTATTAGAGAGGAACATTTTATAATGACGAATCAATCCGTCAGGAGGATATTAAGAATTATAAACATTTGTATCTAATAACAGAGCACAAAAATGTGAAGTGCAAACTGACGGAAATGAAGAAAAAAAATTCAACAATAATAATTGGGGACTATACACCCCACTTTCAGTAATGGGTAAAACAACTAGACAGGAGATCAACACAAAAGACTTAAAAAACACTATAAGCCAACTATATGACTTAACAGACACATAGAAAATTTCATTCAACAATAGTTTGCATTCTTTTCAAGCACACATGGAACATTCTCCAGAACAGGCCAAAAAGAAACCTCAACAAATTACTTTGAGGTGAATGAAAGTGAAGACACAACATACCAAAACTTAGGAGATGTGGCTAAAAGACCTCATATCAGTAATCTATCACCTTAAGACCCTGGAAAAGAGGAGAAAACTAAAGCTGAAATAAGCAGAAGGAAGAAAATAATAAAAATTAAGATAGAAATAAGTGGAGTGAAATAGATACTAGAAATAGAAATAGAGAAAAGCAATGAAGCCAAAATTTGGTTCTTTGAAAAGATCAGTAGCATTAACAAACCTTTAGCCAGCTTGATCGGGGGGAGGGGGGAGAGAATATACTAGAATCAGGAATGAAAGAGGTTACTGCTGACCTTTTATATATAAAAAGGATTACAGAGGAATACAATGAGCAATCATATGCAAGGAAATTAGAAATTAGATAGCTTAGATAAAAGGGGCAAATTTCTAGAAAGACATGAACTACTGGAACTGACTCCAGAAGAAAAAGTCTGACCTCTAACTTAAAGTGAAGAAATTAAATCAGTTTTTTAAAAACTACTCACAAAAGAAAATCCCAGGCCCATATGTCTTTACCACTTAATTCTACCAAACATTTAAAGAAGAATTAATACCAATTCTTCATAAACTCTTCCAAAATATTGGAGGGAGTATTTCCCATCTCCTATGAGGCCAGTAGTACCCTGATAACCCAAACCAGACAAAAACATCACAAGAAAAACTACAGTCCAATATCTCTTGTAGACATGGATGCAAAAATCCTTAACAGAATACTGGCAAGATAAACCCAGCAATAGCTAAAGGGAATCAGACACCCTGACCAAATAAGATTTATCCCAGGAATGCAAGATTGGTTTAACATTTGAAAATCAATTGATCATATCAATAGAATTTTTTAAATTACATGATCATGTCCATAGATGCAGAAAAAATAGTTAACAAAATCCAGCCCCTTTTCATAATAAACAGCACTAAGTAGTAACAGAAGGGCACTTCTTCAACCTTGTAAAGTTCATCTATGAACAACTCAGAGATAACATCATACTTAATAGTGAAAGATAGGGTGCTTTTCCTCTAAGATCAGGAACAAGACAAGGATACCTATTCCTGACACTTTCAACATTACACTAGAGGTTCTAGCTGGGACAAATACACAAGAAAAATAACAGGCATCTAGATTGTAAAGGAAGAAGTAGAACTATCTCTGCTTGCATATGACATGATCTTGTATATAAAGAAAAATCAGAGCTCATAAATGAATTCAAGATTAGGATACAAAAGTAACATACAGAAATCAGTTATATTTCTATACACTTGGAATGAATAATCCAAAAATGAAATAAATCTTAATTCACAATAGCATTTTTAAAAGAATAAAATGCTTAGACTAAATTTAACAAAAGAGGTGCAAAACTTATACTCTGAAAACTACAAAACACTGAAACAAATTAAAGGAGATCTAAATAAATGAAAAACATTCCATATTTGTGGGTTGGAAGACTTTTGGAAGACTTGAAATTGTTAAGATGGCAGTACTCCTCATACTAATCTACAGATTTAACAATCCCCATCAGAATCCAGCTGATTCTTTGTGCAAGTTAGCAACTTGATCCTACAATTCATGTGGAACACAGAACAGCTGGAAAAATACTAAAAAAAAAAAAAAAAAAAAAAAAAATAGGAGGACATACACTTCCCAGTTTCACAGCTTACTAGAAAGTACCAGTTACCAAGACAATGTGATATTGTGATACTGGCATGAGGCCAGGGATATAGATGAATGGAAGAAAATTGAGAGTTCAGAGTTCAGAAATAAACGTATGCTTCTGTGGTCGGTTGATTTTCAACAAGGGTGTCAAGACCAACCAAAGGGAAAACAATTGTCTTTTTGACAGATGGTGCTAAGACAATAGCCACAGTTAAAAAAATTAAATTAGTTCTTACCTCACAGCATATCCAAAAATTACCTCAAAAAAGATCAAAGACCTAAATGTAAGAGCAAAAAGTATAAAATCCTACAAGAAAACACAGAGGTAAGTCTTCATGGCCTTAATCTTGGCAAATAATTCTTAAATATGACACCAAAACAAGAGCAACTAAAGAAAATGAGATAAGTTGGACTTCATCAAAATTAGACAGTGTTGCTTCAAAGCATACTTTCAATGTGAATGATAACCAGCAGAATGAGAGAAAAATGTTTACAAATCATACACTCGATAAGAGACATGTCTAGAATATTCAAAGAACCCTTATAACTGAATGATGAAAATGTAAATAACCCAATTTAAAAATGGGCGAAGGATATGAAGAGACATTTCGCCAAAGAAGATACACAAATGCTTAATAAGCACATAAAAGATGCTCAACCTCATTATTCATCAGGGAAACACAAATCAAACCACCCACTAAGATGGCTAGAATCAAAAAGTCAGATAACAGCAAATTTTGTCAAGAAGGTGTAGAGATTAGAACTGGCGTGCATTGCTGGTGGGAATGTGAAAAGATCCAGCCACTTCGGAAAATGATGTGGATCAGGCAGTTTCTCAAATGATGAATCATCGTGTTACTGTATGACCCAATAATTCCATTCCATTGCACTCACCCAACAGCAATGAAAACATTTGTCCACACTGAAACTTGTACATGAATATTATAGAAGCATTACTCATAATAGCCAAAAGATGTCCGTCCATGAATGAACAAAAATTTTTATATCCACTCAGTGAAATATTGGCCATAAAAAAGTAAAAAAGAAAGTATCGATGCATGTTACAACATGGATAAACATTAAGGTAAAGAAGTCAGTTACAAAAGACCACATACTATATGATTCCACTCATGAAAATTAGAACAGGGAAATCCATACAAACAGAAAGTAGATTCGTCATTGCTCAGGGTTGGGGGTGGGGTGGGGTGTGGAGGAGTAGGTTTGTGATAGCCAAAGGATACAGAGTGACCTTATGGATTGAGTTGCGTACCTGCAAAAGATCCTGACATTCAAACCCTAGTACCTCGGAATTTGATCCTTTCTGGAAATGGGGTCTTTACAGAGGTAATCGAGTTAACATGAGATCATCAAGGTGGGCGCTAACCCATTGTAACTGGTGTTCTTATGAAAAGGGAAAAGTTGGACACAGACACTAACAGAAGATAATGTGAAGACACACAGGAACAAGATGGCCATGTGACTAGAATAACGCATCTACAAACCAAGGAGCTAGAAGGAAACCAAGGAAGAGGCAAGGAAGGTGCTATAGACTGAATGTTTGTGTCCTCCCAAAATTCACGTGTGAGGGTGTTTGGAGGTGGGACTTTCGGAAGGTGACCAGGTTATGAGAGTTGAGACCACATGAATGGGATTAGTGCCCTTATCAAAGACATCGGAGAGATCCCTTGCTCCTTCCACCAATGTGAGGACACAGCAAAAAGACAGCCATCTATCAACCAAGAAGCAGGTTCTCACCAGACACCAAATCTACCCTCACCTTGATCTTGGATTTCCCAGCCTCCAGAATTGTGAGAAATAAATTTCTTTTATTTTTTTAGCCACCCGGTCTATGGTATTCTCTTACAGAAGCCTAAACAGACTAATACAGAAGGACTCTTAGAGGATGGCACTGCTCCTTTATTTCAAACCTGGAGCCTCCAAAACTCTAAGACAATTTATGTTGTTTCAAGCCACTGAATTTTTGTTTCTTTGTAATGGCAACCCTAGGAAATGAATACCGGAGGTGATAGCTAAAGAACATGGGATTTCTCCTCAAGATGACAAAAAGTTTCCAACAATGACTGTGTGGTGGTTGCACATGTTGGCATGTGTACTAAAACCATTGTACTGTGAACTTTATTTTTCATACAGTTCCCTGTAATTTCAACTTGCTCTTTTTTTTTTTTAATAGGAGGACCTATTTTTTTTTTATTGAAGTATAGTCAGTTTACAATGTTGTGTTAGTTTCTGGTGTACAGCATAGTGATTCAGTTATACATACAAATATATATTCCTTTTCATATTCTTTTTCATTACAGGCTATTACAAGATACTGAATATAGTTCCCTGTGCTATACAGTATGACTTTGTCATTTATCTGTTTTATATATAGTAGTTAGTATCTGCAAATCCCAAATTCCTATTTTATCCCACCCACCTCCTTTCCTCCATGATAACTGTAAGTTTTTTTTTCTATGACTGAGTCTGTTCCTGTTTTGTAAATAAGTTCATTTGTATCATTTCTTTCACGTATAAGTGATAATCATATGATATTTGTCTTTCTCTGTCTGACTTACGTCACTTATTATGATAATCTCTCGGTCCATCAATGTTGCTGCAAATGGCATGATTTCATTCCTTTTTATGGCTGAGTAGTATTCCATTGTATAAATATACCACGTGTCCTTTATCCAGTCATCTGTTGATGGACATTTAGGTTTCTTCGATGTCTTGGCTATTGTAACTAGTGCTGTTATGAGCAATGGGGTATATGTATCTTTTCTTTTTATTTTTAACCAAGTATTTTTTATTTAAAAAAATTTAAGTTGAAGTACAATAACATGTAACATTATATTAGTTTCAGGTGAAAACATAATGATTTGATATTTGTATATACTGTGAAATGATGACCACAATAAGTCTTAATAGTTAATATTCATCACCATATGTAGTTATAAAATTTTTTCTTGTGATGAAAACTTAAGATTTACTAAAACCCCAGGTTTTTTTTTAGCTGTTATGTTTTTTTTTTCCCTTAATTGAAGTACAGTCAGTTACAGTGTGTCAGTTTCTGGTGTACAGCACATTGTCCCAGTCATGCATATGCATACATATATTCATTTTCATATTCTTTTTCATTAAAGGTTATTACAAGATAGATATTGAACATAATTCCCTGTGCTATACAGAAGGAACTTTTTTAAAATCTGTTTTTATGTATAGTAGCTAACATTTGTAAATCTCAAACTCCCAAATTTATCCCTTCCCACCCCCTTTCCCTGGTAACCATAAGATTGTTTACTGTGTCTGTGAGTCTGTTTCCGTTTTGTAGATGAGTTCACAGTGTCCTTTTTTTTTTTTTTTTTTTTTTTCTTTTTTCAGATTCTACATATGAGTGGTATCATATGGTATTTTTCTTTCTGGCTTACTTCACTTAGAATGATGATCTCTAGGTCCATCCATGTTCCTGCAAATGGCATTATTTTACTCCTTTTTATGGCTGAATAGAATTAAATTGTACAAATATACCACATCTTCTTTATCCAGTCATCTGTCAATGGACATTTAGGTTGCTTCCATGTCTTGGCTATTGTATATAGTGCTGCTATGAACATTGGAGGGCATGTACCTTCTCAAATTCGAGTTCCCTCCAGATATATACCCAGAAGTGGGATTGCTGGATTATATGGTAAGTCTATTTTTAGTTTCCTGAGGAATTGCCATACTGTTTCACATAGTGGCTGCACCAAACTACATTCCTACCAGCAGTGTAGGAGGATTTCCTTTTCTTCACATTCTCTCCAGCATTTATCATTTATGGACTTTTGAATGATGGCCATTCTGACTGGTATGATGTGATACCTCATTGTAGTTTTGATTTGCATTTCTCTGATAATTAGTGATATTGAGTATTTTTTCATATGCCTATTGGCCATTTGTATGTCTTCACTGGAGAATTTTTTAGATCTTCTGCCCATTTTTGGATTGGATTGTTTGTTTTTTTGTTATTAAGTTGCATGAGCTGTTTATATATTCTGGAAATTAAGATTTTGTCAGTCACATCATTTGCAAATATTTTCTCCCATTTCATAGGTTGTCATTTTGTTTTGCTCATGGTTTCCTTTGCTGTACAAAAGCTTGTGAGTTTAATTAGGTCCCATTTGTTTATTTTTGCTTTGCCTCGGTAGACTGACCTAGACGAACATTGCTAAGATTTATGTCAGAGAATGTTTTGCCTATGTTCTCTTCTAGGAGATTTATTGTGTCTTACATTTAAGTCTTTAAGACATCTTGAGTTTATTTTGTGTATGGAGTGAGGGAGCATTCTAACTTCATTGATTTACATGCTGCTATCCAGTTTTCTCAACACCACTTGCTGAAGAGACTGTCTTTTCTCCATTGTATATTCTTGCCTCCTTTGTCAAAGATTAACTGACCATAGGTTTGTGTGTTTAAGCACTGTTTACTTTACATGGTCAGTGGTATAAAATGTAACTTATATTTCAATTTTAAAAATAAATGAGGAAATAGAGGACTTAAAATCAAGTTTTTGGAGCTATCTGAATAAATGATAGAAGAGGGAAAATAAAAAGAAGAATCCAAAGCAATAAGAGAGGGAATTGGGTGATTTAATGCCATCCTGCTGTGGGAGGGCTGGTCGGAACCCCAGGCCATGAAGACCATGCCATGTCCTCGGGGCCAAGCCCTCCTCAGAAGTGAGTGTGTTTTCAACTTTTTGAGTAAACAGTCAAAAAAAAAAGTTTAACAAGTCTAACAAATATGTTTTGAGCCTTGATCTGAGTAAAAAGGAATCAAGTCAGGCTTATAGAGATTTCTAGACATAGACAAATGTACCATAATTTCCCTAAAACATCATTTATTTCTGTGTTTCAAGCAGCACCTGAGGAGGTGAGGGGCTAAAATCTACATTTGCCAGATAGACTTTTCTTAAAGATTCTTTCTTATGGTGAATATATATGTATGTGTCTTATTTTTCATTAATAGTATATATTAAAATAGTAACTATAAAACTACAGAGTCTGAAACGGGACCACTGCCCTAGAGACACCTGAGTGCTCTTCTGATCTCTCTTCCCTCCTTCCTCTCCAGAAGTAGCCACGACCCTGCCTTGTTTCTCTCCTATTTGTTTTTATAATTTCACCATGTACTCTGCACCTTCTGAAAAACATAGTTTATTTTTGGCACTTTGAGGACTTTGTATAAATTTGAAAATCATACCCTAATGGACTAGTCTTCTCTAACTTACTTTTTTCACCAGTTTTGTGAGATTCACCCAGATGCCTGTTGGTAGTTCCTCCATGTTTCTTGCTGTGTAATATTCTACCATATGGATGTACCAGAGTTCATACACTTTACTTTAATGAACACTTGAATTGTTTCCCATTTTTGACTATTAGAAACAATGCTGTGAGAACATTTTAATGTAAGTCTCCCAGTGCACCTGTGTGAGATTGTCTCTAGGTTATGTATCTAGGGGTGCTGATGGGTTTTAGGGTCTGTGGCTGTTCAAATGTAAACAGTTGTGCAGAACTGTTTTCCAAAGCAGTTGTAGCAGCTTGCACTCCCACCAGCAATGTGTGTGTGAGATTTTCTTTCTGTATTCACACTAGCACTGGTGTGATCAAACTTTTAAATTTTTGTCAGTCTGGTAGTATGTAGTGGTATCTATTTGCATTGATATTAATTACTTAGGTATTAATCTGCACATCCATGATTATTAATGAGGTTGAGTACTATTTTTTATTGGCTGTTTGTGTTTCCTCTTTTGTGAAGTGCAGATTCCAGTCTTTTGCCCATTTTTCTATTGGATTATTTATCTTTTTCTTGTTGATTTGTTGATTTGTTAAATTCCTCTGTCCATTCTTTATCAGTTATATGCTGCAAACATTGAGAGGGCTTGGACGCCTCTGCAAAGCTTCAGAGAATGAGGACTGCCAGGGTCTCATAGGTGAAGTTGAAGTTCTCCAGGCCTGTAGAAAATTCCACACCAAGAACAGTTTATGCAAAGATTATATTTGCTTACAGGCCTCCAGTGAAAATGACTGGAAAAAAGGTAAAAAAGGGGGCAAGAACTGCTTTTCCTCGTCAGGCAAATTAGATTTGTTTCTGGATTTAACACTCCTGTCTTTGAAGACTAGTTTTCATGTGGACTAAATGCATTTGGTGGATTTGTGTGTTTCTGCAGTGTGGCCTTTATCTCTGCACCCTGCGTTTGAAGGTTCATCTGTGACAAAGCACAGCACATCTCGGGGGTGGGGACGCCGATTGGAGGGAACATCCTCTGAGCAGAAAGTGTCCATTTCCAGACATGCTCCTTTTAAATATTTGAAGTATCTTAGAGAAATATTTAAAACTCCAACTTAAGGCGGATTTCCATAATACGTCTGTCCTTCTGAAGACATAATTTATTTGTATTTCCCTGGGAACCATATAGGAGCAGCAGTTCAAAGCTTGAAACGGATTTTCCTTTTATTTGTTATCTCTTCACAGTTGACAGATCTGTCTGGCTAAGCTGTGATTTGGCGGTGCCAGGTCCTTAATTCCAGCTTTTTAAAAGTACGGGGAGGGAAAGCCGTCATTCTGAGGCGACACACATACAAAACCTCATTTGCCCCTCATTACCTCATTCATCAGGGCGGAGAGCACTCTGGCCAGAGATCACATGCTTTGGCCTAGGGAGAGGGTGACTCTTATTTTGTTCTCTGATCGACCGGGCCTCTGAGCGGGGTGGAGAAGGGCTGAAAATAGTCATTTCTTGGCTACACGGGACCATTTACAAGTGAGAAGGAGAAACAAGGTCCCTGGAGGTTGGCCTCACTGGTCACAGTGGATGGGATATGAGCGGAGTTGGTTAAGTCCCGAGGAAAACTTACAGTGGCTTCGATTCATTCAAATTGTTTATATTTGTTAAAAGATAAAACTCAAGTGGACTCTTCTGTTCAAAGTCTGAGTTCTCAGCTTGTTTCCAGGTTGGCATCCACAGATACCAGCTGTCACCCAAATGTAATGTCACTCTTGCCCTTATATGTTGTGTGTGTTAATCTGATCCACTGTCTTAGGAAAGTCAGACATCTGTCTGCTTTCCTTCACTCATTCAGCCAACGTTATTAAACAAGTATTACGTGCCAGGCACCGTGCAAGGTATTAGGGATTAAAAAATGGATAAGACAAATCAGTGGTTTTTCTTCAACAAACGTTTATTCAAAACTGGTGTTGGAAGTCAGAATCGATGTGGCTTTTGGGAAGGAAGGGCTTGTGATTAGAAGGAGCCATGAGGGCCCCTGGCGCACTGGTCATGGTTGGCTTTATGATTTGGGTGCTGGCTAGGTGGCTGCATTCATTTTGTGAAAAATTCATTGAGCTGATCACTTCTGTGGTGTGCATTTTTTGGTAAAAATGCTATGCTTTAATAAAATTTACATTAGAAAACTACAATCTACAAATATTTAAAAAGAAAAAAAACCTTTATGAAATTGGAATCCCCAGGAATAAAGTAAAAGATTCTTTTAGGGATGAAACACACTGGCACTGAGTTCCAGTGCCTTTTTCCTAGTGTGCTTATTTCTTCCTGGAATCTTGGCACCACTTTGCCCCCAAACAGCACCTTGGAAGGCATAACCTTGGAATATACCAGGAAGAAGCATTTTGTTAAAAGTTAGAAAAAACCATGTGAAAGTGTCATAGAAAACAAAGGCACTTTCCTCCTTGACCCCTCAAGATTCTCTGAATGTGAAACTCTGCTCTCAACTTACATTTTCTGTTAGTCAAAAGAGATTAGCAACTTTCATCTGCTCATGACATATTATCTATGTTGTTTTAGTCTTTTTAACCAATAAATGTTCAAGGATGTCAGTGGGTTTAGATTGTAGCTGCCCTTAAGTAGAGCCTTCCCTTCTCTGCTCTGCACTTATTTAAAGGCACTGTGGCTGGGCCCGAGCGTGTAAATAGAACGTAGCCCCATGGTGCTGTGCTCTTACTTAGGTCCTGGGGATGAGTTTAAAAGTGATGACATTTCGGTGAACTATATTCAATATCTTGTAGTGACCTACAATGAAAAAAGAATATGAAAAGGAATATACATATGTATATGTATGACTGAAACATTATGCTGTACACCAGAAACTGACACAACATTGTAAACTGACTATACTTAAACTTTAAAAAAAAAAAGTGATTACATCTAAGACAGAGCTTAAGAAATTTCATGCAAATACCCATCTTTAGTTCGTCAACAACCAGTTAAACAAACCATGACTCCAGTGCCTGGTCAATTTTTTAAAAAATATAATATGAACTTCAGAAAGTTACCAAAATGCTTGCGGCACTTACAGAACAGGAGAACTTGCCCAAGTAAAGTTACGACTGACAGCAGTCCAAAGCATTCTCCTTTTTCGATTTTATGATTTGCACTGACATTTACTAATGTTTTATTTAGCTTTTATAGACACTAAGTTTGTGTTAAACAGAGTTGTGATTTTCAGTTCATTTCAGGTCTCTTAGAGTGACCAGATAATTTATTGTCCAAACCCAGGCACTTTTGAAGAAGAAAAGACAGTAAAAATAATTAACAGTGTCAACTGATCTACAAGGGTAACCTAGAACTGGCTCGGACAAATCAGGACATCTGATCACCCAAGCTAGCTTTAGATGAGGGAAAAAAAGAACCAGAGGTTTTTCCTCCACCAGCCTATACTGTACGTTTTAACAGCGACATTTCCTGCACCCTTTCCTCGAGTCCATTACTCTTCAACCTACCTGGCCTCCCTGCTTCATCTACCTCCTGGATACTTCTAAGGCCACATGCTTTGGCTTAGTTAATCTACCAGCTGGCCCTGCCTTTATGTATTAAACACATACAGTGTAAAAGGTCACGTTAATTGCTCCTTACTCTCTTGCAAATCACATTCTTTTTTTTTTTTTTTTTTTTTTTTTTGGAGGTACTGGGGATTGAATCCTGGACCTCATGTATGCTAAGCATGTGCGCTACCACTGAGCTATACCACCCCTCCCACATTCATTTTTGATAATCATAGCTGATTTAAAGCAAAACAAAACAAAAAGTGAAACACTCAACTCAAACCCACACTTCCCTGTGGTCTTTCCTAATACTCAACTTTCCTAGTTGCCTCAGGCTCTATTTCTTTATCATCACCTAGGTTCACTGTTTTTACTCTGCTGTATTCTGTTCACTGAATGTAAGTTTGTACGTATTAAGTCATTTCACACATGTGTGTTTTGCTTTCCAGTCAATTAAGATGATAAAGAACTGAATCTCTTTTTTTCTGGCTCACATATTGCCTGGTACAGAGTTCCATATGCAGAACTTCCTCAGTATGCTTACTGACGAAACAAATCTTTTGATGCCCACAAAATTCCAAGAACTTAACTTTCCCCCAAAATGTAACATTTTCTTGGACTTAAGTTGAAATACAGTCAATCTTCATTAATCACAGATTCTGTATTTCTGAACCTGCCTGTTCACTAAATTTATTTGTAACTCCAAAAGCAACACTTGCAGCACTTCCTTGGCCTTTGGTGGACTTGAGCAGAGGGGCAAAAAAAGTGACTCACCTAGTAGTGCACCTTCCCAGCTGAGCTCCTGCGAGGCCACTCTCTGCCTCCTTGTTTTAAGTCTCATAAGGTAAACATGTATCCTTTCCATGAAATTTAATGCCATGTTTTTGCATTTTTATGCTTTTTGTTGGTGATTTCATTGTTTAAAATGGCCCCTAAGCGCAGTGCTGAGGTTCTGTCTTGTGTTCCTAAGCACAGAAGTTATGGTGTGCCTTGTGGAGACGGTATATATGTTAGATAAGCTTTGTTCAGGCATGAATTATAGTGGTGTTGGCCGTGAATTCGCTGTTAATGAATCAACAATAGATATTAAATAAGGTGTCCTTAAATGGAAACATATATAAAGTCACGGACTGATTGGTTGACAAAAACATTGTGACCAGAGGCCTCCTAACCCTGTTTCCTCTACAGGCAATGGTTCAACTAATTCAGTGTTTGTAGCAACTTAATAGAACATACTACACCAAATAGTGAGCATGGACTGTACTTAAATACTTGAAACATTGTTTAGAACTGCCCTACCTGAAATACCACAAAGAGTTAATTTGCTCATGAATACCATTCTGAGTATGGACCAAGATTGTCCTAAAATTTAATCATTTACTTTATAATCATCAAACACATTCTGCCTGTTTAAAACATTTTGTTGATTCCAGAACAACCAACTCTCATTCCATAAATAAATGATGAACTACAACGTAGTTTGATGTGGCTCATATACATGAAGGCATTATTGCCTGAGCTATTATAGTTCTCTTGGAAACAAATGAAATTCTAAGAGCCTATTTTTATCACTTATTTCTTATGAAGAAAAAAATGTGTTCAAAACCACACCATCAGTGTGACAGCACTGAATTGTCGAATGTAGTATATGGCCCACAGTTAGCTATAGGATGCATTTTTAGATCTAAGAAACAGCTGGAAAAAGTTAAAGGAAATAGAATTGGTTACTAATTTCATCTTTTTTGAGGAAGAAGAACATATTTACTATTGCATGGCCTGAGTATCTGAGTTTATTTCTATAGAGTTATTAATCCTCCCCAAAGAGTTCATAGAATTGTCCTAAAATTAATTCGTTTGCAATGCAGAGGATGGAATGTCCTGAACAATCAGCTGAACTCTACATTTTCTCTTGGGGAGCAGGAGAAAGAAAACAGGGCTAGAAGTCAAGAGCCCAACCATCACATTTAAAGTTGTCCTGCCGGAGTCGTGCAAATGTCCACTTCACACCTACTTCTTCATCTTCCTTATTTGGAAAAAAGTGCAGTAGATGGTTAGCCACCCACATCAGTGGCACAACAAAAGGATGACAAAGCTCTGAATCTGACTGCAAATTTGTTACAATGCTGAAGCGGTGAGTAGCAAAAATTGTGAATATTTATCCTCCACGTGCTGCGTGCTAGGCACCATGCTATGCAGTTCACATGTCGTAACACCACAAATGCTCCCAAAAGCCCCAGGCAGCATCCCATGTTCAGAGGAGGAAATAGAGGATTGGGAGGCTTTTGACTTGTCCCCGATCATTCTGTTCAGGAGGTGAGGGTACCTAGTTTTGAACAGTTCGCTAACTCCATTGCCTGAGCTCCCAAACAGTGTTTCTTTTCCTTGTGTAATTTCAGGCATGATTTCAACTTTTCAGTTTTGAAGTTTTCAAGTGATGATTTAACATGTATTAAGGCACACACCCCTGATCAATTAATATAGGGAGATTTGCTCCTGGCTTCTCTCAAGGAAGATGATTAAAATAATGGCCATAATCTTTCATAGTACTGTCGAATCAATTGATAAATAAGATCTGCCTTGGGTTCAGAAGATAAAGAGATTTTGAATCTTTAGCTCTGTATAGCTAATGGGATATTTGCAAATATATAGCTAGGAAAAACTGAAGAGAGCAATTGTTCTTTGTTCTGTTTTGGTCTGTTTAAGGAAAGCCTTTGACAGATAGGAAAGTAGCTGTTGTTTGTAAATTTTGAAGTCTGGGAGCTTACTGAATTCATTCTGAAGGCTCCTTGTCAAATGCTGTGCCTAGGCAAATCGAACTTCACAAAACTGTATCAACCAAGCCTTAGCCTTCCAAAACAGAGACCAAGCTAGATGGTGCAGCCAGTTAGTTTTTCTCAGACATTTCTGTCTCTCCCTACCAAACTGCATTAAAAAAAGGTGGGGGGGGCATCTTATCACTAATTTAAGAATGTATAAGACATTTTCTTAGGGTGTATTACATTAGAAATGTTTTGCAATCAAAGTTTATTCAAGATATCTAATCTTTAAGGACTTTCTTTTTCCATCATTAGTCAACAGCACAAAGAAGAAGTTAAGACACCTAAAAGTAAGCCCAGAAATGAGGGGAAAAAAATTGTTTTTGAGTTCTGGAAGGCAAAGATGAGGAATGAGTAGGGTAGGACACCCAGGCTAGTCTTATGACTTGACCACATCCTAGATGCAGATCGGTTCATCTTGATCAAATGTGCCCAGATGACTGGTGGTGGGATGAGGGGAATGAACCCGACCGCTGCCTTTGTAACGATCACCCCTCTCCTCCATCAGGCAGTGGAAGGGGAGGCTGGGTGTGCTAGGCACCCAGCAGGCTCACCTCCTCAGGAGAAGTACCCTCCCTCACCCCCAAGTATAGAGCCTGATGAGATCTTTTCTCATGACCAATAGCAAGGGAGTGGATTTTATGAAGTAGTTCAACTTTGCATTTTTGCTTCAGATAATGACACTGAGCCCCCTAAAGCTGAGTTCCTCTGCCAAGTTTATGATTATCCTCTCTATCCAAAATCTTCTTCCCTTTCTTGTCCCGCCCATGTTTCCCTCAGGATTGAGGAATATCAAGAAAAGGGGGAATCAAAACCGAGCAGGACCCTGCAGGGCCGTGCAGGGTACAAAAGCCCCTCTGTGTTCCCCGTTTCTTCTTTGTAGAGAAAAAGGCTTTAGTCTTCTGGGCCTTCCCTGAGTTCCAAAGAGCAGCCTCAAGCAGTTGCTAATTAGAGAAGTGAGGGAATGCAGAAACAAAGGAAAAGCAGTCAAGTAAGAAAGGCAATGATAGCTCACACAATAGTTGAGTGATAAAACAAAGTCCTAGCTCATCCCCAGGGGACACACACGACACTCTGACGCGTATCTTTGAGTTGTTCTGACCGTTACCCAGGTGGAGGACACCGACCACAAGCCCGTAGACCCCAGACTAGCTGGAACTAGAAGATGATTGAAATTCCCAAAGGCTTCACCCTGTTACCTCACCACCAACCAATCAGACCAAAGTGCACAAGCTGATCATGTATCCTGTAACCCTCACCCCAAATGTTGCCTTTAAAACCCTTTCCTGAAAGCCAGAGGGGAGTTCGGGTCTTTTGAGCTGGAGCTGCCTGTTCTCCTTGCTTGGTGCCCTGCAGTAAATGCTGTATACTCCCCTTCACCACAGCCTTGGGTAAGTAGATTGGCTTTGCTGCTCGCTGGGGAGAGGACCCAAGTTCCGTTCAGTAAGTTGGTTACACAATCAAGAGTATAAATTACTATGGGGCACTTTTGTTTTAAAAGCAGAAGAAAGTCCTTCAGATTGTTATAGGAAGATGACAGTTTTCAAGTGCTTATTTGAGGAAGTTGGCGGTTTATAAAGAACTCACACTTCCAGCATCTGCCAGTTACGTCCACTTCATTGTTTGTGGCTGGGACCATCGGACCTGCCCAGGTAGACTGTGTCTTGACGCGCTTCAGCTCTCCCTCCTCAGGAAGTCTGCCTCTGCCCTGCTTCTTCTGCAAGATGCTCCGTTTCCTGAATCTGAAGGGTCTTTTCCTCTGGCTAGAGAAGAGAAAGGTCTTTTGAGATCTTGGCTTCAAGTCTTTTTGAGAGCCAAGAGTCCTTTTCCATCTTCCCAGGGCAGCCCCACACCAGAGACGTGGGGATGTGTCTAGAGAGACACATGGGTCAAATATTGTCTCCCTTATTTGACTGTCCACCAGAACCATTACACCCTTCCTTGCACAGGAATGCCTGGCAGCTCTGTAAACCCAGAGCCCACATCAGTCTTGACTCACCCAAGATTCATTATTTTTGCTCAGTGCCTCCCATGTAAGAGATGCTTAGAATAATATTTAATTACTGATAAATGCCATTTATAGCTGATTCAATATAGTATTGTCATTTCAATGAAAATTTGGTCCTCCAGCTCTCAGACTAGAATACAGCTTCCTGGTATAACTGATTCAATGAAAAAAATAGATGTGACTTGTCAACTTGGCTCGCTCTCAAGTTTGAGAATTTACTGGTATCAAAGAGAAGTGGTTTGTTAGCTGTCAGTTGTAGACAGACATAACTTGGGTGTTTCCTCCATTTTTCCCCCTTCTGTCCCTCTCCCTCATTTTTGCTTCTTCCTTATGACACTTCAGGGACAAAAATTGCATTAGGATTGGGAGGACTGGGGAAAAGTCCCACAGAAAGATAGAGATTGGGTTACGCAAGACAGCGTTTTATCCCTTTCTGTTACTTTCCCCTCGGTGGCTCTTTTGAAGGCTGGGATGATGTCAGTCCATTATTTGCATTATCTTCCACTTGGAGAGTTCATGGACAATGTCCTTACATGGTATATTTTTCTGCTTTGCTCTTGTGAAGTTTCTACTTAGGGAATTTTCTTTTCTTATATTTGCAAGTCAAAAGGCCCAACAACATCGTCAAAGTGTATGAGAAATAAAATGGACCACTGGCTCCATTTAGGTACATTAGGGACCGTAGCAAAGCTTTACTGTCCACAGTTCATAGCCAGCAGCGTCCTGTTGCTCCCAGACATTGCAGTTAATCTATTTAGTCTGCAAATAAGCTCACTCTGGTTCATTAGATGCAGCAGGTTAACTGAAGTACATAGCCTTCTCCATACCCCAAGAATACAAGACCCTGGTGGGGATTTTATGTAACTTTCTTCCGTGGAGTTGCTTCATCCCGAAAAGAAATCGGTAGAGCTTGATGTAACTCAAAAACAGGCAGAAAATACGCAAGCAAGTGAAAAGGTGGACGCCTACAGTGTCTGAGCTGTTTAGAAGCAAAAGCGATTATTGTGGAGTAAATGCCTTTAACGTTGATAGAAGTAAGTTCAGAATAGGACATCAGAAGCAGAGGCTGTGAGATTACCTTTCAAAAATTAGTGTAGTGTATGTTAGAGTCTCATGTGCGCTTCAGAAGCTGCTGGGAAGTGGTGGGGCTGTCGCTTCCAGTGTCCCCTGCTGCCCCGCACATAGAGTTGGAAACGGTTAAATGGATGCGGAAGGGAAAGAAAGAGAAGAGGACCCGCGTTCATTTCCCCTAAACTCCCCTAAATCCACATGTGGAGCAATGGCCGCGTCTTGCCAGAAAGGGAAATCCGAGTCGGGTCTGATAAAGGACTGATAAAGATGTCCCTCATTCTCCGTAGGAAGCCGGCACCCGGGCACGACGTGAGGACCGCCAGACTCGCTGACTGCGGTCGCTTCCCGAGGGGCCCCGGGAGCGCCTGCTGGAAGGTGGGAGGTGGAGTTGCTTCTGGGAAGAGACCAAAGGAATTAGTAACTGGAAATTCTGTAACAGAGACCCTTCTCCCAAACCCTATAGCCCTTTCACCCCAAACCCCCTGCCGAGAAGCAAGAGGACTGGAGACAGACGTGGTGGAGGGAGAGTCACGTTTCGGAGAGGGAAGTGAAATAAAGAGGGCGGCACCCGGGGGGACCTGTGCGTCATTGAGGGACCGAGGAGAAGAGCGGGCGCACGGGGTGGAAAAGAAGAAGTGGGAGCGAGAAGCAGGAGGGGGCGGCCGCGGAGCGCGAGTTGGGGCGCCGCGAAGCGCCCGAGCCTCCTGCCTTCTCCGGGCCGCGCCCCGGCCGCCCGCAGCCTCCCGGCGCCCGCTCCGACCCACGCGCTCCGGATCCGGCCGGCGGGGCGTGCCCTCCGCGCGCAGAATGTGGCAGCGGACACGGCCCCGGCCCCGCGCTCCCTGGCGCTGGGCGCTGGCGCTGCTGGCCCTGGGCGGCGCGGGACTGTGCCACGCCGGCCCGCAGCCCAGGCACCCCGCGCGGCCCAGCGCCAGGAACAAGTAAGTGCGCGGCTCCTCCTCGCCCCCAGGACGGCGAGGTTCCCTCCAAGAACCGTGGGGCCTCCGCCTACCCGTCCCCGAACCGCCAATGGCCCTAAAGCTGCCCTGCCGAGGCGGTGAGCCGCATCCCGGGTCCCACTCCGGCGGCCGGGGCGGTGCCTCCTCCGCGGTGGCTGCGTGCTCCAGGGCCCGCGCGCGCGCGCGGGGCGTCCCGGGCGACCTCGCCTGCGCCTCCAGCAGTGCTGCCTCGGGGCCACGGGGCGCGGGGAGTGGCCCGCAGAGCAGGGCCATCAGGAGACTGCCCCCGGGAATCACTGGGGTCCCTGGGACAGGGGGCTCTTCCTATCTCCTGTCGGGCAAAAGTGCACTCTCTTAAGAGGCGCACCCGCGCACCCTCCGGATGTCTGCTTGTCCAGCCCCCGCCTCCGCGGGGACGACGGGCTCCCCGATTCTCACTTTGTCCCCTCTCCCCTAGCCTCATTGTTCTCCGGGTTTACGCTGTGCGCTTCTCCCTCCCTCCTTCACCCCAGGAATTGGTGCGCCTACATCGTGAACAAGAACGTGAGCTGCTCGGTGCTGGAGGGAAGTGAGAGTTTTATTCAGGCTCAGTACAACTGTGCTTGGAACCAGATGCCCTGTCCGTCCGCGCTCGTGTAAGTCTCGGAGCGGAGGGGAGGGCGGGGAGCGCCCTGGCCTGGGCCGCGGGGGTGGAGGTGGGGTCAGAGCACTGGGCTCCAGCCGCTCAGTAAATCTCTTCCAGCGGGTGAAAACTCAGCCCCTGAAAAGTTTGCGCTCTGAGCAGGGTACCAGGCACGCCGGGGGATCTAAGGAACGTGTGTTGCCTGGAGTGAGCACCGAGGATGCGCCAGCCTTGGGAGCTTGTGATCACCGGACATAGAAGGGGACGAACAAAGCCCCTACCCCCACTTCTCTCTCTCCCTTTTTCTTTCAATTTTATTACTAACATAAGGCAGCTGGACCTAATTAGATCCATATTGTGTGTTCTGGGGCAAGAGAAGACTCCAAAATGTATACTGCTAAAAACTTTTACGTGTAGAATTAGCTGAGAGGTTTGCTCTAGTCAGTGTTCTGAAACAGCCAAGTTTTTCCCAAATGTCCCCATAAGACTGGCCTCCTCCAGGTGTTGTAGATCTCCAAAGTCCCTAGGAACTACTTGCTTGAAAGTGTGCCATTGCTGTTTTTTTCAAATCAGATTTGGGGGGATTCAGCTAAGTGGTTGTCAGAAGAGAATGGTCCTTAAAGAGCAGGGGAAGAATTAATCCTTTTGCTTATAAAGATTTCACCATCTTATAAAAACAAAGAGGAAGAGAAGCAATAGGGTACAGATTTTGTTATGTGCATCCCACTCATTCACTTGTCATCTGGCAAGTCTTTGTGTTTTTGTGTAAGTCATATATCAGAGGATGAGCTGATGTGAATAAATGGGGAACACGTGTAATGTTTGAAATTAATTGTTTTCCCCTAAGAATAAGTTGTTTGTCTTAGAGCACAGTTGTCTTTACAGCAAAGAATAGCCAGTAGGCGGATCTGTCTCTGGCAGTTCAAGGGGACAGACTGAAACTCGTGCTCCAGGAAGCCTTATTCCAGAAGGCAGTAAATGAGCCTTCAGGCATGGGAGGTGGAAGTGCTCCCAGGATCATTGCACATGGGCTGCGGTGGGAAAGGATAATTCCTGTTAGGCAAAGCTCAACAAATGAAACCCCCAAAACCAAAGCAAACAGAAACTTAAAAGAGATCCCCCAACTTGCTATACACAGAGAATCAGATTGAAATGAATTGCTGGCTGTCACATTGAGCTGGGTGAGCCGTCAGAGGGTACAGTACTGTAGTACTGCCTTTGTCTCTGGTCGGAACGGGCATTTAACAGAATTTCGCAGGTGTTTCTGATGAGTCCGAGTAGCCGCTCTCAGTTCACAAGTGTTGTCAGGTTTTCATTATTTGATCCTTAGAAGCTGAGACCCGTGGAAGTAAAGGTTCTTGGGAAACAGCCTGGGCTGCTTTTTGGGTGGCGTGGGGGTTGCCGGGAGGCCCGGGACTTGCTGGGAGGCCATGCCGGTTGGGAGGCAGGCAGAGATGCTTGAGTGAAGAATACAGTTTAGCTGCTGGTGACAGTGAGAATGTAGGAGTGGCAGGTATGAGCCAGCGAGGACTTGACCCAGTGGGAACAGAGCTGAGTTGTTGGAGGTGTGGAGGCAACAGAGGAAGAGAAACCAGGCAAGGAGAGAGAGTAAAGCCAAAACTTTGGAGGAGGAAATGCCATCTTCGGTTCTTCCCCACTCACTGTCCGCCCCCCACCCCCGCCCCAAGGGTAGGAGAAGCCTGGGAGGCTGAGGGGTCTAGGAAGGCAGGGGTTTTAGGTAGCAGGGAAATTTGCTTATGCAGAAAGACACAATCCCAGGCCAGCGGGTTGGGGGAAGGGGTTACAGGTGTGGTAATTTGTCTGAGATTAAGGGCGCAGGTCATGAGGAAACTCCTTTACCCAGGAATCAAATGTGTTTCAAAGGTTTTAGTAGGGGGTTGACAGTAGCCAAGTAGGTGAAGAATTACTTAGAAAAGTCTGCATGTTTTAGGACAGAAGTGAAGAAGCCAGGGAGAGATGCTCTGAGACTGGGGAAACTCGGCAGGGAAACAAGGGGTTTGGTGGGGAAGCCGTGCAAAGGAGGAGAGAACTTATGTGCTGGACGAGCCATTGGGCGCTCAGCCTCCCCAGGCTGTGGGAGACCCAGCCCGTGGGCACTTCCAGAAGGGTCAGACGATGCTCCGTTGGCACAGATTAAGAGAGTCAGATTCCAGGTTGTGAATTTGGGTATGGTTATGTGAAACCAGGAGCCGAGAGGGTTTTTGTCTGATACGTGGACGTTTGAAGTAATCACTTTCCTGAAGCTGTGAAGAAACTTCTGGGCAACTAGGCGCTGTGTTAGGGCTGTTCATTCCATATATTAGTTTAATTCTTGCAACAACCCTTCAAGATGAAGACCACTGTCCCCATTTTACCAGTGAAGAAACAAGGCAGGGAGTTTCTGTCCTTTCCTGTGGTCACATGACAGGTAAGTGACTGAGCTGCCTCTGTCCCAGTAGCCATAGGGAGCATGTGTATTTGTGTGTTGGAGAGTGTGCCTTTAGTAGCTTACACACTTCTCAACCACCAGGAACATTTCCACCATCTTCTGTGGGGGCAGTTCCCATAGAAAAGTGAGTGAAAGTTGGTCCGTGTGCTTTAGTCCCCTTTGCTCCAATACACTGTACTGCATCATTTTCCACACTGTCCACTATGCTGTGCAGTTTGTTTCTTATTTTATTAAAACACTGGCCAATTTGCTTTGCTTTTTTGGGGTTGTTAGGCAGGTTGTTGAAAGGGTGATTGATACGAGGGAAGCCAGAGGGGTGGACTCTGAGCACTTCAGAAAAGCTTCACCTGTGTCCCTGAGCGCAGCCGCCACTCTGAAACTTGGCACCAGGGGATGGAGTTGAACGTGTGTTCCTGGAAAAACAATTCAAAGCTTGCGTCCTAGTGCTTGTGAGGTAGTAATATCATTCTTGTGTGCAAAGAATTCTTAATTCCTATGCAGATTTTTCTGTCACTGGGAACTTAAGAGTAGGGATCTCTGGAGGGGAGGATATAGCTCATTGGTAGAGCACATGCTTAGCATGCACGAGGTCCTGGGTTCAATCTCCAATATCTCCATTAATAAACAAACAAATAAACCAACAAACAAACCTATTTATCCCCTCCCCCCAAAAAGAAAAAAGTTAGGGATCACTGTCGGTCTCTGTGTCTCTGTCTCTCTTGCACAGGCACTGAATGTGAGGTGGGGTCTGGATCCCTGAGGCACAGGATTGCCTCAACAGACCCTGATTTGTCTGAGGAGGAGAGGGAATTATCTGGTGGAGGTGAGGAGGGAGGGGCAGCTATTTTAGACTCTAAAGTAGCATAAAGTGGGATGGTAGTGATTTACCATTTACTCCTAATTCTTGAAATGGGGCTAAGGATTTTTTCCCCCTCTGAGAGCATTGTTTACCTTTATACTTCTGTATTAAGAAAGGCAGATCTCTTTTAAAATTTCATTGCATTGAGTTTTTCCAACTAATTGTAAAAACCATTGGCAGTTCAACCCGTTTGGTAGACTCACTGTCACACTGCCACCCACGTGGCACTGAGGATGGTTCCGGCGGATCCCCACCTAACTCTGGGTCTCTGGAGCAGCACCTAAGCATGGAGAGGGTCTGTCTGGTTCGTGGGCTGGTTTAGGGGCACATTTCAGGAGGCGTGGGAATGTGAAAGACTGAGAATTCTTTCTATGGGTGGGTGTTGGGCAGATTGACTTTCTCAGAAGGCTTAACCTAGTGTCCAGGGCTGATCTGGTGAGACCCTCTCCCTGGAGAGCATCCTTTAGCTTCATCGTCCTTATAGCAACCCTGGCGCCTTATCCCCATTTTCCAGGAGGGCATGTAGTCAGGAAGTAGCAGAGCCTGGACCCAATCCAGGCTGTTATTTCTAAGCCTTAGGCTCTTCCCACTCCACACCCTGCAACCCCCCTCCCCACCTGCTGTCTAAACCCACACCCTGTGAGGAGCGCCCGAGGGTGTGCATACGTGGAGCTGCAACACTGGTACCCCTGGTGTGTTGGGAGGGAGGAAGTGAGTGCCTGAGCTCTCCCAGAGCCCCCCACCCACTATGGGTTGGCCATGCTTGGGTGCACTGCTGGCGGAAAACAGCACTGTCTTTCTTTTCCTTGCTGGCCTAGGCATTGTTCCTTTCATGCACCATTCATGCCTCATGGCAGTAATTCCATATCGTTCCATCACCTCCCACTTGGCTGGCTCCAGCTGACCGCTGTTAGTATTTGAGGCGTTTGGGGGCATCCAGGGTGCAGAGCAGCTGCCTCGTTGGTGAGGACGTAGAGGAGCCCAGATGTTGGGCAGGATTATCCCCTATAGTTGCTTCCCTCTGATACCACAAACTGACGGGAGTTTATCAGCATCCGCCCAATCCGGCCCCAACCCCCTTCTTGGGTGTGTAGTATCTTGGTGGAATTTTTCCTATGAGCTCTTTGAAAAAAAAAAAAATCTCATCAGTCGAGAAGGGAGCTGGGTGGGGCCAGCTCGAGGGGCCTGTGCTGCTGTGATAGCACAGACCAAGAATTTGCAAATTTGCAGCAGGTGTGAGTCCTAAGTGCTGCGTTTCCAGAACTCCTCTAATCCTTAGATTGTAGGGGAGCAGATGGTCATTCCATTGGAAGAACCGTTTTCTATTAGGGAGCAACCTTAGCCAGGAAAAGCTTTAAAAAAAAACAACCCAAAAAACAAAAACCTTGAGACTGGCGGAAAAAATGAGGGCTTACATCTTCTAGACCCAATTCTCCCTTTTTTTTTTTTTTTTTTTTTAACATCTCCAGGAACAGAATTCCTTTCAATTCAAAATATGCCTTTTGTGTATAGGGCTTGGGAGGAATGTTTACTCCTTCAGCCTTTTAACCAACATCCTGTGATCCATCGGCTGTGGTGAGCCTTGCTCCTTGGTACCGGAGACCCTGAATCAAGCATAGGGAGCTCCTGATCGGGGCGCATCCCGTTCATCCCCTCCTGGGGTCTCCCGTCCCCTGGGGCTGTGTCTCGTGCCAGTTTCTGGGACTCCTCAGACACTCCTTTCAAGCTGCTTTTGTTCTGCGCTTTTCCAAGATTCCCAGTAGATAAGACGCTGTGCTTGGAGAGCCCTTCCATGCTTCCAGCCAGAACACTTTCACAGTGGTTATTTTATTTTATTCTCATCACCAGTTCAGCCAGGAGATTAGGTAGGGCAGAGACAGGGGTCTTGGAAACAGAACTTTATGCTTATAAGCTACACTTTCTACCTTTCTTATCTTGGAGAAAAATGAATAGGATTCAAATAGTGGTTATGGCCTTAAGAAAAACGTTGCTTCTTGTGAAACCTCATTTGACTCCCATTAGTTGGTCTTCCTGTACGGATCTGTGATTCCATCATGTCGGCACTTGGTAAATGAATTAAATTTCTGAAATGGAAAAGGGGAGGTGGTAGGGGTAAGGTAGAGGGGGGAGCGTCCCTTGAGGTTGTCCCTCGAGGCTGGCTGGTATGGCCAACACATTCCAGAAGAGGAGATAGAAAACGCGGCTCCTGGCCTGAGCTATACCACCACCGAGCTGTGTGACTTCAGGCTAGTCGCTCAACCTCTCAGGTGAGGTACACAGCCGACACAGCTTTTAAAACGCCCTCTCACTCTCAAGGAGGGTATGCTTAGCAGTGTCTAATGAATACGCCTTGTTCTCATGGTTGGTTTGGAGTTGTTGCCTCTCAGGTGATCTCATTTTTGAAGGCTTGAATTTCCTGACATGCTAGAGAAAGGCTGAGGTGCTAAAGAATTAAATAAATCTGTTCAGTGCTCTGAGATAATTAAGAAAACGAAATGACTGAAATTGACTTTCTAACAGGAATTTAAACCCTTAGAGGTTGTGAAGCACGTTAAGCTGGTTGGTTTAGAGTAAGTCCGGATGCCCCGACCTTCCCTGCTGGTTCCGCGGGTGTTGGGTGCCTGCGGTGAGTCAAGAGAGAAGTCAGCTGGTCGTTTTGGGTGCCTGTGCTGGGCCCCAGGCCGTCTTTCATCCAGACAAGAACACACTGTTCTAATTCTTTGCTCTTCGGGAGGAAAAAAAAAATCCCTTTTCTCTTATTGGGAATATTAAGATGTTACTCTTATGTACTGACTGTGAATAATGAGGTAGGTACTGCCTACAACAGTTACCTGGTGTTTTACAAACTTGTTTTTTAAAACCTAAAACTGACAGACTGCCAGTTTTCAGATTACTTCCAGACTGTCACCCAAATGTTCTGACTTACTGCCGGCTACATGACTGTTGCAGTGTTCAGAATTAACTGCTTCCATGCTTGATGAGGCAGTTTTGTGGGCTTGATAAAATGATCTGAGCGTGACTTTGCCTAACCAGTGCTTTTCCTGGGAGGATCAAGAGAGGAACATAGTAGTTTCCAGTATGACAGAGGTTCACAGTGGAGGAAGGATAATGACATGATTAAAGCGAAGCTCGCCAATAACTTTTCTGCTTTCCTTCCTGTTTTAAAGCAGTGATGGGTCCTGAAGAAAAGTAGGGACGGTTCAAACTAACCAAATTCCTGGTTTGAAAATGCTGTGGAAGCAAACTTTCCTGGGTGTGTCAGGATCCAGCTGCTCTCTTTTTTTCCCACCTAAAAAAAATACTAGAAGATCAAGGAATACGCCTAAAAATTATTCTTTGCAGCATCAGCCATTCAGGATGGTGTATTTTGCTAAGCATTTAGTTAAAAGAAGTTTGAGACAAAGAGTTTGGGTAAAGCCTTCTCGAGCTGGTCATTTTGTTGAAAGGGAATTTTCCGGGAGACTTCTCAGCTTTTCCCCAGCTTCTCCCAGCTTCATCCACATTTGTGATTGTCCAGGGCCTGCCGAATGTATGGGCTTAGTTAAGTTATCTTTTCCGGAGATTTGCTCAAAGGATCTAGATTCTTTTCTAATCCATCGTGGTGAACATGCCACTTGTTTTCTGCCAACTGAAGCTTTTCCATGTATCTTGAAAGTGGAGCCTGAAAGCTGTGGTGGCGATTGCAACAGAGCTGAGGGCGGGGGCGGGTTTCACAATCCAGCCCTTCACGAGTGAGCTTTTCACCAGGAAAGTGATTCTCTGGCTCTTGGTTTCCACCCTGAGAGCTCTCACATGCTGGTGGGATGACGGCTGTGGGCAGGGAGGCATTGCAAGCCTTTCTGGATATTTTGAACACTTCAGAATCTCAAAGCCAGCCTGCTGTCCTGAAGGTGCCCAGGCCTGGTTTGGACATCAGATGGCCCACCTTGGGGATGCCGCATCTGCCGTCTGCTGGGGCAGCAACTTTTCCAGGACAAGGAGGCAGAATCACGGCTCCATCATGTTAAACGATGTGCCGTTCCCTTTCCAGCATGTTGCATCATCTTCTGGCCCCTCTCAGGGCATTTGGGAGTTTCTCTGTTGCATCATGGTATAACCAGTGAGCGAGACAGAGCACAGATTCGCCGCGCAGCAGCCGTGCAATAGGGAGGGAAGGCAGAAATGCCATTCACAGCTCGTTTCCTGAAGCAACTAGCAAGGCATCCCCTAAACACTCCTTGGCAGAATCGTCACTGGGAAATAATAATCCCAAAGAGGAGCTGCTCTTTGCCATATTTTCAGAATGCTCATTTATGTCTTTGATGTTTTGTGTCAATTTATACAAAATGGCAATTTGAAGGCTATAAAAAAGAAAATTCCATTTTGACTACCGTCCTTAATCACTAGTCCATGTCTTTAAAAGTTCAAAAACAAATACTAGGCCTGAGTTCCCAGCAGATAAGACAATTTGTTGTGTGTCTGAACAGTAACCCAATACATTAAAAAAAAAAAAAAGTTAAATCCTCATTTTAAAACTCTGAAAAAGACTTAATAATGCTGGTTTTGGTTTTTACTTAGATATATAATCGGTTAGTCAAGACTATTTAGCGCTTTGCTTTCACAATTCTGATGAGATTTAAAAATACCTGAATGCATAAACATATTTATTATATATAAAATGTTCTATACAAAGTATATGTATATTAGGTACAAAACATCTATATATGAAGCAGCTATATTGAGGTGTAATTTCCATAAACTGTACAAAGAGGGAGGGTATAGCTCAGTGGTAGAGCACATGCTTAGCATGCACAAGGTCCTGGGTTCAATCCCCAGTACCTCCTCTAAAAATAAATAAATAAACCTAATTACTTCCCCCCTAAAAAAACAAACAAAAAAACTTAGACATAAACTGTATGTATTTAAAGTTGTATGATTTAACACGTGTATGTCCCCATGAAACCAACATGACAATTAGGACATGGAATATCTGCGTCACCCCCGAGTCTCCTCCCATCCCTTGTAACCCTCCTTCCAGTCCCTCCCCCCCACACCCCCTTCCCACGCAACTGCTGACGTATTTTTCCATCGCTGCAGATGAGTTTGTGTTTTCTAGAGATTTAGGTAAATAGAATCGTACCGCATGGAATCTTATGTTAGGATTCTGACTCAGCATTGTTGTGCGGTGCGTCCACATTGCAGGGTGGATCAGCAGTTGCCTCCTGTTCCTTGTGGAGGAGTACCCGTGTACTGGTGCATCGCCGTCTGTGGATAGTTGTGTTGCAAAGGGCACGTGTGGTGAAGTACAGTGTGGAAACTCATTTATATTGGTAGTAAGGATACTTCTCTGATGTTTTTCAAGGACCATGTGGGACGGTACATACGTAACAGATGGGTGAAACCACAGTGGAGTGAAAGATTCACACCTCACATTCAGCCCCGGGAAAGATGGACGGGCATAGGCCATTCTGAATCGGCAGAATGCTCAGTAGGGTTACTCGGCTTATTTTTTGAAGACTCTTGGTTACTTGATTTCATTAAACAAATATTTTTGTGCACAGCCTATGTCTGGCCCAGGCCCAGGCCCCAGGGGCACACAGCAAGGAACCCAACCTCTCTTGCCCTCCAGAAGTTCACGGCCAGTAGGTGCAGTGAGACATAAACAGAAGTAATTACAAAGTGAAAGGTAGGCATGAGAATTGCGTGGAGAGGAGCACAGACAGCTGAGATGTTCAGAGGCGGAGGAAGTTCAGCCAGGAGGAATCTGAGAACCTGTTTGCAGGTGGTGACTTCCTGGCAGGGCTCAGAAGGAAGGTTCCAGTTGAAAATACATGCAGATGTGAGGGGGCGTCCGCATAGGCCGAGACAGAACTGAGCAAGGTCCTGGAAGAGGGCAGGGAGGGCCCCCAGGGAGGAGTAAATCGTGGGGTCTGCAGGGCTGGGCCCTCTGACGGCTGAGGGCAGGGCCTGTTCCCACCTCTCCCTTTGGCTGGTAGATGGTCATCTTCCTGGGTCTCCACATTGCCCTCCCTCCCTGTGTGTCCCTGTCCAAATCCCACCTATTCACAAGGACACCAGTCGTACGGGGTTAGGGCCCAACTTGATGACGTCATTTTACCTTGATTACTTCTGTAAAGACTGACCTCCAAATAAGGTCATTCTGACATACTGGGATTTGGACTCCAAAATACATCTTTGGGGCAACAGAGAATTCAACACACAGCTCCAGGGCTGAGAGTTTGGGCTTTATCATTTAAACAAAGGGCGGGGGTCATGGAAGGCTTTAGACCAGGACAGCATCTGAGCTACCCAGAGTTCATCTGTTTGAGAGAGGAGAGGACAGGTAGGGTTGAGGGCAGCGGGGGGCCCTGTCGGGAGCCTGGCCATGGTCCATGGCTCAGCTGAGGCAGGTGTGGTTGGAACAGCAGGTCTGGCCATGGAGGGGAGGAGCAGTGACTGAGATGGTATGGCCAGGGGACCTCTTCTCTGTGCTTTGAGCATCGTAGCTCCTCAGGGGTCTAAGGTGAAGAGCCGTCCCTGAGCATCTGTTAGTCTGTTGTCAGTGGTGTGGATAAGAGAGACTGTACCTCGTGAAGGAAGGTGAATCATCCCCGGACTGTCGTTCGGAAGTTATGGCCGGAGTGCCTTTATCCACAGGACACTCAGGACCTCATTACTTATCACCTTTGAGAATCAGGAATCAACTCCAGTCCTTCATATAGGCAATTGAGTCTGTTATTCTAGAAGGAGCTCGTAATTTTAGTCTCACTGCAAATTTTTGCCTCATGGTAAATATATACGATTATATACGTGCTGTTCAACACAGCTGGTCTTTGGCTGAGTTGGCTCCAGCATGGGGACTGTTGTGTGATAACAGAATTAGGCAGGCTCTCTGTGTATGTTTGTTCACATTAGATACTGCTGCTTCAAGGAAGGCCATCACGTGGTGCCTGGGGCCCACCTGGTAGGCACCCAGAGGACGTTTACTGAATGAGTGGATGGATGAAAGACAGAGCGTGTGGCTTATTATTATTTTTAAAATCAAGACTGTTTTTGGAGCAGTTGAAGGTTCACAGCAAAACTAGGGGGAAGATACAGAGATGTGCCGTGTTCCCCGACCCTACTATCAATGTCCCCACCAGAGTGGTTCATTTGTTACAGCCGACGAACCCACCCTGACACATCCTCACACAAATCCAGAGTTTACACTAGGGCCTGTTCTGGGGAGACAGATTTCAGCCTGTCTTTCTTCCCGTTGTTAAGAATCATATGTACTGGTTTGGTTTTCAGGTTTCTGGCACAGAGACCGTTAGTTTGAACAAGTGTCCCTGGCTTGTGTTTCTAAAATGGAAATTGTGGCAGATGTAGATAGTCTTTGAAAATGATTGTTAATGAAAATGCAGTGGCTTGAGCTAAAATGAGGGCTTGTGATGTGATAGATTTCAGTTAAATCAACCAAAGTAATGATGTACCTTGTAATTTAGATTCTTGAACTGGTCATCTCAGTATAACCTTTAGAAGTCTGTACCAACTGTGTGAGGTCTCTTGACTCCCTGTGTGAAGTATGATGCAGCTTTGATTTGGGGAGGGGTCATGTTCCACAGCTCTAAAGCATGAGTTGGTGTTAATTGGGAGGATACAGTGACCAAAGATACAACCGCATTTTGAGGCAGTTAAATAATGAAAATACGGGGAATTATTTTAAAGATGATTTTTGTAAATTCTTTGAAAACACCACACGTGCTTGTGTATTTTATTTGCAAAAATTATTTGAGGTAAGTTGTAGTGAAGTCTTTGGGCGGTGGGCCAGCTCGGGTCCCCAGTTACTAGGAGGATGAGAACCACTACTCAAACCACAGATCTTAATTGCTTTATTTAAATACACAAAACAAAATAATGCGATCTGTCATTTTTTCCCTCAGAAAATGATTTTAAAGAGGTGAAAAGCAAACCACATCTGTTTTAAACTTATTCACAGATGTTGGCTGGGCCCCTCTTCACCTCAGGTTCTGTATATTTGTCTCACTACCCCCTCCGTTTATGAGAACTGAGGATGCCCAGAAGTTCCCCTCTAGACGGGGATGGTCCCTGAGCCCCGTTGTCCAGCAGCCCTTGTACCCCTGGTTCTGTGGTGGTTTCCTCAGAACCACAAGGATTTGGCCAAGGTATGGAACACCATACCCTCACATTCCTTAAGAAAAATCCAGTTCCTCAAGCCTGTGTGAACTCGAGGGTTCAGGGAAGACTGTAGCAACTCTAAAAATCCATTGGCCACCCCACATCTTCTTGGAGAAAAGTTCCTCATTTCTTGATCCTCAGCGGCCTCCATCACCCCTTTCTAAGTGAAAGCAAATAAGCATAATTCTTCTTTATATCTTGCCTCCCACCCTCTGCTTGTCTACACTTTCCAGCCCGGAGGTGGGCGAGGTTGTGGCAGTGTCTTCTGAAGAAGAACCATGTGCCTTCTAAGCAGAGTGCAGGTGAATGAAAATATCTCCACTTCATTGTGTTAAGTGTGGATTTAAAAAACAGAAAGTAATTCTGGGTTAGCCTGGACAATGTGAGAAATGTAAGACTAGGTTATAATACTTTGGTTCTTTCCCCCGCTAATGTGGTCATAAATTAGAAAAGAAATACAAGGGTTCCTGTGTTTTCAGTTCCCAGATTTTTTTTTTTTAATGGAGGGTGAATGAGCCCAAAGGAAGAAAATCTTTTTTAATATCTGCAGAGAAACTCCTACCGTCTGAGGATTTTCTAAGCTTTTAAGTGGCTTCCACCAAGTTCCAGGTGAGGCCTGTGTAAGAGCTTGCCTCCAGCATGGTCTTCATCTAAAGGTCCAAAATTGATTGTGGTTGGGATATCACAGCCAGTTCCCTTTTTGTATGGAAAAGCAATACAGTCATCCCTCAGGATCCATAGGGGATTGGTTCCAGGACCTCCCACGGATACCAAAATCCACAGATGCTCAAGTCCCTTATATAAAATGGCATAGCATTTGCCTATAACCTACACACACCCTCCTGCATACTTTAAATCATCTCTAAATTACATATAAACCTATTACAATGTAAATGCTATATAAATATGTAGTTGCTAGGTGTGAGACAAATCCATTTTGCTTTTTGGAAATTTCTGGATATTTTTCCCCCATGAATATTTTCTATCCGCGGTTGGCTGAACCCACAGATGCAGATCCACGTATCCGGGGACAAAGGGCTGGCTGCACTGAGAACGCTGTGGGGGCAGCTGCACGTTGTGGGATGGCTGGAGGATCCAGAAGTGGAGAGGGAAGAGAGAGCACAGAGTGACTGGAACCTTAAGAGGGAAGATTGATGTTGCAAACCTAGTCAGGGGACATACAGGAAAAGGGCTTTCGAAATAAGCGTGACTTTTGTAGGAGAAATTGAGGAAATCATCAAAATAGAGTTTTTCGGTGGCTCTGAGAGGAAAGGTTTGGATCCGCAAACAACAGGAAGTCACACTTGCGGTAAACTTCACACGAAAGGCAGAGGTGGGCAGATGTTCTGGGGACCACACAGTGGGAACACCGAGGATGGGGGCGTCTGGGAGCATTCGGGCAGAGGGTGCTCCCTGATTCTGACTCTGGGAATGAGGAAACGTGATGTGAGTTTGAGAAATGGAATCATATGGAATTTAGTTGGGGAAAGCAGCCTGCAGCAGCAGTGGCCTGTCCCCAAAAGAATTCTTTAGGGGAATGTGGGCCTTTGTTAGTGTTGGATTATTTGGCTCTCCAGAAAGCCAAGGCGGTTACTGGGGCCCTGGGAGACCCCCACACTGGCTGGCCCTCCTCCCCTCTGTGGACTCGGGTTCTGTCATGTATTTCCCAGAGTGAGGAAGTTAAATCTAAGAATGTGGACTCATTGGAACGGGTGCATGAGCTGTATTTCATGCTGCTGGACGCGCCTTGCACTTGGAGATGATGTCATTTTTAGCAATGTGAGATTGTTCCGAGGGAAGGTACTGGCTCTTACAGTAAATCTGAAATTGACTTCATTGTCTGTTGCAGCTGAGTTGGGCCTCAGCCTCGCAGCTGACCCACTGTGCTTTCCTTTAGTCACCGTTCTTTCAGGACTGTAGAATTTTCTTTCTGTCCTCAGGGCTAAGGAGAGTGATAAATTGTGGGGAAAATTTGTACTTACTATATTGTATGATCAGAGCAAATGACTGAGAAGTAAAGAGGATTTTAGGTTTTGGAATCTAACTTGCCACTCTAAGTACATAGGGAAATTAATTCAAGAGGAAACAGGAAAATAAGCAGCTGATTGTGGTTTCTCCAGCAAGTATCTCCTTTGTGCTGGGAAACAGTCTCCTTGACGTCCGCTTTCATTTTGAACACGTTGCTTTGGTCTAGGATCTGTTAGTTTAAGAAATACATAAAGCTGTATTGTAATCTGAGTGTGATCAGGGCTCATCAGTCTGACTCTGAGATTCATTAGATGCATTTTGTAATTCAGAAATGTATTTGGCCAGGTCTTCTGGCTTCTAAAACTTAGCTGGATCGTCCTAAGAAGTCAAGTAAAATATTTTAATTTTTATTTCCTTCCGTGTTACTAATTTCTCCACTCAGAGATCTAATTAAAAATGTGTAACGTAGCAGAAGAAGATAAAGTGAAAACTCTGACTTGTGTGTGTGATGTGCTTTAACCTGGAAGAAGGCCCTCTGGTCCCTTCACTTTCTCTTGTGTGGGGAGACCTTTTCAGAAGGTGGGAAGTCAGGACTGGAAGGGACCTTGGGGGTCAGAGCCACCTCCTCAGATCGTCTGTAGATGCACATGGTTTCAAATGGCCAGTTTTTTATTGTCAGCCAGACAGAGTGGATTCACATGGGGAGTGTCTCTTCCGCTGGCGCAGAACCGCTCTTCCTTCACATAGTTCTGGAATCCCTTCCAGTTTCAAACTTTATAGCCTCTACTGCCTGACTATAGTATTTACTTTTTGGCACAGTGTTACTTCAATAAAAAACTCACTTATTTATTCATTGACTGATAGAAAAAACAACAAAAAAAAGAAGAGAATCCATATGTCATAGGCAGTTCCCAGAGAAATCAGTCCACTATCTTGGCAATTTCTGAATTAGAACACTGAGACCAAACTGTGTACAAGTGAGTTACTGTGTGAAAATGGAATTGTGATGCATGCTGCAACACAGATGAACCTGAGATGAGGGGGTCGGGAAATACCGCCTCAAAACATGCCACGTTGGCCTGTTGATTATTTTGAGCTGAAGGCCACAGAGAAACTGCAGAGACAAGACCTTTCTGTCCTCCCCATGTATGTCTACAAGCAGGCTCTGAGTTTCCTGCCTCTCATGTACCAGGATGAGGGGAGTGACCCTTATCACCGGAGGCAGAGAGCCAGCACCGAGAGAAGTCTGCAAAAAAAGACCTTCCTAGAATAGCCCCTACTGTCCTTTAGTTTCCCCTGTATATTTCCTAACCATCGTCCCACAATTTGTTGCCCCTAGAAGCCCAGACACCCTCTCTTTGTTCACTTCGCCCCTGTTTATCACTGTTAAAATGGTACGTGAGCCTCTGAGTCTAACTGCTTCCTTGAATTTTCACTTCTTTTCTGTGAAGCCCCCATGCACATAAAAATCTTAACATCAACAAAATGTGTATGTCTTTTCTCCTGTTAATCTGTCTTTTGTCAGTTTAATTCACAGGCCCCAGGAACAATCTAAGAGGGTAGAGGAAAAGTTTTTCCCTCTCCTTCAAGGACATTATGCTAATGAAATAAGCCCATTTCAAAAGGGCTAATGCTATATGTGCTACATGATTCTCCTTATGTGAGGTACCTACAGTGGTCAAATTCATAGAGACAGAAAGTAGAATGAAGGGAGCCCGGGACTGAGGCGAGACGGGGGATGGGTTATTGTTTAAGTTTTCTGTTGCTGTTGCTGTTGTTTGGTGGGGGGAGGTATGGGTTACTGTTTAACATGGGTGCAGAGTTTTAGTCTGGGATGATGAAAAAGTTACGCAGGGGGCTGTTGGTGATATTTCCACAACACTGAATGTGCTTGATGCTGTCATACTGCTAAAAATGGTTAAGGTGGTAAACTTTGTGTAATGTGTCTTTTACCACAGTTTAAAAAAAAAGGAATTGCTGTGGCTGGAGTGAACTGCTCGATGGGAAACTTGGAGTGGTGGCCCTGTGTCTGTCCTGGGTGCGCGTTGGGAAGCCCTTGGAGACGACTTCTCGCCTTCCTGTGCGAGCTCTCCTTGTCCCCAGGCCTGGGTGCGCCCTCCCAGAGAGCGGGAAGCGCCTCTTCTTTCTGGCTGACTCTCCACCCTTTCTGTCTCGTTCTTCTAGAGACTGTGCAGAACCACACATGCGGAATGAAGCAAGAAGAGTTGGCTCTGGGCTTTTTTGGGGCAAGCCAGTGACTGGGAGAGGAATTTACTAGAAAGTCTTTTTCTTGGGAGAAATCCCGGTCAAGCAAGTGTCCCCAGGGGGCCACTGAGCTTTCGATTTGTGTAGAGCATTAAAACAGAGGTAAATCCTAAACGCAGGGAAAAGATCCTCACCTTGTGGGACCACTGTCGAGGCGGTGCTCTGCCAGGGACCTGTGGTTATCTTTCAGGGAGATGTTCTACTTGCAGTTTGAGGGACGTGGGAGGGGAAATCAGAGATGAACGCATAGACGTGAGCCTGTGCTGTTCCTCTGACAACCTCATGAATCCCAGCTGGCCCGGTCCGACAGAACTTTCTGTGATGATGGGGATGTTCATGTTGTTTATTTAATACTGTAGCCACCGTGGCTTTAAAGCACGGGAAATGTGGATAGTGTGACTGAGGAACTAGACGTTCAATTGTTTTCCTTTTTCTTTTTAATTGAAGTATAGTCGATTTGCAATGTTGTGTTAATTTCTGGTGTACAGCATAGTGATTCATATATATATTCCTTTTCATATTCTTTTTTATTATAGGCCATAATAAGGCATTGACTATAGTAGGACCTTGTTATTTATCTATTTTATATATAGTAGTTTGTATCTGCTAATCTCAAACTCCTGATTTATCCCTCGCCACCTTCTGTCCCCCTAAGATGTTCAATTTTATTTAATTTTAATGATTTTACTTTTAAACAGCTGCCCTTGGTTGTTGGCTGTCTTAGTGGGAAGCACAGCGCTGGGTCCCCTTGTGGTGTGTGATTCTCGTCCTCATGACTGTGGACTCCAGAGCGTGATTTTATTCCCGGAGGACAAAGGAATTGGCATCTGCGGGGTTAGATGTTGGGGGTCACTCTGGGGTTTTTCATGTGGACATTGGACTCCCCAAAACCTTGTCAAAAGTAGGCCTAGTTTCATTCATTAATTGTCAGGTCAATCAGTTATTGGTTAATGATGAAAAATCAGTTACTTATGAAGCACAGTAGGACAGACGCTGGGTTGAGCAGCGGGGATGTTGTAGAGGACAGAACCAGCAGGCGTCCTGTCCTGATGGGCCGCGGTCTGTGGGGAGGATTTCCGCTGGACGAGCGAATACAAGTGTGACTGAAGCACGTCAGAGGGCGTTTTGCCTCCCACTGGTAGGAAGGAGTCTTCATGACAGTCATTTTGTCACATCAAGGGCACTTCCAGTCGTATGGTCCCTGAGCTCTGATTCAGCTTTTCCAGTCCTTTTCCCGCCACCTTCCTTCTCATTAGGGTCTCCTGAGTCCAGCTGGTGCCTCGACATGGTGACTGAACTTATGAAAACGGTGAGCCCTTGTTTGACCCCAAAAAACCCCTCCAGAGCTACAGAAGGAGAGGAGGGGGCTGTGGGGCAGCTCGTCGCCAGCTCTGGGGATGCCTGAGGCAGCTGGACGGGCCCCCTTAGGGACAGGATGCTGTCACAGCCCTGACCTGAGGCTGGGATGGGGACCAAGGCAGCAGCCCAGGCAGCCCTCGCTCCAGCCCACTGGGCAGGACCCTGCCCCTTGGCTGCGGCACCTCGTTGGCCCCCTGCTGGGTGTCCCCCGAACACCTCACACACCCACAGCCCCAGGGCCCCAGGTAATGCTTGGCCTCCATTTGTTCCCTGCCTGGCTGTCGGCCCCGCGGGCCTGGATCTGGGGTTCACTTCTCTACTCTGGCCGAGCTTGGTGATTACCTGGGAGTTGTTTTGAAAGGTACAGACCCCTGGGCGCTTCTGCCCGGGACCGACAAAATTAGAATTTTGAGGCTAAAGGTCTAAACATTTTTTTTAAAGCTCCCTGGCCAGGATTCTGTCCCGTGGTGCTTAAGTGATGGGGGCGGGCCCTCCCCATCCTCTGGGGACTCCTGGCTGCCACTGTGGAAGCGGGGACCCTGTTACTGCAGGGATATCCCAGGAGGCTATGGGGCCGACACCCCCTGCCTCACCCCATCACACCCACAGACTGAGGTTTGGGGACCTGTTGGTGTCTCTGGGATGTGTCTTGCAGCAGGGAGCTCGCTGTGAGCCTTCGCATGGTGGAGGTGGCCCCTGATGGCTTCCAGCTGTCACCGCTTCCACACGTGGGGCTGGACACTTGGTCAGAGAAGCGGTCAACCTGAAGTCCACTGAAACTGGAAACCCTATAGGAGGCGCCAGGGTTGGGGTGCGTGGGGTGGAGGGGGAGGCGGGCGCTCCCAGGAACTTTCCTAAGTTATGAGCTGGCTCTGAAATTGTAATTGCCTCCGATGAAAACAGTTGAAGTGTGTTGGAAAAGCAAGAACTTCCTCACCCTTGGCCAGGCAGTGAGGGGCTCAGGCCCTGGGTCGGGTGGGGTCCTCCCGGGTCCCCCAACATCGGAGCCACGGGTTTAGGTCCCCTCGGTGTGGCCCGCCCCATCCAGAAGGGTTTCGTGTGGGCTGTCATCTCCTGGCTCACGAACGAAACCCCAGAGCAAACACATTTTCACTTCAGTCCTAAATGCTCAGAGGAACAGAGTTTTTCTGAGATGACACATTTTTCCAGCATTATGCTATGCTTGTGCAGGCAAAACAATGAAGTGGAATTTTTCTTTTCCTGTAGTTTCTAGGACCACACAGAGGATGCTTTTGGTAGGTGGGGTGCTAGGGGGCCGATGGCTGGTGTGTAACGGGGCCAAATTAGGTGCTCAGGCTACCTTCTTACCTAGCTCGGGGGGCCTTCTGGAACGTCTCTGGGTGGGTGGGGTTGCTTCAGATTTACGGCAGTGGCCAGAGAGACAGGCTGCTTCTGCATGCCGGGAGGGCCATGTGGGGTTCAGGGGAGAACACAGGTTTAATGTCCAGCCCTGGCCCTCCCTGACCTTTGGAACTTGGAGAGGCCACTTAACCTCTGTGAGCCCGTTTCCTCCTCTGTGAAAAGAGGAAGATGTACATGGTGGGGCCTTGACGGGGGATGTGGCGGGACCGAGAGAATGAGGGCCTTGCACCTGCTGTGCCCCTGGCCCTCGAGCAGCGCTTCTGCTTTACTTACTGGGCTTTCTCTTCAGTTTTCCTTAAAAAGGCTCCCACCCCAGCTTCTCAAAATCCGCCTGCCCAGGCCACACCACCAACCAATTAAATCAGAGCCTCTGAGGGTGGGACCCAAGCCTGGGTCTTGTCACGGTTCCCTGGCGATTCTGATGCATGGTCCAGCTTGAGACCCACTGCCCTCAGTGACCCAGGAGACCGGGGTTGCAGGGAGGCGTTGGGAGCCAACGCTGGGAATTCTGAAGGGTCGCCTGCCTGTCCTGGTGGAGGAGTTCCTGGCGAGTGGGGTTTTAGGGGTCAGGGTTCGGACCCTCAGGGAGGGTGCAAGAGGCCATTCCATTTAGCCATGTGTAATTTTCTCAGGAATCTAACTTTGAACTCCCCTTGCACGAGACTGGTGCCTGCCATGGAGTCGCTTGGTGGGTGCGAGGCCCCCAGCAGCTGCTCCCTGCCTGCCCTGAGCCGCACACAGCAACCCTGGGGATGTGATGCAAAGCCCATTTCTTTCAGGGAATTGATCCCCAAAAGGAGGCCAGATGCTGGTGCTAGTGTTGAGAATGAAGAGAAAGTAGAGAGGTTCAGGCGAGCCACAGTCCGCAGTCTGAAACGGGAGCTGGGGAGCCGGGGAGCCGGCTCCCCTCTGCCCTGAGCAGGGCCCCTGCCTGTGGCTGTGAACTCCCGGCCTGGCCCTCTCAGTGCCCAGGGGCACTGGACTGTCGCTCTCTATTCTGGGCCGAGGTCCAGTCCCAGCTTGTTGCTTGGATCCCAGTGTGATAGGCAAGTGCATCAGGGAACGTGCACTTTAAAGAGGGTTTTTGAGTGAGATTTTTTTTTTTTAAATGGAGGTAGCAGGGGTTGAACCCAGGACCCTGTGCATGCTAAGTATGCGCTCTACCACTGAGCTATGCCTTCTCCCCCTAATGGGGGTTTTGAGTGGTTCCAGCTCTGCTTCCTTATTTCTGTCATTAGCCGTATGGACCAGGGCATCTTAAAAAGATCTGAACAGTGTGAGGTGTGTCTCCAAAGGCTCGCTGCTCCCTTTGCGGAGTTGGGAGGATGGGGCTGAGATGAACACCCCAGGGGCGTGGGAGGCAGGGCACCAGGGATGTTTCTCTAAAACACAAAACAAGTGGTCCTGACTTACCCTGAAAAAATCTCCACAAAGCAGCGGATTGTAGAACAGGAGTTTGTCAGTGAAATAAAAGCTCGGTTTGTGGAAAATGTCCGCATCCAATGAGAGTCGTGGGGCCAAGTTTTTCTGTCTGATTCCCCAGCCTTTAGCTGGGGGAAGCTGGGTGCAGGTCTCTTTCAGAGATGGGGGAAAGGGCTGGTCTGATTTTGGCTGAACCCCAGGGGATCAGGGCTGGACTGAGGGAGACCATGGCCCTGCCAGGTCAGCCTGGAGCTAGCAGTGATCTGGGTCCTCTTCATTCAGGGCCAGTGCCAGGAGGGCCAGGGGTGTTTGCAACAGTAGCCGGTAGAGATGCCACCCTTTCCTTTGGCAGGTACCGTGTGAGCGTCAGACCCAGATACGTCACCAGGTACAAGACGGTGACCCAGTTGGAGTGGAGGTGCTGCCCTGGCTTCAGAGGGGGAGACTGCCAAGAAGGTCCCAGAGACCCGGAGAGGACCCCCCGCCCCACGCCCGCTCGGCCTCGGAACAGCATGAAGAAAGCCACAGGTGACCGCTTACCCGGGCTCTGCCGTGCGCGGCCGCCACCTCCTCCGCACTCCGGGAGTCAGGAGTTATTACAGTGCAGCGCTTTCCGGGGCCTGCCGACAGTGCGCATGTATGCCTGCGGTAGACACACGGGGCACCCGCATTCATGTGCTGAAGCGGTAGCAAGAGGAACTTTTAAAAAGGAAGCCGCTTTGTTAGGGCCGCCTTGTTGTGACAGCCAAGGCCTCAGAGGAGGAGCTGCTGCTGGTTTCGGCCTTCCGCGGCCTGAGGCACAGATGGAAGAGCCAGGTGTAATGACGTAAGGATGCTGGGCTTGCTTTTACTTTGCTCCTCACCTCCAGGCTCCCGTAAACCTGAATCTGGAGGAGCTCACATTGTTTTCTAAAGAAGAGGTAAATGAAATCCTTCTCATTCTGTTCAGGGTGAGATGGCTGCAAAGCTAAAAAAGTGTCCGGTGAGGTGGCTCTTAAATTTGCTTCTGATTTGTTTTTCGTCTGTTTTCCCCACTGTTTTTAATTAAACCTTTTAAGCATATTTCTTTTTTGGGGTTGGGGAAGGTAATTAGGTTTATTTATCCATTTATTTAAATGGAGGTGCTGGGAATTAAACCCAGGACCTTGTGCATGCTGAGCACACACTCTACCACTAAGCTGTACCCCCACCCCCACTTACAATTTTTTTCTTTTTTAAGTGAAGTAGCACAAACTCAGTAAATAGCTTAGAAAGCAATGGTAATTTCCACCTTTGCCTTTAAGTGTGATATTAAGAGACTGATTTTTATGGATAAAAATGTCTTCACATTTTATCCTACCTCAGTTTATCTTTCCTCTTTTTATTTGTATTTATTTTTCCCCTTTTTAAAGTTTAGTGAGAATGATGCAACCTAGGTTTCCCTATGAGCTAGATGTTTAAGTTGTCTTTAAATGATTATATTTTCCCCGGAGATGTTTTCAATTCTGAAACTAGTGGTGTTTCCCAATATTGTCTGTAAGACAGATTTTAAAATAATTTTTATTACAAAAGTAATGCATATCAATTAAAGAATGTTTATAAAATACAGGAAAAATGTTTAAGAACACTTAATCTCGCCACTGTTAACATTTTACTATAGAACAGTATGTCTTCTCTACAGCTGCACAGACATCTCGTTAAAGAAAAATTCATTCATTCGTCCCACAGATAGTCATCAAGCTCTCTCTCTGCAGGCTCTGTACTGGGCACTTGAGAAAAGAGAGGCCCAAGGCAGGCACAGCCCCCGACCTCCCGGGAGGCTAATATGAGACAAGTGCTTACAGCAGATCGTGGCAGGCGCGGTGATGGGGACACGGAGGGGTCTGCTGGATCACAGTAGATAGCTTATCTCTGTTTAGTTTAGTTTAGTTTTCATTTTACAAAACTTCAAACACATGTGTAGTTTAATGAGTTGGATAGTTTTATAAGCACTGTTAGGATAAGCAGGGATTCCCTTTCTCCCCCACCTCCCTTCCCAGGGGTAATTACTTTAAACTCTTAACATTTTTTTTTAATTGAGTATAGTTGATTTACAATATTAATGATAGGTGTACAACATAGTGATTCAATACTTTTACAGATTATACTTCATTTAAAGTTATTGCAAAATAATGGCTATATTTCCCTGTGCTGTACAATACATCCTTATTGCTTATGTATTTTATACATAACAGTTTGTGCCTCTTAATCCCCGTTCCCCCTTCCCTCTCCCCACTGGTAACCACTAGTTTGTTCTCTACCTCTGTGAGTTTGTTTCTATTCTGTTATATACATTCGTTTGTTTTATTTTTTAAATTCCACATAAAAGTGATAACATAGGATATTTGTCTTTCTCGATCTGACTTATTTCACTAAGCATAATACCTTCCAGATCCACCCATACTGTTACAAAGGGCAAAATTTCATTGTTTTATGGCTGAGTAGTATCCCATTGCATATAGACACCATATCTTCTTTATCCACTCACCTGTTTATGGACACTTACATTGCTTAAAAATATGGAATGCCTCACAAAGGTGTGTGCCATCCTTGTGCAGGGGCCACGCTAACCTTCTCTGTGCCAGTCCAGTTTTAGTATACGTGTGCTGAAGCGAGCACCGCTTTTAACTCTTCAGACGGTCCTTTGGAATTTACCTCCATGTCTCTTGACTTCTCATTGTGGAAGGTGAGGATTTAACTCCCTTTCATCTACTTGCAAACACAGACGGGGCTCCTGTACCACCGTCCTTTCCCTTCAGTTATCCCGTGTTTTTACCTGCTCAGAAGTTCCTGTTTCCATTGTAGCGGTTATGCAGGTGATGTCTACAGCTGAGCCCTGGAGTGTACTGCGGATGTGCTGCCTTTCCTACACAGCTTTTGGATTTCTCTTGAGTTAATAGTTATGTTTTCCTTTGCTTGGTTTTCTACGTTTTTATCTCTATTTCAACCCAAACTCTCCCTGGTTATCTAAATGTCCCCTCGTTGTGTCCAGAGACATCAATTTCTTGAAGAAATGTCTCCTGGTGCCTTCTCATCTCCCCCTCCCCGCGGACTGGTCACCTGCTTGTCCTTGTTCGCAGCTGCCCCGCCCCTGCCGTGATCTTGCCTGACTTCTCTCCCATCCACTGCCTGCTCCTGTCCCCCTGCTCTTTCTTGACTTACTCCCTTGCTTCAGTGAAGCAGATCTTCCAGTGGTTTCATGAGAGGATTGCACGGGGCATAAACTTTCTGAAGTTTTACAGCCTGAAAACATATTGTCTCTAGCTTCAGAATTCTAGGTTTGAAATAATTTTCCTTTAGAATTTTGAAAGAGTGGCTCAACCTTCTTCTAGCTTCCAGTACACTTGAAAAACTCCAAAACCGTTCTGATTCTCAGTTTTTTACGTGTGACTTGATTGGCATTTTGGTTGTTTTTTTATTGGGATTTCAGAAGAGAATGAAAGGAAGTGCTTATCCTCAATCTGTCACTATAAGGAGCAACATACTGTTTGGGGAACTTACTTTTTAACTATTTATACGGAACAAACCTCCATCATTAAATATTCTTTTTTGTTGTTGTTGTTTTGAGGGGAGGGAAGCAATTAGGTTTATGTGTTTATTTATTTATCACTATTAATTTTAATGAAGGTACTAGGGATCCAACCCAGGACGTTGTGCATGCTAAGCACGTGCTCTACCACTGAGCTCTGCCCTCTCCCTCCACCTTATTAAATATTCTATGGTATCGTTTAATGACTTCAGGGAGTGTGGTTGTTTGGACACAGTCCCCTGCCACTGACCACTTAGGCTTTTTGCCATTTTTCATTATAGGTAATACTTGAATAAGTATTTTTTCCTGTTAAATGTTTGGATTCATCTTTATTATTTACTAGAATAAATTTCTAAAAGTGTAACTGCAGAGTCAAAAGGATTCTGAGTATGTTGATACACTGGCCAAGTTATCCTTCCAGAAAGTTGTAGCAATTCTCAGAGTCACCAGTAGTATAGGAGAAAAGGATTTCCTTACATCCGGATCCTCCCCGCTTCTTCTGCCCTTTTTAAAAAAATTTCCGTTTCTCAGAGCAGCATTTCATTTGTATGTGATTCAACAACGTTTTTTTTTTTTTTTCCTAGTGCCCTGAGATAAAATACATTCTTCAGTACGGAATATAAGGTGTTCTTTCTAGTTTTCTGCATGGGAGTTTGGACATCTGAATTCCAGTCTTGGTTTTACCACTAAACTGATTTTACTGAATAATAGCTGTTGCTATGATTGTGTGCAAAAGGTTAGAGGAGGGAAAAACAATGAACTTTTAATTCAAATATCCACAACATTCTCAATATACTTGCAGTGTTTGTCGGGGTGCCAGTGCTTTGTGGTGCATTTTATTTCGTTGTAACCTATGTTGTGTGTGGCCTTTCCCACCTGATGGGGTAGGTCTCAGTGTGGTCCGCAGGCTTGTCGATGTCACATGCTTTCTCGTATTCCATGCGTCTGTTGCATTCAAGGGCATGGTTTCCTGCTTATTCTCCTGTTGTCTCTTGTTTCAATAACCTCCTTTTTGTTTAATTTATCTCTCTCTATCTATCAGTTTATTTTCATTGTAAGACTCATCACAATTATTTCATAGTAATTTTTTTCTTTTGAACCATTTCCTTGGAGGTATATTTCTCAAGGTAGGATTATCAAAAATTCAGTGTTTGTATTCTTTGACTTAGTAAATCTTACTGCATAGGGGCCACAGGGCTCTGTCCTTAGGAGACACCAGTAGAATCTGCTGCTTTATTTCTCTTTTGCGTTTAGTTTCCCCAACTGCATGACGGCGCTAAACAAGGTCTGTGAGACTCCTTTAGCACAGGGATGCTACGAAGAGAAGGAGAACACTTAGGAGCTGCGTGGAGGATGACTTGCTGCTCATGTGATGTCATACCACCCGGCAGCTAATGGGTGGATCTCAGTGGCTTCTTGTGGTTTTACGGAATGCGGTCAACCATCAGGGTGCAGCTGCAGGTCCCTAATGTGGGAATGATGTGTTCATATGATAAAGTAAATAAAGATTATTTCCCTTCAGGGTGAAAGAGACCATTGAGTATCTATTACATGCCATGGAAATATTCTCTTAACCACCCAAAGAGGGAAGACAGTCCCTCTGTTTCGTAGATGCAGGGATTATAGTTCACAGAAGGGAATTAAGTTGCTCAAGGGCAGGCTGTAAACAGTAGAGCCTGAACACCACCAGGGGTCTTTTGACTTAAGCCCACATCTTTTCCACTCTACCAATGTAGTGACCTGCGGTGGGAGGGGAGCTGTAAGTGGAGGTTTCAGTGTGGTCTGTGAGTACCCTGTTTACTGGCTTTGCAGAAACTCGATAAAGGTAGAAAATGTTAAGTCATGTCCAACTCTTTCTTTGTAACAGACAATGAACCGAGCCAGGTCTCAGAGCCTAAGAAGACGCTGTCACCAACCCCTGCGGCGGAACCAAGTCAGACGGTAGATCCAAAACAGGGGCCCCAAGAACTTCAGGAAAAGAAAATCCAGGCGCTCGAGGAGAAGGTTCTCCGACTCACAAGGACAGTTACTGATCTCCAGTCTTCCATTGCCGGGGTGAATGAAAACCTCAGACACGCCATTCAGGACGATGCCAGCAAAATGCTGGCATCATGGCTCAGTAATCTGCACCCCCAGCCAGTGCCAGACAGTGCCATTGGTGAAGAACCAGAAACGATCCAGCTTCCCGGTGTCCTCCACAATAGGGACTCTGGCATGAAGGACATCCAGTCTGAATTGGCTGAAGTCAAGGATGCTCTGAAGACCAAGAGTGACAAACTGGAAGAGCTGGATGGGAAAGTGAAGGGTTATGAAGGGCGGCTCAGACAGCTCCAGGAGGCTGCCCAGGGCCCTATAGTCACCATGACGACCAATGAGCTCTACCAAGCCTATGTGGACAGTAAGATTGATGCGCTGAGGGAGGAGCTCATGGAGGGGATGGACAGAAAGCTGGCCGACCTGAAGAACTCGTGTGAGTACAAGCTGGCTGTGCTCCAGCAGCAGTGTGATGACTATGGGAGCAGCCACCTGGGAGTGGTTGAGCTTATAGGAGAGAAGGAGACGAGCCTGCGAAAAGAAATAAACAACCTCCGAGCCCGTGTACAGGACCCGTCAGCCCGGGCAAATTGCTGTGATGGCACAAAGAATGGTGACTTTGGGCAGCAGATCAAGGTGTTAGACCAGAAAATTGAAAGAGTTGCTGAAGCCACCAGAATGCTGAACGGACGTCTGGACAATGAGTTTGACCGCCTCATAGTTCCGGAGCCAGACGTGGACTTTGATGCAAGGTGGAATGAACTGGACGCAAGGATCAATGTGACTGAGAAGAACGCGGAGGAACACTGCTTTTACATTGAGGAGACCCTTCGGGGGACCATTAATGGGGAGGTGGGTGACTTGAAGCAACTTCTCAATCAGAAGATCCAGTCTCTGGAGGAGCGCCTGGGGAGCGTGCTGCTGGAGGCAGCCAACAGCTCCGGTGCAGAGCTCGCCGGCCCTGCGCCGGCCCCGCCAGGGGCACAGGGGGCTGGGCACGGACAGGTCCTGATGGAGTTAAACCACCTGAAGGACAAAGTGCAGGCTGTCGAGGACCTCTGCCTGCAGAGCTTCCAGAGACAGCCTCACGGGGTAGACGATGCTCTACACAATGGAGAAGGCCAGACAGCGGGGGACAGCTTGAGCCTTTTGAAACCTCTAAATGACACGATGCACGGGAAGTTTCAGGAAACTGAACGGAGCATCCAGAACCTTCAACGGGATTTTAGTCTCCTTTACTCTCAACTCAACTACACAGAAGACCACATGAGGCATCTTCAGAAGGAGCTGAGCGGTTGTACAGGAGGCACCAACGCTGGATTTGGGGGGTGTTCTAAGGGGGGTGAGCTGGAGAGACTGGAGGAGACCCTCCCATCTGCCCGGGGCCCCCCGGCACCCTGCTGCGGCCCGCTGGACGAGGGGTGGCAGAGGCTGCGGAGCCAGGTCCTCGCTGAGCTGGACACTTGTAAGGAGAAGACGCACGAGGTCCAGAGGGAGGTCTCCGTGGTGGAGGACAGAGTGTCTCACATGGAGAAGACGTGCAGCAAACTGGACTCCATCGCCGGGAGCCTTCAGAAGATCGAGGAAGGGCTGAACAAGCACGTCAGCAGCCTGTGGACTTGCGTCAGGCAGATGAACGGGACGCTGCGGGCACACTCCAGGGACATCGCCGGCCTGAGGAACTCTGTCCAGCAGTTCTACAGCCACGTTTTCCAGATCTCTACCGACCTGCAAGATCTGATCAAATTTCAACCATCAGAAAGTAAGTGGGTCTTGACAATGCCACTGCTTGTGTTTGTCTGCAATCTGTATTATGCTGGAGTGTGATGGTTTGTGGGATGCGCTGAACTTCATCACTGCTACCCTAGGTGTGCTTCCTGGATGGGAGCCAGTGTGTGAGTTGTTTGGTGCTGGGTAGCAACGAGATAGATACCAACAACGAGAATAAATATTTAGGAACTTTGAAAATAGCTTGACATCAACATAGAATTCAGGCACGTGATCTGTGCATTTTGCGAAGTATCAGCCTACAATAAATTGAAAATATGAAAGGAAAAGTGGTCCTTCAGTGCAGGTAGATGGCAGAGGGTTGATCTGTGCCATCAGGATGGTGAGCTTAGACTTGGGGTCAGATTGTTGGCATAAGAGCCTGGCGCGGTGGATGTGTTATCCCGTCTTCCCCTCAGGGGGTCTCCTGAATGCGTCTGTATTCTCCTCTCTACAAGCATCGGTTTTTGTTTGCTGGTGTCATTATAATCTTTGTCGTCATCATCCGTGGGCCACTTCCTAGTCCCTAAAATCTAGGGCCTAGGTGATGGCAGTTAGAAGGCTGTCATGTCCTGTCCAAAAACAGAGACAGGACCGTGGGCAGAAGCCCTGCAGGGGCATTGTTTAAAGCCCCATCGTGCCCAGAACAAGGACACTCATCAGTTGTGCTCAGGGCAAGGCTTGCTACACATCACTCAACAGATGTTTGCTGGATGAATGAATGAGCTGAATGAATGAATGGTCCCTTGGTAGAACTGAGTGACATAATTCAAGTTAATCTGGTTCTTGGGGGCTCAGCACTTCGTCCCAGAGGGGCAGCGCTGCTCTTGTATGCAGCTGGGGTAGCCTCAGTACTGAGCCAGCCCCTTCTAATGGAGGCGGGGAGAGATGAGCAGGGAGCTCACATTTATTGAGCACCTTCTGTATACCGGCAGTACACCAGTCCCTTCAGAGACATGTCTCCAAGCCCCACAGCCACCTCATGGGGAGGGCACACTGCTCTCCCGAGGGGGAGTGTGTCCAAGGTCGCACAGCTGGGAAGTGGTGGAGGCAGGAGAAATTGTCCCCAGTCCGGCACACATCTCCTCGTGTCTCCCAGAGTTGAACGCAGACCCCCTGGCTCCATAAGGACGTGTGGAGGGCCAGCTGTGTGCCTGGAAGGACCCACTTCCTGACCTGTCCTCTCCCTGTTTTCTCTCCCTCGTCTTCCTTTTTGGCCTTTATCACCTTTCCATCTGGCCCAGCTCCAGATGACAAAGGCCCTGATGTGTTGATGCAATTTCATGGCCTGTGTGAGCCTATAGGATTTAGGGTCAGGTCCCAGCCGAGACATGCAGCCCGGAGCAGGAGAGGCAGGCGAGCCCTGGCCCGGCCTCCCAGGTGGGAAAGTGCTTTGGACGTTCCCCGAGATCAGGAGCTTGTAGATAAGGGTTACCCAGGCCCACCCCACTATTTATAGCACCCCCCCCAGGCCCTTGTAAGTCCTATCTCTGGAATGTGGGGTAAAGGTCATGGGACTGTGTGTGTAGTCACAGAGGGATTGTCCCCGTGGTGACAGTGCCGTCTGGACTGTGCTTTATAACAACAGATTGAACGCAGATATTTCCAGCTGATTTGCGACTCCCAGGCAGCGTGGGAAGCTGTGTTCACGCTTCCACGCTTGTCTGTGGAAGCAGGAGCAGGAGGTGGATGCCTTTAAAGAGAGTGGCTTCCGAAAGATGATCTTTCGGGAATGAGTTCACCGTTGTGAATGTAGACTGTGTGGACTTTGGAGAATTTCATTGACTGAAAAGAGTCAAAAATAAACAGGTAGAGTCTGTCCATCCCTGCAGAACATCCAGGTCTAGGGGATCCGGAACCAAGTCCCTGAGGTCCGTGGGCAAGTCTGGAGTTCAGGTCCGTCACCACGTCGGAGTCAGCAGTACATTTCTGAGCTCTGTGAGGGGTGCGGAGGCCAGTGGCCCGACCATCCCCCTAAAGGCATTTCCAGCCACGGTGGTGAAGACACACATAGGTCTGCAGAGAGCATAGGACACAGTGTGTGACCCCGATGAGTGGTGCAGGGTGCTTTCAGTTCATAGCATCTTACTGAGCCTGTGTTGTTGGGAGTAATGAGCTTGTGTGCCTGGCGTATGGGACAGTGACAATGTATGTGACAGTGACAGTCTTAGGGGAAACAAGCAGACAGATGGTCACGGGAATGGGGTGTGCACAGGCGCACTGGGCATGCAGAGAAGCACCCACGGCCGCAGTGGAAGTCAGGGAGGTCTTCCCAGAGGAGAGAGCCCTGAGCCGAGCCTTCAAGGTTGGGTCGGTTGAGAGTTCTGAGCTGGTGGGGTGAAGAGTGAGGTGTAGTGATGAGGGAACTTCTGGAAGGAGGTGTTCCTAGAGATAATACTGACGGATGGGCAGGGTTCAGAGAAGCAGGAAGGGAATTTTGTGAATGGATTTGTTATCTCTTGCTGTGTGACAGCCTGCCCCAAATCTTGGTGGCTTAAAACAACAAAGATGTATCCTTTTCCATTATTGTGCGGGTCAGGGACTCGGGCAGGGCTTGGCTTGGCAGTTCTTCCGCTCTGTTTGGCGTCAGCTTGAGTCACTCACTCAGCTGTGATTGGAGGCAGTTAGGCCTGGCTGGACTGGACGGTCCAGGAAGACGTGGGGACTCAGGGTTCCTCCCCATGGTCACTCTTGCTCTCGTGAATCATGTGACTCACTTACTTGGGCTTCCTCACAGTGTGGTGGTCCCCGGGCGGCAGACTTACTACACAGCAGAAGCAGGAGCTGCCGACCCCTTCCAGGCTAGGCCCAGAGCCGGCATGGGCTCCCTTCTGCCATGTTCCATTGGTCAAAGCAAGTCACTCCTGAGGGTGACGAGGCTTGTGTGTGTCAGAGGCACAGTCATTACGTCTCCCACCATGAGCCAAGGTCCAGAGCTCAGATGCAGGATGTAGTCACCGGAAACCTGGCTGCTGGCCCAGGGACGCAGACCCTCCTGTTTCTACTTGGTCCACTGCCTCTTGCACAGAGGCCGTTCTTTCCTTGGGAAGCACCAGGAGGGGGTCGGGCTTACCCAGGAAGCGACCCGCGGGGAGCGGAAGGGGCTTCAGCGGATGCTCGACTAGATCCAGGTCTCTCTGTCTCCCTCCCGTGGGCACCGATGTCCTTTGCCAGGTGTAAGAGAGATTCTTGAGACTATATACAAATGCTCAGTTACTTTTTTGGACAAAAGGCCTGTGACTTTCATCTAGGACTCAGAGAGGTGCTTAGCTTCTAAAAGGTGAAGAGCCACTGCATTTTCACAACCTTCAGCTCTGTGACGTGGGTGTGACGCCCCTCCCCTGGGCCCCACACGCCCCCCCCCCACTCCTTCGACTGTACAGTCATTCATTCAGCAGACACTTACTGAGTCATGTCCTGGTGCTGGAGTTTCAGCCCTCGGGGATCTTAGGGTCTAGAGGGGAAGAACACAGTGAATGCACAGCCAGGCAAACAAAGCTCTAATTTCAGCTGGTGCTCAGTGGGTGGGGAAAGGTGGACCAGAGGGGAGTGAAAGAGAACAGGGGACTTTGTACTTTACATGAGAGATCAGGGAGGGGTGCTCAGTGGAGATGACATTTGAGCAGAGACATGAATAAGATGAGGGAGCGAGCCCTGCCGGGATCTGAGGGAAAAGTGTTCCAGGCAGAGGGAACAGCAGGTTCAAAGGCCCTGAGGTGGGAATGTGTCTGTTCTGTTTGAAAACTCAGAATGCCAGTTAGATCACGTCTGTGAACAAGGGGGAAAGTCCTAGGCGGTGAGGTCAAGGGGTGGGAACCAGGTCAGGTGGGATTTTATAGGCTGTGATAAAGGATTTGGATTTTGAGTGTCATGAGAAACTATGGGAGAATTTTGAGCCAGAAAGTAATTATTATTTGCAGTCCCAGCTACTTCACACATTCTCTGTGACTTTGGACAAGTTATTTATCTACTTAATGCCTCACTTTTGGCATCTATTAATTGAAGATAATAACGTAGTAACACCTAAGCAGTTAGTATGAGGACTAGCCCTCCTAAGTGGTGGAGTGTTACATAACGCCTGGGGCTTGGTGGTCACTCAGTGGCACCTGCTGTTCTGACCCTCTGCCCCCACGATCGGTGGTCACTCTGCTCCTGGATGACCTTCTCTCTCTCTCCTTTCCTACAAGCCCCCAGGCCTTGAGAGTGGGCTTGTCTGTACCTCAGACGTGGGATGGGAGCCCTGGGTGTGGGGTTTCTGGCTGCTCTGCAGAATGTTCTAGAAAGCCCTTTGTTTTTCTTTTCCAAATTGGGGGGGTCAGGTATAAAGTCTAAAGAGCCTAGAAATCTCCCCTCCCCAGCATTCAGGATTCACGGTCAAATACTTTTGCTGATGAGAAACTCAGCACTTGGGAATAAACTAGGTTCTGTGTGACCAGGCGGAGGCTCAGTCCTTTGTTCTTCCCTGTGATGTGGCCACAGGGTCTCGGCCTCCGTGCCTCACGCACCTGCTCTCGTTTTCACAGCTGGGCGGGGGCGCTGGTCCTTCACACTTTTCTCACCAGCACCCTGGCCTTTCCTTTAGCCCCCAGTGGCCCAGTCTCACCACCACTGAGGTTGTGGGGGAGGAAGTTGCTGTTCTGGCAGCTCCGGGGCTGCCCCCAGGGGGTGAAGGCAGAGCCTGCTTCCCCGCCTCTGGTCCTAGCCTTCCCTGTCGGACCTGGATGCCATGCCCGGCCAGACCCCAGTCCATGCTGTACCTGTTGCAGGTGGGACAGAAGGGGAAACCTGGGCTCCCGCCGAGCAGAGATGGGGGCAGAGGACGCGTCTGTGCATCAGGGAGGCTCTCCTCCCCTCCGCCTGTGCCCGCCGGGATGCCACAGCGTTGTGCCAGCCCCGCCAGTGACAACTGTGTGGCTTCCTTCTTCAGATCTCCCCCTCCCTTCTGTTCGTGTCTCAGGGCAGTTTCTCATGAGTACTTGAATTATATTAATCTATATAATTAATCTATATAATTATATATGATGTATAATTAATAATGTTTCACTTAAGAGTGTTGCAGATTTAAGAATTCCGTTTTTATAAAGTTGCTTAACCTAAGCTGTGCTGTGAGAATGAAAAAGCAGATTTTTCAAATAAGTGTCTAACTGTAGAGTCTGGCCAGGGAAGAGTGGCTTGATGCCAGTATTACGACGCTGTTGGCCGCTTGAAATCCACTGAGTTGGGGGGCCAGTTTCAGCCCACGAGAGCCTGAGAGAGTAAGTTAGAGTCTTATAAATACATCAAGGCTAAATGAACCGCGTCCACTCGGACCACACTGGCTCAGACAGTACCTGCCGAGAGCACCTGGGTTCTGTGACGCTCTCCAGTTGGGGGGGAGTAGCAGCTGCTTTCCTCCGTCTTAACCTTGTCTTCAGAACTGCGGGGTTCCGGGAATCAGGCTCTATCCTAACTGCGTGCAGAATCTTCTGCGAGCTTTAAAGAAAGATTTACTCCAGGCTTGCTCAGGAGATTTTTGCTCAGCAAGAAGGAGGTGAGATCCAGAAATTTGTAATTAAGACAAAAACCCGCTAGCTCTGGTCTCCGAAATGGAAGGAAGGCCACCTCACAGGCAGCACTGGGGCCGCTGTGCCCAGAGGGAAGCAGGGGCGGGAGGATGGTGAGGAGAGAGAATAAAACCCCAACTTGGACACAGTACCACCCACGAAAGCGTGACTGGGATGTGCGTGTCCACAGATGGACTCCACCGTTCATTACTGACGTGTGTCTCCTTGCGTCTTGACTGTTACAAGTGGTCTTAACAACTGTCTTAAACTCAGGTAGGTCCTCTGCATTTCCATTTCCATTTCAGAGTCAGCTTGTGAATTTCTACAAAAAAAAAAAGTCCCCAGTGATGCTCATGTTCAGACTGGCCCCTCTAGGGTTCAGTGACAGTGAATTATGTTCCATATTCACTGCCACCGTCGTTAACGCGCGCCCAGAGCTGAACCTCGACTGCCGTGTTCTCTGCGTTGTACTTTTCAGAAACGCAGGCGTTTCCCCTGGTCGGCCTGATTCCACAGGGCTTCAGTGGGGTCATGTCTGGACTCCTTTTCCTGGCTGGGCTCGCAGTCTTTGTTCTCTTGAGCAGGAGTCAGTACGGGCCCTTCTGTGATGTAACCACATAGCGCTCCTTGGACGAGCTTGACCATTTGTCCTCTTTGTTCCAACCAAAACCAACGCAGCATTTCGACTGCTGTTTGCTCAGACAGAACCATTCCTGTGAACACACATCTCCCGTCCTCTGTTAGGAGAACAAGGCAGGATTTCTGCACATTGTCTCCCCAGCCCTAAGAATCGTTTTACAGGCCTGCGTGTCCTCCACTTAGAGGGCAGACTCCTGTCCTCTCTGACCCTGGCCTTCCTGTGGGGCCCCAGCCCACCCTGTCCCCACTCAGTGCAGGAACCATGGTTTCTGGGACCTTCCTGAGGAGTCGGGCGTATTTCACACCTCGTCAGGGATGGTGCAGGGCCTTTCCCAGGAACTGAGTGGCTTTGCGGTGCAGCGTGGCAGTCCATCCACTTAGCATGCTGAATGTCAGCATTTGGATGTATTATTTTAAAGTCAGAAATCTTGATTGACGTCTTTAAAATACTCGCATGGAGGGGGAGGGTATAGCTCAGTGGTAGCGTGCGTGCTTAACATGTACTAGGTCCTGGGTTCAATCCTGAGTACCTCTGTTAAAAAAAAACCTAATTGCCCCTCCCCCCAAATTTAAATTTAATCTTGAAAAATAAAATAAAATCCTTGTATAGTTGCAGCGTCTGGTCTGCAGACACCCCTCGGGACGCTAGGCAGGTCAGATTCCACCCTCTCTCCCTGGGCTTCTAATGAGCTGCACCTGACGTTTGCACCGTGCTTTAGTCAGGGGAGCGCGCCCGCACCCACCGCCTCGCCTGCCCGGCTTGGATTCTGCCTGCTTGTCGGGAGGCATTGCCGGTTTAGCCCTGTGATGGATGCGGCGATAACTCCGGAAATTTCCTTGATTTTCCCACAGCCACGCCTCTAACATGGACTCTGACGCCTGCGGCCGGTGTCCGTCCCCACAGCCCTGTCCTGTGACGAGACACCACCGAGTTGCCAGGCATAGCTGGGGGGCCTTAACTCTGGTGATTTAGATTCGCGGGGCAGCGCCTCCCTTCAGGGCTCCCTGGTGGCTGCAGGAGGAGACGGACGACCCGGGCTCCTGGCAGCAGAGGGAGGCGTGAGTCAGCTGGAAGACACGCATTCTTAACACAGCAGCCTCGCAGATTGTTGGGGCTTTTCTTAGGCAGGTTTTTGTCTCAGTGACGTTGAAATTGGCTTTTAATAAGAACTTCAAAGGAGAGAGAGTGGCCTCTCCTACCTGGTGTCAGGTCCATCCTTGGTAAGGCCGTGGCACAAGGCCACACGCTGGTGTCAGACCAACGCCTTGGGGCAGGCTCTGGAATGAGAGCAGGTGCATGTGTGTCTGATCGTGCCTCCGTTCCTGACACACAGGCAGCCACACGGGCAGCCACACTGGGCTCTGGTGAAGAACTCAGTTCAAATGGTCGCTGTCTGGATTAGAAACATATGTCCAGTTCAGAGAGCCATCGACTGCCAGAGTTGTCTTCCCAGAACGAGCGAGAGGCTGTCCAGTCTTTGTTACAAGCGTGGAATGAATGTGTGTGATGCCTTGGGCTGAGCTGGAGCCGAGGCCTGGCCGGGGACGTCAGGGTCTAGGGCAGCCTCCTCATCGCTGTCTCCGCTGTGACAGGAGGGGCTGGAGCTGTTGCTCTCACGGCCTCGTGGACCGGCGCCCCGTGGAGATTAGAGGAGGACATTAGCCCAAGCGGTGTATTTGCTCCTTCTTTTCCCTCTGTTTCCCACTTGGTAGGACAGGCCTGGGTGTTGAGGGCATGGGGACTGGAAAAGGAAACCTCTGGCCGGCTCTGGGCACCAGCATCGTCATACTAGGTTGGTTGGCAGAATAAGGGCGCCTCACTGAAGGGCTGCAGAAAGTGGGGTGCGGCCCGTGGTCCCGGCTGTGGTCCAGCTTCCCTTCCTTCACCAAATATTTCAGTGCGTCAAGTGCCAGGCCCTGTGCTCAGCCCTGGGGATAAAAGATCACTTAAAGTGTCCTCCAGTGCTCAGCATCCAGCAAGAGAGGAAAGAGTAAACTATGGGGAGATCCTCCGAGGCCAAAGAGCTTCATGGCCTGGAGGCAGGCCTGTCCAGGCCCCGACTGGCCAGGTTCCCGACGGCCTCGAGGAGATGGTGTCTGAACTGGGGCGGGCATGTGGCAGCGAGGTTGTCCCAGGAGGCATTTTCGGGCATGTGAACAGCAAAGCACGAAGCAGGACAGGGCAGGTGACAGCTGGGCCTGGCAGAGGGACTGGAGGAGGTGGGCAGGGGGCAGACACGCGGGGTATCAGGAGTTCCAGTTTGCTTGTACGAGTGCTGGAGATGTCTGAACGGGCGGATGATGAGGGAGCGTTCTGAGAGGTGTGGGCGGAGGTCCAATGTTAGAATCAGCTGGACTTAGCACAGACGGGGTGCATGTGATAAGAGAGAGAGGAGAGTGAGGCAGAACTCGGGTGCCTGGACCAGACGTCGGGAGAGCAATAGGATGTCAGAGAATGAGGGCTGGTTTGAGGAGCTTGTAGGGGAGAGGTGAGAAAGTAAGGACCAGGTGAGGGGCTGGAACTTGGCCATTTTCAGGGGCTTGCATTGAGGGCTGTAGGACTGAGGAGAAGTCATTGCTTGTCCATTTTGGGGGGAGACATATACCCTTGGGCTAAAGAGGAGGAGCCAGTGAGGAGGGACTGATGCTGGACCGAGCAGCTCCAGAAGAGAAGGGGGGCTCCGCTCTGCTCGGATCCTGTGCCCCGGGGCTGGGGTGGGGGCAGCCAGCTTGGTGTGAGGAGGGAGCCGAGACAGACAAGGAGGGACCCAAGCTGCTGGGACTGGAGGGAGAGGAGTAGAAACAGGCCCTTGGTATCCTCTGTAATTACATTTTATAAAAATAAATTGGTACCGAGAAGTTTATAATGAAAACCAGCTCCCTTGCCCCCTTCTCCCTCCAGAGGCAGCCACGTGCAGCTCCTTCAGCTGTTTCCACCCCAATGCTCACCTCCATATTTCTAAATCCGTGTATCAGCTTTAGATAGCTCTCTGTAGATATTACATGTAGTATTTAGCATTATGTGTATTATTTATCAGCCTATATACTAGGCTCTCTGGTGTTTCCCCCCTTCCCCTCCTCCCAAATCCCAGGAGAATTATACCGCAAAAGTCAAGTCAGTATGCTATTAGGAGCTCAATAGCTAAATCTGATTATGTTGCTTCCATTTTGCTTTTCTCTGAAGTAGCAGTAGTCTTGTATTATGATTTGCTAGATTTTATGCATCTACTTTGGGTTCTCCCCACCCTCCAATGCCCTATCAATACCATAAAAAGATTCAGATCATTTGTTCCATTTTTTAGAATTACTGACCTCCTTCCTAGAATTCTCTCTTCCTGATACAATCTGGAGTGCTCACTCTCTAGAGTTGCAATAAGGCTTTCAGTCTGAAATTTCCTTCAGTACCATCCCAGAAATTTCTTGAACCTTTCTCCAATCTTAGACCCTTTTCTTTACTCCACATTTACAGTTTACTCCTTTGTTTCACTGGAGTACATTTTTTAAAAGCTTTCTCAGAAAGGGTGCTTTAGAGAGAGTTTTGTTTTTATTTATTTTTTTAAATGTTTAAGTCAGTTACAATGTGTCAATTTCTGGTGTACAGCACATTGTCCCAGTCATGCATATACATACATAAATTTGTTTTCATATTCTTCTTCATTAAAGGTTATTGCAAGATATTGAACATAGTTCCCTCTGCTATACGGAAGAAACTTTTTATAAATCTATTTGTATATTTAGTGGCTAACATTTGTAAATCTCAAACTCCTAAATTTATCCCTTCCTACCCCATTTCCCCAGTAATCATAAGATTGTTTACTATGTCTGTGAGTCTGTGTCTGTTTTGTAGATGAGTTCATAGTATCCTTAGTCTCTTTTTTTTTTTTTTTTGATTCTGCACATGAGTGATATCACATGATATTTTTCTTTCTCTTTCTGGCTTACTTCACTTAGAATGATGATCTCTGGGTTCATCCATGTTGCTGCAAATGGCGTTATTTTATTATTTTTTATGGCTGAGTAGTATTCCATTGTATAAATATACTACAACTTCTTTATCCAGTCATCTGTCAATGGACATTTAGGTTGTTTCTGTGTCTTGGCTATTGTATGTAGTACTGCTGTGAACATTGGGACACAAGTATCTTTTCGATTTAAGAGTTCTCTCTGGATATATACCCAGGAGTGGGATTGCTGGATCATATGGTAGGTCTGTTTTTATTTTTTTGAGGCATCTCCATACTGTTTTCCATAGTGGCTGCATCAAACTACATTTCCACCAACAGTGTAGGAGGGTTCCCTTTTCTCCAAAGCCTCTCCAGCATTTATCATTTGTGGACTTTTGAATGATGGCCATTCTGACTGGTATGAGGTGATACCTCATTATAGTTTTGATTTGCATTTCTCTGATATTTAGTGATAATTGAGCTTTTTTTTTTATGTGCCTATTGGATATTTGTATGTCTTCATTGGAGAATAGCTTGTTCAGATCTTCTGCCCATTTTTGGATTGGGTTGTTTATTTTTTTGTTACTAAGTTGTATGAGCTGTTTATATATTCTGGAAATTAAGCCTTTGTCAGTTGCATCATTTGCAAATATTTTCTCCCATTCCATAGGTTGTCATTTTGTTTTGCTTGTGGTTTCCTTTGCTGTGCAAAAGCTTGTAAGTTTAACTAGGTTCATTTTTTGCTGTTATTTCTATTGCCTGAGTAGACTGCCTTAGGAGAACATTGCTAAGATTTATGTCAGAGAATGTTTTGCCTATGTTTTCTTCTAAGAGATTTATCATGTCTTGTCTTATATTTTAAGTCTTTAAGCCATTTTGAGTTTATTTTTGTGTATGGAGTGAGGGAGTGTTCTGACTTCATTGATTTACACGCTGCTATCCAGTTTTCTCAACACCTCTTGCTGAAGAGACAGTCTTTTCTCCACTGTATATTCTTGCCTCCTTTGTTGAAGATTAATTGACCATAGGTGTATGGGTTTATTTCTGGGCTCTCTATCTGTTCCATTGTTCCATATGTCTGTTTTTTATGCCAATACCATGCTGTCTTGATTACTGTAGCTCTGCTATCTCTTATATGCAGCATATTGTAGGTTCTTGTTTTATTATCCAACCTGCCACTCTTGATTGGAGCATTTAGTCCATTTAGACATTTAAGGTTATTATTGATATATGTGTGTTTACTGCCATTTTGAACTTAGTTTTCCAGATGATTTGTTATTTCCTCTTTGCTCCTTTCTTTTCCTTTTTGTGGTTTGATAATTTTCTTTTGTATTTTCTTGGTTTCTTTTTGTTTTTTGTGACTCTGTTGTATGCTTTTGACTTGTGGTTACCCAGTTGCTTCCCTGGGCATCAGGGATTGTCACATGGGGTTTAAAGACAGTGTCACTCACACGAGGACACCTGGTGAGAGAAGGGAGAGTTTTGTTTTTAAATATTGCATATCTAAATATGTCTTTATTCTGGTCTCACATTTGATAGCTATTTTGGCTGGGTATAGAATTCAAAGTTAACAATTATACTTCTGAAACATCTGAAGGGGGTGCTTTTGTCTTCTACTTCCCAATACTGTTGCCAAGAAGCCTGATGACGCCCTTCTGAATCAAAGTCACCTTCTAATTATTTATCCCCTGAAATCTTGTGGGATCTTCTCTTTATCCTCAGTGTTGTGAATATACCTTGATTTGGGTATTTTATTCAGAATTGTGCTGGGATGGATCTTCATTGTCCTCAGTTCTGAGAAACTTTTTTTTTTTTTCCTTATGATTCTTCTTTGGTAAGAAACTGTGGTTTTGATTCTCTCCTTAACACCTCATTTTCCCTATGCCCCAGATTTTCTGATCTTTGTATTTGGAAAAGACTTCTGAGTTGACCTTATGGTTTCCTTATGGTTTCCCTCTTACTGTCCATCATTTTGTCTTTCTGGTCTACATTCTAAAAGATTTCCTTGATTTTACCTACCAACTCTATCATTGAATTTTCTTATTTTGGCAAGCTTATTTCTAGTCAGCAAAGGCTCATCTCTGTTCTTGGTTAGGCCTTTTAATGCCAGTCTATCCTTGAACTTTGGATGCAGTGTCTTCTGTTTCTCTGAGATGATTACATGTTTACTTTCTTGTATTATTACCTGTTTCTTCAAAGTTCCTTTCTATCGGTTCCCTTTCTCACTCTTAGCCGTCACTGCGGCTGGTGGTGTCTCCATGCCTGGAATCCCTCTGCCTCAGTTTTGGTGTCTAACCCAGCCCTTCCCACCAGAATCCTAAAGAGAAATAAGGCCTGAAGCCTTTCTGTTGTGCGGGGTGAATTAATCTTCAGTCCATCTAGAATGGCATTAGCTCTGCACCATCCTTGGGAGAACTGAGAAAATGATCACTTCATTCATTTTCTGTAGGGCTTAATTCTTTCATGGAGAACTGGTCAGGAAAGGCTACTTGAGAAATAGCCTCCCTTTGTGGCTGGAGGTGGGCTGAGGGGTGAGCATGTATTTGATCTGCCGTAATTACCTCTGTGAGTTTTAAAACAGAACTAAGTGGCTCAAAATGCAGTCGCTGATTTTGCTTGGTCGTAAGTTGGTAGCGTTGGAACCTGGGCCATTGCATGTACCATGCAGATTGAGGAGGTGGGTGGGGTCTGGCTTTTGAGGGTGGTATCCCTGTGAGTCCTGGCTATTTTTAGATGCCTTGTAGGCCTTCAGGCAGGGCTTCCTGGAAGGCTGGTTCCAGGAATGCATTCATAGGAGGAAAAGGGGGCTGCTTCCTGTCTCTGCCACAGCGCCATCCCAGGAGGGCAGGGAAGTGTGAGTCAGGAGTTTCCTCCAGTGGAAATTCCCTCGGTTGGTAATCTTGTGGCTGTGACCAGAGGCCTGGGGCCTCGGCTCCTTGGGGCCAGTGCTGCAGAGGTGGCCGGAGCTCCCCGACCTTTGCCTGAGTCACGCGGCATCTGCACCGGGCAGGCCCTCAGCTTGTATAAGGTGACCCTGAGACTCGCTTGTTTGAGAGAATGTGGGGTCATCGGAGGCAGCAGATCCCCTTCAGTAATTTGCGATACCTCGGTGGCATCATCATGTCGGGAAATCAGGGCGCCTGGTGCTAGAGCCAGGAGCAGCGCTGATGGGGAAGAGAGGCTGAGGATCCCTTCTCCGGGGCAGGGGGTCTGAGCCCGCGCTGGCGTCTCCCCGTGGAGCCCGAGGCTGAGCATCGTGTCTGAGGTTTTTAACCCTGTGTATTTCTGTCCACTTCCCAAACGCTCAGCGGAGGAGCCTTCCGAAGCGCCCCTGCCTCCAGCGTCGGGAGGGCAGGCCCCGCGGAAGCCGCCCACCGAGCCAACGCCTCCGGAGCCCACCCCGCGGCCGCCACTGCCCGACGACCCCGGACGCCAGCCGCACGCGGGCCAGCGGCCCGTCCTGCCCGAGAGACACCCCCCGCCGCTGCGGCCCGGCCGCACGGGGCTGCCCTTCTTGCCTGGCTCCACCGGGGTCATGATGGAGACAGGCGAGGCCGGGCCTCCGGGCAGGATGGGCGTGTCGGGGAGGGGCCTGCCCCAGGGGGCGGACGGCCAGACCCGCACGGGGCACGTCCCCAGCGCCGAAGGCTACGCCGGAGCTCCGGGTAAGGCTCCCACGCTGCCGGGCACAGCTGAGCCCCGGGGGCTGAGGGAACCCCGAGGGCGCAGTGGGTCATGGCTCCAAAACTTAGCTCCCCGGAGGTGCTGTGATCCCGAGGCCTGTTCGTGCTAATCACACCCCGGAGCCTGGGGTGCCCTGGGCACAATACATTGTATTTAGAAATAGATTTGCCCCAAGGGCTGGAATTCCTCAGCCTTGCAGGCAGCTCATCCCAGCAGGACGTGCACCTGGGCAACCAAACGCGTCCTGGGAGCTCCTGTGGCAGCAAAGTCAAGCTGCACATCAGAGTGCGAAGCCGGAAGTGTCTGGCTCCAACCCCAGCTGTGTCTTCGCAAAGCTCAGCTCCTTCAGCTGCAAAGGGAGGGTAATAATAGGAGTGTGAGTTACTGCAAGGATGAAGGAAAAAAGCCCAGTTTGGTGCTTGGCTACTAAGTGCTCCGTGGGAGTTGTGAACGTCAGCATGTAGGGGAGGTGGAAGTGGAGGTGATGGTGGCGGAGGAGGAGGAGAAGTCAGGTAAAGTCAGGAAGGAAAAAGAAAAAGGGGCATTAGTGTGACACTCTCCGTGTGCCAGAAAGTGAACTAGGTGCTTGATCCCCGGTAGCTCTCTTGACAGCGCTGTGAGGGTGATGTTCTGTTTACAGATGAGGAAACGGAGGCTCTGCGCTATGACACGTAAACAAGTGAGGTTGCTTGGGGCAGGTCATGCCAGCTGGCACAGGACAGTGCAAATCAGTCACCTTAGAGTTAGACCAAGCTGACAGTCGGGGGCACCCAGCCATGAGCAGGGACAGCCTGCCTGAAACACCGTGGCTGCGTTCCTCCTCAGCCATCCCAGGCTTCAGTGATCACAGCTCTCAGGCAGATGTGCTGCATTTTCTAAGATGACAGGTTTCCACCTGTTAGTTCCATGTATCATGGATGCTTATATTCTGCTGGGCTATTCGTACATCGTCCATCCTTCCACCCACCCACCCATACAACAAACACTGTCCAGTCTTGCTGGGGCAAGGCCAGTGAATAGCCAGTGCTCCTGGAGGGCCTTCTCCCTGGCTGGGGCCCCAGGACTCCAGTCCACCTTTCTCTTCGTGTTCTCCAGCCAGCTAGTCCTGACAGCCATCTCTGCCCAGGGAGAAGTGGGCTGTGGAGGAAGCAGGCACAGCAGAGTGCCTCTGCTTCTGGGAGGGAAGCTTGGAGCGGGTACCGTTAGGTCTACTTAAAATAGTGAGGAACAGGGAGAAAAGGAGGGGCTTAGAAAAAAGTGATGTGCTGTGTAGGGTTTTGACCTTTGTGCACCTGCGTTTTCTTTTTCAGGTTACCCCAAGTCACCACCTGTAGCCTCCCCAGGTACGTCAGCCAGGCGGCCAAGGCGAGTTGTCCTTGGCAGCCCCCGTCCCTCCCCTACTTCCCCACTCTGGGCCATTAGCACGGCTGGAGCCTGCAGCGCAGCCCTTCCCCGCCGCCAGCCGGGGCACAGGGCCTCTGAGGACTCAGGCCCCCCAAGTTTGCTCCTCAGAGAGGGTGTAAGTCCTGCCCGAGACAAGGAATTCCCCTCCGACGTCACCCCAGCTCGTGGAGTTTCCCGAGGGCCACAGGGTGGGCCTCTGCCGGGCATGGCCTTGAGCAGCTTCCTGGAAGTCTGGGCTTCACTGGCTCTTCAATAAGGGAGCAACTTCATAGATTATTCCCATCACCCACTACTTGCCCAGCCCTGTCCCCCAACACACCCCTCCGCACCTGTGTAACACGGCACCGCGCACACGCAGAGCCCCTGGAACATGCAGCCCCATGCATGTGCACTCCCAGCAAGTCCCTGCCCGAGCCCCCGGCCTCCTGTACATCTGACCCGGACACCTTCAGGCCCTGGTTTGGGGGTCGGGGTGGGGTGTCCACGTTGAGGTGAATGAAAGGGCGAGGCTGCCTCTGGGGACCCGCACCCAGGCCTTGGCTTGGGGCCTGACCACATGCCTGTCCTCTCTCCGCCCAGGGGTTCCAGTGCCATCTCTGGTGTCCTTCTCTGCCGGCCTCACCCAGAAGCCTTTCCCCAGCGATGCGGGAGTCGTCCTGTTTAACAAAGTGCTGGTGAATGACGGGGACGTGTACGACCCCAGCACCGGTGAGTTCTTGCGCGCACACGGCCTGGCGGTGGGTGGGGGTGGTCGCGGGACGGTGCCCAGCCCTGAGGTCGGCCCAGTGGCGCTGGGGATTCTTGGGGTGCAGGGAGGTTGTCAGGAGGGCCCCTCCCAGCTGCCCCTCTTTCTCCAACTGTCATCCTGACACCACACTCCTCCCCGCCTCCCGCAGCATCCCTGGTCTCCCAGGAACTGAGCCCCAGACGGGCCAGTGTTCTCTGCGAAGCTAGTGGGGACGGGAGGCGGTCAGCTTCCCACCAGCCCCCAGGCTGCCGTCCTCAGCAGGCAGACCCTTCCTGCCAGGCCCGACACAGGTGTCTGCGGGAGGAGGGACAGGGCCCCACTGACCTGCTGAGGTCCCCAGGCCCAGGGGCAGCCCCCAGGGAAGAGTGGCTCCAGGGGCCCGGGCTGGAGGCGGGGCGGCGTGCGTGGTGGCTGGGACTCTGCAAGGCCCCTGGAGACAGGCAGAGATGTGAGCTTTGCCAAGGCATCAGCCAGGTCCTCAGGTTGGAGCGAGGCCCTGCTGCAGAGCCAGGAGAAATGGAGCTCCTGGCCCTGGGCCCCCTGGAGTGAAGCCGTATTGCCATTATTTCTAACCCTTTCCTGAGGCCGGGGGTGTGCAGGGTGGCTTCGCTTTCTGCTCCAGCCTGGCTTCCCGCGGCGACTCTCGCCATGCGGCCTGGGTTGTGGGGACAGCATGTCTGCTCCGATGGGTCAGGTGATCGCTGCAAGCAGGGATGGCAACCTCCGTTTCTCTTGTGTTCCCAGGATGCCCAGAAACATCCTCTCTCCCGCAGGTCAGGTCTTCAGTAAAGAGAGTTTGGGGGAACCCTGAGCCCAGTCACAGGCCATGTGCCCAGAGTGCTGGGGCCCAGTCTGTCCCTGGGGCTTTAAATTACAAGCTGGGGAGGGGAGCTGGCTGGCCTGGCAGGTTTCATGGAGGTTAAAGACGCAGGCTCCTTGGGTTCCATCTTGGCTCTTGGCCTGTGGTCAGTGGCCCAAGTCTAGTCCCCTCCTGAACCCTGGGCACTGGCCACTCCTGAAAGTATTTGGTCTGAGCTCCAACTTTGAGCTCTGGGGCCACTTGCAGCTGCTGTGCAAATGGACATCTGCAGACCTTCCCTCCCCCTCTGACCATGCCCTGCCTCCCCAGCCCCAGAACGTGCGGGTCATCGGCTAAGTGCCAGCAATGTTCTGGCTGTGCCTGGACCCTGGTCCAGCAGGGAGACTGGCTCTTCCACGCAAGGAGGCCGGCTGTGGCTACGTATTTGGTTCAGTCTCTTCCTGCGTTAGTGACAGGTGTTGTGGGGGTGTTTTGGGTCTTGCCTCCTCAGAAAATGGCAATGGTGTTTTGTGGCTATTGTGCCCGTGAGGCCGATTCTAAGTCGGCCTTGGGGTGCTTTCAGGGATGGAGAAAACTCTCCAGAGGTGACCAGGAAGGGGGAGCTGCTTCCTCCCCACAGGACCTTAGGTGAGGCGGGAACAGGCCTGCGTGCGCAGTAAGAGGCCAGTTTGTCCTCGGGCTGCTGCTGGGCCTGTGCGAGTTACTAATTTAATTATACCAAATCCCGGGGCTCCTGCCGCACCTGGCCTCTTCTGGGTGTTCCATGCAGGAGACAGAGGGTCTTGTGTGGGGGCTGGCTCAGTGGCAAGGAGCAGCATGGCTTTGGATAAAAAGGGGCTGTGTCCCCCTGAGCTGGCCGGCCTTCTGTGGGGAGGGGACCAGGGCTTTGAGCCCAGAATGGGTGATCCTGGGCCAACCCAGGTGGCTGGTCTGCCTTCAGCCCGGTAAAGTGACGCCCTGTCGCCGGGGGCTGGGATGGTGTCACGTGCACACAGGTGTCTCCTTCCGTCTCCACCCCAGGGATCTTCACGGCTCCGTACGATGGGCGCTACCTGATCACGGCCACCCTCACTCCTGAGAGGGACGCGTACGTGGAAGCCGTCCTGTCGGTGTCCAACGCCAGCGTGGCGCAGCTGCACACAGCCGGCTACCGCAGGGAGTTCCTGGAGTACCACCGGCCGCCGGGGGCCCTGCACACCTGCGGGGGCCCGGGGGCCTTCCACCTCGTCGTGCACCTGAAGGCGGGCGACGGCGTCAACATCGTGGTGACGGGCGGCAGGCTGGCTCACACGGACTTCGACGAAATGTACTCCACGTTCAGCGGGGTTTTCCTGTACCCTTTCCTTTCCCACCTCTGAGGTGGGAGGAGGGAAGGGCGACAGCGGTAAGAAGTTGGAAGCTTTAATATATTGCATTTTTGTGTGGACCTGGGGCCCAGGTCTAGTTTTCTGCAGTTCCCTCCTCCCCCGAAAGAAAGGCTGCTCCCAGCTGCGGAGGAGCTGCAGGGCACGCGGGGCTCCTGCTGCTGCTCCGACCCCACAGCCGGGAGCCCGCCCTCCCGTGTCTCCGGGTCCGCCTGTGACCTCTGGTCCGGGGGCTGGGGCCGGGCCGACCGCGGGGGGCTCAAACAGCGGTGGCGGCCCGGGGGACCAACCTGCCGGTGGAGGAGGAGGAGCTGCCGGGTCCTGCCCGAGAGGAGGCCGGCCGGCCAGAACTGGTCCCCATGGCCACAGTCTTTACTGGAGCAGAACTTTGTCCTCCTCGACCGTGTGTGCAGGAGGAGTGTAAACACTGAAGTGGCTAGTGCCACCACAGACCTAGGGTGACTGGGCTGCCCCAGGTCTGGCTCCCCCCGCTTCCCCCTCCCTCCCTTCCCCCGTGTCTGCCCGGCTGTGAGGGACGCGGGAGAGACTTTATGTGGCTTGTTGAGCTCCTTGAATGACATGTACGACTTTAGCGCAAAGACAGGGAGTGTCAATAAAGACGTGAAACCACTTCAAGTTGCTGCAGTCTGGTGCCTTATGGATCGAGGGGCTATTCCTGAAAAGCAAACTGCAGAAGGTAAATGACTTTTTCTAATGGCTGTAGAAAGTAAGTTTGAATAAATTAACCTCAACCACGTAACTGTCAGGTCTCAGCATCCAGGCTGTATGTACACTTGGGGTCTTGGGTCTTGTTTCTGGCCTGTGAAGACAGAGCAGATGTGCTTGGCGCTCAGAGCCCCATGTGAGCCCCACAGCTGAAAGGGGGGGCCCCTCCCGGGGACGCTAGAAGTTAATCAGCAGCTGCCTCACTCACCGCACACGCAGCTCTAAGAACACGAGGTCCCAGGCAACAGGAGGCCCAGCACAAAGCTGGTCACACACTGAAAGCTGAGCTCGTCTGAGGAATCTTCCCACGGAGAGCACGCGCTGCTCCAGGGAAGCCCGGCACCTCCCTGTCACCAGCGGCTGCTCCAGGCGGTCCTCGCTGGTCAGGCTGGTAAAATCCGTTGGCCAATCAAGTCCCCCAGACCCCAGGGAAAGATGGGGACGAGAAAAACCAGTTTCCTCGGCCTGAATCAAGCCACTAAGATACTCTTAGGCTGTAAAAGGTTAAAAAGAAAAGAAAAAAATGCTTTTGAATTTCCGGGACGGCATGCGAATGAGATGCGTGGGTGGCCACTGGGCCCTGCAGAGGGGAGCCGCCTTCCTCAGCCCTCCCCCGGCTGCGGAGGAGCAAGAACCCGAGGTTTGCTGTTTCAGCATTTTCAAGCCTGGGCCTCTCGGTCCAGGGCACGGGGGAGGGGGCGGCATTCTCCCCCCGTCTCTACAGCGGGGGAGCTGGCTCATGGTGGCGGTTACTGTCGCTGGCTTCCGGGAGGCGACTCATGGGAAAAGCCCCGGTGCAGGGGCTCAGCGCCAGGAAAACCCAGCTGGCACGTGCACCTGCGTCTGCCTGCTCCCCCGGCACCCGGTTAGGGACCCTACCCAGGGCCAGAGGGGGCACGTGCTCCAGAGCCCGACAGGCTGGGACAGACAGAAGGTAGCGTCCCCTTCCTCGACTCCACAGACTGTGTCCTGGAGCACCGTGTCAGATGTGGTCCTCCAAAGAAGTGCACCCTGACTCACACACTTCAAGAGGAATTTCGGCTCTGCGTATCCAAGACAGACACAGGAGACTAGCTGCAGCAGGCCCTGCTCTGACTACAAGATAGAACAGGATGAAGGCTGGATCGTGGCTCATCAGGAGTCAGCCTCTTGAGAAGGGGAAGAAAGAAAAGCGCAAGGTGGGCTGAGCGAGCCCCGGAGCAGCTCCGTCCAGAAGTTGGCAGCCCAGTGCCGTGTGCCTGAGGGTGAGACGTGGAGCCAGGCCCTGGGGCTCGAGCACAAGGTTACGAACCCTGAAATCACGGAGCTGCTGAGAAAACGGCCGGGAGCTGCTTGAGACAGAGTACCATCGGGTACCATCAGCAAATGGCCTCATTTAAATAACGAGAAATAACAAAACCATACCAGCAATGAAGACTGCAAGTCTATGCAAACTGCGTTTGAAATGATTCCCAGGTTAGTGCACTGACCTTCCTCAGCGACCCTCCCATCTTCTGAACAGTTTCTCACAACCTGCAGTTTGAAAGGAGTGTCTGTGGTCAGACACAGCCACGTCCACACCTGTAGTTCTGCAATGCTACTTTGCACGTGTCCACATCCACTTCCCAACCCACGTGCAGTCTTCCCGTCCCACCAAGGGGGAGGACACACGGCGCATCTACGAGGCGCAGGGTGCAGCGGGAGGACGCCGCGGGGACAGGCCCTCCCTGAAGCACATGGAGCTGTTTCCTGATAATGAGCTCTTCCTTTCTGTTCCCAAAGTTCAGCCCGAAGAGCCGTGGCTCCCTTCGCCCCGACCCGCTGTCCCCGCCCAGCCATCATGTGACAAACATGCACAGAATCTTTCCACCCTCGGGGGCGCACACTCAAGAGGCTGTGGGGCCACTGTGTTCTGCACATGCAGCATCTGGGGGCTCAGCTGCTGAGGGGGTAAAAGATACCCATTTAAGTAACACGTAGGATGCAGGTTTTGATCTGGGATCACTCTGACTCTCCTAAAAGCTGATGAGAACACCAGGATGGTGAAGCAGTGTTCACCCAGAGGGACGGTTTGGTGCGGGGTGGGGAGGCCAGGGCTCTGAGACGAGTCTCGGGACCCCCGCAGGGCGGAGGGGTGAAGCAGCCCCAGGCCCGAGCGAGACCCCGCCAGGAACTCCATATGGATGAAGAACGACTCACTCCCTGGAGGAACCTACAAAGCAAGAGAGGTTAGTTCCTATGGGTGGAGCCTCACTTTTGGAGTCAGGTTTTATAAAAACAAGCACCAAAAAGAAGTGCTTTCTGTGCACAAACTTAAGTGTCAGCAGAGGTCAAAATGCTAATTTATGGAAATTATCAAATTCTGGCAGGAGTACAGAGAAAACGATTCAAATGTCCTGTGAAGGAGAGTCAGATGCATCCAGTTTACGTTTGTTTATTGTTGTAACATTTTGTTTTGAACATCAAACACTGCACCAAAATATGAGCCATTTATCTTGACAGCTGTCTTTGCCATAAACTAAGTACTGAACTGATGTTTACAATTAATTTCTGACAACTTAAAATGTATTAGTGGCATTGCTAATAATTAAACATCATAGACTGAATGTAATGATCAAATTAAAAGAGTAATGTTTCTCCTTCCCTTTCTTACCTTGAAAACAAACCAAAAAAGTAGTTTTCACCAGGGAAGAGCACTTACTTGAAACACAAGCTCAACTTTAACCAGTCTCATTAAACCCAGCGTTCTCTGAAACGGGAAAACGAGGCTCCCCAGAGCAACTCCGGAGGATACCTGAAAGGATGACAAACTCCCCGGGAGAGTCCGTTTTCACCAACTTGCAAAAAAAAAAAAAAAAAAAAAAATTTCCTCTCTGCCTGTTTCTCCAGGTCTCCCGCACCGCCAGCCCGTGTGCAGTTGAGGGCACGAGCGCTGGCCGGGCATCGAGCTGGCCGCCACTCCCAGATTGTCAGCAGCTTTCCTTCCAGGACGTCACACTAGTGAGTTTTTCCTTTTTCCAACTGAAAACTATGCAGATGTTTGAAAGCACCGCGAACGCGGTCTTCCCACTAGGGGCGGAGCCCGCGTGCTCCAGGCCCCACGTGTATTCCTAAGCCCGCAGAGATGCGGGTGTGACACCACGGCCGTGCCAGCCTCAGCACGAGGACACCAGGGCAGGTATTAAAGTCTGGTTGGGCTGGAAAGAGGGAAAAGGGCCACGGCCATTTCAGCAGCAGAGCAACGGGGAGAGTGACGCCGACGAGCCCCGTCCACCGGGGCCCCCCGGGACGCGGCCCAGGGCGAGCGCAGGGGCCCCCACTCCTTCGCTCACCCCGCGATGGGGTCTGTGTACACACACTGAGGGCATCTCTCTTTCACAGAAAGAACAAATGTCATTTGTACCAAATGGCAATGGGTTTTCAGCACAAACTTACTACTTTCACAACACTATCATCATAGTGATCACCTACTTTCCGCAAGAGGGACTCCTTTAAATAAGAAAAAAAAAAAAGACTGTTAATTAGCATATGTACTGGCTAGATCCACCTGCAGCAACAAAGTGACCAAGTCCAGAGCTGATGGTCAGCAGGCTGCAGGCTCGGCCCCCCTGCGCAGGGCCGGGAGACCTGGGTTCCCAGGCCCCACCCTCCAGAAGATGCCCCCGTGTCCAGAGGGACCACCTTAGCAGGAAAGAGACCGTCTCATGGGGACTCTTCAAAGGACAACCAACCAACCAAGGACTATGGAAGGTGCGTGCGCGCGCGCACTCTCCATCCTGCTCACAGGCCAGGAAGCCCCATGAAGCTCAGGGTAAGTGCCTAAAACGGATGGGGTGAAGGCAGGCCGACGGTGTCCAGGAGGTGAAGTAACCACAGGGCCGCCGTGCTAGGAATTCATTTCACTAACTCGGCAGAGCATCACAGAAACATAACCTGGTCTCCCTGACCTACTGGACACAAACTTTCAAAAGGATGAGTCCCTGAACTACGCACGGTGGGAAGATTTGCACCGGAGGAAGCATGTGTGGTTCCTCCTCTGGGAACAGGCGTTTCCAGGCTCAACCACTGCAAACTGTGTTCGGGGGACTTTGCCACTGTCCATGTCCAACAGCACAAGGGAAAACGGCTGAACTGAGTCGGACACTTTCAACTCTCCAATCTGGAAAGATGACCACCTCCATTTCTCCACCTCTAGATCAGTGTTGTTTATTTTGGTGGCGCCAACTGCAGTGCGGAGTGCCCCCCCAACACAAGCACAGGGCAAGTGAGGGGACGGGAGCCGGGGGTCTGGGTCTGCACCGCAGTGTGGCCATGCACCCTGTGCTTGGGTCTCGCCCGGCGCAGGGCTGTGGGGGGTCATTTTCAGTCCTCCAAGAGCCTCCTCTCTAATGTTGCTCCTGATTTTAACATTTTAACCAGCCTCACCCCTGTAAGCCTGTGCTTACAGCTCTGGAGGGACTCAGGACAGAGCCCTTCCCTGGGGCCGTCTGCTGGGCTGACACACTCATTACAAGACACTGAGCTGCTGACAAAGGGACGGAGAAAAGGACCCTTCCCAGGACCCGTCACAAGTGCACACCTGCGCTTCCAAGGCTACCTTGGAAGCAGAGCTGTTGCTCGTTGTTTAACCACCTGCTCCTGCAGGGCTGCCAGGGCCGCCCTTACGGACACATCCTGCGAGACCCGCTCCTTCCAGCTGCTCCAAGACACGACACGACACTCCAGGGCCCCCCCCCTGGAGTGGTCGCTGGGGAGAAGGCAGTGATCTAAGGGCCTTGTCTTCCCCAGAAGCCCATGACGGTCGCTCTGTTTCTGCGGAGCAGGGAGGGAGGAGCCCACAAAAGAAATGTGCAGTCGGTTCGGACCAGCCTAAGTGGACCCTGATCCCCTGAAGAAGGCCCTCAGTTCAGAGAGAAACACTCTCAGCCGCCCAGGGGGAATTTAACACTTTACTTTGTGCAAGTTTTGGTCCAGTCTTAGCTGCTGCTTCCTTCCTGGTAAATTCTGCAGTGAAAAGAGCACCCAGCACACCACTCGACTCCGTGTGGGAGAGGACCAGCCAGCGACAGGAGCCAGGCCTCCAGCCTCAGGTCTGAGTGCCCCTCCCTGCTCTGGCCCGGGCACCAAACAGCGGCCCTGCCCAACCTGGAAGGGTGAGGAGGAGGGCAGCTCCAGCTCCAGCTCCAGGAGCTCCCGGGTCCCCGCCAGTGCCCGACTGTCAACGCGTCTTGTCCCACACCTGTGGCTGGGAGGGAGCCCTGAGTCCTCTGTCCAGCAGAAAGGCCGGTCCCCTCCGCCTGCTGCGAAGTGAGCAACGGAGAGCCTCCCGCTGGGTGCTGCCTCAGGCCAGCTCGTCCAGGTCCACCTCGGGGATCGGGTCCCGCCAGTAGCAGAAGGAGCTGAACTCCGGGCATGCAAAGGCGGAATTCTGTTCCTTACTGAGAAGTGGGAACACGTGCTCCACCAGCTCGCTCAGTCTGTGGTACCTGGGAGGGGGTTTGGGGAAGGAACGCACAAATCGTTACTTGGCAGTTGACCTGAGAGCACCAGACAGCGGGCTGGGAACCCGGTTACTCAGAGTCCTCAGACTGGAGGATCCCTCCTTCCCAGGGCCCAGCCACCCTCCTCAAAGTCCAGGAGACCCGGTAATCGCATAAATAGCTCCTGGGGAGGAGAGGACAGCCTGGCAGAGGGGAAAGCCTGCACAGGCAGGTGCGGCTGGTACCCACTCCCCGGCTGCCAGAGGTGAGGACGCACTTACGATGATTTGTTTCCTTTGGTCCTTTCCTGTATCAGTTCGCCCTTGGGGTTCACGGTGAATATCCTGCAGTCTGGAACTCCAACTTGCATGTAAGCGTAGACATCCTGCAGCCAAAGACATCGAGCGCTGATCACAGAGAGGAGAGAGGAGCAGATGCTCCTCCAGCCCCCTGGGAGCCAGAAGCAGCACATAAACAGAAGACCATGTATGGAAAACGAGGAGCTGGAAAACCCAGTGCAGCTTTGCCACTGAAGCCGAGCTTTCAACAAACACACGCTAAGGAGTGGAGCCAAGCCCAGGGGGAGCTCAGGAAGTCAGAAAACGTGGGCGCCAAGAAGACGCCAGGGGCCCTGGAGCAGGGGAGGGGAGCGTTAATGAAGGGGGCACTCGTGCCCTGGTTCTGCGGCGGATCCGAGACTCGGCTTAGAGTCCTTAGAACATGAGCCAGAACCGCCTGGGGAAATGGAACTGAAGGCAGAGAGACAGAGAAAGCCCCTTCGTCACCTGGGCAGACCTCCGCCAACAGGACATCCCCCTGCTGGGAAATTCACAGCAGATCAAGTGAAAACCCATTTAGCAAGAGACATTCATTGTACTTATACGACTGGTCTGAGAATCACGACGTGGCTCTACCCTGGGAGTACTGGCTGGGTGTGGCCCACCACACCGGAACGTGCCGCGGGACACTCACATTTGGACGGTTTCCAAAGGCAGCATAGAAGGGCTGCTTGGACGGGGCAAACAGATTCTTGATATCATTCAGACACTCAATTTTGAACTTCTCTGGTTTCTTTTCTATTACTTCCCTAGGGGGAAAAATACAAGCATAATCACCAAATCGAAAATGGAAGTTGTCCCTGGTGTGCGGTCCTGAAAGACGTCAGCGCTCAACCACCTGATCGTTTTAATCCTTCGTAACTGTTATTTTTCTTTCTCCTCCTTTGCCGACCTGACTTCCCTCGGCCGTGTCTGACACAGACCAGGTGAGCTGTGCGCGAGGCAGAGCGCCATGCGAGACACAGGAGCTCTGAAACAGCGCGGTCTGCCGAGGACACGGACGCACACGCACACGCACGCGCACGCGCAGACAGAGGCACCTGTGGAAGGCGGAGAACAGGCTGCTGGGCGACAGCATCAGGGGGCCCCGGGGCAGGATGGTGCCCTTGTCGTTGACCCAGTGCAGGTACCCGCGGGTCATGTCGGCCATGCCGATGGCGCGGGCGGAGCAGTACAGGAACTTGTAGCCGTTCCTGGAAGAGAAGGCAGCCTGTTGAGCCCCAGTGCTTTGGCTAAAGGGGGAAAAATGCATTTTTCTTTTAAAGGGTCCAAATAAAGTTCCTCTCATTTACTGTGAAAATCTAATTCCTAAATTTAACAGGAAAATCGTTAGAATTATAAAGGTCTCACCAGTCCATGAAAACACCATGGGGAAAAAAATGGTGGTATTGTAACCAGGTCTTAAGCTAATTTACTAGTAATGCTGCGTCTTCAAGAACCTTGTCCATGAAAGCCAGGTGCGGAACAAAAATGTCGGGCTATCTTTACATGATCTGCTATAAATGAAAGATACAAATGATCTTATTCATAAAGACAAATTTCCAGACGGCAAATCATTCTATGAAAAGAGGAGCAGAACTTTCCCCAGGTAACTGAAACATGCATAATTTTCATACGGTGTATGATGTTCTCAACTAGCGCTTAAGATGCTGTAATTCTGCGGATCTAAGTTACATGTATTAGGATCCCGCAAAGGCCACGGTGCCGTTTCCTCACAGGAAGTACTGACCGAGAGGAAGGACCCCAAGGTAAACGGTTTCCCTCGTGCATGTATTACCTACTTGAAGAAATACAATGAAAAATACTTAACTAAAAAAATGAAAATTGGCTCTTGTTAAATTACAGCTAAAAACTCAATTACAGCTGTAGACACAGGGAGGGCAGCGTTGTGACAATGAGACGATGGGGGTTACACGTGGGAGGTATCGCCAGGCGTACGCTCACGCTCCATGGATGGGGGCTCACACTTTTCCCTGCGTGAGGCTCTGAAATAGCCTGATGAATGCTATTTCTCTGTAGTTCTTAAAGGAAAAGTCTAGCTCACTAGACCCGTGGTCGGGACACCTACTCATTGATGGAATGGTAGAGCTTCGCAATCCCCTGATGAGTCCAGTCCTTCCCCAGCTGTGGAAGGATCTGTCCCAGAGCATCAGACCTAAGCGGGCAGAAAGCGAGAAAGGTATCAGGAATTGAGCATACAAAGCCTGTGTCTTCCTGTTCAGTTAAATACCAGCTGCCAGCAGCCACCAGGTTTGGGGAGAGGGGCAGAGGTGGCTTCGCTGGCCTGTGTGACAGGCCAGTAAGTACACCAGCCAGTCTGATTCCAAACGTGGGATCAGACACGGGAGCCAGATGCCCATTTTCAGAGACAATTTACAACCACACGTCCCCTTTTTTTCCTCCCAAATATCAACAGCTTCTCCCTCCCCGACCCAAGCCAGAATCTGGAGACCAAATAACTAAGTCCTTCCGAAGTTATTTCTGATGTTACATCGGCGCGGCCCCACCCATCTCCTCCATCCGTACAATGACTGTGGACCACACTGAGGGCGCCTCAGCACAAACAGTGTAAAAACCCTCCCCGATGGCGGCCAGGTGTGGCCCCCCGCCCCCCATGCTGCGCTGGGCTGTCCCCGCCACCCCAGGCTCCCGCGCACTTGGTTATTGTGCCGTCGATGTCGGAAATGACGATCTTGTCGTTCCAGTCCCACAGGTAAATGGTGCCTGCGCAGCGGCAGGTACCCTGATACTGGGTCGTAATACTGAACACGACGTCGTTGGGGCCATCTTGGAGCTTCAGTTTTGCCTTTTATAAAAAGTGTAAGAATAAACAAAATTAGAGACGGAGAGTGAAAATTAATGGCACATTGCTTTGATGGAATTACATGCAACAATTAAGTCACATCTGCCAACAACATGTGGTCAGAGAGATGGCTGGAGATACAAGGTTAAGCGAGAAAGGATCCTAATCTCTACAACACAAAATGTATGTGTGTGCGCCAACACATGAAGAAATACAGAAACACAGTAACTGTTTTAAAAAAAAAAGGAAAGAAGAAAAAAAAACCAGCTGAAAACACCCTTTTGGAACAGAACCCGGACAAGTCACAAACCACCGCCAGCGTTTCAGGACTCCAGCTCAGGGCAGGGCAGGGGCTCAGGCGAGGTGGGCTGAGCGGCCGCCGCCCGGACAGTGTGTCAGGTGCCAGGGACCCTGAGCCCCCAACACACAAACCGCTCTGCTCTTCCCCTGCACCTGGGGCACAGTGAGACCACTTCATACGGAAATGGATAAGAGTCAGGGGGCAGGAAACTAAATAAGGAAATGTCACTTCTTTATGGTTGTGGCTTTTAAGAGACAGCGTGCGGCCCAGTGCCAGGCTGGATGTAAGATTCATCTGGGAAACAGGCTGAAAACACTGCTTTCCCGGTTCACTCCCAGAGACTGGAGTGGGCGGCCTGGGGGCAGGTGGGGGCGAATGTCCCAGGCTCCCCAGGTGGTCCCGGGCGAGGGGGCCGCCTTCCTGCTGTGTGACTGGGCGTCCGCAGGACCACACACAGTGCGGTGTGTGGGAGACGTGAGATCGTGGACAGGAGACAGAAAACGCCCAACGGTGACTGAGCTAACGCGGCTGCAGCCACGCGCGTCGCACACAACTCACGATCTGGTCCGACGAGAGGCGGAGAGACTTCTTATAGGACGTGGTGCTGCCGTGGCTTGGGGGCTCTGCGGGGAGGGGGTCCGCTTTGATGGACTCCTCAAGCTCCTGTGACCCCTCTTCACTTGACGAGTCATCCTCGGCTGGCCTGTTCAACATCAACCCGGTTGCCGACGCTAAGTAATGAGGACGCAGCAGGGCGCTGTGTGACCACAGCTTTTCATTTAGGATCAAGAAAAGCGAAAGACCCTAAGTCCATTCTGGAAGAGCCGCGCCCCCAGGCCGTCTCCTCGCCTGCACGTCCCTCCTCCCTCCCACCACTGGCCGGCAGCTCCCTTCTGGCCGTGCCTGGTCATTTTCTGCTACAACCAGTGAATTCTACTCATTCTGCTGACTCTTGTTGAAAAGACGCATTTCAAAAGGTACAAATTATAGAAAATATGAATGCTTATACTGATTTAAAAGACTAACAAGAAAGATTTTAGACACTCCTTTTCAAAGACAAGGGTGAATCAAGAGCCAGAAGAGGAACCCGAGTTAGGGGTGGGAGGAGGGAAGAGGAACCTGGTAAGGGGAAGAAACGCAGACGGTAGAAGCAAGGATGGGGTGTGCTGGGCACCTCCCCTCAGGGCGGCCAGCCCAAACGTCCACGTGGCTACTCCTCCCAAGGCAGGAAACGCACCCACACAGCTGCTGTGACTGTTACGTCTCCCTGTGCCCCGACAGCTGGGCAGCAGGGGCCCCGGGGACAGCACGCCCAGGACCCCCCGAGATCCCCTCCCCGAAGCCTGCGTTTCACAGGCACCCAAGTCCATGGCCCCAGGAAGGAGTGAGGTATTTGAGGAGCAGAGATGAGCATATTTACTCTAAGCTAATGCTGTTTTTAAAGCAAAGCAGAAGTTATCCTCTTTGAACTGAGCGGCACAATGAAGCCACTTACCGTCATGTGCATGTATAGGAAAAAGACATTTCTGGTTAAGAATTAAACAAAATTGCCCAAATCAACTTGACTGCAGTGGCAGAAGCAGAGGGAGCGAGGGCTGAGCCTGGATGGAACCCCGGGTGCCCCACCTGCCGCTGGCCGGCTCCTGTGCACTCGGCGGCAGGTCACTGGGCGGCGGCACCTCCGACTTCCCCTCTTTGGCCTCTGGCAGCTAGAACAGCAACACAGTAACGACAATGTGCAGGACTCCCCACTAACGAGCGACAATCCGTCAGCAGCTCTCTGGAAATGAGCAGAACTGCTTTCTGAATCCCCACCTGAAAAATGCTTAAGAAACCGACTCTCTCTAGTTTGAGCCAAAGGACAGAAACCCGAGAGAGACGTCACGTGCTGTCTGTGCAAAACTCTGCCACGGCAGTCAGAGGCGAGGCCTGACCACAGCGCACCAGCCCGGGTCTCACAGCCCTCAGGTCCGCGCAGAGGGGACCGGCTCCACTGCCGCCCGCGCGGGAGGGCGGCAAGCTCTGCTTCTCTCTGGAAGGCAGAGCAGAACAGCTCGGCGGGAAGGGCACCGGCTCCGGAGGTGGACATGAGGTCGAACCCCCGCGCCATTCCTCACCAGTTACGGGCCCTTCTCTAGCAGCGTCACCCCCCATGTTCCGGTTTCGTCACCTGTACACCACCAGCACTGCTGGGCTGCAGTCCAGGTGAGAGGAGACGCAGGTCAAGCACCCAGCGTCACACCTGCACACCTAACTGCTCAAAAGTGTTGGCCGCTGTTACTGTCATAGAGCGTTACACACCCAAACTGACTTCCTTACACCTGGCAGAGCAGGTTTCTGAATAAATTAAAGATTGACTCCTTTTCAGCCCAAGGAAAGGACCACCTCCAGGCCAGTTATTACCTGTTTGGTTATGCTCTCTCTCTTACGCCAAAACCACCAGCGGCCGGATTTCTTTGGCATCTTATCTTTGACCCAGGACTCCACCGTGGCCTGGAAACAATCACCGCGGGTTAGTCAAGCCATCCGGCGGTCACGGAGCACTCGGCCACTTCCCACTGTTAACCTGCAGGGCGGTGCCTCCCTGCTGAGTGCGAGCAGGGCTCTGCACACCTCCCGAATGCCTCGCAGACACCGACGCCGTCCTGTCTTGTGGCACTTCTGAGGAAGGAGCCTGAGGGGCCAGCTACGCAGGCGCAGCCCCCCGTGGGGGTGGGCAGGCGGGCTGCTCTCACTCCTCTACCTTGGGAAGCACCTCACGAGTTACGAGGACCAACGAGGTGGAGGTGTCTTCTTGGCGGACAGAGTCAAAGCAAACCTTCAGGTTCTACAGAACAGGCTTACTGACCGCAGCCTGAACTAACCACACTGCTTAGTTCAAGTCACGCTCCTGGGGGCCTCGGCACCCTCTTCTTGCTGCTGCTTCCCATAGTGATGGGAGGAAACGTTTTCATTCATTCTATACGAACGATCAGTAAAATCTCTCGCCCTTTATACACAATCAGAAACTGGTATCAATACCTAGTAAAAATGACAAAGATGTGGCAGCCTGGCTGACGTCCTAGGTTTTTGGACATGAGATAATTTGAGTGGGCACACAGAACTTTCTGGATCTTTTATAATATTAATTTAAAAATACTAAATAAAAGTTTGAACAACACCCAGCTTAGAAATACGCACATACGGATTTTTCTAAGCACTGTCTGCTCTGCGGCGCCGTCTCACCTTAGGCAGACTCTTCTGGAAGACCTGCAGGCTGAGGATCATGGGAGCGGCCAGCGCCCAGCTGTAGTAACTGCGAGAAAAGAAAACCGTGCGAAACCGTCACACACAGAGGAGACGGCGAGGGAGGAAAGAAGGGGGCAGAGCGGGAGTGGTGGGGGGTGGGAAGAGGAGGAGAGAAAGGTAGAGATACCACATAAAATTCCTCTTGTTTTAAATGAAAAGATGATCAGCTAAATTTTTTTGCCATCTGAGTAATCTTTGCTTCAAGCCAAACTTCTCTGAACAGAAAAAGTAGTAAATTCTATAAAGCAGAGTCACATTTCAATGCCTCCTTTAAAAATAAAGCTGAGGCTTCTCTTTCACTTCAGAGTCACTGCCCATCTGCATATCTATATGAGATGATGGCATATTTTACAGCAAGAAACACTGTAATAGTTAAAAGCAGCACTTGGGGGAAAAAAACCCTGCCAAGGGTATCTAACAATTACAAAAGCAGTTTTTTGTATTTACCGGTTATATATCCGTATTACAAGGTTGGGATTGTCTATAAGTCCAGGGTTTTCTGCAAACTCATGATAAGTAATGATATGCTCCATGAACTTCTCTGCAATGTAAAATAATTATCCATTCGGTTAGAGATCACATAAATGCACACAGGAGATTATCACAGCGCTCTCTACACTGAAGGGAGTATGAGATAAATAAAACCCCCAAAGCTAACTTCTCTATATGTATCAGAAACAAAATGTCACACAAAGGTTTTTCCCCAGGGCAAGAACAAACACTTCTTTTCTACTCCCCTACCCTTCTGTAACTCCTCCCCCAATTGAAAAATAGAAAACAGAAAAACTAAAACAAACCAAAGAACCCACAAACAAACAAACAAAAGAGAGAGAGAGAGAGAGAAAGGGGGAAAGGCAGAAACTTTTAGGAAGACAGGTACCAGATGTGGCCAGAGGGAGGGGTGGTCTGGAGGCGCAGGTGCGCACTCAACTCCACAACTAACAAAAACTGTGGGTCTCATTCTTATAAGCGGGAGAAGCTCCTTAACTGGCAGACAACTGCGTGACTGGGGATACGCGGGGCGCGGGGTGGTGTCTTACAGCTGGAAGTGCACACACGCCTGCTACATTTGAAAGCACAGGAAGAACATCTAAAAATGCTTGGAGGAAAAAAACCACACACCAGAATCTGGCTTAGGGTCTGTCAAGGAGTAAATCCCAAGTTCTCACAGAACAAATGAGGATTTCTGCATGAATTTTTGAACCGTGTTCCTCACCCTGCACGCTGAACAGGCCAACAGACATTTCTCAGTGGGATTGTTCCGCCTGGTAAGTTGTGTGTGATTTACTTTTCTTGCCATTTCTGCTTCCCTCAATAACAAACTCTACCTAAGTTACCAGTATTTTTTAAAGCATAGATTTTATAGTTTATATAAATTGTATATCCCCTCCTCCACCTGTATTTTTTAAAGTGGGAGCTTATGAGGATTATAAAAAAAGTGACCTATTTAATTTTGTCCCTAGAAGGAAGCACTGGCCGTAGCACACTCTTAATTTCTTGCAAAAAAAAAAAAAAAAAATTAAGAGATGGAGAAGAAAGGCACAGTGATCACCCCGTGACCCTATGAAGGTGACTGTTCAGGGGACCCAGCCTGCCATACGCAGGAGACAGAAGATGACGCTGGTCATAAAAAGAAGATCTTTCCTTAGAGGAAAACCAATCAAGGGCCACCAGGCAAGCTGAGAAAACAGTAAGAGTTCAGTTTACAGCAGGAGGTAAAACCTAAAAGGCCAGGGAGCCTGGGACAGACGTACACGTGGGTGCACAGCCCACCTGAGACTCCTGAACCCCCTGCTGGGCTCGCCCCTTCCTGAGCAACTCTACTCTCCTGGGCCAACGCTCGAGCCCGGGACACAGTAATCTTTCTACTTTTTGCCAGAAAGACCATTTAGTCAGGAGACAGTTATCACAACCTCAGGCCCTTCTCTCCTGTCTCAGCCCCACCCCACCCCCGGCAGCCAGGCCCCGGCCACAGCTATTCCCGAAGGGTCACGGCAGGAGAGCTCTCGGCCCCTCCACGTGCGGGAGAGCCCGTGGGCACACGCCCCCAGCCCACTCAGGCGCTGTCACCCCAGAACGAGGTTCCTTTACTGAGGGGCGAAGTCTGGCACTGCAGGGAGACACCTGTGACCTGCCCAAGACCACCAGGGGGTTTAACCCCTGAAACGGCCACACAGCAGGTCTCCTGGGAAGTGGGGACCGGGCGTGGCGGCAGAAGTTCCTACCTACCTTTAGAAATTTCTCCGTTCTCACTGAGGCCCCCACAGAGGGAGAGGGTGACGTCGGGCAGGTCCATGGCAGAATCTGAGAGGCACTCGGTGCCACTATCAGCAGCCGCGCTGCCCACTGACTGCGGGGACTGGGAGCCGGACAGCGTGTCCAACTCGGGCCACTGCCTGGAGCCGGGGTCTGAGTCACTGTGGGGAGAGAGGACCCGCCTCAGTACACCCTCCCATCCTCGCCTCCTGACCACGCAGCCCTCGGGGAGCTGGAACCAGTCAGCTCCCCGCGCAAAGGAGCAGACTGCCCTGCACACAGACAGCTTTTCTTAGGGAGTGTTCAGTCCCTTCGTCAGTGACATTCACAATAACCCAGCCGCACCACTGAGGAATGAACTGACTACGGTAAATACGACACAGAAATCGCCGCTGTCATTCACAGTGACACCAACTCTTCAGTGACGGCCATTCTGACTTAAATTAGAGAGGTAAGTGAGTCAGAAGCATTTATTTACATTTCCATGACGAAAATAACAGAGTAATTAAGCAAAATCAAATGTTTGGAAATCTTTTGATCCTAACTTCCTAGAAAAGTCTGTGGTACTATATACATCCTGTAGAAAATCACTGTAGTTCAAGGGTGTCTTATTTTAAAAACAAGGATTTTCTAAACTCATCTGTTACTTTACAAAACAGAACAAAGAAATTAACCAAGTGAAAATTCTCAGGAGGCAAGACACACCTCAAAAAAAGAAATATTCTGAGAAACTAGAAATAAACTGTTCTTACACTAGTGAGAGCCAGCACTAAAGACGAGGTTATTCAGTATTTTCCCTTTTCTAGATGACAAGGCGCAGACGCCAGGTTTAGAGGCTGAACCCAAAGGAAACTTTCTGTAACGGAGCATAAATTCAAGAGCAAAAGAACCAGGAAACGGCGCCTTAAGGCTCTCAGTCATGAGCCTCCACTGCTCTGCACCTTCTGAATGGACATTTAATGTCACATTGAAATACAGTTCCAGAATTTTCAAACTGATTTTATTCAAAAAACCAGTGTATTAATGTATGCCATCCAGTGTAGTTCGGGGGAAAAACCCTCAAATTTGAGCAGTGGCTGGGAGCAGAGAAGTCAGTCTCAACACTGCCAGGTTCTGCATCTGAACCTTTCAAGAAAAGATTTACGTTTTTGGAAATTCTCTCTCTTCAGACCAACGTACACCCATAGCAGCACAATATTGAGATTAATCGGATCAACAGAATGTGCTCCTCACTGGAAATGATGAAAAAGCCAAAGCCACGTAAGGCAGCAAAACCTGCTGTTGTGCTGGGGCCCAGGGGCAAGGCTGACCCCGGGGTGAAACACCGACACCCACGTCTTCATCCTCCTGGGTGCACGGCTGGTCCTCTTACAGCAGGTGCGGCCACGTGATCAGATGACCGAGCTGTCCGCATGGACAGAGGCGCGGGCTGCGTGGGCCTGGCCCCTGAAAACCCAACAGCTCACCAAACCCACAAGAGTGATGTGATTTAAAAGTAAAACTTAGCTCTAATTAAATACTGAATATTTAGTCAAGACGGCAATGACCACGATGATAAAACAAACGCTTATGAGCATTTCAACAACCTCACTGTCTCCATATATTGATGAGTATTGTCTAAAGAACCACTGAGTTGGAGAGGTAAGAAGCTTGCTTGGTGAATGACCCCAAATGGTCAGGCTGTAACGGACGGAGAGGCCCCACCGCAACAGTCACGCTCCCCGTTTTCTAAAAGGGAAACTAAAGGGTCTGTCTTAGGAATCCCAATGTAAATAATGATTAAGGACTAGGAAGTCGGAAACAAAGTGGTAGTTCTCAGACAGCTTACGTTGCAACTTTCTTATTCAGGGAAAAAAAAAAAAAAGGACCAGCTTCATTTCTCTCACCTTGAAAGCCCAAGTATCGCTTGAAATGAAGTGGCTTTTTGGAGAAAATGTAGGGCAGAAAGCGAGGAAGGAGTTTTAACAATCTTCCAAAAATATCTGTAAAAATTTAAGTTATCTTCTTACTGACCCCATCTTTCTATTTTAAGTAAACACTGAAGACGTGCTTTTCAGTGATGTGCTGTGTAGTGTTGAATTACGTGTGTCTGTGGCTCAGCACATTCAAGCCGTGCTTCTCGTGGGGAAAAGTAAACTGCTTTTTGTAATCACAGGGTATTACAACGGAATTTCCCTAAGAATGCAAATGAGCCGGGGAAACGGTACAAGCCCATCATTTCTGAGATCTCAGTGTCACTCCAGGGGAGAGTCACAGAGGGGGAGGGTGATGGGCCCAGAGCCCCGCGGGCACTCACCAGGCCCGGGCGCAGGCGCCCTGAGGAGGGCGGGTGTCCTCGGTAAAGCGTGTCTGAATAAAGGTATCTTACCTTTAAAACCCAACGAGTGGAACTAACGCTAGTGAGCAGTGGTGCTAACGTGAAGTCACCTCCGCGGTCACGCCCTTACGCAGGCTTGACCAGGGTACCTCCTCTCACCACATTCAAAATTTCTTCATAAATAGATAAGTCATTAATTTCAAATCACCACAGTCAAAACTACACACACACCCCTTCTGAATTTCCCAACATCTGGGCAATCCTCCAACTTAGTGAAGGACACTGTCCCCTTGGCTCCTTTTCCTCAGACAAAATGTTTTGCTCTAAAAGCAGCCAGACTCCTTCAGAGCCGTCCACCCTCCAATACAAGGTTCACTACCTTTTGGGGAAATAGAGAGCGGCAACCTCAGGTTCCAGGGCCTTCAGGTCATCCAGGTAAATGTCTTCAGGTCCCTGGTGCTGGCTTCTCTTGTGGACACCTGTTTTTACAAGAAAAACACAGCGGAGATGAGAACGTGGCTGTTCTCCATTTACAACTCTGCTAGAAAACAAAGGCTTGCAAATAATAAAACCGGCCGTGACTGGAATCGAGTTGTATTTTTAAAGCGTCAGCTAGCCCCTTCCCTCGGGTTGGTCCTCAGCCACCCACGTGAATGGAAGAGGACTTCGGGCGCACAACCCGGCAGCTGCGCAGTAAACACGTGCGAATCCCGCCTGCTCCCACTTGCTCTTCCGTGAGCAACGGGGAAGCATCACAAGGCCTGCAGCTTGTTTTCACGTGGCTTAAAATGACTGGAAAAAAAGCCAAACAGCTGTATCTGTGTGAGTGAAAACCAAATACATGTGAAATTTCATGATTAAAAGTTGGGGAGGAAAGAACGAGGCCAAATCAATGGTGGACACCAGCACTCAGTGTTCGTATCTCGTCAGTTCCCGGACTCCGTGCCGAGAACATTACTTCCCAGACCAAGACAAAACATTCGCCCTGAACACCGCGTTTCCCTCTTCACATTTCTCAGAGCAGAACACGGGGTCACGGGCTTCTGGTTTGCGAAGACGAGCTGAGCTGTGAAGGAGCAGGGACCGAGTTCAGCATCAGCCAGGTGGTCACAGCGGCCACAAATACCCTTGACAGTCAAACCCTTTTATTTTACACACACTGGCTCTGAAGTCAGTGTGTGACCTCCTAACCCATGGTGTTAGCATTTCTTTTTCAAGTGCAGTAAGTGTTTAGCTGTCTGTGACCAGGCATGCTTTCAGGGAAGCCTGTGCTAAGCCTGCGTCCTGGCTCTCGCTGTACTGAGGATCAAAGGACATTGTATTTTTAAACAGTGAGAACGTTCTGGTGTTCACAAGCTTCTTTTCAAAACCAAGAGCTACTGAGCCAAGAGCTGGACCCTACCTTCCGTCGGAGGGAAACAATCAACAAGAGAAGAGGACGCACACTAATGATTAGCGTGCATTTATGTCCCGTATTATTGTAACAAAAGTACTTGATTTGGCCTCAACTAACCAGACGTTTCAGGTGCAAGCATCTCGCTGTTAAACATAATCGCTTAGGATTCTACTTCACTTTATGGACATACCTAGTCATTAAAGGGGTGAATTTTACTCACTGGCTAATTTTAATGTGTTAATTTTTTCAGTAAATGCTTCTCAGGGGCCTGAGCAGCTGCGACAGGGAGAGGGGGGTCCAAGTCCGCTCTGGGGGAGTGGGACTAAGCGGCCCCCATCCCGCGCGGCAGGACCTGATCAGGGCACCAACAGAGGCAGCTCGGCTAGCGCGTGTGCCCTGAAACCCGGGAATAAATCACCACCAGGAGCGAGAGCAGCTGGGGCCACGTGAACCAGTGATTACCTCTCTTCCTGGACGGCGAGTCGACTTTGGCAACTGGCTTGGATTCTGAGGGCGCCTCCGTGAAGGCCGGGGCAGGCGGGTGGTCGGCCTCCTGCGGAGCTGGGCCCTCGGGCAGCTCCAGGGGCTCTTCCGAGGAGGCGGCTCCGCTCACCTGCTTCCCTGGGGCTCTGGGTTTGGGCTTCACGACGGTACAGAGCGCCTCCCCCACGGACGCATCCTTCTCAACTTCACTTTGCAAGTGGTCCTCGCTGGGGATGACCCGAAAATGGGTGTTTTCTGACGGAGTGATCGTTGCTGTCCTAGGCTGATGGTCAGCTCGCTCTCTCTTGCTGACCTGAAAGAGTTGACTTGTTTAAAAATGAAACTACTTTCAAAGGTGTCTGCTATAGCCCATTTCTTATGGCTGGATGCAGGCGCGTGTGTTAATTTCATTTGTAACTTAGCACGCATTCACTAAATACATCTCTTGGATGTGTGAAATAGGTCACAATTAGGGAGTGGGAAAAACTAACTGCGTTTTGTTCAATATCATGATATCTACAAGAGCGACATTTGTAACTGTTATACCACAGAGCTCAGCTCTAGAGGAGACAGGAAACACGACAACTCCGACACCTCGGGGGAGAAGACGAGAGTACTCTGTGAAAATGCAGCCCTGCCTGGACTGCATCAAGGCTCTGATGAGACAATGTAAAAGCGGGGAGTCAAATCTCAATGCAATCACATATATAAGCAAAATGTGTATTTTTAAAACCTGAAGAGCAGGTCTAAATACCTTTTTCTCTTATGAAATGCATCTTTCCAATTCTTTTTTCATTACGAGCCGGCAAAAAAGCTTCCATAATCAATTTCCTATTTAAAATTTCAGTGGAAATTTTAGTTTCCGTTAGGTATTTTAAAAATGATTAAAATGTCAAATTAACAATCAACATTATTTATACTAAGTGGAAATACACAAAATAATGCTGGAGCCCTTCCACCGTAAATGCAGTCATGATAACTTGGATGCACCCGTGTGACCACACGAGGGCACCACCAGCACGGACATTCACGGGAGCCTGCAGCCATGCCCTCGACCGGGCGGGCAGGCGGCCCTCCTACCTTGGTGGACTCCGGGAACCCGCCCCACGTCCACTCCATGTGGGACTCTGATCTGAGCAGGCTCTCGGCGGGTTTCACCTCCAGCTCCGAGTCGCTCTTAGGGCACGCCGGCGGGGAGTAGGGGCTGCAAACACAGGACAAAGAAAGGTGATGACTTTAAAGTCCAGAGCTTCAGTCTCGCTGAGCTTGACAGAAGAAAAGAAATGCACGTTTGAATATATCAACTTTATCCTGCGGGTGTAAATGCCATTTTCCCAGTTGAGTACTTCAATAAAAACAATGGACTTGCTGAGTCCTAAATAATACACATCCCGTTTGATTCTCACAAGAAATCAGCGAGAAAGGTCATCTGACAGGAGAGGAAACTTTCGCATGGAAAGATGGGTTAAATTAACATTAATACAGAGAGAAACTGGACCGGAACCCAAGTGAGAGTGCCTGTTTCTTCACAGGAGTAATCGCAGTTACGGTCGGTAGCTGACACTAAAAAGAACCGTGAGGAGTCAAATTCTATGCTGCTTACGTGGGTTTACGCTGGCCAACTCTGTGAGACCAGATCAAGTTTAGGAACAAAATAGTAACTGAGAGGAAAGGTTCATGTTCATGCTAAAAGCACACATTCAGCCCCTCTACTTGTGTGAGGGAAATGGAAGTATCACTGTGCACAGAAAAGTTATTTAATGTATCTTTCCTTTAAGAAGTTGAGAAATTTCAAGAATCCTTACCTGTCTAATGGGGACCAGTCTCCATCAGATAAGGGGTAGTGGTCCCCAGCATGGAACAGCAGAGGCTCCTTATATTCCTCCTCCTTTAAGGAAACATTGGAAGATCCTCTGTGGAAGGAAGAACACAGAGACAGGCAGAACGATGACATTTGCATCAGCTTGAAAACAGCCTCCAGCTCTGACATGCTGTCTGAAAGGCACAAATGAAGGAAGCCGAGTGATTTAATAACTCATTCTCCTAGAAGGGAAACATGAAGAGAGGGGCTCAGTGACGCCACCCTGTGCACACTGCCATCCCCCCTCACACACGGGATGGAGCGGAGGGACAGAAAAGGAGATGTGATTACAGATTCCTTTTTACACCCATTAGGGGTAACTGATTCAGAGGCTAGAAGAAGCTAAGACTTTACGTGTATTTAATTCAATCCTTACAAATCGGAGGTAGTGAAATCCTGTCTGAGGTATCAGGTAATCGAGGCTCCGGAGGAGTTTGGTAAACCACCCAAAGTCAAAGAGCTAGTAAGTAAGCTGGATGCAAAACAAGCTCCTGTATTTCTGCGTATGACAGAGAACAAGCAAGCAAACAGCTGGAGACAAAAGCTCTGGCTCAAAAATCAAAATACCCTAAATACTCTTAAAAACCTCAAGCTTCTGTTCCTGCTGGTTTGGCCCGTGTACTACCTGAGACTTTCTCTAACTCGGAGTCTGCACGCCATGGGCTGTGAGGACAGGAAAGTCTGACAAATGCACTCACACCCCAGGGAGCGGTGGCAGACGGAACTAAGGCTAACAAGGTTTTAATGAACTCATCCTTTGGTTTTCTTGAATTTGCAGAGTTAATATAACTAACTTGCCATATAACCCTGAAGACATCCCACAGAAGCAATGCGGGGCCCTGGTTTTTCATCTTTAGTTGGAAATTTGTCACTTGTCCTGTCTACTTCAGCGTCAATGTGAGATTTATGTGGTGAATCACATTGAAAGCTCTCAGAAGTATAAAGAAAAGTGAAAGAAAAACTCTGCAAAGCGTAAAACACCGTCCTATACAAATTTAAGAGCTTCTTGCAGAAAATTCAATGTTCCAGCAGGACAGATACTACATGTGAAATGAGAATATCTATCACGTAATTGCTAGACTACAAATAGGGCTGGGAACCATTTTATTTGTGATACTTCTTCCTTTAAATCCTAGTTTAACAGGCTCTGCTTTACCACTGCCTCTGACGCGTGACTGTCCTGAATGTACCCGCACTTTCTAATTAAGGTTGTCCTAACTCTTGCTTTCCTTCTCTCAGAAGATGAAACCTGCCAACACCTCTCTCAACGGGAAAAACACATATACTTGAAAAAGGCTGAAATCCATATAAAAATAGTCTATTTCTTACAAGAGGAAATTCAAATGATAAAAGTCAGAAAGGGAACTCAGATGCTATGATCAGTCCTTTTCTGCCCAGTCTGAAAGGACAGCACAGCTTCACCCATCACTGCTCATACATTAGAAAGCAGTTTGAAAAGAACAATGTAAATGCCACAGAAAGTTTTTATTAAAAATATTTTAATTTTGGAACATATTTCACTGAAGTGTAAAAAGGTTAAGCCAAGAAGAGTACAGCAAACTGGATGTAATAAAACATTGGAGAAGAGGGCGCTCAGGCACCACGAGGAATTCTCAAGCCCAGGGAGGGACGACACAGTCTTTTCTGGGGGGATCCCGGCAAAGGCAGAGCCCAGCAGTTGGGACCCCGCAGAACGATGGAGAAGGTCGCCAGTGTCGAGGTGCCTTCAGGACTGTGATCACTGCCCGAGACGGGCCCTGTGCACGTGCCCGAGGGCAGGGAGCCAGTGAGGCCGCCCGATCCCGACAGGGCGACTTATGACACAGCACGGGACCGAGGGGGTGAGACGCGGCGTGAACACTGACTCCTTAAGCTGAAACGCAGGACAAACACCCACGTCGGCGCCGAACACTGAGGACGAGCAGGAGGGCAGCCGCCCCAGTGCAGGCCAGGGCATGGGGGGCACGGGGGTCCAGCTGTGAAGTTCATGACAAGTGTGCAGAAGCACCTGGGTCTCCACAGAGGCACCGCGACTCACGGCTTCAAAGTCAGCCTGACTGTGTAGAACAATTATTTTTTGCATTCAAAAGCCAACAGAGGTTACGTGATGTCAAAATTCATTGAACTGCATACCTAAGACTTAAGTGTATCATTCTTTGTAAACTATACCTCACTTTTTAAAAGGAGGGACAAAAATCAGCAGAGAGTTACAGTAAGTAGCCTGCATCACTCACGTGGGTAAGTCAGAGGAACAGCATCATATGTAGAGACAGAGGGGCTGCTGAGGACCACAAGTGAGGTCCAGGCCCCGCCGGGATCAGCCGCTCACTCTCAGTGTGACTATGACCTAAGCTCGCTCTGGATGCAGGAAGTTTCCCATAGATGCTACCTCGTGACAGGACGGGAGGGAGCCGGGCAACATTGCCCTGTCCCTGTTGTCGGGATGAAGGGAGGGAGGGCCGGGAGCTGGCAGACTGACACGGACGTTCTCCGGAAGCCACTTACGGGTCAGGATTTCAGGCACCCTGCCCTTAGCTCCCAGGTGTACCTCTGTCAGTCAGTCTGCTTCGGTGGATGAAAACTAGAGATTCTTTTCGATGGTGTGGTCGTAATCCTCCCGTTTCTCTACCGCTGCGTGTTCTAAGTATTCCCGGCGTGTCTGCGCACCTGCTCTCAGGACTGTGCTACAGTGTCGTCCAGCGGGAGAAGGCTCTTCCCTCCCAGAGGCTACGCACGCCCAGGTGAAGTGCAGCCGTCCATGCCCTGGAACGACGACCAAGGCTTCCGGGCTACACCCGAGCTCCCAGTGCGTCCTTAGGAAGGGGGGAGGCTCACCAGGCGCTGTCTGCACGGAGCTCTGGGAGGATGAAAGCTCTCCTTTCCACTCGTAAGTTTCTTCTGGCTCCTCACCCACCTGCCTTAAAGAATGACGTCATCTTTCTTCTGCCGCCTTCAAAGGGCCTCAGTTCGCCCTAATTCTATTATCAATAAAATTCTTGAAAAGTAAAGAGTTTAAATAGAATGCTATTTATCAATCAAAATAAAATAAAACCTATTTTAGGTATCTTCTCTGTAAACAAAATTTCTTTCCTGTTAGGGGCTATGGAGCAGCTGTTTGGAAGCCAGAACTGCCCCAATCCACGTGATCTGCAGATCCCACAACGGAGAAAGCACTTGACTTCCTAGTCTTCTCTCGGACTCTTTAATGTGCTGTTTAACATGCTCTTAACGCTTCTGACCGTAAATATCTTCTTCCCATTTTAGAGCCCAGATGCTGAGCTGGGAAGGGCCTGGCAAACCACGGAGTACAATTCTCTTACTTCTCAGATGAGGGGATGAAGGCCCAGAGGGGCCCCGAGGCTGCCATCCGCGACGAGATGTGTGGCGGCCTGTCTCCTCCTCTCAGCTCAGCAACACCTCAACCCTCGCCACTGTCACGTTTCATCTCTGTTTAAGTCAGTTTCTGCTGGCTGTACAATGCAGCAGCTCCTAGTCTAAGGAGATCTCAGGGAAGAGCTCCTTCAGGTGGCACCTATGAGTCACTGGTAACCTCAGAAAAGGCAAACCACCAAGCTCCTGAAAACTGCTGGGACCTAGTTCCTGTGCCTTCTGACAGGCCTGTCCCCAGGCAGCAGGCTTGGGCTCAGAGAGACGCTGGCAGGCATCTGTCCCTGCGCCCAGATCAGCAAGCAGGACGCCCCCAGACTGGGTTGCATTGGCTTCTGCACAGTCTGGAAAGGAAGGCGCGCGCTAGTACCTCTCAGATGGACCCACTCACAATTCCTCCCGAACGGTGACCCCGTGACTGCAGCAGGTGATGCTGCACATTTTAGACACGGTGTCACTTCACAGACCGAAGCTGCAGGTGTTTCAGGGGTTCTAAGCGCTGCTCTACCGTGCTGCGACACAGCTCACACACGTCAGCAACACCCCGGAGGCAGAAGTGTTCCCTCAGCGCCTTTCCTGGTGGATCTCGAAAGAGTTCCAGTTAGCAGAAATATTTCCAGGAGTTCAGGCACTTAAGGGAGTGTCACGGTGCTAATCCAAATGAAATTTACATGTGTCTATATTTCGAGATTTTCTCAAAAAACCACGTTTCCTGCCCACCTGCACATTATGAATAAGCCAAAACTTTTAAAGGAACTGTTTACACTCTTCTCAACTGCGTGGAAATCAAGCAATGGAAGATTGGACAGGGTCTCCTGGTTTGTGCTCCCAGGGAGGGAAAGAGAGGTACCCCGTGAAAGACTGAAAGTAGGAACAAAAGGGAAGAGTCTCTTTTTAAGAGATTTGTGGTACTTTTTATCAGTTAAAATTCTCTGGGAATCAATGATATCAAAGTAGAGTTTTGAACATTTATAATTAAGCTCTTCCCAGCCAGTATTTTGATACTGACAAACATTACCCAAATTTGCTATTCAGAATTGTCAAGTTTTATAGGTATGGTCTACACTGATCTGTCGAATCTTAAGTACGTTCTCACTATGGCCTTCTGTCTTCTGTTGTTTAGCTCTAACTGGGGGATTCTGCCTTCTGTCGGAACTGAAATCCTTCACGGTCGGGGAGGTGAGAGAGAACCACAAACACAACAGCTAAGTAAGAAACAATTCCACATGTTAAACATTATTATTAAACGCAAGAATTTGTTAAGGGGTATACAATCCAGATTTTAAAATTTTAGAAAACAAGTTAACAGTTTTGCAAAAAAAAAAAAAGCAGGGGATTATTATATTATGTTATTTACTAGCAGAATGTAACTATTACATAATAACAACACATTAATTACAGTTTTCCCCTGACTTGACTACTTTAAACAAAAGCTTTGTAAATAAAAACACATGCTAGACATCAAGGTAGAGTTTACACTTGGTGTATATTAGGTGTCCGTAACTGGACAAAGAATTACACCCTCTTTCCCCACGACGAGGGGCGTTACCAGGAGCAGCTTCCCAGGAGGTGGGCCCGAGCCCTTCCCAGCTGTCAGGGGGAAGGCACACAGGCGGCCAGTTTCTGCCTCACAAAGCCGTCCTCCCCACACCCCAATTCAATAACGGGTTTGGAAATTCAAGGTCAGCTGTGGGCAGCAGCTTCTTGTCCAACGGTCACCACGGAAAAGAGCCACCCCACTGACACACCGCGGTCTGGCCAGGGCCACCACTGAACAGGGGGAAGTCAGTCATCTAAAAACTCAGTCTTGTATGAAAAAAATATACATCCTACCCCCGACTGCTGCCTTGTAAATCCCAGACGCTGACTTGAAGACTGGCATCTATTTTGAGATCTACTGAGCTGGTAAATAAGTCGTGATAAAAGATTTCTCACTTTTAAAAACAAAGCCCTTTCTCCTCAACTTGCTGGACAAGCTCAAAACAACAACCCTGAACTTGGGAACAGATGAGACACCAGACCACCAGGGAAGGAAACACACTCGCTGTCACAACTGCCCAACCAGGGGCGAGTCACTGGTTCAGATCTGTGTGTGAAGCATGGTTTACGGAACCTTACTGGATGAAAAGAGACACACGGCCAGTCTGCTTCAAACGGTATTTTAGCACCACAGCAAAATGCCTGATGGCCAGCTGTGCAGAGCTGCAGAGAGGGGGAAAGAAAACGCCTCTCCTGCTTGGCCCCACAGCAGGCTGTCGAGGGGAAACAAGCCCAAACCGCAGGCTGCAGGGCCCAGAGGAGAAACACCAGCCTCTCGCCGGACCGAGTTCTGCGCGTGGCACCTGCACGGGAGCCCCCGCCCCCGCCCGGGCCCCTACCTTGCCAACTGGGCCCCCTTGTCGTCGTCAGAGCTCAGGTCCACACCCACGGTGTCCTCTGCAGCGGGGGACACGGCCTGGTCTTCCTTCTTGCTGTCCTGTTTGCATTTCTTCCTCCTCCGTTTTTTCTTTTTCACAGAACTCGAGGTGAAAACGGCCTCTGTTTCCAGGATGTGTGAGATGTCTGCACTCTGTCCACCTGGTTTCACCAAAGGGGAGTCAATATCCGTGAAGAACTGATCATCGGTGGGAATCGGCGAGGTGGCGAGGTAAGCAGGAAGCTTCTCCTTCAAGAGAACATGGGGAAAGAAAAGCCGCCTGTGACACAGCGCACGCTGATTCCAAACGCGTTCGTGGAGCATCTAAATTCTCACAGCGGCAGAAAGAACACCTCCCTCGCTCTAAAGGTAAGAAAGTCATACTGAACTCAGACCCTGCCCACCCTGCCCTGGACAGGTCTTACCCCGCTGCACACAGCTGAGCCTTCGTGCGTTTCAGCCCGAGTTGCTGAACACAGCGGGGGAGCCGAGGTGCCGAGTCAGCGTGGAGCACTGGCCGTGGGGCGCGGGGAGACCCCGGGGGACGCAGGGCATGGGGAGATGTGGATCATGGGGGAACGCAGGGCGCGGGACAGCTCCAATGGAAGCAGAGCCCATCCCGCTGCTGCGGGAGTTGTGGGGGAGATGGCGGGGGGCACCCTGAACGGCTACTGGCATGGGAATGGTTAAAGGACTAGCGCTGGGGACACCTGTCCTGTGGACTCTCATACTGTGCAGCCATTGAAAGGACAAAGCTCCATCTACAACTACGGACTTGGAAGGTGCTGATGACATACAGTCAAAGGAGAACAGAGAGAAACTAAAAAGTAAGAACATGGAAGCCAGATGGGTTTTGGAAACGTTTACCCCCCCTTTAAACTGTGAACTTCTGGAGGGTGGGGCCGTGCGTTACTCATACAACTAATTCAGATGTTGTTGGATAAATTTTTTTTTGTTAAGTTTAAAGAGAAGTACTTTATGCTAAAGAAAATCTGGCCAATTTGGTCATACATGGAACAGGAAAAAAGGCTGGAAAGTGGACACTCCCCAAGTCAACCTTGCTGAGCATAGCTTTCAATGGGACCATCAGGACTGACCAGGAGAGGCAGGTGGCGGACCCCCAGTAACCCCGTCGGCTCACTCACTGCAGCTGCTGATCTATACAGAGCGCGAGCAGTGTTACAGTTACATCAGAAATGTTTCGTTCTGCTGATAACTCATTTATTGCTTCATTCTGCCTTTGGCCTCTGTCTCTAACCAGGAAAACTTTTCTTTAGGCCAAGTAAATGCAAATACAGTCATATAAAAACAAGTACTTAAGATGCCAGGAGGAACACTGGTCTGGTGAGGTTTCACTGTGGCTTTACACACCAGCCCTGACGATGCTGGCTTCTAGTCTAAACTAAAAAAACAGTAAACAATCTCATTCTGCTGTTGTTTACTTTTTCTTTGTGAATTTATGACATCAAATTGGCAGTTCATTTTCAAAACTCCCCAAAATGTAGCTCCAAATCCTTAACAACCTGAATTTGACCACTTCTGCTGAGATTTTATTTTTATGATGAAAGATGTAACTGTGCCTTCTAAGAAGTCTTAGAAAGATCCACCTTGAGTCAGTCAAGGGCAGTCCACCCACCACTCAAACCAGAGGACACGCGGGGGGGAGGGGCAGGCTGCGCTCTCTTGCTGAAAGACGCCAAACATGCAATACTCATTTATAAAGGTCAGAGGGCAACTGATTTAAATACCCTGAGTACTAAACTAACACCTGACTATTCAGGGTGCGGGATGTAATGTCCCCAACAAAAACGTCAAACATGTTTCCCAAGTTCAAAGGCCACACATGCACGCACAGGGACATGGCCTCAGAGACGCCTGGATCACTCAGGTGGAAGGACTGTCCTCGGGCCCGGGTGGTCACTGGAGGCGGAGAAAAACTGTGCCGCCCTCACTAGAAGGGCCAGTGCGAAGGCCTCCTGCCCACCCCGCGCCCTGGGCTCTGGCGGGGAAGCGCTCACTCCTCCTGCTTCTCTGACGGATTAGCTGTCCACTGAAGAGTGAAGCCCACCTCACCAGCGACGGGCATCCACACAGCCAGCCATGGAAACGGAACCTTTCTGCTTTGGGAGCTGAAGGCCAGCTGAACACGACGTGTGACGTGGATGTGACCCGCCAGGACTTACATACTCCTCCTCGGTCTCCTCCACGAAGAAGGCCTCCCCATTGTCGCCCAGCTTCATGTGCAGGTCCACCGCGTCACCATTGATCTCTATGTCGATCTAAGAGGAGAAACGCGGTGTGATTTAGCATCAGGAGTCTCTCCTTCAAGCTGAACTAAGCCAAGGTTCTGCTCTCAAGCCCAGCTTAGCACCGAGGCTCCTAGAGGGTCAGCCCCAGAGAGACCCCTCCCCTCCTGCCCACCTCCCACCCCTGCCCCCGGCGGACCTGGCAGGGAGGGAACACGTAACCAGGGACTGAAAAAAATGCTTTATCATCTATTTACATAACAAAAATTTTAAAAAACATTTAATTTCCCAAATGCCATAAAATAGGGAAATATTGTCAACACAGGCATGCACACTTGCACAGGTTACAGCCCAGCTGGCCTCACGCTCCAATCAACACAAGTTTCGGTTACCACCATGTGTTAACTGAGGAGCTGCACAAAGTACACTTCACTGCCAGTTCTCGGTCCACAGATCACTACAGTCGTCCTTCGGACACTGAAATCCACGGAAGGTGTTCAAGTCCCTTATATGGAAAAGGACACATTTGCATATAACTTACACACATCCTCCCGTGTACTTTAAATCATCTCCAGATTACTTGTAACACCTGATACAATGTAACTCCTACATAAGTGCACTGTGAATGCTATGTAAATAGTTGCCAACCTGGAGTGAATTCAAGTGTTGCTTTTTGGAACTTTCTAGAAAATTTTTTCCCAAATGTTTTTGATCTGAGGTTGGTTGAGTGCTTGGATGCGCAGCCCGTGGACAGAGTGCCACGTGTACGTAAATAACCAAGGCACCAGACTGGGGACCAGTCCTAGCACACCTGTCTCTCAGCTCCAGAACAGACGCAAAGCGCATGGGATAAATCAGGGATAAACCCAGGTGACACTTTATAAAACGGGCCATTGAAAGAGGAAACCGACCACGATCAAAGTGCGGTTAAGACACACAGTACTAGCGCTGGAAGTAAAATTCAATCTGAACATCAGCAGAGGAAACAGCTGACCGTGGGAATGACACTGAGGATGTGCTGTCAGGGAACCTGAGGGCACGCCCCACACCGTGTTACTGTCACCAGAATGAGAAAACATCAGACCAACTCAAGCTGAGGGACAATCTACACTGTAACTGTTCCATACTCTGCAGAGGTCAAGGTCATAGGGAAAGATAGAACTGTTTGACAAGACAGGACGAGAGCAATGCAGGGTCCTGCAACAGAAAGAAGGCAGTAGTGGAAAAACCGGTGAAATCGTAATAAGGTCGTTAGCTAATAGTTTATAACGATGTTAATTTCCTGGTTCTGATGATTGTGCTATGGTTACGTGAAATGTTACCACTGGGGAAAGAGGCTGCATGAAGATATACGGAAACTGATGAAACTGTATTTGCAGCTTGGCTGTAAATCTAAAATTAGTATGTTAAAAAAATATGTCAACATAAAAAATATGTCAACATCATAAAAAGACTGAGGAACTATCACAGATTGGAGGAGACTAAGGAGACAGGACAACTCAATGTTCTGTGTCTTGACTGTGGTGATGGTCTCATGGGGGCATACGTATGCTTAAACTTAGCAAATTATATCTTTTGAATATGTGCAGTTTATTGCATATTAATTATAAAACAATAAAGCTGTTAAAAAAGAAAGGATAACGCTTTAAAAGAAAATGAGACTAACAGGCCACTAAGAACTGAATATGAAACAAGTTAAAAATCCTGTATTAAAAAATCATGTAATTTCAGAAATGTTAATAAAACAATTATTTTATACAAAAACTCATTTTTCTTTTACTTTTTAAAAGAAAAGGCTGCATAAAATGGTTTCCGTAAGACAAACGTTAATCCTAACTCATTTTCTTAGCCTGCTTATATTACTGTGAATATTTATTGCTAAAAAAAGCTGGGCATTGGGGGTGAGGAGTCATAGCTCAGTGGCAGAGTGCGTGCTTGGCATGCACAGGGTCCTGGGTTCAATCCTCAGTGCCTCCATTAAAGGCGAGGGGGAAAAAACTGGTGGGACATGAACTCTGAACTCCTCTAAGACTAAGTACTGTGACAAATTCCCGGTGTGGAGAAAAACATACTTTCAGGTAAGTTTTTAAAATTTTTCCAAAATAAACTAGTTGAAGTCACATAACCATCTAGAGTCGTCTATGATTTTCTAAAGCGGCTGTAACAGCTTCTTCCACAGTCACAGGAAGAATGTTTTTTAACTGAAAGGTATGTGCAAATGGAAAAAGTAAAGAAAAATAACCTTTTTTCTAGACTGTAAGCAAGGGGATAGGGAAAAACTACATTTACACCATAATACCAAACCTTAGGTTTCTCAGGATGACTTAAATAAATTTGTTCAACTAGAAGTTAGACATCTAAAATAATTAAAATAACCATTTGTCGATTTGTTGTTATATAAAATTTTACTCATATAAAATTTTTAAATTAAACCATACAAATGAAGTATTTAGAGTTATTTTATCTTTTAAATTCAAACTAATACCATCCTTCAAAATTTTCACCTTTGGAGGTTATCCATTTATCCAACATAGCTGGGAAAACGGAATGACACTTCTCTAGGATACGAACTCAAAGACTGTTTTAAAACCATTTTAGAAAAGTTATTCCTTTGCCTTATGTTCATAGCCTTTATTTTTAGGGTCAAATATGACATTTCTTACTATGACTCCTTTCTTCAGTCTCTTGAGTTGACTGTAAATGGAGTTTGGTTCTTTCCAAAAATTAAATCTAACATCCAATTGTGCCAATATTGAGAATATTTAAAAGAATAAGCCATGAGCTCTTTAGGCCACAAAGGAAAAACACTAAAAATCTTTTGGGAGATGGCACCAAGTTGGAATAGGTACTTCCCCGAGTGACTGCTCCAAAGGAGACACTCATATTGATGTACTGCTTTCTAGTAACCTGGTTTCCAAACAAGACTCGTTTCTTATAGCCCTGGCGTCCCACACTGTGCCTTAATCTTGCTCAGCACATACGACTGAGATGTTGATACAGAACTGACTGACTTTTGAGAAATACTTAGCAGACACTTGTGTTGGCGTGCCAACATTCTTTGGGAAAGACTATCTCTGGTGTCCTGCAGGGAGCTAGCCTCCTCTATTTCATACCGTCCATTCCAGGTGTGGCTTCAGAGTGGCGGTGGGGCTGCTGTCTGAGCCAGGTCAATGGATATATTCCACTCCCAGCTGCAATGACTAGTCCCAGAGACATATGTGACCCGTCTGACAGGGAGACCAACACTGATATTTCTGAAGGAAGGAGAAGTTACTGGAAGTAACCCTGAAGGTACTGGCAGCCACCTTGCATTAGAGAGACAGACACCAAAGGAGGCAGAGTTGAGAGGTGGGGACAGAGTTCTGATTACACCTTCAGAGACTCTAAATGAAGCCCTGATTAAGTCGAACACCCCTGGGCTTCAGTTACACACGCCGATTAAATTTCCTTTTTGACTAAGCTATTGTGAGGTGGATTTCTGCCATCCACAATGGTATCCTGCCTAACACACTGGGTCATTGAACTCTGATAAATAATTAAGCCATCAGTTTTGCATTAAATCAACAAAATCAACATTTTAAAATATCAAGTACAGGTTTATCTTTTGAAATTAGATTCCTGAGTTAGGAAATACACAAAGAGTACTGCATTCTATCAAACAAGAACACAGCACTGGCAGTGGGAAAATCAGTAACCTGCACCTACAACCAGAGGCTGTAAGGTGGTTATGATTTCAAGTCCACTTCATAGGTGTCCACATATTTGAAAACTGAGTTCTTAATTGAAAATCAATGAACAGCTTCCTCTAACCCAAAATGACCTTAAGTAACTCAGATAGTAATCCAAATTGCCAGAGTATCTCTGGGCAGACATGATTTTGGTTTTAGTGTCATAGAAAAGCTATGGTTTGTTCAAATAGCCAAATTCCCACCCAAACATATCCTCTGGGTGTCTGGGACACCAAGGGAAAGAACAGGAAAGAAGAACTTCCATCTTTTTCTGGGTCTCATGGATAGACTTCTACTGAAAGTTAAGGGTTTGACAAGATATTTAACATAACGATTTGTGTAGCCTCATACAGAAATTGTATTACTTTCTTAATTAGAGGCAAACAGCACGCAGAGACCGCATCTGCCTGGTTACCACTTACAGATTCACAAATGCTTATATATACCAGCCTGCAGGCTCCTGTTTGAAAGCCAGAAGTCTTATTCAATCTGCTGATCAAAAACCCAGGTCACAGTGGGGAGAGGGGAAAAAAAGGCCTTATACACCATTTTACAGATAGATCCTTGCATAACTAATGGGAAATTTCAGTGCATGAACAGTTTGTTGCCAATTCCTCCAAAGCAGCTTCAGCCTGAAAGTACCGTAGGTTACTGTTACTGGAAGAAAGAAAGAATTCCAGAGAAGCTACGCTGCAGCTGAACACTGTTTCACAATGAAAAGTTCCTAAGTCACTCAGCACATCACAACTGCTTCTGGTTTCTAAAGGGTGACTCACCAGAGGCCGGACCACACAAGCCCTGCCACCCTGAAACGTGGCTCTCTAATCACTTTCAAACTAAAATAGAGATAAATTCCTATTTTGAAGAGTAAGATCAGCTATGTAAAAGAGCCAAAATCTGAAAACAGACGTTTTCCACTTATGATGGTGGTCCTCTAAGACGTACTTCTGGGCCACAAAACGGTGTGGGTCTTTCAGTGGGCTTTAAAACCCTGACAGAGTCTCCCTTTACTGTTTCGTAGACACTGTGGGACTATAGAGAGGAAAACACTACTAGGAACCTGCAGAGCCTTATTGTCAGCTCAGTTTTCTAACACGACTGCCATCAGATATACTAACAAACCTTCCAGTTGCTTGCAACCTGAAGGAAAGAGGATGGAGGAAAAGGAAAAACCAACACAAATGCCTTCTTTCTGAGCGAGTCTTCACTAAAATAAATAAAAGCCTGGGGATTTGCATTTCAGTCTGATCTGGGGACAAGTCCTGGTATTTACAATAAAATTTAGATTACAAATCAGGTTTTACAGCAAAACAAATGCACAAATCTGGCATTAATTAGTTTTGTTTAGACAAATGGGATTCTTGAGCATGTCAGTCTTTTCCATTCACAACTGGTCTGAAGGCATCACACTAAGTATTATAAAGTGCTGCCTAAGGTGAAGGAACTTCTGCTAAATACATCTGATTTCCCCCTTTATAACTCTACTTTCTGTTTGACTCATCTGAGTTGCAACATATAGGATTATTTTATACATAAATGATTTTCACCTTTTCCCCCCGAGGCCTCCTGCAGCAGGGTTCTCTGAACTGAGAAGCAAATTCACAACAACATTAAAGGCTGACTTCTCATACCATTGTCTTCAACATCATATAGATTTAAAAAAAACAAACAAAAACTAAAACAGAAACACAGAGGCCTGGAGGGCCCGCAGGAATGACCTGCTCTGCCCCACCCAGCCCCTGCCTCCAGGAGCAAAGGCCGTGCGCTCACTCACCACCTTCTCCTTGGACCTCAGGACGCCCAGCTTCCCGAAGCGCACGTGGAAGGGCGAGCACTGGAAGGAGCCGTCCTGCTGCCGCACCACGACCACGTCGATGCAGCCGGACAGCGTGGCCTGGTTGATGCCCTTGTAGAGCTCCTTCACGGTGACGATCACCTGCCCCGCCAGCTGTCCCACGTAATTCATGGTCTGCGACTACAGAACACAAGAAAAGAGCTCGACGTTAGCACTGAGTTGTGGGTCTGATGACAACGACAAAGAAAAAACCTGTAGTGACTAAAACGGCCCCGCTCACTTGCGCCCCAGATGGCACATCACACCGACCGCGCCCACGCCGGCCCCTCCGGCCAGCCTCGTGCTCACACGGTCTCTGCACGTTCCACGCACCGACAGCCCCAGACTGTGTGACTTCGTGTCGGAGGCGTCCCAGTCGGGCGGGCACAAGTTCACTTTCCTTTTCCATTGTCACGGACCGAGCCAGCTGCCAGTGGGCGTTTCCCCCAAGTTCGGAACCCACCGAGGACCCAGACCACCACTGCTGCCCGCCCAGGACAGCTGCGGGTGGGAAACTGCGTGCACTCTGCCTGAGAAGCCAAGCAGAAAAGTGGCTGAAGATCACCCCAGGAGGAACCTGAAATCTCGCCTTTCCTGCCGGAAGACGAGGGAGAGATGGGCTTTCTTCAGAACGGACAACACGGTTCAGAGAGGCCAGATTAAATAAACACTCCGATGAGCCAGGCCAGGTCTAAGCTACTTACAATATTACTTTTAGGGAAAATCCCTTCGATGCTTCAGCACAACTCACAGAACACATATTCCTGTTGCACAAAGTTCAAAGCACAGGAAAGGGTTTTAATCTTGTTCCTTAACCACAATTCACTACTCAAGTCAGGATCACCAGGCTGTAAAGGATCCCCCAGAAAGGGTCAAAGAAGGTGGTGAGGGCCCCCGCCCGCTTCACATGACCCCAGTATGGGGGCACAACACGCGGCAGACTCTGAGGGCCAGTGGAGATGTCTCCGCGCCCCCACCTCTTCCATCAGTCCGAAAAAAACCAGCCGCCTTCACTCCTAATTTCGAATTTCATTTCCAGGTATTGATACCACATTTCATTCACTAGACACTGGTGCCCCAGCAGTACATCAAGGCACAACTGAGGACAGCTCCTCCTCCTGGGGACAGGACGGACGCAGCCCAAACAAGACGCCCTCCATGGCTCTGGCTCAGAGACCTGACGGACGCCCGCGCAGGTCATTCACCGTGAGCACGGATGTCTCTCTAACCCAGCTCAAAAGCTCTCCTGAGCTCAAAGTCACACGTTCAGAAAAGTTCCCAGAGAGCACATCCTAACTCGTCAGTCAAGTCCAAAGCCAAACCGAAGAAAGAATGCCATCCCCAGGAAACTCCGGGCCTGCCAGCCCGGCTGCCTGCGGAGCAGCTCACCAGCACCCCCCAGGCCAGCACCCCGACTCCCCTCGCTTGGTTCTGCTCCTGCACGCGGGTGAATATGCAGTCCGGGCCATCAGTTCTACACCAGGGAGCACAGCCACAGCACCTTCACCCTGGATCGTGTTTTGACTATTTTAAAGTTAATGCTACCAAGGCCCCAAACTGCACCTCCAGAAGGAGCTGGCTCTGCGGACGTGAACCAGCCACAAACCTTACTACCACGCAACAGGACCAGAGGCATCCTCCACAAGGTCAGCTCTGGCACAGCTGCACGTTGGCACGATCTCAGTTTTAGAATTATTGATTTGAACTCGACAGTGAGACCAAGTTAAGCTCACATGAAGTGCTTGACGACCATGTCTTGAATGAATAAAGGAATGACCAAACGAACCGTCAATGAAAGGGTCGAAAAAAATAAGAAACACATGTGAGGTGGAAACAGTGTTTCATTAGGATATTCATATTACAGCTCATATTTTTAAAAATTCATCTTATTAATTTTAGCCATGACAACAGGTGTGCAGTGGTCCCGGTTCTAATTTGCATTTCCCCAGAGGTTAGCGATGCCCATCATCTTTTCAGGTGCTCGTGTGCCATCTGAACAGCTCACTAAATTCTGTCTCATACAAATGCATTACAACGCATTTAGAGGAAAAGGGAATAAACATCTTTCTGTTCCTCACTTTTGGGGTCACGGTGTACAATTTTTTAATATGTTAAGAATGCCTCCAAAAACAGAAGTGAAATTCAATTTTGTCTTGAGTAGTTCATCTTTTCACCCGCTTACTGGTTTTCAGCCGCCTGGAACAGTCCAACGGGATGTTCATAGTTCGCAAGCAATACACGTTCACAACACGCTCTCTGCCATCTTGTCACGCACGTTAACCAAACAGCACCCTCGTCATCAATCTCTGTATTATGTTGGACGATGGCAGCAATTTTAAAATGAGTTTTGTTACAAATCTTAAAAAATTCATAATAAATTATATAGGTCTTTTCTTAAAAGCAGCTGAAAAATGGTTACTTGAAGCATCTACATTCAGCCATAAACAGTCTTATAAACTAAATTTGTAATAAGCTTATTCAACTGGAGCACAGAATCCATAATTAAGTGTAACTACATCTATGTGAGATGATTTTAATTACCATGGTTAAAAGATGTGCTGTCATACAAGAAAGTCTATTGTCTAAGTGCCAGTTGCTAAATGTAGAAAAACACAGGCTGTCAAATGGTTGGTCTTCTCTCGGCAGACATAACAGCCCCCTCGTGTCACGAAGGTGGGGAAAACCAAGTAAAGGGAGGCGAGGGGCACCCCAAGCAGGCGGGGGGAAGAGCTGGGCTAAACAGCTTCTTCTTTAAGCCAAACCTCACACCACAGAACTCTATTCCCACACACCCAGCCCCGCGTGAGCCGTAATAAAGCCTGATGAGAACAAACTCAGGCCCCTGCCCCCAGCCTGCCCTGGTCCACGCCCGGGGAAGCGGGACTCCAAACGGGGCAGGACAGACGGATGGTTAAGTAACCCAGTCACATGTGGGGGTAAAGCCCCTGAAGACACCGGCTTTTGAAATAAAGATTTAAAATTGTAGCAAAATAATACACATTATAAACTATTCATATATTCATATTCATCAAATTTCATGAGTGAATGATGAGTAAAAAAGAGGGGAGGGGAAGTGAATTCAAGAACAGATAGTGATGGAGAAGCCACAAGAAAATCCAGACAAAAAGCAAAGACGGCGACTATGGCAAAGCCGTGCACACAGAGAGGCTGCGGGGACGGGAAGGATGCCCCAGAGTGGCGCCCCCGTCTCCAGGCTCATGGGCACGAGGGGAAACATCACGATGCATTTACTGATTCTTAGAGCCGGAAATTTTATCCAGTCCAGTCTTTCAGCAAATACCAGGAACACTTGCAGCATTTCTCTGCTGAAGTACAGCCAACACTCATCAAAGAGCAGCAACTACGTCTTCGAGAGCTTGCTCTGCGCCAGATCCTCGAGCTTACGTGTCATCATCTCAGAACCACTTTATAGGAAATTGCAGGTACATTTTTAAAGATAATGAAACTGAGGCTCAGGAAGGTTAAGTACTGTTATGGACTGAGCGTGCACTGCCCCCCAGATCCCTGTGTGGAAGCCCTAACCCCCAGGGTGACGGTACCTGGAGGAGGGACCTTCGGGAGGTGGTTAGGTTTAGATGAGGTCATGGGGGGGGGGCCCACGACGGGACTGAGGTTCTTCATAAGGGAGGAAGAGACCAGAGCACGGCCCCCACGCGAGGACACGAGGAGGTGGCTGTCGGCCGGCAGGAAGAGGGCCCTGGGAGGAGCTGAGCCTGCCGGCACCTCGACCCTGGGCTTCCCAGCCTCCAGAACTGTGGGAAGGAAATGTCCGTTGTTTAACCACCTCCCGTCTGTGGCACCGTGTTCCAGCAGCCGGAGCTGACAAGACAAGCTTCCTATACACCACGTGCTCCCCCGCTTGCCAGTTCTGGGATCCGCCCGGCCGACAGGGACCCAACTCCTTCCACCAAGAAGCGCCACACAGCACCCGACAGTCCTGGTTGTTATGTCCACCAGAAGTCACCCTGAACACGTGCCACCCTCTTCTAAAGGACACAAGAGCTCACTGCACAACTGCAACCAGGTCTCATCTATTCTCAGCTAAGCATTCTTGTTCCTTAAAATAGCTGAAATGACTGGGTTTACTTCTACTTTTACAACAAACTAGACAACTGACTTTCTTCAAGTGGAAGATCCCAAACTAGACACAACGGTCCAGACCGGCCTGACTGACACACAGCGCACACCACACACAGTGTGTGTCACAGGCACACGGGCTGGCCTCAGTGTTGGGCCCTCCCAAGACAGGCTCACTGAACATAAATGCAAAGAATGAGCAGACAGCAATCAAATGAAAACCTTAACAGAGGCTAACTGGCCCTTCACACATAAAATGCAACAGACCAAGTAGTCCTTCATGCGTGAGACTCGGTGGTGTTCACTATCAGGCTTTTCTCATCAAACATTTAAAGTAAACACACACCAGTATCTGGAGTAAATGGGTAGCTTTCAAGATTCAATTATTTACCAAAAGTTTAAAGATTTACCTAGCAGCTTTTCCTGAGCATCAGAGAAACTGAAGAAAACCATCGTGACATGCAGTAGAGATTTATAAAGGGAATGCGCCAGTAAGGGGGTTGAAACACAAATCTCCCTCCAGTAAAACTGCTCCAAAACGATTTAAGGGTGACACGTTCCATCAAAGACCACTTTCATTACGGAAGGATAAACACAGACAGACAGGTAACTATTTAAACAGTGTAATCTGGTTCTGCAGTGTTTTAATAGCTGGATACTTCTTAAACCATTCACATATAATCAAAATCTGTTCCCTAAGTTTAAAGCTTACCTTCTATCCAAGGCTGGGTACTACTAGTTAGCTGGTACCACAAGTTATGGCCACTAACAACCATCTATCATGTGTCCAGTGCCGTGTTAACCTGCACAATGTCTCATGTAGCCTTCACAACCACCCTGGACTTTGGCATCAATATTCCCATTTTCAGGAGGGAAGGAAGGTTCAGAATCGTCCAACTGTCCTGCACTTGGTGGTGAAGCCGATATTCAAACTCAGGTCTGATCCGAGGTCCACGTCCTTAACTGCATCTCTAAGTGACAGAAACGCTCTGAGCAATGGTAAGGGCCCCGAAGAAACCCCCAGATTTCCTGCTGCAAGTGGGCTGCTCTCAGCAACTGGAGTTACTATTTTCACGTCATACTGCTTGGCCACACAAATATGAAATGGTTACGGAGTCCAAAGACGCCACATCCGCCCCCCAGCCGCCCTGCAGAGTCAACCGCCAACCCGCCGCTAGACCCCCGCTCAGCGTCAGGAAGTGGGCTTCCTGGAGATCACGTGTGACAGAGAATAGCTTTGATCCAAGGACTTGCCCTCAACATTCCATCCAACCTTCTGCTCACAGACGTGAGGAATGTGCCCCGAGAAAACAGAAACTTCTAGAAACTTCAGGAAGCAAACACAAGCACTGTGCCCTCCCACCGCCCCAGCTTATACCTATGCTCCACACCAGACTTCTCCAGGAAACCAAGTTTACGGTCTGCGTTTGAGAAGCACTTAACATCTTTCGAGAACTTTCTCAAACATACCTCATTTGATCTTCAAAAATGAGAATTCAGGTGACACAGGGCAGACATTCATGTTTCAGCTGAGACAGGAGGTGCTGACTTCCATTACCTTCCCTAGAACCCAGCCCCCGGGACCCCCGCCCACCCTCCCCACTACCCGTGGCTCAAATCCCTGCGCTCTCGCGGTCCCTGGTGTCCCTGAGGTTGAGAGACCTGAGGGCTGAACTCAGGTTGCACTCAAGTCCCTACACTCCTTCCAAGGACCCGGAGTCCCCATGAGGTGGCCTCGGGCACAGAGTGTCACTCCCCCGGGCTGCACCACGCTGCTTCTCTAGGTCGGGAGGGCAGGGGCGCAAGTGCCCGAGACCTGTGTCTGGGGGGCTTAACTTGGGCTAGACACTTCCCGAAACATTCCCGAAGGCCCTCAGATGCGACAGGGACAGGTGACAACTGAGCCAGATGGGCGGGCGGGGCACCACACAGAGCAGTGTGGCCCACGGTGGGTCCAGCCTCCCCCGAATCTCAAGGAGATGCGTTCCTCTGTGCCTCCCCGTTTTCTCTTTCCCCATCAGAGCAGACTGCTAACTTAATTCTTCTTATTTTACAGCCTCTGCCTTATAATTCTCAGTTTATAAAATCGGAAACAGGAAACAGCAGCACTAGAACAGACAGCCCTGACGCCCCGGGCTCCACAAAGCAGAGGGTCTCCTGGCTCCATCTGACCTCCGGGAATCCAAGTCCACGAGGAAATGCCCCCAGGTCCCTCCCCAGGACGGGGGTCCCCATGGACAGTCTGCAGACCAGGGTCTCCCGCTGGCAGACTTCCGGCACACACCAAGTTCTCCAGGCGGCCTTCCATCCCAGTGAAGAAGGAATTTTGTAACAGCCACATCCAGGAAAGGCCCCTCAATGCGATACCTCTGCAGATTTAACCTAGAAATCGTCACATAAGACTGTGATTCCTTCAAGGACACTACAACAGAGGATTCATAACCCATCCATCAAGATGTCCATCATGCTGGGCTTTGTCTGTGAAGATCTTCTTACAGTCACACAAAACTGAGTACCCGCTTCATGCCAAGCACCACACGTCCATATAACACAGTAAGGTAAGTAACGCCTGCCCTCCTTCCCTTCAGAGGCCCTGGGTCTAACCAGAGAAAGAGGCCTGAATACTGTCTTAATTTACATAATGCCTTGTCATCATGCTATTTTGGAAACTTTAAGGAAGACTAGACAAAGGGAGAAAAAAAGCTGCACGGAGAGTCAAGGGAGGTCTCAGGAAGCAGAAAATATTTGTTCTGGGGGTGAAAACGTGCATGAGGTGTCGGTCAGGCCAAGCAGAGGGGGCTCCCCAAGGACAGTGCCGGGAAAGGGTGTGCAGAGCGTGAGGCAAAGGCCCTGGGCTCGCCCTCAGGGTGGCCCTGGTCAGGGGAGTGACACATCGCCTGGGAGCGGGACGGGAGGATGAGCTGGGGAGCGGGGACTGGAAGCTGAGACCAGGAGACTCTAAGAGCAGAGGGGGCGGAGGGGCAGGGGAGGGACCCAGGGCAGTGCTGAGGGAAGGGAAGCAGCCGGCTAGGATCACACCTAACTTCCAGGCAGAGTTAGACATGCACCAGCACACAGCTGAGACGCAGCAAACACCGCCTGCACGAAGGAGCAGATCCATGCAGACAGGGGGACGCAGGGCAGACTCGGTGGGGGGCTTCCAACCAAGGTTGAACTTCAGTAATTCTACTTATTACACTGGGTCAAAATTTTATGTACATGAAAATCATCCCAGAAAGATTAAAAAATGCCAATTTTCTTGCATTTTAAAAAAAGTTCACTAACTGATGATGAAGACGAGCCAGGTTAGGGAAGCACAGCTCCATGTAAGGCGGCCCTGCTGATAAAATCCCATGCCCTTCCAAAACCAGTCTCATAAAAAGGACTCCAAGAAGGCGTACAGCTTTGGGCCCTAAGAAGACAGGGGCTCCAGACCCTCCCGGGCTGACGCCTGCACTCCTCCTGGGGAGGCGGAGGCTTAGTCAGGGCGAGGTGTCGGGAGGATCTGGGGTTCCAGCTGGGTCCCCTGTAAATGACGGGTCTGCAGAACTGGTTTTCTAAAGAAGAGCGGCCCCATCCCCTCCACTGTCTGAACACACAGTTGGGCCGACCGACATGTAACTGACCCCTTCTTCTCCTGCTAAGCAAGCCGGCAAGGTCCGCACTGCAGGTCAGTGCTTCTCAGAGTGCTCCGTTGACCCTCTGCAACAGAATCAAATTTTGGTGGATAAGAATGTAGTTTCCTGGGCCCCAGTGCAGACATAAAAACGGAGGGTGGGGCCTTAAGGATCTGGTACCAGGACTCCGATGGACACTCAGCGTGGGAAGTACCTCCGGTCTCTGCTGCATGAGCTTTCTCCCCCAAGCCCTGACTAGGCTTGTTGAGAAAATCAAGTTGTCACGGTCTGAAGTTTGTATTGTCCCCTAAGGCACACCTGTTATCTTGACGTATGATCCAGACTTAACAGACTTTGAACTTTATACATTCTAAGGAGCAAACAGCTGACCTGCTCATTTTATGAGACGTGAATTCTAGAACTAGCAGCAGTGGTTCTGTCTACTCTCACGTATAAAAATCCGGGCCTGGGAGGACTGCTTTCCTAGGGGTTCCTTCCCTAATTACAAACCAATACACTATTCAACACCAACCTTCAGACTATGCAGGAGAGATTTTTTTGATCAATATTCCTGTTTCAGAATCTGACAGACACATGGCGCAGAGGTCAGCTCAGAAGGTAATACCACAGGGCTCCTGGATCAGAGTGATTTCATTTCTTATCTCATCTCTGGAACAGGGGCCCCAGCTGGCTGATGGGGTGGGGAGACATATGAACCAAACAGGGCTTAACAGACATTTGTGAAGTGTGTACGGAGAACCAAAGCGACCAGAAACGGGTGAGGCTGAGCCACCGGAGTGGTGACCGGGAAGGCCCACCAGCCACGACACGGAGGTGCCCACGGCCCCAGCTCCTGCCCTTGCAATATCTCTCTAATGAGGAAAGTCATAGCTTGGCTTGTTCAGAGTCCACTCCGAACGTCTTCCAACAGAGGACTTAAATAGGGTCAGGCTGGTACTGGTTCTGACCTGGTAAAGCCACCTGGAGCCTGCTACCCCGCCTCCTCCCAGGGAACACCCTGGGAAAATCAGCAAGAAAATACCCCAGCTGTAACCCACTGAAAGCCACCTTCTGCTGAAGAACTCAGGCTTTTCCTTTTTTTTTTTTCTTCTTAATGAAAGGACACCAGGCTGGCGTTAAGCTCAGCTGTCAAGGCTGCTCATGGTAAATTCAGATTCTGAATCTGTCACAGCAGATCCTCTCTAGGAAGTGTGGAAGCACAGACTTCTGCTCACTGGGCCCACTTCTCTACGATCCCACCCACTCACTGTCTACACAGCAGATGCACAATCGTCTCGGGCTGAGTGGGGTTCCAAGAGGGGAAGACACTTGGCCACCCAGCAGTACACGTTCCCTCCCAAGTGGCTGCCTGAGTCCCACCACCTGTTTGCTTCAGCTTTTCAGTAGATGCAACTAAAGGGGGGGGGGGCGTAACCGTCACCTCTTTCACCTTCAAAACCCATCAGCTGCCCGCCTGCCACCCAGTCACCGGCCCAATAATTTTCAGGACAATCCTTCTTAGTCCGACACCAGTTTTCTTCTCAATCCATCAACTATTTCGGCTGTTGATCTAATATTTTATTTGAGGAGCCCAGATGGTCCAGCCTTACTGGATGAGGAGGTGGGAACAAGTCTACAGTCGACCGTGGACACCCAGAGCACAGGGGACCAGATCACAGAGGGAGGGGCGAGAAGGAAGCAGAGGCGGCAAGAAGGGCCCCTGCCCGGCCCACTGCCCAGCACTGGGCTCTGACCAGGAAAGGAGATGTGTGCTCCGCTGCCCTCCCACAGCCCAGCACAGCATCCCCGCCCCCCGCTGAGAGGAAGTTCTGACGGAGCAGTGGTGGATGGCTGAATGGAGGAATCAATGAGGAACACAAGGCCTGGTGAACAGAGTCAGCAAGGAGAGGGAGGAACAGCCACCATGTCCTGTACTGTGACCTGAACGAGAGATCCAAGAGGTAAACGAGGAGACTGTGTATGTGTGTGTGTGTGTATTTGTAAATGTATACGTATGTAATGCGTATGCATATATTTTTTTTAAATGCCAACAGTGGAGGCCAAACCAACATTCCAAAAGCAATGCTCAGATATTCAGAAATCAGTGCTTTTCTCCAGATGCTGGTGCAGATCTCACAGAAAAAACCTGCATAAATCTAGTTTGAGTGCCAGTCAAGAATAAAACCACCCCCGAGGGGTAAATCTAAAAATATCCCCGTGAGAACAAAGGACATCCGGGCGCCGCTCTGGAGAGCACTGAGCTGGCGGCGGGGGCTGGCAGTGTCACACCGCCACCGAGGGCCACGACAGAAAACGGATGGGAGGACAAAATCGGGTGCGTCGCCTACCAGCCGGTCTACCTACAGGAAGACTCATCGATTCACGGGAAATGGCTGGTAGCCTCTACAGCTCAGCAGTGTCTCTGAACGTTCACTGCGTCCAGCAACAGAACTGGAACAGAGTGAGGAAGCTGAGTGTTCCCGCTGACTCCTACCTGCAGACGTCCCTCCATAGAGGGACGAGGGGCCAGCAGCACAGGAGGAAAGACAGCCCCAGCCGTGTTCCTCCACCCGCAGGCCCCCCCCACCCGGGATGCTCGTGGGTCCCCACTCCTGCCTCCTCCTCCCTGCTCCCCTTCCAGCCCCTCACTGCACAGCAACACAGAGCTTTCTGCCAGTTTGGTTATGTTTTCCTGTCGTGGCTAAAATATGCCCAGTTCTAATCTACTTGTACCTGAGGTGACAGATCACAGTGTTACAGAGAACACTGAACCTGACCAGAGACTTCGGAGAAACATGGAACTAAAATCATTAAGAAATGTAATACTGTACAATTCTGTCTATAATTCATCATGAAAGATATTAAACTATCACTCATCAACCGTTGTGTAGTGTTGTACCTGTCAGCAGGTAAAAGCCTGTGGCTACATGCTGACACCAGTTCTGCTATGAAATGCAGTTTTAAGATTTCAAATAGCTGTACCTTGAATTATTCAAAATAAAAATTAAAAAAAAACTAGAGTAAAATTAACCCTTTTGTAGTGTCTGGTTTTACCTAACCACGTAACAATCACTATAACCAAGATGCAGAACTAGACTGCCCAAAAGCCCCCGTGCCTTCCCCAACCCCCAGGCCACCACGGATCTGCTTTCTGTCCTGGGAGTCTCGCCTTTGCCAGAATGTCCTACCAGTGGAGCCACAGAGTATGCACCCTGGGGAATGTGGCTTCTCTCACTTAACATATGCATTTGAGATGAACCAATATTCTTGCAGTGATCAGCAGTCTGCTCCCTGCTGTTGCTAAGTTGTATCCCATCGTGTGGATAAAACAAAGTTTGTTTACCCATCCACCAGCTGACAGACATCCGAGCTGTTTCCAGCTTTGGGTGACGATGAACTTACCTTTGTTCAGGCTCTTGTGCGAACGTAATTCCACTTCATTTGCATAAACAGTTAGGAGCAGGGTTGCTTGAGATGTATTTTTCAAGGCTGATTCTTGCAGCTATTGTATTTAAGATATCTTCTTTGCACTCTGGGTAGTTTGCTATTAAAATAAATCCCTCCTTAAATTATTTTACAAAGTGGTAATAATTTAACTGTTTTATGAGTTTGGATTTTCTTATGTGGGAGTCGCTTAAATTATTCACTTAGACGGGTGACAATTCAAACTCTTCATTTACAAAGGCTGTAACAATTGAAACTGCATACCCTTGACAAACCACATACATAACCTGAGCTACAACTCAGATGTTTTACCCAGTGGTCCCCTAGTGCTGATCATGGGGAGGCGACAAGGCGCAAAGAGGAGCGGCGCTGACACTGATGCCTCCCAGGACCACCACCTCGCTCACCTTGTCTCACTGAGCCCTCGTGCTCAGGGGAGCCAAGTGCTGCATGCATCATGCTAGCGAGAAAACTGGGGCCCAGGGAAGAAAAGCGATTTACCCAGAGTCAAAACGTTACATAGCGACAAGTCCGGAAAAAGGCTCAGGCATATCTGCCTCAAAGGCCAGCTCCTGAGAACACCAGAGCTTATGTAACGTCCGGGGCCACGTGTAAGGAGCAATTTCCTAGGTGCTTTTAGAAGGCCACGGTGATTCTGCTGTGTGCCGTCGAACACGGAGAACGCGAAGGCTCTTTATTATGAGCAGTCCTGAAGATATGATTACATATGACCTAAATATATGTCCTCAGGAACATGCTCTCATCTTACACTTTCTAGGGTGAGAGAATTATGTGGCTATCCTATGTTGGTGGTGATCGTTGCTGACTGTAAGCAACTCTAAAATAAAACAAGAACCTGGCTGTCCGGCTCACTTTCACATACGGAAGGCACACACTCTCAGCAGGTTTCTATGGAAACCATACATAATATTTTCATGATGACTATCACTTTTATCCAGACATCAGTAGGATACGCTTTCCGTTGGAACACCTGACTTTATTTGAGGCTCTTCCCATTTACTGACGGACTGCAGGTTAGGAATTGACACCAGGACTTCCGCAGTCAAAATTAACAGCTGTGGGACTGGGAACAAATGAACATACTCTTGTGGTCTGCAGGCCTAGAGAAAGACAGCTTAAATAAACTTAATTCATCTTCCTCTCATGCCCCCAAAGAACCTCAGTTTATATCACAGATAAATTAAGTTCGTATTTTAAACTTGTCCCAAAGTGTTAATTCCCTGGGTTGAAAGTTAACTTGCATCACGTGGTACCTGATTAAGTGCAGGAAGGAACGAGCCAGACGAACGACCCCAGCAGGATCTGAAGGTCACTGCAGCTACTTTAACTTCTCAGCTACTAACCTGACAAGCACATGGAGGCCTGAAGTTCACTATCCAAACATCCTCAACATCCCAGGGCTGAAGGGTTTACCCTCAAGAAGTCAGTCGGTCAGAGAAAATACCTGCTTTAGAAAGCAAACGACACTTTAGAAAAAGAATGCAGACTGCCTTATCAAAAAGCAAATCAAGGATTAAAATAAATTTGGTTTCACTGAAATTTAGGGCAACTTTTTGTCATTTGTTGGTGTGGACTGCGCATCTATTAACACACACACACACACATGCACGGCCCCGCGCCCCGGTGCTGTCAAACCACTAGACATCCCCTCAACGTGCTCAATTTCTCTGACCAAGTTCTGTAAGAATGCCGGCCATGAAAATGGACCAGTTTCCACTCCACTACAAAACACTGGGGACTTTTTCTCCTAAGAGGCTGGGGTCCCTTAGTTACAAGGGCTGGGGTGGCACAGAAGTTCTTGTCAGTGTAAGAACTGCTGACTCAGCCAAGGGTGGAAGTGATGACAATTCACCAGGTGGGAGACCGTGCGTCGCTGGCGAGCATGCAGAGCCACAGGAGCCCTTGAGTTCACAGCGTGCCCCCACAGAGTCGTAGCCTCCCATCTGATTAATCCTAAGTACCTGTGAAGCTTCTAAAAATACAATTTCCTAGAAGGAAGGCTAGAACGACACCTGTGGTGCTGGACAGGAATCGGACGTCCCACAGACGGATGCACAAATACAGAGGTGCTTACCCCTCAGCTGGAAGGCGGACTCCGTACCCTCGCTCTCTCTGCCAGGAGGACCTAGGATCGAGGACACTCTAGAAGCAACAAGCACAGCAAAAGCCCATATCCCCGTTTCTGAACACCACCCTCCAAAAAAAAGGAACCAGGGATCCTTGGAGAGGCGGCTGATTCCAGGGCTGGGGCAGGAAAACACAAGATGATGCTGGAGTGTCTCGGAGTGCCCGAAAGTAGGATTCTGTGCTCAAAATCAAGTGACTAGGGCAGGTTCAAGGAAGTCAGCAGCCAGTGTGAAAGAACTCCCAATGGCTAAAGCTGGAGCAATTTGAGCAACGAAACAAGGACAGACTATAATCTACGGGATAATCTTTTGAGACCACACTGGTAGTAATTAAAAAATAAGAAGGGAGACGGACAGGTTTCTCTTAAAGATGAATTCCAACTAAGATATAAAGAATGAGGGAAAGAGAAGAGCGCCACTGAGAACCCCGGTGCCTGCGGCAGGCAATGGGTGTCAAAATAGAGGGTGAAAGTTTGAGGAGAAACGGGACATGTGCATGTTTGCAAATAATCTTCCCCCAATATATATTCAGTACTGAAGGAAAAAGCGAGTTCCCAGCAGAGAACACTGGCAGACGCAGCCTCGTTGAGTGATGCAGGGACATGTCACAGAATGAGACGTGTAGCACACGAAAGGGCCCATCACGGCCATGATGCTCCTGCCAGAATCCCATGGCCTCCGGCTACCGCAGAGACACCGCCAGACACACTCCCCGAGGGCAACTCCACACGGCACCTCGAGCGTTATGGTCACGAAAGTAAAGATAAGGAGGTCACTGACCGGAAGACGCCAGATGTGACAGCCACAAGCAGCTCTGGGCCAGATCCTCAAACAGAAAAAGGACTCTAGTGGAGAAATCTGAAATGAAGTCTGTAGGTTGGTTTTAAAAACAAACCAATTCCTGGGCTCCCCCTTGCCCCTGGCAATTCTGAGACAGTCTGTCTGGGAATCTGTACTTGACATTTAAAGTTCAGCAGCGTTCCATCAACCCGCCAGAGTTAGGAATCCGATGGCCAGGCCACCCCAGACTACAGGCACAAGGACTTCTGAAAGCCCCCAACGACCCCGAAATGGCAGCTTACGGAGCTGTGACTGGTGGCAGGCAAGTGGCTCAGCGCCCTGTCGCACCTCCAGGCCCGGGAAGTGACAGAACCCAAGGCAGGTGCACCTGGAGGCCTCGCCTTCAGCACAATCCCAGCCTTCTGACTATCTCTCTATCGTGCTTGCTTACGACTTCATGCTGTTAGAACATAAAAGACAGATGACAAAGGGCTTTTATAATCTCAGCCACGCTCTCCCCACCCCCACCTGGCTGCACGCAGCCTCTCTACTTGCAGGTCAGGCGGAGTTCAGACACCTCGCAGAGAACCAGTGACATTCCAGAGATAACCACTCCCCTTCAGGCTTCCCTGGGAGTCTCTCTGGGCACACTTCTGTAGCAGGTCTTTGTACACAGAGGGCGAAGGTTCAGATGATACGCCAGGACACACAGAGTTCTAGCACAATTTCACCAGAGCCAGAACGATACTCCAACAAAACAAGATCAGCATACTGCTGTTTCCACCCAGTGAAAAATACCTTCCCTAAATGTCTTAAATTAAGCAAAGTGAGAGAGCTCAGGGGTTCTAGCTTATACAACGGGCTTCAAAGAAGTGACAAATAAAAAAGATACCTCGTTTTTAGGGCAGCAAAATAGTTAAAGTAACAAATAAAAATTATTTCCCCTAACTTCAGTTCATGTGCAGTACATATGCAAAAATTATCTACTCTAGAATTAGTGTCCAATTTTTTCTTCAGTAAAACTGCACTGGTTTTGAATATTTAATACCTAAGACATGAATATAAAGCACAAATTATATAAAAAGATGAGTGTCTTGCCAAGAGAGGTGAAGTTTTTATTTAGATCCTTTCAGAGAGTTGTGTCCAGTTCCTCTAGACTGGACCAACACCTGACTTCTTTTAAAATTGAAGTACAGTTGATTTACAACGTTGGCTTAGGTTCTGGTGTACAGCATAGTGATTCAGTTATACATATATACATGCTTTTTCATATTCTTTTTCATTACAGGTTATCACAAGCTATTGAATATAGTTCCCTGTGCTACACAGTAGGGCCCTGCTGTTTATTTATCCCATAGTTAGCAGTTTGTATCTGCTAATCCCAAACCCCTAATATATCCCCCTCCTTCCCTCCCCCCCCCAACACCTGACTTCCTGAGACATCTGAAGACAGGATGATGTGACAACTTGTTTCTCCTATGCACAAAACTGACCGCCCAGCACGTGGATCAGACCTACGACACTGGGCTTACCCTAGTCGATGCGGTGAGGCAGCCCAGCTGACCAGACACGTGATCAGGACCAAGCCCCCAGGCAGACTAAAAGATGTAGTGGCCATACAGTCACTTGGTGGAAATCCATCCAATTAATATTACTCACAAACTCAGAGTAGCAAATAATTCAGACAGATTAGTAACTGCAAACCAAAAATGTGTGAGCATGCAGCAGACTCAGTGTGGCCCCACAGGTACGAGCTGAACGAGGAGGATTCTGCTTTCTCTAAGTTAGCGGTTCAGCCACACACTCTACAGTGCTGTGGGGCAGCGTGCGGCTACCCGTGAGCCACCTCCAGGTCCTTCCTTTGTGAAAACAGATGGGGGCATCAATACAAGAATGGATAATGAGTAATTTTCAAACAGCCTAGACATAATTCTGGCCACAGCTTCTAAGCTCCTCTCCCCCAAATTCCCGAGCTCATCTGTGGCATCAGGATGATCTGGCAATCAAGCTGTGAAAACAAAGATTCTTGGGGAATTTACTCCCCCAAACTGCCTAACCAGTAACATCACCACGTTTCTGTTAGGAAATGAAATTCTATGCAACTAAATATTTTACTAGTTTTGTGATCATTGTCCATGCTGGAGGAAAGTGGTTCTGGACCCACTTACCCTGTGCTGCTCCAGGATTTCGGGTGTCGGGGAGTCCCAGAGTCCCAGGGCTGAGGTGGGTGGGGGCTCCCCGCTCAGCACGAGGCCCTGGCTCCCAGCCACACGCCCCGCCCACAGGGTGACTTGCTGTCTTCTACCTCTGTTTACGTTACTTCACCTTGTTGTAAATAACATAAATACACAAAATTCTCTGAAAAAAGGGAGCTTTTTGGACTCCAGCAGGTCCTCTGATGGGAGTGTGGGGAACACAGGTGGAGCAGCGCCACCTCCCGGGGTCTCAGTGCTGCCCCATGACCAGGGTGCCACTCCGGGCAGGGGCTCCTGTCTCCAGGAGGAACAGCCAGACGCCTGTACAGCCCCTTCCAGCTCGAACGCACAGAAAGACTCCACTCGACAAGCACGTCATAGAATGAGTCTGGCTAAGAGCTCCCGCAGTACATCCTGCCCTAATTTTAAAAAAGCAATTAAAGTAATTTAAAGTAAGTGGGGGGAAATAAGGCCAACATTATTTCAGAACTTCAAGGTCATGTGAATATGAAATAACTTGGCCTTTTCCTTACCAAATAAAGGAATTACCTTTACTTGTTTAAAAATTCTACAAATACGATTTAAAAAAAGTCCCAATTTCTAACTGAGCACAAAAGTTTCTTCACGTTTTTTAAACTGTGAGATTTACACATTTACACTCCAAGCACATCAAGCCATCTCCTTCACGACGGAGACTCTCATCTCTCAAAAAGAGGTGTGCCCAGATAGCACGTGACCAGGAAGGAGCATCTGGGTCACTGAGGGCCTGGACCCTGAGTGTCCCCTCGCCCCGCCACACACACCAGTCACAAATTCTAACTCCTGCGTGGTCAGCACAGCTTATTATGCAGATAGCAAATCGCGTGTCCTGAATACCAGCCACTCAGAAAATCCAAGTTTCTCTTGGAGCTGGGAGGTGACTCAGGGGACTTGATGCTCTAATACTAAGGCAGAAGGACCTGTGGGCACAGTGCGGCCCGAGCCCCGGCCGCCCTCCCTCCAGAAGCCACCACCAGCAGCAGGAAGCACCAGGACTCTTCCTGTGATGCTGGCTTGTGTGTGCCGGTGCTGCTCACCGCATGAATTTTTAAACCATTTTACAGTCAGCCACACTCACCACTCTCCCTTCTGACGTTTACAATAAATGCGCAGGAATCCACATACACATACACTCTACACTGTTAAGTGAAAATTTCAAAAGTGAACGACCCCTCTCCGTGCACCAGACCTCCATTCAAAGTCAAAAGACCCCAGCAAGTACCTGATTGCCAAAAGGTCCAAATGCAAAAAGCACAAAAACAGGTAAAGGGGACAAAAATTTGTTTAACTTTGAAACTAAAATCAACCTGATTATGAGCCACAGATTTTAGAAACTAATTTCTGTCTTATTTTACACTTGTTTTCCTAAAAATGTACATACGCCCTTAATTTTCTCAAAACTACCTTTACCTCATTGCATTTATTTCAGATTATTTTTAAGGGAAAAGGTAGAGTTAAATTATACTGTCCTTAATTCATCTGATTTTGTTTCCTTACTGCAGACTTCTAAAACTTACAATTTTACATGACTTGCTTTATTTTATATCTTGTAAGAAGAGAGGAAGCTCCAGGTAAAAAAAAAATAGACAATTTGCATTTTCCCCACATATTTCAAGATACACACTTTTTTGTTAGCAACCACAGGAGAAAAAAAAGACTACAGTCACATTCTCAAAAGAAGATGCCAGTTTCAAAATATTAGTTCAGTTTTCAAAACAAAATGGCTAGGACAATACAAACCACAAAACAAACTCATGGAAAAAGAGATCAGACTTATGGCTACCAGAGGCAGGGTAGAGGCTGGAGGGACTGGATGAAGGCAGTCACTAAATCTGAAAAACAGATTTTTTTTTAAAACCCATAGAATTTTCAATGTTTTTTATTGCTCAACTACTACACTTAGATGCAAAGAGAATGTGAAACTAGATATATTTCATGTGAAACCTAGTTTCAAAAAAATTCCATTTAAAGCAGCAATTTCATTTTTTCTAGGCAGAAAGTTATTATTTGCTAAATAACAAACAGAAAAAGATAGAAAGACAGTGTAGAGTGCATGAGGGAGAGCAGGTAGCCAAAGATTTCTGTTGAATACGACATTTAAAACTTAACAAAACTCATTCTGATGCTATATTTTCCAAAGGAAAGGCACCAGCTCTTTTCCCTGGTGGGTGTCCCACCCGCTCCTGTCAGCACGTCGCAGGTGGAGGAAGGGGCCAGCTGCTGGTGGATGTAACTCACCAGGAGACCAGCCGGGGCCTTTCCAGGGTAAACACCTTCAGGTTTACTTAAGGAGCCTTCAGGAACCTTCTCCTCCTCATCTTCACTATCTTCTTCTAAGTAAAACATCTTAAAACTGAACTAGTTCATCAGCATGTCTTTTTTCAGCAATGAAGGCACACATCTAAGTTATCAAAACAGAAAGCTGTTCTGCTGACAAACTGAGGGCAGACTGTTTGCAGACACAGTTATATGGTTAAAACTGAAAGGAAATGGTTCTTAAAAAAAAAAAAGCAATACATGCATGACTTTACCAATAAGATTTGCTAAAAACGCCTCAACCCCTTCCCTCTGAAGGAGATAAGCCGGGCGGGGGCGGGCTGTGCCGTGTGTCTGCACCGATAGGTACCAAGCCCCGCCCACGACCAGCTCTGCGGCTTCCATCACTCGGGACACGGATTGAGTTAATGATTCTCTACATCAATCACATCCTCATTTTTAGAGATAAAAACAACTGCACATATGGAGGAGTAATCTTCAATAAATTATTCATGTAAGGGAAAATAGTTTACATATATTTTCTAAGCATCAATGAGCTTCCCAAAGACAGCCAGGTTACACATGCTTTACAGAACTCAATCACTAGAATGTTGTCCTCTGTCATACTAGCACGACCCAATACATTCCCACAATTCCGAATGGGAGCTAGCCGGTAGAACACTGTAAACAATGAACAAATTATATTAAACATTTGTTACTGTGCGTTCACATAGCATTGGTTATAGTAATGCTCTAAGAGTACCATTACATAATAATATAATGACATGGCAACACTACAACTCAAACATTCCTGGTATTTCTTTTCCAGCTCTTAGTAAGTTAATATTTAGTAACTTCAAGTGAGTTTTTCTGAAAACCTAAAACACTTACATACACACAAAATATATTAATTTTTAAATTAAAATAGACTATTTTATTCAAGCCAGTGTCAAGGACCGTGCTGTTTGTTACAAATAGCCATTATTCATGTGGCTATACGTGCAATGTGGATAATGTCAACGAAGACATGCTGTTAAGCGTAAACACACAAAATGAAAGCAGAATGTGAAATAATCTCGTAATTTTTTACATATAGGTTACTTGTTGAAATGACAATATTTTGGACGTATTGAGTTAAATAAAATACATTCTTAAAATTAACTTTACTTGCTTTTCTCTCTTTACTTTTTAACATTACTAGAAAATTTTAAATGACACGTGGCTCCCATTGTATTTCTACTGCAGCACAACTTTAGGACCCTGAAACAATCTTAAGAACAAGGAGGGAAAATTTCATTCAGGCAGAACTCCATCAATGAGAAGCTGAGGATGACAAGAGTTTTCATCACTCCACAGAAGTATTTAGTTAATTCACCAACAATAAATTAGTGATCCTCAAATATGTAGTAATGTTCACATTATTAAACCTTTTTCTCTACCACTAAACATCACAAAGAACTTCCAAATGTCTGACAAAGGGGAGACTGGTAATGTTTACTACAGCAATATTCCACCAAGGTACACATAATATAAAGGTTAAATGGCAAAATTAAAAACAGAATTCCACCAAAATTAGAAACGAGAAAATGTATTGTGCATTCAGCACATTTACACCGCCTGCTGCCCAGACAACCAGACACTAACATGAAGGGCCCAGGGTGCTCGTAACCCAAGTCAATGTACACCATGACACAAGCTCCTCCTTTCAGAACGGAAGTGGGTTTTTTGGCCTAAATATTACACAAGGTATAAAATCTAAACTTCTTCCTCCATGTCCTGCAGTAGTCCCAGACCAGGCAACAGATGGCACCAAGAGAAAGCCCATGCTGGGGTGTTACCCGTGGGAGGCTGGGGGAAGGGGAGGTGAGGAGGAAGACGAGGAAGACGAGGAAGATGAGGAAGGGGAAAGAGGGAAAGTTGGAGGAGATGAGAAAATATGCTGGTGGATGGAAAACAAAACCAGAGAAAAACCTGATCCATCTTAAATGAGAGGAAACTGAGGCCCAGAGAGAAGCTGGGCAGTCAGCCGCTGGGGCACCCACTTTGCAGGCACCAGCTTCTGGGTCATGCTTTTGTCGTGATGCCAGGCTGAAGCCCCAGAGAAGGGCTGGGAGAAGGGGTCGGAGGTCGACAGGAGAGGGAGAAAGGCCTAAGAGGAGGGGAGAGGCGGGTAGGGGCAGAGGTCGGCGGCCAGGAACTCTGCAGGGCAACCTTCACCTCAATGCCTCTTACACAACGAGCAGCCCAGGCCAGCCACCTCAGGTCCCAGCACCTGTGTCACTGTTTGGTTTGACGGATGACTCAGGTCGTTTCTGACGCAGGGAGCGTGTACCAGGGCCCAGACAGAGGGTGAGCTCATCTTCCAAACATCAATTTCGCCACAGGGTGACACATCCAGCCCCTCCCACCATGGCCCGTGTGGATCACCTGACCCCAGGCTGGGCCCTGACCTTTTGGTAACTTGAATGGTGGCGCTTTTCGGACTCGGTCAATAAAAGTTAAAATCACAACCAACAATTCTCAATCATCCATATGAGTTTTCAAAGAAAAATGCTAATGCACTGTCTGACTTTTTCTCTACAGGCTAAGATGAGAGTAAATGTCGAGTACTGAGAAAAACTACATTTTATTTTCGTACAGCATCTTCAATAACCTTAAAAAAAAAAAAGCAGGCGGAAGCTGGAAATCTTTTTTCCAAGACTTCAATCTTCCAACAAAAGGACTAGCTTAGGGATACAAAACTAAAACGCTGGTCAGGAGAGTCGGAATCTTGTTCAGATTCCACAGCTGATGATGTTGGTAAAATATGCAACCTTTATTTTTTCCCACTACTAACCCCATGGGTGTATGAGACTAGGTATAGACAGCTTCTTAAGAAAATGTAAGAATTTACTTAAAATTTCCTAAAATGAAACTTGCTAATTTGAAGTTGGGCTAAATTGATTAAACAGAAATACCTTTATGACACAAGTTGTATTTTGTTTTTAACACAAAACATGAAAATAATCTACTCCCCCCAGTGGTCACAATGTGGAATAGCAACATATTTCTACTGAATTACCAATGAAGAGGTGAGAAAACTAAAAAGTTTTGATTAGTAAAAAAATTACGGTGAAAATATTTTTTAAAGCCTCAGTTACAAAGAATTCATAATCTCCAACGTAACTGTTCTACAGTGAAGGAATTAACTCAGGTGCATTTCTGTATTTTCGATGCCACTCATGACAGAGACTTACACAAAAGGACCACAGCCTACACAAACGCGTATGAAATATTCCTCTCCATACCTGGAATTACATATAATTAATGCTTGCCTATGAAAACAATCCAAGAGGGACTGATACACTTTCTTCAAAACCAAGGGAAAATTCTTCCTGGTACCACTCTGAGGTTTTTCCAAACTTTTGTAGTCCACCTGCTTCCTGGATAATGACTATCTAGTTCACTCAAGTTCAGTGTTCCACTGTGTCCTCACACAACCCCCAAACTCTGAACAGCACAGCCAGTGACATTTCCATCTGAGCTGTGAAGGAACGAATAATCAAACACAAACAGGCCTTCCTAGGACCAGAGGAGAAAAAAACGGTAGAGTCTCCTGCGGTTAGAAGGCCCAGCTTAAAGTGACTCTCCCAACGATAATCGTCTTGAAGACTTACATTTTACCTTTAAAAGTCAACACATTTTGCATTTTACTCTGATGTACCCATTTTTTAATATGGAAAAAAAAAAAAAGACTAACTGGTCAAAGTCTTCTTCTACCAAGTTCCAGCTTAATGTACCAAGTTTACTGTACACGTGGCCTGGAACATCCCAGTGTTCTCGTCCCAGGCTAAGGAGTTTGGGACTGAGCAACCTCTGGGCTCTAACTCTGACTTGCACGTTGAGGTCGAACTTTCCCCAACATTTTGACACCAGACTGACAATACTGGGTGGTCCGCAGCAGTCAAGAGAGTGGTGCTTTAATCTTTTAGAAACAAATTCTGCTACAAACACTTTTCGGGAGCACACTGCATATGACAACACAGTGAGGCCACGTGCAGGTGCGTCAGGAGGCACGTGCTGGGCTTCTCCACTCCAGGTCAAAGTGAGATGGCTTAAAACTGGCCAAAGAAAATGACAACGAATAATACATGAATAGAGCAGGAGCGGATGATATCATTAAGGCAATCGGGAGAAAAACAGGCGAAATTTATGACAAGTTATGAGATGAGCATCTCGTAGGGACCCCGTGTCAGTCACTCCCTCACGTCCCTCGACTCTTTAGAGGCATTTCCACGCCTACAGCTGGTTCTGCACATTTCTCACTGAAGATTTCCTGGATGGTTGTTTCAATTATTTTGTTGCTCTGATTACATCTTCTCCAAACAATTACTTACAATTTTTGTATTTAAAAAATACTGTTAATTAGGAGGTCCTCTTCCCGCCGTCTGCTTCCAACCAGATAAATGAACTGCCACCGTCACGCTGATTAAGAATTTAGAAACCAGGACTGAGCAATAATCTCTTGGATGTGCAGTTTCACGGGGAAAATGTAAACATTCTATCATACATAAAATTCATACAAACGGTAAGTCCACTAGGATCTCAAGAGATGAGTGTACAAAAGACACAGACAACTGACCTTCATACACACAACTGTCATCGACAATGAGAAGCTGCTCGTGTCTCACGTGGAGAAGGCAGGATGGACACCAGGATGGACACCAAGGCCTGTCTGACTCCAGAGCCCCTGCTTTTAGCACAGTGTTGGTGTTTCATCTACAACCTGCCTGCTATCGCATTAGCCGGAGGAAAGAAAACACCACCCAAGCAGCTGGGACTGTCATTTTAATAAAGAATCATGGTGTGGGGAGGGTATAGCGCAGTGGTACAGAGTGTGCTTAGCCAGCACAAGGTCCTGGGTTCCTGGGTTCAATCCCCAGCACCTCTGTTAAAAAAAAAATAATAAAAAGGACCATCATGAGTGCTGCTGAGAGTCATCTGCCCAGGAAAAACTGTGAGAGTGCAAATTACCGGTCTGTACCCTTAAATGGACCCCCACTGGAGCCTGGAAGCCCCGCCGGGTTTCTGTGGTAAGTCTGCTCTCCTAGTTTCTGTTTCTTTTTCAAACTCCCACATTTCTCAACCACATTCCCCGCCACCCTCCCTCCCCACCCCCTTTCCCTTCCCCTCCTTCAGAATATGTGGCATTTCACATTTTTGTACACGGGGTCAATTTGTGTTCAACGGCTAAAACACACGGAAACAAATTTACTCTACGAGAATAAAACACATTATTCTAGAGTAACTGGAGGAATTTACTTTTACAATATTTAGAAACTTCCGTTATTTAACTAGCGAAATTTAAAACAAAAATTATTAGAATTCTTAGATTGTTGTCTTTTAGAGACTGAATCTGCCTACTTCAATATGATGTTCCCCTAAGACGTATTTTAAAAAGGAGAAATTGTAGCACCGGCAGGTACCCAGATGTACACATGACAACAGTTACACTACACCACACAGAACACAGTTCCAAGACAGCAGAAGCAGCCGCACCCTTCACAGAGGGTAAAAACTTAAGTCAGCTTTGCTACTGAGAGGTTGAATGCTAGTAATACGTCTAAAATTAAACCTTACAATGTCTGGGACATACAGGATCCAAGAAAGCACAGAGGCACGCGAAAGCAGCAACACTAGAAGAAAGGGCCCCCTCTTCTAAGGACAAAGCACTGAGACAAAAAATGAACGTGACGTTCTACTACCACTTCTTCTTCTTCCAGACTCAACATACTTTATAAGGCTCTCTGAGGAACAGGAGGTTCACTCTGTGTAAGAATCACTAGACGCTGCAACAAATTAATTTTACCCAAGTTTTTAAAGTAAACTTTCATCACAAAACTTCTGGATGTGAAGAGAAATAAGCAAAGGTGATTTAAGATAAATTAATTCATGAGAAATTGTATGGTAAACCAGTAGTATTTACATTGAAACCGTACAAGAACACTCAACGCTGGCAACCTAGCATTTACCTAGTATTTACCTTTGAGTCACACTCTGGAGCTAGTCCTTTGCATATATTATCTCTGATGTACATAAATTCTGTGAAAGACAGATTTGCTTTATCCCTATATTTTACAGATGAAGAAACAAATTATGTGATATAATCCAAGGTTACCAGCTGATTTTTAGAAGTGTCAAATCCAGGTTCAAACCCTAATCCACCTAGTTTCAAACCTCAAGATGTCTCCATAGTGACTTCTAGGACATAATACTTAATTTGGAAGTCAAATTTAAGGTGCTAGATATTTCTAAAATCTCAAATACAATAAATCTAAAAGAATAAAATATCTAGGAATAAATTTAGCCAAGGTGGTAACTCAAAATAGGTCACAGACGTAAATACAAGAAACTCTTAATGATTCTTAGTTGTAACATCAAAAACATGAGTGACAAAAGAAACTGGATTCCATCAAAATTTAACACTTTTCTTTTTTTGGCATCAAAGACCTTATTAACAAAGTGAAAAGAACCTACAGAATGGGAGAAAATACCTGCAAATCATACATCTCTTAAGAGTTTCATGTCCATAATATGTAAAGAATATTAACAAGAGAAAGACAACCCAATCAAAACGTGGGCAAAAGGCTTGAAAAAGTATCTCCCTGAAGAAGATACACAAATAAGCTCATGAACAGACGCTCAGCATCATTAGCCATTAGAGAAACGCTCATCAAACCCACAAGGAGACACCACTTCAGACCCACTAGGACGACTATCTAACAAGCCCCAAACAAACAGAAAAGTGCTGAGGATGTAGAAGAATTTTCCCAGCGTGTGGAGGGTGCAGCCTCCGACCCCGCCCTCCCCTCACCTGATGTCCTTCCAGCCTCAAACCACTGGTCCACACAGGTAGCACACGGCCCGTATCCATGCACCGCTTCTGGGTGGGGTGGGCCAGGCAGGCACACAGCCTGGGCTCTGAATTCAGACAGTTTTAAATTCCAGCTCCCCCACTCACAGGTACCCCGACACTTCACTGACCTGAGCTTCCCACGGCCCCTCCAGAGAGCCAGGTCACAGCAGCTCAAAGCGGGGACTGCTTCCAGGTTCCGGGGGAGGCACCTGCCACCAGGTGCTGAACAGATACTAGTCCTCTTCCTTCTTTTTGTTAAAAAACAATGTACCTCCCAACTTATAATGATTCCACTTGTGATTTTTTTTTAACCTTACGATGACTCAACTTACGATTTCTCAACTTTATAATGTGCGAAAGTGCTAGGCATTCAGTAGAAATCGTACTTGGGATTTGGAACGTGGGCCTTCTCCCGGGTGGCGGTGCGCCCTACACCCCTCTCTCGTGACGCTGGGCACAGGTCGCTGCAGCTCCCAGTCCAATAACCATTAACCCACAGCCACTCTGCACCCAGACACTCGTCCTGCTCTTCACTCTCAGGGCAGCATGCAATCAATTACACGAGATGGTCAACACTTCACTGTAACACAGGCTTTGTGTTAGGTGATCCTGACTGCAGGCTGCTGTAAGCATTCTGAGCACGTTTAGGGCAGGGAGGCTGCGCTGCGAGGGCTGCTGGGTGAGGTGTACTAAATGCACTTCCGACTTAGGCTGGGCTCATCAGGATGCAGCTCCATCGTAAGCCGAGGAAGCTCTGCACTGAAGAGCTTCAAGACCTTGCAGGCAGGTGCCTGACGGATGTCTGTCGGCCGGGATCCCCGCCCCCACCACGGAGCTCACTACTCAGTGAGGAAGGTAAACAAATGGCTCATGATCTAATTCCCACTTCACTCAGCAGCTCTTCCTATCTTTCTGTTTTAGATTCCTGTGCCACTTCCCCATCACTAAGGCCCATCCACATGAGGTCGGCCCTTCAGCCTATCTGTACAAATAGCATGAATCTAATTCAAATCCCAGCCCCGATGAGCCACACTAGGACTCACATGGGTCAGAAGAGCCCTAGGGGTGGAGGCAACGGTCTTCAGGTACTCCCAGACCCGCTGCGTCCATCAGACTGGCCTCCCCAAGAGAAGGGAAGCGTCTTCCCCAGGCACCCCCTTCTTCCAGGTGTTGGCGTAAAACTGCTCGGTCACATCGACGCGCTACTGGACCCCACGTAACGTGAATGCTGCCCAAGTCACCACTGAGGGCTACAGGGTGAACCAACCCCTTCCATGAGCCACTGCCCAGCATGTTGTTAGGACTCCTTTTTTTTCTGAAAGAATTGTCTTTAAATTAAATGTGGTGCTACAGAGGATGCAAATCAGCATCATTACTACACAGCCACAACCCAGGCAGCACACAACCAGCACGAGGTGCTTCTCGGACACGCACGGTCCACCAGATGCTGCTCTGAACGACTTCTTCTACTTCCCAAAACCGAGCCTACCTTGAAGGGTAAAGGGTTTCCACCGCTGGGCGTAAAAAGGTATATTTTAAGACTGAAAGCAGTTTAAAAAGAAAGGGGTGTTCCAAAACATTTTTGAGAATGACAGCATCACTAAAGTGCATATTCTGCCACTGAAGTGGGCAAAGCACATTTTATCGCATGTGTTTTTAGTCACATTCATTCACAGTTACATTCTTACAGGGGTACGAACGGATTCCTCCCTGTCCACGTTTAACGGAAGCAAGAATGAAGAACCTGAGGTAATGAGAGCTCACGGGTACACTGGATTTATTAGGAACATAGTGCTTCTGTTACTTAAACAGCAGCATTTTCCATCATAAAGAATGTCCACCAATTTCCACCACCCATCACTCCCACCTCGGCAGGCACCGCAAGGCTGCAGGACAGGAATGGCTATCTGCTCACGTCCCGGGGCAGTACGTACGTATCCACCTGGCAAGTGTGATGCACAGCCACATCACAGAACAGCAGAACCACATCCCACTCTCCCCTCCCCACCGCTGCACACAGAAAGCACCGCCGGTGTGACAGAGGCCTTGCCACAGGCACCAAGTTCTCTGCATTTGTTAGGCATTCCAAGGCTGACTGTAAACTGCTGCATAAGGGGCCAGGTTCAATACTTCATGAGCACACACACTTCATGTTTGGAAGCCTGTATTTTTCTAAACCTAACAGAAATTCAAAGGAATATTAGCAAGGTCAAAGCTGCAGCAACCACCTTCGGGCACCAAGAGAACACGTTGTGCAGGGACCCTTCTGTGAGCCGCGGTGAGACCCAGGGTCACGGCCACAATTCTAGTTACAAGGTGACAACAACCTCGCACACGGCATCAGAAAGGAGGGGCCCTCCTCACTACGAGCAGCACAATAATTAGAGAAAAATGCAAGCACCAATCCGTCAGCTCCCTTAATGGACGTCATAGAAGTGACCAGGAGAATTCCTCAGCTCCTGTAACACAGGGTTTTTCAAACGCCATGCATCTTCCTTGCACTTAACTTGCAGCCCCCCAGTTTCTCAGAGGGAAGTCTTTAGATCAGGAAGCACAAATTCAGCACTTCTCTGCTCCGCCGGGGACTCTCCGTTTCTGTGGAACGGAACACGGCGACCACGAGGGACGGGAACTCCACTGCAGCCCTGCAGAGACCTCGCTGCAGCTCCAGGCATCCCACAGCGGGGTTGGCAGAGGGTCCTGGGGAAACTGGAGATGGACAGTCTTCCACCAACGCCAATTAAAACACAGCTCCAACGTCGTGCGCTGCTTTACTCTGCACAGCACCTGCGGGGACTCCAGGAGGGCTTCCAGCTGTCAGGAGGGGAGTCCCTTTCCCAGCTCTGGGAGGACATCTGGGTGGGTAAAGGGAGAGGCTGTGCCCATCATGCGGTTGGTCGGTGCTGTGCCCTAGGTTCGCGGAGCTTTTACAAAGCGAAGGCCAGTAAGGCTGCGCCGGTGTGTCCTCACAGGCTGACCTGCGCTGAGCTACTTCAGCACAAGAGAGGAGGACTCCAAGAGCAACAGCAAGTCAGGGAAGTGACACCGGAAAATAAAGCCTGCTTCACTCACTGGTGGGCTCAAGAGCGGCCCGTTCCTTCGTGCCGTGCTGCTCTCCTCTGAGCAGGGGTCAAGGGGCAGCTTGCTGCCGAGGCACCTGCCCTCACAGCGCTCAGACCTTAATGCTAAGGGGGGAGAGGAATTAATGAAACCCACGACTCTAGCCTGGGATACTGACTACAAGGGAAACGAACGAGAGCAGGGAGGAAAGGCAGGAGGGGGCTTCTTTAGATAAAGATTGGGGGTCCCTAAACGAGGAAACGTAAGACAGAATTTTAGAACACAAACTGCAAGAAGGCCACGTCTGAAAAAGAGCTTGAGCATAACCGACACGGAGACAGAACATAACTATGTCTGTGTGCCGGGACTCGCCGAGGACTCACTTCCTCACAAGACGCTGCAGCTGCTCTTTCTTTAGGCCTTTTGCCAACCTTCAAATTACTTCAGAAACAAAGTAAGAGTGGAAAAGGAGGTGACTCAGATACTAAGTCATAAAACATTCAGGAAACCAGTGGAAATTTTAGCCGTCACTGTCTGAACAAAAATCTCCAGTTGTAATTTAAAAACTACTTCCTGAGAGCTGCTTCCTCGTCTTCAGTGAAGACAGATGTGACTAAAAGCATCTTTAAAAATGTTACGATAACCACTCTGTTGACACAGGAGGTTCCACACTTCACCTTCGTTCCCCTCTTGACACTCACTGTTACGGGTCGAGCTGTCCCCAAAATGCTAAGCTGCAGTCCCGACCCTCCGTACCTCATTCAGAAACAGGATCTTTACGGGGATAATCGACTTAAAATGAGGTCGTTAGGGTGGGCCCTAACTCAGTATGACTAGCTTCCTTGTAAGACGGGGAAATCTGGACAAGGACACGCGCTCGAGGGGAGGCCGCCGTGAGCCCCCAAGGCAGAGAGCAAGTGCCCCCGGCTCCCCAGAGAGGCGGCCGCGGAGACCCGGCCCCGCCGACACCTCAGTCCCACCCGCCAGCCTCCAGAGCTCTGGGGACACACGTCTGTCCCACCCGCCAGCCTGCGGCACTGGGTACGACAGCTCTGCCACGCACAGTGGTAAGGAAATATCAAGAGGTGGCCGGCAGGTAGTAAGACAACCATCAGAGGAAACGACAGGAAATGAAAGAGGCCAAGCTTTTAAAAAATGAAAAATGGAGGAGAATAAGGGGGACCAGAAAGTACAGAAGGGCTCCAAAGCCCACATTAGTGGGGACACGTCAAAAAAACATGACAACTACACGGAAATCTCCCAGAGCCAAACACACAATTCTCCAAATTCCCAGCTCCCCCGGGGCCAGCACGCAGGATGCAGAGGCACCTGTGCCACTGGCGTGGGGACAGGAAGGAGTGGCCGCCGACGGGAAAGGATCGGGGTTTCTTTAGGGGCAAAGGACTGAGACCCCACGTGGGCAGGGCCACACAGAGCGGGAGCAGGGGCTCCCAGCCCCAGCTTCTCCCAAGGACACAGCTCAGCGGAGTCTGCCTGGGGCGGGGGTTGGGGGGGTGAAGCCTTGCTGGCCTGGGAAACACCCACAGCATCATCAGGGGTTTCACGTCCTCCTGACCCACAGAGACAGGGACACGCCTGCCCGCCACCTGCGACTCACAAAGCAGCAGCCCACCAGGAGAGGAGAGAGCAGGGTGTGTAAAAAGAGATACAGCTGCTAAAAACAGGCGGGGAGGGAGGAAAAGGGTAGAAAGAGGGGGACGGAAGGGAAGAGAAACAGGAATTCTCAAAAAGAAAAAAAAAAGCGATTTCTCTAAAGTAACAATTCAAAATTCTAAAGGGAAAGCACCTCCCCTCCAGCATTCTCTGCCGGCCCACCAGTTAAGTATGAGGCTGGAACACATTTCCAGGCCTGTAAATCTCACAGAACTGACCTTCTGTGAACCCTTTCTCAAAAAGCTACAGGAGGCACGCATATCGAGAGCAGGAAGCCTGCTGACAGAGGAGGAATGTCCAGGAGACAGGACCCAGCACAGGTGAGAGGTCAGTGGGGTTCTGGCGACAGGTTTGGTAGCTGTCAGACACCGGGGCCTGAATATGTGATTGGAACTGAGAAACATAAGCCAACAAAACAATTAACTCCAGAGAAAACAAAGGTCTAGACTGGTGAAGAAACAAAATCACTCAACATGCTTAGTTCTGAACAGTATCTCGTCATGAAAACAAACATGGAATATTGAGAAGCTACATTATGATACAATTACACTGGGAGGACGGAAAGAAACGTGCATGAGGAGGGTTGTACAGGACATGAGTCCTCACCTCCAGTACGAGGAAAGCCACAGAGAATGTCTAAAAGTGGAAAACCAAGCTATTGTAGTATAAGCACACAAACATGGAATTAAATCCACAAGAAACAGGTGGAAGAGCTGCAAGGAACTGCTTCCAGGAAGCAGTCACCAGCAGTGAGGAAAACACTAGTGCTTCCCACCATACACCTCAAAGCACTACTTGAGTATTTGAACTATATATAAAAAATAATACACTTAAAATTTTAAGATGAAGAAGACTATTATGTGACACAGTCTTATGAAAAAGAATCCTATTTACAGGAATGAAAACGACTAGAGAAAAGAAAAATAAACGCCCAGCAAATACGAGCACTGTGGGGTTCTGTTTTTCCTTTAATTAGTTAAAACTCTTTTCCAGCTCGCAACATCAGCACCTGTGGTCACTGTGAGATTTAGGTTTGTCTCATTAACAAGCCGAAACAAATGAACCAGGAAATAGCCAAGTTTGTACGAAGTTACCAAGTTCATTCATTCACTTGGAGCTGGCACCTGCTTTAACCCAGAGGCCCTTTCCCATTCTGTGGCAAGGAGACGGGCAGGAGACTCCACCAGCATTCAAAAGGATGGAAAACTGGGCTGCCATAACAATTACAGGTGTATTAGTATTTCTCAACTAATAGAGAATAAAACTTCATGTAGTCTTACAATCTATGGAAATTTTTAGGAAAATGATTACAGCTTGCAAGAAAATGTTACTTACTCATTGCCTTTGTAAGCTAGTCAGCACCAGCATCTTTTTTCTTTTAGTTACGCATTCACCTGCACTATATGTACCAGTATAGAAGACAGCTCTGCTTTCTAGATACAAAGACAAGGCTCTACCTGCAGGCCTGGCCAACAAGATTCACACAGCCAGAGATAAAAGGATGGTAGAAATCACAAGGCTTAAATTTGTAAACATACGTTGTACATAAGACATACACAGAATAGCTAACTTTCAAAAGTCTATTTCCTATTTTGACACTATAAAGGTAAAAGTTCTGAGTCAAAGAAGAAATTTTAAACACAGGAAAGAGTTGTATTTTTGAGACATAAGCATCTTTCAACCAAACATCGTATTTTCCGGCTAAAAACAGAAGCACAGAAAGAAGCTCCCTCCAAGACCCTTCCCTGGCCTCACGCTCAGCCCCTCAGGTGGGACCCCCTTCCCAGTCCCCACCCCAGCGTACACAGAAGCAGACTTACCTAACTCCCCTGCAAGACTATACGCTACTTCAGGGCAAGGGGGATGTTCTACTGCCCTCTTGCCCTTTGCCCGGTGCCTCCAGACCTCCGCATCTCCGGTTGGGTGGGAGCTGCAGCCGGCCCACCACCCGCCTCCGCTCCTCCAGGCGGCCAGCGGCTCCGCGGTCACACCAGCCTCATCTAACCCTGGGACTCGGCCCACTGGTGGGTACTGCTATCTCCATGTTGCAGATGAGACAACCGAGCAAACTAAGTACCAAAAGTGTATCCGAGAACTTGGGAATCCCTGAAGGTCCACGAATGTGTTTCTGTTTAATGAGTTCTCTCGTACGGAAGAGTCGATAAACACCGAATCTTTCATTTACTGACAGTAAGTAAAACACCATTAAAACTCCACTAGGGAGAATCTTCCCGCAGATGTGGCCAGCAAGTAAGTCAAATGCTCCAGGGAAGGGAGTACCGGTTCACAAAGGCTCAGACTTGGGCACTGCACAGCTCTGGGGCCTCGGTGGGCTGCCCTCGGCGACGGGACAACGGCCCCCGTCCAAGCCTGCAGGTCGGACCCCAGCACCGCTCACAGTGGGGAAGACCCCTGAAGGAGGGCTGGTGCTGGACGCTGACGCCCCACGTCTCAGAGTCCAGCTGAGCCCCCTCTCCTCCCCCACGCTAAACACAACTGCCGCCTCTCAGGCTGGGCCCGATGGCAACGCAGAGCTGGAGTCAGGCCCACGTCTTAAACCTCCGGCCCTGCTCCGTCCAGAGACGCTCACACTGCGGAAGGTGGGCGGGGGGACATCGGCCTCACAACCCACCCCACGGCGGGGCCAGGCAGGGCCACGAGGCCCAGCACACCCACCATCTTCTCGGCTGGTCCTTGTTGCCCAGGCACCACTGGTTTTGCACGTACAAATGATTCCAAGAAACCGAGGCTCCGACGCAGCAGGCGTTGTTCTTCTAGCAGTTTATGGACGCCGACATTAAGAATAAGTCTCCAGTTCTACCTAGTAAAGTCAAAACAAAGCCCAAAATCGACCCAGGCAGGTCAAACAAGCACAGGAATTCTTACAGTCCTTGGGAACCGCAGGGGTGATGGACGGAGGGCAAGGCCACCACGGCCACGTGCCTCTGACAAATCCCTTCCAACTTCGCTGTCTTCACCTAGAAAATGGGGCTATTATCTCCAAATTGCAGGGAAGCTGTATGACTCTTGAGAGAGAATTTATGTAAAGCATAATGCCTCGCTTGCCCAAAGGTGCAATCATGTAACTGTAATGATAATGACAAGGTTTTACAAACATTAAACACCTCTTACAAACCCTCAGTGTCCCTAAAAAGTAGGTGTCAGCACCACTTCAAAGACCAAGAGTCTCAGTGGACAGAGACATTAGACCCCCAAGTTACAAAATTTTACTTTTCAAATGTTACTTAGGCAAGTTTTTTTAAACTGGTTGAGCCAGTTAGAAAACCCTACAATAAAAGATCAATTCTCTTATAAAGCACCCTAAAGAAAACAAAAAACTGTATTCCCTGTGGGTCTCCCGTAAACCTAAGCATTCCTCAACTTACGCGGTTCAGAAAAAAGACACATCACACTACCCAAAGGTTACAGATTTACAGACCCAGCTGTTGGGGAAAGTCCCACACCACATCACGCAGGACCAATTCACACGAGTTCTTAATTCACATTAACCATCTGATAGTTCTGCTGTCTCACAGCTGATAACAATACAAGATCACACAATAAAATTCACAGACGACTTTATTGAATAGATTTTACCTTTGAAGAGCTATTCGCAGTCTGGACACCTCTCTTTTAGACTGAATGAAACACCACGTCTCTGGTACAGCTGGACACACCTCTCTTGCCAGAAGCAGTAAATGTCACATAATGAACTGAACAGATGAGAAGCATCCTGGCCACTGTACGACTCCACTGTGTACTCAGGGGCAGACAAAACTCTGTTAGGTAGATTTCAACTCCAGATTAACCAGTGAAATTTTTTGTTTATAATTATGATACTTTTTCTATTAAGAAGAGAACACCTTACAATAGGTTTAAAAACAGACAGGACAACAAGTATCCCTTCCACTGTATTGCAGAAATAGGTAAATGCAGAAATCCAGTCACCAAAGAAGCTACTTGGTACCAAATGCCTCTCTTCTTGCAGTAAAGTCACTAGTTCCAGCTTTAGAGTTTCTGAAGGACGCTTTTCCCATCCTTAGCTTCTCCTCTTCGTCACATAATTACTTATTATTACCAAAACCAAATAATTTTTAAACCTAGAAACTGGAATCTCTTCTCTTTGAAATATGTCTTTAATCATTGTTTCTTAAAACCTTCCAAATCCCGTTCCTTTACACTCTCTATAATGTTACTTAAAACATGTAACAGTCAAATTAAAAAGTGACCAAAAACGGTAAAAATCAAAGCAATGGGAGAAAGTACAACAGACCTTCAGAGCTCCCCAAATACAGGTCTCCACGGCTGCCCCAGCTCGCTCACCTGCTCAGAGTTCTTTCTGCTGTTAACCAGGACGGTCTGTCCCCTCCTCTCCTCTCCCTTCACAGCCACTCTTAAACCTACAGATCTGTCCCCATGGCCATTCATTCCCATGCTCCCTCCTCCCCTCCTCAAATCGTCCTTTCCCTAGTGGAATCCGACAAACCTCTGAGGCTGCCTACTTACTCCCCCCAACACTCCATCTCTCCCTGCTCCTCCCCTCAGTTCAACACTTGCAGAGAGCAAAGGGGGCCAAGTGGCCACAGGGAATGTCTGAAAATTAAGGAGACAATCATTATTTCTTCTACTACACAATTAAGGGAATTGGTACAAAAATAAATAAAGATATGAAATAAAGGCAACAGACTCAGCTGCTGTTCATACAATTACAGAAGTAAAGACTTACTTAACTGTTCAAATGTGCCAGGAAGTCAGATAAAGGTAAGCCACCAGCTACCTGGACATTACCAGGAGTGCTTCTCTGCGAGCCGATGTTTCTCCTCCAAAGAAATAGAAAAGCCTAACTTGGGTAGTTCATGTTGAAAATGGATGACACTGCAGACAGACACACACACCACACAGACATATACACCACATGATAAAGTTCCAAATTCAAAGATTACAAAAAGAGGCAGCACATTCCACATGGATTTTTAAAGACCATTTTCTTGCTGCCCCCCTACATTATGTAGTCTCTCAAATAATACATTTGACCTAAATAAGCTAAAAATAACTTTAAGCCTCGCACTGCTAACAATCATATAAACCCCTTGCCTTTAGGCCACACCCATCTTGTCTGGGCGTGAGGTGAGGGCAGGAGATGGAACTGAGGCTGGAACCTCGGGGTCACGGTGCACAAGGTGAATGAATTCTGGCTCCTTTCTTTGTAACAACTTTAAAACCAATCTAAATTGACAAACAGGATCACTGGAACTTAGCATTCAAAGCCTTTAGAGGAGAAAGATTCTAAACTATTGTCAGTGAATCAAATAAGAAAAAAACCATAAAGTTTATCACATTCTAATCCCCAAAGTCTCACTAGGGGCTTTATCTGGCACTGCAGCACCCTTTATCTCCTAACGGGTCTTTTTCCTTATCCTTCCCTCTTGATAGGATGGAAACTTCGAACAGAACCCTCCAGTCCCAGAGTTCCAGAGCAGGATAGGTGTCTGGTCAGGGTGGCCAAGGGGGACCTGGCAGAGGCTGCCATGGGCTCTTAGAGGTACCCAGTGGCTTTGTCTGACCCCCCACCAGGGTGACTTCCGCTCCACACGTGTCTTGAAGAGTATGGGGCCACACACACAGTGTTTAGTGGTAGTAACACCATGTTACTGAAACTGAAAATCAAGCCCATGGCAGGGATGGTGGAGTCCAAAAATTGTGGCTACCAGCCAGCAAAGCCACCAAGACAAGTTCTTATTCAAATGTCTTATTTCCAAGATACAGCCAGTTCCAGCCTGTAATAAGTTCTCAAGGTTTTAATACGACATAATTTATATAGGGTTCTGCCAACTGATGGCTCCACATATCAACCTGTGAGCTGTTTCACCACAAAGGCAAGTGACAGGTCTGAGGACTCTGGGGCTCAGTCAGATGTATAACAATTTACAAATGAAGGGGATAAAACAGAGCAAAACAGGCTTTCAAAATAAAGGTCCTCGATCACTGCCGAGCAGGCGATGGGCAACTCGGCGTGCACACAGGTACACATGCTGACAGCCGCTGGGGGCCAGGCCAAAAGGAAAGGGTTTTAAAGGCGGGCAGACTTAAGACAGACTTAAACACTTCCTGGCTTACGTTGCTAAGCACCCACGGGAGGCAGCTGAACCCACCTCCTAAGGAGACAGAGCTTCCAGCCCCGTGTTACCGCGTGGCTACGTGTGAGGAAATACGTATTCAAATAAGCGTACCCGGAGGAAACAGCTGTTGACACAGAGAACCGAGCTGTATTTAAACTAAAAATTAATATTTCAACTAAACATTGCAAAATGTTCACTGTAATGCTCGTCAGCTTAACTGTACCTTTAACCACCTCTAGCAAGCAGCACTGCCAGGATTATTCATCCAAAGCTCACAATTCAGGAGAGCTGAGTAAACTCATTCAGGAAGTACCCGTGGCTCTCCGGTCACTGCCGAGGATCCCCCCGCCGGCGGCTTCCTACCCTCACGGCACAGACGTGGCTCCGCGCTGGGTGCCAGCCTCCACCGCAATCTGGCCTTCACAGGCTCAGTCCAGTGCAGGAGACAGTTCAGTCGGTAACCCAAACCCCAGCACACAGGGTGAGGAGCACCTCCACTGCTACAAGAATGCAGCAATAAAGGACACAGAGCCCCAGCTGACCCTGTTACTTGCTTAACAGTGGCTTTTACTGCAGTGTGAGAGGGCTTTCCAACACTCCCATTTCCAAGCATACAGCTTCTCCGTTGGTTCTCAACCATGCCATCAAATATTAAAACAGCACCTACTGTCTCCTTTCTAGCATCCTGTGGCCACCACCACCACCATCTGGGCCTGGAGATACTTCGGCTGATAAGCCCCAGCCACTGCCCACTTGACTGGAGGGAAGCGGCCACCTACATGGTCCAAACCTGCATCACACGTAGCCTTGGGCCTGCTTTTCACACTCTGGCCAAGTGTGGCCTGAGGTTGACTGCTCCTCAGGCAGAGAGGATGCTGCACTGGGGGGCCAGATGCAGTGGGCCAATCTCGAGAACCCACCCCTTGATGCTCCCACCTCAGCTTCACGTGTAGAGCTTTTCATTCCGAAGCCAGAGGACAATCCCAATCAGACCATCAACATATAAGCCATTATGGGCCACTAAATAATTCGTAAATATGTCAAAACGTATTTCAAAACTGACTTTGTATCGTCTAGTCAGGCCACGTTTTAGTAAACAGTAACTTACCGAGCATCTCTACTGGGCAAAGAACTTCAACAGGGCTGGCTTGACACCAAGGCAAAAGACTGTTTTTCAATTAGGGAGAGAGAGAGAAAAAAAAAAAAAAAGATTTGGAAAAACAATCCCCAAATGTGCATTCTGAATTAGCCTAGCGATTTAAGTAATCCTTCAGAGCATTTCCAAATATGCAGAATTCCAGCACTTTCTGAAGGGAAGGGTGGTTTTTCTGGTCCTGTTTCTCATCAGTATGCCTTCAAAACGACATCCCCAGTTTTCAATGAGAACAGTCTCAATGCGTCCGGGAGAAGGGAGAAATAATGATGCGCCGGGGTGAGAAGTTGAGAGAGAAGCCATTCCCATCAACCGGATCGTCAGGTGTTCGCTATAGATTTAAGATTTGCGGAGGGGAGGGGGTTTGAGGGAAGAAAACTACTCACACTCAGGATCCGGTCTACAACCCGGTGGCGCAGACGCCGGGCAAACGAACGGCCGCAGAGGAATAACAGCAACTTCCCGGCCCCGCTTCCCCGTGGATCACGTGCCGGGCCCCCTCCCCCAGGCCCGGGGGCGAGATGGAGACGCGGCCTCCGGCGGCGCTTTCCTCGCCGAGCGGCTCGGGCCGCAGCTCCAGCCTCCGCGCCTCAGACCCGGGGGAGGGGGTCCTAAGTGACCATCAGCTCGCGCGGCGGCGGCGGGGCCGCCGAATTCTTTAGAGAGCCTCCCGCCCGCCCCGCGAGCCGTCCATCTCCACGACGCCGGCGGCGCGGCCAGGGGGCTCGGCCAGCCCGCCACAGGGTCCCGGCCTCCTGCCCGGCGGCCCGGCGCCCGCGCGGAGCCGCCGACCCCGCCGACCCCGCCGCCCCAGCGCGCAGACGCACGCCCGCCCGCCACGGAGACCCTCCCGCGAACCCCGGCCCGGCGCCCGCTTACCTGCGGCGGCTCGGCTCCCGGCCCGCGCCGGCGCCCGCGGGAGGCGGAGGGCAGGGGGCAGCCGGGCTGCGACGGCGAGGACCGGCCGGGCTGGGCGCGCTCGCGGGCGGCCGAGGGGGCGGGGCCGGCCGGGGGCGCGCGCGGGGCCCGGGCGCCAGCCGCCGCCGCTGCCTCGGGAGCCGCCGGGGCCGCAGCCGAGCCGGGCGGCCCTCATGAATGGGTTCGGCGGCGGCGGCAGCGGCCGAGCGGCGGGCGGGCGGCGCGCAGGCCCCTCCCCGGCCACGTGACGCCGCGCTCCGCCGCCCCCTCCCGGCCGCGCGGCGCCCGCCCGTCTCCCTCCCCGGCCCGCGGCGCGGACGCGCTGCCCATCTCCCGCGCTGCCCGGGCCCCTCGCGTGCTGGGGGCAACCCGAACGTTACTTTTCTAAAATAAAGTTTCTTCTGGTCCCCATGGCAACCCTGCGGCGCGTCTTACGGAGCTTAGAGCCCAACTGCCGAAAAGGAAAAACATTAGAGTGCAAAAAAGGTACAGGGCAGGAATGTTTTATAACCCACTTTTGAGCACCAGTAGCCCGTCTGCTTGATTAGTTTCTCCTCCCCGCCCCCTCCCCAAATCCTATTACACACCTCCTTTTTAAAACAGACTTTTTAAGGAAATGGATTGCCCGTGCTGTATGGCACTGTTGCACACTGGTTTTTTTTTTCTCTCCTGCCTATGGCGTTATTGAAAGTCATGTATGGAAGTGCATGTGCTAGGTGCAAATGCCATTAATTTCTCAGTATGCATCCTGTGAATGATAACTGATACAGCTTTGAGGATACTGAAAGCAAGGCATTTCTATAAAGCTCCTGGGTGACGAGCCCAGCCATAGCACAGTTTCTTCCCGCAAACGGAGCGTGGTGTGACTGGGCTGTGTGGGGACCAGGGAACCCTGTAAGAGGGGCCCCCTGGGCTGGTTCTACAGAAGGAACCGGGAAACCACTTCCTCATCCAAGTTCCTTCTGCCTTTCTCTAGCATTCAGCCAACCTTTACCTCATTCTTAACCAAGGCCCTGCAGACATAGGTGGTGTCCTTCGCCTAAGGGCTCTAGAATTTTCTCTAGTGCTTTTCACATGGCTTCACAAGCGAAATAAAAATTTAAAAAGACAAGGACTGGATTTCCCCCTCCATATTTCAAAACATTTTACTCTGCTATGGAGAAGTGGAACTGAAGCGAGAAAAATAGCTAGGTCCTCAGTTTCTACGTCAATGGAATGGAAACAGGAACGCCTTTCTCAGGGATAGTCTTGAGAACTGCACATGATTACATGTAAGGTGCCTCATTTACTTTAGCATCTGGAACCCGGAGTGTGCTGTTACGGGTTTGCTTTTTTTTTTTTTTTTTTTTTTTTTTTTTTCGTTTTTCCCACCTGGATGTTTTCTGTTTCTTTCAGGCTATTTTCACTACCTGCCTTTAGGAAATATTCTGCCAAGCTTCATTCTTTCCTTTCATCATTCAGGAAGCCCTGGACATATCTCCCTTCCTCCAAACCACCTGAGATTTGATCCCTCACGTTTCAACAATTTCCTCATTCTCTGGTGTCTACCTACTTTACGCCACCGCCTAAGCAAAAGAGACTCGTGAAATATTTGTTGCATGATATCCCTTCACTTCCTGCCCCTGACACCTGCGAGGTGCGGGGGGCGGGGGGCGAATTGCCACCTAGTCCACCAGCACGTGGGAGGGAGCTCTTCCTTCGCTTGTCCTGACCCCACCTCCTCCAGCTCCACGGAGGAACCCCTCTCAGCCAGTTGTCCCCCATCCCCAGCTCGGAGTCCACCCCTTAGTGTTAGCAGGCTCAGGCTTTTCCCCACACTTAACAGGAAGGGGCACAGGGAAAGAGGAGTAGGCTTACAGTCTTGCTCCTTCGCCTCCCCCACCCCTGATACTCTTCAGGCTAAAGTCCCCAACAACCTTCTGGTTGCCAAATTCAGCGGACACCTTTCGGGTCCTCTCTCATCATCTCTGTAAGTCAAGATGCTATTGACCTGGATTTTCTTCTTGAAACCCCCTCCTCCTCTCATCAGCCAGGACTCTGAGGGCCACGTGCCTATGTTCAGAGGCTTCAGACACCTCCACCAGCACGGCCCTCAGTGATGTCAGCTTCAGGGCCAGGTGCTGGTTTCTTCAAACCTACTCCTCCTGAATGTCCTATCTTGGCTAATTGCACCATCATCCATGTAAGTCATCTTGCCAGAAACCTAGGAGGGAGGCTTATTTCCTTCTACTCCCCTTCCTGACTCTAAACTGGAAGAGGGAAGGATTTTCCTGAACATAAGAATCTAGTCTCCCGAGCCTGGACTTGGAAGGGAGGTGGTCCTAAGCCCTCCCTTTGGCAGCTCCAAGGCGAGGAGGTTAAGCCTTAGAGAAGTAACTTTGTCGTTCCCTCTGCATCTCTTCTGTGAGAGCAAAGACTAGTTGGCATTTTCTGAGCCATCACTGCCTGCTCAGCTCCTCTAGTAAGTAATTCTAACTACAAACCTATGAGGTAGCTGCTATGGTTAATACCAATTTATGGGTGAAGGAGCTGAGGCACAGAGAGGTAGTGACTTGCCTCGGGCCTCACAGCTCATAAGCAGAGATCCAACAAAGATGGGACCCCAAATGCAAAATCATAGAGTAAGGAAAAAAGTTGTTTTTAAGCTCAGACAGAAATCTCACTAAAATTGATCATAGATTGAGCCATAAAGCAAGTCTCAACAAATTCTGAAAATTTTGTGTCATACTCTCTGACCACAACACAATCAAGTCAAGAATCAATTTTTTTAAAAAGATAACTAGAAAAACCCACTTATTTGGAAACTTTTGGGTCAAAGAACAAATCATCATGGAAATGTGACAATATTTAAATACTGCACATCAAATATTTGACACTACCTGTGGAAGCTTCAGAGAGAAAGCTAAACAAGTAGTTAAAGGGAAATTCATAGACTCAAAAGTTGATATTAGAAAATACTTTGAAATGTAAAGAGCAAAAAAGTTAGAAATAGAACAGCAAAATGAAGTTCAATAAAACGGAAGAAAGGAAATAAGAAAGATAAAATAAGAAAATAATGAAACTGAAAACAAACATATAATAAAAAGGACCAGCTAAGCCAAATACCAGATTTGTGAAAGACTAATAAATTCTACAAACCTCTGGTAAAAAACTGATCGAGGGAAAAAGGAAAGGTACAAGCAATGTGAGGAATAAACCAAAAGCAATAATCACACATGATGCCGAAATTACAAGGATAAGCTTGTGAAGATTTTTTTTTGCCAATTAATTGGAAAACTTAGATGAAGTGGGAAAATTCCAAGAAATATGTTAATGAAACTGAAATAGAAAACCGGAATACTCATGCCATTCAAGAATTTGAAACTGTTGTTAAATATTTTATGCAAAGAAAAATCCAGGCTGAAACAGTTTTACTAGTGACTTCTACCAAACATTCAAGGAATAAATAATTCTCACCTCCCACAAGCTATTTTAGAATATGGAGCAAAAGGGAGTATTCCTCAAATAATTTTATGAGGCTGGCATAACCTTATACCAAAACCTGACCAGGAGGGTGTGAGAAATAAATAGTTCAGGTCACTCTCACACATAAGTTCAGACACAAAAGTTACAGGCAAACTTCACTGATTCGAATCCAGCAAGATAGTCATAACCAAATTGGTTTACCCAAGAATACATGGTTGGTTTCAAATCAGAAAATCAGTTAATATAATTCACCATGTTAAAAGATTAAAGAAAAAAAATCAAATGATAATCTCAGTAGATTCAGAAAAAAGCCTTTTATAAAATTCAGTATCCTCCCAGATGAAATTCATAGAAAACTAGGCATATTTTCCTTGATAAAAGGTATTTACACAAACCTACAGCAAACCTCATACACAACCATTCCTTTTAAAATGGGGAACATACGTGTGTTAACATCTCCATTTCTATTCAGTATTGTACCAAAGGTCCAAAATAGTGGAGTCGGGCAAGAAAAAGAAATAAAATATGTAAATGGGAATGGAAGAAATCACAATAACAGGATAGCATGTGTAGGGAATTCAGAAGAATTATGTACGTAGTCTTTTGAGATGAGGGTGAGAGTTAGGCAGTGTTGCTGGGTACAAAGGTCAACATACAAAAATCATCAGTATTCATATATACAAACAGTAAACAGAAGTGAAACTTTCTGAAAGATGCCTTGCAATGGTTACTACTATTACCTCATACTCGTTAACCTATCATATTTCCATACAACCGCCCATTTTATCAAACTCAGCATTAAAATACACAGTCTGTTTCTTCGGATCTTCATTTCCTTACCAAGGCTCCTGTGCCTTGTAAAATTTCTATTAAGTAAATGTGGATGCTTCTCTCCTATTTGTGACTTTAATCTTCAGACCCAGCCAGGGATCCTAACAGGGTCGAGGAAAACTTTTCCCTCCCCCACAGTAGCAAAGAGATATTTAGGAAATGAATCTAATAAAATATGTGCAAGACTTTTACAAAGAGAATTAGAAAATTTCATGGCAAGGCTGCAAAGGAGACCTAATTGGAGAAATATGATATTCATCGATAGAAAAGACCCAATCTCATAAAAATACTAATTCTCCACAAATGGATCTAGAGAGTCAATTCATTTCCATTCGAAATCCCAACAGAGGTTTCTTCTTCAAGAGACTCTTGGAGAACAGAGAGGGAGGAACTGCTGTCCCATGTACCAAGCCTGCAGTAATCAGGAAGGGCGCTGTGGTACAGGGACAAACAGACCAATCGGACAAAATGCAAGCCCAGAGACACCTCTGCGCACACAGACACTAAGTGTACGGTAGTTCAGACCAGATGGTAGTTCAGATAGCGGGGGGTGAAGATGAACTTCTCTGTAAATGAGGACACACTTAATTATCCACTTAGCAAACAATAAAAATTTGGACCCCACTCTACACACATCATCAAATCAGCGTTAGCTGAAATAAAGACGCACGTAAGAATCATACCAAGGACACCTTTCTTTTTCACATTTTACCATCTCTGAAATTGTGATTTTTCTTACAATCAGTGGCAACTTAGCTTCAATGATATATGATGTAAAACTTTAAGGAGACAATATAGGAGAATATGGTAACAAATTCTGGGTAAGGAAGTATTTCTTAAACAAGAATATATTCACAACACAGACAATCAACCAAATATTTGAATCCAAGAGATATAAAGGGTTCATATAAATCAATAAGTAAAAATTCAGGAATCGCTAGAAAAATAAGCAAAAAAAAAATGAAGAGGAATTTCACAGAAGAACAAGTGTAAATAGTTCATACACTTAGGAAAAGATACTAGTTTCACTGGTCATCAGGGAAATGTAAGTTAAAATCATGATGACAGACCACCACACACATCAGAGTGGCTAACACTGAAAAAGTTGTTCAATCCAAGTGTGGATGTGAAGTGACCAACCTGAACTCAGACACACTGCAGGGTGGAATTCAAATGCGTAGCAACTTTACAAAACAGGTTGGTATTACCTAGAAAGTTAAATGAATGTGCACAGACACGAAGAACCAGCAGTTCCACCCCAGGTATGCAACCTCGAAACACCCTTGCACAAGTGCACTCAGAGACTCACACAAGAATCAATGGCAGCATCGCTTATAATTGCAAAGAGCGAGAAAGAGCCCAAAGGTTCTGACCGCAGGTGGCCTGGGTCGTTAAGTGGTGGTATACTCACACAACGCGATGCCACACCACGACATCGACACGGATGAATGTCAAAAACAAACTGTTGAGCAAAGAAGCAACAAAAGATTAAAGTATGATTCTATTTGTTCTATTTCATGAACAGGCAACTCTAAATGGTACATTGTTTAAGGATAAAAGCATAGGCAATAAACGATAGAGAAAAACAATGAATCGAGTAACAGAGATTTCCGGATAGACTTGAGTTTGATGGAGGGACAGGTGCAATCTGAGAGGGTGAGGTACCATGTCCTGGCTCAGGCATTGGGTACATGGGTGTCTGTGTGTATCTTTCTTTCACAAGAAAAATGAAATGAAGGACAAATGAAAATGAATTAATAAATGAATACATCTCTATTTTTTAAACGTTATTGTGTGGCTACAAGCTTTGTAAGTTTTCCTTCAGCACTTGTAAGACAAACTTAGTGTGTCTGACCACCTTCCTAACAAGCTGCGAGGAATGGTTTCTTTTCAACACTGTGTCACGCGGTGTGTTTGGTAATAACCCTTCTGGATGATGAGGGAGAAAAGTTATGTCAACAGACCAGAAGTGCAGAAGGAAGCAAGGAAACACATCTAAGAAATCACTCACAATATTCCTATCTCCAAATCATTCCATTGATTTTGTTTGTATTCTTTTCAGCATCAGTTACAATTCTCAGTCCTGAGAACAAAGCCACCTAAAGATGACTTTCTTATTTTCACTGGTCATGTGCTGCCTGGGTCATAAAACCAGGGACCAAGGAAGCCCACGTGTCCCAACTGCTGCTGGAGCAGAAATCCCCTTGGGAAAGCTGGTGTCCTGTCTCTGCTGGACCCTTCTGGTGGGGGGCAGTTTGTGGTGTTGGGGGCACAGATTCCGTGATTAGGCAGTTGGAATAGTTGCCCTACTCAGTAGGCAGAGCTTTCTGAGGTCACTCAAGGTCATGTAGCAGACAGCATCTCTCTGAAAATCCTTTTGTTGGAGTACCCACCACCTTCCACATTCCACAGCCCGGCAGCTTAGAGAAAACGTGTTCTATGAATTCCGTGCGAGAAGGATTTGATTGTCAGCACTCAGATTTTTCTGCTTCCTTGTAATGCTAAGCTTTCATCAGTATATACTTTACACTATAACCCTACAAAAAATGTTAACAGTAACAGTAATATTAGAAGCTGGGGGATAGGGAGGGGTAAGATTTCAACTCTCCTAAGGGCTCTGCCCCAAGCCTGGTGGAAAAGTCACAGCAGTTCACGGAGACCAGCCTGGAAAACTTTCCACATGTGAACATTAACTTTGTTGTGCCTCCAGATTGCTTGTTTCAGCAGTTACTGTCTTTTTTTTTTTTTTTCCCCCAGAAGAGCCACTAATTGGAATGTCTGGACAACCCCAAGTTGCTGAGTATGTCTGCTTTCCTTATACTTTCCCCAAAGGCTTGGACACCCACCCTCTGCTCTCCTCACTCTGGGGTGCTGGCTCTACCTGACCATCCTCGATACTGGATCCGCTCTTGACCTTCTCTCCCCTCCCCATTTCCTCCCTCCTGAAAGCTCTCCTAACGAAATTAATTTCTCCGTTTTTCCTCTTTCCTTTGTATTTCTCTAAATGGCTTACTAAGGTTAGATGGATTTCTTCCAACGTTAGAAAAATCAGGCAGAAGGTGTATGGCTTTGTAGATTATTTTCTTGTAAGAACTTGAGTTTTGGTGCTCAGACTAAGTAATAAGCCCCAGAATTTATGAAATAAATGCTCAGTAAGTTTAAAGTGCTATGTCATTAATTAATTAGTTCATCAGTAGAGCCTCACCCTGGGCCAGTTAGTTACTATGTACCTTCCACAAACCTGTATGAGGAAAGAGACTACTTTGAACCCAGGGATGGCCCGGTTTGTGAGCATTAACTTCTGGGTGGGGAAGAACGCAGTGCTGGTCTCAGAGAATCCAGGAAGAAAGACAAGGTGCAGTTGGCGTGGAACGAGGACTCTCAAATGTTTCACTATTGGAACATCTGCTGTTCCCAACCGGCCTCAACCTCAGGCAGGACATCCCACCCCAACTCCGTCCTCCCATGCAAAACACTTTCTGTATTAGCCAGAAGGGAAAAGATAAAGGAAAGGCACAAACAGGGGCAGGGCAAGGAGGAAAATGATAAGAAAGAAGCCCAGGCCACTGCACACACTCAGAAAGCAGCTTTAATAACCGACGGTCCTCCAACAGAAACAAGAGCGGTTTCGGGCTGGAGGTGGGTTTGCCCTGGAGAAGTCTTCCCCAGAGCTGATGGTATCAACATCAAATAACAACCTTCCTATGCAGATTTCACATCAGCTGAAACTTTCTGGAATTTTCTCAGGATCCTGTGCCATAAGCCACAGCTCTCTGTGTCTATAGCCTGGAAGCTGGTACAGCCTGGAATGGGGGTCTTTGAAAGGATCCTATATGATACTGAAGGAAATTCACACTGGGAATGTGGAATTTACAACGGAAACAAACCCATAATCTGTTGTCCTGGTCTCAGATTCGAGTCTAAATTTAGGTCACAGTGTAGAGGAGCGTGAACAGGCCTGGAGAGTTTTCCTGCCAGGCTGACATCCCTTTACCTCTTCTATTTTAGCCTCAGAGAGGCAGTTTTATGTTGTTTTTGTTTTGGAGATAGAAGGGTTCTGGAAAGTCAGCCCCTTGGCTTCAGGGTCTTATCAAGTCACCTTTGAGCTGTGCTCAGGGAAACCTCCCATTAATGTTTGCTGAAACATCCTTCCATATCCCTCTTATAAGGATGTTTGGGAGTTTAATCAGCTTGGTTGCTCGGAACCAACTATCCCCCATTTTAAGGTCTCAATACGTGTCAGTGCTCTGGGCCTTTGAACGCCTGGGCTAGTTCTAAGAGAAAACCCAGCAACCTGGAGACATTCACAGCAGCAACGTTACCCCGTGGTCCCTTCTCCACTACAACAGTGAGACCCCAAGGGATGGTTTTGGTGACACACACCACTCCCTCTTACTGTTCCCCCTTCTTTCATCCATCCTCCGGTCCATCTGTTAACTAGACTCACCCGTCTGCCCTCTTCTGTCCTCCCAGCTTTGCTCAGGTTGCTCCCTCTTTCCGACCATCTTTCTGAAATGCTCTCCTGCTCCCTTAGTTCGACTCATTCTTCCAGGTCCTGTGCTGCCTCTCCAAGCGTCCTCTCCAGTCTCATCAACTGGATGTCATTTTTCCTGTCATTTTCTTGGCTGGCAAAGCAATCCACTAGTATCTCACAAAAGGCCCCCCGAGTTGTGGTTACTTAGATGTAAACCCAGTCTCTCTTTCCAGGTCATTTGGTAGTTGACTGCCTGAAACATGGCTAGTTTGTTATCTTTGTTTCAATAATATCTAACACTGTGTCTAACACATTGCAGAAAGAAGCTTAAAATAATGACATTTGCAGCAACATGGATGGATCTGGAGATGATCATTCTAAGTGAAGTAAGCCAGAAAGAGAAAGAAAAATACCATATGATATCACTCATATGTGGAATCTAAAAAGAAAAAAAAAGAAAGAAAGAAAAAGGAAAAAGAAGACACTAATGAACTTATCTACAAAACAGAAACAGACTCACATGGAAAACAAACCTATGGTTACTGGGTTGAGGGGGAAGGAGGTGGGGAAGGATAAATTGGGAGTTCAAGAATTGCTAATATTAACTACTACATATAAAATAGATAAAAGACCAGATTCCTTCTGTATAGCACAGGGAACTATATTCAATATCTTGCAGTAACCTATAATGAAAAAGAATATGAAAACATATATATGTATGTATATGTATGACTGAAACATGATGCTGTACACCAGAAACTGACATATTGTGACTGTAAAAAAAGTTTAAAAATAATAAATATTTGACGCACAAATGCTAAATGTGGCCTTAAGTAGGAGCAAAGGTGGACCTACTCAGTGAGTGGGTTGTGGACATGAGGCTAACGTCCTGTGGGAAGACACCAGTGGTCTCCCCAGCTAGAACACAGAGCCCACCGTGTCTGCCTCCACCAATCTCCAACTTTGTTCCCCTCTCCTGCCCTCTGCATACCAGCCAAACTCATCTCCTCAGCACTGCTGGAAAACGGTGAGATCATTCTGGGTCTGCAGCTTTTATTATGACAGTCTTCCTTCCTGAAACACCCCATGTCACTGCTTCTAATTGTTAAGTCTTGCTGTCCCTACTAGGCTGTTTAAAGTCCTCTGCCCCCACCCACTCCAGGGAGCTTTCCTTGACCAGGTTCACCCTTGGAAGTGTACGCAGATGGCAAAGGGGGGCCCCAGAAGAAAACAACCACATATGGCTTTTGACAGAAGAGAAGTCATTTTAGTCCTAAGCCATTTTGTGATCTAAGCCTGGCCAGAGTGTTGCCCTTGAACAGGTGTCAGTAGTAATGATCTCAGGAGAACAAATGACTGTTAACAGGCAAGAGAAGTAACAGTAGCAAAGTAATAAATCAGTTGTAAAGACTCCTAGCTCTGTTTCAATGGTAAAGACTAGTCTGAAGCACTTTCTGGAAAGTTTTGCAGAATTTAAACCCCCCTCGAGTGCTCAAACCACCAGATCAGCTGGAACCCAAGGGATGACGATGCTGATTGACCTTTTCTGGCCCTCGTGACTTCACTTTGCCCCAATTCTAAGCTGAATTCTCCTCTGCTCAAGCCCCTTCATGAACGTGCACGTACCCTTAGCTCAAAACCTCCCCAATTTTGCTGCTGAGGGGATTCTGCTTTGGGAAAGATCCCCAGTGTTCTCTGTACTTGCTGCAAGGAATAAGTCCTTCTCCCATTCTTTGGCTCGACACCCACCAAGAGGCCAACCCAGTTTCCCTGTAACAGTAGCCGGCGTGCTATGGAGAAAGGGCAATAGACGGAGACTCGCCACCCCTCGGTCCTAGCTTCTGCTCAGCTACCAGCTGGGCAATTTGCTTCACCCCCCTTGACCTCTGACCCATCATCTATGAAATGAGTACTTGGAAGACACGGTCTCCAAAGGCCTTTCTGGTTAATACATTTTACAGTGCTAATCTCTCCACTCATGGAACGTCTAACACCTATATTGCTGCAGTCATTCAACTGCAGCAACCTGCGTTTTGCTTATCTTTTTATCTTATAACTCCCTCAAGGACCAAAAATGTGTCCTTTAGTTATTTGCAGCCCTGTCAGTTAAGGTAGATGTTTTCATAATCAATGTTTTTGGCAATAACGACAACAACAGTGGTTAGTGTCTATACCCTTTTTCCTGATGCTGCTTTGAGGAGGCTGCTGCTCTTCATGTGGAATCACGATGCGTCTTTATCACCAGTAAGCAGATCCAGGGGCTTTGATGGCATCACTGAGGAGCTCTCCTAGCCCTGGACTGTATGCCTTAAAACTGCTTGTTCTATGAGAAAAATACCCTCACTCTCCATTTATTCAAGCCACTGGCTTCCAGGTTTTCTGTTACTTGCAGCTGGTCACACATCTAACGCGTACACCCCTTCACCTGTTTGTTATAAGGGTAAATGAGATAATACTGGAAATCCCTTTGAATCTCCCAGCAGATGGATGCTGTTATTCTTAGTTTAAAGGGTGCCTCTGTTACCTCCTCCCTGCCCAACCCCCACTCTATAGGAGCTTAGCTTCATAACAGAGGAAATACAGGTGTTAATCTTTTTTTTATTAACCTATGAATTTCTGAAGATACTCCACAGCCTTAGTCTGCTCTGGCTGCCATAAAATAGTACCATAAACTGTACTTAGAAGTATGTGTTTTATACATAAAAAAGAATAAAATAATGCCATTTGCAGCAACATGGATGTACCTGGAGATCGTCATTCTAAGTGAAGTAAGCCAGAAAGAGAAAGAAAAATATCGTATATCACTCATATGTGGAATCTTAAAAAAAAAAAAAGGAAAAAAGGACACTATGAACTCATCTACAAAACAGAAACAGACTCGCAGCCATAGTAAACAATCTTATGGTTACCGGGGAAAGGGTGTGGGAAGGGATAAACTTGGGAGTTTGAGATTTACAGATATTAGCCACTTTATATAAAAATAGATTTTTAAAAAAGTGTCTGCTGTATAGCACAAGGAATTATGTTCAACATCTTGTAATAACCTTTAATGAGAAAGAATACGGAAACAAATATATGTATGTGTATGCATGACTGGAACATTGGGCTGTACACCAGATATAGACATATTGTAACTGACGGTACTTCAATTAAAAACAAGAAAGAAAGAAAGAAATAGAAGTATGTAGCTTATAAACAACAGAAATTTAATTCTTACGGTTCTAGAGGCTGGAAGTCGGAGATCAGGACGCCGGCATAGCTGGGTTCCCGCCAAGACCCGTCTCTGGGATGCAAGTGAGGGCTTGTCTCATCCTCACCTGGTGGAAAGAGCGCTCTGAGGTCTTGTTTGTAAGGGCACTGATCCCACCGCGAGAGCTCCACCCTGGTGACGGAATCACCTCCCAGAGGCCCCGCCTCCCACTGCCATCACCATGGAAGATAGAGCTTTAACGTATGAATTTTGAGGGGACAAATATTCAGTCCACGCGGCTGCCATACATCAAAAATGCCATCACACACATCTTTCTAGAAAGGGAGAGAACATTGAGCCTAGACCTTGGCCTCCACCTACCTCCATCCTTCCCCCCTCCCGCTGCCAGACAAACCCAGGTCCCACAAAAAGCCATCCCAGGGCCTTACTTCACTCCTGCACTCAGAGAATCTTGCCCCAAGTCACACCTGAAGGCCCTTCCCCAGCGTTTCAGGCACTGATTCTCTCAGTCTTCCAGCCTCAGCTCAAAGGCTCCCCCTCCGAGCAGCCTTCCCTGATGACCTTGCTTCCCGCGGACTCTCCCGCTCACTCTCCTGCTTGTCTCCCGTACTTGTCTGTGGTTTTGCTTGTCATTTCTCTCCCCGGCTGGGCTGTACACAATCAAGGGTGTACACCTGAGCAGGACCTGGTCTATTTTGCTTACGCCTGTGCCCCCCACAGATAGCACCGTGCCTGGCACTTAGTAGGTGCTTATAACGGACTGAGTGGAGGGTCTTTCTCTCTCTCCCACGTAAGGGCACCACAAGCAGATGGAAGAGGGTTCTCACCAGAACCAGATCATGCTGGCACGCTGATCTTGGACTTCTAGCTTCCAGAATCGTGAGAAATACATTTCTATCGTTTAAGCCACCCAGTCTATGATACGCTGTTACAGAAGCCTGAAAAAAGACAATGCTCAGTATTTGTTAACTCAGTAAAAAACTTCTAAAAGTTCCATGCATTTTTAGTTCTAGGCTAAATTCTATGCTGATAATGAAATAGGATTAGAACAGAGGCTTATGGCTCAGATGTCAGAGGATGCTTTGTTTTATAAAAAGATTCCAAGACAGATTTTAAAAAGAATTAAGATTCACTAAAAAAAAATTCCTTTCACGTTCAAGTTTTCAGGAGCATGGCAACAATGTTACATGAAGCGAAGTACATCTGTATCTCTCCCACACATTCAGTAATTAATTTGTAAAGATTGCTTAAGACTCTTACATCTTCCCAATTTAGTGCACTTCTAATTAAATGTTTTCCTGTTTCATTTTATTGGGAAAAGCCTTTAAACGGTTGGGCAGATCAATGAACAGCAGTGATACTTCTTTTAAACTTAGCATCATAAATCACATTGGCTTTAGAGAGCCACATGGGCAGTGGGGGTGGATTTGGTCTGTTTGTATCTAGTGGCTATGATTTGCTCTTTGCAAAAAGCTCAGCAGTTGATGAAAATGGGAAGGAACACACGAAGCAGAGAAGTATCTGTGTATGGATGTATGTGTTCTGATCGTAGGGTTTGTGTGCAAATGTATGTTAAAAGATAGAGTTGGAGTATTCAGCCTTGGATTTCATATTTTAGGAGAGTTGGGTTGAAACATTTGGAGGGAATTGAAATAGTAGTTACAGGAGTCATGGGAAATTTTCAATCCATGTTTTGGGGGGTAAGCAATACATCTATTTAAGAAAAAATATGGGGGCTGAATTTATCAAAGCCTCTTAAAGGAGAATAAAGAATATGGAATAACTGAGTAGGAAACATACAATTTACTTAACATTTTCAAAGGTGGTAATTATTAAATCAATTCCCAATTAAATAAAAGGGAAGATTGAGGAAGAAAGATTTCCTAAATGCCCAGAAACTGTAATTTGGACACATGATAGAAAATTTATTTTACTTTCCTAACTGTATAAAGAATAAAGTTTATAATGATATATAGTATAGAAATGTCTAGGAGTTCAACTAAACCATTCTAAAAACATTTACAATGGGATGAACATTTTGGAGCTAAAGATTTTATCATTTAGTATATAATAGAAATATTTATATGGATATCCCCAGTTAATTTTCATGCATTGATTAATCCTTCCATCTCTCCTGTGAGGTCAGTGGGTTCATTTGCCTCTCCTGTGTGCTGATGCAGACACTAAAAACTAACTGGGCAGGTTGTGTGACTTGCCCAGAGATAGTCAGTGAATCTCGGCGGAGCTGGTTGGAAACAGGGCCTTAAGCCCCTGATTCACGGTGTTGCCATTCAGGCTTGCGAAACTGTTCTTCCTGTTTACATTTTCAGTTTAACCAACACGTACTGTACACCTGGGAAGGTTCCAAACACGGTGCAAGGCAGAGAGAAATAGGCATGGTCTCTTCCTGGTTTTCTCCACCAAGACTCAGACAGAGGGATCTTCCCTGAACAGAGGGAAGGGGTTTGGACACTGGGTGGCCACCAGGTGACCAATGCCTACTGCAGGGCCCAAACTTTAAGCAGAAGTTATAAAGGGAAGACAAATATGCTGCTTCTTAAAACTTGCCCTTTATTAGTAGTTAGGGCTAAATACGCATTAGTTCCAGCGCCAAGCAGGGTCTCTGTCTCAACTGTGTTGTTCAGCATTTCATGTTTGGACTTTGGCAAGTAACTTGCAGAAGAAATTGATTTTTTTTTCAATCACAGTAATAGAGAGCATTTAAATATATATTAAATCACATTTTTACCTAAACAATTTCTGCTAGGTATTCTAACTTCTGTGGCTTCTCTGAGTAAGGCTATAATTTATTGGATAATAGTGGATAATAGTGCTTTACCCACACGTTAACTCCAGCCTCACAACAACTCTTACAGGTAGGCATTATTATCACCTCCATGGTACAGACGAAAAGCTGATGCCCCAAATATTAAGTAACTTGCCTAAGTCAGCTAGCGAGGGGCAGGTGGCCCCAGGCTGGTGGGCTCCAAAGCCCAGATTGTCAGCAGCCACACTAGACAAGCCCAGTTAGCATGTGTAAGAAGTGGACTATCAGGAGGTCGACTTACAATAACGTCTTCGAAAAATATAGTTTTCCTCTTACATTGTTTTCTGCCCCGCTCCACCAAACTGTTATAAAGCAGGAAAACAATGTCTTCTCAATTATCAGCAGTCTGGAAATCGGAAACTTTATATCTGTATGTATCAGTGTGAACAGAAGAAATCATGAAAAAAACAAAAGAGAGAGAGAATCTTTTTTAAACTTCTTTGGGCCCAAGAGGGGCATTGCTAAGTTAGCTCATGTCTTCCACCTTTCAACCATGAAGATAATTTTTAATTTCTTGGGAGACAAATAGTCTTGTCTGTTTTTAACAGCTCAAAGTACTATAAAGAAACAAACTGATACCACAAAAATGAAAGAACTCGCCAAATCTGAATTTAAGACAAGACAAAAAAGCATAGGGGTTTTCAAAGGTGAACATTAAAAAGATCACTACCGGGCATCTACCCCTGAGTTGTGTAAATCAGAGGCTGAAGAGTCTAATCAAGGCGGGTCATGTTCATCACACCACAGAGCAGCCATTCAGAAGCATCTCTTTTTATTCCTGTCTTGCTCCTAATTGCACCTGACGCTCCTTGTCCCAAGTTCCCTTCCGGGAAGGGTGTTTCTGTGCACGTTTCCACACGGCCTCCTACTGTTACCTGTCCTCGTGGATCTCTTTCTTTCTTACTCTTATTCCTGTGCCAGGTTTCCCTTCAGACCTTTGCTACTCGGTTTTTACTTCATTGAATTTTAGTCATTCATGTCATGCAGCAAGTTTGGTTTTGCTTTTTCCTGGAGGTTCCAGACTGAGTTATTCAGAAAGACGCTCTCTCTTGACAACCGGCAAAGTGAGGTGATCTCTACATCAGACTATCTGGGCAGGGTCCTCAGCATGTTTACCAGCAATCAGCTGGCTCTGCAGGGGCAGCAAGGCTGGAGTCCTGAAGACCCTGCTCCCCTAAAACACGTTCACACTGTGAACCCTAGCCTTAGCACTGCGGGCCTTTGTTAAGTAAAATGTGTTTTTCAAAAAGGATTCGAATTTCCCACTAGGAGTCCCATCACTCAGCTTGAGGACACTGAGGGATTGGAGCCCAGGACAGGGACTTTGGGAGGGAGCTGGTTCCTGTGGGCAGGGGGCTGTGGTGGGAGACAAGATTGCCCGGGGGCTGGGAACCAGCAGCTGGTGGGTGGGTTCCAGGTGGAAGTCACAAGAGGATGGTGTTGAAGAAGAATAAAGATGGTCCCCTGGCTTAACTGACTGGTTCCAGCTAACTCTGAACAGTGACTTAATACTGGAAGCTGTTACCTTTGCAGAAATGGATCACAATGCCCGCCTACACATCACAACCCAGAAAAACAGAGTAAAACTCGCTTCACAGAAAGAAGTTTTCTTGTATGAAGTGAATGGAGAAACCTGTGACGCATCCTGTTGCTTTAATTATTCTAATACTTGGAGTGAAAAATAGGATCCTATATATTTATTTGCCTAAAACCTAACTCCAGTTGTCACAACAAACCAAAACGGAAAAGGAAGTAGGACTTGTGAGCATACTTTACAGACTGCTGCTATCTGTCTCCACGAAACCACGGAAACCTTCTCAAGAACGAGACTCTTGCCCTGATTCTTATCTTCTGTTTCATCCCCTCCCGCTGCTCCTCTGTTCTTTCCAAGGCAAAGCTTTCACTCATCTCAAGTGCTAGTGCTGGAGAAACAGTGCTAGACTCTTTGGGGAGGGTCTTGGGGAACTGAGTTTTTCCAAGGGAGCACAGCAGACGAAATCCTTAAGGGTTTGTGGAAGCTGGCGTTTCCTCCCGCCGTCCAGTCATGGATGTGGTCCCCCTAATAGTCCAGCAGCAAGTCACCGACTCATCTAACAGAGGTGGGCTCCCACCTGCGGGCCCCTGGGCTTTGGAAGACCAGTAACTCAGTGCAGCAGCGGGGAGAGAGAAACTGGGGCAGGGCGTTGAGAGCCCTGGGTTCCCCACTTCCTGCACATGTTGTCACATGACCTTGAGGGAAGCGCTTCACCTCCCTGTGTGTTAGTTTGCGCATCTGTAAAATAGGGACAAGAGCCTGACCTGCACTGCCTTATCAGCCAGGCACATTGCTCTATGGGCACCACAGTGCCATCCCAACTCAGAAGCACTTAAAAACGTACTTCATACAAAAATAAAGTAGTGTCCGGGAAATGTTTAGGCACTTAGGCAACCCACGTGAGAAAATTTCACAGAAATGAATTCCCGATTCCATACACTTCCCATGATTTCTGTCCTACGGAGGAGCGCAGAGGCCTTTGCCACTGTTATATATTCTTATTCGCCCTTTGAAGAGCTTTCCTGAGGGGAAGCAAGGCAGGAGGTGAAGGAGGGGATGGGAAGGGAAGCCCCCACCACTCACCCGCTATGGTGATTTCCAGGTGCTTTCCTGGGCACTTTGTGAATGATCTAACTCATTTAATCCTCGCAAAATCTCCCTGTGGGAGACACTGCAATGCCCTGACCCCCGTGTCCCAGTGGCTTAGACGGGACCTCGACCTTCACACGGTCAGAAGGCGGTGGGTTTGAGCCTCCTAGGTCCAGCTCCACGATTCTGCCTCTGCACCTGCTCTGCCCACCAGCTGACCTACAACAAGTGATACCAGAGTCACCAGGGAAACAAGACGTACACACACCAAGAACTTATTTTTGTGCCAAATGGCCTTTAATCGGTCAAACTTTCGGCACCAGAGAAAGAACTTCTGGTTGTAGGTGGTGAGATTCATTTGAACAGATTCAGCTTACAGCCCCATCTGCGTAGCAGTGCTTGATAAGATAAGGTGGAATCCAATGTAAGTTCACCTTCTGTTCTACTCAGGAGGAATGGGTCCTGATTTTCCACCCAGCTGATGAGTCTACAGTGTTTTATTTTTTTTTAATTTTTTTTATTAAAGTGTAGTTGATTTATAATGTTAGTTTCAGATGTACAGTAATGTGTACCTGAATATGTGTGTGTATATATATATTTCAGATCCTTTTCCATTATATGTTATTACAAGAAATTGAATTTAGTTCCCTGTGCTATACAGTAAGTATAGAGTATTTTCTGTGCTAATTTTTCCTCAACTGTAATAGCAGGGATTCCTACTTAGGAAAGAAAGGAAGTTATGACACTATTTTTCCTTCTGAGATGAAGATTTACTGAAAAGTTTTGAAATATCTATAGAACATAGGAGCCAGAGCTGTTTTGGGTTCCCCTGCGTGGGTGTCTTGGTTTGGGTAGCTTCACCCAGACATCCTCATGCCCCTAAACTACCTCTTAAAAGAACCTCCACTGTGGAAAAGCAGACCACGGGTTTCAGAATAACAGGCTGAAGAGATCTGAGGGTTGTGCCTCCCGGCTGACAGGCGTGAACTGTGCGATGGGCCACCCCAGACGCCCAGGGTCAGCCCGAACGGGGAGAAGTATTTACTCAGGGCCATCTGAGCAGAGACCTAATCCTGGTGGAAGGTAGCCAAGAGCTAGAAAGGCAATCCTGAGCATCCTGGGATGGGTCCAGGGAGGGCAAAGGCTCCACCTGCAAGAAGGCAGGGTGGGAAACGCCAGGCAGGGTTGAGGCAGGCCCGCTCCAGGGCTGGAATGCTCTTGGGGGTGCTTATGTCAAGGCCAGCCAAGGGCAGAAGGAATGGAGGCTAAAATGAACTGTGCTAAGGCTGCTCGGGCAGCTGGAAAATGAGCAAGACAGATTGCATGCTGAGGCCAAGGGGCAGACGGCGACTGGAACAGAGGCACAGTTCCTATCTTCAGCGGGTGTTATGCTCCTGACAGGTAAACGACAGCAGTGGTGTCCCCACCACAGCTTGGTTTGCACTCAATTCTGTAAACACGCATCGAATGTCTGCCCTGGGCAAGACACCATGCTGTGTGCAAAGAGGAGGAGTTAAATAACCAATAAAGTCATGAAAGAAAGGACAGAGGGGCCAACAACACATGGGGGAACTAAACCAAGAAGTCTGCACAGGATTCTCTCAGCTGCCCGGACCACCTCGGCCTGAGGGGCCCCCGCTTCCCTGAATCTATGTTTACCCTGGAGGCGCGTCTGGCGACGTTATACCTTGCGCTCAGCTCATCCATTTATTAACGAAACACATCTGGAGAAACTACCTTGTGCTGGGAGTCAGGAGGTACAACGAGGCATCAAAGGCAGTTTCTACCTTCTGGAATGTTCCAGCCCTGCAGGGCTTCACTGGTTCATCTGTGGCGTCTGGGGCCCACATTCTGTTTTCAGTTCAGATCCTCCGATCACACTTGACTCCGAGCCTTGGATTTCCATGGCAGGGACAAGCGGTGCTGAACCCCAGCGTTCTGTTCCTGAGCTGCACGCTGCTGACAGCTGCCCCGTCAGAACTTGGAGGCGTGTGGTGTGGCTGGAAGGACAGGCGTAGGAGGCCAGCAGCACACGCCTGAAGTCCGATTCCGCTGCAGCCAGGAGAGTCACTCCCCGCTCCCACGTGTGGCACAGCGGAGACACCAGAATGTGCTCGTGCTCTCTTCTCTTTACGCAGGTTGTTTTGAAACTCACTTTTAATTAATAACCATTTTCCTATTATTTTCTCCTTGCAATCCATCCCTCATACCGGGGCTGATTATCTTCCGAAACCTGTGTGTTGTCTTCCTGGTCGAGCACTTCTGCTAATTCCCTATTGCCTGAGCACTGCCCTGTCCCATGATGCGATAGTCCGGGCCTTCCAGGAGGTGCAGCTGTTCACACCCACTAGACTGTGAGCACCTCTGCAGGCCTGAGAGCACCCACAGGACGCAGGTGGAGCTTTTTGTCCAAATTCCTCCAACTCAATGGCTGGAACATGGTGGAGAATTCCTACATGTGTAGCCCAGTTACATCTGCTGCTACATTTCCACCAGCTTCACGGAGTGTTCGTTCATTTCCTTTAATGAACGACTCCCTTGGACATACCCACTATGCCATGAGCTCCTTGGGGACATTGCATTTTTTTTCTTATTTACTTATGTTTAATTTCATTTTTTAGCTTTTAAGTTTTAAAAAATGTATACAATTTTAAAGGTTACTTTCTATTTACAGTTATTATAAAATATTGGCTACATTCCCCATGCTGTACAATACATTCCTGAGCCTGCCTTACACCCAACAGTTTGTTCCTCCCCCTCCCCTACCCCTATTTTGCCCCTCCCCACCACTGGTAACCATAGTTTGTTCTCTGTATCTGTGAGTCTGCTTCTTTTTTGTTATATTCATTAGTTTGTTATATTTTTTAGATTCCACATATAAGTGATATCATACAGTATTTGTCTTTCTCTGTCTGACTTACTTCGCTTAGCACAATGTCCTCCAAGTCCATCCATGTTGCTACAAATGGCAAAGTTTTGTTTTTTTATGGCTGAGTAGTATTCCATTATGTATATGTGTGTGTATATATATATTATATATTAGATATATATACTGCATCTTTATCTTTTCATTTGTTGTTGGACATTTAGGTTGCTTCCACACGTTGGCAACTGTAAATAATGCTGCTGTGAATGTTGGGGTGCATGTATCTTTTCAAATTCATGTTTTTGTTTTTTTCAGATATATACCCAGAAGTGGAGTTGCTGGGTCACATGACAGTTCTATTTTTTGGGGTGGGGGGTGGGGGGGTGGTAATTAGGTTTATTTATTTATTTTTGAGGAGGTACTAGGGATTGAACCCAAGACCTTATGCATGCTAAGCATGCACTCTACCACTTGAGCTATACTCTCCCCACTTGGCAGTTCTATTTTTTAGTTTTTTTTTTGAGGAACCTCCATACTGTTTTCAGAAATGGCTGCACCAATTTCCATTCCCACCAACAGTGTATGAGGGTTCCCTCTTCTCCACATCCTCAAGGAGGCCATTGCATTTTAATCATTTCTGTATTCTTAGTTGAAAGCCTACTTTGTCAGTGTTTGTTGATAATTTAAAAATACTGATAATTGTTGAAGTTGTTAACCAAGCCTGAAGGTCCATTATTTTCTCAACATTTATGTATGATTGAAAAGCTCCATAATAAAAATTTTTAAATGTAATGAATAAAGGAGTGAAAGAATGAATGGTTGGGAGAATTAAGACCCATTTCTGTATCCTCTAGATCAGAGTGTATCTGAGTTGGGTTACTGGTAAGACTGTCTTCTCTGGGTGATGGACACCAGCACAACCCTCCAGACGCTGCCAGCAAACTGACAGGTGACATTCTTACCTCTCTCCAGGGAGACAGTACGCTCCTCCCAGGTAGGGTCTGTGTTCCGCTCTTCACGTTCGGCCCAGTTCACTGTTCCTGGAGATGCTAAGCACGGTCTGGTGTCGTTGATGATCAGCTTTAGTTTTGAAATATCAGTACCTCTGGGTTTTTTTTTTCCTGTGTCAAAATCTGAAAAGAAAAAGAGACCTTGTCCTCCCTGGCTCCCCTCCCCTCCAGACGCTTAACGTACTTCTTGGAATTTGCCTAAATATACACTCAGCATATGTGCTTTTGTGCAGAAAGTGCTGTTCATTACCTAGGGTGGCTGTAGCCAAGTACTCTCTAGCTTACTTCCTTGATCTTTGTCTATTCCATTCAGAATTTTACTCCCCTCTTTTGATTAAAAGCAAAACAACCAGAAAGCGAGGGAATGAATCTTTCTAACGATTGAATGTTTAATAACTATTTACTGAATGAACAAATAAATGATAATAAATCAACATACTTCTATGAATCCTTGCTATAACCAAGTGATCTTGAGCTGCTCTGTGTTCTCAGTGACCAAAGGACAAGCTAAATGTCTGTCGTAATGGTGTGTTTGTCAGTCAGGATTGAATGTCTATGTTAATTTGTATAAGGAACCCACAAGGCCCACCCGACAAACTGAGTAGAAAATACACACAAAAAGAGAATAATTTCTTCTAACATGTAGATATAGTCCTCATTGTAAATGAAATAGGAGTTCAAGAAAGAAATAACTACACGGCCTGGAGGCAAGAGTTAAAGATGACTTCATGGAACAGGTCAACAGTGACGAACAGTTAGGATTTGGCTAGGCAACCCAGAGGGAACAGTGATGTCAGGGGTTGGAAAATCAGAAGTCAGGTTCATGGAGCAAGGTTGTGAGCCAAGGTCACGAAGTTTATGAACAGAAAGCACATTCTGGAATACTGGTCTGATTGTGTCGCTAGATAAAAAGATGCTTTTCTTCGTTGTCATATCATAGGGCCAGGGCAATTGTGGGGACCTAAACTGTGTCTGCTGAGAGGATGAGTAAATAAATGAATGTCTTATTTAAAACAATCACCCTCGATCCTTTATTTCAATGAGAATACAATGAGTGGCAGGGTCCTCTCCTCTCTTTCTCCCATTTTTCTTTAGTTTAAAATCTTTCCCTACTTTTCCACCTTCAGATTCTCTGCCCAGCTTTCTCCCCCTCCTTTCCCTTTTTGGTCTGTTTTGTGCCTAAGGCAGAAGCACAGGAAATGGGATAAAAGGCAGCCCAGCCCAGGGCAGCCTGCTGACCCCTGTGTCCTGCAGGACGGATGGCGGTCGCTGCAAGTATCGCCTGCTGTGTCTTCCCACGCTGACTCAAGAAGATACCAGAACTATTTTTGCCAAGCTTTACAACTCTTCACATCTTCAAGCTCAGCCTAAAGCATTAATGACATTTTCCAAAGTAGGATAATTTAGTTATCTCCCCCTCCCCAAAAAAAACATTAGAAAAAGAATGCTGTACCTCTTGTCTAATCACGGACATCATTATTTTCTTATAAGAATCATTCCTTTTTACAATCAAGTAATTCAGTTTGAGTCACCTGCTTCTTTGTGACAGATGCTGTCAGAATAAAAGGTGTGAATTAAAAGCTTTATTTGTTAAAATTAATTAAATCTTATAACAGAATTTTGAAGCTGGTTGAGATATATATAAATAATATATTTTGCACAGCCAGGAAATAAAATCAAGTTGAATATTTTCTTTGATGACTCAGTAAGAATCACCCAAAATCCATTGTTTGATATATGTCTCTTTTATCTTTTTTCCTCTGCATTTATTTGTGTGATTTTAGATTTAAAAAAAGAAAATGCACTTTCTTTTCCAATTAGCCAATACATCAATCAATATTGCTGAAAGCACTCCCTCAGTGGATTACTATATTTTCTTAACTAATCTCCAGTTTTTCAGTAGTAACATTGTTTTTCATGTTTTGATATTGTAAATAATATTGTGACACCCATTCTTACTCAAACTTCTTAGTACATCATCTCCATTTCCTTTTGACAAACTGTTGAATTGCTGTGTCTAAGGGTATATGCATTGGAAAGATTTTCAATCCATATTTCTGCTTTTCATTGCTTTGTACAGAAGTTTCATTTACGCTCCAACTTTAGGGAAACAACCCCAGGTCCAGGCAAATTCTGAAGGCCCAAACCTGTTTCAAGTGCTCAGTATGTCTGCTCTTTACCACATAAAAGCCTGCTCTCTGGAAATGATCTGATTAATTCTCACCTCAGGATGAAGTTTGCAAGAGCCTCCGTTGCGTGTAGTTTGGAGCAGCGCTGGTCTTGCGCGGTGCGGTGCGCTGGTGGGCTGGCCGCACAGGGCCCTCGGCTGAGAGAGAGAGAGAGGAGGAGATGAGGTGTCCCTGCCTGGTTTGCATACGGCATCTCTCCCGTAGGGTTCACGCTTTAATAGGAAGTCACTTGATGGAGGAATGCTTTTGTAATTACTTAATTTCAGCCAACTGTGAGCAAGTAAGGAGATAAATTCTAGGCAAGGTGAGGACAACAAACCTTTCTTAATTTTGGAATTTCAGTCCATAGATTGTTAACTAGTTTGCCTATTCATAAGTGGAGGTCGGAGGGAAAATAAAACCAGTCTCTGAAATCCTGAATTTAAACATTGCACTCTCTGAATGATGTGCTGTCTTCTGGCCTACTTACTAAAATGCTTCAATTCCAAATGTTTCTTCTCATTGGGACCACCTGTTTATTGAACATCATTTTTCAAATGTTCCTCTCGCCCTTCTTGCCCAGCCTAGGACTCCAGGGCCCAACTCTAACCGCTTCCTGCCGGTGCCCTCGCCTCCGTCTCCATTCTCTCCCCACTGCCTCCCTGGGCAAATCTCCCATCCTCCCTCGTCACTGCACTTGTGCAACTGAAAACTGCAGAAAGTTGCACAACCATGCTGCTGAGTGTCATCTTGAATTTGTGACACGTATCTCAAATGCACCCTGATCACTCCCTGGAAACCCTACCACACTTTCTGCTAAGATATTTTTATCCTGCCTTCTTCTCTCTTCAATCACTAATCCAATCCTCCATCTTCTTCCTGCGTCTTCACTTTCAACTGATGACTTAGCCTCAGAATTCGCGAAGAAAATGGAAATAATTCGATGGGAACGTCCTCATCATCTGACCATGAACTACCTACATCCGTGCTCTGCCTTCTGTCCTAGCAAGGTGGAGGGGAAGGGTCTCTGTCCAAGAAAACGCAGACCTCCGCCAGTGTGGGTGTCCTCCCTTCCCGTGAACCCGAGGGCTTCAGCCTGCACCTTCACCCTCTCCCTCTCTACCCAGTCAGCCTCATCTGCATCTTTCAGTCTTCTTACCTGTCATCCTGGAGAACTACCCCCTTCAGCTATTATCTCATTCTCCCCAGGCAGAATGAGTCCTTGATGTAATTATCTGTACTCTGTGACCCCACTTTTTAACTTTCATTTTCTTTGAAACCCATGTCAAGGCTTCAGTCACTAAAGCCAAACTCAATGCCAACTTTCTGCTCATCTGATACAGTGGACCATTCCACCTGGGGTGGATAAACATTTTTTCCTTTTGCCTCCCTGGTCCCCCTCCTAACTCCCAAGTCATTCCTTCCTGGTCGCCTTTGCTGGCTCCTCCTCCTCTCCTGACCGGAAACACTGGCATGCACAGGGCTCTCTCGTCCTTGCTGCCTTCTTTGCAGAGGTGGGGTTCTTTTGTGGAAGCCCACGGCTGTTGGTAATGTCTGTCTCTCCTGACTTCTTACCCGGCATATCCATTCATGGGTCTAATAGGTATCTCAAAATTAACATGCCCAATATGGGATGCTTGATTTTCCTGTTTCTTTCCATTTTCCCCCATCTCAAGTAGTCATACCACCACACTTTCAGTGGACTGGCCAAAAGTCTGGAAGTTATCCTTGATTTTTCTGTTTCCCTCTAATGTATCAATAAAACTTTATCAAGTTATATCTCAAATCTAACTTCAGTCAGAGCTGTCATCAAGTCTCTCTCTTGAATTGGTGGGAGGACAGTTTAACTCCTTTCCTGTCTTTTGTTTTTGTCCCTCCTCAATCCATTCTCCACTAAGCACCTGGAGTGATCTTTTTTTTAAAAAATTAACTCATGTTGTTCCTTTGCTTAAAATCTTCCAGTGGGTGCCCACTGGATTTAGAATTAAGTCCAAACTCCTTACCCAACTCCATATGGCCCCATATGATCTGATCCCTGCTTCCCACCTGTCTCCTCAGTCACCATGTTCCAGGCACACTGACCTACTTTTTGTTATTCAAACATGGTAAGTGCCAACCTGCCCCAGGGCCTCTGCCCTGGCTGAACACTCTGCCTGGATCATCTTATCTAAACCAGTTCAAACCCATTATTCATCATTCTGTTGTATGTCCTCATGATTCCTTTATTTTTTCCCCTCATGGCTCTTAACTCTAAAGTTCTTTTTTAAAAGTACCTTACTCTTAGTAGATGCTCATAAATAGTTTTGAATAAACAAATGGTGCTGCTCGTGAAACTTGTTCACTGATTGATTCATCCTTTAATTACCTTTGATAAAGAACGTGCTCAGGCATCCTCCCAAATGGAACAGGATGAAAGCGGAGAGAAATGTGAACAGAATTACAAGTGCTGGATTGGGATCACTTCAGAGCCTTTTAAATGCTGTATTTGAGATAGTTCCTGAGACCGAAATAAAACGATAATCGAACTGTTCTCCTCCTAATCTATCCACCCCGCAGTGCTGACAAGGCAGAGCTCTGATTCCCCTGCCAAAGCAGGGCCCTCTTGTCTGATATTACGAAAGAAATCCATATAAGATATCTTGTATCTCTCATATGTTTGATATAAGAAAGAAATTCTTACTCTGAATTCTGAAGTATTTCTTCCAATCTATCTTCCACTTCATTAATTCTCTGTTTAGTCAATTGTTTAAAGTGTCTATTGAGGTAATTAAAAAAAAAATCGCATTTGTAATCTGTTTTTCATGTATAGGATTTCTATATGTTCTTTTCCAAATTCATTTGTTCTTTTTTCCCCATAATATCCTTCTCCTGCCTTGTAGATTGCAAATCTTCCTTTACCTCTTTCAATATCTCAAGCACAATTATTGTAAAGATTCTTTCATATTGTTCCATTGCCTCTAGTTCTTTGATGGGAACTGCCTCTTCCGTGATTCTTCCTGGCGTGGTTTGTAATTTCCACCCATGAGTTCATCTGTGGTGGGTGTTGTTTTCTACGAGAATCCACCTTCCTCTGGTTTCATAGACAAATTACAGGGAGAGCAGGTCAGCCTCCTGTGGCTTCTCAAGACTGGTGGCCCAGTTGGAGTGTTCTGGTCTCAGCTTCACAGATGGGTCAACTCTTTGGCCTCATACAGGGAGTCCTTCCTATAAAGGTTAGTCACTTCATCTTTTGACACGTGTGAACATCGTGTATTTGATCTATGACCATCTGATGTATGAACATTAAGACCCTGGCTCCCAACTCCTCAAGCTGTGTCGAGTCCCAGTACCTCCTTTATCCATTCAGTTTCACTCCTGCACACCACTTTGGCTTTGAGTTTGCTGTTCATTTCCAGCCCCTAAAATTTTTTTCACTCAACAAATATTTATCAAGTGTGCCGGGCACCATTTTAAACCCTAGAGAATCAGGAATGAAGATAATAATGTCTTTGTCATCAAGGATTTTACATTCCAGAGATTTCTCTTTCTTCTGTGCTCTAAACGTAATAAATGTTTTTGTTACGTTTTATCCAGCATTTCTGTGTGTCTGAAGTGTGTGCGTCTGTGGGGTGGTGTGGGGAAGGCCTTCCTCCCGCAGCAGCTCAGACAGCTGGAAGGCCCAGGTGCTACCAGCCCCTGCCCCAGTGCCTCTGCAAAGGCTTCTGGTGTACCTTGGTCAGTGACGCTCTCTCTATCCACAGTTAACCTGTGAAGCAGCTGAGTATAACTGCCAATTAAAAACATGGACTTTTGAGCCTAAATACCTATACTCAAAACCCAGTTTAAAACTACTTGCTAGCTATGTGGCCTGAGGCAAAAATCTCTCTTGGTGCTTCATTTTGCTCATCTGGAAAATAAGTCCAACAATAGCATTTTCCTTATATGCTTATTGAGAAGATTCCCTGTGGAAAGTGCTTGGACCAGTCTCGGATGTATTGTATGAACTTATTAATTAGTAGCTGCAACCCAAACACCAGCGACCGTCATGGACTGACTTGTGTTCCCCTCCAAATCCACATGTGGAAGCCCTGATCCCCTAGTGTGACTGTATTTGGAGACAGGGCTTTTTAGGAGATAACAAAGGAGAACTGAGGTCATAAGGGTAGGATCCTAATCCAGTAGGATTGGTGGCCTTGTAAGAGGAGGACGCAATTTGTGCATGTGTGTGTGTGTGTGTGTGTGTGTGTGTGTACACACACCAAATAAAAGCCATGTGAGCACACAGTGAGAAGGCAGCCACCTGCAAGTCAGGAAGTATGCTCTCAATAGAAATCAAACCAGCTGCAACCTTGACCTGGACTTCTAGCCTCCAGAACTATGAGAAAATAAATGCCTGCTCTTTAAGCCACCCAGTCTGTGGTGTTTGTTACAGCAGCCTGAGAAGACTATACAGTGGTCCAGTGCTAAACCCAATGCCCTGTGACTAGTAGGTCTTTGTTGTTGCGTTCACGTTGTATTTTGGCTTCTGCCATCTGCATGCCTTGCAGCCAGGGCCATCACAGTGGTCCGCCAGTATGGTTGGGCTGAGCTCCAAGCTGGAGCAAGGAAGGGAGCCCAGAAACCAGACCAGGTTTGTTATCTGAAAACTGGGTTCACTCTGTAGTGGGTATCCAACCGAGAGGTACAACTAGGCCAAAGAGTGGGAGACAAGATTTATTCCTTGCAGCCAAGTATGGAGAACACCAGGGAGCTTTCCCAAAGCAGTGTCTCCCAGGAGAACAGCAAAATGGGAAAGGCTGAGGCTCAGCTAAAACGCTCCCACTTCTACAAAGCCTTTTCTGAATCCTGCATCTTACCTTCTCCCTATGCTCACCTCACTCTAGAGCAAGTATTACACCCCCTGTCTGAACGTGGATAATTACAGCGTGTTGTCTGCACCCTGCTCATGAACTGTGGCTTGTATTATGGTTCTTCACAGTCCCGTCATTGCATCAGTTAGAAGTAAGCGTCCTAAGGGTGACTCTCATCTGATGCATCTCGGTGTCCTCACAGTCTTTGTTCAACAAATATTTGTTGAAGGAATACATGAGTAATAACATAACAGCCAGACTGACCTATATTTCACACGTGAAGGCAAGTGTTGAGAAGTTCTCCCAAAGCCTCTGATCAATAATTGACTCATTTTAAGGCCTCACCTGCTTGGCAGAACTTTTGCCACCTGCCCAGTGTGAGCACTTTGAAAGCCCAGGTGAACGAGGCATAAAATTGATGTGCACCTTTGTACAGGCAGAGGGATACCCTTAGCAAGAGAGGATGTCGTGCTGCAACGATGTGAACTCTCAAGGACTCATGCAAGAGGTCTACAGGAAAAGCGAAGTGGATTACAATTTTTTTTTTTTTGCAGTGACTTGACCAATTTCTGCATAAAATACTTTAAAAGCTCAAGAAGCAAATACTTTGATTTTTTTTTTCCATTTCATTTTAAAAGGAGTTTCTAGTTTGACTCTTGTTTTGAATGATGTCTTTGTAACAAAATTCCTGTGTTGACCAGGAATGCATTGCTTTTCTGTAGCTGTGGCTACCACAGACATGAAGGGTGGTTCCAAATGTCTTACTACTTTAATGTCTTTATGCAATTTTCTGAAAGTTCAAGTCCCCTAGATTTTATCACGTGTGTCCTGATGATACACAACTATAATACAGCATAATACAACTATAAAACAATAATAATATACAACTATACCTCTAAATAATGTACACATATATAATACACAAAGAACAGTAATAACAATATATAACTATATCATTAGAACATACTGCTATAATAAGCATTTCAAGTAATTTTTTTTAACCTCGCTTAGTGTCTTGACTTATTTTGCTTTAATATATCTACCAACTGAGGCCTGAACACTTACTTCAGCCCTGTGGGGATAAACTTTCCCCTTTATTTTACTTTCATATTTTTAGAGTGGTAATGGGACCAGTTGGCCCAGCTTCTCTGCTCTCCCGGGGAGCAATCTGCTTCCACTTCATAAAAGTCATTCAAATGCCACTGACTCAGATTCTAGCAGAACTAGGGACGTCCAAGTGTCTCTATTTTAACTATAAGATAGAGTGATTTTAGCATGAACATGTTTTAAAACACAAATAAAATGTTAAAAAGTTTTACTCTAGCTAAAATGGTATATCATTACATGTTTACTTACAGTTTTTGTATTTTAAGGCAACGACCTTCTTCAATACAGCATTAGAAGAACACACAATCGTTTTGAAATGTTAACAGTCATAATGTAGCCTAGGTGAGAAACAAAATTAATATGAAAAGCCTGAAGAAATGTAAAACTGAGCAAATGTCCAGGGAAAAATGTTCACACACAGTAGTCTAACTCTTTATTGATGGGAACTTATGCATGGAAACTAATGAGAATTCTCTCCTGTCTCTTCTCCCCTCACCTCCTGGCCACGGACACAGCTCCCATCTTGCCTCAGTCTGTGTCCAGGGAGACGGAAAAATCCAATTCTCACCCCAGTTCAATTCCGTGACTTCTGGGAGTGCCTGTGTAGATGTCCAAGCTGCCGGTGATTTTTCCATTTACACCAGACGTACACCTGGCGAGAAGGCAGCAGTTTCAGAGGCCGAGGGCGCTCACCGTTCTGGGCAGCTTGGCGGGCTGGCGGCCTGACCCAGACCCGTGCGAAGTCGATGTTTGCGAGATAAATGAATGAGTAGAAAAGATGATGTTTTGCATTTGTATTAGTTAAGATAGAGGTAATTGCCTTCTCTCCCAGTTTTGAGAAGAAAAGAAAAATTTCTTTTCATTTTCCTCTTCCTCTTCATTCTTCATCTTTACTTCAACTTGGCTGAAACTTTCTTCCAAGAGGAGGATTTCTGACTGCAGGACTCTGCCCTAGTAATGAGCTCTCTCTCCTCCTTCTGCAATTTTTCAGGGAAACAAAACAACTCCTCTTGGCAATGTGGTTCCTGGTGTGGGGTGTGGGAGGAAGAGGCACTTTCCATGTGAAGTTCTGGGGAATGGGGACTGGACCACAGGGGAAGTTCATGAGCTGGAGGGGCCTGTACTGATAGTGGTCTGAGAACAGAGAGGGTCCTGAGGCCGGACGAGAGCAGTCCAGTTGGGCATATTAAACTTTAAAGAGCAGGGGGAGTGCAGGGAGGGCCCTCAATACTGGTGCTGGCTGGACTGGAGGCCTACTTGGAGAGGCTTCCTGTGGCAGCTGCCAAGCAGGTGTGTTTGGATAACTAAGGTCAACCGCAAAGCAATCAGAATAGAATCTGCATAAGAAAACACTTTGATTCTGGGACAGGGGTCCTGGTCTCTGAAAGGAAACTCTTCCCTTTGACCTGTGGCGTCAGTGGTGGTATGTTTTCACCCAGCTTAGAACCACCTGGGGCAGGTAGGGCAGGTGGCTTTCCTGTGATGTCATGGGCACTAGTCACCCTTCAGGCCCTTCCTGTAGGTCATGCCCTCTGTCTTTTTTTAAAACAGGGAGGGGAGGGAAGGGGAAACTACAGAAACTTGAGACCAGGGGAGGAGAAAGCTACTTTCATAATGTATTCAAAGTGGGGTACATTTTGTTGTCAAAGTGCTTTAAATGCAACTTGGCTGTATGTTGCTCCCCCCTTTTTCCAGAACATAGATATTTGCCCTTAACTGGGGATGGCAGGGTGTGTGTACTCTCTCTGGATGCCCCCAGCATGTGTGCGAGCTTTGTGACAAGAATTGTGTTATCTTTACTTGACACTAGACTACAATAAAGTATGTAAAGAAATAGTATGAAAAATCACCTAGATCTTATTAACTATGAACTAGGTCATTTTGGAAACTTTCATATAAACCTTTTGAGATTTTAATGTACATGTATCGGTTGATTCTTCAGAAGCATATTAAATCATCTAAGACTTTTCTTACCTAACTTCAGCTATAAAGCCCCGAGGTGGAGGTCAACACGCAAACATCTGAAGACATGATGTAACAGTCATTATGTTTCAGGCATGTAATCTTCCATAAGATTTGTGTATTTTAGCTAAACGTCTTGCTGTGGTTAAGAGAGCAGGGCCACAGAGGAGAACATAATAAACACTGGAGATGGCACCAGTGGTACCATTAATCCATAAATCACTTTTTTTCACTTGATAGCAGTGGGTACTTAGAAGTAATGAGAACATACAGCTTGAGCCAATAACAATACAAGGTGAGCTTGTAACACAGCTTTGCCATAATGCAACCCCCTCCCCGACACGGCGCTCCTCCTGTCTCTGGGCTGCTCCTCCTGTCTCTGGGCTGCTCCTCTTTCAGAGGACACAGTGGTCCACCCAGCCGCTCGAGACTGCAGGTAGGTAGGTGAGTCCTCCTGCAATTCCCCTGAAGGCCTGCCCATTTACCCCCGAAATGTCTTCGCCTCTTCGGCCACCACTCTCTCAAGACACTGTAAGAGCCTCCTGAGAGGTCCAGCCCTGGGTAGGCTGGACTTTCCGAGACTGGAGGGGTGAAAGGATGGCATGTCATCCTGGGATGACAGAAAAAAATAAAAGATGAGAAGAATGCTCTTCATATTTGCCCACGTGTTTCCCAGTTCTGCTTTTCATTCTTTGTGGATCTCAGTTTCCATCTGATGCCATTTGCCTTCTGCCTGAAGAACTTCCTTGAATGTTTCTGGTGGAGCAGGTCTGCTGGTGGTAGATATCTCAGCTTTAGTTTGGCAGATTAAGTCTTTATTTTGCCTTAATTTTTGAACCACATTTTCAGGAGGTAGAGAATGGTAAGTTGAGAGTTTGGGGTTTGCTTTCCACTTGGCTCCTTAAAGATCTTGCTCCTTGGTCCTCTGGCTCCGAGAGCTTCTTGTGGGGTCTGATTATTCCCACTTTCATTCCTCTGTATGTAATTTGTCTTTTTTCCTCTGGCTGCTTTTAAGACTTTCTCTTTACCAAAGTTTTTCAGCAAATTCATTATGATATGCCTTGGTATTCTTCCATGTCTCTACTTAATATATTCAATCTTTCCTCTGGCTTCTTGAAAATATAGACTATAGTTACAACAGATGTTTGAAGGTCTATGCCTGCTGACTCTATAATTGCTGTCATTTCTGGTTTGTTTTTATTAATATGCTTTTCTTTTTTCCCTCCCATGTATCATTTTATTATAGAGACCTGCTAACTTAAATACATGATCATAAAAATACAGCAATCACATTTCAGCTTACATATCTACAAACTACCAATAAGTTATTGATACAGACATAGCTCATCACATTTCAAAAGCTATTTAAGCATCTTTTATTGAAATTATTATTACATCTGTTGTTGGGATTACCTACTGTTACAAATGACTAAAAATTATTTTGAATTTTCATTATCCGCTCAAATAATATAAAATTAATAATGATTTATTCTTGATACTTCCATAACATTTGTGTATACTTTCCCCCAGTTTTATTGAGACATAATTGATGTATAACATATTAGTTTTAGATACACAACATGATTTGACGTATGTATATATTGTGAAATAATCATTTCACATTAAGTTTAGTTAACACCCATCACCTCCCACAGTTACAAATTTTTTTTTCTTGTGATGAAACTTACCATCTACTCTTTCAGCAGCTTGCGATATACAATACGGTAGTATTAACTGCAGTCACCACGCTGTACATTGCATCCTCAGGACTTATTTATCTTTAACGTACTTTTCTCCTGATTATTAGTCATATTTTCCTGCTTCTCTGCACACCTGCTGATGCCAGCTATTATGAATTTCACACCGTTGGGTGATGCATTTATTTAAAATGTGTTGCACTTTGTTCTGACACACGTTAGGTTACTATAGATATTTGATCCTCTTGAGGCTTGCTTCCAAGCTTTGTTAGGGTGGGTCCAGAGCAGCTTTTGGTTTAGAGTAAATTTAGCCCCACTACGAAGGTGAGAGACTTCTGAGGCCTCTACCTGATGTACCATGTATTACGAAGTCTTTTCATCCCAGCTGGTGGGAAGGAGACTGGTTCCAGTCTGTGTGAGCTCCTGGGACTGCTGGCCCTCCAGCTCCCAGGGCTCCTCCCCAGCACTCACAGAGCAGCGCTCAGCCAGAGACCCGTCTGCTGTTCCCTCTCTGTCCAACTCTTCCTCTAATGCTCATTCTCACAAATTCCAGCCGCCTCGGCCTCCCGGAACTTCAGTCTCCATCTCCCCAACTCAGTGAGACTGACAGGTTCTGTTTGGATCCCTCGGGCTGGACTGCAGCCCGAACATTGTCCAGGCAACAAGTCGGAGCAATCGCAGGCTGTGGTTCCCTTTCTCTGCGGGAACCACAGCCCTGCACGTCTGCTAGCCAACGCCCAAAACAGTTATTCTCCCCATACATTGTGCCTGGCTTTCTAGTTGTTTATGGCGGAAGGATAATTTCCATAACAGCAATCCTCTGTGGGCAGACACAGAAGTTCCTTGTAGTGTAGTTTTACATTTGCTTCTCTGGGGCCCCAGACATTGGCCATTTTTATGGGAACTCTTGGCTTGGGATTCCTACACCATGTGGTGCTTGCTGTAAATTTGGACCCCACGATCATGCAGTACTGGCTTGAGAAAACCATTAACTTTGTTTTTCTACCCAGAACCACTCCAGGCAGATGGCAAGCTTCTCCCTATCAGGTGGTGATATTTTTACTGTTCCTTTTTTTTTTTTTTTTTTTTTTATAAGCTACCTTTTGGGCATCTCAGCGTTGTGCTGCGGTCTCGGTGTGCAGCTTCACCAGTGTGAACAATCTGAGTTCACACCTCTTGTCCTGGCATAGGTATTAAAACTCCAGCTTTAGGTCCTAGGGGCTCCATCAGGGTAAAATCAGTATTTTTGCATTATGGAGTCTGTGCATATTTGATTTTTATGTGCTTGTAATGTTTTAGATAATTTATCCAAGTAATAGCTTATCTTTATAATTCTAACTAAAATGCCTAATTGATGGCGATTTTATGTCGAAGTCTTGCTAAGTTTATGTGTAATTTGAGAACATTTAAAACAACTCAAAATTTCCCAAATCTATATACTTAGTTTTATAGGTAATTAAAGTTACGTAAGTTCTTGGAAACATTTTGTTGGTTAAGTCAGACAACAGTAGTACTTAAAATGGAAAGGAAACATATTAATTTATAAATAAAACTTAACAAGTTACAGGGAACTTAGTTACGCTGCTAAAGCACCCTTCAATTTTTTCAATGACTAATTTTTTAAATTAGAAAAATAAAATTTTAAGCCAAACTTGAGGATTTAAGATCTACATTTTAAATGTATTACCTTAATATACTAAATATTAATTCTATAAAATTACTTTGAATAGTCTCTTCTGTGCTCCAATATGACCCTCTGTGCACCAGTAGCTCACCTGAGCCGGACACAGATTGATAAATTGCTGTGAGTTAGAATACCTTCAGCATCACTAAATTGAGACAGCTGTCGTCTCACTTCTGTTCTGCCCTATAGAAACAGCAGCTTTTTACTTAACCATCAAATCGTGATGCCGTTGACTTAGTCTGCGCATTACAACGGCTGAAATAATTGTTATACCCATTTTACGGAGAGGCCGATAGAGCTCCGAACATGAGAGCCCCTCCGCCCCGTCACCGCCGCCGCGTCCCAGCAAGTCTCCCTCCGCCGGATGGCCGCGAGCTCAGGAATGGACACTGTGATTGCCTAAGTTTCCGCACAATTTCAGAATTTAGAACACACTGTTTTCAAACTATGTTTTCATCGGATTCAAAATCCTTCGGGGATGGGCTCCAGGGCGTGGAGCAGGGGGTGGGGCGGCAGGTTCTGCTCACGGGCACCTCCCCCCTCCCAAAGCCGGGACGCTGCTGCTGGCGCCTGGGGTCCCGTGGAGAGTCCTGGGCCGCTCACCTTTAGCTCCTTGGGCGGATCCGCGCCTGTTCACCCCTTTCTCCTCTCGGGGGCTCTCCTGCAGGCGTCCACGTTCTGTCCGGGTCCACTTGGCTAGAGGGGAGCAGGCCAGTCTGCTCAGGTCAGCTGCCTTCTGCAGGGTCCACGTGGCTTTGGGAAGCCCTCCACCTGCCATGCCTGAGAGTGAGAGTGAGAGCCCAGCATCTCGTCCTGGCGCCGGCAGCGTCAGGGCAGCAGCAGGGCCCACGGCTGCCCAAGGGACTGGGCAACAGTCAGGGCGCAGGCGAGTTCCGTCCCGAACTGTGCAGAGAGGATGTGCAGGCGTCCCTCAGACTGTGTAGCGGAGTCTATCGTCCCATCCCTGATCCTTGACAGGAGGAAGGAGCGGGGCCTTTCATCCTGTTACCCATGGGCGGTGTGTGTGTGTGTGTGTGTGTGTGTGTGTGTGTGTGTGTGTGTGTGTGTGTGTGTGTGTGTGTGTGTGTGTGTGTGTGTGTGTGTGTTGAGAGACTGCGTGTGTGGGGGGTGGTTGGGGGTAGGGGCCGGGAAAGACCCAGATGTCCTCCAGCAGAACACCCTGTTGTAGAGCTCTCAGCGAGCCCTGCCAGGACGCGCAGGCCCCAGAGCTGGCAGCTCCCAGACCTTCGAGTGAGGATTCTTCAGTGCCCTTTATTCTTAGCTGTGGCCTTCAGTCGCCAATTACAGCACTGAATGCCCGACACCACCTTATTATCTTTAGTTGACACATTACATTCAATGACTCTGGGTATCTTAACAACGGAATAGACCTGACTGTCTGGCGAGCTATTAGGTGTATCCAGTTTCACACCTCTGAACCTCACTTGATCTAGGATGGCTTATCTGGTTATGTTATGAAGGCACTGCTTTCACCTAATGGAATTTAAATCACAAGACTTGTTACAAGAAGCGGTGAGAAAGATGCAGCGGGGGCCACCCAGCTGGGCAGCCCAAACGGAAGAACGAGAGAAGCACGGAGGGACGCGGAGGAGAACTGTTTATTAGCGCCGAGGGGTTCCCGATCACAAGGCCGCCCGCAGAACGCACATCACTACTGTAACCACACACGACACATACTGGTTGGCTTAGCAGCTTGTCTCGTCTTGACAGGATACTGATGTATCCCCATGAACCACAAGAATTTACTGGTGAAGTCTGGCCAAGTCCAAACTCTGCTCCACAGCACATTCCTCAGACCATCGTTCCACATCCCTCTGACTGTATTCTGGCCTTTTCCTTAAAACTGTTTCCTAACATCTGTGCTACCAATGTTATTTTCTTAACGCATAATTTGTAGATAAAGAAACACTATCAAAATGCCAGTAGTTCGTGCTCTCTTATATGGATAAGAGATTTGACAATTCTCACCCTCATCCCCCTCAAGCCAGCACAAAAACAGGGAGTAGGAAGCAGCAAGGCTTCCTCAGGCTGAACCCGAGCCGTCTGCACACAAGTAGCGGCAGGAGGCGGCTCGGCGCGGCGCCCATGCTCCTTCTGGCCCCCTCACTTGGACTTCTTGTCGCCCTTCTGGGGCTCCTCAGCCTTCCTCGCCTCCTCCTCGGGGATGAACACGCTGACGGTGAAGTCGCTGGTCTCCGAGCCATACTTGTTCTTCACGACCAGCCCGTACTTGCCGGAGTCGGATGTCATCACCGCGCTGATGGTGAAGTAGGCGGTCTTGCCAGCCTCGAACTTCAGGCTGCAGTGCTCACTGGAGGCCAGGGGCTTCTCGTTCTTCAGCCAGGAGACCTCGGGGGTCGGGTCGCCCCACACGATGCAGGTGAGATTGAGCGCCTGCAAAACAGGTTTTGTGAGAGGGCGGGAGATAGAGCAGATGTAAAGGATGGAGGGTAATGCACACCTGTGAGTGACAGGTTGAACTCACACCTGAGTAGGTTTCTCTGGGGCCTCGACTTCCTGGCTTCAGGAACACTTACCATCAAAGCTGCACCGAGGCCTTTGCTTCAGCTCCCATAACACTTAGGTGGTGCGTTTTGCTCTCGTGTGGCATTTTGGACTCTGTCTCAGGAGAGGAATCTCCCAGTTGCCACGCTCTCCGCTCACTGCTCTCTGCTCACTTTTGCACTTTGTTTGTGTCACACAGACCAGCAGCAGAATCTCAACAGCTACTTCAGGTAATGTGACTAATTTTCAAATTCCATCTTCCTCGTTTGATTTCTCCCCCAAACACACTCAAGCTGTTGCAGCTGTAAAGGTGCCCTGCCAAGATGCGCTCCTGTTTCCTGACATTCTATTACATTACCATCTGTGCTGAAAGCCTCTTATTTTAAAAGCTCAATGGTTAGATCTACAGTTTTACTTTACCTTACTTTTTGGTTTAAATACTTTTAGATAATCATAGATTCATATACAGTTGTGAGAAATAATAGAGAGATTCAGTATATCCTTTACCCAGTTTACCCCAAGACTAACAGTTTACAAAATTACAGTATAATATCACAGCCGGTACGCTGACGATGTAGTCCATTGATCTTAGATCTCCCCAGTTCTTCTTGTTCTTGTTTGCCTTTGTGTGTACTGAGTTCTATTCAAGTCCATCACCTGTCTGGATTCGTGTAGCCACCAGCTCAGTCAAGAGACAGCATTTCCATCACCGTAAGGGTCCTTCCTGCTGTCCTTTTATGACCACACCCACTTTCCTCCTCCCAAGCTCGTTCCTAATTCCTGGCAACCATGATCTGTTCTCCGTTTCTAAAATTGTATAACTTCCAAAACATTACATAAATACCATTATACAATATGTAACCTTTCGACAGGGCCTTTTTCACTGAGCATAGCTCCTTGCAGATTCATCCAGGTTATTGCAGGTATCAATCATCTGTCCCTTTTTATTGCTAAGAGGCATGCCATGGAATGTATATACTTGTAAGGATCATCTGCGCCGTTTCCAGTTTGGAGCCATTACGAAAAAGTTGCTATGAACATTTGTGTACAGGTTGCTATGTGAATATACGTTTTAATTCCTCTGAGATAAATGCCCGGGAGCACAATTGCTGGGTCATATGGTAAATGTGTATTTCATTTTTTAAGAAATTGCCAAACTATTTTCCCAAGTAGCTATATAATTTCGGTTTACATTTCCAACAGCAATGTACCCACTTCTCTGCATCCTCACCAGCATTTGTTGTTGTCACTGTTTTTTATTTTAGCAATCTTGACAGGTGTCATATTTCATGTGGTTCTAATTTGCATTTCCCTGATAACCAAAGATGTTGAATTTACTTCACATCTTAAATTCCATGCTTGCATTTTTTTCTTACTGAAGTCCAGAAACTGTAAGGAAAAGAGCTAGGGCTCACAATATACAGGGGAATGGATATCCTTCTAGTTAGAAGGGTCTTAAAAGATCACTTGTTACCTTTTCTGTGAGAGTATCATCTAGAATTGGGAAGATATTAAGAAATTTGTTTTCTTTCCATGATTAGTTAGCATTTCTTACTGAATTACTCTGCAAACACATTTCAGCAAGAAAAATATGAGTCAAACTATTGCCATTAAACTTATCCAAGCAGACCAGGCATACATTTTGGGGAACTGATTTCCTGGGGATTAAAACTTTTATCAAAATTAAGCAAAACTGCCATACACCTTAGGTGTCTGGGAAAACTTATCTATTCTATAGATTTGAATTATAGATCACAAAGTGCTTTCACATACATTCTCTCTCTCAGTTCTCACTACCCTCCAGTGAATTGAACATTTTGAACCTCATTCATTGAAGAAAACAGAAAATAGACTTTAAAAACCAAAGCAACCTTTCAATGGTGGAACTTAAAATCAACTGGTCCTATTTTCTAGGCACGAAGAAACACAGCTGGATGAAACCCACCTCTCACTAACGCCTTAGACACGCCTTGTTCACCACCTTAGTCCCAATCTCCCACTGCACATCTTCACAGCCCTTTGGAGGTGGGAAGAGGTTCTGTTCCACTGCAGATACCCCTCCTCCTGTGACTGACATACTACACTTGTTTTAGTGAAACATAGGGACGAAGAAAGTGAATCTAGGTTAGAAATTCTGTCCATTGCATTTCAGAGAGGGTATTATGGAGCCACATTTAAAACCAAATGGAAAGAAGTCCGTTTTCAACTGAGATGGAGCCAATAGAAATTCACGGGGTAGCACATTTCCCTGTAAAGGTGAGGTGTCTCACAGATCAGCCCATTTTCCACTAGTGTCGAAGGCTCAGAGGTCTCCACATGCCCACATCAGACAGACACACATCCTGATGCGGGGCCTACAGAACAGTAAGGTGACTAGAAAACCGACTGTGTTCTGCATGCCATACGTGGCTGTTCTGAAGTCAGGCCTGAGCAGCCGTGGCATTAGATGAAGACAGTGGGATGTAGCTTATGAGAAGGAACAAAGTCTGGGGCGCTGGAACCCCCTCCTGGCGGGGAAGAAGCGGGGACGGGAGTGCCCCATGCTTACCTTGCCCTCCTGGATGGTGACCACATCGGGGAGACCGCCCACCACCCGGGCACGATCTGCAAGCACAGGCATTTCTGGTTAATCACTGACTGACAAGCACCAGCCATCACACTCCCAAAGCCCCCAGTGCAACCAGTTCTCCTATTTAGTCTCCCTCTCCTTACAGTTGTTTTATACCTGATTTCAACACGCAAAATAAGAAAATGATCCAGTAATTCTGAATGTTAATCTTCTTCACACGCAGGTGCCTCTATCTGTACCTAAAATATCAACCTGAGATCACTTTGTTGTATGAAGGTCTGCTCTGTGACTTTCACGGCCGTTTTCAGCCCCAGCTCTCCTGCAGCTCAGTGTGGGCTCAGACAGAGGAGAGAGAGCAGATTTTGGCCTCTTTCATGCGCTTGTCTCTGATTCAGAAAAGCTGCATGATCGGAAACTTATGTGCCAGGGAGACCTGGAGGCTGGCAAAGATGTGGGCTCCTTGGGGCCTTCCATAGAGAGCCTCCCTTTCCTGTCTCTGGGGAGTTCTTGGGAGCACCATGTGGGGCCCCTGTCAACAGGTGTGCAAAGAGCGCTGAAATCCAGGGCTGAATGCCCCCGCCCAGCATGTCAGCCCCCGAGGAAGGACACCTTTCTGCCATTCACTCAACACTAACTCAGCAGCCACCGCCCTCTCACTTTTAGGCCTACGTCAGCTAATGCAGGACTCTAGAGCCTTATTTCTGCCATTCCCTTCTCCACAAAGTCAGGCTGACACTTTGAGTCTTGACTGCCTTCTCCTGCTAATTCCGTGGCACTTACACCACTCGTGGGCCCAGCCCACCCTCTGCCTCCCTGCACTACTTGCTGTGTGCTACTTGGTGAGTCATGTCACTGTGGGAACCTCAGTCTCTTCATCTGTAGAACGGGAGAGTGGTCTTGCATTAAACCTGTGGACATGAAGCTTCCAAACTCTGCTCCCCAGTGTCCATGGCATTCATCCCAACGTCCATGACGATAACTCAGCTCTTTCCTACTTTATAATTGGGTCTGTATGGAGGAGTTTGTTTGAATTAAGGGTTCTGTGCAAAAGTTTAAATTCATGGAGCGAAAAGGGCTCGCAGGTCTCTTCCAGTTCTTTGCTGCTGTGATCCAGAGACCGCAGGAAGGAGCTGGCGGACCAGGGGGAGGGTCAGGTTCCTCGCCCACAAGAGAGTTCAAGAACCGGGAGGGGCGGTCGGTGGCTGTGGGCCCTGGCTTTGCCCTGGCTCGGACACTGTCCCAGCTCGCCCTCGTGCTGGCCTCTGCCCCGTTCCTACCAGCGGGAGCCTCAGAAGCCCTGGACCAGAGGGACCGGGAGCCACTGACAGGCACTTCTCACTCCTCTGGGTTCCCTTCCACCCAGCTCAGGACCCACCCTACAACTTTAACCCTCAACAGGTTTCAAATTCTGTTTCCACACTGAGAAAGAACCTGAAATATCACGATAATCAGTCCGTGACTCCTGGGATCCTGTAGACTCCAGAAATCTCTGTGTGAAGCACAGCTAAGAGAAGTCTGGAGTGAGCACATTTCTGGGTACACAGACTTGACCCTTGGGCGCTGGTTCACTCAGCCTTATTGGGCCCCTCAGGAAAATGGAACTACTTGTTGGGGGACCTGTTACAGTGACTAATCTGATGTCAAATTTGCAAAGTTTTCTGTTTTTTCTTTTCTTTCACACGTCTAAATTTTATCTGACACTTGGCGCCTGCTGTAAGCAATTAACAACCTGTTGTGTGATCTGTAGCCCAGAGGTTGCTCAGGACAGCTCAAGTCAAGGCTGGGCGCCCTTCTTACAGTGAAACCTGAGACCTTTTCATAGACATTCTTACTCAGGAGACTAAGTGAAAACACATGCAGGGCACCTAAGATTTTTAAAAAATAAATAGAAAAAAAAAAAAAAAAACGCTTTCACTCTCCTCCATCTGCAGTCTTAATAGAAACATAAAAGTTGTGTTTTGAAACCACGCCAGGAATAAATGTACAGGGGGTTACTCACTTTTCTCCGCAATGGCTGCTTGTCTGTGGTTGAGAGAAACAAACAAACACGCAAACAAAGAAGAATTCTGTTTTAGTTGTCGACTGAAATAAAATCGCATAACGTAAGAGTTATGTGTTGTTTCCTTTGGGGCAAAATGAGGACTATAGTCCAGAGACAGCCTTTCAGAGAGCTCTGAGGAACTGCTCCGAAGAGGCAGGGGAGGCACATCAGTATTACACATGATTGCAGTGAAGGGGGGACGTACAGTCAAGCACACATTTAGGCAGATGCTGCTGCTAGTCACGAGGAGCAGCTGTCACCATGAATGATCTTAGTTCTTTTCTAGACACGAAGAGATGCAAGAATTAGAGCTCATAAAATCTTCTCCAGAAAACATCTAACTATCTGAAGGCCTGTTCTGCCAGTTTTTCCAGAGCAGAGAGCCTCATTCCTGACCTCCACCCTGAACTCCTTTCAGGGAGGGCAGGAGGTCATCAGCTGCAGGGTCTTATGATTTAATCCAGGCAGTGGTAGGTGGCAAGGGCCAACATGATTCAGTCCCTGTAGAGGCAAATGGCAAGTGCCAATTTTCAGTTGGCATAGTGCTACTTCGAAGTAGCTAACCTTGACTGCATTTCATTTTTTTACTGCTCAGCCACTCAGCCAAGCAGTGGCAAGTGCCACGTAGACCGCACTTGCTGCCACGCGCAGACGGGAGTGGCACACATGTTCAGAGATGGGAGCGCACGCGGTGGCATTTGCCGGGAAAGAGGGACTTACTTTAATCTCTGGAATTCAGCAAAGGCTTCCTCGTACGCTTGAAGAGAAAAAAAGGAGAAGTTAGAATTTTCTCACCCAGAATTGGACGCACACAGGGGTCAATTAGAACTCCCAACCTGAGGGCAGTGTGAAGGGACCGACCTGGACTCCGCTGGCTTTGAATGAACCATGCCTGGGCGGTCCCTCTACAACCTACAGACTTAACAGGAGAGGCACCTACTTTCTAGGTAGGAGGTATGAAGTAGTGGATTTTAGAAGCTCTCAGTCCACTGAGAGGCCTTCAGCCCTCCAAACAGAAAGGCAGAGGTTAGCTCTGCCAAAGATAAAATGGGAAGGGAGGTCTGTTTCAAATAAACACTGGTTCTCTACCGAGCATTCTGAGCACCAAAAAAGCTTTTCTCTTATTAAATCACTCCACACTTCGCAGCCTCCTAGCCAGACAGTTGTTATGTGGTCCGGCCCGTCTGTTTGTGGTGAAGAGCACACGGAGTTACTGCATGGTGGCGGGAGCCGGTGCTGGCCTGAAGCAATGCTTCTACGCTGAGCAGAAGACGGAATAAAAGACAGGGAGACAGACAAGCAGATGAGAGCTGTGGAATTCTAACATAAATTCTTTTTCTGAGCCTGCAGAGGAAGGCACTTTAAAGATTTCAGGCAAAAAGACAGCTTCATTTTGACATCTCTCCCACCTGGCCTTTAAGTGCCTCTGTGGTCTAGGAATCGTAATAATTTAACATTTAGAAAACATTTACATAATACTAGTCCCTCCCCCTTCTTTTATGGACGGGAAAAACGAGCATAGAGTCAGGCTTAAAGCCACCGGAGGTGGACTAGGTTTGCTAAACCAGGTCAGTGCTGCTCCTTTTGCTCCTGCCTCACTAGAAAGCCAAGAGCACAGCTGAGCCAACGCATTCGGTGCCCGTGGCAACCCTGGAAGACAATCCAGGGCCTTTTGCTTAAGGGGGATTTGAGAATGGGGTGGTGAGTGAGCTCTGGTGGGCAGAGAGTAAAAGTAAAATGTAAACAAGTTTTAAATTTATCTACCCACTTCTTGTCTCCCTTTTCCTATTGTGTTTCAAAGTGCGAGATGGACTGCAGAAGCAGCCCCCTCCCGCAGTCACTGCAGGGCGCAAACCCAGGCAGTGCGGCCTGGGGAGCGAGTCCCTGGGGGCAGCTGCTCCCGTGCCTACAGAGAGCCTTCAGGGAGCTTGTCCAGTCGTGACGGGGGTGGGGAGGGACTCAGCACAGAACAACCCTAAGCAGGGAGGAAAGGCTGCTCGCTAAGTTATGAACCTACTCTGAGGATTCAAACACCAAGAGTCATTGCCTTTTAATATACAAAGTAGAGGAAAAGTCAGCCCAGAGCCTCCTTTAGTGACTTCACATAGACTCTTTCTTCCTTTAAGAAAGAACAAGATGAGCGTAGTACCAGGAGAGGGAGAAACAGCACAGGGGTTTTAAATTTTTACTTGTTTTTTTCTTTTTTCGGAGGGGGAGGTACTTAGGTTTATTTATTTACTTTTTAGAGGAGGTACTGGGAATTGAACCCAGGACCGTGTGCATGCTAAGCATGTGCTCTACCACTTTGAGCTATACCCTCCTCCCTTAACTTTTTACTTGTGATTGTACATCTTTTAACTTTTAAAATTTTCATTAATGCTGTGCCTCACCTTTCCTGTCTGTTCTTAGATGGAAAACCTCCTCCCACCTTGCTCATTCCTTTCTTCTCCTTATCCCTGTTCCCTCCAGAACCCCCCATTCTCCCAGCCAATGACCCAGAAATCTGAGGCCACTTTTCTAACTTCCTTCTGTTCTCCTCACTATGTACCTTTGCTTGTTCACGTCTACTCCCCTCTGGTTTCTGAAGAAAAGTTATCACTGCTCCTTCCCAAAGCCAACACTTGCCCCTCTCCCTGGATCTCCAAGCTTCCCTTCTTCGGAACTCTGATCCATCCCTCATCCCCCGTCACTCACATCTTGGATCCTTCCAAATCAACTGATTTCTGGGGCTCTGTGAACACGCTCACACTTCGGTCACCATAAAACGATTCTTTCCCAGTGTCTGCTCTTGCTCAAGTGATAGTAAACCAACCTGCCCTTCTTTGTAAGCCCCTTGAAAGAGCAGTGCTTTCTCTCCACGCACACGGCACGCGTCTCTGACCCTCTACTCACTGAAGCTTTGCTTCTACCACCATGGCTGAATTCAAACTGCCTTATTGAAACGTCCAGCCATCTTCCAATAGTCAAATGTAATGACCTCTTTCCACCCTTTGTTCTGCTTAGAAAGCCCACACCTCTGCTGTAGGTGCTGCTCTGCAGAACATCCGATTACCTTGTCCTGAAAGATCCACCATCCTCTGGTGTCCGGTTTTGCCATCAAAGAGCTCCATCACGTACTTCCCTTTGTCGTTCGGAGTGGGCTCGTTGATTTGTAGCCAGATCTGCTCCCCGGTGACCCCATTCTTAACTCTGTCTGAGTACTTAATAGCATTCCCGCTGTTCACATCAACAGAAAACATCGTTATCGTCCGCTTTCATCCAGAGCTTATCTTTACTTTGTCTCTTATTGAAGTTTTACAGACTTTCAAATAACATGAGATCCACATCTGTTCCCCTGCTTCAGAGAAACTGTGGGCCCTGAATCACAGCACGTGGATTCCAAGGCCTGAGTGGGGGCCCAGCAGTCTGCATATGTAGCTCCCAATAGCAGCCTGGGGCCCCGGCAGACTGCAGCACCAGAGCTCCAACACGGTATTCATTACCTCTGGTTTTGCTTGGGTTTATTTGTAGGACTGACTAGGGAATCTTTAAAGTGAAAAGGCCAAAGTGCACATTATATGACTGCATATTTCACGCAGATGGTCTATAGCTATAAATGGGATTTTATGGGCTAGTTAAAAGCAGACCTAAGGAGGTTTGTCTGTGGCTGGCATCTGTTGACACTCACGGTTACAAAGCTATTTAAAACAAATGTAAACCTGCACTCGGTTGTAAGGCCAAAAGTAAACGAGAAGCAGAGCTGCTGCTCAAAATGAATGAGGCACCTTCTCTGTCCCTGGATGGGAGTTCCCCCGCGTTCTACAGTAGGTCACGCGCAGACCCATGCACTGCAGTCTTTACAAGAGAATAAAAGCTAATAGAACCCTTTGTTTTGTGATCTGACGGTCTAGAAATGCTGATACAGATGAAGTAAGACAAAAGCAGAGGCAGTGCACTCTCAGTGATGCTGATACTCTATGAAGAGTTTGTAAACATGCGAGGAAATAAGAAAAAAAAAAGGCAGTATACAAAACTGTAGTAACAATTATGAATAGAGACAAGACAGGAAGGAAGTACCCCAAAATGTTCATACTGTGGCTAGGGAAACTATGGATAATATCATATTACAAACTCTCTAATGTATAATACGATATTAAGTATATTTTCTGGAACAAGCACGTATTATGTTTGTAGTTGTAATAAAATAAACCAAAAAAATGAAGAACAAAAAGTCTCCATCAGAAAATTTCAGATTTCAGATAAATATGCAGCATTTTCTTATATACTATATTCTTTAAAAGCTATTAAAAATTAAAGTGCCATAAAATGCAGGGTAAAGGAGCCCACTCATACCCACAGACCGCAGCCTGAGCTATATGTCCCAGAGTTAGAAGGACAGACAGTTTTCTGCTTTGCTGAGATAAACCTGTTTGAGTGTTTTCATCTCTGGCTGACATGCATAATAGTACCTTATGTTTGTAAAGTACTTCATGGTTTACAAAGTGCCTCTAATTCTCTCGTTGGGTCCATCAGTGTTATGAGATAGAACAGGAATTATTGCTCCTATTTTATACGAGAGAAACGTGAGATTCAGAAAATTAAGTGACTTGCCTAAGATCCAAGGGAAGACAGGAGCAAAGTCAAGACCCAACCCATTTCGAGGTTCTTCTGCGTTACAGCGCATACTTACATGACCACAGGTAAGTCAGTCAGTCCTTGCTTCCTGACCCTCTCACAGGCACACGTCCGTGTGCACACAAAACACTCGTTCAGCTGACTACACCAAACAATGTGAGAAGTTTACAGCTTGATAGTCTGACAGTAGCTTCCTCAGAACCCCGTGTTCTAATCTTTTTGAGCAAGTAATTCTTTTAGAGATGATGTAAAGGCTTTTGATTAATGATTCAACTAATTTATCATCCCTTATTCTTCAGACTAATCTATCAAAATGTCCTAGATGTTACAGAGGAATTTCCTAGAATTTGATCTATTTTAACTTATAATTACTTTCCTAAAATGTATTTTGAAAGAAACAGAACAAAGGAATACAACTCCAAGCATTCAAAATGGAATTTCACTTGTTCTCAGTTGTTCTTTTTAAAGAACTCAGGAAATGAATAGTAATAATAATAAATGTAATGACATACTGTTCTACATAACAGTAAAGTCATTCATTTTTATTTATGTATTATTGAACTATATAGTTGATTTATAGTGTTGTGTTAGTTTCAGGTGTATAGCAAAGTGATTCAGTTATACACATATATATTCTTTTTCAGATTCTTTTCCATTATAGGTTTTTACAGGATATTGAATATAGTTCCCTGTGCTATACAGTAGGCCCTTATTGTTTACCTATTTTATATATAGTAGTGTGTATATGTTAATCTCTAACTGCTAATTTATCCTTCCCCCCACTAAAGTCATTTTACAGAAAACACAAATGACTGTTTTGTGGGACCCAATTCTGGTTAAATGGTCAATCCAGACTTTTAATGCAACTTGAACCGGGGGCAGTGCTATGATGGGGTGTTCCGGATCCAGGCTGCCTGGTTTCAGCCCTCCACCTACCACTTAACTGCGTGACCTTGGGCAAGTCACCTCCCTGAGCCTGAGCTTCCTAGTCACTAAAATGAGAAATGTGTGCCTCACAGGCTTTGAATATTAAATGAATTCACACATCTAAAGGGTGCAGAGCAGTGCCCAGCATACTGCAAATGCTCACTGTTGTCCGGCTCCTCCCAGTGATGCCACAGTGACCTACTGCTCAGGGGGGCCCACAGGGACTTCGGGAATGAGTGTCCGCTGCATCCCAAGAGTGGACTGAAGGCGGCTGTGCCCCACCAGATCTCCATGGCAGCCTGCTGTTCTCTTTCAGCTCAGGAAATTTCAAGGAAGCACAGAGGTTAAGGACCCTGTCAATGGTGTAAATGGGAGAACTGGTTTGACTTAGAAACCTATTTGAGCTCTTGGAATCTCCAAGGGAATCTTAAATGTAATCCCTCTATAACTGCACAAAGGAAGTGTGGGATTAGAACAGCTCTTCAAGCTCAGTCTAGTTCAAATACACATTCCCAAAGTCATCTTCAAATCTCCAAAGCCTTCCGAGGGTGGACGGGAAACATGCTAGTGCCCAACTGCGCCAGTTGCTGCAAAGGACAATGATAAACTCGGGAACCGCTCTGGGTCAGGCTTCTTGGGTCAACGGCCATTAACTCACACGACAGGAAATTTGGTACATGCTGCTTCAGTTTTGCACAGCATGGGTTAGGCGTGTGTAGAAGAAGACGATAAGAATCTGGCAAAGCAGAGTCCAAGCTCGACTGTCTGGAGGTGGAGGTCACATTACAGAGGCGTCTACGAATTATGATACGTCCCAGATCACAGAGTCAGGTGCTGCCAGCCACCACCAGCCCCACCGTGCACGTGCTGGGGCAGAGCGCTAACCTCACACTGAAGGAACGGCCTGGCTCTCTCTGTCCTCTCACAACATCAGTAGGTAAGACAAGGCCTTACCTGGGGGGAACAGAGGGTCGTTGCTCTTTTTCCCAGTTCTTCCCCGGAGTGGAGAAAGAATTTCTACACAGCAGTTAAGTTTTTATTTACTTACTTGTGGGACCAGTTAACTTTCAGATCGTCCACGTAGTAAGTAACTAAAGAGTATAGCCGGATGCCCTCAGCCGTGCTCTGGATCTTCAGGTTTGTCGCAGACAACGCTGACAGAAGAAAACACATGTTTCACACACCTGTAAGCCCATCCGGGAGGAGAATGAAGCCCTGCCCGGCGAGGACTCACCTATTGCTTTACAGACTTCAGTCATCAGCTCTTTAAAGGCTGTGGATAGAGATTCACAGACAAAGCTTTAGGACAAAAATGTTCAACGGCAAGTCAGATCGCAAACTGTGAGTCACACGTGCTCTCAGAAACATCCTGAGTGGTGACGGATATTGGTCACCAGGAGAATTTACTGATCAATTGGTAACAAGTGTTCTTTGAGGAGAGAACTCAATTTTTTTTTTACCAGTTTTAAAAGATTCCTGCTCTTTGATTATTTCTGTTCCCTTGAATTCTTTGTAACTGTCACCGTATTTACATTCCAGAGAAAGAGCCACAGTGAGATTTCCAGGAAGGTTCTTGAGTTTAGGATTCTCTTCTTCTTAAGTCCCAGGAAGGTTCCCTTTACATTAGAGGAAGTTTTCTTATCTGTGTTATCAATTCATGATGAATTAGCCACCTAGGTTCCCTGGTATTTCTCAGCCTAATGATGCCTTTTGCCAATAAACACATTTAGTCCTGTCTCCACCAAGAGCAGGAAGGTAACACCAAAGGCAAACTTCTGCTGTTTGCTAGCAATGTTGTTAAAGATCTGGTTCAGGAACAAAATTGGAGGTTTGGGCGTCACATGTAGGGTTTTGTTATCACAATGTACTTGTCCTCAGTGGTCTCTGGAAGAAGGAAGTTGCTTTCTCACTCTGCTACTGAGAGGCTTTGAGTTTCATATTTAATCTTTCTTGCCAGGTTTTAAAGAGTGGACTATTTTGAGATGCATTTTTCATGGTAGTTTTTGATCCTGGAACTTTTTTTTTTTTATAGGATTGAAACAAAAATGATGATTTCTATTGAAAACAGACCTCTCGTGGATTGTGGTCTATAAATTCTCTGAGGATCAAAACTACACTTCTGATTTCAAGGAAGACTAAAAGTGAAGTATTTTGAATAAAACAATAGTTCACCCTGCTGGAATTTCAATTAGAACAAAATCTGTGGACAAAAGATCAGCATGACTCTGATCATTCAGCTCAGCCTCACTCAGAATCCTGGCAACCTGTATCTAGAACACACAGAACAGACCCCAGCAGTTGGTGGACTGACCTTCATCCACAAGCTTCAATCTGCTCTTATCCTTTCCTCGGTCGTCTTTCAGGATAACTTCATAAATCCCAGCATCTTTCTTGGAAAACTAAGGGAGGGGGGAAGAGTTGCACACATTGCAGCTTATCAGAGCCTCATAATACGGTGTTTGCATTTTTCAGGCCCTGTGATTTATAGAACTGCCATCAAAACACACTGAACAAGCATCAAGCCCTGGGAGCAACGAACAGTTCACGGATGAACCATCCAGCATAACACGGCCAGTAAGCAGTCCTGACTGCTCACCCCTTAAGGCCACAACTGACCTGAGGCTTAAAGTCCTTATCCTTTACTCTGCCTTCATATTAAAAGCTAATGATCACAAGTATTTGAAAGGTATGCTCTTTTAGACAAAAAGTAGATAAAAATCTATACTTAAATGAATACAACGTCTGATTGTCTCTGTAATTTTAGGGAACAAGGTATCATGAGGCTTAAGAGCAAACAAAGAAGGGTCCACTTAACTACCCTGCCACTCACCCGTCTATGAAAAAATGCAGCCCAGAGAGGCAAGAGCCGTGGTATCTCGCCAGCACTGGCTGGATATCTGACAAATCCACACGTCTCGCAGGGGAGAGAAGCTTTTGTGTCCTGACAGCTTGCTGTTTGGGTGATGTCAGGGCAGGGATATGCCCGGGGCAGAGGACCACGTAATCTAGTGTTTAGAAGAACGTGGGGCACAGAACCTACATATTACATTTCACATTCATAGTCACCTACCTCTGTTATTAGGAGGGTACATATACCGTCCTTAAAGTCATGCTTTTCATCCACCGAGATCTCCCTGTCATCTTTATACCACACAATATGAGTCTCTTTCTTAATGTTTGCCACCTAGAAGAAAAACTGTAGTTATACTTCTTGAAATAAAGGAGTGCCACCCTTATGAAACTAAATAATTCTTAATGTAGCTTTGGATATAAGAAAAAGATATAGATTTCTAGAAGAATCAAGTGAAAGCTATTTTTAAATTGACAGAGAGTTTAAAGTAATGTGGATATAAACGAATAAACCCAAATCAATAGCATTTCTGTTTCAAGCAGAAAAAAAAAAAAACCTGACTTTAAAATCATTTGCTGGACAAGAAAAGGAAGCATAGAAACATACACACTAACATACAGACTTAGTAAAATAAAAATTTGAAAACCGAAGGAAGACAAGTCCCATCAAATTAAAATATAGTCTGTGTCACAAAGACAAATGACTTCACCAAAGTGATGGGGTGAGCAAGCCCCAATCTATAGCTAAATATTTTTAAAAGACAATTGAAACTTAGTGAATAAATGTGGAGAGGAAATATGTTTTAAATTTTTTTAATTAAATTTTTCTCCAGTTTTATTGAGATATAGTTGATATAACATTATATCAGTTTAGGACATACAACATAATCATTTGCTATATGCATAGGTTGTGAAATGATTACCACAGTAAGCTCAGCTAGCATCCATCAAGTCTGGTTTAATAAATTAATTGCTTAGTAATTTTTAGGAAACTCATTTAGATCCTGTATCCACACATCATATCATAAATTTCAAATGGGCTAAATGACCTCATATGATTAAAAGGATCTTAAGCGTTATCTACAATGCTTGCACTTTTTTATGAAGAAGAGCATATTCATGTATTTCTTGTGTAATTAAAATTGGACGGAAAAGTAAAGACGTCCCACAAATCAAGAAAACAATCTTAAATAACTGGACAAATGTACAAACAATTTCCCAAAGAGGAACTATAATTACAAAACAAACACACGAAGAAAATGTCTCATCTCATTAAAGACAAGGAAATGTAAGTTTCGATAAGTTAAAAAGTTCCAGCTCACACAGCTAAGGGGAGACCCACAGCGGTGAGCACAGGGAAACTGATGCGCACAGACGTTCTTTACGGCCCTGTAACCTGGCTCCCGGGTTACAGAATGTTACTGTGTGAGCAGGCGACATTGCTTATGACAAGAATGGCCCCTGACTGGGGAGCTGCATCTGGCCTGGGAGGGACTAGAGAGTGTATCCGTAGCTTTGGGCTTCCCTGGGTATACGGACTCCTGTAATCTGGGGTTGTCCTCTCGGGGACGCTGGAAGCTCCGTCTGCGGAGTTGTTACAAGAGGTACTGGCTCTCTGGGGCATGAGGGTTTTTTTTAAAGCCATGCTGTTTCCTGCATCTGCTCCGAGTGTATCTCATCTCTTTGCACGTGAGCTGTCACCTGGGGGTGGGGAGGGACTGACTCCGATGCGGACTCCTGCAGGAGAGGGAAGCCTGGCATGGCCTCGTGGGTGAGCTGGGGTTCCAGTCCATATCCTTTTGAATAGACTAGTTCCAAATAGGGCCCAAGACAGTCTCAGAGTCTGAATGTTTAGCTGCACATACTCCATTAACCATAATGCAACGTGTAAATTGCTAAATGTACATAAATTGCTATCATAATGAAACCAAGGACTGTGGGAGGACAGAGGAAGGGTCATTCTACCTGGACTGAGAAGAGGGAGGCCTTACAGAGGAGATGACTCAGATGGGCCTTGAAAAAGGATTTTTGTCAGAGAAGCTGAAAGAAGAAGGCCACTTGAAGGCATTGGAACAGCATAAACACTTAACATCTGAATATTCAGAACCTACTTCCAGGCTCCTGTGATTGTTCAGGATCTGGCTTAGAGTCCAGCTCTCCTGGGGAAGACCACCAGAACAGGGCCCCCAAGCCCGCCTCCCAGGAGCCAAGCACAACAGGCAGCACAGGGAGGGGGACAAGCGTGCGGGCCTCTTGGGGGCAACGTGCAGGAGAGAGTGAGTGGGGGGCAGCATGCCGTGGACAGTCAGGAGGAGAGAGAGGCCGAGTGGGTTTTAGCTGCTGCCTGAGAAGCTGTTTTCTAAGAGTGTCTGCCATTTTCTCAGAGGCTAAAATCGATTCTGGTGGGCTGCTCACTGTTTCTTTCTCTTTATCTGATCCAGCAGAGACCAGGGCACTTGCGCTCCGGCTTTTGTGATGACAACTACATGCCAAATGCCAAATCCATGCATTCGCTTTGGGGTCACTGTCCACCACCACGCCCTTCACACTTCTTCCTCAGCCGGCAGTTCCCATTCAAAAAAATCAATGACTCATGCAGCTCAACACCGTAGACCAAGGTACAAAATAATTCAGAATGTCATGTGGAACTTTTTTTTCCCCTAAATTTTCCCAAAGACCTAATAAGACAATTGGTCATGAGCTGCAAAATCTTTACCAAACCTCGCCCCTCATGGGAGCACAGGGGTTTCAGAATCAGCTGCAGAGCCGCCCACGACTCCAAGGCACACAATTTAGATTAAAAAAATTGCTCAACTTCCACAGAAACACAGTGTGGCTGGCATGATTCTGGAACAGATCTACCACTTAGAATGTAACAAAGACAATGCGGGATTCTTTTGAGATTAATAATTAAAAAGGAGTTGGTGGGGGTTGGCGAGGGATAAACAGGCAGAGCACAGAGGCTTTTCAGAGGAGTGAACATACTCTGTATGATACTATAGTGACAGATATGTGTGTTTATACATTTGTCCAAACCCGTGGAATGTACATGCCAAGAGGGAACTAAGCTGTGGACCCTGGGTGACCTTGTGTCCATGTGGGTTCATCACTGGTAACATATGTGCCACTTTGTGGGGGATGTTGAGACAGGCTACGTGTATGTAGAGACAGGGGTACTTGGGAAATCTCTGTACCTTCCCTTTAACTTTGCTGTGAACTTAAAACTGCTCTAAAAAACAATCAATAAAAAAAGAGTCTATCTTTATTAACTAGGGCATAGGCAATGAATAAAAACGATCATCTTGACTTCCACATTTTCACATTGTCTTATTTTAAATATTTGATTACATAACCTTCAACAGTAAGGACGTGTCACCTATCATTTTGGTGCAAACGGAGGAGATGAAAAATGGATCTTTCTCTTCTTCTTACATTCTGTTTTATCTTTATTTTCCTTGTATCAAATATTAAACATGTATCTACTTCTTACCTTGCATTTCAATAGGACATTACATTCACCAGTCACTTCCCAGCTCAAATACTCAACAAAATGTGGACCTATAAAATTTTAATAATATTAGCAATCAGAAATATTAATTATGAATGCAAAAATCCCAGCTCATTCTTAAATTCCAAGGTGATTTACGTTTAAAGTGAACTTTTTAAAATTTAAGTTTTAGCTTTTTAATATTTTAAATCGATACATATTTAATAATAAATATGTCCAATTATTTTTATTTGCCAAGCCATTACTGATATAAGCAATAATATTCATTTTAATTTGTTATGGACTTCACCTTGGAATATTTTGTTCAAGAAATGGAAGCTCTTCTCTTTATTCACTACCCATTTTTACCTTGTTTCCTGATCCATTCTTGCCGCTGGAATTCAGCTTCTTTCTGGAGCTTCTTATAAACTGAAAATTGAAAATCAAGGAAGTATGAAGTCGAGTTGAGTGGTATAAACATACATGCCCGTCGCTGTGCTGAGTGATTTACATTCATTATTATGACACTCACACATCATGACCACCGTATTTGTTTTCAGCATTCACAGATGAAGAAAAAGGCTTAGAAAGGTTAAGTAGCTTGTCCAAGGTCATGAAGCCAGGACATAATGAAGCAGCATTGGCTATTGCAAATGTAGAGATCTGGCCAGCCTTTCCATTGCTTTATTAAATATACATTTTAAATCTTGGTGGCTCCCACACTGGCTTATGACACTTGACATACAACCTAATTCTAATGTATGATTGATTGGTCTGGCAGGCTCTACTTTTGCATATTTTTCTTTTTAATTTAAGTAGTTTAAGTACACGTTACAAAATAGTATCATAGTTTGTTTGTGAGACATACATACAGTCTTGGTTATACTGCAATATCCTTCACTGGAAAATTTTAGTTATAAATACTTTTTATTTATGACATAATTTAAGTGCAGTCTTGCCTGTGGGCCAATGATAACTCTGGTGTCTTTTAAAATTAATGTTCTACGGAATGAAATGCTATGGAAAGTATTAACCGTAAACTGTATTTTGAACACTGGAATCCAATCAAGAAATAATTCCTGCTACTGCCCACGTGACCACTTTTGTACGATGGAGTGTTTGCATTGAAGGGAGGAGCAAAGTCTTTGAGTTAATGTTCCCCAGAACGCTTACCATCACCAATGAGAACCAGAGTAGAATGACCCGTTGCTCTTCCATCTTGAATCTGGAAAGTATACGTCCCCTCATCCTCATCCTGCAGCTTTTCCATAAACATTTCAATGATACCAGTGTTTCGGTCAATATGCATCTTATATTTCTTCAACGTGAAGAGGAAAAGAGAGAAGTAAGTGAGACAGATATGATGACAGTAACCCTCACAAAACACACACACAAACGCCAAAGTATCATAGTTTAATAAAATTTCTTGTTAACATTTTTTTAACTGAGCAAGGTTTTAAAATCTTGTGCCCAGAAAAAGGAAAATGTTAAATGGAATATATGACCTTGACCAGAACTGATTTCTAAGAAGCCTGACATTTAGTTTTTTAAATATAAAGTTTTGTTACCCCAAATCACAAAATGTTATTTTTAGGTTTTCATTTTACTTTCTGGATTCCATTGTTTTCAATTAACAAAGCACAACTGTAAGCAGCGTGAGGGAAGCATTGTCTGGTTCACGGCTGTGTCCGTGGCATCTAGCACGTGCATGGCACACAGCAGCCAATTAATATACACCTGCTGATTAACAGGTGCATAAAAATGCTTCTAATGCAGTCGAAGCCCTTTTGTTCTTAATGAACCAAAATTGCCCTGTTCGGCTGTGCTTATTTTATCATATTCCTTAGGCAACTTTTTTCAACGTAAAGGTAAATCTCAGTCCTTGGCCATACAAGCACAAGCTCCATGACGGATCTGAATTAATGAAGGTTTCCTATGAAATGTCACAGAATGAAGGCTCAGGTCTGGGATCAACTCTGTGGTGCCATTCATGCCCCAGAGCTTTCCCTGCAGGGAGCCAGTCTCCAACTGAGGCCATGTTTTTGCTTAGCTTGTCCCTACCCTAGCTTGCTTCCCTCACCTCCTACTCCTGAGAGTTCTTCCCCATAAACCACCTGAAGGAGAAACCCTATTTCAGACTCTCATTCTAGGGAACTTGATCTAAGACAATAATTTCCACCCAATGAAATAGTATGATAAGAACCACTGTAATGACAATGAACAGCTCTTCAAGTTCTGTGTGTGTGTGTGTGTTTATGTGCGTGCACAGTAACATGCAAGCCTGTGTGAACATGTGTGCCTCTACACACACGTGTGCACGAGTGTTCCCTCGGTGGCTGTGGTGGCAGAGTGATGCCAATAAAGCTCTTCCTTCCTCTCCACTGGCCTCATGGTGACCACACAGAAGGTTCTGAGGACAGGGAGGAGACGCGCCACAGAGGACCCACGTGTGACTTGTCCCGGCTCGCACACCGTTACCGTACGAGTTGAAAGTGAATATACTGCTCACTCTTCTGCCATTTATGTTACTCATCCTCCCTCTCACTAATGAATCCTCAAATGGTTTAAAAACACATTTCGATGCAAGGAGAACAGTTGTTAATGATGGCCACAAACCACACCTCTCCCCCATCTTTTCCATCTCCCACTTACACCTGTGAGAACACAGGGAGGAGCCAGCGCGCCTGAACCTAAGTTGTTCAGTACCACCAGGCACCAGCCTGATCCGGGCTCTGCAGATGTCTGGGGAGGACACATCAAGTGCTGACACCGTAACTCTATCTATAAAAACTCTGTGTACGTTAAAGGCAAAGAAAATACTAAGGGCAGATATACACAATCACCTGTGTCAATAAGACACAAATTATACACACAGAAGTATAGAAAAAGACCAGCAAGTATATATGAATATGTGTACCAAAAAGCTGTAAGAATTTGCGATTTCTCCTTTCTGAGTCTTTAAAGCTTTTTACAACAAAGATTGATTTTTAGCCAGAAAAGCAATGAAAGATATTTTTACTGCATTTTTTTCTGAGCCATTAGAACAATTCTTCCCTTTGAAGAACCAAGACCCCACTGCAGTCTGTGATGTGAGTATCTGAGTTCAGGCAAGGGTGTGGGTCCCTTTGCCTTCCCAAGAGAGCAGCTTTTTTCATGAGGGACCAACTTCCTGATTTGCCTGAGACAGTTTTGGTTTATGACTGTTGTCCTGGAAAAATTATTCCTAGCATCCTCGTTCATTCTCAGAAGTGTCTCAATTTTGGATAATGTGATATATTTTCTTCCACACTTTTCACGTGTGAAGTGATTTACACTCCCCCACCCCACATCCAGTGGTTTTCATAACAGCTTATCTGCATTCTTCCCCGGCACATTCTGCAATGATATGTTTAGAAATCTAAAAAGTGTAAAACCTACCGGCCCTTCAAAAATTTCCTTGTCGTTAAATATGAAGTTGACTTTGGCATTGCCAGACAGCTTCTCAGCCTGCATCCAAAACCGGACTTGGCCTTTCTCCAAAATTTCAACTGCCAACTCCGATTTAACTGGGACAGCTATGAAAAATAAAAATAAGAGTAGTGATTATCCTGGTAACCAATTGTACTGACACAGATTTTTCCAACAAGTGGAAAAACCACAGAGATGGTGGTGTAGCATCTTGCTTCTTGCAAAGCCTGGAGGCAGTGAGAGTGTTATAGGGGAGAGGCTGAATATTGAGGGACAGAAAAACTGGGTTCTAATCCTGACTGTCACAGATGTCTTAACTGTAAAAATGAGGAAGATGGACTTACCTCCACACAGAAACAGTCCATGTCCGGGTTAGTGTCAGACTACCTGGGTTTAACCCCAGGTGCCAGCTGTGTAACTCTGGTCTAGCTACTTAACCTCTCTGTGCCTCATGTTCTCCATCTCTAAAATTAAATCCCCGTAGTAATGACCCTTTTTAGGTCATTGCGGAGTTTAAATGTCATATTCCGTTTAAGCATCCTATAAATAGCATGTAATAAGTGCTATAAATGAGGCTATTAATATTTTGGTGACTCTTTCTCCAGGGGTTTAAACAACACCCTACAACCATCAATGGTAAAATACATTTACACCTAAGAGGACACACCAAACAGGCGTGATTATATGTGCTTGTGTATACCTCACACACACAGTGTATACACACACACGTGGGATAATGACCAATGTCTGCCAATGACGAGATGTATTATGCAGGATGTTGTCAGTATTGAAATAGACTTCCCACCATCCCCCCCAAACACCTTGAATTCTTGATATAAATACATATATGTGTGTGTATATATATATTCAAATACTGCTTCACTGCACTCCAATTTAGTATTACTACTGGCAAGACAGACTAGATTATTTTCTATTTTTAGCTTTACATATTTTTATTTTTTCCTTCTACTCAGCCCTAAATTTCCTTGAGCTTTTTTTCTCTGGCAGTTTTCTTGCTCCAGCAACATATCTGTTATTTGTTAAGTTTAGGGCATATGTTTAGTGGTTTTCAAAATATTTTTGAAAACAGCTTAAAATAGGAGAATTTGCTGTGCCAAGGGATAAAGGAACACCACACTCTTTATGACACTCTGTAAGAAATGAGACCATTTAAAACCTTACAAAATCTCAAGAAGATGACTTAATTATGTGTCAGCGTTTACTAAGAGGAAGTGGTATACATGGAGAAACGGGATATGCAGCTTGGACCCTATCATCAGGTCTCTGAAAATATTCACATGGTGACCCGGCTGATGTCACAGTGGTGGGGAGAGAAGACACTGGAGATGTTATAGCTACAACGCTGCTTCAAAGGGCTAACGGAAGCTCCCTTGGGCTGGGAGTGTTACACTCACATGTTGGGGTTTTTAACACATTCTCGGATTCTCTCTGTGCCGACGCAAATGCCACACGGGGTCTCTAACAAAAGGGCCCCCAACAATCAGAGTGCTTAGGCTCACGCAGAATAAAATATCTCAGCGTAAACCACAGTGACAGCAGGCAACGCTGTCTTCAAGTCCATCCCATCACTGAGCCTCAGGGAAGCCAGCCGGGTGCCACCAATTCAGGAGGAACACCCCAACTTCCCTCTGCTCCAACCTCTGAGCTAAATGTGAATGCTGTCTGCACCAGCCGTCGCCGAGACACTTTGTCAGTGTTTACTGTCTGACGAGCTAGATTAGTAGGTGCTGCTGTTTCTCTCTGCTTGTACCGACGTTCGCCCATAGACAATGCGGACATTCACTGGCCGTGTTCTGCACAGTGATGGTCTCCTCCACTCCCTGCTTCACAGCCCTGGGGGCACGAAGGGAGGACAGCTGTGCGGCTGGCAGACAGCTCTTCTGCAAGTGGATTTTTCTAGGTCACTGTTCTGTTTCAATTAATATTTATATTTTTCCTGAACAGTTGAAGGGTCAACCAGTGCCCTGCTGACGATCTCTCATGGTGCCTCTCTAGGAGGGCTGCTGTAAGCGATTACAACAGCCATTCCCGGGAAAGGAACCAAGGCAACGGGGAACCTGGGATGAGCTGCTCAGGTTCACAGAGCACAGAACAAACAGAGTCCGGGCCAAACCTCTAACTTCCATACAATTAAAAGAATAACTTTAAGGCTCCGTTCATGTATTACCTTTCCAGTTTTATGGTGAAGAAGCTTACAGTGAGAAATGGTTCCCCCAAGAACTCAGAGCCTGCACCCTGCACGCACATCCCACAGGCACCCCTGTGTGCTTTGTGGGGAACAGCTGGTCTTGAGAACATCACAGCTGAGGCCAGTAGCCACCAACACCCGGCCTCACCATCCAATAAGCGTTCCTTGGGAACGTAAGAAGTCAGGCAGCTGGTTTCAGAGCAGTGTTTGTGTTTTTAATCACAGCCCTGTTGAGAATTTTGGGAAAGCTATAGTTCCTCTCCCTAGAAAAATACACATGTACAAACACACAAAGTTCTGCCTATTGTTTGAGGTCAAGTATAGTTTCCTGGGTTCCTAAAACTCCTGCATTAGTGAAGACGTTATAGTGTAGGGATTAAGGAGTGAAAAAATCCTTACTTTAAAAGAATGAGTGTATGCTATCACTTTCTGCTTTTTTCCAGCCCTAGGATGTAACTTTCTGGACGCCTCACTGCTTTGGCCAATGTGTACCAATCACAAGAGATCCTATCAGGCCAGTGGAACTTTCCGAGCTTCACTTCAGACTTCTTTCTCTTCTCTTAGGTGTCAGCTGTGGAATTTAATCTTTTATGTAGAAGGTGCTTTATTGAAGGGTTAGTAGGTAGTTCAGAGGGATTCTTTTTCTGATCAAGGGATCTTTTCCTAATTTTCCAGGAGTTTAAAATGGTAGGTAGTGTCTTTAGATTGTTTTTATTTAGAGGTCTGATTCTTCTATTAAGTGCTAACATTAAATTGCTTAGGAAGAGATTAGTTTGCCTTAAAGGCGTATGAATGAATGCATCCAGAAAAAAATATCTATATGATTCCAAAATATGTAGGCAAAAAGCGAAGAACTTAATTACCCAACTGTTACTCTAATGTAACATGACTCCTCTCTACCTAACAGAGCTGGGATGTATTTAAACTAACAGAGCGTGTTAGTGTTCTTTGTATCTCTGCAGAACAGTGGCAGAGACAAAAGCAGCCCTTTTGGAAAGTGCTTCTGCAGCTACCAGTGTGTGCTCCGCCCTGCGTTCTCAAGAGCCTCTCCTCCTCCATCAAAGCTGTCTAGTAGGATGGCTACACTCTGTCACTGTATTGTGGACACTTACTTGGGAACTTGTGTTCTTGGCTGAGAGCAAGCAAACGTTTCAGTTCTGTGGGGGGAGAAGGAGAACAGTTAATCCTTGAACTAAAACAACAGTCACTTGATTCCGGGCACACACTGAGAAATCAAAGCAGCAGCAGACTCGTGAATAGGCTGGTTTTTAGCTTACCTTCCTCATCTATCAGGTAGCTTGACGCTATTCCATCAGTGTCTGTTACGTCACAGGAGTAAAGGCCCAAGTCTTCCTCCCCGAGATCCTTGAAGGTCATTTTCGTCCTTCGGAACAGAATACTTTATAAGTAACAAGGCCGCGAGGGGTCTGCGAGCCCGTGTTCCGCCTGGTCTCTGGCACCTGCACTCGCCGCCCCCTGTACGTGGGGCCCTTGTTCCTCTCCGCCTTGTTGACTGGCAGCCTCCTCACTCCCGCTGCTTCTAGAAAGACCTTCCTGACCTCCTGCTGCAGGATGACGGTGATGGGAAAGGGAGCTGGTACAGATCTCTATTCCCAAGCTCTGATGCATATCAATGCACATGCTGAATAAAGATACTTTCAGCTGATCAGCCCTTGTTAGGGAGCCTGAAAAAAATTCTTCCCCAGGTGGCAGAACCTGCTGTTGGCATCTTTCGGTGCCTCTTTCATGTCATGTCCTGCACTTCCCTTTCCAGAGGTCATCACACTGCATCAGTATTGCCCACTGCATCACCCAAATGCCTCCACTGTATGCCTGTAGGGAGGACATCTGTTTTGTTTACTGTGGTGTCCTCCAGCATCCAGGACCTTGTCTGGCACATAATACGTGCTTAACACATATTTGTGGAATGAATGAATGAATGGGTCAGTGGTCTAGTTCACTGTGTTTTCTAACTTTGGTAAGACATTGCTAGTCAAGATAACCCAAACATTTACATGTTAGTCAAGTCAGTCAAAGAAGAATAATGTACAGTTTGATTGTCTTTTCTTTGACCAAAATCATGTTTTACTTCAAGGACTTTACAGCAATAGCAACAGCAAAATGTCTTTAAATTATATTCAGCATTTTCTTGCTGTTCTCCAACAAAATTACTATTTTTCTTCTTTTTTTTTTTTTAATATATATTGGGCTTCTTTGTAATTAGGAATATTTTGCTTTGCCAAGTATGACCCAATCTGGTTGGCATCATAGAGATAAAGAACTTGATAACTAAGGTGAAGTAAAAAGAAAACTCAGGATCTTGAGGGTGAAAGGAAGTAATAGGTCATAAAATTAATCCTCTTCACTCTTTCCCATTTTACAGAAAAAGAAATCTGAGGTCCACGGAAGTTAAAAGCTGCCCCAGGTCACACAGCCAGCTCCCGAGACTGGAACTCATCTATCCTGTACTTTCCATAGAGTTCTTTCCAGTGCATTGATGTGTCATTCATAAGTGGGGGTGAAAAAAGCAGGACAGCAAGCAGCAGGTTCTTCCTTACCCCTCCCCATAACTATCTTCACCGTTACTTTAAGATTTCAAAATTCTGTAGAATTCAAAATACTGAGAACTATCTTTTAGGCCAATCAAAAATTTTACTACATCATAAATGAGATAATATATGAAAAAACATTTAAAATGGGATACTGTGAAAAGTACTTTGTAAGGATTGCTATTTTTTTAAGCTTTAAACTGGTGATGACTTTTCACACTACCAGACATAAAATGTTTGTGATTTCATCCTATCACTTGAAACGGAAAGTACAGAGCTGCCTTCATCCTTCCGTCATGAAAAGGAAGCCCGCCATTACGGCTGGAACAGTGCGTACTTGTTGCCTTTGCTTTCAACCTCTAATCGTGGGGAGTCCTCAGTGGGTACGTAGTCTTTGGACCAGGTGAACTCAGAATTTGGAGCCATCTGATCACATTCGAAGTTCAAGGAAATGATTCCATCATCATCCACATTTACAACAACCTCTTTGGTTCCTAGAAGATCAAAAACAGGGCACTGATCTTTTCTGGTAGAAATCAATCAAGTAAGAATTCCTTACCTTGGGATCCTTTACTTCAGCCTTAATTAAGGTGGGGTCCTTGAGCCTGTGCGAGGGAAAAGGCCCCACTGCGACTGACATTCCTGCTACATTTCAACTTGTAACATGGCTTTCAGTGAATGTACCATGTTACGCAGGCAGAGCCAACACCACGAACAGTACTATCTGTTCAGGGCTGAAGAAAAACTGGTGGACCTGAACAATGGGACAGTTACAGGAGTGGGCTGACCATAATATGAAGGACAGGGCAGCCTCAGGGAAAAAGAAAAGTTGTATAATCCTCTTCAGAGCATAATTTATGATGTTTGCCTCAACAACACCCACATCTAAATAGTCACCAAGAGGGGACAGATAAGAGATAAAGAAACCAAGGGGCAACTGAAGGGGGAGAAAGTAGAGGGAATAAGAATTGCCTATATTCAAGTGTTCAGTCTGTAAATCATTTAAGAATGAAAGTTCTGCTGATCGGGTAACCATAAATTAATCTAAAGATGCCATTTAGGTTAGAACAATAACAACCTAGAAATGACTGTTACTGAACTGTGTAGAACTTTAAATGGAAATGAATTTCAAGAGATCCAGATGTTTCAAGAAGATTGGCTTTTGGATTTTAAAAGAAAACAATTAAGTTAATGTTTTGAGTTCTCTTACTTTGGAGGGTTCTAATAAATTAACACCTGCATTCAATATAGCAATTCAGAGTGTGTGATGCTTGTAAAATGTTCACTTCTACAACTAAATCCAGTTTGAGAGGTAAAATGCTCTTCTCAAATTGACATTCATTCGAATACCAATCTACGCTTGGTCTGCTTCCACACGTTAGGAAAAATACATTTAATTTCAGAGAGGTACAGCTTTATTTTTTAAAAAAACATAAAAAATCTTTCAATGGATACTTCCCAAGTGATGAAAGGTTTTCTCTGCTAGATTGCATCATAAGAAGCCAGTGTCCTGGCTGGCTGTCCAGTAAAACCTGTCAGGGGAAAAAGAATTGCAAAACTCCTCCCAGGCAAAGGGCAAAACAAACCAAGTGCCCGAAAAGAGTGATCAGGGACTTGAGGGTGTAGGCTCCTAAGCCTGGTAGTTGATCTAACCTGTGTCCTTACTGATAGCAGTATGTGCTTCAATTATAAACCTCCAAAAAGTGATTTTTAAATCACATGGAAAGCTTGGAGAAGACTAGTTCTGGGAGACTTTTTAAATATTAAAAAAAAAGAAAGGGTTATTTTCATATTTGACTATATAGATAAACAGAAATAACCTTGAGTGAAATGTCCGCCGTGTATTTACTAAGGGCTGTGTCTATTTCACTGCAAGTTGCAGACCAAAATGTTTTATTTCTATTCCTGATAACACATGACTAATCCTTACAATCCACTGCTACATAACAAATAACGAAAATAGTGCTCTTACCAAAACTCAAGAAAAAACTAATGCCTAAGAATGCTGAGATTTAGATGGTATGACAATACACAGTTAGCATGACTGAACTGGAGAGAGAATATAAACCGAAAATTTCCTGTGTATCTGTGTTGTTATGAAGAGGAAAGGAGAAGAAATGGAAGTCGACTAAACCTCTCTTGCTATTTGCATAATACCTATTTTGGAGGCATGACAGATTGTTCATATTAATCATTCATTGTTTTGTTTGTAATCCCTTTTAAAGGGAAGTGAATCATCCATGTGCCTGCTATTTGTTATACTGGAGGAATGACAAGTTTACAACAGAAAAAAATGGTGCTTAGGTTAAGAATCTTGATTTTTACTCAAGTGAAAGATTTGACTTTTCTGCAGAGGAGCGATAAAATGGAGAGAACATGAGCAATATATTAGCCTGGCTTTTCTCTCAATTCCACGGATAACCTTTGCACAGTAACACTTCACCCATATGGGATCCTGCCCTAAACCAAGAAGTAATGAAAGCAAACCTCTGAGGGCCAGTACTGATGTCACAAAGTCCATGTGCTAGTATCCCAGACATGCCCTGGAGGGTTCCACAGACTGTCACTAGGAAGCTATACTTCGTTTGAGATGATTCTAAAAAGGCTAGCTGGTTAGTTTGTCCCAAAAAAGAGAGGAAAGAAGAAGCTGAGGTCAGCAGGCACACGGAGGATAAGGTAAATAAATGGCAGCAAGAGAGGAGGCAGAAAATGGAAAAGCAGGTACAGGCACTATTCAGTAGATAAACAAATGGCCCCTCACCCCATAAGACATCACTGTATTGCAACACTGGGCAATAAATAAGGTTGATACTTATGGCTCTGAGTCACACAGAAAAAGGCAGGTAAGATTAAGTACATTGCATCCAAGAAGGGTGAAGGGTATGTACTGAAATATGTAATCTATTTTATAAGAATTTTCATCAACAGGTCTTAAAATGAAATTTTAAAGGATTGATGCCTTTGCAGTAAACGCTCAGGTAAATGGAACAACTGGGTATTGGAAACAATCTTTTCATGTTTCTGAAGGGCCAGACTTGGTCCCAAACCCAGACAACTTAGAGACTAGAAAAACCCTGCTTAGTTGCTGTCTCAATTGCCTCAGTTATTGAGAAGAGTATAGAGCTGTCTCATTTAATTATTCTGGAAAATTAATTTTTGTACTTGGAGATCTTTTGTGAAAATATGAAGTGAAACAAAAGATATTATTTTAAAGTCCCAGGCAGTATGTGTGTTTTCACTTTAACCTACAAGTTTTACATCATTACATTGTAGCTGGGGTCTCATGTAAGAAATGTAATAATTTATACATTTAGAAAACAACATGGCATTTTTTTGAAAGTCTTAGATCAAATTTTGTGACTTGAAATTGTATTATTGCCTAGAGGGGGCAAAATAAGAAGCAGGGACTAGGTGGAATGTCAGCTAGTATCAGAGAGTTTTGCTCATCTGTGAAGCTTTTCTTGATTAATCGTATCAAATCAGGACATGGTAGGCAATATCTATAGTGAGTAAAAGAGAGGCATGAACATTTCCTTAGTTTATGCTCACATAATTGTGGCTATGATGGATGCTACTGGCTGATTTATTTAAATAAAGGGAAAAATAAAAAATAATTAAAGCTATCTTTGACACTTCTGTTTCAAAAACCAAATGCTCATTAAGATGAGCATTTGATTAATCTTCATCTTTCAGAAAGTTGCACTGGTTGTTTATTTTATCAAGAACAAGATTAAATTCTACAAGGGCAGGAATTTGGTTTCCATATTTTCCGTACATATTTACATGTGCCAGGGACTAGACTGAAAAAACAGATTTAAAAGAGAAATACCAGTTTAGAATTGCAATGTTTATTTAATTGGAACTTATCTTACTAGAGCTTCAGCATAAGACCAATGTTGTGATAAACACAAGATGAAATAAAAATACCAACAAAGAAAACATTCTAGCTGCAGTGTGTTTCCTACTTAATTTCACGCTCAGAATTCAAAGCTTGATTTCCTCGCTGTCAAACGATGATGCTGTCAACTGGCTGAAAGTATCACTCTAAAAGTGATCATAATCTCAAGCTTTTGAAAAACCAAATTCACTGAAAATAATTCAACTAGTTATCTAAGCATATTTCTTGAGCTCCATAACTATTCTCATTAGAAAATAATGTTTAGTCAAAAATAATCTACTGTTACAAAGAAAGAGCAGTTTAAATATATAACAAGGTTATTGTCTTAAAATGATCAAGGCAACAAGTTACAGCTTGTTCCCTATTTGTCACAAGAATTGCAGTGCTAACGCTCTCATGGTTTTTCAATACGGCTTTTCAAATTCAAAGCCTTCTGTTACTGTTCAGCTTTAATTAATTTGTTAGCATCATTCTTTGAATAAAGGTGTTTTTAAAGAGTGACTTAGTAGACCAAGTATTTTACAGTAATACCTATAACGGGAAATGGAATTGAAGTTGCCTTTGGAAAAAAAGGTAGACTCTTCCCATGTTCTGGGTTTATAGAGAAAAAGGCAATTAAAAAAAAATACTTTAAACACATTACTTGGGACAACAAAGAATAAAGGTGAGGAGTTTAAAACTGAAAGACGTCTCTTGGAAAATTTAGAAGTAGATAAAACAATTTAAAAAATGAGCTCAGAGTGTCTTGGATCTGAAAAGGAAGGACACTGGGTCATAGATTCCTCTTCTGCAATGAAGAAACTAATTATGTTGCTTTGGAAAGGCCATTTTTTTGACATATTAAAATCGAAGAGGAATTAATAGCAGTGTTCCTTCAATAAAGAGATCCTGGATACATCATGGGCAAAAAATTCTACTGAGACTTTACAAAAGATACATGATATTCAGATGGATGGTTCTTTATATAAACGCTCTAGGAAAACCAAGAGCAATGTAAGGGCAGCGTTTCTAAGAGGCCCCAGGCTAGTCCGCACCACCACCTGTGGAGATGAACCTGGCGCAGGGTCAGAGTGGAAAAGGTGCAGCGACAACATCCTCAAATTTTCTTATTAGAATGTCCTTTGCCCTGACTTTTTGCCAAGCACTGAGCTGCTGTCAGTTCATGGCTGAACTCATGAATGTCTAGAGAGCCACGCGCTCTAAGGTTGTTTAACATGTGATCAGTATGGTTCCGATGCTTAACGGGCAGGCAGCAAGTGTGATGTTCTGCTGTCAGAGCAAACATTCCCTGCGGACATTCTCCTCTGGATGAAGAGTCATCTCACTTTCCCACAGAACTGGGCTGGAAACGTGAACCAAAATTTGCCAGGATTCAGATTTTCTCAAAAACAACCTTTGAATCTACTTAAGAACATGAAGAATTCAGTTGAGAGCAGAGGAGATTTGGCTATAGAAAATGAGATCATTTTGATCTGAGAAGGATTTAAGAAGCGTTGTCTTTAGTCAGCTGCCCCGACCCTAAACAAATCCTTAATGTGGATGCAGAAGGATTATTGGATTAAGTGGAATGGCATTTTAATGATCCCTCCAGACTTGCCACCAACCCCAGTAAGTCAATGGCTTAAGGTATGGCCCAGGGCTAAAGTGAAATTTTTTGGAAATTAACTCCATTCCACTTTTCTTTCCCCTTCATAAAATGATATTTTTTTAAAAAAAAGATAAAATTTAAAAGTGGGAATTCATCTTCCCATACATTTCATAATCTGATATGTAGTCTTTTACATCTGCATTAATAGGTCACTTTTTTTCAGGTTTTATTATTTGTTCTGCGTGGTGCATGTGGGCACATGCACGCGTGTGCATCGTGTGCGCATGTGCGTGTGTGGTATTTAAAAAACTGGAGCATGGGACAGAACAGAAGCAGATAGAAGTGAACTAACGTAACCACTGGAGGTAACACCGAGCTCCGCTATGTAACAGGACTGCTGGCTGACCCACCACTCTGGGGCCACATCGTGGCTCCACTGAGCCCCTTATGGCTCGCCCTTCATAACCAGGGGGTTCACTACGATGTATTTAGGGTTAAGTGTACACTCTGTGGCTACAAAACAGAATCACATTCACGCGCCAGAACATGGTAGTCACTCATTTTTTTTTTCATCTAATAAACGACTATTATACACCAGGTGCTAGGCTCCTGGCGCATTGAGAGAAAACACAGCTCCTGTTCTGAAGGAGCCCACAGTCTAATGCACAGTTCACAAGCCTGGCTTCATACTTGAATTACCCAAGGAGCTAAACAAACAAAAACGAACCTATGCCCAGCCAGGGTTATAGAGATTCTGATTTAATTGGCCTGGAGTAGAGTCTGGAATGGAGTCAATATTTTCAAAAAGTTCTTGGCATGATTCTAACGTAATGTACACTCTAGGCTGAAAACTACTTTCCTAATGGGTGAAAGAGAACAGTGAGCAAATGCAAGTGATGTTTTCTAAATTAGCCAGTTGAGCTAATCCTTATCAGGCAGCCTGGCTTCCTGCATCAGACTCCTTCAAAACTCCACCTCAAGACCACTGAGCACACAGGTGCAGGCTTAGCCCCACCAGGTTCTACAACCAACCAGTGTTCAAAAACTGGGGTCGGCTACCAGGCTGTCAGCCCAGTGGAAGCTCATGACTCCTCCCAGAGCTCTGCTCTTCTACCTGCCTCACTCCCAGGGACAAGTCCCGACTTCCAGTCACCAGCTCCTGCTTGGGACTCTGCCTTGCATCCGGGTTCCCCCGCCCATCACCTGAGTTCTCCTGCTGCCGCTGGGTCTCCAGTAAGAGTATCGGCAGCCGGTTCCCCCTGCTACGTGTCACCCGCCAGGTCACCAGCTGCACCTTGGCAGGTCTCGCTTGTCTGCCATGTGATCTGACTCACCTCGCCTCCACCTCAGCCCAGGCCTGATACAATCAATGGGACACTATTTGAAAAATACCAAATATCAGGAAGAGAAGTGCCTTTATGTCCCAACAAATCTACACTAAATATTTTCCAGCTTATTCTTCTTACAGGCTTGTTCAGCCAGTAGACCTCTGGGCAGGGCCCGGCACACTCCGCCCCTTTCCTGATCCTCGTTACCAGCACGATTAGACTTTGTGCCAGTGGCTGGGCTACATCTGCTGGCATGTTGTCAGCCTCAAAGGGAGACCAGTAATCCTACCGACCCTAGTGGATTCGGTTGACTTTTAACTGGAATTCAAGTTACGCTTGAGGTATCTTGTTACATGTATTTGAGGTTTGCTGTTACATGCTAAGCCTTCTTTTCTATCTGAAATTTTAATAATGTGTTCCAAAAGAAGTTGTTCTTCCGAATTAGCAATCCAAGTTTCACATTCCACACCGTGAAACTGGTAGGCTCCATCCTCCAACCCCAGCCCCAACCATTTTTAGTATACGATAAATACCTGATTAAAAGTAATATACTGGTATTAACACAGTATTGTAAATCAACTATACTTCAATAAAAACTTTAAAAAAGTAATATATTGTTATTGAACAAAATTAATAAATACAGACAACCTTAGGCTACATATAAGTTTTTATAGGGATTTATGAAATCCTTAGCATCCTGCTTACAGCCTATTCAACTATGGAAAATATTTCGTGAACCTCCACCTAAGCTCACTCACGGCATGTGTACACACCGCTCTTCCGCTAGACGGTGAGCCCGGGAGGCAGTGACAATGACATGATACTCTATTCACGGCCCACACAGCACCCGGCAGGTAGCAGGTGCTCAGGAAATACACGGTGCGGGAATGAACGTGCTTGTTGCCTGTAGAACAAGTCCCAGTGTCTCCTGGGCTTTGGGCTCCTTCATGTCACTGCTTCAAGTCAAGCAGCTTGACTCTGCTCCTCCCAGGACTCCTCCCCAGGCTTGAGCCACTGGCTGCTGGGTGGGTTAGCCTGGTGCTGTTTATGCACTGACGTCTGCAGCTGCTGTCTGCAGTTACCCTCTGGGAATGGATCGGCCACAAAATGACTTTGGGCGCCTTATTCCAAAGCAGTGAAACAAAACTCTGCCCAGGAGCTCGCCAGCAGCCCCTTTTCTGGTGGTATAGTCACCACTGTGGTGGCCTTATTAAAGTCATGCCTGGCCACCTGCCGTTCTGAGGCGACTGATGAGAAAACAAGAAATCAATTTAAGCTTTTTTCAATCAGATTTGGGTTTCACTGCTTTAAAAGGGTGCTTTTAACTTATCAATGACTAGATCAAGAGGTTTTTTGTACATAATCTAGATACTCTTACAGGGCAGACTCCTAGTTGGGCCCTTTCGCGTGTCCATTTGGCACCTTGTATTTCCACACAGTTGGCACCTGGAGGGTCTGACTTCTATAGGAATATGTGTCCTCGTCTCTTTGTGTGTCACCTTTTACCTGGTATACACATCCCTAGCATTCCTCTCTTTTCTCGTGAAGTCTTGCATACTTACATGAGGTAATGCACTCTCTCCAGACACACCTGCCACACTTTGGGATAGTCACAAGATTAGCTGAAAGCAGGCTATGAAGCAATAGGATGCAAGGGGCAGGTACCTCCTCAAAGGGTACCTTTACTATACTTCTCAAGTAGCAGGAAGTGAGGGCAGAGTTTCCTACGTTTACATGCTCTTCTCACCATAAAAACAAACGTCACATTATGTGTCTGCTTTTCATTTCAATCCGAAAATAGTGAGAGTCCTTGGACTACAATGAACATAAACTTAAAATAACTAGTTAATACTTTTTAAATCCTCTCATTTCCAGTGCTTTCTTTCATACAACTTTAATGAACTGAAATGTGTAACTTTGAAAAGTGACAGAGATTAAATGACAAAATAAGTGTTACATAATGACCTGAAACTGTTTGCACACTGAACACTGTAAACTTTGTTCTCATAACAAAGGGAAAGACTATCTTTCCTAGTCCAATCATGGCGTCTTAAAGCTGGGAAGTGAGGGCTGCCCCAGCTGTATAGATCATTCAGTTCGGAACGCTGTTAGCTTAACCCAGGGGTCAGCAAACTATGGCTTGTGGGCTATATCTGGCCCATTACCTCTTTTTGTATAGCCTGAAAGCTAAGAATGGTTTTTACATTTTAGAACAGTTTAAAAAAAAAAAAGAAGATTAATATTTCAAGACATGTGAAAACTAGTTACAGTTCAAATTTCATACTGGATGTAATACATCATATTACACAATGCACAGAACACACACAATAAAGTTTTATTGGCACACAGCCATGCTCACTAATTTACACATTGTCTAGGGCTGCTTTGGTGCCATGGCAGAGTTGAGGATTGTGACAGGGACCACATGACCACAGAGTCAAAAATATTTATTGTCTGGCCTTCACAGAAAGTTTGCTGACCTCTGGTTTAACTTAGTAGCTACAATGATATAAATCCTACTTTTGTTTAAAGATCATGCCTGCTAACTGGGTTGTTCCAGCTTCCTCTGTGATGGGAAAACATTCTCGTGGGAGTAAATGGCCACAGTGTAATAGGAATAACGTCCCAGGAATGTATGCTTGAAACAGTGCGTCCAGGAAGCATAATTTGATCAGGAACTTCCCTGTTTTTGAGGATGAATCAGAGTAGCCCTGGACCACCACCCACCTGGCTCCACTGCTGCCCTGAGGGCCTGTGATGGAGTAAATGACTGTCGTGTCCCAAGGTCACACTTACCCATCATTCAGGTTGCATACAGTGATGATTTTGAAAATGAGGAAAAGCACAGAAGTAAGGTTGAATGTTCCTTTGGTATCTTACACAGATGAGGTTAACTTTAGTGAAAAAGTAAAGGCCCACCTGGACGGGTTTCTGCCACAACAGGCCCAGCCAGGTCGGACGGCTTCCCGACACCTGCCTGGTTCATGGCTCGGACTCGGAACACGTAGCTGACACCTTCCTTGAGGCCTTGAACCTGGAAGAAACAGGTGTAGAAGTGATGGGCGTTCTGCATCATTTGAACACAAGTGCCCTTCCCCTGCGGTGGCGACTTAGTTATACAGCACAGAGGGCACAGGGTGTGGGTTCTCAACCTGACTCCTTCAAAGGCTAAGCACGCGGCTTTAGCCAAGACCTCCTCCTCTTTGTGCCACTGTAAGGAGACAATCCCAAGATCCCCTGCAACTCAGGTGTTCTTTCTTTTTTAGACAATTTAATGACCACCAGCAGCAGGAACAGGAGACTGATACAAGTTTGCTTCAAAGGAGTTAGCCACCTTACTCTCTGGTCAAAAGACAAAATACAAAGTGCTCATAAGAGCACAGATGCTGCCCTTTTTCCCCGAGCCTTTTGAGACATTTCATGAGTAATTTCAGACAACATTTCTGGCAAGAGAGAGGGGAATTACAAGCATGGATCATGGGTCAATTTCCATTGGTTTAAAAGCATGTTAAAGCACTGGAACAGAAACAAACAGGAACTGTCCTGGTGAACTTAATATAGCTATTTCCCACTAAGTAGACAAGCAATGAACATGACTGTGAATTTTAGTAATTTGTGAACAGTCAAAATGTCCCCAAATTCCCAATTCGTACATTTTCAATAATCAGGAAGCTGTCTGCTGAGGACCTGTGGCACATGTGCCACCGAGCTAGAGTTATAAGAACATAAGAAAAATAAACAATATTTACAGTTTTTATATGACAGTCCCACTTCATAATTTTTTGTGACCTTCTTTGGGTTCAGCACAGTCTCATTATAAAAACTGTTAATATTTCACAAAAAATTATCTTTTTCTTTTTAAAACACGTGCCTTTTAAAAGCTATATTGTATTTTAAGAAGGAATTTATTACACACAGAGGACACAATTTTTTCCCATAATGCTGTGGTGGAGATTAATATTGAAAATGTAATTTGAACCAAAGCCAGAATACATGTATTCAATGAAGTGTTTGTGACCATGCATTTAAAAGAGCTGTGTATTAAACTGTTGGGTTTTTAATCTAATTATTTAATTGAATTGTGTTTATGACAACAGGATGTCACTATTTATGTAGCGATAGCTTTCATTGGACTAATGGATTTTTGAATGGATTTTAATCTGTAAATGAACTTGAATTTAAGCATAGGCTAAATGCATAGGGTTTAATTTAATTTCTACATTTAGAAGTAATGCCAGGCAACTGTGGATTTACAGAAAGACACAGGAACATTTCCTTCTTGTGATAAAAATAGACCAGTTGCTGGATGCCTGCCACATCTGCACCTGCCACTTAGGTATACGCGGCCGTGAGTCAGAGTTCTGCAACACGGCCCAGGAAGTGAATCCACGCCCCAGAGTCTAGTCGCTGGGGTGACAGGGACAGCCCCCACTCTTCCATCACCTCAGGGGTGATGACTGCTGGCTTAAAGCACTAGAGATGCATGATCTAGGCACACATCACGTCTATTTTCCTTTTTTGGATTTGTTTTCCTTCCTTATAACTTCTGAAGGAGCTGCATTCCCCTGCCTCCTCCATCCATGTCTCCCGCCCCTTCCAATGACTCACTCCCTTCTCACCACGTTGTCTCACAGACTGTAATTAGGAAGTATGAGTTCTGTTGGTTAAACCTTTTGGCTGAAGGTAATGCACATTTAACTCTCTCTAGGAATCCCCAGAGGTGCTAATGTGAACAGGGACGCTTTCAGAAGAAACCAGTTAACCCACGGTGCTCGGGGGCAGTGATGCTAAAATCTGTTCCTGGAGCTGGATCTCCTACCCTCACTTACATTTGCCAGATGACACTTTTTAACAAGTACATTTTGTCTCCATTTCAGGCTTGAAAGTTTTCTGAATATGAAACATCTGGAAGAGTGAGTCCACATCAAAATGGGTCGGGGATTATAGAACATCTTCACTTCTCTTCTTTATGCCTTTATTGTTTGAATATGTCAGATGAGCATATGTCAGTTTCATAACCAGAAAAATCATTAATTCTATTTTCACTGTAAAAACTGTGGCCAAACTCTAAAGTCATTTCCTTACAGGAAGTTCATCTCCCATTTTGGGAGGGGCACTCAACCCCCATGCCTCTCTCTCCCCTAAATTTGCCTTTCTTCTTCTTCTTTTTTTAATGAGTGACATTAACCATTCTTTGGTGTGTTTAAATTCTATTACTTTTTCTTCCTGCCTGTTTTTTATGGGCTCACGGTCCCCTTTGCTCGGCTTCTCACCCTTGTTTTGCTTCATGTGAGTCAGGTCCAACCTCAACCTCAAGCTCCTGGATCCTGTGCTGTGGCAGACTGAGGATCTGGAAGTCATCGTGGCCGTTAACACAAACCACCACCACCTTGGATGTGTCCGACCTTTATTTCACACTGGCCTTCGGAGGTCTCTTTCTATCTAAGAGCCTCCTGACTTATCTAGACAGTCAAACAGCATCCTAGGCTCCAGACCTCCCTTGACCTTTTCTCTTCCCCACAAAATGCGGCCTTCCTCATCTCCTCGTGGTTTTGTAAGGGCCTGGAAAATTCTTTGGCATGCGCTGAGCTGAGTTAATGGCACGTTGGATGTAATGGTTTAAGGGTTATCTCTCCTAGAGAATATATTTACATTTTTTATAGGGACTATAAATGCCTTAACCCCAGAGAGCAGCTGACAAATGGTCTGGACTTTGGTCCTCAGTATCAGGTTGACAGGAGAAATCTCTTAAACCAGCTATACTCTGAACACCCTCCAAGGCCCAGCCTCTAGGCACTGGCCTATTCTGCAAGCAGACAGGGCTGGACACTGAATGACTGTGCAGCTTCTCTATGACTGCGGTCATGTGGCCACACTTCACTCTAAGTAGTAAGAACTGGAGTCACATTCCCCATGGTTTCTGAGGCCCTATTGTGGATTCAGGGTCTCCAGATGCCCCTGCTGACAACAGGGGAAAACATTCTTGTGAGATTTCCATTTGGTACAAGGGAGAGTCAGTGGCTACAGCAGAACATTCTTTGGTAGACAGAGTTAGATACTGGTTCAGCTGGAACACTCCAGAGGAATCTGGAAGGCAAGAGCACGGATAAGGGTGAGGATAAGGTCATGAGTTGAGCGAAGCCATTCTTCTGGCCTCCGAGAGCTCCCGGGAGCACAGGCATGAGGGAGCAGGTGAGGTGCCGCAGGGCAGGACTCAAAAGGATCAGCAGTTAAAGGCTTACAGGAGTCAGTGTTATGGAAATAGCACCCTCAAATCAAAATCCACCCTCGAAAGATTAGAGTCACCTTCTGGGGATGGCAAGTAGTAACATCTTAAGACTGAGGAACAAAAGTAGGAGGTGGGTAAGTGGAGGCGAGGAGGGGAAGAAGAGAGAGGAAGGAGCTGGGGGATGTCTTCCAAAGCCAGGCCAAGGGATTTGGGTTAAATTACAACCAAATTGTTTTATCTTCTCCAAACCCCAACCACTGCCGAATGAAATCCTACCAGGAGCCCAACCGTGATATAGACCAAAGCTGAGATGCTCTGTTTTATCCTGCTGACTTTAAAGTTACCATTACACGAGTCTTCTTTCTTTTCTAAAAAAGGTTTCTCAAATGATGAGCATCCTCTTACCCTCAGGTACACGTTTTTAATAGGCGCCTCGTTGAGTCCTCGCCACTGGTCTTCTTTGGCTTTGGCCTCCTTTATGTCCACAAAGTAGCCAGTGACTGGGGTCCGTCCTGAGTAGGTGGGAGGCTTCCACTGCAGAACCAGGGAGGTTTTCCTGACTTCGCTACACTTGAGACTGTGCGGTGGTCCTGAGCCGGGGAGAGAGAGACCGATGTGTAAAACGTCATGATGTAGATAAGAACTCCAGGATGTGTAAATCTAGGTCCACATTTAAGGTCTTAAAGCTGAATCTGATGCTGAATCTGATGCTGCTGGTGTTCTTTTGTCTACCGTTCCCATGGAAACAGGTATTTCGTGCTCATTTCACATCGTGTCCTCCATGGCTCTACGTCAGCCTATTAAGAGCCTTCACGGGCAGCAAGTGGTTAAGGCCAGTTCAAGGCACCCCCCAGCGGCTGGATGAAGCCTTGCCTTCAGGGTGTCCTCAGGCTTGTGTTCCTCACCTTGTATGAGAGAAGTTTAATTTGGCTGCAGATTCAGTTTCAGGCTATTTTTGGATGACAATCTGAAAATTCCTTCTAGTCTCAATGAGGATGAAGAAAGCAACTCAATTCAATGGCATATGAATATAGATAGTAATATTTTTTTTCAAAGGAAAAATAAATGTATTGCAAAATAGCTCCCCACTGGAGGAAAATCCACCCTGTAAAGTGTATATATAGGGGTAAAAACAAACTACTGTTATGGTTTACAAAGAACTTCTACCAAAATAAATGCAATCAATCTCACAGGCCCTGAATCTGTGCTAAACCCTGCCAGGTACTTTACATTCATTTGTCTCGTTCATCCCTAAGACAATTCAAAGAAAGCTCAGAGAACCTAAGGAACTTGATCAACCTGTTCGGAAAGGAAGCCAAAGTTCTCCCTGGGTGTGCTCTTGGCACTTTTGGGAGAGTCCCAGCTACTCGGTCATTGCCTGCATCTTTGCATGCCTACCAGCTGCTATGCAGGCAGGTGACAGAGTTAATTATTTTCCTTTTCTCTCTCTCTTTTTTTTTTTTAAATAACAAGTGATTTCTAACCAACCAAAATCCCCTAAACTGACTCACAGTGAGGCCTATGAGCCAATCACAACCACAGACTCATGCTTGGGCATTTTGCAACCAATTGCTCACTGTTTGTTAGGCCCTTTACCTCAGCTTTACAGTCACAGATAATGAGTTATGCTTGTCCTCCGAAGACGTCTTGGCTGGAAATGGGTTTAAAGAATAACCAGTGCCTTACACTGGTGTGACACGTTCTGTTTTGCAAAGGGCTTTTACGGCCATTGTCCTGTGTCATCCTCAGAAGCCAGAGAAGCGTCCAAACAGGTAGCACCAGCCCTGCTTTCCAGACGAGGAACCCAGTGCTGCTGCTTCCTGCCCTCTGTCGTCGAGGAATGAGCAGACCTAGCTTCCAATCCCAGCTGCCTCTGACAACCTGTGTGACCATTTAACCTAAGTCTGTTTCTTTATCTGTGAAAGGAAGGAATTGAGGAATTGAACAGGCTGGGGTTGGGGGAAAGTCGTTGGGTTGTTAATGAGAGGCTCCAGAGCAGCAGGCGAATGCACGAGAACTCAGGAGTGCAGGAAGAAGTTTTGAGCAATGTTACTGAGGGATGTGAACTGGGTGCCCTTTTTTGGACTTCAAGAAGCACAAGCAAAGATTGGAATTCCTTTTAAACGATCATGCGGCATTCAGACTGTGCTTCCATCAATCCTACTCCACGCAGAGGCTGAGCTATGGGGACTTTAGGATTTATCTGAAATGTAAGTATAAGAAATTCACACTCAGTTTTATACTGATACCTATTATTTAATAGTATGGTAAAAATATTTTATGTAAACTGGAGGTGCCAGGAAAATTGGTTTCCCTTAGAAGCTGTCTATGTAGCACTTAAATTTAGTTCCAAGTTGTAGGTTCTATTGGAAGAAACTCTGAGCCCCAGTGCTGAGACATGGTTTTCACGGCTTACCTGGAACAGCAATGGTCCACTCTTCACATTTGAAGCTTGCGCTTACTGCCGAGGGCGCCCCCAGCCCAGCGATGTTCATGGCTGCCACTTGGAACTGATAGACCATGTTCTCCTTCAAGTTGCTAATCTGCAACAGGGACAACATCAAAGATAGTGAACAGGTTTGTTTTTCTAGTTGTTCAACATTTTATTTATTTCCTTCTAGGGTGACCCTCAATGAGTCACACCCTTTTGTAAGGTCCCCTTGCACGTGGGTGAAATCTGAGACTTGCTTCTAGCCAACAGAACACGGCAAAGGTACTGGAATGTCAGTCCAATGATTGTGTTACATCATGTGGCAAAGGAGGATGTAATTAAGATCCCTAATCTGTTGATTTTGAGTTTATTCAAAATGGAGATAAATTATCTTGGGTGTGCCTGACTGTGATATTATGATTTATAATATGAAGTATATATTTGGTCTTCATTCCAATTCCTGGCACAGAGCTCCTAAAACCCTTGGAATTTCCTAAGTGATGAGAGTGATGAAGTGTCTTTTGTTGTGTTAATGCAGTATCTTTCCAGAAAGCACCTAAGATGGGGACTGATTGCCAGGGGATCCAGTCCTGATTGGTTTGGAGCTGAGTCAGGCCATCAGGCCCACTTCCCCTTATTCTTGGAGACTTGGACACTGAGAGTTTAAAAATCCAGAGTCATTTGGATTTAGGGACTCTTAAAACTAGTGGCATATTGTTACCGATATTCTGTGAGTTAATTTTTGTAAAAAACATTAGTTTTCATTAAAAGTATATAATTTATAGTAAATATTCTGAGAAATTATGTTTATGTGTATAAATCAGAAAATATACATCCTTCCTGATCAGCCAAAACACTTCTTTTTATCTTTATATATTTGTCACAAAAGTCATGTCAAAGGACACTGGAGAGATGCCATGAGTCACTGACAAGGTGCTGGGCACATGCATGTGTGTGCATGCATGTGTGTGGGGTATGTCAACATACGCACAACACCCCACACTACAGAGGGCTACTTGCTTACCTTATATGCCTCATCACTGATGGCTTTGATGTTGGCTTCTCTCCATTCTCCTGGTACCCCATCAATTACCTCACGATAGTTCACGTAATAGCCCGTAATTTCAGCCCCTCCAGTCTTATCTGGGTGCTTCCAGCCAAGGACCATTGAATCACGAAAACTTTCAAGACAAGTGATATCACAGGGTGGAGACGGTGGCGCTGTTGCAATATGAATAGCTCGTGAGTAGACTGAAATGCTTCTGTGATTCAAACTTGTTTCATTGGTGCCGTGCATGAGGGCACTAGGTCTTGTGGTATAAAACTAAAATGTGATGCCAATAAGTAACTTGGCATCAACTTAGTGTATGAGGGAAAAAACACACACAATAAAAAGTGCACTGCTATTACTACTCCAAAGATAAAAAGAACCTGCCACCCCCCCCCCACTCCCAAGGAGGAGTAAGTTTTGAAATACTAACAGCAAAATGGTACAATCTCCTGAAAAATGATCTGTTCCCTATAAGAAGAAATATTTTCCCCAAGACATAAATTTTCGTTTCTTTATGTGGTTTTGTTTTTACTTACTCCCTGAGGAAAATGGCATATGTCTACTGATTTCTGCCTTGATTTGCTTATTAAGAATTTCCACATATTTCCAAACAGTTAGCATTTCACCATTCAGGCGCATGTACCCCTGTAAGATTTTACAACTATACAGGTTCTGTCTACACATAGGAAAAATCATATTCTGGAGTTCAGCTAAGTGCCAAAATTAAAAAAAAAAAAAAGGCATGTGATTTTTCCCTTACTATAACACTTTTTGCTCCATTATTTTAAACCTGATGTTGATTATTATTCATACGGCACAAAATACTACACAGCTGTCACCACGTTTATTAATGACTAGTCATAAAAATATCTAGATGTTGTTTTAAAAGTCTCCCTTCATTTATGTGGCTTGGTTGATCAAACTTTCACTCAACTACTGAAATTAGGATTTTTTGATAAAGAAAGAGAGGGTGGGGCAGTGGAAAGAAATCAATCTAGGTATGCAGTAACATTAAAAAGAATTTCCTGAATATTTATTTGGATTATCAAAGATCGAGGAACTATCTCATTCTTATTCAAAAGATCTCAGAACAGTAAGGATTTAAAAAAATAAAATAACATTTCTCTCTTCCCCCATCACCAACCTCCTTCATTCTTTACCTTTTAAAAAAGCTTTCCTTCCCTCTTTCTCTCCTTCTCTCTCTGTCTCTGTCTCTGTCTCAGAGCAATGTTAAATATGAACTCTCAAATGGACACCTCATCTCATCTTGAGTTGAAGGAACAAATAAAGGTGTCAAAAAATAGAGGTTACAGAAGTTGGGGGTAGGGTAGATACAGCGGATGGCTGAGAGGCATGTTATAATTTATCAGTACACGTTTACCATTTCACTTTTATTTGATAAGAAAAAATTGTCTCCTAGAATATATAAACTACAAGTACCAAATAGCCTAAGCAGAAAATTCTGATTACTGATAATTAGCCTTTCTATTCGAATTCTGATTAGATAATTAGCCTTACCGATAAACAGTCTTAAATAAATAAGTTCTGGGAAGGTGGTTCATAGATAATAGCATATAGCTATACATGATTATAATACCCTGTTAAACTTTTCATGACAACTCAGAGAGAGATTGTTACATATGTTAATTTGAATTAAATGTGAAGGTAATTTGAAAACCTGAGGATGAACAACAGAAGTTGATAACTGATCCTGATAAAATGTTGCTTCTTTGTGAAATATTTTTCCCACACAAGTACGAACACAAATATTTCAAAGGACCTCCTGTAGGCTATGATTATCAAATCCTTCCTTGTTCCGCTTGCTAGCTCTTCTAGCCAAATGAGGTCAAAGGTGCGTCTACCTGACAAACCAAAAGAACTCTATAACCAAATTACTTTAAATATTCTATTGTTATTAAGCACAACGAATTATGTATAAAGCCAAACCCATATAAAATTACTCTTACAACTCATTAAAAAAAGTGTTACAAATGGGTAACTGAAAACACACAAAATTAAGAATAAACATTGGTGAAAGTGAACACAGATGGAGGGTTGTGGTTTAGACAATGAGAGGTGAGGACACTGATGGAGACGCATGGGACACTTTGACTGTTTCAGCTCTCACCTATATCCTTCTTCTTTTTCAGAGGGTCAGACTTACTTTTCCCCTTAGGAGCTGCTTTCTGCGGTTGTGGGGAAAGCTCTTCCTGAACTGTTTCACTTACTTTCCTCACTTCTGTTTGGCCCAGGCTGTGGGAGCTACCGGGTAGTGAAGGTTTGTTAAGTTTGCGACCAAGCAAAGCATCTTTCTTAGAGGCTGGCCGGGAGGTTTCATGCACGCCTCCCCTGGAGTCTGTTAGTCCAGCAGGCGCAGCACTCAGGTCAGGCCACACATCTGGAGACTCTCCTCCCCCTACAATTGCCAGATAACAACAGAAACACTTTGAGCCTGGACACAGGACGAACCGCTCTCACTTTATAGAACAAAAGAGAAAAACATTAGGCCCACAAACAGAACAAAAGCAATCTTGGTTTAACGGAAATCACTTGAATTTGCAAGAAATATGGAAAGCATACATTTCACGTAATTTACACCAAGGAAACATTTCAACTTCTCCATATTTTGGAAAAAGAAGAAACGAGAACAAAAAACCACAGATGGAACGGGAACCATTTTGATTGGCAGGACCCAAGTGTACATAAGAAAAAGCATGCCTGAGACATTTCTTGAGAGATGTAAGCGCTGTTATTCAACAGAATGGGGGGGGGGGGAAGGGACCACAAAGTGCACAAGAGACAAACATTAAAGATCCTGATTATACAACAACTAGAGTTATGTACTTTACTGATACATGAATGGTCTGCACCTCCCAACCCTAAAGACACATGTTCCTTATGTCCTTATAATACAGACATATTATGAGGCATGTTAAAAAGCGTTACAGGATGCTAACTGAAGACAGCTGATATTAAGCAAACTTTCTCCTTAAACATGTGTTGCTATATCAGATTTCACTTTCATTGCTCTAAACTACCTGGGTCCCTTCCCCACTTTAAGGTTGGGAGGTATGTCACTGTACATACATATAATTACTTGATTACTGGTTTATTCTGTTGTTGGCTTTGCCAGCAAAGACAAAACAAATGACTAAGCAGTCACACGTGTCTTGCAGGAATTTCAGCAGAGTTCATAGAAAGCAGGTTAATGAGCTGTTACTGAAAGCAAGCCAGGCTCAGTTGCAGATGAAATGGCTTTTAGGTATAAGATGATCTGTCTTACGGGTGATATACCACCTCATGGACTCAGATGGCCCTCATGTTCCCAGGGTGAGCATGAAGTTAGAATGGAGTTTCACTCAATGGGAAATATCTGAGGAAACTTGGGCTTGTGAAGATGAAAAGGCTGCAGGTGCACAGAGTCTGGGTAAGTGATGGAGATCTGTAGAATGACAGCTATGGAAGGTTAGAGGTCACCTGGAGTCAGAGACAATGATCATCTGAAGATGGAATCACCGAGCAATATTAGAAGCTTTAAACAATTTCTGGAGAGGATGGCATCTTTCTTTGTAACTTAGAAAAATTCATTTTTTCCCCTGCAAAGTTATGCATAAGGAACTTACCAATAGCAGCTTTTACTTCGATTGCTTCTGAATCCTGTGAATATTCACTAAGTCCAGCTGCATTAACTGCTCTGACTCGGAAAATATAACTCTGACCCGTAGTCAATCCATGACAAGTAAATCTGAAAGGGAAGGAATTTTTTAAAAGCTTTCCTAGGAGGAGAATTAGGGAAGGTGATTGTTAGCTTGACACAATGATCTGGATTTACGAAAATGATTTTTTTAAGGAAGAAAAAGATACAGAGAGATCCAGGTAACACATGTGTGTCAGACAAGAAGGCAGCTCAATTTTCCAAACTCACTCTGTCAAACAACGAGGAGTCCTGGTTTTCCTCTGAATAAACACCCTAACCTTTCTGAGCCTCTGTGTGCTTATCAGTAAAATGGGGATGATAATATCTACGTGGTAATTTTTGTGTGAAGATTGACCATAAAGTATACATGGTACCTATTACATAGCACCAAAATAATAGCTGGTATTAGCATTGTTATGAATGGCTACTTCAGGGATACACTTAAAGCTGCAAGGCACTGGCTGCCCCTTGTCACAGAGGCCTACTCACTGCCTCCCTGCATCCCATGGAAGGTACAATTACTTGAGAAATTAAACTAAAATCTGAAATTAAGGTGAAAAATGGACTCTAGAATTGTCATTTACATATAAGGATCCCTAACGAGGTATGAATCTGTGGACAGTTTCACACATTAAAAAAACCTCACTCTTTAATAGCTATTATGGCTATAAAAAAAACTGTTTCATAAATCACTAACATTTTAATCCATCCTAAGGACTGTAAGCAAAGGAAATAACAGGTCTGCTAACGACTCTGTTACTATTAGCATGTTGAAGTACTTAATAAAGGCAGCCTAATGTAGGCCAGCTCAGTTCAGGGAATATTTATTGAGCATGTCAGTGTTCCAGACACTGAGCGAGGTACTGCGGATACAGAGATGAATAAAAAATGGTGCCGGCCCCTGAGCAGCTCCCATCTGCCTGTAGACAGGCAGACTCTGCCTCCCATCCATGCATGTTTCTAAACAGTCCCTGGAAAATGTGGGGATTTCAGAGTGAAAGTGAAATGCACAAACAGGCTAACTGGATCTCTTGCAAAACATATTGCCTTCTCCCATTAACTGGTTTGTCTTTATTCTCTCATGTTCTGCAGCAGAAATGACTCATCCTACAGGGGTCTTTGGACACAGAAGTGGCCAAGCCAGAAGTTGCCTAACAAGCCTGTTTGACAATTTGAGGGAAGGGAACTCTCCTCTGAGGTTGGTCCTAAATCAAACAGGGCTCAGAATTTAACTTCATCATTAACTTGCAAAGCTGGCTGATAAAATATTCAAAAGCAAGAAAAAAAAAAAATAACGCTCCTCATATTAGAAACAGATACAAGGAGATGGCAAATTATTCTGAACATCTTTGTTCTGGTGTTATTTATATCTCCTCAGCACTGGGTTTAAGCCATGCTGATGTTCAAAATTTGTAAAATGTTGATACTTTTTTCTGCCCTTTAAAAATGCCTGCATAATTTATGAAACTAGACAGCTATATGCATAAAAATCAAACTGGACTAATTTCTCACACCATACATAAAAATAAACTCAAAATGGATTAGCCTTAAATGTAAGACCTGAAACCATGAAATTCTTAGAAGAAAACATAGGCAGTACACTCTCTGACATTGGTCTTAGCAATATTTGGATCTGTCTCCTTAGGCAAGGGAAACAAAAGCAAAAACAAATAAATGGGACTACATCACACTTAAAAGCTTTTGCACAGCAAAGGAAACTGTCAACACAATGAAAAGGCTACCTGATGAATGGAAGAAGATATAAGCAAGAGATGTGTCTGATAAGGGGTTAATATCCAAAATATACCAAAAACCCATAAAACTCAATTATCAAAAAAATCCCTGAACAACCCAATTAAATAATGGGCAGAGGACCTGCATAGACATTTTTTCCAACAGCCACATGAAAAGATGCCAATATTACTAATCATCAGGTAATGCAAATCAAAACCACAATGAGATTTCACCTCACACCTGTCAGAATGGCTATTATCAGAAAGGCAAAAAACAAGTGTTGGCAGGGATGTGAAGAAAAGGGAAACCTTGTGTATTGTTGGTGGGATGTAAATTGCTACAGATACTACGTGAAGCAGTATGGAGGTTCCTCAAAAAGTTAAAAATAGAACTACTATATGATCCAGCAATTCCATTCCTGGGTAAACACTAATTCAAAAAGACACATGTGCCCCTATGTTCCCTGCAGCACTATTTACAAAAGCCAAGATATGGAAACAACCTAAGTGTCCATTAATAGATGAATGAAAAAAGATGATGTGGTATATATGTACAATGGAATATTATTCAGTCATAAAAAAGAATGTCATTTGCAACATGGATGAATGTAGAGGGTATTACACTAAGTAAAATAAGTCAGACAGAGAAAGACAAATACTGTATGATTTCATTTCATTTCTGTGGAATCTAAAAAAACAAAACAAATGAACAAACATAAAAAAGAAACATACTCACAGATATAGAGAACAAACAAGTGGTTGTCAGAGGGGTGTGGGGTGGGGGATGAGTGAAACAGGTGAAGATTAAGAGGTACAAACTTCCAGTTACAAAATGAATGAATCACTAGGGTGAAATGTATAGAATGGGGAATATAGTCAATAATATTAATGATAACAGCTTTATACGGTGACAGATGGTAACTCCTCTTATCATGGGGATCATTCTGTAACGTATAGAAATACTGAATCACTATGTTGTGCACCTGGAACTAACTTAGTGTTGTAGGTCGATTATGCTTCAATTTAAAAAAAAGTAAAATAAAATAAAATGCCTGGGTAACTTACGTTCACTAGAGCCTATCAGATCCTTGGTATTAAACACTGGATATTAAGACCAGAACAGAGGGTTAAAAAGGACAAGCAGGATAAAGGGAAAGCATCAGAAGAGAGCTATGAAATGAACTCATCAGAGCTGCACTGGGCTGCTACATGTTTAATATCACTAGTAATCCTTTTTTTTTTTAATGTTTTGCAGTAGACGTGTTCAATTTTTAATTCATTTGGCTATTCAGAGTATAAGGCTTTGAGTAATCTCCCTCCGCTGGATGTTTGTGCAGCTGTTTGGGCCCATGGTGGTGTCTCCCTCCGCAGCTGCTGCGGCTCCAGTGTGGGACCCTCCCCCCACCAGGCGCGGTTACCGTGTGCCCTTCACAGGGTTGTTGTTGCAGGGCTCCCACTTGCCAGAGCCAACAACGCTGGCCTCTATGTAGTAGCCGACCAGCTCTTTAGCATCTTTGGGTTCCTCCCACGTAACGACCACTGACGTGTTTGTATTTCTGCTTGGGATGATGTTGCTGGGGGGCTTGGGGATGTCTGAGAAAAGAGGAAGATCATGGTCAAGCTCAGCGTGGTTTTAAAAATTCATTCTCATCACATCTGCACAGACATATATACACATATATAAATTTTATACGAGGAACCACGTCAAACATATGGTTCTTTATTTGATAATGTATTTGTTAAAGCCGAAAATAAAAATAAATAGGTATGCTAGTTTGGGAGCATAATGATAAATTAAACAGCCATGAATATATCAACCCCCTCCAGAAAAGGATACACTAGCAATACTGTTGAAACTCTTGGAGAAGTTTACTTTTCATAATAATTCATAATAATGAAATTTTTCCAATGTTTCCGTCAAAGACAGTCATGAATTAAATTTATAATATGAAAAAAGGATGTCCACACTTTTACTTCTGAACATACATGTACACTAATAAGATTCTGGCTTTGGAATTTTCTCTCCAACTGAAGTGAAACGGGTTTGCAGTGGCTCAAACAAACTCTACACTTACCGAGCTTGTCCCCTACTACGGTCACTTCGGTGGCCTCTGAGGGCTCGCCAACTCCTGCTGAATTAGAACAGCGGACTCGGAAACGGTAGGATTTCCCCTCCACCAAGTCGAACAGAGCAAAGCGGGGAGACTTCACAGGGAGCTCCGTGTTCACCCGCTGCCAGTTTTCTGTTCCCGCCTCACACTGCAGCCAAAACAGCGAAACCCATTGAAAACACGGCAAGAATAAACTGGACTCTAAGCCAGGCACCTGGAAGTCTGTTTCTCTGCCAGCAAAACTACTACCTGTTATGCAAGCTGAAATGTAGGAGAGATTTGGAGGAAATGGGGGCTGAAACATCTGAAGTCCAGAGGATTATCTAAATCAAATATGGCTTGGTATTGTTGGACAAATACGCTGCTTTAATACATCACTTCCTTTATTAACTAAATAAGATCACTGGTCTCCTTACAAAAGTTTTAAATTTATTTAGATGACAGTTATTTTTTCTAATTCTTAGGGCAGGTAATTAAAATTAACATGCTGTGTTAGATACTCACGTTTCCATTATGCTGTTATAAGCTGTATTATTTTAATTGTGTTTTGTTAAAGACTCAGCATCACGCAGATATAGGCTCAAATACCATCTCCTCAGAAAGGCCCTCTTGATCACCCCCTCCCTTGACAGACAAGTCTGTGCTTTACGTGCAGGCAAATCCCAGGGGAAAAGCACCACGAAGAAGTGCAAGTCCAGGGCTGACCAAACAGGCAGCTCTGCTGTGGGCGTGAACACGCTCTGGTGGAAACGCGCCACAGGACAAGAGCAGGGGAACAGCCCCCTCAGAAGGGGGTCATCAGAAACAATCTGAGACTTGGCTCAGGAGAACGGTTTGGAATTTGGACAGTTCTTCTGTAAATGTGCCCCAGGTCTCTGGACATGCTCTGCTCCCTGGGTCTTCAACATCCTGGGCCTTCTGTCCGTTGGCTGTGCCTGTACAGGCTTCCTGCTCATGCTGCACTCATAAACGTCCCCTCTGTTCCATACAGTGTCCCCTCTGTTCATACAGTGAGGTGCACTGGTGGGAGAACACTTCAGTTTTTAATCAGACTCATGTGTATTTAGGTCTGGAGTAGCTGGAGACTTTCATGGAGACATTCAAGTTTATGTGACCAGAGGAAATGCTCAACAGAAGCCAAAGTTGACTCATCTCAAGAAAAGGCCTCTAAGTAGGTTGTTACTGTGCCACTGTTATAAGAAAGATGGTAATTACTGTCACGGAGCTTATTCAGAACTACGTGTGGAGCATTTCAAAAAGATTCACTGCAGGGGGGAGGGTATAGTGCAGTGGTAGAGTGCCTGCTTAACAGGCACAAGGTCCTGGGTTCAATCCCCAGTATCACCATTAAAAAAATAATTGAAAAAAAAAAAAAAACTTCACTGAGGCAGGGGGTATGGGGTGTGAAACATCAGGAAGTGAATGTTTATCACTCTTCGTCTTGCTCTCTTTTGAAAAATATAGAGACGAAAAAATTTTAATCAAGAATACTACTCAAGTTGTATTTTATTTGTGGCTAATATCTAGAAAATATAAAAATTAATAAAAATGTAAATTTTTAGTAAATTTTGTAAATTTATTTTGGTAAAATGAGACATTCTTCAAAGATGTCCCCACTGTACATTGAAGAGAGAGGATCCACCTATTGCTACCAATATGCTGGAGATGAGAGGAAGGGAGGCACGCGCCTCAAAGATGTGAGCCAAACACCCTCATCAAAGAAAAGTAATTAATAAAGGAAACCACAGACCCTAGCATTTTTAATTCCTATATCATTTTCTCAAGAGCCGCTGATCTAAAACAATTAAAGGCCATAAAGATGGTTGCATGGAACGCTTTTACGTTGTTACCTAATTTGCAGATGTTTGCCTACACCTGTATTCCCATGATATCTGTGCTCTTGTGTTAACTATCGGGGGGTGTTTGAGGTGTTCTGAGAGTGAATGGTCAGGGAGCAGTGTTAAGGATAAAAGAGAGGGGACTTAAGGAAACTTAACTGAGCTCCATGATATTTTTGCAAAAAAGGCAATCTACAGTTCCAGGAACATTTCTCTTCTTGCAATGGGTTATGACTTGGGTCTGTGGACCTCTTAGGAGTCTATGGGGAAGTCTCAGGGATCCACAAACCCCCAGAACTTTCAGGCAAAATTCTGTGTGATATGCAGTTTTCCAGGGACATTGTTCACAGTTTACAAGGGTTTAAAGAATTCAGGGCACAATGAAAATGTAATCTTCACTTCTTCAAAGAAATCTTTAGGAAGTGGCAAGAGGTGCTCAGCTGATCCCAGAGTCTTACCTTTTCTACAAAGTACAGGATGCCCTCGTGGCCACGCTGGCCAGGCGGCTTCCAGCTCAGCACCACGTAGCTCTGCGTGGCCTCGATGACGGAGAGGTCTGTAGGGGGCCCAGGAATAATTCCCTCTGAAAAACAACAAGGAAGAGTGAGGAGCACATGCTTGGGATGCCCAGGACAACCAGGGTCACAGATGCTTCTCTCCCACTGGAGGAAGAGCTAATTACGGCTCCGCAGGATAAAGAAGTACATTGTCTATAAAATTCTTCCTACAATGTTCGTTTGTTCAATGCCACAATTATACTTTCTTTGCTTGAAAATTTTAATTTCCTTATGGTCTTGAAAAACAGCAGCAATGACACAAGTTACGTTTTCTGCACATCTTCTATCAGCTTTTTGGCAGAATATCTTCTCAAGGATGTCTGGATGGCAAACAGCCTTAGAATATAGAGTTAGTATATCCTCTAGAGCAGGGAGCTGACTTGCTCTCTAACCAGAATAATGACATCTTTCTCCAGAAGGTTTGAGCAGGTTGGTGAGCAGCATCCTTGCAAGACGGGGGTTTCCCAAGTGCAAGACTCCTCAGCTGAGGCGCAGAGCTCTGTGCTGCGCCGCACCCCCCAGTGGAGCTTGGGGAAGCAGGCAAGCCCGGGAAGAACTCAAAGCTCATGCTGCCTGCTGTGCTGTGGGTAACAGTCCTCCCGGCCCAGCCGTCTCCTGCCTTTTGTCAGCATCCATGAAACCATGCTAGGAAACTTGTTAGCTTATAAGGTGGGTAAAATTTTAGCCCCTCCATAGTTCTTAACATTGGAGTGAAACTTCAATGTGAAATAACTAAAATACTGGGCAAAATTTATGAAATGACTGCGTATAGACATTGGACGTCAGTCATCACAGGACAATGATACCCAAGAGATAGAAAATTAGGTGAGCCCTACCACGGTCCCAGCTTACTGTCTGGAGAGAGTTCCGAGGCAGCAGCTCAGGAAGAGGAGCCCAGGTGGAGCTTGGCAGTCTCCCTGAGTGAAGGAGAAGCTGGAATCCCAGGGAGGGCAAAGTCCACAGAGAGAGTCAGGAAAGAATACTGGAGGAAAGGGCTGCGCACAGACAGAAGCTTCAGAGATCTGCAGACTGCAGCGTTCTCCTGAGGACTGGCCAGCACATGCAGGGAAACCACCTGATGCTGGGGAAACCCACACACACAGAGTTGGAGACAATAATCCTCAAAGCCCTCAAAGGGCCCGGGAGAGTTCACACTGCCACCAGCCAGAGCGGAAATCTCCTAATTCAGGAGGAATCTGATAAATTACTCAGAAGTACCACTTCTGTGTTGCAGCCAAATCGCCGCTACACTAAAGGCTGCTCTGATTCCACCCAACAAAAGCAACCCTTGAAAGAATCAAATTGTCTCCCCAGAGCAAAGCTCAAGAGTGTTTACAGAAATACAAAATATCCAGCACCAAACTACATAAATTCGAAGTGTCTGGCATCGCCTTAAAAAACTACTAAGTATGCAAAGAAGCCAGAAAATACAATCCACAATGAGGAAAAATCAATCAACAGAAACAAAACCAGAAATGTCACAGATGACAGAATCAGTAGACAAAGACATAAAACAGTTTTTGTAAGTATATTCCACATGATAGGAAGACAAAGATTGAAGATGATAATTAAAGACATGGAAAACATGAAAATAATGCAAATTAACTTCTAAAATAAAAACTGCAAAGTCTTTTATAAAAAAAATAAGCTGTTTGGAATTCGCAGTAGCTTAGAGGCTGAAGAAGAAAAGAATAGTAAAATTAATGACGTAGCTGTAGAAAGTATACAAAATACAAAACAGAAAGAAAAAAAGACTGAAAGGAAAAATGAACACAGCATCAATGAGCTGTGGTTTCCAGTGGCATGTAGTTGGAGTTCCTGAAGCAGAGGAGAGAGAGGGGAGGATAAAAAATATATATGTAAAGAAATCATGGTGAAAAAATTTCCAGATCTGATGAAAACCATAAATTCACAGATCTGGGGAACTTGGAAACCTCAAGCACATGATATATAAGGGAAACTACACAAATGCACATCATAATCAATTTCTAAAACCAGTGATAAAGGGAATATCTTAAAAGCAGATAGAGGGAAAAAGATGTATTATCTACAGAGAAACACAAGTAAGAATGACAGGGTAAAAAATGTTAACAGTCATTCTTATAGTGCAGGTCTGTTACAATGGACCAACTTTAAAGAAAGACTGTCAACCTAGAATTCTATATCTAGTGAAGCTATAGTTGAAAAATGAAAATGAAATACAGACTCCCTCTGACATACAAAAAATAAAATAATTCGTAACCAGCAGGCCGGCACTACAAGAAATATTAAAGGTAACGCGTTAGGTGGGAAAAAAAAATCATATCAGATGGAAATCTAGATCCACACAAAGAAATAAAGAGCAACAGAAATGGCAACAATGTGAATGAACACTAGAAACTTTTTTCTTACATTGTAGATTTCTTTGAAAGATAAGTGACTGTTTGAAGCAAAGTAATAACACTGTATCATAGAGCTGGTATTACATACACAAATAAAACGTATGACAGCACCACCATGACTAAGAGGGGGAAATGGAATAATATTGTTTAAGTTCTTATACTACACATGACATAGTATAATATTACTTGAAGGTAGGTTGTCATAAGATGTATGTTATAAATTCCAAACTACTATAAAAGCAAAACAAATAATTATAGCTACTAAGGTAACATAGATAAAATGGAATAATAAAAAATATTCAGTCCAAAAGAAAGCAGAAAAAAAAAAAAAAAAAGGAAAAGAAAAAAGACCAAATACGGAGTGGAAAGAAAACAAATAGCAAGATGGTAGATTTAAATCCAACCATAGCAATAATCACATGAAATATAAATAGTTCAAAAACCCCAATTAAAAAGCAAAGATTACCAGATTGCATAAAAAGGCAAGACCCATTGATATGTTGCCTATAAGAAACATAGTTTAAATACAAAGATACATAGGTTAAAAGTAGAACGATGGAAATCATCTGTATGCCTACACTAATCAAAAGAAAGCTGGAATGGTTACAATAATAGCAGACAAAGTGGATTTCCAAGCAGAAATGTATTACCATGGATAAAGGTCACTTTCCAATAATAAAATGGTCAATGTATAAGAAGACATACCAATAAAAATGTTTATGCATCTAATAGCACAGCCTCAAAATACATGAAACAAAACCTGATAAAACTACAAGAAGAAACAGATAAATCCACCATTTAGTTAGAGATTTCATCACTACTTTATCAATAATTGATAAAACAAGTAGAAAATCATGAAGGATATAGAAGATTCAGCTGAAATCCCACCAGGCTTTTTGGTAGAAATTGAAAAGCTGGTTTTAAATTCTACATGGAAATGCAAAGACTCAGAATAGCTAAAACAACTTTGGGGGGGGGGGGGAATTAGAGAGCTTATACTGCCTGACTTCAAAACTATGAAGCTTAAAAAAAGAAGAAGAAGAAACACAAAGCGTATAAAAGTTACAGTAATCAGGACTGTGTGGTATTGGTGTAGAGAAAATGAAAAGATTCCAGGAATGGATCTACAAATATGCAATCCATTGATTTTGACAATGGTGCCAAGGCAATTCAGTGGAAATGGATAATCTTTCCAAAAGATATTGCTGAAATAATTGGATAGCCATATGCAAAATATTAATAACTTAGGCCCTTAATCTACACAATACAGAAAGAATTAATTTGAAATGAATCATAGATTGAAATGCAAAAGCTGATGCACAACATTTATAGAAAAATAAAAGGATATCTGAGTGAACCTGGAGTTGGCAAAGGTGTCAAACATGATGCAAAAAATGGCAAAAAGCACATGAAAATATGCTCAAGATTATTAGGGAGATGCAAATTAAGACCACTATCCACCTACTATGAAATACCACTATGGTATAAAACACCACTATGCACCCACCACTAGAACGGCTAAAATTAAAAAGACTGACCATACCAAGTACTGGTGACACTGTGGAGCAAACAGAACTCTCACATACTGCTGATGTGAATGCAAAATAGTACTACCGTTTGGAAAACAATTGGCAATTTCTTTAAAAATTAAACAAACATTTACCATATGACCTATTCATTCAATTCCTAGGTATCTATCCAAGAGAAATGAAAATGTATGTCCACAAAAACACTTAACAAGGAGGTTCAGAGAGCTTTCAATGGCAAAGGGATAAATAAATTGAAATGGACTGATACATGCACCAACAGGGATAAATCTCAAAAGAATTATGCTGAGTGAAGGAAATCAGGCAAAAAAGAGTATTATTCCACTTATATAAAATCGCGGACACAAACCATAGGGACAGAAAGCAGACAGATCAGTGACGGCCTGGAGATGGGGAAGGGGTGGGAAGGAGGTATTATAAACGGGTATGAGGGAATTTTAGGGGTGACGGATATGTTCACTACTCTCACCATGGTGTTGGTTTCACAGGTGTTTGCACATGTAAAATTTATTACATTGTATATTTTACAGACATGCAGTTTAGTGTCTATCATTACAGTTCAGTAAAGCTTTTTTTTTAAGTGATTCTCTGACAGTATAAGTTATTCATGAGCTCCAAATATTTCAGAATGTTCTTTCCAAAACATCTTGGAGACTATACACTTTACCCTCCACAACAAAAGCTAAGCTGCATAGCAGAACATCAGCAACTCTGTCTGGGGAAGAGGTAGCTTTTACCTGTCGGTTCCTCCTCAGTGACAATGATCTGTCCAGTCCAAGGTGCTGAAGGGCGACCTGACAGAGATAAATATAAAAATCAGAAACATTCACAAATGCAGTTCAAATGCACAGAGAAATTGATAAACTGGCCAGATTAGTCACGAACGGGTTGTTACTAGTGTACTTACATACCTACCTAATGATCTTTACCAAGCACGTACACGGTATTGTGGGGTGCACAGCCCCTGTCCTCAAACAACTCAACCTGCTGGAGCCCAGAACTCGCCTGGACCGAGTCCACGTTTCTGGAACCGTATTTACACAAGCGAGGTAAACATATGTTCATATACTGTTCAACAAGTGTCTCCTGAAACCTGTAGGCTCTCTCATCCTTCTTAAGAGAGAGCATCTAATTGGGAGAAACCTTTCTGCAACAACCGTAAGCCCAGCCATTATTTATCTGTCATGGTAAAGATGAAAGAGGAGAGGGGTGCTGATCCTGCGGTAAAGCTCAGTGAAAGCGATTTCTTTCCATTAATGTTAAAGTGTTATTTACAAACGAAAGCAATTTAGATCCCAAGTAAGGGAATGGGTGAGACAAGCAGTATAAAGTCAAAGAGGAAATTCATTTCTGTGATAATCAGAAAGACATCAGAAAGAGAATGGTTCAACTCCTGCTTTAATCAAAGGACTTTTCACCAGAGTTTGTGCAAAAACAGGAGAGTGATAAGCAAGATAACTTATTTTCAATTCAAACAAATCTTATTTTCATTGAAATTTATAACAGAGTAGTAAATGAAAGCATGAGATGGAATTAGGAAAGAGGGAGGGAAGTTAGATGGATGGTGAAAAGTGATTGGAAAGCAATCAAGGAGCCTGATTAGAAAAACTCTCCAGAGAGAAAGTGGCATTATTTTACTTAGATTTTTAAGATGCCACTACATGTACTTAAGGTCAAAAATAATATTGCGAATAGGACATAGACCAGTACCCCTCAGCCAGGGTGATTTTGCCCCTCAGGGATATTCGGCAATGTCTGGAGATAATTTTGATTATCATAATAGGAGAGTGGGGGTATTAGAGGCGTGTAGTGGGTAGAGGCCAGGAGTGCTGCCAAACATCTTACAAAGCACAGGACAGCCCCCTACAACAAAGAGTCACCTGGCCAAGGGCCAAGGTTGAGAAATCTGGTACAGACTGAAATGTGAACTTCCAACAATTCTGTTAATGTCATTTCATGGGCCCTATTATTGAGGATGCTGTATTGGTTCACATGAAATAAATGCAGAACATAATTCATGTACCATGATTTTGACATTGAGACTTGAAGGCTAAAGGTATGGAAAGGTTATTTTTGACTCTCTAATATGGAAACTCCAGTACGGATCAGATATAATGTTGTAAATGTGTTTCTCCTTTGATACAAAGAAACTCACAGTGTTGGGATATTAATGCTCTAAGGGAAAAATTCAAGGTTAAGAAAATTACCTTATAATTTTAAGAAACTGAACCAGAAAGAAAAGTATTATTTGAAGTGTGCTAACAGAATGAATAAAAATGCTCTCCAGGCTCTTGGTTTTCATATTTCGTTTCAAACTCAATGTGTGGAATTCAGTTTAACAAGGCAAAACTTTCTGAATCAAAAAATAAAATAAAATAAAGCCCTTAGAGAACAGATGAGTCAAAGACAAATACTTTTTGGTTTTCACCCCCACCCCCATAGGATTTTTCTGATCAATAAGGGATTTCTTATTCTCTTCTCCCTCTAGTGGAGGGGGGAGGAATAACCTTGTAATCGGATCTATTGCAGTTTCATTTAAAAAAAAAGTTCGAGAAAGTTCTGAAAAATGAAAAATGCTTACTTTTAAGTCTCGCTTTCTCAGCTGGATCCAGAGCAGCCACAGGCTCAGAAACTCGAGAGGGCAGGCCTATTCCAGTTTTGTTCACAGCTCGAACTCGGAATATATAAGAACGACCTTCTATCAATCCAGTGACTGGGAAACGAGCAAATTTCACAGGTATGTCATTGCACTGGGACCAGGTGTCCGTGCCCACCTCACATCTAAGGGGGAGACAGTGATGAGGAGGAACATGAAAGGAAGGAACGCTAGGTGGACGGCTCCAGAGCTGCAAACCCACCCCACTGCTTCAGCTCCTTTCTCCACTAACATCCAGCTCAAGCAGAATTCGACAGCTACGTAACTGCAGGCACTGGGTTCCACTCAACTGCAGTGTGTCCTCTTCAACAGGAAGGAAGCAGCCTCAGATCTTCCCCGAAGACATATACATCCTCTGACCTCACTAAACAGGTAGCTGAGGGGCCTTGTGTGCTAAGCAGAGGTGCTTTGGGGGGGTGGGGGCAGGTGAGAAGCAGGCAGGCAGCACAATCTACATCAGAGAGACCAAGGGGGAGCAGCTCCCAAAACAGCTCCCCAGGTAATGTCTTCAATTCCACCGTTACTGACTTCTTTCTCTGTCTTCTTCAGGCATTTTCTTTTAAAAATGGAACAATTGTTGGGAAAGTTAACACCTTGGAAGATTCCTACTTATACTGTAGCCTGGAAAAAGCTCCCTGATGGTCACTACATGCTGTGTGGGTGGAAAGGCTGAGGGAGGGGTACTGTAATATATTTCTTAACAGATGACACTGATGAGATACAGGGAAGTTCTCAGGCCTGGCAAGGGAAGGCTAAGATCTTGGAACCTCTGATTTCTCACTGGGGCTTTTAAAGCAGTCAGTACCTGGGGATGGACTGGTCACATCCCAGGAGGCAAAGATGACAATTCTTACCATGCTATTGACCTAATCAATAGGGGTTTAGGGGCCCTATGTATAATTAAAGTATCTGGCACCAGTGTTAACTCATTTTTTTTATGAGCAGAGCACTGCACTTTTAGTTTACATCACTTCTCCAGCACGGCTCTCTGTCCCGCTGGTATAATTCCCAAATGATTCTCATGGGGGAGGGGGTTGCCAATGGCAGGGCAAAGGCAGCTGGGGTGAGGGGCTTATCTTCACTTCCTCACATCACCCTTCCATCCTTCGAGATAAACAGACATTTTCCTCAACCTTATATAAAGTGCTATCAAAGATGGCGTCCATCCATCTGCCTTCCACCCACCCTCCCCCAAACCCTCCTTTGTGGGAATCCTGGAGCTGCTGTGAATGGGGCATGGGAGAGAGCTGAGAAGGCTGGGAAAAGCTTCAAATGGCCCCGTGTCCAGTGGCGCTGCGAGGACTCTCCCTCTTTCCCTGGGCAGACACTGTCTCAGGGACCCAGCGACCCTAGAGCTTCCAAACTCTCACGTGGGCAGAAAGAAGGGTGGGGAGCAGCTGCTCTGGAGACCTCCGCGGCGTGGCAGAGCAGCAAGAACACAAGACTGACAGCCAGGCTGCTGCCTGAATTCTAGCTCCGCTGCTTACTACCTGTGTGCCTTTAAGCGCAGCATGTGGCCACGGGTCAGCTCCTTGTCCCTTACTTGTAACACCAGTACCTACCTTTCCACAGGTGGTTACAGGTTAATGGTAAATATACACAAAGTGTTTAGAACAGTGCACGGAGCAAATGCTTAATAAATATTAACCATAACAAGGTTATTTTTATTATGACTAAGGCAAGAGGAAAACAAAATGTACCGACTGTCCTTGGTCTTTCATTGACCAAAGTTTGCAAGTCTTTGGGGTGTTTGCCAAAAACAATAATGCAGAAACTGTAAGGATGAAAGAGACTCTATCTAAAACTTCCTCAATGATGGAATAACATGGGAACATTTAATGCACAGTTAAACAGTGTGTAGCTTATAAACATTGCTCTGGTTGGTACTCAGCCCAGTTGGCATATATCTACTGTTTGCTTATAAATATTAGGTTTAATCCACCTTCCTATAAACTCGTTGTACTACAGTGGCACAGATTATCTGTCCCTAGTGGTTTCTACAGTCAGATTTGATTACTCAAAAATGGAAGAGAATTGGAGCAACTATTTGAAAAGAAACCAAGTCAGACAATGATGCATTTGGGTCATTCATCTAAATTTGTTGTCTGTGTTGGCCAAACTCACCGGATAATTCATGTGTGAGACCCATTTACTGCAAATGCAGAGCCTCTAAATTTTGGAGAAAGTAAACAGCAAGAACTTGTAGGTAAAGCGTAATTTGATACTATTGATACCTGTTATTTCTTTGTCAAACTTAAACCTTGTGATGTAAATGAGATTTTGTTAGTATTCATAAAGTATTATTCTTTAAATCACTTAATACTCTTAAATCACTGGCGTATGAGGAATATGGACAGTAAGTATACAGAATACCAGCTATTTCATTTCCAAAGTGGCCCCTATTAGGTGTACAGATTCATAGTATTCTTGCCAAATTAGTGACTTGGGTTGGTAGTAAAATTCAAAGGTTATCTTTGGAATTTAGGTAAATAGATAGGTATGTGTACATATATATAGAGAGACAGACAGACAGAGACAGACAGAGACAGATACACAAAAAAGAGGGGGGGGAGACCAGTAAAGAAAACACTTCACATAGAAATGGTGGGAGGAAGCAAGCAGGCACCTCTATGGTCAAATCACTCTAACTGAAGTTAAACTAATACTAACTTATCAATAAAATATCCCAGAATAGGACTCCCTCCGTCCACAGCTGGCTGCTTCCAAGTGATGATGATATAATCTTTGTTGGCATCCAAGCACACCACGTCCAAGGGAGAGGCTGGGGCTCCTTCGATCTCTGCTTCGGCATCTGTGGGGATACAGAAGGGTCCTGGTCACCCTCTCAGACATGCTTGTTAGCCCAAATGGCCAAGGCCTTAGTGCAGACGTTTCTCACCACACACTGCAGCGGCTACGTCTTTGGCCCCAGGAGAGCAATCTTCAGTTTTGTAATCTGCTTACCAAAATAACAGTGTGTGCTTTTCACCATCAGTACCGAGAACACTATGTTAGAAAGGGCCCATGATCTTTGCCTCATGGCCTTTGCCTGCCAAAATATTCTAAAAGAAAATAAATACGGAGATGTCAGGGACTGCTATCAGAAAAGTCTAATGTAAAATTTCCCAGAAAGTCTATTCTTAAGCTATTTATTGTGCAGCGTTACTTGGAAACTATGAACTGCTCCAAAAGGGAACAAACAGCCCCTTCTGTCACCTTCTGGATACATCCACAAGAGAATAAGAATCACAAAGATTTGCCCATCGCTATGCTGGGAATACCATTTTGGAAAAGAAACAAAACCGTTTATTTTAATTAAACATTTGTTCCCAAACTGAAAATACTTGTGAAAGGAACTCTGATGCAATATCCACATCTGACCTTAGTTTATCTGGCTTTAGTAGAAGTCCAGGACTATACAAGAAACAGAGGGCAGTGCTTGTTCGTGAAATGGGCTCCCCTGACACTGGGTCCCCTCAGCAGTGTGTACACAGCTAAATTAGTGACTTGAGAATGTTTTTAAGAGGAGAGGAAGGGGAATAAAAATAACCAGTTCATAGCTTTTACATGAGGACAATTAAGATAAGAGGCAGAGTCCCTGGGGAAATGGATTTACATTTGCCAGTTCCTCATGGCATCTGGTCAACCCTTTAATATTAGTAGGAGAGGAGGCTGAGACATGTGGGAGCCACTCACCCAAGGGAAAACCCTCTTGTTGACTGAATAAACACCTTCTTTTCCTATGAGCCACACTTCTGTACCTCTTACAAGTTACCAAGACACTTGCTAACACTGCAGAGATATTTGTGTGCTTCTGAATTTAATAGATGTGCATTATCTGTGAAGAGCTCAAATCGCTTTGGTTTCGAACACTCTGTTTCTTGCCCTGTGAACCTTTATGAATCCATGAACCTGCAGGATAATATCTCCTGCATAAAAGCTACAGGAAAATATAACTAAATCATGGTACCTAAAACATACTGCAGAATCCTGGCAAGCTACGCAACAGCAAACGGGCATTTGGGTGGGGAGAAACTTCTTTCCTTCCAGACTTTCAGAGCACTGGATGGTGGGGAGAAGGCCTGCTAAAGGTGAAGGTGAGGCAGAGCTAGGACGGAGGTGGAGATGCTGAAGTTATTAACAGGACTAAGAGCTGCTTAGCTGCAAGGGGAACAGCTGGCCACCTCAGCCATGTCCTTTTTTAGCTAAAAACCCATAATGTAACAACTAGTAACCTTGGTGTTGATAGATACATCCACTGTATGTAATAGAGCCTGGTAGACAGTAGGCATTAAGGAGCCATTTCTCAGCACTTTTATAAAATTGTTTGGAATATGCCATTTGTGGTGCGGGCTTCATAATCTTTCAAAGAAAAAGGTTCTGTACAGCAGCTGCTGGAAGTCAGATCTGAATACCGTGTTATGTTGCTTCACACTTGTGCCCTTGGCTCCCAGCAGCTGTCACGGACTGTCTGGCCCACTGCACCCTCTTGGTCAGCGTCACTCCTCTTCTTAGCCTCCACCTTTCCTTCTGCCAACCCTCCAAAGAGCCAAATTTTTTTGTAGGTTTGATTAATTAGGCCAAAGATTAGCCTGATACTCTTTATGGTCCGACCTCTGACACAGGTTATTTAATAACTTTTTTCAAGATGTAAGTAATTCTATTGTTTGTCCTTATTGTAAAAGTAGTGCAAGCTTATAAAACATATGATAATCAAAAATATATGTTAAAATTCTCCTTAATTCCGTAACTCACAGATTACTAGTACTAACATATTGGCCTAGATTTTTCTAGATTTTTTTTCTATATAAACTCAAAAGTGATTGTTTTTTAAATAAAAGTGGGATTGGACTATATATTTTCACAAAAATTGTTTTTTTCTTGATATATTTTCAAATTAAGAAGTATAGGTCTACATCATTAATTTTCATTGCTGTGCAGCATTTCCATTGTTTATATGGAATATTTGTTATATGTTATTTTCAACTCCCATTGGTGGGTCTCTAGATTCCTTTCAGATTTTCCCCCAAACAAATATTTTTTTTTCAACTATGTCAACTTAAATTCCTAGAACTAGAATTGTAGGAAATGCACACTATCAATACACAGTGGCAAAGCACCCCAAGAAATATGGAACCAATTTACACTCACCAGCAACGTGCTGGTCCCTCCATTCTTCCATCCCAGTGGATTTAAAAAATCTTGTGAATCTTCTCAGTGTGATAGATTAAAATGCATTATCATTTCAATGTTATTGCTTTGATTATTAGTGAAAAAATTTTTGTATGTTCATTTGCTATTTGTAATTCTATTTCCATGACACTTATATCCCATCCTTTATCACTTTATCACCTTCTCCCTCCGCCATCTGTGTGTTCTGGGGTGGGGGGAGGAAAGAATGTATGCAACTCTAAAAGAATATGTAAGAAAATGATAACTTTGGATATCTCTGGATGATAGACTTATGATGGCTTTTCTTTTTTTCTTATTTATATTATCTGTTTTTCACAAAGAACACATAGTATCTATGCACTAAAATCCTGGCCAAATGTATGCAGCTCTGGAATGTGTTTCTGCAGACATCTGGTGCTTTCTACACTGATCTTTCTGGTTCAGAAGCTATTTTCTAAGCAGCAAAAATATCAGAGCTCTAAAAAATGCACTGAAATGGCCTCATGTAGCTCAAAGTTAAAAAAAAAACCACATAAAATGTCATTTAAAACATTTTGACAGTTTCTCAAAAAGTTGAACACCAATTTAACATACGACCCAGCAATTTCACTTGTAGGTATCTACCCAAGAGAAATGAATATGAACACAAATATTTATAGCAGCATTATTCACAGGAGTCAAAGAACAGAAACAACCGAACTGCCCATCAACTGGTGAATAGACAGACAAGATGAGGCATAGCCACACACAGCAGTACTAGTCAGCAATAAAAAGGAACAAGCTACCAGCATAAAGAACCTCAAACATATGCTCAATGAAACAAGACAGGAGTAAAAGATCACATACTATATCCAGAAATGTCCAGACAAGACAAGCTAGAGACAGAAAGTCAACTGGTGGCCACCTAGAGGCTAGACTGGGGATGAGAGAGGGATGGGCATGAGAAATCTCTCTGGGGTGACGGGAATGTCCTAAAACTGGACTGTAGATGATGGGTGCACACTCTACAAATATTCTAGAAAGCATTGTCCACTTAGCATGGTTCAGTCTAGTGGTGAGTGATTACATCTCAGTAAAGATTTTTATAAAGAATCTAAAACATACCATTTAAAACACACTTCTGAGGAAGGTCTTTTTCTAAAAGTTAAACTCACAACACAATTGCTGAAATTTGTCTTTCCAATTTTGTCTTCTCCATCAATCTTTTCAATTCTCTCACATCAACATCTGATACATTTTAGACTCTCCCCTTATTTTCTGGATATGAAAACTGGCTTAATCATGAATTTCAAATTTCAGTCCCTTCCACTCCTCTCTGGTGAGTCATGTGAAGTCTGGCCTAAACCTTCACAGAGCCGCAATTCTGGGTGTGGGTGCTGAGGAACGTTGTTGAGGAAACCCTGGACAAAGTTGAGTTCCCAGAAAAAGTCCACAGAGGGAATCATCAAGGCACAACTTAAGCTTTTTTCTGAGTCACCAGAGATACTCCCTGGTTCAGGTAAGACAATTGGGAGCAGAGGCAAAGACTCTATTCAGTTCTCATCTAGCCAGGTCTACCCAGGTGGTTTGGCTTAAAAAAAACGTACTCGCTGATAACTTCCAGTGTGTCCATTTATACTGTGATTTACCCAGAGGGCTAGCCCCTCTCTTCCCCTCACAAGATCTGACTTTTCCCAAAATGCTTTTGTGTGGGAGGGAGGACATCTGACCCATTTTTCAGTTGGTCTAGACACTCAGGTATCTTTATCAGTTGCTGGTCTGTGGCAGAATTCAATGATCATTTGTCATTGTTCAGTGCTGGTGTGGTACAGCCTACCAACTGTCCCCAGGACAGAAATAAACTTTAATTTCAGCAGCTTAGCCTACACCCTAATTAAAATCCTGGGTTAGCCATCAGAAGACCTGTATCCTAGTGCCTTCTTCTGCTTCTAACTAACTGTAAGGCTTTTGGTAAATCTTTAGTTTCTGCATCTTAAAATTAAGAGGAATCCTAACTTTTTGTGTGCCATAAACTCCTTTGGTAAACTGGCAAAAGAAGCCTAGAGGCCCCTTCTAAGATTAATGCTTTTAAATGTGTAAAATAAAATAAAATAAAATACATGAGCCTACCAAAGAAACCAGTTATACTGAAATACAGTTCTAATCACAGACCCCTTGCAAGTCTGTGAGTCCCAGTTAAGGACATCTGTATGACCTCTAAAGTTTTACCCTAATCAAAATGCCTATGAGTTTATGATTCTATTTAGTGTACAAGACACAAAAATTTAGCAAGTCTACCTGTATTGTTTATATATTTATTTTCTGTATATATTATGATGTTTTGACATATTAAAAACCTCTTTGGCTGGGGAGAGATTACCCGCCCCCATGCCTTGGAGCTGGCCAATTCTGACCAGTTCAGAGCCACACCTCCTCAATCTGCACCCCAGGAGGAAATACTCCTCTGGCCTAATCATCTCAGCACCAGGCACCAGACAACCAGGCATGATCCTTTTAGCTTGGAGTCCACTGAAATTGTTCACATTAGCCACTCCTGTACAGTTTATCCTGCCCTGCCTTGCCTTTTCCACAGGAGCCCCAGTAAAGACCGGTCTAAGCTCTCCCCTGCCCCTGTCCCTTCTGCCTCCTGACCAGCCAGTGCTGGGGCTTCTGCAGGGTGGTTCTCTAGGACCTGTGAGTAGAACACACTTTGTTTTCCGAGCCTCTCCTCTGTCCCCTCGTGTGGCCGCACCTGACTGACCATCACATGTAAGAACACAGAGCATTGCCCTTGTAGCCTGGAAGCGTTCGTGGTCTTCCAAATGTGCTAGGATCTCACAGAGAAATAACATTCCCCCTTGTGCACATCTGAACCATTCGAGACACTGCTTTTTGAAAAAGGAAGGACTCCTAAAGTCAAAAACTATAGTCTGTCTTGAGGGTTAAGTTGTAGCATCTTGTTTTCTAGTTCTTTAAAACTAAAACTGTAAAGAAAAGGCATGGAATTAAAGAAAACATTTGTTCTTCAAAATAGGTATTAGAGAGTGAGTTCCCATCACTCTTATTGTAGCTTCTTTAAACTGAAATGGCTTTTCATATCATTAGGATTCAACCTCTCTACTCAAACACCTCCAGAGAACAGTGCTGGTGGCTCAGTGAAGATGAGGAAAGCACTGACATTAGTGACAGTAACATAGTCTGGAACTGGTCACCTCTGGGTCGGTGCCTTCGGGGTTAACCTTTTATATCAGGCCTAATTTTACTGGACAGTGACATCCCGGTGCCACATTATCTGGAAGAATTTTCAAATGGCTTTTTCATCGTTACAAAAAACATGCCTGGGTAGGCTGATATGGCCTCGGTGTTTAAACTGTTCTTGAGTGTTCTGCTGTCTCTAGGTCTTACCTCGAACAAAGACGTAAGCGCTATACTGTTCATAATATTCTCCCATTCGTACACGGATTGTGTAGAGACCTTCATCTTCTTTGTTGAGATGAGAAAACGTGAGTGTTGCCCGATCTCCGCTCCAGTGTGTTTGCACCCATTTTGATGGAGAAACAGGTACCCCTAGAGGAAAAAAACCAGTAAGCAAATTAACTCACTTCTTTCTCCATTACTCTCTTCTTCCTCCCTTCTCTCCCCGCCTTTCTCCCCCACCTATCTCTTTGTATTCCTCTTCTTCTATACTGAAAGCTATCCAACTATTAGCGGAAGTCTCTATGGCTTTGCGCCATTCTGCTATGTGTATCTTGGTTAAAATGCTAGACCAGAAGTGAGGGCCCTGGGGCCAGACACATAATCTGCAGAACCGGGTGCAAAATGAAACTGCAAGGCAGAGAAAAAAAAATACAGTTAAAGGCACTAAAATATAAGGTTTTTTCCTCTAAAAATAGTTTATCACTTATAAAACATAGTAGGGTAATACAAATTGTAAAAAATAATATTTTATGCCATAATTTGACATACAAAAATAATACTTTATTAATGTGATATGTTGATTGATAATACAATAACTTTGTCTTGCTTTTATCCAAATTCAGTTATTAGGTCATTAAATTTATACTTTTAGCAACATCATTTTAAACTGATATAACTGAAAGCAACATCATTCTTTGCAAATGCAAGATTGCAAATAAGTTTTGATTTTTTTTTAATTTTGAGAAGGATCTGCTGATGCATCTATGAATGCAGCTGTTAAGAGTGTTAGATAGTTATAGCATTACACAACGTTATACCATATAGTATATAGTAATATACAGTATTATATATTGTCTGGCTATGCATTCTGTCACTGTATCTTCAATTATGAGGAAAAATTAATTTAAAAATTATCCTCCTTGTTAAAAACTGCTTCCGAATTTTCATATGAAACCGGTGTTCTTTTTCATTGGATGTGACAATCTTTAAACTTAGTTTTTATTTCCAAGCCTGTATTTGCTTTGCAATGTTGTGGCAGTTTTCCTAACCAGAGAGTCTAAACTCTGAAGAATTCTAACAACGGCCTTGTGTGTCTTCTGCAATGTCTACATACACGCTTTTCTTCTGTAATCTCTTACTGACAGTTTACTGCGTGACTGTTGGCAGTTCCTGTCACGGTGCTCAGGCCAGGAAGTGCATTTGTGCAGATCCCACCAATGTGAGTTCTGGGGACAGACAGGCAATCCGGCCTCCCACTGTGGGTTCCCAAGCTTCTGTCCTCCATAAATGCTGCTGCTGCCGCCGCCGCCGCCACCACTGCCATTATTGGCTTCAATCTGGGCCCAAGTCCTGGTCTCAGCCTTGGCCTCAGGATGGCCCAGATGCCCGGTGCCCGCATGCACACTGAAGTTCAGGTCAACTGCTTGGTGAGCACGCCGACCACCACCCACCGTGCTGGGGGACCAATGAACATGCCCCACAGTCCCCCTGGACTTCACTTTATTTTACCAAATAAAGTTAACTTACAAAATAAATGTATATCCTACTTACAGAACGAAAATACACTTTTTGTAATCCTTTCCATATATTACTTGGTGATAGGAAATCTCCACAAATACATTATGAAAGTTCTGCTACTTTGATATGTAACTTTTTAAAAAACTTTTCTTAACATCCAGTAGGGTATGTCCTCTAATGTCCAGTTCTGCCAGGTCTGATAAACAGAACTTCCATGCTCTGGGGCCAAGCCCAGTCAGTGACCCTCTGCAAATAAGAATCTAAATGAGAATTCATCACAAAGGCTCACCATTTCTGTACCACTGGATCTCTGGCTGGAAACGTTTAATTTCAGGAGTGATAACTACACGGCAGCCTAGACTCATCGTCTCGCCCTCTCTCCCAAAAGACACATCAAACTTGTCATCAAAGTGGATCTCAAACTTGGACGCATAACCATACGGGGTCACACCAACTGGGCACAACAAAAAACAAACATCAGTAATTCAATTTTTTCTCATCAAAGAGATGCAAGCATTTTAATAAGCACAGGCAGAAAGCAATCACAACAAAGACCTAGCAAATGATTTATCTGGGCAAAATTTAAGTCTTATAAAAGAAGTATGTAGCATATTTGTACATATCATTATGCTGAAATTGAAATTCTGTGTATGGGAATTCTTGCTTCATTGGTCAGATAAGCAAAATGCTTATTTTTACTATTATAATAAACAGAATTTAAAAGGTCAGGTTTAATGCCTTACAGAAAATGTAAATTAATACCCCATTTAGCTTAGACTTAAATACAGCTGCACTATACATGCTTTAAAATTTTAGATTTGGAGTTCATTTAAACGCTACTGCCTGTACTCTTGGAACAAAGAGCCATATAGATTACCCATAAAGACAGAGTTTTTCAGTAAGTTGCTCCAGTTTCTTTAATGATCTGGGTTTAAAATATATATAAGAAATGTCAATGGGAGAAAATGGAAACATTTAAAATATTGTTCTTAGAAATACCTTACCTACAGACTGAGTAAACACCTGCATTGTAAACTCTCCTAGGTTTTACCTTCTCCTTTCTCAATGGAAAGGGCTTGGGAAAATAATGACTGTTTATTGATGGCTTGTCACATGCCAGGAACTTCCCATTTGACACGTCATCTAATCCTTGCAAAAACTCCATGGCACAGATATTAGTTTTTTTCTCTCTTCCAGATGGGGATACAGAAATTCACAAATATAATACATGGTTAACGCCAAGGTTTCAAAGGTATTATGTGTGAAACTGAAATTCAGACACATAACTGCCTAACTCTAAAACTTGGGCCCGTCCTCTCATATTTCAACACTCTTCCTGAGCCCTCTTAGAATTAATTTGAAAATGCAAGCTAATATTTATAGAGTTCAATTTGTGCCAAGTAGTGTTCCAAGTGTTTAATATCCATCAGCTTCAATTAAGCCTCCCAATAGCCCCATCAGGTAAGTACCATTATCATATCTATGTTATCGAGGAGGAAACAGCAGCTCAGGGAGGCTAGATAACTGCCCATATTCACCCACAGAGCCCGGCTTACGCTGGCAGGCTGTTTGCAGAACCTGCGCCGTCTCAGCCCATATGTGGAACTGCCTGGAATTTGTGTGATCCCAGGCAACCATGAACCACCAGGGAAATGACTTCCCTTCGAAGCATGTGACCCTTCTGCCCTACTTTTAAATGAGGATGACCTACTGAGATCAAAAAGCAAAACTTGAACAGATCTTGCTTACTGGGAAGCTGGGCTGGTTCCAAAGCTGCCTTAGGGAGTAGCGATAAGGGTTACCAGGAGAGCCTGGTTCAGGTCAGGGGCTGGCAAATCTGTGAGCCAAATCCAGATTTCCTCCTGCTTTGTACCATTAAGAATGGTTTTAAGTTTTTTAATGGTTGGAAAAAAACCAAAAGAAGTATAATATTTTGTGACATGGAAAGAGCCACAGGAAATCTGAATTTCAATAACCTTCACAAATAAGGTTTTATTTGAACACAGCCATGCTACGCATCTACCTACTGCCTGTGGCTACTTTTGTGTTAACAAGGGCAGAGTTGAATATCTGTGATATGACCATACGGCCCACAAAGCCTAAAGTATTTACAACCTAGTCCTTTACAGAAAGTATTTGCCAACGCCTGGTTTAGAATAGACCTGGTTTGGAATTAGAAAGACCAGGTTACCAGTCCCTGTTCTACCATTAAGTGAGGTCTGGACCCATGATTTAACCTCTCTAAATTGTTTCCTCACTTGCACAGCACAGACAAAAAGGTACCCACTTCATAAGCTTTGGAAGAATATTAAATGAATCAATGCATATAAAAAACGTCTTAGGACAGAGTCTGGCACAACTGATCAATACGTAGTAACTATGAGTGTAGGACCAAGGGCAGGGAGTTTGTCGATGATATTTACCAGCGTATTCCAAGCACCTAAACTGTTACATGGCACACAGCAGATGCTCAATGTATACTAGCTGAATGAATGAATAAATAAGAGCCCTCTGTTCTCTATGCTGGGAACAACTGCACTCAATTCAGGAGTCTGTCAGAGGAGGCTCTGAAAGATTAAGAAGTTAGAGAAGTAAGGCTGAGCTGTGTTTTCAGACCCTGGCTTGATGGAGAAGGGGGCGATGGGAAAAGCACGGATGATGATGTGGGAGTGGGAATGAGGAGACATGCAGAGGACTGAGGCATGACCAATAGTCTGGTCCCGGGGACACTGGAGAGAAGTCACAGTTTCAAATTTTCCAGCTATTCTATCTCAGTATAAATCAAATGACAGGAGAAGGACATGATTTGGAATGTATTCCTCCCTCACACCTCTCTCGCACCCCCTCCTGCCCATGGGATTGATACCAATGATTATAACTTGGAATATTAAAATTAGGAGCCATTCCATGAAGCCAATGGAGTATGTCATCTACGGACATCAAATTAATCAGTTAGGTGAATAGCTGACCCATGAGAAAAGTATTTGCATCAACCATTTAAGAAACTATCACTTATTTTTTCATGCTTGGAGAATAAGAAGTTCAGGCTTGACTATCTTTTTCAGGCTGAACAGTTGTATGCGTCTAATTATTTGAACAGCCATAAGGATTTTACCTGCATTGCTTCCTATGAAAAGAAATTCTGATATAGATGAAATGATTGAAGTGCACAGACTTATAAATTACTACTGATCAGACTATTTTTAATAATTTGTCATTAAACCACATTCAGATCTCATTTGAAATTGCATTTAATAAATTATTTATTCCTTCATTCATCATCAAATATGACTCTGCATCAGGTGTGGGGGTTTAAAGGGAAAAGGTCCAGCCTTGCTGGGTAGAGTGGCTCATGGGTCAGTGGGAGAGAGCATTAACAATGTCCAGTGAGAGAGCTGCCTCTATGGAGGTGCCCCAGGCTCCCTGGGACAACTATCCCTGAGTGGGTGGGGGGCAGGGGTCAGACACAGATTCCTCAAGGAGGTGATGCTGACCTGGATATTTAAGGATGACTAAGACTGCTCTGATACAGCCCAGTGTGTGTATGTGTGCGTGTGTGCACGCGCACGGTTAAATCACTCTGCTTGGGTTTGCATAACGATCTTTCTCAGTTTAACACAGAAAGACATAAAAGCACTTGCCGTTTTAGCCCATCACATCTGGGTTTTTATAAAACCATAACAAAGCAATTATATGCAGAAAGAGAATATAGTAACCAAAGAATCTACAAAAATAAAACTAACCGAGGTAACTATTACTACACACTAGCATTTATTATAACATATACTATGCATTGATTTTAGCATTGTGGAATAGCTTATTATGCAGTATTTCAAAGAGACAACATTTAGCAAATATATTTTGAAACTTACAGCTGAGGGGCAGGGTGGAAACCCCCGCATGGGAGTGAGTCTCATCAAGCTCTCCCTTATACCCTAAAAAAGAGAGTACAAATGCATGTCAACTGCTTCTTGACCATTTTTTTTAGTATTGAGAACAAAATTTTTTTATGAGGGAAGAGAACTATGTTTACTGACATCATGCCTTTTCCACAACAGTAATTTAATTAGTATTCTCCAAGTTACAATTGCTCAAGTGCTGAAAGCTATATATCTCATTAAATCTTTTTTAAAATGTTTCATGTTTTATTTAACACAATATATGCACAATATTGACATCTCAACATAAAATAAACATTAAAATATTATCAGTGAGATATTTTACATTCTTTGTGTTTGTACAAAGTCTTTGAAATATGATGTGCATTTTGCAGTTAAAGCACATCTCATTTTGGTACTACCCATATTGCAAGTGGTCCACAATCACACGTGGCTGATGGCTGCCATACTGGCATCACAGCTCTAGAGCCGGGCTGAATTGGTCTAGCCTTGGAGAGGACCACATTTTGCTTTCCTCCCCACTTGTCTGTTTGCTATTTTGGTTGGTTGGTAATTGGTTTGGTTTTTGCCAGGAAAATCCAAATCCCCTGAGCTTGCTCAGTTCTTTGTAGGTTTGGTCCTGCATCTTCAGAATGTCCTATAGACTTGACCAGTTCTCAAAGACATTTGCATTATGGGACATTTATTTGCTTTTTGTTTTCCTTTTTCAGTTTTATTAGGTAGGATTGTTACAGTTTGACTACACACATACATTATATTGCACGTAAATACATATACACAATATATGCAGTGAGAGTAAGTTTTTTAAAAATACACTATGAATAAAACAAGTCCAGCAAACCTACTCTTTACCACAACCGAGGCATACGCCGAAAGCTCTCCTTTAGCATTCATGGCGGAGGCCCGGTACTGAGCGGTGTCTTCAAAATCACATCTGAAAGAACAGAAGGAAATGAGTGCCCGCTGCAGTGACTCTTGTGGTACAGACGGCCCTCAGCATCGGGGAGGGGAGCGGTGTAGAGGCTGGTTCTAGGACCCTGGTGGGTATTAAAATCTGCTCAAGTCCCTTACTAAGTAAGATGGCAAATTTCAGTCAGCCCTCGGTATCTGCAGGTCCCACATCCCTGGATACGGAAGGCTGACTATAATCACTAGCTGTTCCCTCAAGGATCTCTTTGCTAACACGACACATGCCAAATCATTGGCTAACACATGGCTCTTGGGGACTCTTCATAAAGCTCCTCTCTTTGATCTAGGTCCTGGGATTTTATAGAGGCTAATAGATCTACTGCAATTTCAGGCTAGCAGCACAGAACAGGAGAACAGCTATGGTCCACTGTGACCCTAGCTTGGGTTCATTTAAAATGTCTAAAAAAATAGTCAACAAAGTGTCAAGCACATAAATTACAGTGTGAACAGTGTGATGAAAAATTAGTCTAAAGCTGTATCAGGAGCAGGAAATGCCGGGCCATGTACCTTGGCAGCAGGTAGGACCTGGAGCGTGTTTGGGCCACAGCCTCCCTGCTCACCCCCTCAGGGTGTTTCAGTCTGGAGGCTACAGGGTGATGGAGAGAGAAAGCAACAGCCTGTCCTCATGGACTCCCACAGCCTCCCTGAGCCACGGAACAGACCCAGCTCAGTCTAACGTGTGGTTCTGCATTCTCGCCTCAAAGTACAAGTAAGTGATTTATCCCCTAGTTCTACAAAGATTCAGGCCACACCTGGAGTTTCAGCCCACAGCGCAACACAATATGTACCATTTGGAAGTTCCTCTAAGTCATAATGCAGAAATTGGGGTGTCTTTAATAATGGAGTTAGAGAGCGAGCGATCTCACAGAGAGACGGACAGGCTGAGATGTCAAAGCGGGCTGTTTTGTGTCTTATCACTGCCAGTGTCCGTGTTTTCATTGCTCCTCTGGGTTTAACTTCATTTGTAAAAATCTTAATTCTTGTTGAAATTTTACAGACATCAACAGAACCTCAGGAAGGTCAGTACTGTTTCCTTTCCCGTGGCTATTTAATCATAGGGCAACCACACAGCTTGCTGCTGCCTCAGGAGAATCACCCACTGGCAGAAGGGATGTGACTTCGGGCCGGGACCAGTGCCTGGAGGAACGTCAGAGGGTCCCCAGGTTCTGCCTGAAGCCCAGCATCACCTGTGTCAACTGTTCTGATCTGAGAAGGCTGTAAATCTCTTGAGATTAGAAAGATGTAAATTTTACTTTGACATCTCAGCATCTTGTGGTTTTATTTGAACTGAAAATGCTGGGAGCTTGTTTAACTTTTTCACCCACGTTAACTAGGCTTGGATTTCAAAACCATATTAGGAGACAAGAAAAACCATTGAGGACTTTGAAATTTTGATGTGGATTCTGCTTTCAAATTTTGACTTTGATTTTGCTTTAAAAACATCCCAGTGTCTGGCCCCGTATCCATCTACAGGTTGACAGGGTGGGTGCATAGTTTCCCGCAGTTCCTGGTGAGCTGAAGAAAAGAACAATTTCTCTAAGCCCAGCTAACTTTCAATGCACCAACCCCAAACTTCATAGCCTTTACTGATTAAGGCATATCATTAATTGTATAACAGTGATGCTGATTTAGAACTCTGAAAGGATAACTGAATATAAATGCCTCTTTATGTAACTTATTTTCTTATTTATGTCTAAGAAAAACTCTTGCATATATAAAAGGATAAATAAAAAGATACAAATGAATGTTTTCTCATCTTCTCTGACTAAATTCAAATAAGATCACTTTGGGAGGTAACATGGGCTTGGTAAGGATGTCACACGTATCCCTCTTAGGTGTGCACCAAAAGAAGCAGTGGATGGGACCACCCCCGGTCGCAATGGTGCTGCACTGGGAAGAAGGGGGAACAGTTGTCAACTGGAGTGCGAGGTGCCTCCCCAAGCAACTCAGGTGACACACACGAACTCTGATGTCTCTTACGCGTTTATCTCCAGAGTGTGCATTCCGTATCGGCTTCCGATAATATACTTCTCAGGGTTTGCATGGACGTTTATTGGCACCTGGTTTTTATACCTATGAGACAATGGAAACGAGGTGAAGTAAGCTGAGGTGTAGATAGCTTCATGACTAAAAGCAAAGCACACACAATTCTTGCTGTTGAAGGAACACCTGTAAACACGGCACTGAGGTCAGTAGCAGCATCTGCTCAATAAATGCAAATAAAACGCATTATAAATATCACAAAACGTCTTGGTGAATGTGCTTTCCTCTCCTCCATTACAAAAATTAGATTCAAGAACTTGGCAATTCACCACAACGTGGCTGACTCTTGCATACATAATGCTGACTGAAGAAGAGCCAGACACAGGAGTATGATGGTTGCTTGTATATAAAGTGCAGACCAGAAGAGATCAGTTAATGCTGCTAGAAGTCAGGAGAGTGATTCCCCCAGGAGGGTGGGAGGGGTGAATTAGGCATCTTGGGTACTGATAATGTTTGGTTTCTTGATTTGGGTGCTGGTTACATGAATGTGTGCAGTCTACAAAAGTTCATCAAAGTTCTACATTAATATACAATATATACTTTTTGTATGTATATTATACTCAATAAAAGATCTTAAAAAAAAGAAAAGAAAAACTTGCCCATTGTTGACACAACAGAGAGGAAGGCTGTGAGTGGGTTTTGTTGGCTGTCTGTTGGAGGAAAGCAAAACATTCTTCCCACTAACATTCCTGCCTGTTGTTAAAAACCATGTCATTGCACTGAAAGCTCATTATGTTTGTTCCAGTCTGTGGTAAGCAAGCACGGCTCTCAGCTTGGAGGAACTCAAAATCAATCAAGAAAGAAAATCTGACAAATAGAAGCTGAAAGATTCCCTTTTTCTGAAGCCTCTCAGCCCTCAAAGGCGGGGGCTCCATGGAGGGGAGACACTGTCTTCTGCGTCTGCAAGTGGCCCCCGATTCCTCACCACCTCCTCATGTTCTTGGTAGCCAGTGGGTATGGTGCTGGACAAGGTTTTCTGCCTAAGTTATCTTCTGCTGAAAAGAGGAGCTAGATTTCACTTGCTTCCCTTTTAGATAACCCGTTTCACATGCACAGACATCGAAAATAACATTAGTAACCATAATGCACACAGAGTGTGTACTGTGTGCCTGGTGAGGTCTAAGTGCCTTTTGTACAGATTAGTAAATTCAACCCTCACAACAACCCATGAAGCAGCATTATTCTTAACATCATTTTCCAGATGAAGAAACCCAGGCAGAGGCTAAGTAACTTCCCAGCTCTCACAGCTAGAACAGCAGAGCTGGGATTTGAACCCAAGCAGTCTCGCTCCTGACAACATGTGATGCTTCTATTTTCCAAATGTCCTCTATTTGACTGCGTTTTAGTTCTCTGGGCTTCTGGAGATGGTTGTAAGGAGGTTTGGGAGCAGAGAAAGTGGCGGAAAGGGAAAGAAAGAAAAGACAATCTCTAGTCAGTCCCTTCCCCCCATCCCGCCCACACACACACTATGTCTCTAATTTTCTATTCTTTAAAAAATATATCATCTCCTTCTCCACCTAGCAAAATCCCAGCACACCCTTCAAGCTTCAGACCAAATGCCACTTCTTCAATAAACTCCTCCCTGAAATCCCACACAGTATTGTTCCTGCCTCTCTGCATCGGTGCTACTGGTTTCAAATGGAAAGATAAAACATTTACCAAATTATGATTGGATATGTGTCACTTCTACTAAGCTGTCAGTGCCTTGAAGATGGGGGTTGTGTCTGATCCACATTTACTTCTATTCCCACTCTCAAGGGAGTAGGAGTCAATATTGGGCACACAGTATTTGTTAAATTGGATTGAAGAGAGTTATTCTGTAACACAACAGATTAATTGTAGCTTCCTAATTTTTGGCCAAAAGAACAGAGTTCTGATAAATCTATAGTTCATGATGGGGATAATTTAAAATAAGTGCATACAAAGAAAGCACATGGGGGCTTTTCGTGCCCCTGTCCCCTGGAATGGGAGACGGGAGGGTGGGACTGGCGTAGAAAGGGCAGCTGCGCGGCAGGTGTAGCGGCACAACTCCTGCCCCGCCCATGGAAGGCATCGCTGCTTTCGTGACAGCCCAGCAGTGGCCTCACACAGCTGTCCCCACACAGGGCTCCAGGCGGGCAGGACTATTTGAGCAGAGCTTGCCTGTGAAAAGAAATCTGCTGGCCGCTTCTAATTTAGAACTTTCCTTGTATTGAGGAGTAACAGGATGGAACATGTTAATCAGCATGATCTTCGGACTGATTTGGGCTGGGTCACTTCGCACTGGACTCAGAAGCTCCCTCTTGCTCACTTTGCCCCTGCGCTGGGGTGTTTTCAGTATTTCCTTCCAGCAGAAGAAGGGAAATAAGACACCAGAAACTGTGTGGCATGCTACTTGACCAAACAGCCAAGTGACACTCCATTTGGCTTCTGACCAAAAACACTGTTCATATTTCTATAAAGTCTGCATTAAAACAACATTTGCAGCTTCCAGACTTGTTTCGCCTTCCTTGCCCTCCAGTCCCATCCAACTTAGCACCTCAACGCCTTTCCCCCCAGTTAAATACCGGTGACTTTTCCAACATGACTACCTGGCACATGAAGTCAATTTCACACACACACACACACACACACACACACACACACACACACACACACACACATGCCACTTCGAGGAGCTTCTATTCTCTCCACTGGAACTCCAGGTGTTAGTGTAAGAAACGTCTGTTTTAACGCAGCAGACAAGAATGAAGTGAGGAAGTGCTTCAGTTCTACTCTCCAGGACGTCACCTAGGGAGGCACTCAGGTTCAGAGTGCTTTGAGGCTGGATGTCTTCCGTATTAAGTCTGGGAAGAGACGAAGGATTTGGGGGCCTGCTCTGTGTATGCTTCACAGTTCGTTATTTCTGGAAAGTGAAATTCCAAACTGGCCAATTTGGGAGAGTCATCTACAGCCTGGGATTATTTGTCAAAAGGTTTCTGAAATTCTTGTGACTATTCAGATGTACACCATTTTCCTTATCATTTTCATGTAGAGTCTTTGAACAATTAGTTAATAAGCTTCTGTTATACTAGAAGCATTTCTAGAATAATATTCTTCATTTATATGTGTGAAACACACATTTAATCCCCCCAAGCAAATGTCTGTTCGGATGTTGAAAGCATGATCTTTATCGTGTTGAATTCTCCCACAAGTGTGGCTGCTACCTGGAATCCAACCCCGTTGTTTTGAATAAACAGCTATTACTCACTTTAAAAACCAATTAGCTAAGAAAAATCTATTCCATTAGGATAGATTTTGGACTTAAATAAATAAGAAAAATCTAAAATAAAACTCCTGATAACTGAGAAGTAATGATGAAAGATTTTTAACTATTTTAAATGTAGGTTGTTTTCCTAAGTTAATACAGTAGTAACTGTTAAATTTAAGTACATTGTGAATAACTCTAATCTGGTAAATTCAATACATGATTCTATTATGGAATTAATGAATTCTCATAATTTGAATAAGGCTTTTCCATGTCTCCAGACTCATCCTAAAATACATTTCTTATACTATTTTATTCCCAGGTTTTGAACTATTATCATGCTTAATGACCAGTTTCTTTACGTGTTTATTTGACAATGAATTTAGGGACAGTGGGAAGAACTCCACACATGTATTTTAAATGTCTTGCTTGAGGATCTAGCCCAGTATCCACACACAAATTCGAAAACACGGGAATTAAGTGAATGAATGAATGAATGCTACTCATTGATACTAACACATTGCTCCAGTGAGTTTGCCCGAATCTCCCTGTAGACTACAGTTCAGATTTCCATTTATAAAAGCGATCTAAACTTTGGGCTCGAAATGCAATTAAATTTGGCTCTTGAAGAAGAAGAAGAAGAAGTAGAAGGAGGAGGAGGAGAAGTTTAAAGTTAATTCAATTCTCTCCTTTTTTTAAAGAAAACTTTTCTCCCCTATTTCATATAGTTTTACAATTTGACAAGGCAATACAGGTACAGGGCCCCAAAACCAAAAAATATAAGGGTGTTTTTTCACCACATATGTATTTCTCCTTCTATGTTGACAAAGCTCTCCTTCAGGATGGCCAGCTTCACTGCGGGAATGCAGCAGCAGCCTCTGTAGCTAAGTTTTCTACAGGACCCAGAGCCCACATGGGCTTCCTCCTGCTCTGAAAGAGAGCTGGGAACAGGACAGTGCCCCTCAGCGTCTCGGCACCTGGCCGTGATGAGTGATGGGTGCTCCTGTCATGAGTGCTCTCTGGTACCCTCTAGATTCCATCTAGACGGGTCTGGTCAGTACTGGGATTAGCCAAAGAGCAGCTGCTGCATGTGGATATCATTTGTTAGACCTCAGGGACTTCCGTGACCTGAGGGTGCCCAGTGGAAACTTGGAACCGGACCCTCTTTGGAAAGGACTCTAAAGGAGCCAGGCCCCAGGCACACATGCCTTTGAAGGACGTGGCTAAGGATCTAACTGCTACAAGGGAGGCAACGTGACTGCCTGCGGCACCATCACAGACTTGTTTCTGTCATTTACTCTCGTCTGTTCAGGAAGGTCATTCCCAATTATTTCTTTCGTACTTGTACTCAGTGTCAGCCCCAGGAAGCTGCAGCTGGGCACCAAAGAGGCACAGATGCCAGCAAAGGAATCACCAACCGTGGATCTTGCTTGGGTTGTGGGTTCCCTGCTCACTGGGGGGAAGGTGGCTCACTAAATATTGCACACTCTGTACCAGTGTTGCAAAGTAAATTAGAGCTTCGTTTAATGATTATTTTTAAAGAGACAATATAGCCAGGAAGGTATACTAGTCCCACATAGAAATTTACTCCCAGAGGTAGATTTACCTTGAAACTAGTGAAGCGGAAGTTTTCAGGGCCTCTCCCCAGCATGGGTCCCCATGAGGCTCTGGGCCTAACTCATATGACTAACTTTATATTCTTCCTTGCACAGAGTGCTCCTCAAACTGTATAACCTTCATGCTCCACAAAACCTGGATCTGACCTTATTTATTGCCACAGCCAATTTTCATTTATCTGCTAGCTGATTGTCCAAATTTCAGCTTTATCCAGAGGCAAATCTTGCTCACTGAAGTAAGGTGAGCTATTTCCTTAGCAGTCCACGGGTTCTTTTGTTTTAATATGTACTTCTTGCTTGACTTGCTAAGTAACAGGACTTTCTGTGAAATGTTCTGACCCGTTCCTACTGGGAGAATTTCTGATAAAGAACGGAATTGCCTTCTCTAAGCACCAAAGCGGGTGCAGGAACTAGAAAAGCCTTGTTTCGGTAAACAATCGTCCCTGAGACAAATTTTGTCTCTGTACCTTTGTTTTTGATTAAAATGAGCCCCTCGGCCATAAAATTCACATATTAAGGAAATAAATATTTCAAACTCAAATGTGAAAGATTTGAGGGGTCAATCATACTTCTTCTCAGCCCCATTAGGGAGGACAACTGAAAATTGTATTTCTATGTTTTAATTTGACTGGAATTGAGCATTGACAGATTTGTCATCTGATATTTTTTCTGTGGAGTTGTTATCTTTTTTGTTTGTTTCTAAATCACTCCTTTTTTAGCCCAAGGAGTTTAATATCTGACAGAATTTGAGCTCAGCCTTTGTGACCTGTATCACTTTGGCATAGTAACAGCATCAGTGGTGCACAGCGTGTCTGTATTCTAGTTGCTGAATATTTAACAGAATAAATAAATGCTTAAGAAATTAATATCTATCTCTGAGATTACTTTGTATTCTTTGGAAAATCATCTTTACCTCTGATTTTTAAAAATCAGGAAAACAGAGATTGGATGCTTTGTAATAAATATATCTACTTAATAGCTCCAATTATTCACTTATTGGTAATACATTTAAATTCATGAAAGGTGAGGAATTTTTTAACTCAGCAAGTAATATTTCTTGGAGATAAAAATTTGTTATTCTTTATGAATTTCTATAGGAAAGCTTGGGTTTTTTCTGAGGTGGGAAGTAATCAGGTTTTTAGGAAATGCCCCTTTACTAGGCCAATTTGTGTAACTACAGTCAGAGAGAAAGGTGGGGCAAAGATAGGTTGATTTCTAACTTACTATAGTACACTTTTATACTTTAAAGCTTGTAAATTGATTTTTTAAACTACATTTTCATTGATATATGTTCCTACATTTCTCATCTTTGTTCACTATATATTATTTGCCTTGATAATAGAGAGCTGGCTTTGGTTTTCATTCTTTGGTTTTCAAACTCAAGAACCCTTAGAAGAGTTTACATACAAAAAAAATCATAAGTAAATCCAATATTATCGTAGGCAGATTGATATCATAGGTAAATTTGTTTTAAAAAACTCACCACCTGCTCCTTAAGAATAACCTTAGGTAACGCTTCATCTTCTCAGCTATCCACACTGTGCTAGCAAGGTACCCGAACAACAGGAGAAACGAGGAAGGAAGGAGGGGACAGGTGCTCTGCGGGTGACAATGTTGTTGCGTGTAGTATTATACTGTGACATAGGGTGCATTTACCACCACTCCTGAGGATAAGACAACAGCGTGCAAGATACCCCGTCAGAGGGTAGGATGGAAAACGTCTTTTTAAACTGGCCCTGCAATGCTCTTCAGACTTCTGCTCCCTGTGACAGACATTTATGACACATGACAGGAGAGTCTGGAGTTTACGGATCACAAAGTCACCAACGATTGCAAAAGGGTACATGAAGGAAGGAAAAAGGGCGTGCTTATTCTTTATGGAACAAAAATTTCTTCAGGCTCCATGCTGGTAACAGCGCCCATACAATCCTATCTTTTGTTTGGCTTTAGAAAACATATCAAGACCTCAGCTCACAGGAGGAGTAGAGGTGGAGCCCTCTGGGTTTCAATTACTTTTAAAAGGGCAGTATTGCTTCTCATCACAAAATGATACCAAATAAATATGCTGACTAAATTTTAACGCTTTATATAAGATGAAGACCCACTTGCATAAAAGGATTATAAAGTATCAGAATAAAGCACAATGGAGGCAGGACTGTTCTTTCCTCCCACACGTGAAATGTTCATCCCAGTATTATTCCTTCACTAATTAAAAAGTCTATACAGACTTGCAGATGCTGTCACTGACTCTTGCATCCTCACAATGCTGCATGTTTTCACGAGAGGTAAAATTAATGTGGAGTAGTCGATTCTATGAGAAGTTTTCATAAAGATAGCATACCACGTGAGGCGAGGTTCCGGCCAGCCGGCTACAGAGCAGTGTAATATGACGTTTTCTTTCTCCCAAACAGTGTGGGAACGAGGTTTAATGATAAATTCAGGAGCATGGAGAAGACTATCTTCATTCAACTTTTTATGATATGCCTCAGTTTCTTCTAACTGAAAAAAAAAATAACATTATGAAATCAAAGTAACATGTGCTATGAAAAATGAAACGTAGATATCAAAATGATCATTTTTCCATTTGGAGCCTGATTTTTGTATTCAGATCAAACACATTCCCCTCACTCCTTTAAAAAACAGACACATCACTTAATTTTTAACATTCTAAGCCTGACCAACATATTTTTCTTCCCTAAAGTGGATTTCTTAAGATTGCCCAAGGACTTTAATTTCTGTAGAACCTAAAATTTCATGGAATTTGAAACTATTAAATTTGTCTTTCTTTGACCTATACATTTTGATGTCTTTTTCCTTGTTTTCTTTAGCTTTGTGTCTCCACAAGATCACATATTTATTTAATTTGAAAGCAATTAATCTATGTCTACACACACACACACACACACACACACACACACACACAATGCTTCTGCATTTCTACTTTAGTAAGTTATATTAAATTATCTTTTCTTACTGTTTTCTTCAGTGACAGGTGTTCTGCCTTTTCTCGAATTGCAACTTTCCTCGACTTCTTCTCAACAGCTTCCTCCCGGTGAAGGGTGGACGTGGACTGTTTGGATACTGTGGACTGTTTGGCTGCCGTGGACTGTTTGGCTGCCGTGATTCCTTCCTCACTAGCAAGAAGATTCCTCTGGGCTATATAAGCAGCAGCTTCTTTAATTCTTTCTTCTTCTGTGTCTGTAATTCCACTGACGTGCACTTGGCTAAAATATAATAATAGCAAAATATATTATAGATATTGTGGATGGCAGTGATAAAACTGCCCAATCTTACTAAGTTCAAAGTATTAGATCTCAGACGTGCACCACACCCAAAGAAAAACCTGGTGATTGGGAGCTAACTCTTCACATATGGAAGTGATCTTCGCCTTACAAATAATGGCAACAACAATAATGAAACCTATCATGGCCCTGGTGCTTTGCCAAGTGCTTTTTATATACATTATCTCATTCCCCCACCCACAACAACCCTATGAAGTAAACTTTTCCTTTCTACTTTAGATATACGGTTGCAAGACACACAGAAGTTAGATAACTTGCCCAAGGTCACTTCTTTGATTTCTTTAGTGCATTTAAATACAACTTAATAACATTAAAGTCTATAATAAAAGATTAAGTTATGACTTCCCTCCAGAAAAGACGATATTGTAAAATGACAGACAGTTGTGTGGCTGTGATCCTGATTTATGACTATGTGCTTGCTTTGGATTCTGTAACTCAGGTGAGTAATGCACTGCCCAGAGCTGCTGCACACATAAATAAGTTCAAAATTATGTGAGATCTTTATGCCCACTGGAGTTCCTTTCTAAGATAATAAAGGTTATGTGTGTGTATGCATATTTAATATGACAATCTTCATTTGCACATAGTCCTGATGTAAAGAAATGATCAAACTCACAATTGAAGTGTTGATACTTGCAAAAGTGATTTGTTTTTCAGTATGGTACTGGCACAAAAACAGACACATAGATCAATGGAAAAGTATAGTAAGGTCAGAAATAAACCCACACATTTATGGTCTTTAATCCATGAACAAAAAGGCAAGACCACACAATGGAGAAAAGACAGCCTCTTCAAAAAGCGGTGCTGGGAAAACTGGGCAGCTACATGTAAAAGAATGAAATTAGAAGAACACTCTCTAACATCATATACAAAAATAAACTCAAAATAGATTAAAGCCCTAAATGTAAGATTATATACTAGAAAACTCATAGATGAAAACACAGAACACTCTTTGACATAAATCACAGCAATATTTTTGGATCTGCCTCCTAGAGAAATGGAAGTAAAAGCAAAAATAAACAAATAGGACTTAATTAAGCTTAAAAGCTTTTGCACAGCAAAGGAAACTATAAGTAAATGGAAAGACAACCTATGGAGTGGGAGAAAATATTTGCAAACAATACAACAAATACAAGGGATTAATTTCCAAAATATACAAACAGCTCATATAGCTTAATATCAAAAAACAAACAGCCCAATCAAAAAGTGGGCAGAAGACCTAAACAGACATTTCTCCAAAGAAGACATACAGATGGCCAACAGGCACATGAAAAGATGCTCAGTACTGCTAATTATCAGAGAGATGCAAATCAAAACTACAATGAGGTATCAACTCACACCAGCCAGAATGGTCATCATTAAAAAGTCTACAAATAATAAATGCTGGAGAGGGTGTGGAGAAAATGGAACCCTCCTACACTATTAGTGGGAATGTAAATTGATACAGACACTATGGAGAACAGTATGGAGGTTCTTTAAAAAACTAAAAATAGAGTTACTATATGATCCAGCAATCCCACTCCTGGGCATATATCCAGAGAAAATTCTAATTTGAAAAGACATATGCACCCAATGTTCACAGCAGCACTATTTACAACAGTCAAGACATGAATTAAGGGTCAACCAACAGATGAATGGATAAAGAAAATATAATATATATATATACAATGGAATACTACTCAGCTATAAAGAAGAATGAAATAATGCCATTTGTAGCAACATGGATGGATCTAGAGATTATCATATTAAGTGAAATAAGTCAGGCAGAGAAAGACAAATATCATATGATATCACTTACATGTGGAATCTTAAAAAAAAAGATACAAGTGAACTTATTTACAAACCAGAAAGACTCACAGACATAGAAAACAAACTTATGGCTACCAGAGGAGAAAGGGGGTGGGGAGGGATAAATTGGGAGTTCGAGATTTGCAGATACTAACTACTATACATAAAATAGATAAAAAATGAAGTCATACAGGGACCTTGTGCAGGGAACTATATTCAATATCTTATAATATCCTATAATGAAAAAAATATGAAAAGGAATATGTGTGTGTGTGTGTATATATATATATATATAACTGAATCACTGTGCTGTACACCAGAAATGAACACATTGTAAATTGCCTATATGTCAATTAAAAAAAAACAAGAAAAACAAAAGTGCTGTGCCTAATGTAGTAGTTTATGATAGAATTTATGCTGTGATTTAGTAATGTTGTGTAAAATATTTAAATTATTTTTAAACTCCATCAATACCTTTGTTGCCAATCCTACGAGATGTTTCAGTGAGGCAGTGTATTGACTACATTGAAGATTCTCTTGAAATTGAGTCTCTTGAGATCTCTTAAGGCAGAATTGTATATTTGCTTTTCTCAAAAGAATTTTAATTACTTCAAAATTTAAGCAAACATTGCCACTGTGTTTACAAGTTCCTGGCACCTGAATCTATGTAGTTTGCTGAGAAAAAGGTATCAACATTTGCCCAAGTTTGAAATTTCTCATAGAATATTACTAAAACATCTGGTAGACAAGAGTAGTCCACTTTGTGTCTTATTAAACTTAGTTAGTAATTTCTAATTTCTTTTTCCTTCCCTCTATCTCTCCAAATATTAATAAGAAGTTTCTACTAAAGAAGTCAGTAATACATCTGCTATAATTTAGAAAGAGGAGAAAAAGGAAGATGGAAGATTTTTAGCTTAGTGTAGTGTTCTGACATAATTACCTCTAATTTTTTTTTATTTGAATGAGATAGGAAGTGAATAAATTAATAAGTGAATACAAAATAAACCATCATGACAATCTGCTTGGAATTCTCTATAGAGGTTAATTTATAACATAAAGATTTGAAGTGAGGTTTATAATATGATTCCGTATATATAATAATAGATTATATTCAATGCTAGTCTGGCCCTGAGTTGAGACCACTCTACGTTGAGAACTTTAAGCTCACATTCCCTCTAACAGCGGACTAGTTGACATAACTCCAGAGGGCAGAATAGTCACTGTTTCCTTGCCTTTTCCATTTGCAAATAAACCTCAGGGTGGGTGGAGGTGGGAGGAAAATTGAATTATTTCACAGGTGAACTCAAGTAACTTAAAAAATATGTTTTTGACCAGGGACAGCAGGGATATTTGCTTTTAAGTAAATACAAGTGCATGTCAGTGATAACCCTGCTATAATCTGGATACAAGAGCAAAAAATGATGCTAACTGCTGACAAAAACACACTAGTGCAAATTAAAAACCTTCCCAACACTGTGTCTCTAATGATTTCAACTTAAAACCTGTTGCTGACACAGCGTGTATTATAAGAAGAGATTATAAGAAGTGGAATTTTCAACTGCCTTCCAGAAGAAATTGTATTTTCCAGAAATACATTGTTACTGCATTTGCCAATCCTAGGGGGACTATGAGCTTTTCCACTACCAGCCATATGACTTTCAGCAAGTCACTGAGCCTTGATTTCCTTGTCCAAAAATGGACATACTAATCTCTCTCCAGGGCTGTATGAAGGATTTAACAAGATAGTTTATACGATGCACCTAGGATGATTCCCAGCGAACAAATGTTCATTTCTGTCCCATCATTTTTGATTGTTAATACTGCCAACAGCATTATGGAGTGTTATTTTCATAGTAATAGACTATAGGAGATGGCTCCATATAAAAAATGAAGGAGACCCTGAAATAAAACCTAGAAGAAAATATGAAAACAAGTATATGTATGTATATGCATGACTGGGACATTGTGCTGTGCACCAGAAATTGATACATTGTAGCCGATGGTACTTCAATTAAAAAAAACCTAGAAGACAAATTTTTATTCACATTTTGTTTTGCACAGTACATTTTGTAAATTACCATTTCTTGAGTCTGGCCTGGAGGAGACAAAATGGTTTGGCGGGGAAAGGGCAGGGAGCAGACGGTGAGAGTGAGAAGCTTTTATTTGGTGCCCTCGCAGGTGGAGGAGGCATGCCATGGAGATTAATGCTAAGGTGATGTGATTTTTAAATGACTTTTAAAAAACACAGTGGGAAAAAAAGCAGAAAATAAAATATGTTACTCCTTTAACTTATCTATCTCCTAAAAGGAATATAAGCGTTATTAACCTAACTGTGGAGAGGCTGAGCCTGGGCAAACATACTTAACAAAATAAGCATGTTTCCCAGGAAAGTTTCACTTTAAAAAATCAGATGTTAAAAAACACACAAAGATATAATAACATAAAAAGCTAAAATCAGAATATTTTTTATCCCCTTACATTCCTAAATGGGCTCAGAACAATTATGAACTTAGCCTCTAAAACAATTCAGAAAGAAACCATCAGAAAGCAGTGGGAAGAAAAAACACAGGGGAACAGAAATAGGTCACCAAAAATCAGAACCGCATTACTGCCTACTGGTTTCCCTGACAGCACTTGCCCAGAGAGGACGACCTCATTCTGAATATCACTTCAGCTACGTGAATAATTCTCCATTCAAAGGAAAATAAACAGGGAAGACTCAGAAAGTTCCTGTTAGACTTTAATCTGGTGTCTTGGACAAGTTTCTTTTGCATATATTATCATTCAAAAAATATTTATATTATAAACACAAATTTGGCATTACACAGACTTGTGATAGAGTAATTATTTTGTTTGAAGTTTAGTTCAAAACAAATAGTAATCTATTTTACATTTAACAAATATAAGCCAGGCATTCAACTTAAGGTGCGATTCTTTTACTTTGTGTTATCTAAGATTTTTTTTTCCTTATGAGTCATAATTAAAACCACACTGGCAACCAATCTACCTAAAAAACCATCTGTTTTTTTTTTCACTTAGTTCACCCAATATTTTATCATTTTAACCTTTCTTTCTTCTCTATCTGAAGTGACCATATATAGCACCCAATCCCTAGCATCCAATATTCCTGTAAATTTCAACTAGGTACTTAATGAGGATTAAGTTCCTAATCACTCCGTTTTGTCATGTAGCCATTCCTATGTGATGGCAAAGATTTTCACAATGAACACATCTTCCTTAGTGCATAGTTCCAAGTTTCCTCAGCTTTTTCTCAGTAAGTATATAGTAAGTGCTCAATAAATGATAGCTGCTATTATTATTATTGCCTGACAACATTTACTTTCTACTTTCTAACAGTCAGAGCCAGGAAGAGAATTCGTACTCACCGTCCTGAGAAAATGGGCACCATGTAGTCACTTGGCAGATTTTCTTTCTCCTCTCCAGAGAGAAGGCTCTTCTTGGCTCTCTTTGTTTGGGGGCTCAACTTGGATGAATAACCTAACATCAGACTGGAATCTGTAAGTCTGGAGAAAAAAAAAACCAATGTTAATCAATAATAATAATAATAAATGCTTATAAAAGGAAGCTTTAAATTTAGGGAGATTTCACAGAATCCTAGATAGTTAATGTTATAATTATCTTTTATCTTTAGAACTCAAGTACAGTGAGAAAGACTTCACATGATGTACTTTAGATAGACACAAGAGAAAAAGAGGTCTATGATAATTTCATGGCTTCTTCCCTCCTTAAAGTTTCAAAAGAAAACAGTAGTACTTTTGTAATAGCTTCAAATGCCCTTTGCTGTTAAGTTAATGTTGGAAATTTAGGTAGTCTGTATAAATGGTTTGGATACATGTGCATCCAAATTCCTTCCAGGGATTGATAAAAATGCAAATTTTCTGGATAGGGAGTGCTGGCGATTCTGATACAGGGCCTCTAGGTTCAACTTTGAGGTCTTTATGTAGTGTAGACAAACTCCATTTGAAAAAACACTGGGTTCATCAAACAATAGAGTTAATATATTTTATGTATACAGTGTCAAGTGATTCAGAAAATGGCAGGGCATGATAAAGAACCCTTTGTTAGTTTTTTTGTACACAAAAGTCCACCTGTGCACACTGGTGCAAATGTATACCTGGAGGTACTTAGTGTTCTAATAAACCAAAAAGTGTGTTAGCAGAGTGGAAAACATGAGAGCGGAGATTGCACCTAGAGAAAAGAATTGAAATTAAAAGTACAATCTTAATCCATATAGCTCTTGAATGGAGTGAAATGCATTTTCATTCAAACACATACAATTTGGCATAAATTTCAGGAGTTCATGGGCTGTCTGTAGTGAATCTGTAGACTCAGGTTAAAAGTCCCCGGTCTACATTGTAATGAAGATATCATAATAGGAAGTTGTACAGGAACTCTCTCTACTCCTTGTAATTTCCTAGACCTGAACTGATTCTAAATTTAAAAGTTAATATTAAAAAGGCCCCTGATGTAGAGAAAATTTGACGAGAAAGTGAAGCATGTGAGTGGTGTGGCATGGAAAAAACAAGCTGCCCAGTTAAAACAGAAAAACCTTCCAAAGCACCCAAATCTTGACCATTTCCCAATCTTTAGAACACATTAGGAAAAGCAAAGAGATTACTCAAATCAAGGGAAGACAGGCCAAACATATACATAGTATAAAATGGATACATAATTATGCAAATAAACCTATCCTCTGCTAAGCAAGCAGCACGGAGCTGTAGCGCTTCTAGGAAGTACAGAGGGTGCAGTGGTTCCGGGCCTGGGGGTGCAGGGTGCGCTACTACTGCCTTTAATCCCCGGGCCGCGTGGTAGCGCAGAAATGGCCAACCTCTCCCACCCCCACTAGCCGCCCCCTCCCCCAGGGTGAATATCTAGCTCTTATTCTATGATCAGCAATAAAACTAAAGGTTAGAACCTTGAATTCAAGCTTGTGGATTGGTTACCAATTGGAAGGCTTAGTGAAATTTGTTCCTGGCGCTGCTCCAGGCAGCAGCAAAATGACTGAATTCTATACTCCCAGCAGGTTACAGAGTACATGCTGTGCTTATACAGGTCTAAATTTAAAGTGGTATTTCCCTTCAGCCCTGTAATTCCATTATCATACAAAAAAATAATTTTATGGCGTTTAATGAGAGATTCCTTTTTTTCTATTTATAAAACATTTGTATTTTCTAACTTTTCTCTTGTTTTTCTGTTTTTGATCTTTTTATTCATTCCATCATATTCTCATGAGCTCATATTTTTAATGTTTATTTACATCAAACAGCTATAATTTGCTGTTATTTTTCTTGTGTTGTTGTTCCTTTTTCCTGTCATTTTCCCTTTAAGATAAATCTTTAAAATGATGATTTTATTAAACAGAATGTGCCAGAATGTAATTATTCCATTCTTATGGGTAAATCACAGTGGATGGTTTTTAATAGTTGAATTTTATGGTAAAGATTCATGGAACTATTATCAGTTTTCATAGCATATTTCATTTGGAACAAAAGAATTCATAAAAAGTATTATGATTTTATGATTATATAGTATCATTTAGAAAATCCAAAGTATTTAGAAAATATCAAATCTTTGCTGTGCTCTCTAAAGTTTCTTCAAGCTCTTGAATCCTAATTAAAAAAGAGTGTGTGAAGGATTAGCTGTTAACCTAATGGATTATTTAATAATGTTAAGTCATTTATCGAAGCTAGCAAACACAACTAAATCAGAAAAACAAAGTTTTAAGGAACTGACTACAAAATACTCAGTGTAACTAATTATCTGAAGAAAAGTCATCAATAATCTATTTTGCTATGACCCATGAACGTGGAAGTCTAACATCTTACTCTATTGAATTTTAAAGTCGAATAATGTTTTTAGAGAAGTTCAATAGGATATGTAAAATTTAAATTTCTTTTTTAAAATTTAAATATCTCAGAACCTATATCAAAGAGCAAAATAAGGGTTTGCTAACCTCTTGGGCTTTTAGTTGTAACTAAATTTTGAAAATAATCCTCTGCCTCAGAAGTCAGTTTCTGAGTTGGACGCTTAACTTGATGTGTATGAGTCAATGTGGGTCTTTTAACTACTAAAACTATACTTAGTGTTCTCTAAGGCTTAAATCTTGAATCTCTCTGAATTTTAATTCATGAAGGTAATGAAATTAAGCCATAGGAAAGTACTGATATGAGTGTGCATGTATGAACTCATGCGTCTGTAACTGTGTCTACATCTATTTGTACTCTGCTACTAATTGTGATATGTCTTCTGTTAGTACACCTAAAGTCAGCAGAATTTAGAGAAAGTTCATGGTGTGTATGACATCATCACATCTATGACCAACAGCACCAGAGAGAACGGATGAGGCTCAGGTACAGAAAGCTCTCTCTGGAAATACTCCAGGGACTCAGAAATAGAGGTGCAATCTAATGCAAATACTGAACAACAACAACAACATAACCTTCTGCTCTTACAACTTCATCATTATTCTTGACAGGAAAAGCAAGAACAAAACACAGAATCACGGAGCTGGAAGAGATGTTAGGGATATTTACACCACGCTGTTCATTCTATGGATGAGAAAGACCTAGAACATCTCTGTAATTTGCCCATGTTCACGCAGCAAGTTGGCAGGGAAACCAGGACTAGCACGCACCTACGTTAGTGTTCTTTCCACTACACCAGTGGTCTCCAACTTTTGTGACTGAGTCCTCTCGATCCAAAAATATTGGGGGTGTGCCACCTAATATATGTTTATTTATAAATTCTATGCATATACTGCCATATGATTATTTTCACTTTATAAAATATTCAATCAACAGACAAATTTTAAGGGCCAAATTTGATTTTTTTTTTTTAAATATAAAAGTGCTAATAGTTCTTCCTACACTTCCATGGTTTGCCTTCATGGACTCCCCACCTTGGAGACCACCCCGTGTCACGCTGCCTTTGATGACTCTGAATGTATTCGCATCAATTGAGGTTATGAAATAATCACAGTCCAATTAAAAATAAAGCATTTAAAAGCTCATTAAAATTTACATAAAGTAAAATGCTAGTTCTTTAAAGTTATGTTTACGACCATCACATAATTTGGGGAAACTGTCCTAGTTCCCCAGGATAAGTAATTTTATTCATACTTATGTTAAGTATGGTTCTACTTACTTTCTGAAAAAGTTATGACAACCTATCAGCATGTTTCAGAAAAAAATGATGGGCTGTAAGCATTATCTTCTGCTGACTCTGCTCCAAAACCCAGAATCACCATGTCAACATGCTCGCGGTTACACTGCATTATTGGTTTCCCTCCCTGTCTTTCCCACTGCCTATGACTACTCAAGGAGAGGGATGGCTTAAGTTACCTGTGCATCCTCAGCACTGTGTGCAGTGCCTGACAGTGTTCAACAAATGTTTATTGAATGAAGTGAGGTCAAGATTCATCCCCCTGTAATCATGCTGCATCTTAGTGATTCTCAACCCTGGCTCCACATCAGAATCAGCTGAGGAGCTAGTAAAAATGACCCATGCAGAGGTGGGACGTGTAGTATGGTGGAGTGGCAAGTTTAGCAGTTCCTCTCCCAAAACAGTAATGATAAATCTGGATGCAACTGTCAAAACCAACCCATTCAGGGCTCTGAAAATCAACCAAAGGCACACACTACACTGAGAAATCGTCATTCACAAAAAGATACTGAACTTCCGGTATGAATAGTGGGAGTTTGTGTGACATTGTTGCCTAGTCTTCTCCCACCCCCCAACTCAATCCATAAGGCAGTTCTACCAAGGTGGGGAAAGGTGGGAAATCCTAATGTTCACGCCAGAGAGGGCTGACTCGATTTGGAGCAGAGCATGATAAAGACCCACAATCAGCAGCACTGTGAGTAACATGAGCCATCTGTGTGGCAGACAAACAAGGGAAGACCAGCAGCTCAGTTAGCCTCAGGATGCAATCATGGCTGGAGCAAGCAGCAAACTGGCAGATCAGTCAGAAATTTAACAGGAAGATTTGAAAAATAAGACCATCATAGGAGGCCTTCATAAGCTTTCCAAGCATCTGAATAGAAAAAACTTGAGAGGGTTCAAGTTATCCACACATCACTGGCTGACTCTAAGCCTGTGACATGTGCAGAGGAAAGACAAGAGAGTCTAGAGGTAAGCAAATCCAGGCACACACACTTTAAATGAACTTTAACTGTGCTCCCCAACTCACACACAGATCTATTGCCAGAGGATGGAAGCTTTCCTCTCTTGAGATGTTTGAACACAAGGTCTTACCATTCATTCACTGGCCATTAATCTATGCAAACACAGTGTGATCCCTATGAATTGAGGCTTTAAAATGGGAACTTTTTTTTTTTTAAACTGAGCAGTGACATCAGCTGTAACACAGTGCTGGATAAATGGATTCTATAAATTTGTTTAGGCAAGTAATTAAACAAAAACAAAACACAGTAACAACACATTTAGGGAAAAATTCAGAATTACTACAATATATTATCTAATATGTCCCATTTTCAACCACATCAAAAATTATGAGACATGACAAGAAATAAGAAAATGTGTACCTAAATATAGGAATTATCCAATCTAAAAAACAAAAAGACTGAAGAAAAAATTTTAAAGCCTGGGAGATCTGGCAGACGACATCAAACATACCAACATGCAAGTAGTGGTAGTACTGGAAAGAGGAGAGAGAGAAGGGCAGGAAAGTGTATTTGGAGAAATAATGACCTAAAACTCCCAAATTTGATGAAAAATATTAATCTACAGATCCAAGAAGCTCCACAAACCCAAATATGATACTCATGAAGAGATACACATACAGATATATCATATATAGTCAAACTATTGAAAGTCAAAGCCAGAGAGAAAACTTGAAAGTAGCAGGAATAAAATGATTCATCTCCTATAGGGAAACAATGTATTAATGGCTGATTGATTTTTGATAAAGGTGCTAAGGAATTTAAGGGGGGAAAGGATAGTCTTTTCAACAAATGGTGCTGTGACAACTGTATATCCATATGTGAAGGAATGAATTTACAACTTTACTCAATATTGCATATGAAAAATTAATTCAAAATGGATATTTCTAAATGTAAAAGCTAAAATTATAAAACTCCTAGAAAAGATAAGAGAAATTCTTTATGATGTTGAGTTGGCCAAAGAGTTCTTAGATATAACAGCAAAAGCATGATTTAAAAAAGAAAAAGTGATGAACTGAACTTTATCAAAAGTAAAAGTTCTGGTCTTTGAAGTATACTGTTAAAAGAATGAACAGACAAGGCATAGAATAAGAAGAAATATTTGCAAGTATATATCTAATAAAGGAACTGAATATAAAATATTTAAAAATTCTGACAACTCAACAATGAGCAGAAAAAAAATCCAATTAAAAAATGGGCAAAAAATGTAAACAGGCATTTCACCAAAGAAGATATACAAATGGTACAACTTTAATTTGTCAATTATACCTCAATAAAGCTGGCAGAAAAAGGTTTAAAAAAGGATATACAAATGGCTCCTAAACACAAAAGGATGGTCAACATCATTGGCCACTAGGTAAGTGCAATTTAAAACCACAATGAGAGCCCACTACACACCCACAAGAATGGCTATAATAAATAAAACAGAAAATAACTAATGTGGATAAGCTAGAATCCTTATACATGAAGTATGTGAATGTAAAATGGTACAGCCACTTTGGAAAAGAGTTGAGTAGTCTCCTATAACACTAAGCATACACTTAGCACAATATTCGGCTGATATTTTAGAAGGAGCAGGAGAAGGTTGACTTCAAATATTGAATAATAGCCTTTTGGACTGTATTGCATGTTAGAGTACCACTGAAATTTTCACAGGTTTATTTTTAACTTTCTATAATAATTTCATTTTTTCAACAGAAAACTTATACTGTATCCACTATGTGCAAAATTGTGTTTGACACTGGAGCGGGAGGGAGATAGGAAGATAAATTAGATAAATTAAAGACCCTTGTTTTCTGAGAGCTTTACCATCTGGTAGGGGAGTAAATGCTACCAGGCCTGACATGTTGTATCATGTCAATCACAGAAGAAAGGATGGAAGAACAGAAGGAAGGCAGGCAAATAAGCAGAAAAACTAGAGAAACGAAAGTTGAATTCACAAGCATGGAGATAATTTCTGTCTAGGGTTATCAGGGAATCCTTCATGGAAGAGCTGGACATTGAAAGATGTCACAGGATGACACAGTGGTGCGTACAAAAGCTTAATAATAGAACTCTACTTCCATGGCTGACTTATCTATGAGCTGCCATTAGGCTTTACAGAGTGGCCACAAAAGAGCTGAACTCATCTTCATTTTTCTAACAATTCTCCTTTAAAACTGCATCTTCCTGTGTGTTTACAACCTAGCACTGTTGAATATAAATAAAATGCTCAGCTGTTTCCCAGAAGGAAGGAAAAGGCAGTGGTTTTACTGACCTATCGGTCAACATCTAGAAAACTGACCTTCTTGGCTGTCTGTGGTCATTTTGTCAGCTGCTCCTCCTCAGAGAGGAGAAGTTCCATCTCAGAACCCTCTGGAGGATCAGGAATAAGTGCTTGGAGTTTGCAGTCTTATTTCTCATTTCTACTTTCCTATTAGTGCAATTTCTCCCTGTTGCAAAGCTTGAAAGACCACACTTTCCCTGGGCTTTTGTGAGAGGTTATACTGGATGTACAGCCGCTTTGTTCTACCTCCTCCTTTGATATGGGTATCATGTCAGCCTCAACATTTCTGCTGACCTTGTGATCGTCCTGTTTCTCAATTTGAACAGTTAAACGGAAGTTTCAGGAGAACATCAAAGATAGTAGATAAGTAGGAGGATTTAAGTCCTTTTTTTGCCAACACACTTTCCAGAAAAAACTTCTTAAATGATACAAACATGAATTTAGTTTGATCAACATCACACTTGAAATTTACTGACACATAGTGTCATAATAAATAACTATCCTTTACTCTTTCTTTCTTTCTTTGCATTATTTACCTTACATACAGGATACCTCATGATAGTATCAGGAAGTGTCTTATATAGTCTAAGTCTGTGGACTGAAAATTGTCCAGGCTTGGTAAAAGAATTATTAACTTATTTACAAGGCAGTCCAGAAACCCACATCCCACCCCGTTCTGAGGACGGTCATTAGGGTTGACCGGATGGTGAATGTGAGTTACCTTCCTCTTATGAGGTGCTCCTGCTTTCTGCCTTTTCATCTGGAAAGGCTGCTGCAGAAAAGGCCAAGCCTGTAGCAATGGTTCCCATGGGCTTATAGAGCTCAGAGACCTCTGCGGGGAAGCTCCGTTACACCCCCCGCCCGGCCAGCCATGGACAGAGCTAATATTTCACCACTGAGCGCAGTGGGGAACTGCACAGCCCTTCCTCCACCTCTGGCTACTCATTCTATTCCTACCCTATATACTCCTGCTCCAGGAGAAGGGGGAAAAAAAAGGAAACATAATTCAAATGATGTTTCAAGAAAAATCCCGCAGTCACGTGGTCAAGGGGAGTTAGCTGACCATACCCCGCACTGGGTACTTGTGGAAAGGGTGGGGGACTTGGGGTAGGATGAGGGTTACAGTCACTATTCCACCACTCCTTAGGGTGAGGAAGAAAAGTCATTTAATCTCTTTGATCTCTAATTCTCTCATTTTTAGAATGAGGATGTAATTTCTACTTCTTAGAGTTATTGTAAAGTGGTATAGAGAATGTTGTGCTGAATTACATCATATGGGCTGAACTGTAGTCTGTTTAGACTCAGACAATCAAGTGTCTACCATTACCAAGGAGGGCTGAGGGACAGCTCTAAGTCCCTCCACCACCCAAGAACGGTGCTGTGTTGATCTCTGGTTTTTGGAAGTTATTCATTTCTACCTACCAAGTACCATAAAATATTTCTTTTATTACTCCCAGCTTAATGTGTGATTCAGCTTATTCAAAAGAAAAGATGGTACCCTGATTTCCATAAGACCACATTCCCTGTAAACATCTGCCGTATTTCATCCTAACTCCTTATAATTAGAAAAGGATCCTCAGGTCACACCCTGGGCTGTCTGTTTTTTACATGTAGACTTTCTAGCGCAGTTGTTCTGACCTTTGCTGAATCTCAGAGCTCTCTGAGAATCTGATGAAAGCTAGGGTCCTTCGCAACAAAAAAACTTCTCACCTGCACCTAATTTTGCACATAATTTCAAATCAATCAAGACTTTGTTGAAACCTATTCATGGATAGTTGTTAAGAACCCTTGCCTCATGGTTGCAAAGTGGTCATGAGCACCATTTATCCTTTAATCCCTGACAGTATTTGCAAATTACTAGCATAAAACAATAATCTTGTATCATTTTGTTTTCCTGAATTACTTTCTTTAATTTAGGGGCTTTTCCCCCCATTGTGACTAAGAATAAAGGCATTTAGAATAAGCCTTTCAGAATTTATTTTATAACCCTTGGCTCAGAGTGCAATTGGTAACCGATCTGAGCTAAAACCACACTGACGCTCAACAAGACATTGTTTTTAAGACTAACTGAGGTCAGCCAAGCCCTGAGCACATATAAATCTCCATAGTTTCCACTTTACTACTGGGCATCTAACTACAAAGCAGAGGCTAAAATAGATCAAGCTGAGTGTTTACATACACTCCACAGAATTGCATTCCCAACATTACATGAATTTTAATCAACAACACTCTTCATGACCCAAAGAGAGATATTCCATTTAGCAAGGAAAAGCTGCTCCATTTTGAGAAAGAAAAAAAAACCTGGAGGAATTATAAAGATTTTGAAACGTTCAAAGAATATTATCTGCACCTGTCAGCTCTATGTCTAAAAAAAGAAAAACTAAAATACCCCTGGGATTAGGTTAGCTTTCTTTTCTTTTACATCGCGTGACACAAAGGAAAAAACACTGGCATTTTCTTCCCTCTCTTGTTTCTAGGTCAACATTCCTACTAAGAAGTGGAGTTGTTCAAACACAGCAAACCGTTAATAAATGCCTACCCACCTACATAAATATTTCTATAGCAAGAAGGAACAAGATGTGAGGCTGAACATAGAAAAATAATAACAGTTTCACTTCCTCTAGAAAGTTTATTATCTGAGGCTCTTTCTGGCTAAAATGTCTAAGTCTTCCAAAAATAATACAGAGCAAGTTTTTCCCGAATAAAATATAAATATGCTGAAGGGTTCAATTACTAATATTTGATATAAGATATCAGATTGTGAATAAATATGAATACTGCACATGGTTAAAAGAAGAATTTGTATAAAACTAAAATAATTTTAACATAAAACTTAGCAAAGAAGCAAAGATGCCTTTAAAATACAAATTCATGAATCTCTATAGATTCTATACCTTTGGGGGAATGAAATAAGTACACAAGGAGTTACAAACAACTGTATAGTAATAAAAATACCCATTTTCTATAGACTCAGCACAGACAGACAAGGAAAATGGATATTTAAAAGGTAAATCCTCTTTATTACAAGACAGATGCTTTCCTAAATGAAGTTCTTAAACATATCTATGGAACATTTTTCAGGAGAACGAAATGAGACTATCACGTACGCAGGGTGCTAATTCCACCCGACTTTCCTTTGGAAGGCAGGTCATTTGAAACATGTGCTAAAAGAAGTGGGTTCACCTCTTCAGGGACAGTATTTCCATATCTGCAGCCAATTTGAATATCCCATGGCACACATGGCCCATGAAAGTGAAATTGCAAAACGACCCCATTCCATTTTAAGTGGAATTTCAGGGTGTTGCCATCATGCATTCCAGGTAAACCCTCGCGATTTCTGGCTCTGTTACTGAGTATGCAGACGCTCCCAGGAGGTCACTGTCAGTGCCCAAGAATCACAGCCTTGGATCAGGTGCCGCTCAAACCCCACAAGGATTCAGGAATTTCTACCTTCAGACACTGTCGTCACTTCTATCCATACAAGCCACTGCATTATTTCCTCAATAACTGTTTTTAATTCCCAGAAACAAACACCTTCTCGAGTTGCCCTGACAGATATTTTGTGGACTCAAATTCTGTAAGAAGTAAAATTATATATGTTTATAACAAACAATGCAACCTACGCCAGATGGAGAAGATCTGAGGAGCAGGTGGTTACTGACCACAGTGCCCAGGAATTTTTACGTTTAGAAGTTCAGCAAATCTTTCTGTGGACTATAGATAGATTTTTAAATAAAATCACATGAATTTTGCCAAGTGTTTCTTAATCCCCGTGGCATGTTTCACTCTAGATGTTGAGAAGATAAAAACTAGTTTGTACTGAGAAAATAACTATCTGCCCAGAATTCATCAGGCTGGAACAACAGACACAGAGAAGCCAACTGCGAAGTTCACAGGCAACGTTTCTCCCAGGGACACTGCTGCAGTAGAGGGTTGTGAAAACCTCCTCCTCTGAGCAACTGTAGACTCACCGAGAAGCTCTCTTCTCTAATATCAAAGACTATCAGTACGTTCGCTGTTTGAAATTTTACCAGTAAGAAGGAGACATTGCCTTCTTGCTTGGAGGCCCTCAGCTGCTGTTGACACAGGGAAGAAGCCTCAGTTCCCAGCCCAGGTGCTGAGCTCCACGTAAGAGGTTTCCAGACACAACCATCCTCATTTATCTCAACTTGACTGTTTCCAAAGAAACAGAACACTGCGTCCACTTTTTAGACCAGACCTGCATCTAAACTCTACTCTTCCTAGAATCCTGCTGCAACTCTCTCTTTCCTTCTGGTGTGTGGTCTCTCCCATTGCAATGGGTAAATCTAATTTTGTCGGAATACAGGTTTGTTCCTGATATTCTTAGGCTGTCTGAGACAGGGTCATATTTTTATGAAATGCTCCACCTAAAGAAAATATTTGCTGCTTGAATAATAGCTTGGAATTTTAATATTGGCTTTCAGATATCAAAAGAATAAAATACATCTCTGCTGTAGTTTGGGCTCCTGTGGTCTGTGAATTTTAAATTCTACACTGGCTTCACAACTGAGTCAAAACATTCTGAGGGCCAAGAAACCTTCTGTGGGTGTTGAAATGATACTTCCTTGCTCTGCTGCTGCTGAATGTTGAACACAACCTGTGGCAAAACTTCTCTGCTTCTAGCAATATCACAGTTGGCAATTCAAGCAAGACACCCCAAGGTGGCTGTGAAGCTCTTTGTGACACTCAGAGGAGGGAGGGAAAGGGAAATAGGAAGACCGAAGTCCCAGGCCTCCCAAACATGTGGCCTGGCTCCACACCTGGTTGAAATGTAGGGCTGCTAGATTTAAGAAGAAAGGAAAACGTGACATGGGAGGGCTGTTGAGAGAAGGCACCTTTGCCCTGAAGTTAGGAGACTGCTTTGGACATACCCGTGGGAGTAGCCATAATCGTAGGCTGAGGCCGCCTTCTGACTGACTGCGGACGAATGGGCGAACTCGGTGGCCCGGGAGGCCTGCTGCTGGTAGGAGGAGGTGGACGCCTGGCTGAAGGCCTGGGACTCCTGGCGGTGGGCAGCGGAGGAGCGGCTGCTGTAGGCGGCGGAGCCGTGGGTGTAGATGGCGGAGCTTTTCTTCTCCTGCTGGTACTGGCTCATGGCGGTGCGAAGGTCCCTGTTGCGGTAGCTGAGATCATAGTGCTGGTGCAATCTCTGATAAAATGGCAGAGACATCGTGTGCCCCCAGGGAATCAGGCAGCCTACAAGAGAGCAACAATTTTCCAGTGAACAAATCCTAGAGAAGAAGTCATCTAAACCAATGTGTAAAAATTAATACTCGTATCTCTCCCAGCGAGTAAGTGGAAAAAGATGTAATGTTAGCTTAGGTGGTTACTCAGTAAACTCCCTGCTTCACAGCCCAGATGTACCCCTTCCTGTCACTGTGCCTTTAAAAAAGATATCCAGGAGGTCTCATAAGTTTGCCCAACTGTGCGTTTCCCTCAGACCTTTCATAGTATATATTTCTAATTTTCTGGTGTTTCATTCTGACAGAGGCTTCATCTGAGAGAGTGTGTAATGATGGAGGGTCTGTGTCCAGCCAATGTGGTTTTCATTCAACAAATAATTACTGGGCCTGGTACTATGGCAGCACAGGAAATACAGTGATGAACAAACCAAACAAAATCACTGCTCTGATAACCTTCTATAGAACCTTATATTCTATTACAGGAGATAGACAAATAGAGAAAATAAGTAAAGTATATATTAGAGCTTGCTAAATGCTATGGAGAAAAATAAAGCAGGAAAACGGGATGCGATGCATCATCAGGGATGCCTTCTGAGCATGAAAGTGACATCTGAGCATAAGAATATCTGGGGAGAAGTGTTCTGGCTGGAAGACCATTGCAAAGGCACTGGGGCGGGGCACCCGCATACAAAGAGGAAATTAGGACACAACTATGTACCTATACAGAGGGAAGACTGTGTGAAGACACAAAAAGATGACCATCTACAAGCAAAGGAGAGAGGCCTCAGAAAAACCAACCCAACTGACACCTGGATCTCAGATTTCCAGCCTCTAGAATTGCGAGAAGACAAATTTCTGCTGTTTCAGCCAGCCAGGCGATGGGACTTTGTTACGGCAGCCCTAGCAAATTAACATAAAGGCCACTGCGTAGTCTGGGCCAGAGAGCATAGTGGTAGCGATGGAAGTGTGAGAAGTGATTAGACTCTGCGTGTTTTGCAGGTAGAACCAACAGCATTCGCTGCAAGTTCTGGATTAGGGTGTGAAGGAAAGAGAGGGGTGAGAGACGACTCCAAGGATACCGCCTGAGTAATCGAAAGACTGACGTTGCTACTAACTGAGTGGGAGTGGAAGAAATCAGCACTGGCGGAGGGAAGAGCAGGAGACTGGTCTGGACACTCTGCTTAAGACAGATACCTGCTGGACATCCAAGTGGGGCTGATAAGTGGGAAACTGGACGTGTGACCCTGGAATACAGGGTAAAAGTCCAGGATGGAGACCTACATTTAGGACTCACCAGCATACGGATGGAATTCAAAGCCCCCCCCACCAAAAGAAAAAAAAAAAGATGAAAATGAAATTTGCAGGACTGAGCCCTGGAGGAGGCCTGCATTGTCACATAACAAGCTCCCTCAGATCTCACAAACACTTCAAAAAGGTCTTGTGTCAAACCAGAAAAATTATTTGCTCCCCATTAAGAATATCAAAGATCCTGGTCTTCCTACATAAAGAAGCAAGAAAGTCAGTCATTGGTGTAGCAGTTCGCATTGTGAACTGGAGCTACCAGTTCTACTAAAAGTCAAAGTAGGTCTGCCCAGCACGGGGAGGGGAGACTCCATGTTGCACTCTTTCTTAAATAATCTGCCCACTGACAGAAGCCTACACTGGATGAACTAATAGTTTTATCGAAGCCTCTGCTTCCATGTTTAATATTTTTGTGCATGTTCTAAAATGTTACTTTTAAATTTTACAAATAAAATTAGTTGTATTCATTTTTCCCAAATATATTTTTTTTAAAGTTCTAAGTGAGGAATGAATGATTCTAAAGTTGCCATACTTTTTGTCAAGTTTATGTCTACCGCTTATTTAAGGTAAAAAATCAGCATGCTTTCCCTAGAGAAGGAAATTCAGCAAACTTCACTCCAGAAATATTTATCTTAGAGCTCATGGAAGCTATCAGTCTATGTGGCATTTCCTAAGAGGAAAACAATAGCTACCGGCAAGCAACTTCGCTTCAACCCTTAAATAGATTGCTATTTTCTGTTCTAAAATATACAGATAATTATTAGGTGTAATGAACAATTACTAGGTAAATTTTGATAAAACAAAACGGTCGAATATGTTAACATAGCACTATATAATATCAGGCTGCTATAAAGGTATGTTTCTGTAATGATACATACTACATTGCAACATGGTAAATGTTATTTGAATGATGTCCAAATAAATAGTGATTGACTTTCCTATTTATTATAAGCTAAACTCAGAATCCAAATAACTTGAAATGCTATTATTTTCACAAATCTTTAAATGTCTTGCCCCAATTCTATTGTCCACTCTCTTTATTTCTATTTTCCCCCAAGATATTTATTTTTTAATAATACTTAATATTGCAAGCACATAGATATTGTATTGCAAGTAAACAGGCTATGGCTTTACATCAACAGAGCTGACTGTCTGAGCTTTGACCTCTGGAATGAAGGTACAACTACCTTCTCTTCATCAAATGAGCAAGGATTACCCCAGACACACGGAAGCTTGAGTGTGTTGGGAGGAAAGATGGTTTGGTTGTCTTCTATTCCCTTAAGACATGTGTTTTCTTCCTGGAAATAATTTGGGAATTTACGAAGGAATAGTAACTCCATGGCTGTAATTGTGATATGATACTTTAATACAGGCATTAGAGGCCAAAAGCTGATAAAACTTCTTCACAGAAAACATTCATTTTAGGATCATTCTGTGGGGTCTATGTTGCCTCTGACACATTGCTTAGCCACTTGCAGATTAGGACTATCACCACGCCAGTCATCTTACCTTTACCCACATGGCATCGTCAGAGCAAAATCACTGACCTGGAAACTAGTGACTTCAGAGTTAATTCATCTCCTTTTGATCTAATGTATAATCAGGAAGTATTGTAGGCTAATGGAGGGTAGAAAACACAGGATTTTCTGTTTCCTCACCCATTCCAGATTTCAACCAAACCTGTGAACTGTAACTTGGGAAGAGCACTTGATTCACACTAGACAGCTATTTTCTCCTTATAGCTCCAGGAATAGTAGCTTAATTTTAAAAGAATCTACTGATCTGAGAGAAGAGCTTTGCCAGCACAAACTGGCATCCTGCCACTCGCTTTCCTTCCCAGGACCTCCACTTTCCTATTTCTCTGCTATTCTGACGTCTCTTTGAGAAAACTGCTGAGCTCAGAAGATAGAAAGAAACCACACACACCACAGCGCTGTTAAGCATGTAAAATACCAAGTTCATTCTTCTGCCTCAAGGTCACACTTACCAGCTTCCAAAGGAGGGATGGTGGTTGAAATGTTCTGATGTGACCGTGGAGCTGAGTGAGAGAATGAAAAACCCACGTAGGTCAAATCCAAGAAAAAGTTAAGAGGCAGAGCTAAAGACAGACCCTGGGGGCCAGTTCAAAAATAATGCATGTGGTCAGGCAGTAGAATGTCAGAGCGACACAGCCAGCCTTTTATGGCCAAGAAGGCAGATAAATATAGCAGCAAATGGGGAGGGTAGTCCTAAACCCAGAGGAAGAGAGAGGCACTGGCAGGTAGCTGCCTTAGTAGTGTAATTACATTAATGCCAGTCAATGGGTCTAGCGTGATTAAACCAAGTGTAGGTTTTTCATCTGGCTATAAGAGTTATTTTCAACATCATTTTAACACTGGATATTTCAAAGCGTAATGGAAAGAGCAGTTTGTGTTGAGAGCTAAAAATAGGTGTAGTAATCTGATTCCCAAAATGGACTTTATGGAATTTTAATGCCAAGATATGGTTCTGGATGTGCTGTTCGTAACACATGTACAATACATTTAAAAGACACGAAGTGAAAAAAGAACATGAGGTTAGCTAGAGGCAAACAAGTAAGACGTGGGTCACACGTGGTGGAAATTTTGGCTTGACACTACGCAGTCACTGTTTCTCTTATTTCAGGAAAATTTACAAAATAGGTCATAGATAGCTTCAAGTGTGAATATTTGATTCTCTATTCTTTAACCAAAGCCTCTGAGAAGCAACATGCTTCCTCTTTCTCAAAGTCAGAGTAGGGCCAGTCATCTAAAAAGAAATTCTCTTTGTTTCTCAGACTATGTTATAAATTCAGAGCTGGTATAAACTCTGGCACTTTAGACTCAGACCAGACCTGGATTCCAGGCTATTGATGGCACTTAAAACCATGTAACCTTAATCAGCTTATTTCTCCTTAAGTTTCAGTTCCCTTCTCTATAAAATGGGGATAGTATCCAAATTATGGAGCTGTTATGGAGGTTAATGTGATAATGCAGAGAAAGCACTCAACCTAGCGACTGCCACTTGATAAAGACTCAGTAAATGTCAGTAATGGTTACTGATAGTAATAATAGTTCAGATTATATGTACTGAGCAGATTATGTTCTGATGTGATACTATACCAACTAAATACAGATCACTTGTATCTATCAAAACACTGAACAGACCCAGGGCAGGAATAGCTTAAGTGGTAGAGCACATGCTTAGCAAGCATGAGGTCCTGGGTTCAATCGCAAGCACCTCCTCTAAGAATAATAAATAAATCTAATTACCTCCCCCCACCAAAAAACCAACAACAACAACGACAACAAAATACTGAACAGACCCAATATTGTAGCCTACTTTATAATTCCTTTCTTGATGATAACTACAGTTAACACTGCCAGACCCTTTGATAGGCACTTTACATGCATGATCTCATTTAATTCTCACAATACCCTGTAAGGCAGGAATCATTAGCTTCATTCTATAGCTGAGGAAACAGAGGCTTTGAGAGGTTTGTTTATAAGAAACAAGATCTTTTCGAATGGTCTTTCAAGTGCAATACAGGTATCCACTCATAACTGAGGGTCAGCTTTAGAGCTAACAATTTTTGCTTTATAGTAGAAGACTAAGTAGTTGGTAGCAAGTCATTATTCTAAACATCAGGGAATAAAGGAAGAAATGTTTTTTAGAAATAATGTGAATAAAACAAATGAAAACTAAATTCCAACTGAAATCAAGAAAGTCTGTTTAAGTTGCTGGGGGTTTTAGTTAACAAATAAAACCTATGTATCAACAATACAGAAGAAAGAACTGTTATTTCCTCAGTTCAATTCATAAAGCATTGACTGAAAACCCACTAACATGTCAGGCACTGAAACACCTAAGGGTCCAGAGCTGACTAAATCATGTCCTCAAAGTAGCCAAAAATTACTTAAGAATAACTCTGGGCCAGTGTGATAGGTGAAATGATGAAGACAGTATACGAGGAAGATGTGATTGGTTGTTTTATCCACACAATGCAAAACCAAAAAGAATCGTTCTCCTTTAAAAGACAGGAATTAAAGGAGCAAATCTAATACATCACTCATTCCTCATCTATTACACAAAGCACATGCTATGTGCAGGGAAGCAAAGTGACTGACACGGGTCCTATGGTCAAGAATTTCTAAATTCTAAGCAGCTTCTCCAGTAAAGATGCTTTCAACAGAAGGAAAACCTTAGCTAGATTATTCAGTGAGCTCTTTTACGTTATAAATTAATTGTACCCTTTCTGTCTCAGAGTTGCCTGATATAAATATATGTATACATATTGGCATATGGCATCTAGTTCTGTTGTTTACTGAGTGACTTTGAAAAATCATTTCTCCTCTCTGAAGCTGCATTTTCTCATCCATAAAATAAATGGTTCAGCCAGATCATCTCTAAGGTGCTTTCTAGCCCTAATAACTCTGCTGTCAATCCAAAAAGTGGCTGTTCTTTTCTTGCCTGGTTTGTAGGCTGATTAGCAACATCCTATGTAGAGCAATTTTGAGGGGAATAAAATAAATCCTCCTTGCTCCAAGAATTCTGCTTCTACCTGCTAGCTCACATCTGAAATGCTCTCTCCTGAGAGTGTCATTTTATGACTTTAACCCCTATTGTACTAAAAATAATCCAGAAAGATGTTCCGGCATGTAATCAGTTCTTTATGTCTCTGTGCGACGGCCAGAGTCTCAGACTGGTTGTGAGTAGAGCAGTGGGGAGGGGGGCAGAGGGCGTAGGTGATGGTTGGGAAGGGCTTGAGACAGGGCCCTAGGACTCTTATCAAAAGCCAGATTTCATCTAGTTATTAAATGAACTCGATCTAAACTAGAAGAACTAGATCTAGATCTAAAATTAGATCTAGTTCTAAATTTTGCCTGTTATCTGGGCAATGGCCAAATTAAGCCAATGCAGTCAATGTCTTGCATCATGACCTACAGGCTGTGAGGAGCCCCCGCCCAGGCTAGGGATGGGGGAGAATTGCTGGGGCCAACAGCCAGGTTCTGAAAAACGACAACCCTGAGATGTGCAGCACTGGCAGAGAGGCAGGTGGGATAGGGTCCCAGCCACTGCTCACATCCCTGCCGACCACTCTGTCCCCCAGACTAGACTCCAGGCCACTAGGAAGCAGAAGCATGATCCCACAGTAGCCTCGGTTTTCCTTAGAATGCTGTACCTGCGGCTGCAGAAATGGAATTAATTTCTGTTCTTTACCTGTTGCCCTCTCTCTCCCCTCCTTAATTCCCTTCCTATCACAAGAACCTTCACCTTGTTTATCCAAACACTCTTCCTCTGTTTGTATATTTTTCAGTAATTAGTGTCAAGAACTGTGAAGGCATACAATGGATATTACTCAGCCTTAGAAAGGAATGACATCCTGGTACGTGCTACAACATGAATGAACCTTGAAGGCATCATGCTAAATGTAATAAGTCAAACACAAAAGGACAAATACTGTATGATTCCACTTACATGAGGTACCTAGTGTAGTTAAATTTAAAGAGACAGAAAGTCTTTATAAGTTTTTTAAATTTTTAAATAAAAAAAACTGAACTGTGCACTTAAAAATGGCCTACATGGTAAATTTTATGTTATGCAGATTTTATGTTACACACAAAGAACTATAAAGGGTCAGAGATTTTACCCTGCTTACAAGCCAACAAGTTAATCTGCTACAGTTTCACAGATGCTGATGAGACATGAGACTCCTGGGTCAGAGGTAAAGGAATTTACCACTCACACAACAGCAGAAGCCAGAGTATCAGCATATTCTTCACTGGTCTGACAAGCCCCAGTCCCCACAGGCAACATGAAGAGGGCTGGTGACACCTGCACACACACCCGGTTGCATTACACGAGTGGAATTTTGAGTTTAGGGAACCTGAACAGTTTATAATGAGCAGTGAGCATGCCTGCCCTTTGCTCCAGAGGCAGTTCCCTTTCTTATGCTGGAGAGGAAGCGTGCCTGCCTTTGCCCTGGAGGGATCTCTATCTCCAAACATCCCTGAAAAGATACCAGAACAAAAGGAAGCCAGAGGCAAGATGTGCAGAAACACGACAGACCTATGAAGAACTGTCTCCCAACAATCAACATATGTTATTCTTACAAAAACAATTAACTTTTCTTCTTTTTTTTTTAAGTGAGAACCAGACTAAACGACAGATATGAATCTCCACTTTCAACTTATTACGAATTTCTTTTTAGCAGTTTTATATAAGTATAATTTACATACCATAAAATTCAACCACTTTGAAAGTAAAGGTCAGTTTTAGTAAATTTATACAGTTGTGCAACCATCACCAAAATCCAGTTTTAAAACACTTCCATCAGCGGACAAGTTCGCTCAGTTAGTCTGCAGTTAGCCCTTGGTCCTTTCTACAATTAGGCAACCACTGCTCACCTGCTTTTTGTCCCTATAGTTTAGCTTCTTCTAGAAATTTCATAGAAGTGGAATCCTATAATACGTAGTCTTTTGTGTCTGGGTCTTTATTCCCCTAGAAAGATGTTTTTGAGATTCATTCATGTTGTTGCATGATTCAGCTGCTTGCTTCTTTTTATTCCTGAGAAGTGCTTCATTAAAAGATACACCATGTTTTGCTTATCTGTTCATCAACGAATGGACTTTGCATTGTGTCCAGTTTGGGGTTAGTATGCATAATGTCATCTTAAATTTTTAAATCTACTTTTTCTTACGTGGTTAACCAAATTTGATGTGGCAGGTAACAAGCAACAAAACACTAACCAAAAAGTATTGCTAACACTTACGTCATATTTACAATTTGCCAGGTTGTATTAAAAACACTTTATATGTATTAACTTCTTTATTCCTAATAACAATCCATAAAGTACATACTATTGATGAGAAAAACTGAGTACAGAGAAGTTCAGTAACTTATTCCAGGACACACAACTGAAATGTGTTAAAGCTAGGGTTCAAATTCAGATAACCCAGATCCAGAGATCATATAGTTAACCAGTATACAACATTCCCTCATAACTAAAGCAAACCAATTCTGATAAAATTCTGTCACTTCTTCAGTTCTATTAATATTGTAATACCCTTTTTATATTTGAGGTAGGCATATGTCTCCAAGTATTAATTAGTTATGTCTGTTTCTTTATTCCTTCTCCCTTCTTTCCTAAGAGTCCCCTTTCCTCCTAGTCTACACTGAAGCAAAAACAAAGATGCAAAAACAAAGCAAAACAAGGCTTCAGACAGTAGTTTCAGATACAAGCTTACAGAGCTACCTTTTCCTGTCCTGCTCCCTGATAACACAATCTAGAAAAGAGAAGAGGGAAAAGACAGGAGAGCCACTAGAACAGGTAATTTCCTAGGTCTCTTTCAGTTCTAAAATGATGAAAGCCTCTGAATTAAAAAGAGGGCTATAAATATTTTGTATAAGTAAAGTCTTCCTTTCAATCCCCTCCTTGGGAAGTATCTCCCCAGAAAGGGACTACAAACAGAAGGGTATATTTTTGTGAGATTGCTATTTGGAATAATTAGCCTAATCTATAACACTACTTACCAAATATGAATGTACTCTTTCTTCATTGCTCCATCAATATTGGAATGTATAATTTAGTTTATTTTAGCAGGTTTAACAGATGTAAGATAGATCACATAGCTATTTTTAAACGTACATGTGAATTCATGGTGAGGCTGGACATTTCCGTCAATGTTAGCTAACTATTTGGTTTTCCTCCTGTGTGAGCTATCTTTTGACCTTTGCCACAGAGATTATTTTTCTTGAGGTCATTAATAATCTCTTGATATACTAATAAAATAAATTTTAAAATAAGATAAGATAGTTATCCTTAATTGAGACCCACTGTGGATCATGCTTTACACATATTATTTTATTTAATTTTTACAAAACCCTACAAAACAGTTATCATCCCCAGTTATAAATGAGAAAACTAAGGTTCAGAGAGCAACATTAGGCAAGTTATCCAAAGTCACACAGCGAGTAAATAGTAGAGCTGAGATCTGAACCCAGCTCCGCCTGGCTCTACTGCTCCATTCTCTTTTTTGGACAGGAAAGTACTCAGTGCCTGCCCTGTTCTCAGCATCTGCTGATGCTTTGTATCATGTGGTTCCTGCTCTCTGACCACAGGTCATGGGTCATTTCAGATCCAAAGGTAACTGATCTATATCCTGGCTACCAACCTATGATGTACAGCCTGGGCCAAAAAGGTGAGTCATCACACTCCTCTCTTGTGTATTTGATTTTGGAAATGCTGAGTGTCAATACACTTACTGGAAAGAGCAAAAGTAAAAAGGGCTGGACCAAGAGATGCCATGGGTATTCCGGAGTCAGAGACACCATGGCAAGCTGAAATTATGAGGGACCAGAAATGAGCAGAGAATGACAGTTGGTAGAGAGAAAAAACAATAGATGCGCTTAAAGAAGCAGTGGTGTACTTAGAGAACAACCATTTGAAAAGAGTCAATCCCTCATACCTCTGTTTTCAGTAACTCTCCAGCTTAGACCCAGTCCACGTACATCCCTAAAATACACACCCTTTTTCCAGAACTAACTGGACTGTGTCTCTGTTCCTTGCTATTAAATAAGCCAAAATAAACATTCTTTTTATTAATTTTTCAGATATTCTGGATAGTAAGCTTTTATGTATCATATTTGTCACAAAATGCTTCTATTTCAATTCTTTGTTTCTTTCATTATATTTTCATAAAAGACTTTCATAAAAGTAAAATGACCAATCTTACAATCAGTAACACTTTCACTGTCAAAAACTTGTATTCGTACAAACTACGGTGACAGAAAGCAGATTTGTGGTTGCCTCGCGATGGGGGTGGGGAGAAGTACGAGGAGCTGGGTGGGATGGATTACAAACCGGCATGTGGAAACCCTGGGGCTGAGGGATATGTTCAGTATCTTGATTGTGGTGATGATTTCACAAGTGTACACATGTGCCAAAACCTACCACATTTTACGCTCTATATGTGTAGTTTATGCCAGTGATACCTATGTTAAAACCATTTTTAAAGACGTATTCTTCTCCTTAACTAAAACACTTATACAATTCTATTTCATTCAACTGATTATGCTTTATGTTTTATGCTTAACTATAAATCACCTGCAATTTATTATGGTATAGGCTACGAGTTAATCTACTTGTTTTTCTCAGTTTCAATAGTTCATTTTTCAACTGCATTTCATAAATAGCTATTTCTTTCACCATTGTTTATTACACTTGGAAAGTCACTTGTTGAGCCCTATGGTTTTGAATCTATTCCTATTAATATTTTTCATTCCTTGGCCAGTTTTCCTCTTTTAAACTTAACACTATCTGGTTTGGAGATTTGAAATTTTGTTCCTTTTTAATACTGTAATGTTTTAAAGTCATGTAAAGGAGCTTACATTAGGCAAGGACACTGATACTAGTTTACATACACACACCGCTGTTCTTGCTTACTTACATAATGTAAATTTTATGTAATGATATTATTTTAATTAACATCTGAAGTGTTTTATATGAAAAGAATCTAAACAGAATTACTCTGAGAATTAATATAGTAATGTAAAAGACTTTATTCATTGTTATCCCCTGCCTTGGACAATAATTCTTATTGGGCTTGTATGACCAAACAAGATCTAACCTGTCTGTGGCTAATCTGGTCACCTCAACTACCTACACACCAGGAAACTTTTCATTCTGGACCGAGCAGGACATTCAGAAGTTTGAGAACATGCATCTGGTTGAGTTTCAACACAGGACTATTTTCATCATTTAACCACTTCCTAAATATCCCTTATTTTGTTTCTAATACCTTTTCCCCAAAGTTCTTAAATAAGGTTTACAGTTTTAATGTAGGTTTATTGAACACACATGACATGCCCAGCACCATGCAAGGTACTGGAACTACAAACAGAAGGCACTCTTGGGAAGTATGTCCACCTTTGTATAATGGTTCTTTCTTCTTCCTGCAGCAAGTAATGAACTGTGCAGCACACAGTAAGGCACTGGAGAATACTGACCTTGGGAAAGCCCCTTAGAACTTGACCTCTGGCTCTTTGACCTTTCAGGGGTTACTGGGTAGTGCTGCCAGACCAGTACCTTAACACTTTACTGAATCAGCACTTGAGGGTCGATGCAAAAGGAGGTGTTCTGTGTTGAATGTTGATGTGTTATATGAAATGGAATCTCCCCATAGAAATTACTTTCATTGACCATTATTTCTCCAGGGAAAAGAAGAACTCAGAATCAAAGGTGGCTGGCAAAACAGATATTTTCCCAAGGTGCTAATTTCAGTGAAATTAAGTTTTACTGGAAAGTCTGCATGAGAACATAAAGTCTCTTTTCCTGGGAAGAACAACAACAACAAAAAATAATAAGCCAACACTTTGGATAACTATTCCCACTTCAAATTATTAGCATAGTCATTCTTACCAATAATTAGCATGTGTCAACAGTAAATATTCCTGCCTTTTCTCTTCCCCAAAATATGACCTTGGACAGGTTATTAACCTCTCTAAGCATCAAGTTCCTCATCTGTAAAACGGAGGTGACAGTAACTACCTTGCAGGACAATGACTGAGAGTTAATAAAACACATAGCAGAATGCCTGGCTCTATAAATAATAATAATAATTTCATTATTATTGTTAAAAGTATACATTGAAAAACTTCTGCCTAGCTGGTGTAAAAGTAATACAGGGTATGCTGACAAGCTAGTTGGAAAGGAAGGTAAAGAGACATGAAAAAGTAGAGAACAATAAAAAAAATGATCTGTGCAACAGGATGAGAAACGAGAGGTTCACGTTACTTCATGAATTTGGCAGAAGTCCCAAAGGCTGAGAGCATTAGTTGTCAGAACGTCTAATCAGGACATGTTACATACTGTAAGTTGATTTTGTGACCCCTTAGTTAACGTTCCACCTCAGGAATTATAAGAGGCAAGGTCAGTTCTAGACCTGCAAGTTTCTAGCAAGACCAGCAACCAGGATTCTTTGGAGAGAGGTTTCAGGTTCTTGCGCTTCAGTTACACACACACACTGTGTGAGCAGTGGGTGGTGCCTCTCACAGCACTGTGAAGCTATTACTGCCCGCCTTCAGCATGTATTACTGCTGGAAGAAAGCGTCCTGCTGGTCTAACTATTGTTCCATTGTATGCAACCTGCCTTTTCTCTCTGGAAGTTTTTACTATTTTCCTCTACCCTTGATGTTTCACTGTGACATGACTTGGTATAGGTTTATTTTTATTTTTCCTGCTTCATATTCAGTGCATTTTCAACTTGAATGAAGATTTTTGACTCTTTCAATTCTTGAAAACACTCAGTCATCTCTCTTAATACTGTTTTCCATCATTCTTATTTTTATCTTGTTCTGGATTTCCTACTAAATATACAATGTATTATCAAAATATGTCCTCCATGACTTTTGACAGCTCTTTTATACTTTTTTCTTCTTGTCTCTTTGGGCTGTTTTGGTGAGTGCCTCCATACTGCCTTCTAATCCACCACCTCAAAATGTGCAGAACTGGGACTGTCATCTCCTATCATCACCATACCCTACTCTCCAAACTATTTCTCCCCCATGTTCCTTATTTCAGTGATTGGCTCCACCATCTGTCAGGAATCCTGATTCTTCCTTCTCCCAGGCTTATCCTCTGCTAGTCCTCTCTTCTATCAGAGGGATTTTAAAATAATACAATTCTGATCATATTAATCCCATACTTAGGACAGATCAGTGGTATCCTATTGACCTTCCAAAAATGGCTTAGAGGCCATTCAGCATATGGTCTCTGCTTACCCCTTTGGCCTCATATTTTCTACCATTTTCTCCTTGTATTCTACCTTCCAGCTTTTCATTCAGTCACTATGTATTTTTACTCACTGAGTGCCTGTAATGTGCTAATTACTGCTCTGGGCCTGGGGGATACTTTAGTCAACAAAAAAGGCCAAAACACTTGTCTTCGTGGAACTTAGTAGGGGACATAGGCAGTAAACAAATAAGTAAGGTGTTTGGTTTTCACTCTGAGTGACAGTGTCAAGCACAACACTGACATGATCTAATTTATGTTTTAAAAGCCTTACTCTTTGCCTGTGTGGACGTTTCATGAAGGGGACATGGAAGTAAAGAGACCAGTTAGAAGGCTATTGCAAAAATCCAGGCTTGAGAATTTACCCTACACTAGAATAGTGAGACAAGGTCACATTCTGATATGTTTTGAAGGACTTAAACAAGAGGTGTGTGCTAATTACTGTTCTAAACCCTGGAGATACTTTGACTGAAAGGTTGGACAAGGGTCATGAAAGAAAAAGAAGTGGCCAAGATGAGTCAAAGGCTTTTGGCCTGAGCAACTTAAACGATTTAACCTGGCTGGAGAAGACTGCAGAAGAGCAGGTTTTGGAATCTGAAGGTTTAGATGCCTAGTAGACCTCCTCATGGAAATGTCAAGTGAATATTTAGATACAAGATGCAGGACAGAGGTCATGGCCAGAGTTACAGGCTTGGGAGTGATCAGTGTCTAAGTAGTATTTAAAGCCATGAAAGTAGATGAGATCAGCTAGGGAAGGAGTGTTGACAGAAAAGAGAAGAGAGCCAAGCACTGACTCCCGGGCTGCACCACAGGGCTGAGGAAATTAGCAGTTAGTGGCAAAGGAGACTGAAGAGTAGCCACAGAAGAAGGAAAGCCAGGAGAGTGAGGAATCCCGGAAGCAGAGAAAAAAGCATTTTCAAAGGTGACGGAGTGATCATCCTGTCAAATTGGTTTGAAGACTGAAAACTATCCATGATGACCTTGGTCACCATTGGTGACCTTGATAAGCACAGTTTTGGTGGAATGATTGGGAAAAAAGACTTATTACAGAGAGTTTAAGAGAGAATTGGAGCCAGTGAGCATAGTTGACTCTTTTGAGGAACTTTATCAAGAAGAACAAAGAAAAAGCTGGAGAAAGAAAGTGCTTCAGGAAGAGGGGGTGTTTTTTGTTTGTTTGTTTGTTTGTTTGTACTACAGCAGTTTTCTGTTGTTGCTCTAACAAATTATCACAAATCTAGTGGTTTATAACAATACAACTTAATTATCTTACAGTTGTGTAGAAGTTCAACTTGGTTCTCACTGGGCTAAAATCAAGGTGTCAGCAAGACTATGTTCTTTTCTAAGGGCTCTAGGGGACAATCTGTTTTCTTGTCTTTTCCAGCTTCTAGAGTTCATCCACATTCCTTGTCCCATGGCCGCCTTCCTCTATCATTAGAGCCAGCAACACTGCATCACTCTGACCTTTCTTCCACTGTCACGTCTCTCTCTGACTGCCTTGTTCTGCCTCTTTCTTCTACTTCTAAGGCCCATTGTGGTTACACTGGGCCCACCAGGATAACACAGGATAATCTCCCTATTTTAAGGTCAGCTCATTAGCATCTTTAATTTCACTCTTAATTTCCCTTTGCCATATAACCTAACATAGTCACAGGTTCTGGGATTAGGACATGGACATCTTTGGGGAGCCATGATTCTACCTGCTACATATGGGATACATTAGAGCATAGTTGTTGATGCAAATAATCCAATAAAGAGAGAGAGAGCTTGATGATGCAAGGGAAGGACAAAATCATTGGAGCGACATGAGCTAGCAAATGGAGCAAGAAGGGTTCCTCGCCGTGTAACAGAAAAGGAGGGAGAAGACAATGCATGGGGACAGATGCTGAATGGTGTGTAAATGTGATGTGGGAGATTGAGAGGGTCATTTCTTTCTCAGTGACTCAGAAGCAAGTTCACACACTGAGAGCAAAGGTTGGGGAGAGGTGTCAGACGTGTGACAAGACAGAACTTACAAAACTGACATCTAAGAGATAAGGAGCATGAAAGAACTAGAGAAATGTCATAAGTATCTAGGGAGCATCAAGGGCCCACTTGAGGTCTGTGGTCATTATTTAAAGAGTGGCCAATCAGCTTCTTTCCCCTAGTTAGGCAGACAAATCACTGGGATATTAATTAGTTAGGTTAGGTTAACTGCTTGACAGATTCCAAATCTAAGTGACTTAACCAGTCAAAGTTGATTTCTCACTAAGAAATTTACATGGATTATCTCACCTAATCCACACAATGGTTGAATAAAGTGGGAACTGTTATCATGCCCTCTTCCAGATGAAGAAATTAAAGAATTGACTGAAGTAAGCCTAAACCAAAATTTTTCTTTTAGGTATTAGTTTAAATGTGGGTATTTTAAAAAACATTTGCCTCATTAAACTAATTCAGAAAATGTAATTTGGTCACTATATTCATTAATTAACAAACTATTATTAGTATCAACTATGTTAGGCTATATATTTCAAAATAGTTTATGATATTAGAAATCTTTTGTCTTTTAACAGTTGAAGCAGCATTTCTTCAACTAATTACCAAAGCCAGGTAACTTATTTTCTAGACAATTCTTATTTCTTATTTTGGTTTGGTTTATTCATATTCTCTCTTCTTGTATCTCATTTAGTATTTTAATTTTGCTAAGCATTTATCTATCTAATTTAATTTTTCAGATTTGCTAGTGTGTAAGTAATAAATTTCCCCCCAAATTCTTAATTCAATTCCACATTATTTATTTTATTTTACATCATTTCTGAGTTTAGAAATAATTGTGATTAATTTTTTAAAAGCAATGAAAATTAATTTTTAAAATTAATTAAAAATTAACTTATTTATGAAGAATTTTCTACACCCTTTTAATACACTGCAGTTTTGATGCTTTAAAGTTACTTTCTACACAGAGTAACTCAAACACCTTTACTTCATATAAAAGAAAGGAGCTCCTCCTACTGTTTTCCTGAATTAATGCTAATTGTTACATTCTATTTCATGTACAAAAATTAGAATTCCATTTATGTAGGTAAAACCAGAACAGAAGCCATGTCTTAACATTCAAAAGTTTCTTACATGCAATAAAAATTACAGGTGATCATTAGGAAGTTTTTGACTTTAACAGTAAACACCAAGGGTCAATTCAGCCATGTATCCTTGTTTGTCTATGGAGTTTCCCTCTTTGGGCCAAAGGAGAGACCACAGTACAGTAAAATAAAATGTGGGCTTTGGGTCAGGACACTTACTAGCTATGTGCACTTGGACAAGTAATCAGTTACCGAATATTTATTGGTACCCATGCATAATTAGGCACTGTATTAGAAGTTAAGGATAGGTGAAAAAGAAATAATGGCCCCTATCCTTCCCTCTGTCCTACCCCTGGACAAGCAGAGACATGAGTTAATCCTGGTTCTTTTATTGCCTTTGTAACATCTACAATTCACTAAAGTATTTAAACCTCCTAATCTGTGAAATGGAGGTAATAATACCTCATAGGGTTGTTGTAAGAATTAAATGATAAAAACATGGTCAATTGATCTTCAACAAACGAGGCAAGAATATACAATGGAGAAAAGACAGTCTCTTCAGCAAGTGGTGTTGGAAAAACTGAATAGTAGCATGTAAATCAATGAAGTTAGAACACTCACTCAATCCATACACGAAAATAAACTCAAAATGGCTTAAAGACTTAAATATAGGATAAGACATGATAAACCTCCTAGAGGAAAACATAGGCAAAACATTGTCTGACATAAATATTAGCAATGTTCTCCTAGGGCAGCCTCCCCAGGCAATAGAAATAACAGCAAAAATAAACAAACGGGACTTAATTAAACTTATAAGCTTTTGCACAGCAAAGGAAACCATAAGCAAAACAAAAAGACAACCTACAGAATGGGAGAAAACATTTGCAAATGATGTGACTGACAAAGGCTTAATTTCCAGAATATATAAATAGCTCATACAACTTAATAACAAAAAAACAAACAACTCAATCCAAAAAATGGGCAGAAGACCTAAACAAGCAATTCTCCAATGAAGACATACAAATGGCCAACAGGCACATGAAAAAATGCTCAAAATCACTAATTATCAGAGAAATGCAAATCAAAACCACAATGAGGTATCACCTCACACCAGTCAGAATGGCCATCATTCAAAAGTCCATAAATGATAAATGCTGGAGAGGATGTGGAAAGGATGTCCCTCCCACACTGCTGGTGGGAATGTAGTTTGATGCAGCCACTATAGAAAATAGTACAGAGATGCCTCAAAAAAATAAAAATAGACCTACCATATGATCTAGCAATCCCAATCCTGGGTATATATCCAGAGGGAACTCTAAATCGAGAAGATACATGCATCCTAAGGTTCACAGCAGGACTATATACAATAGCCAAGACACAGAAACAACCTAAATGTCCATCAAAAGATGACTGGATAAAGAAGTTGTGGTATATTTATACAATGGAATACTACTCTGCCAGAAAAAAAGAGTAAAATAATGCCATTTGCAGCAACATGGATGGACCTAGAGATTGTCATTCTAAGTGAAGTAAGCAAGAAGGACAAAGAAAAATACCATATGATATCACTCATATGTGGAATCTAAAAAAAAAGAATAAAGAAAAAAAGAGGATACGATGAACTTATCTACAAAGCAGAAACAGACTGGCAGATATAGTAAACAATCTTATGGTTACTGGAGAAAGGGGATGGGGAGGGATAAATTTGGGAGTTTGAGATTTACAAATGTTAGCCACTATATATAAAGCAGATTTTAAAAAGTTTCTTTTATATAGCACAGGGAACTATGTTCAATATCTTTTAACTTTGACCGAAAAAGAATATAAAAATAAATATGTATGTATGTGTATGCATGACTGGGACACTGTGCTATACACCAAAAATTGACACATTGTAACTGACTGTATTTCAATAAAAAAAAACATTTAAACTAAAAAAATGCTTAAGTAGAATACCTAGTACATAATAGGTACACAGTAACTGTGAGTTTCTTTTCTTTCCTCCTTTAGCTCTGATCTTTGAGGGGGAAAAGAACCTCACTTTGAGGCAGGAGCAATAGTGTCCTTTTAGTGTAATTATAGTGCGCCCAAATAATTGAATACTATATACTCTGAGTTCCTGAAACATTAGTGGGTTAGTTTTTGCACCCTTGGCACTACTGACATTTCTGATAGAATAATGCTCTGTTGTAGGGGGCTGCCCTGTGCATTATGGGATGTTTAGCAGCATTTCTGGCCTCTACCCACTGGATGCCAGTGGCAGCTCCCTGGTTATGAAAATCAAAAATGTCTCCAGATGTTGCCAAATGTTCCCTAGGAGGGAAAGTCACCCGTGCATTAGTGGATCATAAATTCACATGTAGTGGGTCTTTAAGGAGCATTTTAAAAAGTTAAATGGCATAAAATTGAAAAGAATAGGTATCTTAGAAAGTATCACAGGTAGTCAAGCATTGCTTAGTGATATAAATTACTTACTGAGAGTTTTGGTCAAAAATCTGAAAGCCACTGTTTTATGTTTAACAAAAACTTTCATATAAACTAACTCATTTAATCAGAAAACTCTGATTAAACAAAATAAGCAGGACAGATCTTATCCTCTGTTTAACAAATCAGAAAATTCAGCCACAGATCAACTGAGTGACTTGCCCTCAGGGATATTCAGTAGGCTAAAGCATTGAGACACAACCCGAGTCTCTAAACTTCTAATGACAAGGTGCAAAGGAGATTGGGACCTGAAGGCAAAGATCTCTTGTGTGGTCCACAAGGACGGAGATATCAGAGTGAGAGGTCTTCAGTGGTGGGCCCAATCATTAAGATCTTGTATCAAAATACTAGAGGGATATTTGAATAATAGTTCATCAAGATTTTATTTTCCCACACTGCTAGCCTTTGTATACCCACAGTTAATTGAGGAATGAATAAATAAGTGAATGAACATGGACCACACAATCCATGTTAATCTTCAACCAGCCAGGCCTTCCAATCACCTCCAGACCATCAGGCACACTGCTCCCTTGGCATGGAATCTCCCTTTCCTTTCTTTCCCCACTGACTTCTACAATCAGCTCTTCACAGTCCCCTGCCGGACACTTTCCACACCTCCCCAGACAGGTTCATTTCCTCCTCTGTGCTCCTTCTATAAACCTTACCTAATTGTGCTGTAATTATCTGCTCCACATTTGCTCCCTGATACTCCCTCTGCCTCTGGCACCCCTTCTACTCCCTCTTCTGTCACCCCAGAGGTAGCAACTATGTTCTACTTCAAAAACCATATAAACCACAGCACCCACCACAGTGCTTGGCAATGTAGTTGCTGTTTAATACCTGTTGAATGACTGGGTGGAAGGAAAGAATTATCCCTTTCATAACATGGGATAAAGTTTCTTTCCGATGGAGAACAGTACTGGAAGCTCCAGCTCTCCCTGGTGGCAGGCCACCACTCTCTGGAGGCGTGTGCACTGCAGGGTGCTCGCAGTGCTGCCCAAGCCACACTCCAGAAACCACCTGCAGCCCCTTGACTCAGTCCCCTGGAGTTCGTGCTATCACTGCCTCGTCTTAGGCCTTTGCCATCTAGCTCTGTGTCCCCAAGCTTTGGAACAGGTCACTTTGGAATTGATGGCTTCCCAGAACCCGCCCTAGAAGATTCTGAGTCAGTGGGATGGAGATGAGGCACCCAGTATTTTGTATTTTTAACTAGTACCCCAAGTGATTCTATCAAGGCTGTTTAGTAAGCTAACCGTGTTGGTTTCAGTCACGCTATAGAATTAGGGCAGTTATTGATTTCTCAGTGACTCTGCCTCTAAGTTAACTCTGGAATATATTACTGGTTAAGAAGTGAAGTGCTCCTGAGGTCCTTGAAGGTGTAGCTTACTCATATTTCAAGTATATTATTCTGCAGCTTTTACCTTCCTTTTCAGTAGGGTGATTCGAATGAGGGCGGCTTTCAAGGGCGACCACAAACTCCAGAACTGCTCTGGCCACGTGAGCCAGACCAGGCACTGATCCCTGGCGCGATGATGACCGCCGGAGGGTTATCCGCTCCAGCCCACTCCTTCCGTCCCTGTCCCTGCGCCAAGAGAGCCCAGGGGACCGGCAGCACAGTCTTCCTGGCCAGACTTTGGACAGAGGAAGACCGAATCGGGGAGGGCTTTCCTTTAAGGAGCCGTATTGTCTGAACCTGTCCTGGGTGAGGAGAGCCGAGAAAAAATAGCCCCGACTTTTTATTTACTTCCTCTTTCCCCCAGGCGCAGGCCTGCACCACAGCGAGAGGCGAGGCGCGGACAAGACTAGGCAGCCCGGGCTGCCGTCGCCTGTCTTTCCCCCCAGCCAGATGCAGTCAGGCTCTCCTTGTTCATCGGGGTCAAAGGGACTCTGGAGGGAAAACAACAGCGAACGTTTTTGCAGAAGGAGGAAGTCTTCGGCCGCCCGTGGCCTTGGGAAATTCTTCTGGGCCCAACAGATAGCGGCCGCTTGGCTGAGGGCCCTCAGGACTTCGCAGGGTTTGCTCCTGTGAGGAGGGGCAGGCCTCTTCATAAAACATCACGGTACTCAGAGAACAATTCTCTTGCCCAGACGTCTCCTCACGACGTCCGCCGACCGCTCTGGGACCCCCACGTGGAGACCCCAAGTCTCCGGAGGCACCCTGAGGTGAATGCCTCGCGCAGGCGCATGACGCCGGCGGCAAGGGCCCGACGCCTGGGGGCGGGGCGAAGGCCAGTCACGTGGGCCGCGCAGCCCGCTCCGCGATTTCCCTACAAGGACTTGGGCTGCCGAGCCCCGCCCGCGGCCGGGCCAAGGAATGCGCGGCAGGGGCAAACCCACAGGGCGGACTCACCCATCTGCCAACAGGAAAGGGGGGGAGAAAAAGCTTACATTGTAAGAGGAAATATAAAGAAGACGAAAACTCAGGCATCAGACCCAACGAACCATTAACACCTTTTACTGTGTTCTAAGTCGCCCGCTTGACACTTCCTAACCGTGCATTCGGTCAAAAATGCGCCCTTTGAACACACCGGCAAGTCCCCCGCCCCGTCGCCCTTCCAGTAAGTCTGGCCTCCTCTGTTAGCCTAGACGGGTGAGTCGGCTTCCTTCCGGTCTGCTAAGTGGAGGCCGGAAGTGTAGGTTTGTAGCGGCTCTGGGAGTAGAAGGAGTTGGAAGCGGCAGCCGGGACAGCGAGGGAGTCACTGAAGCGCTCGGGTTCCCGCGGCTGTGCAGGGTGAGTGGTGCTCGCAGTCGGACACGTGAGGCCATCCCGTGGCCCATCCCCGCGGGGCGGCTGCAGCGGCAGCGGCGGTCCCCCGGCGCCGGGATCGCACCTGGCCAGGTGTACCAGCTGGGTCCCGGGTTTCGAGCCCCCGGGCCAGCTCCAGCGTCGAAGGCCGTGGCCGGAGGCGGCCCGGACGCCACTTTCGTTCCTTTGCCTAAACTTGGAGCTTAGGAAGTGTGACTTAGCCTCCTGGCGCCAGGAACTTGGGCGACAGCCGGTCCTGCGAAACCTGAGCCCCGCGGAGCTGACTCTGGGACTAAGTTTAGTTTCTAACGTAAACTTGCCCGATTCAAGAGAGTTTGCGCAAAAAACTGTAGCCCATTCCCCCACCCTCCCCTGCCACTCCCTCACCCGCAGCTGTTGTTGTTGCACTTCGTTTAGTGGGAATAACCACCTCAAATTAGCAGCTTCCTCAGTTCAGTGTCCACTTCTGTAATTAGAACTTTTTTATAAGTGATACTTGGACAGAGGGGTTTGGGGTTTAGTTTGCGGCTTCAGAAAAACTCCAGAATACATCACCATATTCATCTTGGGTGGAGACTTTGGGTTAAGTCAGTTTCTCAAAGTGCTTCCTTTTAAAGAAGTTGAATTGGTCTATCAAAGAGTTATCGGTTCTTTACAGAACTTTGGAACGGAAGTAAGTTGAGATTTTAAGTGCGAAAAGTTTTGTATCTAAAGGTGAAGAAAGTGATTATTAAAATTACTACTATTATGTTTCATGTTCTGGAAGGCTTTTGATTAAAGTTACCCAAAAGAGCTTTTTAGTTTCAAAAGTGAGGCCTTACTGGCAAGTGAGCCCTGATAACGAATTGTCTTTTGTCAAGTGCTGAGAACTTTTTGGGTGTGGCAGTCTAAGAGAACAGATCCTACCTTCCACCGGAAGTTTGCAAAGGAATTGAAAACTTGGTTCCGTTGGAACGGAAGCACCAGCCTGAAAATGTACTTTTAAAAAACTGTACTTGGCATCAAAATATTACATATACTTAGCTTGAAAAAAAAGTGTATAGATTAAATAAGACAGTAAATTTGGTCTAGGTTTGGAAAGCAGATACTATGTTCTGTCACGCCAGGAAGTTTTTTTTTCCCCCTAAGATGGGAGTTTTTCCTTTAAAGAACATATATTTCCCAGAGTACTGTCAATTTGAGTGTTAGTTCTGTAGAAGAAGTCTTAAGATTAGTTTACATTTATTACCGCTATAATGCTGGACGCTAGGATTCTAACTAGGGTAATATAATATTGATATGGATTAATCCTATTTTATAAAATGAAATTCTGGAAAGTCTTCTGGTTGCCCTTGGTGTGTGGGGAAAGCCTTTCTGAGGATCTTTATTTTCCATTTCTCCCATCAGTTAATCTAGTCTAACATCTTCTTAGTTTGTATCCCTCCTTTTGATACAGCCCTGAATGATTCTCTTCCTATTTCATCAAGCTAAAAAAAAAAAAAATCCACAAATTCATTACCACCAACATTCCCCTTCCCTGATTAAGACAAGATTCTGCTTCTTCACATCTGTAAACTGGATCTCTTTGACCACCATTGACAGTGTTTCATTCACTTTCTCATGAGTCTGAAATCCTTGTATATTTCACAGAAGCCTGCTCTGTAAGTTTCTGGGCTTTCAAGTTTCATACAACACTTACCTCTTCACACCAAAGATCTTTCATTAAATGCTTCAAAAATAGACTCTAGGCTCTAACTGAGGATGCGTGAGGACCCTCATAACTTGGAAATCTCAGGTGCCTTCATGGCAGTCTTCCCATGCTAAATAAAGAGTACTTACATTGATGTATGAAGTATTTTCAATTCTATTTGACCCTAGCTTATGAGAATTGTGCAGTTGCTGAAGGCTTGTTCCATGAAGAGAGTTAGTCTGATTTGTTTGGGGAAAGTAAAAATGGACAGCATACTAGAGTCATAGCAAGGAGGACAATGACTGTCATAAATGATCTGCTTCTTGGAATTATAGCCCTATTTCTCATTTGGCTCCCTCTCCACCAGTGTTTACTCCACTCATACTTTTAGTCTGGTACGGGAAAAAAAACTATCTTCCCTTATTTTGAAATAACTGATTGTGAAGCTGAACTCCCTATCACTAAAAGAATCCAGGTTTCTGGTGGGAGATAAACTCACGGATCAGAATCCAACCTCCTTGAAAAAATAAAGGGTCATGTAGTAACTCACCCAACATGATGCTACCAGTTTTTGGTAGAATTAACTACCTTAATTTGTTAGAATTAAGACTAACATTTAAATCTCTTAATTTTAAAGACATCTTGTAACTTTTAGGGTTTTTCAGCATCTCCCCACCCCTGAAACTTTTAGAAACAAAGATCTTTTCTGAACTCAGTTTTTTGATAAGCATGTACCACCTTTGAATTATTTTTCTTTTTTGTTACACATTGTTTTGAGAGTCATCATCCTTCTGGTATGAAAACTACATGACTCATTTCATAAGTTGAACCAATCATCTCGTTTCTTTACAGTTGCCTCCCAAACTACATTTTAAGCTTCTTGAATATAGGACCCCTGCCTTACATTTCTTAATTTTTAAATAATAATCAGCACTCATGACATTTGATGCACATGAGTGTAATTAACTGATCATATTAAAGGCTGATCATTAAGTATCGAGCTAAAGAAATATTTTGTGAGACCATTGTCAGTGCTGACCAGAAAAAACCTTTGTAACTTTTAAAAACTATTTTATGATGCACTTACACATTTAAAGAAATGCATGAGTAAAACAAAGACTGAATAGGAAATACATCAAAATTCAAGGGTGAGAGAGTGTGTTACTTTATAATCCAAACTAAGCATTTTTAAAATGTACGTAGAGGACCCCCACAAATTTAGTCTTAGGAAGTTATGAAGATTAAAAAATCAGTTGTGTCAGCCATATGACCTATAATTTTCATCAGTTTCTTTGCTCTTAAAATGACTAACATTTGTGCATCATTAGGGTAAGCCAGTGCTGTCAAACAAAACAGACTATTTTTAAAGCCGTGCTTTGTTTTGCAAAGACATGGCATACCTAAAATATTAAAGAGATATGGACTGGTAAATATGTGCTCCTCGTTGGGTCTCAACCGCTAACCCAAGTCCTGGAGTACATTCAGGAGACGGAGAAGTAATATACTCCATAGCACCTTGAAGTTTTTAAACTTCAAGAATAGAGGGGAAAATTAAAGCTCTACATAGTTTAGATAATAATGGGGTTTACTGAGCCCAAAGGTGTTACAGAATGAAAATATGCGTTCCTGGAAGGGTGATTCAAGGGAACTGTACAGAGGAGTATATAACATAACTTCTGTGTGATGCCGGGTATATCTTACTAGCCACACATTCCAGCTTATCGAAAAGGAGTGCTATATTTGATGGGCTGGAATTTGTGACTCTCCTTTGTGGAATTTCCTTCTAAAATCTGAGAACAGATTTAGCTTTAAAAAAAAATCTGAGGCAGAGCTTTTCTACCTATTTCCATAATTGAATTTAGTCTGGCGGATGTGGTCTAATCAAGGAAAGAATGTGAGAAGTAAGTTTTTAAACTCATATGAAGCATTGTGTTCTAAGGTCACTTTGCCGCACTGACATCTAGGTAGTACTTCATTCTTTGCAATCCACAGACTTATTTTTAGAGCAAGGGCATAGTGTTTTGCTGCATCATAGCTAAATGTTGTTTTCAGAACGTAAGCTTAAAAATTGTTGTCCTGGTCGGAGAGTGAAATCAGTTGTGCCTATTTTAGACCTGCGTGGAAGAATATAACTGAGTCCAGTGTCTTATTAGTCCTGTTGATTAGAGGTTTTTACAGGCTGCCATCGCCACCTCAGCTCTAAAGGATGGTATGGTAAAATGTTATTATCTGATGACTATGGGATTTTTAACTTCAAACAAACTTTTATAGTCTTAAAGATCAAGTGTTGAAGGGAAAATTGCCTTTTTATCTTAGGTATTATTAGACCTTTTATTTTCATTTTAAATTTTACAAAGATACATTTAAATCATTAGAGAGCAAAGGTAATTTCCATACCTCTTAAAATGCTTTCTGAAATTTTTAGAAACTAAATTGCTTTAAAAATTTGTATTGTGCTCTGATTTTTGTTTAGAGGACTTTGTCACTTGAAGTGATTTAGCTTAGCTCTGTGCAACAAATTGGTTTGGATAGAGTGGAAATATTTGTAAAACTTAATTATAGATGAATTACCTTCAGTTTTCTATACTTTTCAGTTAGCCTTTCAACAATTATCTATCTTGAACTACTTTGATTTCAGTAGTGAGAGTATGGTAAGAAATGTTAGTTGGGAGTGGAAGAATATTTGGCAGCAGGATTAGGAGATGAAGACCTGTCCCATCAGTTAGCCCTCCTTCCTCCTCTCTGTCCACCTTGGAGCAGGAGTGCTGGTTTCAGCTAGGGCTGCGGAAGGTCAGACCTGTTGCAGATGAATCAGTATCCTATTAATACTCCATAGCACTGAGGTGCGGAACCAGCACTGTTTCTCCAGGACACCAGCGTTTTTTTATTTCTTGTTTTCTGTATTGTTGTTAAGCTAGTAGACTGGGTTATAGGTCCTCATTAGCCTGTCCAGTAGTACTGGTGGCATGGCATCTTGTTGATAGTGCTCTGAGCTTTGAATTAATGTTGGTTGTAGTTTGGAACTTGAAGTTAGTGACAGACTGTTTATTAAAGGTCACAACTACTAAGGATGAGTGAACTCATGGCATGAGTCTGGCTTTCTTCTTTGCAGTTTGTCTATGAGTAATGGTATCAGTTAGTTGAGAGAGTTTTTTTGCTAAGTGATACTGTCCTGCTGAACAGTTTTTAGACACATCTGTAAGTAGTTCAAACATATCAGGAAGGTTGGTTCAACTTACTTTTTGTTACTTCTTGTATTTCCCTTCTTTGTTAGGATTTAACCGCCACCATGTCGAGCAAAAGAGCAAAGACCAAGACCACCAAGAAGCGCCCCCAGCGCGCAACTTCCAACGTGTTCGCCATGTTTGACCAGTCACAGATTCAGGAGTTCAAGGAGGCCTTCAACATGATAGATCAGAACAGAGACGGTTTCATCGACAAGGAGGATCTGCATGATATGCTTGCCTCCTTGGGTAATGATCAGTTTTCATGTTAATATATCAATATCTGTAGCACCTTTTATGTTTATTTCTTAAGTCTTAAAGCTCTGTGAAGTCAGTGTAATGATGATGTCATTCACTGAGATCCAAAGTCTGGAGCATTATTTTCCAAAGTGTGGTCCTTGGACCACCTGCAGATTTCTGGCCGAGTCTCAGGATGAGGCTGGGGGCCGGCCATGTGTCTGTGTGTGCTACAAACACTGATCTTGATTATGAGAGCAGCGTTATTCCTCCTGGCATCCCAGTGGAATAGCACACACTCTCCAGACTCTTCATACAGGTCCTGGTTGTTGAGAAGACTTTTCTTCCAAGGAGTTTTGCTGTCTTGAATGCAAATTGCAAACTGTATAAATGATCATCTTTCTTGTCAAAATGTTTATTCTGATGAATAGTTAATGCATTTTGTGAGGTAGCTGAAATCATGATCCTCTTTTTTTGTGAAGGAAAAAATCCAACCGATGAGTATCTGGACGCCATGATGAATGAGGCTCCAGGCCCCATAAATTTCACCATGTTTCTCACAATGTTTGGTGAAAAGTTAAATGGCACAGATCCAGAAGATGTCATCAGAAACGCTTTTGCTTGCTTTGATGAAGAAGCAACTGGTAAGTCTGAGGTAACCTTTAATTACCAAGTGATTTAATTTTTAGTTATGGCAACTAAAATATATAATAACTTGGAATATGATGACATGATACCGTTTATACCATAAGGTTTATACCATACCTGTTGTGGGGTTTTTTGGGGACAGGTTTCTCCTATGGCATGTTAGTCATTCACTTCATTGCCTCTAAATACTTAATTTACAATTTAATAGGTGTATTTGAAACTTCTTTTGGAAACTTATGTCACTCTTTTACCAGAAGAATTCCACAAGGGTGAGGCACTCAGTAAGTGTGTGTTGAATGAGTATCTTTTACTGGAGCAATCTTGGAAAGAGTGTAAATGCTGCAGGTGATAACACCAGTTCCGGCCTATGTTTGTCAATCAGGTACCTGTCAGCTCTGAGATTGTTCAGATCTGGTATCTAACCTTTCCGTCTGGAATCAGACTCCCTGGTTTCATAATCGTGTTCTGCATAATAGCTGTGTGATCTGAGGCAAGTTACTTAACTTCGCTAAGCCTCTATTTTCTTATTGGTAAGATGGACAGTAATGTTACTTACACCATAGTGTTGTCATGAGGATTAAATGAGGAAATGAGATAATAGCTTACTGCCTGCATAGAGTGGACTCAGAGAAACACAAAAGTTAACTACATAGATGCCTGATCCTCTGGCATAAGTGTAGGAGAGGAAAGTTAAGGGGGTAACTTACGTGGTGAGTTTTTGAGAAGGCAGGCACACCCTGTGGTTACTCGTTACTTGGACTAGTTTAAAGCGTCCAAGCATAGTTTGGTGATGGAAGTATAGTTTCCCCTATGCTGGCTTTCGAGACTCCCCACGATGGGGCCTCAGTTGGCCTGTTCAGGTATAACATCCCCAACTCCCAAGTCACCCTCCTAGCCCCCTTCCGAGCTCCTCTGTGTGCTGTTGCCCTCACTTCCCTCCAGCATTTCTGCCTCTGCCTTCCTCCTCCTACCACCTTCTACCTCCCTCCTCTTGAAATCAAAACTCTGAACAGTTATTTCTGGAAGGGGCACAGGAGGGGCAAGCAGAAGAGACTTTTCCTGCTACAAATGCTTGTGTGTTGATTGAATTTTTTACTGTGAACAGGTTTTACTTTTTTAGTGGAAAAGAAGAAAACCATAAAAGACTAAAATGTCTTATCTGTTCTTCAAAGTCATCTCAATGGTCACATTCTGTATAGAGCCTAACCTGTGTCTTTCTACTGTTTTCTCCTGGCCTCCAGGGAAACTCAAAGCCTCTCCCTTCCATCTCCACAGTACTTTCTGTGTCTCTCCGGGCACATACTCCACCTGAGCGTCTGCCTTACTTGTGTGCCTATTCCTAATCAGCACCGCCTCTCCCTCCTCCTGGGGAATGGCTATGTGTTGTCACCAGCATCATGTTCCCATCTTTGTAACCCCTCCCAGCTCTGACCACAGTCCCTTGCACGCAGTTGATTAGTTTGCATGATAACTGGATGACTTGGCTGGAGATAGGATTTGTTTCTACAAGCTAAAATTCAAGATTTGGGGAACTTTTTTTTTTAAATCTAGAATTGAATTAGCAAAAAAACCCTATAAATCTAGAGTTCCTTTTGTGAACTGAACTTATACTTTAAACTCATTTTTATAGGAAATATATTATCCATGTTTTAGCTTAATTTCACATACAAGGAAGTTGTCAGATTTTTTTTATTTTTTACTTTATGAATTTCAAAATCTCTGTGCTTGAACTGTCATTTATCACCTTTGGATTATGGCATTGCTGGTTCTCAGTCATGACTGCACATTGGGGAGCTTTTTAAAAATATCAGTGCCACCCACCACATGCATGAGTGCCATCTAAAGGCAGATTCTCTCATGGTGTAAGCAGAGGAATATTCGCGGTAGACATAGTTCATGCCCACAAAACTGGTTTAAATGCGTCATTAAGCACAATCTTTGCTGTCAGAAAAATATATTTTAAAAAATAACTAATTTGTCTTGTAGAAAACAGAGCTAACCTGATTATGTAAGTAAGGAAAGTGACAAGCAGTATAAACTATTCTCATTCAGGAAGTTTCAGCCAGTTTGTGATTTGATAAAAATGGTTTCATAAAAGAGAAGCAGTTTACCTTAATTACCCATATAAGTCTGTTCCAATTTTCTCATATAAATATTTGGCCAAATAGTATTAAACAACATTTTTATTTGTTTGCTAGACACTTTATTATGTTATCTATCTGTGTCTTAAAATAACAAGAGTATTTGACTTGGGTGCTAATTCAAATAGCAATACATAATAGTCCTTCTACCTATAATCATGCAAACACTTACCAATATTTAATGAGCATCTACTGGGTACTATTCACTGTAGAAGTAAATAAATAAATAAGTAAGTAAATAAATAAATAAATAAATCAGTGCCAGATAATAAATGAAGGGTGGCCTCTGGGGTTGTCTCGTTTTAAGCTCCCTGGATGATTCTGATTGTGCTGTGCAGTCAAGTTTTATGAGAACCCTGCTCTCACAAGTCCAGAGTAGAAAGCTCTTAGCTCACCACTACACATCCCCTGGGCCTGATCATATTTGTTACTGAATCTAAATTAGATTTGTTTAAAAATAATTTTTTTAAATCTCATTTTACATGTTAAAAAAAAGTCAGGTAAAGGGAAATGCCCAAAGCAACACAGCTTGTTAAAACTGGGCCTGTAGACGTCGGTATTCTTTCCACTGAAGCACTTTATTGAGGTTGATGATGTGGTATTGAGTTTAGTGCTACCTGCTTGTAGAGTGTGTGTGACCATTCATGCTGCTTCAAGGAACCATGTGACTTAGATTCCTAAGTCATACTTTTTGGCTTCTGTTTAGGCATAGGTATAGCCCGTTACCAGGAGATCAGGAGATGGGTGTTGGGGGAGGTTGGTAGAGCAGAGCAGGTTAATGTCACCAAGCGATGCGGCGTTTTCTGGGCAGCTGTGTGCTGAGGCTGGCCTAGGCATGTAGAGATCTCACATTTCACACACTGGCGTGCTTATCCTTCTTAACATACAGCGTGTGCTTAGTCAGTGTTGATGCTCCTTGTAAATAATCCCCGGAGTAGTATGTATTCTGACCCCCAGTTCTTTATTCTTTAGGCACCATTCAGGAGGATTACCTGAGGGAGCTGCTGACGACCATGGGCGATCGGTTCACAGACGAGGAGGTGGACGAGCTGTACAGGGAAGCGCCTATTGACAAAAAGGGGAATTTCAATTACATTGAGTTCACGCGCATCCTTAAACATGGAGCAAAAGACAAAGATGACTGAAAAGAACTTCAAATTCCAGCCAAACGTTCCTTCTTCCTACTTTGGGTCTCTCTCAGACTTTCTCCTAGAGCCTATTGCATGCCCTTAGCCTTACAGCTTTTGCCTCTCTTTTGTATTTATTCTCAGCCATCTGGGGCACGTGCATCTCTATACTCAGACTGGAAATGGGACTTTTTTGTCATTTTCAGAATAGAAAATAGGGTAATTTATCTTCACCAGCTGCCTCCCCTCCCTCCCAATAACACAGTCTACAGAGTCAGTATATTTTTTCAGAGAAAGTTACTCACTCAATTTTTTCTGAACCATAATTAAACTTTATGATAAAAACTTGTTTAAAACTTCTTTATTTACCAGAATTGGGTTTTGTTGGTTTTGGTTGCATCTTCTAAAGAAAGGTAGATGAGGCAAATCCTAGGAAAGGATACAGTTGTTAGACCTCTCCCTTACTCCTTCCAGTTTTCCTAACAGTCCTATCTCCTCTACAATTCATTCTTCCCCCTTTTCAAAGAAGTCATTTTAACTGCCTTATTTGGGTTTCCTGTACTGTCTTCCAATTTAAAAATAATTTCCTGTAGAATTTGCATATATATGGTAGCTCTGATAGCTTTAAATTCTTAAGTTTAACATACTTGCCGACATCCCTCCATATCTGTTCTAAGCTTTTGTACCTTACTTCATTTCACTTAAAATTAGACCAGGCTACCGAGTATAATTTTAATTTGTCCTAATTTTTAAAACTATTTTAGCCCCAAAGGTTCTGTGGAATATTTCTACCGAAAAGATGAATTTATTGTATTTCAAAGTGTTGGAAATATAATACGGTTTTGTTTTTAGTTTTGTTATTTTGGTATGCAGTTTCTTTTTAACACAATAGTCCCTATTGAAATACCATGTATGTTTATGTAGAGATTCACGTGAGTTCATGTATGAATCTTGGACATTCCTGACCTGCCCACAATCAGAACAGCTGAAGCTACATGCCTGGGAAAGTGAGATCATTATTTCAGTCCTAAAAATAACTCCTGCTGTTTGCAGGAATGCAGGGCTGTTTTCAGAGTTAATCAGGAAGTGGCAGACAGTTTCATTTGCTTTGGGCTTCAAAAATCTGACTCAAGGACGAGTTAAACTCTCAGGAGTTTAAGAAATCTTGAAACACTGGGGGAAAGTTGGGTGAAGAGTTGACAAATAGCCTCCGAAGATGAATAAAAGATAATTAGTCATAAGTTATGTTTTATACTACTATTAACAAGATTATCCTTGGACAAAACTATGACCTCATTGAATAAGCAATTACTGAATGCCTTCAGGGCAACAGGCCTTTACACGCAACAGGACAGGTGAGTTAGATCCTCTCACCTCATGAGGCCAGCTAGAAGGATTGGTGACAAGACTATTCTTGCCCCTTTCAAGATTAGCACTTTAGCACCTGCCTTAACTCTTTGCCTTTAATGTGTTCCTGAATTTCATTCAGTGTTACGAAGCACTTTTTCCAGACTGTAGCCATGATGCTGAAATTTTTTTTTGTAGAACTGAATTTACATTTCAATTGAAAAAAATCACTTCTGCTTTAACAGATATCCAGTGAAAAACAAGTAACAACATTGTTTCCACACAGAATAAAAGTAGTAGTCTCATCTACTAAAATTACCTCTTGCGGTGGCCCCATTTCCATTTCAGATAACTGCCCAAAGACCAGCCACCGTTAGAAACAGGGAATGGTCTCAATGAATGAAATGTCTCCTAATTTAGTAATAGCATTCTCTATGTATTAAGTAGGCTTTGCTTAAGATGAATGCCAGTAAAGAGTTAAAGCGAGCTAAAGCGTTTACTCCGATAGTGCATTTGATAGAAAAACCAGTCTCATGATTGGTCTCAATGGTTTGAAACAAACCATTTCAAAAGGGCAGCATCCTTATCCACCTGCTTATGATTATGTTGTCATTTGGACTCCAGGATCCAAATTTTATTTGATCAAGAAGCCTATGACTGGAGGAGAGCAGGAATTAATGAGTGCTACTGGGAAAGGAGGGAGCAGGCCAGACTATATGAGACAAGTAAAAGCAAATTCTGAAAAGGAAAGGCAACCGTTTTTCACAAAGTATGAGGAGAGAAAGGACAGCAAGAGATGTAACTAGAATTCAAGATGTGCAGGCAAGTTCTAAGAAGGACCAGACAGAAGATGGTAAAAGGGCTTGGGCAGTAGAGCCACAGCACAGTGTTACGAAAGCCAAGTGAATAATTTCAAGAGTGAGATTAGTCAGTAGTGTTAAGCTACAGAAAGTCAAGTACAGGAAAGTTTAAATGAGGCCACTAGATTTGGCAAGTCATTGGTCACTTCTGCTAGAGCTATTAGGTAGTTCTGTAGTGCAGAATCCATGGTGTAGCAGGAGGTGGGGACAATGCCTAGGTTTGGAGGTCAGGCCAGCTGCATTTTAATCTCCTTGCTACATCATTGCTTTGTAACCTTAAGTAAGTTATTAACCTTGCTCAACCTCTATTCACTTGTAAAATGGAAGTAATGTTCTTGGTTCATAATAGGAAAATAATCTATAAAGCAGTATTTTTTGTGACTAGGCAGTATGGGTTTTAGGGCCAGACTTGGTTCAGTGAATTCTGCCTGTTATTTGATGAGCTTTGTGTCCTTGAGTTGGTTGCCTTTAAGTGTCAAGTTTCCTCACCTGTTTAACAGGGAAAATACCCTCCAAGTTTATTGTGAAAATAGAAACACTAAAGCTAAGTGGTCTTGCACACAGTAGGCATTCAGATAGTCGTTACTTGTATTCTGTTTACCAGAGGGGGCTATCTGGCAGTGAGGAGAGGTTTGAAGGGAAGGCAGGACCAAAAGGCACCTCTTTAGAGATTCAAGCCTGCCTCTAGACAGAGAGGAAGAAGGCAAACTAGAAGCAAACAAGTGAAACCAAATGAATGATGTCCAGGAGACAGGAAGAGATAGAACCTAGATCACATATTGTAGGATTATTCTTAGGAAAATAAAAATGGATACTGCTCCTTCCGAAAACGGGAAAAGGTAGGTGGAATGAGTTTAATCGTAATTGGAGACTAAGTAAAAGGCTGAGGTTTGGAGAAAGGTCCATAGTGGTTTGATAGTAAATTATCTCAAACTAGAATTTTATTATTAAAGGGTGGTTATGAGGATTTGATGAGAATATACATAAAAATGCCTGCTGGTTTGTGTGGTACCAAGTAGATCCTCAAATAGTTTTAGATTTCATGAGGAGGTTCAATATGCCAGAATCGTGCCTTTGTAGGTCCTCCTTAAATGTCCAATTTCTTGATTTCCTTGAAACCCTGGTTTTTATCTTTGCTGTCCTAAAAGGCATTGCTGGAGCTAATCCCATATTGAAGAAATAGCCTGTTTCCCAAGTCTGTATTCTTTTATCCTAGGTTTCTATGTGCCTGCTCAAGTAGCAGGCAGCATAACTTTGCTTCCATATTTATCTACATACATTTTATAGTTGAGGTGAATATACAACTTGTTTTTTAGTTTAATGTATCTTAAATTATTTGTCACGTTTTGGCATAGCCACCATTTTTGTTTTGAGTTTTAAGTGTATTACCCTTTTTTTAAACCATTATTTTTAATGACCACAGTTAACAATTATCTGTGACAAGGATATGCCATAGTCATTTCCCAAGCACTAGATATGTCGATGTTCAGCTTTTCATTAATAAATATGAATGTTTTTCTTTTGAATCTAGAGAGAACAGTATACCCTAGAATTATTTTTTTTAGAACAGTGCTATCCAGTAGAACTTTCTGTGATGATGGAAATGCTCTCTGTGCTGTCCACAAGTGACTACTGAGCACTTCAAATGTGTCTAATATAACTGAGTTTTAAATTTACATTTAAATAGTCACATGTGGTTAGTGATCACTGTGCTGGAAAGCACAGTTCTAGAAACAAAGATGGAGATCAAAGTACAGTCAGTATCTCAGCTGCAATCTTAATCAAGGTGGCCAGGGTGAGGGCTTATGGGATGGTAACAGACCATACTTGAAAGAGCTCTGATTCGAAGACCTCAGAAGCCAAAATGTTCTGATGAGTATAAACAGATTAAACTACTGGACCAAAGGGAAGACTGCAGCTAAGTGAAAGTGTAAATATTTTAGAATCAGAAGTGACTTTTCAGCAATTGCTTTCAAACTATTGAGAAAATGCACTCAGTTAAGGACCTTGCGGCAGTGCTACTAGGGTGGGGATCATAGGATCACCATCACCTGGGTGCTTATTGTGTTAGAAATACAGATTATTGCCTCACCCTCGACATACACAGAATCCAAATACCTGGGGTTGAGGCTCTGGAATCTTGGTTAGCAAGCCCCCAGGGTTTTCTTACTGGTGCTACTGTTTTATAAGAGTCCTGAACACATGGTTCCTACCATCTAGGGATTCCTAATCAAAGATTTCTGGATTTCTCGTCGTATTTTTCCGTAATATAAAAGACGATTATTCATCTCCCCAGCATCGGGCGTACGTTCAAGCAATCACAAGTGCTTAAAAAAAAGGTTTGCTATTAACTATTCCCCATTATCCAGAAGTAGTACTATTCATCTATATTATTACAAGGTGAGGGAACCTGAAGCTTATAGCCACAAACAACATCTAGAACAAAACTTGGATAATAGTTTCGTGATTTCCTTTGTTTTGACCAAAAGCATTATGTAATGTGTGCGCGCTTGGGTGTGTGTGCTTAACTTTGTATTGTCTTTAATGAACCAAAGGAAAGCAAATAATTTGAATAAAGCTTTTCTGTGCTTGAAAGGGGAAACAGTCGTAGGCTGACCGTGGCCTGTGAGGGTAAGAAAGGAGGAGGAGAGGGTAAACTGGACGTGCAGTTTAAAAAGAAAGGGTTTTCCAGCAGGCGGGAGACCGCCCGGCCGCCGCCCTCTTACCTTCCCCAGTATGACGTGGGACGGACCTAAAAAACTGCTCGTTTTACGTTAAGTTCAAGTTTAACCAGGCGAGCTGTACTTCTATTTGCAAACTCCCGCAGCCCGGGGTGGGCGTCGCCCGGCGCCCCTCGGACCCTGAGGGCTCGCGCCCGCCCCGCCGGGTCAAATTCCAGGCCGGCCCCGCGCCGGCGGCCAGGGAATGCGGAAGGACTGCGGGACCGCGGCGGACGGCGGGGAGGCAGGGCAGGCCGAGGGGCTCGAGCCGCGCCGCCGGCGGGGAGAGCCGCCTCAGAGCGCACGGGCCGAGGGAGACAAGTGAAACCGAGGCCGCGGTCGTCGGCCCGCGCCCGGAGCCCGGGCGGACGAGGCAGCCTCGGCCGCCTCCTGAAAAAGAATGGCGGCGCATCCCCCCCGTCCCGAGATGGATCCCGCCGCGCCTCCCGGTGCGTCTTCCGGCGCGTCTTCCGGTCCGCCTCCCGAGGCAGGAAGTGCCGGCGCCGCCGCTATCGCGCCACAGCCCAGCGCTCGTCGCCGTCGCTGTCTCTCCTCTCGCGCCGGGCAGCTCGGGTTCTGGTTCTCGTGTCTGGCGGCGGTGAGTGGCGCTCGCCCCCGCGCGGGACACCGCAGGGGCCGCCCCCTCGCCTGCCCCTCCCGCCGGGCGCCCGCGGCCCGACCCCGCCCCGGGCGGCCAGGGCGGGGGCTGCGGGACCCGTCCGGTGGGGCGGGGAGGGTCGGCCGGGAGGTCTGGCCGCTGCCGACCCGAGCCTGGACGTCCAGGGGCCGGGAGGCTTCGGGCGGATGGAGCCGGGCCGGGGAGCTGCCCTGCCGGACAGGGTGGCCGGTCCCTGCGCTGCGTCACCCGGCCGGCTTCGCACACCTGGTGCGGCGCACAGCCCTCGGCCCTCCTCCGGCGCCTGCCGGGGCGGCCGGGTGTCGAGGGCCTGCTCTGAGCCGCACACGGTGCCGCAGGCTTTGTGGGCGGACGGGGTCTGCGCGCATGGTTCTTGGTCGGAGTGCGCGGTTGGTATAGGCTAAGACGTAACGACTTCCGTAGGAGTTGTAACTCCTCGCAGCATCGTGCATCTTGTAAAGATTTAGTTCATTCGTGCTGAGGAAAAGGACAGGTAACAAAAATCAGGATAAGTTTACTGAAAAAAAGAATCGTGACCTCATTGAAGGCCTTCGACTCAGTCCCCGGAGGGAGAACTTAGAATTTCTGGCCGGGATCTGTGGCAGGAGGTAACAAGACCAAAAGCTCAGGAGACGGGAATTGGGTCGTGTGAAAAGGAGACTGTGGGCAGACCAGCCTGAAGGGAACAGAACTATAATGGGTAATAGTTGGAAATAGGCAGGTAGATCAGTGGGGCCTTTTCATGGATGTCTTGAAAACTTGACGAGCAATAAAAGATTATGTAAGAGGCATTAGGGAGTCATTTTGGATTCTCCACTAGGGAGTAATATGAAGAAAGGGGACTGTTTAGAGAATTAGTTTGGCAGCCTTTGTTTAAGATGGCTTTGCAGTGGTCCTTCGGTAAGAAAAGAATCACAGCATTTTAGAATTCAAAAGAACCTCAGAGGTTATCTTTCGTTTTATCATTGAGTAAACTGAAACCCAACGAGGTGAGATAATTTGTCCAAGGTCACTTGAGGGGGTCACGTGGTGCCACCCATTTTTCTCTAGGCGTTAGGTGGGTCCTCCCTCCCAGAGCTGATAGCTAAGTGCACGGCTTCTTGTTAGTTCAGGCTCTGTTCAATGAGACAGCTTCTATGATGGCTGACTCGATATTCATTTATGCTTTCATGAGACTTGAGTTTGGACAGGATGAACTGCAGCTTCTGCCGGGCAGGTCCCCAGGTGAGGGTTGCTGTGGTTAGGAAAGAGCAAAGGACTGAGGGCCCCTATGATTGTCTTTCTCCCAAGATTCACAGACAGTATATATCTATAGATGATTTTCATTACCAGCAGCTTTCGGATCTTCATCCTCAATCTGCATTTAGCTGTGGTGGCTTTGCTTGTTACCTGCAACCAGTGATCCACATTTTCCTGGTAGCGCATTTCAGCTGCTTGACATCAGAGCCAGTGCTGCAAGCTCTGGAGCTAGACTCCCTGAGTGTGGTCCTGCATCTAGGCCCTACCATTTTCTAGCTGTGTGGCTGCGGGCAGATTATTCGCTTTGCCCTAATTTTCTCATCTGAGAAATGGGAATAATAACAGTACTTATATCATAAGTTGTGAGGATTAAATGTGTTAATGTATATGAAATGCTTAGACCAGTGCCTAGCACATAATTAGCACTCAATTACTAGCTTTTATTAGTACTGTGTGTTTCAGGTATGAAACATGGAGTGACTGGTAAGTTTTACTAAGGATTTCTTGGGGAGGAGTCCAGTGGAGTTTATGTTGAACCATAGGTAGACTATAGAGAAAAGCTGCTTTGAGGAGTCAGATCCAGGACCTACCTTATAAAGAACATACGTACCTGTGATTCTGTTTGTGATAGTAAGGAAGCGTATGTATCTATTCCCTTAACTAGTATTTATTGAGCACCAGCCATGTTTAAGGCACTCTGCTTGACCCTGCAGTCCAAGGTGGAAAAGCTAAATACCACAAAAATGTACATGTAAATGGCACAGCAATAGAATACTAATGGGCAGTAAAAAAGAATGAACCACTGATAAATGCAACATGATAATGTTAATCTCAAAAACACACTGAGTGAAAGAAGTCTGGCTTGTAGAGTACGCACTGTATACTTCCATTTATAAAAAGTTCAAAGGTAGGTAAAACTAATCTTTGGTGATGGAAATCTGAGCAATGGTTGCCTATGGGAGAGGCTAATTGACTCAGAGAACTTTCTGGAGTGATGTTAACATTTGTTACTTGTTTGGGGTGGTGGTTACATGGGTGTACATATTTACAAAAACTCATTTTTAAGACCTGTACATTTCACCATGTATAAATTTCACTGCAATAAAACCAAGTGGTAGTGGAGTACAGAGGGTGGAAAGTTTACTGCCAACTGGGACAATCATAAAGTCCATAATAAAGAAATGATAGCATTATTATGTGTGTGGTAAATATTAAAATACATATACTGTGGGGAAGCTTAACTGGTGTTAAGAGAAAAGCTATAAAATTGAGTTTGGCTCTGTAAAGACATAGTAGATATAATAACTTATGGAGCTGATTATATATTTGCCTAAATATGCAGCATAAAAACAATAATACATTATTGAGTATGTTAGGTTAGTTTTGTGGGGTGTTTTAACTTGATTATATACTGAATTCTCTTGATGATTGCTGTTTTCAGACTGTTGCTCCTGTATCCAGTCATTTGATATTCCCAGTTTCACAAGCACTAGTCTTGACTCCAGTAATGACCATGAGAATACATCAGAAATGTCTGAAGTTTCTGATAGACCTTGGCAAAGATGAGAATTGAATCAAACATGACCTTGGGTTTTAGTCCAGGATCTACTCTCTGCTCTTTTGGGATCATCCACTCTCAGGCCTCACCTTGTGCCTCTGCTCACAAATCGGCCTTGCCAATGGAGACCCTCTAAACATCCTGCCCCCGGGCATCTCTACTGTAGCTTGGCTAAAACTCGAATTCTTTATCATTCCTTTGCTTATAAAACTAGCTTCTCCCTCCCCCAGTTACCTCATTTTTGAGTGGTAACATTATACAATCAGTACTTGAGAAAAGCCCAGTCACTGAAGACAAGCTCTGAAGGAAACTCCAATTAGGAAGCAAGAACTACTAGCAAATGAGCATAGAAATCAGCCCGAAGAATAAGATAGTGGTGATGGGAATGGTGAGGAAGGGATGGCTCTGTTACAGTTAAAAGAAGAACTCACAGAACTTGGAGAGAAATTGAGTAGAAGGAATTAAAATTTGCTAAGCAGGAATAGAAAGTCCCCTATCCAGTGCAGACTTGGCTATGGCCCCTTCAAGTTTTAAAAATTCTTTGGCTATAATTCTGAAATAAAGGCATTGCCCTATTAAATGTTAAAGACACTTTATTAGTTTTCTATCACTATATAACAAATTACCCCAAAACTTAGCCCCTTAAGAAAACAGTGAACGGCTTCTCAGGGTCAGAAATCTCAGGGCAGCCTAGCTGGGTGGTTCTCGTTCAGGATTTCCTGGAGCTGCGGTCCAGATAGCCACTGGGTTTGCAGTCATTTGAAGGAAGATCAGCCTCCGAGTTGGCTGACTCACCTGGTTGGCAAGTGGGCACTGGCTACTGGCTGGAGGCCTCGGCCCCCTGCCCTGTGGACCTCTCCAGAGGGTGGTGTGATGCCCTCAGGGCCTGATGCTGGCTTCCCCCAGACTGAGCAGTCTGAGAAAGAGCGCAGCAAAACCTGCGACACCTATTATGACAAAGGCACACGTCATCATTTTCACAATATCCTGTTGGTTATGAAGGGTGAAAGAATATGCCACTTTGGCATGAAGATTATTTTGAGCTGAAGGCAATTAAGAAGAAGGAGACACAAGAAAAGCCCTTTGCCCTCCCCCCAATTTGCCTAAAAGCAGGACACAAATTTACAAAGGTGTCCTTCCTTCCCTCTGCCAGGAAGGACAAAGGTTACTCTCTGGCGAAGACTTTAGACTCTTCTCACTGGAGAAGGGCCTGACTTGAGTCTGTGTGAGAAGCCTTGCCCTTGTTTATTACTGTGCTTTTAACCCTCCATTACTAGCCTCTCCCCTTCACACACACCTTTCTTCTTTTGGCTGCAGCTGAAGGTAATATTTAACCCAGAGTTCTAAACTACCTCTGAGAGTTGAATTTTCCCTGCGTATCTCCCATGTATACATGAGCTAATAAATTTGTTTGTTTTTCTGTTGTTAATCTGTTATTACAGGGTGTTAGCCGACAACTCAGAACCATAGCCAGTGCCTGTGTGTTAGTAGCCATAGCTGAAAAGACCTTTAATTCTCTCTCTGGTCCTAAGGCATTTGGGGGATGGAAAAACAGCAAGAACAGATACAGAAGTTAAGGAAGGGCGTGGTACTTGGGCACATACTAGTGGTTTGGTGTTCCTGAGGGAAGGGTACAGAGCAGAGAATGGCTCGGGATGAAGCTGGAAAGGTCATTCTGGAGCAGGGAAAGGAGGACCTTGTGTGCCATGCTTAAGAACTTGTCCTTTGTCCGGCAGGCGGTGGAGAGCCAAAGGTTTCTCCAAAGGGAATGATACGGTCATATTCATGTTTTGCACACCTCTGGCTGGAAGACAAGGAGTAGTTTAGAGGGGACCAAAAAGCAAGGAGCTGGGTTAGTTGGCCATTGAAATACTCTGCCCAAAGAGTTGATGAGGGCCCAGCTCAGGGAGGTGGCAGAGGAAGATGAGCAAATCTGGTAAGTATTTAAGAGGCAGGGCTGGGTCGCTCAGGGAGAGGGGTGAGTTGGGGATGACTCCTAGGTTTCTGGCTTTGTGAGTAAATGATGGTGCCATTAACTGACAGAAAACAGAAAGTTGAGGAAGTTTAGGAGGGGGATGGTAATTCAGTTTCTAGTACGGTGATTGTGAGTGTCTGTGGGATAGCAGGCGGGCGCCTTTCACAAGCACAGTTGGGTGTTTGAGCCGACCGGAAGGGTCAGACCTGGAGGTACAGACGTGGGAGTCATAGGTGTTATCAGAGCAGCGAGAGTCAGTGAGATCATCCAAGGAACGCAGAGTGAAAAGAACTTAATAAGCCGTGGGCTGCTGGAACACTGGGAAACGTGAATATTTAAGTGAGTGGAGGAGGTAGGAGCCTAACAGGAAAATGTAGGAGGACCAGCCACAGAAATAGAACTGACGGGAGATTGATGTCACCAAGTCAGATACAGCGTTTTACACAAACCAGTCTTTCCAGTGTGGTGTTCAGGAGTCTCCTTCATCAGAGTGGAAGGCCTTCAAGGTTGGGAACCTTGGGCTGTCTTCCCTTTGAGACACTTCATTTCTGCTGTTACAGTTCACCAAGGGCAGGGGTTGTTGAGGCCTGAAGAGAAGAGAGTTAAAATGGTGTCAAATAGCAGAGTGGTCCAAAGACACTTAGACTGGCTTTGGCGATGCAGAAGCGGTTGCAGGAGAAAAAAGAAAGCCAGATTGTGGTGAGTGGGAAGTGAGAAAGTGGAGAAAGCCAAGACATTTATCTCAGAAGGTGAGGAGACAGAGGATGGTACTTCATTTGGGGCCAGAGTTCTCTTCAGATTGATTTGCTCCCACTTTGCCTCACTTTTCAGCTGATGTTTCGGTTTCAGTTGATAATTGTGTGTGTGTGTATGTGTGTGGGTGTGTGTGTGGGTGTGTGTGTGTGCTTTTTATAGGTACCATATACAGTACCAGTGTGCGCTGGTTTTAAATGGCATACAGAGGGAAAGTAAGCTTTTTTCCTTTGAAAAGAAATCGCAGTGAGCCGTATCTGCTCTGTAACGTGTTTTGATTGGCGACTCAGGCTTGTTCACCAGATAATGGCTTTTCTAGCCTTCCTGGGTTACCTCCCCGTTCTCTCTCAAAGGCATTTTTCCTAATAAAAATCCTTGTGTGTTTAATCCTATCTTGACCTCAGTTTCTTGGAGAACTCCAACTAAGTTTCAAAAATGTTTAAATATAATATACTTTAGGGTTAGCCTGATAAAATTTAACCGATTAGTTTTTAAAAATAAAGACTTGCTCTTTGGGAGGGTTTTCTCAGTGACTCTATCACAAACATAATTTGCTGATACTGAGAGATAAAACTAATTCTTACCTTCAGATTTACCGTCATTTATTCCTATGAATCTTGAAGAAATAGAATCATAGAATTTTTAGCATAAGAAAGAATTTTAATCCAACAGTTTTGGTATGTGAAGAATTAAAGCAGAGTCAAGTGCCTTGCCAGTGGACCACAATCTGTCTCTGATTTAACCTTCAATACAACTAAGGTCAACATAACAAGCTAAATTACAGGAAGGAGAGAATTAACATGTATTCAGGCCAAGTGTGTGGGGAGGGGAAGGAGTTGGAATGTGAGAGTAAGGACTCTTAAGACTGGTGTAGTTCTGGTCAACACCTCTAAGCCAAGCTTCAAAACACCCTGGGGGGTATTTTTTTAGATTGAAGAAAGAGAAGTAAACAATGTAAATTAAAAATCCAAGACTAGAAGTCCCAGAGACCCTGGTCCAAAATTCTCTTGCTGAGCCACTGCCCAGCCAGTCATCTGCTTTCACACAATGGGGCTGCAGAGTTAGGGAACAGTCCCCAAGCCACCCTCATGTCTGACACCAGTTGCAAGTTTGATTCCCCAAGATGACCCTCAGGTTCAATAATTCGCTAGGACTCAAGAACTCACTGGAAGCTGTTAGACCTATGGTTATTATTTATTACAGTAAAAGGATTCAGATTAAAATCAACCAAGGGAAGAGACACCTGGAATAAAGTCCAGGAGAATTCCAAATGCATGGCCTCCAGTGGTCCCCTCCCATGAACAGTGTTGACTTCTGGCAACAAGGTGTGACAGTGCGTGGAGTATTGCCAACCAGAGGAGCTCACTCAGTCCTTGAGAGCCATGGTTTTTATTGGGACTCTGTCACATAGACTTCAGTCTCCAGTTCCTCTAGAGGTCAAGCTGATAACACGTGACCCAAAGCCCCCACGATAAATCACATTGTTCGACTATCTGGTATGACCCAAGACCCCAGATATACCAGGCAGGACATTCTAAGGGCTTAGAGATTACCTCCCAGGAGCTGAGGACAAAGGCCAGACCTCTCTTTGGGCAAAATTAAATTCTTAACTACACAAGGGCCATGGATTTTTTTTTTTTTTTAATCTACGTAGTACCTATTGTAGGGCAGTTATGAACATTGAATAAGACCTTGGATCAAAAACTTATTCTGGTGTCCATGGGCTTTCGAGGTTATATGTAGCTAATGGTGAAGCTGAGATTGGAACTCAGGCCTTTTCTAACTCCAAAGCCAATAGTATTTTTGTGTTGTATTTATTACATTATTTGAAACTGCAAATGAAAAGTGGAGTGAGGAATGTCCATTCTGTTTGACATTTAAATTATTGGTGGCTTTCAGTAGAGTATTTGAGGCTACCACTTAAAGCCATCTTACAGAGAACTGAGGAGTGATTGGGAAGATGAGGAAATGGGGAGGGTGGAATAGTAGGCTGCTATCCTAAAAGTTTTGTCAAGGCAAAGGGGAAGTGAGAATGTAGCTAGAAGGGATACAAGATTCAAGGTGTGTTTTGATGATTTTTTTTTAAGATGAGAGCCTTGTGAACACGCACCATACAGTGAGTGTCCTCGTGCCTTTGCATGTGTTGTTTAAATCTCACTTGCACTGCCTTAAATATTACTGTGTTTTGCTGTAAAACTGAGGATTGAGTGAGCTTCTCTGGTATTCAAACCATGTTTTGAGGGAAAAAACCAAGGCTCAGAGTTATGCAATATTGGTCGTAAAGTAGAAATAAAAGGTATGCCCACTGCATGGGATCGTCGTGAGGATTAAGTGGACAGTCCTTGTGAAAGCAAGGAACGAGCTTTGGAGCTTTTCTTTTGAGGGGAGCCCCACCATCATTCTGGTGTTTGGCACGTGGTAAGCACTTGGTGAGTGCTAGCTGTTGTTACATACTTTAATTCTCACTTAGTAAAAATGAGTTCCGTGAAATTTGGGGAGAAGAAGCTATATCAATAATTTCTATTCTGTGTCTTAATTTTTTTAACTACTTTTTTCCTAGCCATTTAATGGTCACATTGGAAAACAGTTTAAATGAATGTTTATTCCCACTCGAATTAATATTTCTATATTATTTTTACTCACTAACTTTAGGTGTTATGAGTTCTTTTTTTGCTTTATGTTTTATGCATTCTTTTTTGGCTTTATGTTCTTCTCTTTTTAATTTAGAATTAAACAGCCACCATGTCGAGCAAAAAGGCAAAGACCAAGACCACCAAGAAGCGCCCCCAGCGCGCAACTTCCAACGTGTTCGCCATGTTTGACCAGTCACAGATTCAGGAGTTCAAGGAGGCCTTCAACATGATAGATCAGAACAGAGACGGTTTCATCGACAAGGAGGATCTGCATGATATGCTTGCTTCTCTAGGTAGGCTTTTGTGTTCTTAATGTGCCCACTTCCCCCAGATGATAATTCAACGTTTTATGAATTATTTTTTGTGTGATGTACAAATACCCATCTCCTGATCTCAAAGGTCTTTTGAGAGATGCTGGATGGGAGGTGCTGTGCTGAGGCTTGGCCAGGCACAAGAGGAGAAGCCTGCACGGGTGGGGGCCTGGCAGCTCCTTGTCTGTCCTGTTAGCTAAATGCAATAGGTCTGCTAGCGGGAAAGCTAAGGGATGACTAGGTGGCAAAATACCAGAATCTGAAATAAAAAGTGTAGCTAATAATAGAATGTACTTAGTAATAAAGGTTGAGGACGGGTTGTAAGACAGAGTTGACGTCATAAGTGATAATGATCATCTCAGGGAGGAAGGGCAGTGCCCTTCTGAAAAAGGGAACACAGGGAAGGGGACTTTCACAGTTCATAATTTTTTTTTTATAATTAAAAGGAAATGTGAAGTTACAAGATTCAAAGCAAACATAAACTCCCTTTGGCATTTTGGTTATGTGAGTGTTAACTTACTGTTCCTTTTATGGTTTTGTTGTTTGTTTAGATCTTGAAAAGAGGGAAGGGAGGAAATTTCCTCCACATTCTGTCTGAGTCGGCAATGACTTTGTAATTGGAAGAAGGGGATGTCAAGCCGGTGGGTTCTCGATGGGCCAGAATGACAGGCAGGGAAGAGGGTGCATGCAGTTCAGGGACGGCCTCCAGTTAGGCTCTGTACTTCTGCATTCTTGTGTTTGACTGTTAGCCTGAAAGGGCAGTTAAAGTGTCGGAAGGCAAAGAGAGAGAAGTTATTTCTTTCCTTTTAGTAACTACAACACAATTTTATTTCTCTTATTTTTAATTTTTTCTCCTAACATATTATTTTCAAAAATTTTAAGCCTATAAAAAGTTGAAAGAACAATATAATGAACCAGCATACATCCTTTACCCAGATTCAGCAATTATTAACATTTTGCAACATTTCCTTTATTCAGAGTGGAGTAGAATCAAGATACTGATCTAACTTGTTGACTTGCTGGTGGGGTGGATTCCAGCATTTTCCACACTCAGAATAGCTCAGTAAGTGTACTTTTGGGGTAGGTCACTAGTAAAGAAGGCCACAGTGGAAAACTGAGGGACTTAGTCATATTACAAAGATTGAACACTCACTCTGCTCCTAGTAGATGCGCCGTGTTTGTTGGATGAACGAGTAATGGTGGAGTAAGAGGCTGACTCTGGGGCCTTCCATTTTGGGGGACCCCATGCCTTTAAAGATACATTGTAGCTTTCAGATCAACAAATTATATTGGACGCTTTAAATGGACCTATAGGTGCTTAGCCTAAATCAGTTCATTTTAAATCCCTGTGTATTTATTTGTACCTATGTCTTCTTGACACATTTGGGTTACATTTTTTCACACAAAAAATTGCTGCAAGAGAGTTGGGTTAAATCAGAAGGTAAAAAGCATTTCTTTTTAGCTACTTTAATTTATTTGAAGAATCTTGAGATTAATTTTGGGCTAATTTGTACTGGTGTGTTGAATAGGTAGAATGAGTATGGTAAGACAGATGACAAGTTGGCATTTAAATTTCACCCAAATTCCTAGGAGTAAACTTATAAATGAACTAAAGTTCTAGACTTGACTATCATTAGTACTTAGTTGGGTGTAATAAGGGGATGCTTACATATAGATGTTCTTTCCATGTCTGAGAATCTTACAAACTTAACGTTGTCAGAGGCCTTTCAGATACCAACTTCAGCCAATTTTACAGGTAAGAGTAAGCCCTCAACAGTTTCCCCCTTCTCCCAGGTCACACAGCCAGTGGCAGAACTCGTATTCCAACCCACTGTTCAAGAACCTTTGTTCAGGGCTGCTTTTCCTGCACCCTGAGGACCTCACAAATGCCAGGACAAGGAGGAGCTCTTTGTTAACTCCCACCAAGTCTGGCCGTTGCAGAGGAATTTCTCCCAACTCCAAGGGGAGGGTCAGGGGGTCCCCTCACCACTGTGCTGGACGAAGGAGAAGTCTTCTCAGTTGGCCCTGAGATTTCCCATCACGAGCAATACTACACAAGACTGTAGTTGAGCAACGTGAGCCCAGAATGCATTTTTATAATGATCTATCAAGGACTTTTTATGTTGTGAAAAATTGTCTTTTTAAATGTTCTTAATGTAAGTTAGTTGAAAAATTAGTCTCATGTGATGATGATGTAACTTTTTAAAATATGCTGGGGACCATTACAATAAATTATTTATTGAAATGAACTCTTTGTCCTTAAACTGTGACATTTTATAGGGAAGAACCCAACTGACGCGTACCTGGACGCCATGATGAATGAGGCGCCGGGGCCCATAAACTTCACCATGTTCCTCACCATGTTCGGCGAGAAGCTGAATGGCACCGACCCCGAGGATGTCATCAGAAACGCTTTCGCCTGCTTCGACGAAGAGGCAACCGGTAAGTGCTCTTCGTTTGTTGGTGCCCAGCCTCATTCCTGACTATGTGAAGCACTTTTTAGGAAATGAAAACGATGAGTAAAATACAAATTTTCAAAAAAATGAATAAAAGGAAACTGTCACTTACAGTAGGACCGTCCCACAGAGAACAACTGGAATGGTATGTAGATCATAAAGCTACACAGTGTGTGCTGTGAATCCTTGAATTGGTTCTGAGCTTCCTGAAAGACAAAGGGAAAATTGTTAAATGGTGTTTCTTAGACAAGGAAATTACTTAACTTATTCAGGAAATTTTAAATCTCACCAAGAAGTATGTATCTAATTTGAACAGTTAAAATCTTAGGGTTTTTTTTTTTCTTCTTATTTTAAAGTGTGTAAAGCCTAGCTGTTCTCTTTTCTCACTCCGCGTTTTCCCCTTTCCTTCTGTGTTAACACTCTGCTCCGCCATGCTCCCCCACCCACATCTCCTCAGATTCACCTCGCAGCTCCATCCTGCTCAGTGGCTCTGCCTTTTCAGACTGCACCATCCTCCTCCCTGCACATCTGCTCTTGGCACCACTGCCTTTTTTTTCTGGACAGCCCCCTTTTTTTCCCTCTGTATGTCTGAAATACTGGGTATTTTTTTTTCTCCTCTGGAAAACACTTGTTCAAATTAATTACCCTTGTAAGCATATGATCTATCAACTGAGCTTTTAAAATGATTTAATCTAATATTAATACAGAATTCTATAAGTAATAGGAAAACATAATGATGTAGCTACATGTTGCCTTGGTTCGCTAATTTGTTCACGTAAGTATATGTATTGTGAAATCTTGTAAGACTGACCTAGTTGAGAACCGAATCAGTAAAGTGCCAGGAAGTGCTCATGACTCCCTTCTTTCTGTTGCCTCCCAGGCACCATTCAGGAGGATTACCTGAGGGAGCTGCTGACGACCATGGGCGATCGGTTCACAGACGAGGAGGTGGACGAGCTGTACAGGGAAGCGCCTATTGACAAAAAGGGGAATTTCAATTACATTGAGTTCACGCGCATCCTTAAACATGGAGCAAAAGACAAAGACGATTGAAGGAACTTTAGCTAAAACTTTCCTATTACTTTGTCTTACTCTGTGTTATTTCCCAGGCACTTCCCTTCCCCCCTGATAGATCTGTTGCATGCAACTTATATTCACAGCTTTGCCTGTTTTTGGTGTATTTATTCTAGACCTTTCTGCCACTTAGCACTTGTATAATCAGACTGCATATGGGATGAGGTTGTAAATTGTACTGAAAAATAGATTGCGAATAAAAATCAACAAATGTGAAAGCCCAGGAAAATATATCCGGTATTTCTGGTTTTGCTGGATTTTTACATTTTTATATAATAAAAATGCTATTTTGAAATAAAAATTATGCTGACTCAAATGGAATATAATGCAAAGTTAAACAAATAACTGGTAGTTGCGGGTAGTCTTTTTTTTAGATTTTCACCTTCATATAATTCAGATTTCATGGTAAAACTGATTTTTCACGTATTTGGGACAGTGGTCTTTAGAACTGTGTTCTTCAGTACAAATTAACATTATACAGTAAAAACTAGTTATGCCTTAGTTTTTTTCCCATTTTTTGTAAATCAGACATTTAAACTATGGGATGATAAATATAGAATGTGTATCTGAGAAAACATTTTATTAATCTGAGTCCAAGAAGATGAGGCAAAATTCTGAAGAAAAGAATAATTATTATTGAACATTTACTGTGTGTAAATCATTGCACGTGGACGGTTTTCATTGACTTGTCCCAACAACCTTGTGAGACAGGTTTTCATTAACCCTGTATTTCAGGGGCAGAACTGAGCTCCGGGAGTTGAGTGATTGAACTGAGTCACTCTCAGTGAGAGCCGGGGTCCCAGGCCAGGGCGCCCGACTCCAGGGCACAGGTGCTGGGACCACTGTGCTGTTGCTGACAAACCTCAAATGCCTAGAAGGTCAAGCATTTCCATTACACTCTAACATAATTTTGTAGTCATTATTCAAATTTGAAATAATTTGGGGAAAACTTATTATTTGAACAGAATTTCAAAAAATTCTTGCCAGGTAAAAAATAGAAGACAGATTATAAGCAATGTAATGCCTGAAGGCAGTTCACATAGTGTAGAGTGTAGACTGGACAGAAGGTCTGAAAACCATACAGACAAGGCTGCTACCTAAAAAAAGGAAAAACTCCATTAAAAAAAAGTTTCACAATGTTGTTCAACACCTAGTCCCCCTCTTAAAACTATTGAATTGCTATTTTATCTGCTTAAAATTGATGCGTTTACATGTTTAATATTTGTGCTTTCGAGCTTGGTATGGTAGACAAATCCTGGTCACTTGCTGTCACTTATTTTTCTGGCTTCCTTTTCCTCATGTTTAAAGTGAGCGCAGTTCCAGCCTCTGTCTAGTACAGGAGATGCTTCACCGTTCATGAGAGCTTCCACATTTATTACCCGATCCTCACAGCCCGTGAGGTAAGTAGGGCAGGTTAATTTTCCTGCTGTTTTTTATTAGAGCTGAAGTTCAGGAAAATCAAGTACCCACTAGTATAAGAATCTGCATCTGGTCCCTGTCCGTTTCCAAGCTTGAAGTCACATGCAGTGTCAAAACCAGGTGGAGAATCACTGCGTGTAGACAGAGGGGGAAATGGAGTGGGATGATCCTGATCATCATTAAGCCCGTGCTTACCAGTCACCTGTTACTTGCCAGGCACTGTTCTAAGTTGGGGATGGAGTGGAGGGGCACAGACAAGGATGCTGACCTCCCAGGACTCAGCGTTCTCTAGTGAGAGGCAGGACCAGTAAGGCATGTAAGTACTGTGGGACGCAGAACTCAGCAAGTGTGGCAGAAGGCCTCTGAGATGGGATGTGTAAGCTGAGATGTGAATGGCCAGAAGGAGGTCCCCATGTGGAGTTCAGGGCAGGGCTTTCCACTCAGAGGGGACGAGGGCTCCTTCCAGGGCACGCTGTGGCGGGAGCATTGGGAGAACTCAAGGGAGAGACATAAGGATGGTGTTTGCTGCGTGGTCTCAATGCAGAATCACAGGGCTTTGGTCATGGAAGAAATGTGAATTACTTTTAAAAAACAACCTTGCTACTGTGTATAGAAGGGAAGGCAGGAGCAGAAGCAGGAGGGCTTCCGTTAGGAGTCTGTCCCTGTGATGCAGGCGAGATAAGAGGGGGACTTGGACTCTGGCGGAAATGGTCGAGCAGGTGGCTCTCTGACCTGTTTACTACGTTGCTCCAGCCCTGCCCTGTTACCAGCTCTCTGGCAGCATTTTAACTGCATTTATTCTTTTGCTCTGCTTAAAAAAGCAGATATGAAAAGATTGGGAGACTGAAGAAAGTTTTCAAGGTTAAAAACAAGAAAAACTGTTTCTTGAATGCTTTAGGTTGACCTGACATATCCCATTCTGTTTTGTCTCTGTGGAGAGTAGTGGAGTCCAGTACGTGCTGCAAGGCACCTCGGCTGGGGCCTTGTTCCTCTCTGGTCCAATAGATAGCAGTGATGATGATGAAAATTCTCTGTTTAGTATCTTTCTTTTTTGGGAGAACAGCACAGGGATCTCTTAAATTGACAATCGATCCCTTGCTGTCGCAGTTGGAATGTGTGTTTGTAGTTAAAACTATACTGAATGGTTACTCTGTACTAAGCATGTTACTTAGTACACTACTGGTCTTTTAAAAAAAATACTATTATTATTATCCCTGTTCTACAGATGAAGCACTGAGACTCAGGGAAGTGATTCCCCAAGGTTACCCAAGTAGGAAGTAATGTGGCCATAATTTGAGTCCAGTCAGTCGAGCTCCAGCACCTGCCCTCCCAGGAAAATAATTATTGGAAGTAACACCACTCATTTCCTACCATCACAGAGGAGTTTAAAAGCATTTATTATTGCATTTGATCCTCAGAACTCTAGGAGGTGGCTAAGGTAGGCATCGTTATCCCATTCTACAGGTGAGAAAACTGAGTTACGGAAGTTACCTCACTTGCCTAACTTTATAGAACTAGACAGTATCTGAGCCATGACTAGCTTTTAAGCTTTTTGAGTGAGATAGGATGCATCTCATTAAACCTATAATTTCCTAATTAAATAATGCCTGTAAACTAACCAAAACTTTTTGATTTATAAATTTATATATACTATTGGTCATATACATGAAAGCTATTAATATTTATAAAATTGGAATTATGTTTAATTATATATTTAATGAATCATCTTTCCTGATAAAATGCATAAAAATAAAAATTTAAATTCAGTATCTATATGAATAAATACTTGAATAATGAATTTTCTTGATTGTAAATTTGGTTTTTCACATTTTAATGGTTTTGGAAACAGAATGTCAATTGACGTATAAATCTAACATTATTTATCCTTAAAAGTAATTGTATCAATGTTGCATCTCAAAACAGAAGGGTCTTAAAATACAAAAAACACGATTTTTGAATTATAAACATTTAACTACTGAAAATTTTGGTGTGGATAGGCTCTGTAAATGTGTCATCTGGGAGGTGTGAGTGAGGGTGAGAGAATGTATCATGTGCTAAAATTTTGAGGGAAGGTTTCTTAGACAAATGCCAAAGATCATAAATTGCACATACCACTCTGTACTTAATCTCTTTTTTAGAACAGGGGATGTCGTGCACACTTTTAGAGACAATAACTAGAAGTGCCACTAGATGGCACTATTATTCCTAGTACTGCAGTAACCTAGTCCTCAGTGCCCTGGAGAGTGATAACGCCTGAATGAGAACATGTAGACAGTTAGTTACTCTTGGTCCCAGTAATGCCGTAACTTTGTCAAAATTATTTCTTAAAGGGGAAGAATTGATAGTAAAGTCTATTACAGTGAAATTCATACTATTTCATGAACCCCAAAATGCAGGGAGCAATCTCTAGGACTCCTTTTTACAACGCTGCATTCATTCATTCAATCATTCGTTCACTTACAAATATTTATTGAGTGTTTAGAAAGTGCCAGGATCTCAGTGAAGCGCTAGTTATTTTCACATTGAAGTAATGACTTTTGTTGAAAGTTGTATTATGGGCTTTGCAGTAGTAAGACCTGACTCCACTTACTGACTGGGTCATCTTGACTAATTCATCATTATTATTATAATCATTTCTGTTTTTGAGATGAGAGGACTAAGGCACAGAGCCAGTGAATGTATATGAAAATGCTTTGTAAAACGCCCTCTGTATGCATACTATTACTGCTTCAAGAATGTTGAGAACTGTTTCTATTAGTAGGTCCACTTACATTATAGACTGTTCAGTCACACAGTCTTTAAGATCAGCCTCAACACAAATGACCCTGAGTCAGTTTCTTAGCGCAGTTGTTGCCTGCCTCGACGTACCTCCTGGAAATACCATTAGAATCAAAATGAAGTAGATAGTTCCGAGGTGTTTTGGCAGAAGGACACGAGAAGTACATCTGGGGTGCATATGAGTGAGTGTGTTTATATATAAAAAATTGCTGCAGGGTGTCTCTTGCAGGAAGCCAGCCTAATCTTTTACCAGGCCTTCTTCTGCTGCGGTTGATTTCGTTCCCAGTGCACAACAGTACTTCCTTTCAGGCACTCATTCTGAATGAACATGCTGACGATGCGTATTTCCTCACGGACGTGGCTCACCAACACAGCAAAAATGAATCTGAATACTTTATTCACATTCTGTAATGATCTGACTGTAAATTGACAGTGAGTCATTTAGGAGGCTGGGCTCGTTGTCCTTTACTCAAGATACGTTTCTTTGTGTGATCTTTGTTCAGTTCTTAGTTATTGAAATGGATATTATGTCCGGGGCTTGGGGGTTGATAAGATGCTGACTCTGCTTTCTAGAAGTGTTACAATGCGTGGTGCTTTGGATGCGTAATAAAGGTTAGGTTGCTCCCTTTACCAGATTCCCTGACCCAGCCATGATCTGTGTCTGTGCTGGAGCTGCTGCAGATGCCGTCTGAGCTGCTCACTGAAAAGGTCAAAGACGGTTTCTAAAAAAATGCCAGCTCTGAGGGGGTCGCGCGTTCTCCCAGCACTTCCACTGTTTGCCTTCTTGCCAGCCAGTCACATAGCTAAGAACTCAAGCAAACACATGGAAAAGAAAAACCTCGATTTTAAAAGTTACATTGAAAATGTTCAAGATTTCCTGCTTATTTTAGAGACAGCTTAAGAAATCCAGTATGTGATCCATGTTAGGCCCTCACCAGATTATAAACAGCTGGGAGGAGGGTCCAGTCACTGAAAGGCATCCTGAGAGAGAGACTGCCGCTTCTCGGTTGTGTAGACTGACGCCCCTCATCTCTCGAGTCTCCCTTGCAGTGTCACGGCCGGCGGTGGCAGCACCAGCCTCCTACTTCGGGCTCTTTCTGGCCCCCATGGGGACCTCCTCCTCACCTGCATTACCAGGCAGTAGGGTTGACTGCTCTACCAGGGAAGTCTTTTCCCTTTGTTTGAAAATTGCTCTTGAATTCAGCTCCCTTCCTCTCCTTTTCCCCCCACACAGTGTTTTTAAGCCTTTGGTCCCCAAACCTTGAATGCAAACACAAAGAGACAGGCGTCTGTAAAGAGGAATGACCGCCTACATTCATGGAAATAAACAGCAATCTCAGAAAACAATCATAATGGCAGATTTTAATCAGTGACTCTGAGAAACTTCCCAAGCAAGAACGATTTATGTCTCAGTCTTGCTCAACCCTGACTTCAGGTCTTAGTTCCCAGCTCTAAGGTTTTGCAGCACTGTCCTTGAACTACGTCACAGTCATATAACGTTTTTTCCCCTACCTTGTTTGTGAGTCTGGCTGTTTCTTTCCCTGTTAGGGACAGTCCACAGCCCCAACCTATTCACATAAAATCAACCCAGCAGAGCAGGAACCAGTCTTTACCTAACAGGCTTGCCACGCAGAGCGGGCAATCCATGAATAGCAGTTGACTGGCTGATCTGATGCAAATCCATCGTGTACTCCTCGGGGAAGGGATGAAGGCAAACCCATTGCCAGCCCATGATGGTCACAATGGAAAGATATACAAAACTGAGCTGACGCTGCAAGCTGATGGAATTGGCTGAGACCTGAGTGAATAAAGTGAAACGGAAGGCAAGTGGATGCCATCAAAGTATTACAAAGAGGAAACAGACAAGGTCGCTTTACAGCGGTGAGAAGTAAGCATTTCTTCTCCCTCTACAATCGTGGGGGTTGAAAATGTTAGTATTCTTGCTTATCTCTTCCCTGTGGTGTATGCATATGGTTTTTGTTGTGATTTTCTGCATTTTCACCGCCTGTGTTCCAGATGTCTGTCACCTTCATGATTTTGCTTCTTTGCTTGAATATTTCAAAACAGACCTCCGTTTTGAAACTCTGCTGTGGCACATTTCTCTTTTATCTGAAAAGCTGTGGGAATGAGTGTGCTGTTGCTGGTTAGTGACAGGAGAGTGGGTGCTGAGAGGAGTGTAGGGCATTGCACAAAGAGTTAATAATACGTAAAACGAGAAATGACACGGCTCATCAGGAACTACAAACTGCCAGCATGGCAGAAACATCACATCTAAGGCAGGGTGGGAAGTATAAAGGGAAGAGGAAGGGCTTTAAATGTCAAGCTAAGGCGTTTGAAAGGATCGAAGCAGGAGTGTGATGACATTTAACAAGCTTTGTGTTTTACAAAGCTAACTGAAGGCCGTAGAGACAATGTTTTGGGAGTGGGAAATACTAGAGGTAGGAGACCAGTCAAGTGGCTTCTGTATCATTTCAGCCACGGAGGGATGAGATGGGGAAGGGAGGTGGCGGTTGCAGGAAAAGAGAAGGATGAAGGTGAGACCGCAACAGGGGTGACTCTATGATTTTCTCTCCCTGACTCAAAGGGACTGGGATGCCATCACAGATCTCCCTGAAAGGAGCTTAGGAGAAATGGCCAGGCAGCGTCGAAGCACATGTCGGCTGAAGGCCTAGGTAACTCCGTAGTTCAAACCTGACCAAGCGGAGGGAGTTAGGGGATGAGGCCAGGCAGGACAGAGCGTGAAGGGAGGAAGTTCAAGTAAATCCCGTAGGAGTCTGATTCGTGGGACCCTTGCTGCTGCTGGTCCGTGTTCCAGAAGCCCCAAGGGAGCCGATAGGGAACACGGGTATGGAGGTGGGGAGGGGTCTGGGATCGCTCACTTCCTGGCTTGAGTAGCTGGGTGGGCGGAGGTACGGTGGTAAAAGGTAGAGAGTTCAGGAAGAAAGATTTTGGGGAAGAAGATGATGAGTTCACTGTTGAGCTTTTTGGGTTTCAGGCGCTTGATGGCCGTCTGGTTCACATTAACTTTGGGAAGCGTCTAGGTAATGCAAGAGATGTGGAAGCTAAGAGAAAAGAGTCTCAAGAAAGAAAAAGTGATACAAAAATGTCTGGTTTTTTCAATGAAATAAAACAAGTGTGCATTTTATTTGACAGTATGGAAGTAATTGGTGATCTAGTGAGAATGTTTTTGGTAAAGTAGTTTTAGCAGAAAGCAGGTTATACCAGCTTACTTCCACTGGGGAAGTGAGGGAGATGTGCCAGGATTGTTGCAGTGGGAAGTGAACTTGATACAGTGGTTGCCTCCAAATGCAGTGACCAACTGTCCCTGTTTGCCCAGGACTGTGGATTCCTAGGATGCTGGACTTTCAGTGCTAAGACTGGGAAAGTCCTGGGCAAACCAGAACAGGTTGGTCACCCCACCTCCAAGCCCACTACCAGGAAGTCTAGTCTAGAGGTCATGAAGTAGATAGGCTGAAATAAAATTAAGGTCTTGAATCACAAGGTTTATTGAATAAATTTAAAACACACAGCAAAAAGCAAAGGGAAAGAGATGAAGGCGGTCATTACCGTGAGGATAGGGTGCAAGCTGGGTAGAAGAGCCACAACTCTCTCCCTCTCTCTCTCCCTCTCTCTCTCTCTGTTGGTCTCTGTCTGTCTCTCTCTCTCTCATCTTCATCCCCTGCTGCTGGTATGGTTACAAGGTCCAGAATTGAGAATGAGCAACGGGACTCAGCAGCCTGAAGGTACCTGGAGCCAACATATGCTTACTCTTTCCAAAAGATGGAGGGACGGGTAGCTTGGTTACAACCGAAACTCACCAATAACTTGCTGAGGAGCTGTGGATTTGTCTGTCTTGGGCAGAGGTCCCATGTAACAAAAGGACGACACATAATCTGTGCTTTATTAACGTTGTAGGTTTAACTGGCCCTTGTCTGCCTCCCTATCTTCAAGTAGTGCTCTGATTTATTCCACTCTTTTCATCTGTTTGTCAAGCATATGTTCTGTTTATGCTGTTTATGTTTCACTTAACAGATTTCTAACTTAGCCATTTGCTGTCATTCTTCAACGTTTCATGAGTTCCACCTGTTATTCTACTTGTTTCACTTGTTATTTGTGGAGTAATTCAGTATTCTCAGATAATGTGGCAAAACATTATATATAAGTAATAACAGCACCAGTAGACTTTTCATTCTTGGAACTTGGCTGTAATGAAAAAAGAAAGGAAGTGTGTTTGCTCGAGGGATTAGAGAATCATGAGAAAAAAATTTTTTAAAAACTGAAGTTTTAGAGTCAGAAAGAACATAAGATGTTCCAACCAAAAACATTAGAAGTTGATTGAAGGAGCATGATCCTTTGCAGAGTGTAAAATGATGGAACCCGGAATCCAGATCAAGTGGAGAATTGGTGGGAGATCTAATCCTCTTATGCTGGAGGGAAGGAGGAATCACAGATCATAAGACAAATATGTCTCCGGGAGTGGGCTGGGTTTACCATGTCTCTCAGTTTTCTTTGTGAAGTAGCTTGGCCCTTAAATAGTTATTTCCAGGCACTGGTTGATTTACAAATGTTTACTATTTTTAGATGTGGTGGCCTTGTAATGTATCAATTTGGCTATCCCAAACCACTTTTCCCAGAACTTCATTTCTTGCATGTTTCCGGTCTTGGTGGGTCGCAAGGGAGAGTCTTGTGAGATTTGGAAGGCAGGCTGGAAGCGGCAGCCGCTCTGCGGCTCACACACACTGTTGCTGATGTGCCGACTCACATCAGCAGAGTGAAGCAGCAGCGGGACCGGCTCTCCCTTCCCCGGACCCTCCCTCGGCTTCTCCGACTCTTGGATGTGTATGTGTTCAGTTCCACAAGGAAGGGCCCTAACCACCAACACCAGAGGCGCCATGAATTGTCACAGGTGTCAGCCTGTCCTTCTGGGTTCCAACATGCCTTTGATCTTCCTCGCTTTACATCCATCTTCCCTTCCTCACTGTTCACCATCTGGACTCTCCAAGCTCCAGTACAGGTGGGAAGGCTACAGCCTTACAGAGACTGCTTAACCAGTTCCAACAAATGCCTAAGGCCAAATCCCTGTAATATAATCTCCCTACTCTCTTTTCATCTATCTGTTTCCTTCACTCTCTCTCTCTCTCTTTTCCTTGCAATTTATTTGTAGAAGATATTTGAGTCTTTCCCAGTACAGTAGTGCTTCTCAAACTTGGAACTTTATGCACAGATCATTTGGGGATCTTATTTTAAAAGTAGATTCTGCTTTAGAAAGACAATTTGGAGTGGGGCCCAAGATTCTGCATTTCTAGCAAGCTCCCAGGTGAAGCGGATCTTACTGGTCTGTGAACCACACTCAGACTAGCAGACTCCGGAGCCCTCTACAGTCTGGATTCTGATGATTGCATCCTCATGATGTCATAGCCCTGTTTCCCTGTCCCCTCGCAACTGGTGGTTAGATCTTCAGGACTAAGTGGAAGCCCCTTGTGTGTAAAGTTACCTTCTTGTGTAACTTTTAATGCTCCTTCAAAAAGTTATACTTAAGCAATTTGAAAGTTTTCCACTAGGATCTTTATCACCCTCCCCTGCTTTTCTACATTCCCTCCAGTTTGAAGTTTATGCCCAATTTACACTAATGACACTCAGTAAAAATACTTTTTAGGGAAGGGAGGGGATATATCTGGTAGTCGTAAAGTTGGAGGACATGCCAACATGACATGGAAGAAGGCCTAGGTTAGGCAGAAGAGAAGAACAGAAGCAACTACAAGATTTACCTGGGTGGAAGTCGGGGCCCTCGGCAGGGAAGGCGGCAGGGTGAGGCTGGGTGATGAGATTGGGGCCAGAGGGAGTGAAGATCAGTTGCACACAGAGATTCTCAAAAGCCAGTCCCGAATTCCAGAAGCACGTGGGGGCTTGCTAAAAGTAGTTTCCTGTTCTGGCCCCTCAAATCAGAATCTCTGGCGAAAGAGTCCTGCAACATGCTTGACAGGCACCATGTGGAGACCGATGGAGAGTGGGTCTAGAAACCACCGAACTACACCAGATGCTGTCCACTGCCCCGGCAGCGCCTAGGGTTTACAGTGTACTTTCATTCTTGGCGGGTGGGCATGTGGTAGTCCGGGTACCTGTTGTTTCATTTAATGGCTGAGCTACTAAAGCCCAGTGGTTCGATACTTGATGAATTTAACCTCTGGGGAGGAGTGTGGTGTTTACACTTTTAAACATGGTGCCATTCACATACCAGTTACGTTGGATTTTCAGATTGATTACAAGACCATAGACTCCAGGTTCTAAAGGAAGTGGATCTTGGACAAGAAAAATGGAAATAAAATTTGTAAATTATTTATAAATTTCACTACTCCGTTTGCGGCCAGACTTCACCAAAAAGAGGAAAAAGTCAAGAGAGAGGAAACTTGAAGCACGGTGGCGAGAGTCTGCTGGGCCACCGCGACCCGTGGGCTTGCCCTTCCGGCCTCCCTGGCCCGGCTGCCCCACGCGGCCTTCGTCTGCAGCAGCTGGGCTTGGCTGTGAGTGTTATCTTTGTACAGGCCGAGTCGTTCAGAGGGCAAACACGGACTTTCAAGGATTTGAGGGAGCCTCCTTGTTAAGATGTTTACATTATTTCCTCTTTCCAGCCACACGTGCCAACCCATGCACTGCTTTGTACTCTGCAGATAAGGTTCCTGTTCCTCTTTCCTTGGGCGCCCGCCACTTCCTTCTGATGCTGACTTTTTCTTTTCTTTTGTCACATCTGTCCCTCACCCAAGCGCAGCCTGCCTCTGAGTGTGGGTTTATTGTCGTTCCCGCGCACTTTCAGAAACTGGTCAATGCTGCATTAGAACATTGAGGGCACCAGAGGAACTGAATTGATGATGTTGACTTTTTTCAATACAGTTACTCTTCAGTTAGCGAGTCCAGTAACAGCAGTGAATTTTAAAAGCTGGAAAAGTTCTACAGATGCTCTGAAAAGTCCTGTTTTCCCCTTGAGCCCAAATGACATTTGGTCAGAAACGGAATGCCAACTTCAGTCAATATTCTAAGGCAGTGGTGACTCTGGGAGGTGACTCTGGTGCCACTTGTAACTTTTTTCATCTTCCCACCTCCTTATCCACTGGGAAGTCATAGAATACATTCCATGGCCAATTTAAAATTCTGTCTGAATTACCAACTCCATCCTCTCCTCATTGGATCTAATATCAAGAGTAAGGGGAAGGACTCAAATCTGACTCCCTGGGTTTGAATCTTGGAAGCTATTACTGTACCATTTTGGGCAGAATTGTGAACCCTTTTGAGCCTCACTTTTGATCATCTGTAAAATGGGGATACTATTGGCACCCAATTCATAAGGACATTGTGAGCATTGATTTTTATAACCCATGGTAAGCACTTAACATAGTATCTGGCTCTTTATAAGTATTCAAGACACTTTAATCACTGCTATTTCTCCAAGGTTTATTGATAAATATTCTGCCCTACAGCATAGTATTATCATGATCTATAAAGCCATTTTTGGTAAAAATTTGTTGTCAAGAATATGATCGCTATGATAAGCAAACACTGAAAACTTAATCAGTGAACCAAATGAAACTTTTCATGATTTTTGATATCATTTAGTCTAATATGTTCCTTATTTATGCCTCTTACAGCCATTTGAGCACATGGACTGGCATTGTAGGTTGACCTTGCAATGACTGTCGTGTGCCAAAAAACAGACCGTCGTTATTAGCCTGATATAAGAGTTGCCACCTGTTATCGTAGGGGAATTTCAGAAGGTCTGCTAATTTTAATCTTCTACTTAAAAAGAAAGTGTCACAACAGCAAATATTTGTTTGGTACAAAACATCAAACTCTGATGCTATGCATCCCAAATCATTCAGTGAGGAAATGTTCTTTAACTTCATTTTAAAGTAATAAAATGTGCATGATAAAAAATTCACAGAGTAAACACAGATATAAAAGCAAAAGGAAAAGTTTCCCTACCCCAGCCTCCTTTCCACTACCAGAGGGAATCAGACTGACAGTTACTCGTTATATCTTTCCAAAAGTTCTGAGATGCATGTTCTTTGGCCTGTGGAAGATTGAATAGTCAAATGACAACTTGCTGTCAACGCTGGCACGCTTAGACTTATGCACGGTCAATTCTCATCCAGCTTAGCGGTCTGCAGTTTACCACCTGCAAGCCAAATCTGGCTTTTTTTCTGTTTTTATAAATAAAGTTTTATTGCAACCCAGCCCACCCATTGGTTTAGGTAATTGTCTATAGCTGCTTTCAAACTAGGTGGCAGAATTGAGTAGCTGCAATAGAATCTTGCTTGCAAAGCCTAATTTATTTCCTGTCTGGCCTTTTATGGAAAAGGTTTGCCATCTCTGGTTAGGCCATTACCATAGCTAACTAATCAGCATAAGAACGTACATCCAAACAGGGCAAGTCATTGATTGCTATTATCTGAACAATTACTTTTAAACATAGGAGGCATTCTAGATGTAAATAAGTTTGTGTCATATTTTACATCCCACATATAAGTGATATGATATGGTATTTTTCTTTCTCTTTCTGACTTAACTTCACTTGGTATGATAACCTCTAGGCCCATCCATGTTGCTGCAAATGACATTACTTCATTCTTTCTTATGGCTGAGAAGTATTCCATTGTATATGTCTGTGTGTGTGTGTGTGTGTGTGTGTGTGTGTGTATATAAAACATCTTCTTTATCCAGTCATCTGTTGATGGACCTTTAGGTTGCTTCCATGCCTTGGCTATTGTATATAGTGCTGCTATGAAAACTGAGGTGCATGTATCTTTTCAAATTAGAATTTTATCTAGATATATGCCAGGAGTGGAATTGCTGGATCATACAGCAATTTTAGTTTTAGTTTTTAAGAAACCTCCATACTGTTCTCCATAGTGACTGCACCAATTTACATTCCCACCAACAATGTAGGAAGGTTCCCTTTCCTCCACACCCTCTCTAGCATTTGTTGCTTGTAGTCATTTTAGTGACGGCCATTCTGACTGGTGTGAGGTGGTACCTCATTGTAGTTTTGATTTGTATTCCTCTAATAATTAGCAATGTTGAGCATCTTTTCATGTGCCTATTGGTCATCTGTAAAATCATATGTATTTTTAAAATGTTCATGAATGAGACCAAAGTATTCATGCTATATTTCTTTTTTAATGAGTAATACACCTTGAATATCCATCCATATCAGGATATACCACCCATAGGAATTTGTCCAAGAGAAATAAAATCCTGTGTCCACACCAGACTTGTACACCTATGTTCACAGCTCCATTTGTAATAGCCCCAAACTGGAAAGCACCCAGTGACTAGCAACAGGTGAATGGCTAAACAACATGACAGCATTGGTACAATGAAAAACAAATCAACAGTAAAAAAATAATTCTCTAAAATAGAACAAACAATAACATAGATGAATCTCAAAATATTTATGCTGAGTTAAAGAAGCCAGACAAAGAGTATCTACTATATAATTCCATTTATATAAAATGCAAACTAACCTATGGGAATGAAAAGCAAATTGCTGGCTGCCTGGGGAGTAAGAATGAGGGAGGGAGAAATTACAGAGACACAAGAAAACTCTGGAGGTGACAGATTTCTTCATTATTTTCATGCAGTCATGGTTTCATGAGTTTATACAATGTTGAAACTGATCAAACTGTTTAAATATATGCAGTTTAGTACATGTCAACTATATGTCCATAAAGCTATTAAAGAACAAAACAGAAAACATTTTTAAGAGTTGGTACTGTGGTTACTCACACATTCCACAAACCCAATTTTATCAAACTTTTAAAAAGTAATAGTTTTTATACCTGTTGATGACATTAGCCCTTTCCAGTAGTGTGTGTGGCAAATAGTTCCTTAATTTTGTTGCTTATTTTTTGAAACTATACTTATGTGGTATTTAAGCCAAACAGAAATCTTACATTTTTATCAAATTAAATGTGTGTCTTTTATATTTTTGGCCTGTGCTGCTGTGCTCTGCTCAGAAAGAAGTCCTACTTCAAAATTATGTGCTTTACAATTTTCACACATCCTTTATTCTAGCATTTTTATTGCTTTATATGTTACAGGAAATTCTGTCTTGAATTTATTTTGGAATAAGGCAGAAATTGAAACTCATTTTTTACCCTAATTAGCTAGTCAGTTGAATCAACACTATTTATTGAATAATCACTCTTGTTACACAGATTTACAGATCTGTTACACAGATCATCTCAAAACACTTCTATAATTTTGGTTCTATTTCTGGGCTCTTTAATCTACTTCCATTGGTCAATGATTGAAGTTTTATAATAGATGTTAATATCTGATAGGACTAGTCTCCCTCAATTCTCTCTTTTTTTTTTTTTTGTACTTTTTGCACATTTATTTTTCCTGTTTCCTGGCTATTCTTGCATATTTATTTTCCGAAGATGAATTGAAAATGGGATTCCAAGAGTTAATGACTCCTTGTAAGACTGCCTTTTCCCCCCCATTCTCTTCGCCTTTGCAATTGCTTTATGTATTTTAATAACATGAAATTTGGCTCATAAAGATTTATGGTAGTTATAGCCTCACCCCTTTACCATCAGAAAATTTCCTTCTTTATCTTTTTTTCAACTTTTGTGGTTGCTTCTGAGTTTGTCCTTCATTGATCTTGATGTCGCCTCTCTTCCTCCATTTTCATTCTCAGGATTTATTGGCCTTCCACTTTCAATATTTCTGAATAACTGTGTTTCTGATAACTGTCTTGTATATAGTATTTAATCGTTTTATTAACCTGTGGTTCTTTTTCTCTTACTATGTATTTAAAACATTTATACTTAGCCGTATGTCACATATTTAATGTTAATTCTGTCATATATATTTTCTATTTTTAATGCATCCTTTGTTTTACTTCATTATTTGTTTCCTTTGATATAAGTGTGCACTTTTCTTTCTGTAACTTGGAAGACTTACTGTCTACTTTTAAGTCTTCTAATAGTTACCTTTCATGAATTTATATAAAAGAGAGGATAATCTGCTTTATTCAATATGCTTTACTTGAATCAGTGTTCAAATGTTAATCTCATCCACAAACACCTCACAGACTTACCTGGAATAATACAATGTTCAACCAAATGTCTGGGCATCTTGTAGCCCAGTCAAGTTGACACATAAAATTAACCGTCACAGATTGCAATCTCAGCCTTCTATTGCCTTAGTTCACCTTTAGTTTTCTGTTTCATTCAATTTATATATGTTAAATTTTTTTTCATAGAATCCAAACATTTGCTGTAGAAATTTTTCTTCAGGTTTTAAAAATAAGCTTATTTCCAGTTATATATTTAATCTTTTGTCCCTGTTCTTTTTCCACCCTAGTGTTTTTGCGTTGCCTTCATAAATCCTCCTGTCCATCTTGGTAGTTAACATGTGGCGCCTTGTCTGGATTTTCTATTTTCACAGATCTGTGGATAGATTCTTATTTACTACCTTTATCATGTTGATTGGAGACTTGTTTTCCTCTTAGAAATCCATTTTGAGGCCAACCCTTCCGTGCTCTCTTCTCTCCCATTGCCTGAGGACAAGGCAAGAGAAGCATCCAGCTAAACTGACGCTCGCTGTGCCCTAACCAGTCATAACCCGGCTTAAACACAGCCCAGTGCTGCACAGGAGCAGAGAGACTGACTTCAAAATCAGACTCCTCCATGTCAGCGTGAAAATGTCCTTCCTTTGCCCTGCTGCCCCCAAATTATAATACCAGCCTCAGTGTCCGAAAGCGGTCATCTGTTGGTTACTGACTCACTTTTTTGCTTACAGTCCTGAGAGACACACGAAATTGCAGCTTCCCTTCGTGTCTCTCTCTGCTTCTTTCCCCTCCACGACACTTTGGGTCACTTTTCCCTCCACGATACTTTGGGTCACTTTTCCACTAACACTGTTCAGTAGCTTTGCTCTCCTGGGGTGTTCAGGTGGAGCCATCACTTTACATCCATCTTTTGGATGTAGAGGTAGGCAGGGATTTTTCTTCTTTTTTTTTCCCCTTTAGCCAGAAAATGTAAATTCCCAAGGAATGAATTAGTGATTCTGGTGTGTGTGTGTGTGGTTTTTGGTTTTTTTTTAACAGAAGTACTGAGGATTGAACCCAGGACCTCATGCATGCCAAGCATGCACTCTACCACTGAGCTATACCCACCCCTCTCACTTTTCACTTGAATGCCCATCCCAGTCATGAGAGATGAGTTGAAGTCTTTGTTTTGTCTCAAGCTCAGAAATCCCAATTGACAGGAAATTGAATAGACTCAAATCTTCGCAAGAATTGCTGTGATTAATTCGAGCCTTGGACTGCTCAGCCTTGATCTGGGGAGACCTCACGCCTTTGTGAGAGTGGAAGCAAGAGGGGAACTCTGCTCCCCTGCCCTTTGGGGGCTCAATATGAAAAGGCATTTCAGTGTTTGCCTCTCACCCAATTCTCACTTCTAGAACAAAATAGCCTGAGATTCTATTTCTGATAACAAGCATTCTGATTTTCTTTTACCACTCCCGGAAGGTTTGTATTTGTCATTAAGCAGTATCAAAAAATATTTGTGAACTGTAGTTTAAAGGGTGTAGTGCAGTGGAGAAATCATAGATTTTAAATTAATAAAAATTGTCATTTTTGCGTTAGCCTTCTGGACCTGTATGGAGATCGATGGTGTAGTTTTACACCAGATCAGTGGTGAATTTGATCTTTATCGTTCACTACAACACTGCAAGAAGTTTGTATCCAATTGTATCACAAGCTTTCCCAGACCCTAAGTGTCTGGGGACAGGGTCACTGTCTGCAGGAGGCATGGCCGTCTCTCCACTGCCATCTCCAGCCTCCTGAAAGCTACTTCTTAGCTTCCTTCAGCACAGCTGAAAGGGTGCTGGAGTTTCTCCATCCCCACGTCCCCACACGCTCAGAAGAGTCCTGCTCTAGGTAGGTGGCATCACGTGAGGTCAGCTGATGGCCAGCTGCAAACATCAAAACTCTGGGCCGGGCTGTACCCCTGGGGAACCCCGCTATTTTCCATCCACTAGCATCCCATACCAGGCAGTCCCTTTAGAATATGGTTTGTTTTCAACATCCTTTAAGTTGGTATCTGGGACTCCAGAGTAATTACCCCCAAGCTTTAAGCAAAACCCATTTCAAGGTCTGTTTTCTCCCTAAAGTCTTCACACTCTAACTCTGCAGTCTTACGGCATTTATTCTTTAGTGTTAAATAATAAAAATCATGTTTCAGTATGTGTATTCTTAGTTGTTATATGCTATGCATATGTTTTGGTGAATATGTAAAAGTAGGCATTGAGTCAAAGTAAAAGGAGTGGGAAGTACAGCAGGTATGGAAAATGGACCTGGACTTGAAAAAAAAACCAAACACCAGTGTCCCTGTCTCACGCTTTTCCCCCTTCCGTGTAGTTTTCTCTGATCTCTGGAGCGTGCCAAAAGTTCAAGCACAAGTAAACTACAAAGAGAGAAGCCTAGAACAATTCTCCTGTTAGAAGAGATGTATTAAATGTAAGTTCTTTTATATAATAACTTTTAAAAGAACACAGTGAACAAGGGAGATAAGTGAAAAGATAAGAGGATTTTTTTTTTTAAAAAGGAATAGATAAGAATACTTTTGACCCCTCTTCCTTATCCAGCCCATCCCCCCATATCATCAGCGCTTTTTTTTTTTTTTTTTTAAATAATGAAGACCTGAAAACTAACCTTCCCTGTTAGGGGCCAGAATAGTTACATTTATGGAATATTGATGGAGGCACAGGGGAACCTGCTGGGTACTTGAGCTGGGTGGTGGCTACAGGGTGTGTGTGTGTGTGTGTGTGTGTGTGTGAAAATTAATCGAGCCAAGCACTTACAGCTTGAGCCCATTACGAAATGAAATAATTTTAAAATCAGTTGAAGATTTGACCTAACCGAACTTATTAAGAGGTCCAAAGAGTGTTTCTAGTCCCCTCAGTGTAACACACTGCACTGCCCTACAGTTCACATCGTGTGTTCGGTGGGCAGGTTGGGGACCCCCACACCGCATGTCGCAGGTATATCCAGGTGCCAGGGAATCAGCAGTGACCTCAGTTTGGAGGGGATTGTTCCATCCATTTAGGCCACTTCAAAATTATTAAATAAAAAACATTTAATAACCATGGGGCCACTGTTCAATATATGTGAAGTATGATTATTTTTCAAGAAGTGGTTATCTAACAATAAGATCTAAATTAATTGAATTTTCAGGTGCCTTTGGAGCAATTTCCCAGAGACCACGACATCAAAGCAGTAAAGTGTCGCTTGACCAGGGGCCAGAGAACTTGACTTCTGGCCCCATCACCAGCTTGCTCAGTCACTTTGCCCAAGTCACCTGCACTCTCAGTTTCTGGCCCTCAATTTTCTTATTTATGAAAGGGGGTCACAACTCTAAAATTATGAGACTACAATTTTATAAATTTGAATTTTACAAATGCTTTGAATGGATGTATTGAACAGTTACCTAAGGGAAAGTTGATTTAAAAAAAAATAAGACATGGGCATGGTTAAAAAAAAAAAACTTCAAAGAGCACAGAAAAATAAAAAATGAAGCCTCCTTCTCCACCAATTTCTAGTCCCCTAGACTATATTAACCAAATATAATTAGAATAATTACCTATCCTCCAAGAAAATTTTATGCAAATATCAATGTATATGTATACAGACTTAAAAATATTTACACAAATGACATCATACTAACTATTGTTTATATTTTGCCTTTTTTTCCACTTAATAATATATCTTGGAGATCTTTCACATGAAACATACAAATTTACCTCATTCTTTTTAACAGGTGCATATTATTTCATTGTACATCATAATTTATTCAATCATTCTCCTACTGATAGATTTCTGGGTTATTTACAGAATTTTGTCATTGCAATTAATGCTGTTAATGAACATCTTTCTATGCATATAAATAAGCAGACTTTTGTAAATATATCCTATAAGGTATATTTCCAGTAGTAGAATTACTGGATCAAATGATAAGTGCATTTTAAATTTTGGTAGACTGTGTGAAGTTACCCTTCCTAAAAGTTTACCAATTTGTCTTTCATCCAATGCTGTGTTAAAGTGCCTGTTTTCGCCCACCCTTGCCAACACTGGGCATTACCAATCTTTTACTTTTTTTTTGTCAGTTATACATAAAAATATGGTGACGAGTAGATTTGAAGATCAGAATTAAATGATGGAAGGTTAGCAGCCTTAATGTTCTTCCTTGTACTTGGCCCGACAAAGACGTTCCTTTCATCTTTAGGTGTTTGATGTTTTTGCATTTATCAGCCTGTCTATTCTACGACAACTTCGGAAGTTTAACAATTAACCAGATTTCCTTATGCTCCTAAAGACCATCAAGACCCACCTTTCATTTGCATTGTGTTTCAGGCCCTCATTTAGTTTCAGAAAATCTGCCCTAATGGGGACATCTTCTGCAATTTAACTGGTATCGATGAAGACACAGTGTACATTTCACCAGCCACAGTGTGCCCTGGGACTTGAGCAGTGAGTGACAGGACAAGTCCCAGAAGAAGCAGGTTAAAATGAAAACCTGCAGTGGCTAAATGGAAGAATAAATAAATGACCAAATGAATAAATGAAAGACTGTTCACATCTTATATAGATAAAAATCAAATTAATACATTAGGAAATGTATATGTAAAAATGAATGGGTACTACTTTCTAATATCTTACTAAAAAAGCTAATTTCTTCCTAAGCTGAAATCAGAAAGTAGTGCAGTGTATGAAGATAGAACTGAAAAGAATGTGTTTACTTACAGCTTCACTCCTCTTTTGGACTTACTCCTTTCTAGAGACTATTTCTAATTACACAGATTTATCTGCTACTTAATCAGGAGAGATTTTCCCACTAGGTTTACAGATTATATTTTGAAGACACTTTTCTTTTTGTATGACTTGAGTAGAAGTAAAAACAAAAGAAAACAGAGAATGAGAATGGTTTTTTCTCTTGATAAAAGATTTAAATAAATTAAATAGCTTCAGGCATTTCTATCTATCAATATTGACTATTCTAGGAAGTCACTAGGACAACCCAACTCTAGAGTTTGATTTTTATACCACAGAGTGCAATGTATTTTATTTAACTCAATAAAAATAGAGTTGACTTATTCAGATTCTAAAAAGAGTCAGTATAATAATTTAAATCCTATGCCCATAGGCTACTCTATAATTTTTGTTTCCTATCTTTCTCATGAATAAAGAAAACAGCTGTGTTTATCCATTCGAGGCTGACAAAATCCATTTGTTGGTATTGTACTATCAAAGTTACTTTTGCAAATGCAAAATCTGGCAGCATTTAATTTCAAATTATCACATGTACTTGAATGAATCTTTAGAAAGAGAACTGCCAGTTTCGAACAGGCTACTGAAGGTCCTAAAACATTAATTAGTCAAGAGGTCTGCCAAGTACTTCGAAAGCCCAACTCCTTTCTCAAATTACACACTGGATACAGGAGATTAGGGGAATGTTAACAAAATGAGAATATTAGTTGCTCAGATACCTTATTTGAAATCTGATCTGCTGAAATTAGGAGTAGCTAGAGCCTCACCCGAGGTTAGGGTTGCTGAAAAAAGCAAACTTCTGTATACTGCTCAGTGATCACTACCACACAAAGCCGGCCAGACTTTTGATTGGGAGTTTCGAAGAACGGAGAAACTGGTAAAGATTCTAAAGAGAGCCCTAAAAAGAATCCAAACTATAAAGCCTGGGCTTCTGGGTTATTTACTCATTTAATAAATAAGTGTCTACCACAGTTGCTGATCCTACCATCTCCCTGAAAGCAGCTCCTTCTGACCAGTGGTGTTTGCTTTTTTGATTCAGGAAGAACGCCACCTGCTCACGTGTTACTGCTGTCCATGATGGGACTTCTGCCAGTCTTGCCAAGTCAAACCTGTCACCCCTGAAAGGCTCCCCAACCTCACATCAGATGCTCCCTCCTTTTTAAAATCCTGGCTTGGATCATTGTTTCTCAAGCCTGGCTACAAAATAGAATCATGTGAAAAAAAATAACCATATAATGCATGGGCTCACCGTCACCGATTCTAATTTAACTGAAGACCCCAGCACCGGTACCTGTTAGAATTTCCCCAGGTGATTCTCACAAAGCCACTGCCTTTAGTGCCGCCTCCTCTGCCCGAGCTCTGCACCCCGCCTCCTCCCCCTGCGAATCCACTCGAGTTCCACCGTGGTCCCAGCATCACCCGGCCTCTGAGTCATTTCCCAGCTTCCCCAGGGAGAAACACCTCTCCCCTTTGTGCCCCATTATGCACTCTGCCGAATTCCATCAATGCACCTGGAGTGAGTTAACGAACTTTTGTCCTGCACGGGTCTCTGCTTCCACTGGACGGTGAGTTTTTGAGGGTCAGGTTTGGCTACATGTCCCCTGTGTCAATAAACCTTGGCAAGAGGAATGTAGGACAATTACAGACTACTTACAGAGATCCATCTTGTCTCGGTTAAACCTCCAGGATCCCTTGGGGGAATATTTCTAAGACTACTGGTATTCCAAAAACCCATAAATTCCCCAAATTCTCCACTGCAGATCTGGCAGTAGAGATAAGCAGAGTGGGTGTGGGAGGGAACGTCCAAGGCTTTAAAAAGGCACCTTTAGGCCCAGCTGTTGGGACACGTGGCCTGCGGGCCTTGCAGGCCATTTCGTATTCTGGAAATAATGACGACAAAATGGCCATGTACCAGGCACTGTTCTAAGATCTTGCTTCCTGGCTTTATTGAGGTATAATTGACAAAACCTGTTTATGTTTACGGTATACGATGTGACGTTTTGATATATGTATGTATGTGGTGAAATGCTCCGCACAATCCAGCTACTTAACACAGCCGTCACCTCGCAGTTACTTGCGTGTGCGTGTGCGTGTGCAGTGAGATCTACTCTCTTGGCAAATTTCAAGAATACAATGCTGCATTATTAAGTGTCGTCACTATGCTGCCCGTTAGATCTCCAGAATGTGTCTGTACTGCTTAACAGAAACTTCGTACCCTTGACCAACATCTTCCCACTTCTCCCACTCCCCAGCCCCTGGTAACCACCATCCTATTCTCTGCTTCTACGAGCTTGCCTTTTTAAGATTCTGCCTGTAAGCGAGATCACGCAGCATTTGTCTTTCTGTGTCTGACTTACTTCACTTAGCATAAAGGCCCCCAGGTTTGTCCCTGTGGTCTCAAATGACAGAACTGTCTTCTTTTTCTTAGGACTGAATAATACTCCGTTGTGTATATATACCACATTTGCTTCATGCGTTCTTCTGTCCATGGACATTCAGATTGCTCCCGCATCTTAGCTACTGTGATCAGTGCTGCAGGGAGCATGGGGATGCTCATTCTGACACTGGTTCTTTTGTGTGTGTACCAGGAAGTGGGACTGCCGGATCATACAGTAGTTCTAGTTTTTTCCACAGCAATTGCACCACTTGGCATTCCCACCACCTGTGTGCAAGGGCTCCAATTTCTCCACATCCTCACCAGCACTGTCTGTCGTTTGTCTTTTGGGTAGTAGCCACTCTAACAGGTATGAGGTGACATTCGTTGTGGTTTGGATTTGCATTTCCCTGATGATTTTCTAGATACTAGTAATATCCTCATCTTACAGTTAAAGCAACTGAAACCTGTTTTACTTCATATTTTCAACAACCCCATAGAAAAGTGAAGCTCAGAGGTCAAGAAACCTGCCCAAGGTCCCAAGGCCAGTGTGGAATCCAATCCAGCTCTGCTACTTACCTGTTTAAGTGAAATATAAGTGTGGGATTTAGAATATACCAAACACATTGCTCTTAACCCCTAGAGCTTTTGAAGACTATCCACACTTAGACTCGGTTCCTCTGGATGCCCACCACCGTCTGAAGGGCCTGAACTCCTGTTGTGCAAAGCAGAATGCACGCCAGGTGTCCATGCAAAGGTCCTTTCTTCATTTAGCGCTGCAGTATTCCTTGTGCTTGCCCCCATGATCTGCGTTTCATTAATAAGCAGTGGCCATTTCTTCTTCTCCACCTTCCCTCAGTCGTGGGGGCAGGATCATAGGGATAAAGTCATTCTAGCTCCTCATTGTTAAATTCTGTTTTCATGCCCTTCACCGGAGTATCATTCTTTAGAGTGGTGTTTTATCAAAGCGTCATTATTTAGTTATATGAAACATTTATTTTCTATTTTCCTTCTGGACATGGGAGCCAGAGGAAAGCCTGATGGAGAAGCTCGTGCCGAGAGCTCTCCACCCCTGCTGGCACCTAACACACCGCTCTTCTCTCTTCACGCTGTGGTTGTTGGGTTTTCAGATTTACTTGTTATCAAATCCACTCTTTGCCAGTTTGGTGATAATATCACGGAGGTGAGAAAGAAAGGCGTGGTCAGTTCTGCCGGAGGAGCAGGATAACTTCCGAGCCCTGCCCGCGAGTGGTGCCCTGGACCGCTTGCTCAGAGGAGCCTGCAGTCCCCACACTGTGGAGGCACCTGTTTCCCTGTGTTACCCAGAAATGCAGAGAGTACTTCCATCCTTCTTCTGAATTAGAGAAATTTTCAGATTTTTCAAAAGTATCCACCCCTGATGATAACAATTTATATTTTCCCATCCATAGTGGCCAGATTCTCTAAGAACCTGCACTCCTTGAGAATTATTAGCTCATTCCTTCAGAAATCTTGTAGGTTTAGGTGGAACAGTTATAACCACTTAACACGTGGCTTCTAGAGAGAAGAGGGAACGTCCCAGAATGGAAGGCTGATCTGCTGATGTGTTTAACAGATAGTCACTGAGGGCTGTTCTGAGGGCTTTGCTGTCGTTGGGTCTGCGATCCTCACAATAACAACATCACCCTCATTTTATGGATATGAGAACAGGGCACAGAAAGGTGAAGTCGCTGCACTGGGACGCACAGGGAGCTGGCAGCGGAGCGGTCAGGTGCTGGAGCCCATGTGCTTGTTCCTGTCCAGCCTCACCGGGTGCCCAGGCGCTGTGCCCAGCTGGGCTCACCAGACAGACAGCCACAAAGGCCCCACTTCTGTCTGTAGAAATGCACCAAATCCCAGCTGCTACTTGAGAGAGACTGCCTTTCACCTCTGGCTTCCATGTCTAGAAGGAAAACAGAAAATAAACGTTTCATATAACTAAAGAATGACGCTTTGATTAAACACCACTCTAAAGAATGATACTCCGGTGAAGGGCATGAAAACAGAATTTGACAATAAGGAGCTAGAATGACTTTATCCCAATGATCCTGCCCCCACGACTGAAAGAAGGTGGAGAAAAAGAGATGGCCACTGCTTATTAAACAGTTTCTAGAAAGCAGTATCTGATTACCACTTCCTCTAGTTGTCTTGGTAAGTGAATTCCTGCACAAGGGGGAAAGAGAAAAGGTCATCAAATCCAAATAACTTCAAACCAGCTCCCTGAGCAAGCCCAGCAATAACTCTGCAGCTGGAAGCTGAGCCGGCTGGGGGAGAGGAGCTCGTCTGGGTACCACCCAAGGGGGCTGCCAGAGATAGCCAGTAGCAATGCAGGATGCCCAGGGACATTTGCATGGAAGATAAACAAGGAATAATATTCTTTACAAGTACATCCTTTTTTATCAATTTACATTTAACTGGGCGTTCTGCATTTTTTCTGGCAACCCTACTCCCAACACTAAAAAAAGTGCATGGCATAATTTCCCCCCGGGTGCATTAGCCTTCCTATCTTGCTAAACCCCAAAGAGCTAAACTTTGGTCACTAAAGAGGAAAATTGTACACGAAGTGATGTAGGGAATTTAAGCATGTCTGCTATAAATCAAATCCGGATACCAGGGGTGTAAGGTGGATTTTAGTACTGTTTATGTCCTTTCCTAGTAGGGGGAAAAAATCAGTTGAAAGTTGTGTAAAAACTACGGGTCTGGGAATGAAGAGAACCTTGTCATCATAGTGGTCCTACCCTCCAGGCAGCTCCATGGACCCTCACGCTCCTTTCCTTCCCCATTTGAACTCAGATCCTGGGAAGCGCTGAGTCGTTCACGTGGAGGCAAAGGAATTGAAATGACAGGATTTGCCTATGTTTGTGCGACTTGCAGGTTAGGAACAAACTATAGCTTAATATTTAAAAGTGCACATTTATTAATTACAGTAATCAGATATTTTAGCTATTATATTTATAATATACATGCCTGTTGTTTTCATTAAAAATAAAAATACACGTCTGTCACTGAAGAGAGAACGAGAGAGAAATGGGAGTCAGTTCCCACTGCTTAGTTCCCAGGGGCAGGTTTTCTCCTGAATGTCAGTCTTCACGTGTGACGTGCCGCGTTGGAGGAAAGATCTCTAAGGTCTTTTCCTGTTCTGGAACTCTTTGACATGACAGTGCCTCAATGGGCTTTTGTAGGCTGCAGGAATTTTGTAACTCAGAAGAGGGACTGAACCTTACTCCTTAGCACGTGTCAGCGTAGGAGCAAAACAGCTCTAGCTTTACTACTGAAAAACCATCATAACATGAAAAGGACTGAACCTTAGGCTGAAAATAAAAATCCACATTAAATAATAGTGGCATTCATTCTCCCACACGAGCACAACTTGCCAAAGGAGCAGTGGTTCAAAGGCAGCCGCCTCCAGACCCTTGCTCACCCGCCTCCTCTTAAAAGAAAATGAACTCCTTCAAGTCATGACACAAGCATAGTCACACTCCAAGTGGGAAAGGAGCAAGAAACTGTAACCGTTACTTTCCATCCGTAACTGTCTAAGCAGGTTTGGAGGATTCTGAAATCACTTCTTTGGGGGCCGTTTCCCAGTCGTGAAAGGACTTCCGCACAACTGCCGTGCTGGCTTGCTCATTAGTAGCAGGCGCAGCGTGCCCAGGCTGCCGCCAAAGAAGGGCTTAGTCTCCACTCCCTGACTCTCACTGACAAGTAGTGATTTATTCTTCTCTTAACCACATTTATGTTTTGTGCATTGATTATTTAACTCTAAATATCAACAAGATCCATTAGTAGATGGCTGAAATTGGTAGAAACCCTGTAACTCTTATTTATTTTATATATATATATATATTTAACTGAAGTACAGTCAGTTTACAATGTTGCATCAATTTCTGGTGTACAGCATAGTGTTTCAGTCATACATGAACATACATATATTCGTTTTCATGTTTTCACCGTAAGTTACTATGAAATATTGAATGTACTTCCCTGTGCTGTACAGTAAATTTTCGTTGTTTACTTATTTTCTATATGGAAGTGAGGACCTGTTAATCCATTTTATCTCCCAATTTATCTCTCCCCTTTTTCCCCTTTGGTAACCATACGTTTGTTTTCTGTCTGTGAACCTGTCTCTGTTTTGTAAATAAGTTCACTTGTGCTATTTTTTAGATTCCACATATAGGTGCTATTTGATAATTTGTCTTTCTCTGACTTACTTCACTTAGTATAATAATCTCTAGGCTCATCCACGTTGCTGCAAATGGCATTATTTCATTCTTTTTTATGAATGAGTCATATTCCAGTGTGTGTGTGTGTGTGTGTGTGTGTGTGTGTGTGTGTTCCACACCTTCTTTACCCAGTCATCTGTGATGGACATTCAGGTGGCTTCCATGACTTGGCTGTTGTAAATGGTGCTGCTGTGAACACTGGGGTGCATGTGTCTTTTCGAATTAGTCTCCCCTGGATATATGCCCAGGCGTGGGACTGCTGGACCATGTGGTAACGCTATTTTTAGTTTTTTAAAGGAAACTCCATAGTGTTTTCTATAGTAACAATTTACATTCCCTCCCTATTTTTTTCTTCAAAGAGTTTTATACTTTTAGCTTTTAAATTTAGATCTTTGATCCATTTTGACTTTTTTTATATATATATATAATGTCAGAACAAACGTCTGACTTCATTCTTTTGCATGTGGATATCAGTGTGCCCAGAACCATTTGTTGAAAAGCTATCCTTTCTCCATTGAATGGTTTTGGCACCCTTGTTCAAAATCATTTGGTTATACTCCTGAGGATTTATGTCTGAGCTCTCTATTTTATTTCATTGGTCTGTACATCTATCTTTATGCCAGTACCACACTGTTTTGATTTTCGTAGCTTTGTAGTAAGTTTTAAAATCAGAAAGTGTGAGTCCTCTAACTTTGTTCTTTTCAACATTGCTTTGGTTATTCAAAATCCCTTGCAATACCATTTGAATTTTTCTATTTTTCAAAAAAAATTATTGGGATTTTGATAGGGATTACATTGAATCTATAGATTGCTTTGAGTAGTACTGTCATCTTAGCAATATTAAATCTTTCAGTGCTTGAACATAAGACATTTTTCCACTTACTGTTTTTTTCTTGAATTTCTTTTGGCAACATATTGTAGTTTTGGTGTATATGTCTTTTACCTCTTTGGTTAAGTTTATTCCTGAGTATTTTATTGTTTTTGATGCTATTGTAAATGGAACTGTTTCCTTAATTTCTTTTTTTGGAGTCTCTATTGTTAGTGTATAGAAATGCAACAGATTTTTGTGTGTAGATTTCATATCCTGCAACTTTACTGAATTAATTTATTAGTTCTAACAGTATTTTTATGGAATCTTCAGGGATTTCTCTTTTTCACAAGACTTTTTTCTCCAGTGAAAAAAGAGAATCATAAACGAGACTCCCTCACCACTCTGGCTTTGCTGTGCATTCTGCCTTTGACCTTGGTCATAGGAGGCCATGATACCTGGCACTTCAGCGGGCATCTTGAGACCACGAGGCTTTCTCTAACCTGGGGAGAAAAGCCAACAGGATGATGGGATGAATTATGGAAAGAGCCTGGGCCCCTAGAGGCGTCACTTAGCTGTTGACCCAAGCGTGGAACTTCTTACTTTCAGCTTCATGTCATGTGGAATAATGGAATACCTTTAATTAAAGTTGTTGATAGTTTGGTACTTAATTTGCAACTAAACACATTCTAAAAGATACAACTTGAAAAAATATAGTAGCTATGTTCATTTTCGTTTCTTAGATTAGAATAAACCAGTTTCCCAACTAATGCAGAAATTCCTCCAAGAACTCCTCTGAAAGGTAGTGCCTGAACCAGCTGCTTGAACACTTCGAGGGAGAGTACAGCCACTGGTTCCTTCTCTAACTGTTAGAGGGCTCTTCCAACATGTGGAACCAAAATACCCCTCGTTGCTACTTTTACCCCGGGTCCTTGGAACAGCCCTCAGCAAGCTACCCCCTTCTCCACATTCCAAATATCTGAAAATGGCTCCTGTATGTTCCCTTTGTATCGCTGCCTGAGGATTTAACATTTTGAAAATTTCTTTACCATTTCCTGTAAGACACTATTTTTTAATGTTTTGACATCCTGGTCACCCTCCAAAAAAACACCAGTTTTTTTGTTTTTAATGGTAACTAGAAATGAACACGAGACCTCAGAGGAGCCTAGCTAAAACATGGTAGGCTGGGTTAGTTTGCGTTCTCTAGGAATGCTATCAAACATCTAAACCATGCTTGTGATTCTGCAATCAGGGCAGTTCTCTTCTCTCTTGTATTCATGAAACAGATACTTTTTAACCTAAAGGCAATCTTTCTAGTTAAAATTCTTCTTATGGTTTTAATTCATGTTCTAGCCCCTGAAATCTTTGTGAACTTTGCTCTGTTATTCATCATATAAGCTATCCCTTCCAGGTTTTTGGCACTAGTTTATAAAATAAGCATGTCTGATGGCTTCTCACCAAATTAAACATTAAAATGTAAAATATAAAACAAGAACCCCAATGTACATCATGGGAAATTTATTTCCAGTTTGATGCTAATCAATTAATACTCTTTGGGGCTGTTGTTCAATCAGATGAAATAATACAGGGAGTCACTAGCTGAGTATAATTAATACTGGAAAAAAAAAGCTAGTTAAAACCATTTAAAACAGGAAAAAATCTGCTAAATATTGAAAATAACGTTTTACTGGAATTAATCTTAAAAAATAAAACCAAAAATTTTATAAATGAGTTCACTTTACTTCAAAGGCAACAAAATTTCTCTTATGACTACACTCATGCGTCACTTCTGAGAATGCAGAAAGGATAGTTCAATTTTGTTCTTTTTTAGGAGCGGAGAATTTCTGACAGAACTGCATGATAGCAAGATAGTCTTCATTTTACTTTTGACAGTTGGATCACGATCATAAAGACTGTCATTTGCACAAATATTAGAAGGCTTTATTGGTTTTCCTAAGGTCCTTCCTTTTCCTTTTACATTAAAATAATTTTCTTCTGTGGTCCTTTGTGTCTTTATGAGTTTTTTTTTCCCTTCCTCAAATAGTCTGACTCTTCTAGATCCTCCTTTGTTTTTTGTTTTTTTTTTTAAACATTTTTTTATTGAGTTATAGTCATTTCACAATGTTGTGTCAAATTCCAGTCTAGAGCACAACTTTTCAGTTATACATGAACATACATATATTCATTGTCACATTCCTTTGTTTTTTATTTTGAGTCTCATTCAATAATTCTCTGAAGTCCTACTTCTTTTGCAAGATGTTATCATTTCCCGTTACGATTGATTCGAATTCCTGCACATACAATAGCTATTAAAATGGGTTCTGGATCCAGCTCATCTTGGTTGAAATCCTGCTCTGTCACTCATGTGACCCGGAGACTCAGTGTCCTCATCTGTAAAACGGATTAATAATAATATTTGCTTTGTGGAGTTTTAGTGAGTAGTAAGTGAGTTCCTGTGGGTAAAGCACATGAAACAGTGCCTGGCACATGGCAAGCATCCAACACCGTGGGGCCTATTTTTATTATTGTTTTTTACTGGAGAATCAGCACATCCTCAACAGACAAAGAAATTGACGCCTTGAGCTGGGACAGATGCTGGTATAAAGTGACTTTAAGAGCTGAATTGTGTTCCTCAAAATTCACATGTTGAAGTTTTAACCCCCAACACCTCTGACTGTGGAGATAGGGTCTTCAAAAAGACTCTTCTGGGAAGTTAAAAAGAGATCATTAGGGTGGAGCCTAATCCAATATGACTGGTGTCCTTATAAGAAGAGAAAATCAGGCCCCAGACAGACAGAGAAAAGACCACGTGAAGACACAGGGAGAAGACAGCCATCCACAAGGCGAGGAGAGAGGCCTCGGAAGAAACCAACCCTGTGGACACCTTGGCCTTGTACCTCTAGCCTCCAAAACTGAGAAAACACATTTCTGTTGTTTCAGCCACACAGTGTGTGGCATTTGTTACAAGAGCCCTAGCATACTCACTGAGGAGTAACTGTCTTACTATAAAAAGTCATTAGTTTAAAAAATCTATCAAGCACTTCTGCTATGATCAGTGTCCTTCCCTTCTACCCTTTAACTGAGGTTTCATGTAGGGAATGCTGGAACAGAAGCTCCTGGAATCACCAGTCCACATTGCTCTGTCGTCCACAAGGATGTCATGAGAGACTTCTGGCCAATGTTCTGCTAAAATAAGTGACTTCTGACTATGATTTTTTCCTCTTCCTCCAGTCAAGTGCTACAAACTGGAAACAAGGTTGGTTGGAGTGAGCTCAGATTTCAGGGAACTCAGGAGACTGCCTCGCCGTCACCACTTTCTTTAATAAATATGCACAAAGCCCCTTTAATCATCCATTCTGGGATTTTGCTGAGGCTCAGCATTAAACTGAACCAGTGTGCAGACCCATAAGTCACCTTTCCTGTTGTGCTGGAAAATCTGGAACTCATTTGACCATCTCCGGTCTTTGCCGACTCTCCGCTCCCCTGATTTCTCCCGTTCGGGTAGTCCTGTGATCACATCTGCAAGTTCTTTCAGGACTCTGGGGTGTCATTTATCTAAACTAACAGTCCGGCCCTCTTTGTAAGCAGCTAGGTGCTCCCTTTGCGTCTGTCTTGGTTTGAAGATGGTTGTGCTTGAGAGAGAAGACAAAAGCTTTATTGTTTGTGTTGTTTTATCATATACATTCCATTCTTTTTTGTCTTTCCTGGTTCTGTCTGTGCAAAATCTTATTCACCATCACAAATATCCTTTATACTGCAAAATCTCAGTAGGTAGATATCAGCTTAATTCCAGATATACTGCAGTAATTCCCCTGCTGACTATAAGATTTATTGATATGATATAATAATTTGTATTACTATGAATCTACTCAGGAATTTCGAATATAGTTCTATTTTCGCCTACTCCTTTAGGTCTTGAACTAATCTTGAGTCTTCATCATATATTACAAACAATATTTTTAAAAGTGTAAGTATCAGACGTAATGAATGTCATGTACTAAGTCATAGCAGGCTGTTCACCACTAAATCATCCTGGTTTAGGAAGGTGCGTACGGTTTCCCTCCATGCTTCTTGCACAGTGAGCATGCTTCCATGCTGGTATTACCTAGACCCCTTTCAGTGGCTCATCGATCAGGTCCACTCGATACCAGAGATGGTCTACAAAACCGTACACATTGGCCCCCTCCAGGACCAAGTCAACTGAAAACCTGCACTGCCCACCTGGGACCCAGTTCCTTAGGGGACAGAGTCCTGCCACCTGGCCCTGATGCCCGGGGCTCCCCTGCTACCTTGGGAGCCCCTCCCCCAAATGGAAGGGGTTGTGCATGTTCTCCAGTAGATTCTCTGGCTGTGTTTGGCTGTGGTGCCTTGGGCTCACTGCAAGGAAGAGGGAGCAGGGAGAGGGCTAACAGGACTGAGGCCCCTTTATCCCTGCTTCAACTTGAGCAGATTCATTGCTTTTTTTGTATATTTGGCTTTCTTGTAAGATTTTTGTTTCAAGAAAAGATTTCCAGATATTTTGTAGTAATAAGTAGTTCTGGAGGCTGCTCACATCTGCCTCCACTAAAGGTTGCCAGGTTTAGCAAATAAAAATACTTGATATCCAATAACACTTGAATTTCAGACAAACAACAACACAATTTTTTTTAGCATAAGTATATCCCACATATCACATGGGATATACTTACATGACAAAAACCATTTCAATACAAGTAAATACAAGACCCACATATTGCACAGGACATACTTATATTAAAGAATAATCAGTGTTTATCTGAAATTCAAATTTAACTGTGTCCTGTATTTTATCTGGCAGTCCCGGCCTACTCCCAACGGACCGACAGCCCTTTCTCCCACTCAAGAGGCTGACAAAGTGGCAGGTTGAGCCCCTCAAAGTATGCACTGGGTAACTGATGCCTTTGGAGGGACTGGCCCTTTTGCCTTTGGCGGCCGTCCTTCCCTGTTCAGAAGATGACAGCAACAAAATTTTGGAAGGCAGAAAGCAGAGGAAAGCTTTCTAGCCCTTCAAAGAGAGAAGCCTGGTTTTCCGTGAAGGGCACCAGATGGCTGGGGAGGGCAGCAGCCATCCGGATAAAGAAGGGTGTGAAGAGAGGAGGGTCACAGCCTGAGGTCCCCTTCCCCAAGCCTTAAGCTCCTCACTCACCTTGTCAGAGGACCCAAGTTGCTTCCTGAATTCCTGGGTAGGAAATGGGAAAGCTTTTCTTCTAGAAAAGCTGATAAACTCCAGAGAAAATACCTTAAAATCCTGAAACTAGGAATGAGAAAAGTCCTCACTGAAGAAACTCCATCTCCAAGACAGCCCAAGACTCACCCTAGCCTGCAGTGCCCAACAGCTTGTTGGGACTAAAGTTTTCAGTATTGACAGGGAGCCAAGGGTTATTAGACACCTGAGGCGAGATTTCTTATAGAAAAGACACAGCTCTAAACATCAGTTGGGGGGGGGGGCAATTCAGAGGAAACCCAGACTATACATGGACATGAAAACTTCAAAAAAAAAACATTAATGTCCTCACAAAGATGAGCAAATATTTCACTCGTGAAACAAAAACAGGACATCACCAAAAACATTTTTTAACAAACAACCCAGCTCTTAGAAATAGAAAATTCCCACTTCTAAGACACCATCAACCAAATACATCATTATTTCTTGGTACCATTAAAAAAAAGGGGAAAATGCTGAATATTGTGTGATACGATGCTTGACGCAATTTTTATTTACAAAAGTTTTATATAAAAACTTTTATATTATTTAGATGTATTACACATCACCATTTTGGGTGTGTATAAAAATATAAGAAAAATGCATTACTTCTGTTACTGAGTCCAAGCTAGTACTGTTTGATGCATGACAGGCCAATAAATCGAGAGACAAGTTGTTTGGGCCAAGGAATAGTGACTTTATTCAGAAAGCCAGCTGACCAAGAAGATGGTGGACTAGTGTCCCCAAAAGCATCTTCCCCTAGTTAGAATTCAGTCTTATTTTATGCTAAGAGGGGAGGGGGCGGGGTTGGTTGCTGCAGACTTCTTTGTGCCAGAATCCTTTGTCCTTGCAGCTGTCCAGGTAGGTCTGGTCACAATGTTTCTGTAAACCTCCAACATGACAACTATTATTCCTTGTTCTGTAACTTATTATCTCTGTATGAATGGAAAAGTGTTATACCTTCAAAGGTCAGAGCCTTGAGAATGGGCTATCATGTATATTTTAGGCTACAGGCAACATTCTTAACTTGTAGCAAAAGCAATAGAATACAACTGTTACACTGAAAGAAACAGATTCAGTGTGGAGCCAGGTTTGTTCTCCTTATTATGCTTCCTAAACGTCCTCACATTCAGGGTCTGAAACTTCTGGAACCATTTCCCAGCTCAGAATCACTGACCTCTTCTGTCCCCTTTTAGTATCTTTCTTCATGCCCTTAGAGTAGAGATTATGCATCATGTCTTAGCCAATCACTCCACTAGAATTTTAGAGATTTTTTCCAAGCTACTGACATCCAAATTTCAAAACCAGCACCATTTTATTTGACTTAAATCATAGTTTCATGTTTTCTCAATTGAACTGCTCATCACTGGATGTCTTGCAGCTTCTGTTCAAAGTCAGTAGGAAGTTTCTGGCAAATTGAGGTTCAATGCTTCAATGATAATCCTGCACAAAGCACAAGTTGGTCACATCAGCTCCTTGTTGCTTTGAGAGTTCTCTCATTTCTTCCAAGAGATTTGGCATTTTTCCTGGCTTCAGCTACATTTCTTGACATGTAGCATCAATGTGTGTGGTATGCATATAACTCAACCAAGGAGACGACGGGTTTGTAAAGCACAGGCAGCGACAAAAATGCTGTTACTGCTGCCTGGACAGCAGTCACTGTCATGTACCATTTACGCAGCACATCCTGAGTTCAGGTGATTTAAAATGTGAAAAAAATATGCATCTTGGAATCAATGAAGAACACTTAAGAAAAATAACACTCACTAGAGGGGATGTTAGATGAAATTTAAGAAATCTCTTAGAAAGTTGGAAAATAAGACAGAAACAAAATAAAAGAACAAAGGGAAGAAAATTGGAGACTGAATCCAGAAAGTCCAGCAACTGAATAATAGGAGTTTGAAAAAGAAAAGAGAACAGAACAAGTGGAGGGAGAAAACAACCAAGAAGTAATTCAAGAACATTGTAGTTTTCAGATGGAAAGGGCTCACCAAGTGCTCAGCACAATGGATGAAAAAGTAGTCCAGGGATATCACCATAAAACGAGGGGGAAAGGAAGATCTCAAATACTTCTGAAAGGGGAAAAAAACCAGACCTCTCATAAAGAATCATATATTAGAATCACTTCTGCACTTCTTAACGACTACCTCATAAGCAAAGAAAATGGAATAATATAAAAAATCTCAGGAAAACTATATTTATATTCAGACTTCCATCTTCAGCCAAATTATCAATTAAATATGAGACTAGAATACGAGATGTCTCCAGATATGCAAAGTCTCAAAAAATCTGAGATACTAGAGGAAGGCACTCCACCAAAATGAAGGAATAAATTTAGAAAAGAAGGCATGAATTCAGGAGAGCCAACAAGAGAGCTGGGAAAGGAATCCTCAGGGAAAGGGGAAGGAGATCCTTGAAGACAGCTTTGCTGAGAGCCTAGAAAGGAACCAGCCCTGTGAGGAGCAGGTCAGAACATTCGGGAGAGACGATTCCAAGGAGATGAAACTGATAGAAAATCAGATGTAGTGACAGAAGATTTAGGCCACAAGGGAAAATACAGAAATATATTAGTTGACTAGTAAGTTGCTTGAAGAAGGAAATGAGTTTCATCATCATTTTGTTTACTTTCAGGTAAGAAAGCTGGAATCAGAAGTCCCTGGGTAATGTGTGGGGGAAAAAAAAGATTTTGTTTTATTTAAGAGATGCCAAGACTCACTGAGCCGCAGGCCACTGTGGGTGGAGGGATTTCCTGCATGCAAAGTCACTAAGGCAAGATGCATGAGCCCTTAGCTTTAGAAGTTCCACATTTCTTGGCACCAAAGGGTTGTGAATAAGCCTCTTCACTCCCCTTGACTATTGGAGGCATCTCCAAATGTTTCTTAGCCCTCAGCCCTCCTGCCCTTTGATCTTGTTGGGGAGAACACAAGAGATCAAGTTGTTTATACCCTAGACCAGCTTCGAGGCCTCTCCAACTACAGTGGACACCAGAACCATCTGTAAAAATACAGATTCTTAGGCCACATTCCCTGAAATTCTGACTCCATAGCTCTGGGCTGGAGCAAATTATCTCCATTATTGACAATCAACAATATGGACTATGCATCACACTGTGAAAATCACTGCCAGAAGGTACTTGCTTATAAAAGGTAAAGAAAATGGCTTATTACACAGATTTCACACAGGATTTAATTAAAAGACAATATAAAAATCAAAGGGTTTGATGTAAGCATTGGGAATATGGTTATGATTCATTCACTCACATTATTCTCTTCAGTAATGAATCATTTAAGATGGAAGATTTTGAATTGTCTAATTGTTTTCATTTGTGAGACATGGTATCACTTTTGTTATTTCAATCAGCCTAATGAGACAAAAATGGAGCAGAATTCCTTAGTGGATTTTTTCCCTCTGTGGGGAGTATTTCATCCACAGGGCACAGACTGAGCTCTTTTTAAAGTATCAACACATAGAAGAATAGAAATGGCTTATTGTACAGACTTGCTTAGTTGACATAGGTTGTGATGATTAAGGAAGTTTAAGGAGCACATTGCATTTTAACGCTTTTTTTTCTTTTTCTTTTCTTTTTTTTTTTTTTTTATCATTCCAACCCAGTTCATATTTCCCTCCCTGAATAGCATTCCTCTTAGCATCTCATTTTCCTTCCAAGTTGGCCACTTTTCAGTTTTTCAGGCATAAGACTTGCATCCTCAGCAGGACTGTGAGTCCTGGGCAGAGCAAAATCATACCATTCTCCCACTTGCTTTGCATACAGTAACTGTTCAATAAATATTTGTTGTATGAATCCACGAATAAATAAATGTAGATGAGCCATCAGTCAAACCACCCGCACCAAATGAAAGCACTCACAAGGGGAAGGAATGTGTACCAGAAAGAGCACTGAATTTACTCTGCAGCACCCTCTCTGCTTCCTCGATCTGTGATCTGTAAACCAGCGCGATCCCGTAAGAGTACAGTGCAACTTACTAACACAGACTACCTATGTCATTTAAAAAATTTTAGTAGCCCTATGTTTAAACTTAAAAATAAACAGGTAAATTGAATTTTAATTATATTTTATCTTACCCAGTGTGTCTAAAATATCACTCATCACATAATATCAACTCTGACATATTTTGCATTCTTTTTTTTTCTTATCAGTTTTGAGTCTTATGTCTGTTTTATACCTGCGGCACACCTCAGTTTGGACTTGCAACATTTCAAGTGTTCAACAGACACTTGTGGCCATTGTGGTGGAGAACACAGCTCCAGAAGCGTGTTAACTATGAACAAGCCTTGATTTCCTTATTGGGAATAGAGGTCACAGGGCTTCTGTAAGGGTGAACTGAAACAGTAGGGTGTGAAGATGGGTGGTGCTGGTAACACAAAGGCTTATTTCCTGCTTAGGCTACACATTCACTAAGCAGAATGGGGATTCTTTATATATATATATATTTTTTTTTTTTAAATTAAAGTATAGTTGATTTACAATGTTGTGTTGGTTTTCAGGTGTACAGCAAAGTGATTCAGCTATCTTTTCAGATTCTTTTCCCTGATAGTTTGTTACAAGATATTGGGTATAGTGCTCTGTGCTATACAGTAAATCCTTGTTGTTTACCTGTTTTATATATGGTAGTGTGTTATCTTAATCCCAAGCTTCTAATTTATCCCTCCCCCAACACTTTCCCCTTTGGTAACCATAAGTTTGTTTTCTATGTCTGTGAATTTGTTTTGTAAATAAGTTCATTTGAATCATTTTTTTAGATTCCACACATAAGTGATATCATATATTTGTCTTTCTCTTTCTGACTTATTTCAATTAGTATGATAATCTCTAGGTCTATCCATGTTGCTGCAAATGGCATTATTTCATTCCTTTTTTATGGTTAATATTCCATTGTATATATATACTCCAAATCTTCTTTATCCAGTCATCTGTTGATGGGCATTTAGGTTGCTTCCATGTCTTGGCTATTATAAATAGTGCTGCTATGAACATTAGGGTACATGTATGTTTTTGAATTAGAGTTTTCATCTTTTCTGGATATATGCCCAGGAGTGGGATTGCTGGACCATGTGGTAACTCTACTTTTAGTTTCTCAGGGAGTCTCCATCCTGTTTTCCATAGTGGCTGCATCAATTTACATTCAGAGTGGGGATTCTTAAAGTTTCTATTATGTCCTTTTACACTTTGTGGTGGGTGCATAGTAAGCATGTAGCGACACCTAAAGTTCAGTGGGAGTGAAGAACTGCAATCCTACCATGCATCTGACAGGAGGGGAGCAAGAAATACTTGATGAACATCACGAAGGACTAAATCAGAACAATTCATCAAATAAGCATTTTTACTAACTTTCTGAAGAAATCATTTCTGTAGTCCATCCTATCACTAGAGACAGCATTTTAAACACACTGTTTCCCCCAGCACGTTTGTGTAGGGGGTTGAAGGTGGGGGAACTACATCAGACACCTGAGGGTCTTAATACTGTTGTGCCTTGGCAAATATGGATCCTGCCTGGAACAGTTTTCATGAGTCAAAAGACAAGTAAGTCAATGCCACTTGCTTTGCTGATTTTGTAGATAATCTCTCCCACGTGAGGGCACTGTTCTGGAAGCTGGGGATACCGCATTGACCAAGCGAATCAAATCTCCATCCACATGGAGCTCACTTTCCTGGTTTCCTCGCAGAATGAGGTCATCCCCTCGTAAGTGGTTCACTCCTATCACAGCCGATTGCAGGACAGCCCTTGTTGAATGTCCCTCTCTCACTTCCGGGGAGCAGACTCAGAGTCTTAACTAATCTTTAGCACCAGCCTTTTTCTATGCGTGGAGTTTGGAGACAAGGTTGTTAAAAAGGTCAGCCTCCGAAACAAAAGCTCCTAAGTCAACTCACAAGTTTGGTGTAAAAGCAACTCCCCTGGGAGGAGGCTGCGGTGGGTGTCTTCTGAATCAAGGGCCGATGACTGCGGTTTACGATAAAGTAAACACACGATTGATAAAAAGGGGACTGGAGGGTGAGCACTGATTACCACACACAGCGGGAAAGCCATTGCCTCTGACAGGCATTAGAGACGCAGAACCTCGGGTGGGACAGGTCTGTCATCTATGAAATGGGAGTAACCCCGACCTAATGGGCTGTCGGGATGAAATGAGAGAATCTTTGTAAAGGAGGGTGCCTGGTACTGGTGAAACGGGGGGCTAAGTCCACTTACCTGCCTTCACGAATGAAGGTCGTTGGTTAGACTTGCGCGTCCTCCACGCTGCACGGAGCCTAAACAATAAGGTGTTTGCCCGAGTTGCTCTCCAGGAGCGTGAAGTCAGTCGCGTCTAGTCAGAGTTGACAGGATAGGACCATCCACCCTCCAACTGGGCATGCGCGAGTGTCCCAGTGACCTTTGACTTCAGCGCCTTAGCCTCCTTGCGCCTGCGCAGAAAAGGATTCCCGCGCCTTTTTTCTGTCACCTTCTGCCCGGCTCCCCGCGCCTTAGACCCCCCCTGCTGCCCTGTCTTTATCCCATAAAGGCCCCACCCCCTTATCTTCCGGGACGCGGTTTTGAGAATTGTTCTCCTGTCTCCTCATTTGGCTGCCGTGGAGGTAAACCCTCTCTCTGCTGCAAACCTCCGTGTCTCAGGGTTTCGGCTCCCTGGGCGTCAGGCAGAACGAACCTGGTTCGGTCACACTGGTAAGACCTCAATTTATTATATTATTATTGAAATAATTATGAACAGTGTTTATTATTGTTTTACTTATTATCTGTTTTGGCAGCCACCTCTACCCTGTGTGTTGAGGGCTCACTTGGCTGCTCGGCACGGGGCTCTGGTCCCTGAACCGGGAGGGAGGGAATCTGAGGAGACTGGCAGTCGTCTTCCTGACCACGGGAGGAGACCCTGCAGAGGGGAGGCCCGAGCGGGAGGCATGGGGTGGGCTGGGGTGTGGAGCACCGTGATGACATTGTCAGGGTCCTGATGTTCAGATTTGTCTTTGGCTTCCGGATTCCCGGAAGCTTTTTTTTTTTTTTTTTTTTGGACAAACTGCTTTGATCTGGGTTTTCATCCACATAGCCGAGTCACTGCCGTCTGCATGCTGTCCAGGGTTTTGTCTGCTCAAAGCAAAGAGCCTGGCAAGCTGTCGGTGTCCAGGCTCTTTCTTTATCCCTCAAAGCCTCCTTGGGGACACAGCCACTGAATTCCTCTTTTACGGGGGCTTCCTGCGCCCTCGCTCTGTGCAAGCTGGGAAGAGTCTTGATGGATGCCCCTGCCCAGTGTCTTGGAAGGCTCGGTGAGGATGGGGTGTCTGAATCACCGGAGGCTTATGGGGCTGGGGGCGGCAGAGGGGCACTGTTTGTGTGGTGACCTTCATCCCGGGGTGCTCCCCGTCTGGCTCAGGTTACACCCCTCTGCTGCCGCTTGCCTGCTGTGGTCCCAGGTGATGATTCCCTCCCAAGCCAGGGTCCTCCGCAGGGGGCTGTACTGAACACCAGAATTTTATCATAAAATTCACCTTTTAGGACACCACCTTATCATAGCCAGAGGTCCCCAGATGATTAAATTAGAATATTTATTCCTCTAATTGTAACTTCTTAATGAGAGAGTGGTGGGGCATTTTTTGGAGTAAGACATAGGCGTAGAGGTTTCTCTGAGTTGAGTTCATGAAGGCTGTCAGATTTGAAGATGTATGCATGTTAGATAAATCCTTAAAGTGAGTTTAGACTTCTCACCATTTTACCAATAAGAAAACTGGGCCCTGTTCAAGTTTACAAGTTCACTTACATTAAGTCTGTGTCCCTGGACGCTGTCATGGAAGCTGTAACTTTCCTCTGCCCAGTATTCCTGCCTTTGGGAGAACACTCTCTCCTTACTCAGCGTGGATCATTCTGGGGGTGCCTCAGTCCCAGCACCTAGCTGCCCCTGAGGTGCCCCCAGGAGTGAGGAGATACTGTCATCAGGGAACCCCACCCACCAGTAATGCTAATTGCAAAGGGAGGCAGGACCTACTGATTCCACAAGACCACGTCATATCACTAAGCTGAACTTGGTTTAGATCTAGCTCAATTAGGTTTTTATGTTTGTTTCTAGTATTTGACTATATTAATGCTTCTAATTTAAATTTTAGTGACTATTTCTAGGAAAATTAATGGTAATTTAAGAAACAGGGTCTGTTTACAGTTTAATTCTCTCAAACTGAAAATGCTCTGTTCAAAGTTCTGCTGAGAGATGTGGCCAGGGGTTGTTTATAGGGCATGTAGAATTTGGAGCGGGAGGGTATTGAAACTTTTTTTTTTTTTAAGATGATATTTAAAAAACTTTGGTGGAGGGGAGGTTATTTATTTATTTACTTAGTGGAGGTCCTGGGGATTGAACCCAGGATCTTGTGATGCTCTACCTCTGAGCTATGCACTACCCTCCAAAACTTTCTATATCTTGATTGTGGTGGTAGTTACCATTGTATGCATTTGTCAAAACTCAGAACTAAAAAGTGAAAATGGTGAACTTCACTGTCAGTCAATTATACCTTGAAGGGAATCAAAATATGCCACTTTGGCATAAGGAGTACTTTTAGCTAAAGATAATTGAGAAACAACAGATGCAAGAAGAGTTCTTGCCCTCCCCTTACTCACCTAAAAGCAGGGCACAAATTTCCCTTTGTGAAGGTGTCTTTCCTCCCTTCCAACAGAAAGAGAAGAGGGACTCTTTTATTACTGTAGGTGAGGAGTGGGCACTGAGATAAATTTGCATAAAGGTACCTTACTGAAAATACCCTTCATCTTCTATTATTACTTCCATATATTTGCAAGTCACTTCTCCATGATTTATCCTCCCTTGAAGCCCAGACCTTCTTTCCTTTCTTTTAAAAAGTGTATTTAAGTCCACTTACTTGAATTTCACTGCTTTTCTGTGCATGTGAATATTAAATTGTATGTCTTTTCTCCTGTTAATCTACCTTTTGTTGGTTTAATTCACAAGTCCCTATTTACTGAACCAAGAAGGGTAGAAGAAAAGTTTTTCCTTCCCAACAAGCTCAATTAAAAAAAAAAAAAGATATATCTCCCCCACCCAAGAAATGTTATGTAATACTAGCTGGGAGTAAAGGGAAAAAGATCACAAATCAGCGTGCTCATTTTGATCCTGCAGTGGGTATCTGTGATTTGGATTTGCTCAAAACCCGCCTTTTCCCTCTGGGATTCTGCCTCTCCCTGATTCTGGGTGGTCCAGATGGAACTGTCAGAGGTGATGTCACATCCTCTCCCTCTCTGGTCAAAGGGACCCTGACTGGGCTGATAATACCAACCTCACCCTGCTGGTAACATACCTGGAGAAGGCATGTGACTCAGGCAGGGTGGCAGAGTTCATCCCTACATTTATAAATAGACAATGGAAGAAAGAGGTCTTCTTTCTGTTCTGGGTACCACTCCCTACCATTTGACTTTAAAATGGAGGCACAAAAGCCCAGCTTCTGCCACCATTCATCTCATGTGCTGAGAGGAAGAATCCCTGTGCCTGCCGTAGGCTACGCCCACCCTCAGCCTTGACCCCTGTTTCCAGACTCTGGTCTTGCAAAGTTACACACCCTCCAAGAGTGTATGAGAGTTCCAGTGGCTCCACACTCTCACCAACACTTGGTATTGTCAGAACCAAAATTTTTGCCAATTCCACAAGCATAAAATGGATCTTGTGATTTTAAATTTGTGTTTCCAGGACAACCTTGAGGCTGAACATCTTTTCGTATGTTTATCAGTCAAGTGGGTTTCTTCATCTGTGAGCTCTTTACTTACGTCTTTTACTTATTTTACTCTGGATTTGTTGTCGTTTTCTCATTAATTTCTGAGATTTTTTTTTAATGTACTCTGTGTACTAATTCTTTGTAAGCTAACTATATGGAACTGATCTTATCTCGTGTTGTGATTTGTTTTTATTTTTTTAAACTATATATTAAATATTTTAAAAATATCCTTTTGTTGAACAGAAGTTTTAAATTTTAATGAAATCAAATATATTACTCTTTTCCATTATGGTTTATTATTTTCATATCTTAAGTAAGAAATCCTTCTCTCTTCTGTTGAAAAATGTAAAAATTTTGCTTTTTCACATTTAGGTTTTGTTCACTTGCAATTCACTTTTTGTATATGGTATGAAATAGGGCCTTGTTTTGTTTTGTTTTGTTTTTTAATTTCCACATGGATGATCAATTGTCTTAGAAACATTTATTTTAAAAGCCTATATCCAATTTGACACAACATTGTAAAATGACTATAACGCAATAAAAAAAATGTTTTTTTTAAAAAAACCTATATCCTGTGGAAGGAACTGTCCCCATATTTATCTGTATTGTCACCTCTATCATTATCAAGGTCCCTCAGATGTAGGTTCTTTTTATGTATATAAAGAATATATATAATATATATATGTGTTTATGTAAAGATAGTTTGAGTTAATATATTTTCTTAGTTGAACCGTAATCTATACAGAATTTGGCATCAGTGAATGGAATGGAGAGTGGTGGGCAGCAGACCTTCCATGTGGGACTGGGTGAGCTTGGGGGTGGGTGGGTTGGACAGTACAGACGGTACCGGCTCCACTGCTCTGGGCTGGGCAGTTGGCCACCCTTGTCACGTGGTAGCAGAATGGCTGGTTAGAGGGAGGTGTGTTGTGTATTGAGGCTGCAGCATTTGTGACATTAGTAGGAAAAACTCAAGCTGTTGTATACATCTTTAGCCTTCAGAAAAGAGCTACAGTAAAGGCACAAATTTAGCTGAAGGAGGACCTTCTGAAGGAAAAGAGGGAAGACATTACATGGCGTTCCTTTCAGATGTCCTTTCTGCCGCCAGAAGGAAATCCAAAATTGTTGTCTTTCTGGTTGTCTGAAGCCAGCCAGAATCTGAAAAGCCAAATTCTCTGCCAAACTAAGGATACTATCCATAAAGGAAGGAACCTGGGGGATTTATCAGAAGATAAAATTGGAGCCCCGGAGCCAGCTGTCTTCCCACCCAAAACCTCCCCTCCCTTAAGTCTTAAACACTCATGCCCTCTACTGTATATTTTTATGTTTTTTTTAATGGGGGGGAGGTAATTAGGTTTATTTATTTATTTATTTTTAATGGAGGTGCTGGGAATTGAACCCAGGACCTCGTGCATGCTAGACATGCACTCTACCACTGAGCTATACCCTCCCCGACTCATGCCCTCTACTGTAGAGGATGACTGTGTTCACTTGGAAAACTCAACTGGGACGCAGCCTAGGTACATGGGGCAAACTTTTGGCATCTTCCCACCCAAGATTATTGTATTCGGTTCCTATTGCTGCTGTAAAAAATTACCGCAAATTTAATGGCTTAAAACAACACAGACTTATTGTCTTATATTCTGGAGGTCAGAAGTCCAAATGGGTCTTCCTGGGCTAGAATCAAGAGGTTGGCAGAACTGCATTCTGTTTTTGAAGCTCTAGGGGAGAATCTGTCTCCTCACCTTTTCCAGCGTCCAGAGGCCATCCACATTCCTTGGCTCATGGCCCCTTCTTCCGTCTTCAAAGCCAGCTCTGGCCGATCAAGTATCCTCACACTGTTATCACCTGACACTCTCTCTTCTGGCTTCCACTTCTCAGAAACTTTGTATTACCTGGGGCCCACCTGAATAACCAGGATAATCCCCCTATTATAAAGTCATCTGATTTGCCACCTTAATTCCCTCTTGTCATGGAACCTGACATTTCACAGGTTCTGGGGACAGGACATGAACATTTTGGGGAGGTCATTATTCTGCCTACCACGATGATTGTGTTAAAATTTTAAAAATTGCTTTATGACACTCCTGTAAGTGGCTACATTGTAATGTATTTAAAATTTCCCTTTCAATAAACTTTTTAGATTTCTTTTAATAAATGATACTGTAACAAAGATCTTTGTAAATATAGTTTTATGTTTTGGATTTCTCTTTGGGATTGTTGGAGTTAAGTATGAAAGTATTTTTGACTTTTAATACCCATATCTGTATTACTTGCTAAAATAACTGCTAATTTCACATTCCTTTGTAATATGAGAATATCACTTCAGTAAACCTATATTGACACTGGCTTTTAGCACTTAACATAACTTTCATTTTTATTATTATTTTTTAATATTGTGAGGCTGAACAATTTTCCATATTGTGAGTTTGGGGTGGGAAGGATTTTGGGCTTTCTTAATCACTGCTGCAGTTTTTGTATAGCCAGACTTTCTTCATCACACAGCAATGTGAACACACTTAATACTACTGGACTGTACACCTAAAAATGGTTAAAAAAGCTAATTTGATGCTTATTTTACCACAATAAAGCAAACAAACAAAAGCATACCTTTTCAAGCTTAAATAGACCCCCAAGAGTGGGATTTAAGATTCATAAGCATCTCAGCAAAGACAGATTTTCCAAAAAACTTTCATAGTGAAAAGATTCCATGTGCACTCAGCAGTGGTGTCATTAAGGTAAAATCTTCTCTTGACAGTGGTTTATTTTTTCCTTACTTCTCCATGCACTGAAAAATCAGTACCTCCCCAAATCCCCCAAAAACAAATGTAAAGTGGATAAATGGGCAGTTTCCCAAAGTTTATTATTAAATGTTTAAATATTCATACTACTAAAATAATTACAAGGGTTTGTACAACTGCTCTCGTGACTCAGCACTTTACAGGGTTCTCACGCATTGCCTACAACTCAGTCACCACTTAGACAGACCACAGAATGTAACAGAAATCATTGTCTCGTGTGTCAGTCAGTGAATCATTCAGTTAAGTGGACAGCTACATGACCAATCCCAGTAGCAGTCACTGCCAGTCACTGCAAAATCGTATAATATTGATTTAGAAGGAAACTTTGAGTATGAACTAAGGTTATTCATTTGGAATACAGATTACTTTTTAACACTTCCTCTGTATCCCATCACTTTTGATGATCTATTTTAAACCTATGAATCCGTATTTTATAAGTTACACAGACTGCTTTGAGGACCAGATGACTGTGAAAAGATGACCTGAAGCATATTTAAATTTTTAACCGTCTCTTTGAGCAAAACTTCACTGAATCAAGCAGCACCATGCGGGAAGCGTTAGGATTGCCCCAGGGACCGGAGCTGGGGGCAGGACTATTAATAGAGAAGCTGAGAAGCAAAGCAAGGGGATTTCTGACTGGCTACAGCTTTAGGGCGCCTTATTTTGGAGAGCCTTGTTGGCTGTTTGTGACTGGTTGTCCTTAGGTTTTGATTTCTTAACCTTGAGGCAAAGGATACAGCGTCATGATGTCTGCACGTTACTTTCAAATGACTCAGAGAATGATTCAGAGAGAGGAAGTAAAAGTGGCCAAATGTTAGGGGTTTGTGAATCAAGGAAATGGGCACATGGCAGTTTGTTGTGCTAGTCATTTCACTTTTCTGTAGGCTTGAAAGTTTTCAGAATAAAGAGTTTGGGAGAAATTACACTAACAAAACTTTAGTAAAAGGGTCCTGACCACCCTTTCATTTATACACAACTCCTCACAGACTCTCCAACAGGCTCGAAGTCCAGTCCCCCAGGGCACGGAACAACTTGAAAATGAAACTGTCACCCTATCTCACTCTTTCCAGTCCTTCCTGCTACTGGGAATCACTTCCCAAAACAAACGATCTGCAACAAGCACTTTTCTCAGGCTCTGCTTGAAGATACCTACGTTCTCCAGGACCTCACCTGGTTAGTGCCTGTGAGACACAATCCTCTCAGTTTCCAAAGAAAGAATCATCTTACTTCTCACTAACAACCTTCCTTGCTGTGATTAGAAGACCTTTCTCTGCTAAGGCAGTGAAAACCCCGTTATAAGCTTCTTGTGTTGTAAATACTTATGGGTCCCTGTAGTCTGTCGCTGGCTCCTCTCCCATTCCTTTTGTCCTTGCGAGTTGCAGTCTTTTCATTCCCGTATTGTTATTTTAGCTGGTCACGCTGAAATACACAGTAACTAAAATTAAGGTCACAGATGGGCTCAATAGCAGGATGAAGATGACAGTGGAGATTCAGTGAACTTGAAGACAGAACAAAAGAAATGACCATTCTGAACAACAAGGAGAAAATAGACTAAAAACAAATGAAAACCAGAGCTTCAGGTGTCACTGGGACTATAATAAAGATCAAACAGGTGCCCCTTTTTCTGAGTCTTGAAATAGTCATGTGGTATTTCTCCTCTTTGCGTTGTTGTTAATATGGTGAATTACGGTGACTCGTCTTTTGAATGCCAGGCCACTCTTGCATGTCTTGATGATGATATATTACCCTTTTTGTTTATTGTTGGATTCTACTTACTAATATTTTAAGAACAAATTTTACACCTCTGTTCATGGAGATACTGAGGAAAAGATAAGTAAACATATTCAGCAGTCATCTGGATTTGTTAAAGACGCAAAGAACAGAGAACACTTGGTTTAGGAATGTGTGAGTCTGCCGTCGTCTTACCTGGAACGGGCGGGGGCGCTGAGAGGAGCTTTCAGCTTTGTCATTTAGAGAAATGCAAATTTGTTCAATGCAAACGCAAGTTTGTTGTACAGCCTAAAGATAATCACTAGTAGAATTTAAAAATAAGTTATGGAAAAAAAAAACAAGAAAGGTCACTGTACCTGTTACAACAAGGAATATAAATAGAACAAACTTCCTATGAAAAGACAAAGATTCTCAGACTGAATTAGAACACAGTATCCAGCTCCAACCTGAAGGGATTTCTAGGCACACCCCACAAAATAAGCCACAGAAAAGCGTAAAGGTTAAATGATTAAGATTCCGTTTTTCCCCCCTAGTTTTCTGACACTAGGTAAATAGATGTTGAATTTTATTGAATGCCTTCTAGCATATACTGCTTCTTAAAAGACTTATTGGACTTATTAATATTGTTAAATGACAAACTGAGGCATATTAAACACTTCAAGAGTTTATTTGAGCAAAAAATCAATTAAAATCAAACAGCCCTAAACAAGAAGTGGTTAGGAGTGCTCCACTGACAGGAGCCAAGGAAAGACTTACATAGAGAAAGTGTGGAAGCAAAGAAAGGAAATTATTGATGAGCTGTGGCCCAAAGCCCAGTTGCAATGGGCTGTCCTTAGGTTTCAATTCTGTAACCGGGAGGCATTTACCAGCCTGATTTGCTTACACAGACTCTGTGGCATTATTGACACCTCCGTCTTGTGGCCTCCTTGCTTCATTTATTTAATACTATAACATTATAGGAATAGATTTTCTCATATTGAATGATCCTAGAATTTCTGAAAAAAATACTAGGAGAAAATGGCAGCCAAATATTTATCAGACAATCCTAAACAAAAAATAAATACAAAAAGCAAGGATGATAATACTAGTATCGTACAAAGTTGAGATCGAGGCAAAAAGCATTAAGTGAGATACAAATGGCTATTTTTTTACTTTACATTTTGCTTATTTCTCTATCTTTAAAAAATAGAAACCATGGACAGGGCTGGGAAGCAGAGATAGTATAGAACATTATAAAACTGAAAGTTTAACTTGGCCCTTGTTCCAGCCTAAACCCAGTCCTACTCCTGAAGGGAAACCACTGTCAGCTACAATAAAGGTTACATTTCATGTACCTAAAAACTGTGAATAAGATTGTGTCCAAATATAGACATCAAAACAAGAAATTAATAGGTATAATATTGATACTGTAGGATATTTTAATACACCTTTCTCAGCCTTTCACAGATCACACAAGCAACAAACAAGCTAGATTACTGAGGCTCGAATAATAAAATTGACAGTTACCTTAATAGCTGCATATCGGCTGTTACGTCTTTCACATAGATAATATGCTTTTTTTCAACGTCAACAGAATTTGTTATTAGACCACAAAGAAAATATAAAATTTAAGAGCAAAAATTATATAGAGCACATTCTCTGAGCACACAGCTCTAACAAAATATTAGTAATGAAATTTTAAATTTGAAATAACCAAAATACTTGGAATTTTAACTAGAAATGTACTTCTACATGGAGATGCCTTATATATAAGAAAAACGATCCAGATTCTAGAATTAATTTCCTTCTAGTGTTTTTTGCTCATAGATAAACCTATATACACACACACAAACTAACTCAAACCTAGTTTTACAATGATACAAGAAAAACGTTTGTTTTATCCCACAAAGAGAAGCATATACATTTTGTTGTTGGCCTCAGTGAAATTATAAAACGTAACTGAGCTTGCTACTCATAGAAGAAAGTGACATTTTCCTAGAATGGTTTTGTGTTTTTTGCTGATCTTTATCATCATGACCATTGAAATTAATAAAAGAAAAGAAATGAAATAGCAAGCACTTTGCTTACGGACGCACACATGCCAGATAATTTATTAGTGATAAAAAAATAGAAGAGACGGGACAATAAATGAACAGAAAACCCTGCCAAGATGAGGCTGAATCCAATCTTACTTTCCCATCGTGAGAACATTATTATGAAAACAGAGTCTCGAATAGACCAAGAGCAGGGTCTCTCTGCTTCAGGTATCTCTGCTTCCCAACCCTGTCCATGGTTTCTATTTATTTGTTGGATTCTGAGGAGACACCTCTTATCTATTGCCGAGTCAGATCAATTGTCGCTTCATCCTCTGTTTCAAATGGTACTTTGGTGTTCCTGATTGACAGCCAGTCAAGTGAGGATTTGCTCTTTCTCCATGATGAAACCTGTTGCCTGGAGTGAGCTTTTTATTAACTGTTGTGTGTCGCCTGACCTCACACTGCACCACAGACACGTCCTGCCCTGAGGGCTTCCTATCGGTATGATTGCTGTTTTAGTCTCTGCTCACCTCTCAAAAATTTCACCTGTCAGGGTCAGTGCCAGAGTTTCCTGGGTTGTAAGTTTCACAAATGGAACATCTGAAGGAATGAAGTCCTACCATGAGTCACAGACTAGTCAGGTGGCACAGAGGGACCAGTCTGGGGTGTCCTCCTTCCTTGTTTCTTGTCCCTTGGTGCTTTTTCCATCTTTCCCCACGACCAGTCTAGCCAGCATTTATTCCGTTTTAAAGAATAGGTTTTGATTTAGTTCTTGTCTTCCAAGAACTGATTAGTTATTTAATAATCTTCTGAGTCATAAATTTGTTTTGTTGCTGTTCTTCCTACTTTCTTTAGAATATTGTTGTCATTCTTTAAAAACCTTGTTTAGTGTTTGTTCACTGAATTCTTTTTCCTTGATAAGGAATGAAGGCATTGAGGGTCATGAATTTTTCTCTCAGCATAACCTGAACTTTGCCTCTTGTGTTTTCATCTGTGTCATCATCATTAACATCATCTTACTCTTTTCTATTAGTCATCATAAAATGTCCAAGTTGTAGAGGTTTGTTTTGCCTCCTCACTTTTATTGCTGATTTTTCTCTTTTATGACACTTTTTATTACATTGCTATCGGAGAAAAGTAGGTTATACTCTTTGGGGATATTTTTGAGATGTTCTCTGTGGTGAAATATTTGCAGTAAATTATAGTAACTATTAGTGTTGGCAAAGAAGGTGTGTTCTGGATATAAATATCAAAATGTTATCCAGGTTTATAAGTTATAAATTTTCTCTATTTGATGTTTTTCATATTACAAAGTACTTGCTAGATTAAGTATGACAATGCGGTAAAGATACATAATGCCAAGCCAATATGTCCCCACCCCTCTCCCCAAACTCTTGTAAAGAGCAAGGAAAGAATCCTTCCATTTTCTCATACATAACCTTTACCACATGCATATTTTAAATTATTTATTTTATCCTCTTTTCTCAGTTTTTCTTAATGCTACCTGAGAAAAGAGTATTAATTTTTCAGTTTTTATATTTTTGTTGCTGCTTCTATTCCTTGAAGTTTGTGCTTCATATATTTTGTTGCTTTATTTGACATGTAAAGTTTCATGACACATATATTGATTGTGTATAAATACTTTTTATTACTAAGTGGACCTCCTTGTCCAATTTACATCTTTTAGCCTTAAATATCTTACCATTACTTTCTTTTTATTGAATTGAATGGCTACACTTTTGTTCATTCTTTTATTTTTATTCTTTTTGAAGTCTTTTATTGTCAGCGTGCCTCTTGTGCATGTGGTTGGGTTTTATATTTTAATCTAATCAGTCTTACATACATATTTTTGAAGAAATTGATAACATAAAAAAGAAAAACCCTTCATTTCTATTACTCAGAGGGAAATGATAGTATTTTGTTCTATTTCCTTCCTTTATTTTTTATCTCTTAAATATAACCTTTTAACTAGGTTGTTAAAAAATAATAAGGAAGTAAGTCTAATGGCAAAAAAAAAAGCAAAAATAAAAACATAAAGAAAAGTATAAAACAGAAAGTATAAATGCCTTCTGAATTATTCTTACCCGTAAGTCCCACTTCCCCGAATGACTTAAGATTTTCTGTTTTGTTTTTCTGGTGGTTACATTTAACACTTGGAATTCTATTGCTGTGTCCTAATTCCTTCCATTAAGGCTGAGGGCTTTATACTTTACCTCTCTCCTCCCCTTCCTTCTTCAGCTCTCAGTGCTTTTGATTATAGTATTGTTTTTCATTATCAGTGCTTTAAACATTTACATCCTATTCTGCGGTCTCCAGTGACTGTCAGTTGCCTGGGCTCTGCTGGGTCCGTCTTCTGCTCCATGAGCTGAGGGCTGAGCTGTGCGCATCCGGGCCTCCCTGGGGCTGCGTTATCCAGCTGACAGCTCAGCTGGGGCTGTTGACTCCAGCAGCTTCACTCGGCCTTCCCACGTGGCTTGTGCTTCTCATGGGGTGGCTGCTGGCTTCCGAAAGGCAGCTGGGTTCCAAGGATTTCAAGGGGAAGAAAGTGAAAGCCGCTAGTCTTCTAAAGGCGAGGCCTGGGACTGGCATGATGTCATTTCTCAGTGTGGATGGTTGTCTGAGCTAAGAGCATCCCTGGAGCCTCTCTGGGGAAAACCTCTCTTACATTTGATATTTGGGGCTGCGGTATTGACCCCTTTTTTGTCCCTGCAAACTCTTCCACTGTCTTCTATGACTACGGCAAACTTTGTGGGCCACAGTCTTTCCTTGCTTTCCAGCACTCTTCCATTTATTTGATTGTCTTTTGGCTCCTTTTCTATTATGTCATTGGAACCTGAGAGGTGGGGAAGGAGCACATGTCTTTAGCCTGCCATCAGGATCCAGCTCCATATCTTTTGCTTTTTCTGGCATGTTCTGGGTTCTTTTTAAATCTCAGTTTATTATTGCCAAATTACTATATTTTCATTGTGTATAATAATAATAATACATTTCTCTCTAAAATCATAATAATTACATTATTCAGAAGCAACAGGTACCATAGTTACAATGATTATTCTGTTGTAGCAGAATACAGTATTGCTAATCTGTCACTATCACAGCTTCTCCACTTATACATTCTAAATTAGATTCTTCTTTCACACACAGGATTATTTCAAGTAGATTTTTCAGGAAGATTTTATTAATGCTAAACTCACAAAGTTCTTCCATATTTAAGAAAGTATGTCTCATGCCTTTACATTGGAAAGATATCCTAGCTAGGTAAGGAATTCTGTGTCAGATTCTTTCAGCATTGCTGCGTTACCTTCTTTATCTAGTGTAGCTGTGGGTAGAAGTCTAAAGCCTGCCTGGTATATGCCATTTCCCCTTAGAGGTGAAAGTGTCTTCTGTCTGGATGCTTGTAAGACTTTTTTTCATTTTTGAAATTCAGTGGCTATATAGGGATATGTCTTGACCTTGGTGGAACTCATCACTTCTTTTCTTGATGCATTCTTTTAACCTGAAGAGTTAGATCTTTTCTTTCAGGATAATCTCCTTTTATTAACTCTTGGAAAATTCTTCTGTTCTTTTTTTAAAAAAATTCTCCGTGATCACCTGTTTTGTATGTGTTGACTCTTCCTTGTGTCTTTTCTTTACTTTTCTTTTTCTTTTTTTTTTTTTTTTTGACTCTTCCTCGTTTCTTTTCACTTCTGTAACTCAGATGTTAGCTAAGGCTCTTGGCCCTTTGAAGATCTAAATAACTGGTGTAGCCCCCAGCCAATTCCAGGACCTATAAAAAACCAAAGACCCACCATATCAACTAAGTTTTGTGTCTTTGTTTCCCTCCATATGCTCATAGATGTAAGACTATGAGCCTATAAGACTATATACCTTTTTTAAAAAATTGGTTTTCCCGAGAAGTCAACTGACATCAGTAGTGATTTTCAGTTGAAAATGTTTAAGATTTGGAGAGCTATGAGGAGGGGTTACATCACTGGCACCTCCTTCACTCTCTCTGTTCCTCCTCCCACTTCTCCTCATCCCATCCACGCCGGATGGCAGCCCCAGGAACAAATTCTTCCCCTGTGTTTTTACACGGGATTTTCCCTTTCTTTAAAACCTTCTTACCGATTTACCAAGCCTGGAGCTGGATGTGTGGTGGGGTGGGGACATTAGAACTCATTTTCCACTCTTACAATCTGTTCAGCCAAACAAAGGCTCCAGTCACAGGTGCATTCAGCTGCTTAAATGATGTCACCGAGATCATATTTCCAACTCTTCCGCTCAGGTTGTGTTTGTCCCTGCTTTCTTCTTTTTTTCCTTTCTGTATGTGGCCCAACTCTCTTCTGACACAACTATGCTCATTATATGTGGCAGAAAATATGGCTACTGGTAGCCCCCATCCTATGTGTAACCCTAAAATTCATTGTACAAATATGAGACTCTCTCTTTCCCGGTATTTCATACACCAGTTCTCTTGGAAGGGATATGACTGGACTTGCTTGGGTCAGGGCCCAACTGTATTTTACAAACCTGGCTGGGGTGTTGGGACTGGACAGGGTGTGGACAGTGGACCCAGCTCGGTAGCCAGTCCCATGGGAACCCTCTGGGCTCTGTGAAGACCGAGCCCCCAGTGTAAGGAGGGGTGTTGTGCTGACGTCCAGCACACCTTGTACCCTTTGGTGTGGAAACGTGCCGGGCCGTGTTCCCTTCTCTCCCGTGGCTTATCCTGACTTTGGTTAAGGATTATTTCTAGGACCTTTCAGAACCTTTTCGCTTAAATATCAGTATTTGTTTCCCATCAAAGACTTGCGTGGGCTTGTGTTTTCATTTCTTTCGTGATTGTTTGTCTTCCCAGTAGCTCAGGAGAGGAGTTACAGTGGGAAGTTACTTTTATGAAAGGTCTTTTGTTTGTTTGTGTTTTGCTTGTGGGTGAAATGTGGTGGACACTGAAGGGCAAGTGAGAAATAACAAGAAAAGGGGAAAAGGCTGGTGGAAAATGGCCTCGTAAATCCCAACCTTTCCAAGTGAAGTTGGTCCCACACACAGCAGGCTCAGTGAGTTCCACTGAGGCAAGTCGTGATAAGGCTTTTCCATCGGTAAACATGCTCCATCAACCAAGTATCTGAGCGGCACTCGAGTCAAAGACAAGTCTTGCTCTGAAGCTGTTCACAGAAAGCAGTTCAAACGTATTGAGCATTAAGATTTGTCAGGCACCGGGCTAAGTACCAAGTCTAAACATGGATGATTAAAACAGGCTAAGTCTTAAGAACTTAAAATCTAGCTCTTGTATAAATCCTTTACTTCCTGCATATACTTCATTCTTTACTGTAAGTGATGGTTTTAGAAGGTTTTACTGCATTGATTTCCTTTTAAAAAAATACTTTTAGTGTAATCAGAGCTACCATTTGATGAAGTCCTGTTATGTTATATATGTGTTACATACACCATCTCTAATCCTCCCCAAAACCCTGTGAGGAAAGTGTGATTATCTCCAATTTACAGATGAGAACAAGGAGGTCTAAAGGAGGTAAGTAAATTCCTGAGGATCAAGGGGCAGAGCCGTTCGGAACTCCAGCCTGCCATCTGTCGGTCTTCCACTGTTTTCTCCCTCAAGGCTTCTCTCTGCATCTTCATGTCCCTGCCTCCTACAGGTAACGGCCTCCTGCTCTCACCGCTTCTCAGTCTGACCCAGTTCATCCTTCCCCGCTGGCCCACACCACTGTGTCTGGTCTGCTCTCGGGTCAGTGTCCGCCCTGGTCCAGTCAGTTGTGCAGGAGGGCTCATGAGGTTCAAATAATGCCACCTGAAGTTGGCCTCCACAGCAGTGGCCACTGGAGGCAGAAGTCCCCTCAGAATAGGATGCGAGCATTAGTGAAGGTGACTAGCCTTAAACAGTACGGAACACGCCACCCAAAATATGCCACTCTGGCATAAGGATTACTCTGAGCTAAAGATAACCGAGAAGAAGCTGACCCAAGAAGAGCTCTCTGCCCACCCCGACTTGCTTATAAGCAGGACATAAACTCGTTAGGGTGTCCCCCCTTCCCCTCTGTACTAGGAAGGACAGAAGTTAATCACCAGAGACGACTCTAGACCCTTACCTGCCCGAGACAACAGCAGTGGAATCGGCAGAACAAACTCTGCCAGTGAGCCCTTGTCTTCCTGAGGGCCCTCATGTGTTTGCCTCCCCACAGTTTGCCCCTTGAGAAGCTCAGTTGTCTTCCTGTTTCTTGTCACCTTTCTACACAGTTATCATTCTCTAGTTGAGATGCTGTATAAGCCCAAGTTCTAAGCACCTGCTTTGAGTCACTCACCAGTGAGTGCTCCCAGTATGCATGAGGCACACACATTAATAAGCTTCTGTTTGTTTTCCTCTCGTTAGTCTGTCTTGTTGATATGATTTGCAGGCCCCACGATGAACCTAAGATGGATAGAGGAAAAACTTTTCCCTCCCCTCCAGCAGACGCACCTGAATGGTATGCTTTTACCAATTTAGCAGCTAATATGACCTCACTGAGGACGGCCCAGAGTCCTCCCGTACAGGTGAGAGGGCTAGCCAACGTCTGAATTAGATGCAGTATTGAAAAAAGACAACCCAAATGTCAAAAAGAGAATGATTAAGCAATCATAGTACATAACTTGTAATATTATATAATCATCAAGAGCTTTATGTCCAAAAAAATGTAATAACCTGGGGAAATGCCCAAAATATACTAAGTGGGAAAAAAAGGATTAAGTTTCTAAATATATCATATTTTAAAGGAACATAATGTGCATTTCTAAATGATGAGAAGGAAATATGAAGTTAAAACTGAAGAGAGGGGGAAAAAATACATGAAGTGCCCTGGAAAGTGCCAATCAAAGGAGTTCTAGAAACAGGAAAGGAAGGCAAAAATAAAGTGTATGTGTATGTATGTATATATATATATATCCACTTCTCTGCATCTGTGTTGGAGGAGAGGATTCAGACCCGACCAGGAGGCGGACGATCCCAGAGCAGACAGGCGCATCTTAGGTTCTCACATTCTGGTAAAAATATTGGATAACAGAGTTAGCTCCCTTTGTCGGGATCGTACAAAGCCTACTTGGATGCAGAAGCTCCCCAGGCTCTGGCACAGGGAGGGCGATGCGTTCCCAGTTTGTCTGTCTTCTTGAGAACACGCCCCCGTCTTGCTGGAATACTAGGCTGCTGTCTGGTTCACAAAGCAGCCCCTGTTTGGACAAAGTGAGCCGGTTACCTCATGCCCCTCCGCGTTCAGAGGGAAGCTCCGCACCTTGTGAGCAGAGAAAGCAAAGCCTAGATGTGATCACCCGGCTGCAGCAAAAGAAGCCAAACAGGTTTGACCTGAAACGGCCCACCTACCTTTCCCATCTCCTCCCCCCAGGGAGTTTTGAGATCTTTCTACTAAGGGACCAGCTTTTTGTCTTGGTAACTGACATTTGGCCCCAAGAAAACCGTCCTGGGATCTCACGTACAGCACATGGGGTGTCTCCCAGACACAGCGCCTCGGCCTGTCTGTCCCTGACAGGCACACCCACATACATCTGAGGTGACGGAGGTGGATTTTTGTGGATATGGAGGAAATAAATTCCATAAACAGAAACTGGGAAACCACTGGTTAGATGGAACCAGGGAAGAAAGCAGACCACAAGCTGGATATGAGTCAACAAAGCAACAGAACACACACACACACCCATTGGAGAATGTTCAGTGAAAGCCGCCTTGTTGGTAAGACAATTCTACTTCTTTCTTTGGTCCCCTCTAGTGAAGACACAAGGGGAATACTGTTGTAAAGAGAACCACAATGATAGCGTGAGATGCGGAAAACAAATTCTAAGGAGAGAACGCAGCAAAGCAAAGATGTCTTGTGGAAGTGCAGCAGGAACCAGTAAACGTACAAGGACTGACATTTAAAGAAACAGCAAGGGCCAGTGAGACAGGGCCGCTCTGGGGGTGGCTCCACACCGTTCGTTAGCAGAGCCGTAAAGTGCAGCTGTCAAACTTGGCTGTTCCTGTTAAGCGTTCCCAACTTAAGTAGATGAGTCTCTTCATATCTGGGGTAAGCTCTCTCCGTGGGCTCTCCAGAGAGAACAGTGGTTCCTCTGTGCTGCATTAGCCATTCCTGTGTGTCCTTCCTCAGGCTTTGCATGGTCAGCTTCCGTCATCCTCACTGAAACACGCTGAAATGGGAGCTGTTATAGCCCCATTTTACAGATGAGGAAACTGCGGCACAGAATGCTGAAGCATCTCTGCCACGGTCTTGCTGCTAGAAGTGTCAGTGGAAGATTCTGAACCCAGCAGACCGGACTCCTTTCCAGGAGACACCTCTACAGCTCACCCCTCGGCCTTCCTTTTCTGAGTTTATGATGATACCTCTGTCTACCTAGGAGCTTGCAGTAATCACTTTGAATATCACAGAGGAGTCTACATTCAAAACCCTTTCTTCCTTCCAGCTTCCAACCAGCTTCCTGAAACATCTTGGAATCCATAAAAAAGTGCTTTCCACAAGATGTCTGCTCATCACAAGACTCTCTCAGAACGGATTAAGATTTAGTAATAAGAACTACGTGCATTTGTGAACAGTTTTCTAAGTACTTACTTTCTTATAGATGTTGTCACTTCTAGCAAAGTCCTGAAAGCATGTCAAGGCCAGAAGGGTTCTTCCCATCCTAGAGGTGGGAGGATTCAGGTGACTTGTCCAAGGAACACAGCGAACACGTGACAGAACCAGGACTGGAACCGTGTTCAGTGAGCGGTCCCCAGGTGATGGAGCGCTGGGAGGCAGGACAAGTCCTCGTCCTCTAGGATCTCTGCCGTCACAGACGTGGTCATTCATAGCCCATGACAGGTCTTCAGTAGTGTTGAAAGATTTTGGTAGCAGGAAGAATTTTAAAGTGCTGCTGCAAAACTGGAGCAGTGTCTGCGTCCTGCCTAGAAGCTGGAATGAGACCTTTATTCCGTTCTAGGAGGGACCTTTCCTGAGTCCTTTCTGTCCATTGTTCTCTGGAAAGAAGCAATCCAAATGCACACATTTTGGACTGGGATGGGATGCTCGGTGCTGTTTAATAATGTAATGCAGTTATTAACTTGTCTTTCAATGATGTAAAAGTGGAGGGTCTTTGTTTCTAGCAGACAGCTGGTTTTGTTTTCATTGTTAGGGGATGTCTGCTTCCTTTACCTGAAGGTGGTGGAGGTGAGGCAGTAGAAAAGGAGGAACTGAGCCCCAGAAACACGGGGGCAGATGGGCGCAGAGAACAGATGGCCCAAGGGGACCTCAACTGCAGGGTGTGGCCAGTGCATGTCCCCAACAGTGACAGTAGATAATGCAGCCTTAAGTTTCCCTTTTCTGCAAAATATTCCCTTGTGTTTGGGAGCTTCTAACCTTGAAGAAGTCGGTGCAACATGACAGCCTTGCCTTCCAGCCTCTGGGAAATAAGAGACAGGGCTCTGTACATGGTGTGAGAGGGGAAGAGATGAGGGTAAGGGGAGCTGCATGGGGAAGTTAGGAGGTGAGTGACCAAGGAGCCGAGAAGCTTGGGGGTGGGGAAGGAGGTGAGAAGTGACATCCAGCACTCGCACCCCTCCCCACCCCAAAGGCTGCTTGGCAATAGCTGGGGAGGAGCATGGACTCCCCAACAAGCAGGGGGAGCTTCAGCAGCCTGTGCAGGTTTTCTTTCACCATCACTTGCACGCCTAAGTGTGTGCGCGGACACCCCCACATCTCCCCGGCCACACACACCTGAGCGCAATGGAAAGCTGGAGGGCCTGGGACCGAGTTGGGTTACTTTTGTTGAAGGAATGAACTTCCATATGTCCTGAATCTTAGAAGGCTGACATGGAAAACCAAAAAATGATACCGCCTCACACTAAAACTGTCTCTGTGGAAGATGGGGGGGCGGTGATGGATAGTAAGTTAGGGGAAATGAAACCACAGAAGTAACAGAACTGCAACTTTGAGAAGAGTGATTCATGTGAGTCCCATGGAAACGTGTGCCTTTCTGCAAATACAATTTCGTCCCCTCTTGCTGATTTTAGACACTTGTAAAGGGCCGAGGGCTACAGCCTAGACAGATCGTTGTTCCAGCCAGAATTTAGATTCTGTCTGCACGCATTTTTATAAAGAATACAGTAGGTATCTTAATCACCCAAAACAGCCTTTAATTTTTTGCATTTCTGAAACAGTCCTATTTCTAGCTCTAATATAACCTACTGTCTATTTTTTTTTTAACCTACTGTCTAGTAAAAGAAATAAAGCATTAGTACACTATACACCTAGTCTTAATGAGTATTTAGATGTTCTGGAAAAACCATCAGCAATAAAACAATAATAATGTAAATATTTAAGTGGCAATAATTAGATTCGGCATTAAGATGATCCCCACCCTTATTTTAGTCACTGTTAGGCTTCAGAGTCTACAAAAAGGTTGGTGCTCCGAAGGTAGTCTTCACATTCTAAAAAGACCCAGTTTTCCTCACAGCGCATTATTTAATACCCTGAAATTGCTTTTGGTGAGACTGTTTTTGAGGAATGAATGTAGTTCTGTTACTTCTAATGTGATAACGATAACTCCTGGGAATATTTTAATGTGTGAAAAAATTTAACTCAAATAAAAATCATCCATTGAAGTAAAATATATCAATAATATGATTCTAATGCAGATTCAAGATTTTAAAAATTAGGTTTCCTTTAAGAGAAATTTTACCATCTTTTTAGGATACTGTGTATTTGTGTAAGCTAATGCTGAGAATTTTTAGCTAACAATACCTTTATTCATCAGAAAGTGGTTGAAATAGAGCCCTTATAGAGAAGGAAACCCAATTAAGATGGTGTTATTGGTTGAATTGTGTCACCCCAAAAAGATATGTTGAAGTCTTAACTCCCAAGACCTCGGAATGTGACCTTATTTGGAAAGAGGGTCATTGAAAATATAATTAGTTAAGATGAGGTCATACTAGAGCAGGGGGCCCCTAATCCATTAAGACTAATATCCTTATGAGAAGACAGCCATGTGAACACACACACAGAGAACACCATGTGACCCCAGGAGTGGAGCCTGGAGTGATGCAGCGCAAGCCGAGGAGCCCCAGGGATTGCCTGTGACACCAGGAGCAAAGAAAAGGCATGGAGCAGATTCTCTCTGGGAGACTGACAGTGTGTGGCCCTGCCAACACCTTGTTTCAGACGTCTGGCCTCCAGAAGCGAGACAATGCATTTCTGTGGCCTTAAGTCACCCAGCTGTGTGCTCTGTTATAGTAGCCCTAGAAAACAGGTGGGAATGCATGACTCCCCTATTTTGCAGGGCAATGAAGTGCAAAGAGCACAAAGTTTGGGGTTCAGCCCAGGTGGAAATTAACCCTGACCCAGCCAATTCCTTCTTGTCTGCCTTTATGCAAGGTAATTACTTTAGTCTGTTTTCTCAGCATTATGATAGAAATAATACCTTCAGAAGGTTGTTGGGGGCATTGATTATTAAATATATGAAAGTTATGAGGCACATAGACTCTCAAATGCTAGTTTGCATCTGTTACATATGAGCACATTTAAGTGGCCCATTAATATTCAGTCACTTGGGTGTTATTGTTTATATGCTTTTTCCATTGTTCCTGTGGACATGGGCTTGGTCTCATGTTTATTTCATGTGTTTGGTACCAAGCAGGACCCTATAGGGTCCTCCCCGGTACAAAACTTTCCCTGTTCTCCTTTTCTTGTTTGTAGGAAATAGGCTTCATTCAGCCTCCCTGACCTTCCCTGAGTCCCAAAGGGCAGATTCAAACAGTTGGTAATCTGGGAAGGGAGGGAGTGCAGCAACAAGAGAGGAGCAGTCAAACCACAGTGCAGCCTCAGGGCAGGGTCCTGGTTCCTCCTCAAGGAATATACATAACAATATATTTAAGTTCTTCTGCAGGAACTAAGGCCCCCCAACCCCTGCCTCTTTAAGACTGAGGAGAATTTTCAGAGATCGTTTTTGGTGGGGAACCCTGGGCCCACTAGATTGCTGGCATTCTGATTAAAAGCAACTTTCCTTCTGTTACCAAAGCTATCGCCCCCAGGGATCATACCCTTGCCCCTCCCTCGAATAGAAACCAATTACCCTTATCCAAGTCTCAGGAGGCAGCTGCAAAAAAGAAGAAACAAGAACTGGTTAGAACCAGCGAAGCCCAAGATGGTGGAGGATTTGACTTGAGCCTCATTATATGCTCATTGTAATGCATTAGCATGCTAAGTGGCAGGCCCACCAGCGCCATGACAGTTGATGGTTGCCATGACAATAACTGGAAAAGCCCAGACAAGGATTGAAAAGCTTGTACAAGAACTGAATGGTTCTATCACACCTGGAAGGAGGACACAGTGGCAGAAACCTCCCATAAAAGCCCACGTGGCCCCACTCAGGCTGGAGCTGTCTCTCCTGGCCTTCCTGGCTGGCGGCTCCCTGCTTAAGTGCTTCCTTTCCCGCTCGAGCACTTCTTTCTTTCTCTCCGCTCGAGCACCTTCCTTCCTTTTCCTCTTTTGAGAAATGAAGCCATTTTCACTGTCTCTCTGCCTCAGCTGTGAATTCTTTCTAGGCGGCAGGCAAGAACCCTCCTTATGTGGGATCCCCATTCTAAGGGGGAGTCTTCCATCCACTAACATGTTTATGAAAAATTAACATCTCTTTCTTTTCAATGATAATCTTCTTTTACAACAGTTAATTTCTAGGGACCTGGGTTTAGTCACACTTTTGACAGTAATGATTTTTAAAAAGGAATTTTTCACAATTAATGGAAAATAGACCACTTCTCCTGTTATATGCTCCACAGTTTTGTTCGGCCGTGGACACTGCAGTCTGAAGAACGCTCAGGAAAGGGAGCGTCCCACGTGGCAGGTGTGGGGTGAACACTCCCAGGCAGAGGCAGAGGTTGTTCCTCTACTTACTTCTTGCATGTGTTTAAGAAATTTTTCTTTTTGAGAAATAGAAAGATGGTGTTCTTTCAGAGAGTATTAAAATTGACTTACCCAACCTAACGACTCAGTTTCAAAATCCGAGTTATATATGTCTTACTAAAAGGGGATAAAACTTCTGGTTCAAGATGGAGGAAGGACATGTTTATATGATCTTCTTCCTGAGACCCCACTGAAATGATAGTAAAGAAACAAAAAGGTATAACCCAGGAGCAATCAAGAGATGAGGAAGAGGCCCTCAGTGATCTATAAGTCTCAAAAAATTTCTGGAAGACAGAGAAGGAAGTGGAAACTGGAGAAACACACCCGGGGGCAATCCCAGCCTGAAGGGTGGTGGAGAGGCCATGGCTTAGAAGGAAGCCAGTCTGCCTGCAGAATCCAACAAGCAGGAACCCAGAAAATTCACTTCCTGTGTATCTTTCCTTAGGAAGTCACTTGGCGCTATGCTCAGCAAGACAAAGGGATAAACCAGGAGAAAGACACTGGCATCCAGGAAACGGTTTCAAATGAGGTGAGTAATTAGGGGAGTCTTCGGGTGACAGCCTTGCAGCAGACCCGGCCAGCCAGCAAGAGACGCTCAGAGGATGCCATCTGGGGGGAAAAGGGAAGGGGTCATGTATTCTTCAATCTCATACTAACTTTGAGATTTTAGGATAATATAACGAGGCCAGCAATGCACAAATAAAAAGAAAGAAAGACAAAAAGGCACCTTATCTGTTAAGATGATTTGGTTGCAAACAGGAAAAACAATTCGCTGTGGCCTGAAGAATAAGAAATTTTTTATCTGACATAACAAGGGTCCCAGAGGCAGGGAAGCTTCGAGGCTGACTTAATTCCATGGTTCTGGGTCTTCATCAACACATAAGTCCTTTCCATCTTTCTCTCTGCCGTCTTTACTTTGTAAGCTTTGTCTAAAGGCTGGCTCCCCTCACGGTAGCAAGATGCCCCACTGCGCTTTCAGGTTTCACATCCAGCATGACACAACCCTGAAGAAGATCCTGTGTCTCTCTGGGAGAGAGGAAAACCCCGGAAGCCCTCAGCAGACACCCCCTGACTGGCTAAAACTGTCATGTGCACCTCCAAACAACTGCTGGGAAGGAGGGTGGAACCAGAGACTATTAATTGCCCCCTTTATATTCACTCTCTTCTTTTCTCCCCCGAATTTTATCTGGATATATAATCACCAAGCTGGAAGCCTCCTTTCCCAGCTTCCCTAGCACCTGGGTATAGCCATGTGACTAAGTTCTGGCCATCGGGATGTGACTGGAGATGATGCGGCCATTTCTGGATCATTCCTTTGAAAGAAGTGAGCTCTCCACCGTCTCAGGTCCTCCACTCTGCTAGCCTGAAGGTTTGGTGGTACTGAGTCAGCCCCAAACACAAAGATGAGGGCAGTTACCAAGGGATGACAACAGTAAGAACGAACCTGGGACCCAAGGCATTCCCATGAAGCTGAGCCGTACTCCCCACTTACACTCCTACTAGTTTTGAATTTTATGTCACGGGGAAATAAACTTTTGTCCATTTATCTTGATCACAATTAAAACACCAGAGCAATATACTAATTATCACAATGGCCATGCTTCACTGAGACCAGTGGTTCTCAAAGTACTGGCCCCATTACGGCAGAATCAGCATTACCTGGAAGTCTGTTGGAAATGCAAATTCTTGGGCTTCACCCCAGACTGAGTCAGAATAGCTGTGAGTGTAGCCCAGCAGTCTGGTCTAGCAAGCCTTCCAGGTCACTCTGATGCATGCCCAAGTTTGAGAAGCACTGACTAACCCACGCTGGATCCACTTTCTCTGAAGATGGAGCTGGCCCCCTCTGGAAGTTTATGGCCACATAGAGAAGGAAAGAAAAAAAAAAATCAGGGTCCTGTTAGGTTGCTGGGTGAGGTGGAAGGAGATAATGTCAACAGGGATGTAAGAAATGAAGATGCTAGTTGAAAGTTATAAATGTAACAAGAGAGGAACTCAAAATAGGAACAGAACTCTGTTGGGAGAAGAGGCGAGGGCGGGGGGTCAGCCAGCTCAGTCCTCATCTTTCTTAGGAGAAAGTCAACAGATAATGTCAGAAAATACTACATCAAGAAATAGCAACATTAGCATGTTATTTAAAGACTTGAGGCCATCACCATCAGGGAAAAAAAAAAAAAAGACTAAAATAGTTGAAAGGAATTTTCCCTCTTCGAGTGGGACTGCTTTTCATTATTAGCTTTTCTCTACTATGCGGGTTTTTGGGTTTTTTTTAAACTTAGGGGATGTATTCCTACAATGAAATCTTTCAAGGTTATATTTTCAGAGCAGGATATACATGTCGGATGGGGTCCTCCTACAAAGAGTTCCTTTGTAAAACTGCTTTGTCCAGGAGTGGGGTCCCCGGAATGGTGCAGAGCTCCAGTAAGACGTGTCTTTGGAGGCAGCTTTAAAAATGGTTGGATGGGGTTGGGCTCTGACAAAAGGCCTCTCTTCATCGGCATAATCCTCTGGACAGCTGTCTGAGCACGTGTGGTCTGCTGGCAGCCAGGCTGCTGTCGCCTTTGGTAGAATCCCCTCTCCCGCCTGCCCAGCTCGGTCGCTGGGATGTGCGCACGCGACGGGTAAGGATGCTTTCCCCAGGGAGTCGTCCTCCTTGGCCTCTCAGTTCTGACTGGGTAGCTCAGGGATCGCCTCACGGAAAGTCATAATACTTCAGCCATCAATTGGCCCCAGAGCAGTGTCCAGACAGTAACGGTCATGTCCTGTGAGATCAGTTAAGCTGCATCTGCCTTTAAGTTTAGCTGGCATGTTTCCTCTTACCATATTGTCATTTTTGTGATTTACTCTGTGCCCAGAATCACTTGTCCCACAAGTTGGTGACAGGCTGTCTGTTTTCAACACCAAGTGATCATGGCTGGAAATGGGGGAGGGGGTGGTGGTCTGGGTGTAGCCTGCGCAGGGCAGTGGTTTCAGACTATGTTCGGTGGAGCCCTAGGGTACTGCCCAGACACCTGGTGGAGGCGATCCAGGTGGAGACAGGGAGGGTCCAGGACTCTGGTTCCCACCTCACCCCCACTGGAACCAGAGTGCTAATCCTATCCTGTCTTATATTTGGGGAGGGGGAGAAAGTTCCAGAAATAACTCCCTGAAAACCACTGGTGTTATGAAATAAACACTGGGCTAAGTAATAACTCAGAAGGCCTGGGTGTGCTCATTACTTTTCTCATCTAGCGGACACCTCTGCAACCTTGCACAGTCATGCACTTCTCTGATTCAGTTTCTTCACTTACGAAGTGGAGCTAATGGTATCTTGTTCCTTATATCACAAGATTAACTTCGAATCAGACTAAAAATGTACAATCTAGATTATTCTAAAAACACAAAGGATTATTACCTAGAATAGGGGAGGGTACAGTCTCAGAAGAGTTAAAATGTGATGTGGTGTTAAATCCTGATGGAGAACCACACAGACGTTTTTATAGATAGGCCAGAAAAGCTCTGGCCACTCTGGGAAACACTGTTCTCTGCCACAGCCAGTGTGCGACCTCATTGCTGCCCCAAAAGAAAACCCACCTAACCGTCCACTCCCTCACCTCCGGCTCCACTGTGTCCCCGCAGTGACCTCAGGGGAAAGGCAGGCTTCGCCCCTCCTCTTCCTGCCCGAAGGAACCTCCCCCTTCATCACATCCTCTTTCTTCTCGAGGTGACTCCTGCCCTTGCCCCAGCGTAGAAAGAGTTCAGGAAGCACAAACTGACTTATCGTAAGGAAGCACACCAGGAATCATTCAAAAACATTTTATCAGCTGCAAGGGGCAAAGAAGTCTCTCGGACAACGATGATTTGCCTCAGCTGGGAAAGGCCAGGGTCAGGTGGAAGAGACCGGCCTTCGCGGAAGGAACCAGGGTCCGCGTTGTAGCATCGGGTCCGCAGATGTGGGAGGAGCCCCGGTCTGGAAGGGCCCAGGTAGGAGAGGGGCGTGGCCTCGACCCGCAGTCTGCATCCCCGGCGTCCAGCAGGGATCTGGCTTGTTAGGGTCTCAGAGTGCTATGTTGAGGGGAATGGACTCATTTTGGCCTTTTCCAGTGACTCCGCCTTTGACCTGATCATGCTTCCTTGCCCAAGTCTGCTGATAATACCTAAAACCTACCTTACAAGGATTTTTCGAGTATGAAAAAGAAAATGTATGGAATGTCCCTTGGTGAACTCAGAAACATAGGGGATAAAAAGATTTCTAGTTCTTCAGTATACCCAGGTATTAATACTGTAGGAATGATCAAAAAGGAATGTTCATTTTCTCATTGGCATGCTTTAGATTAGAAAAAATAGGAATTTTTCTTTTTTTCACGAAATCAATACAACTCTTTTCATGTTGAAAGAAGAAAATGTAGCCTGTGGACATTTTATTCTCCTTGACCTGGCTCTTCTGCAGTAAAGTTTGCTGATTACTGCCCTAAAGTCATCTTGTTTGCCACTCATTCCTCCTAAGAGATTAGTTTAGCATCATTAGGTAAAGTTCTTTCCCCAAACTGGAATTTGATTGGAATTGTTAAACCTGACATCTTTATTTATTTTTTCCTTTTTTTCTGCTTTTAAAAGAAATTACTTTAAAAAAATTTATACAATTTTGAAGGTTAAACTATTCATTCACAGTTATTACAGAATATTGTCTATATTCTCTGCATTGTTCATTACATCCTTGGGCCTGTCTTACACTCAGTAGCTTGTACCTCTCACTCCTCCACCCCTATATTGCCCCCACTCCACTGGTAACCACTAGTTTGTTCTCTATATCTGTGAGTCTGCTTCTTTTTTTATTATATTCACTACTTTGTTGTATTTTTTGATTCCACATATAAGTGGTATCATATAGTATTTGTCTTTCTCTGATTTATTTTACTTAGCATAATGGCGTCCAAGTCCATTCATGTTGCTGCAAATGGCAAAATTTCATTCTTCTTTATGACTGAGTAGTATTCCTTTGTATGTATGTACTACACCTTCTTTATCCATTCATCTCTTGATGCACATTTATGTTGCTTCCATGTCTTGGCAATTATAAATAATGCTGCTATGAACATCGGGGGCGCATTTATCTTTCTGAATTATTGTTTGTGTTTTTTTCAGATATATACCTAGAAGTGGAATTGCTGGATCATATGGCTGTTCTGGTTTTAGTTTTTTGAGAAACCTCCATACTGTTTTCCGTAGTGGCTGCACCAATTTACATTCCTGCCAACAGTGTACCAGGTTCCTTTTTCTCCACATCCTCACCAACATTTGTTATTTGTGTTCTTTTTGAGGGTGACCATTCTGACAAGTGTGAGGTGATCTCACTGTGGTTTTGATTTGCATGTCCCTGATGATTAGCGATGCTGAGCATCTTTTCATTAGCCTGTTGGCCATCTGCAGTTCCTCTTTGGAAAAATGAAATCTGATGTCTTTATAATACTGAGACTTACCATTCAGGAAGATGGTAGTTTCATTCATTTATTCAAGTTGTTTTTCTTTGAGTACATTTTGGAGTTCTCGTCATAGAGTCTAGTATCTTTTTTATTAAGGTTATTAAATTCTTATGAGGGTTTTTTTCCTACTGCCAAGTGAGACTTCCCTTCATTGTATTTTATCTATTTATAGGTGATATACAGGAAAGTTACTGATTTTTAAAAATTTGTTCCATAACTACCATAATACAAATAATAATAGGTAGTGAAATTATAGCAGTACTGACAGTTGCCAGATGGCAGTCACTGTCCTGTGTGTTTATATATTTTCCCACTGACTCTTCATAATAACCCTATAAGTTAATTAACCTTATTATCCTAATTTAAAGATGAAAAAACTGAAGTTCAGAGAGAATGAGTGATTGTCCAAGGTCACACAGTTCATTACTGAGCACTTATTAATTTTCTTGTATTTTCTAGATGCACAATCAAATCATTTATACAAAATGATCTTTTAATCTACTCCTTTCCAAGGGTTATGCCTATTTTTGTTTCATGTTGCACTGAACTAGTCATAATTATAGTAAAATATTAAATAGCAGTTACTGTCTCTTAAACATTCCCAAACCCACATACCCTCAGCGGACGTGAGCATGTGGCGCTGTCGGCACCTGCAGTAACCACAGCAATAATCTCCGGCGTTTACTGTGCCCCGAGACGGTCTGAGTGTAGAATCAATGCTCTCAGCCACATGAGTAACTCAGGAACTACTCTAGCCTGTTCTGGCATGTTCCATACCACTCTGGCGTGATCCACATGCTTCAGATCTTCTTCACCGCCTCCCCGAAATTTCCTGGCTTTGTAGCCAGCCTTCATCTTGAAGTCTGGCCCCAATTTGGTTGATGATTCTGTTCACCCTGGATCTTATCTGGTGCTTCCTTATGACTCTGCTTCCAATAATGGCCTCTTGGCTCTACAAGGAAATTTAAAAGAAGAGGTGGCTCATTTCTGTGTCCCCTTTAGGCCTCAGGACCCTGTCCTAGTTAAGCTCACAGATTTACCAACATACCCCATTGAAGTCTCTCCCAACTTCCTTTAAAATATCTTTAAAAACAAAGAAAATGAGCAACTGGCAAGTGTTTATGTTAATTAAAACCCCACAATACCTAATGTCAGACAGGCTAAGGAGGAATCGGCGCCCTTCTACACGACACTTCTATTTTCTTTCTAAAAGGCAGTTTGATGACACATGTAAAACACCATAGAATTTTGCATGTTCCTTGACCCCAAAATCTCACTTGTTGGAATTTATCCTAAGTAAATCATCATGGATGAACATTTATTTCATCATCATGGATGAATAGAAATTTCAGTATTATTTACAGTGGTTAAAAATTTGTAGCAATTTAGATGTCCAACAGTGGTCGGTTTGTTAAATAAATTATACTACATCCAGAGGAATATTTCATAATATGGAAAAGTTCATAAATACACTGTTAGGTGAAATAGTGTATCACAACTCAAAATGTAGAGTATATACATGTGCCTAATTTTTAAAAAGTAGAGTATAGTCCCGTTTTTGTTATATATAGATATACCCATTTCTATATAACCATGTGACTATAAATCTTTCTATCACTGTAGAAATCTCCACAGAAAACAGAAATACGTATCCCCAGATAGCCACCTCTTTATAGTGTAGTTTTGAAGAAATATGGTGTGTTTCTTCTTTTTGCTCATGGTTGTCTGAGTTTTCCACAATTGACATATATTACTTTTAAAATAGAAAAAAAAATTGTTATTCTTAAAAGCTTTTTGTTATTTAAGTTATAGGCAAAGAGACACAAAATATAAGGCTCAAATAAGAGATTTTTTTCATCTCTCAAAACCATCCAGAGGCGGACGGGCCAGTGTTACCATGATGCTGGATTCCACAGCGTGATTTAGGGGTCTCGATTTCTTTCTCCCTGTGCTGCTAGTGTTTAGGTGGTTGTCCTTTCCGCATGCCAGCTGGCCAACCTCCACATCCACGTTCGAGCCCACAGGAGAGTCCAGACCAAGTAGATTTGTCTTTAAGGAGAGTGCTTGGAAGTTGCACACTTCATTTCCACTCATCATGGGCTTCATCCTAGTCGCATGACCACATGCATCTGCAGAGCAGGCTTTGATCTGTAGTTCCCAGAGCTCAGCCACATATCCATGTTCAGCTAAAATTTGGGGTGAAGGGATTCTTGCTAAAAGGAAGGAGGAATGAAGAGTGGGGATCAATTAATAGACTCTTTCTCCAGATATTATAAACCTACAAGAGTGAAAATACTGTGATGCTGGTACAAGAATAAATAAATAATGGAGTAGACTAGGAAAACTGGAAACCTGCTCAAATTCATATAAGAGTTAAGCATGTAAAAAAAGGAAGCTTTTCAAATTAGGGTGCGTGAAGAATGAATTATTCAATCAGTGATGTTGAGAACTGGATAACCATTTGGGAAAAACAAAGTTAGATTAAATAACAAAATATATTCCAGATGTCTTAAAGTGCTATAGGGGAAGCACCAGCGAAAACGGCTGTCAGGCTGTATGCCTTCTGTTTCAGCTGGTTCCCCGTTCCACCGATCTCTGTACCTTACTGAGGCTGATTGCCTCTTCATCGGCCTTCAGCCAGAACCGCAAATCATAACACCACATGCTGAGGGCCATGCTTGTATTAGGTCAAGAGAGTGCTTTCTATTTTGTTTTTTTGTTTCTTTGGTTTTTGTATCCTTTGTTATGAAGTGGTCTTCTTTATGTTGATCTTATGTGTTGCTAAATAGAATGCATAAAACTAATGATCCAAATAATATCTTCTGATTCCCATCCTGGACTACCTACCGTAGATGTGTATCTGATTGTGTTTTCTGCAAATAGGCAAATGACTTGAATAGGTATTTCTTTGAAGATGCTACACAAATGGCCAACCAACATATGAAAAGATGCTCAACATCACTAATCATTAAAGAAATGCAAATCAAAATCATGATGAGATATTACCTTATAGCACATCCTACCCATTGATTGTAAGAAGGTTACTATTAAAAAAAAAAAAGTTTCGGTAAGGATGTGGAGAAACTGGAACCTTTGCGCACTGTTTAGTGGAAATGTTAAATGGTGCTTACTATGGGAAACAGCACAGTGGTTCCTCAGAAAATAATAAAAATAGTACTACCATGTGATCCAGCAATCCCACTTCTGAGACAAATACTGTATGATTCCACTTATATAAGATATCTAAAGTAGTCATGTTCATAGAAACAGGAAGTAGAATGTGGTTACCAGGGGCTGGGAGGAGAGGGAAATGCAGAGCTGCTGTTTAATGGGTACAGAGTTTCAGTTTTGCAAGATGAAAAGAGGTCTGGAGACTGTTTGCACAACAGTGTTAATGTGCTTACCACTAGACTGTACACTTCAAATTGTTAAGATGGTAAATTTTACATTATATGTTTTTTGCCACCGTTGAAAGTTAAAAAACAAAAAGTCTCATCACAGTGTTTGTGCTTTCAGAATCACCGATAGGGATTTCTTGTACCTGAGCTATCCAACATGGTAGCCACTAGCCACACGTGGCCATGGAGAACTTGAAATGTGACCAGTCTTAACTGAGATGTGCTATAATTTAAAAAAATACACACTAGTGTTCAAAGACCTAGTACAAAAGTTTTTTTAATTTAATAATTTTATATTGAATACACGTTGAACGATAATATTTTGAATCTATTAGGTTAAGTAATATATATTATTAAAATTAATTTCACTTGTCTCCTTTTCCTTTTCCTTATTTTGAAGGAGGCCACTAAACTTGGCAAAGATTTTGGAGCTATCCAACCAGAAATTTAAAATAACTATGAATAATATGCTAAGAGATCTAATGCAGAAAGTAGACAACAGGCAAGAACAGATGGGGAATATAAGCAGAGAGATGGAAGCTCTAAGAAAGAATCAAAAGGAAATGGTAGAAATCAAAAGCACCGTAGCAAAAGTGCTTGAGAAAAGTCTGAATGTTTGTGTATGTTGGCTGCTTTTTCTGCCTTTAGCTAAGTTCTGTGAGAGATGAGTCTAGGCAAGAGTTAGCCAGTTTGAAAGCAGGGTGGAATGGAATACATTTCCATTAAGGAGGTTTTGGAAAGTCTTTCTTGAGTGTTCTTTACCTGACAATGGGAGTCAGACAGATTAATAAAGTTTGGTTACTTTCCAACCAAAGCCTATTACTTCACATGGCCTCAGGGTACCCATCTTAGTATTTCAAGCGTGGGTTTGTGCCATGTACCAGCCAGTGAATAAAAGAGGTTCCTCGGGCTTAAGAAGTTTTCCCAGACAAGATGTATGGCTGTGGTTACTTGACCAAGGAACTGAATAGAAGGAAATATACCAGAAACATACTAAGAATCCTTCAAGATCCTGTGATTCTTTAACCCCTAATGCAGTCCCCAAGGTCCTCACAACCGATCCTACGTGAGATCATACACTTCAGTACCACACTCCAGAGATGTGGTTACAGTGGATAATTGTTGGAAGAACCTTCCAGAGGCAAAGCCAAAGGCCACAGAGGGTAATGAACGAGGAGATTCCTTGGCAGAGCCAAGGTCTAATGGAGAAACACACTTCACTGCCGGGATAGGGAGCCTTTCATCTCAGCGGGTGTTACGTCCTTGCAGTGGTCTGAGGACTGCTGTTTCCCTCTCCTTGCTTTTTTGAAAGAGTGTTTTTGTGATCCTGTTCCTTATTTACCACTATGTTTTTGGTGGGTGGAGGTTGGAAGGACAGATAACTTGTTTTTCAGGAGATGCTCACTTGAAAGAGTCACAGGTGGTCCTGATGGAGGGAAATGCATGTAACTTAGAGGTCCTAAACTTTGAACTGAATGCAGTGGCCAGGTGAAACTTTGTGTTGTTTCACGTGAGCAGGGGAAAGTGTGTTTTATATGTAGGAAGAAGGGTGAGCGTAAATATTTGAGTGACCAGGGGGTGGACTGTAGTTGAGACTGCCAGATGCTTCTTTGTTTGCATTCTCCCTCTTCCTCTGGCAACAGAATTACCTGAATTTTAGATCAACACATGGCCATTCAGCCAAAGGCTGTATTTCTCAGCCTCCTTAGCATCTGGGTTTGACCAGGTAACTTGGTATTAGCTAACGGGATGTGAGGAGAAATCGTATATACCATATATTCTTGGGCTATTAAGAGACATAGACATGCCTCCCCTTGTTCCCTTCTCACTTCTCAGTGGCCAAGAGGTTGATAGGGAGTAGGAGCTGTAGCAGCCTTCTTGGGTGGCAAGGGAGTGGCCACGGTGGAGCAGTGAAGTAGCCTGGAGGGCTCATGTTCAGACCGTGACACAGAAATAAAATTTTTTCATGTTAATTTGGGTCTTTGTTAGAGCAACTCAAGCTCATAACCTAATTTATCCAGGTTTACGATGAAGTGTACTATCTCACTGTATTATAACAATTTTTCTTAATTGTGATTCTTTTTATTGTAAGTAGCTAATTAGTGATAAGAACAGTATCAGTGAATAATAACAAGTAACAAGTCTTGACTGTAATCCAAAGGCTGGAAGTTCAGCCGCGCCTTATAGGATCTAAAATAGGAATTAGAGGAGCCATCAAGAACTGAGGTGTCCTCTCATCTCTGCCTCTGCAAACTGGTTTTCGAGACTTTGGTTGGTATATAACCAAATGTGATTAAACATATCTCAACTTTTACATCATTACCTAACAGAGACAGACTAGGACCTCAGTCCTAATTTTAGAGTTCCTGGGACAGGGAATCTGGCCCAGTTTTAACTAGGGTCCACTTACTTCAGTCAACCCACAGAATGATATTGGAGGACAAAGTTCTCAGAGAAGACTGATGTCAGCTTCACAGGTACCTTATGGTCATTTAATATATGATTCATTTACATGTCTATCCTCTGTATTATACTTTGTTGCTAAGGCTGTGGAGAAACAGAAACTCCTGTTCATTGCTGGTAGAAATGCAAATTGGTACAACCATTGTGAAGTGGAATTTGGCAACAGCCAACAAAATCATACACGTGTTTGTCTTTGACCACAGCAATTACACTTCTAGGGAGTTGTCCCAGGATACACCTTCAATGGCATGAAAATACATATGCATGAGATTGTTCATTGCAACATTGCTTCTCATTGCAGTTTAAATGCCCAACATAAGAAAGTAATTGAGCTGTAGTATTATCCATATGGTGGAATACTATGGAACTATTTTAAAAAATAATAATTATCTCTATAAACAGATATAGAGTGATTTCCAGAATATATTCTTAAGTGAAAAAAGGGAAATACAAAAAAAAATTAATGGTAGCAGTTCTCAAAATGTGGTCCACACACACCTGGGGGTCCCTGAGATACTTTCAGGTGCTCCATGAGATCAAAACTCTTTTCCAAATAGCACTGAGCCATTATTTGCCTTTTTTCTGAGTGGTGGCATTTGCACTGATGGTGCAGAGCAGTGGGGATAAAACCGCAGGAGCCCCCACAAGTCAAGGCTGCGACAAGTACTCTTTACTGCACGCACTCTTGGTTTTAAGAAAAAAAAGACTTTCCTCTAAGAATATTCTTGATGGGGGGATACAGCTCAAGAGGTAGAGCACATGCTTAGCATGCATGAAGTCCTGGGTTCAATCCCCAGTACCTCCATTAAAAATAATAATAATCAGATGAATAAACTTAATTGCCTCCCCCTGCCAAAAGGAAAAAAAATATTCTTGGTAAAGCAATGAAAATTAGTAATTTTATCAAACTTGAGTGTGTCTTTACTGTCCCATGTGACTGAATAGTAAGGACACACGAAGCACTTCTGATGTGCCCAGAGGAGAGCGGTGACCTCAAGGAGAGGTATTTCTGCTGTTGTCTGAGTCACAGGTTGAATGGGCCACTTTTCCCTGGGACACCATTTTTACTTGAAAGACCGACTGACAGACATACTTGGTATTTGACATACATGGGTATTTGACAGTTTTTTTCTCAGATATGAGTGAGGCGGGCCTATCTCTTCAATCAAAGCAAGGATGGTGTGTGTTGCTAATGGTAAAAGTCAAACGTTCAAATCAAAACTAGACTTTTGGAAAAGTTCATCCACTACTGTGGGCTTTTCAGGTGCCTAATATGTAAAGACTTTTCTAATGGGGTCAGAGATGATATTAAACCAAGTAATTTTTGAGACTGCACAGTGAAATGTGGTGACATTTGGAAGATGGTCATACTTCAGTGAACCATTATTTTCCGAATGCACAAAATCCTGCATGGTTAAAGAGACAACCAAAGTATAAAAAAAATTAATGGATTTTAAAGTAACAGAATTTTTTGTGTGTATATATATATATATATATAGGTATATATATATATATATATATATTTTTTTTTATTGAGGGTAGAAGTTATGAATTGGACATCTACCTTGTTCTGAATGTTTATTAATTACAAAGGGAAAAATAACAACTCTTTACTGGAGAAGACCAACAGAGGCCATCTCAATTGAGGAATCAAGTGTAACATCGCCAGTGAGGGGACAAGTGAGCATTGAAATCACTTGCCACCTAATAGGACACCCTGAGAAGAGTATGTTGTCACTTTTGTGATAGACCTGCCCAACTGAAGTAGCTGGAGACAATGCCCACGTGAGGGTCACTCTGTAAAACAACAGGCCTTTTTACCCTTCAAAAATGCCAAGGCCAAGAACGACAAAGAGGCAGCTCCGGATTAAAGGAGACTAGAAACATGTGCTGACAAAATACGGCGTGGGATCCAAGACTGGTTCTTCGTCTAGAAATGTCTGCTTTCTTATGAAGGAAATTATTTGAAAACTAGCAAAATTTGAATCTGGTTGGTATGTTGGGTAATCGCATTCTATCAGTGTTAGTTCCTCATTTTGATATTTGTATTGTGCAAGAGTGTGTCCTTGTTCTTAGGAAACGCACGGCGAGGTGTTTAGGGCTTGAGGGGCAACACATCTGCAACTTGGCAAAAAAGATCACGTGGGAAATGATGTGTGTGTGTGTGTAAAATGATGACCCAAATCTGGGGAATCTGGGTGAGAAAGAGTACATGGGATTTCTTTGTACTATTCTTACCACTGAAATTATATTAAAATTTTAAAAATTCCAAAATAAAGGTAAATGAGAAAGTAATGAAGTTCTGACACATGCTATAAGTGGGTGGCGAGGGGGGACCTCGAAGACATTATGCTTAGTGAAATAAGCCAAACTCGGAAGGACAAATATTGTGTGATTCGACTTCCGTTAGGGACCTAGAATGGTCTGGGGTGGATGTAGGTTAGAACATGGATCCAGAGACTCCAGTAAAAGAAAGGAGAACTTCAATTTCATTATCCCAGAAGAAAGAGTACAAACTCTTTTTGCATGTCCTCTGAAGCTTCTCAGCTTTATTTCTCGGGTTGATAACAGTTGATAACTGGGACAACTGCCCTGTGTGAAGGGGTGGTGGCGGTGGGTGGAGGCATTCTTTCATTTTATTTTTTTTAACATTTTCTTATTGAGTTATAGTCATTTTACAATGTTGTATCAAATTCCAGTGGAGAGCACAATTTTTTAGTTATGCACAAACATACATACATTCATTGTCACATTTTTTTTCCGCTGTGAGCTACCACAAGATCTTGTATATATTTCCCCGTGCTATACAGTATATTCTTGTTTATCTATTAAAAATATGGAACGCTTCATGAATTTGCATGTCCTCCTCGCGCAGGGGCCATGCTCATCTTCTCTGTATCGTTCCAATGTTAGTATATGAGCTGCCGAAGCGAGCACAGGTGGACGATTCTAATCCCACAGCTAATCAGTGACGGGTGAGTGTCAGCTTCCCGTGCCAGTATTTTAAGTGTTTGTTTTGTGGGTATTTCCCACGCCTCACCGGCTTAGACAACCTGTTACCAGATAAGGATTCCTTAACAGTAACTTACTTAAATCTTAACACAACTCAAAGTCCAACAAACAAAATCTATGTTTTTATTTTTATTTTTTTCCAGGACTAAAGTTGACTTTGCATTTTCTGAGCAGAAATGATTTGATTACAGTTTGCAAAACAGTAAGAAGTATTTTGGGGGTAGGTGAGGGAGACTTGGGAAGAGGGAGTGTGTGTTTAAGTTACATGAGAGGAAACTTTCTAAACAGCATCGTTAGTGTGAAGAACGAGTAGGTTATTTTATGAATTGGATTTCAAAGTTATATGGAGGGGCTTGTACTGCAGACTTGGGTGGGGTGTCTTACGAATTCTTGGAGGCTCAAAAAAAATGGCAGAAGGCAAAGATTGTGGTTTCAGAATCATTAATCCATTTGGAAAATGCACTTTGTAATCAGACGAGTAAGAGGTGACAAGTGACTAATCCAACAGAAGTTTGGGTGGGTTTTGCTGTATTCTTTCCTGTAAAAAAAGCTGCTAGGATGAACATATTTTATTAGATGAAGGCAAAGGTACCTAGCTCAGGAAATCTAGACCCCATGTTGGGAACAGTTGGTTTGCTTAGTTTTAAAAAATAAATGGGATTCTTGTGAAGTATAAAATATTTAGGACTAATCACTGATTTGTGATTTCCAACGATGTATAATGTGTCCAAAAATTAGAAAGAGAGAGAGAGAGACAGGAAGAAAGGAAGGAAGGAAGGAAAAGGGGTCAGAGGAGCTACAATGATTCTACTTTTTTCAAAGCTAACAGTCAGAACATTATGTTTTAAAACTTGGGAATAAGGCCTACTTGTTTTTGTTACCATCTGGCTGTTCTGGCTGAAGATAACTCCATACTGGGTGTTTCAAATCTTTTTGAATTGACTCCCCCCTCACCCTATGCCTCTCTTTCTCTCTGTGTCTGTGCGTCTGTCTTCCTGTTTCTGTCTCTGTCTCTGTATCTCTCTCTCTCTCTCGCATACACACTCACACACACGAGGAAATAATTTGCCTTAAAGTCATTTGTAGCCATCAATTTTTTAAAGTGATGTTTTTCTCTAGTCAGTAAAGTAAAACAGTATTTGTAGAGGCCTCAAAGTGAGCTACTGATTTGGTGAACATGTTTCCTGAACAAAAAAAAAAAAAAAAAAAAAGAGAGAAAGAAAAGAAAAGAAAAAAAAATCAGGGCACATAGTCTGACAAGTTCAAATAGGAGAAACTGATACAAATGTTTGAGGGTAGGACTTTCCAAAAGAGAAAGTTTCCCTCAGTTCTTGGTCTAACAGAGGCTAGTAGAATTAAAAGCCTTAAAGCCCCATCTCAAGATAAAGGTAATTGTTCTCTCCGACAAGAAGAAAATGTTTAACCATAGAAACAGAAATAGCTAGAAAGGAAAATACAATAGGGCATAATTCTGGGAGTTCTTTGCGCCTTTAGTAAACAAACCATTTAGTCTAGGGAGGAAGGCGTTACTGACCAGGCAGAGCGTGGACTGAGAGCTGACCCAGACGTGAAGGGGGTGGCCCCGGGCAGACACAGCTGGGGAGCGGGACCTGGGAGGTATCACGCTAGGATCTCCAGTAGATCTATTTACATTTTTACGTCATAAAAAGTAAAAAAAAAAAACAAAAACAAACAACAACAACAAAAACCAGACATTCTGGGCAGGACAAAGCCTTTGTTTCTGAGGTCATCTGGCTGTTTTTAAGGTTTTTTAAAAGGAAAATTTATTCCAGGCTCGTAGACGTGTGCGTCAGTTGTTGCCAAGCACAAGAAGGGGAGAGACAGAGGCGGGCTGATTTAGACGTTAATGTCGCCCTGCTAATTCACTCTGTAAGTGGGTTGCTGAGGCGAGCTTCCAAAATGGGTTGGAAAAATAAAATAAAATATATCTAAGGTTTAAAAATAAAGTATATCCAAGTAGCTTAGAAGTGGATATGTTTTCCTCCCTTTTAAGGCAATATGGGATCATTGTTTTAGCTTTGGCACGACAGCCTGTGGAGGCCTGATGAAACACTCTGGGAGATAACAGATTGTCCGTTGTACAAACATGCCAGTAGAAGAGAGCCTTGACTTAAATGTTCCAGGCCTTTCAGGAGATGTGCTGACTCCATCCATACATTGATAACACTTATTAATTCCTTTTGAGGAAAGCATCTGGCTCTATTTTTACATATATTGGCCAAATTTTCCATAAAAATTACTTGCATCAGAATTAACCTTTCCAGTTTTACAGAAACGGTTAAGCAATTCAATGGTGTAAATGGTTTGACAGCTTTTGATACTATTTCTTGTAAATAGCAGTGAATAATGACCTCCCAGGGTGTCACTGAGGGTAATTCACACTTGCTAATGATTAACCAGCCACAGCTCCTGAACTTCAGAGCCAGCATCCAAAGCCCCCTGGTACAGCTCGTCCTGGTTTAGACCCTGGCTCAGGTGTTCCCAGAAGCTCTTTGAAAATCCCCTCTCATTCAAACCAGAACAAAATCTGTGTCCCATAAATGGGATTGGTGCATGAATTATATCCACAGTTACTGTGGACTGTTAGTTATTAAAATTGATGATGATGGCCTTGTAAGAGATGTGAAAATGTGAAAAGAAGTTCTTCAGAGAGAAGGAAAATAATACAGGCCAGAAACTCAGATCTTCACAGGCAAAGGAAGAACTCAGAAGAAGGAATGTGTGAAAGCAAAATAAAATTGATGATGACCAGTCTAAACTGGGCCCTTGCCTCCTCCAGTTCCATCTTGTACACTTTCTGTTTCTCTCATCTCAGGCTTGCACAAAATAGAAGGAAAACAAAACCTCCTTATCACACATCTGGTTCCCTCCCCACTTCTCTTCCTCCAAAGGTAGCCATTGTTCATGTTTCCTTGAATATCATTCGAAAAATATACAGGCATAAGCATTTTTCTGCAAAAAGGATGATACAACAGTGTTCCATTCCTTGCTTAAAAACAGCTCATCAATATATATTATTAATCTTCCCATACCAGCTCAGCCTGATTTACTTTGTTGTTGTAATGACCACAAAATAAAGTTTTCATGCTATTTTTGGTTCATATTTCTGTTTATTTGGGTTTTTTTTTTTTTTTTTGCTAAACTGCCTCTCTATAGACTTTTTTTAAAAACAGGGTTCTTCTTTCCTATGATTTGTATGAGCGCTCCATCAGTTAAGGAAATGGCTTTTATGCCTGACATGTGCTGCCAGTATTTGTTCCTAGTTGTTTGTTTTTTTTTTTTTGCATTTGAAAATGTTATGAATTTATCCTCAAATGTAAGTTTTCTAAAAATAGAAAATGCTTATACACATGTATATCTTTTACCGTGTCTCAATTTCATGTCATGATGAGAAAGGCCCTCCCCACTCCAGTATCATATCCAGGCCTCCTTCCGAAATGGCTTGTCTCCACCTAAGCACGACTGACCCTTTGGACGGGATGATTTTTCTATGGCGGTCTGTCCTGTGGGCCATAAAGCGTTCAGCAGCATCCCTGGCCTCTATCCACTAGATGCCGGTAGTGTTCCCTCCTCTCCAGCTGTGATCACCAAAAATGTCTCCAGACATTGTCACATATCCCCTGGGAGGCAAAGCTGCCACATACACCCAGGCTGGAGAACCTCTGTTCTGGAACACGCAGAGGTGAATTTTTAATTACTCTGTCATTTCAATCTTTGATTCAGATGATTCATTTTATTTTTGCTAAAGGAGTGAGAGATCCAGCTTGATTTTTAACTAAAGGTAGTCAGTTGTCCCAATTTAGTTTAGCCCTGATCTGAAAAGTCACCTTGGCCAAAATCTAAATGGCCTTACCATATTCTCAACTGTCTCATTGTTCTTTGTTTCCTCTTTATTTATTCTCAGTACAAAATACTTGCGTTTTAATTTTTACCAACTTGAAAACACACTTTAATATTTGAAGGGGCTTCCTCTGCCCTCCCCCCACCCCCAACACATCTTTCAGAATTTCCCTGGCTGTTGTGAGATGTTTAATTTTGATGAACTCTAGCAATTAAAAAAGAAATCCTGTTGGTATTTTAATAGAAATTGCTTTGAATTTAAAGATTGATTTGGGAAAGATAAACATCTTTATGCTTTCCCTATCGAATCTTGCTGGAAAGGATAAATTATATCTTTTATTTTACTTAAGTCTTCCTTTATGTCCCTCAGTACGGTTTTAAAGTTTTCTTCATAAAACTTGCACATATTTCTTGTTAATTTTATTCCTAGATATTCATCGTTTTATTGCTTTATAAATAGCTCCTCTACAGCTTTGGGAGGAGGTAATGCTGATAAGTGGAAACATATGGGTGGATTAACCCTTTGATGGAAACAGGAGAAAAGGACTAAATTAAAAACTAGTACAGTATTCTGGAGGTCTTAGTTTTACCTCATAAACATGGTACTTATTCCAAACAATGTATGTAAGTGTGTTTGTGTGTGTGTGTGTGTGTGTGTATTTTTTTTAAATCAGGACACATCACCTCTCAGCATTCATTATTGGTCCACCTAACCCTATTCCTTTAGTTCTCTGTCAAATGAACTTCCGGGCTAATACAAAAACAAGCTTGTTCTTACTTACCATTTGAAAAAGAGGAGAAAAAACAGCACAACAGAAAACTTGACAAAGGTGATGGATAGGTAAAAATAAATAAATAAATACACAAAAGCCCCCAAAATGTGCTCACCTTCTCAAAGAAATGTGAACCTTAAAAAAAATTGTCATTTATTTGCCTAAGAGATTGATGAGTATGAAATTGACTGAGAATATGCAGCACTGGTTAGCATGGGTGTAGAGAAGGAGGTTTTCTCATGTACCTTTGGTGGGATTTTGAATAGATGAAATGATTTGGAGGGGGATTTGGCAATATCTGAAAATTCTGAACATGTGTACCTTTGACCCAGCTAGTCCACCTTCTGAGGACTCCTACAGATACATTCATACAAGCCCCCAAAGACCTGCACACAGCTGGCATTGTGCTGAGACCCACTGGTTCTTTCTGCCCAAGTTTACAGTCAGAAAGAGCTCCTTGGCACTGGCTGGTGCCTCTGTTCTATCCGTTGTTAAACACTTCAAATAAGTTGCATTATCTTTTTGTGCTTAGTTACAAATTATACACTATTTAAATGCTTAGCACTAAAGGAACTTACATAAATGAAAAAAAGCAAACTGCAGAATATCATTATCGCTTGGATCATGGACCAGGGGTCAGAACGGCAGGACAAATTATTTCACTCCCCTTCCTTTTCATCTGATGGCTGAGGATAATAACGGGTGCTTCTTAGAATGTTTTCAGGAATAAATAAGATAAAATATGTAAAGTATTTATTTACACACTGCCTGGCATGCTATATACAATAGCTGATTATATTATTATTAATGATTCTTACAGTCTCATTTTCATGCATTATTTTGTTTGATAAATATTTATTGGGTACCTACGATGTATGAGGCACTGTGCATGAAGATTTAATCATGAGCACACGTTTTGTGGGAGAATCGAAGGAAAACAAACACATGAGAGTCAAATAAACAAAAGAACTAAAATTCGTGGTGTTACAGAAGAAAGAAAGAAAGGGTTGAGTTAGACTTGTGGTTCTCAACCAGAGGTGTCCCCCCTCCCATTTCCGTCCCCTCTGGAGGACATCTGGCCCCGTCTGGAGCTTTTGTTTGTTTGTTTGTCACAACTTGGGGGGAAGGTGTTACTGGCAAGAACTGGTTAGCCACCAGGGATGCTAGTAAACATCCTACAACGCACAGGGCAGTCCCCACAACAGAGAATTATCCAGCCCCAAACAGCCTGTGGCTGAGAAACCCTGAACAAAATAGTGGCATTGGTGCCACTAAATTTAGGTCAGGTGGTCACAGAAGACTCCGCTGAGAAGCTGACATTCAGGACAAACGTTGACTGGTGAGAAACAGGCAGACAAGCAGCTGGTGCTGCAGGACCACTGAGGGGAGAGCGGACTTGAAAACAACAAATAGCAGTGATAAATCCCTTCCCTTGGCGTGTGGTATACATATGTGCATATGGAGAGTGAAGGGCTCAGCGAAGTGGTCTTTTCTATTTCCTTTTGTATACCTCTTTCCTGCTTTGGTTTTTGAGAACAGCCTCCCACCCACCCATTTTTTTTGTAATTAAAAAAAAAAAAAAAAAGAGGATAGGAAAACACAAAAAGCAGGCGAATTGGAAGAGAACCTTTTGTAAAACTCCAGGCAGATTTCAGTGAAGAGACAGGTTTTAGAGCAAACTGCAGGTGTCCAGGTGGCGCTGGTGTCAGAATCTGGGGTCAGTCTCTGCCTTACACTGCCTTCCACGTCCACCCGCCTTTCCACCAAACTGTGCCTGAGAAGAGCACAGGATTTAAAGCCAGGTCATTTATGTCCAGTACTTGGCTTTATCCTTTTAGCTTTGTTACATTTGGATGTGTTAAGTTATCTTGACTTTAGGGAAAAATAATAGCCTACCTTACTAGTTTGGGGATTAAATGAGGTCATTTCAATTAAGGGTTTCATAAACACAACACGGATACAGGGCGTTGAGAATAAAGAGAGTCAAGGCCCTGCTCAACAATTATTATCTTTTTGCTTTGTGCCCCTGAGTTCAAATCCCCTCTAGGTAAAGAGAAATGAGGGCTGTGCTAGAGGGAAAAAGGAGGGGGAAGGGAAGTGCAAGCAGGGAGAAAAGTGATGACAAACACAAGCAGTAGCACCAGCAGCGTTATTCCTGTAACTAAGGGGAGGAGGGTCCTCCTGATGGGATGGATAAAACCACAAGCTGGCTGCAGCTCAGCCCCAGGCCCTTCAACAGACAATGGCCAGCTTCTCCTTAAGCAGCCGAAGACCCCCTGACCTGAGATGTGAAGAGCTGATTATAGAACCCTCGTGCAGTGCTTGGGGCCCGGCTGTCTGTGTGTTTTATAAAAATATCTCTCCCCTAGACCAGAAGCAAAAGATCCAGTGAGTGTGAGTCATGATTCCTCCCCTTAAGACAGTGCTGGGTGGAAACCATACTTTACCAGTGGTCGTTGAGCAGAACGAAATAAATAATTTCTCCAGTCACTTGATGGACCTAGTATCAAAATAATAATGATAATAATGACTGCATGTATTGATACACTTTCCTGACCTATTTGCCTTTCCAACTTTCTTTTTGAGTGTTTGCCTTTGAAGGGTTTGTAGCTAGGAAAAGTAACTTATACAACTCAGTATCTTTTCTTGGCCTTGAGGCAGCCTGAGAAGATAAGACAGCAATGGAATGATGTGTGCCCTGAGGGAAAAAAATAATGGTGAAGAACGTTATTAGCGCCTTTCTCAGGCACCAAACCGAAGATCACTTTTCACTGGTGCAATTTTCCAATATAATTAACATTCATATGAATTCAGCAAGTAATACATAGTAAATGTGAATCCACTTTTTTTTTTTTCCTTAGCACTGGAAAGAATCTTAAGTCATTGGATGGGTTTTACAGAGAGGCCCTGCCTGGGACTTGAAGGGACTCACAAAGCCAGAACTGAAACTTGTTTTTCCACCTTGAGAAAAGTAAACAAACAAAAATAATCCTAAGCAATTGCTGGTTTTTCGAGCCCACTCTTCTGGGTTGTCTTCCTTGCCTGTGTTATGCGGGCTCCAGGCACTTTCTTCCCAGAAAGGATCAACAATCCAAAGGGTCCAACAAGTTTGGGACGGGCCTTGGGGGTGTGTGTGTGTGGGGAGCTGTACCAGAGGAGCCATCGCACAGAATGATGCCAGCGTTCCTCTCCGGGGCATCTCGCCAGCTTTAATAACCGCGTCCTTCGATACGATTTGCCCGAGCAAACGGCGAGCGTTGGCCGGATCCAGCCGGACCTCCAGCAAGAGAATTGAAAGTTCGACTTGTTCCTCCTCTCAATCTGAAAGAGGCTTTTAATTCTCTGCGCCCCTCCTCCTACCCTGTTCAGTTTGTTTTCTAGCTATAAACTCACTTCAACTCTCGGTTTCCATCTCGGTGGCCTGAGAATCGCAGTACTCGCCAAGTTCACTGAGAGGAAGAAAAAGATACCTTTGTGTACACAGTGAGAGCCACCGCGTGGCCGAGGACAGCCACGCGGAAGAAGGAAACATTTTGGTCTCGGGCTGATGAAAGAGGCCAGGGGGAGGGTTAAGTCGATCCGAAGGCGTGTTTGGTGGAGTGGCTTCGAAAGCGGCCGAGGCAGCCGAAGCCGCTTTCGAAGTTAGCAAACAAAGCGTCTCCCCAGTAACCACCCGGCTCCAGACGAGGCTCCTGCCACTCAGACCGCGGAGTCGCAGCGTCGGCCGCCCGGGCTCCTCCTCCTGCGTCCCTCCTCCCCCTTCTCCCGGTCCCAACGGATGTGAGCCACCAATCCCAGGGACAAACAACCCTTCAAATGCGAGGTCGGAGCGGCCCTCTAACGGGCGGCCCCCACCCTCTCCCCGCCCCACATCTGTCCTGCGCTCGGGCGCAGCCGCTGATTCATCTCCAGCCAGGCCGGGGAAGGAACTGCGCTCCAGCAAGTTGCAGGGGAGCCTCCGGGCTGGTGGTTTCCCCCCGGACCGTGTTTTCCCCTTTGCCGTTTCAGATGTGTGTTCTCTTAGGTGCCGAGCAGTCGGCACACCACAGGGAAAAAAAAAATCGAAAGGTTGCCGCCTTCTTAGTGAGGCTTTTTCCCTTGTATATTCACTTTAAGTCCTGTAATTGGAAAAACCACCCAAGCTTTGTAAACTCTGGCCTTAATTCACTTTAGGGGCGGGGGTGTCTTTTTTGGGAGGGTGAGTGGGTGGGAGGCTGGCTTTAATTTTCAGCGTGATCCTAAAACAGAGGCTCCAAAGTCTAGTTAGTCATCGTTTGGCTGCCTTATTCCTCCCCTGGTTGAACCTTATTTCCACGGAGCTTCTGCCGGGTTCTCCATCGAGGTTACAAAACAAAAACAGCACAGAGAAACTGGGGGTAGACTCAGGCGCTGACGTCTCTACTAGGTTTATTTACGTTTAGGTGTGTGTGTGTGTGTTTTAAGTGATGGGGAAAGTCTTACTGTGGCATGTGACAGTTCGTTTACTTCAAAACAACAAGACAGACACACGCGAAAACTTCACCCAGAGGAGAGAGCGGGGAGGGGGCATGCGTTTCTTGAAATCAGCCCAGCAGCCATCTGGTCTTTTAAAAGGGTAATTTCATCTAGGAACTCCTGTTGGAGCCCTCCTCTCAACCAAAATAAACCAACAGGAACATGTGTTTACTTAATGGTTAGTTTCTGTTTGAAATTCCGGGATGTCGTGGAGAAGGGGTCCCCTAGCAGGATTTGAGTCCTAAAAGTAGACTCTGTTTACTCAAACGGAAGAGCAGCCCCGGGTGTGGGAGCCCCCTTCCCATAAAGGCGGCAGCTGCCGGGGTCCGGGGGCGGGGGTGTCAGGCTGAGTCTCAGCGGGGCGGGCGCGCGTCCGCTCTGCGCCGTCCCCAGGCAGAGACTTTTAAAGAGCATGTGAGCATGACAAGTGTCTGTCCGCAACGTGTTAGATTTCGAAACTGCCTTGCAATCCAGTCCGGAACTCGCAGCTTTAGCCCGGGGGAACAGACTTTCGCCTGGGGTGTCTGTGTCTCATCCTCCCCTCCCGCCCCACACTGTCGCTGTTCGAGGAAGAGCCCCGGGAGAAGGGTGCGCCGCGCCGCGCCCGCATGTCAATGGCAGCCGTGCATTCTGGAAGAAGTTGGTTCTTGTCCCGAATACTTTTCCTACGGAGCCCCGCCCCTTGAATCAGCGGCGGCTGACTTCTACGGCCGCTGGAGCTGGGACGGTGGAGTTGGGGCAGCTGTCAAAAACGAAAGAGGAGACTTTTCTTCCCTGGGGTGGAGGAGAGGAAAGAGAGGGCGGCCTTTTTTCCATCTGTTGCAATTTCATAACCAAACGCACCCTCGCCAGCCCCGGGAAGAAAGGCCCAAAGGAGAAACTCGGAGCACTCGGTCGGTGTCACCAACGCCGCGGAGCCAGGGACGCAGGAGGCGTGCGCATAGCTGGGAGAAGGGATCACGTTTCTGGGTTCGGCCGCCCCCACGAGGGACGGGTGACAGTGGCCAGGGGGCGCGGAGTGAGGCGGCCGCGGCGCTCAGTGCCGTACTCCTGGCTGGAAGGTGCGGGGGAGGGGCGGAGGAGCGGCGGGGCGGGCGGGGGACAGGGCGGGCGGCTGGGGGCGGAGGCAGGACCTCCTGTACCTTCCCTCCTCGCCTCGCTCACTCTGACAGCGCTGAGGTGCGCCGAGCAGGAGCGGGGAACAAAGGAGCGGAGTGGGGAGGGGAGCCAGTTGGGCGAGGGAGAGCCCCCGGCTGCCAGAAGGTCCCGCCAGGAGGAAGCCCAAGTGTCACTTGAATTCTGCCCGAGGAGCGGGCGCCTGGGATCCGAGAGCCTTGTTTAGCAATAACGGCTGGAGCGCGTCCTACAAGTTACGGGAGAGTTGGCCGGGAAGGAGAACAATCGGTGGGCTCCTCCGCTCTCACTCCTGGCCCCTCGAGAACCCAGCGTTGCCTCGCGCTGGAACCGGAGCTCCAGAATGAAAAGCAAGAAAGGTAAGAGTCCGCGGGCTGCGCGCGCCGTGGGCGCGAGTCCGGGGAAAACGTGCTCGCGGGCGGCGCCGGGCTTGGGGCGAGAGTGACTTGGTGGACTTTTCCGCCCCGGGGCTCGCAGGCCGGAGCGGCGGCCGTTGTCTTTGTTGAGGCTGCGTCTGAAAAGGCAGTTGCTGTCTTCCTTCTAGACACAACACGAGGGGCTGTTGTGGGGAGACGGGCCTCTCCACGCTGCTGGCACGTTGTCAAGAAACACGCTGACCGCCTTGTTTGTGCGCCTCCAAGTTTCATTGTCTCCGCCGACACCGCACGCCGCCGCGTGGCTTCTCGCTCCTTCTCGCCGGCAGAGAGTGGGGTCCAGGTCCGGGGCACCCCCGGCCCATTTGTCCCGGTCGGGACTGAGGCGGCCCGGACGGCGGAGCCGAGGCGCCTTTGTCTGAAAGTTGAGCGTCTGGGCCCCCCCTCACTCCGGATTGGGCCGGACACGCTCTTCGCTAGTGATGGGGTGTTTTCACAATCGGAGGAATGCGACTCTGGACCCCCAGATCGCCCTCGGGCGTCGGTACCTTTGGAAAGCTAGACTTTTCAGAATTCCCAGCCTCTAAAAGTTTTCCCACAATGAATCTGGGGCAAGAGGAAGAGTTAGTACTGAGGGCAAGCGGCGTGCAGTCAGAATGAGTCCAAATGTAACATGCAAAAAGTGAGTCTGTCATTGTTTCCACGAAGCGTTTTGGAAGCCTTACAACTAAAATTTGCCGTCAGTCTGGTTTAAAAACAAAACACACAGAAAGAAAGAAAAAAACACCACCACGAAAGGTCAAAGAATGTTAACTCCCTTTTGAAGTTAACTTTTGAGTCCCCGCCTGGGAGGTACCCCTGAACGTTCCGTCGTGGGCCGGAGTTGGCTTTTCTGTTGTGATTTATGTCGAGTGGTTCAAAACAGAAGTTAATCGCTGGGGGAAGCCAGCGCGGGCGGGGAGCGGGGGGTGGGGAGCGCTGTTGCGCATGCCCAGCAGCGTCCAGAGTTTCTCCAACTTCACATTCTTTCAGAGTCGTCCGGCGAATACAGTTAAAACGGGCTCCTGCTAGAGGGGGACACCCTTGAACCCGAGAAGGTTCCCTCGGCCACGTTTTCACCTTGGACTTTTGTTCGTTTGATCCTGGGCTGGTGACTTTGACATACGCGGAGCTCCCCACCTCCTGCTTTCCGGGCGAGAGTAAAACCCGGGCATGGGTAGTTGTAATGGGATTCCCTGCGTCCCCTCCCCGGGGGCTCGGAGGTTTGGGCGTTTAACTGGGCTCGGGGAGAAAACGCGCGCGGGGAGCGCCCGTGTGGCCTCTAGAGGCCGTGTCGACTCGTGGAGGACTGACAGGTTCAGATCATCACTGGAAGGCGTCCTCGCCCTCGTGGTTGAACTGACTGGTATAAGTTTGGGGGTTGTTTTTGATGATCCGAGAGCAAAGCTGGACTTGCGCGGGGGCGGGCTGCCCCCATTGTTCGGACTCTGGTTGGGGAGGCAATGAATATCCTCCCCGAAACACCCCCAAGGCTCTCGGGTGCCCTCCCCCGGCACCCCTATCCCCCCTCGGCACTCTCGGGTACCCAACCCCGTTCCCCACCCCACCCCCAGCAGAAGGACGCGGCAGGAACCCGCCGGCCCCTGGGGAATATTCGGGACGCGCTGCCCCGGGGCGCCAGGTCCCGCTCCTGCGCGCCGACTCTAGGAAACAATGAAAGGTGACGTGTTGGAGGGGAAACTTTGCGACTGGTTGGGAGCTCGTGCGGGGGAGCGGAGACTGCCGAGGTTGCCCGGGTTTCTTTCCCTTTTTAGGTTTTCCTGGCAAATCCTCTGCGGGTGGGCAGGCCCCTCAGAAGGCTAAGATTCACGGCCCGGTTTCTAGTTTCTTCTAGTAACCTGAAACTCGGAGGCCCGCGTTTGCTAACTCGTGCGGTTGGAGGGGCGACTTCAGCGGGGTCTGCGGAGCTGGCGGAACAAAAGCCGCCGGGCCGGGCTCCTCCCTCCGCGCGTCCGGCGCGGCCCCGCCCCGGCCTGGAGCCACCTGGGGGCCGGCGCGCCGAGTGGCCCCCGCGAGGACTCCGGAAGAGAGCTGGCCCGCCTGGCTCGCCGAGTTGGACCATTGTCTCTCTGTTTTGTAAAAGTCTGTGACAGTCTTTCCAAGTTTTGTTAAAAACAAAAGCACTTAAAACTCAATCGCGGAGCTGGAGATTTGTTAGGACTGTTCTGTGATAATAGTGTCTCGTCTTAGAAGGCTGAGGATGCCAAAAAGATTTCCCCAAATGACTTTAAAAGAAGCAGAAAATGCGTTGAGGAAAATCCCCGAAGTCTCTTTTTGCTCCCGGTTTCTGACTATGGAATTCTTGCTTTAGAATTGCTGTGCCTGGGGTCAGCCCAGCGCTCCTGGGATTTAGCGCCTGGGGTGTGAAGTACGATTCCTGTCGCTTCCGAGGGGTTCTGTTCAGGAAACTTGTCAGGTTAGGTTCGCCTTTTCCCTAATTGCACGCTTAAACGTTTCCTTCTATTCTTATTCCCAGGTCCTTTTCTAGCCTCTTCTAGATTTTTTTAAAAGTCAAGCTTCACAACCATTCTTTCCTCCTCCCCCGGTTCCTATTAAGAAAAGAAAATTGCTTTTTAGGGCTGTGGGATTCATAGGCCATCTTGTGGCTTTCTAAACAACATTTCCTTGTATGTGGATGGAGTAAAAGAGGCTTGTGATCCCCGAACCCCCCTCATCCCCCCCACATTTTTTAAAGTGTGAGCAAAGCAAGACGTTTGGAAACAAGTCGTAACCGGGAAAGTGTTCAAAAGCTCTGTTACAATAGGAAATGAGTAACGTGGAAAAGTCTTTTTGTTTTTCCAAGCTGAGCCACAATCCGGAGGGAGAGTTTTAATGAAAACAGCCCTGACAGCAGCAAGTGTGGTTTGCTGCAGTGAAACAGCTGGTGCAGCCAAGGAACTGAAGTCTTAACTTCCTGTTACTTAAGCTTTTGTGCACATATTGGAAATCTTTTGTTAAGTGGTCCAGAGGCCTGGCACTCATTTATTTAAATGAACTGAGAACTGAGTAAAGTCGCACTGCAGTTGGGTGTTACTTAACTGGAATCTGCTTTTGTGTCAGTGACCTATTTTGAAAGATCAGGCTTCTTGTCAAACTAAGTAAGCAGATCAAAGGACAGGCTTCAGGGCTTTTTTGTTTGTTTCAAACTCTTTATTATCAGTTTACAGTTGGGAATTCACTGTTCAATGAGCACGTTTTCACACTGTTTCCAGATTTAAAGGAAGGAGGGGAATTAAAAGCCTTGGGAAGGATGTCTAGCATTTCAGAGATTTTGAACAAACTGCTTTATTCAATGTTTCTTTAGTTAATTCAGTTACTTGACATGTTTTTAGAAGTTAAGATTTCTTAATCAGCAAATGTAAAACAGGAACATTTATACTTTCTTCACTTTTTAAAACTTTTTAATTGCTCTTCACCCAAATTTCAATATAAGTTTCTCATCTTCTCAACAGTGAAGGCACTTTCAGTTTTAAATGTGCCTCCTTTTTTAAAAACTTTTTTAAAAAGCAGTGTAATGAAAACTGCTGGGTTAGAGAAGCATCAAATATGTGGCAGTGGTTACAACTTAGGGTTCCTGGGCCTCATATTGATGGCTGCTTGTTCATTAAGCCTTGAGCTGAAGTGAATTTGCAAAATCATCCTGCTCTTTTGTTAGAACTTGCTTTACTTTGTCGTTAGAAATTCTGCCTTTCTGTGGACACTCCCTCCAGCCCCTTCTGCCCCCTGCAGTCCAAAACTGAAAATGTGTCACTAAGTAAGAGACTCAGTTAACTGGCGAGTTATCTCATGAACAAATCTTTGAATGAGTAGCTTTTTGAGTTTCAGTGTGTTAAAATGCTTCAAAAGGATGGGTTTTTAGAAAAATTCCTTTAAAATACATTGAATGGTTTATCACCAAGGAAAATTCCATTTTTATTTCCTATCATAGTAAGCCGCTTGAGGCCTGTCAACAAAGCTAAGGAATGCCTACCTTTAGGTTTAATTAAATTCCTTTATATAGAAATACCGGTATTTTCAAACATGCTATGGTTTTTAATTCATTTTAAAAAATCTCAAATTTGTCTTCAAAAATGAGCATGTGTTTCTTTAGTCAGAGTAGCCTACTATAGTTCTGAAAGTAGGGGGATTTATAGCGTTTGCTAAAGTTTTTTAAAGTTCAAAATTATGTTTAAATGTCTAAAAGGGCCAAGTCTGAATTTTTGTGGGACCCAGTCTATGTGTGATTTAAATATTCTCTATGGCTTGTGAATTTTTAAAATTTCTGGTAGGATTAAAGTACTTACAAACAGAGTTCCCTCTGGGGGTTGCATATTCAGCTTTCTTTGTCATGTAATAATTTAAGGCTGAGCTCTGCTTATTGATATGGAGTTCTAGGTTCAGATTAAACTTGGCAGTTGAAGTTTATGGAAATTTTAAAATTTATTTAGTATTAGGCATCTTTTGACCTCTTACTAAAGTAGTGATAGTAGAAAAATATTTTTGTGTAATGAAATAGAACTTCAGTGGTTGTATTTTGTAAAAGGTGATGTACTGTCCCTTAGAAGTAGGGCTCTAGTTTTGAGTAAATGGGGGTAGCAATGAAAAGTAAAAGAAAAGGAACTGGCAGAAAATGTTGGCATACATTCATCTGTAGAAAACTAACTGGGTTAAGTGTGTAATTTTCCTGCCTTACAGCAGTGGAAAAAATGTACAAATCTTCCCTTTTATTTCAAAACCTTCCATGGAAAAAGGAGGAAGAACAGCGCTTTAAATGTACATTAGGATGGCCATCGGACTGCTTCTCCTAGTTAGTGGTGACCTCACAGACAGGTTGTCAGACACATCCGTCTGCTGGAGCACCTTTCCTGTTTCACACGTGGCCAGTTCCTCGCTTTGGGTGCAGCTTTGTCTCACCTGCTGGATTAGACTTCCTGAGCATCATTCAAAAGGAATGTGAGACGCTGAATCCTAGAGGAAAGTGGGTCCAAAAAGGAATCTGACGGTGGGCTGAGAATCTAGAATCTGCTGCTGGTTGAGCTACTCTTGAAATTTCACATGAGCTCTGGTGTTTCAGGACAGAAAACAGCGGTCCTTCGTTCACTCTTGGGAGTTGAGAACACACAGTTGTGCTCAGTGATCAAGAGATGGGCTTTGCAGTAGGTGCTCTGCTGATAAACGCAGTTGACGGCTGGCCTTTGTCCTCTCCTAGGTGTCGTTGCCGCGTCCGGCAGTGAGACGGAGGATGATGACAGCATGGACAGCCCCCTGGACCTCTCCTCTTCCGCTGGCTCAGGCAAGAGAAGGCGAAGGGGCAATCTGCCCAAGGAGTCTGTTCAGATCCTCCGAGAATGGCTGTATGAGCACCGGTACAACGCCTACCCCTCCGAGCAAGAGAAAGCGTTCCTGTCCCAGCAAACACACCTATCGACACTACAGGTGAGGGAGAGGAGCACCAGCTCTGCACGGCGGGGGGGCGGCTTTCCCCGCCAAAGTCATTTTATAGCATTCCTGTACAGCAAGTCATTAAGCACCTCCCCACTCAAAAGGGGGGGGTATCTTTTTCTTGTAAACTTTACAGTGCTAACAGTTAATAACTGGCTAGATAAAGAAACAGAAACTCTTGACAGTCATCTGTCAAATAGCATTTCCTCTAACGCCTAAAAGAGTCTGCCTTTATGCAACGCACATAAAAAGAAGGTTAAATCTTACTCTATTGCCCAGGAAACTGGTTTGATGTTTAAACAAGAACAGGCTTCAGTGAGGTAATTCGTGTTCTGTCTGTTGACACAGCCATTTGAACTGGGAAAAATCAGTAACTGGGAGGAGTGGCCCTTTTCATCCAGGAAAGGGTTTCCTGTAGTTGATTAACTTAGATGCTGGGGCCGCAGATAACAGGTTAACGTGGGGAGAGTTAACAGGTAAACTTCCCTCTAAAGTCATTTTCAGACATTTGAGCATGTCTACCTTTTTTTTTTCTCTCTCTCTTTCTTCCTCCTGAAAAGTTTTAAGGATGGTGAGAGACCAAAAAAAGGGAATTTGTATTAGAAGAGGAAGGTTTATGACAGGAAGCAGCTCTCTTTTCTTGGCTGGACTCAGATACCTTGAGATAACTTTGTAGGTTCTGATAAGCCTTCCCATGGCTTCTTTAATGCAGAGAGAGAGAGCAGCCAGGCGTCCCTGAGAAGGTTCTCTGCCGTGTTTGCAGAGGGTTAAAGCATCCCTGTGTGATTTCAGGTCTGTAACTGGTTCATCAACGCCCGGCGCAGGCTCCTCCCGGACATGCTGAGAAAGGATGGCAAAGATCCAAATCAGTTCACGATTTCCCGCCGTGGGGCCAAGACTGCTGAAGCTGGTTCTGTAGAGTCAGTGGTGGCTCTCAGAACCTTCGCACCGGCTCTGGAGGAGAGCGCGTTTCATTCCTGTACAGCTGGACCAAACCCAGCCCTGGGGAGGCCCCTGTCTCCCAAGCCATCATCCCCGGGATCAGTTTTGGCTCGTCCATCAGTGATCTGTCATACCACTGTGACTGCGCTGAAAGATGTGCCTTTCTCTCTCTGCCAGCCAGTTGGCGTGGGACAAAACACAGATATACAGCAGATAGCAGCCGGCAGCTTCACAGACACCTCCCTCATGTACCCGGAGGACACGTGTAAATCCGGACCAAGTACAAATACACAGAGTGGTCTTTTCAACACTCCTCCCCCGACCCCGCCAGACCTCAACCAAGACTTCAGTGGATTTCAGCTTCTTGTAGACGTTGCACTCAAACGGGCTGCAGAGATGGAGCTTCAGGCCAAACTTACGGCTTAACCCCTTTTTCAAGCAAAACAGTTCTCAAAGATGTTATGATTGCCGGGGTGATGGCAAGAGATGAATTGCATTATTTTATATATTTTTTTATTAATATTTGCACATGGGATTGCTAAAATGAAGCTTCCTGTTACTGAGATGTCTTCAATGGAATATAGTCATTCCAAGAACTATAAACTCAAAGCTACTGTAGAAACAAAGGGTTTTCTTTTTTAAATGTTTCTTGGTAGATTATTCATAATGTGACATGGTTCCCAAGATCATGTGATTTTCCCCCCCTCCCTTTCCCTCTTTTTTTTTTTTGGTTGGTGTTTTTTTCAGACTGTGCAATACTTAGAGAACCTATAGCATCTTCTCATTCCCGTGTGGAACAGGATGCCCACATACTGTGTAATAAATTCTCAGTTTTTTCCCAAACAGGTATGAATCTAGTTGATTGATGCATTTTTTTTTCATGACGTAATAAAGTATTTTCTTTAAAAATGACTGTAATGCAGAGTATTTTGTTGAGGGAGATGCTTCTTAAAAATGAGTAGGAATATAGCACCCCAATGAGCAGGAAGTTGGGGGTGGGGTGGAGTGTGAGTTGGGGGGTGTCACCAGCTCTTTGAAGAACTGTGGACATCGCCAGTCTGTATAAACAGGATGTGTGATATTTACTCTTGATAGGAGGCAGAGCAGGCCCTTAAATCTTTACTTAAAACTGCATGACAGATGGAAATGAATCACTTCCATTGGTGTTTAGCTCACCGCTGAATCCCTTGGTGAGCTGTCCTGCATATTTTAAGACACGACCGGTGTTGGAAAGGAAGTTCTCGGGCACCTGAGGATGGCTCAGGTTTGCAGGAGTAAGCAGTCCTCCTAGTGCTCCCGTGCATGTGACCCTCAAAATAATTTTTGTTTAGATGTACAGTTGGCCTTTACATTCAAAACCGTCTTTCAAAACACTTTCTAAAGTGATGAAAATAGTAGGGTTCTGTCTCCTGTGGGATTGTCGGCATCTTAGGTTTATTTTCTGAGGTTACCGTGTGTGAGAAGTGGTGCCACACACACATGTTGTCTGCCGGCTCGGACGATTTGCTGTGAAGCCGGGAATGCCGGGAGGGAACTGGTGGTGTTCCTTTCACTTACGTGGTTGAGCCAACATGTCACATGCCACAAAACCATTCTTTGTAGTCATGCTTAGTATGAGGTTTCGGTGTTATTACAGCCATGTTCTTTCCAGCCCTGCCCCAGCTACGATTTGTCTAAGTCTGAGGGAGCGTTAGAGCGTCACTATTGTTTAAAGAATATAGAAAAATTCTTCCAAACTTCAGTTTGTCTAATTTTGAAATCCTGTTTAGAAAGTCCCTGCTGTAGAAACAGCTAAACTCAAAAGATGTTTTAAATTGAAGAGAAAAACTGCTGAGGACAACCAAGAGGTGGAAGAAAGGCAAGGGAGGAGAATGTGGTGCTCTGGCCTGTGATGGGGCAACTTTGAAGGACCCGTCAGCCCCCGGTGGACTGGCCCCCCCTCAGAGTCACAGAAACAGACAAAACCAAAAATGAAATAAGGTGTATAAAAGGGCTAAAACAAAAATGAAAAAAAAAAGGTGATTAAGAATCATTACTTGCTTTAATAGCTGGATCAAAGGCTGGGGTTCTTTGAGGACAGATAAGGGAGGCCAGCAAACCCTGAAAGGCTTCGCTTGATACGACATTTCATTAATCATACTAGAAGTGGGGAGGAGGGAGCCATGAGTGATTTAAAAGAAAAATGTCAAGGATCGATGAAACCCAGAGGTTAAAAAAATAAAACACCTCAAATACATCCTGCTTGATGAATAACTGGTGTGTAATGAATATAATTGGAAAAGCGCATGTAAAATGTATTCAAATTGAAGTCAAATAGAAATAATTTTTATACTTAGTATTTGCACAGTGTATCTTTTTTCGTTTGTTTATTTTTAACTTAATTGGTGTTTAAAGTTCATCTCTTTAAGACAGCATGTAGTTGGGTCTTAAATTTTTATCTGGCCTAACAATCTCTGCCTTTTACTTGGTGTGTGACTTTCATTTAATGTAACTATTGATATGTTTGGATTCAGTTTACCGTTTGGGATTTTTCCTCCCTCGGTTCCTCTTTTCCTGCCTTCTTTCTGGTAAGTAGACTTTTTTAAATATTTAAAAAACTTTTTTCTATTGGCTTATAAACTATTGTTTTTAATGGTTGTTCTAGGGGATTAAAATATAGCCTCATACAAAATACAGAACCTTGCAACAGTATAGTATAGTTCCATTTACTCTCCTTTTTTTGTTTTTCGTATATAACAGCTATATACCTGATAAATCCAGCAGTACAATGTTAAAATTTTTGTTTTAAACAGGAATGTGTCTTTTTTTTAATCAAGAGAAAAGAAAATGTAAACAGGCATACCTTGGAGATACTGTGGATTTGGTTCCAGACCACCACAATGGAGTGAACATCGCAATAAAGTGAGTCACAAGTTTTTTGGTTTCACAGTGCATATAAAAATTATGTTTACATCATACTGTGTATATTAAGTGTACAAAAACCTGTACATACCTTAATTTAAAAATACTTTATTTGCAAAAAAAAATGCTACCCATCATCTGAGCCTTCAGCAAGTCATAATCTTTTTGCAATACTTAATAACATCAAAGATCACTGATTACAGATCACTGTAACAAATAAAAATAAAACAGACTGAAATACTGTGAGGATGTGACACGGAGACACGAAGTGAGCACGTGCTGTGACACAGGGCGGCCACAAACCTTCAATTTGTAAAAAACACATTTGCATAAAACAAAGTGCAATAAAACAAGATGCGCCTGCAGACAGTCTTTTACATTTGCTAGACATTTACCATTTCTGATGCTCTTCTTTCCCTGTGCATCCAAGAGGCAAGTCATTTCAGCTTGAATTTTCTTGAGCACTGTGCAGGCCTGCTGGGGACTACTCTATTCTGGGTCATTGAAAATGACTTATTTTACTTTCATCTCTGAAGGATAGTTTCACTAAAAATAGAATTCTGGGTTTTTCCTATCACTTGAAAGGCGTTCATTTATTGCCTGGCTTCCACTGTTCCTGATGAGACACCAGCGGTCACTTGCGTCACTGTTTTCCTACGTGCAGTGGCTTTCTCTGGCTCTTTCGTCTCTGTATTTCAGCAGTCTGGCTACGATGTGCCGAGGTAGACTTGTATTTATCCTGCCCGGGGTTTGTTGAGCTTGGATCTGTGGGTTTATGTTTTGTTTTGTTTTATACCAAGTTTGGGGAATTTTGGCCATTATTTCTTCAAAAAAATTTTTTTTCTGTTTTCTCCTCTCCCAGAACTCCAGTAGATTTATAGTACGTTACCTGAGATTGTCCTGCGTGTCTCTGAGGCCCTGTTTTTCTTTCATCTTGTTCCTTTCCTTCAGATTGGATAATTTGTCTTAATTTTTAATTCCCTAACTCTTGCTGTTTCTAAGGTGCCCTTGAGGCCATCTGGTGAATTTTGATATCAGTTAGAATATTTTTCATATGCAGAATTCCCAATTGGTTCTTTTTATATCATTGCTATTTCTCTGCTGAGATTCCCCTTCAGTTTAATAATTATGAGTATGTTTCCTTCTAAGCTATTTATAATAGCTTCCTTAAAGTATCTGACTGCATTTTGCTGCAACAGGCGTCACATATTGCCACTATTTTGCTTGTCTGGTGATTTTTTTACTATATGTTGGACATCATGGATGACACATTAATAAGGATCCTGGATTCTGCTACATTCCTCTGGAGAATGTTCATTTTTGTTCTGGCAGCCAGTTCATTCGGCCGGATTGGCCTCAGTTCCTGTCTCCGCTGAAGCAGAGAGGAGCTCAGATCTCTAGTCAGTTCTTCCCACCGCTGCCTTTCTGTGGACGCCCTGGGATCTCCCTGCGCAAGCTGACCAAGGATTTGGACAGAGTTTCAATTCTGAGTTTGAGGTTTGTTCCTTGTGCAGCTCCTTCCTTTCCAGGATTCCTCTCCTAACTTTCCATCTGCTCTGCCAGCCCCAACTCTGTCCTTGACATCTCAAGCCACTGAGCCTGTAGCTCTCTGCCACCCTTAGCCTTCCGAAGGATGAGAAGTGCTCCCAGGCATCAAGGCACAAACTTGCACATCTCACCCCCTTGAAGTTCCCTTCTTTTAGGCATGGATGACCAGCCCTCTAGTTACTTCTAAACTCTCAACCAGGAGTTCTCAGACATATCTGTACATTGGAATCACCTGGAAAGCATTACAAACAACAACTGTGGCTTGGGTTTAGGAATTTTTCTAAAGATCCCTTGGTGATTCTAACACACAAATTTGGGAACCACTGCTCTAAATTATTCTTTAAATTAACCATTGTTTCTCTTGTAAGTAGAACATCAGGAGTTGACAATTCATTCTCTTTCCAGACCTTAAAAAGTTTGTTTTGTAGCCTTTTTTGGAGGCATTCAACAATTTTTGTAAAAGAAGTGCAATTTGTCATAGAATTATCACCCAGTGCAACTTCGCCCATGAGAGTGTAATTTGGCACCGGGCTCATACTGTAGTAGACGAAGGGCTCGTACAACGGGTAAAAACCAAGCCACTCACAAACGACCTAACACTGCAGGAAGGCAAACATGCATTTGTATCAAGCCAAAAAAAAAAAAAAGAAGAAAAAAGTTTACCTCTGGAAACTGACCAGAGAGTGAAAAGCAGTGTCAGAGATCAAATTTTAAAGGTCTCATTAAGGGGAGAATGTGTCAGGTTTTGATCTCAAACTAAAAACAGACTGCCATCTGAGATGAGTTTTATTTATGATGCAAAGACTGAAAACAGAAAATATTCAACCTTGTGGCTGAAGGAAGAGCAGTAACCTAAGGTTGACAGTCACAATAGGACAGCTGACGATAAGGCGAACGTGATGAAGTGATGAAGACAGCAGCAGGGACCACAGGGGTTTCACCAAAAGTCAAGGAAGCAGGTTTTGAATGAAATGTTTTCTAGACACCAATAGAATGTACAACCTTCGAAGCACTGAGTCAGTGACTTACAAATGGAATGAAACCCCGTACTGGGAATTTACTCAGACTTGACGAGAACAGACATTTAACCAATAGCACACAGATAAGGAAAATGAAACCACAGAGAGGTTTTTCTAGAAGATAAGTTATTATCCTAGGAAGTTTGCTAGCTTCATTTTTTTGTTTTTTAATATTCCAAACTTGTCTTTATAAATAAAGTTACTGAAACTTGAACATGTTCGCATTTGATTGGATCACTTAAATGTATGATCTTAGGACAAATTCAGCTGTTCTATCTTGTTTCAAATTATATATATACTTAATACTCTAAAGGCATGTATTTTTCATATAAGTTTTAATATTAGAATAGGGCTTTTAGAGACTATAAATAGATTGAAATAATCATCTAACTTTTAACATAACCAATTAAGTAAGATTTTGTTACCTTTTGACTTGTTACCTAATCTGATCACTAATGTTTTGTTGCTTGAAAGTTCTTTCCAGTGATTTTCATTTTGAAATTTCATTTCTTCAGATGAGTCTGTGAAAAGCCGATGTGCACATTTACATGAGTTAACTTTTCTTTCCCCCCAGCACACTTGTGTAGTAAATCTCCACAACCTGGAACATCACTTATTTTAGATTCTCTCATCAACAGGTCTTCCAACTGTAACGTTTCTGGTAGCGTCTGTAAATTGTTAGCATTATCTGGAAAAGAAACAAGATAATTATTGAACACTGTTGTTTGTTATATCATGACTACAACAGTCATTGGACACTGTGGGTGCGTGTCTCACCCTGTCCCCACCACCCTGGTGAGAGACGTTATTCCCATTGTGTGGCTGAGGAAACTGGGCTCCTCCGAGTTCAGCCTGTGTGTGTCACCGGTCGGGACAGAGCCCACATTCCCTGCGTGATTTGGCAAGTTCACACTTTGCACACACTATGCCTGAAATGAAGCAACTTGGAACCGTCCCATTTTTATCAGACTGTTCGGTAAAGATTTGATGGTTGCTCTGGCAGATGATCACGCACACGTTTTATCTTTCAAGTACCTCCACTTAATTTTCTGCCATCAGTTCCTCCCCCTGCTTTTCTCTTCAGCCACATCTGCTTCTCAGGGAGACTGGCACAATTTGACACAACCTCCTGATTTCCTAAATCGTATGACCAGCCAGGTCCTGAAATAATGAGCTCTCCAATGCCAAGAACTCTGTGGTGTATCTTCTCTGTGTCTTAACACCTAATCTGTTCCTCAGTGCGTTTCACTCCCCTTTCTAAGTATCTGCTTTCCGAACCTGCGACCTTGGGCTGCTACCTTTTTTCAGGAAGTTTCTGTTTTTCATTTTGACTGTGAGCATCTTTAGACTTATTCTAGTGGCTACAGTTACTCCTTGTTGCTCCTTTCAATTTCCTCTGTATAAAATTTTGTTGAAATATGTCTTTTAAGCTCTATTTCCCCAAATAGAGATGAAGGACTGCTCTGGGATGAAGGTATAGCTTCAGCGAATAACACTTGAAGTTTTAAAAGACAAGCGAGGATTTATGCGATGCCTCCCCATTCCTCTCCTCCAGCCCCCAAAACGTCCACCTTTTGTGAAATGAGGCAGGCATGTTGATTAGAGCCAGAGGTTTTAATGGTATACACCGTGGGTCAAAGATCAGCTTTAAAATAAATGAATACCTCCATGGGAAGAAAATAAAGCAGAGCATGGTTTTCCCTTCAGAGACCTAAGATACAGCAAGAATAAACTTGGCCTGTGTACGTTTTCTAAAAGGACTGCCACCTCCGAGCTTGACTCAAAGATTAACTTGACTTGGTGAGATTTGCTGCTGCTGGCAGGCAGGTGCTGCCCTGATTCGCCAACACCCTGTAAATTGGAACCTGCAGAGGTACCTTTGATCAGCAATCAGAGCCTCACCGGCTTGGCTCGGGGAACATCAAAAGAACTGGAAAGCAGACTCTAATCTTAGCCTTCCTGATTCTACGGCTGTCCTCTGGGTTCTCACAGCTGCGTGTTTTCTTCCATTGAAGGGCGTGTTCCATGATAATACCTGGTGTCACAAACTCACAGGGACAGGTCGGGGTGTCCCTCTTCGTAACTCAGATCTCTGTGAATGGAAGGTCAGGGCTGTTAAGGCGCGTTTGGGAGGACATGTACACGAGTATGTAAATTAATGTCTCTGGCCTGATGCTGAAGGTAACCGGGAGAAACAGTTCAGTTTGGGGGAACTCTTGGCATGCAAAGCAGCTACCAAGTGCACTACATTCTGTTCATCACTCCGATAATAGGTATGAATGAGGTTAACTGGGAATCCAGCAATGGACTGGGAATTCTGAGTTACAGACGTGGCAATGTTCCTTACCAAGGCACACTTATATTGAAGGATGATACATTACATAACAGCCAGTCTTTTAAAGAATTTTTAATTAAAACAATTTTTTTATTGGCGTCTCATCCTCTCTACACTCAGTTACAAGTCAGTACTAGTCCTTGCGCTTTGTTTCCCTTTGAAGGCCCATACAGTTTTGGCCTCCAGGATATTAGGCATCTGTGTCCAGATTTTTTAAAAAATGCTTTATTTTATAACATTGCATCAGGAAGTATTGTAGAACTAGGGGCACAGATAAAAGTGATTTGAATTTATGGAGCCTCAAGCAAGTTATTTGATATCTCTATGCCTGGCTTTTTCGTCTCTAAGTTTGGTAAAGGTAAACCCTAAGTCTCAAGGTTGTTGAGAGGATTAAATAAAGTGACAAAGTGGAAACACTTTACAAGTTTTAGAGCAAAGCAGACGGAGCTGCAAATTGCTGCACCTTGGAATGAACCTGCCTGCACACACCCACCGTCACCTGGCCAGGTGCAGAGTCCTGCCTGGCATGGCCACCCAGCAGGTGAATGTCCCTAATCCAGGTTCAGCCTTTGATCTTGCCCTGCCGGGCCCTGGCCCTGTCTGTCCTTCCCTCGCTGCAGCCTGCCTTCAGGACAGCGGCTGTTCAGTGCCCTTCCCTGTCCTGAAGGCTGCCTCGGCTGCCTTCCCTCTGAGCGTGTTACACACAAAAAGGGAAGTGAAGGCTTCAGAAACGGGTTGTGGGTGGGAGAGGGTGGTGGCCATTAAGCTGAAGACTAGGTAATCATCATCTCAAATTAGCTGTTTGAATTTTTACCACTGGCATCATTCCTGCAAAGTGCAAAGTAACAGTGGTTCGTAGTTACTCCGGGGCCTCTGATGTGCTTTCTCCTCCGCCCTCTGGGCTCCCTTAAGAGGAATACTCTGAAGAGATCTCATTTTGCCTTTTGTGATATGTTTTTTCCCCTAGTTCTTCTGAAAGATGCTAACTTTATTATGACTGTGGAAATATTTTCATTTCTTCTTGGAGGTAGAAGGACTTTTAGGGGTCATTTAGATGGGAAGAGAAAACTGGATTTGTCTCTTAACATCTTCAAGGTACTTCTCCAAGCCTCAGTGTCCTCATCTGTCTTGTACTCCAGAGAATATTTATCGCATATCTCGTCTTTTACCAGAAACAATACCTGGTTGGCTAGAATCTCTTTGGTCTGTTCTTGGATATTTTGCTTCTGCTTCCTTCCTCAGCTACGCAAGGAAAATTCTTCTCCTTCAGCTTTCCTCTTCTGTCATGCTTTATTCTCCTCTTTTCTTTCTTTATCCTTTTGTATTCTTTTACCAGTTTATTATAAAGGAGATTATAAAGGATACAAATAAATAGCCAGATGAAGAAGTATGCTGGGCGAGGTCTGGGAGGGTCCCCGGGACAGCAGTGTCTGTCTCCGTGGAACTGGGGTGTTCCTCCCTCCCGCACGTGGATGCATTCCTGAACCCAGAAGCTTCCTGCCTTCTGTGATTTTGAGACACAGTCGAGCCCCCGAATCCCCAGATGCGAACCCCGCATGAGGAGGGCGCTCTCTACTCAGGGTACTATGGCCATTTTCCATAAGGGACTCGAGCATCCACAGGGTCCTGAAACCAATGCCCCCAAGTCCCCCAAGGACCCTGAGGGGTGACGGTGGGGGTCATTTAGTCTGTTTCACCTGCAACCTGCTTTCACTAGTCAAGTTTGCTTTGATTGTTGCTGCAAAAACCTTGCATGTCCCCTGAGGCCTGTGTAGCCCAAACAATGAGACGCATGCCCGAGTTGTTTTCCAGGAACCTGGAGTCAGCTGTGCCTAGTTGGAGCTGAACCAGTTATGACTGGATAGGACCACCGATCCTCCAAGTGGGCATGTGCTCCAGTGACCTTTTGACGTCAGAGGGCCAAAAACTCCACCCTCAGATCCATTTTGCAAGTGCAGAGGCCCGTGGCAGAGCTGCGCCTGCGCAGAAGGACCGTGACACACCTGTTTCCAATCGCCTTTCCGGCACTCGCCTCGCTCCCCTCGCCTGGGCCTCCAGCTCATCCCATAAATACCCCATCCCCTGCCTTCTGGGAGGGGGGCCTGTTTCTCTTTCTTTCTTTGTGTTTGATTGCTTTGTGCATAAACCCTCTCTCTGCTGTGGATTTTGGCATCTAGGCGTTTGGCTGGCTGGGTGTGGGGCAAAATAAACCTGGCTGGGTAGCAACTGTACAACCGAAGCTGGGGCCTGATGCGAGAGGGTAAGCTTTGAGCTTAATTTGGGAAGAACTGAGAGTGATACCCAGGCCAGCATCACACTAGCTTCTCCAAGCTGGTGTTCTCCCCTGTAAAGCTGGAGGGTTGGGGTAGATGATCTGTTCTGCCTCTAAAAGCTCTAACTTTCTAAGGACATAAATACTCATACCTATAGGTCTGATAGTGGTGTAGGTTGTTTGAAAGTCTCCTAAAATACTGATTGTCATAAGCCCAAGTTAAAAGTTTACTGAGTGACAGAATGCAAGTCAAAAGTTTAATATAGCAGTCTCAAAGTGATGAAATGACCCCTTTCTTTGGGCAAAACTTTCCAAAGAATGATTATAAACTTTAGGAATGATGCTTCAGCTCAGGGAAGAGTAGTCTGTGTTAAAATATTCAACTGGAGGGTGCAAGTGTTCTGTTTCAAGTAGAAGTAATGAGAGTTGAGAAGAGGTTGCAGGGTCAGGGAGGGGAAGGGGGAAGACGGATGAGTGGGCTCCAGGAGGAGACGGAGGCAGGAGGGGGTGCCAGCCAGTCCTGCCAGAGCCAAGTGTGATGTTCTTTGGAGACAAAACAGGGGAGCCCCTCAAGGGCCTCAGGGACTTGTTGAGGACAAACCCCTCCAGGAAAACCTGTCGGTGATCAGAAGTTGATTAGGAAATTGACTAATTGTAGATTTAGACGTCAGAGGGACGTTTAGAAAGCAATTAGGAAAGAAACTTCCAAAGAATAAGAATGTGGAGCCTCTGAAGTCAGGACATAGTGCTTTTAAAACTGCCCTTCTGAATAGCTGGGCAACTGTATGCCTAACACTGACGCCGCCGCCTGAAGAATAGCTGAAGTCTTCTTTGAGGGAGAAAGGCTATGCAAAGCAGATAACTTGTGCTCAGAGAATCTTTGTGCTCAGGACTCTGCTGGCAAAAGGGGAGAAGGGCAGGCTGGGGAGAGCCCTGGGCAGCCTTGTTGTCACTGTAACTCCTGGAGAGAGGCTTTCAAACTTGGGTGTCTAGGCTCTGCAATTCGAAGTCAGGGCTGCCTCTGACATTTTCAGAGCCTCATGCCAAGTAACACGGCGGGGGTTGGAGGGGGTGCTTCACAAACCAGGGGGAAAATCACTGCGAAAGACACTAAAACGGGAAGCCTTTTCCCTTCTGTTGAATGTCATGGTGTTTTCTACTTATTTACTGTTTAAAGGAAAACTACAATTTAAAATGAATAGCATGAATTTTTAGCATCCATCTTTGTACTGTGCAGTGCCAGTTTTAAACATCACAGCGTGGAACATGTACAAAACCACGCAAATCACACACTTTCTACCCCATGGCTTGTGCACGCACGCGTGTTTTGTTCTTCCTAGAGCAGTGGAAACACTGCATGAAAGTAAAATGTTTCCTTGCTTTTTTTCACTTCTTAGCGTGCCCACATCCTACCTACGTGCTCTGCCTTTAGCTCACCGAGTAGGGAGGGAGGGCCTGGAAGGAGGCGGGACCGTGGGCCGCCTTTCTGTCCCTTTCCTTCTGTCATCCTCGTCAGCATAAGCAGTTGGCTAATAGCGGGAAATAGCGAACAGCAGGAGAGAACCTGACGGGTTCCTTGTTCCTGTTTCTTAGAATGTCATTGCTTTCCTTCTGTTTCGGATGGAAAGCGGGGCTTCTCGGCGCGGTCAGCCCCTCTGATGACCGGTGGCCGGCCTCGCACGCCGCGTGGCGCGCGCTCAGGCTCGCTGATCCCCGGGGCGGCCCAGCGCGCGGGGCCCGGGGCCCGCCGACAGAGCGCAGGTTCCAAGGTGCAGTTGTTACAGTTGTCGGACGGCTCCCGCAGTGTTAGACCAAGCACGGGGCCCTTCTGGGCTTGGAGCCCTTGGGACCTCAGGTGACCCGTCCACGAACGGCCCTGGCCCGTCAGTATTTCCCAGCCCAGACTTGACTTCCCACCAGTAAATTCTCCCGGTATGTGCGCTTCGCCCCCACCTCCCCGCCACCAGGGCCTGGGAAATGGAGGCCGAGGGGTGAGGGAGAGCCAGGCCCCATCACTGCTGCCGGAAGGGCCGGGTGAAGAGACGGGAGGAAACGGAACCCTGGGTCGCCCTTTCTGTCCCCGCTGTCGCTGTCAGCCACGTCTGCGTGCTCACCACCGCCACGCTGCGCGCCCGCGCGGGACAAACCCCGACAGCTGCCCCGCGCTGTAACCCTGAGAGCAGGCGCCGGCTCCTGCGGCTCTGCTCGGCGCGCATCCTCCCTCCAAGGCGCCAGGACAGGAGCCAGGCTGAGGCTGGGGCTCGCCTACCAGAGCCCCCATGGGAACCCTGTCCTTTCCAGTCAGACCCAGCAGATAGGTCCCAACCCCCCTGGGGAGGCCGGGAGAACACTCCAGCCCTTCCTGCCGTCAAAGCTGGTGCGCACTGCAGCCTAGATTCAGACCCAGATGTGGGTTAGGTGGCGTCCGGACTAGTTTTTCCATAACCTTTTCTGAAAATGGAAATTTAAGATAGGAGAGTGGTTCACAGAAGTAGTACTGTCTGGAGAGGACGGCCTGCGGATGCTAACGGTTAACAAATGGCTTCCAGGGATGAGAGCATCGCATGGCTGGGGGACAAGGTCGGGGCGGGAACGCTTCCCTACCCTCTCCTGCTCCACAGACGTGGAAAGCGGTCACGTTTGTGCAGGGGATGGTGGCAGCTCGCGGCTGGAGAGCCGGCCTGGCCCTCAGCACACCTTGACCCCATAGCCCAGGGGCCGGTGCCCTGGGGGAAGCTCAGCAGTGCTCATACGTATCGCCCCCTCTCCACAGCCATCTCCCCCTCCCTCCTTTCCCATGGAGAATGTATTTTCCATTCCGGGAACTGTATGATGCTACCCCTGGTGCAGAGGTGACCACAGGACTTGGCTAAGCCAGTTGGTGCATCAACTTTGTTGTAAAACAAGTTCCGAAAAAATAGTCATAAGAAAAGAAAAGAAACAAAGACACTTTAAAAAATATGAAATGGAGAAAATCCTAAAACATGGCTATGAAGTTTGGGAGCATCACTCAAAACTAATGCCCCTTCCGGAAAATGCATGTACTGGTCAGTTTCCACATCTGTGAAACAAGAAGGGAGCTGGACTAAATGGTCCCCAATGTACCTTTTAGATCGAAATTCAGGGATTAAAAAATGTAAACAAACATTCAACTAATTAGTGACAGGTACGCTGAAGGAGTCAGAGGTGAATGCCTACAACTTTGAAATGCACAACAAAACAAGAAAGAAGGATGGTGGGAGGGAGGGATGGAGAACGAACTGGTAGGTGTTACGGCAAGTCCAGTAACATGTTGATGGTGGGAGCTGGGGTGGATCTATGTTGGGGTGTTCACTGTAGAAGACTTTCGATTTGGCCACAGGGTTGAAATTTTACAATGAGAAATGCTGGGGAAAAGAATGAGTGCTTTGACATCCACTCTTCATTGACTAATGCAGAAAAAATGAACAACACAAAGTAACCCGTTCAACTGGTTAAAAAGCTGTTAGATTTAATAGATAATCTAAGATGTTGTAACAGAACAATTTCAAGCCTTTGTGTAAGAAACAAAAATTCAAAACTTCTGCGATTGCAAAAATGTTAAGGTACCAATTATTGGGTGCTTGCTGCACATCAGGACTCTGCTAAGTGTTTTCAATGAAATGTCATCCAGTTGAATCCTCACAAGCATCTATGAAGCAGGTAAAAATAGGTATTGTCCTATGTCTTTGACAGACGGGAATCTGAGACTGGACGAGCTTCTTCAAGGCCATGGAGCTGGGACCTGACAGCTGGGATTTGAATTCTGGGCTGAAGCACCTCCCCGACGGCTCTTCACTGGTACTTGATCTGCTCCGCCTGCTGCTTCAGTCTTCCTGACAGTTAGACCTCAGGTCGACGGGAGAGGTAGGCTCATACACACGGCGGTGTACTAGCCAGTCTTGGCACCTGACGGAGCAAAAACTGCGGGTGGGGACCCAGTTCAGCCCCGAGTCCTGGGCTTGGCAGCGACCTTGCCCAAGACACTTGGCAATTCTGCACCTCAGCGTCTTCGTATGTAAATAGAAGTGAACTTCAGGCAGATTGCTCCATGAAGCACTTGCTAACATTTTGGCCACGTGGACAGGTTTGCTTTCTGCCTCGTGACATTTCTATCATCCTGTGCATTCTGCATACATCAGTTCTGGGTGCTTGGGGTGTGTCCCCCTTTCTGTGCAACCTCTAATTCCACATCTTCCTGCTTCAGTTATCTTTCTTTTAAAAGCTTTCTAAGAGTACGGTAGCCCCCATCTCATCCTGTGTGGGCAGTTTCGTACCCACCCCCGCCACTGCCCAATCCTTCTGAGAATTTCAGGGCACAGACTGACAGTCTCATCACTGTTTCTTATTCTGAATCAGCGATTTGACCCCACTGCCTCCTCATCTCCTGCAGTAAATGTCCTCTCTCCATCATGAGTCACCCCAGGCCCTTTTGATTTAATTCCTCTGTATCTAAACTACCAGGAAAACATGAACAACTGCAATGACTTTTCATAGAAGAAATGAGACTAGTGAGCGATTATTACAGAACAGGCGAGAGATAACTTCAAATGTCCTTCATCCATTCAGCTAAGATCTGTTGATGCCTTCTGGATGCCAGGCATTGTGCTGGTGCTGGAAATACCAAAATGCGTAAAACATTCAAGGAAAAAATAATCCTTCCCATCCTCAGGTTTACCTTCTAGTTGGGAGATGAGATGACGTTCTATTCGTGCATTTTGTTGGTTGTAGGTTAGTCAGTGATCAGAGGTGTGGAGAAAAACGAGGGGAGAGGGAGGAGTGTCTGTGGGCCAGGTGCGCGTGGGAGTGCGCGATTTTAAGTAGGAGGATGGGAAGGGACCCACTGAGAGGAGACCTGACGCCAGAGGAGCTGGTGCTGTGGGAATCTGTGGGAGGAAGGCTCAGCTCAGACAGACGCTTCTATCATTACAGAAATCTGTTAGTGCTGGGTGGAGAATATGAAGTGTAGAGTATCGTTATGAACTGGATTTTACATATTTGATGTGTTTTCATCCCTTGCAGTTATTTTCTTATTGGTGCTCATATTGTCTGTTTTTGGGCCAGTGAGAGCCTCTTCAGTATTTAGCGTGAGTGAGGAAGGAAAGTCAGTGCCACGACGCTGTCCCAGGCTCTCGGAGGAGGCGGGGTGGCTGAAGCAGGCACTGAGCAACCTGCTGCGCCTGAGGAACCATTTCATGCTGCGTGCTTTTTTGTGTGCGTGCTTTTGACAGCCACTCTGTCTCCTTGCACCCCACATCCTGAATTTATGAAGACTTTAGGATTTAGTGTATGTATAGAAATAGAAAGAGGGACTGAGTCTGAGGCCAGGTTATCATGATGTAGAATATAAGCACCACGTAGCAGGAACCCGAAGATCTAAAAAGAGCACAGAATTTAAGCTCCTACGTGAGCATTGGTAGACATCCTGGACAGCTACCTGGAACTCCCGTAGACAGGCAACTGGACTGGGGAGGAGGGGAAACTGAACGGATGGCTCAGTTGTTGAATTTCCAGGCCAGGGAAAGCCATGCAATCTCCATATTTATCTACATATTTAATAAACCCGACCAACAGGCTTGAGAGCTCTTTTAAAAGCAGGGAGGGAGCCGGGTGGATGACTCTGGAATCCAGTTAGATTTGCAAATTATCATCTGTAGAAAAGCCTGCCTAGGTTTCTGGGTGAGGGAGAAGGGCCCCTCAGTGATCTGCTGAAGGGGAGAACAGGATGCTTCTGGACCAAGTGTGAGGTGCACTTGGTCTTGCAAAGGACTTTATTTCTGATTTGTATATGCATCAGAGACATCCAGAGACAAAAATCTACAACATCCAAATTGTCCTGGAAAGTCCAGGCTCTGGGCTTTCGTCCTTGTAGCTCAAGTCTCATTCTTACATAAAACATCCAGAGAGAATTTCACCTTTACAGGAAATTCACTGCAGTAACGGTCGATTAAAATAAGGCTTCTGTTCACAGAGCGAAGCTTTGAGGATCTTTTTGTGGCACACATTGTCACTGTCTTCTTGTTGTGTAGGACCCTCACCAGACACTGAATTTACTGGTGCCTTGATTTTCAACTTCCCAGCATCCAAAAGTGTGAGAAGGAAATGTTTAAGCTGCAAAAACCTGTGGTTATTTTTGTTATAGCAGCTCAAATGGACTGAAACAGAAGGGAAAACTATCATTTGAAGTGATTCCTTATAAGATGCGATTGTCTTTGCTCGGTGACTTTGTGGGAAGGTCTCAGGTGCGTAGTAATTGATTCACATTTTATTACAATGTTTTGGAAGATAAACTGATGTGAGCTAGTCACTTCATAGAAATATGAATTATGATGTTGAACCTTCTGCCTTCTGTGTTCTAATTCTCGGAATAAGAGCCGGACTGACAGGTGTTTAACCTCAATGGGAAACCTCATGCTGGACGGCCGTAGTCCCTTATGCCCCATGCTCCCCTTAGATACAAATGGAGAAATTATTTGTGCTCCATTACCAAGTGGGTTATAAAATTCCTAGTAATAATTTAGGTAACGGTAGATTTTTCCCTCGTGCATAGCACACTAACTCTCGCTGGTCCTCACCCGGGCAGAGGAGGTAAGGTAAGGAACAACCCCCACGACATACCTGTCATCCTGGCCTTACCTGTGTACTTAGGTGGTGGACTCCTTGGCCATCACTGCTCCGCCGCTCCTCAGTGCCCTTGGGTCAACCCAACCATTCTGCTTAAAATGCCTGCTCGATGGGGGTGCTCAGCCTCTGCCGCACCAGAGCGCAGACGCCCTGGCCTCCCCTGCCTCCCTCAGTTCGCACGGAACAGATTTGCTGTGCTGATTCCTCAAAGCTCCCCAGGTTGAGGCTGCCGGACCTGCCTGTGGACTCTGGCGTTAAACTCACCTGGTGAGTTTGTGAGACGTGCAGAATGGCTCTCAGAGCAGACTACCAAGTCAGAATCTGCTTGGGGTGGGGTGGGGGGTCTTGGGGAGAGCTAAATGAATCCAACTTTAAGGCAGCCTTTTTCGGTATGGGGCTGAAACACTAACCAGGCCTTAGGACTCTGCTGTGTGAAGTCCTCCGTGTGTCCCCACACTGAGGAAGGGACAGCCACAGCCTTCCGGCCGCCGAGCCCACTGGGCTGAAAGGGCTGCAGCCTTTAGCGTGACAAAGGGTGGCGCTTGGGAAACGAGGAGTTCCTGCTGGCAAGCAGATAGGTCCCGACAGTCACACGCTCTGATATGGGCCTGTCTGAACAGGAAAAGGAGGACTTTTTACTTGTCAGGAGGTCTACTTGAAAAGAAAAGAGGGAAAAAACAAAGCAAAACAAAACACTGAAATATTGCTTACTTCCTCAAGGGGAGGACACGGGTTTTGGATTGGACTCCAAAGGATGTCGAGCTCAACACAGATGTCAGTTAACTCTGTCTCATTCTGGGGCCATTTGTTTGCCGAGAACCCAAAGTCGCTCAAACCACTTGAATGAAAAGAGGGTTGATTTTAAAGACACGGTCGTGATACTTCACCCTCTGGTCATTTGTCAGCGCTGTGATCTGCGGGGCAGCTGTGCCTCACACATTGGGTTTGCAATGTCTACACAATTGGTGTGAGCGTAGAAGGGAGGTTTTCAAGGTTTGTGTGGGTCTCTCCACACGGACCGAAGACGAACTGTAACAAAACGCTGAGCGCTCAGCCCTAACTGTCAGGAAGCCCAGAAGGGACTTCGGTGTTCGCGACTCAGGACCGTGGGAGTTTGTTTATCTAGCAAGTTTCTTCTTCTTTTTTCTTTTTTCTGTTTTTTAATTTTTAAAATTGTTCAGTGCTTTATGTTGGAGTTCCGCGGGTCATCTTAAAGCCTTTTGAGAAGTGGAAACGAGTTTAAAAAACGAGTAATTGAAACCCAGGACTACCACGCATAGGCGTTGGCATCCTGCTATGAACCTTCTGCCGCCAAGGTGCTTCCAGGGCCGAGCCCGGACCTGCCGCCGACCCGGCTGGGTTCTTAGGGGGCCGTCATCGGGGTAGGCACGCGGCCCCAGTTCCCGAAGGAGTCCATGCCCCGGGGCTGAGGTATGCTTCCTCCTTCCTTGAGCTCTGGCAGCTTTGTTCTGTGAGTTATAGAAAAGCCTGCGTTAAATCTGCCTCCAGACTTCTGGAGACTTTCTTTCCCTTCCTTGCTGCAAGTTGGAAGAGGCCTGATTTTGTTGTTGTCGCTTTAAGCCTGCCTCTGAATTTACCTTCTGAATGCTTTGTTTCCCTGTTTGCAAAGGTAGGTGTAAAACTGCTACATGTTTGAAGTGGACACCGAGGCAGCCTTTTGGGAGAGCAATATTTAAAACCAAAAGTTCACGTCCATTTGCCTAGGAATACAACCCTTAGATCCACTTCTACATGCACTACAGATCCGTTGTAAAACGATTTTCACCACAGATTTTGTCGTAGCAAATGGTGGAAACAGCCTAAATGTCCATCAATAGAAGGACTAAATAATATGTCATGGTTCATCCATGAATCAGAATGTTATGGAGCCATTAGAGAGAATGGGTGGATCAGAATGTTCTGAAATGGAACGTACGTTACTAAATGAAAAAAAAGCGAACAGGAAAGGAATGTGTGTAGTATGCACCCAGTTTGTGGGAAAAGAAAAAAAAACATTCTTGAAGGTGCATAGTTAAGTTTTGGAAGGACATACAAAAAAACTTTTCAAAGATATTGAACATTGAAGGAAAGAACTGCAGGGAGCAGTGGACTTACTTCATTATACACCCCTAGTTCTGTTTGAAATTTTCTTATGTGTACACTCTTCACCAGAAAAAAAAAAGACATAAGTTGCACAGATCTCACACATATGAACAAAGGATCTATAGTTAGACTGAATTCAAATATTAGCTGTCACTTAACCTGTGACCTTTGAGGTACTCTCATCGCTCTGTAATTTACTTGTAGTGACCGTCACGTGTGGCAACTGTGAGGTTTAAGTTACAGAATGCACATCAGATAGAGTTGGGGTGCAAGGTACTTTCTCTGTAAACATAAATATGTAGTAATGATGACAGTGAACGTTTGCTGGGTGCTCACCACATGCCAGGCTTTACGCTGTGTTAAGAGCTTTACATGCATTCATTCTTTGAATCTGTAGAACAACCCTAGGAAGTAGGTATAATTTTCATCCTGATTGTACAGATGGGGAAATGGAGGCACAGAGAGGCCAAGTAACTTGCCCAGGCAAACACAGCTAGTAAGTGGGAGAGCTAAGGATTCAAACCCAGGCTTCTGGCGCCATAGCCCAAGCTCTTTGCCATGTACACACCGGCCCTGTCCATGCTGGGCTGACAGGTCTACTCATGGCACAGTTTTGCGGCTCAGAAGAGGGTCCGTCCAAGTTTCTCAGGGGACTGCTAAGAATGTTCATAATGTCTTCTAACCACAGGGCGTGCTTTCCCGCCCACCCCACATCTGGATGCGACCATCAAAATGCCCCTGGGTGTTTTTGTGGGGACTTCTCCCTCTGCCTCTCTCTCCTCCCAGCTGGGCCCTCTCTGCCTGTGCTTCTGGAGTCACTCGCAAGAGCCCTGCTGGGAAACCTCTACTTCCAGGTGAAGCCAACAGGGACCCCACCTGTGGCAGGGGTGGGGACAGCAGTTTCTCCTGCATCTCTTATCCAGCAGGTGCCCTGAGATACTAGGAGCCGTGGAGGACCTGCTGTCTTCCGCAAGGACCATCAGGCGACACAGTTCGTCAGAATGACTTGTCTTGGGGTGGTACACCAAGTGTCTCAGGGCGTCGGTGTTTCCTTGATGTTTAACCCATGTTCTCTCAGTTGAATATTTAACCCGGCTGTCATGTGCTGCCTTTGCTAGAGGAATGGCCGGTCTTTGGCTTCCTCACCACCCGTCTTAAAACAAAGTGCCCTTAGGAATAAAAACATGATGACGTCAGCCACTGACAGATGTGTATCGTCTTAATACCAAAGCATCTTAGATCCCCATTAGTAGGGTGTTTTTCTTTCTTTGCCTCCAGAATTACTCAGAATCACCTGAGTAATCATTCCTCACTTCGCCACTATTTCCGCAGTGCTTAGCACGCGCACGTGTCCCGTTTGGAAATCCCCGCCGTCTTGTGCCAACATCCCTCCACTGTTCCGATTTTCCAAACCAGGGATCGATTTTTCACTCTCGATGTGAGATTTCTTTCTCTCTTTAAGATTTCATTTTGAACAACTGTCTAGTCAAGGGCTCCTTGGGGCACCAGTGCAAGATGGGAGCAAAGACCCCAGCTTCTTGGAAAGGATCACCCTGCGGTCATTGCAGACGCATCACCTTGCTTGACTAACCTGAGAAACAATTCAGGAGCCCTTGCGCTGCCTTTTCAAGTTTGTCGAGCTCACCGTTGGCGGTACCAGGCGCACCCTGAACTCCCAGGTCCTGCTCCTGCCGAGGGCCAGGCTGCTGCCTTGGAAGGCAGTAAAGGCAGCGAGGTTCCCTGGAAAGGAGTCTAAATTGTCCGACTTACCTCTGTCTCACCTTTATTCAGGCTCTGCCCTTGCAATCTGCCTCTTCGCACACGTAGGAATTACAAACAGACACTGGGTTTGCTAAGGTTGCAAAGTGCACCAGGTCTGATTCTAGAAAGGAAATGCTGTGACAAAGCTGGCATTGTAGAAACCGTCACTTACAGAAGCACACATTTTCTACAGCAAGAGGCTATTCCCTAAGACCAAAATCCCTCTAAAATAGACCCTCCCTTCTTCGGTGAGTAGAATATTTTCGTTTTAATCTGCAGAGATGCTTCCTTTATGGAGCCATCCACAGTATTATCTGACTCCTTAGATGTTCCTCCTCATTCTTCATAATAAAAATTGCTGGTAGGCATTGGACTTGGATGCCCTAGGAAGAAGGAAGGGTTCAGCAACTGATCACTATGTGCAGAGAGGTCAGAAGGCTGGCTCTGCAGGAACGTTTTCTGCCTGTAGAGCACTGGTCTTCAGAAGCAGTGAAAGCACCAGGATTTAAGGCTACAAAACCCATAATTGTTTACAGCCTCCTGTACTAGAGTTAATGGGAAGAATGCATAACAGGAGAGGAAACTTACTCTGTTTGCTTTCCCCTTCCTCCTGTCCGAAGTGAAAAGGGGAGTTTTTCTATGGAAGAAGCTCTTTATTGAGATCTTGATGGATGCTCCCTCCTGACGACACTGGTTTACCTCTCAGGTAATCTGGAAAGAGGACATTGGCACCTGCTTCTCCTAGAAGGCAGACTGGAAGCATGAGGTGGAAGCACGGCATCCTTCATCCACTTCATGGAAACACTAGGTGGATGGCACCAGCTCAGTCAGCAGTGTGGCGGAGCTTGACTGTGGGTGTTCAGTACAGTGTTTTCTTGTTTTCAGCCATGGTCTATAAATTCACGCTTGTACTCATTGACATGGGAGACGTAACGAAATAATCTGTTGACTGTTGCAGTGGGACTTCCCATTCCTATGAGTGTCTGACGATGCCCCCCTGGGCTAGCAGGAGACCCAGAGGGAAGCAAACGGGCCAGGAAGCACCACACTATTTCCTCTGTCGGCTTCAGGGGAGATACGTGACTTGCAGAGGAACTGAAGACCTATTCTGTGCACTGACACTAGTAGGTGAGTTAGGACCAGAGAGGGTTTTCAGACAAGGCCACTAGTTTCTGTTTGCAAAAGGAGTCAATCTGATCTTGGTTTAGGAGCTAAAAGTCCAGCAGCCTATTGAAGAAACCCAGGGTAGATTTTTGGCATCCTTTGGTAAAGGTGACATTGGAAAATGAACGCATTCAGACACTGGGATTTTCATATGTCATTTATTTAAACCAAAATCACTTTATATTTTCAAGGGGTGGATTTCAAAGATACAAAAGTAAATTCAAACCCTTTTGTTCAATATCTGTTAAAAAAAAAAGATTACAATTTTGTATGGGAGTGGACCCTGTTACGCGGGCAATTGCTTCAAATTTCTGCATGCAAAAACTGACTCATCTTGTTTTGGGATCGGCTAAAATGTTTAAGGAGCCCCAATGAAATACAAGAATTACTCTGATAAAAGACGAGAAGCATAATCACGGCTCAGTTAAGGTAAATGGATGGCGCGTGAGCCAAAGTAATGAGATCTTTGCAACCTCGCTGGGGTTCAGCAACTTGGAGCGCTGCTCTTTTGAAGCACTTTCAAAAGTACATTGTTTTATTTTAGTGACTGACACAGGTCTTGCTTATGTGTAAAAATCAGAAAAAGTGGCTTATCTGCTTAAAAATGTCCAAATTTGTTGCGTATACTTGGGCTTTGCCCAAGAACTTTGTAGGACAAAGTACTGTTGGATGCAGGTGTCGGAGTTGCAGGCGTTTTCAGATACGGCAAGTCTACTTCATAAAACATTCTAACTTACCTTTTTTTTGGGTAAGTCTATTTTGCTATATCAAGTAAGGGTTATGGATATGACCTAGATGAAAACCAGGGGGAATCAACAGTGGCAAATAAATACCAATTCTAAATGTGCGAAGAATTAGATAAAGACCTCACTGCAGACAAAGCTAAACGCAGTCTTGGATTTTGGACTCAAATCTGTCACTTAATGATTGTGTCACACTGAGCAGATTACTGAACGTCGAGGAGCAGTTTTTCATTAATGCGAGGGTGAAATGAAAACCATAAAGCATTATTCTGATTTTTCTTGCCCTGGAGGACCATGTAGGAAACAAAATTGAAATGTTTGTGAAGAAATCCAAGTGGGTAGAAATATATACAGATTTGCACATGTGTGAGAAGCTAATAACTTCTTTCATAAAACATACAGCTCCTGACATGAAACTTTCAGGTGTGTGTGATCATCACAGTAAAAGGACTTTTAGTTGTTGGCATTTAAATCCCTTGGATCGGGTACAAGTTCTACCCACCAGCTCACAGGGACTAGCCATATACGTTACAATGAAAGTTAGAATGACATACTTCTTAATTGCTTAATAATTGCCCCCAAAGACAATCACTTATATTTTGGAAGAAGCAGGACTCTAGTGAAAACACACAGACCTGAAAGCAGTGCATTAATTATTTTATTAATTTCTTCTTTTTACATTATGGGAAACATTCATCTATTTACAATTTTTTTTCCACACACAATCTAGGTAAATAAGCCTATGAAATTCCAATTCATAAAGCCATAAAAATGTTCCCCACCCCTCCATCTGAAGGCTTTCAAATGAATCTTTTTTTTTCCAAACCAAAATAATTTTTAAAAATTACATTTGGGAATTCAGATATGCTGGATTTACATTCCAGTTATTTAAAATATGCATCTAGACATGTTTTAAAAAAGAAATGGTAAATTCACAAGGATAAGGCTTAAATTAAAGTGGTAATGCACAGTAAAACATTAAGGAAACATCTATAAATAACAGAAATATATTACAAATAAATTAGTTCTATTTACCATTTCAAATATTAAAAATCTGTAATCCATTTCTTCATCTCTCTTTACAAAAAGGTTATGTGAATTGTATGGAAACATCTGCAAAAAATATAATAAAACTTAATTTCTTTGAATGTTTTTTGATGTGGGAGACAAGCTTCTCTTGTAATCCCCCCACCCCAAGAAAATGCCCAAACACCTTTATACCAAAGTTAAACAAAATAAGTAATTTTCAGGGTACATACATTTTCCATTATGAACTTAAAAAACATTTCTACAAATTACATCAAAAAGAACAATGTAACAAAGGTTATACTCATGGATGTCAGTTTAAGGGGGCAGGTGGTTAACAAGCAGCTTTATGTAGGGTCATGTCTTAACATCAATAATTAGCTTTCTATAAAGTGTTTGTACAATTTGTGTTTTGAAGGAAGGCAAAGGTCATGGTGCCTGTAGGCATTCAGCTAAAAGATTTAAAATTCTTACCAAAAATAGCTTATGAATATACAAATACCATTCACATAGACAAGATAAATAGGCCGTCTCTTGTCTCTCTTTAAAATATCCTGGGCTAAACCAGTTTCCAAAGACAATATTGTAGGATGATCTTGAACCGTATTAGAAATCTATTTCTTAATCCAAATCAGGGCACAGAGCTGTGGTTGGGAACATGGGTCTTCAAATAGATGCTGCCGCCTTCAGGTTAACCTGTGAGTTCCAAGCCATTTTCAGGACTGAATGGGACCATAGTCTACCCAACGTGGCAGTCGGCCTTACTTGTTGCCAACTCTGTGTGGCCTTCCTTGGCTGCTACAAAGTAAAGAAAAGGTGGATTCTTTTTAAAACCACCAAATACGTGAGCTCAAATTCTCTGCTCCAATTTTACAAAGCACTTGAGGCGCCTTGTTCTCCCTAGCTAAAAGTTGGTTGGTTGGTTTTTAAATAAGTTAGTAGCCCTTTTCTAGTAAACCACAGCAGTAAACGTTTGTGCCCTGTTTGTAAAGATAGCTCAAAGCATCAATGGCTCTGAGAGGTAGCGAATTCTCTAGTGGTTTTAGAATATGTCCACGAACCTAGTTGTTGCCAGAACCCATCACCTCTCTTAATTTCTTAAATTAAATTAAATTAGCACCTGGCTATGAGAGTGGTTTTTTTTTTGTTTTTTTTTTTTTGTTTTTAAAAGCTTCTCTGGTGCAAGTATACTTGATGTATGTTTTTAAAAGCCTGTCATTTTTCAATGGTAATTTCTAATGCTTTAGGGAGCTGGATAAAATGCCAGTGATCCTTTAAGATCACCTCACTCCAAATGTTTAAACTGCTTCGAGTAAGGGCATTTAAAGGTAACTTTAGCTGGATGCAAAAGTCATACTGCCCATCCAAAAAGACAGAAAAGTTAAATCAACATTCTTGGCCAAAAGCCTGGGTTTCTTTCAATGTTTAGGAATCCTCCCCCTCCACGTGGCTGCTGAAACTGGCAGGTCAAATGTCTTCTCGCTCTACCTGGGGCCTCAAGAGGATTGGCAGCTCTTTGGAATGAGACTACATGTCTGTTGGGACAAAAAGCCTATTTGATCAGTTGGACACGGGACAAGATCCTTATTCCGGGGTATATGATAGGACTCTGTGTAGCAGTGAGAGAAGACTGATGGAGAAAAACGTATGCCATGTGAACTACGGGGTTAAAAGAGACAGATGTGTAGCATTCAAAGGGATGATGGGAAAATCCAAACTCTTCTCAGAAAACAGCCCGGCTGCCATTTACAGCACTTTGTAAGCAGAGATGTACTTGTGTATGTGGAATTAGGTAGGCCCCCCGGGATGAACACGAACAAATTAATAGAACCAACACTTTCCCCTTTAAAGACCCGCCCCCCACCCCACCCCCCACCACAACAACAATATAATATACATAGTACAATAAAAGTTGATAAAACACTTCAGGTCTAAGTTTTCTTAGTACTAGGACCAAAAAAAAAAAAAAAAAATCCCTTATGTAGTATCTTAAACTCTCAGTGCTTCCTTTGCCTTGCCTATTCGTGTTATTGCCTTTCGGAATAGATTGATGTCCCTGAAAGATCGAATTGACAATCTTCTGCTGATTGAGACGTTTGAAGCCGTGACTGATGACGGACAGTGAGGCAGTTTGTGCAGCTGTGAGGGATGCAGCTACCCCCAGCACCCGCGATGTTGCTCCTCTTCCTCCCCCCACTACACGTCCTGGTCCCCCAGCCCCAGCCCATCTCCGTCCCCTCCCGGTGTGTCACTCGTGGCCTCCGCTGACAGGGTGTGACCTCTGAGGGTGGAGAGAAAGTGCTCCGTCGGCTCGTGTCGGGGACACGGAGGGGGTCGGAGCCCTCGTTCCTTTCCCGTGGAAGACCGCGAGGGCCCCGAGGGTCCCCCTGGGAGACTGGATTTCTGAAATACCCTATGGATTGATATTGCTGAACTCTAGGGACAGACTAGCTCGAGAGAACTGAGGATGGCGGGGACCTACAGGGGCCGCTGCTACGCGGATGGGCGGGCGGGCGAGCCGAGAACGGAAAGGGGGGCGCTCGGGAGGAGGCGGGGCGGCGGGGCGCGCGCGGGGGCGCGGGCGGGGCGGCGCGGCGCGGCGGCGGCGGCGGCGGCTGCGCTCAGAGCCGGGTCTGCGCCTCGGGGATGTAGATCTCGATGCTCTCGGCGCTCTCGGTGGCCGAGTTCTGGCGGACGGACGCGGCGCGCTTGGCGGCCATCAGGCGCTTGCGGGCCTCCTGGCGCTGCGAGCTCTCCAGCGAGCGCTCCCGGATCAGCGGCGCGGGGCCCTTCGCCGGCTTCTTTGGCACTGGAGGAGGGGCCCTTCTCTCCTGATCAAAGCAGAAGGTTCAGGACATTACACAGCTTCTCAGGACAAGCTTGGGAAAAACTGGGATAGGTCAGTAGTTAGCACACAGGTTTTGTTTTGTTTTGTTTTGTTTTTAACCTAATAGGTTAGTTCTGATCTGCACACTGTCTATTTTTATATATCATAGGTATATTTTCTTCTTCATTATTCTGGCTTAGGTATGCAAAAGATGCAGGAAATAAAAAACACCGATAAGCTTAAGGCCAAGGGTAAGGCTGGAAGGCAGAACTAGGTCTCTCCAAGGCAAGGATGTGGGTATTCAAAATGCCCCCTGCTGAAAGGCTGCCGCCCCCAGCACATTTAGTGTGCTTTCTCCCTGGAGGCTCCAGACTCTTCCGGCTGCCAGAGATGGGGCAGAGTGGAAGGGGCAGCCTCTTAGAACTGCATCCCCTCTAAGGAGGGAGGCAGCGGGTGCCAGCTGGTTCAGTTTAAAAGCATCACCGCCCGCTCCCTGGGCCCACCCAACCTTAAACAACCAAACGAGGAAGAAGAGATGATAAGACTGTGTTCGTTTAGCTTTGTTGATGCCACAGTGAGTTACACCCGTTTGCACATCACACACAGACACACAGCAATATACTCGGCAGGGTCACCCCGGAGGGAGGACTTGGACGGTTCCTACCCTCGGGGGTGGCGTCAGCTCCAAGATGGCCCCTAAAACATCCTGCTGGGACTGTACTCTTTAAGGGCCTTGGGGTGACTGGTGGCCCAAAAGGCAATTCCATCACAGGGACAGACACCGTGCCGTGAAAATTTACAACAAGACACAAAGAATTCACCCCCCCCCCCCAACAGCAGCAGCAAACTAGAAAACGGCTGGATATTTTTAAAAGCCACTGCAAACACAAAAGCCATTCATCAGTCGGGTGGGGAAAAAAGTATAGCGGGGGAAAAAAGGGAATCACACCACAAAGGAGTTTCAGGGAAAAGACGGTGAGTTTTCAGGCTACAAAAAGGTCCACGTGAATCTGATGTTTTCATTTTTAAAAATAAAATACCCTAAATTCTCATAAAACTAAAGGTGAGAAGTATCTTAAAATATGGATTCCATGATTCACCAAAGGGCATTCTTAACACTCAGGTTCTTCACAGCAGTTCGTCTTTGCCCAGGTGGGTGCAGTGCATCGTTAAACTTACCACCTTGGAGTTGCCCACGGGCTGTTTAAGGTGGAGTCTTGTGAGCACAGGGTGCAAACGCTATTCCACCAACTCTGATTGTGTTTGTTCATTTTTCCCCTCTAGTTCGTGGGGTGATGAAGACATAAAGTGAGTGAAGACTTTGAAATCAAGTTACCTAATGATTTACTGTGTAACTGTCACTGGGTTACAGATATCAATTCTTAGCTTCACTGCTTTTGGACATCTAAAATCTTCATTGTTGAGCAACTCAGTGGATACTTTTAAAAGTATGACTATTGGAAACATTTTAGTCATATTTTCCTTTCCTTGCACATTTTATTTTTTTTAAATAATTTTTTAAAAAATCAATGAATGAGAAATTAGATGGATCAGCTCCAAAATCTAAATAACCAGTATGTGTGCACATCTTAGTGTCTTCTTAAAATAAGACCAATTTAAGAGCTTATTTAGCAGAGAGTTTAAGACACAGATTAAATAAAAGTAGATTGAGTGCAAATGTCTGACTTCCCAAGTGAGAGGCCACCCAGACATCACTGGTACTTTGATGCTTAACACTAAACCCCCCAGGGTTGACGGTGATAGAACTGGAGATGAGGGACCCTGATGGTGACAGTGGTGGCCTCTTCGATTATGCACCGTCCCTTGGCACTGGGATTCTCCTGGCAGCCCACTGAGTCTGAGAACCCTTATATTATGATGGGTGGCGACAGAGTGGATTGGACCGCCCTTCGCTCTCTGGTAGGTGAAGGTATCAGAAAAGGGCATCACAGGAATAGCTGTGCCTAATTTTTAGAAGCTGAATCTCTTAGAAACATTTGACCTCAGGCCATAGGATAGCAAATCATTTTTTTAAAAAAAAGTCATGCATGCCAGGGCAGCCTGCGGAAGTGGACATTGGATACCTGTGAGAGCCTGCTGGAGCCACCATGATCAAGTGTAAAAACTGCAGTTTATTAATTCAAGTCAAAGAATTTGAGTCTTTATTTCTAAGCTCTTGCACGAGGAACTCAGGGAGCAATATTCCCCAAGGCAAATCCACCAAAAGTAAAACTCTTTAAAAAAAAAAAAAAACCCAACATTTATGATTACTGTGAAACTTTATGGTGTGTATATTTTTAGACTTGAACAGCAGTGGTTTCTTTATTACTATATTTATGAAATGATTATCAAAGTCGGTTAGTTTTTCAGGCTTCCTATTTTCTCGGAAACACATCCTAGGGTGTAAGGAAGTTGAACTCTTGCTCTATGTAATCATGCACTGAAGATGTCATTTATTTTAGTTTAAAAAGCAAAAGGGAGGCAGTTCCTTCCAGTGACTAAAATGGTTTAACTTAAAGTTTAATTAACAAAAAAGCCACATTCCCATTTTCCAATTCACAAAGACAAGTTTTTCTTTAAAAATATGCCTGAAACATATTACAGATAATATCCCAAATGATTACTATGTAAACATTGTCATTACAATGAAATTAATATGATATCAGCTCCATTTCACATTGTAAACAGCAAGACTGAAAGCAGAAGCCTATTTAGACTGTCCAGGGTTTGTGCAGGTTTTTAAATGAACCATACAAAATCTACATTGTTCTACCTTCTTGTCAAGAGGATCCATCTGTTTCCAATTATTGGCCTTTAACTGATGAAGTTCATCAAATTTCATACTAATATTTTCTATGGACAACTGCAGCATGTCCCAGAACCCCGCCAAATCCTGGTAGGTGGGCCTTGGATGAGCATTGAGATTCTGCACAAGAGAAAAAAAAAAAAAAATTCATGCTCTAGAGGTGATCTGTGACAACAAGCAGAGGACCAAAGTGGCATTCTCAAATATTTCAAATAACGTAAGGACGCTGAGTTCCTTTTGGTTTGCAGACAGGAGATAAAAGCAGGGCTACAAATGGTACTTTATTTAAAACGCTCTAGGTACATATGTTTTATGTGATATATATATTCACTTTTATTAAGGAATAACTGACGAAGAAAATTATAAGTCTAACTTGTGATGGTACAAATGGTACACTTGTAATTTAAAGTGTACAATGTGATGGTCTGATGGACACATACATTGTCTCCCATCGAGTTAACACATCATCACTTGACATATTTATCTTTCTGTGTGTGTGAGAACCTTTAGGTTCTACTGTCTTAGCAAAGTTCAATTATACGATACACCATTATCTGCTGCAGTTACCACGCTGTACGTTAGAGCCTCAGACCTTACTCATCTTAATCCTGAAACTCTGTACCATCTTACCAACCTCTCCCTATTCCCCTGGCCCTGAGCCCCAGGCAACCACTTTTATACTCTCTGTGAGTTTGACTTTTAAAAAGATTACACTTCAAATGATCATTTTACACATGTCTGACTCAGTGATTCTCAATGTCAAGGTTGTAAAACATTTCTTCTGTAAAACAACACCTATGGATAAGGGCTGGTGGGAGAGGCTAACCATGTGAAAAATCCCAGAATGTATGATCTGTGACAAAATGCATTTAAAACTAGATTTAAATGAAAATGCCATCTTAGAAAAAAAAGACAGTAGATTATTATTCAGTCAGTGTTTGACTCCATGACATCCAACATATTCCAGAGAACAGATAAGGAATCTGAAATAAGATTCATTTTAATACTCGTGTTGCATGAATTAGTAGGGCAAACAAATAAGTAATAAAAGAACTGGATTTTTCAAAGTACTATGTGTTTAACAATTAAGACATTACTAATAGAGGAAGTCACGTTATCATAAGCACTTGGACAAAATCATTTGGAAATGAATTAGCTTTAAATCAATTATAACACAATAGGACAAATGTGAGAACACATCTGAACATGCACATAGACGTCTGTAGTGATGCATCTGATAGATAATACGAGCTTTTCTTTGGTGGTTAAGGACTGACTCTCTTTGCCCTCATCCACACACCACCGTGTGGCTCCCCCTCAGCCCACCTCCAACCTGCTTGTCACACTTCACACCTCCGTTCCCTGGCGGCCAAGGAACGGGAGCCCAGCGGGAACTAGGAAACTTCAAAGCTGGCTTGAACGACGCTGACCTTCCCTAGAAAGTCTGCCAACTTTTCAAAACATTTTGCCTGCAGTTTCATCTCCCAAATCTGCATGGTGTTTGCCTTCTATTTCCTAATGTACCTGCTCCTTAGATAATTCCTTTAAAAGTGTGCTGTGTTTGCTCTGTAGCATGTACTTATTGGCCTCCACGTGCATATTTTGGCCAGTTTGAGAAATATAGCTTTATATGAACTTTCTGACATTTAAAGAGCAAAGAATCATTAGTTAAGATCAGTGACACATGAGCGAGTTTACAAATTAGCAAGAATTCTGTACCCGACACATAGCGAAGTTCAGTAAACTATTGGTTGAATCACATATCAATACACTTACTAATATATATTATCTCATGATCCACACTAGATTTTCTGAGAAGGTGAAAGAAAGGTCAATTAAGTTTTGCCAAAGGAGGGGCAGTGAACTCTAGATGTGGGAGGTGGGGATAAGGAGGAGGGAAAGGATAGCCCCAAAGGGAGGTTTCCAAAAGAAAAGCCTGGGAAGAGGGGTGGAAGGCACCACCTTTGTATACTTTATATTTTCTCTAGGGTGAGCCTCATCTAGATGAACCCCATTCTGTCTGTATTTGTCCTTGGTAACAAGACGATGTGGTTGAGACGCTAAAACCTTAGTTTGGGTTGGTTAGATTGCAAGTGATTATGGTTTCACCTTCCACAAGAAAAGCAAGTTGCTTTTTATTTTCTGTATTTTAGTTCCAGCTGGACCATTAATTAACTAAGAAAAGCCTTTTTTTTTTTTTTTTTGGTGGAATAGCACTTGTGGAGATGGTAGCATTAAAAAAAATTATGCGAGGAAGCTCTTGCCGTTGTGTTTTGCTGTCAGTGTTTTAAAATGTCTTTGATGCTGGGTTTTTTTGTTTTTGTTTTTGTTTTTTGTCTCTTTGTTCTGCTTTATTTAGTTTTCTGTATGTTCAAGAAGGATGAACAATTCATTTCTCTCATCTATATTTTTTGATGCCCTCCACCTCTGACTCTTAAATTAAAACAGAGACTCTGATAAGGGATTCAGATGGCTGAACCTGATGACTATTTCAGAAAGAAACTCATTATCCAAAATGATTTTTTCTGTAATATTGTTTTTGAAATATCAGGTTGTTCCATATTTTGGTAAGAATAATGAAATCAGAGATGTCTGTGCAGGCCAGGAAAATGGTAAGTTTTCAATTACAAAAAAAAAAAGGCAGGAAATGGAGTTTTAACTTGATTGAATTTTTCTTCCTAGATTAAGTATAAAATAAATAATTTTGAGAAAAGCAGGAAATACAATTCATCAGAAAATTCTCCATTCCAGGTAAGAGAGTCTGATGAGCTCTGACTTGGTTCAAGATCAGTTTTACTTTAGTTGGACCAAGCTTGCTGACATGTTTCTTCTCGTGATATGACCAGGGAAATGATGCGAAATGTTACCTACCAGGTTTTCTTCACACAGTTCTCTGAACTGGTAGAATTTCTGGGCCATAAGAAGTTGGGCACTGCCCACTGCAGTTCGGATTTTCCCTAGAACTGAAAAAAGCAAACATACAAAAGTTTACACACGATATCTCACTGCTGAGATTTAGTCTGGTAAAGCAAAGAGGAAGTTAAGCTGTAGTCATTAGGGGGCACCGTCATGCACGCTGCACGCGCAGGCGCACACTGCGCCGGCGGGGCGTCACTCCGCGGCTCTGTGTAACCGAGGCTCCCAGGTGAAAGCACAAAACCGACTTGGAAGAAAACACGTGGTCATCATGCATCTTAGGAATAACGGAGTTTTCCATCACAGCCCTGGATGTTACTAAGAGAGGAAGCAGTTTCTTTTTGTTTTGTTTCCCTTTTACTGCAGGATGAATCTCAAGTGTTTACCAGGATAGTTATGGATTTATTTGTGTTGGCAGTCACGAACTGCTAGCTTATTTTTCTAATTCTAATCCAAGCATAAGGAAAGCAGCCCTAACTTGGAGGGGGGTCTCTTGGCACTCACCATGTCCCATCCATAGCCTTCATTATTTTCCCGGAGCTCAGTCACTGGTACTGTCAGGAAAAAGCCATGGCCGGTTGAGAGATTTTCTAAGGAGTGAACATTTTCAGCCTGTTGCCTAGGGAACACCAGCACCGTCCCAGCTTTTCCACTCCACAGACGCACTTTATTGTTCATTTGGGTTTAATTCCCTATGCACTGTGCAGACATTCTTCCCCTTTGCGAACCTTTCAGCTGACTGACGTGCGGAGACGGGGCGGGGTCCTCCGCACAAAGTGGTCCCCAGCTCGGCATCGTCCCCGAGGCTCCCCCTCCTCCCGGTGGGGACGTGGCCCTGCTGCCACCGGGCAGGCCTCCGCACGCCCTCCAGGTCAGGAAGGATGGGGAGAAGGCGCCCACGGAGAAAGCCAGAGGGGAGGCTCCTCCGCGGGCGCCTGCCGGGTTGGAGATCTTGGGAAGGATTTTATGGGACTGAAGCAACATTTCTGCTGCTGCCGTTTTGTCCTGAATTCACCGAGTCTGAGAGTGGAACTAGGTCTCCCTTTCTTGACCTCATTCCCCACAAAGAAGAAAACAAAACGAAAAGCAACTTCATGTTGGCCCAGGGTTTCCCAGTCATCTGCTTCCCTGCTTAAAACTGCCAGGCTGGAGAGTCGTTTCGGATGTGCCCTCTACCCGGGCACTGCGCAAATGCTTCAGCTTTCCCGCGCTGGTAACGCAGGGCATCGCTTCGCTTTGTTTCGTTGGAGGAAGGGGGAGTAATTAGGTTTATTTATTACGATTATTTTTTTAATGGAGGTACACTAGGGATTGAACCCAGGACCTCGTGCGTGCTAAGCATGCGCTCTACCACTGAGCTCGCCCCTCGGGCAGGACCGCCCGTCACAGCACCCAGCTGAAGGGCAGAGACCTGCCTCCCCGCCGGTGGCCAGGGGCTCCCCCTTGAGAGCCGTCCGGCAGCAATTCTTCAGGCCTAGGTGTTTACATTTTTTCAATCTGCTTTTATGATCTTTCGGGATGGTTACCCTTTTCCTCTTTAACTGATCAGTCACGTGTGGGAGGCCTCCTCTCCCTTCCTCAACCCCCCAAAGCAGAAAGGACAGCATGTTGAGACACAGGGCACCATGGAAGTTAAGGGTTCAGGCCCTCAGCTGGCCAAAGGTCAACTGGAACACTGACCCTGGGCAGGTCACCTAATCTGGTTTTTTCCCCTTAACAGAGGCACTGGGGACTGAACCCAGGACCTGTGCGAGCTGAGCACTGCTCTACCGCTGAGCTGTACCCCTCTAATCTGTTTTCTTATATGTAAAATGGGGCTGAGGGTCGCTATTGGTAGGGTTGTTGTAAAGGTTAAAAGCGGCAACGCATGTGAATAGCTTAGACTGTATCTGATTATACAGCAAGCACTCAATAAGTGTCTGTTAATATCGAGGACCAAGACACCACACCATGGGTATGCGATCGTGGACCCCATGTTTGCTCTGCCCAGAAGAGGAAAAACCCCAAAGTCTGGATTATATTCAAGGGTGACCAGCATCCTTGGCTGTCTAGGACAGGTACGAGCTTTGGAAGACCTGTCCCAGACCAGAGACGGATCGGAGAAGGCACTTCCTAAGTGAACACTTGGCTTTAGGCAAACCCTGAGGTTTCTGGAAACCTCTCTAAATGATCTTGTCAAAGGGCAGGATGGACATCAGCAAATCTCAGAATGATCCCTGAAAGTTTAGACATAGAACCCAGGTCTCCAGCCTGGGTTTGCCTAGCTCCTGGGTTCTGTAGAGAAACTCAGGGTATCTGGGTAGACCTCAAGACTTTGAGCGGATGGTTCTCATTTACATCCAAATACCCAAGCTACATAATAGAACGTCAGAGCAAGACCAGCTGAGTAAGACAGTGATTCTCAAATGAGGAGGAAGCCCCGCTCTAAGCGTTCAGGGGCCAGCCAACCACTCAGGTAGGGGCTAGCTTGGAGGGCTTCCTGGAAGAAAAACAGGGGACTTCTGTCTTCCTTCAGCTTGGTCGGGTGGGAGTGAAAACACCGGGGGTGGAGTCGTGGTCCTTCTGTTTCCCGGGTTTTTACCATCTTGTTCTTTGAATGGAAATTCCCTGCTGGCTCCGGGATTCCTGGAATTTCCAGTGTCCACCCAGGTGAGCAGCTTCCCTAGGCCCAGGGTCGGGGAGATGAGGGTTTGGATTCAAGAGGGAAAGCATGAGACAGGAGGGCCTGGGACCCGCAGACAGTAACTCCCACCTCTGCGCCCTTCACGCTTGCTGTTCTGGAGAACTAAAAACTCCCTGCAGGAAAGAAACTCTGATAGCTCTTGTTTTGTTTTGTTTTTCCTTAGACACTCCCTTGGTGAGTGAAAGAACTCTTTCCTCCTGAAAGTAAATTTCATATTTGTCACACAGGCCTGGAGGAAGGTTAGTTCAAAACACAAAGCCAGGAAAGTCGGTTGGAAGGCCATCGCCATTTGGTTTTTGCAAAAATCTGCCTAGTTGTAATATTATTACCTTGTATTTCAAAGCACTTTCACATACACATTGAATCTGAGCTTCACAAGACCCTGGGAAGCAGGGCAGATAGCATCATTTCACTTGAAAAAAGTTGCCTTCCCTGGGGACCGGGTCCAGCTGTGCCCTTCCCTCCCAACATTTACTGAAAATCGGGTCTGAAACTACTTAACTGATGGCATGTCAGGGTGATGTCCTTCCTTTATCCACACTCTGTAGCCAGTGCCCATGGATAGGGAGGGGGGCAGCTGTACCAAGTCACTGGGGGAATCTGAAGAAGTTCAGCAAACCTGATCCCTGTCCTACATGGGGCTGGAGGGCGGAGCATATCTACAAGAAGTCATTGTCGCACGAAGACATCTCAGTCAGTTAAAGAACAGAGGAGCCGGGATCCCATGAAATAGACGGCGGGTGTAAGGTCCAAGTTTTGGTTTTTCTTTCAAAGACTGCATTGTAGTGAGAAGCAGAGAAAGACAAAATAGTCCTTTATGAAAACTGTGATTTCACAGCTCCTGGCCACAGTCAATCAAAACCCCAGACATCTAGAAAGGAGCACACCCCTTGCCTCCCATTGACCCCCACGGGGCATCATTTTTATCTGGGGAACAAGGAGGTGATATAAAAGGCATAGGGGTGAAGAGAAGGAACAATTTCTCTGAAGTGCTGTGGCTGCGAAGGAAAACAAAGGCCGTTTCCTTTGGGGATATGAATGAATTTTTGCTGAGTCAAAACCAGTGTTCCACATCTTGTGAGGAATTTGCTAAGGATCAAGCGACTCCTGGCTAAGAAACCAAAGCAGAATCATCCCATTCCCCGGTGGATCTGGATAAAAACTGGTAATAAAATCAGGTCCAGCTCCAGTCGGAGCCCCTGGAGAAGTCAGAGCCGATGTTACAAGGCACTCCACGGGAGATGGCGCACACAGGGATGCGGCCTCCCGGTCGCCAGCATCTCAGCGTATCGAGCTGGAAACATCACTATCTGGTCAGCTGGACATGTCTTACTGGGAAAACGACTTTTCTCTTTGTTTCTATGTTTCTGTGCCAGTAGGTTGGTTCGGTGACAAATATGTGTGGCCCTTTGGCTGAAAAAATCCGTAAGCATAACTAACACAAGCATTTAATGTTCCAAGAAGGGCTAGGGCCCCCGAGCTGAAAAGTCAGAAGCACTGGTTTCTTTGCTTCCAACTCTACCGCCTGAGCCAGCTCCATGGTCACCAGGCCCCCGTGGTGATCAAAGAGAAGAACTGGCACATTTCTTATATCCCCAGTGGCGCGTCCCTGAAACCTAGACACGGCATATCAACACAGCCAGTCCGTCTGGCTGTCCCACCACAGGTGAGGCTTCTACGGTGGACATGCTCGGTGGACACCTCCCAGGCCCCGCCTCCTACCGTAATTCACCTAGTATGCTCCCTCTCCTCTCTAGCTTTCTGCTTAACACACCGGAAAGAGTGCAGGCACTGGAGTCAGAAAAGCCACCTAGCAGCTGCGGATCTTGGGGAAATTTACTGTGTCACAGACTCTGTTTTCTTTATCTGTCCTGTGATCATCATATCTTCTTCATAAGATTGCCGATTATTTAATGAAATAATATATGGTTGGAGGCAGCAGGAATTGTAACTCCTCTGCCCTATCAACATTCTTTGGTTCTGGGTTTAGCTGGGAAGCTCAAAGGTAACATGATCCCACACGGGGAATTACTTCTCCTGCTCTCTCCCCTACAGTGTGCACTGAATGTCCTCTTTTTTGGTGGCTTTCATTCAGGCAGATTTAGACAAGCGTCAATGAGTGAGTGAATAATTTCCGGGGTCTGTATGGAGAAGGTATCCATAACACTGATTCAAGGCCCCAGATCCTCCTGCCTATCTGTACAGTCTGGCATAGTTCCCCCGCCTATCAGAGCTGGAACAGTGGCCAACAAACTGCTGGATGACCGGTACGCAGAGGAGGCAGGACCTTCTCCAAGGCTGGACACTTAGACCACCCGCCAGAGCCTGTGCGGAAAACAGACTCACTGCAAAGTGAGGGGTCAGACCCATCCCAGGAGCCGCCGCGGCCACGGCTACAGCACCGCTCGACAGGCCCCCTGTCTCCCCAAATCCCAGTTAGGCTATAAGGCCCCGTCACCCCACCCACAGTGTGAATGGTCTCTTTCCCTTGCTAATTTGGAGGTATGGTCTTATTAAGGGAACCGGAGGGTTTTCTGATCTCATATAATCCCCATGCTTAGATCTTTTCCACGATCCCTTACCATCCCAGGGATAAGCAGGGAAATGCGCTTCAGGGCCTGGCAAACGAGGCCCACCTGTCCAGCCTTACCTCCGCCTGCTCTCTCAGGACCCTGGGCCCCCAGTTTCCCAAATCCAGAAGCAGTCTCTCCTCAGTGAATTTGCTCAGGCTCAGCACTAAGCCGGGGGTGCCTCTCAACTTGGCGCCCACACGGCCCCACCCCTTGTGCTAGATGAGCCTCCTCCAGGAAGCCCTCCTGCCTTCCACCCCTCCCTCATGTGGCTCCTCAAATTCCCATGCACAGCTCTGTCTCTGCCCTCTCCACACTCTTTCCAGCACTATCTGTTCATATGTCTGACTTTCTAACCAGATCAGAGGCCCATTCGATAGCACAGACCATGACTATGTAACTCCTGACACCCCGCTGAAGGAATAGATTTTAAAATGCATTGACTCATCTACAAACTGTAAGGTAACCAGAAAACTAAATTAACCGCGACATTCCAGGCTTGAAGCATTCTGATTCTTTAAGGTTTGACCATGTTTAGCACCACTTTTTCCGTTACAGTTTTGATTAATTAATTAGCTAATAGAGTTTTGGTGGGGCTATTACTCCTCTGTCTTCTGTTTGTAATCCTAGTTCTGCTGACTCAGGCCGGAAGAGCCAAGCCATTTGGGATAAGTTGAACATGTTCGTGGGTGAATTAAACCTCCTTATTCTCAACTTTGGATTGCTTTTTACTCACTTGGCTTTTTTTTTTCTTCCGTTTTTCAATGTTATAGACTTTAGGAATGAGGAGGGGAAAGGAATTTTTAAAAATTGGATCCACTCACTTAGTCCAAAGGCATGTGGATTTGTGAGACCAAATCTGTGTGATTTCAAGTCAGGATTATCCATGTGGAGGCATTTTTATTTACGAGTGTGTTCTCATGGAAAAGAATTTCTCCAACCAACTGCCCCGCTGCTTCTCAAACACATTTGTGATCCAGGACTGTTGTCAATAAAAGTTCTCCCCAGAAAACACGGATGTGTTTCATTCCTGGCTGACAGTGGCTATTCTGAATTTAGTAAGAGTTTTTTTTTTTTTTTTAAAGAAGCTGAAGCTTACATGAATAAAGAATAATGAATTGATGAATATATTAAAGGCTAATGAATAAAGAATGTAATTTTCTGTAGAAATCATCCCATGGACTAAAACCAGAGCTTCCAAAGGGCTCAGCCGTGGGGGAAAATATGATTTTGTTTGTAAAAGAGTTTTCAAAAACTCAGCTGATTTTGGTTTTTTCCCCAGTCCATACTCCAAGAGTCTTACTTGTAAGAGGTGGTTCTGTTCCCAACCATATCTCCACTTACATCAGCCATGAGACAGTAACAGCATCGACATCACAGAGATAAATCTAGTGTCGGAGCCTTTGAAAGCTGAATGAGACGAAATGAGTTAACACTGCCCCTGGCAACATGGAAGGACTAAACGCCTCGTTTGAAGCCCATTGCAATGATCTTCTACAGAAACAGTTATTGTTAGAGAAAGCGAGCGGGGATCCTGCTCCACAAATGGGTCCCTCTCTGCAGTCTCTGCATCTCCACAGACGTGTCTGGAATGAGGGAACAGCACTGGCCCGGGGACCAGGAGAGATGCCTCCTTCCTGGCGTGGCTGTGCCTTCCCTCTGCCCCGTCTTCGCCCCTCTGTGCCTCCGTGCCCCCCCCCCCAGCCCCCGGCCACACCCAGGGAAACACACCTCCAAAAAGATGCTGGGGAATGTCCCTCTGGCCCCAACGCCTTCCTCCTAATGCCCAGTGCTGTGCAACACTGAGCCTTCTAGAAGGTTAAACGCAAGGCACGTTGCAGTTTTCATTACTGCCACTTCCTCTGTGGTCACTAATTTCAGGTTGGCCAGACCTTAAAAAGAGACTATGCACTGTGTGTGTGTAGGGGAGGTGCGGAGGGACCTTTTAAAGGTCACTTCAAAGGGAAGATGAGAATAAAACAGGGAGGAGCTCAGATGCACCCAACTCCCCGAGCTTAGAAATACAACAGGCTTGTGGCAGATGCGCTGCCAAAATCCCAGAGCGCTCCCTGGCCCGCTACCCACCGGTCCACAGGCTGTGGAGGCAGCACGGGCCACACAGAGCCGAGCACGCCTGGAGATGGCACCGATCGGCGGTCCCAGCAATGAGGGGGCGCGGCACCCGTAACCAGCCTGAAAGCAGGCAAACCCTGTACGGAGTTCTGTTACCCGCCCCACATTCGCTGCCAAGGCTCACAGGCCTTCTGGGGACTCCAGGCCAAGTCCCCCGACCATGGCTGCCGCTGTCACCAGGCAAAGTTAAAGTGGAACCAATCTGCGTACAGCATGCTCTTTGGGTTTTATCCGTTCGTTTCAGATCAAGCCTGAAAATGCCACACATCCGTTGTCCACAGTTCAGGAGGCAAAGATAGATATGCAAGGACAATCAACTAGGATTTTGTCCTGGGGCCGCTGAAACCCGAGCCCCTGTCTTTAGCCTGCATCCCAGTTAGAAGCACTCAGTTCCATCTGGGCTTTTGGTCTCAGTCAGATAACACCAGACGGATCTCTGTAACATGCAAGCCCCTGTCAGACAGCAGCGAGCACCTCCCCGAGACAGCTGTTTCACACAAGGCCCCATTGTCTGAGCAAAGCCTGGGTCGTCTTACTGTGGGAGCTGCGGGAACATTCTGTCAGCTGCCACGGCTGGGGAAGGGGGTGGGGGAGCCTTGCTCACTGCAGATTTCCCTCATTTTGTGATCGAGCCCTAACCCTACCATCCGTTCACAGCTAGGGAGGAAGTTTTAACACAAGAACTAAAGTCCTCGCTCTGTTTCATTTTAGCAGGGGAGAGAGCAGCGCCACACACCCAAAGAATCTGTAGTCTGACTTTTCTTGGGCAGCGGATTGGGGGCAGCCCTAAGGGCCTGTTTTCCCTCTGCCCTCCCATAAGCACGTTTCTCCAGTTTGAGGGACAGCAAGAAAGCGTTTTCCAGCCCTGGAAGGCTGAAAACAAGGTCCCTAGGAAGCAGTGGGTCAGAATTAGGATGATGGCATCATAACATAATTGATAACTGAATAATTATGAAATAAAATCAGACAGCTCCTTTTTCGTTCAACTCTCATAGAGAAAGGTGAACGCAGCCATCCCACACTCCAAATCTGTCCCCCAGGTTCCCATTGAGCAAACAGGTTCGTTTCCCAACTTCTTTTTAACCCCTTCCTGGACATGCTGTATTTTGAATTCAGGAAGATATTTCACAAAGTATCTTCTTAGAAGCAAGGCGGGCGACCATGGCTGTGATGATACCAAGCTTGACCCACTGCCGCTTTCAGCTGCTGCAGACTTTCTTGGGGGTTGGGAGGAGGAATCTCTTGTGCATGGTAAAATACGCATAAGTTCTATCACTTTAACCATTTTTAAGTGGACTGTTCAGAGGCATCAAGCTCATTCAGCAAACATTTAAAACTGTTTAAAATCTGGAATGATGTCGGTGGCCCACAAACTTAAATCAAGCAGGTGTGGTCAGCATCTTCCTTCCTGTTGCTCTGTCCTTTCTGTGCTGACGACAAAGACCCGCTCTCTTGGGAACCACCGCGACATGGAGCCACCTTTGTCATGACCTCTGAAGAGAGGCCCCCCCTGGTCTGGGACCCACGCAACACATAAGGCCGCTTGGCCAAGAAATAGATAGATCTGTGCTTGGCCCATTTATCAAAGCTATCTTTCTGGGTGCACAGAGATTGTTTTTAAGCTGGTTACTCAGACATTGGCTCTGCTGGCCAAATGGGATTGGCCCCTCTCCCTTACCACCCCTCTTATTAAAAAAAAAAAAGAAAAAAGAAAAGGTTAAATTAGAGAATTAGTAAAAACAAAGGCCCTCTGCAACCCCAGGCCCACTTATCGGAACAGAATTGTGGTTGCCAAGGAGTCAGGGACAGATACGGAGGGAGAGCACCGAGCAGCACAGAGCATCATTATCTCGTCAACTGTTATTCATGTTGTATCTCTTCCATCAGACAGTGCTGTGTTCTGTGACCTCAGACAAGACACTGCCCGAGAGCTGGTTTGAGGGCAAATAAAACAACACCTGTCAGAGCCCGAAGCCCACGGCCGGAGGGGCTGTGAGGACGAGATGCGTATTTTTCACCTTATATTCTCTCTTCCTCCCTGCTGGCTGGTCAGAACCTCACAGATTTCCATTTGCATCATTTTAAATTGGTGACCCTCTTGCCTGGGTGCGTGGGTGCACCTCTGTGCCGTTCAGAACTCTGGAATGCTAGCAGAGGGGTGCTCCTGTTCTGTTCCTCTCAGGGCATGAAAGTCAGAGCCTTCATGTCGGTGTGGCATGGAATCGCGTCCCAGGAGCTGGGGGGGACACAGGGGTTCATCTCGCCCATGCAGCTGTCCGCTGCACGAGTCCTTCCACCCCTTCTGTGGCAGGTGCTCCAGTCTCTCTGCAAATCCCCCCCCATCAGAGGGCTGAATGCCTTCCTCACAAGAAAGCTCCCCTTGCTGCGCTCGGCAACAATAGCCGCTACTTGTTGAGGATTTTGTAGCTGCTCAGGAAGAAGGCCTTTGCTAAGGAGAACAGAATTTCCAAAATATTTCCAGGACTCAAATACACATGCACTGATCACCTGCTGTTACCGAGTCCAAGCTCACCCTGCTGGCCGCACACCAGGCCAGTGAACCACGAGACCAGAAGTTGGGCCGGGGAATAGTGGCTTTACTCAGAAGGCCAGCAGGCCCAGAAGGTGGTGGGCTAGGGTCCCAAAGAACCGTCTCCCCTGAGTTAGCATTCAGACTTCGGTTATACTAAAAGGGGCTGGGGGGAGAGTGCTGGTTCCGGTCAGACTCCGGAGGGCACATTTTAATTTCTTCTTCCTGCAGCCATTCACAGGGCCTGGTCGGGGGGTTCCCGTGAGCCAAGCAACGGTATTTTAGCTGAAGGCTTATTACCTGGGAGGCAGGGCTCCCAGAGATGGGCTATTATGTATGATTTAAGTTTACAGGCCACATCCCTTTAGCAATTAACCTGTAACAGAATACGAAGTTTCTTCCTTACTCCACTACTGTGTGCCAGGAACCATCAGAGGGGCAGCGAATATGAAGACGGATGAGACAATAATAATTTCTGGCCTCAGACCTCACTTCTTGGTGAAGGAGAGAGTGTGCATTGATGCACTGAATGACTGAAATTTCCAAGACAGTCTGCCTAGGTGAGCAGCGCACAGAACAGAGGCCACGGCTCCTTAGACACTAGCATTTCCCCAGGGAAATCTGGAACTTGGGGTATGCCCACAGGGGGAAGGGGAAGTAGAAGGTGCGCCCGCTAAGACCTCACCGAAACCTCCCCGCCCCACGTTGCCGCCAGACAGTGCCGTCACCAGGGCACAAAGGGACCCTGCTTGTGAACCCACACCCAGGTGAGCACGCCGGGACACCAACCGTTGGGGCAAGTGTCGGGAGGTTTACTTTTCCACTGCTAAGCTGTTTGCACTCATGTTGAAAGAACAAAAGGAACGTTACAGGAACCCGTCAATGGATTTTCTAACTTGCTCAGAAAGGCAACAAATGAGCTAGTGAGCCAGTGGACCGGGGTCAGGAGGAGGAAAGAGCACAGAAAAGACACAGAGAGGAAATCCCACAACCTGCTAGCTGGGATTTTCCAGCCTCAGTTCTCACAGAAATACTTCCTTTACGGACAACCCGCTGCTCCCTGACACAATTACTTTGGTTCACTTAGTAAGTCAACTGAACATGACTTACAGTAAGCTCTAGGTCTAATTATTAAGAAATTATTACTGTTTTTTTGTAGGGGTGATAATGCACGATGGTTATATATTTTTAAAAAGTCTTGATCAGAGATACCTAGTGAAGTGACGTGATGCCTAAGATTTTAAGATCCTCTGGCAAAAATGATGACACCTGGGGGAAGGTGAGACTGGCTGGTGGTTGAGCTGGGTGATGGGTATGTGGGGGTTCATCACAGTAAACTCTCTACTTCTGCACATGTTTAAAATTTTTCATGATAAAAAAATTAAATGACAATTTAAAAAAAATAGGTCATGTCACAAGACTCTTCCAGGTGGTTCCCACACAAAAGTGAAGGCAGGTTTTAATATCTACCCCTAAATCTCTCTGACTCAAAATTATCATTGGCTGGAAGACCCACCATTCATTTACTAAGTGGTTTTCAGAGGGAAATAAGCATGCAACATTGAAACACACACTGATTATCACCTATATTCCACTTTCAGAGTGGTTGAAAATGCTAAAACGTGCCTCAGGACTGAGGTAATCTGGCAATTTCTTTGTGAATTGTTAGCAGGAATCGTTGCTAAGAGGGCAAGTTTGAAAATAACGGTGTGCAAGGCCCCCATTATTTAACTCATCCATCAGTTATTTGATCATCTATTTTAACCCGTTATGCTGGCATAAAGAGCATGATTTTTTGGAGAGGGGAGGTGATTAGGCCTCTACCTGCTTACCTGCTTTAGAGGAGGTGCTGGGGATTGAACCCAGGACCTTGTGCATGCTAAGCCTGTGCTCTGCCGCTGAGCTGGACCCTCCCCTCCGTTAACCCATTGAACTGGAGTTTGTGTTCATTGATTTAGCGGCTGAGGGTTTGCCTCCCTAAACCCTAAGAGGGAAAGTGTGTGCTCAACAGGTGTAAGAGTGTCAAGAGATCCTCCGGCCTCGACGTGCTCTAATCTTGTATGTTAAGGAAAGCGCTGTCAGGTTTTTTACACGCTCAGAGCACGGGTACCTGGGGGCCGTGGAACCAGCTAGAAGCCCTGGGGATTCCCTGAGGAGCAGCACCGCTGGCGGGACATCTTGGGGGAGAGGAAGCAGCTTAGGGGCGTAAGTCCGCCTCGCGTGGGTCTGGAGCTGGACACGCGGGCGCAGAGTTGCGGGGGGCGCGTGGACTCAGCCGGGGCGGCCCGGCTCTCCCGCGCGCTCTGGCCCGGGGTGGGGACGCGCCGCGCTGCAGCCCGCGCAGCCGCAGGAAGAAAGCACGCACGCGAGTCTCGGCCCGGGGACGCCGGGGACCCCGGGGACCCGACCCCGGGCGCGCGGCCGCCGTACTTACTGTCCTCGGGCAGGCTGTTCTCGCGCTCCTCTCTCTCCATCTGCTGGCACCAGCCTTCCATGCGGTCTCGCTCCGCCTGGAGAAGCTTCAGAAACCAGTGGCCGTCCCGGTGGCACACTGACCTTTGAACGGCCTCCAGCGGGTCTTCGGTGATGGAGTCGATCCAGGGATCCGGGGGAGGCAGAATCGAAGGGTCGAAATCCGCGTCGAAGTCCTCGTCGGCCGCGCAGGCGTGGTAGTGGTTTCCTGAGCCCTGGATGCTGACGGTGGAGGTGCTGGCGTCCCGGGAGAACTGTCTGGCCACCGGGCCCGGGCACGAAGTGTCCTCTAGAGACTCCAGGGAGTTTTCCAGGTTGTCGTGGAAGTCCAGGTCGGCCTGCACTGCCGTCGTCACGCTGTTGGATCGAGTGAACCTGCGGAAGCTTGGAGGGACAGAGAGACGGTTTAGCTCAAGGACATTTCTTGAAGCAGAGCCACAGTCTACTGCTCTTCGTGAGCGTCTAAGGGGGTCGCGTCTTCGCGGTCTGCGGAGGTGGCCCCTGACGCAAGCACGTGGATGGCCGGGGCTCTAAAACAGAGGACATAGGTCCCTCGTCTTTGTTCAAGACGGAATATTAGAGCACATCCAGAGGAATTTTAGAACTGGAGCAACAGGCACAGCTATGAAAGCCAGTGTGATGTCCAGTGTCCAGCCTCCTGCCCAGGTCAGGGGCGGCTTCAACCCTGAAACTCATGTTGATGAGGGGCAGGGAAACGGCTCAGTTACCTCTCAGTCTGTGTAATTTGCTTAGAAATAGGGACGTGGGGAAGGACCGACTCATCCTGGGTCAAGACGACCGACCGTGAGTCCTGCATAACCACATTTTTCCAGGGACAGCTTCTACCTGTAAACTAAAATGTCACTAGGCTCCTCCTAAAATGAAAGCTCCTCTCCTTGGTAAGGATTCACCTGTCTCTTGGTCTTACAGGTCACCGTTATAATTTGTTACAAAGTGTTTGGGGCAAAATGGGCTCCTGGTTCTAGAGTTCTCCAGCACAATCCTTCCCTGCACCTTTAATTTCCTTCCCCCCTAGTCCTCGTACCAAAGTGATAAAAGACACCTTGTTAACAGATTCTACTGGAGCATTTTATGTGAATATCCATGGGATCAGTGTTTCTCAAATGCCTCTGGACATCTCTGCTTGACCCCTACCGCAAGGGTGAGGTGGGGGCAGGGAGTGGAGGGTGGGTGAGAGCAGAGGACCAGTGAATTCCTTCTCAGACAAAAGGCAAGGGAAGGCGTGGGCCTGAGGTAATCTAACACACACCCCACAAAGCTTTGCTGGCTCCTGGAGCAGACAGGAAGCAGTGACATAAGAGGGTAAGTCCACTGAAGGCAGCATCAGGTGTCCGTTCCCCTGCTTCGTACTTATTTTTTTAAGATAACTTCTTGATCTAATATTTTATTTTTTTATTGTGAAAAAATATACATTACATAAAATTTACGATTGTAACCGTTTTTAAGTGTAGGGTTCAGCAGCATGAAGCACATTCACAGTGTTGTGCCACTGCCACCAGCATCCAGCGTTAGAACTTTCTCATCTTTCCCAGCTGAAACTCGGGACCCATTAAAAACTCCCCGTTCCCTCTTCCCTCCAGCCTCTGGCACTCACGGTGCCACTTGCTGTTTCTATGAATTTGACTATTTTGGGTCCCTCATGGAAGATGAATCAAGTATCTGTCCTTCCGTGACTGGCCTGTGTCACTTAGCATCATCCATATTGTGGCAGGGGTCAGAATCCCTTCCTATTTAGGGCTGAATAATATCCCATTGCACTGTACACTACATTTTGTTTATTTTTTTCATCCATCAATAGACACTTGGGTCGGTTCTACCTTTTGTCTATTGTGAATAATTCTACTCTGAACATGGGTGTACAAATATCTCTTCAAGACCCTGCTTTCAGTTCTTCTGGGTGTATACCCAGAAGGAGCATTGTTGAATTGTATGGTAATTTTGTTTTAATTTTATGAGGAATCTTTTTTGTCTCCTTAGCAGCTGTACCATTTTCTGTTCCTACCAACAATGCATGAGGTTTCCAGTTTCTCTACATCCTCGCCAACACTCATTTTCTGAGTTTTCCGATAGTAGCCATCCTGTGGGAGTGAGGTGGTGTATCTTCTTGACTGGCTCATGACGATGCCATGGTAAAGTGATTTATTGGCCGGCTGGTTTTCAATTAATGTTTCACATTCAGTAGCGCACCAAATGGTGTCCATGCAGCGTTGGATAAGCCAGATTATATGTTTTTTCCTTAACTCTTCTGGAACACTCTGTTAAAGCCAATTAGTACTAATACTCTGGTCCATCAAAAATAAAAAATGAGCAGAATATGGGTAAGTAGTTATTTTTAAGACTATAGAGACCAGAAGTCACAAAAAGGAGAGGGTACAATCATCTCAATCGGTCCATTTTTTTCCCCCCGGAGAATAAATGTCAAGGGAAAAACAGCAGCAGCACTGAACTGTGTTAATTATTAGGAAGATCAAAATTTTTTAAATGTTGCGGTTCTCGCCATGCATTTTATGAAGAGAAGCCAGCCAAAAAAAAAAAAAGCTGGCCCATCTCACTGTTTGCTGTTTTCAAGAAGTTATTTCTGCTTGAGGTATTGTATATATGTAGTCATTTTATAAGTTCTTTAACTCTCAAACGGGCCGGAGAAAAAAATCGCATGGTGTGAAAGTCTGAAAGAATGTTCCAGACCCCTCATCCTAGCAGTGAACGGAAGAGCAATTCTGCTAACGTGGTGCTTCCAACAGCTGCCCGCTTCCTGGCTGCAGGAAGCCTTTCCCGCTTTCTCGTTCACCCGCCAAAATGCTGCATGCCATCTGCAGCCGCGCTCTCCCTCCAGCGGCACATGTGTGGACCAGATGACTCTCCTTCAACAGTTGCCATTCTGGCTGTTCTACTAACACAAAATCCCCGCTATGGAAACACCAGGCTCCCCTGTCCAAGGCCATGGTTGCCAGAGGCGTAGCATTTCCAGTCTTAAAGAAGGACTAGCGCCTCATTGTTCCCACCGGAGCAAACGGGCCAGAGACGGAGCCCGAGCCGCGTCCTAAACACAATGGCCTGCTGCCCTGGTGCCTCGGCCCTCATCTGCACGCAGCTGTGCCACCGGCACTCCTGACAGACGGCCCTGGCCCTGCGTCTTCTAAAGCATCCACCTTCTTCAGAAAAACTACTTGGCAGTAGATTAGTAGAAGTTTGCAGTGTAATCACCCAGAAAGAAAGAAAAGTTAAGTAAAATTTGAAATGGTTTGGGATTAACAGCGGCGCCTTTGAACTCAGGCAGCCCTGCCCAGGCTGCACGCTCTCAGTTAAGTTCCTTAAGCAAGGGCTTTCTTCCACCCAGAGCTTTCAAAGAATGTTCTGCCCTCCAAACCGTTTTATGTCTCTCATGGGCAGAGTTCCTTCTGGGTGAAGGGCGCAATCAAGTTGTTACTGTTGTTTTAAAGTTTTGATAGAGACCCAGAAGGAGGCACTGGATTAATTTCTGTGTTTTCGAAAAGAATAGATCAGTGGCCGGTGGACAGTATAAACCTCAAAGCGAAACCCAGTGGCTTCTGTCTCCAAACCCACAATTTCCAGTCTGGAAGCTTCTTCGGTCCTTCATGCCCTAAAGGTGAAATGTGTAATAATTACAACTTCTGAAAAGGACTGGCCAGGATTCTGGCCTAAGGTGTAGAAAATCATGAAACCGAAAACTGGACCAACCAGCACGGGCCACAACACCTCGTCTGCTCCGAAGGCAAGTGGAAGGTCCCTTGGGAGCACTTGCCCCTGCTGTGGCTCTGTGCTCTTCCCGTGAAATAAGTTTATATTTCCAACGAGAGGGTTTTCTGCCCCCGTCCCACCACTTTTCTGTACATAGATGGTAAATCATGGAGGCCCTTTCTCGTCTCCCCAACCCCTGGCTGGTGGGGCTGTATTTGAACAAAATAAATTGCAAACAAAAACTAAGCACAGTGTGTAACTTTAGAAGGCACGTGCTTCGTTCCTGCGGGTTCAAATGAGACTCGAGTCACAGACTCCTCTCAGAAAGGCTCATGCAAGTCACACCCCTGACAGAGTCACCCGGCCCCTGGTTCTCATCCTCATCGCTCCCCTCCACCAGTGGCTGCTCTCCAGGGCTAACTCTAGTTGCACAGAGAGAAATGCTAGTCCTGTGTTGTCCTTTCCTTCTTGGGACGTTTTTCACTAAGCCTGCTGTCAAGGCTGAGTATGTGTGGAGTTTGAAAACGCCCTTCTTCAAAAGTGCACCGTATTGTTTTTTAATTAAATGGCACCTTTAACTGATGTTCAAAACCCAAGATGCCTCATTGTATTAAATAAAAAATAGATTAAAAAAAAAAAGGTGAGGGGGTGAGGAGATTGAGATTCACAATTGAAACTTCTAACAAAGAGGTTCATTCACTCTTTCTTGTCGAATCAGCTTCCTGGTTGGAGCAGAGCATGGAGGAGCCGATTCGTGATGCAACCCCTCTTCACCAGCTCAGCAGGACGGAACTCGCCTGTGCCCCACGTGGATGCCCTTAGCACTGTCCTATCGACAGATTTTAAAACTACCTCAACACAAGCACCCGCAGGTTGATTGAAATCCTCCATGTTCATCATTCTTTTGCCTGAAGCTGTGTTCAGGCAAAGGAAAACAAAGAGGTTTTCTACAAAAAGACTCTCTCTACTCCAAATGATTGTAATGCATTTGTCAAATAAGAGAAGCGGGGCAACCTGGAGGTAATGAGAGTGGGCTTGGTACCACCTGGCCGCTTCCGTGAGGGCCCAGCATGGTGCAACACTCCTTCCAGCATCAGCCGGGCAGGTGCTGGTACCCGTGATGGGCTGTCACTATAGGAACCTTGGTTGGGAGCCTCAACAGAACACCCTTGAGCCTACTGTGCCCCAGATGGAACTGCTTTCCCTCAGCAACCAGAACATGAGGTCACTCCTTGGCTACGGAGCCCAGGTAACAAACAAAGGCCCAGGAAATCTCAGTTACAAGTCTTTCTTACTATGTTTTGGTTTAGGGTCAAGTGGAGGCCTCAGGCTTGTGAGTCAGGTGTCATTTTTCTTTCTGCAAACTGAATTCTCTTGAAAAGCACGTAAGAAAGAAGAAAGAAAGGGAGGGAGGGAGAGAAAACAAAGACAAAAGGAAGAAAGGGAAAAGAGAGAAGGAGAGAGGGAGGGGAGGCGGGGAGAGAGAAAGTGAAGGAAAGAAAGAGAAGAAAGAGGGAGAGAAAGGAAAATGTATGAGGCATATCAGGAATGATGCCAAGTTCTGGGCTTTTGAAATTTGAAATGCATGAATGCCCCACCTTTAAAACTCTGGCGTACTGGAAGGAACTATGTGGCTAGGTCATGGTATTGTTAACTTGGCAAAGAAAAGAGATTGTTTGCCAAACGTACTGTTGAGGGTGGGTGCTAGGCCATGTACTACTCCCAGGGAGCTGTGAGGAGTGGGGACTGATCCAAAATTCCTGGGTTGGCAAAGGACGGATGCTTTTGACTGCCCAAGGTCTTGCCAAGTCTGTGGTCCCTGAACTGGCTGTCAGAAGATGCTGTCTCGATTTTGGCTTTTTGTTTTCACATCCTGTTTAGTTGAAAAGGCACAAATCACTACAAGCCCAAATGTTTACATATTTAAGTCACTCACGATCAAAGGGGACCTTTTGCAGCAGCTGACATTGTGCTAAAAGAGAAAACAATGCCCCTCCCACAGTCCGTGCTGCCCAGGGATGGGGCCGTGAGCTTTCTGTGCGAAGCAAGGGAGGCTTTTAAAACGCAGAATTTTGTGGAAATAGAAGGAATTTTGGTGAAAAAAGATTAATTAGGCACTTGTCTCTCTTAATGGATTGCTGGTGCTTCAACACCTGCGACTCAGTCTGCGTGTCCACAGACCCACTGGAATGGTGGCTGCCACTCACAAGCATATTTTGATGCCACCATTTCCCCCACTTGGCATTAAGAGCGTCCTGGAGGTCTGATATTGTTGTGTAACATAGTAGAACCATCTCCTTCTCTCCTGGCCGGGGATAAGAAAGGCCAGAGGCTATTATGCGAATCACCAGAATATCCGTCTGCTGAAGACTGATTAAAGAAATAGAGACGAAAAGATCTTGGCTTTCCCTTTGTGAACACACACCTCCAAATACACAGATCTGGCTCTAGACATTCACTGTTATCCAACTTCACCTGTTTGACAAAGGACGGGGTGGGGGTGGGGAAGCTGATGAGGAAGGAAAAGGCCAAAAAGGGACTTTCTACCCATTTACTCTAGGACAAGTTTTCTCCTCTAATTCCTTGGACGCTGAAGGTAAACTGTCCTAGCAGGAACAGTGACTCTCACTGGTACCGTCTCTGAATAAAGGTGCCAGCCAGTGAAGAAGTAGTTACTTAAGAAGAAGACACAGATGGAAATGTGAAAAACACACACACCGGGAAAATATCATTCTGGAGTTTTCTTGCCAGAAAACTGCTGTCAAACCAGTACCTTCTCTCTCTTATAACCACTAAAGACATATTGATTTGTCAATTTGACAATGTTAATAAATAACAGAAAAGGAGACAGTTTCAAAGCTTCCAGCTCTCCTTAATGCTTGCATTTGTGAAGACCAAAGACGATCGCTTTATAAATTGTTCCAAAATACAGCATGAATATCTACCTTTATGAAAGGCGGCTGAGTCGGGATGGGGACAGGAGGCCAGAACCTGTGTCCCACACACTTACCCACACTTATCTCTTGTTTCTGAACCCGAGATTATGACGGCAATATCGCAACCTGGAAAATATGGCGACAAGCAGAAAGGCAGGACCCAGGAGACTGGGACTACCCTTCAACTAAATGTTTCTGTCTACGCGTAATGCTACCTTAAAATTGAGGGAAGAGCTGGAATGTTGAATCAGAAAAACGTATACGTAGAAGAGGTTATTGGTGTTAATTATACCCAGCTCTCAAATTAAAAAAGTTTTTTTTTGGTGGGGGAGGTAATTAAAAGACTGATACAATTAATAATCCTCTAGCCAGAAAAAAAAAAAAAAAAAAAAAAAAGAGGAGACATATTACCAATATCCAAAATTAGAGAGGGGACATCACTACAGAGTCTATAGATATTAAAATGATATCAAAGGAATATTATGAATAACTTTTTACCAATAAATTGGATAACATGAAATAGACAAATTCCTTGAAAGACACAAAGCACCAAGGCTCAAGCAGGAAAAAAAATCAATGACCTGAATAGCCCTGAGTCTATTACAGACATTGAATTTGTCGTTTAAAACTTTCCCACAAAGTCAACTCCAGATCCAGTTTCACTAGTTAATTCAATTAAATATTTAATGAAAAGAATTCTGCCAATTCTACACAAACACTTTCAGAAAATTAAAGAGGGAAAAAATACCTCCCAACTCCTGTGAGGCTAGCATTACTCTGAGACCAAAGACAACGGAGACGTTATAAGAAAGCTGCACAGTAGCCCTGTGAATATAGATACAAAAGTATGAACTAAGCCTTGATCTTGGACTTCTCAGCCTCTAGGACTAAATTTTGCTTTTGCTTTGTTTTCTTCTCTTATTCTCTTCGTCCTTCACAGTTTTTCTCAAAACAAACAAACAAAAAAGTCCTTTGACTGCCACTTAGTTTCAGACGGTCTCAAATACAGATGTGTGTATTTTTCACCACCTTTAATCAAAAGCCAATGATGTGGATACTCAACAGGGGAAGAAAGGGGAAGCCAGTTATGGTCCACCCATATTCTTGAACACTGAGTAAGCATTAAAAGAAGTATTTGCCATGAGTTTTTAATAATGAGAAAGTTTTTGTTGTAACACTAGTTGATTTTTTAAATATTACTGTAGGTTATACACAGGATGATTTCAACAACTTTCAAGACATTCATGGAAAAAACATGGGTAAAAATATACCCCTTTATTAGTGCATGATTAATGGAAGGGATTATGGCAAATTTTATCTTCTTTCTGTAATTTATAAATTTCATTATGTATAAATACTATCTTACTTTTTAATTGTTAATTAGATTATTTAATAATACACAATTATTATAGGAAACTTAGAAAACAGTAAGTTATCTCTCTTACCTATCTATACACGCATATAATCATGGTTTTTTCAATTGCTCCGAAATCCATCAGAGAGTTATCAGTTGCCAACATGCTGCTGCTGTATCTTGTCCTCCAAGTAAATCTGCGTGCTATTTTTATAATGAAAAGAAGAATGTTCTTCCTCTTTGTGTCCACTGTTAAGAGTCTCAGAGTCACTAGTGGGCTAAGGTAAGAAAGTCTAGGTTGAACTACTGCTGAAATACAATTGTTCCTTGGGAAGAAAGGGAGGATCCCTTAGCTACCTCGCCTTAGCCAGTAGAAAGGGTTGGTTTACTAGATTTGCTATTTCTCAGCTTCAAAGGCAAGAAGACCTCATGCAAATTCCCGGGGAGCCGCCAAAAGGATGGGCGAGACTGGGGCAGGGAGCTCGAGGCCCTGGGGTGGGGCAGCAGCTGAGGCGAGCGTTCCTGGGGGAGGAGCCGGCAAGACTGGCCCGCTTCACTTAGGATCTGTCCTGCATAGCAGCAAAAATGTGCCACACGGAGCCTATCGAAGGATCCCACGAGGCAAGCTGGGAAACAGGAACTGGGGACAGAGAACTAATGTTTGATGGAGAGGAGGGGTGTCTTCATTGGCGTAAGAAAGCAACCTTGCTTCAAAACCATATGTATTCGTTGTCCCTGGCTTGATGCTGCTGTGGCATTTAAACTAGTGACCTTCAGACAGCATTCCTCTGTGCACAGTCCGCACCAGGAGGCAGCTCTGGAGAAGGGACCTGCCACATCCACCACCGATGGCTTTTTCAGGATGTGACAGCTGCTTGCAGGAAGACTGGTACCCCTCCATTCCCATTCCTTTTCTTGGAGTTGATGGGTTATCCAGGGCATTTTAGTTTTTTATTAACGAGCTATTAACTTTTCCTTTTGTTTGGAGAGGGAACACAGAAGAGCACCCTGAATTTACCAGTCTCCCTCTTAATACACGAACCCGCCAGATGGACTTTGCTATGTTAGATCTGGTTCCTAAACTGTGATGGTTCCAGAAGGTGACAATGAATCCCTTGGCCTCTTATAAAGTCTTTTCATCTTCCTCTCTCTGCTCTGTCTCTTGCTTTCTCTGGCTCTGTTTACTTTCTTTTTCTCACTTTTTGTTAGATTAATGTTGTTTATCAGTCTGTTTATTTGGGGAAGGAAGAGATGGATGGTAACGGCCATTCAATGTGAAAACAGCAATCTTGTCTTTATCGCTAGAAAATTAAAAAAAAAAAATCCTCCAGCTGTCCTTAGGAAGTCTTGTCTGCCCAATTTTATGTTTTAAGATCCTATCTAAATGAATAGCACCAGCAAAATTATAAAAATAATTATAATTAGAGACAGAAGATACAAGCAATCTTGGCCTGACAGTGGATCTCTTTTGGAAAGGTTGAAAACAATCCTTAACATCAATTTTAGTTGCTTGTTTACTTTATAGCGGTTAGCTACAAAGTGATCTTTGAAGATGGGTATGTTTTGGAAGGTTAATCACCAAAATTGGGTCTGCCAGCCTTTTGCGGGGATGAATTTAAAATAAATTACTCAGTTTACTAAAGAACTAAGCATCCTACAAACTTCAGTAATTTATTAAATGTTCAACTTTTTAACAACAGGATAAAAGTAGCTCATTTGAAGTGTGGGGGTTGCTCTTAGGTATGTCCAAATAATGTAATATTTACCATTCCTGTAGATAGACCTGTGTCAGGGTTATTACTTTGGTATATAGAGTAGTTGACTGCAGGGGAAACATTTGAAGTAAATTTGAAAAAATTAAGATGGTATTATCTTATTTTTTTTAAAAGATAACATTCTCTTTGGGGGGGGGGTAATTAGGTGTATTTATTTATTATTATTTTTAATGGAGGGACTGGGGATTGAACCCAGGACCTCATGCATGCTAGGCATGCACTCTACCACTGAGCTATATCCTCCCCTCAATATTCTCTTATTGCTTTCTTGGGACATCAATATTTAGAGAGATTCTATTTAGGTACCTAATAGAATAGGAAACACTTATATAGTGCTCCTATGTGTCAAGTATTACTAAAAGTTTTATTAATTAAACAAGGGTTTATTTACTCCTCTCTCCCTCCAAACACTTTTTTACTGTCTCTATAGTTCTGCCTTTTCCAGAATGTTGTATAGTTGGAATCATACAGTCTGTAGCCCTTTTAGAACGGCTTCTTTTACTTAGTAACATACATTCAAGTTTCCTCCATGTCTTTTTGTAGCTTGATAGCTTATTTCCTTTTTAACACTGAATAAAATTCCATTATCTGGATGTACCACAGTTGATTTATCCATTTGCCTACTAAAGGACATCTTGGTTGCTTCCAAGTTTCGGCAACTAGGAATAAAGCTGCTGCGAACATCTGTGTGCGTGTTTTTGCGTGGACTTAAGCTTTAACTCCTTTGGGTCAACACCAAGGAGCGCAGCTTCTGGATCGTATGGTAGGAGAATGTCTAGTTTTGTAAGAAACCGCCAAACTGTCTTTGAAAGCAGCTGTACCATTTTGCATCCCCACCAAAAATAAATGACAGTTAACGATGCTCCACATTCCGGGCAGCATTTGATGCTGTCACCGTTTTAGATTTTTGCTCATTTTGTGTGAGTAGCGGTATCTCATTGTTTCAATTGGCAGTTCCCAAATGACATATGACGTCGAGCATCTTTCCATGTATTTACTTGCCAGCTGCATCATCTTTGGTGAGGTGTATGTTAAGGTCATTTAGCCTTTTCTTAATCAGGTTGTTCATTTTTTTGTTGTTGAGTTTTAAGAGTTCTTTGTGTATTTTGCATAACAGTTCTTTATGAGATATGGCTTTGCAGGTATTTTCTTTCAATATGTGGCTTGTCTTCTCATTGTTGTGACATTGTCTTTTGCAGGAGTTTTCAGTTTTAATGAAATCCATCTTACCAATGATTTTTTTCATGGATCATGCCTTTGGCATTATATCTAAAAAGTCATCTCTATACCCAAGGTTACCTAGATTCTTCTTTGTTACCTTCAAGGAGTGTTATAGTTTTGTTTTTTACACTTAGGTCTGTGATCCATTTTGAGTTAATTTTTGTGAAGGGTATACAGTCTGTGTAGGTGCATATTTTGCATGTGAATGTCCAAGTGTTTCAACACCATTTGCTGGAAAGACCATCTTTTCTTCATTGTATTGTCTTTGCTCCTTTGTCCAAGATCAGTGGACTATTTTATGGGGTCTATTTCTGGGCTGTCTGTTTTGTTCCATTGATCTATTTGTTTAGTCTTTCACCAGCACCGCGTTGTTTTAATCGCCGTAGCATTATAGGAAGTGTAGACGTTGGGAGTGTTAGTCTGACTTTTCTTCTTCTTCAAAATTGTGTTAGCTATGCTGAGTCTTTTCTATCATCATGTAAACTTTAGAATCAATTTGTTAATATTCAAAAAATAACTTTCTGGGGTTTTGATTGGGATTACATTGAATCTATAAACCAAGTTAGCATTTGCTGTTTTCAGTTTCACTGATCTCTGCTCTAATTTTTATTGTTTCTTTTCTTCTGCTTACTTTGGATTTAATCGCTTTTCTTTTTTCTAGTTTGGTAAGGTGGAAACCTAGGTAATTGACTTTAGATCTTTCTTCCTTTCTAATATGTGTATTCAATACTATAAATTCCCCTCTAAGTACTATTTTTGCTGCATTCCACAGGTTTTGAGAAGTTCTATATTCATTCAGTTTAAAGTATTTTAGACTTTTTATGGAGAGATCATCTTTGTCATTTGGAAATGTGTTGTTTAACCTCCAAGTATTTTGGGGGAATTTCCAGCCATCTTTCTGTTATTGATTTCCAGTTTAATTCCAGTGTGGTCTGAGAGTAGACATTGTATAATTTTTATTCTTTAAAATTTATCAAGGTATGTTTCATAGCCCAGAATATGGTCAATTTTGGTGAACATTCCATGTGAATTTAAGAAGAAAGTGTCATCTGCTGTTGTTAGATGAAGTAGCTGAGAGATGCTGATTATACCCAGCGGACTGATGGTGCTGTTGAGTTCATTTATGTCTTTACTGATTTTTGGCTTTCTGGATCTGTCCATTTTTGACAGAGGGGGGTTGAACTCTTCCACCATTGTAGTGGCTTCATCTATTTTTCCTTGGAATTCTATCAGTTTTTGCCTCATGTATTTTGATACTCTTGTTAGGCACATAAACATTAAGGATTGCTATGTCTTTCTGGAGAACTGGCCCATTTATCATTATGTAATAGTGCTCTTTATCTCTGATAACTTTCCTTACTCTGAAATGTGCTCTGTCTGAAATTAACATAGCCATTCCTGCTTTCTTTTGATTAGTGTTATATGCTGTTATCTTTCTCCATTCCCTTACTTTTAATCTGTATGTGTCTTTATATTTAACATGGGTTTCTCGTAAAAACATATAGTTGGGTAATGTTCTTTATCTGCTCTGACAACCTCTGTCTTCTAACTGGGGTATTTAGACCATTGACTTTTACCATGATTATTGATATAGTTGGATTAGCATCTCCCATATTTGCTGCTGTTTTCTATTTGTTGCCCATATCCTTTGTTCCTACTTTTGTCTCCCACACATTACCCTCTTCTCTTGGCCTATGAGTTATACTTCCTTTTTAAAATCTTTTTAGTGGTTGCCCTGGAGTTCACACTATTCATGTTACAACTAATCCAAGTTCATTTTCAAATAAAGCTATACCACTTCAGGAGTGGTACAAATACCTTATAATAATTGAATAGCCCTAATTCTTACCTCTCATCTTTTGTATTATTGCTGTTTCTCAATTCACTTATACTCAAACGTTTAATATATTCATGTATATTGTTCCCATTATTATTTCAAATGTTAGATCCATTGAGAATAAGATAAATAAATGTTTTGATTTTATCTTCACTTATTCTTTCTCTGATGCTCTTTTTTCATGTTGATCCGAGTTTCTGACCAATATCGCTTTCCTTCTCTTTGAAGAACTTCTTTTAACATTTCTCACAAGTTGGGTCTACTGGCTACAAATCCCCTCAGTTTTTGTTTGTCTGAGGAAGTATTTTTCCCTTCTCTTTTGAAGGATAATTTCACAGAGGATAGTATTCTAGGTTGGTGTTTGTTTGTTTTTCTCTCTCAAATACTAAACATTTCACTCTATTCTTACTTGCCTGGTTCCTGAGAAAAAGTCACATGTAATTCTTATGTTTGCCCTTCAATAGGAAAGCTGTCTCTCCTTTCAAGATTTTTCTTTGGTTTTCTTTGACTATGACATGCCTAGTGTATTCCATTGGGCATTTATCCTGCTCGGTCTTCTATGAGCTTCCTGGATCTGTGGTTTGGTGTCTGACATTAATCTGGGGGCAATTCTCAGTCACTGTATCTTCAAATATTGCTTTTGTTCCTTTCTCTTTCTTTTCCTCCTGCTACTCTCATTGTACATATGTTATGCCTTCTATAATTGTCCTACAGGTTTTGGATATTCTGTTCTTTTTTTTCCAGGTTTTTTTTTTCTTAGCTTCCAGGTGTGGAAGTTCTATTGTTATATTCTTAAGCTCAGAGATTCCTTCCTCGGCCATGGCTCATCTGCTAATGAGCCCCTCAAATACATTCTTCATTTCTGGTACTGTTTTAGATCCCTAGCATTTTCTCCTTTATTCTTTTTTAGAATTTCCATCTCTCTGCTTACGTTATTCATCTATTTTTGTATGCTTTCTATGTTTTCCATTAAGGTCCTTAACATTTTAATCATAGTTTAAAAAATTCCCGATCTGGTACTGCCAGCATTCTTGTCATAGATGACTCTGGGTCGGATGCTTGTTCCATGTCTTCGAGCTGTGTTTTTACCTTTCAGAGTGCCTCATGAGTTATTGCCGAAAGATGGACATGATGTCTGGGTAAAGGGGACTGTGGTGAGTAGGGGTTTAGTACATGTGGTGGTGAGGTGGTGGGGAGGGAAGCATTCTGTGGTCCCTGATTAGGTCTCAGTCTTTCAGTGAGTCTGTGCCTTTGGACTGTGAACTTCAAGTGTTTCTCAGTTTCTCCCCGTGTGGGACAGAAGAGCTAAAGGGGCCTGGGATTGGGTATTTCCCTTCTGTCTGGTAGGCTAGGCTCTGATTAAAAACCCAGCAGATGAAGCTCTGGTAGGCAGACTGTGTTAAGAATAGGATGCTCTGGCATATTTCAGAATAGTTCCTTCCCCTCTCTCTCTGCCAGAAATACAGGGGAATTTTTCTCTGATATTCCCTGTGAGGACCTGGTAGAGCTTCTGCAGGGAAAACTCATGGAAGTGTGGAGACTCCCTTTAACTGGGCCCCCCTAAAAATTACAGCTCGTCCTCACTGAGTGGCCAGCTCAGTTTTTCAACCCTGGTGCTGGGTCCCTTGGGGGTTTCTCTTGGGGGTGTCTGCTCCAGGAAGTTGTGGTTCTCTGTGTCTGCCTGTCTATCCAGTATGGGGGGCAGTGATTTGCCCTGTGACCTCACTTCTCTGACTGACGTAGGAAAAGTTGCTGATTTTTCGGTTTGAACAGCTTTTTACTTGTTGTTAAAGACAGAGGAGTGACTTCTAAGCTCCCTACCTGCAGGGCCAGAGTCAGGACGATCTCCTTTTTACACATAAAGAAACCAAGGCACAAAGATATTTAGTAGTTTGATCAAGGCCAACCAGCCAGTACAGGGGCAGAGCCAGGATTTGAATCTAGGAGCGTTGGCCCAAGAGTCTGTGCTCTTAACCAAGACATCACTGAGGAAAATAAGGTGGGTTGGTGGGGGTACCACTATCAGTAAAATACAGTGCCATCCATCATGGTCCTCATAGTTTGGCTGGGAAACTCACATACCTCTCTGGATGAGATCCTCACTTGTAAAATAAATGTGCTGATCTCAGAAGTCCCTTCCAACTTCTGGATTCTGTGATCTTCTCAAATGCTAAATTTCCCACTTCTAGATACTAAGACTCTAAAGTAAGCTTATGTTGAAAAGCAATCTAAAGAAACCGGTGATTCGGGATGACGACGTGGAATCTTCTCTTCCTCCTACTCCTCATTCATTCATCGCTCACCAAACACATACTCAACATGAAACACTATTAAGTTCTAGAAATAAAGACAGGAATAAGTCCTCTTCTCTTAAAAAGTCTCTGGTCTAAAATAGGAAGGCGTTTTGAAGAGGAATAATTTGGCCGTACAACAGCGCTTCACACAGTGGTTTGCACGTGTGCACGTGACGGCTTCTTCCACCGTCAGGACGGGGAAACGCCCCTCCTCTCCTCTTGTGTTCTTGTGTCTGGGCCAGGAATACAACTGACACAAGACAGATTAACAAGAGAAAAAGCAGCGCATTTAATTTGTGTGCACAGAGGTCTCATAGAGACGGGACCTGAGAAGTGGCCAAAGCAGGTAGCGTTTATGCTTCTTAGACAAAGAAGCAATAAATTTGGGAGGAATTGACAGGACAAGGAAACTTAGGCGTGGGTGGTTAATTAGTAAGGGATTCAAGCAAACTTTGGGCTTGGGGAGTAAGTTAGTAAAGAAGTAACAAGTGTACAGGCTTCCTAGCCCTGAATTCCCTGCCTCTGGTGATAAGGATGCCCGCCTACCCCGCAGTACAAGGAGGGCACTTTTCTTTTGGGAGATTAATTTCCTGCTTTCAGGGAGAAGGAAAGGAGGGTAAAAGTGTCCCTCTTGCATTGACTGTTCCTTAAATAATTTTAATTCAAAGCAATCGACATGCCACTGAGGCATCTTTTGGGCCCCAGTACTACTATTCTAGCTGAAATTTAAATGGAGTGCTCTCCAGCATTAAAGTAGAGGAAGGTGTCTGCTAACACTGACACAGGCTTACGCTCTAAATGCTCCTAACAGTTAATGGAAAATATCAGGGAACCTTGAAGGTTTATTACGGGGGAAAGTGCTCGCACCATACTTGCCACCATCAAGACGGCAGAGGATGAGTGCCTGTGGACTCACCATTTCTCCTCTTCTACTTGAACTCCTACGGACTGGAACTTACTGGGCGCCTTATTTTCCCCTGGTTTGTCAGGTTCCTCAGCGTCATCCACCTGAAGAAATAAAAGCAGAGGTGCTCTGTTCTAGTTCTCCTGCTTGAAAAACAAAGTCACGTTTCATTACAAACATCTCTGGTATTACTGGAATGTTTGTGATGTGTAACCTTTCTGTTCACTATTTGTGTATTTGATGAGCCCCTCACTACATTGTTAGCATGCGTTTTGACCCTGATTCCAGTGAAGTGCAGTTTTGTTCACTCCCAAGCTGCCTGGTCAATGTCCATGGTTCCTCCGTAGACGTGTGAGGACGTACTTACCTGTGAGTGCTGTACTAGAAGGGAGCACCTCGTGGGATTGTGTTTTTGAAAGATTTGATTTTGCAGATAACAAAATACAAAAAAAGGAAGAAATTTCACTTTATCATAGTTAGAATTGTTGACATCAGGAGATTTAGCTATTAACCTTATTAAGATAAACTATAGAGTATCTTCATTTTGTTCCCCTTAAGTTAAGGAATTGGCTTGGATATCACTCCATCGCTTCTAAACAGCTTTGTAAATCTTATGGTTTACATGGAAAATGTGTTTATATATAACTGAGAGCTTATGTGACACATGAGGCCCAAACCCAAATTTAAAATAAATCTCAAGGGGGCAGGGGGTGGGAAGAGATAGACTGGGATTTCAAAATTATAGAACAGATAAACAAGATTATACTGTAGAGCACAGGGAAATATATACAAGATCTTATGGTAGCTCACAGAGAAAAAAATGTGACAATGAATATATATATGTTCATGTATAATTGAAAAATTGTGCTCTATACTGGAATTTGACACATTGTAAAATGATTACAAATCAATAAAAAATGTTGAAAAAATAAATAAATCTCATGACTCTTCAGAGCAATTAGATTTATTCCTCTTTTTCCTCTATGTTTTTAATAAATTATTTTTTTAAATATGAAAGCAATTTAATGTAAGTTTTATCATTTGTCTTTTAAATTTTGTCCTTCATTGCAGAGGATCTGAAATTACTCTGCAGTCAATCTAGCTTTGATAGTTTGGAAAGGCCTTCTTTTCCCTGAGCATATTTTTATTTAGTTTTTAAATTTCAGCTTTATTCCCCAAGGGGGTGCAAGGTCCACCTGCAATATCAAGTGGATGCGTGGAGTGAACGGAGCAGACTCCTGCTCCGATTCCCTGCTCCAAAAGTCCGTTTAATAGACTGTCCTCGGACAGAGAACGCGGAAAACTACTGACCACGCTTGCTAGAGAACGGGAAGGCAGCCTTGAGCCGGGGCACTGGCAGAGCGGGCACGGACACCACTGCAGCGAGGTTTTGGTGGCAGCAGAGAGACGGGCTCCCTCCCAAACACACCAGGGGCAAGCGGGCATTTACATCCGGGGGGCGAGGTAGGGGTCAGTGGGTAAAAAGCACTAAGAAAACACATCAAGATTAAGAGGGGGTTCTGGCTGGCCTGATGTAACATTTAGGTTAGGTCTGAAGGCAGGCCAGGGGGCTCAGACGTCACCTGAGGATGGTGGGGGAGTGAAGAACCCATCAGGTGCCGAGGGAGATGCGGTATCAGGGGCTGGGGATTCGGGTAAACTCAGTAAGACTCTCACTAAAACCAGGCGATGCAGGAGGGACACATAAACACACAAGCGGAGGTCTGGCTTGGAAGAGAATTTGGGAGCATGACTAGAGTGTGCTTAAGGAGAAACTCTGACAATACGATCTTCACAGTTTTTCTTTACTGTAAGTCAGCTGACTGTGAATCAGAGATGATGCGACCTTTTTATTTCTCAGATCCCTCTTTCAAATCATACTAACGATTCATTTTGTTTGCATCGTTCTAATTAGTTCACTCAGCTTGGCCGAGGCAAGTTTTGCCATTTGCAGCTGGACTTCTCTCTTCAGACAGGACATAGAATGTACCTCAGCATACCTGGGCATGTAGTAAAGGAAGTGCAGTCTCAAAGAGGTTTATCTTTAGCTCAGAGAATGCGGAAGCAATGGCATGCTACACGATATGAAAGAGTGAGCTTAAAGCTCTTTGCGGTTGTTTCGCAACGTGAATTAAATGGAAATAGATGGACGCCACAATCTAACATCTGGAGGAGTTATGGTCTGAAGCTGGTATGTGAAACTCATTTGTAGTTGAAATTACTCTTGAGAGACTAAAAGTTGGTGTAACCGACTGCTGCCACGGGCCACGGCGGGGGAGGGGGACAGGAGTCAGAGGTAGGAAGAAGGGGGAATTCATTCTTTGCTCTATGTACTTTTGTACTGTGTGAATCCTTTACAGCAATACTGTATGCATGTAACTTTAAGAAAAAAACCAAAAAAATTTACCATGAATGTTACCCTTGACTTTTTAGAAGACATAAAGCTTCGCTCTAAATCCAAAGCAGCTAGTTACCTGCACCATCCCAGGACTAGAACACCAGAAAAAAACACCAGATAAAGTAGTTGACTTGAGTTTTGGAGACATCTTCTTTAAAAATACATATTTTAAAATATTCTAGAATCATCTTTAGTGCTGTGAGAGGCTCCCACTAAAAGACCATGGTCGAGGAGAGCATAGCTTAGCATGCATGAGGTCCTGGGTTCAATCCCCAGTACCTCCATTAAATAAATAAAATAAAATAAAATAAAATAAAATAAAATAAAATAAAATAAAATAAAATAAAATAAAATAAAATAAAATAACTAAATCTAATTACCCCACCACCACCACCACCAAAAAAAGGAAAAAAAGGAACATGGGAGCCAAGACTTCACACCCACCACACCCATCTTGGGCTATTTACCGCACATGCTCAGTGGGGGAAATAGCACAGTATTTATTATTTGGATAAAGTGCCTTGTTCTGGTGACTTCCCCGTTGTCCAGAGGCTCCAGGCCCATCTTCTAGACCCAGCTGCTCTGTGGCACAGGGGCCGGGACTCTGCACACTGCCCTCCCCAGCCTTTCCTGCCGGCCCCCCTCCGGTTAGGGTCTAACAAAGGAGGGTAGGACGAGGGGCTTCCTTCCTGCTTCCACCCCCTGCTGGCAGCTGTGGCTCAGCTCGGCCCCCCGGACAGCCCGACAGCCGGTGCGCCAGCTGCTCCCTTGGACGTCCCGGCACCAGCTGGCCACGCTCATCTCAGCGGTGGGAGGCCACCACGGGTCTCTCCTCGGTGTTCCTGAATTCTGGTCACCCTGCCTTTCCCCTTCTGCTCCGTAGTCCGAGGCGGGTGACTGCGTACTGCGCACCTCCACGGCTCTCTCAGCCTTCCCATCCCTGGAGAACCAATTTTGTGCATTAAGCCACTTCTGTTTGAGAAACAAGTGTAGCTTCTGTTTTCTGGAATGGGATTCTAACCGATTCCATACGGCTTACATTCATGCAAGTTAAAAATGCTTGGGATGTCAACCAAAGGAGGAGGCTGACGCCTTCCACTCTGTGGTTTCAGAATTACCCAGGGAAGCTCTTTTTGAAAGCATGCCAGCTATTTCCCTTAAGAACTGCGATGCTCAAGGCACGGACAAAGGGAGAGAGAAAGGAAGTGGGGGTCACCAGGATGAGACTGGAGGGTGTTGTACTCTGTGCCAGGCCTGCCCCACACACCCAAACTCACAGTTTATTTGCATCAAGGTGTTGTCATCTTCTTAAGCTTTAGTCACTGCATGTAAATTTATCTCTGTGACTTTAACCTCCTGGTTAGACCCAAATAGTGACGAATGTCACCTCTCCTACATAGTAACGTAGGCTCATCTACTTAACTTTATGAAGAGGCATTCAAAAATTTTAAAGACGTTGCAGGGTTAATTCAATCTCTGTCCTGAAAACAATGGAGAAAGCCCTTGGCAGATGATACAGTTTTGGAGGTTTTGGCTAATCAGAATTTTAAAGGAGGCTAATGCTGACAGTAATAACGAAGCCCAATAGTTACGGGGCCCTCAGTGTGCCAGGCACTGTGCTTCGAAGCTCACACGCACTGCACCAGTCAGTTTTCATTACCGCCTCTAACGCACCCACTGAACAACAACTGTTATTGCTCCCATTTTCCAGGCGAGGAAACCAAGAACTACTAAGGACTTGGTCTAAGTTCACACAGGTTGGAAATCATTATCATATAAACTTTAGGTATGGGCTTAATTTTAAATGTTGGGAAAGACTTGGAAACTCTGACCCTAAAGAGGGAACGTGTGAGAAGGATTCCAGGGCCCTAGTATCACATATTTGGTGGATTAGGATCTAAATTAGATTATAGTGTAATGAATTTGATGACTATTTTGTATTCTAAATTTTAATTTACTTGTTATTTTCCATTGAAGAAGTAGCATAATGTGGTCACATTAGCTGTCAAAGTACAATCTGAGCTCTGTCAGCATAAGCTGTGTGACCTTGGGCAAGCTACCTAACTTCTCTGTGTCCTCATTTCTAGGGCAGGGATAATAACACCACCTATGAGGGTTGCTACGGGGACTGAATGAGTTAACAATAAGGCGTGCAGTGCGCTCATATAATTTCTGTAGCTGTGAACACTGATGGGAGGAGGATTAAGAACAATTCTTTTGCTCAGTAAAATAGCCAAATATCCAGAGAGTAGGGTGGTCTCTGAAACAAAGGCATTCTCCCCAGCTTGATTTGTGAATTTCAGAGTAGTTCCATCTTCCTGGGCGAAAATAATGATCATAAAAGTCGGACAGCACATAGTTTATGGATGCTTCATTCTAAGCACTATTTGGAGAGTAACCTGTAAGACCAACCAGCAGAGCTGGGAGGTGATTAAGGTAGATTCACAAAAGCTTTTAAATAAAACAAACAGTAAGACTGATAAATAATTACCTTGAAAATACATTGTTGAGTGGAAAAAGGCAAGATATAGAATATGTGAGTTATATGCTGCTAAAAAGGAAATAAATAAAATATATATTTGCTTGAATAGACACAAAATGTCCATGCTGGGAAATGCAAATATTGGTTACACAGATTCTTCTCCGGAAAGAGAACTAACTGGTTATTGACTAGCGAGTCACTGTCTACCTTTTTATAACTTTTGAATTTTGACCCATAGGAATATACATCCATTGAAAAAAATAACATACAGAAAAAATCCCAAATTGAATGTTAAGGAAATAGAAACTAACATGACTGGGTGCCAGGTAGGAAGGCGGATTTTTTGTGTAGGGGCGGGTAAAACAGACATAATATAAAATTCTCCACTTTAACCCTTTTAAAGTGTATGGTCCGAGGGGATTTAAGTACATCCACATTCTTGTGCTACCATCATCACTCTCCATCCCCAGAATTTTTTCATCTTCCCAAATTGAAACCCTACAGGAAGCTGGGTTATGAAAACTCAGTCTTCAAAACAATCCCGCGTAGGTTACACGAGAACACAGGCTCAGAAGGTTCAGTAATTTGCCAGGACAGCACAGAGGATCAACCTCTGCTCTTCCCCACTCCTCAAAGTCCTCTGGGAGGTGGGTGGGAATTAGCTTCTGGGAGAGGGGTCGGGGTGAGCGTGGGTGGGGGCTGGCTTCAGGCCCGTGCCTCCTGCTGGGTCACTTGGTCCCAAGTACCAGTGCTACAAGGTTTTAGGAAACTTTACAATTCATGCCGTGTTAACCCGTAGGTTATAAAAAAGCATTTGACTCATTGCTACTAGAGAAAGTTTAATTGCCTTTCAAAGTGGACTCCGCAGAGTGGACGGGGAACATAAATCATCGCTGTGAAAACGTACCCCGCACCTGGCTCTTAGCTGTGCCTCAGAGTTGGTTCAGCGTGGAGATATTTATTGGATGTCACATCAGGGAGTTATTATTCAAAGGGCACTGCAGGATGGTACAGCACAGCAAAGACGGGGGGTAAGAATGACTTCCCCACTCACGGAAGGAGGTTTGTGGCAGGGGAAGCCAAGCCGACCCGATGGAAAAACAAGCATCAGTTTGATCTTAGCTCCAGGCAGCAGAAAACAGGGTCCTGAACTGAGAAGCCTGCAGAATTATCTACCTCTTTTATGAAACGCACGATTAAATAGCCCACAGTTACGCAGAACCCGGTGCCCAGTCCTTGCTCAGGTTGCTGTGATGTGAGTTACTGCTCTCCACGCGGTCCGTCCCTCTGGTCTCACTCGCCCTCACTCCCACGTCCGTGAGAAGTGGTTCGCATTTTTGTTCTCATAAGATAACTCAATAGCGATGAACACACTATCATGCAACCCCAAACCCAGGCTATGCTTGGATGTCCACTCCTTTTGTGGGAATCAAAATGTGCTGTAGGAATTGAGAGCACTTTGTTTGATTGTGTCCACGTTTAATTACCCTCACCTTGTCTCACACATTCAGTTTTGAAAACAAAACTAAAAGCTGCTAATCAACTATACTTCAATTTTTAAAAAATGGAATCTTTGGGAAGAAAAAAGAGGCCAATAATGTCGATCGATAAAACACCTTCATAATTTTAAAAAATGACATGTAACAACATAGAGGAGTCCAGAGCCAGTAATCTGAGGATCTGGTCCTACAGTACCCACATTATCCAAAATGGCAAGATGACGAATCTTCCAGAAAAAACAAAAAAAGGTCCTGTTTCTTTGTTTGGGTTGCTATTTCAAATGGCAGAAAAGGAGGCTGTTACCTGTATCCCGATGGACAGGCATCGATTTTTCTTAAAGTGATCCTTCTTCCTGTCGTCTGTAGTGACGGTGGTGATGGCGGTCGTGGTGGTGACGGTGGCAGAGTTGTTGCCCACGTGTTGACTCGCAGGGCCATGGATCTGGGCGTTGGCGGCCTCGATGGCGGCTGTCAGAGCCTTCATACTGTCCAGGCTCTCCGTGGAGTTGCTCAGTCCAGACTGGCTGATAATATCGCCCCGCGGGCCCTGTCCGTCCATGTAAGCATCCTGGGCCGACTCTGTGCTACTCTGGGCTGTGATAGAAATGAAAGGTTTCGTGGTAGTTCTGGGTGGGACTGGAGGTGGTGTCTTCTTATATGTTGTAATGCAAGATGACACTGGAAGACAGCGAAAACAAAGACACTGATTTCTGCATGGGTTTTACCTTCCGATACCATAACTGACATCCACGGGAAATCAGGGCCCATGAAACACACCGAGACATTGAACGTGGAGACGGGTCTGTTGATAGACTCAGTGAGATCCCCGCCTGGGGGGAGGTTTGGGCCTTCTATCAGGTGACACCCCCCCAAGATTGAGGGGGAAGGAGACTGGGAAACACCAGTCTCTGAGATGGAATGTTCTGAAATGGAGATTAACGTGAAACGACTTAAGACAGGCGTGACCAGCCATGTGTGGGAAACTTCCCAGGCCATAGTGCACCCTGAGAGATAGTGTCTGACACGGATGAGCCCGGGGCGGGGCTCTCTGCCTTCTCAGGAAAATATTAACCATAGCTAATGTTGGACAAACTAACACACTGGAGAAGATTCTGGTGGTTGATAAAGAACATTGGAAAAAGAAGGACAGCAAAGAGGTGAGCTGTGTGTTATCATCCTAAGAGCAGCACAGAGTGCCTGGGGGGCGGGGCAGGGGGTCCTGCAGGGCAACTGGACCAGCCCGAGGGTCTGAATCTGCTCAGTGGGGCGTCCCTCTTGGGGACACCAGCTGGGGCAGCCTCCAGCCCCTCTCTCCAGCCTTCTGAGGATAACCCTAGGGTCTTGAAGAAGCTTTTACACACTGGTTTTCAGCTTTCCATTTGTGGAGCAAGACGTAGGAAAATACAGATCAAAAAGAATTAAGTTTCCAAGTGGGAACAGCTGGCTGGTAAAGAACAATTCCTTAACCAGCTTTCTAAAGACTCGTCTAGGGGAGGAGGGTATAGCTCAGTGGCGGAGTGCCTTGGTGTACACCAGGTCCTGAGTTCAACCCCCAGTGCCTCAGGTCATAAAAAATAATAATAATAAAGACTTTTGTTTAGTCCCCTTAAAATAATTCAAACTATTGTGTTTCCATCACTTTCTCCTCCGCCTCATTCCCCTCCCCATCCCCACCCCGTTCCCACTCACAGCTGCTGGGACTGTTAACACGGAACTAGCTAGTCCCGACCACGCGAGTCCAACTAGTTATCTACGGTTGGTTCTAGCTGCCACTGGGGCCATCTCGCTGAAGGAAATACTCGCTTCAATATTTAGGATGTTTCCTGAGGCCACTCTATAATGAACAATAAACAGGAGGGTCCTGTTTCACCGTCCTGTGATTTGGAGTGATTTCCTTAACCACAAAAGATACGAAACAGAAATGGACAGAAACGTCTGGCTGCTTCCCAGGGACTGGCGCAGACTTGGAGGAACAGAAAGGCACAGATGTCACAGGACAGTATCATAGGAGCTCCGGAGCTGGGGGCGCCGTAAACCACAGAAAAGTAGCCAACTCTCAGTTACCTGGGCTGGCCGAGGGCCGCCCCAGGAAAAACCTCCATCTCAGCTGTGTACGAATCACACATCTCTCAGCGTGAACAGAGCTCAGTCATACACACTCCAGCCTCCGCAGTTTTTAGCTCAGGCGCCTGAGAGTGGAGGCTCAAGGCTCCCATGGGAACAGAGCTGGGAGAGCGCCTGGCTCGGATTCTCCTACCAGCCACCGGGAAGCCTCTGGCTGAGGATGCAGACACGCTCAGGGGTGCTGCTTCACCTCACTCGACTGAGTTTCATGCACCGTAACCACTGCGGAGCTGCCCTCTGCTTCCCAGGAAGTTGTAAGGGGTGATGCCAGCCAGAGTGGGCGGGAGGCGGAGGGACCATCATTCGCATAGAATCAGTCTGTCTATTCAAATCTAAGAAACGAGGACATTTTAGGACTTGTCTCCTAAGACAAGTCTTTGTAGAGTGAACTCATTATTTTGTTCTAAATGGATTCTCAGGACGTTCGGCCCAACCATATTCCGAAGAACTTAATATTCTTCGTCAAACGCCTGATCTTTGGGGTTATTTACTGCTTGTTGTTAGCCACCCCTGAATTCCCCTTTCGGTGTGGAGAATCAAAGCTGGACAATATAGCCAAATATAGTATCATTCATTTGCTGTGATTTAGTTAAAATCCTGCCACGGTGAGATATATGTGGTATAGGCGGTAAGGACGAGGTTGTGGGGAGGAGGGGGTGTCACCATTATTTCCAGTGAAATGGCAGGATTGGCTACACACACCCCCTGGGGGCCAAGTGCAATTTGGCGCCATCTGGTGGCTGTTACCGCCTCTTCATTGTCAATAGGGATCATTCTGGGGACTGGGATCAGTGGGGACTTGGGAGACAGTAGCGCAATGCTAGGTTAGTCTGGGCAGGGAGGAGCCTGGGGACATGGCTTTCCCACTGGGCTGGCCCAGTCCCATGCCCAAAGGAGGTAAGAATTTGAGATGGCTCCAAATACAGGACAGGAACCACCTCCTTGTGGTTACATCACAGGGGCTTCACTCTGAGATTTTCCTGCTGTGTGGAGGGAGAGTGGCACAAGTTTGCCGGAGTCCTTGGAGTCAGACTCACAGCAGCACCCTTGTCAGTCATCAAACAAAATTTAAAAGGAATTCAGATCGTTAAGCTTGCCCTTTGGAGAAGAGAGGAGACCCAGCACACCGCGCACACTGCTCCCCACCCCTGCCGCCTCGCGCCCCAGGCCCCCGCCCCGGGGCCTGCGCAGAAACCCAGACAGCCCGGGCCCCCGGGCTCTCCCGGCACCACTTGTTCTAAGCTCAGAACACTTCCTTCTCTCTTAAAAAACATTTTTTTGAAGAAATTTCTACTCTCATGGTTCAGCACCATGACTGATTTAGAATCCACTAAGGATGGAGCCAGGAAGCATGGGGCAGGGTGAGGCCCAAGGTCAGCGAAACACGAGTTAATAAATCTTGTCTGGTCAAGACAGAAAGAGAAAACGAGGGCCTTCCATGCAGTAAGTGAAACACTTCACTTGTTCAAGAGGAACATTCTCCAAAAAGCTGATTTAAAAACACAAGTGCTCCTTTTATTCAAGTGGAAACTTGAAAAAGAAATGTTGTTTTAATCATGATAATCGCTTTCCTTTGTCTGATATGTTTATTTGTTCATTTCAAATACATTGATTTTTTTTTTTTCTCCTTCTTTGGGTCCTGGGCATGTGCCACCCCAGCTCAAAGTCGGCAGAAAAGACGCCTATCCATTTATAAAAAGAGTCAGCAAGCGCATGTTCCCAGATTTCAGTGTCATTACTTCCGTTCAGATAATACCGTCATGCATAGAGAGACCAGAGACCGGGCTTTTACGTTGGAGTTAAGACGTTATTTAAAAAGAGAAGACGAATGCATAGAGAAAAAAAATGAGAACAAGTTCCTAGCCTATTTCAGCTTCTAGCTGATGCTGCAATATTTTTTCTATTTGCATAGGAAGATAATGCTAGCGCTGAAAGCTCAGGAAACACTGGGCCAGGAGTTATTTTTTTCTGGAGTGCTGAAGACTTACTGGAAAAGCATCTAGACTCTCCTACTCTGGTTAGCCTTGGTATGTCAGGTGACATGCAGCAGATGTCGGTTCAAACCTACTTTTTATATCTTCTCATTAATATGCACTCCCTGGCTGAGCTGATGGGTCACGTACTATAAAGCTATGTTAAGGAGTACTTAGCAGTTCCTGGTTACTGAACTTTAGAAACGCTTTCAAATACGAGAACGAGCCTGTAAGGAACTACAAATAAAACCACGAAAGGACAATGAAAGAATTCCAAAATAGACACATCCACGGAGTCACGCAGTAGTCAAACACCGCCTTGCTGATGTAAACAAGTTGTCCTAGGTTGTTCTTAACCGCAAAGCAGGCTGTGATTTGATCCGCCTTCACTAGTGGCAGGAGTCTACACGGAAGTCACGGTCAGAGCAACCTTGGATTTGCAGTGAGTTGTAGCAGACGGTTTGCTCTCAGTCCAGACCACCAGAGACACAAGGGCTGCCTGCAATCATAGTCTAGTTTCTGTGAGGGTCAGAGGTCTCCTGATTTGAGTGAACTAGTCCAGCCGAACAGCAGTGTAACAAGCCCTCAAAAGGAAGTGCTTTACTCAAAAAGAGATTTAAAAGATGGACCGGGGTTAACAGTAGGATGCTGGAACTAGCTCTTATCAGCTTTCTGGAGTCAACTGTGCAAATCCCTTCCCAAGTCTGTGTTGGGTGACATTTCCTTGATAGCTTGAAACTGACCTCAACGTGTTTACACCATGGAAACTGGCAAATGCTGTGACTTAGTAGGGATCCCCTAGAAAGCGGTTGTTAAGCATTTCCAGCACACCCCTGCACAGAGACTGGTGCCATTCAAAACGTAATCCACAGACATGTGTCGATTCACAAAGTATCTGATGAGTGCATGTTGAGATATGCCATGATCACTCAGAGTTCGCTTTTAGAAACTATCACAATTCTACAGAGGTTCTGCTGGGTGGAAGGCAATAAAAAAGAAAACCATGGGCTTGTTTCTTACATGCCTCTGTTTTTTTAATTTCCTTCTAGTAATTCCTTTTTATTGCATTTTACCAAAATATTGATCCTCAACAGATTGGACATCAAATAAGCAAACAGAACTGGTCCACCACCAGAGGTAGTTTGAGAAGCACAGATACGGAACACTGGCGAATTAGGGGAAATGGGCAGAAAGGTATTGGACATAAAATTAAGGACAGATTAGAGAGGTAACTTGAAACTACAGGCAAAATGATGTGAAGAGGGCAAAATTTAAAAAAAAAAATGTGGAAGGACCTAAACTTGGGACCTAAAGGACATCAATACAGAATGGGAAGAGCGGACTTGTGGTTGTAGCACCAGCTAAGCTGTCTGCTTCCATGAAGGCATGTTTGTGTGGATGCATGATACCCAGAATGACCGACAGTCAGGCTGCCTTTCCTGCCCTCTCTGTGAGGGGAAATCGCAGGTCCTCCGTGGGGAGAAAAACCATGACTAATTAGGGATGGTTTAAGGAAGAGGATGTTTCGATTGCGAGAGAAGGAAGGCAGAAGGGTTTCCAATTATTTCGAAGACTATTGTGTACAGGATGGCATGGACTTGGGCCGTAAGAGCCTCCCCCCCCCCCGCCCCCCCACCACGGGAAACCATAAAAAGAAAAGCTCAGAGAGGCTCAAAGAATACTTTCCTAGGAGTCAATTGTCCAAAGATGGACTCGGCAGCCCTCCCTGGGGAGCGAGTTCTCAGTCCCTGGAGATGTGCAAGCACAGACAAGCTCATCTTTTTGGCTGGGAAGTCACTGCAACTGTACCACCATCTTACGGGGGCCTGAAGCAGGTGACAAGACTTCTTTCAAACTGGAGCTCTGGTGGCTTCATGAATATGAATAAAATCTAGAAAAGAATCAGAGTTGAGTTCAAAAAGGAGACGATAAAAGCACTGAAGAAAATCAGAGAGGCTGTCGACAGAAGTGCAGAATGCTGTAAAAAGAAACAGAAACTCTGAACAGGAGCGAACTAAAATCAGAAAACTCAACTGCCGAGATAAAAGCTGAGCTAAGGGCAATCAGTAGCAGACCAAATGATGCAGAGGGACAAGTAAGTGACTTAGAATAATGGAAATCACCCAATCAGAACAGTAGACAGAAAAACAAATGGAAAAAAAAAAATGAAAGCGGTATCAGAGACCTATGGGATAATATAAAGTGGGCCAATCTACGCAGAACGGAGGTCCCAGAAGGAGAAGAAGATAGAAATGGTGTTTGAAGAAATGATGACTGAAAGCTTCCCAAACCTAAAGAAGAAAACGGATATCCAAGTACAGGGAGCCACTGAGAGAGGTGCGAAAAAGCCTAAGAAGGAGGTCAGGAGAGGAGGCCAGGAGAGCTACCAACAGGCTCTTGGGAGCAGAGAGGAAAGTTCTGGCATCCTGGGAACGCATTTTGGCACAAGACAATGAAGACAAAAATCGCTCATGGAGAAGTTTGCGGCTGCTGCTTCCAGGCAAGCAGACCCCAACGTGCTGAATTTACCCTGACTTGTGGGGTCACGCTCCCCACAGCGATGTGCTCCCCAGGCTGGACTCCCCCAAAACGCCAGACAAATCGGTGGTCTGGCTGGAGCCCTTCGCAGGACACAAAAGCACAAGCCCAGGTGAAAACAGAGGATGAGATGGAGAGTGAGTCCCGACTCCTCGCCTGATCACCAAGGCGTCCATCCCTGTAACACACTGTGCTAGGAATTTAATAGACATGGTCACAGGACCCAGGAAGATCTCACTAAACCCATTTGTTTGATGGTACGACTGAGGCTCAGGACACGTAATTGACTTCTCTAAGTCATACAGCAATCAAGTGGTACAGTTCGTGTTCACACGGCTCCAAGTCCTAGCCGTTTCCCTCCCCCAAACGACCTGTATTCATCCGCCTAGAAAACCTTCCATTGAACACCTTGTCCAGTAAAGCGTGATGCCGTCCCTAAGAAACTCCAGGAAACCGCTCCGAGCGCAGTCCTCCGCACCCTGAAGGAACTCCTAAGACGTTTGGAGAATGAATGCATTGGCGTGGTCAGGAAGGAGAGGCGCACCAGCTGCAACTTTAAAAATGCTGCAAAAAAGGGAGAAACTCCACAAAGCAAAATACACATGGAAAAATCGCTCCCTTGTTTCCAAATATTTGCAGCTTAACATTCACAGGCCACCCAAAGTGCGGTGGTCAGCGGTCCGGCCCTGCGGGCCCCCCGATGAGAAGGCGGAGATCAGAGGGCCGTGGGGGCGGCGCGGGGCTGCGGGGAGGCCCAGGGCTTGGGGAGGGGGGCTGCTTCTCTCCCGCTTCGTTTTGGCTCCAGGGATGAGAGCGATTTTCACTAGAGCCATCCTCCACGGAAACCACAAAAACGAGCTAAACTTTCCTCCATGCAAGAAGAAAAAAGCACGCTTGTGTGAGCGCGTAGGGGAGGAGAGGGAATGTGGGCAGAGAGGGAGGGAGGGAGGGAGGGGTGGTGTCATAACTCTTGTAGTCATAAGACTTGCCAGTTGGTAGTTACCAGTATTCCAGACACTTCCTAATGCCAGACAAACGCCCCAAGTCTCGGCTTGTCTGGCTCAGAGATCTGTTCAACTGATAGCAGCCGGCTGGGGGTGGGGGTGGGGGGGGAGACACATCTTGCAGGGAGCAGCCCTCCGACGACGCACATCAAGCACAACATTGTTCTCGGAAGGAAGAATGGAAAGGTTTGTTTCAGAGTCACAACTTTTTTTTTTTAAGGCACCCGAGTTGTTTTAACAAGTTGCTACAAAACTTGGGTTTCCTGAGGCGAGGCTGTCAGGCACAGAGCAGATACTGTACCGAACTCCAGAGAGGGAGGGATCAGAAGGTTAGTCATTAAAAAAGAAAGAAAAAAAAAAAAAAAGCCCCAGGCACTTCATGCCTGGAAATGATGTAAGACGCGGCCGCTCCTCTGTTAGAACTACAAGCAAACAATGCTCCGGCAGCTGCTCTCCAAATGTCAGCGCCAACCCCGGCCAAAGGGCTGCAAAGCCACCCAGCGCAGGACTTTGTGCTCTACCTTTTTCGCCCACATTTTCCCCAGGCACTCGCAGGAACCTGGCAACACGTAACGGGGCAACCTTTGCCTTCTGAAATGGCGAGCGGCAGCATTTCAGAGAACAAAAGGATTTTTTGAAAGTCAGCTGCATCTCCATCCCCACCCCCACCCCACCCCCGACACCCCCGCCCCCTCCTTCCCTCCCAACTCCGAGTCTGAGAAAATAAAGTGGTGCTGCTGGCAGCCCCGCTCTCGAGTGCCCCCTTGTGACCAAGCCCGGAACATCACTGATGTACCTTGAAATCCGAGGCTCCGCTCCCAGGTAAGTCACGCTGGGGGAGGGGGACTTCTGGGCTACATTTGTCTTCTCCAAAAAACATGCGCAGAGTGGAAGTCAAGACTCAGAAGGTCTTGCTTTTTAACTTATCCCGTTAACAAAAATTTTACCCTTGCAGCAGGAGAAGATCTCTGGGTTGAGGTTGCTGATACATTATTTTCCTCCTAAGCAGACGCTAGGGCAATATTTTCTGTTTTGGCAAGCTGTAAAGCAAAAACTCTGGGGCTTAGGTGTATGGCAGTGAGCACGCATAGACAAGAAACTGAGGATTCCTGCTGGGTGGGACTTGCATTTTCCATTTTTATCTGAATTTGTTGGTTGTTTGTAGAAAACTTTCTCCCAGGTAAGAAGCATTTCCAATCCCCACTGCTGGTTTATTTGCAAGGATGACTTGGGATTTCCAAACTGCAATCCAGGCTTCCCAGAGCCTGCCTGGCGGCGCCACCTTAGCTGTTTTATCTCTGTGTGGGGCAGACACCCACGAAAATGCCACAAGCAGTATTTTTAACCAGTCTTCTTCCTCTCAGGGACTCCTCCCTCCAAGCTGTCTCTGATTTGAAGGACCGACTACAGTCGTGAGCTGCTGGTAGCTCCAGCCAGCAGTGAGGGCATCCGTCCTGGTTTGTCCCTCTCTGGAAATGTTAACTGGAAACTAAGAAGGAAGTTCAGATCAAAGTAACTGTTCTCTTCAGAAAGTTCCATTAATTAACTAAATTAAAGGAAGTTAAATGATGTTTGGAGGAAAGTCATTTTAGAAAGCCCAGGTCCAAGGGACCGAAGTCCAAAGCCTCTAATGTGAACCTTTAATGAAGCTTGGCAACAAGTTAAACAATATGAGAAATTGAGGGTTACCATATGTAAGACCAGTCGTTGCCTGAAATCAGTCATTTCAAAGGAACATGTTGAAAGTAGACAGACATTTCGCTCGTAGTTGCCTAGATCATTTAATGTTAAAGATGAAAAACCCAGGGCTCTGAGTAACAGTCATTTGACCTGCAGCTAAGGTGAGTCATGGCCTTCATAGAACTAGGCACAAAGGTGCACGTCAGGCTGTGGCGATCACCCGGCTTGCTCATTTGCAAGGCAGGGCTGTTGCTTCCAGTAGGGAATGCCACCAGGATTTCATGGCTCATTCTCGCAGCCTCTCCAACAGGTGCTGTTGAGTCATCCATGCACACAAGTGACTGCCCTGGCAGTTTCATCAGTTAGGATTAAATTTCCATTTGTTCCATGACTTTATGAAGTGATTTCTACCATTGAATCATATCTACCATTTCCTCTGGGACATAGGGATTTTTTTTTTTAATGTTTGTAACATTGTGTGTATTTTTCAAAATTTGTCCCAGCTGGGTCAGCAGGTCTTCCTGGGTTGAATGGACTATTTACGGGAGGGGAAAATTCAGGGCCCAAGGTCAGTGGTACAGAGTTAAATAAGGTTTCCTGTTTGGGCAGCTGGTCTACCACCTCCTCAGCCCAGGGCTGACTGGGTCTTTTAGAAGACAACATGGGGGTGGAATGATGCCAGGAGCGGGCAAGGAAATTTTTCTTTTAAGCTTCTCATCAACCAGCTTTCATTTCTTGTCAGATGTCACTTCTCAGCAATACTTGCCTATGTTCCCTGTTAGGTGATTTTTTTTTTTCTTCTCCTGACCAGACTGAGAGAAAGGAGTCAGTTAAGGATGTAGGAATCACAAGGTCAGGCATTGTTGTCCATTGTATTCACGATGACCACAGTACTTAGAACACGCATGACACACAGGAGAACCACGGTAAACACTGGTTACGTGAAGAGAGGAACAGAGATGAAAAGAGACTTCCTGGAGAAACAGAAGAAGGCACTAACCATCAGGAAGGAAAGGTCACCAGGGTAGAAGTAAAATGACTGCTCAGCAAAGCCCTTCTCTGCGACCTTGGATGTTGCAACTCAGGCTTCTGTCACCAATGCCCACTTCTGTTTGTCGTTGATAAAGTGCTGACCCAGTGCAGTTGTGGTCAGCCAGCTTCCGACGTGGAGCTGGTCTGTGAAGGTGCTACCTAGTGTCTGCCTGGGCCGGCGAGTCCTCTGGATTACCCACCTGACCTCCCCAGCGCCTCCGCTGGGCTGTGCCCATGGGCACCGAGCCCGTGGCTGGGTAGGGGCCCGCGGTGCTAACTGCCCTTTCCCCAGGCAGCTGCCTTTCTTGTCCTCGGTTCCTTTCACTCCTCCTCATCTGAATTCCTATGATTCCTGCAGAAGATGGGTATCTGAGAGCCCAGAACTTTCTTTACCTCCTGGTCCATTTTGTGAGAACTGGTGTCACCTGTGCCATGGGACCTGGAGCCTGGAAAGGGAGGGGGACCTGGGCTGAGATCACACCACCCAGCAGGACTCTCCTGCCACGTCTGGCGCCGTGTGTGGTTCACACGGCGGACCTCAGGGATCCCACCCCGAGGCTGTGTGGAGTGGCTGACAGTCTCCAGACGGGAGCTGGGTATCCTCGGGCACACACTGCCCACTGGTCTCCCTGGGGACAGTGAGATGGCCATGCCGAGTGAGCGGCCTGTGTTCAAATCTGGGGAGGTCACATCTCCTGAGGGTCCCTTGGGCTGAGTCCTCCCTGAATCTTCCAGCTGGATTGATCAGTGACCTCTGCTCACTGGCAAACTCTCTGGGCTTTGGAGAGAAGGTGGACCTTCACTCAAGCTGGCCTGGGTCTGCCCTGTGGACAGAGGGCCTGGCGGGAGGGCTCCGCCTGGAGCAGAAGCTATTGCTCCAGGAAAACCTGGGAAAACAGGACGTGTAGGAAGCAGAGAAGAAAGCCAAGGCATCCAGCATGCCTTCCTGTTGGAGCATGATGAGGAATAATTACCTGCTTCTGGAGCGCAGGGGTGTGGAGTCTACGGGGGTGGAGGGCCTGGTCCATGTAGTTGGGCAGTTAATTATCCATCTGTCTCCTTTCCTCTTTCTTCCCTGAAACCCTCCTCTTCAAAGGAAGAACTCTGGGGCGGGCGTTGACCTGTGGAATGCTGTCTGACAGCCCACCAGGCCCAGGGAGGACACCAGTCCCTACGATCTCAAGTGACAGAATCAGCGCTTTCAAATGACACCTTGTTATCCAGCTGTGTCCCTGACAGGTGAGGACACAGATCCAGAGAAGAACTTGGCTGGGGCCCGTGGGGCTCTTTGTGTCCACGCCATATCACAGACTCCATCAGTCTTTACAGTTAATTTGGAAAGAGCCACTTAAAGACCACACTGACAGTGCCACTTGGCAGTTAGGATTTTTTGTCGTTTTCCAAAATCAAATCGTCACCGAGGAAACGAGTGAAGCCGGCACTGAAATCTATCACTCTCCCTACCCCCGACCTTCATCCTGATTCACACTGTTTACGGATCCAGGCGCCTGTTCCTAGAATCCCAGTTCCACAAGGAGGCTGGAGAGTTTGGGTTGCCCACGTTCTCCAGCGTGGGGGCCTGTCGGAACCTGGATTCTCTCCATCTAAGCCTCCTTTCTCCTTTTTTAAACAGCTGCCTTCTGTTTCTGTCCTTAAGGTTCTCCTTTGAATCCTGTAAGAGCAACGTCCACGTCCAGAAACCCTTTTCTGAATCTCTTGATCAAACGTGCTTGGAATTCAGAACTTCTGCAGTTGTAGAAAGCCCGTGTGCGTGACACACCTGGGGGTCCGGGTGCTCTAAACTGTCTGTCTGCAGGACGGTGTGCAATGGCCACTCTGCAAGTGGTCACAAGGTCTGACTTTGGCCAATGGCTTTCAGGATAGCAGCTTCAGGTGCCTTGGGACCAGCACAGCTGCCATCCTGGGCTGCCTCCTCCAGAGCATCTCAGGTCCTGGGCGGGGCTCTGTCCCAGCCCAGCTCACAAAGAGGGTGGCAGATGGGTGGTGGACTTGGCATGGTGGGTGGACGAGGTTTCTGTATCTTTGAGGGAAAGAGGAATCCAAGATCAAATTCAGTAAAACTTAGGACTTTGTCTCTCTTTCCCTGACCGCGTTGGAGTTCTGGGTGTTCACGTGTTTATCGCGATGTGTGTTTCACAGGCTGTCCTCAGAAACATCTTTTTCTGGTTTTTGTTACAATGGTAATGGAGGTGCTTTTAAAAGTAGGGGCTTTTAACTGGCTTCTTCCCACAATATAGAAAGCTGTCTGTCAGAATTACAGCATGGAGTACTCTGGTGCGTCCTTGGAGATAAACACTTCATACGTGCAAGGCTGTGTGTGTGTGTGTGGTGTGTGCTTTAAGTCACCCCTTCCACCCTTCTCTTCCCCTTTCTTATTACCTACCCTCAAGCTATGGTCTGACCTCACAGCAGATAAAAGCAACATTATTCTCCGTGGCCCACAGTCATGTGTGCTGACGGGAGGGTGGTTCCCTGTGAGGTCCAGGCTGGGTGCCCTGCTCACGTGATGCAGTTCAGGACACTGGCCTAACAGTGTATCTGCAGGGACATTCTTAATTCATTAAAGCTCTGCTCAGCACACACTGAAAATAATTTTCAGAATGAAAGTTGTTATCCCACATTTCCTAAGAGTTAACTGAGGTTCTGTCAAACAGCTTGAGTTAAAGAGTAAACCATGTCGGTTAGACATAGGTGTCTGTGAACTGCAGACAGAAATGGATCAAGCAGTGGGAATTCTGTTTTGTTGTGCTTTTTGGGGGGGAGGGTAATTAGGTTTATTTACTTATTTATTTATTTCAATGGGGTGCTGGGGATTGAACCCAGGACCTCATGCATGCTAAGCACGCACTCTACCACCCAGCTATACCCTCCACACTAAATTTTTTTCTAAGACAAGCACAGCACTGCCTCCTGGTGTGGATTACATTTTATTTTTCAAAAGGAACCATGGATAGTAAAGGCAATACATTTTGATTATTTCAGATTTCTGCTGTCATCAATGAAAGATTTTATTAATCAGTTCTTTGAAAAAGCAGCTCTACCCACTGCCAACCTCGCAAGTGAGAGGATATTAAACTATCGGGTGGGTTGTCTGTCTGGCGCCCTGGTTGGAATTTCAGGCTGTTATGGGATTGGCTGCAGGTTGCCATTGACACCGCTCAGCGCAGGGATCGCTGAAGTGCGAAGGCGCAGGAAAGCGGGGCCACTGGCGGGAACCAGCGCTGCTCTTTGGATCAAAATTAACTTCCAATAAAGAGTTGGGCAATGGGTCGTCTGGAAGGGAAGCATCTTAATGGCCACCGCTCAAAGGTTCAGCTTGCTTCAGTTGCTGATAACCTTGTCAGGTCTCAGATAAAGGCAAGTCTTGTCACCCTCGGGCACCTGGCTGAGAGGTAATAAAACAGTTGCCTTATCTTCTAGGGGCGGAGTTAGTCCAACCTCAGCCTGCGGTAATTACAGTAAACTGAAGTTGCCTGTCGTTGAAAAAAGGGGGAGAGGGGAGGGAGGCAGGAGATGATGTTTGTTTCTCTCCTGGGATTGAAAAAAGAAGTGAGCAGAAAGAGCAGCCAGGAGTTTCCAGGGCCGACACCGCCAGCCCGGCTCTGCTGCCCTCTCCTGGGAGTGACGGCTGCTGACGGCTCGGGTCCGCGTGAGGATCCGAGGAAGAGGCTCAAGCAGATGGAAATCCCAGCGATCTTCTCAGGAGCTGTCCTTTCCAAATGTAAATGACCGCGTCGGAGCTCGGCTAGGGAGGGAAGGAGGTTGCAGGCGGGCCCAGTGCCTCACCCAGCGCTGTTAGCTCAGGCCATCGGATAAAAAGTTTTCGCCAAAGCAGCAGCAAATCTACTTTAAATACTAGCACAGTAAGGAAATTCCTCTCTTTCAGGCTGAATGCCATCCGCACAAAAGGGCGCCTGTTGACATCTCATTTACAATCTCCCCCGGGACCCAGACGGGTCCATTTCAATAAACCCGACTCAGAAACACCTATTGTTCAAAATCTTCCCCTAGCCACAGGCTACCACCCCGCCTGATTGTCTTGTAAAATAAAAGATTTGGAAGGAGCCGGATTGAGACTGGGGAAGCTATGAAAGAGGAAGCAGATAAGTTCCTTGACCCAATGCTGTCCGAGAGTGTGCGCTCACAATAAAGTTAATGGATTCTCATTTTTACGAGAAGTGTCTCTGAAATGCCCGCTGCCTTCCTGAACTGGTGGTTGGGAATTCTAAAAGTGGTGCCAACTTTGTTGCTAAAGAAGTTAACTCCTGCCAATGGGTTTGCTATGTGAAAAGGCAAAGGCTATACTTACCCGGCTCTCAGCCTTACAAAAGCCCTGTCGCAGCCGCAGCAAACACCAGGTGAGTCTGTGATCTGAGCCGTTTCCTCAGGATTTATAGCTTAACTGTCCTCTCTAAGGAGGATTGTGAGGCGCAGGGCAGAGCGCCCCAACCTCCGTGGATGGGTTCCTCCTTTCCAGCACCACTGTTTTTGCTCCCTCTTTTAGTAAAACTTGAACACTTTCTGGAATCAACTCATGTCGCCTTTAGATGGTTTTTCTTCAGAAAGGCCTCAAATTAAGGGCTACATTGGAACAAAATAGGCATTTCACAAACACGCAGTATCTTTCCCTTCCTATTATTAGATCTTCCAGTCAAGAATGTTGACTTAGCAAATGACTCCTTTTTCTAACCACAGTTCAAGCCAAAACTCTGGATGGTACCCCTCATTCCTTTGGGCCCTTCTCTTCTATCTTTTAAATCCTTCTGGAATCCTTCTGCCGCCTACAAGCCACCTTTCCACTTCCCCAGCCCCTCTCATGTCTTGAGGATGACAACGACTTCCTAATTCACGGTTCACCAGCTACCGCTTGGACTTATGAACGGGTCATGAACTCAGCTGAGGTGGTCCATGCAGCTTTGCTCTTTAAAAAAAAATGAAATGGATTAGAAAACATCAGAGTGCATCAAGCAAAAGAAAAGTAAGTTTGGTTTTGTGACACTGGTTTCGGTGCGTTCGTGTGCGTCCGGATCTGTGTTCATTCAAGGTAACTGGTCAAACGCATCTTGTTTGTCCGAACAGTTTGAGAGATACTTCTCTAACTGGTCTCACTGGGGCTGTCGTGTCCCTGCCTCCAAACTGTTGGACACACTCAGAGCAAGAAGGGAAGGTTCTGAATGGATCCACCTGACAGATCTGCCCTCCAGATAAAGACCTGCACTGGGGCTTCCGAGTCGACTTACCCAGCCCCTGCCCCTCTCTCAGGTCTCAGAACTCCTTGTCCTCCCGACCACCTTGACTTTTAGTGCTTCAAGCCATCAAGTTCCCTGGCCTGTGCAGATGGAATTCCCTTTAGGAACATTCTGTCCTCTTTCTCCTTTGGGTATCAGCTCAGGTGTCACCTCTTCCAGGAAGTCTTCCGGAAGTGCTTCTAAATGCCTCCTCTGAGTTCTCAAGAAAACACCTCACTTTTTATCTGACAGACCACTTACTACTTCCTTGCTTTGAAAACTCCTGTTCCTGCTTCAAGATTCACGTTTGTGTTCCGTTAGTGCCTCCTACTTATTTTTACTGTGGAACTCAGGACACTTGGTTTGTTCCGGTCCTACGCTGATCCTTTTGAGTGAAAGCAGAGGGAAATTTGTGATCGAGTAGATCTTTGTTTTCTACTTGTTTCCTTGTTGGATTAAGTGATTTTGTATGGCAAATGCTATTATACAAGATATCACCAAACCAGGTTGTCTCTCTCTCTCTCTTTTTTTTTTTTTAATGATGGCACTGGGGATTGAACCTGGGACCTCATGCCTGCTAAGCATGCGCTCTACCACTGAGCTACCCCCCCTACCCCCCCAACCCCGTCTCTATTTCAAAGAGATTCTCAGCCTTGGTGGCCCAGCTTCCTCCAGTGGTGACTAGAAAAGGCAGTGCCTTGAAGACAGACAGACCTGGTGCAAATCCTCAGCTGCCAATCACAGGCCGCATGAGCTCAGATGACTCAACTCTCTTATCTCCTGTTTTCTCCTCTGTTAAGTTAGGGTAACAGCACTGATGACCTACCAGTATAATGAGACAAGTGGCAAATACTGAGCCAAGTGACACGGTGAGTGGCACTTGCATCTGACACACAGGAAGGAGGCTCTTTAATGCTGCTTTCCTTGCTACGTTATCTGATACAACAAAACTCAGACATTACAAAAGCCGTCTTGAAAACTCCCAGGGGAGGTTTTCCTGGAGGCGGGGAGGTCCTGTCCTTTTCAGATGTTGGGGTTCGTGCAGCGTGCAGAGCCCACGTTCTGTGTGGGAGAGCACGTTTGAAGATGCCTGTCCTGAATGTTCAATATGAAAACTTCAGCTCATCCCTCTGGTCTCAATTCGTAGATCCTCTCCTTGGAGAGGCTCTTCTTGGCCATGCACCCGTCTTTGAGCCATCCCACACTGGGCCATCCCAGCCCTGAAGCCACCTTCCGAATGAGATGTGGAAAGAAAAGAAAATGCCCTGTGAAGGCTAGCGACGGCCCTTACCGTGGGTGGGGCGGTGTGGCTGTCTGCTCCGCTCTCCAGCTGCAGCCTTACCAGCTTTGGACCACTGTACCCCATCCCAGCCCTCTGCAGCCCCACCCCCTTCAGTCACACAGCATGACTGGCCCCAGCCTCTACTGTCTTGTACCTTGGAAGATGCAGAAACTGTCTTGAATTTCTGAGGTCCTGCAGGATGACTCCCTGTGGGTGATTTCAAACTTTTTTCATACTTTCTGTGTTACCATTCAGTACAGAAAAGACAAAAACAACCCAAAAAACCTCCCAAATATTTTCAAGTATGTTTTCCTTTGCCTTCATGGTCAGCACTAATGATGTCCAGCTAGAGAGGGTTGGAGGGCCGGGTGTGAACCGGATAAGCTCACTCTAAGTTCACGGACTTGAGAATTTAAAAGCACAGACCCTCTCCAAGCTCTGTTTAAGGCCTGTCAACAAAATCTCCCTAGCTTGCCAGAGTAACTAGGTAGGACACTAGCCCTAAAACGATCCAATTAAATTACTAAAACTCTCTCAAACTAACAGCAGTAACTTCGCTTTCTGTACCTGAGGGGCAATATTGCATGATGTTTCAGAATACAAGTTTTGGAGGCAGACCTAGAGAAGGCTGTTTAATTTCTTTAAACATCAGGGTGTTTTTCTGTTTGTTTGTTTGTTTGTTTTTAACTGTGTAAAATGAGGATTATAACCCTCACAGGACTGTTGGGAGGATAAAATGAAATAACATCTGAGAAATGCTCAGAATAGTACCTGACACATAGTAAGTGCTCAATAAATAGTACATGGTCACAAGCACAAGGATATCAACCCTTCCGAAAGGGCAATGCCTTGGTTTTGTTTCAGCAGCGACACCGCCGGGTACACCCGTGATCCTGTGCAAAAGGCCTGTGAAACTGAGGCTATGCTCGTACACAGACGTGGTCCGATGATGTCATCTCATCTCATCTCCACGGCAACCAGACATCTCAGTTATCTAGTCTGGTTGCCAGGTAGGTGATTGGTGATGAAACAATCTCGGGCCAACACTGTGTGGTTCAGTGCATCCTCTGGCAATGCTCCTGTTACAGACACACTCAAAATTCTGATTTCATGTGACTGATAAATTAACAAGTTTAGTCATAAAAGTACTGCTGAAACATTGACCATCCCTGACACGTTTTCATTTTTAATTATTCCCCATGTGTTTACCTGAGATAAAAATAAGCAAAACAGAGCAAGAGCAACTTTAAAAAATAGCTCGACTAAGACCTGAAGAGGTTTAAAAAATGTCAAAGTCACGCAAGAAGAAAGTGAACCTGTCAAGGTTCCAGTCCAGGTCTTTAACTCAAAGGTGAATACCGCTTACCAGAGGGAGGTTTCTGAGATCCTGGTAATGTTTTATATTTTGCTCTGGGTGGTGGTTAATTTTGTTTGTTTTGCAATTTATGCTTTTGTAAAAACTAATCAAGCTGCACATGTAAGTTGTGTAACTTTACAGGATATATATTTTATTTCATTAAAAAAAATTTTAAGGACCTGAAAAATAAGCAAAACAACCAAAGCTTTTCTACTAAACATATCTCAGAATCTGTCACTTTAGTTCATTTTCTATTGCTAACCTAAGAGGGGTTAGATTAGGAAGTCTGTTGTCAAAGAAACTTTTTTTGAGCTTAAGAGAAGTTGGCAGCACTTTATTTTATAAGTGATATTGGACATGAACAAACGCTTTCTGGAGAAAGGAGTAAAGGAAGCAACATTGGTAGAGAGGGCCCAGTGCCTGGTACACTTAGGAAGTATGAATTTATAAATGAATGGAGTGCCTGGATGAGCCAAAAGTCTTTGGAATTCCAGGTCCGTAAGTTAGTAGGTCTGTGACCTAGGGCAATGCATTAACTATTTGACGCTTCATTTTACAACAATCTGTAGAATGGGACAATAAGGATAAAATGGTCGTAACAGTGAACACTAAGGAGGTATGACGTGTGACAGCCCTTTGTAAACTGCAAAGTGCTGGGCACATGTCACAGGACTCGCCGAGCCCATGTAGTGGTAACTGTTGTTACTTTTTTGAGAGCCAGCTGGGTAATTTTTCCAAACCGCAATTCTTCCTGGAGCAGCATAAATTGAGTTGGCCTTTGGCTGAAACTGAGCCCGGGCTCTAGGGATACCACAAGATGTTTTATAAAATCTGCATAAAGTTGCAAATTTAAGCAAAATAGGAGGGGAAAATGCTGTAAAATTTAATAGGGCCAAAGGGAATGGTCTCTAATCAACCAGTTGCACACGTCCCCTCCCAACTGCCCCCAAAGCACTCATAATATTATTATAAAAATAATATGGTGACGGGGTGGGGGTGAGGGGGTGGGGGGTAGAGCTCAGTGGGAGAGCACATTCTTAGCATGCAGGAGGTCCTGGGTTCAATCCCCAGTACCTCCATTAAAATAAATAAATGCACTTAATTACCCTCCCCCTCTAAATAGATTTTAAAAGTGGTCAAAGTCAAACATAACTTGGAGAGGAGACAAAATAATTTTTGTTAAATGATGCTCAAATACAGTTGTTAATTTTGGTGGTTTTTGAGTAAATGAGTAGAAATGTTGGGACTGGCCGGTCTGACAGTAACCATAGCGAGTGCCTGTTGGGGGCCTCTATTTTCTTGGATGGAAGCGTGCTTCTAGGGAGAAAAGGTTCTGAATCACTGAAGACAGGCTCCAGGGGGGCCCTGTTTGAATTTGGAGCAGGGAGGAAAGCTGGTCACAAGCAGATTATCTCTCAGGGAGCTGCTGGAGGGTGGGCCTTGGAAACACCAGGGAGGGGTGAAAAAATCCAAGGGGGATCTTGGCAAGTGGAGGAGGCCCAGGCGGAGAGAGCGAGTCCGGGCAACGGAAAGGGAGGTGACGGGGAACGGGAGGCCCAGGAAGCATTTTTCATTGCTTTGTCTGAGGCTGAGGCGTCCCTGCGCACAACTGTGAAGTGGGTCAGATTTCATGAGTCTCTCTAGGAAACAGGAGAGCTGCAGGGCCCGTGCTGTACCCCCCACCCCCACCGCGCTCATTCCAGAGTTCCCAGATCCTCTTCAGTCCCTTAAGTACTTGCTCTTTGAAAGGTAAAAATCTAGCTAATCTGATAGAGGAATGCATTGGGAGATGGGGGTGGGGTGCATTTTTTAAAGAATTCTTGCAAACATTTCCTTCCTCCAGAGTAATAAATATTTAAAAAGGTCTGGCTGCGGGGAGGGGATAGCTCAGTGGTAGAGTGAGTGCTTAGCATGCCACAAGGTCCTCGGTTCAAACCTCAGTACCTCCATTAAAATAAATAAGTAAATAAACCTAATTACCTCCCCCCACCCCAAATAAAACTAAAATGACGGTCTGAACAACAAGGTCCTACTGTACAGCACAGGGAACTACATTCAATGTCTTGTAATAGCCTATAATGGAAAAGAATACGAAAAGGGATATGTATGTATAACTGAGTCACTGTGCTGTACAGCAGAAATTAACACAACACTGTAAACAGACTATACTTCAATTAAAAAACAAAACCAAAAAGAGAAGGTCTCTGTAAAATCTGCCTTAATTCCAAGGAACGTCTAAAACTGGGAATTTCCAGCTGCTGGTAGACCTGCAGTGGCAGTAAACACTTTTCTGTGACTCTCAAAGCATAACTAAGCCTGGAAAGGGAAGAACTAAATTGTATATTTTACCTGTTGTAGGCATGCAATTGCACTAAATACTTTTTACACATGATCGTCATTTTATTTTACAGACTCGGAGATGCAGGTAAAGTTCAGGGAGGCTTGTAGCCTGCTGTGGCCATGGCATATTCCAAAGGTGGCTAAAACAACATCTTCCGTGTTCCTCTAGAGCAGGGGTCAGGAAGCTTTTCTATAAAAAGCTGCATGGTAAATATTTGTGGCTTTGCAGACCACGCAGTCTCTGTCCCAAATGCTCGATTTTGATACTGCGACAAAGCCAAAACCGATATGTAACCAAACGGGCAGAGCTGTCTTGGAGAGGGGAGGCCGATTTGGTCCAGGGGCCATAATTTGCCAACCCTGCTCTAGAACTTTGCCACTTCCCACCTTGAGGTGGAGTTGAATTCCCCTCCCCTTGAATTTGCGGAAGTGTCTTATTTGCTTGTGACCAAGAGTGCGAAGGAGCTGGCCCTGCAGACCTGCGAGGCTCCTCAGAACAGGCGGTGCCCTTTACCCCCTTGTCCCCGGGACCGCTGCCTGCCTGGAGCCCTGGCCACCACAGAAGCACCCAGCTGCCCCGTGGCCGCCGTGCAGTAGGGGAGCCCAAGTCTGCTGCGGGGGAAGATCACACGCAGAGGCCTGGAGGCTCTAAGGGGGGAGAGAGCCCCTCAGCCAGCCCCCAGTGTCCCAGCCCCCCACCCAACTGCAGACTCGGGAGGGACGCTGAGCCAGAACTACCCAAATTCCTGCCCCGTAGAAACGGAGAAATAATAGCACGCTTGCTGGGTTTTTAAGACACTAAGCAAAAAACTTAGAACACTGTCCCGACACTAGTGAGTGGCCCATGTGGGACTCAAACCTGGGTTGGCCTGACCGCAGCCCTGTGCTTGTTCTATTACATGACTGCTTCCAGCAGCCTTAAAAAAAAATTGCTGCTAAAATACACGTAACATGAAACTCACCATGTTAATCCTTTTTGAGTACAGTTCAGTGAGTACTGTTGTGCATCCGTCTCCAGACCCTTTTCATCATGTAAAACTGAAATTCTCTCCTCATTAAACAAGAACTTCCCCAGCCCCTGGCAATCACCTTTCTACTTTCTGTCTCTATGGATTTGATGTGCGTGGAATCCTACAGCGTTTGTCCTTTTTGTGACTGGCTTATTTCACTAGTGTACACATGTGTGTATATACACGTTAAAGCCCACATCAGGTACAGTCAGACCAATGAGGAGCAAAGTTTTGTCAAGGAAAAATATCAGAGATTCCAGGCCTCCTGAGTCACAGATGCAAGGTCCCGAGCAGGACCTTGCAACCACAGTCACTCCAATGACAGCTCACAGCATCCTACCTCTAAAAGGCTTTGAAGAAAGAGGAACCCATGAATCAAGACTAAGATAAGGCTGTTTGGTTTGTTTCAACTTGTGGGCTGTTTGACTTCTTTCTTGGAGCCATGCCTTGAGAATGAAATCATTTTCCACCACACAGCCCCCTCCAAGGGCAGCGAACACCAGCCCTCACTGTCTGTTCCTTTATTTCCTCTGTGTCCAGGGTGAGTGTTGACTTGGTGGAATTTCTGTGACTCTCTGTGAATTGTGTATCAAGCAAAAAACCTTCTGCAGGGAATCAACTCTAGGGAGGGTGAGGCTTAAATGTTGCTTCTTGCTTAACACAGATTAGACTCAGCCTGGGGGCGTGTCACTGAACTACTTCGCCTTCCCCGCATCCCCCCAAACCCCCACATCCCTGACCGAAAGCACACACTTTGCTAGTCAATGGCTTGGCCTTCCCCTCCCCGCACACGCCCCAGTTCCACCAAGAGAGGACAGAAGCCTTCTGGGGTCCCAGCCCACTGTGATGAGTTGTGTGTGTCCCCTCCTCAGATTCACATATTCAAATCATCACTCTCAGTTCTTCCAGATGCAACTTCACTTGGAGATAAGGTCTTTAAAGAGGTGATTAATTTAAGCTGAGGTAAAATGAAGGTGGGCTGGAATGCAATATGACTGGGTTCTTAATAGAAGAGAGACACACCAGGAGGTGTGCAGACGCAGGGAAGACGGCCGCCTGCAAGGCAAGGGGAGAACTGGCCTTCCCCCACTGTGACCTTGGACGTCCAGGCCCCAGACTGTGAGAACATAGATTTCCAGATTTTGCGCTTGTCTGCAGCCCGAGCACATGAACACACTTGCCGACAGCAAGTTCACAGCCCAGAGGCTGGGATTTCAGCCCAGAAAAGTTCTGAAGGTCATAATCGGAAACTGAAAAGTCAGGCAAGCTTTTCTCACAGTTCCTCTTTCCTCGTCTGTGACCAGCGGCCCTCCGGCAGGTCTGGAAGGTGGGGCTGGTGGCAGAGTCTGGGGTGAGGGCTGACCTTCATGAGCCCAGTAGGGACACGGAGGCTCCCGGCTCAGAAGAGGAGGGACCCAGGCTCTAGGTTCTAGAAAGTCCAGCAAGTGCGGGGAGATTAGGAGGTGTTGTGGGCCTGGTCTAAGAGCCTCGCCTTGCAGGCCCTGCATGAGTGCCTCCTCTCTTCCCCTGGGCTCCCGAGGCCTGCCTTCCTCCGCTCCTGTTCCTCTGTCTCTGCAAGACTGCTTCATTTCCAGAAGAGTCTGAAGAAGGGGCTGCATCATGCATATCCTGGTACAGTTTCGGTTTCCCTTTGGTGGGAAGGGCACCAGGGGACAGGAGGGACCTCTGTGGGAGGGTGAGCAGCTGTCGGACAGCTGGGGTGGTAGATGGAACGAAGGCCCCTAAAGATGCCCACCTCCTGACCCTCAGAATCTGGTGCGATTAAGTCAAGGATCTTAAAATGGAAGGATTAGCCTGGATTACCCAGGCGGGCTCAGTTGGCGTGGGCCAGTGCCGTCACAAGGGTTCTCATAAGAGGGAAACAGTCAGAGGAGAGGTGACTCCAGAGACGGAGGAGTGTGTGAGAGGGAGGGAGGGAGAGGTTTGAAGATTCTCTGCCGCTGCTGTTTTGGAGGAGGGAGGAAGAGGCCACCGGGCAAGGAGATAGGCGTCCTCTAGAAGCTGGGAAAGCTGAGGAGCTGGACTCCCCCCAGCGCCTCCATCGCGGAGGGCAGCCCTTGCAGACCCATTTTCGACTCCTGATTTCCATAGAAAATGAAATAACAGACACAGCAAAAGCTCCCATGCCCTAAAATGGTGGTTCTCAAACGTGGTCCCCCAGCCAGCTGTGTCAGTAGCCCCGGGAACTTGTGGGTCGGATTCTCAGGCCGCACCTATAGTTCGGAAGCTCTGGGGGTGGGGCTGGGCCAGCTGCAGTTTAAAAAGCCCTTCAGGTGGTTCTGAGGCACATTAAGGTTTACCTTAAAAATCAGTGTCCTGGGTTGGTTCTTCAGGAATGAAAGGTACTTGTGGCCCCTTGGATATATGTGTGTGTTCCCGCTGAATCTACAGTTAAACCAGTTGTCTCATGGTTTATGCTCGGCTTGGAGTCTGGGACTGATTTGCTTAATAATCCCCACAGGATGAACTCTGCAGGGGAAATGGGGGAGAAAGGGGCCCAGAATCCAGTCTTCCCGTGTCTACAGGTCCCACCCCCCTCACAGCCTGTGCTAGAAGAGACCAGGAACAAGGCTAGACGGTGGTCACAGAGCCCCGCGCAGTCACGTGCGCTGGGGCCAGAAGGGGTGGCTATTTCCTCTCCCCTCTTCCTAACTCCTTTCCTGTCTGAGGCCGTCCTCAACATGCTAGTTGGAAAGATACTCACTGAAAACATGAGTGAGTCACCCCTTCCAGCCAGAGCCTCACGTTACGGAGTCACACGGCTGTAGATTTCAGTCCTGGCTCAGCCTCCTATGAGCCGGGCAATCTTGGGCGCTTAATTTCTCTGAGCCTCAGTGTCCTTGTCTGTCAAATGGGCATGCTCAAAGTACTTCTCTGATAGAGTTGTTGAGAGGTTAAGTGAGATAATACAGGTAAAGGTTGCAGTGCAGGACCGAGAACAAAGTAAACGCTTAATGCTGTTGTGATTAACTGTAGTTAATGCTGTTCATTGCATTAATAGCCGTTATTTCTGGCAGACCTAATAATAATCTCTTATTTTCACGTATATAGTGGCTTCACGTATATATAGCATATATAGTGGATCTAATACACAAGTTCACCTACATAAGGGGTTCAATCCATTTTAAATTCTGAGAGATAACCTCTCCTTGAGATTCTTCAAAAGGTTGTGAAAAGGAAGGTCTTCCTCTCCTATGAAATGAGGTGTCTCTCCCGCCTTGCCAACTGATGGAGCCGCTCCCACCGCCTGCGTCTCCAGCCCCGGGGTGCGGGTGGGGCGTCTGGGTGGATGTTCCCGCTTCCCTGCCCTGCTAGCTCTCCTCTGACCCGTTCAGTTCCATCTGGTACTTTTCCTCCGTCGTCCTCAGACCCAGTCTTCATCTGTCCCAGACAGCTGCTGCCACATCCCTCTGCTTCAGAAGCAGAAGCAAAGGGCGTTTTAGGACCTTTCCGGGTGAGTGACAGCATCTGAGATGAGACTGATAAAATCCCAGTGCTTAGGGCTACCGGACTCTCCCCCAGTCACCTCCGCCCAACCTCTCTCGCGACACCGAAACCTGGGTTGTCTGATGTTCCTCTGAGCAATCCCATTACATCAGCCTCTGCTGTGAGACTGGGGACGTTGGTGATCTAAGTGTAAACTGTCCCCTCGGAAGAGTGGGTCTGGGACACCCAGCACGCGCCCGGCCACTGTGGGACGAGCTCGGGCTCCATGGGGGCCACCCCGGGTATCTGTCCCTGATGGCAGACAGGGTATTATTCCAGCTCCCTGTGGATGCTGCAGGGTTTTTCCTCAGCCACCGCAGGGCACCGAGGGAAAGCACTCCAGGAAACCAGAAGGGCTGGGCTGGCCTCTGGAATTATGGAGGAAGCAGCTTGGTGTGCTGGCGACTGCTCCTTTCTGCTGATTTCTGCCGTGTCACTGTCTCTGAGCTGCAGGCGCATTGGAGCGCACTCACTAACCATCCAAATCCCACAAACGTTGAGCTCTACCTTTCTTAGAAGGGAAGAGCCTATTAATTTCTCCTTTACAGAAACAGTGCATGATAAGCAGGTCATGAAAAACACTATTCACAAGGACGGGGCAAACTAACAGATGGGAACACCCCACTCCCTTTTCATTCAGATATTTTCTGTTTATTCTGTTTAAAGGGAGGGATTTGTCTTAATATCACACCTGATCTAGACCTTATGCACCTGAGGGTACCTGTTAGGGACTGAATGTTTGTGTAAGCTCCCCCCTCCCCCAATTCATCTGTTGAAGCCTTAACGCCATCGTGCTGGGGGCTGGAGAGGTAATTAGGTTTAGAGTGGGGCCCCCTTGATGGGATCAGTGCCCTGATGGGAAGAGACACCCACGAGATTTCTCCCTGTCTGTCTTTCTCCGTCTTCACATGGAAAGGCCACGTGAAGACTCTGCAAGAAGGCAGCCCTCTGCCACCCAGGGTGAGACCTCCCACCAGACACCCACCCAGCTGGTGCTCTGAGCTTGGACTTTCCAGCCTCCAGAACACTGAGAAAACACATGCCTCTTGTTTAAGCCTCCCCGCCTGTGACGCTTTGTTAGGGCAACCCCATAAGACTAAGGTAGGACCTCAAGAGCAAAAGGATCTAAACTCCAAGAAACAGACCACAAAGGCCCAGACAAAATAGAGAATGGTCCCCCACAGGTGCTCCCAGAAGCAAAGTCTCCTCACCACTCACAGAACATGCAGAAGAGGAGAACCAAAGTGATGGGCCCTGAACCTGCCACCCGAGCCTCTGCCTTACCCAGTCGGGGGTCCTGGCGGAGATTTCCCCCAGCCTGCTTCCCAGAGGAGATGGCTCTTCATTCTTCTCTCCCAAGCAGGCTTCACCTCCCTCTTCATGGAAACCTTTACATCCCTTGCCTACTGATTTTGCGATGGTCAAATCCTACAACGATTCTCAGGTTAGACAAGGATTTGGGCACGCCCCACATACTAGCTTTGGTGGCCAAGACCTATGCGCAGTTCTGGTTACTGGGTCATCACACCTCTCAGAGGTTGTGTGTATATTTTTGGGGTGAGGGGGGTCACAGGGAAGAGGAGAGACCAACGGGTCAAGCACGTTGCCTTGGCGACGCTTGGCGGGTATAGTGCTACTTAAACAGCGCCCCAAACAGAACGGTCACAGGCTGAATTAGTGATTGTTTTCAGATTAGATCTGGGGCAATTTCAAGCATTCCTAATAGAAAATCGTTTGCTTCCAGGCAGTTAAACCAAAAGCATATATTTTCATTCTGAGGGACAGAAAGTAGATTCGTGGTTGTTTAGGTTTGGGGTTAGAGGGTGAAGAGCAGCTAACTGGGGTGACGACAGTGTTCCAAACGTAGATGTGGGTGATGGTTGCACAGCACTGTGAATATACTAAAATAAATAAATAAATAATTTTTAAAATCTATGTACTTTACATGGGTGAATTTCATGGTATGTGAATTCTATCTTCAAAGCTGTTAAAAATTTAATTCTGAAACAATGTCACAGCCTCATAAAAATAGCCCTCATATTTTATTAGTTTTTTTTTTTAACTGATTTCTGATGTGTGATTGATAAAACTTGAGGTTACATGTGTTCTTGAGAAGAACAGATGGGAGAAGTTACAGGGCTTCTGAGCTCAGGGAAGACACTGACCGAGTCCCAAGCACGCGAATGCGGGGAGCGGATTGGTTCTGTCTGAGTGATCCGCCCCGCCCCCGCCCGGACAGAGGGGACTGCTAAAGCATGCGCAGCTGCTCACACCCAGTCCCTACAGCCCTTCCTCTGCGCTCTACCGCCCTAAATGTCATCCAGCTGATTCTCCAACAGGAGGGCTTATCAGAATTTTGGGGGGCAGGGGGGCGCAGAATGTGGAGGGGGATGTAATTTGAAAAAGCATGGTTTGCCTTATAGTATTCTGTTAAAGGGCTCCCTTCTCTCTGTGTATATAATACGCTTAAAGCATTATTACAAAATGAACATCCTGTAACCACCATCCAGGGCAAGTTATGGAATGCTGTCAGCACCCCAGAAGCCCCCAGTTCACACCCCGTCTACATCTTTCCCCCGTTATAAACCCCTGCCCACCCTAGGAGTAACCACTTTTTCAAATCTCCTAGTCATTTTAAAACAGTTTTTGTTCCCTGCAGATCTTCTAAAGCTTATCTTTTATTTCTTTAAATGCAGAATGTCTCTTTGTAACAATTCTAATAATCTAAACATCTTAATCCTGGGAGGGTCTGTTCTTTTCTGGCTCATGGTGCCTTGTTTCCTTGTGTGCTTGATTCTTTTTGACAGTGAGCAGATCATTTTCCTTGGAAAATTATTTTGGAAAGCTGTATGTGGCCTAGAAAAATATTCCTTTTTCTTTAGAGGATCAGCATTTGAACTATTCATGGATCGAGTGAGGTCCTTTGAACCACCCAGTTGATGTGAATTCTGGCCAAGGACGTGACAGTACATGTAATGAATGGATTACAACTTGTAATGAATGGATAATCCCCTACCTTAGTACCAAGACAGAAATTTCTTTGTGTGTGTGTGTGTGTGTGTGTGTGTGTGTGTGTGTGTGTGTGTGTGTCTTGTTTTGTTTGGAGCTGAGGATGGGGAGTGGCTCATATAGGGATGATTACCTTCAGGTTCATCCTTACCTGTAGGGGATAATCTTTCGGGTTGCTAGTTTTCTGGGATGGGGTTTTTCTATTAGACTTCTTGGGCAGGCTCTGGGTTTTCATATCTGCCTGCTTCTTCCACCTCTAGGGGACAACCAAAATTACTGATTGATTATGAACCTGTGATCAACCTGATTCAGCAAATGCCCTCAGGGCAGAATCGTCACTATTTTGGTTACTCTTCAACTTTCTGCTTTGCAATAACTCGTTATTAACTCATTAGATCTTTGATTTAAAAAAAAAGTGTATGTATATATCCTGTTGTATTACTGGAAGTGAAACCCTATCAAAAGATAATTTGAAGTTTGGAAAATGAAATATCTGTCGGTTTTTATATTACAATGACTGCAAGTAGAACCTGACCAGGTCTTCTTGGCTCGAGGTGTTACTGCAAAGGGCTCTCAGTGTGACGGAGCGTGGAGGGGAGAGGGCAGAGAGGGACGGGGGTTGCTTTCCACATTTCCCTCAGGAGGATTTGTCCGAATTTCAGAGTGGAAGGAGGTCATTTATAGCAGGGATGACTATGTGTATGTATCTATAGCATATCAACAGGTGGTTTGGATCCTTTAAAAGCTTGGGAACACTGTTCCATAACTGTATTCAATCCTGTTCTCTAAAACTTCATTGAAATTGCAATTCCAGAAATTCTATAACGAAGAGGTTCTTTTACATCTTGGGTCATTGACTCCTTAGATTATCTGTTGTAAGCTACAGACCCTCTTCTCCAGAAATAATTCACCTATGCACACTCACACAGATTGTGATTATAACTTCAGATGGTGGAAGGGGCTCTCTAAGGTCCATTCATTGATCCAGATTAAGATCTTCAGCTCTAAAAATAGTGAATACTACTTGAATTTCCGTAAATAAAGGGATACTTAAGTAAACTAACACAGACATTAAAAAGGTGATTCTCTCTATATTAATATAGACAGATGCTAAAGCTACATCAAATGAAAAAAGCAAGTTGTAGAACAGATTGGAATGATTTTGTCTGTGTGTCTGTTGCGTAACTATGATTCCATTTGTGCACATGCATAGGAAATATGTGGAGGGGTATTCAAGAAATTTGTATGATGTGTTACGTATCGTGGACACTTTCTCTAAATCAAGTAATATTTGGACCTTCCTCCCTCCATAAACTGGTATTTTCTGTATATATTAAGACAAACTAAGTGGATTAAAAGACAAATCATTTTTCTACAATACAATGTTTATAATCTACTCCAAAAGCCCCAGACACTATGTATTTATTGCTCTCTAAATGAGATCTCTTCCTGTAACTGAGAACTTTGATCTCCTTTTCCTTCCTTGTTTTCCTAAAGGTTAAAAGACATCTTTGGACTTCCTTTCTTGACTCAACTCATCACGTCCAATGGTCTGGCTTTGCTTCTCAAGTTTTCACTTTCTTGTTTGTGTATAATGCCCTGGCCATCGCTTGAGTAAAATCCAGACCTATATAAGTTACATTGAGAATATTGCCTGAATTAATACACAGATCCCCTTATTTCATGACCTATTGTTACACATTATAATTTCTATACAGAATATTTCATGGATTATTAACTCAAATTCTGCTGTTAGAGTCAACCACGTGAGATGGGGTCATTACAAAGCTACCACCTTCTAACATAATGATCTCCGTCTCAAATCCTGAGAAACTTGCTCTGTCAGATATTTGCACAGATGGATTTCTTTGGGAGTGAATAAAAGGATTCTAATCTGTGCCCTCTATTAAATTTCTCACCTGCTATTTTGATTTAATTATATCCTTTGTTTGTTTTAAGCAGAGCACATTTTCTAACTTTATTATCTGATATAAGGCATTTGGGGTAACACTTTTCCTGGCTTCCATAAAAGCCAGGTTTGGAATGAAGAAGAGAAATGTGTATAATAATCACAGAAATCCTACAATACAAAATCTGACTATTTTAGCCAGTTGACCACAGAAAGTTTCATTTATGAACTAGTCAAGAGTCTGGTTGTCTGTCCCGTTTTTGTCAGTAAATAGAGACTCCACCTTCTTGGAAGTTTGCAGAGGTTTACCTCACTGATGAAGCCAACTCATTCAGTCACACCTGAGCTGTGGGCGTGGCCTCTCCCGTGTAGATGATTGGCTGAAGACAAACCCCCGTCCTCCCCCCTCCCACCAAGAGAAGCTGCTGGGATGTACCTTAACGGGGATTCCCTCCAGCAGATGGCCGCCCTCTTCATCTTGCAATTGGCTATTTGCTAACAATTTTCTTATGCTCCACACAACTCTTTCTTGCTTAATTGAACTCCCTTAAGCTTGATTCTAACATTCAAAAATAAAGAAGTTGGCAGTATCCAATTTGTAACCCCATGTTCCCTCCCTCATATGTATGTCTGCATAGGCATCAGGTCCATGAATCCAGTCGCCTTCATCCCACTGATTGCCTTGGTCTTAACAGGCCTTAGTAATAATTATGGGATTTTCTTCCTCCAGTCAAGACCTTTATTAATTCATTCCCTACACGGTCCTCTGAGTTATCGTTTGGAGAGACAAACCTCATTATTGCATCCCCTGGCTTTAAGCCCTTCAATGGCTCTTCCTCCCTGAAGGATGAAGTCCAAACTCCTTGCTGGGATTCTTATAACTTAGCCCCGTCTCTCCTGCTTCTTCCTTTTCCCTCCTCACACAGCTTTTGCTCCTTTCTCAGACATACAGATGTATGATATATATTTGAAATATATACATAGCATCTTAAATTCCCTGTCTGCCGTCACATCTCCTGTGAAAATCTCCTGAATTATCCACACTGTCCCTGTGCCCTCTTAACCCGTAGACGCTTCCTCACACACTTCTGATCACTGTGCCATAATTACAGATTTCTGTCTTCTCAAGAGATCAGACCCCTGTCTTGACCATCTGTAACCTAGTACCTTCACAGTATCTGGCTTCGTACGATTTTTTAAAAATTATACTCTTACATACCTTAAGCTAGTTCACGTGTCTTTCTAAGGACATATGATCTTTCCATAGAACAAAACTGGATTATCACAAAAAGAACCCCAGAATGAGCCTAATTACCTACTGGGCAGCTGGGTCCTTATTATTGTTTTGAATGTGTTTAGGTTTATGGATATGAAACAGCAACAAAGAGGCAAAGGCTAATCAAGGAATTTTGCGTCCTAATTTTAAGTGCCCCCTCCAGTAATGTAAGCATGGATGAGCTGCAGTTGCTAGCAAGGCCTCCAGCTGAGCCTCCCCGCCGTCCGCCTTACAGAAGTGGGCTGAGTGTACTGGGTAGAGGTAGCCGCACTTTGCTTCTGGGGCCACTTTCCTTTGTCTGTGATTTTGATTTTTCTTAAAAATGTGCACATAACGATAAAGCATCAGTTTGATGAATATAAGAAATATATCATTTGACTTAACTGCATAATTGCTGTTCATAGACTTGCCTTTTAAGTTAATTAGCCTAGTGAGATAGGTTTACAATGATTTTTTTTTTTTACTATATCTCTCACAGCTTCTAAGATAATGTCTTGTATGCAATAGACGCTTAGTAAGTATTTGTTGAGGGAAAAAACGGTATAGACAAAGAGAAACAGGGTAATTTGGCGTGAACTCCTGTTACAGGCCTGCTCTGGGCTAAAAGCCAGGCCATCCTGTTCTCAAAGCCACAAGCTCTTACTCCAAACCTCAAGCTGAAGTCCTTGATTTCTGGGCCAAGCAATGCAAAATAGCCCACTCCTAGGATCAAAACCAGAATTCTTTGTCACGTGCAGTAATAGAGTGTGATCTGCGAAAGCACTTCAAAGCATCCAGGAAAGTTAGGGCATGCCGTGGCAAGAAACAGAACGGCAGGCCCCTCAGCTCGGGGCTGAAACGAATCCTTGTTTGAACAAATTGTGGAAACTGACAAGGTTCCCAACCCAGCACATGGAGAGGCTGGTTGTTCAGCCGCCAGTCACGTCCCTGTCCTCCCTCCCCTGAGGACACAGGTGATGGAAGCTGGACCCTTGTCCACGCCACGTGTGGAAGTAAAAGACCTCTCCTAGTGGAGCCAAAAAGTGACTGCCGTTCACAGCTGAGCAGCCTTTACAGCAAGGCCTTCTGTCCAGAGTCGTTCTCAGCCCCCTCTTTTTCTCTAGGGCTCCTGTCACTACGCCGAGTGCTGTCCTCATTTACCGAGCGCGCACCATGGGACATGCAGTGTTCCACGGTCTGATCACATATCACACAACTGAATCATCAACTATTATGGTCATTCCAGTTTTGAGTGTGGCAGGAGAGGCCCAGAGAAGGTAGTTCACTTGCCCACCGTCACACAGCTAGTAAGCAGGAGAGCCAGGATTCAAACCTAGGCAGTCAGATCCTGGAACTGAACTGTTAACAGCTATGCTATAGTGAAACACAGCCTTCGTGAGGACCACAAACAGGACTACGGAGGTTTTCCAAAAAAGTAAGGTGATGTATTCCTGTATGATACTACTCTGTCTATATATACATATATATTTTACTAATTATATATAATAAGCATATTAATAAATAATGGTTAATTAATGTATATTACCAAAGATGCTAGGGGCAGGTAGTCCATAAAAATACATACACACTGTCCTCCACGGTATCAACACTGAATTGATTTTTCCATGCACAACAATACATTCATGATAACAAATAGTTATATTTCACTCTGGACTCAGAAGTGCTTTCGTTCCCCCACCCCCTTAACCCCACAGCCATCCCATGAGGGCAGGAACAGGTTACCATGACTGCATCCTAGGAGGTGCCAGGCCTCAGTTTATGAGCCTTTCAAGAGGATATAAAATATCTGAGGCTTGACAAAAGTTACTGGCGCTAAACTATGAATAAAAAACCTGCAAAGTCACAACTAATAAAAATTTAATTAAGTGCTGTGATAAACTAACATTCCCCTGGCATCACTAATTGTTAAACTGGCCTTTACAAAATTCTATTACATTTGAAAACACCTTCAGCCATACTAAATTTGTACGATTAGCAAGAAATCATAGCTGATCATAAACTGAATGAGTTTTACATACTTAATTGGAAACAAAATATGATAAAAGTTCTTAAAAAGTTTTTTTACAGAAAGCCAATGTATTTAAAGGGACTGTAGATCATTGTCATAGATTTGAAAGGATATAGGGTGAATTTTCTAAAGGAAGCTGAGCCCCAGGCCTGTCACCTGATTACCCCTGTGGCAGGATGAGGACAAGAGGTGCAGGGGACGTGATTTGCCCCAGGCCAGCCCTCAAGGGCGCAGGGGAGACCCGGCCTCGCCGCCAGGGCACAGGGCTGCTCTGTTCAGGGTCCTCCGGGAGCCGGTCCCGCTGACACCTAGTTCCCCTTCTTTAGTGGGAACATGTGGCCCGGAGCCCCTAACTGGAACACACATCCGGGGTGTGTTCACTTATGTGGGCTCTGTTGTAATTATCCACAGAAACTCACCGGCCGCTGCCTCCCGCAACCTCACGAGACCGTGCCTGGAAGCAGCCTCCACATCTGGTTCCCAGAGGCGCCGGGCGGCCTGTCTGCATGTGGGTTTGGTCCACCCGCAGTGAGCCGCACCTCCCTTCCGCTTGGTTTCTTTGTGTCTTTCAAGACCCAGATGTCTTCACAGGGGCTGCCTTCTGATCCCCAGACAGAGTTCCTAGGCCGCCTTCTATGTTAACATAACTCCTTTTCTATACGCCTACTTCTGCATGTTTATTCTCTCAAATTATAATGACCTGTTTGCCCAGATGCCGCCTTGCCCAGATAGCAGAACTGGGTCTGGTTCAGCTTTCTGTCCTCGGGGCCAGGTACAGGCCTGGGCATAACGCAGTATTTAATAGCTTCATCTATTAATTTTTTCTTAAATAGATTAAGAACAATAAAGCAATAAAATACATTTGGATATAAAGTCTTTCTCCGCCAGCTGCCACAGGCCTCCAGCAGGCTGAATTCTTTCCCTCGGTGTGCCTTGTAAGTACAATATTCTACATGTGCTAGGGTACTGAAAAGGCTCGTATGTTCTAAATCACGCTGGGGTGGTAGTTTTGAAAATGTTCTATTTTTAATTTGAGGAACATTTGCTAGAGTCATGTTATTTCCACAGCAGTATTAAAACAAAAGAAGTGAAAAATACTCCAAGCTTACACCAAATTAATAACCAGATAAAGAAAGGGGAACAGTTGAGTAAAGGATCTTTGGAGACATACATTTCTCTTAAGTACCGTGTGATTTTTGATTGTATCAATCCTCTTGGTTAGATTTCCATTAGGTTACATGGAATAAAGTTATATTCGATTTAGTTAAAAAAATTCATAATTACTCAGGCACATGATCATTATTCTTAAAAACTTACAACATCAAATCAAAAGGAGAAGCATCAATTTTGATAGTTTCATTTTTGAGCCAATGTGATAAAAATAAAAACAGTAACGAAACAATATAAATAAACCTCTAAAATATATCGAACGCCTACATGCCAAACACTTTACTAGGCGCTCCACTATGATCTCCTTTTGTGTAGGCCTCTTGATCACTCGGAGTGCCAAGTAGTTTTAACCCCATTTTACAGATGGAGAAAGTGTGGTCCAGAGGGAGTAACTTGCTTCAGATTACAACACAGCCAAGAAGGGATGGGGACAAAGTTTGAACCTAGGGAATGTCCTTTCTTCCAATAGAGTGTGTTCCCAACTCAGTGTTAGGAGTTTATATTTGAGGAAGCCATCTATAAGATCAACAGTGAGATACGGAAGACTGAAAAGGAAATTAAACTTGCCTCTATCTCCTAACAGGCATATGCTCGAGAAACGCTGTACTCAAGAGAGCTGTATCCAGTTGCTTTCTGTTTTCCCCTAAGCACACATGTTGGTTAAAACTAGGAAATACTTGAAAATCCATACATCTCTCTAAAACCATTTCAGATCCATAGAGCTTTTGGGAATGGTATCTGATGTTGCATTCCACTGATGTATAACTGTAAAAATGCTTTGGCTTTTTCCTCGGTGAAACCAAACTGAAGCCGCAGTGTCTGTTCTTCCAGTTTAAAGCGTCGATGGCTTCAACAAGCCTGTTGTACACACAGCTGTGGCAAGATTTAGGTAGGTCAGCATCTCGGCTGGATATCAAAGGCACACAGCACCAACATCAAGCTGATTTTACAGTTAACTTGAATGGTTGTGATGGATAATTTAAGAGGGTGTGGTTTCCAGGTTCAAACTCCAAACCACAGCATTAAGCGATTTTGGCAGTTGCCGAAATTATGGTGCGTTCCAAAACTAAGAGTAAGGTCAGACTACGATTTTGGATTGGAAATATCAAGCCTGCTTTCTAAGCTTGGAAGGAAACGCCAGAAGTGGCTTTGATATCCCTATTGAATTGGCGTCAGAGACTGTTAATCAGACTACGTCCTTAAAAGCTGCCTTCTTATGCAGCCTAATAGAGTTGGTTATTCTTTTAATGTAAGAGCTTTGTTTACGTTGAAAACTTCCAGAAGACTGTTAAAAATAATAAAAAACTAACACACAGGCATGGAAACTTACACCTTTGGAAAACAAAGAGAAAAGAAAGAAAATAAATCAGGGACGAAAGCTGGCAGGTTTTCTTTGACAACTTGCCTTTTGTTTGTGAATGTCCATTTCCTGCCCCAGGGAGGATGGCGCAGGGCAGGTCGTGGCGCTTTGGGTGCAGACTGTCTCCTGGTAGGCAAGTTTCATGCCAGGTGCTCCAGGCTGCTTATTCAGCACAGACTTTAGGAGTTTTTGGCTACAGACGGTCAGAGATTTCTAGGAGGCTGCTCTTTGGATACTGTGGTTGTCAGTACTTCCTTTTCCCTTATTCAGAAAGGTCCATATTCTTGATGAGTGTTGACAAATGGCTCACTCAGCAACGTCTGAACTTATGAACTAGTCAATGAGCAGATGACTGGATAAAGAAGATATGGCATATAGAGAGAGAGAATAGCGTACTACTCAGCCATAAAAAAGAAAGAAAGAATGCCATTTGCAGCAACATGAATGGACCTAGACATTATCATACTAAGTGAAGTAAGTCAGACAGAGGAAGACAAATATCACAGAATGTCGCTTATATGTGGAATCTAAACTAGTTCATAAGGAAACATTTTTAATATTGATAAAATCAGTGTTTATCTAATACTTTGTTTGCTGGACCAGCCTGAAACCTTTCCTCTTTTCCCCACCCCCCAGAACTGGAAGAGCAGGTAAGGGAAGGACCCCACCTCGTGGGAGTACCTCCATCTGGGGTTGCCTTTGGCCCGCAGCCCTGTTCACTTGGGCACAGAGCCGGCATGGCTCCCCCGAGGCGGTCAGGGGGCTCTGTTTCCATATGAGGAGCTGCATCCCTGTACATTGTCTCAAAGCAGGGAAGCAGGGGTTTCCCCTGGCTCTGTGTCTATGGCTTTGCCATAATGAACTCTCAGCGGTGTGCCTCCCTATAACCTAGTGGAAGTGACCACTTGTTGGTTGAACCTTTGGACACTGGAAAGAGGGGCTGCAGGGAGGCTCAGGAAGCTGGCAGACAGAGAAGGGGAGCCTGCAGACGGAGCACCTACTCTGTTCCACGCTCTGTGTTACATCCTTTCCCCATATCAGCTTGTTTGCTCTGTACAGCTGCCCCGGCCAATAGGGATCTCCGTCTTACTGGACAACAAGGCAAGTAGTTATTTGCCAAACCCATCCAGTTAATGGTTGGCTTTTCTTTGCCTGAAGAGGCTGTCCCCTTTGCTTTCTGTGACGCTGCAGAAATAGAGGTGCAGCTGCAGTAGAGGAGGGGGGAGAGGGAAGAAGAGAAGGGGAAAAAGAAAAGCAACACAAAACAAAAAGCTGACCATGGCAGAGCTCTGGAATGCTGCCAGTGGTCATTGGAGGTCGACTCTTCCAGAAGTGAGGGTCGTCCCACCAAAGACTGCACATCTGGCCAACCTCGTCTTCCAGCGGGGACACAAGGTGCCATCTCGGCCATTTCACTGGCAGCGGGGTCAGTCTGGGAGGGTTGTGGGGGCAGGTCCTAGTTTTTGGAAGCTCTTTGGTAAATTCTCAGCTCAATGCTCACCCATCCCACAGACATTGTTATCTAATAGTACAGTTTCACCCAAAGAGTAATAAGTCTCTGCAAAGTACATCTGAGAAGAGAGCACTGGTGCTCAGCAGGGCGCTCCGGCTTCAGGTGAGCCTGGCAGGCAGGAGGTCTGGGCTTCTTTGCAGAAACAGAAACAGTGCCCTTGAGGCTTGTTTTAGCTTCCTACTGTGTCCTGTTTTTAGACCCCTGCCGCCCTGCCGCCTTGCACTCTGGGAGAAGGGGGAGGAATTCTTTTCCCGAAGGCTGCCCTCCCCTAAATCTGTAGCTCTCCAACTCGAAAGTCTGCGAAGACGGTTTGACTTGATTTCCAGCAGTAAACACGTTGAATCTTCATTCTGGACTTGTTACTTGGCTATCCATCTGTTAATGGGTCTACCAAGGTCTGACCTGTGTGTGTGTGTGTGCTCAAAAAATAGAAAGTTACAGTGACAAGGACAAAATTCACCTAGGGAGGGAAGGCCATCATCAATACCTTTGGAATATTTTTTAAATGTTAAATTTGGGGTTGCTACAGACTTAACATTTGTGTCCCCCCAGAATTCATATGTTGAAATCTTAACCACCAAGGGGTTAACAAGTGGGGTCTTGGGGGGTGAAGAGGTTACGAAGGAGGAGCCCTCCTGAATGGGATTAGTGCCCTTGTAACAGGGACTGGGGAGAGCTCCTGCACCCCTGGCCCTGTGAGGACGGGGCAAGAAGCCTGCAGTCTGCAACCCAGAGGAGGGCCCTCAGCAGACACCACGTCTGCCAGTGACTGGGTCTTGGACTTCCGGCCTCCAGAACCGGGAGAAATAAATTGCTGTCGTTAACCACCCAATTTACGGTAACTTGTTAATACTATCAGCCCGAACATTCTGAGACGGGTATTTTTTGGAAACATTGCCTGTCATATTGTGGAAAATAGAATTTCTTAAGCAAAAGTATTTCGGTTCTCAGCACATATGTAAGGTCAGATTGGCCCTTCATAACGAAAAGCGGCTCTAATTTTTACAAATTCATGATACAGACGTGAAGCCTTGGGTGTTGTGAATTTTGAAAATGGGAACAAAGGTCAAGTTTTTCCTTATTTTATTTTTACCTGTTCTTGGGGCATCTTTCCATTTGCTGGGTCTGAGGCCTTGAGGCCACAGAGAACAGCACCTTGGGTATGACAGCAGTCCCACGTCCTCTGCTCTGTGAGGATTCTGACTGATGAGTCATTACCATGAAGAAATAAGACATTTATTTCTTAATAAGTATCTAGTGGTGACCGTTCTGTAAAGGGTAGAAATTTCGAATCACTATGTTGTGCACCAAGAATGAATACAGTAGGTCAATACAGTTGTAGGTCAACTCTACTTCAAAAACAAACAACAAGCTCATAGAAAAAGAGACCAGGTTTGTGGTTACCAGAGGCAGGAGCCTGGAGGGGTGGGGGTGTGGGGAGAGGGGGGAGGAGGGGTAAAGGATGAAGGTGGTCAAAAGGTACAAACTTCCGCTTGTAAGGTAAGTAAGTCCTAGAGAGGGCATGCAGAATGTGATGAATATAATGAATGCTGCTCTATGTTATAAATAAAAGTTAAGAGAGGAAGTCCTAAGAATTCTTGTCATAAGAAACATATTTTTTTTCCTTTATTATCTTACTCTATGAGTTGATGGACGTTCATTAAACTTACTGTGATCATTTCATGCTGTCTACCTGAAACTCACACAGAGCTATATGTCAATTATATCTCAAACTGGAAGGAAAAAAAAATTATCTAAATGAAATGAAGTGACAAGGAAAAAGGAAAACAAACGCTCCCCAAGCCCAGGAGAAGCTTTTGTGTAGGAGATCGAAGCTATTCACGGGGACACATGAGGTTGTGCCGTTCGCACCCCGCCTCAGCTCCAGTGTTAACGAGAACTCCAGCATCCCCTTGAAAGCAGCCCTTGAACGTGGGTGAGTGCTTGCAGCATCATCTCACCTCCTAGGTTTCTGCCCAGGGGCTCATCGGTTGCCATTTTTAAAGACACAGAACTTTCCTAAAGAAGCCAAATTTCATTCCCTCATCTGGGCTTTCAAAAGAACTTGACTTCATTTTGAAATTTCACATTGTCACCTACCTACAAGCGATAAACAAATCTCCTTTGAGGCAAGCCTCCCCACACAACAGGTATCAGTTGCAAAGGCCTGTCTTTCGCCTCCAGGCTCGTGGTCCCCGCATTGGAACACACTGTGTGAGTCTGAGTCGGATAAGGAGCATCGGCTGCAGATGCGGCCAGACCCTCCCTCCCCGGAAAGGACAGCTACTCCTGACACCAGGGCAGCTGGAACTCCGGCAAGACCCAGCTCTTCCATGACCTCTCTTCTCACTTCGCTGGGATGGGCTGGTGGAAACAGCTGCCCCTTCCTGCTCTGCCCGCTCCGATTTCCAGAGGGGAAAATCCCTTTTAAGAGGCATGTTTAGAGGATTCTGTAATGGATTTCCACCGTTGCCCCAACTGTCTCTCTTTCCCCCGTCTGCTGTCTGGATGTTTCTCTCTCAACCCAATTTTCTAACTTTGGGGTAATCAATCTAAAATTCGAGCCCAGACTTCATCAGTGTTATCCACAAAATTTTGCAATGATTTCTTTCAAACCTAAGGTTTTTTCCCCCATTCAAATATTTTTTCATTGTAAAATATTAATGTGTCTTTCCGTTTCAATATAATTTTAAGTCTTAAAAATGTGAAAGGACAATTCGCTGCAAACCTTACCATTTATGTGATGGAAAAACCTTTTTTTCTTTCTGCTGATTTTAAAAGCTTACACGAAGCTGCCAAATGCTGAAGAGGGCACCCCTGCTTCAGAAAAAGAGAACGAACACAGCTGTTGTGACAAAAATACTTGGTAGGAAGGAGCACATGGATCCTGGTTAATTTTCTCTTACGACTTTGACAATTGTTTTTCCTTTAAAAGAAGAGAAAAGAATAATCTACCTAAAACGTTAGTGCCACCTTCAGAGTTCTCGGATCGGCCAGAACAGAGGCACTGTCATTTTTTTAAATCTACTTGTTTTAATGGAGGAACTGGGACTTGAACCCAGGACCTTGTGCATGCTAAGCATGTGCTCTACCACTGAGCTATTACCCTCTCCCCACCAGAGTCATTTTTAAAGTAAAGGAAACAGGTTTCATTTCTGGCAGTGGATCTCCTCCACTGAGTTGCCTGTTTCTTCACACGAGAAGCTGTAGAAGCTGCCTTGAGTTCATCCCACAGACGGAAAAGAACAATTAAAGAGCCAAGCTTTCCCAAGGACCCCCACCTTGAGGTCTGGCTCCGCATCGAGTGTGTCCACCACCACATTCCCCAGAGCATGCTTGTCAAACTCTCCCGTTCCAGATGCACTGAGAACACGTGCGTGGAGCACACACCTCGCCCCCTCAACCCCAACGGCTGCACCCTGGGGGCCCCCTGGGCACACAGGTTCTAACACAGTCACAGCACAGCATGCTCCCAAGCCTTCAAGCTACTCCAGCCCCAGCCAATAAGCTGCCAAAAGGATGCTCAAGCAGCGGTTGAAGTAAACCTGATCTGTGGTGCCCGTGCCACTCCCCGTGAGCCCCAGCAACTCAGAGGAGCCGAGCGATGAGGAGGCTGCCTCTCAGGGTTACGTTCTGGGGGCTCAGATAGGCCGTGCTACCAGTAGTAGCCAGACTCACAGTGATGACCAGAGCAATACTTCTAGCAGAACAATGGTTTTTAAATTATCTAATGTTCTCTTGGCACTCTGGCTTTTTAAACAATTGATTTTGTTTTTCTATCCCTTTGTTGCAAGTGGAACACTGTGATTAAGCCAAGCAGGCAACATAAACTTGGACTTCAAAGCCATCCCTTGATAAAACATCAAAACAGCCCAGGGTGGACCAAGAGTTATCTGGAATTCTACAGATGATGAACTGAAACTCCAGTGTGACTCGCCGCTGGGAGTTTCTGCAGGCAGTCATTCTCGTGGTCCTTCGTGGTTTTGTTCTGTGTCCTCCATGTTTTTTTAGGCAGGGAGAGGTTTGGATGGCCTCTCAAGAAAATTCCATGTTACCTTGCAGAGGGAGCTCGAATTCCTGCTTGGCCTTGCAGAGGCCTGAGACATGTGCCTCGTTCCTTGAGGGGACGTCATTTTGCTCCTCTGTGACCCTGGAACACCGCTCCTGGTCCCTTTCTTACTGGAGGGCAGCAGCCCACACCCTGCCATGAATGTCAGAGTCACGCCCTTTCAACTGTGTTTTGCAAAATGTGATGGTACTAAGATCCACCAAAAGGACAGAGTCCCTCCCTTTGGATGTGTTAGTCCCACAGGGACATTCCCGAGTCCCCTTCATCTCCCAGCCTACAAACTGCAGCGCCCCCAGTCCCCGGGCTTGAGCCACGCCCACAGTCTCACCACCCCAAGCCCGCAGTCCGCGTCTCCATGCGTTGCCCATTCATCAAGCCACATCTCTTTTTAAGTTTGAAAACTCACCTTCGAGCCCACCACCTCTTCCAAGGAGCCCCCCTTGATTACGTGGGGAGGAGGCACCTTCCAAAGCACGACCGACAAACTCCCAGTAAACGAGAACGCACGCACACACACCCCAAAGCGAACACAGACGCTCACGAAGAGAGAAAACGGCACGTTCTCGACGTGGGAAGCGAATGCGCCGAGGAGGCAAGGGCGATCGATTTCATACCAATAACCAAGGAGTCACCACAGACCATGGGGTGTTTTTTAACATTCCTGGGGGTTACTCAGCAAAACACGGCTGTGCTTCTCATCCCCACAGACCCTCCTCTCTCTTTAAACCCCTCTTCCTTTTCTTCTCAGTGTCCTGAAGGCACAGTGACAGGGGCCTGGGTGAGAAGGATGCCACTAAGGGAGGCTGGTTCTCCCAGTAGCTCCTGGCGGTGCGTTGTGCTTTGAGGCTGGCCAATGCCGTAACCACTGAATTTTCTCATCAGGGGGCTTTAAGTACTCCATGCCTGCGTACCTCCTGGGCAGACATGTCTGCTACGTTGAGATAAGGGACCAAAACCCTCTAGAAAAGGTCCTACTGAGAAAAGGGAGGCAAGGTTCCTGACAAGACTCAAGGCCCAGCCTCGGACAAGGCATAGCCAGGGGTTCTCATAGGAGCCCCGGGTCTGAGGCCATCCCATCAGGAGACAGAACCAGACACGTGGGCTCCGTCAGGGCTGCCCCTCTGGGGTCAGTGTTAACGCCGCTCGTGGAGGGCTGAGAGACACGTGGCCTGAAAGGACCAGAACGAGGAGAAACACAGATGGGACGGCAGGAGCTGGCGATCCGGACAGGGCGTCAGACACCACAGCCACAGAAGCGGTCTAGCTATAAAGCCACGCTGCGCAACCTTGAAGCAAAACGTTACCGATGGTGTGGTTGTAAAAACGTACCTTCAACTGCAGAGCTCAGTTTTATGACACCTTGAATAAAAACAAAAAGTGGCAGTTATATAATGGACCCAAATTACCTTGGCCAGGCTTCTCACAACACACACATGCTTCAGGTCTGGAACTTTTTTTTTTAGGGGGGCTAGCATTCTGAGAATTTAACTAAACAAATATCAACTTCAAAAACTGAGTAATTTTCAGTCCTTGATTAAACTGCAGGAGTGTCTTTGTCTCCCCAAGAGAACCCTTTGGGAGAGTTTTTCACTATTTCACTTTGGGATGAAACAGGCCAAGTCACAACAGTGTGAAGCCTATTTCTGTGCATAAATCCGGCTGGATAATGGGCTGGTAAAACTTCTCACCAAAGGACACCGGTGCCTGCTGCTTCTGCTTAAACCGTGTATCGAGGTCGTGTGATGCATGTTGGGACAGGGCCGCGGCTGACATGTGTAACAGGTGGTTAAAAGCCGTGGTGTGACCTGGCAGCTTCCCTCTCTGGGGTCACTGGGCCAGAGGGTGTTTCTGGTCTGTTGTGTTCAGAGTTCCCGTTCCCTGGAGGTCAGGGAAAGGGCCAAGCTGGTCAAATCGTTCATGAGGCAAAGAGACGCTGCCCTTGGCTGGACATTCACGTGCCTTTTTGGTGAACTGAAAGGTGAAAATACTAAACTAAGGTAAGTTAGCCCTTGTCCAGTGATTTAATTAGAAGTATTTTTGTGTTTTGTTTTGGTAAGTCATAGTTATCTAAATAAACATTGTTCCCCAAAACTACATGATACTTTACAATGAGAAAAAAAAATGTCTACAGTTCCACTGGGTTGAGATTCTGGTTCTTATTCAGCCGAGAGGAGTTTCAAATGAAAAATGGGAACAAAACCTTTTTCAGTACTCACAAAGCAGACTGGTATCAGCACGAACACACATCGATCTTAGCAGATTATGTTCACGAAGAGACAAGCTCGCTCTTCTTTGCAACTTTCTGAAAAAGCTGCTTTTAAGTTACCAGTTGAATTTCATCTTTCCTGCTGAACCAGTGCTGTCTGGTCAATGTTTAACAAGGGACCCTCCAGAGGAAAAAGTGTGTCTGTCCGTGTGTGTGTGTGTGTGTGTGTGTGTGTTTGTGTGTGTGTGTGTGTGTGTGTGTGTATCAGGACTCTTACTGATATGAGTGATGTGTGGGGGACAATGCGCACGTAGTAACAAACTTGCAGCCTCCTTTACGGCAAGTTCCATTTAGTCCGTAGGTTCTTACAGAATACTCTGGTTGATTTGGGCCAAACCCTTGTATCCATAGCCAGCAAATCCATCGTGATTTGACAAAATCATGCACTGAATCCTCAGCTCTGCTCTTTTCCCAACAATTTCATTATCATTCTATCTTTTATTTGATCTCTACTCAACAGTTTTTCACTTTCACATAAATTATTTTCATTAAATTAAAAGTCTGTTAACTTTAATACTGTCAATACTCCCACCCTGGCCTGTTTCAAGCGGCAGCTTTGATGTCAGTGAACGTGGTGTTGGGAAGGGATGGCAAAACTACTGAGTCATATTTTAGCATAAAAGTGTAATAGACATAACCTCCGGGGTCTGGAGAGTAAAACGTAGTCAAATGATTAGGCGATGAAGAGCTTTAGGTGTTTAGCACCTTTGTTTTTAACATGATTATTTAATTGTGAGTTTATATAATTTAACTTGTAATAATGACTGGGTTCGTGATGGACTTGCAAAATGTAACGGATTGGCTCTTGCATGCTGGTAGGAACCAGATCGGACACACCATGGCTGTAACTCATGTTTCTTTCTACTCAGGCCCAGAAAAGAAAATCTTGACCTTCAGAATACTTCCTGAGATACTCACCAAAGGGGTTCTAATGTAACCAAACAAGACACACGTGCATAAGCTGAGCACTGACTATCATTTTGCCAGTAATTTCAAAAGCTCTGAAACCCGTCATGCCCCAGAACATACTGTATGTAGATCACCCTGGAAACAACAGTCAGTGACAATCAGCTAAGAATGCCGTCTAAATGGATTTGGCATTCTTGGGGCAGGCAACCATGCCAAGGGGTCTGAGCCATTGGCTTAATAAGCAATGATCCTGTCTTTTTTAAACTGTAGAATCTTTATGTGGGAAACCAGGTCAGAATATTGATGTTTTTTCCAGCCGTATTAATTTTTGTGCATAACCATGGAGTCACTCAGATGAAGGGACAGTAATATGCTCTAATCAGTGTGTAGAAACAGGCTCGATGCAAGGAAAGCAAGGGAGTTTAAAGACATTCTTACGGGGGATGTGGGCGGCGGTGGGTGGGAGCCCAGTAATTCACAGAGAGTCAGGGGGAAAAGATCAGTTTAAGAGAAAAAATCTGGCTTGAGAGCTCTGCTTATAAATGTGATTTTAACAAAAACACTGGTGATTTGTTACTCCATATGAACTCCTCCTATTTCTTTAAACCTCAAATCGAGGTTTTCCCTGCAGTGGGATAGGGTTTTACACTGCAAAGTAACGACGTTATAGTGAAAATCTAGCATTGGCTACCTCTGGTTACATAGCTAATGTTAACGTTATAGAAAAGTTTGTCGACTGAGAAGACATTGCTTTTATCTTAAGATAGAAATATTTTAAAAATTGAAATCTTTAAGCAATGATTGATGTTGATGCTGAAAAGCTACACGGAGCGCTGCTGACTTTTGGGACACACGAAAGACATTATCTGGTGACTGCTGACAGTGACATTGCCTGGAATTCGGGGTGAGCTGTAACACATACAGATATGTAGATATACACACAATGGCTCCTACCACTCCCCACGCCCCATTCAATGCGTCATCATCTGCCAAAATGTTTTTTCCACTGAATGACTCATTTCAAGTCATCTAAAATAATTCTTAGGAGAAAGGGTCAGGTTAAAATAATTCATGCTAAAGTGTGAATGACTAGAGCTCACTAATGCTCTCCAGTGACATCTCATTGTTTTTGAAATACTAATCACATTTTCAACCACGGCCATCAAGTCCCTAGGTGATGTATTACTGATTGTTTTCTTATTTCTTTTACTTCATTTCAGGTGACTTTCTCCCTTATTCAGAGGCTTTGGCCACTGCAGGTTTTATCTCTGTGCTTGGCGATGCTAATTCCTTTTTGCCTTCTCTCCCCGCAAAGCACTAGCTACTCCCTCTGGTTTGAATGCTTTCCCCCAACCTGCCCCGTCTTCCTCCAGCTAGCTCTTTGTATTCGTTCAGCTTGTGCTTCAAATGTCACTTCCTCTGAGAGGCCTTCCTTGATTACTCTATTTAGAGCAGCCCCAGTAATAACTCTCTAGCCCATTTCTCTTATTTATTTATTTTTTCAATAGCACTTCTCACCACTTGAAATTATCTCACTGATTTATCATTTGGTTCCTTGTTTAGGTCTGTCTTCTTCATTAGGACATAAGCATAATGAGAACAGGGACCTGGTCTGTCTTGCTGGCTGCTGGGACTCCCTAGATGAGAGCAGTGCCTGGCAGAGAGTAAATCCATGGAGAGTTAATCCACATTTATCGAACGAAGATAGGATCATTCCCAAGTGTTTCCAGGTGTCCTCAAAGAAAATCTGAGCAGTCCCAGAAAGTGTAATTCAAATGTGCTGTCTTAATTGTGGGTATCACTGAGCAGAGTCCTACATTGTTATTTTGACCACTATTTCTATTCAAAGGCTGGTCTTCAGGGAGCTTAATGAATGTTAACATGTAGAGTGAACATACATAAGTTACAGCAAAGATGTCGGGTTCAGGATAATAATGTAAACAGGTCCCAAGAAGCAAGTTTATTGATTAGTTGGAAACAAGATTATGCCCTAAGTGGACTTCAAGGAATATTAGCTAATTGAGTTTATATCCAAATAGCTCTAGAATCTGCAGTTTTCTCGCCTCTGCTGTCATTACCCCAGATCAAGCTATCAGAGCAATGTTCACATGAATCTGTGTGATACGATATGGATAGACAAAGAGGAACTAAGATGTTTTGACGAGAACTGTGTGTTTTGCCTAACACAGTGAATTCTAATAAGATTCAGAGGAAGCTCACAAAGATTTCAAAAGGAGTATATTAGTGGACACATTATCAGCTTGGACAAAAATGGGCAGAGGTAGTTCAAAGTGGAAGAGTCTTTAAAGTCCCCAACATCAATGGGCTGGAAATAGGCTGAGATTATTCAGTGGCAAATGCTATTTCTTACGTGCAATGGACTAAATTGCGTCCCCCTCCTCCTTGCCCCAAATTCATATGTTGAATTCCTAACTAATCCCCAACGTGACAGTATTGGAGATGGGGCCTTTGCCAGGTAATTAGGTTTAGAAGAGGTCATGAGGGTGGGGCCCCCATGATGGGATTAGTGCCTTAAAAGAAGAGGAAGAGGCATACATGGCTCCCTCTGTGCATATACACACCGAGGAACGGCCATGAGAACACACAGCAGAAAGACGTTCATCTGCCAGACAGGAACAGAGGCCTCACCAGAGCTTTCCTGTGCTGGCGCTCTGATCTCAGACCTCCAGCCTTCAGAACTGTCAGAAATAAATATCTGTTGTTTGAATCATCCAGTCTATGGTAGTTTGTTATGGCAGCTGGAGCTAAGACAGCATGGAAACAGGGTAACATAGAAGGTGTGACCGAGAGTTTTCAGGGTGGGTGACCAGAGCGGCAGAGAATCGTTCTCAGGGAGCAGAACTGGGCCCTCCAGTCAGGGCGCTGGGAACATGTGGACTTCAGGATTGCTGGGGCCAGTGACTGCTCTTGCCTCTCGTTCCTCCACGCTGTGAACGACAGCGCCCACTGCCTTGAGCTCACCTCTGTAGCGTCAGCATATGCTGAGTGTGTGTGTGGCGGTGGTGGTGGTGGTGGTGGCGGTGGCGGTGGCGGTGGCAGGGGGTGGAGGAGTACTTTTCATTTCAGTTTTCACAAGTCTTCGTGTTGAGAGCAACCGTACCAGAGAACTACATCAAAAGAGCATCATCAGCACCTGACCCTTATTTACCTGGACCTTGAACTTGAACTTAATGCCCTAGTGAGATGACATTTCTGGAGGGCTTTGGGAGTGAGTATATTTTGCCTTACAGAGGAATATAAACACTTCTGTGTACACATAATGAAAAATGGGCAGAACAGTGAGGACTGATATTTCCTTAAGTCTGCTCTGTTCAATTCAGCTGCCTCTCCTCTGCAGGGCTGCGTCTCTAACTGTACACAGCTCTGTGATGTCTAGGAGTCTGAAGTCTTTGCCCACTAATAAAAGTCACAAAGTTGGTTAAAAAAAAGGGTTTCTTTCTAAATGATTTTTTTGTTTTTGTTTTTTAAATCTTTTAATTTTTTATTTTACATATAGATACAAAATTTTAGCCTATGCAATTTATGTGAAGGATTTATAAAAATACCATGTGCTTTTTTATGGGGAAAGGGGAGAAATGATTGGCTCCATTTTAATCTGATTTTGCCTTGATCATACCAAATTTCAGATCAAGGTTCGAAGTATTATGGGTGGGAAGTCACACAGGCTGGTGTCCCTGGATAGAGCCACATGCCTGCAGCTCACAGAGGACTTAGTAAGAACTGGGATTCCTGCCTAGAGTTGTTCTTCTCCCAGATAAGGACCAAATGAGGTTGCCAGAGGGTGAATCGTGGCTAAGGATGGCCGTTCCCATTGAGAAGTGGCGTCTCTGTTGCTCTCCTTGACCTGGGTGGGCTCCGTGACTGCTTTGACCAGTAGAATGTGGTGGAAATGATGCTACCTGGGCCCAACCTTAACACTTCCTGTCTTCTGGGCACTCTCTCTGGGAGCTCTGATCTGCTACGTAAGAAGTCTTGAAGCTGCAATGCTGGGGTCACTTACTGGTGCTCCGTCCCACAGCCTCAGCTGAGCACACACTCCCGGACACTGAAACCAAGGTACCATGTGAATAACACCATCCTGGGTCTCCTAGACCTGCCCAGCCTCCCACTGAATGTGAAACAGAAGAGTCTCCCAGGGGAACCCTATCTATATTCATGACCCATAAGATCATAGGATGTAATAAAGTGGTTGTTCTTAAGTTCCTATTCTACACTTTGGAGTAATATGTTATCCGGCAACAGATAACTGAACAGCGCCCTGTGCCTGAATTCTCTGGCCCTACCTCGCGCCTCACCCCTTGGCATCTGTAACTCTGGTTAAATTAGCCGTCTGCTTCCCTGAATATCGCTTTGTGCCCTCCCCTCCCCTTCTTGATGTTTCAGCTGTTCGTTTATGGGGATTTTCCCAGTGAAGTTCTCCCTGACCTTCTAAACTAGCTCCTTTGTTGTAGTAGCTTCTCCTGCAAGAACTGTATTTCTTTCAGAGCAATGATCTCTGTGATTATCTCTCTAATGTCGGTCTCCACCTCCAGACTGTGAGCAAGACTCTTTGATCATCGGTGATTTTCAGAGTCAAGTAGTGCATCTGGATGTAGTTAGTGCCGGATAAACACTGAAGGAGCTGAATGGGAATGTCTGATGCAGCGGATAAGGGCTCCCTCCTCACCAGAGCCTTCAATAACTGTGCCCTGTGCTTCTCTCTCATGCGCTGTGAACATCTGGATTCAAAGCCCGCAAAACTGGGGAAAGACAGTGTGACTTAATGTCTGTCTGTGTGGGCAGCTCAGCACAGCTGAAGTTGCCGAAGTTCCTATTTGTCATCGCTGTGCAGAGTCGAGGAAGCTGCTGGTTGCTTCCGGGTGTGTGTGGACACAGAACGGAGAGGAAAAACAAAAACCAGTCAGTGTTCCCCCACATTTTTGTCTTTGCAGGAAATTAGGGAGCTCTCCTGAGAATCTAAAGAAAGTGGTGTGTGCTCAACTTTCTAAATGATTTCTAAATTTAAGTTTAGAAAAAATTTCTTACTAGATTTTGAGCTCTTTCCTAACTGACTCCTTCATCCAGAGCTGCAGCGGGAGAGAGTTGCAGCTCTCAGGAGGGCTGATGTGGAGGTAAAGAGTCCATCCCTTCTGTTACCACTGCTTCCAAAATGATTTTCTTAATATCTAATTTGCAGTCTACCATTTAAAAAAAATGTATTTCCCTACTTATTTAGTCCTCTGGGTGTGGAAAATAGGTAAACCATCAGAAATTGTCTTAAAATTTTCTGCTCTGTTTCTTTAAGTCCTTAGTCTGTCATTTTTGCTGTAAGTGAAATAAGTCCAAGTCTCTATAAAAGTCCTTAAAATTTCCATTTCATAATTTCAGAAGGATTTTCCTTTGCCTCGTTGTATTTCTCCCCCCAGTCTCCAAACGGGTCTGTGCACAGTATTTCCGTAAGAGGGCTTAGTGGGACCCCAGTTGGAGAAAAGGGGACCTCCATTTACCCATAGCATTCTCGTTCCTTTTAAGAGAAGACGGTCCCCGAGTGGCAGGGCTGCTTTGTGGACAGACATACTCCACGTCATTTTGGCGCGTTCACGCCCTCCGGGACGTTGCCCATTTCTCTCTCTCTGATGTGTGCCCGCTCCCGAAGTGCACAGCACTGCACTTGTCCCTTCTGAACGTGTAACAGATTAAAGAGCTGGGCAGGAGGCAGATGGAGACACACCTTTGATCCCTCATCCTTGAGGGTGAAGGGAGGGCAGACACCTGGCGGCTGCTGAGCCAGAAACAAAACACAGTTGGGCTTGGAATTACCCGAAAGGGAGGCGCAGTTCCGCCTGAGAGGCAGCTGGGTGCGGGGCACCTGCATGAAGGGCAGAGGACGCAGCAGAGTCCCAGCGATGTGAAATCGGGCTAGCGGGGGCGATTTAGATTTCTTAGGCAGAAGTTGGGAAAGATCGGGCACTTAGCTGCACTGAGAACGAATTTAAAGTCATTCTTCTGCAAATAGTATTGCAAAGCGTTCAGCTGTGAGCAAACGCACAAAGGCAGTTTTGCTGGCAATTCAGGAAGCTTTCCAAGAAAGGATTTTTAAACATTTCTTTTTCCTTGGCAGAACTCTCGTTTTTTTTAAGGATTTCACCTTTGCACCAGGATGCTGTAAATGGTCTTGGTCAAAACAGGATCTGGAGCGTTTCCCGTGATTTTTGGTGAACCCGCATTGCCCCCTGGCGTTTGCGTGCTGTTTTACACCATGGCACAGAAAGCCCCGAGATTGCCGGTCAAGCTGTGTAGGATGCCGCTTCCCGCCTTATCTGGGGAGTATGGTCGTGGTTTGACAATGCAGGGAATGACATTTTGAAATTAAGATTCTTTCCTTCTCCACCCTCCGCAGGATCTTCTACGATTTTCCGGTAGCTCGTAAAAGAAACTGATCAGATTCTCATCTGCCAATTTTTAACACAGAAAAGGTCCTGTGAGTGGCTGCCACACACTAACCCATTTTTCAGAACCGACTCAAATACCTGCTGTGTTTCACACTTCCCGACTTCTCCTTGGCATTTTGTACATACAGCCCTGGACTGTCCAGTGCTCTCTCTGATGGAAACATGAAAGCGAGGATTGTACCTGATTTATATTTGTATCCACCTTGACTAGCATGATGCCTGGCAGAGAGTCCGCGTACAACAAAAATTTATGGCTTTGCTGTTTGCATATAATGATGCTGTTCACAAAAGGATCAAGAACATTTACCAATCAGCAGCAGCTGAAAAGTCAACATCGCGACAGAATTGGAGGTGCGAGGACATGGTCCTTGGATGGGACTCGAGGGTCCTTAGGTACCTGAAACTCTCTGCAGGTACCATGCCCAATGATGGGGGAGAATGGTTAGAATCACCTAAAATTAGAATAGTTAACAAGCTAGGAATCTATAAAATTATCTGTTTCTTCCCCCAAATGAACCTCTTCTCTAGAGAGATGACGAGTCTATTCCTTACCACCAGTTCATTCACGAGTCCCTTTGGGGCAGACGTTTCTGGGAGTGAGTGTGAAGCGTCAAATGATGCTACGGAAGATACTGCGGCGCACGGCTCGAGGCCGTCGTCCCCGAGCTGAGTGACAATGCGTGTGAACCCTGGCGTCGAGCGTAGGTCGTGAGTTTCGTGGCAGAGTCTACAAAGGAAATGATGCTGTGACTCAAGAGTCAGGCTCGCCCGTGTGCAACGTGGACAGCGCTGCCCTGCTTTAGAGATTGTCTTAGGGCAGAAGAAATGACCAGATCCCAAGAAGTGACTGCATTACGGAGGGTCGGGAGGTTGCTATGATTAGCAAGACTGCTTTTTAGGTTATAATATTGTCACATTAATACTATCGATAAAAGCTCCTTGAAGCCATTTATTATGCTTTTATTTAGTTAAAATGAAACATTTCAAGGAAGAAGGCCCTTGGACTCAAAGACCGATTCATGATTGCTAAGGAGCTTACATTTTGGAGTCAAACTGAACTGGGACGAATATTGACTGGGTCACTGATCAGCCGTTTGACCTTGGAAAAGTCACTAAACTTTTCTGTGTCTCAGTTTCCTCGATGGTCAAAATGAGGATGCCACTGCTGGCGTCTACTGCTGGGCGCTGTATTCGCTGACGAGCCGTACCATGTGAGCTTCCCACTAGGCAAGACTAGGGGAGATTTTAAAAATCTGTCCTGTTGAAGGAGCCAGGCTCCTGGGCAGGTCCATTCTATGAGACATTATTAAAACTCCCCAATTACAAAGGAATGTTCTCAGTGGTGGGGCTTCTCCAGTGCCGATCTTGTCCCTGAGGGTGGCCTCAGTGCAAACCTGGACTTAAGCACATCTCTGATGCTTCCAGACCGGCATGTCTGGACCTCTGGGGGGTGCGGTGGGGGCTTGAGGAGGTCCATTCTTGTCTTATTCCAGTGCAGAGCTCCGCCTGCAGGGCTAGCCCAGAGCCTGAATGGCTGCTAGCAGTGGGGTCAAGGGCAGTCTTCTTTGGCCCCGGTTCCTTTAGAAGGCATCCAGAGTATGCCACTGTGATGTAAAGTTATTTTGAGCTGCTGGCATTTGAGAATGGGCTTTTTTTCTGAGCTCCTTTGTCTGTCTCAAAGCGGAGCCTCCCCACGGAAGAGCTCAATTTTCATACAGTCACTCCCCGGGGGTTTCTGCAACCAGGTATGATTGAGTCATCACCAGAGAGGAGAAATGTCACTACATTTAAACAGACATTGTCACAGAACTATCATGTCTCTCATCTGTCCTCCTGAGGGTCTGTTTACCTTTCCTGAGTCATTCGTTAAGTGCCTTTTCCTGCTCTTTCTCTATGAAAGTGGATATAAGCCTCAGATTCTACCTACCTCCGTGAGTCATGTTTTTCTGTGAATTCCCATATGTACATGAATTAAAATCTGCGTTTTCTCCTGCTAATCTGCCTTTTCTCAGTTTAATTCGCAGGCCCCTAAGACAGGAACATAGGAGGACAGAGGAAAAACATTTCCTCCCCAGCACATTCCTCTATGGCTTTGGCCAAATATTGGCCTCCACTATGCTAAATCTCTACTCGGGCCCTCAGAAGTGGCCTGGCACCTCGCATCAGGACAGCCTCAGTTTGAGGAGCTGTGGCAAACTGAAGTCCACCGTAAATAAGAAATAGAATGCCCTATTACTTTTAAAGTTTTGTTTATTTATTTATTTGAAGCTCAGGAATGCTCCCTTGCCCCTTCCTCCATGCGAAGCCATTTATGAACCAGGAAGCAGAAAACTGACCAGATACAACCTGACCACGTGGGCACCCTGACCTCAGAGCTCCAGCCACCAGGACCAGGAGAAACACATTTCTGTTGTTCACAGGCCCCTCGGGCTGTGATCTGTAGTTATAGCAGCCTGAACGGACTAAGACAGTGAGAAAACAGGAGCCCAGAGAGGTTAAGTAAAAGCCTGTGGCCACACAGCTCCCGGTGGAAGAGTCTGGGGTCTAAGTCGGGGCTCTCCGACCTCAGGGTCCGACTTCTTCATCCCCAGTCTTCTCCACTCCAGCGTCCGCGGAGGCAGGGGCCACGCATTTTACTTCCTTTGCAGCTCTTCTCTCAGTGCTTTTTGCGTGGTGAGAATGCAGTAAATGCTGAAATGCAACGCTGGGTGCAAAAGCTGGCAGCCTAGTTAACATCCAGCTCGCCTACTGAGTGTGCGTGCGTTTTAATTCCAAAGGCAGATCATACCATGAATAACTGACTTGGATATTCCGCATCAACTCTCTGTTTCAAAAATAGGAATCTGGCTTTTAATCTGGTTTGCTCCTCATATTAAATCCGAGATATTTAATTTTGGGTTTAAGAGATTGAAGCAAGGGAAAGGCTAATCTCGATGACCCCTGAGACCGCCTGTGTCTAAGAAGGTGATTAGGAAAGAAGACTAGAAGGGAGAGATGGAAAGTAAGGAAGGAGTTGAAGGGGAAATAATGGGTCTTGTACATGTCATCCAGTGCCTGGTAAATTGTGCAAAGTTACGCAAAAGGAGTCATACCGTGCTTTTGTTTTCGCTTAGAACTCTGGTGAGAAAATGTGTTGCGGAACAAGATCACCTGTCTCTACTTGACTCTCCAAGCTGCAAGCAAGGGACAGACAGTATTTAACATCAGGAAGGCAGATTTGCAGAGGCTTGCTCAACACACTAGCATTGGGCTAAAAATCAGCTCTTCCCTGTTACTGATAAGATCCTGCTGTCTACCTGGCAATTTCTCGTTTCCTCCATGCCTATGGTCTTTGCTCACTTCCATCCCCGCCGGCTGACTCATCCAGGCTCCTGCCCCCACCTCCCTCGGACCCACTCCATCGCCTACTTTCCCTTCCGCCTCTGCAGGAGGGTTCTGGTAAAGTTTAACCACAGGCTCTTTGAATGAAGGGAGGGGGCATCTGATTTGGAGCATTTGCTGGTTTCCATGGTGTAAATTCTGCCATATGGCTGTTTAGAAGCTACCAACTTGACCTTCACCAGCTGGAAAAACACTTGAAAGTTTCACAGTCAGTTCTCATGCACCAGTTATGAGCTGGCCCCGGCGCGGCCTCTGGAATCCCTCTCTCCACACCTCAGCCTTAAGGAAAATGACTTGTCCTTGATAATCCCATTGCCCTCAAGCCCTTTGAGGCCACTTCTCCTCCGCCTCTCATGAGAAGACATGGGAAGGCCAGCATCCAAAAACAGGACATTAATTAATTAATTAATGAGAAAAGGTGCCATATTTTCATGGTTTAGGGTTTGTCTTTTTGTGGGAAGAGGAAGGTAATTAGATTTATCTATTTATTTTAACGGGTGTACTGGGGATTGAACCCAGGACCTCATATATGCTAAGCATGCGCTCTACCTCTGAGCTCTACCCTCCCCCTATTTTCATGGTTTAAACTTCCAAATTCAGCAGGGTAGCCCCTGAAAACTTTCTTTCCTCCCATATTCCCAATTACCAGGTTTCTGTGCCCAAATGCGATCCAAGTTCTCAGTTTTCATGCGCCATTCCCACTGCCACATGGAGATCATTTTTCCATGACCATCACCCTACAGACACTCTTGTTTTGAGGCTAAATTCACTTAGACCATTTTCTCTGTCTATATAGACTAACTTCCAGGATAGTCCTCCTCTTCTTTAGTAACTTCTTCTGTAGCCTCTGTTTCACTGGCTTTTCCATCCCGTCCTCTGAGAGTTCAACATTCATGTTTACAGCCATACAAATCTCCCCAATTTTAAGGATCTCTGTCTCCCCTCCAGTTCCTCAACCACCTGCCCAGTCAGACCTCAGACATCAGTATTTCTCAAAACAACTTCACCTCTGAGTGCTTAACCGTGAAATTATCCCTTTGGACCCCACTATCTTCCCCCTGAATCAGCTCTTCGGTGCATCTGGACCTGCCCCTGGCCGTCTGTGAGCTCCAGCGCTTGCCTGTTTCTCCCCCGTGAATCAGCACCCTGCCGTTTTAGGCGATGTCCTTCTTGGCCCAGACTCGAATTCCACGAGAGAATTCTCTGTCCGCTGGCCCAGCTACCACCTGCACCTCTTCTAATACGGGTTTTAGTATCGGTTCAATCCCCAGTACCTCCATTAAAACAAACAAATAAATAAAAACCTAATCCCCACCCCCAGAAAAACCACAAAAAATAAACCAAAAGAAGGAACAGGGAAGGGAAGTGATTGATCTTTTGGTTTCCGCATTTCTTCCTCAAGTATTTCTTTTTTATGAAAATTTCCTTATAATGTCTATTCCCTTTTAGTTTCATATTTTTTCCCTTCACGTTTCCTAATTTATTCGTTTTCTTTTTTTTTTAACCATCATCAGAATTAGACTTTACATCTCATATCACTGTTCACTGGGACCAAGACTGATGGTTCAGATGTGCTGAAGGTCATTGGCTTCTAATAATGTGAGGAAGACACAAATAGGAAATTAGGAAAAAGGGTCCATGTTGGCATGCCGCACAAAGCAGAATTTGGTATAGACCAAAGTCATAAATGAGGGTCTGGTTTAGTAGGGACCCTCAAAAGCACCCTGATAAAGGAAGCTCCCTGTTATATTTGGGTCACGTGATTTCCACGGCTAACAGGTTACTTTGAGAAAATATGAGTCAGATGAACAAAATTTACTCTGAAACTTGATGTTAACCTGAGTGTGGCTTTAGCAAGGGAACTTTTCTTTTTCATCTTTAAATTTACTGGCCTGTACCCCCACAATATAGTGATAAAGTACTGGCCTAAAGAATTCCATAATCCCACTATACAGCAATATTTTGAAAAAGGGTTGAGGAATTAGTTCATTTCATATTTCACATAAGAAAAGATAAAGGGAAAAGGCTAAAAATGACATAATGGTGGTCCGTATTTTTCTCTGTCACTCACTGTTTTCCTTAGTTCATCTCAGCGTATAAGGAGTTAGCCTTAGGAGAGCTTGGAGAAATTTACTAATTATTTTTAACTTTATCATCAAAACTATATCAAGGGAAACAAATTCCTGGCTGCTTATAAGCTGCCTTGGGTAATTTAATTTAGATCAAGATCAAAGGTTAAGTGCCTCTCACCAGAGGAGAGAAGTCACCGTGTCCATTATGTGCATTTTTTGGAGTGGTTTTTATTGTTAATACGAAGAGAAATGGATGCCCTCCCACCTCCCCGCCCCAACTCCAAGCCGCTGAGACTCGTGCTTAGGCATCCAAAACACATTACAGGTCAGTTACAAAGTTCTCCTGGTCTCCAGAGTTCAAAAGCAATTTTATCATTTTAATTAGCAGTCTGTTCTTTTACCAGGCATCAGAGGACCCCGCGGCCCACCCTCACTCCAGTTTACAGTGAAATAGGAGGCATTAGCTCTCCAGGGCCATCGGTACCTTGCCCCATTTATTTACGTTGGCAGTGGTTCAGGCCCCCAGAAGCCAACCTTGCTTCTGGAAGCCAGAGCCAGATGACCCAGTGGGGCTGGGGTGTGCATGTGGGAGCTGTTTGCTAACTGCTCAGCACTTTAAAGTTTCCAAGTGCTCTCCTGTAACTGAGTTCTCCTGTTATCCTTGCAGGGAGATGGACATCAGCTCTGAATTACTGCCACCCAACAACCTTCTTTATTAACTTTTCTCCTCTGTTTGGACATCAGAAGCTCTGTCCCTGGAAATTGAACTGGCTTCTCTAGTGTTCCAGAATTAGCGAACGAGGAGGGCCTGCTGGCAGTGTGGGGCTAGGGTCTAAGTAGCTAATCCTGGGCTCACTCAGTTCAGTCAAAACTCATAGCCTGGCCACCACAAAGCCAGCCCCCAGATCACCATTAAAGGGGTTCAACTCTTCGCTTGAGGTGTTCAGGGTTTCTTAATATAAAATCCACTATATTTCTTCACTCTGCTGATCTCAAGGAGCAAACACAAGGCAAACTATATTTCCTAAGATTTAACTTCCTCTTGTCTGTCTATACTAATCTGCATGTTGAAGAAATGCAAAATATTTAATTATACCGCGCCCAGGCACAAACTTGTTGGAAAACCTATTTTGATAGGAAGGCCATCACCGCATAAGATGTATGCCAGTCAGATCAGCAGGGTAGCTCCTAGCTGACCATGATTCAGTGATGAGAAAAGGGAAACCCAGGCACCCAGGGTAACTGACTTGGCACAACTTGGTGTATGATTTACGCAGGGCCACGAACACTCTGTGATTGCCCAGCTCAAGTCAGAGTGTCCCAGTACATTTAAAATGGAAGTATCTTCCTCCACTGAAAATCTGTTTGTTTGGAAAGGACAGAAGGGAGCTGAGATTAGGCGAGGAGCCTGCGAGGGGGCGCACTTTGTCTCTGTGTCTCTACTGACTGGCATTCAGTGTTAGTAGTGCCTGTATCAGCTGCTGATGTAAGGGGACAATGGCTTTTTAGATGTACAAGTTGTCTGATCTCATCAAAGAGCTAAAACACTACGTGAAGCAGGGAGAGATAACTACCTGTCCTTGGGGTCTCCAGGGTGAAGGGATTCTGGACTTATCCTTCAGTCTGCGTGGCAGCATGTGGTGTCCTGGGATAGAGAAGAGGCCGGGGCTTGGGTTGACCAGTTGGACCTGGGGTAGAGAAGAGGCTGGTGCTGTGAAGCTGTGTGGGGCTGAGTCTGGGAGCAGTTGGGACAAAGGACAGCAAGGAGCATTTGGGCATCTTGGTCTGTGAATGCAGGATCCACCCCAAGGCTGCGGAGGTGAGGGGCCGCATGCCGCCAGCTGGTCACAAGACCATTCCGGGGAAAGAATGCTCAGGAAGGAGGATGGGGACTTTACTGCATCATGGTGCTAGAAATCTCTTATTCCGGAGTCTCTGAAACTCCGTGAAGGCTGTGACTCAGAATGAGCAGGAAGAGCTGGTCCCCGGGGTGGAAGTTTGGCACTGGCCTGACACGGAGTCAGAACTCCCCATCAGTGAGAGCCCTGGAATCCTATGCTCTGAAGTGAATCACGTTGACCTCAAGTGCTCTCGGGGCACTTGTGTGTTTATAAGTAGGTGGAGCGGGTGAGAAGGGAAGAAAACACGAGAAAGGTTATAAAGGGCAAACGGAGCTGGTAGTGACTAGTCAGAGACATCGGAGGACAGAAATTGCCAGAACTGCTGTAAGTGTGAGAGGATGGTGGTCCCCACCTCGGATGGAGAAATGGAAATGTGAGGAGGGTGTGTGTTCAGAGGAGAGGGAGTGGCTGTTTTCCACTTGTCGCCTTTTGGAAGATGAAGGGCTATTTGAAAGTTCACTGGATGTGCATCAATTCCCTGTTTCCTTGAAACTTTTTGGTTGCGCCAGCTTCCGGGGCCGCGTCGCAGGGGCGTTTGTTCTCCCTCCCGTGCGCGCACGTCTGCGGCCGCCAGGGGGAGGCGTCGCCCAGCAGCGCTTCGTGGACCATTCCCTTGGGGACTAATGCCCGCCCTTAGACCAGCTCCTCCCTGCTGCCTCGTCCAGGCTGCGCCTCTAACCCTGACAGTTCCCAGAGCGCCAGGAGTGGCTCTGTCTGGACAATTATACCACTGGGAACATTAAGACTGCTTTGTAAAACCATAAGCCCCTAGGAACAGATGCTTTAAAAGATGGAAACACAAGACGAGTGGCAGCGGATAGGATGGCGGAAGCTGAGGCACCTCTGTGCATCCACGTCCTATTCGGGAGGAACCCACCCGAGGGGCTGTGTGCGGGGTACCAGGGACCCGAGGGGCTGGCACGGTTGGCTTTGCACAGAGACCACTGGTTAGGGCAAGGTAATTGTCTTCTGCACTGAAGAAAAGAATTAAATCTCGACTGAATGAGAAACGGTTCTTTTGAGGGTACATTGCTGGATTTTTTTTCAAATCATTCAGACCAACTTTGAGCTAAAACTCCTGCGAGAACACGGGGGAGCCACACCTCTCCACTTCCCAGCTGTCCCACTGAGGGCCTGGCGGGGTCAGAGGAATCTTGTGGGAGGGAAGTATTTTTCATTTGAGCTTTATCTGTTTGTTCCTGAGCTGATGTCATGGAAACTGGCCGGATGCATGCCATCAGGGGAAGAAAGAACACCTCTAGGATGCATTAGTATTAACTGTCTTCGAGATATTTTTAATAGGAGGCTTGTGTCAAGAGAAAAGATGTGAATGCAAGGAAAAGCAAACGGAAAAAGTCAGCATTTATAACATATTTGGGGGAATTCGGTCATAAAGGAAAAACGTGCAGATCTTTAAGGAATTATTTCTGTAGTTCAATTCACAAAATGCTGAGTAGGGATAAGTTTAATAGCTAGAAATAAGAAACTCAGTTCTTTTTTTTTTTTTTATTACAGAGAAACGCAGATCATTTGGTAGGGTTATTTTAATTTTTTGAGCCAAACAGATTTTGTTGGTATGATGATTTCAGCAAACCATCTGCAAGGCTATCTGAGAGGTATCTAAAATAAATGAAGGGCTTATTTCAGTCTGCTTTTGGGAAAGAAATATTTTAAACTTCTCAGACAACTTCTCAGGAAACTTCAGTGGCATGGGGGGGGAGGGTGGAAATGCAGCTTTGTTTTGCTTTATTCACCTCCTGGGTAACCAGTGTTGGACTTGTGTAAGTACTAGAGCTTGAATGAGCTGCATCCTCCTCCTCATCCTCCCTGCGGAGTTCACGCATCAGCAGCTCCAGGGCAAGGACTGAAGAAGATGACGGAAAACATGATAAAAATCCTCTTACCCAAAGTGCTGGCAGGTGCAAGAACATTACTGGCCTCTGAAGATGTAAATGCTGATTTTCAGCGCATGTTGAACATTGAAGATAAGGCCCAGTGAAGGCCTGTACGGGTGACATCAGCAACTGGTCCAGCAATATCAATATCTGGATGCAGAGAGAAACTCCGGGGCTAATGGAATGATCTGATACAGAGCAGAGCCGGTACTCCCATCCCAGCAGAATGCTAACTTTCGAGGGGCAAGTAAGCAAGAAACACTGGGGAAGATGAAGCACTCAAGTAACATATCCTGGCAGAAAATGTCCCCCAGATGAGAACTTGACAGAGAGGTGCCCATATGTATCTAGAGCATGTTGGTACCACTGAGGTGGGAGTGGGGGGAGGAAAGGAATTTTGATATGAAATTTAAGAGAAGACCTGAGTTCAGAAAGGGAGAAACAAGGCCGAATGGATGATGTGGTGGGGTGGCTCTGTGGGACTGAAATGGAGAAAGAGGTTGCAAAAAGCCTGATGAATTAGTAAGCCAAGCTCTGGCATCTGTCTGCTGAGCTCTCACGGACGCACATGACCCCACTCTTCTGAATACGGTGAATATCTTAAAATGTCACGACTCTGCAAGTTCTCTCACTCTAAGTATGTGTCTGCCTGAGAAAAGAAGAGAAAAAAGACAGCAGTACTTGGGCTTTGGTCTTTGGAAGAGCACTTTGCCATTTGCTTTTGACAAAGGCAGAAGACAACAGATCCTTGTAAGTGTGTGTATTTTTATCATTGTGCTTATAATGATGCACTGTAGTCGCTGCCCTGCACTGGTTCCTGCATTTCTGGAAGGTGGGATTCGTATTTTCTGTGAAGGCAAGGACTGTGTGTGTCTGAACAAAAGGGACCCCTAAGAGCCCTTTGGTCATGCCAAAGAGGCACAGAAACCAAGTCCTTGGACAGAATGGACGCCGGGCCACCACGTGACCCACGGAGGTCTCAGAGGGCCCTCAGGGAGGGAACCTCCAGGGCCGCAAGCAATCCCTGTGAAATTCCAAATGGCCTTGCTCCCTCTTTGAGAAAATGGCAGAAATACCTTTCGCAACTCATCCTTTGTGATTCCTACGGGAGAGAGAGCAGAGCTCCGCCTTTGTTGTCAGAGCTGCGGACTCAACGACCTGCTGGCGGTTCGGGGTGGTCCTGGCTTGTTCAGGCTGAGAAGTGCTGGGAGCGGCCGCGTCCGAGCTCGTTCCCCGGGACCCGGGTTCCGCCGCAGCGCCCGGCGCTCCACCTCTCCACCTCCACGGATACCTTCAGGGAGGGCAGGGGGAAGGGGCCCTGTCTGTAACGGGCAACTGGACTCCAGTGGCTTTTAATCTTGCTGCCTGCTCTCCAACAAGAATTTACAAGTTTAAGCACATTTAACCATCAGGGATCTAAAGCTTGGGAATGGCGATGAAACAAAAGCATACAAAAGGCCTTGAGTGAGCCTTCCCAAAGGACAGGGAAAAAAACCTCAAGAGCACGCCAGACAGCACTTCCAAAGGGGACCTTTCACCCTGGACCTTTCATCAGTAGCTCAGACATGGCATTTTTCAGTTTCTTTTTCTGGTTTCTATCAGGTGGAAGGAAGAGGAGAGGGACCAGGTTTCTTTAAGTGTAGTAATGGGATCCCTGTCTTTGAGACCCTTTAAACCTCTTGCAAAGCCTTTAATCTGGTTGAATCCACTCTCCAAAGAGAATGGGAGGCAGAAGCTTTACAAAGTCTATTTGTTTTTAATTTATTCAACAAATTTCTATTAAGCATCGATTATATGCCTGGCACTGGGTATAAAATGATGGGAAAACAAATGTAGCATCTTCTCTCAAGGTGTCGATAGCAAACGTTGGTAAGTGCTATGAAGGAAATGCAACCACATATAAACTCAAATCCACGTCCTGGCTTAACTAAAATTAGAAAACTGCAGTGTGACCTGATATTTATGCCACCCCCCCCCATACCTTCCTTTACTCTGGCTGGCCCATTCAGCCTCCAGCCAGTCACCAAAGGACACCCCTTTAGAAGGCCTCCTGGACACTGAAGGATACATTTTAAGCATCCTTCCCTGTACATGGCTAAATCAACCACAGTCGCAGTATCGAGCCAGCTCCTCTGATATGAGAAGCTCCATTTGAGTGTAAGCTGTACCGTTAGCCCTTTTGAGCTGGAGTTGAGCTCCCAACGAGATGCCAATGGAGTTCAAGGTCGTTGCCCATGCCAACTGTGTAAAGTCCTGTAGTGATTCGGGGAGACAGAGCACACCAAGGCTTTCTGCCTCTTTTCAGTCTGCCGAGAACATGTGTATTTGCACTGGGTCCTAGAAAATTCTGCCACTGTAAAAGCAGGGAAAAGATTGGGCATTTAGCAAATGGCACTGGAATTCAAAGTGTCGGTTTCCACACTAGCCTGGGAACTCCTCTGGGCAGGGATGCTTTCTTATCATCTTGGTGTCCTAGTCCTGAACTCAGGTTTGGCACAGAGAAGTGCCTTCTGGACTGAAGGATTCGATGATACTAAGTATTCCTTATTTCTCTCTTTTTTTTTTCCAGGGTGAGTAATTAGGTTTACTTATTTTTTTAATAGAGGTACTAGGGATTGAACCCACGACCTCATGCATGCTAAGCAGGCACTCTACCACTGAGCTACACCCTCCCCCCTCCTCTTAGCTCTCCATTCCCACTGTTTTATGAATACAGAAGTCAGAGATAGGTTGAGTGAGAGCAGCATTTTTGCTGTCCTGCCTCTGAGATCATAGGGTACTGTCTCAAGACAGGCTCAGATCTGGTTTTCTTTGTAGATCAGCACACAAACTAAGGCTGAGGTCCTCTGATAGTGACTTGCTGCTACCCCTCCAGCCCAGGAGAGGCAGCACACATGTTTTACACAGGGAGCTGCTGTCTTCTGTAGGAGAGGGGGTGATTCTTCCTGCGCAGCTGAGTTTAGGACAGACAGCTTGGGGCATGGGTGGATCTGTGCTTCTCTGTGTGATGGGTTCTCTCCATGAACACCCTGTGGTCCTTTATTTCACACTAGGAGAGACTACCGACCATAAACGAAGACCATCTCCAGCTGTACCTTCCCCACTCTTACCGAAGCCCTGGTTGAGAGGATGTATATTTAGGAAGATGATTTGAAGGGTTTGTGGCTCGTGCTTCCTTCTGGTCATCTGGAAGCTCTCACCGGCCTCACCCCACCCTCTTCCACCACTGTACCCCGAGCTCCAGACCCTGCAAAGGGATATGAGCTGTTTCCCCCTCACTTTATCAAAAAAAGGCATGGGCTCAACAGGTTGAAAATTCTGGTCTGATGGGTTCACGTTGTTTCCAGAAATGCTCCCATGAGGGTCACGTCTATGGGGAGAAATATTCTCTGTCACATATTCATTCCACAGATGCTTTAAAGGCATCTATTGTAGATGTCACTGTTTTAAGAGCTGGGGACATCACAGTAAATAAGACAGAGAAATTCTGTCTAGAACTGAAAGATAAACATCCAAGTAAATATTTAATTTCATGACACCCAGCAGTAAGCTTCAGGAGGAAAGAGAAAGCATCCCGGCGGACAGAAGAGCGCCGTGGGGGTGGAGCAGGTGGGCAGGAGACGGAGCCCAGAGGCACGAGGACCATGGGTTGGGTGGGGGATAGGATTCCAGGTACACCCGGCTGGTTCGCAGCAGCATCCGGGCCTACGGCAGGAACGAGCTTGCCGCGGTTCAGGAGGTCAGAGGTGCCATCCTGTGGGGCGAAGTGCCCCGTGAGCAGCTAATAGGTTACAGGTGTCCTGGTGTCGGAGAAGGCGGCACACTCGGGCGGGAGGAGGCTGGGGCCAAGCCGGGAAGCGCCGTGGGGGAGGGGCGGCGGGCGGGCCACGCGCCTGGACTGGGGCGGGCAGAGGCGGGAGGGGCCACACGGGGCAAGGCCCGGGCTGTAGTACCCGGATCCTGGATCTCGCCTTGAGTGTAAGAGGGTAACACAGAGGAAGTAAGGGAAAAAGGAAAGAAAGAAAGAAAGAAAACAGAAGATTCAACACCCAACACCCCAACACCCCCCCCCCACCCCCGTCCAACCAGCGTCTCACTTTTTCTTTCAGGCACTGAGATCTGGTAAGAACAGATAACCTGGGGCTGATGGCGCCACAGCCTGGTGCCTCACATAAGGACATAAGTAATCGGTTCTTTCATCATAGAAGTAAATCAGATCAGATCACTATGAACGATAAAAATCGAGTTAAAGAAGAGTCGGGGTGAAAGTTTATGTCCAGTCGGTCTATTGGGACAGAAATACCATGTAAAACAAAGAAAGAGACCCAGCCAGCCAGGGGGAACACTGCAGGGCAACCGGCCGGAGGGTGGGGCGCGCAGCCACGCAGGTCCTCCGGGAGGCCTCGGTCCACCTGCGGGTGCTGAGCGGCGCCGAGGAGGCGGACGGAGGTGCTCGCTGCACGGGTCCGGGGAGGCTACTCCTGGCTGCGGGTCAGAAGCCCTTTTGGTGAGTTCACCTGGGGCCCAGGGGGAACAAAGGCATGAGGCTTAGTGCTTCATGGCTAGGAGTTTCCGTTTGTATTGTTCTGTCCTAAAGGCTGAGGTCGCAACGCCGAATGAGCGCTTACTACCTGCGGACTCTCACTGCTTTCTCGGTCCCTCTTAAGAAACGCGCCCCGCCCCCCTCCATCTCCGGACTGTTCAGAGTGTGGGTGACAGCGTGGGCTGGCGTGGGGCTCAGACCGGGGGCCTCGGGGCACCGAGCAGGCTGGACTTGGGGGGCAGGGGCCGTATTTGGTGTGGGGCTGGCCCGCCTTTCTGCGGTCTGTTTCGGGAGGAAGGAGCCTTCCATCTGCTGCCGACCCGGGGTTTCCCAACGGAACATCTTACCACGGGCTCTCCTTAGAGAAATATCTGACCCCTTACTCAGTCTCAGTTAAGAGCTGATAACTGCCCGAGGTGTTATTTCCTCCAAGTAACAAATAGGCTCTGATTTTGTGCAGGCGCATTGAAGAGAACTAAAGTTGGGTGTCTGGTGGCAAGTGGATGGGGAGCTAATTGTTGGCAGGAGCTTGCCAAGTCACAGACCTACCCTCTGCAGCTGAAATCGTAGGGCCCCCGAGCAGAGAAAATGGGCAGGCAAAGGAGGCAAGAAAAAGTTGGAGTTAAGACGTTTAAGTTGCCACTCTTTGCAGCTTGAAGAACTGCACCTTTGCGCACCAAAGACAGAAGCAACTCTGTCTACACTGGACCAGTCCTCTCTCAGTCAGTTCACCAGTTTGAAAGCCAAGCATAAGATAGCAATGTGGTCCTACTGATATTCTTTTCCTTCTGGAATTATCCTTCAGATGTGCTCACGTGGATGGGGGTGGGGAGAAGGTACAGGGAATATATGTGAAATTCATTACTGGCATTTAGAGCTGCTAGTAGCTTCAGTGAATCCTCATAAACCTGTGTCTCGGTGCAAAATCAGCCCCTGGCTATGAGGAGATCTGTATACACAGGGCAAAACCTGAACCACCACCAAGTGGAATCAGGGTTAATTCTGAATCAAGGCAAGCCTACCGGTCCCCCCTCCCCTGGCTTCTCCCCCAGCACCCAAGGCTTTATCCGCTGAGCTGGAGTTTGGCACAGCTGCAACCGATTGAACTTTCAATCACCTTTTCCAGGACATTTAGTAGGTACCCAAACTGACAAAAGCTGTTATTAACCATGCTAGTGAGAAGATAAGGAGGAAGGAGTGATAAGGATGAGGACGGGGTAAATCCAAGATGGATGGGGCGGGGAGCCTGCGGACTCATAACTCAGACAGTCGAGGCTTACACAGTAATTGGAAAGATTTGTCAAGCTGGAGGAGGCTCCAGTCAAAAAGGCGAGATGAGTAGCTTGTTAGTAGTGAGAAGCACGAGGATGTGCAAACTGCCTTTTGGGATAAAATTAAGGCATATGGTGTGGGGTAGAAACATGCTCTACGGAGGGAGAATTGAGCAGCAAATTGATAATTATGCTTTTGCTTATAGTTCTGGTCCCAAAACTCTGAGTTTGCTCTTAGACTTCCTCTGGATCATAACCTTCAGTGCATCCTAAGTGTCGGGTGGGTCTTCCTCTGATACGCAATGTAACAGGGCAGCATCGGGACAGCTGCCTGTGAAACAGAGCAGCAGGAAAGCCGGACGTCCTGCGGATCTTTGAGAGGCACCCCTGATTGGCAGACATGCAGAGGGACCCCCATTCGCTCCTGGCACTTTCCGAGGAAGTGCCCAGGAGGCGGAATTGATCAATACGCCTATTTCATTAATGCCTCAGCTATCTGCCTGTGGTTTTTCTTCAGCCTATTTGGAAAGAGTGAAAACTCACATATGGGAAATCCAAAAATAAAAGGTTTTGAGGATGCTTTACCATTTTGAGTTACATAGGAAAACATAGGCAAGCAAGCAGGGAGACTGTGAAGAGTCTGCCCTATTCTGAATTGTCCAAATGCTTCTGGAGGTGTGGTGGTAACATTTCGAAATAGCTCCTTAAGACAGAACTTTATCTGAGGACCGCAAGTTTCTTAATTCCCCTTAAAAAAAAAACCACACACATAATTTTGATTCAGAACCCATTTGAGGGGAGAGAAGTGTAGGAGTCTTGCTCCGTGATATTATCCTGGTAAGTCTTTCTTTGGAAGCAAAACAAAACCATGCATGAATTTCTAAGCTGCTTTGGGGGGCCCTGTTATGTAATTGAAACCAAGAGGGGTTGTATTTGGAAGGGACCATTACCAGCCGCACACAGGTTCAAAGGGGCAGTTAGTTTTCAAAGAGAACCAGAGGTTGTCAGTGAGTGGATGGAGGCACAACCCCAGAAGGCAGACTCAGAATTCACACGCACCGTCATTGTTAGGGTTCACGGTGAACCCATAAAGCACAGGCAGGAAGGAAGCTCCGTCAGCTCATCACCTGCTTGGCATCCTCCTGTGACACGTAATCAGCTCGAATGCTCTAGATCTGCTACCAGGTTGGAAAGTATGAACGAATGTATGTGGGTTTTAAAATTCAGTGGATGAGACAGCAGATGGACTGTCTTCCCCTCCTTAGATGAAGGCTTCACGATGCCTCTGAAGTAGCTAACGCATCCTACACAGTAACGACAGGAAACGCCAGCCCATCGTAGTTTTGTCCGAGGCCTGTGACCATGTGAACAAAAGGAATTCAACGCCTTGTTTCTCGGTCTCATTCGTGCCATGTCCTCAGAGTTTCAGGAAAACATAGGCTCGAAGAGAGAGCACTGGTTAGCATGGCAATTTTCACCTTTCCTGAAGTTTCCCCTTGAGCTGTCAGGATGGCTGAGAAAAGGCCAGGAATAATGGCTCTCTGGAAGTTTCTCTCTGGGAAAGAATCGTGAAAAGGGGAGGCAAAGAACAAGTCAGGACAAGGTTTGAGACAGGAAAAGGCGGATACTGTGACAGACACCACCCACGAGCCCAGCAGCACCCGTTCCAGCAAAGCCAGTGGGGTGCTGTGCGGAGGGTCCCGGGAGCTCGGAGAAGCACTCGCCTTTGTCTGGGTGCTTTGACACTTCTTAGGGAGCAAGAGTTCTTAAAACTTTTTGGGTGTAAATTTGTCCACATCACTTTCTCTCTTCACGAATAGCAATGATGAATGGCTTCCAGGAGGCTCCACCGTTCCATTCAGCCCTTTCGCCTTTCTAGAAGCTCAGATGGCCTGTGCTATTACATCAGCTGGCGGCTGGGGCAGAAACCTTTTCTCTCGGCATAATTGCCTGGGGAGCTTTTCGGGCTGGAACACAGGTGAAGGCTGACAGCATGCCTCTGAGGGCTCAGCTTTGTCAGCACGAGAACTACAAAGGCATGGATTTATGTTTTCAAAGATTCCATAAGCCGGTTTTATGTAGCTTTCTGCCTTTGTCTTAACGCCCTTCTCTCCGAAAACCACCTGCAACTGTCGTTGGCAAATTAACTGCCCCTGACATCAGAAGGCGAAAAAGAAAAACTGCAAAATCTACACGAGCTCACCTGCCACCACTGTGAGAGTCAGGGAAGACAAAGGAAAAGATCTTTAAAAAAAAATTAATTTTTTAAAGAATTTTTTTCCCAGAAGGAGTTACTATGTGCTTAGATAAATAAGGACCATCACAAAGCAACATCTTTCTAGAAATGATCTTCAATTCTCCAGTTTAATTACTGAACCCGAGAGGACTTCATTTAATCAAGACAATTTAAAAAGATGAAACTGAAGGATATGCTGATGTGAGATGTACTGTTGCTTCCAAATGGGACCCTGACCGCGCAGTGTCAGCTCATTCTGTTTTAAAAATAGAATTTCTTGTATGCACTCTTATGTACTTTAATGTACATAATTTCTTTATGAAAGTAAAACACGCCCACTACAGAATATTTGAAAAATAAAGAAAAGCCCAAACCCTCTTTGGTTCCATTACCGAGGGTCAGAGGTGACCACTGCTTAACATTCTAGTGCATTTATGTTCTCCTGGTTTTCTTTCTTTTTTCTAGGCACAATTTCCTAATGTAGTTCTGAACCATGTGAACACATCCACAAGCACAATTCTGGACAGTCCATCAACGTACCGTAGATTTCTATCTTGATGTAATACCAGAGGTTCTTCCCCCCAATATTATGATAAGCTCTTTCTAAATACAACTTGTGCAGTCGGCGTAACAGTTAACTGAAGTGGATATGTCATAACTTGCCTAACATTTCCCTACTGGTGGGTGGAGACTCGCCGCCAGCAAATGTGGTCTAGCTCTTTCAGCGTCATCAATAATGCCGTGGTGAACGTCCTGCTCAAGGAAGTTCTCTCCGTTTCGGATTATTTCTGTAGAGCAGGTTCACTGAAGGAAATTAGAGGCACAAAAATTACGAAGATTTGAAAAGCTTTTAGAGATTTCAGCACATGGCTTGGAATGTGCATGAAGTGGGAATTTTGCTGCTTTTTGGTTTTTGATAGAAATTCAAAATAGGGAAGAAATCCCATGTTCCCAGCACCTTTACCGCTTATCAGCATTTTTTCTGGGCTTTCACAGAACTCTAGTATTTTGGGGGTGACTCATAGGATGCGTTTTAAGAGAAAGCTAGAAAAAAAAATAGAAAAAATGTCGACACAAATCCTGCATAGATTTTTCTTGTATTTTGATATTCATTCTAGGGATGTGCTCAGCAATCCATGAAGACCCCTTAGTCAGATATTCACAAACTGAACGGAGATTTGAGACTAAGTCAGGATGGAGGCTACTGTCTACACAACTTTCAATTTACAGACAAGAGAGGGAAAGGTAGGGACGTAAACTCCACGGGGCTTGGACTGGGAGGAGTGGGGAGAAAGAACATAAAATAAAATCAGCAGCTAAGAATACGATGCAAGCCTTGATCAGCAGACGCTAGCACTGCCCAGTCTTCGTGATTCTCACCATCTTAGCCATTTTGAGACGTTCCTTCCCCGAATAAGAAATGATTGAAACTTTGTTCCTCAAGATCGTGAGGGGGAGACGTGACCATCCCACTCTTTCTAAAATGAAGTGGTTTATTTTCAGGTGCGTGAGAAAAAAGTAAAGAACTTTCCATTTTTGTGTGGTTGTTGGAGGCATCAGGGAAACTTCTAGAATTCAGTGAAATAGAAACTTTCCTAGGAAATCTTACATCTTCACCTATAGATTAACTCTCAACAAATATTCACTCGGCAAATCTTATGTGCAAGAACTGTAGGTTTGTGTTTCGAAGGCTAAACGTTGAATGGCTGCAAAGCTATAGATTAAGTGTATTTAAACTCTTTAAGCCATAGTTTGGGTCCCGAGGTACTGATAGAGACCTTACACTGCGTGAAAGCAGGGGAGACTTCAGCCGAAGTTCAGAGCATGCATTCTCTTGATTTAAGCAGTTTAAGATTTCAGAAAGTGTTCAGGACTCATGGCAACATAGGGATTTGATATTTTTATGCATTACAAAATGATCATCACGGTAAGCTTAGTTACCAGCTGTCGCCATATAAAGTTATTCCCATACTGCTGACTGTATTTCTGTGCTGTGCGTTACCTCCTGAGACTTACTTATTTTATAACTGGAAGTTTGTGCCTCTTAATCTCCCTCACCTATTTCACTCATCCCCTCACCCCTCTGGCAACCACCTGTTTGTTCTTTGTATCTGGAAATCTGTTTCTATTTTGTTATGTTTAATTTGCTTTTTTAGATCCCACATACAAGTGAAATTATACAATCTTTGTCTTTCTGTTTGACTTATTTCACTTAGTATAACACCCCCTAGGTCTGTCCATGTTGTTGCAAGTGGCAAGATTTCATTCTTTTTTATGGCTGAGTAATATTTCATTGTGTGTGTGTGTTTTCTTTATCCATTCATCTGTTGATGGACACTCGGTTTGATTCCCTATTTTAAATACTGCTGCAGTGAACATACAGATGTGCCTATATCTTTTCAAATCAGTGTTTTTGTTTTCTTTGGGAAAATATCCAGAAGTCAAATTGCTGGATCATATGATGGTTACGCTTTTCATTTTTTGAGGACCCTCCATGCTGTTTTCCATAGTGGCTGTATCAGGTCACTAAGCATTACATGAAAAGAAAGTCTCTTTAAACATTCTTTTTATTTAATGGGATACAGCAAACCTGCTGTCAGTAAAACTGGAAAAGATACTGTTGGAGCTGCCATCTGAACCAAACAAACACATGGCAATTTAAAGGCTAAGTAAACAGAAAATGTGTGGTGTTTGCATTACTTTTTTAAGATAAGTTGCTCTTTATTAAAATACCAGTGTGACTTGCTATGCCACTAAAGTCATCCTAGACGATATGAAAGACAAGGGGCACTGGTGTCCTTGGCAATTCTTCTTTCACTTTTTTTCTAAATCAAGATGGCTGAGTTTTTGTTTCGAGGAGTGGAGTATTTTTAAAGAGTGAATAATTTAGCCCATAGGTTACAGACTAGTGAGAAAAAGTACTTGGACAGGATTGGGAAGGAGGAGAATGAATTCTGACAGTAACAGGAGGCACTGAGTACAGGACACAGCAGGTAAATGCAATTTTGGGTGGTTGGCTATTTGTAAAAGTTGGGTCATGTTAGGTGGGGCATCTCGCATGGGAAGAATAGTTTTGGCGTTTGATAGGCAGAAGAACTCTGTGCAATGGGGATTTAAAAAGACACACACACCAAAACAGTGCCTGCCCGCCCACCCATGTCCTCTTTGAAGGAATCCCTGCTCAGACCACCCATGGAAGGACTTGTGGACACTGAGTCCCCAGAGAGCGACAAGACAGGGAGGGTGGGGACAAAAATGTTGTCATAGAAATAACGGCTGAAAATTTCCCGGATTTGGCAATTTGGCAAAACAATATGGGTAAATACAATAGACTTCCCTTCTCCTCTGAAATTTTCCACACCGTATTTGATGTTTGGAACAAAAAGTATACCATTGTGTGACATGGCTCTTGATGTAGGTGGATAAACTGTTCCAGATGATTGTAAGCAGGAGAGGGCAGAGAGGCTTGATGGGGGGTAAGGTTTCTCTACTTCATTCAAACTGGAAAAATGTGGACCAGAGTAGATCTGTGTTGCTACGGAATAGTTCTGTATCCTGACTGCAGTGGTGGTTGTAAGAATCTGCACGTGTGATGACCATGTACAACGCACCAATGTCGATCTCTTGGTTTTGATGTTAGGATGTGACCTGGGGTGTCTGTTGATCTTATCTAGAGTGTGACCACTGGGGGAGACTGGGTGGGGTATAAGGACCTCTGTACTATCTTTGTAATTTCCTGTAAATAATTACTTCTAAACAAAAATTTTAAAAATAAAAGATGATGGAGAGAAGTTCCTTGAAAATAATAAAAGCTAACGTTGAATATCACATCAGATTTCTGGCCATAATCAACATTTTAGAAGAGAAGAGGGTCCTTCAGAAGCAGAGCAGTGGCTGATATGGACTTACTAATTTTCCTAAATTATAAAATTTAATTATGGGGGAAAATGTAATGGGATAAGAATATCAGATGGAAAGAAAGTTCAAGGTCGGATTTTAAGAGAGAAAGGATGGTAATCTTACATTTAGAATGAGCTTCTTTCTTTATCAGATCTGATATTCCTTGTCAAGGATACACCTCTAAACTACAAAACTGGTTAAGCAAAGTTAATTTTAATAATATACATATCCCCTTGAAACCATAAAACTGAAAAATATTGTAGGGATAAAACCTAAATTAAATTTTGACAATTTGTCATATTTTTAGAGATAATTTAGACTTGTCATTTTCTTCTGTAGGTTAAGTGAGAAGTTATTAGACTTAATATTCTCAGTAATACTGATAATTAAAAAATTTTTTTAATACTGATAATTGACAGGGAAGGGTAAAAAGAAAAAAGGTATCCTGTATGTTGGTGGAATTTATATGTCAGTAGGACACCAGCAGATGGCAAAGAAAACTTTCAGAGTATTAATAGTTACATGATCATTGATTCATCATTATAACAAATATAAGACTTTTCTTATACAGTTGCTCGTCTAGTAAACTTATGGTACTTGGTACCATGGTATTAATTTGAGGCAACTCTCTTTTTAAATAAGGACACTTGGCAGCAGTAATGGGCTCCCTGAACGCTTGACAGAAAGTCAGAGGCAAAAGTAACAGAAATACAAAACCGTGGCTCTTGGATCTACCAGCTGGAGCTGGGAAGGGCTGTCCAGGTGCCAGCATAAATCGCATGTACAGTTTTCAATTGCTATTGTTTTGCTGTATTTGTTAACGTCCAACGTTAATTAGGTCAGCAATGTTGGACTTTGAAGTCTTTAAAAAATGTCAGTTTCTTCTACTATAAAATAGGGTCTATGGAGATATCAGATAAAAAAAGTGAATTTTTAGGTTCTGTGTTGTCATGTCATTAATTTTTTGAGAAATTTCCCATATAATAAATATTCACATTAAAGAAGTCTGATTTTCTGATTTGTGTTTTCTGATTGACCTTTGGAACTGGGTTATGAGTACGTAACCCAGCCAAGAGACCAGCCAGGTCAGGATTAAATTGTTGTAGTATTTTTTTACTTAGTCCACCTCTGATCATTTCATCGGCCACATGACAGAATTTACCACCTGCTTAGTTTACACGTGAGTTGGTAAGAATTCTTTTTTCCATTCAGTGCTGTCTGACAACACTATAATTTGATCAAGGGATTGGTTATTTGATACGTGAAATCCGCCATCATGTCAAAATGACAAGGGGTAATAGGAAATTTTAAACCCAAACAGTATTTTTTTAGAGGCTTTTTATCTATTCATTTCAATTTCCCTTAATTTTTTACATCTTTAATTTCACTTCAAACAGCTATTCCAGGGTTAGCCAAACCAACATTAAAAACCATGTCATTGGCAGGTGATCAAAACAGTTTCTCTTGGTGGGTAGGAAGGGACAGACTGGGATTTCAAAATGTAGAATAGATAAACAAGATTATACTGTATAGCACAGGGAAATATATACAGGATCTTGTGGTAGCTCACAGTGAAAAAATGTGACAATGAATATATATATGTTCATGTATAACTGAAAAGCTGCTCTACACTGGAATTTGACACAACATTGTAAAATGATTATAACTCAACAAAAATGTTAAAAAGAAAAAAAAACAGTTTCTCTTTAAAAGAGGGGTTTTCAGAAATTTTTACGGAAAACACAGGTTTCAAACATGGCTGGGGCTAAATGAGTATTTGTGGGAAGGAAAGTGAGAGAGAAGAGTTCCTGAGCCTCTCATTCTGTAGACAGATTGGAAGGAAATTATTTCAAGGTACACTACACTTGACTACGCATTTATCAATGAGAGGATTTAAGAGCCTGCTCTGTCACTAGCTGGGTCAAGCTGTATAAACTCTCTAAGCCTCACACTATTTTCCTGTATGATGAAACGGATGGTGTCCCATCCCATACGTGTCATGGAGTATTCGTTAGGATTACAAGATATTATCTATGCAGCTGGGTCATAATGCTTTATCAAATATTGCTGAAAGGTGAGCCATGAGCATTATTATTAAACTAAGCAGATGGAGAGATTGAACTCAAAGACAAGGTAGAGGCATTCTGTGTGATTTATTCAGCGCTTCCTCGATGACGATCTCATTTGAACTGCACAGCCACCCTAAAGGCCAGAGGCCCTGGAGCCCCATCACTTGGCTGCATGACAAGTGCTCAGATGGGCAAAGGCAGATTTGTGGGCTGTCTATGGAGCGTGGTCCCTCCAGGCTGGGCACTCTGGCCCCGAGAGGTGATTTATGTCCAGCAAAGCCACTGGAGGAGATCAAAGCAGAAGATACTCCTCAGACCCTTTATCTCCCTCGGTGTCTAACACGACCTGTGCATTTTATGACTTTGGAATATTTCTATTAGACTGCAAAAGAATGCCACCTTGAGGGCCCCAAAGAAAGAAAGATTATAATCAAAATTCTTCCAAAAGTCATCACTGTGAGTTTTCTCAGCTATCAAACACAGAGAAGGGTGTAGCTCAGTGGTAGAGTGTGTGCTTAGCATGAATGAGGTCCTGGGTTCAGTCCCCAGTAGATCCATTTAAAACAACAAGAGAAACCAAACAGTGATGCTACCTCGCAAGAAGCGTACGTAGGTTGCTTTTTTCTTGCCCTTTTTTCTTTTTTTTTTTCTTTTTTTGATCTAAGCCTCCTAAGATGGGAGGAAGTAGATGTCTCCAGTTCTACTTGGACATTTGGAGAAATTCAAGAAAGGGGACTCTCAAAAGCAGAGGGACAAGGAACCAGTCCACGCAAGATCAGAATATTTGTGACTTGATCTTATCTTGAATAGAAAAGAAGGGTTCTTTGTTTAAAAGACTTCTGACCGATGTCTGTCCTTTGGACTTCTAAACCTTCCCCTCATTGTTTTATAGAAATGACCTATTAATTAACTTAGTGTTTGTTAGAAAGAAGTGAGCTTTCCCGGACCTCTAAGGATTCTCCATTAATTTGTAGAGCTGGGGCCCAAACAAGCAAAGGGCTAGGGCTGGGTGCCCTGGGCTCTTATTCTGACCTTGCCTCCAGTGAGGGACCCAGCTCTGCACTTTGGGCCTTAGTTTTCCTACCTTAATATGGGTCCTGTGGATTAGATCAGGGGTGACAGCTTTTTCCAGTAAAGGGCTAGAGAGTAAATATTTTTGGCTTTCTGGACCACACGGTTTCTGTAGCAGCTGCTCAGTTCTGCTGTTAAAAGGCAAAAGCAGCCACAGACAATATGTGAACAGATGGGTGACTTTGTGCCAATAAAACTTTATTTACAAAGGTAGGCAGCAGGTTAGATTTGGCCCATAGGTGGTCATGAGCAACCCCGAATCTAAAAAAGCTGAACTCATAGAAACAGAGAGTAGAGTGGTGGCTCCCAGGGCTGGAGGGTGGGGAAAATGTGGAGACAGTGGTCAAAGGAACAAACCTCCAGTTAGAAGATGAGTAAGTTCTGGAGCTCAGATGCACAGAATCGTGATGACAGTCAACAATACTGTTTTACACTCAAGGTTGCTAAGAGACTAGATCTTAAATGTTCTCACCTCAAAAGAGAAATGATAATTATGTTACTGTGTGGAGGTGTTAGCTAGCACTATGGTGGTAATCACGTAGCAATACATAAATATGCAAAATCAACGCATCCCACACCTTGAACTTACTCGATGTAATCTGTCAATTACATCACAATAAAACAAGTATTTTCTGCATCTTTTCTCACCTTTTTGTCTTTCCATTATTGAATGTCTACTATGTGTATTGCAAATATAAATCATTGCCTTCACGTTACCCTGTTCAAGAGCTTGTGTGTTTAGGATTAGTTGGTGGTGGTGGTAGATGGGTGGGGAGCAGGGTGTAGGGGACTGGAGTGTAGGGTGATGAAGGTAGGTTTCATGTGATCTCCTAGATAGGATGGCTGCCTGGCTGTGATGACCCAAACCTGCGAGAACTCCTGGGATGTTAGCCCCGACCTCAGGCTATCTAAAAGGGTAGCTGCTTTTGCAAACGGAGCAAGCCTTGAGTAGGTGTGTCAGAGCTGGAAGAGCGTGTCTCTGTTTAAGTGAACATATGATCACTCTTGTAAGGAAAATCAGACTGAAAATAGGTGGTGTGAACCCCAAGGCCCCCAGACACACTCAAGAGGGCAAACGGTGTTGACTCCCACCCAGAGGGATGCCCTGTCCCACGCCCTCACTGCCCTGCCCGGGGGGTCCCAGAGACCAGTTCAACTCCATCCACTTCTAAGAGCTTCCCCTAATAAAAGAATATGGCACACAGGCAAAACTTCAAGAGCAACAGTGTGGCATAGCATTACTCTTTATAAAAATTATATTATGGCTACATAAAGCTTGTGATTTCAAAGTGAAAACTTTTCTTGAAAGACCAGAAAATCATCTATCATGATAGTTTGCCTATTTCTGTCAAAGAGTATTATTTTGATTCAGATATTATGCTGGCTTTTAAAATCACAAAAAGCAATAAATGCTTATTCAAAAAACCTCCCTCTTTCCATTCCACCTGACCCTCCCACCTACTACTTGCTGGGTGATCACGGCAAACGATTTATTCTGTGTCCTTCCTGACCACGTGCATGTCTGTGGATCTGTATGTGTGTGTCTACCGGCGAGACACAATGTTTTTGCTTATTTTGGCCCCTGGGATCACCAGATTCAAGTCTGTCTAAGCTGCAATGTGATAATGCTTTTGATAGACCCCAGATGCTTAGTGCAGGAAGTAAAAAGAACCCTCTTAAATGCGTACAACTGCACACAGATACTCTAAGGAGGCCAGTCCGATCTGCTACTCCGAAGCGGAGGTGTGGGTATATTGCTAGCAGCAAGCTCTACTTTTCCCTGAAATCTTCAGATGATTGAAGTAAGGGTATTTGTTTTCCCTTACTCACGAGGGTAACTGTCCACTTTAAATTTTTACTTTCCTGCGATAGTGCTAAATTCCTAGTCCCATGTGTAATGATTTACATAGAAACTTGTTGAATCTATTAGATGGAGAGATATCTGGGTGCTTGAAACAGATAAGCTGAGATAATATAAGATTCTGTCATAGTTAGATAAGCCAAAAAGGCAATAACCCAAAAGATGCATCACTATAAACCACTCCCTCACTCAGTTCCTGATTGGCCCCAATTTGTTAGGATAAATCTCTGTTAATCCTTGGTCCCATTACTGGGGGCTCCTTAGGGCCACTTAGAGCCAAGACCATCTTCATGACTCTCCCGTGTGGCAACAAGACACTTTTGTGGACTTTGCAGTTTCATTTTGCTAATGCGACAAAAGGACAAGGCTGGAAGAAAAGCTTACCTAGTATATTTTCTTGAAAATTTGAACAATTTAAAATGGGCTGACCCCAAAGTCAAAGCCTTAGAATGTGGACTGGGGTGGGGGAAAAGTTACAGCTAATCACTGCAGTTGACAAAAATGAAGAATTTTTTTTTCCGAGCAAAGGGAAGTTTAGGAAAAATGAAATCTGTTGTGAGTATCCAAGAACAATGAGCAAAGGAGAAATTGACGTCATGTCCTACTGAACACGGATGTAAATTTGACCTGTGTTCATGGGGGAAATGGTTAAAATTAGAGCAGTGATTTCCTGATTTCTATTCTTTCAAAAATTAGTAGGTCCTATGAGAAAGTAGATTTTCTGTGTTTTCTACAGGATATTATATTTGATTGGATGTCAGAAGGAAACCAGTAGAAGAAGAAAATTAATATGATAGCACTGAGATCATGTGAGAGAGAGAAGTAAAATTTGTGTGTTTGAGAGAGAGAGAGACGGTGGGGTGAGGAGGGAACATAGGATTTATGACAACAGTAGAATGAAGGGCACAGAATATCATAAAATAATGACTTTTTTTTTAAAGAACAAATCTGTGGAATAGAGAAACTATGAAAAGTGCTATTAGAACTTGGAAGGGCTTACTTAGAATCTACCATAATGTTTAGTCCTTAAATTGCTCATTCTTCCACGGCTGTGAAGGTGACATACCAGAAGGCTTAGGCTGATGACTAAGGGTGAAGTCGCCAGCTGCCCTGTACCGAGATCTGCTGTTTGATGCCTCACCAGTCCCAGCGACAAGCCCCATCTTCCTGCCCCAAACCCCCGCAGCTGCAGCCGAGCCTGGAGCCTTCCCGCCCAGACGGCAGCAGGGGGCCGGGTGGGGCTTAGGACCAGGCACAGGGAGCCCAAGGTGGAGAAGATGCAGTCACCTCCGCCCACAGAGGCCTCTGGCTAAAGCCCCTGCAATTTAATTTATATTCTAAATGGAACAGCAGAGGACTCCCTCCCAGGCTGCACCCACCTCCTTCTCTGATAGGCTTGTCAGCTTTATCAAACACTCCAAACACTACATTTAACTTCGTAGGTCCCATGTGCTATTCAGGAGATACTTATACTACAAAACGATCCACCATGTATCTGAAATTCACATTTAACAGGCAACCTGGATTTTATCTGATGACTTGATTGTTTGAATTCTGGGAACCCCCGGGGTATCTGGGAAGGCTCTTAGGGAGGTCAGAACACAGGTATGTGGAGTAAAGAGCATTGCACAAGAACTGATGCAGGAGGTATCAGACAATGTCTCTTAAATGACAAAACACAAAATCCTCTTCGCTGACCAGAAACCTGCCATCCCAGAGTCTCTTGTCACTTTACCCAAAACACTGCCCCCTGAGGAGGAGGAGGGAGTCGGAGGCCCTTTTCCTTCCTCTGGCCCTTCTGGGCAAGGATCTGCATTTTGTGTGTTTAAGGAGCAATTTCAGCACAGAAGAGCAGCGGGCAGGCGATGAGACCATTACACAGAGGAAGGGACCGAACACCGGGGAGGGCTGTGTGCGGGGTGCGGGCGGGGACACGGCAGACACCAAAGACGCAGTGACGCCAGAGAGGCACAGGCAGAGCTTCAAGCTACACTTACTGCACGGATGTAAACACACACAAATATGCCCATGAATGAATTAAAAATGCCTGCGTTTCCTGAATCAACCTTCCTTAATTTATTAACCTCACGCCTCGCCTGTGGCTGTTCTTTCAGAATTTCCTAGCGAGCAAGAATGCACATCCACCACCTCTGGTAGGTGACAGCCAGCCAGGGCCAGAGTTGCGGGGCCAGAGCAACGTCTAGAAGCATTTTTCCCCTTAATGCTGAGATCCTAATTTTCATTGGCCCAGAATGATTTCCTATGGTTTCACCTCTAATTTTTTTTTTCTCAAATTCCTCTCTCAGTCCTGTATTTCTAGTTAGTAGGATTTCAAATCAGGTTGAGGACCTATTAATATTAATTCTCAAACTTGTAAAAGTTCTAGGCCACGTGATAATGACTGACATTTGAGGCACTTAGAACGAAAATTGAATAATATTCTGGTACAGATTTTTCCTTCTCATTAATTCATTATTTATCTTGACTCTTGGTTTGACAGTCTCTTTGTAGAATTACTCTTTACTAGAGTTATGCTGAACTCAAAGTTAAGACTAGTTAAGGTGGAGGGGATATTCTTCTTGGACCCAAATTTTATTTGGGAAAAAAAAAAAACCCTGAAACTCAAAAAACAACACACACTCTGTCATACATAATCCATGATTCTATTCCTAGGCAGCTTCCAGGGCCGTGGAAACCAGTTAAGCGCTTCTGTGTCTCTCTGACTCAAATCTGATAAAAGTACAGTTTATGGGCACAAATCTAAATTCGGTTTAGAGGGAAAAGGAAGTGCTGTGTATGTATAGATAGGAGGTTTTGAAATCATGAAATAAATTTACCTTCTATTCTAATAGAAGGAAACTCATAAAATGTGCAATCAGTGTTACTAGAGCATCCATTTCTTCCTTATTTTTTCATAGTGACATTTCAGGTCTTGGGAGATATCTTGGGATTAAAAATGCATTCCAACTCCATTTATGCTCCACAATCAGGGGTCACACCCTTAGAAGTCAAGGCCAGATTATGGAGAGGAAGAGTTAGTGGGGACGAGCCTGCCGGCTCCAAGGATGCTGTGTCGGGGTCTTGGGAAGACCCCACCCCACCCCACCCCCTGGGCTGTCCCCTCTGGTCCCATAGTTGCAGTTTCCTCTGCTGACACCAGAGAAGGAGATGCAGAAAGAAGGGGGTGCGTGAATGTGGCCGGAGGCTGGGGATGGAGGCGGGCAGGGAGGCAAAGCCATCGCTCTGCGGGGCGCGGTGGAGTTCGGTTCCCCGGGACTGTGTGGTGACAGCGAGGACGCCACGTGCGGCGTCCCGGGACCGTCGTGCCGCAGCCGGCGCGCGGGGGCCAGGCGGTCGGCTGCGCGGGGACGGCTGCGCCCACTCACCGGTGCTGCTCTGGATGGTCCTCACGGTGGTGGTGGTGCGCGGCGGGGAGGAGGACCGCAGGGACACGCACTCGTCGTCCTGCGAGCAGCCCTTCTCGATGGCGCGCACGTAGCTGTGGCTCCGCATGCGGAAGCAGCCGGGCATCGGCAGGTCCAGGGCTTCCACCGCCTGCGACTCCAGCTCGCTGAACACCGACTCGCACACCGACTCGAACTGCCCGTTCACCTCCATCTCGCTCACCTGCCGGCGAGAAGGCTCCGGTGACGCCGCGCTCCCCCGCCGGGGAGAAGCCGCCTCGCCCCCAGCATCTCCAAACTTCATCCCCGGCAGAACGCCCCGTCCGTGACATTCAACTCAAATGCGTTTTACTTCCTCTATCTTACAGACCGCGACTGAATGGCAGCTAGTTTATCATCAAGCAGTCAGTTAAATTCTACAGAACAAGAGCTCTGTTTTCAGGACGCAAGGAAGTGTGGGGTTGGGAAGTCTTTCTCCACTGCACGCCCGAGGTGCTCATTCATTCCCCTCATTTAGAAATGCGAACCTAGGGGGCAATTCGGGGCCCGCGGTCAGAGCGTATGTATTTCAACGGAACCGTTTTTAGTACAAACGTTTAGAAACTAGTATTTTTATTGTGCTTCTGGAAGTGACTAGTTCGTGGAACCATTTCAGTGTCGACTGGTGCTTAATTTAGTGCAAAGTATGGAAACAGGCCCTATATTTTCTGGCAAGATACCCACATTCTGCACAAAAATAGGCCAAACCTAGATATGTCAAAACCTTGAAAAGCACTATTGGGATTTTCAAACTATCTACGTATGACCTAAAGGAGGTTCCACTCTTCATTATAAAAACCTGATATGGCCCACAGGTTGTTTATAAATGTGTTTTAAAAATCTTCCAAATGGGGTCTTCCTTTTTTGAGGAATTACTTTTTATTTTCTTATATTCCTCCAACATAACTTACATTGGGTTTGAGCACCACCTTAAAACAAAAAAACAAAAACAAAAACAAAAGCCAACAACTCCGACCAGATGTTTCAATCAGTTTCTCACTTTGCAGCTGACTTGATAGAGGTGTAGGAGCAGTCTTCAAATTTCTGCTACCTTCTAGAACTTCATGTGTCTAATTTCTTTAATACCAAACTCATGAGTAGTTGAAAATTTAACAGATAAAACTATAATTTAACTTAGAGCGTATACTGAAAATGATTGCAATTTTGACTCTCTTCATTTTGTGTTATCTGAAGATGCTCTCCAATAATGACTAATTTCTTTAAACTTCAGATAAAAAAGACTAATTATCTTAGGCATATCAAGTGGAAAAGAGGCATGTATTTCTTAATAATAATTCTTTGCACTCTAAAGTAGCATTTTATACTGAAGTATACTTTCTCTAATTTGGTATAAAACCCCCACATGTTTTCAAGGCTAATAGTTCTGTATGTCCATATTGTCTGAGTTCTCCCCCTTTTTATGTTGTTAGGAGTCATTTACACTCCATGCTTAGATGCATTCATTCATTAGGGGTTCCAAAATGGTTTTATCCCCCGCCGCTTTTATTGAAGTATAATTGATTTACAATGTTGTATTAGTTTCCGGTGTACAGCATAGTGATTCAGCTATACACATATGTATATACATATTCTTTTTCTTATTCTTTTTCATCATCGGTTACTACAAGCCACTGAATATAGTTCCCTGCTATACAGTAGGACCTTTTTTTTTTTTTTTAATCTATTCTGTACGTAGTAGTTTGTATCTGCCAATCCCAAACTCTCAATTTATCCCCCTTCCCCTCTTTCCTCCCTGGTAACCGTAAGTTTGTTTTCTGTGTCTGTGAGTCTCTTCCTGTTTTGTAAATAAGTTCTTTTGTGTCATTCTTTTTAGATTCCACATATAAGTGCTGTCATATGACATTTGTCTTTCTCTCACTGACTTCACTTAGTATGGTCATCTCTGGGTGCATCCATGTTGCTACAAATGACATTATTTCTTTCCTCTTTATGGCTGAGTAGTATTCCATTGTATAAATATACCACAGCTTCTTTATCCAGTCACCTATCAGTGGACACTTGGGTTGCTTCCATGTCTTAGTTATTGTAAATAGTGCTGCTATGAACATTGGGGTGCATGCATCTTTTCAAATTAAGAGTTTTCTCTGGATATAAGCCCAAGAGTGGGATTGCTGGATCATTCGGTAACTCTATTTTTAAGGAACCTCCATACTGTTCTCCATAGTGGCTGCAAAAATAGTGTTATTCTTAATTTCATCGACTTTTATAGTCACTAGTTGGAATATTTTTTATATAAAGAAATGCTTCCTTTTCTGTTATCTGGTTACTTAGTGGGTGTAGCTCATGTAGGTACAGCAGGGTGTTTGATTTTTTTTTCCTTTTATTTACTAATTTTTAAGACAATAAATTTGTTCTCTTGTATCTACCAAGTGTGATCAATTAATTTTTTAAAATATCAAAATGAACTCATAAATTTAAAAATATTTGGTGGTTTTAAAATTACTTCAATGGTTATTCTTACTGAACTCAAATTTGTCCCATCTTTGGCCAGTGGGAACCTCTTAGGTTGTCTCCTGAGTCCTTTTGACATGAGACAAGTGGCCCTGAGAGCTTCCTTAATATCTGGTGTGACAAGGTATTCAAAGCTCATCTTCTATCTTTCCTGCCCAGTCCTGAAATCAGTACTTTTCCCAAAAGCCTTTTCTTCCTTTAGTGGGAAATGGTATCTCAGGAATGCAATTTGGATGTCGCTGCTGGGTTGGCCATTGTTTCCAGGCCTCTCAGGGGGCAGGACTGTGGTATGAATACATCTAATGCAAATTTACACTGCGGTGTTTTTCTGTGGCTTCTTATATATTTTACTCGTATCTTCATTCCATATGAAAAACCCTGGTTTTCGAGGACACAGAAGATGACAGGACTGGGAAGCTCTACAGTTATTCATTTGCTTCCTGCCACAGTACATGCAGGAACCACATCCCAAGGCCACCACTGCCCATACCGTTACTGAAAACAGCTCACAATCCCTTTTCTTATTTTTTATTTTATTTTTGTTAGGAGGGATGTAATTCGGTTTATTTTTAGAGGAGGTACTGGGGATTGAACCCAGGACCTCACGCATGCTAAGCATGTGCTCTACCACTGAGCTATACACCCACACTCCCGCCCCCCATTATCAAGACCCAGTTGAAGTAAATAGGTCCTATGTGGTTTCCCCATGCCTGGGCCCCATCTTGCTGGCCTGCTGAATACTTGTACTTTTCTGACTAGACACTGCCTTGGTTTGGCCAGTGATGTCTACTACCCTGTCCTTCTATCCTTCAAACATCCTTACAGCTGAAGCCGCCTCCATCCAATGACAAATCTGCTGATGCTGACTGACAGCTAATGAATTTGGGCGGACTCCCCCACTATGTGCTTTCCCGTCTGCAGAGGGCCCCTTCCCTGCTGATCGACTGTTGGTTATCAGGTGCCTGTTGTGGCTGAACACATGTAGTGTTAACACCCGACCCCTGGCTGACCCATCAGTGCCACTCGGCGGGCGACAGCCCCCTCACGTCCCGCCCTCCGGGTTTCCGCCCACCCTCATGCAGACCCGACAGGTGGCACCCCCAGGGGCTCACCTGGCTGATGGTACTCATGGCTCGCATGTAGCTCTCGTTCCTGGAGCGGAACTTTGGGGACGTGAGCAGACCCGCAGGGTCAAGGCTGTCCAGGCTTCGGTTGATGGAGACTTCACTGACCGCCCTCAGGTAACTGTGACTCCGGATCTGGAGTTTGGGGGAGTGTTCATTGGAAATCCTGGAAGAGAACAAGGGAAAATGTGTGTTTAGTCATTTTACAAAATGCAGGCAGGAATAAGATCTGGCAGCCCTGTGATTGACGCGTCGCCCTGAATCCCGGGCAGCTGATGCCCTCCTGTGGCTGCTAAACTCCCTCATGGGGTCTTGGAAAGAAAACTTCTGCTGGGAAATCATTGAGATCCGATGACATTAGAAAGCAACTGTAAGTCTTTCAACGCATGAAATCATTGCTCCAGTCACATTTTCCTAGGCATCCTGGAAGTGAGGTTGTAGCTGTCACTGCCCTGCCCCAGAGTTCTGCCCCATGTAATTTGCAAGCTTTTCTTTTGTACCCATTTCTCTTCTGTGCCATTTGTCTGTTTTTGGAGTTTCTAATGACTATAAGCGAGTGTCTACCTAGAACTGTATTATTATCTCTAGCTCTCAATTAATATTTTTAAAAAATTCATTTTATTTTATTTTTTATTGAAGTATATGAGTTACAGTGTGTCAATTTCTGTAATGAATGCAGTAACCAAATGAATAAATTTGCATTACTAGCAATAACTAAACAATAATAACTAAAATGAAAAATTTACTCAAGGGGTTAATAGCAAGCCCCTTCTTGAAGAAGAATCAGTAAACCTGAAGAGAGATTATGCAGACTGAGAAACAGAAAGAAAGGGAATAATGAGAAATGAACAGAACTTCAAAGACTTGTGGGACACCATCAAATACACCAACATACACGTAACTGGAGTTCCAGAAGGAGAGGTAGACAATATATTTGAAGAATTGGGGATCAAAAACTCCCCAAATCTGATGAAAACTCTAATCTACATGTCCAAGAACCTTGAAAAACTCAAAATAATAAAAACTTAATGAGACCCACACCTGGCCATATCCTTGTCAAAGTGTCAAAATGCACAGACAATGAGAAAATCTTGAAAGCAGAAGGAGAAATGACTCATCGCTTGCAAGGAATCATCACTAAGATTAAAAACTGACTTATCAGAAACCATGGATGCTAGGGGGCATTGAGATGAAATAGTCTAAGTGCTGGGGGAAAAAAAAAGATTGTCAACAAAGAAGTCTACATACAGAAGAACTATCTTTCAAAAAAGAAGGGGAAGTTAAGACATTCCCAGAGAAATTGACTGAGAGATTCATTGCCACCACAGAGTCCTTTTTTCAAACTTTGCTTCTTTTGCAAGACTATGGAAGCATTCATTTTCCTTCTGTTTCTTAGAATTGTAACTTCATAAAGAGATCCACTTCACCAATGATCAGCCCCATCAGAACGCGGCTTAGACCCGGGGCAACTTCTACAGTTTAAGGTACAAACTGAAGGAACACACATCTATAGACCCCTTGCTATCGTCTGTGTTGGCCTTCCTCCAGAAATATCTGACATGGGCATGACTGGCAGCGTCACTGCTGGGAGACAGTGCGCTGTCAAGTGTCTCAGACCTTGCTGTCTCAGGGTTCAGGCTGGGGTAAAGGGGAGTTGAGGAAATAATATTGGGGCCTCTTCTTGGCTCCATTAACTTTGCTCTGTAGACAAAAAAACAAAAAACAAAAAAACTCTGCGATAGGTGGGGATTACTGACTACTCAACGAGAGAGACTACCAGAGAAGCACAGGCTTATTACCTGCAAGGCCATACACATGATAGAAGCAGGGATAATTCACGTGAGTTATGAAGTGGGCCTTGTCCAAAACAGAAGTGCAGCTCTTTTCACAATAATTCATCAGCCATGAAAATTTCAGCATAAAATGCAATTCTTCCAGTGTGCCAAATGTGTTTACCCATCCTATTTAGACTCTTCTGATCCTGGGAATTCAAACATTTTTTCCTCAAAGTCTCCAGACTGTGCAACGTTAAATGGAAAGTAAAACCAACCAGAGGCCGGCTCTTCGTGATGCTTGTGCCAAGTGCGATGGAGGACCCACGATTCCTGCCTCTGATAACGGCCGGCTCCAGGCTGAGGCAGACAGGCAGGGCTGACTTCAAGATAATCTGTGTTAACGCTTATGACAGACATTCACAAAAGCAGCAAGAAGAGGGTGGAAAAAGAAGAGGCTCCTTTGGCGCGGAGGCATCGGGAAGAGCTTCGGAGGGAAGATGGCTTGGGCTTAGACTCTGAATGGCAGACTGTCGCCAGGGGAAAGCGGGCCAGACCAAAGGCAGGCCAGACCCAGGGAGCGGAAGCTGGGGGGCACAGGGCGCAGGACAGGGCCCGGGATGGCGGGCAGCTCGGGGGCTGGTGTGTGCAGGGCTGAGCTTGCTGTCCTCAGAGGCTTATTGAAGTTACAATTGCCTGCTGACCAGCCTCCCCCGTGAAACAGTGAGTTCCTGGGGACGGCGGCCATCTGGGGTCACGAGAATCTATGGGCATCTCTCACTGCTCTCCCAAAGCTCAGCACAGTGGCCGGCGTATATTAAGCCTCCTTAAGTATTCGCTGAGAAAGTGTGAGAGGGGAGCGGTGATGGGGTCCGAAGGCCTCCAAGACATTGTGACAAGAGGCCCAGTGATATCCTGATGAAGACCTGAAAAGAATTACGGCGCTGCAGAAGGTGAAGAGCCAAGAGGCATTGTCGGGTGCTGAGAGATGACCTTAGGGTTCCATTCTTGGGTGATGGAGGGCAGGACGGTAATTCAGAGAAAATGTGACTTGCTGCTGGGGGGGCAGTTGCCTTTAGCACAGGTGGTTTCACAGTGGGGAGTTCGCTTTGCTGGACTTGGTCTGTATCCGATGAACCTAGCTTTTTTAAAAAAAAGTTTTAAATTGAAGTACAGTCCATTACGGTGTGCAATTTCTGGTGCACAGCACAATGTCCCAGTCATGCATATACATACATGTATTTGTTTTCATATTCTTTTTCATTAATGGTTATTACAAGATATTGAACGTAGTTGCCTGTGCTGTACAGAAGAAACTTTTTTAAAATCTATTTTTATATATAGTGACTAATGTTTGCAAACCTCAAACTCTCAAATTTATCCCTTCCCTCCCCCTTTTCCCAGTAACCATGTCTGTGAGCCTGTGTATTATTTTTACGACTACATGGGAATCTCCAATTACACCAAAATAAAAATTTAATAAAAAATAATTCTATCCTCTGACAACAGATGGGTTAGAATGTAGACAAAAGTTAATAATGTGACTCCTCACTTAGTCCAAAGGTGGATGCTAGAGCTGTGTTCATGCCTGAGAACAAGCAGAATGAAGTTAGTCCCCAAATTTTTAAACTTTGCCATGGTGATGCAGGGTCTGTGTGTGTGGCAGTGAGTAATGCATGCTTTACGAATAAAGAAGTTGTGAGATATATATATACACACACATTCACACACACACACACACTGGAATACTCCTCAGCCATAAAAAGAATAAAATAATGCCATTTGCAGCAACATGGATGGACCTGGAGATCATCATACTAAGTGGAGTAGGCCAGACAGAGAAAGAAAAATACCATATGATAATCACTTGTATGTGGAATCTGAAAAAAAAAAGGACACAAATGAACTTATTTACAAAATAGAGACAGATTCACAGACATAGAAAATAAACTTATGGTTACCAGCGGGGAAAGGGATTTGCAGATACTAACTACTGTATATAAAGAAAATAAAAACAAGGTCCTACTGTGCAGCACAGGGAACTATACTCAATCCCTTGTAATAGCCTATAATGAAAGAAAATATGAAAAGGAAAATATGTGTGCATAAATGAATCACTATGCTGTATACAAGGAATTAACATGGCAGTGTAAATTGACTCTACTTCAATAATAATAAAAAAGAATAATAAAGGGGAAAATGTAAGCACACAGACAGAAAAAACAATGCACTCATGAGCCAGCAAGTCCACTTCCAGGCATTTATCAGAACAAAATGAAAACACAAGTTTGGAAAAATATCTGCATTCCTGTGTTCACTGCAGCATTATCTGCAATACAACCTAAATGCCTCTCAATAAATGAATGGATAAAGAAGATGTGGCAGAGATACACACAATGGAATATTACTCAGCCATAAAAAGGGACGAACTCTTGCCACTTGCAACAACATGGTTGGATCCAGAGGGTATTGAAGTGAAATAAGTGAAATAAGTCAGACAGAGAAAGACAAATACCATCTGATTCCATTTGTATGGGGACTCTAAGAAACAAACAGACAAACAAAACAAAACAGAAACAGACTCAGATACAGAGAACAAACAGATGGTTGCCAGAGGGGAGGGGAGTGGGGTTTGGGCGATGAAAGTGAAGAGGATGAAGAGGTCCAAACCTCCAGTTATGAAATGCAAAGTCACCGGGAGGCAGGACTAGAGTCAGTAAAACTGTATGGGAACAGACAGTTACTAGGCTTACAATGGAGATCATTTTGTAATGTATATAAATATCAAATCACTGTGTTGTACACTGAAACAAATGTAATATTGTATGTCAACCATAATATTTAAAAAAGAATGTACCCATGGGTGTGGGCTTGAAGGCTTGGTTAGGCACTACTGTGTATGAGGCTTCTGGAATATTCCATCTCCCTGCCCAGTGGGTCAGCACTGTTGTCACTGGAAAGGCAAGCTGGAGCCCAGCGGTGGTGGGACTGGCCTCTTGTTCTCGATGCTCTGGGAAATGCAGGTAGTTTCTAGTGACTGGACTCTGCCCCCTGAATAGCACTCCTTGCCGACACATCACTGGCTACTACTGCTCCTTACAGCCACCCTGATGCCGTAATGAAGGTATGAAAGACGAGGTGACCGTGGGGAAAGGCATTTAACAATCTTGCTGTACCACGAAACACACAGGAATGCACATTTGTTGGCTCTGTGTTACATCAGCTTTTGCTGTAGAAATGCAGCAGTCGTAAAGCTCCTATTCAGAGAGAGAATAACTACCCACTCATCTGAACAAAAAGGGGGAAAAAAGGTTCTTCAGGAGGTGTGGAGAATCATTAACTTCACAGATTCTGAACGGGAAGGATAATTGCCTGCAATATAAGGCAGGAACACATTTTTAAAACGTTTGTGAGCAAAATGGAGCCATGCCCCATTAATCCATTATCACCAGAATCAAATAGCATTCAAATGACCACATGCACTCTGACTAAATCAATTAGGTGCAAAGATGGTAATAATTAGGACTGCTGGCAGTTAAAAGGCTTTTCCAGAAATGCGCTTAGATGTTGAAAAGACGACTTCTACCCACTTTTATTACCTTTGCACTGCAGTAAATTATAGTAATTTCTTATGCCTCGAGTGGGAAAGAATGGAAAGATAATATTCACCCTCCTGAGGATGGTTTAACTTTTCTATAGAGAAGCACTGAACAATCATTTACTAACACATAAAAAGGGATAAAAGCTTTCTGGTCAAAATGTACTGTGCTTGGTAGCCACATAATAAATTATACATAGTCTGCTGTGGAAAATCCCAAGATCCTGATAAATAATGTGTATGAAACACGGGCTGGGGAGCTGGGGATTAGGTAATAAATAAACAAAGCTCTCTTTTCATATGCTGCTGTCGGGAGAGCTAAGACTCGCCTCTTGTCCTTCCCTTTTCTAACCTCTGAATGCCCTTCCTCTTCTCTGGGTCTTTATTAATTGGCCTTTGTCGCTCCTCTAATGAAAAAGACATTTATGCTCTGCCCGGCTCTTTCCTGTGCCCAAAGGTCTACGTGGAGGAAAGCGTGAGTCCGTGTTGCCAAGGAGACGTGCCCGGACCGCCAGGCGAGGCAGTCCCGCGGAGCGCCTGCAGGGGGCGGCCGACACCGTGGAACGAGCAGAGAGCTCTGACTGTCCGGGGTTTCTGCACCTGTTGCAGGACAGGCACGAGGCAACTCTGCAAGAAAGGGGGCCTTCTAGGAAATCCAAGGTAATGCTCTCGAGTCGTTAAATATTCGCTCTTGGTGACTTAGTCAAAGAATCAAAGGCAGTCAGGGGCCTGGATTGATGGGACCATCTTTTCTAAGGCTCTTGTTTCCCAGACGCGGAATTGAGGCTCAGAGCAGGGAGGTCTGCGGTCTGACCAGCTAGTTAGCCACACAGCTGACGCTAGAACCGAAGTCTACCAACAGCCTGTCTTAGGCCCTTTGGAAAACTCAGGCGGCCCCTACCTGTTTTTGTTTACAAGATAAATATATAACGCTAGAAGAACATTCCTCACTTCTGAGTTAGCATTTCTGGGATTTAAGCGGGAAGTGGCGAGGCTCATGATGGGGGAGAAAAGCACAAATTTGAAACAAGGTAGAATTATGAATATATTGTAATATCTGACTATTTTCTAACAGCCGCAGACTCTGATGGTGAAAAGTTAACAAGCTAGGGTTTGGGGGGTTTGTTTTGAATCTAGTTGTATCTGCCTGTTTTCTTTAGATATATTTAAACAAGGGGTCTTTTCTGGTGACTTACACATGCAGGTGATCCTTCCGGGAGTTTTACTATTCTTCTCACCCCCTCCTCTGTGTCTGAGCCCCACCCCAGGACACTTAATTCAGGCTCTCAGGGTATTTGCAAAAGCGAGCTGCTCAAAATTTGGTTGTAGAACCAGCATCGCCTGGGAGCTTGTTAGAAATGTCAAATTACAGGTCCCATTTCAGGCCTCCTGAATCAGCGCCTGCATGTTAACAGGATTCCTGGGTGATTCTCGTATGCATAACAGTTTGGAGAGAACACCAGCTGGGGCTGGAATCACTCTATCACTCTGGTGATTCTGGCAGGACTCCCCCACTCTCCCTTTGCTCCTTATGCTGAGCTGGGCTTCTAGTTGTTACCTCGGTGTTCCTGCCAAGAAGGAACTTTAGCATCTTCCGTTTAAAAGGAAAGAACATTACTTGTGCTTTAAAATCGGGCTGGAGGAGTCCCTAACGAGTTCCCCATGGATTCTCTGCTGGGACTTTTTTTTTATGTGGAAGAGCACTATGTTGATATTATACACGGCAGGTTTGAAAGTTCTCCGATAAAGCTCGTGGAAGCTAACAAACCCGTTTCTTGGTGGGCTGTATTCCCAGTGCTTGACTCCCTCGCTGGTAAGGAGCTAGGGTCCTAAGAGTCACACGAACTCTACCCAAGCTGGAAGGGCACTCGGTGATAAACTAGTATTCACGGAGACCTCAGCTTCTCATTGGCTTTGTTTCTTTCCACCACCAAGTCTAAAATTGTGTTCTGTATGCAGCAGGTGCCTACCCGTCCTTGACAAGAGTAGCAGCAGGTAGATATTTACTGAGTAGCGCCTATGCATGAAGTGCCGTCTGGGACCAAAATGTTTTCCTAATTAGTTAAAGTAGTTGACTGTGTGTTTCTATCAGTACCAGGTTGTGGGTGAAGGACATTTTTGGATGAGCTGCTCTGAGGGGCCCATTCCACACAGAAACTCATGTGTCCATTTACTTCTTGGTGTATTTCCAGGTAGTTACCAATTTGGGGGACAAGTGAGTTGCTACATTATAGTGCTATTAAAGTTGAGCGTTTGGGGACTTGTGGTATTAAATGCATGCTTGTTTGTTTGTTGATCCTATGTTAAGAAAATTGATAATGTAAATGTTACTGTGCTTAGAAGAATATACTTTAGAAGTGTTTTTAGTGCATTACTTTATTCAAGTCTTAGCGTTTTGGCACTGGGGACTTTAGAAATGATCTGTCTAGAAGTTTCCAAATAGTAGAGTGAGAACCACTCCAATGCTCATTTGCCAGTTCTCTTGGTCGGTGGCCACTGCCAGTCCCTTATTCGGGGGGCTGGCTCCAGTGGGGAGGAGGGCCTGGAAAGCCCCTGTCACCAGCCCCGCCCATATACCGCAGTTATCTCCAGGTGCGGAGCACCAGTGCCCATCTGTTCAGGGTCCTTGCAGGCAGTGATGGAAGGAAGGTCCACCGCATCCTGCTCTAAAGTTGAGAGAGTCCGATGATACAGTGATGAATGAACCAATCTTAAATGCTGATGTTAAATTCTGGAATGCCCTGGTTCCTCAAACAAATAGCGTCTGCCTTGATGATGGCATTTCGCTATTCATTAAGATCTTCTCTAATGACTGTTTTAAGGTTGTGGTAGAAAAGTTTTCATGAAGCAGATCGATGGAGAAATAGATGTGAATAGAAGGTTCGGCCAAAGGTGAGTTTAGCAGAGCAGCTTTTTCAAAGATACCTCACAATGTAGACCTTGCTTTAAAGACCTAATATAAAACAACATGGTCTGATTAGGCATTCTGGACTCCAAGGTCATGTGACTGATTCTGATCAGGAGAAATTACAGTTTCTCCTTCAAGGGTTAAACGTGGCCACAGGAGGGACTGGGCGTATCCCATTGCCATAAATGGCATATTTAGCATCATACCCAGCGTTACAGTATCTTTTCTGTTTTTTGGCCTCTGCCAGCTTGCTGCTTCATTAAGATTGCAGATGACTTAAGATGGACTATTCTATTTTTTTTAACGCTATGATTATTTCAAAAATTTAACTCCAGATTCAGACCACTCTAGGCTATAAAGTTGGGCACCTGCTTTAAAATAGTCTAGAACTGGAAAGTTGGTTCCACCTTGGTTACCCACAGGGAGGAGAAACGGTCCTGGCCAGGAGCAGCTAACCTCAGGAGATGTGTTTGGAGAGAAGCCACACAGACATTACTTTTAAATGTGAAGGTCATACAGGACGTTGCTTTCCTGGCATTTCTGCAGCACAGACTAAGTAAGCAATGAATAATTTAGAGCTGGAATCAGTCCAGCTTCACGTATGCAGGTCTGACAACCTCTAACAACACCTTGGCAGGTCTTCATCCCTCCGCCAACCCTCAGCCAAGCATCAAAGTCAAGTGAGGTCTCTTCTGCCCCCCCTCTGCAGGGATGACTGCGAACAGGCAGAAAGAGATGGTCCTGGGACAAAGATTAAGATCTGCCCTCTAGGGGAGATTACCTCTGTGTAATGAATAGGCAAGGTTTCTTTTGAAATCAGCAGAAATATGAGAGGAAGCATCATTACCAGGAAGAACACTCCCCTGGGAACTAAGAGACTGACCTTCGGTTAGACTACTTAAACTGCTGGCTTCCATTTTGTCATCTGTTAGAGCAAAGTCATGTTCGTCTTAAGTGCTGGTGACCTTCCCTCTCAGCTACGGTCCTCTCTGTGCACCTGCCCCTGACGGGAGCTCTAAGAGGTGTGACTGGTACTGATGACGCCGAGAGCCTGCCCCAAGCTGGTTACAAGTCAAAGTCTTTGGCCAGTGCTTGGGCGCCTCTGCCTCCCCTGATGAGTGTCACTGCAGTCAGGACTGGGGCAAGGAATCTGTGGGTTCCCCCCCAGAGGCAAGGAGACCTACTTGAGATCATCAGAAGTGGCATCTTTGAAACAGAGAAAGCACTAACAACAAACCAATCAAGGCCTGAAAGGATATGAAGGACCTTAGATGCGTATCACTAAGTTGGAGAGGCCAGTCCAAAAAGGCTGCACACTGTAGGAGTCCGAGTCGGTGCCGTTCCGGGAAAGGCAGAACCACGGAGACGGGGAGAAGGTCCGCGGTGGCCAGGGGTTGGGCGGGAGGGGATGGGGAGGCAGAGACAGAAATGCAGAGGGTTTTCAGGGCAGAGAAGCTGCTCTGCATGGCACTGCAGTGCTGGGTTACTATAGCTTCGTCACACTCATAGATTGTGCAACACGAAGAGCAAACCTCGGTGTGAACTATGGACCTTGGGTGGTGAAGATGTGTCAGTGCATGTGCCTCTCTGACGGGGGGTGTTGAAAATGGGGGAGGCTGTGTGTGTGTGCGTAAGGAGGGAGAAGGGAAATCGAAGTATATCTAAAACTGCTCTGAAAAGACTAAGTCTGAAAAAGATGAGAAAGCCTGGGGCGGGGGTGGTTGGGTTCCGAGCCTTGGTGGAATTAGCTGCTGGGAGGTCCTGGGTCAGATGGGCTGAGGTGATCAGTGCGCACTGGCGTCCTCCCTCCATGACACCAGCCAGGCAAGGTTACCTGCTCATTCAGTGACATGTGTTGACTCCCAGCTGTAAACCGGGTTCTAAGCTAGAGCCTGTGACATGAAATCTTTGGCTTAAGGCAGCCCACGGTCATCAGGGGAAACAGACTAATAGTTGGACTGTAAAAATGCTGGGTGATTAATACTGAGATAAAGATTTCTGCCAGAAATTATTAAACTGAGTTTCTAGTACAATTCTATACTGATGATTCGGATGGATGGTTTCAGCTACCCTGTTTGCTTGCGGATTGGATGCCGGAGGTGAAGGCTGGACCTGGTGGTCCAAGTTCTGGGGTAACTGCCTGCAGAGCTCTTGAGTGACTTCTTCCCCTACTGATAAAAATCTAGCCAAATTCATGTTAATTGATTGCTAAATATTATTTATTTTTAACTGACTTTACATGCTATATATTAGTAAATATAGTCTGCTCTGTTCTGGAAATACCAAAGACTGGTTAACTCAAGCAGATTAGAGAAAGAAATAGATTCATGCTCTGCTAATAGTTCTGCATAGCCTGACAGATGTTAGAAGTTATAAACTGCCGAGTTAAAGAGTAAGCGGAAGCACCAAAATGTATGTTTCTGTTATTGGGACTCCGAGCTGAGAAATGAGACTTCTTTGCCAAGCCTCCTACCCCCATATCAGGCTGCTTACCTCCCCTGCTATCTCCTGGTAGCTGGCACCCCACCTCCAGCCTCCTACTTATTAGAAATAATTTGCCGCAGCTGTCTGAGGAAAGTTCTGCAGCGACAGCCAACTTCTGGGTTTCGGTCGCATCCATAAGCTGTTCCGATAACTCAGTGCCAGAAATTTCCTCTTGGCGAGGACTCAGGTCTCCTGTTTAAGCCTTAATAAAAGCCAGGGCCATGGCTCAAGTCTGCTGGGCACCCAAAGCCTCATCTGTCCTTCCCTCCTAGTGACAAGGTAATTAATCAGGAAGGCTGTGTAACGGTCAGGGAGAGAAGGACGCACGAGAGAGAACACATCTCGAGTGTCCCGGGGGCTCTCTGCCAATCACTACCTCCTCTCTGCGCCTAAGGTTGCTCCTCTCTTGGCTTCTAACACCATGGGCTGGTTTCACCTGCTTTTTAAAAAATTTGTATTTACACGTTTATTTTTCAGTGGACTCTAGTCAATTTACAATGTTGTGTTAGTTTCTGGTGTAGAGCATAGTGATTCACTTACACATATACGGCGTTTGGCCTGCTTTTAACTTTAGAGGGGTGGCATCATAAGGCACGTATCCTTTATCCTTTGTGTGTCTGGCTCCTCTCACTCAACGAGATGTTTAGGAGAGTGGTCCTGGTTGCTGGGTGTAGCTGTCATTTATTTAACTGGTAGAAGTATCCCACTGTATGCATACACTGTCATTCATGCATCCATTCTATTGTTGATGGATGTTTTAGTCGCTTCCACTTTGGGGCTCTTAAAAGTAACACGGCACCGTCCACTTGGCCAAGGCACCTCAACCCCTGACAGTTGTCACCTTGCCTGTGTTTCTAGTGGCACATGGTTTAACAGCCAGGGAAATGACCAGTGGTCAGGCAGAGAGAGGAGGGAGGGAGGGGAAAGGAGGGTTTGTGTCATTCTTGAACTGGATCGTCAGCCTCTGAGTAACAGATTGTGCCCAGAAGAGAAAATTACATTCAGAAGGGGAGTGTAAATCTTCGGAAATTGGGAAGAGTACGTGTGGCTGATTTTAAAGGAAAAGCTAACTTTTGCCTTTTCGAGGTTCCAGCCTCACACCCGCCACCGGAGCTCTCGTTTCCTGGGAGCACAGCTCTGGCAGGTCGGGACACAGCGCGCTAGTAGAGCTCAGTGGAGACGAATGCTCAGAAATTCAGATCTCGTGTTCTTCCGTCTCACGGTATGACCGTGGCCTCAACCTGCATGCAGGAGGCTGGCTCTCGGAGGAACAAATGCACGAGTAACTTTTCACATGGGCCCAGTCCTTGGCTTGGGGACCTTGGCCACTCTCGGGGCTACCTTGACTCTCCATCCTCTCCTAAAAGCAACAATGCTTTTCCTGCTCACCCCAATGCCCTGCCCTGCTCCAGTGCCAGCATGTTTCTTTGGGGACATCCGACTGGTTCTCTAACCCTGCATGTGTTGGGGGGGGATTATGCAACACTTGCTCGCTTGCCACTTCTGGAAGCCAATTCAGAGATTCTTGGGGAAATGATTTTATTTTATTTTTTAATTTTTGTTTTTTTTGGAAAATTATTTTATATGTGTGTTTATAAGACTATTTTGAAGGCCCTCTACATTTTAGAAACTTGTCTTTCTCTGATAGTTCACAGTTTCTCTTTAAATACCCATTCATAAATGTGGCTGGGGCGGACATTGGGTATAGGGGCTTGACATGGATGTTCAGAGGGAAATTCTCAGATATTGTCTAGTGACCACGAACCCCTCACTGGGGAGGGGCCATTTCAATATCAACCCATGAGATCCAAAGCGATCATTTCAGGGGATAAACTGGATGGAACACAGTGAAGAAAAAAGCAGATCATTTTATACAAGTGATGATGGAAAATACACCCACGTGGCTGGGGAGAGGGGCTAGCAGGGACTCCACAAGCTTGTGTCTCGTAAAATCCATGCCTTATAGTCCTGTTGGTTCTCATTTCATATTGAAAATAAGGAAAAGAAAGCAATTCTCAGCCTTTGTACTTGGAATTTTTCATACAGTATTGTTTTGGTCATCTCCCCTTATTTAAAAAAAAAAAGAAAGAAAGAAACCTAAATGTCATTCCAAGGATGTTTGGGTAGAAAATTTGTTTTGGTTTCAAAAGGTGCTTCAGATGGAATTTGAGTGGATTATCAAGACTGGGTCAGAAAAATGAGTTGCATTTGGATATTAAACACTGTTTCTTTCAACAGAATAGAACAATTAAGCCAATGATAGTTGGTCCCTTGGCCCTGGGTATTAAGAGGAAAAAGCTTACAAGAAGCGAATCTTCAGATCTGACCTAAGAGTCCTGGGGCAGGGGTGGGGAGATCCTGTTCTGAGATTGGGGGAGGGGTCTGTGTGTGTCTGTCTGCAGAACCCAAATGGAATGAATCCCCCGAAAGCAAGTCCATTCTTTTATTTTTGCTTTTTTGCCAGTCCCTCACTATTGACTTACTCGAGAAGAATTTCTTATGAAACACATAGTATCTATAAGAGAAAAATTTAATTGTGCATATTGGGGTCCTGAACTAACTACCTTTTAAGCTGCACATAAAAAGCAGGTCATGCCTCTTGTTTTAGCAGATGTGGGAAGAAAAGACCTTTCTGATGGCAGGATCGAGGCCAGTAGGGAAAGCGGGCTTCCTGACAGTGCGGCCTGGAGGCCCTGGTTTCTCAGGGCTGCTGGGGAATCTCTTGCTAGAATCTCAGCAGAGAGACCCGTGCATGGCAGCAGCGTGTGGAGACACACACCCGTCAGAGGAGGCCAGTGTGCAAGGCTCCCAGAGTCGAACGCTACATTTGTGAAACACAATGGCTAAGCGTGGCTCTGGGAAAAAGAAACAGATGACCACTGCACTGGGGATAAAAATCCGCTGGAGTGCGGGCAGGGAAGCACGTGGGTAAAGACAAGGTCCAAGGCTTTAGGCACCAGAAGGAGGTATGTCGCCTGGGCAGCTTCCTCCCCCGGTTCCCCAGGTGTTTGGTCTCTGTGGGATTATTCACCATCCTCTTCCCTGGTTTTCTGTTCTTTCTTTCTTTCTTTTTTTTTAAATTGAAGTACAGTTGATTTACAACGCTGTGTTAGTTTCCGGTGTACACCATAGTGATTCAGTTATACATATATATATTCCTTTTCATATTCTTTTTCATTAGAGGTTATTACAAGCTATTACTATAGTTCCCTCCGCTATACAGTAGGACCTTTTATCTATTTTCTGTATATGGTGTGTATCTGCTAATCCCATACTCCTAATTTATCCCTCCCCCATCCTTTCTCCTTGGGAACCATAGTTTGTTTCTCGGTCTGTGAGTCTATTTGTAAATAAGTTCAATTGTATAACATTTGTTAGATTCCGTATGTGAGTGACAGCATATGGTACTTGTCCCTGACTTACATCACTTAGTATGCTAATCTCTAGGTCCATCCAGTTGCTGCAAAAGGCATTACTTCATTCCTTTCCTAGTTCTCTTTTCTGTCAAAGTTTGTTTCCCATTTTCTTTTTTCCCCCTCAAGCTGTCTAGTCTCCGAAGAGATTCCGATCAGCCTCTGTGATGGTTGGTTGGTTGTTTGTATTTAAAACCCTGGGGATTCTGTTCCTGCTCCTCTGCTCAGGCGTCCAAACAATGAAGATACCTCCTCCCAGTCACCCGCAGCCCGCCACCTGGGTCAGTGTGCGCTGTGATGAGGCTTCATGTTTCTTACTCTCGTGCCGCCCCGGAGCCCACGTGAGCCGCTACTGACAAGGAAAATGTGTGATGCCCGGGTTGCGTCTGGAGCTGGCGCCCTGAGCCGGAGCCCCGAGAGGGGGCCTTCTGGACATCCTACCTTGCTGAAGACGAAATCAAGAAAGCAAATGGAGCGCTAGACTACTCTCAAGTGCGAAGCTCTCGGCAAAACCTGGGAACTCGGCACGTCCCGGGCTCCGCCGCCTCCTCGGCCTCCTCTCCCCTGCCGGCCCCGCGCCCACGCCCTGCCTCTCGCCCGCCCTCCTGCTGTTCCTCCCATCCCGCAGCCACACTCCTGCCCCCAGGCTTTTTCCAGATTTGTAACGAGGCCCCGCTTTTAACATCTGCCTCGCTTCATGGACTGAGAAAATAATGGCCACTGCCCTTCCCAGGATTTTTAGTAACCCAGGCAGCATTTGTGTTCACATCTTTCTTGCCTGTAAACACCCTCCCGCTGAAGGAAGGAGCTCTGAAGGAGAGGCGTGTTAGTTTCCTATCGCTGCTGTAACAAATGACCTCAAACGGAGTGGCTTAAACACACAGTTAGGATCCATCCCCAGTAGATCTGCTTTAAGACAAAAAAAAAAAAAAAAAAAAAAAGCTAGAGGCAGTCTTCCCATGGAAGAATAATGATACCAGAAGGAAAACTAGCACGTGAGGAACTCAGAAAAGAGCAACTGAAATGGTAAATGTCTGGCTAGAGAGACTATTTTTTACCTCTCAAGTTCTTTGAAAGCAAATGCAGAACATCATTTAATGGGACTGTTAGTCTGTGGAATGTAATATATACTATGATTATAACAAAAAGTGGGGAGAGGAAGTGGCCTTATGTTTTGGGGGGAAATAGTAACTCTAAGTAGAAAGTGGAGAGTTAGATGTGTAATAAGTAATCCTGAAAATAACCGTTCAACCATCTATACAAACAGAGTCACAAAGCCAGTAGACAAATTAAAAAGGAATACTAGTGCTGTTTGCATCATTCAAAGGAAGGAAGGAAAGAGGACACAGAGGAACAAAATCATGCAAACAGGATATCATGGTAACATTATAAATGTACGTCCAGTCATATGTATAACTGCATTAAATGTAAATGATCAACCCCCCCCCCAACACACACATTTATTATCTTACAGTTCTGGAGGTAGGAATCCAAAATGGGTCTATGGCCACGATCAAAGAGTCAGCAGGGCTGAGTTGCCTGTGGATGTTCTAGGGAAGAATCTGGTCCCCTGCCTTTCCCTTCGAGAGGCAGCCTGTATTCCTTGGCTAGCGGCCCCTCCCTTCAGCTTCAAAGCCAGCAATGTAGCATCCTCCAATCTCTCTCTCTGACCTTCCTGCCTCCCTTTTCACAGGCATATCTTGTGATTACATTTCCATCCCAAGATCCTTAACACATTTGCAAAGTCTTTCTGCCATGTCAGATAACACATGCACAGGACCACGGACAGTTTTGGGGGGTTATTTTTTTACTTTCCACAGAGGCTGAGAGCTAAGATGGTTCCCACGCATTATTTTGGGCCAAATACTTCCATTTGACTTTTCTGATGATAACTAGATAGTCCCATATTTAGTACCAGGAGAGGAAAAGCAGCTACAGATAATAGAAACAAACCCGGAAGTAATCTCAAGAACAAACGTCAGTGCTGATTTCCAGATACAGGAAAATGAATTTACATTTGTCTGGTAGGTTTTATGGGATGATAAAAGCCCGCGCTACTGACGTCTGATATGGCGCCTGTAACCTGAGGGTGTGGAAAAGTAGAGCATGGAGGGGACTCACTTTCAGAAGGTCATCCGGAGTTTGAGATCTTTTGACTCCAAAATTCCCCCTGAAATGGGTCACTCTGGAAGGGACATGGAGAAGCCAAGGGCGTGAGGACTTTAAAGTTGTCTAACTCTTCTAGACTCTCTTTTTCTAACTGAAACATGAGAGTTGGACTAGCGCTAAGTCCTCAGATTCCTTGCAGTGCTAAAATCTGATCATTTCAGGCAAAGATGATAGTATTATGGGAAGAAAACAGGGAGGAAGCTTTTTGAAAGATGAAACTAGGGGAACTAACTGCCAAACAACAGAGGAAGTTAAATGTCTCTGCCTGCTCTTCCCCGCTTAATCGTTTCCATCTTTGCTGTTCTGGAAAGATAGGTTATCATACCTGTTCTGCCTTCAAAGGGAAAGACAAAGGAAAGTGAGTTATTTCTAGCCTACAAACATATTTCAAGCCTGTAAGATGCTAAAAATAATTTCTACTTGTACAACACCCTTTCTTTATCTGAGGATTACAAACAACTCTAACTAGGGTTGTTTGGCAAATGGGAAATTTCAGGCTTTGAGTTAAAGAGTTTTTCAAAGTCAGTACACGTTGGCAGGCTCCTCTGGCACTGGGCGTTGTGTATCAGAAGTAATCCTCCCAGGGGTGGCTTGGCAATCCTATCGGCAACATTCTGGAACGACTTTTGTCATAGAATGTAGCCCTGACAAAGGATCACTACAAAGCCCATATGAGTACATGGAGAGAGGACAATGATTCAATGCTTGAGTGGAAAAAAGCAGAACACAAAATTATATGTCCACGATTGTAACTACCTAAAAAAGGATGCCTGTCCACAAAGCAGTAGGAAGACCTGCTAAACACAAACAATGGCAGCCAACCCACCCCAGCAACGTGCTGACACCACAGCTGGTTCTTCCACTCGGCGTCTTTCAATGTTGTAGGTTATTTATACATTCACTGGTTCCTTCATCCACACAGGGATGAATTTAACACCCATCTGATGTAGGTACCAATACCTACATCGCTGTCCCTGAAGAGACAGAGGGATACGGGAACCTAGTTCTCAATCTAGTCATAGCCCCGAGTCCAGTAGAGTCACGTGAAGACAAGTGGCTAAGATGTGGGGGGAGAAATCCTGTAACAAGGGCCTTTAAGAATCTGATGAAGAGAATTCATCAGAGAGAGATTTGGAAGGCATAATTAATAGACTTTAAAAACCTGCTGGAGTAGAGGCTGGGGCGAAAGGAGGTGACCAAGGGGGACCCAGGGAGCCAACTCAGGCAGTGCTTGGATGGTGATGTCACTGAAGTGGGAAATGGAGAAGAGGAAACAGGGAGGGGTCTGTGAAGGTGAAGAGCCCCGTTGTGACAATTTTCAAGACCAAAGTGCCAGGGAGTCAGAGGTAGCTGGAAACTTCTAGAAGACGTGGAGCTCAGGTGAAAGGCCTGGGCTGAAAGAGGTAGATTTGAGCATTAAAACCAAAGAGGCAGTAGTTGACTCTGCAAATGTGGCCGAGATTGCCTACAGAGGCAGCACTGACTGAGGAGAGACACACACCAAGGTAGGAACAGAGGTGTTTCAGTATCTAAAGAGATGGCGAAGGACGGGGACCCCCTAAAATAGTGAGAGGGGGGTGGTCCAATGTTTAGGAAGACAGCAAAGACAGAGGGGTGTCCCTTAAACCACAGGAGAGTTTCAGGAAGATAGTGGTCAACAGAGTCAAACATACAGAGAGGTCAACAAAGGTGGAAACTCAGAAATGCCCTTGGCTGTAGCATTTGGGGGGACATTCGCGTTGTTAATGAAAGTGTTAATGAAGAATAAAAGGAGGTGACCAGGTCACATTTGGTCAAAAGAAATTTAGGTTTGAAAGCATAAAAAATAACAATAAAAGGAAATATGAGAATGTAGGCACCACACAATAACAATACATAACAATTCAGGTAACCAACAAGAATAGTTTTAATGGTCAGAAGCTCTATTTTTGAAACTATTTGAAGCAGTAGATCTGGTACATAAATTATTTCAGAGTCAGAGAAGATTCTTTAGCTTAAATGTGGGCAAATGTTGCTAAGTTTTTCTTGGCTGTCAACAATCAACTAAGTACAGTTGATTTTCAGTTTGGGGAAAATGTATATTGGTCACCAGGTTTTACATCAGAATCAGTGGCAAATTAAAAAAAAATTCAGTCTCCAAGAAGATTTTAGAATGAGTTTCCTTCTTTGTTTAGTTGTGAAACAAGCAGACAGCGGAGAACGGAGCCACTTCACTGCACGGACAGCTTCAAAGTCTCCCTGGGTCTTAGTTTCTCTAATCTCTCCAGTGAGGAAGTTGTATTAGACTTTGATTTTCAGTATCTCGTTTATTCCAGAAAAGCCAGGAACAGACGCTAGATTTAACCAAAGGAAGAGTACTTGCTTATGTTGCTTTTAAAGATGATGTGTCCACGACAGAATTGGGAAAGAAGGAAAGAACTTGAGGCTTTTCGGCCAGTGGACCCCTTTTTTGGATTTGGGAAGTGGAAGGGTTCCCTCTGAGGGGGTTATTGTGTGGGTGCTTGGTGAGGCGCCAGCATCTGTCACAAGGATGTCGGTAGATTTATGTGCTTCCCAAGGAGGGCTCTGAGCTGGCTTCAGCCTGAGATGTATCACTGTCACTTTGCAGACAGTCGCAGACAAACATGGAGGCTACTCTGGCTTCATTAAAACGAGAGAACCAACCAGGCTCCCACAGATGTGGGTTCTGCCCCTGAGAAATGACAGGTGCAATTAGTGTAGGTTCACCTCCATAGGATGCCATGGGCATGACTTTTGGGCTGAGGCAATAAAGACCTGTCAACTAGGATGATGTTTCTGGAGAGCGGTGGGGACTAGGTGGCAGCTCATCAGGAGACGAAAAATGATACCCCTCAGAAAAGGAGGTGCGTTGTCATGATGTACTTGACAAACACCATGTCTCCTAGCAACTTTGCAAGGCATGATGATAATTACTAATCAAAATCGGCTCAGTTTATCATAGCAGTACTCCCCAGAACTAGGCAGAGGTGGGGAAGCTGTAAAAAAAAACAGTGGGTTTTTTCTTTCTTGTAATTTCATACATGTTTGTTACTACAATGGGGTCAGAAAACTCAAAGTGTATGGTAAGAACAATGCTCTCTGGATTCGTAAAGAGGGCTGGAATCCAGAGCTGTCGAAGTCTGTTCTGGGTTCCACGTGCCACTTACTGAAGGAAGGTGATGTGCGTGTGCCTGTGCACACGTACGCGTGTGTGTGTGTGAGAGAGAGGGAGAGGGAGGGAGGAATCTTACTCAGACAAAAACGCACAAAATATTTACTTAGGTGTCTTTGGTCATCATTATGTAATGCATATGGTATTATACATAGACAACCACGTGTTTTCTGTGAATATGTATTTTCCTAAAAAGTGTAACCATCAGCATTTCAAAGCCTGTTGCCCAGGATGAACAACTGAAACGGAGCACAATTAAAACAGGCAATGATACAATTCTCATTTTTAACGGCAAAGTCACGTGCGGATCCCTGTGTGCTCCCACCTCCGCGTGGCGGACCCTCCACCGCGGATCCGTGTCCCACCCGCATCCTCTCCCAGGAGCCCCCGCCGCACCCCCGCCCCACCCCCGCCGCGCGGCGGCCCCGCCCTGGGAGCGCGCGCGCATGCCCAGCAGCGCCACCTACCGAAGCGCCGCTAGGGGCACTTCGGCCGTCGTGAGGGGACCTCCTGCTTTGGTGTCTGAGCTCTCTGACGGAGCCCCTGACCTCTCGTGTCCCTCCTCGCCACCCCTCCACCCTGGCCGTGGGACCCCGCGCTCCACTGCAAGCCAGAAGGCGCGGGTGATTCCGCCGGCCTGGCGGCGCGGGTCCCTACCCCGGGCGGCTGCTTTGCCGCGCGCACCACGCAGACCGGGCTCCTCGGACGCGGGCGTCCGTGCAGACTGAGCCCGAGCGGGCCGAACCGCCCAGAGAAGGTGCCGGGTCCAGCTTATGCACCTCCCAGGTCCTTTTGGCCCTGCCTGAGCCCTCGGCACCCCCCCGCCTCCGGTAACCCGCTGGGTCTTGGAGCCTCGGGCTTTCTTACCGGGTGACTGGAGGGACCACATACCACAGCTCCGAAGTGGGGCCCAGTTAGCACCCCGTGGGAGCAAGTACTGACCGAGGAGAGACGGGACTGGAAGGACCTTGCAGGTAAGCTTGCTTGCTCTTTTACTCTTTGATAGAATGTTCTGGAATGCTGTGGTTCCATATGGTCTCCTGGGAGATGTCCCGCGTAACCAGATAACCAGCTGTGTTTCTCTGAAAAGCTCGGCCAGCCTGGTAGTGTCCTGCCTTGTCTCTGCTCTGCCTTCTGCCCAGCTTCACAGCCCGCTCCCTGTCATGGCTCCTTCTTTGGTGAGGAGCATGGAAGGTCTGTCTCGGGTGCCATTGCTGGGGAACTGGGTTGAGACAGACAGTGTGATCTGGACGCCGGGATGTCCTTGCAGGAGGGTCCACACACAGGTCAGGCAACCCAGGCTCCACTCCACCCATTCGTAAATTCTCTGATCTGTGGTTGAAGTTCAAACCTGTGTTCCACCTTGGCCAAGGACGTTCTGATAAAAATGGGGGGCTTCTTGTATATTTTGATAATTGTTCTGTGTGGCCATGTGTGGCCTGGACCCCAGAGAGGAGGCTTTGGCTTAATAGTTATAATTTTTAGCAGCCCCAAATAGGACACGTCCTGTCGGGTGGTAAGTTAGTGGCACCCTTGCACAGCTGCTCCGCCATGGGCCAGGTACCACACTTGGGAAGACAGTAAGAGGCAGCGATGTGCAGGCTTGAGTTTGCCTGAGGACCGACTCTGTGAAGATGTATTTACAGCATTTATTGTTTCTTAAATATTTATCAGTTCCTATTTTAAAGGTGGCTGTATTTTTCCTGTATATTAAAGGGACAATTTTGTGAAATACAAAGCATAGATGAAACCCTGTTCAAACGTCCCTTGGAGATCACCCTGCTCTTTGCCAGCAATGGGGATGTCTCTCCTCAACGTGCTGCATGTGGGTTCGGGGGCTCGTGGATTTCCTCTTAAGAATGCGCAGGGATGTGCTGTCTGGGGCCAGTGTTCATAGCTTCCATCAGCTCCTCACAAGGGCATGGGACCTAAATAAATAAAATACTTAAATAATCAGTCCTTGGCCTAATGAAAGAAATGTTTTAAATGTACTCGATAGGGAAGAAATTAACCTAAACATTCAGATCTCTAGAGAGGAGGGCAGTGGTTAGACCCACCCGTCCGCCTGCCCAGGTCACGGCAGAGGTGCAGGGAGCCGAGGTGCAGGGGGCCTTTATCAAGGATGCCTCAGGAAGCTTCTTTTTGGACTTCTGATTGTTTTTTTACACTTAAATATCTAGAAGGTCCTTCCTTCCCGTAACTGCTCCTCTCACACTCCTACCCCTCCTCAGCCAAAACCCTTGCCTCACTCTTTCCTTCAGATCGCACATCTGATGCCTTCACACGCCCATGGGCTCTGCTCTCAGAAGAGACGGCATCTGCCCCCCACCCTGAAGCTGCCACCTGTGCGTGCCCCCACTGCCACTCCCCTGGAAGGCTCCAGAGCTTCCTCCCCGCCTCCATCCTTGTTCCCCTGTGGTTTCTTCTCAAAAGAAGCAGCCAGAGTAATTCTCTTAAAAATGCCACTTCTCTACCTAAAAGCTTTCTAAAAGATTCTCACTCAGTAAAATCCAGACTCTTCACGTGGCCAACAAGCCCAGTGTCAAACTGGCTCCGGTCCCTCTGGGGCCCTTCCTGCTGCTCTCCCTGCGCCCACTCTGGCCACACAGGCCCTCCCGCTGGGTCTCCAACATACAGGTGACGCCAGGGATTTTGCACTTACGGCCCCCTGAAGCCGTAAGTGAAGCCCTGGAGCCCCTCCTTCGGACCGCTGCAGGGCTCACAGCCTCAACTCCTTTAGGACTTCTCCCAATATCCTCCCCTTGATGTGGCCTCCCCCTGCTTAATTTTGTCCCCATCTGACCTACTCTCTACCTCATTTATCCACTTTGCTTCTTTTTGTCTACTCTGCAAATTGCAAGTGCTCCACGAGGGCAGGGTGACTGTCCATCCTGTTCCCAGGGGAGCCCCCGGGGCCTAGAACAGTGCCTGGTATGCGACAAGCATCCAGTGTTTGTTGAGTAGATGGAAGAATGAATGAGCAAGGCTGTCGCATGTTTCATTTCTAACTGCACCCGTCTCCTCCCTCCTCCTTTGAAGGGTCGGATGTGGCTGGCCAGGTCCCAGGCGGCCTGTTAGTACTGGCTGCCCTCCCCCACTCCCATCTGGCTGTACCTCCTTCTCGGATCCATGACTACATGGACGGTGACAGCTCAGGACCCAGTGAGTGACAGGACAGAAAACTTGTTTGCGGGGATAAACGAGAGACTCAGTATAACTGATAGCACGCATTACTGTGATACATACTCGAAGTCCATCTCGGTTATAGGCAGCAATTCATTTTTCCTGACTTCAGAGTTTTCTCTGTAACTTGCTCCTAATTCCTTGCTGAACCTGCCCAGGGCAGTGGGAAGTGGTGCCCACGGAGGGCCCGTGAATAACCGGCCCAGCGCGCCCCCTGCTGGGCGCTCACATCATGCTGAATGCAGAAGGTTCCTCTGTGTGGAGAGGGCTTCTCCCACTTGGGGGTTTCATGTGGGGGCAGGAAAGGCTGACCTAGGACCACAGGGTAGAATCACCCACGCAGGCTCACGCACGGCCCCAAAGGCCTGGCTTGCCTCCTAGAGGGCAGATCGCTGAAGTTGGCAGGGACCCCACCTAATTATCAAAGGAGCTGCGTGGCCGTGAGCTACCGTCCAAGGTACCCAGCAGCAGAGGGAGCTCCGCCAACCCTCAGCACACAGGATCCGGCTAACGTGCTAACATGGGGGAGAGAAAGTGCGTCACCAGGCTTCTCTCCCCCCACAGCTGACTTCTGCAAGCTGCTGTCTCCCCGCCTCCCACTGTGAGGACTTGTGCGTTCGTCGGTGCAGTGGAATCGGTGTCTTACGGAAGACGAGGATGTCTTAAAGATTGTAGAAAGAGCCAATGAAAACTTATTTATTTTTAAGGGAGAAAGTAACTTTCCTTGTTACTTATTTGAGTAACACTTGAGTGGCCACTTATTTCCAAACTGGCGTGACCCTGTTACTCTGTGGACATAGACCACGATCTGTAGTAATTGACCACGATCAGGAAGGTCACAGAGCCACTTACTGGGTGTTGTAAGCAGCAGGGGAACTAGATGTCATGAGAAGCCAGGAAGAGGTCCCCAAATCACTTGCAACAGACAAAGGGCTTTTCTTATTGGAGGCTAAGCTAGGTACTCATTCAAAAATATTTTCTCCATCATCTGTACCTGTTTTCTTAGGGCTGCAAGGCTTACTAGGTGCAAATTACCCAAATAAAACACAAATGCTGTCCTGTACGTATTACCCAAACCCACAACACAGTTGATTATCCTCTCATTGTATGATCTTTTCGAGTCTGTGGCAGTGCTTAAAGGCTGAGAAAGTGGAGGGAGCAGACTACAGGTCTGGTCCATCACACAGAGAGATGGCATCTCATGGTAAGAAGGGTTAACATGATTAAGGAGGTAAGAATCAACACCTCCTACTGGGTGGTTTCCCCCAGAAAGCTCAGGCTAATATCACTGGGGTTGACTACCGACATCATTACTTTGCATCTGTCCTGAGTTCTAGTGGAGAGGGAAAGAGAGAGAGCAAGAGAGATTAATCTGTGATTAAGAGAGACACAGAACATAGAATTCTGGACTCAAGGTCATCTTGGGAAATTTCCCATAGTGAAGACTTGGAGCAAACAACTCTTGTTTTCTCTTCTTAAAAATTATATCCTTTACCCATTCCTCACTGGCATTTAGTTTTTTTTTTTTTTTTGGAGAACATTCTGGCTGAAGAGTAAGAAGTCTGGACCTGAACCCCAGTTCTTCTCATGACCTGCCACTGGTGGAGCAGGTCCCCCTGCAGAGAAGGGAGCCTGGTTACACATCACATGAGATGTACTGGCGAACTTTTCCAAATGTGAAAACTTCATAAGCAGAAAGACAACTCTCATTACCACTGCCTGTGATGAGTGTTTCTAATAGTCATAACCCTCGGGCGTAAGGATTCAGGTTGTGTGTTCTTCTGGGGAGCCCGGGAAAGAGAGACCTGCACTGAGTGACAGTCCAGCCCAAAGACCCTGGGATGGAGCCAAAATGCAGAGTGTACCCTGAGCTTGATCCGTGAATGTGCTGTGCACTGTCTGTCACAGACACTCGGCCGCTGACCTAAGGGCTGAAGTCACGCAGGAGATGGAAGTTGGTGGTGTCCAAGCAAGTTCCAGCAGCAGGAAATTTGTTGGTATAAATAATCACCAGGATTCATTTTTAATAACTTAGTTATTTTTCCTTCCTGCAGTGTATCACCACCCTTTCTTGAGCCATTGTTCTCAGAGACAGAAAATGATCTACACTGGCAGGTGCAGATCAAAGGATGAAAAATACAAAGAATAAGAGAAGAAAGAGAACTTTCAACCATTAAAGGCTAGTGAGCATGAAAACAGGGTATTCTTCACATTTTTAGCCATGGATCAGGTTGGTGACCCTGTACATTATCAGAGGGGCATGTTTCACCCAAGTTGGTCCAGTGAGTCAAGGAATTAGGGTATCATGAGGTTAAGCAAAAGGATCTGGTCCACTGCAACCCCTGCTCCCCAACCACTGATTTCCTGGAAACATAGGCAGAAACTACTGGTTTAGAACAATAAGTGAAATGCTTATGAGATTTCCCCAAACCACAGATGGATCTCCGCAACCTGCCGGTGACGTCTTCCGACAGAGGAGACGAATCAGGGAGGACGGATGAAGGACAGAGACAGGGCTTATAAGGATGCCACAGAGATGCACAGTCAGAGGGCAGAGCTAGAAGACGGATTGGTGGAAGCAGGTGTCTCCCTCAGCCAATGAGCCTTTCAGGTCCTCCAGGGAAGTATCCTCCTTCTGGGGACAGGGACCAGGGGGGAACCCACAGGGATCAAAGGCCAAAGGCAACTACGAAGCAGGAAAAAAAACACAGCCCAAGGCCAGCCCTGGGACCCACCTGGGGAGGAGACAAGGATTCCGGGTGTGTGAGGAAGGATCCCATGGGGGTCTGTCTGTCCGGTCGGATCGGCACATCCGGGTGGGGGTTGAGTCATCTATTCTCTGTAAATGTATCTGTTTCAATGGTTTTCCTGTTGTCTTTTTCCCTCTAGGTTGATTGTTTACTTTAAAGTAAGATTTATATCTTGCACATTGGAGACACTAAATACAGGCTTTCTGAATAAAGCCTTTGAGATTAGGGGCTTCCATACATTAGCTCATTTAATACTTACAGTATTCATTTAACTAGAAATAGAACCATTTAAAAAAAAAAAAACAAAAAACCAAAACCAAAAACAATCCTGCACTCAGAGAAGTTAAGTAACTGGTCTAAGGTTGCAAAGCAGTGAGCTGGGGATCTGTACTCAGGCCGGCCTTTTCTCCAGGTCTTGTGCCACATCTGCAGCACTGATGGGCCCTTGAGGAACAGGGACCACAATGGTGGGACAGGGATGAAGATGGAGTGGGTGGCCAAGGCTGCCGTCCCTTCTGCTGGGGTTTCTGCACAGCCTTCCTCTGCTCCTGAAAGTCTTCCACCTCTGACAGTGTCGAGGGCAGCGAGCAGACTCCAATGACAACTGTTACACTTGCAGGATTTTATCATGCCATTTAGCAAGTAGAGGGTTTTTTTTTTAAGGAGCACAGAAAACATTATTAATATATTTAAATTATCATTTAGATTTAACACAGTTACTTCCAGGGCACAGGAAGTGATCAGAGAAGTCCTATGGAGGCTCACCATGCTGTTTTCCGCAAGACTCAGCTCAGCTTCTTAAAGTGTGGGCGGTTGCTATGGGCAACCGCTTAACAAAACTCAGAGAAGGTCCAGGGGGTTGAGTAGTATAAGCATTTAATAGATTTACTTTATTTTGGGAAAACAAAACAAAGCAACCCAAGTTTTTTTCCCTAAGGGTCACTTCTCCTTCTCGCTAATACTAGGAATTTCCTCCATGTAAGATGATTGTTGTTTTTAAGACAGCCAGGGCAAAAGGACTAGGAGAGGAAGATCTTAAGTTATCTTCTAAACAGCTCAGCCAGTCTCCAAGTATTCAAAAGGAAAATAAGCTGGAGATCTCCAGCTTTTCATCAAAATATCACCGTGACTGTGAGTTAAAAACAGACGAAAAGCCCACTCATTCTGCCAATGGCCCCTGGATTGTTTTTCTAAGGGTAGGCTCTTTAGAGTCAACCCCTCAGTGGCACGACCTTAGAACTCACTCCTGCAGGCGCAGAATTGAGAAGACAGGCTTTATGGTTGTACCTTTCGATTCTAGGGGCTGGGAACGTACTGCACTTCACATCGTGCTTTTTGCCTTGTTTTCATTCTCTTCACGTAATCAGGTGCTTTGAGATCATAAGCCTTCATGTTTATTAAAGTTATTTTTAAACTCTGAGCTCATTCCTGCACTCTTGCCCAAGATTTAGAATCCAATAACCAAAGAGGAACAGCGCTTTTTCTTATTACTAAGCCCTTTTTTATCTTCTGTAGCTTCGCATAAAGAATGTTCCCCATCAAAGAGGGAAGTGGTGATCTAAATGACTGTACACACATACAGTGGGATACTGCGCAGCCGTTAAAAAGAATTTTTAAAAAAAGTGAATCTAGATGGACTTAGACAAAATAATGTTTAACAAATAATTTTTGGTGAAAAGAACAAATTGTAGAACAGCGTATGTGAAGAAGGAGCAGTGTATATGTAATATGTGCACAGGCCATTTCTGAAAGGATGCATAGGAAACGGTTAGAATTTGTACCTCCAACGAGGGGTATAAAGGGATTGGGGGGGTACTTTTACATATTTTGAAAACACTATTTGGTGCTGTCGAAATTTTAAATTATTTTTATAATAATAAAAGAGTGTATCTTCTCATTATAAACAGAAAGGTGATGTGTGTGGTGTGGCATTTGTTGTGGCAGAGGCTATCACCATAACAAGCAAGGAAAAATAGCTATAAGAAGGGAAATGACCCTTCCTGGTTGCCTTTTCATTTTAGGGTCTGTCTTTGTGTGACCTTTCTGGTATCACCTGATTTATGCAACTTCCTTTCGCTCATTTGTTTGTTTTCAAACTCTCTGCCTCCAGTTTGTCTCTGGATCCTATCCAGACAGCACAGGATCGCGGTTAATGGTAACGGCTCTGGATTCAAACCCTGACTGTGACGTGCCAGCTCTGCACCTGTAACAGGTCAGGTGACCCCCTGTGTCCCAGGTTCCTCGCTGGATACTGCAGGTTGACAATGATCCCCGTCTTGTAGGGGTCATTAGAATTATTACGTGTGCTGGCGTAGAGGGAGCGCTTCTAGGCTTCGGGCATTATTACTCTCTGAGATGATTTTTTGGGTTAAAATTAAATGTCATGGAGAAGAATCTGCAAAAGAATATCATTCGCAGACTGGATGAAAACAAGACTAATCCTCTGGATCTTGGACGATCTTGCTTCTAAAAGTCTTCACTATCTTTCCGAGGATAGTTTTCCGTTTTTAAATACTCCTCATGCACCTGTCAGCTTGGTTTATATTCAGACATAGTTCCCTTCCCCAGTCTGTTACCTCTGAATACTTATTCGAATTCCAGGTGGAATCCTGTCTCTTTTATGAAGCCATCCTTGCTATTTCTACTTTGTAATAACTTTCCTGTTTACTGAACAAATCTAGCACTTCCGGTCCGAGGTGACATACACAGTGTACTTTTGAAACTTACAAATAATTGTACAAAATAGTTTTCACTCTGGGTGGCACTTAATTGGATATCTGTAGTGGAGACAGAGCCTTATATTTCTCTTGTCTCCCTCAGGTAATGTAGCAGCAGAAAATTTTGGTGTCTCTGGAAAGAGTTCTTGGCTGAGCGTGGGAAGACCTGGGTCCTAAAACTTGCCCAGTAGGTTAAGCAGGGCACTGTTCTCTGGGCCTCCGTCTCCTCCTTTGTAATACAATCGGGTTGGAATCATCTCTAAACTTCCTTCCAGCTTTGCTTCTAAGATTTTTCTTTCATCTTATCTCAGAATCAAGACTACAGGGAAATAATGTGCCCTGGCATATAGGTACATGGAAAAAATCTCTGATTGGTAGGGTTTGCTCATTTCAGTGGTGTAAATATTCGCATCATGGCCAGTGCCAAGCCACCAGGATGACAAAACCGAGTGTGGCGTGGGGAGGAGGTGTCAGCCTTTGGCTCTCATTGGCCAGCTGGGCCGAGACCACACTGCTGAGTGGTTCAGGCTTGGAGGACACGGCTGGCCCTTCTCATCCTTAGCTTCTCTTATTCTAAAACTCTGACACAAGCCTTCTTCACCGAGTGGAAGAGCACAAGAGAAACCGGGAGGCAGTGCCGCCTAGCTTGGCTTTTTAATCGCCGGCTCTCCACACACGAGCCTGGGACCAGCCCGATCTTCTCAGCACCCACAGCCAAGTGTCTGTCTCCCTAAAGTCTGGCACAGGGATGATGACACTGAGGTGGGGACAGTTTCATTTGCAGTTGGTCACCTGGATCTATACCTCAAGCTCTCAGCCTTGCGTTTTCTGAGAAAGAGAAGTAGTCCAAAAAGCTAAAGGAAGTTTCTGGGCTAGAATTCAGGAAGGACGTCCAGATGTTGAGGACAGTCTTGTTTGGGGAAAAGTGACCAGAGTTCCACGAGGCAGAGGGAGGAAGAAACTTGGAGTGTAAGCAGAGCCGGGCTCTGTCTCATGAAGTTTGTAACTGTGCAAAGTCTTGGTTCATCTGTAAAGTAGTGTTTAAAATCAACTCTAAAATCCTTCTGAAGCCGTTGGGAGGATCAAATGAGATGTACCAAAAATACTCAGTAGACTGCTATCTACAATTATGTATCTTGAAAAATAGGCTTGGAAGCAAATGGAAATACTCCCAGTTATCAGGATGGATGATCAAGTGTATTTCCTCCTCATTGGTTTCTCTGGGTTCACAGAGAAGGTTGAAAGAGTGCTAAGGAGTTCATATGATCACTGAAGAGAACCCTTCTCCAATTCCGAAAGGAATAGTTAATGCTGGTTCGTTACAGCCACTCCCCTCCTCCCCCCAGACCTAGGAAGAACGGGACCCCCCGGGTGAACTGAGGGAAATATGCTAATGCTCGGAGCGGATGGCAATCCAAGACGTGGCTGCATCGATATTTTTAACGTGCTAACATGTACCTGCCAGACTGCGCTCTCAGCCTCCAGGTGGGCTGGCAGTGCTAAGCAGGGCTGAGAAGGAACAGGGAGCTTTCAGAGAACCACGGATGCGGAGGCAGACGGAGGGGGAGGGGTCTGAGCAAGCACAGACGGAGCCGGAGAGCCGCGGCCAGGCGTCAGGTGCCGGCGTGGCTCAGCAGCCACCGCTCACGGCTGCTCGTCAAGGCAGCACAAGCGTATAGGGGGTCGTGTGATGAGGAGTTAGCATCATTCAGCATCCCCTCTGGGTAGTGCCAAGGGCTTACAATCACTCCTTTGGGCAGCATTTGGACCCCCTTTGACACAGAAACAGAGAAAACAGGAAAGTATGTGAGAAGGCTGTAGCTGCCCTAAGAAGTGTCTCTGCACAGTGCGTCCAGGTTCTTAGGAGGGAAGAGCAACAGACAAGAGGGAGAGTTAAATTCGAGAGGAAGATTGAGAAGAACGGAGACTTTCTTCGACTTTTCACCGCTGGGGTGTGACTTCTGTTACCTGGGAGCCCTGACTGCCGACGCGCGTCAGTGCTTAGCGCCGAGGCGGCCGGCAGTGATGGGGTGGTGGTGACAGCCAACGAGTGCGGAGCGCTGACCGCGTGCCGGGCACGGGTCTCACACGGGCTGCCTTACTGACCTCACAGGTACTCTTGAGGTGGGACTGTCACCATCCCTGTGTGACTGATGAGGAAACTGAGACATGGAATGGCTAACTGTTGTTCCCACAGTCACACATCTGGTAGTGCCAGAGCTGTGGCTTTGAACCAGATGATCTCACCCCAGTGCCTGTGCTCCTGAGCAGCATGCCGTCCTAAGTCATTTTTGAAGAACTAAATGCAGAGGAGATGGCGTCCCTGGGGTCGAGGGTGGGGAAGGGTGTAAACAAAGGCTTTGCGGCACCATGACTGCAGTTCGCCAGCTATACCCTGCTCTCCGTGTCTGAGCGCCCGGCAATATTGCACTTCTCTGCCTCTGTGAAATTAGCGTGGCCATGTAGATGGGTTTAGTGATGAAATGTGAACAAAAGCACTTCTAGGAACTAGTGCCCAGTTCACCCCAATCCCTTCCTCTGATTCAGCGGCCACGGAAGCACCTGCTGAGATCCACCTCCTGTCTTTCTGGGTATCTGAATGAATACAGTGAATGGAACCTCCTGCCAATTTGTGATGGACACATATTGTGAGCGACAAATAAACCTTGGAGACTGCGGCTTGTTTATGAACAAAGCCTAACCTGGCCTATCCTAGCTCGTACATAAATTGGTACCAGAAATGGGGTGCTCATCTAACAGCAGTGACAAAATAACCTAAAATACGTGGCTGTGGTTTCAAGTTTTGGTGGCAGGAAGCAAGGTAATTATCAGAGGCTGGAAACACACAGATCCATTTCTGCAGTGATGAATCATTTGGTAAATTGTTGTCTGCAACAACTTGGAAGGTAGGTGACGTGACAGATGAACTCGTAACTCTAGGGGAAATAGTTGCAAAACACAGTGTTACTAGAATGTGTTGGTTTCTCTAGGAGCCTTCCACAAGGTGCTATGCAGTTTGAAATAAACTCAGAAAAGAACTGGTTACATTATAGTAGTAATGAAAGAGAATAAGCAGAGTCTGGGTGTTTGTGGATTGGGATCAGAAGAAACAACAGGTTTCAACCCAAATTGTAGAAGGTAAACCGAAGAAGGCCTCTGAGTGAGGAGGGCATGAGGAGAACTACCCCAGGTGCTGAGGTTCAGGTCAAGCGCATGCTCACCTCAGCCTGCGGTCCAAGCTTCTGAGTGGAGTCGGATGATTTAGAATGGAGATATAATTAAGTGAATCTTTTTGATGAGACAAAATGCTTCAGAGGAAAGCAGCCAGTAGGTTGATCAGCTGAGAGGATTTGAGATAGGAGAGGCCTAAGGGTAGGAAGGCAAACAAGTAGAACAGAAATGGCCTTTCATCTGCAGGGGCTCTGTGAGTGTGACGGCGGCTCATGGACCTCACTGGAAGCGATAGGTCAGAGGATGACTGCAGTCTTGAGAGAGCTATCCTGCCCCAAGGACCACAGCCCAAATGACAAGACACAGTCACGAGAGATGTTCCAGAATAGCTCTTGGCTCCAAGGAGCACGTGTTCCCCGATGTGTACTCTGGATACGGTCAAGGAGCATGATGGAAATGGGAGACTCTCCCAGGGAGCTGGGAGAGAACCAGGAGCAAGGAAGTTGCTCCGGGGAGCAGCAGTGCGGCCTCATCAAGAAACAGCGCCTCCCCCAGGGTGGCGAGCATCCTGCCCAGCGGGACTGCGGCGCTGCTGTGACCAGAACACGGCTCTCCCCCATCTTCTTTTTGAATGGGAGTGTTTACCGTGGGTGGCTAGTCCTGTCCTGCGTTACATATCAGGTCTGTGGGAGACAGAGCGCTTGTCCCTTTGAGTCTGCAAGTCTCCAGATGCAGGGGAGTCACATCTGGACCAGAGGTAGGTGTTGTCGGGTGTCACCCCCGGCTGTGTAGATGTCACACATCGCCCACCCACAGGTGGTCGGCTTTGTGGTTTATAGGGCTGTAATAGGGCCAGGACAGGGCTCTGGGTTTTCTCCCCTCAGTGGTAGTGGTGGGACATGAGTATATGTTGCTTGTGGGAGGGGAAGTGAGCCCAATATTTCGCGTCCAGACAGAGAGGCTTTGATAGCTGTTCGCACCGCTTGCCAGTGATTGTTTTGGGCCTCCACGTCCCCAGCACATGGTGAGATCGCCTCCTGTGCTCTCTTTGAAGATGGATATTGCCATGCCGCTAGCTCTTGTCCATAAACAAGAGGAACCATTAGGACCCTGTGCTCTCGCCCGGCCTTGGTGACTCTGGGCATCTTTGCTGATGTTGTGTATCCATGACGTGGTCCTGAGTGACCACGGTGAGCTGACCTGACCCAAGATGGACATGTAGCATGAGCAAGAAGTGAAGTTTTGTTGTTGGAAGCCTCTTTGACTTAGGGGTTGTTTTGAGCTCCCAGCAGAATCTAGTCTGTCCTGACCAGCATAGGCCTGAAGCTAGCAAAACAGATCCTAAGAGCAGTCAGGAGCTCCATTTGACCGAAGCACAGACTCCTTGTCCGGGGACAGCAGGGAAGAAGGTCTCAAAGGAGAGGGGAACTCTGAATGCTGCTGAGGACCACGTGTGTAGACAAAATGGGATTCAGAAGTGACTCCTCGGTGGCCTGGTAGAAAGTCTATGGAAAGAGTCGTTGCAGAGGGAGGCTTGGGGCAGTAAGACAGACGGGTCCGTTGCAGTCATTCGAGTGAGAGGAGGGAAGCCCTAAAGCTTGCAGGGGTGACAGGTGAGCCCCTATGTCTCAAGACTGAATTACGGAACGTGGTGGTTTGGTGGGTAGACATGGAAGAGTGAGGAAGAGAAGTGATGTCCTCAGGGAGCAGTGAATTACGTGGGTGCCTCGAAAACTCATCTTCCTGCATGTTCATCTTTTAAAAAAAAAAGAGTGACGAATCTTGGTTTCTAGAACCGTCCCCTGGGCCTTGCTCACACAGCCACGCCTCACCGGGTCACGTGAAGACAGCTCTGTTTATATACCGTACGCCACGCAACGGATGCGGGGACCGGACCTGCTGCTCCACTTGTCCCGACAGGGCTGAGCCCAGGCTCCTAAGGGGCCATCCCTTCTCCCTGTGACCTCCAGCACACAGTGCCTGCTCTGTCTCTAAATCGCCTCCGGCCTGTGGTCATGGGGCCCCTCCTTTCTTCACCCCAGGCCAGGCCTGAGTCAGGGTGCTCCCGGGGCCCCTCCTGTCCCCGCTGCGGGTCTGCCTGCCGGCACTGCTGGGTCCCAGCTCGCTGCGCCGCAGCCTCCGACGTCCCCTCAGATCCGCTCTGCGCTCTCTGAATCTGCTTTGAGCGGCTCCTTGTCCCGGGCGCCCAGTTCAATTTCCTTTTCTCTTCCATTTTGAACCCTCTTTCATGTCTTTTGCGAATCTCTGCGGCCTTGAGAAACCCATCACCCCAAATGGCTTTTTACTCTCTGCTTTCAACCCCTGGCCTCACGTCTTCGCTCCGACACTTAGTTGACATGTAACCCTGGACAAGTTACTTAATCTCCCTAAGACAGAGACTCCTCATTTGTAAAAGGGAGAAATCTCATGTACAGAGCTGTGTTGATTAAGCAAACAAAACAAAGAAACGTAAGCCCTGAGCCCTCCCTCCGTCAGGCCCGTAGAACCTCACTGAAACTTAACTCTCTCCCGTGTTTTAAACTTCCCATTCCTTCTCTCTAAAAGGCACCTGAGTTCCCTCTCATCCCTGCACCGCCCTCCAGGACACACAGGTGGTTTCTCCTCCCTGAGGTCATGATGCTGTTGGGGCCGCACACTCAGTGCAGGCTTCCTTTCAAAACAGCCTTTTCTAAAGAGCAGTTACATAGTAAGGGAGCAGGAGATGGGACAGGCTGTGACGCTCACATGCCCGTCTTGTGTGCAGAAGGGTATCCACACTCCAGAGAGAGACCTGTTTTTCAAAGCTGGGCATGGTGATGAGGGCTGGTTACACCAGGCGATTTCTTCTACAGGGTTTGTTTATTTTGTCTTTTAATCAGGCTTTTTTTTTTCCTAGTAAACCTAGTAAAGGTTTGAAAGGTATTTAGATAATTTGTCTACAAATAGGTCACTGAGTTTCCCTGTTTTAAATTTTCCCCATTTCTTCTTTTCTTTTTGTTGGGTGGGGGGAGTTGGGAGGAGAGAGGGGAACAGAAGAAAGTGGTCAGGGAAGGAGGGGACTATCCTGAGTTTATGTCACAGAGGATGTAAATACACCGTTTCGAGGTGTTGGGTTGCCTTATTCTGCTCATCCTCCCTTTAAGAGCATCTGCTCTTACGTGCTGCGGTTCCGGAGGGACTGGCAGGAGAGTGATGTGAAAGCGTTCGGAGAAAACAGACAGCAAAGGGACAGAGAGACATGTCATACCACTTAGTCCAAGGAAGGAACGATGTATTGGGCTGTGTTCTTAAATATGGTTCACATCCTTAGGAAAATACAGTCACCACGCTCCCATCTCGACAGCCTGTGCCCTCTCGCTTTTCTGAGGAGAGAAGGAACGTGAGGAGCTGTGGGTGGGTGGGAATGTGAAGAAATGGCAGAGGACATGGTGGGTCTAGAGCAGAAAAGAGGAGAAAGAAACTTAGACAAAGATAACCAAAACAAGAGGCTCCAGCAAGAGGCTGGATTTCAGGTTCCTGGTGGAGAACTGACTCACTGTAAATCTCCAGAATCAAAGCTGAAGAACACGCCACCTGTCTCTTCTCAGATTATTGTGTTTACCAATACTGCTTTCTTTTGTCTTTAAACTGTGACCTGCCGGTGTTTTGTGCATCATCCTTCTGACTATACTGTGCTGGCAGTGTCCTTGGAGACCACGGAGACAAGGGACAGCACCTCGTGGGGTGGCTGGTCAGTGAGAAGTGTGGGTGAAGCTCTGTGTGGAAGTCTGTGCTCAGGAGGAAGGATGCTGGGATCCATTAATGCTGGGATCAGCTAATGCTGTCTGCCACGGGCCTGGGGTGGGTCTGAGAGGAAGCCATTTAAGCGAAGAGCACAAGACCCTCATTTAAATCAGGAAGGCTGGCTCACAGATGTCAGGCCAGTTGCCAGAAGCCACAGAGCTATTTATTACTGCACCAGTTTATTTTTTAAAAAGTTTTGGGATCAGAAAAAAAATGATTTAGACGATTAACCATCCTGAGAATGAAAAACTATCTGCCTTCAAGACATTTAGGATTGAAAAGAAATCTTCCTGAAGCCTTTTGTTAGACACTTTCTCAGCACTGCTGGGAGCCCTGACTGGTCCTCTCCAGAGCCAGACAGGCGCAGAAGCCTGGGGCCCCTTCATAGCAGTTCCAGAGGCGTTTGAAAGTCTGTAATATTAGACATTATTTTTTCCAGGAGAAAATTTTCCTTCGTGCTTGGATGAAGGGATAAAGAACTATGAGGAGATTTTAAGGTGTTATTTGCCTAGGATTAATGGGCATTTATTCGAATTTAACTTTAGAATCTTTTAAATGACAGCTCACTTAATGCTGTAGATACATCTATTTTAAGTTCTTTTTACAGTCTATTGAAGAACAGTCCTAGGTAGGACTCGGACACGGCTTTAACTAATCATGGTAGCAGACAGTAGTCTCCTTTCCAGAATAAATAGCGTATTAAAGCGAATCCAAGAAAAAGACTTAAATCCTTCATCAGAGCCAAGCTCTGGAGACCTGCTTTGAGGGAACTCGAGACCCCACCCCTCGCCTACTTGCCTGAGAATTTACTATTAAATATTCAGAAGTTCTTTTTGAAAATACGAATATTCTTGGGTGTGATGCCATTTCAAGTTCCTTGTTAGTTAATAACAAAGCAAGAAGGAGAAGCTAGCGGTGAGGGGAGATTTGTTAGCAGCTGTAGAAGAGAAGGGGGTGAGAGAAACAATAGTCCTCAGGGAGTAGCTGCGGGAGTTCTGCAGCCCCAAGGCGGAGTTCCTTGTCGCCAGACTCCTCCTGACTCTAGAATGTTCCACTGACCCTAGGCCTTATAGATCTGAAGACCTAATCACTGGCATTAAAGAGCTGATGAAAACCAGCCTCAGAAAGAAGCCCTCAAGATACCTTTGGAAACTAGAAGAAGGAAAAGAAAAAGGAAAAACAATGTAAGAAAGTGTAGAGGAGCCTTCTCGCTACAACTTCAGCTAGAAGATGGGAGCTGAGAACCTCAAACAAAATGTTGGCCCCATCTCACTGGGCTAATTTTAGTTATCTCGGTTCATGGCTATGATTCATCCTTAAAGCTGTGAATTGCTGAGGAGGAAGGAGGAAGAAAAAATGACTTAAATGTCAAAGAAGTAGGAACAAAAATACAGTTTTCTTTTTTAAGGGAACTAGAGTTCCAGAATATGGGGATCTTTTTTCTCCTGAGGGATAGAATGCAGCAAACTTCTAGAAAAATAATGAATTCCAGTCAAAACATCGTCAAGAAATAAAAGACCTGATTACGTGTTATGGCATGTTTGACTCTTTGCCTTCATGGTGTAATTTTCCCTTGTCTCCTTGAATCCCATTGAACTAGAAATCGCTAATAATCATATGTAGTTGAGTATGATGGAGGCTTAGTATGTAGACTGTGATGAGAAATGGAACTTCTAAAGCAGATGAGGGAGAGATGAATGGAGACACACAGAAGGATGAGAAAGAAGTCTGGGGGTGGGATGGGAGCTCAGAGAAGAATGGTATGTTTGATGGTGAGATGCTGTCTTGCCTACTAAAGAAAAGAGGGCAGAGAGAGAGAGGAGAATACCATGCGATACCACTTACATGGAATCTAAAAAAATGATACAAGTGGACTTATTTACAAAACAGAAACAGACTCACAGACATAGAAAACAAACTTATGGTTACCAGAGGGGAAAGGAGAGGGGGGAGGGATAAATTGGGAGTCTGGGATTTGCAGATTCTAACTACTATATATAAAATAGATAAACAAGGTCCTGCTGTAGAGCACAGGGAACCATATTCAATATCCTGTAATAGCCTATAATGAAAAAGAATATGAAAGTATATATATACATGTATGACTGAATCACCATGCTGTACACCAGAAATTAACACAACATTGTAAACCGACTATACTTCAATTAAAAAAATTAATAGAGGGCAACAGAGATAGTTTGGTGAAATTTCATCCTTAGAAAAGAAAAAAGTTATTCAGTGTGGTAGGTGTCCCCTAGTAAACTGGTTACCCTTTGGCGTTTTCCATAGGTTTGGAGGAAGACAGTAGTGGTCACTGCTCCTGCACTCAGCTCGGGGGCTGATTTCCCTGCCCCAGGCACCCGACCCCTCTGCCATCAGTCTAGCTATTACCTATGTGTTTGCCTTTCTCTGCTCTTAAAACTTAAATATATATATATAATATATAATGGTTGTAAAAATAGGTTCCAGGACATTAAAGGAAGATAATACCATGTGGTCCAATGACTTCAGAGCTAATTCCTCACAGTCCTGAAGCTAATGAGGAGACTGGCCCCAGAAGTGACTGTGGATGTTGACTTTTGCATCTACCCTCGTCCACAGCTCCTCAGAGAGCTCTCTGCGCCCTCCTCACGGCTCTGCTCCTTTCTCGTCTCCTCATTCCTGGTTTGACTGTGAGCAGTGGGAGCCATTGAAGCTCATCACCCAAGACCCAAGTGTCATTCAGCTGATGTGACAAACTCATCCCCATAGAGGAACTAAGGGCAGACGCCGGGGGTGGGAGAGACTCTGGACGTGGCAGAGTCCCCACCGCTTGGTTTGCAGATGAGGAAACTGAGGTCTTGGAGGTCCAAGTGACTTTCTTGCCCAGAGCATTCCCCTTTTTGCATCTTCTGGAAGATGTCAATTATCCCCATGGCTGTGACTCCCTCTCTAGTGGAGAGAGGCTTCAAAGTCCATGGAAGACGTTTGCCAAATGGCCTTTGGCCACCCTTTTTTCACAGCTTCTTCACCCACTGCCTTTATTCCCAATCCAGTCCTTTTCAGACTTGGTATATTGAACTTCCTGAGCCCTTGTGAGGTGGGCCATCGTGCCGTGAAGACGTGTTACTTTTCATCCCTATGATCAGCTTGGACTTTGTGTGGCAGGGTTATGGGTTAAACTGTGCTGCCCACATAGACAGGTCCGAGTCCTAACGTCTGCTGGCCGTGCACATGACCGTATGTGGAAATAGGGTCTTTGCGGATTTAATCAAGTTAAAGACAGGTCGTTAGGGAGGGTCCTGACCCAACACGACTGATGCCAGAAGGAGACAGCCGTGTGGAGACACAGAAGGGAGAAGGCTGTGCGACAGCACGGGCGGGGGTGGAGGTGCTGCAGCGCGAGCCGAGGGGTGCGAGGACCGGCTGCCCGCCAGGGGCTGGGAAGAGGCGAGCGAGGCTGCTGCTCTCCAGGCTTCGCAAGGAGCCCGGCCCTGCCGACACTTTGAGTTCAGACTTCCACCTCCCAGAACGGTGAAAGAATACATTTGTACTGTTCCAAGTTCACAGGGCTTCGTTAGTTTCACTAGGACACTAACACCCACAGTAAGAAAGGTGAAGAGAAAGGGTGACTGGCAATCACTGAAGGAAAGAAAGGAAAGCTGCTTTCCACGGATTGGTTTGCTCATGTCATTGGTGCTCATTTTTCATTGAAATAATTCCAAGTGGTGCCACGTGACCCTTTGCAAAAAAATTCATGAGGGGACTTTCCCTGTCTTTAAAATATTATGTCGTTTGTTGTTTAAATAAATTTCCATCATAGAATAGGCAGCTGTGTTTTTAGTATCCTAGATCAATAATCTAGTTTGTTCTCCTTAATCCGGTCTTTTTCTATTTATTTTGTCTTATAATATCTTATTTTGTAATGTAATATAAATGCATGAATAGAAATATGTATTTCCTCAAACTATGGAATCAAAGACATTAAAAAAAATACAATTATCCATACTGTGTTCTTCAGTCCAAATGATGACCCACATGACAATCTGTTCTAAGGCTCTGATTTGCTCTCCATAAATAATGTTAAAAATTAAATCAGGCTTTACTTATGATAATCAATTTCAGTAGTTTTTTTTGTAATGCTGTTCTCTTTACAAATAGTGCAAAGGGAAGTAAGGACTGCTTAGAGTCATATTTTTCAAAGCAAAAAAAGATAATTTTTAAGGTCTCACAAATTATAATACACCTTGGGCGTCCAAATTTAAAAACATGTATCAAGAACTTTCACGTATTACCCAATTTTAAGTGTGTAGCCACATTCTGCAACCTTCTCCAGGATAATCTATTCTGTTTTATTACTCAATCATCTGGAAAATGCAAGACTTTTGTAAGGAAGCATTGCCTTGCAGATTTAGTGGCTAAACAAATGTCCCAGAGTAGGGATACAGAGATTGTCTCATTGATCAGAAATCTTAATTCTTTTCAGAAGCCATTCTGGAATGTTTCAGACTCTTCCTGGAGGTTGGAGGTTCAGTCTGTGCTCTATGCAGGGCACACCTGGATGCTCAGGTCTTTGCAGGCACTGGGGCAGAGGAGTCAGAACAATAGACCAATGTCAAAATCAGCAGACCACTCAGCACACCACCCTGCACCACCTGCAGGGTGTTTTCTGCCCTACTCACTCTAGGAGTGGCAGGCTTCCACCCTCGGAGGTAACACCAGGAACTGGACTAGCGGAAGGAGAGTGCTGGGAACACTTACTTGAGTGTGGTGAGCTCTGTAAGGGATGGCTGCGTGGCCTTGAGATAGCTTTCTCTCCGTGCAGCGACTTTGGGAGACGGCTTAGGACTCGTGTCTGAGTCGCCGCTGTCTTCATCCCCCATGGCCTTGATGTAGCTGCCGCTCCGCATTCTTCGGCAGGGAATTTCATCGTCTTTACCCCGAGGGGTGTACCCTGTCCACTCGTCCTGCGGGACCTGTGCAGATATAAAACAGATCGTTCCTTCATTGTAAAAGTCTACACCCTTCTTTGCTTTCCTGACTCTGAACGTGGGTAACACAGCTAATGCTCTAAAGCTTTAGATGTTCACTTTTTAATAATAGTGTTTTACTATAATCGGTTGGAAAGTATTTTGAATACATGCAAATCTATGTCTCAGTCTTTGAGAAAACCTGTGTACTAGGAAAAATTAGAACCATAAGCTCTGATTCACTTAGACTTCTCAGTTTTCTCATGCTGGAAAGAATTGTCAGGCATACGAATGCCCCTGGAGAGCAGTTTTAGTTGGGCTTTTCAATTATTTGTTTTCAATTGATATTTAAAATTCAAGAACGTTTCTGTTTTGTTGGTACACCTTCCCTGCACCTTCCACCTCAAGCATCTTTTATCCAGTCTTGCTTCCTCCTAAACCAGTGGTCTATACCTGCTGCAGTCACTTCGCGATCGCTTATTCTTTTTGAACCCCTCTTAATTTGGATCCAGCCTCCACAGATTGCTGAAAACACACTACCTGTTGAGACTTCCTCCCCTTTTGGCTTTCTGCTTCCTCTACTTACCTGACACAGGCACTCCTTATCTGAATTGTCCTTTTCTTCTTGCTTTGCTGGGTCCTGCTCCAAATCCCTAATTGTAGGTACCGCGCAAGGTACTGTTCTCTGTACACTGCTCATTTTTCTTTCTACAGTGGTTTCCTTTGAGTTCAGCAGGGTACCACCCTCTGCTATAGGGAGTTTCTTTCTGACCTGTTTTTTTCAGCCCTTAGATTTTCCCAGTTCAGTGTGGACTCAGCCTAGGATCTTGTTCCTTCTCCATTTGGTAAAAGAAATACAAAATAACAACCACTCTTTTGATCCACAAAAACACTGCACAGGGCTTAATTAAAAGAGACCAGAAAACGGAGGCTGGTTCTTGCCCTCATCAGGTTTAGAGATGAGAAGACAAAGCATAAATAGATCTGGGAAGAGTTCCCAGTCAGCATGTTAGTGAGTTTCAGATGTGCTGCTGTAAACGGAACATGCACTCAAGAGAAACTAGAAACAGGAGTTACGGGTCGTGGTGATGGGAAAGGAGGGTCTGGGAAGGGCTCCCTAGGACTGGCCAGGTTTGCAATGCGAAGGTAAAAAGGTATTTAATATTTTCATGATAACTGTTTACTGATTATCCATTAAGTAACACAGGGTTTCATTATTAACGTTTAGCTGTGCTAAGCAATTTGCTTATAGGCTCTTATTTCATCAATAAACAACTCTGTATTTTTCTGTATTTCTCAGATGAGAGGTGGAAGCTCAGAGAGCTTATGAAATCTGCCAGAGGACACACGGGGCTGATAAATGGCAGCACTGGGGTTCAAAGCATTTTTGGTTTCACTCAAAGATCAGTTTACTTAATCTAAACTTTATGATTTATAACATATGAATTTTGGGGGTGCGTACAGCTCAGTGGTAGAGCGCATGCTTAACTTGCATGAGGTCCTGGGTTCCGTCCCCAGTACGTCCATTAAAAAATGAAAATATGAATTTTAAATCCAAAGTGTTAATAAAACTGTCCATAATGACACAGAGTAGACTTAGATTCTAAACGTTAGAAACTCTAGGAACTGAGAATAGATATTCCACTAAAAAAAAAAAGCACTATTCTTTCCTCCTTAACTTGTAAATTTATCTAATTTGAGAGCAAATATCTAGAAGCATCAGACCAGAGAGATGCCCCTGAAAAGTGGGTTGTAGGTTTTAATACTGAAAACGACCAATCACGTTGGCTTAAGCTTCACTATGCAGCTTTTTAAATTTAACAAACTCTTCATTTGTCTCCTGTGTGCAGGCACTGTTCTCAAAGCATTAGAGATGTTAACTCATTTGATCCACACAGCTGAGGGGCAGTATTATTATTATGCCCATTTTACAAATGAGGAAACTGAGGTTATGTAACTCGCCCAAAGTCCCAGCTACAAAGGGGCACCGTTCCAACCCAGCAGCGCCTGGGGTCTGGCTGTGAGGCTGGTAGATGCTATCTCCCTTTCTAGGCTATGATCTTGTGGCACCTACAGAACTGAACACAGTCCCGCGACACCTTCGTAATCTATCACGTCTGATCCATTCGCCGTTTGTTAATTATGGTAGTAACAAGGTAGAGTTTTTGCTATTTTAGCTAAAAAGCATCAACATCACCATAGCAACAAGAGAGATTTCTTAGGGAAATTATAAATGTTGAGAACAGTCTTGTTTTCCTTCAGTTGGCTGGTGAGTCACTGCAAAGATATGATCGTGTTCAGAACCTCATTATTGGCTTAGCAATTTGATAAATTAAGTTGGTACCGCCAAGGGTCATGGCTGCTGCAGCCCACACCTGCCGTTTCTCAGTACTGATGCACAGTTCATAAGCGTTGCTCTCTGAAATATGGCAGACACTAATGACAGACTTATGAATTCGTGTCACTTGTGAAACAAAACATGGCAAATTTCTGTGTATTTTTCAGAGTTAATGGTAGCTACTTGGGCTTTTACTAGAAACAGGCTGCAACCGTTGCTAAGGGAACCAGCTGGGAAGTATTTAATTTGTATATGTTTCAACTGTATTTTTCAAATGATGGCAGCTAGGAGTTTATGGAAATGATTTACATTGGAATGGAATTTAAAAATTAATATGTTATTCATACATCTCAAAGTGGCTTACAATAAATGACCTGTAAAATAATATAGAAAATTTAAAGAAACAGAAAATCAAGACCTCAGAGAAGAAAAATACTGTTGCTGAACAGTAAGGGACAGCAAAGTCCCTGTAATAGAGCGCAATTTTTATTACCTTAAACTCAAGAAGGAGACATGGAGGTCGGTTACATCATTTTCAAATAATGCACACTGGCTTGTTCAGGGGCCAGAGTGTGAAATGTTCCTCCCTCTGGATTGGAAAGAAAGGAGACCATTCTGCAGCTGCTGCTGTGCTCTAGTCAAGGTTGCCGTGTCTTTCAGCATCAGTTGTACAGAGAGAAGAGATTTAGGGAAGTCCAAAGAAAAAATTATCCTCGCAGCTATCAGAGAAAGCCTTCATGTTAGTGGTCCTAGTGGCTTAAGGTGATGGACGTCTTAGCAAGAAAGGAGCAGACGGAAGACCAGCCTGGGCCCATGTTGATGACAGGCGGGCCAGATGTCCTGCTTGTCTGCACAAGCTTAGCAGGGCGGTGAGACCCAACAAGTGTTCAGGAAACAGCAAGAAAATCAGTCTAACAAGTCAGTTCAACAACAGTTATAGGTTAGAGAAAAGTGAGATTGTTTGCTTTTTGATGCAGACATTTAAGCACCAAAACTCCAATGGAGAACTTGATTTTTGAGAAGACGAAATGAGGATCAGTGTGTGTTTTTCTGTTTTGGAAATAGCCGGGCTCTGACTTAAATCACATGCGGTGGTTCAGGAGTACAGAGGGCCTACCTCCGACCAAGGAATGACCATCAGCAGGTGCCATCATCCTCTAAGTACAGGATGAGGATGCTTTCTGAGATGAAATGCTGCCGTGGGCACTGACTGATGGGCCGATCATGCCAGCTACAGTCTGCAGGCACTGAAGAGGAGAAAATTAAATGCCACCTGTGGAGGCATGCTTACGTGCTTGCATTCTGTGTGTCCCTCCCCACCTCTCTCCTGGTCTCCCTTCTTCCTTCACTTCTGCAAGTATTTTTGGCTTGCTCACTTTCCAGCCATGCTCTGGGTGCCAGGAATGTGCAGCAGGGAACAACACAAACACTGATCCCATGCTGTGGAGCGTACATTCCAGAAGGAGAGCCGGAAGAGATGGATGATAGACAACCATGCCCGTAAATGAACAAGACCGTTTCAGAAACCATAAATGCCATTAGGAAAGGAAGACGGGGTGATGTGACAAAGGAGTTGGAGGAGAACTCCTTTAGCCTGTGCCTCTGAGAAGCCACCAGCAAGAAGTAACGTCTAAGAGGAGATGACATCCGAGCAAAGGAGCTGGGGAAGAGCCTCAGGCAGAAAACTCAGCCAGTGCCCAGTGTCCAGAGTAGGGACGAGCTTCATGTGACTGAAGCCCAGGAAGGAAGATGCCCTGGTAGGGGGAGAGGACTGACCAAGAGGGAAGTAACAAGAGGAGAGGCTGGGGGCCGGGGCCAGGTCACGCAGGGTCTTGTATGCCCTTCTCAAGTCTTCCTTCAAGGCTGACCTCAACAATCCCAAAGCTCCCTCCGACCACTCCATCCTAAATCCATCTTCTTCATGAAATCTAGAGCATGTATCAGCTATGTAAGGGGTCAGCTGCACTGTAGTTCACAGGTGAAATCCAGCTTGCCCTCTGCATTTGTAAATAAAGTTTTATTGGCACACAGCCATGCCCGCACAGGAGGTACTGACGGTGACTAGTTTAGAGTTGTAAGGGCAGAGTTGTACACTTGTGATGGAGACTGGATGGCTCCAAACCCGATCCACACGTTCCTCCTGAGTACTTAATTTGCATAACCAGACAGCGGCATCTGCATACATGCCTGGTTTCAGGGGTCTCTGTGTCATCTCTCCAAGGACTCGGTAAGTGAGCTGAAACTGGGGAAAGGAGCAGAACTGCTGAAGGGCTGGGGGCGTGGGCTCTGCAGCTAGATTCCTGCTGGACCACTCAACAGGGATGTTTGGGGGCTGGTGAATTAAATTCTCTGTGCCTCCATTTCCTGGCCTGTTTCCTACCCCATGAAGTTGTGCCTGGATTCAATGAAGTGATGACCACAAGCACGCAGGACGTGCTCAGTAAAGGTCTGCTGCCTGGGAATTCTGCACTTGGCACTCCATGGAGCGCACAGACGCTGCCTGGTGATGGATGGCGTGGGCTTTCCAAGAAGACTCTCATGCCTGCTTTCAGTTTTCTGGTGACAGAAGGGCAGAAATAATTGAAATATATTAAGCAACAAACTCAAATTCCTTATATACTGCCTACTCCCTTCATTTTTAAGCGAGAGTGGCCCATGAGGAAATCCTCTACAGCCCTGCCCTGGGGACCCACTTCCATTCTGCATGACGGAGAGGGGAACCTGCTTGCTTGGGCCACCTGAAGCTTGGCTGGCTTCCCAGTGATCCACTCTCAAGTGACTCCTTTTTGGTCACAAAGCAGACGTCTTAGGGAAAAAGAAACCTCTGTGGGAACTATTTTTGTATTTGGAGTTTTTTGTTGTGTTTTAAAGAAACCTTGACCTGAGACCTATGCATTCCAGATGTATGAGAACTGCTGAGGCCAACAGCTGGCAGTCAGGGAGACTCCAGGCTGCATGAAGTCTCTGCTCTGTGCAGCTCTTGGTCACAGTGGTGGGGGGCAGGATGAAAAAGAAAAAGAGGGACAAGCTTTTTACTGTTTACCTCACTACCTCTAGGCCTGGTACAATGTCAGAAACATAATAGATTTCTGCGTAAACATGCCACTGAATGAGTTAATAAATTCCAACACAAATTTGCTTTCACCCTCTGTGTGTGACCTTGAATGAGTCACTTCACCTCTTTGACTCAGTTTTCCCATCTGTAAAATGGGGATAATAATAGATTGATCATGAATAGAGGTAATGTGTGTGAATATAGCTTGTGAATGTCAAAGCACCATAAAAATCTGAGACTAAAGTTTAAAAATCTGCTTCTTCATGGCTACTTTTGAAGTGTGGCCAGCTACAAGTATCTTGGGATTTAAAAGCAGTGATATTTTAACTAACATCCTTCTAAGCATTAAAGTAGATATTCTAGTATAAGAGTATAAAAATAAATGGAATATATATGTACCTCTATGTAAAAATAGAAAAGTCTCAAATATATGAAAATTAAAAATATTATACATTTTGGAATAATGAAATTTGTAAATAATACAAATTTTATAGTATATATATATATTCTGTAGTAAGAATTGGCTCTCCTAAATTGGCCCACAGACTCAAAAATGTATTTCTCTCTCTTCTAAGATCTTTAGAAGTGGGTATCTTCTCTTGCTGCCAATTTTTTTTTCCTTTTTAGCCTTCCCCAAACTCAATTGAAAGAGGGTCACACTAGTTCTGGGAGACCTAAAGCTGTAATAAGCTAGGAATCCACAGGGAACCTTTAAAATGGTGTGATTCAAGGTAATTCCTTCCATCTGAATGTCTCGAACACTTTGCTGATTTTTTTGTTGGGGGAGGTCCTATCCCCACTTGGTTAATAAAGTTTCCCATCTTCATCTTTCCCCTAAGATCCAAATGCCACATTTTATTCAGTCTAAGATGCCAGTGCAAACACCCCAATATTTTTTTGTACCACTAGGAAAGAAACAATCACCACCAATTAAATTCTGACACTCTGTAGATTATATGAGCCATTCCAGTATCAAAGACGCTACATGTGAAAAATATGGGTCTCAGGAATCCATCAAGAAGCCTTTTAAAGACTATGTGCAAAAATAAGAACAAGGATGGGTGTAATCCGGGATAGCAGTGCTGGCACCGTATGTTCCTGTTTCTTGGTGATCAAATTAATAACAGCATTCACCTCTGCTAGGCTTTTGCAAAAAACATAAGTTCACATAATGTCTCATGGTCCTTACAACTATTTCGAAGGATAAGAAGAGTAAGTGTTACCATCTCAGCTTGTTAAATAAAGAAACTGAAGTCCAGGGAGGTTAGTAGCAGGTCTAGGGTGACACTGCCCAAAGGAGGATCTGCCATGCACAGTCCAGGGAATTTTTCCCTCTGTATTTAGATCTTGGCTGTTTTGTAGCAACTGTCATCTTATGATCACCTAATGAACACATATTTCAGGTAGGACAATAACTTTTTAGAGTTTTAAAGTCTGTCTGGAGGAAAAAAAGTAGTAAAGAATTACATGCCTTGAAATTAATGTGATAAGAAATACTAATGCAGACATGGGAAGTCTTACTTTAAAAAGGCTCTTTCAAAGCACATGTGGTTTGAGTCTCTGCGTTGGCTTAACTGCTGTCACAAAGTGTAACTCAATGTAGATGGACACTCTGTGCCAATGATGGTCAGAGAGATGATGGCTGGGTGTCTGGGAGATGAAGCCATGTGTGAGTGACTCCTGGGGAGCGGATTATCTCAGGATGGGAACGTTGGATGGTGAGGTTTGGAGTAATGAAAATGCGTGAGATTTTGGGAAATCTGAGAGCCACAAAAGGAATGCAGACACTTAGAAAGCCGGGACAGCTGGAATGGAGCATGGGCCCTGACATCTCCCAGGGGAGGCCGGTGCAAATCTGTGAGCAGTCCTGGACCGCAGGGGTGTGGGAGGAGAACGCTGAAACCGAAGGCTGAGGTGAGATTTTTAAAGCAAAGTTCTATTTCATCAGGAACCAGAGAAGCTGGGAGAAATAACTGCGGCATTTGGTTGATTAGGTAGAAATAAAGATGATAACAGCAAGGAAGAGCTGTGGCTGAAACAGTGGGCATCAAAAATAGGTTTACATTTGCAAGGCGCCCCCTCGGCAGCTGGTGATTTCTTCAACAATTGGTTATTTCAAGTAAAACAACCAGGAAAACGAGGGCACTTGGCTCTGGCTGAGGGGGCTGACCTCTTTGGCCTTTCCTGTGCTTCACCCGGAAGGGAATTATGAGAAGGAAAACCTGAATGTACAAAAGGAGAGCTAGGGAGCTGAGATTTACAGAATAATCTCACGTTTATAGAATAATCTCAAAGGGCTGGAAGTGAAACCTACACTACTCCGTTTTAATCTGTCCAGCAGTGCTGTGAATTAGGCATTCCAGTTTCCATTCTCCAGCTGTAAAACTGAGACTCAGAAAGCTGGAATGACTTGCCCAAGGTCATCATAACCAGTAGGAGTCTGCATTTGTCTGATACCAAAGCTTGTAATGCTATCACCCTGCCTCTGATGAATGTACACTGATTGACTGCAGATAAACTTAAAAAAAAAAAACCAGAAACAAAAAACGGAGGGCATGCTCCCAAGCTCTGTGTTTTTTAAAAATGCTAACTATTGAAATAAGCATATGATCTTGTCCCTTATTTGCTAGCAGGGATGAAAGCGTTTAAAATCATAAAAACGGAAAGCAATCATGAGGTCAGACAGCGTTCGCTGGCTCGCCCTCTCCTGGCGCCTCGCCAACCGTGGTGGTTAGGTTTTGCGTAAACGCATGTGGGGTGTGAGGACACCTGTAGGGCAGCCACCCTCTCAAGGAAAAAACACCCCGGTGTTTTTTCGGCATTTGTGAGGCTTCACCCTGGGTATCGAGTTCCCGCCTATCTCTGTACAGAAATGGCTGCGATGTGCTGGCCTTCTAAGCACTTTTAGTGAGCTCTCAGATTCCCTACTCACTCGGCTCCTTCGCATCTTCTTTGCAGCTGGGAGGACTGCCTTTCTGCTCCACACAGCTTTCAACTTGACAAATGCGACTTGGCATAAATGTCCCTGTAGCCTTTTTAGCTTGCTCTTCTCATAGCAAAAGTGGAAAAAAAGAGCAAGAATAGGAAAATTACAATTACACGACGCGTAGATCCCAAGGCTTGATTGGTGTTTTGCAAGCAGATTTCCCTGGCAACCGCCCTCAAAGCCCGAAGCTGGTGTGAAACTTAATTTGCTTCAGATTGCTTAAAAATTACCTTTTAAGAACAAGAGTAAATACCTACCTCTTTTAAAATAAAGCTGATACCCTTTGCCACATCTTTCTCCAAAGGACATTGTTAAATACTCCTGAATAGAACTTTGTAAACAGTGCTATTAGATGGTGATTCACACTGTGACCCTATGGAATTACTCTCACCGGTGAGCCAGGTGCCTCACACCAGAGCAGGTGCTAGGGAGATACACCAAAAACATTTTATAAAACACAGCCTGGTCTCAAAGGGGGTTACACGTTTTAAGTGGATCAGGCAAGCCTTGGGGAATGGATGAAGGAAAAGAATAAAAAATAGCTTTAAAGCAAATCAAGCTGAGATGAGTATTAAATTTCAGTGCCTCCGATTTACCTACTGGGTTTGTAGTGTGTTCTTATAAATCCTCTTCCTTGGCGGTAAAACGGTTCCCCTGGACTTGAACATTATCTGTGCAAAGTCTTTGCCACTGAGAAAGGAGAAACGCAGGAGAAACACAGAGGCTTAGGGTCTGTGACCCCTGGAAGGCGGGGAAGGACCCACGGGCCTTTGGGGGCTGGTAGAAAATGTCACTGAGGCGATGATGATGTCATAGGGGCACCATCTGGTGGGAAGACAGCCTTCTGATACCACAGCAAGGAAGCAAAACTGAGGTACCAGACTGCCGTATGATGTGAGGGCAGGGGAGGAAGACGGATTCCTTTCACCGTCCACCCTGGGTTTTGATTGTAGTGGACCTCTGTGGGCTTTGCTACCCTGGTTCTACCTCTGATTCTTGCAGTCACATCACCACGATTCTGCTCTGGGGAAACCTTGCTCCCCCACAACTTGTCCATGTGTTTCAGGAATAGGGGAGGCGCTGGCTTATCACGCGCCCTGGCTCTCTTGTTTGGCTCTGGGCTGAGCGTGTGCTCCCAGCCTGTTCCATCAGCGAGCATCTCTGGACCCTTGCTCAGAGTGTTGGGACGCAGATAGCTCCTCTCATTCAGCATGTCTGTGGGGAAGCAGTCAGCCCCAGGGCCTGCTGGTACCCACTTTATCATCCCTTATACATCAGTATTATCTCAGGTCATGCAAAACCCCAGTGTTGCTATTCATCCCATTGCAGAGATGAGGAAATTGAGACTTAGTGCTATTAAATAACTGTAAAGTTTACAGCTAGTCAATCACAGTCAGAATGGAAAGGCAGGTTTGTCTCACTCAAGTTTCTGTGTTCCTCTTTCTCCTATCATTCTGCTGCCTGTAAGTTTCAAAACTTAGAAACTTTCCATTAAGCATGAAACACAAGCATTAAGTTGCTGGGAGACACAGTGCTAGCACATTTGAAGCCTGTAGCCAGTAGTGATGGTTAGCTGCTTGGAAGAACCAAAAGACTGTAAAAAACGATGTCCACAGATCGCCTGTCATCTGTCCAGCAGTTACACCTGGCTAGAAGTTTTAGTGAAATGTAAGCAAGAACACAAACATCCTAAAAGGTAGAAAGATAAAAACAACAAAGTCTAGGTCTATGGTAAATAGATTTATTTCCACTGACTATATAGAAGATAAGCTAATACAGAGCCCTTTTGTTCATCTTTCATGCAACTGTTCATTGCTACTGTGTCTTTCTGACATACTAGAGGCAGATCATTGTTGCAGTCACTGTCCACCGCATCCCCTGTGCTTTGTAACTATGATTCCAAAAATTGAACTCCCTGAAGCAAACTAGAATTCTGTGCCTGGTGTTCCGGAGCAGAGGTGTGGGTAGAAGGTTAGTGATCTTCCTCCCGGGGTCAGTAGAAGCCCAGGTGTAGAAATACCATCCATCAAAACTGAACTTCAGTGTTGGCTAAAATTTTATTAATCTCCCAGCACGAATGGAGAGCCAAGGGCTTGTCAAATGCTTATGATTATGGATCTTTTTCCTTAAAACTTAAAGTCTGATCATCTTATTATGAACAAATGGCACAGCTCATTTAGGGTCTGTGAAATATCAACTCAAGCATCTCCACTATTGATACTTAATTTCAAAACTATGAATTTTGAAATAAATTTCAGCAAGCATTTCCTTTAGTTTATCATTAGGGATAGTAAGTTCCTCCAATGAGGCTATAAATGATGACATTTGTGAATCATTAACTTAGATATTTGGTATCTATAAAAAAGTACCGAATAGATTTGAGATACAACTACTGGGCATATATCCAGAGAAAACTCTTAATTTGAAAAGACCCACACACCCCAGTGTTCACAGCAGCACTGTTTACAACAGCCAAGCCATGAAGCAACCTAACTGTCCATTGACAGATGACTGGGTAAAGAATATGTGGTATATTTACAGTGGAAAGTTACTCAGCCATAAAAAAATGAAATCATGCCATTTGCAGCAGCATGAATGGACCTAGAGATGATCATATTAAGTGACGTAAGTCAGACAGAGAAAGAGAAATAGCACATGATATCACTTACATGTGGAATCTAAAAAAATTACACAAATGAACTTATAAAATAGAAACCGACTCACAGACGTAGAAAACAAACTTATGGTTACCAAAGGCAGAGGGCTAAATTAGGAGTTTAGGATTAGCAGATACACACAACTATATATAAAATAGGTAAACAACAAGGTCCTACTGTATAACACAGGGAACTAGATTCAGTATCTTGTGATAACCTATAATGAAAAAGTATGAAAAATAATGCATACATAACTGAATCACTATGCTGTACACCAGAAACGAACACAACATTGTATTTCAACTATACTTCAATTAAAAAAAAAAGAAAAGAAGAAAAGGAGAGACAACTGAGAATTTCCTGCTTCTCATCACTGTCATCTGGTGACTCCTGCATCTTGGCGCTTGGACTTTTTATTTCAAGTTACACTCACAACCCCTGAAAGTGGGCCAAAGTAGAATCTTTCCTTCCTGAATGCTGTTCACTCTAATTCAATGATACCATCATCTATCAAATTACGTGAATCTGGAAAGAACCCATTTGGTCCGACCCCGGGGGCTGGGGAGCTGGGAGGGGACAAGCAGGGCAGTCTGAGAAGGCTCGGCGAGGTGTGTGTCCTCGGAGCCGAGTGAGGACGTTTGTCAAGGAGGAAGGAGTAATGAACTATTACGGTGAATTTTTGCTGGTCTTAATCCATCTAAGACACTAAATCAAGGCTCATGCTAGCCCTATCATTAGCTGCTTCATATAAAGGGTTCTGCTCTTCGTTAATTAGCTTGATCTTCCCAGCAGGATGCAAGCTTCTTGAGTCCAAGGCTCTTGTTTCCTCCTCCTCCTCTCTCTGTAGAGCTGGAGCGTGCAAGTCGGTTTGGACTGTTTCACAGTAAGGAATACATCTGACTTGGGAAGCCAGAGCCTGTGCACACACAACGGAAGGAAAGGAAGAACTGCTTAACCACTCTGCATGCCACGCACTCTCTCTTCTTTTCTATTTTCTTCTATTGTATTCTACCTAATGAAAAATAATGTTGTTTGTGACCTGCTGCATTGATTTCACGAACCACTAATTGGTTGTGGCCACTGGTTTGAAAAATGCTGCTTTTTGGGGCGTCCAGCGCGGAGTGCCGCCATGTTCATTGTTAATCAGAGAGACAATGTTATTCATCATCGTTTACTCCCGAGTGCCTTCTGTAAACTAAATGCTTAAGATGTGCGTGTTGAACGAATCCTTATGAGACCCTGAAGTAACACTCCTTGAACTGAGTGTTCTGGTGCTCAGTTATCTTTACATTTACTGATTGTATTTTTCTAGAAGAGTATTTCTTAACGGCTCTCTGTCTTCAGAACAAGGACAGACAGGAGTGTCTTTTGGAATGGGCTGGGACTCAGAGGTTGGAGATGCCCAACCAGATGGAGTGAGTCCACCAGCGGGGTCAGCACAACGTGTGTAAAGCAAGAGCAGGCAGCCTGACGCTTGAATGCATTTGCATGTTCTTTTCATTTTTAATTGACATTTACTTGACTTACAATATTATATTAGTTAGTATACAACGTAGTGATTAGGTGTACAACATAGTGATTCAATACTTTTATAGATTATACTCCATATAAAGTTATTATAAAATATTGGCTATATTCCCTGTGCCATACATTATACCCTTGTATCTTATTTATTTTATACCTAGTAGTTTGTACCTCTAAATGTGGCCCCTGAAACCATGAAACTCCTAGAAGAAAACATAGGTGGTACACTCTGGCATCCATCTTAGCAATAATTTTGTAGATCTGTCTCCTTAGGCAAGGGAAACGAACCCAAAAATAAACAAATGGGACCTAATCAAACTTAAAAGCTTTTGCACGGGGAAGGAAACCATTAGCAAAACGAAAAGGCACTTGCCTGTTCTTATAGATCAACCTCTGAGGGCCAGAGGCTGTGGGGTTCAAAACATTTTTCAGAACTAAAATGAGTAAATTAAAAGGCTTTCATTCATCTTAGAACAATCCTGTCTTTTTATCCTAATTGATATGGTATTTGATGTCAGTACAAAACCTCTGTCATTTAAGAACAAGGAAGAAAAAAATCCATTAAATATCTATGACCAAAATAGATGCAGCTGGAACAAAAAAGCTTTAGGAAGAACATACTTTAGAATCTTGAAGTGCCCAAGTACAGACATGATGTATCATTCAACCTAGACATTCCAGTCAAGGACTCTTTTAAAATCGGAGCCTGGCACATGGTTAGCCCTCAATCAATGTCAGGTGATTTCTACCTCCTTCCCCACACAGCACACCTACAAACATGGCACATAAGAAAATGGAATAGTTTCCCACCATTCCATTTTTAACCAGGCAGTTTTTTCACCTGTAGGGAAGGGGCATAGTGCAGTGAATATAGTAGAGTTTGGAATCTGGTAAACCTGATTTAAATTTGACTCTGTTACTTACTAGACGTGATTTTGGCCCAGTGACCTTAATCTCTTTTAACCTCAGAGTTCTTAAACATAAAATGAGGGCAGGGATACATACTCAGGGAATTACTGTAAGGATAAAGATGATATAAACGTATATATAAATATTATATATGTATATATAATATTGATTAAGTAAAAGTTTGTTTCTTGGAATTCAGAAGGTATGTTGGAAGTGATGGTTAAGTTCCCACGTGGGGCCAGCTCCTACAGCCTGCGACTTCGTACTAGAGCTGACCCGGAGTGGTCTGTGTAGTGGATCCAAGGCTCTTTTCTCCTAGGGGTTGGGGGCTGAGGGGTGGGGAAGATCAGTGTGCTGGGGGGAATCTGCAGTGGCCTGTGTGTAAGGGGTGGTGGGTTAGTCAGGCTTCTCAGTGCAGAACAGAATCAACAGAGGTTTCTTTTAAAGAATCAGCTTACATGGTTGTGGGGGTGGCAAGTGTGAAATCTGCCAGGCAGGCTGGTAGGCTGGACACTCAGGCAGGAGCTAAGGCTGCCACCTGCAGGCAGAGTTTCTTCTGCTCCTGGAAGCCCCAGCTCTGTTCTTAGGCCTCCACCTGACTGGCCCACCCGTATTTTCAGGAGTCAGCTCCTTTCTTTCAAGTCAGTTGATTGAAGATATTAACCATATCTACAAAATTCCTGCCCAGTGACACCTTGATTAGGGTTTGACTAAATAACTGGGTCCTCTAGCCTAGCCAGGTGGCCACCCAGAACCAACCATCACAGGTGGGAACTCGAGAGGCAGCTTCCAGGGTGGTAATCAGGTGCCCAGGGGCCCCACAAAGGCCATCCGAGCAGCGTGAGCCTCTGCTGTGCTGCCTTTGCGCCCAGCACCTGGGAGAGCGCCTGGCACGTGAATTTCATTGACAGGTTTTTAAGGGCAAGGGAGTCCTCTGCGAAATTGTTGTTTCTTGTTGACAACTGAAGAAGAAAATCTACACATCACACCGTACTAAATAAAAAGAAAGCTCAGAGACCAATCTTTTATGTAAGCCCTTCTACATTCTGAAAGACCAAGAATTCCATAATAACCCGCCTTTGTAAAGCAAATACAGAGCTAACCTAAAAAAATAAGGATTTACTCTAATACCCTGCACACCCTACCCATGGAAAACTGTCACAATACTTTAAAACCACTTGTTTACAAATCCTTCTCACTGTTCAGTCTGTAAGCAGCTTGAGACGAGGGATGATGTCATCCCTCTGGCAGGGACTGTGTCTTATTCCTGCTTATCTTCCCAGGTTCAAGCAGGTTCTCAGGTAAGATTTAAAACGTGTAGAATAAAATGAGATGAAATAAAAGTGCTCATGAAGTCTTTTACTACATCACCTGAGTTATACCTGATTTTTGGATCAGTGGGAAGTAAGTGTGGGAACCTTTGGTCCTGGATTTTCCTCTACCAATGGCGGGGAAAGTCTGCTCTCTGATGCGGAGCGGGAGGAGGGGGCATGTGTAGGCAAGAGCTGGTTGGGGGGGGCATAGTATCATGCGCGGTGAGTCTGGGGGATTGGACGCATAGCCAGCATCCGGAAGAGAGTCTTTGGTGGCCTCCAGGGAGCTGCAATTGGATGTTTCTGTGGAGGTCTTCAGCGAACCGCAACCACATTCCACAGTAGGGTCAAGAGAACGCCACTCAGCCCATGACCAAACCATGGCAGGACCAGCCAAGCAGATCTCCAAAACTGTCATCTCACCCAGTGTATTCCAAGGCATGTTCTGCGTATCACCCATTCTTAGAAATACTCTGTTGGAAGAGGGTTTCCCAGAATGGGAGAGATCTGAGGGGTGCTCTATATTTCATAGTTCTCTTAGAGAGTTGCCGTCCGTATTAGCATCTTAAAAATTGCAGAATGTCTGCCAATAAAGAAGCTTGAGTTTATCACTCAGTTTATCAAAGTCAATTCCTTTTCTTCAGATGAACATCTATTCATATCCTGCTTTGATAAATGTCATCATGAAAGAAAGAAGCTGACACCCCGAATGTAAATTACAGTGTATATGGCTAACACATGGCAGAACTGGGCTCGGATTCCCATCTCTTCTCTCTTGGACCGGTGTGCTTTCAGCTTCATCATACTGCAACTATTTATCCAGTGAACTCAACAAAATGAAAAAATGATTCACCTCCGTGAGTCCTTTTTACAATTTGTTGAACTGTTTTGATCTCCCTCTATGGGTACGTAGACAACAAAAATGGAGAGTGGCTTCTGTGTGTAGAAAGGAAAAACCACAACAAAACGCAGGCTTTGGGAACATACACTTTGCCTAAAGCTTATGGCGTTGTTTCCTTCCCTCAGGGAATCTGTGCAAACGACTTATAGCAAATAGAGAAATGAAAGTGGCATTAGCTTATAAAAATAGGTACGTGTCTCATGTCTTGTGTTGTTTATCACGAACTTAGACCGTGCCGACCTTTTATGGCAAAAGCTGTAATAAGGTAAGAGTGTCTTATTCAAGATGATGTACGATTATCTTTGGATGTAGAAAAATCTTTGCTAAGGGCACACCCCGCCCCCCTTCATTGTTCCTTCACTTGCCAGTTATTGACTGGAATTCAGTCTTTGGTTTTCTCTCCCTGACGCATACGTGACACGTACCCACGTTTCCTATTCAGTGATGCTGTTTTTCCCATTACAGAGGTTGTGAACTCCTACAGACAGCGACAATGCAGATATATTTCATTTGAGAAAGGCTTTTTTGGGTCCCCCCCTCTTTCTTTACCTTTTTGGTAATGAGTCAAACTGACCTGATTCTGGTTCTTCAGTAACAAGGCTGGCTTCCTGCAATTCATACACACCTCACTGCCTCTGGGTGAGTAGGCACTTAACCTCCCACTCAAGTTTGCCATTGTTTGTGCAGAGTAAAAAATTCTGAATTAATAGAGAACTGTTAAATTAAGCTCCACTTATGATATCCCACTTGGCAAAAAATAATTAGTTTCTTTTATCCTGAGATAGATTTGGCCAACATCCAGAAAATAAAACAAAATAAAACAAAACAAACCCTTTTGTGTCAGGATGTCCACAGGGGATTTTATTTGTTTAGGAGGACGTAGTTCTTAAATCAGAAAAAAATTAAGTGGCTTCCTAGTTTCTACCCAAACTAGGCAAATGTTCCGGTGTCACTGGAGGAGGTCCCAAACAGAGAATACTTTCTGGGGGTGGGTAAGACATTGTGGGGTAAAAGGAGGCAGGAAGCTGGGGGAGCGGGGAGGATGTCTTCTCTTCTTCCATCCTAAGTGCGTCTACATGTAAATTCGGACCTAATTTCAATTGAGATAAATATATGGGGCACAGAGGTAATAACAATTCAAAAGTGGTTTTTCTTATGTGGTGTTTTAGGGATGGCTTTTGGAACAAGGATCACATACAATTTTTCTGCGCAATTTTGTAGGAGGCATAATTTTCTTGAATTTTCTATGGAGAAATACATTTACTTGTTTCATTTTGATTTACAAAACATCTTTCCTTTGTTCTTATGTTATACAGAAACCAAAAGAAGACATAAAAATTGTGTCCAGGAAGCATCTAGGTGTCATGAAATGTTTAAATTAGAAGTTTCTAGCACACAGGATCAATAAAAGTAGAGGAAACCTGGGGCTTCTAACCTGCTTCCCTTTTGCAGCATAGGCTAGTCAAGGAGGATTCAATTCAGATAGAATTTTACTATCTTTATTTAGGTACTTGAGGATGTAGATTTCCAAAAGATAGATTAATGTGTAAAAATTCTGTTATGGCATTAGTTTAATTAACCATGAAAAACTCACAACCCATTTCTTAGTTGATGGCATAAAGAAAGCATTGATGGAAAGGCTGAAAATACAAAAATACTATCTGTAATTTATTCAACTGATGGATTGGTTTAAAGATTTAGTTACTGGGCATCTCTTGTAAAAAGCTAAAATCACTATAGTTAATGACGTTGCTCACTGGATTCTTACCATGCTAGTTCTTCAGTATGTAGAATACAATCTCCTTGAAGGCAGGGATTTTATTTTGTTCAATTCTGTATTCTCAGTGTCTGGAAGTGTGCCTGGCACTTGGTAGATGAGCATTAAGCATTTGCTAAATGAAGGAACACTCACTCCCATGTAATGAAGCACCTAATAGATACTTTAAAAAATTGGGTAGATCTGTGTACTGATGCAGAGAGAAGACCAATACGGCTGACCTTTGAACAATGCAGGTGTGAACTGCACTGGCCTACTTACATTTGAGTTTTCTTCGATAGTAAATGCTGCAGTACTACACGGTTGTGATTGGTTGAGTCCGAGGATTTGCAATCTCAGATCTGGAGGGACCCAGTATAAGGAGGCGACTATATATTACATGCAAATTTTCTACTGCGTGGAGGGTGGGTGCCCCAACCCCTGCATCTTCCAAGGTCAACTGTGTCTATTAGAAAGTCATAGGGGAACATGCTGAATAGTGTTTACAGTTTATATGCATTTTATACGTATATATTTTTCTGTTTAAATATATGCAAGAAATATCAGAAGGAAAATGTTAAAATGTTAATAGTGGTGCAGTGATGCAGAGGGCTTTTACTTCTAACTCTATACCATTTGTGTTTTTTTCAAAATTAACACGTCTCAATTTCATTAAAAAAGGAGCTCTGTGGAAAAAACTCCAAACCCACTTTTATTTAAAAAAAAAAATAAAATCTGCAGAAAGACTGAAAATTTACAGCCAGGATAGGTCTGTTTTTTTAGAATTTGTGTTGTCTTTACATGATCGCAATCTACAGATACTATTCTGTCTCTTGCAAAGAAAACCTAAGGAAGAGGTTTTAACTGGAAATTGATGAAAGTTGGGGAGGAGAATCAGAAAACAGAATCTTTTAAGAAGTATTATTGAAGATACTGTGCTTTCCTATTTTTTTCATCTCGGGTTAGAATTTTATATTTAAAGTTAATAATATTTGCATGTAATCATATGCAAAACCCCATATGTTCTGTATCAGTCTGTACCTCTTATTTTCAATGAGATAAAATAGCTTACTTAAAGTTGAATTTTCCCATTGGGTTTAGACGATTCAGCTGTTTATCCAGCAGCACTTTGCTTAAAAATAGATGGGATGACATTTGTGGGTGCTTTTGAAAAAATATCCTTTGGAGAAAGCAGCAGAACTCTAATGCCACGTTTACCATTTACATTATATAAGAAAGGCAAGTTTTGTGTAATGAGGATTTCATGTCATTTATTCTCCTAACATATAAACTATAGCTCTTTTGAAACCAGTCACAATCATTGGAGGTATAAGGATATCTCATCTTGGTTTTACTTGCTGGTGATGGTGATTAATTTCAGGGAAACCTTAAATATGGTTGGAAAGAGTTTCTTATGATCGTACATGGAAGTCTATTTCTTCACCCTTCTAATTATGTAATTTCCCCCCATAATTCTTCCATCAACTATTTATTGAGTGCCTGCTCTGTGGCAGGCACCATGGTTACAAAAATCAACATGGAGATGATTTTGAGTGCATTTTGCTTGACTTTATAGACCAATTTAATAATGTTTCTACCGACCTGCCAAAAAATGACGTGGTTAACCTGCTGTCATGTGTCCGTAGTGTCTAGGACAAGAATTAAAACAGATCGAGCTGAAAATGTACCGTCACCCCAAATTTCCAGCCAAGTCGACATCCAGGAGAATACAGTCAATTGAAGCCTGAAACACTGAAATCAGTGTTCCAATCTTGGTAGCCTTGCTGATGTGGCAAAGGATTATGACACACGGAGGAAATGAAACCAAATGCATCACTCTCCCACCCAGAAAAGCACTCCTATCTTAGCATCCTACCGATTTTATTTATTAAAAAATACACTTTCAGAGGAAATTGCATTTATTGGGTCATATGAAAGAGGAAATTAGGTCTATGTGAGGGCAGGGGCGTGTGGCATCACCATGCCACAGTCTTAGCCTCGGTTTTTATAGAACTTGTCTCTGAAGACTCAAAAAGTAATGGCATTAGATTCTCTCGTCCTTTGTCTGTGTTTCCCTGACCCGGAATGCTGTCACCCAGATGGCGGGTGAGCGGTATCTGCCCACTGAGGAGGAGGGGCGCACTTCACCCCGTCGTGCTACATGACTCGAATGCCTGGCTTGCTCCAGTGGACCTTGCCACCCGCCCCTGCTCTGAGGTGGCCTGCTGCCCCGAGCCATCGCAGGGGGCCGTCAGGTTAAGAGGGAGAAGGCAGCGTCCTTTCTGCCACAGCCCCAGGGAATTGATGTCTCCCAGGCAGCCCAAGTGCCTCTCCTCCCGGATGCATTGTTTCATCACGACTGTACTTTCTGTGAATGCCTTTAATGGTCTAGGTCACCCCCCAACTCCCCGCCGCCCCCTCCAAGTGCAGGGATTTTGTGTTTTCCTTTGAATAGCAAGGTATAGTTTAGAGTTCCCTATGGCGTTCTATAAAAGTGAGACATACTAACGAGGAACCGTGGAGCAGGCTCTCGAAGCCCTGGGGCTGGCTACAGGAGCACCCTGAATGCGGGGAAGGAAGTCAGTTTCCAGCACAAAGGCAAGCTGTAGCCTCTCATTAGGTCCAACCGCTGCACGTGAAAACACATGTTCATAGAACAGTGCTGGCGTTTGGGGCAGGGGGACCCGCGTCGTGTGGACTACGTTTTTAAGATGTGTTTTCCATCTTCTTCAAAATCCAAACATCTGTTATTTTCTTTCTTCTTTCCCTTTTATGTTGAAACCTCCATTATAACGAATTAGCTCTCCCTCCTCAGTAACTTCAAGAGTTTGTTTCCCTTCTCTAAAAAGGAAGCATGTAGACGTGGGCGACACTTCAGTTTATACCCCCTCACTCGTATGTGATTTTTGACTCTGGGTGACTACATTAGTTTGGTCAGGCAATGAACAGTATTAATCTTGTATCTTATACAAATGTGCCCTCTTTGTAAACAAAACTTTCAAAAATACCCAATTTTCAAAACCCTTAGACTTGATTTATAATTTTGTTTCGAGAAAGCCAAATTTCTCGGATTGTTAAAATCACGTGCAGTGATGAATGCAAATACTAAATGTGTTTCCTCTCTCCAGATTATAGGGTAGTTGGAAAAGAGACAAAAAAACCCCAGTACATTCCTAGTTGATGACATCTAATTTCTTGGTAATTTTAAAATAATGGAGATTGGGATGGAGTCATGGAATTAAAACCATAGAGAGGAGAGAGAGAAGGCAGGAACTGTGTTAGAATAATAGTCAACCATTTGTGGTAAGAAAGCTTCAAAGAGTGGGTACAAGAACTGAGTTTTCCTTCTGGTTGAGCCCGACAGAATTTTTCTTCGACTGTAAACACAGGGCTTGATCACAGAGTAATAAGAGTGAGTAAAAATGTAAGTAGTTGACTTGAAGTCAGGAAATATTAAAATGCTGGTTGTTCTTTTTTCAAGACAATTTTTTAAAAAATTTTAAGCAATTCATCAGTTTTTAGGCACGCTGATCAGGGTCTTTTAGGTGCTCAGGAACAGTCCATTTTGTGGTTGATCAAGAAATCGGACTAGAAACCCCCCGCAGCTGTGAAGCACAGCCGCTGGGCGTGGTTGGCACACATACTTGTACAGTCTGCCTGCGGTGCATGGCATCGTGCCTCGCACACGAAGGAAGTGTTCAAATTGTACACGTCTGGTGTAGGAGGGAAGCTGGGGTTTCCCCTTCCCCCCTCATTCCCCAGTCTGGTAAGAGCTGCAGCTTTCTCTGTTCACAGTAATGGAGAAACCCTTAGAGCCAGGTCGTTAACTGTGTAAGTCAACATTTACGAACTCCTTCAAAAGGATGTCGGAAGGGAATAAAGTGGTTTATAATTCGTTCCTGAGACTTTGACATATTAACTGAGCCTTTGGAACTGCTTGCTGCTTGTTGGGTAGATGGTATAGATGGTTAATCACTTGGTAATGTATTAGTGATGTTTTTATTTCATCGAAAATAATTTTTAAAATTGAAGTATAGTTGATTTATAATATTGGGTTAGTTTCAGGTGTACGGCATACTGATTCAGTATTTTTGCAGATTATAGTCCATTGTAGGTAACATCCTTGTTGCTTATCTATTTTCATAGTAGTTAGTACCTGTTAATCCCATGCCCCTAATTTGTCCCTCCCTCCTTCTCTCTTCCCTGTGGTAACCACAAGTTTATTTTCTGTATCTGTGAGTCTGTTCGTATAAGATAATTTTATTCCAGATGTGAACATGACATGTTGATTATTGCTCTTACTATTCACTGTTATATAAAAAAGATGATAGTAGCAACCATAAACAACAGTAGCATGCATCGAACAGGATCAGTTTATCTTTTTTAAGGAAAAAATTGTGACTTTGAGACAATGTTTCCTCACCTGTGAAGTGCAATAGGTAAAAACCCGCCTTGAAAATAGATCAGTGTGCAGTTACATGTTATTTCATTGTTTTATAGTTGCCTCGGTTAAAAAAAGACCTTGTCATCTGAGAGATGGCAGGTGAGATCTGGGCGTCAAGAAAGCCTGCTCTGAAATCCTAGCTCGGATTCCGAGTGGTGTTTTGAACGATCCAGGAGGGATGCATGCCTGCTGCACGCATGAAGCAAGGCTGGTGTTACTTGCTTTTATAATTCCTTGCTTTCGAGAGACTAGGATAGAAGGCCTTTGTTTTTCTAGACTGTGACTCTGGGGTTCATGAACTGTATGATTTTCTTTATTCTGCGATAACCCTGCCCATAGGATTCAATTAATGAATCCACTCATCCATCCATCCATTCACATTTATTTTTCGTTCTGGAAAATCTTTTCTTTTCTTTTCTTTTCTTTTCTTTTCTTTTCTTTTCTTTTCTTTTCTTTTCTTTTCTTTTCTTTTCTTTTCTTTTCTTTTCGTGTGTGTGCTCCTCCCAGCTTTACTGAACTATAACTGATATATAACATTGTGGTAATGTAAGGCATACAACCTGTTGATTTTACATGCTTATATATTGTAAAGTGACGACTGCCGTGGCTTCAGCTGTCACATCACCGCATCGCTTAAATGTTGTGTTGTATGTAGATAGGTGTGTGTGTGTATGTAGATAGGTGTGTGTGTGTCTGTGTGTGTGTGTGTGTGTGGTGAGAATGTTTAGGACTCACATTTGCTAAGTGCGTCCCTTGTCCTGCGGGAGCAGAAGGCACAGTGCTAGTAGACCGGTATTTGCCCGCAGGGATCTCAGTCTGCACTGGAGGTGGGGGTGGGACCCATGGGGGGTGCGCAGCAAGCCCTGCAGTGTGGTCTCAGCGAAGTGAGGCGCTCCTGAAGATTACCCACTAGACCGTGCGCTGAGCACGGAAACCGGCTTCAAGGACGTCGCGCTTGACTTGGGACTGGAGTGGTGGTCAGGACTGCCGGCTGGGCCCGGGGAAGAAGGCGGTATTAGAGGAGAGGAGGCAGCCTATGTGGAGGCATGGCCTTGAGAAAAGGCAGTGTGTTCAAATTAGGTGCAACACATGGAGAGTTCAAAAGACACAGACCTCACCTCGGCCCAAGGCCTCTGGGAGGTACTGCTTCATAGATTAAGCTGAAGACACTCAGTCTCCTGCTGATGGTCCTGACTTAGCTTAAAGCATAAAGGTCTTTCTCAAAATGCCTTTCCTTGGATTGTGTTTTTCCGTCAGTAAGAGGGCGCTGAGAACACTTGGACATGGCTGCTTTGGAGTCTGTGGATCATTTCTAAGCCGCGTTCCCTCCCCTCCTCCACACCCCGGGCGCCCAGTGAAGTCCCCCAAACCTGCGCTTCTTCTGAACTGGCCACTCCTTGCTGGACTGGGCACTCTGCCCTGCCAGCACACCTTCTCCCTCAGCCACACTCATCACCTCCCGCCACCACCAGACCTCACTTCTGTTTCTGCCCAAATCCCCACGCAGGCCTTACCCTCTCTCCTCCTGGACCTGCTCCGACACTCAGCACTCTGATGCCTCCCACTGTGTGCCAGGAGCACAGCCCATACTCAGAGGGCCTCTCCACCCCACACAGCAGCCTCTGTAATAGCTCCTTTCTTAGAGTATTAGCTCATTTGGAATCATCTTTCACTTCCTAAAATATCACCACTGTGTTAGTTCCTCTGGCTGCTGTATCAGATTATACACACTTAGTGGCTTAAAACAACTCACATTTCTTCTGGAAGCTAGAAGTCTCAGATTGCTTTCCTCGGCTGCAACCAACGATCTTGGGCAGTGTGGAGCTCCCTCTGGAAGCTCTCGGGGAGAGGCCACATCTTGGCCTTGTCCACTCTCCTCCACTTCAAAACCACAGCACGGCGTCCTCACGTCTCTGTTTCCATGGTCACTTGGCCTTCCTCTGTGCTCAGGTCTCCCCCTGCTTCCCTCTCACAGGGACACTTGTGATTACACGTAGGGCTCACCCAGAAAATCCAGGGTAACCTTCCCATCCCAAGGCCCTTAACTTAATCACACTGCATGGTCACATTTGCCATAAAGAGCAACACAATTTTCTAGGATTCGGACGGGCCCTATTCAGAGTCCTTTTCCCATACATGCCAACCACCGGCGCTGCCCACGCGGACGACTACTTACTCTGTGCCAGGCGGCGCTGTACGAGGTCGGCACGGTTCCTATCTCTGTTTTATAGATGGAGAAATTGAGGCACGGAAAGGTCAACTGACCTCTCAAGGCCACAGAAATACAGAAATGGTGGAAAGAGCTTCCACACCGAGGTCCGTCCGGTTCGAAAGCCTTTGCCCCTCACACAACGCTGTATACAACGCTGTGTGGGTTTAGATCCCAAGGACCCTAAAGACAGTCACTGTCAACCCCAAATGGATCCTTTCCCAAAAGTTGTGTATGTCCCTCTGCCAGCTGCGTTTCTAGATCTTTCTCCGGCAAGGAGCACTGCTAACTGGGCGGCAGCAGCAGCAGCCTGTCCTCCCCCCCACCCCGAGAGGCCAGTGGAAGCTTCCTCAGTAGCCGGACACCAGGCAGTCGGCTGCGCCCAGGCCAGGGCGCTGTGGGAAGGTGGTCAGAGAGCAGGACCGGGAGGAAAGGCACGCTGAAAAGGATAGTGGCAATGGAACAGACGTGTGAGGCCCAGCGACTGTCACCGCAGAGAGGGCCAGAAAGGTAGCACAGCCTGGTAGTCGCTGCGGCTGAGGAAGAAAGCTGGAAGAGAAAGAATACAGCCCAAAGAAGGGTGCTTTCAGGTTAACAAGAGGGGAAAGGTGCCCTTAGGTCAGACCTGGGGGGTCGGAAAGCAAACAGACAGGCCAGGCAGGGAAAAGTCAAGTTTTCTATGATCCACTATTTATTTTGAAGACTAAACACTCCCCTCCCTCTAAGGCGGCAGCGGCCCCGTGGAGGATGGCGACAATCCAACAGACCGAGGGGCCCATTGGTTAACATCAGGGTTACTCACGGCGACTTGAGCCCCAGTTCTCTCACTTATAAAACAGGAATAAGCATGAAGACTGAAGAATGTAAGGGACCTCCTTCGGCACAGCCCTTCGCAGGACTGGCTGACAGAGTCGTTGCATTCAGTTTCCACCGCCTCATCAAAGCAATGGGATAAAGCTCGCTGAGGGGTTGTTCAGGCGTCTGTCCATGCATTCAGATAGAATTTACTCTGCTCATGGCCACAACTGTGACCAAGGGATCGGACAGCTACCTTCATGGAACAAATCAGCTGTGGAATAGGCAACCCCACATAAAATAGAAGAAGCGTGAAAAGGAAACATGGATGCTATGAAAATTACTGGGAGAGACTGGACTCAAACTTGGCCAGTCAGAGGGCTTCCTGGAGGAAGTACCACCTCAGACAAGGCTAGAAACTTGAAAACAGGATAAGTAGGGAAGAGGGGAGCCCGGGGTGGATGGACAGAAGAGACGCAAGAGGAAGCAGCTCACGCAAAGGCCCCGGGCAGGAGAAGTGGTGCCGTGAGAAAGCGAGAAGCCCGTCAGGGCGGCTGACATGCAGAGTGGACTGAAGGGGTGTCGAGAAGTGGGGCTGTGAAGGAGGGAGGTCCCCAGTTAAGTCATACCATGTCGGTCACGGTGAGAAGCTTGGATTTTACTCCCGGGGGTAAGGAGGAGCCCTTGAAGGATTCACAAGCAGAAGGTTTACTGACTGCATTTGCATTTTAGACACGTCCTTTGGACTGTTACACAGAGTGAATCTAAGGGAAACCTGGGGGCAGGAAGACCATTTTGGAGGCATTTATCCTAGCCTTGGCGAGGAACGATGGAGGTTTAATGAGGACAGTGGCAGAGGGAGTGAAGAGAAGAGAACAAAAGTCAAATTTATAGGACACAAGTGATTTTCCCACTCACTCATTCATCCACCCAGCCAACTTCTAGGAGTCTACCTGAGAGATGTGGGGGTGAGGTAGAGGGGAAAATCAAGGTTTTTGCCTGTGTTTCTGGGTTAAAAAATGGGTGGACAGTGGTCCTATTAACAGGAGTAGGAAACGCAGATTAAGGAGGCCTGCGGGAAAGCTGGTGAGCAGTTTTAGTGATGATCGGTTTTGAGTAACGCCGTTAGGCCCATCCTGCGGATATCCTGGGGTCCTCCAGCCTGTAAGCATCAGGGAGGCATCCTTAACAGTAATAACCCAGTCTAGTGACATTCCAGTCCTCTCTCAGGTTTGTTCCTGTTCCTCTTGACTCTGACTGTCTTCAAGAACGGGCCTCATATGTCTTTGGGAACACAGCTGTTGGCTGCCTTCTGCTCAAGCCTCCTCACCATGTGCCAAGAAGTCCTGTGATGGCCCATCTGTGACAGTGCTGCTGCCTCCGCTGCCACTGTCCTCAGCTGACAGCTGCTCTGTGGTCTTTGCTGTGTGTGTGTGTGTGTGTGTGTGTGTGTGTAAAGAAGGCAGTAGTGTTACCTTCTCTAGATTTTCTCCAGTAATTAACTAATATGAGGAGTTAATGTGTGAGTCTGTAAGTCACACACGCCTTCATGTGGCATCACTGAGACTGCCTGGAAGGACTAGGAACTTGGCCTCTCATCTTGAAGAGGGAGTGGGTTGATCACTGTAGGAAACAAGCATCACGGAAAGGATGCTGGTCGAACACCTGGCCTATTTAAATCAGCAGGTTGGTTTCAGGTGGCGACAGTGGGTAAAAAGCCATGCTGGTGTGCACGTTTTCTTACTGTTCAAATGACAGGAGCACAAGACAAACACTTGGTGGTGAGGCAAGTTTGCTTTCTAGTTTGTTTGTTTCTCCCAACTTGAAAGTGGACACAGGGCAACGCAAATTGCTCTGGACCAGTGATGTGGGGGAGAAGGGAAATTGGGAGAAAAAATATCAGAATTTAAGAAGCAAAAAAAAAAATGCATGGGACAGGCAAGGATGGTCTGGAGTGATGAGTGTGAGAGGGATGGGGGGAAGAGGAAATGAAGATGGACACCTTACAGACCCCCAACAACCCACCATATTTGAGCTTCCAGCAATTTAACACACGGAGAATGGCCGTGAAGTTGAACATGTTTTAAAACCTTGAAGTATGAATAGGTAACACAGGTTCTTAAAAATGAGCTGAGCGAGACTAAAACACTGCGCTCCTACTTCTCATAGGTTTACTAGATTAGAGGGTTTTCAAGAGAAATGCCTAAAATTTGTAGGTGGACCATGGGTGATACGTAAGTGGAACGGGGTCGTTAATAGTAGCTAAGTCCTTGTGCTCAAGTTTAGCAGCCCGTTTATGCTTCTAGGAAAAGAAGATACTGCGAACGACTTGGGTGGGGGGCGGGCGGAGTTCTTCCTTTTCTGTGAGAGTCTGATTGCAATGTTTAAAGATGTCCACGAAATAAAAATATCTGGTGTCAGCTCATTTCCCACGCATAAAAACAAAATGGGAAGATTAGGTAGGACGGGGAGAAGCATTTCCTTTCCACTTCTCCAAAATTTCCCACATACTTCGGCTGTTTTGCATAGAGCTTCTGAAATACCTTTTGAGGTCACCTACTTTGAGAGAATAGAGTCTCTGATTTTCAGGTGACATAGCAGTGAGCTCGGAAAACATAAATGGTGTTTTTCATCTTTGCCATTCTTACAGAAGGGAAAGAGCCCCAATCCTTCCCCAGCTTGCGGAGCTTTTGCTAGTCTCAGGGGTTTGTGCTACGATCTGACTGAAATACGAATCCCTGTGTTTAACCCTGAAAAGCTAGACCACAGAGAGCAAAGCCACCCTGGCAGTGGTTTCATCGCTTCTTGTTTTTAAGAGATAGTAGCCAAGGTGGCCGTGAAAGCCGCGTAGAGGTCTGATGGGTTTTAATTCCCTGAACTTCAGCGGACAAACAAGTACATCTCCCACAGGAACTGAGATCATTGCAGCCACGGTAAATCAAGAAAGTAATGACGAAAATGCACGTTAGTGGCATGCTGCTATTTTAAACGCAATCTTACAAAATAAAACCCACCTAAACCGAAGCTGTGGAATAATTTTAGCAATTGAAAATTACTACCTTCTCTAGAATAACATGTACTTAGAAATGCAATGACTCAGAAACCAACATGATGTATGTATTCTGCTTTCCTTAGAGAACATTCAACATCAGTTTACAATACTTCATGCTAAATGCATTCAGTAATCAGTGCTTAAATAATTTTACCTGTCTTTGCTGTATCTGCATATTCTGCTGCTTAGCCAAACTCCCTTTGCACATAGATGATAACAATATTGTTACACGGATGCCGGTTTTACTTAAAAGCTGGACTTCTCCCCCCATCCCTCCGGTACCATAAGCAACCGAATCCAAGGAAAAGGGTGCACTGGGGGTACTCCTTATAAAATTGCTCATCCCAAACTCACAGACATCATGAAACATGCAATAAACTCCAGCATGTTAAAAGAAAAATTATGGATTAGCAGAGAAAGCAAACACAGAGAGACTGTTTATCTTCTTTTTCATAGCCCAGAATTACCAGGAGCTTACCTTATTAGCTGAAATGCCAAACAGAATGTCTTTATGGAAAATTAAGTTCATTATTCATCTCAGCTTTGATTTGGTACAATGCAGCTGAGAGCATTTAGCTTCTCCCTATGATTTGCCGATGCAAAGTGGGTGAGTGAGGCAGTAAACACAGAACTTGGGAGGCGGGGAGTGGCTGGCCCGGGCTCACAGCTCGAGACTCGCAACTTGACATTCTCATTCATATGAAGACGCTTAATGCAATCACATCTTACCACTGAAGAGTAGCACTTAAATGACCACTTAGTGGAGATCTTGTGGCCCGTGCAGTTTTGCAGGGCGGTTGCAGCTCTAACGTCCTGCCTGTTCGCGGCCCCAGCAAGATTACATTGCTGTCTTTCCTTATCTCGGTGGGTCCTTGGGCTAGTTTGCAGCATATTCGTGGATAATATATATTTTCCCACAAGGAGAAATCCACATGGGGGAGTGATCCCTGCAATTTTCTAAAAAATAAGAACCTGATGATCTCACCAGCAATGGAAAGACAGGTGCATTTACAATTTTGAATATAAGTGTGCAGACTCACAGAAATTGGATACAACATTCAGGTGGCTCATAAAGGGGAGACATCAGGGATCCGGGAGAAAAACAGCTAGAGAGATCTGCCCTCTGGATATCAGATTCTCTTTTAGAAAAAAAGTCATATTCTTTAATAATTCGTTAACTTTCTGCAAATGAATTAAACATGCTTTAGAAACTTCTGGACAAACACTTTTTTTCTTTCTTAAAAAGTGACCTCCATAGACAACATCCCAGAAGAACCTTATTTAAGGTGTCTCACTTCCAGACGGGAGAAGAGCGGCTGCAGCTTCCTCTCCCACGCGTGTTACTTCACAGAAGTTGAGCAGGCTGCATGTATTAAAATCCAGCTTTACCAAGTGAAACATGCAACACAAGTCCTCGATAATGAACAGACAAGGACAGCATTCCTGGGCAAAGCAGTTTTAGCTTAAACACTTTTTAAGCCTTTCTTGACTTTGTCATCACACAAAAATCAAACCCCACATTCTCCTCTCCTGAATTAATGACAGCGTGGCTGCCTCTGATGAGAAAAAAAACAATAATTATTGATTTGCCTCAAAAGGTTAAACACAGAGTTACTGTATGACTCAGCAATTCTGCTCTTAGACATCTGCCCAGGAGAAAGCAAAACATGTCCATACAAAAGCTTGCACACAAATGTTCATGCACCATTTTTCACAATAGCCCCAAAGTGGAAACAACCCTAATGTCCATCAGCTGATGAATGGATATAAAAATGTGATATAGCCATACAATGGGATATTATCTGGCATTAAAAATCAGGTATTGACACAAGCTATAACATGGATGAATTTTGAAAACAGTACGCTGATTGAAAGAAGCCAGTTACAAAAGATCACATCTTGTATGACTTCATTTGCATGAAATGTCCAGGTTAGACAGAATCTAGGGAGACAGAGAGTGGTGCAGTGAAAGGTAGAGAGAGAGAGAGGTGGGGAAAGTGGAAAGACAGTCCCATATGTGGAAAATCCTTGAGGAGTCATGAGCTGTAGACCGACCTACAGCACCATTTGTGCTGGTGTTTAATCAGGGCTAATTTTCAGTAAGAAAAAAACCCCAAATCAGAGGGAGTGAGAGCAAGAGGAAGAGGAAGAGGAGGAAGAAGAGAAGAAAGAGGAAGAGGAGGAAGAGAGGGAGAATAGGGGTGAGACTGGGTTGGATTAGATAACGCGGAAGGGCAGAGGACTCAGCGGGAGGGTAGGCTCACACACCTTAGTTCTGATGACATAATATCAAATGATCGAGGTGACAGTCAAAGGAGAAAGCCTTTCAAGAAGCCAAAAGAACTGAACTAGGAGAGTTCTGAAGTGCTCAAATTAAAGGAACTTTTTTCAAACAGGAGAAATGGGTTCACAATTGAGGAAGAATACAAGTAAGTGATGAGGGTCTACAAGAATGGCACCAAGAGGGCTAAAGCCCAGGATAAAACGAAGTCTGTGAACAAAATAAATAAGTAAATAACAGAAATTAAAAAGGCCAAGGAAAGTTAAAAAAAAAAAAGCCCTTTGTAAAAGGTATGAATTGGAACAAACAGAAGAAGAAGGACAACCCCCAGGCCTGGTCCAGATGGTGTGATGTGAACAGATGATGATGCAGGAGGAGGAAGGGGAGGAGGAGCAGCGGGGACGAGGGAGGAGGAGGGAGGAGGAGGAGGACAGAACATCAGACTCTCCGACTTCACCATTTTCTCCGTCAAAGAAAATGATCTTTAAATCAGAAAGGGTAGAAGAAGCATGGCGAAGAGAAATCTCAATTCCAGGAAGACCTCTTAAGTGCAAATGACTCATACATCTGTGTTTTCATTCCAGATCTCCCATATGAGCTCCAGGTACTTGACAACTTCACTTAGATTCTTCACTTAGCACTTCACATGCAGCATCTTCAAAATCAAACTCATTTTCCTCCCCTCTTCCCACCCCCCCACCCCACTGTAGCTCTTCTCCAATTTCCTGCTTCAGTGAGTGGAAACACCATCTTTCATGCATGTCAGAAACATAGGTACCATTCTGGACACTTGTTTCTTCCTGTACATCACCGATTTGGAATCTCTGCAAACGATCCACCTGCCTCGACATCACTGTCACCATCTGAGTCCCAGCTGCCTTTTTCTGTTACCTGGGCTGCTCTACTTGTCTTCTAACTGGTTCTCCTTTCATTTAATTTATCTTTTTACTTCCTGTAAAGGGATGTTTCCGAAGGCAAAGGGATGCAGGTGTTCAAATTTTAAACACAACCTGTTGGGCCGTGAATGATACAGTCCTGCGTATCTTCCAAGTCTCACTTTGCACCACCTTGGTGACCTATCCAGACTCGATTTCTGACCCTTTTCTTTCTTCCTGCCTTTGTATAATTTATTTTAAGGCTTCCTTCAGTCCTAATCCCAACCGTTGCTTCCTGAAAGGCTGGTTGCATCAATCTGCTGTTACAGTATCATAATCCTCTTTGTTTGTATTGAGCAAAGTGGTCAGTTGGGATAGGCTTGTCCTTATGAGTAAAACCTTCGGAAGGTGCATGGACCACTGCACTCTTGGCATCTTTGAAGACACGTGCTTGGGTTGTCTCTTAGAAGCATTGCATGGAGTGAAGGCAGGGAATAAACATTTTTGGTTCTGGGACCCAGCATTCTGCTCTTAGGTGCAAAATGTTTGGGGTAGTGCTAAGAAGTACCAGTTGCCCATCCCCTAGAATCCAAAAGGGCCTTAATCCTACGGGAGGCTGAAGGCATCCACAGATCCTCCCAGCAGAGAGAGGGACAGCCGAGACCGCAGGCAGAGAAGAGCTTCCAGCGTACTTCAACAGTAGCCTTTGCCACAGTAGGAAATTTGTGTGATTGATTTGAATAATGTTTATCTCCCCACTGACAATAAGACCAGTAAGAGTAGGAATCATGTCTGTTTCTGGTCATCATTGAGTCCTTTGCATCTGCAGAGGGCCTGGCAACAGCAGGCATTTAATAAATATTTTTTGAATGAATAAATGAAAGAGCTCTTAAATTGGCAGACTGTGGTGGGAGGGTAATGATGGCATAATTGCTGCTAGAGAAATAATTTAAAGCATGTGTTCTGTGTCGGATGTCAGGGCCAGTCTCCTTGTTTATGAAATCTGATCATTTTATGTTGTTCCCTCGTCAACCTGGCTGTGACATCACTGCTGCCCGAAGAGCCACTCTTAGTCAAACATGTACATTTTGCTTAGAAAATTAGCACGTGGGATGTTGACTTAAAATATCATAAGATTTATTAGATTCACAATTTAATTTTCCCGATGAAGACATTTTCCTTTTTAAAAGGAGGGCTCACCTAAAAACATTAAACTTAAGGTTTTGTGCTCAGGCAAATTACATCTTCAGGTACTCAAAGAGCTTTTGGTAGGACCCCAGGATGAAGGTGGGTGATTAAAAATTGTCAAAGTAAATGTGAGGGTGAAAGATGGAGATGGACAAGTCTTGAATCATCCAAAAGAGAACAGCTTGGTGGGCTGAGTTTACAAAGCAGCAGCATCCTGGAACAGGCTGTTAAAAGGAAGATCTCTGAGCACCGGAAAAAGCAGCTTGGGTTTATGAAGAAGCAGTATGCTAAGATGACTGTGTTTTATTTTTATTTTTGAAGATTTTAACTTGGTCGATAGGTAAACACATACCGCGAGCTTCCTTCTGCAAAGTCATCTTTATAGAAAGAAAACAGGAGGAAAATATTTCTAAACGTTACCAGGACTGATTTTCACAGGAACTGAATTTTCCCACTTCTCCTCCTGGAACCCATTCCAAACAACAAAAACAATAATGCAACAAAATGAAGAGAAATATCCACAAGGAACATTTTCAGCAGAATCAGCAGAAAATCCACAAGCTCCCAAGTCAGACCTAGGCTGGAAGCCAAGGAGAGAAGAGATGATAACGTGGTAGGTAAATGAGAGGTACGAACAGGACCCAGATGAAGCAGAGCTAAAAGCGCTGTCAAATGTACACTCCCCCGAAGTGAGGACCTCCATCCAAGAGGAGAGCGCTGTGGAAAAGGCTGGGACTAATGTAGGCGGTGGAGGGTGAGTGGGCAAATCTCACTGAGGGCCAGAAAAATTCTTTCTAAAAATGACTGTATCGGGGGCTGGTGGTCAAGATGGCAGAGTAGAAGGAGCTGGAGCTCACCTCCTCTCACAAACACACCAAAATCACAACTAACTGCAGAACAACCATCGGTAGAACTGGAACCTGCCAGAAAAGATCTTCCCTAACTGAAGACAAAGAAGGAGTCACAAGGAGATGGGTAGGAGGGGCTGACTCACAATGTAATCAAACCCCAATCAGAAAATGGACAGAAGACCTAAATAGACATTTATCCAAAGAAGTCAAACAGATGGCCAACAGAACATGAAAAGATGCTCAACATCACTAATTATTAGAGAAACGCAAATCAAAACTTCGATAAGGTAGCACCTCACACTGGTCAGAATGGCCATCGTTAAAAAGCCTACAAATAACAAATGCTGGAGAGGCTGTGGAGGAAAAGGGACCTACCTACACTGTTGGTGGGAATGTAGCCACCATGTAGTGGAGGTTCCTTCAAAACCTTAAAATAAAGTTACCATATGATCCAGCAATTCCATTCCTGCTTATACATCTGGAGAAAAACTCTAATTTGAAAAGATGCATGCACCCCCATGTTGACAGCGGCATTATTTACAATAGCCAAGACACAGAAACAATGTAAAGTCCACTGACAGATGACTGGATATAGAAGTTGTGGTATATATATACACATATATTTATATTCACAATGGAATACTACTCAGCCATAAAAAAGAATAAAATACTGCCCTTTGCAGCAACATGGATGGACCTAGAGGTTATCATACTAAGTGAAGTAAGTCAGACAGAGGAAGACAAATACAATATATCACTTATATGTGGAATCTTAAAAAATGATAAAATGAACTTATTTACAAACCAGAAATAGACTCAGAGACATAGAAAACAAGCTATGGCTACCAAAGGGGAAAGGGGGAAGGTTAAATCAAGAGTTTGGGATTAACAGATACACACTACCATATACAAAACAGATAAACAGCAAGGACCACAGTATAGCACAGGGAACTATATTTGATATCTTGTAATAATTTATAATGGAAAAGAATCTGAAACAATTTGTACTGAATCACTCTGCTGTACACCTGAAGCTAACACAACATTGTAAATCAACTATACTTCAATAAAAAATTTTTTAAAAAGCTACCAAAAAAGGGCTGTATCATTTCTGTCCCCATGTGACAGGCATCCTATGAGGTCATCCATGAAGTAATTGAGGAAGAAAAGAACTCGGTTTGGTCTGAGAGTCAGAAGATGTGTGAGTACTTAGGTGCATCATACTATAAGGAAACAGTTTATAACTGTAGCAGTGGCGAAGGAAACCCTTGATTCATGAATGCATAGAAAATGACAGCCCACCATTCCTGCCACAGGAACCCTCTTCTTATTCTCTAGGGAAATGTGACTTACTCAGATAGGAGTAACATTAAAGGAATATGCATGCAGGCACTACAGGGGATATGAAAAACAGCAGCCACAAATTTATTGTAAATAATGAAAATGCCCTGGAAAAATATGTTGCCACAAAGACGATTAAAGCATCACCCAAATTCAAAATGGTAACTAATGAAGCAATTACAGCTATAAAGGCAGACCCTAGAGCAGAATTATAAGAACTCGAGGAAGAAGTAAGAAAAAAAGAAGGGTTGCTGGTGGGCAGCCGAAGGATATGAAATAGCCACTGAGAGAATTGAGGGAAAAGAGGGTAAATGAAGAAACAAAAAGACAAAAATGAAAATAGTAAAGAAATGGTGCTGAGATAAAAAAGACAAAGAAGGATTAGAGAAACAAGGCAATATGGCCAACACACGCAGAGCTGTCATTCCAAAGAGGAAAGTCAAAGCAATGGAACAGAATCCTTATCTTAAAATATAACTCAAGAAAATTTTTCTGAAATAAAAAAGTCTTAAGTCTGTTTAATGAAAAGGCACCCATTGTATCAGTGACAAGTTATCCAGAATGGTCAAAATAAAGAAATGTCTCAGAAGTTTTGAAAAGAATCCTTTTAGGCAGTAAGACAACAAGATAAAAAGAGGTCAACTTCAGACTTACACGCAGAGACATTAAACCTTAGTGCATAGCAGACCAGCACCTGGGATATCAAGCCAAGAAAGTGGGAGCCAAAGATTTTTCTGTCTGGTTAAGCTCCCCTTCAAATGTAAAGACTCAAGTAAAAAGAGCTTTGGATATGCCAGAATTGGGGTAATATTCAAATTGGGGTGGGGGGAATACTAGGGGGATAGGCTGGAGACAGACATGACTTCAACAGAAAAATGTCATCAAAGAACCACTGGCCAACACCCCCATGTTCACTGCAGCATTATTTACAACAGCCAATATGGAAGCAACCTAACTGTCCATCAATGGCTGAGTGGATAAAGTTAAGATGTGGCATACGTATGTGTGTGTGTGTGTGTGTGTGTGCGCGCGCACGTGTTATACACACCACACACACATAGTGGAATATTACTCAGCCATAAAAATAATGAAATATTGCCAGTTGTGACAACATGGGTGGGCCTTGTTGGTATTATGCTAAGTGAAATAAGTCAGACAGAAAGACAAATACTATAAGATCTCACATGTGGAATCTAAAAAAAGTCACCTCATAGATACAGAGAACAGATGGATGGTTGCTAGAAGCAGGGGATGGGGGTTGGGTGAAATGGGTGAAGGGGGTCAAAAGGTATAAACTTCCATTTATAAAATAAATAACTCCTGGGGTGTAATGTACAGCATGGTGACATTAGCACTGTATTGTATACTTGAAAGCTGCCAAGAGTGTAGATCTTAAAAAGTTCTAATCACAAGAAAAAAAGATTTTTAACTGTGTATAGTGACAGATGTTAACTAGACTTGTGGTGGTGATCATTTTGCAATATATACAAATATCGAGTCATCATGCTATATGCCTGAAAGTAACATAATGTTCCATGCCAATTATACCTCAATAATAATAAACAAAGAGCTAGTAGCCAAAACCCATCTCAGTGCATTTTAGGAGAGGTTTGTCATCTTTATGAATTTAAAAGGAATACCTTTATGATCCAATATTAGATGAACTTTCTGTAGCTATATAGATGTAGATACACTTTAAGAATTTTTCTGTTGCTAATTTGTTACACTTTTTTTTTAATCTTTAATGGCTGTTGAATATTACAAAATGTCTTTAATGTGCATATTGAGATAGTCATATGTGTCTAGTCTCTTAATGCTGTGAATTATGTGAATATTTTTTCTAATGCTAAGGCTTCCTATCATTACCAAAGAAATTCCATCGGGTCATGTTATTTTACATTATTGATAATTACTTAATTTTACTGGAATATTTATTAAGAATTTTTTCATCGGGTTCATGAGAGAAGTTGCATTGAACTTTTCCTTTCTCAACTGACGAATTGGGCATCTTTCCTTCTGTTCAGATCTCTGGAGGAATTTTTTATATGACAGGGATTACCTTTTTCTTGTAGTTTTCATGAAACTATTTGGATCTGGTCTTTTTTTTTTCTGAGTAAATTTTAAATGAATGCATCAATTTCTTAAATTGTTATGGAGGTATTCAGGGTTCTTGTTTTCACTGAGTTTTGAAGAATTTATTTTTCTAAGAAATTATCCACTGAAGTTTTCAATATATTGGTATAAAATCTATTTATTTTCTATTCTTATGATAGATTTAATAGCTGTTGTACATTTATTCATGTTCCTTTCTTCATTCCTAATAATGTTTCTATGACGCTTTCTTTTTCTCTCTTTGGTAAGTTTGTTCGGAGGTTTCTTGACGTTACAGTATTTTCAAAGAACAGCAACAACACAAGAATCTTTACAGTGACTGCCTCTGGGTGACTCAGATTATCTTCTTTATTTTCTTATGTATTTAACAAAATTTCCCCATAAATGTATATTAAGTTTATGAACCTCCCCAATAGTGCCTGGAATAAAATGCTACACCTTTGCACAAAATAAAAAATGTGGACTGAATAGGAGATTTCATAACTGGTTGAACAGCTTTCCCTAGATGGTATATAAATAATTTCATGAAAAACCATGGAATGGTCTCTAGTGATATGCATAAGCCTTTCTTTTTGGCCCTATTTCTAAACATTTTATCACCAACTTTGATGGTGATGTATTAGACACATTATGAGATTTATACTATAATACATCTTGGGAAAATATTTAAAATACTGGATTTCAGATTTAGTGTTCCTCCAATTTTGACAGCAGAGCATTCTTTTTGGTAGTCCAAATGGCACTTTTAGGTGGGTGAATTAGAAACAAGCTGTCTGTTTCTTAAGATTCTACTGCCATTTGCTGGAAAATTTTGTTAATAAATAACCAACTAAGAGAACTGCTAATATAAATGGTGTTCCCTAGAATTAGAATGTGCCCAACCTGCCCAATAGGAAGGAGTGGCCCTGGGCTAGAAAGACATCATTGTATTTATAAGATAACATTTGATAAAGATTAGTATAATATTCCACATTATGTTAAGCCATCTAAGTGCACCGTACAAAGTAAGGGAAAGATGACCATATGATTTCACGTGAATGTGTGGCTCACAGTTTTTGTCTGGGTGGGGGACAGGTTGGCATGGCTGCCATACAAGCCGGTCCACTGATGGAAATAGGGTGTTCATATCCAAAGGTTTTCAATGGACACTGTGAAGTTCGAATTCAACCAAAATACTGTTTACACAATCATACCCTAAATTAAGAGAGATGCTGCTTGTCTTGGAACCAAATACAGTTTGTCCACTGTCAGCTAAGAGGGCTTGACGTCCTGCTCTTGGAGAACTGCTGAAGGAGCCAGGTCTGGTGAAGATGGAACAGTGAAGACTCTGGGACAAACAATAGTCTTCATCCAACATTTGCAGGGCTGCCTTGTGGAGGAAAAATGTGACTTACTTCACATAGCTCTACAACCCAGTTAAAGAGAGGTGGGCCTGGATTCATGGTTGAGAAGTATCTTCTAAAAAGGGTGTCAAGAATGGAAGCTGTTTCTGGGGTGAAAATTCAGGGACTCTCTCTAGAGGTTGTTTGGTAACATGTGCATAAAACCTTAACATGTGGCAATCCCATTGGCCCAGTGAGCCCAGGAATTTCTACTGAGAAAGTAATCAGATGCTTCTTGAGGCATGCGTAACAGTGAACGATCCGGATATGTTACTGAGTAAATAAAGGAAAAGAAAAGAAATGTGGAATAAAAAACAAACAAAGCAGAACGGGGGCAAAAAGAACTAGGGAAAGAGAATGAACTCAGTGGAACAGAAACTACTATTATAAGTACAGAGGTGGAAAGGAGCATGAGCTATTATTAGAAAGTCACCAGTCAAAATAGGCTTGAATGCAGGCCACTGAGGCAGCGGCCCAGTTTTTTTGTTAATTAGATGAGAGAATTGTGATTGCTAAAATAAAACTCAGATTGAGGATCTCTAGTGAAGTGAGGTCAACAAAAATAGCTAATAGATGGGAAATGCGTTGTCTGCAAGTGAAGAAACCTATTACTGATGGGTGTTAGATGGGTTGTAATGTAGAGAAAAGAAACAGATGCGTGTACGGATTATTATACACCGTAAGGCTACGTCAGTAGAGGGCTTCAGGACGCAGTCTGCCAAGGGGACGCTGGCTTGGGGAGCGTGCACCCCACGCTAGGCAGCGGGCCCGACGCTTGTGGTTGTCTCCATCTGACACTAACCAAAAGGGCAAACAAGCATCTGCAGAATAGTTATTCAAAATTAGAATATTTAAATTATTTGAAGATACTAAGATTTGCTTATACTTCTTCTTTTTTTGAATGGAAGAAGAGTGCAGAATATTTGGGAATACTAACCAGAAAACTTTTCCACATTTTATTGAAAAAGACATTTATGACCATTATTCCTAATGGTGAAAAATGGAAAAAATTTCGAATGCCAGATAATCGAGAAATGAGTATTCTCACCATGGTGTATTAGCACACTTGAATAGCCACACATATTTTCATTAAAATGATAGACATTAAAAATAATAAGCATTGATTAAAATGATAATCATATATATGCGTACAGAATGATTGCTCCATTATTTTATGAAACTACCAGCAAATTCAATAGTTCCTTCCTAACTGCCAGATTCATGGATAGACTTTGCTTTTTCATTCCATGTCTAACCTGACCCCTCTTTGGTAGTTGACCTCACTGAACGTTTCCTATTTCTTGAAGTCCTCTTCTTCCGTTGTTTCCATGCTGTTTTGATTTCCTTTCCGTCCTTCTGTCTTTCTGGCTCTTTAGCAATGTTTTCTTTTGCTTCCTGTCTGTGCTTTAACATCTTACAGCCCAGGAAGCCAGTCTGTGCTGCGTCATCTTCTAACTTACACACACCCCAATGTGATCTCACTCACGCTCAGACTTTCTTCTACCTTCTATGTGATAACTCCCAGCTGACCTGTCTCCAGCCCTAACATCTTCCTGAACTCCAGAATCAAAAAGTCAGTTGCCTTCCCTTCCCTCACCTGAGGATTTTTGACCAACCTGGCACCTTAAAGATATGGTAGAAAGATACCTTTTCTTCTCTCCATCTTTACTGTTTCTAGCCTCATCAAAAACCACAATCATCTCTTTTCTGAAATATTGTAAAACCTTCCAAGATAGTATTCAAACAAATGAATGCTCGCCGACGGGACATCTTCAACTGAATAGTCTATAGGCACATCAGAATACGTCTAGAACTAAACCATCTTCTCCATCCAAACTTATTTTTTCTCCCACATTACCTGTCTCATGTCATAGTACTGACATGCCCCCGATTTTTCAAACTATAAATTGGCCATCATTTCTACTCCTCTCTTTCCTGATAACTTAGTCATTTCATCTCCAAGCCTAGGCAATCTAACATATTTTAATCATGTTTTTTCCTTTTTAAAAATTCCTACCATCGGCATCCTTCCCTCCTTACACTGTAGTGAGAGATTCTTGAGGTCAGGAGCTGTGTTTTTCAACGTTGTATTCCCAGTCTTTAATAGAGTGTCTGACATGTGGTTAATGCACACAAGTGTTTGAATTTAAAATGATATTATGTACAACAAAAGGCAAAAATATATACAATAGATTAATTGCAAATGTGTAAAATGTATGTACTTAGATTTATAGATATTGGGAGGATATCTTCAAGTGATATAAAGAATGGGCATTTTAGTGTAAAGTTAAATGAATAAAAAACGAGCATCAAGTATATAATTAATAGGCAATAGTTTTAAATAGTTTAAAATGGCTTAAAATATAGGCTAACATAGTTTAAATGGTTGAGTAGTTTAAAATAATCTAACAAACACAGAAATTAGTCCAATTGCACATGAATGAAGTAGCCAGGGACCACTGCATGTATCTTTTTTAGCTGATGTGTGCTGGATGGATGATTTCACACACTCTTCATCCAAAGTTAAAAAAAAATGATTAGGTTTAAAAAATATATCACATATTGGGCGGTAGATTCTGTGGTAGGTAGAGTAATGGCTCCCCAAAGATGACCACGTGTTAATCCACAGAACCTGTGAATATGTTAGCTTACACGGCAAAAAGAGACTTTGCAGATGTGATGAAGTTAATGATTTTGAGATGCGGAGATTATCCTGGACTATCCAGATAAGCTCAGGGGAATCACAGGGGTCTTTGTAAGTGAAAGAGGGAGGCAGGAAAGTCAGAGAAGAAGACGTGACCATAGAAACTGAGTGATGTGACTGCTGGCTTTGAAGATGAAAGAAGGAGCCAGAGTCAGGGGATGCAGGCAGCCTCTAGAAGCTGGGAAACTGGCAAGGAAATAGGTTCTCCCTTAAATCCCCCAGAAGGAGCACAGCCCTGCTGAGGTTATGATTTTAGCTCAGTGAGAACCGTTTCAGACTTCTGAGCCCCACAACTGTAAGGTAATAAATGTGTGTTTTAAGCCACTAGATTTGGGGCAACTTGTTACAGCAGCAACAGGAAACTAGTACAGATGCTGTAGGGTTTCATTTCATCAAAGCCTAGTGAAATTGTGTTCTCTAACAGTAACTTGTGCAGCGTCTCTTAAATCTGCTCCCTTGTTTCAGTTCTCGTTGCTACCACCATGTTTTGAGTCTTAATAATAATAAGAGCGTTTACGGAGGCATTATGTGATGTCCCTGTCCAAGCAGTGTTCCACAGCTTTTACATGACAGCCGCCCAGTCAGTCCTCTCAGGACCCCTACGTGGTAGGGATTGTTACTATCTCCATAGTAAAAAGGAGGAGACCAAAGCAGAGGGAGGTTAAATAACTCACCAAGTTGCCTGATCAGTAGAACACAGGGTTTGAACACAGCTGTCTGGCTCCAAAGCTGCACTTGCTCTTTCTAGACCTAACTTCATGGCCATGGAACAGCATGGCTATCAATGAAGGGTCCTCCTCACCAATTTACTGTGGATGTACTGCGTGGCCGGCTCCTGGAGGGTCAGGGACAAAATGCAGAGTGGGAGCAGAGTAGGGCTCCCGGAGAGGACAGCACTGGGGTGGACGGGAACAGCAAGGAACCACCGGGCACCATGCCCCCAGCCGGATGCCCCCCGTGCACGGCAAGGACTGACAATGGTGGGTGAGAATCTGGGCAAAATCCCAGGTTAGTCCTTGTGCTTCTAGTGAAAAGTTGATTTTGCTTCTTGAACACTAGGTATTTTATAGAATTCCGTCTTCAAAATAACTCTGCAAGGTATTTTTGTAAAGGAAGGACTAGAAGGTAAGGGAGGTGACATGGTTCATTTAATGCCATGTGGTGAGGACGTAGAGGAGCAGGCATTCACACCAGCAGCCCTGCCTGTCACCTGGGTTCACAGGAAAGTACCAGTTGGTTCTGACATCCTCAAGAGCTAGGCCATCACAACAGGGCGTCTCCTTCTCAGGGCAAAGCCTAAATCTAGTGGAACTCAGTATATTCAAGTAAACAAGAGACAGCTGCAACCACGTGGTCCGACAGAGCTTTCTGCGATGACGGGCATGCTTTACGTGCTGTCCAGCGTGAACACCAGCCACCCGCGACCACTGAGCGCTAGAAGTGTGGCTGCTATGACTGAGGGGCTGAATTTTTAATGTCATTTCACTTTAATTAATGTAAATTTAAATAGCCACACGTGGCTGGTGGCTGCCATATTGGACAGCACGGAACTAGACTATTGTACTTAAAAGGAGCCCTAGGGGCCACCTGCCCTCATTTCCCCAAATAGGGAAATTTCCTTTGCTCCGTCCCTGACGTGTTCATCCAGCCTCTCGTGACACATTTTTAATAACAAGAAGCTCTTCGCCTTAACTTGGGATCTGATGCCTTTGTTAGGAAAAATCTTCCTGATCGAACAGGTACATCCCCAGGCATAGGATCTGGGGATACAGTTGGGTTTTGTGTAATAGACCCATTTGTTATTCCCTGGGGTTATTCCCCGATTTGCTCTCCCTCTGCTCTTCTCGTGCCTGTGAAATTTTAGGTCTCCCGGGGGACCCCAGCTGCTTCTCAGTTCTCTGGGTGCCCAGTGTGGTGCTGCCATCGCAGAACCCAGGCGACCCCATCCTGCCCGCCCGCTGCTGAGCGGAGCACAGGGTGCTGCGTGAACGCGGGGATGGTCTCCCTCCAGCAGTTCTTGCCGGCGGCCCAGATTTCTTCTCCAGGGCCTGGGCAGCCCTGCTGCCTCTGGGGGCAGAGCCTGGTGGTGGGGCTCAGCCTGGTTGTCGTCTGATACCTCCCGTGCCCTTCTGGGGAGTCTGCTCCCACTCTCATCCTCACACCATTGCTTGTCCCTAGAGATGCGGCCCAGAGAGTTAAACTGCTCGGGCTGGGCTTCCAGGCTACACCATCTCCGCCATCTTTGGGAAACTCAAGTATTTTAGAAAAAATATTCCTTCTCATCCTGTCAACTAGAGACTCAGTCCTGCCCTCCATTTACTTATTCTCATCATTGGGGTGGTTGCCTAGCCCGTCTGCTCTCTTCCTTTCCCTAGGCTGGTCTTTCCCTTTCCCAACGAGGAGTCGCTCTCCCAGAGTCCAGTCTGGGTCAGACAGGTGCTAAATGAGTCTTGGTTGAATGAAAGACTTGTTGAGAATGGCTGTCCTTGTACACCTTTAACAGGAGTTTTCATTACACACTCACGATCTAAATTAATGGAAAGGGACTACATATTATGACAGTTGGACGGATTCTTCTCTGGTTGAATCTAAGAAATACCGCGCTACATTCTGTTCATCCATTAATCTAATAGAAGGTTCAAAAACACCAACGAGGCTAACTTGACGTAGCTTAATTTTACTGAATTCTTTCATTCCTTAGTTACTGTCAAGTCTCTGTTAAGTGCATGATTAACATTTCATTCTTCTGCACGGGGGTCTTTTATGAAATGTTGAACCAAGAGAAAGTGGAGGCTGGGGAACATGTTAAGATTGTGTCCGTTACTTTAAAGGAACTTCATCTGGACTTAAAGAGAGAGGGGAGGGCATTCAGTAAGGGCTTGCCGGGACCCTGAGTTATGTGCGATGAGATACATGGACATGAGGAAAAATCCACAATGAGCCGAGAAGCAAGATACTAAAGACTGTGTGACTCCCAGGTTCATAACCGAGCATCTTACCTCTCATCCTAATGGATTTCAAAAGCCTGTCCATTCTGTACTATTATCTATTACAGGGATTTGCTTTAAACCCTGCTAGTACTCCCTAACAGCACGATTTTTTTTGATACATGCAGTCCCGTCCAACCTGACGGACGTGAGTGCTCTGCGCTGGGCATTGTATTGCTCACTCAGTTCAGTTATATAGGTGATTAAGAAGCCTTCTAGAGGTAGACCTTCAGGGAAACGGATCTTTTCCTTCAGACCTGTAGTAATTGAACAAATAGTAAAATTCGTGACCTTCCCAAATATTTAGTTTAACAATTTGGGATATGTGGAACTCATGCACTGAGCAGAATTCTAGCTCACAATATGCCTGAGAAATAAGGATCTGGTCTCCCCAAAGGACAAAAATACCAAGTCACGCTGACTTATAGAGAAATTGGGTCTGGGGATTCCTAGTTTACTTCCTCATCATTTCAGTAAAATTATTTCTTATAGAAGAAAACATCCCCAAATTAATCCAAGCAAAGGAAAGCAAATGGACAGACAGTCCCTATTTGGACGTAACCTTATAGTATTTTAACAATGTCATAACTACCATCAGGTCGGCAGTCTAAAAGGATAAATAGTTTCCTAAAAAACATAAGCACAACAGCCTTGAGTAATGGTTCCTGCATAGGGTGACATGCGATTTTCCAGTTACAGGAAATAACGTCGTTCTAGTCCAGTTTAACATCACATGTCTGAATTTGCAAATGAATTTCATGTTACTTGCTTTCTAACATGGCCACTTTCCAAACCAGACTTACTAACTTTACACCTAATCATAGAGGTAGAATCTGTTTTTTTAATCACAGTTAATCATTAAAAAAAAAACTGTCATTAAAATAAATTCTCATCCAGAAACAGCCCTTCAGGAAAAGATCAAAGGAAACATTTCCCAAGCAGAGGCAGCCTGCTCTGGTGGGGAGTGAACAGAGTCTGGAATCATGCAGATCGGGGTTTAACTCTCTGTTCCGTCATTTACCAGCTTGAGCAAATTAACTACCTTCATTCTGTGTAAAATGAGGTGTGGACAGCTGCCCCAGTGACTTCTAGAAATAAGACAATATATGTGAAGCATAGACCTGTCGAACTTTCTCAGTAAGTTACAGCCCTTCTTGTCTCCCTTTTCCCCCTCCTTCTTCTCCTTCATCGTGGTCTTATTATCATTGGCATCATCATGATGGCGTGGAAGCGCATCTAGCATGTGCTGAGAATGTGTTAGTGCCCCATGTGGGCAGAGCGCCAGCCTGGGAATTAAAGGGCCTGCCTGTTCTTAGAAAAGTCAGCCCCTCTCCCTGGGTCACAGCTGAGGAAAAGCAATGAAGGTGATGTAAGACAGTGTCTGTTCAAGCCGAGAAGTTCTTTTATAGAATGAGCCGATCAGGAACTCTTGGTGCCTGTGATCAATTGTCATTTTCATGAAAGGGCTGCTGGACTGCAGCCTGGGAGGGCTGCCAGTTCAATTTACCAAGCCTGGGACAGTTACTTGACCTTTGTTGGACTTTATCAGGGTTTTCTCATTTATCTGATTTTATCAAGAGTCAGTTTATCAAGAGTGGATACAGATTCCCCTCCTCCACCCCATCCTCATCCTTGCCGTCTCTGTGCACCGTCCTCACCCCACCATCAAACTCCTTAGCTTAGATCTGCTTAATGGGAAAGGAACGGGCAAAGATTTCAAACTGTGTTTCCAGAGCCCCCCCTTTAGGGAGACTTGGATGCTGGGCAGTGATGAGAGGGAAGGTGGTTTGGGTTTGAATTCTCCTGTGCTTGCTTCCATGTGAGTGTTACAGCCACTCCTTGTCCCTATCCAGGGACACTGGGGGCCCTCATATAAAAGGATATGGTGTTTGCATATAGCTAACACACATCTTCATGTACTTCACATCAGCTCTAGATTACTAATAATACCTAATGCAATGTAAACGCTCTGTAAGTAGTTGCAAATACAATGGAGATGCTGTGTCAATAGTTGCTGGCACACAGCAAATTCAAGTTTCCTCTTTAGAACTTTCTGAAATTTATTTATTTATTTATTTTCTGATATTTTCCACTTGCAGACCCCGTGGATATGGAGGGAGGACCGTTCCATGTTTAATATATTCTGCTTTGTATGAACAGGGAATTCCATGGTTTAAAGAGGTCAGAAGGTCTAACTGTCCTTTGAAGTTCTTTCCCATACTCAGACTGACGGTGCCTGTTCAGTCCGTAGAGAGGAAAGCCTTAACGAGATGCGCTTTCTAGAAACCTTAGCCGTAGACTAAGCCACAACAAAATGAGTCCCAGTGCCTAGAGTGCAAAAAGCAGGGGGTGGGGCCAGTGGCCGAATTCCTTGAGTATACAGAACCCCAGGATAAATGGGTGCCTCTGCTCCGTGACCGAGGGACGCTGACAGGCGGGCTAAGAGGAACTGGGGCGGGGGGGGTGGTGGCATCTACTGCTCTCTGCGGCCGGGGAGCCACGGGCACGCTGGTCTCTCCAGGCCGCCGTCTCCTCATCTGTAAGCACAGTTTTGGGAGAGTTTCCCATTCCAAGTTATGTAATGAAATAGCTAACCCTAATTCCATTCGCTTAGTAGGGTGCAGGGGGAGGGGGGTGAACACGGGAGGGAGTGTAGTTAACGTTATGTGTCTGAGGAAACGGAAAAAACTGTATTTACAGATGACGTGACTATACATACATATATACGTACATCTCAACAAATCCACCAGAACTGGCCAACGAATTAGCAAAGCTGCAGAGCACAAGACCAACACACAAAAATCAACTGCATCTCTACACGTCAACAACGAACAATCCAAAAAGAAAGTTAAGGGAAAAATTCAATTTACAGTAGCATATAAAAGAATAAAATACCCGGGAACAAACCCAACACAGGGGGCGAAAGACATGTTCATTGAAAACGTCACGTGTCTGCGTCCTAAGGGCTGTTTCACTGCCGTCAGGGGAGGCTGAGATTATGGCCTTGCCTTCCGGGAGCCTTCCGGGGAGTTCCGTGACGCCGCGCCGGGAGATGTGGGGGTGATGTGACGCGTGGCGTGGGAGACAGAGAGGAGACAGGCCAGGCAGTGAAACTCTCCATAAGCAAGGACAATTTGGAGGACAAATGAAGAAAGAGTTTCAAATTTCCTATGGTGGCATAGCTATAGGAATCGCTTTATCTACCCATCGAATCTAATAAATAACAGGTGATTCTGGGATTTAAAAAAAAGGCATTGTCCAAGTCAAAAATAAGCATTTTTTAAGAAAAATGAAAGCCCACAGGAGACATTTTTGATTGACTGTTCAGTTCATGAGATCACCTGGCATGAAACGAGATGCTTCTTTTTTGGGGCTGGGACTGTGTAAGTCAAGTATGGCAAAGCGACCTACACGACGATTTCCAGCCTGTGGGTCTGATTTTTCATCAGCATCGCCACACAGCCCTCACGGAGAGTTCTTGTTCCTGGTGGATTTGCTTCACCTCCTTTGTGAAAGCCTGAGAGAGAAGGCAGCAAGGGGGAAAACCACCTATTTATAGGCGCTTTTGACTAAAAGTGTCTGCGCAGCAGGCCGTGGAACACTTCCAAGAGGCGGGAGCACAGGAAACGATCTAAAACCAGGGAGAAGGCTGGAGGAGTGTGACGGGGGGTGACTTGACGTGGGACTCGTTTTCAGAAAGTTCATGTTTCATTTGCAAACAAATGACAGTTACTTTCACTGACACCCCCTGAGTTACTGAGAAACCAGCTAAACTTCTGCTAGTTAGGAGAGGAGGAGAAGGAAAAAGATGAATTCTCCAAGGATTACAAGTGGCTGGGGGCCTTTCAGGGACTTTAGGAGAGCGGCTTTCTCTGTACCTACTTACTGCTGGGGGCCGGCGCTCAGACTGACGCCGGTAGCGCAGCCTGGGCGAGCAGCTGGCCTGTGATGGAGCTGGCTTCCTAGGGCCGAGAGGAGTGATCAGGGACTTCGGTCATGAGCTAAAAAGAGTGATGGACAAGGGCCTGTTGTCCTCTTCCAGCCGTGGCGGAACTCCCACCCACTGAAGCTGTGCTGGTGGAAACACCCCTCAGAGAGCCCAGATGAAGCAGGACCAGGGGTGAGTGGGCCAGGTCCCCTTGCAGACAAGCTCTGCACCTGCCGCTGCTGATTAAACCTGCCCTGTGGGCTCACCAGAGCTGCCTGGAATAAGGCGGCAGGGTCTCGACAGACTTATGAAAAGAAAAGCAGGTTTTGTCTAAACAAAAGCCCGAGGAGGCTGGACGCGTTGCATTCCATCAGCACATACCGAGTCCTGGAGAAACCTGACCCACTGAGGCCGAGCTTTCAAAAGACTGACCCTTTGTGATCTTTCCATCTGCAAACAAAAGCTTTATGTGGTTAGTTGGCACATGGGGCGAGGAAGCCTGAAATCTGCGTTGTGATGAAGACCTGCTACCTGTCACGGGCAAGCTGTCCTTGGCCACGGAATCAGATATGGTCAGGCTAACCTTGGCTTAATGAAAGTTAGATCAAGCAAAATACAAAGGAAGAAGTGATCTATGAAACACTTGAAGAAACGGTGAAGCCTGACATCTGAGGATTTGTAAAGTCAAAACATTTCATACTACTTTTTTCATTTATTTCCCACATTTGAAGTGAAATATTTTTCTAAGACCTCAGCAAACCTAAGAGTTACATCATTATCCTTATTTTGCAGATAGAAACGGAAGTACTACGTAGAGAGAGCGCCAGGCTGTGTGGGGAAGTCAGTGGTGACAGGCAAGCCAATGTTGTCATCCGTTAGACTCTACTGCCCCCTTCAGTGAATACAGTGACAAATGTAGTCTGACAGTTCCCCAGCAGTGGGCTAGAGTGTGCTTCTTAGATTATCTCTGTACTGGAATCATCCCACATCTATAGAATCAGCATCTCTTGGGTTGATGCCCAAATCCTCATTTGATAAACATTCTCAGGGTGGTTCTTGTGCACACAAACTTAAGGAACCATTGCTCTAAATAGTCAACAATAGGTACATGACTTCCTCACAGTGAAACCACTGGGATGCAGCAGGGACTGACGGGGTAACAGGAGAAACATACCCATTTCTTTTTTTTTTTTTTAGAACTTAGAAATACTACCCTGCCGTTTGTAACCACAGAGTTACAGATTGCAGGTAATTTTTCAACAACAGCTGTCTTCCTCTCTTGTGAATCTTTTAAGCCACAGTCATGCTTCAAATCTAAGTTTCAGGTCAGTTCTTTGCCTCCTTGTGCCTTGACCCCCCTGCCTTAAAAGGATGGAGAAAGAAGGAATGAACTAGTCTTTGAAAAGAGCCTTAAAGGTTTTCAAAGATGTTTAAGACATAACAGGGGAAAGAACAGGGCTGTGGCTGGACAGTGATTGTGCTAGTCTCAGCCTGCTGCTGACCATCAGGGTATCTCTTTAGGGTATCTCCCATTTTTAGAAAGAGTGGGATGGACTGAATAATCTCAAATAATCCTTCCATAAGGGGGTTACTAGGGGAGAAACAGGTAGGGAGGAGGATGCTATGTCCACTGTGCAGGGAGGAGTTTGTGAATGAGGAGGTATACTAGATGGCCTTCCACTGAGAATGTTCTAGAATTCTAAAACTATCATTTTCCTGAAAAACAAAAAAACAAAAAACAAATCATGTACCTTAAAGTTTCAGAGCCCTGGAGAGTAGAATGAGTAAGGAGTGAGGCAATCCTGTGCATGTATGGTACACAGTGGTTAAAAAAATAAGGGGAACAGAGGTCATTTCCTGTCATTGTTGTCAAATGTCTCTTCATATAAAAGGGACTTAGCTTCGCACCAGGGGTGCAGGACACCTCTAACTGGCTTATACTAATGGTCTGAGATTTAATATAATCACTGTAAAAGCAAGGGAATGAGTTTTCTACCGGGATCTATGAAAAACCTGTTTCCTCACTTCACGGTCATTCTCGTTTCATGGACTGGGTAAATGGTACATTTGACATAGGTCTTATGTCATGAGTCAGAGGTCAAAGAAAGCATATGTATAAATGCACATCTGAGAAGTGTGGGCACAGAAATGCCCTTGGAGACGTAGCATGAGTATGTGACCCATCCACAAGCACCCAGCGTCCAGAACCCTGCCGTCTGCTTCGTAGACAGATCTGTGATAGCAGGAGCCTGAATTCTGTAGGAAGTTTCCCAGTTCTGTGAGAACAGTGACTTAGACGCGCCAACTGATAGAGAGGAGTGACTTGAAGTACTTGAAAGAAAAGATCTGTCCATCCAGAAAACCCATTCTGTGAATGTAATTCGAAGTCTATTTTAGAAATGGAAACCAGGCAGGGCATATTGCTAAACTTCAAGAAATGGAAAAAAATCCACTTTTTTTTTTTTTTAAAGATAGTCATGTATTTTCTTAAACTTAAAAGATCAGAGAGTCAGAAGAGGTCTCTCCTTGGTCATACGAGTGTCCCCAAGAAATAAAAGTGCTAAAAGTAGTGGAAGAGAAACCGGTCAGGGCCCATGCAGGAGTGAGGTGATGTGTATCCCCTTACCTTCTATTCCCTCCTTCACCTTTGTTAATTTTCTGACAGTAAGTAGCTCTTTATCTTTACCTTTTAGCTGCAAACAGGACTGAGTTAAAGGAGAATAAATCATTCACTGAAAAGAATGAAAGCACCCTCTTCCCGTGGTTTCAGTCTAAGAATTTATGAAAACACTTAAATATGCATTTACAGAAACAGAGTAAAAAAAGCACTTTCCCTGTGTCCTAATATGTCCCAAATGCCAGCTCCTAGGGATACAGCCTGAAGGTGCGGGATGAGCAAGATGGTTTTGAGCAGCAGATAAAGATCCCCTGATGTGAAGTTCCACATGCATGTTATTTTTATCCAACAGGAAGAGTTATGGGTTCAAAATTTCAAATGAGTAATAAAAATCATAGTATAGTCCTATAACTCCTCATGGGTTTCATTAATAGGAACCTGAGTTGACCTGTAAAGGCCAATTTTTATTTTTCTCTACCTAGCTATCCTGGCAAATGACAGAAAAAAATCTGCCTGGTAAGAGGTACTGTAGTTTGAACCAGATGAAGTTTCTGATTTCAGCTGTTTTGAGCTATGAAGACGGAATTTCTCCATGATTCAACTTCATGTCAAGGAGCACGGTCAGATACTAAGAGAGGTTGTTGCCTCTGAACCTAAAACCCAAATGGTAAAAACCTAAGCTAATCACCGAGTCAAAGCCAGCTTGGCAATATTGCATATATATTTTTAGTGGCTCCTCTAAAACCTCAGACCAAAGACCAGAGTGTTCTACCGTTCACAGCTCCCTGCGTCAGGTCGTGGAAAGCCGTGGTCCCAAGTGGACCGGAGATTATGGATGAATCTTCCTCCACAGCATGGGAAATGTTTACCCTGGGCTCCTGTATTTAATTTGCAACTAAGCAAACTGTCCTCGAAGGAGGATGGAGAAAGAGAAAATAAAGTCCACTGGCCACTAGGAAATCCAAAGCTGGTTTCCTCAGTCCTCTGTGCTAAGCAGTGCTGCACCTTCCATTAGGGGACTGGACTCTGTGGGGCCATAAAGCTTGTGCCGTGAAACCTCTGACTGTGGCTAACCAAGCACTTGCAGTGTTACTGAAACTGTCTTTAGAATAATGAAAATGCAGACCAAGAATAATAAAGTTATTTTAGCAACTTGCAGGAAGGATTTCCCATTTCTATTTGATCTTTCTTTTACCATCGCTGACTTTCTGGACCCCTGCTTTTCCAGTGTTTTGCCAGTTGTGTCCCCTGTCTCAGTGCTGGGATGTGAGCAGCAATGAAAACTCCAGAGAATCAGAGAGAGAATTACCAGAATCACCAATTCTACATTCAGAGTTAGGGTCAGTAACCTCATTATTCTATCAGCAAAGAAGGACATCTCTACTGAGACCAGGGAAAAAGAGGCAGAAGATTGTACAAGCCAGATAGGAAACACATTCAAGAATCTTGACACTTTTTGCTGGATTATTAAGGCAGTTTAAATTGAGAATGTACAAAACCATCAATGTGGTTGATGGTTTTTTTTAAAAGACAGCAAGGAAACATCGCGGTAACCTAAGTCACTAGCAGAACTGCTCAGCACTGCCACACATTTCATATAAAGTCGTTTTTAAAAACTGGCTTAACATAATTTAAATTGTTCTAAAACAAGAGGAAGGAAAATCTCAGCCTGGGAAAGGAACACCCCACTGGGCAAAGACTGACATAATCTTGAATGGAATTTTGAAAAACAGTTATACCTGCATTGAAAAATAATCCTGGGTTCATGCAAATTATGAATAATTCTCCAGTGATCTTTGGTGGGGTCTTACTTAACCAACAGGAAAACAAAACCACAAGAAAATCCACAAAGAAACCCCAACCATCCAGAAATTCTGATTTTGCAAAGCAACAGTAAGCACTCAGGATTCTTGTCATGGAAAACAACAGATCACATTTCAATCACTAGACACACGACGTCCTCCTGTAACACTCAGCACCTTAGATCACCTGTCAGTTAAAGATGTTATGAAGCCCCTTGGAGACACAGATGTGTAGGTATCTGATGTCTCTACCTGTTTTCTTACCATCTGTACACAAATTAGTTTTTAGCTCTTTCAGTCATACTAGCCATTATTTAGAGAAGAAATAAAATAGCAAAACTACCCCCCCCCCCCAAAAAAAACCCCCCACTTGAACCAACAACACATTATCACCAAATACAAAGTAATAAAAGAGTTGTTCCCAAACCTGGTCAGTCCTGCCATTTCTTGAAACTTGCACACACACTGAAGAAACCCACTCAGCCTTAAAAAGGTCGATCATTTTGCTCTCCTAAAATTTCATCTCTGAGTGCTTGCTTTCTCGGCTGCCTTGTGTGCGCTCGCCCTCCCTCCCTCTCTCTCTCTCTCTGTCTCTCTCTCTACTTCTACCGGAGAGCGTTTTCTTTCCTTTTTCCTGTTTCTGCTGCTGGATGAATGCAAAACACATGATTTCAAGAGGTTTTTTGTTGTTTGTTTTTTTTATGTTAACAGTTGGAAATCTAAAATCTTGCTCTTCCGAATGGCTTTCTATGCCAGTCACTCAACACACGACGTTTCCATAAAGAGGCACATACAGAAGCAAGAATCCTGCTTGCTTAAAGCAAAAACAAAACAACAACAAAAACTCTCTTTACTCCTCTGACCCCCTTTCTATTTTATTTACCTAACGGTTAGCACTTACCCTGAGATGTGCCATAAATGCTCTATTCCAAATGTACAGAAGCCAGCCACATCTCAGCTGAGAATTAAACAGTTTTAATGTCTTCAAATCCATGTCCCAGCTCCAAACCCTGATAGAGACAGTCACTGGCAGCCGTACAATAGTTCTAAACAGCAGACATCTGATTCTTGACATTTAAAAATAACAATATTGGGGGAAAAAAGGGAGTCTTTTTTAAATTAACTACAAACAGCTTGTGAGTGAGCACATAGCACCAACTGACTGTATTAACTGGAACTTGCAATGATTTCAGGCTACAGTATTTTACTTCTAAATCAATGTCAGAGGCCAAATACCCACAGACCTCTCTTTTCTATATGATCGTGGCAATGGCCTGAGCTAAATGATTTCTAAGTGATAATTCTAGAGAGAATCAGAACTGTGTTGGCATTTAGAACTCTATTATTGGTGAATATTAACTTATGTTCTGTCTTGAATCAAATTAGGGACATTTTGGTCATTCCATTGCTCACCTGAGATGGGTCACATTTCACATACATGCATTTTTAACTCCATGCACACAGGTGAGGGCAAGTGAATGCATACATTTGCTACAGAATAAAGCAAATATTAAAATGAATAAAATGCATTTATTTCTATTTCTGAAGCACATTATAGACTCAGACAAATCTGTGGTCAAGTCTTAGCTTTCCCACTTTCTATGCATGAGGTCTTGTGCAAATGGTTAAATCTTTTGTGCTTCAGTTTTGTCAGCCATAATATTGGAATAAATAGTAATGCTAATTTTACAAAGTTGTTTCAGGAAATAAATGGGATGCTCTGTGGTTTCTGGAGCATAATGGGTATATAATGTCGCTGCTTCCTCCTCTGTTTTATGTTTAGGAGGCGTAGGGACTGGGCACAGTAAATGGAGACATCCAGGCTGCGCGGGCAGACAAGTCAGCTTCGACCCGCTACATTGCCGTGTGTGAGCTGGGCGTCCTTGCGCAGGTGACTTAACCTCATTTACTAAATCTCAGTGTCTTCAACTGTAAACTACCTCACAGAGTTTTAGAGAGCAAATTAGATAACACTGGAAAAACGTCTACTTTAAGCATTTATTAAATGGGAGCTCTAGGGCTTACAACTCTTGAAAATGGCACTAATCAGTGCCCTGCATATGTGACTTAGGAGTTTAAAGATGTGGGCTGAGCTCACAGGCCTTCCAGACCAAGTGCCTTACTTTATAGTAGACGAAGGAGACCCAGAGAGCTGAAATGATGGTTCTAAGCCATTTCACTAGTCAGTGAGTGATCACCAACTTGTTGGTGGCAAACAGTGAATAAAACATAGACCTCTTATTTAAAGTTCAATGCCTTGTCCACTAAACTTTGTGATGTTGAAATCAAACACATTTGTACATCCAGTTTCAATATTAGTTGGTAATTGCAACAGTAACTGGGGAAAAAACCCTGTGTGTTCCTTAATTTGCCTCTAAGAATGAGCTTATAAATGAACTTATTTTATAGGGGGTGACAGGGGCTGGCTAACCCTATCTTCCTGAGAGGAGCTTCTACAGGACAGAGATTCTCTCTTCCCTATAAAGCAAGAAGAAAGCTGGAGAGGACGTCCAGTTCCCTGGAGTTTCCCACAGTCCTCCCTCCCCTTTTGAACGTCCAGCTCCTTCCCTTTCTTTATAGGAACTCTTCATCTCAGCACACTGATTGGGAAGAACACACTGCTCTACATTTAGTTTATTTATTAAACATACCATGTCCCCACATTGAAATATAGGTTTCTTTTTTCAGTTTGAAAGTCTTACACAGAATAGGAACTCAGTAAATGTCAATATTTGCTAAAGACGCTATGACTTTGAGCTCAGTTTATATTTTAGGTGTTGAACTAGCTTGTTTTAGGGTTAAGTTATTGCTCAGTGAAGAATAGAAAACATTACATTTTCTCAATCTTTCAGTAATTCCGGGATTATAGATAAAGGTGCTTTGGCTATCAAGTCAGATTAGCTATTGCTCTGGGGAGAAAGTGAAGGAAATGGGATTAAGGAGGGTACTCATGTGACCAGTGTAATTAATGTTTTATTTCTCTAGTTGGGTGAGGTGTAAATGGGTGTTTGTATTTTTTCTTGATACTTTTCTGTAAGCCTCAAATATTTCATTTAAAACACTGGCTTAAAAGAAGGCAAATAATTTGAAAATAGAATTTCCAAATCTTTATGAGATCCAATAGTGCTACTATATTAAATCCATACTTAAATCTTCAAGTTTTCATTCTCATTTTATTGAAGAACTTTAGTAATAGTATGTTTACTTTAAAGACTTTTTCCCTCCTTGCTTACAATTCCATGCCCTTTATTCCACTGTTGTGTTGGGGTGTACTGGTAAGAGCTATTTGGCATCAGATAGACCTAAATCTAATTCCCAGTTCTACAACTTACTGGCCGCATGGCATTAAGTCACTTGATATTTTTAAGCCTGTTTCTTTTCTTATAAAAACTGTATGTTATTATCTCCAGCTCTCAGGATTATTATGAGAATTAAATGAAACAAAAATGTGAAAACGTTTGCTACAGTATCTGGTACACAGTAGATTTTCAGTTAGTATCACTTTCCTTCTTTCTTTCCTTATCCTAGCACTTTTCACCACTACTTGAGATTTTTACTTCAAAAAGATATAAAAAGGAAAGGAAAATGAATTTAAGGTAGGAAGAAAGTAGGCAATTATGTGTCATGAAAGCATTTCGTTACTAACAAAGGCTGGTCCTAGATCCATGTACAGTATCCTTCTTTAATCTGATGTTTCTTACCTAATCTCATCACTACTTATTAAAGTTCAAGTTTTTTTTAAATTAAATTTGTTTTTGCCACTAATCACAGAACCTTCATAGATAAAATGTATCCTCTTCTAGGTTCTTCTAAGTTCACACATCCTTTCTTCAAATCAGATATCTTATCAAAATACTCTATTCTCAGGTTCAGATGAGAATTCAGGTGATGAGATCTAGGTGCTTAAAGAATTTATAAAGCTTTCAGCTGTAACCCTTATGATGGTCACTTCTGTAAGTTAAGAGGCTTGGGCTCTAGTCCTACCCCTGCCACGTACTAACTGTGTGACCCACTAGGCTTTTAGCTTTCTCTGAGTCTAGCTTCTCATATGCCAAACGAAGAGGGTGGCTTAGACGATTCCTTTAGCTCTAGCATTCTGTGAGTGGTTCTTGATGACTTATGCGTGAAACAGCCTTATAGTAAATTGAGCCATGCCACCTTCAGTAGGAAATATTGTGTTGTTTGTGAAAACTATCTGTGCATTGGTGGCCTGTTCTGAACTCTGGGGATGGGCTGTGGCACTATCCTTGCCCAGTGACTGTCGGCCTAGAATATTCTCTGGGCTTGGTGGAGGCATTTCCAAGAGAGTCGGGTTTGTCACAAGAAATCCAAAGAGAGCAACAAGATGAATGTTTTTGTGGAAGGCTTTCCTTTTTTCCTTGCATTTATTCTTAAGAGTGGGAAATGATTATGTCATGATTGTATAGTCCAGTAAAACTTTTTTTTTTTTTTTAAGATGACAGTAGCGAGGGAGGGCAGAGAAAAAAGACACTTTTAAAAAGAAAAATGTGAGGGTTCCTCTTATGGAAGGTTATGTCTTGGGAAAAATGACAATACTAAAGGGAGGCGTAGAAAAGAAAAAGACTCTTCCCCTGATATTTTTATCCAGGTGAAATCTGGTTTAAGTGGATTAGAGGGCAGCAGGAAAAACAGGAGGCTGTAGAAGAGGAGGAGCGGCCTGCCTTGGGCCGTATGTGTGTGGGATTTGCATGCTGATACTAATTGTATTTTATTGTTCAGATGCTTCCCCTTTCCCTCCTCTTCCCTGTTGTCCTGGATCTCTGCAGCTGTGCTTGTCAGGTCCCCACACTGGCTCCATCTCCACCTCCTCAAGGCACAGGGCATCACCCTGACTCCCTGTGCTCTGGGAAGGGGGAGGTTGGGTGGGAGTGTGGTTAGTGTTGGTAGTGGTGTGAAAAGTGCAATGGTGAAGATGTAGATCAACTTTCCCAAACTAATAGCTTCAGGCAGAATTAAATTAAAACAAAAAAACTGAGTAGATTTAATTAAACTCTTTCCAAAATTCCAAAGATCATCACTGACTTTTGTAAAAAGGTGGATTTATTTAAAAATACTCTGTATACTCCCCTTTTCTCTCCTCCCTGTCCCACGATACCTCAGACAAAAGAGGAACACAAAACATTAATAACTCCTTGCCTTTATTTAGGCGTGCTTTTATATTTAGTATCTCAGTATAACTGGATGAGGTTGCTAGCAGGCTTGTTTCCTGATATGAGCCCTCAGCCTCGGAAATGCTAAGTAATTCTTTCAGGTTCATACAGACAATTTATAGTAAGAGCCAAGACTAGGACCAGGAGAAAATACCACACAATCAGCAGGTAGACTTTTAAGCATTCATCCCTCAATATAAATGGTACCTGAAGGTACTGGCAGGAACGTTCTTGTTGACATGACTCTGACTTCACCATGGCCTGGTCCATGTTCACCGAGGCTTTCTGGTAAACCTCGCGGGCTCGGCTCACGGTCAGCGTGGAGGACCAGGCGCTCTTCTTTAGCAGCGGTGCATCCAGGGTGACGGGCAGGTTGGCGCAGGTGGAGCACTTGACGTCGTTGTTACTCCGAGAGGCCTTCACCGCCTGCTCGCTGATGGTGTTGTAGGCCTCCATGAAGTACTGCGAGGCTGAGCGGTCGGGGCACCGGCCCATGGTCATCACGCCGGAAGGGGCGTGGTAGATGCACATGTCGCCGTCGAGGTTGTCGTCGGAGCTCCACCAGCCCGGGGACGCGTTGGCGCGGGGCTTGGGCTCAGCGCGCCGCTCCTTGCTCTTGCTGCGCTTGCCGTACCTCACGGCCTGCGTCTCGTCGGGGCTCGCCTTGCCCCCGTTCACGCTGCCCTTGGACGGCCCCTCCAGGGAGTGCGATTTGGTGAAGAGTTTCTGGACCGAGTGGACCAGGTGGCGGATGCGGCCGGGGCTGTCGCTGCGGTGCTCCACGGCTGTGCGCTTGTACTGCAACGTGTGGTAGCCATCCCGGTTGAGAGGCAGCTGCCTCTCAAACTGGTCCAGGAGGTTGGCGGGGATGCGGTTGGCCTTGGTGGCCAGGTTGCGGGGCACCAGGGCGCCCTCGTCCTTGAGCTCTTGCTGCGAGGTGTAGTGCCGGCGCGGGAAGGTGCTGCTGGCCAGCGGGTCGCTGAAGGGGCCCACACACTCGGCCTGGAAGGAGGTGCGCTGAGTGTAGTAGGGGTGGTCGGCCGGGTGGGGCTCCACCGGGCTCAGCAGGTATGGCTTGCGGTCTGCGTGGTGCGACAGCGAGTCACAGGCGGAATCGCAGGTGACTCCGTGGTGATGGCTGCGGCTGCTGGATAACCCTTTCATCGCTGATGGGGCACAACCGCGGGGGTCATGGACACCCCGTGGTTAGGTTCCAGACCCGTCTCCCGCAAGGACCTGGGGGAATGAAGGAGAGAGGGACCATGGTTAACGCTTCCCGTGGTGAATGGCTATTGCTCTTTCGCGTGTGCAGGGTGCTACTGAGTTCGTTTTCTCACAGAACTCATGACTCTCCCTAAAAGCAGCTGTAATGCACTGTTGGAAGAGCCCTTTTACCTCTGTAGGGTGGGAAATCCCACTCCAATCATACAGGACAGACAGCAGGGGTGAAAGCTTCTAAACCCAGAAAAGAAACTATAAAAATGCTAAACTGTTCAAAAATGATTAGGAAGAAAAACTCCCTTCCCCTGCAGGATTCCAGTAACTGGCTGTGCCTTTCCCTTGCTGCTCTGGTTTTATTCTTAACTGTATGTTAATCCTCAAGCTAGCTGGCCAGAAGGGCTCAGTTTCCCTGGGAAGCTTTTGCTGCTCCCCGCTGCAGAGAGAACTGGTCCCCCCTGTGCTTTGCAGGGCGTCTGCCGCACATGCCCTGGCTGCTCTGGAATGCTTGAGCACCCTGCGGGCCAGCTTGCCGCTTCATCCTCTTTGCCTCTCCCTACATTGCGCCAGGCTGGCCGTGTAGACACAGAGTGAATAGTCCATAAATGTGAGTGGAAAACGTGAATAAAAGAGGCTTCTGGCACTTACAACTTTTGGATCTGCCTTTGTACCTTCTTTCGCATACTCTGCCTCTAGAAATCTGTGGGAGCAATCACAGCAAAAAATCCCCCACCCCAGGTGGTAATTGGAGTTGGAAAAACTAATGATGTGGCAAATAGATCAGAGCTGTAGAGAAAACCCGCCCGTGTGTTTCTGTCACCAGAGAATCAAGAGTTTCCTCTCGACACACCGAGAGCGGATGAAGAAACCAATAGGCTTGAATTGGCTAGTCTGAATGTCAGGGCATCCCCTTTTCCCGGTTTAAACGTCTCTGGTAAATATTTTCAAGCGATTGCAAGATGGCCAAAGAAAAGGCTCTTAAAACGGTCCTGAGGAGGCTGTGGCAAGGAGGAAGCAAAACCATGGCACAAACTAATTTAGATGGAAAAATCCATTGCATGAGGAAGTTTCTATGAAACAGGTCCTGTTGAAGACATTTTTGCCTTTTAAGTATAGACTTAAAAATAAAAAACAAAAACAGCAATCCAGTTGCATTAGTCACATAGTTAAGTCTTATGATTCTACGTAATACATCTCAGTATATAAAATATGAAATAATGCTTCAGCCTTTCCTTCTGAAGCAGTTGGGTCTTGGGTAGATATTTTTGGCTAAATAAAATGTGAAACTGGCAAGAGTTGAAAACATGAATTACACATATTTACTCCAAGATGTAGACGATTATTTGAAATCATGTATTCAATATTTACATAGATATCTTTAATTTGTGAATGGCATTTCATGTAAGATGATGTTACCTGCGCACACACAGAGCAAACAAAGAGCCTTTACGATGAACTTACCAAATGATGTAAGTGATGATAATTTCCGTAGATTAAACATACACAGTGTAATTTTTACTAAAATTTAAGTGGGCTATTTTCAGCCTAACGACAAGCACTTATATTTTCATAGAAGGTAATCAACTGCATCGTAAGTTAACTTTTGTCGTTCTTTACTTAGTATTTGTAAAAGGATACTGAGATCTTATTTATTTATTTATTTATGTGAGTGAGGAGGTAATTAGGTTTATTTATTTTAATGGAGGTACTGGGGATTGAACCCAGGACCTTATGCATGCTAAGTGCTCACTCTACCACTGAGCTGTACCTTCCCCTGGATATTGAGATCTTGATCCTTTTTCTCTGTGATATGGGCAAATGAAAAATAGCAATAAGTGATCATAAACATTTCTAAATTCTCCCTCTATCTTTCTGGTTAAGGCCAGATAAATGACTTAATACCTTGGTCCTTTTCTAGAGAAAATATTAGAGTCTCTTCTACTCTCTTGTCTTTTAAAAAGGAAAATAGATTAATTTGTGATAATAAATTCAAGCCACACACTCAGTGACTTCCTGGTGAGCAGGAGCGGATGATCTAAAAGCCTCAAAGGCTAAAGACTCGCTGTGGACCCCACCCCAGAAGACCTGCTCCTCCTTCCCTCCTCCTTTACTTTCCTCTTTCCTTACTCATGAACTCCCTTTCCAGCCTACTTCTGCCACTTCTATTTTCCCCTCCGCTAATTAATGTTCCTGAGTGGCATCCGTGGTCATCACTCGCTCTAGCCTGCGGTGTGACTAACAGCATCCCCAGAGAGAATTCACTGAACAGCCCTCCCATGCGGGGCTCAGTGTCCGCTGCCGCAGACAACCGAGTGCAACCAGCAGATCCCTCATGGCCAGAAGGGAGGCCTGACCTAGTCATGAAAAAAGATATATAACAATTCTCGTTATCTTTTGCATTCTTGGAAAAGGAAGCTGCTAGCCCCGGACTTAGGTTTTCAAATGGCCGTAAATTTATTTCTGAAAATAGAAAGGGAAATTGTCTTTCGTGCCTGCCTTTTTGAGCAGGGGTGGGGAGTGTGAGTCAACATGCCTTTGTAAGGGTTTCTATGACTACGGTGATCATCTCTCAGTTTTTCTTGTTCACGATGACTTCAAAATTATGTTATGTTGTCCTCCTGAATTCAATTTTACTGTCAGATCATGTGTCCTGACTCTTGGCTTGGGAAATTTGTTGACTCTGTTGGCTACTGTGAGGTGAGCTCTGAGTGTGAGAGTTCCCATACCTGGGCACACGCACTGCTGTCCAGACGATGGCTACAACAAGAGCCATTCAGCCCCGTAAAGAAAATGCTCGAGGCAGGTAATTTATTAGCACCAAGGAAAAGACACGCAAACCACATATTGGAAGATGCTGACAGGAAGGGAACTAGTCTTGCAAAGCTGGCAAGTTCTTATTTTGTTTTGATTTCTGGGCATGTCTTTATTTAGAGCTGCTGTTCTTGATTTTTCTTTACATGCAGAGAGAGGAGCCACCTGTAGGGTGTCCACTCTCTCCCACAGTGAGGACTGACAGCCAGGCGATCACGACTTGCTTTAGAAAGGACAGTGTGGGGGACCCTCAGGAGAACAGGGTGCATGCACTGTATTCTGGTTTGGGGAGATGTGGAGAAGAGGAAGTCTCCATGAATCTCTTCAGGGTCAAGTCACCTTTTTGGCTCCCCGCCATCTGCCTGTGACCTGCAGAAAAGATTCTCTTACTGAAGTGTATGAAGCATTCTCAGAACAACTGACTTGTTTCCCAGCCCCCCCTAAATGTGCACTGGTGACTAATTCAAGCTAATGGAGTATAATTGAAAATGGTGTGTGCAATTTCTGGAAAACATCTCTAAAGTGAAGGGCATACCCTATTTACCGGTTCCCTGACTGGAATTCAGACTTGAGAGCTGGCTGAGCAGTGATCTTGGACCATGAGGTAGAAGTTACGGTCTGAGGATGGAGCAGCCCAAGTTAAAGGACCCGGCTATGTGGCGTGCCCATCAGCCTGCACATGTTCCTCTGCATCTTGTTTGCGTGGGAGGAAGTGGACCTTTATCTTTGTCCACAGCTCTGTGATTTGTTTTCTGACCCTTGCATTTCAGCCGGGTCCTAAGTGAGATGGGCAGTCAAGCCTGAATCCTGGCGACCTTTTGTCAGCTTGCTAAACACAGGACTTGACTTTGGTGGTGGTGGTTCCCCACAAGAGCAATTTAAACCAGGCAGTGACACGGCCACGCTTAGACCAGAGATTTCTCTGGCTGTAGTTAAGAAAACAGGTTTGGGGGTGGGGAGGAGCAAGAAGATCTAAAAGACACAATCATTTCTTGCTTGGGCAGCTCACGAGAGAAGACTAAAAGGGGATTAGGAGTCATCCCCTAACGGGTGAGAATGTCCTCACCGGGGGGCAGTGCCCCCCACTTCCGGCCCTCTGCCCACGTGTGTGTTTCCATCACAGTCTAAACATACATGGCGCTTTTTCCAGACAGAACAAAATTCTATGCAACATGGATGCAGATTCTTTATTAGTAATTTTTTCCTCTACTAATAATAAATCCCAATTCTATGGAGACTGAGAATGAAGAGCTACATGAATCCTGAACAGGCTTATGTCTTTAAGTGAAAAAAATTTTTTAAAGGTAAGGGAACGGTTCTCCTTACAATGTGACTAACAGATGAAGCCATGCCATTTTATGGTAAAAGTAAACAGAAAATTTACCAAAAAGGCCCACTTTGGGGATATTTTTTCCCCTTCTAAATTTGTAGCTGCGGAAGATAACTGCCTGCTATTTTCTTTCACTTTTCCAGGCTTCCCCACCCAAGGATTTTCATGCATTGTGTGCTTAAAATCATACACATACCGTGAGAGCACCTTTGAATAAGCAGAGGCAGAATTACACCAGCTCTGCCTCACAGCGCCGCGCCGAGCCGCTTCACATACACAGAAAGCCTTTGGCGTTTCGCTCCCGCTAATTGTAGTCCTAGTCACCCGCAGTTTGATTTTGTTTGTGAATACCTCCTTCAGTCAGTCTGCTCCTACAAATAAATGCCTTTGCAGCATTGCCCTTTCAAGAGATACAGTATTATACAAAAAACAAAACCACCATCCAGATCTCCTCCAGTTTGGTCACAGGAAGTAGCACCATTACAATTGCCTTCGTCTTCACACAAAGCTTTAAAAAGCGGTTTCATTATGGTTGTTGAGAATAAAAAGACGGAGGGGGGAGAAGGGCTGAGCGATGGCTAGGAGGGCGTCGCTAGCACTGGTGTGTTGGGCGCGGGCACAGGACTTCAGGGAGGCCTTGGATGTGGAGATTGTGGAAGCAGTGCATGTAAGACTTCCTAACATTCTTTGGGGTTGACACAGGTAGGGAGGTAACTGTCCTGACTCTGTGACTTTAGAGATCTGCTCCCCATGGGATTACCTGCATTTGGATTTCTAGGAGAGGGCGTGATTATCTCAGCTAAACCTCCAGAGGGATTATCCCTGGGAGTCGCCAAGAGAATGCGGTCACCTTGACCGGCCATGACCAGCAGCTCTCCAGAAGGTACTGTGGGCAGGGGGACACCCTACCTCATGGGGGTAAAACAGAAGGCTGCAGAATTTTCACAGAGAAGAGTAAAAACCATCAGCGTCTACCTGTCCCCCCGAAGTTGAGAAAAACCTGCAAGCCGTGGACTAATCTAGGAGAAAGAGGAATGATGAGAGAAGGAACCTGTTTGATGGGCTATAGAGCCAGCCATGAGGGAAAATGGAAAAATGCAAAAACATAGCAGTCAATGCAACGCGACAGTGCCACGAAATAGCCTCTGATGAAAACGCAGTTACTTTTGTCTGCGTCTCTCATAACTAGATGAATAGTCCTGTGAACGTGTTGTGGCACATTCTAGACAATCTGCTTCACAGCCAGACTATCTGTCTGTCTGTCTGTCTGTCTATCTACTTACCTACCTACCTATCCATCCATCCATCCATCCATTTTTTTTTACCTGAATCAGCAGTTTTCTCACGTAAGTTCTCTGCTTTTATTTCTTTTTCTTTTTTTTAACTGAAGTATAGTCAGTTACAGCGTGTCAGTCTCTGGTGTACAGCTTCATGTCCCAGTCATGCGCACACATACATGTGAGTGGGTCAGATCGCCTGAGAGCTACGAACTTGACCTCATTGTTAAGGCCTCGCATTGGGATCCTTTCACAGAGCTTCTCTTTGCTTTGAAGCCTGTGGAAGGGAGTTATAAGGAACAAGTGTTTATACTTGTGTGGTTTTGGCTATTGAGACAACATCCACACCTGCAGAAAGCATCTCTTGAGTGAGGCCTGAGAGGGGAGTCCCTCTCTCGTCTTAGTATTAGCAGAACTGTGTTCAGCAGCCGACACTTCGTCCTGCAGGTACAGTTACTCTTAAGGTAAATTCGTTTCTGTCTATATTTAAATACTGGGATGTTTATCAGGAAATTTACAATAAAACAGTAATGGTTTTATGGCTTTTCTACTTTCATTCTACTTTTGTAGTTTCCTCTGGCTGTGTATCTTATGCCTTTTTAGGATATGTGTAATCTTGTAGACTGCTTCGATCTTTTGTGGAAACATGCTGCAGCGGGGGTGGCAAATCTATATCTGGGTATCTCTGTATTATGTGAAATATAAATACTTGGTTAATATGTTAATTTCCTTCCCTTGATACCATCAAAGTTGAGTGTGCAGCAGACTCAGCTGGGAGGGCTTGTGAAGACGCGGATCACTGGACCCAGTCCTCAGGGTTTCTGGGGGGGTCCCCAAGAATCTGCATTTCTAACAAATTCCCCGGCGATGTTGACGCCGGTTCAGGGATCACAGTAACTACCGAAATAGACTCTCTATTTCTTACACCCGTGATTCCTCCTGGGATACATACACATCATCCTTTCCTCCATTAGCCTAAACTCAAACCTTTCCTTCAAGCTCCAGCCCTGTTGTCACTTTTTTGGGTGGAGCTTTTGCTGAACCCAGTGGGCAGAGTTAACACCCGGCCCACGTGGTCTCTCCGGCACCTTATCCATACCTCCACCAGACACTGGGGATGTCTGTGGTCATTTAGTGCCTTATGTGTGGGTCTCTCCCAGGAGACCATGAGATTCCACTGGACAGAAGGGGTCTCGCCCATTTTCGTATAACCATTTCCTGGGAAAGCCCTCATCTCATGGGATGCACTCAGTAAGTGTTAGCCAAACAAATGCACGAATGGGAAGTCTCCTGCTTGGGAAACACAGCATTTTAATGTAAAAATAACGTGGTAATTTATAAATAAAATGACTGTCTTTGTCCTGGGAATTCATGTCTCTGTGTGGCACTATGCTCTTCGGCATGTGAGCGGAGTCTCAGGAAGACCCCTGACGGACCCTGGCTTTGCCGTCTGTCCTGCGGTTCAGGCATCTTCCTCAGCCTTCTCAGCAATTAGAGGCCCCTGAGCTACAGTGGCAATGACTGAGCAAACAGTTGGAGAAAACTCCATGTCCAGTTCTCTGCACACCTTGAAGACCGGGGAACATTCTGTTTAGAGTCGGGCTGCTGAAAAATCGGTGTCACGGCGGAAGATCTTTTCTCTTTCTCCCCAGGAGCTATGGAATGCCCTCACTGATATTTCTGAATCCAGGGAAGTACAAGCTGCACTTTATACGAGCCTATGATGTGCCAGGAACTCAATACTCATGCTTCACACCCTGGCAGGCTTGGTGTGGTTTCTCCCCTTTTCCATAGATGGAGAAACTGAGGTTCATAGAAGTTGTATAGCTTGGCCAGAGAGCCCAGCTAGTAAACAGCTAAGCTAAGACTTGAACCCAGAGCTCTGAGGCAAACACACGGGCTTCTTGCCCCATCAGTGGCGCCAAGAAATTTAAGATGCTGGAGGCAAGCACAGCAGGAACCAGCCTGCGATCGGTGGACCTCCACAGCTTTCAGACTTTCCTTTGAAGAAAGGTTTTACTGGTAAAAGAAAAAGTGAAAAAAAAAACACCGTACTGTCATACTTCATCATATCAACTCTTTCTGATATAAGAAGATTTATCCAACTTGAACATGTAATAAGCGTTTAATGAGCAGGAAACTGCTCCCCGGGAGAGCGCATCCTCTGGTGTGAGTGGGTGGCTCTGAGGGCTGGTTCAGGGCTCGGCGACCGTATTCAAGTCCAAGGCGTCAGCCTGTGAGCACTGCTGCGCCCGGGGACCCGGCCGCCCCTGCCCGCTTCCCCTCACCGCCCAGACCGTTCAGCCTCAGTACAGAGGTCGGCCAGTGTAGACAGTCACTTCCCAGCTGTTTACAGAAGCTAATGAAAGAGCTAATAGTCACGTATTCCTTTTTTCTCAACAAATATGTATTGAGCATCTACTAACTGACAGGTACACGTCTAGGAGCCAGGGATTGAGTTAGTAAACACAACTCAAAAGGGCTGTTTCTTCGTGGAAGGCACATTGTTGGGTTGGGAGACAATATATAATGTTTATAATGGTGATAATTGTATAATATAATCTGTCAGGCAATGACATATAAAATATTGGCTTATTCAGCACTATTTACAACAGCCAAGACATGGACGCCACCTACATGTCCATCGGCAGATGAATGGATAAAGAAGACGTGGTGTATAAATATAATGGAATACTACTCAGCCATAAAAAGAATGAAATAATGCCATTTGCAACAACATGATGGACCTAGAGATCGTCACGTTAAGTGAAGTCAGTCAGACAGAGAAAGACAAATATTACATGATATCACTTATATGTGGAATCTAAAAAAAAATGATACAAATGATCTTGTTTACAAAACAGAAACAGACTCACAGACATAGAAAACAAACTTATGGTTACCAAAAGGGTTAAGGGGTGAGAGAGGGATAAATTAGGAGCTTGCGGTTAGCAGATACTAACTACTATATATAAAATAGATAAACAACAAGGTCCTACTGTACAGCACCGGAAACTATATTCAATAGCTTATAATAACCTATAATGAAAAAGAATGTGAAAAAAATATATGTATAACTGAATCACTTTGCTGTACACTGGAAACTAACACAGCATTGTAAATCAACTATACTTCAATAGTAAAAAAAAAAAAGAAATTGTGGGCAAATAAGCTATAAAAATATTGGCTGATTTATTAGAGAGGAAGTTCAGTAAAGTTTATCCCTGTTAGTGTATTTCAGCCGACATTCGGCAGATAGATCTATGTGCCAGGTCCGAGGCACTTTGCAGGCATTATTCTACTTAATTAGCATCCATCCCTGTGAGGTAGCTACTCCTTTCATCGGTATTTCCCAGAGGAGGAAAATGAGGCACAGAGAGGTTAGACCATTTACTGAGTTAACCTAGCGCGCACCCTCTGCACCGCCAGGCTAATGACAGAGCTTGTCTTTGTCACTCAGCACAGCAATGGGATGTCACCAAGTCTGCAGCATATGGCCACACGCATTGTGCACAGCACACCCGCAGGGGGCAAACTGACGTCGTGTCGTGCGGCCACCCTGTGGCTCTGCTGATGTGCTGGTAAGCCATGTACTTTCATTTAAACATATAGTAACATCATATAATTAAAGAGAGGACCCTGGAGAGAAATCATGCATTCCAACATCAAATAGAAGTAGGAGTATTCATCTATTATTATCATTGTCTAATAAGAGAATAATCGAAACCATGGAAATTACATGCAGATTTCAGAGGCGTAGATGGATGCTTAACATATACCTTATCTATGTTTTTAAATAGGCCCTTGAAAGGGGAAAATGGGAGAGACCTCAAAGAATTTATGAACTTGTCCATTAAAAAATGCCTTTTTTCGTCTGCACATCTCTAAGCTTAACCTGGAAATTTTCAATTTCTGCATGGCTGCTTCTCCTCACCATCTGCTAAAGCTGGCACAGGGCGGGGGGCGGTAATTCCCATGCCTCAGGGAGGCAGCCTACGCCCCAGGGATAAGTAAAGACCTGTAAGATAAATGAAAGAAAGCAGAGTCGGGAGAGAACCCACAACGAACAGTGCATGGACTGGCATCCGTGAGCCGCCTGCACCAGGGGTCCCTGCTGTAACCACTGCCCCCGGCAGCTTTCCTCCTGACCGCCAACGGGTACTGTTTGCTCCACCTGAATCTGTGTCAAGACAAAATTCCACTGAAGGGGATTGTAAGTTTCATTTTCTAGCCAAATAAGTGGGCAGCCTAAAATTCCAGCCGAGCGGATCTGAGCATGAGCGAGTGGTGGCGAGTGTGAGAACCAAGTGTGTAAGTCGGACGAGAAGTGGCTTCACATGGGAACAGGAATGTTAAAAGGATGCTGTTTGCAGGAAAATCGTTCCTTTTAGATGCGAAGAAACCTTTTGGATGAAATGAGATTCAAAACGGGGCCGCTTTTGCCTTACTACTTATTCTCTGTGTGCAACATGTCCAGGTTTGGTCAGATTTCAGAAAATGTTGTTGCCGTTGCCTTGAACCTGGAGCACTTGGCATGCTTAACTGGAAACAGCATCCTCTCTTCCCATCCCAGTTTTTGTTTGTGTGGGATTAGCAATGTATTGTTTTCTTTCTGTCTCTCTTTCTTTCTTCCTTCTTTTCTTTTCTTCTCTTCTCTTTTCTTTTTTTCTCTTTTTCTTTCTCCTCTGGAAAAGCTATTTCAGGAAAAACCAGCTCTGTAAATTACAAGAGTTCACCTGTTAAGGTGCTGGGTATACAACTGGCAGCTACATCACTGGTTTTAAACATGGTCAACATCCTGTGTCCTTTCCATGAGGAAATCCCTCTAGGATTATTTCGAAGTTTTTTTTTTTTTATCAAGATTTATTTTTATTTTTAGACCCTAAGAATGACTCCAGATCACTTGAATGTATGTGAAAAAAATGACATCTAATAATATTAAATATTAAATAATTTTTCAAAGGAATGTTATTTATCATCTAGTCCAAATCTTTACATTTTAGAGGCAAGAAATTTGAGATAACACTGTAAATATAATGTATGGATGTATGTAAACTTATATATGACTAGCCCAGTGTTCACACTGCAAATGTACATGGGTTAAAATGGCCCTTTGGCTCTCTGCAGAATGTGTTTCAAACCTCCAAGGACTCACACCCTTAAAAATTCCCTTAACCTAGACAAAGCCGTAAACAGTGGGAGCCATGTTTGTGGTACATGGTCTGCTCTGCTGGCTGTGATGCCGTTGGCTGTTTATGGGAACACTGGAGAAAGCCGTCTATGGACTCATTAGGCTGACCATTCCTTCCAGGTGGAGGGAGATCATCATGGGACATGTTTCAAGGGAGACCTTTCTACAATAGCTGCCTCTAACCTTTAACCTTGTTGCCTACTGGATGTCTCATTAGAAAACCAGTCGTGCTAAAACAGCAGAGGTAACTTTTAAGTACCCTTAGGATGTCAAGGACTATTCGGCAAAAGACACACAGGACAAAAACAAAAGAGATTATTCTGTGGCTAACTGTTGGCCTTAGTGAAGTTTTATTTGCATCATCTCGCAGAGAGATGGGTCATCTTCTAAGGAAACACCAGTCACCAAGCCTACAACTCTGAGCTGGAGGAAAAGTTTTCCTTCCTGACCCTCATTTGGTGAGAATTCCCTCATGTTCCTCCTTACACCAACGACAGAATTGAGGTGGTCCTCTCAGGCACAGCGTTCAGGTTACGTGTGAACACATCCTCTCGGTAGCCGAACGCTGTGAAGGATTCCAGGTGAGATCAGTCTCCTTTTGCCGGGCGCTACCCGGACAGATGCTAAACAGGGCATCTTGCTCTGTAGCCCATGGTGCCAAGTGGTGCCAGCTAGGGTCCAGAACAGGTCTGGGTTGCTCTGGGGTCAACAGTGGTGATATGATACAGTCTGTGGCATTTTGTCTGGTGAAATCCACAAACACTGCAGCAATGCTGGCTTGGCTCCAGAATGACCTCAGCCTTTAAGGAAATCTAATTTTAGAAATTGTGTTTATTCTTCCGGGGTCCTCAGGCTTGCCAAGGGCAGGCTGGGCCTCAGAGGATGCTGCTAGCCAAATGGGAGTCCGCGGATCTGATCCGGTCCTGCCTCCAAACTTCAGTCTATCTGGTCATCCTGCAATGGCATCCATCCTAAGCATCTTGGAGTTGCCATTTGGTGGGTTTTCAGTGATGATTAAAGAATCCATTCAAACTGGGAGAAAATGCACTTGATCTTTTTATAGTTTAACTGCTTAATGAATCAGCACTTGACGAAGAGACAGACCTCATAATGAAAGCAAAGCTGTCAAGACTAAATATTTTGTTTTTACAAAGGACTGTAATTTATATAATTCTTAGCTGTTAATGCACTTAAATGTTATTCACTCCTTAAGAAGTCTTGAGATCATTCAAGCCTTTCAAGATACACTTTGGTTCTTGCTCACGTAAACCTTGCACATAAAAGACGAATAAAAACATGAACCCTACTCATTTGGGAGAGGTAAATACATTTTCTGGACTAATGAAAGTACATGCATTTGCAAGGCTTCTTGGTAGAAAGACCTGTGTTATTCATTATTCTTCTATTATTATTCTGTTATTATCATTCATTCTTAGTATCATCTTTTTTCCATTATAGTCAGTTACAATGTGTCAGTTTCTGGTGTTCAGCACAATGTCCCAGTCATGCAGATACATACATATATTAGTTTCCTAGTATTATCTTTCATCTCTGTTCTATATTCTCTATATGGTCTTTTCACTGACATTAGAAAAATAAATTAAGAGAGCTAAAATATATGTGCATAAAGGAAGGGATCAAAAACCTAATAAAGATCATTAGGAAGTCACTTCTACCAATAGCAATATTGTACACAATTGTTTTATTTAGAATGGCAAGTTTATTGGTGGTCATTACTTGGGGCTAAAGAAACCATCAAAAGAAGGTTCTGGTAAATTTCCACCCTCTTCCTGACTCTGTTCAAGATTTGGTCTTTTAAAAAGGATTCCCATTGCCTCTCTGGCCATTTTCAATTCCTCGTTTGTTAGAAGTCTCAATAAGCCAATGATACAGGCGAGTGAATTTGGAGCTAGAAAGGACCACAGAATTCGCTGGGCCAGAGTTTCCCCAAAGTGTGTTGTGTGCTCTCTAGTCCCGAGAAAGATTCTGTGAAAAGAAGAGATTTGGTGCAACTTGTTTGGGGGAAGCTGCCTCTTACATCCTCTCTTGAGAGAGTCACAAAACTAGCCTGTTACAGGCTGTGACGTTTTGCAGTAAAGAAACCTTTTGAACATTTTTATCCCAGCATTTTGTAAAAACTGGTCACTGAATCTCTTCAAGAATATCTCTTGCCATTTTTCAGAATGACTGCCCTGCAGAACACACCTGAGGAATCGCAGGTCAGTGCCAAGTCTCCCATTTCACAGATGAGAAAACTGAGCACCATTCACTCTTTTCACCCAAACCTCGTTTACCCACAAGAACCCTGGGTAAGTATGGAGAACAGAATTTGAAGCTGAAGAGAACTCAGTCTATCTCCAGAAAAGAAAGAAAAAGAAATCTAGGAAGTTGAATTGATTTGCCCCAAGTCACAAATTAAGCAGTATTTGTGCCTAAAATCTAGAATTTCCTCACTTCTGCTTTTTCCATCCCCCAACCCAAAAGTGATCTTTCTAATACCTGAGGACATTTTTCTGGAATCCTTACAGCTTGCATTTTGCTTTTATCTTATGTCAAGTCTTTTCTTCTCAGTGCAGAACAAGCCCTTCTCACCAAACTCCCAGCTTAATGGACACTCTCATTCTCTCTGGAAAAACAGCCAGGCTGCCCAAGGAACAGGGAACGCTCACAGTCCAGCTCCTCTGGAGCTTTTCTAGACTGTTCCTCAAATCAAGTGATGTTCATCTGACTTGGCATTGCAATCATGTAATGAAAGTTAAATATTACAAAGACTCTTGAAGTACCGATACCATTTGTGTAAAATCTCTTTTAAGAAGAGTTTAAGAAATTGTTTTCGTTTAGAAAGACTGAATAGGTAGAGAGTTGTTAAAAATTGCTGCCAACGTAGCTGTGGGTGAGACAAGTGTAAATAAAGAGAAAAACGACAATTTAGAAGGATTCTGCTTTCAGGTGGTTTCGCATGTCCCAACCTACAACTGAAACCAGAATTTATAGATAGTACGCTATGAATGTGGTTTATGTGAGAAAGACAGGTTGGAACTTCAGTCAGTAGATTCTTCTTTTTTTTTTTTTAAAGACCTTGATGCTTCACGAAAAGGTTAGTGAATGAATAAACATTTATGTTTTAAGTTAAAACTCAAGGTTTGAGGACAGTATTTTTAAATGACTTTTTAATCTAGCCTTTATAAACAGGTGACTACCAGTATAAACAAATCAGTTTAGAGGGATTGTTATCATGTGTCTAAACATTTTAAAAATACTTATTGCAAGTGCTAGAAAATGCCGCGTTCTTGTGTGGCGGTTTACAATTTTGAATTGCTGGCTATTGTATTTTACTTCTCTTGATTCACTGGGTCTTTGACCATTAAAACTAAACCTAAAGCTGATTGCCTCAGGGCAGGGAGGACCAAGGGTACACCCAGAGCGCAGGAATGAAGATGCCCCAGGCTCAGAGGCAGTCGTTAGGGACATCTTGACTTGAACTGGGAGGAGGATGTGACATAGGAGAGAAGAAACCCAGACCTCGGAGAGTCTGCAAGACCCAGAGTGTAGTTTACTGAAGAAACCGGAGAGCGGAGGGCTTTAAGGATGATTCCATGGGAGTATTTTCTTACTGGGAAAGCCAGAGATAGCAGAAGTAAAAGCTCTTATTGGGAGACCAGAAGAGTTCAGAGGGGACAGGATGAGAGACTAGGGTTTCTTTTTCGCCCAAAAGTACAGTAAGAAATAAAGAGTTTACTTCTTGATCCAGTATTTTAAAAAAAGGGATATAGCAATATGTCCCATTCTAGTTGCTCATTTCCAATCTGATCCTGTCGACTTTAAAAATGCAGGCCATGAGCGGTAAATTCTTTCTTGACCTACAGTTTAGAAAACTGTGTGTAAATTATGATCGCTGGGAAGTCAGGGAGTGCGACTCCTCCAGTTCTGTTCTTCTTCCGCGGGTCTTTTGTGTTTGCATACACATTTTAAAAGAAGGCTCATTTCTCACCCTATCAGCTCCTAGGGTGGGCACCTGGTGTGGGCACCTGGTGTGGGCTCAGGTCAGACAGGGCTGGCAGCGTCGCACATCTCTGCCTGCATCGCAAGCGCAGAGGGATGGCAAACCTACAGGGAAGCCGCATCTGTAGGCTTCATTGTCGCTGTCATTGGTGAGGGCCCAGGGCTGACTGGATGGACGGATGACCTCAAAGAGCCCCTCCCCCCTTGTCGGGGGAGGGGGGCGAGGAAAGAACAAGGGGCGTGGTCTGAGCAGTTGCGCAGGCGCTGAAAGAACCAGAGGCCCGAGGTTCTGGCGTGGAGGACGCAGGCGCGCCCCCTTCACGGTCAGTGGCTGCGGCGCGGACCGCAGGTGTCAGCAGCAGTCGGGAGCACGAGGGACCCGGGGGCCAGGCAGGTGCAGCTGCTTCCCAGCTGACGCCGAGGAGGAGGAGGAGGAGGGGAAAGGCCGGGAAAGGCAGGCTGGGAGCAGACAGCCTGGATCCGGACGCCCAGGGTCGAGAAAGAACGTCTAGTTTGACCAAACACCCCTCTAAGACAGAGCCTCCCCCGGAGTCCCTGCTGCCTTCGAGGCTCCGGCGTTCCGAGTTCTCCGTCTTGACTGCAGCTGGAGTCTCAAAAGGTAGGCTGAATTTACTTGTAGAAAATGAGAAAAAGTTCTCCTCCTGCACATGGGAATTGTAACTGCAGATTTTAAACCTGATATACCTGAAGGAAAGAATTCTGGGTCTGTGAAGGCAACAGGCAGCTCCTACTGGGTTTTTGTTTTTTGTTTTTTTTTTTTAAAAAACACTTACTCGCTGCCAATGTTCTAGACTCTGTACTGAACATTGAGTCAGACGTCATTCCCTGTTCACTTGGCTCTCGGACAAAAAGAACACAATATACTGAGAGCCAGTGTGATGGGAACAGGAAACTGCACTGTTCTGAATGTGACATATTGAGGAAATGGGAATAAAACATCTCAGGACGCCTTATTTAGTGGTAACTGGTTTATGGGACAAAAACTGTGAACTCATAAGCCATTGATCAGACATCTCAAAAATTGTGTGTAACTGTAGAATTTCGCCCATAACTCCATGTGGCCAGGATGGAGGTTCACTGGCACCCTTGAAAAATGATTTCTGGCCCCCACTTGTGACAACCCCGGGTTTGACCTGGCCGCTTGTGTTTTCAGAATGTTTCCTTGGTGATTCGGCTGTGCCGCTCCCGTTGGTAGCCTCTGTTACAGAAAGTTACCTGTTTTTTAATCAATTCTCTGTTTATGATGATTCTTTTATGCGGCATTCTGAAGAGGGGAGAAACCATCTAGGCTGTCTCACAAATATGTTTCCTCTGCGAAAATATCCTTGAACATAATATTACTACGTAAACATCCAATTGTGCATTAATTAGGATACAGGTTTAATAAACTGAAAAGTTACAAATGTGTGTTGGAAGCGTCACGCTAGGGGTGGCCTAGTCCTGAATCATAAATACTAAGTGTTGGTCTGGGGCAGAGACTGGCGTATTTCGATCTTTAAGATGCTTAGGCACAAGCACAGGTGCCTCGTGGGTCTTAACCCTCGTGGTTCTGGTGCCAGGTGTGTGTGTTTCGGGACTCCTGGCTTGGGTTGCTGAGATCAGTAGGTACAAAGTATACTGTCTAAAAACAGGGTGGTGGCATTTGGTTAGAATGTGAGCTTTTAAGTTAGAAGTGAACTTTTCTCTCCATGGAAGATCTTAAGTCACAGTGATAATTCTCTACTCGAAACCACCTGGTGTCTGTTTATTGCCACGATAGAGGTTTGCTGTGGGAGGCAAAGGGCAGTAAGAGCGGTTGTGTCTTCAATAGTTGAAAGCAAAAGCTGGAGATCTTTGCTAAGGGAGATTTTCAGTCGTTGGCAAGAAAGGCTTGCTGACAGGTTTTTAGCATCTACGTTTTCTCCCTCAAGACCTGAGATCACATAATGCAAGCAGCTGGGTGGAACTCGAGGCTTCTAGTCCTTGACTAGTCATCAAGTCTATCTGTACTTCTGTAGTAAATTCACGTAGTTGGGTACAGCCCCTTGATGGTCCATTAACAACTGCGACTTGTAATATTCTCAGGCTGTTTTAAAAGGGACCAGCTGTCCAGTGGTGATGCCTGACAACGCGGTATGCTGGTTTGCTCTTCCTGACCGTGGGTGTTCTCTTGCTTTTGAGTTACATTAGTGACAATGACCTCTATTTCACAGAGCAGTTGAATGAAAAGTTTTAAAAAACTGCTTGGAACTGTGTAACTTGATAAGTTTCTCTCTTCTTTAGTTCAAGTAAACAGTGTTAATTGTGGGTAAATTCCACTATGCTATGATCCACCGGTTATGCGTTTTCTAGAAGAAATACTTTTCCTTCGGTTTTTAAGCTAACAGGCTCAAGGTTTATCTAAATAAAGTGCAGCTTTTTTAACCCGGCATTATTGCTGACGGCTTTAATGAGGTTCTTGGGAATGCATTTCTGGTGCCATTGGAACAAGAGGGAGTCATCTGCTACTCTTTCGTGGTTAAAAACTTACAGGCTAGTAATGGGACTTTGAAAACGAATGCCCGCTGTCAGCTATCGAGCGTTCCCAGCTCATATTAAGGAGTGAGGAAAACATCTTTCCAGTGAACATGTGCCTTGTGTCATTACTCAAATGGTAAAGAGTTCCCAAAGCAGTAATTTGAAGATGTTATCTGTTAAGCACAGGACAGCTTTCTCCCTCACCCTCGTTTTCAAAAACAAGTGAAAATGTAGTAATCTGCTGGCAATGTCTATGTTGGTATTATCCGCTGCCGAAAGAGTACATTGAGGGAAACTTAGTGATTTAAGACAAGGCCTGCAGAGTTGGGTTTGGATTTAATAAAAAAACAAGTCAATTAGTTCTAGACTAAAATTTTCATCCATTAAAACCCTGCTGTTTCCTATAAGTCAAATTCAAGTTAGGTAACAACTTAGGACCAAACACAACCTTTAGGTTAAGTGACCTCAGGTGGACTGATGTTTTCCTGGCTTCTCAGTGGATTCTAATTAAAACTCTCTAGGTGACTGCTTGGAGATAAGGCAAAATCGGTGATTAGGAATCACCGCCATCTGCTGGTGCCCCCGCCCTGGCGGCACCTGGGGGTGTCATGGTGGAGCAGGATGTGCTGGGAGCTTCAGTGGAGTGACTCACCTCCTCTCCTGGATGGAAATAAAGGATTCAGGAGGGATACCTCATTTTCTAAATATATACAAATATTGAAGGCAGTTCGAATAGGAATCTTTCTGATGTCACCGGTAGTGTCTCAAAAGCATGGATGCTAACAAAAGGCTGGGCGGAGGTGGGCGAATTTCTGCAAAACCAGCAAGGATGATTCCTTGCTGGCGATTAGAAGGAGTCAGAGTTCTCATCCTGGTTCTGGCCCATGGGTTGCTTGAGGAGAAGACATTTAAACCCTCCAGAGTTGATTTTCTCCAGCTGTGGGTTGAGACAGCCCTGGCTTCATTAGATGAACACAAATAGAGCAGATCTGTGACTCCTATTAGAAAGTTCTAGATGGTCAGTGCCTGCCAGGTCAACTGGCTTTCTCTCTGAAGACAAAACAGTTTCCTGGGCACCTACTTTGAGTCCCATTTGGGCCACATTCCTTGCTTTCCAGGAACTACGCAGGCCCATAGGGCGAAGGCTGGGGATGACACCCATTTGATGGTTCTCAGCACAGCGGCTGGCTTAGCGGTACTCAGCAAATGCTTGTTGGACTTAATTGATCAATAATCTCAAGCAAAGTAAGGGGGAAAACCTTTTTACTTTTCAGATGGTGGGTGAAGGGGATGACAGTGGTAATCACACAAAGAGGTCAAGATTGGCTCTTTATGAAAAGGAAGGTTTTTCCCCCTTCTCATGCTGTGGTTGAGTTTCCCTTCATTTTGTATGGTTCTCAAGAGAAATGTATTCCCTACACTGTCAGTAGATGGACTTGAACTCTTAGAATAACCAGGACATTGCTACTTACTCACTTTCAAGATGTCCAGCGACTAGAGGGTTGTTCCTTGTGGGGTGTATGGTGACGTGGCGCGTGACAGCTGACTGATTGACCCGGCAAGGAAATTACATCAGTTTTCACCCCTACAACATGGCAAAGACAGGCAGTTTCCTCATGAGCTGAGTGATGGCTTCTCTGTGAAATACTGAGCAGGAATTGAAATGAGCCCTGATTCCTTTCACAGCACCTTCCTGACCGTGGCAGGCAGCTGCGAAAGGAGAGCTTAATTGATAGCATGCACTTGGCTCCTCCAGGCTCAGCACGTGAGGGCCGGGGGCGGGAACCCTAGTTAACGCCAGGTTAGAGCCTCGCCCTGTATGGTCAGTGGTAGTTTGTTCTCGAAGTGGTAGCTCTTTGCTTCCAGGGTCTCAGGATCAAGTGGGCATATGTACATACATAACAGGAAATAAATACACAGCATCAGACGAGTGACCTGGAGAAATGTAAAGCCAGGGAGGGGATGCGGATGAGCTCAGACAGAAACACGGCGGCAGGGGGCTGGTGCTGGGGGCGGCAGGGGAGCCTGGCCAAGCCAAGGCACGTCCCCGTTCTGTGCCCTTGTTTTCTTGCTTCTGAAATAGCCCGAGCTGAGGCTAGCCCTGGGATTTGGGAAGGCCCCTCCTTGCTGATTTTGAGGGGTTGGGAGTTGAGGGAAGCCAGGTTGGGGCAAGGCTATGTCTTCTGCTTCACCCAGAACAGCAATATCTGTCTGTCTGTCAGGCCCCCACGTCAGTTTTGTTCTGGGAAAAAAAGCTTCACAGCTAAAGAAAGAAATGATCGCTGGGCTGGTTCCCGGGCTGGTTCCCGCGGCCTCCTCTTCGTCGTATTCTGGGAACATGCGTTAGCGGGAAGCTGAATTACTTGCGGGGAGCCCTTAGGGAACTATGAGGTGAAGTAATAAACATTTCCTGTCAAACATAGCTTCTGCGTATTACTCAAAGTGGGGTATGAAATAGTGAATTCTTCAGTTTTCCTTAAGCATATAATTACCTTTTCTGCTTTCCATCCTGATTTAAGAACAGAACAGTTTCTCTGGTGGAGCTGAAATACAGGCCCTTTTAGACTTGGACCAAAATTTCAGAAGAGATCAAAATCTTAACTGAAAGAAGCAAAATCTGGTGTAGGTCAGGTTCTCATTATTATCACTTCTGAAACTAAATTCCCCTCTTCAGTTTTCTGTTTATGAAGAACCAGTGACTGCAGGCATGTCCCCTAATACGCCAGCATATGTCTGGCCAGCTTAAAAACGTTACAGTAAGGATGAGATTCCCCCTCCTCCACAAGCAGAAACCAAGAGAATAGTACTCAAATGATAAGTGGGAAACTCACAGCTAGGTTGGGCTGGAAAGTGACTGACTCTCAGCCTTAGTTAACCCCCCTCCAGTGGTCACTATGGCTTCCTTTAAAAAAGGATGGAAATAGTTTTCTTATAAGCTGTGATGAGCTCAGCTGTGACAGTCACGTACAGCAGGATTATGGGGAGGACCTCAGGCACACGAGTGAACTTGTTTTTGAAGTGAGCTTCAGGGACATTTAAAGTAGTGGGGGGACCTGGTAGAAAAATGACTCACTGCACCAGAGCTCAGGGAGTGAGTAGCCCAGTTAGGGTGCAAGGAGGTAATCAAGAAGACAAAAGAGGAATGAAGAAAGCTGGAAATAAAAAGAAGGATGGAAACTGCTAATGGCAACTCGCTGTGGCACCGAATCCCAAACAGAAGACATGATTGCTCCATGCCCGGGAGTTCTTTTGTAACTCGGAGAGTTTCAGAACCTTTCAAGCCCTTGCATTTTGAAAATGATGACCACAGGGGGAAGAAAAGGAAAAGAGTGCATCAGCCCAGCAACAGGCTATTTCTGAAATACCAGTTACCTTTGGATGCCAAATTTGCAGATTCTGTTGGGAAAGTGTTGTTACTGAAGACATCTTGCTTTATTATGAAATAGTGGGCTCTTACAGGGCTTAGACCTTCGATGAGAACAGAAGTCAGTGAAAACAGAAAGTTCTCTGCTCTCTATTATACCGAGATGCCCAACAGCCTGTAGAAAGGAGGCTACACCCAGCCGCATCACCCCTATTGAAACGAGCTAATTAAAAGCCCCAGAGCCGTCCACAGAATTGTAGCTGAACTTGTGAGAGCTTGACTTGCTCTCCGTGCTGTCTGCCCTAGAATATGTTCAGCTTGCTGGAAACCTGTCTGGTGCTAAATAGCCCGAGGACAGGGATGCTGCTCGTGAGACACCCACGGTCACGGTCGTACCAGCCAGATCTGCTCACATGCCCGTGCCTTCCCGGAGAACAGAGGAGCAGATGGAAGGTTTGGGCTCCTTGCCATCTGTCAAGAGTGGGCAGGACTGCACACGCAAACCCACTTGGCACCGATGCTCGGGAGACAATAATTGCCATGGTGAGGGGTCTCCTGCCCCCAGATGAGAACAGTTTTCAAATTGGGGCTATGAGGAGCCATGCCACAGAAACCACTCTGTCCTGTTCCTCTCAGATCCTCCCGGAGCGCCCCTGGGTTCCAACAGAACTTGGAGGGGAGAAAATCCTTACCCTCTTGGTTGGTCCTGAGCTTGCGCATTGATTCACGTGCTGTATAATACCATCATCATGCTTGTAAATAACAGCAGTGACACTTACACCATTGCTGCCCCGTCACTCTTCCCTTTAACTTCCAAGGACTCGGCGGTGCAACATCCTCACCAATGACACTGAGACCCAGGCACTCCTTCTACTTGTGTTCCTAACCAGTAAGGTATGAAAATGGCAGTGGGAATTAACTTTATTGACAAAAAGCCCCCCAGAATTCTGACCCTTCTAGCATCCCCCTTTATCATTCAGATCTTACCCTGTCTTCCAGCTTGGATCAGCGTCTATAAATGACTAAATGACATAATACAAAGCATAGAGGTGACATGAGTCCCCTGTGTAAGGGGTGGGGGTGGCCCAACAAGGTTACCATGACGGTTTCTGTTGAAACCTTGTTTAGACTTCTCACTGTGTACTTTGAAATTCCTGAGTTATTCCTCCAAAGCTCTGGCCAACAGGTTATTTATTGAGCAGACTATACTTCTACTTCCAATGCCCTGTTTAAGTTTTTTATGTTTTCCAACTCATCAGATCCTGTTAGGATTTCTGTAGTGTCACTTACTGTTAGTGGTCCCTTTTTACAAGTGAGGAAAGTGTAGTGCAAAGACAGAAGATAACTTAGTAATCCAGATGGTAAGTGGTGGGGACCAGGACACCAGGGGAGAAAGGCTAGCTCTGGAGTCTGCTTGGAACCATTAGGCATCACTGCCTCCCACCGAAGCTGCTTACAGAAGGGTGGGAGGAGCTGGCGGGTCGCTGTGGAAGGGAGGTGGATGGAGGAGATGGCAGGAAGGATGGAAGGAGCAGAGAGCACGTTTCAGGTGTGCTGTAGCGAACTGCAGGGGATGGCTGCGGCGTCATTAGAGGAGGCGGGGCTTGCATTCGGGGCTGAAGGACCTGCAGACAGGAGGCAGCAGCATCCTGCCTTTGCACCAATGGACGAGAACCAGAAGGCACTGGGGGTCAGTCCAAGAGTGGTGGCTGTGGTCCAAGGAGCCTAACATCCCTTTCTGAGTCAGTTATGTTATCTTTACATCCTCATTTCTGGAAGAGTCACCTAAAATACATTTTTTATCCTATGATGGAGTAATCAGCAACACTAATATTTGTAAATGTGGACGTTTGTCAAGTCATGAGACACATACCTGGCCAACATCAAGGGTCTGCCTCATTCACTGTCACTTGCTACTAAAGAAATGGCAGTGGAAGTAAGAGGATTTTGGCTTCGACAATGGTTGTGCATCTTTTGGGTGGTTCTTAATGCAGTCTTATGTATGTAAGGGTACGGAGTCCATATTCTGCTAGAGCAATGATAATCACACTAAACTTACATTGTGAAAATCGTGTATGCGGGGAAGTCAGTGCCTGGGGGAAAGGGGAAACGTCAGATAAAAACATCACAATGAGCAAGTTTTCCCTCAGACTGAGGGTAGAGGATGGTGGTGGTAGCACAGATGGAGGTTAAAAAAAAAAAAGTAAATCAAGATCAGGGAGCTTGCTTCCCCTCCCGCCTCTTTGAAGCTGCATTAAAGAGAAAGGCAACCATTTTACAGGCTTCCTCGTGTCTGATAATAGGGAGCGGGTCCAGGGGAGAAGGCAGTGCGAGGGTATTAACACTCTGAAGGATGCAGATGTTGCCGGCGCATCTGCCTGCCTTTGCTTCCTCGCAATCATCTCTGTTCAAGCTGAGCTGTGAAACATGCCTTACCTGTTATTGCCGGGCTCGTGGATGGGCTGTGCGCTTTCTTGTTGTTGTTTAAATGTCGTGTCTGTTGCTATGAACACGGAGCACTCTTGACAAAGGTTTGAAATATACAAACCGACCACGAGAGACACAGACATGCAGAGTAATTCTCGTTTTGAACGCATCTATGCCAAGTCAGTCATTTTGCCTCTCTGAGCCTCAGTTTCTTTGAAATAAGAAATGCTCTTAGATGGTTTCCAGGTTCTTTTTAGCCTTCAAGAGTTGGTGGGAAGTGACTTAACAACCAAGTGAATACAGGCCTTAGAGGGGGGCTTTTGGGGGGGCTGTCTTAGAACTTCCAACTCAGGAACTAGAGGTGCACCCCAGAGGGCCATTAAATATGTTTCTGGACACTTTCTCCAGGTTTTCTCTGCTGAGGGAGTGATTTTTACCAGTGTTACCATACAGGCTACTCCAGGGACCCCCCTTCCTGGGGGCACAAGGGCAGTAAGGGAACGTGGAAGGAGGGGAACTGGGACCCCCTATTGCAACAGAAAGAGCAGTGATGGGGCCTGAAACCGATGTGGCTGGTGGCGGAGGTGGAGGACTGGACAGGAAGGGGCAGAGGGAAGGAAAACTGGGAAGCTGAATTGAGGGGGCGGGCAGAACTCAGGAAGGATGTTGCAGGCACCGGTGAGGGGCAGCCCAGCCATCCGACACAGGTGCTGTACAGATTCCCAAGAGTTAACGCCCAGGCCAGCTAGGCAAAGGGATGGAGAAACGTCTGGATAATCTGTGACATGCACAGCCCAAGGAGAGCTTTGCCAAGATAGCACACGTGCCATATCAAAGATTTCTGAACATAGAGTTGATCTGCAAGAAAGGCTGGTGAAGGCATTGCCCTCTTCTCTGGGACTGGGTTTCACAGGCATCTGGAGTAACTTTAATCTCCTCAGTAGGCACTTGGGAAAGACTGAAATTCGCACATCTCATATACTTGGCTTTCTTTGAATGTTCCTGTTGGCAAATCTGTATCTCTTCCTTGGCAGTTATGAAGGGAACTTGATACCATCCACTGACGTTAACCAAGTTTTCACAGGCAAAGCTGGCTCAGGCCAGTGCAGGAGGGCAGACCATCGAGAGTCCCGATGGGTTGAATAGGGAGATGAGGCTGGAAAGCGAGGCTAAGGCTAGACTGTGAGTGACTTTGCATTTTCAATTTACTAGATTGGTAAGGGGGAGCTACTGATGGTTTTTGCACAAGCGGGTATCGTACTCATAGTATGGCTTTAGTTACTATGGCAACAGAGGAACAATGGATCTATCCAAGTAGGATTCTTGAGTCACACTGTCAACAAGGAAGCTGCTGAAATGCGCTAGGTAGAAGGTGATACGATTGTAACAGCCGCTGTGACATGCCAGGCACTGTGCTAAATAAAGCGCTTAACCTACATAGTCTCACTTAATCCTTACAGACACACTGCAGTGTTATCACTTTGATTTTACGGAAGAGTACACAGGGGCTCAGAAAATGTAGGGCAGTTGCCTAAGGCCACACGGCTAGTAAGTGACAAGGCCAGCTTTGAACAGACCTGTCCGACTTCAAACCTGTGCTCCTAACCGGTAAACTAAGAAAATGACAGCGATGAGGCAGCGGTAGGGCAGGGACACTGGAATACAGGGCGCAAAGAGCAAGCTGTCGGGGAGGCAAGAGTCCTCGCCAGCTGACTTCCTGCAGATGTTATAAGCCTGAGAAAAGAAATCTTCCTTTTTGCATCAATCCCTCAGAATGTAAGAAAGAAGTCAAAGATGCCTTGAGCCGGGACTAGTAGGAGGGGCTAGTCTGCCTGGCTGGTCCTCACCGTTCCTCCGATGCGCTGTGCGCCCGGCTACCCGAGTGTACTGAGATGGTCAGGCACCAGCGTGTGCCCCATTTCTTTTCTGGAGTGTATTCAGTGCTGCCGCCCTTGTGTACCTCACCCTTGTGATTTCCCGACAGCTGTGAGGTGGGTGTGGTCGCGCCGTGCTGGGTGTAGGGTGCTGGGCTCTCAGTCGGAGCACAGCTGGCTCTCCCAGCCCGTCCCACACCCCCACCCAAGGATGCACGTCAGGGTATCCGTGAAGCAAAGTCTGTTGATGTGAAAGCTCTGGTCGACCAGGTAGCGATCCATGGTCAGCTTCTTTCAAGGAAGAGCTCACATCTCGTCCACTGCTTTCCCTTCCCGAGAGTCTCACTGAACGCTGAGTGCTACCTTTTGATTCACAGGAGTGATTTTATTCCAGTTTTCTGCATTCCTCTTGCAAAAGTGAAGCTTTCAGCACTGATAACTGCGAGAAAGGATTATTAATTTTTTTGCCTTTTCAACAACAGCCTGACCCATTAAAAATACACCCAATATATCTACAGAACTGGAGTTCTGGTACATTTATGATCACTACATGGCAAAAGGGATCATTTCATGTCCCAACATACGCTGCAACGTGGGGTGATTCTGTAGCTCAGCTGGAGTAGAAAGCATGTTTCAGGGAAGCTTTCTTTTCCACAAATATAAAGAAAGAGCATTAAACTAGGAGCCCTTCACACCTGCTTTCTTGTTCTAGCTTTGCTGCTTTTTAATCTGGGGAATAGCAGGCAAAATAATTTAATATTCTGAGCCACAGTTTCCCCAGTTACAAAATGGGAAGACTACGTCAGAGTATTGTAAGGATTTGAGGGAAAAAAATGGGTGTGTGTGTGCACACATTGTTTCTCTGTGCAGGTGGTGACATCACCACCAGAGATGCTTAAATAGTGCCTGTCATTCCTACACAGTTGAAAAAGGATGTGGTGGGCAGAACATGGAGTTCAGACTCAGAAGATACAAGTTTGAGACTTGACTCTATCAGTTTCTATGAATGTGCATTTGAGAGTGTTGTTAAATTTGATGAATTTACCAATTTCTTGTTTTTAAAAAAAGAGCAAGGGGTTTGTAGGAAGGATTGCTGAGATAGTCAAGTAAAAATCTTTGTCAAACCACATTGTGAACTGGGAAGTAATACATATATGTCAGAATGAACAGAACAACTCCTGTACGCCTTTCTTAAGGATCACGTGTTGCTAGTAAATTCAATACATCGAAGAGTCGACTGCCTCCTTACCTAGTGTCTGAGCTGTGCTACAGAAATGAGCCGTCCCAGCTCCCTGGTCAGCATCAAAAGCGTTCACCTGCAACCAGTAATTAGACTGTAATAAAATCTACTTTGGACTTGGGGAGGTACCTAGAAAGAGGTAGGTGCCCAGTGTCCAGCTGGGTTGTGGTCCTGGAGTTGGGAAGACGGCTATTGAGAGATCTAGATTTGGAAATAGAGACATCTTGTTTTTGGTTTTTTTGTCTCATTGGCTTGTTTTGCCTGCCTTTTGATTAGACTATGAGATCATCTAAAATCTGTTCCTGAGTTGTAAATGGGAGTTCAGAATACATCATCCCTGTGTGAAGTGGCCTGGCAGCACTACTGTACCTAAGACCGTTTTTGTTGTATTTCTGTTTCATAACAGATTCACAGGACTGTTTTGTTTTGTTTTGACTTTTAAGATTCCAAAGAACGTGTCATCTGCAAATGTGGAAATTTTACTTTACACTACCTCTGTCACAAACCCTGACAGTTGTGCGTCTATGCTGAGAAGTGCCCATCTGTCTTAACTTAGACGTGAAGGCTGAGCACTGTTTTCAACCCTGAGCAAGTCACGTTCAGGCTCAGACTTCCGGGGCCCTGGCCCCTCCTGTTATAGTCCCGGTCTACCTGGCATTGTCGTAACTCAAATTTTAAGCTGCTCTTTTAAGGCAAATGTATAAGGGGAAAACAATTTTATGAGGACAACCTCTTGGTATAAGAAATTTAGCCAGAAAGTCACAGGCCAACAGGGCTGATACCCTTAAGGGCTTTTATATTCTAGGACATATGGACCAAAGTGAAACAGTTTGTTTTCAGGGATGCAGGTACTGAGAGGACAGGACCAGGAAACTGCATGTTGCTCTCTGGCGTTAGATTCAGGGAAAAGAACTCACCCCCAATGACTTGTGAACACAGTATTTTGACTATCTTTAGGCTAAAAACCAAAAAAGAAAAAAAAAGACAAAAAACCAAAACAAAAGGAATCTTATCTAAACAAACAGTGTTTCAGTAAGTCGGTTGGTTTGTCTGCAGAGCGATGAGACGGCCGCTTGGAGTGGCCGTTGGTGTGTGTGCGCGGGCGGCCTGTTGGGCCGCAATGCTCACTGTCGGGGGGACACGCAGGAGCCAGCCCTGGGGCCGGACCGACGTCTGAGCTAACAGCCCGAGGCAGGGTTCTCAGCCAGTGCCGTGGACATTCGGGGTCGGATAGTTCTCTGTGGGGGGCCGTCCTGTGCTTTGTAGGATAGTTAGTGGCATCTCTGGCTTCTGCTTATTAGCTGTGAATAGTAGCCCCCCTCCTCCCCAGCTCTGATAACACGAATTGTAGACGGTGCCAAATACCCCTTCAGGGCAGTCTCCCTGGTGGAGAACCAATGGTCTAAGTGAATGGCTTTTCATTAGACACAGAGGTGTGCGTGAGTGTGCGCGTGTGCACATACGTGTGTTTCCTGGTTCTCTTGAGAGGGCTTGGAAGCAATGACACGTTGTGGCCATGAGTACCTCTAGCACCCAGGTCTTGGGTTCTAACTGCCTTAATTAAAAGGAATCAACACTCCTTCGGGAAAATAGCTTCTCTCATATCCAGGGCTGGGAAAATACAAGATCTTGTTACGTCACAAAGTAAGGAAAAGCTCAAAAAACATGGGGAAATATGGAAATGACACAGGAGTCGGCTTGAAGGTCCTCCCCCTTCTAACTCTGGGGCAAGAGATTCAGCTGCAGAATCTGAGCTGCAAAATAAATAATCATCGAGTAAACTAAGAACACAGTGCACACTAAATACGTAAGAGAGAGAGCTCTTTTTCACAGTAGAGTCAGCTAAAGAATTTAGACTCCATCATTAGGAGATCACATAGGCTGGTTAGTAATTGATTCGGGCAAGAATAATTAATGGATGCTAAAACTGGGGGGCAAGAATGGAAGAGTAACAGTGTGTTTACATCTTAAAATGTTTAGAAAATCAATGGCTTGATAGAAGGGCATGCTGTTCTTGTATAAATGCCTTTATTGAAAGATTGAAAGGAATCTAAATTATGGTACATTTCATATCCAAATGAATGCATATAGTTATATTTATTGGCATGAATGCCTAGAAAAATAAACATTTGTTGAGCGAATAATGGATCCCCAATAAATACGATACATGGCTGTGGCATCAGTATGAGGATCATAAATGTGTCATTGTGACATATGAGGGAAGTAGCCAGTTTCAATTTTCTTAGCCTAAATAAATTTTTATCCACCATCAGAGAAGTTTTAAATGTTAGGACTTCAGCCATGCATATGATTTAGTTTTGCTGCTGGAAAAAAAAATTCCTTCTAGTGGGATAAAGGAGGCAAATTTGAATTATTCTTCTATATTCTTTTACTACGAAGCCCACTGGAGTAAATTGATGGGGATACCAGCCAGCGAACTTGTTAAGGAACGCAAATTGTGAAATGTACATTGTACATTCGATGGTTAAGGATGAATATATTACAAAATGTAATGTTAGAATCATTTAGGGTTTTCGTACTCGTACACCAATAGGAGTTTCCTCACCGTCATGGTATTTTCACAAAGCTGAGGTGATCTGACTTGCAAACCAGTTACATAAGGACTAGGACCTTGGAGACAGACCTGCTTAGGGATTTCCCCTCCCGCATGGGTTCCCCACCATGGGCAGTTTCTCTGCATCCTAATCTACCAGCTCACGGTTCTTTGGGTGAAGTTTGTGGATCTCCCTTCCCTCCCTCCTACCCCAGCCTCACCCACATCACTGTTTTCCCTGCTTCTTCATGGCACCTGTCTGTCTCATCTTTTTTTTTTTTTTTTTTTTTTTTTGACCCTGGAGGGATTTGAATGTATTGTCTTCTATCTGAACTGTATCCAGCACAGCATCTGGTTCCCAAGAGGTCTGCTGAACTTATCTGACCATAAGGACACAATGCGGTTTTCCATCGTTATTATTATGATAGCATTAAGCTTGACACCCGGTTTTTGGAATGAGTCCTTTGGACAGCCCTTCGGCAGTGAAGCTGCGGGACGAGCGTTTCTCCCTGGAGGGGCGTTTGGACCAGAGGCGTGTTTCTCACATCAGTCGTGTACTGAAGGTCCCGCCCGTTGTGCTCCTTGGAAGTGTTCTCAAAGAGGTTGGAATTAAGTGCTCTAATTGATTGTTTTCATCAAAATGAATAGACAGGTGAAGGGGTATTTAATAGCGATGATGCTAGTGGGCTTGTTTACTGACCTTACTATGCGCCGGGCCTGGTTCCAAGTCCTCACGGGACCTCGACAAGAAACCATGGGAGTAGGTACAGTGACCGCCCCCCACCCCGCGCCCGCTTGCAGATGAAGAAATGGAGCTCCAGAGAGGTTAAATACTTTGTTCAGGGTATGAAAGTTGGTAAGTCATGGAACTAGGGCCAAATTCAAGGCTCTGGCGCCAGGGTGTGGGCCCCCCCACCCCACTCTGCTCTGTGCCTTCCGATTTCCTTGCGTGATTTTGTTTTCCCGCCCTTTTGGGTGGCATCACTGTTAGATGGAAGGAACTCAGGAGTCAAGCCAGGTCCTTACCTAACTGAATTGCACCCTGAGCCAAGACCTTGATGTCTGAGGTTAGCAAGGCGCAGCGTGGTCTCCCTGTGGACTTGCAAGAGAACGTGAAATGAGGAAGTCGGCAAAGCAAGTCCCACAGCGCCGACCATTCTGGCGACAGCTTTGGGTCACTGCCTCTGTGTCGGGAGAGAGGCGCCCTGCAGGGCCGAGGTGCGGGGTTCATCTAAGTCCAAGCTCCATTGGGGGGTTTCTGCTAAGTGCGAACACTGGTGGCGATGTTGGGGAGAGCTCTCATAACTGCTTCGTGAGCCATTGTGACATTCAGGGGCAGCAAAGGACATCACTGCATGTCACTTGGAGGTCACCTCCAGAACTGCCTGGGCTGAGGTGTGTGCTGAGAGGTGACTCCACAGATGTGTCCGTGAGGGCAGAGGAACCCTTCTATCCCCGTGATATGTGCATTTTAGCAGAAGCAGCAGTAATTCAGACTAAACGCATTTCTCTCCACTGAACTTTAAATTCTATGCTGTGGATTTTTGCTGTCAACTTGTTGTAAAACTGCTTTTCTGTGTTGATCAAAGTTTTTTGCAAGAGGAGGCGTCCAGCTGGGGGACAGGGAGCCTCAACGAGTGCCCGGGATGGAAAGTCGCTTTAAAACAAAAGAAACAAACTAAAGAGCCCCAGGAAACACGGTACAGAACAGTGCAGGGGGGCGGGGCACAAATCGTGCGGCTTTTAATGAATCAGGATACTTTCCACAGGCTGACAAGTAACAAGATTTCTCCTCAGACGTGGGGAGGCACTTTAGGACAATAATCCTGAATGGAACGGGAGTGGGGGCAGTGTTACCTGAATTGAGCCCAGACACTGGGATCTGCAGGAAGTTAGAAGGATAACGGAAGATGAGCAGCATCTTCCACTGACCTGATGAAAACTCGTGTCTTTCAAGGACAAATCCGTGCAGGCAGAACTAGAGCCAGTGACCCACCGAGTCGTGGAGAGGTGGGGAGAGCAGGCTCCCTGACCCTGGTCCTGCTGGCTTTAGGCTCCTAGCCCACATGGCAAGGAACATTTCCATAGAGCAAATCTCACCCAGAGTCCAATTCAGAGCGCTCGGCACAAGTTACAAAGCCTCCTGCCTCTGACTCCAGTTCCCCTCTGCTACATCTCTGCCCCCTCCCCACATCCCAGCTCATCTAACTTGGGTCCTTTGTACTGGGGCTCTCTTAGTGAACTCTCTGCCTGTGCTATTCCTTCTGCCAGCAACACGGCCCCTTCTTTTCCCTTAGCAGCCCCCTTGACTTAGACTGTAATTACCTCTTCCTCCAGGAAGCCCTCCCTTCTCTGCCCCGAAGTCTGGGTTAGTGACCTCTTCCATATCTCCCTCTGCTCAAACATACTGCGCTGCAATGACTTTTTTTTTTTTTTATCTCTACACTCACTCCCCTAATAATAACCATACTGATCTGGACTCTAGTACCAATGCTGATAATAATGCTAATAGTTAAACAAGTACAAGCCAGTAGCTAACCGCTAACATACATGCTTTTATTTCCAGCACCAGCCGAGTCTGGCACCTAAGTTCTCTATAAATATTAGTGGGATGAGGGAAGGATCCCAGTTCAGACATGCATTTAGGTCTGGGACTCTGTCCCCAAATCTTAAAAGTCAAAATTGCTTATTGCTTTTCTTAATATAGAAGCATTGTTTATGTACTACATAAAAATTATAAAATGCGGTTAAGCAGAACAAAACGATAAAAAATGTGTAATTCCCCCACACATAGGCAACGCATGGTTAACACACATTATACTTTTCTGCACCTTCATTCAGGTTTTGTAAGTTCCTTTCCCCAACACTGGCTGTCCTGAGCATCTCTGCATGATACCAGAAAGACGGTCTGCAACATCGTATGTAGGTCTGAATAGCTTCGCACTGTATAGTATTATTTTCAAACCTCTTTTGTTATTTAGATTAACACCTACCTTTTTTTTGCGTTAATAAACAACAGGGTGAGGAACATTCTATAGACGAGTGTTTGCACATGTTCTATATTTTTCTTTGAATGAATTCCCTACACATGTAATTATTGCTTCAAAGTGCATACAAACGTTTCCAAAGTTTGTGATCTTGTAAAAGGAACTGGCAGGTCACTCTGCGGGAAGGCTGTGAGTGTCAGGCTGCAAGGAACTGCTGGCTATTACCTTAAACAGAACGAATAGAAAAGCAGATCTTCCCAATTCAATGCACGGGGAAAAGGTGTTTTATTAATTTATTATTTGATTTTTAATGAGGATGGTATTTTATACACTTTGTGGGCCACTGGGACCTCGTCTTTTGCGAACTGTCTGCTGGGGACACGTTCTTGTTGTTGGATGGACTTGCAGAAAGCGCTGTTTTAACGATGACGTAAGAACAAGGACTTACTGAGAAGTTACTGTGCCCGGCACTGGGCCGAGCTCACTGCTGTCAAATACACAGCAAGTCTTTTCGCAGGCGGTTTGTGTTTTAAAATACTCTTCTGATGGAATCATCAATCCTGTTTCTCGAGGCGGTCTTTGCAGTTTTAGAAGTTGGCATCACTTCATCTTTAGCATTTAACTTCTTGAGTTGGGGACTGAGGCCCAGGGCCTGTGTAGGCTGCCCCCCCCCACCCCGGGTTTTACAGCTCTGACTCCGTCCTTCATTACAAAGGCCCTGGCCTGACGGAGTGTCCATGTGGTCACTCCCCCAGATGCTCTGGCCTGTGTCTCTGGGTGGTGACCTCAGAATTAGGTAACTAGGGCTCTGGGGATCTCTCTGTGCCCTCTCTTTCCACAGATTCCCAAGGGGCAGAACCAAGGAGAGTGGGTGTGATGGAGTGACAGTGAGACTAAAATGTGGGGGTGGGACAGCCCAGAGAGCTCCTGGGCACCTGTGCAATCACCTGTAGGAACCACACAGCATTCGGATCGAGGAAGAACAGTGACGACCCACTGGCCCCTGAAATTTCCTGAGATGGCTGCTCAAATGTGTCCCTTCTATGGGTTGGAATTTGTCTACCTTGTTGTCATGGTTACAGGAAATACAGCAACAGACATACATTGAAAACAGGCTGTGGCGTGTCCATTTCAGGAAGACAAAGGCCGAGGGCGCAAGCCCACGTACGTAGATTGAAGAATAACCGTGAAGCCTTGTGTGTCCTAGAGGGACACAGATACTCATACGTGTATATCCAGGGATAAACGCCAGCGCCATTTGCTCTGACACTTCCTGGGGGGAGGGGAATGGGAGTTTTCCATTTCGAGAACAATGGAATCATAAAGAAAACAGGCTGTGCCAGAGCCAGTGGTGGCGGTGTGTCTTGAATCAAGACACAAGCCTAACTCAGCCAAGCAAACGGGCTCGGCTCCTGAGGCTCAAACACGGATGACGCCCTCGGCCTCCGCGCACTAGCGACCAGCATGCCTTCAGAGCCAGGGCACTGACGGCGTCCTCTTACCTCTGTGGTGCCTGTGGTCCCCGGGGTCCCAGCTGGCCCTCCGCCATCGCCATTCTCATGCCCTTTAGTCCTTTCTCACATGAAACAGGGTTGACCTGGGAACCCGTGGGAGGGGACAGGAGTTCCCTGGCTGCTTGTGACTTCCGGGGCTCTTTGTGTTTTGGGCTTTTTTCCCCCTTGAGGGCAGAAATTGATTTTGTGGAGTCCCTGACACATAGTAGATCATTAATGTTTCTTACATTGAACTCACTGGTTTTCAGAATTTTTAAGAAAAATTCTTCGGTTTGTCGAAATCATGAAAAAAGTGAATTTTTTCCTATACCTACTGTACCCTCTGGGGGTCAGATGCAGGGCTAGTGGCTCGGGTAGAACTGGGGGCTGGGGCACCTGGTGGGGAGCAGTCAGCCTAGGATGGGAGCCAGGACACTCACATCTTCAGGCTTTTCCCTGAGGCCCCTCTCGAGGCGGCTACTAGAAAAACAGGGAGCGGTCTCCCTGTCGGCCTTCCTTACCATGTGCTTCCAAAGGAAATTGGTTATTTACCACTTTCTTTCTTGCTCTCCATCCAGTTCCCTATTTCACATCTCTTTTCTGGTAATTTAGTTTTCTGGGATCAATCTTCTATCTTCATTTTACTCTGTCCTACGGTCTTCCGCCCTGGAATCTGCCCACCTCTGTCATTTTCCAAGGATCAAAAAGGTTAAATTGATAAATACCTATTTCAGGAGCAAAGAAGGAAAAAAAGAAAAACAAACTTGACTTGGATGTTTAAAAATCTGGCTTCATAAATGGCCAGGCTTCATTCTCTTAATTATGAAACACTATTTGGATTTTAGCATCTTCGGAGAACTTACTCATGTCAAAGTTTTGAAGGTGATAAACTACAAAGACAGAGGATTATCTATTGTAAAAGATTTTCTTTTTTCTGGCCTGAGGGAAAGAACATCGTGGCCAGGAGGTGGTCCAGGCTTAACAGGGCTCCCCCCCCCCCCCCCCCCCCCCCCCCGTGAACGTGCAAATCAGTAGGACTCGTCAGCCTTTGGGAAGAGGAATTAGCCCGGAGACTGCAAACCATCCCTAAGAAGAACTGGCATTAAAACTAAACCCAAATTCCAGTAATGTCACCCATCTCCCAGTTTTCTTCTTTCTAACTGATTCCATCTACTTACTATAATAAAGCAGTTACAGTGGCGTTGTACGCTTGTGTGTCTGCGTTGCTACGCACTCACTGACATGTCGCAGTTCTTGGATTGAGGTCTCTGTTGTGGGCCAGACTGCATCCCTGTCAAAGCACATGCTGAGGCCCGAACCCCGGTACCTCAGGAGGGGACTATTTTTTTGGAGATGGCGGTCTTTAAAGTGGTGACAGGTAAAATGAGGTCACTAGGGTGGACTCTAATTCAGTCTGATTGATGTCCTTGTAAGAAGAGAACACACACACCCACACACACCCCCGTGTGAAGTCACCTGCAGCCCAAGGAGTGAGGCCTCGGGAGAAACCAAACCTGCCAGTACCGTAACCTTGTGGCTTCCGGAACTGTGAGAAGGGAAGACTGCTGTTAAAGCCGCCCTGTGAGTGCTTTCTTCTGGCGGCCCTGGGGCTGACATAGTCTTTCATGCCTACTTCATCACTTTTATACCCATTATGCACACGCGCTCACACGTGTGTGCAGAGCGACTGGGGAAGACGGAAGAAAGATGTTTTTACCTTTCTTCCTGCTCAGTATGCCCTAAAATGAAAGTACAGAAAAGTGCAAGGGCAGTGATTTAGGCCGCCCTGAAAATCAGCTGGGCCCCCCACCCCCACCCCAACACTGACCCACAGCCACCCCAGCCACCCTTCTGCTGAGGGCGTGAGCAGGGGCCCAGGCCCCGTCAGACTGTCGGATGTGGCACCTCCAGGGGGCACGTGCATCTCTGGCTTAAGGATTGCTTCCTGTAATGAACCCCGTTACGGAGGAAAGTTTATCTTCTCTCAGAATGACGTGGAGGCAGCAAGAAGTTAAGAGTCACCTTTTCCTAGAGAGGGCCCCTGGTCTGCTTCCACACTACGCCTTTAGGCTGGACAGACGGACACACCTGTTGAAGGAGCGACTCACCGAGCCCTTTGCCGAGGCACAGTGGCATTGGAACCTGTCCACAGTGTTCCCGGAGGAAACTGAAAGTGGCTCTTGTTCTAACAACGGAGTTTGGTGCTTTTGACAAACAGCGGGGTGGCCTTTTATGATAGGAACTTTGTTTTCTTTTTAAAAACCCTTAGAGTTCCTCACCTCGAGGGTGAGAGTCTCAGAGGCAGCATAGCCCTTGAAAGCCAGGCTCTGGGGCCAGAGAGCCCAGGTGTGAATCCTGCATGCCTTTAACTGACCTCTCTGACTTTCAGGTTCCCAAACTCTAACAGGGGAATAACAGGAATATTTACATCGTCAGATTGATGTGAAGATAAAGCGAGTTGATACATGTAAAACCTTTAACGGCGCCTGGTGTGCGAGCCCAGCGTCCTGACCTACTAGAGTATCTCCGGGCGCACCTGACCGTGCACTTCAGGAAGAAAACAGGACTTAACAACCGAGCGTGAGCCACTTTAGGAGAAAGAATCAGACTGGAAGTAATAAGCGTATTCCACTCTGGTCTCTTCCTGCCTCATGATTTTGGAATATCCAAGACTATTTTAAACATAGTTTTGTTTGGAGCAGGCTGTAAGGCTTGGAAGTATCACTGAGTGCTGTGTTTGGTTCTAATGTTCAAGCAGAAGTAAAGAATGTCAAGGTGAAGTTTTCAAAAAGAAAACCACCACCAGGAATTCTTAGACACACTTGTTCAGTATCTTTCATATAAAAGAAAGATGATAGCATCTTACTGGATTTTAGAAGTTGATAAGTTCTATAAAGCAATGGTTTCAAGTAATGAGGTTTCCATCAAATAGAATGAAAATACTAACATATGGTCCCAAGAATAGATGCCCAAGATAATTCTAGGTTACATATTTAGCATCTCTGTGGATGAAAATTATTAGATAAGCCAAGACAAGGGAAGATATTCTTGGCAACCTCATCTTGTAGGAAATTGCATCTCAAAACTTTGATCTTAATGCCGAATAATGGGGTTGATTCTGGTAGAAATCTACAGCAGGTACCCTTAACATCAGTGTTTGTCTGATGAGGGATTTTAAAGCTTTGATTACTTTATTCCCATTTTTTTCCCTTAAATATTTTAGTTGCACAAATAACTGTATTTTTTGTGTGTGAATACTTTCTAATTCTTTTTTTTAGTTGAAGTAAAGTCAGTTATAATGTGTCTATCTCTGGTGCACAGCACAATGTCCCAGTCATGCACATACATACATACATGTATTGATTTCCATGTTCTTTTTCATTAAAGGTTATTACTAGATATTGAATATAGTTCCCTGTGCTAATCAGAAGCAGCTTTTAAAAAAATTATTCTTATATATAGTGGCTACCGTTTATATATAGTGGCTCCCAAATGTATCCCTTCCCACCCCCTTTCCCGGCAGCCATGAGCTTGTTGACTGTGTCTGTGAGTCTGTTTCTGTTTTGTAGATGGGCTCATAATGTCCTTTTTGTTTTTTTGTTTTTTTTTAGATTCCACATATGAGTGATAATATCATATGGTATTTTTCTTTCTCTTTCTGGCTGACTTCACTTAGAATGACCATCTCTAGGTCCATCCACGTTGCTGCAAATGGCGTTATGTGATTCTTTTTTATGGCTGAGTCACTGTGGTTTTCTAACTGTAGTATTACAATACGGCAGACAGGGAATTTTGATAGGTCTACATTTTAAAAGAAAAGCATGGATGTATCAAGGTGGATGAGTGGGATGACAGTTACCCATGTTCAAGGAATGGGAAGACCGGAGGGAAATCCAAACCTGGGAGAAAAGGTGAGAAAGAGTTCCTTACACAGCAGCTCATGAAGGTGAATGATTCAAGTAACAAGTTACCTTATCCGCCCTTCTTATTAAAAAAAAAAAATTTCAAGTGTTTTAGAGTCAGCAGACCCTAGACGGCAGCTGAAGAAAGCTCATTTGGTTTCCTCATGTGTGCCCCACCCTATAAGACTCATGTTATTTCTCTACAGCCTATTCAGACATCAACACTCTAGTCAGAACAAAATGAGTGAATTAGAATGTGATTGCCAGTGGTTTTGCCAAAGTGGTTTTAATTTCAGTGCTAAAATTAAAAGCATAAAATATACACATATACAAATATATACATAAAAATCTTTCTGGGGAGGAAGTCACTATACTGTGGTGGAAACGGACATCTAGTACACTTAAGCTGGTATTCTATGATTCCTAAATGGATGTTTTTTAAACTTTAGTGTAAAAACGTGTCTTTGATGAGTATGTTTAGAAAACTTGGAGAGTAGTTGTCAAAGTGTCTTGAAATTGGTACACTCATTTTTGTTTTCATGTTGTTTATTGGTTTACTGTTTGGTCTGACTCTAACTGCCTTTAATTTTAAATGTAGCCACTGAAATCTTTTGTAATTCCAAAACCTCTTTGTTTACAAAGAAGAAAAGTTGACTTATTAACTGAATGTTAATTTTCTTGAAGATTTAGGTTATTAGAATTATTGAGAGATTTTGTGGGAAATGCAGGATAGTAGAAAAACGTAGGGAAATTGCTACACTGGAGGGAGACAGTCACCCATGACATGTTACATCCTTGTTAGTGATTTGTTGGCTTTTAAGATGGGTTCCAGTGCCATTTGAAGAGCATTTGAGCAAAGCCAACTAATGTTGAACTCAGACCTTGGGAAGAAAAAGTTTCCCCTTTCAGAGATGCCTTTTCCTGATTATATTTCAGTGCTAGATGGAAGACTATCAGCGGAACTTCCTTGAAAGTCCTTGGCTCTGTAACATGACGTATCAAATACTGGTGCTCTGGCATCATGACCAAGCCTACATACACCCTTGGGGCAGGGTTTCCCATCGGTGGCCAAGGCCCTTCTGAGCCAGCGTCACACCACTGACCAGTCCCCCTCATGAGACGCGTTAACCAGCTACTCGAACGGAGATAACCGGGTGGCTTCTGACCATGGCAAAGGGTTGACTTCCTCCCTGTGGCTGACTTCCTCCCTGTGGCTGACCCTGGCCACCCACCTGCAACCTTGACCCCAGTAGCCTTGTTTCAACTGATTGAGCCAGGTGAGAGGTGACACATAAGAGCACCCAGAGGACAGAAACAAAATCACTGTAAATGTTCATGGAGAAGAGGATAAATTGACATGGATCATTTAACTGAACATATACTCATTTATCAATTTCAATGAGATTGTCCTACAGAAAGAAAGGTGGTTATCAGGTGAATAATTACCCTTTTCAGTCTATGAAGGATTTTGGAGGGTGCTGTGCAATTTATCTTTATTGCCACAGAATAGCAGGGAATGGGACAAAATTACAGGAAAGGGAGAGTTTACAATAAGTTGATAAGCACTTGGAATCTCTTTAAACCATTCAGGACAGATTGTGACATGTCACTCTCTTGATGTCTGAGGCCATTTTTCTCCTTAACCACAGAAGGATTCATCTCTGTATTTTACTGTGTTCCTACTGAGGTTAGACTCTGTGTTGAGCCCTTATAAGTCTGAAGGTCTTCTCCAAGTCTATTATAAACCAAATATACAGCATAAAAATAAGCTACTTCTCTAAAAACTTAGTCCTAAGACGGTGCTTTATCTCAGATATGAGTAAACAACCCTTTAAACATCATTAGCTCTTGCACTGGCATGTCCCAGGGTTCTGCTCTGTTTTCCAATCAGAAGTATTTTAATGATCTAAACATTGATGCTTAAATGGTGACAGTAAGATAGCTGACATTTCAGTCAGTATAATACACACACCAAGCTTTTATGTCATTGTGGTACCGTGATTTATAATGAGAAATGTGTATTTGGTCTTCATCTCTGGGGCACAGAGCTTCCAAAGCTCTTAGAGTTTCCTAAGTGATAAGAGTGACAAAGGGCTTTTTTACATTACTAAGGTGACTTTGGGATTGCACCTAAGGATGGCGGCTGGCTGACAGGAAAACTCACCATGACGTTACAGGGTTGGAACTTTCAGTCCCACCTCCTGACCTCTGGGGAGGGGAGAAGGCTGGAGGTTGAGTTTAGTCACCAATGGCCAATGTTTTGACCAGTCGTGTCTATGTAACGAAGCCCCCATAAAACCCCAGAAGAACAGGTTTGGAGAGCTTCTGGGTTGTGAACACGTGGAGATCTGGGGAGAGAGGTGTGCCTGGGATGGCCCAGAAGCGCTATGCCCTGTCCCCGCACCCTGATGTCACATCATCTGACTAGTGACTGGTCTTCTTTACAGCCTTTGTAATATATCAGCAGTCTAGCGAGTAAACTGGTTTCCTGACTTCTGTGAGCCTCTCTGCCAAACTGACTGAACTCAAGGGAGGGGCGTGGGAGCCTGATTTATAGTTGCTCAGAAGGACAGGTGACTGGGGTCTGAAGTGAGGGAGGGGTGGGAAGCAGTCTTGTCGGACCGAGCGCTTACCCTGTGCGGTCTGACTCCAGCTTCAGCTAGACAGCGTCAGAGCTGAGTTAGACTGTCAGACGCTGAGCTGCTGGTGGAGAACTGCTTGGTGGTGCGGGGAAGCACCTGCACCCTGACCCCTTGGGACTGGGAGCAGAACTCTTTTTAGTTATCTCTTTGGAATTCTCGCAAACTAGGCTCCAATAAGAAGGGGTGAAAATGGCTGAGGGGACTCCGGGGCTCAGATGAAGTTAACTTCATCCAAGACTTTTTGCTTAGAACTTTCTATCTCTGCCCCTGTTGGAGAGTACTGAAGAAGGACAACTATTTTAAACATTATTATTATGAGAAGACAATTCATCTTCTGCTCTTAATATTAGGTGAATATTTTTTCTCAATATATGAAGGTTATAGGCAATTGTTTATCATTTGAAAATGCATAGGATTTTCAGAAATTATCAAAGACTTTGATCTTTTGGTTCTCTATCTTTTCAAACATATTTTAGAATAAAGCTGTCTTCCTAAAAGGATATTATCTTAAAAACATTTCCTCTCTCATCATAAATTAGAACCACGTATATGTGATGCCACTCCGGGGATGGGAACAAAGGCCCTGCAGGGCACAGGCTCTACTCAAAAGCCTGCGATACTGAACTGTCAAAACACAATTTTTGATGTTAAGTGGTGTGAACAGATTTTATTTTATTTGACACGTTGGAAGATAAGAAATAGGATGTGTGGAAGATAAAACAGTGAATGTATTTCAATGAAAGTTAAACAATATTCTTACTAATAAGCAAAATCGTAAAACTGTTTTGCACTATAAAGTTCCAGTCACACTTCATGATTTTAACGCTAAAAGTGATGTGACTTCTCTCTAGTGCCACAGTGCTGTGTTCAAGTAGCTGGAACGCCTCAGAACTGTGTGTGAGAAACATGTGAAGGAGCTTTTTGAGATGAGATCGTGATAAACACAAGCTTAGGAAATTCTCAAAGGGTCATAAATTGCTAAAAGGATGAGGTGCTTCTGCCCGAGATAGAATTACAAGGGACCACATTTACCTCCAACCTGAAACAATCAAAAACCATGGGCAAAGGAGGAAATAGATCAGTTTTCTAAGCACTGGACATCAGACAATGAAAAACACTGATTCCTGAGAGATGGAAAAGAAAGTAGGAAAACTTATTAGTTGCCCTCACTTAATCCAAAGAGAATTTCTAGGTTACTGTGCAGAGAGAGGAAGTCCAGGCAGAGCCCAGCTGACTCCGAGTGTAGGGGACAGAAAGTCCAGGGAGACCAAGGCAGATGGAGTTCTCGGGACAGAGCTGCAGAGGGTCTGACCAGCAAATGCATCTGAAGGAATACACGAGGCTGGGGGAAAACACATCCAAAAAGACTTGCAGAGAGCGTGTGGTGCTCACTTGGGGCTGGGAATAGTGCTTGCTCTTGCCGGGCAGACTGGAACGGGTCAGAATTCATGGGACACTGGCTGGAGTCCTCAGGAAGTCTTGCTTCAGTAGTGCAAAGAACTAGACTTGTACTGAGCACTGCTCTGGACCCATTTAACAAGTTGTACAAGCAAGACACGAAACAGTCAAGCTGTTTCCACGTAACTTATCAAAGAACAAAATTCAAGAACACAGAACTATCCAGCACCCAATAAGGTAAAATTCAATGTCTGGTAACCAATCTTGAAGTTAAGTAGAGACTCAGAAGATATAAAAGAGACTCCCAGATGAATTTATAGAGAGAACAAATATGTGTGAGATGAAAAATACACTGGATGGGATTAGTGGAAGATTAGACATGGCAGAAGGAAAGATTAGTGAATTTGAAGGCACAGAAACTATCCAAAATGAAACAAAGAAAAAAGAATCCCTCAAAAGCAAAGATTTGGTGAGCTGGGACTAAGTTGAGCAGAGTAATATTTGTGTAACTGGAGCCCCTGGAGGGATGACTGAAGAAATAATGGCTGAAATTTGATGGAAACTAGCAATCTGCTAATCTAAGGAGTGTAATGAATTCCAAACATGAGAAATGTGAGGACAGCGACACCAAGGCACATCATAATGAAATCGTATAGAGCCAGAGGTAAAAAGAAATCTTAGAAGCAGACAAAAGAAAGAGGACATTATTTACAGAGGAATAAAAACAAAGATGGGGGCAGGTTTCCCACAGAAGCAATGTACCCAGAAAGAGCTCTCTTCAGAGTACAGAAAGGACAAAACAGTCCTTTCAGCCTAGAAATCTATACTCAGAGAAGATAACCTCTCAAAAGTGAAGGTAACATATGAACGTTTCCTTCTGACGGAATTCCTCTGACACTTTGTCTGGACTCATCTCTTCTCTAGAAAGTGAAGTTGCTAGAGTCCTACTGTACAGGCAGAAAAATGGCCCCCAGAGGTGTCCTGATGCCTGGGGTCTGTGAGTATGGTGCGGCCCGTTCACGCTGCTACAACACAGAGCACCACAGAGTGGGTGGCTTAAACAGCACAGAGGTATTTCTCACCGTTTTGGAGAACAGAAGTCAGGCCAGCGTGCCAGGGTGGCTGGGTCGTGGTGCGGGCAGGCTGTCCGCTCACCCTCGCACCCTCACGTGATGGAAGGAGGGCTGGAGAGCTCTATGGGGTCCGCTGTACGAGGCACTAATCCCACCCATCAGGGCCCCACTTTCACCATGTAGGCACCCCCCAAAGGCCTCATCTCCCAATACCACCACCTTGGGGGTTAGGATTTCAACATAGGAATTTTGGGAGGACACAAGCATTCAGTCCATAACGTACCTTGCAGGAGTGATTAAGCTAAAAATCTTGAGATCAGGAGATTATCCTGGGTAGGCCCAATGTAATGACAAGGATCCTTATAAATGAGGGGAAAACAGGGAATCAGAACCAGAGATGGAATTGAGGATGCTGTGCTGCCGGCTTTGAAGACAGAGGAAGGGGCCGTGAGCCAGGGAATGCGGGGGTCCTCTGGAAGCTGGAAAAGGCAAGGGAAATCCTCTCCCCTAGAGCCTCCAGAAGGAACTCAGCCCCGCTAACACCTTGACTTTAGCCCAGTAAGACCCATTTTGGACCTTTGACTTCCAGAAATGTAGGATAACAAATGTGTGTGTTTTAAGCCCCTGCATTTGTGGGATTTGTTACAGCAGCGATAGGAATTTAATCTCCTTACATTCAGGGGATGCGTCTGCTTGCACTGAGCAACTGGGTTGATTTTACATGTGCTGGAGATTTTCAAAACCTTTACTGCTGTGTTAGTAATCATACTGATGATTCCTTTCTGTTTTTTCACCCTTGAAAATGTATTCACCGTTTTCTGCTTCAAAAGTATTTCAGACATGGGTTTCTTGAAAGTTTAAAACCTCTGATTGTTAAAAGCTTTTGCCATTGTAAGCAAAGCACTCACATCCATAGTTCTCTCCCTAATGATGGTCTTTTTATGACTGTAGCCATTTATCTGGCAGAATCCAGTATGGGAATCTTAAAGTCTACATGTGATGGGAGCACATTCTCCAGTGGGGGCCATTTTTACATTCTTCTCCATTTCACGTTTTTTTAAAAAGCAATAGAAAGTCTGGTGGTGTGGCTGGGACTTCAGCGCTGTCATTAGGAGAGAATGCAGTTTGGGAGGCGAAACAAAACAAAACAAAACAAAACAAAACTTGCAGAATGAACAGGAGCAGTTTCCTGGCCAGGTCAAGTACTTAGGATCGGCCAGGAAAACATGAAAATTGAGAAAAAGGAATTAAGAGAGTTACAGTTTGAGAAACAGAAGACCTAAGACCGTTTAATCCTCTTAAAAAAAAAAAAAAGCCTTTGTGGAACGGGGAATATGGAGTTAGAAATGGGATATTTTCTAGAGCATCTTCTCTCTCACCTGTGTGACCTCCAGGCATTGAGAGGAATTTGAGTGACAGCTTTTCATGAGGCAACGTGCTGCCTTTTCAGAAAGCCCCAGTGAAAACTCTCTTCCCATTTGCTTCAGTTACTGGTACCAGACTCTTCCTAAGCAAGTCCTGCGTTGAGGTATTTGAGGCATTTCTGAGATGAACTTGCCAAAATGCACGTCAGACATCTTACTCTTCCACCTTGATCTTTCCATTAAGCGTGAACCCAGAACAAGGGAGGATGTTTGGTCTTTTTTTCCTTCCTTCACCCACCAGTAGTTTCATTCAACCTGCTAGCTGAAGATTTCTTTCAAACACAGAAGAAACTTCACCAAATTACATCCTCATTCAATGAGCTCAGCTCCTCCCTGACAGCTTTCAGTGAGGAGCCAGTCTTTCACAGGTTAACCTGTGTATCTTTATGACCTCCTTAGGGTTTTTGGTTTCTTTTTAAGAGGCAAAACATTTCTCTCTCAATACTGTAAGACAATTTAATATGAGAAGGATCTTGAGACAACTGTGCATGGTGGTATATTGAGGCTCTTACGTTGACCTGAAACTTGTGAACTTTTTCCTCCATTTTTTTTTTAAACCCCCAAGCATATTAGACTTCCTTTTGCTCTAGGCCAGAGCTCTGCATCAGAAACATCACGTGAGCCAGAATGTGAGTGAAAATTCTAGCAGCCTTATTAAAAAAAGAAAAAGAGGTGACATTAATTTTAATAATAAATTTTATTTAACCCAGTATATCAAAAAGTAGTAGTATTTTGACATATAAGTGATACAAAATAAGTAATGGGTTCTCGTCCACATTCTCTTTTTTATACTATGGCTTGGAATCCAGTGTGTGCTGTACATTGAAGGGCAAGTTTCCATTCAGATGAGCCTCATTCCAAAGGCTCAGCAGTCACCCGGGGCAGAAGGTTACCTGTGGAGGAACATGGCTGGGATTTCTCTTCCTTCGCCGCCGCCGGGAGAACCCTCCCTCGAGCGCGGCTGTGTTTCCGGCGTCTCCGCCTTTCCGTTGGCTCCTTTCAGCCGCACAGGGGCCCTGGAAGCCCCTCACTTGACTTGCAGCGGCTCCAGGTTCCACTGGTCAATTTCCTGTCCTCAGGAAGCTCCACCGTAAAACCCAGGGCCTCTTCGTGGCCTTAGCCTTGCTGACAACTCTCTCCGTCCACCTTGGTCGCTTTCGCAGGTGCCCGCTTGTCCCCATCTTACTTCTCCGTGGATTCATCCCAATAGCAGGGGATGGGGACAGGCAGTGGTTCTCAAATGTGGGACCCTCGGAACCCCTGGAGGATGTGGTAAAATGCTGCTGGGCCACTTGCAGGGTTTCTGATTCTGGAGATCTGGGGGGAAGTTGGAGAGTGTGCATTTCCAATCAGTTCCCAGGGGATGCTGTTGGTCTGGAGCCCCCACTTGGAGAACATCTGCTCTCAGTTTCAGTCCTTGGTGCTCTGGGCTTTCCTCCAGGAGGTGCTGAGGAAGCCCCGAGTCGGTTCCAGGGTCCAGGTGGCCTGTGCTTCAGGGTCCTGATTAGCCCGAGTTGGTCCTGACCGATGGTAAAGGCACTTGCTCTGGCCAGGGATGGCTTCCAGCAAATGAGACCTGGGGATGGGGGAGCTTCTAGGAGCTTTCCTTCCTGTGAAAGGGCCCCGAGACAGGCTTGCTCTTCTGCTTCTGGACGCTGCTGCGTCGGTTCACCCCTCAGGGCCACGGTCATCATCCTGGGTCCCGGGGGGAAATGGCCAAGAGGCCGCGCCTGGCACTGACCACAGACACAGGAAAGATGGACAGAGACGGATGACAGGATTTCACGGAACTGCTGAAGGAAACCTGCCTGGGGTGTGCTGTGTGCAGTAACAAGTATGCATGTGGTTCAGGCCACTTTGAACTGAGCTTTCTGCCACTTGGTGCAGAAAACCTCCCCATCCTGAGAGCTTTTCTCTCTTCCCTGTCCAGTTGCTCTGTCTGATTTGAGTTTTCCTTAAGTCAGCTTTCAGCCCCGCGTCTTCCTCTCCTGAATCCTCTCTCCCCTCGCTGTCTTTCTTGCTCTGACAAAGAGGAGGAGAGGCCAGTCCTGAACATCCTGGGGGCTCAGAACAGAAACCCAAGGGCAGGTCCCGAAGCTTCTCTCTTCCCACCCCTGGATGCATTCTGCGTCGTGAGCGGGATGCAGGTGGGCACCCGCGGGTGTGTGGGGCTTTGCCGTGCCTCCCCACCTACCATGAGCTGCCCCCTTCGCCCCCTTCGGCTGAGGTGTGTGTGCACTGGTGCCTGGCCTGCCACTGGAGCGGGGCAGACCTGGGGAAGAGCTGGGCAGGCGCTGGAAGGAGGCTGAGGACCACCTGACTGGGAAGCGCGGCAGCCCGGCCCGGGGGCTGAGACCTGGGTGAGGGGTGCCCACGCGACCGGGCAGGTTCTTGGACTCTGCGCGCACATGGTAGAGGCTCCCATGGCTGCAGAGTAACACGTCCTGTCTAGTACTCGGGTCCTCCTCTGGAACAAGATACTAGCCTAGGGTATTGCTTGTGTGAAAAGACCTGGGAATTTTGGCGATTTTCTTTTCTGTTGTATTAGGTGCAGTCAGGCATTTAAACCCTAGTAGTAAGATTTTTTTGTATTGCGTCATCTGTGACACCATTAGTCCTTCTTCCTTGGACTCATTTTCTGAAATACATTCTCTAGTTATTTTTTCAGAAAAGAGCTTATTTGGTAAACTTTGTTCAAGACAGTTCTCTGTTTCCCACATGAAAACTGAGTATCAACTAGATAGAAACTCATATGCATTTCTGCTCAGCACTGGGGAAACGTGGCCCTCACACCATCCCTTGTGGCATCTCTGGGCCGTCTGCTCCTCACGCTTTCTGTGAGTAATCTGTGTCCACCCCTTCCTCTGCTGGGAAGATTTTATATATGCATATATTTATTTATATCTGAATATTCTGCAGGGGAACCACGCCTGCCCTTCAGTTCAGGGAAATGTTCTTGATGGTTCTCAGTATTTTCCCTCCTCCAGTTTCTGCTCTTCTAACACTCCTGCTAGATGCTAAAGACTTGGCTCTATTTTCTATCCTTACGTGTCCTGACTCGTCCATCTATCCATCCGTATGTTTGTTGACATGATATGTTAGGGACTCCTGAAACATTCGTTGTTTTAGCTGGATTCACTCTGCTCTCCAGCCTTTAGACTGAGAATATTCATTAGTTTTTTTGGGGGGGGGGGTTACATGGTTAACTCTCAGGCATTTTAAAAAGAGTAGCTTGTTCTTATTTTATTAAATATTACTGAATATTTGAGGAGGGTGATCTTTTTCATACTTCTTTTTGAGGTGCCTTCACTTTCTATGGACTCTTGTTTCCTTGCCGTGAGGTCTGCAGTGTGTTGAATTCCATGTTTTTCTCTGAAGTGTTTTCTTCTCGCAGTTGATGACTCTTGGTTTTCTGTTCACACTTAACGTTTGAGAACAAGATGCAAGACTGAATGTCCTCAGCTGAAGTAAGAAACCCTATTAACTCTCTTCTGTTACTGTCAGTTCTGATCTCAGCGGTCTGCCTTCTGTCATCATGGGGAGGGCAGGATGGGTGAGCCCGCCTTGTTTTGGCAGCTAAGTCCAGCTCAGAATCCACACTCGGTGCCCTCCCCCTGGGGCCAACACCAGCCTCCCTGGCCCTGCTCCCTTCCCCCAGGTTCTAGTTGCTTCTCTTAAACACCAGCAGAAGTGCTCTCATGCAGTGGAGACAGGAGCTGGTGAGCCGTTCAGCCTGCAGGGGAGAAGCTCAGCGCGGGGCTCGTGCACGTCGGGACCCGCTGCCCTGCTCCTCCAGGGCCGCCTCTTCATCGCTCCCTCACCTGCCCCAGGGCCCTTGCTAGTGCTTGGTACAACGTGCCTCCAGCTCTCTGTGGGATTCTTTTTTTTTTTTTTTAACCTTTATTCTTGAAGGTCCATTCTCTTCTGTGTGTTTTGTGGTTGCAGCAGTGGAGATGGTACAAAGGTGTTGGTCTAGAAAGAGTTTGGAAGCAAAAGCTGATCCAGGGGGTTTGTGGAAAATTTAGCCCATGAAAGAAATCCAAGTTGGCGCCCAAGATCTCGGCTGGAGCCACTGATACATGGGGGTAACATCTACTGAAAGAAGGCTGGGGAGAAGGAGGTTTCAGGCAGATGGGGATTCTGTTTTGGACCTGTTACATGTGAGGTGCTTATGAGGTATTCAAGTGGAGGTGCCCTGCTGACAGTTGGATGAGTGAGGGCGGGTTTGCGAGGAGATGTTGAGGCTGGAGATGCAGGTCTGGGTGACGTCAGCATGCTAGTAGTGTCTATGCCTGGGGACTGGATGAGATCATCATGGGACAGAGGAGAAGGCAGTCAGGACAAGAGCGCCTAGGGACATTCCAGTGTCCCAGGGTCCAGGAGAGGATGAGAAACTTGAGTTTCTGGAAGAATCAGAAGGGAAAGCAAGCGGCACAGGACCGGTCGGCTGGCTCAGCCTGCCGACTGGCTAAGATGCGATGCAGAGGAAACTGGCCCCAGGACCAGGCCAGACGTAGGTCAGTGGTGACTCCATGAGAATTAAGAGACTGTGGCCCTAGTTTTCTTCTAGTTCTCTGCACAAGTTTCTTAAGATTTTCCCAAAAATGGGGATTACTTACTAAATATAATATCTCGCTTAGAGGGGCAAAGGAGCAATAATACACTTTTTGAAAGTTAGTGGTTTTCAAAGATGTACACCTTTAGTGAGTGACCTGCTTGTGTCTTTATTACAGCACTAAGGTTGTATTCTGAAATAAATGCTATCCGTGGAGGTGCTTAGGGTAAGTCACTAACCTGGCGTTTTACCCCGTTGCCAGAGAGCTGGATCAGCCAGTTCATATTCGGTGTGCGCGGGAGGGCCTCTCTGCACCCACAGAGGGCAGTGCCGGCCATGTTCGTGGAGGGTGTTTGTGAGATGCTGGCTTGCCTGCCTTCCTCACACCAGCTGCTGGGGTCGGTTATTTGCCAGGCACCGTGGTCAGCACGGGGAGAAGCCGCAGCGAATGAGAACCAGACCCTGATCGCCGGCGCTCCCGCACCTGAAACCACCGCCGGTCTCCGACCCGCTGCAGACTGACTTAGAGCAGTGACCCTCACGGCGTGGCGTCTTCCCCACCAGCCCGGCAGCGCCCGGAACTTCCTAGACGTGCACGCTGTAGCCCCCACCCCTAGGCCTAGCTGGGCAGTCCGCGTTGTAATGCGCCCTCCAGGTGACTCTTACACACGCTCAGTTAGAGAACTGCTGGGTAGAAGGGAGGCAGGTTACCACCTGGGACGTTCACGCATCTAAGCTCCTCTTGAAAATGACAGTATCTAAAGAGGAGACACTAAACACAGCCCGCCCTCCGTGCCCAGGCGTTCCGCTTCCATGGAGTCAACCAACCGCAGAGCAAATATATTCTTTAAAAATTAAATTCCAGAAAGTTCCAAAAAGCAAAACTTGAATTTGCCACATGTTGGCAACTCTTTAGCATTTATGTTGTGTTAGTTATTATAAATAATATAGAGATGATTTAAAGTCCATGGGAGGATGTGCGTAGGTTACATGCAAAGACTAGGCCGTTTTATATAAGGGACGTGAGCATCCGTGCATTTGGGTATCTGCCAGGGTCCTGGAACCAATCCCTCGTGCCTAACGAGGGATGACTACATCGAGGTAATGGTGGTAATTATCACAATCTGTTTCATTTCTGAAGCCCGTCCTCGCTTATTTTGGCCTAAGGCATGTTTGAGTCTACTTTTGGCTTCCGACAACGTGGAGCTATTTAAAAATTGGGGGGTTTATTTCCATTATGTAAGGAAAAATGTTGAGAGCTCTGAGCAAATCACCCAATGGTACAGACTGGTCCCAGTATAAACGTGCAGTTCTCGGCTGCACTGGACACTGGCTGCCGGGCGGAGGCCCACATCTCCCTTGTCGCTGCTCCCTCGTGTCTCCCAGGAGCTGCTTCCAGCGTTCTGCCCGCCTCCTTGTTGATCATTTTCAACAGATAATCTTACGTCTTACTCTTCACAGGTAAAATAACTCATTGGAAAAACTTCTTGACGCTTGTTCTGAAGATTTATGTAACTCCATCACATCTTTCTTCCTTTGATCATGCTCAGAGGAAGGAGCTGTAATTGCTTTAATATAAGCATGAGTTCCTCATGTCCCCACCCCCGCCTCTCCTCCTGGACCGTAAACCCTTCACTCTCCATCAATATCTTTCTATCATCATTTAATCATGGTTAAGAGACTCTTACATCTTAAAAGGAAAAGCTAAGTCTTTCTCAGTTTCATATCCCTTTCAAGCTATTGATCTCAGTCTTTTATTTCGTGCAGCAAAATTTCCAGTACTTGTCTGTCTGATTCACTTATTGTCCCGTCAACCAGCATGTGATGTTTCATGGCAGTCAGTCCACTAACATTTGATGAATAAAGTGGCTGAATGAAAACCTTAAAGGAGACTTGAAAATGCAGAAAGTTAACAAAAAATACACCTCATGTAGCATCTCTTTACCTAAATAAAACCCTCATGGAAGTTTTAAGTAGTTAACATCTTTATATTCTTGGTCTTCAAAAGTCAAACAATCGTCTTAGTAAGTTTTAGAAAGAGCACACAGTAATGTTTGCAGGCTGACTTAGAGCTGGCATTCAGTTATTTGTGCAAATATTACCCAGAAAAAGTAGCAATACTTAAAATGCAACAAAAACACCTTTTCTTACTACTTTAAATCATCATACCCAATCCGACCTTTATTGGAAAAGTTAATAAGTAACACCATGTAAAGGCGCTTTTTTATTTCTCCTTCTTCCTGCCTAAGTTTATGAAGAGAATAATCAGAACAACAAACAACAAATAATAAACAAAACAACTGATTCTGGGGGAAGACTCTTACTCTAGCTTTCTTTTAAAAGACATCTGTTGCAGGTGTTAACAGGCCAACAAGACAAGAAGGGGAAAGACGCTAACTAATCACTGAACGGCACTGGGAAGAGAGGAGTGCATTCTCAAAGAGAAAGACGATTTTCCCTAGTAATATTCAGGGAAAATGATGGTTATTGGTTTTGTTGCTATGAAACAGTTTATGGAGGAAGAAAACGGAAGATTAAGATAGTTTATCTCTCTAGGTCAAAACACATTAATTGACATGTATGACATTTTACAGTACCCTAATGTTATGGAACTGTATTTGAAATCACACTAAGTATCAGTTGGTCAACCAACACATCCAGTAACTTTTTTTTATTGACGTATAGTTAATTGACAACATTGTGCTAGTCTCTGGTGTACAGCATAGTGATTCAGTTATATATACACATAAATACATACTTTTTCATTATATGTTATTACAAGCTACTGAATATAGTTCCCTGTGCTCTACAGTAGGACCTTGTTATTTTATCTCTTTTATGTATAGTAGTTTGTATCTGCAAATCCCAAACTCCCAATTTATTCCTTCCCCTACACCATTTCCCCCTAGTAATCATAAGTTTGTCTTCTGTGTCTTTGCATCTGTTTTATAAATAAGTTCATTTATGTCATTTTAAAAGATTCCACATATAAGTGACATCATATGGTATTTGTCTTTCTCTTTCTGACTGACTTAGTATGTATGATAATCTCTAGGTTCATCTGTGTTGCTGCAAATGACATTATTTCATTCTTTTTTATGGCTGAGTAGTATTCCATTGTGCGTGTGTATGTATGTGTATATACACATCTTTATCCAGTCATCTGTCGATGGACATTTAGATTGCTTCCATGTCTTGGCTATTGTAAACAGTGCTGTTATGAACACTGGGGTACATGTATCTTTTCAAATTAGAGTTCCCTCTGCATATATACCCAGACGTGCGATTGCTGGATCATATGGTCAGTCTATTTTTAGTCTTTTGAGGACTCTCCATACTGTTTTCCGTAACAGCTGCACTGGACTACATTCCCATCAGCAGTGTAGGAGGGCTCCCTTTTCTCCATAGCTTCTCCAGCATTTATTGTTAACACACCCAATAATTCTTTAAATTCGTCTTTAGTCGTTTCTCCTTCAAGGCTAACTGGCAGGGCAGCATGATGAGGCCCCCTATTCTATAGCGACTACTGGTTTTCACACAATACCCTGCATACTCCAGTCCATGTGTTATATCACTGACACACTCCAGCTGGAGAAAAAGATCAGAGAAGGGTGCATGCTCTCCAAAAAACAGGTGTACAGAAAACAGTGACCTAGGACCTCGTGGATAAAGGAGATCCGGAATAAAGTACAGATCCCCATCCTTACAGAGAGGGAGTGCCACAGCCCGAGTACAGAAGTTTGACAATTTCGGTCTATTCTTAAAAAGAATTGTAACAAAGAAATGAGAAAAGTTTAGCTGTGAATATCCATAAAACTATGAAAAAAATAAAAATTTCTGCCTTTAGAGGGCCAACTTCCTTCTGCCAACTCACCTATGGCAGTCAGCCTGCGGCTAGGGAGGCGCTACCAAAGCTGGTGTTTATTTAATGCTTGAATGTGCCTTGTCTGCAGGGCCTTCTGTGTACAGACTATGTAAAGGAAGACTCCAGTATTAAATCTCTCTGATAGAAGGCCCTCTTGTCTGTCTGCCTTGTCTGTGCTCACGTGGAAGGCACACGCAGGGGAGCTAGCAGAATTGTGTTAGGATGTGGGCGTATAATCGGCACTTGTTAATAACGGTAACTTTGATTACTGTTTGCCACTGTAGGTAGAACAACAGAACACAGGGTTTCAGAGCAGGAGGAGGCAAACCGATCACAAAAGTGAAAATGCAGCATTTAAGATGATTTGAATTCCACTGTACTCAAGCAATTTATCCCTCCCTTATTTCATATAAAAACATGATTGCACTGAACTTTATTTTGGCTAAATGATCAGAGATTTAGTTTTAAATCTCACAGAGGATATATGCCATGACTTGTTTGCATTTTTCAAACCCCAGGGCTCTAGGATAATACGGTAACTAAAAAGGGATTTCAGTCTGGTTTTCTCATTGCTACATGATTTGGTCCTAATGGCTCCAATAACACTAACAGCTCCTGCAAAGAAAGAGTGCCTTGGGGATGAGCATGCTTTGTACTTTAATTCAGGTGCAACTGCCAGATGCTGTTTTACAGACAACGTCATTGCCACAAATCATAGCAAATACGTATATGAGGGAGAAATGCTGGACAACCAGTGCAACAGGTGACACGCCTTTCAGAGAACATAAAAAGAAGGAAAAAGCATCTTGACCTGTTACAAGGTTGTGAAATAGTAATAGTTTTCACTCTCCAGTAATCCTCAAATAGTTACAGAGTCTAGAACCAAGGATTTATTATTATTAAATCATATTCCAGGTGTCTTGGTATTAATATTAAAGATAAGCAAACCAAAGTTTTTCCCCCAGTGTAACTAAAATCCACTTTAACATCAAGTGAGGTTCAGGAAGTGAACGCAGGCCTGCTTTCTGGCTCTGAGGACCCCACAGGAGCCCCAGCCCTGGGGCCTGCGAGCTCTCCAGTCCCCAGTCTAGCCGTTGTACGTTTACTTCCTGAAGCCAGGAATGCTGGAACGCAGGCTTAAGGCCTCATTGCGCATCGAGGCAGCTGTATTAGCCTCGGGTCCCACACCTGCCCCCTGCAGCACCCCGCACCTCTCCCAGAGAACAGCCTCCCCACCTGCCTGCCTGTGGTAGCTGGAGCCTAGCCGTGTGGTCACTCCTCCACCCAGATTTCAGTCCGTAGCACTGATCCAGGATCAGAGCCAGACTCGGGGCCTCTCTAATAATTCGGCTTGGTGCTCCAAAAAGAACCACCAAAAGCATGATTGGAAGGAAGCAAAGGCTTTTGCCATAGGCTTGTCATGTCGCACTGTTCATTTAAAAAGTCTCAACGAATCACTGCCCAGGAAGACTTAATTTGGACTGTATTAAGATATTACTTATCACACTAAGTAATCAAATCCTTACTGAATACCTACTACACACTAAGCACTTTTCTAGATTCTGTAAGGAGTGCACAGGAACACAGTACTGAGTCCAGCCTCCAAGCTGCCTCTATCTGGTAAGATAAAACAACTTTTCAGGAAAAGAGAACAGCACAGCAGAAAGAGACTTACTGACAATTATCTGGCTTTTCTTGCTGGCATTATTCAGGGTTCTCCACAAAATGGAACCAATAAGGGGTGTGTGTGTGTGTGTGGGTGTGTGTCTCTCTCTCAGAGAGGAAGAGACTTAAGAAATTGGATCATGTGATTGTTGGGGGTGAGAAGTCCCAAATCTGTAGGATAGGCTAGCAGGCTGGAGAGCAGGCAGTGTTGCAGCTTGAGTCTGAAAGCAGTCTGGATGCTGAATTCCCTCTTCCTCTGGGGACCTCCATCTTTTTTCTCTTAAAGACTGCACCTGATTAGATGAGGCCCACCCACAGGGACAGTAGTCTGCTTTACTCAGTGTCTGCTGGTTTAAATGTTAATCTCATCTGAAAAATACATTTCACAGCATCATTTAGGCTGGGGTTTGACCAAATACCTAGATAACCACCACCTAGCCACACTGACATAACAGATTAACGATTACATCACCCTTTGCAAAAAAAAAAAAAGAAAAAAAAAGTCACTACATTTGTTTTTAATTAGGCTGTAAGATTTTTCTAGATCCAATAACAAATACTAACAAGCTACTAGATTTTCACTCCTGGAAGCTGTAGTTCATCTCAGTCAGGATGAGCTCTGTTACCTTTGTGCCCCTTTTACTGGTGATCAGATAGCCTGGTTTGGGAATTGACCCCTCTTTTGGGAGAGGGACTGATGGTGCAAGAGCCGCCATGGCCCTGGCTCGGGTATCAGGAGCCCTCGGCGTCCCTGGTTGGCCCGTGGCCTCCTGAGTGGGCATCTCCGGGGGAGCACGCCTCTGATTCTCCAGCATTTCCTTCTGCTGGTGGTGTTAGCGGACCAACTCTGAGCTTTGGCCAAAGGGCCTGCTAGTTTTTTTGCTCTATTTTAGATAATTTTGTTCTTTCTGAAACCTGGAAAAGTGGATCTAGGCTGGAAAATTCCAGGGAAGGCCCAGGAGTTCACAGGAGAGGACAGAAAATAATGTATTAGGATCTTTCAGTTCAGGACTTTTAAGTATGTTCTGAAGAACCTTTCAGCTTTGTAAGGGGAGCTTCAGATTTCAATATCCTTCAGCCCAGTAAGACCTCACTGTAGGAGGAGAGAAAAAGGCAGCCTCTCCCGGGATACGTCAGGTGTCTCCCTCCCAGCACAGCTTCTCTATGGGGCTGTCCCAGGGCTCCTGCTTTGGTTTAAAAATGAGACGTAAAGAACTTACTGTGAAGCAGTTAAATGAGAATGTGACCCTGAATAAAATTCAGTGTCAAAGGCCTGCTGTAGAAAAGAGGCTTTAGGCAGTTGAACCGAAAAGAGGTCAGTATGAGATTCATATGGGTTGGTAAAATTTTAAAATTGATAAGCAAGAAATACAAAAGCATTACCGTACATGGAGTAGAATATAGCATTAAAAAGGGAGGAGACCCCGTCACGTGCTGTAGCATGAGCGAGCGCCGAGGACGTGAAACGAGCTGGTCGCAGAAAGGCGGATGTCTGATTGCACCTGTATGAGGTGACCCAGGTCTACTCAGGCAGACAGGAAGCAGAGCGGTCCCTGCTGGGGACCAGGGAGTCAAGTGTTTAATGCATGCGGAGTTTCAGTTTTGCAAGATGAAAAAGTTCTGGAGATCTGTTACACAAGTGTGAATGTACTTGCTGCCACTGAACTGTGCACTTCATGGTTAAGTTAGTAAAGTTTATATTACATTTATCTATCACAATGGAAAAAATGCATTATAGGAAATTTCGAGAATAGAAACAATGAAATCAGCATCACCCATAATTCCTCCCACCCCAGCACACTACTGCCCTAAGGTGTCTTATTTCTGGTGTTTTCTTCTCCGTGTATATTTTTATATATCATTTATTTTCATCATGGCATTGGGAGGTCTTTAAACTTTTTAAAGTATTCCTATAATATCAGAAAAGTGCTTTTGTTCACTTCGTTTAATTGAAGTATAATTGACATAAAACATCCCATTAGTTTCAGGTGTACAACACAGTGACTCAGCATTTGTGTACATTGTGAAATGATCACCACAATGCGTCTGTTACCATCTGCCACCAAGTTACAAAATGTTTTTTCTTGGGATGAGAGCAACTTTCCAGTGTGCAATAAAATATTATTGACTGTAGTCGCCATGCTGTATAGTACATTCCTGTGACCTATTTATAACTGGAAGTTTGTACCTTTCACTTCCCTTCACCCATTTTATCCACTGCCCAGCCCCCCTTCCCCTCTGGCAACTCTGTATCTGGGCATTTTGTTTTGTTTTTCAGATTTTTTACTGAAGTGAAATCATGTGGTATTTGTTTTTCTCTGACTTACTTTACTTATTAGCATGATACCCTCAAGGTCTTTCCATGTTGTCACAAAGGCAAGATTTCATCCTTTTTCATGGCTCAGTAGTACTCCATTGTGTATATATACACCACATCTTCTTTATCCATTCAGCCAGCAGTGGACATTTAGGTTGTTTCTATGTCTTGGCTATTGTAAATAATGCTGCAGTAAACATAGGATATATCTTTTTAAATTAGTGTTTTTATTTTCTTTGGAAAATACCCAGAAATAGAATTGTTGGATCATAAGACAGTTATGTTTTTAATTTTTTGAGGAATCTCTATACTGTTTTTAATAATGGCTTCACCAATTTACATTCACATCAGCAGTGCACAAGGGTTCTCTTTTCTCCAGATCCTCCCTAGCACTTAAAATTTTTTGTTGTTTTGGTAACAGCCATTCTAACAGGTGTGAGGTGATATGTCATTGTGGTTTTGATTTGCATTTTCCTGATGATTTGTGATATTGAGCATCTTTTCATGTGCCTGTTGGCCATCTGGGTGTCGTCTTTGGAAAAATGTCTCTTCAGATCTTCCCATTTTTTAATTTGTTTGTTTCTTTGTTTTTGCTATCGAGTAGTATGAGTTTATTATAAATTTTTGCTGTTAGCTTCCTAGCAAATACATGATATGCAAACATTTTTTTCTGACTCCATAGGCTGTCTGGCACTTTGCTGGTTTCCTTTGCTCCGCAGAAGCTTTTACTTTAATGTAGTCCCACTTATCTATTTTTGCTTTCGTTGCTTTGCTTCTGGTATTAAATCCAACAGGTCAAAATCAGTCTTAGACTGATGTCTAAGAGCTTACCCCTTGTGTTTTCTTCTAGGAGTTTTATGGCTTCAGGTCTCAGGTTCTGTGGTTCAAGTCCTTAGTCCACTCTGATGACCCTGTGTGGGGTACAGGACACTGGTCCAGTGTCATCCGTTTGCGTGCTGCTATCCTGTTTTCCCCACACCACTTATTGAAGAGACTACATAGTGTTGTGAGGGTAAATTCTTGTAATGGAGTCACTGAATCAAAGGCACGAATCTATTCTTAGCATTTAATATATGATCAAATTTGCTTTTCAAGAGATCTGTGTTAAATGACAGTACTATCAACAAAATATAAAAGCGCTATTATCATCGTGGCCTAATCTCTGATGAAATATTAAAATGTTAATTTAATAGAAAGAACTTGCATCTCATAATTTAGAGTTGCATTTCAAAAAATTACTGGTGATGCTGAATCATTAATACTCCTATATGACCCCTTAGTAGTTATATTTGCTCTTTTTGTAACTGTCTTGACACACATATATTGAGATTTCTATATAGCTTTTTGTCAGTGGTTTTCATTTTATTTATTTGTGAGCCATACTGAAATATTACAGTGTTAGATAATCAATTGTGTTGATTCTTAAGGTTTCTTTTATTCCAAAGCTTAAAAGTTCTTCCCATTTGAGAACTTTTAAAGACCATGCCACTCTTTTCCCCCTAGGTTTCTTACGGTTTGATTTTGCACAATTGGTTCCTCTTCCATTTAGCATTTTCTGCAGGCGTACAGGACAGATTTTGACCCTCAACGAGGCAGAAGAGGGCATATAAACTACGGCAACAGCAGATCAAAATTTTAGAAGTAGAATTAAATGCAGAGTATGTAGAAAGCACAAGAATAATCCACTTGTCTGTGTAAGGTCCTTGCACTGAGTCACGGAGATAAAACGAGGGGTAGAAACGGCAAGAAGGGAGGAGCGGAGTGGCCATAGGACGTGGCTGGGTGCCCCAGGGCTGCTGCGGCGCCGCGCACGCCGCCTCAGTGGGGCTTGGCGCTGTCAGCTGGAGGTGGGAGGACCCGGGGGCGGTGGCCCCGCTTTTAATGGGAACGTCCTCTGATAAGAGACTCTGCCAAGTGAGGGGCAGCAGGGTGTGGAGTCGTGCTCGGCAGGCAGGAAGCACTCGTGGGCTTACTGATAATTTCTGTCCAAAGTGAGGTGGGGTTTTCATCTTTTCCCATGGCAGTTTTGTTCAGTATGATTTAAATTGTGCAATAGGAAGGAGTTTTGCTAATTTGTAGCAGAAATAATTGAGCCTTGCATTAGATGTGCAGGTGCGACTGCCGCATATCTTTCTCACCCTTCTCCAGAAAGAAGACAAAGTCTTTAATTTTCATTGCATTGTTCTTTCTCTGGGGTCCGTATAATATCACCATATGCTCACTACCCACCATTTTCTGAGGTTATTTTTTTTAAAGATGAGATCGTAGTTCATTTTTATATGGATTTCTATTTTAAAGGATGCTCAAAAAAAAAAAAAAAGCTAATGCACTGGGGAAAGACATCAGTATGCTGCTGTAAAGTCTCTATCCTTTTCTGAAGGGAGGACGCCGTCGGCAGGAAGGGCACGGCGGGGCGGGTGTCCAGCAGACAGCCCCTAGGGTGACAGGGAACACGGAGGTGCTCCCACCGCCTGGAACCCCGACTCGAGGGGGAGAGATGAAAAGCCAGGTGATGTGAAATTCTGAATGGAAAAAAAAGGCACAGAGAGCCCTATTTGGTAAGAAATATTGTAAAGGAGAGAAGGCCCCTGTGGACAGGCAGAAGGAAAGCAACACCCTCACTGAGCAGGGAAGCTGAGGAGGCTTCTCTAGTTTGTAGTCTATTGAAAGGGAAAAAAAAGGAGAAATTATAAGATAAAAATGTACAGAGTATACAGTTTCATGGATGTAAGAAATCAGCTCCACCTAGACATCATTTGGGCCTCTCGGCTGACCCGGCTTACACAGGAGTGCGCTTTAGGTCATTTTTGACTCAATCCAGGCACCGTGCTCTCGGGTACGAGCGCTGAAAAGTTGCGATGTTAAACATGAACTTTGCAGTGTTCCTGTGACACAGGAGATGTTTGGGCAAAACCTCAGAGGCGGCCAGTCCTGGGACCAGCTAACAGGCAGAAAGAGGAGGGTGTAATTCTCCAGTCTGCTTCTGTTGACACTTTAATGCTCCTCCTCTTCCACTTTTGTGAGTTTTCTTACTTTCTGTTCTGGGCTGAACTGTGTCCCTTCAAAATTCATACGTGCGAGCTCTGTATCTGCTATATCTCCGGATGTGACTGCATTGGGACATAGGATCTTTAAATAAGCTGTTAAGCTTAAAATGAGGTCCTGTGGTTTGGGCCCTAATCCAGCATGCCTGGTTTCCTTCTAAGAGGAGGAGGCTAGGACACAGACGTGTGGGGCTGACCACGTGAGGGCCCAGGGGGAAGACAGCCGTCCGCAGGCCAAGGAGACAACTCAGGGGAAACGGACACCTTGGTCTTGATCTCCCAGCCTCCAAAAGCTGTGAGCAGGTAACTTCTATCCTTAAACCACCCAGTCTGGGATCCTCTGTCACATCAATCCAGCAAACTATATGCCTCTTAGCGCGGGTGACCTTCAGCTGTCCCCTCCCCCCCAGTCGGGGCACGTTTTTCTCATTTTTCTCTGAGATCGCATCCCTCAGTCACCGAGTGGCACCGCACTTGATGGTTCAGAAAGCCCTGGGGTTCACTCAGCTCCTGGCTGCATGTGCCCGCGTTTTAGATGCTGGTGAGACTGGTTTCACATGTCCATCACTAGTGTGAGCTCAGCCCGCACTCTCAGCGCAGGGCTGTGTCTAAAACCTTGTCTGCTGGGCCAGGTTTAGTCTTGTCACTCTCAGCCACCCCCCCAGGCTTCAGCCCCTACAGCCCTCTTTAATTCTCTTTTCTCAGCCTCGTGGTCCTCCCCTCCCTTGTCTGCTGCTCCCTGTTCTCCCGTTGGGATCCTCTCCCCTAGCAGCATCCTGCACGTCTCCCCAAGGCCAGCCCACGGCCCGCTCCTGCTCAGATTCCCGCGTCCAGCCTCGGCACCATGCGTGTGGCGCTCAGTCCAGAAGGCTCCTCCTGCTGCTAGTCCGTTTCAGTCTTGAGCCTTGCTCCTGCCCTGAAGGCGTAGCCTTTGATTCCCGACCACTCCTGCCACCCTCTGTTTCCCACGTGTGCCCTCCCCTCCAGTCCATTTTCTTTACTGATCAGAGCACGGCTGTGCTCGGCAGCAGTGACTGCTCCAGGTCTGCCTTGTTCTTTTTACTCAAACCATTTTCCTGCTCGGAAATCCCTCCCATTGACTGACTCTTCCCCATGTTTCAAGGCAAGTTCAGACCTAATTCCTGGGTGAACCCTGATTCAAAGACACCAGCTGCACAATCCGCTTCCTTGAGCTTCTGGAACGCAGCCCACTTCTTTCTATCTTGATAAGCAAGTATCTCTGAGCCGAGTAGGATGCTCCAACCCAACCAGCCACCCCTCATCTCCGGCCAGTCTCCCTTCCCTCCATCTCCTCTCAAGGTGATGTATGCCATTTTAGTCCACTTTTAAACTCTCTTTGGAACACATGCTTTTCTCACAGGAGGCCTCAAATGCACAGTGCCTGGCTCACAGTAGGCTCTCAACAAATATCAACTATTCACACCTATGCAGTAATGTTACATTCATGTATGTAATATGCTTATGTAGGTTTCTATATTAATAATATGTTAATATAATTGATACATAACACTATAATTACATAACATATAATAAGTGTATATAACTAATATATAACACACAATTATTAAAAGCAAATAAGAGGTTATGCCAGTTACAGCCCACAGCCCTCATGTTGTCATTAAAAAGATCACTTTCCATTATTAGTCATTTTACGGGAATGTAATATTCCTATTAGACTTTACTCCTTGAAGGCTGGGACCTGTGTCTTACTTTTTTTTTTTGCACAGAACAACGCTTGGCATAAAATAAGGTTTCTGTAGATTCTCTGTTCACTGAAAATAAATGTAGTGTTTCTTAAGACACACGTGTTGTCACAGATCAATTGATGGACCCAGAGAAAGAGCCGACCGTTCAGGACGCTTCTCTCATAAACACGGAAGCATCTGCTTTGGGATCTTAGGGAGGCCTTTTTCCCCTTAATATTTTTACAGGCTTGAAAAATAGTTGTGCTCCGTAAATATCCCAGAATGAGTCATCTTCTTAAACCAAACAGCTGCTTACTCATTAGCCAAATGCTCCCTGCTCTAAGTCCTCCACTTAAACAAATTTCCTCCCCTCCCTCCCTCCTTCCCCCAGAAGCCAGAAAAGGGACGCACAGATATTTTTTCTTGAATACTAAAGAGGTACAGATCTGCCTTTGACATGGGGGAGTCTGAACCTCAAGTCGCAGGAAGCCATCCTGTACCAGTGGTGGCTGTCCCGTCTCGCCCCTTCCGCCCCGACATCCCTTCCCGTTCAGCCCAGCCTCCCAGCTCTCCCGTCTGGGGCGCCCTGCCGGCCTCTGTTCTTTCTTGCGTCTTGTCACCATTACCTGCCTATTACGTAGGTCATTGTCTGTGTCCAGAACCACCGGCAAAAGTCACTTATTTCAAAAGTACCAAAAAATGACAAGTGTTTTTGTCAATTCTTTTGTAACGATGGATCCACTCCTATAATTAGTAGCTTTCAGCCATCACTTTGGATCATGTAGTGTCTTTTGAATGATGAGTACAAAGCAATCACTGCTGAGCTCTGTCCCAGACAATTACTGTTCCGTTTCTGCAATGACCTGGGTTTAAGAATTTTAACTTCACACTACTTCCTTATTACAGACAGAAAAAAAGTTTCAAGAATTGTTATGTGGCTGTCTGGTTCACATTACTGTCTCCCATCTCAGAGAGAGGATTTATACTGTTAACTTTAAAATTGGTGAACATGGTCAGCCATTCCTTCTTTTGGAAAACAAGAAATGCCTAAATGTTTTGGAGAAGTCCAGAAGAGAACACAACCTTAAGTTCTAGAAAGACCACATGGGAGGAAACACTGCTCTCTAGTCTGCATTTACAGAAGAGCTATTTGCAGCAGGGTTCCCATCCGATGTGGGGTTCTTCCAGCCTGCAGAGGGCGTCTCCCACACCCGGAGCTGACCTTTAGCGGGTGTGCATTCTCTGTGACTGTGCCTCATTGAAGTTACCAGTTGTTAAAATCACTTTTATACTGAAGACCGGAGCCCCCCGGCCCCCCCAGCCCTTCCACGGTGCCATCCTGCTGTCCACAAAACGCCCTACCATTCAGTAACTAACGAGTGAATGCCTGGTCACCAGAGAAATGAGCAGCACCAGGCTTCAGTTAGGCAGAAAATATTCTGGTGGGTTACTGGTTAAATATTTGGCGTATCGCCCTGCGAAAAGCACTTGTTTTCAGGTAGATGAGCTGTTCGTTGTTTTTCTGGGAAGCAATCTGAATGTGCTGGCTTGGCGGCTGAGGGCCTTTACCTCCCCGGGACTTACTTTCCTCGTCAGTGAAATGGGAGGGGGGTGGCTGGGCTTTGTTCGCAGACTGGGGTCCAGGGTTGCTTCAGGGGAGACGGTGATGCTGGGAACCGGGGCCCCACTTCAAGCACAGGCTCCCGTTGCCTGGCCAACTGCTTACTGGGGTCCACTCGACCTTTTCTGTTTGCCAAAAGGATGTTTGAAAAATAGATTCTGTTGCTTAAAAAAAAAGTTGAAAACCACTGACTCAACTGAAGGGTATTCTTTCATCCTTTTTAAAATTTCTAAAATTCAGTTAAAACCCAGAAATGCTTAAAAAATGATATAATAATCGCAAGGACTTCCACTGGGCCTGCTCTGCCGGGAACCGTTGCAGATGCTTTACAGATTCAAACCCACTGAGCCAGCAGAACAGCCTGTGCACTGGTGTCTTAATTACCATTACAACTATTGAAGCTTAAAAAGGGGATGTTCAGATACATGAATTTTCACCTTTTATAATTTTCTTAAATACATTTGTGGTCATAATTTATTCAAAGGCAGTAATCCTACAATGACTATTTAGTGGAATGTGAATCACAGTATTTGCCTGCCTTGACAGACTTTCTATATGGAAGACCATGGAAAAATGCACTTCTTTGTGATATTTCTCAAGACGAGGAATTGAAGAGAAATTGGATGTGGGGTGGGGCTTCTGTGTCAGAGGACTCCGCCCTGCTGTTGGCTCACCCAATCCTGTGGTCCCACAATAGACAGGATGAATCTAGCTAAATTCACAAGCCAGTGTATGCAGAAAAACCCTTCAACTCTGCAATTTCTGTGTGCTGTGAATGAAAAATACTCCCTGCTGTATCAGTAAACAAAGGATGCTGTGGCCATCAAGTCGTCAGCCACTACTGCCGCCCCCGACTCAGTGGTGAGCGGAGGGAACTCAGGATGCAGACAGGCAGGCAGTCCGCCTCTGCCGCCACCCCCAGCGGTGCCCCCCCCCCCCGAGGGGACTCAGGATGGGAAAGAACAGGACACTGGCCCTAGACTGCTAGGTGCACATCAAAGGAATGATGTCAATGAGCCCAAACCTTTGTGCCTTCCCATCCATAGGAAAGTGCTAAATTCCTTGAGATGTCTGGTTTTCCTTAATTAGCAGTAATCTTTTAATGTTCCAACTGCCTGGTCTTTACTGCAAAAACTCCTACGTACCCTGGCTCCTCCCTTGCCGCTTCCGAGCAGATCCTTAGAGCGATCTGCAGGGTCATCATCCCAGGGTTAAGTCCTCAGAGAAATCCGCCAAACAAAACATAACTTTTAGGTTGTGCATTTATCATTCAACAGTGCCTAAAAAAATGTTCATTTAAAAGTTCCTACTTTATTGTTTTATCTTTTTGGATTTGTTCTATTTTTTTTTTAATGATTTAAAGCATTAAAAAAATTTCTTGTTTGAAACACCCTTGGCCAAACGGCTGTTTTGTAAAGCAGGGAAGTCTCACGGCCCTACTCACTCTTTTGAACTGAAATTAAAAGATCAGTATTTTTAAGGCACAGGTCTGTTATATTTTCTCTTCATCCCCCCATTCACGTAAAAACTCCCTATTTAAATTAAAGCTCTCATTGTGAGTAACTTGTACAGCCTGTAGAAATTAACTATAAATATTGGTATTGATAAATGCACAAATATTAAAAAGACAATTAAAATTGCTTTGTAATAACTCTCAAGGTTGTGTAGCTAACAGTGGTTCCTGGCAGATCTGTAAGACCTGTTTGCAAGGTGTGAGAAGATGTACCCACCCCGTAACCACATGAGAACCTGGCAATATTAAATCTGCTCCAGCGTAGGTAATAGGTTTGTGACTGGATTGCATATAGGAAGACCTCACCCCTGGCAGAAAGGTACAAACTCATTTCATTTGCCTGCATTTCTTCCAAGTATTTATCTTCAGAAGCAAGTGGATGGTAAGACAAAACTTGTCCGTGTGAAGCCCACTCGGCCAGGCCCACCTGGTACACTAGCGATGCAAGCGGGAATAGGTTAGGGGCCAGCAGTGCATGAGAGAGGAGAAGGAGTTTAGAAATAAAATAATACCAGGCTTCTTTTGGATAAGGCAGAGGACTCTTAGAAAAGAGAAAAATAACAGAATGACTTTTTATTCACTGGTTAAATTTCAAACTGTGCCTTTTGAAAGAAAGTCCTTGGCTTTAATCAGTTGCTTTCTTACAGAGCTTCGTCCAGACTTCTGTGACAAAATCATCGCTCATTTAATGACAGTGTAGTCAGAATGAAACCATCACGACTTCCTTTTCTTTCATCCCATCAGTAAGTCAGGAAGTGGAGGTCGGGTGAGGTGGGGGTCGGACACAATCAGAGCAATAGCTGATGAAAGTGACAACATGTTTTGCATTGGCATTTTTTTTTCTTGCTGGCATTTCCAATAGGTGATAAAGAAGGGGAAAGCTACAAACGAGCCAAACAAGGAGAGATTCCAGTGGTCCAGGCTGGGCTTGAGGAGCTGTGCTGGGGTTTTCATGGGAACCCCTTAGATACACAGGAGAGAATGAAGCCAGTCTCCCTTTTCAATGGCTCACTGATTCAGCTCCAAACTCAAGGAGCAGTGAGTCCATCAAATCCAGCACAAGCTCATCCTGTTGAGATGTGGAGAGGAAACAGTTCTAGAATTCCCTATCACAGAAAATGCTTCCTCTTGAATCACACAAGACAAGATGCATGAGGTAGGGGATAAAAAGTTGCATCTAAAAGCCTTGACACATGTCAGGGAGCACTTCCTTTTTCTTTTTCTTTTAATTGAAATTTAGTCAGTTATGTGTCAATTTCTGGTGTCAGCACAATGTCCCAGAGCATGAATATATATATATATATATATATTTGTATTTCCTTAAAATACCGTTTCTGCTTTGGTGTGGTGAGAATGTGGTGAGTGAAGTAAAAATCTAAGAAAGGAACTATACAGGCAAGTTTCAATGGTGAGACTTTATTTATTGAGTCAGTCCATTCAGTGGTCCTGTTTCTTCTCCATCTGCTGTGGCCAGTCCTCCCCCTGTTGGCCACCCTTCCCTGCTGAGCTCCGGGCGGTTAGGAGAGCAGAGGCTGGAAGGGCAGGCAGGTCTGGGTCCGTCTCAGCATGCCTGGGTCAGTAGTGGTCCCTCGAGGATGGCAGCTCCTCTAACACTTCATTCCTCATGGGCTCTGGAAACACTGTTTCTTCCCCTCTTCTGTCCCTTCATGCCTAGCATGGGGACCACTTCCCACTGTGCTTATTTCTGGGTAATTCAACCTCTCTGGCTGTATTCTCTTCACCCTGCCCACTGCTCTGTAAACAGCTGCTGCTTGAAATCCTCATTTCAACCCTTTGAAGTGGGGTCTCTCTGCAGTGGCATTCTGACTGATAAAGCAAGACTAAAAATGCCTCAGCAAGACTGAAAATGCCTCGAATCTGATAGAAACCACGGTGACCTGCAATGCTGAGTTGCAAAAAAGCTAGATGATTGCCATTATGTGGAGGGGAGCAGAAACACTCATTGTTCACAAGAACCCAGGGCAAAGAGGCTATAGAAATTCTAGGCACAATTTCCAAGCCAAAAAGATCTGAAGAAGTGAATCAAGATCAACTGGGATTAAGTCTGTTAACCGTGCACTTTTATAATCACCCGAACCACCTGCTGTTAAATGACGTATTCCAGACAGATTTCAAGAACTGTACAAAACTAAATAATACAAACTCTTTAGAATAGTTTATTGAAATAGAAGTCAAACCCATAATTCAAAGTATAGCTTATGTAATACTGAGATTCTAATATTCTAGATGAAAGAGAAAAGAATTGATTTGTTGCTTGAATATTGGAAAATTCGCCTCATATTAAAAGGCACTGGAACTTGGCATCTGCCCGTTCTTCCTCTGACATGTCACCTCCTGATCACAGGCTGCAAGCTGTAGACTGTGTCCAATACTCTGCAAAAATGTACCGTCAAGTAACTGCTCAAAGGTTTTATGCCCTTAGAAAAGACAAAAATAAAATCTTAGAAAATGTAAAAAGGCTTTCGTAGTTTTGGATTTTTAAATTTGACCCTATTTCTGTAGGTAGTGAGTGGCATTATGAGCTAATGACCACTTTAAATCTTAGGCAAAAGGCAGGGAAATGATAGGGTTACTTAGTTACTAAGCTTTTGTTTACTTGGAATTCAGCGGAATTGAACTGAATTGAGGATGTCGCCAGAAAATTGTCTCCAAGCTCAAGGGCTCAAGCTTTCAGCAAAGTGTCTCTTCCAAGAGGTTGTGATTAATTTTCATAGGACCCATGTAACTTCAGAAAGGGAAGTGTAAACAAACACATGCTTTTGTTGCTATTTATAACATTAGCAGTTGGTAGCTGGATCTGAAGCTGTCCTTTCCAATCCTCGTGAGATCTTTGCCCTAACAGCACTGCCCCCTCGTGGTCTCTTGCTTTGGTGCAGTGTGAGTAAAGGGAAAAAAACCAAGGTTTTCTATATATATACATACTGTATTTATCAGTGTATTGCTGTATGAGTGTGTAAGGTATCTTTTTGTGAGCTGGCTAAACATTTTCTCATACTTATCTGTCCTGATAAAATATTAAAGCAGGCTAAACTTGCATAGTTTTTTCCATAAATGAGTAAAAACAGGAGGAAAAGTTTAGATACCATTAAATGATTTCTGTTTTAATAAGCTGATAGACTAAATAATCTCTGATTTAATAAACAGACAAATTACATAATACTTTTGGGTGCCTCTTACATTAGGTATGTAAAAAATGTCAGTGAAATATGAGTAAACTTAATACCTAATTTTTAAAGTTTCTAACATTTTATAATATGTATTCATTTGATCTCTACTTTGGGAGAAATGGTAAAGTTGGAAGACAGAATGGCGAGGATTTAAAACCTTCACATGTCTAATTTGGTTTTGTGTTCTGTTTTAATCAAGAAAATCATTTTACATTAAGTTCACTCTCACGAGAGGTAGGACTGCTGTTTGGAGATTTAAGGACATGGTGAATTTTAAACAAAGGCTCCAATAGGATAGAGATAATAACTATTTATATATCTGACAAAACAGATTAACAAAGTCTTCAGGTTATGTAAAAATTAATTCCAGGAGGGACACATTGTATGTCAGTGTTTTCCATAGTGCAGTTCACATATCACTGGTAATAGATCACTTTAGGTAATGCAAAGATACGAGTTTTCAGTTGTTATGTACTGATCTGTATGAGCAGCAGTGAAAATATACCTGAGAAATCCAATCTCTTGATTTCATTGATGTGAATATTTAGGACAACTCCTACATGAATTAAAATGCTGAGGCACACATATTTCTGTTAACTCTGACTCCCATTAAAATGGACTGGAAATAGGAACTGTGGGGTTTCTAAAAGCCTGGATTTTGCTGTTTCCATTCTTCTGGTGCCAGGGCACTTGTTCCTCTGTCCAGGGTACTTCCTGTGAGCCATAGTTCCAGCTAGAGCAGGGCTGGCCAAGTAGAAATATAATATTAACTATAAATTTACTTTTTATACATTTATTTTAAAGTATTTAAATATACTTTAAAAATTGAAGTATAGTTGATTTACAGCGTTGTTAGTTTCTGGTGTACAGCACGGTGACTCAGTTATACATATACATTCTTTTTCATGTTCTTTTTCATTATAGGTTATTACAAGATTTGAAAACAGTTCCCTGTGCTACACAGTAGGACCCTGTTGTTTGTTTTATATGTAATAGTTAGCATTTACAAATCCCAAATTCCTAATTTATCCCTCTCCCTTTCCCCTTTGGCAACCACAACTTTTAAATTTTTTAACAAGACATTTTAAAAAGACAAGAAATAGCTGAAATTCACTTTAATGAGATAATTAAAAAATCTAATATATACAAATATTATTTTAGCTTATAGTCGACATTAAATATTATTGAGGTAGTTCACTTTTTTTTGCATACTAAGTTTTGGCCATTTGGTTGTGTTTTACATTTCGGCACATCTTAGTTTGGCCTAGCCACATTTCAAATGCCCAGTAACTGTATGTAGCCAGGATTGAATAGGGATCTCATAAGATTAAGGCTCAGTTTTTGTCAAAAATACCCATAGTAGGTGGTGTGTGTCTCCATCCAGAAGCACATGCCTGATGGCTTTTTGGTGATACCGGCTGTCATTTGACTACCATTGTCTAAATCGAATAATTCATTAAAGGTTGTCAGATGGTGACACTGAAATTTTGAAATTCCTTCTTCATTTATTAGATGAAACATTTCTACAAGAAGCAACATCACATCAACTACTTGGTTACTTGGAGTAGATTGTACAGAGAGAAAGCAAAATAGACGTATGATCTCTCTCTTTATTTGCTGGTTTGTAATGATCTTGGTTTCCTGAACTCAGGGATGATCAGTAGTGCATTATTTTCATGGTACCATCAGGAACTCGGGAACTGTAACATACCCGATGCCTTTCAGCTTATTGCAGTTACTATCTTCATTATTCAAGTCTTCTCATCTGTGGCTGCTGGGAGCCTCTTTAACTTATTATTGGTGTTCTGATATCGTCAAAGCTGCCTTTGATATTCGGGGATCATCTTGTGCATTTCCTGCCACAGGACTGTAATCAGCTATTTCTTCAAGGAGCCCTTGATTCCTTTTAGTGGAAAATGGGATGTGGAGACATGATCTCAGTGCACGGGACTGAGCACTTGTTTCTGTCTTTCCAGAGGACGAAGCTAGGAATCGTTTAGTTTAATAATGTGCATTATAGGATATTTCTTATTCAAACTCAATAGTAGAGGATTTTTTTCCCCCTACAGCATCCTTTTCTCATGTCAAATATTCAGGTTTTCAATGATATGAGTATAATTACTCATTTGCTTTTATTCAGGACACACACACACACGGTTTCGGAATAAGTATTAAGACCACCACCAGGAAAATAATGTAAACATCATTGTAAGCTTCTCTGAAGTGGTTCTTGTCCTTCCAGTAATAATCCACCGAGGACAACAGTCAACTCACTGTTTTTAAAGACACTTGGAGGAGTCCGCCTGGTGGTGGTGTGCCCCCTGCTGGATACTCAGGCTCAGCTGTCTCATTGTGATGTTCAGAGATTGCTTTATTTTAAATTTAATTTTATTTGATCATTATGTAAAGTTTTATGCGACTCTGAAGTCAAATTTACAAAAACAAATCTAGTTTCTATCATCCTCTCTTCCCCTCTGTCCTATTTTCCTTTTGGTAACTATTTCATTTGTAAATGCTGTGATTAATCATTAATGTTAATATTTACTTATATATGTACTCTATATATTCATATATATAATATATACTTTTTACCCCCTTCCTCTTTGTTGGACCAATAGCAACATAATTTTGCAGACTTGTCTCCATCTGAAATAATTATATGTGCATTACTTTAAGTGGAGAAAAGTATACATATATATAACATAACATCAACATATTAACCTGGAGTGCTGGATTTTGCCTTCTTAGCTAACCTGAAAATCCTTTTAAAAAAATAGCTAAATTAAACTCTTTTACACTTAATAATAGGATCTAAATGTTTGACATGTTAAATGATAAACTGAGGTATATTTTTAAAAATTAAGATTTTACTTGAGCAAAAATGGATTCAGACTGGGCAATGCCAAGCTGGAAGCTGCTCACTGACAGCCTGGGTAGAGACTCACAGAGAAAAGGTGGAAGCGAATTACTGATGGGCTGTAGCTTATTTCTATATTTTTAATTATCTTTTTTTGGTGGAGGCACTGGGGATTGAACCCAGGACCTCATGCATGCTAAGCATGCGCTCTACCAGTTCACATGCGTAGGTTTGGGTTTGCTTACATAGGCTGTGGAGGCATTAGGGCATGAGTCTGCTTTTTTTTTCCCCAAGGTGGAATAATTTTTTTTTAATTTAAGTGTAATCAGTTACAGTGTGTCAATTTCTGGCATGTAGAATAATATCCTAGTCATGCATATATATACATGTATTCATTTTCATATTCTTTTTCATTAAAGGTTATTAGAAGATATTGTATATAGTTTCCTGTGCTATACAGAAGGAAACAGAAGGAATTTGTTTTTTTATCTATTTTTATATATAGTGGTTAACATTTGCAAATCTCAAACTCCCAAATTTATCCCTTCCCACCCCCTTTCCCCCGGTAACCATAGGATTGTTTTCTATGCCTGTGAGTCTACTTCTGTTTTGTAGATGAGTTCATTAGTGTCCTTTTTTTTTTTTTTTTTTTTTTAGATTCCACATATGAGTGATGTCATATAGTATCTTTCTTTTTCTGGCTTACTTCAGTTAGAATGACGATCTCCAGGTCCAACCATGTTGCTGCAAATGGCAGTATTTTATTCTTTTTTATGGCTGAATAGTATTCTATTGTACAAATATACCGCAACTTCTTTATCCAGTCATCTGCTGATGGACATTTAGGTTGGTTCCAAGTCTTGGCTATTGTAAAAATAGTGCTGCTGTGAACACTGGGGTGCACGTATCTTTTTGAATTAAGAGTTCTCTTTGGAGAGATACCCAGGAGTGGGATTGCTGGATCATATAGTAAGTCTATTTTCAGTCTTTTGAGGAATCTCCATACTGCTTTCCATAATGGCTGCACCAAACTACATTCCCACCAGCAGTGTAGGAGGGTTCCCTTTTCTCCACAGCCTCTCCATCATTTATCATTTATGGACTTTTGAATGATGGCCATTCTGACTGGTGTGAGGTGATACCTCATTATAGTTTTGACTTGCATTTCTCTGATAATCAGTGATAGCATTTTTTCATGTGCCTATTGGACATTTGTATGTTTTAATAGGAGAACTGCTCATTTAGGTCTTCTGCCCGTTTTTGGATTGAGCTGTTTGTTTTTTTCTTATTAAGTTGTCTGAGCTGCTTATATATTCTGGAAATAAAACCTTTGTCAGTCATATCATTTGCAAATATTTTCTCCTATTCTGTAGGTTGTCCTTTTTTTTTTTTTTTTTGCTTATGGTTCCCTTTGTTGTGCAAAAGCTTGTAAGTTTAATTAAGACCCATTTGTTAATTTTTGCTGTTGTTTCTACTGCCTGGGTAGACTGCCCTAGGAGAACACTGAGATTTATATCAGGGAATGTTTTGTCTGTTTCCTTCTAGGAGATTTATTGTATCTTGTCTTATATGTAAGTCTTTAAGCCATTTTGAGTTTACTTTTGTGTATGGAGTGAGGGAGTATTATAACTTACATGCTGCTGTCTGGTTTTCCCAACACCACTTGCTGAAGAGACTGTCTTTTCTTCATTGTATATTCTTGCCTCCTTTGTCGAAGGTTAATTGACCATAGGTCTATGGGTTTATTTCTGGGCTCTCTATTCTGTTCCATTGATCCATATGTCTGTTTTTATGCCAATATCATGCTGTTTTGATTACCATAGCTCTGTAGTATTGTCTGAAGACTGGGATTGTTATTCCTCCAGCTTCATTCTTTTTATCTATATTGCTTTGGCAATTCTGGGTCTTTTGTGGTTCCATGTAAATTTTAGAACTGTTCTAGTTCTGTGAAAAATGTCCTGGGTAATTTGATAGGGATCATATTAAATCGGTAGACTGCCTTGGGTAGTATGGCCATTTTAATGATATTGATTCTTCCAATCCAAGAGCGTGGGCTATCTTTCCATTTCTTCAAGTCATCTTTAATTTCATTATTCAGTGTTTTGTAGTTTTCCATGTATGAGTCTTTCACCTCTTGGTCAGATTTATTCCAAAGTATTTTATTGTTTTGGAGGCAATTTTAGAAAGCACTGTTTCTTTACTTTCCCTTCCTGCTAGTTTGTTGTTAGTGTAAACAAATGCAGCTGATTTTATCCCTGTCTTTCCTTCCCCAGCAGAAGATGCTCTCACCCTTTAGGTACTGCTCTTGGAATGCATCTTGCTACTCCCACATCCCAGCGCCCTTATGGTACTGCTCCTTCATTTTATCAAGTATCCGTGACTTGCTATTTTAATAAGAGAAAAATAGCAACTATTAGGGACCGGCCAGCACCCTATTTGTCTTCTAGAGTCAGCGCAGGGCTAAACTGTATTTGAAAAGACAGAAAGTGAGTTACTTCAATTTTCTATTACAGAAGGTCTAGGAGGCACTTGAAATCCTAGCATTTTCTTCTTCCTATGGGAATGAGCCTTATTATTTCTTAAGTTTTCATTAACGCTCTCCCTCTGCCCCCTTGAAACCTGCTATTTTAGTCCCACCAGCTAGTATGAAGTGGAGAATGGAAGCTTTGCTGAACGTTTATGGTCACAGCTGTAGGAGTAGTTGTCATAGTACAGTCATCGATATCCTAACCTATCAAAACTCTTGAATTACATGTCCCTGGAAAAATCAGTGCTTCTGGTATATATATATATATATATATATATATATGTGTGTGTGTGTGTATATATACATATGTGTGTGTGTGTTTTACTGAGATATAACTGACATATAGCACTGTATTACTTTCAGTTGTACAACAATGATTTGATATTTTTCTATAATGTGACATGATCAGTGTTTTAATTAACAACCATCATCACAGAGGTAGAAATTTCTGTCTTGTGGTGAGAACTTCTCTGTAGCACCTTTCAGTATGTTTCAGTATTACTAACTGTTACCATGCTGTACATTAGGTCATCAGGGCTACTTATTTTATAACTGGAAGTTTGTACCTTCTGTCAATTTCAACCATTTTGTACAACCCTCGGACTCTGATAACCACCAATCTGTTTCTTTTTATCTACAAGTTCTTTTGGTGGGGGGGGGGGCGGGGGGAATTCCACATGTAGTGAGATCATATGTTATTTGTCTTTCTCTGACTGATTTCACTTAGCAGTAATGCCCTCAAGGTCCATTCATGTTGTCACTAATAGCAAGATTTCTTTGTTTTTATGATTGAATGAAAAATATTGGGGAGGGGTGTATAACATTTTCTTTATTCACCTGTCAGCAGACATGCAGGCTGCTTCCATGTCTTGACTATTTAAATAATACTGCAATGAATATGGGGGTGCGGATTTTTTTTGAGTTAGCTGAGTTAGTTTCTGTTTTCTTCCCATAAATACCCAGAGAATTTCTGGATCATACAGTAATTCTAATTTTTAAAGCAAACTCTACCCTACTTTCCATAGTGATGGCATCAGTTTACGTTTCCACCAACCACGCACAGAGGTTCTCTTTTCTCCACATCCTCACCAGTAACTGACTTCTGGGCTTTCTGATGATAATAGCTATTCTCATACAGGTGAAGTGGTATGTCACTGTGGTTTGGTTTGCATTTCCCTGATTAGTGATGTTGGGCATCTTTTCATGAATCTGTTGGCCCTAAGTGTCTTCTTCAGAACAATACCTATTGAAGTCCTCTGCTCGTTTTGAAATTGGATTGTCTGTTTTTTGGCTGAGTTGTATGGCTTACTAGTGTGTTTTTAGTATTAATCCAGCATCAGGTATATGTGATTTGCAAATATTTTTCCCCATTCCGTTGGTGAACTTGACCTTCTGTTGATGATTTCTGTGCAGAAGTGTTTCAGTTTGATGATGTCCCCCTAGTTTACTTTTGCATTTGTTGCCATTGCTTCGTGTCCAATCCGAAAAATCACTGCCGAGAACGCTGCCAGAAAGCATACTGCCTGTTCTCTTCTAGGAGCTGTATGGTTTCAGGTCTCGTGTTCAAGTCTTTAATCCACTTTGAGTTGAATTTCATCCATTCTTTTGCAGGTGGCTGTCCAGTTTAGTAACACTGTCTACTGAAGTGAAAGTCCTTTCCCCATTGTATATTCTTGGCTCTCTGGTCATAAATTAGCGATATATGTGCAGGTTTATTTCTGGGCTCTATTCTGTTCCACTGATCTGTGTGTCTGTTTGACACTAGTACCACACAGGTTTGATTACTGTGGCTTTTAATATTGAAATCAGGGAGCATAATGCCTCCAGTTTTGTTCTTCTTCCTCAAGGCGGCTTTGCCTCTTCAGGGTCTTTATGATTCCACACAGATTTCAGGATTGTTCTATTTCTGTGAAAAATGCCATTGGAATTTTGATGGGAATGCATGGGCTCTCTGGACTGCTGTGGTTAGTACGAATATTTAACATTAATTCTTCCAATCCATGAGCATGGAATATTTTTCCATTTCTTTGTCTTCAGTTTCTTTCATCAAGTTCTTAGAGTTTTCAGTGTACAGGTCTTGCACTTCCTTGGTTAAATTTATTCTTATGTTATTCTTTTTGATGCAATTGTAAATGACAGTTTCCTTAATTTATTAATGCAAAGAAATGCAACACATTTTTGTACACTGATTTTGTATCCTGCAACTTTACCAAAAATCTTTTAGAACTAATAAACCTTTTAGAACTAATAAACCTTTTAGAACTAATAATATAAAAATAGTATTTTTATATATGTAATATTTATTTTTCTTGCCTAATTGTTCTGGCTAGGACTCCCTAACTATGTCAACTGTAAGTGGTGAGAGTGGGCACCCTTGTCTCTTCCTGATCTTAGAGAAAAAGCATCCAGCTTTTCGCTGTTCATTTATGACACGAGCTGTGGGCTTCATGATGCTGAGGTACCTTCCCTCTGTACCCACTGTGTTGAGTGTTTTTGTAAGTGGGTGTTGAATTTCTGCACTGTTCTGTGAAGAGTGTTTTATTCTCGTGCTGTGATGAGGCAGACAGACCAACACCAGTGACGGGGCAAACATAATGATCACCATTTCTATACAATCACAAGAGCGTTTTATTTAAGTAGCACAGGTGCTCAGTGTGCTGCTCGGGGCGGGGGGGGCGCTATATTTAACTTTTCTCACATTTGAACCAGTGTACAAAAGGGGGAAGTAGGTAATTCAAAGGCAGGTGTAGAACATACTGACGAAGCCTTGGGAGAGGAAGGGAGTGAGATTATCTGCCAGTGCTTTTTCAATTTGACTTACGCTCCAAACTCCTCCTAACCTTGGCCCCTTCCCATGAAGGAGTCGATGCAGACGACCAGCTTACTGCTTTACCATCTGGCTTTAGTCATCCTTTATGAACAGTATTAACCAAACATTAATTGAAATTCATCATTTTTTCCTGTGCTGCAGCTGATGCTGGGACAACCATCATGCCAGCACCAAACGTGGGGCTAGTCATTACATATTCATTCACCAAATTAATAATAAAGTGGTAAGCACATGCATGGTATCCTCATCAAGACTGCAGATAAACAGCAACAGAGCAGAGGCCACACAGACAGTGCCATGCCCCAGGCACGGTAGGGTTCTCCCTTCCCTCCTCTCTCTATTGGAAATGGAAATTTTAGCATAATAATATGTGGAAGTTATGCTCTGAGTGAGATAAATGTTGGGGGAATGTAAATTGGCACAGCCATGATGGAAAACAGTATGGAGGTACCTCAGATAAAAATATAACTCTTCTGTGGTCCAGCAACCCCACGTCTGGGTGTGTACTGGAAGGGAATGAAATCTATCTTGAAGCAGTAATGCTACATGGAAACAATCTAAGGGTCTATGATGGAATATTATTCAGCCGTAATAAGGACACCTTGCTTTTTGCAAAAGACGTAGATGGACCTTGAGGGCATTATGCTACTACATGAAACAAGTCAGATACAGACATTCTGAATGAGCTCGCTTGTAAGTGGAGTCTAAAAAAGCTGAACTCACAGAGAAAGAGGAAGTGAATGATGGGTGTGAGAGGCCAGGAAATGGAAAAATGTTAGTCAAAGCAGCTACAAGATGAAGAACTTCTGGGGATGTAAGGTATAGCAAGGTGGCTAGAGGTAACTATACTGTATACTTGAAAGTTGCCGAAAGAGTAAAATACTAAATGTTCTCACCATGCACACAAGGTAACTGTGAGGTGATGAGCGTGTTAACTCAGCCTGATCATCTGCAGTGTAGATAATCACCATGTGGTACCCCCAGCACCCGCACCGTGCAAGCAGATCTCAGTACAGCTTGGGGGTGGGGCGACAGAGCAACCCCCTCCACCGTCACCCTCCCAGAAACCTGTGGTGAACGAGTCCCCCAAGGCGGGAGTGGGGTGAGCTGGGGTACGGGGGTAGGACGGGGCTGTCAGACAGGCTCGCTAAACACTGAAGATGGAGAGAAGGCGAGAGGACCCGCACCACGTCTAGAACGTGAGTGTTTCGTACGACTGCATGGTTTTGTGTAACGGATTCTAAATGCTGTGTTACCCACCGTTCCTTTAATTTTCTCGCTGAGACAAAAGCTTGTCCTCTCCTGAGCAGACACTACAGTCAACTGTGCGCAAGTCGCAGTGAAACTAGGCACTAGGGGGAAGCCGGGCTAGATGGTATGAAGTCTGGCCATGCCTGCGTTTGGTCCTTTGCATTCAGGAGGGGCGAGGACGTGGAAGGGAGAGAGACAGGGCACAGGAGAAGCAAGAGGTGATGTGGGCAGAAAGACAGTTCAGGAACTTTCTAGATTGTCAAGGGGGTGGTGGTGCATAGTCCAGACAGAAAACAGCCCCAGAAAGCCAGGGCTAAACCCAGTCTAGTTACTTTGTGTCAGAATGTTATGAAAACATGGGCCGCCACATGTCAGGTAAGATGCCTTTGCCAAACCTAGGCATCAGGAAAAATCTTTGTATGTTGTAGCGTTCAGCCTTTCTCCTGAAAGTCTAGTGTCGTCTATTAAAGCAGTTTTCCTTCTTGCGCCAGCTTTTAGGAACAATGGAGCATATATATAAATAAGCAAGTACCATATTTTCCAGGGAAGAAACTCTCCTTTGGTTTCTAATGTTACAACTTCAGGACTGAAGGGTAAAACACAAGTACGACTTATGCACTTAAACTCGTATAGAGCAGGTGTCTTCCTCTTGCCTGCTCTCTCTCTCCAGTGTGACTAAACTTTTTTTTTTTTGCCTACAGACAGATATTTACAGAAGCATCAACACAGAGTAGACTATTAAAAATTTACAACATATAAAACCAATGTAAATTTAGAATGATTTTCAGTTTGTTTTTGACAGAAACAAATCATCAGTGCAAATAACTTCTGCAAACAAGTTTTACTCAATAAGGATGGGGGTGGAGGTGCCTCATTCACTCTTCACTGCGGGGGTGGGGGGTAATGTCTCTTTCTAATGGAGGAGGTGGAGGCTAGTTCTCTGTCTGTGTCTGTCTTTGTGTCTGTCTTTCTAATGGAAGAGCAGGAGGAGGTGCGTTCCCACTCACCTCAGGATGACAACAGGCTGTGAGAGCTGCGGCACTGGGAGCGCCAGCATACACCGCTCAGGGAGGAGATGGAGAAGGCGGAGGTCACCTGGCACCGTCAGGCTCCACAGGAGGGGACACACTGGAACAGCCTAGCACCAAATCTGGTTTCCTGTTTCAACTTATTACGTTCTTTAAAGAACTTATTTGGCATTTTCTACTTAAAAGTACACATGTGGGGACAAGCGTCGGTGTGTGTACACGTCGATGTGAAAGTGTATACTTTGTAAAACTCATGAGTTTCTCTCCCCTTCGGCATTTATCTCCATGCAGCTGATGTGAAGTTTCTGGTCTTAGTACATCTCGCAACTTTTCTAAGCATTTCATACAACCTTAATCTAACCTGGAAGTGCAAAATTACAGGTCAGGCTCTAGGAGATACTCTAATTCCTGGCCCTCGTCATCTCTGAGATGCTATACACAGACGTCATCTCACTCGCTCTGACTCTGGCGGTGGCTCTGCTCCTCAGGAACACACTGATCGCTTGTCTGTGGATTAAGCAGCAGCACCAGAAGGTCTCTCTCCATTTTAGGACTGGGAGGGAAAGTTGTGGTTGAGGCTGGAGCCCCGACCTCGGGTCCTGGTGGCCCCCCAGCTCCCCTGACGAGGCCTGGCCAACAGGAAGCAACCTCGCGGGGCAGGATCCCAGGATCCATGACTTGGATCCAGTGAGTGTCACCCCCGGCCGTGCCAGCACGAGGGCTCTTACTAGGAACGCGCTGCCGTGTTTACTAAGCAGGGAAAGTAACGTGCCCAGCCCCCTCCGTCTCTAAATGCTTGTGCCCAGAAGCGACACCGCCATTACCTCTCAGGGATCATTGGCCACGGCTGCCTAGAAGGGCCAGGGGAGTGCAGACACACCCCATGAGGGAGCACCACCGCCTGCCGCCTTCTGAGAGCTGCCCTGGGGGAGGGGGGACGACTAGTAATCACACCGCCTCCTTTTCCTTGTAGAGTATCACCGAGTCTCATCAGAGGGTGCCCACGGGACACCTTCCAAGGAGCATGGACTTGACCTTGGGCTGTTATGTCCAAGACCCAGATGGCTGATCAACGAGACAACAATCCAGGAGAGAAACAGAAATTGAGAACCAGGCAGGCAGCGCTATCGGGTCGCCAACATACTGGGACAGGCAGAGAGCGTAAGACAGGGGTACCAGGAGACTCAGGGATGAGCATCAGCCAGCCCGCCCACCCACCCGGCACAAACACCTCTTGTCCACTGACCAAGCGCCAAGTACAGTTCTACGTTCTGGGGATTCAGCAGGAAATAAGACTGAAGGCTGAACGACAGTGATTTAAGGACACCTGAGCCTGGAGTGTCTGCACAAGTCGCGTCTGATACCTGTGGGATCTCAGCCAGGTGAGTGTCCTACCAACGTGGAGATGGCTCTTCCAGGCGGTAAAGGATTGACATATGTCACGATTCTCTGACTCCACAGCCCCTTTACTTTTGGACTGCCATTCTCAACAGAACAAATATCAAATTAAATGTTCCCTGAGTATAGATCTCTACTTTCTAAGGCCGACATTTTGCACCCAAGTCCTATGTACTGCTATCATTACAAATTTAAAAAAAAGTATTAATAAAACCATAGATAGAGGACCCTTCTTAGATTTTTCCCATGACCCTCAAGGAATTACTCCAACTGACATTTTACGTTGCTGAGGAAATCTATCAAGTATTTTAAGAAAATGGTTACTTTGATCTGAAACAATTTCTTGCTAGGATACTAAGAGTCTTATCTCTACAACAGCTGAATACACAAGACGAGGGGGTCTAAATCTGCTTCCTCGGGGTGTGAAAACGGCGCCTGCTCTTTCCTGACTTTCAATGTCGACAGCATTGTTGAAATGTGCTGTCAGGTGTGTGTGGTCACACACGTGCTTACCTTTGTAAAAGACAAAGGGGGTCCCAAGTCGATTCCTCTCGACCTCGGCCATCCCTCCACACACACCAGTTAGGTTAAGTTGTCCTTATTTTAAGAAGTGCTAGAAAAAGACTTTGTAAAACCATTTAAAGCCATTCTGGGTCCAAAGCATTAGTAGTCTTTTGAATTAAAGACTCACACAAGTGGTCCTCACTCTTTCACCGTGAGGCTCAGAGCCTCACATGTCATTCTGCACCGAAAGGAAGAAGGATGAGAACGCGCTGCCTCAGGAAAAGCACGAGACCACATTCTTCTTGTCTCGTTTAGACTTGCTTTTTGCACTTTTCAGGGCAGACTACGGAAACCTCAGAATATACTGGGTAATAAATACACAGGGGTTGGGTGTTACTGGAGGATTAAAGATGTCCCAAAGGATAACAGTTACGAGCATAGGATTCCTGAGTCTACAGGGCTCTGGTTCTCAGCAGTCATCTCTGGTTCCGGAGATGAGAAGCAGCATCTGTACTCTGAGCTGGACAGTTGGCCACTCAGTAGCGGCCACTTCGTAGAGACTTTCCAGGCTACAATAGAAACTCCTCACTGAGATGACCTGTCTGAAAGGGGGTACCAAAATCTTTCCCCTGGTCTTAGCTCTGGAATAGCTCCCCAAAGAAACATACCCGTTGGCATTAGGTCTTGTAAGTCAGTCTGAGGGTTTGGTTATTTCCCAAGGTTCAGGAGCTGTTGTTATTACAATATGGATTCTAGGGAGGTTGGCTCAGCCCCACGTGAGACAGCCTGAATCAGTGCTGCCCCAGCCGGGCACAGGTCGAGAGCATCCATGGGGAGACAGACAGCTGCCCACTCCCCGGAGCCCCCCTGTGTCTGGGGCAGCCGCGGTGCTGCTCTGGGGTCTGATGTCAGGCAGACACTGCACCCCCGCAGCCAATCAGGGCTGGATAATCAGAGCTGGCGTGCTTTTTTGGGGGAAAGGTAAGAAGAACTTGGAATTTTTTTTACTAGGTACTGATTATATGATTTGTCTGAGTCTCAGTTTCCCTATTTAAAAATCAGAATCACAATGTACTGTACTAAGGTTAAAAGAAATGGCATATTTAACCACGTGCCCAGGTTCTGCAGCACAGTAAGTATCACAAAGAAGCTAGTTCCCTCCCGTCTCCACAGCAGGAGGCGAGTTCTACGCTTCTTGTCCACAGAACCACTTACTGTGTAAAGTTAAGTTCTTTTGTTTGAGGTCAATTTAGAATATAGTTCTTACAGAAACAGAAGACGTAGCAAAATAGAAGATATGAAACATACCTCTCTTTATGGTGACCCGGGTAATGACTCTGCTGCTCGGCAGCCCTGGGCAGAGCTTGAGGAATCAGTGTCCTTGAATCTGATTTACTTCCCTTAGAGCTGAAATCTACAACTATTCTCTGTGGCGCCTTCCTGATGGTTTTGCTTAAATAGCTCATGATGGCGACGCCTTCCCTAAATGGCCCTTGGGAAGCCAATCAGTTTCAGTCTCATCTATTTCAATAAAAATGAAAATGAAAAAAAAAAAGACATCAAACTGGAGAAGAATAAAATGTGTGTCTTTCCTAGAAACAGCTGTAAAGCAGACCCAAATAGAAAAATCTAGAAATAAACCCAAGGCTGCCGGGAAGATTCTAAAAATTCAGCTCGTCCTTTCCCTGATGAGGTGCTGTTTGTGCCAAGACTATCTGAGGCATGTGAATTTTTGGTCACCAAAGGTCACCCAAAGCATAGAAATACACAGGGACCCATCCCTCTGAGTGAGTATCTCTCACACAGAGCTAGCTAGTACTTTCATCTGGGGGCCTACGCAAGGTGTATTTTTAAAGAAAAATAAAAGCACATGAGAAATCATAAAATTAACATTTGAGAAGGGCACTGCCTTGATCTGTTCCATGAGATGTCAGCCTTGTAACTTGCTTGGGGACTTAAACTGGCAGCAGATAAATAACCATCAGACCTTGGACAGGTTTCAAAATGCAGGGACCAAGCGCACGACGTGTTGAAGTGACGCTTTGTATCAAACTAAACAGGAACGTTCAGGAGACTAATAATGTTCGCAGAGGTGAAATGTGTTACCTTTTATCCCCATCTCTCCAAGTAGCCCCACAGTGATGAGCGGCAGGGAATGAGCTGTTGCTGGTGCTGATTTCCAGGTTACTGAAGTTCAGCTTGTAAGCACTGAACTGTTATCACTGGAAGCATTTGTGATGCAGAGTTTTCATAAATGCGTCCTGCGTTTCCCTGCCTTGTGAGTTAGACGTGCCATCTAACCTCTTGATGACTCAGCTGTGAATGAACAAATAGTTATAGAATTTTAGAGGAGGGAAGGAACTCAGAAGTGATTCCATGCCCCAAGTCCATCCCCAGAGCTTGTATCAGAACTTCAGAGATACTGAGTGACCTGCTAATTAACGGCCACGTAGGCAGGTATTACAGGAGCTCACCCTCAAGTCTAGGTTTCCTGATTCCAAATTTCAGTGCTCCTTCTCGCATACAGTAAATCCCAGTAATACTGGATTATTTCCTATGTGCTGTTTCTCTGGCCTGCCGTATTTTACCCTTAGATTTACGTACCCCTCACTCTCACCTACTTCACGGTTTGTCCTCAATTGTCACCCCTTTTAGTAGGGTCCTCCCTGGTGGCTCTGTTTACATTTGCAACCCTCCCTCTGTTGCCTGGCCTTATCTTCACCTTCTCTGATTTATTTATTTTTTGTCTACAGCTGTCACCTTGTCTTTCTCCTCCCACTAGAATAAGAACGCTGTAAAGAAAAGATGTTTCTCTGTTTTGTTCATGACTGTATTCTAGTGCTAAAGCAGTGCCTGCCCAGTGACAGCTGCTCGGTGAATATTTGTTGAGTAAATCACTCCTTTGAATGACGAAAACTTCACAGAAGTTTGATATCTGAGTAAGTCTGGTGTCGTAATATTCAATAATTTGGAGTTTGTCAAATAATTATTTGTGAAAACCCTAGGGGTTGCTGGGTAGTTTAAAGAGTAATTTTCAAGAAGGAACATAAAAGAGCTTTATAACAGTGAATTTCAAAGGAAGATGGGTCTTTAAGGATTCTTTCTAAAAACAATGCAAAATATAATGAATGTTACGACATTCTTTGTAGTTTTATCGTAGGGGGATGATTGGAAGGAACTTAACCCTTTAACAGTAAGAAATAATTAAGTCCACCGCTGACTAGAAAAGGGTGCTTCTAAAGACCACAGAGCAACTTAGAAAAACCTTACAAAATAACGTTCAGTTCTTTACGTATTAGAAACCACATGTGGTGACTGCAGTCGTGTAGAAATACGCCTGTGGACAAACGTGAAGGTGCCGTTATGAGTAATAAGCGAAATAATTTCTTTTCTCTATTTTCACAGCTAATACCTTGTATTATAACTAATAGAATAATGATGGGGCATGAGCGACAGCAGTTCCTAAGGTAATTAAGGAAAAGCTGGTTTACAAGGAAGGCAATTAGTATAGTTTCAGACTGACATTTGAAAGGGATTTCCCAAAGTGTGTCTACAGAATTTTCCAGATAACACAGTGATAGCTGTGTCACCCACACATGAAAGGGATGTGAGTTAAGTAAGATTTTACCCCTGTTGGAGGTTCATGATACAACTGTTCCTTAAAGGCTCTGAAAATTTCTGTAGTAAAACAAATGATTCAGTTATACTTAATTTTGCCCTAAATTGACCAAATGTCACTTTTTGCTGGTCTACCTACGGACGTCCTGGGAAGGACCACTGTTTTGCGAGCACATTCAGCACATGAGTTCCTTGGTTTCTCTCCAGTAGAAGTTTCAAACGTAAGACAAAATGTAAGAAATCAGAAAAACAAATACAAGGTGGAGTAGTTGGGTCCAGGCTGCTTTCTAAGACTGGCCTTACATCTAAGTGTTGGAGTTGGAAGGCAAAGAGAAAACTTTCCTCTTTCCCTCTGAAAAAAAAAGCAGCCAAATGAAAGTCTGTCCACAGATGCCTTGTACAGCAGGGCTGAGTCAGTGCCAGAGGCAAACGACCACATCACACCGCTGGGAATGAGCTGCTCAGAACCAGTCTTAGAGATTATAGAACAGAACGAGGAGCTGCCAGGAAGGTTCCAGAACCCGTGTGCCCTGTCATAGTCTGCACTGATCACGATGACAGCATTATTAATTTTCTTAGGGGCTGTTCTCAATAAGCCCCTTCCTCCCTTTCTCACCCACCACCCCCGTATGTTCACAACAGCAACTTTAGAGTCACCTTTGTAACCACAGTGGCTGGGACTTCGTGGAATTAACAGAAAAAGTGAATGAATGAGTGTTGTGTGCCCTACAGAATACTGGACCAGGTGAACTCAAAATTAATAAAGCAGTCCTTAACAAGATTTCCATATTTTAGATTAGAAAGTACTAGAATAGTTCTTAAGCTTTCCCTAATTTCTGCTCTGCTCATTAGTTTAAAATTCATATTTATTTTGTTAAAAAAGAATAGCTCGGCAAGGGAATAAAAAATAAATGTAGAGTGTATGCATATTCTATACTTGTACCAAAATATTTTTATCCAGTGACATTTTTTCCCTAATAAGTTGGGTGAAAATTGGTATCTTATTTTGCACTTCTCAGCTTACTGCTTAAGCTTAGCAAGTTTAGTTTCTATAATACTCACCACTGTATTATGTTCAGTTAATATATTTTTAATCATTAAAAGTACAAAAACCACGTCATCGCTATAAATTATCTAGCCCTGTTGCCTTCTTGTAAGCAAACCTGAACCTTCAAACTATTCACAAATACACAGTTACCTCCTCACGTGGCTCCTGCAAGATCTCTAGCACCCCAGGTTTTACAGCCTTCCTCAGGCGGAGGCTGCTGTCCTTCAGCGCCTTGCAGCACAGCTGGGCGCCTTCCTGGACGAACAGTTCTGACTTCAAGGAAACATCAGTTCCTCCACTTTCCCAGGGACCCTTCCCTCGCCCCGGTTACCATCCTGTGGGCAGATGCTGCGTGCTTATTTCAGCCTTTGTGCCGAGCACGGTGTTCCGTACGTTGGGAGCAGATAGAATTGTAATAGGTTTAGCAACCCAGGCATAGTGAAAACTTTCAAACGCTGGCAACCACAGTCTCTCCCTAATTCTGCTGTCAGCTGGGGACGAAGACAGTCTTCCTGTGCTATTAAGTAGCGAGATCATAATCACAAATTGAAACGACTGTTAGGATCAAACAGTGAAAAGTTATCAACTGAATTAACTGACGATTACAGCACGTAAAAGTCTGTCTCTTTTATAAGCAAAACTGAATAGTGTAGACAGTGCTTGGGTTTAAGAACATAAAGGAATCTGTTAATCCCAAACTCCTAATTTATCCCTCCCCTGCCCTTTCCCCTTTGATAACCATCATTTGTTTTCTATGTCTGTGAGGCTGTTTTTGGTTTGTAAACAGAATTTGTATTTTTTTTTTCAAGATTACAGATATAAGTGATTAGCAGATACACATTACTATATATAAAGTAGTTAAACAACAGGGACCTACTGGACAGTGCAGGGAACTATATTGCATTTTTTGTAATGACAATGAAAAAGAATCTGAAAAGAAAATGAATATATATAAGTGAATCGCTTTACTGTACACCTCAAACTAACATTGTAAATTAACTACACTTCAGTAAAAAATAAAATAAAAAAAAAATAAAGAGCATAAATGGAGACGTAAAGGTACTAGTTAAAATATTCTAAACACGCACGCACGCACTCACACACCCTGAATGGTAGTCAGATGGTATCATGCTGGATATTTTTTTGAACTAATGTTTTAGAAAAGGGATTGTTATGGTCAGAAAATTATTACAAAAGGAGAAACTTACAGTTCTTAATTTTTGAAACTATAGTTGTCCAAAACAATTCTCTAATTTTTTAAAAGTGGGTTTAATTTGAATAAAAGGTCACTGATAAGGAGAACGCAGATTCCCATTGCACTAACTGCATGTTTAGGCTCTGAAGCCTTGCTTCCTGCTTATGTGCAGTCAAGGTAACTTGTTAACTGCCAAGTGTGAAAAAAAATTTTCAGTCTGTATCACTCGTTCTTCACTGATTTGTGGAAAATTATTGAGATAGTGTCAGGAAAATTTGTTTTAAGTGCTTCAGATATTTTTACAGAACTCTATTTCACTTTAGTTCAACAAATAACCTAAAGTTCTTCCAGCCTCCTTCACTCATCAGCAACCTTCCTGAATGTCACAGTCATGTGTGGAAGAGCTTAAACTGAGAGTCAGGAGACTACATTCAGATCTGGGCTCTGACCCACAACATCCACGTGACAGTGGGCAATTCTTGTGATTCTTTTTCTGAACTTTCCAAACTTATTGAGCAAAAGAAGGAATTTATCTAGCTTGAAGCACACCAACTCAATTTCCTTGATTTGTCTTCTAACACTGAAAAAACACCCAGAGGTTCCATACAAAGACAAGGATATCAAGTGCTTCTTGAAATCCTGTGTGATCCAGCAACGCGGGTCCATCAGTCCTGCGTCTCAGCTGCCAGCTGTAACTGTCCACCGGGGGCACAGACTCCCCAGTTCACCTAGCTTCACGTGGCCTTTTTTTTTTTTTTTTTTGCACTGTATACCCTACACATTCATTTGAAGTTCCAACTAAAGGCTGGAGGAAAGTCTTTAGGACCTCCATGTTCTAAAAACCCCCACGGTTGAGGTCCCACAGGAATTACAGGTGAGGCACCAGTGAAGACTCATGACTGATGGGTCCCGATCAGCTCAGCATCCTCATGTCTCCCCATCTCTCCCAGAGACTCACCTAAAGGCTTCACTGGACAGCATCTGCCTCCCACCTCCCCAGATGTCTCACAGGTTCCCCTTTGATTTCATTTTTGTTCTTCGCCTTCCTGGTGGACTTGGTATTTCTGTAGTTTTTTTCTCTACAAGGATGCTTTCCTAACAAGCACAGAGAGTCTGGGTTCCTCTCGGCGCCCACAGGCAGCTGGGGACCAGTGCTGTCCAGGTCCCCAGCCCGCTGCTAAGGGGGCCCCACGGGGAGGCACTACTGTGCAGGGGAGTTTGGAGCCCGTCCCTGGGACTCCTTTTATGAAACTCCATTTTACATAAATGACACAGAGATCCAGAAAAACTGACTGAAAAAAGGATTAAAAAAAAATCTTGACAAGAGGCAAAAGGAAAACTTGAGCATTGAAAGCAGGATGACAGCTTCAAAGCAGGTGAAAAGTCAGGTAAATGAAGGAACAGGATGTGTGGGTAAGAATGCAGGAGGGAGGGCTGGGGGTCAAGAAATCTGCACCAACTGATAACAGTGCCTTTATACCCACTTGAAGAAGTTTATGTTATGTTTACTAGGTATTAATAGAGACCTGTAAAATTCTCATCAGTTTTTATCACTTAAATAAGGAAAAGTGACTTAAAAACATCAGTTGCCAGAAAGAAACAGCCTTAACATATTTGAGATGGGGCAAGAAGGAGCACCACGTGTCTATTAGCACGTGTATTAGCAAGTCAAGCTCCCACTCAGGGAATTTTTAGCATGATCACAGAAATACGTACTTGAATAACATATCTGTTATTTTTTAGTAACCATTTAATATTTTCTAGTCTCAGATTTTGAAGTATGTTGGCTCTTGGAAGCCAGTTTTTAACCCCAACATCTATGGACAGGAATTCTGCTCTACCATTACATCCACCGTGCCACCCTCACTCACTTGGGATTCTGAAATACCCCGTACCACCAAATAGCCACCCTCGGAGTTGTTCCTACAATATCCATAAGGTAATTGGAACAAGACTATTTCTGTTCTCTGTATAAGTTTCTCATAGCTGTCTTACTCGACTGGATAAAAATTTACTTCCTTTACAACTACAGAGACGAGAATACTTGTTAAATTACAGGTTGCACGGTATCTGAGTCAGTGTTAAGAAATCTGAAATGTCAGTAAGTGAAAGAAGATAAGTCAAATGCTCTGTTCCAAGGGCGTTTCATAGTTTATGCTAGTGATGAAAAAAAATTAAAAATTTCCAGGGATGGAAAGACACAAAAATTGATCATGCACGCCACAGAAAATAATAGATATCTGAGGGGAGAGAACAAACCTTTACCTCACCAGGTTTTAGGCCATAGGAATGTTCTCGAAATAAATCCTTTGAGCTGAGAACAACAGGAAATTGCCACTTACTTAAAAAGCTTTCTTCCTGCCACAGAGCCACCTACTCACGTCACACTGTATCAGTTACTAATGGTTTCTGGCAAATGGCTTTCTTTGTCTTAATCACCAAGGGATCACCTCTTTCCAAATCCATCCCAGTCCACGTGCTAATCTGATTCTAAAGTGCCACACTCAGTTTTATCCTGCTGTGAAAATTCTTAAGCACACGGTCAAACGTCAATGTTTACAACTCATGTCCACTTCTTGGACACACTGCCAGGCAAGCCTGAAGGTGTCATTAACATGTCCTTTGGGGAAGGTTATTTTTTAGTTATGGAAAAACAGGCCAGACACCTTTAACCATCATTGTTTCCAATGACAGCTTTGAAAGATCTGTATTAAGTCGATCAGCTACTATCGTACAAACCCAGTCCCTGGTGTGAGGTGATGCAAGAAGGAACGCAGCTGGCCCCCCATGGAGGCATCTTTTAAAAGCAGATGTGTTAAAAGCCAGAGAGCAGGTGTGAGAAGAACTTGAGAATCAGCCTTGGTGGAAAAGCACTGCATCTCCAAGTGCAGCAGGTGGGAAGGGTCCTGGGAGAGACAATCAGTCCTGACGTGATTACAGAGACACCTGCTGTAGGGGCCGCTCCCCGAGACCTGACAGCCCATTTAACTTGAGTAGACTCTCTCTCGCTTCCCTACCAGCATTTCTCTCTCAAGAACCCACAGAGAAGACAGGAGGATGTGATGTCATCTCAGATTCTTCACCAAAAAAGAAACTTTGGAGAGAGCTTTGTAACAGAGAACGCAGAGAACGCAGACTGAACTTACTTTGTAGTGGAGGGGGAAAGACGTGACTGTCACATCTGTCAGTTAGCTTTTGCTTCTTTTGGCGACAAAAATGGCCAGCTGTGGATATATAATTAAGCAATGTAGGCGTAACTCGCCATAGAAAGCCACAGTTACAAAGAAGCGAGTCTATCCACTAACAGAGCAAGAGACTTGATAGCACATTTTAAGCAACGCTAAGTATGGTTTAGATGTGTATTAACTCTAACTCACGAGGCACTCGGTTGATCCAGCTGGCTGCCTCACGCCTTGGTAAACACACCTCGTACACGGCGCTGAGGTCGGGGACGTAGCACGCTCCTTGGGCCTGGAGTCGTTATCAAGGACTTGCTGCTTTCTCTGTCCTCCCTTACCTCCTGCTGTTGACTCGCCTGTGCTCACCAGCCCCGCTAGGGAGGCCAGCCTGGTTACGAGTTGGTACCAAGTTGCCCTGCTTGGGCTCCAACTATATGCTTGCTTACCACTTGGATTTCTGGACACTCAAGTACTTGTGATTGATTGATTGATTGATTGATTGATTTTAAGGAGTGGTTTTGAGCCATTCTTTCAGCCAGTGTTGATAACTTTGAGGAACTTATTTTCATAGAAACTCACATAAACACACCCCCTTAAAGGCATATGTACAGGCCTGCCTTCTACAGGGCTTATGAATAACTCAGTTACCATTTCACAGCCGATAGCAGGAGCCTGTAAGAGGGCAGTAGCAGAAGGGAAGGAATGAAAAAGTCTGCAGATAGTTCTGTTCTAATTTTTATCTCCATTTCAAATCTTGTTTTATAAATTTTCATCTTCTCATTCTCTTTAATAAGCTCTAAAATAGACAAAAATTGAGTATGATAAGAGAGGGAAGGAGTAATGAACGGTCTAGGTAGTTTGCAAATAGTAACTAACATTGACCCACTAACCAAACACGACATAGAAAATGGTTTTGCAATGCTAGGTACTTCTTCCTCCTGGTAATGTATTCCCCCACCTTTTCCCTTCCCACCAACAGGCGCATTACTAGACACTGTTCCATGGTGAGTCTTCTAACTTCTTAGAGTACGACCCTTCAAATGTAGAATGGTGATGGGGATAACTCCACCTAATGTATTGATCTGTTGAGATGATTCTATACTATACAAAAGAAGCGATGACAGAACAGTAAGAACCAATACCCTTAACCTCTGTGCTGTCTTGCACGCACTTAATACTGCAACTCCCATAGGACTTACGGGATTAGACGCAAACCCTCTTTGTACAATGTTGCAAATGTTATTTATAAATATTTAAGATATACTGCTTTTGTGTCAGTTCCATGTATTTACATGTTGAGGACCTAATAAAAATTTGGAAAAAAGCCTTCCTCCACGCTAGCTCCTTTGCCTTGAGCTAGAGAAGAGCTCTGCACTCCAGGACTCCCACCTGGGGCAAATGAGTACCCACTCCTGTTCTAAAGACATTTAAAATAGTACGCCTTTCTGAACAGAGCATAGTGGTTAAGAGTTTAGACTCTCTGGGCTCAAACCACATGTTTACCACTAGCCAGCTGTGTGTCCTTGGGCAAGTTCCTTAATCTCTGTGTGCCTCAGTTTCCTCATCTACCAAATGAGGATGATGACATTATCTCGTATGTAGTCGTGAGGATTACATAAGGTAGTATAAGAGCTTAGATCGGTATGCCAGTAAACACACACTATCGGCTGTTAGAATTGTAGTCATTATAAAGCATAGCTGGATTTTAGATACAGTCAACCGACCCTCCACAAAGGTGCCGAGAATACAGTCAGGAAAGGACAGTCTCTTCCACAAGTGGTGCTGAGTAGCAGAATCAATTGGACACTTGTGCTGTGCGCAGAGGCAAATTCAAGATGGATTGAAGACCTGAATGTTAAGACCTGAAACTACAAAACTTGTAGAAGAAAACGCAGGGGGGAAAGCCTTCACGGCACTGATCTTGGGTGTCACACACATGACACCAGAAGCACGGGACACAGAGACAGCAGACCTTCTCAAACTAAAATTTCTGCACAGCAAAGGAAGCAACAGAGTGAAAAGGCCACCTACAGAATGGGGTAAAATATTTGCAAACGATATATCTGATAAGAGGTGATTCTCTAAAATATATGAGGAACTCACACAACTTAGTGACAACCAAAAAAAAAAAAAAAAAAAACCTAGTAACACAATTTTTAAGAAATGTGCTAAGGACTTGAATAAACATTTCTCTGAAGAACTACTGGAGGAGACCATGGTGAGGATGTGACTACGAGTTGGCCTGTGAACGGGACCTGGCCCCTTCCCCATCCTTGGAACGGACATCCTGCCCACTGCTCCCACACTGGGAGCCACTTCAAGGGTGCCACCTTGGAAAACTAACGTAACTTGAGACCATCTGACTGTATACGTGACTGAACCCCTTTAAGGCCTCTATGTATACTCTTTAAGTCCTGGCTGGTGGGTGTGGAGGTCTACAAATCTCAAGACCACCCCAAACAAGTCACCTAAGTAAACTCCTTGCAGGTTACAACTGCCACTTGCCAACCTGGAGCCTTTCCTCAATCTCTGCCCGTCTTCAGTCTCTCCTTGCCTCCGTGTACAGGGCACAGTCCCGACTTTCCCTCAGGGAACTCCTGAAGTTGTGAATCAACAACAAAACATACAAGTGGTATACAGAAAAAATGCTTGTCATCACTAATCATCAGGGAAATGCAAATCAGAACCACAGTGGGATGTCACCTGCAACCTGGCAGAAGGGCTGTTATCAAAATACAAAAGGCGCCAAGTGTTGGCAAGGATGTGCAGAAATCGGAACTTTTGCACACTGTTGGTGGGAATTTAAATTGGTGCAACCACTATGGAAAACAGCAAAAAAGGTTTCTCTAAAAATTAAAATTGGAACCACTGTATGACCCAGAAATTCCACTCCTGGGTACATATAAGAAAAAAATTGAAATGAAGATTTGGAAGAGATGTTGGCACCCATGTTCACTGCAGCACTATTCGTAATAGCCAAACAACCGAAATCCTTACCGACAGATGAAAGGATGAAGAAAATGTGAATACCTACAATGGAATATGATTCAGCCTTAAAAAAAGAAATTCTGCAATATGTGACAACAAGGATGGACAAGGTTTCAACACTGTATTCTTTCTGGCAAGTTTCAACAAGATAAGGTACCACTTAGCTCCCTACTATGCCTACAAGTACCCAGGCGTATTTGAGCTAGCCACCCCAGACCTAGTCTCGCGAGACCAGGCGTTAACAGCACGACAGTGTAAATCTCAGAGCCCCACATTTTCGCCTCCTGGACTGAACCCAATTTCTTACTCCACAGCAGTAGCCGACAGAGGAGCTTTTACAGGCGATAGAGCAATGCCTGCATGGGCAGGAGATCCCCGTTTCCACTGCCCATGGTTCATATTCACAAGCAGCAGCTAGAACAGGGAACCCGAAAGGTTCCTCTGACCCTAGAGGAATCTGGCTTTGCAATAAACTTGTACTGGGGAGACATCACTGGAAAATATGTTCTGTCTCCCTGTGGTCTGTTGATACAATGACTCACTTTAGGGAAGGGAACGGAGACATCCAGTGGGTTTTGTTAAGATGCTTATCAATATTCATCATGATAACATGTTACACTGTGTTTATTAATCCTCTTCCATCTGAAGGATGAAGGACAATCCACGACTGTCATACCAGTTCCTGGAACACCTTTTACAGATGAGAAATAATCTGGGAAGTCTTCCTCCTCAGGCTACAGTTACAGAAGTCAAACTGTTACAGGACTAAGAAACATTCTCAGTGTCAACATGTGGCATCCTCAGGGAATCCCTGGCCGTGGTGTCTTCTTTATGCAGTGGCCCATGTTTATTTTGAGCAATGTTCTCTTACAATTGGCTGATTTCTAACTTGAAAGTATCTCCTGTAGTTTTACTGACACTGCCCAAATTCTCAGATAATATTCTCAGATTAGCACAGCCATTATGACAAAACAGAACTAAAGAATAAATAAGATAAATAAGGGTGGGGCTATCCTGACTTCCCACTCAGGCAACCGTCCTTTCTTTAACGTCTCACCACTGCACCTGGACCAGTAGCAGTAGAGAAGCCACCAGTTCCACTGCTGACAGGGTCCTACTCGTGGGAAAGATTTTTTTTCTCTAGGTGCCGTCTACAAAGGATGGTGATCAGTTGCTCTTCAGCTCTGTTAGGGGTTTAAGCAATAAGTTCTTACCATATTAAAAGAGTATACAAGAAGGTTAACAATAAAGGTCTTAAAGTCTCATTTTCTTTTAAAAGAAAATTCTGCAAATCCCAGGTTGATCTCACTGTGGCCTTGGGTACAGGTGTTAAATGGCACAAACTGATCTTTATAGAATACATGTGTATTTTTTTTCATTCCATTGTGTTATATAAACATCTTGATGAGACCTGCATTTCTAACAATCGTGTGTCCTTTTAAAGAACAATAGAGGAAATAAATGTTCCAAGAATTGATGTGCCAAGTTTTTAAAAACAGATTTGCTATTCTTCCCATAACACTAGATTGGACAGTTTTGGGTTGGTGAATTTCAGAATGTATTATTATAATCATTCAAGTCACTTGGAAAGGTTGCAAAAATCAAATGCCTTAAAAGTCCTGGTTAACCAAAAGCCATATTCTCTTTCTTCTTCATCCCTTAGAAGATAACTTCTTTTACATTCGTGGTTTAATAATAAAAAAAAATCAAACTTTTCTAAGTTCCTTTTTAATATTGTATTGCATGATATTTGCTTAAACTCTGAAGTCTGTATCTGCAAGATTAGAATTCACAGGCAGTTTCACTTTTCACCAGCATGGAGAGCCTTCAGTAGTTACATTACAAGAATTCCATGGTAGGCAGAATTCTATGATGGCCCAAGGTTCCAATCCAATCAATTAACAATCTAGGTGCTGCTATAAAAAAAACAAATTAGGCAGTAGTAATTACGAGGTGACCTTAAGCTGTAAGTATTATCATTGTGACTTGATTTAACTACACGAGCCCTTTAAAAGGCAGAAGAGGTAGGCAGAAGGGGGAGTCAGGGAGACAAGGAGGATTCAACATGCCACTGCTACCTCTGAAGATGAAGGGGGCTGGGAGCCAAGGCCTACAGTCGTCTAGAAGCAAAGAAGACTCCCGGCCAACAGCTAGCAAGGAGGCAGACACCTCAGTCCTGAAACCGCATGGAACGAAATTATGCCAATGACCTTAATAAGCCTGGAAGCCAATTCTTCCCCAGTGAATGCAGATAAAAGCCCAGGCCAGGTGCTGCCTTGGCTTCAACCCTTTGGTTCCCTAAGCAAAGAACCTAGCCAAGCTGCTTGGACTTCTGACCGACAGAACTCTGAGATATAAATGTAACTTTAAGCCACTAAATTCGTGGTAACTTGTTATGTAGCTAACAGAACACCAATACAGGTTCTGACACCCCTACAATTGTGAGTTAACTTATTTTAATAAAATTCAAGGCAGCACTGCAGAAAACTTTTAATTTTTAATACTTTTATGGACTAAAGCATCCCAGTTCCCCCAAAGATCATCCTTATCAGCTAAACAAATACCCTAGAACATTCAGCGCTTATATATGATCAATAGTTCACAGGAGAACAGAGGGTACTTCTTTCTTCTAAAAGATTTATTCATAACGTTTCAAACCCATTTGACATAAAATGTATCATTTTATATCCCAACCACTGAAAAATATGTTTATACCTCTACCCACCAAAAAAGTTCAACTTTAACTTTTCTCTTAATCTTTTCCATTGGAAGCAGAAGGAAGAGTGGACCTGCTCATGTGATTTTCATTGCTGTAGTCACATCTGCACACATTTAATTTCTATTAGAAACATTTACTGTAAATATAATTTTTATACCATACACAATACAATGAAATTTAATTAAAGTATTTGCATAGTTGCTCTGGCTAGACCTTATGCAAATATAGAAAATGACAAACCTGAAATTAATCACCAAATGTCTGACATTAAAACAAATTTGTCAAAGGCAAGACTGAGTGAGTCATAACAATAACTAATTCCATGGTTCTTGGGCAGATCCCTTTCTGTACTCTGATGAAATTTGCGTTTATTTATATTAAAAGCCTCCAGCAGACCGTATCTTATATTTAGCTCGGTCATGTAAAATCTCTATGTGGAACATTTTCTAGGTGGAAGATTTTAGAAGAATGATCAGTTTAGATATAACCTACTTCTTATTTTTTCCCTTTCATATCTGAAGATCGTCTTGGAAAGCCAGACCCATTTTGTCTTTTCTACTTCAAGACGTTCAGCCTGATTTAATAAGTTAGAGCAGCCAAGTACACAAAACCTTTATGGACCAATACACTGATTTTAAATATCTGCAGAAGCAGTTTGTTTTTCCTTTGTTCGTCTATCTTTCAAGAGCAACAGGACTATCAAATCTCAGGAGAAACTTACTGAGAAAAGGCCAAGTCAGAAACTTGGTGGTGAGATTCTAATTTATCTCAAGTGTTAGTAAATGAGACCAGAGTGTGGATGTGGGAAAATCAATACTAGTTTTGAGCACTGCCTTACCAGTGAATAATGGAGACTGCCAAATGTCATAGCTGTACATTTAAAAAGCATTATCAATTAGCACAAAATATCAACTGAGTAATGCAGACTATTTCTTCTATACTGTGTGCCCAATGCAGAAACTACCAATAACCACCAGGACATTCAACTGATGGTGACAGGGCAGAAAATGGGATGAATGAGTAAGAAAAGAGAAGAAATGGAGAGCTCACCTCTGGCAAACCAGAATTCTTCCAAAAAATTTAAAATCAAAGGACAGCAAATTTCTTACAAGAGGCAAGGGCAAAGCACAAAGGACAAGTGCTACTTCTTTTATAGAACTGACTGACGTCTGATTTCCCTTTCCTCAGAAGTCAGCCACTCCACCTAATGCCTGGTTTGGGGCACATGCATCTTTGGGCCACCCCAGAGTGAATGGGCTCTGTCTGAACACTGTTCAGGGCCTCACATAAAAGGGAGTAACTTCCAACGAAAGGAAAGCTGTGAAGACCATCCCTGCACAGCCCTGCTGGGACACAGCAATCAGGCAGCACACAATTCAACAAGCAGACATGGCCCCAGGTGGGCCAGTGCTGACCACCACCAAGCACACTTGTTGGAAATGGAAAGCCCCTGTCCCGACCTCGGGTAAAATGAGGAGCGTCTCCAGGACGGAATCCTGGTAACTGCCTGAGCACCAGGGGCTGGGTGAGTCCCGGCACTGGGAAGCCTCAGGAAACAGTGCACATTGCCCCCTCCCTTCCCCACAAAGGAACCAGGCAGCAACAGACATGATGGGAGATGAGGTAACTTTATCCAGAAGAAATGAGTAACTGAAGCCAGGTTATTAGGACTGACCCAAACTGATTTCCCAAGTCCACATTCCTTGTTCATCCGTTCTAAGGATGGGTCTGTTCCAGCGGGCAGCGCTATTCAAGGCCAGCCACTCTCCTCTCGCTGACCCAGCTTAGGTGCCTAGTCCCTCCTCACCACCAGGTCTTTGCCTCTCAGTCACACTCCAGGGACCCCTCTTCCCATCACCTCCCTTCCATTGGAAAAACTAGCTTAGTTTCATATGTGTCCAAAATAAAGGGGGAAAAAAAAGGAACTGCTAACTCCTTTGTATCTTTGAACAACTCACAACTCTTGATCCTTGGCTGTCTATGTTTAGAGTCATCCACATTTTGAGTTTCCAGGAAATAGTGATCCAACTGTAGTACATATGACATAATTTTTAAAAGCATTTTTTAAAATCATAATCTGATTACATTTCCCACCATTTAATTAATACAAGGCAAACTAGAATGTCTTTGGTTGATCATGCCATGTATTGGCATTGTTTGTTTAAAAAGGCTAACCTTTTAAGATTCATTCTGGATCTTTTAAACCCTTTTTAGTATGTATAAATCAGACACTGCCTTCTTTATTTAAAAAAAAATTTATTGATGTGTTGATTTACAATGTCAGTTTCAGGTGTACAGCAAAGTGATTCAGTTATACATACACATACGTATATTTTCTTTTCAGATTCTTTTCCATTAGATGTTGTTACAAGAAATTGAATATCATTCCCTGAGCTCTAAGTAGGTCCTTGTTGTTTACCTATTTTATATATAGTAATGCAGACACTACTTCAGATAGTTACTAACAATAACAGTTATCTCACAGGAGCCAAATTTACGTTACAGCACTGAAACCACAAGATTCCACAAGAACACACTCACTGGAACAGATCTGACCTATAAGCTGATTATTTTTAAATTATATTAAAAAACACATACAGGTTTTTTGTGTACATGCAAACTTTACTTCTCATGGTCACTTGCACAATTGCTGACTTACTGGCAGGGCTTCTCAAGATTGCACATAATCTACTACCTGAGCCTCAGTAATAGTACTTATCTAATTACAGATCCAAAGTGAAGAGCATCATTTGCAGTGAGTAAGGTGATAAATAACTTAAGAGGCCTACTAGTCCTAGCTTAGGAAATTTTTTTTCCCCATATCATCTTAGCATTCAATAAATGTTGATTGAATAATTCTTAGGGCATTCAAAAGTGAAGTTTTAAAATGTGCCCGGGGGCTCACAGTCTCATGAGAACTCATGTCACTCAGTCAATAATTGTAAAGCGTTAAAATACCAGTCTGTGCACCAGGCTTGGATCGAAGGAAAGGAAATGCTTAACTCTGTGTATTGGGGCATTATCTCTTTGCATCTCCAGCGAGCACTCAGGACAGTGTCTGAAGTGTCTCAGTAAATGTTTCTCAAAAGCAAAAAAAAAAAAAAACAAAAAAAAACATTAAATAACCTTACATAAATACTAATCACAAGAACGCATGGGGACTCTCCAGCCTTGGTGGATGTGGGGTTGACAGAAAGTACTTCCTTGAAGAGGCTGAGTTCAGAGTAGCTGTGGAATGTACAGCTGGAGCCATTTGGATTTATGGACCTAAAGTTCAAGTCTGAGGAAGACAACAGGGCCTTCCCCTCTGCCCAGAAACCAGAATTGCAAGGGGGGCTACAAACTTTGAATGTAAGACTGAAAGAGCCGGCTGAGAGTCTGATGGCCTTTACTCCTTGCCTGCGGGTGACTGACCTTGGAGCAAGGGATTTCTGCTATAGCATTACAGGCAAGCATACTTCCCAGCCTCTGCTAGTAACTTATTCCAGTGTGCGATTTCCAGAGGAAAACTGATGTCACCTCTTCCTTCACCCTCCTCTGAAACAATGCAGAACGAACATTTATGTCATTAGTGTTAACTGTATCTAAATTCTCCTCTAGGAGCTCTCTGTCTTAATAAATGCTCAAGCAATCTTTTAGAGAAATAAAGTAGTTTATCACAACACATGCATAATTAGCATATTAATCTGCATATGGATAATAGTAGAATAAGGAGCTGCAGATTATCTACACTTTTTTATTTGGAAAGACATTTTATAAATATTACTGAGGTGACTATAATGAGACTTCTCAGTGACATCCCCAAATTTTGTTTGCTTGCATTGTGATCAGGCATTATGCATAGGAGTTAACAGCAGAAATGGATCTAAGAAACAGATCAGATCTCATTTAGGAAGACAACTCAGCTACCAAACCTGCTTCAGAGGTTGTAGATAAGAGAACTTGACAAACTAGAAACCAAGCCCACGTGTATTGGATGTTGGTAGCTAGGGGTGGATGCAGTGTCACTAATTTTGTCCATTTGTATCAGATGTCTCAAGACAGACACTCCTACCCTGAGGAAGAAGCCTTGCCTAGTGTCTCCATCCAAATCAAGAACTGAGCTGCTCTGTGGCCGGTGCGTCTGTTCATCACCTGTCAAATAGCTTCTCCCATTAGCTTGCTGAGGTTTGGTGAGGAACAAATCCTTCTATCTGAATTAGAAGCAGACTGTCCATCCCAACGATCCTGTGTTCATGTGAATATATTAGAAAACCTGCATATTATGTTATCCCAGAGAGTATGTACAAACTCTGACCAGCCATTCTGAAGAAATACGTTCATTTCTGAAGAAATCCAATTGCTCAGATTTAGAAGAAGAACTGAAACACTAATCTAAGCCATCAAAGCCCATTCTTGACATTTTAAAGTAATGAAATTCAGATTTTGCCCTTTATACTTACCTTGTGCCATATTGATTCTAAATTATGGGCAGTTTTTCACAGCATGACAAAGCAGGAGGCATGCAGTTGGCCAAATCTTTTTTTTGGTTAGAAGTAGCATTTATCTTGAGTCTTGTCAGTCATGCAGGGCCCACTCACCCCTACAGTCCAATAATCTAAGTTAGATTTAAAACGGATTTTGATAATTTTATTCTTTTCTTCTCTTTACAAATAAATCTTAAGAGTGTGCAGGGACCAACAGAAACTGGAAATTATGCCCTAATGCATTTTTGGTCTCTGCTAGGGCAATCCTACCCCAAAGCAGGAGAGAGTGTGGGGATAATTAGGACTGTAAGTGCCAAGAATTATGGAAAATCTGAGAATTAGTTGCCAAGGCAGAAGCTGCAATCTCGGGATTAAAAAAGGGCTGGCATTTGTCACTCTCTCTAGAAAAACACCCTGCTCAGGGGAAGGCACACTCTGTAACCCGTGAACTACTTCCATACACAGTTCTGTAAAATGTTTCTATCCTTCGCAAGCCACTGGTCTGCACGTAGCCTGTAATCTCACATCAGAATTAAGACAAATATCATGATACTACTTATATGTGGAATATTAGACAATGACACAAATTCTGTTTACAAACCAGAAAAAGATTCACGAACACAGAACACAAACTATAGTTACCAAAGGGGAAAGGGCGGGGAGGGATAGATTAGGGGTTGGGAATAACAGATACACATTACTGTATATAACATAGGTAAATGACAAGGACCTACTGTACAGCACAGGGAACTGCATTCCGTTTCTGTAATAATGTATAATGGGAAAGAATCTGAAAAGAAAAATTATGTATGTATGTATAATCACTTTATTGTACACCTGAAACGAACACTGAAAATCAACTACACTTCAATACAAAATTTTAAAAAAGAACTTGATACATGCAGGGGCAGATGATAACAGGCAGATGGCAGCCACTGCCTGGGCGACATTTAGCCGAGTGTAGCTCACTCATGCTGTTCTCTTGTCAACTCAGCTCTGCCCCAATTCCAAGGTCAGTCCTGGCTGGGTGGCTTCAGGTCTCCTCTTCCTATTTGGCCAAGACACTCATGCTGGTTGTCACATCTCTGCTCCCAAAATGACTCTTCTGGTCCAGCCTCTCATCATTTCCCCTGTTCTTAAAATGATGCTCTTGCTTGGCCCAAACCCGACTTCCCTCTGGGCTTTAATTCCTAAGTCTGAGATTTTGTCTCAGGCCCCTATGGAATTCCTTTTTTTTTTTGGGTAAACTGATAAGCATTCCAAGTCCATTCTGGGAGCTGGGATGTCGGCCTTAGTTCCATTTCTGAGTTTGATTTCTGCTCACCTATGTTCTGTCTGCCTTGCTCTTGTCACCCCCTGCCTTCAGTGTGTTACCCCAAAACAGACTCCCCAGATGTGGGCTACCAGGTGGGCCACACTACTGACTGCCAGCCCTGTACTCTCTTTTAGGATATCCCATTACGTTCACGGGTTTGGACTGGGTTTTGACTTTTCCCCTTGACTGCAGACATAATTGCCTCTGGGAATATCTATCCATCCATTCATCTACCCATCCACCCACTCATCCATCCATCCATCCTTTCATTCAGTTTTGATTCTTACATATTAACGGCTTACCTTAAGCCAGACCGTATACCTAGTTCCTAAGATAGACGTTCTCCTTGCTCTTGCACAAGAGACAGATAACTAGACAAACAGTATCAGTAAAATGTCATAAGCTGCTCTCCACACACCTTCCTGGGTTTCTGGGGCCAATGCCAAGTGCCCAGATGCTCTTTATTGCACTGTGAGCACACAGCTATACCCTGCTGAGACCAAACAGGCTAATATTTTCAGTTCCCTAATTGAGAACTTGAGGGGGAAATATTATTTCAAGTCAGGAGAGCAGGCATTAATATTATATGCTTACTTATACAAGAAACCCTGTGCATCTGCATGAAGTTTTAGAATATGCAAATTATTGTATTTATAGATCTCATTTGATCTTTAGAGCATACCTGTGAGGTCCAGTCAGACCAGGCATTATTTTCATCCTCATTTTATAGAAAAGAAACTAAGGTTCCTAGAAGTTAAAATAGTTTTGGTAAAATTTAGAGCTGAAGCTGAAGACAAACCTTAGTATTGCTCTTATGAAATTCTATCCACTTTGCTAATAATTCAATAGTAACTTGTACAGTTTCTAACATCTCAGTACTGGCTGTTCCAGGTACTACTGTCTACATTTTTGAGCAGGTTAATGTTCACGGGATAGCTTTGTACGCCATCTGTTCTAGAAAAGTGACGTAAGATAATTTATAGAGCTCCAACGTGTTGCTTTATCTTCCATTACATTTTTATTGCTTTTATCTGAGAACCTGAGTGGGGAGAGGGAGAGATGAAATCACTTGTCTCATACCTTTGAAAGATGTGAAATCATCACCACACCCTCAAAGAAACGGCAGGTAGCTCGTGAGACCTTTTCCCAAAGGACACGGGGAGACTCTGACTCATGGCTGAAGTCGCACTGTGACATCTTCCTCTCCATCACCCCTTTTTGGTGAAATCTCATTCTTTTATGATATGTTGTCATGTTTAAATAGAGTCATCAGAATGTACTGTGACATGTTGTTTGTTTCTTCTTTGCATGTTCCCCCCTTCATATGCCAACAGTCCTTTCTCCAAACTGCCTATGCTCTTGAAACTTCAGTTAAAATTAGGGTCAGCTTCCTTCCATCCACCGAAGTCAGTAAGTTTTTAAGATGCCAAGCTACTGGGCAAAATTCAGAGACATCCTACACCACCACGTTTTGGCTCATCCATTTTTTTTTTTATTTATTTCTGGAGTGATGGTAAAAAGCCTGGCATTTAACATCATATAATTAAAATATGGAATTTTAAGTTTTGAGGTGGAATCTGTATACTTAGATAAAACTTCAAGTGACTTTATAATGTCGTGATTACTTTGAAGCAAGAATATATTGTAGAAATTTTAAAAGTCCTTTTATAACTCTTTAATTCTCTTAAGCAGAGAGCAACCTGACAACCACTGGGGTGAAATCAAAGAAGTGTGACTGTCATCCTGTTAATTCTATGCCATTTGCCCTCAGGTGATTTTGTCATTTGGTTTTGTAGAATGGAGAACATTCTCTTGATGGTTCTCACTTGCTTTCTGACCCTTTAGGTATAAATACCCATTCTCTGAAGACTTTCTGAATGGTACTATTATGAAATTGTCATCATAGGAGTCCCATGACTGATACCAAATTGACAGAGAGGGGAAAAAATAAAAATCTCTCATGATGTGGGCTATTTTAAAATTAATTTCTTTCTCAAGGCATTTAATCAAAAGCCTTATCAGGATGGCAAAGTAAGCCACTGGTCTGTCTTACTGGTCTGTATTTCTTCCGCATTGAAAAGAATCCCTATTCTGTACGGATTAGATCAGTTCATAGAACAGCTCCATGTAAATAACTATGGAAAATCAGTAAGTATAAGTCATAACTATCCAACAGTATACACAGGCTACAGGGATGTACCATTCCTTTAGGAAGAGATGCAAACACTGATTTAAGTATTAGCAGGAATTTAACAAAACAAAAATTCCCTGTAACTTTACTTTTTGTTTCCTCAACTATTGGACTAAAAGTATCAGAAAACCCAAACACACACAAAATGAAAATGCTTGATGATGACAATCTGAACTAAGGTTGTTCATGTTTGGTAGCATTGCAAATTTAGCTCAGTTTTCGGTCCATATCACATCCTTCATAATAGCTCTTCTTTAGTAACATTTTATTCAAAGAAAATGAACATTATTTTCATTATTCAAGAAGGAACTGGATCCAACGGCCGGTCTTTGATCTGTACTGCCATCTGCTGTGTGTTGGTAAAACAGCAGCAAACATGTCAAGTATCTAAAACCAGAGAGCTCAGATGGACCTAAGAAACCATCCAAACCAATGTCTGTACTTACAGGTGAGAAAACAGAGTCATGAAAAAGTAAGTGACTTGCACGTCTGTTGTAAGTAGCAGAGCTGAATGAGGACGTGGTGCCACTGAGTGGCAAAAACAGGAGTTCTGGAGTCAGACCGACTTGGTTTTAGCATTTCAGCTGCATGGCCTTAGGCAAGTTACTAAGACTCTCTGAGTCTTAATGTTGGCTGTCCTTTTGGGATGAATAATATTTACATGAGAATTATATTTATGTGAGAATTAAATATGATAGCAATCTATCCATTCATCTCTGTGGTACCTGACACACACACACACATGACTGTACTTAAGAACCAGTCATTATTATCGTGCCTGTAGGTAAATTCTTCCATAACAAAGGATTTTATCTTTCAGTTTCCGGTGAGGTCAAGTGTCTGAAGCACTTCGTTCCTAAGCACTTAATAAATATTTCTTGACTAAATGAACAAGAGGTCACTTACGCCTCATTACAAATTACACTGAAAATCATCTTTGGAGGATGGATGAGTCTCTGTTGGGAAGTCCAGGTACTGCTTCTTTTCTTTCTTCTTTTGCTTTCCATGAACTGCCCTGGCCCGTGAATGTGTTTGTTTCATGTGAATTGCAACTTCTAGTTCTCGTGTTTCAGAATATTTATGGTCTTTATTGTTTGACTGAAACAGTTTACAGACAAATGCCTAATCCTGCATTTTCCACCCTGACTTCTTTCACAACAGTTCAACGTCAGACTTAGAACGTCCACAGAACTAAGGTTATGACGAGCCCCATCTCTGAAAGGACGGGATCAGCCCTGGAAAGTTCTGTGATTCAGGTACAAAGAAGTTACATGAAAGTTGCTTACAGAGATGAATATTTTTACATGGCAATTTTTCCAAAGTACGATGGATACGAAACAGTTCATGTTCTGAAATCTAAACTAAGAGAAAGAGCCGTCAGAAAAACCAACTAAACTCTGAGTAACAATCAGCAACTAACACTCTCGTGTTTAAAATCCTTGTCAACGGCAAGAAAGCGGTGAGCAAGTCGACACTGGGACGGAGGTGAATGAATGCAACAGAGTCGTTTAATCTTAAACGCAGTATTTGTCACTTCCTGTTGCTGCTGCTTTAGGGGTAATACACACAGTATTATTTTGTAACCCCTCCTGTGGGCTCCTTATGGATTCTAAATGAAATCTGATCAAGTATCTAAGAGCAGAACACACAGAGGAGTGTGTATTAAACGGAGAGTAAGTGGGTAGATAAGAATAATAAATGAGATTAAGGTTTAAAAATTCAGAATTTATGCCCTTCAGAGTAAATTGGTGAAGTGTGTCAGGAGTGGGTAGGAAACGGCTTATTTATGGGAACTCTGTCACATTTGTCTACCATCTCTTTTTACTCCAAACCCGTATTTTGGTGCTCAGTACATTTTAGGAAACAGTATTTTTTAACCACCTCATAAAAATCACCAAAAAAAAAAAAAAAAAAAAAAAAAAAGACTACCAGCAGCAGAAAAGTCAATTTAAGAAATTTCTGAGTGTTGTAAAATAAAGCACAAGCAATCGGAGGAGTCAGACTGGAAGAGAAACCAGGCTGGATGCATCACATCCCCAGAGCTACCTGCTGGAGAGGTGAGGGTGGTGCTGGGGCTTGCTGACTTGGCAGGGCAGCAAGGACTCAGGATGAAGTGCTCACACTGATGAACTGGGACACCATTTACATGGTGACTAAGAGGCTCAACAGAAGCATGTTTGCCCCCAGGATAAAGCAGCGGATGCAGCACCGGGGATGGACAGGACCCAGGTAACCAGTGCTACCTGGAAGGTGAGGTCTTGGCACACTGACTGGCAGCACGCCTGGGTCTGCTTCCCCTAAGCCGGAGCTCATAATCAGAACCTACATCCTTAGGGATGCAAACAGACATCTGCAAACATGAACATAAGCAGACAGCCAAGGATAATCGAACAGTTGCTAAAAGTCAATACCATCAAAAGAGAAAGACAAAACCCAGCAATTAAGAGAATACCCTAGGAGCCACGTATAAAAGGGCAAACAAAAGGCTCTATTAAATGAGTATAATTCATATCCTTATGCAAACTAGAGTATTACATGTGCTCAGCAATAATACATTGATTAGACAGATAGCTTAGAAATCTAAATCCTGAGTATTAAACAAAACATGTAGGTTGGCTGAACATTACATCTTATATCTTAAATCTGAGGTGTAAGAGAAATAGTGCATTAATGAGCTGGAAGGTGGAAGGGAAGAAAATCTCCCCAAATATAACATTAGTGAACAATGAGATTTAAAAGTACAAGAAAAAGGGAAGAGATTTGGGAATAATTTTACAAGTTCCAACATCTGTTTTATGGAATTATGTAAAAGAAGACAGTGGATGAGAAAAGGAAAGAACTTACTCCACAGCTTAGGAGTCCCAAGTCTTGAGGTGGAAAGGACGCTCTAAGTGCCACGAAGACCGGGGAAGCTCAGATTGTGCACTACGCTGTGATTTCAGAAGGCAAGGGGAAATATGACCTCCTACCGGCTTCCAGGGAGAACAGACAGGAGACTCACAAAGGAAGAGAATCCGTCTGACAGGATTTCTTTCTTCAAGAGCCCTGAATATAATGGAGTAAGATCTTAAAAACTCACATTGAAACTGTTCTTAAAACTGTAATTTTATGCCTAGCTAAACTAGCCTTTTTTTTTCTTGAAAGAGGCACGGGTTTGTACTCCGGCAAAACAGCAAAGAAAAAGAAAGCTGACTACGAAAAACAGTGGTAATCGGTTAGACATACATACCTGTAAGTAACTGATGTACAATGTAAAAAAAAAGTACTACCACTGAAGTGACCTCAGTGTGGGATGAAGCAGGAACGGGGCGTGATGAAGGAGGCAGAAACATACTAATGTTCTTATCTTAACTGGGGAAGGGAACGGACACTGACAAATCAATACATGGATCAGTATGCTGAAGGTCTAAGTGGAACTCCTCTGGGGCTAGAAATAAGATGCTTGACACTAAGAAGGAAAAAAAGAAAAGAGAATGGGTGAAAACAATAAAAAGAAGAAAGGGGAAAAGACTTATAAATAATGATTCCAAACACAGGGTATTACAATAAATTGAAATGGATAAAAACTCTTGCTTAAAAGAGAGACTTGCATAATGTGAAACAAACTGCCTGCTTATAACAGATGTATCTAAAACCAAATCACACAGAAAGGTTGATACACACAGTGGACTTTAAAAGATAAACCAGATTAATTATAGTGAGAAGAAAGAAGGTGAAGAAACATTAACAGGAGATAAAATTGTATTTGTGGCAAAAAGCATTAAACAGGACTGAAAGAGATACTTCCATATAGATAACAATGTTTAATCCACCAATCATCATAAACATGTAAAAGAACATAGCTTTCCAAATTCCTCAGTAGGTTTAAGGAGTCAAAAATCAGGTCTGGACACTTTGCTACATGCTCCTCAGAAATCTATTTACTAAGTGATTTACACATGTTTTTAAAGTGAAGACTAGGGCACTGTGTCAGACGTGAGTCACCAGGAGAATCATCAGACACTAGTCCTCCATAAAAGCCTGCTGCTATTCTAAGGCCATAGTCTTTATCCTCATCGCTACTCAACCAACATGTGCTTCTTCAGGAACCCCTAGTCATTTACGAAGAATGTATTTTTTTTTTTTTTATATCAGAGATAGCCCAAGCTAATGTGGGAGACTGACTAAATGATTATTTGGTCTATCTTAGGTATTTCAAAATTCTACTATTATACCTAGTTCTGTAACTGTGAACATAAATATCTGACTTATTTTCTTAGGAATGATTTTTAGAAATGGAAAAATAGTTAATTTAAAGCCTAAAAGGTAAAGATAACTATATACAAATGTATACATGTGTATATGCATATTTTATATGTGTATCAAATGCATAGTTTATATTTGAATATATATCTGTGTATATATTCAGACACCTGATTAAAATATTTCTTGGAAAAGCAAAATTACTGAGAAATCCTTGGCCCTTATTTGAATCTTTCCTTGGGACAACTTAAATATTAGGGAGATAATACATACATCAAAATGATAAACGGATAAATCTCATATGTGTTTAAATTTCTTCTGGTCAGTTGTCCACTTGCTATTTAATATGCTTTCTAATTTAATGATTGAAAGCAGCGTTCACCAAATCTCAGACCACACAGCACAGGGCTCATTCTCATACCTCCCAAGAAATGTGTGTCAGCATTCTTTCAGGAAAACGATGTGGCTATCATTCTAAGGTAGGATTTGGAGGGAGAATTACCTCTAGTAATAGTCCCACTATTTTAGTGATTCCTATTTCACAAAGTATAGCAATTACACTACTTTGAAATCCCCTGCTACAAAAGAGTTCTCCTCTGACACTATAATAAGGTCCAGAAGGATGGGTCTGCTTGTCTGAGCTGTCTTGAAGGAGGAGGGCAGGAGACAATGACAGTCTTCTTACTTGCAGGCTGTCAGGATGATTTCTCTAACTCTGTTCAAATATCCATTCATGCTACAGAGAGGATGCCAACTCTGTAATTCAAAATTCCCATTGTTCCTAAAGTATACGGCCGGCCCTGCAGCTGTATTGAGAGAGAAGTTTCAGTCTGACTTAAGGTCATTTCCTTTTCTTCCATAATGGATGTGCTCACATATGTGTGTCTAAATTTCAATTATCTCTCGGTTCCCGCAGCTGCTGTGGAAGGACTAAGGGCATATGCTGTGCCCGGCTGTGTTACACGCCCCAGGACAATGGATGCTGAATACCAAACACGTAACATCAGTTCTGGGTAGACATTCCGCATCGTGGAGCAAAGACTACAAATCTAAGTTTTCCCCCCGACCTTTTCTTTACAATTCTTTGAGCCCAGGTAGTTTAGAGGCACAAAGCAAGAGACCCCTGCTGCATTTTTAGTTGAAATCTGACTCCACTGGGAAAAGGAAACATTTTTTTTATAGACTGAGACTGCCTTCTCTCAGACGTGATCTGTCCTACATAGTCAGTGAAGCAATCGTATTAAAAATCAATGGTCTTCATCTTCATTGTCATCACCAGCATCATCATTTTCATCACTTTCATCTTTGTAGTTATTTCTACTGTTGTGAGTTACATGCAAGTGTTAGTTAGCTGACTTAGCTCTCTCAGCTCCACAAGGTGGGTATCATTATTACACTTTGGACAGAAGAAGAGCCTAAGGCAAGGGAATTTCAGTAAGTTGCATGTGGTCACCGTTAGTAACGCTGGAGTCAGAATTTGAGCTCTGGAGTAAGTCTGCTTGAATTCAAAATGTGGCTTTCCCACTACAAATAGTGTGACTGAAGAGGTTTCTTAACTCCCCTGGGAAGTTTCCTCATCTGGAAAAGGGGTGTATAAAAATGGACATAAACCATGGAGATGCAGATGGGATGGAGAATAGGAAGAGTGCGACCTGGAGAAAGAGGGACGACTGGGCAGACCGGGTGGCGGGAGCCCGTGGAGCTGAGCATCACCTGTCATGTTTACACTCTTACCTGTGCATGTCTGAGGAACCTGGCTTTTAACCCTTAACCAAATTATAAAAATAAAGAGTAGGGTTGGTTGGGTAAATGCTAGTTTCGGATGCAAAATAGATTTGAAGGTAAAAATCTATACAAACCCTACAAGACACAGCTGTTTATCAAAGAGGAAATGGAATTAAGTGTTCACACTTTGGTGAGGAGTGAACTAAGATATTAAAATGTCCTCTCATCACTAATATAGCCCGTTTTTCTGGAAAGATGAATTCATTTTAATCCTCCAACTTCACACTTTCAAATCAGCAAAGTCACCTTCAGGAAGTGCTATCTGAGGATAATGAAGGGGGAAAAAAAAGAAGCAAATCTAAAAATTCTGACACAACTGTTTTACTGCATAAATCAAAGTGACCTTATTTTAGTGTTAGCCAGAAACAAACTAAATAAGCAAGGAGGTTCTTTATATACAGTAAACTAAGACAGAAACTCTAGTAACTTCCTATGAATGATTTTCTTTCAACATCAGCTGCTTAATAAGAAATAGAAAAAAAACCTCTCTCCCAACACTGGGAGGAAATGGTGTTTAGATACTAACACGCACCCTGTTTTGGAGCTCCTGAGTCAGGCGGGTCGGTGAGGGTCGGACTATTTATAGGGAAGGTCTTCTTAGTTCACAGCTTAAACTCTGATAATTGAAACATGACAAACAACAAACCCCATAAAGCTTTCTGAAGATAACATGGAGATAAAAGGAATGAAAGTCAGTGTTTTCAACCAACAGACAAAAGATGACAGCGAAGGCACTGAAGGACAAGGAAGTTCTTTCTACCGGATTTATGCGTCAGTACCGTTATTGACAGGAATAGATTGTTTTGAAGAAAACAAATGAAGAGACGGAGAGGATGGCGGAGTAGAAGGACGCTCACAGGTCACCCTCTCCCACAAATACACCAAGACCCACATCTACAGACCCACTCAGCCAACCAGAGCACCTGTGGAACTCCGACAGAACATCGCCCTCTTCAAAAGATAAAGACGCCAAAAATCTGGTAGGAGAAAAGGAAAAAAGAACAAAAGGCAAAGCGGCTCGGGACGGGTCCCGCGGGGAGGGAGCGGCAGGGGAGGACTGGCGCTCGCTCGCTGGGTCTCCCCTCTCCCACTGAGAGGCCAGCGGGACGGAGGGGGAGCCTCCGAGGCTCGGATCTGTACAGAGCAGCCCTTGACTAACAGAACTAAGTTAAACGGGCACAGCGCGTCCCCCCGGCACCCAGCCTGAGACGCGGGCAGGCAGCGGCGGGCAGGGCCAGGCTGCACAAGCCGGGCGGAGGACGGGGGCGGCTGCACGGAGGCAGCCCCGGGGGAACGCAAGGGGCTGCGCACCGTGGCTGTGGGTGCACAGGGCAGAACAACCTGGGCCCTCCATAAAACAGCAAGGTTGATGTGCTCTCGGGGGAAGGGTGCACACCCCCATCTCTGAAATCCCACGGAAAGTTTTTGGGGGAAGAGAGGCGGGGCTCAGGCACAGCCGCCATATGCCCCGGCGCTGAGCACCCAGGCGGGGGCGGGGGCGAAACCTGCATCCGCACGGAAGGGCTTAGCAGCCGCAAAGGCCAGACTGAGACTGGCCTGCAGCCCGGGGCAGATAGGATCCTCCATCCTGGTCCCTCAGAGAACTTGCTCCACAAAGACAAACAAGGAGCTGGGTTCTGGCTTGGAGCAGGGACAAGGCTGTCCCTCCGTCTTCCCTGAGACCACCCGCGGAGCGCCAACCAGGGCGGAGCGCCGACCAGGGCGGAGGCGCAGCCGCACAGAGAGCAGAGCTACCGGCCGCGCAGGTAGAGCGAGAGAGGCCCCCCGCCTTTCGGGCAGGAACACAGCCCCTGACCGAGGTGCTGGGAGGGGGCACCACCCGCCCTCCTACCCGGCCAGTCTGCAACATCTGACTGCGGCATCCGGAGGGGCAGCGACCCGCCCGCCCACAGCAGAGAGCTGAACCTGACCCAGTGTTAGGAGGAGGCGCGATCTGCTTGCCGACAGGTGCTGGGAGCAGCACGGAAGAGGGCGCCAACGGAGGGCCTCTGAAAACAGCAAGCTGAGCTTCCAAAACAGGACGAAGACAAAAAGACTTCACATTAAAAGCACACAGACTCCAGGAGAACACCGACAAACCCCACCCCCCCCCCCTTTTTTTTAAATCTGTTTTTACCTGTTCTATTTTCTATTACTCTCTTAATCTTTACTTCTTAATTCATTTCTATTTCTCTTGGGTTTGATGTCCTGCTATTGATTAGACACAGGTTTCAAATACATCTATTCATCTCCCCCCCCTTTTTTTGTAAAGGTTTCAAAAGGACGTCTCAACCCGATTAATACTCCGCTTCAACTCACTCTTCTATTATTCATTATACACTGTTTTTAAACCCTCTTTCTCTCTTCTTTTAAAATTCTTTCTCTCTCTTATTTTTTTTTCTCTTTTTTCCTAAGTTCTATTCCTAAATAGGCATTAGATAGATAAAATCCTTAAGGACCAAAATAAACAACTGATACTCCATAAACCACAGTGCCAGAGAGGTATGAGCAAGATGAAGAAGCAGAAACACCTTTCCCAATTAAAAGAACAAGAGAAATCCCCTGAAAGGAAGATCAACGAAATAGACATCGATAGCCTACTAGATCAAGATTTCAAAAAAGGAGTGATCGAATTGCTGAAGGAATTAAAAGAGATAGTGTTTAGAGATATAAAATATGTCAAAAATGAAACTGAAGCTATAAAGAAGAGCCAAGTAGAATGGGTAAACTCATTGACAGAGATGAGGAATGATCTAATAGCTGTGCAAAGCCGACTAGAAAATGCAGAGGAACGAATTAGTGATCTAGAAGACAGGGCAATAGAAAGCACCCATTCAGAAGAACTACAAGAGAAGCAAATAAAAAATAATGAAAATAGCATAAGGGACCTATGGGATAATATAAAGCGTCCCAATCTTCGCATAATAGGGGTCCCAGAAGGAGAAGAAAGATCAAAGGGGATTGAAAAGGTTTTTGAAGAAATCATGACTGAAAACTTCCCAAACTTAAAGAAGGAATCAGATATCCAAGTACAGGAAGCTCAAAGGGTCCCAAACAGGAAGAACCCAAATAGACCCACACCAAGACATATCATAATCAAGATGGCCAGAGTCAAGGATAAAGAAATGATTCTAAAGGCAGCAAGAGAAAAGCAAAGAATAAGTTACAAGGGAACCCCCATAAGGCTCTCAGCTGATTTCTCTACACAAACACTACAGGCCAGAAGGGAGTGGCAAGATATATTCAAAGCCCTGAATGAAAAAAAGATGCAGCCTAGGATCCTTTATCCAGCAAGGCTATCCTTGAGGATAGAAGGAGAAATAAAGAGTTTTACAGACCAAAAAAAGCTGCAGGAGTTTAGCAACACTAAACCCATGCTGAAAGAAATACTGAAAGGGCTATTCTAAATAGAAAAGCAGCAGGATGCTACAGAAATGAGAAACACACAACTGGAAAGGTGATTACTCATGAATTACAAATAAAGTAAACATGAAATTATAAAAGAAGACATACAAATCACTGAGAGTGGGAGAGGGAGGCAGGGAAATATAGAATTTTTTTTTTCTTTTTTAAATTTTTTTAACAGTAGGATGGGTTTGAGATCATGTTACTATCAGTTTAATAAAAACAGTTATAGTAATGGGTTGATAGATTTACAAAAAAGGGTAACCACAAGCCAAAAATTTACAAAGGAGTCACAAAAATTAAATAAAATCCATGATAATACAAAGGAAAATTACCAAACCACAAAAGGAAGAAGAAAGGAACAAAGAGGATATACCAATTCAACTGCAAAGATAAGTTCAAAATGGCAATAAACACACATCTATCATTAATTACTGTAAATGTTAATGGACTAAATGCTCCAGTCAAAAGACACAGAGTGGCAGACTGGATAATAAAGCAAGAACCTCCAATATGCTGCATACAAGAGACCCACTTTAGGGAGAAGGACACATATAGATTGAGAGTGAAAGGATGGAAGAGGATATTCCATGCAAATGGAAAAGCCAAAAAAGCAGGTGTTGCAGTACTGATTTCAGACAAAATAGACTTTAAAACAAAGGCCATAAAGAAAGATAAAGAAGGACATTTTATAATGATTAAAGGAGTGATACAAGATGAGGATATTACACTCGTTAATATATATGCACCCAATATAGGAGCACCGAAGTACATACAAGAATTACTAACAGAGATAAAGGGGGATATTGATGGGAATACAATCACAGTTGGAGATTTTAACACTGCATTAACATCACTAGATAGATCTTCCAGACAGAAAATAAACAAGGCAACAGAGAAATTAAATACTACAATAGAAAAACTAGATTTGGTGGATATTTTCAGAGCATTACACCCCCCAAAAATAGGATATACATTCTTTTCAAGTGCACATGGAACATTTTCCAGGATCGATCATGTACTTGGGCACAAAAGAAACCTCAACAATTTTAAGAAGATAGAAATTATCTCAAGCATCTTTACTGACCACAATGCCATGAAACTGGAAATCAACAACAGAGAAACAAAGGAGAAAAAAAGGAAAGCATGGAGATTAAACAATATGTTATTGAAAAAACAATGGATCAATGAGGAGATCAAAGCTGAAATTAAAAAATACCTTGAGACAAATGATAATGAAAGCACAACCACTCAAAACCTATGGGACACAGCAAAGGCAGTGCTAAGAGGGAAGTTTATAGCGATACAGGCCTTCCTCAAAAAAGAAGAACAATCTCAAAGAAACAATTTAACCCACCACCTGAATGAATTAGAAAAAGAAGAACAAAAAGCCCCAAAAAGCAGCAGAAGGAAGGAAATAATAAAGATCAGAGAGGAATTAAATACAATAGAGATTAACAAGACCATAGAAAAAATCACCAAACCAAAAGCTGGTTTTTTGAAAAAGTAAATAAAATCGACAAACCTCTGGCCAAACTCACAAAGAAGAAAAAAGAGAGAGCACAAATTAGCAAAATAAGAAATGAAAATGGAGAAATTACAACAAACAAAATAGAAATACAGAATATCATACGAGAATATTATGAAAAACTATATGGAACCAAACTGGATAACCTAGAGGAGATGGACAAGTTTCTGGAAACATACTGTCCACCAAGACTGAATCAAGAAGAATCTGAACACTTGAACAATCCGATCACTAGAAAGGAAATAGAAATAGCAATTAAAAACCTCCCTACAAATAAAAGTCCAGGACCGGACGGCTTCACCGGGGAATTCTACAAAATATACAAAGAAGAAGTCATGCCAGTCCTTCTCAAACTCTTCCAGACAAATGAAAAGGAGGGAATACTCCCAAACTCATTCTATGAAGCCACCATCACCCTGATACCAAAACCAGGCAAAGACACTACAAAAAAAGAGAATTATAGGCCAATATCACTGATGAACATAGATGCCAAAATCCTCACCAAAATTTTAGCAAATAGAATCCAACAACACATAAAAAAGATTATACATCATGACCAAGTGGGGTTCATCCCAGGGACACAAGGCTTGTTCAACATACGCAAATCAATCACTGTAATACATCACATCAACAAGAGAAAGGACAAAAACCACATGATCATCTCAATCGATGCAGAAAAAGCATTTGATAAAATTCAACACCCATTTATGATAAAAACTCTCGCCAAAGTGGGTATAGAGGGAACATATCTCAACATAATAAAAGCTATATATGACAAACCTACAGCCAGCATAGTACTCAACGGTGAAAAACTCAAAAGCTTCCCACTAAAATCTGGGACAAGACAAGGATGCCCACTATCACCACTCCTATTCAACATAGTCCTGGAAGTCCTAGCCACAGCAGTCAGGTAAGAGAAAGAAATAAAAGGGATCCAAATTGGAAAAGAGGAGGTAAAAGTGTCATTATATGCTGATGACATGTTACTATATATAGAAAACCCTAAAAGGTCCACACAAAAGCTACTAGAGCTGATTGAAGAATTCAGCAAGGTAGCAGGTTACAAAATTAACGTTCAAAAATCAGTTGCATTTCTTTACACTAACAATAAATCAACAGAAGAAGAAAGTAAAGAAACAATCCCCTTTAAAATAGCACCCAAAGTAATAAAATATCTGGGAATAAATATAACCAAGGAGGTAAAAGAATTATACACAGAAAACTATAAACCATTGATGAAGGAAATTAAAGAAGACTTTAAAAAATGGAAAGATATTCCATGCTCTTGGACTGGAAGAATCAATATTGTTAAAATGGTCACACTGCCCAAGGCAATCTACAGATTTAATGCAATCCCTATCCAATTACCCAGGACATATTTCACAGAACTAGAACAAATCATAAAATTCATATGGAACCATCAAAGACCTAGAATTGCCAAAGCATTACTGAAGAGAAAGAAAGAGGCTGGAGGAATAACTCTCCCAGACTTCAGACAATACTACAGAGCTACAGTCATCAAGACAGCATGGTATTGGTACCAAAACAGACATACAGACCAATGGAACAGAATAGAGAGCCCAGAAATGAACCCGCAAACTTTTGGTCAACTCATCTTCGACAAAGGAGGCAAGAGTATACAATGGAATAAAGACAGTCTCTTCAGCAAATGGTGTTGGGAAAACTGGACAGCAGCATGTAAAACAATGAAGCTAGAACACTCCCTTACACCATATACAAAAGTCAACTCAAAATGGATTAAAGACTTAAACATAAGACAAGATACAATAAACCTCCTAGAGGAAAACATAGGCAAAACATTATCTGACATACATCTCAAAAATTTTCTCCTAGAAGAAATAAAAGCAAGAATAAACAAATGGGACCTAATGAAACTTACAAGCTTCTGCACAGCAAAGGAAACCAGAAGTAAAACAAGAAGAAAACCTACGGAATGGGAGAAAATTTTTGCAAGTGAAACCGACAAAGGCTTGATCTCCAGAATATATAAGCAGCTCATACGACTCAATAAGAAAAAAGTAAACAACCCTATCCAAAAATGGGCAGAAGACCTAAACAAGCAATTCTCCAAGGAAGACATACAAATGATCAAAAAGCACATGAAAAAATGCTCAATATCACTAATTATCAGAGAAATGCACATCAAAACTACAATGAGGTATCACCTCACACCAGTCAGAATGGCCGTCATTCAAAAATCCACAAATGACAAATGCTGGAGAGGCTGTGGAGAAAGGGGAACCCTCCTACACTGCTGGTGGGAATGCAGTTTGGTGCAGCCACTATGGAAAACAGTGTGGAGATTCCTCAAAAGACTAGGAATAGACTTACCATATGACCCAGGAATCCCACTCCTGGGCTTGTATCCAGAAGGAAATCTACTTCAGGATGACACCTGCACCCCAATGTTCATAGCAGCACTATTTACAATAGCCAAAACATGGAAACAGCCTAGATGTCCATCAACAGGTGACTGGATAAAGAAGATGAGGTATATTTATACAATGGAATACTACTCAGCCATAAAAACCGACAACATAATGCCATTTGCAGCAACATGGATGCTCCTGGAGAATGTCATTCTAAGTGAAGTAAGCCAGAAAGAGAAAGAAAAATACCATATGAGATCGCTCATATGTGGAATCTAAAAAACAAAAACAAAAACAAACAAACAAACAAAAACAAAGCGTAAATAAAGGACAGAAATAGACTCACAGACAGAGAATACAGACTTGTGGTTACCAGGGGGGTGGAGGGTGGGAAGGGATAGACTGGGATTTCAAAACTGTAGAACAGACTACACTGTATAGCACAGGGAAATATACACAAAATGTTATGATAACACAGAGAAAAAAATGTGACAATGAGTGTGTATATGTCCATGAATAACTGAAAAATTGTGAACACTGGAATTTGACACAACATTGTAAAATGATTATAAATCAATAAAAAATGTTAAAAAATAAATAAATAAAAGAAAATAAATGAAATCCATCTTTCACTTACAACCAATACTTATAAAGCTTGAAATCCTCATCGAGAGATATGCAAAGGAAACAAAAGCAAAAATAAACAAATGAGACCTACTTAAACCTAAAAGCTTTTGCACAGCAAAGGAAACCATCAACAAAATGAAAAGACAACCCACTGAATGGGAGAAACTGTCTGCAAATGATGTGACCAGTATGGGGTTAATATCCAAATATATAGTCAGCGCGTCTACCTCAACATCAAAAAAACAAACAAACAAACAAACAAACAAAAAAAACAATTGAAAGTGAAAAGAAGACCAGAACAGAAAATTTTCCAAGGAAGATATACAGATGGCCAACAGGGACACGGAAAACTGCTCAACATTGCTAATCGTCAGGGAAATGCAAATCAGAGCCACAGTGAGACATTACCTCACACCTGTCAGAACGGCCATCATAAAAAAAGACAACAACAAATGCTGGCAAGGATGCGGAGAAAGGGAACTCTCGAACACTGTTTGTAGGAATGTTAGTGGTGCAGCCACCATGAAAAACAGTATGAAGTTTCCTTAAAAAAGCTAAAACTAGAACTACCATATGACCCAGAAATTCCACTTCAGTATATATCTGAAGAAAGCAAAAACACTAATTCAAAGAGATAAATACACCCCAATGTTCACAGCAGCATTATTTACAACAGCCAAGATATGGAAGCAACCTAAGTGTCCATAAACAGATGAATGAAGAGGATGTGTTTTATATATATATATATATATATATATATATATATATATATATATATATATACATATACATATATACACATACACACACACACACAATAAAATGTTACTCAGCCATAAAGAATGAAATCTTGCTATTTGCAGCAACATGGATGGATTTGGAGGGTATTCTACTTAGCGACTTAAGTCAGAGAAAGACAAATACTGTATATCACTTACATGTGGAATCTAAAGAATACAACAAACTAGTGAATATATAACAAGAAAGAAGCAGACTCACAGATACAGAGAACCAATCAGTGGTTACTAGTGGGCAGAGGGAGAGGGCCAAGATAGGGGTAAGGGATTAAGAGGTACAAACTGTTAAGTATAAAGTAAGTAAGTGGGGGCGGGGTATAGCTCAGTGGTAGCGTGCGTGCTTAGCATGCCAAGGTCCTGGGTCCAATCCTCAGTACCTCCATTAAAAAATACAGTATTCTTAAAAATAAAATTAAATAAAATAAATAAGCTATAAGGGTATGTTGTACAGCACAGGGAATATACCCAGTATGTTGTAATAACTATAAGTGGAGTATACCCTTTAAAATTGGTGACTCAACAATGTTATATACCAGAAACTTATACAGTATCATACATCAACTATACCTCAATTAAAAAAAAGACACAGGCACAGAGAAGACATGAGAATGCTTCATGTAAAACAAAGAGCTTTGAACTAGGAGCCAAGAGATGTGGATTCCAGATCTGCTTCTGCTAAATGCCCAGCCTGGGAAAGGTTTATTCAGGGCTCTGTGCACCAGTGACCCTTCTGGGGGCCAGACTGCTGGATGGATACATCGTTTCGAAGGAGAAACACTTCTGTCTCTGTCTACTCTCTGCCTTCTACTTCTAATACTCCAGCTAGACAGACTGTTTAATTGTGTAGTGTTATCTCAGAGGTTGATGGGATTTAGCAAGTTTCTCTCACTCGAATTTTCATAAAAATGTCTGAAAGGAGGAAGAATCTGTTTCACAGAAGTAAATATATTCTAAAGTCTCAACGTTGTCCATTTTCTATCATTTCAGCATGACCTCCGGAAACTCATTTAACGTTAGTCTTAATTGTGAAAGGCAGATCAATGGCCCGAATTAAAAAACATTAAAAGATGATTTCAAAATAGTCCAGCCACTTGCATTACCATGTCAGATGTCTTCTCTTCCAGGGCCCAGGGGGTTTTATGGGCTTTTTTTTTTTTTTACATTTTATTTAAAGTATCAAATCATAGCTAATTTGTTCTCCAAGCTTCACCAACATCATAAACTCCTAACTGAACAAATACAGTAGTATTCTGAAAACCTCAAAGACCATTTGTGTTTTCAAATTTGTTACCCTTTTTTTGTCCTGTAAAGGTAAGCAGAACTTTTCAATGAGTGCATCTCATGAAGGGGCCCTGTGGACGCTCAGAAAACATTCCCTGAGTAAGTAGATGTGTCACCATCCCTAATACACACTGGACAAATTCGAGTATTAAAACTTTCAAAAATAATAAATACATACATAAACCTAATTACCTCCCTCCTCAAAAAAAACCCTCTCAGCTATTGCTAATAAACTTTGCTTCCTGCTCTCAACATTTTCCTTCTTTTTCCATCCATCTCACTTTTTGAAGGTCAAATCTTTATCTTGATAGTAAAATAACTTAAACCTTTTCCATTTCAGAATCGTCCAAATTTACCAATGGAAATTTCCCTCTTGGTTACTTTGAGGGGGCAGCCAGTTGACATTCAGTTCCTTTCTCTGCATCACTACACTAAAAACAACAACAACAAAAACCCCCAAACACCCCCCCCCAACAAAAAACACCCAGTGGCGGCAGTTTCCCCAGATGCGCTTCCCTGTCCCAGCACCGTGTGGAGCTGGGAACTCGCAGCAAGAAGGCTTCCGACACTGTAATATGACTGCTGGTTCCAGACGTCTGAGCTGTGCCCAAGTCAGCCTTTCTTCACTGCGTGGAAGGAAACAAGGAAACAAAGAAAAATACTTTCTTCTTCTTTTCTTAAACATAACAACCTAAAAATCATTCAGCCAAGTGGAATAGAAAATGACCTGAATCTCAAATAACTAGAGGAATTGTTGGCAGCTCCGCTCTGCACACACCCACACTTCCTCACAGCTGTGCTTAGCTGGGAAAATGGGACTGGGGTGCCAGTTACCTTGATTATTTCAGGTACAGGTACCTGCTCCCCAAATACAGACAGTAAGTGACGAGTGACAAGGATCCCACTGGACACAGTGAACGGCAGTTGGCTCTGCCCAGGGTCGCTGGTCTGAGAAATGGCAGCGAGCCCGGAATGCTCTTCAGTGATCCAGACGTGAGTATTCACGAGTCAGCAAGTCAAGCACTGTTTCTGTCATCACAAGCAACTTTGTTCAGCTGTATTTAAAAGCAGCGTGGCAGAGGGGAGGGGACAGCTCAGTGGCAGAGCGCGTGCTTAGCATGCATCAGGTCCTGGGTTCAATCCCCAGTACTTCTATTAAATAAGTAAGTAAATAAACCTAATTACCACCCCCCCAAAAAAACCCCAAGAAAACAAAAGCCAAAAAATAAATATTAAAAAATGCAACATGAATTTGTAATACCTTACAAGAGACATGCTGATTTTCTAAAAAGATTGTAAAGAGTTAAAAAAACAAAACAAAACAAAACCCCAAACCCCAGAATCTCTTGTCTGTAACTGAAGAAGGGAGCTTCTTGTTAGATCTGAACTCCCTGGAATGCTGGGGCTTCTCCCAGTTGGCCCTCAATACCTCACCTTACCTCATCTCTCCTCTCCCCCCCCCACCCCCCAACCCCGCTGTGTGTCTGTGAGACTCCTGTTCTCTGAAGACCCCCTCCTCGCCAGCACACTCCAGCCCTTTGCTCCCTCCTTTCCTGCAGCATTTCCTTCAGAAACGAGCATCCACCTCAGTGCAGTGAAGCCTAGTGAACACTCATGAGCTATGGTTCGATACTTTAAAAAAGATGTTAAAAAAGAAAAAAAAAAAAACAGCCTGGGGCCCTGGGGGAGAAGTTAGGCATGAGAACATAAGTGGCTGAACCACCCTGAAAACATCTATTAATGGTTTCTAATTTGGGCAACTGATTTGCCTTTCACAATTAAGACCAACATCAAAATGAGCTTCTGGAGGTCATGCTGAAGAACAGGAAACGGCAAGTTAACCACCGGCCGAGGCGCAGGGAGAGCCAGCTGAGCGTCGCTCTGCAGTCCTCAGCTCGGTGTCACTTCCCCCACCTGTGCTGGTTTTCTTGCCTCCTTAGAACGAGATCAGATATTTTATTTTCCAGAAATTATGCATAATGGGAAGAGCTCACTGTAGCTGGCACATCCGACTGGATCTGGTGTCAACTTGCTAGAGCTCAGAGTTAGCCAAGGCACAGGAGGGGCCCCATCGGCCTCCTTCCACACCTTGTGACTGCTGACACTGTATTTTCATGTATAGGTTCGACTCAAAATGGCGAATGAGCACGACGAAGGAGAGAAAAGCAAAAGAAAAACCCCTAATCCGAAAAGAGCTCGCTTTGGAAAGTGACGGTGTGCCCGGAGGCACCACCGCAGGCCCCGTGCCTCAACATGCTGCTCTGCCCTCTCCGCTTCTGTTCAACTGTCCTCCCATTTCTTCTCTCCCACACCCCATTTTCTTTCTTTCATCATCGTGTTTACTACCACTTGTGATGACACAGTGAGTGCCTGTTTGCTTGATATCTGCTTCCTTCACGGGACTGCAGGAGGCCCCACGGGCAGGAAGCCATTCCGCTCAGGGCAGGTCTCCAGGACACTGGCTGAGCTCATTTGCAATGAGCCACCTTCAGGCTGTGCTATCTGAAGGATCATGGTTAAAGAATTCGACTCTGTCTTTTGAGTATTTTATTTTCTAAATGCATAATTAATGCAAAAATGTTAAGGAAATGGATTAAACAAATAGGTTAAATATCCAATTTTTTGTGTGTGACGTTAATTTCCAAGGTATTCAACTAAACAGGAAAGAGCCATGTTTGAAATCAACACTCCCATTGGTGTGTTTAACCTCCTTAATCTTAAAAAAAACGATGCCAGGAGAAGTAAGCTGTCTTAGAAGTTTAAAGGTCCCAAAGCCCCACGTAAATGCAGACTGCCTGTCAGATCGTCGCTGCAGGTCACTTAGGCGTCCTGTGCAGGACAGTGTTTGGTCCTCAGGAGCTCTGAGCCACAGAAGTGACAGGTTCACCTAACAGGAATTCAGACAGGCCACGTCAACAGGCAGAATGTGGAAGAGGCCTTGAGCCAGCGATCTGACTGCTGTGAAAAACGTCATGGGCTTTTCAACAACAGGATCTTCCAATATATCGAAAACAACAGATCCTCCCCAGGAGCCTTTTTAGTTCTCAAAGTGTAAGGTAAGCTGGACCTTTTTTTTTGGCAAGTGAGTTATTTAAAGCTTAAGAGATTTGACAGAGTTACAACAGGGTCTGTTTCATATCCTCCCATATAGGCTTCAAGAAAGGCTACCCTGAGTGACTAGTAAATTAGCTCTGAAATATTGAAAGATTAAAGCACCTACAATAAAAAGCTGGGCCAAGCAGGACCAGTGTCAGATCGTTGATCTGACTCATAAGACGCTGCAGGACACATTTTCAAAGGGACATCCACTTATATTTAAAAGAAGTCACTGAAGAGCTGGCCTACTTTAAGACAAGGGGCCGTAAAGGACACTCAGGGTCTTGGGGAGGGACAGAGTTCCCCGTGACCACTCCCACGGAATCCGGGCTGACAGCCTCCAGCGTGAAGTGAAGCCCTCACTAGGTGTTTCACACACCGGATTGGATGAAATCCTCAAAGTCTCCATTTTTCAAATGAAAAAATGGTGAACAAAGAGGTTCTATAAATGCATCTGGCATCAGGAGTGCCATAATTTTCCAAACACCAAGAGTCTTTCTCACTTTGCAGTAGCTTTATCTAACCTGGAAACCTAATATTCAACAGTGTTTCTTGGGTGGGAAAAAGAAGGGTCTGAGGGAGGAAGGTGAAGCTCTGGGTGAATGTAAAATAGGTTCGTGTTTCCTTAAAACCTGAGGACTCTCAGGTAACAGTTTGCCAAGCCCAGGTTTGTAAGCCTTGTGGTTCAGTTCCTGTGTGGACTAGTTAGCCATTCTCTATTTTATGGCCACATTTTCAGTTTTTATTTTTATTTTTCCAGATCCAGGACTGGTAACTGGTTTAGAGGAAAAGAAATCCCGTGTACATAGCAGAGTCACAGGGGCAGAGGGAGCTCTGTCCTGAGCAGGGGAGCGAAAACAAGCAGACAGGAAGCTGGGCTTCTGACGACCACGCACCGGGGCCCTTGGCTGCATCGCCCACCCATTCCCACGTGAACGGGAGGTTGGCTGAGTGTGTCTGTCCACCTTCAACGTGCAAGAGTCACTAGCTTGTTAACAGCGATTCCTGAGGCTTAACACCAGAGTCTCTGATTCAGTAAATCTAGAGGAAAGCCAGGAATCTCCACTTTACGCAGCCTCCCCCCAGTGAGCCTTACACGTAACCCCTGAGGAAACAGTGGCCCGAACCAACCACCAGCCAGCACGTGCACCTCTCACAACACACTCCTGTCATAGTTCATTTCAGGATAGTAAACTGCGTGTTCATCAAATTCTTCTCGGTTAAGGATGTTCAGAAACAAGGCAACAACAAAACTGGTATCATAAACCGCCCAGGAGTCATTGCTTCTCCCCTCGCTAGGCAATTTCCAAGTTTAAGGACAATTTCAAGTTCAAGTTTGTCTATTAAAAACGCTTTATGACATTTAGTCAAAGACCCACATTCCTATTTACCAAGAATGTGGAGTGAGGGAACAATAGATCCAAAGTTGTTCTTTATGCCTAAAATTAGACACAGTCTAGTGCTCTCCTCTGTACTGTTTGCTTTTCAGGAACCAGGATTTAACTTCAAGTCCTATTTCACAGTGCTGCACCATCACTCTTCATGAAATTTCTCATTTTTGGTAACTGGAGTTATCCGAAGTAAAATGTCAATGAGGGAAATGAACAGGACTTTTCTGGGGGGCTGTCTGCCTCTGTGGAAGGGGAGGAGCCTAATTTCAGTCAGCACAGGCAGCAAACCAGACGGGGTCACGTGGACCACCTCTTCCCTTTCTGCTTTTTGTAAATTTTCACTTCCTTGACTCTACGAAACCCCAGCTTGCCCCTTCCAACACTGTCTCATCATCCCTTTAAAATGACCAGTCACCTGGGTACAAACTGAAGTTGAGTTTAGTTACATGGGGCTCTTGTCCCTACAGCAGTGACCTACTGAATAAAACCTGTCCTTACCACTTTACCTAGCAGCTGGCTTTGTGCATCTTGGACACCAGGCATCGCACCCGATCTTTTACGCAGGAGACCCCTGCGGAGGGTCCTCATTTTCGCAGAAGGGGGAAATGAGGCTGGAAAGACAGCTGGTGTCAGGACAAGATTCCAACTAAGATCTGTCTTCCTCCAGAGCATGTATTTTGGGGCTGGCTTCCCTGTAGGGGCAACTTGCAGGGTCACATAGGACCCAGTGCCTAGAAGGGCCCCAAGTTTGGTCTAATGCTCTGCTGTAGCTGCCTCGAAATTCTTAATAATTTTTGAACACAGGGATCCAGATTTTATTGTGCACAGGGCCCTGCAAATTATGTAGCTCCATTTCTATGACCCGCTTCAGGCTGGGATTCCCCCAAACGTTTCAAACCTGGAGTTAAAAGTTCTGATCAAGTTCTACTAAGAAGGAATACATCCGATCCCCACCATAAATGGGGCGGGGGGCAGAGGGCAGAGGGCGGAGTGTGGAGTTGCTCAGGGTAAGAAGGCCTGCAATATTCCACTTAGGTATCTGTAAGGATTTATCACTAATAGGGATTTGATCTCTCTATAAATTCTGCTGTTTAGGTATCTGGCCAAATGCCTTAGTTCTAATTTTTATTTTGTTTCACAATACTGTCTTTTAAAAAAAACTCACTTTCCAATTCTTACATCTTTTCTTTTTCTTAGTGCACCAAACTAGGATCTTCAACTTCTAATTTAAATCAAAGTGGTGATGGACATCCTTCTCTCTTTCTTTTTTTTTTTTTTGGAGGTACTGGGGGTTGAACCCAGGACTTCATGCATGCTAAGCCTGCACTCTACTGCTGAGCCATTACACAGCCCACCCCCGCTCAGGAAACACTGTCTTAATTTCTTCTGGTTACATTAGGGACAAAGCATTCCTGCTGGGGGCTTGTAGTCTTCCTCTTTCTGTAAAAACACTATCAGTTTTTGATAATAAAAGTAATGCATATATCTTGTAGGAAATACAAAGAAAACAAAAATTATCCATAATTAGCTAAGTGGGGGAAATACCGTTACACATCTTTTCTTATGCATTCATATATGTCTAGACACGCATTTTTGTTTTTACTGATGTTCATCTATTGATCGACTGACTGATGGCTCAATCTACTATCTGTCCATCTGGAATCACTGAATTTATGATTTGAATTTGAATCCCGTGGTTTTCGTTTTTCATTTATTCTAAGGATTTCCCTATGGGAAAAAGGATTCTTTATAAGAACCTGTTTAACCATCTCTCCATCATTAAAAATTAGATTTGTCCTCTTCTTTTTTTTAAAACTTGCTTTTTATAACTGACTCTAAATGCAAGGAGCGGGCATCAGTTACATTCAGGACAGTTAACGGGGAACACGCTGCACACTCCAAACTGCAGGTTACAAGTCTGTGAAAAAGGAGGCTTTTCTGTACTTACAGGACATCAGTTTAGAGCAATCATTCTACACTGTTCTATATATACCAGAAGAAAATTACTGAGGCAGGCCAGGCCGTCTTGGTGCAACTGAATGGTAGAATTAAGTGGGTAAACGAAAAGGAGAGGGAAAGTACTATTTGCAGACTCTTTCCAAATGTCAGCCGCTTCAAATCAAGAAGCTAATTATTTACTGCACAGACAAGTCACCAAGGCAGAAAAACAAATGTGGGCAGTCTTGGGGTTTGACGCGCTCCCGAGCAGTGATTATACGCACCAGTATTCGGCTCACTTGTTAATTAGAGACTTCATCTTCATTGAAGAATCTGCTTCCTTTGTTTAATTCAGCAAAACCAGCTTAAAAAAGAAGTCTGCTACTTAGGAAACCTTTATCTTCTCTTTATCACAGGAAAACCTCCTTCACAGCTAGAACATGACCGTCAGTTAACATCTAGTCCAGAGCTAGAGTTGTCAGGCAGGGTTCTTACACATCCATTTAACAACATACGGCAGTAGTCTGAGAGCAAAACTTTGTCAGTTATTGTTTTACCAAATTGACATGGTTGTGTTACTTTGATGCAGCTTTGAAATCACAAGGCTTTGTACTAGGAACTCACCCTGTCTGATCTCAGTCCCCGTCCCTAAAAAAAACGAGATGTATTTTTCCACTTTAAACACCAAGGGATTTCCTTACTAACTCTGAATCTAATTACCTGGTCCAGTCAAACAATCTGAAATTAAGTTCTGCAAATCTCTCTGATCTGGCTCCTCCTTCCTTCCATGTTTCAAAGGTCTTTTTATTTTCGTTCTCTTTTGAATTCTCAATTATCTCTATTTTGCTCACTGTGGGAACTTCTCTTCAAAGTGATTATTGACTTTGCCATCACCTTGGTTTGACTGAATAATTTGAAACTTAGGCTGGGCAGAAATGGGAAGAGAAGGTCATGTGGGCCAAATAATTAGTTTTCACTTATTTGAAAGGTGGCGATTACAGAACACTCAGCTCTGCTTCTCACTGGTGGGGACTGTCTAAGCTATGGGCAGTTTAGACTGGGAGCCAGTGCAGGAGTAGCACGCGATGCTACAAGGGTGGGCTGGGCAAGGACCTGGGGAAGCTGCTCGATTACACTTCAGAAAAAGAAGGCTGAGAAGGCATTCCAACGGGCACTGGGATCTGAAGGAAGTGTCTGCCATTCACTACATCTCGTTTGGATTTAATCATTTCATGTCTTAGTCTCATCAAAGCAAAGACCAAACAAGTATGAATCCAGTTGCCCGCTAAGTACGCGGTGCGGGACAAAAGGGACCTCCTTCCTAATTAGCTTAGTTGCCTAAGTTAACCAATGACTTAGTCATTCACTACTAATTAACTCAGTTAACCAATCACTTAATCATTCAGTTAATAATGCTATAAATGTTCCTGGAAGTACAGCTTTAAATGCACCCCACAAGCTTTGGTATGTATTGCTTTTCATTTGCTTACCATTCAAAATGTTTTAAAATTTCCCTGTAACATTTCCTTTGACCTACGGGTTATTTAGCTGCGGGTGTTTTCTATTCCAGCTCTGAGATACAACAGACATGTAACACTGCGGAAGTTTAAGGTGTACCCGGCGATGACTCCGTATACGCATAGACTGCAAGTGATTACCACTGTAAGCACTGTGAGTCAACACATTCACGACCTCACCAAGTTACTTTTTTGTGTGCTGAGAACTTTAAAGATGTACTCTCTCAGCAACTTTCAAATATACAATACAGTGTTGTTAACTGCAGTCACCATGCACATGACATCCCCGGAACCCATTCAGCTTTCAACTGCAGGTTTGTACCTTTTGACCACCCTTCACCCATCCTTGCCCCGATCTCTGCCACAAATCCACTCTCTTCTATCAGGTCTGATTTTTAGAGGATTCACATATAAGTGAGGCCATATAGTACCTGTCATCTCCTGTCTGACTTGTTTCACTTAGCATAACACCCTCAAGGTTCATCCATGGTGTTGAAAATAGCAATATTTCTTGCTTTTTCAGCTGAATAATATTCCTGTATATTCACACACACACACAGACACACACACACATATATATATATTCACACAAATTCACATATACTTTATATACATGTATATATTCATATATTAACATTCTAATTCTGAAGTCTACTTATGTGGGTGTTTACATGTGTGTGTCTGTGTGTGTATAACCATTCCAGGTTTTCTGATTAGTCTTCAATGAGGATTTATTTCCATGGTATATATTTTCCATTCATTTACATTTTACCTGCTTCTTTACATTTCAAGTGGGTTTTCATGAGCAAAATAAAACCACCTATGGAATGGGAGAAAATATTTTCAAATGATGTGGCTGACAAAGGCTTAACTTCCAGAATATATAAGCAGTTTATACAACTTGATAACAAAAAATCAAACAGCCCAATCCAAAAATGGGCAGAAAACATAAACAAGCAATTCTCCAATGAAGAGACAAATGGCCAATAGGCACATGAAAAAATGCTCAATATCACTAATTATCAGAGAAATGCAAATCAAAACTACAATGAGGTATCACCTCACACCAGTCAGAATGGACATCATTCAAAAGTCCATAAATGATAAATGCCGGAGAGGGCGTGGAGAAAAGGGAGCCCTCTCACACTGCTGGGGGGAATGCAGTTTGGTGCAGCTGTTACGGAAAACAGTATGGAGATGCCTCAAAAGACCAAAAATAGACTGACCATATGATCCAGCAATCCCACTCCTGGGTATATATCTGGAGGGAACTCTAATTTGTAAAAAATACATGCACCCCAATATTCACAGCAGCACTATATACAATAGCCAACACATGGAAGCAACCTAAATGTCCATCAACAAATGACTGGATAAAGAAGATGTGGTATATTTATACAATGGAATACTACTCAGCTGTAAAAAAGAATAACATAATGCCATTTGCAGCAACATAGATGGACCTAGAGATTATCATTCTAAGTGAAGTAAGTAAGAAAGAGAAAGAAAAATACCATATGATACCATTCATACGTTGAATCTAAAAAAAAAAAGGAAAAAAAAAGGACACTATGAACTCATCTACAAAACAGAAACAGACTGGCACACAGAGTCAACAATCTTATGGTTACCAGGGAAAAGGGGTGGGAAGGGATAAATTTGGGAGTTTGAGATTTACAAATGCTAGCCATTATATATAAAAATATATTTTAAAAAAGTTTCTGCTTTATAGCACAGAGAGCTATGTTCAATATCTTGTAATAATTTTTAATGAAAAAGAATATGAAAATGAATATATGTATGTATATGCATGACTAGGACTTCGTGCTGTACACCAGGAATTGACACATTGTAACTGATTATACTTCAATAAAAAAAATAAAGTGGGTTTTGTGTAGACTTCGTAGAGTTAGACTTTGCTTTTTTAAGTTGACAGTATCTATCCTTATTTGATATACTGAGGCCACTTATATTTGTGTAATTACAGTTATTTTTAGAATAAAATCTACTATTTTGCTAGTTATTTTTTCTGTTTTTGTTTTTTCCTTCCCTTTCCTTCTTTTTCTGCCAATTTTTCAATTAATTTTCATGGTTCTTACTTTTCCCAACTATTGACTTGTTATTTATATCTCATAGAAATTTATTTTAGTTGTTTCCCATAGAGCTTATAATATAATTTTAAATTTTGTTGTAATTTAATTTTAAATATTTTTATTCTGCTTTATACACAGTATAAAAGATTTATAGCAACATACGTCCAATTTCTCCCTCTGGCCATTTGTGCTGCTGTCACATATCTCACCCTTGTGGTATAAATCCTGTAACACTGCTACTATGTTTCCTTTAGACAGCAAACTGTCTCAAAGAGTGATTACACAGAAGAAAATGTGCCAATTACATTCACCTCCATTATACAGCATTATACAAATATGCTTCATCAATTTTAGCATTGCTTTTTGAGGATCCAAGTTTCTCTATTATCAGATTCCTTCTGCCTGACAAACCACCTTTAACAGTGCTGGGAGTACAGGTCTGCTGGCAACAAACGTTTGTCTGAAAAAGGTCACCATTTGCCTTGGACTTTGACAGGTATTTTAATTTGATATAGAATTCTGAGCTGACCATCCCCATGTGCTTGAAAGATGCCATTTCATTCTTTTCCAGTTTATTTTCTGGTGAGAAGTCTACTGTATTTCTAATCTTTGGTCTTCTTGATCTGAGGTGCTCCCCCCACAACTGCCTGCCATCATGATTTTGTCTTTATCTTTGGATTTCAACAGTATGAATATGATGTGTAGGCAGGTATATGGATTAAAATTTTTTTATACTTGTATTGCTTGAGGTTTTCTGAGCTTATTAGATTCTTGCTTTGTGCCTTCCATCATATATGGAAAATTGACAGTTTCATCCATAAAATACTTCTGCCCCATTTTCTCTTTTTTTCTTTCTCAGATTTTAATGATACATATGTTCAATCATTTGATGTTGTCCAACCGCTCCTGGATACTCTGTTCTTTCTTTACCTTTCTTTCCCTTTGTTTTTCAGTTGGTTAATATCTACCATTTTATTGTCAAGTTCACGGATTCTTTCTATGGCTGCATTGAGTTACTGGTGAGCCCATCAGGGTCATTATTCACTTCTGTTACCATGTTGTTTATTTCTATCATTTCTAATTGATTCTTTCCTACAGTTTCCATCTCTCTGCTGAAACTCCCTACCTGCTCATGCCTGTTACTCACCTTTTCCAGGACTTCTTTAACATATTAATCATAGTCATTTTGAATTCTGATAGTTCCAGCATTAGGTCATATCTGAGTCTGGTTATGTTGATTATTTTGTCTCTTGATCATGCTTTTTCTTCCTTTGCTGTTTTATGTGTCTCATCATTTTTTAGCAAATCTCTAATATCACGTGTGGAGCAGTACAGACTGAGTTAAACAGCATTTATGCCCGGAGTGGCATACTTCTAGTAGGCCTTTAGGGTGAGGCGTGAGTCACTCTAGTTAGGAGTCCAGCCGGGTTTGAGTTTTACTGTTGCTGTGGTTAACTTCAGTGCTGTTAGCTTCAAACTCCTCTAGCGTTACCTTGTGCTTCAGACGGGGCTGGAGTGTTGGAGCATCTGTCCCAATATTCCTGCTCCACTCTCAGCTTTCATCTCTCCCTGTGTTACTGCGACCAACAGTGGGTTTCTCTTTGGTCCCGTCACTCAGAAGTGGATTGCTACTGCTTGTTACCGTGTGCTCACGAGACTGACGCAGGGTGGGGCGGGGGGGCTTCTCTGTTCTCCTGGTCCACCCTCAGCTTTAGGAAGCTCTGAGCCTTAGGGGCGGGGCTTTCTCTGTGCTCCCGCCTCCCCCCTCAGCGTCAGCCAGACTCTGTTGTATCTGGGAGACAGGTCCCTGCTTTTCCCTAGGGGTAGGAGACGTGTACTGGTATTGGTGGAGAATCTTGGGCTCAGGACTCTTTCCAGTCCCTTCTTCAGGGTATTTTTCCTTTGATCTTTCCCCGACTGAAGTGGGTCACAGGTGAGATTGGGACAACCTAGTTTGCTGCACCTTCTCCAGCAGCTAATGCTCCTGTTCCACAGCAGCCAGGGGCCCGGGGGGGCTTCAGATCTTCCCTGAAGTGCTCGCTGCTCAGCCCGCCTAGGCCTGTCCCACTGCGGGGGGCCTCCCCTGCCTCCAGTCCTGTCTCCCAGTCTTATGAGCCCCCGAGAAAGGTCTGTGGGAGAGAGGCCCTGACCGGGCAGGAGCTTCCTTTGTGTCTGCAGTTTCCACAGGTTCTACACCCAAACTCTAGCCTAGGTTTGGTCTTTAGCAATTTGTTAAAAAATTTTGGCTAAATTCTTCTCTCATTGTTCAGAGCTTGGTATTTTTCCCTCCTGTGCTCACAGTCCACATCTCCTTGGTGAGTCTGTCTGTCGTAGGACTGCAGCTTGCTGGGTTTGTGTGTAACTTAGCTATCTGACGGGTTTAAGAAAATTTATGTCTTGGTAGTTTATCCTGACTTTTTCTGTTAGGGAAGGAGCCATGTTCTTTCCAGCTAACCTTCTACATCCTAGGTTTACTTAATCTTCTTTCCTTCTTTGGCATTAACTCCCAGCAAAAGAAGTCATGAAACAGATGATTGAAATGTCTAGCACTTGGTCACATCAACTCATTCAATGAACCATTACTGAAACACATACATACATATCCTGGGGTGCTGGGGACACACTGGAGAGAAAAATAGTATCACTGCATACAAGGTCCTCCAGTGGCATGGGGGAGGAGGACACACACGGCATGTAACCCCAAGACTGCTTCAGTCAATGAGCATCCTCAGTGTGCTGCAGCCACACTACCTACTAGACATAAGACAGATAAACAGCACGGTCCTGCTGTAGCGCACAGGGGACTACATTAAGTACCTTGGAATAGCCTACAATGAAAAAGAATATGAAACGGAATATATACATATGTATAAGTGAATCACTGTGCTGTACACCAGAATTTAATCCAACATTGTAAACTGACTGTACATCAATTAAAAAAAAAAAAAAGCTGTCAGGATGGATGTTTAGGAAGCGCCATTAGCCCTGAGTGACCGATGGGTGCACGAAACAAAGATCAGGCACAGAAGGGACCCTCAGACACTCGGCCTCAGTTCATAACCACACTTAGCTTTCCTCCAGTTTTGACAGGACACAGCTCTGAAAGTTAGTGGCAAAGTCCCCAGTGTCACATGTGCTTGTGAACTTTAGATGCCATTTCCTGGGGGAGAGGAGAACCAATAATCATGAAGAATATACAATAGGAAATGAAAGTCTGATTTCAGAGGTCGAAAGACTATTTTAAATTAAACTGTAAATCTGGTCTAAATCTCAAGTTTTAAATTATCTTACTGATATCACCTAAAATCATATTATAGTCATTTATCATTAAGTTTATGAATGAAATGTATTTAATTCAACTAGCAACTTTGATTCAGATTTGGACTTCGGGGTTAATCCACAGAAACACGTAGATGACAGGAATGCACTGCTATTTAAAATAATTTAAGTACAATCTAGTTCTAAAAACGTTCATTGCTGCTTTAACTCCAGTCTTCAAGTATCAAAGGAAAGGAGGATTTAAAAGCAAAAATTAAACATAATACTGCTTAACTTAATAAAAAAACAATTTTTTAAAGCAGCAGCAGTGTACTCACTGTCTCTAGTTTAGAGATAATACACATCAGAGAGCAGAGACAGACTTCTCATGTCCTGAACTCAGAACAGGCATATTCAGTGCCAAAATACCGACAATATTGTAAAATAATTAACATAGCATAGGTCATACGGGGTCCTGGACCCTTCCTAAGAACTGCCCCCGCGCCAGACCTCCTCCTCTGGAACGCACTGCTTTTTACAACCACTACTTGACTGTCTCATTGACTGAAACAAGGATGTCCTTCCAGCTGTCAGGTCCCCAAGCCCTGCTTGGACCACCTTTCCAGGATTTCAGGGCTTAGGAAGGAACCTGGAAGAGGAGAGGGTAGAAGAAATTTCATTTGCCTTTGGAGATTTTAATATTGACTACTGCATTTCATTTCGCTTTTTTAATTGTAGCCGACCAGAAAAAGCGCTCCCAGGCTTGGAAAAATAAAAGCCCATGGGTGCCGGTAGTACTTCTTCTCAGCCAGCAGAGGGAGTAGAGGAGCAGAACTACAGAGACCTAGTAATACGCTATCTTTTAAAAAAAATTTTGGGTGGGGGTGCTGGTGATTAGATTTCTCTCTATTTTAATGGAGGTGCTGGGGATGGAACCCAGGACATTGTGCCTGCTTAGCATGTGCTCTGCTACTGAGCTATGTGCCCTCCCCGCTCCCCTGCTTAACAGATAAAAACACAAAACCAACAACTCTGTTTCCTCTTCCTTTCTTTAGAAATATAGTATATAGAAAAAGAGCATTTTTTTGGAAGAAGGATGTTTACCAGGGCTTTTAATATCAGGACAGTATCTAATTTAGGACTTGGTGTTTCTGATGTGAAAACTTCCAGATACACCCACACTGGGTCTGGGATGGGGTAAAACAGGATAAACAGCCAGCGCTGCTCGCATTCAGATTTCAGTCCATTCTTAGTCCGATACGGAGCATCCAACCCTCAGCAAGGAAAAAGCGCCTGCATTTTGTTACAGCTGTTGGCCATTAATGAACATTCTGATCACATTCTGATAATTTAAAAATAAAATGCTCTAGATTGTCCTTAACACTCTGGTCCCTGGCACTTAAAAAGAAAGGAAGAAAACGAAAGGAAATCACACAGGCCTTCCCCAAAGGAACCCAGCACAAGTATTTGTTTTTAAACTGCCCGAACTGTGAAAACACAGCCCCACTTGATGACAGTTGCCTCTCTGCTGAGGCAAAACACACACTGTGCTCAGCTTCTACTCGAGCCTGAACCCCTTTGGAAAGGGAAGGGGGAGCCCGGTGGCGGGGAGTGTAACTCACAATGCAGCCTTTGTCCTGGCCCTGATCCTCCCACTAGGGTGAAATGGAATCACACAGCGAATTTTCCACAAGCTAAATTTCCCAGGCACGGCTCCTGCGAAGATGTCTGCCTTCCAGCAAAGCACAGGAGCCCCGGCGATGTTCGGAGAAAACAGACATTCCTGTATCCATCTCTTGTTTTCTTTTTCCCCCTTATGTTCCCAACTTTCTTGCTTCCCTTGACCCTAAATGGATGGCCATGCCTTCTTCCTCACCATGATGGATAAACGGGGTTTATGGGTTTTTTTCTGGGGTGATGAAACATTCTAACATTACATTATGGTGATGGTTACATAACATTGGGAATAAATATACTAAAAGCTATTGAAGCAGACACTTTACGTGGGTGAACTGTATGATATGTGAATTATTTCTCCATAAAGCTGTTAAAAAAGGGGGGGATTTCTCTAAATAATGAATTTAGACAGCAATGTCCAGTCTTTCTTGCTTTTCAACTAAAATGAGAGTCAAAGTAACATAATTCAGCTACTGGATTCAATTTCCTTCTCATTTTGCTATGTTATCAAGTGGGGAGTTGTGTGTGTATGTGTGATCATCTTTCTAGATTTCCCTCTGAATATTTCTGGTCTGACTTAAAGTCAGTCTTGTTTGTTTCTTCACATGCAAAGACTTGAAAACATATTACACAATCAGAGAAAGACTCTTATCACCATCTTGAATTTGTTTTAAAACTTTAGTAACGAATGCCATTTATTACGTGTCTATACACAAAACAAGGTTGGGGATCACTTTCTGGGACATGAAAACGAGCTCATCGTCTGATGCAGCAGCACAGTATCTTAAAACCATTTTAGGCAGCATTTATTAAAGAAAAGGCGCTCAGACTGAGGAAGGACATGGCCCTGTCCTTGGTGCTGACCAGACACATCTGGGCTTTGTGTTCAGTCTCAGCGACACTGTGGCCTGGAACAGTTTGAGAGGAGCAAGAACCCAGGGGAAACTCAGGAGAAACCCAAGTGCAGCCTCAGCACGCACACAGCCCTTCAGGCTGCCAGTGGTGGGGGTGACCTTGTTTTTAAGTCTGCTTTCCTAGTTTTGCCTCTGGGTCAAGGCAGATTGATCTTCAGCCAGTTTTTGGTAAAACCCCTAGTGCCAGTGTGGCTTCTGCCCTTTGCTTATTAATCTATGGATAGTTTAGGGGACGGTTTCAGGTCTGGCCACATCTAGTTCTGACTGCTCCTGAGTGAGTGCAGCCCAGCACTTGTACACAACCTTCTGACCACCATGATCTCAGGAGGGCTCTTCTCGGCTCTTCCCATTGTTTCTGTTAGAACTCCTGACCACTCTGCCATTTTGCTTGCTGTTGCCTGTATCATGGAGCTATGAGCTCCTCCTTAACTGCTAACACTGCTTTTGACAGCGTCCTTAGGCATGCAATTCTCTGTGCTCTCCAGTCCCAATAAAGCCCGCTCCCTCAGGCACAGCTGTGAGTTCACCATCCTTGGGTTCTCGTCTTCCCCAGCTGGAGCCTCTGTACCACCACACACGAGCTGGGGGCAGAGACGGCTCCTCTTTGTGCCTTGCCTTTCCCCACGCGGAACCTTGGGCTCACAAGTCAGGTGGAATTAGACTGACTGGGCACTCATATTCCAAGCTTGCTATGCCTGGGGGAGAGTTTGTCCCACAAATGGGGGTTAAGTGAAGGAAAGGAGTCCTGGACCTCTTCATCATACCTGCCTGGAATAGCGTTTTTGTAAAATGGGGAGAAATGAGAAAGCTAGCAGCCTGTCCACCCCTGAGTGAAACTGCGGCTCCAGACTGGGAGCTGGGAGATGAGGGAGCCCCCATCTTCCTGGTAGCATCTGCCTCGATTAGAGCACCTGGAACTTGGGGTGGGAGGTGTGGTCATAGTTCAAATGCTACAGGCTCTTGCCTAAAAGGAGACTGAGTATATTTTCTCATTTTCTTCAATAAGTCTTTATTGGCTATAAGCCCTTAGGACAAATCTCTTTAAATGATTCATTTTGAGAAATAACTGTATCCAGTTACGTGATGGCTACTTGGGAAGAGAATCTACGGTGGTCCTCACTCCCCATCCTGGAACTCATCTTTTCCTCTGCATTATAAATAATAATCATAAATGCAAACACAAATGACTCCTTTTGGATAATCTTTTTCTTTTCATGACAAAGATGTTATCTTCTATTGCTTTTATCCACATTTTCATATACCAATAACTTTATCGCAGTATTTCAAATGGTAGAGCTCCCAATAATTAGTGCATTAGAGACAGAGAAAGCCTCATGCCCTCTCAAATTGGTTTACACTGAAATGGCATTTCTTGCTACTGAAATTATAAAAGCACTTTGTACTCGCTGGAAAATTCTTATCAATATGGACAGACAGGGAGGAAACTTGCTTAAGGGCACAGAAGTGATTGCTGGCAGAGCTAGACTAGAGTCCAGGGTCCCCGACTTGGACTCTCCATTCCTCTCATTAGAAAATGTGCTCTTTAAAAAGAAATCTGTTTATTTTCTGTCTGCTCATCTACCCACAAAGATTTAGATCATTATGAAACTGGAAATGTTCTCTTTCCATATTTTAATTCAGTAACAATGTGATGAACTTGTGCTTTTGACAAGATTGCCTGGGAAAGGAGACAGCATTTGGGTACATGAATACTCTCGCTGCTGAAATCACCTGACACACGCACCTGTTCTTTATTTGATACAATGGCTGAATTTTAAATGTCTTTTTGAGGTAAAGCTACTGAAAATGAAAAAAAAATACCTTTAACAGTAGAGGGGGCTGGCTGAGTTAATACAGAGAATGTGCTGAATTATAGTTCATATTTAACTAGAGGATTCTTTTCCACACAATCACTATCTTGGAAATGAGTATTTACCTTTACTGAAAACTAATGAAGACTACTTCTAATGCTATTTTTTCAAAGACCTTTAAAATCCATCACTTGTTTGAATAACACCCGTAAAATTAAGCCCCTAGTTGTTCAGACAATGTCAGCAGTTGTGAAAAAGAGCAGCAAGCGGTTCCTCAGTGTATCAGCATGCCCGATCCAACTGCTACAGGGCATCAGATGGTGTCGCTGACCGATGGAAAGGCTGAGGTTAAAGGCTTCATTGTGAAGGAAGCAATCAGACAATACAGGTTCTGTGTGTGACCATGTTAGGACAGAAAGCCAGTAGGGAAGGTGAATTTTACATCACTCCTGACTTTTCACAGCCATTGTCCACAGCTTAATCTTGAAGTGAACCACTGAAAGGTAACCTGTCATTCTAAGACAGGCAGTGTTAGTTGAGCAATGAGAGTTAAGAACAAGACGTGTGCTCAAAGCAGCTAGGGAGGGCTGCAGGGTCCTCCTGACAAGAGACCAAAAAATGGCAGAGTAACTGGCCACCATTTCCACAGGGCCCTTTTCTTCCCAATACAAAATCCTCAGTCATGCAAACAAACCATTCAAAATTCCTTCCTTCCTCTCTCCCTCCTTCTCATGCCCTACCCCCGCTATTTTTCTTTCTTTTATTCATTCAGTAAGTATGTATGGAATGGTTACCACAGGCTGGGCACTTTGACAGAAACTGGAGAGAGCGAAGAAAACAGGATAAACAGCTCCCCGTTCTCGACACTCACACTCTAATGGTGGCAGCTGGAGGACATGCGACAATTAACAAGGAAACACGAGATGATGTCACATTGTACGTGTTAAGAAAGAAGCAAGCAGGTTGGTGTGTTTCATGTGTCAACTGCAGGGCTGGTGTGAGATGGGGTGGAGACTGGGGGCACTTGAGTTGAGCCATTAGAGAAAGCTTTTTTGGAGACATACACCTGAGACCTGAGAGTGAGAAAGTTGACAAGGAGAACATTCTGGACTGAGGAAACAGTGAGAATCCCTGAAATGGACTGAATGAAAAATGAGTGGATTTTATTAGAATAAACTCAGAATTTGGGCAAGAAACAATGTTCTGGCAGGAACATATCAAAATGATAATCTCAAGTCATCACCAAAACATCCCAAGTGCCCAGATGGGCGGAGCAATTAGAAACGGTGATCCTTCTCTTTAACCTTGAAGGAAATAACTAGCGGCAATGACTGAACAGATTATGACTTAAGAGGAACCTTAAGTTCCTCGTCAGCCACTGGAACCTTGTCAGCCACTGCTCTGTGAGTACAGAAAGTAAAGTGAAGGTTACTCTCTCCTTTCATTGGTGTCTTTACCTAAGAGCTTCTCACAGAGATTTTGGGCAAAATCCCAACAGAATTCTGGGTGCAAGGGGAGGTTCCTGATGATTTACTGTGTGGGTTGATTTGGTTCCCAAAATGAATAGTCAAAATATGTTATTACTAAGAAAAAATGTTTGAACACTGTCTCTCAAAGTAGTCCCATTTCTCACCAACTATCAATAGCTTGGGATGCTGAATTTTGGCGTGGCTGAGGAGAGAAAGATCACCAGTATTTGGGGCTCCAGATCTGGAAGCAATGACAGAGCAGAGTCTCAGTCTCACAGGATCCAAAACAGCTTTTGACCCCAGGGAGAGCCTGGGTCTCAGGTGACATCCTCACTCACTTTAACAGTCCTGAATTTTCAGAAACTATTTGCCCCCAAATATTCTGCTAGTTCATTAATCATCATTACAAATGTTAATGGTGATTTATTCAAGACTTGTTATTTTCTGATTAAGGAGGAAGGTCTGGGGCTTGGCAAGTTCTCTCAAGGGTTCAGAATTCATAAGCATCACATTAACTTGATGGGGATTATTTCCCAGCCTGAGAAAGCATCTGTCCCAGGTTTGGGCCTTTGTTAAGGGAAGTAGAAACTTCAAAAGACCTTCCTGGAGACCACCCACAATGAGCCAGAAGGGAGAAGACAAGGGACATAGGAATCAAGTCACAGGGTACCACCAAGCAAGCATGTGGTCCAGGTTGCTGATCAAGTGTCCCAGTTCAAGTACACTGGCCAGCAGAGGTCAGTGATAGCTGGATGAAGCTTGGGGGTCAATATTTAAGAGCAAGGCAAAGGGTCAGTTATTGTAATATCGACTTAGCACACCCAACACACACTGAAGATTTATTCCTTCACTCAAGGAACATTTAAAAATCACCTCCTTGTACTGGCACCAGGAGACACACAGACCAGTATGTGTGGCAGGGAAGTGACAAATAAGTAAATAAATAATTATAATATAAACCAAAGCCTATGTTTGACACGCACAGGCCACCCAGGAGGAGAGCACAGAGAAAGAGCCTGTAGCCCAGCCTAGCAGTGGGGGTGTGCGGTGTGGAGGGAGGCCAGAGATGGCTTCATGAATAGATGCAGAGCAACTGACCAGACCAAAGGAAGGAACATTCCCAGGCATGAGGGACAACAGGCTGGTCTCAAATTGTGTTCCTATGGATTAGAGACACCCAAACAATATTAGCCAAAACCCAGACGCTGTATCTGGCTGTGCAGAAATAGGGCTGGAATACTGGAGATTCAAGGGGAAGGACTGCAGGACCATGGACAGAGCCAGAGAAGCGTGGTGACCACAAGAAGGCAGAGCCGTGGACTCTAAACAAAGTTAACAATCCCAGGGCCTGAACTCTTATCACAGACAACACTGAGCAGCATTGAAGAAACTCGATTCCAGTTGACAAGAGAGTGAAAATAGATACAGAGTGACTTGTTTACTGCTTTTTATGTCTTGGTCTGGCGCCAGGAACTTGTCCCAAAGTCAGAGCATGGAGCTGGGTCCACCGGAGGGTGACACCACTTCTACAGGACCAGGGTGCCAGGAGCCACAGCATCAGGGAACCACAAAGACCAAGAGACAAGGCAGCAGCAGCCGAGGAAAGAAGGGCACAAGCCAGAGTCAGCGACCTGATGAGTGAGGCAGCTTCCTGACCTAGTTCAGGCTTTCTCTTCAGTTTCCCGCGGTGGAGGAATCGATCCCCGCACAGCTGGGCTCAGGCTTCTAGCTGGGAGCTTGCGATTACCAGCACCTGGCCAGGACAGTGCGCGGGGGGCTGGGGTGCAGCTGTAGCTTTTTGTAAGTGAGTCTGCTCGTGGCTGGGGGAGGGGAATCACGTTAAAAAAATAAATAAAACCTACTGCAAAGATGGATACGGCCGATCTCTCTACCATTATTAAACACGTTGTCTCTGAGCTGACTTTGTACTGCCTTTAAGTGCACAGATTGCAATAGAAATCTCTGCTGTGCACAAACTCAGTTGCTCACAATTACAAAGGGACAACTATGATCATCTCTCTCTAAAATACATAGCTCATACAAGCCCAGGGTTAACCTGTTAAACACCATGTGCAAAAACAAACTACTTGCAATAGCGTATTTTAAACCACCTCTATACCTATCTGCTTTGATTATATAGTTGTTCAAATACATATACACTACACATGCCTAAACATATACACAGATAGTGTAAATACACAGCATATTTATATGCGTCTATTAATTTGAGCTATGCATTTATACCTCTAAAAACACAGATGTCTATCTTTTTGGAAGATCCTTTTAAAGACACATAAGCAGCTTAAAGCCATAACATGTCTTTTTCCCTGACCTGCCACGAGTCTGTTTTGCAGCCTCTCAGCGAGCAAGCCCATTACTCTAACAGTGGTTACATATGGTGCTGAAACATTTTTTTTAAGTCATAGAAACCCAAACACATAGATATCAAAGAAACGTTTCAAAAGCAACCTCTAAAAAAAGGATAAAACCTCTACAGACAGCTGTCCCGAATTAATGAAGTATTTTCCCCTCAAGGGAAAATGGGAAGCTCCCACAAGACACAGCAAGAGGTAAGCCTAACAGTATGTCCAGAAGATGGATTTTCTTCACGTGATTTCTCTATACATTTATAGCAGTGGCCTCTTGGCTCCCCTTTAAAGATGAAGATTTGCATAATAATATTTTGGTATTCCTAGTCATTTGACCCAGAATACTGAAATACCAGCTGAAATGTCTAGGAGCAATTATATCATTTCAGAAAAGGAACTAGAAAGAGTTCTCTGAGTTGAAAATATACAGGTGGAAGTTCTGATCATCAATACGGGATACCAGGTTTGCTCAAGGTTGTTCAAAACTCATGCACCCACCCTCATACACTTTGTGCAAAGTAGGATGTGGTAGTGTGGAGCTCAGAACACAGATCTGTAGTCACTAGGACATTTTCAAAAGAATAGATTTTGTCCAAAAGGAAAGAAAAACACTTAATTGCTTCTTTGATCTTCTAGGACGTTGACTATTGACACCCTTCTTGTAATTGTTAGTCAAATTTTACTGCAAAAATGGTGGGGTAAAGAAACGCAACAGGCAAAAGAGGGAGCTGGAAAAGGAGGTAAAAGCAAGATCTCAGATTCACGAAATGATAGTAGAGGAAACACGTGGAAGCATTTATTTGGCTTCTTCATCGATGAAAAAATGCCAACTGATGTCAAGGAGCAGAATCGGTATCACTCCATTAGTGTTCTCACCAGCAAACAACCTGATAATGGTTCTGGAGAACAAAAATGTATTATCTGAAAAGCGTAACTGAGCACAATTTTGAGGATCACATACTTGCTATAAAACAGAAAAACAAATATTAAAATACTATTTTATTGCTAATTTCTCTCCAAACATAAGAGTAAACTAAGACCTCAAAAATTAAGACTAGAAAAGGCTTTTAAAGATATTAATTCCAGGTCTGGCACAAGCTGGGGTTAAGTTTTCAATGTAATTTACTGGCTTGTTGACTTAAATCATCTAAAGAAACACATCTAGAAAATTTATTTGACATGGCTTAAGACTGTATAAAGTAAGTTCAAGCCTCAAAAGAAATCATCACGCAACAGGTCACAGCGGGACCAAGCTGCTTCAGAAGCAGCCCGAGCCAGAGAGGAACCTTATTTTGAATGGGAATTGTTCTCCTTCGTTAGCTACACAGTACCCACCCCAGACCACCACTGGCGTCCCCACAACCATGGCATTCTCGGTCACTAGAGGCAGTTAGGTATCTCCTGGAACTGCGATTTCACACATGAAAAAGCGATTATGCCCACTTATATCATAACCATTTATGTCACTTTCTGTTTTCTAAATGCTTTACCATCTCGTGTGATTCAAATGAGCAGAGAGGAGGGAAGGAAGGTATGATAGGTGGGAACAGGAGAAATGGCTGAGTCCTTGCAAACATAAGCAGGTCCTACAAAGGTAATCCTGCTGCAGAGAAAGATGGAAACAGCATCTGGTCAATGGAAATCCCAGGTAATTCACAAAAGCCCTGTGACCAGGCAAATTTGCTAAAATGGAGGGCAAAATATATGCCCAAGGTCGACGATGATGCCAGAAACAAATGCAAGAGAGCTCCAGACCCTGAGTGTGCCATTTTTGAGCCACAGAACATGATGTCACTCCAGTGACCCCAATAAACTTCTAAGTGGAGGTGAAAACTGGAAATGAAGCCTTCTTTTTGCCCTTAGTTTTCCCCAAACGCCTGCAGATTTTCCATCTAAAGGTTATGCTCGGTATGCCAGAATAAATTAAGGCTCCATTCAGAACAATTAAAGAGCCTACGGCATCAGCAGAAGTTTCCTGGCCCGGCAGGAAAGAGGAGGGAGAGGAGAGGCATTTGCTGTCAAAGGCCATCCTTCAGCACAGTTGTGCTTTCCAAACCTAACTAGTAAGATCACACCAGAAGGGTCATAGAAATGTGCATGCATGCAGCTGACCGGAAGAGCACCGCTTCCAGTACATGACACCTCAGGTGTTCGTCTCTGTACGGGCTATAAGAATCGTACTAGGCCACATTGGGCAACCCTTCTCCTTTTCCCTAATCGCGAAGAAGAAGGTGGGAAATAGTGGCGCATCCTGGAATGAGAGTTGTCAGGTACATTGGCTCATCACCCTCACAGGCCAGTCCGTATCCTCAGAGACACACCGCTCTGCATGACCACGAGGATGCGGCAGGCTTCCCTGAGACATCCGGCTTACAGGAAGGGGGGTGGGGGGGGAGGTCAACGGGAGGAAGTGGGCTGTGCGAACTGCCTCTGACCACTCTGCCTGATGAACATTCTTCCCGATGCCAACTTTGGCACTGGCTTAACAAGGAGTGTTAGGACTACAGGGCTCAGTCTACAGCAATTCCATGAACAGATGCAATTCCTTAAGCAAATCATCTCTTTCTGAAATAGTGACTGGAAGGAATGATGTAAGAAGCTAGAAAGTCATGTTTCAAAGTGTTTTGACCACCAGGTAAATAATTATTTCCAACAATGAATGACACAACATCATCAGGACCACCCTGAACTACTCATTACATATCTGAATAGACGTTCTGCACACAGTCCAGAGGGTGCTGACCAGATGCATCAACATATTTGCTTGAGAAAGCTTAATCACACAGTTGTTCAGCTGCCTTTCTAGCAGGTCCACTCATTCACCACCACTGGGATTTCAACTATTAGCGTCCATTTGATTTCATTACAAGAATGGCAGGCACCTTCCCTCCCTGCTGGTCTTTCCGGTGGCTCTTAAAGTTCCATGAAATCTCAAAAACCTCTCTCAGTTATATAGACAGACGATTGTTTTGTATTTCCCAAATTTTCTGAGTAAATTTCAGAGGCATCACTGATACAAATACATCCACATCACCACCCATGAAGAAGGAAAGGGACCTACGTACACAGACAGCACCTGGAATAATGATTATTCAATAAGTGATCAATTAACAAGTGAATGAGTAAATGGTATCAGCAAAATTGGGTCAAGATCCCAATGACATTTGAATGTGCATTAATCTCTAATCATTTCAACACTTATAATTTCTGGACATTCCTTTATTTGGTATTTATTTATTGAGCACCTACTTGATGAGAAACTAGAAAGAGTTATGAACAAGACAGTTTCTGTCCTTGACTTTGTGAAGTTTACATTCCAGCAGAAAGGGCTGGGACAACCCTTGCACACATGCACACACACACACATGCAACATACACAACACGTATGTGGGCAACGGGCTGACTGCAAATTGTGATGAGTGTCACCAAAGTCAATAAAAAAGGAGTAGAAGGGGACATGAAAGAGTGGTCAGGGCAGGCTACCTGGAGACGATGACATTTTAACAGAGACCTTAAGGAGGCCACTGGATGCAGGAAAAAGACCAGGGAGTGTGTGGGCAGGAGGTGTAGCAGAAAGGGGCCTTTGGCAAAACCTGTAGGGAAACTGTCCACCTCAGTTAGTTGCGGAGGATCTGAGAAAGGCGGCGAGAGGTCAGGAACCCCGTGGAGAAGGATTTACTGAAGGAGGGACTATTTATATCTGATTCCATTAAAAAATCATAGTTACAAACATATGTGATACTAATAAACTGTCTTTGAATGATTATAAACATTACTATGTCTTTTTCTGGAAATACATTCTGGAACATTGTTTGTATCTCAGGGCAACCGCCAACCTTCAGGTATTGCACAGAAAGACTAGCACTGCGCCCAGTTCATCAGCTTCAGGAAAAAGTGAGAGAGAGACTATTACTTATCAGACATGATGGGAAGAAAGTCAAACCATCTGTAGGCTCTTTGAGCTTCTGTTGGCTAGCCTGTCACTATCATTTTACTCCACATGACAAATGAAAGAAGAAATAACGAGACTTCAAAACAAAATGTATACCGAGCTGCAGTACTTTAGGAAAAGAGTAGCAAGTTTCTCCTCCAAGGGCCAGATGGAGGCCTGGGAAAGCCTCCGGACAGAGTGACAAGCGACCCTGCTGGACTGGACTGACTAATATTTTCCTGGCCATAGGCACAAAGTCATGTCCTACTAGAGTCAACACCTTGAAGTAATCTATAATGAAAAGAACAGGAAAGGGAATACATGTATGTGTATGTATGACTGAAACATTACATGGTCCACCAGAAACTGACACATTGTAACTGACACACTGTAACTGACTATATTTCAATTTATAAAAATATACAAAGATTCCTTAACTGCTTCTATCGACTCTGTATAAATGCTAGAGGAATATTTATCCAATTGTCTTACTTTTTAGATGTGTGTGAGCACTTCTGGCATTAAGTTGAAAGTTGGCACAGATGACCCCAAAGTTCCTGGACAACTCTAAAATTCTCTGATTTCCAAATTTAAATTATAATACAATTGCTAATATGTGGCAGAATTTCAAAAGCAGTTAAAATAGTGTTTGATGACTTCTTTCTCTTGGCTTACCATTTTTGCCATTTCTAGAATGTTAATTCCTGAAGCTTGGCAGCTTGAACAATAATTGACTATTTCCTGGTCACTCTGCAATTGCTTTCTTTTAATTGAGGATGGATCGGTCCAGCATGTAAAATTTGAAAACGAGAAACGGATGCTTTAGATAAATCTTTTCTTTTTCACTGAAATAAGTCTACCACCAGCTAAATAATAATCCTATTTTTATACGTCAGTCAGTGAATACCCTCGGCCAGACCTCATACAACCATTAAGAACACATTCACTGACCACCTACTAGAGCCTGCAATCAAGACTGATGTATTCTAGGGTATGTAAATACTTTATTAGCAATATTTAAAAATTAAGGTATATACATTTTTATCCAGACATAATGCCATTGTCCACTTAATAGACTACACTATAGTGTAAACATAACTTCTGTGTGCACTCTTGTGGTCACTTTCCCACGATATCTTCTTTACTGTGGTAGTTTGGAACCAAACCCTCAGTAGCTCTGAGGTCTGCCCATAACATAAGATGAAGACCTGTTACCATAAGTAAATCACGTACTTTCATTTCATTTGTGCAATACACTTCATATTAAGAGGTATTTTGAGGGATACAACAGCATGGAAAAGATCATTCTTGTTATCTAGGAGTTTAAATTTTTTAAATAAAATAAAATCTATAAGCAGAAGGAGGTAAATGATGTACTCATGACATATTTATTGAGCACTGACAAGGTCTCAGGCACTGGTGACACAAAGATGATGTGGCTATAATCTGGTGAGGTAAGGTGCATGAACGCTGGGAGCCTTCCTCCCCACCTTTGAGACGGAATTAGAAACACCTCGACAAGATCTCGTGAAAATCAAACGTGAATCGCCACAGTCATCTGAAATAACAGGGTCTCAACATCCTAAGAGCTTTGAGTAGACGGTATAAAATATGGAGGAGAGACATACTCCTCCAGGAGGGTGACACCAGAGGAGTGTCTAGAAGAATTGTGAGGCAGAGAAATTCAGTAAGAACATCTCATACAGAGACGACAGGAGATGCCACTCAGTCAGGGCTCATACAGGCGACAGTCCATCCCCCAGGTTCAAATCCCTCTAACCCACTCACCAACCGATCATGTTCTCCTCGTCTCCTGCTTAAACACCTCACATCGGCTTTTGTCCACTGGGTGAGATCCACGGGCTCTTTCAGAATCGAGCCCCAGTTTACCCAGCTGTACTTCTGGCGCCTGGTCGCCATCATCTCTTTTACACGTGGCCACAGAAGACACGTGCGCCAACGGTGAAGGGCTCACGTTTTGGAGTCAGATAGACTTTTCTACTTGGTTACTGTGACCTTGCGGGAGTTATTCAAACTTTCTAAAGATCCATTTTCTCACTTGCAAAGGAGGAATAACACTAGCACCTACTGTTTAAAACTGGTTAGAGGAATCCAGTGAAACAGCACGCTCCACATAGTGCCTGGTACGTAGGGACTCAACGAACACTATTAGAAGGATATCAGAAATGGTATTTGGAGCTTAATCTAAGGACAGCGTGCAAAATGGAATTTTGGAAGGAGGTCAGCATGAGGCACAAACGGCAGCCGCTGGGCTGTGAGGCAGACTGGTGATTGTGGAAAGGATGTTAGGAAGGGAAGGACTTGACAAAACAACTGAGGAAAAACAACCAGGAGCTAGGGCTGGGCTGGGCTAAGCAGGCGTGGAGTAAGGGAAGAGTCAAAGATGACCCCAAGATTTTGACACTGAGCTCATGGTGGTCCTATTTTTTTTTAATGGAGAAATCAGTGAGACGGGCTGACTGAGTTTATAACTTCACAACTTATAACTATACCAGCTTAAAAACAGACGCCATATTGCACAGAAATGGCTAAATTTCAAATTAGGACATGACCACATTAACTACATTTGCTCTGAATCCTGGAGCGGACTTTTCAGCCTTCGTGATGAAAACCATCCCCACTGTCCTGGTTCTCCTTGCACCCTTCTGACCAAGACTCTCCCTGACTAAGAAGCCAGGATCCCCTGAGCCTTGAGCCTTCCCCTTAGGCTCCGTGCCCGTCCCGACTGGGCTTGCGTCACGCAGTCACAGCAAGTATCTTGGTAAGTCAGTTAGACAGAGTCCCCGCCCTCTGTAACTGAGCCCCCTGATACCTGGTCAGATTCCTCACCTTCCAGCCCTGGTACCTGATCGCCTGGTCCGCCTGCAGCGAGAGTCCGGCTAGGTCTGCGTGACCACAATCTTCTCTCACTCCTGACGTTTCCCGCTTGGTAGTTTCCATCCACCAACGCCCACCTGCTCCTTGGCCATAAATCCCTACTTGTCCATGTTTTATTTGAAAGTGAAACCAGTTCTCTGCTGAGGTCTGTTCCTCCCAATTGCAATAGCACTGAATAAAACCTGTTTTGAACTGCTTTGCCCACTGTCTAGCTCTGATTTTTTTCAACTTCCCAGCTAGTTCTTCCTCTTCTCCTCCCTCTGAAATGAGGGCCCACCCTGGAGTTCCGTCCATAATTCTATTCTTTTACTGTAAACTGTCTCCCTGGGATGGGAGGCTAGGAGTCAGTGTTCATCTTAGTGTAAAAATCCTATTGGAATTCAGGCCTCCAGTTTACCTGCCTTAGACACCTTCCTTCATATTCTAACTATGCAAAATTTCCCATACCTAGAAACAGGTTCAAGTGAAAAATCATGACCATAAAATTATCAGGTAAGAAGTCATTTATAGGTTAAGGAAGAGAAATTATTCAAGCTTTTAATACAACACACATGTTATTTTATCAGTAACTTCCCTTAAATAAAAATAGATCAAAATATATGAAACCATCCATGTGTCCCCCATGAAATATTTTATCTGTAACATTTAGAGTTTCCTGATCCCCAAAGGAGATTAAAATACATGCCTAATTAAGTCCCACTATACGTTTCAGTTTGAAACATTTGAGTTTCTTGTTACTTAAGACCCAGGAAGTCTTTGATTAGGAAAGCTGCCTTGCCAGGAAACGGATTTTTTTTTCCCAGGGGACATAATTAAAGAGGGCAATCCTGCTGAGAGCTGTGCGTGCCAGGGGCCATACAATGTATTTGTCAACAAACACAGTACTTCCTGGTGAGGACAGAGCATCTCAGCTGCTCTACCCGGGATCTTCCCTGAGCGGATTACAGGGCACACCAACAGCACACCACCACTGACGACCAAATGCAGAAAACCAAAGCAGACTACACACGGGAACTGAATGGTATGGCCAGAAACCCAAACGCATTAGAGGATAACAGAACAGAAGGTCTGAGCTCCGCTCCCTGACTGTCATCAACCGACCAGGCGGCACTGATGGATTAGGTGGGTGACACGGAACTTCATTCAACAAATTCATTCACATTTAACAAAGGTGGTCGGGGGAAGAGATTTCATCAATGACTCCATGTTTCCAACTTAGCAATTAGTTGTGTGGGTCATGGTGACATAGATGAGGACAGAGAACAGTGGAAGAGCGAGGAGCAGGTGGGAGGGGCGTTTATGGGTTTGGTGTTGGAAACAATGAGTTTGACGGGACCATGAAACACCAGCCAATGTCCTCCTATTTCATACACAGGAACCTAAACAGGATCAATAATGCAGGGCTGGATTATCAAAGGGAGTTAAGTTCATGTAATAATTCAAACTGTATCATTCTTGCTTTGCTTTTTAAACATTAAGCAAATATTTATAACTACTTTAATTAATGGTTTGAATTTTCTTCTAAATCTAGTGCCACAGAATACTCCAGTTGGTTCATCTCAAGTTGGCCCCATTCCTTGCTTTCAAATATAATCTTAAAAATTGCATAATCCTAGCCTCTTTTCCTGATATCTAAGTTTAAATTACCTGTTCCAGACCAGCTCTGTGCCCTTCACCTGTATGACAATTAGTAATGACAGAGGACACCAGAGTCAGCCAGCTGTCTGGGTTTGTGCCTTTCTCTGCCACGTCCTAGCTGTGTTCTTTGGCAAACTCGTTAGTTTATTCACATTTCAGTTTCTTCATCTGTGAAATGGAGAGTCCATAGATTTTGGTCTTGATTTATGGCTCAGTATATATTTAAATATTACACATGAACTGAAGAACAATTAGTATTCCCCAACTTTTGAATAAAAGAGTCCACTGATAATGATTAAGTGAAATTTCTTAGTATACGTTCATATCTTCTATGTCTTCAGTGAGTTTTCTGTGAGTTTTCTCTATCAGAAAAATAGCTTGAAATCTGTTACTATGATGGTGGATTTGGTCATTTCTCTCTGAAGTTACATAAAATGTCCTCGTAGGCTATAGTAAAGATTGAGTGAGGCAACTTGGGTAAAGTGCTTAAAGCAATGCTTGGAGGGTTTCAGAACACACCGCCCCAAAATGTGCCACTTCGGCAGAAGGGTTATTTAGAGCCAAAGGCACTTGAAAAATAATGGATGAAAGTAGAACACTGTGTTCTGAACTCCCCTTGGCTTCCTAAAAGCAGGAGATAAAACCCCACGTGAAAGACGTCCTCCCTGTCCCAGGAGGAAAGAAACATCCTTATCACCCGAGGCAGGGAGTGGAGGGTGCGAGAATTCTGTACAAGTAGACCTTGAAAAATAACTCATCTTCCTTTAGCCTACCTGTGTGTTTTAGTTACATTTCCACAAATTCCATCTCTTTGGGTCTTTATATATTAGGTTGAACAAAGAAGCAGCAAAACCTAAGTGTTTATTTCCTTATGAAGACCCACCCCCATGTCATGTAAAACTGATTCTTCTCCTGCTGACTTATCTTATGTCAATTTAATTCTCAGGCCCAACCTAAGACCCTAAGAGGGTAGATTAAAATTCTGTCTCCTTTCTACTGGCATATACCTGAGCACTTATTGTATGTTTGCTATTATGTTTTTAATCATAAATAAAAACCAACAAAGGCCTCAAATTTTTGATGAGCCAGAGAGAAAGGCATTGTGTATCACTGTAATTATTTTGTCACATCGGTACTTTATTTGATGTACAATTCCAAGATTGTATTAGAATGGTAAAAAAAAAAAAAAAAAAAACCCAGCACAAACACTGGTTGTTTAAAATGGTATCTTCTTTTCCCTAAATGTAGCTTTTAAATAAATATTTTAGGTGAACATTTCTAGCACGTGATGAGAAGAGAGCAGGAATGAAATAAACGCAGCCAACATGCCTTTTTGTTTTCTTATAATTCTCAACAAGCTACATCTTTTTACTACGTAGTAAACACGGTCCTTGGCTATTCTTACGGGGTCAACAAATACTAAAAGAAATGTGAGTTGTGATAAACTCTATCATCCATTCTGTTTTAAAGAAATTATTCTATCATACAACAAAACACCTGTTTCTTTCAGAGAGTAAGTATAGAGCTTTTCATTACAAAGGCCAATTTCACTTATAACTGGTCTATGGAGAAAAAACTCTGCTGTGACTGAGTTGTCGAGGTGTAAATATCACACCATCACCCCCACCACTGCCATCACCAGCGCTGTGTCTGTGTGCATATGTATGTATGCGTACGTGCCATACATATCTTTCCTAGAACTTTAAACAGCCTCATCTGTATGATTTTCCTCCTGACGGTGAGATGTCTGTGAGACATGACAAATAAACACACCATCCCACAATTAGATTTTAGTGACTTTACATGTCTGAAATAATCAGTGTACACAAACAGCACCAGCAGTTCTTGGCTGTAAATTATTTCTGATGTTAAATATGGAAGAATTAAATACAGTAAGCCTTATCTCAAAAGACATTAACTTGCAGAGGATTTACAGGATACTGAAACAGAAAAAAAATGCCAGGAGGATTAAATCCTCTGCTAAGATTGATGAAACAGTCCACCAAAACTTTATTGGTCTATTCCTATTAGGTAGGAAGTTCTAGATCTCTGCTGAGGAAGGACTGGGGTTAACCAATACCAAATGATAATTCAACCTCAAAAAATAACAGAAAAACATTCAATATTTGCATGATTCCTGTCGTAAATGAATCATCTATTGACCAAAATTTAATTTCTTCTACCTCTGGGGATAAGGCTGCATCAGGCAAATTGGCTATAAACATAAATTTCAGAGGACAAGAAAGAAAAAAAGAGGGATATCTTTGAACTTACTGGAAGCAGAAATAAATCAAGAGCACAGGGATATTTACTCAGACTGAACATACGTCTTGAAGAATCTTTCTATCCAGAGTGTGGTTACGTAACAAGACAGAGACAGAATGCAATTTGCAGACTTTACGCTCTGACACTGAAGGAGTCGGTCCTGATGGAAGGGGTCTTGCGCGCTCCGCACAGTCCTCTGTGATGCATGGGACCAGATATCCCGTCTGGCTGGAAAACTCTGTTGACTTTTCCCATTAGTCTTGCCAGGCTCAGATGACTTAATTATGGCTACATTTCCCCAACTGTGTTCATCTTCTAGTCACAAATAAACATTTCTTAGCTTTGTAGAATTGCAGTGGAGAAGAAAAGTGGCATCTCCGTTAACCTCTAAAGCCACGGTGTGGGCCCTGGTCAGCTGAGAGGCCTGCAGAGGTCCTGAGAGCCAGCTGGGGCTTTCAGGTCAGCCCTCATCTTTAAAGCAGCCTCGCAGACAGTAACGTTGCCCCCCCTCCCCCATTTTAGAGATGAAGATCCTAGGTACACAGGCCGGTTCAGTGACTTCTCCCAGCTCGTGCTGTTAACACGTGGAAGAGCCAGGCTCTGAATGCAGATCTTTCTGCACCCAAAACCCTGCTCCTTCAACTTTACCGCCAAGCAGGTGCCATGTTAGCTGATGAACTGACTCACTCAATGCTGTGCCTGGTTTTATGAAGCATTTCATATGACCTGCATCCTGAGACCGCAAGAAAAGGACGGGAATTAATCCCTTACGGATGTTTATCCTAAATTCTTTCTTTTTTTTAAATAATGGAGATAGCTGAGGCCTCAAGACTCAGCCAAGGACATACACTAAGGTAATCACCAAGTTGGAACTAGCATCTTTCCTTTAAGTTTAATATCAGGCATGCCATAGCAGGGCGTGAAAATTTCAACTTTCTACTGTTAAAGTGACTTATGAAAAAAATTTTCATTATAAAATGTCAAGATTTGTGGTTTTATCCATTATTATTTACACTAATCCACAATTATAACAGGTTTCCAAGGGTGCATTTTGAAGCAGATGCCACTACAGAGCCCATAAGAGGGAAAAAATATGTAGGAACTCGGTTTAAAAACATACAGAATAAATTTCACACTGAGCTCTAAAAGTAGGCATTGAGCCCAATTTCTGGAATAAATCAAAGAGTAGGCAGAAAACAGACAGCAGGAACAGTTATTTTAGCAAGAAAAGTAGGATAAATTTACCGAGCCAATCACGGGATGATGTATGCAGATAAAGGATGTGGAGAGAAATGTGCAGCACTGATGCATGAGCACATTTGGATGCAAGAAAGCAAAAAACCAGAAAGCACAATTGTCCTAAATGTGAATAAACATTCAAATGATGCTGCAGCTGCAAAATTTAAACTCAAGGAAGAGACGTTTGCAAAGGAATTTATTAACTAGATGTGATTTCCTGGTTTCACATACCCAGTGGCTCTTTTATAAAGCAAAATGTACAATTTGTCTTGATACAAATGACACGTCCCCCTTGGTGTACTCAATAGCAAAAAGTCCTTTGCGAAAACCCCTGCTTATTAAAGAGCACAGTACTGTTGACACCCGGACACTCAGGCTCTGAACGCAGTCACTCCTCCCGATCAATCTGATACGGCGAGTGCGGTCTTACACGGTAAGGAGGGCGCCGCGTGATGACAGTTGGTTCTTCCCTAATGGCATATGCCAGGGCAGTTTCTTTGCAGGCATTAAGTTTCCTACTAAAACCAACCCTTGGCTGCCAAACCTGTCCATCTGTTACTCCTTCCCTCTCCCTCCCGTCCTCTCTTCCTTCCACCCATCTATATTCATCAATCTATCCAGCCAGTCAGCCAGCCGTCGTCCATCCAACAAATATTTATGGGTCCATAACACAGTGGAGGATATAAAAATGTATCAAAAAGCTCACTATTGGGGGTTTTACGGTATTACGATGGTATTTGACCAGAAAGCAGAACCTATTCTTAAACTCATACACCTCTCCACAATGGTGATGTTGGCAAGTGAATGATCAGTCTTTGACCCAAACTGCAATGTAGAAATCATACTGCCAGCCTAGATCATTTGTTTTACAGAGTGGTTCTCAAGGTAAGGCTCCTGGGCCAGCAGTAGCAACAGAGCCTGGGAACTTCTTAGCAACGCAAATTCTTGGGCCTCGTCCTTGACCAACCTATGTTTGAGAACGAAAATGCATCAAAATCACTTGGAAGACTTGATACATCACAGAATTTGCATCACTAATCAATGGTCTAGACCACCAGTGAGTGAAGTCAAGGAATAAGAAACAGGTCTGAAAACTTTGAGAGGCAGGTTTTAAATGTTTGATTAAGAAGTTTGGACAAGGATGACTTGGTAAATCAGGGAATGTCTTCTGAGCAAAGAGCAGACATGATTGGAACTCTTATCTGGGAGGACGCTGGAGCCACATGAGACCGCCGAGAGGCAAAGGAGAGGCCAAGGCGCTGTTCAGGTGAGAAGACGCAATAATCGAATCTTTCTGTGTGATGATGCAGGAACTTACCAGGCCTCAGATGAAGTATGACCATTCACCCACCTGCAGCCTATACTCGGGGTGGGGTTCGCTCTAAGAGGCATCTCTGCTCTGTCGTGGGGGTTCCCTTCACTCTGTAGTTTGCTTCCGCCCACCGTGGGGACTTCCGCCTGCCACCTGTCACTGCTTCCTTGGCCCCCCAGCCTGCCACTTTCTGCTGCCCTTTCTCCTCTTGCCCCCACTCACTTCCAGTTGCTTCATCAGAAATTCACATGTCGGTGTTCATCAGCTGAAATGCTTGCTTGTTCATCTGTTTTAACAGCTGCTCCTTAGAGAGCTCACCAACTACGTTCCTCCCTGAACAAAGGATCTTCGAGGTCAAAACACAACCACAGCCTTGACCTGGCTTTGCTTTAATCTGTTGAATGTCCTCATGTAGGAAAAAAAGACCTGATTCACTTCACTGCGTTAAATTTATTTTGCCAGCTGACTGTCCTTGTAACTTTGTATTTGAACTTGCACAATTTAAATCACGCTTTCCACACAAAGAATGACACTAACCAAGTTGTTTCCAAATAGGAAACACAACTATATTTTTGTGCATCCACAGACACCTTCTTGTATGTAAATCAATATACAGTGAGTAATAAGTTCAGGTATAATAAAATGTTATTATCTTTTCTCTGTTTCAACATTGTGGTCGCACTTCAAATCTTACTATATAATGTGGACCAAGATGTACTTCTCACTCTAACATAGACAATTTATTGATGAAGAAATTAGATCCAAAATAGAGTTCGCTTTGGTTTGATGCCATTTGGATGTAACTCTTTGATGACTATGCCATTTGGGTAGAACTCTTTAATGTCTTTAAAACACAAAACATTTTCTTCCTGGAGATAGTTCATTTAAGAGAATAATGGGATGTATTTCATGATTGAAAATAAAGTAAAACTATAATGGACACTTCTGGTTCCCTGCAACACACCCGCTTGGCCCACCTCTGATTTCAGCCACAGCTGCACAGACAGATGATTCTGTGCCTCTCAGACTGTCGGTGCCTTTATAGTGTCTACCACAAGGGGCAAGTGCCAGAACGGCCCAGAAATGGAGGACTTAATGCCCAGGGAGCAACACATAACCAAGGGGAAAAAGCCAGTGGGTCAACCTTTTGCCACCCACCTTTCAGGCAGAAATTCCAGGAGGGGTTCCGGACCCTCCCACGCTCCCACATACATGGTGAACTCATTCATCTGCTTTTATGTTGGTCTTTGCTTCTTCCTCCCATTCATTCTCCCTGATCAGCAGGGTCAGCTTCCTGGTACATGACCGTGTCCCAGTCACTCAGGCAAGCAACCAATAAAGATGATCGATTACCAATACATTGAGCAATAACCACGCCCTTTTGATCTGCTGCCATGCATGTAGTACTTTTGATTTTTACATCCTGAAGACCTTTCCTTTTTCTTTCCATAAACTATATAATGAAAGGAGTGGAGACCACAGTATCACCTCACGTGTTCCCACTGCCTGTCTCATCTCACACGGATCGAGGTGATCAGGTTTGTGCTGATGAATTCCAATCTGTGCAGCAGTCTAAGAAAAAGAAGCTGCTGCTACGCCATCTCCTCCCACGGTCCCATGCCTGAGTACAACCTTGCGGCCCACAGATTGACGAAGACAGCATTTGCCCGATCTGCCGCTCTAGACCAACACTGAGAATGGAGATTCAACATATAAAACACAGCCGATTCAGATTCTGAACAGGCCACCAAGGAGTTAAAACAAACACAGACTTCAAGAAGTCTCAGCCTATTAATACACCTGGAATTACAAGCCAGAACTGCTTATATTCAACTATACCACGCGATCAAAAAAGAAAAAAGAAGTCGCTTCATGTAGGGTGACTGAAGAGGAAGCTGGAGGGATATGTTGTTTTAGAGGAAAGGAGACGGTTTTACCTTTGAAGATCAATCTTCCATTTTTCTTGCTTCTAAGGCAGAAAAGATCCAAACTTTGCAGGTTCTTTTCAACCCGCTGTCACTCTTGCTTTGTGACACTTGACTGTTCTGAAACATAACAAAACGCAACAATTAGACACAGTAACAAGCCTGAAACAAAAAGGCACTTAAGAAGATCACACAAGAACCACTCTGGAAGCCTTCAAATTTAATGTGTGAGAGGAGACTCATAGAAAATCTGCATGGCAGGGTTCTGGCCTGATGCTATGCTTTGTATTCTTATGCTTTTCAGAAAAGGACATCAACCATAAAAAGTGAAAAACAATGTCACCATAATAAATAGGTTTGATATTCTACAATCTACTCTTCAACTATTAACATTTATATCCTCTTTAAAAAGCAGTAAAATGCAAGCACTTATCGTTTGCTTTCGTAAGATGCACACACAAGACTGTGTCCACTTGCTGTGCATTGTTTATCAACGCTGCAGCTCACAGCTGGGGCTTAAAAAAGGGGTTAACAAGAATTCTTTCCAGGGTAGTTCTTTTGATAACACAAGAGGACACCAATCACAGCAGAATCTTCCCAAGAGCACTGCTAGGTGCTGGCTAATGCCTACGCCAAGCCATTACACCCCAGCCCGCCCCGATCCCAACCCGTAACAGCGGCTGCTCGTGAAAGTGACGCAGTGGAACTTGCAGCTGGAGCCAAACTCAGAGCGGGGTGCCTATCATGACCACATCCCATGCTTCATGCGGAGCTGTGGTCTTCCTTTCTGAAAGGTCACAGAGCCAAGGACTTGTGTCTCACACACACAGATGACCTGGAGTTGAAAAATGAAGGTCTCAGCAGAGTTCCGTTTCTGTTTGCTCCTAAGCAGTATGATTTTGTGGCCCTCGGTAGCACATTCAAACAGTGTCCACAGGGAATGAGAAGACTAGTTCATCTAAGTAGTAAGCAGAGATGTAGGGAGGTTCAGAACTGAATCCAGGAGTGAATAATTTCTTACCTCCTAATTATTTACAAGAATTATAGTGCCCGAATAAATGGCAGACATCATTTCACAGAAGAAGAATTAGAGGCCAGAAGAGGCGACGGGGCTTGCCTAATTTTACTCAACTAATAGACACAAAAATAGAAGGACATCTCAGAATCTTTGCCTCAAAGTTTGATCCCGTTAGAAACCGATAGCACAGTATTTGTTTCCAAAAAGAACACTAGTCATTCAAGAAGTTTAGGGCTAATACAATTTTCTGCAGAATTTGTTCAAGCAAGATTTTGAGACTGGCAAAGCTGACAGGTCAAGAATTAGAATTACGACGCCAGGAGAGGTAACAACGCAAGAACAGCGCCAGCACAGCAGTCTCATTTATTTCCACAGCACATAAAGCATGTTGGGAATACCTGATTTTTACGTATCTTTCACTTACCCATTTCGTAAAAGATAAAAATGATCTTTCATGAGCAAAAATTTGCAGGTATAACCACAATTACAAGCCCTGGTTTATATGTAATTATTGTATTAAACATTCTTAATACTGAAGTAGACCACATGAACTCTGAAAGTTTTCCCTACATATGAGAAATAGGCTACTCAAGGAGATAATAAAAATTGCTAACTTTTTAAATATGTTGAACTGACCATTTATTCATTCATCAATATTTATGGACAATCTGTTTTGTGTTAGATACTGTTCTTAATTTTCTGTAGGAAAAATGAAAAGGTTATGCGATTTCTGACAAAGACACCCAGATACACAGTGAAAGTCAATTTCATTACAACTGGAATGTTTTCCAAGTTAACTACGATTTAGGTAAACAAGGATCTTAAACAATGGGAGATGTCTTACATGTCATCTAGTCTATGGCTTCTCAAGTGTGGCTGATAATCAAAATCTGGAAAGCTACTGAAAACACAAACTAGAGAATTTCAGACGAGCGCTAGAAGTCAGACTCCTCACGGGTGGAGTCCAGGGGAACGCGCACTTTGCAGACGCTCCCCAGTTCACCCTCCTGATCAAGCAGGTCTGGCAAACTTAGATTCTTGCGTGATGCCGTCATTACACAGACGAGGGAACTGAGACCAGGGAATGACTTGCCCGAGGCATGTGTCCTTGGTGACAGAACTGAGATGAGAATGCAGAATTCTTGATTCTTTGGTATTTTTTTCCTTCCTCTTCCCCTAAGAGTCCCTCTTTTATTCTTTTCTTCCTCTTTCCTATCACTATGTAACTAATATATAGTCTCCATATCTGAGAAAGAACAAGAGTAAAAGAAAGATTAAAAAGAAAAAAAGAAAAACTACACACACAGAGGAATCTGAACTTGAGCTGTCTGATTCAGTAGTGTGCTTTCCACTACCCCACCAGGTTTTTCCGGAGTGCCCGACTTCGGGGGATCTGCGCAGAACTCCACAGTCCCCGCCCTTCAAAGGTGCCCTCCAGCCTCTGTCTGTCATTGAATCCTCACCCCTGGCCATCAGTGACGGCGGTTGGGGGGTGGCAAGGGAGCCTAAGAAAGTGAGTGTGCCAAACCTTGAACGATGTGAAAGAGTTAGTCACATGCCAGAGAAGGGTGCTGCAGGCAGAGGGGATGGCCAAGGTCAAGCCCTAAGGTGGGAGCGCTCCCAGGGGCTGTCCCTGGAGTTGCTGGGTCAGTTGGGATTGAGGGAGTTGGAAGGGGAGATTAGCAGATCAATGGAGGGGCAGCTGGGTGGGGGGCAGGGGCGACTGTGGGGGGTGGAGGGAGGGATGGGTCAAGGCTGGCTCAAAGTTTTGGGGCTTTTACTCTGAGAGTGAAATGGGGGCCACCGCAGGAGCCTGAGCTCAGAACGGACAACAGGCTCATCAGGGCTGCCCTCTGGGAACAGCACAGGGGAGGCCAGGACAGACGCAGGTGGGAAGCGCGTGTTCTCGGGGAGAGGGGACGCAGGCCCAGACTCACGCAGCCCTGGCCAGGAGCGGTCAGAGCCGGCCTGCGTTTCTTCCAAAGCAAGAGTCAAAAGGGCCTGCTGATGGATTGAGTGGAGGGAGTAAGGGAAGAGGGAGGTCAAGGATGACCCCGAGGCTTCGGGCCCACACAATGGGAAGAGCTGTCGTCATCACAAAGACGAGGGCGGCCGTGGCCAGACGGAGCTGTGGGCGAGGAGGGGGAGCCCATCTGCATGCTGAACCTGAGAGGTCAGCGCCGGTGGGCTTGTCGCGCGGGTGGCTGGACATGCAATACTGGAACACGGGGGAGGGAGTCTGCGCTGGAGTCTGTATTCAGATCTCCCAGAAGACTTCCTGGCCTCGCACGGTAACGGGCAGCATTCTTATTTTCACCTACCAGAGATGACCATGTGGGTGACATTACACCGACTAATACATGTAAAGCCCAGTAATCGGTACACAACAGAACTCAGTAAATTTTAATTCCTTTTATTTCCTGCTTTTATTTCCAAATATGTATTTCTCTGTTGACTAGAAGATTAAGTCTATCTCAGTGTGAAAAAATCAATTTTCCACAAGACATAATAAAAACCACGCTTGACACTCTGGCAGTTCTTTATAAAATACAGTGAAAATAATCTCCTGATAAAATATTAATGATAGTACTCCATAAGCCATGAAGCAGAACTTTCAAGGGAGCGAGGGAAACTTTGATTCGGGCACAAGCTGAAATATCTAAACTAAAAATAAAAACAGACCTGAAATAAATCTAGGGACCTGAAGTCATCAACTTCTCTCCAGTGTCCCTTGATTTTTATTAATGGTTAACAGTCCTTTGGGACAAAGAAGATACAGACACGTGGGGGAGGGCTCATTCGGCCTGAGGCCCCCGCGCACAGCTGGGAGCTCCGGAGATGCTGGAAAGAATTTTACCGTCTACAACTGTATCTTTAACATGGGCTTCTTGATTTATAAAATGCCTCTTCAACTGAACACATTTAACTAGAAGCCATCTCAGTTCAAACCCGGTTTTACAGACGAGGTTAATGAGGGCGGAAGAGGAGATGTATTTTATCCAAAGCCACAGTCAGTCGACAGCAGAGCCAGAACTAGACCCAACACCTCCTAACTTTCAGTATAGATGTCTCTCCACTCAGTTTCTCTTAATTGTTTTTTCTTTACCCAATTACCGCTTTTACCAAATAAGCATAGCCATTTTCTGAAATCTCAGGTTTTATCATAAAATTTTACTCAGATTTTTAATATAAAATTTTACTCAAAATTTTATATATAAATTATATATAAATAATGTATATAATATATTATGAATTTTTCTATATAAAATTTTACTCAAATTTTCTATATAAAATATTACTCAAACTACAGAGCCTACAGGTTTGAAGACAAAGTTAAACCATCTCTCTGCTCCCTGGTCCTCTCATCCCTGCAGGCCTCAGAGTAAGAATTAATTTCAGGACACGGGCTGCGGTTAATGTGTGAGTCCCCAAATGTCTGAGGCAGCCTTAGATGAAGTAAAAAGGAAAAAAGGAAGACTAGGCAGTTTCCACTTCCTTCGCAAACCTCTCTGCTAAATGATTCCTCATTTGTGGGCAAGAGACTTCAAGACCGGGCTGGATGCCTGGGTGGGCCACCGGGGCAGCTCTGCAGGAACAAGCCCTGTGCTCTGTTTAATGCTTTTACATCTGAACCAGCGTTCTGTGGGTGAAGTCCAACGGGACGACGGAGTCTGTGTGTGAGCTGGGGGTGTCTGCACAACGTGCCTGTCCGCAGACACTCCTGCTGTCTCGTCTGCTTATAGTGCATGTGATGACTTCCGGTAGACCCACGATTCCTGGGCGTTTACTGAGGTTCCCGGGACAGCGAGGCTGAATATTCCACGTCTGTGGCCAGGTAAGTGAGGAAGCTACAGTCCCAAGGGCCACGCTTTCCACGGGAATCAGAATTTGCTTCAAACTTTGCGAGAAGGCAGTGATGTTCTAAGAAACACAGATGACCAAGAAACCCTCTCACGTTCTTTACTTCCAAAACTGTTCCCCTTACACTAGCCAATTGCAGATGCTAAGAATGGTTCACTAAAAGAGAAAGGACGGGCAATCCACGTTTTTTTCAATTCATACTTCTTTTTCTCTCAGTCCTTCCTTTCTCATCAGTAAGCCCAAGGGCAAGTGTTCGTAGAATGTGATGTATCAACAAGTGAAATAAATGGCATAAAATAATGCCATTTGCAGCAACATGGATGGACATGAAGAATGTCATTCTAAGTGAAGTGAGCCAGAAAGAGAGAAATGCCACACGATATCACTTACATGAGGAATATTAAAAAAAAAAAAAGACAAACGAACTTATTTACAAAACAGAAACAGACTCACAGACATAGAAAACAAACTTATGGTTACAAGGGGCAGGAAGGAGGTGGGAAGTGATAAATTGGGAGTTGGAGACTTACAGATTCTAACTAATATATATATAACAGATAAACAACAAGTTTACACTGTACAGCACAGGGAACTAAATTCACTATCTTGTAGTAACTTATGGTGAAAAAGAATATGAAAATGTATATATGTATGTTCATGTATGACTGAAGCACTGTGCTGCACACCAGAAATTGACAGAACATTGTAAACTGACTATGCTTCAATAAAAATGTATATAAACAAACAAAACAAGTGAAATGAAAATGGCAGAATAAGTTTTGTGTAGAGCTACCACTGTTCTGGTAAGAATAACAGACACAGGCAGCATCTCTGACATATAAATTGGGTGATTTTGGTGACTTGGCTGCAACTTAGATATTCTTCGCGTGTGTGTGGGGAGGAGGTAATTAGGTTTGTTTATTTTTAGAGGCGGCACTGGGGACTGAACCCAGGACCTTGTGCGTGCTAGGCATGCGCTCTACCACTTGAGCTATACCCTCCCCACCAAGTTGGAAATTCTTCTGTTTGCATCGCACTGTATAAAGTTGGATGATTACATTCACGCTAATAATTTAAGCTTTTGCTTTTCTTTACTTGGAACCACATTCAATAGCCAATAAAAAAAACTAGAACACGCTGAGAGAGAGGTGGAAGAAAGGAAATGGTTTGATATTTTTGCACATTTAACAGTCCTCTGTCCTGATTTTTGAACAATGGGCCTGCGCTTCCTTTTGCCCTGGGCTCTGCTAATTCCATGTTTATTCACCTTCCTCCTGTTGCAATGAACTGACACAGACGCGAGCAAGAGCTTTAAGCATTATTAAAATTCCAATTTAACCACTGTACACAGAACTTTGGAACTCGACCACCAACTTCTGAAAACCCTAGTACAAATGCAAAGCAAATGAAACTGGCCTCTGTTGTCCTCAAATGGCCCCAGGTCTTCTCCTTTACCAGTTGACTCCTTGAACATTTGACCAAAGTTCCTAATTTGAGCCAACTCACCCCAAAAGTCCCTCAAGTTTTTAAATTTAATTTCTAATTTAATTTAATCTCCCATTTGAAACTACTGCTTTCATGGTCAAATCCTCAGTTGGGGAAGAGAAAAAAGTGATAAAAGTGGTTTACCTTAAAGTGGAACAGTGTAGACACGTGACACTTTCGAGGGATATTTACATTTTAAAGGTGCACTCACATACTGTCTAGATGCCCTTCATGTGTAAGAACAATGCTTCTAAGAGAGGAAACTTTCCATTATATACTTACAGGTGCACAATATAGTGATTCACGATTTTTAAAGGTTATACCCCATTTATAGTTATAAAATATTCCCTGTGTTGTACAATATATCCTTGTAGCTTATTTTATACCCAAGTTTGTACCTCTTAATCTAAGACATTAAGATGAACAGTACTTAAACTGAAATGTAATAATGCTTAAGCTCCTACCCCTCTACTGGCCCCCTTTCCCTCTCCCCACTGATAACCACTAGTTTGTTCTCTGTAGCTGAGTCTACTTCTTTGTTATACTCAGTAGTTTGCTGTGTTTTTTAGATTCCACATATAAGTGACATCATACAGTATCTGTCATTCTCTGACTGATTTCAAGTAGCTTAATGCCCTCCAAGTCCACCTATGCTGCTGCAAATGGCAACACTTTGTTCTTTTTTATGGCTGAGTAGTATTCTATTGTATATATACATAGTAGCTTCTTTATCCAGTCATCTGATGATGGACTCTTAGGTTGCTTCCATGTCTTGTCTATTGTAAATACTGCTGCTATGAACACTGGAGTGCATGCATCTTTTTGAATCAGTGCTGTTTGTTTGTTTGTTTGTTTTTGGATATATACCCAGGAGTGGAATTGCTGGGTCATATGCTAGCTCTATTTTCAGTTTTTTGAGAAACCTCCACACTGTTTTTCCAGAGTGGCTGCACCAATTTCCATTCCCACCAGCAGTGTGCAAGGGTTCCCTTTCCTCCACGTCCTCCCAAACATTTGTTATTTGTGTTCTTTTGGCTGACAGCCATTCTGACAGGTGTGAGGGGATACCTCATTGTGATTTTGATTTGCATTTTCCTGATGACCAGCGATGCTGAGCATCTTTTCATGTGCCTTTGTACATCAGCATATTCTCTTTGGAAAAATGTCTGCTCAGTTCTTCCCATTTTTTAATTGGGTTGTTTGTTTTGGCACATAATTTTTTTTTTTAACGAGGTAATGTGTACTCGTACAGAATCAAAATTTCCCCCAAACAATTGAAAAAGGCTTCGTAGCCTTAAAATACACAGGCTTAGTTCATTTGTCTTTAAAGCTTGCCACAAAGAAATGCATATTAAAATTTGCAGTGCTAGGTGGAAACTGAGGCTCTGTTTTACTGTCTTTATGTATTTGGCCGATATTCTTTCCACCCTGTTTTCATATCTCAGTTCATCTGTGGCAGCTCTGCAGGTCCAGGAGTTTGGTTAAAGGACTTTCTGTGCTGGAATTTTAAGCTGCTGCCCCCACCACCTGACTCGCTTCTCTACTGACAAAACCAATCTTGGGCTCTCTGGTGGACAGAGAGGATGTAATGACTTGCTGTGATGTCACAGCTGTTGCCCTGTTACAAAAAGACGGACAATCTATTTACAACTCTTAGAGCACAATTTAGCAACATCTTTTAGTCCACGTGGCAGAAGACCACAAGACCTTTCCCTGCGCGGATTTCTTCACAGACAGGTTCATCACCCAGGAATAAACTGGAGACTTTGTGGTATTTACTGTCAGTGACTTAAGTGGGACTCAATGTTGTGAATGTGAACATCCTTTCTTTCCCCATATCTCAAAGTTGAATATGTTTGTAAGTAGTTTTCTAAAACACAAACAAAAATGGGCAGAAGACCTAAACAAGCAATTCTCCAAGGAAGACATACAAATGATCAAAAAGCACATGAAAAAATGCTCAATATCACTAATTATCAGAGAAATGCACATCAAAACTACAATGAGGTATCACCTCACACCAGTCAGAATGGCCGTCATTCAAAAATCCACAAATGACAAATGCTGGAGAGGCTGTGGAGAAAGGGGAACCCTCCTACACTGCTGGTGGGAATGCAGTTTGGTGCAGCCACTATGGAAAACAGTGTGGAGATTCCTCAAAAGACTAGGAATAGACTTACCATATGACCCAGGAATCCCACTCCTGGGCTTGTATCCAGAAGGAAATCTACTTCAGGATGACACCTGCACCCCAATGTTCATAGCAGCACTATTTACAATAGCCAAAACATGGAAACAGCCTAGATGTCCATCAACAGGTGACTGGATAAAGAAGATGAGGTATATTTATACAATGGAATACTACTCAGCCATAAAAACCGACAACATAATGCCATTTGCAGCAACATGGATGCTCCTGGAGAATGTCATTCTAAGTGAAGTAAGCCAGAAAGAGAAAGAAAAATACCATATGAGATCACTCATATGTGGAATCTAAAAAACAAAAACAAAAACAAACAAACAAAAACAAAGCGTAAATAAAGGACAGAAATAGACTCACAGACAGAGAATACAGACTTGTGGTTACCAGGGGGGTGGAGGGTGGGAAGGGATAGACTGGGATTTCAAAATTGTAGAATAGACTACACTGTATAGCACAGGGAAATATACACAAAATGTTATGATAACTCAGAGAAAAAAATGTGACAATGAGTGTGTATATGTCCATGAATAACTGAAAAATTGTGCTGAACACTGGAATTTGACACAACATTGTAAAATGATTATAAATCAATAAAAAATGTTAAAAAAAAAAACAAACTTAAAACACAAACAAAAACCCCAAACCCAACAGACTCTGGTGATTGATCTGGTCCTACTGAACTCCCAGCAGTCACTGGGCTGGCACTCAGCTACATCCCTTTCAATTCCCCCTCTCTGGATGAGCTTACTGTAATATAATCAGAACAATGACACTTACCAAGTGGTTACTAGGCACCACATACGGTTCTAAGCATGTTTCATTGAAAATTCACAATAACCCAATGAGGGAGGTACTGCTATTATCACCATTTTACAGATGAGAACACTGAGATGCAGAGATGGTAAAAAGCAGGCCAAATGATTAATGCTGGTGAGTGGGGGTAAAGCTTTATTTATATCAAATCTAGACAGTCTGATCTCAGCCATGCACTCAACCACTATTCAGCCTCTCAGGGTTTGCCTCAAGCCAGACAGTTATCTTTCAGGAATTCCCCTGCCCCCACCTACCTTACTCCTTTACATCAGCCTGGCTGTAAGGCTTCAAAGCTTACCACGTTCCAGAATCTCTAAAGAAATTACTTCATTTAGATACTAGCATTATTCCATCTTACAGGTGCCAACACGGAGGCACAGCAATTCAGTTACTTGGCCAAGGTCACTGCAACGCTGGGGCTAGGATTTAAACCCCACTCTTACCACTGTGCTACATTTTACTTTTCTGTGTCAGATGTATTTGCCTTATTCTTAAAAATCAATTTTCCATGCCAGAGTAGAGAAAAGCCTTTGATTTTTTCTCTCTTTTTTTAAAAATCAAGTTGATTAGTTCAATTGTTAGAGCCAAAATTTAAGAAGCCAGAGACCAAAGTCTTAGTTCCAAGTCCTGATATGCCAAGTTGGCAACACGAGTCCCGTGGCCACGAATTGTAACTTTGTTTCCAGGCAGTCACTCCCCAAAGGCAAGCTGCTAATTGTGAATCAGGGAATTATGCACTTTTAAACAGACTGGACTTTATCGTTCATAAAGTCTAATTTGTTCATTTCATAGACAAGAAAGGCACAGAGAGGTTAGGTCTGATAATCACACAGCAAGGGAGCAGCAGAGCTGAGACAATAATTCAGATTTCCTGACATGAAAACTGGGGTCTTCATCTCATCCAGCAAAGGCAGCCTACTTAGCTATTTTTCCCAGTGTCTTACAAAATACATTCATACATTCAACAGCTACTGAAGGGCTACTACATGCCACACACTGTTCCAGGTACCGGGGATGGAGGAGTCAACAAAAAAGAAATTCCTGCCCTTACGGAGCTTTACAACCTGGCATTGTTATGGTACAATGTACAGCATTCTAAAATGATAAAATATTATACCATTTAAGTTACTTTGAATTTGATTGCTGGTAAAAAAAAAAAAGTGATTTGAGAAGGAGCAGCTGAAATATGGATAGTCCAAAGCTATAATAGATGGACCAGTTTATTGTTATATCTATTGCTTTGCATATATAATCAAAGCCCAGTCATTGCACAGAAGTAGGGGTGGTGTAGGCTTTGCGGTACCAACAGGGAGATGGGGAAGATAAGGTCCCTGCCTTCGAGTTTAAGGATAAAGCATGAGTCACATAGATTAGAGGAGACTGTTTCCCCTCAAATCAAATCTCTTTAAGCAAATTGCATAACATTTAAAAAGTATCTTTTACTCTGCAACAATTAAAAATCATTCTTTATAGCTGCTGAGAAGTACAAGTATAATTAAGCGAATAATCCGAAATTCCCAAGCCCCAGTTAAATTTTCTGAAACTGATCTGTTTAAAGTCTTTTCACACGAAGTACACCCTTATTTCGTGTCAACTGGCCCATGAGCAGAGAGAGAACAATAACAAAATGTAAATGTGCCTTGCAATCAACATACAACCTCTTCCTCTTGCCAGTAATTATTACAATGAAGTGACAAAAGCGAGCTCTTGGTCACAAAGGCTGGCTGCATTTGCTATTAGTCCGAGAAGAACGGCCACCCTAAAGCTATTTCATAATGGAAACCAGAAAGCAGCGGTTTAAAGCACTGGACTAAGCCTATTCGTTAATTACAAAATTTTGTAATGTCAGTACACACCATTATCTGCAGTAACCAGGGATTAGACAAATATAATACAGTGCTGGTTTGCTCATGAACTACACTTTAGTTGTCTTCTGAGAGCTGAAATGCTTCAGACTGACTCTCCCACTTACTAAAGTACGTTGAGTAGATGTGGCTGATATCATGTTCCCCTGAAGTCGCTGCCACAGAGGGTCAGCATGAAAACATCCTGATTAAAGCCCAGCGACAGAAAGCCCCGAGGAGCCAGTGTCTCATTACTGTTCCACACGCACAGCCGTGTCTGCACCTGAGCTTGCGTACGGGCTGGACTGCAGAGGGCGCTCCACTCACAAGTGCATTTTCATGCTTCATGAACTCCTTACTAGCTACATCTGAGGGTAAATATATAAGAATTCACACCCAGAAAACATCCTGAATGGCAACTTTTAGGAAAAAACCTAAAGGGTTGGCAAGTGTTGTTGAACTAACTTTTATGATTCATTCCTACATTTCTCACGGTGCCTTTAGGAGACCCAGTGAGGAGGGAAGAACGTTCCAAGTGGCAAGGCTGGAGCATCTGTGCGAAAGCACATTCTAACTGTGAAAGTGCTCAAACAACGCAGTGTGTGGTAACTTAACTTCTCTAGTTCCCTCTAGTTCACACTGGGCAGCAGATTCAGTAGAAGTAAATTATGTGCTCACCCCAGCCAATGACATCACAAGAAACTGTCTGCCAAAACAGAGGACAAGGTGCTACACTCCATTCCAGAGGCAAACATGGTGAGCGGAAAGACAGGCCGCCTTTTGCTATTCCCTTTTCTTCCATCACAAATGGGAAGTACGCAAGGTCACCTCTAAAAATGCTGTGAAGGAGACTCCTTGTGTCTTCAGCACAGTTCTATGTCCATTTTCTGGGTACTTTACCAATTGTTTTTTTTCAGATCCTGTTTTTCCAGTTTCCCATCATTAAAACGGCTATGCCTGACAACACACAGTCCAGCCCAGACAGCCTCTTGTCTCTGCAGACTCAGGACACTTCTCTCTCACTGAGCAGCAATCAGATATGTGGCCATCGTTGCCCATTCTGCTCCCTCAGGCAGCACCAGCAGGGACCAGTGAAAAATCCACCAGATCAAAGTAACAATGGAAAAGCACTGAAAACTCAACTGCCCCTGGAACCACGGCCCAGATAAGTAGGTCAGGACTGCCTGCCAAACGTGAACAGTGTGACTGCTGCGGCAACAAAAGGATTAAATAGGGTCCAAGGCTCGTAAGTTCACAGATGAAATGCCCAGGGTACAACAGAAAAATGCCCATCATTCTAAAACTCAAGGGAAAGCACAACTTAAAGACAATCAACCAACTGATGGCAACACTGAGATGAGTCAGGTGGTGGAATTATCTAACAAGGACTTTATTTTTAATTTTTTTAAATTTTATTTTATATTGAAGTGTAGTTGATTTACAAGGTTAGTTCCCAGTGTACAGCAAAGTGATTCAGTTATACATTTGCATACATACATACGTATTTTTTCCAATTCTTTTCCATTATATGTTACAACAAAAAAACTGATAGTTCTCTGTGCTATAAATAGGTCCTTGTTGCTTATCTACTTTATATACAGTAATGTCTATCTTCTCACAAGGATTTTGAACAGCCATCAATGTTCCAATAATCAACTGCAAATTCTTCTGGAACATATGAAACAGTAGAAACTTCAGCAAAGAAACAGAAGTAATAAAAAAGGGTCAAATGGAAATCAATAGAACTGAAAAATGTAACAGAAATGATAGTACAAGCAAGCAACTTGCTGGGCAGATGGAAAAGCAGAGCGGAGAAGACAGAAGATCCATGATGGAATTCACCCCATCCCAACAACAGGGAGGAAACAGTATTCTTTAAAGAACAGAAAGTTCAGGGGTGGTGCCAGACAATTACCAAAGATCCAAATGCCACTTCATCGGAATCCCAGCAAGGGAAAAGGAGTGGGCCTGAAAGAACAGTCAAAGAAATAGTGGCCGAACACTTCTCAAATTTGGTAAAATACACACATTTGCAGATTTAAGGACCTGAGAAAAAGCCAAACAGGATAAACCAAAGAAGCAGACACCAAGACATTATAATTAAACTTTTAAAATAAAAGACAAAGAAAAAATCTGAAGGCAGCCAGAGAGATACAAACGTTTCTACAGAGGAACATGAATGTGATAAACAGAGGATGTCTCACTTGTAACTATGCAGGCCAGAAGGACGTGGCAAAACATTTCAAATAATGAAAGAAAAAGTAACTACCAATTGAAAATTTAATATTCAGCAAAAATGATCCTTCAGGAATGAAGAAGAAATAAAAACATTCTTATAGAAAGAAAAATTAAAAGAATACGTCACTGGCAAACCAAACCTTAAAGATTGGCTAAAGATAGTTCTTCAAACAGAAAGGAAATTAAAAAAGAAAGAATCACGGAGCAGGAGGAAAGGAACAAGGAAAAGAGCAAAAAGACAGAATGATCTTTTAACTTAATGAGTTTCATAAATTATATTTGATGAAGGAAAAAACAGAATGCAATCTAGTACTTAAGACAATGATATTTAAAAGTGTGGACGGTAAAGGGATCTAATGGAAGTGTGGTTTCCAAGCTTTACTTAATATGATAAACGTTGGCACCAGTACACTGTGATAAGAAACGTATGTACACTGTAATACAGAGCGGCCACTATGAAAACTATGCAAAAAGATATTCTGAAAATCACTACTGGGGAAAATATTTCAAATCTTCTATCTGAGAAAGGATTTATATTTACCACATAGGAAGAACTCCCACAACTCAACAATGACAAAAAAAAAAAAAACCCTATTAAAAATAGGGCAAAGGACTTGAATAGACGTTTCTTGAACGTATATATACAAATAGCACTTAAAAGAGGATCAACATCACTAATCATCAGGGAAATGAAAATAAAAGCCACAGTCAGATGCCATTAGGTTGGCCATTACAAACAAAAGGAAACAAACCCCCCCAAAATGACAAGTGTTGGTGACAATGTGGAGAAACCGGAACTATTGTATATGGTCAGTAGGACTCGATAGCAAAAAACAAGTCATCTGATTAAAAATGGGCAGAGGAACTGAATATACATTTTTCCAAAGAAGACATACAGATGGCAACAGGCACATGAAAAAGGTGATCAACATCACTAGTTATCAGGGAAATGCAAATCAAAATCACAATATTACCTCACACCTATTAGAATGGCAATCATCAAAATACAAGAGCTACGAGTTGGTGAGGATATGGAGGAAAGGAAACCCCTGTGCACTGCTGATGGGAATATAAACTGATGCAGTATTAGGGCCATAGTAACCATGCTGTACATTGGGTCTCCAGAACTTATGCATCTTCTAACTGGGAATTTGTACTCTTTGACCAGCATCTCCCCATCTTCCCCACCCCTGAGACCATGGCAGCTACCAATCTACTTTTGTTTCTGTAAGTTTTGGTTTTTCAGATTCCCCATATAAGTGATATCATGCAGTATTTGTCTTTCTTTGTCTGATTTCCTTCACTTAGCATAAAGTCCTCAAGGTCATCTATGTTGTCACTAATGGTAAGATTTTCTTCTCATGGCTGAATAACATTCCATTTTGTGTGTGTGTGTGTGTGTTTATCCATTCATCCACTGATGGGTATTAGGTTGTTTTCATATTTTGGCTATTGTGATAAATGCTTCAGTGAAAATGGGAGTGCAGCTCTCTCTCTGAGATCCTGTTCTCATTTCTTTTGCATATATACCCAGAAGTGGGACTCCTGGATCATAGGGAAGTTCTGTGTTTCATATTTTCGGGAATCTTCATACTAGGTTTGCAATGTCTGTGCAATACGACATTAAGCAGATTGCTTATTCCTGTTTTTAATTCCACAAGTGTTATTCTGCCATCTTACACATCTCATACTTCAGGCCATCTAAAAGCATTTCTAGAGGTAAATAAGAATTACATTATGCATTGCCCTTCCAAATATTGTCTCCCCAAAAGAATAATCCACGTATTTTGCAAATCTTGAAATAGAATACTAGCGTTCATTCAGGTTTTGCATTTCTTTGTTTGCTTTTGGAGGGCGGGGCGATGGAAGGGGGATGAGGACACAGCTTGAGACCAACATATGCTTCTGGTTCTTATTCTCTGAGCTCCATTTCTAAACATATCATAATTTTAAGACTTAAATATGCAGAAGAATAAATGTATTATACCATCATAAACTGGACATGGGAATTATTCATGTTGTGAAGGACTCCAGTTATTTTCTATCTACAATAAAAAACTTACCTTTTATTCAAGAATACAGTATTTTATTATAAAAATTTTATACATATTTAGATATACACATATGTCTCACTAGTTTCAAAAGACCCATATGTATTTTTAAAATCCTTGAAATTAATGTTAAATTGTGTTCTCTGCAACCCAAATGTATACAGCCTCTTTGACTGTTAAAGATGAAGTATTTTTAGGAGAACTATTGAGAGAAAAAATCCACTCAGCAGTTGAGAATCAGTGCTTTCAGGAAATGATTTAAAGGATTTGCTAAAATACATTTTATTTTGGAAATGTCAAATTCACTCATAAAACTAGCTTCCAGTGTTCTCTAATAATAAAGAGGAAAAATGCCATAGAAAAAAAACATTATAAAATATGGCCATTTTATGCTTCCAAGTAGTAAAATGTTGATTCCTCAGCATGAAGACAACTTACTTATATCCCTTTTATGAGCCTCCTTGTGAATATGTATTTAGAAAAGTTGCAAATTCAGGTCTTGTCCTGTTTAAATAAGCAGACTAGTGACTAAGCAACCAGGCTGCAAAACCTCCTAGATCTTGTTTTCCAAAGGTTCTTTCTCCTGGCACTTGAGATAGAGAGGATCAAAAAAGGAGACAATCAGCATGAGAAGTTTCTTTCTTTTTTTTTTTTTTTTTGTTTCAAAGAGTTTCAGATTTTGACAGGGTCAAGTCTGGCACCTGTCTGAAATAGTCAATTAAGGTTACTGTATCACCGAGACAGGAACAGCTCATTAGAATGTTGATCCGATACTAGAGAAGATTGCCCAAGGATGCAAATACCTAGAAGGCAGAGAGTGGAGAACCACACTTACAGAGAATGAATCCCCAAGTGCAGTGATTATATTGACTTGGACATTTGTCAATGAAGTTGGCAGGATGTGGTCATCTCCCATTTGAAATAACTTCTCTGTTCAAGGTAACTGCAGGAACGCCAACGTTCAGCCCTTCTCATCTCTCGGAATCTCATGACTTAAGAGTCACTTGTCTTGCATGCAGGCGAGTTTCTAAGGATACCACCGTTTCGTGTTGTGTGTGCATGTACGTGCCTGGGTCCTTCGTACACCGCCAGAATTCGTCGTAAGTTTTCTGAGCAGAGAAACAGTCTGATTCTTTATACCTAACTTCAGTTCTTTCAAAGCTGATCAACATTATTGAGCCTACCCATCGAATTAAGATAAAATGGCATGATTCAACACAGAAAAATGTCAACCGCTGAACATAAGGGTGCTGAAATAACCAATCCCACTCTGGCCAACACCCAAGGCATCCCCCATAGCAACAGAGCTGATGGCATAGCAACAGCAGCTGCCTCCCCACAAAAAAAATCAGAAGAAACATTCTTGGGAAAAAAAGCATAATCCACGTTAAAGTCAAGTATGACATTTTTCTTCAACAACAAAAAAACCCAGGGAGAGTGCATGTGTTAAATGGTACTATTTCTTAGCAGCTGTAAAAGCCCCAGTGCAGGGTGAAAGCCACTTTGATTCCAGCACTCAAGCAAGCAAGGCCAAGGGCTTTGAAGTGAAAACTTCTAGATTGTTCTCAAACTGCTATGCTCCTTGAAAAGTTAGCAAATGATCTTTTATTTATCTTGCTAAAAGGTTTACCAGAATTCTGAGGATGTATCATATGAAAGAAAAACTGACTACAGTTACAAATGTACTTCATCAGCACTTAAGGAATATTGAGATCAAAAATGAGATATAGTGAGTGAAAGAAATATTCTCAGATTGAAGTAACTGGTAGAATTAGAGTTTGCAGGCCTCTGAGCTGAACATTTGCACACAGGCTGGGCACATTTCACAGAAGACTTTGATCACTGGACATCTGCAGAGGGTGGGAGAGTCTGATCCCACTCTGTGACTCAGACACCGAGGCAGCCATCCATAGTAAGCCTGAATCGTGGAAGGACCAACTCCCAGAAACACCAATTCTGTTCTGAGTTTTGGCAGGGGGGTCACCCTGAAGGATCCAAGGAGTCCGAGGGGAAAACAACTACAGCTGGAAGAGTCAAGAACAGAACGAGCCTGACACTTGGACGGGGAATCACGTCAGCTTGGGGCGTGTGCAATTCAAGGCTTCCTGCAGAGCCTCAACCGCAGGATGCGGCTAGGTATATAGACCCTCCAGGCGTTCCCTGCTGGTTTCCTCTGGAATCCCATGTGACCAGAGAGAGTCGAGGTAGACTTCTGAACCTGTCTCCGAGTAGATCAAGTCCTTTCTGACTGCTAGAGGTGATGTGACCATGCAATGCCTTTCCTCCCAGAGTTCATAAGTCTACGGCCTTCGATCTACGTCTATATTATTAGAGGTGGAAGATGGGAAGACGTCCAACCATTTCAGGCATTGTTATTTTAATCAACTAATTTTCCTTGTTTCCTATCAAAATTAATACACCCAAGTTCTACTTACGAAAATTAGAAGCAGGAGGATCTCAAGGACTCCTGCTGTGAGGTGTGACCCTGCAGCCTGACCCAGTCATGGACTAAAAGGTCTCAATCAAAAGGAGGCAAAGGCGGCACGCATGAGCCCGGGGAGCCTGAGCCTGGAGGCCCTCCTGCAGCCTGGTCAAAGGCACGGCAGGGAAGTGAGCAGACCCGCGGGCACAGGGAGTGTGTGGCGCTGCTCAGGGTTCTCTCCCTGACAAACAGAGAATTTCCAATACGCGGTCCTTTCCCTCCCTTCTCCTATTTTTTGCACCCAATAGGATCCACTCATGGCTTCTTCCTCAGCTTCCAGGAAGTCTCTAGTTCCTTCGTGCATGGAGGAAAATCTATGCCAATATTTGCATAAATTCCACTTTATTTTCTGCACCCCAACCTCTGTCTGACCTCCATTCTCCCCACCTCCCACCCTGAAAGGCACAAATAAGTTGTTCTTTCAGAACCAGGATTCACCTAATCTCTACTCTCAACCCCAGTCGTCTTTGGATCAACCAGACTTTTGAGTCAGTGTCCCCAGGGTGCTAGTCCTAGGTACCTGGGAGTACTCATGGCTCTTCTAACCATCTTAACCCTAACTGTACCCCACCCCAACCCAGGGACACGTCTTTCTCCCGGGAAGAGGCTTCCGGTCTGTGCCTGGAATTCCAGTCCTCAGGGACTAAAGCGTGCTCTGAGCTGCCTGGCCCCACTCTTTCATTTTGCCAGTCCCTAGGTTCTCCAGGTAAACCTGGGTCTGAACCTTGCACTACGTGACCTTCCCTCTCACTACATGTTCTTTTTTTTTTTTTTTCCTTTTAAACTGAAGTATAGTTGGGAGTTCAAGATTTGCAAGTATTAACTACTACACATAAAACAGATAAAAAAACAAACTTTTTCTGTATAGCACACGGAACTATACTCACTATCAAGTAATAACCCACAATGAGAAAGACTACGGAAACTCCATGTTCCTCTAAACAGACAATGACATTCTCCACGAATGACCTTCAAGTCTCCGTCTTTACCGTCCTGGTCCTTCATTTCCAGCTTCTATTTCACGCACCGCTTCACTTGTTACACAGCACTGGCCCACACCTACACCCAAGTAATTTCCATCCAAACCAGCAGCCACTCACGAGTTCTCTATTTTTAGTGGACCGACACATTCCTATCACACAAATCCAAAGCCCCAGGGCTCATGCCTATTTCTTGTTCTCTCTTATCTGCCCCTTTCTAGAAGCCGCCTTTATTTCTACTGCTATGAACCGTCACTCAGATCCTAATTATAATCATTTGTGACACTGGAGAAGTCTTTTTTCTTTCCTCCCCACCCCTCTCCATTTTCAGCCTACAAATCGCTGACATCAACACTACAAAAGGACAGTGTTGGCTGTGCTCTGGGTTATAAGGTGCAGACACGGCTAAGTCTAGGAGTTACTTTCCCCAGAATCTCCTCTTCCTCTAAGGCTCTGAGTCAGGCCGGTCAAAAGAGGAACTTGTGCAAGATGTGGAAGGCGGTACGGGGCAGCCAGCCACTGCTCTGGGAAGGATATCATGGTGAGACGTGGTGATGGATGAAGAGACGCCCAGCAGGGTCCAGCTGGTCCCTGCTCTCCTGCACAGTGCGCCCAGCTTCTCCTCCTGACCAGCCCCAGGCTCAAGGATGCCAATCCTCAGAGACAGGAGCTGCTGGGGTCTGCAGCTCCTCCAGAGGTGGCAGTACCCTCTGAGGTCACAGGTCTGTGGCAGCACGTGCTCGGATCCCTGGATTTTCCTGCAGCCCTCACCCTCAGACGGTCGAGGCAGTGACGTTTTCTGACCCTCCAACAACCTCCCTTCCAGATCTTCTCTCTCCGGCTGCCGCCTACATTTGTGCAAGTCACTTGGGCAGATATAAGTCATTTATTCCCACAATACTTACCGAGTTTTCCTGCTTGAAACCTGACAAGTGTATGACCTTGCCTTTGTTTAAACACACACAAACATACACGCAGACGTACACACTTCCTTGGCTTGCTACTGACTACAAGTTTGGTTGCAAATCTTTACTTGGAAACTCTACATTTTATCCTTAACTTTCCAGATATAACTCTCCAACACTTCCACTCAAATCCTATTCTTAGGCCAGAATATACTGCTGTTTACTTCTGACAGTCAGATTGTATCACTGTGGAGTCTCACTCTCTCTTCCTTAACTCTACCCAGAGAAGTCCCACAGGTTCCAGAAAACCTGGTCTCCACGACAGCCGTCGGAGGTCCTTTATTACTCTCATCAGTAAGTGCCTTTTTGATCTCTGCCTACCTTGAGTCCAAAACATGTTGTTTAAGAACACATCACAGTTTATCTAACGCTATAGGTATTTTTTGCATATTTTCCTTACTTTCTAATAGGAATAATCTTAAGATTTATCTTTGTGTATCCCATAGGACCCATCATGGTCCCTCAGAAATAGAACTAGGTGCTCACTAAGTGTCGGCTTAGCACATGGACAAATACAAATTTTCGTCCTACTCATTTCCTTGACACATCAGTGACACTCGCCATTTTATAATTAAACAAAGTTCAGAGTGACATTATTTTATACTGGCTACCTAGAGGGAACTTCTTTTATAATATTTTACATTATGAAAAATTCACTAAAAGATTTGGTTGTGAAAGAATCTTAACATGTACAGAATTTAATACACCTCATGTAACTTAATAAAAAGTATCAAACAAAATGTATTTTCATACTACTGTTTACCACAGTTGTGAGCACAGTTAAGTCCACTCAACACAGAAATGCCTAAATTAAAAATAATGAAAATGATTATGTGATGACAGATAATCTTGAAATAGAATTTTTTTCATAATTTTTTTTTACAATAAATTCACTCACTGCAAGGGAAAAAAAGACATCATGAAAAATCATGGAATGTTATAAACCTGGTTCCTATCACTAAAACACTAAAATATTCACATATTCAGAGTGATCTGTGTAAAGGTGACTCCTTTGATGTTTTTATTTTATTTTATTTTATTTTTTATTGAAGTGTAATTGATCTACAACGTTAGTTTCAGGTGTACAGCAAAGTGATTCAGTTATACATAGACATATGCGTAAATATACACACATATTTTCAGATTCTTTTCCATTATAGCTTATTATAAGAAACTGGATATGGTTCCCTGTGCTATACAGTAGGTCCTTGTTGTTGATCTATTTTATATATAGTTGTGTGTCTGTTAATCATAAACCCCTAATTCATCCTTCCTCCCATTTCCCCTCTTTTGAGTTTACCTTTGCTAACAGTCAAGCAGCAGGCAGCAAAGCACAGACTAACAAGCAACCCCTCAAGTTTTTTTTTTTATCAGCTACACTTTTTTTTTGTTTTCGTTTTTTTTTTTTTTTAACCTTCAAGCTGATAGGGATTATGGAACACAAAAATGTCACCATGCAGTAAGTGAGGCTGTCACTGTTCCTAGGAACTGTCTGCGAGTGCCCTGCACTCTGCTAAATGACACTGGCAGCTGTAACAGCTGTCAGAAGTAATGGCCTTGAGGATGCTTCACAAAGCAGTGACGCTCCCTGTTCATCAGATCCAGCCAGTGTGTGTGGAAGTTAGAACTGCTAGGTCATTCCTTTCACATTCCAACAGTCCTGACTGCTTTGTCCCGCTGCTCTCCGTGACTTAGTGCCGCCTGCCCACCGGACGCTGTGGTGAATGCCTTATACTCCTTATAGGAAGGGCTACCACCATTCCATGGACGTCAAGGAGCGCCGAACACACGGTCATTTCTTCAAGGCCACACAGCTGGCAGGACTGGCTCTTTTGCCTCGAACGACCCAAGGCCCAAGCTCTAACTCCTTGAAGCCTTGCTCTGCCTGTGTGGCTTCAATGGCTTGATAATTTTATCTTTAATAATATCAAAATTAATGAAAGCTCTGTCCCACCTCCTTTCAGAACATGAACCTTACACTCACATCTTCACACATATTGAATTTTTCCCCCAGTGGCCTCACTAAACACATAGCTAACCATTTATTAAATCACATTTATTCTTTCCAAAGTATCTTTCTTCATTTCTGCTACAAGGCACCACCCTATATAAATCCTTCTTTTACTTATTAAACACTCATTGAGCACCTTACATGTTCAAAACAGGGCTTGGGATCAAAGAAGGAAAGAAAATGCAAGAGGAATTTTTGCCCTTAACAGCTTTAAAATTTCATTGGTGGCACTGGTCAGATCCTATATTAAATTATCTTTCTATACACTTGTTATTTTTTAGAGCAATCCTGTAAATAATGTCAAACTGTATAGATGTTACATAAGAGAAACTGAACGCTCAAACAGCACAAAGTCTGAGAACAAGGCCACACACTGCCTGTAATGGTGTAGATCCTGAATTTAACCTAGACGTCCTCAGAAAATACAGTCCAGACTCTCTAATCAATTACAGTTCTTCAAGTAACTGTCCAAAAGGGAAGGACTCTGTGAATGATACAAACAAAAGATGCTTGGTGTTCAAGGAAAGAAATCATTTCTAGCTGGATCAGTATCAGAGAAAAGGGAACCCTCCTACACTGTTGGTGGGAATGTAAATTGGTGCAGCCATTATGGAAAACAGTATGGAGGCTCCTCAAAAAACTAAAGCTAGACTTACCGTATGATCCAGTAATTCCACTCCTGGGCATGTATCTGGAGGGGACTCTAAATGAAAAGATACATGCACCCTAATGTTGATAGCAGCACTATTTTACAATAGCCAAGACATGGAAGTAACCTAAACGTCCATTGACAGATGACTGGATAAATAAAGTTGTGTTATATTGATACAATGGAATACTCCTCAGCCATAAAAAGAATAAAATGCCACTTGCAGCAACATAGATGGACCTAGAGATTATCGTTCTAAGTGAAGTAAGTCAGACAGAGAAAGACAAATACCATACGATATCACTTATGTGTGGAATCTAAAAAAATGACACAAATGAATGTATTTACAAAACAAACAGACTCACATAGAAAACAAACTTATGGTTGCCAGGGTGTGGGTGGAGGGATAAATTGGAAGTTCAAGATTTGCAGATACAAACTACAATATATAAAATAGATAAACAAAAAGGTCCTACTGTACAGCACAGGGAACTATAGTCAATATCCTGTAATAACCTATAACGAAAAAGAGCATGAAAAGGAGTATGTATAACTGAAACATTGTGCTGTACGCCAGAAATTGACACAACATTGCAAAGCAACTGTACTTCAATTAAAAAAACCCCAAAAACAAAGATTCATTCTCCTTTAGTACAATTCACACTTCCTCTAACATAACTCTCCCCTGTTGTAGTTCAAGGTGGTTTGATCCGCACTGTGTATGAAGCAGAAACACCTTCGCTTGGAATTTAAGGTTCTGCTCAAGCCATGTCTCCCAGTTCTCCTGACACTGGATTTTGGCATCAGCTACATTCATCCATTCAGAGCCCCTAATAGGGTTACCGACTCACCCAGTTTGCCGGCGCCTGCCCACTTTCAGTGCTCAAAGTCTCGTCCCTGGGAAAACCCCTCTGTCCTAAGGCAACTGGGCGAGTTGGTCACCCTCTCTCACAGGCGGTCCACTTCCCCAAATTTCCACGTTTTTTATTTAACTTTTCAGCAACATTGCTCTATCGTGAAGGGCACACCCTGTAAAACTTAGTGCAAACAACACCGCGCTCACCTGATCACCTGGTGTAACGGGAGCAGATGGACCCAACAGAATTACCACTGGGTTTGACAGGTTGGGATCAGATATTGAAGACTTTTTAAAAGCTATTTACTTGGAAATACAATTGAAATACAAAAAACTTGGAAGAATAAGTGCAGTAATCCCCTGGTATATAAGGGGGAATTGGCTCCAGGACCCCCACAAAAACCCATGGACACTCAAGTCCCTCATATAAAATGGCACAGTTATTTGCACACAACCTATGCTAAATGCACTTTAAGTCATTTCCAGATTACTTATAATACCTATATAATGTAAATACTATGTAAATAGATATAAACACAATATAAATGATATGTAAATACAGTTGACCCTTTTAAGGTGTGAACTTCGAGGGTTACATGACGACTTTCCCACTGAATACCGCGTGCCGCTCCGCCATGCCACAGCATCTGCAGGTGGCTGATATGCAGACACAGAGCTGTGGAGTGCGGGGGGTCAGGGGGAGGCGACTGTAAAGTTATACTTGGATTTTTGACTTCGAGAGGGGTTAGTGCCCTTAACGCAGGCATTGTTCAAGGCTAAACTGTCCTTGTAAACACAATGTTTATGTAAATAGCTGCAAATACTATATTAATACTTATAAATACAACATAAATGATACGTAAATAGTTGCCAGTGCAGCAAGTTCAAGTTTTGCTTTTTGGAACTTCCTGGAATTTTTTTCCCTGAATATTTTCCATCAGTTGGTAACTGTCAATGCAGAAACTGCAGATATGGGGGGACTGACTGTACAAAGAACATGCACTTACCTATTACTCAGATTCACCTGGATAAATGTGTTATCATTTATGTTCTGGCACATTTTTTTTTTTTTAGATTTTTCTTTTTACATCAAGGTTCAAAAGATTTTTTAATATGGTGTAGTTATTTTCAGAGGCAGGAGAAGTCACTTCTAACCAGGAAGAAATAATGGAGGAACTGGCCACAAGCAAAGAGTTACTGTGAGGTTAAAACTTCCGAGTTCTGCTTCAGGAAAATACTAAGTGCAAGGGTGTCTAGTAAGATCTAGAAGGAAGAGCAGTCTGGAGACAGAGGGACTGCTCAGCAGAGGACCCCGCAGCTCCCGCACCAAGAGCCTGTGCTGATGGACAGTATCTACTGATGGGCTGCAGTAAAACTCAAGTAATATTCTCTCACTGTCCAAGGTGGATAATAGCGCCTCAAATTTTCCTGACTCTTTGACCTGACTTAAGATGATTTATGTCTAAGTTTTTTTTTTTTTTCACATTTCTCTTAAGAAACAGAGACCCATTTATCACATCCATTTTCTCACTCTGGTTATTGATAAATACAGTGGCAAAACTAAGGACCACAGAAAAAAGTGGGTCTTGTTATTTCATGTGATGGGCTAGTTTTCTGGCAGGATTACACTGGATGAGTTCAGTAGTAACTGAAAATATTCTTCACTCCTGAAATGCTGGGATTCTGCTTTTAATTATCATTGAAATGCCACCAGAGATACATTTAAAGTTTTTGATCGGATACAAACTAACAAACTGTATCCAACTGCTACAGGGAGAATTTTTTAATTTCACAGTTGGTTGAAAAATATACTGTCATGGCATAAGGGAGAAAATTCAGCAACGGCTACCTGTGATTCAAGAATATACAGCAACAAATGAGAGGAAGCACTAGCAATCTGGTTGAAAACACTTTTACACATGACAAAACCTCAAGCGTCTCTATCTGATCTCATAAGACTTCAAAGATCTGCTCTGTATTTTCTTTACTATTATATTTGGACAAAAACCAAACTTTCATTTAGTTTATTGCTCCCTTGTTAAAATCCCATTGGAATTCTCTCCTTTTATTTTTGAAGTGTCTAGTATCTGACACTTTCACTTCTCACGTGGGCATTCTCTATGCGTTGTTCTAATAAACATACCTACAGCTGACACTTTGGGTTGATACTGTTCTGTCTGCTCCAGGGCAAGAAATTAGGGGAGTTTTTACTGAGAAAATAGTAGTTCTGATAAATACAGCGTTGTTTTCCTCCATGAGAAGAAGCACCAATAGCAACACGTGCGTTTCAATCTGCAACACTACATGCAGCCACTTTAAGAGACGACGATGTAGGAATCTGCAGAACCTCGTTCTTGGGATTATTTCACAGGGTTGTGCTGGGGTCAGTCAGGACTTGCCAGTAGCTTGAAGTTGGCCACAGAGACAGCAGACACACCACAGAAACGACGAATACGATACAACTTACTCTGAAAGCTGGGTATGAAACGTCACCAGCACACCACTGCCTACCCAGGATCTTTGGGTTGTAATTCTGGTTTTAAAACTACCAGACCATGGACAGACAGGTAGAATTAAATGCAAGAAAAATGGGTTGAGTTAACTTGGGATAGTCTGTCAATAGCTGGTAACTCGAATTCACCTTGTAAAGGCAAAGAATTAGAACAATGTTTGGAGAGGACTGTGGACAAGGAAGGAAAATCTTTTCAAAGATGATCCCAGTTGGGCTCCTTAGAAATCACAAATATAAACAAATCTCTTCTATGTCACAGATAGGCTAATGGCTGATGGCTACAGAAACATGAGCTCCCAAGACAGACTAAAACAAGAACAAACAAATCTTAGAAATAAAGGCATTAAATAAAATTCTCAGCATCCTGATTAGGTAAGAAAGTTGAACACACAACACATGCTGAAAGCTGTCCCTTCCTTTTGTGCATAACTTAGTGTCTATGGAGCAAATTACAGACCAAGTTCAATTCTAGCACAAACTGAATGATTTAACTGATTTCATGTGAAAGGCCAATTGAGGAAATAAATATTTAGGAAGAAGAGGGATATATCAAGACTTCATAGATGGTGTGAGACTAGACAGAGCAAAGAGAAGATTTATATATATATATATATATATATATATATATATATATATAAAATAAACTATATGTTTATCAAAAGTAGGCAGTTTAGAGAAATGAAAAATTATTCCACAGTAAAAGCCACATTATCAACAAAAGTCTTATCTTGTTATTCTCTGTAAGTTATGTGGCTACTTTCAGGGAGTCCAGTCTCTTTTCTTCAGAAAGTAAGATGGATGGATTTCAACCTTCCTTCTAAAAGCCAAGATGAACCAAGTTCCATGTAGGTTCCCTTGAAAGACCATCAAAGAATCTTTACATGAGTTTCAAGTAGAATCATTTCTTTAACAATGCAAAGTGTCAGTCACACCTACAAACTCATTCTGCTTCGTAGTCCCCTACTAAGATGGAAAAACACTTTTTTTCCCTCCCCATCAAATATGGTCTAAGTAGCTTTTCATTTTACTTTTCCAGAAAACTTTCACAGTAAAAAAGAGACCTGAGGGTATTTTCTCTTCTTGTTGCAGACGGTAACAGTACAAAATGTGCACACACGCCCACACGAGGAAGTTAATAATACTCTATGTGGAGTCTATTTTTGGACTAATAGAACTCCTTTACGCAGAGCATCTGTACTGCGAAAAAATCTTTAAATGTTGGAAATAATTCTGGATAAAACATTAAGAAAAAAGTAATCTTTGCTTTTCCCACACTGGATCTAAATAATTAAATGAAGTAAAAGGCTTGGCCACTTTACAAAGATGTTCTAATTGCTCGTATCGATCATGATCTAAATTTGCTTCTGCGCAGTTTACAGAGCTGCATTGTGTACCGGAACCAAAATCCTGGGGGAGAGAGACTCTACAGCCATCCCACTGGTACCAAACGGCAGGAGAACGGTTTACACTTATCAGTATGGAGATGAAGACCGTTTTGAGGGACACTAGATAACTAGCTCTCTACTGGCTAACGCTGTATTAAAATTTACTGTTTCAGAAGCCAAGAATTCTCCCTTTGGGTTTTGGCAACCCCATCATTTTACTTTATCCAGAAGAGACAAATCTCTCAGAGTGGAGGTAGGGTTTTAGAATAAACTGTATAATCAGAATTTATATCTGATGGGCAGTGGTCCCTGATTATCTTTCCTTCCTAGTTTTGAATGATCAGATACTTCTAGTAATTTTTTGCAGATTTATGTTATACCTTTTTCTGTTCTTATTTCTGTATTGTTTTCATCTTAAAACTCTGTCAGTACTTTCCCTTTGGCCCTATTTACTTGTTAAAATTTATTCACTTAAAATGTAGTCCTTTATTCAAGTTTAAAAAAAAATGTACTGAACACTATTCACATGATAGGTAATATTCTCCAAGTGGATTCATTCGCTTACGTTACCTCAGGTTCTCTTTCAAACACAGCAAAACCTCATTTAAAGTCATGGACAGATTAAGTTAAATCAAATAAATAGACCTTTTGATCACTGAAGTTCGTCGCAGGTGTTATTCCTGAATGACAGCATCAATGGCTTATTATTTCATACTTAGTCATCTTAAAGTTCATCTGTCTCAGGGTGAAGACTCTCAAGAATTATAAACTATTACTTTGGGGTTCTCTAATTTGTAGGGGCAAACATTATAAATGTCCAGGAATCGCAGCACCAGAAACAGAACCTGTCCTCTCTGCGCAGTGAGCGCAGTACCACTACCACCTCGTCATCAGTGAAAGATTATTGAAGAAATTGTTTCTTGTTAATTCCCAGTTAATGAAATCAAAGTAAAACCTGTATGAGTAAGACCTCCCAAGTGCTGCAACTTTTGGTTCAATGACTAGAAAATATTATTTTAAAATCTTGGTAGTTTACAAGTCTTAGAAATTTTCAACCTAAATGTGACATCAATTTATTAACTCCCATATCATATTCACAAAGTAAGCCCAGAACTACAAAACTCTAAAGATATCAAAAGATCTAAATAAATGGCAAGAGACATTATTATTCAGGTGTCAATTCTTCTCAACTTAAGCTATAGATTCAATAGAATCCCCATCAAAGTATCAACAAATTATTTTATGGAAATTGACAAACTGATTTTAAAGTGTATAAGGAAAGGCAAAGACTGAGGTAGCCCACACAATACTGAATAAGAACAAAGCAGAAGGGCTGACACTATCTGACTTCAAGTTTACCAGGAAACTACAGTGATCAAGACGGCACAGTCCACGTGAAAGAGAAGAAAAGCATGTGAACTGAACAGACGAGAGAGCCCGGAAATAGACCAGCAAGGGAGTCAACTGATTTCTGACAAACAGCAAAGGCAATTCAATGAAAAGACAGACTTCTCAACAAATGGTGCTGGGACAACTGAACATCCACATGCAAAAAAATCAATCTAGACACAAACCTTATTGAGTAACAGGAACTCTCATTCCTTGTTAGTAGGAATGCCAAATGGCACAGCCACTGGGAACACAGTCTAGCAGTTTTTTTTTTTTTTTTTTACAAAGCTTAATATAGGCTTATAATACAATCCAGCAAATGCACTCCTAGGTATTTACCCAAATTAGCTGAAACCTTATGTCCATAGAAACTGCATACAAATACTTACATTAGCTTTATTCATAACTGCCCAAATTGAAAGCAACATGCATGTGTATGTGTGTATACATGTGTACACATGTATGTGTGTATATATACATGTGTGTATGTTTTTTTAATGGAGGTACTGGGGATCAAAGCCAGGACCTCATACATGTTAAGCATTTGCTCTACCACTGAGCTATACCCACCCCACCAAGATGTATTCAATAGGTGAACGGATAAACAAATGTGATGCATTTACACAATGGAGTATCACTCAGCAGTGTACAAAGTGAACCATCAAGCTACGGGGGGGGGGGGGGAGGAAGACATGCAGGAACTTTAAATACACACTGCTAAATGAAAGAAGCCGGTCTTAAAAAGCAACTATGATTCCAATTATATGACATTCTGGAAAAGGCATAAACTGTGGAGATAGTAAGATGAGCAGTGGTTGCCAGGGATTCCAGGGGTGAGGAGGGAGGGGTAAAGGGCAGACGACAGCACATTTTAGGGCAGTGCAACTACTTCGCACGATACTGTAACAATGGATGCATAACATTTTATATTTGTCAAAACTCATCGGATGTACAATACGGAGAGTGACCCCTAATGTAAACTACAGACTTTTGGTAATGTATCAATACTGGTTCTTCAATTGTGAAAAAACGCACCACACTAGTGCAAGATGTTAATAACAAAATCAACTGCGTGCAGAAGGAAAGGGGGTATATGGGAACTTTCTGTATTTTCTGTGTAATGTTGTAAGTATCAAAGTTCTCCAAGAAAATAAAGTCTATTTAAATATTGCTGCCTCTTCATATGTCATGAATTTTCAGTAAAACCTTGTCTGTAGACTGGAGGCTGAGAAGAAACAGCAGTCAATTTCCTGTCACGTAAGTTCTAAGGACTGGAGTTTTCTTCTCTTTACAAGTAGAGTTCAAAAGTTTTTTTCCCAGAATATGCAATTATTCTTGGAATAGAGAAATTTTATTTGAGAATAGTTATTTTCATTTGAAATATTTCAAAGTATATTATTAAATAAGAAACTAATGGCTTAAAATATTCTTTTTTATTAACTCTCTAACAGAATTATCAACAAAGAATCTACTTCATATTTACCCTATCAAATATTAAAATTTTTCCTTCATAGAGGTATATTTGAAATTGATACTTTTCCTTTAAACCACTATGTTGTTACACTTAGCACATCAAATACAATTGCCACGACAGATAAAAATGACATTTTCCTACAATTTTACTTTTATTTCCATACCTTCTCTGACTGCATCATGAATTTTTGATTACTCTATGAGATCTGATAAAAAAATCAAACCTATTTCTAAATTTCAATCTAACAATTCATACCAGTCTTATACAAATTTCACTTTACATAAAGCCTGAATGCTAGACAATGAAAACCACAGATCTACTATGACACAGAATTCTTCAAGGCCCCAAGTAGTACTTACGTAAGATTTAATTACAACTCAAAAATACGTCTACTGTCTCCGCCTTCAGTGCCCTCACCTCCTCTCAGCCACGGCTCTCGCTTTCACGGGCAACTTTAACGGGAGCCTCCTAACGGTTCTCTCTTCTCATTCGCCTCCCCTAATCCACTCTCCAGGGGACCCGTGGCGATCTCGCGTGTGTAAGTGTAATCCGATCACATTACATTTATGCTTCAAATCCTTCACAGGCTCCGAGCACAAGGTTTACTCTTTCCTCCCCTTGTCTGTGGCTGACTGCCTCTCCTTCCTCAGGACTCAGCTCACATGAACACGGTTAGGAGGTGCGTTCTGAGCTCCAGGGCAGGTTTGGACACCTCTTATGGTCTCCTAAGCTGATGCTATGTGTCTCCCCCACAGTACCCGTCCAACCACAGCGATACAGCGACCTGTATAACTATACACTTGCTGCTCATCTCTGCCCATGGAAAGGAAGCTCCACAGGTGCACAAGACCTGTAGTTATCCCCCAGGTCCAGCACACAGTCCAACACATGTGTGCCCAATACACAGTTCTTGAGTAACTAACTCATCATGAGAAACAAAAAGCAACCCAATGATTCACTGTAAAGAGATGACAGAACATTTAGATACCAGAATTAGCCAAGCGGGGAAAGAACCTTCAACAATTCATTTGGTTTAGGACATCATTTCTTTCCTGTCCACCAAAAGCTCCTATTTGTAAGATTTCTGAAGGATGAGGGAAGGGGATTCAATTTGTCACAACCTGTCTCCCATTATCCTCAGAACAACATTCAAAAACCAAAAACCAAAAACCCTGGTTGGAATTTCTGTTCTGTTCTAAAGTGCCCAATGAGACAACCGACTGAGTGAAAGAACAGAGCGGCCCTCAGAGAGAACAATCAGGGACTGCACAGGTGAGGCCCTCGGCGAAGGACGCGGCTCCTGGGAGCACAGCGTTTGAAAACGACCGCAACATATTCTCCCCACACAGCCAGTCCTCAGAAGCGCTACTGGAGCAGAATTAAGTAATTTAATCCTTAACAGCAGAAGCTCTCGGGGAAACCTATTTACCCATTAACTTCAAGTCATGTGAACTTTGCTCTCCGCACAGTTCTTTAAGACATCCTATCACAACTTACAGACTTTGTAAAGGTAGAATCTGTTGATCCTACTTCTCTGATTATATAACAATATTACATACCTCTCAGTGGAAAAACTTTGAAGCCAAGAGGAGACAGCCAAGGCAAGATCTTCAGGAAGCAAATTCCAGGCAAAGAGCAAGTGTTTCTTAAGGTGGGAAAACGGAACCACACGGGACCAATGAGGCTGCCGCAGACTGAGGGATGAGGTGAAGCTGCGGGGAGGTCAAGCCATGGGTCCTACAGGCGACGCTTCAGATCAAGAGTCGCAACACGCTGTTGATGAACTGGATGCGAGAAGAAAGGGGAAACGAGGAAACAACTGCTTATTGAAGGAAGGCACTGACAGTCCCGATTCCAGAAGACACCTTAACCAGCTCCCCCTGGAAGGGCGACACAACTACTGAGCGGGGCGGATTTGCGTGCCTCCCTGATGGGTGTTCGCTTTCCATTTCTGATGTGCATCATCTGTGCTGTGCCGAACACGGAACAGGACCGAAGTCAGTGCCCCCAAACTCGTCCCCTAATGCTCAGGGGAGAGGTACCCGGGACTCTGCTGTCCCCACGGCCTCTGCGGTGACAACACGGCTTCTCTAGAACATGCTGCAGAGACAAGGCTGCGCTGGACGCAGGTCTGCCCTGGATCTCAGGGCTGGGAAACAGCCAGCTCTGGCGAGGAGCCACTTTTGATCTCTCTTTTTTATATGTTTTCTTTATATTTTCAAATTACGCGTAAGTTACTGAAACCAGGGCAAACAGGAAACCATTAACTGAGTGAACGATTCACTTTTGCTATCTGCCCCGTGCAAGTGTGGAGGCTCGGGGAGGTCTGCCGTTGTACTACAGTGAAGCCAACATCACAACTTTGTGAAATTGCCCAAAAACAACAACTCTGGGGGAAAAAAAAAGAGTCAAACCCTGGACTACCAGAATACCACCAATTTCAATCCCGGAATCTATGAAGAGATTAATTTAACAATAAATCAAATGAAATGGCTTTATGATTTTTGATTAAAAAAAGATGATTATAGCAACAACTCTATCTTGTAGGACTTTATAAATGGATGTTTTGATGAGGTTTGGAAAAAAATATGTCTCTTGTTAATGTTTTATAAATATTGATTAAGTGAAATAATGAATAAATGTGAGGCAGGAAATTAAGAGAAATAAAGCTAAAAGCCAGAGTTTTGTATATTCTCTAAACTGGCTCCTTGACTTTTCTGAGTGTATTTTCAAAGAACAGGTGAATTCAATAACACTCCCAGCAATAAAGGAGATTTTCAATGACTCAGATCCAAACGCTCACGTAAAGAAAACCTGGAAGGCTCCTGTGCTAATGTCAGTGCAGCAAAGGGGCTGGGAGGTGGGACCAGTGCCCTTTGTTCAGTGTTCTGCTCACTCTTGGACCACCGTGTACTGAACACTGACATCTATCAAGTGCCCAGTGAGGCAGTGGAAAAGGAACAGACTGGTGTCTGTTCTCCTGGACGTTACAGGAAAGGAGACAGATATCAAAGAGTCACGCTCATGCATCAATTATTACGAACCAGAAATGGGCCATAGAGAAATGGTCTGCAAGAGAACCGAAGGAAGAAAATTGATCTTGCCTGGTTACAGGCAAAGCTTCTACAGACGCTGTATGTAAGGAATAAAAGCAAAGTTCTTTGCTCCCAACTTAAAAAAATAAAAACCAGAGAACAAAACGCTGTTTACCACGTGGATTCTCCTCGGGGATTATGCACGTTTTACTCATTTATAAAAGCACAATGTCGGTAACACAAGCGTGAATGTGACGTAACTTTTGCTCCCCATACACTCCCTGACCACTCGGACAGGAAGACGTACCACGCCGCACACGGCAGAACGTGCTGAAAGGCAGAGTTGCAAGTAAAAGCCGACAGGGGCCAGGGGCAGGTGAAAGCTGTTTAGGAGGACGCTGCCTCAGCCAGTGTGGGGAACCTCTGGTCATTCTGTTATTTTTCAACCAAACAGATTTCTGGTTTTGTGCTACATGCCTACATTTATTTCATTTTTCTCATCACTTCATTTCGTGTAATTTCACAGTATTGTGTACATGCATTTTTGCGTGATGTCTTATTAAAACCGTTTGCAAAGGGAGGCACAAATAAATGGATATTAAAGGGAAATGAGGAAAAAAACAGAAGCCACAGCAACCCTTCCTGGGCAAGGCTTTCCAAACTGGGAGAAGTACTGAAACAGGGAGGGAAGCAGAGAGACGGGAAACAGAAAGGCTGCGCTGGAGGCGGGGGAGAAGGCTCGCTGGTGAACTGGATTACAGGTACTTGGGAGGATATGGGGCAGAAATCTTGCAGAAAGAGGAGGGATTCGAAGTACAGAGGACCTAAGAGTTTAGAAATGAGTCGGGCAATTCCTGGACAGAGAGGATGCATTTGTATTGGAGGAAGGTAATTCTGGCAGCAGCACGAAGTGTTCGAACATGATCAGGTGGACAGGATTTGCAATTAACTAAATGTGGGGAACCAGAAAGAGCAAAGTTAAGGAAGGTCTTAATGTTTCCAGCCTGGATTACTGAAAAGATAGTCATATTTTCCACGAGCTGCAAAGGAGAGGAAGGACAGGCAGGGAGAGGGATGGTGGGCTCCACTTTAGACACACAGAGTTCAAGCTATGAGCAAGGTATCTACGCCCAGAACTTTCAGGAGAGACTAGGACGCCAAGATGGGAAATTAGCTACATTCAGGTGTCAGCTGAAACCTCTCAAACGCTGCAGATTAAGTAGGGAGGACGTATCAACCAAGAAGAGCAGGAAGCCAACACTTCTTTCCCAGAGCCCTTAAAGTGGCTTCAATACACAGGAAGCTGAAAGGCTTGTGGAGAAAGACACTGAAACGGATTCTTAGATCCCTAAGAGGGTCACGACCTATCTGAGAGGCACCCCACAGCTGGAGACAAAACCAGACCCCAGCAGGATCTCAAATCAAGGTTTTATCCATGCAAGCAGTGAGCTTCTGTCCCCACAAATGCCATGACAATGTTTCTTTCTTTCCCCAGGTGCTAAAACAACCAGCGTGCCCACTAAACAATCAGATGCCATCAGATAACATATTCAAATATAATGCGTATTTAAATAATGCGGCAGAAAGATGTCACCGCTTCTAATCTTTAAAAAATCTACTTAGATTTTCATTGATGACATTATAAAAACTCTCTAACCTCGGAAAAGAAGTGCACCAAGTTTAATGAAAAGAGAGTTCCCAGGTACGTCAGCCAATTGGTAGACTCTGAAGTTACCATATTGTAGGAAAAGCCTCTAATTTTGCAGCTTTTCTTTTCTTAATTACCTCTTTAACATGACCACATGAATCAGGACAAGGTATTTATGGTGTTCGGCCTCAAGCTACAATTCACCTTTCTCCCCAAACTCCTTGTAAGTACCTATCAAGCAATGTTACACACTGAATTTTTTCAGTGATATACTTAAAATCAATTAAGATACAGTCACTGTGACCCTTGTAACCAGGCCACCCACACTTACTTGTACTGGAGGAATGGGCAAACACCAAGGCATCTTGTGGCTCAAGCACAAAGCAGGCACTGCCGCGAGGAAGGAGGGCAGGGAACTAAGTAGGGGATCAGTGAGAGGGAAGCTCCACCCCCACGTGCTCACCGTCCGCGCAGGCGCAGCCCTCAGAGGCGGCGGCTCTCCACCAGGGACCCCTATTCCCACCTGTCCTGATTTTTATTTGCAATGAATGGTGATGGGGCATTTTAAAATGGAAAAACGTGAGAAAGCAATCCAAGCCTGTGCGCAGACTGCTCTGGGAAGCAGCACAGGAGCTCTGATAACCCTCCCCAGACCTACCCTTAGGGAGGTCCGCAGCCTGCGCACCCTGGAGGCAAACATCTTTGGCTTCTCTTACTTGCATTCAGACATTTTTCCCGGGTCGGGGAAAGGAGTGACTGTCAGCAAGGCAGAATCACTGTTTTCATCACCTTCAATGTGCCTTTTAGAAACATTTTAACATCTATGAAATAGGATGCTTCTTACAATCAACGACATGTCATAGTTTAAATAGAAACTTTTTCCCCCCTGACTCATACAGTACATATGGTGTGGTCTACAACTGGTATCAGATGTGGTGAATTAAGATAATTATGAATAATCCTGATCATGCCAACAGGAATGTGTCTGTCATTTGTGCTAATATTATCTGGCATTTGTGAACTGGGGGAAAATGTTCTCCGACTGAACCACTTAATTATATTTATCACATGGAAATCTCTGATTTCTGGGTTTGCCTTTAGGAATGAAACCATTTTTGGAAAACTGCTTTATGGGAAAACCATCTTAACAGGCCACCTTTATTAGGACGATGGAAAAATGGGGGAGCAGGGTATTTTGATTCTTAGAGGTAGTTCTTGCTCCTGATAATGCTGGCATCCTCGACGTTACAGAGTTGTAAGGGTCTCGTCAGGGTTAAAACACATTTCCCCAAGAGCCTTCCAGGAGATTGTGCTGCATAATGATAATCTGACTACTTAGAGAGACCACCTCGTTCTTCAAAAGGCCCTTCATTTCAGTATGTTTGCCATTAACGTTATAAAATCAGAGTCTCATCATTCAAACACAACTGTTTAATATGACGGATATATTTCCTTCTGGTCTTTTTTCATAATCATATTTTACAAAATTATACATACATACAGTAACAGCGCATCTTGTGTCTATTTAGCTAAAACTAGATTACAAGCATTTACTGAATGGTATCTAGGCTGTGTTACAGGCCATCTTTAATTAAACAATCTTTAATTGTTTCTTGAACGAATGTACTGTATCTTACATTTGATTTTCCCTACTGTTTCCAGGAAGCTTTAAGATTCATGTATTTTGAAATATTTAGGGAGAGTTTAAGAAACAAGCTTTAGGATGTCAAGGGGAACACATTTTATTACGACTTTTGTATAAGATGCTAGTTACTTGTGTACTGTTTATGATAGCGCAGATACTGCACCATACTCTAGTGATACTAGCTTTACTTTTATTGTGGGCTTCTTTTAATAGATGAGAAATTAAACCTAATTTCATTTCTTTAATTAATTAGAAAGCTGAATAACTTTCCATGTGTTTGACCATCATCGTTTCTGTTTGGGAATTGTCTGACCCTGTCTGTGACCATTTATATATTAAGTTACTTTAGTTTTCTCATTCAATTGTTATAATCTTTTTGCATAATAAATATATTACAGAACATTCTGCTAAATGTCCTTTTTATAAAAGGATTTTTGACACCCAGAAGTTGAAGAATTTTTATATTAAACATACTATTTTTTCGTGACTTTTTCAAGGCATAAGAATTTTCTTTACCATTTAGCAAGCTGATAAACATTAAAGCAAGCTTTCTTCAAACACTCTATTAAAAAAACTTTTTTATTCTTTAGGATCCATTTTACTGCATTATATGAGATGAGGGTTTATGTTAATTTCATTTTGTTTGTAGCCAATTATCCTAATACCAATATTGAATAATTTTTCTCTTCCTCACAGATTTATCATCACCCTAGTAATATATTAAATTTCTAGACATTACAGAGTCTATTTCTGGGCCAACTAATCTATCTGTCCATTCTCAAGATAACAACACATGACTTTAATTATTGTTGGGCAATTGTCTTGCAATGCTCACTAGTGACCTCCTTATTCATTTTTATGTTTATATTTCCTCCTCAATATTTTTTGATGAACTTTGGAAGTATTTCGTTACTTGTTTTAAAGGGTTTGAAGTTTCACTAGCACTGCGGCAAACCTACCAAACTAGAGAACTGAAATACCTACAGTATGTATCATTCTCCCTTAGAAGTGTCTTCTCTTGTGACTGTTTCCATTTATTCACAGCAATTATATGTAATTCTTATTAAAGTGACTACTACCTGTGTATATAATTTTGTCACTATAAATGAAATATTTTCATTTTCTGCAAAGTATGTTCACAAAAATTACAACTGATTATTGAGTAACTTATATTTTGCCAAGTTACCAACATTTTATTAATGATAAAATTTTCCAGTTGATTTCTTTTGATCTATAAGATATACAAGAATATCACTTATAAAGAATCACTATTCGGTTTTCTAATATTTACACCTCTAACTTTATTTTTCTTACTGCATTGGCCAGAACTTGCAAAGCAATAGTAAATAATTTTGGTGATACTAAACACCATTGTTATATTTCTTATTTTAAGACAAACGTCTCCAGTAGCTTATGGGTAAAATTATAATCGACTAGCTCAGTATATGTTGAAACTCAATTTTTGCCTTAAATTTCCACATATAATAAGGCAAGTGATTGGTCACACTCCCTACAACGGTGTTAACCATCTTAACTGCGTGGTAGAGTTACACATGGTAATTCTATGTGTCTGGGATGTAGGATTTACTCCAGAATTCTAGAGAGCTACCTCTCTAGCAGGTCCTAAACAAATCATCAGTGTCACCTCGTTATCGTCATCAGAGCTTCATGATGAGAACTTGCTCTATTCTTTTATTAGACTTTTAGTAAAATTTGATTAGAAAGATAGATTGTATCCCAGCAGAAGCATGAAATCTAGTTAAAACCAACAGTGATCAGAACAATACATGATGCAAGCCAAGAAAAATTTAGAAAATATTTCTAAAATACAAAAGAAAAAAATCAAGGACAAATTTTGTACTGGACGGTAACGAAAGGTGAAAGTCTGTCATCACACTAATGCTGGCAAATATTCTTACAATATTTTCAATCTATGTGGCTTTATGAACGTCTTACACAATTCATGGCATTTTAGATACTTACTTCTGTTTGGCAGGAGAAAGACAAGTGGTTTTGTAATAAGATTTTACCACTTCTGATCAGAAAGTTTTATAGGCATACTTTGTTTTAGGGCACTTCGTAGATATTGCCTTTTTTTTTTTTTTTTTAAACAAATTGAAGGTTTGTGGCAACCCGGCATCAAGCAAGTCTACCGGTGCCATTTTTCCAACAGCATTTGCTCACTTCGTCTGTGTCACATTTTGATAATTCTCATGGTATTTAAAACTTTTTTTATTATTGTATTTGTTATGGTGATCTGCGATCAGTGATCTTTGATGTTATTAAGTATTGCAAAAAGATTAGGACTTGCTGAAGGCTCGGATGATGGTTAGAACCTTCTAGCAAAATATTTTTACAGATTTATTTATATTTATTTACCCCTTAATGGAGGCACTGGGGATTAAACCTAGGGCCTCGTGCATGTCAAGCATGCACTCTACCACTGAGCTATACGCCCCCAGCGTATGTATTTTAAATTAAGGTATGTACATTGTTTTTTGAAGCAGAATACTATTGTACACTTAATAAACTACAGTATAGTGTAAGCCTAGCTTTTATACGCCCTGGGAAACCAAAATATTCGTGTGACTTGCTTTATTGCAATATGTGCTTCATTGCTGTGGTCTGGAACAGAACTCGCAGGATCTCTGAGGGGTGCCTGTACTCCACTCTTTCGCTTGGTGAAACAAACAGGCGGGGATGTTTCAGAACAGAACCTGCAGAATGAAGTTGGATTTTCAGATGACCGAGCTTTGAGATATACAGCACAAAAGCAGCTTGATGGAACAGCAGGGGGAGTGGGGGAATCTGGTGATGGAGAGAGCAGAACACAGGGGCGTGTGAGGCAAGGGGTCAAGGGGACAGTGCTGGTCAAGGGGACGGTGTCTGAGGTCCCTGCACAGTCAAGGGTTGCACGTGACAGTCAAAAAGTTAGTTTTCTTAAGGAAATTGGCAACAGGTGTCCCGAGATGCAAAATTAGCCTAAGCCTTTTCAGAAATCATCTTTTAATCTCTAAAAATAGTAATTAAACAATTAATGGTGATTTTGTGGGTAACTATTCCAAAGCCCCAATTGTAAACAAACTCATCAAATTAGAACATAATTGTCTAATAAACACACTCAGTATGGTCAGAGGTGTGTCACTCAGGGTCAGATTACCAAAGCAGATGAGAACGTAAGTGAATTATATTAAGACCCACTAGCCGAGGAGGCCCTGGGATGCAGCTTTCGGGTATGAATAAAACATAACAAGGACACAGCAAACAAATATTATCTGTTAGAGAAACAATCATTTCAATCATGCTGCATTTTAGGTGGTACACATGGACACAGGCAGATTTTCTCTCCAAATTAGTCTTTAAATCACTCTATTAAAATATGAAACTCTTTTTTTTTAAAGGTGTTATCTTAAGCATAAATATAGTATAAAACATTCCTTAGTTGCAAGAATGCATCCTTCAAATAGCCATTAAATATTTTCAAAGGACTCAAATTTGTCACAGGGAAATACTTTAGGAATGGATAGACTCGTGCCATTTTTCAGATCTTTAATATAGAAGCAATTATCAATCAGTTAAAATAAGTTTGTTTTGCCATGAGTTTTCATTTGGGTTTTTACTTTGACACACTTTCAGGCTTTTAGGTCTCATATAGTTGCATGAGAATATTTTCATCATTCATTTTGCCCTGAAAACCACCTCATCTTTCCCCTCTTCTTCGTCTTCTCCCTCCCACTGCCGGCACATTTACTGAGTCCCTATCTAGTTTAAGGCAGCGTGCTCTGGGGGACGCAGTGGTGACTAGCGGAACATGGTGCTGTTCTTACAGAGGTTCACAGGCCAGTGGGGACGCAGAAATACAGACATCTAATTCCAATATACCTGGTAAATTCAGTGATACATATACAACTGCACAGGATGCTTGGAGTAGAGAAAAAAGTGTTCCCACTGAGACTGAGGAGGTCAGAAAGGACTAAAAAGAGGAGGTAGCTGGGTTAACACAAAGGGTTTTTCTCAAAACTCATTCCTGATACACTACTCCTGCAAAAACAAGACATTTAGGATTACCAGCATTTCTAAATTCAATTGTCAATCCAGAAATGGCTCATCATTTTAAACCTGGCTGACTGAAACTCTTCATCATAAAAATAGGAAGTAACAGAAACCCAGTCATTATATATTCATTTTCTATAATATTCAACTCTGCTTAATAGCCATAATTCTTTTGACTGTCTGTACATAATAGTGTTGATAAACTAGCATAGTTTGAATTGGTACCAAGGAACAGGTTCTTTCAAATCCTCATTTATTTTAAATGGTAATAACAGCATTCTCAGAAACACAGCGATTGCTTTGCTTTCCACAGAATCAGGACAAGAAGGATGCTCTTCTCTTCACCCTCCAGTGAGCTCAAAAGGTGGGAATGTTGCCAAGATAATTCAATGAGCAGGAAGTCATTTTCCCAGGAAATTTCAAAAATATCATTAATTCACTTTGATTTTTTTTTTACAATGATTATAAAACATTTATAAGGCTGGCTGATTGTAGCAGTTTAACTGGCAGGATTGTTTTTTCTCTCCTACTGCAATGCATCACTTTAAAAATATCCTCCCTCCCCATCCCCCCCAACCCCATCAATTTCACAATGGAAAATCCAGGCAAAGTGCTTCATTCTTGCTTAACCTTGAAAGACATATGGTGTACTCAATGGAAAATCTATCACTTAATTCGCTTTTAGAGATTTGACATCAAGCAGGAACACATTTGAAATATAGACGAAGTAAGAAGTAAAAGAATACAGTTGGGAATTGTAAAGGAAAATGTTAGACATTCTACGAAGGTCAAAGCCAACTTCTTCCCTTAGATTCCCTCAAAAGACTGTATGGCACAGGGAACTATAGTCACTATCTTGTAATAACCTACAATGAAAAAGACTATGAAAAGGGATGTGTATGTATGTACATGTATGACTGCAACATGATGCTGCACACCAGAATTGACACAACACTGTAAACTGACTACACTTCAATCAAAAAAGGAAAATAAATAAATTTAAAAAAGACTCATACGCTTCGGTATATGCCGTGGTGGTCACTGTGGTAATCCTCTTCCCACTTTACTTCTCATTGTTCTCTTTCATAATTCATTTGAAATTTAGCTTGACTCTTTCCTTCAACATATTAGTCATCTATCATAGATAATAATTTTAAAAACTGCTTTCTAACTGACTGCTTAAGGGGAAAATGAAATGTAGGACAACAGCTAAGGAGACAAATTGCCAGTCAGTATGTTAAACACTTTATTTGGGAATCTATAAATTCTTATTGGAAACCTGGTATAAGCTGGCCCAGGCCCTGTTTGAAAGTTCTGGTGGTAAATCACTATTCCCTTCATTTGGCCCAGAAATACTAGCCATCACTGAATATGCTTCTGCAGAGAAGCAACGATCAACATCGTCCTTTCCTCTCTCAAGACAAGGACAAAGCAGCGTGTCACCATGCGAGATGCCGGAAGCAACCACAGGTGAGCGATGGGACGCTAGCTCTGCAATGGCAACGTAAGTTACTGTACTGATGAGGCTTTTCTGAATTATATTTTAGCTTCACTTCCTACCCATTCTTTTTTGGTCATTCTTTCCCAGTTCATTCACCTAGTTAAGGAGAGGATGCAAGCATGTTTTCATGTTGTCGGCAGTTCTAAGAACGTCTTTTTACAAATACAAATGTATATGTGCTTTGTGGACATTGTTGAAAGTTATTCATTTCCCACACTTGGCACTAGACTGCTTCTCTCCTGTGTTTCTTTTTGCAAAAGCAGACACTCCCAATAGGAAGGCATTTTCCCTGCAGTCTTAGAATCTCCACAGGTCTCGTCGTTCATCACCTAACTCTGTGACGGGAAGGCAGGCGGCTCGGGCCTAATGAGTGGTACTGACAGGAAGGACGGGGACACCTGACTCCAAATGTCATCCAACATGATGACTCTGAGATGGTCTTGCTGGGTCGGGATGCTGCCTGAGTCATTGAGTCCTTAGCACATATCAGCTATGTCAGCAACTCCCAAGCCGACTGATTCCGCTATTAATCTGGACAGGGAAGAGAAGGGAATGGGGTGCTCTGTTCTTTAAAGAGGGGTAATAATTACACCACGTTCACAGGACCTTTATGAAAATTATATAGTCTAATGGGTGTGTCATATGCTTTTAATAATATCATTAATAATACAGATATTCTGGTTAATAGGATCTACATCATATATGGATCATTAATTTTAAAAGAGTATTAAAAAAAACACCCTGTCCCTGTAATCATACTTTATATAACTTAATTTCTAACCATTCAAGAAGTTATTCAGGAAGTTTCCCTCCGTAATTCAGCATTTTTACCATGAACACTTATATTTCTCATAGGTGAGGGAAACCAAGTTACAAGAACTCTATGGACGATAAAGTGGCAAATAAATTATACTAACGTTATTTCATAAAGCATCTTCTCTCCCATATACTAAAGCACACTGGTAACACTTACTTGTATTTTCATCTCCATGCTTATGTATTAAGCAAATATGTTCTGGGCACTCATTAAGTACAAGCCACGAAGCTAGACTTTTGAGGGTTTACACATGAATGAGACACAATCCCTGCCCTTCCCTAGAGCAGACTCTGCAGTAAGCAGGAGCTGAACCTGTGTGTTGACCTTGAGGGGCTCCATCTTTACACGGAGGGCAACGGGCCGCTGATGAAGGGCTTGGAGGAGGGGAGGGGCACGACCAGCTCTGAACTGAGACTGGCATGGGAAGTGCCTGGAGAGGACCAGCCAGAAGGCCACCACAGTGATTTGAGCAGCATCGGAGTCAGTGGGGAAAGTGGAGAGAAGGATATGGACTGGAAAGACATGAAGGGCATAAAATCCACTAGTTTGAAGGTTAATGAGGTGGAGGTTATTCCCAAACTTCAATGTGGGCTTCTGGAGAGATGATGGTGCCACTTGCAGAGATGTGAAACACAGGAAGAATGCAGGTGTAATCTTGGCGGAAATGATGAGGTGCATTTGGGGCATTTTATATGGGAAATGTCAACAGGGAATTCCAATAGCAATGGCTTCCTTAGAAGCTCAGGGCAGATTTTTAGGTGGGAGGTGTAGATAGCCACACACACACACACACACACACACACACACACACACACACACACACACACACACACACACAGAGGCATCAATATTCTAACAGCTACTGATAACCACAGGCAGCCTCCTGCCCTATCCAGAGAACATTTTCTCAGAGTAACAAGACAAAGACCAAGAACACGTCTTGGGCTCCCAAGATTTAGGTAGTAATCACCCTGACAAGAAGATCAGAGATTAGCCAGACCAGGGGGAGGAAAATCAAAGTAGTGAGTGGAGGGAATGTCCTGGAAACCAAAGGGGAACAAAGACGACATGGTGCAGGGTGATTCAGAGTCCAGGTAGGAAGACCTCTCGATTTAGCACCGAAGAGTCTTCTGGGTCTTTGGACAGAGACGTTTCAGTGGAGGCCAGAGAGCCGTGGCACGAGAAGCAGCTGACGCGGAAGTGAGGAGGAGGAGGAGACGTTACGTGAAGACACACCTCCAAGAAGCTCCGCCAACTCCGAGGTCACGAAGCAGCACGCAGACGGACGAGCGGTCAAGAGGGGGCTTTGATCTGTGGGTGTTTGAAGCCACAAATGCCTCAAGAGCCGAGAGAGAGAAGTATCTCAGACCCAAGAGAAAATGAGAGGAACAGATGAAGTGGTCAAGAGACAGGTGGAGACGGGGAACAGAGTGCTGGACCACTGACAACTCAGAGCATACAGACAGTGGTTCAGGAGGCGGCGTTTTCCTTTACTTTTTTTTCATTTGGGAAAGCATTCAGTATAAAACCCCATGTGTGACTCTGACTTCATCCACAGAATCGTTCACTTTTCCTATTCATTTAATAAGATTTATCGAAGGTCTGTCTTGTCCAGATGCTGTGTTAGGCACACAGAGGATATAGGAAAATCAAACAAGGTCCCTGACCACAAGGAACTCACTCCCTTAGGGGAGGGGTGGAGGCGGCGGGTACACAGAGACATCTGCAATTCCAAGGCAATCTGAGGCATTTTAGCAGTGCTTTATAGTTTGCAGTGAGTACAGAAAAGCCCTACGTACCTCTCTATCTCTTAGTCCACCTTCTCTAACGGCAAACCACAGTCTCATAAATGTTGACCACTGGATGGCGAGATTACTTATTAATCTAGCAGGGGACTGGAATTAATTAACCTTAGCAGTGAACTGCATTTTGACCTTGTCTAATCAGGCCAATTTTCCACTCCAGAGAACATGATTAATTATCTGGTTCATTCCGGGAAGGAACCCCGAAAGAACAAAACATACCAACACACACCAGAATTTTAACCTTAATTATTAGGATTATAGTATATCTCTCTTTCCTCTGATAAGAAAATGCACAATGAAATAAAGACAATACTTCAGACCTATAAATAGTTAAGGGAAGTGGAAAATTCAGGCTAATTTGTCAGGAAAGCTGAGATTTATTTTGCTATAATATCAACTGTATTCTTTTTATTCACTTTATGTCATTGCATTTTGCTCCAGCTATGCTTTTTATAAGATGCAAGATACCGTTGTGCTACTAACATCCTAAATACCTAATAGAGAAGAATGTGAGAAACTCTTCTGAAATATGTCAAAATTCTGCCATGTGCATAAATTATTCTTATTGTGTACATTTAAACAGCACTCTTGATTATTAAAAAAAAAACCCTTCAATGTGAAAACACAATGATACCTAGATGTACATCAACTGAGAGAGATCACAGTGAAATATTGTAAAATAAATGCTAAGGACAAGGTTCTACTTTATGTAGCACTTATGACCTATGTCAGCAATTAAAGATAGATTTACACAACTTCCAAGATTTTCAAGAGAAAGAGTGACCATGTTAAGAGATGCTGACAGGGGGAAAGACTTTCATTCCTTGTATAGTACAGTCAGACCGCCCAGGTTCCTGCCGGCTGCACTGCTGTGCTCTCACTCACTCGACTTACCAAATGAACCTTCAAAGGAAATGCTCTCAGAAACACAGCCACCATTCTGATACTTCAGACAGTATTTCTGGTTCTATGTGACAAGTAAAAGAGTATTTCTCCTCAGTCCCTTCATTAAAACAGATTGGCTCATTTACTGGCCAAAAGGGAAGAGGTTCAGCTTTAATTCGGAGCATCCTCTCTCTGCCAAGGACGTTGGCAGATATTAAATACACACAAGTATTGGTTTGGTGTGTTTTTAAAAGAGGCACTAATGCAGTTTCCACAGCAAAGGTAAAACATCGCAGCACTGGCAGGGCGGCTTCTCTTTAAGGTCAGTGTAGCTTTTCCTCGCCCAGAGCATGAACAGGAACTGATTTTGGAAGGAGGAGGGCCACTGAGAGTTCACCAGAACAGGTCAAGGTTTGTACCAAAGAAGCCCAGACAAAAAGGAATAAGCACGCTGCAATTTTAGATCATGTTGCTTCCTGCAGATTCACTGCCTCGTATTAAATTAGTTACTCTGCCTTTAATTTTCTTCCTTATTATCTTTTAACCATATTCACAAACCACCCATGGACATGGAATACCCAGGTATCTCGATCTTCTAGGATTTCTCTCATCAGAGCTTATTCCTCATATAGATCCTATCCATACTTTTTTCGATTTATATCTAAGTATTTTCACCTTTGGTGCTAATGTAAATGTTATTTTTAGTTCAAATACCAATTGTTCATTGTTGGTATATAAAAAATTGACTTTTGTATATTAACTTTGTATCCTTTAAACTTGATGTAATTGCTTATTAGTTCCACTAGTGTTTCTGTCAATTTCTCTGTCGTTTTCTACATAAACAATCATGTCTTCTGCGGACAGGCAGCTTTATTTCATCTTCCTTAATCTGTGTAATTTTTATTTCTCTTTGGTCTTACTGCATTAGTAGGTCTTCCAGGACAATGTTGAATGGGGCTGGTGACAGGGGACATCCTTGGCTTGGTCTCAATCTTAGGGGGGAAAAGTCTGGTTTCTCAGCATTAAGTATGTTAGACATAGGATGTTCGTAGACGTTCTTCATCAAGTTGAAGTTCTCTGTATTCCTAGCTTGCTGAGAGCTTTTACCATGAATGGCTGTTGGATTTTGTTAAATGCTTTTTCTGAGGATTAGACGTGCTTGTTCTCTGTTTCTATCTACAATTACTCCTCCTAGTCGCATGGGAGAAAAGAACTATTCATTGAGACACATGATATTTTGGTAGGCCACCGTCTCTCTCTCCTTGTCACCAGAGGCTAAAGATAACCAGATGACTCCTTATTCATCAGAGCTGTTGGCACCAGCATACAAGCTCTCCTTCCTTCTGTGACAATGGATGTCTTCATCACACAAATGGAGAGCCCACCCAGCCTCTCAGCCCCTTTCTCCAAGTCGCCTAATCTACCTACTTCCACACTCACATTCCAAAGTGTGAAACCTCTTCAAATCCCAAATCATTAACTCTGAAACCACTTGTTACCTAGGCCTCCTCTCCTTTGAGCTTGTGTGTCCAATGGCGTCCTCTGCTCCATCATCAAAACCTCCACTTTGATCTAGCCTCACCTCAGTACATCAGATCTTTCTTACCTTCACTTCATTCTTTTTCCAGCTTAGATTCCGTGGGTCAGAGCTTTAGTTTCTCTCTTGCCAAGAACTTAGTATCCTTTGTCCTTATTTCTTCACTTCCATCTGGCAAAACCCCAACTGTGGATGAATACAACTCAACTGCTTTATTTTGCCTACATCTGAGCAAATTCAGCTAGAGAAATCACAAGAGGGAAGACGATGACACTGTAAATTTAAAATCAGAAAAATCAAATTTGCCCTCAGGACTGTTTAGCAATTTGACTATATTTTTTGTTCCATTCTCTCTACTCTTTTCCTTGGTGAACGTTTCAAAACCTCTCCACTCTCCTCGACCTAAGGCACCTTCCTTAATTTTCTCCATTGTCCAGGAGATTTCTTGTGTTCTATGTCACAAAGAGAAACCATCATACATTTTGAAATTCCATCCAGTACCCTCTAACAAACCTCCCAATCTATCTAGATGAGCTCTTACCAGTTTTTTCCTCTAATTTTTATTTCATTAGTGAGGGAGAAGTTCTTCCTCTCTATGAGGCCACCCTCATACTTGGATCCTATTCCTTAGAAACCTAAAAATATCAACCAGACCTTATTTCCCCAATATATTCAATAATTCTCTTACAGTTAGATTCTTCCCCATCATAGTTAACCATCATCAATTATCTCCCTCTAAAAAGAAAACCTCAACTCATATGGCCTTCCATTTCCCATTCTCCTCATTAACAATGAAAACAATGAAAAAAATCAAAGCTTAGCCATACTACATTATATATTTAATTAAAACATTTCCCCCACCCATTGCTACCCCCATTCACATTAGATTTGGTCATGTGACTTTCTTTAGTTAATGAAATACATGTGAAAGTGGTAAGTACCACTTCTAAGAAGCTTTTAGAGTCACTGCATGATCTTGCCACTTACTTTTTTTCTTCCACTGTGGGACCAATAATGTCACAGATAGTGGCTGACATTTCATTCTGGTTCTGAATAATTCAGGACATCAGCCCTGCTGATGGGTAATGGTTGAGGAAGAAATCAACCTTTGTGATCAGATGCCCACTGAAATTTCAAGGGTGCTTTTTTTATTACCTCATACTTTAGCCTGCATTGACTTGTACATGACTTCCTGCCTCCATTTTCTCCCCCTCCATTTCTATTCAGCCCACTAAATCTGACTTAAATCTGTCTCATTTAAACAGTCCATTGCAATCTGTGAACACAGGCTATTCCTGACTTCTCTCTAACTCCTTGTTGCTTACTCGTAGTGCTTGTTCCTCATTTCCTTGGCCATTAAATACTAGACTTTCTCAAGATCCATCCTAAGACTTCATCCCTTCTCATTCTACATTATGATCTTAATAAATCTAAACAAACTTATGATTTTATTTTCTTCCTTTATTTTTTACGAAGTCCAAACTTAAATGTTCAATCCAAACTTATCTGCATTTCTGACATACATATGTATCAAAATGTCTTTTTATCTCCACTTCAGTATCTTAAATACACATTGTATTCAATATCTCCAAAACTGGGTTTGTTTCCAGTGTTTATTTCATTTTCTCTCGTTTCCTCATAAGCTTCATGAGACAGAGCCCATGCCTGTTTTTGGCTTTTATCGTACCTTTGAGAAGGTACAAAAATTCCAAGCATGATAAATTTAAAAAACAAACAATTACACATGTCAGGGTGAAACTGCAGATAAAGATGTAACTTTAAAAGTGAAAAGAAAAGGTAGTTTGTCATTAGAGGATTATCAGACTATAGTCAGACAGCTGATTCCCCAGTGGAAGCCAGAAGTAAGTGGAATAATATATTTAAGAGGCTGCAAGAAAATACTCTCAACTTAGAATTGTATATTCAGTCAAAATAGCTTTCAAGAATAAAACAGAATTACAGACTTTTTCATATAAATCAAAACTTGAAGAGTAGGTAGGGCTACTGGCTCCTCTCTAAAAGGAATTTCAGAAGATGTATTTAAGGCAGAAGGAAAGTGACACCAGATGGAAGTCTGAGATGCAAGAATAATGAGGGAGAGGAAAGCGGCAAATATGTGGGTAAATCTATACAAACATTTACTGAATAAAACTGTAATGTCCAATTTGGAGGAGTTAAAATACAGAAGGAAAACGAAAGGACATAATTCAAGATGGGAATGACAAAGAATACTGAGGGAAGGATATACGTTCAGGATACTGTCACCATTTACTTTTAAAACTGTGTGTAGGTTACATGTATGTTTAGTGTATTGTCTTTCTTTTTATCTTATAGATGTTTTACAAATATTGCTTTCATTAACTAATTTTTAATAAAAATATAAAAATGCATTTCCTTATTGTCAGCTGAGTATGAAACATATTTACGGAGAAGTAAAATTTATAATTCATCAGAGAGTAAGACCAACCTATTTTACTCTTCCTCATATATCCTAAATTGTAGAAGTATTCCAATAACTGGTCCATGTTTTAAAACCCTGCAGGTTAGTGGCTTAGTCTGTAAAAATTTCTGCACCAAAATAGTTGCAGCCTTTTATGTTGTGCTCTGTGGTATTAGCGGGTGCTTCTGACATCTGGACAAGATGTGCTAACTGCAAAAAACACAGTACTACTTTTTTTTTTTGTTTTAAAGGAAATGATCGAGTTGACATAGTTAGAAAAATGTGGTAAGTGAGGTCATCTGGAATTACATTACCTATAATGATCTTAATAAATCTCAAGATTATGTAACAACAGCTGAAGGTCACTAGCTATGTAAAGGCATTACTATAATTCTAAAAACTACTCCAAATTATTATATTTCTCTGCCAGAAATGCAAATTTTCTTGAAGCTGTAATAGAGACAAACTTTTTCCAGCATCCAGTGGTATAACACAAAACATCACCATTCCCAGCCACAGAGGACAAACAATTTGTCTTAAGGGTGTCATCACGACAGTTGCTCAGAGGTCCTGCCATAGAAGAGAAGATGCCCACAACAAAGAGCCTAATCATTTGAACTAAGTTTTTAGCTGTAATCTCATAACATCTTTATGAGACAATAGTTTCCATCATTTCAGTACAACGTGGGAAATTTTAGCTAGAGAAAGGGGAAAAGCACAATGCACTGTTGAAAACTAGAGCAGCGGCATGAAATCTGTCCATGGTCCTGAAGAGGCCACCCACTGGGGTTATTGCATGGTCAACACATATAAGTTAATTTCAAGATTACTTATCAGGCACTTTTTCTTGTATTATTTACTGTCTGATATGTTACCTTTTGAGAAGAAACACATGCCGCATCCAGGGATATTGAAATTATTTCAATTTATATTAATATTTGAATAAAATCTCAAACAACTACAAATTTTTCCTCATATTAAGTACAATTAAAGTATGATTTAAGATCAGAATGCCTGCTACCAACGAAGCATTTTCCTATGAAAGTAGGCTGGTGTTTCCCCATTATTCCCTATCCAAGATCCCTTCTGCACACTTCTCAGCCCCGCTCTGGAAGCCTGGGTGGCTGATCTCTGGGACGTATTGTCACACCGGCTGAGACTTCTGACTGCATTTTGTCTGTAAGGAGCATCTGCAGGAGAGGAGATCAGTGGGCAGGCTGAGAGAACAGGAGACTGAGGCATCTCCTCTCTGCATATTTACGGCAGTGGCAGACTTTGTCAGAACAATTATAACCTTTGAAAGCTACTGCTTCCACTGAGTGAGCTTTCTTTCAGAGCTCTAGCTCTCTCTGGGCTCATCCCCCTGCTTCGCAGTTTTTAACAGATATAACTTTTCCCTACCATTGCTATTCTCTGGGTACTTCAACATCTTTCATTTCCTTGGTCTTGCCAACCACTGTGTAAGCAGACTGTTCTTTTAAAAAGTTTCTTCGTTTTAAACTATCTGAGTGCCGGGACCATGAGTGATACGGAAAGTATTTGAACCATAACTAGTATATCCAATTGGGAAGACAGAATATTAGTAGACAAGAAGTGAACATTAAATCCCCATACAATATACATGCTAGTAGGGAACAGGCTACAAGCACTATGAAAACAAATACATGGCTACTTTTCTACATAATTCAAGACTAGCTCATGCATCCATCATTAATGGCAGGTACCAATAAATATTTTTTAAAATATTTGGAGTTTACTAAGAAGTTAGCTCAAAATTTTAGAATAAGCTTAAAATTTTAAATTTTAGAATTTTAGAATAATTTTAAAATCAAGGATTCCTTTAGTCATACTTAGGCTTATTTATTTCACCCACTAGTTTCACAAAGAGGAAAAATTGGGTATAAAACCCAAAGACTGCCCCCAGAATTCCTGCCACCCAACACATAAACAGATGCCATTGGTCAAGAATGCAACATTAGTTACAGAAAAAAATTATCTGACCTCTTACTCTATGGATAGGTGGTTAACATTAAAAAAATTCTTCATACTTGAAAGTAGCTAAACTTGAGTTTAAATGTGGCTTAAGGTATTCATACTTACATAGAAGATATAATTATACTAATTGATGGGTTATAGCATATGGAAAAGAAAAATTATAAATGGTTAGACTTGTCTTCTCAATAATGACCTTCCTGAAATAAATCAGCATGCTGAAGATCTGCTGGTTGATCTAATACATACTCCATTTTATGAATGAAGGCATAAAGATGGTAATAGTGCAACAGAATTAATAAGACAAGGTTGTTGTAAAGGCCATTTTTGCAGAAATAGTTCAAGAGCCTGGAACTTACTACCAACTTTAAAATTCAGACATTTAGGGTAGGAGAGCAATGTTTAAGACATTGTAACAAATCTGAGAAATTCTGCAATTTCTGGTTTTTGGACTTTAAGAGAGTTACTCAATGCAATGGAAAAGTCAAGGATAAATTCCTGATATAGTTCATTGAAAAATATATAACAGCCAATACATTTGAAATAATCATCAAAAAAAAGTGACACTAAACATAATGGATGATGTGTGAAACTGGTATGAGTTTTCTTTGGAGGGTGAATCTTCAGCAGATCTACAGTCTTAGCTTTAGCCAAGTTTTGCTTTTTCAAAAAATAGGAATGTATCTCATTCATAGTACTATGGAAGATAATAGAAGTAGTTTCAAATAGGGGTAAATATAAGAAAAATGAGTATTTAAAGTTTAATCATCATTCAGTTTGGTAGATTTCGGTCTCCATTAGCTAGCGTACTCTAACTAATCTCTAGGATATAAGCTCATGTTTCATTAACCATTAAACTCCAAATTCTGTAGCAATTGATATTGCTGATCATCCAATGTAAGTTCTAAAACATCCTAAGTAACATTAAAGGGGTACAATAGTTGTCTATTGTATGTAGTATCATCTCCTTGGTCAGAATGGCATTTGATGAAATTATATGTTACAATTTAAGTAACTGTATTGATATCAATTGATAACACATAACCAATCACTCTAAACCTTAATAGCTTACGACAATAATCATCATCAGTTTGGTATTTTTGGTGCAAGGTCTCTCACGAGATTGAAGTCAGGTGTTAGCTGGGCTATGGCCATCGGAAGGTCTAACTGAGGCTAGAAAATCAATTTACTAGAAGGTTCACGTACATGCTTAGTAGTTGGTGCTGACTGTTAGCCAGAGGTCTCACTCCTTTCCAAGTGGGACTCTCCCCCATACCACCATCTGCATGAAGAGTCCTCACAGCATGGAGGCCAACTTGCTCCCAGGGCAAGTGACCCAAGAGGCCAAGGTGAAAACCACAACAGCCTTGGAGGACTTAGTCTCAGAAAGCACAAGCCATCCCTTTTGCAGTATTCTGGTACACAGGTCAATCCTGACTCAATGTGAAAGAGACACACACAAGTATGGGAATATAAAAGGCAAGGATCACAGGAGACCATGTTGTAGCTCGTCTGCCAGAGTAACTAATTATGGGAACCATGAATTCTCATGAACTATGTCATTATTTAAAAAAAATTTATTTTGAAAACCTTTGAGATTTACAAAAGAGTTATTACAGAGAGTTTCCTATATATACCCTTCACCTTGTTTCCCTAAAGGTATCCTACATAACCACAGAACAAAAACTAAGAAATGCTGGTACAATAACATGACCTAAACTAAAAATTTCCCCAGTTTTTCACTACTATTCTCTTTCTTGTCCTGATCTATGCCAGAAAAAGCACACTGAATTTTGTTGTCTTCTTAGTTACACTCTGTGAGTTCCTGGGTCTTTCCCTGTCTTTCCAGATCTTGAAAATTTTGAAAAGTACTGGTCAGATATTTTGCACAATATCCCTTCATTTGGAATTTTCTGATATTTTCCTCACAAATACTGGGGTTATGGGTTTGAGAGAAGGTGAAATACCCTTTTTAGCACATAGTATTAGGGTGTCTGATACCAACACAGTGTGATAAGTCATTAACCGTAACCTGGTTAAGAAGATGTAGGCCAGTTCTCTGTGCTGTAGTTACAATTCTCCCCTTCCCATACTCTCTTTGTCATTAAGTCCTGCCCACATTCAAGGGAAAAGGAGTTAAGCACCACTGCCCAGAGGGAGTATCACCGAAGAATTTATGTACATATATGTTAAACCCACCACAATGACTAATTAGTGTGTGACTGGCAATAGAAGATAGTTTTCAGTGGGGACAGAGCATCGCAGAGGAAACAGAAAACACCACAGGATATCTGGGAAAAGATTTCTACTTCATTTTGACTACTTGTAGTCTGTCACCACTTCTTTATTCCCATTCTTATTTGAATATGAGTAAACCACATGAATTATATCTTCCTTTTGTCATGACTATATTTCACCAAATTTTTAAAAAATGTTTTGACAAGTAGTGTTTCAAAGCCTAAATATCTCTGCTTTCACCCCCGATTCAATTTGAGAAGAATTCAATATATCAATAAACAATTACACCAAAAAGACTGTTCTCCAAACCCAAGATATGTAAAGTTTCTTGTTTTGCTTTGTTTTTTCTTTCTTGGACGGAAGGTCAACTAGATAAAACTATAATGGTCCCAGATGAATACTAATAGCAGTACCAGGAACATTTCGATGAAGTACTGGAGAGGTTCCCAGGTCACAGATTCTTAAGATTGCAAATTATATTAGCAGCACTAAAATTCAATTTTAATTAGCCATGACACTCATATATACTTTAGAATTGATGAAGTGCTCTTCAGACTAACAATTCTTAACAAGCTCTGCTTAAATTTAATTTCTATTCCCATTTGACAGTAACCAAGGAAAACTGGTGATTCAATACAACGATAATGTCGCCCAGTTCAAGGGCTGTAAGTTTTCAGTTTGCTCTTATTCACCCAGCCAATTTAATTTCCAAATCACAAACTCTTCCACCCTCCCTTCTGGGAAAAGTAACTTCCTGTGAAAGATTTCTTTACATTTTAAACTTTGATTGATAGACTGACTATATCAAATGGAAAACATCTTATATAATCCAGTCCTTCCGTTTTATAAATTATCAAAAGTTGCACTTCTTTGAATCACATTTTAGCAAATATATATTCCTTTTGAGGAATTATGATAAGTGAATGATTTTACTGCTGCTCTGATAACTAGTGAGTACATAAGAAGGAGAGACAGTCTCAGCCTCTGCTCTCACTATGCTTCCTATTTGTGATCTGAATACATCTTGACATGGTTTGTCTTCTTTCTTACTGATTAAAAAAAATGAATCTAAAAGAAGAGTTAGGACGTTTACTGAAGAATTAACAGAAAAGCATGTTATCCTAGGACTTATTCTTTAAAGTCTTCTTTTTCAGGGGAGGGGTGGTAATGAGATGAAAAAGAACATTTCAGAGCCTATTTGACCTCTTTTGCCAACGATATCCTGGCTTTTGCCCAGATCAATGTTGTTCCCTTTCCTGAGCTCACCGAGGGCATCTTTGTCCCTCTTTTCTAACACTCATTTTACTCAAGCCTATTTTCCAGTTCAATGGAAGCACATCATCTTCTGCCATTTGATGAAGTGCTCCTTAAAATCAGAGGACACAGCACAATCATCCTGCATCCTCACAGTGTCCAAAACACGGTGGGCATCCATTAAATATGTGTTACATTGAGTTTTTAAAACATCTTTTGTTTTAACAATTCAAAATCAAATATAGTTTAATGAAGAAATCCACAAAAGTATTGTAAGGAAAAAAAAGTCGACCTATAAGGTGGGTGAAAGTGTTATCCTTATTTACAGACGTGTAAATTGAGGCTTAGAGATGGTAAGTGACCCAAGGATGTGGCTCCAGTGTCATATCCTCAACCACCATGTGATACTGTAAAAGGTTGTAAGCGTTGCTTGCTGATGGGTATTCATGAACCATCTAAGGTTGAAAATGTGTGACAGCCAATTAGGAGAGATACTGTATTTTCTCATGCATTTATTGACTCGTTTAACATATGTTTAATATCTCCCTGGCAAATATTAGGAATTGTATATGTTTGACAACATCTAACTGTTTAAAAACAGAAGTAGAAGGGAAAATTCAGTTGGATTCAAGATTGGGATGAGGACATGTCAAGCCCAGTGACTTTGGGGTGAAGGAACTGAAGGCATTGATGCAAAACTTAATGAAATGATTGGCTGGTCAGGAAGGAAATGCAATTATCCAGGAGAGACTAAGAATCCAGAAAAACTAGAATCTGAGTGATGAGGTGGAGGAGGTCTCAGTTAAATTTTAGAGGAACAATAAGAATAAAGGAGAGAACTGATATAAGAATGGCTTACTGTCAATTAAAAAATTCACACATGGAGTCGTCTGGGTAATGGCAGGCTCAAAGCGCACCAGGAGGAGCAAATTGCTAACATGAGGTGAGAATGAAGGGAACGTTAACTGCAAAACTATCACTGATGATAGTCACCCATTAGGGGAGGAAATGAGCCTGGTGCATTTCCCTCCATCCCCAAATGTGAGGAAGTAACCCGGAGGCCAGGGGTAACATCGTGATACTAACATGAAATTAACAGCATGTGGCACAAAATTGTTCATGTTTGTAGGTGAAAACAGCAATTATCCCAGTTATGGAACGATCATCCATGAAATGATCTAAGCCTTTTTTGAAACTGCTGGTATTTTATTACTAGCATTATTTGTAATAATGTATGAAATAATTTTTTTTAGTTAATTTTTTGCCTGTACTATCTAAAGTAACGCTTCCTCTTACTTGTCTGAACATACAATCTATTTTCAGTACTTTGATAAACAAAGGGCAAATCCAAGTACAGACTCGGCATGGTTTACTGTTTTCTACACGTCTGTAATACTTTTTCTCTGCCTTCCACATCCCTGAACAGAGTATGTGATGTTCCCTGTTTAGTGTTATCAGTAAGAGCATGGATTTTAGGATCAGATTTCCTGGGTGCACATCTTGCACCAGCCATTTACTAGTTGTCTGACGTGGGTGTGTCACTTAAATTCTCTGATCTTTGGTAACCTTACCTGTAAAATGGGCATAAAGTGCTATTACTTGCTCCATAGGATTTTGCGAGGATTCAATCTGTAAATACGTGCAAAGGAACTCCCACACAGACTGAACTGGCGTGCAGTAAGAACTGAAGCAGTGTTGGATATACTTATAATTATTTTTAACAGAGGTGCCATAATTCCTCTAGTTTCTTAGCTTTCCATTCTCTGGATTTTCATCAAGTCCATGAGGTCTCTTAAAGGAACAGTGTGCAAACTGCACATAACATACATGTTGGCGAAGCTTGGCATGGTATAAGAACCTTGCAGGATTCCCACTTCTGCTTTCCTATCTCTCCCTAATGAGGATCACACGATACAGCAATCCACTGAGCTGATGTTTTCAAAGGCCAGTTCAAAATGACTCCGAGTCCCAAGCTGCATTTTGTAGCTCAGACCCTCTAAGGTTTATAAATCATTGTGGCATGTTATTTCCCGTAAATGAATTATCTTAACACTTTAATGCAATGTTGTTTATTTTCCATGTTGAGCTGTTTTCATTGATATTTATCCTAGAGGAGATGACATCTATGACATAGAAGTAAATAATACTGTCTGCACAGTTGTCTGGTCTAGCTGATTTATAAAACTGGAAGACTTAGGTCCCTACCAATCTTTAGAATACTGAATAACAACTGTTTGCAGATAACTCCTTTATTCTCTTCCCTTCATTTTTATTTAGTCAACACTTATCGAGAAGTTCTAAGAAATGTGCTTAGTGGTCCACTTGAGCATGAGAAGCCAATGCATAAGGAGTTTTCCTTTCTGGAAAACTCAGTTAACCATGTCTACTGCTCCTCCTGGTTGAGACATATTTGCTCCCACGTGGGACAAGTCAAGACCATGCTAACTCCACTCTATTTCCCAGAGGACAAGGTCAGTCAATGGGCATGGAGTGGCTCAGGCGTAGGATAAAGGAAGCCCTAATGAGAGAAATGCTGAGGGTGACTTTGTTACTAGTCCTGAACTCACCAATTACCAAGTAAATCCATGATCCTCCCCCATTTATAATCCAGTGTGGTTGCTGCGCTGGAAACTCTTTCAGTCCACACTACAATTAACAGTTTGCTCTAGCTTCTCCCTTGAAACCTGACTTCGCCAGTGTAGCCTAGTGGCAAGCTGGGCAGGCTCTAGCATGGTTCTCACATTCTCTAGCTCTGTGTCCCTAGGAAACTGCTTCCTCTCTTTGCTTTAAATGATTATACACTCTGCTTGGCTGATCTGTAATAAAGATAGATAAAATTACAAATGCAAAGCATCGTAATGGCCACTGTTTTTGGACTTCTGACTAGCAGCTTGGTATCTCTTCCAGGTATGAGTGAGGAATCAGGGTTTCTTTCCTTTATTCTTCCATATTCTGAAATGTATATTGCAGTGGTGAGTTCCAATTCAATATAATTTTTTTTTAAGTTTGGAAGCACGGGAAGTAGACTAGAGGAGGAGCGCTGATCCTCAGAACTGTTATCTGAGGAATGAACATGATAATTGTTGCAAGACTCGTTGCAGAATTACGTTATACAATATAGGTGGACTATCGAGCATATGTTATGTGCTGTGAAATTGTAATTTCCGTATAATATCAAGGTGTTGCTTTTTACTTAAGTTTTAGGGGGTGTGTGGAATGTCTAGGGTCTGGCATAGACATACTTCACTTACATTTTTCCATCCTTACTTTCTTCCTCTGTGGAACTGAGGTCCTGGACAAGTGGTCTCTAGGTAAGTAGACAGACAACTCTGCTATTGTGCTGATGATATGGAGTCATTGTGCCTGGTATCTGCGCTCATCTGCAGAGTTTCTGTCTCAGGACAAAAGCAGCATCTCTTAAAGCAGATCAGTAATCATCCTTGGAAACTCGATAGGTTCCTCCTATTTACTACTGGTCCCACCAGCAGTCCTCAACAGATGGTAAAATACTGTTATTAAATGCTCTGCAAAAAAACCATGCACAAAGCATAGTTAAGGATTAATTCTTAAGTGTTCATGTATGTGTTAAGATGTGTGTTAAAATATAAGTAAAGAGGCGAGGGTATGGCTATGTACGTAAATGTCTGAAATGAAAGCAGCATGAGCATCAAATATTAAGTGTTTTTTGGGGGGTGGTAGTCTTAGGAGGAAGTTTAATTTTGTTATTTGTACCTCTACTGATTTGATTTTTACACGGTGCAAGAATTATCTTTATGATACAGAAATTAAATAATGGACATTGTTTGATGGGTGGACCCAAATTCCCTGACTTCGTGTTTTTGTGAAAAGACTTCTGCTAGAAGAATAACCTCTGGTCTTTTGAAGCACGTCTCCCCACGGCAAAAGGGATGACATGTTAGCAGGTGATGTGTGGGAAGGAATAGAGCATGCTCAGATTGGCATCTGCCCCTTCTTCCTTCTTTCTTAGGGTTTGTGTGCCAAAGAAAAGGCCATGTTCTGGTCTGCATGCTGCCATTTGGTCCAGGGCCTCCCTGGGGGACCAGGAGGTCACAGCTGCACCAGTGCCCATGTGTGAGTCTGTCTCATTAAGAGGGGAAGTCTGGCAAGCCCGCTGGCTGCAGCTCTAACACCTCATTCTCCAGTCAGCTTTACTGTGACTTAAAGAGGGGCCACTGTCACCTCTGATCTCTATTTATGTGTGTGCTTATGTGTATACATTCATACATGTGTGTGCATGTATGTGTGTGTGTGCGTGTGTGCACATGTGCTCGAAGACCAGGGGAGTAACAAGGAGGTTATTTATTACTGCTTCCCCCGAGAGAGCTTTTCTCTCTTGCCGTTGTTTGCCTAATATTCATTCATCTTCTCATCAGTACCCCATTCCCCTTTGGAGAATTTCTCCACCTCCAGTGGGTCTAGTCTTGGGGAGATGGTAAGTTCTGGGAGGCAGAAGTGTCCCTGGAACCCTCCTGTTAGGAATCAGAATGGAGCAGAGAAACTGAGGACAGAAGGCATGGCTAGAGTTAACGCCTTGATTCTGGGAGAGTGGGGTGCTGGGGGCTTCAGTCGCACTGTCCCTGCCACCAAGACCCCTGGAGTGTACAGGTTCCTGCCTCTTCCTTACACTGGCTCTGTGTCTTCTCTGCAGACTTGTTAGTTCCCCCCAAGATCCCTCTAATGAATTCCTGCTGTGCTTCTGTCAGAGCTACTTTCTGCTTACAGCAAGACACTCTTACAGACACCACTTTGAGAGGAAAAAAGGATGCAGTTGTTGCCTGAGTTGTGAAAAAATGAAATTCAGTATGTACGAACGGCTCCAGTGACAACATAAATGATTAAACTTGAAGTTATGGGAGCATGAATCACCGTATAATTACTTCCCATCGCTGATCGCGACTAGTGCCAAATGAGTTACAATGAATTGTAAAGCTGTAAGGAAAATATTACGATGCAATATTATTCTTACATACGCAAACTGAAAAACTCATTACAATTCCTTCCCTGCAAAACAATCTGTAGAGGACAAATACCACTTAAAGTACTTCAGGTATGTAACACCTCTACTGCTAGAAGGTAGATTTTCTCTTGGTCTGTTTCGGCATTTGTAAAAGAGAATGCCACCTTCCTCAAAGTATCATGAATTAAATGAGATTATATCTATAAAAGTTCTTAATAGACCCTCCATAAATCATGACCTAAATCTAAATAGCAATTCTAACTATTTTCTATTGATAACCAAAGATTAAGCTTATGCCTTTAAGCAGAAAAAAAAAGGGGTTGACATCTGAAGTTACCAAGATCATAAAAAAGAATAAAACTAGCTTTTTAATTTAAGTCAATTTGACAAATTTCAGACAACGTTTTGATGGATTGTGTTTTCTTTTAATTAAACAGAAGCAGAAAAGCCTTCTCAGCACTGAAGAAACAATTTGTTTTTCAACTGCTCAAATATACAGTAGAAGTTTGAGAAATCACATCCACTCCCTCTTCATTTTTGGCATGCTTCCCTCAAAAACCATAGTCAGTCACTACTGCGAAGGTTTATTTAGTGAAAAAAAAAAAGGACATGATGATACAAGATAATGATGAATTATACATTAGTAGCGCCATTAATTCTAATCAAAATACGTAACTGCCCTTTTGGGCTAGTGAAAGCAAATGCGCTGGCAGTGGAGGCTGTTTAATGTTTTCAGATCATCAGAAATGGGTAACCTTTGGATAAAGATCTCTCTGTGAGTCATCCATGGACCACCTGCATCCAAATTATTTGCAGTAACTTTTTAAAAATTGAAATATAGTTGATTTATGTTTTAGGTGTACAGCAAAGTCATTCAGTTATGCATGTATATCTACATATTCTTTTTCAGATTCTTTGCCATTTTAGGTTATTATAAGAAATTGAATATAGTTCCCTGTGCTATATAGTAGGTCCTTGTCATTTACCTATTTTATATATAATAGTGTGTATCTGTTAGTCTCAAATTCCTAATTTATCCCTCACCCCCCTTTCCCTTTTGGTAGCCATAAGTTTGTTTTCTATGTCTGTGAGTGTTTCTGTCTTGTAAATAGTTCATTTGTTATCATTTTTTTAAGATTCCAAATATAAGTGATATGATACGGTATTTATCTCTGTCTGACTTACTTCACTTAGTATGATAATCTCTAGGTCCATCTGTGTTGCTGCAAATGGCATTATTTCATTCTTTTTTATGGCTGAGTAGTAGTCCACTGTGTGTGTGTATCATCTTCTTTACCCAGTCATCTGTTGATGGACACTTATGTTGTTTCCATGTGTTGGTTGTTGTAAATAGTGTTGCTATGAACATTGGGGTGCTCATATCTTTTCAAATTAGAGTTTTCATCTTTTCTATATATATGCCCAGGAGTGGGATTGCTGGATCATATGGTAACTCTATTTTTAGTTTTTGAAGGAACTTCCATACTGTCTTCCATAGTGTCTGCAACAATTTACATTCCCATCAACAGTGCAGGAAGGTTCCCTTTTCTCCACATCCTCTCCAGCATTTATTATTTGTTTATTTTTTTTAATGATGGCCATTCTGACTAGTGTGAGGTGCTATCTCATTGTAGTTCTGATTTGCATTCCTCAAATAATTAGTGATGTTGAGCACCTTTTCATGTGCCTGTTGGCCACCTTGGAGGAACTTTTTAACAGAGTAGATATCTGAAATGTCCTCCACCCCTCTGATTTACTGAATTGCAATCTCTTGAGGAGTAGAAAACAGGAATGAACATTGATAATAAATGATTCATGTATTTTCACGAACATCGAAATTCCGTAACTATAGCGTAGGTCGGGTGGGATAGACTCTACCACTGAGAAGACACAAAGCAAAGTAGGGCGACGATGTGATGCTGGGAGAGTTGCACACGGAATAGCTCTGGGGGGGGGGTACTGCTGACATTGCAGCCACAGTACAGCAGCTCTGGCTGCAAGACTTAACTCATAAGTAATAACTGCCAAGGAGTAGTGACCAAAACAGCAACTGAGAGAGTCCATCCCAACTGCACTTTCCAAAACCTCAGTTATCAACGTCATTCATTATGAAATGTAGGAAGGGTTGTATTTTGATCCTTTGTACACTCTACATATTCAGTAAATTATTGACATAATTTGGAAAGTTCAGCTTGTTTTATCATTTATTTGATGGAGTCACAGTTAAAACAAGAAGCTACAGAAGAAAAATTACATTGTTAGAAAATCCTGACCACTACAGTATTGGTTAAGCAATTTTACCTAATGGGAATTATTGGTCTTTAGACTGTAGTTAACTTAGAAGATCCCTGAAGACAAAAAAATTTATATTTTAAAAATGCATTTCTCCTTTTGGAAATAGTGCCAAACATGATTTACTTCTTTAAAAAGACAGTCTCAAATTATAAAAATTAGCCAATGGTAAAGTTAAGTGAGAATCAGGGTCAGTGGCTCTAAGACCTACAATCAGAACTGGAGCCTCTCAACACCTGTTCTTCTCAAATCAAATGGTAAGAAATGTGTCTTGGATTTAAAATCAAACTACACAAGCCTTCTTGGTTATCTGCAAGTTCATGGCTATTTTCAATAATAGAGTCTATATAATATTTCTTTAGCCGGTTAAAAGGTAAGATTACCACCATTCTCAGCGCAGGTCATCCAAGTTGGTCCAACTTCAAGAATGTGCTGTTCAGCCTGGATGTAGTTCAGCAAATCAACACTGAATCTGTTAGGACCTCCTTAATATCATTTCCTCACTCACGTCTTTTACCCTCTTTTCCATCCTCTGTTTATTTAAATGTCTTCTTACTTCTTAGTCCTTCAAGCATGTCAGATTTGCCCTCCAAAGAGACACTTGCTTTATCTTATAATTTACTTGTGTTAGAAATGCTCAGTTAACCAAACAGTCCTTTACTGAAATGCAGTACGAGTTTCAGATACAAGTTATTGTTTTTAATAGGCGAGGAAATCCTAGTGAACGATTAACTGTTTTCTTGGCTTCCACAGTATTTATTTATATATAATTTATATATTTATTTATATATACTTTTCATTTAAAAAGTGTACTTTTCCCCCTTATAGCCCTGGCAGTGTATTTTTATCACATGGTTATTTATGCATTAAACCCTAGCTGGTATATTTTCTCAGTGAGAACGAGCACCATGATGCTGAAACTTTATTACACACTATCACCAATAAGCTACTGGATTTAAGTATTACTATATTTAAATATTACTTGATTTAAATATACTATTACAGAAACAATAGTTACAATAAAATATTATCTTAGAAAAAATTAAGAACTGAGAGAAAAGGGATTTAGGATCCTCAGAAAATAATACTTCTAATGATAGTAGTTTCTAGAAAATCAGTATCAGAGTAATAATAAATATCAGACCAATAATCCTTTAATCAGATTTTCTAATGAAAGAAGAACTTGTGTAAAACCAGACTGAAAATCTAAAGGAGAAAGGATTAAGCTGCACAATAATTTTCCCTTCTTATATACAGATAAACGTGAAAATGAAACAGTCAGAATTAAGTGTTCTAACATGACTCAGAATCAGAGACTTCTGGATAATTCCAGTTATGATCCATAAAAGTAACTTTATCTTTTATGACATACACTGAGTTGCTCAGAGCACTGTAAAAAGTATTTCATCAGATATTGGCAAAATTTTTGGATCTATTTCAAGGCATACTACACTCCTACTGAAAAGATCAGCAATTGATGGGCCTCTCCTAAGTCCCACGTGGTTTCCAGGCAATCATACAAACTTAATTTCATTTTGCCTCAGTTATGATGGATCCGAAATGTACCATAAGACGCACATGGCCTCTGATCTCACTGTTGATGGGGCCATCATTCACTATCACTTATTCCCCATTTTAATGGAGATGCTGAGAACTAGAGGGAAAAAAAAACAATGGCCTTTTCACCTCTTTTCTTGGTTAACTTGAGAAATTCATTTTTGTTCTATTAAAAGCCAAAGCAATAAGTCACCAGGCCACGGGTCACGTCTTTCAGCACTGTTCAGAACTTCCCTGTTACTAGCTGTTTCTGTTAGGATTCCTGCGGCTAGGGCTAAGCGCTGTGTGCCTGAGCACACCTCCGGGGACTCTGACGCACAGTGGTTCTTCAAATACTGATCACCGATGCCCAATTCAGTGGGTCTGGGGCTAGGCCCCCAAATGTGCCCTTCTAACAAGTTTCTATGTTGTGCTGATGCCACTGCTGAGAGGCACACTCTGGCTGCAGCATCAGAGAGTGAAACAAGTCTGAGAATTTTCCTAGAGTGGCTTTCATTTGCATTACATTATTATGATGAACTCTTACCATAAATCTACAGATACAGTTAGATACACCACATCAGCTTAAAATACAACTCTCAGAAATAATGGTTTTATTTCATTTCAATCCTACTACACTGTTGGTGGAAATATAAACTGGCGAAGCCACTATGGAAAAGAGTATGAAGGTTCCTTAAAAAACTAAAAATAGAACTATCATACAATCCAGCAATTCTACTCCTGGGCAACTATCTGAAGAAAACAAAAACACTAATTGCATAAGATATGTGCACCCCAATGTTCACAGGAACACTATTTACAATAGCCAAGACATGGAAACAACAGAAATGTCCATCAACAGATGATTGGATAAAGAAGAATACACACACACACACACATACACACAAAATGGAACACTACTCAGCCACTTAGCCATAAAAGAGAAAAAAATAATACTATTTACAACAACATGGATGGACCAGGAGATCATCATTCTAAGTGAAGTAAGCCAGAAAGAGAAAAAAATACCATATGATATCACTTACATGTTGAATCTAAAAAAAGATACAAATGAACTTATTTACAAAACAAACAGATTTACAGATATAGAAAATAAACTAACAGTTACCAGTGGGGTGGAAAGGGATAAAAGGAGTTCAGGATTTGCAGACACTAACTACTATATATAAAACAGATAAGGAACAAGTTTCTACTGTATAGCACTGGGAACTCTATTAAAAATCTTGTAGTAACCTATAATGAAAAAGAATATAAAAAGGAATATATGTATGTATATGAATGACTGAAACATTATGCTGTACACCAGAAACTGACACATCATAAACTGATTATACTCCAACAAAAAAAGAAAGAAAACAAAGTCAATATAAAATCAATAAATAACAAGAATCTACTGTATAGCACAGGTAACTACATTCAGTATTTTGTAATAACCTATAATGAAAAAATATGAAAAGGAATATATACACACACACACACATATATATATAAACTGAAACATTATGCTGTACACCAGAAATTAACACAATATTATAAACTGACTTTACTTCAATAAAAAGAAAAAAAATTTTAAAGTCAGTCTTGGACACTTAAAAAAATTGTTTATTGAACCACATTACTTAAAATCTTCATAAATTTTAATTTCTCCATCTGCAAAATGGACACAATAATAGTTCCTTCCTCATAGGAAGTGTCTGTGCCTAGTATGGTGCCTGGCTTAGAGTGTTCCTTAGCTAACAGTGACAGAAGTGACAAGGAGCATCTCTGTGGTCCTCTCTCAGGAATGTGGAGGCAGACTGACACATGATGGGCACAGAAGACTAGGACACTCTTGTCCCAGTTTTGCTTCAGAGAACTTCCTGTCAGGTCCTCCCAAACCTTGGCATTCCCAGAGTGCCATGAGAAGAGAATTACTCCCCGTGACAGGAGATATTCTTCATCATCAATGGGCTCATCAAGAGCTAATTCAAGGTCAGGTCAGAGTACATCATGACATGTTTTAGATCGCACTATGAACCCCACGATAATATACACAAAGCTGAATAGCGAACGTAACAGTTTCACAGCCATGTGCTATTCCATGATACCCCATGCCCCACAGCGCTTACTTCTCAGTCCACTTACTGGGATGATACATATTATCATTCGGGGATTTTTCCTGCGCACCAGAAGAGTTCACTGTGTTTTGTGAAAAAGAAAACTGGGATATTTCCTTCAGGTGGGCAGCTTTACAACAATGGAAACCCGCTTTTCTTTCTTCCTTCCTAGATGGGCTACCCTATCCTGTGTCTAAAAGGTAAGCCGCATCCAAATGGACTTCAAAAAGGGACTTGAGGGCACGTGTAGTTTGGAATATTTTCTCTCTACATTTCTATTTCCAAATTGTTCAGACCTTCAGAAAAGTTAATAGTCCTACAATAAACACCTATGTGCCCCTCATCTAGTTTCATCAGTTGTTATTTTTTTTGTTCATTCTTGTTACCTTTTTCTTTTTTGCTGTGCCATCTGAAGTTATCATATTTTAATCCTAAATACATCAGCATGCATGTCTTAAGAACTAAGATGTTCTAGAGAATCATCTAAACCTTAAATACACCAAAAATGTCACTTTCATACATTAATATTACCTAATACGCAGTCCATTCTATCAGGACCGTAATTGGGAATGTATTTGCACAGGTGAGAGTGCCAACAGCACATCTGGGTAACGAAGTCCTGCTCCCACCTCCAAGTCCCCGTAGGAGGGGAAGGTATTTAAGGTGGCCATGCTTTAATCAGATTAATGTGCCCCTTCTTAAGAATTTAACAAATGACTTTAACTTTCTTATATTTAAAAAAAGTACAGCTTAAACAACATCTCTTTTTCTAGATTTTGAGGTGTTTTTTAGATTTTCACCATCACCATAACATGCTCATCTCTTGAAAAGAGCGTAATAATGCACACAATTTAGCTAACAGAGACTCACGTGCTGCCTATTTTGGAGTCAATACCGCTTGAAATGTGACACAGGGATCAAACCTACATGAGTCACCAAGTTAGTGAAAGGAGAAATGGCAATGACAATAAATAAATATTGTCGGTTATTTCTTTGTTGATTCTGTAGCAAAGGCTGTCCCCTTCCCAAGCCAAAATATTTAAGTGACTACAGATAAGTCTCTGGATCTATGTCCCATTGTCTTCAACCATAAAATAAGAAGGATCATATCACTATCAACATCACAAGGATATTTAAGGGGCCAAAGAATGGAGGATGAAATTGCTTTTAGTTCGCAGGCAACAGGGCATAATCCAAACTCCCAGCTATCTGCATTTCAATGACACTTGCTGTAATCCAGCGTTAACAGAATGGGTCTCCCCCAAGAACACTGATCACGTACCGTATTGGTACAACTTTTCTTATAATGTAGCAAATGTCTGGTCATACATTTTCGGAACAGTTAATAAAATTTCATAAACGTTCAGCTCTCCTTCATTCTTATAACCACAGTAATGTTAAGTTACACGAAATTACCACTTGGTAGGTTTAAAATGATCTTGCATTAGCAATTTCATATCGTTCAACCTGGCAGTTGCGAGAGCTATGGTCTACTAATCTTTCAAGGACTACTGCTATTACTCAGAACAGCATCCTGATATTCAGACTGTATAAGCGCCTGCAGGGGCTTAGGAGAATGCCTGGCACATTCAGGAGGGCCAGGACTCTGGCTACTAATTCTGTCAAGTCCAAGTACTTCCATATTAATTACTACTGATGCTCCAACACCTTCTGCATACCCCTTCTTCCATCAGTATTACAAATACGTATATTGTGATGAGTACAAACGTGACTCGACATCCCCAAAAGACACATGCTCATGTTCAGAAAGCTTAGGTTACAAAGAGATTTTCCAGCACATTTCTTCAATAAAGTAAGGCATTTCAGGGGGAAAAAAGCAGAGCTTGCTGTTTTGGCAGCTTTATTGCTAAGTTTTTTAAAATGCAGTAAAACAAACATTCCAATCTCTTAAAAGTCTTAATCCTAGCAAAGCTATTTTTCTTCCTAAGCAATAGGTCTGCACTGCAAAATGAGCAGCTAGTTCCAGACAGCAGCAGGGCAGAGATGACACACTGAGTCCCAGAGCAGTTCACTGACCTTACAGCAGGAAATTATGGTGTATCATCAGAATCCGCCTGGGCAGTATCACTTTGCCAAGAAGCATTAGGCTTCCTTTGAAAGTCAGATTTGATTTTGCTGCTATTTCTAGAGAGCTGGAGAGCATTTATATCAATGAAATGCAAGCATGCTCTTTATTCACCTAACATGATCACACCTCCATGCTGAAGAGAAAGCAAAGGGACTGGGAGTAGAGCTCAGATTCACCATTTTTGTCACATGCAAGGCTCCACTTTAAATTATCGTTATGGAATGGGGAACCTTTTCATAAAAATCCAGTGCCTTAAGTACATATTCAAACATTCATACTGAAAACCTGTAAATTTTAGCACTGCTTGCTGATGAGAAAGAAACCCTCCCTGTGCAATTCTGTCTTAGGTATTACTGAAGAGTTTACGAGCGTGAGTTTGTTATTATTGCAGAGAGGGAGGCAGAGCTGGGGGGAGAGAAAGAGAGCACATGCATCTTATAGCTGTTTATCTGATATTCCCCAGAAGGAGCAGAGCATGACAAACTTATAAAATAGAATAAAGCATAATTCAGTTTTATGAAGTTAACATAGATACTGTTAAAAACAAGGCAACGGGCTGAAAATGGAGTCACTTGTGCTAAGGCCCCCCATCACCAAACCCAGACTTAACTTAATTACAGTTCTGCTTCTCCCAGAAATTGAATCTTAAACCAGTCACTCAGAAATCACCTGATTAACACAAGCGAGGCCATCTGCGGGACAGAGCCCTGCCATCCCCTACAGGAAATTGACCCTGCCGTGAGCAGCCCACTGTTTGCTAGCGTAACTACCTGGTTTCTGCTCCCTTCTGCCTATGAAAGTCCTTATTTTTCACAGCTCCTTGGAACTCCCCTTTATTTACTACATGCGATGTTGCCTGACTCATAAGTCATTGAAAACAGCCAATAAGCTCTTTAAAATTCACTGCTGAACTTTGTTTTTTTTTTTTAACAATATTAAGGAAATGGTCCAAATGATTTTTTTTCACTTTCTTGATTTAAAAAAGAAAAAAGAAAAAAAAAGCCATGGCAGGTATTAGTTCAGAAGGCTGAACAAATTTTATTCAGAATTTCTACAACAAGGGGTTTATGTGTGCTAGTCTTTGGCCTTTTATTTTGTCGAAATCTAGCTGATCTACAACGCTGTGTTAGTCTCTAGTGCGCAGCACAGCGGCTCAGTTGTACATGTATATTCTGTTTCGCATTCTCAGCCATTACAGGCTATTATAAGATACGGAATGCAGTCCCCTGTGCTGCACATCAGAACTGGTTCATCTGCTTTATACACAGCAGTGTGTATCCACTGGTCCCAAACTTCTACTTCATCTGTCCTCCTATGTCTACTAGTTTTTGATGCAACCAAACTGGATGACTTGGCAACAACAGAGAGGAACAAACTAACTGTACTGTTAGCACTTACATGTAGACAGGTTCTCCATAAAATGTACACTCAACTTTAACTAAGTATTACACATCTACAGACCTTTCAGACTATTCCACCCTTGTTCTATGTTGCTCACTGACATAGAAGGCCTCGGTTCGGGGGTGGCGCTTGCTTTTCAGAAACTTGTTTTAAGGTGGGCGGTGTTCCCTAAGCGCTGCCAGCCTGAGAGCACTTGCACCGACGGGGCACAGAAGCAACACCCGGGTCGCACCTCTCAGTCCACCTTCCTCCACCGCGAGTCCACTGTGCACGATGCGCTCCTGGGCGCTCAGCTCACAACCTCCTGCCCCAGCGAGGAGCCGGCCATCCGCCCTGGGCTAGTGTGAGCCCCAACGGTCCACAGCGTAAGTCCCCCCCACTTCCACCCCCAACTTGCCGGTCCCACATCTCCCTGCTTACCAAGACTTCAGCCTTAAGGGTAATTCTTTAGAATGGAAAACAAGTTTCTTCTAGTTTATCACAGAATGAAAAGAGAAACAAAGACAACAGAGGTTGTCTGAGAGTTCTAGCCTACACAACGGGCGACAGCATCACGCCGATTTTCCTGATGTGCAACGAGGAGGCTCCCAGTTAGGCTTCTTTTCAATTCCTTGTGACACGTGTTCACTCATTTTACCTTCATTTCTCCACTCAGGAAAAAGAGAGAGAGAGAGAGAGACCAATTCTTTCATCATAATATCTTATTTCAAAGCAGTGAAGCCCAATGAGATAAAGTCTCCTATCTTATTTCAAAATAACGTCTTGGGACCCCGGTAGCGCAGCAGCTCTGCGGGCTTTAGGACCCCACCTCCAGCAGAGGGGGGTGGGTGCAGGAAGAGGAAGGCACCGGGGCTGCAGGGCCCCGGCAGTCACAGGAGTGGCGCTCACTGTAAACCCCTGCTGCGTGCGCTCGTCAGGCTGGTGCACTGTAAGCGTTTCTAATGGATTGAGGTATTTAATCTTCAGAACTGCCTACGAGATGACACATAATACTCAGTCTCTTTTTTCAGATGAGGAAACTGAAAAAGAAGTTAAGAAACCTGGCCCAGTTCACCTGGCTAGTAAGAACAGAGCCCAAACTTGAACCTGCACAGTCCAGCCTCAGCTTTCAGTCAATGAGTAACATAGAACGAGGTTTCGACGACTACAATAAACTGCCTCATTCTTGTGCCCCTGTTACCGGGCAAGGCCTCTGGAGAAACGTTATCCTGTATGTTTTTCACAGCAAAGTTTTAATAGATAAAGATACTACAGTTGAGAGGACTGAAGCCCTTCCCAAGGTCACTAAGGTGGAGCTATGGGAGTGTAACTTAAGTTTTCACTCTTGTTTCTACTACATAATTAAGTCCCTATGGATCCAAGAACTCGGTATATACTGAGATCTAAAATGCAATACACCACTGACAGACACAGCAAAATTATTTTAATTCCTTGGGTATTAACAGGGCACCGGGGGATGGAGAGGTAAACCCAACTTCCGTGATTTTGCTCAAAGTCACCCTCAGATGACAGTTAGATGTGGCCTTCTGCCTCCCTGGCCTGTCCCGGGGGAGCCCCAGCCGCAGACCCCCACATGCTAATCTCTACAAGCCTGTCCGGAGGTTCCTATATAATGGCATTAATTAGCTTAATAGGAAAAAACAAACAAACAAACCTGGAGAAGCAAGCATGGATGTTGATTTGAAAATACAAAGGAAACAGTTTAACAATGACCTTCATGGTGAAATAAGGAACACAACGCACAAACTCTAACCCTACTTTCACCCCTTCAGGATAGTTCCTCCTTGGAGTCTGCACCATTTGTGAAGATTTCACTGCATAAAGATTTATTTTATCCTGGAATCAAACATTCTTTTCAACTCTATTATTCTCCTGCCAATCAGCCTCACGAATGGCTCTCTACTTTAATTAACTGCCTTTTATATCATTTTCTTGTAGAAGCTGCTGAATCTGGCTAATTATTCAAGGGGGCAGAGGGAAGACACATAGACGCATTACCACTGAATGTAGAAAAAGGAGAGATGGAAATATCAACCAGCCGTTCTCCTGAGCCCCAGGTTCATCCACCAGGCTGCCCAGCCTTCCCCGGATGTATGCTCTGCTTCTCAAGCTTACAAAAGACCTGATTTCTCCCTCTCAGGCTAGTCTCAGCCCAACAGCCAGAGTAATCCTCTTAAGAAGTCAGTCAATTACACCAGAAATGAGTATCATCTTATATGTCAATTACATCTCAAAGAAAATAAAGTCAAATCTACAGTTTGATGGACGTACACACTAATTTTGAATTGAAAAGTTGTCTTTTAAAAGGCTTTGCATTATGTCCAAATCTTGAAGTATAAACGCTACACTGCTTTTGTGAGTATGATCACATCCCAGTGTCGTGTCTGTCTGGTCTGTCACATAGTACCAGGCATTGATGGTGAATGACTCACTACATAATATCATTCTTAGACATTGAACATAATTTAAATTTTTAATTAGTATTTTTATATAAAATAAAAATTATGAGGGGATTAAGAAAAAAAGGCAAATCACATTATTCTTTTCTCAAAACCTGTCAAGTGGCTGCCTTTTTCTCTCTCAGAGTAAAGGTGAAGTCATCACAGTGGAGTCTAAGTCCTGCATGATGTTTGGACCCCTCTGGCCACAGCCTCCTCCATCACCCCTGGGCTACACACAGTTCCTCAAATTCATGGGCACCCTCCCACCTCAGTGCCCTGGGCGCCGTCTTCGTCTGGAACATCCCGAGATCCATGCAGCCCTCGCCTGCTTCCCATTTTACCCAAACGTGACCTACTCAGTGGGGCACTTTCCTACCCTCCTCTATTGAAAAAGGCAGCTTTGTCCCCCGCCACTCCGCTCACCTCCGGCTTTACGTCTCTCCCCAGCGCCCGTCCCAGGGTCACACACTCTCTCTCGTTGTATAGATACTCCCTCTGCCGTCTGAACGGCAAAAAGAACAAGCCTGCATCTATTCTGTCCGCGCTCTCTCTGTGCAGAGAACAGCGCCTGGCTCTAGTAAGTGCTCAGTGTGTATTTCTTGAATTAATGAATAAAGGAATGAATGAATCACCAAGAGAACTTCACTTTGCTGAATAAGGGAAAGAGACTAGATGGAAATGACCGACCGTGTCCCTGGCTACGTGGGAGCACCAAGGAGCCCATCACATTCATGGCATGATATGGTCAGACGTTCTGGTGAAAATAAGTAACAGTGAAACTGGTTCTAGATATGCTGGCGCAAAGGAGCCAGGCAGGACATGCACCTGGAGAGAGTGCAGCAGCCACGCAGTAATGACGGGCTGTGGTTTTTGTTTCTCAGCTTTCAATTTCCCCAGATCCCTAGGCCACGCTTCAACTTTCCTATTTCCATCCTTCTATTCCACTGTCGTTACGTCAACGGTCTCTCAGGTCATACCCATCAGCCGGGTGACCACGGGCGGGTACCTTCACTACTCGTGCCTCTTTACAGAGAAAAGGATTTGGGTTCCACCAAGCAAAGGGCACTGCCAAGGTCCAGCAGGCGTTCCCCGGGAACCTCACTGGAGACGGGGGGAGCCTGCAGATGTCGGGGCGGAGAGGAACCCCTCTTTTCCTTTCTACTCCAAGACACATTCTTCGCCCTTGGCCCCCAGCCATTTCAAAGGGAAAGTTCTCCTTGGAAGAAACTGGAGTCCTTGTTATCCGAGAAGGCACAATATTCAGGTGGGAGAAGTCATCACAACATTCACCTTGGTATTTGTAACCACTTCTGCTTTTAGGTCCCACACTCACGGCTACCACCTCCCCGGTCGTCAACAGGAACAACAGAAAAATAAACTCATCAGTTTCAGCGTCACACGGTCTCTCTGTACCTGAGGAAGTTCCGATGCCAACAATTTTGAAGATCACCATTCAACAGTATTTTGCTACTGTTTTATAGTTCATGTTTAATTAGATTGCCGAGGGGCTAGTTTTTTTTCCAGCTCAGGAACATTTGTTCTTATAAATTCATGTTTTAATAATTAGTAACACTGCACCTTCTCATGCCTGTCACCGTCATTCTCAAGCAGGATCTTTACTGAGAAACCTCACTTTATGGAAAAAAGCTGAGTCTTTTCGATGTGACTTCCTAGTACAAAGTAAAGTGACAACGTATCACTTCTGTCTATAGACTTTCATGTAGAGTTGACTATACAACAAGACTTTTAAAAAAATGATTGCTTAAATAATTTATCAAAGCAGATCCACATAATACTGAAAAAAGAAAACCAAACCCTAAAGTATGGATTTAGGAAGAATATCACCAGATAAGTTGACTCAGGTACTGTATCCAGTACAGTCAATACCAAAAACCCAAAAAAGCCTGCAATGCCCCAGGAAATCAAGTAAAAGGGAATGTTAGTGCACTGAACGCTTGTAGAAGCTCAGAAGCAAAAGGGACTCTGAGAGAAATCCAGCCTCCGGCAAAATACACTCAGATGCACTGAGAAAGAGAGACAGGGAGGCGTGTTTATCTTTCTCTTACATCTTAGAAATTGTTTATCTTTTAAGAAAGTTTTTCAGACGTGGGATTATGTAACTTTTAAAGCTGGAAGGTCTGTCAAGTTCATTTATTCCAAGAACTTGACCTTACAGATGCGAGAGCGCTGGGCTCCGAGGAAAAATGGAAACTCATGGTCAAGCAGACAGGACCACGGGGGCCCTGATGTGTTTTTCTTAGTAACCAATTTGGAGACAGCCCGCCTTATCACAGTCTCTTTGGAGAATGACAGAGTCTGCTCAATGTTGAAAAAGACAAAGAATTCAATGTTTCATTCTGAGACTGTGGATGTGCAAAGGGTATCTATTCATTTAGGCCACTGTAAATAGGAGCCAGACACGGGAGCAATTGGTGGGGGGGTGCTAATATTATTATGAAAATAGATAAAACTCCTTTTAGTATTAATAGGAGGATCTGGGAAGAGTAGTATTTGAAGTTGGCACTGGCAATGGCTTCATTGTATCCATTGAAAATAAACTCTAGGATCACTGACATTAAGGAGAGTCAGAAAAGAAGAAAGAAAAAAAATCAGCAAAACTCCCATGCAGCGCTGTATTCTAGACTCCTTTATTTCGCACAAAAGAGCACTCGTAGCCCTCTTGCAGCAGTGGGCTTTTAAAACGTTTGTGCTTTCCCTGTACACCAACAGCTGAGAAAGGGGAAGCTGAATATTCAAAACAAAACAAAGGAGTTAGGTTTACCTCCAAATTCAAAAATAATAGCTCTTGCAGAATTCAAAGGCAGCCACCAGGGATAAAACATTTGCCGCTGATGGGCTGGGAACACTGCCCCAGATGTCACCGTTAATTATCACCATCCAGCTGAGTATCAGACACCAATTCACATCTCACAATGGCTGTGCCACTAATCATAAGCTACCTTTTTTTTTTTTCTGAAACAAAGTCACATTTTTCTTACTTTCAAGAAGTTTTGAGGCTGAATGCTTTCAAGACACTCGGAGACTGATCTTCAGATTTGAAGCACCATAGCAGTTAAAGCCCAGCACTGGTGGCTGGCACCTGACATCCCTGGGCGAGGATAAACACAGACAAGTGCCCCAGTAAGCATTGCATGTAGTTACACAGCGGCACACTCAACTTGTTCTCCTTCCAGGGAACAGCAGAGGACTGTTCATTAACTCAGTAAAGTCTCATGAAGAGAAAATCCTAGGAAATATGGTAATGCACTGTGCAATAGGATTTTATGCCCATTCAACTCCATTCATCCAGCCCTAACTAATCTTTTCCAGGATGCTCTGAAGAGTTACAGAAGAATAAGCAGGAGGAGGATGCTTGACCCAAAAGATAAGTTTTAGTGAGGAAAGGAAAATAATATTCTGAAATGTTCAAACATGGCAAACAAAACAGATATTTCTAAGAACTATTACGATCAAAAGACATTACCTTCACTTCTAAGGTGACCACAATTTAGACACTAATAACCTTGGACCAGAATAAGCATAAATACCTATCCCAACCCTGGTAGCTTTTGCTAAAGACAAGCCTCAGTTCCCTTGGAATTCAACTCGATTCCAGCGAGTCCCTCCATTTATAATTGTACTTTCTATGCTGTTCCTACCTTCCTTTGTTCTCAGGTTTGGCACTCTGTCTACCACCTCTGGTCAGGCTCTCCCTTTTTCCATTCCTTTTCTAAAATTTGTATGCTTCAGAGAAGACAAAAGTAAGTCTCTGGTAGGTAACATCTCATACTTTATCCTGCCTCCCCTTCTTTCTTGCTCGTTGATGGACAACAGCTTTGAAGATCAGCACATATTTCTTGTGTCCACGTTGTCCTACGTAAGGCAGAGATCGGTGATAGGAAAGGGAAGGTTTATCCATGGCCACTGTTGTCCACAAGATTCCTTTTTCTCAAGACCTGGAATTTGGAAGCCTAATTCCTAGAAATGGCTGTTCTCTCTAAGTGCCAGGATACACAGGGACCCTACTTTGCATAAAGTGGTGCTTTTGTTAATGACCCCAGTTATCAACAATTAAATGGAAACCAAAACTTCGGAGCTGCAAGGCTGATTAGAGGTAGATCAACTAGTCCAGGCTGCCTTGAAGGCGAGGATGTTCATACTCAGAGAAGGTGAATACCACGCCCAAGATCATCCAGATTGTTGCGAAAAAACTGACAGCTCAAGATGTTAATTCTGAGATTCCCAACAAGTGGTAACTGACTTAGATCTAACAGCTGCATTATTTAGACTCAATCGTGACCCATCCAAGACCTCACTCGTACCTCAGGTAAGCTTGTCCTGCATTTGGGTGCACACTCAGAATCTAAAGTCATACTGACTGTCAGCCACGTTGTTTATATTTTCCAGAAGACAATGAGACCACATTCTGAGATTAACAATCAAGAAAGTATACAAATTTTAGCATATTTTAACATAAATATGCACATATTGGCCTATTTCAGTTTTTTAAAATTGGAGAACAATTGAAGTTAAAACCATTTTTTCCCATCTGACTCTATTGGTTAGTTCTCACAGAAACACCTTGAATTAAGAAATGTTGTGCACTGGTCCTTGATTCTTTGACAGCTGTAGAAACACAGATGAGAAAGACACGACCTGGAGCAGCTTACTTGCAGGAAAATATTAACATGCAAAAGCATGAATCATGATAGTCTACAGTCAGGCGCTAACCTTCCAGGAACAGAACGCAGTTCAATGGGCCAAAATAGAGGAAGACATGCAGAGCCTTCAAAAGGCAGAGAGGGAGAAACCAGAAACAAAAGCACAGAATTAGCAGGAGGGCCCAGTGAAGAAATCAAACCAACCCAGAGATCGAGAAGAAGAGGTGCTGGGGTGTGGTGGGAAACAATGTGGGAATTTGTTTGAAGCACGCCAGATAAAAACCCCTGCCCAGGGACTGAGATTTAATGCATTATGGAACAGAGTACACATTCAAGTTCATCCACCCTTTAGATTGCCTTTTGCCACAATTTACCAAACCTGTCTGGGAAGGAGGTGGAAACCAGAGGGTTTTGCAAATGAACATGGAAACGTGTTTGCATGAGTCCTAAACTGCAAATTCCTGAGTTCTCTATGCTTTTATTCAACAAAATATTTCTCCTGCATCATCTCACCAAGGAAATTGTTTTTCCTCAACCTTTGTTCTGACTTTCTTTCAAACTGACTTTACATATGTATACATATATATTTTATTTTTAAAACTGAACTCATTACTGAGCATAGTTTTCCCTATTCTGCAAACTGCCAGCTTTGAGCGTGGAATGAAGAGCATCACCAATGAAACTCAGAATCTTTCCACCATAATTTGATCTACCCTGAAGTCTGGGCCACTTCGTATAAATCATTTCCACATGCCTCAGGACTAAAACCAAGGCTGAGCGATGTTACTACTTAAATCTCAGTTCAAGTGATATATATTAAGCTTTCTCCAAGATAAACTAAAGATAAGATCAACTTTTTTTTGATTTTTGCAAAAGAAAAAGAAAATACAAAGGCCATCATGTTGAACGTAAAATGCTGCAGACCTTTTATCTACAAAGTTCAACTAATCCTAAGGAAATCCAGGATCAATAGTTCTTTTATTCGGTTTCTTTGGCAAAAGCATTAAAAATTAGATTTTACTACGTCACCCAATAAATTACCTTAATGCCCACTTCGGAACAAGGCGTGGAGGGACGCACAGAACGCTCCGACAACTCAAGGCAACAAACAAGCACGGAGACGCTAATCCAAGCTGACCCCCTGACTTCCCGCCGTCGCTCCAGCAAGTCATCCGATGCTCTGCCCTTCCGGCCAGCCCCGTGGCAACGCCTAGTCAAAAGCAATACTGGTGATAAAATCATACTTCCTCACGCAAGTTCTGCTGCTTCAAAAGAATTCCTTTTACTTCAGTGTGTTTTGTAAAATTTACTCTGACTTATTCAATTTAGAATTCTTAGAAGTGTGTGTGTCTGCACGCACGCACCATAATTGAAGTTTTCATTTTACAACTATGTGAATGTCTTTTATGCCAAAGCTTTGAAAAAGGTATTCTGGATTGTTCTAATCTCTCTTGACAGAACTTTAAGCAGTGAAACTACACACACACACACACACACACACACACACACATCTCACTGAAAATATACTCGAAAAGTAGAATGTGCAGTGGACACAATCGGGTTGTTCTTGCTCTGTAAGCAAGGCTTCCTCAATAGCTCAAGGACACAAGGACATGTGATGTGACCAAAAAAGAAGGATGAAGATGGCTGAGGAGGAGGGGGAATGCCAGGTCTGGGTCCTTTCCCCAGCAGAGAGCAAATGTGAGGAGCACGGTCACAGCTCCCACAAGGGGACTCTGGCATTGATTCTGGCCGAGAGAAAGAGTAGAAATAACCCACTGCCAAGGACTGGGAAGGTGACGTGTTTATTCTCACTTCAAAGGGAAGGGAAGCACGCAGGGAGCACAGTAATGAGGTGAGTTATGTTTACACTTTGAAAATCTTGAAAGTACAGGATACTGACTGCCAGGGTAAGCTGAAAGGTGTTCTGATCCATAATAAAGAGATGAGAGAAATACTGACTGAAATGTCAGAATGGTGTGTGGGATGCCGAAAGCATCACCAGGGCCAGATGGACCATGATCTGATTTAGGGGCTGGAGGAGGGACCTCAGCTGAAGTCCTCTTGGTCTGAAGGGGAAATGCAGACTGATGCCAACTTGTTAGGTTGTTAAATCTAAAATTTGGGGTTTATAATCGAGGTTAATGTAAATCTCATCTTACTTGGTGGGATCTGGCTAAAGATAACTCCTTGAAAGATGAAAACAATTTTATATAATAACAAGGACATGATCTCAAAAACCAACGAAACAGAAAGTGCAATTTCAGGATCATGGAAGCTGAAAAACAGAGCACTTATTTTGGTGTTAAATATTTAATAATGCCTCTGCCTTTGTCTGAAATAGTAAATAAATTAACATTATCTTCTATAGAGACTTGTGTTCCAGTTTACTCTGCTATCCATAGACATGTTTAATAGAAATGAAGCTTTGATACAGTTACGTTGCTTCTGTTCCTTAATAGTCATATTTTGAGATATATATCAATATGCGTTTTATGTGAGGGAGGTGAGGGAAAGTCCTTCTCATGCCTTTTACAAAGCATCAAATTCTCAGCAGCAAACAGATCTACACTGCTTTGCCCGAAGATACAATAGTATGCTCACTAGGTAGGTAAACAGCAAAAGCTAAATTTGTGATTTCACGAGAGACAAAAGTCTGGATTCCAGTGATCTCACCAAGAAGTAATGATGAGGCTTAGTGAGCAGGGTGAAATCTAATAGCACAAAGAAATGCACAGAGATGAAGCAAACTAAAAAGGCTTCAAGAAAGGACTGGAGAGTCTTGGCTACAAAGTAGCCATCTGAAACACAAACAAAAACCAGCTAGCATTTTAAATGGCTACACGCTCAAATGCATCAGCAGTGTGACGGGGCTCACCAAACAGGTAGCGCAACAGGTGGGGGTAATGCAGTTAGAGCGTGGAGGGGGGGCACACCCATCTCTTAGTATCCTTAATTTGCCAGGAAACTAGCTAACTAGAATATTCAGTTCCGTGTTTGGACCCCCGTTTCAAGTGGTGCACTGATATCGAGAAGACATTCAGAGGGTGTGTGTGATGGAACAGGACTGGAAACCTGTCATTCGGGGTGAGGAAGACAGGGAGTAGCTTCTTGGTCTGAAAAGGAGCCGAAGTCAAGAAAATGGAATAGTGTCCAAGTGTGGCTGTGCCTCCCTTTGTCCCCAGCTCCCACAAACACAGAAGGAGCACACACAGTCCTCATGGCCATCAGGGACCTTACTTCCCCCCTCCCCTCCAGCTCAGCGCTCTGCATATGGCGCGTACACACACACACACACACGCACACGCACACACCAGGCTGTCTCCCGCCTTTGTGCCACTATTCCTTTTCTGAAGGTGCCCTTTCACCCCTGCTTTCCTTCATCATGAGGTAACATCTCCTCATCTTTAAGACTCAGATCAAACTCATTTACTCCTGAAAACATCTTTGACCTCCTCCTCTACTCTCCACCTCTGCCCCATCGAAAGCCTCTCTTCCTCTCTGGTTCTGTAGCATCCTGTGCCCATTTTATACATGTACAAAATGACTTGAAATGACTCATGCATAACTCTTGTCTCTTGTAGCAGGTGAACCGGTAGGCAGAGACTCGATCTAACTTTCAGTGGCTGTGAATAGACATTAGCTGATCCATAAATTACATTCTTTCCCATCAAACTTTTCATTCTCAGGGTAAGTACCTACCTCATTAGGATAATTAGAGGAGTTACTAATGACAAAGAGCTTAGCTGCTATTATTATTACTCCCACGTATCAAACATGCAAGACACATATGTAATACTGTATGTAAAGTTAATGTCTTCTGCATCTGCCAATGACTGAGTCTGAGTGCAATGATGGCTTCTGAAGGTGAACTCTTTTCGAGTGGAAAAGAATGATGGAGACTGACTCCCAGGGCTGCAGAGGAGTGTGAAAGGGCTCAAACAGTGCAAGGTGGGCTTTAGATTATGCACAGGGAACCAGGAACATGCTGATAAATACTGCAACGGGTAAGTCAAAGAGACACAGGGATCTCCTCCTGAAGAGGACGGACATGGGCTCGGCTGGACCGGGCGCTCACTTGCCCTGACAGCAGACATGGTTGGCAGGATCACGGTGTTAAAGACGCCCATGTCCCAGTGCTCAGAGACTGTGCATGTTTTAGGTCACACAGCAAAGGGAAACTAAGGTTGCAAATGGAATTGAGGGTACTAATAAGCCGATCTCAACACAGGGAGATTATTCTAGATTATCCAGGTCGGATCAGTGTCACCACCAAGGTCCTGAAAAGCGGAAGAGGGACAGAAGAGCACCAGAGAGATGGCAGCTGGAGAACTCAGAAAATGGAGGAAGGAACCATGAGCCAAGAAATGAGGGGGGCTTCTAGAAGGTGAAGAAGGAAATGGATTCTCTCTTAGACCTTCCAGAAGGGTACACAACCCTGCTGACATGACATCTTTATTTTAGCCCAGTGAGACTCATGTTGGAATTCTGACCTCCTGAACCGGATGGTAATTTGTATCGTATTAAGCCGCTCAATTTGTGGCTGTTTGTTACAACAGCGAAAGAAAGCCCAGTGGGCATGGCATCTGTCTACACTGCTTTAATCATCTCAAGCGCAGTGATGCTCCACGTGAGATCTAATAAATCCTTCCATTCGTTTGAATGAGTTCTTATTAAAATGTGTTTTAAATGTTATATTTAAATAATACCTAAATAAAATCAATATGAAATACAATGCAAAATTAAAGAAAACTATGAAGAATGATTTTATAAAAGGTTGTAAAATCTGACCGAGTGCAAAACATATGGCCTGATGACAAGAAAAATTTAGATAAAAAATACTTCCATTTCCATTGGAATCCTAAGTTCAATAAAGGCAGGATGCGACTCATTTTTGCCCATTTTATCTTGGTATCTGATGCCTAGAATGTTAGTATTTACAAAACGAATGAATGGATGTACAATGAATCAATCCTGGTTTATCTCAACATATACTGTGAATAGGAGGTTGCTATCAAATTTGAAAGGTTTTTTTGTACATTGTCTTTTGTATTTTTTAATGATTTTTTTTCTTTTAAATAGACTGCAGTTACTTTAGAACACTAAACTACATAAACAAGGTGACATGTTTCATAAACATGAACAACTCCCTGCTCAGTAAAAATAGTTTGGTTAATACTGCCTGAATCCATTATTGTGCTAAACGTTTTTATCTGCCCCGAATTCTCATGTTGAGACCTAATCTCCAATGTGATGGTATTTAATGATGGAGCCTTTCGGGGGCGATTAGGACATGAGGGTGGAGCCCTCAAGAATGAGATCAGCGCCTTTATGACAGAGGCCCCACAGAGCCCCATCACCCCGTCTGCCATGTGAGGACACGCGTGCTGGAAAGCGGGTCCCCACCAGACATGGAATCTGCCAGCACCGTGGTCTTGGACTTCTCGGCCTTCAAAATAATGAAAAGTGAACTGCTGTTTATAAGCCGCCCTGTTTGCGGTGCTCTGTGACTGCAGAACAGCCTAAGACATGCTGCGTCAGAGTGAAAGCTAATCGGCATTTTCTAATGAAAGTTTCTTTACACAGTATCCACGCAGATCCTTTCCCACAACTTCTCATACATATGAATCAGTCATTCGTGCTTCGTGAAGTCACATTCTGGAGGGCAGGTTTACGGTGGGCCAACTCAATTACAAAACGCAAAATCTGTAAAGTCCGTCCAGCAGGCTCTTGTGTTTTGGGGGAAAGGTGTTAAGGCTCCCTGGATCCAGGGAAATCCTTATAACATTGAACTAAAAATAAAAAGGGGGAGAGAAGCAGCAGGGAGTCCATGTATACGCTATAATCACCCCTCATCCCCTACTCAGACCGCCTCCAAGACGTCAAGTGTCTGTGCCCCGCAATGAGCTCATGTTCTGAGACCCAGTCCACCGAGAAGAAGGGATCTCAGCTGCACTGCTCTCCGGTCAGTACTGGGTAAGCCTCGGTCTTGGGCCCTGATGATCAGGGGATGGATGACTGCCCTTGTATCCATAACTGGTTCATGAGCTCACTTCCCACCTGCATTTACACTTGACCTCTGTACTCTACCTCCGCCTCCCCCGGTCAGGACTTCTGCCCAGGCTGTCCACCACCTGGCGCCTCAGAATCCCTGCCTCGGACCAAACCCTGATACTACTCGTTGCTTCTACTTGCTCTTTTTCCCTTTTGCTTTCGGCAGTGAAGGAGAGAACACTCAGGGGAATGCAGGTGGGTCTGGTGACATGCTGGTCCTTGGGGACTTTGAGCTGAATTGTTAGAACCTTAGTTCTCAGTCTTCCCGACCTGTTCCGGACACTCCCCCCTCCTGCAGAGGCAAACTAGAAGCAGTGGGAAGGCAGCAGATGGCAGGGTTGCTTTTTTTTTTTTTTTTTTTTCCTCCAGGAACACCAACTGCCATCATGGCCCTAGGCAAAACCATGTAGAAGGCAGAAGTTATCTATGGAATCTTCCAGTCTCAACTCTGAATTTCTTTCTGCTTTTGACTTACTTTCCAATGCTCGTCGAGCTGTGCTCGTCTAGAACTTAGATTGCTCTTCCTTTTCCCGGTACATCAATCAGCTGAAAGCCCTTCTCTCCAAGAATGCCAGATTTTGTTGGTAAGTCTTACTCCAGCAGTTAGTACAATTAACACTAAATTGTTCTGTATGTGGAACTCTCCTGTTCAAAGTATCCTTTGCTTCCTAAAATGTGATTACTAATCTCAATGACTTAATGGAATGTGAAATTTGCAGAATACAGGAGAGACCATTCTGACCAAGATGCTAATTTTTCTTTTAGCTGATTTTCTAAAATAAATTTCACTGACGGTAACTACCCTATTAGCACCAACCCCCAGCACTTCTCTCTCTAAGTAACTCTACACTCCATCGAATCATACAACAAACAGCCCTCAGTGTCAGAAAGAATGAGAATTTGAGTTTGCCCAGATAAAGCATAAAAAGATTACACAAGTTGCTTGCTTGGATAATCAAGAAAACAATGACCCAGAGGTAGAGAGCACAGAAAGTCAATACACTGGCAATGAAGGTACAAATGCTCACCTTACAAACTGGAAGACTCCTGGTGGGCTAAGTCCTTTCTGAGTGTTTGACTAGATGGTCGGCACAGAACGACTCAGGGATGACTGCACCGGAGTCCCGGTGTCTGCTTTAGTGTGCATGCTTTACTTGGTGTTTCACTGGCCATGGGCCTGTCTACGAAGGCTAGAGCAAGGGGAGAATCATGATGTCAAGATAATTATTTCAACTGCTTTTTCAATGTGGGGAGAAAACGAAAACTAAAAACTATTTGATGACAGCCATCCTGACCGGTGAGAGGTGACACCTCACTGTAGTTCTGATTTTCATTTCTCTAATGATCAGCGAAGTTGAGCATATTTTCATGTGCCTGTTGGCCACCTGCATGTCTTCTTTGGAGAAATGTCTGTTTAGGTCTTCTGCCCAATTTTTGGATTGGGTTGTGTTTTTTTGATACTGAGTAGTATGAACTGTTTGTGTATTTTAGAAATTAAGCCCTTTTGAAATTTATGATAGTTTTACTGTTGGTGGTAAATGCAAATTGATACAGCCACTATGGAGAACACCATGGAGGTTCCTTCAAATACTAGAAATAGAGTTACCGTATGATCCAGCAATCCCATTCCCAGGCATATATCCAGAAAAGATGAAAACTCTAATTTGAAAAGATACATGTACCCCAATCTTCATAGCAGCACTATTTACAGTTGCCAAGACAAGGAAACAACCTAAATTGATTGATAAATGAATAAAGAAGACGTGATATATATATAAACACACACACACATATATACACACACACATACACATATACATACATATATATACATACATACTATGGGCTATTACCCAGCCATAAAAAAGAATAAAATAATGCCATTTCCAGCAACATGGATGGACCTACAGATTATCACACTAAGTGAAGTAAGTCAGACAGAGAAGTACAAATATATGATATCACTTATATGTGGAATTTAAAAAAAGACACAGATGAACTTATTTACAAAACAGAAGTAGACTCACAGACACAGAAAACAAACTTATGGTTACCAAAGGAGGAAAAGAGGGTAGGGATGAATTAGGAGTGTGAGATTAACAGGCACACACTACAAATATAAAATAGCATTTGCCAAATAGCACAGAGAACTATATTCAGTATCTTGTAATAACCTATAATGGAAGAGAATCTGAAAAATAATATATATGTATTCTTTCTTGTCCACCTGAAACTAACACAACATTGTAAATCAACTATACTTCAATAAAATTTTTAAAAAACCTCACTTGGAATGACATTCTCCAGGGACATCCATGTTGCTGCAAATGGCATTATGTTGTCATTTTTATGGCTGAATAGTATTCCACTATATAAATATACCCCATCTTCTTTATCCAGTCATCTACTGATGGTTATTTAGGCTCTTTCCGTGTCTTGGCTATTGTAAATAGTGCTGCTATGAACACTGGGGTGCAGGTGTCTTTTTGAAGTAGGGTTCCTTCTGGATATATGACCAGGAGTGGGATTCCTGGGTCATATGGTAAGTATATCTTTAGCTTTTTGAGGAATCTCCATACTGTTTTCCCCAGTGGCTGCTTGTGGTAGCTCACAGTGAAAAAGTATGTGACAATGAAAATAATGTGTATATTCATGTATAACTGAAAAATTGTGGTCTACACTGGAAATTAACACAACATTGTAAACTGACTATAACTCAATAAAATAAAATTAAAAAAATAAATTGAAAAAATTGATGTGATTTACCATGTTAAGAAAAAGTATAATCATACTGATAAATAAAAAATAATTTGATAGAAAAAATATTTTTTTAAAAACCGAAAAACCAAATGATACTGCGATGAATTTCATAAGAGTACATTTACGTATCACAACAACAGTGATCAAGAGTCAGTTGCCTTTCATGCAAACAAGCATTCTGTGACATTTTTCAATGAAGACTTCTGACATCAACGTGTGGGCTATACGTATAACCTTTAGTAATTTATTAGGCAATATAAACAACACAAGGAGTCAACTTCACACAAATTTGACGTTCTGGGTGAGTCTGGTACCTACGGACTCACGTCAGCCGTGGGTTTGCTAACGGGCTCACTCACTCACTGAGCTAGCTGAGCAAGCCTCCCTCCCTTACTTACCCTGTTGCAGCTATTCTTTTTCCTTTTTGCTTGAATTTTTCTTATGTTTACAGATTGATTTGGGAAGTTTTATGGTAATAGCTTTTCACAAACACAGAACTCCTAGTGCGATAGTCAGGAGAGCAGTATTTGTTTCCATGACTGCAAGTGTGTGTGTGTGTGTGTGTGTGTGTGTGTGTGTGTGTGTGTGTGTGTGTGTGTCTCATGAACCTGCTATTTCAGTCAGCTGCTGTCCGAATACTATGCTTAATGCCCATGCTCCCTGCACACTAGCTCTCCTAACCCTTGGAACGCCTCATCTGTAGCAGTGATAGGTTATCCCCAGGAAACTAGAAAGATTTCTCGCTGTCCATCTTTCCCTCTCAGAAACACTTCAGTGCCTAGGTAATTATTTCAGCTAAACCCTATGGTGACATCAGCTCTGCTTAGTGTTTAATGAGAAACTTCTTCCTACTTACATTTTTTTTAAACAAATACTAGAGTTGTAAAAGATACCGGCAGTCATAAACCCCAAATCTCTGCGCCCCGAGGAGTATTCGTGCTAAGTGGTGAGTTGCTTATTGATACTCAGAACAAAAGGCTTCAAAACTCAGCAGCTTAAACAACAAACATTCATTATCTCCCATAGTTTCTGAGGTTCTGGAATCGGGAAGCCGCTTGGCCAGGATCTCATGAGGTTCCAGTCAAGCTGTCCACTGGGGACGCAGTCATCTGAAGGCTAGACTGGGGCACGAAGACCCACTTCTAAGCTCACTCAGATGGCTCCTGGGAAAACGCTCAGTTCCTCACCACACTCATGCCCTCATAGGCAGCTGGGTTTTCTTCAAAGGCAATCAACACAGAATTTTCAAGCACATTTATTCTATAGCCATAGTTAAATAGAAAGTATAGCAGGGAAGAAAAAATAGTGAATGAAGGAGAGAGGAACATGAAAGAGAACAGAGCACATGCTTATTTGATGCTACAGCAGGTGTCAGGATGCTAATTTCGCCACCACCAGAGTTCCTCTCTCCTCCCTCCCTTCCTCATGCTACCAGATTAATCTTTTATTTTCTAGTCTTAGAAGTTAGGAATGTGAGTTGGAGCTCTTCTAATGTCCTGTGACTACAGTTCTATTTATGTCACTTGTACCAAAATATGGCAGACTTGTTTGGCATCTGTAAGAATTTTTGAGATACTAAATGTAATTATGTTGAGAAGCAATACCATCGAACTTGAAACACTCCATTAAACACCTCTTCCCATTGTAAAGATGACACGTTTCGCATGTCTGCTTCTTGCCTAAAAACATGTAAGAACTAATGGACTAAAATCTATGTATTTAATACATATTTAGGTTGTTACAAGGTCAATTTTAAGAAATTATACATTACAGAGGAATCAGTGAAAACTAAGAATGATGCAAATATTGATTTTTTTTAAGGAGTTCTTTCACTAAGTGCAGTGAAACATTTTTCTTGCTTAGTGATTGGCAGTTGTTTGGAGATTATTTGAACAAAGTTTTTAAGTAATGCCAAAAATATGTATGTCAGAATGATGAATTATTAAAAACTGATAAATTAGGGTATCCATAATGAGTATTAACTATGTTACAATATTAGGAAATCATTTTTATAAATCTGTTGCTATTTATTGAATTTCTGTCAAACTACAGTAAGATATCATAGCAAGCATATCCAAGAATTACCAGCTTGACCTTTCCACACTTCTATTTCATTTTCACATGACGTTGACTATAATATTGACTCTCTGTAAGTAGAAATAAGTTCCCTTTGGGAAATAAAATGACGTCATTCCTATTCTAATACTATTTCATTTTCACCCAGAAATAAAAACATTGGAAAAGGAGCATTGGAATGGTCTATAACTACTACAACCAGAAGTCAGATGATAAGTTCAGTTCATAGTCACTGAACACCATGCACATGCTACAAACGTGTACATTCATCTAGGAAATTCTAAGTCTGACCACAAAGACTAGTTGGAAACTTGACCTCCAAAATAATTTCACCCTGAGCTTCTGTTTACATAAATTGTTTCTAATGTTCTCTAACTCTTTAGAAACCATTTCCATGTTACGGCTTGTCTCACTTTAGCAAACTAATGATTAAAATGCAAACTCACGCTATTCGTGACAGAACCCTCCCCAGTTTATAGTAACCCTGTTTTCATTGCTCAGAAGCTCTGGGAGAGCTTCTCTTACTGGGGGAACCAGATCTCATTCTCTGAGAGAGTCAGCTTTGCATATGGGACAGACATGCTGCTGTAGTACTCGAGAGTCTGAGGGAATGACTAACACGGGGTAGATTCATTACATGTGGCCACTTTGCAGCGATCTTATTTCTTTGTGTCCTTTTAATGGCTGCAGCCTATGTAAAGTAAAATGCAAAGCCAAGCCCCATTCTGCTAGTGCCTTGGAACGTGTGCTGTCAGAAGCATCCTTCCCCCTTGTGGTCCCTTGTGTCAGGGCCACTTTGGGGGAACACAAAGTATTTAGCATAAGACAAGTGATCTCTTAATTTAAAACATCAGGAATAACTTTTTAATGCTAATAATGCATTTAGTGATAGATTAATATTCCACCAACATGGACTACTATTTTGGTAGTTTGATCACATAAAAGTAGTAATTTTTAAATGTTTGGAATATATGTTTCTTAAGAGGAGCTCTTATTGAAAATGAAGGGCATTAAAAAAAATCCACCCCACAGAAAGGGAATCACTATTTTTCCTTTATAATAAAAGAAATATCTTTCAGATTCTTTATTATATTTGGGAGGTGGAAACTCCTATCTCTCTACCTGACCACCTCCCCTAAATTAATATCCCAAACCTTTGACTGGCATCTTATAGTTACTTCTAGTCAGTTCAGTTTTTTATTCAGTAATCAGATGCTTTTTTGTAAGCTTACTTTCCAAAAGTGAAGTCCCAAGAACAATTTTCTGCAGAACAACAGTCATGCATTTTGTCTCAGACGCTGTTCTCAGTGGATGACCTACACCTTACATAGTTTTCATGGTGAATAATATTCCTTATTCACCAAGTCCTTTTACTGTTTGATCCAATCACTCCAACATTTAAGAAGTAACAGTTTTCATAAGGGAATTTTCCTTCCCCTATGAATTATTTTCTACAATGCTGACATAGGATTTCAAGGGCAACTCTCCTCCTGACTCAAAGGCCAACTGACTCAAAACCTCGCCTATAAATGGGGAGATCCCTGATTTAGAAAGTGGTCAAAGATTCTTGGGGTACAGGAAGGTTTCTATTCATGTGGAATAGAGTGTCTCCAAACTGGCTGCACCTTAGAATCATTTGGGAAAATTTTACAAAGAGCTCAAGCCCAGACCCAAAAGCAAGAGATCCTGGGGTGAAGCCCAGGGGCCAGTATTTTAGAGATCGCCAGGTGTTTCTAGGAGGCAACTATGGCTGAAAACCTCCAATTAGAACAACACTTACAAAGACTTTATACCATGATGACCTTGCCTTGAATAATACTACATAATTCCCCATACATGACTGACCAAGAATAAGGCAATCTTAGAGACACACGTCATTTATCTGCTATCCCTTGAGAACAGCTACTAGGAATGAAAAACTCTCTAGATAATAGAAATCTAGTCTGTCAATGCTGAGATAGTAAAATATTTAACCATTTTTGTTGGAAATCTTGCTAAGAAGTCTGCAATTCTTTGCCTTGAAGAAAGGGTACCATGCATACACCGCATTTGCCCAGTGGTGTCAGCATCAGCACTGCAGACGTCTGCAGTTGTACTACTTGCTTTTGTGATATTTAGGTACCCTCACTTTTATTTTTATTATTTCATTTAAAACATTTTTAAACAACTTTATTGTGGTATAACTTCAGTACAGTGAACTACACAATTTCAGATGGACGCAGTTTTGAAAGTTTTGGGGGTAATGATTCTTACCATGCCTCAGTCTCAATTATTACATCTCAGTATTTTTAACTGTCTGACCTCATCCCCCTCCATCTCTCTTTGTTCTTGCCCTTCCTGCTTCTAATCGAATGATGCCAATACTGATCAGGTTGAAATGCCGAATATACCTTGAGAAGCCCTTAAAGCCTGAGAGAGCAGGCAGCCATGCCTATTTGTATCAAGCACCTTTGCTGGCACCCTGAGACGGCGGTTGGTAGGCTCTGCCGTGAAGACATACGGATGTCTCTTCTCCTGCCTGGAAAGCACGTGAACCCTGTGACCAAATTTCCCCTTGAAATTCTTCAACCCGGTTTGCCTTTCATGACTGCATTCAGGACAATGGAAGCTGGCAGAAATTTGACTGCCAGATAAATGGGATAGTTTTCTACTAAAATCTACATTATTTAGAAAAAGAGCCTTGATCTGAATGAGGGATGGCTGGAGGTTTCACACAGCGAGAGATGTTCCTGTTTCTGAGTTTGCATCATAATGACCCTCCCCAAAAACACACTCCTCTAACAAAGAACCCTCATGCCTGACGAAGGGGCCGGAAAACTGCCTGATACACAATCCAGCTGATGGCAAAATGATCCAAAGAAATGTCTAGAAATGTAAAGACAGAGATGACATTTCATAAAATATAGTTAACTGAACAACTCTTCCAAGTAGAGGTTCCAGAATTGGTCAGAATAATAATACCAAAAGCAGCTACCAAACGCACTGTCCATACTGACCTCAGCTTGTTCTACTCGTCTTCTCTCTGCTGTAATTTCTAATCATAATTTCATCCCAATCAGAGGACCTAATTTGTAATTTGGAAAAGCCCAGAGGTGTCAGATTGGACTGCACAAAATATTTATCATTAGTACTTAAATCTAGCTCCAACGCCCAAATTGGGGTGAATGAACAATAACTGGCCAGAAGCCACACAGCCTTATGTAAAGAAAAGTCATGTGAATTACTTGAAAATACATATAATTAACAGTTCCTTGGCTTTTTCACCTTTGGGATTCGTAATCTTTGTAGACTACATTCCAGTTTCCCATGGGTATAATAATCATAAAGTGAGTAATATTAATAATATTAAATGGTATCTGCTCTCCTTTGAGAACAATTCCTGGGAATGAAATGCAGTATTAACATACTAGAAATAGATATGCATCTCATGTCCTAGACCTGCATGATTTGTTGTGCACTTCTGTCATTAGAACTGACTCTGAAACACTGCTGCCCACAGCCTACGTAAGATGTCCTCCTCTGTAACTCTGGAGAAGATTCCATCAAAAAGTCCCAGTACAAGGAATGGTGTGATTTCAGTTTGTTCTGCATTTTTGTGTTACTTAGGGTAAAGTCAGTAGAGATTCTGTATATGAAATATACCTGTAATATAAGGTGCATACGACTCCTCACCACTTCTTTATCCAGTCATCTGTCGATGGACATTTAGGCTGTTTCCATGTCTTGTCTACTGTGAACAGTGCTGCTGTGAACATTGGGGTGTACGTATCTTTTCAAATTAAGAGTTCCCTCCAGACAAATGCCTTGGAATGGGATTGCTAGATCATATGGTAAGTCAATTTTTAGTTTTTTCACGAGTCCCCATACTGTGGAAATAGGGTCTTTGTGGAGATGATTAGTTAAGATGAGACTAGGCTGGATTAGGGTAGTCCCTCATAAGAAGAGAAGATACGCAAAGATACATAAAGAGAAGAAGGCCATGCAAAGATAAAAGAAGAGGTTGCAGCTGCAAAGCAAGGGACCAGAAAGATTGTCAGGAGCCACAAGAAGCCAGGAAGAGTCAAAGAAGTCTTCAGAGAGAGAGTGTGGTCTTGTTCAATACCCCAATTTTGATTTTGATTGTGATTTTGAACTTCTAGCCTCCAGAAAATGAGAGAATAAACCTGTTGTTTCAAGCTCCCCAGTTGGTGGTGCTGTGCTATTGGCAGCCCTAGGAAACCGATACGGCGCAAAACAAAAACTTCCCATTCTAACAAACCTGGGAGTGGAGAAGACGAGCTGTCACCGCTAACCTCTCACCATGCTGGGAAATGACTTGCTCTCTTCAACCATCCAGCCTAGACCAGCTTTCTCCTCCTGCCTCCCCCTCACCCACAGGTCTGTTCCTGGTGCTCACTTTTCCTAGTTTTGATTGAACCAAGAAATCCCGCCAACACCTCACTCAGTACCACCAGTTATGACCTGACACAGAAGTTCAAAAGCAAAGCCTTGTAATCATGCTATGCATGCTCTTCTTATAGTTTACAGGTTTTTTTCCCCAGAAAAAGAGATCCTTTGGTGATAATAAAAGTCATCTGGAAGTCTTATGAGAGATTCTGCATTTTGTAATTTTTAAATAAAAGTGTTGCCAACAGACAATTTTAGTTTTCTGAGATTGGCCGTTACATAGAGAAAGACTGCCCACCAACGTGGGATGAACAGAGACTTCCCTTTGGGGCAGGCCTGGCCCCCAACTGTATGAGGAGTTTCTTTTGAGACCACGGATCTTCCATATAGTACATCTTTTCACACAAAGTTATGCTAACGGCTATTAAGAATATACTCCTTAAGAAAGATGTGAGAATTCAGAAGAGGTTTACCAAAGACACACACACTTACTTGGTTGAACTGAGATGGGATGGGTGTTACCCAGCTGGTTAGTAACCTGATCGTCCCCTGTGATTCACTACAGGCGACGTCGTCCGCAAGACCACGCGGTCCTTGATCAGAGGAGACAGGCCCGTGCTCACTGTGCACAGACAACCGACAACCGTGCTGAACTGACGGGGACTGGAAGACCCTCTCTTCTTTCCTTCTACATCTACTGACTGACTGTTTCTCCTTTACTCTGTTCTTTAGATTACCTTTCAGAGAGTGAAATTCAGACACAAAGATTTTAGCAGCAGCCCCCAATGTAACACTGAAATAGATGCTGGCTAAGCTAAGATGTGCAGCTGTTTGGTGGATTCAGTTTATCTATGTTAATCCTTTTCCCCATCACTGAAAAAAAAAACACAAAAACCCAGTGACCTCAAGATATACTTTACATACCATGCAATTCACTCAAACTGTAAAACTCAATGATTTTTAGCATATTCACAGACTTGTCCAACTGTTACCACAGTCAAATTTAGAACATTTTCATCACTTCTAAAAATAACCCTGCACCCTTTAGCTAGCACCCCAGTCCATCCTCCGGTCACCCCACGCCCCCAGCCCTAAGCAACTGCTAACCTGTCTCTACAGATTTCTCTATTCTGGACATTTCATATGAATGGAGTCATAAAATGCGTGGTCTTCTGTGATTGGCATCTTTCACTTAGCATAATGTTTATAATGTTCTTCCATGTTTTAGCGGGTATCAGTTCTCCATTCTTTTCTATGGCCAAATAACACGCCATTCTTTGGATATACCATATTTTTTCTTTATCCTTTTGTTAGCTGATAGACATTTGAGTTGGTCCCCCTTTTGGCTATTATGGATAACGTGTCCATAAATATAAGCAAATGCGTTTTTATGCAAACATGTTTTTGTTTCTCTTGGATTTATAGATAGGAGTGGAGTTCCTAGATCATACGGTAACTCTATGTTTAATCATTTGTGCAATCATCAGGCTATTTTTCAAAGCAGCTACACCATTTCACACCCCCATCAGCAGTTCATGACAGTTAAGATCTCTCCACATCCTAGCTTATACTTGTTAATATCTGACTTGCTATTTACCTGATATCCCAGAGAAAAGGAAGTAGTATGTGCTTGGCTTGTGATTTGCATTTCCCTGATGACAAATGATACTGAGCATCTTTTCATGTGCTTATTGGTCATTTGTAAACCTACCTCGAAGACATCCTTTGCCTAATACTTACTTGGGTGGTCTTTATGTTATTGAGTGCTAAGAGTTCTTTAGATATTCTAGACACAAGTTGCTTGTCAGATACATGGTTTGCAATTTTTTTCCATTTCGTAGGTTGTCTTTTCTTAATTTACGGTATCCACTGAAGCACAAAAGTTTCTCATTTTGAAAAGTCTAATTTATCTATCTTGTTGTTGTTATTGTTTATGATTTCAGTGTCAATGTGCAGTGTTTAGCTATAATTCCAAGTCTGAACATTTTAGGATGTCATGGTGACTTTGAACCCAAGGCACGTCAGTATTCTTAAAGTTAAGAATAGTCTGTGTGGATTTCACGTGGGGGAAGACACACGTCATGCGTTCCGTGAAGGCTGTCTAGAAGATTAGTCTATGAACCATAGACTATTTTTCGCATCTTAAAAGAAAACTGCTGAGAGCTAGCTTTGTGTAAAAAGCCATTTTGTAATTGCACTTGCTGTAACTATCTTTTTTTGGGTGATATGGTGCTAATTATGCTTCGTGGATTGTTACCACGTGTGACTACAACCCGGACAGCTTCCAGAGACACTACTGTGACAGACTCAGCAGGGGTAGCACAAAGCTATCTTGTCCTCTCGCTTTATGTATTTTGGCTCCCTGAATTTTTATTTGCCCCAGTATCAATATTATTGGCATTAAAGTCTATTATTCATGGAGTTGGACATAGAATGCCTGCCCTCACTCTGCGCCCAGCTCTCTAAAAGCCTCCTTCCCCACCTTCCTTCTCTTACAAACCTACCACTGAACAGCCCTGTAGTTAGGGGTCTTGACAGTGGGAAGAGAGTTTTTGATTTTTTTGGACTCTGGACATGTTCAAACTGTTTTAGGTGCTAAACAAAAGGCCATCCTTACCTTTGGTTCTTTGTTAGCCTTTTGTTGTGGCTGTTGTTCAGTAGTTGGTAACGATATCCTCATTGCAGACTACAGTTTATACAATAGGGCACATTGTATAAGCAAATATTCATGTGAGAGGGCTATTCCTACATTGATACAGTACTTCCGTTCCCAGAATAATGATCTGAAAGAGCGCTCCAGTTCTTTTCAGTGAACAACGATGTGGAAAATCTTCAGCTCTTCTCCCCAAACATCAAAGTATTCCTTGGCGTTGGATGCAGACGTAAGCACTAGCACAGTTCGTCCATCTGCTGGCTCAGACAAGCTAGCATCCTACCGGAAGCTGTCACATGTGAAGGCAATGATGATGTGGGCCATGGTGACATGGGCCATGGTGACGTGGGCCATGGTGATGTGGACCATGGTGACATGAGGAACAAGGAGGAAACAGACCTGGATTTAAGTTCTTAGTGGTTCCTTTTAGCTGTGTAACACTCCTTAGGTCATTTAAATTTTCTGTGTTTCTTCTTTCATGAAATAGAAATAATAACACTTCACAGAGTAACCTTAGTAACATTTATGAAAATATATTATAAAATGAAACCCTTTAAACATCCATAAAATTTTTGTCTTTTGCCAACATTAAGTACAAAAGAAGCACTGGCATTTACTAATTTTTATTTGGACATATCCCTTGTCTGGGGCATTTTAGATCCACTAAGTAATGTGTTTTTATAGTGACTGCAAGAGGCTGTATTTATTTATTTTCCCCCAGTTTTATTGAAATTTAATTGATATATGACATTGTGCAAGTTTAAGGTGTACAAGATGATGATCTGATATATGTAAATGTGGTGAAATGTTTACATTGTAAGTTTAGTTAACACAAGAGGTTGTAAACTACTTAGACTAAATTTAAGGTATTAATGACAGGGCCATTTTATTTGGAAAAGACTACATGGGCTTCAAATATAAAATGTTGATTGAATCTTGGTCCTAGTGATGAAGTGCACGGTGGGTAAAATTCAGACACAACTGTAGGTAAACAAACTATCTGGTCTCCCAGTAGTCCAACAAATATTTGAATACTTATATCAATAATTTAAAAAAATGACTCAAATGTGTTTGACATTCTAAATATTAAGAAAACTATAAAAATTAGCCTTTTTTCTTAACTACAATTAGTATTTCTTATAAACCAGACAGACCTATTGTTTTATATTAAATTTACTAATACTAAAACTCATTTTTCAACTGTCTGAAGATTAATAAAACATAAGTACATAGTCTCAAAATCATGGTTTTAATTAATGGTATATTTTATATGTTCCACTAACCATGCCAGATAACTTTGTTGATATCAATTCATCTCGCTGTAACAAAAATCAAGGTACACCTGTGACTGTTTTTTAACCACAAATTTGATTTTTCATAAAAAAGTCACTATGTCATAGTTTGCCCAATTTCTTTTCAATTACAATGACTAAAAATAAGCTATCACTTTATAACTGCCAGATACTGTTCTTAGATCTTATTTTCTTGCAATATTGCTATAATTTTTCTGACATTTACATTCTTTTTCATTCATATTATCAAATAAGGAACACCAGCTTTTGGTTGCTATTTAACTTCAACATGAACTTCACATTTCTGATACTGAATAAAATCCTAATACCTGTAAAAGTTCGTTTTAAGATTTTTTTTTATCGTGTAAGTCCTGGCGACCCTTCAAGGTAAAAATTAATTAAAGTTATAATGTTCATCAGTCTATGCATTCATTCATTCATCTAGCCAAAAATATTTATGAATAAATAATCTTGCCAGGCACTGCTCCTAGTTCTTGGAATACATCCATGAACAACCCCCCCCCAATTCCACACTGTTTCCCATCTCTTTCCACCGCATCAACCCCTCATTGGTGTATACTAAGTTTTAAGCAGTAATTTATCAAATGTTGACATCCATTCTTCCACAGTTTGATAAAAGCAATACAGCTTTTAGCATCTGCAGGGACATATTTCCCTGCAGAGCTCTTTCTATGGAGCAGGCTCCCCGTGTCTTCCTTCCCAATGACGAAGTAAAGCACGGATCACGTCTTACACTTGCGAGGCTGGCGCTGCTGGGCACAGAACTGACAGGAAATACTCAGTCACTAATTACTTCTGGAATAGAATTATCAGGACAATTTTAAGCTATCATTACTAATTCCATCCTTTGTAGTCTTCTAAAATAAGCCTCATTTTCTTTTTATGATCTTATAGAAACATAAACTTCTCTTTAATCCTAAAATTGTCTTTGGTTAAACCGTGACCTGTCCTACCAGAAATACATGAATCCCACCTGCTAATTTTGAAATAAACTATCCACTTAATTCTAGTTTCAAGTTTTATCATTTGAAATTTCAAAAAGGAGTACCTGTTAGGTGTCAACATTTATTTCTATGCTGTAACAATGGCCTAAAGGCAGCTGCTTCTGAGATATGTAAAAGTTGGAGAAATGTTAGAGTCACATAGCTGTATTTTTTTTATTTGCCTGCTTTCAAATTTTTAAAAATGTGGCCCATCTGTAGATGTAGCTTGCATTCATACTGGTTATATCTCCCATAACTGACTTTCATTCATTTCTATGTACATATTATTTTCTACTATTTCCCACATCACAACAATTTTTCTGTAAAATAAGTATTCAGGGTTTCTCTGGAAAACACAAAGTTAAGCTCACATCTAAATTTCCTTAGGCTCATACAAACACACACACACACACACACACACACACGCTACATATAAATAAAAATATAAATATTGATAAATGCATATACATAGATATAAACAAACATGACATATAAATAAATATATATACTTCCTATATTTACGATTTCGTATATCATAGATTTTCTCTGAGTGAAACTCCTGTAAAAATAGTCAAGCTAATGAACCCTAAACATCATTCTGCTTTGTCATGAGCACTTGTGCCACTAAGAAATGTCTAAAATGTTTTGTTAATAATCCACACAATCAGTATTCCTAGTTGCTATAAATGTCTATGATAACGTTTTTGACCAAAGAATAAACACGGTAGATTTCTCTGACGGTGAGACAAAACGATTTGTGAGTAGAGCTGTTACAGATGAGGTATCTGATAGTAACATACACTCTGATAAATTAGTCCCTTGGAGAAACGAAAATAGTGTGTACAAAGCCAGAAATTCATCTTCACCACACTCTTCAATTTTAATTGCAGTCTAACTAAAGGAATAGATTTGATGTATGTTCACCATTGCCAGCATTTCAGAAAACAGTAAAATACTTTAGACTTGAAAAAAGGGGTTTACCATGGGAGTGGCTAACGTCGTAGTTATAGTGTTAACAAATCTTTAACTGTATTTGTTAAGAAAGGAAAGTCTCCCTAAATTTATGCACTGAGAAAGCAGAAGCAGTGTGAGCTGTGGTCATACGACTGGTCCAGCACTGAAAGGAAGGGGCACTCTCTTCAGTTCTGCCGCGGCAGCTGCCCCTGACTTAAATTGTACAGAACACGGATACGAACACAGCAAATCATTACAGGAAGCATGTCATCAAGCAGCGGGCACTAAACTGTCTTGACTATTTTGTCTCAGTTGTGTCATTTTATAATATGTAATTTCAAAAATTGTAATGAGTTAGTTCACTGCGTCAGTCTTTGCCACATAGGCTGGGGAAAACTTCTTTCGCAGGGGATCATGTGAGAAATGAGAAAATGAATGGGACAAGGAACAGGAAGTGACTCTTAGGGCTCAATATGGATCTATTGCAAACAAGGCTGTCAAAAGAAGCTAATGAAACACGGCTGCAGAACAAGCAGTAAACATAGGAAGAAAGCGAGCATCGCAGTGGACTTCTGCACAGATCAGACCCCAGTGATGTCTAATGCTGGTTTCTGGGAGTCATTTTTCAAAAAGGACAGTGATGCATTCAAGTGCTTTTTGAATTAAGTAAATGCTCCTGAAACCTTACAATACGAGTGACAGCTAAAGAAAATGAGCATGTAAGATGGGATGGTGAGAAACTATTTGTGTCTTTGAATACTTTAGGGGACATTATGTAGCAGAAGGATTAGATTTCCTTCGGCTTCCTGAACCAGTACTAACACCTAAATATCTTAGTTACTACCTATGGGTAAAGGGCCCTCCAAAGTCAATTTGAGAATTAAAACAAAAACTGACAGGGATTGCCAATTCTGGAGAAAATCATTCCATTACATTTCACTGTACACAGCCTTTCCTTCAAGACACCTTGTGTGCAACTTTAAACAACAGAATAGGAAAAACTTGACCATCAGGAGAGCTTGTAAAGTACGTTTTCAAAAGATGAAGCCTTAGTGTAAAGGCAGGAGAGGCTAAGCTACGGCGTTTAGGAGGTGAGATGTATTAAATGCATTTTCAACTTAGGGTGTTTTCAGCTTACAATGGGTGTGCTGGGATACAATCCCATCGTAAGTTCCAAGGAACAGTGACGTACTGGCTGAGCGTGTACGTGGGCAGCTGTTCCTTGCTGTGCGCTCTTACGTGTGTGTTTGGGGGAGGGTAGGAGAATCATGTATTTTAATGTGATAGACTCACAGCATCCTGCAAAGGGTAACCGATTCTCTGCCTAGGTGTGCACCAAGAACCAGGAACATGTAAGGAAAGGGAGGTAACAAGATGGAAAAGCTCGTGCAGCCTCAGAGCAACATCAAAGTCACATCCCTGGCAGTCCCCCAATTTGAGGAAGGCCAGGAGTTGTTTGAAATCAGAAAAGCAAAATGTGATGGAAATGCTGCTTAATAAACAGTAAAAATCACAGATTGTTCCGTGGACTCCACGGCCGTGTTGAGTCTGCTCAACATCCACGTGACTACCTAAGGGGCCAAGGTGGACTCCACTGCTGTCGAAACATTCTTCACAACAAGTGCAGGGATTACGGAGGTGGGGTGGTGGTGGGAGGGGGGAAAGGTGTCTCCTTCAATAGATTTTTAAAGTATGAAAGTTTTCGGGAAGAACGATTTAAGGAAAGCTTCCCAGGAAGAAGAATTTTTAAAGATTTCTATTAGAAACCAAGAGAAGGAAATGAGTAAACCTAACTTTAAAAGTCCTGTTAGATTCCACATGTGAGTGATATCATACGGTATTTGTCTTCCTCTTTCTGGCTTACTTCACTCAGTATGATAAAATGAAATTATTTACAAAGCAGAAAACAGACTCACAGACATAGAAAACAAACTCACGATTACCAGGGGGAAATGGGGGAGCGAGGGATAAACTGGGAGTTTGGGATTTGCAGATACTAACTACTATGTATAAAATACATAAACAACAAGGTCCTACTGCACAGCACTGGGAGCTACAGTCAATATTCCTAATAACTTATAATGAAAAAGAATGAATGTGTGTGTGTGTGTGTGTGTGTGTGTCACTATAATGTACACAGGAGGTGTTATGCCCATAGGTGTGGTCTTTATCATGAAAGACTATTAGTCACTTAAGGAGACTGTTTTAAGAATCTGCCAACCAGATGGCCCAGTGAATTTGGAACTTTCCAAATTCCAGCTGTTGCCACGTGAAACACACATTTTTTTTTTTAAAAGAATACAGTTTGGATTATTTCTCAGATACATACACACATATTTAACGCCAACCATAGGTCATGGTCACAGTCAGTACAATGAAGTAGGTACAGTTGTATCTACCACGAGACACATAGTATGGTGCTAGGTAACACGGTGTCTCACTATTGATTTATATTGAGTTGGCTGGTGAAAACTTTACCTGGCAAAATGAACCCTAATAAGGTACTAGCCCCACACGTACTTAGAAATTTAATGAATATTGGTAATTATAGATATGAGAAGAATTATAAAGCACTGATCTTAAAGGAAGGGTATCACAAACAAAAAAAAGTTCAAACTGCATAAAAATAAAAGTAGACATTTTGTCCAAGCTGCCTCTAGACCAGCAGTTCCCCAAGTGGGGCTGCACGTTAGACCTGACCGTGTAAGCACATCTGTCAGAGCCCCACGTCCAGACACTGATTCCGTACGTGGCAAACATATCCATCCAAATCTCAGCAATGCACAGAAATCACTGCTAGATGGCTTTTATCTAAAACATTATAAATAGATGTTTTCGATCCATTTCTGGCTATTAATGAACTCAATGTTTAAAGTTGAATAGCGTTAAGTCATATGGAATTGCCCTAATTAAGTAGCGTGAGCAACCATAGAAATGGGCCAGAGTAAAGAAAAACAAAGCCTTTTTATGGAAATTATTACTTTTTCCTCATTACTTAATTTTTCAATTACATAAACAATATATGGCTGGTTTTGGAAAACAGAAATAAAAACAAAAATCCTAACTTCCCATTATCAAAATGGTCAGTAACTGTCACTGCTGTAAAAGGTGTTTTTTTTGATGTGTGAATGTATATATTTTAAAATCAGATCATTACACTTACTTGAGTGTGAGTTCTTTGCAGCAACATCTGAACAATTTGCATGTTGTCTGTCTTATAACACATTTTCATGATGTATCTTTGCTCATACCACAAAACAGATTATGAGCTTCTCATTACTTAAAATGTTGGAAGAAAAATATCCACTCTGAATATGGCTCTTGGATTGCATACTTAGGATAAGTTTTTCCCTACATCTTTTAAATTAATATATTTCCAGGAATGGGCTTGGAGGTTAAACACACACACACACACATGCACACACACACACTTTTGTATCATATTTTCTTGCAAGTAGAAATTAGGCCAGGTAGACGTTCTAAGACAATCTTTCACCCCCACACAGAAGCTGCAGAGTGGAGAAACAGGCTGGAAAGACGGTGAAGAATGGTGCAGGACAGGACCAAGCACCTGGCAGAACAGACCCAGCCTTGCTCTTCCCTGTCCCCATCTTCCTAGGGACTGTCAGTGGCCTGAGTGAGCAGAGGAGATCCCTGGAGCCCACTTACAGTTTTCTACGGAAGGGACAGCTCTGAAATGTTGAACACTATCACTTACTCAAACAGGTAAAGCTGTGATTACAACACACACAGTTCCAAAGAACACAGGGAAAAGGGGACAGAGTCTCTGGCGGGTCCAGGTGCTACTTAAGGACAAAAGTAATCAGGATTCTAATGTCTGGAAGTTACCATGTAAATTTCTTCCTTCTCTGTCTAGACTGGGATGACAGATGTGAACAGGGAAAGGTAGGGACTGGCTCCAATAATGAAGCATGTGGTTATCACACACAGGCACTTGGGAACAGAGAGAACACTACCCGCAGGCGTACCTCTGAAAGACGCCTGCAGCAGAGTCAGTCAGCAGACAGTCTCCTCTGGCTCAGAAACGAGCCTCCTAGTTTTTAGGAGCAGGGGTGGGTAAGATCCAGTCTACAAGCTAAATTCAGTAATATTAATAGAGATCATACCCACAACAATTAAGATCTGGCAAAATCAGATTAAACAAACACTCCAAAACAACACAGAATCATTTAAAAGCACAGTGTCCTCATGGAGGTTTCCACATGCGAAGACAAAACCATTAGGTCACAGAACACCAAATCCTCTAGACCATACGTCATAATATTGAGGCTCATTTTTATTCAGACAGGGACAAGATCACCTGGCATTTGTTAAAGACGTTATGTTTGCACGTGCTTTCCTGAATACGGAATCAATACCTTTATGACAAGAAGCTTTACCTCAGAAAAACCCTTACAGCATTTAAAGTCAGGAACGTACCATTCCAATGGTTTTCTGCAGCCATTCCCCCTCACCCGACCTGTACCCCTATTCCCTGCCAAAGAGGGGAGGCCAAGGTTTTAAGCATAAGTCTGGTCACTTTAAAAACACATTCCTACTTCATTTCCTTAATTTAATACACGTTTAGGAGACTTCTCTCCCAGGAGAGGACAGACTTAAAACTTAATGCATAAAAGTTATGATGTCATTACAGTGGGTGAACCTGTAAAACTAATAGTCCATCTTCAAGGATAGGTCAAGGACAAACTTCTCAAGGGCCTAGTCCACTTCAGGAATACTGGTTGAACAAATCATCGTTTGCTTTAAAATTATAATAATTATATACCCTTATTCTACCAAATGTCCAAAATAAGAGTGTGTCAGATCCATGAGGCACCCTCTCAGGCTACAGGATAATTTGATTTGGGGAGTATGCCAAAAACACGTGTCTTTTAAACTGGGTCTCTTCTATTTCTTTGTCTCCATCCTGTTCCCTCCTATCCCAAACAACAAGCAAATCAGTGAGTAATAAATTCCAAGGGCTTAAACTGAGCCAAATGTTGGAATATCTCATACCAACAATTTTTTATCCTCTGAGACATGCCTTTTTTTTCCACTTGGGAGTCAAGAATCCTCCTTGGCATGACATTCAAAGCCTTTTATCAGTTGATATTGATTCTAAACAACTTTCCTCACCTCACTTCCTGCTCATCCTTCTGAAAATATCCTATTTTATAATCAGGCCAAACTACACATTCTTCCTAGATGGACCACACCTGGTATATTCAATTCCCAGCTAAGATACCTTCCCAAATGTATCACACTTATCCTTCTAGACACAGATCAAACGTCCCAGTCTCCCTGATGGCATCCTGGATTCCACAGAGTAAGAGTCGGGTTTAGTGGGAAGACCATACATGTCCTCTGGGAGCGTTCAGAGGCGCTATAAGGGACGGGCGGCTGAGGCACACGTGGCCTCCATCACGGTGCCAAGGCTGAACTACTTCCGTTTCTGTACTCCTTCTGCCCCTGTGGCCGCAAAGGAGCCCACGCTCACCGCACCACGCTCATCTGCCTGGTCGTCTGGCTTCCCCTCTGGCCTCGTGGTGGCCCAGTGACTGATTCTTAGATGGGTGTCAATAGCCATTTGGTGAGTTGTGCTGTATTATGTTCCCAAAAGACAGGTCGGCCTTCTGCCCCAGAACGCAATGTCTAACGCTTAGTAGGAGCACTCCGAATTGCTGAGAGAGTGAATGAATGTTGAGAGAGTGAATAAATACGATACCCCAAAGACTGATTTTTCTAGCAGCGCTCAAGGGTGGGGACATCGAGTAAGATGACAGACAGGTGATAAAGAGACAAATGCGTGGACAGACAGACAGACAAAGGAATGAATGGCTGGAGGTCAAGAGACCGCAACGCTTGGTGAGCTGGCACCCTCCGCCTGGCTCTAGCGCTTACTGCGCTTTGTGAAAATTTACACAAACTGTCTAATCTTCTACTTCATTATCTGCAAAGTGGGGGTAAGAAAGGCACTTACTCTTAGTCTATCCATGAACCTAAATAAAGGTAAGTAAAGTACTCAGCAAGCGCCTGAAACGTACATTCCTGCTTATGAAATTTTAGGTATTATCATCACACAGGTTTCTGAGAGTCCTCCTCCTGTACTCAGAAAGGCTCTTACTAACTGCGTTTAAAGACGCTGACGATTACAGCAAGAGAATCAAGTGAGCCAGTGCGCACTGAGAGCTCCCCACGCGCCAGCCGTCCGTCGCCTCACCAGTCTTCGCTGCATTCTGCAAGCGTAGCAACGAGGAAACAGGACAGAAGGACCACAGCCAGCCCAAGGTTAATCAGGAAGAGAGAGGAGAAAGTGAGATTCTCACTTCATCATCTGGGCTCTCAGCAAACAGGAAACACTCAAGCCAACTTTTGTGAAGACAGTCACATTATGGCCCAGTCACCCCTTACCTTGATTTTGCTAAGACTTTACCTTATGATCATTTTAGGTAACACCTTCCTTTCCATTCCTTGTCATTTGTAAATTCACTGAGGACAGAGTGTGTGTCACTCACCATTATAGCTCTCCTAAAACTGGAGTACACACGTGTTCACACACGCAACACACAAATGTAGAGAAGGCAAAAAAACTCGCTCCATTTTGATGGAAAAACCACAGGCCAGAAACATGCTAGCAAAGAGCAAATAAACGAGACCACGCAAACGGAACACATGCTCACACACTCACAGAGGTACACACTCCCTGGCATAATGACTTGAACTTCTAAAATCGGTAATTCAGTTCGTTCTTACACCTTCCATCTTAAATTATTTTACAGTTTAATTCCAGTTTTCCTCTCTCCTAAATCCTGCAGTTATCACCACTTCCAGCTTGGCTGCCTTAATTAATAGCTCTGGCATGTCTGCATTCTCTGTTGGATGGACCATTTCGTGCACCAAAGGCATTCTTTACCACTAGACGCTGGCAACCTCAGCTTCAGGAGAATACATAACTACCTGGAACTACCTTCCTGAGGCCAGGCTGCAGCCCTGAGGGGCCCTATTCTGCTATCTTCTCCCATCAGCTGTGAACTAATGGGTAGAATGGGTGACTTCCACCCGGGCAGCTCCCTGGTGCCTGGCAAAGCACCACTTCCTGCTCAGACAATGGACGGATTTAAACCTCCAACATCTTCAGTCACAAACAGCTCTTCACCATAAGTGATGAATCACCTGGAGTTACTCTCCTGGTAATGGCACGCCTACATACTTGACCTAAGCTGGGCGTGGGCTAGGTCTGTGCATTAGTTTGGATTAGCCGGGGACTCTGGCTACTGCACACCGAATAATAACTATAATTACAATTTCCAAACACCATCTGTGCAGGAAGTGCTATACGAAGCACTAGTTCTCTATTATTTTTATCTTCTAACAATAGAAGAAGAAATGTATGTCCATTTTACAAGTGAGGAATCTGGGGCTCAGACAGGTTAGGTAAGGTTTACATCAAGAGAAAATGTTACCAAGTGGCAAAGGAGGGATTCCCAGGCAGGTGACCTTGACCCTGAGGCTCCCATCTCTTTCTATCATGCAGCCTCCTGAGCTGGTGGAATTGCAGCTCCACCTAAGAACACCTGCCTTGGGCAAAAGTTACGGATGTCTAATATACAAGTGGGAAAATGAGCAACTCCTTATTAATGAAACTTATTCATGAAGGAAAAATTTAAAAGGTATTTAATTAGACATTTTAAATAGCTATCATTTTCACATATCCTCCATACCCACTGTCTGCTTATTTTATTAGCCCTGGTCATTTTCACACTTCCACAGGGTCCCAAGCCTTCTGCACAAAGGGTACTGAGGATCTTTGCATCTCAGAGAGCTGGAGAGTCATCCCCATTAGGCTGGAGCGCACTGAAACAAAGCTCTCTTCTTCCAAAGACTCTGGAAGAGATCTGCTTATATCTTCCAGGATGATGGCAAATCTCTCTCTCCCCCCATTTTTCTCTCTCTCTCTGTAACAGAGGGCAGGCAGATGTGCCAGCAGCCAGTACAAGCTCAGAGTCTCCTAACTGTGCCACTCCTCTCCCACAATGCAAACTGACTGCAAGCGCAGGTAAACATCCGGCCTCATAGCATTGTCCTGTGGGGGCTGGGGTCGGGGAGTGGGCACCAGACAGCTCTCTGGCTGCTGCTCTTACTCTAATAATCCATCCGTGTCTCTAACCTAGGGCTTGGGGGTCTTCTGTTAGTATATGTGTATGAAACTGTGGCTGGCAAAATTGTTAGCTTGCAAGCAGGGAACTTTGACAGCCTTCCCTGTTTCAGAATTAATCCCAGAGGTTTTCAAAGTGGGTTCCTAGAGCAGCTGCATTTAACATCACGTGGAAACTTGTTAGAGAAGCGAATGATTGGGTCTCAGCCCAGATCTACTCAATCAGTAACTCTGGGGTTGAAGCTCAGCAATTTCTTCAACTAATTCTGAAACACAAAATTTATGACCCAGTGAAATATACTTTATTCATATATTTCAAGTCATCATAATTCCATTTGACAGTGCCCTGTTCACATAAATTTATTTTGAAAGAACACCCAATAGATCTCTCTCTAAAGCATTTTGGATTCCTTGGAAGACATTACTCCTACGTATAAATCAGTCCTATGTGTTTGGAGTTGCTATTTTAAAATTCTCTAATGTCGTACAAACTCTACATTTATGATCATGATTTAGCACTTGTCAAAGATTCTAAATATTATATTACTTAGTTGAGCCCCCAAAAATCTGTCTTGAGCATCTATGAAAATGAGAAGTCCATTTTGTTATACTGTCTCTAAGTAGAAATGTATCTTGATTTTTTTAAATATAGGTATTAAATTTTTAAAATTATGATTATTCATCTATAAAAAACTCAGGGTATATTAAAAAGAATGAAAAACTCAACACTATTAACATCTGTTAATTCTTCCAGAATATTATTGCCAAAAATAAAAAATTACCTTAGGATATATGAGATATCAGGTATAATGGCTGCACAGTATTCTTCTCAGCTATAATTTGTTTGTATCCAATTCATCCTCTATTTTCCGATACAAAAACTTGTATTTTTTAAAATTTTATTGCAAAAAATACTACCCAGTTGTGTAAGTAATTTCTTAGGTTAACTTCAATTGGAAAACGATTAAAACCAGTAAGAGATGAGTAAATGTTTGATTATAAGCAACAGCCTGGCTATGTTCCAAGAAAGGCACTTGAACATTCAAAAGAAAAACGGTCTGGTCTGTAATAACAAAGTTTCTTCCCGATTTGTATGATAAAGCTTTGCTCATGTCTTAATTTGCAAAGAAGTGGTAACTTCCGTTTAGATGAGATTTTAATACCAAGTATTTAGATAAATACTGCTTTCTGACTCATTCTAAAAGGGTTTGTTTCTTAACAGAGGATTTAATCCACATCAGTAACAGTATCTGATCACACTCTTCCATCTCATTTACGGCTTGATGCTATTATTGTATCACTTTTTGCCCCACTTTGCTAAAATAATAGTTTCTAAAAAGTCCTCAACCACTAGTAAGTTACGCCTACCAATTGTCTTCTACTCTGGTTTCTCTGCCAACTTTGAAATGCTTGGATACTCTACCAATACCACATGCAAGACAAGGCCCGGAGCAGAATTTCCCAAACACTCCTCCCACCCTGCATACAAACACACCCACAAGCACATACTCCAGTTCTCTCCTCCTGATTTTACAATTCAAAAAATCCCGTATTTTTCCTCCAGAAACGCTTTTTTATATTTGCACCAAACCTCACAGCCGTATTAACAACAACAGCCTAGACTTGATTCTGAGCTCTGATGTTATCACTGCTTACCACTACTTCTTGGCACAAATCGAGGAGCCAGGCACTATTATTACTCACATACACACAGCAGGAAACGGGCTTAGCGAGACTAAGTACCTTGAGGAAGACTGTGCATCTGACAAGTTGCCAAGTGGGCACGTGACCCCCAGACTGTCCAGTCCTGAGCCCGAGTTCCTCCCTCCTGGGTGGTAGCCTTTGCTCCGTGTTTGCTCCGTCTTTGCCGACTAAATAACCTGTCGCCACACAGAGGTACCCCGTATCTGTGTGCTGACTTCTACTAAGCACTTGGTAAATATACATTTATTTAGAACCACTTAAAAGTAGCTAATAAATATGCCAAGGCTACTGTATCTAACAGCTGCTCTTTGAAGTCATTCACACACTGTGTGCTGTAACAGTTACCTCCAGTGACCTCTGCTATTTCATGGAAGATAAATGGAACTAGAAAACCCTAAGTAAAAAGAGAATTCTCTACTTTGGTACTATATATATAACTTTAAACATCCTTTTTTTTTTTCCAGGAGTAGGAAAATCATAAAACCCTTCCATCAGAAAAAAAGACATAAATAAACTTACTTACGAGACAGAGACAGACTCACAAAGATAGGAAACAAACCTATTATTACCGGTGGGTAAAGGAAGTGGGAAGGGATAAACTGGGAATTCGAGATTTGCAGATACTAACCACTATATATAAAATAGATGAACAACAAGTTTCTACTGTACAGCACAGGGAACTATATTCAATATCTTGCAGTAACCTATAATGAAAAAGAATATGAAAAGGAATATATATGTGTGTGTGCATGACTGAAGCATATGTTGTACACCAGAAATCGACACAATGTAACTGACTATACTTCAATTAAAAGAAAAACAAAATCCTTTCCATCAGGTTAACAATAAAACTGCAGGGGCTGCCCTTGCACTTACCTGACAAAGAATTCCAAAGAACGATCAGGCTGTGCTCACAAATGAAAAGGTTTAAGTTTGTACAAATGGTAACAGATCTGTTATTGAACCTCAAGTCAGGAAAGAAAAAAGCTAAAGGACAACTTCAATTTCTATGTTAAAAGCTGGCAGCAAATCTAATTAACAAAAACACGAAGCCTCAGGCAAAGGAACTGCTATCACATTCTTTGCTAAATAAGATGAACTTCACCTTTAAAAGCTCCAACCAAGCTAAAATAAGTTATTAAACAGGGGAAAAAAAAAAAAAGAGAGAGAGAGAGAAACCAATAAGACACATGAAATCCAAGCCTCTTAATGCTACAGAAATCAGATCAAGGTGACAGCTTCACTCATTAGCAAGCATGTTGAAAAGTAAACACCTCCTGGTCATTGCGATGATGAAGTCCTTTAAATATGTGATGCAGTGTAAAATAACACCGTGCGTGTGGAAATACTCCATAAACTACGGCCCTGCACGTGATTAGGTCAGATGCCGCTGGCAAAATATGACAACATATATGGTTCCAATTTTCAATTCAGGGCTTGGTTACCAGAACACTTTCTGATGAGAGCTTTCATTGAAAATGCCCAGTGTGATCCACATTATGCTCTGGGTCTTAAGGAGAAAGTTCTAGCATCATCCCCATACAATGGGCCTTAAACCATGTAGGGAAATGAAATTATGCACACAGAAATAAAAATGTATGGGAGGATATAAGCCAGAGCTGAACGGTGTAGGTCAGGAGAGAAAAGTTTTAGCACGCTGAGGTAGGTTTCAGAAGCAAGAGAGAACCAGGGAATTTTTTTTTTTTTTTTTTAAAGAATGAGGGAATTTGCAGTGAGTTTTGAAGTTTGGATGGGATTTGAAAAGGAACCAGAGCAGGTGTGGATGAAGAGGTCAACTCTGAAAGGTGCAGAGTCCGCATAAACTAGGCAACTCCTTCTAAACAGTAGCCTGTGCCTTCTCTAAAATTTTAACCAGAACTGAGCTCAACAAGACATAAAAGAATTTCATTTAGCTCATTCTTTCTTGGTCAGTATCATCAAGACTCATGGAGAAGGGAAGACAATTATGAAAGCCAAGGAGGCAACATGGTAGATCAGAAAAACCACTAGCTTTGACTCCATAGGAATGAAGGCAAATTCTCACTTTTATGACCTCCAAGGAGTTAGCATTTCTCAATCTCAGTTTTTTTTTTAACATTTTTTTTATTGAGTTACAGTCATTTTACAGTGTTGTGTCAAATTCCAGTGTAGATCAACCTCAGTTTTCTTATCCATATCATGGGAGCAATGAGACTCCATTCATAAAACTTTCTGAAAATTAAATTTTTATGGTAAAGTTTCGCTCCTTTCTCCTCACACCACTTCTCATATTCTAAAGAAGACCTGAGGGTTTGCTCTGAGATAGTCTGAGTGGTTTCTTGGACTTCTGTAATGAAAATGAAGTCAGACTTCTTTTCCTCCAAGCTACCCTTGGGAGCTAAATATTTTGTGATCTATCCAAGTTCAACAATCTGATTAAATGGTAGGAGAAATGGGAAACCTTCCATTGAGGTGTTTTGCCATTTTGGGTAGAATCCCTGGGCTCTGTCCTCACTTACAAGACACTCCGCTAAGACTCTGACACCAAGGTTCGGTCTGTCTAGAGTCATCCCTGTGGGCAAGGGCAGTCCGCCTGCAGAAGATACTCCGCCTTTCCTTGGCCATCAGTTTCTTTCAATTGAATTCAATTATACACTGTCTTTTTTGTTTTCAATCTCTTTTTAAGATTGCTGTGTGTCTTTGTGTGTGTGTAACGTCTGTGCACATGCAGGTGTTGCTCATTTGGTGTTTTCCAAGTTAGAAATCTACGAAGAAGTGTCAACTGTCATCTCAACCAGGAAGTTTCCCATGTTATTCTTTGTGAGGTCATCTGTCCCAACTTCAAGGTCTCCCTAACCCACTCCTCTCCTCTACTTAGATTAATTTCCCTTTCATTTCATGATACCCTGAACACACCTTGAAGCACTGTGCTTCCCACAGCATCTTGGTTTTTATATTCTTTCCTACATTGGCTGTGAGTTCTTGGAGGGCAGGAACCACCTGGTCCCTCTTTGTATCCTAGGTTTACTGCCTGGCATGTAACCAGGCACTCATAAGGTAAGAACACAAGATGCCATCTAGAAGCTAAAAAAAAGGGGGGGGGGTGTTACCTTTTCCTTTCCTGTTTAAATAGGGAATATTATTCCATAGATCAAAAAGGACAGGTTTCCTTTACCCCTGAATCCATGTTCTCCAAGTCACTGTGGAATAGAAGATGCCCATCCTAGCTCTTCACAAACGGGGGCAGTTCTCCAATCCTGTGCCCAACAGACCATGTGAGTAATTCTCTCTTGGATTCAGTTCTTTCAAGTCCTCCTTTCCTTAGGCCATGAAGGGCACACTGACTCTATGCTCGCCTGTAAACCTCGCCAACGTACTTCTCCCTGTGGCATCTAGGTCTCAGGAGAAAAACAACCCCAAAATTCCGCAGCGCTGAACAAAGGAAGCCTAGATGCCAGTCAAGGTACAATTCAAAGCGTTAGGCCCACGCATCCTGTTTGAGTAAGGACGTGTTCTCCCTCCGGGCAAAGCCCACCTGCATCTGGGCTCCTGGGCATGAACTTGAGTAGAACTATTCAGCATTTTATTGCATCAGCACAACCTTGGCAAAGGCAAAATCTTTTTACCCTCTAATTCATAAAACCTCCTAATTTACACATCAGCCCTACTTTTTAAGAGTGCCCACTGGGATAATCACAGGGGCTGTTTCACTTCCGTCTGCTTTATTTAGATAATAAGCCCCAAAGGCCAGGGACGCCCTTCCAGTTTCTATCTATAGCCTTGAATACAATATGCGTGAACAACATTTGTGAAATAATAATACTAGGTTTTACTATCTTTCAGTAACAAATCCTTTTTAACAGTCCAGGGATCAGATTAGAGTCGAGTTCTGTTTATTTTCTTCTTGAGATTTCTGTATAGATTCCCACACGACAAATTATAGGCCATTAGTACATCATTTAGAAATTTTTCTTCTTGAATATTTCTAACAGTGCACTAACGGTACTTAATTCTACATTTAAACTACACAGATGGTTTCCTCTAGATCCAATGCCAGGAACTTCATTGCATTTTTTTCGAAGGGACACTCAGCCATAAGGTCTTCGTGCTTACACTGCACCAGGCACTGTGTTAAGTGCTTTACATACAAAAAAATCGAGAAGTATTTTAAAATACTTAAGCTGTGAAGCATTTCACAACTAAGTATTTTAAAATACTTCACAACTAAGAAGATACAACTCTAGGATTTGAACACAGATTGACTCGAGTCCCTGGTCTTTACCACTGCGTCCTGTATGAAGTTTATACTCTACTGAGTGAGGAGGAACGCTTTTTGAAAAATGGGAGTTGGATCATAAAATTCCTGAAAAAAATTATTAAACTCAATTGTACTATTTTTAGTCTAAGACTTATCTGTCAGTTTTATTTGAACACTTATTACTAATCTCTTCTAATCTCAATAATTTCATGATATAATAAATCTTATACCAACACATAGCATTTTGTCATATGTCTATCTTTCATTAAAATTTAATGCTTTTAAAGTATAATGATGTCCTTGAAAAATCTGTTTAGGAAAAAAAAAAGTAAAAATAATTGATTATCTCAAGCTCCATAGTCACCTCTTGGCATTAAGTCCACACGCACGCGTGCCTGTCCTCGCACACACAAACTCACGTACGCCTTGCTTGTCCACACCACTTCTTCACTTCCCTGCCTTCCTAGATTTCTAAAGGTTATTAAAAAATGGCCTACTAGTTTTTCTACTGAAGAATGATGCTTGTAATGTCTTCTGCATGTTATATTCAACCATCCAGCGAGCATTTGTTGATTGCAATGTTAATGGTGCTTGATACCTGTCAGTAAACAAACAGAAAACACTGGCATCAGACGACAGACAGGAAACAACTGCTGTAGTAAAAATGTAACCGCATAGTAGGTTAGGAGGTACGATAAGCAATGGAATAAAGAAAAAAGACAGAGCGGGTTAGCTGACAGAAAGCACCTGGGAATGGGCACGGAGTGGCTGGGGCATCGCAGAGGGCGTCCCAGCAGGTATCGTGGAGAAAGGCCTATCTGAGGAGAAGACAAGGGTAAGAGAAGGAGTGAGTCACGCAGCTCTATGACGGAAGTGCATCCTGGCTAGTTGAGGATATCCCCTTTACTCAAAACTGGCTGTAAAAGCTTACTCCTGGGAGTCAGAACACCCACACACGGTGTTAGAGAAAACCTTGGCAGTACGGTGAGAGTGAAAACTCGAACCGTAAAGGACTCAACTGAGCGCTTAGCAGCCTGAGACAATCATCATCTCTCTCCTAAAAATGGTCTCTGGCTTAGAAGCAGCTCTGACATAAGCAAGGAAAATTCACCGTGCTTTCCTCTGAAGAAAAAGAGAGGTAACTGACTCGCAACCATGAGAGCAAGAAGACAGCCAGCAAGCAGGACCCTAGAATGGAAGCATGTAGTATTGTAACACTTTTTAAAAGAATCAGTAGCAATTTGGATTCACCAAAGACTAGGGCTAAGTTATATTTGTGAGTCTCAGAAGCCAGCTTCAAAACCTGCAGTCCTCGGTAACAGTGCGGAGAGACGAGAAATCGGTGGGCTCGAGAAAGACCTACCTCACTCACGCATCTGTCTATGGGGCAAATTTAGATCTGCATCTAGAAGAACTTTGGATGCTGATTTTTCAAATACCCAAGCTTTAGCCACATTCTGAGCAAGCTGGCATCAAACTTGCTGACTCAGAGTGGAGTAAGCAGATTGTTTCTAGAAACCACGCCTAGATGACACCACACACTACATAGTAAGGCACCGTGATCTGAGAAAGGACATCTGGAAGTAGAAATGAAGCAATAACTACTCCAAAGATTTAAAAAAATTTCCTGAACCCCTGTCATTTCCCAAATTGCAAATTTCTAATTTTTGTTATTCTCATTTTTCAATTCGAGTATTACTTTCTCAAAGGCGTCACAAATCCCCTACTAGTAAAGCTGCCCTGGCTTTATAATCTCATAGGACTTCTACCATTGTAATGAAACAGCTGATCACATAATTGTGATTTACAGCGCATCTCTCCCTCTAAAACATAAGCTGCATAAGACCAAGAATCAGCGTTGCTGGTCTTATGCCCCACTGTTTCCCCAGCACCTAAGCCCCCTCGCTGGATAAACAAAATACACGATACATGTTCCTCAGAGGAATGAATGATGACATCCACAAAACAGAGCTTCGAGAGCGACTATGACATTGTCAACCGAAATAAAATGCACAACCTAAACATTGAGCTATGCTTTATTCGGCGGACTTTCTGAAAACTTGAGCCCGGGAGGAAGCCTCTCAGATCTAAGAGACTGTTTTGTCAAGGCAAGGGAGAAGCCAGGATATACAGGAGTTTTGCAACAAAGCTCAGGTAGTAAGAATAACAAAAGATAACTGTCAATTAAAGAAAAAGATATCCCAAGTTAAGGAATTTAGTACTTTTCCGTGTGTGGGAAGGTGCAAAGATCTGAGCTCACTGAAATCACTCCTTTGATGTGCACCTAGCTATGTAGGGCCAGCGTCCTGTTCTTTCCCATCCTGAGTCCCCCCGGGGGGGGCTCCGCTGAGGGTGGCAGCAGGGGCCGGGCTGCCTGCTCGTCTGCATCCCAAGTTCCCTCCACTCACTGGCCAGCATGGCTTAGCAGCTGATGACTTGATGGCCCAGCATCCTTTGTTTACTGATACGGCTGGTGATATTTTTCATTCACAACATAAAATGTAGTCACTTACTTTAGTGCAATGGAGCACAGGCATATGGTGAAGAAAGAAGGAAAAAAAGAGGTTTGACAAGCCAGTTGGTAAGAGAGAGTGAAATACCCAGAGTCTACAGAAATAAAGATAACGTGCTGATTTCAATACTTTACAGAGGGACAATAGAAAAAACACTTATCTGAAGAACTGTATCTTAATTTTTCCCCAAAATTAAATTTTACGAATTAAAATTTATTATCCATAATATTTTAAAAAGTAGCCATAATATAGGTGCTAACTTAATCATTTAAGGGAGGGTTTCTGAGCACAGACCCTGAGATCAAACTGTTACGGTGGTGTCCCAGCCATGCCCCTTACTAGATGGGCAAGTTTCTTAATTTCAGTTTCCTCATCTGCAAAATTGGGTTAGTTACCATAAACTGAACCTTCGAGTTGTACAAACATAATTACATATGTAAAATGCTTACATCAGTGCCTGCCATATGGTAAGTGGGGTGTACATCTATTATTGTTGTTATTAAGTATATTCTCTTAGCTAATAATGTGAACTACACAGGCTACCATGTTAATATTTAGACATTTTACCATGAATGAAATGCTTATTTGCCATAAAAAAATCCCTGGTACTTGGAAATTTTTTCCCCTGTTAATCAGCTTTTGATGTATCCTTTGAACACTCTCTAATTATGTTGATTTAGAGGCATTTTAAAACAGTAAATCACCTCAAATTCTTTGCAGAGGTAGACAAGGGAAAAGTTATCTTTTAGGTATTATGCATTGAATGCTATTTATTATGCTTATAATTACCAAATCCATTGCAATTTTATCTTTTAAATTAGGTCATCTAATTTTAAAATAAAGTGATTTTCTTTGTGTTAAATTACTAAATTACTAAAAGTTAAATTACTAAAAGTTAATTCAGCCCCCAGCGACCAGTTATTAAAGAAAAAAGTAATAAAAATACAGAAATCTTTTAAATATACTTTATAATATTCAGATTATTTCTAAGATCTTCATGGTATGTCACGGTCATTGTTTTACTCTGAACCAGGAAGGACTAAAAAAGCACAAAATTGAGCACATAGTAAGCACGCAAAAAATGTTGACTGAATGAATAAAGGGCTGAACTAGTGAGATTTCATATGTAATAGGCCAAGGAGCTCACAGAATGATTGCAGTCTGTCACCGCTAAGCTTGTAACCAATAACTGTACCGCGGCACTTGGCATGAACACGTAAAGAAAGACACGGAAGAAACGACAGAAGTAAAAATCATTTAAAAAATCTCCCATTGCAATCTACAACTTCTACTAGGTGAAAATATAGTGAATTAAAAGGAAACCAGAAGCAGCACGTTTCCTTCATCCAACTGGATCCACCATATTGATTTTCTCATCTAAATATGCTTCATCAACTTCGGACTGCTAATGCTTGTCTACGTATTTATTACATAGTGTGGCGCCCTCTGAAAGCAATCACAACAACCTCACAGGGGTATCATAAGCAATAATGATGTGCTGTTAAAACTCTGCACTGGATATGAAAATGGCACAAGTTCTGTTTACTATGCACAGGTGCACAATCTGGAAAACAAGCGGCTTTTATCTCTAACCTCATTCTGTGCTACAGTCCTGGTACAGGGTGGATGGAAGGGGGAACTGCACGAGACTAGGGTGGCAGTTCTGGAACTGCTCTGCCCTAGCTGTGATGAAATTCTCAGGATCAGCCTTTCCTAACACTTGCTCTCCTGGCACCGCAACCTAGGCGCTAGATGCACGACTCTCATCATGCCTACGTCCCTGTAGATGCGAACTCCCAGTTTGTTTAGGACAAGGAGCTTGTTACTACACCCTCTTCCAGGGACTCAATGTTTTGTTTCTTTGCTTTTTTTCCTGCATTTTCTACCCTCTCCTAACCCCACCCATCTCACTGCAAGACCGACACCCAAGTCTACTGGCTAGGTCCACATGAGAGATATCCTAGACGTGAAATATCCAACCAAAACAGGTGGATGGATGGATTTTGAAATCTGGCCATGTTTTAATATTTCCATACAAAAGAGTGTAGGGGATAAAGATAACTCTGTATGCTTTCCTGTCTTTTGTACACAGGATCACAGTCATATTGCGGACCACAGATTCCTCCCTCCTCCGTCCTCCCTCCTGCTGGGAGACCTACTCATGACCTACTGCTGGATTTCTGCTATTGCCATACAACTCAATCTGTTACCATCTTTTCTGAATTATATGGTCCTCTCACTGGGCTAAATTTATTAGCGTGCTTATTCTGCTCTAATAACATTTACCAGACCATGACCAATCACTAACATGACAGAAAAAGATACACAGTTACTGTTTTAAAGTGGTGGTTTAATTTTTCAGGTATGAGGGCATGGAATTACCTTTGTAGTTTTACTCCATGTAGTTTCCTGTGTACTGTAACCATAAAGGAGCCTAGTTCTCATTCTATTTTCTGCTCCTGTGATTGAGAGTAAAGGGCTCTAAGGAAAACAGGTTTTCCAGGGCTCTTAAGTCATTATTTCATGAATAATTCTTTAGCTGAATTCACTCATACTGAAAAGTCTGCAAGTTACAAGCTCCCAAAAGTGAGCTGCCTACTCCCTATTCGTCCATGATTTTGTTTCTATTTAAGGATGTCTCTCGTTTCCCTTCAGAATCTCAAGTACAGATACAGGATGGAGGAGAAAGACGGCTAAAGAATAATTAGAATTCAGTTCCCCAAATGATCAAACACAAACTTTAGCAGCTGTTGCAACAGGGAATGTACAGAGGAGTGACTAAAATATATTAAAATAACAAAAAATTGTCTCTATAATATGGATATTACTGTGCTTATGAGACAGTGATATTAACAAGGAAGACCTAGTTAAAAAGAAAGACACAGCATAGCATCCAAATACGGCAACTGGTTCACACACTTCCTGGGATTCATTTGTTTCAGACATCATTAAAGGAAGAACATTCCACTTACGGTTTCACCATTCTTAATCTGAAGGAAAATTCAGTGTATTTCTATAGCTTGACATAGCAAAATTTGCAAATCTTTATAAAGAATGAAGATTATTAAGATGTGAACTGTTGGACTATCAGAGGAAATCTGAAAGTTGTAACATAAGCTCAAAGGCCAATTCAAGTGCAGGCAAAATCTCAGCCAATGGGTTAGGCCAATCCCTTAACCAACGTGAGTCTTCACTTATCCGGTGTGGAACTGCTTTCCACGCACGAGAGACAGGTCAGGGGACAGTACTGGTAGAACTCACTCTCCAAGGCTTTCCAGAGGATACTGGAGTTCCATCTTGAGGCAAACAAAATTGGATGAGATAGGTCTCTCTTCTTTATTTTCTAAAAATATCATTTTCAGTTTGCAAGTTCATTAAGAACTTAGTGCCAGCTGAAGGCACCATATTTCAAGCTTTTTAAAAAGTGTATTCACCTGCCTAAGTGAGAACATTACACTGAAGATAATCTTTGTATTTAAACCTTGAAGTGCCTTATGTATGTTATTATTATTATCAAAAATAGTTTACAGGACTTCTGATAAGATAATATAGAATTTTTCATCTCAAAACATGCTGGAATCTTTATGTTTGTTTTTCACAAAATTTCTCCTTGTTTTACTAATACTTACCTCTGTCATAAAAGTTTAAAAGGTTAGAAATGCATCATCTCAAGAACAGCAAAGAACAGGAAGAGTATCTTAACACAGTCTTAATGATGTTTTGTGGTTTTCTAAACATGATGAACATATAGTCTTAAATTATTTTGTTCTCTATATTGAAATTTAAACATTGAGTGAGTGTCTAATCACGCTATATGACAAATACCAAGGATGCAAAGACAAAAAGATAAAGTAGTACATAATCCAGTCTGGGATGAGCTCTTTGATAGGTACACTAACAAACCAGATGGAAGGTCCCAGAAGAGACATTAATTTTACCTCTTGCAGGGCGCTATAGAATATTATGAAAGGTGGAACCAATAGGAACACAACATAAGGAAAGATGTTCTTGAAAAGACTCAAATCTTCTTGGGGGCATGCAGGATGCAGCATTTCAAGAGGCAGGATTAGACTGCGATTGAGGAAAAGCTGATGAGAGATGAGACTGGCCACGTGTGTCCCATCTGGTCTACATACGACAGGCAGTAGCCAGCGAACGTTTCTGAGTAGGAAAATAACAACTGAACTTTAGAAACAGAACTTGGCAGCACCTGGAGCAACTTCGAGCACCTCCCACTCCTTAACTTACATCTTTGCCTTTTTCCTCTTCAATCTGAGGCCACTCCATCCACCCTGTCTCAGGTCTCAGCCCTCCCATTCCCAGAGGGAACCTGACCCATCACTGGGCTCCTCTCTCTTCTAACTTCACCCTGATCTTTGCCATTCCATTAACACTTTCTTATAAGAATTTCATTATCAAGTGTTCATCAAATTCCAAAACAATCACTTTCAAAAACTTCATAGGCACAAAGTAGAAGGTCCTAGGGGCATTTTTTCCCCTAAACACAGAACGCTTTTGAAAGGAGGCAGTTGTGGGAAAGACAGAATGAGATATTGCATAACTGCTCATATTTTCCCTGTTTGTTCCTTGTTCCTCCCACGTTTTTAGCGGCTCGTGTCATTTTAGCTGGTGGGCTATGGAAAGGGACCATAACAACTCCAAATATGGAAGAAGCTATTTGATGAGCTATGTTTTTCTTTCCAGATGCTTTCAAGCTGAAGAGCTAAACTGGATGTATATGTTAAAGTTTTGGGTTGAAGAAAAAAAATATATATATATATTTAATTTTAGCTCAATAAGTGGTATATTCTGTCACAGTCTGGAGAGTTGTAATTCTCTTGTTCTCTTGAACACACCCCCACAGTACACTGTGACTCTCCTCTTAGCCAAAGCAGTAGCAAAAGCGAGTAGGAGGCAAATACATAAAACCAACAAGAAATCTGTCAGATGCGGGTTTGCATACTCAATGGGCCACAGTCCCCCCACCTCTCTTCTGTAAACACTATCAAAAGTTATGATTTTAATTAATTCTTGCTCTCATTTATAATGGATTAAATTTCCCACTTCCACACTTTTAATAAATCTGTGGTGGAAACCCTAATTATAACTTTACACACACACACACACACACACACACACACACAGAGTCAACAAACTCAGAAGACTGAAAAAGAAGACTCCTGATTCTCGAACGCTACTTAAAGGAAGTGAAAAACGACCAGAGACCACTACCCGCCTTGTATCTAATACGCATTATGAAATCTAATGAAGTCTTTTTGGGGGCTAACATTTAAGTTACCTAATACTTTTAATTTCAGAAGTTCAGGATGGAAAAGGGAGATATTTTTGAATAAATTAGATACAACTGCAAAAAAATGTTATTTATATTGTCATCATTCATAAAAAACAGTATTTTAAGAAGCAATGTCATCAATACTGTTTTTCTCAACTCTTAGTCTGAGGACTATGCTGTTGAATACAGAGAACAATGCTATTTTCAATATGGAGAACCTAGTCTTCAGTACTGTCAGCATTTATATTCACTATAAATTTACAAACACATGGGATTATTGTTAAGATAAAATGAATTGGTGGAAATAATTTACACAGGATCAACCTGTGCTAGCCATATAAAATATTACATAATTATAAGTATTATGATGTATAATCATGGACATGTTCCCAGTTACTGGGCTTCGTGGCCGTGACTGAAAGCACGCGGTCATTGACAAGGAAAACAACTACAGCAAAATTCTCAGCACCTCCCCCCATCTGGGGCGGGGACGATTTGTCACTGACCCTTTAATCATGATGAAAAAAGTGAAGATGCTTCACGTAGTACTTGAAAGTTTATCTGTAGCAACTTCCAACTTAAAGAAGACTCTACCCAGTATACCAAGCTCTCCTTAAAAGCAGCCTCTAAGGACACTAATGACCACTAAACAGGGTCTATCCACAGAGACCCTGAGAACAGTTTTTGAGCCCTCCAAGAAAAGCCAGAGTAGAGGAAAAGATCCTCATCTGGGAAAGTAAACCAATTCAATTTCATAACTGAAAATAATGGTAATAATTTAGAAAACTCTTGCAAAAACATTTTGTACTTTACACATACGACATTCCTTGAGTCTGCATGTTATGTAACAAAATGAGGGGTGGCAGGGACTGAAGTGGACACCAAGAAACAATTTTTAATGAAGATATTCTTCATGCATGCAGCCCAGTGTTGCTTTAAGCAATTCGATTTGGTCAACAGTTTTCACTCTTTGAAGTTTTAGGTAATCTGAGCTTTTAAATTCTTAAGTTTTAGATTCAATCTAGAAATCCAGTAATAGATTTAGAAATTACCCAAGATTGTAAATATAGTGGATCATCCCTAAGGTCTCTGTAGAATAAACATTTCTATATGTGCCTTACTGAAATTTAATTTACATGCAATAAAATTCATCAACAACTCAAGTACAACTTTATAATATCTGTAATGTACATGTTCTTGTCTAAACACCATTTCAATCAGGATATAAAGTATTTCTGCATCCCAGAAAGTTCCCTTGTGGCCACCGGTAGGCAATCCTCTCACCTCGTCCCCAGTTTCTGGAAACCATTGTTCTGCTCTCTGGCATGGTTAACACAACGAATTACATTGACTTCTGAATGCTAAACATATCTTCCATCCTTGGAATGAAACTCAGTCGCTCTTTGTCTTTCCCAATAATAACCTGCTTATTCTCTGTTGACCAGTCTAGCTAAAGATTTGCCAGTTTGACTATTATTTTAAAAAATATGCCTTTTGGTTTTAATTTGTTTTCTATTTCTATTTCACTGAGTTTTTGATTAATGCTTATTATCTCCTTCCTTCTGCTTGCTTTGGGTTTAATTTTCTCATATTGCTACAGTCTCTTTAAGCAGTAGCTTAACCCATCAATTTGATATTTTTTAATATAAGCACTTAATACAAAAAAGAATTCCCTCTAATTATTGCTTAGCTGCATTTTACCCATTTTGCTCTGCAGTGATTTTATTTTCAGTCAGTTCAAAATATTTTCAAATTCCCCTTGTGATTTTATCTTTGAAAGATGAATTATTTATAAGTGTGTTGTTTGATCTCCAAATATTTACCAGATCTTAAGATACTCTTCTATTACTAAGACCCAGTTTAATTCCTTTGTGTTCAGAGACCATTCTTTGCATGATTTCAATCCTCTTCCATTTGTTGAGACCTGTTTTACGGCCCCACATGTGGTCTCTCCTGGTGAATGTTCTGCGTGTATATTCCCTGTTGTTGTGTGAAATATTCAAGCAGGTCATGGAAAATGTCAGTTTTGTCCAAGTCTTCTACCCCTACCTGTCTCCTCGACTTGCTTTATCAGTTACAGACAGTGGAGTGTTAAAATACCCAAGTATAGTTGGGACTTGTCTATTCCTCCTTTCAGTTCCATCCAGCGTTGCATCTTCTGATGTGAGGCTCTGTCATCAGGCGTAGATGCATTTACGACTCAGTGATCACTGTGAAATATCCCTGTTTTCCCTGGTAATACTCCTTGTTCTAAAAATCTATTTGTTTGACATTAATAAAGCCATCCAAGCATTCTTTTGATTAATGCCTGCATGGGATGTCGATTTCCATCTTTTTACTTTAACATCTCACAGGATTGTGTTTCCTCCACCCCTCCACCAACGCATCCACGTCCCATCCACAGACTTTCTGTGTGTCCGTGAGTGAAACAGCAGCCACTCACTCAGCTGCTCAGGACAGAAGCCTGGGAATGATCTTAATTCCTCTTTTATCTGTCAAACACATCCTAATGATTCTTCAGAAAGCAGCACAGATTCACCCACTTTTCTCCACATGCTAAGCATGAACCTAAAGGCGGTCCAAGTCCTCACAACATTAGAGCTTCTCACTCCCTCCTAAGCTCCCATTCTTAGCACCCCCACTCCACTTCCCGCACAGCAGCAAGGGTGATCTTAGCATCCTTTACATTTCCAGCCTGGTTTAAATCCTGCAGTCTCTCCCACTGCTCTTAAAACAAAACCCAGACTCTTACCATGACCTGGAAGGCCCTGTGTAATTGGTGCCCTGACTCCCTCTCTAAACCCATCTCTCCCTGTGGCCACCAGCTTTGGTTCTGCCTGCTCTTCCTGCTTCTTGATTCTATTAAACTCTTTTCCATTTAGGACTTTGGCTGTTGCCTCTAGCTAGAGGAAATTCATCTCAGCATTTTCCATCATTAGCATTTAAACTGAGACCTTATAGACACGAAAGAGCTCTCTCTCCACTAACACAGTCTTTCAATAAATATTTGTTCAGCGCCTACTAGATGCCAGACACTGATTGCTGAGAATAAAGCAGTAAATCTAGAGGTATCTGGTTACTGCTCTAGAGGAACTTATAATTCAGTGGAGAAGACCAACATCGTTCAATGAAAGTGCAAATAAACATTGGAAGAAATCCCTTAAAGAAAGTGAGCACAGCTCTACAGACTGAAACAGACGGAATCTGCAAACAAGGCTTCTGCGAGGCGGGGTTCTTTGGCCATGATCTGAAGGAGAATTAAGAGTTAAATAGCATATTGTGAATTCAGTAGAGATAAAAAGCATATTAATTGAAATTTTAGCTCATATACATGTACTGTTAACAAGATTTATTATGACAATTTTGATTAGACACACCATGATAAGTAATTAGTTACAACAACTCTCAATTTGGCACAATCTTGTCATATATCTAAAAGCAAAATTACGGGTTTTTAAATTTCAAATGGAGAGAAATGGTATTTTGTGCATGGTGAGACAGAAAAGCCTAGAAAAAAGTAAATAGAGTATTTTTAATAAACTTTTGTTTCCTAATTTGTAAACTGAGTAAAATGGCATGACTTACAGGGAAGTGCTTGCTTTTCCAAAAACACATGTTTTAGACCTCATCTGAATATCTCAACCCAGTTCAATCCTTCTTTTGATCTGGGCCTAAAGAGAGAGGCACAATGGACAAGTACAAGGGACAGAGACATCAGAGTATTTCAGATTTGTTTCCGGAGCTGTCCTCTCAAATGGCCTGGGCCGGAGGTAAAGCTAGTGCTCTTCCAGAGGTCTGACATCACTGGATATATGCCATCAAAGTGGCTGAAAAGTAAGATCTTAAGTCCCATTTTCTTTCTGGCCTCTCAGCTGTGTCTCCTCATCTGTAACGTCCTTTCTGCTTACTTACATTTACCCAAATCCTCCTTTTGTTCTAAAGCTGACCTTGAAACTAAACTCCTCTTCCCTAACTCCCGCCATCTTTATAAAAGTTTCTCTGGCGGCAAATTCTAGCACTCTACGCTTGGCGATATTTAGTCATCTGTTACCCTGCCGTCCAATGCAGCTGTTTTAAAGGCGTATTACTTTCATATCCTGTGTCCGTTAACCCTTGCTGTTTACTAAATCACGCCCAAAATTCAATGGGTGAAGACAACCGCCATTTATTTGGCTCAAAATTCTGTTGGTCTGGGCCAGGTCTGACTGATCTCAGCTAGGTTAGCTCATGCATTTGAGATCAGTTTGAGGGTCAGCTGGCCCTAGGTGTCCTCACTCCCAGGTCTGCCAGTTGATAAGCCAAGTGCTTCTCACGCCCTGCGCTTCTTCCCACGGATACCAAGCACTAGAAGCATCAAGAGGCAAGCTCTACAGTGCAAGCGCTTTCCAAGGCTCTGTTTGCATCCTGTTTGCTGATGTCCCAGGGCCAGAGCAACCCACTTTCAGATGGGAACATGGTTTGAAGTGGCTCTGGAAAAGGAAGGGGATGTAAGAAGGCTCTGTCTGGAGAAATAAGGTACTTTGCTGAGCAATGTGGTGAATTCCACGTCTGGACATCAGCACTTACATATTAAATCTGAGGATGTAGAAAAGCTAAATTACCCTAATCCTGTTTGAAATCTTCAGAAACCTAATATTCTAGATTTTTGGTGCAAAATGTCTTTTAAAGGAGCAATCAGCAACGTGACAGAATTGAAATCTATGGTGTTAGAAAAAGTGTGAACTCCATTGGGCTTTTAAATTAAAAATTCTACCAGTAATTTATCACACTCAGGTATTTAAAGTTTGCATATTAATTATATATCATGAATCACTTGTGACATTTATATAATGTAGAAATCTATGATTACTAGGCGGTTTCCACTGCTATTTGGGTACAAACTGATTGATCAAAATATATGCTTTCTGTTTATCACATAAGAAGCACCAAAATAAATCATAAATACCAGTCTGCCTAGAATCACTATTAACACATGTGGTTCATCTATTACTGTACAGAGCCAGCCTATCCCCTCATTCCATTCTTGGGTCCTTTTGCTGCCCACTGGCATAGAAGGAGCTTACAGATGCACCATGCAGCCCCTTCCTTCTAACTACTGCTTATTGGGTTTAAATAAGTAACTGATGAAAACGGACCAATTCTACTCAAGAAATAGAATCTGGTCCACAGGGATGGACTCAGCTCTAGATAGTTGAGCTGAGAATTCTATGAAAAGAACACTCTGGGGACCACTGCACTGGCTACATGCAAGTGTGGAGGGAGCCGTCTGAAGGTAGAAAGATGGCAATAAAGTAGATTTAAAGAAAGAACAAAAGAGGAGAGGCCATGAGGCCCACAAAGACGGTCAGCCAAAGAGAGAGATGGCTGCCTAGACGCCAGGCTGGACTCCTAAAGCTTACCTACATAAAATCCTCCTCAGGTCTCACCCCAGTAAATCCCCTTCATCTAAGCTAGCTAGAAAGAGATTATGCTCCTTACAAGGAAATGATCCTATGACATCCAATCTTCTTTTTACTCATGAAACGGGTTGGTTCAATGGCTAATTCAAAGAATAATATCCACTCTATTTTAGGTTGATTTTTTTTTTTTTGGAGGGGAGGTGATTAGGGGGTCATTTACTTATTTATTTTAATGAAGTACTGGAGACCCAGGACCTCGTGCATGCCAAGCACGCACTCTAACACTCAGTTACATCTTCCCCCTAATTTACACTGATTTTTATATTAACATTTGAGGGTTGTGTGTCAGGAGCTGAGTGTCACTTCTAATTAATAGAGAGTTATCAGCCAGTCCAAACCAAAAATTAAACAAAAACATAAGTAATCAGCTCACAGACATCACTAGAGCATCACTGATGGTACTGGAACATTTGAGTCAATCTGCCACTCTTTCTTTCACCGGAGCAATCTTAGTAGCTTAACTTACCCTTTCATGGCTAAAATGAAAATCTACTTTGATGCTGTATTTAACAGCATTCCTTTCCCAGTGTCCTTTGACACTCGTCCCATTTCCCCCTTTATCTCAATATTTCTGTATTTATTTTTTAAATTATTAGTGGTACTCAAAACATCACCATATTTAAAAACAGTTGGAAACTATATAATAAAACATAGTTTCTATCTCTCTGTGGAACATCTTAAGATAATGAATGCTGACTAGTGATCTAATCTTCTCACTACTTTTAACATTGTTTAAAAACCCAATCAGTCTTAATTCATGGACTACTGAATACTTTGTGAAACCTTGCATTTATTTGCCACTGTGAAGACAATCCCTTTCAAAATTATAATCATACATAATTTCTTGAGAAAATTATGTTTTTATTTTTATAAAAGATTTAAAACTTTGACCAAGTGCACTTTTATTAGCAAGAATGTAAGGTCCATAAAAGTAGGACTTTTTCTCAATTTTGCTTATTAATGTTATGTTCGGTATCCACAGAAGTGCTGAGCACACGGCACATGTCTAATACACACTTCATGAGTAAACAAATGAGTCACAGAAAGCATCAATAGATGAAAAATAAAAAACATCAGACTTCCATGATCCACTGTAAGTCTAACTTATTACACGACCCTGGCATGTGCTACATTATTTTTATCCATCACTCATTACCTAAACATTTATTGAGTGTCTCTTATTTGTCAGAAACTACAGCGGAGAGCAAGGATATCAAGATGACTACATTACAGACAGTTCTCTCTAGCAGCACACCATGTCAATTGTTGAGTATATATTCTTCGCATGACAAGATAATAAGTAGGACAGAGGTTGAATAAATAAAGTGTTCAATGAACTTAGAGCAGGGTGCTGCCCAATTCTTAGAATAAGATTATGCAAAAAAAAAATTTCCCTACGTAGTCATCTATCAATCATTCTACAGGTCACCAAGGTACCAATCAGACATTACAAGGATTGTGTATTAAATGTAAATGGCCTAAAATTGGTAGCAGAGAATCAGAAACATCTTTCTTGCCCATGTTGGAAAATACAATCCAATGAAAGGCAAGATTAAATATCTGGTAATGAACAATACCCCAAAAGTGATACTCTTCTCTGACCACCTAAACTTGGCAGTGAAGTGTTTCTAGTAATACTGAGATTACCTGAAAAAAATTCTTTGCACTTGTTAATGTTCAGAATTTAATGGTAGGCAATGAGATTTTTTTTGAATTTCTTATTTTTGGACTACAAAATGTTCAAAGATATGAGTAGAAAAATACACTAAATGTTTGCATAAATACTCTCAAAGGTCTTATGTTTTTAAATTAGGAAGAAAATATTTTATTTCACTAAGACTAAATGGCTTTAAAATTTTGTTTTCTTTTCAATAAAAACAGTTTCTAACTTTTATATATATTTGCCTGATAAGTCCTTTTTTCTATCCAGATACTTTAAGTGGCAAATTTAAAAGTTATAAAATTTATTCAAAGGGTCTAATGTTACCTTGTTGCCCACTCTGAAAGCTCTCATGATAAACTTACTTGTAAAAACTTACATGAAATAATTTAATTAAATTGCTCTTGTCAAAAATCTGGCTTAGGCCCCAATTACATAAAAAGGTAAATTAGCTCTACTGAAAATTTACTTTATTGGTTAATTCTACATACACCATAAACCTTTAGATTCATATTGAAACATCTGACATATTCTTACTCCTGCTTGTTCAAACAATTAACTTATTTAAAAATTTTTAGAAATAAACCAGAAAACTAAAGAGAATAAAATGGAGAGAAAAATCTTAAAAGTTTTGATTTTTATCTTTTACAACAATTTATAGAGAACATTATCATCACTGCTGGTACATAGCTTTGTACGGTCAGTATCAGATCTCAGTATGAAAGGAGTCACATTTTTCAGTTTCCTAGAATTCACTGGTTATTTCACATCCAGTACTGCACTATGGCAAATATCTGAGTCAGAGTTGGGAACTGAGGTTGGATTACGGGATCAAGATCTAAACATTCAGAACTATGGAGAGAAGACAGAGTACAAAGTCAGATGGAGTAGGAAGTAAAGAGGATTCTGATTACCTGGCATTTCCTGTACGACTGATTGTATGGTTTTTATAGACTCAGTAGGTTGGGTCAATAGTATAAAGTTAAGGATGAAAAGTTAAGGGTGAAACAGTCAAACTCTGATATTAAGAATCTTCAAAAGGTAAAGCAATTTCAAATGCAGGTTATATAACTGTCTCTAGAAAGGCTCAATTTTGGGGAATTTTAAAACCAGCTGTCCCCAGAGATAATTTAGGGACATGATGAAATGAGATTTGTGTTGAAAGGAAATAGACTGCATTTGGAAGTTACAGAATGATGATCGCGAATCATGCTTTCAAAAGTTAAAAAGCGGCAAAAGAATTTGCATATATTAGTATTTGACAAAAACCTGTAGAATATCCTGTTTCAAGCTCCATAAATTAAAGACTAATAACATTAGCAATCATACTAGAGGTATAGCAGAATATATTTAAGAAGAATCATTTTAACAATAATGGTAGTAATATTCAGAGGAGCTCCCATGTATTATTTCCATATCATGCACCATATCTTCATCATAAAAATTCTCACATTCCAAGGTTCCCATTTCAAAGATGAGACTATTCAGAAAAGTTCGGTAATCCACCCTATATTAAGATGTCAGAAAGTGGCCTATTTGATATCATAAAACTTAAAAGACCAAAGACCAATGATCTTCAGAAATATAACACCTGCCAGATTTGAAAGCCAATAATCTACTCTTGAAAAATATAGTAATGTCTTCCCAACTATGGTTGGCTTGGTGAGACTGAGGAAAATTCAACATAGTGGGAGGGTTTACAGATGAGAAATGTTAAGTTCTCACAGAGAAAATGGCATTAAGATCAAGAACTGGTAAAACTACAAATATTTGCATCATCACTTAACATAATCATACCTGTTTTAGAACACTTATTGTGAGCTAATTTACAAATTTACAAGTTGTGAATTTTCACAACTACCACAGGAGTCGTGGCCAAAGATGGCAGAATCAGGATTCAAAGCAGAGACACTGATCTGTCCCCAAAGCCCCTGTCTTCACCCACCATGCTATGACCGGGGCCTTTACACACCTCCAGCCCTCCTAGCTCCCACTGGGCAGGCTTTGTAAACTAGGGAATTTTTGGAAGATTTCCTACCCTGCATACATTGCATATGAAATACTTGAAAAGTTCTTATACATTGTGTATGAGTATGTATTCCAAGAGGTCTACCCTCCAACTGAGTATCTTTCTATTTATGTCTCAGAGATACCAAGTCACCTTGAATCTCAGATGTTTGAGATGCTGAGTAACTTGTATCCTTGAGAAGAAAAACCTTTACTTCTCAACACCTATCCATCCAAGACAATTTCATGTCATGGGCAAAGCGCCTACTTTCATCCTTTAGTCTGTGCCCCTTTGTAGCCACGGGAGCATTCTTCGAAGTGATGCAGACTCACCTGCTCATCCTTCAACTCCCCCCAGTAAGTACTCCCTTGGTAACTACTCCTATTCTGCCATCAGATTCAATTTTACTGTCTTTCCCCGGCCTCAATTCTGTCTCGATAACTAACCCCGCATGGAGTGACTGGCCATTTAGTATACTGGAACAGAAAATTTCACCGTTGAGGAGAACATATGCAGAAGTAAAATTATATGCATTAGAAGTACAGGTAAGGGAAGCTGACGGTCAGGGCAGGACTTGCAGAGAGGTAATCCTAACAGGTACCTTTTCATCATCACCAATTTCAAGGAGCTAGCCTCTCCATCCCACAGTGACTGATTTTACAGCAGCAGAGACAACACTGATTACAGGTTTCATAAAACTGTACTGCAGTTATATTTTTAAAAAAGAACACGTCTCATGAAATCCCCCGTGATGGTGTTAACGCATCATGCTTTACGCAAGTAATAAAAATTCCTTCAAATACATCAGCATCTGCTTAACTAATAATAAACATAACAAGCAATAGACCAAGGCCTTTTCAGTGTAGCTTATTTTTTCCCCTCCACCAGGCGTCTACTTGGTTATTCTAACCTTCCGATTTATAACAAGGAAAAAATACTTCCAAACGTATCATGACATCAAACATCACCCACCACAGTAAAAGTATTTCCAAACTCTTACCCAGTCTTAGTGAGACGAGAGTAATCTGCTCTGCATCAAATCCATGAATCTGGGATTATGTCTGAGTCCACTGGGGGTTTGGGGGTCCTTTTAAGGGAGTGCCCAGGAGAGGGAGTGAGCAGTAATCACAGGAGGCGCTCAGAACACCATTCACTGTGCGCTGAAACACAGGAAGGGTAAGAAAGAAATGCCAGTCTGTTACCTGAGCTGCGGAGTTACTTTTCCAAGACTACTTATACGTATTAAGCCACACGAAAGCAGCCTTACTTTTATATTTACACTAATAGTTCAGAGGGTCTAGTCTAGTCATTACAGCGTGGGCTCTGGGTCAGAGCAAGGGACTTCACAACACAGCTCAGCCACCCACCTTACCTCCTTGGAAAGCTATGTATGCCCTCCGCAGAGGGCTATGAAAACGGTAATTAAATTAATACAAATAAAGTGCTGCTAACTATGCTCAGCAAACAGTAGATATTTTATTCCTTCTTTCTTTTTTTCTGCTCTTGGTTAAAACTTAGGAAGGTAGAATGTCCATTTGCTGAGCACACAACATAGAGCACTGGGTTGGCACTTTGTAGAAATATCTCACTTCAACCTCAGAAGAGATGCTATTACTTCTGTTTTACAAATAAGGAAACTGAGATTCAGGGAATTAGCAATTTGCTGAAGTTAGACAGTAAAAATCTAGTAGAGCTGGGACCTAACTCATGTCTGTCTGCTCTTCCAAGTCCTTCCACCTGAATCCTTTCATATTTGAGGAGCTACCTGTCAAATTTTGACGCCATCCCCAGCAAACCAGACAATATCTTAAGTCTAACTCTATTTGTTTAATATAAAATACGATTTTGAATAAACTTCTCCTAAGTGTACATACACTAAGTTTTAGGAGCTAGAATGACTGAGAATGAAATTAGCTAGTAAAATTTGGCACATGAAACAAACACATTAAAACAATATTCAGAGAAATTTCTGTTGACCTCTATCATGCGGGACTGGTTTATAGCAGAATTTATCACATGAAAAGATAGCAAAAGGCAGCTTTTTCAAAGTGCTTATAGTCAATTTACAGAACAATTAAGACTACATACTACAGTCAATTAGATAAAAGTGCTTTTTCATTACAAAGTTAGTACCTTCATTAAAAATCTGCAGAGTATAAAATCAAAATATTTAATCATAATTCCACCACATCGTCAAAGTCATTGCTAACAATATGGTACATCTTCTTCTAGACTATTTTTCTACAGTTAGCTTTTTTTCCTAGATATATAACACAACACTTGATCTCGTTTATTGTCTTAATAGAACATAAACAGTTCAAGGTTTCAATAGTTTGTAAATATTTTCTTATTAAATAGTGCAACTATGTACATTTTATATAAAATTTTCACTTTTAGTATTTTTATTATTATGGAATACAGACCCATAAACCCTTACTGACACTGCAAAACTCCAGAGAAGTTTTTGAAGATAAAGTGTCCTGTGTCCTATTTGGCAGGAAACCCAGATCTGACCTGAACTGACGTCAGGCTACTTAACATCTACGACACTTAGTATGAATATTCTTACATTTCTCAGTAGAAATTCTAAGGGGTTTGATTACGGGGTCCTGCCCCAGAACTCCTGGGGGGCATCATACAATATATCTACATGGTCCGTATTACCATTCTTAACACTGAAAAAGGTCTGAATTCTGTTTTTTTGTTTATTTTTTGTTATTTGAGGGGGGGAGTAATTACGTTTATTTACTTATTTATTTTTGATAAAGGTACTGGGGATTGAGCCCAGGACCTCACGCATGCTGAGCATGTGTTCTACCATTGCACTCTACCCTCCCCCTGGTCTGATTTCTGAAACCCTTAGAATTTTGGACAAGTAGTTGTGGACCTGCACAACTATATACGTGTGTGTGTGTGTGTGTGTGTGTGTGTGTGTGTTGTGTACACACACACACACATATGAAAGGCAAATACACACCTATGAGACATTTATGATCCCTTCTTCTCAGCTTTGGGCTTTTAAGAAAACATTAAGGCAACGAGAACAATCTCATTACTCCTATCATACTTCCTTCCCTCCAAGGCTCGGTCACATGCGCTGCTCTCCTTGCCTAAAATACTTTGGCCCTCCCCCAATTCTGATCCACTGCACAAATGAGCTAACTGCTGTTCATCGTCTAGGATGCCTAGCAGAAGTCACCTCAGGAAGCTTTCCCTGCCATCTCAGGATCACTAGGTGCCCCTACTTCCGACTTTCCCCCCGCCCCCAAAGCACCTGCTGTTTCCCTCACTCACGGCTATGCCCACGACATCAGCACATCATCTGTCACGGAGGGAGCACTCAATGAATGCTTGCTGAACTGATTTGAATGCAAAATGTTAAAATACTCTGAAGCCAAATGTATTACTCTTGGATGACTGATAGTACATTTAAGCAGCATGCCCTTTCTACAAATCTAATCGTATCTAATATTCGTTTTCCCCTGATTTTAATGAGTCATGCTTCTTATGGGCTAAATAATGTTCCCCCTAAATTCATATGTTGAAGTCCTAACCCCCAATGTGAAGGTATTTGGAGATGGGGACCTTGGGAGGTAATTAGGTTTAAATGAGCTCATGAGGGTGGGGCCCCACGACGGGGTTAGTGCTCTTAGAAGAAAAGGAAGAACCAGAGCTCCCTCTCTCAGACATCTGAGGACACAGCAAGAAGACAGATGTCTGCAGGCCAGGAAGAGGGTCCTCACCAAGAACTGAACCTGCCACCACGCTGATCTTGGACTTCCCAGCCTCCATAACTGTGAGAAATAACTGTCTGCTGTTTAAGCCAGCCAGGCTATGGCATTTTGTTACAGCATCCCAAGCTAAGACAAGGCTTACCTTTTAAAACACATTAATATACAGTGTGAAACCCAGGAAACTTAATTCTCTTTCACATTGGCAGTCATTAATACAATATCTTTTCCTATGTATTAAATTCTTAAATATATTTGTCATTCTTGAATACATTAGTTATATTTCCAATTTCAAGTTACTATTTGTTCTAATGTTTCATCTTCTCTTTTGCAGGTGTAACACTCTTATTTACTGATGATTTAAATTATGTTAAATATCTGACAGGACATTTAACCTACAGATCATCTCCATTGTTTTTCTGTTTCATATTTTCATCATTATGCTCACACACTTATTTTTCTGATTGAACTTAATAGTTTTTCCACTTTCTCAAAATATCCCAAAGAAGTTCAGCTGGAAATTTTATCAAAAAAGAATTTGCAAAGAAGATACATCTTTATGAAGTTTTCTTTCTTTCTATCCAAGAACACATTATCTCTACTCAATTTCTTGCCCTTTTATTGCTCTCATTTTCCACTAATTTGAAAAGACACATGGCAACACATCAATATTCACAGTGGCATTACTTGCAATAGCCAACATATGGAAGCAGCCTAAGTGTCCACCAACAGATGAACAGATAAAGAAGATCTGGTATACACATATACAGTGGAATACTATTAAGCCAGTAAAAATGAAATAATGCCATTTGTAACACTATAGATGGATTTGGAGGGTGAAATAAGTCAGACAGAGAAAGACAATTACTGCATGTTATAACTCGAATGTGGAATCTAAAAAATAAAACTAGTGAATACAACAAAAAAAGAAACAGATTCACAGATATAGAGGACAAATTAGTGGTTACCTTGGGGAGAGAAAGGGGGGAGGGGAAAGATAGGGGTAGGAGATTAAGAGGATGGGGGAAATTAAGATTAAACTACTATGTGTAAAATTAAAAAGACACAAGGATAAGTTGTACAGCACAGGAAAATATAGTCTTTATTTTATAATAAGTTTAAATGGAGTAAAATCTATAAAAATGTTGAATCACTATGCTGTACACCTCAAACTAATATAATACTGTAAATCAATTATATCTCAATAAAGATACAATTTTCTTCATAAAGCATATTCCTCATAAAAATTATTTTGATGAATATAAAAGTTGTCTTGAATGGAATTTCTTTTTTTTTCCATTAGCATTTCCTCTCTCTTTCCTTCCCTTCTCTCCTCCCTCTCTCCCTCCCTTCATCTCCTCCTTCTCCCCTCTGTCTCCCTCTCTTTCTGCTTTTCTTTATTTCTCCTTAGGTATACTTAAACATAGTGTAACATACATACAGAAAGTCAGAAATTGCAAGTATTTATTATGTTGAAACTTTACACTGAACACAACCTTGTAACCAGTACCCAGATCAAGAAACAGGATGTTACTAGTCACGCCCCCCCCCCCTTTCCAGTCTCTACTCTCCAAGAACTGGAGTAACCAATATCTTCTCCTAACACCACAGGCAAGTCTTGCCTATTTTTGAAATTTATATGAAAGAAATCATTCAGTTTGTATCTTTGGGGGGGTCTGTCCTCTATGACATCGTGATTTATAATAAGAAATATACATTTGGTCCTCCTTCCAATCCCGGCACAGAGCTTCTAAAACTCTTGAAGTTTTCTAAGCAATAAGAACAATAGGATAATCCTTTGTGATGTTTGGTCTTTTGTCCCCCAAAAGCTCCAGTTCCTGAAACAGCTCCAAAGTGATGAAGGTTAACAGTGTCTTATGGTTCAAAATAAGCCCCTTTCAGTCACATCTGAGTTTCTGTTAATGAGATAACTTTTAGAAAGTCCCCAAGGAGAGGCTGTTTGCCAGGGGAACCAGCCATGTGATTAGATTACTAGAACTTTCAGCCCCACGTCCCAGCCTCCGGGGAAAGAAGGGGGCTGGAAGTTGAATCAATCACTAATGGCCAATGACTTAGCCAATCGTGCTTATGAAATGAGGCATCCAAAAAACCCAAAAGATGGGTTTCAGAGAGCTCCCAGGTTGGTGAACAAGAACACAACCACATGCTGGGAGGGTGGTGCACTCCAAATTCCACAAGGAGAGAAACTTCCGTGCTTTGGATCCTTTCATACCTTGCCCTATGCACCTCTTCATCTGTCTGTTCATTCATATTCCTTTAATATGCTTTGTCATAAACTGGTGATCTAGTAAGTAAACTGTTCTCCTGAGTTCTGGGAGCCACCTTAACAAATTAATCAAACCCAAGGTGGAGGTCATGGGAACATCCAAATCATAGCCAGCTGGCCAGGTAACACCCTGGACTTGCAACTGGTGTCTGAAGGGCTTGGGGCAGTCTTGTGAGACTGAGCCCTTAACCTGGAGGGTCTGATGCTATAACATCAAAACTAAGCTAAATTGTAGAACATTCAGCTGGTGTCCAGAGAATCTGAGAACTGCTTGAGATGGGAAAACCTCTACACTCTTGAAGCACTAAGAATAATAGTATTATTTTAAAAATTGAGAGTCAGTGAGCAAAGGAAACAAGTCTTTTAGCTCCTAATGGCCAGACCTAGAATAAAGTGAACAACAAACTAAATAATATAATGATTAATTTTTATCTCTTGGAATAAAACAAATATCCTTGAGCTCATATTAGAAATAGGTGATTGAATGAATGATGAATGAATGAATGAATAGGCTGAGACAGCTCATCTTTAAAGTAGAATTCAGACCACTAAATACAGAAGGAATGATGCAAATAGAAAATCACCATCTTGCAACTATCACTGTAGTAACTTTTGCAAAGGCATGAATCACTGGTGGAGGCTATAGTTAGTGGTCAAAGGTATATGAGAGAACAGGGTATCTGCATCATCTCAGACTGTCTGCCTAAGATACTTATTAACTACAAAGAAAGAAAATATAAATTTATAGTGGAGAAAACTGACGGACTCCACCTCAATCAAGTGATCAAAATTGACATCACCAGGAAAGAGACATGTCAACATCGTTTACATCCTTGCATGACTCACTGAGGTTACATCATTGCTTCTGGGGTATTCTTGCCAAAAAATGAGTAATCTAAAGTTAAGTATGAAGAAACATCAGAAAAATCCAAATTGAGGGACATTCCCCAAACTAACTGGCTAGCACTCTTCAAAAACATCAAGGCCATGAAAATAGACAAAATCTAAAGCAGTTCCCCAAGTCAAAGGAAAATAAAGAGACGTATACGACAAATGAATACAATGTGTCATCCTGAATTTGATCCTGAACCAGGAAAAAGATATTTGTGGCACAACTGGCAAAGTTTGAAGAAGGTTTATAGACAGTACCAATTTTTATAGGTAATATTAATTTCATGATTTTAAAATTATACAATTGTTACATAAGATGTCAACATTTAATGGAGCTGGATGATAGGTTTATGGGAACTTTGTAATATTTTTGCATTTTGTAACTCAAATTACTTCCAAATGAAAGTTTAAAAACATTTCAAAAATACCTAGAAAAAGACTAGCAAATTAAATTCAAAGATAATAGATGATAAAAATGAGTATGGAAATCAACTGAGTTGAAATAAGATACATAACGGAAAAACTCAACTATGCTGAAAGTTGTTTCTATAAACTCTTAATAAGACTTTAAGGGAAAAAAACGAAATTTAGCAATATGTCATGAAAATGAGGGCATCTCTACAGTAAATAAAAGGGTGTTAGAAATAACTTTATGCCAGTGACTTACAAACAACAAAAAGTCAAGAATCACCCCCCACCACACACATGGCCATCTAATTAATGACAAAGGTACCATCTCAGTAAGCAGGGAAAACAACGAATTGGGTCTTTTCCATAAACAGTGCTTGATAAACTGAAAATGCATGTGGAAAAACACGAGTCTTGACCACTTTCTCACAGTGTATCCAAAACATAAAAATCATCCCAGATGGACTGTTGACTAGTAGGAAAGGTAAAACAAGACAGCTTCTAGAAAAATGGCTAAAATTGCAAAAAAAAACAATACCCCGTATTGGCAAAGGTCTAGAGAAAGTGGAATTTGTATGTGACTGGTCCAAGTGTAAATTGGTTCCATCATTTTGAAAGACTGTGTGGCTAAAGTTGAACAAATACAGAGCCTTTGACCAACACCCCACTCCTAGGAATATAACCAAGGGAATGAGTAGGTATGTGCACCAAAAGATATGGACCAGAATCATGATACCGCTTTTATTCACAAAAGCCAAAATCCAGCAACAAGGTAACGTCCATCAATAATAGAACTGAGTAATAAATTATGCCATATTTATAAAACTGACAGCTGTACAGTCACAAAGAAGATCAGACAACTGTTGCCTGCAACATGAATCAACCCCACAGAGACAATATCAAGGGAAAAAAAAAATCAAGAGAACATAATGCATCGTTCCATTTATATAAAACTCAAAAAATTGATAACACTAATTTATAGTAAACAATGTATTATAGTGATTACCCCTGGAGGGTATTATTTAGGAAGTGAGACAAGGGAGTTCTTTGGGATGAAGTAATTGCAACAACTGTAATGCAATACTTGTAAAATTTCTAGAATTTTCCATCTCTACCAATTTCAACTAATATCAACTTTGTATCATGGGGTTTATACTGGTGTACTCAGCCTCACGTTCATTAAGCTGTACACTTAAGATTCATGTCCTACATTGTATGTAGATTATAATTCAATGGAAATTAAGAGAAAAAATATTTTTTCTTGAATGAATTCTTTTCTCTTCATTTCATAGTTTAAATATTCCATCTTATCAGAGAGAGCTTTCCAAGGGATGCAATTAAAAGAAAGTATTCATTTCTGAGAATGCAGTTCTCCATAAAATAACAGAAAAAAGGAAAAGAACAGCTTTTATCTCCAATTCTTTTGCTGAAAATGGGTGCTTTAGCTCTGTTCATTACAGTATAGAGTGAGAAAAGATAATATCTTGGCTTTTACAATAAATGCTGATTATTCAAAGTGTTCACTTCTCAAAAGATGGAGGGAAATGTTAGTTATTGGTTACTATCCAGTTCAGTACTCTGGGACATCTTAGAAAAATATTTTAATTAAGTGTACCAACCCTGAATGTTTAAGAAAAAACAAATTTAAAATGAGGCATTATAAAATAAAGTAAGGCATTATAGTTTTCTAAACTAACCAAATACTTTCAGCTATATAAAAGCACTAATACCAAACAACATATTTTCAATTTTTCTCAACATTAAAAGTAAATATAATATGATCATATTATGATGACAAAATATAATCACAATTTTCCTCAATAATTGCATAATTCCTAGAATTTTCCATGTTTAGCAATTCAAATTAACTAAAATCAACTAACGTTAGTTTGAAATTTCTTAAAACTGCAATCTTCCGTGATTTTTCTCTCTGAAAGTTCTGCTTTTAAAAAAATGAGCAATACACAGTCCCTTTCCTTCAGGATTTCACATTCTCTCATGGAAGGCAGAAATTATGATATAAAGAAATCTACACTTGACAGGTGAAATGTGAGGACTAGTCCACAAGTATTGACTCTACCAATAGCCTGTGAGATGTTCAGGGTCTGTATCAGCCTCTGCATTACTCACAGGGACTACAATACAGTGTCTTGAACACGGCTAGTATCAATATATTATTTTTCTACATCCATACAATAAATTCTTTACACAAAAAGGAATAGTTCAATTATGACTATCTTCTGTTAAGAGAAGGCTGGGAAACACATATACATTCAATTATAAAAAGCAAAATAATACGGTAAGTTAAATCTGGCATTTGGGATATGTTCCAATTATCTAGGAATTTACTACCCTTCTGCTCAACACAACTGCCAGGTAAATGACGTATTACTGTGCACATATAAAACATCATTTACAGAGTTGGGGGGGAAAAGGAGCTTTAGGAGCACCATTTGGATAATCTTATTCCCCCTGGAACTTTTGATAGTTTTATAACATATTATTTTATAACAAATATTTTTGTCCATTATACTGTAGAGGTACTCTTTTTTTAACTTTATTTTTCTTGAAGTCTAGTTGTTTACAATGTTGTGTTAGTTTCAGGTGTACAGCATAGTGATTCAGTTATACATACACATATACATATATTCTTTTTCAGATTCTTTTCCATCACAGGTTATTACGAGATACTGAATATGGTTCCTTGTGCTCTACAGTAGGTCCTTGTTGTTTATCTATTTTATATACAGTAGTATGTAAGTTAATCCCAAACTCCTAATTTACCCCTCTTCCCTCACCATTTCTCCTTTGGTAACCAGAGTTTGTTTTCTACGTCTGAGAGTCTGTTTCTGGTTAAGTTCATTTGCATCATTTATTTTAGTGCCCACAAAGAAGTGGTATCATACGACATTTGTCTTTCTCTGCCTGACTTACTTCACTTCGATAGTTTCATAACATACAAATATTTTTGTTCATGATACCACAGGGGTCCTCCTTTGACTTTTATTCTACTCTACTCATATAATACGGTTTCTCAGTTCCTCTGAATTTAACTCTTCCTACTGTCATTAGCCATGTTTCCATTTGTAAGCTGGATCTAATTACTGAAGCATTTATCAGAACCCAGGTCGCAGCATGTTATTATCTTGCTAATTAATGCTCCCCAGGAGACACTGGAATTAACATAAACCAATCTGCAAAAATAATGACCACTGAAATCACAGCCCTAAACACACGTGTTAAGTCAGCACACTCAAATATGGTCCATTTCATTAGGAGTTTAGCAAAGGATGGAGAAGTTAACCCAAATGCCCTACAGAGAAGCATCAAGATCATACGGGCTCATGGCTGTTAGAAAATGCTTCCTTAGCAGACAGGCACCAGTTTTGCCTTGATGATTCTATTTGACAGTGATGCAAACACCACAGAAAGGAATATTAAAGAAGTATTACATAATCCTTTCTTGACCAATTGTTGGATTGTTTGCTGGAGATTTAAACACTGCCCCAGGCATCTAGTGGTTGGCAATTCAGGCTGTGGAAAATGTCACTGGGTTTTGCCCTCCTACTAACTGTGCTCCACAGAGCAGAAAATTAAGCCTGACATATTTGAGGGAGGAGTTTTCTGGTTTGTAAGAACTTATAAAAATAGCCACACTTACTTATTTCAGGGTCACATTTGTAAGTTCTTAGTAGCTCTCAGATAAATAACTTTCTTACACGCGCTAGATTCTTAGGTCACTCTCTTAGGTGAACAGACTTCTGTTTCTAACTTTAAAAGACACACATATATACAGCACCATGAAAGACTTTTAAATCTATAGCATCTGAAGATAAACAGAAAAAAAAATCAATACCTAAAACTATGTATTTCTGCTTTGGTTTATTCTGACTCCTTCTGAATACAGATAAGTCTGAATAACTATTTATCAAAATATCAGAATTTTATCATGAATAATCTAGAATTGATGTACAAAAGAACCATGAATTTAAGTCATACTGGACTCAAATGTATTTTGTTTGTTTTATACATTTTGTTTGAACTATGGTAAAAATTTAAACTAATGATCCTTCACTGGTTAGAAGTGTGTTTTGGCATATTTGAAACATTTAAATGAATTTTTTTCTCTCTGTCATAGGCAATGCGTAGGTTTGCCGTAAGAACCATACCTCACAGATTGCCCGCGACACTTAATTTACAGATCCGGACTAAAACTATGAGGTACTGAAATGTGCCAGAGTAAGATCGTCATTGAAGAAAACTATTCAGAAAGACCTGTTTCTAGAGAGGTTTGCACAATTTCTGCAATAACATCAAATCCCTTTTTTAATCACCCCAAGGCATTTGCCAACTTCATCAAAACAAGGATACACCTCCCTATCTCTTGCCAAATTTCTTTCTTCCCTTTCTTTTTTTTTTTTTAATTAAAGTATAGTCAGTTATAACGTGTCAACTTCTGGTGTACAGCATAATGTCCCAGTCATATATATATGTGTATACACACACACACACACATAATCGTTTTCATGTTCGTTTTCATTAAAGGCTATTATAATATATTGAATACAGTTCCCTGTGCTATACAGAAGAAATTTGTTTTTTTATCTATTATCTTGCCTTTGTTCTTCAAAGCACCCTAAAAGAAAGGAATTGTATCAGACTTCTAGATTCTATGCACAAAACAACAGGCCCATTTCACTATACATTTCAAGAACTCTGGTCTTCAGAGAAAAATGATCCCAAATCTCTCCTTTTCCTCAGCACCTTTTCCGCTGTATTTGTGCAAAGTTAGAACTTACATAACACTGCTTTCTCTCACTGTGGCTGGGAAAGGCTTCCTTTCTGCCTTTTTAAAGTCCTATTGATCAGGCTAATGACATTTACTCAGCACTTGCTAAGTCAAAGGCACAGTTCCACTTGCTGTGAGGACACACATACACAAAGGCCATGGCATGGCTTTCCTTCAACAGAGGTAAGTGTCCTGTGATTCCTGTTTGTTTTACAAAGTAGCCCCCTGATGCCTGAAGAGTCCTCCACGTCTGAGCAGAAGAACCACCTCTCACCCACTTACCCAACCTGTCATTTGGTCTTGTCCATAAGCGTTTCCATTCGAATTAAGAAAAGCCAGTACCCTCTACCCGAACCACCACCCAGAGTTCTGTGCACACCCTTCCCTTGAAACATACACTCATGACAGTATTGTTTTTGGAAAAGTCAAAGCCTTTATTCTTATCTGACTTAATGTCCTTTTACTGATGATTCTCTGTACGTGACTCTCCACTACTTTTGCATGTGTGGTTGTAAATTCCTACAGAAGAGAGATGGCTTGTGACATTTTGAGCCCTCAGCACAATTAAACACCGATGTGCTCTGAGATTACGATGATTATCAACCAAGAATTATACATGCGCCTTCACTCACTCCCGGAGAGGCTTCCAGGCAGAATCACAGGCCAAAAGGCTATCTATCAAGTCCAGTAACCAAATGCAAGAAAGCCAGCATTTGGGGGACAATTCTGGCTCTCAGAAAACTCTTTTGTTTTAAATCAAAAGTCAAGAGTTTATTGCATTTAAAATACAAATCACCACATCCCGAAGTTCCTGGTTTTTAAGCTGTTCACTTGCTGCCTGCGTATCACGGGCTGTTCATCTCCTATTTTGTTTTGCTTTGTTTTGTTTTGTCTTGTTCCTGTCTTCTCTCTGGGTCTCAGGTGATGCCGTGAATCCATAAAGGCTTCCCCTGAGCACAGGGCAGCAAGTCACACACCTTGTCCATCACCCTTCCCCAGCTGACACATTTCAAATGATCTGAAGTGGCTACATCTGTTCAGTCGAGTTATTACAAGCTGCTTGGAGAGGTGGCCCCACTTGGAGCCAAACAACCACAGCACAGCCTCCTCCGGGTCCTCGAGAGGCTGCAGCCCCAGCCATCTGTGCTCCGCCGGTCCTGCTCACTCCGTCACAGGACAACCTCTCCTCCTTGTAAAAGACTTTCTGCTGCCTTTTTGCTTTTTGGTGATATTTTTTATGATGAGCCAATTTGGCTCAGAGAAAACATTATTTTCAGGTGGAGAATGAAAAGCATTTTGTGTCCTTAAACATGAGGAAACCTTGAACCTATGTATGTATATACACTTCATTTACACAGATATCCCTCCAGGATATTGTGGGTCTGGTTCCAGACCACTGCCATGAAGCGAGTATCACAATAAAGCAAGTCACACACTTTTTGGTTTTCCAGTGCATATAACAGTTACGTTCATGCTGTACAGCAGACTATTACGTGTGCAATAGCATTTTGTCTAGAAAAACAATGTATCTATCTTAATTAAAAACACATTATCGCTTAAAAAAATGCTAACCATCAATTGAGCCGTCAGCAAGTTATCTTTTTTGCAATAGTAACATCAGAGATCCTGATCACAGATCACTGTAACAAATAGATTAATAATGAAAAAGCTTGAAGTATTGTGAGAATTGCCACAATGTGCACAGAGACATGAAGTGAGCAAACGCTGCTGGGAAAACGGCGCGGACAGACGTGCTCAACGCAGGGTTGCCCCAGACTGTCAATTTGTTTAAAAATTCAGTATCTGTGATGCACAAGGAAGCCAAGCACAATAAAATGAGGTTTGCCTGTATATTAATGTATATTTACATAGAGATTTCCCTCATTCTGTTTTCAAGTTTTTTAAAAAAATTTGTTCTTTGACGTACCAGTGTCTAATAAGGTTAAATCAACATTTAGGCACTTTGAAGTTACATATTCTCTGTCCCTCTGGCAAACAATAGATTAAAAAAATACAAGAACTCAAATTTACAATTCTCAGGTTGTTGAAAACTACCATAAATTAAAAAAAAAATTTTATTGAAGTATACTGTATTTAAATATTGTGTTAATTTCTGGTGTACAGCAAAGGGATTCAGTTATACATGTATATACATAATCTTTTTCATATTCTTTTCCATATGACTTATTTCAGGATATTCAATATAGTTCTCTGTGCTCTACAGTACATCCTTGTTGTTTATCTATTTTATTTTTTCCGTTTTTTAAATTGAAGTATAGTCAATTTACAGTGTTGTGTCAATTTCTGGTGTACAAAATAATGTTTCAGTCATACATATACATACATTCCTTTCCATATTCTTTTTGCATTACAGGTTACTACAAGATACTGAATATAGTTCCCTGATCTATACAGTAAAAACTTGCTGTTCATCTATTTTGTATATAGTAATTAGTATCTACAAATCTCGAACTTCCAATTTAGCCCTTCCCACCTCCTTTCCCCACTGGTAACTGTAAGTTTGTTTTCTGGGTCTATAAATCTGTTTCTGTTTTGTAAATAAGTTCATTTGTGTCTTATTTTTAGATTCCACATTAAGTGATATCATATTGTATTTTTCTTTCTCTTTCTGGCTTACTTCACTTAGAATCATGATCTCCTGGTCCACCCATGTTGCTGTAAATGGCATTATTTTATTCTTTTTTAAGACTGAGTGGCTGAGTAGCATTCCATTGTATATATGTACCACAACTTCTTTATCCAATCTTCTGTCGATGGACATTTAGGTTGTTTCCATGTCTTGGCTATTGTAAATAGTGCCGCTACGAACACTGGAGTGCATGCGTCTTTTTGAATTAGAGTTCCCTCCGAATATATACCCAGGAGTGGGACTGCTGGATCAGAGGGTAAGTCTATTTGTAGTTTTTTAAGGAACCCCCCATAATTTGTTTTCCATAGTGGCTGCACCAAACTGCATTCCCACCAACAGTAAAACTAATGTAAATTTCCTCCTAGGGCCCAGATGTGTATGACTGGGATGAGTCAGCTTCCAGACTGGGGCACAAGTCAAAACACTCTCTGGCTATTGCTCCCCCAAGTGACAGGTGTAGGGGGCCTTGCAAAGAACAGGCTCCCTGCTCTTCATGCCATAGATGGAGATGATCTCCACTCCTCCATGCCTACAAGATCTTCTTTCAAACAAACATCACATGTGTGGTCATACATGTCACAACAATATTTTATTGCATTATTTTAAAATATGGGCTAGATTGTTAAGTCTTCAAGCTACCTAAGAAGAGATTGGAGGTACAGGTAAGTCTCCCGACTCTTCCAAAATTACTGTCTTCTTATAAAGAAATTTCCCCCTATGCACATATCAGAATGGCATCAATAAAAAAAAGACAACACAAGATGCGGGACAGGATGCAGGAGGCCTGGGTCACACGTACGCTCCTGGTGGGAATGCAAGATGCAGCAGCCACTCTGGAGAACAGTCTGGTGGTGTCGCAGACCAGTCAGTGTGCATGGAACACGCAACCCAGCAACTGCCCTCTTGGGCGTTTGGTCCCAGAGAAGCGAAAACTTAAGTTAACATAAAACCCTGTGCACAACTCTTCACAGAAATAAAATAGGATGATAAATAGAGAAAGTGTTTCCTTTAAATTGGGTGATCATGTTATTACTCTGGGGTGACATGTGGGCACAAATGTGGATAATTAAAAAGAACTAGCCATGTAGGAGCTGCAGGCAGAATGCTTCTAAAAGAAGGAAAAGAAAGTTAAAAGGCCTTCAGGGACTAACTAGTGTGACGTGTTTGAGAAGTAAACAATGAAAGTCAGAATGTTTGCTGCGTAGGGAGAGGGAAGGAGGGTTCTAGAAAGCTGAAGGTGGAGAAGTGACCCCGGGAATGGAGGCTCTGGTTTTTCCCCAGCTTTACTGAGGTCTAATTGTCAAATAAAAATTGTGTATCTTTAAGGTACACAGTGTGGTGATTTGACCTATGTATACATTGTGAAATGATTACCGCAGTCAAGCTAATTAACACACCCATCACCACATAGTTACCATTTGTGTGTGTGTGTGTGGGGGGATGCATGTGTCTTTTTGAATTAGAGCTCCCTCTGGACATATGCCCAGGAGTGGGATTGCTGGATCACAGGGTAAGTCTACTTTTAGTTTCTTGAGGAATCACCATACTGTTTTCCATAATGGCTGCACCGAACTTTAGCAACTTTCAAGTGTACAATTCATTACACTAACTGTGATCACCACGCTGTGCATTAGATCCTCAGAACTTACTCATAACTGGAAGTGTGTGCCCTGTGACCACCATCGCTCCACCTCCCCTATATTCTACCCCTTGGCAACCACTAGTCTACCTGCTGCCTCTGCGAGTTCTACCTTTTGAGGTTCTCTATGTGAGATCATGCAGCATTTGTCTTCCTGTGACCGGCTTACTTCCCCCATCATAATGTCCCCCAGGCTCATCTATGTCATTGCAAGTGGCAGAAGGACCAGGTGACTCCACAGATGTTCTTTAAATCGCTGAACTACAGACTAAAATGAAGGAATTTCACTGTAGGAACTGTGTACCTCAATAAAGCTATTAAAATACAAATGGCCTGATTGGCAGGGGAAAATATGCATAAGAACTTCATAAACAAATGAAGTCTCGTATGACTAAATCGAGCTCTGCAGTGCTGATCACAGGCGGGGATTTAGCAATAAAAAGGAACTGATTCAATTATGTTCTTTATAATTTTATAGTCAATAAAACATCATCTTCTATTTCATCCGTTAGAAAGGAAATATTTAAATAAACTATTTGGCTGTTGTCTTAACTTGTGAAATTTATATTTACTATTAAGTCAAAAGCTATTATCTCTATTCTAACAAAAATGTGGATAGCTTATAATTAGTTCAAGATACTTTTTACATCAGTATAAATATATCTTATTCTTCTTTAGCAAGATACTTTGATTTTTTTCAAGTGGAATTACATTAAGATTGCAATAAATTATGACAATTTTGGCCAAAAACCTATAAACATACAGATACTGTCAAAACAATTCATAAACTCAATCGGATGATGCAGCCAGGGGCCACGTTCTCCACTGAAGCTCCCCAAATCTGGATCCCACTGGGCCAAGTTCTCATGTAAAATGAATTTAAATCATCCTGAAATCTGAAAAAGTTTATCTGGGTCCCAAACAATCATCTCTTAAGATATTCTTAGCCGTAAATAAATCTATGTTAAATCAAACTATGAAAAATGGAAAACTTTGAGCCATTTTAAGGGAGGTTGGAGAACTGAATTTTTCTTGGAAAACTGGGGTTCTGAGAAAAAATCTTAGTCCCTTTAGTGTAAAAGTTTTGTTTCTAAATCTGATAGAGAAGAAGTAATGAAGAGGAAGTCATGTATTCTCAACACGAGGGCTGTTTCTTTTTTCTTTCAAAAAACTTTTATTTTTCTTACTCATTTTTTTCTATATATTTTTTCTTTTTTTTAAAGCCCAGTGTTTTATCATTTTTTGAGGGGGGAGAGGGAGGTCATTAGGTTGGTTTATTTATTTATCATGATTATTTATTAATGGAGGTACTAGGGAATGAACCCAGGACCTCATGCATACTAAGCACGTGCTCTACCACTGAGCTGTACCCTCCCCTCTCACAAGGACTGTTTCTTGTAGCAAACGAAAAATCTTAGAAATTACCATGATCATGTGCCAAGGACCAGAGTACATAAATGGAATATAGTACATATCCACGTAGTAAAGTTTCAAGGAGGAGTGATTAGAGGAAAAACAAGTCCATACAGGGCCCTGAATGGGGTAATCATGCAAAGAAGCTGGGAAGCACTGGTGTAGATGATACTTACATGGATAATTTCAAAATAATTTATTTGGCTTCCTCCTCTCTCATCATTTTTCAAGATTCTTGCTATAGTAAGAACCTGTCAATCACCCTTCCAAAAGCAAGCGTGAGATAACATTAATACCAAAGCACTTTGCATGCATATTTTTAGAGGCACTATCCAAAAAGTTAATGGTGTTACTGATCTTTCACGCCACAAATCAAACACAATATAGACAAACCTACAGAGAGACAGCAAAGTAATTTCGTAAAAAATTGATTTTTTGCATTTCACTTTCACGATCTGCAAATGCTATGGAATAACTGAGCACACTGCTCTGGCAGTGGGGGAGGGAAGGAATCTTGTGCTCAAGTTTCCTTACCCTGCAGCTGCTGAACAAAAACAGCGACAACTCTGCTCATCCAGTACACTGGCATTTTCTTTGCTGACCTAAATTATAAAGCACTTGCTTCAAGACAATCAAGCACACTAATTTTAAACACCCATTATGTCTAACACATGATGGAGTTAGTTATTCAGAAGTAGCAATGTAGATGGGAGGAACTGGCATCGCATCATTTCAGAAAAAGGAGCGGCATGTGGATTTCAGAAAAAGGAGCGGCATGTGGCTTTCAGAACTCTTTGAAAAATAAATTGGTCAATGATTTGATTCAATATTTTTAGATTCAAAAATGTATCTGTGATGATGACTTTCCCAATTTTCTCTTCTTTAAATTGCTTTCACTTCATCTTACCAAATAAGCTTTTAGAACAAAAAAAACTTGCAAACTTCCTAATTAAATTCAATGTATCTACTTCTTGCAGAAGTACTAAGAAACCAAATTATTCCTTAAGAAATTCAGCAATTCTACCAAATGTGGTACAAAAATAAAAATGATTTAGAGGGATAGAGGGAACACTCAGAAATAGTAAATCAGCTTCTTCAGAATTTAAAAAGGTATTTAGTTGGTCACATACTTTTCTCAAAATGCTAAAAAAAACTTAATGAATCTTGTTTTATCAACATATATTTGTACAAAGGACATAAGCAATGTACTCATTTTGATGACCTTTAAAACAAAGAGCAATACACGGCATGGTGTGACTACACTGGGCTAAGTCATGATTCTCAGGAGAAAACGCTTTAAAGACATTACCCAAGACAGAGTTTTCGTGATGATTGTAAACCAGAGGCACTACCATAGTTCAAGCTATTTTAAGCATTTTCTAACACATTTTTCCTTCCTATTCACCACAATTTCTCTCCCAATTTGGCCAAGGGTATTTCATTTTTTTAAGGTTTAGATATCCTGAGGGTGAATTTTATGTGTCAACTTGGCGAGGCCACAGTGTCCAGTATTTGGTCAAACACCAAATGGATGTTGCCTTGAAGGTATTTTGAGACATAATTAACATATAAAGTAGATTCTCCTCCGTAAGAGGGTGGGCCTCATCCAGCCAGTTGAGCGTCTTTAGAAAGAGACCGACTTGCCCCAAGGAAGAAGGAATTCTGCCAGTTGACCACCTTCAAACCCGAACAGCAACGTTAACGCTTCCCTGGGTCTCCAGGTTGCTGGCCATCCCTGCGGATTTGGGACTTGCTAGCCCCCACAATTTTGCCTAAGTCTTTAAAATAAATCTTTCTCTTGCTCGATAGATAGTGTCTATCAATCAACTGATCGATCTATTGATCTATGTCTATCTATCTTTATCTATCTACCTATATATCAATAGGTAGATAGATCCATCAATCGATTGATAGATTTTATATCCTATTGGTTGTAATTCCCAGGAGCACCTGCACAACTACAGATTTATAATGCTTTCTTAATTTTAAAGGTGGTAGAATATTACTTTAATGTTTTTTAATAGAGAAATGATTAACTTCCCCATGTAATGCTATTTAAAATGAAGCTGTTATTAAAATTCAGACCTCTCTCAGTTGACAAGAAGGAGAGAGCAGAGGGCAGAAAAGTGATTTCTCTCCCATTTTCTTCTATTTCTCTATTGCCAACACTAGTGAAGCAGTGACTATGGAATAAAGCAAGTTAAAGACTACAAATTTTTAAAGAATTCAGCTGACCTCCATCCTACACTGCATCAGAGATATGCAGTTTTTTCCCCAATGTAAGGAAACAGGTTCAGATAAGCAAAGACAGATTTCTAAGGTCAGAAAATCATCTGATGGGAGAACCAGAAATAGAACTGCCTCTCCCTATATCTGAGATGTACTTGTCAGCTGGAATAATTCTAATTTTTTTGTGTACGGATGTGTGCGTGTGTGTTTCACTAAGAAAAAATATTGGTTATTCTACCTTGTCCCCAGCTGACCAGAACTCCCCCATCTTATCTTCTGATTCTAATTATAATCCAGAACCTCAATCCTTATGCAGTTTTTAGTGACCCACAACTTACCTTCTTTCCTGATTCAAAGAATTTAACACTGTCTGTTTTCCCAGAACTTTGATACCCATCTAAGGGCCCGGGCTTAGTCTTTCTACAGTCAAATTAAAATACCTCCTGAATAGCCAGGTATCATGTTGGGCCACAGAAACAAACACATCACTTTGATGCCACAGTGAGTGTGTAACAGAGAAGAGCCCAGGCTCTCAGGGAACAGAGAGGACAGGATTTGTCCCCAGAGTGAAAGGGAACAGTAGTGTGTGGTTGGGGTCAGGAGATTGGCAAATGGGATTAGAGAAAAAATCTTAGAGGAAGTAAAATCTGGTATAATTCTTGGCTAAGTTAAAAGAGAGAGAGAGAGAGAGGTGAAAAGGAGAATGGTGCTCCTGGCAATAGGATGACAGCAATTCAGTGACATGGAGACACAAAGGACCAGACAGGTGATCAAGCTGGAGCAGCCTTGGGTCAGGGAGGGATATAGTTATGAATGCACTGTTGTAACAATTATTGTTACAGGAGTGGAAGCAGGGAGCATGACTGGAAACCAGAAACTATAGCCATTCCTTGGTATCTGCAGAGGATTGGCTCCAGCACTCCCCATGGGTACCAAAGGGACTCCCCACAGGTACTAAAATCCACAGATGCAGAACCTGAGGGTACCATGACTCGACTGTGATTAGGCAGCCAGCACCACAGTCCACGTAAGAAAGGCAAAGGCAAGGACTTCAGTCTCAGGGAAAAGGTATTAAGACTTAAAGGGAGGGGGTGGATTTGAACAACTACTCAGGAGGCAAAAATCAGCAGGACCTACTAAATGTTTAGCATGTGGAAGAGAAAGATACTGGAGCAAAGAATGATCTAAAGACTTCAGCTCCACTAGAGAAGGTAGACAGAAACACAGATCTAGGGGAGAAGGGAAAGAAGGAGGGAGATGATAACACTGTGAATACGAAGTTCCTGGGGGATATTCACATGGAGACGTTCACTTCTCAGTTGAAGGTGCAGGCTCGTGAAAGAAGTCGGGGTGGACGAGGGAGCTGAGAATCAACGGTGCACCAGTCGTTAAGACCACAGCCTTTAGTGAGATGGCTCAGGCGAAGCACCACCTTTAAAGCGGAATGGCTTCTCGTTGATTTTTCCTCCTGTCCTTGATATTTTTAATTAACACCATCCATCTAATCTTGCTTTAGATTTTAATGGCACCGACAACTAATTCCAGTCTCATGCCTCTGGATGGAAAAATTAAGCAAAGCTTGGGTTCTTAATCTCCCCTAGAAACACATGAATGGTAGAACTGCCAGTGACCCTTAGAGAGGAAGGTGAGAAGAAGGCTCTGAGTGTTAAGCTTTCACTGCCTACCCCACCTCCTCTGCATCTCCGTTCCCTAATTCTGCTGTGTGTGTATGTGCACGTGGATTTTTGATCTTTTCCAAAACTAAGCATGCTTGAGATATCCACCTAAAACAACACAAAAAAATTTAAGAAAACACTTATCATCTCCCCTTTATCCTCCATGGGAGGTAATCACTTACTTCTATTTAATAACATATTATTAGCCTACAGTTAGCCTAGCATACTCTTTAAGCCAAAAATAACAACCTAGTAATACAGTATACCGCGTGCGCACACACACACACAAAATCACACTCAACAAAAAATAAAACAGATTCAGGAAACATCAAAGATGGCACAGCACTTGTCCCACTCATTCATTCAAAATCAATTTGTTGTACGAGATACAACGCTAGGTACAGAGGTGGAGAGATGTGTGGGTAAGACTGACGGTGTCCTTCAGGAGTTTACAGTCTAGCAAGGGAAACAGACAAATAAATAAGAAATTAAAATAGACTCTGTTACATAAATGTGTATGGCTAAGTGCAGGGCAGGGAGGGGGAGGCAGAGGAAGAGAGAAGAATGAGAAAACTCTATTACCTCTGCTACACAAAAGCATAGCACTAAGAAAGCCTGCACTTCAGCATCTTGACTTTGAAACTTGCATTTTTTCCCCTTATCCATGTAACACTTATTAGCACAGATCACATCACATGCATTTGTGACTTAAACAGTCAGCCCTCTTCAGCCCTAAAGACTGGGATGACTCAAACCCCACCTCACTTCTTACGTTATTATGCTCTTCTTTCTATTTCACTGCTCTAAGCTTTTTAAATCAACTTCTAGTTGTAATTACTGAGACTTTAATCATTGTCTGTTCAGACTGAGCTTTAAGCATCTGTCTCAGCTAGGAATACAAAGTGCAGGGGAATTACACACATATGAAGTGTTCACTCTGAGAGCACATATCCTGGTGTTTGGGATGAGCCTAGAGCCAAATGGCCAAGCAGGCCACATCCGGCCTGCGACTTTCTCTGTCCCTGCAGCGAGCCCCGCCCTCGCACGTGGGGTTCTTCTCGATACTCCCAAGCCCCTGACAGGCCAGCTGTGATCAAGGTGCTGCTGTTTTAGTCTCCTACCATGAAGGAGGACACAAGAACACGAGCTGTTCATTCTCAGCCTGAAACAATGCATCTCTCTAGATGGCATTTTAAGACCAGGCTGCTGTTCTCAGGTGCAGAAAATAATCTCTTCCTTTAAATCAGACCACAGCACACACCGCTACCAAGAGTCCAAGCTGGAGATGAACAGTGTGTTCGAAAGCCATATCACTTCAATGTGCTTAATAAACAGAAAATGTGATGGAATGGGGGTGGGCACTGTTGGATAGAAATTCAGTATGTGGTTTGTTTCCTGAGGAGTGAGGCTTGCTGGGCCACAAGGCATACTCGATCAGACACGAAGCAGCTAGGACAACATGACCATCTCACAAATAACATGCAAATTAATACAACACTTCCCAATCAGCATTTCATTACTTCAACAAGCATCTACCATGTGTAACTTACACGGCACTATGGAAAGTCCTGGCAACAGAGAGCCAGGATGTGGCCTTGGAAGCAGTTCAAGTGAGTGATCTCAGGAACTGATACTCAATAAATACGTGCTGAAGGAATGAGTTCAAAACAGCACGTGCTGTAGATACACACAGGATGCAGAGGACCACAGGAGAGTCATCTCTCCTGGACTGGAGGTACTTGGTGGTGGAGGGAGGGGCCCGATGTGTGTGTCGCTTTGAAGGATAGACTCCCGTGTGGCTAAGATTGAGTCTTGAAGAAACAGGAACTGAGACTGGGAGGGAGGGAGGGGGAGGCAGAGAGAAATGTCACTTGAAAAGGTACAGATCAAAGAAAGAACAGATATATGAAATAGGAAAATAAGGCATGCCATTGTGCCTGGCTGGAGCATCTGGAGCGTACGGGAGATGCTCAGAAAAGAACCTGCCGTCAGGTCCCGTGCCACGCTCAGGAGGCAGAGCTTTGTCCTGTTTAGTACAGACAGCAGGGAGCCACCAAGAAAACTTAATTAGGAGAAAGGTGCATTTGAATTTCGGCAGGATCACTCTAATAACAGTGTTAAAAACTGATTACAGAGGAAGAGGAAATAAAATGGCCACAGTAACTAACAACCTAAGGGGACAGGATAAAGGTCTAGCTAAAGCGGGAACTGAAGCCCAGCAGTGGTGATGGACAGCAAGTCCAGTTCAGAAGCAGAATCAATGCATAATGGACACTAATATTCGTGGGACAGCAGAGGTGGGAAAGTAAGACGAGGAAACAGGAGGAATTCAAGGAGCCTCCCAGGTTCCAACTTGGGTGAGAAAGGGAATCCAAGTACCTATGAGTGAGAGGTAAGGGGCCATCTCCTGGCTCCTCTGCTCACACGCGGCACCATCTCCAGGCCAGCCTCGCCCATCCCTGCATCAGTGTGCGAGTATGGGCGCGCTCGCGTGTATGCACACACACACACAATGCACGCACATACATACACCTGCACTGTCCATCTGTCTCTCTCTCCCTTCCTCTCCTGTGTTATCTTCTCCTTTTCTTCTTTAAAGCTCTCCACCACACACTTGGGAATTTTCTATTTACCTTTTTCTTATGTAGAGTGATTTATTAGCCTTTTTTTCTTTTCCTCAATTTGTCTGTCATCACCCCCGCCCATCCAAAGACCAGATCCTCCTTAGACTTGGACATCTTGCACATCTGGGGACTAGAGAAGTCAGTGTAAATACTTGACTTGACACATTTATCTTGTCAAGTAAGTGGAGGTAGAAAGGAACAAAGGAGGTTTGTAAGGAAAGATAAGTATTCCTGTTTAGGCTGTTTTGTTCCAAGTAGGCAATAATTAGAATCCCTTAAAAAAAAAAAAAAAAACAGAAACAAAAAGAACCAGAAAGTATTTAACAATATAATTCTAGGAAAATTTTAAAAGCACCATTTGGTTCCGTAGGTTCAAAGAGCACAGTCTTTTCTCAGGAAACTACTCACGGAAGAGGCCAGCCCTGAGACATGGCCTTAAAGAGCTACTTAAAACTGGGAAACTCTAAAATATAAACATACAGGCTATCAACATAAAAATAACCAAGATACAGTGAAAAGAGTATTTGGGAGGCCAGGCAGAAAGACTTCTAAGGGAAAACATGGTGAGGCTGCCACTGACTGCTCTGTAACACTGTCCAGAGGACAACAGAACAATGCTTGCAAAATTCAAAAGCAAACGGTTTTCTAAGTATTGTTTATTTTATAAGAGCCCCCAAGAGTGATTTAATTCAACATTACATGAAAAAAAACGGGGCAGTGGCACTCCATGGTGAGTCTCAGGTATGACGCCAGCCTGCACACGCTGTGACGACCGGGGTCCTAGCCGTCCGCGTCCGGCCCAGCACCGAGCACACTACGTACCCCGGCAGAGTCCAGGCTGGAGAAGACGCAATACAAGCACGTCCTTTGGATTAAATTACGACTTGAGAGTTGAATTTTACCGCACCGAGTGCTTTCCTCCAACAGAGCAAACCCGCAGCGCCAGTTAATATTTACGAGTCTGTACAAGTCCTACTGCTTATAACCCTACAAAACCAACTTTTTTTCTCTTCATCAGCTTAAACCCACAATTTACACATATTGAGAGAACTTTGGCAAACACAAGTGGTTTTAATTTATAAAACACGTACATGTGATGTATCAATATAAAAAGGAAAATCTGTAGATTCTAAAATAAGGAAAACCTTTCAGAAGAGTATGGAAACAAACTGAAAACACTGAATCATATTTCATCACAGCAAATATCAGACAGCTCCCTAAAACCACCGCAAGCATACATAATACTGGGCATACATAACGGCATTATTTCAAATCCTGCATGTGGTCCAAGGCCGCAACCAGCTGTTAATGGCACTGGACTCGCCTAGCAACTTACTACAATTATTTTTCAGTATATCCAGGAATGACTTTTGGCATGTACTCCAGTTCCATAACTTGTTGTCCTCTAGCTCAAGAGCTTTCAGTCTGATTACATTCTCCACGAGGTAAAACCACAGCTCCCTTATTGGAATCCACGGAGCAACTGCTGAATTCTATATCCTTTCTCCCTCTGCTGCTTCTCATTCCACCTGACACTGACATAATGCTTACTTGAATTTCAGTGGAAACCGAAATTATGTATCTTTACCACAAACACAGTCAATAGGAATCTACCACTCCTATCTGAGGATTTGTGATCTTGGTCATCTCATATGAAGGAAAACCCATCAATTTAGGGAACACTGGTTTTAGCCAGGATAGAACTTTCCTATACAGCAGGAAACTTTCTAAGTCAGAAGAATAAATGGTCTTCAGTCTTATAAGGACAGTCTTATAACAAAGTCAGGGTTTATTTGAAGAAAGATTCTGAGCACTTCATGCATTTTAAGGCCCTCAGAGGGCTACTCTGGGTGCCTGTTACTCTCCGTTCACGAGCGCGCACACGTGCATGCATGGAGATCAGGCATGATGGCTGCACTGGTAGACGACACTTCCTCTAGGTCTGAACACAGACGAGGCTAAGGGCAGGTGAATGGAACTTTCCAGCCTTGAGTGACTTGGATTACTATCGTTCCAGTCATCTCAGGAAGAGAATCAAGCTTAGAATGGAAAAGAACTGGCGTATTCCTCTAAATTCATTATTCCCAGACATCGAGCTAATTTTTCTCATGCAAAACACATTGCTTGAAAATGTCAAGTATTTATAAAAGCTCTAAAACCTTTAGTCATTGGCCATGTTTTCCTTGTTTGAGAAAATATGAAGCATATTTTGATCTCAATGAGTTGGGTGTAATAAATATTTTCTTTTAAAGGATAAACAAGTTTTACTGAAGAGATTACACACCTTAGGATTTTAAAATTAATTTCAGCTTCAATCACACTTAAAAGTTCTCTTACACTGTCCTTATGTGGTGACATGTACATTATTACTTTCTTATAAAATTTAGAATCCACACCACTAAGGTAACACGAATACAATCATGATTCCCTTTGAAAGGAGACCAAGAAAACATCCTTCATAAAACTTGTGAGGGAACAGAAGACAGGTCATCTCACACACTGTTGGTGAGAGTGCTAAGTTACTGCAGCTTTTTTGGAAGGCAATTTGGTTGTATCAAAATTTAAAGAGTGCCTATGCTTAGATCCAAAAATTCTACAATCTGGACTCCATCATAGTATAATTACATATGCACAGCAATACATATAAGACTGCTTATTAATGCAGTAACATTAATAGGATAAGCCCTTCACTTTTATTGGGCACGAACTTAGGAAACGACTAAGTTAAATCCCTATTATGGAATAGATGCAGCAGTTAAATATACTGAAGCAGAGCCGCAAGCACTGAACATGGAAAGATGCACTGGTGAGTGAAAAATGAAAGGCCAGGTTAAAAAATAATGTATCCAACATCTCATGTCCATAAAATCTGAAAGCCTGTATCTATTTATCCAGCCACCCATCCATCCATCTATGTGTTTGTGTGGGTGAGTGTGTATGTGAGAACAAAGTCTGAAAGGATACTGCAAACGAGGATTACCTACAGAGTAGACAGGAGATTAGGGAAAAGTGGGGTATGGGAAGGCCAGGAAGGAGGTCAGATCAGGGACTTTTACATTTTACATCTTCTATTTCACATTTAGCTCTGCATCATTTCAACGTTTTACAATAAACATGGACCCTATAAGACTTTTCAATTCAAAACTCAAAAGGCCAGTTAACAGGAGCAATGCTATAAATGATAACATAAAATCATGTGGTATAATTAAACTCAAACATGTAAATAATATGCTCAGGGAACGGAATTAACACCTATACTGAAGTGAGCGGTAGTCCTATAGTGTTGGTAAGTTAGTCTGATACCTGTAGACAAAATGAAGATTTCTTTCTATGAATCTACAGTCTGAATTATAATTAAAAACAAAGGAAAAACTAAACAAAAAACCAAAACCAGCTTCTCACATGACTATGGACTGAGCAGGTGAGGAAGCCCACTATACAATATGGAAGCGCCTACAATTTTACATAATATGCATTTTGTAAGTGTGAGTAGCCTGTCCTCTTGTGTACTTTAACTTGCTATTTACTGTGAACTCATTTTATCTATGTTTATTTCCTGCTCTTCCCAAAGACAGAGCCTCCCTTCTAGCATCTCAGTTACCTCACAATTTCATCAACATCATGCCGTAACTTCCCACGCACCCCTGTATGGGATGCCTTCTCAGCCAACCTTCCCTATTCTGAGAATCTTTGACAACTACACATTCATCACTTCCCTCCAGAGAGGGTGGGCTCCTGCTTCCATGTTCATAGCACGTGATCTCCTGTCCCGCCTCATCACAGTTCATTGGACTGAGTCCACTCCCTACTCATCATCTAAGCTGGGTGAACAGGTCCTCTCTTTCTTAAGAATCTCACCAAGGATCAGGAGCCATGGAAGCTCCTGGGGCCACTTGTGCTAACTACTAAACAGAGAGAGTCAGACTGCAGGCACTCAGAAGCAGAAACAAGAACCAAATGATGAACAGTGAAAACAAGAACAGAGTGACAAGGGAAAGAACAGAGTAGAAGGAACAGCATAGCTGTGCTCTTCCCATGGGCTTCTTAATTCTACCCTGAGACAACTCAGTGGTTCTTAATCTCCTTTGGTTCTAGGACACCACTCCAATCTTCTAAAACATGTTTTCTTAGTGAAACTAACTTAATTGGGTCCTGCCTTTGTCACTTGATAGAGAATGTCCCTTGGACTGTCCCATTACCTCTAGGGCAGAGGTAAAGTGCTCCATGTCTCTGATAGTTTCTGTATTTAAGCACTCAGTAGGCATTCAAGAAATAGGTTATGTTGCTGAGAGCCTAGCTTCCAAAAATACAAGTGAAGCTCATTCAAATAAGTAATTAAGATACATATTCTACCATTGAGATCTAATGAAAATACTTAAATGAAAGAAGGCTATAAAGAGATATTATATACTAGAAAATGGGAGTCATTTTTTGAAAAAAATGAATAAACCAATATATACTGCTTCCACATTTAGAGTTAGTTTAAGTACATATACAAGCACCAGTTTCATGTTCCAAACCCAGGAGAAAACTCCTGGAAAAAGAAAGAAGGCAAATAAAATATTATTGTCGATGTGTTGCATCCCTTATACATGCATATCCCTCTAGGAACAGAATAAATGAGATACAGGAAAATCTTAAGTAGAATTACACTCATGACTATTAAAAGGAGTTAGAGTCTACTGGCTAATACCATGCATCACAAACATACAATCCTTCATAATTTCCTAAATATTATCACTAGAAAATAAAAGGAATACACTTAAATTTTGATAATTACTCTTGTTCTACAATACAATAAAATAACTACCCCCTCCAAATTAGAACAACCTTTAAAAAAATCTGCCAGTTCAACCAACAGAATAGGAGGATGAGCATTTGCTCTTGGCTGCAGAAAAGAAGTCTACCGATAGAATAAAAATGGAGGGTAAGGAGTCACAGAAGAAAGAAAATAAGATAAAGATCAACACATCTTCTCCATCTTCCTTTCCTTCCTTCCTCTCCCAAAGCACTCCCTCTTCCCATTCACTAAAGATGATCCACGTGCATGTCACAGACCCGCGCCCGGTCCCAGAGGCGCACCACGCTCAGCATTAAGGGATGTCACTGAGGGTAGAGTCTCATCTAACAGATACTCAGTATCAACTCTCTCTTAACCTTTATGAACCTCTGACTTTGTTTGTCCAGCCCATTTAAGCTTTGCCTTATCATTAATATGTCCCTCAGGATCTCACTGCTTGCATACAGGTTTACCAGTCTCACCTCATCTGCTCAGACACCGCGCTAGTGAGATTGGTCTTTGTCTTCTGACCTATTGTTCTGGCACCAGGACTCAGCCTCTCCTGAGAAATCTTCCAGAAGGCAACTTAATGACGCAGTCACCAGTTCTGCTCTCCTCTGCTACACACACACAACTCCCCTCACCGCTGACCTGATTCAAGCACGTGACTCCAGAGTGAGGCACACCCCCATTTAATCTTTAAGGAGCTTTAGCCAACAATCCAGAATACTAAGTTATTTCCTTGATCAATTTCCAACAAATAATCATTAATTTCCAACCAGCCTATCAGGTAGCATTTCCCAGGTTGCAAATACTAGTCAGGTATTACTCAGATATACCACACACACACACACACCCCCGAAATGGCCGGCACGCGGCTGACTGAGAAGTTTTTCACGTTACACTCACTATGCTTGTACTCTCCGAGGCCTAGAATTTTGAGCCCTTGTATGGCCGTTATTGTAGCTAGTGGAGTCGGCCTACGCTTATTTTCAGAGATGGGTAGACAGACATAAAAAATGAAAGACTAATCTTATAAATATTCAGAGACACATTTCTAAAGGCAAATACAATCACAATGACATCCAATTGCCAGAAACCATAGGGAGCTTATTTTGAAAGTGTCAGTCTCCTGGGAATATTTGATGAGCCTGATGCTTCCCTCCCCACCTTCAAAAAGGGATCTTTCATGGAGTAAAGTGGAAGTATCTGGTGCTATGGCATTATTAAACCTTTTATTTCATACTTAAGGTCATCCTCAATATGTTTCTCATCTTCTTTCTAAAAATCTGTCTCGATTTTCATTTCACGTTCTAACAGATAGGAACCCGTTGGATTGGAGCCTCCATTTCCTATTCTTTTGGCATTTCACCTTCTCCACTCACTTGGGTTAAGATAAAATGCAGATCTGGCCTGAGACTCCCCTACAAAAGCAGTTAAGTCACGTAAGCAAAACCTAACCTAGCTTATTCTGCAACGCAAGCAATATTTAGGTCATTTCTGGTAAAGGCCGCCACTCACCATAAACAAAACTTAAATCATTATCCTGAAATGGTATAAGATAAATCACTTTTCACCAGTCCCCCGGCATCTGGAAAACCCCACTGTTGGGACGAGTCATTGTAAATGTTAAACAGCGTCCGCAGTTTTGCTTTATAAGCTGACTTTTACGACGATGCACCTTTGAGCTTCACTCCTCTTTCAGTTTGAACACACGAGTTGTTCTTTTATGCACATAAACTCTTAATGACAATTTTAATTGAGCTGATGTTATTCTTCAACACTAGCATGTGTGTGTTCAGTTATCCTCTCAAGTCCCACTAAAGCACCGCCGTTTCTATGAAGTCTTTCTCGATTCCTTTATACTTCCTATTCTAAACTTCCAGGCGCTAGTTTCCACCTTTCTGACTGGTTTTACTTCACATAGTGCATGTAGTGACTCAGCCCCAGAGCTACAGTCAAATTCACCTGGACTCTATTTCCCAGCACACGTCGCTGAACTTTCATTCATATATATATGAATGTTTATATATGATATAAACTTAATAAATATTTATACATAAATTTTATTTTTGTTTATATAAAATTCTTAATATAAATTTAAAAATAAATTTTATTTATATAAATTTATTCATATTTATATAAAATTTTATTCTTATATTTTATGTAGATAAATATATAAATTTTTATCTATATGCAAGTTGTACTTATATATATATAAGGATAATTATAGGCATCATCTCTTAGGCTCGTAGCACTTTTGAAATATTAAGCACTAAATTAATGTCAATATTAAATAATTATTTTTATTTTGCATTAGTGATTTCATTAGTAATGCAATTATTATTATTTTCATTATTCTTCTCATGGTCAATAGATTTTCCTGGTAGGCAAAATTTCAGGACACAGGAATCAGATTTAACACCTCTGGGAACAGTAAAAACATAGCACTGTTCTATTTTTGAAACGAAAGATTCCATTTTGATATGAAATTGTTTTTGAAAAATTTCTTCATATATGAGGAATACAAGCATAGCACCTGCATGGAGGAGAATCAATTACTGTACAATTTAAATCTCTTTTGTAGATTTCTGGTCTTTAGCTCCTGGGTTTAAATAAAATATTGACTTGCTTACCTTCAAGGATAGGAAAGCTAACCCATTTTTTAAAAAAGGTTACATAAAAAAATCAAAGCTTTCCCATATCATCGGTTTTCTATTTTCTGCTTTCTCACACACGCCCAGTTCTCATCTCAGCCCAGTACTTAAGGCAGCAAGAATTTAATACAGATGGTTGACTGGCTCCCTGATGTTCCTTGAATGAAACATCCCTTTGACACAACATTCCAGCCCTGTGGCTTAAACAGCTACATGCAGAATTCTTTCAAAGCCAGGGTAACTATATGCCTTGGAAAACAAGTAAATATATACAGGGCCAGCCAGCATTTCAGTAACAGTATTTAGAATTAGCAGATGATTTCTAGCTATGTCTTTCCCTCACATAATTTTTGCCCAGTAGAGGTCAAAGGCTAACAGACTTTAGCAAAGAAATCGAAGTTAATCAGCTTCACTTCTTCATTTTAACAAAGGCTAAATGTCATAAGAATTACTGCATCACCTTCCAGAAAGTACAAAAGCACAAACAAAACATTAAAAAATTACCTGGGGAAGAATGTTCTAATATTCATCTAATTGAAAGGGCATTATCTTTGGAGTTTTAATTTTTAAAATTCAACTACTGTGCAAACATATTTATTAACGGGTAAATTTTATGGACTTAAACCCCAAATATTCAGTACATTAGGGAGATTTTCATTAGCATTCTCTTTTTTCCCTTATACAATTAAATTGTGAAAATATAATTCTAGTAAAATAGAAGGTAAGATATCTCTTTCTGGTTTAAGGGCAGGAGGCTATGCTAGAAATAACGCTAGACTGGCACTTAAGAGATCTGAGTTCTGAACTGATTAGTCACTAGAATTTGTATGGTTCTGTACAAAATCAAGCATCCTCAGACACCAAACAAGGAAACTATATACTTCAGAGGAATACTCAGTCTTGAAGATCAGGTGGGATGCTTTGGGACTATGCTATGTCAAATGTGAAGTGCTCAAATATAATGGATTGTTGTACTGTGTTCTTTTTAATCCAACTAATGTGACCATGTGGTCTCCATAAGTAACCAAATGAAGAAAACTCACGTATGTTTACAGTGAAGGGAAGAAGCAAAGTGCTTCCATTTCTATTTGAACCTACATCACCTTTACAACCAACCTGCAAATTTAAGGTTAACTGAGATTGTTTCAGTGGCTCCTACCTACACAATAAAATGGCTCTGGATCAGTTCTCTGAAATTCAGTGAGTCAGAAAAGATTAGTGCAAAATGCTCTCTCACTCTGCTAATAAAATGGGCAAAAGTCAAAAAAGCTTCCCAACACTATGCTATAAAATGGCAAATTATTCCTTGAAGCAACAAGCAATTTGCACTCCTCCCAACAACAACAGAAAAACCTCAGCTTCAGCCCATAGTTGCTGAGGCGCTTCCTCCTAAGATGAGTATTAATAATGGAATCAAATGTGTGATTCAATATTGTCTCTGACAAACGATGAGAAGTAAATATCTAACCTGCCTATGATCAGCTTGATCGGGGTTTCTTGGGGTCCAGTGAGGACATTTTAAGGCTAAATTTTCATTTTAAGGATAATCACACACACTGAATAGGATTTCAAAAGATCTTCATCAGAGAAGTAAGACTGAAATTGATTAGAGCAGTGCCTGGAATTTAGTTAGGTGCTCAAGAAGCTGAGATCCTTAGGGTTATTACTACGGATCTGTCAACTATTTTGCTTTCCTGTGGAAATACCACAGTCCACTCTGGTGACAGAATGGGCTGGCAGGGGTTAACCTACTTTCATATACCATATCTTGTTCATCAGAATAATTTTATTCCTTCACCTCCAGAAGACAGGTTGAACCTCAACAGCATAGTGGGAATATATTTTTTAATATCAGGGCTGCTTCCTGATCAAGTACTCTCTATCTATTCCCTCTTTCTGACGTAGTTAAAATTAGCCCATCACTGTTGATGATTTGGATGCCCATAAAGAGATAAGAGTGATGGTCAAATCAAGAAAGACTACCTAATAAATCAATAAAAAATGTTTAAAAAAAAAAAAGACTACCTATTGATGTCTGGAGGTTAGATCTTGCAATATCATCAGCAATATTATCTCAGAAAATATTCTTTCTTTTTTTTTTTTTTACTATTAGAAACATAAAAATCTACTTTATTTGCTCGCCTTAGTCAACACGAAGCAAAATTTTCCATTAACTGACATTTGAAATTAGAATATTTTTGGTGCTTATCCAGGTCCATCCTACATCTTTGCCCTCAAAGTTCTTCGCACCCCCACTCCTTTCCTCTCCACTCCCTTTATCTCTGCTGATTCCCAAGTCCATGGTGGCTGTCATGCCTCTCTGATGCCTGGAACAGTGCCTCGTTGCTATGGAAATAATCACTTTAAAAAATAATACAATAAAATAAGTAATAATGAAAGCTTCCGCAGCGTGCACTGTAGCCAGGAAGGCAGGGCAGAGCCAGAAATAGAACTCAGCCCTCCTGACACTAACAATTACTGCCTTAGACCTTAGATCTGGCCATGAGTCCACGAGATTTCCCCTTCCCCTTATCACTCTCATTTTCACACATGCACTTCCAGATGATATCAGGCAGCATGCAGATTTTGAATCAAGAAAACGCCAAAGTAAGAGTGAGACAATGAAGCTTGTTCTATGATTACTTGAGATTATTATCTCGTGTACAACTACCTTATTTAGGATGCAAGCTCCTAAAATGCCTTCCCCAACCCCCCAAATCTGGGTCAAACTGGTGTGAAGGAGATTGGATATTTACTTTTCATCCTTTTTCACTTAGATATTGACACACATTCATTGTGTCACTGGTCCATACCTCAGCAGAAAGCCCTTCTGTTACTAATCACATCTGATTTGAGAGATGCAGACTGCTTGTCGCTGCAAGGAGTAATTTACCACATTATATAAATAAATAAGAGCCATGGGAATTAGCATATGGACCTTAAAAACCACAGGGTATCATACAATTGACAGGCTGTTCCAGTAAAAGAAATCTGCATATTCAGGGTTTTTGCCATCCAGAGACTTCTAAAACAAGATATACAATAAAAATATACAAATATACATAGACATAATAAAAAGCAGATTTATTTTTCACATTTTACTTTTTATCACTTCAGTTTTGAATGATCCCATATTACTTGTGGCATAATGTTAGAATAGTTAGGGTAAACATGCCCTTAAAGTGACAATAACATTACACTGTTGTGCAAATCATTTTTGTAGAGAATAGGAAATTTTTGTAGGTTTTTAGAGTAAATCCAATAGAAAATCACAAAGAACTGTGCAGAATACAAACCAATAATAAGTGCTGGAGAGGGTGTGGAGAGAGGGAGCCAGCCTACACTGCTGGTGGGAATGGAGTTGGTGCAGCCACTATGGAGAATAGTATGGAGATGCCTCAAAAAAATAAAAATAGACCTACCTTATGATCTAGCAATCCCAGTCCTGGACATATATCCAGAGAAAACTCTAATTCAAAAAGACACATGCACCCCAATGTTAACAGCAGCACTATTACAACAGCCAAGACATGGAAATAACCTAAATGTCCATCTACAGATGAATGGATAAGTAAGTTCTCGTATATTTATATAATGGAATACTACTCAGTCATAAAAAACAGTAAAACAATGCCATTTGTGGCAACATGGAAGGATCTGGAGATTGACACTCTAAGTGAAGTAAGACAAAGATAAAGAAAAATACTACATGATATCATTTATATGTGGAATCTAACAAAAGACACAAATGAACTTATTCACAAAACAGAAACAGACTCACAGACACAGAGAACAAACTTACGGTTACCAGGGAAGAAAGGAGGTGGGAAGGGATAAACTGGAAGTTTGAGATTTGCAGATACTACCTACTATATATAAAATAGATAAATAAGGTGTCTACTGTATAGCACAGGGAGCTAAATTCAGTATCTTGCAGTAACCTATAATGAAGAATATGAAAAGGAATACATGTATGTATATATATGATTGAAACATGCTGTACACCAGAAACTGACACAACATTGTAAACTGACTATACTTCAATTTAAAAAATAAAAATAAAAAAAATTTTAAGTAAAAAAAAATGTGTAGAATACAAACCACAACTTAAAAAAGACTGCCACAAGGATTCAGAATACATACTGACGTGGGCTGTAGTAGTGTAGTGTTCTAAGGGCCACTTACTAAAAAAATGTAAATGCATTTGTGACCATGGGAGGGGTATAGAGTGATTACAGTGGTAGCTACGACATTCTTTGACAACTTAAGCATCCCTTCAGGAGCTTGGAGTCCACTGGATACGGCCAGTTACCAAACCTAACTACAGTTCATCATAATTAATGCTACATTAGCGATATGCAGAAGAGTTACAGTTACCTGTTTTTAAGTTAGCCACACCTGGGTGGGCCAGTACACCTGTCCAAGGTCAAAGAGTCAGGTAAGAGTTAACACAGGTATGTACACTTGTAATTTACATAATACTATACATAAACTACACTTCAATAAAAGAAAACAATTTTAAAGTTAACACAGGCGGTAATGGGAAAACATAGGCAGGAGTCTTCCCAGGTCGTGGTATTAATGAGAAGGATCATATGTACTACAGCGTTTGGAGGAAATGCAGTAGCAGCAGTAACTATTTTAGAGGCCATTAAAAGATGCCTAACTGGGAGAGCAACACTGTAAGACCTAGAAACGCAAGAATGAAAAGAAGAACATAGAGTACGGCTACGTTTAGAAAGGAGGAGATGCCAGTTACCACAAAGCAAATGAGGCAAAGAAAGAAAAACAGTGAAGCATCACAGTTGCGTACAAGGTCTAATTAGGGTATAAAGTCTGTGGGGCAAGAGTGTCTGGGGTAAGAGAGAAGCGCAGCCTCGGAGGGACTCGGAGATAAACAGTAAAAGTACCTGCTCTAGCGTGCCTTGTAAATGAAGGAAGATTTAAGTCAAAATGGGAAGCATGGGGTTCTTCCTGTTATTTACTAAACCCCCTCAGTGTTCTAACTACTCAAACCCTCTTTGGAATGATAATAAAACCCATGGGAATGGATGAAAAGGCTAGAAAGAAGAAATGATGGGTCTGGTGGAGTGAAAGGTACATGGTATCAACCAGCTGAAAGATACTTACTGAGTCTTCACGACAAACACACCTACAAGGTATTTTGTTTGATGATTTGGAAACTGAAAAAGAACATAATAGCCTAACTGGGAAATAAGAGACATGTGGATTAAAATATATGCAAGGCCATTATTTTATAAATTTACATGATAAAGATTAAAGCAAGGCCATATTATTGACCAGATGATGCTTTAAAAATGTTATTTAGAGTAACTGTGATGGAAATTTATTTCATAAGTGAAATAAATGTATTTTATTTTAAATTAATTTCATGAATGTTATACTGTTTATTCTAGGGGAGACTTCTCTGACTTGAATGAGCAAAATATATGACTTTGCTTTAAAAGTAATACATTTTACAGCAGGAGGGAAATGAAGAGAGTGTCTAATTTTCAGATGATAAAACTGAGTCCCTGAGGGGTTAAGCCAGACATACAAGGTCACACAGTTATTTCATGGCAAAACACTGGACTCGCATCCAGACCTTCAACTCTTCTCAAGCAGTTTCCACCACCTGTCACTGTCGCTCCTCTGGGTCAAGTTCTGTGAGCTCTGTTTCTAACCTTGCAATTGTTTTCAATTAGGTCATAAAAATGTCTCATTACAGCCAGATATGGAGAAATCAAGCCAAGCGCCAACTTCATACAGGTTTTGAGTTATGACTTGAAAAGGGTTGAGGAAAGTAACTTTTTCCTTGCTAATGTGCTATCTCAAGTTAATGCAGATCTTGCTTAAGAAAAAAACTGGCGATCTTTTCTGTGACTGTCTCAGTATCTCATTATTCCTTCTTACATTTCCCCACTATCTCTTCTGCCTTTGCCCAGCCCTGAAACGCTACTGACCCCACAGTCCTGCTCCTGAACCACGTGCTCGCACAAGGCAAGCTCATCCTTCCTCGGGTCTCCTATAACCGTCTCTCCATGGGAGACTCCCAGCTCTCAATCTCCAGGTCAAGCAGCCCAGGGTCCCCAGCTGCACACTCACCCACCTCCCGTACATCTCTCAGTGGATGTTCCATGTATACTTGTCCAAGATGGAGGCCATTTTCTTTCCTCCAAAATCCTCTCCTCCTTCTCGGTTATCAGCCTCACTATCCCTGATCAGAACTGTGGAAGTCATTCTAGAATTCTCTTTCTCCCCATCCTACTTCTCCTCATCCTGCCCATTCCACTTTGTAATGACTCCTTAGCACTGCTGTGACCCTAACACACAACCTCATTTCTCTCCTGAAAAACTGCAAAGACCTGCAAACTCATCTTAATGTTTGTAGCTAGTCTCCAGTCCATCTTCTATATTGTTTCCCCCAGTACTTACTGCTAAAGCCACTCAGTCCCTATAGAAAAAGGTCCAGTCTTCAGAACTTGGCACAAGAAACACTCCATTATCTAGTTCTTTCCTTAATTAAACTCCTCACTCTCACCTCTTCTTGACTCTCATCTCCTACTCTATAATAATCGCATTCTTGAAAGCTGTGACCTCCCCCGAAACATCCTGCTTTTTTTTTTTCATGAGAGAAGGCAACAGATATGGACACAGGGCAAAGACAACTCATTCCTGTGAGCAGCAGCCAGCACAGTGATGATTCCAACATTCAAAACTTATAAGAAGTTGACAAGCTATTTCAGAGAAGACATTTGCTAGCTAGCTAGTGACAGCTAGCAAATATCACAGGAACAGTGCCTGACTCAGAACCCAGAGATAAAAATATTTATTAATCTCACCAATAACTGACACTGGTGAAAAATCTTTGCATAAGATGTTGGATAACTGTAAATTTCCTCTTGCAGAATAATAAGATTTCATGGTCTAATACAGTCAGTATATTTATTTGCGGGCCAATCAGCTCATACGAGGTAAAACTGGGATTTAAACCCTGATGTTCCTAACTCTACAACACATTCTGCTCCCTGACAAGAGCGTCTCTTAAAGAGTATTCCCTGAAACATCGGTTCCATAGATCATTCACATTATCTGTACAATGAATTAAAACAGGGCTTTCCAATGCAGCAATTCTCAAAAATGTAATGTGCAATTCCTTCAAAATACTTACCCTAAACTGTTTCAGTAAATTTGAATGGAAGTTATACATTACCTGCAGCCAAAGACATTTTAACTACTAAAGAATTTAAGGTATTTTTACAATGACTTCATATATCAAAATTATCTCAAAAATGTATCTCAATGAGGTATTACCACATACCCATCAGGATGTTTAGTATATAAAAACAAACAAACAAACAAACAAAAAACAGAAAATAAGCACAGGTGAGGATGGAGAAAAACTGCACTGGTGGGAATGCAAAATGGTGCAGCGACTATGGGTAACGATACTGCAGTTCTTCAAAAAATTAAAAATGAATCACCATATGATATGGTCATTCCACTTCTGGATATGTACCCAAAAGATTTGAAAGCAGGGTCTCAAAGATATTTGTACACCCCTGTACATAGCCACAGGATTCATAATAGCCAAAAGCTGGAAGCAACCCAAGTGTCCATCCACAGATGAATGGATAAACAAAATGTGGTATAGCACACAATGGAATATCATGTAGCCTTAAAAAGGAAGGAAATTCTCACACATGCTACCACATGGATACACCTTGAGCACGATATGCCAAATTGAAATAAACCAGTCACAAAAGGGCAAATACTGCATCAGTCCACCTAGATGAGGTACCTGGAGTCGTCAGATTCACAGAAACAGAAGGCAGAATGGTGGTTACCAGGGACTGAGGGGGACAAAGAAATGGGGAGCTGTTGTTTAATGGGGACCAAGTTTCCATTTTGCAAGATGAGAAAAATTCCCAGAGATTGGCTATACGGCAGTTGAAAGTACTTAGCACTGCTGATCCTCACTGACCCATTATACCAGCCTCTAAAGCTGAGTCACTGGTTATTTTGCTGCAGCTTTGATGCTGAGTGACATCAGCCCCAACCAATAAACAGGCTGCCATTTTTGATGACTTCTATGGCACTAACCAAAGAGCCCCTTAGCTCGAAGGTAAGTGAAGACACAACCACAATGGCCACAGCAGCACCTCTGAATGATGTCTTGAAACTTATGTCAACTGGTCTGTCCCAGTAACAGCATCCTTCAGAGCTGCTCAAGTAGAAATGCTGGCTGTCATGTTATCTGGCTGTCAAACGGATGTACAGCCTTTGTTAAAGGACGCTCCCACCAACAGGCGTTCTCAAGCACAACAACCATTTCAGCAGCACCAAGGGGCTCTGTGAGCATCACCAGAGCGCAGTCCACTGAGATGGAGACGTAGTCCGGCCGTGATCCTACCACATTTCTGTATTGCTTGGATACCAGGCCCTCCTTATCTGATCTAAAAATAACTCGAAAAAAACGTGTATGGAAAAAGAGATCGAGGTCATTGGATTTTGTTGTTGTTACAGATTTACTGTTGTTTGCCTGTTTGTTTGGGGCTAGAAACTCTTAAGGGGAGAAACTGACCTATTGCTTCAGGAGGAGACGCTGACCAACAGATTTATTCTTTCGGCAAGTGCAGGTCAAGAGATAAAGAGAATGCTGGTAGCTATCTCATCCTGGCTGATGTGTCTGACTACATGTGAAAGGCTAATAGAAGCAGGAGATTTTATCATCAACTGATCACTCTCCAATGACCATACAGTCTAAGGTGGCCTTACCCAGGCCCATGGATTTAAACACCGCCTTTATGTTTTAGGATTCCCATCTTTACATCCCCAGGCCAAGTCTCATTTCTGAGGCCCAGCCTCATGTTTCAGACTGCCCATCTGGCATCTCAACTTTGGTATTTCAAACTCAGAACCACCGAGATAAAACACTGGAGTCCTGATGTCTCTGTTCCCAACTCCAAGTTTCTCCCTCTCAGGATAAAGACACCAGCAGGCAACTGTGCAACCAGCAACAGAAAGATGCCCTTGTTTCCACCCTCCCCTTCACCTCTCACCCTTAATCCATCAGCAAGTCACGGCTACTCAATCTCCAAAACCCTATGGAACTGATTTACTTTTCTGCGGGTTGTCCATTACCACCTTGAGCCAGGCGTTCAGCACCTCTTACAACTTAGGGCACATCCCAAAACGATGGTCAGATTCCCCTGGGTGGGGTTTCCTTGAAGTAACAGAAACAATCTTAAGACATAAAATAGATTTTGTCATTTGCACACTCAAACAATTTGGCTGAAGGCGCTTTGCACTTAAAATCCTAACTCCTTCGTGGCCTTGGAAAAACTACGCCTAGATTCCTGTTAATTTGCATACAGACTTGTCAACCTCATCCCATGTCCTTCTGTCACTCTGCTTCAAGCCACAGCAGTCTTTCCTCCCCATTTCCTGAACACGCCAATCTCTTTTCGTCCCTTTTGCACATATTTGCACATACCTAGGACGTACTGCCTCCGATGTTACATGTGGCTGATTCTTTCTCAACATCAGGTCTCATGTCAAACGCTATTTCCTTAATGAGCTTCCTTGACCACTCTCCTTAAACCACTCCCCCTCCCATTCCTCTTCACCTCAATCTACATATCAATTACCTAGTGACACCTTCTGAATGAAATGTCTGTGTATATTTGATTGTTTTTGTCCCTCTCTCGCGATGGCTCGTGAACTCTCTAAGGGTAAACTCGATGGTTTACATACCCTTGCATCTCCAAGTCCTAGTACAACCAATGTATGCTGATGTGCAGTAAATATTTATCAAATAAGCAAATAAAGGTAGCTATGTGGCTGAATAGGGAAATGGGACAAGAAAGTTTCTGCATATACAAAGAAAATCAGAAAAAGAGGAAAGCTACAGTAAGGCCTATTATGGGCCCCAGGAACCTCAAAAATTCATTTTTTAAGTAAAATCCATTTACTAGATGACATGGGTTTGCTGCTGCTAATTAATTGCTGTAATTTTAATAAGGATCAGTTATCAAAAGTCTACTGTTCTTTTTTTTTTTTAATTGAAGTATAGCCATTTACAATGTGTCAGTTTCTGGTGAACAGCTTAATGTACCAGTCATGCATACACATACATATATTCCTTTTTTATATTCTGTTTCATTATAGGTTACTACAAGTTACTGAATGTAGTAGCTCCTTGTGCTATACGGAAGGAACATGTTCTTTATCTATTTTATATATACTAGTTAATTTGCAAATCTTGAACTCCCAATTTATCCCTTCCTACTCTTTTTCTCCCCGGAAGTCATAAGTTTAAATGTCTACCGTTCTTAATCAAGAGGAAACAAGTAGCTATTCAAGGCGTGAGATAAAAATTTTAAATTAATTTCCTTTTTCTTCACTCACTATCTCATTAGCATTTCGAAAAAAACTTACTTCAGTCTAAGTATGACAACAGCTAAACAATAAAGCAACAGAACAGAAAGATGCACTTATAAATGGAGAAGAATTAAAGAAAAACAAATACCTATGACAGAAAGCCCAAATCTCTGCCTTCAATTGCTTTCTGAAAGAATTAGTTTAATTATTCATGAAAATGTAGCTCCTAAATGAAAACTTCAGTTTTATGGTTAAAATACTTCTCTGTAATATAAATTCCTCTCCCAGTGAATCAGATGATCTTAAGCAGGTGGGAACAAATCTATTTTTAGAAACCAAGATTTTGATGATCAGAGAAATTCCTAAGGTTCTGATGTCAACAGGGACATTTTAAGACTTCTTTGTTCTTCAAGGATTTTAGAAATGGCTTCATGGGGGGCTGAGTTCTCATCTGTCGAGGAGAAAGAGTGCTCAGTTCCAGCCAGGGAACATGAGACACACTTGGGAAATGTCTTCATTCTGGCCAGTAATGCTGAAATGAGCCATTAGTTAGAAATTCAATCTTCCTCAGAACAGTCAAAGAATAATATTAAATAGTATGAAAGAAAAAAAGAAAGAGTCCTATTTACTTACTGAGAAACCCCAATGTTAAATTTCCAGTTTCTGATTTTCAGCCTTTGAGATTTATGTAAAATTTTGAAGGATTTCAATGCAAACCCATGTGTTGTAAAATAGTATGCTGCATTTGGAATTCCTGATCTAAGCTCACATTTTCCCCTGTCAACATATAAATTAAAAAGCAGGAGGTAACATTCCAAATGAGCACTAACTTCTATTTAATCTTTTTTTTTTAATTCAAGTACAGTTTACAGTCAATATCTAGGGTACAGCATAATGTTTCAGTCACATACATATATATACACATATTCATTTCATATTCTTTTTCATTATAGTTTACTACAAGATACTGAATTTAGTTCTCTGTGCTATACGGCAGAAACTTCTTGTTTATTTATTTTATATAAAGCAGTTAGTATCTGCAAATCTGGAACTCCCAATTTATCATTTCCCACCACCTTTCCCCTCTGGTAACCAAGTTTGTTTTCTATGTCTGTGAGTCTGTTTCTGTTTTTTAAATAAGTTCATTTGTGTCTTTTTTTTTTTAAGATTCCATATCGCTATTTGATCTTTTTTTTTCTTTTTATATTGCTGTTACTGGCTCTAAAAACTTAGGGCAGTACTAGTGCAGTCTCTTGGGTCCAAAGAAATGAAGATAAACTCATTTGGAATCAAGGAGCAAGTTGGAAATAAAATGAAGATTTTGGTCTCATTTTTAAAATTATGATTTTTAAATAATAATGTCTATGTCAATGAGAGAACTCAGCACGTTACCTCCAGCTAGGATGCTGATGGTTTCTTAACCTAGTAAATCTACAGGCATAGGGTAGGCATTCTCTAAATGTCTGCAATTAATTAGAAGTAGGATGGAAACAGATGCAAGAAAGATAGAAAATGGAATTATTCTGGTAAATGTAAATACCATGAATAATTTGATGGCCAAACAGCATTTTTTACAACCTAATGATTTCTGAATACTAGAAGAGTTAATAACAAACTGCTTAAGTCAATACCTGTTGAATTATAAACCTCCTAATTTGCAGGGGAGAGAGTTCACTCTGCAGCTTCTCCTGGATACCAAAATGGAATATAAAAACACTCGGTAGTCAACTGCCCAGCTAACTCTGAATGTGTGAGCTGGAACTAGTGTAATGCCTCTAAACCCTGGGATAAAGACAAATTCATGATCCCCTGCACTTTCGCCCCAGACCACAGGAAAAGCAACAGACTCTGAGGGAGACTCAGGCTCTATTCGACCCAAAAAACATGCCTCCTGCATAGCAGGAATATAGAGAAGTCATCCTGAGCTTAACTTAGACGTATGTACAGGAGTTTGCACCCCAGAGGTTTCAGGCAAGGAGAGAGGCTGAGTAACTGGCTATAATCATGTGAAAGAAGGTGAGCTAGTCTCTTCTAGATGATTTTTGTCTCTACACCTCAGTAAAAGGAAATAAAAATTTAACACGTGATTTCAAGTCTGAGGAAAATAGAGAATAAAGAAAGGAAGACCGGAAACAGGGAACGTCCACACCCAAAGTCTGCTCTACAAAGATGCAAAGGCATGAAGACGATGCCATGGAACAGCCAGCAGGAGACCCCACACGGAATTCCGTCACCAGCCCTAGCGCAGGGCAGGCGCACCTGTGCAGAGGAGGCGTCCTTCGCGATGGTGAGGACCAAGAATTTCTCCAAAAGAGCCAAATGAAGTGAGATGGTATTATTCTCCGTAATTCTGCTCTGCTGTTCTGAGGCCTGAGGGACAGTGAGGAAGAGCCTGTACCACGAATGAGAGCAGGTGGGTTTCCACACAAGCACAGCAGATGTGCTGCGGGGAGAGGAAGCCGATGTCCTCCCCTTCCAAGAACTACGGCTCTGGTTCATCTGGGGAGGTAGGAACTCCTGCTAGGACTAAGTGGCCAAAAGAGGTCCAGTGGGAGAGAGGGAAAAACCTCCTACCTCCTTCTCGCCACCTGAGTCAGAAGGAGGAGTCATCTCCTAGACAGGTGAAGAGGGCCGGGGGGCTGGAGCGCAGGGCTTGTGGCTGCTGGAAGGAAGGGGTCCCGGCTAGGTTATGCACATGAGTTCTCAGCCTACATGACGTAACTTGCAGTAATTTGTTGTCAGAGCTATTTGGAACGTCACCTGTGCAATATTTCACAGTGGGGGCAGAACTGGAAATAAGACGGAAAGCTGCTAAGTGGTGTTAAGTTAGAGCCAAACAGTAACAACATGGACTCTGGAGCCAGACACAGCTGAGGTCTGAGCCTACTGCTACTTACGAGTGGTGTGACCAAGTCAGGTCACTTAAAATCTCCCAGGCTCTGAGCCTTCATCTGTCAAGTGGGCACGTAACACATTCTGCCAGAGGGTAACTGTGAGAAGAAGAGATGTCACCTGACACGCCCAGGGCAACACGCAGCGGGTGCCCAGTGCAAGCCGTTGCAGTCGGTAGTACAGCAGTGGTTTCCGCATAACCGTGATGTGGGGAGTCCGGGAAGGCTGTACTTCCTATGCTGCGCACCACCAGCGGACACAGCGCTGCGGATTCGCTAGGTTTCACTCTAAAAAAATTTTTTTAAAGAGTGTATTTCCTCAGTTTGGCTCCCTAAGGCTCACTGTGGTTTGTTTTAAATTGTTTGATGTCATAATGGAAAAGAATCTGAAAAGAAGAAAAATATATATATATGTATGTGTGTATGTATCTGTATAACTGATTTGCTTTGCTGTACACCTGAAACTAACACTGTAAATCGACTACACTTCAATAAAAAATTTAAAAAAATTTTTAAATTGTTTGATGTCAAAGTCAGTGCGAGTACTAATCTTAAGAAAGGCTATTTTAAATTACTAACATCTACACCACATTCTAACATGTGATTACTTTCTCTGTTCCTAGAAGCCACCCTGTATTTACTTGCATCAGAGGGCTTCCTGGATTCTACATTCACCTTCTTTGAACAGGTAACATTCACTTGAAATTATGAGCACCCAGTTGCACGCTGGGAGGAAAGCTAAAGTCTCCCCATAGTTTTCTCTCAGATACGCTCGCCGTTCTTGATTATCCTTACAGGCGTCACAAGTCCTTTTCTCCTACATAGTACAGACAGAAGCCCTGCGATTTTTAGGTGAAACTGTCACAAATCTGGGAATATTAGAGCCGAAATGACTCCACTTCACCCATTACTACATTTCTAGTTAATAAAATGTTATGATATGTGAGGATAAACTGGTAATTTGGTAGCTCAATCCTACCACGTCTTGGGAGTCAGTGGTACTTAAAATTCAAATTAACCAACTAGAGGTGCAGATTTCTTAATCCTACTTTTCCTCAGGACACATTTATCTGGCTAGTAAGCAGAGTTTATGAGTGAATAAGGCTGTTTTACAGATCATTCATCAATACGTTACTTTAATTTAGGGTGTGCTTTTATTTTTAAGATGTAGTGACTTTCTAAGACATAAAACTCTTAACAGAGAATCGGGCATACAGCACGGTATCAGTTAATGGTGTATGTAGTCAGACGTGTGTTATTTCTGCCATATATATTTTTTAGAAATATCAGTGCATACCTAATACTAATTTAAATTCAACAAAAATTGATAAATTCTTACCATGCGTTCAGAACCATGGGACATATAAAGTCATATTGGGAGACAAGGCACATTCACGTGAAGCAAGCAGTGAAAAAACAAACAGCCTAGGTTTCAGCATTTTAAACACATGGAGTGGTGTTAAAAACAAGACAATATGGAATCGTTTATGCTAAGCCCCGTGTCACCGAGCTGAGGCTGTAATTATACAGTTTCCGGCTCTCCCAGGATTGCAGTCTTTAACCAGTCAATCAGGACTTGCCTGGTAACTGCTAGTTAGGTAATCGTCCTGATAGACCCCTGCCATCAACTAAAGGAAAGGAACCCTGCGATAACCAGCCCCATATTTGCCTAGTTTAACTTCTTTAGTCCTGCTCCCTCCTGCCTATAAAGCCCCTCACTTTGTACAGCTCCTTGGAGCTCCTATTTCTTCTGCTGGTTGGGATGCTACCCGATTCATAAAATATTGAATTTGAAAGCCAGCAAGATCTTTACAATTCATTCAGATGACTTTTGTTTTTTAACAGTAGGCAACATTCGGTGTGAATTCCTGCACGTTTCCATTTGTCCCTAAGATTCTGCAGCCAATTCTAATGTGTGTGGGGTTGTCCCCCCACGTCAGGCAATTCTCCAGCACCAGCTGGGGGTCCCACAATTCAAGGCAACTCTAACACTCTCCGCCCGGAGGTAGCATCAGGTACCACAGGTTGAGGGCTCAGTCCCACCAGACTCCCCAGCCCCCTGCTTCAGAGGATCCCAAGTCCAGGCTGTCACCTGAGCTTCTGACCAACAGGCTCTCAGTTGGAGGTTTCCTCAACCCCCTCTTTGGGTTCGATTACGTTGCTAGAGCAGCTCACAGAACTCAGGTAAGTATTTTACTTCCTAGATTACCTATGACAATGGTTAGAACTCAGAAACAGCCAGATGGGAAAGGGGCACAAGGAAGGTACAGGAAAAGGTGAGAAGCTTCCGCGCCCTCTCTGAGCACACCACTCTCCCGGCACCTCCCCGTGCTCACTCTCCCGGAAGTTCTCTGAACCCCGTCCTTTGGGTTTTTATGTGGGTCTCATTGTGTAGAAATGATTGACTAAATCACTGGCCACTGGTGACTGAACTTCACCTCCAGCTCCACTCCCCTCCCAGGAAGTCAGGATATGGGACTCAAAGTTCCAACCCTCTAATCACAGGCTGGCTCCCCTGCCAATCAGCCCCCATCATTAGGTGTGCTCCAAAAGTACCTCATTAACGTAACAAAAGACACCATTATTGATCTCTGCACTTGGGAAATTCCAAAGGTTTCAGGAGTTCTGTATCAGAAAGGGGTCGGAGACCAAATATACACTTCTTTTATCACAGTTCCCTCTGCTTTTCTGCAGGAATACAGAAGGAAAAAAGACTTTTAAAAAGCAGTTTGTTTCATTATCAGAAAAATGACTTTTCAATTTTCCCAATTACCTTACAAGTTGAAGTTAAACTTAGTGAAAGGGGAAACTGCATGTCCATGTAGTAGATATTCTGTGGATGTACTAACCTGAAACTACACATGCCTGGCCCCTCTCCAGCCTAGACAAATTGTTTACCAACTCTGAGTCAAGCAGGCTGAAATGTCTATTAACTTAATATCTATGATAGAAAATGTTTTAGAACTGATGGACGATGAGTATGATGAGATGGAAGGTAAAAAGCATTACTGCTGCTACTAAGAGATAACTACAGAAACCACTTCACAAACACTAGAAATTGGTAAATGGAGAACCGCTGTGAACCCTTTGCTTTCACTTGTGTCACTTCAATTTTCTAAGTGTCCATGAGGCCAAGGATGAAGTCACTAAATCTCAAAATGTGGAAGAATTTTTATAGTTTAGCCAGACTCTTCCACATCAAATGTGACCTATTTTAAAGATCTTTAGGGGAGGTGATTTCAAAACATCTTTTTGATAACTGAATTCAACGACAAACTGCTAAAAAGAAAGGATGTATGTCTTTTTTATAAAACTACTTCCTTAGCACTTCTCCACTGCAAATAAATAGAATCTTCTACTACCAACATGAAATTCTAAAATTTACAAGAGTGACAAATCACAGCTACCAGCTTTGAAGCATCAACTCATAAGAAATCTTCAACGGGTTCCCTAGTCCTAAAAGTCACACCTGCACGGTTCTTGGCCGTCCATGTGTATGGGGCCCAGGTGTGCCCAGGTCCCGCGTATGTTGGCATCCCAGTGCCTTCCGTAGACAGGGCTTTGACACTGATGCTCTCAGGGCTACAGCAGATTGCTACTCAGGATGCGTCATAACCAGGCTGTACTGACACACTCAGCTGTGCACAGAAGGGGGAAGGCAGGGCGTGGGGAATACAGGGTACTCGCAGAATAGGTGCTTCAGCCACAGACACCTTGAAGGTTTCTTTCCTTTCTATGCCCCCTTTCTAACAACTGGCTCTTTTGAGGCCCTGCCTGTCTCCCACAGTTTTCTCAAAAAGCAAAGAAGGTAATAAATACTATTTATTATTTTGTTTTTTCAATTGAGTTGTAACTGACATACAATATTAAATTAGCTTCAGGTGTACAACATAATGGTTCAGTATTTGTATTTATTGCAAAACGATCACCACAAGAAGTTTAGTTATCAATCACTGTATAGTTCGTTGTTTTGAAAATGACTGTTTTAACCAAATGTATGGGATTATTATGATTTTAGTTCCTAACATTAATCATACAGATTGAACAGTTTGTTTCTGATGAACCTATTTTGTTTATCAATGTAAAAATAATTTCCTCACACTCAGTCAATTCAGTAAAGAATTTAGAGACTATAGTTGCGAGTTCAACTCTGACCCCTTATTCATTGTAATGTCCTAAAGGAGTTTTAAACTTAGTATCTATTTTCACGTTGGATAACACAAAGTTATTGATTTCTGTTTAGGTATTTATTGGCCACAGAGTAGCAGACCTCAGCTAGTGCTACCCAGCACAATACATCTCCCTGCCCTGGAAAAGCTATCATCAGCCGCGCGCTGTCCGGCTAAGCCTGCCATTCCTGTCGGTACCGCCAGGGGGCCCTGGACACACTGCTCTTCCGTGTCTGGGCTCCTCCGCGTGGTGCTTAAACTGCCCGCGTGCTCACTGAGACGTGGGCTCCTGGCCCATCCCCTGGGTGGTCTCAGGGTTATACTTTTCTAGTAAGACCTCCAGGTGCTACTCATGCACACAATGATTCTGTTTCACTGTTTCTTGGTCCCTAAACTCTCAGCAGCTGATAAATCAGTGTAATTCTTCTAAATTTTATACAAGGAAAACTCAAGGGGAAAAAATAAACTTCATTATGCCAAGCATAATGATTAGCACATTTATTTTAGATCTTTTTTTTACCAGCAGTTGTGGCTGTTTTGTTCTCTCCAGGATAGGCAGCATTATTTTTGCAAAAAGAAATCATTTTAAAAGAATGCAAACATGAGGTATGAAGATTTAAACTTCTTTCATACTTTCATCCAACCAAAGCCTGTGAACTTCAACTAAGACATGATAGTGCCCATTTTAGAGTGTTGTATGGCCAACTCTAACAGGCATTGGTTTGGCTCAAACTACAGCGGAAATAAATGTCTGTAAGTTTTAATCTGACCATTGACCATTTGGGAACATTAGTAACAGTGTATAACCTGATTTCCTGCTTTTTATGTGAGTTACCCAACCTGATATTATTTTAGATCTCCTGACAGGATCTAGCCTTCCAAGTAATTGAGAAGATTTTGCCATTCTTTAACTACCCAAGAGAAGAATTAACTTATGGTAGAATATGGGAAAAAAAGAACATCCATTGTTTTCATAAACAGTACACATTGGGAGGCGCCCGCGACGGGGGAAAGGAAATCTTCAAACCTTTGAAGCCAGAGTAGATCATTCTACAGCAGTGTTCTTGAAGTGTTTTGCTCAGCCAGCAGGACCAGGACCCATGGAACTTGGCAAAAATGCAAACTTTAAGGCCCCACCCCAGATGGACTAAGTCAGAAACAATGCAAGTGGGCCCAGCAGTCTGTGCATGAAAACACCCTCCAGATGGTTCTTTTGCTGGCTAGAGTTTGAGAATCACTGCTCTAAAGCATCGTTCGTCAGCCCTGGGATGAAGTCCAGCTATGTATCCTTTCAACATCCCTACCCTAAAAGCCAACGATTTACTTCACAGCCCAAGGTCAGCGCCTCCCTGGTCCAGACCGTCTCAGGAGCACAGGGCCCACGTCCACCACTAGCAGATGCAGGAGCGCAGGTCAGGAACCCCTGCCGGTCCTTCCTCTGTTTCGAACAGCAGCAGAAGACTTGTCCTTTATGACACACAGAGGGAAAAACTGGAATGTTTTTACAAGATAATCTGGGTCAGCTTGTCTCCAGCTAAAGTCCGCCTCATCAACCACCTGTTAACATCTTGTCACAAGCCTGGCCGTTTAGAAGGCCCCACTGTAATGTGTGAGGAATTGGCCACTAGTGGGGATTAAGACCATGTGATGTTTACCTGGTCTATAAACAAAGTACTAAAGTTCTGCCAAAAAGGCCACTAATTTACGATCAACTAGAATATACCTAGGACATACAGGTTGAATTTTTAAACTTCAGAAAATATAATGTAATTTGACCAAGATAATGGCAATTCTAATTATTGCATTCTTTCATCTTTCAAACTCAATATTATAATAATGAAGTTTAATGCTATCCATGTTTAAAAAAAAACAACTTTGTCTTTAGCTAAAAATTCTCAAGAAAACAATTTTTTAAACAACAGGCAATACCTTACCATATGTAAGTACCATAGAAAAATTCTGATAAAATTTCCCTCCACTGTTAAGTCTATATTCCTGCCAAATTCTAAATTACGTTTTCAGAAATGTTTCAATTATGCAAATCAATGTTTTGTTACGTTTAAAAATAACAACCTTGTTCTCATGTTCATGAAAGCTAAACAAAAATGTACAAAAGAGGCTGAGACTGTCTGTTGGAATGGGTGCAGCCTTCCCTCCTTCCAGCCTTCCCTTCCTGCTCTCTTTTTTCTTTCCTCTTGCCAAAGTCTAGTGGAGAGCCCACAGATGACCTGCGGGATCAATTTGCTCCCCTCAGGGAAAATACTGTGCGTATACATCTTAGGTTATACGATATTAACAAGAATTGAACCTCGCTTTTCTTTTTTCTCCCTGGCTCACTCCTGCTTCCCAAGTGGGGGGATTCCAGTTGCACCTTCCCACACTATCTAGCCAGTCATCAACCTTTAAGCACCCCGATTCCAGTCAAAACCCATCCTCTGCTAAACTGCTTTCAGGATTGGGGCCTGTAGAGAGACCACAGATGGCCAGTCTTGGATGGGGCAGGCTTCTTGCCAGACACCAAAGTCATAAGACTCTGGAGGGAGTAAAGTGGAAGAGGTCGGGAGGTGGTGAGGAAAATGTTCTTTATCCAACGGTTGCTTGTTTCTATAAGACTATCAGTCTTCCACTACATCCTGCTTGGAAAGAATAGGCAATTCTTAATGCTATGCATTAAGAAATATGAGCAAGTGAAATCTATTTAATAGCATCAGATCACACAAAAGTCAGTTCCTGCTTAGCCTGAAATACATTATGATTTTTTTCCTATGAAGTCAGTTTCCCCTCCTAATAATCATGTAAACGAGTTTGCTTTTAGTGAGCACACACCAATTGCTCTATGAGATAGTAGGAAACATGGCAAGTAGAAGGAAGGAAGAACTTAGAAGAAAGCTTATAAAATAAAATATATATATACACACACACACACACATACACACTTGCCGTAGGTAATACACAAGGTGGGTAACCTACAGATAGCATGAACTGACTATGACAATATAACATACAGCTGAATAGTAATTTACTTTCATGTATATTACTGGGAAATAGCTTTTAGGGTTAAAATAAATCTAATGATTTGGAATGGACTCTATTTTCTTATTCTACATAATTTTGTCATGTATTTCTTTCATTCCTAATTGTCTCAAATGAAAAATATAAGTATAAACACCAAATCCTATTAAATCAGATGATGCAATAACACGCGGAAGACAAGAAGGGACTGGCCAATACAGCAAAGTCATAGAAGGCTCGACAGGAGAAGGAAACATGACCACGTGGTCCACAGGGGACAATTATGTAGGGTATCTATCGTATGATTCAGGAAAAAACTTTTCTCCATGCCTTCCTATGATCTTGAAATAAAAGCTAAAAATAGAAACAACTATATTCTACCAGTTCTTTGAGCAAATTGTTGAGACAGAGAATAACCACAGTGGAGAATGGTACCCTCATGGTCTAGAGAAAGAACAAGGATATTAGGGATTTACTTAAGATGAAGTACAGTCAGCACCACCCAATTGGAAAACATTCACGCGCATCAGTGGAATTTCAACACTTGGCGCAGGTAGTGGTTGAAAAAGAAAGAAGTTTCCACAGGATTATTCGCTACAATTTGAAAGCGGATTTATATCAGTACCTAGGACAGCGCTGTAGCCAAGCAGCAGTGCTAAAGCCACAACTGTTCCCCCGATGGGCTCCAAGTCACAGGGCAACACCTGGCCTATCTCCCAATGGCCGACACCATCTATGGTGGATTCAGCAGCACGTATTAGCTCATTTCCTCTGGATACTTCCTGTAGTCTGGACACAGCATGGAAACACTCACCATTAACTGTGAAGGGAAGGGAGAAAGTAATAGTTCCTAAGGCCAGCACCGCACCAGGCACTACTCAAAAAACAATAAAATAAATATTTTCAGAATGCCAACTTTCTGTTTCAGAAAATTCGTTGCCGTCTGAGAATTTAAAAACGCAACCCTGGATACAGACGGTGGGGGGAGGGGTATAACGGCTCCCTATTCTCACCGATGGTTGACCTTGCGCATGGCCACAGCTAACACAAAGGGGCTTTTTCACTGTTTCTCACCAGACTGGTTTGTGTGTTTAGAACACTTTTCCCCAGGACAGAGACTGGGTCCAGCGACTTCACTTACAGCACCAGAGTCGATGGTGTCCCTCACAGGGAACCAGAACACCCTGAAAGAAAAGACTGGCCTCCAAAGAAGGCGCAAGAGCACTGGGAAAACGAGAGCAACACCATCCTGAGGTGTCCTCTACGAAGGGCACCATCCTGGAGCCGGAGGGAGCAGAAACTGGAGCAAAAATGTACCTGCTCTCAGGGAGCAGGAAGAGGAGCAAAGATAGTCTCAGTGAGAGCATGTGAACAGGAGCAAAGGTCGGGCTGCAAGTGTTAAGCTCTGAGAGAGAGTTAATGAGAGAGAAGTCAGGCACACTAGGGGGGGCCACCATTCAGCAGGATGTTGAGGTGGGACTGGACACCTCCTGGGACGGGCCCACAGAGCAGACGTGGAGCCCTGGGACACTGCACCACTGACGGCGGGGTCTGGTGCAGTCGTGCTAGCGGCTGCTGTGCACACCATTTCACCTGAAAACCGCTCTGTGAGGTGGGAGAGCACCTGTCAGCCCTTATCGCTGATGACACCGAGCGTAACAGTGGTTCAGCGGGTGTCCAAGGTCAAACTGCCAGGAAGTTGCAGGTATCTTTTCACCAGGTGGGAAGAGAGGCAGTGGTAAGCAGATGTCCTTTTTGCAAATCCAAGCACATATGGAGATTCCTCAAAAAAACTAAAAATAGACTTACCCTTTGATCCAGCAACCCCATTCCTGGGCATATATCCAGAGGGAACTCTAATTCGAAAAAATACAAGCACCCAGTGTTCACAGAGGCACTATTTACAACAGCCAAGACATGGAAACGACCTAAATGTCCACCAACAGATGACTGGGTAAAGAACTTTGTAGTATATATACACAAGTTATAGTATATATATATATACATACACACACACACAATGGAATACTGCTCAGCCATGAAACAGAATAAAATAATGTCATCTGCAGTGACATGGATGGACCTGGAGATCATCATTCTAAGTGTAGTAAACCAGAAACAGAAAAAAATACTGTATGATATCACTTACATGTGGAATCTTAAAAAAAAAAAAAAGACACAAATGAACTTATTTACAAAACAGAAACAGACTCACAAACATAGAAAACAAACATGGTTACTGGGGGAGGGGGGTGAGAAGGGATATATTGGGTGTTCGAGATTTGCAGACACTAACTATTATATATAAACTAGATAAACAGCAAGGTCCTACTGTAAAGCACAGGGAACTGTACTCATTACCTTGTAATAACCTATAATGAAAAAGAACATGAAAAGGAACATATGTATGTATATGGATGACTGAAGCATTCTCCTATACATCGGAAATTGACACAACATTGTAAACTGACTATACTTCAATTAAAAAAAAAGACAATGGACAACAAAAACAAACAAACAAAAGAGAATTAGCATGGCTACGGGCTGGGAGTGGCTGTGGTGAACTTAATGGGAACAAGAGGTCGGTGATAAGGCTACTGCAACAGTTTGAGTCAGGGAGGATGGCAGGTGCCCCCAACAAGGGCACTCAGTGGAGAGAGGAGCCAACAGACTCGATACACGAAGAAACCTTATAATAACTACAACTACATAAAATGAATGGCCTTATGGGAAGATGCAAATGGAAGTAATTTAGCCAAAAGCTAGATAAATATATTTCTACATTGTTGACTTTGGTGATTGGAAGAGAAAGCAATTTATGTGGGTTCTTCCAGTTCAAAAGAAAGTTGATGATTTTATGATCATCTGGATCTTCACTTTTAAAATCATGCTCCCCTGTCACATTAAATTACTTTGTGTGAGCTGCTGAACCAAGAAATCCATTTACTTAATGTAAGAAGGTAGCTTATTCCATGTACTTCTAGCCACAAAACAATAACCGTTAAGTTTAATCCCACTTTAGCAATACAAATTTTACCAAGCAGAAAAAATAATGGGCAAAACACAATTGAATTCAAAGGGGGGAAAAAAGTAACATTTGCAGTGAGAAATAAGAAAATCGGGGGTGGGAGGATTTTTAATCCTGAAGAAAATGGACAAGTCTTCCATAAACCATCCCAAACAATTATTTGGCTATTCAAGTTTTTCCCTTAAAAGAGAAGGAGATCTTGTCTTTACACATGTAAATTAAATAAGTTCTAGCCAGATGAAAACTAGGTAAGAAAGAGAGAGGCTGTGGATGTGAACCTTCTGAATGTGCAGAAGACATCTAGTGTTCCTTGTTACCTAATGGGCAGACCTGCGGCAACAGCGTGTAGTCAAAAGAAGGGAGTTTGGGATTAGGCTGGGCTGGGCTTCTTAGCATCTCTCCAAGCCTGGGAAAATCACTTCACTCAATCGTGTATCTGAAAGTTCCCAACAGCTACTCAACAGACATCTGTTGTGTAACTATCCCACACTGCTCGGGGTATGGAAATGGACATAACACAAATGTTGACCCAAAAAACTTACAATTCTGTAAAGGCATACAAACCTGTAATCAAGTAATAGCCTTCAAGCGTTAGAGATGTTATAATAACTACTTTAGGGGTGGCAGAGGAAACAAGAAGAAAAGAACAGTCAACTTCACTGAGGGGAGGAAGGGAGGAGACTCAGGGAAGGCTCAAAGAAAAGGCCACCTTTGGTGTAAGGCTGGACAAAAGGGCCGATATTTACCAGGTGTGCATTCTTGGTAGCAGTTATAGTGGTGTGTGTATTTGCATGTGTGGGGGCAGAGTGCTGTGCCAGGCAGAGAACAGACCATGAAAAAGCACACAACTAGAACAGTAAGCAGTCCCCATTGGCCGATACATCCAATTTGAGAGCCAAATCAGAAGAAAACCTGGGGGGTTAGAAAGGTCTTAAAAGTATAAGGCTAAAGCATAAAGCATAAGCCATAAAAAAAGAAATCTGTCTAAATTCTAGTAGGATTTGAAAAGCAAAGGCAAGATACAAACATGACATTGACATATAGGATATGACACACAGGCCATACTGGCATATGGGATAGCAAAGGGTTTACAGTTGGAGGTAATTGATAAGAGATGAACAAACCGATTAAAAATGAATGAAAGACAATTTGCAAAACAAATGTCTACTAAAATGTCCAATAAAAATATACTAAACTATTCATTCTCACTACCAGACAAGGAATACAATTTAAAGCAATAACGTACATTATTCATTTATCAGACTGGCAAAGGTGATACATTGTAAATATCATGTCAGTGAAGTGTAGAAAAACTGTTTCTCCAGTGGCAGTGGTAAGACATTACCAAATAATATTTCTGGAGATAATCTGACAATGTCTTTAGCCTAACCTAGCAATTCCTTCTAGAATTTAAGCTTAATCAACAAATCAAACTACAATAAAAAGCCATAATTTATATATACATATAAAATTAGTATTATTTACAAGAACCAAAAAAAAAATCCAAATGTTCAGCAATAAGTTACTTAAATTAATTATGATAATTATGATATATCTAAACCATGGCATATATAAATAAAACGATGCAGGGTTTTTATTTTTATGATAAGGAAAATAACCATAATAAAATAGGAGCTGAGAAAAGACAGTTACTGAGTATTTCAGTATTTATGAAAAAAAATATGCTTAAAAAAAAGATGACATCTTAGACTGTGGTTAAATTTTGTTTCTTTCCAAAGCGGTCAAAATCTTTAGGAAATTCATGTTTGGAAGGTAGTCAACAACAGCGTGATATTCATGAATTTGGGCACCTCACAGACACACGTCAAGTTGAGAAACAGTAATCTTTTGTTGGTCTTTCTACCTCTATCAAGGAATACACAAATCCAGAAAAAAATAACTACAGATTTATCTCCTTTTGAAGAGGCCAAGAGATATAAAATAAACATTGTTGAAAGGAAAACAAATCCTCCAATTATATATGCTAAAGCTTTAAGCAGATAAAAATTAAACTGGCAGAAAAATTCAACAAATCTGGCTAGATTTTCAATATGACTATGTCAAACAACCAAACAAAATTAACTGTTTTAAAGTTAATGAATTCCAAGTATTTCTAAATACCATATCATTCTAATTGAGAATTATCAGAAATACACATAAATGCATATGTAAGGTGTCACATTTCTAAAACTTAAAATGAAGTATAAAACTATATACAATGAAACCCTCATACTTTGCTGATGGAACTATAAGTTGGTTAAAACATTCTGTAAAAAAGTTGTGAGATACATATATATATATATTGGAATACTCAGCAATAAAAAATAGAATGATGCCATTTGCAGAAACATAGATGAAACTGGAGATTGTCATTCTGAGTGAAGTAAGCTAGAAAGAGAAAGAAAAATACCATATGATATCACTCATAAGTGAAATCTAAAAAAAAAAAAAAGACACATATGAACTTATTTACAAAACAGAAACAGACTCACAGACATAGAGAACAAACTTATGGTTACCAGGGGGAAGGGGGGAGGAAGGGACAAATTGGGAGTTCGAGATTTGCAGATACTAACTACTATATATGAAATAGATAAACAAATTTTTACTATATAGCACAGGGAGCTATATTCAATATCTTATAGTAACCCATAATGAAAAAGAATAGGAAAAGGAAGATATGTATGACTGAAACATTATGCTGTACACCAGAAATTGCCACAACATTGTAAACTGACCATACTTCAATAAAAAAATAAAAATTTAAAAATTTAAAAAACCTTTTAAAAGCTGTTATTTGCTAAAGCTGGAATTACATATATGCTGTGATCCGGCAATTTTGCTCTCAGGTATTTAATCCTCCTGAGATTATATCACATACACACGCACACGCACGCACACACACACACACACACATATATAATATAAACATTTACACACATATGCATCAAAAATGTTCACAGAGATAGAACCAATCAATACATTTCACTGTAGTCACACAATGAGAACAAATTAACAATAGGTTCACTCAACAACATGGACCAATTTCACCATTACCATCAACAAAAGAAATTGTAGTGGATGGTATGGTGTACCACGGAGAATTCCTCCTTTAGCACAAAGCATGGCCGCCAGGAGTGCTGACTGTTGAAAGCTCATGCCTGAGTTCCTCTGTCCAAGGGAAGGACCTCATCCCATGAGTGGCTGTGATGTGAGCCTGGCAACCATTGCTTTAATTCATCAAGCTGGAAACTGTGTTTACTGGATTCTATTTATATATTCTATACTTCAAGAAAATATTTTTTAGAAACCTGTATTTTACAACCCTTCTTGGCAATTCAGAAAGGATTTTGCTTTTGGGGCACCACAAGGTCATCAATACAAGTATGAATTATCATCCTTCATCCTTACGCTCTGAATCTGACAGTCTGTTCAATGCCAGACTTAGATATTTACTAACCATGTGACGCTGGTCAGATTTTCAACTCTGTGGACCTTATGTCTTCAGTCTTTAATATGAATAAAAGCAGTACCAAATGGAAATTTTGTGATTACTAAATAAGATAATTCATGTAAAGAACAAAGGACAACGCTATGAGAGAATACAGAAAACATTCAGTAACATTTATTATGGTTCCTTTTTATGAACAGATTAAAGTAAATTTAAACTATTTCTAGGACACCATCCAGAAATTGCTTTTCAAAATAAGAGATGAGATAGTTCATTTTGTTTTACTCATAGAAAGTAAATAGAGTTACTGACTGTTTAGATTGGAGTACGTGAAAGAGCTACGTTTATGTGATGCTTAGTATATCATCAATGTCACTAGGACAGACGTTTACTCTGTTACAAGAATCGTAGTAAGTAATGTAGAGAGTTTATTCTCTCTTAGCAAAGTGAGAGTCTCTGGCATCTTCATATTATCAAGTGAACATGGGCTATAAAATCTGATAGTCTCAGATGAATTCTGACTTTGTCAATTACTAGCTGCATCAGTTTGTACAGGTTGGTTCTCTTCTGAATCTGTAGTTCTTCGTCTCTAAAGAAAAGATGATGCTCACTCTGCAGGGTTTTCTGTGATATTATATAAAACAACATTGTGTTTAAAACACTGGGTCAAATTGAAATATGTATTTCCTATTCCTCTTCCTGCTTGTGGCCAAGGATATTATGTTTACATAATGGCTGCTAATACTAGAGGAACCATCTTTAGCCAGTGAATAATTTTCAAAGAAATTTTAAATCCAGTGCCATGTCTCATACTCCCTGAAAAACCTTGGAAAATTTTTCAAAATCAGAAAACTTGTACACAATGAATCAGGTTACAGATTTATTAAGTCATTAGAACATAATGCTGCATAATGAACTGCCTTTTAACAAAGGATTAATAAATCAAGTTTCTAAGCACAAATAGTATCTTTACTGTAAATGTGGCTTGTGTTTTTTTCTACTGTTGGAAGAGTAAGTTTGGCGGAATGTAAAAGACATGTATAGATGTTGTACTTCAGCTGACACAGGCTCAAATATAAGCTCTATCACTTACTACTTTTGCGTTTGGAGCTAAGTTCCTTATGTCGCTGACCCTCAGTTTTTTCATTTATAAAATGGGAGTATTACCCACCTCAGAGAGTAATTATGAAGAATAGAAACTGCCAGGAAAGAGACTGAAATACACTAACACACTGAAACACAGTAGGAGTTTCATAGAGCAGGCTCTTTATATCATGGGCATTTGCATTATGAATTACATTGCTTGGGGTCTGAGAATTTATTTCCTTTTAGTTTTTACAGAATCTATCTGTTTTCTTTCTCTGTCTTCCTTTCTTTTAATCGTTTTGAGGTTTCACAGTAAAATATAACCTGCAACACTATTCATTACGTTTATGCTGTTCAATAAGCACATTACAGTATTTCAACTCCATATCTTGGCAAGCATTCTGACTAGAATATATTTTATGCTTCAGGGCCTAAATGTGTAGTGACATATTAATACTCAGGAAATTCCTCAGTCAGGAAATTCAACAAAGATGCAGTGGACTTTAAGAAAGAACAAAGCATATGTTCACACCCCATCACATAATATTGTCCATCCTCTCTTGATTTATTATCAGGTGTCTTGGGAACTGTGTCCCTCATGGACAACTTATAATAATTCCAAATTCCAAAGATGAGCTATACAAGGTTAGACTGCTAACAGGCTGCTAATTTGAGTTATGCTACATTAGAAGGGAATTATCAAATAGGCATATTTTATTAATAACAAATCCTTTACTTCGAATTCCCTTCGTGCATGAAAAATAAAAGAATTACACATTGGTATCAACCATTTTCTAGTTCAAGTACGGATTTTACCATAAGACATGAGTAGAACAACACACAATGTGCATTTTTTAAAGGTATTATACATGTTTGGTTAACATCTGAAACAGTAAGAAATCTATGAATTGCCTGTTTACGTACAGACCTTATAAATCTAAATACCCAAAGGTAATGCTTGTGACTTAACTCCCTATAAGATCCAACAATCTAAACATCATTTACAGATCGAAGGGGTAAGAGATGCTGTTATTAGTTTGGAGAAGACCAATATAGATGCCATAGGAAACAGGTGCTAACTGTACAGTGCACTTTGGCGAGCCCGTTTTCCAACCAATCCAAGACACAATGGCATGGGAGAAAGGTTACAGGCTAAGAGTCAGGTCAAACTGGTTCATGTGACTTCAGTCACGTACTAGATCCACTTTTACATTTATATTTTTCTCTTTCTTAAAATCTCAAAAGTGTAGTGTATTATATGAAAACTGAACTTTCTAACACAATGGGACGTGATATATATTCAGCAGTGTGAGGGTCAGAAGTCAGGGGTATAGTTTCATTTACTCTCATTGTGGGAGGTGAATCCTCATCTCGTTGAGAAGTCTTCAAAATTCAAACTATTTTCAGACTAATACTAAAATTCACTCTCACTCTCATGAGTTTACAGTAGAATTTTCCAGAGGCTCTGTGTTGTGACGTGGCAGCCCCCTGAATGTAGGGAGGAGACATGAGGCTCCAAGTGCGCTGTCTTTTAAATCAGATGGCAAACAGCCTTGGGATATCAGTAAACTTAGTCAACAAAGTATTTACCACTAAATATATTTTGTTCTATAAAATATGTTTAATTTTCCCCAAAAAAGTTATGTGAATATATAACACGTTTATTATTCTAATTTTAAAATGAATTAATAAATTATTTAAAAATCTCAGCTTTACTTTCTAATACAGTTAGTATCTATAACATATCCTACACAAACAAAAGATCTTTGGGGGTTTCAGTAAATTTGATGGAAAGGGGTCTTGAAACTAAAAGGTTTGGGAAATGCTGCCTTAGTGTCATGATTTAGTAAGAAAATAAGAGCTCTAGGGACTTTCAATTTCCATTCAGGAACTTACAGAGAAAATCAGTAAGATTATAGATGACCTAACCATGCAATCAGATTACTTGACATAACTTCTATTTGCATGTACAGAACACCCATCCCAACAACAGCAGGATGTATAATCTTGTCAATTTCACACGAAACATTCACCAGTATAAACTATATGCTGGCTGGTAAAAAAAACCCTTAAAATTTTTAAATAATATAAAGTACATCCTCTAAAAAGAACCTATGGGCCAACCAGCAAAAGTCAGGGAATATTTAAAATATTTTGAACTGAGGAAAATGAAAATACAGCATATCAAATTCTGTGGGATGCAGCTAAAGCAACGCATAGAAGAAAATGTATGGTATTGAAAGGATTGTATCAGAAAAATGACTCTGAAGTCAGATCGCCAGCATTCAAATACGGGCCCACCTTGTACTAAATGTATGTTGGGCAATTTGTTTAACCTCTCAGTGGATCAAATCCCTCACCTCTAAAATGAAGGGAACAATATATTTCTTACTTCCTGGGGGTGTTGTAAGATTAGATGTAATTGTGGAGAACCCTCAGGACAATCAATGTCTGGCATAAATGAAGTATGTAATAAAGATCAGCTAATTTTTTCGTGAATTTCTAATGATCAGTAGACATTTTGGTAGAACTGGAGACAAGCACGATGAACAGTCCTTACCCTAAAGAACCTCAAAGTCTAATGGGAAACAAACATCGATTTATAAAAAGTACCACTCCTAATATAAACCTGGGACCACAGGGAAATGCCGTTTATAACAAACTGGGGGGTTAAGCAAGCTTCCCCGGTACAGCAGATCTCTCACTGAAGGATGTGTGAGTCTGGCTTACACATCTGTGGGGAGGGAGGGATGAGTCCTCGTAGTAGACGATAAAGCACATGGAGCAAGATATACATACAGCTCAGCAACAGATATGCGAGGTTTGAGGTGCTAATAAGCTATCAAAAAAAAAAAAAGGCAAATTTCCAGTGTCTACAGCTCAGCAGTGACATGTGAGGCAGAAGCAAGAATTTGAGACTTAATGCATAGTAGTAACTGAGACGAGACTTCCTGAGGCAGGAGAACTTAGGTGAGGACAGAGACAAGGAGGTGACCCAAGGCACTGGTACTCATTGAAGACAACTGAGGTGATAAGAGAGAATGATAAACAGATATTAAAGATCAAGTGGCAACTTGACCAGGTATTGATGATTCTTGAGAATTTGATTCAGAGATTTTTTTTCCCTTCAAACTAATAATATCTCTTGATCAAGAATGAATTCTGTAAAGGAATACATTAACTTCCTGGGGCTGCAGCAGCAAGGCATTACAAATTGGATAGCTCTAAACAACAGAATTTATATTCCCACAGCTCTGAAGGCCAGAAGTCTGAAACCAAAGAGTCACAAGGGCCACATCCTCTCTGGAGCTTCTAAGGGAGAATGTGTTTCATGCCTCTTTCAACTTTCAAAGGCTGCCAGCACTCCTTGGCTTGTGTTCACATCTCTGCCCTGACTCCCCATGACTTTCTCCCCATACATTTCCTCCTCAAAACTCCCCCTGCCTGTCTGCTGTGGGATTGCACTCAGGGCCTAGACAGATAACCTAAAACACACTCCTCTCCAGAGCAGTAACAGAATCACACCTTTGCATTATAAGGTCATGTTCATTCTTTGGCCATTTTAGGTGTTACCCACAGGTTCTGGAATTAGGACTTGAACATGTCTTTTCAGGGGCCACCATCTAGCTCACTACAAGCATTCTGTCAAAAACTTAAAATAATAAGACTCATCATTAGCAAGGTATTGGGGAAAGGCTAATCACACACTAGTAACAAAAGTTATATTGGCACGATCTCTGCAGAGAACAATTTGGCAAGGTTAAAAAAAAAGGCTTCAAAAATGTGTATGTCGTCTTCAATATCGCAATTATAAGTTTAGAACTCTATCCCATGAAGAAATGTGGTTCACATATGAACGTGCAAGTATGTCCGCCTAAGTCTTTATTGATTGATTGACTGACTGATTGATTGACTGGAGGTACTGGGGACGGAACCCAAGACCTTGTGCACGCTAAGCACACGCTCTACCACTGAGCTATACTCTTCCCTTTCACCACAGTCATTTTAATATTTGAAAAGAAAACCTGGATCTAGCCTAAAGTGCTCAACAATAGGGCTTCAATGGAATTAAATTGTGTGTGTCTATACATATAATATCTGTGTATGTATACTGAATTCATACCATAACATGTACAGCCATCAAAATTGGAAATGTAATTCCAAATTCATAACATGTAAGAGGATTCACGATACCATCAAATCCAAGGTTATAAAATGACATGAACAGTACAACATTTTAGTAAATAAAAAGGCACATCTAAAAGAATCTGAATCAGTTGATTATATAAATATTACTACTGACAGGATCACTGGGATTTTATCAACTCATTTTTCTATAATTTTGAATTTTCCTTGTGAGCTTACTCATATTTTTAAATAGCTGAAAAGTAATTACTGTGTCAGACACATAGTAACTTTTCTTCAAAATATATTTATAACTCTCCTTAAAATTTCAAAATACTTTAGCCGTAACTTATCTTTTGATGGATTAAAAAAATAAAATTATATAAAAATATATACAAGTGAATTTGGATAAAAAAACCAAAATAGTTTTATAAATATTACAAAGACCAAATGCGCAAAAAATTTGAACCACTTGAGTAAAATTACTAATACTATCATTTATCTATGTATATAATAAATGAGAATAAAACCTTTATTCCTAAGTGTAATCAACATTCATTATTTAAGATAAAGCTAGCCTATAGCTGTAAATATACTCTACAGGCCATTTCACAAAGCCAAGTATGTGTATGTGTGCTTGGTAAACGAGACTGTGAAGGAATTATATCAACAAACTTAAATTATATACATAAATTATAAGATTTAATTGTTTCTGGAAGAGGCTCTCATCTTATTAAGCATCATGACTAGTGATGTTATTGCCCACAAAATGCATCTTTCAAGAGTTATTTTGATATCTAATTCATAAAAGAATGATCTTTTATATACCCCTAGTACAGAGTATACTTTACAGCTCAAACCTAAAAAATATCATGAAATTGCTCTTTTGCTATCATTAAATGTGATCCACCAATTCTTCCAAGACCAATAAACATTCACTTCCACTGGTATTTGCTCCCTCAACTGGAAAATGAATTAATCAAAAAATGTCCTCTTAGAGCTTTTATGGAAAACTTTATGTAGCTTTTCGTAAAATGAATAATGAAAATTGTGCCGTGTTCACTTGCAGAACGTCTGCATTAATATTAAGGTGAGAAGTAGTTCACAATTCATTTAACTGTGACAGTGATTAGGTTGCTGTTTGTTTTTACATTCTCTATGACTATCTGTTTGCCTAAGTGCGAGACCTTTCACGTCAAGCTACAGGCATGGTCTTCCCAAATTGTTACTGCAGGTTGGAATCCTCACCTTGTACAACAAATTCAACCTTGTTCACATCATAAATCATCTAAAAGAAAAATTTCAAAATTCATAAAATTTTTACTGATGTGTAATTTATCATGTTAATTTCAGGTGTAGCGAATTCATATTCTACCAACAGAATTTGCTGGATTGTTTCAACACCCTTCAGAAAACAGGGAAGATGTGCTATCTACACTTCTGTCTTGTCAAGAAGCCAGAGCTTCCCAAATGAGCCTCTTCTAACACATGGAAAAGCAGCTTCGATTCTGTCAGCCCAGAGGATTCTTAAAAGGTGGCCTACTCCAGAGTAACATTTATACATGTCCTGGGATGGTGACAGACTGCAGAGACCCGGAGGGCAGGAGACAACAGGTAAGTGGGAGGTGACCAGGAATGATCTTATCATTGCCTGGAAAGCAGAGGGTGGAGAATTTGAAGCCACAGGAATTTACGAGGCACTTGGTGAAGGTTAACAGAAAGTCCTAAAAAGGATGTTGTCGATTATACGCAACAGCCAAGACATGGAAGAAACCTAAATGTCCTTCGACAGATGACTGGTAAAGAAGTTGTGGTATATTTATACAATGGAATACTACTCAGCCATAAAAAAGAATAAAATAATGCCATTTGCAGCAACATGGATGGACCTAAAGATCATTATTCTAAGTGAAGTGAGTCAGAAGGAGAAAGAAACATACCATGATATCACTCATATGTGGTAACAGAAACAGATTCGCAGACTTAGTAAACAACTTTATGGTTATTGGGGAAAGCGGGTGGGAGGGGATAAATCTGGGAGTTTGAGATTTACAAATGTTAGCTACTATGTATAAAAATAAGATTATTTTAACGTTTCTTTTGTATAGCACAGGGAACTATGTTCAATATCTTGCAATAACCTTTAATGGAAAAAATATGAAAGCAAATATATGTATATGTATGCATGACTGGGACACTGTGCTGTACACCAGAGATCCATGCATTGTAACTGACTGTACTTGAATAATAATAATAATAAAAAAAAGATGCAGCAGAACCCTTGCAGATGGAGAGGGAACCTAACCAAAGTTGTTCTTTCTAATTTTACTTGACCCCAGATAAATGAGTTGGTAACATGCTGGATCCTCTATCTCAGACCCCAAGTTCCTCATTCTAGTTTAGAGACAGCATAAAAGATTAACAAACATTTGCTAAAATTCATCTTCTTCTGTTTCTGGTTGTTGTGACAATCTTCCCAATGTTAAAATTATCAAAAAATTTTATTATAAATTTTAACTCATGTACACTTGATAGATAATACAAGGCAACCAGAGTCACTGGGATAGAGAGAACTTTCTAATTTCAAGGATAAAATTAGTCATTTATCCTGCATTCTTATAAAATTAGTTTTTCTTTAAAACCATCTGGGAATGCCTTCAAACTGTGACCAAATAGTCAGCATACTGTTCCCTGTGGGATTCTGATTTAATTCATGGCATATCTGAAAGGGCAGAGTTATTTATCACCAATTAGAAAAAAGAAAAAGCAGCAGTAGTTTTGCTGAAGTATTTAGTTCTTAGATGGCTTTTGTCTTTTTCCTTTTGGGAAGAAAAGTGCAAATACTAGAGATGGGGATGTTAAGTACTAAATTTGCAACTTATTCTTCATTTACTTTTCCAAACTCAATTTATTGGTAGATTTCCCTAGCAGCAGGAATCTGACATTTACTGCCATTGTTTATTCCACCAGAAGAAACTTCTTTTAAATCTAAAATACAGTTATGTCCATCTACCCGTCCCCTCCAGCACGCATGTAATGCCTAGTATACACCAAATGCTGTGCAAGTGTTCAGGGAAATGAACCATAATGCCATATTCTCCGGTGGGCTAAAAATTGACTTGCATTTCATTTACTTTTTTGTTGTTATTTTTTCAAGCTCAAAATCAAGGAAAAATGGCAAAACAAGCAAAAGTATTAAGTTTAAAAAATGATTTCATGAATCATCACAGGAGTTAATGAAAGAATTCATTTATACTTGAGCAAAATAAGATACTGTATATCAATTCTGAAATCCAATTGTGAAACTGTTTAGTATTTGGCCACCAGTACTGAAGGTGGCCACCGGGGACTAGACTCACACATGCTCTCATCTGGACCCGATTCGAGCTCAGGCTCCTGTTGTCCCACTGCTGAGGTTAAGGTAAAGGAAGGTGTCAGCTCTTGCTTTCTAGGGACTGGCTCCTGACACAGCCAGTCTGACAGGACACACTTAGCACAACTTTACATAGACTTGAACTTGTGCCAAGGATGCTGACCCGCCTGCTTGAAGACACAAAGTTAGTTAGTTCTCCAGACACTGATTTCAGGCATGTAGAAAACTACTTCCCTGTATTTTTCACCCCAAACATTCAAACATTTATCAAACATCTGCTACAGCCTGGCATTATGCCAAGTGATGAGGACACTTCACTGACCAAAGTAGACTTGACCACTGCCTTCCTGGAATCTAAACAACACGACACACTGAAGGGAACACCCCAACTCATTACCTCTCTCCATCTGCAAACCCCCTAACACCAGCATAGTATAATGGTTTGGTACTTATTTCCCTAAAGCCCAGCATTGTTTTTGGTTTTATTTCTCTAGTGAATTTGGTCACACCCATCTTTCCCCTCTCAGAGTAAATTCCTTGAGGGCAGAAAGCCTGTATCATAGAAATTCTTAAGACCTCCTCTAATACCCAGTTGCAGTGGTTCCCCTTGACCCAGCACTTTTCTGCAAGATGGGTAAGGTTATATTCACTTTCAGGGAAAAGTAATAACAAAAGGAAGTCACAGCACCAGAACTCGATGAAGCACAGATAAGATAAAAGTTCTCCATGGAGCAGGATGCCCGGGTGATGGCTGTGCTGGTCACGTCACAACACAACTGACATTCTACGTGCACACAAACTGCCAGTCCTTTCTGGCCCCCCAGTGACCCTAATTCTCATCTCACAGCCTTAATGCAGTGCAGACAGGAAATCAATATGGCCAGGTTTGAGGCCACTGTAACAGGAGATGTCCTCCCCTGAAAAACCTCTCCCCAAGTGGCCTGGGAAGGCATCTGAAAGTCCTGTCTCACTCATGCCTTTGAGTTAAAGTCCAGAAAGGCTCCTTTTAAATATAAATACTGGCTGTGATTACTTCTGTTTTTGAATTCTTATACTACTTTCTGTCCATTCTCTCATACCAAGGAATAGATTTATTTATTTAAAAGAGCCATCTTAAGGGGAAAGGGGGGGGGATAAACTAGGGGTATAGGATTGATAGACACACACAACTGTATATAAAACAGATAAACAACAAGGACCTACTGTAGAGCACAGGGAACTACATTCAATATCTTGTAATAACCTATAATGAAAAAGAATCTGAAAAAGAAGATATGTGTGTGTGTGTGTGTGTGTGTGTGTGTGTATGTATGTATGCATATATATATAACTGAATCACTGTGCTGTACACCTGAACCTAACACAATATTGTAAATCAACTGTAGTTCAATAAAATTTTTTAAATTAAAAGAACTGTCTTGTTCAGAAAAGATCTAAAGAGGATGACACATGTATCATGTTGATAAAGTAGAGACCAGAGATGAAGACAGTTGGCACTGGGGACAGACTTCTTGTGTTTGCATCCTTTCTCTACTGGTTCCACAAGCTACTTCCTATGTGACCATGGACAATTCCATGCCTCAGTTTCCATATCTACAAAATGGGGATAATAACATTACTACATCAATAACTTATTGTAAGAATTAAATGATAATACAAATAGCACACATAGCAAACTGTCATCTGCTTAGGACAAAATAAGATCTCAGTAAATTTTCTAGGTATTATTAAGTCGCTGTGTTTTCCTTTTGAACATGCATTATCTCCTCGGTTAGATCTGAAATCAGGCAAAACCAATAAAATATGATTGGATACTTTCAAGAACACTGAGTAGCAGTAATCAAAAGGGAAATACATTATAATGAAAGAGGAAACATATTAGGTTAAATAAGAAGCATATGAAAAGTATTTGGTTAAGAAGACCATTTGTTGAGATATGATTATGAGATTATTGATGTTATTATGGATTATAGAACCATTATACATTTTTGAGTTAGCAGAAATAGAATGCCTTCAAGTCATGGAATTTAGAAATTATAGTTTGTTCAGGACAATATATGAAGAAGCAGAAAAACTAAGAAGGGTAATTCCAGAGTTTTTATAATCTTGCAAAACAAGGTGAGCCACAGACACAGTCGGAGACTAATTAACCAAATGGAGCAGAGAGCCTGCATTCCCAGGCTGGCAGTATCACATGGAGCAGAGCCACACGCAGAGGAAGTGAAGAATAAATGGGGACAGAGCAACAAGCAGATAGGTTAGGTCCACCTTGGGTGAAGGTTGGTGGTGGAGTTGGAAGGGAGTTATGCAATAAACAAAGGACAGAACCCCTGGGACACCCTTGGCTATACTGAACTTTTCAGCTCCAGACCTTCGGAAGTCCTGCAGCTCTGCCAACATTGAGTCAGACGGGGTTTGGGAATCCACGTCACCCCAGCTCATCTGCTGGGACCCCTGGTGCAAGGAAGGAACATAGGGTTGGGAGAGCTTTTGTCAGTTGAATGGCACCTGCTAATGTCACACCTTGGAATTCAGACTGTGTCCCACGCTGCCATCAAGGAGTGAAACCCATCTAAGGAGAATAGCAGGGGTGATGGGAACCCTGGGTGCCAATGCCCATTCCAACTAATTTTAGAGAAAAAAACCATCCACTGCTGGGATCCACTGTTTTAGAAACTCTGGGAGGGTCACAGGTTTACACTGGTAGTTGTGGAGAAAATGCTGAGCTCCGAGTAGATCCTAAAATAACCTTGGTCTCCTAACTCTGTCCCTTCTGATTATTGCTAGGTGCCCATCCCAAGTCCTTATGGCAGCTATAACACCTGAAGTGACCCCCACTGTGTCCATATTCAGTGTCTCATTACAAAGTAACTTCATAATACAAAGTCAGTCTTTTCCGTCAACCCTGAATATAAATTGTGCAGATCTGCGATCATGGAGGGAGATATTTATTAAATCTCATTTGAACTTGGGGCATTTACTGGGTCTGTACCAAAAGATGCTCCACTTCTCTGAGTTTGTTCATCTATTTTTGGTAACAAGTTATTAGAGCACAACTGCTCTTCCTGGATCAGTGGAGTGTGGAAGTGGATACCCAGGGATGCCAAAATTTTACCAGCACATTAAAATAGGAAGCTGGTGCTACCACAACAGATCCCACCAGGGCAGAAAACAACCTATAACATGAGCTAAGAGAGCCTGTGTCACCACACTAGGGTCATTAAATGTCATATAATAAGCATGGTCAGGGCACTTTCCAACCAAGGATCTAAGAGGGTTTAAGATAAATTGTGAAAATCTCAAAACAGCCCAAACAGTTACAGTGTTATTACTTCTGTAAACCTTGCAGTGTAATCTATTTAGGTCAGTATATGATTGCATCCTGAGTCATTTACATATATTACAAATGTAAATGTACATATGTATATATAGATATATAAACTCCCATCTTGCAATATTCTTTTCCAGGATGAGTTAAAACAGCAGGAAAAAATGAATAACTATGAATAAATTGAACTTCACTTAATTAATTCAAGATTATCATTAAATATTAACGAACAAAAAGGTGTTATTGCTGAATACATCAACAACCATCACTCTGTGATGATCTCCCTCCTCTCACATGTCACTTTCTGCATAGAATCATGCTGTGTGTTTTTCTTAATCCTTTTGTCTTAAGTGAGTATTTATAAACTGTTTTATTTTTGCATTCCCTTGTAACATTGTATATGTATTTCTTACAGGAAAAATATTAGACCCGAAAGCACAATAAAAATGACCTTTGAATGCTAATATCCACCCACCAGATTGGCAAAAATTAAGAAGGCTGGTGACACTAAGTGTTGGCAAGGATTTAGAACATTGGGGACTCTTATATGCCACTGGTGGGAGTCCAAATTGGCCCAGCTACATTGCAAAACAGCTGGGCATTATTTTAAAAAGCTGGGCCCCTGCCCAGCCCAGCCTCTGCCACTGATGTTTCATGAGACATGCCTAAGAAGGTCTGCGCAGCCTGGTTGGTAATAGCGAAAACAAACAAAAGCAACCAGCCAACCAACCAAATATACAGAAACGAGAGAACGGAGGAGTGAACTGCACAACAGTCACAACCTGGAGTTTCTGTGACACCAAAAATATACTGACTGTGCCCATCAGCATGGATGGGTCTTCAAAGGACAGGATTCAACGCAACAGGCAAGGCGCATACAAGGAGAATACAAACATTTTGCTGCCATTTTGATCAAGGTCAAAAGAAAGGAAAGTTATTGAAAAACTGATTTGTAGGAATAATGCATATAAACAGTAACAGAATAAAGAGCCGAGAGAGAATGACAAAAAGGAAGCTCCCGAGATGAGGTCGCTGTGGAGGATGGGTGCCAGGGCCTGCTGGGAGGAAGCCGAGGGCACGGGGAGCATCTCGTGGCTGGTGGCGAGGCTCTACCTTGAGATGGATGGCACATTTGGGGGACACGTGGAGCCGTTAATGCTTCACAGCACACACAGACATTTTACAATGAAAAAATTTCTTAAATGCACCCCCTTAATTAAACCCAAATACTTCCTTTAAGGCTGTGTATTTCCTACCTAAAAAGCAATATTCACTTCTTCCAAATGAAGAATTCTGGTTTCTGTTTCTGAAATAGTCACTAAGAGTTTTGTGACCTTGTACACGCCACTTCATCTCTTTGAGGATTCTTCTTTCAACCGGAAAATACAGGTCTTAGGCAACAATCCCTTGAGTCTTTTCTGGAGAATATTCCTATGACTGTGTCAACCTCTAAGCCTTCTACCTTGGGCGATGTCGCGTCTACCTGGACTAATTCTCTCATTCTCAAAAACAAGCCCACAAGGAGTTAATCAAATGTACAAGCGTCCACGTGTCTTTGCTAAACAGTAATTTACTTACCTGTACCTCAATGTTAATTTCCTCCCCGTTCCAGAGTTCTGCCACCCTAGGATTTTGCAGCAGTCACACAAGGTGGCTTCTCCCTGTGGGAATTTAGCAAAGCCAGATGGAGATTTCTTCCTCACAGACTTTGAGCTAAGACTTGACTAAAAATCAAGGTGGCCTGCAGTCTTACACAACGGAAATAATACCGACTGCATTTTAGAAGCCAAGTCCTAATCTTGGCTTCGACATCTACTACTTGGACGACTATGGTTAAGTCATTCAACTTCTCTCGACCTCAATTTATTCATCTGTAATAAAGCACCAGAAATAGATTAAAGCTCTCTGGGAACATTTTCTCTTCCAGGACAGTGTAATTCTACCTTAATTTAAGTTTGCTCTTGGGAACAGTTTTTTTTTTTACCTAATAATCAACTGTTAACAAAAAGTGTTCAAATTGCTTGCAGAAATCACATACCACAAGATTACACTGTATAGTACAGGGAAATATACACAAGATCGTATGGTAGCTCACAGGGAAAAAAATGTGACAATGAATATACATATGTTCATGTATAACTGAAAAATTGTGCTCTACACTGGAATTTGATACAACATTGTAAAATGATTATAAATCAGTAAAAAATGTTAAAAAAAAAAATCACGTACCAAAACCAAACTTCTAAAACTCACTAAGTTCCACCAGGAATACCTTGTTTTTGAAGAGGTTCTTTAGGGAAATGGGAACATAGAACGACTGAGACATGTACACAAATTCTCAAGTTCTTTTGTTCATCTAATACTCAGGCATATACTAGACACTGTTCGAGCCACTGGAAATACAGCAGCCCTCACAGAGCTTATCTCTCCGTCACAACCGAGTAAGTGCCCATTCTGAAAACTCCTGATCAGTGGATGGTAAGGATGCTCATTATCACTTTGACCATTTATTCTGTGATCTCAACACCGGAATCTGAAAGCATCTTACCTTTTAAGAGACTGGGTGACATCAACCCCTATCCATGTCTACTTGACTCACCTATTCCTTTTTCAGCCATTTCCAGCTTATCCAAGTATCAAAGTTTGGATGGGCTATAGAGAGAGCATTCTGCTTTTACAAAAAGATGAGGATGGGGCCTGAGATGGGTATTTTATTTTTTTGCACTTTTTTCTTTTTCACTACAGTTTATTACAGGATATTGAATATAGTTCCCTATGGTATACAGTAGGACCTTGTTGTTTACCTATTTTATGTACAGTAGTTTGTATCTGCTAATCCTATACTCCTAATTCAGTATCTGCAAATCTCAAACTCCCAATTTATCCCTCCCCTTTCCCCTTTGCTAACCGTAAGTTTGTTTCTATGTCTGTGAGTCTGTTTCTGCTTAGTAAGTAAGTTCATTTGTCTGGACTATAATTCGAAAAGATACATGCACCCTAATGTTCACAGCAGCACTATTTACAATAGACAAGACAGGGAAGCAACTTAAATGTCCATCAACAGACGACTGGATGAAGAAGATGTGGTATGTATATACCGTGAGATCAGTAGTTTTTAAAGTTCCTGAGATGTTTCCGATGCCTAGACAAGGTTGAAAGTTACTGCTACATGGAGATGTAAAGTTAAATGGTGACAAGTTAGCTCTGCTTTGGATTCAGCAGGGTACTCTTCTTTAAGGAAGTAGGCTTCTCTCTTTAAACTATGGGCTTAAATTCTTCATGGGGTCTAATACTGGGTATGTGTGACCAAAACATTTTACTTACAGCTCCTGCTTACTTGAAATTCTATTTATGCCAATAAAGTACTTCCGGTAACATCATCAATAATTTGTCAATCATCACAGAAGACTCAATTTATACTTAGGAGAAAAGGAGAAATCTCTAACAATGGAGGGAAGACTTTGGTTTTCTCCATCTATGCTGCTAAGACTTAGAAGAAAAACAAGTTTTCCAAAACGACGACAAAGCAGCCAAGAGGAAAATCCAGTAAAGTTGCCAAGGAACGACTGCACTCTAGGGACAGAGGGGCTGGTTCATATCTGAAATTTTACAAAGAATATTGATGGACTGAAACATTGACAAAGATTTTTTAATGCAACTTTGGAGACAGGGAATATCATCAAATCCCTTGCCACATACTTGCCAAGTGAGATATCTGACTGAGGGGATAATGTTTTTACCTTCTTTCACATTTTTTGGAATTACAGAATAATTGATCAACTAACAATAACTAATGGAATAAGTAATGCTGGTATGCTTGGTTTTATTTACCAATTTCTTACCAGGTGGTAATTATGAGAAGCAAATAAGTAGTTCAAACAAAGCCTTGTTATTATAAGCAAAAAATATTAAGTTATTGAGAACTTATTCATTCATATTCATTCTTTGGACAAATACTTACTAAGGAATAATATTTGACAAATATCTATTAAGAATTTCTATGCAAGCCAGGGTGCTGAGCATATGGAGACAGGTTGAACTACTTTACAAATGGTGGCAAAAAGTGGCATTAATCAGAAAAAGAAAATATTCATGTGAAAACGAGTCAGGTGTAGGATTGGGGGCAAAATTCCAGGCAGATAGAACAAAATGTTTTAGAAAATATTAGTTATCCTTACATTCTATACCTAAACTTATGTGACTCTGTGATGTAAACCACGCAGTTCAATGATAGAATTTCTAATAAAATGCTTTGACTTATACATGTCATACGTGTGCATACAAGTTAATTTTAAGAACATGTCTAATATAAATAAATTGAATATGAGTTTCAGTGGAAGACACTTGTAGACTGACAAACGGCAAAGCCTTTAGCCATACCTTTCCCGTCTCCCACAAATTAATGCAATACTGTTAGTACATCACTTTTATATTAGTATCGGTCTAGAACTTTCACTAAGTTTATACCCTAGTCAATTCAACACTCAAACTTATTTTGCATAAGGAATGTAAAGCAATTTTGAACAAAACAAAAGCATTAGAGATAATCTATGCAGAAACATGCAAAGAAAGATTGAAGACACTGCAGTTACAAAATGCATTTGTTTTCTGCAACCCTATGGCAGCAGGGACTTTATAAAAGGCACTCACTCTTCTACTAGTTTACATGCATCCATCTTCATTTCGGCTTCTGTTCATTTACACCAGCCAAACATCATACTGGTATTTATTTACTTTAGACAGAGATGCTTATATAGTCAAATTGCCTTTTCCTTAAAAAATTAAAGTAAAACCAAAAAAACTATTGCACTATCCTAGTATTTTATAGTTCAGTTGAATTACCTAGCTCTTGAGTTAAGGATACAACAGTGTTGATTTACCAATGTCTGTTTAAACAGAATGAAGTGTTTAAATCTATCAGACTGAACTTCAAAGAATCCTAAGAGGCAGTGAGCACTTTTCTGCTGGGATTCTTAGGAGGGCAATCTAACATCTTTGTTCCCCCTTGCCACTGAAGTCCTTATCTGAACCTCACCCCAGGCGCGCCAGCTCTGTGTGCCGGCTTCCCTGAAGCGGGTCCTTCTCGGTGCATCCTCTGTCCTGGGGGGATGCTGGTTTGTCCTTTCCAGTAGATTACGTGATAGGAAGGAGGAGCTGAAGTTTCCCTTGCAGCCAACAGATCCTTTGTGAGAAAGAAGGGACTGACCTTCTTCAGAGCAAGCAGATGGTCCCATCCCTATAAGGGTCCACAGAGACTCACCTCCGTCACACAGAATTTCTCTGACAAGCGGGAGGAGGCAGGTAGGAAACGGAAGGTGAGCCGAACACAACGCATTGATGCCCTTGGTCCTTGGAGCCGTGGAGACGCCTGCATCCTGGAAGAGCCCACGGAGCAGCACTAGTTGCAATTAAGGTGAAACAAACCAAAGATCTGTGGAGATTCCTTAATAAACCAGACATCACAAAACAAAAAAGCTTCCCTTCCAAACTAGAGGGTTATGATTTTAGCAGAAGTAATTCTGTTTCTATTGTGTTCTCCACAAATGACACTTAGGCATTTAAAAAATACATATTATTATTATTATTTTAATGGAGGTGCTGGGGACTGAACCGAGGACTTCATGCATGCTAAGCATGTGCTCTACCACTAAGCTTGTTCTCCACAAATGAGCTGTGTGGAAACAGGAGACAGGATTCAAAGAAAAAGAACAGGAGTTTCGCTTCAATAATTCCCAAATAACCACCTCCTGGGCCAGCAAGGCTGTGAAGTGAAACAACTGGAAAGAAAAAGGTATATCTTGTAGGCCACTGGAGACACGTGTCTGAGAGTTAGTAGTTTGACCAAACTGCCACTGATTTGATTTCCATTCACTCCATACTATATATAAAACAGATCAACAAGTGTGTGCACAGCACAGGGAACTCTATTCAATAGCTTGTAATAACCTATAATGAAAAAGTGTGTGTGTGTGTGCGCACGCGCGTGTGGGTATACATGTAGCTGAATCACTAAGCTGTACACCAGGAACTAACACAACACTATAAATCAACTATACTTCAATAAAATAAAATAGCACTTTTATACCAAGGTGTTACTTTGACATAAAAAGATGGTTGGCAGATGAGTTCTTGCAGATAAAATATATTGTTAATAACAGCATTTACTAGTTACCCACCATAAGCCCACTGAATTAGATACTTTAAAAAGGCTCACTGCATCTTTTCAAGAACTCTGATACATAAGTTGAATTATCCTCACTGTTCAGATGAGGAAACTGGATTCAGAAAAATTCACTAAGTTGCTCCAAGTCCTCTAGTTAGTTAGATATCAGGGGAGCAGAGTCAGGACTGCGGCTTGTGGGGCTGGAACACAGAAACAGCTGCTGGTATCATGAATCTAATGGCACCTGTAGCAAATAATGCCCTCATCAAGACCTCAAATTTTTATCATTTCATAAAACTCAGATTTCATGTTCCCCAAGTTGTTGATGGGACATATCCAATATCATCTCAAAAATCAACATAACTGAAACAGAGCTCAAGTTGTGCTCACGGCAGTTTAGCTCCCTATCCCAAATCCTTCCATGGTTCAGCAATGTCACTATTCCCAATGGCCCCACATTCCAAGTCTCCTCTCAGCCCAAGCCATGTTCAATAACGAGTTACAGTCATCAAAAAAGCAGCCACCACCCATCAAAAACTCTTCTGCTGGCTACTGGGTTTAGACAAAAGCATGGAAGCCAATTCATCAGGAGAAGCAGCTGATAATCTAGGCATATTCACATAAAATGTTTTAAAAGTAAATCATAAAGCAAATGATCCAGAAAAACACAACTGGAACTCAGAGCAGAGTTTACCCCGGGCTGGGGTGGTTGTAAAACGCTTCATGGGAGAGGCAGGATTTGACGGGGACTTGAAGGAGAGAGAAAGCTTTGAAACAATGATTGGAAAAGAAATTTCTTGTCCATGATAAAACATTCAAACTGTACAAAAGGACCCAAAGGGAAGAGAAAATCCCAGACCCCACTTGTCCTGGTCCCAGGAGAATCTTGCGAGTGATTTGTCAAGTTGACAGAATTTAAATACATGAAGAAAAAAGAAGGTTAGTGCAGACCTGGTGAGCAGGGGTGGTCAGGGTGGAGAAGAGGTTTGCTGGAAGCAACGAATGAAGAAATGGAAGGAGCCGGCTGCGCCTCCCTGCCTGGCCCCTCTGCACATCAAAGGGACAACCAACCACGTTCCAGGTACCTGGAGGATGCAGGCCGGAAAACACGGACTTGACTGCAGTCCTCACTGGTCTCACGGGCAAAGTCTGAGGAGTCTCACAATGACTTTGATGGGGTCTTAGAGAAGTCAATTGAGATGCAAGTTTAATCAGGAAGAGACCCGGGGGCCAAGCAGTTCCATTAAGAGACTTTTGCACATTCCAGACATAAAAGGTTGAAGCCTTGAAGTGGGGTGGCAGCAGCGGCACCCTCACAGCACAAATGCTTCAAAGTGTAACTTCATGAGCAGGAAATGATGCCAAGAGACGCTAAGCGTTGTGCCCAAATTGGGAATGTAATTAAGGGCTTTAGGGAATAGCCTTTGATAAGAAAGTCTTGAAGAACTAATGGTGAACATAAAACTTTAATATTTTATGAGCTATGACAGGGTGATACCTTTGTCCCTCAGAACTGGAAAAGACTTCTTAAACAAGATACTTATATTATAAAGAGTGAAAGTCAAAACTGCATTTATTTTAAATTTTACAAATAATCTTTTCACTCAAAGACATCATAAAAATTAAAAGACAAGCCACCAGTGTGGAAAAGCCCACTGAAATGAGCCCAATGAATTTTTGAAATGAAATTGCAGGGGGGAAAAAAAAAGCCTCTGGTATCCAGAATATATAGATAACTCTTACAAATCAGTAAGTTTTTTTTTTAAGGCCCAGGGAGAGAGAAGAACACATATCACTATGCATTTCAAAGAAATCGGAATGTTAAGAGAAGAAAAAAAAAAAAAGGTCAACATCTTCCTATAATTCTCCAAGGAAGGCACCCTAAGGAAAGTCTCCTTTGTTAGCACAAGGAGATGTGTGTGTGGACGTTCACAGCAGCCTTGCTGGAAAATACCCTACGCGTCAACAGAAATTGACAGATGAATCGCTATATATTATACAATAAATGGAATACCACCTAGTAGTAAAAGTGAACAAACAGTACCTACACAGACCAACAAAACACTGATCAATTAACGTTGGGTACAGAGAACTAAAAAGAGCCTGTTACTATTTATACAGTTTTGAAACAGCAACACAAGACTCCACTGTGGAGGCACACACACATACAGAGTGAAGCATGAGGAAACGTGGGAGAACGATAAACACACACTTCACGCCCAGGGTAGCACTGAGGGGAGGTACGCTCGGAGAGGGAGCACTCTGGGAGTATCTGACAGGATGCGCAATGACTGGGTACACAGGTGCTTATTACAATATTTAATGTTTTGGTGGGGCTGATATATTTCGCAATAATTCTTAACTAATAATAAAGAATGGAAAAGCAGTTTGTGACACAGGGATAAGGTAACAGAGGAACAGTCAAATATTGCTTGAGAAGCTTTCAGAATATTTCATGTCTTGTTCTCTTGCGTCCCTACATCCCAAGACCTAAGTCTCATCATTTACACCTGAATTAGTGTCATAGCTCCCAAACACTCGCTTCTGTCCCAATCTGGTGGCTGACTGATCTACCGCCATCGGTCCAAGAGGCCACTTCACCATGGCATCATCTATTCAAAATCCTTCAACACTCTTGTTCACTGTAAACACTCTTGTACAGTCAATAAAACCCTCCACAGCATGTCTCCACCCTTTCCAATCAAATTCATCCAGGTCTAATTAAAATGCACTAGAGGAGCCAGAGCTGAAGAACATCTCTCTGACCCAGGAATACACCAAGTTGTTTGCAGCTCCATGTCCTAAATGTTTTGCCTTTTCTGAAAAGTCACCCCCTATTTAAGTCATCCTCCTATTTAAGTCTTATCCCTCCAGGAAAGCCCAGCTTAAGACCCTCTTCTTTCAGAAATATTCCAAAATGAGCCCATTTCTTCGGATTAGATTTGCAGCTGCCCAAGGATTTGAACCACGTGTTGCATTTCTATACTCCCCGTGCTAATGAGCACAAGGAAGACAGTGTAACTTCGGGTGCTTGTTTGCCTGTACTTGGGAAGGCTACGTACATGCCAAATACCTGACGCTAATCATCTAAATCCCTTAGGATTCGGATCATCAAAGCAACATATTTTAACTTATTAATAAGGTGAAGGCAAATCTAGAAAAATTCTTAGGCATATTATAAAAAACATGGGTCTTGTCCATGCTGAGTCTTACAGTTCCTCACAGACCCTTAAGGCTGAACAGTGGCTGTAGCACCTGTCTGGCGGGGTGCCAAGGGCAGGTGAGCAAACCCACCCAGCTGGCCCATTGATCGCACATGTCATTCAAGTACCTCAGAAGCACAGAGTAGGACAGAATATACTACAGGCCTGGCCAGGAACTAGTGTAAGAAAACCAAGGAAATCTCTAGAAGGCTATGATTCCATATAATTTAAAACAGCAGACTGCAAAACCCGCTACGAGCAAGAATCGCCCCACGTGGGTTCTAACTAAGTGCCTCTACAGAAATCAGTCTCCAGCAAGAAAGTCAGCTGTCACCACTTCTCCCCTGCCCACCCCCTCTCTCTCATCCGGGGATCTGATTCAATCTTTCAATCCTTAGTGCACATCATTCTAAGTGAAGTCAGCCAGAAAGAGGAAGAAAAATACATATGATATTGCTCATATGTGGAATCTAAAGAAAGAAAAGACACTAATGAACTCAGCTACAAAACAGAAACAGACTCATAGACATAGCAAACAATCTTATGGTCACTGGGGGGGAGGGGGTGGGAAGGGATGAATTGGGAGTTTGAGATTTGCAAATATTAACTACTATATATAAAACAGATTAAAAAAACAAATTTGTACTGCTTAGCACAGGGAACTATGCTCAATATCTTGCAGTAATATCTAATGAAAAGAATATGAAAATGAATACATGTATGTATGTGTATAACTGAAAATTTATGTTGTACACTAGAAATTGACACCTTGTAAACTGACTATACTTCAATATTAAAAAACTGAAAAAAAAATCCTCAATGAATATTTGCATCTCTTCCATATGCAACCCTCCTCTTACCCTCAATCTCTCTTGTCCCTTGAATTTATGGTCTCATAGAGGTTGACAAACACATAAACAGAAAATGGAATATAAGTATGCATCAGATTCAGTGGAGACACAGAGAGGAGCACTCAATCCTCTGGGGTAAAGGATAGGAAAGAAGCCATTAAGCATCAAAAAGTGGGGGAAATTCAATAAAGGCAAGTAGGGAGGTTAAGCTATTCATATGTTTTTTCTGAGCAAGAAGGGGGAGAAAGAAGAGGGGACAAATGATTTTTTTGCAGGGGGGGTGGTTGTATTGCTTTGTTTGTTTGTTTGTTTGTTTGTTTGTTTGTTTTAATCCTTATCTTATTTCAGAACCTCCCTCTGTCTACCAGAAGACTGCAGCTTCCCTAGCCAGGAAATACAGCACAACCAAACCCATCGTATGTTGGCCATGCTGATATCAGCCATGTATTTACCAGGTATTATCAGAGTAAGCTTAGGACCAAAGAAGGCAGGGCTTGAGACTGCAAGGAGAGCCAGGCAGAAGCCATGTAATACTCAGAGTTACGGTCCTGACACAGAATACAGATGTGCGAGCACTCATCTGTTTATCCATTCATTCACTAAACCAGTGTGTACTGACTGTTCCCTAAGTGCTAGGTGCTGTGCCCGACAGCAGTGGTATTTCATGAACATGCTGTATTTCCTTCTCATGGAATGAGTGGTTCAGCAAGGAATACAGTTGATTGGATACTCACAAAAGTCAACGCATCATTCTTTACTGTAAAAGGACCACAATACAAAGTATAAAGCACTAAACCTGCATGCAGCTGGAGAGAGTCATTGATTAAATGACTTTCCAGCTGAAGTCTAGGAAAGAGGAAATTACGCCAGAAACCATGTTCCAAGGGGCTCACACAGTAAAATTCTGTGCTCCCCTGCTACCCCTTCCCAGCTCCAAATGGGACAGCTCATCCCTGTGTGAAAGAATGAAAAGATGACTTTGCTTCTAGATTAATGTCTGGGAAAAGAGCTTCAAGGGGAGCAACTGTGTCTTCTTGCTCTTGCTGGAGTCATCTGATGAATCATACTGAAGAAGACTTGTTTGTAAAGTCTGAGACAAGATCAAAATGCCATTTTTCTCTCAACCTGCAGCATGTGTTTTGCAAAGAAATCACAGTGATATCTAGCAGGGAAATTTCTAGTGCAGAAATAGGCTTGCCATTGTTTTTCCAACTGAAATTGAAAGGAAGAAAGCCGGGGTCCCCAGGGAAAGGGTGTAAGCTGGAGGTCAGAGTGAGAGTTAATGCAGGTCCTCCTGGCAGATACCTCCTAAAGGCCCTGCTTTCTCTCTGCTGCATCCTGAGAAATCCTGGCACTGGGCAGTTAAGACAATGCCAAACCACATGCATCACGCTTGCTTTTGTGTTGTTACTTACAAATCCAACACGGAACATTGAGAGAAGATGTAGACGTTGTCCGTGACAAGAGATGCACAAACTATGATGGTTAGTGTTGGGCAAATCCAGGAGGAGGGGGGGTTGGCATCTTCACAGAAGATCCAGAGCATTGCTACCTGGTTCACAACCCCAAATGAGGCAATGAGATCCCAGCTATAAGGGGTTCTCACCTACCCAAGAAAAAAAGGCCCAAGAAACTGGGCCAAAGATCTGTGGCAACATATCCAGAGGGCTTCCTGGGTGCGAGCTGGGCTTCCCAAGTGGGATGTCACTTGTTAGTCAGTCATCATTACCTCCTACAGGAAGGTGACAACAATAAACACCACCCTGGAAAAATCTGAAGTCAATAAAGGTGGAGACTATCTCCAGTTTCTCACTCATGCACCAGTTGGCGGGCCCGACTGCTTTCTGGAGTGAAAGATGTAAAATGTATGGGTCAGGGCAGTTCCTACATAGTACCAACCTCTGTGCAGAGAAGGCAAGAAAAGACCTCAAAGAGAAGTTATTCACCTTTTTCACCTCCTTCCATCCACATCCCATTCTTTCTGACTCAACCACGTGTCTTCCTCTGCAAGTTTGTGTGTTGCAGAGTTACAAAAAGAGAAGCAGCAAATATATACATATGTACGTAGACATGTATATATGCTTTAATGCTTTATACATTAATGGTATTAACCCCAATAAGTATGTGTTAAAAGACAAAAAAAACTGGTACTTGGTATCTCATACAATGAGTTATCAGTGGGTGTTTAATAAATTAAAGTGAAGTCCTAAATCCTCCTCTGTGTAGAACAGTTTAGACGTTCCTGTGACCGAAATCTTTGGCACCTTCATTGGGCAGTAACAGGAAACCGGCTACACACGCCCCATGATTTAAAAAAAAAAAAAAAAAGGAGGAGGAGGGGGAGGAGGAGGAGAAGAAGAAGAAAGAAGAAGAAGAGGGAGGAAGAGGAGGAGAAGAAGGAGAAGAAGAAGGTCAAAGAAGAAAGGACTGTTTTCTTTGAAACTGAAGAATTACAAGTCCTGAGGATCTTCTGGAAATAGGAGACAGCACAAGACATGATGGGGTGCTTTTGAATCTCCAAGCGGCTCAGCAGCACAAATTTTTTTAGAATTCTGTAATAGGGTCTTCTTGTGATTGTGTTTCTTTAAAATAAAAATGTATAAAGAGAACAACATATCGTAGACATAAGGCAGAGATTGTAAGTGTGGGAGGTGAAGACTGGAGAAGTGTTTAGATTTTTCAGAAGTCCTTTCAGCCCTCCTGCTTTAATGATGCTCCTTTGGGAGCAGGGAGGAGAGAAAGGAGAAAAAGAAACAAAAGAATTTACAACTACATGGCTATCTGAAATTAACCAAGGAGAGGCAAGCCTGATTTCTCCGGAGATGAAGTCTTCATGAAAGTCTTCCAAATGAAGGCTTCCTAAAAGGAAACAGATCCTTCTGCGTGGAGCAGAGTTGCTTTGCTCAAGGGTAGAACAATTTGTGGGAAGGATGGAGAAGAGAGCATAATGTGAATTTGACTCTGTCATAGAAACGTCACTATTAAAATACACATTTAGATAACATTGTATTATTCTTTCTGAACTTGAAATGCCACATGACACCAAAATCAGAACGCTGAATTTTGTTTTCAGAAGAAGTTGCTATTCAAAGAATGTTACTTGTCTCAATTGAGTTGTACCTGAAACGATTACTATGCCACATGTCTCTAAATGAGTAGTTGGTAAAACCTCCGACCCCCTTTGCAGTTTTAAATTTATTTTTAAAAGATAATCAATCTAGACAGCAATATGGAACAAAGGCATACATACCTAACAGAGTTAAATCAAAGTGCATGCAATTTGTATTTCCAAATTTGATTCAATAGAGCACTTAAGCCTAGAAGAACTTAGAAAGTATACGATCACTTATTTAGTTTAGACTATTTCTCTGTATAGGCTTCAGAATATTGTGACAAAAAGGTCTTGATTTGTATAACCATGCCTGTCAAGGTTTTGGTCCTGGGAGAGCAAAGTTTACACGGAAGGAGAAATTACAGATGCTAACCCGTGAAAAGTCCCCACAAGGAAAACTCAAGTATCATTCCTCCCAAAGCACAGTTGCTAGTGTGTGATTTGAAGAGTTTTGTCAAAAAATTACTTTCACAAATTCTTTAAGAATCCTTTCACCAGGTCATTTTGCCAATATTTAGACTGTCTATAATTTTTAAGAGAAAATATTTTATTTGGCAAACTATTCTTAGGATAGAAATATACAGAGAAATAGATGTAATTTTTTCAATATTCTGTATGTGTGAAAGCATTCAAGTCTCTTCTCATACAAAGTAGATAATCCTTTCTCCTGTATGAGTCTATTTTTGTTTGTTTTTTAATAGTCATGAAATTTTAGCTCTAAAACTAGGAATATTTCAAGGCAGTACTCCACTGCAGCAACTTTAAACTGAACCAATACATCCAAAGGAAATTAATAAGGCCACTGACACCAGATTTCTATGAACTTTCCTATTTCATGGCAGAATATGAATTTTCTGAACCATGGGTAGCTTTTGTAACCTAAACGTTTAATTTTCATACATTTTTGCATAGACATTCAATACTTCTTTATGACTTTGAATTTCCTTTTGAAAAATTTTAGCGAAGAAAACTATCCTTTTGACATTAGATAAATGAGAACACTTGTATCTCTTGCTTCCATGTCACTTCCGTTCAGTTGGGATAAAGGCTACTGCTATATATGCAAAACCACATAGGCCAACAGAAAGTTGTTTCTTGAAGCTGAAATTCTGCTATAACAGTCAAAAGGCAATTAGCTCCTTCCTGGTAAAAATAATTTGCAAGATGTTTGCATGGTCCTAAAACTGCTTTCCTAGTTCTAAACACTCCCCACCCCAGGGTCTGACTGCAACTTAGACTGATCCATCACCACTTTACAAAGCCATTCATGAAGACAATAAAAGCTAAAGATCCATCTTTAATTGTGACTTTTATTACAGGTCTTTCATCACTGTAATTCCATAACTTCACGTGTTACGCTGTAGGGGAGACTAGGAGCCTCGGTCTCTCAAGAATGGAGCTGGGCTCACGGAGGCAGGAGTGTCCAGTCTCGCCTGAGTCCATAAAGGAAATAGCATCTCACCCCCGGGCGTCCCGGTCCCGGCCTTCTCGCCGCCTCGAGCCCTCTCCCCTTCTGGGACTGAAAATTCCGCAGCGCTCGGGGCCATAAGGGAGGTGAGACCGCGAGCCCAGGGGCCGGAGCGACCGACAGTGTCACGGACGCAGGCACCTGAACCACCGGCTGCCCCTTCCCACCGCCTCCCGGGGCCACCAGGCCAGGCCGGGCCGGCTCACCTCCCGCGAGGAGCACCGCAGCCGGAGCCCCGCAGGCAGGGTCTTCATCTCCGCGCCACCCACCCCCCACCCCCCGCCACCGCAGTTCCTGCCGCCCCTCCCAGAAAGTGCAATGTGTTATCTGTCATCGCCCGGAGGAGGGGTCCCTGTCTGTCCCCAGCTCAGCCCCGCTCGTTCAGTTTGCCCCGTTCATAGCCAGGTCTCATAGCCCGCCCCGCTGTTTGCCCGGAATTGGCGTCGGCCGCGGGCACGGGGGGCGACTCTCCAGTGACCTCTCTCTCGGACCCTGGTCTCTCTGTGTCTCTCTTTCTGTATCTCCGTCCCTCCCCGGGTGCCTCTGTCTCTTTGTGTCTCTGCTTTCTCTCTTGCGCGCGTGCACATACACATACACACACAGGGGAGGGGGCTGTCTCCACTGCCAATGCCAAAATGTCACCTAAAAAACAAGTGCAAAAACTTGCTTTGCCAACGACCCCGAAGCTAGTCGAGAAACCCGCCGCAGGGAGCAGCCCCCTCCTCCCCTACAAGGTGCATCAGGGCTTGGGGGCGGGGGTATGCATTTGGCCTGGGGACGCGACAGGGAAGGCTGTTCTCCTCCCCTCCCCCTTCCAGGACCCTGTCGCAATTAGAAATCCATTTTCTCCCTCGGGAGCCTCGATGACCGCAAGCCCAGAGAGGGGCATGCCGGTCTCCGGGTTCCTTGGGTTCCCCCCCCCGGGGGGGGCAGAGCGGGAAGGCGCCAAAGGCGGCGGAAGGGGAAGGAGAAGCGGGCGGGCGACCAGAGGAGCCCAGCCCCTAGTCCCTCCGCCGGCGAGAGACACCCAGCGCGCGGCGACCGCGGCGGCGGTGGCGGCGGCCCGGGACCTGGTGGCCGCCGCCGCGAGCGCACGCCCCAGCCCCCGGCGCAGCCTGGTGTTACCTTGCCGCTTCCCGCAGTCCGGCCCTCGGTCCTGTGTCCGTCCGTTGGCCCACGAGTGTCGAACGGAGGATGAAAGAGGGGTCCCGGTGGCCGAGACAGGCTCTCAACGATGTAATGGGAAGGACTCGAGAGAGAAGCCAAGGCGGCTGTGGCCGCTTCCGCCGCTGATGCTGCCGATTCCCCGGGGCCGGAGGTGTCGGAGAGGCCGCGTCCTCCGGATTGCGGCGCCGGGAGCGCTGCGCTCACCTCTGGCGCGGAGGCTGAGCGCCGGGACGTGGCGGGCTGGGGCGGCGAGGCTGAGCTGGTCACCCGCCCCTGGGTGCATGTTAATACGATGCGGAGGAGGAGTCCCGCGCTTCCTCCGCCCAACCGCCCGAGCCGGCGGGCGGGTGGCGGCCGCGGCCCGGAGCCGGTGCTCCCACCACCCCAGCTACTACGCCGAGGCCACTCGCCCTGGCCCGAGCCCAGGGGAGGCGCCGGGCGTCTCCCGGAGTGGGCTCCCGGCCTGCGGGTGGTGCCCGCGCAGCCTCTGGGCAGCAAGTGCGCTCACACCGCACAGAGGGGAAAGCCCCGCATCCCGGAGAAGGAGCCGCGAGGCGGCCGCGCGGTAGTGGGCGTGCCCGGTGCGTTCCCTGCGCCGTCTCCGGAGAATTGAACCTGCCTCTCCTCACTTGTCAGCTCTTGTTCCTCACCTAGGCTTTTTCAGGGAGGCAATCCGGAGCACTTAACACTCTCCATCACAGGAGATCACGTTGGCGGGCAGAGGGTTTGATGTTCTCCCTCCGTCCTCGGGGTCCCTAGTAGAACTTCTGAAGAAGCAATCGCCAGGGAGGAGACTAGGGAGGGGGAAAGAGTCTAGTCTCACAAGGACCGACGTTCAAACACAGCGCCATTATTTTCAGTTATTCCTCAGAGCCTCAGTTTCCCCATGTATACCATGAAGGCTCTTTGGAGTGTAGATCAGATTACACGATATTATTCCATCGGTTTCTCAAGGTATTGGCCTAAAGGTAATTAGAAAAACGAGTTTCTCTTCTTCCTGTCTTCTGATCTCAGTTGGGCTATCCGCCCCAAGCGCGTTTGGAAGCCACGCCCATTCACACTGGCTAAGGACCACACCACCATGTGCTCTGAAAGTAGGAAGACTCCATAAGGCTTCAAAGTAAGAATAGAAATAAAAACTGTGTGAACAGATGAACTGAGATTTGGGTCAAAGAGACAAAAGAGTCTAGTGTTTATTGAGCTCCCGCTCTAACCACTTCAGTAAGATGTTCTGGAAGATAATAGTTAAAATAATCGTGGTCAATCACTGCCTTCCTGTTTCCCTCTACTCAAAAAAGAATGGGCATCTTCACGGAGCATGTCTGTCCTTTGTGCTACAGCTCCCCGAGAGAACATTATGCCAAAGAGTGTGTAATCTTCTTTATGTAATTGTACCCGTAAAGTTATAGCATAAGATTCAGCATCTGCTTTGTGTGATATCTAATTATAAATATTAATAGAATATCCTTTTTAAAGAAAACACTTCTAAAAATGCAGAGAAGTGAAAAACAGTTTCCATAAAAATATGACTCAGATAAATAATCACTTTTCCACAATTTCACTGAATGATTTTCCATGAAAGAGGGGGAAAAAATCTTTAAACCACTAAACAGAGAAATGGAGGTAAATCCTCAACATTGTAGCGCGGTGATCATAAAGCTTTAACAAAGCTCTAGAAGATATCCCCGGGCATTTCAGGAGTGACTGTATAGAATCACTTATTCTTCAAATAAAATTCCAAGGAAAGTCGAAATACTGACATAGGAGAACAGCATGCATAATCCGGAAAGAGCAGCTACCTTGCCTTTCTAGATTTGTAAGCATGTTTAATCCATTGAATTTTTAATGAGGTCACATAAATGAGAAGGCCATTATAACTGTCAAGCCCTAAATCAAATTAGGTGGCTTTAGTGAATAAACTTACTTGAAGCAGAAAATCAATTTTCTTATACAATTCTTATGGTAGATTCAACCAGGCAATAATAATATCTTTGTAACACTGCTATTATCAGGGTTTGCTGACTGTGACAGAAACCAAATTTCGCTAACTAAGGAGAAAGGTATTTATTGGAAAGATACTGAAAGCTTCCAGTTTTGAAACAGGCAGGATTTGAGGCAGGCCTGCAGTGTGGGTAAGTTAGGAAGACAGAAGCAGTTTTGTTTGGTGCCGCACTGTCAACATCAGTGTCAACTGTGTCTCCTAACCTCACACTCCTAGATCAAGATTTAAGTCACTGGGCAGAGCATTTGACTGGCCAAATTTGAGTCAGGCACCAACTCCCCAGGTGTACCAGAAAAGGGAGAGGAAACATTTGGTTCTTTGACTTCCAGAATGGAAGGTAGGAACCTAGATGTATCATGCTTCCAAAAATACACATGATCGGAGATAGGTAATTCTTCAAAATAAGTTCAAGGAGTTATTAAGAAGGAGAATTTGATTTGTTTAAAAAAAAAAAAGAAAAGATAAATGTCTGTTACAATGACTGGCCATTAAATTTATATTGTAGAGTATTTGGAAATAAGCAGTGATTTTGTACAAGTAAACCTGAACATTTGCTTCAGTTAAAGAATGTTGTTCAAATACTGTATGTATGGCCAATTACCTTATTTATACAAGCATAGTGCCTATTATGAGCACTACTGCAAGCCAGGGTGAGCAGATGTGTTCATTTCTCGTCATGGACAGTGTGGTAGCTGAATAATGGCCCTGGAAAGATGTCCATGTCTTAATCCCTGGAACCAATGAATGTTATCTTACAGGACAATTTGCAGATGCCATTAAGTAAAGGATCTTGAGATAGAAGAGTCATTCTGGATTATACTAATGGCCCCAATCTGATCAAAAGGGCCCTTATAAGAGGGAAACAAGAAAGTCAATGACAGAATAAAAAGATTGGATGATAGAGGAAAAGGTTGGAGTGATGCATTTTGAAGATGGAGAAAGGCAACCACAATCAACGGAATCTAGAAGCTAGAAAAAGTAAAGAACAATTCTCGCCTGGAGCCTCCAGAACACGTCACTCTGGTTTTAGCCTAGTTTAACTGATTTAAGATTTCTGATCTCCAGAATGGTAAGGTAATAAATTTGTGTTGCTTTAAGCCACCAAGTTCACTAATTACTAACAGCAGCTACAGGAAACTAATACAGATAACTTACCTAACACTCGGCAGCACCCTCCCCAAAGCCCACACTGGTGGCAGGTGGCCCGAGAGCCTTTACTGTAGAAGAAACGCAGAAAGGTAGACCTATCTACATCTGAAAATGACTCAGAGCGGGGCTGAATCAATAGTATGTTGGTAGGACAGGAAATTGGAAACCATGGACAGAGAGGGTTCCTGCTCAGGAGTTTCCATTTCTCTGGTCCAGTCAAAATGCTGGCCTCCCTCCTACCACCCCATGGTCAAACAGGTGAAATCCCATTAAAACAAAGTACAGTTGTGAAAGAAGAAAGAACTGGAAGGACAACCTGAATGGTACGTGTGAAAGACACACCAGTTTCCTTCAGCATTAACAAAGCATCCTCACTCATTCTCATGATTTTAAGTAACATTTAAATGGTGATTCCAGATCTGTATCTTCAGCTTTGACCTCTTCGCTAGGTTTCGTATTTGTGAATCCAAAGACCTGCTAGGCAAATCCACTTGAAGCTTCCACTGTACCTTAAACTTAATGGATCCAAATTAAACATCACTTTCTGCCTTTTCCATCCATTCAAATTTTTATTCCTTTTCCTGTGGTACTATATAGCTTCATGGCATCATCATCCACCAAGTCACCCAAACCAGAGTTATCCTAGACTTCTACATTCACCAGTCACCTCTAGTCCACCACCAAACACTGCTGACTTCTCCCACCATCCGAACTGACCTTGACTCCCTCCTCTATTTCTACTTCTATTATATACCCCATCCATCATGCTGTCATCTCACCTCTCGGTTATTACCCTCCTAACCTCTTTCTTTTTTCCCAGACTTGCCTCATTTTCATTGCAGCAAGAATGGTCTTCTAAAAATATAACTCAGACCACGTTACATCGAGCTTTACCTACAGTTTAGTGCCTTATACCTTTATAAGATTTAGTTCCTTAAAATGACACACAAAGCTCTCCATAAACTTGCTTTCCTCTCTTTCTCTGGCCTTTGTTCTCGGGGTGTATGCATTCTGCTTCAGCAAATCAGACCGCTGCTTATCGTGCCATTCGTGTGGCATGCTCTGGAACGTATCTGTGAGTGTCTCAGTTCTACTCTTTCTGTCTTGACTGCCCTCTCTCTGCTTCTGCTGGCAATATTTATTTCTCCTTCAAAGCTTGCTTCGACCTGAATCATTAGGTTGGATTAAATGTTGCCCAGGCTCACTGAACCTACTACAATCTTAGTTTTTACGATATTATATTAACTTTTTCAGGTTATCTAGGTTGTCTTCTTGAGACTGTAGCTATGCCTATATGGATTCCCAATACCTAGCATAGTCATTGCATCTCAAAAGAAAATCAATACATATCTGTGGGGCTTAACCCAAAGGATTTTGAGAACATTCTGTGATGTTGGTATGTATCATAATATGTTAGTAGACGCCTATGTGGGATATAACATAACCTGTAGCCAAATTCTAAAACCCATCACTCATCAGGTTTAATAAGCGGAAACTTTCTTTTTTGTTTAAAAAGCCAAAAAAACTGAAGAAGGACGTATGAAGATACTATGTCTAGTTTTTCCTTTGAACAGCCAGTTCATTGAAAGGAAATGGCCTTGTTGTCCTCAAGCAGTTTTCAATGAACATTATTGCTTTATGTTTTATTGAACATTTTTATTAAAGATATAAATACTAGAATCCAGTTGATTTAGCTTCTGTCACAACTCTTGTTTTATACTCTATCATTCCTGCTTACACATTAATCTATATACATCTCCCGTTCCTGTCATCTCCCTAACACCCCCCTCCCCCATTTTCCTTTTCCCTCATTGCAATATGGTGTGAGCCTTGTGCAGTGCGATCTGGCTTTGTTCTGGTAGAGGTGGTCTAATTTTCCCAACAAAAAGACGCTTTGGAGTTCCCATTCCCTTCACCTCCTAGTTAGAATTTCATGCAGTGGATACCTGATTTTTCAAAATTTCCACTAGAAATGCCCATTATTTTACTGTCTCCTGGTTTTCCTTCTCGTTCTCTGCTACTAAGTGTTCTTACTTCCTCTCCTAAACTGTAATTATTGTGTCCTCAAGATGGCAGCTGAGGATACTGGTGAGAATGAGGTCTCCAAAGAGAAAGTGTTCTTGGTCAGGATGATGGCTTTTGTCTGCAATACCCACCGGTGAATGAGGAAGAGCCCAGCATCACAGGTGGGAGGTAACTCAGGAAAGAAGTGCCATGGAAAGAGCAGTTCCATGCAAACCAAAGAATGAGAGAAGTTTAGGAGACAGGACAGTTTGATGCTGAATTTCAAACCAGCATTTCTACGTGTGTAACATCTCCACTTGCAAGGAATGTACAGACATCACAAACTCAGTAGGTGCAAACCGTCCATCCTCCATCCAGCAGTAGTGCTTTCCCACATAGCCTTCCTGTTGACGGTCCCTTCCACCATATACCCAGATACTGAAGCCACAAGTTTGGATGTCATCCTGGTAATCCTTCTCCTACCTAATCTACTAGATCAAAATTAGTCACCAAGTTTTAAGAAATTCATACAACAATAAGCTATTTCACTCTACTGCTTAAAATTATTCAGTACCTCCACTTTGCCTTCAAGATAAAATCTGAAACCTTATGCATGACATGCAAAGCCCTTTACAATCTGATTCTTTCTTCATTAAATTATCAAACTAACTTATGTGAGTGGAGTGATTTTCCATGTACTGGATTAGAAACTTTATTAAAATAATTTTAACAGTTTGGAAATAAAAATTTATAGTTAAAAATGAATAAATCCAAGAATAATAAACGCACAGAAGAACGTATGTCCGCCCATATACACTAGGGACTGCTGACATATATAGTACACGCACGTATGCCAACTATGTATCAGCACATAGTGCAAGAGGGGGAGTAATCAGAATACCCTCACAACAAACGTAAATTGATGTATTACTGCATACATTTGAGGAAAGAAATACTGTAGTTTTTTGTTTAGAAGTATTGTATTTAAAGAGTTCCTTTTAAAACAATCCCAATCCCTAAAGTACTTAGAAATAAATTTAACCAAGAGGTGAAAGACCTGTGCACTGAAACCTAGGACACTGATGAAAGAAACTGAAGAAAACAGAAATAAATGGGAAGAGCTCCGTGTGCACAGATTGAAAGAATTATTATCTGTGGCTCCAACTTCTGTGGCTGCCACCCGAGGAACGGGCCCAGATTTCCGGGCCCTGATGGTCAATGAGGCTTGTGTTCACAAGTCCCCTCGGACTGCAGCAAACAAAGAAACAGCTCTTAATGACCACAGGAACATCCCTCACCCAGCTCTACACCTCAGCCCAGCAGAGAAGGAGCAGGCAAAACACCCATCTCACTTTTTCTCCTGCAGGGACTTAGGTACCTACTTTCCCAGCTGCTGCCTGAGGGTCCAGCTTCCAGTCAGTCTGCATCTATGTGCTGACTGCAACAGATGCTGTCCCTTTAGGACACTGACTGATCTTTACACACCTTAGGAGCCACTAACAACAAAGAGGGAGTCTTAGAGACTCACAAACGTTTGAGAGACAACTCTGAAGTTGAATCAGACTTACTGGAGCTTATTTGCAATAGCCAAGGTATAGAAACAAGTGTCCATCCACAGAAGAATGGATGAAGAACGTGTGGTACAGATCTACAATGGAATATTATGCAGTCTTTAAAAAGGAAATCCTGCCACTTGCAACAACATGAAGTTGGAAGGCCATATGCTAAGCAAAATAAACTAGATAGAGAATGACAAATACTACATGGAATCATTTACCTGTGGAATCTTAAAAAAAAGAGTCAACTCATAGAAAGAGTAGACAAGTGGTTGCCAGAGGTTGGGAGGGTGTGAGAAATAGAGAGAGGTTGGGAAAAGGGTACAAACTTTCAGGCACATGACCAATGAGATCTGAGGATTTAATGTCTAACATGTTGACTACAGTTAACACTATATTGTATAACTGAAATTTGCTAGGAGAGTAGAACTTAAACATTCTCACCAAATAAATACATAAATAAAATAACTAGGTGAGGTGACGGATGTGTTAATTAACTCAATGGGGTGTATCATTTCACAGTGTACACATGCATCTAATCATCGTGATGTGTACTTTAAATATCTTGCAACTTTGTCAATTATACCTCAGTAAAGTTGAAAAAAATAGTTCTCCCTTAAGGATTTTAATTGAGCAAGACAGTTTACCCTTTCAAGAAATCGCTTATAATTATGTTGTCTTCTTGTTTCTCCAGAGACATAAATGCTTGTGACAAACTACAGTGAGTAAAATTGTTTAAAAACAAATAATAGGATTAGGATTTGACATTTACTTTTACATGCGAAGTATCCAGTCAACTGAAGGAATACATCAGAACATTATTGGTCTTGATGATGTTTTTTCGCATTACACTTAATTTGATTGATTTTTTCAACTCCAGTTCATATTTAAAATTTTCATATAAAGATAAATATGAACTTGATATGTCTAGAGGAAAAATGCCATTTTAAACTTTACTCCTGTTAAAGAGAATCTAGATTAAAGGATAATTTATGATCTGAAATGACCTGAAATTAGCATAAACCAGCAATAAGCATGCACACTTCTGAAGAATTCTATGTTTCTACTGTTGTCTTCAAAAGCAAAACATCTCTCTCTTTTTTAGTGAGAGAATATGTTATTTAAGAAAAATCAACAGTGAATTTTCAGTGTTTGTGTGGATAGCTGAGTAAGTTACTCACAAAAAAATTCTGTAAATAAGCCATATTCTCTTGAGAATCAGTTTGTCAGTTTCTGTCGACACAAATTTGTCATATGATATAATTTATCGAATCCTCAGAAGCATAGCATTATTAATATTGACACGTCCATCCTAAGACACTTAAAGGTCTATTTAAAAAAGTGGTGAGCCAAACATAAAAAACAAATTTATGGTTAACAGGGAGGAGGGTGGGAAGGGATAAATTGGGAGTTTGAGATTTGCAGATACTAACTACTTTGTATAAAATAGATAAACAAGTTTCTACTATACAGCACAGGGAACCATATTCAATACCTTGTAGTAACCTGTAATGGAAAAGAATATGAAAAGGAATCTATGTATATATATTATGACTGAAACATTATGCTGTACACCAGAAACTGACACAACATTGTAAACTGACTGTACTTCAATAAAATATTTTTTTAAAAAGGCGGTGAGCATACATTCATGTCCAGGAAGCTAGGAATAACTGACGTAGATTTCCTAGGTGTTAAGGTTTTGTTTCTAATCTTCATTCTTTCAAAAATATCAGTCAGGGTCTGTTTTCAGTCTGCTCCCTATCAGAGTGCTTGCAGGAAGAAAATAACAAGGTTTGCCTTCTGTATGTAAGAATTCTCCACTCTAAAACAGAACCTACTGAGATAATGTTGGCGAAATGCATCACCTGATGCTTGTTGGAAAGTTGGAATTCAAGTAAGGTAGCTGATGACATCCGCGGGGATGATGATTATGATAATTCTGTAAGCACTAGTGTTTAGGGTGATAACACATCACATAAGAACTCACATATCAGTGCCCTCAGCTCTAAAACACAGCGCTGATACAGGCTCTGTACAACAAGCAGCTGCCACCACAGCTATGTCCTGACGCCCACCTGCGTGCTCCCCAGACCTCCGTTCTTACTCTGCACAGGGCATGCGGCAGAAACACACTAGCTGTTCGCGAAAACTTGGCTTCCATTTCTTCTTAGGCTACAGTCGTTGACTCTGTTCTGGCGAAGCGAATACTGCTAGAAATGATGTCTAGTACCTCTAAGCCTGGCCCACAGAAACCTCGTCCAGTCTCCAGCACTACCCGTCTCTGCATGGCGGGCTGGGCACTGACACTTGCAGGGTGCTTGCACTGCTCACCACCCGCTGCCTACTCCCTGCCACCAACCGCACAGTCCATAAGCAAGAAATGCATTTCTACTGCATTTAGCCATTGAAGTTTTGGAGACTTATGAACTACAGAGTTAATGTTAATTCATCTAATACAATGAAGAAAGGAATGAAAAAATCTGATGTGCCTACCATGTACTACACCTTGTATATAGAGAGTTTTATTGATCCTTGAAACTAAACCTATGAATTAGCCAACAGTAGTCCCATCTCATGGTAAGGAAGATGAGGCTTGGCTAACATAACTTTCCTGGGACCGACAGCCAGTAAGTGACAGAGTCAAGATTTGAACCTGAGCTTTCTGACCTTAAAGACTATATTTTTACGACACATCCTCCTATAATCTTTGGTGACTTCTAAGGGTTACATTTCTATGACAGATTTAAAGCAACAAATCAAAAGACAAAACTTTTGATATTTGAAATCACAGATAACAAATAAACTCTAAAAAGCTGAAACAAAATTTCACAAACCAAAGAAGCCCAGGGCCACTTGTGTGGGTAACAGGCTTAATTTCACCAAGAGAGACCAACACTATTTGTATACTACGGTTCTAAAACTTGGTTAATATACCCAATAATTATGCTGAGTTGGAAAGGAAATTTTATTTATATTAAAGGTTTAAGATGGCAGAGGACTATGCAATTGTATTAAGCAGCTTTGAAATATACAGTAAACTGCATATGGTAAATTTCTGCATGTATGTGTGGGCGCATGTGTGTGTACGTGAAACCCTCATGAAACCTTCACCACAATCAAGAGAATAAACGTATGCATCCCTCCAAAATCTTCCTCTGTCCTTTCACCTCACATTTATCAAACCCGCTCTTTCCCTGCAAACTCTCTTCTCCTTCTTGTCACCATAGATTATTTTCTAAAGTTTTGTAGAAGTGTAATTACATGGAATGCAGGTTTCATCCCCTGGCTTATCTCATTCAGTATGGTGTACCTGAGAGTCATCTGTGCTGTACCCCTCGCATCTTAAAGAATGCTGGCACACAGTAGGAGCAAAATAAATATTTTTGGAATGACCACATCGGTTAATTAATTAGTTGTGATTAGTTAAAAACTATTAACAATTAATTAATTATAATCAAGTAGAACCATTAATCATTAGTGAAAAACTAATCCTGTCTTCCAACTGTGGTCACAACCCTCTTTGAACCCCACATAGGGAACATATTCCTCCACTGTCTTATTTCAGCAAGCATTCTTTGAACAACTTGTATGTAGAAAGCATTGTGATGGATGCTGAGGGGGTTGCATAGACGTGTAAGACTTAATCTTTGCCCTCAAGGAATTTTCAGTCTAGAGACTGAGAAATAGGAACAGTTAATACAAGACACGATTATCTATATGCTGAATCTATAGAAGCATTTCTTTGGCAATTAGGAGTAAAAAAAAATTTAGTAGGAATGCCTACTTCTGAGTGCTCGGATGATAATCTATATGGAGTAGGTCCTAAATAAATGTTGCTAATTTACTGGAAATTTGGTAATTTTCAGTTAATTAGTTCTGTGATAAACGAGGGAACTTTTCCCCGGAAAAGATTCTGCTTAAAAAGGCCAGTGGCGTAAGCGCATCACACGTTTAGAAAGCACCCTATACCTTCCACGCTGTGCTCCTGTCCCCCTGACTGTTTAGTTTTGAATTTCAAGCACCTGTTCCAATCAAGTCTGGATCTAGTAGCATAGATTTATGTTCTTCACTAGCATTAAATGAAAACAAAACCTCCTGATATTTCAGCCAATTCTTTCTCTTTTTTTTCACCTTTTTTTTTTCTGGTTGACAATAGCTAAGTTAAGAATAACGAGGTGGTCCCAGATATTACTCTAAGAATGGAGACTTCACACAGTTCTTTTCTTAAGATGCCCCGATACTGTGAGGGCATCTGGAAAGAGATTTCAGGTGGAAGTGTGACTATTTCATGTTTAAAAGCTCAGCTCTTCCAATCTTATTTCACAATGTAACCCCCTGCCTCTGCTTTGTGGTGCAGTGCTCGACTCTTCACGCCCCTGGGAAACAGGAGGGTCAAGCGCTGGGAGCGTGCAGTGCTGTCTGCTTCTGCTCTGCACGCGCACACGACACCCTCAGCGCTGCCCCAGGAAGGCCACCAGCGTGGCCTCCTTGAGCAAGACGCAGTGAGCTTCAATGTAGCCAGGAGTAGGAAGCCACTGGGGTGTTTTGGTCAACAACAAGGGACAGTAAAAATATATCAGGTATCATGGGGGCAGTAAGAAAGAAGAGAGACATCAAAATGTTAGAAAGCAACATTCTTCATGGCTTGTTTCTATTTAAATAAAGTCTGCGAAAGATTCAATTTGCTTGCTCTTTAAATCCCTAACAGGAAAATGCAGGCGAATAGAAACTGGAGACCTTGAAGAATAAAATGAAGAAAAGATGGGGGGCTTCTGCAGACCTTCTCACTCCTGACATGATCCTGTAGGACTGAGACAAGACACCAACCAGAGGGAAGCCCATTTTTGACTGATACTCATACCTTAGCTTAAGGAAAAACGATGGGATTTGGTCATTTTAATGAGCTCAAGTCATTTTGGCAGAATATTTTCCTTTTTTTTTTTGAAGGGAGAGGTGAGGGTGGGAATATTAAACTTGAAAAATACTCTTTGAGAAAGTAGAACAAAGCATTATTTCACATTTACAATATCCTGAGAAATGCACTCATTTTTTAATAACCAGTGTTCTATTGAGCAAAACTTCAGAAGATTAGATTTAATTTTTAAAAATCCTAATCTGCCAAGAACCAATACATGTAACAACATACAAAATGTGCTTGACTGTTACACCAACGTTACATTTCTAGAAGAGTTTTTAAATGTTTACTCTTATTTTTGGTACTAATCTCCCCACAGTCCAGTAGTACATCTTTGCAGACCAGCTCCAGTCTAGAGTCTTTTTGGAGAAGCTGAGAAAGAGAATCGAGTTTCAAGGGGACCACCATCTACATATAAGAGGTCAAGTGGCCCATCAAAGTGGAAAGGAGGAATGTGTCCTGGAACACCATCCAAACTCTAGTCTATTTCTGCGTTTAGTATTCCTTAAGTGCAGTCAGGCGTCAGCGAGGTACTCGAGACTACTTGATTTTGAGCCACCAGCCTTCCCCCTGCCCCTCCTCAGATAACCAGTCTGCCAACCTCAGTGTCCTTGCAGGTTGGGCAGGCTGGGGGTTGAGCTGACTCCCTCCAGGACCTAGCTCTTCTGCATCCTTGCTGATGTGTTTCAAACACTACTGGAGACATGGTCTCCAACAGTTTCCCACTGGCCAGGCCGACATGTCTAGCAGGGATCCTCCCGTCTGAGCCAGTGGTTATTTACTGTTTTCTTTTCCTTTCCCTTCAGAAGGGGCCCCATGACATAAACAGATAAGAGATAACAACACAAAAGGCATGGACAGAGGAGAGGGCTATTCATTTGTGGAGAGTTCTAGATCCTTGTGCTTCAAAAGGACTGGCTTTGGGGAAATCCTAAAAATAGAGATCGAGTATTAATTGGAGTGAAGGATTTGTGATGAGAGCTAAGCAGATGGCGGCAATGGATGATTGGGAGATTTCGTAAGTTAATGTATGAAGTGGCACTGGGAAAACTCCCACCTTCCACCTCCTCGGTACCCACACTGAGCAGGTGCGTGAGGCTAGAGATGCACACACAGCCATGCTGCCCTGTCACTGAGCATCACCAAGCACAGCTGCCTACTGTGCCCAGTTACTCCACTCCACGCGCCTGGTGTGTTGTGCTCTCCCCACGCTACGTTAAGCAGATCCCCAGATGACTAGAGCTTCTGACAGCCAGGAACTGACCATCTGCCTGGGTTCTGCACAACACTTCCCCCTACCCTGCAAAGTTCTGGAATAAAGAGTGATGGGTCCTAGGTCACTAACATGGAGATAGGCTACCTGAGTTCTCCCATAGAATGTAGCTCAGCTCTTTCGAGAAGAGCCTAGAAAGTTTCTTCAGGGCAGCTTATTATCAAATGCAGCTGCTCTACGTGCCAGGCTGACCATCCATGTTATTTTCACCTCCCCTGTTTGTTCCCTTCCCTTCCCTGGTCTTACCAACACCTCCGCACATGCTGGTCCAGAGCTTCCTGGAATCCATTTCACCTGCCAGCGCTGCTCTGTTAAAATATCTTTTCTATTGATGTCCCCAGTAAGTATCTAGTGCATTGAATACAAAGTCTCCAACTAGGGTATATAATCATAAAAATCTAAAACAAACTAGGGTATATCATCATAAAATTTTAAAACACTGCTGGTAAAAGAAGAATCTCAGTATTCTCTGGAGAAAAAAAGAAACATGTCTTAGACTAAGAATGGCACTGCCCTTCTAAAATGGCACCCACTTAAGAGGACAATGGAGCACTGACCCCCAAATGAGTCCTGCTGAAGGACTTGATGTAGATGCCCACATGCAGAAAAACAAACAAAACCCCCCAAAAGTTTTATATATGCCTTATACTACATAGAACCATGAACTCAAAATGAATCATAGAACTAAGTGTAAAACCTAAAACTATAAAATTTCTAGAAGAAAATCTTTGCAACCTTGAGGTCTGTGAAGAAAAGCACAATCCATAATACATACACACACATGTATATACATATACAAACACACACACATATATACATATCAACTGGACTTCATCAAAATTTAAAATTTTTGCTCTGGCAAAGACACTATCATGTAAAGAAAAACACAACAGAAACCCTTGAAAACTCTTTTTGCCCATCACATACCTGACAAAGGCACTGTATCTGGCATACATGATGAACACTTAAAACTCAGTAAGAAAAGAAACAACCCAATCACAAACTATGTAAAATATTTGAACAGACACTTCACTAAAGAAGATATACAGATGGTAAATTAGCCCGTGACTCAAATTTCAGTACCATTAGTCACCAGGGAAATGCCTAAGACTAAAAATAATGCATGATACCAAATGTACATGAGGATGTGGAATAAGTGGAATGTTCATGCCTGGCTGGTAGAAATGCAAAATGTTACAGCGTTTTAGAAAAGAGTATAGTGGTTTCTTACACATTCAAATATATACTTGCCATATTCAAAGCAAACCTTTTCTAGGTATTTAAACAAATAAAATGAAAAGCTATGTTCACACAACAGTTAACATGTGAATGTTTATTGGCTTCATTCATAATTGTCCAAAATAAAAATAACCCAATGCTCTATAGTTGGTCAAAGATAAGCAAAGTGTGGTACATCCATACAGCGGAATACTACTCAGTTATAAAATAGAGCGATACATGAGACACAGATGAATCCTGAAGGCATTATGCTGAGTGAAAGAATTATGCCAGACTCAAACTCTACATATTGTATGATTCTGTTTATAGAAATCTATAGGAAATAGGAGCACATTGGAAGCTGCCAGGAGTTGAGGACAGGGGGAGGAGCTGGCCGCAAAGAAGTAGCACAGGGAGTATTTGGGGATATTGGAACCATTCCATATCTTATTTGTCTTGTTTAGACTTCTATCAAAATTCAAAGAATTGTACACCAAAGTAAATTATATGGTATGAAAGTTAAAATGACAACCCCAAAGTCAGTGAAGAGAAAGATGAAAGACACCATAAACTATTTAGTTTGGTTAAAAAAAATTACAAATAAAATAAAAAGGACTCATTGAATGCATAGAAAGATGGGTCCTAAATCCACACATATATACATCCCTGGGAACTCTCATAATGCTCAGAATTAATGTTTTTAAATCTGAGAGAGACAGAGAGACAGAGACAGAGAGAGACAATACAAAACTTACAAAATAATCAACATCCCAACAGATTCACAGACATAGAAATAAACTATGGTTACCAAAGGGGAAAGGGGGTAGGGGAAGATAAATTAGTTCAGGACTTGTGGATACTAACTACTATATATGAAATAAACAAAAAGGTCCTACTGTATAGCACAAGGAACTATATTCAATATCCTATAATAAACCATATGGAAAAGAAAAAAATCCCACTGACAGGAAATTTACAAACAATTAATTTATAATTCTATGTCTGATCAATCTGTTACTCAATTGTGGGTATAAAATAAAGAGAATTTAATTCTTGCAGTAATAATGACAGTTTCCTTTTGATGTACCCTTTTGGAGGAGATTTCTTGAGGTTGTGCTTCAGCAAAACAAGGGTAAAAATCAAGGAAGAGAAACCCTGCAACTGAGTTAGGAATGCAGTGAATCAAACATTGGAGTGACTTGCTCATAGTAAATCTGGAAAGTAACTGGTTCAAATTAGATCCCTAAGACAGTGATTTCCAAGAAGAACATCTTTAAAAGGATGGGATACGTTCCAGCTAATAGATGAAATAACAGGAAACTGGAGATTCTTAGTGTTATGTTGAAGAATGCATATATTTATTCTCTCAGCAATGAAAATGTAAGGAAGATGAAAAATTCTTTAAACAACTATACTAAAAAGTCATGGCTAATTTATGAAACAAAAGAAAATAAGACCCGATTTCAGATGACTGAAGAAGAATATAAAAAGTACATTTGTTTGATTGGGAGTTAAGGAACATTCTTCTCAAGTGGTCCTGGAATGTGACATTGGACACCAAGAGATTAAAATGCCAAGCTAGACCAGTGTGTTCTTTCTTGGCAGTAGTTACACAACTGTAATAATGTAAATACTATTTATTAGTTTCAAGAAACTTATATAATTATAGTTATAAAATAACCTAAAATATGATTGGCATTTCCATTATAAAGATAAAACTACACCTGACAGAATTTAGAAGGTAGATGTAAGGAAGATGAGGAAGATAATTTGGAAAGCTAGTAACTTCAACTGAAGGAGAGATTGAAATTAATGGATCAATATTACAAAATCAAGCAATGACTGAAAAAACAGGTATACTTCGGAAGTACTGCATTGTGATTCCAGACCACTGCAATAAAGCAAATATTGCTGTAAAGCGAGTCCCGTGAGTTTTTTGATTCCCAGTGCATATAAAAGTTATGTCTACACTATACTGTAGTCTGCTATGTGTGCAACAGCATTATGTTTAAAGAAGCGTACATATCGTAATTAAAAAATACTTTATTGCTAAAAACTGCTAACCATCATCTAAGCCTTCCATGAGTCATAATTTTTTTGTGATAACATCAAAGATCACTGGTTACAGATCACCATAACAAATATAATAATAATGAAAATGTTTCAAATATTGCGAGAATTACATAATGTGAAACAGACATGAAGTGAGCGAATACAACTGGGAAAATGAAACCAACAGACTTGCTTGAGGAAGTGTTGCCACAAATGATCAGTCTGTAAACAATGCACTGAAATGTCATACAACAAAGCCCAGTAAAACTAAGTCTGCCTGTAATAATATAATTCATAAAACTCAGAATATTATGAGGTGGCTAGATGTTGGGGGGACGGTATTTGAACTTAACTAGTGCTTAGTAATTTGTAGGAAAATTAAAATTTTGTTTAATAAATCAAGAAATATTTTTATACTATGAGTTATAGGCAAAGAGTCACTAGGAGAAATTTTAAAAATGCTTGCCTGCCAGCAGCAGGATTGGACATGATAAGGAATGAGATGAAATATTATCAATTATTTAATACTATTTCATTTTTACCATGTATATGGGTTAGTTTGATAAAAGTGAAATAAATGTGTTTATTATAAGTAAAAATGGCAGAGGAAGTTATTATAATGATAGGAAAGATGTTGAGTATAATCGGACAAGACTCCCTCATTTCCAAAATACATGGAGAAAATGATACAATCTAATAGTGAGAAACTCTTAAACAAAATAGTAGCCAAGAGGGATGAAACCTTCTAAAATTAGTACAGTCACAAATTATTCCGAACTGACAGAGTAAAGCTTCTAAAGAAACAAAATTAGTTTCAGAGGAGGCTTTCTGTTGAGCTCAGATTTTGAAAATTACAATTTTAAATGTTATCAAGAGAAACATAGAACCAAGGATGTCTATGAAAACATGGTCCAGACTCCACTTTCATGATTTTAATATAAAGGAAACACAGGACTTTATTTTTTTAAAATTGGAATAAGACCAAAGATGCCCTAAGCACAATCATTTAGGCAGATGGCATAATGTTATCAAACTATTTGTCTTATTTTCTGTGTCCTTTTTGCTGTTACTAATATTTTTTTAACTGAAGAGAACATTCTACAATACAGAAGTTTTAAAACCTTTATTAAGTGATACCTGAAGGAGACGAAAGATAGTAAGGAGATGAAAGATAGTAAGTCACCCTTCAGTACTCAAAATGTGTTTAAATAAAATATTTTCAATGAACTTTTAGATACAATCGAAGAAATATTGTCAATGTCTTTTTTTTTTTAAATCCTGGTATGGAGCGAAGTGTTGGGTGGCTTTAGATTTACCAATGTCACCATAGTATCTTTTCAAAAGGGGATAAAGAAAAAGCTGTGATATTAAATACTGCCAAATTTTATATCAGTCTCCAGCAAAATTCTACAAAGAACGATGAAAAAGATAATTTAATAAATCCCTTAAACAAAGAAGTTGATTATCAGTATAAACAAATAAAGAAATTCTCATGGACTCACTTGTAAATAAAAAATAGGATTATTGACTAGGTCAGAAGTTTATACATACTGAGGAGGTATCTTAATTTTCAGTAATTCACATAAGCGCTGAAAGTGAGGAAAGCTTTTCTTTCCTTCTAGGGTCTTTGGCTGGTCCAATAATTAAGTCCACATAAGACAGACTAAAAGGAGAAAAAAATTAATTTTGTATGTATGGGAGTCTATAAAAATGAAACTCAAATGACCAAAGCAGGCAGGTTTTATACCTTTTAGACAAGGAAACAATAAATCTGTGAGGAATTGACAAGTAAAAGGGGTTTGGGCTTGGGGTAGCAAATTAGTGAAGATGTAACAAGGTTTATTTATACAGCCTTTTTGGCCCTAAATTACCTATCTCTGGTGACAAGGATGCCTTCCACCTCCTGGTACAGGGAGGGTACCCCTCACATGGTAGGTTTATTTCCTGCTTTCAAGAAGATACAGGAAATCAGAATGTCCTCCTCGCACTGACAGTTTCTTAAGTAACTTTAATTCAAACTAATCAATATGCCAAAGTGGCTTATTTTGAGGGTGGCATATTCTGCTCCCCTCAAGTACGACACTCGTAACCTGAGGACAAGAGGGAAAAGTGTGGATTACATTACAGTCCAGTGAGTTGAAATCATTTATATTTGAACAATTTTATTCTAAGAGGGTTGATGAATGCCATCTGTCAATCACTGAGGATGACAAGCAGAAAAATCAATAGCTGCATAGAACAGGGTTCTCCCACGTCCTCTTTACAAATGGATTTTGTCACTGGATTGAATAAGGAAGCCAAGCTGGTTAAATCTTCAATGCCACAACGCTCCTAGGACAGGTGCCACGTAAAGGACCAAAAAATCACTCACAAAGGTCTTGGCATGCTCAGACAATGAGCTACAACAACACAAACCTTGTAAGAAGAAATGTCACGGCCTCTTGTTAAAATTTTTCTTAAAATTTTAAAAGATCACTTGATTAAGCAGATGAAGTAATTTTACTGACAATTTAGTTTCTGAAGTGACAAGCTTAATATAAACGCAATGTGAAACAAAAGTAGGCATGCCTACCTTAAAATTTAATGTAAGACATAATTTCATTAGCAGACATAATAGCTCTCTGATCTGGGGAACTGAGCCTTCCAGTGTTTACAGCTTATTTCAGTCAATGGCTGAAGGGTTAAAACTCAATCTGCTAGTTGTATTTTGAGTTGACGGATAAGACAATGGAATATGCCCAGAGCAGGACAAGCAGAATGATGCAGAGACTAGAATTCGGACGATGTAAGAAAGAGTTGGAAAAATAGTGATCGGCTAGCCCAAAAGATAGAGAATTTGTTCATCTTGTATTTTCAGTTCCTAATAAACTTGTCACTAAATGTTCATGGAAAGATTAAATCTGTTGTGTCTAAAACAAAGGTATATCCAAGAGTGATTACATTCCACTAAGACAAAGAGGTCTTTTCCATGTATAAATATTACATGCTAATGGTTTTTTAATCCTTGTCTTAAATGAATTGAGTTCTACCCTTTTGTGATAGCTCACACATTATTTCCTTCGTCCTAAGGCACTTAAAAGTGAGTCAGGCTTTACAGAGTGTGGTTTTTATAAACAGACTCATCAAGTAAACTTTCTGGCAAGTGACATGATGAAGAAAGAGTTGAAACCTTAGCCATGTATTATTCAGAATTAACTTAGATTGGCCTAAAATAAAGGCACTTGTCTGGTACCTGAGTTTTCTTGATGTTTTTTTTATCTTTATATCCTCTAGGTAAGTATTTGGTAAAAAGGACTCCGTTCGAAGTGATTCCTGGATGTATTCACAAAAGCATGGGTAATTCCATTATTTCTCCTTAAATTCAAGCCTTGGCCCAACAGTAAAGTTCTCACTATTTTTTAGGTACTCTGGGATATATAGAGAGAGACTATTTTAGTTTTAGTGGCCAAAAACAAAATATACGTTGTTTGTTTCCTTTGACATCTTTTAAGAAGGCAAAGAAGGATGATATTAGGGCAGAGGTGACAATATCCTCCTACTCCTCTTCAAAATTCCTTCTGGTATTCAGGGAATTTAATCTGTATGTGGAAGTCATCCAATTCTAAATTGAAATGATCTCAACGACAGTAAGGTCCCAACAAACTCAACCTTTATTTTTATGCAAACTATAGCCATGTTCTACACTCTTCAAATATCTGAAATCTCTTATCTGGAAAAAAAGCCTCCTAATTTTGGTCAACCTTCTGTATTCTTTATCACAAATAATGGTATCACAATCTACCCAGTTTCTCAAACTGAAACCACAGAGGAATCTTCCATCATTCTCCCTCCTTCACATCACACATCCAATATGGACACTTCCCAGGAATGTTTATGGAATTTTCCACTCCAATCTGTCACTGCTAAAATCAGACTCTAGAGTATTTAAAGATTATTCCAGATTCTTTCTAGATTATTTCAAAAGAGCCTTCTACATTTGTCAATTAAGATCTTTTACAATCTGTCCCCAACAAATACCACCACTATTACATATGACCACATGCTCCAGTTATACAAAACTTACCATTATTCCCATGATACAACAATCTCTTTTCTAACTCCCTGCATCTCATCTGTCTGTAATAGTCCTCTTTCCTCTTGTGAGCTCTAAGACAAATCTTCAATTCCTTAAACAGAGAGAACTTAATACACGAAGTAGAGTGTTGAAAAGACAAGTACTAAGATCAAGTATGCTCTCATAGTACAGTAGAAAGAAAAACACCTAAAAAATATAAAATAGTATGCTGTGTAACCTAACAAAGGTGTGTACAAGGCAGGAAAATGGAACAAGGAAAGAAATGAATTTTTTTTGGTTTGTTTTGAGGCAGGGAGGGGCTCAGGGAGGAGGACACATTTGAATAGGAAATTGAAGGACTGTGGAGGGTGAATGAAACTTTGCAAGGTGGACATGAAGAACAAGAGAAGTCCTGGCAGAGAGAACCCCCCACGGCATAGCACCCAATACATACCCCAATACATACATACAGGAAAAGGTAAGTCATTTGATACTTTTGCAGCATCAGGAAGTTGGCCATATGACTGAAGAAATAAGGAGTCTGATTAAGGACGGTGGTAGATGTTTGCTAAGGGGTTGAGACATGCAGACTTTGCTCATAGGCACTGAACAACTGTATCTGCATTTTAAGCCAGAGAATAAGAAGCAGCTTTGTAATTTTATGAGATTATTCTGGTCATCTTTGAAATATAGATATTTTGAAGGCAATCAAGCATGGAGGTTGGAATGTCAGGAAACCATGGTTCTGGTGAGACTGAGAAAATTCTATCAGGAGTTGAACAAAGAGGATGGATGATTGGGATATCAAAGAGTTTAACTCAACAGTGTGTAGAGGTTTATTACGGCAGGAAGTTAAAGCCTTAAGGACAGGGATGTAAGTTCTAAGTTTCTGGATCCTGTGACAAGGTGGATGGTGCTGTCAGTAACCAAGACTGAAGATGCCAGAGGACCAGCACAGGAGGGGCATGAAGCTCTCTTTTGACTACCCTGCGTTTTAATGTTGTTGCCTCCAGGAGGCAAATGGGCGGGCACCGCTGAAAAGCTTGATTCACCACCACTGCCACCACCTGGAGCAGAACTGTCCCAGTGGGGCTGCTCTGCAAAGGGATCAAGCAAAGCCGAGCAATGCTTGTCATTACTGGTTAAGTGAGGCTCGCAGGCTAATTTCTTTACCTTTACTCATTTCTTCACGTCAAATCTCTCTGTGATTCCATTCATTTAAAGAACACTGATGTGATCAGAGGTTTTGTAGCCAGGTTAGGCTCTCCGTACAAACTGTCCTCAAAGTGCATGTGAATAAACACTTACGAGAACCAAAACTGTGGTCTGTCATGCTTTCATCTCGGTTCCCCACAGCACGAGACAGTAGTCATGGGATGAGATGACAGAATCGAATGTGGCATATAATTTGCACTCCCTAAGTAGTATTAAAAAATATTTCACTGAAAAAAACAAAACACTCTTTCTTTACCATTGCATTAACAAACTCCTGATGGCACAAGAGATACTAAATTTTACTTCATTAACAGAAAGAAAGGAAATGGACAGACCGATTCCCTCTCCCTTGTCCTTCCTCCCCTTTCAGTGACCACGTAGCTGTTACCAGCGGCAACGGCACAGGGTTTTCTCAGCAACAGTTAGCACCAGTGAGTATACTGTTGTTCCTAATTATTTTAGAAACTGAAATTATCCCCAAACCTTAAATCCCTTAATTTGAATATGCTATTTTCTCTTCGTTTCGTAACCCCTTGAGTCACACGGTACCTACACGGGAGTATTTATCCAAGTGTAAGCTTTGTTAAAGAGAAAACCGTACGTCCAAAATGGCATCACTTGTGCTAAAGCCGGTGAAGTCAAACCTAGATTTAACACCTGACCCCTCTGTACTTTCAGCCTTCCCCAGGAAGGAGGTGAGGTCATCTTAACAGGCCAGTGTGGAATGTTCTGGTCAGCACCAAGGATGTAATCTGTAACGTGGACCTGCTCCACTCCGTCTGAAGGAAGAAGAGGTGATCTGCTTGGTGACAGTCTCATCCTTCCCCCAAACGGTGACCTGGCCTGAAACAATCCTTTCTTTTCTTTTGCTAATAGCTTCCTCGCTTCCCCCCACCTCCTTCTGCCTATAAAAACCTTCCATTTCGTACAAGCCCTTGTAACACCCCTCTATTTACTGGATTGGATGCTGCCTGATTCATGAATCCTCCAATACAGCCAGTTACATCTTCCGATTCACTCAGTTACATTCTGTTCTTAACAGCTTGGCCAGCCAAATTGTCTGTAAGATCACCCCATGTAATTGATTGAAAACATTGGACTAAGCACTGTTTCCTGCAATTGGTTCGTGATTTATTCTGTGTGGCAAACAATTTTATTCATTGTTTTTGATTTCATAAAAGTATCTTTATTAATTTAAAAGCACAGATAACTTTATTTTCTACTTTTTATCTACAAACAGCCTGATGTGCCCCAGGAGAGTGAGCATTCACAACAAAACAAAAACCCCAAAACTTTAAGTACCAATCACAGGCTTCCTCATACTTAACTGCGAAGTGCTCCATTTTCGAAAAGTTTATTTTACACATTTCTGCTGAGATTCTCTCTCATACCTGCTTGGCCCCTGGCCCTTTTTACAACACCTGGCCCTCCTATCCCGCCTGTCACTGAAAGCACCTGACCACCGCTCCTTGTTCTGCCTACAGGAGCTGATTTCCTTTCCTCTAGTTTAGGCCGTTACTTGCATCACTGCCTGGAGGCCTTTATTCTTGCTTCTTCCTGTTCCTTACAACACAGGAATTTAAAAAAAGAAGATACTGATTTCATGATGATATTGCTTCTGGACAAAATGAATCATTTACCTTCCTAGGACATTTTAGAACATGGTTAGATTTGTAACAAAATACATTACACATCTGAATTGTTGAAAGTTTAGTTGGAGGAAAAAATAATCAGAGATGGTGAAACAAAACAAAACTAAAGTAAGAAATAATCCAACAACTGATCTTAGAACTTTCAAGAATCCACTAGACATTCCACAGCAATGAAATACTATTCAACCAAGGAAACACCAAATGGAAACATTTCTAAACTAAAAGAGATGCACATACACATATGAAGAAAGTGATCACCAAGTGGTATCAAAATAGGAGATCTTTGAAAATTGATGGAGTAATGCATGCTTTGTTAGAATTTCTCTAAAGCTGGTATTTAAAAAGCTTCCTGAATAATCTATGAGGTACACAAATATATAAAAGGGATGAAACTGTTAAAGAAAGGTGCCACGTATAGAACGCCTGAAGAATTGCCTAGAAAACAAATTAGAAAAAAAAAATTAGAAAAGCAAATAAAGAGTGTGCTAGCAGGACCATAAGTTAATCAAAATTCATGTGTTTGTGTGTGTGTGTGTGTGTATGTAAACACAAGCTTTGCATTAATTATTTGATGATTTAAGGAAAAGAGACAGACAATTTAATCTTTGATATTCATATATGAATAAAATGTACTTTTCATTATTTTAAGAGCCTTTCAGAATTTACTTCCTCAATAATAAATGTTAAACCATAGGAATTATGACAGTGGCTAAATTGAAGATCATCTTAAAGATTTTGATTCTGGGTTCCCTATCCTGTGATTTGTACTCAGTAGTTCTGGGGTTGGCCACAGGAATCTGTATTTCTACTGAAAACCCTATGTGTATTCCATTGTCCGTATAACCCATACCATGTAATTTTATTTATACCATAGTTTATCAGTTCATCTACTGAAGGACATTTGACTTGCTTCTAGGTTTGCTGATTACGAAAAAGTTTCTGCAAACACTGATGTGCAGACTTTTGTAGTTTTAAAATCAGCTGGTTAAATACCAAGAAGCATGATTGCTGGGTTGTGTGAAGCTATGTTTAGCTTCATATGAAGCTGCTAAATTGTCTTCCAAAGGCGCTGCAGCAACCCTGCACCCTCCCCAGCTATGAATGAGTTTCTATTGCTCCACACCCTTAACAGCAACTGCTACTGTCAGCTTGCTTTGTTTTTTAATCCCTTTTTAGCCATTCTGCTAAGTATGTTGTGATACATCGCTATTGGTTTAATTAACACTTTCCTAGTGACAAATGATGTTGAGCATCTTTCTGTGTATTTGACATCTGTGTATCTTGTCTGGAGAAGTCTCTTTTCAGATCTTTCACCTGAATTCATTATTTTATTTTTTTGTTTTGTTTTCCTTTTATTAACTTGTAAGAGTTCTTTGTCTATTTTGGACTCAAGCCTTTTGTCAGATATGTATTCTGTAACTATGTTCTCCCAGTTGGTGGCTTATTTTTTGATTTCAGTATCTTTAGCAGAACAGAATTTCACATTTTAATAAGATCTCATTTATTGCTTTTCTTCCCTATATCCTGCTTTTTGAGCTGCCTTCTTTATTGAATGATTAAAAATAGCTTTATTCTTCACTGAAGGATAGAATGATTATGGAATAAATGATACTTTCAATTTATACAGTAACAGTCCTGGATTACATGTATCTTTTAAGATCCCATCCAGCTCTGAAATTACCATTAAATATATACATCTCTAAACACTGATTATTTCCATAATGTTTTCTGCATTGTGTGTACACAAATTTGTATACTTTATATTCTCCTGGTTTCTGCTGAATCTGTTTTATCTTAAAATATCCAAGTGTTTTCTATCTTTGTAGTTTTCACCCTTTAACTTGAAAATATTTCTGTATCTACTACATAGCTTTTTGTCCTGATAGCCTAGCCCTTTGTCCGAGTCCACAGACCAGTGGTTACAACAGCAATCTCGGGAAACTTAACTCAGCAAATACTTTTCTTCTGTTGAATAGGTGGTTCTTAATACTTTTGTATTAACTAAAATTCTTCTAGCTGTGCATACAGATTGGTGTTCAGCAGCATGCTGACATAGCTAAGCCGATGTGGCCCCAACTCCAAATGTACTCCCCAAGCAGTGCTCAGGGATCCTGGAATTCAGACAGAAGGCAAGGATCTCAGATGTTTGCTGGCAAAAGTATTTTAACCACAGGGCCCCCTTCTTGATTCAGGCAGGCAAGACTGTCCTCATGGCCTCCTTGTAATGCTGAAAAGATGACTTTGGCAATTCCTTGTATGGCTCCACTGGTCCCTAGGCTCTGGATTTGAATCCTGAGATATCTGCGAGAGGTCAGGGCACAGCCACCAGCAACCGACTCGGGATGAGCTGTTAACGCCAGCCCTGAGTAAAGCTGTGAAATGTTCAACTTTCATCTCCATTCCTCCCCATCCTCACATTCTTCACTTTCTCTTCAAATATTCAGTTAAAATATGAGCTCTTACCTCTTTCTAACCAAAGTTCATTTTAAGAGACTTGATGCACTCTGAATTATAAACAATAACTAACAGGTGAGAATACTGCGTCCTTTTTAGGATGATTTAGGTTTTAATAAAGATTCACACTATAAACCAAGCGAAGCTTCTGCTATAGTTTCACGGCAGTTAGAGGTCTTTTCGACGTCTTGAAAATTCCTCCCACACAAAGTTGCCCGTCCTGTCTTAAGCCAGTTGTGTTTAAGGGTAAACTTTCACAGCAGTAAATTGTTAAGTAAGAAATGTTTTCTCTTCTTGTATATCCTCATAAAGTAATATCCAACAGAGGAAAAAAGTCACAATATAACTATCACTACGGGTCTGAAAATGCTTTACTTACCTATACAATTACAAGTATTTTATAGTAAAAAATCAACAGTATGTGCATATTCAAATCAATTTATGTAAACTATTTTTCACTATACATTTTTTTTCTGATTTTTAGGAGCTTGTTTATTAATAAGGAGCCTTAGAAAATCAGGTTTTTATAATTGGAAGTAGTACTCTAAAATCTTTAGCATTTCTAAAATGTATTCACGATTAAAAGTGCCCAAAGAAAGACGGGGGAGGGTATCACTCAGTGGCAGAGTAAGTGCCTCCCATGCACAAGGTCCTGGGTTCAACCCCCAGGACCTTAAATAAACAAACAAACACACCTAATGGCCTCCTCTCCCAAAAAAACAAAAACAAAAATTTTTTTAAAGAAAGATAATTTTAACTCAGAACAAACTTAGACTGATTGTTTTTCTATTTTAATTCAAATAATTATTTATAATCCATGTATTACATTGTTTCTTTCTAAACATCATCATTTGCATCACTCACAGTTTTTAGCTGTATATGTGTTCTACCTTACATTTGCTCACTCTATATTTTGTTACCTTTTATTAAAATGTATATATTTCAAATATTTTGTATCACTGCCATGTATTTAAAATGATCTCACTTGCCATAAGTAGAGCGATTATAAATGTAAATATGATTAAAACCAAGCTTTTATGTTAAAGAATATATAAGTAATGCTAAATCTAGTCAATTTGCAAAACTGCATATCCAAAGTTACGTTACTCAATGAGAAAAACGTAACGTTTTTGATTAGTCAGAGACAAAGGTACAACTGGCTTAGTATTAGGTTAAGAAGAGATTCCTGAATAAAATAATTTTGTTTTTTAAAGTTTATAAACTAACTAAAGAATCAAAACTTTGCATGTGGGATCAGAAAGAAAAATAAACAACTTATTTCTCTAAAATAGTTGGACACCAAGGGTTAATTCCTGAAAAGATACGTGACCTTTGTTAGACTTTTGTTTCAAATTGTCCTCTGGAGTAATCCGCAGAATGAATGAATCTAGTTCCATTAGTACTTTGCCCATGCATGATAAGAAAAGGATTCATTATCCACTCACCAGAGCCTTCTGACTGAGTAGAGTTCGAGATATGCAGATACGAACCACTATATATAAAACAGATAATCAACAAGTTCCTTCTGTATAGCACAAGGAACTACACTCAGTATCTTGTAGTTACTTCTAATGTAAAAGGATATGAAAACAAATACATGTATATGTAGAACTGAAACATTATGCTGTACATCAGAAATTGACCCAACACTGTAAACTGAAGATACTTCAAAAAAAGAACTTTTTTCAAATATTTCAAGTGCCTTTTTATAGCAATTCAAACGGTTTAAGAGCGCAACTCCAAACAAGTTCATAAGCAGTTTAGACAACAGGACGTCAGTTTGATCAGGGATGTATATCTACTTCTAACTATGTGATGCTTCTGTTCTTTTTGACTCCATACTTAAGCACATGTAACTTGTAAGGAAGCTAAGGTGTCATTAGGAAGCTAACAATATTCTAGTTCTCATGATTCCTGGCCCACGGTAAGCTCGAATTTCACACCTTCTTGAAATCCGCCATGTGACATGCTTTCGTGAATGGAATGTCGTGGGTCACTTTCTGGTGGAAGATTTAAAAGCCAGTGTCCACTTCCTTGTATCTCCTTGCCCCTGCCACTGGCAACTGGCAATGCTTCAATGGTCAGAGACTGTCCCATCGGGTTCCAAAATGAAGGCCACCACTGTGGAACCAGGTTCTAGCCACACTGAGAAGGACACAGGCTCATGTTTTGCATGTCAAAAATGGGGCACTGTTTATTGCCACAGCTTCATCTAACTCATATGGACTAATACTCACCCATTCAGAGTCTTCAAATGAGCAGTTACATGTACAAAATTAAGTTAATTTGCAAATTCTTGCATATAAATCTTAATGATTAAATATCTCTTCCAGAGACAGTTAAGTTCTAATTACTTGATGAAACACTGTTGTGACTTGGTCAGAGTCAACCTGATTCAGTCTGAAATAGCAGTTTTTTTGGAAACATTCCCTATCTCTTCACAAATAGTCAAGAATTTGGAGGTCTATCCATAAGACAAATGAAAATTTCAACAGATGTTAAAATATTTTTCCAAAATAACTGTGTACAACTAACGGGACAAAAACATTCCTTATGTGTTCAACACAGAATATAATTTGCTTCTGTTGGAACACCTTAAAAGCCTGAAACAGGTTTTCTTAGCCTAAGACCAAATATAACTTTAGTGTCAGTGCTTTACTCAATATATCATGTTGAGTCTGTGTTACTAGTTGGGATGGAGTTGTCAAATTATTTAGAAATCTCTAATCATAGCTATTTTCAATGGTTAAATGAAAAAAAAGTCTTCACGGAATTCTTGGTCCACTCACACTTGAAAGCCAGTTGTTAAGGAATTGTATGCTGCCACACTTGAGGTGTAATCATTTCTTTGGTTTCTGCCACGTCTAGAATATTAAAATAAACTTTACTTTTTGATGAAAGGACTTTATCGATTCTTGTATTCATTCTGTGCCCAAACAGGATTTTCATCATTTTTAAATGGCAAAATTACTAAAGAACCTGCCAAAACTTCAGCGTCTCTAGCCCTTGTGTTTAAATGGGACACTGAATGCGAGTACTCCAAAGCTTTTGCATTTGTCCCCATCACAAGAGACATTAATTATTGGGATGCACCTGAATACCCTTACACTTAACTTCAACTATTTTGATAGATCCCCTTGGTATTCCTTGGGTACTTCAAAATTATGCTTGAGGTTGATTAGCTTAATTTGTGTCTTTAAATATATGATCAGAATGGAATAGAATAAATTATGTTGCTAGTTTATAAAAACAAGAAACATCAAATATACCTGTATTTCATTTTTTAAAAATGCACTGAGGTATAGTTGATATATAACACTGCATAGTTTTAGGCATACTACACAATGAGTCAATGTTTGTATATATTGTGAAATGAACACAAGTAGTCTAGTTAACATCTGTCACCACAGTCATGAAGTTTTTTTCCTTGTGGTGAGGACTTTTAAGGTTTACTTTCTTAGTAACTCTCAAATTAGCGATACAGTATTATTAACTCTAGTCACCATGCTTGTACATTATATCCCTGTGACTTATTTATTTTCTAACTGATGGCTGGACATTTTGACTCCCTTCACCTATTTTGTCCACCTCCTACCCTCTACCTCTGGTAACTGCCATCCAGTTATCTCTGGCTTGATTTTGTTTGCTTTCAAAATTCTAAATACAAATGAGAACATATAGTATTTTAATTTGTCTGACTTATTTCACTTAGCACAATACTCTCAAGCTCCAACCATGTTGTCACAAATGGCAAGATTTCATTCTTTATGGCTGAATAGTATTCCACTGGATATACAGCCTATGTCTTCTTTATCCATTTATCTAAGAATGGACACTTAGGTTGCTTCTATGTCTTGGATATTGTAAATAATACTGGAACAAACATGGGGGGCACATATGTCTTTTCAAGTTCAAGTTTTTGTTTTCTTCAGATAAATACCCAGAGGTGGAGTTGCTGGATCACATGGTATTTTTATTCTTAATTTTTTCAGGATCTTCTGTACTGTTTTCCATAGTAACTGTACCAATGTACACTCCCATCAACAGTGCATAAGAGTTCCCTTTTCTCCACATCCTCACTAACAACTTGTTACTGCCTGTCTTTTTGTTAATAGCCATTCTAACAGGTGTGAGGTAATACTTTGTGGTTTTCATTTGCATTTCTCTGGCAATTAGTGATGTTGAGCAATGTCTCATGTACCTGTTAGCCATCTGTATGTCTTCTCCAGATCCTCTGCCCATTCTTAATTGGATTTTTTTTTTTTTTTTTGCTACTGAGTTGTATAAGTTCTTTGTATATTTTGGAAGCTAACCCCAAGTCAGGTATATAATTTGCAAATATTTTCTCCCATTTAATACACTGCTGTTTCATTTTGTTAATGATTTCCTTTGCTGTGCAGAACATTTTTAGTTTGATATAGTCAACTATTTTATATATTTCAACAACATTTTAAGGGTTTTTGTAGATGACATTTATAAAATGGTAAGTAACTTATTTATGTAGTCAACTATTTTATATATTTTAATGACACTTTGAGGGTTTTTGTAGATGGCATTTATAAAATGCTAAGTAACTTATTTACTTAGTCTTCATAACTCTTTGAAGACATCTGACTGTATTGCTACCAGTACCATGACTCTCATTTCTATCATTCTCTCTTTGTGCTTTAAAAAAATTCTCTTTTAAACATCATTCATCCATGATGGGATAACCAACAACAAAATAAAAACCAAAACCCGCCAAAAACCAACGGCAGGTCTTATTCCACCACCATGTTGCATATTTACCTAGAATCACCAAAACCAGAGACAAACATTTAGGGCAACTGAAATAGCACAATGTAGTATGAAATTATTTAACTATCTTTTCAAAGATTTTATAGTTATTAATCAATTGCTTTTTCCCCCTTTTTTGTTTTATGTGCTACAGTCACTTCATACTCAGTTCAAAACAGAGAAGTTTCCTGCAAGCAATGTGACTTAAAAAAATGGTTCAGACAGACTGTCAAAGCCTTCTTTAAGAAAGCTCAGGGGCTCTCAATAAGCCGACAAGACAGTAAGGGACATCTACTGGTCAAGAACAGAGTGGAAAGCAGCATGACAGTAATTTATTTATTACAAAGTAAATGCTTCTTCACGCAGTTTTACAGAACAGGTATGAAATTGCCTAAAGCTCATTTATTCTGCTGTTTGAAGCAAAGTATCATTTTAAAGTAAGCTTTCTAGAAGACAGCAAATATGTCAGGTAACTGAAAATTAATATTTGTAATATGTCTTCAAAACACATAATTAAGTTTTACCAAAAGTGATTTTTTATAAATAGAGGTACAAAGTAAACTATAACTGTTGCAAAATACAACTCTTGTATTGACTTCCGCTGACAATATTGACTACACATCAAGCTACCTGATAACATAAAATAAGAATTGTATTTTAACAGTATTTTTCCTAAAATCATTATTTATGACTCCACATTTAAACAGTTAAGATTTTAAATAATTTTAATGTTTAAATATTTCTAATTTAAGTATTTTGCATAATCCTTTTCTCTTAAATGGCAAAAACTTTTTCTGGGAGGCTTTTAAAAAAATTGAAGTATAGTCAATTTACAAATGTGTTAACTTCTGATGTACAGCATTGTGAGTCTATTTTATATATATATATGTTATATATATATTCCTTATTCCTTTTCATATTCCTTTTCATTATAGGCTATTATAAGGTACTGATAGTTCTCTCCTGGGATGCTTTTAATGCACAAAGAAGTAATCTGTTTCAAGAACCTAGTCTACAGTTTGCAGCACTAACACCTAGGGGTGTTGTGGGTTGAACTGTGTACTCTAAAAAGATACACTGAAGGTATAGCCCCCGATGCCTGTGAATGTGACCTTATTTAGAAACAGGGTCTTTGCATACCTGATCAAATTGAGGTCCTACATAATTGCTGATATCCTTACAGGAAGAGAAGACAGAGACAGAGACACGGGCACGCAGGGTACACACTGTACACCATGTACAGGTGGAGGCAGCGACTGGAGCAATGTATCAACAAGCCAAGGGATGCCAAGGATTACCAGAAACCATCAGAATCGAGGAGATAAAACAGGGAACAAATTCTCCTTCAGAGCCCCCGAAAGGAACCAAACTGACAGAGATCTTGACTGAGTTCTACCGTCCCGAGCTATGAGATAACACACTTCTGTTGCTGGAAGCCACCCACTTTGTAGTGCTTTGTCACGGAAGCCCTAAGACACTGACACAGATTTTGGTACCAGGAGCAGGGTGCTGCTGTAAAAAAAAATACCTAAAAATGGGGAGTTCTTTGTTTATTTATTTATTAAAGTACAGTCAATTTACAACGCTGTGTTAGTTTTTTGGTGTACAGTAAAATGATATATAAAGAAAGATACATATTCTTTTTAATTACAGATGATTACAAGATACTGAATATAGTTCCCTGTGGTACACAGGAGGATCTTGTTGTTTATTTTATATATATTGGTGTGTATCTGCTAATCCTAAACTCCTAATTTATCCTTCCTGTCCCTCCCACTTTGGCAATCAAAAGTTATTTTCTATGCCTGTTTTTCTTTCTGTTTCTGTTCTGTAAATAAGCTCATTTGTGTCACATTTTAGATGCCACGTGTAAGTGATATTATATATTTGTCTCTGTCTGACTTACTTGACCTAGTATGATAATCTCTAGGTCCATCCATGTTGCTGCAAATGGCATTATTTCATTCTTTTTTGACTGAGTAGTATTCCATTGTATACATATACGTGTGTGTGTGTGTGTGTGTGTGTGTGTGTGTATGTGTGTACCACAGCTTCTTTATCCATTCATCTGTTGATGGACATTTAGGTTACTTTTGTATCTTGGCTATTGTAAATAGTGTTGCTATGAACACTGGGGTACATGTATCTTTTTGAATTAGCCTTTTCTCCAGTTATATGCACAGGACTGGGATTGCTGTATCATATGGTAACTCTATTTTTAGTTTTTTAAGGAAGCTCCATATTTTTTTTCCATAGTGGCTGCACCAAATTACATTCCCACCATCAGTGTAGGAGGGTACGGGGAAGCACTTTGGAACTGAATAATGGGTGGGGCTAGAAGAATTTTGGTACCTAGACTGTAACCTCAAGGAACAAAATTTAACTTAAAACAAAAGCTCATAGAATCAAGAGAAAGTTAGACATTATCCTTTTAGAACTGTGTGGGACTATGACAGCGGTGAGGAATATACTTTACATTTAACTTTAAATTTAATCAAATTTCACAAAATATTAACTCCTACAACACATGATGCACTCTAATCTGTCTATTCTGTTCTAGTTTCCCTGATGTCATAAAAGAGGGAGGACCATGACTGACCAAGCTGATTTCATGAATTAATACGGAAAGTAATGTGTATGGGAAGTGCTGCCCTAGCACAGCCTAACCTTCTCACACTATTCTCACGGAGGCAAAAGTAATCCGCACTTAACTGCATACTAAAATGGTGTGTTCTCTTACATTATGTTTTATTCTTGTCTGCTACTCTTAATATTATAAACAGTCTTTTAATAGAAAAATATTGAGATATATTCACTAATATGGTACATAAGGCACAGTGCCTTCCATGAATAATCTGACATATGTTCACCCATTATTTTTACGCTCGTTATGTAAAGAGAACAGGGAAGTTTCCAATCTGCCCAAGTGTTTATGAATAAATGTTATCATCTTGATAAAACTTTCCAATGTGGCAAAATATATAAGGTGGCAGATAGTCATGTGCTGATGCCATTTATTCTGGTACAGATTCAGCTCTTGTTTATCAGTGAGAGAGGGGATGAGAAAATCACCGAAATAAGAGAGAATTTGCGTGGACTTAAGCAAACAGTGATTGGCAGTGGTAGGACATCGGTGGTAATCTACTCGTTAGCCAGGGATGTTACCATGGACACCAGTGCAGTACAGAAAACCATGAGTGGGAGAAAAAATGAGAACCAAGAATAGTATCTTTACATAAACTATGTATTTCTGAAAGATAATTATTTACTTGCAGTTTTCTTACTGAGTTTTCCCTTTGTTTCAGTCTCTGATCATTTTAAATGTCAAAGTTCCTCCTAGTAGAAGCAGATAAACAAAAGACCTTGATGTAAGTATTATTAACTACTGTTTCCACTCTACTTCATTTTGGTCCTCTCTGTCTGTCAGTTTGTAAAAATGTTTATAGAACGGAGGAGAAGACACGTGGGCTTTCCTCTAGAATAGACAGTCTCATAAACAGTACGCTCCTCTGATGTTGTGTAATGTTTGTTATGGTGGAGATACAAATACTGTAAACTTGCTTTTGAAGAAATATTTTCAACCAGTCATTGAGCTCTATTTTCAAATACTTCATTCATATACTTATATTTTCATTTATTTCATAGATTAATAATGTCTAAAATGATATTGAGATTCTGAAATAAATGTGTATCATACATGTATAATGTCATGGTAGCCACAAATTTGCTACTGTATTCGGAAACACTGATGGGAACTTTTTCATGTTTTTGTTCTGGGCATGATGTATGTATACAATGAAAGCTAAGGCCATACAGCAGTGTCCCACAAAGAAAAAGTGGAACATCGGTAGAACAGAAGACGTATCAGTCAGGGTTCAGTGAGAGAAGAAGAAACCAGTAGGTGAGAGTGAGAGAGAGAGAAGGCGTGAATGCATGTGTGAATTTCTCTCAGGGGATTGGCTTACACTATTGCAGGGGCTAACCGAGCAGTCTCTGCAAGACTGACGTCTCCTAATAAAACACTAGAACTTGAAGTTAACAGGGCAGCGGTCAAGAGGAGGACAGATGCGAATGGAGAAGACCAAAAGCAGGATGGGACCCACCACCATGAGCTGGAAACCCACGTGGATGAGCTGACTCCATGGCTTGTCTCTGGCCTTGGTAATGAATGCATAAGTCATTCCTTTTGTCATGAAGCTAAAACCTGCAGCACAGGGGGCAAAAAGCAAAAGGAAGTTCCAGGAAAAGGCGGAACAACCGCAGGTTTAGCCACTGCCTCGCACTGACGCGGTGAGTCAGCAGATCTGCAACAGCACTGTATCAACTGCAGTGTTGCTGCTTACTCTCTGCCTTCCAAACAGCACAAGGATATCCCCCGTGGCTTCCTCTTGGGCCTCCGCTGTCCTTTCCAGGTACAGTTAGAAGTTCCTCCTCTGTGTTCTCTTTAAAGGCCTTTATAAATCCTAACAATTGTAACAACAGTTAATCATGAACTGAACATCTGCTACGCAGCGGGCACATGTGTTGTCTCATAAGTCTCAAACATTTCTTGTGAAGTCTACTAATAATCCAGTTTTACAGATGAAGAAACTAAGGCTTAAAAGGATTAATAAATTTGCATAACTCAGCTATAAAGCGGAACCATGGACAGCACTGGAATACAGATCTCAGTGTCTAGGATCGTGCTCAGAGTCTGAATTTCAAAACGATGCCTGGCTTTACAATGACACACATGTGAATAAATTCTAATTTTCTCTACATATATGTGTGCGTTTTCACCAGTGTGCTGGAAACTCCTTAAAGGCAACAGAACATCTCAGTCTTCTCCTCTCTCATGTCAATTTGTACTTCTTCTGATACTTTGTACTTTTATCGCTCTATAGCCAGTTTATTATTTTATTTTTCTTTAAAAAACCAGAATAGAATCTAATTTTAAGATACCTTCAGTAAATTATGATAAAATGCTTCTTTGTGGCAGTGACTTTTAGGCAAATAATTATGACTATGAAAGCTCCAAGAAGATTCCAGAAGCTCAACAGATTTTTTTAATTATCTAAAAACATTCATCAGTTCTTGGGAAACAATAAACGACCATCATGGTCTTGTACATAAAACTTCAGCATCATCGTGTCTGATAATGACTGGCCCAGGGCCATCAGCATAATCACCGGGGAGAAGGGACTCTGCTGTCAGGCACCAGAGAAGTGCTAACGAGAAGGTCACTTCTCTTCACCACGAAAACAACAGCCAAAAGAAAACAGAGACTTTGGTGATGACAAGATGATAAAGAAATAAAATTAAAAGGAAATTAAGAAAAGAAAAATATTAAATAAGGAAAGCAAAACCAGAATGAAAACAGTGGTACCCATATTAGGAAAAGGATCTTCATTATTAAAGAAGACTTCGCTGACAGCCTCCTGAGCGCAGTAAGCACATTATTGGAAGAGATGTCATTAGAACAAATCTTCAGATAGAGCATTTATTAGCACTGGCTAGAGAAAATTACTGAAAATAGAAAACAGTTTTAAAAAATGGTTCTATAAGAAAGCAGAGGATTTTTATCACTGATTCTTGGCTTGCACCTTTAGAAGTATTAAATGTGTGATTCCAAATGCATTTTGAGCTGTTCTTAAAAGGCAGGCATTCTGCTAGCTTCTGGGTATACAGTGGTGAGTCAGTCGAGGGCCTTCACCTTACAGAGATGACAGTATAACAGGGACACACACAGGAATGAGGTGATTCCAAGTCAGGGTGAGAAGTGCAACCACAGGACAAGACACAAGAGGGGAACCCGACCAAGTGTTAAGACTTCAGAGTAGCCTTTCTGGAGGTTACGTGACACAAAGGATAGGTAGAATTTAACTAACGGAAAGAGCTGAAGAATAGGAAAGAATATTTAAAGCAACAAAATGATCAAGTGAGAGAGAAGATGGCGTGTTCTGGGAACCACAGTCTCTACCAATCAAAGCCTTCTTTTTCAGAAATGCACTACGAATGGAAAACCATGGTTGGCATAGGCAAGGTGTCATAAGAATCTGAAATCAAATCAAATAAATGAGGGAATATATCTATGCTTTAGAAGGTTATCTTCTTCTAAAAGCAAACAGTCCACTGGAATTAAGCCTCTACTCCAGTGTCGACTGAATATTCAGTTTATTTGGAAATGTTTTTGAGTTATGCTTCTCACAAGCCTAGTCTCCCACCTACTTTATGTTCCGCACCTAACTGTTGAAGTTTTGAGCTAGTCCTATTGCACTTACAATCATTTTCGCAGTTACTGGCAGATCCTCGCTGGAATTTCTGTAAGTTATCACGGAATTTAAGCGCTTGTCTTCTCAGTCTTGTGATCACTTCTGTACTCTTCCTCTCATAATTAATTCCATATGGTCTTCAATGTAGGGGAAACAATGTTTTGTGTTGTTTTTCTTTAAAAAGACTCAATATAACTTTGTAAATCATGAAATGACATGACACATTAAAACCATTTGTTGTGTGCAAGTGTACCAAACCGTACCGAAACCAAGAGCAGACAACTGCACAGTGTGGTCAGAGCATAAAATAAGGTGAACGTCGAGAGATGAGATGAATGAGGTGAGGGAGAAAGCTATAAAGCCTTTTCATGTTCAGTGAAAGAGCTTGGGATTTATACTGAAAGCAATGGTTAATAGCTAAACAGATTCAGTTAGGTTAATATTATGAAACATTATCTGGTGACTTTGTGGTTTGTGGATCTGAAGTTAATGAGACTGACGAGAGGAAAAGCAGTGGGTTTAGATGATGATAAGAGTTGGAGAAAACAGGAGATGTTGATGGCCTCAACGAGATGCCAGTGGATACCTGAAGTAGAAGGTGTATTTGAGATATATTTAAATAGGACCACCAACAAAACCAGGTGGCTGAATGAGGAGTGTGAGTTCAAAAGGGGAGTAAATGTTGATGCTCAAGTCATTCACTTGCAGAGTTAGGTGCATTAACAGGTAACAGATCGAGAACAGAATCACAGTGGTTGGACAGAGCACTGCAGTTGAGCACCTACTATGTGCCAAGAGCTCTGTTGTTGGTTTTTCAAACACTGTCTCAATTTTCCCAATAACTCAATTAAGGAAACTGAACCTCAGAGAGTTGTTTTAATAATATGTCCAATGCAACACAGCTGGTGAATTGGGAAAGTGGATTTCAACGCAAAAGCCCAGCCTCTTTCTTTCACTAGCTTTACATGTTTTGAGTTAGAGGTCCCAGGACAATCTTCAAATGAAAATGTCAAAGTGGGAATTTCAAATTTTGAGCTTAAGAGGGAGGCTATATAATTTGGAAATGTGAAGCCATGATAATGAATGTCTCTGGGCATGAAGAGTGAGGCACAGAGTCTAAGACACAGAGCTGAGGCAGACACAGAATAGAGCATGGAGGAGTCAGAGAAGACAGACAACAGGCAGCCATATAAGGGAATCAAAGAAGAAACACCAGTGCATCATAGAAGCCAGGAAGATAGCAATTTTTAAAGGAAGTGTCAGATGCCCACAGCTAACACTACTCCATGATATGTGGGAAAGCTGTTTACAGAGGACAGCCTACTCACCCCAAGGAGAATATTTCCTTCTCTTCTTATTGCATCTACACGAGATGATGCGTGTTAACTAAACCTGCTGTGGTAATCATTTCAATACATATGTAAATCTAGTCATCATGCTATACATCTTAAACGTATACACTGATGTATGTCAATCATGTCTCAAAAAAACTGGGGGGAAAAAAGATTAAGTAATAACCTGAAGTTGGCCATGGAACACAGCAGCATGAAGGTTGCTGGTAACGATGAAGACAGTCTTTCAGTAGAGTGTTTAGGGTGGAAGCCAGCTTACATGGGTTTTCTTTGATGACAGAAAGGAACGGACAAGTGCGGAGTGCAGCTGTTCAAGAAGTGTGACAGAGAGGGGGAGGAGAAACAAGGGGAGAGGCTGGTTCTAGGAAGCCTATTTGTAATTATTAGAGATTCTTAAATATGTTTAAATGCTGTCATAAAGGAGCCACACAGCCAGGCTTCCTGTGGAGGGAATGCAAAAGGTCAGGCTTTGATTCATAGTTTTGCTATTTTGCAGTAACAAGGTAATGTTTTATACCCGTTTACCAAACCAAGTCATCAGGGAGACGCAATATATACAGGCTGCTAACTGACATTTTGGTAAGACATGAGTATTTTGCACCTCCTTTTCTCCCGAGTAACATCGTTGCTAAAGTTAAAAGGCTCAACTGTGAGATTTGTTCAACACAGACAATGTAAGTAGGGTTCCCTGGTGATAGGAGCTTTTAGGCTGTGAGGCTCTTGCAGTAATTATAAAGTAATTATAAAAAAATGTGGCCTTGGCCGATCATTATCCATCACCAAGAGAATATGGAGAGAAGTGAGCAGGAGTTTGGGGCGTGGGACATGGACATAGACCTTCCTCTGGTGGTATCTGTTGGCATTTCACAAACTCATGAAATGAATGGAAATGCAGTGAGATGGATTCCAAGACACAGTACCTCAATAACCAAAATAGTCATATTTGGGCAGCAAAAGCATAGCACTGCTAGATCAACTGGTAGATTATCTATAAAAAATATTGCTTTTGTGATCTTACAAATACTTAATACTTTGAATGGATTCACAATCCTTTATTTTTATTTCTCCAATAAATCATAAATTGGAAGTAGGCTTTTAGTTTGTTTTAAAATCAAACCTCTTTTGATTTTTTTTGATGCCCCTCAAAAATATGAATGATTGAAAATAGGAAGTTTAGGTAAAAGAGCATTAAAGGCAGAGAATCAGTTCATTCTTAACTGGTGCCTGGCTTCACTGGGATAGGCACCTTCTAGCCCTGAGCAGTGAGGCGTGCTAAGGGAGCCAGGCAACCTCCCTTCTCCCACAATCAAATCTACGCTTTGTTACGAATTTCTGGACTGTCAAGCATACATATTCAAAGATAACAAGAGATAGTAGAATTGCATTTGACCTTGAATAATGACAGAATTACATGAAGGGGAAGAAACAAAAAGGACATTGCAGGAAAGAGTATAAAGTCAGAGCGATAGTCACATGCGAGGTAAGAGTGTAACAAAGGCTGTTCAGGGGACTGTGTAACAGGCAGAGTGACAGGCACTGTGGGTACAAAGATAAATACGACACAGTCTCTGTCCTCAAAGTTTATCCACTCAGCCACTGATGGGCACTCAGGTTGTTTCTGCACTTCAGCTATGGTGAGTAATGCTGCAGTGAACATGGGAGTGCAGACTCTCTTCAATATCCTGTTTCCACTGCCTTTGGATATATAACCAGAAATGGGAATGCTGGATCATATTGCAGTTTTATTTCTAATTTTTTGAGGAAATTCTACACTGCTTTCCTTAGTGCCTGTATCAATTTACATTCACACCATCAGTGCACAAGGGGTCCCTTTTTTTCCATGTCCTCACCAACATTTGTTATCTCTTGTCTTTTTGACGATAGTCATTCTAAAAGGTGTGAGTTGATACCTCATTGTGGTTTTGATTTGTATTTCCCTGATGATTAGTGATGTTGACAATCTTTTCATGTATCAGTTGGCCACTTGTATGTCTTCTTTGGAAAAACATCTATTCAGTTCCTTCACCCATTTTTAAAAATTAGATCTGGTGTCGTTGTTGAGCTGTAAGTATTCTTTATATATCTTGGATACTGATCTCTCATCAGATAAAAGTTTTGCAGATATTTCCTCCCATTCTGTATGTTACTTTTTAATTCTTTTGATTGTTTCTTCTGCTGGGCAGAAGCTTTTTTAACTTGATATAGTCCCAGTGTTGATTTTTGCTTTTATATATTGTATTTTTTATTTTGTGCTTTTGGTGTCATATCCAAAAAAAAAAAAAAAATTGTTGCTAAGACCAGCATCATAAAGCTTTCACCCATGTTTCCTTCTAGGAATTTTACAGTTTCACATATTATGTTTATGTCTTCAATCCATTTTGAATTAATTTTTGTAAGTGGGGTAAGTCAGAGGTCCAGTTTCATTTTTCTGCAGTGTGATTACCCAGTTTTCTCAACACCATTTACTGAAGAGTTTATCCTTTCCCCACTGAGTATTCTTGGCTCTTCGGTCACGTAATAGCTGAGTGTATGTGTGGGGTCTATTCCTGGGGTTTTTACTCTGCTGCTCTGGTCTCTGTGAGCACCATACTGCTCTGTAGCGCAGCTTGAAATCAGCGAGTGCGATACCCCCGGCTGTGCTCTTCTTTCTCAGGATGGCTTTGACTACCTGGGGTCTTTTGTGGCTACCTACTAATTTTAGGATTGTTTTTTCTATTTCTGTGAAAACAGTGTTGAAATTTTGATAAGGAGGCACTGAATCAAGAGACAGCTTTGGGTAGTGTAGACATTTTAACAGTATCATTTCTTCTGATTCATGAACATGGAACTTCCTTCCATTTGTTTGTGTCTTCAGTGTCTTTCATCAGAATCTTGTAGTCTTCAGTGTGCAGATACTTCACTTCCTTGATTAAATTGATCCCTAAGAATACCACTGTTTTCAATGCTATTGTGAATAGGGCTGTTTTCTTTATTTCTATTAGATATTTCATTGTTAATGCACAGAAACACAACTGATTTCTGCACGTTGACTTTGTATCCTGCAGCTTTACTTAATTCACTGACTAGCTCTAACAGTTTTTTGGTGGAGTCTTTAGGATTTTTTGTATATAATATGATGTTATTGGCAAACAAAAACAATTTCACCTCTTCCTTTCCAATATCTTTTATTTTTGTCTTGTCTGACTGCCCTGTCTAGGACTTTCAGTACTACACTGAGTAAGAGGTAAGAATAGGCACCCTTGTCTTGTCCCTGAACTTAGAGGAAAAGCTTTGAACCTTTCACACCTGCGTATGATGTTAGCCGTGTGTTTCTCATATATGGCCTTTATTACAATGGGGGTATGTTTCTTTTTATACTCAATTTGTTGAGGGTTTTATCATGAAATGATGTTAAATTTTATCAAGTATTTTTTCTGCATTTATTGAGATGATCATATGATTTTAGCTTTCATTATATTAATGTAGCATACCACATTTACTGATTTGCATATGTTGAATCATCCTTGCATCCCAGGAATAAATCCTACTTGGTCATTGTATATAATCCTTTTAATGTGCACTTCAATTTGTAAAAGTGTTAAAATTTTTGCCATATTTCTGTTGGCTTAAACCTTTTATTCAAAAGTAATTTTGTTGAATAATATATGTTGCAGACAAATCCAGAAATTTCCACAACTAGGTCTATTTTAGTTAGCATCTGAACATACTGCTATTAAATAGTAGTTAACACAAATTTATATTTAAATAACCAAGTAGGTTTTTACAATATGAAAGAGATGAGGTGAAAGTTGCATGTCATTGAAATAAAATAATCTTCAGTGTGTTTAATAAAAAGTTGAGAAAATATACATTATGTACTTATTTGAATTTGATTCTTTTAAAGCTTTGCTCATAATGAAGTTTACCTTTTGAAAGCTTTGCATTTAAGAGAGACTTTTCATTGAAAGTGTTCTAAGAGGTCTATATTCAACTCTTTTAAATATTTTAATAAATTAGAAGGAAAGAAATGTGGTAATTGGCTTTAACATTAACCAAAAAATTATTTTACCCTTTAAAGAACATTATGTTCTCTAGTACTACTTGTTCATTCCTTATTTTTTGAATATACTGTAAACAGTTATGACGTAGAATTGCATAAATTCTTCCCAAGGTATTTCTCAGATGTTCATTTTTCTCATTTTGACATCACTCTCTAGAAAGTAGTCTGAGTGATTACTTTATAACTAACAATATTCGTTTTGGTTATAAAAGGAAATGTCACTTCAAAATGAAGTTACTCTGTAATAAAATATAATAAAGAAGACAGACAAAATTCTACTGGCATTACGACAATTTCAGAAGTACTTGTTTTATTTTAGAAACTTAGTCTTGTTTTCTGAATAATTGTTGAAATTCTTTTAAAAAAGGAATGTGAACAAAATAAAAAATTCAATACTCATTTTTTACTGTGGTGGTGACTGTCATGACTCATTATGATATCTGTTGAAATGAACTAATGGATATTTTAACAACTTTATCTCCATGTGTCTTTAGGTGTTTTTACCCTTGCATTCAAAACTGATTTAGACACTTCAAATAACCCATTTTGGCTCTTTTAGTCAGCAATATAACATGCATTTATACTACAGGATGCTAAATATTTGATCAAGGTTTTATAACAACCAACTTTAAAAATCAACTGTACTGGGATGTACAGACAAACTGATATAGTTAATTCATCCTCTAATCTGCTGCAAACACAAAGCAGTAACCAATGGTATATTCAAGTTCAAACCAAAAGGACTTACTGAATGGAAATATCCAAGAACAAGTGAAGTGAGAGCCCTGGGTCTTCTAGAAGAGCACGAGGGCAGCCTGGTGTCTGGACTGGCCAGAGCCTAAGAGTGGGTTAGTCAACTGGAGAACAGTTATTAGGACATCACCTAGACTGTCACCCTGAAACACGTGTAAAACAAAAGAAACAAACGAAGGAAAACACCTAAGGGAAAAAAAATGCATAGCAAGGCGCCTACATTCATGCAACAGAAGCTCAATAAAAGCAGAGTAGAGCAAATGTCAGAGCAATAAAATGTGAAGAAGTAATTGCTGAAAACCTCCCACATCAAAAGTGTACTTCAGGCACTCAGCAGGAGGACTTAAAATAAATGAATCCATAGCCCTGTGGCGGTAACGCTGTACAGCATTAGGAGAAAGAGTAACAACACGTTCCCAACCACGGTCTGACCGGTTACACCAAGAAGAGACCTTCAGCAACAACAGATGCTAGAAGACAGTGTGTTAATGTCGATTGTGCTGAAGGAGAGTAACTGTAACCCTAAAACTTCATACACAGATAAAATGCTTATTTATGAGTCAATGAAAACTGATGTTCATGCTTAAAAGTACCAGAATAATCTACCACCTACACAGACTCTCATTTAAGAACTATTAAATATATAATTTAGCAAGCAGAAAACTGAACAAAGAAGGAAGCTGAGGTAGTCAAGAAACATGTGAGTTCCTAAATTGATTAAATGCTGGGAAACTTCATTAACTATTGACTGTAAACACTAAGTAAAAACTTGTATCTTAAAATAAGGATCTAAAACTAATAGCCTACACAGTAACAGCAAGATCAGAGAGGTGTCTTCATTTAGAAATTAAAGAGTTATCTTTTCAAGTTTGGGAGAAGGGGCAAAGAATACTGAATCAGTTTAGACACTTTAAAGAAAAAATGTAAGGGCAGAAGAGTTCAATCCTATCTATACCTTTTAAACCAGAAGAGGGTTTTTTCTTACGTTAACAACATAATAAAGTCAGAAGGAAAGAGACTCAAAGTAAAATACAAAATGGCAAATAGACAATTATATGATTTAAATAAGCCCCAATATTTCAGAAATCACAATGACTATAAAAATTATGCTCAGATATTAAAAGACAAATTGTATTTTGAAAATCCCCTTCATGATACTTCAATGAGAAACATCAAAAGCAAAATCAGTCAGAAAGTCTGAAAATCACCGAAAACCTTGTAATATCCTTAATATATTGGAAGATGCCACTGAATTTCAATTTCTGTTTATACAGGAAGTATGGAGCTCACACATCTGTATAAGCAGAGACCTGCAATAATTTTGCGGTACTATTTATATTAAAACATAATATAAAATTATACTATTTATAATAGTCAAAGTTTATATACTTCAAATGTTCATCAACAGCAGCGTTGATACATTGCTATATATTGATACAGCAGTAAAATGTGCAGTGATTAAATTTAGACTTCCAAATTATCATACATATATAAATATTTCCCCACATATTTTTGTACCCATAATCATTACGCAAAATTTGAACAGCATATAAATTCTATCACTCTTTTCCAATTTGCTTTTTATTCTTACCAACAGGATTTCTTTATATTGTTTCATATAGATCAAGCTTATTCATTCTTACTACTCTTACATATTTTATCAGAATTGGATCACAAATCCTTATTTTCCTAGAACCTGACCACAAACCACTTAAAAGTTAACTAAGAATTTGGAGTATACTATTGAGTATTTTCTCCATGATCCTCTTCTTTTGGATGATAATGAATCTCAGTACCAACCCTGGACCCCCACAAACTTGTGCCAGCACTATTAACCAGACGTGTTTCCCAAAATATAAATGGGGTCTCTCTAAACGGACAGTTGCCTTATTCCCACTCATTGTTCTGACGTGCAACCTGAAATGGGAGATGAAAATTCCTCCATCTCTGGTAAACTCCCAACTAGCCTCTCATCTCCTGAAGTCTGCCTTCTGCACTCCAACCTCCTGTAGCTTTCCTCATTACCACCCCGAAGCTACTATAGCTATGTTACCAGTTCAATGACATGGTGAGTTCAGGAAAGATACTGAAGTGGGATTAAAGAAGAAAGAAGGCATATCTATATGTCTGTCTGTCTAAGAGGAAATTGCATCGTTTATAGAAAATTACTCAGTATACTTGTTTTAAAATGTACAAAATTTCTCCATTTACTTATTCATGTATAAACTTTTATTTATAGGCTGTTATTTGGCTCTTGTTATGAGCCAGAAATTGTGCTGGTTGCTTGAGAGATAAAATATCATTAAGATAAAGTGATGGTCCCACTGGGTCTCACAAATTGTGGGCAACAAATTAACCTATTATCTAAAAATAGATCAATTCATCAATGCCATTACCTCTTGAGTTGGTCTTTTAATGCAACTTCTACTGAACATTATGAAGATTTTAGCCATTGGCAAGAACTGTAGGTCAGAGCAAAGGGTGTTAAATTTTGCATAAGTAATTCAGCTAAGTTAAGCAAAACACAAGAAACCTCTGTTCTTCAAAGCAAAAGAGTAATCGGGTGGATGACTCAGAATGAAACACTGCCATTTTCTAAAAGGTCAAACGTGTATGACTTAGAGCCAATTAACCAATGGACTAATGCTATCAAGATGTGTTCCAAATCGAACAGCTGTTTTGTAACCATTACGTCAATGGTTAAATTCTACCCACCTTGCTTCCTCTGAATACACCAAGGTGAACTAACCAGCCAGTGGCATTTACAAATCCAGTGCCAATGGAAGAGAAAAAACTACCGCAAAGGGGATTCAAGTGAAAGTCAAAAGCATGTACAGCCAACCTGGGAAATTAACATAAACTTGCAGGTTAACCTTGAAGACTAGATATTGCATAAAAGAAACATAAAACTCTACCTCAAACAATACATTTTTAAAATTCTAGAAAAAAATAAGAGAAATAAATTTGTCAGTGGCCCAAGAAGGGGATCTAAGCAGCTTTTTGGGGAGCAGGTTCTGAGAGCAGGGGCAGGCACTGATCAAGGCTCTGACACTGAAACAGGTATCAGAACGACGGCACCGAGTGGGAGGGAGGTGGTGACCAGGTGGGTCGAGGGCACGGGGCGGGCTTTGTGTTTGTGCATGTAGTCACTTTTTTCCTTGATATTCCTAAAACACTTGGAACATGCTGTTATTAACCTCACCCCTTACGCCATGCCGTATTAATTCCTCTCTGCATAACAGAATGGAATCGCCCCTGGCAAAGCCTCTTTGTATCTCCTGCATGTACTTCTGAAGATAGAAGAGAAAAAAAAATCACAAATACGCCTAAAAGTCAGACTGATGACAGAGTATTTTTAGTGTCCTTTCTGATCTGAGTGACAGAAGTGGAAAACGAACTAGATTAAACAAAAATGGAATGCATCAGATCATAAAACTGGGAAGGCGGAAGCCAGCACTGGCTTTATATACAGCAGGATCCAGGGACTCAGGAGATGCCACCAAGGCCCTTGGTTCCCAGGAACCCTCGGCTCTGTTTGTCCTTGGGCAGCTTCATCCTATATCCAGCTCCAAGCACACAGCAGCTGTTCACGTATCAGTTCCAGAAAATGACTCTGATCGTCTCCACTGGGGTCTCCTTCACACCTGTCTCAGGATTAGGGGGAGGTACAGTGACCGCAAGTTCTACCCCACAGAGGAGGTGAATTCATGGAAGACGGAATCACTGTATGACAACGTGTTGATTCTTTTGTTTTAAACTTTTAATAAACTTTGACTTTGGAATAATTATAGGTTCACAGAAAAGTTGCAAAGGTAGTATAGAGAGTTCCCACGTATGTCTCACCCAGCTTCCCTTAATATCAATACCTTCTTTTTCAGCTTGATAGAGGGAGAATTGACAAATGAAATTAGAATATATTTCAAGTGTTTGAAGCAGTTATTCTTTAAGTAGAGAAGAGATGAGAGCATCCTTGGGAACATCTTCAGACCATAATCACCACCTAAGAGATATTCTGCTATGCCCCACAAAATTAAAAAGGACACATATTCAAGGTGTTAATAAACAAAACTGGCTTGGCTTGCTGTGACAATGAGTGACCAAAATGGTTTTGATGTGATCTGAAGAAGTTGAAGCAATGAATCCAAGCAAGCAAATTTAAGTTAAACAGATAAAGATGTAAAGTTCCATGTGCAGATTTTAAAAGGTCTAGAAACAGAAGGGAAAGGCTTAGAAGATAATTTGGGAGGGGGAACTCAGGATCAGAAAACTAAATTAGGACGTGATTGTTGGCATCTGTCACTTCTGACAGCTCAAGATAACTGAATCACTCTCTGCATTTTGCTATTTTCCTACATTGTGTATCTTGCCTTCTCCACATGAAATTAAGCAAAAACTGTTATTTCCTAGCTTCCTTTATCGCCAAGGTGCAGACATGTAAGGTGCAGACATTCCACCCATGAGATGCAGCCACATTAGTCAGGTCAGAATTGAGCTGCCTGAGGAAAAGGCATTGATTTGGGGGTACAGATGGAGAGGCCACAATGTCTGGGCTCAGTGGCTGCCAGACAGCTCTAAGCTGTGGTTCTGGGAGCTTCTTCATGTGAACCTATTCTTAGAGTCACCCAAGAATCTGAGAACTAGCTATAATTTTGTAAAACAAGCAAATGCATAAACAAATACAAGTTTATTCAAATACTACTTCAGTCATCAGAGCACTTGACATATTAATCATCATTGTTTTTAATTATAATTTTTCTTGATAGCCGTGCTGTACCAGGCAAAAGTGAGGTGGGAAGCCCCACAAAAAGATCAGCAGGACCCCCAGCCAGGGCCACAGCTTTTCCGCCGGCGCCATCTGGTTCCCCAGCCCAGCGGCATTCTCTCGCTTTTGTGCTTCTGTAAAACATCTTGCTTCTAGGAAAACGAAACTTACCCCTAAAATTCATTGAGTCCCAAAAGCTCACTCCTGATTGCTCCATTTCTAACACCTCATTTGTATATGGCACAAACCTAACCAAAACCTGAAACTCTATAAAAGTATATGTAAACCTACAAACAGGGTCCAGAGCTTGGAGTGTTATTAACTCCTCTGGGCCCACCAGCATAATAAACCTGAGTTCTCCAACCCTCCAAGTGTCGCTTGGTCTCTCGCCGGGATTCAGGTGCTGTAACACTTTGCTGTAACATAAGGAACTGCTATAAACAGGCCTTTAGAAATGTGGTGGTGAGGTGTCGGGGGGTGGGGGGAAGCACCCCACAGTACTAGGATTAGGTCCCAGTCTCTAGTGAACCTGTCCTCTGGACTGTGAACATGACAAGTGTTTCTCAGGTTTTGATTCTCGCCCCTCAGGTGGGACAGGATGGTGAGAGTGGCCTGGAGTTGGATATCTCCCTTCCCCAGGTCAGACAGGCTCCGATAATACCCTAGCATGTTAGGCTCTGCTTCACTGTTTTCTCCTGAGGACAGGCCTTGTGAAGAACAGCGTGCTCTGCCATATTTCAACATATTTCCTATTCCTCTCCCCCTGCCGGGAGCCCAAGGAATTTTTCTCAAATATTTACTGTGAGAATCTGATAGAATTCCTGGAGGTAAATTTCACAATATTTGGGGGCCCTCCCTAGGACGGAGTTCTGCTGAAGTTTTTAACTCTGAGATTCGTCTCCATTGAGCCTCCAGCAATTCATCACTTCTACTTCGGGGCTTCCTACTCTGGCACAGGTCTCTGCTTGTGAGTGTGCTCTGGGGAGCCCGGGTGACCTGTATTCACCTACCCGTCCCTCTAATCTTAGGGGCAGTGATTTACTACTGCATCCTCCCCTCTAACAGATCCAAGAAGAATTGCTGGGTTTTTAGAGTACTTTGCTTTTTATTCGTTGTTAGGATGGAGTGACAGCTTCCCAGCTCCTTACATGGGAAACTGGAAACTGGAAGTCCCTGCTTACTCTCTTAACAGATCATTAACTTCACAATGGACTGTGGTAGCTTCCTAGAGATTTGCAGTAGGAGATTAGAAAGAACTACGCCAACCCTCGATCCTGCTATACGTTCAATACAGTTACAGCATCTGAGCTCTGGGGTAAAAAGGGCCTGACCCAAGGGCAGACAAACAAATGCCTAGTGTTTTGTCACCTGTTTTTCTGTTATGTAACTGTTCTTTGCCTGTGACACTCTTCCAATGTTCTTGTGAACTCCATTCTTGTATGTAGGTGACAAAGTTAAATTTACAAGAATTGCAACTTTTTTTTTGAAACAGGAAAAGAAATCTGTTTTGGCATTTTAGTTTTTATATTCTTCTGTATTACATTAGCCCTAAAACTAGAAAAGTCAAATGAGAACACAAGCTATCCACTCTGAATATACTGTTTTGATATCCATTTTTACTATGCACCAGGCACTGTGCTATTTTATAGATAAGTGATCTCATTTTACCTTTACCCCAGCCTCGGACATAGGTTGTCACAATGTTTATTCTATGAAAGGAAAACTGAAACATAGATAGGCTGAAATACTCAAGAGGTAGAAAGTTCTGGAGTCAGTACTGGAACACAGATATGATCAATTCCAGAGCCCACAGTCTCAACATATAAATGCAAAATTATCATCATTGTAATTTCTTCACTTTTTGAATGAGGAAAGTAAGACCTCAAGATATTTAATGATTAAGTCTAATTATGCAGGGCCACAGAACACAGTTGTTCAGGTTGTGCATTCCACAAACCTCAGGGCATTAGATGTATCATGCTGCTAGAACAAAACTGGTTTAATGCATTTTCTTCATGGCAGCCCTGCAAATATTTGTAGATTCCTATCACGTGAACCTAAAACCCTACGTAACTGCTCTTAATTTTTACTCATATGATTCCAATTTCTTATCAAGTTCTCTTCAGTTCTGATATAGTTAGATTCACTTGTCATAGCCTGCATCATTTCCTGGGATCTGTGAGGTATCAGCTGAATTTTTCAAAATTTTTCATAAGGTAAAGTTCACCTTTTGCAGCAAATGGTTCTGTGAGTTGTAACAAAGGCATAGTGTCGTGTGTCTACCAAGCCAGTACTCAACAAGGTACTTCATCTAGGGTCACCAACAACCCTGGTTTGCCTGGAAGTAAGAGGCATTCCTGGCATGGAGGCCTTGCAGCTGTAAAACCTGGACAGCCCTGCGAAAACTAAGATGAGCATTTGGTCAGCCTACTTCTATCGCCCTACCACTCCTCCCCTGCAATCCCTTGTTGTCAGCCCCGTCTCCAAGCCTCACCCCCTGGCAACCACCCATCTAGGTGCCATCTCTGTAGCTTTTTTTTCCAGAAATGTCATATAAATGGGGTCATATCACATAACATGTATCTTTTGGGGCTGGCCCTGTTATCCAGTTCTTTGATGGCTTTAAGAAAAGTCATTAATTTGCAGTTTGTCCAGCTTTTTTCTTATTGTAGGGGTAGGTATGTTGCTCTTTTTCCAGCTCTCTCCATTTCTGAGCTGAAACCACTCATCTACTTTTTAAATGAAGGAAAAAAATGTCTTAAACAACATAAAACCCAAATGGTGATCTAACTTCATGACTTTCTCACATATGATTAGCAAAATGAAATACATGACAGTTTGATAGCTTTTTTTCCAAAGATGATGCAAGAAAAGGAGAAAGCCACAACAAAAGGAGGATATGAAAATGTTCAAAGTCATAGAGAATCCACAATGCAGACCTATGTGCTACCCTGACTACTGGAAGACAATGGTCCCTGTGTGACCATTTGTGGGGGGGAATACAGGCTGAAGCAGCTCTCCGCTAGCTGTTACTGCACTCTGCTATTGCCAATTAAAGACCAATGTTTCAAGGACAACTGTGACTGGTATCATAATTCTCTTTACATGGTGCTGTAAGGGACAAACTGTTGGCAATTGCTGTTTCCTAATTGACTTATCTCCTAACAACAATAATAAAATTACTACTCAGCAACCTTGTGAATGATTACAAATGACTGCAATAAGCAAAAGGTATGCAACCTCATAACTGCACAGTCAAGGCATTTCCAGATTAATCAAACAAATCAGTAATAAACAAATGAAGCATTTCTTTTCACAAATAGAAATGTATATTGTTCTCTGTCCCCACCCCCTCTGTAGGTTTGAAAATGTGAAAGGAAATTATGGTCCTCTTCAGAACGCTGCCGCTGCACCACATAGCACAGTTCTGAGATTTGCATGTTTAAGCCTCCTTTATTAAATACAAGAGTAATAATTTTATGTCAATATTTAAAGAGAGAAATTTTACCCAGGGTAGCTGATGAGAAAGGGAAAAGACAAGTATTGTGTAATTCAGACTTCCAAATAATTTTAAGAAATCAAAGCTGGCAAAAAAAAAGTTTTTGTTTTGTTTTGTTTTTTTTCATTTCAGCAACATCAGCAGAAGCACATCAAACCCTAAGGTCATACTGATAAAAGCAAGGCAGGCCCACTCCTCTCCCCTATTTTAGATAACACAGACCCTAAGGTACAGTGAGAAACACCAAAACACAAAGAAACACACACACACACACACACACACACACACACACACGAATTCACTGGCTAAATCTGGGTACAGAATGGGAACTACACTTGGGAACAAGACAGGAAAGTCCAGTTGCCAGAATTGATTTGACTTGATGTCAATTCTATAGAGTTTGGTCAGCATGAGACCCTTTCCAACATAAGGATTTCAAAGCTAAGCCTGGAGTTGTAGATAGAACAGCTTTAGAAGGTAAAAAGTACAGGTGACAGAAGTTGCTAACCTGACCAAGTCTACAAGAGCTGGCGAAAAGGCACAAGTATGCTTGCTAAGTACATCCATAATGCCTGCTCAACGCACCCTTTGAAATCGATCTCAAAGAGGCTGTCCTAGTATAACTGTAAGAGGCCAAGCTGTCTTGAGGATTTCAAGGTCACCTTGTGAGGCACATGACACTAGTTGCCTACTCCGGCATCCACCTTGCTTCTTGTAACAGAACCCCACATTTTAGCTGGGCACACTGCCTCCTGAAGCCAGAGACTGTTCCCCATCCTACCTAACAGCTGTATGTGACATGTGGCCAAATTCTGGCCAATGAGGTGTAAACAGACATGAGGGACTTCCAGGCTCTCTGAAAGGGGAGGGGGCCAGCCTTTTCCCCTTTTTGCCCCTTTTGTTGCTTAGAGAACAGAAATGAAGAATGGAGGAGCTCTACAATTTTTCATGGACAGAGGGTTAACCTTGACAATGGAAGAGATGTGTGGAAGAGGGTGGAGGAGAAAAGGGCAAGAAAAACAGAAACCCTAAATCACTGACAGAAGAGCCACCATACCCGCCCTGGGTGGTGTACCTGCAGACTGTGTTCCTGTGAAGAAGAAATAGACTTCTATCTTAAAAGAAAAAAGTTTTCTTCTCGACATTGTTGTCATATAAAGCCAAACTTAATCCTAAAAAGCAGCCTGTATTTGTTTTAGACTATGGCGTGTTACCATGAGACTTGTGTGTGTGTATGTAGTTGGTTGGTGGCAACGTAACTAGAATTCATAGGTTTTCAGAGTCATGAATCATTTTTAAAAACTTATGTTGTATCTATGAACTCATATGTCCTGGCCATGGTCAGGTTTACCTGTTAGCTTGACAAGGCTACAATTCCAGTTATGCAATCAAACACTAACACAGGTGATGCTATCAGTTATCTTGAAAATTTAACTTAAGTCCATAATCAGTTGACTTGAAGTAAGGAAAATTACCCTAGACATTCTGGGTAGGTCTGATCCAATCACTCAAAAGTCCCTAAAAGGAGCCTCAGGATTCCTGATGAAGCGACAACTCCATCTGTGGATGGCTATTCCAGCTCCCCCCTCCTGTCTGCCCTTCCTCACAGCCCATCCAACAATTTCCAACGTACTGAAACAGGAGGGAAGAGGGCAAGGCACAACCATTCAAAGAATAACTGATGAAAGGACATAAACTGGTTAGAACCAACTCGGCCCAAGATGACGGAAGACTCAACTTCCAGTGGACCTTGAGCCCTATTATATGCTCATTCTAATTCTCTATATTCTCATTAGCACGCTATAGGACACACCCACAGATGCCATGACAGTTCTGAGGCTGGCCATAAAAGGTCAAAAAGTGGCAATGGACTAATTTCTGGAAATCCCAACCCCTTTCCCAAAACAGCTAGAATAATCTTCCTACTTGTTAGCATATGAAATTACCAAGCCCATAAAAACTAACCACTCCTGCACCCCACCCCTCGCCTTTTGAGATGGCCTGCACCTGCCTTTGGAATGTGTGTCTCCTGTGGCTGCTCTCGCTGCCCTAGATGACCCCACGCTCTGGGGCCACCACTCCCCCTTCTGAGCAGCACGGACTGCATTCTGTCCATGGAATGTGTATCTCCTAGGGCCACCTCTCTTGCCTGCTGCGACGGACTACGCTCTGTCTATGGAGTGCGTATGTCCCTGAATAAAGCTACTTTCACTTTACTATGGCTCTCTCTTGAATTCTTTCCTGCACAAGACAATAATCTATTCTCCAGCAACAATGCCAAGCCAGTCCTACAAATCACATAAACCAACTCTGTGTAATAAATCCCTTAATATATATCTCCTCCTGGTTCTGTTTCCCTGGTTCAATCTTGACAGATACAGTCCAAAATCAAAAAGAATAAAAATAAAGAACAATTTTTTTATAGAAAGAGAGATGAATTCTAGGAAGAAATTTAGCTCTGATTTTTACTCTCTCACATGTAAGTTACAATTTGAGAAACATTTTCTTTCTCCCTCCTTTAGCCTTAGAAAACTTGCCATCTTCAGTAAAGTTACTCTGTGCTTTTTTGTTTCTCTAGGTACTCTCTCAGATGACTTCATCTCATGACATTGCATGAATCAATTTCACCCACGTTTTCCTATTAAGACCACAGCCAATGGAAAAACCCCATTTTGACTTAGGAAGGAGCATTTATTATATAGACAGCTCATTTTGATTCAGCTACTCCATGAATTTAGTCTATCAATTTCTAAGATAGAGTCTGCAAATGGTTTCTAACATTCACAAATTAGCTCTAGGATTGATTCCAGAAGTCATGTTAGGGTCTTTGCTCAGATTCTTTGTTCTAACAGGTAAGAGAACAGAGTGTGTATTTTGAGCCTTGACTACTGAGACTCTGCGTGTCTGTTATGCTAATTATCTCCTGGGTGGGCCGCTGGAGGCCACTGGTCACAGTAAGTGGCTGGAGCCTGAATCACTGTGATGTTTTGAAGTATTTTAAGGATAGTAGGTACTCAAGACAATTTGACACCGGAATCAGTGTATTTCCTTTGATCTGATTTCCCTAAAGAGTGTTTTTGGAATACAAAATGATGGACATGTTAGTTGGTTTATAAGAAGAAGAAAGAAAAAGATTTCCTAGTTGTATGGACTGAGTGTGTGTGGCCAAAAGTCAAATCTACTCCCCAACGTGATAGTATTAGGAGGCAGGGCCTTTGGGAGGTAAATTTGGTCTTGAAGGTGGAACCTCCTGAATGGGGTTAATGTCCTTCCAAGAAGATGCCAGAGGGCTTGTTTGCTCTCTTCCCACAAAGTGAACGCACAATGAGAAGTCAGCAGTCTGTAACCCAAGACAGGCCCTCCCCAGCACCTGACAATGCTGCGAGCACAGTGATCTCAGACTTCCAAGACTCCAGAATTGTAAGAAATAAATATCTATTGTTATTGCAATCATCTGAAATGACTAAAACAACAGTCAAGTAATTTGGGGGAACAGTGGGTTAAAGTGAAAAGATTAAAGTCTCTATTGCAGGACCCCTGAAAGCCTCTGACCTGCTAACACGCAGTGTGCACTAGCCAGAGGGCGGTCTGCGCACAGCACTTCCCACCCTGCAGAAGCCAGCGTGGGGCAGGCTGCCCCAGGTAACCTATCTGATGGACTGCTGCCAACTAGGATGGCCTTCACCCCAGGAGCTCCTACTAATGTGGGACAAGTTAGCTTATTCCAACTAATACATCTTATTATTATATCTTATTACCTTATTTATTCCAAGTAACATGACATAAAATACTATGAATTCATCTACTGAGATTTAGAATTCGACACTGAGAATTCCTGAATCATCTTAGATAATAGATATCACTTCTGCTACATCTACAAAATGAACTTAAGAGACTTTGCGACATCTTATTCACAGTTTTACTTCTGTTTCTAAATACCGAGTATTTTCATTTCAGTTGCCTCCAATGCCTGCTGCATACAGAAGCTATCATTCACCTTTGTTTTTTTAACACCTTTATTGTGGTATAATTCCTGTAAACTACACGTATTTCAGATGCACAATTTGATGAATTCTGAGAGATGCATACATCTATGAAACCACCACCACAATCAAGACAGCTAACATTTCTATCACTCCCCAAGAGGTACAAATTTCGAACTCCTAATTTATCCCTTCTTTTTTTCACTTCTTGCTCAAAGCTTTTACAACATCTTGGAAACGGGCAGAAACCTTGTAGGATTTTAAATAATGGGCCTACTAGTCTAATCTGTATGAGGCTAACATTCATGCAAAAATTTGTTTCTGATTTTGAAAATGTGAGGTTTTTGTATGACTAGCAAGAGCTGGGGTTTTCACCAGGAAAGGGAAGGGTGTCATCGCTCGTCGAATTAGACTGAGTTTTAGCTCATCTACGAGGAATAAGGGTGCATTGCCCAAATCTGGCATGACTATAGCATTTGTGTATCTAGTACTCATGCATTTCTTCTCTGTGTTCTATTGTGATCTCCTAAGCAGCAATTTCAACTCACATCTCTACTTGCTGTGAGGACTACAAATTGGAGATGTACACGTGGACAGCATCAGTGCCTGGCTGGGAGCACGCCAGGACTAGAACAGGCATTACTGAGGATATATGGCGCTATCACATCTTCACTGCTGAAGCCTAACATAATTCTCTAGAGAAAGTGAAAATGCATCTAGTTACAGTAAAAAAAAAAAAAATCATACTGACTCGGAAAAAAATTAAGGTAAAATTTGATATATTACAAAACTTCCCTAAAAAAAGGTGTCACTTCCTCCCCACAGTCGCCTCAAAGGTTCTAATAAGATTTGTCACCTTTCTTATTTAAAAAACACAAACTTTAATTTTCTTTTCAATAGTCTCAAGCTAAAATAAATCGGATATGTATTGTATGGATTAAGGACAGACTTTAATTCTACTTTAAAATATTAAATTTGTTTGAAAAGCCCTGTAAATTGATTCTCTTTTATTCAGACAACTTTTCTGACGTTCTAAAAAATGACTTTTTTCAAAAATACGCTAAAGCAATGTCATTTTTAAAATAGTACAACTAACTTGTAAAATGTCTTAAAATTTCCCCTTATTTTTCTGTATTTTTTTGAGGAGGAGATAACAAAAATAAATACATTGCTTTAAAACATAGCAGAGAAACTTACCCCCTCAAAAAAATCATTGGTTATCCTGCAGCCACTGGAGATAACAAAAAGCATTTGTTCCCTCCCTTCATTCTTTCCTCGTGACTCTATCATATCTTTATAAAGACATTCATTCTGTATCTGTAAGGTTACGTGCAAATCATGTAAGGCTATGACCTACAAAGTTTATTCCCAGAGCAACGCAAAAAGGGACTCAGTGCATGAAACCAATAGAACTCAGTGTACAAAACCAATGGAAAATATAAAACAAGCTGCCTAGTGGTTTGTTATTGTCTTCCATAACACATTAAGAAAGGTACTTCTTCCCCTCACCCTGTCCTTTCTCTCATACACTACATCTTACATCTGAATCTGTCTCCTCCACAAACTGCAGAGAAACAACCCAAAACCTTTCTCAGGCAATGGCCTCACATTTTCCCATTTCTCCTCATTTTGTCATATTGCCCAAAGGACCTCCAAGGTGGGGAGAACAGTAAACCCCACAATTTGTTTTAGAGCACCAAAGAAATGCCTAGTAAAAATCTGAATTATGAAGAGTTATTCTCAATACACTATTTTGTAATGCATTTTCTCATATACTTTTGAAACATTTTAACTGTTTCTATATTAGTCTTACCCATGTGCAATGGGGGTGTTTACTCCTTATCTTACTGATCTTTACATGCATTCCAATGTTTAATCAGTTGTATGAGTAGCAAAAAATAATTTTTCCCAAATTTATCATTCACCTATGTCAATTATCCATACATTTCCTTCACCTATCTGTCTACTTGGGTCTTGGTTATTTACATATGTATTTCAATTCATTGTCAGTTATACAAATTGCAAATAGTTTGCTCAGTTTCCATTTTCAGGTCATTCATAACAACTTGTCCAAACAAAGTATGAAATTTCGTATTATATGTCCACATGCCGTGTTCATAGTAACACTGATGTATATTTCTTCGAGCACTTCTTCGGTTTCTTCTAAGTATGAACGAAAGGACCTGACTTTAATTTCTCCACTTGGTGTACTGTCACCATTAATAAATAAGGAAAACTGAGAGGCTTTCCTTTGGTTGCTCAAATCTTAAGAAGCCGAAATAACCTAAGAACTACCTTTGCATAAATGTTTGAATAAATCTATTTGTAAATCAGGCTGGGTCTAGGCCTTTCTAGATGTTATTTGAGAAAAATAACCTTCATGACTTTCCCTCCTTCTCTATTTGTTGTGGTTTTCTGGTTTTGTTTTTGTTTTTTGAGCCTGTTCTTTTAATTTCTTTTAAAAACACGGAAAGGTGTAAGTAATCTCAGAAAAGGGAATAATGTTGACACTGGGGGATGGTTTTTAAGTATCTCCTCTAATACCACCTATCATCTGTTCTCACCCTTCCCAGGCTGAGAAACTGTGAAGGATTTGTCAGCATCCAGGACAAAGAAGGTGTGTTCTGTTTATGGCTTTATGTGGTTAATGCTTATTTTGTGGTGGGTTCTCATCTTCTTTTTCTACCAGTTTGTCTGGGATGTTTGCCTGACCTAGAGCACCGGTAGGAACCACCAGGCTGACCACCCTCACTCCATGCTTTCTGTCTGCCATGGCACTGGTTGGTGTAGGATCAATCAGAGACTTGGAATTTGCCTCAAAAAATATTAAGGCTAATTAGTCTACTGCCCAGACCACATATTTTAGCCCAGTTAACCAGAGTTCAGATTAGAGTAGAGCCCAGCCCTGCCTGAGTGCTGTAATGCATTTGTGTTTCTGTGTTATTATTCTCTGGTAAGCATCTCCCTTGAGAGCCTCTTGAAGAGAAGTCTCTGTAGGATTTGTTTATTCCTAGGTTTCTGGTCCTAATACCATTTAGTCAAATACAAATTCACCGCAAGTTCTCATAAACATTATGTGTAAGGGCTTCTAAAGTCAAAGAGCTTCATGCATTTAAAAAAATACTGGATGAAGGCTAATATGAATGGAATTTAGAGTAAGGAAAGAAATGGCTGACAATGAGGCTTAAAGGGTCACGTGGGCCCAGAATATGCAGAACCTCTCTTTTACACTACGTGGAATATTTGTAATTCTATCCTGAGAGCAAGGGGAAGGCTTCTGAGGGTTTTAAACAAGGGAACAAAATTATTAACCTTTTAAAAAAATTTTAATGAAAAGGAATACTCTTAACTTTGTATTGCTTGTTTGATAGCTAGCTTGTGGTTACTTATAATTCTGCTGTATTTCTGATTATTTTATTCATACTCTTTTACCTTTTGATTTTATTTTTATTTTATTTACAGATTAAAGACTCAAAATGGTATGACAGAGGCCATCATTACTGTTGGTTTTGCCCATTTCTATTTTTTTGTCTCATACATATTGATGTCATTTATTTGGCACCTAAAAGTTTCATGAAAAATGTATCTTTCTTGTAAAGAGAAATTCTGATTAAAATGCCAAATGCACACAAATCACAGCAAAATGAATGCTTAACCATAATTAAAATGATTTTTCAAGGTTTGTGAAATGAATTGCTTTTTGTCTGGATCTACAATATACAAAGCAAAACTTAAAAGTCCCCATGAAAAACTCACTGGAATTGGAAGAATGTGAAAGAAAAATACTACAATTTTATAATCACTTTAGAAGCTTACCTAGCTCTCCAGCTCATTGTCAGTCTCTGTTAGCTGGTCCCCCAGGGATCAATAAAAGCTGTTCTGGTTGGAAAACCCTAACTACTAGTGCAGAAAAGAATTGTATTGGGTTTATTTAGTCATGTCATGAAGCCTGCAGGAAGGCACTAAAAATCTCTGATACTCTCCAGAAAAGCAGAAGCTTATGACATGGAAACTAATGTTCTAAAAAGGCTTTAGTCCTTGAGGGGAAAAAAACCAGTTCAACTACTTTCTAGTGTAGGGAAAGAGAAGCGGTGCATCCATGGAATATGGCAGATATCCGATGGAATTAAAAGAATTCTTGGGGGAGTAAAAAGTCAAATAACTCATTGAAAACAAATGGACAAGGGATCTGAGTAGACATTTCTCAGAGGAGTGTATACACATGGGCATTAAGCACATGGAGCACGTGGGAAGAAGTTAAACATTATGAGTCATCAGGGAAATGCAAATCAAAACCGGAATGAGGTGCCACTGCATGCCACACTAACATGGCTAAAATTTAAAAGGCGGATAAAGACAAAGAGGACAGAGTGGAGGAGCGCTGGGACCCTCATGCACTGCGAGGGAGGAGGCAGAAGGGTGCAGCTGTTCTGGCAGTTGCTCAGAACACTCTGGTAGTAGCTCAGGATGAAACCTGCTACCTCACGACACAGAAGCTTCACTCCTAGGTATGTACCCAGATTATAAATGTGTGTTTTCTCCAGTAGCTACCCAAACTGGTGGCAAAGTGCTGATGCAGAGGCGTCAAGGACAGTTCTGCTTCACGGGGTCATCCCAAGACTAAGAAGTCCTCTACCTTGCTGCCTTGTGTTTTAAGGCATTTTTGTTCTGGGCCAAAGTTATTTCACGTCAGTATATTTGCTTCCCAGGTTTTAGAAAGAAAAAAGAGAAGTTTGGAACAGTGACAGTTCCTTTAAGGAAGTGGCCCTCATTATTTCTATTCATATTCCATGGGTGAAAACCATCATGTGGACACCTCTAGCTGCAATGAAAGCTGGGCAGCCATGTTCCCTGGTAAAACCCAGTGAGTTTCCATGGCTTGAGCGGAGGATGGAAAATGCGGGTGAAAGACAGATTCCACTCGGTGTCAGTGCCAGAGCTCTGAGACGACCTCATCTGAGGCCCACGGTGATCTACTGGTTGAATGCTTAGTGTTCTCTTATATTTTACAGAGGCTGAAATTAAAGCTGGGAAGAAGAAAGTAAGTTTAGATTTATATCTATTATAACCGAAGCCAAGAGATAATTTCTAAGAGAGATAGGTAAAGAAATAGAATAAACATCAGAAGAAGCACATGCCAGAAGCAACAGCTTTCAAAGCTAAAAACGCCCCTCGGGAACAGCACTTGAGGTTTGGGGAGGGTGTGAGGGAGACTGCTGGTTTTCACTGTTAAGAGTTTGGTTTAAGAAATAGACTCACAGACATAGAATATAAACTTGTGGTTGCCAAGGGGGTGGGGGGTGGGAAGAGATAGACTGGGATTTCAAAATTGTAGAATAGATAAACAAGATTATACTGTATAGCGCAGGGAAATATATACAAGATCTTATGGTAGCTCACAGAGAAAAAAATGTGACAATGAATATATGTATGTTCATGCATAACTGAAAAACTGTGCTCTACACTGGAATTTGACACAACATTGTAAAATGATTATAAATCAATAAAAAAATGTTAAAAAAAGTTTGGTTTAAACCAATTGTTAAAATATATGCATATATGACTTTGATAAGAGTTGAATATGTAAATTTTATATATATATTTGTAAAATCATATATATAAACCACCAGCCATAATTTAGGCAGATTGCTTCCACTTATCTCTAATGGCCCCTGATAATACCAATTCTATCTCCAAATGCTCACTAGGGAATGTTAAATTTCAAGTAATGATGGCTTTTTGAATACAGATATATCAAAAAATTCACCCCATCACAGAGCTCAGTCCTCAGCACCTCCATATCAGAAAATCACCACGTATTTGAGTGGTTAGATGGAGAAACCACAGCTGTTACGCTGAAGCGTTTATTTGGTTGAACATTTGCTAACCCCTCCAATTTCGAGGAGTCATGACCTTCACCAGTTCTATTCAACTTGGCTAAGCAGGGCAGGGGAGGAATCTAGAGGCCGCAATGCCCTTACAGATGACGGTACACTTAGTCAAAATATGAAGCTTATATATCACACGTTTGATAACTGCATGGTCATTCAGCATCTTCCCAAACCTTTCATGTGATGGGAGCTCACCACCTCCCGAGCCATTCATCCCCACACTCCATCTGTATCACCCCTCTTCTTGTACCATCCTGTATTCTTTACAGAACAGTAAATTTTTAAAATTAAAAATTTGATTTTGGAACACTTCGACTTTCAGCTGTTTCCCATTATCTTTAGGATGAAGTCCAAGTGCCTTACATCTTTACTCCTCTCTGAACTTCTCCACATGCTGTTCTGTTTCCCCTTCCTGCACTTAGATCAATCATCTTTAGTTGTTAACTTGATGCACTTCCTTTGGGAATCCTTCTCATCTGACTAGACTGGGTGAGACAGTCTGTTATATGTGTTCCAGTAACATCCTTGTACTTTCTCTAAGTGGTCCTCATCACACTACGACGTGATCATCTGTTTGTTCCTCCAGCTGAATAGCCAACTGCATGAGGGAAGAGAATCACAGCAGGCAGGTTCATGGCTGCATCTTCAGTTCCCTGCACTGTGATTGGCTCTTGGAAGATTCTTAAATGAATTCTTTTGTCCCCACTTTAATTGCTAGAAATATTTTCTCTATATTTAACAAAAATCTGTTTCCCTCTGAGGCTACACAGAGTAATCCCTATTCAAAAAGGGTCCTTCACATATTTTAAAAGCATGATTATTCTCTACCTTTAAATCATCTACATTCTTTGCTAAATATTAATACCTTTAGGCTGTTTCACAATAGGTTTATCTGAGTCTGAGGGAACGCAATAATACAATTTTGCCCACAAGACTTTGGGTAAATTAAAGGACACAAAAGTCACCTGGATGGAAACTTATTAAAGATGCAAGCTAAATGTAAGTGTGCAGTTTAAGTGTGAACACAATGGGTTTGCCACCACTTACGCCTGGTTCCTGTAAACCTGGGTATTGGAACAGTACAATCATAAATAACTTGATTTTGTAGAGAAGGTGCACATGCCCTTAATGCTGTCTTGAAATGGCCCAGGCTGGAGGGGCAAGAGTGGCTTCCAGCACTTACACATGTATAGAGGATCAGCCCCACCACCAGTCGTGAATTAACGATTGTGACCCACCAGGCAAGCAGGTCATGGGGTAAGAAAACAGGAATGTCACTGTATTACAAGCCTCTCCATATAGAAATATGAAGCAAGAGGAAAGGCATTTCTCCTCTAAAACTGTAGTTAAACCAGGCTTTGCAATTCTATTTCATGTCATTAATTTGTGTAACTTTAATGGAAGAATTTCTATTTTATTAGTCAGATTTTACTATTTATTTCAGACCATAATTTCAGACTGTCGAATTTGTTCTGTTTATTGAAGCTCCACTGAATTGATTTACCACTCTCCCCAGCTTTGCATAAACTAAGACTTTGAGAAGTAGTTCTATTTTCATCAAAGTCATGGGCTGTACTCTTTGACAGAATACATGATACAGAATCCTGACACAGGCCACCAGAGACCTCTGACCATCCTGAAATCCCACTGAGAAGGATGCTGCACCTGGGTGTGCCACTACAGGGCCATTGCTCCCACAGCCGTGACACACCCTTGCGCTGCTTCATATGGCAGCCAAAGGCTGGAGCCACGTGCTGTTGTTTGAGGGCAAAAAAACCAACAAACGTATCCATGCCCTATCACTTCTTGGTCTTATCTGTAGATCAATTTACTTGACTTTACTTCCAGCTAATAGGCTGTTTACAGGTAGAGACATCCTCTTACATGCAGGACTATGCAGGAAACAAAGTCCCGCTTAACACTCCTCACTGTCTTATTACAAATCATTTCCTATAACCACAGTGGTCTTTTATTCTTTTAAGAAAGTCTCCACTTAGCACTTTATGGTTATGGGTATATTACATTCTGAAGAGCCAAATCAGTCTATTTCCTCTTCTTTTTACAGATTTGTTAGTGAGGCAAGGAAATTATCACGCGATTTACTCAAGGACCATTGCACTTCACACATCTCCAGAGTGAGAGTGTGTCATTACAGCTGTGTCATCTGCAGTTTCCACATTATTGTCACTGAAAAAATTCCCAAACCTCTGTTTTTGAAAAACAAAATGAAATATTCTTACCAAAATTTGCCATTTAATACCAGGAATTTGGTGGGCACTTTTAAAACAGCATTATGTTTTAGTAAAATGAATCTACATGAGCAGGAGCTCCTATTAGTTGTACTTTTATAAATAACATTCAGCTTTCTATTTTCATTAAAAGTTAATTCATGCATTTATTACAGATCTCAATTTTATACATATTGTGCCTTTAAAACTCATGGAGACCCACTACTCACTTTTGTCATTTGAAGTATAAAAGGGAACTCTGTGTTATTTCAAAATCTCCTATTCTTCCCATGATCTTTTTTTTTTTTTTAGATTTTTTAAAAAGCCCTTACACCTACATTAAAATATTCATGAGACACAACAGATCACATCCAGTCACCCAGAATGCCTTTCATGCTGAGTATGTTTGTATAATACATTACAAGTGAAAAACAGTCTCACTACACTGTCTAATTTCTCTGATTTGTCTTATCTAGTATTTCAGTGAATAGGCAGGAGGGATGCCATTTCCTCTGTTTCACAGGTCAGGAATCATAGCCTCAGAGAAATTACGTTTCTGTGATGGGGAAACACAGCTTTGGCAGGACCAGAACCTGAGCCCTGGTCTGCCAAAAAGATAATGGATATTCATGCTAGAGATAATGGTCTTTCTTAAAATGACCTTCCATCACATTGAGGAGATTACGTTGGTCATCCATCATATTGGAGATCATAATTGTGACTTACAGCAGTTCTTGTTTAAGAAGTTCATGATGTCCAAATCACTTTGCCTGATAATTTTAATGTCCCAGACCTCGCGGACGTTTTTGTGTTTCCAGGGTGGTAACCATTTCAATCAAACAGATGCTAAAATATGTGGCAGGTGTTGAAGAGAACACTCACCATGTCCTTGAAAAATAGCTGTCTGTATGTATGTGTGTGTGTTTGTATGAGCTTATCTGTGATAAAGCTAAAAGCACACAGGACAGAGCAGAGAAGACCTGGTTCTTGCCCAGCTCAGTCACATCCTGCTCAAGTGACCTCAGCCGAGTCACTCCAAATCCTCCACTCAGGTTCTCCTCAGTGCGGTGTGCAAATAACAAACCGTATTCCCAGAGCTGAGAAGGCGGTCGTATATGAAAACACCCCTGAGAGGTTTTGCAAACTATAAAGTGCTGTACAAATGTTCAGCATCGTTATCTTTAGTCCTAAGTCATTTTCAGTCTGGAAAAGAATATGAGTTAAGTTTGCTTCTCCAAAAAAGCCAACAGACATTTTTTTAAAAATGGTCCCTGTTGGAACAAATAGGTAGGCTACAGCTAAGGATTTAAAATTCAGCCTCTCAACTGTTTGCTTACACTTTGTACCAATGTTCTGGAAATAAAGAAGAAATTGTTCTGTTCTCTGGCTGTGAGCACGATACCCCGCACAGGCTACTGTATTACCGAAAACAAGACCTAATTTGTTCACTGTGCAAGGATGCTTCTACTCAGGTGGTTTAGTAAAAGCAGTATTTCTAGAAAGTGAAAATGTTATCTTGTTGATCTGCCTGAGACCCAGAGCCTAACAGTTCAGAGATGCAGAAAGAAAAAAATGTCTCGCCCCTGACTGCCCTCCACAGACACTCGGACTGGGCTGAGTACCTGCAGGGGCAGAGAGGGGAGAGCGGCCGACTCAGCCGGCCTCTGTCATCTCTCAGCGCTTACTGGTGCCACCAGAGCCTGCACTGCCCTCCAGGGGAGCCCTGCTCACCCTTTCAAGTTCCAACTCAGGTCTGCTGAAGAGGCTGTACCCCATGTGGCCTGGCCTCTGAGCAGTGCTGTGATCACAGAAACTCCTCCCAAAAGAAAACCTTTCACTTGTTTTGCATCAATGCCTTTCAGACCCCTCATCCACAGACAGATGCCTCTCACCTGCTCCAGACCACCTGCCAGTGAGTCATCTTCCCACATGATTCTATCGCACTTCCTTGTTTCCCACCTACAATCTTTCCTCTGGATTCTACATCTCAGGAACGCGCGCGCACACACACACACACTCTCTCTCCATCTGTCTGGCAGGGCGGCTCCATCACTGAAATGAAGGGAAGGGAGACACCAGGGACCCAGTCAGAGTCCTCTTTGGTGGTAGGAAGAAACTAACCCTTGACACTGTCTGTAGTTACCTCCAGAATAGCTGAGATAAAATAATGCTGAAGGCGGCGTTACAAGTTTAATATCGACAGGACTATGGAAATAAACAAACAGTCCATGAGGAATCAGCTTCCTCCCCGACTCACGCACTACATCACATGTGAAGGCCGGGAAGGCAGCCTCACTCTGGGTCTAGACTCTGGGTAGGCAGCCTCAGCGCACCGTCCAAATTCCTTAATATTCTGTTTCACTTTTAACTCCGGACTCCCAGAGGCTGGTTTTCACCTGATCCTAACTCTTGTTTTTGGCTTCATAAAGTACAATCATCTTTTTTTTTTTTAATGGTCACAGTGACTTCCCTTCTTGGAATAAAGAGAAAGATGTGAGATCTTCATAGGGCATAGATTATTTAAGTCATTTCCTTCTAAGGAAATTTAACTGTGATTTGGTGCAGTGATTTTTCAACTTCATCATGCTTTTGGAATCACCTGTTGAATTATCAGGAAGTATCTGATAAAATGCAGACTCATGGATCCACCAACACAAAGATTCTGAATCAGTTTTACATGGAATTCTATAATGTGCACTCTGGATCCATGCCATTGTTTTCTTCTCAGTGGTCCACGACCCATAATTTAAGAACCAATGATATACTGGAGAAGGGAAGAGCTTCTGAAGCAGGGAAGACGGTGAGTAAATCCCAGCTTTGTCAATTACCAGCTTTGTCACATACAATGGATTTTCTAACTTTCTGAGCATCAGTTTATAATATTGTTAAATGTAGTAAGAAACAAGCAGAAAGGTACATAAAACACAAATTCCCAGATTGACAAATGGCGATAAAACAATAATCTCTGACACACTCTCTGGATCAAGACGTAAAACACAACCAGCTCCCCACTGCTGACCCTCCCCAACCATCACCCCTCCTACCCTCTGGCAACAACCACGACTTTGAACTTTAAGGGATTCCTTTCCTTGATTTTGTTCACAATTTTATTACCTAAGTATCTCTAATATATTCAGTTTATTTTCACCCTCTTTTCAAAGTTTATACAAATAGTAAAATGTACTGTTTATTCCACCTGTGCCTGTCTTCGCTTACACAATGTTTTGTCTTTATCATTCACCCATGCAGTTGTGTATTTCTGTAGTTCATTTCCAAAGCTGTATAATGTCCCACAGTGTGAATATACCACACTGTGTTTACCTATTACTGATGGCCATTTGATTGTTTCCTATTTAGACCTGTCTTGAACACTTCTATTCTGTGTATTCTTTTGCATGTATCTGAGGATATTATAAGCATACAGTATTGTAGACTGAACATCCAGGAATAGAAAAGGGTGTATGTGTATCTTCAGTTGGAGTCAGTACTGCCAAATTTTGTTCCAAGCAGTTTTATAAACCTCTGTTCCCATCTGCTGTGTGTAACAATTCTGATTACTTCACATCCTCACCAACATTAGCTATTGTCAAACATTTTAATTTTTGCTCATCTGGTGGACTCATACTGATATCATTGTAATTTTAATTTATATTTCCCCCAAATTAATGAGGTTGGGGACATTTTTGGTCCCACTGATACTCTCTTTTGGGAAGCACCTGCTCACATCTTATGCCATTTTTATTAGATGCTTTTTTATATTGGTTTTGTAAGCATTTACACATTTTAAGCATAAGCTCTTGGTTGGTGATGTGTCAAAAATATATTTTCACAATGTGGCTTTCCTTTACCCTCTCTTTAGGCTGTCTCTCAACAATTTCAAAAAATTCCATGTAGTCAGGATTTATCCATTTTTTATCTTACTGATAGATGCCTTCTGGGTCTTGTTTTTAAAAAATGTTTTCTATTTGGAGATTGTGAGGATATTCTATGTTATGATCAAAATGAATTGATTTTGATGTGCATGAAATAAGGTAGAGGTATATTTCTTTCTTTTTTTCCAGTATGAATGTTCCAGCCTCATTTCTTCAAAAGACCACCTGGCTCTGCCTGCTCTGCACCATTGCCTCTGCTATAAATCAGGCACTCCTAGACACCTCAGTCTGTTTTTATTCTGCTGCACTTGGTTTTTCTGTCTGAGACAGGAGCACACTCTCATTTCCATAGTTTTAGGCTAAATCTTGACTTTCAAGGCAGCAGGTCCTCTCCCCTCAGCTCTTCCCAAGTGTCTGTGATTTTCTCTCCACTGTATTTTCCTCTCGATTTTTAGAATCAGCTTTTCAAGTTCCACCAAAAAGAAAAGAAACCTGTTCCTGTATTTTTAAGGTATTCAGATTTTGGGGGGATAGCACTGTATCTATAAATAACTGGGGAAGAAATGACAATTTTATAATACTGAGCTCTGTGACTGTGACCATGATTTATATCTCTCCCTATCTCTGCATTGCTTTAGATTTTTCTTTTATTGCAACTTTATAGTTTTCTCTGAGTCTTGCATATCTCTTGGGAGCTATATTCCTAAGTATTTAATAATTCATCTCTAGATTCTTTTGCATTCTAGGTATATACAATCACAATAACATAATAAATTTTAATTTCTTCTTTCAATTCTTAAAACTCCATTACTGTATCCTGTCTTACTTCCTTAGCCAAGACCTCCAGGACAATGATGAACAAAACGTAATAACTTTTAATAAAAAAGAATATGGAAATGAATATATGTATGTATATGCATGACTGGGACATTGTGCTGTACACCAGAAATTGACACAATGCTACTGACTGTACTTGAATTTTTTTAAAAATAGACATAGCAGGCATCTTTGTTTTTCAGTCAACCTCAAGGGAAAACGTTTTATGTCTCCGATAAAAATATATATTGTAGATTTTGTAGATACAGTGAAAAATAAGCAAAAATTATTAAACAAGAAGGTTATCCATAAATCCTGTCAACCTCTCACCTCGTACGTCTTATCGACCAGCACCTCTTACCACCTCCAGTACAAGTATCAGGTACCAAATCATCCAATAACCCGTCTTGCGTGGGTTATTTCCAAAGGCTCCCGAGTGCTCCCCCTGATCCTACTTCCTCCCTGTCTTCTCCACACAACCCTCAGATGTCACTTTACATACTCTTGCTCTGCTTATCCCCATCAGTGAGTTCCTATCCCACTCCTAGAAAGCCAAGCCCTCCCACTGCCCACCAGGCTCCCAGTCTGGGTCTGCCACACTCTGGTCTCAACTCCCACTCTCTTCCCCATGATGGTCCAGCCACTCCGCCTCCTCCACGCCCCTCCCTGAACACTCCAGACTGCGCATGCCTGAGGACCTTGGTCTGAAAGTCTTCCTCACATCCGGTATCCCTGTAGTTCAGTTCCTTGTCTCCTTTAGGCATCAGCACAAATATTACCTGGAGACTGAAGCCAAAGATGTCACTTTGACAGTGAGACCTAGCCATTTATACTCCCCTTTTTTAGTGGGGGCATATTTTTATCCATAGATCTTATCACTACGTTTTATTTATATACTCATTTTCAATTTGTAGTTTCCCTTCACTGTAAGGTAAACCTATGACAGCAAGGAGTTGGTCCTTTTTTTTTTTGGTCCACTGATATAGCCACAGCACCCAAAACAGTGCCTGACAGAGAATTCACTTAAATTGTTTCTCAAAATTTTAGACCTCTGGGTATTAATTAAGTACATAGAAAACTATCTGTTATATTCTCAAATTTCACAATTTTTTTCTTTTTGTATTAGAGTTTTGTTCCTAAGGGACTTGGAACTAGAAAAAAAAAGTTGTTTTTTTTTTTTATTTAAACAACAAAAAGGGTCAGTTTAAAATGTGACACACAAACCTTAAGTAATGAAACATGTCTTTGGAGGCAGGGCACCCAAACGCCCAGTGTGCAGCCTCTGCCTGTGACACTTGCTTTCTGGACAGACTTTGCTTCTTAGCCACTCTTGTAACCAAGATACCAGACATCAGAACAACTCCATGCCCCTCTCCCCCATCAAGTTATCCCCCAAGACATAATCCATTAATTAAATGGATAATAAAACTTCAGTTTGCCATTTTCAATTGTTATTAACTTGTGCAAGGTTACTGAGAAAATCGACATGTTAAATTTCACTCTTCACTACCTAATTTTTTGGACAACATTTCCTCAACAAGTTTACAGTGTCAAACCCATAAGATCCACCCCAGGTTAAACGTGTTCTACAAAACACAGTAAAAGGGACAGCTAAGATGATGGTACTAATAATCTGTTTTGACTGAGGGCTCATTCTACTAACAACCACTAATAGACTTGACTACCAGTATGTTGTCATGTACTTAATGGGCTCTAAGTAAATATGTGTTGAATTAATAAATGAAAGAATCTAAAATAATAAAATAATGCCATTTACAGCAACATGGATGGACCTGGAGATCATCATTCTAAGTGAAGTAAGCCAGAAAGAGAAATACCGTATGATATCACTTATATGTGGGATCTTAAAAAAAGAGAGGAAAAAAAAGACAAATTAACTTATTTACAAAACAGAAACAGACTCACAAACATAGAAAACAAACTTCTGGTTACCAGAAGGGGAAAGGAGCAGGAAGGGATAGATTGTGAGTTCAAGATTTGCAGATACTAACTAATATATATAAAACAGATAAACAACAAGTTTCTACTGTATAGAAAAGGGAACTATATTCAATATCTTGAAGTAACTTACAGTGAAAAAGAATATGAAAATGAATATACATATGTTCATGTATGACTGAAGCACTATGCTGTACACCAGAAATTAACACATTGTAAATTGACCATACTTCAATAAATATATACACCAAAAAAATGAAAAAAACAGTTTTCAATTAAAAAAAAAATGAAAGAATCTGTTGTAACCTTTTGCCATTAAGTTAATAAAATTTAGAGACCAGAAAAATAGGTCTCTTTTACTTAGTGAGGAAATTCTTATCATCAGTAAAATAACAGAAAAGCTGGAAGCAGAAGACAAAAAATTTGGATATCTTGTAACTATTATCTATTTTTCTTTCATATTATAGTGATGTTTGTGGTAGCAAATTAGAGGAAAATCTTATTATTTAGCTTATTGTTAATAATGTATCCAAATGATGGCCCCTGAGCTAAGAATAGCTTTAACTTTTTTTTAGTTGTGTAAGAAAAGGAAGAAAAGTAGGCAGAAAAAGCAGCAGCAGTGGGAGCATCATCAAAGAGACCACATGTGTCTGCAAAGCCTAAAATATTTGCGATATGACCCTTTACAGAAGAAATTTGCCAACTTTTGATCTAGGAAATTGTGTACTACATAATCATCAAACATGACAGTATAGACATACACGTTTTAAATGAAATAATGTCACTGTGCATTAAGCTTAAAAAGCAAATTAAAGGATTCTGGGAAGATGCCCAGTAGGAAAAACCAGGAATCTGTCTCCCCACCATGACAACAAGTGCACTGGCAGAATCTGCCTGATGTCACTCTTCTGGAACTCTGGCCTCTATTAAGGGCTTGTAACTTCCAGGACAGGCTCGGACGGTGAACTGTTGCTGTTAATTTGGGTCACTTTCAGCTTTTTAGTACGGTAGCGGCTACTCATCTCCCACCCCAGCCGAATGGCCGGCAGCTGTGCACATGTTCCAAGGCTCATGCCCACAGCTTGCGGGGGCCAGGACGGGCAAAACGGATGGGGTAGCGTCTCCCAAATATCAAGGATCCGCAGTCTGATGACTACGTGCTGCCTCTAATCACAGGGCTGCAGACACAGAGGCAGGCGGCCACCGCTGCTGTGCCTCTCCCAACTGTACAAGCCCCTCCCCAAGCGGCTGAAGTGCCCTCCAGTGCAAAGGGCCAGCGCTCTTCCCAATGGCTGAATGCTTCCCAAATTTAATGAAACGTATCGATGTAAACATCCAAGCTCAATGAACCCCAAGCAAGATGAACTCAAACAGACCCACACCAAGACACATTACAACATAAATTTTGAAAGCCAAAAACTGAGGGAATGTTGATAGCAGCAAGAGGAAAGCTACTTGTCACATCTAAGGGACCCTCAACAAGATTATCAGCAGAGTCTCAGCAGAAACTCTGAAGACCAGTAGGCAGTGGGATGATATATTCAAAGTACTAAAAGAAAAAAATTGCCAACCAAGAATCCTCTATCTGGTTGTCCTGAAAAGTGAGGAAAAAATTAAAAGACGTTTCTAGATAAACAAAAGCTGAGGGAGTTCATGACCACTAGGCCAGCCCTACAAGAAGTGTGCAAGGGAGTCCTGCTGGGTAAAATAAAAGGACACTCAGACAGCAGCTGTCATATGAAGAAAGAAAAATCTTGATAAATACATGGGTAATTATAAAAGTTAGTATTATTCTAACCATGTTTTGCAACTCCACTTTTTGCTTTATACATACTATAGACTAACATTTTTAAAAAACAGTATTAGTCAAAAAACTAGTCGTACTGTAACTCTGGTTAGTAATTTCCACATTCTGCTTTATACATAATTTCAAAGATTATACATTAAGAGAATGATTTGTTTAAATTTGTATAAGATTTATACAATATAAATTGTATAAAGATGTAATTTTGTGACATCAACAACTGAAAGGGGTGGGGATGAAGATATTAAAGGAACAGAGTTTTTGTATGTTGTTGAAGTTCAGCTGGTAAATTAAAATTAGAGTGTTATAATTCTAAGATGGTAAATGTAATCCCCACAGTAACCATAAAGAAAACAGCCATAAATACAGGCATATCTCATTTCATTGTGCTTCACCATACTGAGCTCCTCAGATACTGCTTTTTTTTTGCTTTTTTTTTTTTTAAACAAATTGAAGGTGTGTGGTAACACAGCACTGAGAAACTCTATCTGCACCATTTTTTCTAACAGCACTTGCTCACTTCGTATCTGTGTGTCAGACTTCGGTAATTCTTTCAATATTTCAAACCCTCCACCTGCAAAAAGATTATGACTCACTTAAGTCTCAACTGATGGTTAGTATTTTTTAGCAATAATGTACTTGTCAATTATGGTCTGTACATTGTTTTTAGATATAATGCTGTTGCACATGTAATAGACTACAGTATAGTGTAAATGTAACTTTTATATGAACTGGGAAGTCAAAAATTTTGTGTGACTCACTATTGAAATATTTGCTTTATGGTGTATTTGTTTTTATATAAAAGGAAATGAGAAGGATATTTAAATGTTTCACTACAAAAATAGATGAAACAGAGGAGAAAATAGTAATGCAGGAAAAGAGGGTCAAAATCCACAAAAGAATACATACAGAAAACCAACAGCAAAATGACTGACATCCTCATCAGCAATTACTTTAAATGTAAATGAATTAAACTCTTCAATCAAAAGACAAAGATTGACAGCATGGATAAAAGCACATGATCCAACTATCTGCTGTCTACAAGACCCTCACTACAGAGCCAAACACACAAAAAGATTCAAAGCAAAAAGATGAAAAAAGATACTCCGTGCAAATGGTAATCAAAAAAGAGCAGGAATGGCTATCTTAAAATCAGACAAAGGATACTTTAAATCAAAAAAAGTTTACAAGAGACAAGGACACATTATATGTTAATAAAAGTTTTAATACAATAAGATATAACAATTATAATTATTTGCATATCTAATTACAGACCATCAAAATATATGAAGCAAAACTGAACAGAACTGAAGGGAAGAACAGACAGTCTAAAATAATAATTGAAGATTTAAATATCTTACTCTCAATAATTGATAGAACCAAACAGAAGTAAAAAAAACTGAGGACTTAACACATTAAACCATCTTGATCTAATAAGACATACATAGAGCATTCTACCTAACAATATCAACATACACATTCTCCTCAAGTGTACATGGGACATTTTCTAAAATAAACTATATGTTAGGACAGAAATTAAGTCTCAGCAGGATTAGTCAGAAAGACGTCACACAAGTATCTTCCCCAACCAGTACAGCATGAAGCCAGAAATCAGTAACAGAAGTAAAACTGGACATTTCACAAATCTGTGGAAATTAAAAGTACACTTTTAAACAACCAGAGGGTCAAAGAAAAAATGACAAAAAGGAAATTTTAAAAAATACTTAAGAGACAAAGGGAAATTAAAATACAACATACCAAAACTTATGGGACACAATGAATGGGATGCAAAGGGAAATTTAGAGCTAAAAATGCTTACATTTAAAAACAAGAAAGATCTGAAATAAACAACTTTACAATTTAAGGAACAAGAAAAAGAACAAACTAAACCCAAAGGTAGCAGAAAGAAGGAAATAATAAAGGTTAGAACAGAGATAAACAAAATAGAAATTAAAAGAAGCAAACAATAACTGATAAACCTTTAGCTAGATGTATTAAGAAAAAAAGAAGACTCAAATTATTGAAATTAGAAAAAGTGCAGACATCACTACCACAGAAAAACAGTAAACACACATGGAATCATGGTTTTCAAGAACCTGGATCTCAGACAATGCTGGGCAGTGACTCCCGAGAGCCTGAAAACAAACGAGGTCAGATGTATGCATATCCCAGCTGACAGCCTGGAGATGTTTCCAGGCCACTCTGGAGGGCAGGCACACAGACAAACTCCCCACACTGAGGGGACGGAGCTCAGAAATCAGAGAATGAGGCAATCAGAGTTCATGCGACTAAGAGGCAAAGAAAAGAGAACTATTCAGAGAGAGAAACCCATACATCTGAGATGGCAAACTATCGTACATGAATGATCACAGCAACTTCCCTTCTAATACCCTAAAATTTGAACTAATTAAGACTTCTATCAACAGATGAATAAACAAACTTGTCTATCTATACAATGGCATATGACACAGCAATGAAAAGGAATTAACTAGTGGTATTTGCTACAACATGGATGGACCTCAAAATACTTAGGAAGAGTGAAAGAAGACAGACGAAATCATTCCTTTTGCATGATTCTATTCATATAAAATGTCAGGAGATGCCATCTAATCAAAAGTGACAGAAGATCAGTGGTTTCCTGGAGAGTAGGGGATATGGAGGAAGAGGAGATAGGGGTGAACGGGAAACTTTGAGAGAGATGGATATTGATTGTGGTGATGATTTCATAGGTGTATGTCAAAACTTACCAAAGCAGATGCTTTAAAATACGTGCACTGACTTGCAAGTTTATTATCGCTCAATGAGGATGTTAATAAAATGAGGCAGCTGGCAGAGATGTGGCTAGGAAAGGGATAAATAAACGGACAAGCAGCAGCAGGAAGCAGGAACCACAGCGATGGTTTAAAGGCAGCGGACACAACAAGCCTCTGTTGACGCAAGGGCTGTTGCAGATCCAGCACCCCAGAAAGAAGATGCTGATTGTCTCAGCTGATTTCACATGACAGCCTTCATTTCTCCTGTGGGGAGTGGACTCCCTTCAAAACTACGCGTGATGTGGGGAAGGATGAGTCCTCAAAATAAACACGGGGACGTTTGAAAAGGAAATGTATGTAAGACAGCCAAAAATCAGTAGTCATGGTAACTACATGTGATCTGGGGGATTTTGTTTTTGTTTCTGCTCTTGGTGTTTATGCTTCCCTGCCTTGGAAACTACCAGTAGCAAAGAACCTATTTAATCCATACACTTCTGTTATTCACTCTTCATTGCAATTCTCTTATTCTTTATTGTTTAGTAAGATTTTGATTTAAACAGAATTTCTGCTGGGATTCAGTACACCGTTCTATTTGTGTGTGTGTTTATGTGTCTGTGTGTCCACCTAATATCGATCCCTAAATGACTTAATAAATCCTGTAGATCTCAGAACAGATAGCTTTGCAGTTCACAACTTCTTAGGGAAGTAAAAATGTTCATTCACCTCTTCGATACAGTAGCACTCCTTATTCACTCTAACTTAATAACAATTGGTTGGCACCCACTGTACCTGACAAAGCGTCAGCTCCCTCATCACACTACAAGCTATGAGAGCCTGAGCTCTACGTGCCGACAGAGCTATATTACACTATATTTCTTTGTCTCCAAAACAAAGAGACATGATCCTCTTGTTTTAGAAATGTTCACCCATGAATTCCCCACGTTTTCTGCCAAAAGCAGAATGTAGGGCAACTTTTAAGAGGCAACACAGTTAGCACGCTGGAAGCAAAGCCAATTCTCGTGGGTTCATTTCTGCTTTTTGTGGCTCATTTCACAGAAAATTCACTTCTGTGTCTTAATTTCCCCAGCTATGAAGAAAGAAGAAACTATTTCTTTTGTGAACACAGGAGGAGATAAAGATTTAACGACCAGGTTTAATGGATTCACTGAATTTCCTACCCAGAGCTACTAGTAAATATCTTCTAATTTGAAAAAAAAAAAAAAAGCACGTCGTTTCGAGGCTGCCAGTTCACATAAACTTATACATGAGAACCAACCAGTCTGTACACACTGTCGTGACGACATAAATTCTTATGCACATTTCATGGTGCTGTGGAAAAGTGTACGAAAATGACCTTAGGATGAGTTTAACTAGTTATGTTTAAAAGTCACTAGTCAAACAAAGGAACAGAATTTGTAAAGAGCTGACTCAACAAAGAACTCCATAGCTTACCTCTAAAATGTATAAATCCAATGCAAACCAGCTGAATTATATTCTCTATTTAGTTCCTTTGGATATTGCTGACATAGATATTTTGTAAGATTTTCTCTTCTTCATTGGAGAAACTTTTTATAGCCTTGTCTGAAAATTGTTTCTTTACAAATAATAAATGATTTGTGAGGTCTAAGAAAATTAACATAGTGGCATGAATGGTAATTCTAGCCTTATTCCTAAGTATGTCATGTTGGCTGTATATTTTAATCTGTGTTTCAGCTTCTTTATCTACAAAGTGAGCGAAAGACAGCACAGAGAGGCTATGTAAGCAGCACACATGCCTGCCGCCCCCCAGCCTCCTACTCACTGCAGGCATTACTAATCAATCATACATTAGACATTACTAATCAAGCATAAAACTCTTTCCTGTTAAATCCACACACTGCTTCCAAATCCTTTTTTATCACTGCACATTGCTGGATTAGATTTGGCCTGGCTTTACTGCATGCTTACTATTTGCCAGGTAGTATTTGAAATGCTGACCTGTATTAACTCATTCAATTACGACACCAACACCTGAGGTATGCACTATGAATCATTTACCTGGCAGATGAGGAAAACAAGGCCTGGACGTTCACTTACAGTCAGCGACAGAGCTTGAAATCAAGCAGCCTACGCTATTCAACACTTTGCTGCTCTGCCTTTGAGTTCACCAGAGTCCATTTCAATACAAGCATCATGGTTAGTGCTGCACGCATGGTACACACATTACAAGGTAATAAGTCTCCTATGCTCTTCGGGGTTTTTTGTTTTTTAGTTTATTCAGTTTTATTCCCAGCACTGAGCCCAGTGCCTGGCATCTGGTGGCGACTTGGTAACTACTGATGGAATGAATAAACGCTGCAATCCACGTAGCCAGCATTACTGTCTTCTTTAAAATTACGCTTTAACAACATTTTCTCCTTATGGGACATCAGTCTGTTCTTCTGCAGAGGCTCTACTGATCATTTTCAAGGCAGAATCTTACTTGGTTTCCTATCCAAAGTTCTATCTTACTTCTTTGCTGGTTGAGTGTTTATTCTCATTTTAATAATTTATATGGAGCCAGTAAGTTAAGAGTTCAACTATGGGCCATTCTTAATAGTTGGAACGGTAACGATGCTTTGTCTAGGCTGACTTCTTCTATGCAAAAGCAGCAGCCTGAAAGAAGGGTGGTCAAGCGCCAAATTGGGAAAAGGCTTGACTGACTGAAGAACAGATGCTCTTGAGTGTAATTTGTAGAGACATGCAGTGACCTAGGTAGTTATTTAACTAAAAAAGGAAACATAAAAGAAACCAGAATTGGACTCTTGTGAGGGGATTTCGTAGTGAGTCACTAAACAGAACTTAGTGACACAAAAAAGAACAAATTGGTAAGCCAGTATTTATAGCAAAGTATATAGAATTACAGTCAAGACAACTTAAAACTCATGACTTTTTTTTCTTAACTCTTATGTGCTAGCAGAATAGTCTAGTACCGAACTTCTCTGAATTATAAATTTTAACATAAGGGCTACAAACAACCAGAAAAGCACACAAATTTAGAGTGTGCTTACCAATGATATCTCCTACAAGTAACTACAAGTACATCGAGGGAGTAAAGAATCTTATGAGCGCCTGACATTCACATCTGATAATCATGATGTGCTGAAACCATTATATTTCTCTCAAACACAAGTCTAAAATCCAGGCATCAAGGCTTGGGTCAGCTTCAAATAATGGAAATAAAAGTGTACTGACATCTACTGCAGTGTGTAAGAAAAGAACTAGGACAGAAAGAGAACAAAGATATACCCCAAAAAAAACACTGGCAGGAGCTGGAGAAGGATTAAAGGGCAGAGAAGCCCAAGAGGAAGTCCTAGCTGATGCTCATGGTGCTGTGGCTGCCGGCTGCCTCACTGAGTTCTTTTCTGGCTGGTGTAACTCTCCCAAAACACTGGGTACCAGCTGCTGTCCTCCAGGGATAATTCTGCACAGCTCTGAGAAGCAAGCATTCCACGTATATATGGGGTTGAAGGAAAGGTAACCAAAATAAGACGGAGATACCATCATTAGAGCAAGAGGGAGGAAAGCATTTTTTTAAATTAGAAATGACCAATATGGGGAGACGTAGCAGGATGGAGGAAGAAGAGAGCTGCTCTTCCAATGCCACTGAGAAGTCACGGCCACAGGCAGTTACCTGCCTAAACAAACATCAGCAGCTCATATGGAAGGATGTTCCCTGTTAGGTGGAACAGTGGTCTCAGTGGGATAAGATTGTAAATTTCACCTACACGTGGTCAAGCTGCCTCGGCTTCTTTGGCCCCTCTTGGCAATCTTGACCCAAAGAGCAATTTCACACCACTCTGTAACAGTCCACAGAGCCTTCTTTTCAGATCTGTGCATTTCCAAAGAAACTCATGTGCCAAAACTATTCCCCTCCTCAGCCCCCCAGTTCACATGTTGAAGACCTAACCTACATGTGACAGTATTTGGAGAAGGGGCCTTTGGGAGGTAATCAGGTTTAGGGGAGGTCATGAGGGGGGCCCCTATGATGCACTTAGTGTCCTTATTTTTAAAAAAAGACATCAAACAGCTTGCTTTCTCTCTCTCTCCATCTTCACACACGGAGAAAAGACCAAGTGAGGACACAAAGTGAAAATGCAGCACCTAGAATTTAAGGAGAGAATTTAAGGATGATTTCTGGCATTGTGATCATGGACTTCCACCTCCAATACTGTGAGAAATAAGTTCCTGTTGTTTAAGCCACCCAGTCAGTGGTATTTTGTGACGACAGCCTGAAATAAGAAATCCCAACCGCCCCATGTCATCAAAAGTCACATTAAAGTATAGGCAATATATGGTATAAAAACTTTTTTTCCCACTTAAGGAGTCAAATGACCCAAGTTCTGCTAAGAGTTAGTCACGTGGACTTGGCCAATTCAACTGCCCTTGAGATCACTCACTAAATGAGGGATTCAACCGGCTGATCTCAAAGAGGAACTCTGATCTTTCCATCCTGTAGTACCAGAATCTTTCTAGAGCTCCTTGTTTGTCAAATGAATACAACTGGCAGAAGTTCTGCAGGAGATTCCTTGAGAAGGGACGTTCCCAGTGCTCACGGTATTCATCTCCACCGCTACGAGAGAGAAACCAGGGCTAACAAATCGGCCTTCTGCTCCTGCAGCCACCGACCCCTGGTAAACGTGAGAACAGACGGAAGACAGCCCTGGAGACTTGGACAGGTGCCAACAGCCATCAATACTGTTTGCTCCGTGGCCGTCACCCTGTCCTAAGGACTGAATGGTCAACGGACACCCCTGTTTCACATCGTTATACTCGGAGTCGTTCTGCTGAACTGATGCTGGTAGTGCTTCTGCTCAGCGAGAATCAATCCCTTCAGGAGGTACCGTGTCAGGTAATTGGGCACTGCCCCTGGTGAGGGTTATTAAAAATGATACCTTCTCCGGGATTTCTGTAGGCAAAAAAATCAATGTTGCAAAGTCTAAAAGGAGACCATCTCTATCCAGTCCCTGTCATCCCATACCTCAAATTTACCTATAAAGCCATGTGCTAAGGTACATGAAAATTACTCCAAGGCATTTCAACAAAACGGGCTCACACTATTCTGGGATGTCTGCACTCTGTTATTTCAGTCCCTGACTAAAATATAAATGGTATTTAATAGCAACATGTTACTCAAAGAAAGGAGACTTTTCCTCAAGCAGCAGGTGAAGAAAGGTAATTTAAGTGACAATCCTTTTAACTTCTCCTCACCTTTGCCCAAACAACTTTGCCCGTGGTCATCTAAATTCTACCAGAGTGGAGCTAATGTAAAAGGAACTCTGAAATAAATGACAAATGTGAGTGACTGAGACAGATGAATGATGCCTTTAAGAGTCATTTGGACTAAAAATAACTTCAATAATTCTTCCAGATTTCCTAGGAAGCAATGAAAAACTACCCAGGGTGCACTGTATTCACAACAATACGACCTTTGCTTCTGAAACAGATAGAGTCTTAAAGTATGGGGAATTGGGGAAAATGTTTAAAGTGATATATGACAAAGACCAGGGTTGGATCCAGGAGAATGTTCCCAAGTTCACAAAACACCGCTAAACCCGTATATTCAGTTGTGGGGAAGAAAGGCAAATCCTATCTGGAAAATAATGCTCCTTTCAATATTAACTGTAGAATTATGTTCTTTAGAAGTCAATATTGTATGTGGAACAATCATGCATCACACAGACGTAAAGCAGTGTTTCTCAATCGGGGGGGATTGCTTCTCAGGGGTTTTATTCCATATTCATTCATTAAATGAATGTTTACTGACTGCCTACTATAAGGCAGCCCTGGGATGCCTCTGAGCACACAATACTGGTCATCCTGCTATAACAGAACTTACTATCGAGACGGGAAGACACACATTCTAAGGAGTTATTATAACTTAAGTCATTACTGTAAATGCAGGGGCATAAACAAGGGGGCCGTAACATAATCTGTGAGTCAGGAAGCCCCTCCAAGGGGGTGACTTAAACGGGTAGAATTATCCAGGGGAAGAATCAGAGAAGGCAGATGTCAGAGAAATGGTTTAAGCTAAATATCGTTAGTACCTTTCTTCCCTGAAATAGTTTAAGGTTCAGGAAAAAATTAGCCTATATGATAAGAAGAAGAAATTTTCCTTACTACCATCCGATTCCTTAGTACTCCTTTTCCAGGTCCCTGTGTACCTATTCCTGCTGGATTTCTGCTTCTGGAAAGCACGGCTACAGCATTTTTTTTAAAAGCTCCTAAATGTTCATTGAATTATTCTTTCTCTGGCTTCCTTTCATGTGCTAGGGAATCTAGAGACGACTCTATACATGAAAGAAGTTATTTATTCATCTTAATAAGGACAGTTGGCAGTGATGCTACGCTTGATCAGGGAACACAATGCTGTGAGCGCCAGTCTGCAGTTTTTGCTTTCACGGTTGGATGAAGTAGAATTCGAGAGTAGCTGATGTGTTGTGTCACGTGGAAGAGCACTGACTGTCAAGGTGATGGCATTTTATTAAAAAGTAAAGATGAGAAAGTTTGCTACTTCTCAAAAACTATGCCCAGAAAGAAAATTTTTCGATGGGATCGTCAATAATTAAAACATTTCATGATCTGTTTCTGTCTTTTAGCATAAAGCAGGCTGGTTCTCTTACCTGGTATAGACTGGAGGGGGAGCTGACTAATTCAGTTAGCACCTTACTCTGACCCAATATTGTAGTGCTGTGTAACCTCTACCTAGAATGCTTCCTCGCTGATAATTTCCACTCATCCTCAAAAATGATTTTAGTGTTTTGAATAAACAATAGTTCGAGAGGATTTTTGCTAGGGATACACGTGTACACACACACACACACACACACACACACAAATAAAACTAAGTAGGAAAATATCTCCTATTCACCCGGGTGACCATCACTCAGATGTAACTGACATACTCGGAGCCTGAAGATTCAGTGGAACTAGACGGTACTCGCTCCGGGATGAGCAGGCTCTCACTGAGGACTGTCTGAATCTTATCAGATTCAGAAATCATTTTTACTCACAAGGTAGCAAAGTAGAGAAGGATATTTTATACCCATATAGTGTGGAAATTTTAAGAGGTGATGGATATGAATGAGTCTTCTAGGCAGCGGACCACTGTGAAAGGAGACCAAAGCATCTCATAATTTTTGTGCCAAAGGGAGGTTTGAGGAATCCAGATACTATTTGTCAATATGTTTAAATATATATGCTGTTTTTTTCGCAAAAGGCAAGGATTAATGCACTCATCCACTCATCTCCATTTGACAATACCCAAAGATCAGATGAGGAACAATTACTTTCATACTAATATGTAATACAAACTCTTTCAGTAAATTAAGATTTGAAAGCAGGAAAGAGAAAGTTCAAGCAAAAAGTTCTTTCATATTCAGCCAAAAGAAAAATAATATTGAAGAGGCAAAAATGTATAGTTTTTTATTATAGAAAAGTAGAATGAAAACAAACTCCCGAATTTAAATCCCCTTAGAGAAAGTGATTCTAAGAAGTATTTATTGACTATCAATGACACTACAACTATTATCCTACATAAAGTTCAAAACAACCCTACGATTTCTGGCTTACATACTTTTATTCTTTTAACAGATTAGGAACCTTCAGCCCTGAGGGGTGAAGGCATGTACAGAGAGCTGCAAGGCTAATAAAGAGCAACCTAGCTGGGTGATTAGAGACAGAAAGCATCAATTATTTATGCCTGTTGTCCATGTGACATTGGTATAGGTACTCAGAAGCACAAGGGAATTTGTCCAGCTCTCCTGGATTTAACCTTGTTCTACACTAAATAAATGCTAGAAGGTTCTGCAATGGAAGTAAATATGGAGCCCAATGGAAGCACCAAAGGAACAGTCATTTCCCTCTCCGCGAAGGGAGATGAGAGCAAAAATTTATAGGATAAACAAGCTCCAGTGATCAGATGTTCACTCTGAAGGCCTGAGCAGGGTGGCGCAGGGCAGGGAGGGCAGAGGAGCGGAGGCCCAGCAGTAAGACGCAGCCGTGCGTGCAGCCCAGTATGGCCGAGTGCGCACGGAGGGCGGGCACGGCAGGTGGCGTGGGATGGTGAGAAGCGCCGCCTCTAGAGAGAGAAGGAGGAAGGCATGAAAGGCTCTACAGCCTTTGCTAAGACTTTCAGGTGAAACGTTCTTCACCACTGAGAAACATGCAAGAAACTTACGTGTGCTTAAAATTTCATTCTAAAAGCTCACACTTTGTAGAAGAGACAGCGTAACACGGAGCCACATGGGAGGCACGAAGAACAGTTGGGAAGGTATTCAGTGAACCAGAAGAGACTGGGGCAGCAGCTTGGGTTGCTTTTTCGTGTTTCACACACTGTCACATATAAATCTGTAGAGTTATTATGAAAAAGCAATTTAGCAGTATGTAGCTAGAGGAACAAAGTTGCTCCTGCGGATGAAAACAATGTGCATTATTTTTAAGAGAAGAGTAATTAATATATTCCATAGATCAGAACCTCTATATTAGTAAGAACAGAATGATGGGCAAAGAAAAAAATCGTAGAATAACTTCAAGTAACCATTAAATATATGCAAAGAAATGTCCATAACAACAAATAATTTAAGAAATAAATGTAAAGCATAAGGTCTACCATTAAAATAGGAGAGGAAGAAAGTCCCTAGTTGGCAAGGCAAAGTGACATCTCTAAATGTTTTTGGTGAGATTGTAAGTTGATCCAAATACCTTGGAAATAAATTGGATAATAACTACAAAAGAAAGATAGTTTTTTCACATTCTTTACTTCAATGATTCAAATTCTAAGAATTTACTGGAATTAACTAACAACGCAGCCTGGTATGGTTGCATGGTAGTGTTGGATTGGTAGGGCTTAAATCTAACTACCGCATATATGACCTTAGGCAAGTTCCTTAACCTTTCTGTTTCTCCTGGATTTAACAGACTCTTCTACACTAAATAAATGCTAGGAGGTTCTGTGGTGAAAGTAAATACAGAGCCCAACAGAAGCACCAAAGGGAGACTCATTTCTCTCTCCACAAAGAGAGATGGGAGCAAAAGTTCTTCAACTGCAAAATGTGGATCATGAAAGAATTGGTGCTAAAGTGTTGTTCTGAGTCCGAAATGAGTGAAGATTGTTGAGCATAGAAAATACCTACATAGTAAGAATTAAGTGAGTGTGTGTTTGTTAACTAAAAGTACATACAGATCTATGTAAAAGCATGCTCATCACAGCATCATTACAGGGTAAGAAACAACTTCAACAGCCAATAGTAAAGGAATGAATAAAGTGCATTAAGTTTACTATTCATACCTGTAAATCAGATAAAAAAGTTCCACAGTTAGAAGCACCAGAATAGGCAGCCCAACAGTGAGCCATACGACAGACAGACGATAGGTGTATCAGAATTTCATTCCTTTTTAAGGCTGATTACTATTTCATTCTATGTATATGTCACATTTTGCTTATCCATTCGCCCATCAATGGACACCTGGGTTGTATGCACCTTTTGACTGTTATGAATAATGCTGCTATAAATGTGCATGTCCAAGTATCTGCTATGCTTTCACTCCTCTGGGATATATATACCCAGCTGCGGAACTGCTGGATCATATGGTAGTTCTAAGTGTAATTTTTTGTGGAAGTGGCATTCTGTTTTCCATAAGGGCTATACCATTTTACATTTGCACAGGTGTTCCAATTTCTCCACTCCTTGCCACCATGTTGTCTTCTTTCTTTTCTTTCTTTTTTATAATAGCTATCTTCATGGGTGTGAAGTGATAGCTCATTGTGGTTTTGATTTGCATTTCCCTAATAGTGACCAAAGCTGAGCATTCTTTCATGTGCCTATTGGCCATTCGTATGTCTTCTTTGGAAAATGTCTGTTCAGATCCTTTGCCCATTTTCTGTTGTGTTGTTTACCATTTTGGTGGTGGTGTTTTTGTTGAGTTGTAAGAGTTCTTTATATATTCTGGATATTAATACTTAATTAGATATATAATTTCCAAATATTTTATCCATCCCATGGCTTGCCTTTTCACTCCATGGATGGTGTCTTTAGATGCACAAAATTGTTTAATTTTGATAGTCTGATTTATTTATTTTTTCTTTTAGCCTATGCTTTTGGTGTCATCTCCAAGAAATGATTACATATCCAATGTCATGAAGCTTTTGCCCTATGTTCTCTTCTAAGAGTTGAATTGCTTTTTAATTGGCTTGTTTTTAGAGATTTTTTTCTTTGACCTGTTGATCCAAAGTATAAAAATACTCAATATGGTTTCTAATCTGTACCATAACATTTGAGTTTCTCGGTGATGTCAAAAAGGATATTCATTCAGCTCAACAGTAATTTCAAAAACAACAATTATATTCATTTGCAAAAGAGTTATATATAAGGTGGCCAAAAGATCCCGAAGGAAACAAACAACCTGATGCACTGGGCTATATAGTCTATGGTACTTCTCACATTATGGGTATGTGTTGTTCACACGCTGCAAGTGGAACACACTGTATGAACTATGAACTGTATCAAGTCACTGCGGGTTGAGTAGTTGTGAGAAATGAGTTCCATCTGCTCAAGCAGAAAATCTAGGAAGTCATTTATCACTTTTATTCTGTATTCAGTGGATGTGGACCTAATGGAACTAAATTATAGAGATGATATTATACAAACACTTAAATGCTAATGCATCAGACTACTTAACAAGCTACTAAATGACAGACTGTCTGCATTTTGGATCCAAGAACAAAGAGAAAATGTAAAAGGCCAGTGAAGTTTTTGGTTCCTTATAGCTTTATTTCAAAAAGGTAAAGCAATTCACATTCTGGTTTTGAAGGTCCTAGTTTCATACATAGTGGCAAATGATGGAAAAAGGATAAAGAACTTAGGGGCCTGAAGTCACTGTTCAGATCAAGAATACTTCTTTGCTGGCTGTAACGGCTATAATGGATATAGTCCGCCTTTATTAAAACTATATTGGTGCTAGAGTGCCAAGACAATTCAAATTGTGTTGAAATTTGGTTCTTTTCAACACATGATGCCTGAACAACTGGAATATCCACAGGTGAAAGAATGAAGGTGAACCTACACCCAACACTATAAACAAAACCGACTGTGAATGAACCAGTTTAGAAGCAGCCAGGCTGCCGTTCTCAGAAACAACACCAAAGCCACACTGACAAAAAAAAAAAGTAAGTTGGACTTCAACAAAATTAAAACCTTTTGTGCTTCAAAGGACACCATCAAGAAAGTGAAAATACAAAACACAAAACGAGGGAAAATATTTGCAAACCATACATCTGAGAAGTAATCTGCATTCAGAACATGTAAAGAACTCTTACATAATAAAAAGGCAACAAACTCCATTTAAAAAATGGGCGAAGGATCTGAATACACATTTCTTCAAAAAGATATGCAAATTTCCAATAAGCACGTGAAAAGATGTTCAATGTAATTAAATGCAAATCCACTGGAATACCGAGCCACACCTACGACGATGGCTAGACTCAAAAATCAAATACAATCAAAGGTTAATAAGGATGTGGAGAAGCTAGAACCCTCACATGTCACTGGTGAAAATGTAAAATGGTGCAGTTGCTATGGAAAAAAGTTTAGTGGTTCCTCCAATGAATTAAAATTAAAACATAGAGTTATCATATGAAAAATCAACTCCACCTTTAGGCACATACCCAAGAGAAATAAAACATATGTCCACACAGAAGTATGCATGTGAATGTTCATAGCAGCATTTTCTGTAGCAGCCAAAAAATGGAAATAATGTGGTGTAGCCTTACAATGGAATACTATTCAGCCAATAAAAGGAATGAATTACTGATGCATGCTCAAACATGGGTGAACTCTGAAAACATTATTCTGAGTGAATGCCAGTCACAAAAGACCACATACTGTATGATTACATTTACAGGAGATGCCCAGAATGGCCAAGTCATTATAGAGAGAGGGTATATCCATGATTGCCTAGGGCTAGGGTCAGGAGGAAGTGAAGGTTATGGAGAGTGACTTTTGGGTTTAAGGTGATGAAAAGATTCTAAAATTAAATTGTGTTTATGGATGCACAACTGTAAATATATCAAAAACAACAAATTATACACTTTAACTAAGTGAATTGTATGGTATAGGAATTAAGTCTCACTAAAGTTGTTAAAATTATATTGGTGTTCAAAATTTTATTTGGGAATCCTGAAACTGGGGGTAGAGAGGAGGAAAGTAGGCTGTGAAGTCTGCAACTGAGGGAAAATTCATCCCATCTGAATGGTTTTATTACTATGTTGAGTTTGACAATTAACTGATGTGTGGCTCCTCTTCAAGGCTTCCATAATATTCATTTACGCCTAGTTACTGTTATAACCTAAGCTCTGGAGATACAAACATGAAAAAGAAAACCCAGACTACCTGCGGTAAGTATGACAGAAATAGGGAATCAGTGCATTGGGAGCACAGTGTAGAGGACCTGACTTGGTCCACGTGTGTATACTTGGGAGCTGGGCATAAAGATGAATGCAATCATAGGAACTTCCTGGATGCGTGGATGGAGTTTATGAAGTGGTCAGCAGAGGATGCATACCACAGAACGCAGAGGATGCAGGAGACGGAAGAGTCAAGGATGAAATTTCTTCCTTTAATTCTTACGGGCTTCATGGACTGCTGCTGTTAGATTGATCATTTGTAAGGAAAACAGTATCGTTAACGATGAAGAGTGATTTTTCCTAACCATGTTCACAAAGCCCATGTTTGGCCAGAAAACTGGAGGTTTTTACCTTCTTTACCTACACAGGAAAACTTTGTCCCCCATTGAAATATCACAATATATAGTTCTTTTCTCAATCCGTAAGTTGTATGAAAAGAAATCTGAGCTGGATTTCTTCCTTCTTACTTACTAACTACATGTTTTGTGTGATCCTTGGCTTCCTATAAATTGCATGAAAATGACAACAGTTACTCAATGTGGTTCTGTGAAGATGAAAGGAGAAAACAGCAGAAAAAGTGCTTTGAGCCTAGGAGAACTTCCATACGTCGTAGCCAGTATGGCTTTAGTATCCAGAACAAGTAAAATACTAGTTCTAGTTAGTATTTTATAATTACATTTTCTTATATTGAACAGATGAAAATAAGTTTTAATTTTCCCAAGAGTATTTTAATCTTTTTTTAACATTTTTTATTGAGTTATAGTCAGTTTACAATGTTGTGTCAAGTTCCAGTGTAGAGCACAGTTTTTCAGTTATACATGAACATGCATATATTCATTGTCACATTTTTTTCGCTGTGAGCTACCACAAGATCTTGTATATTATTTCCCTGTGCTATACAGTATAATCTTGTTTACCTATTCTGCATATGCCTGTCAGTATCTACAAATTTTGAAATCCCAGTCTGTTCCTTTCCACCCCAAGAGTATTTTAATCTTAAAGCTTTTCCAGCTTAGTGAATGGTACCTAGGTCATTCAATATATCTACTGCTCGCTGACAGATGTAATCAAGGTGAAGAGACAGAAAATAGGTTCTTTGTTACAATAAAAATGCCAGAGCCCAGAGCACAGGGACAAAGGCTAAGGAAATGGAAGCCAAACTGGCAAGGGAATCAGGCCATGTATGAATAAGAGAAGACAAGGCAAAAGCTGCTGATATAATAGGCAGCCAATGTAGTAAAGGTAGAGGGCAGGCTGGACTCTGAGGTCAAGCTCAGCGGCACACGGTCGTCAGGCACCAGTTAGAAGCCAGGAAATTAGCAGGGACTGAAACAAATTGGCTAGTACTTGCTTCCTAAGATGGAACGAGTACATCTCTTTTAGGTCTGGTTTCCAGCGCAAAAGGTGGAATACTCTCACTGTGCTTCCACACTGCTTAGACTGACTGATTTGTATAGCCAGGACTGCCATTGTTCAAATGAGATTAAACATATCCGTGTATCTACATACACACATTCATATGTACATACACACATATACACGTGACATTTTTGCCACATGCACTGTAAATTTCTTCCATAGTTCAATAGCCTAAGTGCTCTTTCCTTCTATGTGTGGCTGCTTTTACTGAGACCACGCCTACGTGTTCCTCTCTGTACCATCAGTGGATAGAAAGTTGCCAGATTCTTTTCATAGTTCTTGAATGTTGAGCTTTGATGGTTTCTGAAATATCTCCACTAAAAAGTAGAGAACAGCAAAGTGTCAGTTCCCACACTTGACTTTCATTAAGCTTTCAATGGCTTTTCAAAAAGCTACTCCATGCAGGCAGGTAAAATGCTGTAAAAAAAAAATCTAGATATGATGGTTACCAAATGGGAAAGCGTGGGGGAGGGATCAATTGGAAGTCTGGGATTAACAGATACACATTACTATATACAAAATTGATAAACAACAGAGACATACTGTATAGCACAGGGAGCTATATTCAATTTCTTGTGATAACATAACGGAAAAGAATATGAAAAGAAATTATATGCATGTATATGAATGACTGAATTCCTTTGCTGTACACCTGAAACATAGTAAATCAACTACACTTCAATTTTTTAAAAACTCTAGAAATGCAGACAGAAGGCACCATTATTACTACTAGTACACGTTCCTGCCTGTCCAAAGCATGGTCTTCCCACACAGATCCTCCTCTGTCCAGCAGCTTTCTTTCCAAAATAAACAGAATGGCCATTCAGCATCCCTCTACTGAATAGAATTATGTCCTCACAGTGTGATTTTTCCAGACCTACTTTTAAATTTGCTTCTGAAAAGAAAATCCATCAATTAAATTATTATTATTGTCATTAATAAGCATTTAGTATATCATTTTCAGAAAGAACAGACCATAGATAGGTCCTCTGGGTAAAGATTTCACTGAACTTAATGCCAAGGATTGTAACTCACTCACTGTTGCTGACTGGTGAATTCAGAGTAAGAATTATAAGACTGGTTATGAGACATCAGGGAGAAATATTATGTGAAAAGAAATAGACGTTTTGGGTGCACTCATTTAAAGTCTACTTTTCTTCTCTGCACAGAGTAATCTTTTACTATGATTCTAACTTTTCTGGAACATGTTTATTAATGGTTATTTTTTGGAAAAAAAGTAGTTTATATCAGTCTGTTTATGATCATATGCAGAACAGTCTTACGTATCTCTGACTCTTACCACATTAATGAATTGTTTTAGTCTCATTGCCAAAACAAGTCAGAGCCATGGTAATTTTTTAAAATGGAACTAAAGCTTGTATTTTCCCAGTGAGACTTGCTATGCAAACTTCCAGGATTATGGGTCTTGCTTTGCTATTCCTCAGGTGTACTCTACTTGTAATGATCATTTTTCAAAACATGTAACAGGATTACATTTCAACAAATATCATCTGAGTGCTTGCTGAATTTCCAAGTACTTTCACAGTTTATCTAATTGATCAAGAACTACTCTGTGAGGTACAATTCTCCCCACTTAACAGATGAGGAAACTGAGCCAGAGCTACACAGTGACTTGCCCAAGACCTCACAGCCAATCTGTAATGGACACAAGATCACAGGGCACAGCAATGTCTCCCTCTGCCCCTGACCAACTGCACACTCTGTGGTCTTAACTGCCTCATTTCACTTCTTGAAAACTCCGCATTTAATATAAGCTGCTAAAATTTAAAATAATCAAGTGTCTCACATATTGTTTGTCATTTGCATTTTTGGCAGTTTGGATAGGAAAAATACCTCTTTTCACTAAAGTGAATGGGATTGGCTACATAAAGAAGATTCCATACAGCTGGAAGGGAGGGTCTGAGACGGAAAGAGAAAGGATTGCTAACAATTTCCTACTCATTTTTATGCCAAAGTTCTTCTGTTGATCTTCATTAATCATCAAATTTGAATTCCTATGTGAAAGTCTGAGCAAAAATTCCTCCACAATGAAAAAACCGTGCAAGCAACTGTAGAGTAAGAAAAGATAATTTTTTCTCTTCAAATAAAAATAGCTAATATAATGTTTATAATTTTTGAACCCCAATATACTGATTTTCCCCCACAGGAATATTTGTATATTTCAATTTGTGTGTGCGTGTGTGTGTGTGCATGTGCGTTTAAGTATACCTTTACATAATTTGAGCTAACACTATGAAGGGTAAGCCACTTAAAATTCTTTAATATAATATAATATAAGTGTTTTGGTAAAATTTTTAAAATATCACATTCCTGTTATCGATGCAACTTCCCTGCACTTTCACAAACTATGACAGAGTTACTAACAGATACTATATGTAAGATACTGAAAAGTGCCACCAGACTGTATGAAATGTATACTTTTATTTAAAAGGATGTTATAAGCTGCATTTGTTGATTCTTCCCCATGTGTCAAGAAACAGGTCTTTTATTTAAGCCCCTCGTCAAAGAAGGAGCCACAAAGTTCTTTAATCCTTAATGTTGAAAAGAACCAACAGGTAAAACTTCCAGAATGATGAAATGAGTACCTGAGTGACTCCATGCTTCTGATAAAAGCAAAATCACAGCAAAGGTATCAATACCAGTCACTGCAGAAGGCTAAGAACAGTCACAGGCACAGAGCAAACTGCAAGATGCTTATTCACAGAAAATGACTAAACCCAGTAGGAACAGTTGGGTCCACGGCAGCGAATTTACAGCGGTGGCTGCTTCCATGTCCCCTCCCTAAGCTCATGGAGCAACAGCCATGGAAAGCTGGCAGCCTCACATCCAACAAAGGAGACTGATCTGTTTAGAATGCTGTTGAAAGTCGTATCTCCAGAGCACAGTCAGTATTTTGGCCAGGCTTGTAGCTCCCTAGAAAAATCCCTGATCCCAGAGTACTGGTCACTATTTAATCTGACTCAGAGCTCAGCTCCACAGGGAAAACCTTGGCCCCAAGCCAATATCAGAACCAACAGCAACACAGTGGAATGTCAGTATCACAGCTGCCTGAGTCTACTTTCAGTTGGGGCAAACAAGAGACTGGCCCAAAATTTAAAAGGAAAATTTAGGAACCAGTCGATCATACTGCACTTTAAAAATTTCTGCCATGTTCATGGATACCTAGAAGACTGTACATATGCACAAAGTTCCTGGTATACCCTGAAAGAGCTGGGAAGAGTGGGCCCCAGTTACTCACTTACGGCTGGTCCCGGCTTGCCCTCTGCAAGCAGGAAGTGGAAGACAAGGCTGATTTGTGAAATGCCTGAAATGTGAGGTATCCTTTCACGCACAAATCTCCTTGGCACAACACTGGATCAAGATATTGAAGGAAATGTTCTAACAGATCATTGGTGGACCATGAAAAAAATGATGATCTAGGGAGGAACCCTAGGAATCCAGGCTTAAAGGTGAAAAAAAATAAAAAAAAAAAGAAAAAGAAGCAAGCAAAGAAATCAGCAGCCGCACCCCAGAGGGAACACATCATTAAGAGCAACCAGAACAAATATGGGGGGCGGGCTCTGATTCCAAAGTTGCTTCAATATATTTTCCAATATTTTTTATTTTCAACAAGAAATTATAAGACCTGCAAAGATATAGGAAAGTATGGTCCATCCATGGCAGGGGAGTGGGTGGGATAAAAAGTCAATAAAAAAATGCCTCTGAGGCGGGTCCAGATGTTGGACTTGGTAGACTAAGTCTATTATTTGAATAATTGTGAGAATTTTCCAATTTTATGAAAACCATCATCTACACATCCAAGTGACTAAACAAATTCCAAGTAGGATAAACTCAGAAAGATCCACCTAGGTAACTCATAATCAAACTGCTAAACATCAAAGGCAAAACGAAGCAGAGAAAAGCGACTCATCACATACCACAGGCACAGTATGTCAGACTGAAAAGAAAGGACCTACACGGTAACTTGTGCCACACAACGAAGGAAAACACTGGTAAAAGTGATTACATATGCAATATAATATAATATAATAGACAGCGTAACATTTTTAAATTCTTTTCTTTTTCCAACTGATTAAAGACACTTGCATAAAACTATAATTATAAAAATGAGTTGATGTCTTTTACATCATTTGCATGACAAAAACAGCACAAAAGAGAGGGAGAACTGTTAGAGCAGAGCTTCTAGTTACTACAGAACTCCGTTAACAGTAACTTCAAGTAGATTTCCTTTAACTAAGATATACATTGTAATCTCCTGAGCAGCCACTAAGAAAATGACTCAAAGCATAGTAAAAAGAAGAGTTTAAAATTTTAAATGGTACACCAGAAAGTATGTATTTAAAACAAAAAATTAGTAATGGAGGAATAGAGGAACAAAAAAAGACACAGAACACAAAATTTCAGATGATGTAAATCTTACCATAGCAGTAACTGCATTAAATGTCAAAGGATTAAACACTCCAACTGTAAGGCAAAGGCTGTCTACTAAACAAAAAGAAAAAATCTAACTATTACTGTCTGCAAGAGACGTACTTTAGACTCTAAGACAAAAAAAAATTCAAGTAAAAGGCGTAACATAAAGAGAACTGGGATAGTGATACTAATATTAAGCAAAATAGGCTTTAAAATTAAAAAAAAAAGTTACCGTAAACAAAGAAGGATATTTCATAATGAAAGAAGAGTGAACTCATTCAGCTCTTCCGCATGAGAACAAAGCAAACATGACTACTCTTTCCATTCCTCTAATATTCTATAGGAGAATTTAGTCAATGTAATCAGGCAAGAAAGAGATATAGATTGGAAAGGAAAATGTAAAATTGTTGTGATTCTCAGACAATACAATTTTGTATACAGAAAATCATATAAAGAATCTACTCAAAACTAGTGGAACTAAAACTCAAGGTCAGTATGGCGGCAAGATACAAGACCAGCACACAGAAATCAAACTTATTTTTCGCATACTAGCAATGAAAATCTGAATATGAAATAAAGAAAAAGATTTCATTAACAATAGTATCAAGAAGAATAAAATACTTAGCAATGACTTTAACAAAAGACATCATATTTGGACATGGAAACTTTTGAAACACTGATGAAAGAAATTTTTAAAAATTCAACTAGAGACATTCCACGTTCATACTGTGAAGATGATCATACTGAAGATAAAAATTCCCCCAAATTTGTCTATAGACTCGATTCAATTCCTAAAAAAGTTTCAGTATTTTGCATTTTTTGCAAAATGATTCACAAATTGGTATGAAATTGCAAAAGATCAAGAATAACCAAAACTATTTTGGAAAAGAACAAAAGTTGGAGAAATTTCACCTCCCAAATCAAAATTTACTTCAAACTACTATTACTTGGACAGTTCTATTGCATACATACAAATGTGAATGTCAGCGGAACAAACCTAAAGGTCAACAAATAAATCCTTATATTTATAATTATTTGATTTTTCACAAAGGTGCTAATTCATTCAGTTTGTTGGGGACTGGACAGCCCTTTCAACAAATGATGGTTGGACAACTGAACATCCATGTGCAAGATGATGAATTTAGGCTATTATCACACACCAAACACAAAAATTAACTCAAAGTGGATTATGATTTAAACACAAGAACTAAAAACTAAGAATTTTAGAAAATAATATAGGATAAAAACGTGAGACCATGGGTTAGGCAAAATTTTTTATATGACACTTAAAGCATGGCCTATAAGACAAGAAACTGATAAACTGGACCTCAAAATAATAAAAACTTCCACCATTTAAAAGACACCATTAAGGAAATGAAAAGACAAATAAGAGACTCAGAAGAAATATCTGTAAAACACGTATCTTATACAGGACTGTGTCCAAAGTATACAAAGGTTTATGCCTTAATAAATAACAACTCAACTTAAAAAATAGGCAAAATATTTGAATCAACATTTCACCCAAGAATATACATGAATGGTTAATAAACTTTTGAAAAGATGCTCAACAGAAATAGTCATTAGGGAAATTCGAATTAAAACCACTAGAGTGACTATTCAAAAAAAAAAAAAGACATTAATACAGGGTAATGAGGATGTGAAGAAATAGGAACCTTGATACAATAGTGGTGGGACTGTAAAATCATTCAGCCACTTTGGAAATTGTTTAGAAGTTTCCTTAAAAGTTAATTATAAATTCAGTCTAAGAACCATCAATTCCACACTTGGATATCTACCCAAGAGTAATGAAAACACACATCCATACAAAGATTTTTACACTTTCTTACTTTTACAATATTCTTAGCAGCATTATTCATAACAGCCCAAAAGTAGAAATAACCTAAATTTCCATCAACTACTGAATAGACAAAATATGGTATACCCATATAATGGAATATTATTCAACAATAAAAAGGAAAAGAAAACTACTGATACATGCTATGACATGAATGAACCTCAAAATATACACTGCTAAGTGAAAAAGTATTACCTCTGAAATGGGTAAACTATGTGATATATAAAATACACTCAATAAAAGTCTTTAAAAAGTGATTCAGCAGGAGACATGCTCTATCTTCCTTACTCCTATGAAGCTAACAGGAAGTCTGCCTTGGCCCTGAGCAGAGTAGCAGGGTGAACGCAACCTCAAGAACTGTAACCTTAAGAAGGTTCACAAATGGATATTAGCCAACTCTGTGCTTGTAATAGATAATTCTTAAGCGATAAATCAATTTCAAAATTGTTCCTAATACTTTCCCATATTTATCTGAAGAGATCAAAAGTGTGACAATATCCTGGATGATTACAACTCTGGACACAGCTTATTTTTCTCTATTGCTGAAAGCTTAAAAGTGAAGTGAACTTAAATTCAGTTCCAGTTTCCTAGAAGCTCACAAATTACAACAGGCAATGTTCACAAATAACATATGTATTTTTTAACTATTTCCCAAGCGAACTCTCGTAGTTTAAGTCACAGAGTTGTGATCCCCTTTCAACGTGGTCTGCGGGAAAGAGCTCCCAACTGAGGCAAAACAATGTCCCTGTAAGACTCCTCCTTACTGGGTATTCTTTCATCTCTAAGAACTAACCTCATACAGGAGCAGCATTTTACTTACCCAACTGACAATTACATGTGATAAAATACGGAAAAGATCACCATCCCTAAGTTGCTGTGAAGGAATAAAATAGCAAAAATCCAGTAAACTCCTTTTTTGTGGTTTAGCCTAACAGGTAATGGCTTGGAATTTAGTAGGGGAGAAGAACAGTAGGAAGGGAGGGAGTTTAGGGGGAAACAGGGGGTGAAGGAAAAGCCAAGTTCACGGAGAGCATCTGAACATAACTTAAAAACCATGTTCTTCAAGGTTAATTGAAATACAAACAGAAAATATCTATTAGACTGAGACTGCTTGCAGTTAGTACCTGAATCTGATCCATCTTTTTATTTCCTGGACTGCCTAGTATAGTATTTCACATGCTGTAGTGCTCAGTCTTAAGTTTTCTAGAAAACAAAGCTCATGTTTTACTTGGGAAATACAAGCTTAAGGCTTGAGTTTTATCTTAAGTCTTTATTTCTAAAAATTTGAAGATGAATGGGTTTCCAACACATGCAACAGGGTCCCAGCTGCACTGCTCACCACCAGTGTTCTGATCTAACTTTCAATTCCACAACCCCGCAAAGCCCACAAACCTAATTTCTCCCACACAATTCCAATAATAATATTCCATTGTTTAAATTGTCCTTATATCTCCCAAGTTTCTGCACGGTTTTATGGTTTTTGCCTCTTCTCTTAACCCATTTACTTCCTACACAATTGGCCTCGGTGCCTCAGTTTCTGAACACTGCACCTGCTACCTCACTCAATTCACCCAACAAATTCATCAGAGTTTTTTTTTTTCCCAATAGTTAAAGCAAAAGAGGAGTTACGATCAGCACTGAGAGATTTAGTTTGTGTGCAAGAAAAAAAGATAATGTTTTTGCCAATACCGTTGCTATGCAACCACTGTAATATGACAACGAGCACTAAAATGAAACGTAAATGCAAGTGGAGGATGGTTTTAAAAGAATGTGGTTAAAGACTGGTAATCAAAGCCAGCACTGTTGGAACTTCCTAAAAAGAATGAGCTGGAGAGGAAGTCAAGGGCTTCATAAGAGTTTATAGAGTTTGTTTTTTTACAAAGGAAGCCCAAGTACAGACCCATGGGGTTGTTCCTTAAATTCTGTAATTATCTCAGGCCGTGCATCTAGAATGCACAACTAATTATGATTAAAGCACTAATGGGCCACCTACACCAGTTATGATGCAAAAGAGACACATCACCATTAAGACTGCTTCAACATTTAAACTGTAGCTGAAATAGAAGGTACATTTTTGTAATGGAGACAACATGATCACAAAGATGACTGGAAACATGAATGCTACAGTTCCTCTATGAAACAGCATAAAACCCAATCATTTGAATATTTGAGGAACATTTAAGAAAAATAATGTATTATTTTAATAAATGTTCCAAAATCTAATAATGGAATCAAGCATTACAGAAAATAAGGTATTTCTTGGGATATTTTCTGCATATGAGACAAAGCATTCTCTATGACTCTTGCAATTTTTTTCCCCTTTTTTGTAGGGTGCCAAAATGTAGCCATAAAATTCACATCTAAATGAAGACCTTCTGCTTCTTTCTTTAGGAAGATGACAGTAATTACAGGGTCTGTATTAGTCAGGGTTTCCTAAAGAAACAGAACCAGTAGGATGTACATCTCTAGAGAGAAAACCCATTGTTACAAGGAATTGACTCATGACGTCATAGAGGCTGGCAAGTCCCGAGATCCCCAGGATGAGTCAGCAAGCTAACTGGATGGTGAAGTTCCAGTCTGGAAGCTGGCAGCCTAAACGCTCAAAAAGGGCCGATGTTTCAGTCCAATTCCAAAGGCTGAAAAGGACCAAACCTCCACCCAAGCAGTCAGGCAGGGGATGGCCCCTCCTATTCAGACTTTCTGTTCTATACAGACCTTCAACTGATTGGCTGAGGCAATTCACATGAGGAAGAGTAATCTGCTTTACTCAGTCTACTGCTTCAAATATTAGTTTCATCCAAAGATACCCCCAGAAACATCCAGAATAGCATTTGGCCAAATATCTGGGCACCCTATGGCCCAGTCAATTTGACACATAAAATTAATCATCACAGGGGCCTTGTCTGAAATGTTCCCTCTGTATTTCAAGGGTCCCACAATCTGACCTCAGTTTAATTTACTTCCTGTTTCACATGAAATGTTGGTGCACATGAGGCTTCTTGTTTTTGGTTATCTGGTTCGGATCAACGCTCTCTATGAACATGCTCACACTACCATGCCTTTGATAAAAGTAGCCTCTGTGCTAAGAATGCCTTCCCTCTCTTTGTCTATCCACATCTCATTTAAGTTCAGCATCCTGGCTCCATTGTCATCTCCAGGAAGCTTTCTTGGACCCTTTTAGCTTGCACATGACTCTCCTCCCTCTGAACTCATATCCAGTAAAAACTGCAAAGGAGGGAGGGAGTCCCTAGCGTGATAGGCTGAACACAAGGAGAGAACATTTTCTGCCATCTCTGTGGAAAACAGGATGGTGCTCGATCCGTAAGATTTACCTATTACAAGCTTGCAGACTGACTGGCTGGCCTCTCCATTAATCTTTACCAAAGCTAACCTTGAACCCATTTTGGGAGTATCTCTTAAAAAAAAAAAAACCACAGTATTTTCTATTTAAGCTCACCATCTTAATATACAGAGTTCTTCTGCCAGGGTTCAGTAGGTACTCTGTGAGAACTGTTCCACATGTAGATGTATTTTTTATGTATTTGTAGGCGAGAGTGAGCTCTGCGCCCTTCTGTTCTGCCATTTTGAAGCCTCTCTCAAATATACAAAGTTGAGTCATTTTGAAAACTTCCCTCACTTTCCCTTCACACGCTGCAACCTGAACTATCACGGCAGTTATAATCCTTTATAAAACTCTTTACAGAAGTTCCAATGACACCTTTGGATGAAATTTTATTGATTACAACAGGTCAGAATGTACTTCAATTCACTAAAAAGTACAGTCACCGTGTTTATTGGTTCTTGGACAGAAACCTGGAGTGCCAGTGATACCAAAAGATATTATTAAGAAAAAAACCACAAAATTATCATTTTAAATAAATGAGCCAAACTAAATACAAATAGGATTTCAATTTTCCATGCAATATGGTCTGAAGATTTGATTGTAAGCTTTATAAGACTGAAAATTGGCCAAATATACCAGATTATGCAAAAGTGCTCACTAATTATATGGGGATAAATGATTTCTATTTGTTTAATATATGGTTATGTATTATTAAAATTAAAAAATTTCCTCACAGCACATAAAAAAATAAATTCAGAATGGACCAAAAACCTAAATGTAACACCTGAAACCATAAAACTCTTAGAAAAGAACAGAGAAACATTTTCTGACATAAATCGTACACATATTTTTCTTAGGTGTCTCCCAAGGCAATAGAAATAAAAGCAAAAATAAACAAATGGGACCTAAACAAACTTAGAAGCTTTTGCATAGCAAAAGAAATCATCAACAAAACAAAGAAACAACCTACTGAATGGGAGAAAATATTTGCAAATGATATGAGAGATAAGGGGTTAATAGCCAAAATACACAAACATCTCATACAACTCAATATCAAAAATACAAATGACCTGATTTAAAAATGGGCAGACCTGAAGAGACATTTTTCAAAAAAAAAGACATACAAACGGCTAACAGGCACATGAAAAGATGTTCAACATCGCTCATCATTAGAGAAATGCAAATCAAAACCACAATGAGGTATCACCTCACCCCTATCAGAATGGCCCTCATCAAAAAGTCTACAAACAACAAATGTTGGCAAAGATGTGGAGAGAAGGGAACCCTTGTAAGCCTCTGGCGGAAAATAAATTGGTGCAGCCACCATGGAAAAAGAGTATGGAGATTCTTCAAAAAAGCTAAAAACAGAACTACAATCATACCCAGCAATTCCACTCCTGGGTATGTATTGGAAAAAAACAAAAACTAATTCAAAAAGATAAACCCACTTCAATGTTCAATGCAGCGTTATTTACAACTTAAAAACTTCTAAAACTAGTAAGTTGTCATATATAATGCAGCTATCACTAGATTTCTCCCGTATCAACAACTAAAAATCAGATAAAACAAAAGAAACATTTTTTTCAGTCATAGAAAGAAACATAAAACTACATTAACGATCTAGAATTAGCAAAAATAAAATGCAATTCACATGAAAAAAGCTGCAGAACTTAATTGGAAGACGCAAAAGGAGATAGAATATATCCAGATACACATGGGGGCTTTTTTAGCCCAAAGCATTAAACAGCATTGAAAAGTCAATATTCCCCAAATTAATATAATGCTTTAATTCAATCAGCATAGTAATTTTGTCGACTTGACAAAATTTTAATATTTCTTTGGAAGAATATGTATAACAATGGTTTTTAAACTATCAAACAGAAATGTTACGATAGTAAGTTACCCACAGAACATAAATAAAGGATATAAAACTACCAAAAATAAAATAGTGCGGAATTGGTGCAAAATATGGCATCACTGTGAAATAGGATAAATTATCTGAAACAAAGCCTAACTCAGTAATAGAATGTACAGTAAAAACGGTCATTGCAAACAATGGGGCTAGAGTATTCAAAAAGAGTTGGGGGGGAATGGCTCTTGGAGAGAATTATCAAATCCAAGCCTCCTCTTATACTGTAACCCAAAGAGTTAAGTGTAAAAAAGAAAACGTGGAAAAATATATGTATTTAACTGATCTTTGGATGGGCAGCGTTTCTAAGTACACCAGAAATAAAAGAATACACAAAGAAGGTAATAACATTTGTCTAGGTAAAAGTTTTAGTTATGCTTGTCAGTTAAAGGCTGTCTTCACCCAGCTCTCACTGACATGCAGGCTGACCTCCATCTTGCCACTCACCTCCCGTCCAGCTCTGTCCAGCCCTTCACGTTCTGTCCGACATTCTGACTCTGCATCTTCCTCCCGGAGCTCCAGGACGCCCAAAGGTCACGTCTCTCTCCTCCGCCTGCTTCCGTATTGATCCTCACCAAAGCAGGAACCTAGATGGGCGCACCAGTTCATGGGTGAGTCCAGGTGTGCTCAGTCCTGCTTGACTAGCAATTGCTCTGACACTAAGTTGATTCAGGTGTTACTGATTTGAACCCAACCCCCCAAGTGCACTGCATCTTGTTGGACGATGCACTAGTCCCAAGGGGATGTAAGCAGCCCATTCCCCTTTTTCTCTTGACATTTGGTTTTGAAGTAGAAATATCAATCTCACAATTCTACCATTGCTTTCTATTCCTTCCAGAGACTTCCGGCTACAGCTCCTTTGGGGGAGGGGAAGTAATTAGGTTTGTTTCCTTATTTAATGGAGGTACTGAGGACTGAACCCAGGACCTCGTGCTAAGCATGCGCTACCACTGAGCTGTGCACTCCCCGCAGACCCACATCCTTTAATTCTCAATCACCAACAGCTCTTCCCCTAAGTTGGTCATTCCCGCAACAATTCAGTGGCCCCTTCTAAGTGCTTTACATCCTTACCTCTCACCTCTGAGACAGTACCATCCATCCTACCTCCTGCACCTAAAGTCTGAAAGGCTTCTGAATCACCTGACCCCCACTGGCGGCCAAAGCTCCAAGAAGCTTAGTTACAGCTGGGGGACTAGTGGAACGACTCTGAAGTTGATGCAGGTTTGCCACTTACTTGATAACCATTTAAACTGAGGTGCAAGTAAATACTGCCTCCAGGGTCTAAACACACAAATGGCAGCTCTACAAATATAGACCAGGAGATTAACGTGTGATCTTTTACCCATAACATAAATCTAGGGCTCCTTTTTCGTGCAGGGGCAAGAGTGTCCATCTCTCTATTTCTCTCTCTATTTGAACATCCTGAATCCATCCCTTCCTGCCTTTGCCATGTGCCATGTTGTTACTCTGCTACCTACTTGGGGCAGGGGGCCCTGTGTCTTTTCTTACACCAATGGTAAGAAACACAGCCCAGCCCAGAGAAACTTCAAATAGCTCTCAACTCAAAAATTTCCCCCCAAGACTGCAGAGAACCACATGCCATGGTCTTAGCCCCTCAGAACATCTTCATGTGGGCATTTCTAGGTCAGTGGCGTGTGCTAGGGGTGAGCCCCTCGCTTCTTCCTCCTGAATGTTTCTATGTCTGTTTATACTGAAATGCATACACAAAAGCAGAACTGTCATGTTCACCTGTGTACTGCTGAGTCGTCCCTGACACACAGTAGACGTGCAGGAAATATTAATTGAGGGAATGAATGACAGAGACTCCATCTGCAAACAGCTTCTCTCTCTTCAATTGCAAACCTCTGAACTGCAGATTCTCTAGTAAGCAAGTCTAACAGGGGAAGAGTTAGCATTGGTCGTGAAAGAAACAGCATGGAAAGGATAGATGACTATAGAGAGAAACTATTCTGAGATCCAATTAGAATGTCTCTTAGAGGAGAAAAGTTGAAAGAAGGAATGTCTTGGTTTGATTCAATTAATTCTCAGGATGGTGAGGTCTTCTATTTTTAACCTCCACTGTCCTAAGAATAAAATTTCTTCTCCTGCTCAGAAGATAGTCTTTTGGCCTCCATCAGCCTTTGCCCTGATTTGCTTTATTAATGTCTTCACATAACTTTCTTTGATTCTGTATGAATGGGGATATAGTCTAATGCACAGAGCCTTTTAGAAAAGCTTTCTTCCCAGGGTTACAGTAATTTTAGAATGTGTTTTTCTTTTGTTTGAAAGCATAAATAGCATACTGAACTTTGTTTTGTTTGAGGTCATAGGTGTTGTATTTTCATTATGTACTTATACTTTTCATTACATATTTTCCTATCCTTTGGCTTTTTTTCTGTGGTTGTGCCTGTAGAATTAGACCAAAGTACTTTAAAGTAAACACTTAAATTTATTAAATTGTTCCCCCTTTAATTTATTAAGCTAAAATTTGACTAGCTCTTGGGTAATTTATCTTCTTTTAAATAGAAACTGAAATTTAAATTTTAAATTTTAAAATCAGTCATAATGTAAAACAACCATGGTTCCTTGATAAACAGACCCTCCAAGAAATTCCTTAAGTAATGAAAAAATTATTAACCAAAAATTTACAGAATGACTTTCATGAAAATTCATGTTGCAATCACCGTAATATTTTGGTCATATCTACTACAATATAATTTAATTATCTGATTTGATAAATTGATTTTGCCTCATGTTCAGTCCTGTGATATATTCACTTCTGATCTGTGAGCGCCCACCTGCATTTATGGCAAAAACCTCAAGAGTGAAGATAATGTAGGTCCTGTTCTCAAATAACTTCTCTATTTCTTCTCAAACTCCTAAAAAAAACTTCTTCAAAATAAAAACAAAAATTCTTAGAGTAACTGAGGTAGATTTTCATTTTGTTTCAGGTAATATTATAACGTCAGCACAAAACTATCAGAAGTTGATAATGACTTGGGAGTGTGGAAAGGTAAAATACATAAATATTCACAAGTCCTTTTCAATGAAATCTGATAACTTTTAATATTTTCTTTTTTAAAATACTTTATTCTTTATTATTTTATTTTCTTAGGCAGGTGGGGGGAGCAATTGGGTTTATTTATTTATTTTAATGGAGTTACTGGGGATTGAACCCAGGACCTCGTGCATGCTAAGCACACTCTATCACTCAGCTATACCCTGACCCCAACCTTTAGTATTTTCTAATAAGGCTGTCTGTGTTATTTTTGAACATGAGTAGTTTTTCTCTAGTCATTTTTCTTTCTAGAGGAAGGCGAATATCTGAAAAGAAGCTTTTACAAATATATTAGCTGGAAAAAAAATGAAAAAGAATATAAAAACAAATATATGTCTGTATATGCATGGTTGGGACATTGTGCTGTACATCAGAAATTGACAGATTGTAACTGACTATACATCAATAAAAAAAATACATTGGTTGGTTGTACTGTATACAGTGGTTCCTTGTGGCAGTATCCTGATGAACTTGTCAACTAAAAAAACACGTGTTTTGAAAACCGGAAAAAAACTTGCAAAAACAAGAGTAGAATCTTCAAAACAGATGTCTAGGGGTGTCAAAGGTTCATTAGATACAGATGGCAGTTTGGAGACTGACTATCTTAACACAAAGCTTCAAATAACAGAAAAAAAAATGGTACCTCATTGCTGTTGACTTGAATCTAGAGCTGAACTATAACTGACCATTTGAAAGTTCCATTCAGGTCTGAGAAGAGTTATTAAACTTGCTGTCCTTATCGATATGTTGCATTCAAGGTCTGCAGTCCATTTCAGGGGATAGTTGTATGATGTTTTAGAAAACTGAACTGTTTCATATTCCTCATGTAAGTAGCTTGAAAATAAGTTGAAGGGAAGGAGATGATATATTTGAATATTCTTACCCCTGTCATGCTTTGAGAAGCCTCCAGTATATTTCCTTTGTGAATTCTGTAATTTGTGGAAGCTACCTTTTAGAACACATTCCTAACTAAATAATTTCAATACTACAAAATTTGAATTGAGATAGTAAAAACAAAGGGGGCACGTTTGCCAAAATACTACTAACTGTTGATTTTGTAGGTGGAAAATAATGTATAAAGCATCTATCTTCTAGTCTATTATCTTACCTATATTATTCTATAAGCCACGATATTATGCCTTTTAAACATAGGAAAACTAATTTAAGAAGGCTGGTCTTGAAATGTCTGTAAGTGACTCCAGGAACGTGTTAATCTCTCTGAACCTCAGTTGCCCCATCAATAAATGGGAGCGTACACTATCCCTACCTAATTTCTCAGGGTCACTAAAAAACTTAAATGAGTTCCACTGTATGTGATGTACACTGGGAGGATGTCAGCATCTCTGGAAGTGAGAAAGACGGGGCAGCAAACCCAGAATATAACAGCAGGGAGTTCAAGCTGAAGATCAGGAGGAAGTCAAATCCATAGACTTTTAGTGCTGATCTCAGCCTGCTGGAGAGAACAGGTAGAGGACATAAGGAGACCAAGGGCGGAGATTCAGTTGTACCATGGAGGTAAATATGGACCACGCACAAATTAAACTCTTGAGCTTTCATCTCTTCACATGAAAATGTGGATAATTTCTATGGTATATGGGGTTTTTTGTTTGTTTGATTTTCCTAAATATTTTGCAACGGACATGATTTCATTTTATACTGAGAAAAAAAATCTTATTTTATGTAAAAAATATTAAGGAAGAGGCAATTCTTACATGATTGTTACAAGAATTAAATAAGATGCTATCATAAAGCACCACAGCTATGTGATTTTTATCAGAATGGTAAAGAACCCTAGCAATAATCTTAGCCAAATGTCCTCATTTAAGAGATCAGTAACCTGAGGTCTAAAAGATGAAGTGATTTAGTCCAGTGCTTGTAATGGTACAACCTCCTGATTCTCTTCCTCATATTGCTTTCACCATACATACTCTTGGGAGCACTACAGACAGAGAACTTGGAGAATGAGATTTAGAAAAGGAAGTCTGTGAGCAACAAGGAAGGGAGAGAGTGGGTGGGCTTCAAAGGGCAGAGCCCTGCAATTCACTCCTCTTGAATCAACCAGGTAATGTGCACCTACTAGCCAACAGAATAGGGAGTCTGGAGGAGGGAAAAAAAAAACCCAACAGCAACCAAAACTAATGATTCGGGGAGGAAGAAAGGTTGGAAATTAAATAAGAAAAAAAAAGGGGGTGGGGAGTAGAAAGAAAGGAGAAGGAAGTGAGAAAAGATAAACATTAGATGCCAATTTTTGGTCTATTTTGTTATCTAACAGACATTTGTACAGTAGAGTAGGAAGAACAGAGACTTGGACATGGGAGCTGAATTTGAATCCTGACTCCACCCAAGATGAGATATCACTTGAGAAACAAAGTCACTGTAAACCAGTGTCATTTTCTGTATTAATAAATTATTGGAGGAGGGTATAGCTCAAGTGGTAGAGCGCATGCTTAGCATACAGGAGGTTCTGGGTTCAATCCTAGTACCTCCAGTAAAAATAAATAATTAAATCTAATTACCTCCCCCAAAACTAAAAACAAAAATTATTTTTACTTCTATCAGATATATCCTGGACACCTATTATGTACCAGGCATTCTAGCCATTATTTGATTATTCTTATGCACCCCACCCCCCAAATTCTCCAAAGCTACTCTACACATCACTAATTTACAGAAGAGGACCCTCAGAGTTGGGGTAGTGGCTGTCAGCAACACTGTGCCCTCACATAACCTTCATGATGACAAATGATCAGTTCCAGTAAATTTAGCACATAGGTTTGATGTGTGGACAGATAACTAGAAGTTTAAAACAAAACTAGAGCACTGGGAGTATTAACTTTGCCACATGGTAACCACCTTCAACTAGATATGACAGAAAAACTGAAATTCACCAGTGAAAAACCTACTACAGACAGCTTGGGAAATCACTTCCAGCTAAGATGTAGACTTGAAAGGCATTCTAGCATGGAGAAAATGGACACTATATTGTATTTTAAAAAAGGAAATCGGCATGTTTTAAATCACAAATGTATGACAATGCAAATCCCAGTGTCACTGGGTACAGCAGAGACATCTTGACAGTTCAGAATAAAATGGACAATAATGCATCTGAAATTAAAATATAATTAATATGTATTTAATGCTTACTATCTTTAAAGAATTATGCTAAGTATTCTACCACCTATCATTTAAAAAATTCTTGAAAGGATTGATGCTACCATATATACTTATTATCCAGACAAGGAAACTGAGGCTTAAAGACGTTACGCAACTTTCCTAAGATTATGCAGCTACTCAGTGTAGCTGTGGATCTGGGTCTCAAGCTTAGTTCTGCCTCTTGCCAAATTCTAGGTTTTGATTTCTACAATACACTGTATCTGATTAAACAGATAAAGGTAAGTCTACCGGCGCTCTATGAGAAAATGATAGCAGGCAAAGCCTTCAAGAAAGAGAAATCAGATGTTTCTTCCTCTACAGCTGAAGCGATGGGGGAAAGGAAGGAAAGGGGAAAGTGACGCCCTTAAAGCTCAACCCAGCCAGGCAGGGTTCATGGGAGACTGCTGTTCTTACACGAGCAAAGCATGTGGGAAACAGTAACTTCAGAAGACTCGGTTTTGCTGGAAGTTCAGAGAGAAAAAGAAAGCAAATAGCATGGGAAAGGAGTTCAGTGAATTTATAAGAGAACAGAATCTCTATTCGCAGAAGGAATGACACTCTATAATCACAGGGACCAAAGGGAATAGGAACAAGAAAAAGCCACTGGAGGAAGGAGGAAAGGAAGCCAGATCGTGCCATGAAAGAGAGGTACTGTGAGAGATACAGCATAAAACAGGAATCTTAACAGTGTAAATATGCAAGCATATCTCTGAGCGAAGACGAGCCGACTAAACTTATTTTTAAATAATATAAAAAACAATGTTGATAAAAGCACTGATTTGAACCTCCACACCAGTCAATGGGGGAAAATTTCCCCACAGAAGGATGTATTTTTATGTTTACCACTCCAAAATTTGGACATTTGAAAGAAAAAAATTCTCAGAATGTCTGGCAGGGCATTGTAAATTGGAGAAAATAAATGTTAGTGATCTTGATTTGAAGAAATTAAACACTTAAGTAGCGGCTCCAAAGTATTCTTATTTAAACTACAGCCTAATAATTCTTCAAAAAAAAAAAACAGGGAAAAAAAAGAAAGAAAATGAGCCAAAATAAAATTTATTTATAAGAATTAATAAAAGTGTGAAATAAAATGTAATGAAACTGTTCAAAAGTGGAATTATTGTCTCAGAAGAAAGAAAATTTGGCAACAACAGAGTAAAGGTGAAGAAATTCTTGAAAAATTAAAAACTAAATGGGAAACGACGAAAGCTCTACTTGCTTTAAAGATGTCAGAAAATGTGAAGAAAATTACATAAAGGAGTAATGCCAATGACAATGAAAAATAAAATTAATGTTTCTATATCGTGTTTTTCAATGTAGAGAGTTTATGGAAAGAAAAAAAAAGATGTTCAGCTGAAGTTAGCTGAAAATCAATGAGCAAGGGTGTTAGTTCTGAGTAGACATAGTACAGATAATGAGAGAAAAGACAACAAGAATTAGAGAACTGTGGGTGGTGGTGGTTTTAATAAATTAAAAAAGAAATATGGTTCAGCAAAAAAAAAAAAAGAACAAAATAAGGTCATTTGCAGCAACATGGATGGACCTGGAGATCGTCATTCTAAGTGAAGTAAGCGAGAAAGAGAAAAAAAGGAAAATACTATATGGTATCACTCATAGGTGGAATCTTAAAAAAAGGGGAAAAAAGGACACTATGAACTCATCTACAAAACAGAAACAACTCGCAGACATAGTAAACAATCTTATGGTTACCAGGGAAAGGGGGTGGGAAGGGATAAATTTGGGAGTTTGAGATTTGCAAATGTTAGCCACTATATATAAAAATAGATTAAAAAAAAAACAAAACAAGATTTTTTTCTGTATAGCACAGGGAACTATATTCAATATTTTATAATAATCTTTAATGAAAAAGAATATGAAAATGAATATAGTATGTATATGCATGACTGGGACATTGGGCTGTACACCAGACACTGACACACTGTGACTGACTGTACTTCAGTTAAAAACAAACCAACCAACCAACCAACCAGCAGTGAACTGAAGAAAAAAGAAATTCTGGATGGAGGTAAAATTGGGTTTATAAGCATAGAGTTATTCATTAAAGCCTTAGAAGTGGGGGAAAAAAGAAAGAAAGAAATATGGTACCCAAAGACAAAGTATTTCATTAATTTAATTTTTGAAAAATGTAACTTTTCATTTAAAAAAGTACTTACGGAAGCATTTAAAAAACAGAGAAAATGGTAGAGGTCAAAGCTGAACTATCAATGAAAAGACCAAGAAAACACATACACAAGAAAGCATCAATATGGAAATGTGAGCAGCATGGCTGCTCTTAGACCCAAGGACCCAGCTCTGAATTTTGTACAGGAATTTTGAGCAAAAGAGCACAGTCCTTTGGTGCTTTTTCCAACATTCTTTGGGAGAACAAATAAATGACTAATAACACTGGAAGAGGTTTTAAATAAGGACAGTTTTAAAATGAGGAAGAGGGGTAAAAAATCTTATGATTGGACATGCCAGGTTTTCCTTTAAACCATTCCATTTACCAGAAGAGTTGCTGAAACATCCACTATCTTTATTCATCATCCAGAACTGTAATTTATTTTCTCACATATACGCAACCACAGAGACTTCAGCTCCAGAGGATTGGACCACGTCTTACTCCTCTCTGAATGCTGAATAGTAAGAACACAGCAAGTGCTCCATGGATGTGCACTGAATTGCACAGGATATGTGAACATATCATATATTGGTCTGATTAGCATCCTCATGCTAATTCATGAATGAGAAGAGAAATTAAAAGTAATCTGTAGGCTGAGTTGAGGTTGTTCCTAACTGTACATGTGATCAGTAGAATAACGGATCAGTAGAACAACAAAGGAAAACACATATTGAATTGTAAAGTAGGAAATATAAAGTTGAAAAGGGATTTGGTGCACAGTAGTCAAAATGCATGCAGGTGACCCCAATTTGTATAGCACTTTCTTGCTCTACCGAGACGACACTTCTTCAACAGTGGTACTGCTAAGATCAGATGGGAGAAGACAGTGGTGAGTTTTTAAAATATACAAATTGTTCCTCGTCTGTTTTGTAGTTACAAATAACACTGAGGGCACTAGTGGACTTCAGGTGGGCCAGACTGTCAACAGAGAGGTCAGTTGAAAGGCTCAGGTGAGATGCTAACTGTGATGAGATTTGTGTACCCCCAAAACTCATTTATTGAAGTCTTAACCCCTACTGCCTTAAAATGTGATGGTATTTGGAGACAAGGTCTTTAAAGAGGTAATTAATGTTAAATGAGGTCACTGTGGGGGCCCTAATTCAATATGGCTGGTCATCTTATGATAAGAGGTCATTAATTCACAGGAGTTCATTAACTTTAATTAGAACATATAGATTACTAGATAGATAAATGAGAAAGAAAGAAACAAACAAACAAACAAACGAACAGTAGTTATATTTTCAAATTCCTTTTCTTTAACAGTACACACAGTGATGAATTACACATTTTCTGAGTTGATATCAGTCATAAATAGACAAGGAAGAGCTGTTGCTTAGAGCAGAGCACTAAGAGCTGACGGGTAACTGTGGAGGGACTGCTGGAGTCGGAACATCATCACTTTGCAAAACTATCATGGTCAAGATTGGATCAGGTCAGGACCATAAATGGAAGAGAAAACTAGGAGGAAATTGTGATGGTGATCAGGATATTTCCATGATCAAAAGTGTCTCTCTACAGACCACTTAATTGTAACGGAGAAAAACAGACTTATTATCCAGTAGAGAAATCGGCCCACAGCTTCGCCAATTATTAGCACCAATGGGGGCAGCCGGCCGTCCTGCACTTCAGAGGTGATATCCTGAGAAGGATGTGGCATCACGTGTGCGGTGTTCTGGCCAGGAATGGATAATCTCATTCTCATTATGGGGAAATATCGTAAAAACAAACAGCTGAATGTTCTATTAATAAAAAGGTGCAGTTGGGAGTGCAATCTTCCAAATGTCAGTATTACAAAAGGGAAAAAAAGGCTGTGGAAATGTTTCTGAAGACAGGACACTGAGGCATCAGGACAGCAAAAATCAGTACCTGACTCGACCCTTGATTCTGTATTGGAAGGAACGATTATGCTATTATAACAATTTACTAGGTGAACTGACAAAATTGGAATCTGGACAGAAGATGAGCTGAAAATATCATACCCATGTAAATTTCTGAAGCTAAGAAATGGATTGGAATTATGTAAGTGAATATCCCTGTCACTGAAGTATTTAGGGGTAAAGGATCCTAATGTATGCAATTTACTCTAAAATTTTTCAGGAAAATAATTATGCACATCTAAATATGATAGATGGATATCGATGGACACATAGAAAGGAGAAGAGAGAGAAGAACAAAAGAGAAACAATCAAGCAAATGTGTAAATAAACAACAGGTGAACTTCGGTAAAAGGCATGTGGGTGTTTGGGGTATGACTTTTACTTTTGCAACCATTTCAAGTTTGGTATTCCCCCCCAAATTTTTTTAATTTAAAAATTTGAGGGTAACCACAGTAAGAACAGAAGCAGAATTATCATTGCTACTACGGGTCTCCGTATGTGATGAGGCCTGAGCTGGGTGCCCAAGCAGATAAAGCAGAAAAGACCTGAGAAACTGTGACAATATGTGTGCTGATCCATGCACGTGAGACAGGATGCAGTACTCCCCTTGCCCTGAACTCTGCTTCCATTTGGTGCCCTTAATATCTAAAGAACACAAGGTGAAGGATGCCAGCAAAACAAGTTTAAGCAAAGAGATAACGTGAAAGTTATGATATACCTCCATTACCGAATTAATAAAGTGCTTTCTTCTTTTCTATGTCCCCAGAGGCTGTGTTGTGATGCTTTACTGAACGGGAAAGATAAAGTCAACCTTACAGTTTGTATAAGAGAAAAAAAACCTGCCTCTAAATATTACAAGTGATGTGAGCTTTGTTTGAGGGTTCTTTTTTAGTCACTGAAATGTAATCCAGTTTTTAAACACAATTTAGACAATTTTCATTCACCATGTTTCATATTAATACGTGTTTACCACAGTGGCTTAAGTTTTAGATGATTTTTTCCTCACTTTTATTTCATAAAATATGGGGAAAGTGTCAATAACAACAGTGTAACACATCAAAACAAAATGTGCACTCTTGGTTAACTCAAGGATGCTTTTATGCTACTGCTCTGTTTCGAATCCACTATGAGAACAGATTTTTGTCTTATTTTCTTGTCTTTAGCAAAATATCCAAGCTACAATCGTACTGAAAAGGAGAAGACTAATGAGGAGACTGATCTAATAGTCAACAACTGGCTTTAGAGAACCAATGATGATAATTTCTTAAATTAACTTCCCTCCCAAAAGAGATGGATAAAAAATTGGATGATTTATGGTGTTTTCTTAGTGATTAATGACAAATGGTTGAGATACCTACTTTTTTCAAAATCCTCTTGCTGCTTTCAGCTGAGTGCTTACCTTAACATTAGACACATTAAGTATTTAATGAATTTTGTCGTGTTTTGGTAGGAATCCATTTAGGGAAAATCTTTGTCTCACCAGCCATGCATACAGATAGATTTTTACCATTTTCAGGTGCCTGTTCTATCTGGTTCTGGCCTCTCATCAAAATTTTGCTTCCTGCCCCACACACTTCCCACCCCACATCTGACTGCCCCAATTATTCTCAAGTATTAGGATTTGTGAAACCATCAAAGCCCCTATACTGCAGCCTTTCTAACATTCTTTATTCATTTACTATTCTGAATTCTAAACTACAATACACATAGTTGCAAACTATGGTACAAATAGACCACTGAGAATTTCAATTACAGAACTTAAACCCCTAAAAAGCACAGACAGATATATATTAACTGTAACTTATGCTGTAAATAGCTTCGTCCCTCTTGGGTATGAAATTCAGTATAGCCAAGGTCTCTTGATTGACAAAGAAATGTAATACCAAAGTGGAGCTTGGAAAAACTACTACCCCTCCAAATCATGTTCCTTACATCTTAACATCCCAGGAGACCACAGGGAAGAGACGTGGTCCTGTGACCAGCTTAGAAATACAGCAGTCCTCCCTGATCTGTGGTTTTGCTTTCCATGGTTTGCTACCCATGGTCAACCACAGTTGGAAAAGATTAAATGGAAATTTCCAGAAGTAAACAATTCATAAGTTTTAAATTGCATTCATGATGAAATCTATGCCCATCCTGCTCCATCCGGCCGTGAATCATCCCTTTGTCCAGAATATCCTGCCCATTAGTCACTTAGCAGCCAGCTGCTGTCCAGTTATCAGACCTACTATCTCAGCATCGTAGTGCTTGTATTCAAGTGACCATTATTTTATTTAATAATGGCCCCAAAGCTCAAGGGTAGTGATCCTGGCAATTCGGATATTCTCTTACTGTGCCTAATTCATGAATTAAACTTTATCATAGGTAGGTATGTACAGGAACAAAACAGTATATATAGGGCTTGGTACGATCTACGGTGTCAGGACTCTGCTGAAGGTCTTGGGACACACTCCCTGTGGGCGAGGGGGGATGACTGTACACCATTACAGCTTTGAACTCTGTCTCTGGTTACAAATATACTCGTTAGGCAACAGCCAGAACAGACAAGGAGACAGAGACAGGGGATCCCACTTGGAACTTTGGCTTCTGTAGGGTTTCAGGTGGGTTACTTACAGCAAAAGAAGAAAACATGCATCTCTCTCTATAAAGTGTCAGGACTATTTAGCCAAGTTTACAGAATTTTAAAGAGAAGGCTACACAGTACCAGAGCTAATTCACCAAGTCTCAGTATGGCTTTGCCCTAATGGGACAAATTTCAGGGCATATTCTCGGTATGAGTAAGGACCTGCACAAACAAGGAAATCACCAAATTCTTGTTACACAACAGAACTTTTATGCCTGAGGTTTGTATTTCCACCCTGAAAGACCAAACACTCCCAATCTATGCTTCTTCTTTTAAGGGAAGGCTAGTCTATGTAAGTCTCTAATGGTTCTTGATGCAATTTAACCATCAGCAAAGTTACGTTCGAGAGGAGGAATTAACCAGCTCTCAGCATCTCCGGCTTATTTCCAGAGACCCAGGAATCCAGTTCCCACAGTCCCCTCCTTTATTCTTCAGGGGATTTGAGTCTGAGTTTAGTCTAAAAACTATGATCACCAAACCGTTTCTCTTCTACCCAGGCTTCTGCTGGAGCTTATACAAAAAGACCAGGGTCTAAATCTTGTAAGGCAATTACTTAATAACTCATTATGACTGCTTCAAATGTTGATGCATTTAAACTACTGAGGAGACATGGCTCTCTCTGACCTCTCTCTCTATAAAATGTCGGTTCTTTCTAACAAATACTGAGCTTCATTTATTTATAAAGTAAGTAAAACCCTCAATAATTTTTTTTAAAAAACCTTAATAATTCTCCTGTTGAGCTTCTTTGTTTGGTTTAATTATCTAGTTAGCATCACTTAATTTGAAACACCACTGAACGTTTTCAGAGGAAAAGCCACCTCCTCTTAAAGGAGCATTTACAATGAACTTTTAAACAAAATAAATGATTTCAGCACTACTCTTCTCAAAAAGTCAAAACCATTATTAAGACGTTTCTTAGTGAGATTTTATTTCTCCTCCGTGCCAAGCACAGGACTGACAAACCTTGTCTATGCAGGTTGAAAAACAAAGATTATCCATAAAAATCGTCCTTAAAATTATTCGTGAGCCCAAGCATTTTCAGAAGTGAATAACACGGATCCTCAGTTTTTCTCATAACCCACCTATCTAAAATAATTTATAAAGAAATTAAATGATTTCAAGGATCCCGAGGGCTAGGATATTCTGAATCTCCATGGAGCCCTGAGTAAGGGTACAGTTTTTGATAACATGGGGGCCAAAGTCCTGGACTTGGCTTTCCAACTGTCCATCTAATTTACTGGTAACACAACTGGGCCATTTATCTGCTCTCCATATCCCTCAGTTTCCACACCCACACAAGGAAGATGGTGTAAGAACCAGCTCCACAGAAACAGAGTGAGAATTATTCTTTCAACAAATACTTGTTACATAACTAATATCTGATGGCCATTTGTTTCAAGTGCAGGGTGATGTAAGAGTGATCAAGTCAAGTTACATCTTCATTGAACTTACAATCTAGTAGGAAAAATAAGCAGTAAACAAATAACAACAACAGAGTGGATTCCATCTTGGTAGATGGTATGAGAGGACACCCAAAGTGAGCAGAGATCGGAAGGAAGAGCCCATGCTTTTTCATCACCTAGGTAAAGGAATCTGGGAGAAGGTCATCATGGACAGATAAAAGGCCAGGGGCAAAACCCTTGAGGACTGGACTGTCAAGGAACTGAAAAAGGTCTATGTAACTGTGATCTAGAAAGCAAATGTGAGACAGAAGCTGTAGAGGAGTAAAGGACAAGATCATATAGGCTTACTGTCCACCTTAAGGGCTTGGAACTTTATCCTAAGAGCAATGGAGAGTCATTCAAAGATGTTAGGTATATTGGTGACAAGATAAGAACGTGTTTTTTAAAAGTAAATCTAAATAGACAACATGAATAGGCCTATATCTAGTAAGGATATTGAATTAATAATTAATAATCTTCCAAAAGAGAAAGCACCAGGCCCAGGTGGGTTGAGACCTACCAAATATTCAAGAAAGAAGTTCTTCCAATTCTCTCCAATGTCTTCCAGAAGACAGAAGCGGAAGAAGTACTTTCTAACTCGATCTACAAAGCCAGCATTGGCCTAATACCAAAACCTGACAAAGACATCACAAGCAAACTGCAGACCTACATCAGCAACAAATACAGATGCAAAATCCTTGAGAAAATTTTAGCAAATCAAATTCAACAATATATAAAAAGAATTATACACCACAACCAAGTGTGACTTGTCCCAAATATACCCAAGGCTGGCTCAACATTTAAAAATCAGTTAATGTAATCCATCATATCAATGTGTTAAAGGAGGAAAATCACATGATGATGTCAATAGATACAGAAAAGGCATCTGATAAAATCCAAGTCATTCATGATTAAAAAACTCAGCAACTAGGAATAGAAAGTAGGGTTCTCAACTTGGTAAAGAATATCTATAGCTAACATCATACTTAATGGGAAGAAACTAGCCCTTGTCAGTCTCACGTCTTTTGCAAATATATTCTCCCACTCTGTAGCCTGACTTTTTGTTTTGCTTATGGTTTCCTTTGCTGTGCAAAAGCTTATAAGTTTAATTCAGTCCCACGTGTTTATTTTTGCTTTTATTTCTATTGCCTGTGTAGACTGCCCTAGGAGAACATTGCTAAGATTTATGCCAGATAAGGTTTTGCCTATGTTTTCTTTTAAGAGGTTTATAGTGTCTTGTTTTATATTTAAGTCTTAAGCCATTTCGAGTTTATTTTTGTGTATCGTGTGAGGGAGTGTTCTGACTTCACTGATTTATATGCAGCTGTCCAGTTTTCCCAACACCATTTGCTGAAGAGACTGTCTTTTCTCCATTGTATATTCTTGCATCCTCTGTCAAAGACTGACCAAAATTTTGTGTGTTTATTTCTGGGCTCTCTATTCTGTTCCATTGATCCATATGTCTGTTTTTATACCAATACCATGCTGTTTTGATTATTGTAGCTCTGTAATACTGTCTGAATTCTGGGAGGGTTATTCCCTCAGCTTCATCCAAATTCCTTATTTATCCCTCCCTCATGCATTTCCCCTTAGGTAACCATAAGTTTATATTTTCTGTGATTTGTTTCTGTTTTGTAAATAAGTTCATTTGTATCAATTTTTTTTAGATCCACATATAAGTGATATCATATGCTATTCGTCTTTCTCTGTCTGACTTACTTCACTTGTATAATAATCTCTAGATCTATCCATGTTGCTGCAAAAGTATTATTTCATTCTTTTCTATGGCTGAATAATATTACATTGCATATATATACACCACATCTTCTTTATCCATTCATATATAGAATACTTGGATTGTTTCTATGTCTTGGCTCTTGTTAAAGTGTTTCTGAGTATCTCTTTTTGCATAGCATTTTTAGTGGTTCCTCTAGGTATTATATACACTTAACCACATTCTACAGGTGTTGACAATTTACTAGTTTGGTGAGGTATAGAAATCTTACTTCCATTTATGTCCTCTGACCTCACCAATTTAAAATATAATTGTCTTAAATATTTCCTCTACATTACTGAGAGCCACACCAGGCAGTGTTATACTTTTTGCTTCAACCATCAAAAAGAACTTAGAAAACAATAACAGAAGGATATGAATCTCCCCATATTTTAATTCTTCCCATTGTTCTCTCTTTTTTTCTCATATTCATTTATTTTCTATTTAGAGAATTTCTCTCAGCCATCTTTTAGGACAGATCTCCTGTGACAAATGCTCTTAGTTTTCTTTCATCTGAGAATGTCTAAATTTCCCCTTCTACTAAAGAATGTTTTTGCCATATAGAATTGTAGGTTGACAGTTTCTTTTAATTACTTTTAAGATTCTAGAGTTAATAAAAATTAGTAAAATATTCTTCCTCTTCGCTAGAGATTCATTAGGTCTTTATATGTCAAAATGTCCTTACCTCTTCTCTTTTTTTTTTTTTGCACGTTTTCCTGCTCACTGTTTCACTCCTACGTTCACTTCCTCCCTACATTCATTTCCTTTTAGCTTTTCCCACTGAACTGTAGGTTCCTTGAGAAGAATAGCTCTCTTATGCAATTCATTTGCCATTTCTCAAAGAGTTTAGTTCAGTGTCTCTCACATATCATTTGGTCAATAAACTGCTGTTAAATTCCAGCCATGGGAATGCTGCATTACAGTGTTTCAGTTCTCTTTTTCCATCAGTGAACTAAACAGCTTCTTAGTAAACTAATTGAACCAATGGATCTTCTCTAGCTTCCTAAGTCATGAGCAGGGAATAATTTAAGAGCCAGACTTGCTGAAAAACCTCTCTAGGGTTTATATTGCTATAGAAACAGGGAAAATTCCTTATCATTTACCATAGCTGATCACTAATTTTTTTAGATTATACAAACAAAACCATCAACTAACTCATACTAATAACCACCTACAGAGAATTCCACTGGGTAGGAAAAACGTCAATTACCTGAAGTCTAGAAGGTTGAAGACTTTCCAGAAAACAGATTGGGTATTATTTCTGATATAATTTTTAAATGTTTCAATAGGTTAACCAAAATAGAATTCAGAAAACTGCAAAATAGGAGGGAGCGTATAGCTCAAGTGTAGAGTGCATCTTAGCACGCACAAGGTCCTGGGTTCAATCCCCAGTACCTCCTCTAAAAAAATAATAAATAAACCTAATTACCCCCCACTCCCAAAATAAATAAATAATAAAAGAAAACTACAAAATAATATTTTCTAAATGGAAATTTTACAATAGAAACATGGGCTGCTCTTATCAATATTGCCCTAATTTATAGTAAAACATTGTTTGAGACAAATGAAATCAAAATACACAGTGAATTTTCACATCTCACAGTGTAGATGACACTATAGAGATACGATATTCATTGTCCTGAGGGTTATAATGGTCATGGGAAACAGAGGATCCCTGAACCCAACAGTTTACAATTCTAGCCAACAAGTATCTTTTCAGCACCCTCCAGATATTAGGCAACTCTGAAGTGTGAAATAAGATATAGTCTGGTCCCACAAGAAACTCTACTTCTTTCCAATGCTGCCTGCATCTTCCATTACCCCATCCCTGTCACACTTACACTGCTTTTCTCCATCATTCGCTTGTAGCTAGTGCAAAATGTACAGTTCTTATGTGCACTTGACTGGACGCAGGGTCAGCTGTAACACAGGATCAAGTATGAAACGTGGGGGGATGCCAAGTTGTGATGCTGCATGGTCCAGGAGGAGGAGTGAAGAGCTCCTGATTCCACACGCAAGACTCCTTCGTTATCTTTGGCTGAAATCGGAGTCCCGTCTCTCTCTCTCAAAACTCCATGATATTTGTGCACGGAGACAGCCCTGAGCCTTCCCTTCTCACTCAGCTAAAGTGAGGACCACAGAAAGGGAGGAAGTGCAAGGAGCACAGGAGCTGTTCCAGCTGGAGCAGAAACGATTCTTTATTCTTGCCATGGCCCCTGTCCTTGGTTGATTCAAATCCTGGTGAACCATCTCCACCCATAAACTAGAATGGACCTTTTCCTGACTGTGTGTTTATTTCATTTAAAAACCTCTTTCAGGAGATTTTGGGGAGATGGTGGCTGGGGTGGCAGCATAGATTTGGGACCTTCATAAACCTGATCCCTCCCCTTAGTCATCACTCCACACACACACACACACACACACAATCCCCTGAAATTGTAGTTCTGTAGCAAACCCCAAAGTCCATGGACACATTTACAACAACAAAACTAAGAGGTATGATGTCCCTACCGATCCCAAAATACAAGCAGATGGCGACACATCACCAATAGGCAGACATGTGTTATCGGCGCACCTGTGTGAACGGCGTCTGCACCTAAAAAGAGCAGAGGGGGTCAGAGAGGTTCCTGAAGGGTCTGAGAAAAAGAGAACCCCAAAATAGCTGCAGTGTTTAACTGCAAAGTGTGGAAGGATCATCTGAGAACCACTGAAATGGGGACCAGGGCTACCTTTCCTAATAAAAGGTGAAGGCAGGCCTCCCTGCCCCACCACACCCAATTCCCCCTACCCTACCCACCCCGGGCCTGGGAGGCTGCAGTGGTCCAGCTTGTTGTGAATTCACAAAACCAACCCATACAGGCTCCCTTGCAGGACAAGATTCTACACCAAAGAGAAACTGTTGGGAGTGAAAGCAAAATTTAGCAGGATAAACAAAATACAAAGGAGAAGGATTCTGCATGTAAAATGAGGAAGGCAGAGGAGGCTAGGATATTTCAGAGAGCAAGCTCCTTGAGTTAACACTACACAAAAATACTGAGACAGGGAGAGAGGTAGTTCTCTGTAGTCGCAAAAGTTCTCTGAACCCAGTCTCCCAAATATTTAGGGAAACTAAATTTACATAAAAATAAGCAACAGAATAGTTTCAGGTTCTACACCATCCAAAGTTGCTCTAAGAACAAAGAAAAGACTGAATAATGTGGTTCTTAGAAATCGTGAAATCCATGCTTAAGGGGAAAAAATCAAACTGTAAGCCCTGTTTCAATACAAGCTAATAAAGATTAAGGGAAAAAGGCCAGTTTGAAGATTAATTCCAATTCAAGGACTATTTGCTGATCAATCATTAAGTGCAGTCACTATTAGTTCACAGGGGAGGGAAGATAAACACGGTAAAAATCCTGGCTTCTAAGATCTTACAGACCAGCAAAGAAGGAAACTCAAATTCGCTCAAGCATGAAAATTCTTTTAAATAAATGAAAACAGACACAAATGAGCATTCAGTTAAAATTACCCTTTCAGTTAAAAGCCACCACTGACCAAATTCCCAATCATTCTGTAGATTTTACTTTGGAGAATTTGAAAATATTTTTGAGTTTACTATATTCTAGCAAGTTTCAAATCAAAACAGATATATAAAGTGCTGGTCAAATTGAGTACTTTATTCTGGGGAAAAAAATACTAAGAGTGTACATTTTGAATGATAGTCTTCAGTCCACTGTGACTAAGTTACGGTAGAAAAGGCGCGTTTTCAGGCATTTTAGGCCATCACTCGCGTGGGTAGAAGAGGCCAGATGCCCTCGTGATTAAGGAAACAGGGAAGCGAGGTGTTGAGAGCCAAGGGGAGGAGGGAGCGCAGCAGCAGATGGCTGACCTCTTTTCCTGCTTTGGCTCTGCAACTTTTCCTCCCATTTTTCCTAACAGGGAGGCACTCCACACTGGGTCCGATTCCCTATCTTTCCATACCTGGCCACAACTGCAAGGTCTGACCTGTAGATGGCACTGCTCTCAACACTGGGACCTGCCCTGCTCCGTGGGGACAGGGCATTTATTGCCATTTGCAGATACATGGATGGACCTGGAGACTTTCATACTAAGTGAAGTAAGCCAGACAGAGAAAGTCAAATAGAAAAATGCCATGCGATATCACTCGTATGTGGAATCTAAAAAAGTGACAGAAACGAACTTATTTACAAAACTGAAACAGACTGACATAGAAAACAAACTTACGGTTACCAAGGGGGGAAGGGGGTGGGGGAGGGATAAACTAGGAGTTTGGGATTTGCAGATAGTAACTACAATATATAAAATAGATAAACAACAAGTTCATACTGTAGAGCACAGTAACCTATAACGAAGTACCTTTTAGTAACCTATAATGAGAAAGAATACAAAAAAGAATAACATAGAAATGCATGTGCATATAACTGAATCACCACCTGTACACCAGAGACTAGCACAGCACTATAAATCAACTATACTTCAATAAAATAAAACAAAGAGCTTCAGTTCACTCCTCAGTTAATCCATACCAAATCATCTTTTTCTGATCATTTCAGTCTGATCAAGTGCCTTCAGCCCCTTAACTAGACAATTTCCTTTCCCAGCACCAAGCTCCCATTTCCCATTCCACACTGGGTAAGTCGGGTCTGTCTGCTCCCTGTGAGAGTGAGCTTGCCTGGAGTGGAAGACCCTCCGGTGCAGAGGCCTTCTCTTCTATCGGTCACTCCAAAGAACTCTGGCCCAGCCCTATTTCTAGATGCTGCCACACTTTTTAAAAAGTTGTTTGCTCCATGATTCTCATGAGCTTGGCTCCAGTCACCAGTGGCAGTGCTCTGTTATCTGCTGTTGGACCTCCCTGACCTGTGGCCGTACTTCTGGGATACCGTGCTAACCTGTCTGGTTGGGCATTTTTTGCCATTACGTATGGACCGCCCTCCAGCACTCTCTCCATCTTAGGGAATATGATGGATTGTGTGGTCTTACCTGTTGTCATCTGCCTTAAGGTGATGGAGTTGTGCGACAGAAGAACAAACCTGACTCCGTATTAGATCTGTTCCTTTGACTCTAAACCTGTGCTCTGTTTCCGGTGTTCAGTCTTGCTGGTTCTGCACCTTTTGTAAAAGAATATTGCCTATAGCCTAAAATATACAGGAGAGCCTATTCTCAAGACTCTGACCTTTGAGGATATAACAGTTTCCCATTCATATAAAGATAAAAAGTTGCAGAACAGAAAATAATATTGGTTTGTTGGAGATTAACAGGGACACCATAACCTGACCTACGTGGACAGCTGCAAGAACAAAGGATCTGGCACCAAGAAGTTTGCAACAACCATCCACATCCCCTCCCCTTTTTAGTATAAAAGGAGCCTGAATTCTGACTTGGGTAAGATGGTTCTTCAGGACATTAGTCTCAGTTTGCTGGCTTTTCAAATAAAGTTGTTATTCCTTGCCCCAACACCTCATCTCCCAAGTTACTGGCCTGTCATAGGGCGAGCAGTATGAGTTTGGACTAGTAACAAAGTGAACATTTCGAAGTCACAGCATATCAGGAATTATCCTTGATTTCTCTCTCACACCCCCCTATCCAAGCCACCTCTAAGTTCCGTCAATCTTCAAGGCATGTACCACGTGCTGCCATCTTCACCTCCCACAGCTGCTATCCTAGCTACAATGACCATCATCTCACCTGGACAACCGTAATAGGTACTGGCCTTTCCTTTGACTCTTATAGCCCAGTCTCCATGGAGGAGGCTGAGTGCTGACTTTACCAAATATGACTATGTCATCTCTTTCCTCAGGATCTCCCAGAAGCTTTGATCACATCATAATAGAGTCCAGAATCTTCACCATGGCCTAGGAGGCTCTCCGTGATCTGGTCCCTTTATTTCTGTCTAGAAGGAGTCCTACTTCAAAATGACACCTGCACCCCAATGTTCATAGCAGCACTATTTACAATACCCAAGACATAGCAGCACTATTTACAATACCCAAGACAGCCTAAATGTCCATCAACAGATGACTGGATAAAGAAGATGTTGTATATTTATACAACGGAATACTATTCAGCCATAAAAACCAACAACATCATGCCATTTGCAGCAACATGGATGCTCCCGGAGAATGTCATTCTAAGTGAAGTAAGCCAGAAAGAGAAAGAAAAATACCATATGAGATCGCTCATATGTGGAATCCAAACAAACAAACAAAAAGAACATAAATACAAAACAGAAACAGATTCATAGACATAGAGTACAAACTTGTGGTTGCCAAGGGGGCAGGGGGTGGGAAGGGACAGACTGGGATTTCAAAATTAGTAGATACTGACAGGCATGTGTAGAATAGATAAATAAGATTATACTGTATAGCACAGGGAAATATATACAAGATCTTGTGGTAGCTCACAGGGAAAAAAAAATATGACAAATATATTTTGTTCATGTATAACTGAAAATAAATAAATAAATAATCTTTAAAGCAAACAAACAAAGAATCAGTGTAATCCTTCTTTTAACAGTGGAATCTCCTTCAGTTTCTTCCTCCTTTTTACCATCCTCCGTTGCCTCAAATAGTTGCTTTTGATATTTCATTTAGATTTTCGAGTTGTTATTTGCTTGGTCAGGTTGATAAAATCAACTCTGACGTCCTAGAAGCAGCTCACCTAATAACTGTTAAGTGCTCTATTTTGATTTTCCCAGTCTGTCCAGAGCCATCCCATTTTTAAGAGGATGGTTTCCACAACCGCATTCATTGTATACTCTCTGTATCTTTAAGGAGGCCCCTCTCAATAAATTTTCATATCTGCTGTGTTTCTGGAGTCATTTTTCCATCAAAATCCTAATTGTGGCCTGAAGATTTCACAATATCCGGACCTCATCACTATTTTTAAACTCATCCTCTGTTACTTGCCCCTTGCTTTTGCTCTGCCTCAGCCAAACTGGCTCCTCATAATACACCCAACATGATGGCATCTTCCTCCCACAAGACTTTTGAACTTGGCAGTCCACCTGCCTGAGACAATCTTCCACCAGTTATCCACGTGTCTCTATTACTCACTTTCTTTCGGTCTTGCCTCAATGTCACCTTCCCAGGGAGGCTTCTCTCACCTCCTCTTTAAACCACAACCCCAACAGTCCCTGTTTCTTTCTTCCCCCTTACCATGAATTGCCGTCAGACATAGTTCATGTTATACTGACTTGCCTTCTCTGTTTTCCCACTAGAATGTAAATTCACTAAAGGCAGGGATTTTTGCCCATTCTGCCCACTGCTTTTCCCCAGTCTGGTTTTCTCCTGGCAGAGTATTTATTAAGTGAATGAATCAATGGAGTATACTTCAGGTGATTCTAAGTTACTGCATCTCTTTCTCTGTTAGATTTTTTTGTGATTCGGCCACTGATCTGGAATTGAGACAGGAAGGGGGCAGGGCACAGCCATTCAAGGAATGCTACAGCAATTAACATCAAAATGGTGAAAGATTCAACCCCCAGGAGGCCTTGAGGCTCAAGATGATGGCAGATTTGACTTCTAGCAAATCTTGAGCTTCATTATACACTCACTGTAATACATTAACATGGTAAATAACACCCACAGGCACCACCGCAGTCCCAAGGCTAGCCACAAAAGGTCAAAGGGTGGGAAATGGCCAACTCCCTGGGAATCCAGCCCCTTCCCCAGACTAGTTAGACTGGTCCTTCCACTTACTAGCATATGAAGCCACTGAGCCCATAAAAACTGGCGACACACACACACACACACACACACACACACACAGTGCCTCTCCGCCGCAGCCCCCTCTCTCTCCCTCTTCAGAGACAGCCCACTCTGTCTATGGAGTATGTACCTACTTTTAATCTAAGCACCCAACCCCCACACCTCATGGCCTTTCTCTTGCCTTTCAATGTATCTCTCTGAATAAATCTACCTTCACTCAACTGTGGCTCGCTCTTGGATTCTTTCCTGCGCGAAGCCAAGGACCCACACTTGGCGGGCACATCCCAGGGGCTCAACCGCAGCCTGGCACACGGCCCTCCTCACGCCCCACATCCGTTTCTCCTGCATCAGTAACCCCCATCTCCCTCTTTTCTAGTACTTTTATAAGTAGTCATGATCAAGATCATCTCTTTATAGAGGTCTCGTAGAGTTCAAGTCTCTCACAAAATAAGTAGCTCTTGAGTTTCACTTCCTGATACTTCCTCTGTCTGTCATCAGCTCTTTGCAAAACATTTTGTTCTTGTACTCTTTCTGTGGTAAGTTAAAGTAAGCATTCACGAAGTAGGACCAGATCAGATCAAAGTGAAATGCAAACTGAGATCAACTTTGGGGACAACAAACAGAAGCAGAAGGTTAAAATGTACTCACCTAAAAATGTGGCAGTTAAAAGTTCTGTTTTAAAAACCAAAACCTTTGCATGCATATCCCAACTCTACTACCTAAGAGCTCTATGACTTTGGGAAGTTAATTATGCCCTTTGGGCCTCAGTTTCCTCATCTACAAAATGGAGATAATAACTGTAATGAGATCTACGTCACGGGGCCGTCATCTGGCTTGGATGCGTGTAAAGTACCGAGAAGGGTGTCAGGCACGCGGTGAGCACCAAGTGCACTACCGCTCTGCCTGGGGCCTCAGGAAAGAGCGGGGCAGTAGGTTTGTAAAGGGAGCCCTTTCTGGAAAATTAAATTGAAGCCGAGAGAAGCAAATAAAGCCTTAAAGATCAGATGTACAGGAGAAATTGGTGAACCATTTTAAGGGGATCACAGGACCTACAGGCAGGAAAAGAGTAAAGCAGGGATAGGAAGCAGCAGTCTACACAGGGTGACACAGTTGACGCTCCCAATCCAAAAGGCTCCCCACATCTGAAAGATGTCCCCAGCTCACCTGGAAACCGTCACATCCGTACTTACAACCCGACAGCAAACAATTTTTGAGGAAACAAACAGAAGAAGTGGCAACTTGAAAGGAAGGTTATACAAAGCGGAAGGTGTATGGCAGATGAGTCGAGGGCAAAGGGGTGCTAATGGTTATCTGAATGCAAGAGGCGGTAGAACAAAAGTTGCATGAGAAAACCGGCGAGGTCAACCAGAGGTCAAAGAAGCAGAACCAGCCTGGGAAGCTTAAGGCAGGATTAGAAACACAAATTATTTGAGAAAGAGAATTTAAAAAGAGCAGCTTTATTTTATGGATTACGGCAGCTCCTGGGAAACAGGTAAATTTAGTTTTTGATCTCAATCTGCAACTCCTCTGCCCCTCTCCTTCATCTGCAAGATCTTCACACTGTCCTACTTCTCTACAGAGCACCCCGCTGACACCCAGAAAGAATTCCATGAAGGCTCTCTTCCCCTCCGTCCCAGCTCTGACACGGGGCCACGATCCCAGCTGGGTAACAGGAGGGCAGTGGCCAGTGAGTGAACATGCACTCCGTGAGCCAAGTGCTTCTAACCTCTAGTGCTAGTGCTTCACGGTGACCTTGAATTATGCCAATTTATGCAACATAGGATCAAAAGAAAAAAAAAATTAGGTCTTCCTGAGTGAGACTGACAGGCTCTCAAGTAAGGCCACAGAGAGCCTATATGATAAAACCAGCCAAACACCAAGACGAAACCAAGAATTCTGATCTCTAAATATGACTCTTAAGGCAGCTTGTGTTAGAAATGCACTTTCTCTGAGCTTCTGACTTGCTCGTTGTAGAGCTATTATCCAAACGGCAGTTGTCATCACAGACTTGGGTATGCAGTGTTTTCCTAGGAGATACCTACGAGGTTTCTAATGGGATCTCTCTCTGTTTTTAGGTTACTGAGTATTTCCTGAATAGACAGTTTCATTTAAAAATTTGGGTTTAGTAACAATGTATAAGGCATTACTACCCTCCACCATCTTTCAGTGTATAGAGATGAGGCTTTGACAAAATACCCCAGTCACACAGCTCTTAATTTCCGGGACCAGACTTTGCAGGTATCTGGATTTCTGTCCGGGGCACTGTCTGCTGTTGGAACACAACTCTCTCGGTCTCCCAAGGGATTCCGAGCAGGACCCTGTGCCCACCACCCCCTGCCAACCCCTGCCTCTTGTTTAGAGAGGAGCTGAAGTGTCCTGGGCACCCCTGAGTCATAAAGGAGCAGGCTCAAGCAGTTAACGATTGGGACAGTGGAGTCACAGACTCACTGTCAGACGTACACTCCTGAGCTGTTTTACAGGTAACTGCATGATGGCCAGATCACTTCCCGAGGCTCCCCTTCAGTAATCTCAAGACTGAGGCTGCTGCCCCCAGGATCATTCCCTTGCCCCTCCCTTGAATAGAAACCAATGACTATCTCAGTCTCAGGAGACAGCTGCAAAGAGAACAAACACAAACAAACCAACGAAGCCCAAGATGGTGGAGGATTTGACTTCCGGTGGGCCTTGAGTCTCATCACACGCTCACTGTAATGCATCAGCATGTTACATGACACACCCACCAGTGCCAGGACAGTTGATGACTGCCATGACAATAACCAAAAAAGCCCATAAAAGGATGGAAGAGAAGGCAATTGGCTCCAGCACACCCGGAAGGAGGACATGAGGGCAGATGCTTCCAATAAAAGTCCACGTGGCCTGACCAGGGGCTGGAGCTGTCCTGACTGGCCATCTTGGGTGATAACCACCCACTCAAGCGCTTTCTTCTCTTCTCCTCTTTTGAGACGTAAAGCAGCTTTTCACTCTGTCGCTCTGCCTCTGCTGTGAACTCTTTCACAGCCAATGGCTAGAACCCACACTTTGGTGGGCTTCCTAATCTAGGGGGTGCTCTCTGTCTGCTAACACCAGGACTCTGGATGTTCCCAAGTCATCCTTTCTCGCCATGTCAGGTTGACAGACTTGATTCACACCAGGATGCCCTCTCATTACAAACGCCAACTACCTGTCAGGAGGAGGAACTGGATTAGGAAACCTCAGATCTTCTCTACGTCTCCTCAAAAACAGCCTCAAGGACACTGTTTCATTACCGTTTCCCCCAAGCAGCTTGCACCTGACCTCAGCACCAGCTCTCACTCTCCCCAACGTATGCTTTTTCCTTCAAACTCAGGTCACATCATTTCTGCTCCATAAACAGAGGTTTTGTCCTGATAAAACTTAACCGTTTCACGTAAGTATGCCTGGAAACTACCCCTGTTCCATAACATCTGGCACACACATCTGCCTGAAATTTTGCTTCTAGAAATTAGAGTGCATCATGGCTCCTCTTCCTTGAATTCTGACTTTCTGACACATCTGCAAATTATTAAGGAAACCAGGGATGTAACTCTTCGAGTGGCTAGTGTGACAGAGTTTGAGACATTCCTGGCTTGTACGTATTTGTTTCACTCCAGTCCTCTTTGGAGAATAATTTCCATCGTTAAAGTTCTTGACAATTAATTACCTAGAAGACAAAGTTTTTGGAGCATCTTCAACAATCTTCGAGCTCACTTTCAGGACCAGAGGCAGAAATATTGGGTCTTATCTGGAGAAGAGATGAGATACCCTACTTACTCTTTGTGACATTCAGACACTTACGCTACGACCCAGAGAATTTCCCCCTTGCCTGTCTGCTCAGCCACAGCCTTTGAGCAGATGAAAGTCAAGTTCTGACTTCCTCGGTTTTAGACATGATGTCCAGGCTCTTAAGAGGCTCTGCTAAAACAGAAGAGAAAACTCTCTCATGATTGAAATCATTCCACCACCTAAAAGAACACACCACCACCACCACCACCACCACCACAAGGGTTCTTTAAAACTTGCTCTGTTGAAGAACAGTCTGTGCAGTTGTAATAAGATGAAGGTCAAAGGGTGGGAAAGTCAGAGGAGTTGGGAGTTTGGGGCAGCTGACATAAAAGCTGTAATATCTTTGTTTTTTATTTTTTATTTTTTTAATTGAAGTAGAGTCAATGTACAATGTTGTGTTAGTTTCTGGCGTTCAGCACACTGGTTCAGTTATACATATATTATTACATATATTCCTTTTCAGATTCTTTTTCATTATAGGCTATTACAAGATACTGAATACAGTTCCCTGTGTTGTACAGTAGGACCTTATTGTTTGTCTATTACATATATAGTAGTTAGTATCTGCAAATCCCAAACTCCCAACTTAACTCTCCCCATCCCTTTTCCCCTCTGGTAACCATAAGTTTGTTTTCTATGTCTCAGAGTCTGTTTCTGAAAAGCTGTAATGTCTTTGGACGAGTTTATTTGGCTCTAACCTTTCCTGTCAGTAACTTCCAATTGAACACGCCCTCTGAGTCCTGTAATGACTAGCTCCCAGCCCAGCCCAAGCACTGCTTCTTAGAAAGCAGTTCTCTCTGCTCTTCAACATGTCGGCGAACTTTCTTAATGAGATGCCCAGCCTCGTGGCACACCTTAAACGGTCCGCATGCCAATCATCCTCTTTGGTTCCCGGCGCCCAGACCCTAGCAGGCTGAGCACTCTGATGACTGTGACCGTTCTAAGAGGCTAACTAGCACACTAGACTGATGGCAACCCTGCCTTTCCTACGCAGTCACCATGCAGTGTGTGCTCCAGAAATTTCTTTCCAGCAATGTTACAGGCTGTTCTTTTTCACTCTGAGAAGTGAAAACAAAACAGGAACTAAAATCGGGAGTGTGCAAAGCCATCTGGGTCAGATGTGGCACAAACAAGATGGCCTGGAAGCTTCTCCCATCCTTTCTCAGCTGGCAGGGCTGAGAAAACAAACTCTGTCCAAGTGGAGAGAGGTGAGAAGGGTGACTCTATCCTGTAATTTCTCTGTCAAAAAGCCCTCACCTAAACACACCTAAAAGCACTCAGCGCTCCCCTGAGCGTCCTACTTTTGCACCGTGTCACTGGGAAAGTCACAGCACAACTTCTCTGGTGTCTTTCTAAGAGCTGCTTTAGAAGAATCCTCCAAACAAGTCCCTGTGTCTTTTTCCTCTTTAGTAACTAGGAACCCGGGCATTCACTAGCACAAGATTTCACTTCTGGGCTCCTGAAGCCAACTTGGCATTATGGGAAAAACAGAATTTCAAAGGATATGATCTGGGTTCAAATCCCTGATTAGCTGCTTCTAGCTACGTGCCCTTAGGCAAGTTACCTGCTCCACCTATGTTTAAGTTCCTTCACCTGCAAAATGGGCACACTGCTGCTAATGCCTGCCTTCCCGCCCCACAAGAGCAATCAAATAAAGCATGTGGACATATCCTACACTATCAGCTACGCCATAGATGAGTTGAGCCCTATTATTTTAAATAGAACGGTTTTATTTTTCTTATTGTAAAATGATACATGCTAATTCTACAACCTTTCAGAAAAGAAAAAAAAAAACCCCAGAAAAACAGAGAAAAGAGTGAAAATGTCTCTGTTTCCAAAGAGATAACCACAATTACACTTTGATACTCTTCCCCCTAGGCAGTCTTTGAGCATACACTCCCATTTTACAAAATGGGCACCCTACTATACTAATTATCTATAAACATCCAATTTTTATTTAATGCCATGTGAAACAATGTGAGTTATTATTACTTTTACTACAAAAATGAAAGTAACAGAAATGAAAATTGAAGATAGTACAAATATAGCTAGCATATGGCACTTCTCCACTGTGTCAAAGTGAATTATTCATAAGCATTTGTCAGAAATATCCAAGGTTACTGAGCTATTCTGGAACAACGGGGTATAAATTCTGAGGCTGAGAGTGCTACATGTTCAATAAAACCTGTTTCCTTTTCCTCCCGGGCACATTGCAAAGCTCTATTTGCATTTAGATGTGGTCATGTGACTGACCACATCTGCGTTCTAGCCAACAGAACATGAGTGGAAAGGGTATGTGTCAATTCCAGATGAGAGTGGTTAGGAAGAGGGTGTGTCTTCCCTGTGGAATCTCTTGTTCTATCCCAGCTGAATCAAACATACCTCTAAGCCTGAGTCCTGGAATGACCAAGCGGTAGCTCACCTGCTAAGCACACACTGGACTTGACATGAACGAGAAATAAACTTATACTAAGCTACTGAATCGGATAAGTTTATATTACAGCAGCTAGCTTTATCTACCCCAATCAGTGAAACTTCTCACTTATTTTCAAGTTACAAGTACACACTGAAACGTGGACTAGATCTAGAACGTTCCTTAAATGAAGGCAAAGCTGACATTCATTGAGTTTTCATTTCAAAAGTGCAAAGAAAGAATTACCTCTTCTCACTCACTCAGTACAAGTAAATCTCCACCTACTCCCTAATTTAAAATTCCTAAATTGCTGTCCCCCAGGTCCTTCTTCCTTTATATAAAATTATGACTTAAAATCCAAATATCCCTGAGAGAGAAAACACAATCATTTTACTAAATGCCCTAAACTATACTAAGGATGGTGTTAGAGTTTGTGCAAAGAGGTATAAGAGACTCCCTACCCTCAAAGAACAAATTATACTATCACAAAGGCAATGAAACTAACATGGATTTAATTACATGAATACCAAACCATATACATTTGCTAGAATATAGGTTCCCTGGAAGTGAGGACTTGGTCTTTATCTGGCATCTTAAAAGGATCCAGCACATAATAGGCTTTCAACAGAATTTGCTGAAAGACTACTGAATTAAATGATTAGAGAACGAATGATCAAACTGTACATCACTCTGAACTAGAAGAGTCAGGGAAAGCTTAGTGAAGAAAATGGGACTTGGGTTGTGTCCCCTAAAGTTTTCAGAAGAGAAATGTAAGAAATAATTATATGTCTTCAGCCCACTGGGGCAAACAGGGCTTTTTGCTGCCAAAGTGACAGTTATCAGGTTATCAACTATTACCTGGGCTCCGGTCAGTGGAGCATTACAGCCCCTGGCTGGGCAGCCCTGCCCTAAGGATGTGTAGTTCACAGTCGAGGAAGAGGAGAAGCAGACATAGAGTGAGGACTCAGCTTGGACAAAGTCTCTATTGCACCGTGAGTGTGGACAGTGTTGGGAAACACATTTGCATGGGTGCAATGGAGCAAGATTTGGGAGAACTTTAACACCTTTATTGAGGTATAATTTGCAACTAGAAAACACACCCATGTGAAGTGCAGAGTTTGGTTTTAGTTTGTTTATACGGTCGTGCGAGCATTCCCACATCTAGTTTTATGACTCTTCCATCACCCAGCAGTTTCCCATGTGCCTGTTTTCACTCAGTCTCAGATTTTCACCCCCCAGGCAACCAAGACAGCTCTTTTCTATCTCTGTCCTTTGGCCTTCTCTGGATATTTTACATAAACAGAATCACATCATATACTATATTTTTCTGTGACTGCTTTTACCAAATCACATAACATGTTTTAGGTTTCCCAAGTTGTTGTACAGGTCAGTTTCCTTCCTTTCTATCACTGAGTGCTGTTCCACTGTACACATACACTGTGTTCCGTTTATTAGGTCCCAGTTGGTGATTGGCTTATTTCCCCTTTAGGTAAACATCTGCCACTTGGACCCTGGAAAGGCTCAGGTTTTCACCTCTAGCCCCAATGGACTGTACCCCTCCTGGCAGCAAAGCTGCTGATTTTGTGACCAGCCCATGTTGCAAACCACCCTCCCGACCTGAAAGAACTGAAATGGGAGACAGTGCCCTAGCAAGAAAGTGACATGTTCTTACCCGAACGTCTGACACTTTTTTAAGAATAAATGCTTCAATTTGTTTTCTTGCCTGAGTCGATTTCAAGAGCCCTGAAATGGTTGTTTTCGACAATTCTGCCCCGTTTTACACAAAGGAATCAGCGACCTCTTCCTGCTACTGTAACCAGAAGCCCCCTATTTTCTGAAAGGTCTTGATGGTCAGCACACAGAGCTGACTTTCTGCAAGTGTCAGTGGGAAACCATCATGCTGGGTCGAGGACTGAACCAACTGATGTGGCACCTCAGAGAAGGTGCGCCTGGAGCAGTACGTGGGAAGAGCGGGAGGGGAGAGAGTTCAGCCAGGGGAATCTTGTATTAGTCGAAAAGGAAGGTTTTAAAAAATCTTAAGGCAGCGCAATTCCATTCCATACTTGTTGGGTTTTGTTTTGTTTTGTTTTTGAAAGCATGTTCTATTTCTCAACTGCAAGGCAACTTCCTTGCTACTTAATAGACACTTTTTGAGAATCTGGGATGCTTTCTTTTCTGTTTGTCACTCTGCCTCCGTGCACACCTGTATAGAATACAGTTTGGAGCCCTTCTCTGCTCCCTCTGATGTTCAGTATCACCAGCTCTGCTACAGGTGCTATGCTTTCTTTGGCCCAGAGGCATCTGCATAGTGTTTCTTCCACTTGGTACTCTCTTTTGTCACCTGGCTTAAGGCTTCTCATCCTCCATCTCCATTACAGTTTAAATATCGCATCCCCCAGGAAGCCTGATCTGACATCCTGAGGACCTATCAGTGCAGCTGACAAGCCACATTATAACTGCCTGTCTGCACACCAACTTCTTATTTATTCTTTTAATTGACGAATAGTTGATTTACAATGTTGTGTTACTTTCAGGTGTACAGCAAAGTGATTCAGATATACACATATGTATCTATTCATTTTCAGATTCTTTTCCATTATAGGTTATTATGAAATACTGAAGGCACATCAATTCCTATCAAATCTATTAGATTTCCATTCTGGGAGGGTAAGGTCCTCACTGCCTGGTTTACTGTAATGTTCCAAAACTTGATAAACTTTCCTTATCAAAATTGCTTTAATGGGAGGGGGTATGAGACTCCTGTGAGAGGATCAACTCATTATGACCTCTGATAAATGACAACCTTCCTAAGCCTCAGTTCAATTTTGAAACATGGGGATAATCTGTATATTTGGTGGGAAGATGAAAGGGAAAAATGCATTCAAAAGCTCCTCCTGGAGGGGAGGGAATAGCTCAGTGGCAGGGTGTGTGCTCAGCATGCAGGAGGTCCTGGGCTGAATCCCCAGCACCTCCATAGGAAAGAAAGAAAGAGAGAGAGAAACCTAATTACGTCCCCCCTCAAAACAATAACAACAAAAAATAAAAAAGAATCACTTTAAAAAAAGAAAGCAAAAAAAAATTATTTTAAAAAGAGTATTTTAAAAAAAAGCTTTTCCTCACATGGTGCCTGACACATAAGAAATGCTTAGTAAGTGTTAACTATTAGTCTGGAAACAATCACAGTCCTTGGTGGTGCCACTGGGGGGCGCAGCTCACTACCGCTCCTGGCCACACTCCTCCGGACCCCACCACATGAATCCCAAGGCTGACATCTCCTGGGGACTGCGCCCAGCCAGCCAGAGGACTTCTCTAACTTGCAACTTTGCCACGTGGAATCCAGGCAGGTAGAATCTTTCCCAGCACTGCTCTGAGGTTTGATTCTCTTTCTACCCCAACCTCTACCACCCTCTGCTTCCATCTCCTTTCACACGTGTCAAGCCTCTCCTTCCCCCTCCTGATTCTTCCCGTGATCCATCCCAGCCTGTCCTCCCACGACTGCCCTGCATCTCTGATCCCAACCTGGTATCTGCTTGTCAGAAGATTCAAACTAACACGGTGGTGCCAGAGTTGGTCCAAGGAAACGGACTGACGAGCAGCCCGGGCCAGGCTGCCTCGCCCACTACTGAGCGGAGGATGAGGAGGATGCCACCCCAAGTGGTGTGGGCCACACACATACTCTGGCATAAACAGTGGCCCAACTGCCACAGAGGTCTTGGTGGGTGGCCTGGAAAAACATCCTGGCAGAGGGACTGCCCCTCCAGGGGCAGCAATCCAGGCATTCAAAAGATATGAGGGAGTAATTGACACAAGCACGGCAGAGCTGGCTGGTTATTGTGAAATTGCACTGAGACTCCCCGAAGTGTAATGAGAAACTGAAGGCCATGAACAAACAATTAAAGGTAAGCGTGAGAGCCAGAGGCCTTTGTGGTCACTTTCCAAGGGGCTCTTACCGCCTGTAGTCAGAGGTCTGACTCAGCTGAAGAGCAGACTCACTCGATAGACTCAGAGCTCCAGAGAAGTAGAGCTGAGACAGGCCGGAATCTGGCACCCGGGACCCCTTGCTGCAGTGCTTGAACCTGGACAGGGGTCTCCTTGAGCAACAGAACACAAAGAAACTATAAGGGGCTGAAAATAACTGGGTGTATGCACAGTTGGGGCAAGTTATGAACAACAAGATGCAAAAAGACCAAAAACCCAACTGCCACGACTGAGGTGTCAGAAGCAAAACCATGATCCCTGCATACAGCACCACCAAGGGGGTGGGCGGACCACCTAAGCCACCTCTCCGGCCTGGGCCCTGGACCCGCCCCTACCCTCACCCCATTCAAGGGACCAGCTTTCCCCTACTCAGAAAACAAACAAGGGAACCAATTACTTGTTTTTTCTCCCTCCTTCTACAGCATGAGTTCCAATAAAGCCTGAATCTCTCCTCTGGCCTCTTATCAATTTCTATTAAGGAGTCCATGAACTCTGGCCGGCAACAGAACACTGGGCAACACAGTCTGGTTTACTGAGTTTGGAGCCCTGGGCAAGAAAACCTAGGACCACAAAACATAAGACAGGACAGCTGGATGGATGTTCCAGTGGAGTTTGGCTCTGTAGACCCCAACCCTCAGAGTGCAGAGATGTGCCCCGGCCCTCACTAGGAGTCAGCACCTCCTCCACACTGCTCGGTGCCACAGAGCCGTCTCCCCAGCAAGGCACGTACCTCCCTCAAGAGGTCCTCCCACCTCTTCTCCTGGGCACCAAGCTGAGAACTAGAGTTAAATCCTAGCATAGCCCCACTCAGAATATGCTGGGCCTGATAAAGCAGGAAAGAGATTAAATACTGAAATAACTGCAAAAATTAATTTCATGGAGCAGCAATATCCAAGGCAGTACCCTTGAGAATGGGTGTTGAGGGTGCTTGATGAAGGCAGCTGGGGAGAAGGCACTAGCATCACCAAGAATGGCAGCAGTGGTTCTCTTCTGAGTCAAAGGCTGAAAGCAAGAGATGCTGTCCCGGGGCGAGGTTTATTAATACCCATGGGACTGATGGGGTTTGAGGCTATATGGGCCACATGGTGATGCCTACCCCCAGAAGCCAGGTGGCTGGAACAACTGAAAAAGTCAGAGGGGCAGTCAGTGGTGTCCCTAGAGTCAAAATGCAGGGGCAGTCAATAATGATGCTGCTTAATATCTGTAGCCAGAGAAGGTAGAACCAAGGCGCAAGGGGCTGAGGGCAGTTGCCCAATACAATATCATAATCCCTTGTTCAGATCTGGAACCCACTCACTAGAAGAAAAAAAACTGCAAAACTGTGGCAAGTATAAACTCTAATAATTCCTTGGGGTTTTTTTTTTTTTTAATAATCTTTTCTAAAGGGACTTATGGCTGTTACTCTGCTGACAATACTTGGGGAAAAAGAAATACTCAGACATGACGAAGACTGTTGGACACAGGGCCTCAGCTGATTCTGACAGTCAGAAATCCAAAGCACCACCAGAAAGCTTTCAAAGCAAAAGGGGCGCCAAACTGCCAAGTGGGCACAAAATGACTCGGCCACTGCCCTGAGCTGAACCTGGTCACCATCATGACGGGTATGTCAGTGGCGTGTCCACAGCGGCTGAGACAGAGGCTGCATACAGAGCTCAAAGCATGGGCCTCTACATACCAAGCCTGCAAGCTGCGGAGACCAGTGCTCAGCCCCTGAAATGGCGCCTGTCCCCGAGAGAACCAACCGACTTGTGGTAGCAAGCTGCGCACCTGAGACTCCTTCCCTCCTGGAAGGGCCAGCAGCTCATTCTCACAGGAATTGATATTTTCTAAGTACTGATTTGCATTTCCCGTTTACAGAGCCTCAGCCAGCATCACCCTGTGGGACTTCTGGAATATTTGATCCACAGGTATGGAGCCCACAGACACTGCATCCAACTGGAGGGCCCACTTTACAGTGAGGGAGGTAAGGGGGTGGGCCCGTGACCATGGGGTCTACTGCACAGCACAGTGCATCACTCAGAAGCAGCTGGCTTCACAGAATGCTAGAAGAGCTTTCTGAAGTCACAAATGATATACAAACTCAGAGGCAACACTGAGTGGATTAGGTAATCCTTCAGGATGCAGTACATACACTTAATCAGAGACCTCTGGATGGCACTGAGTCGCCAGTGGGAAGGATGTATCAGTCTGGAAAATAAGCGGTGGCAGATGGAGTGGCCCCAATTACTATCACTCCCAAAGCCCCCACTGGGGAATTCTGCATTTCTCATCCCTGCACCTTTGTGCTAGAGTTATAGCCATCAAAGTGGAGAGCACTCTTTGCAGAGGACATAGAAAGTTCCCACTGAATCACAAGCCAAAGCTGTCATCAGGGCACTTTGGACTCTTGTCCCTGGATCAACAGGCAAGAATTAGAGTCACCATCTTGGCAGAGGTCATTGATCCTGAGCAGCAGGTGGGGTTGGGGCTGCCTTTATGCAATGAGGGCAGAAAGGAATAACTGGAGAAACCAGGTGACCTACTTGGGCCACTCCTATGACTCCCTTGTTCCACTGTAACCATTAATGGACACATGTGGCAGCCTCAGACCAAGAAGTATCAAAGGCTCAGACCTCTTAAGAATGACAATTTGGATTATAACCACCAAGAAGCCACCAAGACCTACCAGAGTCATAGCTGAGGGTAAAGGCAACTCAGAGTAACCAGCAGATGAGGCCAGGGACGAGTACTAGTTGAGACCCTGAGACCAATTGCATCAACAGGGGCTGAAATTTGATACACTAATGCCCTCCCTTGCCAAGTCACCTCTCAAGAAGCATGGTCCACGGAAAACAAGGAGGAGCTGCTCCCTGAACCTGCATGAAGACACAGATCTGCACAGCTCAAGGGGTAACTGTGACGGCCACGAAAACGCACCACCCAGATCTCTTACTGCGGGAACAGTGCTAACTGACAGCCAGCTGCTGCTCCTCTAGATACACCATCGCTTTCACACTGAGGCCGCTCTCACCTGGCTGCTCCCAGCCAGTGAGTGAGTGTGGTGGGGGCACTAGTGGAGACCCGTTCCGCTGGGATGGGGGACGCCTCTAATGGATGACTGCTTTCAGGACTCTCCAGTAGCCTGGCTGAAGTTTTCCGGGTATTTCACTGCAGCCTGAGATTTCTTCTAGCCCTTTTCTCCTTCCTTTCAGTTCGGAAGGTTCTCCCTTCACACTCCTGCTGTCTCCCCCACATCCTTCACAGGTATTCCTCCAGTAATCCTCTTGAATGTCTCATTCAACGTTGGCATCTGCTTTTCTGAGGACTACAGTCATGAGGCCATGCTTAGCTCAAGAGGGTAACAATCTACTACAGTTAGTCTTCCAGTTCACACAATTTTTTTTTTGTTCTGGGCAGGAAAGCCATCCCAATCTTTCAGGAGGTATCGCGTGCTTTGGTTTTTGTATATTTCATGCAGCATTCACACTAGCACATGGAGTTTTGTACTAGTAAAAATAAGCAGTCCATTTATTCTCCAGTGAAATGTATAAGCTCCTAAATATACATAAAGAAAGAAAGACTATAGAAAAAACAAGACTAGGAAACAGCAGGTACCTGGATAGGCAGAAGACGACAAGGAGAGAAAAATGAGGAGGAAATATTCTCCCTCCTCCCCGACTTCCCTCTCTTATTTTCTACAATCTGCTACTGGAATTTCCCTACTATGTGTGCGATTGCATCAAATAAAACAAATGTAAGAATACTATTCGGAATCACTATGCTTTAGCTCCTTTCTCCTCAGCTTCAGAATAACCCATCCATTAAGTCTCTCATTCATTCAAATAATCATCATGGGGGAGGGGGGGTGATCAGATTTACTTATTTGTTTATTTTTGAATGGAGGTACTGGGGATTGAGCCCAGGACCTCCTGCAGCTAGGCATGCACTCTACCACTGAGCTGTACCCTCCCCACCACAAATAATCATCATTTAATGGAGGTCTTCTTGTGTCCTATTCTGAGGGCTGGTTCTGCTCCACATTCTTATTTGATACAAGGTCCTTTGCAAGGTACTGGTCTTACACAAATCTCTTCTCCTTACCCAGATTCTCAACTGGTTCAACCCTGGCTAGCTGTTCAAGACTCTAGGGTATCTAATTTCCAAAGTAGGGCAAACCCAATAGATATTTTTTACATCTCAGCAAGTCAACTGTAGGAAAAAGAAAGTGATTCATCTAGCCTTTGAAAAGCCCCCAGATCTCAGAGACTCCTAGGTTAGTCCCAATGAGGAGGGCAGGAAGCAAAGGGGCAAAAGAGGAAGGTGGAGAGAACCTTGTAGTACAAGAACTCATGTTAGCTAAACATATAAAACCAAATTTGCTTTTCCCCAATAACCAATTCAATTGAACATCTTTCCATGCACTCATTGGATATTTGCATGCCCTCTTTCGTGACATGCTAGTACAAGTCTTTTGCCATTTTTATATTGGGGTGTCTATTATTTTCTTACTGATTTGTAAGGGTTCTTTATATATGTTTCAATACATGTCCTTTGGTGTATACACAGAAATACTTCTCAGAGTAAATGTCTTCTCCCAATCTGAGACTTCCCTTTTTGCTTTCTTATTGGTTTCTTTTGGATTAGAGAAGTTCTTCATTTAAAACAATTATGAAATCTGAAACATAAATTCCTATTGTAGTAAAACTTCAGTGCCACTTGTGGATAAAAGACCAGCCCTCAGGACCCCAAAATGGACCTCCCTCACCCAGTGACTGAGAAACGATATTCTACAACTAGGGTACTTTAAGTATAAGTGAAATTCAAATACTCTAAAGGCATTCACTCATTAGTGTGAAACAACTTCTGACTTCTCCTAACAATAGGACTTCACAGGAAAAGCAAACCCAGAAGTGGTTTCCTCGGGAACAGACTGGGCCATAAGTGGATGAAAACATAAAGTGAAGTTGAAGATAGTGAGATGAAACCTGTCCAGTCTCACAACTGTGTTCAAATAGGGGCTGTGCATTACTCAGGCTAAACGCCTGGAAAGCTGAGTTAGATCTCTGACTCTGCCACTTACTGCCTGACAAACTGCTTAGCATCTTTGTACTGCAACCTCCTCATCTGTTGGATGGAGGTACTCTCTGCCTGTTCTTTCTCTTATTTCCAGTCTTTGTTTTTACTCTGCCTTGTATTTCTCTATTCATTTGTTTTCATGTTTCTGCTATGTTAGTGTTCTTCATTTGTATCCTCAGTGGACACCTTTGTCTAAGGAGGAGAGAACAGACACGCCCATATATCCATACGCAAGCATCCAACTCCAGCTATACTGATTTCAATGAGATTGACAAAAGCAGATTTTTTTTTTTTTTTAGTGAATACAAAAATCATTTTATTATTTAAAGCTGTCCATTGCATGCAAAGCAGTCTGCCAACTCTGGGTCAGTAGAAAATGACTTTGGCTTTCAGAAGAATGAGTAGCCAATTCATATGGAACCAATTAATACAGAGTTTGTCTTTCCAGCAGATTCTAATCACTATATTTTCTTTTCTTTGACAAGCTAAAAGATGACTAATTGATAACATAAAAATTATTCTCCTTCTATTCACCAAAACCTCATGCCTCAATTTCCTTTTTACATAAGGAAGCCTTCTCTAAATTATCTCTATGGGATCCTCCAGCTCTAAAATCTTATGATTCTAGTTTGCAGATTCTTCAGAACTAAACTTCTGTTATTAAAGACTAAACATCAGAGAAACATAATATAAGGACTTCCCTTAGATGCACCCATCTGAAGAGGAGACTTGGCCCAAAAGACCTCCCAAATTCCTTTCATTTCATCTCACAAAACCCAGTCTCTCAGAAATTCGAGGACTACCTGGTCAAAAGCTTTTAAGTAAGCTCTTTAAATTTTTAATCCCAAGTCACCTTTCAACTCAATTATTTATCTCATTGCAAATGTCTAACATCCCTATCAGTTTCCTAAAGATAAATATGCATGAGGTTTGGACCCCAAAATTAAATGCTGGGATCTTGAGGCTGATTTTTAAATGAAGCTAGACAGCAATTCAGCCTTTGAATAAAAATTTACGGGAATGTGTAATTGAATCATTTAGCATTCCTCACAGAGGAGAAAACCCTTTCTACAAATATTCCTTTTTCCTGTAAATGCCATGTAATTTTCTGACTATAAATCTTGATGGAGCTGGAAATCTATATTCTGATTCATTGTTTCATCCTGAGTTAATCACACAAAATTACAAATTTGCAGAATAATTCTTTGGAGAATGCATTAACAGCTCTGGAACAGAAATAAATGTCCTTCGTCTTACAGAAGAGAAACGTAAGTCTACATCCATACGTTCAGAACAACAGACATTTAATCCTCAAGGTGTTCAGTCATTTCCACTAGAGATTTAAGATGGATGGTTGCAATAACAATATGTCAGATTTAAATGTTAGCTACTAACTTCTCATTAGTTCCTTCTCACTTAGCTATGGATTTACAAAAACTTAGTAGATGTGTCAGCTCTGTGGATAAGGGATGAAGCACTCTGGACAAAGTACCAGCAATGACTGACCTTTACTGATCACTCATTATGCACCAGAGATGTCCTTAGAGCTTTCCTTGCGGTAACACATTTAACCTTCAAACAGTCCTTTACAGGTGAGGAAACCAAAGGAAAGACAGAATAATTTGTGCAGGGTCACCCAGATGGTAACAAGCAAAGTGACCACTGGAACCCAGGCTGTCTGACTTCAGAGTCCAGGTCCTTAACCTTGACATTGTTGTCCTACCCAACTCCAAATCAAACAGACATGTGATTAGATTAGATTAGATTAGATTAGGTATGGTTAGGTTATATTGTAATCTATCATGTTCTACCCACATATTAACAATACATGATTACACTGTATTATGCTCTGTGATACGCCATTTTATAAGATGTTGGTACCAGGATTCAGAAACAGTCATTATAATTCAGGTTCATTGGGCTGAGGAACCCCTGTTGTCTTCCTCAATTTATAACTTTAGTTTACTTAGAGGGCTCATACCTCAAAATAAATAAATTAAATAAGAAAATAAGCACAACAGCAGCAAACCCATTCGCTGGCTCTACTTCACAGTAAGTACCAGGCCCCTGGGGCCCACTGTCAGTGTCCTTCTCCCTCGGGGCTGAAGACTCAAATGCCTGGAGGCGCTGAACCAACTCTGCACAGCCGGCACAGCCTGGAGGGACAGCAGCGGCTCGCCTGCACAGCACATGCCCGTCTGCAGGGGGCACCGCTCAGCAACCTCCCCGGCCTGTGGTGGCCCTGACGGAGTGATAGCCCAGTATTAGCAGACCCTCTAATTTGTCCAGGGAAGTGAGAAATAACAAATTTCAAAAGTTGACAATAAATTTAAATACCAAATACAAAACACTGGAAAGGCTGAAGCATCCATGGAGGCAGGTAGGTGATACTCGGCATCTGGGTGACATCCAGTCTTCAGTTTGTTACCTCAGTTCTCTTGTCTCTACTCTCTTGCGATGACATCATTTACCTCCTTGGCCTCAAAGCTCATCTAATGTATATGACACCCATACTTATATTTGAACTTCCTCCTGAGCTTCAGGTGCCAATCTCTAATTGCCTCTTAGGCAGGTCCTTGCCCAGAGGCACCTCATACACAATGGATAAGTTGACAAGAATCTCCTCCACCTGGAGTGATCTCTATCTTGATTAATGCAACTGCTTCCATATAATTACCCAATGATCTTCAACTCCTCATTTTTTAAACCCCAAAGGTGTTACTGATAAGCAAGTCCAATGGAATCTACCTCAAGATACTTCTGAAATCTCTCCATACAATCTGTTTAAGTAAGCTGAGAGTTTTCCAGTTTTTTAAGCTGCAAAATATTTTCTTTTAATAAAATTTGACTCGGGCACTCATATTACCAGGTTGACTTTGGAGACCGAGATTCCCACCCACTCACCCCTACTCGCCCAGGAGGCATCTCTAAGGGACTCACACTACTCCCCAAAACACAGTTTGAAAACCAGGCATAAACATAAGCCTCCCAACCAGCTACCCCAGCCTCCCTCTTTCCATCTACCATACTGCTACAAAAATTATGTTTCTAAAACAGAGGTGTGATCAGATATCTACTCTTAAAAAGCTTTGGTGGGTGCACCATTAACTAAAATATGAAGTGCAATCTCCTTAACGTGAACTTGTAACTTGCCAACCTGAGCACATGTCCAGTCACCCAGTGTACCTCAGCTCACTGTAGCTGCACTGACTTTTTTGCTCTCTGCTTCCATGCCTCTTGCTTGGTTCATTCCAGTACTTTGGCCAATACAAGTTTGACCTGGGTCTGCGATGGCACTGGAGATAAAAGGCTAGGGTACAGCTTGCTTTCTTAATTCCACTACTGCCTCCTCAAATGTAACTGTTCCTTAGCAGGGCAGGATCACTCAGATGGGAGGAAGAATACAGGTGTTTCTGCAACAGCAGTGAACTATACAAGCCTCGTCTTCCATCACTGGATCACCCACAGAGTGACATTCAAAAGTATGGATGGTGGGCATGTGATACCACCTTCTTCCTTAAATTGAACCGTCCCTGTTACTGATCACTATTAGGCAATACTACCTAGCCTTCAGCTAGCCAAGGCGCTTACAGTTGTAACACATAGACTATTCATTTTCAAAGGCATGACTGATAAACGTTTCTGCAACTATTCTGTGCCCTGCATACTGAAGACCACCGAAAAAAAAGCAGACCTAAAATATCAAAAATGTATAAGCAGCATAAAGCAATATGGAGTTACGCAATTAAACTTCATAGAATTAATGCTAAAGAAGTTCAAGGGAAGCGTGTTCTAAAGTTCTTATGGTAAAACTCACTGTGTTAAGGCGGGGTTTGGAAGGCAGGGAGGAATTATCTAAGAGGAGGCAAAGGCGCTTCTGGCCAAAGAAATACTATGAGCAAAGGCGTGAAGGGCTAAAACCGGCCTGGCTGGATACTACACTAGAAAGAGAGGAATGGACTGGAATGTTGGGTCATTTAAAAGATTTCAACTCCTGAAAGAGTCTCAAGTGTGTAAGACAGGCCCATGAAACATCATTAAAGGTTCTGTTGTGAGTGTTTGTGTTCAGGTGGTTCTGGAGGATGAAGTGAAGGGGATATGTAAGGCAGATCAACCTCATAGGCTAGTAGAGGGTGCAAAATGGATTACAAGAAGGAGAGACTGGAGTCAGAGAATCCAGCTAAGAAAGCAGAAAGTCTGTGCAGTAACCAAGGTGTGAGTTCTGTGAACCTGGACCAGGGTCGTGTCACTGACATGCGCTGCAGAGGAGATGTCGCACTTGAAGGAAGAACAACCAGGGCTTTTGAAAGTCTGAATTTTATCAATAAAAGAACGAGCAGCACTAAGTGACCACTAGATTTTCATCTGAAGGGATAGGATTGGAGTGTTATTTTTAACAGAGCACAGGAGCTAAACTGAGTGATGAAAAAACGTTCCCTTTCTTTTTAAAAATGTTGAATTTGAAGAGCTCTCTTAACCCGGTTTCTTTAGAAAGCAGGATGGGCACAATGATTCACGGGTGGCTGTGTGATCTGTGGGTGAAGAAACAGGGCAGTGAGGTGAAGACAGATGGGAGCCGTGCAGGGATGCTTTCCTGAAAGGGCTACCCTCTCGCAAGGAGCCTGAGACAGGAGGGAAGGGGACAGGGCACAACCATTAAAAGAAGGACCCAGCTATTGAGAAAAACTGGATAGGACATAAACTGGTTAGAACAAACGAGGCCCAAGATGGTAGAAGATTCGACTTCCAGTAGACCTTGAGCCTCATTATACACTCATTAGATTGATTAATATATTAGCACGCTAAATGCTAAATGACACACCCACAGGCACCATTTGGGGAAGCAGGGCCCTTCTCTATAGTCAAAATGGCCTTCAACAAAGCAAAGCTGATCACATAACTCCTCTGCATAAAAGCCTAATGATGTCACAATGCTCCTAGAACGAAGGTCAAAATACACAGGATGGACTCCAGGCCCTGCATGTCTGCCCAGGCTTCCACTCCAGTGCTATCTTAAATTATTCCTTTTTTGACTCTTTGCACTCCAATTACCCTGACTTATTTCCATAAAAGCAACATGCTCCCTTCATAGACTCCAATCACAGGCATTGCTTATGCTGATCTCTCTCTCAGATGCGAATGTCTCACCCTCACCTTGCATGTCACCTAGTTAATTTCATCTCATCCTGTAGCTTTCAGCTGAAGGACAGCCTCATAAAGGAAGTGTCCCCCACCCACCTCCCCTGCCAATCCAATTCAAGACTCTTCAAACAAATGTCGTAGATATTTATGTTCACCATTGTACCCCAACACCTAACATAGTACTTGGCACTCAAGAGACGCTCAATAAATAACTTTCCAAAAAGAGATTGAGGGCTAAGTTCTAGCCAGTCCTGGGTCAAGCTGAGGTTGGGAGCTGTGGCTGGCTATCTGGCCTGAACTCAGGTAGCCTGACTCTCCCCACACGTGGCTCCACCAAGTGTCCAACCAGTCTACTCTTCAAGTCTGGCCATGCAGGAGGCTCTGTTTCCTTTTGCTTCACTTTGAATTGTAAACAAATACTGAGGAACTTTTCATAGAATAGCAATCAATCATTATCATTCTTTCTAATATGACAAAACTGTCTCATCACTTTTGTGTAACACCTTCTGTTCTTTGTCAAAATATGTTGACATTTTATATAAAATGGCACGCATGTAATATCTGTTTACTGATTTTTTCATTCAACATAATATTACATATTTTCTTAAATGCTACATAGTCATTACAGCTATCCTTTCACACGGCTACAAAATTAGTTCTTCCAAAACACTTATCAAGAGGGTGCATTGTGCCAAGCACCATGGAAACACCATTTCATTCAATTTATATGAAAAAATATTGAACTAAGAGGTGGGGTAGAAATGGGAGCAGAAATAGGATCAAGAACAGCTTAGATTTTTAATTTCAAGGGAAAAATACATACATGTGTGCCGATGAGGCTGATATAGTAGAAAGAGGTAAATTAATGATGCAGGAGAGAGATTTGCTAGAGGGACATCCCGGGGAATATTTAGCCCGTTGGAGGCAGAGCATGTAGGACAGCCCGGAAGGTGAGTAGCTGTAGTTGTGGGAGGGTGGGGGAGATTTCCTCGGATTGTCTTGGTTTTCTTAGTAACTGCAGAGAAACAGAAAGCAATGTGGGGGTGCCGAAGAAGGTGATGAAGGTTTGTGAAGAAAAGAAGAACAAAATGGCGGATGGGCCAGGAAAGTATTGTTTGATGCTGGAAGGACGAAAGTCCGATGGGAGGTTTGTGGCTTTGTGGTCATGAGAAGTGACACCACTCAGTGTGGTTGTGATTTTTTTTCTCCAGCCATTTTTAGCTGCATCAATGAAGGTGCAAAGTTGGTTCAAAATCAGCTTTAACCAGGGATGTGGTTTTGATGAGTTAGGATTACATAGTGACAAAGGAGCAAAGGAATCAAGGAAATATCCACGGGAATGATTTTAATGATGTGTATTTATGACATACTCTCCTTCTCAAAGGGCTCACAGTCTGCTGAAGGAAAGATAAGGAATAATTACATGGTGAAAAATATGAGAACAGAAGAATACACAGGATGCCATGAAAACACAAAGGAAGGATTTGATGTCCTATGTTTTACTAAACTGTGATAGACTATTGCTGTTAATTACAGAAAATGTCACAATAAACATTTTGGGATCTATAACACATTTTTAATAATACCTCTAGAAATAAGTCTGAATTCTTTCATTCTCTCCCTTATTGGCTTAACTAATATTTGGGGGGTTTTTTCTATACCCAAATATTTTAGAGAATTGTGAGAAGGTTTAAAGTTTTAGGACTTGTGTTTGGACTTCTAATGATACAATTATCTTATTTCTATAACTTTTTTTTCTAGATGACAGAGGTTTTCTAGGGATATTAGGGTCAAGCATAGCCATTTTACCCTGAATTTGGAATTATCACTGTATAGGCCACCCAGCTTGAAAATGACCTTAGCCAAAGATAATTATCTCAAGAACCATGGTTTTCCTCTTTGTGTTCTCTTTTCTGAGGAGCTCTCACCAATAACAATATGAATTGTGTCCTTATAATTCATTAGAAATTTATTACACACTTGAACTCCAGCTGTGGGAAGTATCAAGTTCTTTAGCAGACAGAAGGCTTGTAAGGGGAAGTGATTCTTACATATCGTATGGCCGTATCCACTCAAGGTAACCTGTTATACACATTTTAAATGATTTCCTGTACTTGAGTTACCAATGGGACTAATGCCTTAATCAGTCTCGTACCTTCTGACTGCACTTCAGCATCGCGTGTGTCCACTGCAGTTTCACTGCAACCCTGTCAGTATCGGACGCTCTAAGAGTATTTTAAATAATATTTCCAATGCTTGTTGTTGAAAAATAGTTGGGAGTGGTACAGTAAAACTGCACTGCAAAATTGTCAGTGTCTTTTAAACAGCAAGTGATTAAGTGGTCCTTAAAGTACTAAGCATGTATGCTTGAACTCCTTATCTTTAAATTACTTAAACTATCTATACAACTGGTGGGCTGTACCTCATAGACCAGGGAGAGAGAACAATAGCTTATTTCCATTTATACACAGAAAAGAAGCCCTACCTCTCCCTCTCCTGCCAAAAAGGAGAGAAACCTTTGCTCCTTGGAGACAGGATGCAAAGTATCCTAGGTTCTGACCTTAACCTTTTTAAATGTCAATAAAATCTATCCAGAAGCAAGAGAGCCTTCTGTGTCTAGGATTTTTTTTGACCTAGAAATGCCTCATGCATTTCAGCTTTGCCCCTTTTGGCATGTAAATGCCTGAGGAAATGGTGCTCCCAGCCTCCCTGAACCTTGGGGCCCCTGGAGCTGCCTCTGAGCTATAGCCTTCTGGCCCTCTCATGGAGATGAGAAAAGCTGTACTGTCCTTTCACAAACAGTAGTTAACTAGACAAATGGCTACATACTTTTCTCCTGGTACAAGAAGAGTGAAATATTTCTAGAGGAAAGGAAAGCAAACATTCTTTATCATTCTATTCGCATTTCCCTGTGTCAGGAGACTAGACTTTTTACTGGAATACAGAGAAATCCAAGGAAACTTAACCTCCCCGTGGCATGTAAATTGCTTTCAGTAAAGCCAATTGGACAACAAAAAAGAAAACAAAAAATAAACCATTGATACATGCAACAGCATTACGAATTTTGATGAATCTCAAAACATCATGTTGTGTGAAAGAAACTATACACAGAAGAATATGCACTGTAGGATCCCATATGTAGAAGAAGTTCAAGAATGGGCAAAACTTTGTTACTGTGATGAAAGTCACAAGAGTGTTTGCCTCTAGAGAAGTGAAGATAGAGTATAAGGGTCACAAGGGAATCTCCTTTGGCATGAAGCTGTTCTATTTCTTGACTCAAGTGGTAGTTACACGTGTACACAGTTGACAAACCTCAAAAAACAATACACTTAAATCTGGCACTTTACCGTTTATAAAATTCACCTCAATTTTAAAACAGTATGCTTCATATATATCCTTTCTTTGTATGCTGACTTACATTCAAATTCTTAGTCTTGGGGGAGGGTATATATAGCTCAGTGGTAAAGCACATACTTAGCATGCACAAGGTCCTGGGTTCAAACCAAATCAGTAATAAGAAACAATTCAAGAATGGTCAAAAGACGAGAACAGATGCTTCATCAGCAAAGAGATACAGATGGCCAACAAGCACATAAAGATAAACTCAGCATCATTAGTCATTAAGAAAATGCAAATTTAAACCATAATAAGATACCACTACACATCCAGTAGAAAGCCTAAAAGTCAAATACCAAGTGTTGGTGAGAAGGTGAAGCTACAGGAACTTACCACTGCCATTTGGGCTGTAAATTGTTTTAACTATTTTGGAAGAGTTTGGCAGTTTATTAAAAAATTAAAGATACTCCTACCATATGACCCAGATATTCCATTCCTAGACATTTACTCAGAGAAATAAAAGCATATGTCCACACAAAAATTTGAACATGATTGTTCAAGCAGTTTCATTTATAATAGCCCTAAACTGGAAGCAATCCAAATGTCTTTTAGCAGATGAACAGATAAGCAAATTACAGCATATTCCACACAGTGGGATATATTTAACCCTTTATTCCCTTTTATGCTACTCCTAATCCATTTCCTTTCTTTCTGCTTTATTTTTTTTTATTGTAGTCAGTTACAATGTATCAACTTCTGGTGTACAGCACAATATCCCAGTCATACATATACATACATACATTCGTTTTCATATTCTTTTTCATTAAAGGTTATTACAAGATATCGAATATAGTTCCCTGTGCTATACAGAAGAAACTTGTTTTTTTTTAATCTTTTTTTATATATAGTGGCTAACATTCGAAAATCTCAAACTCCCAAATTTATCGCTTCTGCTTTATTTTTTTGTCTACATTGCTTTTTCACAGGCCAATATATGAGTCCATAATTGGAAAGGCAGAAACAATAAATGGATGCACAATTATATATATATAAAAAATGAGAAATGATTTTATTGATTCTAAATATATCCATGCTCATTGTAGGAAAAAAATGAAACAGGAAATGAGCCAAGTGCGCATTATCAGCATAAGATCACAACTAAAAGAAGCTGCTGTTATTTGCATTTTACACGATTCATTTTGATTATTCAACTTTGATTTCTGCTGTTGTATTTACTGTTAAATTTTAAGAATCATTAATATTATCTCAAAAATATTTCCCTTTTCAATGCACCACCCTTTCTTCATCTAGATACTGGCAAAAGTGATAGTAAGGAGGGTCTCAAAGAGCCTCATCCAATTCTAATGAGATTACCACCCCCTTCCCTTATGTACGCTCCCCAACTCACTGAAACCAACTGACCAGGAATCCAGCCCAGTAAATGGACTATAATTAGAATACATACCTTTCTATGAGAAACCCTCAAGACATCTCACATCATGCCCTGTGTCTCTGCTAACCTCAGGCATCTCAATATGCTCAACTTTCATTTCTAGACACTTTCCCAGTTGACCTTAAACACTGTCCGGTCAGCTTGAACAACTCTCAGTCTGTCATCACCAAAACCCTCTACCTCCTCCTTCTCCTCTCTGGATCTGCTCCAAAGCTTCTTGCTTTAATTTAGCCTGGGGTCACGTCTGGAGACATAAAACTTCTCATGTATCACTTTCCAATAGAAGCTATTCTTTGCTCTGTTTTTTTATTCCACTTGGTACCAGACTTTAGGGTTTCAGAGCCACACCTGGACTATTTTTCCCTCTTTGCTCCCTAAAAGGAAGCCACCACCTCCACTGTGGCTTTTGCAGTAAGGTCTAGCACTCCACCCTCTCTGTACTGACCAAGCAGACCCTAAATACTGCCTGGCCATTCTACCTGTTCTTCAATTGTCAATCCACATTCCCGTTCTCCAAACAACTATTTAACATCTCAAGTCTCCAATATCCCCTCCCTTTCCCTACACTAAGCTGACAACCCTATTTCTTATCCCATAAAGAAGTAGAAACAATCAGAAGAGACAGTCATCCTTTTTCCCATCATAAAATTTACCAACCATATGGATGCATGTGTTCTGCCTTCCCTTCTGTTAGAACAGGTTAACTGTCTAGGACCCAGCCTAAGGTCAACCCCTAGGCTCTGCCCACCTCCTCTCACCTACTCAAGGACATCACTTTTGCAATTGCCCTCTCTTTCTAAAAATATAAAATTTCCCTCCTTAGAGCAGTCCTATCAACTAACATACTGCAATGTCATTTCTTATCAAACAAACAAAAAACTCTTCCTTGACTTATCATTACTTTCTACCCACTGATCTCCTTTATTAAAAAAAACTCAGAGAAAGAGTTATTTAAATTTGTTTCCTCCAATTTTTCAGTCTTTCCTCCCCAAGCCATTCAAATTGGGTTTTGTAATCATCATTCTGAATGAACAGTTATGAATGAGGTCAACAGTGACCTCTACGTTGTCAAATTCAAGTCTCGATTCATGTATTACTCAACTTCTCAGCAGCATTAGAACTGGCTGGTTACTCCCTTCTCCTTGAAATCTTTTCTCTGCCTGAGTTCCTGAACTCTACAGTGACCTCCCACCTCAGCAGCTGCAGCCTCTGGTCTCCTTTTCTGGTTTCCATTGTCTCCTTAACTTTCTTACACTGAATTTTTCAGAGGTCAACTCTTGAACCTCTTCTTTATTCCACTCACTCCCTAGTTTATAGTGTTCAATGCCTCAGGCTTTGTGTACCAGGTCAATGACTCCCATGTATTTTATCTGTAGTTCTAACCTCTTGCCTAATCTCTAGATTCATGTATGTGTATTCCCAGGATGTAGAAAATGCCCATCCAATGATTGGTCCTTAATATTTGTTTGAGATATAAATCACAAATACCACTAAAATTTAAGTGTCATTTTCTATCACATGCAACTCTAAAATTCTCATATCTATGCTCAGTTGGGGAATTTATTCAGTTTCTAAATTTTGTGCAATAAATAATATTGGATTCCAATTGTCTCTACCAGCCAGGTGGCCATGGACTTATCATCTTTTTATTCTTATGACTTCATCTCTTCTTAAGCTTTAGTCGCTTTATCTATATAATGGGGAGAACACTATTTCTCTCATACGGAAAGAACACAGACTAAACAAAACGATGTATAGCACTTACTGTATACCTGACGTTGTTATTAACACTGTCTCTGCATGAATTCCTCAACACATCCCTGATTCTTACCTTGGTACGGACTCCTGGCATCTAATTACACAGTCAGTGTATATGAACATTTCCATTACTCTCAACAAATATTGATGAGTCGCTTTTCAGAAAGACTGTATGGATTTATACTCCCACCAACAATGTATGGGGCTATCTGACACATAACCCTTTCACAGGAACTATTATCACTGTATATTAATTTAATTAGCAGTTTAATATAAACACACACTTCTTTTTATTGAATGTACTCCTAAGTCATGGTGCCATCTTGTCATATGACTGAAGCTGATTTTCCCTTGGTTTCTCCATCTGTGAAATGGAGACAAGTTTGTGGATTGGAAAGGAGATATATAATTGGACTAATCAAGAAGCTTAGTGCTTTTGAAAAGATAAGAAGCTCCAGGGCCATGTGATTGTACCACATGATCTATTCAGAATATCTCAATCAAAATCAAGTACGCGTTGAAAGAGAACTGTGAGAATAATTCTGCTGAGAAAGGCTGCCAGGAAGGCGGCCTTGCTTCCTTCGGAGCAGCTGGCTTGTCTGAATTGTCTGAGCTGCACACTAGCCTCGCAATTATGATGTGTGTGCTGATGCGCTTTCTTTTTACAAAATCATCTCCCTGTTCATCTGCTTAGTCATTAAGTTTTATGGTGGAAGTTGAATGTCTAATGAAACTGCAGATTTGAACTGTTTTATGGCCTCTAAGAAAATCTCATTTACCACAGAGTAGCTATGAAAAGATGTGAATGACAGACGAAAGTGTACAGCATTCTTGTAAGTGGAAGAGGGAAGTTAGTTCCAAGGATACGCAGAGCAACAAAGCTGGTATCCTTTTTCACCACTTCCTCCATCCTTTCATCTGTTCGTCCATTCGCTGCTCAACAGTCATTTATTCAACACCAACTGAACCACCCAGGCCATGGCTAGTTTTTGCAAAGACCCTATAGTGTAGATGGGGAAAGTGACAGGGCTACAGTCAGGACAGGGCAGTGTCAAAAGCACTACTTGTACCAGCACTTGTGTTTGGAAGTTATGCAGGGCACGGTAATTGTAGAGTGGGAATTCCCTAGCACAAGAATCAAAAGGAGCAAGAGACGGCAGGCAACACTTACGGACGTGAAGTTGTGTGTGGCACTAATCACACTCACTGGCTTCTAAACAGGATGGAGTAATAAATGGGTCAGCGAGCAGCCTGAAAGCCTAACGTCCGAGGCCAGTGCACATCACTGGAGCATCCATCTTAACAGGCTCTCTTTCTGTGCCTGTGTGCACGCATGTGTGTATGTTTCTACTGCTAACAAATGAAGACACAACTACAGACTAACAGGTTTGATCCTGGTCCTCAAAAAACTACTAAACAGCACAATTAACAAGGTGGCTGTGAGTGTGCAAAGTTAGGAAGGTAACATTTTGTCAGAGCAAATGTTTTGATTTTTTTCACACTATTACTTGGTTTTAGGAACATCATGAACAATGTGCACAAGGCTGTGTTGATTTCAACCAACTGTGTGACAGGGTACTCGTGGAGGAAGGACAGACTTAGTTAGGGGAATTCTCCGCTTGTGACACCTGCACACAGTGAGGAAATCACTAGCAAGGGGACAGAGCGTCCAGTTGGCTCACAGGGCCCTTGGTCTTAGCTGATCATCATTTGCTCACAATTCCGATAAAATGAATGGTAGCACAATCATGTGGAGGTTTCCCACATGCCCCTCCAAATGCACTAACTACTGTTTCCACTTTTCTTCACAGCACACTGAGCCCTGGGAAGCTGACATGTAACGGCCACCTCAGTGCGCTCTCTTGCCCTCCGGCTTCCGGGTGGTATCAACTGATGGGAGGAAGCAGCAGGAAGACAAGAGTGTGGCTGAGGTGTTCGTTTTCCCACATCCCTGCCTGCAGGGTGAACCGGGGTTGGCTGTATTCCTCTGCCGAAGACCACAACTCCTGTGGGAGCTACCACTCCCCCAGTAACTGTTCCTTCACGTTGCCCGTACAAGCCCAGGAGTGGTGATGTCTTCAGCTCCCCCAGTGCTAGTCCAACAAACAATGTGATCCCTTGTGGGTTCCCCTCACCCGTGCCCTCATCTCTGTAAAACACCCCTTCATTAAACTCTTCTCAGACATTCCATTTAAGTGTGCCAACTGCTTCCAGCCAGGAACCCAGTCAATACGATCGTTCTCCGAAGCTCTTGTTCAGAAAATGTAGAGTCACCCTCAACTTCCTTTCTTCCTTGTATCCCACATATAACTGCTGTCAAGCTCTGTCTATTCCACCTGCTCCATGACATCAAATCCATTCTCTACTTTGCATGTCTGTGAGTACGGTTCTAGTTCACGTGAAACTTGACATTAAATGATACAACACACGCAGAAGCACCGGATAAATTATAAATGTCATTCCTGTATGTCTTCTGGGTGCTATTATTATCATTGCTACAGCCCCGGAACTCATCTCTCTTCCTTTTCCTACCTACTCCAGTGTATGCCATACACAGTCAAAGTTCCTTCTCTCTGGAACCTAAATCTAACTATATCACTTCTGTGCTCTACAGTCGATTCCTAGCTTTTTAGAGTAACCCTAAACTCTTGTCCTGCATTCAGGTCCCCAACAATCCGGCACTAGTACATATCCTTTCTGATCTGCTCTGCTCTATCCACGAGTCCTAAACTGCCTTGTACCTCTTTGCACTCCTCCCCCCAAAATAGCCTGGAACTTATCCACCTCTGTATCTGTGTTATATGATGTTTGCCTGTCCAGTAATATCATTGATACAGTGGCCCCATGTTGGTAAAACTCTATCTAGCATTTACGAACTTTAATTTCACATGCCTCCTTCTCCACAATGTCTTCCCCTATCCCAGGAGAGAATGAAACTCTCTCTTTTCTGCACTCCCACTGACTCTGTTCAAGCTCTACCTCCATATCCATCTCGCACATTGGGGTGTGGTTACCCATGTAAATATTTCTGCTGGGGCATTTCAAACTCCTTGTGAACAGAAATCACTTGGCCTTTCCTATTTATTTAATTTTCATCTATGCAGTGTCCAGCACATACTAACTGCTTAAAAACTGCTTAATGAATGCAAGCAAGTAATGATATATGATTAGAAGGTATTTCTGTCATACTAGATGTTTTCAAACAAAGCTATAATGCATAGTTCATATGAAGGTTGACAAAAGTCAAGTTTCAACATTATTTTGATAGAATAGCTACAGTGGAAGTACAAAATGAATATTAAGGAGATAAAGTCAGGCTTCTAAATGCCAGTCTGGTGGGCTCCAGTTGGGCAGCAGTTAAAATTGTCCTCTTGGTTTTTTCACATGCTGTAGGAACAGTAAATGCAACCAAAATACATGAGCTTCATATCTAGTTTCAATAAATAATACCAATTTAGATTAAAAGTAATTTAGATTAAAAGTAATGAGAGAATTCAGATTATTCTGCACAGTTAAGACTGTATCCCAGGTAAGATGTCTGGTTGTAGGTTTTCAAAGACTTTTGACAAATCAGTGAGAATCTGTTAGCAAGTCATCACATGTTAACTGGAATACCTGCCCAGGAAGGAAGAAGATTTTGAAAATAAAGCAAATCAGCCTCTAACATGTGAGGCTGAATAGTCTTTGTGTCTTTGTAGTCCCAGAGATTCAGAATTACAGCAAGTGAACAGAAGCTGCAGGTAGACCAAGTTCAGATGCATATAATAAAAAGCACAATTATAATCATAACTGTTAATTTGTTATGAAATTCTAAACTCCTTGTTTCTAGGATTGTTTAAGTAGGAGCTGAAAAGCCCTGTGTTAGTGAAGAAGTAGAAGGAATTTTCACACTGACAAGGAAAGAAGGAAAAGACCACTTTCCAGAGCCATTCTCTGATTCATCTGCCACAAACACAACTTTCACCATCAGTGCCATTTTTATGAAACTGTACATGGCTCCACGTTTTCCACTGTGTCAAGCAGAAACTCGTCTGCCTGGTTCTCAATGGCCCACATCATCATCCCTACAGAATGAATCACTTTTCCCACAAATTCACAACATGTATCTTTTAAAGTAGTAAGATCTGTCTCATGCTCACTAACATGCCAAGGTCTCGAGGTTAGTACTGGGAAAATAACAGTAAGGTCTTTGAGGCTCGCTTTTCCTAAACACAATATTTACCAGGGTACAAGCTTCATCTTATTGTGGCTATACTACAAAGGACAACATTCTGTGCTAAGACTAGGGACTTCCCATAACCTACACCCTCCCCACTGTATCTTTTGGTCAACATCATTCATCACTCATGTAACAAATATTTATTTACATAAAGGTACCATGTCAAAGATTGGGGTATAAAAATAAAACATGATTACATTTCTCATCATGCTTAGTTTTCATGGAAAAGACACACAGGAGAGTAAATCATTACAGTACAACAATGGTAAGGGCTGGAGCAGAGAAGATAATATCCCTGAGGTCTGGGGTTGTTGGAAAGGGAAAGGGTCATCAAGGGTGTAAAAAGTAAAGTCAGTTTGGAGCTAAGAACAGAAGCGCAGCAGAAGTAAGCAGGGAAAGACGGTCCTGTGTGAGAAAACCAGAACTACTCCACAGATCTAAAGGCCCAGCACCTATTTTGGGTCTACAAGGAGTTTGGCACAGCTCCAGCTCTGTTGGAGGAGGTGACGGAGGACGAGTCTGCGAGGTGAACAGAGTTTAAATCTCAGGGACCTGCAGGGTTTGGTAAGGAGTTCAGACTTGATCTGAATTCTCCTCCGCCATATAAGAAACAGGACTCAACCAGAGGAAAAGGAATCTGTGAGATGTTTTGTTTGGTTTTAACTTTAATTTCTTTAATTAAAACTTAATTTTCTTTGATTTAACTTTAATTTCTTTCCTTGCAATTATGGATTTTAGATGGAGGATGGGATGCATGGCTCCAGATGGAGCCCAGATATTCTGAATCCCAAGAGGTCAACACCTGGCGGAAGGCAGCCTCCCCTGTGGCCGAGTAGCGCTCCAAAGGGCTGCACAGCGTCTTCTATTTCAAGTCCAAAGGGACCTGACTCAGAGAGGCTATATGAGGAGCAAAATCATTGTGGACAAGGACACTCAAGGGACACATAGCTGCAGACTTCACCAACTGAAACCAATTCTGGAGCCGCGGCGCGGGAGCTGTCTGCCGGCAGGAAGCTGGGTGCAGCAGCGCAGAGGCCGCTCGCGGACGGACACAGCTGTGCGCGCTTGTATTGCCAGCAAAGCAGGGACAAAAGAAACACTGTTCCCGCCGCCGCCGTAGAATGATCCCTGATTGCTTGGGGAACAGAGACAGAAGAACATGCAGCAGATATTTTAGGTCCTTGGCCTTTCAGAAATTATCTGTAGTGCTCTGTTAGATTATTCTTGGGGGAACGCTAACCTTGCAATGCGAGGTCTGAGTATGCTTGACCTAGAAAGACAGCAGGGTGCAAGGTCTGCGTCCAAAGACTGGTCCTGTACAGCAGCTCCTCAGCTGTTAGCGTCACTCTCTCTTCCTTTCTCCTCCCTTCCCCCTCCTAGTATCAAAACTCTGAGGAAGGAAAGTGAGGAAGGAGAAAGTTGCATTCATTTATATAACAAGCCTCAATGAAGTGAGTGGGATTTTGGGGAGCCTAATTTTGTTTCTGACTGTGTTCTGTGCTTTAAGCCCGAAAGAGAAGTAGAACCATATTCTTCTATGTGCTATTTACATCTCCTCAGGGTCTGAGAGACAACAGGATCAACCTTTACACAGCATGCCCAGGTCTGCAAAGCTGGCATGAGGTAAGTCCCAGAGATTTCAGGCCACCCAAGAGAATCAGAGAGCTGGAGCCTCATATCTGCACACAGAGTCCTTCCAAAAGATACTTATTGCATGCACTTTCATTAGATTATTTTCCTCTGTCGGTGTCCTACCCACCCCTGCTCTCCTTGATTGCTCGGAGATCACTGACGTCACTTCAGCATCCTCATTTGCAGTTTTCTCCGACCATCAATGCCATTCACCAGGCAAACAGTCATTGATGCATTTAGAATAGTTAAGTGCTTCTGTATTATTTCTTCACCCACCCAGGCCCTCCATTTCCCCACTCATGTCTGCCATTTTCAGTTTGAAGATCATTCCCCTTCACAGTGTTTCCATAAGCAGTTAGAAACAAAATAAGAGGTAGAAGTTTCTGTTTTCTCCTCATTGGCTCCAATCCTCCGGCCTGTCCCTTGCACTAGATGGTAAAGCCACCTAGAGCCAGGCAGGGGAAGTCATTTCTCATTCCGGGATCCTAACCCTGTACCTGGTGCATCCCGTGCACATGAGAAATGTTCTACTGAACAGAACCAGGTCTTCTGTCTCCCAGTGTGGCAAACATATCCCGGGTGACCCCCCAAGAAACTGCACCCTTGTGGAATTCTACCACCTTAAGAGTGGGTGGAAACTGACCTGCTTTTAACCAATAGAATAAGGCAAAAATGATGGAGTGTCACTCATGCAATTGTGTTACCTCATATGGCAAAACATAAGGTATTTTTCAGATGTAATTAAGGTCCCTAATCAGTTGACTTTCAGTTAACTGAAAGATTACCCAGGATAGGTTTGACCTAATCTATGGAATCCTTTATAAGAAAGTTTATAAGAAGGTCTTCCCTGAACTCAGAGACTCAAAGCAGCATAAACTCTCTCTCCCTCTCTCTCGCACCCTGAAAAACCAAACCATCATGAGATCTGCAGCTACAAGGAAGTGGGCTCTGCCAAAAACCATGAGTTTGAAAAAGAACTCCAACCCCAGATGAGCTCACAGCCCAGCCAACACCTTGACTGCAGCTATGTGAGACTCTGAGCACAGGACCCAGCTAAGCCATGCCAAGACTCCTAACCCATGGAAACTGTAAGATCATAAATGGGTGTTTGAAGTACACTTTTGTACAATTCTAGAAAAGTAGCACACTGAACATAAATAAAACTGCCCTTCGTGGTAGTTATTGGACTTCTTTGCAAACCTTAACTATTTTTGCTCCAGATTCTACCTGACTTAATTTTTTTAAGTTTTGCCTTTGGTTATTTTGCTTCCTTTTTTTCTATTATACATATGATTTTTCAATATGTGCTTGTTGGGGAACTCCTTGGCAAACCAGGCTGGGTGGATTCTTTAGGACTTATGCCTCTTTCTTTCTTGCTGAGGCCAAAAAACAGTGACACAAACAGAATTTCATCTTTGAAAGATGACTCTCTTTCTGCTCCAGAGTTTTGTGGCATAGAATTAAGGAGCTTTGAAACTTTGAAAAACATATCACATAGGATTGTTGTGAAGACAAAGCAAAATATAGAGCATTAATTTGCCCACTATCACTTCAGTGAGTTCAACATTTTCCGAAGCCCCTGTACATATATAATTAGAGACTTGAAATGACATGATGAGATGGGAAGATAAAGTATTCTGATGATGTTTCTGGAGAGGCCCGTGATTTACAGATGGAAAAACTAGAGCCCTTATGGGTTGAGGATGTTTCCAAAGGTCACACAGCTGGTAAGTAACAGAGGTAGATGGACCCAAGAGAGGCACCCCAAATACTGTCTTCTTTACACTCCCTTGTAGGATCTAGCAAGTGTGTCTTATACCATATGCTCAAAGTCCAAGTAAACTCTCTGATCACCTGCCTGGGGTACTTGGTGTTGCAGAATCTGAGACATCAGATGCAGGGATCTCTGTGAGGTATAAACCATTTCTATCACACTGTATCCCACACAGCCAGCATGAATCTTTTGCTCTCCCTCTACCAATTCATCCTGATCTTCTTGTGATCTTTACTTCAGTTGGTTGCACCATCATCCAGCCACTCAAGCCAGAAACTCTGTGGTTACCCGCAAATCTTTCCTCCTCTTAATATTCAAAATCTAGTAACCAGTCCATATGACTCTGGCTTCTAAATATTTTTCAAAGTTACTGCCTTTTTGGTTTTCTTGTAGTCCATGCCTCAGATGAGGCTCTTAGCAATTCTCATCTAGGGGACTGTCTTAGTCAACTAAGTGATTTCTCTGTGGACACAATCGCTCCTTCCTAGTTACCTACCACACTACTACCAAAAATGACCTTCAAGAATTAAAATGTATTTATGTCACTGTCCAACCTTGAAACCACTTACCTACTCCCCATCACATGAGCCTGGTATATAAGTAAGGTGATTATCTCACCCCGTTTCTCCAATATTGGCCAATGCTCCAGCATAGTTATTAAATGACTCACTTTTAATAGGCAAAAGTCCCCCAATTTGGACAATGCATGATTAGGTAACTTTGTTAATGATGTTCTTCATGATATAGTTTCCACCTACATTTTTTTCTGTCTGCCTGGTGAACACCTTGTCATCCTCCTAAGTCACCTGCTTCACCAGGAGTAGTCAGAGGTTCCTCTGATTTTGCTCACGGTTCTGTTATCATACATGGATAATATGCATGCCATATGGCGAGTGGGGAGGCAAAGACCAAGCCACAGTTATCTCTGCAAAACTAGGATCTAGTAGAGGATTAGACATGTAAGTGCCTCTTGCAGAGCCAGATGGAACATCACTTTGGCAACAGTTCAAAACATATTTCCTAACATCAGACCAGTCACATATATTTACATACAAAATAAATGATTAAAATATGCTTTATAAATAGTGCCTGGGGTTTTCAATGTTTTAACACTTAAGATCAATCTGACATCATATAATCTATTCTATTAATTATTACAATAGTAAAAATAATAACAAGAATTATTCCTTAAGATAAGTTTAGCAAATAGAAGGACATATCAGTGATTTTAATTGATAAAAATCATTTCTTTTTATAGACTATGAATCTTTATTCAGGTCAGAGATTGTATTTTCCCTACACTCTATAAGGTGTCTTACACGCTGTCAACACTCCATGCAGTGTAGAACAGCAGTGATAATTAGGCTTTTATATTTGTGCTCATTATCCAGAACAAAAGCTGTACATTACACTGAAGCACAATGACTTCTCTCATTTGAATATTTACAGTCCTGTCAACTTGAAGAGAATATTATGTAGTGTTAATCAAAGGAAGAGTTTCATATTCTTCTCACACACAAAGGATACACTTTTTAGGTAAAAGTTAGAAGCCACAAGCATTTGAACTTAAAAAAAATAGAGAAAAAAATTCCATATAAATCAAGGTCACCCGAATACGTGAGCCAACTCACAGCACGTATTTTGTTGAATTCTTTATTTGTGTGACTATTAAGACTTAGAAGGAGGCAGAGTAATTCCAATAATGCATAGGGTTTGAGTTTGGGGGATGGGGGGTGTCCCTGACTTAGCATCTTCTTTCCCCTTCCCCTTCAAATCACATTCCTTGCAATTACCAAAGAGGAATTTCCTCCACTCATGGTACCTGTCTAGATTATTACACAATACTACTGCCAGGGGCCAGAGGAACACATATCTTTAGTCCTCAAGGAGCAACGGTAAAGATGAATAGTAACTCTTTCTGCTCGGCAGTCATATTGCAAAGGCAATGTCTTTGTTTCCTCCGGCAGAACTAAGATTAATATTCAGGACCAACCTGAAGGGCTTAAAAAGTCTATAAAATTGCAGAGTTCTTGAAGCTAATAATGATCATTTATAGCTTTTCATGAGAAGTGGACAGATAAGAAAAGCAATGATGTAGTCTATTACAAATATAATACTGGACTTGGAATCCAAACACCTTAGCTGTAGGTCTAGGCCTGATAATAATAACAACAGCAGCAGCAACAACAATAATAAGAGCTATCAATTACTGGACACCAAATTTATGGCAGACACCAGTAAGCGGCCACATGGGGGACAGTGGGGGTGAGAGAGAAAGGGCCAGTGAAGCCTTCATAGAGATCAGGTAGAAATTGACATCTGGTGAGTGAGCAAGAGTGAGTGAGATAAAAAAATAAATGAGCTTATTTACAAACCAGAAAGAGACTCACAGATATAGAAAATAAATTATGGTTACCACAGGGGAAATGGTGGGGAGGGATAAATCAGGAGTTTGGGATTAACAGATACACACTACTATGTATAAAATAGACGAGACAACAAGGACCTACTATATAGCACAGGGGACTATATTCAATATCTTGTAATAACCTATAATGGAAAAGAATCTGGAAAAGTGTATATATATATATACACACACACACACACACATATATAAAACTGAATCACTATGCTGTATGCCTGAAACTAACACAACATTGTAAATCAACTGTAATTAAATAAAAAAAAAATTTTTTTAAAGGGTCAGTGAGATGAATTTGGGAAGAAGAGAAAGGTGCTCATGGAAGAAAGATGCATACACAAAAGTGTGTGCCCATAACCACGACTCATTTATAGGGAATCGCATTGTTCAGTTTGTCTGAATCACAGAATTTTAGGGCAAGGGGATAAAAACATATTAACCCACAAAGTCAAGCAGAGGCAAGACTATAAAGTGCTTTGAATATATCACTAAAGCAATACAGAATAATTAAAGAATTTTAGACAGGGGAGTGCAATGTTCAGATTGGTGTCTGGGATGCAGAAAGATAGCTGTGAGTGTCAAAATGGGGATGGACTGGAGAGCAGCCCGGCCTGGGGTGGGGAAAGCAGGTCAGAGGCAGGTGTGGCACTAATACCAAATCTCAGTGAGAGATGACAGCCAAATCAGTGAGCATTATGAAGAGGCGAAAGATCTAGGACTTGGATGTTGGCTTGACATGTTGGTAGTGCGTACTCTGGAGGAAAGGAAAGACCCCACATTGACACCCAGTTGTTTGGCTTTGGGAACTGAGGGAAAGGAAGGGACCCTCACTAGGACAGGATAAAAGGAGAAAGAAAACAGTTTGGAAGAAGATGAAAGTTTTACATATAAGCACATTGAGCTTGAAAGGCCGGGGAGACATCGAAGGGAAGTTATCTACTGGGCAGAAATCTGTTGAGGCTTAGAATTCCATGAGTCATAGCTTCAGGCTCCATTATTTCCTAATGAAACCTCATTAGTGTTGCATCACCCAGGAAGATGGTGTAGAATTGAGGTCGGACAAAATCTCAGGAGAGAAGCCTCAGGAATACCACGTTATAGGCACAGAACTGGCCAAGGATGCTGAGAATGGGTAGACAAAGAGGGAGAAGGAAATCTCAAAAACTGAGGGAAAGAATATTTTAAATAGGAAGGAGTGCTTATGAAGACATGTTCCAAAGAAGTCTAACAAGGTAAAGACCTGGAAGTGACCACAGAGGATTAAAACATGGTAATCATAGATGATCTTGGCAAAAACAGTTGCTACAAAGATTGGAGAGCAGTCGCCAGATGACAGGGGGTTGAAGAGTAAATAAAAGTAAAGCAGGAAATAGAGTTCTTCTGAGAAGCTTGAGGGCGAAGGGAAGGGAAGAACATGGGCCATGTCCACTGAGATCACAGACCTCAGGAGGGTTTCTTTGGTGAAGATGGAAATACTCAACGCAATTAGGTGTCATAGCAAAGATGCTACAAAAAGGGAAATGATAACACAATGAGGGTGGATGATTAACAGACTAGGTCCTAGGGAGGTGGAAGTGGATGGGATTCGGAACAAAACTGGGAGGATGGGGCTTAAACAGAGAGGCTGGGGGGAGGGGTGGATGGCAGGAGGGGGTGTTGAGATCCCACAGTGAGAACAAAGGGGAGAGGATGAACAGAAATGCTGATGATCAGGCTGCAGAAAGTTGCAAGAATTCCCATTACATTGTTTCCTTCCTCTTGCCTCTCTTTTCTCAGTTCAGTAAGAGTCCAAGTCATTTGCTGAGAACAAAGATTGAGCCATGGCACAGTGCACTTGGAGAAAAAAATAGATTTTTTTTAAGTAGCATGAGTATAGAAAGGAAAGAACCAATTAGAAAACCAGAAGGATTGCCAGGCAATCCAGGGAACCCAGGTTTGGTTAAAAGTATGAAAGCAAGTATTGACAGGGGCGCCAAAATGTGAGCTTTCTCCAGTGGGTCTCCTTGGTGGGGTGTAGGCCCTTGAGAAATCAGGCTCTTGGGCTGACCTCCAGCTGGGCACTGAGGAGCATGTGCCATGGAAGGGGACTGAGATGAGGAAGATGAAATGGTACATCATTTCACTGAATTATCCTCATATCTCTCCAAAGAAAAGTATTGTTACCCTCATTTTTTTATTATAGTTGGTTTACATCGTTGTGTTAATTTCTGGTGTACAGCATAGTGGTTCAGTTAGAGATATATATTCCTTTTCATATTCTTTGTCATAATAGGCTATCACAAAGCACTGAATATAGTTCCCTGTGCTATACAGTAGGACCTTGTTTATCTATTTTATATATAGTATATCCCACATTCCCAATTTATCCCTCCACCCCTTGGTAACCACAAGTTTGTTTTCTATGTCTGTGAGTCTGTTTTGCATATAAGTTCATTTATGTCATTTTTTTAGATTCCACATGTAAGTGATATCATATAGTGTTTTTCTTTCTCTTTCTGGCTTACTTCACCTAGTATGATTATCTCTAGGTCCAAATAATGCAAATAATGCAAATGACACTATTTTATTCTTTTTGTGGCTGAGTAGTATTCCATTGTATAAATATATCACAACTTCTTTATCCAGTCACCTGTCAATGGACATTTAGGTTGTTTCCATGTCTTGGCTATTGTAAATAGCGCTGTTATGAACACTGTAAACACTGGATCTTTTCAAGTTAGAGTTCCCTCCAGATATATGTCCAGGAGTGGGATTGCTGGGTCATATGGTAAGTCTATTTTTAGTTTTTTAAAGAATCTCCATCCTGTTTTCCATAGCGGCTGCCCTCATTTTTACAGAGGATGGAATGATCACTCACTGACTGATGTTTGCCCAGTCTCACCCAGCTGCACAGACCCAGTTGAGAGTCAGCTGGACCTTCGAGATCAAAGCCTCTGCTCCCACTACTGCACTGCCCCGCTGTCAGCCACGGGCTACTAACCTCAACAGAAGGAATAGGGGGAAGGCTTGCTCTGTTTCCATTCTGGGGCAATTGTGCTCCAGGTTATTACACACAAAACATTTGAGCCCCTGGAAGAAAAGCATTCTGCTAATTTAGGAGATATGTAAACAGTGTCCCAAATTGCTCAAAGCCATGTTCACACAGTGATATGCTCATTTATGATATATGATCATTAAAACCCCATCTCTGAGGGGTTTTTTTTTTTTTTTGGTTTTCATGTTTTGAGGTTTTTTTGTTTTTTGTTTTTTTGGTTTTTTTGGTTCCCATTGCTTTTCATTTGCCTTAGTGGCAGATGCTTTATGCTGGGAAAAAAAGAAACGATCTGCAAAGAGGGCCCTATAAGGCTTTACGGCAGAAGCTGTAAACCAGAATCATACACTCATCCAAGCACAGATCTCACTCCCTCATCCCTTTGGTGGTGATTTATGCCACTGAGCTAAAGCTGCTCTCAAAACACTGGAAAGAAGGCAAAATAATATTTTACAATTAGGTATGTGATTGTAGCCGAGGAATTTAAAATGTTTTAACAAGGTCGTTTCAATTCCCACTTTATAAAGAGGGAACTCAATAAAAACGAGCAGCATTTCCTCACCTTTTCCTTCTGAGGCTCTGAGTACAATTCTCAGCAGTCCTCAGAGTTCAATTAGCTCCAAAGCTTAATACTTACTTTTGAATGCTGAACTCTTTGGATGTAAATCCAATAAATGCATTGATTGTGTTAAGAGAAATGTACTGATGTCTTTTTTCAGGGCCCCCAATATGGTCTGACCCCTGGAGGTCTAGGAGAAATGAGGCAGGAAGCAGGTACCGAGCGGTGCACTGAGTCCTCCTCCTCCCAGGCTGCGTCTTCTTGGTCTTCCTCCTTTCGCTGAGGGAAGACGGCTGCTCAGAGGCCCTGATGATGTTTTCCTGCACATCCCACCCAGAGGCATGGACAGCCCAGAAGACTGGCCGCCCTGACGGAGGCCAGTAAGCCAAACCCAGTCAGGACAGGCTCAAGAAATGGGAAGAGCTCAATTCCATTTAGGCCCTCTCATCAAATCCAAAAAAAGAAAAGACACTAATGAACTCATCTACAGAACAGAAACAGACTCAGAGATATAGTAAACAAACTTATGGTTACCGGGGGAAAAGAGGGTGGGAAAGGATAAATTGGGAGCTTGAGATTCGCAAATACTAACCACTATATATAAAATAGATAAAAAACAAATTTCTACTGTATAGCACAGGGAACTATATTCAGTATCTTGCAGTAACCTATAATGAAAAAGAATATGAAAAGGAATATATGTATGTATGTGAATGATTAAAACATTATGCTGTATACCAGAAACTGACACACTGTAACTGACTATACTTCAATTAAAAAAAAAAAATCCAATGGGAAGCAACCATTATGCAAGAAATAAGTTACCTTTGATATGTCCCCATGTTAACTGTCTGATACAGAATTTATCAACAAAACTGCTCCCCAAATGCTTATCATATCATTAAATAATGAATGCATACATAGAAAGAAAATGTAGTCAAATATATTTTTGAAAGGCAATACACAGCTCACCCATCACTTTTAATGGAATCATCTTTAAAACTACTAGGTGACAAGTTTCGGTTTTCTGTTACAAAGATACTGAGGAAACCGCTACAGTCTTAATAAAGTAAGACTAACAGAATTAGCAACTGTTCTTGCTGGAACTTTGCACCTTGTTAACATTGGTAGAGTGGACGCAACTGTCTGCTGCAAAGCAGCTCATTTTATATTAAGTACTTACAATAGACACCTATAATGAGACAGTCACTGGACATGAATGTCTGATCACTCTATCTCATGTCATCATCTTTTAAATTCCTCAAACTTACTAATGCCTGCACAGGAATCTGTGGCATCTAAGACAGTCCTCTTTGTTTTATGCTCTTTCCTCACTGGTCTGTTATAACTGATTAAAATGTTTTTCTAACCATATATTTCTATCTCATTTAAAAGGCTGTTAGACAGTAAACAGTTCTTCAATTAGAAAAGAAACTGGTATTTCCTATTAACTTGGATGGCGGGGTAAGCTGATGTCATGCACCACCTGATGCGAGGTGAGTGCCCAGCACCAGCTGTGAATAATTGTTTCTGAAAATGTTCCTTCCGAATGCAGTCAGACCTTAGACCTGCACTGCCCGGTATGGCAGCCACCAGCCACACATCCCCACTGAGCACTTCAGATGTGATTAGTCCAAATTGAGATGTATAAGCGTAAAATATTCACTGGATTTCAAAGACTTAGAATAAAAATAAAAAGAAAGTAAAATAGCTCATTGATAATTATTATATTGATTACATGTTTGATTCTACTTTAGCTCTATTCAGTTAAATAAAATATATTATTAGAATTAATTTCACCTGTTTCTTTTCACATATTTAAGGTGGCAACTAGGAAATTTAAAATCATTAATGTGCCTCTCATTTGGGGCTCATTAACACTACCACTGAAGAGTGCCACCTTACACTCAACTTCTAGTTTACAGGTAGTACAGAAGTAAGGAGTTAAAAGGCACCAAAGTGGAAACAATTAGCCAAATTTAAAGTGAGGAACATACTACAGCAAACAGGAAACATACTACAGGAAAATGGAGAACACACTACAGAAAAACGGGGGAGGTACTACAGCAAAATGGATAACATACTACAGCAAACTCAGAAACAGACTAGAGCGATGTCTAGACTGTGAACCTACGTCAACAAAGTGGGTCACTAAAACTACCGCTCCCCCAAAGGAGCATCGCCTAGGTCATTCATCTCAGGTGACCTCAGAGGGTAATGAATAAAGAGATCCTCCCTGATTTCAGAACCAAGAGCAAGACTTGAATCCCTGGTCAAAAGATGAAACCTCCAGCTTTCGCCAGGGCAGGAAGTCCTTTCTAATTTTGTCCCATGTGATATCAGACCGACCAGGGACCCTTGTTTGTTGTTTTCCATACTCCCCCTTTCCAATGTGGGAGATGCTTTCCAACCTTTATTGTGAAAAATTTTAAACATACACTAAAGTAGAAGAAATCATATAATGAACAGTTCATCACTTGATTCAACAATCACCAACATTTTGAAAATTGTTTTTAAAAACTCTCCCCCCATTTTCTTTGCTATAATATTTTTAAGTGGGAGTTTTTAACTTTTTCTACTGCCCTGATCTTCTTCCTCTGTCAACCATTGTATATTGAATTGTTTGCAGTGATAAACTCTTTATTTAACATGTGCAAGCACATCATTAGATGCTACATGCCATCTGCATAAGACACAGAAGTCTTAGAGCCCATGGCTGTACAGTACCAACAATGACAGGAGCCTTTGGTGTGCCTCTCTGGCAAAGAGGTGACTGCTCCAATTGCATGTGGTTAGGGATTTTTGAAGGTGCATATTCACAGGTGAAAATGATATGGCCACCACACTGCTCTCCTTGGGTTTCAGACTACCCTATTTCTTTGTTAAGAAACGTCCTTCCTAGTCAAATATAAAACTCAACTGATTTAAAAACTAATAATGCCTTGTGCTTGTCTAGAACTTAAAATGCACTCACATGAGAAAACTGTTTTAAGAGGCAACGGTGTAACAGAAAAGAACAAACCTGACTCCATATTAGATCTGTTCCTTTGGCTTTAACCCAGTGCTGTCTCCTGGGCTGGTTCGGCACCTTGTAAAAGAATGTTGCCTAGAGCCTGAAATATACAGGGTGGCCTGCTTTCAGGCGCTGACCTTTAAGGGTATAACACTTTTTCATTCATACAGAGAGAAAAAGTTGCAGGACAGATAATAACATTTGTCTTGTTGGAGGTTTACAGGAACACTGTGACCTGACCTACGTGGACAGCTGCAGGAACAAAGGATTCTGACACCAAGAAATTTGCAACAACCAACCACACCTTCCTCCCCTTTCTAGTATAAAAGGAGCTTGAATTCTGACTTGGGGAAGATGGTTCTCCAGGACATTAGTCTGCCATCTTCTCAGTCTGCTGGCTTCCCAAATAAAGTTGCTATTCCTTCCCTCAACAGCTAATTTCCCAATTTACTGGCCTGTCGTGCAGCAAGCAGAACAAGTTTGGACTCGGTAACTCAGCAGGTTATGAATAAGTCAAAGGCATGAAATCTAAATCTAAAACTAGTAGCCAGTCATCATCATCATTGTAGGCTTTGAGCCCCAGATAAGGTGAACTATCTTTTTCTATGTCAAACTCAGGGTGGAAGAGAAAAAAGCTTGATTTGCATTACCCTTGAGAAATTTAAATGAAAATGGAGGTGAGAGGAGGTGTGTGTGAAAGACAGCGGGAGAAGGTGGGCAGAGACTGCTGAAGGTAACAACTAAAGTAGTGCAGCGTGTTCCTCAATGCATTGGCAGTCTGGGAAGCAGGCTTCTGGTGGCACTTAGCTTAAGAGGCTACAGGCTGTCAGCCTGAATACTGAGGGTGCTAAGATCTCATACAGTTTAAAAATTTCGTTTACTGGTTGCAGGGAAGGAGTGAATATTCCAAAGGTTTCTTCTGGTTTGAGCCTTTCAGGTTTCCTTGCTTCTTGGTCACACAGTACAACACATGTCGGGGTGCAAATGTCAAAAATGGGTCCACCCTCCCCTCTGTAAAGAGGTAATTCACACCTGGTAAATACCACTTAACCATTTCAAAATAGCCTTAAAGAGAAATGGCAGTGACACTGAGGAGATGCCCTAGGATGTTTAAGGGAGATAAAAAAAATGTATTTTCCTTTAAGAACTTCTTTGAGACCATTATTTTCTGGCTAGGTATTTGTTTGGATTTCTTAATTTTTTTTAATGAGTAAACTTTAAGCTAAAATGCTTACATACTTTGTTATCTATGTAAAGCAAATAAGTTTGTCATTGTGGTCATTTCTTTAATCATGACACTGAAAATGTACTGCAGCAGCATAAGAAAAATAAAATGGTATTTCAAAGTTCTGCACATAACTGTAAGTGACTTAATACACAAATAGTGGCAAGACCATATATGACAACGGAACACAGACCCACAGCCGGCAGCAACAGGTCCAGATGATCAGCGCTTTATCAAAGACCACCAGCTTCCATATTTTACATCCCTGCTTCCAACGCAGAACCAACCAGAGAAAGACAAACATACTCCTCAGACCAACCCCAGATGAGGCCCATTTCTTCTCAGCGCAACTTTACCTTCCCCAGCCACAACCTCCAATTGTTACCAAGTCCAAGCTCATACTACTCACCTCATGACAGGCTACTAAATCAAGAGACGAGGTGTTGGGCAAGGAATAGCAACTTTATTCAGAAAACCAGCAGACTGAGAAGAAGGCAGACTCATGTCCTGGAGAACCATCTTCCTCAAGTCAGGATTCAGGCTTCTTTTATACTAAAAAAGGGAGGGGATATGGTTCGTTGTTGCAAACTTCTTGGTGTCAGAATCCTTTGTTCTTGCAGCTGTCCACGTAGGTCAGGTTACAGTGTCCCTATAAACCTCCAACGAGACAAATGTTATTCTCTGTTCTGCAACTTTTTATCTCTATATGAATGAAAAAGCATTACCTTTAAAAGTAAGAGCCTTGAGAATGGGGTATCCATACATTCCAGGCTCTAGGCAACATTCTTTTAGGGTGCAGAACCAGCGTGACTAAGCCCAGGCAACAGAGCACAGGGTTAGAGTGGAAGGAACAGAGCCAGTATGGAGTCAGGCTGTTCTTCTCTGTTACACAATGTGGACACACCTGCATCTTCCTTTTTTCCACAATAGGATTTTCCTACTCTTCTGCCTGCCTTTGAGTCTCTGCCGAAAGCAAGTAACAAAGTGACAATTTCACCAAAACAGCCTGCTCTGTCCACTGTTGTGGACCTCAGTCTTTGACCAGGTGTGGTATGCACAGAATCGCCTTGTCGTTTGCTGCTGGCAGCCGGTGGAGGCCTTGGCAAGGTTGAGAGTCAGCGCCAAGTCTGAATTCCACCCCCTCTGTGTTGTGATTCTCAGCTCTTTACATTCTCAGGTTGGTAACAGGGTTTTGTTAGTGATTTTCATGTTTGGCATCCTGGGTAGAATGAGGCTGTTCCTTTTCATTGTCTTTTTGTTTCTCTCTGCTAGTGTCGTGTTGTGCGTTGTTCATCATTAAGGAGAATCACAAGGTAGAAACCTATAAGCCTCTTGTTCTAGCCGGCCTCACAGGCCGGTGAATTTGTAGTTTTCGTGGAATCTGTGTCCATTTGGACAAACTTTGCTATAGGTCACCAGTAAAGCCTAATGAAGTTCATTCCTTCCTCAATTTTTTGGTCCTGAGAAGTTGGCTTTGATCCAAAAAGAGCATTCTCTGATTTTTTTACCTGCTGACAGTGCGGATGGAAGCAGCACAGACTGTCAAGTCTGTGATCAGAGCAGCCAACCATCAGGGCCTGCATGAGCATTACAAGCATCACATTCCTCCCTACCACGGCCAGCTCTCACCTAAGTCTAAACCCGTTCCTCTGCCTGTAAAGACTCCTGCCTCTTCTGTGTACTTTCATTTTAATCCACATTCTTTTCCCTATCTTCCCATTCATGTGGCTTCACCAAGGGTGATTTGGATCTTCAGTGACCACTCTGGGGAGCATATGATTTGAACAAAACTGTTCATTTAAGAGGCACCTTAGGAGAGAAATGACAGAAGATTTTATAACCCCAATGGGCAGCATCATGTAATGACTGGTATTGCAGAGGACTCCAAGGGAAATTCTCACTCAAACTTTATATCAATAAAAGATTCTTTGGCCAAAGCAAATGAGCCAGTTTACAAACTTAAAGAACAACCTAGACTCATTTCCCTAGTGAGTATCCCCCATTTTTGTCTTCCAGTTGCCTCCAGAGATCCAGTTGTCCCTCCTCCCCCTTATCCTTCTGATTTCTCTCCTGCACCTCCTCTTTATTCTTCCACTTGTCCAGGCCCCCTACCTTTTTCCCAGCAACTCCCCTAATACCCCAAAAAGCCAGTTGCCTCTATGGGTCCATTTCTCTCATAAGCCAAGCATGAGGCAACTGTAGAACTGAAGCCTTGGACTCAAGCCAAAATAGGAGCTATTTATAAGGATTTCTCTAAAGCAAGGCTTGAATATTGGATGGCAGAAGCTGAATAGACTAATCTGTAAAGGGACCTATAACATCCCTATTTCCACAATAAACCTGAGAGTCAAAAAGGGGCCTGAAATGTATGGCAGTCTCCTAAAGTCTATAACCAAAATGTTTTAAATAAAAATCGACTGCATCATAGTTTTCTCTGCAAATAGAAAAAAGATGAAACTATAGGAGATTTTGGTACTGGACTAGACAATACCTTCCAATATTTGGAAGTTAAAGAAAATCCTTATTCCACATAGAAAGAAATCCAAGATAGCTTCCTAGGGGATGAAAGATCATGTGGAGAGGTTCTGGTCATCCTCTTCCTCCTTACCAGCTCCTGAGTCCCCAAGTAACAGGGAAGAACAAATCTGACTCCATATTAGATCTGCGCTCTAACCCTGCGCTCTGTTTCTGGTACTTAGTCATGCTGGTTCTGCACCTTTTATAACAATGTTGCCTACAGTTATAAATATATAGGATAGCTCATTCTTAAGGCGCTGACCTTTAAGGGTCTAATACTTCTCCATTCATACAGAGATAAAAAGTGGCAGAACAGATAATAACATTTGTCTTGTTGGAGGTTTACAGGAACACTGTGACCTGACCTATGTGGACAACTGCAAGAATAAAGGATTCTGACACCAAGAAATTTGCACCAACCAACCACACCCTCCTCCCCTTTTTAGTATAAAAGGAGCTTGAATTCTGACTTGGGTAAGATAGTTCTTCAGGACATTAGTCTGCCATCTTTTCGGTCTGCTGGTTTTCTGAATAAAGTCATTATTGCTTGCCCCAATACCTCGTCTCCCGATTTACTGGCCTGTCATGCGGTGAGCAGTATATGAGTTTGGATTCAGTGACACCATGACATGTGAATGAGGCCACCCTAGACCATCCAGTACCAGTCAGCCTAATTGAGACAAGAAAAATCATCTACCCAAACCAAGTATCAGGAGAAATAAATAATAAATCTGGATTTTGGATTTTAAATTTGGATTTTAAAATGTATTTTCCTATTAACTTGTCTAATATTTCAGAAATCTGTACCACTTAAAAGACAAATGAATCCAAATAATGAATCTCTAATTCAGTAGGAACTAGAAAAAATTTAAAAGTTTCATTTAATTGCCTGTTCAATTTTGATTCCATGCCCTCCGTCCAAGCCCCCAACAATCCATCTTTCAGACTAACACTAAGTACCAACAGAGATTCAGAGATTCACCTGTGAGGCGGATACACTTCTTGGTTGGGATAATAATTGTTTTGATTTAAAAGGCTTCTCACTAGACAAACGACTGTAATGTGGTGTGAACTTAGATATAAAACAAAATTTTGGCTACATTAGGTATTAGGCTCTGCTGAGCTATACTAATAAAAATTTGAAAGCAATATTTGTTTCACATTATTCACAGTGCTCTGTGAACTGCATTGGAAAATCTGATTCTTAGATTTGAAAATAGCTATGTAATTAGATATTGAGACTCCTGGTAGCTTAGCTTCCCAATCCATAAAAATTTATGCATTCACACCTTACTGTTTTCAAAATAGCTCAGAAAATTCGTGTGCTTAGGGGAAAAGTCAGCTCGGTTCCCTGCTTTAAGTTTACGGCCGTGAAAATATACTTTCCCAGTGACTCTTCTTCCCTGCGATTTATTAAGAAACTGTCGTTGTCTTAAAAACACTCCTGGTGGTTCTGCGGGCTTGAGAAAGTCCCAAGTGCTTTTTTGCTTGCTTGTTTGTTTTTTCACTGAACTGAAATAGCAGTGGCTCTTCGTGGTTTTCTCTTCTTTTATTCCTTCTAAAATAGGCTAAGCAGCCCTTGGAAACACAGGTATGAAAGTGATGAAATTGAAACAATTTTTCATTTCAGCCCAGATGAGTGTGAATACCTGGCCCTCTGATGAAAGGCCCAGAGCAACTCATTATTTCTTCAGCTGTTTATTCACTTTCCCAACAGTTTTTTTGAGCTGATTCTCTAGATCAAGTGCTTTTGAGGAAATTTAAAAGAATGAAATGCGACTTGTGACCTCAAAGCACTTCTGACCCAAGAAGTGATCAAATAGAAGTAACAAAGTTTGCTAAAACCCAAAATATGGAAGGAAAAATGTGGAAGGTTTCTTAGGGAAATTACAAGCAAACCCTTGTAGATAAGTAGAAAGGGAAAGAGTACACCAAATGGGTATCAGGGAAGGCTTACAGCAGGGTTTGAAGTAGACTGGATGGGTGGGTAGGTTGCAAGAGGCTCCCAGAAGGACGTGTTCCCTCCCTAAGAGTCTTCTCCTTACTATATAACACAGCAAAATACAGCAGATCACTTTGAGAACTTCAAGTACTACGCAGATGTTAGATAAGCATAATTAAGATACAGTAATTATAAATATATTTTTTCCAAAAACCTGCCATTGTTAAAATAATTATTTTCCAGTGTCTTCATGAAACACTTTAATACTCACAGAAATCAGTAACAAAGAGTGAACAGTTTTGGCAGAGGGGAATCTGTCGCGCAGGGAACATCTCAAGCCATCCTGTGCCCCAGACTCGGCAAAGGCCTGCTTTGTGGTTCCCAAACCACGCCAGGGCCCGCAGGGTGTTACAATGAACTCCTGGGGTGCGAGGGGATGTTTTACATTTTGGAGGGGAACACGATTCTTGGAGCTCAGGCAAATCACTAGTTCGAGGTAGGTCACAGTTTCAACAGATCATGCTACATGCCTTTTGACAACACCCATCTTCACCAAACAGGATTTTTGGCAACTGTGTGATAGGAAGCAAAGTGCTGCACACAAATCCATGAGGAGTGGAACAGGGTCTCCTACAGGGCAAGGGGCCTTGCAGGTGGCTGTGGACACCCAGTGGACACACCATTTTTCAGTCCTTATCACTGCAAACAGTCACCCTGAGCCACCATTCAGACCATAACACCAACCCTTTAAGAGGACGGGTCCCGGGAGAGATTGTGAGGGCCTGGGAAGCAAGCGGCTGTCCGGGCAGGGAACACTAGAGTATCCACGGTGTAGTGTAGATGGGAGGGAGCAAATACTCTTGGTTGAAACCACCCTTGGCCCTGTGGACTCCTCATCCCACGCAGAAGGTTGCACTTGACGATGCAAGGTCCCTTAAAGCCAACGTTCAAGGCAGGTGTTTCTTGTGCCAGGTCAAAGGAGGATGCTAAAATTTGCTTACATCTTGGCCCTCTTTAGGATCTAAAAAAACTTTGTTTCCAGACATAAACTCCTTCCTTCCTAATCACTCACTTCTTGTCAAAAGAATGAGTGCTCTCGGTTATAGGGGGTTTCCTTTTTAACATGCAGAAAATACAAAATAAACGCAGCAAGAAGCAGAACTCTTCTGTTCCTGCGATATTTCTAGCATACCTGGGCAGCAGATGCACTTTCGTGAGCATGCCTCATCTGCAGGGCAGCTCACCATGTCTACCTCCCCAGATGCCCTAAGCCTCCATCACAGTCCTGGATGCAGGCAAGGGTGAAAATCCAAGGAAGTCCATAGACCCCTGGGGGACAATGTAAGCCAAGGTGTTCCCATACAGGGCTGAAAATTCCAGTAGAATTTGTGTGTGACCTTAAGCAATATCCTCGATTCATTCATTTCCTCATTCACCCGGGCATTTAACGAGCACCTCACGTGAGCCTGCCACATGGCTACACATTGGGTGTCAGACATCATGTAAAATCATCTCAGGAGCCTTCCTACAACTGCACGTTGGCATTACTTACTCTGTTTTGAGATTGCTTTCTACTAACTACCATAATTATCATTGTGAAGTTATTGCATAATGATACCATGTCATAGTTTCTTTTATGGTTTGGAGAGGCCCAAATGAACATTTCAGACTCTTTAGCCATCCTTTCATTTGATATTACAAAGATGCCAAACAAACGAATTTCTTCCTACAGCTAATGCACCGAGGTCACATCATTTGTTAGTCTCAAATAGCTGGCAAAACTGCAGTTAAACCAAATCTATTATACTAAAGACTGCTTATGTCTATTTGATGACTCTACTTTTTTTGTTGTTTATTTTGGTGGATAGTTTTAGAACGACAGTTTGGAAAGCAAAAAGAGGCAATAGCCCTATTGCTTGCCTTCTAATCTACTTTGCAAAATACTGGGAGAAAAGAAGGATGTTTTGAATGGAGACTAAACAAGATGGGTCAAACAGCAAGACCTGGTCTCTGTGTCCTGGCATCACCAACACTGACTGGCTGACATAGTTTCCGATCCTGAGTCTCTTTGTTAATAACCCTAAAGGAGTGCTGGGCATCGGGCCAGATACTGACATCAGCTCACTATTCAGTACAGTGTTAGCTTCTAAGGGTATATTCTCCTATAACGAGGAGCAGGCAGGGATAAGTCGACCCAGCTCGCTAATCTACATATTGTCAAATATAATCTATCTATCTACCTATGGTTTTATTTCTCATTTTAAACTCATAGATTGAGGTGCTTATTTCTATTCCAGACTCTGTACAGTTTCGATATAGTGAGTCAGGCCAACCAGAAGCAGAAACAAACCTGAATGTCCCTATTTTCAGACACTAAGCCATGATGACCAAGACTCCCAGATGTGAGCCTGAACTCTAATGCCCCTAGCAAGAGACGACCCACGAAGTCTTAGCAGGAGACATATATTGATACGCAGTGTAGGTGAGTTCCAGGCCACTTCCTGACTGCTCAGCCAAGAAAGGTACACAGGCTGCCCCTCTTCTGACCCTGTGAGGACCCCGCCCAGATGCAGCACTCTGGACGGACCTTCCTGAACATTCTGCACGCTCATCTCTCTACCGCTTCTGCTGTGAACTTCAGCATTGCTATAAGCTTAACAAAAATTGTACTGGACTTTGATTTTTGTTTTGTTCTTTAGCCTCCTTTTCAAGATGCATTTCTTCTTAGAGTAGAATCTAAAATTTAAATTCTAATTCAGCATCTAAAATAAGCATATCACATTTATAAGTGCTAGGGATGTTTTCTGAATGGCTCTGGTCCCAAAAAAAAAGTGGGAGGGGGTTAAAAAAAATCCTCTCTGAGTATCATCAACTCAAATTCCAATGATGTCAGAAAAGCTAGCAGCAGAATGAGTCTCCCATGCTACATGTCAGGAAGATACATGACAGTATGAAAAAAGAAAAAGGCAGAGACCTACCTTGTACAGTAATATAAATGAATGAACCTTGGCACCCCTTATTATACAAAGTCCTGAAATCCTGCCGTGAGTTTATAGGGATCAGCCTTACCAGAATTTTGGAAGTAACAGATTGTTCTTACTATGGTAGTGGTAGTCTGCCAATGTAAAACTGGGCAAAGAATCCAATCTTATTTTTTCCTCCTGAAAGCTGAAGTTGAAATGGCAGTGGTGAAAATCTGAGACTTAAATCAGTACTAGTTTCTGTGAGCCTTTAAACAGAACTTTAATCTTTAGTGAAATTACCTGAGATACTACTCTAAAACTTGCGTGTCCGTATCACTCACGAAAGAGCACACAGATAACCACCTGAGGTTGTATCTGGATCTTAAGACATGGAGACCCAGGGTGCCAGGGAGCAGAGAGCAGACGTAGAGTGGGTTCCATAGTGTCCCACCTAGACCCTCTCTAGGAATCGGAGCCTCATTCCTCCAGCCTCTGGTAGTCTTGACAGACACAGCAGTCAGCTGACACCTGCTCTGAGACTGATGCTGGGATCGAGAGAGCTGCATACCCTGCACTCAGCTGCATACCCTGCACTCACCTCCGGGGCTGGCCCAAGGGAGCTACCTCCCTCCAGGTCATGACCCCTCCCATGGCAGCTGCCAACAACTGGCCTAAGCAGGAGTATATAGTCACCCTCTTGTCTTATCGGGAGCTCCGCAAAAGGTCAACTGATTCAACTTTGGCACAACCACATCTCAGCTTAGCTTCTTCCTCTGCCCGGTCCTGCTTCCCAAGTTCCCCATCCATGGTGATGGCAAAGGCACTCCCCAATAAACCTCCTGCATCCTAGAGCGCTGACCAGTCCTCCAGGTAAGGGCTCCAAGCCCAGGAGAAAACATCTCTGCTCCAGCATCCCTTTTCAGAAGTGATCCTATCTTATTCTGCTCAGGCTGCTATCCCCCAATACTGAGACTGGGTGATCAAACAATTCTCTGGAGGCCAGAAGTCCTAGATCAGGATGCCAGCATGGTCAGTTCCTGGTGAGAAGCCTGCCAGATGGTCGCCTTCTTATTGTGTCCTCGTATGGCCTTTCTCAGGCATGTGGAGAGAGGGAGGAAGTAAGCTCTCTGCCTCTCCTGGAAAGGACATTAATCCATAGTGAGGGACACATCTGCATGATATCATCAAAACCTAACTGCCTCCCCAAATCTCATCTCCAAGAACCATCACACTGGGGGTCAGAGCTTCAACATATAAATCCGTGGGGGATGCAAACATAACCATAACACATCCTGACTTCCCATCCCTTCAGACAGCCTTATCTCCTCTTTATGAGCTGTAAATCAGGAAGAATTCCAGGCAGTGGTTAAAGTCACAGCTCTGGAGTTCTACAACATCCTCTGTCATTCTGTGTGGGTGGTGTGTGCAGCCATGTGTGCACGTGTATAATCCTGAGTCCGCCACGTCTGAATGTTGTAACCTTAGACAAGTGACTTGACTCTGAGCCCAATTTCCTTATCAGTAAGATGAGGGTGGTAATAATAGCGCTTGCTACAAAAGGTCACTGTATGTAAAGCAGTAGGCACTGGCCTGTGCACACTAAAAATAAAATCAACAAATATAATTATGACTGTTTTATAGTCCTATGTTTGAGGTGTTTAAATTTTAGAACATGCATTGAATTTTGTCTTCCATGTCTCTGGGATAGAGACCAAGTGTTTAGATGGCTCTGTGTCCCTTCTGCCTGGTCCCATACCTGATACAGAGGGAGCAATCAGCTACTCTTTGTGGAATTTATTCAAGAAAGCTGGGGAAACTTAGCAGGAATGAAGGCAATGAATGGATTTTAGGATTTTGCCAAACGCCTAACTAAATAGGCAGTTAATCGTAATAGAAATGCGTAGAAATGACTGAAATAAATATTATTGCTCATTGATTTCCATCAGCTAACACTTCTTTGATTCATAACCCATTTATATGATAGGTCTGTCTGCTTCATTGGTATATAAACCCTTTAAAATCTGGGCGCCCTGTAGAAAAATGTTGTTCCAGCAAACTTGCTGTGCTTCCAACAACACAAATCATGAAAGCTAATTGGTTTTAATAATAACATGTTTTTGGTAAGTAAATCACGAAGTCCCATGACTGCTTATTACAGCAGCCACAGTACACTTGGTAACACCAGGATTTTGAAATATGATTTGTCATGAGTTCCCATCCCACATCCACCTCCACCCTCCACTGTCTGTTCTACCTCCTGGTCTGAAACTTTCCAGGTTTGAGTCTCATTGTCAGATACTTCTGTGACACGTATTTTATCACTGTCAGTGTCCTTTTAAGACACCTGCCATAGCCTCTTTACTTAAGTCTGGGCCTGGGGTGCTCTAGGCGCTCTTGGGTAGAAGGGGACCTCAGACAGCTTCATGTTACCCTTTGAAGAAATAGGCAGCAAAATCAATTCAGACATTTTTAACCTCACATTTGAGTATTTGTCATTTGTAGACAAAAGTCATGCAAAATGCCTTCCCTCCCTGTTAACATCTTGATACACTTCCTTCTAGACCATATTAGATAAAGATCTCTGGTTTGCAAGCAGCAGCCAACATCCTTGGTCATATAAACAAAACCCAGGACTGAATAGACAGATGTTGGCATCATTCAGAGAATCAAAGGAAGTGTTCAACTGCCAGGCTTCCAAGAAGCAGGCATCCACACAGAACACCCAGCCACCAGAGACTGTGGCATCTCTACAGGACCCGAGAAGGTGACACAGTTCCAACAACCGCCAGGCCGCGGGCTGGCTTTCAGTTTCAGTTTCTGGGAGAGGGAGTCTGATCACCCAGCGTGAGCCAGATGCTCTCCCCTGGATGGATCAGCTGAGGCTGAGAAGGCAGAGTGATGGATAGTCCTGGGGAGAGGACGTGCAGCATCAGAGACACAGATCCATCACTGGGGATGTATCAGCAGGGTGTTCTGTTTGGAACCCACCCTTGCTTTGAGCTGCAAGGGAAAGTGGCAGATGGAAAGCCCAAGGCTGGTCCCAAATAAAAGAGGGAATGTTGGGAACAAAAGAAGAAACACCCAATGCCCACGCTTTGCTACCTGCATATGTAATTCTAAAGATGCCCTTACGTTTTGTGTACAGCGTGACACAGCGAACCTGCCTTTCTCACTGCGTGTTACAACGTGACCATATTCTCATTTACAGCCACATGATTAAAAGCGCAGACTCTGGAACTGGACTTCCTGGAGTAAAACCCAAGCTCTGCCACTTACCAGCTTTGGCGAGATACTCAACCTCTCAATGCTTCAGCTTTTACCCATCTGCAAAATAGGGATAATATCTCTCTCATAAAAAGTTATGAATATTAAACGAATTAATATGTGTAAAAGTGCTGGCATCTGATAAGTGCTCTGAAAGGTTAGCAGCTCCTAGTAAACTGTCTTGTAGATGCATATATCCTTAGACATTTTTTCCTGTAATTATTTGTAAAGCAAATGCTTAAAAGTGGAGTTTTTAGGTCAAAGATTGAACATATTTTTAAGACATTCAGAGAGAGAGAACACAGGCTAGATGGTGGTCCAGGGGCTTCTGATGTCACTCAGCAAAAATTTCCTCATCCTTGGCCACCATTCGCCACACAAGCTGGTCACTAACACCTCTGTGACGTTGCCTCCTCCTATTCTTCCTTCATTTCCTTAACTTCCTTGAGGAAGCGCCTCCCTTTCCTCCCCAGAACTCTTGCCTTGTCATCTCCCTGGAACATTCCTCCCCTAGAATTCCACCTGGCCTACTAGTCACATCTGCTTGAATGTAGCTGCTCCAGAACAGCCTTCCTCATCCATCCCATTCAAAATGGCAGCCTCAACACTCTATGGTCCTTCCCACACTTGTCTTTCTTATGAGTCCTTGTCACTAACATCCCTGACATATGACATGTTCATATCACCTTCATTTCCTGTATCCTTTTCTAGAATGAAACGGTGATGGAATACATGTTGCAAAATTCCCCTCCAAGAAACCTCCACCCATTTACTCTTCAGCAGTGTGTGCATGCTCATCTCTGCACTATCTAGATTACCAATACTTTAAATCTTTGCCAGTCTTATGGGTAAAACATCTCTTAATTGTTTTTGCTACAGCATTTCTGACAGAAGTCATCCAGCTCCCACTGAATGCTTCCAGCCACAGAGAGCTCTTTCCATCCATTAAGGGACAACTCTGACAGCTGGAAAGTCAGTCCTCCCTTAGATTGAGCCAAACTTGGCCTGCTGAACCTTCTGGGGAAATCCTACCCCAAGATAATCTGTCCTTTTACCACAGTCGCAGTCAGGATGCACGCAGGCATGTGGCTCTCTCACAGTGAGTTGGCTCCATGGTGTAAGAGGAGGCTGGGGTAACAGGGAGGAGTAGGTAGGGTTTCCAGAACTTTGGAGCCCAGATGATGGGCTCCATGTTGGCACTGCCAAGACCACATGAAGTTGGACCAGCACTTCTGAGGGGGATGAATGAGGCCGTTTCTGGTGGGGCTAAAACCAAATGACTGCCAGAGTCAACTGCCACTGCTGGAGTGAGGCAGACAGGACCCAGAAATACCAGGAGGGAAGCCCATTCTCCACTCCTGCCACTTTCCAATTTCCCTTCTACTTGAGCCCACTAACAAGGAAGTCTAGGAAACAGAATTCGCAGAGGCCCAGCCTCAGCATTACAGAGAAGGGTGGGGAAGGGTGACTTCTGGCACTGAAAGATGACAATTAACAATAAGCACAACATTGTAAATCAACTATTCACAAATAAATAATAAATTAAAAAGTAAAAATAAAAATAAGCAAGCACATCCACTATTCTTCCTTCCTTCTTGAAAATCGTTCCAGAATTAATAGGAATAAGCCCTGCTATTTTCATTATCATTATAGATTCATGACAGCTTAGGAACTGGAGGGTACAAAACTAGGCAAAGTCAAAGTGCATCTGGCCCTCAGTTCTCCCGTTACGAGGCTCACGGCTCAATTTTAGACACACAAGACACCTCACGTGGGAAGTATCAAGGTGCAGAAAATGCCGGCGCTGCAAGCAGGTGTTTCACCACGGACACTCTTCCTGAAACAGCCCCTGCTTCCTTCTGCGATGCACCTAGTGGAGAACGTAACGGACTGGATCCGAAGCACTACAATAGTCGGAAGTTATCACAGATAGACTTTTAAACCCCAAAGAACAAACCTCCCTCTCTTGTCATCTGCTAGGTCTACTGCTTTACCCTTCTACGTAGTTTTTTCTTTAAAAAATAAAACAGAACACTGATACAAGCACAAGAGGGATTACATGACCTTACTGCATCAACCTGGTGGTGTGGCTGTCTTCATGAGTTTTACAACGGAAGAAGGACACCAAAAGTTCAGCTTCTAGAAGCCTGATTTTGGAAATGATTCAATATTTGACCTAGAGCCAGTCCTCTTCAGTCATTCTTCCTCTGAGACCTTAGTTTTTCCATCCATCACTACGGCAATATTTTTCTAGGGACGTCCTTTGAGAATCTGGGAGAAAGTAGAACGAGCCCAAAGGATTCATCATCGATGTGTATTTAAAATATTCCAGCTGACAAGTGGTGGCAATAAAGCCTGCTCTAGTCACCCTGGTGCCTGTCAATTCCTTCTCCATTTTTGGTACATAATCAAAAGAGCCTAATGCCAAGTGATGGAGAGCATTCTTCCCGCATCACCGCCATCTGTCTCATTGGCACCCACTGCAAACAGCTGTGTTGCCAGCTTTCAAGCTGTTTACTGGTGTGTCACATGGAGAAGTTATGGATGGACTGATTGAATCTCCTGAAAACTGGGCATTTTCATTTCTCTCTGAAATATTTATTCACTATCTTGTCATTCTGACAAGATATTCAACAAGCACTTACTTAATGATTCCACTACCCCTGACAACAAGGTGGTTTCATAATTACAAATGAGTACCTTGTGAAAAAAATTACACCAGTGTTAACTCCCAAGCCAGCTATAGACAGAACTAGAAAGGGACCAGAAAAAGGGAAATGAAATGGTCAAGTGGAAAGAAGGATCACCCCGTGAGCAGACTGAGAAGACCTGCATGCGAGGGTGCAGCGATGGAGGCAGTGGGATAACAATGAAAATTTTCATTATCATGATGTATGACACAGAAGGATGCTGGGATTACAGGGCCTGATACTTAAAGTGGGAAAGAAGTAAACTGAGAATACAGTCTGTCTTTGAACAACGGTAATAAACCTAAGATTTCTATTATGTAAAATATCTTAAAAAGGCGGGGTAGGGTATAGTTCAGTGGTAGAGTCTGCTTAGCATTCAGGAGGTCCTGGGTTCAGTCCTTACTATCTCCATTAAAAATATATGAATAAATCTAATTCCCCCCAAAAAGTAATTAATTAACTAATTAATTAATTAATTATCTAAAAAAGACAAGCTGAGTTCTAAATAACACTATGCATTAATATACATATACATATTTATATGTGTGCGTGTGTGTGTGTGTGTGTGTGTATATAAAATTTTAATTTTTTTTAGAGAAGAGAAATCCAAGCCATTTGGGGAAAAGTTCTTTCACAAAATGCCCTTCAAGTTCACTCTAGCAGGCAGAATATCTGACCAGAGGCAACACCACACAGTAGGAAAGATTAGTACTTCTTATTTGATTCAACCCTTTGCTGAGCAAGGCCTTCTTACCAAATACGGTTGAAAATAAGTTTCCAGTCCTCAAGTAGTTTATAATTAATTAGAGAGGATCACATATAAAGACATAAGTAAAGATGATCACATATAAAGACATGCATTATTTTTAAACCATACACATACAGATTTATTATTAAGCACTATTATAAAAGATGAATGCTACAAACAAGATTATGGATTTGGAGAAACATCATGATCATGGTTCAGTTGCGAAGATAAGGAACCGTTACCTGGAAAAGGTCTCGTTTAAGCTACACGTTAGTGGAGTGCTTGCTGAGCTTGATCACACACTCACATGGAGAACCAGTTCATCCCCAAGGAACTGTGAGTGAAGCATGAAGGCAGGAAACCCGAAATCATGTCTAGGAATAGTGAGATGTCCAGACTGCCTAGAGCAGGGAGGGCTCTGAGGGTGGTCTGTGACACTAAAATGTCACTTGCTGTCAGTTCACAAAGAATTTTTGGATGGCATCCTAAAGAGTTTAAACTTTTCATCTTTTCAGTAAGAGGGTAATGTGATTAGATCTGTAAGATAAACTGAAAGGGAGATTAGAGGCAGGAGGGTCAGTTTAGGGCACTGATGGTAGTCTCTGACTAATATGCCATTGCTGGAAAGGACTTATGAATCCCTACTGTTTATTTTACAAATTAAGAATCGAAGGTCTAGGCGCGACAGTGATTCACCAAGTTCCTTGAACTAATAATGGTAGATCAGAACTAACACCCACTTTACAATTCCTAATTACAAAAAGGGAGAAGTTCAAAGAGACCTGTACATTTTGAACCCTCCTCCTGCCTCCCTGGACCCCCTGCCTACCCAAGGACCTTTGCCTCCACCATCAGATCTGCATGTGCTCCCCTCCAGCCTCCCCTGCTCATTGTCTCAACCCAACTGTCCTCTCCCAGTTCTGCAACTCAAAAGTCCTGGCTCCTTCCTCTATCACACTCCTATATATGTGGTATAACAAATTACCATAAACTTAGTGCCTTATAACAACACCCATTTTGGGAGTTCAAAGTTCAGCAGGGCAGACATCCAGTGTGGCATGGCTGGGTTCCCTGCTCAGGGCATCATGGGGCCAAAATCAAAGGGTCAGCCTGGTTAAATTCTCATCTGAAAGCTCTGGGGAAAACACCACTTTCAAACTCATTCTTATTGTTGGGAGAATTCAGTCCCTTGTGGTTGTAGGACTGAGGTCACCGCTGTCCAGATGCCTATTATCCAGCGGCAGCTCTCAGCTCCCAGAGATGACCTGCTTCCTCACCACATGGCCCCTCCATCTTCAGGCCAGCAAGGATGCATCAAATCCTTCTTGTGCTTTGAATCTTTGATTTCCTCCACCTCTGACCTCTAGACCCAGACTTAAGGGGCTCCTGTGATTAGCCCAGACTCTCCTGAATGATCTTCTTAACTTAAGATCAACTGTGTCATAGAGCATAACTTAATCCCTAGAGTAAAATCCACCACAGTCACAGTCCTGGTGATTAATGAGGGTGTGTACACCACGGGAGTGGGGAATCTTGAGGACCATCTCAGAATTCCGCCTACTGCACCCTCTCCGCCTACAAGACTTTCATTTCTCTCAACTAGCTTTGAGAACACAATTTAATTCAATCCAGACCAACAGTGTGAATACTACAGCTTCTGCTGATAACCTTGGTCTTCAAAGATCCTCTCAACTTAAAATGATTTCCTGTTAGAATTTTGACAACATTTTGGAGAAATGTGAAGACGGGTGCCTTGGCAGGCAGAGCTTACAGCCAAGCCATGAGTAACTGCTGACCCCACTGTTCACACCACCCTGTACTCCTAGGGATGTGGCTTCTTACATCTGAGCAGAGAGAACACACAGGTTCAGTCACCCTGGGTGGGAATTACCAAGTCACATGATTTTTCCTCTTTTTTTCCATCCTCAGGGGCTTACCCTGATGTTCTTGCCTCAGTCCTTTTCTTCAGTAATCAGGAAGTTATCAGGGAAAAAATGAAACCAACTACAACCCAATTCTCAAGCAAAAAAGAAAACAACCAATCAGCACGTTGCAACATTCAGCACACTCTACAGAGCAAGAGAACCATCATGTTGCCAGCTACTCTATATTCAGCCTTCCTTCTTCCAGCAATCATTTCTATAATTAGCACTGGCATACAGTGCCTAATTAGTTATTTTGGTGGCATATGGGCATGAAATGTATGTGTTCCTTAGTCACCCTACTTTACCATTCAATTGCCTGTAGAGATTTTTCAAAAAATGAATAATTAAGCTTATTTCTTTGTCTCTTGTTTTCCAATTCCCTTAGATTCTAGTCAGGTGATATCATTATACTGTATCCATGGCAATGTTCATTATCTACATCCATAGGTGAATTCTTTGGGGGCTGCTGGTAAAATAAAAATTTTCCCTTAATCTGGCTTCAACTTGTAGACCATAAATGATGAAGCAGTTAAAAATCACTGCTGCTAATATGGATTTACCCTTCAGTTAGCACGGCATGCTAATGCCCACATTCAATTCCCTACTGTGTATCCTTTTTTTTCTTTTAAGTTTGACAGAGAAATACATAAACCCTTTATCTACATCACAGTTTTGTTCTAATGAATTGCTCAATTATAACACCCAGACAATGTAATGCTACGGAAACGGTCGTGTTATTTTTAGACAACGTATAAACAAGAGTTTAAATTTGAAATGATAAATTCCACAAAACACTTCAAAACAGATTAACTTCAAAGTATCAAAGCAGTTAATAAAAGCCACCACTCGGATACCTTAGACCACTGATTTTACAGATACACACTTCATGGCCTGCTTTTAACTACTTTGTTGGTTGTAAAGCTGCAAAGGATTATGATGAGTAAATAGCAAAGGATTTGGAGATAGGAGACATGGGTTTGAATTCCAGTCCTACAACTCTCCATGTGTGAGGCTATCACCAAGTTACTGAACTTGCTTCCAATCTTAGCTCCTTTATTTGAAGACTCAGAATCATCATAATAAGCTTATGTGAGTCCTGTGAGGAGTAGAGAGAATACAATTGGCACGTAGGAAGTGACCAATACATGGTGCTGCTCTTATTACTACTGAAATGGTCCTGATGTGGAGTTTTAGGGGAAGGCAGACTCTTCCACCATGCCCCAGAATTTCTGAATCAGAATCTGCAGTTTCACAAGATCCTCAGGTGATGCATGTGCACATTAAAATTGAGGAGGCAGTCGTACTGAAGACAGCAAGCTCGTGGAATGTGGACGTTTCATTTTAGTCATAAACATGAAAATGTTTCCATGGATTAATTTCTAATATATGATTTGAAATGAAATTCTTTCAGACTTTTTGCCTGTGTTGACAAGATCTAAATGGTAGAATTTCTCCTCTTTTCACTCCCAGGCTAACAGAAAAATTAAATTAATAAAATAAAATAAAATTAAATTAAATTAAATATCTAGAGAGGCCTTAAAAGAGTCTAGAGTCTAAACCTCATTTATACAGACTGGGGGACAAGGTCAAGGAGATGAGCAGGTTAGTGGCAGAACTGATATCACATATTTCTTATGCAAATATCTTTTAGACTACAGATTTAATTCAATACAAACAGGTGAGAGCTTTATTTTCTTCAATGAATTGAACACAGCCTAGCCACTTTAATTAGTTAATATACTCATTTTTTAGCAATCACCCCCATCATGCCTATTTCAAAAAGGCAGTATATTAGGTATTTAATAGGAGCAGGGAGCAAAGAATTAGGGTACAAGTATGAATTAGACAAATTACTAGAATGCCTAAGAGCTTAGACTTCAGAGTCAGATTCAAATCCTGCTTGAGGCATCAGGCAAGTATTAAACTCTCTTCATCCTTAACTCTCTGAGCCTTGGTTTCTTCATCTATGATACAAGTTTAATAAAACACGTTTTACAAAGTTGTGAATAATAAATGAGACCTCATAGAAAGATATAGCATAAGAGCAAGGCACTTAATAATTGCTCAATAAACAGTGACAGTACTATTTATGGTATTATTTGGCATGGCTAACGAGCTCACAGATATGTTGGGAGAAAACATGAACATGGGTAATTCACTCAGTGTCCTAAAAGAAAGCAGAAATCACATCCATTATTTTAACAGGAAGAACTTGTTAAAAAGACCTATTAAGTAGGTATGTTAAGAACAGAAAAGGCAAAAAGAGGACACCAGAGGATCCCAGAGTGAGCAGCAGCAGGAAGTGGGATGAGGGCTGTGATAAGGAGCGAAGAGGGTGAAATTATTAAAAATTCAGAAGCTTTGAGGAGGAGGCCTGGGAAACCAGAAGTCAGACCTCAGAGAACAGAATGCTTGGCTGGTATCTCTGACATGGGCACCATAAGGTTGTTCTGGAAACTTGGAGAAAACTGCAAACTGTACTCAACGGCTACAAGTGGGCAGAATTTCTGTTACCTGCAGCTCATAGTTACAGAAGACAGGTTAACCTCCCTCCTCTAGCCTTCCTTTTTCCCACTATTGTTCCCTATTCCGACAGCCTCACAGGGAGCAGCTGGCAAAGGAGGGATGTGGCTTGCAGAGCAGCAGCCCAGCCAGCACCCCAAAGCAGAGTATTGAAAGATGGATGTGGATCTGAGAGTTAACAGCTTTCTAAGTGGCATTTCAGGCTGTTGTAATGCAAGACCAAGTGAATGCACCCTACTGTTGACAGCAGCACTATTTACAATAGCCAAGACACGGAAGCAACCTAAATGTCCATCGACAGATGACTGGATAAAGAAGATGTGGTACACATAGACAATGGAATACTACTCAGCCATAAAAAACAATAAAATAATACCATTTGCAGGAACCTGAATGGACCTGGGGATCATCATTCTAAGTGAAGTAAGCCAGAAAGAGAAAGAAAAATACCATATGATATCACTTATATGTGGAATCTTTAAAAAATGAGACAAATGAACTTATTTACAAAATAGAAATAGACTCACAGACACAGAAAACAAACTTATGGTTACCAGGGAGGAAAGAGGGTAGGAAGGGATAAATTGGAAGTTTGAAATTTGCAGATATTAACTACTTATATATAAAATAGATAAACAACAAGTTTCTACTGTATAGCACAGGAAACTCTGTTCAGTATCTTGTAGTAACCTACAATGAAAAAGAATATGAAAAGGAATATATGTATTTATGTGTAGACTGAAAAGTTATACTGTACACCAGAAATTGACAAAACATTGTAAACTGACTATACTTCAACAAAAGAAATGAGTGATAAGGACCATAAGAGAGTATTCTGAAGAACATGGGAGTCCAGGGAAATAATAATTACTTCCAGCTGGGGACACAGTCATCCGTGAACTGTGCCTTAAAAAGGAGGTAAAAATTTGCTCAGTGGAGCTTCTTCCTCCTCCATTTTCCCTTTTCCAACTCTATCTCAAAGTCCACAATCCTAAAACTTGTTTGGAACCACAAAATCCCAAATAGCCAAAACAACCTAGAGAAAGGCTAAAGCTATAGGAATAAGGGACTCTGATTTCAAACAATATTACAAAGCTATAGTAACCAAAACAGTATAGTATGGACATAAAAACAGATACATAGACCAACGGAACAGAATACCAAGACCCAAAATAAACACAGGCATATGTGGTCAATTAACTCGTAACAAAGAAGCCAATAATGCACAATTGGGAATGGACTATTTCTTCAATAAATGGTGCTGGAAAAACTGGACAGCCACATGCAAAAGAATGAAACTGGACCACTATCTGATACCACACACAAAAATTAACTCAAAATGCATCAAAGAGTTGAGCATAATACTGAAACCATAAAGCTGCTAGGACAAAACACAGGCAGTAAGCTCCTTGACATCATTCATGACAATGATTCTTTGGATTTGACTTTAAAAGCAAAAATCAACAAAAGCAAAAATAAACAAGTGAAATTACATCAAACTAAAAAGTTTCTGCACAGCAAAAGAAACCATTAAAAAAATGAAGAGGCAACCTACCAAGTGGGATAAAATATTCACAAAATTATACATCTTGCATAGGTTAATATCCAAAATACATAAGGAACTCATTCAACTTAACAACAACAACAACAACAAAAAAAAATCCCAATTAAAAAATGGGCAAGACAGAGGATATGAATAGACATTTTTTTTTCAAAGAAGACTAACAGAGGGACCATAGATACATTAAAAAGTTCAAATGACTAATCATCAGGGAAATGCAAATCAAAAACCACAATGAGGTATCACCTCATGCCTATCAAAATGGCTATTATCCAAAAGATAAGAAGTAACAAGTGTTGGTGAGAATGTGGAGAAAAGGGAATCTTTGTGCACTCTTGGGGAGAATGTAAAGTAGTACAGCCAGTATAGAAAACAATATGGTTTTCTCAAAAAATTAAAAATAGAATGACTACATTATCTAGCAACTCCACTTCTGGGTATTTTTATGAAGAAAATGAAAACACTAACTTGAAAAGTTATCTGCACCCTCACATTCATTGCAACATTATTTACAACAGCCAAGATATGGAAGCAATCTAGGTGTCCACTGATGAATGAATGGACAAAGAAGATGTGGTATACTCATACAATGGAATATTATACAGCAATAAAAATAGCGAAATTCTGCCATTTGTAACAAGATGGATTGACCTTTAAGGGTATTTTGCTAAGTGAAATAAGTCAAACAGGGAAAGACAACTACCATTTGATTTCACTCATGTGGAATCTAAAAATAAAACAAAAGAAACAAAGCAAAACAACAACAAACTCCTAAATACAGACAACAGATTAATGGTTACCAGAGCAGAAGAAAGATGGGGAGGTAGGCAAAATGGGTGAAGGGCGTCAACTGTTCAGTGATGCATGGTAACTAGACTTGAAGTGGTGGTCACTCTAGTGTATAAAGATGCTGAACTATTATGCTCTACACCTGAAACTTATAAAACAATAATTTTTAAAACCCAAGTTCATAGATTCAGAGAACAGATTGGTGGTTGACAGACACTGGAGATGAGGGCTGGGTAAAATGGGTGATGGAGGTCTTAAAAGGTATTAAGTTCCAATTATCAAATAAATAAGTTATGGGGATGTCATATAAAGCATAGTATTAATAATACATAGTTAATAATACTATATTACACATTATACTATAATTAATAATACTGTATTACATATTTGAAACTTGCTACGAAAGTCAATCTTAAAGATTCTCATGACCAAAAAAGTAAATTTTATGTATGTAACTATGTATGATGACAGACGTCAACTAGCCTTGTTGTGGTGAACATTTCCCAATGCATATAAATATCAAATCCTTATGTTGTGCTCCTGAAACTAATATAAAGCTATATGTCAATCTTACTCAATAAAAAAGATAAACAGGCAGACAAGACAGACTGTAGGCAGTGACCTCACTGATGTTTGCCAAGGACAGTCTGCTCAGAGTGTCTGCCAATGTGTAGACTAAGACTCATGTGACTATGAGGCAATACCACCCACTTCCATGTGCCAGTGTTCTTTGTGTTGAAGAACATAGGTGAAGAAGAGTTTTGCATGCAGATGTATAGCTGAAAAATCAAACAACAAAAACAGATAAGGAACCCTTCACTTTATGTTTATAATTATCCAACAGCTTCACCTGAATGAAAGGTGGCCCTCCACAGGTACCTTTTATGCAGACTGCAGGATGCAATAACAAGGTCCATCTTGCTGCCTATCATGAAGCATCCTTTTTTGCCAATAGCTACCCACTGTGGATGAGTTCTGTGGTCTCTACAGAGACAGAAATGGTCAGTCTTTCAAACGAATCAACATCTTCAACTGAACAAAACCAACTGAATACAGATTTATTGGCTACAATCTCCCATTGAAATAGCCATGTTCATAACTCTCAAAACAAAAAAGAGAGTCCAATGTCTTCATCCGGAAGTAAATCCTACTTAAAGTGCTACCAACTTCCATTAAACCATACTAGTCCTGAGAAATTATGAAAGCTCTATTTTCTGTTTAAGGTTCTTTGCTTTAATGAATCTCAGCCCCAGAGGTTTTCTGCTATTGTTCTGAGCAAAATACAGAATCAGCCCCTGCAGAAATATAAAAGTTGGCAGTGTCATAACCAGTTATAACCCTTCATGTGCTTTGTGTAGGGAGCAGCCTGCAAAAACTGGTATTAACAGTATTTAATCTGATAAGGAAAACTAAAAACTCTTCATGTAACTTTACACTATTTCCAATGTTCTAGATATGAGATATTTAACGAAAATCATTCTGGGGCAAAATCTTCCCACAGTTAGCAATTTCTTTCAATTTTCCTACTCATGTCCTTTGACAAGATATAATAAACTCTAAAATGCTAATGCATCCAACAGTGGGTTTGCGATGAAGATTTGCTTTGAAGTTTAGTTGTGTTCCTGTAACAATTCTGTACACAATGTGAGTCACGTGAGTTTTTTAAGGAGACATAAGAAAAAAACTGTATTATGCCAGTGGACATGGGACTTTTTGTGACATCTGAGACGTCCATGCACAGTCTGAGTTACATAATTATTTCACTGACTAAAGACGACCCTTGATGGTTGTGCAGCTGTGAGCTCATGCTGCTCTCCTGCTGCAGAGGTGGATAGCTATGTACAGACTCTGTTCTTCCCACCTTCTCATTTAAAAATAAACCTCTAAAGAATTTGAATGCGAAGGCATTAGCTTAACATTTCATTAATAATTTCAATGCAAAAAAGCAAAAGTAACATGCAATCACCCACACGGAATATGTTGTATTGAGTTCCTGTTACATTTGTAAAATGATTCTTAATTTAGAAAGGAAAGATTTATATTATCAAAGTAGTATTCACCAAAAAAAAGTTAACTTTTGTTTAAAATTTTTTGAATGTACTTATTTCTAAAGACAGTAAGACTAGAAGATTTCTTACCAACTTGTATTCCTACGCTTGATGTGCTGTAAATGCATAGACTGCAATTTTGCAAGGAATGCTGTAATGAAACTATTCTTTTTACTTTTTGTTCTTACTTTAAAAATTATTATCTTATTATAATAGAACATTGTAATATTTTATTAATGACAACATTTTTACTTGATCATGTATCATAAAAAGTAAATGGAACATGCGTGTAAATAGAAAAGTAAAGAAATGAATCAGAGCTATATCTCAAAAGACAGGAGGTACTAAATGATGACAATAATCTTTTATATGAAAATGCTCTCTTGATAAAAATTGTTTCTCAGACTTCTCAACTTTTCCTAGGCTAAATTTTACCATTCATGGTATAAATGAACTAAGGAAAAACACTAGTCACAGAGATTCAACTATACTATTCCAAATACCATCATAACGAATATTTTATACCATGTGAATACTGCTTCTAAGCATTGTCTGTGCTTATTGTTCACATTGTTATCCATCAGCATAAAAAGGAAAGGCATTAAAAACATGGTTTGGATTATTTAAAACCAACCCAGCCTTGTTATAGGAGTGAAGGAACTCAAGACAGGCTGAAACTGTCTTAGGTGGACTTTAAAGTCAGAGAGAAGCAGGAAAGGTACTCAGCAAGCTTCCATTCTATCTGGAGTCTGTTCAGCTGAATTAAGATGAGAGGAAAGAAGTAGGTAATAGAGCCAATTGAACCCACAGGTAGACACAGAGCAATCAGCTCTGCTTCGGGGCCCTTTGGAAAGAATCTTAGGTCTGTAAAGCAGTGGTACAGAAAGCTGAGATCTGAGCATCCACACTCCACACGCCTGACCACAGCCTGACTGAGGGAGTAGCCACTTCATCGGTTCGCGGAGGATGCCTGATACACAGTTTTATCGATGAGTGAGATCTGTGATGTTCTTGTTAACTTTTTTAAGCCACATTTTTCTCTGAAAGTGAAATTCATGACAGCTTCCTACTACACTTGGTACTTACTACTAATAAATCAACAAGGAAACATCCAGTAATGATAAACTAAGCAGCAGAAAGGCATAGAAAGGACACAAATGACAGTTTGGTAAAATATTCAGCCTCACAAGAAATCTAAATGTTAACACAGTTACACCCTTACCATTCTCACCTGTCATGCTGTCAAATATTTTTAATAATAATAAGCAATATGAGAAGAGCTCACACTTTTTTCTCATCCACTAATAGTCTCAGTAAGAGGAGGAAACATCATACTGTTTTTCATAGAAGTGCACCATTTTGTATTCCACCAACAGTGTGCAAGGGTTTCAGTTTTTCCACATCCTCTCCAAGGCTTATTTTTTTGTTTGCTTTTATAATGGCCATCCTAACAAACGTGAGTTGATACTTCACTTTGATTTGCATTTCCCCCAGGATTAGTTATGATGCGGATCTTTCTATATATCTGTTGGCCACTGGAAAAATATCTATTCAAGTCCTTGGCCCATTTTTTTAACCAGGTTATTTATTTTTCCTATTGAGCTGTAGAAGTTCCTTACATATTTTTGATACTAACCCCTTACCACCTACAGGGTTTACAATATGTTCTCCCATTCCACAGGTTGCCTGTTAGCTGTTGCTGTGCAAAAGCTTTTTAATTTGATGTAGTCCCACTTGTTTATTTTTGCTTTTGTTGCCTGAGCTTTTGGTATCATATCCAAGAAATCACTGCCAACACCAATGTCATGCAACTATTTCCTTCACTTTTCCAACTGCTTCTTAGTTTCCAAAATAATGCCTCTCTTTTTCCTGTTGATATCCTTTTACTGCAAAAGAGAAAATGTGTGTATTCAATCTGCCTTGCTCTGCCGTAAGTCCTAATGTTTGTTTTGAGTTTCAAGTATATCTGGATTTACAGAGAAGTGAAACGAGTACACATCGTTGCGTGATGCTAGTGAGAATAATAAAGAGCTTTGTTGTTGAGCATACTATGTGCCAGGTACCATCTTAAGAACTTTGCATTCATTATCTTATTTAGGTTCTAAAACAACCCTGAGAAATTGGTAGAATTCTTACCCTCATTTTATAGATAAGGAAACCGGGGCTTAGAAGTCAAACATTTATCCAGTATCATAAATCTTTTAATTGTGTAATTTCCCACAAGATGCAGAGAGAGGACTGAAATCCAAATTCTTTCAATTTCAGAGTCCAAGCTTTAACCACAATAATATAAAGCTTTTATCATAGCTTAAAGGGATATACACACATCACCAATAATGTTAACAGAAATTGGTTTTTCTGGTAACCTATACTGTGTATTTCTCACCAGAGGTGACCTAGAACAAAAATTGGAAGACTGTACATTATTTCTTAAGTAACAACAGTTTCCCTATTATATATCCCCACATTTTTCAATGTAATGCAGAGGAAATATCTCTGATTACCTAGAGTCCTCCTACTTTCTGGAAAGGACAAGAAAATGTTTCATTCTAAGGCAAAATGACTTTGTTTTCAGGTTTTTGTTTCAGGTTTTATTGAAGCATAGTCAGTTTATAACGTTGTGTCAATTTCTTGTGTACAGCATGTTTCAGTCATACATGAATACACAGAGATGCCTTTTCATATTCTTTTTCATTATAGGTTACTACAAGATATTGAATATAGTTCCCTGTGCTATACAAAAGAAACTTGTTGTTTATCTGTTTTGTATTATAGTAGTACCTGCAAATCCCAAACTCCCAATTTATTCCTTCCCACCCTCTTTCTCCTCTGGCAACCATAAGTTTGTTCTCTATGTCTGTGAGTCAGAAACGTTTTGTAAATAAGATTATTTGTGCCTCTTTTTTAGGCAAAATGACTTTACATTTTAACTAGAATTACAAAATACCCAACTAAATAACAGTAGTAGATAAATAACAATACCCTACTCCTCTAGGTATCCAGGTCTTTCTCATGTGACCTGGTAGCTCCTCCAAATGAGAAGTGGAGTCTGTTTTCCTACAGCTTAACTCTTAACTGAATTTGTGACTCAATCCTGCTCACAGAATGCTCCATAAGCCATGATGTGCCAGGTTCAGCGTTTGCACACACTCTTCTCTTGCTTGGACATCTGAGTCTGAGTGGCTAACCTGCTAGAGGATGAGAGCCCATGGCGAGCAGAGCCAAATCCCGCAGTTCTCCCAGCCGAGGCCCAGCCCGGGGAGCAAGCCCAGCCGAGAGTCAAGCAGCAGCCTACCAGGCCCTGAAAGAGCCCAGCTGATCCCACCAACATCTATAACCCACAGAACTGTGAGGTAAGTAAGTGCTTATTGTTTTGATCCATCAAGTTTTAGAGTGGCTTATAATACAGCATCACTGGGGTTATGGTTAATTAATGCAAAGGACAAAGCGGCATCTCTAGAATTTCAAGTAGTGCTCTCTGTATGGCCTAGAATTGGAGAATCTTAGTCTCTGCTTAGAAATAAAGCTTAAGACTAATCCATTATCCGTCCTAAAGCAGCTCTGAGACATCCCTAGAAGTCAAAACCAATGTGACTTAACATTTAGCCTGGGGAGGAAAAGCATCTGTGTCACTTCCACAAAGGGGACCCACTCTTCCTCCCTCATATCTGGAATCAAATGTTGAGGTCCTTCACATTAACAGCAATATAAAATATTCACATTAACCATGCATTTCAAGATTTGTTACTACTTACATGTGGAATCATAAAAACAAAAACAAAAACAATAAATACAACAAAACAGAAACAGATTTACAGTTACAGAGAACAAACCAATGGAGCGAGAGACAAGGGGAGGGGCAAAATGGGGGTAAGTTCTGCAGGAATTCAGAGTAGTCAGAAATCAAATAGTCAGCACATCTGCCAATACATGTCCAGAGACCACTTTACTAAACTGGTACTGTATGGGGCAAAAAAGTTTTTCCATCAAAATTCTAGGAAAATGTTCTATTCTCTATCCATTTAGTGAAGATTCAAAATATCCATTAATACCTAAAGAAAAAAAAAAAAGGTCTGCAGATGGACTTCTACATAATAAAATATTTCCCTTTTTTGTCTCTAATGTCTTACTAGCATCTGGTAGAAGTCACTTTTCTGGAAACACATTTTGCGAACCAGTTGAGGTAAGAATGTTTTCATAAAGAAGGTCACATTTGGGCCTGGATTTTAAAGGATGAGTAAAATTTACACGACAGGTAGAATCAGGAAAAAAGGGTTGTCCAGGCAAGAGGAAATCATAAATACCCTTTGGGCACCCGTAGCTGACTTGGTTTGCGTGGTGAACCACACAGCCCTCATGCTTGGGGACTCTGAGCTGCTATGCAATAGAAACCTGTGTAACAGGCAGTCTTCTAAGCCCTGAGCACACAACAGCGAAAAAAAAAAGTAGGAACATGGAAAAAGCATGGCACATACATGTAACAAGGATGCAGCCAGCATGACTGATGTTGAAAGTCAGGTTTAGTGAAAAATGAGGTCCAAATTGTGGAGGGCCAATCATTCAAGGAGGCAAAATTGTGAGTGAAGACTAGAGAAATTAAGATTTGGATCAAGGAAATAGGATTCTGGAAGAAAAATTTAACAAAGTTGAGTGTTTGAATAGTGGTATTTTCTTCCTATTACAAAGTCTGGAATTTCTTATGCACAACTGTGTACTATAAAACACTCTATGTGTTATGGACTACACGTTTATGTCCCCCTAGAATTCGTTATGTTGAAACCCCAATCACAATGTGATGGTATTAGGAGTGGGGCCTTTGGGAGGTAACTAGGTCATGAGGGTGGAGTCCTCACAGAATGGGTTAGTGCCCTTATAAGAAGAGACATGAGACAGCTTATTTCCTTTAACGCTCTCTACCACATGAGGATACAATGAGAAGTCCACTGTGCTGTCTGCAAATTCAGGAGAGGGACTTTACTAAGAATCAAATCTGCCAACACCTTGATCTTGGACTTTCCAGCTTCCATAACTGTGAGAAATAAATATTTGTTATTTAAGTCACCTAGTCTATGGTAGACTGCCCAGACTAAGTCACTATGGTTAGGTAAAATTAATACATTTTTAAAATAATATATACTAAATTATAATGGAATATCTCATTCAATAAAGGTAATTAGCTCCAATGCATGTCATAGCTTAAAAATGTCTATAGATTAGTAGGAATTATTAATTGCTTTATAAGCCAATGTAAAATTACAAATTTCCAGTACAAGATGGATTTTTTTGAAGTATAGTTGATTCACAATGTTGTGTTAGTTTCAAGTGCACAGCAAAGTGATTCAGATATATAAATATATATATATTCTTTTTTGATTATTTTCCATTATAGGTTATTACAAGATATTGAATATAGTTCCTTGTGCTATAAAGTAGGTCCTTGCTGTATACCTACTTTATAGTAGTGTGTATCTGTTTATCCAAACCTCCTAATTTATCCTTCCCCACCCTATCCCCTTTGGTAAGCATAAGTTTGCTTTCTAGGTCTTGACTCTGTTTCTGTTTTGTAAATAGTTTATTTTTATCATTTTTTAGATTCCACATATAGGTGATATCATGTGATATTTATCTTTCTCTGACTTTCTTCATTGATATGATAACCTTAGGTCCATCCATGTTGCTGAAAATGGCATGATTTCATTCTTTTTATTAAGTAATAGTCCATTATATGTATATACCACATTTTCCTTATCCATCCATCTATCAAGGTTTGTTTCAGATTACCTGTTGAAGTTTGTTTATAAGAAAATGTCTTAATTACTAACAGTCCATCACAAAAAGAGATTCAAAAATACATACTTTATGAAGTGAAAAAAAATAATCCCAGAAAGGTCTGACAGCAAGAAGGAATGGTGATCAAAGAAATTACTGAACAAACGGTAAATCTAAAAACTTTTGACTGGAAAAACAAAAAGGATTATGAGAATTATGTCAGTATTCAGGGTTTTTAAAAAGCCAAGATAGAGCTTAGGTATTAAACAACAATAATATATATTCCAGAGGCAGGGGTGATCAGATATGAAGTGCTCTATCTAAGTCTTTGTATTGTTATATCATGTTATTAACAACAATACTGTGTGGTAATAGCATATAAATAGGCAGAACTGTATGTAGAATATAAAGTCTAAAAATAAACCCAAATACACAAAGGAATTTAGTATATGATGTAGTCTGGTTTCTCAAAAACTGACAGAAAGATAGGCTATTTAATGAATGGTGTTGGGACAATTAGAAATGATGGGAAAATAGAAGAGTGAATTCCCACACTTAGAATAAATTCCAAGTAGATCAGTATTTAAATATAAAAAAGTAAAACCATAAAGATCCTAGAAGAAAACATGAGGAAATTCTTTCTAATCTTGGGATGGGGAGGGACTTTCTACCCATGACCCAAAACCCTGAAGCCACTGTTTAAACAGCCTGATGAGTTGAATTCCATAAATACAAAAAGGTGCATGGTTTTTAAAAAGTCAAAAGATAAATGAAATAGAGGAAATATGTGCAATACATGCCAAAGACAAAGGGGAAAAAACCTTCCTAATATAGTAAAAGTTTTCTAGATATCAATAATAAAAAAGATGAACAAGTCAATTGAAAAGTTAGACCAAGGATATGAAAAGTTAGTTCACAGCCCTGGAAATATAAACAATCCTTAAATGTGAAAAATGCTCAACTAGTCTGATAATAAAGAAAATGCAAAATTAGAACTATACTGTGTCACAATTTTTTCAGCCATCTGATAAACATGTATAAGTTTGTTAACATACTCTCTTGATGCGTTTAGGCAAAAACTGGCATTCTCATACACTGCTCATGGAAATGTAAATTGGTACTATTCCTGTTGAGGGAAATTTGGCAAAGCTATCGATGTTTAAAAGGTATATAATGTATAACCCTTTAGTATTTCTGGGACTTTATTAAAACTGTATTTGCACATGTATAAAATAAATAAGCACAATGTTTTTCATTTCAAGATTATCTTAATGACAGAATGGAAGAAATTTGGATATCTATAAATATGCATCAGGTTAAATAAAATTTACAGAATGGAATATTATGCAGCAATAAAATAAATGAGAGAGAAAGGAGTTAGCAATGACAGAAAAAATGAGAAAAAGAAATGGGAAAAATTTTAAATATAAGAATGAAACTAGAGTTGTTATATTTTTGAACTCTGTATATGCATTGTATAGTCAAAGAAATTTTACTTTAAAAGACTTCTGCTGCACTGATTTAGAAAAATATATAATTTGGCATAAGTTTTACTTATAAGTGATATGCATATAACCAAAAGGAACAGTTAAATACAAAGAAAAAAAGAAATTTAAAATGGTTGAGATAATGTATAAATTTAAAATGGTTCAGATAATGTATATTATGATCTCAGATCACAGATCAAACAATTAAATAAAAACAATAAAAGTAAAACTATCTTTAAAAGTCCAAATATTTAATACTTAACAGTATACTTATAAGTAACTCATGGTTTAAAGAAGAAATCATGTGGTAGTTTAGAAAATACTTTAAATTTAATAAAAATAAATGTTCAATATATCAAAATTTGTGTGAGAGATATAGCATCACTAAGAGACAAATAATAACAGTAAATTTTTATAAGAAGAACATGAAAAATTAGAACTCTACCATGATACAATTTTTCAAACAATGAATTTAAGCATCCATCTTAAGACTCTAGAAGATAACGAACTAAACACAAAAGAAGCAGAAGAATGGGAATAATATAAAAACAGAAATCAATAAAAAAGCAAAAAACAAAAATCAATGAAGCAAAAAGCTAATTATTTTCAAAGATTAATAAAGTCTGAGGCAAGCTTAAGTCTCTGGTTGGACTGAGGTGAACAGAAAGAGAGAGACAGAAACGGAGAGACAGATAGGTACAGAGAGAGGAGAGAGAGAAGGATTTGACAATATCAGGGATAAAAGAAAGACCATCAATGAAGATTTCATGTAATTCCTTCCAGTTCTGTGTAAAATGGAGTAAGCACTTATTCTTTATCACTTTATCTTTATCACTGAATGCATCTGTATAAAACAAAAACAAACAAACAAACAAAAAAACCACTGTATGAAGCAGCTGTTGGAGAAGGACTCTGGAAATTAAATATTAGCAGGCAGATATGGAAGAAGACCAGAATGTAAATTATCATGGAATCTGCAGTGTGTTTACCACTTACCTTCTTCCTGTATCCGCACGCTTGAATGCATTACAGCCTGAAACTTAGACGTGGACATTAGCTGAATACAAGAAGATCAAGGACAGACCTCCCGCTATGGCTGAAAGGGCAGGAAAGGGAATTCCTAACGTTCAGAGTGACGACATCTTCAGGCTGTTTTTCTTTCCTCCATTCTTTCACAACCCAGCCCCCAGAAATCCTCTACGACCTCAAACTACCTCATCCTATCCTCAAACTACCAAAAACTAAAGACAGTAAAAACACTAAAAGACGCCAGAGATAAGCAAAGCATTTCTTTTAGAGGAACCGCAACTTAAATTACTGTGGATTTCTCAATATCTATGCAGGCCAGAGGAACTGACCCCCCTTTTTTTTAAATTCTGAAAGACAATTATCAACCCAGAATTTTATTTCCAGTGGGGGAAAAAAATCTTTGAGAAGTTAAGGTGAAATAAAAACTGAATTAATTTGCTAGGGCTGCTATAACAATGCCCCACAAACTGAGGAGCTTAAACAAAAGAAATTTTTTGTCTCACAGCTCTGGAGGCTAGAAGGCTGAAATCAAGGTGTCCTCAGGATGGGTTCCTCCTGAGAGCTCTAAGGAACAGATCTGTCCCAGGACTCTCCTTTTGGTGTGTGTGTGGCCATGTTCTCCTTGTGTCTCTTTCCATTATTTTCCCTCTATGTGTGTCTGCCTCTGTCCAAATTTCCCATTTTCATTAGAACACCAGTCACATTGGATTAGAGTCCACCCTAAGACCTCATTTTAACTTGATTATCCCTGTAAAGACCCCATCTTTACATAAAAATACATTCTGATTTACTGGAGGTTAGGATTCCAACATGTCTTCTGTGGGGTTATGGGGGGGGCACAAATCAACAAAGACATTCTCAGAAAACAGAAAATTAGAATCTATTGTTAGCCCTCTTCTAAAAGAATCACTAAAGAATGTTCTTTAGACAAAAGGTAAATGACACCAGAAAGAAACTTCGGATATCAGGAATGAAGGACCAGCAAGGGAAGTCATAAATACCTGGGTAAATGTAACAGACTACTTCTCTTCTCTTTAGTTCTTTAAAATAATTTGACAGTTGAAATAAAAAATAGGACACTTTTATAGTTTTTAATAAACGTAAATAAAATATGCAATAATCATAGTATAAAGGGTTGGGAGTAAAGAGAATTATGTGTGATAGTATTCCTAAATTCCACTGAAGCAGTAAACTATCGATTCTAAATAGACTATGAAAAGCACAGCAAATCTAACTGTATACACCTAAGAACAGATTCCAAGTACATGAAGCCAAATCTGACAAAACAAAAGTAGAAGTAAATAAATCAGCAATTCTAGTTGGAAACTTTTAATATTCCTTCCTCATTAATAGAATCAGTAGACAAATTCAGCAAATAGAACTGAACACCACCATCCACCAAGAATCTAGTGACATTTATAAAACAATTATCCAACGACATCCAAATTTCAGAAAACAGAACCAAACAGCTCAAGATTTTCAACAGATATACTGCAAAAGAAAAAAGAGGGGCAGGAACAGAACTTTAGATTAGACTAGACTAAACTATAACATGAAAGACAGTACACTGTGTGAAAAAATCCTAAAAAAATAAGAGAAGTAAAATTTAGGATAAGGACTATTTTGGAGAAGGAATGAGAAGGTTGTGATTGGAATGAGGTCTATGGAGTAGATCCTGCAGTATCAGAAGTTCTCTTTCTTTACATAATGATAGTTCTCTAAGCTATTCATTTTTGGTTTTGTGTGTTTTTTCTACATTTGTATTTTATTTTAAAAATAAGATTTTGAAAATTAGCTGCAAATTCTATTCCTAAGTACAATAAAATAACCTGCAGCAAACCAGCACTCCCACAAAGAACAACTCATAAAATGCAAACAAAACCGCAACAAAACAACAATAACAACCAAAAAAAGACTTCTGCTCTAGAGAATTTCCAAGGCTAACAGGACTTCAGGGGCCAACATCCTGTAGAGAAATGATATACACAGGCATGAGCTGACATTCTGCAGCTATTTTTTCCCAAAGTATCTGCCAAATCTTAGCATGAACCCAAGCAGAGGTTCTAATCAGGAGCCACTAACTGTTAGGAGGCAGAGGAGTCAGCAGAATTTTGACAATTTCAATTTGCTAGAGATATAACTTAAAGATCGGGGCTGCCCGAAGCAGCCACATCGGATGCAGGACGCTAAGATGTGCAGGAGAGTGAGTCTGACATTCTCCTGTTTCCAAACTCTTGAACTGCTCAGAGCAGGAAGATAAGAAGCTAAGCAGGAAACTGTTGAGTGACTGGGAGGTGTTTTCCACAGAAAAAGATTAAAATTCTGAGTTTTCCCAGGAGGAAGAATTCTACTAAACAAGCTCAGATCCCAGTTTCAAAAACTGGAGAAACACATATATAAGCAACAAGGATATACTGCATAGCAAAGGAAATTAAAGCCATTATCTTATAATAAGTTTTAATGGAGTGTGATATATAAAGATACTGAATCACTATGCTGTACACCTGAAATTAATATAATATTGTAAGTCAACTTTAACTTCAATTTAAAAAAAAGACTGGAGAGCCTAATAGCAAGATGTACCACTTGGTTAAGAGTCTTTTTGCAGCACACTTCTAGTCAGTTAAAATCTTAATCATATTAAAGTAGTCTGTGGTGAACCCTCTCTGGAAGAAGCTGATATTACCTAGATCCTTCAGAAATTATCACACACAGTGTCCAGCATTCAGTCATAAATGATGATTATCTAGAAGCAAAGTGAAAAATCAGGCAACAAAAACACAGTAGATCCAGTTACTCAAATAATCAGAAGTGAAGTTTTAAATAGCTATGATTAATATATTTAAAAATAGATGACAACTTTAAGATATCATCAGAGAATGGAGACTTAACCAAAAAATCAAGTAGACATTTTAGATTTGAAAAAGGCAATAACTGAAATTAAGAAGTAGCTGGGCTCATCATCAGACTGGACAACATAAGAAAGGATTAACAAAGGGGTAGTAGGGAAGTCAGGAAAAAACATGTAGGTTGAGGTACAGAAAGCAAAACACATAAAATACAGAAAAGAGTCTAAAATACACAGAATATGGGGAAACATTCTAACATACATGCAAATGGAGTTCCAGAAGTGAGGCAGAGAGTAAACAGAACAGAAACAATGCTTGAAAAGATAATTACCTAGCATTTTTCAAAACTGACTGAAGATATCAAGCTATCAGATTAATAATCCCTACAGAACAGAAGTAAGATAAGATAGAAGGAAAACCACACCTAGAAACATTGGAGGAAAACTATTGAGAAAAATGAGAAAAATGTCAATGAGACACACTCAAAAAATCCTGAGAGAAACGGTAAGATACACTATTTTCATGGACAAGAAGATTCCCTGTTACAGTAATACAGGCTTCCTAAAATTACCTAATACAAAGCAATTTCAAACAAACCCCAATAGGATAGTTCATGCAATTTGACAAGTTGTTTCTAAGACGTGTATGAAAAGAGTAAAGGGTCATGAAGTATGAAAAGTATAAAAACACTCCTGAAGAACGAACGAAGTGAGACACTAGCCCTGTAACAGACTGAGGCTTTAATGACGGAGCAGTGTGAGCACAGAAATGGACAAATGACCCAATCGTACAGAAAAGAGTCTAAAATTATCCATGCATACATTAAAACCTATTTCATTTCAGTGCTATCGCAGTAAGGAGGAAATTTTTAAATGCTACTGGGCAATAGATTATCCATATTGGAAAAAAGGGAGTAAAATGAGAATTTCTAGACGACACTGTACATGGAAACAAATTTTAAGTGGAATGCATTCTGTAAAAAGCAAGGTTTAAAGCATACGGAACAAAATACGACTGTTTTACATAAACTGAGTTTAGTCAAAGATTTCTTAATTAAAATATAAAAAGCATAAATTGTAAAGAAACAGTCAAATTTAGCTGCATAATAACTAAAAAGCTTTCAAAAGGTGGTATTTAAAAGGTTCAAGAACAAGATAAAAAACTGGGAGAAGTATTTGCCTCACAATAATCAGAAAAAAAGGTTATTACTCAGAATGTCTATTTTGAAGGCAATGAGAAAATGAATAAAAAGTATAAATAGGCATTTTAAAGATCCATAAATGCCCTCAGAACAACAAAGTGCTTATTCTTATGTATAATTATGAAAAAGCCATAATTAAATAGTATTTTAAATGCACATGAGTTAAAAACTGAAAAAAAAATTTAAGATTTACAGTATCAATTGTTGCATTAACATAGCAAAGGGTACACTTATGCACTGTTGTCAACTGGCGGAACCACTTTGGAGGATAGCTCAGCGATAATTAGTAAAGAGGAAGATGTATATTCCACAGTTTCCAGCAATTCAACTTTTTGATATATACACTTTAGAATAGGTCTTGTACATGTGTATCAGAAAAAAAGTGCATTCAAGATTTATGGAAGCATTGTGCAAAATAGCCAGCAACTGGAAAAAAGCTAAATGTCCCTTATCAGTAGAATGACACCTGCCCCCCAAAAAGCATAGCGTAGTCATACAATGAAATACTATATACCAGTGAATAGAAACAAACTGGGGCTACAGGCATCAACACTGATGCATATCACCAGCAGAATATTAAGAGGGAAAAATCAACACAAAATATGCCTACAGTATATTTCTGTAAAGTTTTAAATGTCAGGAGAGAGCATCTAGCTCAGTGATAGAGCACAAGTTTAGCATGCCCAAGGTCCTGGGTTCAATCCCCAGTAACTCCATTAAAATAAATAAGTAAATAAATAAATAAATAACCCTCCACCAAAAAAATAAATAAATAAAAATTTTTAAAGTTTTAAATGTCAACATTGATTACAACAAGCTAAATACACAGAAAAACTATCAACAAAATTAAAGGAACGATAAACAAAAATTCAAGATAGTGATTACTTCTGAATGGAGGGAGGGATAATAATAATGAAGGGACACACAGCAGGCTTCAAAGGTATAAGTAATGTTCTATAACTTCTACTTCTGATCTGTGCATTTGCACTGGGAAGTGTGACTTATATTTGTCTTCACATTTTGTATACTTGTCAGATAATATTTAGGGTATATCTGAAATAATGCATAACAAATTTATAAGACAAAAATGCAAAAAAACACTGTTAACACTCATTGGATAAAATATGAAAAATTCAAAAAATGTTTTAATGGGTACATACAGTTATTACTGATGCAGGCAATGCTTCCAGGGCCAACTACACAAGTCAAAGATGAATGAGTAATGTAAATACTAAACATTACTTATCCAACATCAATTCTTTCCTGCCTCATGTCTAATAGAATCTTGATTTTTTTTTCCTGTCAGTGTTTAACATCCAGATATAGAGGATTCTGAATAAATGCCAGGAATAGTTATTTGAACAGAAAAATAAAAGTAACATAAATTGGCCAAATTAATTTTATCCAGTAAGACTTAAAGGAAGAATTTATACTCCACTGTTGGGGAGAAGTTTCGTTCCCCCTCCTAATCCTTATACACATAAACGTGGAATCACCAATTGCACCAATTGCCCTAAAAAGCCATCAAGTGACCAGAGGGGAAACAGGCATAGGTTAAAGACAGTTTAGAAAAGCTCAGGGGAGAGGAAGACCTATATTCTTGAAAACAACACTGAGCCAGCCCTAACTCTAGATTTCCATATGTATCATAACCTTATAGTTTACAGGTAATTTGAGTCAATGTTTCTGTATTTGCAACTGAAATCAGTCTGACTGATGAAAGAACTTCATGGAGAAGGTGAAGATTAAGACAGGAATCAAAAACAAGTAAGCCTGGATGGGCAAGGACTAATGGATAGGACATTCATCAGACAGAAAATACCTTTGAGTCAAACTGACCTTCGGTGACATCGATTCTCACTGGCCAGCTTCCACTTGCTCCACTCTGTTACCCATCCCCAGTGTGGGATCCCATTTAGTCATTTAAATGCCAGTATGGTTAATAAGAGCATCACCCCTCCTCCTCCGAGAGTAGCACTCAGTTTGTAAGAGTAGAAAGCATGAATTCAAGATGCTTCTTTCCTTTCCCCATTCCCATGTATCCTCATCCATTTCCTGGAATACCCATCCTTGAAAATTATTCCAAAAACTCTGGATATGCAAATGAGAAGGCTGTCACCCTTAATTTCATATTTCAAAAAGTAGACCTAGGACTCCTACTTTGAGAGGCAGCCTTGCATAGTAGTCATATAGGCAAAGGTCTGGCATTCTAGCTTGAGCACTTAGGAAACATGGGATAAGAATTTCTTGCTTAATCTCGCCAAGTCTCCATTTCGTCATTTGTATGATGGGGATATTGTAATCAGATTTAAGATTTAAGGAGTCAGCAGATAGAAAGTACCTACAAATAGAACTCTCCATAGTAAACGCTGTTTCCCTTCCTCCTCCTCCAGTTTCGAAGGATGTCCCTGTAAGTCTGCTTCATAGCATTACCATTTATAAACATGACATCACCTTTGAAGGTGAATGTCACATATCATATGTACGAGGTGGTAACATGGACCTGTTATCGCATACATGTAATTATCACTCAGTAACAACAGGTGATTTGTGTTAACTAAATGAGCTATTACATTCGCATTCTTAAAGTTATGCAAATATCTGAGAGTATCTACTAAAGTCTACAGAAATGTTATCTTTTCCGACCTTTGAAAATAAATTCAATTTTTTCCTTTCAACTCAAATTTGAATGATTCAAAACACACACGTAGAATTCAAACAGAATGTTTCTACAGAAAATTGAAATTCACAAATCCTTACGATGAGATTTCAAACAAAACTTTCTTCCTCACACATCAAATAAGAACTTTTCTGTTTTCATTACGTCTGCTGTGATGGTTCATTTGATGTGTCAACTTGACTAGGGCTCTAGGGCCCAGCCATTTTTTCTAATCCCAGTTTGGATGTTGTTGTGAAGGTATTTTTAAATGCAACCTGTATTCAAGTCGGTAGACTTTGGGTAAAGCAGGTGACCCTCCACTTTGTGGGTGAGCCTCATCTATTCACTTGAAGGCCTTCAGAGCAAAGACCAAGGTTTCCTAAAGAAGAAGCAATTTTGTAAATAACTGTGCAATGAATACAGGGGTAGAGATAGCTCTGGGAGACAGTTGTTTTCTTTCCTTCTGATATATATCCAGAAGTGAAACGTAGACTCTAGAAAAACCAAATTTCATAGAAACAGAACACATTGGTGGTTGCCAGGGGTGGGGGTGGAGGGTGAAAGGTGGGGGAAATGGGTGAAGTTGGTCAAAGGGTACAAACTACCAGTTAGAAGATGAAAAGTTCTGGGAATGTAATGTATAGCACTGTGACTATAGTTAACAAAGCTGTATTGTATGTTTGAAAGTTGCTAAGTGAGTAAATTTCAAATGTTCTCACCACACACACACACACAAACTGTAACTACATGGGGTGATGGGTGTGTTAGCAACCTTACTGTGGTAATCATATGTCAATGATATCTCAATAAAGCTATAAAAAAAAAAAGGAGGAAGAAGAGTAGGAGAAAAGGCACCAGTAGCAGCTATTCTGCCTCAAAACTGCAGTATGGAGTGCCTAGCCTACAGATTTTGGACTCAAGAATGAAACATCAACCCTTATCTGCATTTCCAATCTGCCAGTTTGCTCTATAGATTTTGGAGTTACCCACCTCCACAATCGTCGGAACCATGTATATAATTATGTCCTATTGGTTCTGTTTCTCTGAGGAATCCTGACTAATGCACCTACTGATTCACAATGAGAAAAAAAATCTTAAAAGTTAAAGCTGAACTTGATTGAATAACTTTGAACCTGATTCTAATTCTGTGCAATTAAGTATAAAATTTTATGGATAATGTAACAATTCTCATAAATTGATATAATGGGATCTTGATTCTTTATTTTATTCACTCATAGTTTGAAAAAACTCAGTACCCAAAAAAAGCCATCTGTTAAATTTGCAACATTACATTTGTACCTCTCTTAAATATCTTTTGTGGGATATGATTTCTGCAGTGATAATGTACCATGGGTTTTCTGTGGCTAACACCCTTTCATTAGCATACAATTATATTAGTAGTAGGATAGTTAACACTTTGTAGGTAAGTAATGGTCCTCAAATGATTATAATTTTACCTACTTTTTAATAAAATCATTGCTAATCTATGAAACCCTAGCATAAGACCTCTATCAAGAAAAGACAAAGGGACGAGGCCAAGATGGCAGAGTAGTAGGACGCTTGTGGCTCACTCCCACAGATCCACCAAGACTCACATCCACGGACCCACTCAGCCAATCAGAGAACCTGCGGAACTCTGACAGAACACTGTCCTCTTCAAAATACAAGGATGCCAAAAATCTGGTAGGAGAAAGGAAAAAAAAAGAAAGACGAAAAGGCAAAAGAGTGCTGGACCGGCAGCAAAGGAGGACTGGCGCTCGTTCGCTGGGTCTCCCCCTCTCCAACGGAGAGGCCAGCGGGAAGGAGGAGGAGCCTCCCAGGCTCGGATCTGTACAGAGCAGCCCTTGACCTACAGAACTAAGTTAAACAGGCACAGAGGGTCCCCACGATACCCACCCCGAGACCCGAGCAGGACAGGCTGCCCGAGCCGAGAGGAGGACGGGGACAGCTGCGCTGAGGCAGCCCCGGAGGACTGCAGGATGCTGGGCAACGTGGATGAGTGGCTGCACAGGGCAGAACAACCTGGGCCCTCCATGAAACAACACGGCTGATGTTCCCTGGGGGGAAGGGTGCATACTCCACCCCCTCTCTGAAAACCCCTGGAAAGTTTTCGGGGAGGAGAGGTGGGGCTGAGGTGGGGCTGCCATATCCTCTGGTGCTAGGCACCCAGGTGGGGGCGGGGGCAAAACCTGAATCCGCGCCTGGGGGCTCTGCAGCCTCAAAGGCCAGACAGTGACTTGTTTGCAGCCCAAGTCAGACAGGATCCTTCCGCCCTGGTGCCTCGCAAAGTTTGCCCCGCCAGGACAAACAAGGAGTTGAGTTTGGACACGGAGTAGGGGCTGGGGCTGTTCCGCGGTTTTCCCGTGGCCTGACTGCGGAGCTCCGACCTGGGGGGGAGAGCGCGGCGGTACGGAAACGCGGACTGACCGGCGCCAGGGGACAGCGGGTGGCCCCCCGCCTTTCCGGCAGGATCTCTGTGCTGGGAGGGGGCGCAATCTGCTTGCCGACAGGCACTGGGAGCAGTACAGACGAGGGCGCCAACGGAGGGCCTCTGGAAACAGTAACCTGAGTTCGCGAAACAGGGTGAAGACACAAAGACTTCTCATTAAGAGCACAGTCTCCAGGAGAACACCCCCTCCCCCCCTTTTTTTAATCTGTTTTTACCTGTTGTATTTTCTGTTACCTTTTTGATTTTTACTTTTTGAACAATTATATATCCTCCCGATTTTAACCCCTTTTAGATTTTTCTTTTAAAATATTATTTTGAAAAATCCACGTCACGTCATTTTTCTCTCTCTTGGTTTTAATCTCCTGGTATTGATTATACATAGGTTTCAAATATGTATTTTTTCCTCTTTTCTCCTTTTTTAAAGGTTTTTAAGACATCTCAACCCGATTACTATTCTGCTTCAACCTGCTCTTCAAGTATTCATTATACAGTTTTCAAACCTTTTTTCCTCCCCTTTTTCAAAATTCTCTTTATCATATCTTTTTTATCTGTTCTATTTTTATTACCTTTTTAATTTCTACTTTCTAAACAATTGTATATGCTTCTAGTTTTAAATCCTTTTTAAATTTTTCTTTTAAAGTAGTTATGTTATTTTTTTTAAAATACACCTGATTTCATTTCTTTTGGTTTTGATCTCCTGTTATTGATTATAAATAGGTTTCAAATGTCGCTTTTTGATCTTTTTTCCTTTTTTTAAGGGTTTTTTAAAAAGACGTCTCAACTCCAATGCTAGTCTGATTCAAACTGTGCTTCTATAATTGATTATACACTGTTTTCAAACCTTTTTTTCTCCCTCCTTTTAAAATTCTCTTTCTCTCGCTCTCCTTTTTTTTTCAAGTTTTATTCCTACATAGGCATTAGATAGATAAATAAACTCCTTTAAGGACCACAATAGATAACTGATACTCCATAATCCACAGTGCCAGAGAGAGATGAGCAAGATGAAGAAGCAGAGGAACCATTCCCAATTAAAAGAACAAGAGAAATCCCCTGAAAGAACGATCAATGAAATAGACATCGATAGCCTACTAGATCAAGATTTCAAAAAAGGAGTGATCAAAGTACTGAAGGAACTAAAAGAGATAGTGTTCAGAGATATAAAATATGTCAAAAATGAAATCAAAGCTATAAAGAAGAGTCAAAGTAGAATTGGTAAACTCATTGGCTGAGATGAGAACGGATTTAAAGGCTGTGCAAAGGAGACTAGATAATGCAGAGGAACAAATTAGTGACCCAGAAGACAGGACAACAGAAAGCACACAATCAGAACAATTTCAAGATAAACAAATTAAAACAAATGAAAGCAACATAAGGGACCTATGGGATAATATGAAGCATGCCAATCTTTGCATAATAGGGGTCTTAGAAGGGGAAGAAAGATCAAAGGGGATTGAAAAGGTTTTTGAAGAAATCATGACTGAAAACTTCCCATACTTAAAGAAGGAATCAGATATCCAAGTACAGGAAGTTCAAAGGGTCCCAAACAGGAAGAACCCAAAGAGACCCACACCAAGACATATCATAATCAAGATGGCCAGAGTCAAGGATAAAGAAATTATCCTAAAGTCAGCAAGAGAAAAGCAAAGAGTGAGTTACAAGGGAACCCCCATAAGGCTCTCAGCTGATTTCCCTACACAAACACTACAGGCCAGAAGGGAGTGGCAAGATATATTCAAAGTCCTGAATGAAAAAAATGATGCAGCCTAGGATACTTTATCCAGCAAGGCTATCCTTTAGGATAGAAGGAGAAATAAAGAATTTCACAGACAAGCAAAAACTAAAAGAGTTTAGCAACACTAAACCCATGCTAAAAGAAATATTGAAAGGTCTACTCTAAATAGAAAGGCAGCAAGATGCTACAGAAATGAGAAACTCATAACTGGAAAGGTGATAATTCATGAATTACAAATAAAATAAACACGAAATTGTAACAGAAGACATCTAAATCATTAAGAGTGGGAGAGGGAAGCAAGAAAACATAAGAGTATTTTTTTTCCTCCTTTTTTAAATTTTTTGTTTTCAGTAGGATGGGTTCGAGATATAGTAATAGGCTAATAGACTTACAGAAAACGGTAACCACAAGCCAAAAACTTACAAGGGAGTCACAAAAACTAAATAAAACCCATGATAAAACAAAGGAAAATCACCAAACCACAAAAGGAAGAAGAAAGGAACAAAGAGGAAATACCAAATCAACTGCAAAGATAAGTTCAAAATGGCAATAAACACACATTTATCATTAATTACTGTCAATGTTAATGGACTAAATGCTCCAGTCAAAAGACATAGAGTGGCAGACTGGATAACAAAGCAAGAGCCTTCAATATGCTGCACACAAGAGACCCGCTTTAGGGAGAAAGACACATATAGATTGAGAGTGAAAGGACGGAAAAGGATATTCCATGCAAATGGAAAAGCCAAAAAGGCAGATGTTGCAGTACTGATTTCAGACAAGATAAACTTTAAACTAAAGGCCATAAAGAAAGATAAAGAAGGACAATTTATAATGATTAAAGGAGTGATACAAGATGAGGATATTACACTCGTTAATATATACGCACCTAAGTACATAAAACAATTACTAACACAGATAAAGGGGGATATTGATGGGAATACAATCATAGTTGGAGATTTTAACACCACATTAACATCACTAGACAGATCTTCCACACAGAAAATAAATAAGGCAACAGAGAAACTAAATAATACAATAGAAAGTTTAGATTTGGTGGATATTTTCAGAGCATTACACCCCCCAAAAATAGGATATACATTCTTTTCAAGTGCACATGGAATATTTTCTAGGATTGATCATGTACTTGGGCACAAAAGAAACCTCAACAATTTTAAGAAGATAGAAATTATCTCAAGCATCTTTACAGACCACAATGCCATGAAACTAGAAATCAACAACAGAGAAACAAAGGAGAAAAAAAGGAAAGCATGGAGATTAAACAATATGCTATTAAAAAAACCAGTGGGTCAATGAGGAAATCAAAGCTGAAATTAAAAAATACCTTGAGACAAATGAAAATGAAAGTACAACCACACAAAATTTATGGGACACAGCAGCGGCAGTGCTAAGAGGGAAGTTTATAGTGATAAAGGCCTTCCTCAAAAAAGAAGAACAATCTCAAATAAGCAATTTAACCCACCAGCTGAGAGAACTAGAAAAAGAAGAACAAAAAACCCCAAAAGGCAGCAGAAGGAATTATAAACATCAGGGAGGAAATAAATAAAATAGAGACATTAAAAAACCATAGAAAAAATCAATCAAACCAAAAGCTGGTTTTTTGAAAAAGTAAATAAAATTGACAAACCTCTGGCCAAACTCACAAAGAAGACAAAAGAGAGAGCACAAATTAGCAAAAAAAAAAAAAAAAAGAAAGGAAAATGGAGAAATTACAACAAATAAAATAGAAATACAGAATATCATACGAGAATACTATGAAAAACTATATGGAACCAAACTGGATAACCTAGAGGAGATGGACAAGGTTCTGGAAATATACAGTCCACCAAGACTGAATCAAGAAGAAACTGACCACCTGAATAAACCAATCACTAGAAATGAAATTGAAATAGCAGTAAAAAACCTGCCTACAAATAAAAGTCCAGGACTGGACAGCTTCACCGGGGAATTCTACCAAACATACAAAGAAGAACTCACACCAGTCCTTCTCAAACTCTTCCAGAAGACTGAAAATGAGGGAATACTCCTAAACTCATTCTATGAAGCCACCATCACCCTGATACCAAAACCAAGCAAAGACACTACCAAAACAGAGAATTATAGGCCAATATCACTGATGAACATAGACACCAAAATCCTCACCAAAATATTAGCAAATAGAATCCAACAACACATAAAAAAGATTATATACATCATGACCAAGTGGGGTTCATCCCAAGGACACAGGGTGGTTCAACATACGCAAATCAATCAATGTAATGCATCACATCAACAAGAGAAAGGACAAAAACCACATGATCATCTCAATAGATGCAGAAAAAGCATTTGATAAAATTCAACACCCATTTATGAGAAAAACTCTCACCAACATGGGTATAGAGGGAACATATCTCAACATAATAAAAGCTGTATATGACAAACCTGTAGCCAGCATAGTACTCAATGGTGAAAAACTCAAAAGCTTCCCACTAGGATTGGGTTGTTTGTTTCTTTCTTATTAAGTCGTATGACTTATATATTCTGGAGATCAGGCCTTTGTCGGTTTCATTTGCAAAAATTTTCTCCCATTCCATAGGTTGTCTTTTTGTTTTACTTCTGGTTTCCTTTGCTGTGCAGAAGCTTGTAAGTTTCATTAGGTCCCATTTGTTTATTCTTGCTTTTATTTCTATTGCTTGAGTAGACTGTTCTAGGAGAACATTTTTGAGATTTATGTCAGATAATGTTTTGCCTATACTTTCTTCTAGGAGGTTTATCGTATCTTGTCTTATGTTTAAGTCTTTGATACATTTTGAGTTGATTTTCGTATATGGTGTAAGGGACTGTTCTAGCTTCATTGCTTTACATGCTGCTGTCCAGTTTTCCCAACACCATTTGCTAAAGAGACTGTCTTTATTCCATTGTATACTCTTGTCTCCTTTGTCGAAGATTAGTTGACCAAAAGTTTGTGGGTTCATTTCTGGGCTCTCTGTTCTGTTCCATTGGTCTATATGTCTGTTTTTGTACCAATACCATGCTGTCTTGATGACTGTAGCTCTACAGTATTGTCTGAAGTCTGGGAGAGTTATTCCTCCAGCCTCTTTCTTTCTCTTCAGTAATGCTTTGGCAATTCTAGGTCTTTGATGGTTCCATATAAATTTTATTATGATTTGTTCTAGTTCTGTGAAATATGTCCTGGGTAATTTGATAGGGATTGCATTAAATCTGTAGATTGCCTTGGGCAGTGTTACCATTTTAACAATATTGATTCTTCCAATCCAAGAGCATGGGGTATCTTTCCATTTTTTAAAGTCTTCTTTAATTTCCTTCATCAATGGTTTATAGTTTTCTTTGTATAATTCTTTCACCTCCTTGGTTAGATTTATTCCTAGGTATTTTATTACTTTGGGTGCTATTTTAAAGGGGATTGTTTCTTTACTTTCTTTTTCTGTTGATTTATTGTTAGTGTAAAGAAATGCAACTGACTTTTGGACATTAATCTTGTAACTTGCTACCTTGCTGAATTCTTTGATCAGCTCTAGTAGTTTTTGTGTGGACCTTCTAGGGTTTTCTACATATAGTAACATGTCATCAGCATATAGTGACACTTTTACCTCTTCTTTTCCAATTTGGATCCCTTTTATTTCTCTCTCTTGCCTGACTGCTGTGGCTAGGACTTCCAAGACTATGTTGAATAGGAGTGGTGATAGTGGGCATCCTTGTCTTGTCCCAGATTTTAGTGGGAAGCTTTTGAGTTTTTCACTATTAAGTACTATGCTGGCTGTAGGTTTGTCATATACAGCTTTTATTATGTTGAGATATGTTCCCTCTGTACCCATGTTGGTGAGAGTTTTTCTCATAAATGGGTGTTGAATTTTATCAAATGCTTTTTCTGCATCTATTGAGATGATCATGTGGTTTTTGTCCTTTCTCTTGTTGATGTGATGCATTACATTGATTGATTTGCATATGTTGAACCACCCTTGTGTCCCTGGGATAAAAGACCTAAACAAGCAATTCTCCAAGGAAGACATACAAATGATCAATAGGCACATGAAAAAATGCTCAATATCACTAATTATCAGAGAAATGCAAATCAAAACTACAATGAGGTATTACCTCATACCAGTTAGAATGGACATCATTCAAAAATCCACAAATGACAAATGCTGGAGAGGCTGTGGAGAAACGGGAACCCTCCTACACTGCTGGTGGGAATGCAGTTTGGTGCAGCCACTGTGGAAAATAGTATGGAGATTTCTCAAAAGACTAGGAATAGACTTACCATAGGACCCAGGAATCCCACTCCTGGGCATATATCCAGAAGGAACCCTACTTCAAAATGACTGCACCCCAATCTTCATAGCAGCACTATTTACAATAGCCAAGACATGGAAACAGACTAAATGTCCATCAACAGATGACTGGATAAAGAAGTGGTATATTTATACAATGGAATACTACTCAGCCATAAAAACCAACAACTAATGCCTTTGCAGCAACATGGATGCTCCTGGAGAATGTCATTCTAAGTGAAGTAAGCCAGAAAGAGAAAGAAAAATACCATATGAGATCGCTCGTATGTGAAATCTAAAAAAAAAAAAAAAAAAAAAACCCCACAAAAAAAGCATAAATACAAAACAGAAATAGACTCATAGACACAGAATACAAACTTGTGGTTGCCAAGGGGGTGGAGGGTGGGAAGGGACAGACTGGGACTTCAAAATTGTAGACTAGATAAACAAGACTATACTGTACAGCGCAGGGAAATATATACAAGATCTTATGGTAGCTCATGGAGAAAAAATGTGACAATGAATATATGTATGTTCATGTATAACTGAAAAATTGTGCTCTACACTGGAATTTGACACAACATTGTAAAATAATTATAAATCAATAAAAAATGTTAAAAAAAAAGAAAAGAAAAAATAAATGCTAGTTTTACAGAGTATACATATAAATGAGATTCATATTTCATGGTGTTTGTTGAATGAATATTCTAAATAATCATCCCCAAACCCCACAAAAATGAGCAATTTTGCAAAGTTATCATAAGAATTTACAACTGCTCATGGATTGACAGCGAGATACATTGTGTATTTTTTCCGAAAAGTCTGCTGAATATTGTCGAAGGAAATGATGAAATAATTAAACTTTTACATTTGTAAATGCTAGGGTAATAATTTCAAAACTGTTAGAAATTAGAAACCACTCTTGATTAATGAAAATTCCAGAGATACCAACTTTCATATGTGACCTCAACAATGTTTACATCATTTTGTAAGGTTCATTTACTTTAAAATATCAGTAGACTCTGACTTTAATGAATTGTATATCTTAGTCATGTTAATGGTTTATATGGTAGTCAGGAGCAATATAGTAATTCTCTTACTACTAGTTTCAAATTAAAAGTTTTGGCTGTTTGAATAATTCAAATGAGAACAGTTATTGCCAACTTCCACATCAGTGACAAAATTCCAGTATAACGTCTGTGGGTGTTTTTGAGTTTCTAAGGCTAGTTGGTGATCACATCTCTCTGAGATCTCTTCCTCTCCGCCACTGCCGTCTTTTTTTTAATCAGCCATTTTCCTTAATTACTTATTTTTAACAGCTTTGTTGAAATATCTTTGACAAAGCCCTCATATCTTGGCTGAATGAGTCAAATAAATTCTGCCCAAATTACCTGTCCCCAGATCTTCCCTTGCCAATCCATCTTCGACCCTCTAGCAGAGTTCTCTGGTTTCCTTAATCTCAAGATGAAACTGCATCATTTGTTTCCTGATCAACTTTCCTCAGTTCCTTTCGTCCATGGGATGAATTCCTAAGTTAGTGCAGTATACCGGACTTCTCATAACCTTTCTCCTACTTACATTGTAAAAATTCTTTCATTGCACCCAAGACACTAACATCCATGGCTATGAATGTGTTCTTCCTCCTATATGGCAGGCTTTTTCATGCTTCTATGCCTTTGCATTTGCCATTCCCTCTGTTCCCCCACCAAACCCTTCCTCATCTTGTCAGCTGACAAAGCCAAGCTTTCCTTGACACACATCGCCTAAGCATTTTGTCAGTTTGTGCCCAGAGTGCTTTTATCTATTCACTGTGATTGCACTTACCAAGTTACACTGTAATTAAAGAGTACACCCCTCTTTCTCATGAGACAGTGCCTTCTAGATGAACAGGAACCATGTTATTCCTCTCTGGGACCTCCCCACACCACCAGCAATGACCACAGTAGCACCAGCATATAATAGGCACCCAAAGCCTATTGTCCATAAATTAATAAAATATAACTTTCTCTGTTATCATATTGAGTGAACTAAGTTATATAGAGAAAGACAAATACCATATAATATCACTTATATGCAGAATCTAAAAAAAAAATGACACAAATTCTATTTACAAACCAAAAACAGACTCCACGGACATCGAAAACAAACTATGGTTACCAAAGGGGAATGGGTGGGGAGGGATCATTTAGGGGTTGGGGATTAACAGATACACACTACTATATATAAAATAGATAAACAACAAGGACCTACTGTATAGCACAGGGAACTGCATTCAATTTCTTATAACAACATAAGATGGAAAAGAATCTGAAAAGAATATAGATGTATATATATATGTGTATATATATATATATATATATAAAACTGAATCACTTTGCTGTACATGTGAAACTAACATTGTAAATCAACTATACTCCAATAAAAAATTTAATATATATATATATAAAACTTTCTCTGAACTAAGTCAAAGATTGCCTCAGGCAAAGGATTTTTTAAAAAAAGAATATAATATCAATTTTAGATTTTAGCATGTCATAAAATTTCAAAGCTAAATGCAATTTAAGACCCAAAGTGGTCTTTCAGTTCATCTCACCAGACCAACCCTTCACTGCATCAGAGATGGTTCAGTCTCTTCTCTGTGGTCAGCCTGATGTAGGTCACACCCACTCCACTAACCACACTGGGATCCACCATTTTTCTCTGATGAGATGGTTCCCCCTTCATCTTCAGCATCATAAGCTACCCATTCTTAGAGGGCTCCTCAAGATCCATTATTTGAAAGAAATGCCTCTCTCTCTTAACTCATTATTTACAATGGTGGCCCAACATGCAATGCAATTTATCATTTTCTAATAATTGTACATAACTTACTTTTTTCCTAAACAAGCTCAGATGATCCTTCAGGAATGGCTTATATTCTGTGCTTGTTTAGGAAACCCTGTTCCCCTAATTCACATCACACCTCAGATCTTCCAGACATAGATATATTGATAGGGTGGGTACTAAGTGAATGCGTACTTCTTTCAAAAAGAAAACACAGCACTTAAAGAAATGCTGGACCATGACTTTTTTTTTTTACACTGAACCACTGTCATAGCTCTGCTTGAACAGATCTACAAATTTAAAAGAAAACAGAGGAAAATACTTAGTTTTCATAAATATCTGAATTCTGATTCTATGCTTCCTGAACCAGCTCATTTTCTAGTTGATGAAGCCTGCTTATAGGAAGTAAATACAATTTACAGAATGGAATTTTCTCTTGCATTACTTGATAAGCTATGATTGCAACAGAAAAGTCTCACAAAGACCTAAAATGTAATTTTAAATAAATATAAAGGCTTCTACAAGGACTGAGAATTCTTGGATACTTTTCTATAAACCCTAAAACAGTCTTCCCTGATAGCACACACGATACATTTTTTGTGAAATCACTGTTTATCTCTATTCCAGATATAGTCAGATACCATCTATAAAAAGCAAACTCAGAAAACTACATTCACATTAATGTTGTCTTGTGTGATTATTTTGTGTTTTTATTTTAATGAAAGCATTCCTTAAATAGTTGGGGGGAAAACATAAACAATACACCAACTGGCTTTTACAAGTTATAAATATTTTCTTATGTAATCACCATGGGTTCTTAACTTCATGTGTACAATGGACTTGAGGTCTGAGATGAAAAGAAGAAAAATCTAGGTAACTGTCTCAGCTCTGCCTCATGTTTAGCTGTATGACCTTGAGCAGATCATGTGACATCTCTGGCTCTTCCTTTTCTTCTTACAACAAGAGATAAATGGACCTCCACCACATTATTTACAGAATTATTATAATACAGTGTTAGAACATGGAAGACAACATGTAAACATTCTTATAAAATGTGAAACAAATGAATGCAAATGAATGTAAATTATTATTACCTAGGCATCTCAACATCCTAACTTAATTTGTGTACTATTTAGAAGGAGACTTTTGATGAATGTCTTTTGAAGATGAGTGTTTCTAATTTGATGAATGTGCTGAGGGTTGGTTTACATTTTAAAAGGCCTGTGAGGAGGTCAAAAGTGATGAGTCAATTAGAGATAACTTGGTCTCCTCCTACCAGACCTGTTCAGTGCCTACAAAAATCAAGTCTAAACACCGCTTCCTGAGGGAGCACTTCCTCATTAATCATCATCAGGGAGTATGCTTGGGGCCTACCTACAGCAGCGGTGTCACAGCTGGCATCCTTAGGTTGGCTCATTCATCTACAACACATTTGGAAGAGGCAGGCGGATATTTCTGATGATGTCTTTATTTGAAAAAAAAATCAAGTCTGTGAACTTGGGCTGATAAATTTGTCTTTCTGTGATCACCAAATGCTTGGTTTTCACAGGCAGTTCTCAAGGTTCCCTGGAGCAGAGGCGTCTCTGTTGACCATACACTGAATGGGACATGACCAACTGGCGAAGAGAGTTAACTGTATGCAAAATTTTGCATGTGCCGCGTGTCTAGATTCATTTCTAGGCAAAGGGTTCACAGCTGTCATCAGGCTCTCTAGGGAGTACATACCTTCTGTGATGATCATACTTCTGTGACAATACATCCCTACCCTAGGGAAGGATGTTTTCGGGGACCCCACTGTGTGTGATGTGGGAGGATGCTCCCCACAATAGATGTTCTGAATGTCAGCATGAGAAGCTCTTTTCACAGTCTTATTTCTCTTTTCTCAGAGGAGATCCCACTTTTATTACTTTTGAATTCTTCATTTATCATTTTCTGTATTCCTTCAAGTGTTTTGACATTTTTAAAAGTCTAAATGGTGTTATGTTTAGCAATCTGTAAAATAGTTAGCTAAGTGATTCATGTCTAACACGTAACCACTTCCACAGATGTATTCCTGTTTATTAAAAAGTAATTTAGAATTATGCTTCCTTTGAGATCATCAACTTTCTAGTCAAGATCCTCATCTACTCTTCAAGATGTTTTTCTAAAAATCTCAATACTACATTTTATAGTATAGCAAAAAAAAATTTATAATTTTTACTGATCATATTACAATCCTATATAGTTATAGTATCACAGCTTAAAAGAGGAAATTCCACCCTATTTTGTTTTGTAACCTCTATTTTGAGTCACAGCAAATAAATCTGTAACTCTTTAAAACAGATGGTAATTGCTCCAGAAATAGTGTAATGGTGGAACGTTTTTTCAAATTATTTATTCAGATTGAGTCACTTGTCTTCTGATTTTCTATTGGGATAAAAATAATGATTACTGGGTAACTGTCTTGGGACTCTAAGACCAAAACTGCTTTTTTAAACACCATGTTAATGGTAATTTGTATATTACAGTCTGTGCCTATTTCAGTGTGGTTACTTTCTTATCAGTTATTGGTAATAGCTGTTATTTATGTATGTGAAAATCTGAAGATATTTGGTCTTTGTGATGTTTGAGAATATGTTAATGAATAAAAGAAGAAAGCAGTTATGAGAGGCCAGAAGATAAGAGGTGGGACATTTGATCTGGTCTACACTGTATAACTTTAGAATTTATTTCAATTTGTAATCACACAAATGGTGGTTTGCAACAATCTGAAAAATTCTGAATTCAGAAGGTTCTTTCTGAAGACAAAGGTTGAGTTCAGGACCTGTAACTGTCATGTGCTACATAGAACCCTGACATTATTACCCACACAATTCCATTCTAGCTTTTGTAGATCATAAAGAAGATTAGACAACAGCATTACCTAGAGAAGTTAGTATTATAAATGACAAAGTGATGAAAATATTTTGGGGGCAAGTTAAAGCTAAGGAAGAGGATTGTTAATTTAGAATTCAGGTAAGCTATGTGGGATACTTGGGTTAAAGGGCAAAGATTTTAAATCAATGCATATTTTCAGTACTTTCTTTGATCATGTGGATAAAGAACTCTTCTAGATTTATTTTGTTTATTAGGACAGAACAATTTGGTGGCAACTTACATTTGGTTTCATCTTTAAAACTGCATAATAGTAAAGCTGGAGTCCTTCACATTTCCATTATTTAATATGGATGAATAGTATTAATGTGAATATTTGTTTAACCATTTATATTAGACATAAGAAAGGATACGCACAGAACTAAACCAACATCTTTGGGGCTATGATACTGAGAAATATCTTAGATAATTCTGGATCTTTTTCCAAATCACAAAGTAGATCATATATTTGCACAACATCAAAAAAAAAAAAAAAACCTGTGTGTGTGCGTGTTTTTACTTGAGTCCTTTAAGGGAAAATATATTTTAATTAGAGGTATTTGCCAATCCAGGCTACATTCTGATAAGATCACTAACATCTATCAAGGAATGTTTGTTGCTCTGGTGGTAGGAGAGCCAGGATAAAACTGTGAAAAAGATTTCAGTGGACTGATGGTGTTTCATTTCTTATCCAGATTCAAAGGCAGACTCAACTAGCTCCTCAAAACTTACTGCACTGTAACTGGCATTTGTCATCTTTCCACATTGCAATGATTCACATTTGGATGCTTGAAAAAAATGAAGAGACTTTAACAATAAGAAGAAATCATTAAGAGACAACTGATTTAGGATAGGAAAGATGGATGTCATTTTAAAGTATAAGTTCAAAGCATAAACTGGATATTTACCTAGAGAAAGATGTCCACTGGGAATTGTGAATGGGAGACAGAAGCTTAGGACCTGAATACATTCACAAATCAGTCTTGAGTTTATAGGCGTGAACAAGATCATCTAGAGGGAAGGATTATTAACCCAGGGTCAGTGAATCCCCTAAGGGTGTCCATGAACTCCTGAATTTTTATCTAAAATGTTATAAGAATCTGTGTCTTTAAAAAAAAAAAAAAGCCCATAACTTTAAATGGATTGTCAAAAGAGGCTATGATCCAAAAAAAAATTTTTTTAAGTTGGACCAAGGACAAAGGAGCATATAAAGAAAGGACCTGAATAACATGGATAGTGAAGACACATTTGATAAAAGGTATTACACCAGTATTTCTTAAAGGCCAGTGACGTGTCAGGCAATGTCTTAGGGAATTTCATATAGAATGTCTCACTTAATCTTCTCAACAGTCCTGTGAGGCTGAGATCACCAACAGGGTTTTACACATGAGATAAATGAAGCTCAGAGATTAAAAAGATTTTTTTCAAAATCCAACTGTAACTAAGCAACAGGGCAACTCCTATTTGGAGGACATTATTCCAAGTTTGGTGCTCAGTATCATAGCTACAGGAGAGCGAGAGAGAAAAATGGTAGGGAAAAAAAACAAAAAGATAAGAATACCAGGAAGCACACTATCCAGTGGGAAACAATCACAAAGACAATTCTGTGCAGCCTGAAGTCCATCTGACAGGATGGACGTCCATGGAATATCATCGTAATAAAATTTAGCTGTAAGTATCTTCAACAAGAAAGTCAGGAAAACCTCAAGCATATTTAAATCTATTGACAAGTTAAAAAATAATTTCCTTGACTATTAAAAATCATCATTTAGATATTATCCAAAAACTTTTAATAATAGTTTCATTTATTCTTTCAGCCTACTTGATGGCAGGTATTGCATTATATTATATACCAGTTTACTTCAATAAGTTTTTCATCATGCTTGTGTCATTTTTGAGGGTTGAACACTTTTAAGAAAGTCATTACACAACACATGCAATGAACAATACTGAAATGTATAAAATGTATTATCATATCTTCAACTCATTGAATTTATATGATCTAGAAAATGAGCCTGGAAATAACCTCCTAGTTCAAGAGTAACAGTAACATTTCATAAAAGCATCTTTAGTGTGTTAAATGCAGGTTAACTGATAGTAAAAAAAGAAATTTTTATGAATGAAAATGTAATTTCTATAGTATGAGACACAAAAACTGTATATTATTGTCTTAATAATTTTTAAAAATAAAATTATTCTTTCAGAAAGATCAGGCTGCCACCACTTAAATCTCGACTGTAATCAGTACAGTATCAGTAAAATCAAGAAAGCCAGCATCATGTGATTCACAACATAATGCAGTAGAAAGTACAGAACACCACTGATGAGATATTTTGGCCTAAAAAAATTAAGCCTGAATCTTACAGACCCATTAGTCTATCAATTTATAAGAAGTATAGAGGATAGAGGAACAAGTTAAATGACACTACAAGGAAGCAATCAGTCAAACTTGAACCATGGAACACAGCCAAGTTCTCCCCGATAGACCAGTGACATTTTTTAAAAAGAAGAAAAAGGAAAAGAAGGGATAATTGTGATAGTACAAAAGAGATTTAAGAAATAGAAAATCCAACCCAGCATAGAGAATTTTTTGGATTCTGATTTGAACATGCAGCATTTCTTGAATCTGAGGATTTGTTTTTTTGTTAATTCTGAAAAGTTCACAGCCATTATCACCTTACATATTGGCTCTTCCACAATTTTTCTAGTCTTTCCTTCTGGAACTCTTAGTAGATATCTGTTGGAATTCATCACTCTCCTCACATCTATTAACAACTTCTATATCTTCTCTGTCTTGATCTGTGTGCTGCATGGAGGGCAATCTCCTTGGTTTTCTCTTTGTTCACTAATACTTTCTTCAGATGTTTCTGATCTGCTACTTAACCCGTCCACATAAGTGTTTACTGAGTGACTGTATTTTGTTATTTATAGTTCTTTTGGGGCATTTTCTAATCTGCCATTTTTAGTGTCTGTTTGCTTGCTTTAAGGTTTTGATTCTCTTTCATGTTTTTAATTGTTTAGCTAATACTTATTTCCCAGACTATACCTAAACTTTTGGGGGTTAGGCACAATTGCCATTACATTGTTGACTCTGACTCATGCCACTTTGTGCCTTTGATAACTTAGGATAATAAAGTCATCCTCAGCGGCTCCTATTTGATGGAAATTCTATATAGCTGTAGTTAAGACCGTAACATTCCAGAGAGGCTTTCCATTTGTTTCTTCTCAGAGGCCCTGCATTGCTGCCTTGGGACTATCCTGACTGTTCACTTGTCCACTTACTGATTCCTGTATCTCAGGAATGCTCTAAGGTAAATAAGGTATCAAGGTATCATTTACAATTTTGCAAATAAAAAGTTATACTCAGAGACTTTAGGTAAATTCACTAAGATCACACATTTATTTAGTGACAGATCTAGGGCTGCACAAAACCTTCTGATACAAATCTAGTAGAAAATCAGAAAAAGTCCTTTTATCCTGGATGAAAACACAGGTTGAGGAATGAAAGCTAAGAGTCCTTTCTGGAAATATGAGAAAAGCAAATTATTCTAAAAAATAATGAGGCCCACACTATGCATGTGTTTTGTCTTCTAATTGAAAGCTGCCTCAATTCATGCTTGTCTAATGAGATGCAATCCAGCCATGCCTGAAATAACTCTGCATAATGAGACGACTTTCATTAATCTACTTATGAAAAAGTATGTTCATTAATTAGGCTGGACAGTACAAAAGCACAAACAATGACACTCTGGTTTCAGAGTGTCAGCTAAAATCTAATTAGAAATTAGTGGCCGTAAGGACTCAAATATTTCCACTTATGTTGATACGGACCTAAAGGTACTCAGCTGTGATAGTAAATCATTTCACACATGAGAGTCTTGGGCAAGGGGAGCATGGCCTGAAGGGGTAAGTGGCAGAGAGCACATCAAGGTCAGGGCTTTCAGAAGGCCTCCTTTATCTCCGAACATAAGGGGATTATTAAGGAGGTAGAGTAACAAAATCATCACTTCATCCCCCTCTCTATGCTCTTTGCCCTCCCCGCCTACACACACACTCCACCACCACTACCACCCATGATCCTGAAGGTATTTACAAAACTGCATGTAAGTGATAACGTGGACACTTACGTTCTTATCTAGGTGGTCTCCTATTCCTTCCAAATTCTAGATTAACAGAGGAGCCAATGTCAATCTCTCACTCTTTTTCTCTCCTGTTCCCACTATTTAAACACACACACACACCCTTCTCAAAATGATCTTTCAGTGAAATTTCCTAAACATTCATCATCCCAAAATCCCAGACAGAAGTCTATTCTGAGGCCAGGGATAATTGCTGAGTGATTTTAGAGATCCAATGAGTCCATTTCTGGTCAAGAGAAATATTCTGAGGAAAAGGCACTTCAGGATTATTACTTTTAAATCATTTTATATAAGTTATCCCTTGTATAAATATATTCTATATTTCTTTGCCTTTCAGCTCTATGTGGGTTTACATTTGTCTTGTAGTATTTTCTTAAGTAGCTCAGATGGGTCCAGTTCCCAGCTTTTCATCTTGAAATCATAAGACAATATAAGAGCCTTTAACCTATATCTCATTATAGAAATTCTGTAAACCGAATTACGTAGCAGTAGCATGTCTTAGGCAAGAAAATGAATTATCCTATAACAAGGTAGCGCTTTCTAAAAAATGTGGCATACAAAATATCTAGCTTTGCTCAAGATATGTGTACTGAATGAATGGAATCACAGCTGAAATAGGAGTTTCATATTGTCATGAAACAGAGATGTAAATACTCAGAGGAATACCCAGTGGTCCTTTTCTACCATGAGTTTGGACCAAGCTTCCTCTTTGCTCAGAAAGCTGAAAGGTGACTCTTGCAAGTAGGGGTGGTAGAAGGGAAAAGACAGGTAATAAAAGGATTGATTGGATTTGAGGAAAAAAATAATTCTGAGATAGATCATAAGGCTATGAGGCTTTGCCTTCTTCATTCCTGCTCAAATTCTTAAGCAAGTATCAAATAAATAGCATTGATAATGACATTACTGATATGTATTTCTCTGTCACCATTTCACAGATTAAGGGGTTGTGGAGGACCCATCGTGTTAATTTAATCCATCTTCTCTGTCAGTAAAGAACTTGAATTCTAGGGAGAGAAGTGACCAGGTCAAAGTATATAGTCAAGAGGAGCCTGGTTCCTCCAACTGTTACCTTTACCTGAAAGGATTAGATCAGACTCTGTCTTTGAATTCTGCACTTGCTCCAGTGCAGCCCTTATCCTGCTGTGACAGAACTGCTGGTCTGCTCGTCAGTCTTTGTCATAGACTCTGAGCTTTTCAAAAGTGGGGAATGTCTCTAGACTTTCCATTTCCAACATACATGCCTGGCATGGAGAGGGTATACAATCATCATATCCATTTATACTCATCCCATGGGGAATTAAAGCATTCAGCCTGTAATTTACAGTACTTAGGAACTTGGTACTACCAGTATTCCAGTTCATATTGATTCTCCTTGAACTGAGACCTTCCCACCTCTTGAGTCCCATCTCAGGAATGCTATGTGCCAGCCACAGTGCTCTCCTCAAATTAGCCCTGCTCTGTTGGTTTTCACATTCTTTTCCTCTGTTCACTGAAGCTCCTAATATGCACTCACCAGATCTTTCTGTGTCATCCTTGGCATACAGCTAGCCCATCTTTCCCAGCCATCCTGACAATTACGTAAGGCTACATAGCTGAGTTCTGGCCAGTGGAGGGGAAGCGGTGGTGATACATGTCTCTTCCGGGCCTGGCCCCTTAACGACAACCAATATGATAGCTCAAGATGCATGGAGAGCATTCTGGGGCATACAGAGGATGGAGCTATGTTATAGAAGGAACCTGGATCTCTGAGTCATTGGCCCAGGAGATTTGACCAGGGAGGTCATTCAGTCAGGAATACCCTGTGCAACTGATGTGTAAATGAGGAATAACTTTGTCTTCACCCACTCAAATGTGGGGGTTGTTTGTTAACAGCAGTTAACCTATGTGACTAATACTCTCATGTTGTTCATTTTTCCTGGGACATCCACTCAAACCTTTTCTACTTGACAAAGACCTCCTCAGTTTTCAAGATTTACTTTAAGAATTAATTCTACGTGAGAATTTTCTGACAGTCCCCACCTTTCCCTCCCTGACTTTTATAAATTTACTGTGTCCTCACTTTATGCCCCTATCTCCCTGTAAAGTCAGTATTTGCAGACCTCACATGCATAGCAGAGTGCCCAGCCCATGGTAAGTAAGTATTCAGAAGCTGCTGAATCCATGAATTAAAGACTGAATAATTGTTCCCACAGTTTCTTACCCCCTCATGGAAATCCCTTTACTTTATTTTTCATCGTCATACTGCATCACGCTCACTGCTCTTACCCAGAGGATGCTCTTTCTCTCCTTGTTTACCAAGATGCCACATACTCCCTCTTAGGCTGTGGGGGAAATCACGCTACCACAGTCTTATAGGTGGAAATAATTTATGCTTGCAGGATGTACATTTGCTTAAAGAGTTTTACAAAACTTCTTTTTTTCAATCAAGGAAAATCTGGATCCGTGTTTCCATTCACAAAAATAAGGCAAGGTATGCAACATCAGTGACTCCTGGGGAGGTCTCTCCTCCCTTTGGTTATAGAAGTGTCCCAGAATCCTAAACAATCCCCCAAACTGATCAGTTCTTTGTGCTTTGCAATTTGGTCATCACTCAGTTGGTTACTGCACGATCCTGGGGTGAGAGAGGGCAGGGATTCCCTTTCCCTTGCCTTCACACCCAATAAACTTGAGGCCAGTGATACTAAGCTTGGTTCCTAACGGGACACTAGGAGGAGAAAAGTATCTCACCTATTTTCTGAATTATTTTTCATAAAAGCTAATCAACAGGAAAACACAGTTCACTTTACTAATTGTTTTCTTTCTGCCACAAACAGCAGACATACTAACAGTGGTACTTAGGAAAATAACTTTACCTCTAGATTTTATAATTTATTAAAAGGAGTAAAAACGGGGAAGAGAAAATGGGAATGGAGGGGGTTATAGTAACCCATAAGCTTTCTACCAAGCAAATTTTAACTATTTAACTGACAAAAAGTTGAAGTGAATTTACCTCTGGTCAAAAACAAGTAAAAAGTAATTGTAAAAGTATAGTCCAGAGCTTCTCCTATTAGATCAGCTCTATTTAGAAAAGTCTAAATGGAACAAAGAAATATTTGTTCTTCCTTGAGATATAGCCTCCTCCTCAAGGCAGAATAAGAACAATCAAATACGCGTTGCATAAAAAGCAACCCTGACAACTGCCTTTTTATATAAAACACAGCATCTTCTGGTGCCCTGTCTGACCTACCAGGCTGCATTCTAAGTGCCAGGATACAACACAAATAATAGATCATTTCAGCTCATAGTGAGTTCCAAGGCCTGCTTTGAAAGGTAAGAGATACACAAAAATACCTACACAACAATGTAGAGAGCGATACACTCTCAGGAGAGAGAAAGAACAAGTTACAAAAGTGATGCAGAAAAGGTGCGGCATCTTTGGATGAAAGGACTGCGCTGCTGCTGTCTGCAGAGTATGTTCCTTTGCATTCACTGTGACTGCATCAGATTCATATTGCCTTGTATCATTCACTTCCTTGGGAATTAAAATTTATCTAGCCTGAGGAATAGATAAAAACAGAATGAAAAAAATGAGAGAGTCTGAGAGAACCATGGGACACTTAAGCATGCCATTATCTGCATAATGAGTGTTCCAATTGGAGAGGAGATAGACAAAGGGGCAGAAATAATATCTGAAGAGATGGTGACCCAGAACTTCACAAATTTGATTAAAAAATTAATTTACATGTCTAAGAAGCTCAATCAACAACAAGCAGTGTAAACGCAAAAAGATTTACACAATCACTAAACTCTTGTTGGAGATGAATTTGAACTTAACGTCTTCTGATTCAAACTTCTTGACTAGTCTGCCCTGTGATTTGCGTGGCTGCTGACAAGCACGTATGCTCACAGTGTCCTAATTAGCACCATGGCAAAAAGGTTTGTTTATTTGACAACAGTGAAAACTGATGTAGAGTTGTAAATAGCAAGTGAATGACAAGCCAAGGACGAGAAGCCTAGTCTTTTTGTCTCTGCATTTCTACCAAAGCTCTTGCACTTTGGCTGATGACAAGGAAGGGAAGTGAAATGATGGTTGCAGGGGGCAGGGAAGGAGGACAAGAGTATTCTCCATACAGAGCTGAAAATGATTTTGCACTGTGTCTACTTTATTTCAATTTCACCTGGATGAGTCATTCTCATTAACAAAACATTCCTCTGATACCTTGAACTCCCAATCGTTTTACAGTTGTCTCTTATTATTGCACTGCTCAGCTTCTGCAAATGAACATATTGTTGACTGGAATTGTTCCATTCAATGAACAAAACAAATGATGAAAAAGCTAGAGAAAAACAAGGCCAGACATGGGTAAGCAAACAGAAGTTAAGGAGAGAAGGAGAAACTGACTAGTACAGATGTTCAAGGGGAGCTGATTATCAGCTACTTATGCTTATTTGCCGGCTGTCTCTAGGGGGCGAAGATGACTAGCTGGGGTTAAGCGTGCGAAGAAGACCCTCCACTTCCCCTTCATATCCACTGAACTGTGAACCATGTCAATGTGTTACCTAGTTAATAAATGGTTGTTTAAAATTAAATTTTTAGTGGAAAAAATAATTAAATCTAGATTCTGGAAAAAGCATTAAAATTCCTTTCAGAGGGACTGTTTTGTTCCAAGCCAGGCTATCGGTGTGTCATCAGTGAGCACAAGCCGTGGATGGCAGTGAGATGCCGGCTCCAGATTCTGAAAAGCAAAGGGCTAAGAGCAGGAATTAACCAGATCAAGGAAAAGAATTCTCCTAACTGGGGACAATAGAGCCCGGGAGGAGGCATCTGGGAAATGAAAGGCGTAAAGAGCTGCGATCTCGCCTCCTGTGCTCTTTGCTCTGTAAGAGGAAGCATATAGAATCTGTGAGTGCTCAGAACATGAATGGAGGTGGGGGGAACAATGTATAAACAAATCTCTAAAGATTTTTCCTGGAAATTAGCAGGAAGTGAGACAGATGACTCTAGTTCTAGGGCCAATAAAACTATAGCAAAAAGTTTCAAAATAAACAAATGTAGAGGGAGGGATAAATTAGGATTTGGGGATTAACACATACATGCTACTGTTTATAATAAAGCAGATAAACAACAAGGACCTACTGTGTAACACAGGGAAATATATTCAATATCTTGTAATAATCTATAATGGAAATGAACCTGAAAAGATATATAGAGATATATATAGATATATATATATAAAAAACTGAATCACTTCACTGTACCCCTGAAACTCGCACTACATTATAAATCAACTATACTTCAATTTTAAAATTTTTTTAAAATAAATAGAGGTAAATCATAGTGACTTAATAGTTTATAAAGCTGTTGAAGGATGTCAACAGGTCCCAGAAGAGTCTAACTCCAAAAAAACCAAAAAAAGGTATCCAAGGCTATAAAATATGAAGGCAGAAGCTTGGTTTGGAATCCCAATGCTGCCACGTATTGGCTGAGTGACCTCAGGACAATTATTTAAGCTCTCTGTGTTTCTGTTTCTCATGTACAAAAACGGGAACAAACTTTAAGTTGTTGTGAGGGTAATTACCACTTAGTATAACAAATGAATAGTTATTGGAAGAGTTAGACAAGAACAATGGCTATAAGCTTTTTTCAGCTACAGAATGCTATGCACAAATGAAATTTAAATCCAAGACTCAATTTGTAAAATAGGCAAAAGCAGCACGGCCCTAATTGAGAGACGGTTGGAGAGGCAACTAGATGCCACTAAGACTCGGAGACACAGTATGAAATTCACTGTCAGATTAGGAGATTCCTAAAGTTCTTTCTAGGACACAAACTTCTATGCATCTATTTTCTTGGGTTGATGTGTTTAGTCCTATCCAGGCTGCATTTAAACCACAATTAGATTAAACAGTAATTGAGAATGTTTAGATTATTGCTCTTATGTCTATCAGTCTTTTAAAAACTGTACTGTCCAGTTGCAAATTAAGATTAACAGTTATATTTAATAGAAAATAAACAGAATAATAAAAGTGAGCTGTTAGTTCCATTCAGTTTACTCTACTCTCTTGTCCCATGAAGCCCAGGTCACCCAGGCACTGAGTCCCAGATGACAGCCCCCTAAAGGTGGCTAAGGCATTGAAGGATGAAGTCAGAACTGCTTGGGTTAGAACCTGAAGGAAACTGACCAGCCTAACACAGTCTAGCCATTGAGAACTGCAATCAAAGTTGATGGCAATATTCACAAAGGCCTATAGGTCAAGTGGTTTTTTAATGATCATGTGCCTGTATCTACTTAGGCAACACTCAATGTGGCAAATTACATGAGCTCAACAATTACTATGTTTAACAACCAAAATATTTGCTTCCAAGGGGGGAGGGCATAGCTCAACTGGTAGAGTGCATGCTTAGCATGCACAAGGTCCTGGGTTCAATCCCCAGTACTTCCTCTAAACATGAATAAATAAATCTAATTACCTCCCCCCAAATAAATAAATAAAGCTATTTTTTTAAAAATTGCTTCCAACAGAAACAGAGCTTTAGTATTACTAAAAGCAATTCCATGTGGTGTTTTTTTAATTGTTAATAAAATTTCTTTGGATCTACAGACACATGCAAATGTTTCATGAACATTCTAAACGACACTCTCTATGTGAAGCCAGTATAAATGTTAAAATTATTTAAATACTCTGGTATTTCCTTTGAGAAAAAAAAGTCTAGTTACCAAGGTTTAAAAACACATGTGTACATTTAACAATGTACGTGTGGTAATTTGTGTGTACATATAAATTTTATACATATTGAGAGAGAGAGAGACTGAATCAGAGTTCTCAAAATTCTGGTCCTTTAGAAAGATCTAATATTCCAACTGTGGAAGAAAACTACGTCTAGCAAATGGGAGAAGGCTGAACAGTGGATTTTTCTAGGCTTAGCTTTTTGTCCAAATAATATATATTTGAATATTCATGTTTTAAAAAAAAAACTACTTTTCAAGAAATAAAACTAAGTAGTTTTCAGTGTTTTACTCTGCTTGCCATGTTTGTTTTCCTGATTGGAAAACTGTTTTTGCCAGACATGTCTTTAATTACTCTCACAATTCATCTGTAAGTATTGACCTAAATAAGAAGTCCTTAGCTGGTAGGACATCTCATGCAGTGTCAGAAGCAGAATTAGGAGGTACTCCCGGAAATTGAGGTGTCTGGATGTTCACTATGTGGGGAAAAAATTTTGCTGTACCAGCTGCTGCTCCCAACCTTGACCTTCATAGACAGAAGTCCCAAAAGTATCCTGCCCTTTAATTTGCTTTGCAACAAAAGCGACCCTTGGCTTTCATTATTTATAAAGTCACTAGTCATAGCACAGATGCATACCAGAGATATGAATTTTAAATTGTAGACCCTGAGTCCTGCAGACTCCACATGTTCATGTGAGGAGGGAAACTTATTAAGTCTATCCCATGGATCTTTCCTTCCAGTTACAGTGACAAAAAATTAGAAATTAAACTATCTCATAGCCATGTTTTAAACAAGGTAATTCAAGCAAGTGAAGACAACTCTTTTCCTAGGTCATAATGCACCCCCCCCCCTCCAATTTTCTTTCTGTTCTAGAGAGTTTAACTACTTTTAGTAGATACATTGTAAAAAGATATTGGTAGAGCAGAAAAAAAAATCCGAACTAACCTATGGAGTAAATTTTGTAACATAATTTTGCTCAACAGGGTAGTTCTAAAGGGTGACAAGGAGTGTGAAGTTATTACCCTCCCAAAATGCACCAAAAAGTAAAAACCGTACCCTTCTTATCCAAATGTAACTTTGAGCAAGACTTACTGCCCCTCACTTCCAACCAAATTGCCCCCAGCCTCCTAAGTAGAGTTACCATTGCTAACTTGCTAACCCAGGAATATAACTTCTCATTTTCTAGTATCATGTTCACTGTTAAGGATTTGTAAAGTACCAATTACAAAGAAATAGAAGAGGGTATGATGAAAGAATTTTGAAATCCCAACAGAAAATTCAGTGGCAAAACACAGCTGGGGCTCCAATCTGATCAACTCAGAGTTCAGAAATATATTCTAAATTAGGACCTCTTTTCAGTCAGATGAGGTATACACTGTTTCCCAGAATTCTATTCCTTTATTCTTTTCTTTTCCACACTCTTTTTTCCATGTAAATTGTGCAAAATATTCTCTCGGCATTTTTCCATACCTTATATAATCCTTTTGGAAAATTCCTAACTATTAGTCTCTCCAGCAGCAAGAGCAGCTGCTTAATCAAGAAAAAAAAAAGCTTAAATTTTACCAATGGTGAGCTGAAAATACCACTCATCTGTGAATAATCATAAAATAATAACACAACATTTATTGAGTGTTTCCTATATGCTAGTAATAGGCTCAGAAGTGAAGCAGATAGAGGAAGATTTCTCAAGGGAAAGATGTGGTGGGGAAGAGGACAAGGCACCACCGTGCAATGAGAACATCAAGTGCAAACCCATGGAGGCTTTAGCTCTTACTGTGCAGTGGAGAGCTGCAAGGAGTTACGTGTGTTTGGAAGAAGTGACATTAGATGAAAAAGGAACATATATACATTTATGTTTACATACGCATAAAATACATTTGAGAGGATCACAGGAAATTTAACGTTGGTTTGCCTGGGGAAAGAACAGTGCTCATCTGGGATGAATGGGGTTCTTCGTTTGTGTCATTCAGCATTCTATCCCATATTTTCCTATCAAAAAACTAATAATAAAAGTACTTGATGAAATGTTTTGTTAGTATTATTTGAGATATCACGAAATATAAATTTTCTAGGAAAAGGAAAGAGTCATATACTGAGCAAAAGGGGAATGGGTCAGGAAGGACAGGAATAACTCTTGTGGGCAACAGGAAATGGGGTCACCAGAAATATGGTCAATAACTGCTGACTCATACTTGGGGCCTGACCAGCTTTAGGGCCCAATGATTTATAGAGAATTTTTTCCATCAGTGATTGACAACCTTGGTATGACCACCAGTAAGCAGGTGGTTAGGAAGTGAACTCACTGGATATAAAAAAGTACTGGGAGGTACGGAAGTTGTAGAGATCAAAAGAAAGGGATGGTAATCATTCACCATAGGATTTTTACTGCTTACAGAAGTAAAACCAGGAGAGGAGAGATGAAGTAAGTAAACAATGACTGGAAATTCTAAAGATGCCAGAGAACAGATGTGGCAGAAACAACAGAGGTAAAGCGTCAAATGAAGAGAAGTGTTGGTCAGCAAGAGAAAGGTTTAACATTCAGAAAGGAGCACAGGTATGGCCATGGGAGATGACGGCTGAAGTACCATGAAGGTAAAACTTAGCAGAACTGGGCGGGTCAAGGAACTTTGAGTCTACAATGGCTAATATGGCTTGTACAGATGTGTTGTCCAGAATGACCTTAGGATCTGGGATCTCTGGCTCATGATCATAGAAAGGTATTCTGTACACTGAGCTGGAATAAGTTTGCAGCTGGGCTAACTCTAAGAAGGTACATAAGGTTTAGTGAAGGCAATAAAGGAGAGAATAAATCTTTTCAACGGAATACAGATGCATGAGTAGTCGTGGAGGGCTCGGGGAAGACCTGCCAAAGAAGGAACATTTGAAGCAAGTCTTGAAGTTTAAGTAAGAATTCAGCTGTCAAAAAACTTTGGGGAAAGCATTACAGCCTTAAAAAAAAGGGGGGGGTATAAACAGAGGGTGGGGCTTCAGTATTTGTCCTGTGAGTTTCTTAACTTGAAACTTGAGTTCTGAAAACTGCCCTTTCACCCTCATATACAAGCCATTCTTTGACTTGTGTTTTTTTAAGGCAAATTCACCCCTTGCTGTATAAGGCACAGACTAATTAGCACATAATAAATAAATGAGCACTTAGGAGATTTATGTTTCATACTCCAATTATTTTTATTTTTTTCCTTCCAACATAAAGGAGACAAGAGCCCAGCCTAGCACTTCTGAGAAGTTCTCTAAAATGCCTGCAAATTATATAATGAATATACTGTAAATACATTTACAATACATTTACTCAAATGATTCGAATTGGAATTAAGGTTGCTTTTTTGAAATTCAATATCCAAGAAGTATCTATAGCACTTGGAGGAGAAAGTTGTTCAAATGCCCCTGGGGTGAGGCTTTAAAATATGTAATTCAAGAGAAACTGGTGTGTATAGTTTCGAGACTGCTGCTGAGTTGGCAAGCCAAAATAATTAGTAATATGTACCTCCAACAACTCTATAAATCAAGATAAATCACAGAGGATTGGAACTCCGACTCCAACAGGGAGACTATTAAATATCTGAGACTATCTTTTAAATTCCAAGATAGCATACAATTCTTGACCATTCCTTTCAAAAGCTAAAGATTTAAATAACACTTAGGTATAAACATATAATTGTCAAGCACAAACACTCCAGTGGTGAACTATCAGACATAGATTTTGCTCTTGGCTCCTCTCTCTGACCGTTAAGCAATATGTTAACAATAAAATAAATGAGTTTTCTTTACCACTTATGCAACATAAATAGTTCCTCACTTTTGACCTGTAGCTAATTACAACCGTCTTTAGCGAGACGCTGGATACATACACATTCGCACACAGTCTTCACGACCGAAACCCCAAAACCAGAAAACCAGGAACGGCCGTGAGGGTTCCAGTCCAGGCGGCCCCACAGGAAGAGTCGAGCTCCGACCCCCGCGGACCACAGATCCACGGAGAAGCCGGACAAGCCCGAGAACTCGCAGAGACCTGAATGCCGGACGGCGGACAGTCCCTCCCCGAACTGCACCCAAACTCGGGTCAGGAGGGACCTCACCGCCAGGAGCGAGGGTCGCCCGCACGCCCCGCACCCAAGGCCCGCGCCCCCACGGCGCACCCGCTGGAACTGCTGACTCACCGTCAGCGGCCGTCCTGTCAGAGACTCCTGGGTCATGGAATTGCCCAAGGGACTTCGTCGGCGTTGGCTCTGACACCGGGAGCGCTGGGCCTGGCCGGCTCCGCCTCTGCTCCAGCGCGCAGCTTCCAAGGACCGGCCCGGCGTCTGAGGCCTGGGTTCCGGCTCTGAGCTCCGTCGGGGCCCAAGTTGAAGACTGAGAGGTTTACATCCGGGCCCCCGGTTTACGTCTGGGGGTTTACGGCAGGAGTTTACGACATGGGGGGTTTACGGCTGGGGGTTTAGCCTGGGCCCCCAGTTTACGTCTGGAGGTTTACGGCGGGGGGTTACGACCTGGGGGGGTTTACGGCCGGGGGTTAAGCTAGGCCTGGCTTCTGTGGCCGCCTCGAGGGACCACCTGTATGGCCTGGCTCTGGTGGCTCCTGCACTCCCAGCCCTGGCTCCCAGGTTCTTCAGTGGCCCCACCTGTGGGGCACAGGAGAGGCCACAGACCCAGGAGCCTGGTCTTCGTGGGCCAGAGGCCTCAGAGCTACAGCCTGAGGGGCGGCCGCACGGAAAGGCCAAAGGTAACCCTTTGTCCCCTCCCTCGGCCTGGCCTCCACACCATTGTCAGTATGGACAGTCGGCCCTTAAGCAACACGGGTGTGAGATGAACGGGTCCACCTGCACCAGAGTCTTTAAGTAAACGGCTACTGCGCTAGTGCCACGTCACACCGATGGGAACCCGTATACCCGGGGCCCACCATGGAGCTCTACTTGGATTTTCCATCTTGTTCAAGGATCAACTGGGTGTGAATTTACGGGCTGTGTCAAATGTATAAACGTATGATTTATATCTATGTCTGTGTGCATATGCATATACACGTACCATATATGTAAATATGTACTGTGTGTGTTAAAACATATGTATTAAGCAGAAAAGGAAACTCATCATTTTCTTAAACATGAAAAGATACTCAAACTCCCTCTTAATAAGAAATAAAAATTAAAAATCAATTGATAAAAAATAATCCTCTTTAAAGTCATACTAATAATTTTCAGATATTTCATGCAGATTAATTTCCTATGTTGTAAACTAAATTAACCTTGGCATCACACTCTTTGTTTCCCCACTCTAAAATGAGGAATCTCAATCCCAGACAACTTAAAAGTCAATGACTAATGCGACAGAAGGAAGGAGATGGAGAAGATGAGGAAGATGGAGTCTGCCTCACTGCACTTGGAGTTGAACCAGGAGAAGATAGCATGAAGTATACAGTCAGTGAGGACAACATAAGTGCTATCACAAGCCTATTGTGGGAACATGGAGGAAGGAGAATTGAGTCTGAGTATCAAAGATCAGGTAAAGATTCATAAAGGAAATTTTTTTTTGAGTCACACTTGTGGACAGGGGTATTTTCAGCAGACAAAAAAAAGGAGAAGAGAATGATCCAGGCTGCCATGACAATTTCATTTAAGGAGAGAGACCTGAAAGTGTAGGCAATATTGAGAAAACAGTGAGTGGTGCAATCTCAGTCTAAGACTGTATGTGTTTAAAAGACTATATGTGTTTATTTTTTTAAAGATTATTGAAATCTAGCTTCATAATATATCAGAAAGGACCTTGAATAAATTTCTAACAAGCTTGGACTTTAATGTGAAAGTCCTAAATAAGCTGTATGAACCTAGAGTGCAGTGATGATCTGGTAACTGGTATCTTATCTTCTATGAAAAAAGTTTGTGCTTTGTGATTGAAAAGATAATTTAGGTCAACAAGACCAAGAACTGAAAACAAATTCATTGTTCCAATAACTGACCACAACAAGCAGCTACCCAGTGTGTTACGGGGTTTTAAGATCAGTTATAAGGTAATAAAGGCTTAAGAAAGTTCAATGAGTTTATCACTGAGATAAACTACACATTGATATTGTTATGTCAGGATCTCACATTTTCTCCCAGAAAGACTCATGTCCTTAAGAGGTAGTCTGAGAGGTCTAATGAAATCTAGCTTCAAGTGCATGGATGAGTCAGGAACTTAAATTTAGGGATCTAATAATTTGAAGTAGGCAAACCTTCCTTCCTCTTAGAAGAAGTTAATACATATGCTGCAAAACTTTGACATGTATAGATTCATCTATTCTTCCTCTTATAATTTCTCCAGTGTGTATCTATTAGAAAATGAACAGTGACTGGAAAGAGGTAGTAAGAATAGTAGCTACTTTACCTTCCTAGTTTTAACATAATGGAGCACCTATTCCAAAAATTGTATATTTTATGTACTAGTTGAGGTGCAAGTGACAGAAACTCAATACAGAATTGCATACTTTTAAAAGGGCTCAGGGACAAAACCAAGGGAACAGTGTAGATGGAGCCACATTCTGGAACGACTGGATTCAGGGTATTACGCACCATTAGGACTCACTTTTTCTCCTTTTATGTACCTCTTATCTCTGATTTTTTCTATTGATATAGATTCACTATTCCTTCATGACTGAAATCATGACCACAGACAATTCTGAGCTTTACATCAGGGTTCCTCAGTTTCAGGACTGTTGACATTTTAGCTGGATAATTCCTTGTTTGGGGGATCTGTTTTGTGGAATGTAGGATGTTTATCGGTCTCCCTGGTCTCTGAGCACTGGCCTCCCCACCTCAAGAGCTGTAACAACCAAAAACCAGACATTGCCAAATGTCCCCTGAGGGTAAAATGTATCGCCACTTGAGAAATACTGCCCAAAAGGCTTCTGTCAGAGAAGAAGGAGACGTCCTTCACACAGCTTCCATTTAGAAAAGTCCAACAGAATAGTTTTGGTCCTGTGTGCACAGCATAACCATCCTGAAGCACACTTTTTTGACCAGGAAAGTGAGATATCATGAGTGGCCCAACCTTGTCAAATGCTGTATCAGCAAGGGCTCTTAGCAAGGTCACCAGCTGGCAAAACTCCAGGCAGCACCACTCACATAACAAGTATGTACTTTGTCATCAATCGTTCATTAGTAATTAGGAGTATGTTTGGGATTGAGGAAGTGATTCATAGAGGTGAAAAAACTGGCAAGGAGAATGGAGAATTAGGAGCACTGTACTCTATGATAGACTGTACAATAATCGCAAGGCAGAGGCAGTCCACCGTTGGAAGGATTAAAGCATGTGGTGCCTTAAAGGTAACAATATTAAGAACTAAATGGAAGCTCAGCTCAACTACTAACTGCATCACCATATTTCCCACATGAATAGCCTGAGAAAAGAAGAAACATGCCTATTTCTGGACAAACTTATAATTTGTCTCAGTCTCTAGTACTCTTTTACTAGAGTTTTTGCTAAAACCATTGTCAAGAGATAAAACATGCAATGGAATTAGACACAGAGATGACACAGATATTGAACATTCATGGCTTATAAACCTGCACTGTCAGAGGGACTAAACAAAGTTCTTCAGACAGAAAGGAATATGATACATATGGAAAAAAAATTTTATCTACTCAAAGAAATGAAGATTAACAAAAATGGTAAAAATTGGGGTAATTATAAAAGTAAATTCCTTATTTTTAATCGCCTTAAAATAGGGGGTAAAAACGTTAAAAATACAAAACCAAAAAATCAAAATAAAAAGCACAAAAAAGTATAACTGATAGTCCAAAAAAAGGAATGTGTTTTGGTGTTCATAATCTATATAGAAGTAAAAAGTATTACCACAAAAGACAGAAGGAAAAATATTGAAGTCTACAGTTTTTTGCTATACATGAAGTGATACAATATTTTTCAAAAGCATCTTTCAAGGAGTTAAAATTTTATATTGTAAAATATAGAAAAACTAGTAAAAATGAATAAATAAAAGAGAAGGATAATAAGCCATTAGTGGCAATGAAATAGACTCATTCGGAAATAATCAATCTGGTGGGGGAGGGTATAGCTCAGTGCTACAGTGTGTGCTTAGCCTGCATGAGGTCCTGGGCTCAATCCCCAGTACCTCCATTAAAATAAATAAATAAACAAATCTAATTACCTCCCCCCCAAAACAAAAATTTTAAATTATTTAAAAAACAAAAAAATTTTTGAAGAAATAATCAATTCAAAACAAAGGGAGGAAATGAGAAGAAAAGAAGCAAAGAGTAGATGGGACAAATAGAAAAGAAAGCAAAAAGTAGCAATAAGCTCCAGTATATTAATAATTATACTAAGTAAGTGATCTAAAATTTCCAATTAAAGGTAGGGATTGTCAGATGGAAATTTTTAAATACCACTATATTCTCTAAATAAGAACTCCACCTTAAATGTAAAGATATGGATGAATTAAAGTAAAAAAAAGGGTAAAGATACAGAACAAAAACACAAAGCGTAAGAAAATTGGAGAGGTTATATTACTATCAGATAAAGCAGACTTCAGAACAATGAATATCACCAGAGATACAGAAAAACATTTTACATAAATATAAATGGGGAAATTCATTTTATAGTTTCTTTAGAAGTTACCTCTGTATGCATCTAGTAGAACAACAAAATATAAGAGGAAAAACTGAGTGAACTAAAAAGAGAAATAAACAAATACAGAATATAATTGGACAATTCATCACTCTAAGTAATAGAATAAGTAGATTAAAGTAATCAGTAACAATATAGGGGGTAACAGCAGAATACACATTATTTTTAAGTCTCAATGGAATATCCATAGAGACCATAATCTAAGTGATAGTGCAACTCTCAATAAATATAAAAAGATTAAAGTAATACAAGTTTGTCTTCTGATAACAACAGAATTAAACTAGAAATGAAAAACAGGAAAAAATTTAAAGTAAACATCACATTTCTAAATAATGCATCAAAAAAATTATGAGAAAATTGGACAATATTTTGAGTTGAATGAAAATAAACACACAGCATACAAATATCTGAAAGTTATGGCTACATTTGTGTTCAGAGAAAATTTATAACCTTAAATATTTGTATTTTAAAGAAGAAAGATCTCAAAATAAGGATCTAAGATTCCCACTTCAGAAGCTAAGAAGATGGAAGTTAACACAAAGTAAGTATAAGAAGGAAATTATAGAGATAAAAGCAAAAGACAAGAAAATAGAAAATTAAAAAGCAATAAAGAAAAATTAATAGAAACAAAAACTGATTCTTTGGAATGATTAATAAGATTGATAAACTTCTAGTAAGATAATCAAAAGAAAGAGGGGAGAAAAGACACCAAAGACTAGTAGGAATGAAAGACTGAACATCGACAAATAAATATAATCAAAAAACACTTGCCAATAAATTTTTCAACTTAAGTGAAATATAAAAATATAAAATGTCTTCCTCAGAAGACACTACCAAAGCTTACTCAACAGACACAGAACCTGAACAGCCCTGTCCCTATGCAGGAAAATCATTTTTATATTTAGAAACCTTCCCACAAAGAAAATTCCAGGCTAAAGTGACTCAGTGGTGAATCCTACCAAACATTTAAGAAAGTAGTAACACCAAATCTATATACTTTTCCAAGAAATAAGGAGTAGGAAACACTTCCCAATTTATCTCATGAAGGCAGCATTATCCTTATACCAAAACCATCCAAAGACATTATATGAAAAACAAAAAACATAAAGTATGATAACCCTCATGAACTTTGACACTTAGAAAGTGAAACAAAATCTTTAGCAAAAAGAATCCAGCAGTATATAAAAGAGGTAATACATTATGACCAAATAAAGTTAGTCCCAGGAATGCAAATTGTTCTAATATTCAAAAATCAACATAATTCACGTATCAGATGAAAACAGAAAATTTATATGATTATCTCAAGAGATGCTGCAAAGGCATTAGAAAAAAATTAAACATCCATTTATAACCATAACCCTCAATATACTAGGAACAGAAAGTTCCTCCTTATTATGATAGAGTATCTATGAAAATTTTACATATAGCATTATACTTCATGGTGAAATACAGAGGTTGTTCACCTAAAATCAGGAACAAAGTAAGCATATCTGAATTCACCACTTCTCTTCAGCAATGTACTGACAGTTCCAGACAGTTCAATAAGGCATGGAAAATAAACAAAAGGCACAGAGATTATAAAGAACAAAGTAAAATAATCTTTGTCCACAGAAAGTGTGAATAATTTCTATGTAGAAAATTTTAATGAATCTTCCCAAAAAAGATGCTAAAACTAATAAGTGAGCTTAAGATTGTCACAAGATGCAGCATCACTATGCAAAAAATACACATATACACACATACGTATTTCTGTATACTTGCAATGAGTAATTTGCAATTGAAATTTCAGTGATACTATATACAATAACTTTAAAAATACAAACGTGAATCAAATTGACAAGAAGTGTGCAAGATCTTCTTACTGAAAATCCCTGCACATTGTTGAGAAAAAAATAAAGAAAACCTAAATAAATAGAGAAGTATGTCATGCTTGTATGTCAGAAGACTCAACATTATTACGATATTAATTCTCCCTAAATTCACAATCGATGTATAGATTCAACAAAATCCTAGTTAAATTTGCTGCTTGATTTTTGGCAGAAATTGACAAGCTGAATCTAAAATGTATATGGAAATGTAAAGGATCTGGAATAGCCTGAGCATTGTTGAAAAACAAATCAGTGGAAATGTACTACCTAATCTCAAAACCTACTCTATAGCTATAGTACAAGACAGTTGATTGACAGTAGGATGGATCAATGAAAAAGAATAAAACCCAGAAATAGGTCCAATATATGTTCAATTGATTTTTGACAAAGATGCAAACACAGTTCATTAGAGAGGGGGCAAAAAAGGATAGTCTTTTCAACAAACAGCACCGGAACAATTTGACATATGCCAGAATGAAATAAACCTTGAACCAGACCTCCAATTATACACAAAACTAACTTGAAGTGGATTATGGAGTCAAATATAAGAGCTAAAACTGTAAAACTTCTAGAAAAAAAAGATTTTTGACTTTGGGTTAGGTCTTAGGACACGTAAAGCACAAACTATAAAAGAAAAAAGTGATAAATTGACCATCAAAACTAAAATTTCACTCTTTAAGAGGCATTACCAAGAAAATGAAAAGCCATAAGCTGGCGAAACAAATAACGGATAAAGGAATTCTATCCAGAATCTGTAATGAACTCTTACTACTTATTTAAAGAAGGTGGGCAACCCAGTAACACGTTGGCAAAAGATCTGGACACCTCACAAAAAGAAGGCATGCAAATGAAAAATAAGCATAAGAAGAAATATTCATTATCATTAATCATTAGAAAAATGCACATGAAAAACCACAATGAGCTACATTCTCTAGAGTGACTAATGCGAAAAGAACCAACCATTGGCGAAGATGTCGAGCAACTGGAACTGTCATATATTGTCAGTGGCAATGCACAGAGACCCAGCCACTTTGGAGAAGTTTGGAAGGCTCCTGTTGAGTTAAACATATACACACCTTAGCATCCAGCAATTCCACTTCCAGGCATTTCACCAAGAGAAATAAAGCATATGTCAGTATAAAGACCTATATGCAAATATTCATAGATGCTTTATTCATAATTGCCAAAAATCTGGAAACAGTTAATCAACTGATGAATAGATAAATTGTCCTTTCTTAAAATGGAATGTGTGTCCTTAAAATGGAATACAGCAATAAAAAGAAAAAAACTGTTAATGCATGCAGCAATATGAATGATTCTCAAAATAATCATGCTAAATGAAGGAAGCATGACAAAGTATACCTTATACTGTATAATTCTGTTTATTTAACATTCTGAAAAGCCAAAGCTAAAAGGAAAGGAATCAGTTCCAGGCTGATTCCAAGAGTAGATGGAAAGAATTAACTGTGAATAAGAAAGAGGAATCTTTTTGAGGTGATGAAAATGTTCTATAGTTTGATTGTAGTGGTGGTTACATAACTCTGTAGAGACGTAAAATTTCATAAAATTTTACACTTTAAATTAGTGAATGTGATTGGGAATTTATGTAAATTTTGCCTTAATATATCTGATTTAAAACCAGACGTAATTTAAAAAAACATAACTGTAAATTGAGTTCACCCCACTACTTTTTTCATGAAGTAGGATGTTTTGGTGGGCTCCAAAGAAAATGCCGGCCACATACAATGACTTCATTAATTTGTCCATTCATTCATTCAACAGTTGTCTATGTAATATATGCTACTTGCCAGGAGCGAACTTAGATGTTTGGGATACATCTAGGAATATAATCAAAGATTTCTGCCTTTTGAGAACTTACCTACCAGAAGGAGGGAAACATAAAAAATAATTTCCATAAGAAGAAAAAGGAAATTACATCATATACTGGGGGATATGGCCCAATAAACCAGGAGACGACTACCATTGAAAAGACAGCGGTCACTCACAGTTCCCAAGAGGAGGGGGCACACCACACCACACAGGAAAAGCCCCAGAAAGTCCCCGGGTCAGCCAGCGGGCAGAAGGAGAGGGAGGAAAGCATAGTCAAGAGCTTGGATTGTGGTTTCTGGGGAAAGGAAAGGCGTGGCGGGACCTAGGGTTGGCTAGAGTGAATAATCCCAGCGGGCTTTGGCGGGCAGGGCTCTCCTGAGTTGTCTGGTACCTGGTCCTGGGGTTTTAGGACAGATGGATAGTAGCCTAGAGTGTGATATCCTAATAAAGTAAATGACCACAGTGTAGGCTCTGGATTGACTAGTTTGTATATGAAAGATGTGCTCACAGATGGTCTCTAAGAACTGGGTAACCCTTAGAAGGGCAGTCTTTTCCTGATCATCAAGGCCGAAAAAGCTAGAGCATCAAGAAGACAGAAACTGTTAAAATACGGTTAACATGGAAAGCAGGTCAGAGGGATAAAGGGTAGGGCAGAGAGAATTGAGGAGCCATGGAAATGTTTTCATCTGACTTACGTTTTCAAAATACCTTTCTGATTGCTCTCTTGAGAGTGGACCATGGTGAACAAGACTAGAACCAGGGAGGTACATTCCAGGCTGTGGCATAATTGAGCCTGATGGTCAGCAGTGGAGGTGGTAAGACGTAGCAGGTTTTTAAAATATTTTGAAGGCAGAGGAAACAAGATTTACTGAGAGATTAAATATTGCATGTGAGATGATTTGGGAATGACTCCCAGTTTTGTGATTTAAGTGTCGGAAAGGGTGTTGTTGTCCACTGTGTTGAGGAAGGCTGAAGGCAGCATAAATCTGTATTCATGTGGGTTCCCCCAAAAGCAGAGCCTGAGACAAGGACTTGGATGCAGATATTTACGAGAGGTGATCCCAGGAAGCAGGTGGGAGGGAGAAGAGAGTGAGACAGGCGATGGGGCTTGGTTCCAATGGAATCTCTCGGAAGCACACAGAATGCCTCCCAGACTTTGTGTGAAATACAGGGGCACCTACCCCCAGCTCCCAGTGTCTGTCTGTCTTCTAGCTGTTTGGGATACATGCTTACCTCAGTCTTTCTTCCAATGCAGTCTAATATTTCTGTGGACCTCTTGTTTATGCCACATAACATTACATATAAGAGAGCCTTTCTATAGTTACATACTCAAAAGATGTGAAATTTTTAACTCGAAACGAGCATTTTAGTAATGGGGGAGACACTGAGAGTAGAGAGCTGACTCCATCAATTTGGTGGACGTTAATTTGAAGGTAGTAATGAGGTGCAGTTTCTACAGTGTAAAAGAATAAGTAATGAGGACTCTGTTTTATATATTTTAACCCAAACTGGTTCCCCTCTACACACACACACACACACACACACACACACACACACACACACCCCTACACACACACACCTACACACACACACACACACTAAATATTGCAGGATGAAAAACTAAAACTAAAAAGTTGAAACTAAAATACTCTATGAAGTTTTCATCACTAGATGATGAATAATATAATAATAGCCCACTCTAGAATAGCTCTACTTTGTGGCCTGTTTATCCTCATGTCAAATGTTGGCCTTAGAAATCAAGACATTAGATGGTTAACATGAAAACAGGCAAAAACTTGGAGGGATAATCCAGCAAATACTACTTCTTTCATTTCAAAATTTTAATTCAGTTTAATCAATGACATAAACTAAAATTTTGTTCATATTTTACATACTACCCCTTAGTTTCAACCAAATAATAAAAACTTAAAAGTTCTTGTTGTAAGAAATTATAAGGTCTTCTTACAACCACTTAAAGATTTGATTTTAACTTCACTGCCGTTAGTGTGGGAAGCTCTAAGTTGCTTGGTAGTTTGTATTGATAATTGAGGTTTACCTGCTGAAACCCTCTTGAGGGACAGGTTCTAGCCTCTTACTTCCCTGTGGCTGAAAGAGCCACTAGCCTGGAGAACTTTCTTTAAGCCCTTGAAATGGAAAACTGACATTCCTTCATTAGCATCATTAACAGCACCGGCATTTTTAGGTACGAGTGCTCTCTAAGTGGTTTCTGAGCACGTGTAGCACTGGTTAATGAGACTGGCCAAAGGTTTCATTTACTTCTGTCACATTACTCTTCTAACTCGGAATCTGACCAAACTGCAGAGGCTTAAAGGCCTCTTGTTTTACTTTCCTTTTCATTTCATTGTGTTCTGTGGCACACACACAGCTTCCTGTTTATCAACTCTCCTTGTTCTCTTCTGCCCGTAATAGCATTCAAATAGGATTCAAGTGCTTACTCTCCAGCATGAGAATTTTTAAGAGGAAACCTACCTCCAAGTCTTAACTCTGCCATTATTCCCTAAAAAGGCAAGACACTATTAGATTCCATTTATGTAATGATGCCTTCTCCAACCCACTGAAACATTAATGTCTCTAATATAAAGTACAGGATGGCTTTTTCCAAAGTGAATCTTTGCATGCTATATTGTTGCATGACAAGACTGTTAAGTGGCTATTCTTTCAAGGTTAACACTTGCTGTTTTTGTTCATGGAATATTTCATGAGCTGCATCCTTCCCTCTAACTTTTAAATACACACTCAACATCCACAGTGTGCTGTTATTGGAGCCTTAGGCTCAGAAGCAATGCAATATTTAACATTCTAACTGGGGGAACATATAATACACAAATAAAATAATTTCAGATAGTAATAAGTGCTATGAAAAAAATCAAATGAAATGATACGCCAGTGAGTGACAGAGCAGGACAGGTTAGGGAAGGTCTTTCGGAGAAACTGACATTTGAGCTGAGATTCAAACAAAGATCCATCCATGCAGAGATCTTAGGGAACTGGTACCTCAGCAGGAAGAAAAGGAAGAAGAGGAAGAACACAATTGGTATGGCCATGGAACAGATAGAAAGTCAACTGAACGAGAGCAAAAGAGTGGTAAAGGACACTGGAGAAGTAGCCCCAGGCCAGAACATTTGCGACTTGGATTGTTTCTAAGTGCCGTGAGAAGTCACCAGAAAATTTTAGGCCAAAGAATGTCATGATCTTTTTGTTTTGTTTCTTTTTTTAACTTTTCCAAATAAATTACCCTGGCTTTTAAAATTTTACTCGTTTGAAAAGGTACTCAATAGGGCAAGAGCTGAAAAAGCCAATAGTCGTCCATGTGAAATAACTGTGCTGGGCTCTAAGATCATCTGCACTTAAGATCATGCTTTCCAAAGCGAAGGCCAAATCAGAACCACCTAAGGAGTTTTTAGAGCCTTTATAAATACAGATTTCCAGGTAGGAATGTAGTTTGGTGCAGCCATTATGGAAAACAATGGAGATTCTTCAAAAAACTAAAAATGACTTACCCGATGATCTAGCAATCCCACTCCTGGGCATATTTCTGGAGGGAACTCTAATTAAAAAAAAAAAAAATACATGCACCCCAGTGTTCATAGCAGCACTATTTACAATAGCTAACATGCAAACAGCCTAAATGTCCATTGACAGATGACTAGATAAAGAAGTTGTGGTATGTATACACAATGGAATACTGTTCGGCCATAAAAATGAATAAAATAATGCCATTTGCAGCAATATGGATAGACCTGGAGATGGTCATTCTAAGTGAAGTAAGCCAGAAAGAGAAAGAAAAATACAACATGATATCACTCATAGTCGAATCTTGAAAAAAAAAAAAAGGCACAAATGAACTTATTTACAAAACAGAAAAAGACTCACAGACATAGAAAACAAACTTATGGTTACTAGCGGGAAAAGGGGTGGGAAGGGATAAACTAGGGGTTCAAGATGTGCAGATTCTAACTACTATATATAAAATAGATTAAAAGTTTCTTCTGTGTAGCACAGGGAACTATATTCAATACCTTGTAGTAACCTATAGTGAAAAAGAATATGAAAGGAACATGTGTATGTATATGTATGACAAACATTATGCTGTACACCAGACATTGACACAACATTGTAAACTGACTATATTTCAATTAAAAAAAACACCCAGATTTCCAGGCCTCGCTTCTTCAAGTCTCAGAGTCAGGGGTCTGGACTTGATGCCAAGGATCTGTATTTTAAAAATCTCCTTGGATGTTTCAGAGGCAACCCCTGTCCAAACTGAGCCATACAGATCTAAAACTAGTTTAGAAAGTTATTTTAAATGCCGAACAAAACTTCCATATAAGAAAATTAAACAAAATATATATTTTAAAAATAATAAGTTTTTCTCACAATTATTCACAGTCCTGAAGAGAATCAGCATTATTTACAGGTGGGAACACAAGTACTGAAATATCCCCTTTGATGTTTCCTCTGTTCGCTGACCATTTGTCTCCTGCAACCTCTCTTAAAGCTAGTCAATGAGAGGAAGACAAATACCATATGATATCACTTACATGTGGAATCTTAAAAATGATACAAATGAACTTATTTACAAAACAGAAATAGACTCACAGACATAGAAAAAATAATTATGGTTACCAAAGGGAAAAGGGCATAGGAAGGGATAAATTAGGAGTTTGGGATTAAGAGATACACATTACTATATATAAAATAGATAAACAAGGACCTACTGTGTAGCACAGGGAACTATATTCACTATCTTGTAATAACCTATAATGGAAAAGAATCTGAAAAAGAATATATATGTATGTATGTGTGTGTGTGTGTGTGTGTGTGTGTGTGTGTGTGTGTGTGTGTGTGTGTATAACTGAATCACTTTCCCATCCACCTGAAACTAACACAACATTGTAAATCAATTGTACTTCAATAAAATACAATTAAAAAGCGAGTCAGTGTGTTTCCTCCTGTGCACACACGGTCTATACAGACTGCTCCAAGCAGTCAGGTTTGTGTTGGCCTCTAACCTAGCATTCAACCTCCACGCTACTGCGTTTTCTGGTTTTCTTGGATCTTCCTTTACACAGTTCTTTAAGACATGCATTCAAAGCTTGGTCTCCATTGGTTACTATAGTGCTAATAACTTTTCTACTCCTCTAATTAATTCTGAAGCACAGCAGTGGGATTTGCCTAATGTGGCTGACTTGGCCAGTTGTGTTTAATATTTCCTCCTCTCCTGACAAACTCAGCAACAGAGCTATGAACTCTCCTCAACCTAACCTACATTCACCCTCCTCAGTGGACCCGAGTGCTGAGTAAATTGAAAGGGTTAGGTCAGAGATTATAACCCAAACAGATAACTTCTCAACCGGCTGGTGTCTCTGAGCCTGAGTCGCAACCCTCAACATCCGCTCAGAAGCGTAAGGCAGCATCACTTCTAGACGTCCCAAGGGAGTCAGAACCACCTGACTGGCCACGTCTGCCCTTGGCCCCCTCACTCTAATTCACCAGCCTGGGCGTGGTTGCCTTAGGAAATTTCAGAACTGATTCTGTGCTGCTTTCTAACAGTTTTTCCATCTTTCCCATTGGCACTGTTTACAAGACGCTTCTCCAGTGGGTGGATCTGCTCCGTGAACGATGTGCGTCTCCAACTCAGTCCAGCACTGACAACAGCCTCCCTCTTCCACACTGGAGGGCATAGTCTACGCAAGTCTGAAGGGCGAGCTCAGTTTCCCTGGATACTAGCCGGCAGTGACTTGGACTCCACAAACTCTCTTCGAAATGACACTGGGGTTTGATCTGAGCAGAGGTGTTCCACTTCTCTTCAGATATTCAGGGAAAGGGTTGCTGTCCATTTGGTATAAACAGTCTGGTGCCCACAGTGCCTTATACCTGTGTTTTGCTCTTTGTTTTCTATTTGTCTTGTCTGTTCTTTGCTTCTTTTCTTCTCTTTTCCTCCCTTTTTTGGGATTGATTATTTCTGAATAAGTCCATTTTATTACCACAAATGGCTTATTTATTATCCTCACTTATTTTTTACTACTTTCTCTATATTTTACAATCTAAAATTTTAACTCATCGAAAGATGCTTTTGAAAAATATAATACCACTTCATGTATAGTTCTTGGGCATAGCCCAAGATCTTGGAGACCTTCCTAAAGACAGGAGACAGTGAACCTCCTCCTCACAGAGCAGTGGTTTTCAACTGGAGTTGTACCACCTCCTAATGGATAATTTGGAAACTTGCAAGTTGTTTTTGTTCTGTTTTTGTCTTGTTTTTTATTGAAGTGTAGTTGATTTACAATATTGTGTTAGTTTCAGGCATACAGCAAAGTGATTCTGTTATATATTTTTTTGGATTATTTTCCATGATAGGTTATTATAAGATCTTGAATATAGTTCCCTGTGCTCTACAGTAAATCCTTGTTGTTTATCTATTAATGTAAAGCAGTTTGTATCTGTTAATCCCACACTCCTAATTTATCCCTCCACCCTCTTCCCATTTGGTAACAATACATTTGTTTTCTCTGTCTGTGAATCTGTTTCTGTTTTGTGTATAGATTAATCTGTATTATTTTTTAGAATCCACACATAAATGATATCATATTTTTGTATTACTCTATCTGACTTACTTCACTAAGAATAACATTCTCTAGTTCCATCCATATTCCTACAAATGGGAATATTTCATTCTTTTTTATGGCTGAGTAATACTCCATTGTTTATATTCACCACATCTTCATAAATCAAATTGTTTTGATTATGACAAAATTCAGACAGCACTATTAGCATTTCGTGGTGAAGATGCTCTATGACCTGCAATGTTAAGAATACTCTTGTGCAGTAAAATATTGTCCCATGTCCTACACAACTCTTGAATGTCCCATGGAACAATTCGTACAAGAGAAAAAATCTGTTTGTAAGTTTCCAATTCTAGAGTCTAAGTCCATTTTATATTTAAATATAAAGTATTTTTTGCACCGTTGTAATATCAACTGAATTATGCCAGGACACAGCTACAAAGGAAAATTAAGGAGAAGTGCTCCTTTGATGTGTTGGAAACACTACCAACAGCTGTGTCTTATTTCATAACATCATGTCACCAGTAACTGTGCCACTTCCAGTATTCAGTCAACTCTCTCAATCTGGCCTGGGAGCTGTCCCACTCCCAGGGGTTCTCTGGATGTGGAACATAGTCTGACTGTGTCACCACACTTTCTACAGCAGTGGTGCCTAGGCATTTGCATATTAAAATATACATTTTATTGTAAATATCTTTCCTTAGATTTTCCATTTATATTACATTAAAGCATTATATTGATTTTTTAAAATATTTTATATGTAGTTGTGCTATCTTATCTATGAATTGTATTTCAGTAGAAGGCAGTGTTATAAAGTACTATAAAAAGGAGGCTTTGTCCCATAAGACTGAGAACTTGTTCCTACACATGAGGCTGTCCTCACACAGACTATTTATAAAACCTGACTGATGATAACTCACCGTGAGCCCAATCTGCCACCTACCTAGCCAACACTAGGAGCATAAAAGCCTATTTGTGACATGACTTCCTTGTAACAAACACAAGAACAACTCTTATTAATTGAACACCTACTAAGCACCAGGCACTGTGCTACATACTTTCCATGTATGGTATCCAACCCTTAACTCACCAAGGGAGGTAGTATTTATTGTTACCTCTATTTTACAGGCAAGAAAATCAACACAGGACAAAGGTTAGATAACTCGACTCAGGTAACACCATTGTAAGTGATTTGACCCAAATCAATCAAATTCCAGGGCCCTTGACTTTGCTAACAACAGATGAGACAGAATTCAAAACTGGAAAGTTTGGTAAGTAGCTAGGAACAGCCAGGCTCAGTTTGGCTGAATTAATTGTGGAAAAGTCAAAGCAAAGAACAAATAGGACATGACACCAACAAGTGCCGTCCCTCCTGGTCCTTTGCCCCGACATTCGGACTCTCACTCAAGCCCCAGCAAGCTCCCACACACACCATGCTGTCAGCAACACCACTGAAAAAGCGGCTAGTCTGACCGAGATGTTCTAGACATGTAAAACACACCAAACTTCAAAGACTTAGTGCAGAAAAAGGGAATGCAAGATATTAATAATTTTATGTATATTATATATGTTCTCATAATAATGTTTTTGGATATATTGGGTAAAAATATATTAGAATTAATTTCACCTATTTCTTAGTATTAAAGTTTCTAAAGGGGGTATTAATTTTTTAAATTATATGTGACTCCCTCAATATTTCCCTTGGACAGAGCTGAGATAGATGGCTTTCCTATCCTTCAGTATCCTTTCCCTGCACCAAAGAAATCTGCAGAAGCTTGGAGCCCAGGGCAACTGCTTCCTGGAGTGACCATTCAGGCCCCTGAAAGCAGCAGGAGTGAAAAGCATGGGTGTAGGGGGAGGGAAGGGTCAGCAGAAGCTCCTATACATTTTCAGCGTGTCCTTTTGGTCACCCAGATCGTGGCAACCACATGTTCACTATTTATTATTTTTATCCCATATGCTTCACACAGCTGCCAACACATGGGAATGGTAGGTAAAATCTGGAACAGAAGCTGTGTTTAAATACATGTGTAAAGAAAAGTCAAAATATTTAACATGTTATTGAAATAGGATATTGTTTATATTTACTAACAGTACAGAAGGTGGTTCGTAGTTCTATGAAAACCCAGACAAGTAGTATTAGTTTATCACAGATGCAAAGCACAAGAAATAGTTTAAAAATAAACTAATTAAAGTCAGGGTTGTAAAGTCTGTGACCTCACAAGATCAGCCCCTCCCAGGATCAGGAAGACCCCCAACTTCCGTGCTGTGATCTATTAAAAATAATGGGGGAAAAAAAAGAAAGGAAACTGAAATCCATGAAGTCGGCTACAGAGGACAATCACAGTGATTGTACTCACACTTAATAACTGATCAAAATATTAACATATCCGTTTTTAATTTTTTAATACAAAGTCATTTTAGCCATTTTAAGTGTACAGCTCAGTGGCATTGATCACCTTCACAACGCTGTGCAACTGTCATCACTATCCATCTCCGGCACTTGTTCATCATCCCAAACAGAAACTCTGCCCTCATGAAACAGTAACTCCCACTACCCGCTGCCTGCCCCCAGTCCCTGGAAAGCACCATTCCATTCCCTGTCTCTATGAATCAACAGCTTTTTCTTAAACTTTCACCACTAAATCTTCTGCCTATATTCAAGTAGCTTGCCTTTTTACGCCCTACTACACACACAATGCCGAAGGATTGTGAAACGCATTTCTGAATACTTCCCGTGCAAATTCCTGGCTGACTCCCACACTTGGAATTTTATTCTCTGTACATGTTCATGGCTCAGTCAAAATCTCTACACTAAAATCCCATTACATGAGCATGAAACCTTAGTGGATTTCTTTTTACCCCTTTAATCTTCCTGTATCTCTGACTATTTTTGTACTGTCCTTCTAAATGGTCAGAATTTTTTCACAGAAGAGTCTCCGCTGGTTCTGCTTGCCATAATGTGCCTGATGTTTCAACTTTGTTTTTGCTCTGACAGTTTAGGAAGCGGAATATTTCCTAATTTGGGAAATGTGGGTTTAATATATCCTACAGTGCATCAATTGGTCTGGGCTGAATTTAGCTGATATCGTGGGAGTTCCTCAATAACTCAGCATTTCTATAAATGTATCATCCTGCAAAAGGATGTTCTTACATATTTGCACAGCACCTTTGGTCTCTCCAGCAAACTGGAGGTAACGAAAACTGGTAGTAAAGTGTTAGAAATTGTCTCTTTTTGTGATACATGGAGAAGTTGCCCATAAATTGTGACCTATAACAAGTTCTTTTGAAATATCTTTATGAACAAAACAGCTCTTCCATCTCTCAAGTGACACTCCAACCTGGATAAACTCCCCCCATACGGTGAAGCACCTGCCGAATATAAAGAAATCTGCGTAGATTAGTAACTGATCTTCCCCCAAACTGCGATCATTTCACATGGCCAGCACCGTACATTTTGCCCCAAACCAGGGTTTTAAGCTAGAAAGGACCTCAAGAAATCTTTAATCTGTCATCATTTCAAGGGAAACTGCCCAAACTGATAGTAGAAAACTTTCTGCCTACTATGTAATAGCACCAGGTCTCAAAGAGCTCAGATGATCCCACAGGTCAGTAAGCGTCTTGACAAAAGTGTGAGTCATCCGCACCCTCAGCAGGCTCTCTGTGCAACAGCGCGGGGGCTTCCTCGCTAAAACATCTTCCCACCTGAGCTCTGCATCAAGAGTCAGCAGCCTTGTTCCATTCAGGGTCAGACAGTGAGCATTGTAGTCTTTGTGGGCCTCACAACCTCTGTCACAGCCACTCAGCTTTGCCACTGTTGTGCAAAAGCAGAGACAATACGGCAACTAACGGGCTGTCTTACAGTAAAACCTTTATTTATGAAAGCAGGCAGTGGGTGCTATCTGGCCCACCGTCCATAGTTTGCCAACACCTGCTTTACATAGTCTTGAATTCTGAGTCACTTACGTGTGCCTCTGCATTAAAATTTCTCCTTGGCATTAGAAGGTAACTTTGTATTATTATGAAAGTTCCTTATTTTTAAGGAACTTAAATTTATGGGTAGCAGACCCCACCCCGTATCTCTGCAGCCTGAGTTCTCCTAAATCTGCTTCCGTGGCTGATAGGCTGATAGCGTCCTATTTCAAGAGGCTGAATCTCTCTTCTTCACTGAATGAGGGTTTTCTCTGTAACTGTGAAGCCCAGGGATAGGGGTGTTAATCCCTCCAGAGCAAACTCTGACTCTCATCTTGGGAAGATGAGAGTCAGAGGATTAATGACAGCCTCCTGTCCCCAGAGAAGTGCCCCACTGGTCCCTCGGGATCCCTAGTGGGACGGAGTTCCCATTGTCTACAGCAGAATCTGTTCATTAAAGACAATTTATTGGCGTTTGTCCTCCCTTGTGCTTCACGGGATCACTTCACAAATCAACTGCTTACATTGAACATTTTGGTCTTAAAGACTACTCTTGAAACAACCCAAGCCAAGACAAATAGATCTGTGTATTTTCTGGTGTTCCTCCGTAGCAGAAGAGACTGGAGTGTGCAAACACTGGAAGCCCTGTGAGTGAGAAGGCACGGAAACTCTGACAATAAGGTGGAAGGCACGGAAGTGGGTTCTGGGCACGTAAGAGATGACGTTAGGTGCTAAAACAAGCCACTTAGTCCAAAGACGTAGGTCAAACCCCACAACTCGCCACTTAATGTTTGATTCCCTGACCTTGGACAAGTTACTTACACTCTCTGAAGCTCTGTTTTCTCATGTGAAATATGAGAAAATCATTTCCCAACTATGTTTTTTTAGTAAAATTTTTCTAACAGTTTTAGGTTCACAGAAAAATTGTGAAGATAGTACAGAGAATTTCCATCCACTCCATATCCAGTATCCCCTGTTGTCAACATCTTATATTAGTATATTAGTTCGTCACAATTAACAAACTGATAATGATGCATTATTAACTGAGGTCCTTACTGTATTCAGATTTCCTGAGTTTCTGTTGCAGGTCTCCATCCAGGACACATTACTTTATTTGCCATGTCTCCTTAGGCTCCTCTGGACCATGGCAGTTTCTCAGACTTTCCTTCTTTGTGATGACCTTGAGAGTTTTGAAAAATACTGGTCAGGTATTTTGTAGAATGTCCCTCAGTTGGGATTCATTCTATATTTTCATCACGATTAGACTCGAGTTATGGTTTTATGGGGGAAGATGACAAAAGAAAGCACCATTTTCATCACATCATTCCAAGGGTACATACTCTCAGCCAGATTTCACTGTTAATGATGCCCCTGATCACCTGGTTCAGGTAGTGTTTTGAGATGCTGAAGTTATTCTTTTTTTTTTTCCTACATACTACTTTGCATAGAGGTCACTATGCATAGCCCACATTTAAGGAGTGGAGAGTTTTATTCTACCTCCTTGAGAGAGAAATATGTATAGAAGTTATTCAGTAATTTTGTCTGGGAGATTTGTCTCTTCTCCCATTTATTTATTAATTCAATCATTAATCTATTTCAGTAAGGACTCATGGATATTTATATAATACAGTGAGTTAGAAGCCAGTTCTACTTTATTCATTTTGTTGCTCAAATTATGGCAGTTTGGTCATTAGGAGTTCTTTCAGTTGGCGTCTGCATCCTTTGACAAACCCCCATCAGTATGGGATTTTTTTAAAGCATTTTTGCTTCCTGGCACCACAAGATGTACCTGCCTTATCTTGTATTTTTCCTGCTCCAATCCAGTTAGAGAGAAGGTACCTCAACATAATAAAGGCCATATATGACAGGTCCATAGCTAACATCACACTCAGTGGAGAGAAGCTGAAATCTTCTCCTCTAAGACCAGGAATAAGACAAGGATGCCCACATTCACCTCTTATTCAACATAGTATTAGAAGTTCTACTCAGAGCAATTAGAGAAAAGAAGAAATAAAAGGCATCCTAGCTGGATGTTTTGCACTGTTTGCAGGTGAGATGATTCTATATATGGAAAGCCTTAAAGACATCACCAAAAAACTGTTCGAATTAGTAAATGAATTCAGCAAAGTTGCAAAATAGAAAATCAATATACAGAAATGTTGCATTTGTACACTAATAACAAACTATCAAAAAGAGAAATTAAGAAAACAGTCCACTTTACAATTGCATCAAACAGAATAAAATGCCTAGGAATACATTTAACCTAGGAGGTGAAGGATCCACACTCTGACCTATAAGACACTGAGGAAAGAAACTGAAGATGACACAAATAAATGGATGCTCATGGATCTGAAGAATTAATATTATTAAAATGTCCATACTATCTCTGTAGATTCAATGCAATCCCTGTAGATTCAATGCAATCCCCAACAAGATCCCAATGGTATTTTTTTCCAGAATTATAACAAACAACTCTAAAATTTGTATAAACCCAGAAACCATCCTTGATAGCCAAAGCAATCACAAGAAAGAAAAACAAAGCTGGAGGCATCACATTCCCTGATTTCAAACTATATTACAAAGCCACAGTAATCAAAAGTATGATATTGACATAAAAACAGACATATAGATCAATGGTACAGAATAAGAGAGCCCAGAAAGAAACCCACACATATATGGTCAATTAATTTATGACAAAGAAGCCAACAATATACAATGGGAAATGGACACACTGTTCAATAAACGGTGTGGGCGAAGCTGGACAGTCACAGACAAAAGAATGAAACAGGACCACTTGCTCACATGATAGACAAAAATTAACTCAAAATGGATTAAAGACTTGACTACAAGGCCTGAAACCATAAAGCTCCTTGACATCAGTCTTGGTGATGAGTTTCAAATTTGACACCAAAAGCACAGACAACAAAAGCAAATATAAAGAAGTGGGGCATCAAATTAAAAAGCTTCTGCCCAGCAAAAGAAGCCATCAACAAAATGAAAAGGCATCTTCCTGAATGGGAGAGCATATTTACAAATCATGTATCTGATAAGGGATTAATACCCAAATTATATAAAGAACTCACTCAATAACAACAACAACAACAAAATCCAATTGAAAATGGGCAGAGAATCTGAATAGACATTTTCCCAAAGAAGACATGCAAATGGCCAAGAGGTACATGAAAAGGTGTTCAGTGTCACTGATCACCAGGGAAATACAACTCAAAAAGACAATGAGCTATCACCTCACAACTGATAGATTGACTGTCATCCAAAGGACAAGAAAAAACAAATGCTGGCAAGGATGTGGAGAAATGGGAACCCTTGTGCAAAAATAGAACTATCATATCCAGCAATTCCACTCTGAGTTTTTAATCCAAAGGGGAAAAAAACACTAATGCAAAAGGATATATTCACTCCTATGTTTATTGCAGCATTATTTACAATAGCCAATATATGAAAGCAATCTGTGTGTCCATCGACAGATGAATAAATTAAAAAAAATGGAATTTATATGTATAATGGAATATTACTCAGCCATAAAAAGAATTAAATCTTGCCATTTGCACCAACATGGGTGAACCTCAAAGGTATTATGCTAACTGAAACAAGCCAGACAGAGAAAGACAAATACTGTATGACCTCATGTATACGTAGAATCTAAAAGCAAAAAACAAAACCAAGCTCATAGATAAAGAGAACAGATTAGTGGTTGCCAGAGGTGAGGGGTTTGGGTGGGGGCACAATGGATGAAGGGGGTCAAAAGGTACAAACTTCCAATTAAAACAAATGTCATAGGGATATCATGTACATTATTATACTTAATACTGTGTTGCATAGAGAATAGGTCTTAAAAGCTCTGATTACAAGAAGAAATTTTGTAGCTACGTATGATGATGGATGTTAACTAGACACAACGTGGTGATCACTTTGCAGTATACACAAATATGGAATCATTACGTTCTACACCTGAAATTAATGTATGTCAATTATACTTCAATAAAAATATAAATAAATATTGAAACAACTAACTGCTCAACGTAAAACATCATGTAAATAGAAACAAGGTTTCCTTTTGTAAACACGTTTTAATGTTTGACTAGGTTCGATCACTTCTCTTCGAGATATGCCACAGGTATTAAATACCTAATGTATGAACGTCACCCTAAGGTGGACACGTAGGCTCCATCCTTTTGGAATATCACAGTTCAGGGTAGCACCACAGGGTGAGGAATCAGGCAAAGCTGAACTCAAATCCCTGCTCTGCCTCTCTACTCTTTGTGTGAGCTTGGAGGAGGTACATCAACTCTCTCATTTCCTCATCTGAGAAACGGGGTGAAGTATTACCTACTTCCCGTGTCTCCGTGAAGATAAATGAGACAGTGTACAGAAAGCATCCACACAGCGCCTCCACACACAAGGTGCCCAGTTACTAGTTCCCTTCCCCATTTCCTTCTTGGCTTAAAACGTCAGCTGCAGTAAGCTAACAGATGACCAAGAACGCCATGCACCCAGTTTCAGAAACACTAAAACCAAAGTACACACAATCTTTATCCTTTATCCTTCCAAGTGATAAAAGTAGAAAGCTACTGATTGGTCAGGAATGACTGTGTACAGAGCATAGAGCATCTTCATTATACTCAGAACAGAGAAACTGTCTTGTAGAAGCATCAGCTTAAAAAGCTCTCCGCCTCCCTGAATGTAAAGATATCCTAGAACTTACCTTTTCAAAAATAATTTTCCAATTTGTCTGCCTACATTCAAGGAGTATTTAGTTTCGTTTTTGTCTTAAAATTGGATAAATAATTGGTTGTGTTGGTGTCCATAATGGTCCCCATTCTCCAAGGCAGAGTTCATCATGAATACCTGGGTCCTGGGAGATGCAGGTTGAAGCAAGCACCTGTTTATTTTCTTACCCTCTGCACCCTTAGGCACTTCTGCACAGGACTTCCCTAACTCACAAACCAAGGAAAATACCACATTCTGAATTATGGCAACATACAACACTTATTACACAATATAGCAGTGCCTATCCCCAAAGAATCCTTTGCTGTTGTTCAAATGTCCACATTTGAAGGAAGGAAGGTGTTTCTTCCTCCTTCACACCAAAGGTTTCAGTTGTAACTTCCTGCCTTTAGAAAATTTTAACTTTTCTTATCTCCTACCATGGCAAGAAAGCATCTTTGTTGCCTCCTTCCAAGACTTGTCTTTATCTCACAAGACTCCAATATCGATACAAATGCAACAGGGGCATCTGTGCACACACTCATGTTGCTGGAAAAGAAACCCACTCCAATTTACCAGTGTCAACAAAAAGTACCCTAATGGTTGCAGGAAGAATTAGTTCTACCATTCTGTAAAAATGTGTTTTAAATTTTTAGAATAACTAAAGTGAATTTTTGATAGAGTCTAGGTTCCAAAACTAACAAGTCAGCAGATTGGTAATGCAGAAGTAATCTAATAAAGACTTATTTTAAGCAAAGATGCACTTCTCAGGGCTTAGATTTGGAGAAGAAAAATGGGCCACAGGGGAAAAACTACATTCTAATTGGAAAATCACCATTATTGAGTTTTATGAAACTCCAGAAACTTCATATAATAGTATAGCAAGTTGCTTAAAAGTGGGGGCCTTGAGCCGTCGCTCACTGGCTAGGTGACCTGAGGAGATTGCTTCACCTCCCTAAGTCCTGGTTACCCGGACAAGAAAACAGACGTTGTAATAACATTATTTACCACGTACACTTATCTCGAGGATTGCCTGAACTAGCGCACATGTAACCGCTAAAGTGACAAGGACAAATGTGTCCCTGCACCGGTCCTCTCACTTCTGTCGCCCTAGTCCTTTCAAAGAAAAGAGGGGTTTTCTTTCTTTTCCTTGCTTGCTTGTTTCTTTTCCTTTTTTTTTTTTTTTCTTCCATCACTTACCCTTGAAGGAATTCTGTCTCTGCTGACTTTATGCCCAGGCTTTTGAGATGCAGGTTCAGGAGCAGGGGGTGGGGAGTAACAGAGGTAGAAAAAAGCAGGGGAAATAGACAAAGCCTGTGCAGACTTCGGGGAAAATGGAGAGACAGCAGAGCAGGTAGAATACTGGGTATTGTAGGAGAGGAAAGGGGCTTGGAGATGCGTTGAGATTTGTGCTGCTATGATCTTCCTTCCTTTCAGTTACCTTGGGTTGCTGCTCAGTTCTTCTTTGAAAGGGACTCTGCGCAGAGACTGGACTGCATAGGACTCCAGCTAACATGTGTTACGACTGCGGTGGTGACAATGACAGCGACGACTGTACGGTTCTCTTCCCGTTTGCAAATGTGTGTGGGTGTTGTAATCACTGATTTCCCACGGGAAGAGGATACTGGTGTGAGGTCAACGTATACTCCAAGAAGACAGTGTGAGAAAAGAATATCCCGGGTTCTGAATGGGAAACGGATACTATCTCTTTGAAAAATTATAAGCAAAATTCTAGGAAACTTTAAGAAATATTTGCCACAATAAATCATCTAAAATCCCCAAACCAGACAACAAAAGCTAGCTAGAAGCCCCGAAAACATGGTGCCATGTAAGAAACTTCGCCGGGGGGTGCAGAACAGAGGGAGCCAAAGCCAGACTAAGCAATGCCACGCAGCCATTCACAAGGAGAAAGCTTTGGCTCCACAACATTTCACACTTGTCAAATAAAAAGGGTGAAAGAGATGGCACTGCCTCACAAAGCGTTAAGGTCCCAGAGAGTCACCTTTGAGACGAAAATGGTGAAGTAAAAAGCAAAGGACTGACTTCCCAGGGCTCCGAGGCCTCACCCCAGCTTCAACCAGAGACGCGCTCTCAGAATTTCTATTGACTGAGGATAACATTACATTTGGCGTTAAAAAAAAAAAAATTCTTTGATTAAAAAAATATATTTTTCAATATTAAATTAGCAGGTCTACTCACTGCTGGTTCAAAAGAGCTCTCAGGCCTAGATGCATTTTAAATATTGCTCTAAATAATACTTTCCATGGAAACTGTGTACAACTGGGTTTTATCAGTGATTTACTCTTAATGATTACATAATGTGATTTTATTAAAGAATAGCATTTTATGGGAAAGGTCATTTTAAATAAAGTAAGTATTCAACTCCAGAACTTAAAGTGAGGAGCAAAACAAAGCGAACGATATCAGTTGATAGAAAAAAAAATGAACTCACGTGACAAAGGTAAAATTCATATCACAATGCCTGACACAGAGTGTATGTAATTATACCCGCTAGCTAAGCAGAGGTATAAGGTTAACTGATAAATTAGTAAGTAAAACAGATGTAGTAATTAATACAACAGGAGCAGGCTACGTAGAGGAAATGTGTGAGGGGGAGACAGGTAGGTTAAGAGACAGTAAAACAGGCCAAATGATGGCAGATCTGATCAAGGAGAAATAAAACCACAAGCTAAATAAACGGCATGAGAAATAAAACAAGACATAAGTGATGTAGAGCTATTTAAAATTAGCATCATCTTTAAACAATGTGAGAGCACCACCCTTTAACTAGGAAAAGTTCACCCAAACGTGGGGATTCAACGCTTTTTTTTGTTTGTTTGCTTGCTTTTTATTGAAACATAGTTGGTTACAATGTGTCAATCCCTGGTATACAGCACAGTTTCAGTCATCCAGGTACACACATATATTCATGTTCATATTCTTTTTCATTATAGGTTACTACAAGGTATTGAGTATAGATCCCTGTGCTGCACAGAAGAAACCTGTTTATCTATTTTTTATACAGTAGTTAGTATTTGCAAATCTCAAACTCCCAATTTATCCCTTCCCACCCTCTTTCCCCCTGTAACCGTAAGTTTGTTTACTACGTCTGTCTGTTTCTGTTTTGTAGGTAACTTTAAAAAAAGACTAACGGGATTCAACATTTTCGAGTGCTCCTTGTCACTGGTGACTTAGGAGGGAAAGTGAGACTCTGAAGGAACGTGAGAAATCTTGCAGGGCGGATGTCTCCACAGCATCTTCAAGCAAGTGGAGCCCTGCCTTCATGTGAGAAAAGTTACAGCGCTCCTTCTCTGCGGATCCAGAGCATCTAGGAAATTTAAGCTATCTGAGGGCATCAACTCAAAACCAAGATCCCAAGGCCTTATTGTTCTATTCCTGCCAAATCAGGGCCCTGGCCTTGACAGGTAAGGCTTGAAAGTTCAAATTTAAAATTTGAATTTTCCTGGACCTCTACAACTCTTACAATTAAAATACCTGCACATACATATATTCACACATGTATATACACACGTCTATATACACATACACATATATAATTATATATAATATAACAAAATATAATTAATATATGATTACGGAAAGAAATAAACCATAAAATAAAATAAGCTTAACAGACTGAACTATATGATCACTTTTCATCTGTGTGCACAGGATATTTCCATAATCAACACATGAATAAATGAGTGAGTGAATGATTGCTTCTTATTTATCTGGGCATAAAGGAAACTTGGCTGATCACCCATCCTACGCTGTCTCAACCAAAGGAATTAAAAAAAAAATTATCACAGTTAATCTAGCAAATCCAAATATATAAAGTGCTAGAAAATGTTTCTTATAAAATGTCTTATAATCTTTCAGTATACACTACTCTCTGAAGCCATACAAGTATATAATTAGAAAATCAATCACTTAAAGAAGCTGTGGTATATCTATGCAATGGAACACTACTCAGCCATAAAAAAGAATAAAATAATGCCATTTGCAGCAACATGGATGGACCTGGAGATCATCATTCTAAGTGTAGTAAGCCACAAAGAAAGAAAAATACCATATGATATCACTCATATGTGGAATTAAAAAAAAAAAAAGGAGGACACTAATGAACTCATCTACAAAACACAAACAGACTTGCATACATAGTAAACAATCTTATGGTTACCGGGCGAAAGAGGGTAGGAAGGGATAAAATTGGAGTTTGAGATTTGCAAATACTAACTACTACATATAAAAATAGATAAAAAAACAAATTTCTTCTGTATAGCACAGGGAACCATATTCAGTATCTTGTAGTAACCTATAATGAAAAAGAAAATGAAAAGGAATATATGTATGTATATGTATGAATGAAACGTTATGCTGTACACCAGAAATTGACACATAGCTGACTATAGTTCAATTAAAACAAAGAAAATCAATTACTTATTTCAAATCAATGTATGGAGAGAAATCTCCACACAATTATATTAAAATGTAGATGAAAACATTTTATATTTATCCCTTTTTCTGCCCATGTGTTTGTCTACATTTTGTAGAACAAGCTTTGCCAATAGCCCTTGCTTTACACCCTCCATTCTTTAACCTTGAGATTAGAAGTTTGTTCTTTTCATGAGAATCATTTGATGTTCAGAAGACTCAAAAAGCCTTGTGAAGTGACTTTGAAAACCCCTTGAGATCTTTTATGCCACTTTAAGGCAGTTCTTCCTATCAGTAGGTATTTGAAATCTCTCCCCAGCAAATTATCATTTCTCTTAGCACACCAGGCCAACCTGCAGATTTAAAATGGGTCAGGGATTTGAAAAATTCAAAGTAAAATCCCCTGAATGAAGCAATGTGATTACATAGAAAGACTCAAGAGTCTAATCATTTTTGATGCCTCGTTGGACCGTGACCTTGAGCCACTTAGTTAACTCTTTGACTACTTCGTCGTATAAAGCCAAGACAAGCAAGTGTCTGGATCTGCCAACTTGGCAGGATGAACGAGATTGTCAGGAACAATGTCTGTCAGAAGAGAAGGCACACCTCAAAAGATGACCCAGAAATCCATAATTTGTCGAGTTTACTTTGCCAATCCGAGCAGGACTCTTTGCTTCTTTATGGCCCCCTGGGAACACAGTATTAAGTAAAGGTTTGAACGGTAGGCGTGCCAGTGGATGGGCTACAGTCTGAGGGGGGTGCAGCTCCAAGTGCATTACTTATTCTTTTCTCCAAGCTTGGACATGACAGAGGAGGAGGAAGCATTTAGGTTGAACAAAAAATAGCATTAGATTGCCTTCTCAAAACTACTCACTCCTTACCATACATCATCAATAAAAGATAAAAATCTCCTCTTCAGGGCTACAAATGGGTATTAAATATAGCAGTCACTTATACTTTAACGTTAAAAAGCACTAAGTTAATTCAGGCTCAATCATTGGGAGTTTTTAAAATTATTATTAAAGGGAACAGAAGGAGGAAAAGCAAGCGTGGAAAATAAATCCTTTCGGAGTGGGGAGTAGAGCTGACCACGTCGGCCTTGAGAACTTGGGAGCACGTTGGCGCCAGGTGCACACGGGGTGCCTGGGGGCCGGGGTGGGGTATGGATGTGGAGAAAGCACAGGAGAGAAGTGGCCCTCATTTGCCAGGTAAGCATCTCCACATCCCTTTGTAGGAAGTCTCCCTGGAGGTTTATCTTCCTAATGTCTTGACTGGAGTAATTAGGACTTGCTCAGAAAACTGCAGTCTTCTTTCTGCTACAAAAGTATTCCAGCCTGCCTGGTCCTGTAGAGCCTATTTCCAGTCCTAAAGTACCAGCTGAGTCCCTGTCTCTTTGGGGATAAAAGTGAGAAAGGAGAAAACGAAGAAGAGAAGGTAAAAAGCTGCATGCCCGCTCCCTGCAGACACAGAAGAGGCATGTCATTCCGGCTCTCAGGACGCGAATTCCCTCCTGTTCCATTAAGATTGCTACGCAAGTAAGCAACCAGAAATGATTCTCCATAAATGAGTTAAATCTGCAAGACTGACATCATTCAGAACAAAGCTGCTTTATCTTGGGCCGTTTTCAAGTGGTCAGGGCTATTTAGACACAAGAAGGAGTCAAGGCAAAGGAGAGTTAGTCTTGGAATGCTCACTGGGAGAGCGGTAAGACTTGCAAGACACGTAGGACTTGCCAGATTGCAAGGTCGATGTCCGTGTAAGAGAGGGTCCCTAAGGAGACGGAAACCGCGGAGTAGCGGAGGAGGGTAGAGCTCAGTGGTAGTGAACCTGCTTAGCACAAATGAGTCCTGGGGTCAATCCCCAGTACTTCCGCTTAAATAAATAAATAAACCTAATTACCCCCCTCCCCCCCCCAAAAGAACTGGGAGCAAATAGCTCTTCAGTTTTGCTCTTTTTTTTTTTTTTAAATAAAAGCCACTTAAAAAAAAGCACATAGTAATGTAGTTGAACATAAAGAATTATTATTAACATGGAATTGGAATAATGAATTGGCTAATGAGGGTTAAAGAGAATTCTTTAGAATTTAGGAGGAATAGATACATGGTGCAACCAGTATCCCTAAGGTTGAAACAGGATACCGGCAGAAGGGCCCTCCTCTCCAGGGCTGAAATGCAACCCTCATTGGAAAGGGCAAAACCATAGCTCTTTGGATGGTGAGGAGCTCAGTGGGACTTGCTAAAGTCTAGGCACCAAGGGAAACTGTTGGCCTCTGGGAACTCCTGAAGTTGGGAGCTAGAGGAAGCCTTCCCAGGAGGAGCCCAGCACCGTGAAAAGCCTTGACTGTGAGGTTCCTGGGGCTAGAGACCTGCTGCTGCAAACGCTGACCACTGAAAAAAGTGCACCATGCGGGGCTCAGGGCTGCAGGAGGTCAGCACCGCAGAAATTAGACTCTGTAGGATGCCAGTACTGGAGACACTGGAGACACTGGCCAAGGCCGGCAGGCGAATGCACCGAGGGCAGCTATCTTGGTGAACAGCCCCCTCACCAGCAGGGCAGAAAGAAGTCTTAGGTGCATGAGGTCCATGCAAGGTGGTCACCAGGCCAGAGAGGGCTGTGACCTTGCAAAATGACGGCGTGCTCTCATTTCATTTCACAAAGCTTGAATTGAGTGCTACTGGATGCTCCCTACTCTCTTCTCCCACGACACACACACACACACACACACACACACACACACACACACAACTGATAAAACCATGGAAAAGGAACCAACCAGTGGCGACGCAGAACTGAGAAGCCCCATCGTCTATGCTGTCCCTCTAGCTCCCTCTGCCGGCAAAGCTTGACATCACACCTGCAGCAAACGTGCTCTGTTGTGGCAGAGAAAGGCAATGAAGGGTGACCGTGCCGCTGAGAAGCAATAAACTGGTAACTGGTATGATGCCCAGGAAAGAATTAAAAAACCCGATTAAATGTACCTGTAAATGATTAAACCAGTACCAGTTAACTGGGAAATCCCATTAACGTACCATCTTGGATAGGGAATAACTAACAGCAGTTTACTTTTATTGATGGATAAATGACATGTAACATTATTAGTTCCCGGTGCACAAGACAGTAATTCGATATTTGTGTATATTGCAGAATGGTCACCACAGTAAGTCTAGTTAACATCCATCACCTTACATAGTCACAATTTTTTTTCTTGTGATGAGAACTTTTGAGATTTACTCTCAGCACTAACTTTCAAATTTGCAATAGAGTACTGTTAAATATAGTCACCGTGGTATACATTACATCTCTGTGACTTACTTATTTTATAACTGGAAGTTTGTACCTTTTGATTTACTTTCCCAATGCCCCACCTCTGGCACCCATCAATCTGTTCTCTGAATCTATGAGTTCTTTCTTTTAAAAAGTTCTACCTATAAGTGAGATCATACAATATTTGTTCTTCTCTAATTTTACTTAGCATATTTCCCTCAAGGTCTATCCATGTTGTCACAAATGGCAAGATTTCATTCTTTTTTATAGCTGAATAGTATTCCATTCTACATTTTCTTTATCCATTTGTCCATTGATGGACCCTTAAGTTGCCCCCATATTTTGGCTATTGTAAGTAATTCTGTTTTTATTTTCTTTGAATGAATACCAAAAAGTGGGATAGCTGGATCATACATCAGTTCTATTTTTAATATTTTAAGGAATCTCCAAAATGATTTCCATAGTGGCTGCACCAATTTACAGTCCCACCAGAAGTGCCTGAGGGCTCCCTTTTCCCCACATCCTTGCTAACATGGTTTATTTCTTGTCTTTTTGATGATAGCCATTTGCACAGGGGTGAGGTGATAGCTCATTGTGGTTTTGACTCTCATTTCCCTGATGGTCAGTGACGCAGAGCACATTTTCATGTACCTACTGGCTATCTGTATGTCCTCCTTGGGCAAATGTCTACTCAGACCTTGCTCCACTTTTTAAACACATTGTTTGGGGTTTTTTGCTGTTGAGTTGTATGAGTTTTTTTAAAATGTATTTTGGATATTAACCCCTTATCAGATACATGATTTGCACATATTTTCCTTCACTCAGGAGGCTGCCTTTTCACTTTGCTATGCATAAAATGTTTAGTTTGACGTAGACCCACTAGTTTATATTTACGCTGCCTTTGCTAAAAATCATTGACAAGGCTGATGTCATGGAAACTACCAACTACGTTTTCTTTTAGGATTTCTATGGTTTCAGGTCTTACAGTCAAGTCTTTAATCCACTTTGAGTTTTTTTGTGTGTAGGATGTGAGACAGTGGTCTAGTTTCATTCTTTTGTATGTGACTGTCCAGCTTTCCCAGCACCATTTATTGAAGAGACTCATCCTCTCCCCATTGCATATTCTTGGCTCCTTTATCACTGGCTTCAGTTTCATTAATGACAAACTATGCATTGCTCACCCTAGTCCACCAATCTAACCCAGCAGATGAAAATGGCACAATTAAAACCTATCATTGGTCACAACCCCAAACCGCCCTTCCTCATTTACTCAAGCCTCGTCTTCCAAAAGCTGAGCTTTAGAGCTGCACGTGGTCCCTCCGATCCCGCAGCCCTTCTCTCCCAGTGCTCAGCGAGTCACCACCATGACTGTTTAATCTTCATTTTCACTGCCAACGGTTCAGGGCCTTGGTTCCTAACACCCTGATTGTTATAACAGCTTTCTGGTTCATGTTTCTATCTTCCCATTTTTACTCCTCCAATATACTGTATAATAACTGTCACACTTTCATCTCTCTACAGCCTATGGTTATATCACACTCATTTCAAAAAGTAAATAATCATGTTTTGTTTGAGCAAATTAAAACTTTCTTAAATTTACATAAAATGTTCTACACTCTTGGACCTCAAATGGCCTTTCCAAGCTATTTTATTAGACAGCCTTTTTGCTTTGTATGGGCGAGTGGCATCTCTCCATGCGCAGTGACTTTCCATGCCTTCCAGCCTCCCCACCTTGTCTCATAAAGCAAGGAACTGAGGGTTTACTCTCCTAGAAGAAAATGGTCTTTCTGTGCTCTCTCATTAATCTTTGTGGTACAACTGGGGAGAGGAACTGAAAACACTTGATTCAGTACCTTCTGGATACTCTTTTTGGAAAAGTGTGCCCTCAGGATGCAAATATTCTTTGCATCTCTAGGCAGGAACCTGATAGGGGAATAAATTTGCTGTTCTGGTGAATGTCTCAATGCACCAAGCAGAGAGCCATGTAATGAAATACAAGGAGGTACATTTGGCTGCAGATCTAAACCATATTCTCCAATCCAGTTTTTATAAAATTAAAATTTATAAAATTAAAATTTGGTCTCCATCTGTTGCACTAACATATTTTACTTTCATGTGATTCTAAATTCTGGAGAAGAGTATTACTTGGCTGTCTCCCTAAGCCCCACCCCTCTGCATGTCGCCAGACCACAGCTCACACCCCCAAGGCATAAGTCAAAACACTGGTACCCAAAGAGGTTAAAGCGACTTGCTCAACTGTATGTCTATCTAGTGAAAGAATGACTTATGCAGTCCAATTTCAGAAGTCCAAACGTAATTATTGATAATAAACCATGATTCCTTCTCTGTGGGAGTCACTGGGGTGCCTTTGAAAACCTGGTGAAAGCTAAGAACCCTCTCTTCCAAAAAATGCACATCATCACAATAACACTGGTAGCAACTTCAGGAAGTTTACAGGATCCCTACAGCCTACAACTGACCCTCAGGTGTTCCATGGAGTCCAGGGTAAGACTTCAGATGAACTCTTGTTCTGTTTATTCCTTTCTAATTTCTACTTACATTCTCCCTCCTACTCTTATTTCATCTTCCTTCTTGAAAAGCTCACTCTTTCTACAATGTCCACTGGTTTGGGGTCACTTAATTTAAAATTTTAAAGTATTAGTTAGCATGCTTCCCAACTCCGTGTTCTTAGTTCTAAAGGGCATTTACCTGTAGAAACAGCTAATATGCCCCCAGGACAACAAGACGCAGCTATTAGAACATGTACAAAGTATTATTCTACACACGGACTCCTGAAACTAGGTTTTAAAATGGCTGAACTACACTGAATTTTGAATATTGAAGTGATGCCTTTAAATCACACAAACACATGGGCAAAAATTTAAGTGGACAGATTTAATAAACTGGGCACACGGAGGCTTGGTGAGTACCATCAGGGTGCCTAGACTTGAACTGACCGAGCATGTTAGGTTGAATGCACACACAAAGCTGATTAATAATGAACAGCTGGCACAGCTCTAATATTCATTGATTCTCAGATCATGCCAGGTTTTTCTGCAGAATGAAACATGCAAATGAAAATTATTCATATTATGCAACATGAACATAATCGCGTCTGTCATCCTCTTAATGTAACAGGATGTTCAGTGCAAGTTTCCTCCAAGGACCTAAGGACAACACATAGTGCCTTCCAAAGAAAGCGCCAGACCATATGCGGAATTCATAAAGGAGATGTCTGGAAACCATTCATAAGCCTCACCCCCCACTCACATTAAGTTTGGCTACTGAGGAAGGTTTTATTTGGAGCAAGGAGAATCTTCGGAGAGAGCTCTCCCTGCAAGAATAGAGAGAACGGATGCATTTCGTCCTCATCTAAAGTCAAGAGAAAGGGACCCCTAAGTTAGAGGGTACGGTCAACTGGTGTCTGCTTCCTGCCAAGAAGACCTGAGCTGTAGGAGATAAGGATTGAAGGCAGAATCAAGGAAAAGGACTGGATCTTGGACGTCTTGCATTAGACAGGATTTCCAGAGCAGAGAATGTGTGAGTGCCTGGGGTGGCTCCGAGGTGGCATGCTCATGGGAGACCCCACGTTCAGTCCCGTCCAAGGGCTGGCTGATGGCTTTAAACATCTGCCAAGTGTGTAGAGTGCTGATGCCAGGTCATGGAAGAGCCGTCGGATAAGAAATTTCTTGACCCCCTTTCCTCACCTTTCTCCTTGTACACAAGCCTGGTGGAATAAGAACAGAAGTGGGAAAAGAGACTAGAAGTGGACCAGGTCCCCCGAGCCAACCCGAGCCCCTGCACCGGTGACAGGTCCAGGCCGGAGGAGGGAGGAGACCCACCTTTAGATGACGGATACAGTTGTGGGGCTGAACATGTTAGCCACTGGGATGGAGCCATTTACATCTGCTGGGAGAGGCCAGAAAACACAGCAAACCCGACTTACATTTATTCCTCAGCATAAGAGAAACGAGGGGTGTGGAGCCAAAAATAAAGCTGGTGATGATTAAACTGCCCAGGAAGTGTTTGCTCAACATTTATTTGATGTTATGAAACCAAAGGAGAGAAAACTTAATCTCCATCCTTTTCCAAAAATAAATTAAGATATAAAACAGGTCTCACACGGCTCCAGAAACAGGCAAACAGAAGTAAAGATAAGCAGGACTCTGCTGGAGGGGGAATGAAACACACCGACAGTGGAAAACAGTCTGGTCCGTTTACACTAACTGACATCGGTGAGATAAAATTATCTCATTCTTCCATGGTTTTAAACACAGAAGCATAACGTGGCGTGCATGAACTTGGAGGGAAATTAACTAGCATCGTGGTTATCACCAAGAAGAGCTTGCCAAGGCCCCAAACAAAGTAGACAGAAACACCAACCCAAACGCCGTGTTTAATGACACAATAATACAAAGTAACACATTATGAGCCCAAGGTTATAACCTGTGGGTGCATGTTATTGCAACATAACCCTGAGGGAGGCGCTAGGCAGAGTCAAGAAAAGGAACTGAGAGGACAAGGAGTTTGGGTTTGGCTTGCACACAGGCATATCTCATTTGATTGTGCTTTGCAGATTTGCTTTGTTTTTTTTTGTTGTTGTTGCTGCTTTTTATTTGTTTGTTTGTTACAAATTGAAGGCTTGTGGCAACCCTGGGTCAAGCAAATACATTGCTGACATTTTTCCAACAGCATTTGCTCTGCATGTCTCTGCATCCCATTTTGGTAATTCTCACAGTATTCCAGACTTCTCCCTCATTATTACACTTGTCATGGTGGTCTGTGATTAGTGATCTTCGATGTTGCTATTGTAACTGTTTTGGGGTGCCATGAACCACACCCCCGTATCAGAGGGAGAACTTAACGTGTAAATGCTGTGCGTGACCTGACTGCTCCACTGACCGGCCCATCTCTCTCCCTCTCCTTGGGCCTCCGTACCCCCTGAGACACAGTAATATTGAAACTAGGCCAGTTAGTAACCCTGCAATGGCCTGTACGTTTTCAGGTGGATGCAATATTCACACGCTCTCACGTTAAATAAAAATCTAGAAATGACCACGCTTAGTGAGGGAGGCAGGCCACAAGCCCAAAGAGGCCAGAAGCTGGGCTTCTGGTGCCAAATAGCCAAGCTGTGAACGCACAGGAAAAGGTCTTGAAGGAAGTTAAAGGTGCGGCTCCAGTGAACACACGAATTACAGGCAAGCAAAACCGCGTTATTGCTGATACGGAGAAAGTCCTAGTGGTCGGGACAGAAGCCAAAGCCTAAGCCAGAGCAAGGCCGTAACTCTCTTCAGTTCTGTGAGGGCAGAGGGAGCTGAGGAAGCTGCAGGAGGAAAGTCTGAAGCTAGACGCTGGCTCCCGAGGTTTAAGGAAAGAAGCGCCCCCGTAACACGCCGGCGCCGGTGAGGCAGCAAGGGCTGAGGCAGGAGCAGCGGCGGGTCACCCAGAAGCTCCAGCTCAGACCGCTCCTGAGGGAGGCCACCCCAGACAACGGGGCTCAGTGCAGACGAAGAGCCTCCACTGGAGGAAGACGCCGTCTGGGACTCCCACAGCCAGAGAGGAGAAGTCAGCGCCAGGCCTCAGCGCTCCCAAGGACAGGCTGACTCTCGTCAGGGGCTAACGCAGCTCGTGTCTTTGAGCTGAAGCCAGTGCTCACTTTCCATTCAAAAACCCTAGGGCCCTTCAGCATTTTGCTGAATCTATTCTTCCTTTGCCCTGAAAATGGAACAACAATGCCTGGATGACAGCACATCTGTTTCCAACATCACTTACTGAGTATTTTAAGTTCACTGTTGAGACCTGCTGCTGGGGGTGGGGGGTGGGGAAGATCCCTTTCAAAAGATTTCCGCTCATATACAATGCGCCTGGCCGCCCAAGAGCTCTGACGGAGATGTGCAAGATTAACGTTTCTCATGCCGTTACAACTTTAGGGTAAGGAGCTGCTTCTTATGGAGGAGCAAAGAACACGGTTTCTTGGGATGGAATCTACTCCTGGTGAAGATGCTGTGAAGATTGTTGAAATCGCAGCAAAGGGTTTGGAATATTATGTAAACTTGGTTGATTAAGTATCGGCAGGGTTTGAGAGGACTGACTCCAGTTTTGAAAGTTTTACTGTGGGTAGAATGCTATCAAACAGCACTGCACGCTGCAGAGAAATCTGATTTGATTTGATGACTGCTGCATGTACAGCATCAAATGTTTGCTTTGGCATCCCTGAACAACGGAAATCTTTTTTTAACTTCTCCATTTTAAAATTGAGCATCAGTTTGTGTGTGTGTGTTAGAGACCCTGCCACCAAAAACACAGTAACACACGCTCACTGTAAGCTGAGATGAAGCAGAAACCAATGAACCTTAAAAAGAGTCTTGAGACAGGAAAAACACCAGATTCCAGGGAGCAAATTGATGCTGTCATGACAATTTTAATTATGAGGTGTGCTTTGAATCCACATTACTTTGAAAGATAAAGGAAGCACTGATACCCAGTCAAGCAGATTTGGAGGGCTGAGTGGTTCAGTCAAATAAATTATTGAATCTCCCACCTTCAGCAAAATTCTCTTGCTTTCTATCCTCATGTGTCAAAGAAGAATGAATTCCTGAAATAAAGGCAGTCACCTCACATGTAAATCTCTCTGTGAAGAAGTATTGAGACGTTTCTGTAATTTTTCACGGGCAAGCTGTACTAAGTATGTGCAGGCTTTGGCTTTCCTTGACATAAATGTGGACAGCTGAAGTAAGACTGACAGACGGTGGGTGGAGAACATACGCAGCCAGGCACAGCTCCTCAGTCTCCTGCTGGGACCCGTGTCTTCACAGAAGCTCCTGGTGACATCCCTTCCGTCACAGCAGTGAGCTGTTCCGAATGGTACCCTGCGGCACCTGTAAAGTCTAGAGGTTCCTGGCTCCGGTGGCCAGTGGGGCTTATGCTCGAGGGTTGCACAGGACTGAAACCAAGGGAGAAAGAGTTCTTAAACAGCAGCTCCCCCCCGGGGGCGCAGCAAGAGGCCGGAGTCCAAGGAGGAGCCTGCTCTTTCCGTGACAGAGGCGTATGGGCTCATCACCACAGCTGCAGCCCGAGGGGCAGGCTGCTAATGAAGCACGTCCAGGGCCTGCTGCAATCCTTTCTAGAGACATCCCACCGCGTGTGCCGTCTTTGTGCTCTTCCTCTGCCGTAACTCCCAGAGGGAGCTTTCACACACGTCTGGTGCCCTGGTTTTTATGCCTGGTGCCTGGTTTTCGCATCTGCTGCCCTAGGGGATATCCCCGATCACCTGGCTCTGGTGCCCAGGGGGGCGCATGTTCCGGGGTCGCTTGGGACTGTAACAATCAGAGACAGTTCTGGGCAGACTAGCACCCCCAGGACACTGTGCAGACAGCAGACCACGGCACCCTGGTCTTCCTGTGAACAGCCCACTCGCTAGTCCTGAAGGCACTTTCCTTATGTTAAGCTGATGTGATTCCCAGTTAATTCGCGGCTGCAGCGTGACCGATTCACCTTGCCTGGGACCAACAGGGAAGTTTGTATGTGGCTGCAATGGTGGTGACCACGCATTGTCCTCTGTGGCAATACCAGAAATTGATTCTTTCTCACACGGGGGCATTTTCACAAGATGCTCAGAGATGGCCTCGCCCCACCCCCCCGCCAGGATGCAGGCAATGCCCCTCCTCTACCCTGGTGCTTTTGACTCCTGAGCCCTGGCTTCTGGCAGTCTGCCTCTCCGCGTGGCCCCCACCCTTCCAGGCAGCCGTCTTGGGCAGAGGTTTTAAAGGACTAGGCTGACCATACCTGGACCAAGGGGGCACCTTTTGACCCACATGTATGTTGCTCCTAATACAACCCACCTTTCCCTCTTTCTGTGTCTCAAGCCAATTACCTGTCTGAGGTTTACAGTTTATTATCCCTTCTGGTGATGACAAACTTGACCCACCTTGAACAAATATCTTAGGTAGACTTCACAGATCAAAACCGCCCCCAAGGGTTGGAGGTGGGTGAGGGTCAGCTCCTTCTCCACAACTTTGCTAGCAGCTTACAATGAAAGCGAGCCTCAGAGCTCACAGCCTGACACTCATCAAACATGCATAAGAAGCATGTCAATGACGTGTTCTGTAAGCTCAACGAATGTGCTTTAGGTGATCCAACCATACAGTTTTCCTCCAGGCAGGTGCCCCGTATTCTCTAGAAGAAGTTCTGTTGGCCTCGTACTCGGCATCAGGCCACCAGATTCTTCCCAGCATCTGAGCCCACATCCGTATCAGACAGGACACCTGGGTGAAGCCTCACTGCATCCTTGCATGCAGTTAAAGCAGGGGGTAAGGAGTATCTTCCTAATAATTTCACTAAGCCGCACGATCCAGAATAGCGAGGAAGCCTATTTCTAACATCCATTATGCTAATTAACAAGTCACTCACTTCTGCAGTGACAGTTTATCTCCAGCATCTTTGTGCTATTGAGAAAACCTTCCAGGGTTAATGCAGATAAGAAAGCTCAAACACTGATAGCAGTCACCTGTGGAGTGTGGCCTTTCATTAAGACGCAGGATTCCTGGAGCGGTCAGTTAAAATCAACTAATGCACTCACTCATGTCCTACTGCCTCTGCTGAAAGGTTTTTGAAATAAACTACAGACATCCTAACACCATGTTTTGTGAGTCCCATGTACTATGGCCTTTCCAATCCCCTGAACCTGAGCTCCCATGTTTAAATACGACCCCAGTGTCATCTTGTGGCATATCTTTATCATTGTTCTATTTGGGGTGTTCAGGAAGCCAAGACTTGAAAGATGATGTTGCGTGTAATACACATATAATTGGTACCCACCAATTACATGAAACCTTTGGAAGACCCAGGAGTCTCGACTTCACATGAACAACTGTAGATCCAGAGTTTAGTTTGGAACCTGATGTCAGTACTCTGTGTTCTGACAGACTTTTCGCTACTTAAAATGTGCCATTTTATTGAATCATATATCTCTCCTGTCAAGTCATTAGATTGGGACTCTCCGTTAATGTCACCACCACATAATGTGGTCAACAAGTACCATAAAAATACACATAGTCAACAGAGGACTCAGAGTCAGGTCAGAGAAACAGCAGCAAGGGAACTGAGATTAGCAGACATTCACGAGACTTAAAAGCAAAACGCTCAATAGCTCATTTGATGACCTTGTACGCGTCCTCACCTGCTCCCCCCCCCCCCCCCCCCCGTGGACAGGGAGTGTTGCCTGTCCCTCCCGTACACCAATCAAACCATTAGCCACTGCTAGTGCCCACCAACAGTGCACCCTGAGGGAATTCAGGATGGAGAGAAACAGGAAGCACTCTGTGCTCGGGATACTGGCCCCTAGAAAGTTACGGTGCATAATTAAGGAATCGTTTCAATGAGCCCAGATCCTTGCATCCTCTCAGACACAGAAAAGTGCTAAAATCAGTACCTTCAGATGTCTGTTCTGTGCGATTAGCAGTAATCTCTTGATGTTTGACTACGTGCTTTTCCCAGCAAAAAAACCCCTATAAATCCTGTCCCCTTCCATACTCTTAAGAGCAGTTCCTCAGAGCTATCAGAGAGACTACTGCCAGGCTATCTTTCTCAGTAAGATCCCCGAATAAACCTTAACTCACAACTTTTAGGTCTTGTGTTTTCCTTCAGTCAACACCTCCAAACCAAGCACTGCGAACGTGGAAAATATGGTGGAGCTTTTAACACTTTGACAAACTAGAAAGAATTACTGGAAAGCACTGCTTCGGACAGCAGGCAGCGCACCCACAGAGCTAAGTGCTGGCGCCCAGCTCGTTACGGCTGTACGCTCGGCACTTCTGGTTGTCAGCAGCGCGTGCAACACCGAGCCCAGAGCCTTTACAGGTGCTTGAGTGAGGACAGTGAGACTGTGCGTGTAACTTCTACACCACTGTCTCTGAGTGTGGAGTCTACTAAAGCAGAAGCAATGACAACGGACTCTAAAGCAGCAAAAACTCCTGGTAGAGAACTGTGTTCTTCTATTAGTGTTTGTCAGTGACGTGAATAAATGACCTCCTTGTAAACAGCCCTGAACCTTTGTCAACCATGAACGGATTTGTTAAGCAAGCTGATGATGTTAAAGTAACTCAGCCGAATTCTGTGGCAATTATCACAAAGTTAGAATCAACGCAGCCTGAGACTGAAGTTTTACTGTCTTCGGAGTATTTCCTTCTCAGCTTTCTTGTTGCTGAATTATTAGCATGCTTTCCCAAGGTTTCACCTGTGTTTCTCTTTTAGGTACCATATAACAGTCCCCCGTGGACATTAACTAGGACTGTAAGGATCCATGGGCACGGTCGCCATGCCTGCTCTTCCTTGGAGACACCACAGGCATAGCATCCTGTCCTAGTCTCCTGCTCCACTGCAGACATTTCAGAAGGCAAGCTGCACACGGGCAAAGCTACAAGAGAAGGAAGCAGGGATTTAACAGCCACGAGAAGGTGGGTTGGAGAGCAACTGCCGTGACCAAACCCAGCTCTCTTGGGCTGATCCAGAACTAGGTCTCCGTCTAGTTACTCCTGTGTTGCTGACTTTGAAACAGAATCATGATGACGTATGTATACTTTGCCAGTGACTGAGGTGAAGCAAAGGCTCCCTTATGCTAAGAGGGGGAAAATGCAAACATACATGGCATTGCACATCAAGCAAGATACGAAAAGCCTTGGAGAGACCAAGGTCAGAAGCAGCTGGAGCCCACAGCTCAGTGGAAGGTGGACTGGAATGAACACAAACATGCTCGTGGAGAGGGAAGGATGTGGCAGAAATTTTAAGAGCTGACAAGACAGAACCTCAAAGGGAGGCAGTGGTGACAGTAAGACTGAAGTAGAGAGTTGGAAACACGAAAATGGAGCTCAATTTCTAGAAGAATGAAGATCTTCCATCAATTAAAAAAAAACCCAGCTTTCAAACTAGTTTTAAAACCTCCACTTGTTCAGCAGTGAGTGTTTCCAACTGTTACCCAAGCATATAGCTGGGAATTGGCTCAATGGCATGGCAAATTCCCCTGGTCCATACATTCTTGTTCTTCATGCCCACTACCCAAAGACACAGCCCTCTGTTTGGACCACATGCATCATGTCAAGATGCATCTCTAACCTGGATTACATCCAAGTCTCTCTGCCTGTGCACGGATGCCCTGGGGTAAGCCAGAGCATTTGCCAGGAAATGGACTATAGTAGATTATCTCAAAGATGCCCTAGAGATTTAACATCATGCAGATTCTAAGTGCATTTCTAAAATTATGTCCTGGTGGCTCTTTATAACTCTGGAAATGACCACAGATAGCCCACCCCACCCCTGACCAATACCGGTAATCACTTAAAAGACAGAAACGTGAGAGATGTACTTCTGATTAGGAAAGACGTCAATTCTACGTCATCCTGTTGGTGTGCAGATTCACTCCATGGAGATAAACTTCACTCTCTTTTTATTTCAGTCAATTTAAACTTTAAAATTCTGAAGACAATGGAATTAAAAACACAGTATTGGGATCTCTGGGTACATGGATTTCCTAGATCTTTGTGTGTCCAAAGAAAATATACCAAAGACTTTTTTTTTCTATTACTGGAAGGATTTGGAGGAATGGATAAAACATAACAGTAATGGTTTAAAACCAGATTTCAGAAGTCCCTGTCAAACGTGATGGCTGAGCTTGAGCCGTGGGGAGGGAAGGAAAGGGCTGCCCAATGCTTTTGTTTTAGTCCATTTTTTAAAGTGGTGGGTTAGGGTTGGCTGGCACGTTCTGAGTTGAGACAGCACTCTTCTACATTTGTATCAAGGATATCTGGGGAGTTCTAATACTGCAAACATTTCTAGACCACACTGGAGCCCTGAAGTAAGCCAAGGACATGTGTGTGCTCCTGAAGGCTGGATTGCAAAGTAAAACATTTGGGACGGGATAGTTTCAGCCATGCCTCAGAGAAAACCACTGGTAGTAAAAAATGTAAAAGTACCTACATGTGTCTAGATATGAGTATTCATTTAACTCTTGCTCTAAATTTATATAATCTAATTGTGTCTGTGTCTGTGTGTTAAAGTTCTACTAAGAACCAATATAAAAACACTCACAAGCTTTTTCTCTCCATTATGCATAAGCCACTAATCCCTTTAACATTTCCCCAGTTTTTTTTTCAAATAGCATTATCATACTGGGCTCCCAATTCCATACCTCTAAAGTATTTTCAGGGGTTTGTGGCCACTCTCACTGCCTCAGATCACTCTCCTTCAGATCAGTTTTGTATTTCGCTTCCAATTGGTCTTGCCAAAGCACCAGTATAGATCACTTTTCTTATTTAAAAAAGTCTTAAAGTCTGTCTCATGTCTATGACCACGGAGCCCACGGTGCTTAGTTGGGCATTCAAGGACACTCCTGGACGGGCAAACCCCCGGCTTTGCACTTTCATTTCCCTGCCCCTTTCCATGCCACTCTGCTCCAGCCCATCAGAAGTCCTGCCGTTCTCTGAACCAGCTGTGAACTTGGCTCAGTCTGTGTCTTCTGTCCCCGTCCTCCTTCAAGATCGAGCAAGTCCAACTCCATCCCTGCAGCCACCTCTCCTGGAAGCACCTCTCCTGAGTCCAGGACTAGCATTATGGACTTCAGAACCAGCTTGTCCTGGGCCCATCCCGACACGCCCCTCTCCTCTGCCTGCCTCCTCCAGACCCTGGTTTATCTCTCAGCCTTTCACCTTTTTACCTGGTGTTCTGGCTCCTCTGACACTCCTCCTGTCTCTGTCCCCATGCGTCAACTCTGTATCAAACAACCCTCTGATCCCTCTCTAGACTTCATGCTTAGATGTGATTCTCTCCCCCCTCCATCCCCCATGACTGCCTCCCAGCTACTTCACTGGCCTCTGAGCTGATCCTTCTCCTAACTCATAGGAGGGACTACTATGGAATCCCAGTCCCCCTGCCTCGTCCAGGAACCTCTAAAGACTCTGGAGACCCCACCAGTGGTCCAGACTGGAGACTGACGCCCAGCCTGGAGACTGACGCCCAGTGGCTCCTCTTCCTGGTCATGTCTGCCATCTTGTGGACACAGACAGTAACCACACCAGGGCTGAGCTCAAACACCCACCTAAGGACCAAAAGACTGCTTCTTGGAAAACAAGATACCTTAATGCTGCAATATACATGATGCCTGTACCGGGTGTTCCAGTTAAATGGGAGTTACGGGTTTGCTCAAATACCATCCCTGGTGGGGGCACGGGACTACCAGTCGCATAAAACATCTTATAAAAACCCTCTCTCCTGCAGAGCACTTGGCACCATGCTTTTTCCTGAGCACTTAATAAATGTTCTGGAAAAGTCTGAATCTAGCTGTTCAAACCATAGACCTATAATTAACTTGGAGGCAACTTATCTCAATTGCAAGTCAAATGCCAGAACTCTTTGTCCACCAATAGATTAGATTCCAAAAGGCTATGCTTACTTTCATGTTGTAGAAGGTAAGAAAAAATCAGACTCCACATTAGATCTGTTCCTTTGGCTCTAACTCTGTGCTCTGTTTCTGGGGCTTAGTCACGCTGGTTCTGCACCTTTTGTAAAAGAATGTTGCCTGGAGCCTGAAAAACACAGGAGAGCCTATTCTCAAGGCTCTGACCTTTAAGAGTATAACACCTTCCCATTCACATAAAGATAAAAAGCCGCAGAACAGAGAATAACATTTGTCTTGTTGGAGGTTTACAGGGACACCATGACCCACGTGTACAGCTACAAGAACAGATGATTCCACACCAAGAAGTTTGCAGCAACCAGCCACAACCCCTCCCCATTTTCATATAAAAGGAGCCTGAATTCTGACTTGGTGAAGATGTAAATAAGAGCGTGGATCAGGCCTTTGAAGTTTTAAAACAAGGCATATTCTTGTTTTCCTTGGGAACATGCACTCTGTAGGCAACTTCTCTATTTTTTGGCTCGTCTGTGTGTCCTGCATTTATGCTTTGTCCTCCCCACCTCCCATCCACATCACATCTTTCTCCTCCCCACTCTGTGGCCAGGAGACTGCTCTGTGCAGATGGAGTCCTCTGGGCTCTGACCTCCTGCTGGGCGGGGCCCTTGAAAGTGGGGCCGCCTTTGGGGAAAGGTGTACTAGTTTGCCAGGGCTGCCATAACAAAGCGCCACAAACCGGGCAGCTTCAACAGCACAAGTTTGATATCTCATGTCCCTGGAGGCTACAAGTCCTGGATCGATGTGTCAGCAGGGCTGGCTCCTTCCGAGGCCCCTCTCCCTGGCTTGTGGGCGACCATCTTCTTCCTGTGCTCCCACCGTGGTCTTCCCTGTGCCCTAATCTCTTCTTACAAGGACACCGGTCACGTTGGGTTAGGGTCTTCCCTAATGGCCCCGTTTTACCTTAAATACTGTTTTAAAACGGCTATTTCCTCATAAGTCACATTCTGAAGGGCTGGGAGGGCTTCAGCATAGGGAGGGGACACAACTCAGCCCATGACGCGGGGTGGAGAGCTCGGGGAGCACTCCCCTCCTTCCTCCCCGGCCCCACCGCAGCTCTGGCAGGGCCCGCCCTCCTTTCTCCCAGGGCTGCAGCCCCTGGCAGCGCTGTCTCCTTTCCAGACTCTTCAAGCCCAAAAGAAGGAAGTGCTTCCAACGTAGGTTAGTCTGTGGGCACCTGGTATCCGTCCTGGCTCCTTTGCTCCTTTGCACACCTCTGTAAATAGCTCCATCACTGACTAAATTCATTAAGCCCTTGGGATTGTGCCTCTGTTTCCTCCTGGAACAGGAGTCAGCAAGGTTTGTTGTTTGTTTGTTTTTCATAAAGCTTAAAAGAAGTGCTTTAAGCAAGCAGAGCCGTCCCTGGTTTCCAAGTTTGTGACAAACCCCTCAACGGTCCTTCCAGGACGCATCAACCTCTGAAACAGCCTTGTCTGCGGTTAACACTGGGTGAATAAACGCCCCACATGAGCAGCGATACTCTGCCTGAGCCCCGCTTGTGAAGCGTTTTGTTCGGCCCGCCACCTCGCCTGCCTTCCTGCTATTGGCTGTTGACGGCATAAGCACACCCTGGCCGTCTCTTTCATGGTTTGCTGTTTGTCTTTTAGGATCATCTTCGGTGCCAGCTGACATCCCAGAGGCGTGGACAATCAGAGGAGGGTTTTTCACAAACCTAATGACTCTTTGGGGCCCCTTATTTGCACCTACACCTTCGTAGTCCCAAATAATGTGTATGCTTTTGTAAAATTTCCAGAATTATTTCAGCTGCAACTTGTGAAGTTTGCTGTATCTTTCCCCTTCTTCCCGTCCCACCCCCTCGCGTGGGGGAACACTGGCATGGCTGTGAGAACGCCGGGGCTCCGATTCAGGGGACGTTGATCTGGGCACACATTAGCACAGGGCTTGGCGGGGTATGTTTACGTGGCTCACGGTCATCTGCAAGTGTAGTTGAACTATTGCTAGCTGTCTTGGTTTTGGAATGGCTTCTGGTAATACTCCTGCCACCCATTTGCATATTTAAATCATGTATTTGTAATTGTATGCTCTTTTTCTTAAAGTGAATCTCAGTTTTTTTATATGTAAACTTCAAGTACCACAAAACCTGGATCCACTCGTAGAGGCAAAAAATTCTCCATTTCTGCAGCATCATTTTATTTTGGACAATTATTTTGTCACCAGCCTGGGTTCTTAGACTCTTTAATCAACAGAAATCGATTAAGAGGCCGGAGGAGAAGCTTAGGCAGGGTAAGGCTTTATTTATTTATTTATAAATAAATTCATTTATTCAGGCAAGGCTTTATTGGGAGAGCACAAGGCAGTGAAAACAAGTAACAGGTTTCCTTCTTTGCTCTACGGGTGAGGGGAGGGGAGGGTCCGGGGGTCTGGCTGGAGTGATGGCTTGGGGGGTCTGCCCACCCCTTGATGGGTGCTGCGTTCCGGGGTCACGCAGCAGCACCTGCTTTCACTCCTGACACCTCAGGCGTGGCAGCTGGGTTTTTGGTCTTTTTGTATCTTGTTGCTCATAATTTGCCCCAACTGTGCACTCACACAGTTATCTTTAGACCCTTATAGTTTCTTTGTGTTCTGTAAATGTGTATGTGTATATGTGTAAGTGTTTCTATTATGTGAAAGGAACTTTGTTAACCATTTTATTTATTGAAATATAGTTGGCATATAATATTATTTTCAGGTGACCCACATTGTGGTTTGGCATTTGCATACCATGTGAAGATGATGTATTTTTAAGTTCTTTGTGCATATCTGATAGACTGAAATCCCATCTCTGAATACAGCCAAGAATGTCCAAAGCTTAAGAGGGGAGGGGGCATTTAAAAAATTTTTAAACTCCTCTTTACCATCACATAAATGTGGGGTTAAAATTGCCACCAGAAAAAAAAAAAAAAAGAATAGTAGAATAGACTTTTCTTGACACATTCCAACTTACAGGCAGAGTTCAAACTTCTCTCTTCCTTTTTGTGTCTTCCCAAGTTCCCTTCCTCTGTCTCCTTTTCCTCTCTCACTGTCCCCAGAGAATGGGTCAGGATCAAGAAGATTTATCCATCAGGGAGCTGAAGATTTGGGCTAACTCTCGATTTCCCCCTTTCAATCAACTCTTTCTCTTCTCCCTTAGTTAAATAAAGCAAAACGGCCCTGGGGCCCACTGGGGGTGAGCCGTCGACACAAGATGCTCCTGCGACAGGCTCAGCTGCAAATGCTCACCTCCTCTACCCCTCACAGCAGCCCTGTGAGGCACGGACGCGAGGAGGGGGCCACGCTGCAGAGAGGTCAGGACCCCAGGCCCGCAGCCCTGCCGACCGCACTGGGCTGCCTCGGCGCGGCTCTGGGCGTTGTGTGTGGGCGTCTTCCCTCCTCACTTGTCTTGGCTGCCCTTCCTCACCACCAGAGGTATAGAATTTGTGGCTTGGTCAGTGAGAGAGGTTCACGGCTTGTATTTAGACCTCTCATCCGGGTGTCTTCCCTCTGCACAGGGTTCCTCCTGGACCACCAGGAAATGCACTGGGTCTGCGGCAAAAGCTTGGTACACTAAAAACAGATGTTGCCTGGACATCCTCTCTGCCCATCTCCCCCATGACCAGGCTCTGACCTCCAAGACTGATCTGCGCAAGGACGTCACCTGGGTGACGTATCAGACATGCTGAAGACACTCGGGTACAGATGCCAAGTAAAGAAACATCGGTTTTCCTCTAAGTCCTTGCCAGAATCTTCGGATGTCCCTCTCCCACAAATTTGAATTTCTAGATTGAGATGGGTGAGGAGTCCCCAGAGGTGTGGCTCGGGGCCTCTGCGTCTTTGTTGCCCCAACCCCGCCGCCTAGCACTTACCCTGTGCCAGCTGCCAGCCCAACTTCAAACTGCCCGCCCCCGGCGTCTCTGCCTGAAGGCAAAACTGGGGGATCAACAGGCCTGGGGGCAGCCACCATGCAACCATGACTGAGGGATGGCGCCACGATTCTGAGGCGCACGTTCTGTTTCCCAGAGTCCCCCAGCAAAATTAAGCTCCGTTTGCCCACAGTAGAAACTTCTTTGATCGTACAGCCTCGATCAGCTTCCTTCTCCTCCCTGTCAAAAGCATCCTTGCTCCTCCTGCTGCTCGCTGAGATCACCTCCCAAATAAATGACTTCAAAGAAAACCCTTGTCCCAGGGTGGGCTTCTGTGGGAACACAAGCTAAGACACTCTTCTACCTGAAGCCGACTTAACACGGCTGTCTCCAGCCGCAGCGCCTGTCCACCCCCAGGGAACAGATATAACGCACCTGGCCCGTGTCTACGCGCAGCGATGGCCAATACATGTCACTGGATCAGAATTAGCCGTGCACACCACATCGCTCTAGGCGTTGTACAGGCATTCACCACAGCGTGAAACTATTTTCATATTCAAGCATTAGAAGTAACCAAAAAAAGGAACCAAAGATTTTCTTTGGTTTTCATTTAACTTAAAAAAATTAAGTCCTGGCATATTCCACGGTGCCCTGACAAGTAGGAAACAGAGCAAAGCCATGAGATCCTCCGGCTGGACAGCCTTTGGACCAGCGGGACAGAAAAGGAAACTCATTACACATCAGGCTCAGATGGCTAGATTACACTCCCACACAGACCTCTCCAGGCTACATGCACACAAACACAAAACGCAGCGGAAGCTCAGGGCGGGTCTCCGGGCTACGCCTGGTTGGACTTGTCACGCTAACGTGGGCACGTGGACTGTTCAGGTCAGCATCGCCAAGTGACTCTGTCTTGGCACTTCAGGATTCAGCACAAAATAATTCACACGGATCTCAGTTTAGACAATAGTTGCGAGCACCCTAGTTGCCCTGGACAGTGGCCACTCTGCAAGAAGCTCAACAGAGCAGACTCCAGCGCTTAGGAGAGACAATAGAGCAAGGCAATGACATGAATCAAAAGCAAGCTGGTATGTTCCCAAAGAGGAAGAAGGAAATGGGGGAAAGAGGGTTTTTTTTTATCCTACATCATTTGACTTCAACTGACCACGAACCGTGCCATCCTGTATTTGGGCAGTTCTGTAAATTTCCAAGACTCTCTTGAGGTCGTCCACACATGTATTCCGACAACACTCTGTCCTCATGTCCGATTGAGGCATGTCTCAATCGCATCTGCAAATCACACATATGACATCATCCAGCCTTCCCAGTAACCCCATGAGGTATATTCAAATGCAATTCTCATTTCACACTGAGGAAGCAGGGGCTCGGCGAGGTCTGAGGATTTGCCCCAGGTCTCACAGCTAGAAAGCTGCAGAGCTGCCACTTAACACAACTTAGCTGATTCCAAGCTCCCATTTATACCATGAAATGCGCTATTAACTAGGCACATGCCAGGGCCACCTGACTGTGACACTTTAAGGTCCTGATTTCCCATCTGGAAACTGGAGACGCTGCATGCAATTTGCTCCAGTGCTGCTCTGGCTCCCAAATCCTATGATGCCACCTGAGGTTGGTGCAGGGAGCAGCCAGCAGGAGCCCTGGAGGAAGATGTTACTGTCATTTCAGAATGTGGTCACCAGGTGACAGCATTGTGCTTCATTTTGACATCGTTCTCAGGGACAGATTTTTGCCACTAAGTAACCACCCGTGTACCTATTATGAAAACAATTATCTTTCTCCTAGAGGCATCTGCTTAGCTCAGAATTACCCAAAATACAGACTGTACATAAGCCCGGGGCAAAGCAATGCAACCCCTCCCCACCCCTTCTTAAGTATTTTTAAATAATTTGATCTTTCAAATTTAAAAAGAACCCTTGAAAATAGTCATTCTGGGAAACAAGCTGACTTCCCAGCACTTATTTATTTAACCTTTTAGAATTGATTTCGTCTGAATTTCCACGTGTTGGGTTTTGGCTACAGGGCTGTTTACACTTCTTAGGGTCTTCAGAGGCCTTAGTCTGGCTTTGCTTTGGAGCCAACCAAGGGATTGATACACAGCATATATTTGCATCTTTTTGATATTCGTGAATGTTCTCTTCAGAACCATAATGCTTTTCTAGGAAGAATGGTTGGCTTATTATTTCGTTTCGGAGAGCTTTCTCAGCCTTATGGAGACAAAACTGTGAAAACACTTTTTACTCGACCTAGATTCTCAAACCGCTCTCTTGAAAGATCCAAGACTTTCCACTCACTATGAAACTTTCCTGAACACAGAGGAGAGATCACTTCTTTTGCTCAAACACCAGATTTATTCTTTCTGTTTTCAATTAATTCCAGACTCCGAAACTTCCAGGTCTGGGTGCTTTCCACATCAGAAATGAGGATTTCAGAGCCCTTCTCACTTGCACTATTTCAGCCTCGAGCTCTGGGCATGAAGATGGCTGTGGCTCCTGCAGCGTCCGCCCACCTGGTTCTTGTTGCGATTAGCAGGCGCTGCCCATGCACAGTGACCCAGGAGACACTGGACCTAAGATTAATGCTGCATAGAAATTCCCAGTACGAATGTCAGCCCTGAGCTGCAAGACTCCTGTAATCAGAAGGGGGTAAAAGCTCGCAGGCATTTTCTCTCACTGCAAAGTGTTGAGTGACCACACACCAGAAGGAACATACATATAAGGGCACATGGAGGATCATTAAACAGGGAGAGAAAACTTCACTCCACCGATAAAGAGCCGTTAGAGAACAATCTCAGATCTCAGATCTCACTTAAATGAGGGATTCCAGGGAAGAAAGAACATCAGAAATTTGTACAAAATCTATAGGGAAGCTATTTAAAGAAGGAACCGTCATTACAACTTACAGGTGTCAGTGGCACATCATCCCTGACATCCTGAAGCTTCCTTTGGATCCCAAATACGCACACTGCACTCTGGGAAAATCCATGTATTTGTTGCTGGGAGAGAAGGATGCTTGCCTTTTGAATTTCAAAATCCTCTGCAAGCTGCCCTCCATAGGACTGAGAAGGCAGGAGGCAAGCAAGGTCTCAAATTTCCGTGACCCCCACAGACCTCTTTGACTCTGTCTTTGGCTTGACCTGACACAGAGGATATATCTTCACGACCTAGCAGACCCGAGTTCAATTTATTATTACCTCTTCTCCTGGATTAAAGGTAACACAGCTGTTACACCATTACCATGTTGTCTGGTTTCCAAAATAGATACCAGCTGTCACTCTCCCCTCCTTTTGGGAGAAAATGTCATCTGCCCACAACCTCGACATAATTAATGGTCATCTCAACATTAACCTGTTTCAGAAGACACCAGCCCCGACAGTCATAACCAGAGGACACACACTGACTCTATCAAGTAGGTCATGCAGGCCATAACACGATTCCTAGAGGGTTATCTGCAACCTGGACAGGCAGTGCCTACTATAAACTGTTTATGATGCTTAACTGCACGTCATCAGCCAGGACTGACCTACGCAGAATCCCCCAGACTTCAAACTACACAGGGCTTTCACTCATTCATTCATCAAACCTTCACTCAATGTCTAGCGCAGGTCTGGCGCCCTGCTAGGGGTCAGAACAATGGCGTGACAAGCCCACTGTCCCCTCGCATGGAGGTTAGAGGCTGCCGTCAGGGGCAGGAAGGAAATATCCAGGATGTCGTGTGAGCCCGAGTCCACAAGAAGGAAGAGAGATGGGAAGACGGGAGGATCATGTAGGAATCTGAATGGGCAGAAGTTGGCACTTGGTCATAAAGCTGAGAAGAATGCGTCAAGAACAAGTCTTAAGTTTCTGGTCTAAGTTTACCTAACAAAAATGATAGCATAAAATATACAGATGGTGACACAAGTCACCATGATTTTCTTTATTCTTTGTATTTAAATTTTTTTAATTGAAGTCTAGTTGACTTACAATGTTGTGTTAGTTTTGGATGAACAGCAAAGCAGTTCAGTTATACATATATATGTGTATATACAGACACACACACCCACACAGATATATATACATTCTTTTTCAGATTCTTTTCCATTATAGGTTTTTAAAAGATACTGGCTGCAGTTCCCTGTGCTATACAGTAGGTCTTTGTTTTATTTTTATTTTATGTACAGTAGTGTATATATATATATATATTAATCTCAAACTCCTAATTTATACCCCTCTTTCCCCTTTGGTAACCATAAGTTTGTTTTCTAAGTCTGTGAGTCTGTTTCCAGTTTGTAAACAAGTTCATTTGTATCACAAGTCACCATGATTGTTAAGATGCGTTTTAAGTCTGTTGGTAAACATAGAAATACAGCGGTGTTTACTCAGAATGTCAGGGAACTGACTGCTCCCAGGTTAGTATTTCTGATGTTTAGAAATCTTAACTTCAAAATAACACAGTATTTTAGGAAGGCACTTTTAGCCCACAGGGCAATGGTTCCGAAAACAAAAATGTGGAGGGGGTGGGTAGGTGCAGAGTGTAGTAAGAATTAAGTAAAATTTATAAAGTCTATTGTTTAGTACAAATCATTGGAAGAACGTATTGAGTACTTAGAATCGGCTCATATCAGTTAAAACTACTTGGTTTTATCTGCAAATGAACAAAAGCCACATACTATTCCAAGTACCACAAACACACTGAATACACCCAACATAATTTTGCACACAAAGAAATCCAAACTAACGCTATGTATTCACTGCCTTTTAAAACATAGAAAAAGCTGTGAAATGTGTTCAGAGATTTTGTGTTTCTGGACGTCTCTATTGACCTGTGGGTAGGAGTGTGGCAAAAACCACTTCCCATCAGAAGTGATCTTTGTTAAGATACATCAATTTCCTGCTTGCTCTAGCTTCATCTTTCTTTACAAATTCTGCTTGTCTATAGAACTGAATCTCTCTTGCTCTGCAGTAAATGACCTTTGTTCCATGTAATTTATAAGATTTTCATAATAGCAAACAACCTCTGACAGGATCATTTTTCATGCGTCAGTTACAAAGCCCATCACGCCATCTGGAGCGTGAGGCCGGGACCGCGGGGACACAGCCCCTCATTTCCTGGCGTGTTACACGTCGTGCCCTGAGGCGGACTCCTTCCATCACTGCAGCAGCGTGATTACAAAAGGGATGCTGGTCATGACAAAATTATTTCAGAACAGTCCCAGTGTTTGGATACCTCGGTGTTTATCTTCCTAAAAAAATAAATGAACTTCTGTATAGCAGCAGATTTATTTTATTGAGAGCACGTGAGCTCACCACGGAGAAACGCAACCTGTCCTCAAGGAGCACACGCTTTACCAGCAAAGATGAGGCCCATGCACATGAAACAGCAGTAAGCGTTCCAGATGTGCTCTAAGAGGCTGCAGAGCCTTTCGATTACATGGGGCCTCAGGGGAGCAGTCAGACGAGGACGCTGCCTCAGGTACTTCGGTAGGGGCTAGTCGTGAATAAAAAGGGCAAAAAACCCATCAAGAATAAAATGGGGGAGGCGGGGGGAGTCAGTCCTAGTTTTCCCTCCCTAAATCTAAAAAAAATCCAAGCCACTGAAGGATTGTTTAAAAGATTCCATCAAAAAGCATGGGTTATAGGGGGAGGATGTAGCTCAGTGGTAGAGTGCATGCTTAGTATGCCTGAGGTCCTGGGTTCAATCCCCAGTACCTCCATTACAAATAAATAAGGAGAATTCCCTCCCCCTCAAAAACAAATTGGAAAAAAAAAACCCCAAAGCAGTGGGTTACAAAACAGAGACAGACTCACAGACATAGAAAACAAACTTGCGGTTACCAGGGGGAAAGGCTGGGGGGAGGGAATAAATTAGGAGTTTGGGATTTGCAGATACTAACCACTATATATAAAATAGATAAACAACAAGGTCCTACTGCACAGCACAGGGCTGTCTTCAATGCCTTGTAATACCTATAACGAAGAATGTGAGAGGGAACATGCATATATTTCTATGTATAGCTGAAGCACTGCGTTGCACACCAGAAATTAACACAACACCATAAACCTTGAAACTGAAGTACTTCAAGTAAAAAAAAAGTTATTGTATTAAATATTAAAGAATAAAATTTAAGGCACAAATAGTTATAAATACTTTTTAAAAAATTAATAGAATAGTATTACCCTTGAGTCTGTCCTGTACATTAGACCTTATTTAAGTAGCGTATCTTCTTGTCCTAAATAAATCCAAATGAATGATACCTTAAATATCCATACCAAAAAAAAAAAAAAAAGGAGGGTGATAATGATGTGTCATGGAGTTCCATCAGTTGTAACAAATGCAGCAGTCTTGGTGGGGGATGTTGATAATGGGGGAGGCTGTGTGTGTTTGGAACACGGGCTATAATAGAAATCTCTGTATCTTCCTCTCAATTTTGCTGTGAACCTAAGAGTGCTCTAAAAATAGTTTTTGTTTTTTTCTTAAGTGGTTTCCTTTAACAGTTGTTTCTCTCCGGCCCCGAGTCCCCAGCTTGCAGGGCTACCTGCCGCCCGTAGCTGTCTTTCTGGCTGGAGGCGGTGCCCTGACCCATCTTCTGCTCCATTTCCCTGAGCATCACAGGCAGCTCCGTGTGTTCTCCTTACAGGAACTTGGCCTGCATTTCCCTGTCTTCCTCCGTGCTTTTTATCCTGAAGAACAGTGGGTGGATTTGCGAGGAAGGCATTCTGTCTGTTTCATTTCACTCCGTGCAAATGGGCTCACAGCTAGGCCAACACAAGCAGCTTTAATTGCTCCGAGTGGGTCCACACGGCGGGGGAGCAGGAGGGAGATGTCTCGGAGGAAGCAGCCAGCAGCAGCACAAGCCCTTGGAGGGGTGGGGGTGGGGTCCTGGCCATCGGACCCACCCTGGAGGGTGCACGCCGCACCCAAGGGGCTGAGTGGCCAGCTTGCTGCGACTTGTTTGCCTGCCTGGACTCCAAAAAAGACAGCCCTCTGTAACCAAGCAGGACCCCGTGAGCCTTCCGAGTCACACCCCTCCCCACATCCTCTGCTGTGCTCTCCGAAGTACTCAGATAATAGTGTTTCATATACATTTCCTGAGCTTGTGAGATGCTTAAAACCACCACCAAAGGGAAGAAATGAACTATCTGATGATCAAGAGCACGGCCCCAGACCTTTTGGCACCAAAGGGTTGATAGTGTTGACCCCCTCCTTCCCTCAACATCAACCACTCAGAATTGTGCACGAGCTGATCATGTACCTGCAACCCTCCTCCCTTACGTGGCCTTTAAATATGCTTTGCTGAAACCCTTCGAGGAGTTTGAGGTTTTCTTGGGCATGAGCCACCCCGTCCTCCTTGCTTGGCCCTACAATAAAACTTTCTCATCTCCAAATTCATGTTTCTATTTGCTTGGCCTCATGGTGCGGTGGGCATGCAAACTTGCCTTCAGTAACACTTCTGCCCAAGGAGTATGTCCTGTTCTGAAAATGGAATCGCATCACCAGCCATGGCTGCTTTATTAATTTGCCCATCACAGACTGCCCTGCGTGACATGGAGAAGCAATTCACTTTGGCCGCTGTCCCAAAATAAATAGGATACTCAGCACCACGTTTATAAGAGTTTGGAGCCAGTGAGAGGGAAAAATGCCCTGCCTGTGAAGAGACGATGTTGAAATTTTCAATCCCAATCCAAGAAAGATTTACTGGCCACAGTTTGGAAGACCAGAAGTTTATAGGGATGGTCGGGGTGCATAATAGCTCAGTGGTAGAGTGCGTGCTTGGCATGTGTGAGGTTCTGGGTTCAATCCTCAGTATGATAAAATGCTAGAGATGGTGTGGAGAAAAGGGAACCCTCCTACACTCTTGGTGGGAATGTAGGTTGGTGCAGCCATTATGGAAAACAGTATGGAGATTCCTCAAAAAACTAAAAATAGACTTACCATATGATCCAACAATCCCACTCCTGGGCATATATCCAGAGGGAACCTTAATTCAGAAAGACATCTGCACCCCAATGTTCATAGCAGCACTATTTACAATAGCCAACACATGGAAACAACCTAAGTGTCCACCTACAGATGACTGGATAAAGAAGTTGCGGTATATTTATACAATGGAATACTACTCAGCCATAAAAAAAGAATAAAATAATACCATTTGCAGCAACATGGATGGACCTAGAGAATGTCATTCTAAGTGAAGTTAAGTCAGAAAGAGAAAGAAAAATACCATATGATATCACTTATATGTGGAATCTAAAAGAAAAAAAGACAAATGAACTTATTTACAAAACAGAAACAGACTCACAGACATAGAAAACAAACTTATGGTTACCAGGAGGGGAAGAGGGTAGGAAGGGATAAACTAGGAGTTCGAGATTTGCAGATACTAACTAATATATATATAAAATAGATAAACAGCACAGGGAACCATATTCAATACCTTATAGTAACCTATGGTGAAGAAGAATATGAGAACGAATGTATGTAATGTTCCTATGTGACTGAAGCTTTGTGCTGTACACCAGAAACTGACACAACATTGTAAACTGATTATACTTCAATAAAAATATATTTTTTAAAAAAAGAAGTTTTCCTTGCAAAACATAGAAAACAGTTCACTCATGGATTGGCTGAGCTCTGAGATGCAGTTTTGGCATGAAACTGTGCCTGCAGCCCCAAATGAGGAAAGCCAAGGTCTAGGATTCAGCACTGGACAGCTCTTTTTGAAAGTTGTTATCTGCCAACACAGATCCTACATTATAATCCTTCTCAAGCTAGCGTCAGGATTAAGCTGGATACCACAAAAGAACCACTAAAGCAGACAGAGGCTGCAGTGCCCTGCAGAGGCAGTGATGATGCCTAGCGTCAAGAGTGGGTCGCCAGGGGTCTCCTTGTGGTAATGGACCCTTGCTGTTGGAGAGGACTTGGACACCACCTGGGGACTTTCAGAAATCCCTGAAGCAATTTTGCAGAAATCCCTGAAGCAACTTGCGTGTGGTGTGTGTTGCAAGCCAGTAAAACATAGTTTTCGTATCGTTTTGTTACTAAACCAAACTCAATTGAAACATTTGGAGGCAAATGGCTGTTGAGGGTAGACTGTAAACTTAAGCACTGTGTTTTATGTCTCGTATATTCCCATGCGCTTATCCACTCTTCAGAACATCAGTATCCACAGCAGCTGCACCCGAGCTAGCTGCACACGGATCAGCCTGTCATGAGGTTTCCTGTCTTCCTGGGTCTTAATACAGGAATACCTAAGTAAAAAGTATCAGGTTTATTGTACCCAGAAATCCAGCTCTTGAGAATTGGTCCCTTGCTTGAAAGCTTAAACAGTCTCAAAGTCCTCACAGGTTTAAACACAACTGTGCAGGGCCCCACAAAGAAGAGTCTTTTTTTCCAAAGTGGTGACTCATCCTGTCTTCTGTGCCTAATTCAGCACAAATTTCACAAACCAGAGCACACTTCTGCTTTTAACTCTGGCCTAGAGAAGGGCAATGATTTGCAAACCACTTTAACCTCCTGAAGCAATAAGAACCTCAATACAGAGGACATTTTCGAGTCACCACTATTTCAAGTCTTCCCTCATGGCCATCCAAATTAGGTCACTGACGCTTAAAATAACGGAAATGTTTGAAAATACCATTCAAGCACATTGCTACTGACGTACACATAAGCCCAGTGTCTACCACTATAATGTGCAAGATTCCTCTTTTTTCTTTCCTTCCTTCTTCCCTTCCTTTGGTCTTTCCTTCCTTCATCTCCCCATGCTCCCCCCCTCTTACCTCAACTCTTAAACCCCCTTAAACCTGCCCAGGACTACCACCAGAGTAGGCAAGTGCATCAGCACATGGTTCATCACTAAATCAAGAACAAAAATATCACCTAGATTATCTACCCAATGAAAGAGGTGGAATTCCAAAGGCTGGGAGGGGGAGCAGGTGACATTCTGCCTTCTGTTTTGGGAGGGTTGCCTCCCCGGTGTCCTCTAAGTGGGAGTTACAGAGGATCGCCCAAGACTTCACGTAGCAGGAAGTCGTGTCCTTGTAGAAAATAGTGTGAACATCTGTGGGTCAGAAATCTTTGAGGAATACTTGACATTTTGGATCCTCGGGCAGTAGGTATCCTGCGAGGTTACTAAAATCCATCCAATTGTTTAGACTATACCTACAGAGTGCCAGTCATTCTATCAAATGTTGGGCAAATATGACAACCAAAAAGATACAGAGGTCCCTGCCCTGAAGACATGGAAGGCTCAATGACGGCAAAAAGTTCCAGACACAATTATCTGAATATTTTCAAATAGTGTGTTCTTGTGTTCAGGTGCCTACTTTTCTGCAAGCTCCTTTCCTCTCTATGCATGGACTTGCCTGAAGGAAACTAGTATTTCTAGATTTCTTCTTTTTCTTCCTCATGGGTTTCAAAATTGTAGAATCTTATCAGGAAGGATTTTCCAAGCCAGCCTTGAACCTGAAAGAGCCTACAGATCTACCAAAAGTCTCTCTGAGCTCCTGGACTAGTAAACTTCCAAAAAATCAAATTTGGAATTGACTTCCCTTTGGGTCCAAGGGCAGCCATCCTTCACGGTGGCACCATCAAAACCGTTCAGCATAGGAGAGACCATGCCATGATGAAGACAATCGCCCTCCACACATCAGTGATTTACCCCAATAAAGATGCGTTTCTCATGCAGGTAAAGCCTGCAGCTGTAAAGACTGCACCACTTCCGTGGCTGTTGTTCTCTCAACAGGAGGCCTTGGTTTTCTCTGCTCAGGAGGAGAACTCAGGGGACTCTGCAGGGACTTTCACTGCCCTAGCCCAGAAGAGAGCCCTATCGCTTCCACCCACATTCCAGTGGCCGAAACACGTCTAACGGCTCCAACTAACTACAAAATGGCACGGACATCTCATCTACCACGTGCCAGGGCTGAAAACAGCAGCGTGAGTCAAGGACCTGTACAATGGATGAAGGTGGGAAGGATGGAGTCAATGGCTGGACCCTAAACAATCACTTCTCCCTGATGCCCCCTTTGTGACAAGACCCAGGCAGGCCTTAAAGTCAAGACATCCTCTGCCTTTAGAAAAATGTACCAACCCAACCCATCCCAGTCCTCCCTGCCTCTTCCCACAGCAACTGGTCTTTGCTGGGATTGAGATTAGGATGAGGATGACCTGCATGACAAAACAATCTGCACTGGCAGAAGTCAGGGGAATAAAGTCAGGGTGGCAGGGCTGTGATGATCAAACAGACTTTAGATGAAGAAGCAGAAATGTGTTTACTACACATTTATAAATAAGTATATTGGTATTCTTTTCTTTATACACATACATACATTTCTTTTTTTGTAAATACGTATTATGTCCATGTTTTGTGTACATAGGAAGAGTCTGGAAGAGTATTCCAAAATGTGAATGATGGTTATTTCTGGTGGTAGAATCATTTGTGAACTTTTTTTACATTTTTCTTATCTGTATTTTCTAATTACTGTATCATAAATATGAATAACATATAAAAATGAATCATGAGTCGTATCAGAAACCCCTTGCCTCAGCGTGGTCGGCAAGAGAGAGGAGTCTCAGCTGCATGGCCCGGGCAGGAGAGACACACACTGGGTGCATCTCAGCAGCAGGGATGGTTAAGGCCAGGGTCCTGCTGACTCATGTTGGAGGCAAAAGGACAAATCAGTAATACCGATCTTGACTTTATTTGAAAATTTTGTTCATCATGGATTTTTGCATTAATTTTGATCTTGAACCTATTTCATTAAAATATTTATTTTGATGACAGAGTTTTTGGCACCCTTTAAATTTGGGGGGCCAAGGCAAGTATCTCCCTAGCCTCACCCTAGTCCACCCTGGGCCTCACCTGGGACAAGGGAGGGCAGTGTCTGGGACTGGTCAAGGACCAGAGAGACTCTGAGAAATGACCTCGCCAAGAAACACCCAAGGCCAGTTGTAAAGGCGGTCATACGACGCACAGAGAACAGAAGACAACATCGGAGAACTCCAACATGGCACAGGAGGGGGTTGTCTGAGGTAGAGCATATACGTTCATTGAGTATTAAACAGCAGAGTGAGGACAGAACAGCCTCTTCAAGATGTAGGACTACCCTTGGGTGAATTTAATGATGTTCAAAGGATTTGAATGGACAAGCAGAGGATACCGGCAGAGTTGACAACACGGTGTTAAAGAAAACATAACGAAACATCACATACAGTAGAGAATGGGCTGAATGTTTTTAAATGTATGTATCTTAAAACTGGAAGGATATGCCAAAAAAATGTGACTTGTGATTACCCCTGAGTGGTGTCATGATAAACATTATTTTCCTCTGCAGGTGTCTGGAGGAGCTACTGTCCCTCTACCTAGAACACACCCTTTTCCCCCTCTGCTGTATAGCACAGCCCCTCTCTCATGGTGACCCTTCTCTGAGCTTTAGGTAGCCTGACCTCCTCATCCCTGAGAAGAGAAGGCATGTGACCAGGCCCAGCCAGAGGACGCTGGTCAACGGCTGCCCACAGTGCTTAGTTCAAGGATGTGCACAGGCTCTGAGCCTGGCCAACAGCACCTTCCCTGAAGCATCAGGAGAGAGGCTCTGTCTTCACTCTGGGTCACTATCAGCTGGTATAGCCACTGCGCACCCAGAGCTGCCAGTGGGAACATCTCCCCTTGTTGGGGTGGTTTTGCCATCTCATTAAGACCATCTTCTGACATGAAGCCAGGACATAGGAAAAGCAGAAACAAAATAGAGAAAAAGAAAGAAAGAGATTCTGTCAGGAAATGTGATCTCTAGAGAGACTATCACCACTAGATCCAGCATCACCATTAGATCAAAGTTTCCTGAAACTTCATCAGCCTCTTGACTTTCTATTTCTCTGAGCAACACGTCTCCTGTGTTCAATTAGTCTGGATGGGTTTCTCTCATCTGATAACAAGAGATTCCTGACTAACACATCTTTTATGTACTTTATTTCCATCTCCCCAATTTTTATTATGAGTGTATTGCTTTAATCAGATATTATTAATTTTTAAGATAATTACATATGCAAGTCTAAAATTCTGGTTAGAGTTATACCAACTAGTCTACTATATCTTTTTTCTTATTTCCAATATATAGTCTCCCATTTTCAGAAGTGGCTTAAAAGCATCAAAGGAGTGAACAAGATTCTTCCAGTCAGATGGGGGACAGCCACGTAATTTGGACTGCAAGTCACAGAGCCCCAGTGTATGACTCACAGTCTAAGGGGTTGTCTGACTCATTCCGGTCCCACTGTCCTTTAAAGAGGTAGGATTCAGTTTTCAGGTATCATAGATGCCAACCCCAGAGCTTATCCAGAAAGACTGAGAACAATGTCTGAGTCTCAACTTCTACAAATCAAATCAGGGAAGGAAATAGACTAAATTAATTTCAAGATGCATCCTCTTACTAATATTTCAAGTCTGTTTTTTTTTAACTCAGAGAAGCTAAGGCTGGAAAAAGCTTGCCAAAAAAAAAAAAAAAAAGAAAGAAAGCCTACAAGGATGTTTGGAAAATATGCTATAACCATAAAGTCAGCAGGTCCATGTGGAACAAATCCCAAGATAACAAGGGAACTAGCAACTGGGTCGGCCAAAGCCTTATAATTTATTGAAACAGTCACACTGAATGTAATACGGTAAGTTGCAAAAAAAAAAAAAAAAAAAGAGAGAAAGAGCGAGAGCTAGTTGTCTCTGAAAAAAAGGAGACACTCCCTAAATCTACACTGAAAGAAACCTTCCAAAAAAACCTCTAAAATGGTCCTGTAGTGAGTAATTGAACCACAACTAAATGAAGACTCTATCATGGGAGAAGAAATTCACCACCTTTCTACCTTAAGAATCAGCTGGTCTGTTTCAAAGTCAATTGTGCTATATATATGTAGCAAGATCTTTAAAAACAGGCGTACCTTCCGACCTGGTAATTCCGTTTATAGGATTTTATCCTTGAGAAGTAAGCGAATTAGAAAAAGAATAAAATTTCAAGTGCGAAGACACTCAGTTCCCTGAATGATTGGAGTTAATCTAGCTGTGCCGACAAGAAAGGTAAGAAGCTGATTGGGGAATTGGTATGTCCATCAATGTCAAATGTAACCTAATTAATACACAGGTCAACCCCCCATGATTTGCCCTTCTGTAAAGGAGATTCAACACCATCATTCTCATCATCTCATAATCCAAGACATTAATCACCTGCAGGTGTTTAATGTGGCAGGTGCCTTCTTCTTGCCTCCTGGAAGCAAGCTTTCCTCTTCATACAGACAAACATGCTCCCCAGGTGTGCAGTGGTTAAGATGGCAGATCAACTGAACTGGATTCAACGCTGCCCCACAAATCGTCAACACACGGAAAATTCATAAGCATGCTTTTTGAAAGCTGACATTATTTAATAGAAAACAAAAAGAAAGTGTTATTTATTTATGCTGGATGTTACAACTGAATTGAGATGACTCAACCCTAAGATCCTATCGCACTTTCAGTCCAGGTTTTTTTGGTTGATTGGTTTTTGTTTGTTTATTTGGGAGTTTGCTTTTGCTTTATAGTTCAGACTAACAAGTTAAGAGGGAAAGGTATTTCTGAGATTTTTTTTGAAGACAAAATAAGGCAGAAATGTATTCATTTGATTAAGCCAACCTAATGGTGCTGCTACAGGGCAGTCATAGTGGAGAAGAAACACAAAAAAGGTAAAAAGAATATTAAGTAACCATCACTGAAAAGATAAGGCTTAAATTAAACCTCCATGTCTACTTGGAGGAACTTCCATTTCTAAAGATGGCTCAATGTTGCTTTTCAACAGCTAGCGTGACACCTAGTGTCGAGCAAGGGAAGTGAGTCACCCAAAGATTTCACTTGCTTCACACCCTCCCGTACAGAGTTAGCTCAAATGGACCCTCTTTGACTTCTTTTATCTCAAAAACATTAACAGAATTTGTAGGCAGAGCTGTTCAAGTCACCAGTGCTGACGTTAAGAATCAAAGTTAACAGTAACAGTGTTTGCCTTTGAGCAAAAGTGGGGATTTTTTCTCTTTTTTGTAACTATATATTGCATTTGCAGCAAAAACACAATTAAAAAAATTTTTTTACAAAAGGCAAAAATCTAAATAAGAAAACTGGGAGACACCAAAATGTCATAAACTAGATAAATAAAAGCATGACTGGTTTTTGCCCAATGGGGAGATTATACACAAAATTGGGTAGGAGGAAATATCAATAAACACAAAATGAGCAAATGTGCCACATCATTTTCTGATCATATATCTATCATCTCACTACAACTGGATCTGGTCAAACACTATCCCTCCCTCCTCTGTGCAGCAAATTCTGGGGCCTCGTTGCCAATCCCAGCGTCTCCGGGGTTGGGAGTACGTTGAGATGGGTGACTCAGATCGCTGCAGGAAGTGGTGAAGGCTGTGGGGTTGTGAGGAGCACAGGCCCCATCAGAAGGCACACAGAATCAAATGCTTGAATGTCCTTTCTTCTCCTGTCCAAATGCAGTGAAGGTGCTTGGCTCAGGAGTTAGACAGTGACCTCCCGGGAGCAATATTATGTTTCATTCATCACGGCCCCGGTGCTTAGCATCATAACTTAGAGCTATGAGCCTGGCAGCTAAGCGAGTGTTTTGTCAAATGTCCCCACTGCTGTACTCATTCTACTTAGATATCCTGGGTCAGCAGTGGTCTGGACACTTTCATCAGCTGACAGTACCGCCAGGACCTGGCCAAGGTCCTGAACTCTGGGGGCAACAGACTCAGGTTCCGACCCTGCCAGTTTCTAGAATCCCCAACAAATTCCTTAATCTCCTTACGCCTTAGTTTTCCAGTATCTACAATGAGGATTACAATAATATTTACAGTGGCTGTGATAAGGATTGAATGAAATTATACTTTGAAACTACATGGAATAGCAAAAGCTTAGGAAATGCTACTTAGTACCGTGGGACTGTGCTACCCGGAATGTGCCCTGACTGAGCGGGTCTCAAACGGTTCCTGCTTGAAGCACGGGTCTGCCTCCCACACCTCTTACCTTCCTGCACACCATCAGCTTCTTTCTCAGACTGGCCAGGCTCCTCCCCTTCTGTGCCTCATCACTTCACACAGAATGGAGCCTGAAAGGCTACCAAGCTCTAAACTTTTCCGAAAGAAAAGTTCCCTCAGTGGTCGACCACTGATCAATAATTAGTACTGTAACAGCCCCCCTACTCGGGGGGAACATTCTAGACCCGTTATACTCGCTTCACACTAATCAATGTCATTTGAGGCTGGCTCCTCCGAAGTCTCTTTTTTTTTTTTTATATTCGCAACCTCTCTCAGCTCTTATGTGCCTTTAGGGGAAGCTTTGCCTTAAGAATTTCACAAGTATCCCAGGTATGAACCTACTGCTATTTATAAAGGGGTACTTTCTGGCCTTAACCCATTTAGCATTATATTAATTTCCTTTTTTGTTGTGGGGCAGGGATACTAACATGTTAAATCAGAAATTAATCCAAATATGTAAGCAAAATTTTCAAGGTAAAATCTAGAAATACCATAGGGTTCAATTCAAATTATGGGAATGTCATAAGCAAAAATATTTAAGTACTTAATGTTTTTATCTAATGCTCCAAAAGTCAATGTACAAGTATTATATGTTAAATTAAATTACACACCATATATGTAATGACCAAAACACTACGCTGTACACCAGAAACTGACCCAACATTGTAAACTGACTATACTTCAATAAAAAAAAAAACAACCAAAAAAAAATCACATGCCATCACTGTTGCTGTATACAAGTGGTAATAAACAGAGATAAAACTAATACTCCATTTTCTCCTTTAAGAAGGAGAATTAGAAAGGAGAAAACAAATAAAGGGGAAAAGAAACCAAGATATATAAGGTAACTAACTGTATCAAAAGTAACTTGGTCCTTCCAAAGATTTAAAATATTCAAACCAAAGAAATCACATCGTGAGACCTGAATATGTGTTTACAGAACCACTGTCAATCATCTTTGGAAAACCAAAACAAAGGGAAAAGATATCAAAGGATAAAAAATTGGCAAATGTTTCCAGTTTCAAAAAGTATTAATTATAGTTTGATGGACTTGTTGTCAATAACCAGCAACAGGTCAGAACAGGGCATTAAAGAGATGGTTTATGGACTTTTAATTTGTAATCGTATGTTCTTATAAATAGGCGTAACCATCACATTTTCTTTTCTTTTTAAGAAGGACATCAGCTAGCTGTAGTCGACTGGGAGTCAAGATCCTTGAGTTTGCATGGCTGTGGGCAAGTCTCTTGACTTGGGACTAAATCCCCCAGTGTTCTCCCTACAGATCACTAATGGTTGCTTGTCTAGAAAGTTCCATGGTGAAATATACTGCAGAAACAGTTGGGTAAACACAGATCTATAGGTTTCATTACTGCAGACTTCTCAGAGTCTTTAATAAATTCATGTGCACTGTCACTTTCCAAGTGTGAGCTTTGATGTGCAGTGTCTCCCAACTTGCCTGCATGGAGGACAGTTTTTTTCCAGAGCACCTTACAGGACCAGGCTCCTATAGAACTCTGAGAAATGCTGTGCTGGAAAGCCCCCTTCAGTGCTAATATTTTATGACTACACACAGTTAAATGGGAACTGTCAAAGTCAACATAGCCACTATTGCTACAATTAAATGCCGTGCTTTATAAATGTGTCACATTTTCATACACCTAACAAAAAAGCAATAAAAGCCAAAATACAACATATTTTTGAACTCTGGAACTTATACCTTAAGTGATTTAAAACCCAATTTCAAACTAAAACTTTAGGGCATCTTAAGACCCAGTTAAGCTTATTTTCCTATTAGTTTTTGTTCCAGCAGCTATTAAAGTATATATCCTGATGGTATATAATTCATTCAATTTAAAGTGCATGCTAATTCACTTATAAAAAGAAGCAGGAGGACAGGAGGTGGGGGGGTGGAAAAAGAGCAGCCCCTTTAAAATTCAGTTAGGTAATCCTGCATCCTTAATTAGATGAGAAAAACCTCTTAACTTTATCCCCTATATGACAGGAACCCTGATATGTTCCAGATACAGCACACACAGAATAGACACACACACAAAAACTTTAGCAAACAGATGGTATCGTTCTGAACCTAAAAACATTCTCTAATCACATTTAAATTACTAATATGTACCTTAAGGCTTATTAACAAAATACTTTATAGTATTGATCAAGACCTTCTAAGACCATTAGCATCTTTGAAGTACATATGCATAAAGATTCTGCAAATACCAATCTCTCTGCTGATGAAACAAAAGGATTTCTCTTTTTCCCACATCCTGCTCCCAGTGCCCTTGGTCTGACCAAGATCTCCAGGGAAATCTGAGGGTCTTGCAAGCCTTCAGGTTCCTCAATTCAGTAAACTATCGGGGAAGGTGACCTCCTGACCCTTCCTCTGCCGGAACTCCAACTCCCGCTCCTCTGTTTACCAGGCATTTCCAAAATACATTTACTTCCTTGCTGGGTGTTTTTTTAGTCACCTTGGTCTAAATCTAATCCTCACAATAACCTGGCAGAGAGACAGAGAGGAGGTTGTGGCCCCTACTTTACAAGTGAGGACACTTGGGGTGGAAATTAGAGGGGAAAATTAGGAGCCGGTCTCCCGGCTACTCCCCGGGTGATTCCCACCTTGCCACCCGCTCCACACGAGAGTGCGGATCTGAGTGGCCAACAGCAGGATGCTTTCCTTCAGGCTCTGATCTCGCCATTTATTAGGCAGTGGCTCTGGTTACTTAACTTCTCTACATCTTAATTTCCCAAAGTGTGAAATGGGCACATGCGGTACATACTTTATAGACAGCGAGGATTCCATTGGTTAGTACATGCAAGAAACAAACCATGGATTTCAAAACATAATAAACTGTACAACAGAAATCGACACACTGTAACTGACTATACTTCAATTAAAAAATATACTAAACTCTAATCAATTAAAGTTTCTATTAATTACAAAATTTATTTCTTCTTCCCAAACTTGTACATCAAGCACCCACTCTATACAAGGCAAGGGGCTCAGAGTCCCTGCCCTCATGGATTCTGTAGCTCTTTTATTATAATTATTATAATTTACCTGAGCACATAAAAGACTGAAGAGACCAGAAAGCTGAGGACTAAGGGGCAGCAGCACCCCATGAAGCCACAGCAGTATTCTGTGGTCAGGGGATGAAACATGTCTAGGCAGACCGAAGCATTTTAAAATGATAGTAACAAATCAGAAAAAAAAAAATTAAGCCTGTTAACACTTTTCTAAACCACTATCTTAAGTTCTCAATTAGAAAAAAAATTCAAGGGCCACTCAATAGCTTGGGAAGATGCCCTGTGGAAATCGCCAGCCGTCTTTAGGTCTTTGTGGTGCACACAGAGTTTACTTGAAGGACCCAACAAACTCATTTTAATGCAGCCTTTAGTCATCTTCTACCTTGAGGGGCCTTATGATAAATCACAACCAAGACTCTCTGTCCTGAGCACTTTTCATCTTCTGCTCAGCAGCTACGTCCTTTTCCTTGGTTCAGTGATGCTTACACCGCACTTGAGGGGTGACTTTCAATGACAGAATTCTCTGAGTCACTGATTCAGGTCAATGAATCAGTGGGCTGCTACTGACAGAAGGAATTCCTGTCACAAGATAATGTAAACCTTAGTCCTCCTATGCCTCTTAGTAGCTGCCGAAGATCATAATAATGAGAGGCCGTGAGATTCCTTCACCCGTTTCATCACACCGGCAAAACAGAAGCCACACTGAGATCCCCCTTCATTTATGCCCCATCCCGAAAATGCAGCACAGCTCAAAGTATACACTGCAAGTCTGAAAGTGCAACTCAGTCCCACACTTACTGAGCACAAACCACATTCCAGGCACTGTATCACTACACAGTGGCTGCATCACGTGAGTACAAGGACGACTAAGGCACGGCCCCTATGCTAGAAGCACTTATCACCTAGCAGGCGCGATGGACGCTTCAGTAGCAACTGTAAGGTTATGTGGCGGATCCTGAGACAGAGCTGTCCCTGGGAGCTTTGGGGCACGTGGAAGGCTGTGCTTAGACCAATCTCAGCGGGTGGATGAATGAAGACCCAGAGTTGTGAGACATACTTCCAGGAAGAAAAGATGCTTGAAATGATTCTGGAAAGTGAGTAAGAGATTCCCAGATAAAAGAGGCTGGGGAAAATGCTCTCAGCAGAGGGGACTACACGATCACAGGCACGAAGGTGTGAAATCAAAGAGACACCACAAGAACGTTAGGATCGCTGAGCACAAAGTGCGAGGTAGAGGGTGGCTGGAGACAAAGACACGCAAGCAGAGGAAGGCTACCATTTACAGGGTAGTTTCAGTATATGAAAATGTATGGCTGAAATCCAAAAAAATTAAAATAATGTAAAAATTTTACTTCAAACAATGACTTTGTTTGTTTCTTCTATTTCTCTAATTCAAAAAGATTTCCACTGTAAAGTCCTTTCCTCCAAGGACCCACTCCTTCTCTCTGTCACCATTTTGTATCTGCCTTAATAAACCTGCTGGTTTCTACTTTATATTAAATGCATTTGAAGGATGTCTTACCTCCCTTTCCTTTCCTAGCCCTAGGATTTTCACACAGCACCCAATATGCAGCTTTCTGACAGAATGAATCTGTGTAGTATTTGGAATTTTTCTAACTAAGCATCTCCATCAACACATGTCCTGAACTAATCCTCTCAAGTAATGTTAACAGCGTACTTTTCCCTATGAGGGAGCACAAGGAACTTTCTTTCACTCCACCTTTAAAGAATTCTTTTTGTGGGTCAAGGACAAAAGAGAATCTTCATGCGTAGAGAACTAGATCATTAACCAAGGGACATAACTTTTAAGAGACTGGGAGGAGCCTTTATGGGGAGAATAGGTAGAAATGAACTGGAGGAAGAAATTCTATTTGTTTGGAACTCTTTTCTGCATGGGACCAGTCTTTAATGGCTCTCACCCTCCCGTGCATATGGTGTGAGAAGACTGTGCCAAGGGTCACCCCTGTCTTTGGAGGCTTAGAAGGAATGAGGGCGGGCCCTGAAAACACAAAGGAGGTGCACGGCAGCGTGCTCCGGTCTTCTGCTAGTCTAGGCAGGAAGGGTTACCCTGCTTGCTTTGCCAGGTGAAGAGAGCATGGTGGCCTTGGCTCTGAAGTCGAGCTAGTATTAAGGATGCGTTTGCTCAAGAGCTCTCCCTTCCTTTAGGTCTTGAGACCCCCAAAGGACTGAACGTAAGGACGCCAACATCTGGATACTGGTCACATTCCAACCAATAACAAAAGTGGAAACTGGAGAATGATCCTCTTTCTCTGAAATAATGAAAACAAGCACCAGAGCAGACGAACTCTTTTGTTTAAGCTCCCAAATCTAATCAGTCCTGAGCAAGCATCAGCATCAGGTGATTTGTAACAGTTTAGTAATGATTCCCACATGAACTCTCATCTTCAATAAACTTTTAATGCAATAAAAAATAAAGTTGCTTGAGACAAACGAGCATATTAAGCTACTCCAAAAGGAAAATTATTTTAATAAAGATGATGGAAGGCGTTGTTGGTGGGTTGATTTTGTTTTGTTTTGTTTTTTCCCAAAACAGTAGCAAGGCTGAGTTCATCACTCAATTGGAATGAAAGAATCCTCTTTGGAATTTTGGCTGGCAAGTTTCCAAGAGATCAAGGGGCCCTACGTCTCTGAGGAAGACTACTTTTAATTGTCCCAGTGCCACTGAATTCCAGTCACCAAAAGGGAGTGAAAGTCTAAGAAATTCCTATTAACACAAACTATTTGTTTCATATTTATGTGAATTGTTGTTACAAAATAGGCATACTTTGCATTTAGAATCAAGACCAGAAGATTTTACCCTAAATGTGCATGTTTGGACTTAGGATATAAATACACCCTAATGCGCACACACACGTGTGGATCTATGTGGACGTGCCCATACATTCATATTTCTACACAGACCATAAATCTTTCTCCTTTCCTAATTCACTTTTAAACTTCTTTCCCTCTTTTCCCCTTCTCTCTTTCACTTCCTCTCCTTTCAAAGTTGGATTCAGAATTGTTAAGGTATGGTGATGAGGCAGAAGCCTGGAGAACGTAAGAGACTCTTAAAGTGGAGTAGAAGGGGGTTTGCAGAAAGTTGGACAAAAAAGGGAAAAAAAGGGTTGTTATCTAACAACATTGGATTCCTTGTTTGCCCACCTTGAGCACAGTTCTAAGTGACTGTGATCCTATCCAAATTTCCTCACTGCAAAACACTATCAAAAAGCACATTGGTAGAGTAAGGAGTTACTCAAGGTTCCCTCCACCTTGTAATTCTAAAATAAATAAAAGTGACAGTTGGGGTTTTGTTGTTATATTTGATCCCAATATTAAAAATGGGATCTGTAACTGGGACTGACGTGTCTGGATGAGTAATTCACAGAATCAGAGGATTCCTGCTTCTGGGAAGGATGTAACCAATGCTCCCACTCTAGCAACTAGAAAAAAGAGTGGATAAATTACAAAAAGCCTACTTTAAATAAAGCAGAGTGGCAGGACGCAGTGGGTACTGGGTATACTGGAATTCCAGATCAGGGCAAGCCCTTCCAGGGTGTGCAGACTATCACCAGACTATCCCCTAAAAGGGGGAGGGCAATGGAGTTGTGTCTGATTGGGCATGAGGATGGAGGAAAGGAAATCAGTGAGGATTCTGGCAGTCAGATGAACTGAACGGAAACGTAAAATATCCAAAATGAGGCCAGTTTTCCCCTAAAGGACTCATGCTGAATTCTGGCAGATCAGGTGGGAGGCAGGGGAACAAGGGCTTTGAAAGGCAGAGTGAAAGTTCCCATAATCTCCTGATGCGTTAGAAGGACGAGGTCTGCCTCAAACACATAAAGCAACTGAAACTCTAACACATTACTAGGAGGAGGATAAATTAGTGCTGCCATGTTGGAAACCATCTTTGACAGGATCGAGTAAATATATACACACTATGACCCAGCAATTCTGCTCCTGGGGATCCACCCAAAGGAGATGGCATACAGCGACCCAGAAATTTGTACAATATTCACAGCAGCTTTCGTTGTAATAGCCCAAACTGAGGGGAAACCCTAGTAGAGCTGATAAATGAGTAGTGGTATATTTATGTAACAGACATAGCAAATAAAAAAAAAATTACCACTATTTGCACCAACATAAGTGAATCTCACAGACAAAAATGTTGAGGAAAAAGGGCAAAAAAAAAGTATATAGCATGATTCCATCTGTATGACATTCAGAAATAAGCAAAATTAATCTATAATTATATAGGTCAAAATAGTGGTTAGCTTTGTGGAAGGATCAACTGGCAGGGGCCTAAGGAAACGTGCTTGGGTGCTGGAAACGTTCTATGTCAATCTGGTGGCACTTATTTGGCTATAAACACACATAAAAATTCATCAAGCCGTACAATTGCATGAAAACTCAATAAAAAATACAAAAATACCCCACCTAGAATCATTTAATTTTAGAACCAGAAAGAATCTTAGTGATCATCTTAACCAACTTTTATTTTACAGATTTGGAAACCAAGTCTCAAAAAAATTAAGATGCTTATTAATATCATAGAAGTAACTGATTCATTTGCTCAACAAGTAACTACTGGAAGCTCACTCTTTGCTGACATCTTATTAAGATACAGGTTAATCAAGACAGGCACATTACCTGCTTTCAGGTAGCCTACAGTTTAGCTGCAGAAACAGAAATTAAACAAATAACCTGAAAATAAATATGCAATTGCACAAGGTGATAGAAGTTGCAAAGGACCAGCACAGTGTGTTTTTTAGTGATCGTGCCTGGAGCACGAGCCCAGCTCCCCCGACTGACAGAGCAGTGCGCTCTGGTTCCAACATCCCAGGCTTTCCCCATAAACTTTGAACTTTTTAAAAACTAGGAGCAACTTATAAATCTACATGAATTTCTCTCTCCAGATTTCCAAGAGCAACCGTTAACTATAAAGCATCAGCAGAACAGTAAGTAAACGTAAAAGGATGACTCTCTCAAGACTTGTTAGTAAAGACTCAAACTCAGCAGCAAAAGCACCGCTCAGATTACTGGACTTGAAATTTGCTTCCTTGTTTGCTAAACCTCAGTTTTTTTGTTACCCATTAGCCAATTTAGAAAACAGAACTGAATCTCAAGACAACCAAGATCTCCACAGTAGAATTAAAACGCACGACGAGTCTGACTTCTTAACCAACTCACAGTCTGCTACTTGGGGGTTTGTGTTGAAGATGCCAGCTTCTGCTCGGTATGTTTGAGGCGAATTGTCTCTCCAGAAAGGCTGTTCCAATTTGCCTGCAACCAAACACAAGGCATTAGTAACCTCAGTTTTCTTTGATAAGCAGCACTTATAGTACCGTCTTAAGTTTGGTTCCCGGAGAAAAGCACGCTCTAAGATGAGGATTTGAGTGAAAGTAGTTCATTGGGGAGCTCACCCTAGGAAGCACCGGGGGGAAGATGCTGGAGTGAGAGAGATGGAGGGAAGGGCTGGGCACTCCTGGGGCTTGCCAGGCTGGAGCCTGCTGGGAGGGTGTGAACCTCGGGGTTGGCCCACTGAGAGACAGGAGGCTGGCGCATCATCGTTTGAGGGCTGCACCTGGGCACTTTGCTCCCTGGTGCTTCAGCTGCCCCTCGTGTGGGCTGAGCACACAGGCAGAAAGTGACAGCGCTTTGCAGTCAGAAGCCATCTGTGCAGGGGAAAATGGCAAATACTGAGGGACTGTGCATGGCCACCACCAATTCAGCTAATGGAGCATTAGTGCCAGAGGGTGCAAGGACACTGACTCTTAGACACAAGGCTCAGGCATGTAGGGGAAGCACTGGTTCAATGGTTAAGTAGAAACCACCTAAGAGAGGATCTCAAGCACAAAAGGAACCTGCTTTAAAAGCTGAAAAGCAGTATGTGAATAAAGCTATTCTTCTCTTCTGTCACTACTTAGACCATGGACCGTCTGTAGCCTACATGTGATAGTCCACAGAATTACTTTTCTTAATGGGAAGATCGCCCTGGGTCTTCACGTGCTGCAAGTCTTGTGGTCTGTTTCAATGAAGAGTGAGTAAATAGTGGTCACACGTGGAATCAAAGAAATACACACATACATACACATACACACATATAAATTAATTCATTTTTTATTATTTTTATTGAAGTATAGTCGGTTTACAATGTTGTGTTAATATCTGGTGTACAGCATAGTGATTCATTTATATATATGTATATGTGTATATATATATATATTCCTTTTCGTATTATTTTTTATTATAGGCTATTCCAAGGTATCGAATATAGTTCCCCTGTGCTCTACAGGAGTTTGTTGTTTATCTATTTTATATGCAGTAGTTAGTATCTGCAAATCCAAAACTCCCAATTTATCCCTCTTCACCACGTTTCCCCACAGTAACCATAAGCTTGTTTTCTATGTCTGTGATCAATTCATTTTTAATGTAATGAAACAAAAAGAAACTAAAATGGAAACCAAAGGACTTGCTAAACTTTAAATAATCTTTATTATAAGATATCATTTTCTAATACCTTCCTCTAAGGTTAAGGAAAGGGAGTACAAAGTCAGTTAAGAGACTGGTATCCTCGGGGTTTTTTAGCCAGATCATTCAACTCAAGATCAGGTAAGTTCTCTTCCTTGAACGGATGAAGTCATCAGCACAATGTCAAGTCCCCTGTCCCATCTCCTGATGTTTGCAAGGTGCATTTCTATGCTGTCAAGACATGACAACTCACACTCGTTTCTTTAACCCCGGTTTCACAATTCCGTCACATTCACTTGCTATTTAAGTGAAAGCACTTCTCCGCAGCCCTTGCAGTGCGGCTTCCGGACACCTAGGTTCTTTAGATCTGTCTCCAGTTGTCTGAAGTTCCTGGCCAAGCAGCTTTCCCAGGAAGAGCCCCTGGTTTCTGTTTATGCTCGCCTTTGTTCTGGAGCGACGTCTTGGCTGGGAGTAGCAGCCTTCCTTCACACTCGCCTCCAGAGCTACTCTGTAGCCTTCCCTGCATGTCAGGGTGTCACGTGTCGCTGTGAAGTAGTCGGATGCCAGCCTCAGGTTTTACCTTTGTAAACAACTAGCTCTCAGCCTACAAGTTTCAAGGGTGTTTCTTTTATTCTGGAAATATTGCTGTTGAGCCTCTGTATCCATTTTCCTAGAATAATGAGGCGATGCTTTTTAATACATATTTTCTTTCCTTTCTGACGTCCCGTCTTTTCCCATTTCTGGAAGACAAGGTTGTCACTTCTGTCTGAAAGCAGCCCCTTCTTCTCTGTCCAGTGTCTTCCCACAGTCACTCTCCCTACGCCCCAGCCGTAAGACGAAGGTTAAGGGCACTCACTCACTCGTCCTGCTCCACACCTGGGTCAGGATTCTGCGCCTTCTGAGGACTGAAGGGAAAAGCAGCAACTTTGCAGACTCTCATGATTTTCCACTTTGTTCCCTCTGGAGTTTCCCCTTTTTTCCCCTCACTCCCACTTTTTGAGGGTGATGGCATTGAGCTTTTCCTGATGATGATTTTTGCTGGTCCTTTACCATATGTTACATATCTTATTCTGAAAGGTGTATTTATTGTTCATCTTAACATAGATATCCCTGAAATTTACATTCTTAAGCTCTCCAGCTAACTCCTATGCCCGCAAAGATCAGTGATTTATGTATTCTTACGCCCAGCAGTACTTCTCACACTTACCCTCTCTGAGATTCAGACTGACTTTATCTGCAAAAGGAGAATAAAATCGCTGTACACCTGATATTAAAATAATATTGTAAATCAATTATACTTCAATTAAAAAAAATTTTTTAAAGTAAAATCTTCCCGGCTACACCTGAATTGTGAGGTTGTGACAAGATACAATGAGTTAATGTGTAGCAATATATTCAGAAAATGTTCTCACACTCACGAGAGCCCACATTGTTACTGTATTTCCCACTTTTTTGTTACATAAACTGAAGAATTACTTAAACTGAAGTATTTAGTTTTTATACCTGCTCGGGTACTAAAGTTGCTAAACTAATTACCAGATTTTTCAGAGATTCCAGTCTCTACTGTATTTTACTTAGAATAGTTGTTACCATGGATATATTTAAAATTCCCTCCTCTTTGTAGGTTTTTAAGGGGACCTTAAACCATGAAAATAGTCTGAGTGGCATAAATTCAGTGATTATTTCTGAACAGTTGATTCATTTACTTGCAACGTGAAACCACATCGTAAAGGAAGACTGAACCACCAGAAGAGAAAAGAGGAATAAAGAGGAAGCTCCGGCAGCAGGAAGCTGCGTTCTGTGGATTTACAGTTCTGTTCACAGGGGTAGGTGACCACAGAAAAGCAAAGCAACACGGAAGAATTTCCCTCCCCAGTTCTACCCCAGGGACGGGCAAAGCCCAGGACAAACCGCTAAGCCCGCAGAGCTGGGAGGCCCACGTGCTTCTCACTGTCTAGGAAGCCAGGGAGGTGAAGGGCGTTAAAAGCGTGTTCCCACTAATTCCTGAAGCCAGAAGCTCTGTGCTGGTCTGCGACCATAACCAAGGGGAGGCCCGTCTTGATCTTATACCAAGTGAAGTTCTGTTCCCCCCTTTGAAACCCAGTAACTTTGCACCGAGACAGAGAGAAGCAGGAGTTTAACAGATGCATTTATTTTCACGGCTGGGTTTTCTTAGGACTCAGCCAACGTGGCGCCTACCTCTTGCGTGCAGGGACTGATGACTTTTTCTCCTTCCAAGAACTGACCGTGTCTCCATTTCTTTTCTTGCTGTTGACTTTCCATCTCAGAAAGATCATGAAAGACCCTTGGCTTTCCAGATCTACTTACCTTTCCTTCCTGAGAGCAAAAGGCCACTTCTCAGCACATACCATTTTCTGTTTAAGCCTTAGGAGCCCCCACCCCACGGCCTTCCTCAGTCAGTGACAATGGAAGCCCATGAAAGAAGCCCTTTCAGGGTCACAATAGCTAGAGGTTTGGAAAACAGCCTTGGGACCACGCCTTGTGGTCCCATATAAAATGAGCCAAACAGCAGGGCGAAGAAAACTTTGCTTAAAATGACAGCATATTTCGAAGCTGGATATATTTTATTTATAAACAACATTTAGATACAGAGGTTAATCAGATATTCTCAAAGATCCCCAAGGTATTGGCACAGACACACCAGAAAGGAAAGCGAATGTGCTTACGTGTCTCTGCTGCGTAACAGCTAGCTCCAAGGCTGCTTATACCCAGACATCTCGGCAGACAGGGAGCCAGACCCCTTGCAAACCACAAGCATTGAGTTATTTTATTTGTGGATACCCCTGAATGCTCTCCCTTGATACTTCACTCCTATTCCCTGTAGTGTACACTCACAGCACATCAATGATGACTTCAGGTCAACTCAAACTCATTTTTCCATTGTCATGAGTACTACTACAAGTATGAGTAAATCATATTTAAATATGAACCCCTCTGCTCCCTCCCACAGACATTCTCCCTGTGAACTCACTCCACCTGTGTGTCGTGTCAGACAGTCTAATAGAGCTGATAGGGGACTGTTTTCATCCATCCATCAATCCACTCTGGAAAGTGTAACATATTGGAATTTTAGAAATCTATCTTAATATCAGTCACATTCCATATGCTGATACTTTGCTTTTAAGAAAACCATCAAATGTAGACCTTGATATGCTGAAGCCAAACGGTTTCTAACAAAGGTCAAATTCTTCCTCTGTCCCCAGTAGCACCAACTCAAACTGTTGTGAAGCCCTGGAAACGGGACTCTAAGGACAACAGAGGGCGGTGCGTCACCCACACGCGGGCGGGGCGGGTCACTCTGCTGCAGCAGAGATGGCTTCATCCACTGGCACACACGTTTCCAGAGCTGCATTCACATCACGGCCGCTTTGTTTTCATGTTTCAGGGACGGGAGAAAATGATTCTTCCATTTTAAGTGTCATTCATTCCTGATGTGTATTATTTTCACAATTTCAAAAACATGGAATTTGTGGATGGGGAAAGAGAAGTTCCTTCTGTCGAGGTGCTAGTGCAAATGCATAGCTTGGTGGCAACGTGGCAATTCACAAGGCCCTAGAGCTCCCCACAAGGACAGTGCACCCCCAGATCATACCCAAGTCTGTCTCCAGGATGCAGTCCACACTTCTAGGTGTTCTTCGTGGGGCTCCTAACACTGGCAACTCATGCATACAGATTCGTCCGTCTTATTTTCATCTTGAGATGGAAAAAGAACTCCACAATATTTCCAAAGGATTTCTGCACAGAGAGTAAATACCAGCTATCAGACAGTTAAGAGAATTGAGACTGCGTTCTCGAAAAGCTAAACTCCTTCTTCTTTAAAAGTAACAGGAACACATGCTTTGGTACGATTCTGAGGGACTAGGTCTTAGAATTTGCCTTTGCTGATTTTGACCTTGGACCTGAACCCACTTTATTACAGCCTTCAATCCTATATTTGAGGAGGATTGAAACTCCATTCCCTTACCTTTCCAGCACATCTTTTTAAAATATTATGAGGATCACAATGCAGCACTCAGTATCAGCAAAAAAGACTGCGGGTTAAATTCACAGAAAAAAATGCATAAAAGGCAAACATAAATCAAGCAGACAGAATCATTCTCTTTTAAAAAAAGAACTTTAAAAATGAATGTGCTGCAAAACTACTTTTGCAATTACAGTGTGGTGTCTGGCCCCACTACGTTTCAGAGGCGCTGCACTCATACAAACAGAACCATCTCACGCACTTTTTCACAGCAGGGCCTCCCAGCCAGGGGCTAGTGCAAATTCACTCTACTACTGGGTGCAGGTGACACTGGTTTGCTTTACTGGCAACGTTTTGGTGACGTGTCCTATACTAAGAGGAAGGCTGGAAACCAAGCGTGTGACAAGGGCCAGGTCCACCGTGCTACTTCTTTTCGTGCTTCTTGGTTAACTCCCCCACGCCCGGCTGGCGGCTGCCCCGGCCGTCACTGGTCCTGGCCTCCCTCCGCCGAGCCTCCCGGGACACCTGGTGCACAGCCTGCAGGATGGCATTCTGCACGATCTGTCTGCTGGCGCTCTGCAGCTTCGCCTCCTCAGGCTCGCTTCCAGGCTTCTCACCTAGCCAAACACACGAGAGGAAGGGAGGTGAACAGCACAGCATCAATCTGGGGAACTGTGACAGGCGAGGGCAGGTAGGAAAGGAGGGGCTCAGACTACGTACGCGCCCTGGGGGCCAAGTAGTAGTGGGCGGCCCTGGACAGCAGGGACCTATTGTCTCCTGTCTCCCTTTCTCGCAGAACCTCCATTTGTTTGCCCCGCGAAGCGCCACATATATTCACAACCTCCTGGAATCCTCCGCTGGTGGGGGTCACGAGGCATCGTCCTGGCCAGTGAGGACTCTGGGCAAGTTTTTGGAAAGGGACTGAAGGACTCAGGCCCCTCCTGCATCCTCCCCTTCTTTCTGGGCGGGATGCAGGCATGATGCCTTTAGGTGCCGCGGCCGTCTGACAATGAGCCTGGAGATGAAAGCCAACATTCTGGGCATGACTGGGGAGAGAAAACAGAGCCCAGTTTTGAAAGCATCATTCAGCGTCTGCACCAGCCCTGGACTATGTACTTCTGGACTTCTCTGAAGATGAGATAAACAGACTTCTTTTTGTTTAATCTGCCATTAGTCAGATTTTATGTTACTTGCAGTCAAACAGATGCCTAAGAGCCATAACATCACTGGGGCTGGAGAAGGACAAATTATTACCGAATTCATATTAAGCCCAATGCTGCTCCTGTAACAGCATCCCAAGGACTGAACCATTCAGTCATCAGATCTCTGATCTAGAACAGGGGTTGGCGCACTTCTTCTCTGGAGGACCAGACAGGAAACATTTTAGGTTTGTGGGCTACATAACCTCTGTAACAGCACTTCAGCTCTGCTGTTGTAACGTGAAATCAGCTAGAGACGATGTATAAACGAATGCCATGGCTGTGGTCGGTCCAATAACTATGTTTACAAAAAACGGCTGCAAGCCAGATCTGGCCCACGGGCCAGAGTGTGCCACCCCTGGTCTAGAATGGTGGAATTTTTCTAATTAGAAGGCAGGCGGTCCACTCCACCTTGATTCTTCTCCTTCTTAAAACAAGACAAAACCCTTGCTTTTACCTGGACAGCTGGGTACCTAGGTACAGCTAAGTTCTTACCAGTGAGGTGGAAGTTCTTTAGAAGGGGGCAGGAGGGTAAAGACCCTCGGCGCTCTTCCACCCCACTGCCTGCAACTCGGACACAACCGTTGTCTCCACGGGGCTCTTGCTAACATGAGGGAACCTTTAGGTTGGAAATCATTTTCAGGGATTTGGGAGGAAAAAGTTAGAAGGAGGTTGAGAACCCAGTGACCAAGAAGCCACCATCTCAGTCCTCGGCTGCCTCACTTCAGGCCTTTCACATGTTGGAGAAAAATAATGTATCTTATTTGAGGCACTATTATTTTGAAACTTTTATTATACAGCAAAATTATTACTAACTCACACGTGGCAGAACGACCATGAATCCAACACTGGACTAAAGCACAGTTGTGACGATTTTAAACGCCACCTGCTTATATTTGGAGTGACACACAGAATGGGCATCATTCCTTATTCAGAATCATCCCCTCCGATGTCTTCTCTAAGCAGATATGCTGATACCATAAAAATGTATTTAAAATGGGGGTGGGGGACTTCACCAGGATTGATTCATTAACAACAGAACTTACACACCCGCAAGAGAGAACATCACGTAAGAGAATATTGCATCACTCCTGAAGACCAGACGTATCTTGTCTCTTTAGACGTGTCATTGTCATTTATTCAGCATTTGTGTCACTAGAACCATCCCCTGCGGGATGTACAATCTAACGAATAAGGCAAGATGAATCTACTCAGAACTAAAGGATAACCCCCACCCCGCCCATCCCCCCAGAAAAGCAGAGTAAAATGAGCAATCTACACCAAACCAAGCAGAGAAGGGTCAAGTCGAGAGCCACAGTGTGTGACAGACCGAAGCTTAAAAGTGGCAGAGGACTCCAAACGCCCTCTGCAGGAAGGAGTGCTCTGTAACACTAAGAGACACCGAGGCACAGCAATTAAGAGTGCATGGTTCTGAAGCCCCGCAGAGCTGGGTCCCGTCCTTCGTGCCACTTACAGCCACATGATCTCAGGCAGGTCCCCTCGCCTCTCTAAGCCTCTCTGCACATCTGTGAAGTGGGCAAGCAGTACCTATTTTAGCATGGTTGCTAGAAAACCAAGTGCTATCACCCCTACTCAGCACTCAGGGAGGCTCCTGAGCGTTTAGTGGCCACGTTGCGCAGGGGCTGGGCTGGAGCCTGGGCGGCTGTACCAGAGAAACGCACGAGCAGAACAGCTCACACCAGGAGGAGTGCTGTTTGCTCTCTCCTGCAAAAGCCCAGAGGTTCTCCAGGGTGCAGGGGGCTCCGCTCCACCAGCTCGGCTCAAGAGTCCATCTCCCTCCATCTCACTGCTCTGACACGTCCCACAAATTGCCCTCCCCTGCAAGAGTGGAGTTTATGAACCAATATCCCATCTGGGGCTGAAAGGTAGCCAAAGGGAAAATGGAAGGCAAGGCATTTCCTTTTGAGGAGTCCTCATAAAAGCCACAAACATCACTCTGCTCACATTTATTGGGGGAAACTGAGTCACGTGGCCACATTGCCCCACGCAGGAGACTATGAAATATAGTTGCCAATCAGGTAGCCATACGCTCGGCTAAAACGTAGGGAGGCTCTATCGCTCAAGTGAAGCAGCACTGACTTCCACGCGAGGGCAAGGCCGAGCTGAAGAAGGAGAGTACACACGTGCAGCAGTCACCTCAGATGCCCAGGGAGCTCTGCCCACTAACACCACACAGCAGAAGCGCGTGGACGAACAAAAAAGCTCAAAAGGCCACGTCTGCTCCTGGAAAGAGTCTCTTAGCCAAACTAGATCTGTGTCAACTCCAGCGTCCCTGCTCTGGAGCTACTTTTCAGTCTTTGGGTGGAGAAAGGAGGAATCTAAGGATGAGAGCGAGATGAATTCCTTAATAATAGAGCCAGAGACAAGAAAGTCTGCTCTACATTTAGCTGTGACCTCATGTCCGAGCTAAATCGTCTTCCCTTGTCCATCCATTGTGAAGATAAACTGATTAAAAAGTCAAAGGCAGATGCTGTGCCGGGAGGGTCCCTTTGGTGACTTGTGGGGTGGCTTTACCCTCAACTGCCCTCATTAGCACTTTGCTCCGGGTCATGAATATCTATCCACGTTGGAGGGTGTGGGACAGAAAGAGTAGTAACCAGCTGGAACGGAGAAAGAGGAGGGTGAAAATGAGGGTAAAGGTCACTCAGAGCACGTAAAGAAGCAAAAAAAAAAGTTATATATGAAACCACAAGAGACCCTGCAGAGCCAAAGCAGTGCTGAGAAAGAGGAGCGAAGCAGGAGGCATCGCAATTCCTGATTCTAAGCTATTTTATGACACTGTATTAATCAAAACCATATGAAAGGTGCTGGCATCAAAACAGACACACAGAGACCAATGCAACAGAATCAAGAGCCCAGCAAGAACCCCAGGCAAAGACAGTCGACAATATTTAACATGGGAGCCAGAATATTCAGTGGAGAAAAGGCCGTCTCTTCAAGAAATAGTTCTGGAAAACTTGGATACTCACCTGTGAAAGAATGAAACTAGACCCCTATCTTGCACCACTCACAAGAATTAACTCAGAATGAGTTAAAGCCTTAGATGTAAGACCTGAAACCATACAACTCCCAAATGAACGCAAGTGTTTGGATGTGACGCCTACAGCACATGTGGGACGACATCAAAATAAAAGCTGCTGCTCCCCCCAAAAAATAAAAAAACAAAACAACTCCCCCAAAAAACAAAGATGGGAGGATATAGCTCAGTGGTAGAGTGCATGCTTAGCATGCATGAGGTCCTGGGTTCAATCCCCAGTACCTCCATTAAAAAAATTTTTTTTAATAGATAAATAAATAAATCTAATTACTTCCCCTGCAACAAAACAAAAACACTCAAAGACAAATAAAAAGCTTCTGCACAGTAAAAGAAATGATCAACAAAATGAAAAGGAAACCTACAGAATGGGGGAACATATTTGCAGATCATATATACAAAAAGAGTTAATATCCAAAATACGTAAAGAACTTATACAACTCGGTAACAGAAAAACAGTAATCCAACTGAAATATGGGCAAAGGACCTGAATAGGCATTTTTCCAAAAAAGATATTCAAATGGCCAACAGCTCCATAAAAAGATGCTCAACATCACTAGTCACCAGGGAAACATAAATCAAAACCACAATGGGATATCACCTCACATCTGTGAGAATGACTATCACCAAAAAAGGAAGGAGATAAATGCTGGTGAGGATGTGGCAAAAAGGGGGCCCTGGTGCGCTGTTGCTGGGATTTCAAACTGGGGCAACTACTATGGAAAATAGCACGGAGGGTCCACCAAAAATTAAAAAATGGGACTATCATATGATCCAGCAACTTTACTTCTGGGTGCATATCCGAAGGAAATGAAATCAGTATCTTGAAGAGAGATCTGCACCCCCACACTCAATGCAGCACTATTTCCAACAGCCAAGACAAGGAAACAACCTAAGTGTCCATCAACAGATGAATGCATAAAGAAGCTGTGAGATATATACATACACACATACATATGTTCACACACACATGCGCATGCACACACACACAGGAATACTATTCAGCCATTAAAAAGGAAGGAAATCTGCCATTGTGACAACATGGATGGACCTTGAGGATATTATGCTAAGTGAAATAAGTCAAGCAATGAGAAATACTGTATGATCACCCTTATATGTAGAATCTAAAAACAAAAAAACCCCAAAAAACCAAACTCACAGAAGAAGAGGTGGGGGGTGGAGATGAGGGAATTGGATGAAGGTGGCCAAAAAGTACAAACTCCCAGTTATAAGATAAATAAGTAGTGAGGATTTACTGTACGACATGACAGTAAATTATGTAGTTACTGTAGTTAACACCCTGTGGTGTAGGTGAAAGTTGCTAAGAGAAAATATCATAAAATTCTCATCACAAGGAAAAACCTTTTTTCTTTTTCTCTTTTCTCCCTTTTTTCCTTGTATTTGTGTGAGATGATGGATGTGAACTAAACTTACTGTGGTGATCATTTCACAGTGTAGGTAAGTCAGGTCATTATCCTATGCACCTTAAATTTTAACAGTGACGTATGTCAAAATATCTCAACAAAACTGAAAGATAAAAAGTGACGTAGACCTCAGATACACGTTGTGCTCTGGCACACAAGGAAAGGCACTCTCTTCTGCCACCTTCGATGTTTTTTTTGGGGGAGACGGGGGCTGTTACTACGGGGATACCTGTGTCACAGCCAGACACCATGAGAGTGTTTGGCTGGCTCTCACATTCCAGTTCCGAAACTGGAATAATCCACTACAGCTGCGGTGACTGGATTATCTAGATCATTCTCTGCCATTAGAGAGTCTCAGCTCTCCCTTTCTCCCCGCGTCTCCAACTTCACGGCGTTTACTTACCCCTGGTTCTGCTTATCCATGACGTACAGCGCTTTATGACTTTGCATACTGCCTCCTCTCTGAGAGCATTTCAGCTAAGATTCTGCCTTCAGCTGCCTGACTCTTGCCCCAGCTTCCACTGAAATTCCCAGGCGAGAACCTGAAAGACTCACCCCCATCATCCCTGAGATACAGCACTTCATGGCCGGCTATAGATTGAAGGCCCATGGCTCATTCTGACCGGAGAGGTTTGATTAAAAGATGAGGACACAGCTGCTTCGGAGGAAGGAACCACCAAGGCCCCCTGAGGAGCAGGGCACGGGGCAGGGGGTGGGGGAACAGGCAGTCAAACAATAAACCGACCGGCGCTCCTTGGCCTCTGCAGGAAAGGATGCAGCATTTGAGAACATCCCCATGGAGACCCTCAATACAAGTGCAGCGTGAAGAAGTGCCTGGCAAAGCAGCAGATGGCGCAGCCGGCCACGGAAGTTCTCAGTCTTGCCATTTACTTACATGCGTTACGTGGACTTGAAATTAATGCGTCACCTGTATGTTGTAGGTGGCCAACCGCCCAGTGATAAATGATGCAAATGTCCTCTAGCCTAATTAGCATTTACAAAATCCTTCTGGTATTTCACAAAAGGTGAATCAAATGACTGAATTAGCTTTACACTCGAAATGCCCATTTTGAATACACTGAAGTCAGGAATGGGATGGAAGTAAGTTTGTCTTCAGTGTCTTTCCACCTCTCATTGTAACCCACTTCCGCACACACTCTCACGCACCCCTGTGGTCACGCTTCCCTGAGAGACCCCGTCCGCTGGTGGGGCCAGCCTTCCAAGGCTGCCCTGAGCTCTCCGTCTGCCTCCCTCCCCTCAGAGCCTGCTGTTCCAGCCACCCCCTCAGAAGGTATCTGAGGACCTCAAATGCAATGTGGTTAATAACGGGTCTTTTTTAAAGACGGTACTGGGGAACTGAACCCAGGACCTCATGCATGCTAAGCAAGCACTCTACCACTGAGCTACACCCACCCCTCAATATCTGGCCTTAATTCCTTTTTTATATCCGTTAAAACTGTGCTTCTAATGACTATAGGAAAAGCCTCCTGATAAAGATGTACTGTTTTTTCCTCTACCAACCTAAGTGTCATTTACCTTGATGACATTAACTCTTTCATATTTCACTGAGTGGAATTTAGGAAAGGTCAGCGTTCCCATTTTAAGGCGGAATCTGATGAGTGATTTTTCCCTGGATTGCACAGAGCGCGTGGCAGAGGTGGAATCCTATGCGGTGTCTGTCTGTGGCCTCTCCCCACTGGGTCACTGACATGCAGAGCACAGATGTCCCCATGAGGGCCGCACAGGGCCCCAGCGCCTCCGCGGTCTGCCCACGCTCTGTCTCCAGTGCACAGCGCTGCTGCTGGTGACGGTGGGGCCTGTTTTATCCACCCTCCTCTGACTGCTGGAGACTGGAAACGCATTATTACCGCTCATCAGTGACCAGCATGTGGAGCACAGAGAACGGGCGCCGACTCCAGGCCCTTTATCACTGGGGCGATGGTCTGTTCTCCAGCTCTGCAGCTACAGGAATTTTCCACGAAGGACCAGATGTCCGCTCTCACTCATCTATGCCGACCGCCCAGGAGGCTCTCCTGGCTGCCCTGCCTTCCACTGAGCGAGTTGAAGGCATCTGATTTCCCAGGGGTTTCCAAAAGGTAGGCTTGAGATTCAGAAGGCAAAACAGGGACAGCAGGTGGAGGGCACTTTGAAGTCACATTTGCACGATGCCCTCCTAGTCCCACCGCCGCCACCTATCCAGTCAGGCGCCGGGCGTGAAGCAGCTCCTGCCTCTGCCCACAAGAGCCAGGGCTACCATTTCACAATGTGGCGAGTTACTCCAATAAACCTTACAGAGTTCTTTATTAAACTGTCCTGTAGAACAAAGCGAGATGAGTCAGAAAGATTTTTATTGATCATCTACATGCCGGGTAACGTAGGCCACTAATAACATAATAACCGGAAGGCAGCCTGGGTGGCTGGGTGCCCGCTGAGGGAGGGGGAGACAGGAGATGCGGGGAAGGTGGGCCAGCCCAGATGCACGGGTCCTGGGGGGCTGGGCGGCGTCTGTGCCAGGCGGGGCAACTGGGAAGTGTGAGGAGAGTGACTAATCAAGGTGGGAAAAGGAGGGGTTTGCAGCAGGTCTTAAGACAGGTGGAATTTTTTTTGCTGTTTGTTTTTTGTGGGTAATTAATTTTGTGGGGGGAGGTAATTAGGCTTTTATTTATTTATTTATTTTAATGGAGGTGCTGGGAATTGAATCCAGGACCCCATGTATGCTAAGCACCCACTCTACCACTGAGCTATACCCTCCCGACAGGTGGAATTTGGAAAGGCCAACAGGGGAAAAAAAGGGAATTCTTTCCTTGGCCTCTGCAGGCTGCAAAGCCAGGTGACGCACTGACTCACCGTGTCCTAGAAAGCTTTGACCTTGAAGAGCTACTTCATTATTTTAGGACATAATTTAACTTGTACAATATGACTGGGCTTCAATACGTTATTTTTAGGAAAGCCATGAGGAATTGTGCCAATCAAAGTTGAAGAGGAAAAGACAATTTTAATCTAGAAATCAAATTTGAGTATCTTGGCCCAGAAGAGCCAAGGGAATTTTTTAAAAAGAACAACAAACAGGGAGGACCCGATTTACCGGCCGCCAGTACCAGTCGTAAAGGCGTAGTAATTAAGAAAGTGTGACACTGAGATAGGGCTAGAAAAATTACCAGTAAAATAGAGCAAGGAGTCTAGAAACAGCTGCACACATCTGCCATCATCTGATTTATGAAAAACATGACACCAGTGGAGTGCAGAAAGGATGGTATTTCCAAGCAGTGGGGTTGGGGACTGGGCCTCATAGTTACTCATATAGAAAAGTAAGTAATTTTGACTACCTCCCACTATACCTAAAAATGAGTTCCAGGTGGGTTTCATATCTACATTTGAAAAGTAAACCAGTATGGAGCACAGAGGGTTTTTAGGGCTGTGGAAATTCTCTGCATGATACTGTAATGGTGGAGACACGTCATCATATGTTTGTCCAAGCCCACAGAATGGACACCACCAAGCGTGACCCCGAATGTAAACTATGGACTCTGGGTGATGATGTCAGTGTTGGTTCACTGATTGTAACCATGTGTCACTCTGGGGGGGATGCTGATTGTGGCGGAGGCTGTAGGGGAAGGCAGGGGGTATTTGGGAAATCTCTGTTACCTTCCCTTTAATCTTGCTGTGAACCTAAAACTGCTCTAAAAGAAAACTGTCTTTAAAAGATTAACAAGCTTTTAGAAGGAAATATAAAAGAACATCATTCTGACCTGGGAGTAGGCAAGTATTCCTTAAACAGGACGCAGAAGGTAACAACCATAAAGGAAAAGAAACTGAGGAATCAGGCTACCTTAAACTGAAATGTTTTTGTCATGGAAACACACACACACACACACACACACACACACACACACACACAGAGAGAGAGAGAGAGAGAGAGAGAGAGAGAGAAAGCTTTTCTCCTGGGGAAGCTGAGGCAAGAAAAATGCTCATGAAAATGTCATCTTGGAAATGCTTTAAGTATTTAATTTTCTGAACAACTGGATAGCAAATAATTCAGTCAAGATTGGGTTATGAGTTCAGAGAGACTCAAAAGGTTGTTGTGATCTCCACCTGGATTTCTGCAAAAGTCAACTACAAGTTTCCCTCCTTTCACCCCAAAAAACTCTGGTTCAGAGCTTCCTGCAGTCAGCAGCAGCTCCAGGACGTCCGTGCAGGAGGGATTTGGGAATGGCAATGCAGAGAAAAAGGGGAACCAAGCCTCTGTCCCAAAGCCAGGGTGTGCACTACACGTTACACAAGAAAGATAAGATGTCCACATTCCATGTCAAACAACAAGGGCTGGGAGGGGGATTCGGGGCCGGCCACCCCTGCGACAGCGGTTACCTGTCTTCTCATCTTTTCTAATCAGCTCACTCTCAAGTGGCCGTGTCACCCGCTGTCAGAGCCACCAAACAAACCCAGCTGGCCCCACCTGTCCCGCCCCAGGGATCCTCCCCAGGGAGGCAGAGCAGGTGGCGCCGATGACCCAGATGGCCACTCTGGAATAGGGAGCCAGGTATTTAGGGGACAGAAAAGGTAAGCACCATGTGAGCCCGCGTGTTAAAGAAAACATCCCAGACCCTAAAAGACAGCAGAGCAAACCTGGGGACATGGGGATCGCCGACTCTCCTCCCTCCCTCGGAGCCAGGCCCCTGCCCCCGGCATTCCCTCCACCCGCCCCAGGCTCAGCTCCGCCCACCGCCTCCTCCGTGGGGCCCCCTGCCCTGTTCTGCAGCCTCTGCTGCCCCCCGGTGGCCACTCCTGGGGTTGCTGCAGACCAGGGAAGGGATGCCTGCTCTGGATCCTGGATGGGGTGTGTGCGTGTGTGTTTGCGTGTACACATACAAGTGTTTGAGTGTGAGTGTGTGTGAATGTGTGGATATGCCAATGTGTGTGGGAGTCCCGGTAGGGGAAATCTTTAATTCATGACACAAGGGTGTGGTTTTATTTTCTCAAACGCACCAACGAGCACATACAGGGGTACTTTCTGACCGCAAAAAACTCTCACAAGACCATTTACAGATTTGCCCTCCCAGGAGTTCTGGAGCGGCTGGAAATACAGTTCAGAGGTTTCCTGTCCTCATTCAGATGAAAATTACTTGACCGAATTACCAGATCTCTTAAAAATTTAACGAAAGGCTCTGAGTTCCTAGCCAAAACTAGCCCCACGCTCTCCCTGCTTACTCATCACATTAAGGGGGAAGGAGGAAAAAGAGGAAGGAGGGAAGGAAGGAAGGGAGGGAACGAAGGAAGGGAGGGAAGGAGTAATCGATAGTAGCTGAGTGCTTTTAAAAGAACTCCTTAAAACAAAAACAAAAACTCTCTCATACTGTCCTCCCTAAAAATGAATAGCATAATCCTCACAACCACCGTTTTTCTGCTAAAGGAGGAATCACATTCCCAGGTGCGAAAAGTCATCAGAAAGGGCAAGATTAGATTTTAAGTGAATAATCCCTCAGTAGTCGTTCCCCACCCCTGGAGGGTATATGCAGCAAGAACCACAGGTGGAGAACCAGAGGGAGATTGTGCTCTGACATGAGGTAAAATCTTTCCTACTCTCCTTAGAGGGAGCAGCCTTTTGAAGACAAAGCTTTTGTAATGTCAAAATGTCTCACCGATCCCCTCCTGACACAACGGCGAAAAAGAGGCCACGGGGTCAGCAACGCTTTAAGACAAGCGTGAATGGTGTCAACCACCGCAGCCCCCGGATCTGGCTGAGAAACTGCAGGGGTGCTGTGAGACGGCTTGTTCCAACCACAGAAAGTGTGTGCAGGATGCGACCACTAAGATTTCTTGCAGTTTTTAAGTGTCATGAAATATGGGCCCAACCCCATCCATCTCACCCCTGTGACCCTGGGATCCAGCCGAGCCCAGGCTCACATTGAACACTTAGTATTTATTCCATGAAGAATTCTTGGGGGCAGGGGGAGGGTACAGCTCAGTGGTAGAGTGCAGGCTCAGCAGGCATGAGGTCCTGGGTTCAATGCCCAGTGCCTCCATTAAACAAACCAACCAACCTAACTGCTCATGAACAAGCCTCAGCTTCCTCACACAATACACCCTGAAAACATTTGATTTTTTTTTTCAAAACAACTTTTTTATAGTAGTTATAAAGTAGTTGCTTTATAATGTTGTGTTAGTTTCAGGGGTACAGCAAAGTGATGCAGTTATACACATATTTTTTTCAGATTCTTTTCCATTATAGGTTATTACAAGAAATTGAATATAGCTCCCTGTGCTATATGGTAGGTCCTTGTTTTTTATCTATTTTATATTTCTATATAGTCTTGTGTATCTGCTAATCCCAAATCCCAATTTGTCCCTCCTCCCCTTTCCCCTTTGGTAACCACAAGTTTGTTTTCTACCTGTGAGTTTGTTCCTGTTTTTTAAGTAAATTCATTTGTATCATTTTTTAGATGCTGCATATAAGTGATATCATGTGATACATCTTTCTCTGTCTGACTTAACTTCACTTAGCATGACAATCTCCAGGTCCATCCGTGTTGCTGCAAATGGTATTATTTTATTCTTTTTTGTGGCTGAGTAGTAGTCCACTGTGTTTATATACCACAACTTATTTATCCAGTCATCTGTCCATGGACATTTAGGATGCTTCTATGTCTTAGCAAATAGTGCTGCTATGAACATTGGGGTTCATGTATCTTTTCAAATCAGAGTTTTCATCCTATCCAGATATATGCCCAGAGGACTGAGAAGACAAGTCATCATTTCTTCATCAACAAAGTGGACAAAGAAATAACAGAATGCCTTCTTCAACCATGAAGCTGAATTTCTGTTGGGCGAAATTCTAGTAGATGTGGCTTTGCTTTTATTACACCTTTTTGTATAACCATGAGAATCTTGGCTCTTGTTACTGTGTTGGGGTTAATTAGAAAAAGAGAACCTGTGGCTGGAAATAGAAAAGGAAGTGAACAAGATCAGATGTTCTATGTCTTTTTTTGCCCCCAGTGAAATTTCAGAAGGAAAAAGAAGCTGCAGGAAAATAAACCCAGGGAGGGTGGGTATAGCTCAGCGGCACAGCACACGCTTAGCATGCACGAGGTCCTGGGTTCAATCCCCAGTACTTTGTGTGTCTCACCTTGGGCCTCAGGGAGCTTCGGCTGTCAGCCTCAGAACTCTTAAGTCAGAGCTCAGCCAATGCACTAAGCATTTAGTCTGAGGATCCAGAAGAAATAAGGAAGGAAGGGAGAGAAGGAGAGATGGAGGGAAAGAGAAACAGTATCTCTGAGGATGCAAATTAGCTACCCAAAATAAAATTAAATGACAAGGATCTGATTGAAATTGTAGATAGTGCCTTAAAAAGTTCCTAGCAAGCAAATTATGGTAAGTGGAAATTAACTAGAAAGACATATTACAACCAGTTTAAGATGGAAGAGTTTAACATACTCTTTAACATGCTGCCATTTTTGTTTTAATTACTGAAAATAATATATTTGCATGGGTTTGCATAGAGAGATTTATGGCCCAAGTTGCTTCCATCTTTTTTTTCATGAAATCTCAAGTTGCTCATCCACAAATTCTTCCACCATAATTTGTTAGTTTAACCATCACTAGACCTTGGCAGGATCTCAGAAGCCACCTGAATGCTCTCTCCAATCGCCCCCCTCCTTCTTGTTGAAGGTAAACAATCTCCTGAACTTTCTCATAATCATTCTCTTGCTTTTCTTTAATATTTTTGCTACATACTTATATTGTTGCCTGTAGCTCTAGTTTGACCATTCCCACTGCTCTGTGGCATCTCCTTTAATGAACAGATTAAACTGTTTGATCCATTCTACTATTAATAGAATTCGGCTGGATTCCAATTTTTAGCCATTGTGTGCGATGCTGCCACAAACCTTCTTGACCTTGTCTAGGAAGACATGTGTGCAGGTGTTTCCAAGATCCCAAAGCAGGAGTAGACGTCTGGGTTGTGGACATGCTCAAATTTACTAAGTACTCCCAACTTGGTACTGAAAGACATTGTACAAATTTATACTCCCAATAGCAAGGAGAAGTGCCACTGCTCAAAATCCTAGTCAATATCTAGTATGCATCATCTTTTTAAACCTTCCAACCTGGCATGCATGTAATTACATCTCCTGGGTTTAATTTGCATTTCCCAGATAACTAGTGAAGTTGAGCATCTTCTCAGAGATGCATTATTATGATTCCCCCCTTAAAGAAGCATCTGCTCATTTGCCCACTTTTCTACTGGGTTGTTTTCCTTGTCTTTATTGTTTAGAATATACTGTGGACACAACTCCTTTGTCAGCTACACGTCTTCTCCCTCTCTGTGGATTTTCTTCTTCTCTTAATGAACAAACGTTCTTATTCTTAAGGTCATCAAGTCTCAAATTTCTTTCACTTCTGGTAAGTGACCTGTTGTGGTCCGGAGCTCATAAAGTTATCCTCCTCTGTTGTCTTCTGGAAACCTTATAATTTCGCTATTACATTTAAGACCTTAACCCACTTGGAATTATCTTTGTGCATGGCATGAGGTAGGGGTGTGATTTCATGTATTTCCACATGGATAGTGAATTGCCTCAGAATTAAGTCTTGAAAAGTCCTTCCTTTCCCTACTGACCTGTCATGGCAGCTCTGTCATGAATCAAGTGTGCACATATGTGGGGATCTCTTGTTTAATCACTTATTCTTGCCCTTGGATTGTCTGACTTGTAACCAGTTCTTTGCCTTAAATACTACTGCTTTACAAACTTCCTTTTTATATAAGTTTCAGGTGTACAGCATTATAACTCTGTATCTGTACATGCTTCGTAAATTTTAAAAACTGGAACAGCATGTTTCTCCATCTCATCCTTTTTATTAAATAAGGTCTTAGATAAGCTTGGCCCTTTGACTGACTCTGTAAATTTGAAACTCCAAATAACAGGCTTAAAAAACAAAACAGCCTGCTGTGATTTTGGTTCAATTACACCAACTCTACAGATCCACTTGAGGAGAATATTATCTCCTGTTTCATGCCCAGGGTGTACCTCCTCATTTATTTAGGTCTTATTATTGATTTTAATTTTTTTTAAGTTTTATAAGTTTGTTTATAAAGGAATTGTACCCTTTTTGTTAAATTTATCCCAGGGTACTTCACACCACAGGAAATGGTAATTTTTCTTAAATTTTATTTTCTGATGTATAGAAATGATATAGATCTTTTTTGTTAATTGTTGATTTTAAATGAAGAAAACTCATCGTGTTCTCCTATTAATTCTAATCACTATTCTGTTGAATCCCCCATACACAGTGGTATCATCACCCAACAATGAGAAGCTCTGTCTCCGTTTCAAATCCTCTACCTCCTATTTACTTATTTACTTACTTATTTACCTTTCTATGAAGGTTGGAACCTTCACAAGTTGGAATAAAAATGATGATGATTGCTGTATGTTGCCAATCTCAAAGAAAAAAAAATTTCTATCCTGGAATTAAGTGTGATGTTTGCTGAAGCTTTCCGCAGGTACTGTTTATCAAATGTAAAGAATTTTCCTTTTGTTTCAGCAGACTAAGAATCTTTACCAGGAGTGAATGTTATATTGTGTCAGATATTTCCCTGCATCTATTGAGATAAACTTATGATTTACTCTCACAGAATCTATTAACACTGCAGATTACATTGGCCAATTTTCTAACGTTACCCATTCTTGCATTCCTTAGACAAACCCACGCGGCTGTGATATATTATTCTTTTCATACATTGCTGAATTTGTTTGCTACTATTTCACTTAGAATTTTTGAACCCATGAATCAGATTGAGTGTGGCCTATAATTTCCATTCCCTTCCTTGACAGCTTTGGGCAGCTTCATTAAATGAGCTTCTGAATGCTTCCTCTCTTTTGACTTTCTGTAAGAGTTAATAAAAAAATTGGTTTTATTTGTCCTTTGAGTATTTAGAAGAATCTGCTTGGTAAAAACACTAGGTCTGGAGTTTTTGTGTGTTTTGGTTTGGGTTTAGTTTTTGTTATTAAGTCAGCTGAGGTAAATTATCTGTTTGGAAATTGTCCTGAATTTGTCCATTTGATCTAAATTTTCAAATTTTTGCCAAAAATTTGATCAAAGTATTTTCTTCTTATGTTGTTTTTGAATTAATGAAGCATCTATTGTTAGGTCACTTTTTATTTCTAATACTGTGGGCTTTCTCTCTTTTTTTCTATATCAGTTTTATTATGCTGTCCAAAACCCAATTTCCACTTTTGTTGATCCTCTGTATTATGTTTGTTCTCTTATTTTACTTCTTTGACTTAATTGTTTCTTCCTTTAACCTCTCTTTGGATTAATTTTTCTTTTACTGAGTTAGCTAACTGCTAGATCTGTACAGCGCTTTGGGAAACACTAACCAGCCATTCCATTCACCTTCAACAAGGTTTGAGCCATTAATTTCAATATTCTAGCTGTTGCTTCACAAACCTGCTCCCTAGGTCTCCAACTATTATATCATTTCCAGGATTTTCTTTTTTAATTATAGTTAAATTTGTCAAAGCACTCAGGTTCCTGAACCATGTAAGAAACAGCATTATGCTGAGGGAAAATGGAACCACTTCTTTATTAATTTTTGGATCATTGAGAGATGGAAATGAATCAAGTAAAAAAATATTCAAAAGTCCACTTTGTCATGAGGCCAAAGACATTATTGACCAGAAACATTCTCAAGTTAGAAGCACTTATCTATGGAAAAATGCCTTTTCATATACATTGCTTTAAATTCTTTCTATGTTAAAGTTACATTGTCTTCTTGACAGCCTTCAAGTATTTATTTAAATACTTGTTGAGAGTTAATAGATAGGAATCAAAATGGATTCCAAGAAGGAAGAAAATTAGAAGACACACTTCCAAATCAATGAAGCATCAACAGGTAGAATATTTGCAAATGAGTAAAAACAAAATGCTGGCAGATCACGTTATCACTATGTGTGTTCAGAAGGCTGAACAATATGACTTGATATCTTCTGGATCCATCTGGTATACTTATGTGAGTCACATAATGTCCTGGGCAGTTTATTTTAGAAATGCAATAGTACAACAGTTACACCTTTTTAGAAAACTAGAAAAGGGGCGGAGGTTGTAATTCCATCAAAAGAACAGAAAAGGTGGTTACACATCTGTAAACAGATCATAGACAGATATTACACCTGTATTTGGAATATATTCTCTAACTGTGCAGAAGATCTAGAGCAAATGAAAAAAAAAAGATGGTTGAAAAAAGCCCAATTCATACTGTAATAGAAAAGAACAAATCTGACTCCACATGAGATCTGTTCCTCTGGCTTTAACCCTGTGCTGTTTCCTGGGCTTAGTCACGCTGGTTCTGCACCTTCTGTAAAAGAATGTTGCCTAGAACCTGAAATATACAGGACAGCCTAATCTCAAGGCTCTGACCTTTAAGGGTATTAATACTTTTCCATTCAAAGTTTTTTTTTTTAAATCCATTTATACAAAGATTAAAAGTTGCAGAATGGAAAATAACATTTGTTTTGTTGGGAGGTTTGCAGGGACACCATGACCTGACCCATGTGGACAGCTGCAAGAACAAACGATTTCACACCAAGAAGTTTGCAACAACCACACCCCCTCCCCTTTTTAGTATAAAAGGAGCCTGAATTCTGACTTGAGGAAGATGGTTCTTTGGAACATTAGCCCACTGTCTTCTCGGTCTGCTGGCTTTCCAAATAAAGTCATTACTCCTTGCCCCAACACCTCGTCTCCCAATTTATTGGCCTGTTGTGCTGGGAGCAGAATGAGTTTGGACTCGGTAACAATATTTGAATTTAAAATGCACAAGGACACTGGAATTTGATAGAACATTGTAAGATGATTATAAATCAATAAAAAATGTTAAAAAAAATAAAATACACAAGGAAATGTTAACCCAGGGGGAGGGATAAATTAATCCTAGCAAGATGAGAAAAAATGAAAAATATACCCTATTAGTGCCTACTCTGATGACAAAGCTCATTTACCTTAGCAGGCTAGAATTCTGGGAAGTTGAGAAGCAATTCACCGCTAACGATTTGAGGGAGTGTTAACACAACTTAGAGCCACAGGTGGACTACAGATCTATGGCAATTTTGTATTTATTTTACCAAATGAATCTTTCATTTGCTCAGAAAAAAAAAATTTACTCTGGAGAAGCAAGTCAAAAATGGGTACCTAACTTCTACTTCATCATCTCCAATCCAATAAACTCAGCTGTTTTGCGTAGAGTTGAAAGATCAAGGTCTTATGATCTGGGATGAGCCAGAAGGCCCCGGTCCTTTCCAGGAATATGGACAGCATCTCTCAGTCATGAAGGCTTTCTTTGGTGTATCCCCAGTGGTCACGGGGGAAGACGGCATGGAAGGTAAGTAGCTTAACAAAATTTCATCACAACATTTGAAAACGTTTGTGGCACCTGCCTTACAAGTAATACGTAGTACATTAGTGTCATTCTTTAGGGCAGTTCATAACATTTATATCACCTACATACAACCTAAAAATAAGCTGATGCAATAATGCATTCCCAGTGACAATGGGTAAGGGAAATTTCCCTATCACTGGTCTTCTTTAACGAATATTAAAGAGTTGGGAGGAAAAACCACTAACTTTTATTCCATTATGTTACAAGATAATAAAATTTATCAGTAACATTGTCCTCAACGATTTGAATTAATTTCCACTTTTCCAGCCCATTAACGGAATAATTTTCATCATTTATGTCATCATTTATAGGTGGAATAAAACTCATCATTTCATTTCCTGCTGTGTACAACCGGTGTCTCTCTTAAGTGGACTCCAATCTGCCAGCCAATTAGGTTGTGGAGCATGAAAACTCGCTGAGGAATGTGGGTCAGTGCCAGTGCCCCTTAAAGAAGAAAGATGAACCCAGCAAAACATTCTATTGAAAAGTTTCAACCTGTGTATTCTGCTTATCAAGGGGAGACATCATCTAAGACTTTAACTGGTGCCTAATGAAAGCAGACAGAATGGTCCATCAGCTACTCTCCCATGCTCAGCTGGTAACCAGGGAGTGGTGAGGTCTGTGGGGCAGATACGTGCCAACACCCCAAGGGTGGTAGGAAGTGATGAGTAAGCGGCCAGAAGAAACAACATCAGGGACAAAGCCCTTCACTTCCTTGTGCTCTGTCCCCTCTCTGTAATCATAGTATGAACTTAAGCCCCTCAGAGCAGTTTGAGCGTAGGGATACCCTGGGGCCACGCCCAGTTTTCAGGTAAAGGAGAGATAAGACTTTCTGAAGACAGGATGCTAAGGGTTCTATCTGAGCCCTTGCTCTATCTTCATGTCCTGTCCTCATATCAGATAAAAGGGAGCTTCATCCACACACCCAACGTGGACGCAGCTGAACCCTTCACGGATAAGCTAAGAACATCTACAAACTGGGAGGTGAAACACAATGAGAGCAGATGTAGGCTGCCTGTCTCCCCTCTTTCTAAGGCAGGCACTGCTGACCCTCCCATCACTTGCTAAAAGTGAACTTGGCTACATCCTTAGGAGCCACCTCCACCCAGCATTCCAAATGGCCTTTGCCAGTTGGTTCTTAGAGAAAGCAGTTTGCATTTCCAACATAGCAGAACCCACACAGGGCTTAGATGACTAAGATTTGCATGGCTTCACCACTAAGCTACTAAGTAACTTGGCCAATTCACTTGACCCACTTGGGTTCAAGCTTCCTTTTCTAAATAAATATCCTCTAATATTCTGTGTTCTCAAATGCACTATGCAATTATTGTGATAAGCTGTCATTTTCATAGCTTGTAATCTAGTTGATTTTTAGCAAATCAGTTAAAGTGTACACAGGGTCCAGAAAGATTATAAGCACCTATTAATGAGAAGGTTCCTTGAACTAAATAATTACTTAAATTACCTAACGTGTAATAAGCCCCTTTCCAATCCAAGTCTTCCTCAATTATTGTATTACTGATTATTGGTAGGAATTAAAATGCCCACATCTTAGAGCAATGCATTTGCATTTTGCTGTTTTGCCACAAGAAAATCCTAGTGTTTTTATTTGTCTGAATTAAGATATTTGACTCTTCAGACGCTAGTGAGTTGCCAACTTTTCCCTTTGTTTTGCCCGAAGAGGCATAAAAACATGTCCTTGCTGTGTTCTCTCTCCCTTTCTCTCCTCCCCTCGCCCCAGTCAGGCACATGGAACCACCGTCCAGGACTGCTTCATGGAACAAGGCACCATCCTGCGTCCAAAAGCAGAGAATCTGATTCTCATCACAATATGCCAACATACTCCAGGGAGTAAGACCCATTTTCAAACCACATGACCGTGATAAACACGCAGCAAAGGCAAAAGCTGCCAATAAATATCAATTCCAGATAGAAAAGTCTGCTCAACATGGTAAAAACAAGAAAAGAACCTGATTTCGTTCTTGGATTCTATTTCCTCACTGCTCAAAATGACATTTGAAATTGTTGTCTTAGAAGGTGACAGAGCATGATTTAAGGTTGCAAGAATGTTAATCCCAGTAAACATCCTGAGAACTCTAAACGAGAGTTCACTAAAACATGTGAGCATCTGTTTCCTTCTGAATCAGTCAGAGGCACTACTTTTAAATAGGTTTCTGCTCCTCAGGTCACATCTTCTGTAATATTTTTCATCATCTGCAAAACGTAGCATGTGACTGGCTTAGGTGACAATGACTAGCAATTTGCTACACTAATATACATAGAGGTGCTAATTATTAAACAAGGGTCCCCCTTGTCATATCAAAAAAGAAAAGAATGACACAGAAAGAATATTACATGTGATTTCCATTTGTGCACACGCAAATGTTTTTTAAATTATACAATCATTAAGGCAGTGTGATCCTAGCCCAAAAACAGACAGATGGATAAGTGGAACAGGTTAGAAAGCCTGGTACCCGACATTCAGAAAGGAAGGCAGTTGGAATGTGCAGAGAAAGGTACTGAGAAAATTGGATAAATGATTTAAAAAATTTTTTTAAATCTCTAACTCCAGATGGAGAAAAAAATAGTGAATTTTTTTTAAAATGAAGAACACATACTGGATGCACCAGAGTGGATATATATGGCACTGAGGATGGAGACTAAAAGGAAAAAGAGAAAAGAAAAAAGACCCAGGGGGCTCTGGACCAATGATGATGGTGTGTTGTGAACTGAACAATCAGTTAAACTCAGCTCATTTGAGGTCAAAGAGAAAGAAGAAAGCAAGAGAGAGAGGAATGGAGAATCAAAAATGCATGGTTAATATAGATATTTCTATATATATCTATTTATATCTGGTCTTGGGGAGAAAAAGTCCTTCTAAAAATAAAAACAAAGACAGAAACCACAAAGAAGAGTGATAAATTTCACTACACTAAAATAAAATCTTCCGTATGTCAAGAAAAAAACAAGTAATTTTCAAACAAAATAAACTAGGAAAAACATTGGCTATATATGTGAAAAGGGATTGATGAACCTTCCTGTGTAAATAGATTTTGCAAATTGATGACAACCTCAATACAAATAGTAGTTAATTATAATGAACAACCTACAAAAGAAACAGTCATACTGATTAAGCACAAGCATTAGCCTGTGCACCTTCCAATGTGTAAAAATACAAAGAGAAATAAATCCACAACCCAAAAAGAAGAGAAAATGGACAGCATACAGGAAATCATCAGGAAAAGCTACATCCTGGAATATACTATAAGGGGACCATCAAGAAAGTGGGACTCTGAGAGCAGAGAGACTCTGGGGTCAGAATCCAGATCACTGTGGAGCAAATTCAGAAGCAGGGTTCAACACAGACAGAGTGTGCAAAAACAGCAACACGCATTCATTCTCCATCTTCAGCCCCATCTTCATCCAGAATAAAACCATGACAGGATGCATCTCTTCCCAGGCAAAAATAAACCAATAACAACAATAAAGTAATGTCTATTCTTTCCCTCATGTCCACAAGATGGCTGCTGTTGATCCAGGCATCACATCCTCATAAAGCAACAACCAGAGGTGGCAAGTGAACTCCTTCTCTCTTGTGACTATTTCTAAGAGTGAGGAATTTTTACTAGATGCCTGCCACCCTTTCTAGCCCCTCCACACACATCTCAACCAGCAAGATTTCTTTCTTATTTATTTGGTCATATCACTACCCTGAACCAATCACTGGCAATAGGAATAAAAGCATCATTACAGCCTATACTAGTCAACGTGTATCTGAATCATACGGGTGAAATGTAGAAACCGGGACAAAATCAGGACTCTTATAGACGGAGGAGTTGCCATTGTCCAGGCAAGCATCAGTGTCTGCCGTATCAATGCTATTAATTTTGTGGAAATACCAGGCAACATCATCCTATCAAGAATTTATAACAGTTGAGTTTACAACAGAAGTAATGTTTTATGGGGCAGATTCTCATCACCCATTGCCCAACAGTGTTAATAATCACCATGTGACAGGGTTTTCAGTTTTATGACACCATCCCACCTCTACCTTAGGTATTTTATTTTCCACTAATCCCCACTGTAGACTTTTCCCCACAGTCTACTTAGCACCAGAATACCCATCACATTTATTTTCCCATGACACACAACATACATCAGCCAAGGCCATCTTCCCCAGCGAGTTCGGTATAGCTGAGCTCCAGGAAGCCAGGCTGAATTGGTATGAGATGAATTCCCTGGCCTTCTCCACACTAACACCATGACCATGGGTCACACTCAGCATGCCCATCACCAACTAATTTGGCAGCTCCAGGCTCCTCCAGAGGGTCTAAAAGACATATCTGGAAAATTCAGGTAAGCTAAAAACAAGAAAACACTTCTCTCAATTGATATGTTTCTGAGCAAACAGATAAAGCTTTATGATAAACTACACACATAATTTTCTAGAAGAGAAAAGAGCACTCACTCATCAAAACATGTTGACATTAATTAACTACCATTATTGCCAATGCCCAGCAATTAGTTACTCTTCACTTGCAGCCTCTCGGTCCCATACAGCTCTGAAGTTTTAATCACTGTAACCACTGAAATTTTACATTGGGAAAATGTTACATCTGCCTGAGAGTTCCTGTAGACCAGTTTTTTGCCCCAAGGTTCCAGCGGACAACTCAACCAGCTGCAGCTTGGCCAAGCTCAATGGAAAGGTGGTATTTCTAGGGAGAGCCAATGTGTTGATGATGAAATAGGCATCATTAAGAAGAGGAAGTTTATTTGGAAAAAACCGGTCCAAGGTAGCAAGGCTCCTGCAGTCCCATGTCACCATCTCAGCCTATCGGGGTGGGCTGGGCTGGGGCTTGCAGGCCCTGGGATGTGAGGGGAAGGTTTCTGAAATGAACAAGGGCCCAGCAGAGGAGAAAGGTTCCCCCACATCCCAGCCCCCTCCTGACAGCTGAAGCCCAGGACCACCCTGTACTCTCTAGCCACCACTTTATCAGGTACAATTTCGTGGCACAATTATATCTTGTATATAAGACTGGTCGCCTTCACACATTTGGGATATTTAAAAATATTCTGATTTTTATCAAAAATACTGCCTTTTATGCACTATGTGGCAAAATCTGTAGTATTAGCAATTCTGGCAGAATTTCATCTGATCCTACCAACCACAAAATAAAGGCAAAACCCACAACTTCACAACTGAACACAAATATACCACAACTTATTACCAGAAAAGGCCTACTCCTTTTATAATCAGGTCTATCTTTGATTCCAAGGATCTCTTGAGACAGAGCATTTATTACTTGTCTTAATTAATTATTTAGCGGTCTATTTCCATGACTGCCAGCTCTGTAAGTTTCCACAGTCTGACCTTAAGTAATAAGCATTCACGATTTTGGTTTCATGACCCCAGTTCTTTCACTGGATGGCTGGGCAATTACCTCTCGCCATCAAATTCCCTATGTTTAAATTAGGGGTTGGACTAGCAACTCTTAACATTCTCAGTCTCTGCTAACCAAAGAATTTATACAGTCCCCCAGCAATTTTTACATGATCCAGAATAATAATAGCATATGGGGATGGGGAGGGGAATAGCTCAGTGGTAGAGTGCATGCTTAGCATGCACAAGGTCCTGGGTTCAATCCCCACTACCTCCATCAAAAAAATAAAAATAAAAAAAACCCCCAAAAACAACAGGACACATATTAAACAGTTTGTGCTAAACAGTTTATTTATTAACTGACTCCCCAAAACCATATCAAATAAGTAAAAGGTTGTGTTTTCCCAAAATGGCCACAACAATATCTCTGGTCCCCCACATTGCTGAGAACCATGCCATCACTCATTGAGAGATGGGGTCTGTTTTCATTCCCCTTGACCTTGTGGGAGGGAGCACGTGTGACTGCCTCAATTATCAGAATATAGGAGAAGGAAAGGCATGACTTCCAAGGATAGGTGATACTCGATTCACCTGGCTTTTTCTCCCATGGGGTGCTCACCATGGAACCCAGTAGCCAGGCTGTTCAGAGACCCAGGCCACGTGGGGAGGCCACATACAGGTGTTCCAACCACAGCACTCAGCAAAGATCTTAGCTGCCAGCCAGCATCAACCACCACTCATGGATGTAAACGTGACTGCAGATAACTCCAGTCCCCAGAATTTAAGCTCTCCCAGCTAATGCCAGTAGAGCAGACAAGCTATCTCTGCTAAGTGTCCCTCCCCAAATTGAAGATTCATGACCAAATGAATAGCGTCCTGTTATTAACCCACTACATGTTGTGGTGGTTTGTTATGCAGTAATAACTAGAAAAAGGTTGTTAGTATTTCGTCTTCATTTTACACGTCAGGAAACAAGAAAAAAAAAAAGACTACATAAATTGCCCAATATCATACAGCTTGAAGGCAGAATTTGAACCCAGGCAGACTGACACCCAGGCTGGGCTCTTAGGCAGTGTGCCGTATACTGACTTAATAAGGAATTATTGAAAGAATGGTTAGTCCCTGACTCACAGCCCTACTTATTCCCTGTGATATTTCACAGTACATCTCATCTGACCAAATTAACAGATTTTACATAATTTTAATATAATTATATGTATTTCCCCCCAAGAAATCAAGTTACCAAAGGCTAAGATGATTCATAACATTTTAGGGGAGGAAAACAACAAAACCCTACATCAAAGAAGAGTTTTTCTCGGTCTCTTCCATTTATACTTCCCAAGAATATAAGAAATTGAATTTTTACTGCTTGGAGAAGCAATTTCTAAGGTGTCTGACGCAGTTCATTTATACCAAATCTATAAAACTCTTTCTGAGGAACATATTAAGACTATGAAGAACAGAGTCCTGCCAATGAAGAAAAGAGTTACGATGGGAGGAAACAGGGGTGGGACCTAGATTATACACTTTTTTTTTTAAAGTTTATAGCATAATCAGATATTTTGAAGCCAGATAAATGATTTGGTGACAAGTCTTACTTAAACATTTGTCTGAGTTACAATGCATGAGGAATATTTCACTTCACAACTGGTTAAAAATTATTTAATCATCCAGATCCTGCAAGTTGACATTGTAATGTGCAAAATAAGGAGCGTAAGAGAACCAGCCTAATCATTACTAACCATGAAAATGCTCAGATCCTCTCTCCCAGGAGAACTTGCTTTGACTGACCATACACTGCTGCATAATATACGTGAATTTCCTGTGGACCCAGTGAACACATTTGCTGCGAGCCTTTTGTGAGATTAAACAAAAAGTTTTAAATATCAAATCATGGTGCATTGTGGGGTTTTTTTTTTTTGGTGTATGTGTATGTTGTAGTGTATTCTGTAGCATTCTCAACTTCCGTATATTTTTTGTTTTCCAAATCATTGGTTCAAGAGACTGACATTTTCTCCACATCCAAGAAGGACAGCCATCAGTGACATAAAAGCCCAACAAAGGCAGCTGGCAACTCGACTGTGAGCCAAAATAGAAATGAGGGTCTGGCTTGGGTTCTATTCTAACTGGAATAAAATCACGTCCTTTCCTTTGACGGAGAAAACAAGAGTCAAGACAGCAGGCAGTTGTTTTTCAGTCTCTGTACCCAAGCACGACAAGCCCCCCGAGGGCAGGGGTCACGTCTGTTTTGCAGGAGCCCAGGTCTAGAACATAAATAATTAATTAATGTGAAACAAGCTCTGGGAATTCAGAGAGAAGCTTCAAAGAATTGCCTTGAACTAAGCCCTGGACCACACCAGTGGCGGTGGGCAGCAGCAGTAAGTCCCACTCAGGCACCTGGCACCTGTCAGCTTGGCCCGACCTAGGCATCATCCCTATCCCCGCCATCTGCTTCATGTGGTTAGAGACCTAGAAATGGAATTCCAGCCAGAAAAGGGGGCAGGGGATGAATTCTGGGCTGTCTGGGATCTTTGCTTGCCCATCCTAGCCCTCTTCCTGGCACATGAAAGCAACAGTCCAAGAAAGATGCTCGGAGCACTTGCCCTGGAGCCCACCCCACCCCACCCCACCTCCCCCACCTGCCTTATTCATCCCATACCTGCTCTCTGCTCCCTGCCCTACCTTCTCTGGCTGCCTAAGCCAGCTTTTTTCTTCCACAAACATTTTTTCCCTCTTTTTCGGGGGTGGGCATAGTTATTTATTTATTTTTAGAGGAGGTAGGGGATTGAACCAGGACCTTATGAATGCTAAGTATGCGCTCTACCACTTGAGCTATCTCCTCCCCCCACAAACATTTTTTTGACTTGTAGATTAGTTGCAATAGTGCTGCAGACTCGTATTGGAGATGACCCGGCCTGGCCTAGGATGACCCCGGGAACCATCGCAAAAAGAAGGCCAAGCTCTTGAGGGCTGCCTTCTGTGTCCTGTCCTGTGTGAGCAGCTGTGCTCATGAGGATTCCCTTTCAAGGAAGCACTGCCTACAGGGACCCTGAGGTCCACGTTCCACCTCCAGGAGCGGTCAAGACCCACCACCCTGGAGAACCTGTCCACCCTCACCAGGACAAACTGACAGCAAAGCGTAGTGAGCAAAACTGCCCAGATGAAGCACTGAGGGCTCCAACTACCACAGAGTAAACAGTCCCTCCCCTCTAAAAGCAGGAAGTGGTGGTCTCTGGTGGAGTGACCGTGACATTGCGGAACACAGAGCAGAACCCACCACGGGAACAACTCTATGGAAAAAGAGAGAAGCGGCCTTGTGCGCACTACTCAGATGCTCTTTAGAGACAGTGCCTTCAATGTGAGAGGTGGTCCTGGGTACCACAAGATGTGTAGCTGCATCCCTAGCCGCTAGGGGCTAGATGCCAGGAGCCGAGGCCAGCTACGTGGGCATGTGACTGGTGCAGACACCCAGAGCCCCACAGCCAGGAGGATCCTGTGCCTGATCTAATGCTCTGCCATTGCCATCTTGGAATTCTTTTTTTTTTCCCCAAATATTTTAAAATTGTATTTTGTTTGTTTGTTTTTTTTGAGGGGGAGTAATAGATTTTTGTTTATTTCTTTTTAAATGGAGGTACTGGGGATTGAACCCAGGACCTCATGCTTGCTAAGCATGCGTTCTACCACTGAGCTATACCCTCCTCCCCTTGGAATTCTTTTTAATCTTATCTTTGAACTTGAGTTTTGTAAGCGAAGTTCAATGGGATGATGGAACAGGGGTCTGCAGAGAGGAGATAAGGGCAGGTGTCACTTCTCACTGGCCCACACACATATGCATACAGCTTTAGTGATGTCCCACGAGCACAGAATTCCAGTGGCTCATGACGTGTGTGAGTTCAGTGATGCTCAAAGCAGGTACAAGGTGTGTTATGTCTACAGCTGAGTGAGGGGTGGGGGGAGGCCACACGTGCTGTTAGAACCATAGCTTCCTCAGAACACAGAAAGGAGGCAAAGACATTCTAAGAAATATGAACGACCAAGGGACCCTCTCATACTCTTTCTTGTTCTTGTTCCCCCGCCTTAGTCAGCAACCTGTGCTGAAAATAGTGGCACAGAAGGAAAGGGAAATATAGGATGATTCTCAGTTCCTTTTTTTCAGTCCTTCCTGCCCCATCAGTAAGCCTAGGGCAGAGCATGTTGGGAGAACAGGTGCATATCATGAAGTGAAATAAAAACAGTTCATTAAGTTTTGTGCAGAAATGTGTTACAGTCAGAAATATATATGCACATACACGCCACAAAATTCAAGTTGTTTAATTTCATAGATTTGGCAGACAAGTCATATTTGTATTTAAATCTAGTAGTGCAGGAGGGGAGGGTATAGCTCAGTAGTAGAGTGTGTGCTTAGCATACACGAGGTCCTGGGTTCAATTCCCAGTACCTCCATTAAAAAATAGTAATAAATAAATAAACTTAATTACCCCCCCAAAAAAAACCCTAGTTAAAACTAGTAGTGCATGGTTTGAAGATGAATGGTACAATTCATACTAATCATTTAAATTTTTAATTTTTCTTAGGAAGATATTAAATAGACAATTAAAAACAGCCTTACTAACTGAGGGGGGTGTGGGAGGAGAAGGGGGACCAAATAGGAAAGGTAAAAGCTTTCTGTTTTAGTACCTTCAGTGACATTTTGTCCTGCTTTTCAAACCAGGGGCCCCACATTTCTATCTTGCACTGTGCCCTGCAAATTCTGTAGCTGGCTCGACCAGTAACACCCCTCAGTCTGACAAGTAAAAATGTCTCCACGCCTTATCCAGTGTCCCCCTGGAGAAGGAGGAGAGGACAAAACTGCCCCGGGTTGAGAACCACCGCCCTAGACAGTAAAGCCTGCAGGTGCTAGTGTCTTCAGTTTGGGAGACTCTGTAGAATCCAAGTGCTGTAACAAAACACTAACATGTAAGATCCTGCCCTGAATGTTTGGTGCCTCCCAGGTTTTTCCATTTCAGGACACTGTAACATAGAGAAGGGCGAGACATAGCTTTTTTTTTTTTTTTTTGTATAAGAGAGAAGGGCAATCATAAAAGTGGTGGCAACACAGTGGACCCTGCAGACCACAGGTGGTTTCTCCAGCAAATCAATTTTAAGACATTTAAAATAATGACATAGAAACCAATTCCCTTAAAACATGCTCTGCAGCCATGAACCCCTTGGAAGGTCTTCATGTTCTTCCCAAAGTACACACAGTTCCACTCAGAGACCAGCTGAGGTTTTAGGGTGTGTGGGCCTCGGGGAGGCAGCAAAACACAGCAATTCCCAAAGGCCAGGCCCCCAGCGGGCACCTCAGCTAGCTCAGTGGCAGCAGTGGGCTTGTAAAAGGGTGTTACACGCTTAAGGATATCATGGGACTTTTTTTCTTATAGATTCATGCAAGGTGAGCCTCTAGTTAAGGTTAAAATTTTTAAATAAAAATTATAACTCAAATTTTTGTTTGATGCACACTCTTGAGTATATTCTAAAATAATTTCTCTATAAACCATTATTTTGACCCTACATGACAAAAGGGGTTATTATCACTACTTCATTACTAGGTAAACGGAGGTTCTGAAAGACTAAGTAACTTTCCCAAATCACAGGGTAGGTATGCAGAAAGTCCTGGTATTAAAGCAAACTTTCTGATTCCAAGCCATGCAGTGTTTTCTAAAGCCATGTTGCCTGTATATATCATATGTTAACTTTGAAAACACTTTAAAAATTTTGAAGAAAAATCATTTTGAACAGTAAATATATATAACCACATTAATAGTATTATAACAAAAATTTTTTTTCACTCAGTTCAATTCCAGGATTCCCAAAACCAAGTGGGACACTCAGCATATTAAATAGCATTAAACATTTGTTTTCAGACTCATGCCCTGTATGTAATACTCTCTATATAATAAATATACTCTCTTATTTTTTCAAATGTAAATTGCTTCTAAGTTAAATTATAAAATGAAAATATATCTTAAGCCTGAGGGAAAACGCATTTGATAATATACTTATCTTGATTCTTCTGTATTTGAAATGTGAACTGTTATGCCCTTCCGAAATGTGGAACTGAGAAAAATGACCGTTTCCCCATTTGACCCAGACCACTGTGGGAACACCGAAAGCTACTTAGAACATCACTGCGGAGGATACAGAACTGACACGGCTGGGTGGAATCCCTGGCATACATGTGAGTTCTGCCTTATTCCTTCTTCACTTGTGACTCCACACCCATCTGAAAGTCATGCCCGTGGGCAAACCACTGGATAAGAGGGATCTCATCCCAAAGTCCTCAGTGCAAATCCCTGGTTGATGCCCCTCTAGGTCTTTATGCTCCGCACGGGAGAACCTGCTAACCTGGCTTTGACTCCAAGCCTTACCAAGGTGGGACTTGTCCACCTATGGGTGTACAGCCCCTCCTGCTAACTGACATGTGATCCTGCGTTTCTGACTGCTGTGATCATTCAGTGATTAATTTCTCACCAGGAACAAGTGGGACAGGTCCACTCCCAGTATATAACGTCCTACAGTCCTGCCAATGACCAGAAGAGGTGTCTTCCTTCCACCAGAGCAGGGCCTGGCTGAAAAGCCCCTACTGTGGGCAGCAGAGTTAGACTTTCCTCTTGCCTTTTACTTTAATGGGATGACTATGAAGGGAAAAGAAAGATGACCATTAACTCATTCGTTCATTCATTTATCCAGCACATACCAGGTTATACAGGCCTCAGTCTGAGAAGAGAAGACACATGAGGAACAGGAGTGAAGAGTCAGGCAAGCTGCCTGCCTGGTGCGCCTGCCCTTTGAAGTTAGATCACTGGTCCTCAGCCCAAATGCACAAGCAACCACCTGGAGAACCTCTTCTTGAACACTTCTGCTTTCGTGCACTTCTGTGTATTCAAGTCCTAGTGTCCACCCCCTAGGAGAGTGTCTGGCTCAGAGAAGACAGGCAGTGAAGGTTTGTCAAATAAATAAATGAAATTATCTAAAAACGTTACCCCCCCACCCAACTATCTATGGCCTTTCTGACACCCCCAGCTCCCTTCCCACCAAGGCTGCTATCCCTCCTTCCCCCAGCCCCGGTTGCAAGTGACTCCCACTAAGAGCTCTGCTCTGGTGAAGGTGCTGGGAGGAGGAGAGGTCATACCTGTTCTTGTTCCTGAGCTCCATTCTCAAGGCCGAGAGCTCCACCCTATTAGCATTGCCCCAAAGGCACAAGAAAGATGGCATGATAAATGAAGCTTTCAAGGTTGTCCTTCTAAACAGAAGTTATTTTTAGAGCAAAACAACCATTATGTATTGACTCGTACAGCATGGCCTGATTAAGTAGTGGAATCATCTCTTCTCATGATTCAGATTGCAATTAAGCCCATAGGGAACTTCATTCTAAATTCCCTGGTTGGGGGTGATCAAAGTTTCATCTATGGTACTGCAATAAAGATACAATTTCATTTTTTATTCTCCCAAAAATGTAAAATTAAAATGGAAGGGCAAAAATAAGTACCTAAGAGTGTTACAAATAAATTTCACAGAGAGAAAAATTAGCAACTTCTGTCAGACAACACAGATGTGGATTCTATAGAGGCCCCCTGTCTCCATACCAGACAGACCCATCATACGCGGTCTATGACAGGTGTCCGGAACAGAGACATTACATTCATAATCTGAATGTATTTCTTAAGTACCAGAAGCACGATTTCTCTCATTTTGGAGGGGGAAAAAGTCCACAATTTTTAAAGGAAAAGGAGAAGGAATTTCAGTTTCATCTACTAATTTCAGCAAGTAGATCATCTGCGACTATTTAGAACATGAAGCAGCACTTAGCCACAAATTAAAGAAAGGCAGTTCCTAAGTTTGGCGTTTCTTTACAAAAGTTGTGTTTTGCTTTTTAAAAAAATGCATATGACATACCTAGCACATAGTAGGTCTTCTACAAATGTAATTCTTTTGCATCTTCTTGTATTCAAGTCCTCTGCCCAATAAATGTCTATGCTAAGAACTAAGATGCTAAACCTCGAAGATGCTGAGGAGGACTATTTAGAAAACGTTTTGGAAAGAGGTACAGAAAGCACATCACTTAGTTGCACAGCAAGTCGGGGAAACTTTTGAAGAAAAACTCCAACCCTTCTCCTAATCGCTAGCTAATGACTATGGAGTTGTTGCAACTAACAAACTTTACGGCTTTCTTTCTAAGAAGATTTATGCAGGACCAAAGATCATGTTCAAAAAAAAGTATCTAAGGATATGTGCATGGCTATGACATAAGATCACAGAATGGGAACTTGGGTCTCCAGGGGAAAAAAAGGCATAGAGAATGTGAAACATACCTCAAATCCCAAAGTACAAATGTACCCTAACTAAATAGTTAAATATTAAAATTATAATGCCCTATACTCTTATCAGAAAATCATCTTTCAGCTTTCAAATTTAGAGATGATTAGAGTGATTCAGATCAGCAAGACGGCCATCTGCTTTCAAGCATGCAGCTGCAAGCCTTTAGACAGCAACTTTCTGCGATTTATAACTTATTCATCCAGGGATAAACTTCGACATCGGCTTTCTCATTAATTCAGCTTGACATAGCATTTTCTTTTAAAGTTTCATGACCTCTACCCAGGTAACACAGTGGATCAGGAAGTCAGGATTCTTCTACAGAAAGAATCAACTCTATAGCTCCCCAAGACAGAAATCACATACAAGCATTTGTATATAAAACACACCTTATTAGTTACTGCCTTTTAAAACAGTAACGTCAGTCGCAGCTACTGTTTAGCCCCCTGTGGGCCAGGCACTGCATCTTTATCTTCATTACCCCTCTGAAAATAGATACTATGATCTTCATTTAACAGATGAGCAAATCAGCAAGACTGGATGACTTAGCCAATGCCACTAAGTGTGGACCTGGCAGAGGGGAGCTGTTTGTACCCAGGCCTGTCTGTCCCCAAACCCCAAGCTTCTGCAGCAACCAACTTTGCCTCATATTTGAGTAGTTACAGAATAACTGAAATAGTCTCATCAGCTGTATAGAGAAGGAGAGACTATGCTTAACCCAATGCCATTAATTCTTAACCCAAGAAGTGTTCTTCATGTGACACATAGTGAATATAAATGCTTTAAAAACTATAAAGCACTGTGGAAATTTGTTAGATCTGTTTATTCTCATGGTCAACTTTTGGCAGTTCTGACTGCCCACTGTTTCACTTTCCATCACCGACAGCAGCCCAAAGATAAACATTCCTGGAATTAGAAAAGGACAAAGCCCTTTTTGGTGTGGTTGAGAGAGTACGCTGTGTCCTCTAACTTGGAAGAAGAGGCACTCAATATACAGAGATTCTCTCCAAAGGAGACCAGTTTTATCTCTTTTCCTTTGTCTCTAACCCTAGTATACAAATTATTTGTTGCTTGCTATTTATTGTTGTATAGAAAATAAGTGTATCCAATGTCAAATCTTGGTTCTGAAACATAAAACTGGTCAGGCATTCTCAGCCTTACTTTTGTCATCTATAGTAACGAGAATAATGATAACTTTGCTCTATATCATTTTTTAAAATGGTATGTATAAGACAACCGAATGGCATGAAAAGATATTGGTACATTGTGTAAACAATCATGTTCAAAAATAATGTGCATTCAGGACAGAGTTTTGTTTTAAAAAGTGGGAGATATAATTCCAGAGACAAAGTCTGAGAAATTGTATATAAAATACTAACAGTTGTTACTGATGGATAATGTGGCTTTTATTTTCTTTTTGATTATCTATGCTTATTAAAATTTCTAAAACTGTAACAACAAAAATTTTCAAATGATGAAATATTGTTTAATTTTAAATGATAACGGGGAATTAGAAAATGCAGTAATTATAGAAGAAAGACATCTAGACAGTCAGTAGCTAACTTAAACAACCTTTAAACTCTATACATTTGATTAAAAAGCAAGTCCCAACAATATGGTGTCTACAAGAAACCCACATTGAATATAATGATAAAGATATTAAAAGTGAAAGGATGTAAAATGACTTACAGTCAACTCTCATTATTTACAGTAGTTATATTCTATAAAGTCGCTGCAAACAGTGAGTTAGCAAATATGGAACCACTGGTCCCAAGGGAAATACAAGGATTAGGTTCCTGAGAGCTTCTGGTCACAATATTTTTTATCAACTGATCAATACATAACTTTGTTTTACGTGTGTTTCTGTTTAAGGACACCCTATTTAATATAAGTTGCTGATTTGTTAACATCGACCTCACAACCAACAGCACTATAACTCATGCCTGAATGGCAATTAGCTAACAATTTCCTCTTCCGTAAGGCACAGCACATCCTTCTTGTACTTAGGACCTTAGACAACACCTTAGCCCTGCACTTGAGGGCCACATTAAAGAGGGGAAATCACCAACAAAAAGCACAAATGTGTAAAAAGCTAAATAGACCACAAAAAGCACATCTGTTTACAGTATGAGAGCTAAAACAACAAGGCAAAGCCTTATTCAACCTCAGCTGGGAACATGCACGTGAGGCAACTCAAAATTTGTCACTCTATACACGTCCTTGAATGACAGAGGAAGTCTGCATGTACTGATTTCAATTAATCTATTCTACAAATAGATTTTAGTGAATAGGAAAACTTACAAATATGGAATCCATGAATAGTGAGAATTAATTGTACCATGCAAACACTAATGAAAGGAAAGGTGCTGTGGCTGTATTATTATCAGTCAAAATAGACATCAGAGCAAGAAAAATTACCAGAGATAAAGAAGGACACACTACTTAATGATAAAAGAGGCAAATCACCAAGAAAATACAACAATCTTAAGTGTGTATACACCAAATAATAGAGCAGCAAAATACATGAAGCAAAAAGTAATAAACCAAAAGGGGAAAAATCCAGTTTTTGCTAGAGGCTTTATCACTCCTCTCTTAGTAATCAATAGGCCAGGTAGGCTGGACATCAGCTAGAATATAGAAGAATGAACATCCTCAACCACCTGTATCAAAATGACATTTATAAAGCGTTCTACCTAAAAAGAGCAGATACACGTTCTTTTTAAGTGCTCATGAGACATTCAGCAAGACAGACCATACTTTGTCTCAAAAATAAACCTCACCTAATTTAATACAATTGAAACCATAGAAAGCTTATTTTTCAGACCATAATGGAATTAAACTGGATTAAATAAAATAACAGAAAGACATGTAAGGAATCTTCAAATCATTGGAAACTAAACATACTTCTAAATAACTCATGGGACAAAGAGGAGGTATCAAAGAAAGTTAGAAAATACTTTGAACTAAATAAAAATACAACATTAAAATTTGTAAGATAGTCTGAAGTAATGCTTAGATGGAAATGTATAGTGTTAGATACTTATATTAGGAAAAAAAAAAGATCCCAAATAAACAATATGTTTCATTCTAAGTCTGGAAAAAGAGGAGCAAAGTAAACGCAAGTAGTAAGAAGGGAACGATAAAGCGCAGAAATCAATGACACTGGAAACAGGAAAATCAATGAAACAAAAAGATGTTTCTTTGAAAAGATTTTTAAAAATTAACAAACAAACCTATAGCCAATCTGTCAAAGAAAAATAAATAAAACACATAAATTTCCACTATCAGGAACAAAAGGGAGCTAAGAATATAGACCCCACAAAGATTAAGCAGATAATAAGAGAACATTACAGAGAAATGTATTCATATAAATTCAAGCGATTAAATGAAATTGACTAACTCATTAAAAACTACCAAAACTCAGCCAAGATAAACTGAATGGTCCTATACTTCTTTAAAAAATTTAATTCATGGTTAAAAGAGCTCCCTACAAAGAAAACTCTAGGCCCAGTGAAACCAATGGTTTCATTGATGAATTCTACCAAACTTTAAAGAAGAAATGATACTATTCTACACCATCTCTGCCAGAAAATCAAAGAGGAGGGATCATTTCCCATCTCATTTATGAAGACAGCATTATACTGATACCAAAGCCAGACAAAAATAGTGTATGGAAAGCCAACTATAGACCAACATTTCTCATGAACTTTGACAAAAAAATCCTCAACAAAATATTAATGAGTTGAATCTTTCAGCATATGGAAAGAATAATAATTTCATGACCAAATGAGTGTAGGTGAGTGTAAGGAATGTAATCTCAGGAATGTAAGGCTGGTTCACTGTTTGAAAATCAGTCAATGCAATCTACCATATTAACAGTCTAAACAAGAAAATCCAGCTGGTCATATCATTACAAGCAGAAAAAATATTTAATGATATACAACATCTTGATGATAAAAATGCACAGCAAACTGGGAATAGAAAGGAACTCCCTCAACCTGAAAGAGTATCTACAGAAACTCCTACAGCTAACGTCACACTTCCTGGTCAAAGACTGCCTGTTCTCCTCTAAGACCAGAGGAAAGAAGGCAAGAATGGTGACTCTCCTTACTCCTGTTTAACATAGTAAGAGAAGCCTTAGCCAGTGCAAAAAGGTATAAAACTGGGAGAAAAAATAAATAAATAAATAAAATGGTCTCTATTTGCAGACAACATGACTGCCCACATCAAAACAAATTTACAAAATAGCTCCTCTAATGAGAGAGTTAAGTAAGATCATAGGAAATAAAGTCAACATGCAAAAATAGATCCCATTTCTACACTAGCAATGAATGTTTGGAAACGGAATTGTTTTTAAATGCCATTTAAATGCTCCCTCCAAAAGAAATACTTAGGTATAAGTCTATCAAAACATTTGCAAAATCTGAAAACTACGTAATATTCATGGAAGAAATCAAAGAAGATCTAAATAAATGAAGACACATCGTGTTCATGGATTGGAGACACATGATTGGGATACTAATTCTCTACAAACTGGTCTATAGAGTTCACAAAATTCCAATCAAAATATCAGCAGAGTTAAATGTAGGTATAGGCAAGCTGATTCTAAAATTTATATGGAAAGGCAAAGGAACTACAATAATCAAAATCATTTTGGAAGAAAAGATATACATTAAAGGACTTCCACTACTTGAGTTTAAGACTTACTGTAAAGCTATAGTAATCGACATGTGTGGTGTCATTGGAAGGATAAGATGAATAAAATAGAATAAAGAGTCCAAAAATAGGCCCACACAAATAGAGCCAATTAATTTTAACAAGTTACAAAGGTAATTCAATGGAGAAATGGAGTCTCTCCAAAAAATGGTATTAGAACAATTGGATATTCATGTGCAAAAAAATTAAACTTGACCTGTAATTCACACCATATCCTAAAATCAACTCATTATGGACTAAATGCTTGTTGTATATACATTTCTTAAAATAATAAATTAGTAAAGTTAAAAAAAAAACTTTATGCCAACAGAAGAGAATTTGAGTTGGCAGACTATAAACTTTACAGTTAAGACAGTCTGCTATATAATTTATTTATTCATGGATCTCTCAGGAACTGGTAAGAGGTTTATATAAATAAATAAAAGCTGTAACTGTCTTACAGTAAATATTTTCTTAAATACTTTTGATAGCTCTCTCTAGAACTATTTTTGCTAAATGTTTTTCACACTAATTTTAGAAGTCAAGGAACTGGCTGTCTACTCAAAATTATACCATTTTTATTACCCCTTGAAATTCTTATCATACTTTGACTAATTCATTTGCAAGAGAATGATCTTCTTATGGACGATACATTTTACTTGAAGGCAACCCAAATAAAGTCAAGTATATATTTGGATCACCGGCAGAGAAGCTCAATAATCCCTGAAGTATATGTTAATCACTGAGGACTGTCCCAGAGATAAGGAAACTTGTGTCCTCACTTTCCACCTCAGACTCTATCCTTTAATAGCTCTTCCTCAAGGGAGGAGGGGTTGCTAACCTGATTGTTCAGTGCCTTGAATTCTTTGGGTAAAACAATGGCATGAAAAGACGTTTGAGTTTGTGAGCATCTTCTTTCTCATCCTGGGGCAGGACAGGAAATGTCCCGGCATTCTCTTGGGTGCTTTCTCACTTCCAACAACAATGTTCCAACAGTGATCTTCTTTCTTCTACTTTGACTCCATCCACAAATTGGTAAGAATGCCTTGACAGTCCCCACACAAAACCAACAGTATCATATGGGAAGTCCAGACATCTCTTCCCAGGGTTTTTTTCTTTTCTCTCAAGTGGAAGCTTTGCTATAGTCACAGACCAAGTAGCCTGTTTAATAGCATGCACAGGAGTGAAAACATTTTTTCACATTGTTCATGTCACTGTCTTCCCTCTAGCACTGGTGGTATGCTTCTAAATCTTTGCAAACTGCTCTACAAAGAAGGATTTTTACCTTCAGTTTGGGAGTAAGAAAACAGGAGGAACAAATCAGATATTTAGGAAAAGCCAAGGGTCTGACTTTCGCCTTTTTTGTTGGCTTTTGCCCACAGCTTGGTTTCACCTATGTTTAGGGATATTTGGTATTTACAGAGAAATTAAACATATCTGTAATATATATATATATATATATTTATTTCTCATTTAAATGTTATTAATTTTGTGTAATTCCTATAGAGGGAAGAGAAATGAGTGATCACCTTCAGGTAACTGAATTCTTAAATAAGTAGTAGCCACGGCCCTTACCTTGAAGGGGTTTAAAACTGGTAAGCACAAAACCAAAACCCTGTTAAGTTACAAAGGCTATGAATAGTATAAGAAGGAGGAAAAGTGTAGAACTGAATTGTCTACCTTATGGGAACTGAAAAACCACCCAAAGATCTGCCCAACCCAAGCCCTGTTCCTTACATTCTGTAGATAAATTGAAACAAGAGAATGCAAGAATATTTTATACTATATGACAAGAGTGAATTGCAACTAGAGGTAAATAAAGTTACTTCTCCTTTGTTCCAGTGTACTTCTGGACTGGAACTTGCTTCATGAATCTCTGTCACCTTTCACCTTGCTTTTAAAGGTAAGCAAAGAGGCAGCAGGCCCTTTAGATGCAGGTCAATCCGTACAGGCAAGGCCAGAACCAGAATTCAGGGTTCTTGTCTCCTTTTGCTAAAATCCACAAAGCTACAATGGGTTTTGAGGGCATAGTACCCACTGACCCAATTTTATGACCAGCTCATTGTTAATTTGTTATTATACTCATCTTGAATTATCCAGCACTCTTTGGTAATTTTGGAATAATCACAGCAATTGCCTCTGCTCCCTCCCTTCCCGAGTGTCAGACTGGCTTGGAGAAAGGGGTTGGGGAGTATTTCCCTTGACTTAGTACAAAAATATCTGGATCCCCAGATTATACAGATTTAGAAGAGCAAGAGTCCTAGAAATGAGGTTGTAATGCTGAAAATCTGGCAAAGTTAAAACACAATTCATTGCTCTGATTTTCTTTCCGAATAATTTCACTACATGAGTTAGAAGACTTACGATCAGTAGACGAAAAGGTAATTGATACAATATTTCTAGCACCCCGTTCTTACTGCCCTAAAATGCTTATGACTTTTCAAGAGAAACTCAAAATTGAGGAAATGATCCAAAAAGTGTTTCCCCACAGGTTTCTGTACATATCCAATTCAGGTCAATTTATGCCATCTCTAACAGTTATGAAGAGATGGAACTAATATAAAACTTGGTGGGGGGGATGGAAAACTAAAGCCCTATCCAGATAGTAGGCTGCTTAAGCCAAGTCAGTCCACTCCAGAAATTCCGCACTGCTCATCACACAACCTTTCACCCACAAGCATGCTTCTAGAAAATACCCAGTTAACATCACCCAGCCATCCTAACTGGACAACACCAGCCCATCCCCCACCCCGGAAGTATGAGAACAGTTGCCTTTGGCTACATCTGACCTTGGACCATAAGGCAGCTATCCCTGAAACCTGTAAGGCATTTTGTCAGGAAGACAGGCTCTGAGGCCCAGGAAAAAGAGAATCTGAAGTCCAAAAACTCCTGCTGAGGCTGGTGAGATTATCTGTAACCAGCCTACTGGGGTAGGTGGTAAAATAAAGATGATGTTGCTTACTTCGGGTCGTAACTGGAAGGTCAAATGAGATAAATGGCATGAAAATGCTTTATAAAGTGTGAAGTAGTTTATAAATGCAAAAGAGAGTTGGTGCTTCCCAACTTTACAGATCCTATGTTGATTGAATGTCCTTCCCGGTGCAGAGCGATGTCTCCCCTTGAGTTATTTGGGACGGGCAGCAGAAGGGCTTGCTTTCCTCTGAGGCATTCCTCTGAGTCACTGCCTGTGGTGAGTGTCAGAACTGACAGAAACTCATTCTGGCCTCCTCTGCTAGCATGCTGATTGGGAGGCTGGAGGGGGCAGGGGGCGGGGTGAGGCTTCCTTTTCTCAAGTGTTGCTGTTTGAATTCAGTGAAGCCCAAACTCAATTCTTACCTTTTTAAAATGCATTATATCTTTCCTCCCCAGCTATCTGAGGCCCATGGCCACACAGCAAATACAAAACGACCTTTCAGGTTTAAGAATCAGAACACAGTTAAAGTATTCCAGGCCCCTCTACTCTTTTCCTTACTCCCATTTTTACCACAGCAGTCTTTAATGAGAACAGAGCCTGTAATTTAAGGGGGAGGAGAGAGACTTTGATTCTACCCCTAAAGAGAGCTTCCCACCTTAACAATGACCACGCGTTCCCCGCCGCTCCCTAACTAGCCTGACCGCGCCTGAAACACACACCCATTTCCGGGCTGGGGGACTGTGGCGTTCACGCCAATACATACACGCACATGCCCGCGCGCCGCTCAACTGCAGCAAATCTGACTATTCGCCAACTTGTAGCCACAGAGAACAGCAAAAGGACTAAAGCCCTTCACCGCCAGCTCCAAAAAGGCACTGCAACCACCAGCAGCGCCGCAGTTAACAGCCTCTGTACTGCAGCCTCCGGCAGCTGGAGTCACACGTCTAACTCCTTGAGGAGTATCGCTCTTCTGCCCTTCATCCCACTCCCCGGGCTTTATCCTCTTCTCTCCTCAGGAGGTCGCGAAGAACCAGGTCTCCCAGCCACTTCTACAGAAGAGGAAGTGGCACTAAGGAAGGTTCCCACCGAAGCAGCCCGAAACCCGCTCCTCTTTGCCCCATCTCTCCCCACTCCCGCTAAAGTAGGCGCCTGTGCCGCTGGCGAAGGTCCCAGTTCTCAAGGGCCCTGAGTCCAATGGGACATGGAGGAGCTAGGCGGGAAGCGGCGAGACGACAGCTAAGATGGTTAGGACAGGTGGGGCGGCACTGAGGAGAGGGACATTCTCCTGCCGGACCCCGCTCACAGACAGTAACTCCAAAACGCTCAGGTGGGCAGTATAGGAAAGGCCCCTCCTCCCTGTTCTCTTCCTTCCCTTCCCCGCTCCCCTCCTGGACACCTGGTGAAAGAGAAAGGTGCAGGTGTACCTGGAGCGAACACCATGATTTTCTCCAGCCGCTGCGCCCCAAGGTAGGAGAGACAGACAGACGGACGGACGGACGAAGGGTGGGCAGAAGGCCAGGACTTGGGGTCCGGTGCAGGTAGGCGCGCTGGGGGCGCGCCAGCTGTAGGTCGGGACAGTCAGCACCTCGGACAGCTCCCAGCAGCGCGATCCCGGGGCCGCGGCTCCCGCCGCGGCGCGCTCCGCCTCCACAATGCACTGCTCTGCCAGCGGCCACCCGGCGGCGGGAGGAGGAGAGCGAATGCCTGCTCAGTCCACCCCTCATTCCCGCGCCAGCTCAGTGTACACTGCTGCTTGGGGAGCAAAACCCTTCTACCGCTTCCACGGAGAAGGAAGGACGGAAGAGGAAGAGAGAAAAGGTAATTGCCCGGCTTCCCGGCAGGGGGACAGCTAATTGCTTCTAATTACCTGCTGTCTCTCGCCCCCGTGGATATCGAACTGACATTTAGGATGGGCTTGCCCTTTTTTAATATATATAACTCAAAGAGCTTTACTCTAGAGGCTGACTCTGAGTTCTCTGAGTTGGGTCAGCTTTGAACAGAGGGGTGGGGCCTGCAAGTTAATAGGTCCTTGGGGTCCATGACTCCTCTTTCTCCCAGACTCCCAATCTTCTGCTAACGTCAGAAAGGACGCTGGAGGGAAGGACAGACTGGCTAAGGAGCGTGAGGAGGGCGCCGCTATCAGGCCCTGCTCCCAGGCGGCTCTGAAAGCCCCCAAGCTTGGAGGCCCTCAAGGTCATCACTTTAGAGGCAGCAGGGCTGGCCAGCGCTGAGGAAAGAGACCTCGGTGAGGTAGGTCTCCACCGACAAATACACACCCTGTAAGAGGTGGGGCCAACAGAGTTTCCTTCAAGTGTGAGAAAAGCCTTGGGACCGATCAAGAAACATTAATGCTTCCCCTGCCTTCACCCAGTGGAAAACTGTGGCCCCATGTACACCAGTTCTACTCTAAAGATACTGGGACGTGCCTCGACGCTCACTTCATGCTTCTAATACACTGCTCATTTTAAAGCCTTCTCTAGTTCCCCCAAGAAATACTTGGGTAGTGTGAGACAGCCCACAACAGGTACTACCCATCTGGGTTACAACCCCAGAGTTAGAGTGAGATAGGATCCTTCACTTTCAAAGCAAATGCCAGTTGCTTTGGGTTTTGGACTCTATTTTTGCAGCTGAATGGAGTTTTCCAAGAACAAAGGGTGATTAGTGTTGTTTCCAGTGTTTTACAGGATTTCCTCCCTTGCACCTCTCCCAGCCATTCTGAAAATGCCATATTTCTTAATAATTTGGTTGGTGGCCATAAATTTCACCCTCATTTGGCAAATATTAAGCATTCAAATAGCCTTATTGGCACTAGTTTTGTTCAAAGCCATCTGATAGATTGAAAATGCAAATAGTTTTACAGCTCTTGAACTACAGTTTGCATGGAGGCATATGGACAGTCAGAGCATAAAACAGTCAGTACTGCTCTTCGCACCTGGCTCAACACAGGCTTGAACAGATGGGGCCTGGCTCAGCAGCAAGATGCAAGTCAGCTGATGGGCAGGATGAAGTGTGTGCACGCCAGGATGCAGTCTTCTCACTTCCCTAAGTTACACCAAAAGCCAGGGACCAATGATGCTTCACTCTGTCTTTGCTGTATCACCAGACAAAGTGTGAAACGCTATTTGAAATAATCTTTCAATGATTGAAAGACCTCCCTCTCTTAACACAATCAAAAGGGCTCTCTTTTACCATCTTAATGGGTTTATTCTCCCAATGCATAAATAATTACTCATTATTAATTTCAAGAAAAAAGCAATATCATGTAGGGAAAGAAAAAAAGGCTTGGCAAGCAGTCAGACCCAAGTACTACAACTTCACCATTTACTACTGTGTGACCTTTGATACGTGATTTAACTGTATTATCTGCAAGGATTAAAGTATCCTGAAGGTTTGTTGTGAGGATTAAATGCGATAATGCATTAAGAGAGCACAGCCCCAATTAAACACATTCCAGGAAATTACTGACACTCTGGACGTAGATGACACCCTATAGCAATGCAAACTAAATATGCTAGATCAGTACTCTCAAACACTGACGGGCACATGAATCCCATGGGGATCTTGTTAAAATAGAGTTCATGATCCAGTAGACTGGGGTGGAGCCTGAGGTTCTGAATTCTTAACAAGCTCCCAAGTGATGTCCACGCTGCAGGTGCTGCTGGTCTGTAGACTGCATTTTGAGTAGCAAGTTGTAGATGTATTAGCATTTAAAAAGAGAGAAATTATTTCTCTCTCCTCCAACATCAGAGCACATCTTTCCAAATGTTAGGGAGGAACCCAGATGGATTCCCAGAGACTTCCAAACTCAACAGAGGCCAAGATGGTAGTAGAAAGGAAGAAAGAATGCCTGGAAAAGTCCCAGAGCTCCTTTGATCAGCCTGCTGTGGCAACAGGAGCTGGTATGATCCAGTAGAAATCAATGTGAAAGGTCAAGGACAGAAGGTAAAACTCTCTTCTCAGCCCCATCCTTAGCTGTTCTCTGCCCTTCTTCCTCCCATCACCTCTTCATTTTGTCTACCCAACACACCACTGCTACCTAGCCAGAGGACAACATACTCCCAGTCCGGTGTTTGCTTGTTTATATTTCAATAAGAACAATTAATTTTATTCCCAATAAAACCACAGCACTTTAGTAAGTTTTTTATTTACAGTTATTTCCTCAGTAAATTTTTTACATTCAACAATATTGTCTCCAATTTTTTACTACTACTGGAATTATTGTTTTGATAGTTTAATTTAAATATCCTAAAAATGGTACTACATTTTTTTACATCATAATGTAAGTGATCAATTTAATAATAGAAGGCTTCAGAGAAAAATAAAAATTCCCTTCTACTTTATCAGAAGAGCCAGATTCTTTGATAGATCATTTATCCATTCTTAGCCCACACCTGAGGCTTAAGTTCCCAATACAGTCTCACTCTGTCTCTTTTTAAACACCTCCACTCAGGGTGAGTCACTCCTCAGTCCACTGCATTTTGACATGGTCATCTATCAGAGAGGCAGCCCACCACCTCCACCACCATCTATCTCATTCCATTATCCTCCCTTCCAGTAAGTGATGGGAATGGTAATGGGAAGCAAGATAGTAAACATGTTGGGCCAGATGCCCCAGCTTTCCTGCTCTGGTGCTGAGCTTATCAAACTGGGCATTCCTACCCCTACAGAGACTTGAACAAGGTGCTGGATGAACCAAAGGCACAGAAAAAAAATTTTTTTTAAATCATCTAATAAAACCAACTATTTTACTTGGAGACTTGGGAGAATATTTTACATGGAAATGAACATGGATACACTATAAAGCAGTGATTCATGTGACATATAAACATTAAACTGAAGACTCCAGAGAAATCACCACAGGCAGGTCAGGGCTATAACTCTGAGATTTCCCCAAGTCCCTAACCATTGCCCCTAACATTCATTTATTCTACTCTGTCCTTAGAGTTTTCACAAATAGAAAAGTTTGAAAACCCATCCTGAAATATTCCCACAGTTGCCATGATTTGCAGTTCACCTTGGCTCCAGCCAGACCCTGAGTATTTCCAAGCTACTAATTTTACATGTATTATTCAATCAACTAAAATTTTAAATAATTTTTAGCATCTCTGAGGACAGTTGAAACAGATTGAAAAGAAGCATTTTTCATTATGAAGCATTAAACCATAACTGTTTCCAAATGTCTTATTTTGTAGGTTTCAAATGATTACAGAAATGAAGTATTGGAGAAGAACTCTTTCCTTCTCCTAAGAGCTGCTAGAAGTTGTTGAATTGGACCTAAGGAAAAGCCTAGAGGTGAATTAAGCAGAAATTTAAAAAGGAATAAGAGAATGTGGTACATTGAGTCATGAAAACAGAAAAACTGAATGAGAAAAAAGACACTGGAAAACTAATCTTTGTGCTATCCAAACTGTAAAGCCTTAACAAGAGTGTGGTAAAAATACAAAGAGATGGAAATGACATAATTTGGGGGAAAAAATGAAGATAGAAGATGGAATAAAGGGGGAGGGAGAATAAAAATGACTATGCTCATTAAGAAAAGAAATGGGAAATGTTAAAGAATTTGCGAGCTTAGAAAGTACAAGACAAAGTCTCTGTAGGTTTGCATTTTATGAAGCAGTTTATGAATCCTGTGAGTCTTTAAAATGGACTATGAATAGCTATATTTTGTGAAAGGAAACATCAGCAAAACTTCCTTATTGGAAAAAGTGCATTAGAACAGTTAAAATTTTGTAGTATGTTTATGTTCCAAGATGTCCCTTTGCTCCATGTAAGGAGAGTAACCCTGTTGACCAATCAGCAAATGCCCAGTATAACTGTTACCAAGGCTGCTGCCCCAGAATCATACCCCTGCCCCTCCCTCAGATAGAAACCTACTACTGTTATCTAAGTCTCAGGAGGAAGTGCAAAGAGAAAAAACACAAGAACTGGTTAGAACCAATTAGGCCCAAGATGGCAGAGGATGTGACATCTAGTGGACCTTGAGCCTCATTGTACGCTTACTGTAATGAATTAGCATGCTAAGTGACACACCCACCAGCACCATGACAGCTGGATTGTCTGCACAGAGACTGAAAAGGAGAGCTGCACCAGTTCAGGGTCTAAACCACACCCCTGTTCTAGGATAACTCATAAGTATTCCTCCCACTCTTTCTAATTCCCTCTCTTTTACTTCAACCCTCCTATATATTTAGTGTTTCCACCCAAATTGTGATGAGAAGTTGATTTTCGAACTAGGTTCCTGTTCTCCATTCTTTGGCTATTGAATAATGCCTGTGCTGTTCCAGTCTCAGCGTGGTTTTGTTATTGGCTGCGTGAATCTGATTGGAAAAAGAACCTCCCTGGCCTGGACACGGGATCTCAGCCTGGGCTAGGACCTGATCAATTTGGTAACATAACTTCCTTGCTCCTGATCACTTTGGTCTATAAAAATCGCTCTCCTTGAGCAGCTCTTCAGCTCTTCAGAGCTCTTGGCTCTTAGCATCCATGAATCTGGATACTGCCTGACTCATGAATCACTCAGTAAAACCAATGTGATCTTTTCAAAATTTATGATTGTTGGATTTTTCCTTTAACAGTTGAGAAAGCACGTAACCAATGGGATCCAAGTGGTAAAGAAATTAAGGGGACGAAATTCAGTCTTGGGAAACTCTTTAAGGAGGAGGGAAGAAAGAGGTCATTCTGGACTGGAAGTTGCGAGGGTGAAGGACTAGCTCCCCAAGAGCAAAGTAAGACAGCTGGCAGGACTGGAGGCTGGATTTCTGAGTTTAAGGTGGCATCCTGGAGGACAGTAAAGTCTCAAGAGCACCCCTGTAAGTGACCGCTGAACAATCCCCAGGGAGGAAGTAAAAGAACCCTGAGACTAAAGTCAAGGGCTGTAGAGATTATCCCAGAAGGTGAGTGGACAAAGAGAAGATAATGAACCACACAGCTTGGTTTCCATCAGTGGGGGTGGGGGAGGAGGCACGGATAGTTAGAAATACTGAGAAGTTGCCAGATAAACCTAAAGAGAAAATAGTTAGAAGAATACTTATTCTTTGAATAAGCTAATAATGCTTAGGTAGCATGATAATGTTTGGAAATTGAAATTGATGGTTTTCATAGTCAGTAATTGATTTTTACACCACTTTACATAACCCAAGTAGACATTAGTCTGGATTTTACTGCTTTAGAGAGAGACTGAACTGGGTTCAGAAAATAAACAATCAAATTCTTGGCATTTGAATTTTAAAACAAGCACTTGAAATGCAAAGCAGAGGCTAAAGTCTTGCTAGCTGAGGCTTTCAATTAAGTGCCAGAGCAGAGGGGAAACGTTTTTGAGCCCAAGCCTCAAGGTTAGGTCTGTAAGATAAACAGAGCTGGGGAGAAAAGCAGGAAAAAGCATAGCCAGTTTTGCATTTGTTTTATTCTGTTTGAAAATTCACTCAAGCCCCAAAGGACATGTTTTACATTTGTTTTATTTTGTTTGAAAATTCTGTTTAGGCTTGGAGGTAAGTTTTTTTGTTTTTTGGTTTTTTTCACAAGGATAGATAAGAAACTGTAAATTTAGCAGGGCCTCCAAAAAAGGAGACTGTGTCCCAGGCTGCACGGTCAGTCCAAGGAGGATTGGGGCCTCAAAGGGGAAGAGACCACATAATCTTGTTAAACTGATAGTCATGTAAGCCATATTACTACCTCTGCTATTAAAACCTTGAATTCCATGAATTCATCCATGCTTTGCTTTCCACACTGAAAGCCCTGAAAATTCAATAAAGCCAACCCTCCCACCGAAAATGCCAAAATTCACTTATATATTGTGTAAAGCTTTGAAACCAACAAGTGGCCTCTGATAAATTCTCTGACATTTATCATCTCTTTGGTAAAGACACTGTCTTACCTGGATCATCAACTTTCTAATGTTTGATGGCTTCCAAAATGCCTTCACATGCATTACTTATTTGATACCCCTAACAAATCCGTAAAGGTTGGTGAATATAGCTGGAGCTTACAGACACAGACAAAGGGTGGAAAGGGACTGTTACCTTCATATGAGGCTCATGTCAAAACAAAGCCCATTCATTCCAGGAGGCAAGAGGACTGTCTCCCATGGATATCTGCAAGACAAACACACACATTTAAAATGTGATTTCAATCCCATGTTATCCATTCATCAAGTCCCTGTCATATATGAGTCTCACAAGTCTTTCTAATGTGACATCAGGGTACATCTTACTTCCTGACTCACAGTTTGAGTCTTGTAAATAAGCCCCCAAAGAGAGCGAATGAATGGTAAAGGTACATCCTGGACAAAAACAACAACCATTTATTTGATAGTCACACTGTTCTTTGTCAGAACTGCTTTTAGCAGTTTGAAATATGTTCTGATTAATTTCACACAGATAGGGATAGGGTTATACATTTACTTGCCTAAAGGAAGTAACTATTTAGAACTATTCCTGATTTAACCTCTTTTCTAAAAGAATTATGAATCAAATGAAAAACAACTTTCAGATGAGTTCTCTCACAAACGCCCATTTTTGTTTAAGCTATTTCCTCTAATGTCTTCAAACTGCATTCTAAAATGATCAAAGTTCTACATAGCTCATTTTATGTGACATCCTGGCAGGAGGATGGTGACTAGTTATTTGGTCAAACACTAGCTTACCTGTTCTGTGAAGGTGTTTTTTGGATGTGATTAACATTTAGCATCAGTTGACTTTAAAGTGAGCAGATTACCCTCCATGATGTGGGTGGGCCTCATTCAATCAGTTGACAGCCTTAAGAGCAAAAACTGAAGTTTCCCAAAGAAAGAATTCCACTTCCAGAGGATGACAATGAAATTTTGCCTGAGCTTTCAACTTTCAGACTCAGAAATGCAACATCCACTCTCTCCTGAATCTCCAGCCTGCCAGCCTGACCTACAGATTTTGGACTTGCTAGTCCCACAATGGCAAATGTCACCCCACCCCCATTTAATAAATTTAACATTCTCTACTACAACCCTGTCCAAAGCAGGTGTGCACTGTCAGTCAATGTATTTTCTCTTACGACTTTTAAAACATCTTGAGAATACACAGAACCACAAACACAAAAAATCATAATCCTGGTTATTTGTCATAAGAATTTTTTTTTTTTGGTTAAGACACACTTGAAAGATAATTTCCTATAAAATATACCCATGAATATACCCTTGATTGAAGAAGATTTAGAAATGAATAAAAGAAGAATGTATTAGTTAGAGTTCTTGCATTTGACAAAATCTTATACCTTTTCATGATTAAAAAAAAAAACACTCAGTAGACTAGGAACAGAAGGAAACTTCCTCAAGCTGATGACGGCATACATGACAAACCCACAGCTATCACACAATCAGCAGTGAAAGACTGAAGTCTTCACCCCCAAATCAGGAACAAGACAAGGGTACCCACATTCGTCACTTCTTCTGTTACACTAGAAGTTTTAGCTAGAGAAATTAGGCAAGAAAAAGAAATACGGCATACAAGTTGAAAAGAAGTCAAACTATTTGTATTTGCAGATGACATGATCCCACATATAGAAAAATTCCAAAGAATCCACACACAAAAAACTACTACAGATAATCAACTTAGCAAAGTTGCAGGGTACAAGGTCAACACACAAAAATCAGCTGTATTTTTATCTACTAGAAATGAACAACACAAAAAGGAAATTAAGAAAAAAAAATTTCATTTACAATAACATCCAAAACCATAAAATACCTAGGAATAAGTTTAATCAAGCACAGGGTACAGTGAAAACTATAAAACATTGCTGAAAGAAATTAAAGAAGACATAAATAAGTGGAAAGCTACCCCTGGCTCTGGATTGGAAGACTTAATATTGAGGAAGACTACCCAAATTCAGTGAAATCTCTATCAAAATTCCAATGGCCTTTTATGCAGAAATGGAAAAGCCAATCCTAAAATTAATACAGAATAGTAAGAGGTCCCAAATAGTCAAAACAATATTTAAAAAGAAGAAGAAAGTTGGAGAACTCAAACTTCCTGATTTCAAAGTTACTACAAATCTACTGTGATCAAAAGTGATACTCCAAAAATGGGCCAAAGACCTAAACAAGCAATTCTCCAAGGAAGAAATACAAATGATCAATAGGCACATGAAAAAATGTTCAATATCACTAATTATCAGAGAAATGCAAATCAAAACTACAATGAGGTATCACCTCACACCAGTCAGAATGACCATCATTCAAAAATCCACAAATGACAAATGCTAGAGAGGCTGTGGAGAAAAGGGAACCCTCCTACACTGCTGGTGGGAATGCAGTTTGGTGCAGCCACTGTGGAAAACAGTATGGAGATTCCTCAAAAGACTAGGAATAGACTTATCATATGACCCAGGAATCTCGCTCCTGGGCATATACCCAGGAGGAACTCAACTTCAAAATGACACCTGCACCCCAATATTCATAGCAGCACTATTTACAATAGCCAAGACATGGAAACAGCCTAAATGTCCATTAACAGATGACTGGATAAAGAAGATGTGGTATATTTATACAGTGGAATACTATTCAGCCATAAAAACCGACAACATAATGCCATTTGCAGCAATATGGATGTTCCTGGAGAATGTCATTCCAAGTGAAGTCAGCCAGAAAGAGAAAGAAAAATATCATATGAGATCGCTCATACATGGAATCTGAAAAACAAAAACAAAAACATAAATACAAAATAGAAACAGACTCATAGACTTAGAACACAAACTTGTGGTTGCCAAGGGGGCGGGGAATGGGAAGGGACAGACTGGGATTTCAAAATGTAGAACAGATAAGATTATACTGTATAGCACAGGGAAATATATACAAGATCTTAAGATAGCGCACAGAGAAAAAAATGTGACAATGAATATATGTATGCTCATGTATAACTCAAAAATTGTGCTCTACACTGGAATTTGACACAACATTGTAAAACGATTATAAATGCAATAAAAAATGTTAAAAAAAAAAAGTGTGATACTGGCATACAGATAGATAGATCAATGGAATAGAACAGAATCCAGAAATAAACCTATAAAGTTATGGCCAACTGATTTTCTATAAGCATGCAAAGACCATTCAATAAAGAATGGCCTCTCTAACAAATGATGCTGAGATAACTGAATCAATATTTGAAAGAATAAAATTGGATCTCTACATCACACTACAGATAAAAATAAACTTAAAATGTGTGAACAACCTAAAAGCAAGAGCTAAAACCATAAAATTTTAAAAAGAAAACATAAGGTTAAGTCTTCATGATGTTGGATTTGACAATGGATTCTTCGATATGACACCAAAAGCACAAGCAAAAGAGAAAAACAGATAAACTGGACTAAATCTAAAAACGTTTGTGCCTGAAAGGACATTATTGAGAAAGTGAAAAGAATCTACAGAATGCGAGAAAATATTTGCAAATCATGTATCTGATAAGGGTCTAGTATCCAGAATATATGAAGAACTCTCAAAATTCAGCAACAAAAAGACAAATAGATCAGATAACAGATGGGCAAAGGATCTGAGTAGACCTCTCTCCAAAAGATATATAAATTGCCAACAAGTAATAAAAAGATGTTCAACATCATTAGTCATTAGTTAACGCAAATCAGAGCCACAGTGACGAACCACCTGATACCCACTAGAAGGCTGTACTTTAAAAAATAAAATAAAATAAAATAAAATAAAATAACATAACATAACAACAAGGGTTGGCAAGGATTTGAAGAAATCAGGACCCTCGTACACTCCTGGTGGGAATGTAAAATGGTTCAGCCATTGAGGACAATAGATTGACAGTTCCCCAAAAAATTAAACCACAGATTACCATAGATTCAGGAATTTCACACCTACGTATATTGCCAAAAGAAGTGAAAACAGGGATTCATGTAAGTATACATGCATACATGTTTAAAGCAGCACTATTCACAATAGCCAAAAGGTAGAAACAGCCCAAATGTCCATCAACCTAAGAATGGATAAACAAATTGTGGTATTTATGCTCAATGGAATATTATTCAGGTATGTAAAGGAACGAAATAGTGATACATGCTACAGTGTGTGGAAGCTGAAAACACATGCTAAGAGGAAGAAGCCAGATGGGTGGAAAAAACACGGGACTGCTTGGGTAGGAAGGAGGTCGGAGCGGAGAGCAGTGCTCACGGCCAGCGCCTGCCAATGGCGGCTGACTGGACCAGAGGGAATTTGTTCCTCTCGTCAGTATAAACCTAGACTTGACCCCTTCCCCTCCGCAGACCCTGCCCACCATCTGAACTTCAAGCTCATCTCCAAAGACCCTGGCACTCAGGAAGCCTTCACCACCGTTTCACCGACTTCGTAGCCAGAGTAAGTTTGTATACTCTGTGTCCCTCGCGTCCTCAGGAAAACAAAAGCAAACTAACCGAAAGCAGAAGCACGCGCTTCACAGAGCAAGGAGGCTCGGACGAGACGGTACGAGGCGGCCAGCATCTCCATGCAAGAGAGCTGCTCCGCGTCCTGTCAGCTTGGAAGCCCCACGGCATGGAATAGTCTGGAAGCATGGAGGGCTTTATTAAAGTTGCCTCCTCGCGGCTGTGAGGCCTTGGGCGAAACACGCGGACAGCTAGGAATACGGAACACCCTCAATAACCTCAACTGAGGCGAGGGACGACGGAGCCAATCCGCAGCCTCGCGGGCGGGAGCTTCCCGTTTAAGCACCTGCAAGCTGGTCCGCGGAGGGAGCCCACCGGAAGTCAGTACTGCGCGCAGCCATGGAGTCAGATTCGTCCGCCGCGCGCGGCGCTCGGTCCTGCGGCTTGGCCTCAGTCTACCCCACTTTCCTCCTCTCCCGGCCGCCGCCGCCGGCCTCATACCTCCCGTCTCCCGCTTCTCCTGTCAACAGTCAGGGCGACCCTGCGTACCGGCGCCCCGCCCTAGGCGCGGCCCGGCCCGCGGAGGCCGGACGCTCCGCCGCTGGGACCCGCCCCCCGGGGACACGCACTTCCGGCGGCGCGGCGGCGCGGCGGCGCGGCGGCGGCGGCGGCGGGGACGATCCCGGCGGGCGGTGATGGACGCGCTGGCGGTCATGATGCAGGACCTCTTGACGCAGAACCGTGCCCTGCGCAGGGAGAAGAGCGAGCTCATGGACTAGGTGCGCCTCCTGCTGTGCAAGAAGGCCAGCCTGCTGGCCCAGGTGCGTCCGCCGGCCTGCCCGGTGGCTTTTCCCGAGACGTTCAAAGGCGACCCCGCCCGGCTCCCCGAGTTTTTGATCCAAGCGGCCTCTTACATGAGGTTCTTCGAGGCCAGGTTCTCGAACGACACCCTCAGGGTGGCATTTTTAATCAGCCGCCTCAGTGGGCCGGCATAGGAGTGGGTTGTTCCCTCCATCGCGGGGGAGAGCCTCATTCTGGCTCATTACGAGGGCTTCGTGGACACGCTGAAGCGGGCCTTCGGCAGGAATGGGTAGAAAACTGGGGGGCTGCGAGCCCCTGCGCTCCCCACCGACGCGGTCGTGTTTGGCTTTGACTCACAAATAGCTCCACAGCCCCCAGCTGCTGGGCCTGGACCCGTGCGAGGAAAAGTGGCCGCCGCCTGTTGTCGCCAGCCTCGCTGCCTTTGCCCTCTGCCGGGCAACCCAGCCACTGGCAGGAGACCTGTTAGAACTCGAACGGACCACTCCGAATCATGCCCCAGTCGCCTGCCGGCTCTGAGGACTGCCGCTGACAGCCTTGGACATTCTGGGCCAGCCTGGGAAGTGCCTGAGCTGGTCCCACCCCCAGGGACAAAGATTTGGATAGCTCAGGCCCAGAAACAGCTTCCAGGGCTCGCGGGCCTGGCAGCCAGATTTTTGACACTTGTGTCCCAGGAACCTATTTTCCACATAACATCGAACATCGTTTCTGTTCTAAAACCACAACAGTCTTATAGATTGTACCTTTTGGTCAGAGACATTCAGGCGCTGAACAGTACACGGGAAAAGTATTTACTTTTAAAATGTAAATACGTATCTTTCAGCACCATTTGCTGAGGACTGTACTTGATGTTACAGGAGAAACGAGTAAGACGAAACGTATCTCCGCAGGAACACAAATATGAGAAAAAAAAATCTCAGTGCATATTCTGATGTCTGGCAAGATAATACTTCAGTGTGTAAAGAAAAGCATATTTGATTATTGTTTTATGACCTTTTTTGCTTTTCACCCCATAGTTTAAAAATACATGTTAAAAACATGCAGCTTACAAAAGAGGCAGGCAGAAAACCCAACTTGAGCAATTATGTTTGCTGTTGAATCTGGCAAAGACGGTGTTTTTTAAAAAGCATGTAACTCATAGCAGAAAAAGGGGGGGGGGGTTGGTGCATTCTTTGAGCTCTAGCCACTTCCCTTTATCCCCCTATATTAAATGACCTCACTCCCGTCTTTTTTGTACATTACTTTACATTTTTGGCCTCAGTTTTTCTTTTGTAATTAAAAGCTTTTTATCATTAAAATTTGGTTCAGAATTCTGTGACTCTCTTATGCGGCCAAAAAAGGGAAAGAAAAAGAGGATCTGAGCCTTCTTGTTCAACAGAGGAGTTTTTGAAACCCTCGAGGCACCAAAATCCATAACTGTCTTTCCTTAAATGTCCATGGGTTTTCTCCTGCTGGTCAACATAGTCTCACTGAAATATCTTAAATTCCTGGTTAAACATATTAAGAAAAACTCATCACTGCCTCCTGGGTGGACAGTTTACATATTTGAGGACCATAGTGAAAACCTCTAATTATATTTTTGCACAGTGTGATTAAAGCCAGGTTACAGCAATAATTTTATTGTTGCCAGTTAGCATTGTAAGAGTTTTTAAGGAGACTGGGCCCCTCCACGTGACCTCCTATATACTGCAGAAATGGCAGTATGTATGTACTAACAACAACAGAAAAACCTACAGGATATAGCACCAAAAAAATTTCAGCAAACTTCCCAAGAGCACATGTTTGGTAGGATATCAAAACTTTCTAATGAAAGATCAGCATCAACATGTAAGTCAAATAGTACATGAAAAAAATGTAACTCAGTAGTCAAAATGCCTCATATTTAATCTTCTATAGTTCTCTTTTTAGAGGATATCTTAGATCTCCACCGAAAAATAAAAAAATAAGGAAAGAGAAAGTACACAAGGCTATCTTACAATGACACAGGCAGGAGGAGGAAGAGAAGGTCAGTGACTTCCACATCATATTTTTTCCACCCCTTGAAAAGATTAGAGAAATGTGTGTTCATGGAGTTATGTCTGTAGTAAGTTGACCGTTTTCTTTCTGACCTAGATTTCAGCTTTGGCAGGCTGTTTTCTGCACCTTCTCCATCACCTGGGGTACAGTCTCTGAAAATCCAGTAATTTTCTTCATCCATAAGCATTTCATGTGGAGCTCTGCTTGGCTTTTCAATTTCAGGTTCTCTATTTGCATGGCTTTAACTGCCTTATGGGGGAACCACAGTACGTTCATGAATGGAACCAAATGGCCCAAAGACCATCACAGGAACACCCAGAGCTCCTAAGACAGCAGATGCCACCAGCCTTATGTTAGGTGGCCTTCCTCAGGAAGGTTGGGCATCTTAAATGCTGTTTGTCTCAGGGGCCACGGAAACCAGTTTACTAGGGCTGTCTTTCAGATGTGCATCAGACTTAACGAATAAAGGACTTTTCTCAAAGCAGACTCTTGAGCATCCTAGGTGGTGCTGATGGTGTTGGTGTAAGGGTCAAGCATCAGAAATAAGAAAAATGTTTAATTCTCCCTGGCACAAAGAAAAGGGGGCATTTATTTTAGAGAACTTGTCCTTGTGGGCTCTTTCTCTGCCTTTTGAAATGTATGTAAATCTTTTCAAAGGCTGAATAAGCCCCTTGCACACTTTACAATCCCCGAATATCTCTTTGAAAGGGGACCTGGAGGCATCGCATTGAACTGTAATCACCAAGGAAGACAGCACTCCTCCCTCTATTTTGTTCCCCTTCAAGGGAGGAGGGAATAAAGTGACTGGTCAGAACTCACTGGTCTTTGGACATCCTTTACCTTGTGGATGGATCTGGAGACACACCCCCTGTGCTCAGGCAGAGCTGGTCCCCTGGGGCTTACTGTCCCTCTGCAGTAGGGTGCTATAACAAAACAGTCCTGACTGCATCCATCCTTATTCCCTTCCTGTCCACTGTCCACTGGTCATGGGTCCTTTTTTTGTTTAATTTCCCCAAATAGTTCACTTGATTTACCTGAAGAGATTGGAGATCTATTTTCGGCTTGCAACAACGTGGGTATTAGTGAGAGGCAATTCCAGTCAACTTTGTTCTTCACTTTGCTGCAGAAATGATGCCATTTTTATAATAGGATATTGGCCACACTTCATGTTTTTCTTACTGGACTCCGTTGTTTGACATCACCCCTTTGCCAGATGACCATAAATATCTGCATCAAAAAAATAAAGCCACACAGAATCTCCAGTTGTTTTAAAAATGAGAAAAGAATAGCTTGATATTATCCTTTTTGTATATAGTTGAATTTGGAAGTGTTCCCTCCTCTACAATTTTTTGGAATAGTTTGAGAAAGGTATTAACTCTTTAAAAGTTTGACAAATTTCTCCTGTGATACCATCTGGTCCTGGACTTTTTTGTATGTTGAGATTTTCTTCATTAATAATTCAATTGCAATACTAGTAATCAGTCTAAGATTTTCTATTTCTTCCTGTTTTAGTCTTGGAAGATTGCATGTTTCTAGGATTTTATCCATACAGAAATTTTCATGAGACAAAAAGTCTATGTATTTTTAAAGTATACATCAAGTTCACTATATCATAAGCAAAACTCAGTACATTGCAAAGAAGTAATATTCTATAGGTCACATTTTTTTTAAACCACGAAGTAATTAAATATGAAATCAACTATAAAAAGAAAAAAATTAGAACTTTGAATAACTCATGGAGTGAATCACAATGTGTATTTAAAAGGTATTTAGAACTAAATCATAATAAAAATTAATATCAAAACTTGTTTTATTTTTAATTTATAAAATTTAAACAATAAAGATAAAAATGAGTTTGACACTACCAAAAAGCCTAGAGAAAGATGAATACAGCTTCAGATGAAGTAGAGGTTTTTAAAAAGTCTGTGAGAAGGGTATAAGTTACCTAATGACAAAAAATTTGAAGACTTATATGAATCCATAATTTTTAAGAAAAATAAAATTTAACCCTAGAAGAAATAGTAAACTTAAATAGACCTACAACCATTTTAAAAAATGAAGTAGTAGTAAAACCTACCCACCAAAAAGGACAAGAAAACAAATAAATACAAAACAGATTCAGATGGTTTTATACTCACTCTGATATATAATTTAAAAGATATATATATATATAAAAGAAGAGGTAATGCCACCCAATTCATTTAGTGAGGATAGAGAACAGTAATAATAAAACAGAACACAAACAATGAAAAAAAAAAAAAGATTAGTGACCACTCTTACTGAAAATAAATGCAAAAATCCTAAGTAAAAGAGTAGCAAATAACACTGAGCAATCTTCTAGACAATTAAAATACCACATTATGACCCAGCTGGATTTATTCTTAAAATGCAAGGATAGTTCAGCACTAGAAAATCTACAAATGTGGCTTGCCATGTCAAAAAGTTAAAAGAGGAAAAACTATATAATCTTAGTATTTGCAGAAAAGCACTGAACAACATTCAAGTTTCAAAGGGCAGGGAAGCCCCGCTCCAAGATCAACTGGAAAGGTGCACCAGAAGAAAGGCACGGTTCCACGTAGCAGAGAATGTCACACTGATGTCAGTGGCAACAAATCAGAACAGCCAAATGTGAAGATTTGGGGCTAGGGGGGTGGGGGTGGGGGAAGTAGGGTGGCAAATTACCTCTGAAGAAAAAAATTCCAAATCCTCTATTTGACATTGAGTCAAACAAAGATTTGATAGTACGTATTATGGGTCAGCCAGGGTGCTAGGGAAATGACAAAGCTCTAACGCCAGTCAGAGACAGACGTGCATGTTCTATTGTTGTCACTTTCGTTCTTAAAATCCTTAACTGGGCGTCCACTGAGGTCAGGGTATAGACAAAGATCATTCAACATAGCTTCAAAAAAAAGGGGGGGTAGCTTGGGATTTGGTGGGGGGTAGTGTTGAGAGTATGTGGACAGCTCCTCTAAAGATGTTCCAAATAGGAGCCTCTCCAACAACTTCTTAGGCAATTTCTTCTGTAATATGTTGACATGATGGTTGTTAAAACTAATAAAGGAAATGGAAATGAGCCTTGGGTAACACCATTTTTGTGCTCACTTTACACCAACTAATAGAACAGGTGAGGTCCTGGACCCAGCATCCCCCAGACACACTCCAAGGTTTAGTGCCTGGCGAAAAGTACCTCTTCCTTGTAAGGCCTGCATTATCCAGCCACTGAGATCTTTAGTTCCAGGGCATCAGAACTTATTTTATAGGTCATTTGTTTAATAACTTAAGTGTGTAAAATAAAATAAAATACTCAGTGTTTGCTAAATATATGAAGTCCAGGACCCCACCCCAGTCCTGAATCAGAATCCCTGACAGCGGGCTCAGGGAACCAGCATGACTGTGATGCAGATCGTGGAAAGAGCCCGGGAGGAGATGGGGAAGTGAGAAATTAGCAGTGCATGATGATTTATGTTTGGGCGAGGTAATTGTAGTAAACCTTTTAAGAGGAAGAAAACTCTGGAAAATAGAGTAGAGAAAGGTTTATATTCACTAGAGGGAGACTAAAAACAGAGAAATCAATTAAAAACAACAATAATGGAGGAGGGTAGAGCTCAGTGGTAGAGCGCAGGCTTAGCATGCACAAGGTCTTGAGTTCAATCCCCAGTACCTCCATCAAAAATAAATAAATAAATTAAACCAGCTATAAATCCTTATACGAGTTAAATCCCTGTAGTTCTTATGCAACTATTAAAATGACAAATATAAACCAAATTTCAAAACCAACGAAATTCAAATGATTTAAAACTGAATTATGGTATGTCCTGCCAAAAATAAATGACTCCTTCACCACATGAATAGGGAGCTAATGATAATGACACTCTGCACTCCCTGCAGACTCACGCCTAGTGGGCTGCTTTCCAGAACACTCCCACATTTCTGCCTCTATCCGTTGAGTTATTTGCTGCCAAGAGTTGTGTTCCTCTACCCCCACCAGACATGTTTATGCCAGTTGTATGTTTTAATCGAAATATGTAATTTAGTTAAATATTTCACAAACTGATAAATTATTGTGAGAAGAGAAATCTGTTAGATGCCTTAAAATTTTGAGTAGCTAAATTATGTTATGTATAGGTGAGACAAATACAAAATACTGGCCATAAATAATTCCAAAAATCTAAGCAGTAACCGTTGTTTCACAATGGGTTTAAGTACTCTATTTTAAAGACATAGTCGTATCATGGGTCTGAATTATTTAAGAAATAGATTGTGACAGTCTGGTCACTGGACTCACAGGAAAGGTCTTGACCTTATATCAAAACATAGGTAAATAAACGTGCATTTAAGTGGTTTAGATAGAAATGTTTAAGGTACATGTTACTTTACCAATGTTTTTTGATTAAGTAACCAATTTTTTATTTGCTCAATGCCATTTGCAAGAATGTGACTTTTATATATTAAATCTACCTTCATTCCTTCTTATTCCACGACAGCGCTGGCAGCTGTATTTCCTCGTGCCTGTGCAATCCGGAACACAAACCAAAAATGTGGGATCTGCAAGTGACTGGCAATGATTTCTTGTTTACCTGGTTGCCTTCCAAAAAAAATTGGGTATTACTTTTGCATTATTATAAAAATAAAGCCAACATTGAAAATTTCTTGTAGACAACATGAAGAGTATAGTGAATTCATCACGATGAGAAAGTCGTGTCGAACCCAAAAGTAGTCTCCAGCAAATGACTGGAAACGTCATTCTGCCATGTGTAAGGGACCCTCACAGAGGTTTAGAGTGAGTCTAATACCATACAGATAAAGCAATAGATCAAAAAGGGAAGATTTTTATCTTCAAGTTAAAGGATCAAATTCTTACTGGTTTCTTCAGTTTTATCTTGAGAAAACTGAGCCTATTTCTATGTTTCCTACACCCGTTCATGTAAATGTTAAAAGGAATTGTATGAAACTGGTAGAAGTATAAGTGATACCACATTTCTAAGATGCAACTTGGCAGCTGGTAACAAAGCTTTATAATTTTCCATGTATTTTTGACCCAACAAATCTACCTACTTCTTAAGGTCCATCCAAGGGCTGTATCCTGTGCTCAGAGATGTGCACAAATATTTGGTCAGAATGGTGAGCTTCATACACGCACACAAAAAGGAAAACATACAAAAAGAGTAAAAATTGAAAGCTTGACCAAATAAACTCTGGCAACGTCCAAATACTGGAATATTACACAAAATTAAAAATCATACTGGGCAAGAATAGTACTGTTACTGAAAAATGTTTGTCATATGCTGTTCAATGAAAAAAGCATGGTAAAAACAGGGTGTATAACATGATCCTGTATTTATTTAAACATATTTTTATATATAGGAAAAAAGTCTGGAGGGCATGCACAAAAATGTTAAGAGAAGTTTACACAGTTCTAGGATTATCCAGGGAATACTGTAATGGACAAATAGACCAAATTCAATTATAATGGAGTTTATATTCCAGCGGGTGAAAGACAGAAAATAAAATAGTAAATTTGCAATAGTAAAATATGTCATATGGTAATGAGTACAATGGATGGTGAATGCCTAGGTGGAGGTAGGTGGGGTTGCTCTCTGTATAAAGTGGTTAAGAAGACTTCCCTGTTAACGTCTGAATAGTGATCTAAAGGACCCCAGGAGTGTGATGGGAGGGACAATCAAATTCGAGTTTCTATTTTAAAAGGATCCTTCTGGCTGTTTAGCTTGGAGTTGAGTGGAATGGGGTAAGGGCAGAAACAGGGAGCCTACTAGGAGGCCACTGCAATATCTTGGCAAAATATAATGGTAGCTTAGAACTAGGGTGGTCAGATTCTGGTCACATTCTGAGGGCTGGGCCAATGTGAAGTGCTAGTGGCTAGTATGTGGAATGGCTGTGGGATGCAAAAGAAAGATGGTTTTATAGCCTCAGATGATTGATGCAGGGAGAAGAACATTAAAAAACAAACTACCATTAGCATCTTCAGAAAAATAAGATTTTGCAACCATAAAACAAGATCAGGATGCTATGAAAAGAAAGCAGGTGGGAGGCAATCAAAAAACAAAACAAGATTAAAGTTCTGATAGACAATGGCCAAGGCTGAAACAATCTGAGCAACAAAACAAATAACAACAGCATTGGCTTATACCCCATAGAATAAAGTAAATATTCATGGGTTCTGAAAAAAATAATTGCATAAATAATTGGGGGAGAAGGGACATCTCTTCCTTTTAAAGAATTTCAATTAACACATCTGGAAAGAATGAGGAAAACAGGAAAACCACCATAGTAATAACCGCTGTAGGCAATTTCCACCAAAGGTGAACGCTAAGATGAGTGACCAAAGGTTGAGGGGAAACAGGATGCTTACATATTCTCAAAGCATCATTAATTAAATTAATTAAAAAGGGGAAAATAGTAACTTCATAGCTGAGAAACCTCGCAAAGGCTAGATTACTCAAGTAAGGTAAATACCACCAGTAATAAGACTTAAGAACAGGAACCCTGGCAGGGTTCAGAGATGAAGGCAAGTCACTTCTGTGGTGCTCTTGCCAAAAACGCACAACCTCAATGTAATCGTAAGAATTATCAGACAAACTCCAATTGAGACTCATTCTACAAAAAATAGCATACCAGCACTACCCAAAAGTATCAAGGTCATAGAAGGCATAGAAAGAGTGAGAAACCATCGCAGACCAGAGAAGATTAAGGAGATATTAGAAATAATTACAATGTGGTACCCTGGATTGGATCCATTAACAGAAATAGGACATTAGTAGTGGGAAAAATCCAAAACTGGTCAAAATTAAGTCTGTAGTTAATAGAAATTGTTCTGATGTTAATTTCTTAGTTTTGATCATTACATTATGGTTAGGTAAGGTAAGGTGTTAACATTAGGGGAAGTTTGCTGGGGTATATGGAGCCTCTCTGTACTTATTTTGCAACATTTCTGTAAATCTAAAGTTATTTCAAACAAAAAGCATTCTTTTAAACCTTATTATAAATGTTGGAAATAGTTAAGGAAATCTCTCAGAAATTAGATGAAGAGGACAAAGAAATTTAAGATAAGGAGTAACAAGAAATTTAGAGGACTTGTCTCGGAAGACTGGACAAAGAGAAAACAACAAAGATGAGGAATCATAAATGAAATAATTTAAGAAAACTTCCCAGAACTGAAGGATATAGTTTCCAGATTGAAAGGACCCACGAGTTTCCAGGACCAAGACCCACCGGGAAACATCACCCTATTTCAGAACATGGGGCTGAAGAGAAGATTCTTCAGGTTTTAAAGAGAGAGAAATACAGGTGCCACACATCAGAATGGCTTTAGACTTCTCCCGATGTTTTCAAAATTTTAAGATAGATTATACATTTTTAATATTTGTTTATTCACATTTTTTCCTGAAAGCAGATGTGAGATTCCTGGAGAAGAAATCTAAGTTGTAATTACTTACAGCAATAATTACACCCGTTCCCTACATCCAGTGCCCTACAGGTGACGTGCTGAGAGCCAGATGTCACTCTGCACAGAGAAGGTCTGCCCGAAATTATGAATCTGTGGGTTTATACAGGCCCCCAAACTGCCCCTCCCCTCCTGAGAGAGGCGGAGAACCTTGCTCCCTAGTCATTAACAAGCCTTTGGAATGTAAATGATGGCTCCAGGCTCTGTGGCTCATCCCCCTTTGAAATGCAAACACCTTGGGAGATAAGGCTCTAAGAACCCCTGGAGGTCTCTGGCTATTCAACTACCCCTTCGGCTTCCCAGGCTAGTTTTTCAACACAGGTGCCATTAAAAGTTTGCTCAGAAAACTGTGCAGAAACATGAAGTTATTCACTTCCTGACAGATTGTTTTCCAATCTAGAATTCAATCCCCAGCCCATCAAGATACATGAAGGTGAAATGGATCTCACAAAGCTCACTTCTATTCACTCCTCAGAGCACCTGCTCCTCTACCACAGCAAGAGAATAAATCAAGAAGACAGCATAGATTCCAGGAATACTTTTTAGGCTAAGATTTGTAATTCTTTTAGATGCATCTCCAAAGTCTGAGGGTGTCTTTAAAATAAGAGGAGGAAAGCCCAGGTTTGGCTGCATTCCATCAAGTAGGATTTGAATGACTCTACCGGGAGTTGTGACAGTGTGGGTGGAACCATCCATATTCCCTTCGTTTTGAACAGTGGCACAAACTTAGGTGATGGTCTCCAGCTTCCGACACCGCTCTCCTAATACCTCTTATAGGTATTGAGGAACCTGGACCTTGTGATCACCTATGGTGCCCATCTGGAGTTAGAAGGCAGGCAATTCAAGTAATCACATTAAAAATGCCTAAAGGCTCATCAAAAAGAATACCGGTAACAGATGTCGGCGAGGATGTGGAGAAAAGGGAAGCCTTATATGCTGCTGATGAGAATGTAAATTGGTGCAGCCACCGTGGAAAATAGTATGGAAGTTCCTCAAAAAACTATCAATAGAGCTACCATATGACCCAGCAATTCCACTCCTGGGTATATATCTGAAAAAACACCCAAACACTAATTTGAGATATGGAAGCAACTTAAGTGTCCATCAACAGATGAGTGGATATATATATACACATATATATATGTTTATATATCATATATACATAAAATGAATACTACTCAGCCACAAAAAAGAAGAAAATTGTGCCATTTGCAACAACATAGAGGGACTTGGAGGGTATTATGCTAAGTGAAATAAATCCGACAGAGAAAGACATATGGTGTGATCCCCACCTATATGTAGAATCGAAAATATACAACAAACCAGTGAACATAGCAAAAAAAAAAGAAACAGACTGACAGATAACAGAGAACAAACCAGTGGTTACCAGTGGGGAGAGAGAAGTGGGGAGGGGCAACATAGGGTAGAGTGTTAAGAGATACAAACTATTATATAAAAAATATATGTAAGATACATATGTATGTGTGTGTATATATATATATATATAAATAAGATAAGCTACAAGGTTAATGTTGTCCAACACAGGGAACATAGCCAATATGTTATAATAACTGTAAGTGGAGTATAGCCTTTAACACTGGGAATCACTATATTGCACACTTATAACATATAATATTGTACGTCAATTATACTTCAATAAAACAAATAGACAAAAATGCCTAAAGGGTATTATCCCAATTAATGAAATAATTACAACACAACAGACTTGAATCCTGAAATAACCTGAAAGATCGTCTAATACTAGGCCCTCCTTTAAATCAAGGACTCAGGAAGATCAAACCACGTACTCAAAGTTCATATAGCAAATTTAAGACTAAAAGGGACTGAAATCCAGGAGTCCCATCTTTTCATTGACAGATAGAAAATAACAATAAAATATAGTGTTTGTCATGTGTAAAAACCTTCTCTAGGTTATTTCACTTAATTCTCACTTTATTATTATCCCATTTTACAGGTAAGGAAACTGAAAACCAGAAAGGCTCAATAAATTGTCCAAGGCCACCAAGCTAGTGGTGTAACCAAAATTCACACCTAGCCAATCGAACCATCTAGCTCCTAGCTCGAGCTCACACTTCAAATTATTATATGGGATGGTGTCTCTCATAGAAATACTTTCAAAGTTTTTCACCAGGAAAAAAAAAAAACCCACAAAACTAATTTTGGAGATTTTAGTCAGAAGTGCAGTACACAACTGAAAATTCAGTTACTACAGAACAAGAGTAGGATGGATACTGAAAGATAACTAATAGATAGTCATACACAGTAAAAACAAAAAACAACAAATTTTAGGAACTCAGGAGTTTTAAATCAAATCTTAGCCTTTTATATTAGGAAGTTTTAGGAAGAGCCAAAAGCTTTATATAAACTAAATAGACCCTGTATGTCTACTTCAGGCTGCTTATAATTCAGATATTAAAGTGTCTTCACTTACCAGAATCAAAGAACCTAGTTAATCCCATTAAAATTTTTTTTTGTCTGTAAAATGACAATAGTATCAAAATATTGTGAACTAATTAAATAATGTAAACTACAAAGCATTCTGTGGCTGTCAGGTATTAATTTGGGTAAGTCTAGTTCCATTCTATCTCCAAAGTTACATTGTTTCTTGTGCACTATTACCATATCATTTTTAAAAAATAAGAGTGATATAATAATAGTTGGGAACTTTAATACCCCACTCTCGACAATGGATGGATTGTACAGATAGAGGACCAATAAGGATACAGTGGATTTGAACAACACTATAGCCCAAATGAACCTGTCAGACACATACAGAACATTTTGTTATAAAACAACAGCAAAATACACACTCTCCCAAGTGCACATGGAACGTGTTCTAGGATAGACCATGTATGAGTCTATAAAACAAGTCTTAGCAAATTCAAGAAGATGGAAATCACACCAACTGTCTTCTCTGTCCACAATGGTATGAAACTAGTAATTAATAACAAGAGGAAAACTGGAAAATTGAGAAACAAAGCATACCAGAACTTGCAGGGTACAGCAAAAACAGTTCTCAGAGGGAAGTTCATAGCAATAAACACCTACATTAAGAAGCAAGAAAGATCTCAAATAAACAACCTAGCTACACTTCAAGGAACTACAAGAAGAACCACCTAAGCTCAGTATATGAGCCTTCAATATATGGTGCCGGGAAAACTGGGTATTCACATGTAAGAGAATGAAACTGGACCTCGTCTGACACCACTTACAAAAATTAACCCAAAATGGATTCAAGACTTGAATATAAGACCTCAAACCATGAAATTCACGGGAGAAAAGATAAGAAAAAAGCTCCTTGACATGGGTCTTGGCAATGACTTTTTGGACATCACACCTAAAGCACAAGCAACAAAATTAAAATAAACAAGAAAGACTATATCAAACTAAACAGCTTCTGCACAGCGACAGAAACTACCAACAAGGTGAAAAAGCCTCCAGAATGGGAGGAGATATTTGCAAGCCATATATTTGATAAGGGGTTAATATGTGAAATATACAAAGAATTCATACCATCAAAACCCCCCAAGTATCCCAATTAAACAATGGGCAAAGAACATAGACATTTTTCCAAAGAAGATGTATGAGTGGCCAACAGGCACATGAAAATGTGCTCAACATCACCACTCATGAGCGAAATGCAAAGTAAAGCCACAATGAGATACAACCTCATGCCTGTTGAAGTGCCTGATTTCTGTGTGGAATCTAAAAAACAAAACAAATGAACAAACATAACAAAATAGAAACAGAGTCATAGATACAGAGAACAAACAGGTGGTTGCCAAGGGGAGGTTGGGGAGGAAATAGATGAGGGAGATTAAGAGGTACAAACTTCCAGTTGCAAAAATAAAAAAATGAGTCACAGGTATGAAATGCACGGGGTGGGGAGTACAGTGAATAATTATTTAATATCTTTGTACGGTGACAGATGACAACTAGACTTACAATGATGATCATTTTGAAAAGGATAGGAATATCAAATCACTATGTTGTGTACCAGGAACTAACACAGTGTTTTGGGTCAATTATACTTCAGAAACAAGCCAACAAACTCATAAAAAAAGAGATTAGATTCGTGGTTATCAGAGGTGAAGGGTGTGGGGAGGGGAAACTGGATGAAGTGGTCAAGATGTACAACGCACACGATAAATATAATTAACACTGTCATATGTTATATGTGAAAGTGGTTAGGAGAGTAAATCCTGAGAATTCTCACAAGGAAAAAAATTTTTTCTTTCTTTAATTTTGCATCTGTATGAGATAGATGTTCATTAAACTTATTGTGATTATCATTTCATGATATATGTAAGCCAAATTATTATGCTGTATGCTTTAAATTTATGCAGTGCTATATGTCAATTATATCTCAATAAAACTGAAAGAAAAATAAAGCTCAGCATCACTAGTCATTAGGGAAATGCAAATTAAAACCACAATGAGATATGACCCCACATCTGTTAAAATGGCCAAAATCAAAAAAGACAAGAGATAACAAATGCTGGCATGGATGTGGAGAACAGGGAATCTTTGTGCACTATTGGTGGGATTGTCAATTGGTACAGGCACTATGAAAACAAAAACAGTATGGCGTTTCCTCCAAAAATCAAAAATAGAACTACCATGTGATCCAGCAATCCCACTTCTTGCTATATATCCAAATAAAACAAAATCACTAATTTGAAGAGATGTCTGCACCCCCATGCTCACTGCAGTGTTATTCCCAATCAAGAAGACATGGAAACAACCTAAGTGACCATCAACATATGAATGGATAAAGAAGCTGTGAGATATATATGTAATAGAATATTATTCAGCCATAAAAAATGAGGAAATCCTACCATTTGCAGCAACATGGACTTGAAGATGTCATGCTAAGTGAAATACGTTAGAGAAAAACAAATACTGTATGATCTCACTTATGTGCAGAATCTAATTTTTAAAAAACCACCAAACTCACAGAAAAAGAGATCAGACTGTAGTTACCAGAGGTGGGAGAAGGAGGAATTGAAGGAATGTGATCAAAAGGTAGCAACTTTCACTTATAAGAAAAGTAAATACAGGGGTGCAATGTCCAACATGATAATAGTTAATGCTGCTGTTAAACGTATAGGAAAGAAAGCAGGTCCTAAGATCTCATCACCAGAACGTTTCCCTTTTTTTTTTATTATATCTATAAGAGATGATGGATGTTAACTAAACCTGTTATAGTAGTCATTTCACAATATACATAAACCAAACCATCATGCTGTACACCTTAAACTCACACAGTGATGTATGTCAGTAATTCCTCAATAAAACAAAACAAACAAAAAAAAAACTATCACAGCGAAAAAAAATGTGACAATGAATATATGTACGTTCATGTATAACTGAAAAATTGTGCTCTACACTGGAATTTGACACAACATTGAAAAATAACTGTAACTCAATAAAAAATGTTAAAAAAAAGAAAACTCTAATGCTCTCATAATTCAGAGATGTGAGTTTGTGAAAATAATGATTAATTATATAGCACCCAAAATTAATTCATCCTTGCCACTTTCCATTCCTCATTTCTCAATGTCACATTTCATTGCAGACTGCTAAATATCATCGTGTTTACACTTATCAGACCAACTGACCCATTAGCCTTCCAATCTGGTTAATACTTCCTTTTTCATATTGGCTGAAAGATTGCCAGAAGATTGCAGAAGAGTAAAGTATTCCAAGATTTAGTAAAACCAGGACTCATACACACACCCTTCATTGAGTTAAATATAAACAGCCCGAGAATGAAGTGTAATTATGGTCCCGGTTACCCTTCTAACTATATCTGTCCTCCTGTAACATTTTAAATCAGTTGTATCTGATCTTAAAAACCACTTTAAAGCCAAATTTCTTATCTATTACTTATTAAAAAAATTTATCTTTTGAAATAATAAGCAAGAGTGGGGTGACCTGGGCAGGGAATTGCGGTCTGCGTTTTGGGGGAAGGCAGTGAGAGATGACACAGCCTGTGCGAGCAGTGGCAGCTTGGAAGGAGTGGAGGTAGCACCGGAATTCAAGTTTCCTAACACCTTTCGGAGAGAAGAGCGTGGGTGGGAGATCTCCTGACACAGATAACCATTCTTATAAACCTCATTAATTTTGGCACCAAAGTAGCTGGCCTTTGGTCTGGTGGGATTTCCCTGGCTCACTGCATAATGGGACATGCGAAGAAAGCAGACGGGTAGCTTTGTTATTTTGCAATCATCCATGACATTCTATCTGCAGTTTTCCATGTTATTTGGGGGCAGCCTCCAGACCCGAATCAAGGCAAAAAATGTTGGGTAGTGTTTGGCCCCTTGCATGGGAAATATCTTACAAAAATTAAAATATCAGGACTAATTTATTATACAAAGCTCGGGGCAGCTGTTGGCATAAACGCCTCTCTCTCCTCCAGCTGCTCTCTCCCTAACGATGGGCTGAAGTTGCTGAGAACGTGTGCAGGGCCACAGCTGCTCTTTCCCTGTTTGAGGGCATCTGACACAGTGACTAGGGGCACAGGCCCTGGAAGCAGGCAGAGGGACGTGTTCTTCTGTCCTGGCTCTGATGACAATCTTGACATTGGCAGGATTTTTAACTTCTTTGAATCTCGGTGTCTTCTGTAATCATGTGTACCTTGAGAGTTGTCCCAAAGCATACAAAGATTGTCTATCTAGTGCCTGATACCTGGTAGACATCCGACATAGGCTAGGATTTATTATTAAATCCCTGATCCTCTTGACTATTCAGTGACAAAGCTCAAAGTGACAAATGAGAGCAAACAAAACAAAATAACCCCCCCCCCAGCAATGATCTATAAGAACCAGTGATAGGAATCACCTATAGAAGTCTTCTGCCCTCTGCTTGAAAACGGAAAATAACTACATTCAAAGTAAGTTTCACAGCACAGGATGCTCTCACAGAACTTCATCAGAATGACGACAGCCTCAAGGTGATCTAACCCCAACGCAAGAAATTTCCTTTCAGCTTTCCATTAGCTTACGCCATCCTACTCTGATCCAGGGCTCCAAGAGGTCCCTGCAGTTGTACACCTGTACTGCTCATGGAGGTCCTTCCTTTAGAAACTTCTGGGTTATTAATATCCTTGTCCAAAGCTGTGGGAAGCCCAGGTTATCATTCTTTCACTCTCCCAATTGTCTTTCCATCAGTACCCTTTCTTGATGACAGGATGTACTATTTTTAAGAAATAAACCCTAGTCTCCTTTTACACACCTGTTTCCAGAATTCAGTATCAATGAGAGAAATTGAGAAGCATCTGATGAAAGCGGTAATATTTGACAAATGTATTTTCTCAGTATACATTCAAAAAAGTCACTTGAGAATGTCTGGCACCACTAAATTGCATGACTGTATGTTAAAAATGCTTAATTATTTTCTAAAGTATATTCCATGAACTGCATTAAAACACATGTTCCGGCAGATTTTTAAAAGCATCCTTCACGTAGCGCTCCATGAGGGCGGGGTGACGCCAGTCCTGTTCGCCGCGGCATCGCTAGTGTCTAGTGCACCGCTGGGCACACAGGACACTCAGTCAGCACTTGTTGACTGACAGACTTTGATCTTACTCTAAAGAAAGTACTTTTAGGTGGATGGAAATATCTTTCAAAGAAAAGCAAAGTGATTCAGTAAACTGGCATTTTGGAACCAAAGGAAAATCAGAACTCTTGAGGAGTAGCAGAGTAAGCCCCTTTGGGGAGAAGGTAACAGATCCATGCTGGAATTCACAGAAACCAGAAAGGGAAAGTCGGGTGTAGTCTCAAACGCATTCAATTTTAGAAAAGCAAACGTAAACATATCCCCCCACATGCATGATTTCAGAGATGAAATTCAAAAGCCAGCTGTCCAAATTGCAATTCTGCCCCTGTCCTTACAGGTTCCCAAAGAACGGCAGGGAGCCATCCAGCGGCCAGCGTTTACACCTGACGACCCTCCAATGACCCACTTAAAGACATGAGATTACAAAACCAGAGCCAGCTCGAAGAGCAATCCTCGAGTTGGTGGCAACAAGGCTGGGAACTGGTTGAAGATTACAGAAATGCTAAGATAAACACAACTTCTGTGTCTAGCTCTAGCTCAGAAGACAACAGGAGGTGCCGGGCCACAGCTGGGGGCCCATGATCGACTGACGGATGTCAAAGTCAAGGGGGATGCGTTTTTGCTTCTGCTCCTCTATTGAGAATGCCCTTTGGGAAGAAGGGAGCATTCACGGTGCACCGAAAAAGCAGTAGATGTGTACTGGTTATCACTGACCTTCACCGCAGAAGCAACGGAGAAATCCCCATCGCTGTTCTAGAAATGATGAAACTAAGGCTCAGGGCAGCTGAGAACTTGCCTTCATTTATCCAATTGGTAAGCAGAACCAGGGTCCAATTCAAGTTTGACGCCAAAATTCTTTCCAGTAAACCACACTCCCTCTTTACTATTCTGAAAAGATTTCCAGGAATAAAGGTGATTGGGAACATCTCTGAAGAGATCATAAAATCACACAACTGCTGAAATCTGGCACAATCAAGGTAAATTACACCCAGGGCCCTTGAGATAAGATCAGTTTGCTGACCTTTAAGGAATCACAGGCAAACACCATCTTCATTTTTCAAAAGAATGCTTAAGACAGACTGGGCAAGGGAGGCTACTAGCCAGGGGCCAAGCCTCTTCTGCCTCGAGATTGCCAGGATCCAGCCCAGGACCTCACACACAATGCTTCATACGTGTTGAATGAACAACACGTACCTGAATCTCCGTAGCTTTGTCAGGCAGGATTAAACGAATTTTGAACAGGTCCAAGGGGGTGTGAAAAATGGAGACCAAATTCAAGGCACAAGGCGCCGTTGGACCTCTCGGGATAGGAGTGTGGCTTTGAGGAGGCAGGGAGTCCTCATCGCTCCAACGACTCACCGATCTCAGTTAAGTATTAGAAGGAAGCAGAGTCAGTTTAGGCCCTCACCTCTCACTGTGGTTCCCTCCTCCAGCCGGATGTCTTGTTTGTCTGCCATACATCTGGTGGGGGTGGGGTGTTGGGTCAGAGACAGAGGGAGGTGGAGGTGACAGGTGAATATGGCGGAGGAAACTGAGAGCTGGCCTCGCGTTTTCCTTCCCAGAAGCCTCAGCTCCTTAACTCTTAACTTGAAACTCAAGACTAGAATCCTTGAACTAGTTCTGCTACACAAAAGGCCTTAACGGCTGCTCTGGGGACTAATTACCACTAAGAGCATTAATCAGAAAAATGAATTCCAGGTTCCCAAGGACGAAGTTATGGATAACCTTACACAACATAATCCTTTAAACTGAAAAAAACATAAACTTGTATCACTCTCATTGCAATCTTTTTTCCCCCCAACAAAATAGGAGGAATTTGTTACTTACTGGGCTCATCTGATAGTGAGTGACCCGTGTAATTTCTAAAATTCTACATTTGTGATCAAGTTAGTTCGCAGGCAAGTTACCTTCATTTTAGATTTCCAAAACTCCCTTCCTGAATCATCGCCAATGCAATGCAAGTAGGCCTAAAAGTTAAAATCAAGTTTGTAGATGTTCTCTTTGGACGAACAGAGAAAAAGTAATCATGACATTAGAATTTCCTCCCCTCTCACAATATAGAGCCAATGGAAGCACACTTCAGAATCAACTCCCGGCGACGGGAGGTACCCTTGAACACTGGACGCAAGGGCTTCACCATCAAGGGGACACTAAAAGCCAGCTGGGCGGGGAGAGAGGCAGGCTTAACGACCAGGAGACAGGAGACCTGCCACGCCACGACCGTGCTGCGCCAAGAAACCTCGAAAACACGCACCCCTAACACATATGAACCCGGCACCGGTGGCAGAAATGACAACACAAATATATTTCTCATGCAAAATAGGACACATGATACATTATTTACATAATGCAGATAAAGTGCTGAAAATGAAGCTTTCTTTTTCAGGATACCACCGTGATCAAGTGGTTTCAGAGAGGGTCAGTGCCGCGCGGTGAGCTTGCAACTCTGTAAAACCGTGACGAAGACAGTACAGAAAATGCACTTTGGTAGAAACCTGCGAAGGGGAAAGGCTGCTAGCAAAAAAATGAAAACAGGAATGAAAGAAGTATATTTTCTTTTATATACAAAAATGAAGGCCCCAAAAAATGGTTTGTCAAAGTCGCTATCAACAAGATGTTAAGTTATTTTTCCTTTGCTTTGGTTGAAACAGCCTAGGAACGGCACTCAGTCCCCCTTCTACAAATAGTATATAAACACAGTGACAGGACTACTTTTTGGACAAAATAATCAACTTTTAAGAAAAGAAATTAAGTTAACTTTAAACTAAATTAAACATTTACCAATAAATAAGTTTCTTAAAAAGGTAGCATCTTCATCCTACAACCTTGGGCATAAAATATACACCAATTTAAAAATAAAATTTCTCTCACAATAATAATTACAGGTGTTAATGCCACAAGCTATGAAATGAAATTGCTTTAATGTAGCTTAAAAAAAAATCCTAGCAATCAAAAATAAATTTTAAAAATTGACATTTTTCTAAAATGATACATACTAAAATAATTGACTAGTACTTGATTACAGAACATAATTCAAACTATTGTCGGTATTTCAATATATTCCTAAGAAACGCTTAAAAAGAAATTTTGCACACCAAAATTGGAACAGCACTTATAATTCTGTTTATGGCTATGAAAAGGCAGTCAGCTTCTACTTAAAACTGTAACCAGTGATGAAAATATACTTCAAAAACATAAACATTTGGTCTGACAATCTTTAATATTGGTTAAAAACAGACTGATGTTTGTTGCTGATGGAAGTTACTTTAATCCAATGTGCAAAAAAAAGTGCGGCTGTCTACTTTTACTTGAGATACATGAGACCAATGCTTCTGTACTATTTACACACTTAAAAGATTTTAAATGTATTAATTTAAGGAAGGACACTGCATCCCCTCTACGGATAAATCACGTGCTACAGGGAGCCCAAAAGCTTGCTGACATCCTTTCAAGTTTCCCAAAGTATCTGAAGAGGCATACCTGTTCTTGTCTTAATTTTGATCCTAAATAAAAATCCAATTTCAGAATCAATTGACTTAGGAAATCTTGGACTCGTGGCAAATGTGCAAAGCTTGTCTCTGAGAGCCAGGTTCCTAGACTCCCTTTTCTAACCCTCTCGCCACTGGTCCAGTCCACAGACTCCACTGGCTGCAGAGAGGCAATGCCCTAAACAAGGAGGAATGGAAAAATTCAGCCCTCAGACCACCAACACGCCTGTGGGCTTGCTCAGCCTTCGGGACTTGTGACGACATCTTTGGGGACAGGTAGGGACAATCAAAAGGGCTGAAGAAACACTTGGGCAGAGCCACCATTATTTGTCCACACACACACACACACACAAAAAGTGAAAAACAGTGATAGAAAATTAACCAAATATATAAATCTAAGACCATTCTGCATTCCCAGGACTTGTTTTCGTATCTGCGCAGGGTCCTCACCACTACTTTCTGCGTCTAGATGAAGTACTTTTACTAAGTTATTAAAAATGCTCGTGTGACCCTGTCACATGTAATGGTGACCAGGAAATCAAGGTACTCAGTTATCACTCTGTGCAGCACACTCACCCGTGTGCCAAGCGGAGAGAGGAATTAAAAAAGGAACAGAAGTCTCTCGCTTCTGCACTGGACACAGGAGTTCTCAAATTAAAATCAGAAATCATAAAAAAGACGGTGGGGGAGGGGGTTGCTTACTGGCGACATTAATACTAGACACCAGACAGGACAGTGAAACAGTTTGGTCAGAACCAAGGAAGGGTGCTTCCTTGCAAAGTTTAAAAAACACGTAACCAAGCACTGCCTTAAGTCCAGTGAGTACAATGCTCTGTAAGTTTCCACCAAAAAGCACAGTGGCTGGCGTTCGCGCACCAGGATGCGGCGGGCCGCGCATCCCGGCCGCGCATCCTCTCTAGCTGCAGGCGATGGTCTCCAGCTGCTGCTCGGCCTCCGCGGCCATGGCCGCCGCCTGCAGCTGCTCCGTCTCGCTCTGGATGGCGCTGGGGGTGACCTGCTTCCTCTCGCTGTGCATATTGTTCTCGTGCCTTTTCAGATCCGACGCCTTGGCGAAGGCCTTGGTGCAGGAGCCGCAGACGAAGGGCTTCTCCCCGCGGTGCCTGCGCTCGTGGTCCTTGAGGTGGGACTTGTGCTTGAAGGCCTTGTCGCACATGTGGCAGGCGAAGGGCCGCTCGTTGCTGTGCACCCGCTCGTGCTTCTTCAAGTCCGGCGCGCGGATGAACGACTTGCCGCACACCTCGCAGCTGTAGGGCTTGTAGCCCGTGTGGATCTTCAGGTGCTCCTTGAGGTGGGCCTGCGTGGTGAAGCCCTTGGTGCACATTTCGCAGACGAAGGGCCGGTCGGCTGTGTGCAGTTTCTCGTGCTTCCGCAACCTGCCCTCGTCCGAGAAGGTCTTCCCGCAGGCCTGGCAGGCGATCTGCTCCCGGTGGTGGCCGTAGAGCAAATACTCGAACTTCATGTCGCTGGTGGCGGTGGTCCAGCCCGGGGTCTGCTCATCCTTCACTTCACTCATGCCGTCGTTAAATGTTAAGGCTTGAGGGGTCTGGGACCCCAGATCCTTCGACTCGGGCGTCTCCATGGACTCGACTTCCTGGCCGTAGCAGTTGACTTTGCGCACCTCCTCGCTCCCCAGCTCCTTCAGGATCGCCTCCTGGACCCTGAGCGTGGTCGTAGGTGACTTGCCGTCCTCCTGGCTAGGGGGGGTGCCTTCTACCGTGTCATCGGAAGGACTGTCATCCTGATCTCCGATTTCTTCCACGTCGTCGTCCTGAGCGTCAGCGGCGTCTCCAATGGGGCGGTTTATCTTGAGGCAATACTTGCTTTTGGACTGGCCGTTATTTTCGTCGGGACTAGACACATCGCGCTTCTGCGAACAGAGTTTATCCAAGAATCGGATCCCCAGAATCTGACCTGATGACATCATTAAGTTAACATCTTCTTTTTTCACGGAAATCTTGGCAGTGTACATGTAATTCAGGACCTCTTCGAATATATCAGAGCGAAGAAAATCTATTTCTATGACGGAAGAGCTATCAACCTCAAGCTTCTTGAAAAGCTTTTTAAAGTAGGTGCTGCAGGCGGCAAGAACGCACCTGTGTGCTCGGAACTTTACATCTTCCACCACGATGGCGATGTCGCAAAATTCTCCTTCCAGGCGTTGTTCATTTAGCGTTTTCAGAAACAGAGTTTTATGATCATCGTCATTATATTTAATGGTTTCAGACATACTGATGAAAAACTCCTACGAAAAATGTTGACAAAGAAACTTTGGTAATTATGAACAAGACTTTCCCATACAGAACACACAGGCAGATTTTCATTTCCTGAGCAATTTTCAGTCCCTGGCAAATTCAGAAGTCAGCGTCAGAAGTGGTTCAAGGATATGAGTAGAAAATACAGATCCCAACCAAGGGATGTCCATACTGGTACTTCTATCATCCGCGCACTGAGCATCTGTCTGGCTACTTCTACTGAGCGCCTGAGCACATGCCTGGCGTTGTTCTACATGCTTTCCTTTCCACATCTTCACAAATCCAAGGATCAAATAACCTCGAGAGACAGGTATTACTACCCTCACTTTATAGATGAGCTGAGGAACCTGCCCAATAATCGGGTTATTCAGTGGTGTGCTGGGGCTGGAATCCAGGCAATCTAGCTCCAGAACCCATGCTTCCTGACAACTAGAGGTACTAATGACAAATAACTCAACTTCCAGGTTTAAGACACAGCTTTCAGGCAGGAATCCACGAGTGCCGTCTGTTGCGTCTACTTTAATGTCACGCAGAGGAAGATTCAGGAAAACAACTATCAGCTCACAGGGTTCTACTTCCTGGACGGAAGAGACAGGTCACTGCTGCAGAACTAGAAAGGGATATCGGTGCCAAAACACTCCATTCAGCATTGCCTTCTGGTTTTTCCATGCCAGTTTTGGGGCCAATTTGAACAAGGGTTAAGGTTTAATATGACCCTCAGAGCATCAGAGGGCATTTGCGAAGACAGTGACGAACGCCTTCATTCCCTCTGGATGCCAATCTATCTGCTATCCAGATCACAGTGTCATCAAGACTGGATGCACCTGACGAGGGCTGCAAGTATTTTATAAGCAAAAAAAAATTTGGAACTGGCACAAAAGACACCTGTCACCATGTTAAAGAAGTAATCTTTTTAAAATAATGTGTTCTGTATGTTTTCTTTCCAAAAACATTTTCTTTGATTCAACAAAGTATAACTATGAGGAAAATATACATTTCCTCTAAAGAAACAGAAGCGCTAATACGTAACTGAGAGATATGTATCTTAAGCTAATACCAGACAATATTTGCAAGATGTAATATCCAAAGTTATAGTTACCATGAACAACTCAGGCTATTATCTTAATGCTTTAAACACCAAAATCTTCAGATCAGAATAACTCTGATCAGGGGCACGCCAGTCCTACAAGAGAAAAGGACACAGAGTAAGGTCGGATCTTCCCCCAACACAAATTCTAAATAAGAATGTTTTCAAGAATTGATTTCAAAAAATAAACTTTCCTTTCTTGGCCTGCCACGTGCACATGTACCCATTTTCAGGTTGGGAACAGAGAGGAGGGTAGCTGGCAGTATCAGGTCCAGCTCTGAACAGATATGAACGGGGACTGGTCAGGGCTGTAGTACTTGAGGCCTGGGGGGGTGCACTGGGGATGGGAAGGATGAGTTGGAAAACCACTAAGGAATTTCTCCTCGCAAACAAAGCCCACGTCCATGTTTGTAAGCATGTTGATGGCTACACAAGAGTGCAAGTCAAAAAAAAAAAAAGAGTGGAAGCCAGTAAGTGCTCCCCACCCCCACCATTTCCCGCTGGATACACAGCGTTCCACATTTTTCTCTAGGCTCATATAGAGTATATATTGTTTATTAATATAGATAAAGTTACAAAAGTACATACAGCCAACAGTTAACATTGTAGGAGAGGGAATAGCAGTTTTCTTCTTTCCAGACTTCTGTGTGATGTAGCACACATCACTTACACTACACGGGTCTCTACGCTTGCAATCGTGAAATCCAGGTGTTTTGCCTTTACCCCTACAGGGAGGTTCAAAGAATTCTAGCTTTGTACACGTTTTAACTCTTACCATGGGGCCTCCATCCTGCAGACCAACATCCTGAAAAACAAAGTCTCCCCTGCAAACAGTGACCACACAAACTTGCGTGTGGTAGGACCAAAGTCCTGAAAACCCTTAGAAGTTCTCTCTACAGAAAAGCAAAAGCACCAAGCTGCCTCGAGCAGCAGGCTATTTTCTCATCTGCCAAGTGTGAGGGTTGGGCAAAATTATTTCTAAGGCTGCTTCCCGCCCTGTCTGTTCCCTAGGTGCACCCTGGCCTGCAGTCACCCTCAAGGGAAGGCAACTAGGCACAACCTTCCTGCCGGGGTCACTTCCTCCTGATTCTAGCGGCTCTCCCTAGGGCTTGTGTGATAAAAGTACATGGACCAGACACAGGAGTGGCGTACAGTACCCATGGTAACAAATGACTGCGCTGGATTTTTTTTTTTCTTTTTCTTTTTTGGCCAGTGTGTTATTTGGCCCCGACTCTTTCAGTATCTCTGAGGAGCTTTTTTTTTTTTTTTTTTTCTGCTGAGATGAACCATTGCCAAGTTCAGGTGAGTCAAACTGGAAGACATCCGCTGCCACTATCCCAGAAGCTTGAGGGAAAGATGTATTCCCGACCACCCCTCCAGTACGAAGCTGCCCACTTTATTAAGGTTCTCCAAACCGCCGCCACCGAGCTGGAGCGGGGACTCCCGCAAAGACAAACTTACATAAGCGGCGGCGGCAGCCTCCCCTGCCCCGGAGCCGCCGCGACAATGGCGGCGGCCCCACTTCCCGGTCGCAAGCTCGCAACTTCGGGATAGGGGTGTGGGGGTGGGAGCAGGGAGCGAAGCGCAAGACCCACGGCGGCCCCAGAGCCTTTCCAAGCCTCGCGCCCATTTCTGTCGGCCCGGGAGGCCCGGGGAGTGAATAAAGCCTTTGCATTCCTCCCGGAACAAAAGCTCCCGGACTCGGGAGCGGGGAGGTGAAAGGGCCGCTTTCCCTTTCAGAATCGGGCATTCGGCGCAGGCTGGGGCCGCGCCTCCGAGCGCGAGAGGGAGGACCCCCGGCGGCCCCGGCGGCGGGGAGCGGGAGCGGGCGTGCGGCCGGGCTCCGCAGCCCCGCGCCGCGCCGCGCCGCGCCCCGCTCCGCCCGCGAGCCCGGAGCTCGCGCCCCGCGCACTCCCCGGCCAGCTCGCGCCGGGGCCTCCCCCGCCCTCCCGCGGCCGGGGGCGGGGGCGGCGCGCGGCCGGCTTCCCGAGCTCCGCGGGCGCTCCCGGGAGTGCGAGCGCGGGGGTCCCGGCCCCCTCCTCCTCGGGCGGCTAGGGGCGGCGCGGCGGGGCCCGCAGCTCGGAGGGGCGGCGCCCAGCGGGCCGTGCTCGGCGCCGGGCTCCGGGCCGTCCCCACCCCCACCGCGGTGCACTGCGGCGGTGCGAGCGGGGGCGGCCATGAACTCCGCCGCCGAGGCTCGGCGAGCGCGCGCGCGGGGCCGCCGCCGCCACTGCCGCCGCCCGGCTGCTGCCTGAGCCCGCTCGCCGGCCTGCGCGGCCCCTGGAACGTCCCGTCCCCATGCCCGGCCCCGTTCGCGCCGCGCCGCCGAGGCCGCCTGCACATCCTGGAGCCGACTGGTGCTCCAGAGCGCGGCGAGAACGCGCTTCTTCCGGGCAGCCCCGCCGCGCCAGCCGCCGGCCGCCCCCGCGCCCCCGCGCCCGCCTCGCGGCCGGCCCGGGCCCCTTCCGCACCCCTGGCCCGCGCTTACCTGCAGCCTGGCACAGCCACAGACACTCGCCGTGGGCTCCCCGCGCTCACTGCACGCAGGCCGGGGACAGGATGGACGCGGGGCGCGGGGGCACGGTGGGTGGCAGTGTGTTTTGGATTTTTTTTTTTTTTGGAGTTTGGGGAGGGGGCGGGGTGGGGGGAATCGTGCACGTCCCTGATGGTAGCAGCCCTCCTCCTGCACGAGCACAGACTGTCTAGCCGGCCGTGAACACCCCCACCGGCACCCCCCCTTCCCGTGCATGCGCGGTGCGGGCCAGAGGGAAGGCGCGCCGCCGGCTTGCGCAGGCACGGAACCCGACCGGGCCTCTAAATGGGCGAGCGGGGAAAGGGTTAATCCGGGACCTTGCGACGCTATCGTTGGAGTCTACGGGGCCGCCCCCGGAGGGCCCTGGCCTGCGCAGGCGCGCGCACGCGCGCGGCTTGGGGCGCGCGGAGCCCGCGCGCGGGAGAAGGGGTGGGCGGGACAGGGGCGGGCCTTCGGCGGCCGAGGAGCGAATGCACGAGCGCCGCTCGCGGGCACCCGCTCCGCCTGCAGCTGCCGCCTTCCGCTCGGACTCCTGAGCTCCCGCCCGCGCCCGGCGCCGGCACAGCACCGGGGACGCGGGAGCCCGGCGCTCCCGTGCGTGTGCATGTGCGTGGGCAGTGCCGCCCTCGGGCGCGCGCAGGCCGGGCGCTGCGGCTGCGGGGCTCGCCCGCGACGCCAGGGCGGGCGCCTGGGACACCCTCCCCTCCGCGCACACCCGTGACAGCGAGCCGCGCGCTCGCCGGCGTTAGGTCTTAGCTGCTATCGCTGCCGCATTCTGCATATTGGAGCAGTGCTAGGCGCTCACTAAACATTTGCAGAACAAATGCAGAAAGCGACACCTTTCATTTGGAGTGGATCACCCTTAAAGCTCTGAATCCAGCCAAGGGCGCGCCCACGCTCCCGCCTTTCCCCGGACACTCGCAGGGGAAAGTCACGGGGGCGGAGGCCGTGGCGCATCTCCGGCAGTCGAAGGCTTGGGCTCGATTTCATTTGCAGCGCCCTCGGAGAGCTCTGATAACTCAGCGCTGTGCCTACATCCCCGTTCAGCAAAAGTAATGACTCCACTGCTGTTGAAGCCACGTCGCGTCCCCTCAGACCTAGTGACCTGGGCCTGTGCATGGCGTCAGACCTGAGAAGTCCCTTCTGCTCCCGCGTTTTTGCTCACCTCAATCCAGTAATCTGGACAGCACGGCATCTCCGTAGAGTCCCTTGTGCTGCTTTACCACACTTCCTTAACACCGTTTCACAAAAACATGCGTAATTTACATCTAAAAATTAGAGCAGAACCTTCCTCGTGGGCTTGTGTGATGAGTGCGTGAGATAATGCTTGAAACAGGTACATAATACACATTTAAGAAATTATGATTGTGTTAAATTCCAGAGAAATTATATATGGCCTGAAATGACTTTGTAGTGTTTACTGACGTTAGTTTCAACGTTTCAAAGGTGCTTTTATACACATCACAAAAGCATGGGGGTTATTAGGTCTATTGACTGCAGCAGGATAGACGAGACCAGTTCTAGAGTCAGACATGACCAGTTCTAGAGTCAGACATACCCAGTTCAGATATTGAGTACATTATTTAACTTTGCTAAACCTCACTCGTTATTCTCTGATAAGAACAGGGAGTTGTGAGGATTAAATGGAATAATGCTCAGCTAAGTGCTTAGCTCAAATACTAGCTTGATGGTATTAAATGACCTGCCAACTCTCCGCGGATAGTGGGTTAAAGCGGAAGGGGCAAGACCAGAAGCACCGAAGTTCAGGCTCATCCTTTACCCAGGTGGCCACGTTCCCTCTGATGCCACGCTGTGCCTGTTTATTCTTACAGCTTTACACGCCAACCCAATTTTTTGTGTTTATAGGGGCATAGTAATAGTACTATGTCATAGGATTATGTTTCAAGCAATAAAGCTGTCCCTGCATTTAGCCGTGTATGGGCACACGTACCACCTAGTTATGGTTCACTGCTGCGACTCCCTCTTCTCCCAGACCGCGTAATTGCACAGGCTTATACACTCATTCTGCATATATTTATCATCTACCTACTATGTAAAGGCCGTCTCTTTGCATATAGCTAATAAAGCCTTCCCAGGATTTTACTAATCTGCCCCAAATAAAATAGTTCAGAAGAGTTCTCCAGCACCAGAATGCATTTCTTAAGAAAAAGACGCCTGACATCTTGGTTTTGCCTCAATTACCCCTCTGTTTCATTTGTTTTATGCGCTAATACCCTGGGCTCTGCCGGGGCTGCCCCGTACTGCATGGCAGTTATGGGATGGGTCTAAATTAAAGGGGCAACTCGGTGGGATGGAGGAGGGAGGGGTAGGAAACTACAAAGGAAAGGCCTGACCCAGCATCTCACCATAACCCACCAGCCTTGACCCGGCACTGCCCAGCATCCATTAGGCCCTCAGTAAGTATCAGAAGACAGATGAGCGACAATCCAGAAGTTAGTCCCACGGGGAGTTATAAGGACACACTGTGGGGACGACGGGGGTCAGGACCTTTCTGAAAAGCACCTACCTGAGGCCCTTGAAGGAAGTGTTCTGCGACTCCCACCAGGAATGCTTTCAGTCTGTGAAACACAATATACATTTTATAGAATAGTATCCTAAGAATTACGACCATGAGGTTTTCACTGGAGTTACTGTACAGTCACTTAAATAATAGCAATAAAACCGAGAGAAAAAAAATCTCTAACTTATTTTAGAAGATCAAAAAAGGTTATTGCTGTGTCTCTGGATTATTTAGTGGTCTTGTTAAGAACAAAATTACTGTAATTATACTACCTACAAATAGGATAAAATGGAAGCAATTAATTGATAAGATTCACATTTAAGTAGTCTACAGCTATAAAACATTATTCTAAGAATTGTAAGTATATCTAGCTTCTACTTGAGCCACTGTATAATTTCTTAATTAATAAATAATTAAGCAATAAAACTAAGAGAAAAAAATCAGTTACTTGAGTAGAAAGAGGGGAGAAGCACCTTGTTATAGTCCTGTACCTTCAGAAGTATGCTGATTAGAAGGTGGGTCTGCTTACAAGATAATTCCCTTCTGTTTTCGGGTTTTGTAGATACAAGATTGCATCCAGCCTGTGCACCTTTCATATTGCTCGTGTTGGTTGTGTTGGGCCAGGGAAGTTCCTTAGGGGAGTGGACTTCCGGGGAGGTCTGTTCTCGCTTTCCAGAGGAAGGGAAAACAGGGTATCCTCAGGAACTGCCCCCTGGGGTTTCTCTGTCACATCTGACCTCTGAAGAGGGCACCTGGACTAGCAGCTCCCCTTTCAGGTGAGAGTGTGGAGTCAAAGAAAGTCCTGAAAGTCTTGCAGGGCAAGGAGCACCAGGACAAGCTTTGCCCTGCAGCCTAAGTATGGAGTTGGCTGGCTGAAGAGACCCTTCCTCTGTGGACTTGAACTTGCTGGGGCACCTGGTCTACCCTGGGCCAAGGCAGCCTTTGCTCCTCCTCTGGAAACTAGGCATCTGGAGGAGCCCCTGATGATTCTCTCGGGTTAACATCAGAGGGAGCTGGGCGAAGGGTTTATGGGAACATTGTACATTTGGGGCAACTCTTCTATAAATATAGAATCATTTCAAAACAAAAAAGTTTTTCTCTAAAGGCAATTCTTTTTCTCTGGTAACTTTCAAGATTCTTTTCCTTGTTTTTAGTTTTCAGCATTTTAATTATGGTATTTCTGGGTATATATTTTATTGAGTTTATCCTATTTGGGGTTTACTGACATATTTCTCTAATTTGGGGAAGTATTTGGGGGGGGTAATTAGGTTTATTTATTTATTTATTATTTTTCAATGGAGGTACTGGGGATTGAAACCAGGACCTCTTACATGCTAAGCATATGCTCTACCACTAAGCTGTACCATCCCCTGACTAATTTGGGGGAGTTTTCAGCCATTATTTCTTCACATTTTTTTCAGCATACATTCTTTTTCTTCTTCTTAGACTTCAGTGACATAAACAATGGATTTAAAATTTTTTTTTCTTTTAGGATTATAAGATTTTTATTTACAAAAATCGTTTTCCCACTCTCATTCAGATTGAATAATTTCTATCGCTCTGTCATCAAGGTAACTGATTTGTCCTTTTGTCATCTCCAATCTGCTGTTTAGACATTCAGTGAGAGTTTTCATTTCAGTTGTGTATTTCAGTTTGAAAATTTCCATTTTCTTTTTCTTTTAACTTCTGTTTCTTTTCTGAGACTTTCGATTTTTTTTTTTTTTGAATTTGTTTTAAGAGTGTCCATAGTTGCTTGTTGGAGAATTTGAATAAAAACTGCTTCTAAGCCTTTGTTATTTAATTCCAACACCTTTCTCATCTCACTGTTACTTTCTGTTGATGGTCTTTTCAGAAGTGAGTTGAGATTTCCTGGGTCTTTTCATATTGAGTAAGTTTAGATTGTATCTTAGATATTTTAAATATTATGTTATAAGACTCTGAGTCATGTTAAATCCTATGAAAAAAATGTTTATTCTTTTTTTTTCTTTTGGTGGGAGGTAAGGTAATTAGGTTTATTTATTTATTTTTAGTGGAAGTACTGGGGATTGAACCTAGGACCTTGTGCATGCTAGGCATGCACTCTACCACTGAGCTATGCCCTCCCTGCTGATTTTTTTTTTTTTTAAATTTTAGCAGATAATCAACCTGGTTAAGTTCTGGTCACAGGTTTTAACCTACTTTCTGTGGGCTCTTGCTTGGTATATTTGGAGTGCTATTTGGATCTGCCTCAAGTGTTTTCGTGCGTTGGCCCGTGTAGGACCTGGGCAGTGATCTGTTAGTTCAGTTCTCCAAGTCTTTTATGTGCTGAATAGGATGTGCAGCTTGAAGGTGGGCCTAGGATTTGTAAACAACTTTATGGGGTTGGTTTCCTGGGCTTTTTTGTCTTTGTGACTCCCTGTTACCCTCCGCCTTCCAGGGGCTGTCTTTTCCCATCCTTCATCCAGAAAGCTGGGGCACTTGCGTGGCCACACCTGCATCCACAAGAGGTAGGAAGACCTGAAGGAAAAACATTGGTAAACTCACTGCTGGTTTGGTGATAAGCTGGCTTATTCTCTGATACATTTCTTTTAAAGAGCTATAAATTTCCTTCTTAGGACTGTGTTCCCCTTTCCAACGTATTTTTCCATATAGTTTTATTTATATTCAGTTGGATGTATTTCTTAGGTTACTTTATGACTTCCTTTTTAACCCATGTTATTTAATAATCCAATGTTATTTTGTTTCCCATTGTATGAGAATTTTTTTTTTTGAGTTATCTTTTTGGAACTTGTAAAAAAGAATTCCTATATTCATTTTACCTTTATCCCAATTTACCAATTGTTAACATTTTGCCCCCATTTGTTTAATCATGTGCTCTCAGGCTCCCTCTTTCCCTTACTCTCCCCCTCTCTTTCTCTTTCTCTCTCAGTCTCTATCTACACACACACACACACTTTTTATTCTGAACCATTTTTTCAGAGTAAGTTAGAGGTATTATGCCACCTTCCCTAAAGACCTCAGTGTGTGTTCCTAAAAATAAGGACAATCTCTTCCATAACCACATGATAAAACTATGACAAAAAGCAAGTATTTAACATTGATACACTGTTAGCTAGTACACAGTCTGTGTTAAGAATTTCACCAGTTGCCTCAGTGAGGTCCATTATAGCATAGAGCCTTTTTCCTCCTAGTTCGGGATCTGGTACAGTGTTACCCACTGCATTTTTGCCTTTAGCTATCACGGAGCTGTACTCTGGTCATTTATGTCCTAATCTTTTCTTTTGTGTCTCAACACCAATACTGGTCCTTTTCCAAATCCTGTGATTTGTGTTATGCTAAAACATCTCTATTGAGAATATTTTGCATCTTTTAAATTTTAGTATATCAGGAGCAAGATTCCCTCTCTTCCTTGCTGCAGCCTTCCCCATTATCAAAGACTATCGTTCTCATCTTCTAGGCTGGCATTTCTAAAAACTCAGAACAATTTTGGTCACCTTTCTTTCTCCTTCTCTCTACCTTGTGTCAGTGGCAAAGCTCAGCTATGTGGTTTAAAACAGATTAGAGCAATGATTTACATTTGAGTTTTCTTCATTTCCAGAGGACAAACCTCAAGTTTTGACTTTTGTCCTTGAGCAAAGAATATTTCATCTGCTAGAGTGAAACACATATTCTTATATTAATATTAAAAACATTTTATTCTCCTTGAGCTAGCATGCCACTGAAGCTTAAACTGGTCTCCTCTGGGCTTTTTAAAAAATGTGGACACTTTTGATGCATGGAATAGCTCTTCATCCATCATATGGGCTGATGCTTGTCAATTACCCTTCTCCTGCTCTGTGACAGTGTCTGGACGCACCACACCAGGCTGTCTGAACCATTGCACTCCAAAAGAATGACACTTTCTAATTTGCAACTGGAATTCAGATGAAAGCTCCTATGATTAAATACTAAAAAGAAATATCTATCAAATTCTACTTACATCAAATTCCTTTTTCTGTGACTTAAGCTGTTGATAATTTTCCAACTACTTTTTAAAACTGGTCTTCCAGCATATTGACATTATAAGCCTAAAATACGTAAACTATGTGTCATATTATTTCTGATGTTTAGTAAACTGTCTAGTGTATATCACATATAGAGTCAAATCATCAGTGTGCTTTAGCATTTAATATTTTAATCTATCAAAGTTATCACTGTGATGCCAAATATTGTTAAAACCGTGTCCAGAAATCTGCAAAGTATTTATCCTTAGTTCTGGTGAGCTAAAATTGTAGTTTCCTTTTTGGTACAAACAAAAAGTATATTGGTAAATTGTTTTCTCAGTTGTAAGGACTTCACATTCAATGTAATAAGTAACTCAGTGAAAAACTGAAATAAAAATTCCTCCAACTGGCATCTGTCCTTATAGATTTGGGCAAGGAAGTATTACTGCCCCCTGGTACTCGGTCTTGGCTATTCCTTGAGCACATCAGGCATGCCCTCCCAGTCGCTTGTGTACCTCTGTGATATTCAGACTGAATTTTTTTAATGTATCTTAGATAATTATTGTCGAAATAAAAGTATAATAGGTGGTCAAATGGCCATTGAAACAGTCCATGCCCATGAATATAATATTCTTCAGTTTCTTATCATTCAAAGTTAGGAGACGAATCTTCCATTTAACACATCGTAGAAAAGCAGTAGAGTGATAGGTGGATGACCGGATGGTCACAAGTACGAGCTTTCGTAGAGAAGAGAGAGAGAAGGGTTTGGAAAGGGCAGGCGAACACCAGCTTGACTCCAGGCAGGAGTGTATGCACAGGCACGCTCCAGAGAGCTACAGGGAGACATGTTCCCTGGGGTGGACCCCGAGAGCAGTCCTCGTCACCCTTGGCTGCTCATCACAATCACCTGGGGGACTTTGAGGATACTGGCCCTGGGGTCTCACCCTCAGAGTTTCTAATTAATTGCTTTGTGGTGTGGTCTGAGTGATCATGGAGTTACAATAGCTCCCCAGGTGCCTGAAAGGTACAGCCACCCTTGGAGACCACCTCTTCATAGCAAAAAGGGAAGGGGGCCAATCAGGGGCATTCAGAGCGTGGACAGATTTACATAGCATGATACTTTTAAGATATTAGCACAATTCCTGGTACAGAGTCAGCTGTTAATGTCCTTCTTCAGACGCCAATGCTTCAATTCTGGCACGACTAAGAAGGGGACATTTGTTCTGCAAGATGAGGTTGGCATTAAATAGATAAGGACATCTCCATGGAACTCTTTACTCCATCAAGATAATATCTTTACAGCACTCATCCATCTTTCCATGATCAGCCCATAGCTCTGTCCAGAAATCAGCCATTCCTTAGCGCCTGTGCTTTACAAATGAGACTGCAGACGGGGCCAAGTTGAATAAGTAGAAGGTTCCTTTTCGCCTCATAATTAGCCGAGGACTCATGAAGATTTGTCTGCATGAGTAGTTGCCACATTGGTTCTGAATCCCCGTTTTCCTTTGGGATGAGCAGGCTGAGTACGAGTTTAAGCTGGTTAATTTATTAGCTGCTAGTATCTTCCAACTGTAGAATAATAAAAGTAACAGATGACCCTAAATATTACATGATTATCTTTATGCTTAGGGATCAAGCTAATACATTTCCCCATACTTCTGTCATCGGATATTAATAAAAGTTATGGCCTCAATCTCCAGTTTAAAAAGACACAATTCAGTGAGGGTCCTAAGGAATTCATAAAGACCCGTAGATCTTTTCAGAGCTAGTATTTCAACCATTTCTGTAACTGGAAAAGGAAATGACTAGACAAATTATGTCACTGGCTTCTCGTTCTGTGTCTTCAGTTTTGGAAGGAAGCTCTTGATCTTTCTAAACAGATCTTTTTGGAAAAGTCTATATTTAATTTGAAAAAGTTATTTGTAGAGCTCCATTCTGTTTGCAAAATAGTATTCAGAATAAAGGGACAGCTGCATGTAAATCAATGAATTTAGAACACTCCCTCACACCATACACAGAAATTAACTCAAAATTGCTGAAAGACTTAAACGTAAGACAAGACACAATAAATCTCCTAGAAGAAAACATAGGCAAAACCTTATCTAACTTAAATCTTAGCAATGTTCTCCTAGGGCAGTCTACCTAGGCAATAGAAATACAAGCAAAAATAAACAAATAGAATAAAGGAATACTCATGGTGCAATGCGTGAAAATTAATTCTTAAAAAAAAGTCTAGCAGTTAGGAATGTTCATGTTTTCCATCCAAGGGAGATACACATTTCAAACGTTCCATCCAGGGGAGTTACAGATTTACTACTCTGTTTGCTCTGTGAAGCGTCTGTGTACTTACCATAGGTCAGCACTAGAGCAATATTCCACACAAAAAAGGGGGTAACCATTTACATTAGAAGTTTCTAACTAGTCTTTAATAAACATTTTATTTCAGAATAATTTTAGACTTATGGAAAAGTTGCAAAAATAGTGTACAGTGCTCATATATACACCTCCACCTAGTTTTCCCATTGTTAACAACGTGCATTTCTGTGGTACATTTGTCCAAAGTGAAACACTGGCATTGGTGTATCATTAGTACCTTAATTCCAGGCTTTAAACAATTTCCTCATTTTTCTCAGAAAGGTCCTTTTTCTGCTCTGGGATCCAGCCCAGGGTCACACACTGCATGCAGTTTGTGTGTCGCCGGGCCACTTCTGGTCTGGGACAGCTTCTCAGGCTTTACGTATTTTCCATGACTTTGGCAATTTTAGGGGGTGCGGGACCGGTGTCCTGTAGAATGTTCCCCCAATCTGGGCTTCTCTGATGTTTTTCTCACGATTACACTGGGATTACGGGATTTTGGAAAGAATACCACAGAGGTGAGGTGACCCCATCACATCATCTAAATATTTTAAAATCACTAAATTTAGACTAGGTAAGATCCTTCCTGGTTTTAAAATGCTATGGTCATATATTATATAGAGCTCACTATTTTTTAAAGCAAATTATATATATGTGTGTGTGTGTGTGTGTGTGTGTGTATGTATATATATATTCCAGTTTTGTATATTTTGGCCTGTATTTTCACACAAGGGATGAGCAGGCAGGGAAGCCCACTGAATACATGGACTGCAGCAGAGTGATTTTATACTTTTGCTTCAAGCCACGTGCTCCGCATGGATGGCGAGTATTTACAGATTGCTGACAGATGTCACCAGGCTACTAAATATCTCTGTCCTTGGCCACACTGACCCTTTGGAGACAAATATATTATATTTTATTTTAGAATGAAAGGAAATAAATGAAAAGAAAATCCCATTTTTTTAAAAAAGGACTGGAATGTCTTCAGTTAGGGGGAACCTCAAGAATGAGACAGATACTCCCAGTTCTAGGAATCCACAACCTCGAGTGAGAACAGGAGGGAAAGTTGGAGAAGAAAGAGACAGACAGAGAGAGAGGGGAGGAGAAAGGAGAGAAGATGCTGGTCAGGAGGCAAACCATTTGATTAAAGAGATTTGGTGGGGAGGGTACAGCTCAGTATCAGAGCGGTGCGTACTTAGCATGCACGAGGACCTGGGTTCAAGCCCCAGTACCTCATTAAAAAATAAATAAGTAAATAAATAACCTAATTACCGCCCAGAAAAATAAACAAAAAATATAATTTAGAAAGTGAAAATGAAATTTCTTTTTTTAAAGAGATTTTGTAGTTGATTTATTTCCTTTTATGACCACTCAAGTTTAAACCTGAGAGCTGTGGGGTCTTCCCAGATTTAGAAATTACTATAAAAAAGTTTGCATAGTGAATATAGCCCTGAATACACCCTATGCTGATACATTTGCTTCGCCTGTGCGTGATACTTGCACGCTCACTGTCCCATTTGATCACTGCCATTGCTGTGGATTTCCATTTGAGAACGGAAGCCATTGTCATGGGATTTAAAATCCGGAGGTTCTCTCATGTGGCCTCCAGCCTCATTTTACACATGAGAGGACAGAAACCTAGAGATGTCAGCACTGGCGTTAATTTTTAGTTCCTGGTGGAGCCTGGAAACAGTCGCTGGTGGTCTAGTCCTGCAGGTCTGCTGGCTGGCTTCTTGAGGATACATTGTATTATGATGCAGTCAGTACCTACCCAGGAACTGTCGTGAGTCAGGAAGCCTTCCAAACACTTGACATGTATTAACTCATCTATCCTTACAACACCCTGTGAGGTGGCTATGCCCGTGTACAAGTGACAAAACTGGAGCACATTGAGATCAAACAGCTGGCGCAGCCTCCTGCACCCTGCAAACGGCCAAAGATTTGAACCCTGATTGCCTCACTCCAGGACCTCTTAACCACGACACCAACTGCCCTAACTCAAATGCTCATTTCTTTGTCTCTCGGTTTCACTTTCTCGCCCATCAGTAGAAAACTTTAAACCATCCTCAGCGTCTCAGGCGTTCACCGGAGCCTCACTGGGTGAGGTTGCTGGGTGTCGTCAGTGTGCAGGACATTCGCCCGCGCTGAGCTGAAATGACAGTGCTCTCTCGGGACGGCTGCTGAATTTCTCCTTCCACGTTTGTCTTCACAGTGCATTGGAAAGCGGCTCCTGCTTCCATTCAGTGGTTCAACGTCACAAATCCATACTGAGCGCTCTCTATGCCTAAGGGATTGAGGACATAGCCAGGAGCAAGACAGACATAATCCTGCTCTCAAGGAAATTATACTTTAGGGGATCGAAGGGGGAGGAATTTGGGATGGTAGAGATAAAATGTTCTAATACCAGAGCAAATGGGTCATTGCTGAAAAAATAAAAAACATGTAGCAAATTGTAGCTGCAAATAAAGTCACCCCGTGTAGATTAATAAGTACAAAATAAAATACTAGGTAAGGTCCTGGTAATGTTTTAGAAGAAAGCCAGTCATCTGCTCTACCAGGAAAGAAGTAAGTACAGTAATAATAGTTCATATAAGACACGATGTAAGAGTCACTCCATTTCTAATACTCCTTTAAAAAGGCAAAAGATTTATACGATCTGAAGAGAAACCAGAGTATTCTAACACTCCTTTAAAACGATCTATTTGCCAAAGTTTGTTTCTGACTTTTCGAAGAGGGAAGGCTTTTATCATATCTGTATGCCAGGGGAAGCAAACTGCAAAATGTTTGAAATTCATGAGGAGACATGTTCTTTTCTGGTCCTAAACAAGCCTCTATCCCCCAAAGATAAATATTTCCAAACGTGCCTTACCGTGCCCTGGAGGTCTCTGGAAGTTGAAAATTTTTTAGTACCTGAGTTTTAAGCTAAAAATAATTCTTCTATTTTTACCTACTGACAAGAGGGAGCTTATGATACCTTTATTAGCATAGGGTCCACGGAATGGAATACATCTGATAACTTACCTTTAAAAAAATCTTCATGTGGAATGCTGACTTTATTTTGAACTTCAAATTCAGCTAATGAGCATGTATTCATACTGTCCAGATTTCATTATTTATGATTCTAATATAACTTCAAGAAGAGGCTATTTAGACAGGAAATAGAAGCCATTATTTAGTCTCCTAGTCAGCATTTTTATTTATTTATGCTGACTCATAAATTCCTTGATATGGTCACATCGACCCGGCTTTTCCTAATTTGCATGCAGTCACAAGAAGGAATTACGAGCCTGAAATCACAGCCGGAAATCTCTCTTTCAGCTTTGGTGGCTCCGCAGGGCATGCACTGATGGCCGGGCTGTCATTGGTCCATCTTCGCCCGTGCTGTGGCTTTCTCCCCACACAAATGGCTTGCCAAATGTTTCTGGAAGCAGCACGACTGTTTTCACTCTGAACAACCCACTGCTGGATGCTTACATTTCTTCTGCCGTCAAATTCAGTCACTTGGTCAGAATTGCTATAGCTCTAGTCACAAGTAAATCAACGCTTCACGTGAAACTTCTTATTTTTATTGTCGAGGTGTTACCTGCAATCTAGACTCATAAAATGATTTATTCCCCCACCAAGGAGAAAGGACAATAATCAAGTAGATCCAAAATCATTAGAGTCACCACCGCAACCAGACTCAACTAGAATCCAGATTACCTCTGGAATCCGTCACACATCCCAGGTCCTTTCTTCCTTCGTCCTCACTAGTCTTAGAAAAACACGTTTGTCTCAGTAGTCTTTAGGTAAGGGGGTCGTTATGATTTTTGTACAGGGCTGGGAGAGGCAATATTTTAGAAAAGGAGAAACCAAGACTTGGAATCTAAATGACCTGTCCAGGATGATATAGGTCACAAGTGGCCCTGCTGATGCTAGAATCCTCCGATTCCTTGACCATACTTCTCTCTCTGCACTCCCCTCAACAAACAAATAAAACAAACGAAGTTAGACAATAGAGGCAATGTGTTTGACAATTCACAAAAGGATTTCATTGCTGGGATGGATGAGCAAATGTGATCTTTTGTTTGATTCTGTTAAAAACCCCATGATCTGTTATCTTTTATTTGATGTCTGTAGTCCCTGGGGTTGCTCCCACTCCTTTTACCAATTCCATTTGATAAAGATGCCCTTTTGTCTAACGCTGCTTTTACCTTCAGACAATGAAAACATTATGAGCTTTGAAATTTTATCAACCTGGCTTTGAAGCTCAATTCGGTTACCACTGGTATGACCTAAAGGCATGGAGACCATCTCTCCCCAGCCAAACAATAGAGCAATGAAAATTCACCTCCCCATCAGATTGCTGTGAGGTTTCAAATGATAATTCTGGATATGCACAGTGCCCGACTCCATGAAGGTAAATCTACCAATGTAAATTCCTTTCCTTTGACGTGATCAGATTCTACCTTCTGTGTGGACTTGGGTGATGGACTTGTTTATAGTTCCAGTGCACTGCAATGATGGCCAAGAGAAAAAGGGGGAAATGAGGCTAAGATGAATTCAAGATACATCATCTAAATATAGTAGTTATCTGGTCCAACATCTGTATCAACATGATGAATTTAGATTAAAGCATACAGAATCTCCCTCTAGAGCAAAAATCTCCTAGTAATTTATACATGCAAATTATTTAAACCTTACATTTAGAAAACTGTGAAAAATATGGAAGATTCTTTCATTCCAGCACTGTAGACTCACATGAGAGGATGCATGAACCTAACTGTACCTGGTTAGTTTATTCTTCCCTCATTTACTAAATAAACATTTATTGAGTTCCTATCATGTGTCTGTCTTCCTGAGCCTGTTATGTTTCCAGGTAGGGAAGCAACCAAAAGTTACAATGGGCATTCTTTTTGTGTGTGTGTGATTTTATTTCAGATTTATCTATTTCAGTTGAAGTATAGTCAGTTTACAATGTTGTGTCAATTTCTGGTGTACAGCATAATGCTTCAGTCATACCAATATATACATATACTTGTTTTCATATTCTTTTTCATTATATGTTACTACAAGATATTGAATATAGTTCCCTGTGCTGTACAATTTGTTTACCTATTTTATATATAGTAGTTAGTACCTGCAAGTCTCAAACTCCCAATTTATCTCTTCCCACCCTCTTTTCCTCCTGGTAACCATAAGTTTGTTTTCTATGTCTGTGAGTCTGTTTCTGTTTTGTAAATAAGTTCATTTGTGTCTTTTGTTTAGATTCCACACATAAGTGGTATCATATGGTATTTTTCTTTCTCTTTCTGGCTTATTTCACTTAGAATGACAATCTCCAGGTCCATCCATGTTGCAGCAAATGGCATTATTTTATTCTTTTTAATGGCTGAGTAGCATTCCATTATATAAATATACCACAGCTTCTTTATCCAGTCATCTGTCGATGGACATTTAGGTTGTTTCCATATCTTGGCTCATGTAAATAGTGCTGCTATGAACATTGGGGTGCATGTGTCTTTTCGAATTAGAGTTCCCTCCCAATATATGCCCAGGAATAGGACTGCTGGATTGTACGGAAAGTCTATTTTCAGTTTTTAAAGGAATCTCTATACTGCTTTCCATAGAGGCTGCATTAAACTACATTCCCACCAACAGTGTAGGAGGGTCACAATGGGCATTCTTGAACTTTAAGGTGTCTCCCACTGATGTGGAGAAAGACAGGCTTCAAGTAAACTTGGGATCCATATAATTTCAAAATAGAGCTGAGACTAAGGAATCCCTGCAGCTGTGCGATATTTAAGAACATGAGCTACGGAACCTGAAGAAGAAGAACAGGAATTTTCTTCCAAGGATGACGGAGACTTCCTCGGTGAGAATTTGAGGCTGCTTGTTTGAAGGCACAGGCCAGCACTGCCAAGGGCAGTTCTGCTTTAAAAGATGGTTTGGGAGAGTCTTAGGGATTAAAAAACTCTAACACTTTATCTTTAAATATCTTGCACAGACTCATAAGACTTACCTATCTTCTTATAAAGCAAGATCTGATGGTGGGACGTGATCATGTTTCAACAGGAAACAAGATTGTGATCTCAAATATGTAAAAAAACAACACAAAACTGTACATAGAAGAATACAAAGAAAATATCCCCAAATGTTAATAGCTGCTAACTCCAGATTGTGGGACATTTGTTTCCCTTCTAATGCTTTTTTTTTAGCCTTTGCTAACTTTTCTGCAATAAATACATATTACATTTATTCTTAACAAGATATTATATGTGTGTATATATATGTGTGTGTGTGTGTGAAGAAGATACATGTACACACACTTAGAAGAATATTTTGAGTCATTATGTCCTCGGTGGAGACCGGGGGTCCATTATCATAACCATGTAACAAACAGTGTATGTCCCTAAACGGGTGGGGGAGGGGTGGGAGGTTTATAACATTGCTTTCCTGTTCATATAGCATCTGCAGTTCTAAGCTGTCTGCTCCATAGCTCTCCCAGACAGGCTAGGAATAAACAAATGACCCTCAGGTGTTTTTTCAGATGGGGCAGGGGGTACAACAGGGCTCAGGCAGACAGCCAGCACCCCACACCCAACTCCCAGCTCCCCTCTGCTACCCCAAAACATTAAAGTTTGAGGAAAACCTCATTATCTTCCATTCTATCACTGGATCAGTTGGTTTCCGATATCCTGATGAATCCCTCCCCCCAAACCACCACTAGCAAGAAAAGAAAGAAAACTCTTGGAGTTAAAGTTGTTGCTTCTACTCCAGAGAGTAAAATAAACTTACACGAGGGGATGGGAGAAGGCCAGGGAACTTTCCTTAATACACACACCTTCATACCCATCAGGAATACATTTTGATCAAAGCCTCATTTGCTGCCCTTTTTTTTTTTTTATAATACTGATCTGTTTTATTTTTATTTGGGTGGAGATAATTAGATTTATTTATTTATTTATTTATTTATTTATTTATTTATTTACATAATGGAGGTACTGGGGCTGGAACTCAGGACCTCGTGCATGCTAAGCATGTGCTCCACCACTGAGCTGTACAATCCTCCCCATTTGCTGTCTTGAAAGAGGGAGTTCCATCCTGGGCATATTGAAAGGATACCCTTGGATGCAATCGTAACTCTCCAGGGTTTGTAGGGGATGAGCCAGCCCTTCCAAGGGTCCTAAAGATCTGTGTCCCTGCCCCTGTCTCCCAGCTCCCAGCCATGTGTACTTATCCAGTGGAAACTGCTGGACTTCTCACCTCCTCTTCAGCCTGGGTAGCAGACACTGGCCCAGCGATAATGTCACATAAGCCCAGGGACAGAGGGACAGGGAAGGGGAGATGCCTGGAGGATCCACCGAGGACCCAGCCTGCTGCATGAAATACAGGACAGCCCTGTGAAGTTCGAATTTCAGACAGCAATGCATAAATGCGGATGTGAGTGTGCAGACTTACACGAACAATTATTCATTCATTGTTTATCTGAAATTCAAATTTGACCGAGCACCCTGTATTTTTATTTGCTGAATTTGGTAACTCTAAACCTGAGTAATGATTTCCAACAAAATCAAATGTTAATCCAATGTAAGCCTTTAAACACTTGTCAGCCCAGTTCCTACAGTCATTTTCTTATTTTCAAGGTCTGTACAGTATTCCTAATTCATATTACTTGGGGATCTGTAACTCTCATTTGTGGATGGAAATGATCTAAATGATGACCTGATATCACTCATATTATTGTGATGAAGCTTAAGTACTTGAAATATAGCTCCCATATTTAAGAACAATTCTAATTGATAGTAAGTCCTTTTCTTTTTCGCAATTAGCCTGTTAACTATTGAGAGAGAGAGACAGAGAGATCTTGAGACTAGCGTCAATTCAGAAAATGCTTATACCAGAAGTTCCATGATACATTTCTGGTGTGACGCCAATCAAGAAGATGGTGATTGAAATATCTCTGACAGTGTCAGCCCGGAGTTAGTCCCTTGCTGTTCCACAGGAGCCATAATCGCAGTAATGACTATTTCTTCTTGTAACAAAGAAGACAGTAAAATCAAAGGGGAAATATTCAAAGTGGAATGAAAGGAATTGGCATGAGAAAAGATGGCATGGTGACTGGAGGAAAATAGGAAAAAATGGTTAAAGATCTCCATCGTGGGGCATTCTACCATCACTGGCTTTGTCTCATAAAGTTTCCTTCCCTGTTGTACTAACTCTATGCTTCCTGGATGTCTGCTGGGAATGAGCAGAAAGAGAAAAGCTTTCCACGTGCTAAGAGGTAAATTCAAGCTGCCCATGTCTGCGTGGAGCAACCAGTGACTCAGTCGTGGTCAAAAGCCAGGTCAGAGGCAAAGCAGACTTGCCTTCTCCCAGATGCTTAATGACTGTGTTCCAATAATCCACGGGGAAAGTCAGCGCCAAGGGCAGGTACGGAGCAGAGCGGGACAGAAACACCTCAGTCGTTATAGCTGGAAAAGACACAGGATCAGACGTTCTAAATTTTGGCCACCACTGTGCCAGCAACCAGCTGTGACTTTGGATGGGTTCTTTGAGCCCTCCCTTTATAGAAGGAAGCAGTTGCTAAGCTTGTAAGCTCCCTGTCCAGTGAGGCTCCTAAGAAGCTTCATGACTCTTTCCCCCCAAACCCTCACTTCCCTCGCCCGTCTCTCCCCATATCTCCCAGGCAAAGCCCTACCGCTCAGTCAACCCACCTGTTCTAGCCTTGGCGTCCCTATCCCCTGGCAGTTGAGAAGCACGAAAGAAAGTGGCAAAGCTGAGAAGGTGCCCAAGTCCTGAGCTGGCACCCTCCACCCTGAATCAGCAAAGGTCCTCCCTCCGTTTAGAGAAAACAGAGAGCCCCTGGGGCCCCTGCCTCCTGCCTGCTCTGCAGCCGCCCTGCCAGCACGACTGCTTTCCTCCTCAAGTCACAGCGGAGGAGGGGCCTTTCCCAAAGGACGCTGCAGGGATTCCCATTGCTCGGGGATATAACTGTCTTCCATTTTACTGGAGGGCTTCCTCAGCATAAAATGTTTATATAATCTACTAAAAACACACGAACAAACAAAAACCTTGTCTGTCCTGACGGCTGTTTCCCTTAAGAGTTAAGCTCCTCCAGGGCCACTATGTTCATGAGCCAATTGGTGGAAGGCAGAAGTGGCTGGTGTCCCTAGAGAGGGTCATCCTGTCCACTTGATTGTTAACACCCTCCTCTGCTGAGGTCACCGCTTGGTAAATATTCACATGGGACACATATATCTTCTCATTTGTCATCCATTTAGAGAGGTCTAGTTGCATTTATTTAAACCTCCTTGCCACCAATTTTCCAATCACGTTCCTTCCAAGTCTCTGACCATCCAGCCAAACCATTGGGCCACAGCCCACAAATACACAATTCTCAGTGCGGAAGATACAGTCGCACATCTGGCCATTTCTCTTGCCAAGAAATATGAACAACCAGGTGCACAGCCCAGTTCTGCCCACTGGATTTAGGGGTGTTCTAGAAAGGGGTCACAGAGCTGCGGCTGTCCGCGTTTGGGCGGTTCCCGCATGTTGTGCAGAACCATCTGTAAGCCAAGCCCAAGTTTTCTCCTCCTCTGTCGACTGATCAGAGGGCACCCCTCCCTCTTTGTAGGCACAGGCCGGGAGGGAGAAGATGGTGTGGCCGAGGTGGGGACCTTGGGCACGTGGGCCTTGGCTTTGTGTAACTTACTTGTGCTTCCAGCCTAATCTTGTCTATTCTGCTTGCGCCCGCTGGCGGGGTGCTTCTGGGAACTGACCTTACAGCTTAGTGGGCAGACAACACTCAGTTTATGATGGGTAACTTGGTGGCCCACGGCTAAGTGCTCAGCCTTTGCTGAGGCTGCGTAGCCAATCAAAAGCTGCTTCTCAAAAGAAGAGTAGTTCTTTGCAGAGGATGCCAGGGCTTTGCTGCGGATTCCTAAGGGTCTGCAAATAGTGGGGAAGAACAAGCCTGACTCCGTATCAGATCTGTGCCTTTGGCTCTAACCCTGGGCTCTGTTTCCAGTGCTTAGTCATGCTGGTTCTGCACCTGAGGGTCCATCGATGGATGAGTGGGTAAAGAAAATGTGGTGTACAGATCTAGTGGAATATTGTTCAGCCATAAAAAATAAAAAAGGAAATCCTGCCATTTGTGACAATATGGATGGACCTTGAGGGCATTATGTGAAGTGAAATCAGTCAGACAGAGAAAGACAAATACTGTCTGATCCCATCTGTATGTGTAATCTAAAACAACCAAACTCATAGGAACAGAGAACACATTGGTTGCCAGGGACTGGCTGAGGACGGGGTGTGAAGTGGATGAAGGTGGGCAAAGGGTACAAACTTTGAGTTATAAGAGGAATAACTTCCGGGGATGTAATGTGCAGCACAGTGACTGCAGTTAACAATATTATATATTTTAAAAGTTGCTAAGAGAGTAGATTTTGAGTTCTCACCACATAAAACAATTATCTTAACTATATGAGGTGGTGGATGTGTCAACGAGCCTTACTAGCAATCATTTCACAATATATACATAGAGCAAGTCATCATGGTGCACATCTTAAACTTACACAATGTTGTATGTCAAGTAAACCTCCATAAATCCGCGGCAGGGAGAGAAAATACAATGGAGCAGCTGCCCTGAGGGCATTATGCTAAGTGAAGTAAGTCAGACAGAGAATGACAAATACTGTACATTTCATTTATATGTGGAATTCAAAAAAGCTGAACTCACAGAAACAGAGAGTAGAGGGGTGGTTCCCAGGGAGAAGTTGGTCAAAGTGTACAAACTTCGGTTATAAGATGAGTAACTTCTGGGGATGCAATATACAGCGTGGTGATGGTAGTTGACAATACTGCATCGTATACGAGAAAGTTGCTAAGACAGTAGTAGATCTTGAACGTTCTCAACACACATACACACACAAGGTAATTATGTGAGGTGATGGATGGATTAAGTAATCTTACTGTGGTAATAATTTCACAGAATATATATATATATATATAAATCACCACACTGTACACCTTAAACTTACATGTCGATTACATCTCCATAAAGCTTGGAAAAAATAAACTAAAAAAAGAAGAAGACACCTGGGATAAACCCCAGGGATCTCGACCGAGAAAAGGAAGCTTAGAAAGAACTAGAAAAAAAAAAAAGCCAGAGAAACAAGGAGGACAGTGGAAGAGTGGGTGCCAAGGCAGCTGAGGAAAGGAGATAGCTCAAGGAGGGAGGCGGGGCGGTGCCAGGTGCTGCAGGGAGGCACCAGAGGGTGAGGCCTGCCTGAGGGGGTCTTTGATGACCTTGGCCGCAGCAGCGCGGAGGGCCGGCGAGGCGGCAGCAGGGCAGCCGCGGGCTGAGATGTGAGAGGAGGGGAGGTGGCGGAGCAGCTGCGGCGGAGTGGGATGTGTGAAAGCCGAGTCGAGTTTCCTGAGTTCGCTTTGTAGTTGTTCCCCTGCCCACTGGCTTCCGACCCCCGCCTCACACCCTCCCGCGTGCATTCCACTAAAAGTACACTGCTGGCGGCAGCCTCTTATGTCCTGAAATTCGGTGATGTGCTTCCTCAGTTTCACCCCCACGAGCACAGGCTCAAACAGGTCGTGGTCCATAGTGTCCCAGCGGGCCTCCCCAAGGCTAGTCTTGTTTCCAGTCTGGCTGTCACACACCACACCGCCGCCAGCTTTTAAGATGCAAATACAATCATCTTTCTCCTCTGCTTAAATTAACGACGCTCCAGCGCACACAAGATAGGAGCAAATGGCTCAGCACCCCCTATCAGGCTTTCCGACTTCTGGTTCCTGCCCATACCTCTCCTCTTGGCCAGTTAAGCTTAAGCTCAAGCACAGACAACTCCTCAGACTTTTTCCAGACTAGCCACATTCTCTCTCGCCTTTTCTTTTTCCAGGTGTTTGGAAGAGTTCCTACTCATCTTTCAAGATCTACTTCAAGCACGTCTTCCCCGGTAATCCCCTCCCGGTCCACCCCGTGATCACTCCTGTCCTGCTGTCTTATCTGTTTCTAATATTCTTTGTTACCCTTTATCCAGCACATCCTTTATTGTGTTGTATGTTTATCTCTTCCAGCAGACTATGACTTCCTGGAGCACAAAAACTATGGTACTCATCTTCGTATTTCTAGTATTTATGACAGTGCCTGGCATGGTGAGCGAATCTTAAATTGCTGTTCAGCTGAGGGAGAATTACGGCTGTTTCTGACATCAGCATCACTGCTTTACCAGCATCACAGGTGTGTCTGCAGAGCAGTGAAGGGTGCCCGTCTCCTCAGTCACACGAAGTCCCTGGCTTTTCCCGGTCTCCAAGGAGCAAGCAGCCCTTCTTCAGCAGACCCGGTCTTTGTGCAGGTCCACCTGGGATCTTACACACCTGTCTCCCCAATGTCAGGACCCTGGAGCCCAATTCTCAGCTTTTCGGTCCAACCGGCTTCCTGAGGATTCTGCCCCACAGACCCAGAAGGAGCCCCCGGGCTGGGTGCGAAGGGGAAGCCAGATGGCTGCTGCCTGCTTGCCTCCCCTTCTGGGGCACTCAGGGCTCAAGGAGATATTTGCTTCTGGGAAATATCAAAAGCTGAAAATAACAAAAGCACCAATGAGCCAATCTGGATACAACTCACAACGAAGAATTCTTCTAGGCCCTTGTTCCATTTGGTTATGCTTTTTAATCTGCTTTAATCCTGTACAGAGCTGCTTTAGGCCAGTTTACAGTAGGTAGAAGCAGTTTTTGTCCTCAGTCCCTTCTGCAAGTAAATCCCATTTTCAGTCGGTCTGGGTTGCTTTAAAAGTTCCCCCATTACTTGCTATTATGGTTTAATTCTTGAATTCTGCCAGCATAAAGAGAAAATGACCCGAGGCGAGGACCTCCTTGTGATCAGTTAGGCATGACTGAATTCCCATCCACTAAATGGATACCAGCACAAGTCACTGAAGCTCGTTCTTCATAGGCCAGCTTGCGGTCCTCGTTCTTGCTATAAAGTGATTTCCACTTCATTTATATGGTGCTTCATTTTTTAATGTATTCTAAGGAATCATCTGACAAGGTCTAATTTGATCATTTCTATAGATCAATCGTTTCAAAGACAATAACTTGCCTCATAAAATGACAGAAGTTATCTTCACCTCCATGTGCGTTTCTGCACATTGCACTTTTTGTTCCTTTTTTTTTTTTTTTCTTTTTTAATAGAGGGACTGGGGATTGAACCCAGGACTTTGTGTATGCTAAGCTTGTGCTCCAGCACTGAGCTCCACCCATCCCCTAGAAGGGCACTTTTTGAATGAGCCAGGAATACGTTTATGCCCTTGGGTCACAACCCCACATTCCTGTGCCTCTGCTCCTCGGCAGGTGGGGGAAACCACAAGCAGCACCAGTGAGCGCCAGGGCCCATCAGCTAAGGCCGGACTCCTCCCCGAACAGCCAAGCGGGGTGTGCTTTCCTGCTCCCCTGTGTCTAGCGCTTGGGGTTCTCCCTCCTGCTGGGTGTGAGGCCTGGAGACTGGGGTAGGGTGAGACTCCAATGATGTAAAGAGGGTGGCAATCTTCCTGTTTACCAGCCAGCTCACCCCTGTGTGGTGCACAGTTCAGCTGGAATTGCTGCTTACTCATCTTCAAGTCTGCATCGCTCTTCTCTTGTTTCCTGCATTCCAGTCTGATTCTGGCAAAGTTCGCTTCAAGGTCAAAGCTGTCATTTACTGAATTACTCAGCAGCTCCCAAATGACTTTCGTCAGTCATACTCCTTCCTGAGTGATAGCGATGAACCTTGACATAAAAGATGTGACTTTCTAAAGCCCTGTGCCGCTCAGGAGCCCCCCAAGAGCCCCTTCACCATGACCACGGGACACAGGAGAGCTTAAAGACTGTGACACCCAGCAGAGGCTTTGGCCCATCTGCAGATGTGGCCAAATTGTCTCTTGGAGAAATACTGCTCTAGGGCCTTGCAGCTTTCAAGTTTACTTTGGAGAATTCTCATTCAAGCTCTTGGATCTACTGGCTTGTGAGATTTGAGGGAAACAAAGATGATGTAGTGGAGATTTGCAGAGCTACCTAAAGCAACTTGAGCAAGTGTGTTATTGTTGCAGAAAAAGGAATGGCCATGTTCTTGGGAAATTTGATTTGTTCAATAACAAATCATCCCAGAAAAACGACATGGCATGCTCAAAATGTCACAAGGCTAGTTGCAAAATATTCCAGTGTTGAATCCTTTATTCAATAATATTGACTGTCACCTAGAGGTTACAGCCCAAAGGAGAATATCAAATTATGTGAGATTTTTATCTGCGGCACATATGTCAAGCTCAAAAGAAAATCATATTAAAGCAAAACCAAAAGCGTCTGAGCGTCTTTCTGGAGCCTCAGAAATGGCAGACTTCTCCTGAGATTAAGGTTAGCGTTCCCTGGTGATGTCCGTTAGCGTGAGGCCAGAGGCGACACCACAACCACTCCATCCAAAGGCTTGCCCAGTCTTGGGTGAGAGGAGCAATTTACAGCTTCCAGTGCCAGGTGTGTATGAAAAACGTCATGTTACGTTCAAGTCTCTAGTCAAGTGGAAACTCCACTCAAAGTTTGACCCCTGCTTTCCAACAAAGGAATAAGAGCTCTGTTGATAGATAAGGAATCAGGCACAGGGAGCGAAAATAATTTAGTGGAGCCCAAACCCATGTAAGGAATACTGTTAAACTGTCATCTGTATGTAGCCTAGGCATCAGGTCAGAAAGGTCCCGAGGGGCATTTTATCTCTCTGTTCTCATTTCTTCCAATAGCGTAAAAGTAGAACATGAAATTAAGCGGTGGGGGGGGGGGTTAGTAAAAGGCAATTGTATAATATGACATGATTACATTAGTAAATAAAACAAGAAAGAATATTAATTGTTGATTCCCATGCTTATGTTGTGAAAGCATTAGATACATAAACTCAAAATATCCAGAGTTAAACACATTTTCAGAAAAAGCAGTAGCTGAAAGAAAATGTAGCAACAGGAAGAAGTAGATTTGTTTCCAGAGAGAATACTCAGAAAAATTTCTAAGCTTCAGATTGTATTGAAATATTTCTCAGAATGTTGCCACCAAAGATTTACTCAGAAATCCTTCTGGGACGATGAGGAAATGTATTCAGGGACAGGAAAGACCGAAAAATAATTGACTAATAAATCTTGTAATTTCTTAATGTAGCATAGTTTCTTCATAGCAATATTTACAACTTGTCATTATAATTTTTATATGGTTTATTTACCTCTTTACTCTCTTCTCTAACAGAATATAAGCTCCATGAAGATAGAGATCGTATCTGTCTAAATCATCACACGTCACGCTGTATACAACAGAATCTAGCAGGTAGTGAATATTTAATATACACTTGCTGTATGAATGAATAAATGACTTTTTATTTCCAACAGCACCGAACACAGCGCCATATGCATGGAAGATGCTCAGTAAATCATTGCTGATATGATACTATGTGCAAAAAAGAATTTTGATGTTGGTTGAACTACTAGTTTATGATGACACTAACACTATCTCTAGGATCTCAAGGAATAAGTGTTGTGTTTTACTTAAGACACCATTGATTGTAAGATGAACAATTATTTTAGGAAAGTTGAAGAAGGAAAAAAATTTGCTGATTAAGCCGTGACCCACCATCGACTGTAATTGTAGTTATAAAATCTCTCCCATCTTGATTGCACAGAGTTTGAGAAGAGTGTGCACCTTAGGACTTAAGAGGTATGGTACGTAACATAGACTTTCTCCTAAGACCTGTTGTAATGTGTCTCTCTCTTCATGGAAATCTTGGACTGTAAAGAACCCTAAAAAGGGCAGTAGTCTAAATTTCCATGCCGTGCTAAGGTGCACGTTTGTTCACATGATGGTGGGGATAAAATTAAGGTCCATATAGACTCAGTGATGTTCAGGCAGCATTCCTGAGATGAGGAAAAAGACAGATGTGAGGCGCTTCCCCTCTTCAATCCTTACTACTTTCAGGTTCTAAGCACACACTCTTAGGAGAAGAGAGAAGGAAGAGGCAGTGGGAGGGAGGTATGAAGGGAGTATGGTGAGGGGCTCGCTCACATTGGATCTTCCAAAGACCACCTGTGTGCAGTGCGGTGAGGCTCCAAAGAAGGTGCAGGGAGACCAGGGAGGAGGCTCTGCGGACTCCCCAGCGAGCGATGTTGGGAGCTGGCAGTGGGATGGGGAGGTGGGCCTGGAGGAGACACTGTCGTGGCAACACGGGCAGGACTGGGTGGTGGACTGCATTGTTTTGGCTCCCCCTCCACTGCCAACCATATTTTTAAATTGTTTGGCAAGGACTTGTCACAATAAATGCCTCTGATTCTAAGTTTAAACCACAGCACACACTAGGAAACGTTCCATGATTTTTAAAAATTTTTAAAGTTTAAATTAGTTAGCAGAAATTAAAAGATCCCCATATTTCTGAGGCTATTTTACACTTAATTTGTTTTTAAATATTAAACCTATTAATGACAAAGTTTCCAGTGTCAGGTATAGAGTGATCAGGGTGTGCTCTTTCTCAGAAGGGCCTGGCTTCAGGGGATATTGAGAAGTCAGGGGAGCACATGTCTACTCTCTGTCCTGTCGTCTTGTTGACCACACTGCCGTGCAGATCTGTGTGGCAAATTCTCCTGTGAATTATCCACCCACCTGATGATACTCTGTAAAGTGCTAACGTAGAAGAAATGAAACTCCAAGTCTAGAGTTCTTTGCACAATTACTATGAAAGTTAGAGGTAACTGTCAGGTAGGGTCCTCCGTCAGCACCTGTTGTATTTTGAGCTAGATTATGAATAGATATAAAGATCAAGTGTAAACCGAGTAAAATAAATAAAATTACATTTGTGTATGTGTGTGTGAAATTTAAGGGTAAATTTCGAGAAGGACGAGTTACTAGTCTAGCTCCTCTTGTGTTAAAATAACATAGCAAGTTAAAAAGAGGGGCAAACCTATATTTTATAAGTAATCCTGTGTTTATTCAGCACTTCCATAGGGAGGAGGAAATGCGAGAGGCCATTCCTGCCACGTTATTCCCACTGCCTCTAACTTCAGTGACGTCTGACGGAGTGGGGTGGACCTTTAAAGACACAATAGGACCAAGACCTGTAACTGGACGGGGAACAAGCTTGCACTGAATCCCTAGCTCCAGCCAGAAGCTTCTTCCATAGGAGGCGTCACTAGCGGTCCCTGTCACTGGGCTAAGTCTGTAATTGGACTTTTTATGTTCTTTCTCTCTAGTTATACTCCAGCTTTTAAGATGTAGGATTCTGGCTTCTACCTCATTCCGCTTTCTTTACCCTCACTTAATTTTTAATCTCTACTTAAAAAGACTTTATATTGGAACATTAAATTCTTCTTGGGCTGAAGAGGGTGTTTGATTTTGAAGGTGATTAAGCTCTTTGCTCTGTAAACATCTGTTGTGGAATGAATCGTGTCCCCCTAGAAGATACACTGAAGTCCTAGCCACCAGCAGCTCTGAAGGTGACCTTATTTGGAAACAAGGCTGTCACAGAAGAGGAAGTCACGCTGGAGCAGTGTGGACTGGTGTCCTTCTAAGAAGAAGACGCACAGGCACATCGGCACCCGGGGGGAGGGCACCCGCGGGGAGGGCACCGGGGGGAGGGCACCAGGGGGAGGGCACACGGGGGGACAACTGTGAGACAAGAAACTTCTGTTGTTTTATGCAACCCCGTTTGTGGTACTTGTTAGGGCAGCTCTATGAAACTAATAAACCACCCAGCTCTCCATCCATCTTCACACCCATCTACCCATTCAGTCAAATGGCGTTTATTTAGCACTCGTTGTATACTAGGCACAGTGTACAGGATTTCCAAGGAGGCAAAGATGAGAAAGAAACCAGCTCTGGTCCTGAGAGCTTTTAATCTCAGGAGACAAGAGACTCTGAGATGCAGGGAGGAAGGACTGACTCTTCTTGGTGTGTGGAGACGGGTTTGGGTGTTGGTCATGGAAGACGCAACAGGAAGGAAACTTAAAGAGTGGCTTTAAGGTGGACATGGCGGAAAAACATTGCATTTCAGATATAAGAATATAAGATGCAGTGTTGAAAGGGAATTTAGAGTTGACTCTAACTTTCTCACTATAAATAAAGAGACTGATGCTCTTGCGGGCTGTGATTGGCCCAGCATCACAAAACTAGCGGCGGACCCAGGATGAAAACGACTAGAAGAACAGCTGCCGTGTCACACCCAGTGTGAGGGCGGCACCTGCACATCTCCTGCGCCCTCACCTTAGTCCTCCTCCTCGAAGACGGAATCTTAAGGTCCAGAGATGCGATGTGATTTGCTCAAGTACAGTGAACTGTCCATTAAATGGCACAGCTCAGATCCCAGATGGCTTCAAAGCCGCGGGCCGGAACCTCCCCGGTTTTAGAAACTCCAAAGCTAGTTTTCTTTTCACTCTCCCGCCTCGTCTTACAACAATTTATAAAATCTCACATTAAAACCAGACAGTTCCTCATGAAGTAAATTAAAACTCCTGGAAAGAAATTAGAATTAAAAACGTAATTGTGCCTTTAGGCCTCGCAGTCTTTCAGCCTCAACAGAATGTACTATTCGTAAATCCTGTGAGTGATACAAGAATATTCATGTATTCATATAAATATTGAAATTAGATGACTATTTCTATTGTCACCACCATCATCACAGATATGGATAAGATTTCTTTCAAATTTCAGACGGAGGAAAATCGAACGAAAATTGTTATACATTGATGTACAGAGTGGTTCTGAGTCTAAGACGATTTAATCCCATAAATATTTCCAAATGAACTTATTTCAAATGCACATTGATGGTCTTAGAATTCATACACACATACACACACACACACACACACACACACAGAGTTTATATAGATCAAGAATAACCCCAAATTATTCAACAAATATTGTCATACTAGGAGTTATCCCTTGAAGCCTGAAGAAACTAACTGAGAACTAATAAAAGTAGTTCTACTTTACAAAGCAATAGTCAACTTATGGATACATTGTTCTAGGAGGTGAAGACAGCAGAAACACATTATTATGGTGTCACCCTGTCCTGGGGCTTTTCACGCTACGGTCCATCCTTAGTGCTACACCGCAGGACAAGGCTGCAATGTCTACCAAAGGCTTGGGAAATAAATGGGGAGGAGCTACAGAGAACTTGTGACACTTAAGTATCTGCCTTAGTGACTCAGTGTATCTGCCATATGCATCTTCAGTTGGTGGCTTAGCACTCGAGACCCTCTCAGGGCTATTAACTGAGGTCATCTTAACATCTACCAAATATGAGTCCCTTCTAAGACATTTACATTATTGGAATCTGTCGCCAAGGGAAGACGACCTCAAAAAAAGAAAACAAGTCCTTTTCTGACCTCCTTGAAGACTCCCTTTCTAGACTTCATTTCCTGAAGATTAACTTCTTCCACGTAACCTCATCTCTGATCTAGGAAATGACCACACCTTCTGGGGCCAATTAAGACCTCCCCATAAGGCTAGGGGAATTTTCTAGGAGGCATCCACATGCATTCAGTGTATTTTTCAGGGATGCAATGCAAAAACCCCCCATTAGTGCAAAAGAGTCATACATGCCTTTGGTGGGGGGAGTGGCGCCCACTGCAAGGAGGGTCAGATTTTCTCACAATGTTCGTGTGCTCAATGGGATCAGAAACTGGAGAAAGTCAACATGGTTCTCCTCTGGCATCGTTTAAGAGTTTCAGGCCATAGGATCGGTCCTACCTAGGTATTTCTTCCCTCAACTGCCGTGGAAAGGGTAGGTATGTCATTTGGCTACAAAACGCATAATTGATTTTCCTTCCTGGCTGAGGGAAATCAACCTCCTTAGTTCACAGCTGTACCTTGTAATGAGCCAGCTCTCTTTCCCGAGTTAAAAATGATTTTCCTGATCTTTCATGCTCCAGGGACTTTGTTTATGGTATCTTTTCTCAGCAAAGGTTTTAGATATTTTACAGTCTTTTTTTAAAAAATCGCTTCTGGGTTTCCAGAATAAAGTCTTCCTTGCTGTTGGATTATGAAGTTTCATAGCATTTCTGGTAATATTTTAGTTGATCTGACGTGCAGCTGGCATGAGCCTTTGTCTATCTATGCTTAAGTTAGAGGCCGACTTTCATTTTCTTCTAGAAAGATAGCTCTTTATGCCAGCACCATTTATTAAATAAACCATTTCTCCCACTGGATTATGCTTTTTTTTATCTAGGAAGTCTCCCTTACTGATGCTGGCTTTTGCTCTGTATTCCACCCCACTGACCTGGTATCCTGTCCAGAGTCAGCACCATCTTGCGCTGGTGGCGGTGGCTCGGTGGGGCCATGATGTGCCTGCTCCGCCCTCCGGCAGGAAGAAGTCAGCAGCTGAGCGGTGGGGGCCTGGTGAGCTGCCAGGGCGCTGGGTTGGAGCCGGGTGGACCCCCCGCCGCCGACTGACCTGATGCGGGAGGGCCCAGCCGCTTCTGTCGGATGTGGGACCCCACCAACCGCAGAGTGTCTCCGCTGGCTTGGACGAATCACGTGTGTGGGGCGGTCAAGGCACTTCCTGCCTCTTTCCTTTCACAGGTGTCAGATCTCAACAGGACCTGAAGGCATCTCCCGCCCCACCTGGCTTCCTCCCTCTTCCAGGCATTCCTCCCTCCTTCCCCCTCCCTCAGTTAGCCTCTTGCCCCTCTAGCTCTGTCTGCTTTCCAAGGACTCACATTTATACCCAAGGTAAACTTCCCCCACCCCTAGCCTCACACTGCCTTCTTCTTCTCCTGGCTAGCTTTGGTCTCATCCTTCTGTACACACACTATCAGTGTGCTACACATTATCACCTTCACCAGAAAAAAAAGAAAGATTGGGATAATAAATTGAATCACATTACATTTAGGCTGAATTTTGGGAAAATTGACAAAATTTGTAATTATATATTTAACTGTGTACTTACTTAATGTTTACATCTCCCACTAAACTGTCAGCTCCACAAGGACAGGTATTTTGTGGATTTTGTTCACTGCTCTGTACCAAATGCATAGCAGGCACTGGGACATAATGGGTAATGTTATAGATATTTGCTGAATACATGAAATAAGCAACATCCAAGGCTTATCACTTCAAAGGGTGAATAAAGACATTTAAGGCAGACAATATATGGTGAGTACAGTAGTTGTTGCTAATAACATCCTGGGGTAATTGCACAATATACAATGCTGTTTCTATTTTCTGTAACCAATTATCCAATACAACTGATTTTTTTATTTTTAAATTTTCATTTTGGATATATTAGCCAAACTTGGAATACATTACCGACTGAAACAAAATTTAGAAGTAGACTCCTAGCCTATTCCACAGCGTCTGCAATTCTTAAAACTGTCTTTTGGATTAAACAGGCTTCTGTGGAACTAATCCTTATTTGGAAAAGCATTACAATAAGGATGAAAGCATTAACCAATTCAGTCGGGAGGCCAGGAGATATCATTCTGCTCTCTCTTCCCATCCCCGCCATTTGTGACCTGAGGAAAGGAATGTTCAAGGTTCAAATTTTGCTAAATGATCCTCAATGCCTCTTGTAAAGCTGTGGTTCTGTCTGGGGGCTCCTGGCATATCCAGTGACCTATGATTCTGCAATCGCTTAGGACAGTGATGCCCAAAGTGTGGCCCACAGGCGCCAGGAGGTCCCCAAGAACTTTCAGAGCCCCAACTGTTTTCCTAATAACCTTGAAATGTTAGTTACCATTTTCAGTGTCGACATTTGCATCAAAGGTTCAAAAGCTTTAGTGGGTAAAACCGCTGGTCCTTTAGTCCAAATCTAGCGAGTGGGACAAACTTGTAGCAGCCATCGTGTTCATCACCACAACACACTTGCGGTAAAAAAATAAATAAATAAAAATTTTAAAATGCTAGTTACACTAAGAATGCCCATGATGAAGCAGTAAAAACTACGAACCTTATATGTTCTAGACCTTCAACATGCCTTTTAATGTTTTGATGGTGAAATTGGACGTATGAGAAAAGCACTTCTGCTGCACGATGGGTGCCTGGTGGCTCTTTGAGCGGCAAACCGAACTAATGCTTTATTTCATGGGATGTGATTGTCGGAGAGAAAAACCACAGCTATTCAGACTTAGGGACTTGGCAGATATTTTCACAAAAACAAAAAGGGGTTTCCACTTCGAGGAAAAATACTTCAACTGAGAGTATTTTTTTCTTCCAATAATGAAATTCAAGCTTTCAGGTGAAAATGAGAATAATGGAAAACTTGTCTTTGCCACTGTAAGCTTTTCAGCTTTCTAACCCTTAAAGATTTCAAGTATTGTGACATTAGCAGTTATACTAACGAATGAGGTGTTTTGGTATGGTGTAATGAAATATGTCAGTACTTAAAAGATCTGCCTAATTCCATGAACCAATATTTTCTCAATGACCAATGCACGATACAACAATCATAACTTAAATGGTAAGTACAAGATACAAGTCAATGGGTGATATTATGACAGAGTACAAGAAGTCCATTGATATGGCTTCAGATTTCCCACATATCATTTGTGCAGTTTTGGTGTCATGTTAAAGAATATCCAAAATTGTGTGAAAAATAGTCTTTCCTTTTCCAACTACATATCTGTGTGACGCTCGATTTTTCTTCATATACTTCAAGCAGAGTAGCATATTACAACAGACTGAATGCAAAAGCAGATATGAAAATTCACCTATATTTCTATTATTCCAGACAGTAAAGAGATTTTTTAAAAAAAAATGTAAAAAAATGCCATTGTTCTCACTTTTTGGTTTTGGGAAAGAGAGCTATTTTTAATAAAATTATGCTAAATAATCTAACATGAAGAGGATTTATTACTTTTAAATACAGGTATTTAACATTTATCCCTTTAAGTTTCTACTAACATAAATATTCGTCGATGTAACTACATAGAACACCTCTCTCTGGGTCCTCAGTTGTTTTTAAGAGTGTGAAAAAGTCCTGAATCCAAAACGTTTGTGAACCATTGGCTTGGGAGTTACTCAGAACGTTGTGAAACACCATGGACAGCTCCTACGGCTGCTTCAGCAGCCCCGGAAACGCCTAAGATCCAGCACATAACGTAGAATGACAGAATTCCGTGAGTTCATTCTATTGACCTTAAATCATTGAAAGCCAGGACAGAAAATGCCAGAGAGCTTTAGGAAAATATTTCAGAACAAAACTTAGGGAACATTGATTGCGACTGATAGAGTGTGTTCTTTTTAATTAAAAATCTCTCAGTATTTAAATGATGTAAAGCGGGCAGAACGACAGGTATTATGTGATGGTATGCACTATTGTTCATAAATAGGAATAAAACATAAGCAAATCTTGTTTGAAAGGCAGAGTCATCTGGAAGAACAGCTTAAACAAATGGGCTAGAACTATATGAGCAGACGCGCTAATGGCTCCTTAGCTGTTCTGCAAGTGCTTCCGGGGTTTTCTTGATACGTAAACTCTTCTACTACTTGTAGTAGGTGCTTATTTTTTTTTTAACTGAAAGTCCCTGTCACTAAGAATGTGGGATGAAACAACACGCACTGTGATTTGACAGGACAGTTGTTAAATATAAAGTCAGGCACAAAAATAAACATCTAAAAGTAACTCCACCAGTGAGCTTCCTTCCAGACTCTTTGGGTTGCTAAGAGTCTGCCGTTATCTCTAGATTAGAAATGGCTTGTGATCATTCTGTTTCTAAAAAGGCAGCAACAGTCCATTTCAATAAATTCACTGTGTAATATTTTAAGCATTTCCCCCATATCGTTAGATAAGATGGATATGGGAAATTTCCAAACATTGTTAGAGAATTATCTCCAAAAAATTGCATCTATTTCTCTTCTTTGAATTACTAAGCTGATCTTTTGTGCCCCAAACGAGATAATAAAATGAAATATGGATCATATTAAGCAATTTTATAATATATGTTGTTTCTGTACGTTGATCTCTTTGTTGACTTCTGGGGATTTTAAGTGCCATCAAATTATATTTACATGTGAGTGAATGGAATGATGTTAACATGGAGCGTGTGAATATGTAAGTATTGGCTTGTCTGACAATTCTAACATCGAAGCGTCAAAGATACACAGCCTTTGAAAAAGAGGGACCAAACATACTGACGTCATTTCTTTTCTGATTTACTCTGTTATCTTTGTGGGTTTCTCTTTAGCCCTTGGAAGGCCATGAATAGAATACTGAATAAAGGTTTTCATATTGAGATTTTGCATTTTAAAACCACATTTCATACAAAAAAATCAAATTAAACGTGAATGTTTACTAAACAATGTTTATAATCACTCCCTGAAGTAGAGAAGCTAGTCAACTCTTCTCATTTAGTAGAAGGAGAACAAGAGTTCAGGAAACTGTCTAGAAGTGTTTGCCTTGTGGAGTGTGCTCCCCGCCGCGCTAGGTGGTGTTAGCTATTAGAGCATCTAATGAGTGAATGATCCCAACCTGCATGAAACTTACATCTAGTTGAGCAGGTGATAAAAACAGAATAGAGACAGCTTACATTCTAAGTTATGTGGTTCCGGTTAGAATGCAGACAAGGAGGAAATCAATTTGGACTATTTGAAGTTGTTGAATAAGCTTTACAGACAGAGGATCTGAGTCCTGCAAGTACACATTAAGTAGGGGCAGGGCAGGGAATATTTGAGACAGGATAACATCTTTGGCCACTGAAAACGTAGAGCCTGGTAGGAAAGACACAAAGCAGTGCCTTCAATATAATGTTCTATGTCCAGCAGGCCTGCAGAGGGGCACTTTGCTTGAGTGTGGACCATGGTGCCCTGAAGAGTGAGTAAAATTCACCCTTTAGAGAAATCAGGATAGAGGCTGCCGGCAGAGGGGGCAGCATGAGAAAGTCACAGGGGTGTGAGGCCATCAATGCATAGAGAACAATAAAGTATTTACTGTCGAATAAATGCAGGAAAGGGCTGGAGTCGGTCTACATCTTGCTGCGCAGGCAGAGGGCAGTGGGTCAAGGAGGAACTGGGGTCAGGCTGGAGATGACACTGGGGGAGCAAGCCTTGGAGGATGACAGAGGACTCCTGGCATCTAACCTCCCCGTGACCCGGTCACATCCTGCACTCACATCTGCATAATATTCTATTCATCTCAGGCTCTCGCGGTTGAGAAAACCCGAGGCTAAAGGTCTTGCTGGTGTGACTGGGAGGGGATCCACACAGAGGACGACACGGGAGCGACCTGTCCGGGTGGGAGGAGCACCGGCGGGAGGGCACAGACAGCTGCCAGAGCCTGAGCTCCCGCAGGGAGAAGGACCGGGCGGGCCTGTGCCGGAGCCGAACGCGGCCCCTCGTGCTCCAGAACCAGCAGCGCGAGCTGAGGCTGGGACCCAGGAAGGTCATTCAAGTTCAAGTGCGCTGAGGCTCAAGAATTCCGGTCTGAGTGTTCAAACCTGGGGGCTTTGATTCAGGGTCCTTGGGATACGAGGTGTGTCTCGGGGGAATTTTTTCTGTCTTCACTTTGAAGAGAGATATTTTGAGCAGGATCTCGGCCACCTTCGTTTGGGTGAGCTTGCCAAGATGTAGGTTTGAGGCTTCTGCTAAAAGAAATGTTCACGTATTGAGATACGGGGAAGTCATTCTGGCTTATGCACCAGTTAACCTGAATTGTATGCTAACGAAAACACCCTGTTTCTGGCCTATCAGACATTCATTGTACATCTCCTTTAATTACGAAAGAAAAGGGCACATTGATCAGAAGTAAAGAAGGGCCAAGTTAAAAATAAAGATTAAACACCGCCCTTCCCGGGACACCAGAGCGGGTCCTCCTTTGATGATGAGACTCCCCCCACCACAAGGTGCGGAGGCCACACTGACTCACTGTGTACATGCCCGACTGTTTTCTTCTTTTTGAAAGCTTGAAGAAATGCATCCTCGGCTTGTTTAATGTTCTTTGTTCTGGCAAGATGTAAAGCTGTGCTGAAACCCGGCTTCTCCGGAGCAGTTTCTCTGAGTCATCTGGGAAGCGGGCTTCCAGGCCAGTCCTCAGTTTGGCTCAAATAAAACTCTTTTCATTTCTTACTACTGATTGTTTGATTATTTTTGTCGACATTTCCGTAGGACTAGGCAGCCAGGGGCTCTGTTCATAGTCCAGGCCGAGGGACAAATGGTGAACCCTGGTGATTAGAGTCTTGAGATTTGCTGATAAATAGTGTCTTTCCATGTATGCTCTTCAAGAGGCCGCCACAATTCTGGGGTAGTAGCCCAGAGCTAACTTTTTAAAGACAGCCCTGAGGCTAATGAAAAAACACCTTGAAATCACGAGGGGAAAGCCTGAGAATTCTGAAAGGCCAGACTCAGGCTGGAAGCCAGGCAGCATCCTCAGGCCTCAGCAGGAGGCGGCCCGCTGGGGCCCCTTCTGGTCCCCAGTGCCCTGTCTCATCTGGCTGCTCAGTGCTGGAGGACAACAAAACCAACAAGGTAGCACTCTCAAAAATAAATGCAAGCCTCCTGACAAAACTGTTGAAAGCAGAGCGAAACGATCCCTGAAATTGAGCAGCGTCTTGCAACATGGCTGCAAATACACTGGAAAGTGAAATGTTGTCCAAATCTGGCAGCATCTAAACTTAGAATGCGTGTGATCTTGGCGTGGGTTAAACCGCGATCAGGCGGGAGACGCCTAGGGAGGCTCTGAACTCCGGTCCCGCTACTTTCTCTTCTCTGAGTTAGGGAAAGGAGCTATACCACTATTTGAATTACCTGGCAGAGGCAAAACTATAGATTCTTAAAATATACCATAGTCTGCTAAGTTTGCATTTGGGATATAGCTTGCAAGTGCACACAAACTTCCTCTGTGTAAAAAGGAATTAAAGTTATAAATAGTTACCTAACTGTCATGCAAAAGGAAGATGTTGATGAGGGGGAGCGAAGTTTTATAGGCCAAAAAGGAAAAAAGGTAGTTGGGTAAACTGATTTATCAGCCCAGATCTCAGTCCCAGAACCAGCCGGCTAATCCAGTAAATGACGGTTGAATTCAGTCTAAGTTATGTTCGCTGTTACCGGCCCCTTCTCCACCCAGGGCATAGGTGGGGTGGGGATTTATATCTCTCAGTAACAGTGGAGAAGGAGTGCTTCCACTTGAAATTAAATGCTACGTCAGTTGTCTCTCTTGTTAGGAATTCATTCCTGGTGTATTTTGCTGATGTGTTAGGGAAGCCATTTCATCCTTCCTCAAAAGCAGGACCTCCGAAGGATGTTTGCCACGTGCACACCAAAGCCCGCAGTGTGTGAGTGGCTGGAAACTGTTTCTTTGACAATAGACCTAACAAAAGTCAGAGGAGGCTGGCCTCATTCGTACCACTCTGTTTTGTTTTTTTTAAGGCACCACCTCCTTTGTCTCCTTTGTCATTCAGCATAGTACGTCAAACATTCAAAAGGGAAGATGTTTTACCTTTATTATTTGGCCTTAATTCTTTGAAGTTATAGGTCTGCCTCAGTTCTTTAATATTTCATTTTCCTAAGCATGTTCTAAATTTAATTCTCCACCTTAAGATGTGAAAGAAAGATCTTCAGTGGGTGCCCAACATCACAAAGCTAATAGATGGCGGTACAGATGGAGTGTTCTTGCAGGAGGAACAGGTGGCACCCTCAGAAGGGGATGACCGAGAAGCCAGGGAAACGCTGCTTCCCATGGGGTTAAGTGAAGTCAGCAAGGATGGGGAAGCTTCTGGAAAAGCCATCCTAGAGAGGTGTGGGGGGCACTGGAGACGGCTGGAGCTGTAAGCCAAGGGGTGAGGGAGGTGCGTGTGTAGGAGGGGTGACCATTTATAAAGTCACCTCTCATTGTGCCGGGCCTTATAAATGGTGTTAGCATTTTTCTTTTTTTCACATCTAAAAGGGCTGAAGTCAGGTGTTTATTCTTTGTAACATGTAGCACCTGTCAACAAATTCTGTAGGAGCCATTCTGGGCACAGCAGGGGCATTTCATGGGCCGCTGCAAGGGAATGACAGCTAGATATTAGTCATGAGTTCTTCAAGAACGTCCATTTATCGTCAGCCCTTAATTAATGGGGACCCAACTGACCGAGCTAGACTTCTGCCCCCCGCCTTGGTCTCCCCCTCCCTGCCGGATCACGTTTAGGAAGAAGAATGACAAGCAAAACCACACCAATATCAGAGTTTTTAAAAGCCGCATGTACTCAGAGCAGCCGCTAGTCCTCTGCCAGTCAAGCCCCACTTCCCTCTCAACCTTTCGTCTTCACATGCGTCTCCTGCCCACCTTTCCTGCACTCTGACCTGCAGGGCTCATGTGTCCCTCCCTGCCCTGTGGCTGTCACCTGGCCCCGGGCTCCCTGCACCCTCTGTGATTCCCTCTGGGATTCTCCAAACGCAGACCCAGGCTGTGCTGGCTGGTCCCTGTGCTCCCAGCTGCCACCTTCCAATGTGCCCCCTTCCTCCACCGACTCCTACCCCTAACCCCGATGGACAGAAAACTCTTAACGCATTCAGAAAGGACTAGAAGAGACCTGAGAAATGGTCCTTCGGTGGGGAGGGTATAGCTCAGTGGTAGAGTGCATACCTAGCACGCACAAGGTCCTGGCTTCAATCCCCAGTCCCTCCATCAAAGGAATTAATGAGTAGACTTAATTAGCTCTGAGCAAAAAAAAAAAAAAAAAAAGACTCCTACATAAGGCAGCCTGCCCCACCCTGAAGGTCTGAAGATGTCTTCAACCCTAAGGATAATTTCACCTATTTCAGAATCTAACCGAGAACATCCCAGCCAATACCAGCGACACCCAAAGCTGGCGGGACTTCCCCAGGTGCTCCCGATAATCCAGTTCTCTCCAAACCTAAGGGGCGATGCCGTGCTTCCTGTTTCAAACGTGTCATCCCTGGAAAAACCCTGAAAGGGTGTTTTGAATGATCACAGAAGAAATTATTCATAGCATCATTGGCATTAAGTCTACTCCATGGTATTGTCAATCTTCAAACATTGTTAAGTCATGTATGAAATACATGGCATGAAATTAATCAGACTACTTAATCAGTCCCACCTATTTCTGGTAATTGACTTTTTATACAAAAAAACTCCATTTAATTCTTAATGCTATTTTTTTAAACAGTTCAGCTAATTCTCCTCCTACTTGAAAAACATGCTTTTCTATTTTTAAACTTTCCTTACATGTAAAGTTGCGACTTGTATAAACCTAGAATTACCAAAACTGGAAGGACTACTGGATAAGAAATCCAATCCATCTCCAAACTTCTTGCAGGCTCTCCGAAGCCAGTCCCCAGAGCTGCTGTCTGTTGTACGTTTTGGCTTCCCCTTACCATCTCTAGAGGGGAGATGCCCCATGGCCTCCATCATCTGTTCCAAGTTATAAAAATCCTTCCCTCGCCCCCACGCTTCGTTTTTCAGCCCTGACTTCGGACTTCAGCCGGGCGGTGCAGTCAGATGCCCTTTGGTGACCCTCACTCTTGGGACATTTGCCTTACACCTCTGCTGGCCTCCGTTACAGCGTCAATTCGGTTCACGTTCCTACAGTAACCATAGCAGGAGACGGCTTTTTGGAATCGTGAAGTGCCAGACCTAGGAAACACTCCTGGGGGAGAAGCTTCTGCTTCCTCAGAGTCCTGGTCCTCACCGCCTCCTGCCGCCTCTGTCTGGTGTCTGGGGAGGCTCCACATGCTTTAAGGATCGAGTCCAGCGTCACTCCTACCCAGCCTGGGAGAGGCTCTCTCTCCTCCGGGAGACCGCCCGTTCTCAGTCCCCACTGTGACAGCTGCCATCGCTTTCTGTCGCAGGTTGATTTCTTGGTCTGCCTGCCCACCCGCTGCGAGAGCGTCCTGCTGAGGGGCAGGACTTGCTCTTCTGCAGTGCAGTTTATTTCAAGGCTCTCGGACACTGTGTGGAAGGCCTGTTCTGGGTGATTGTAACAAATGCTGAAGCACTTTGGGGGGCATCGTCACAATGTTTAAAAAATTATTTTTGGTGCCTCCTTGGGTTCGCTCTCCTTTCTGTCCCTTTGGGCACACTTACCAGTGCTTACCAGCCAGTTCCTGCCATCCCTTAAAGGTATAATTTCTTTGACCAGCGCTGTTCCTTCCGTCCTGACCACAGGTGTCACCAGGGCTGCCTTTGTTTCCTTAGTGGTCCTAGGAGCTGCCCTCTTGCTCTCACAGGCTCCCAGCAGCGGGGGAGACAGCATATTGCCTTGGGCTCATTCAGCACTGGGAAGATTCCTTGTGTGGCTTTGAGAATGTTGTCTCAATAAATCTCCATAATAATTTGTATGTGGATAAGTTAATTTCCTTTTATAAAAGGTGGATCACAGGAGGTTAAGAAACTTGCCAGCTGTGTCTTCTCAGTCCTCAAACCAGCGCCCATTCTGCTGGGGCGGTAGTTCTCAAAGTGCCGTCTCTGGACCCGTGGCATCAGCAGCATCCGAGAACTTGCTAGAAATGCGCATTCCCAGGCCTCGCCCCAGATCGACTGAATCAGAAACGCTGGGGGTGGGGTCCATGTATTTTGATGCAGGCTCGGGCCTGAGACCCACTTCACGAGGCCAGTGACTGTCCACACTGGCCGTCCATGAGCTCATGAGATTCACCTGCCAAGCTCTTAAAAAATAGTGATGCTGGGCTGCACTAATGAGGTCAGACTCTCTGGAAGCTCAGACTTTAGCATCTTAAAAAAAAAATCCCTGAGTGATTCCTTTTTTTTTTTTTTAAATTGAAGTATGGTTAGTCTACAATGTTGTCAATTTCTGGCACACAGCACAATGCTTCAGTCGTACATGAACATACACAGATTCGTTTCCGGTTCCCCAAGTGATCCCAACGCACGTTTAGGTCTAAGACCCACAGCTCTGGACGTGTAGAGCCTGTGCCACCCATGAAGTTCCCAAGGAGAATCCCCAGAAAAGGTGCTGGGCACGAACCGATTCAAGCATTCAACTGCTCTATGCAATTCTGGGGATGCTATCTCTTACCAACTCTATTCACACACCAAGGGCCCGTGCAAATACGAAATCCCTACACAGGAAGTCAGTGCAGCGAATCCACCACCGCACTTGCGCCCTGAGACGCAGCACCTTACCCGACAAGCAAGGCCAGCGCCCCAGGCGCGGCGCGGGGAGGTTCCGGATTCCGCTGAGCCCTGTGAGGCCTCGTGCTGGCTGCCTCACGGGCACGGCCTCGTTGACAGTATCAGCGGCATTCTCGCCCTAGGAGAAGTCGGAGGGTCATCACACACAGGCGTTTCTTTTTTTTCCCCTCCTCTGAACAAAGTGAACACTGACCCGGATACGGGGAAGCCTCCTAGCTGGGGTCACTCACATGGCTTGAATCATAACAAAACAAACAAAAAAAAGATTTTTGCAGCTTCTGATCTCTCCCCAAGCTGAGGAGTATTTCTTCTCAAGCAGAGGCAATCTGCTATTCCTGAGATAAACCATTTTGAGTTCTCTTATACAGAGTAGTGATGTGCAGTGTTGAGGCGAGAGACGAGGGGAAAAAATGAAGCCATGACATCAAACTGCCAAAATAGTAGTTTTACAAAGAATTGTCTCATGTACTCCCGTTTGGTAATTTGGTACTTTCTCATAGAACCAAAGCATCTTGTTTCACCAGAACAAGCTTTGTACTTGGCTATAATTCTTTTTTTAACTTTGAGCAGACCAAGGCGCAAATGGTTAAGTCACCACCTTGAGGTGACAACATTAGTTGTGGCAGGGCACGGGACTGCTGAGTCCAGAGTCTGTGGGTTTTGTTTCTGTTTTTTTCTTTTTTCTTTTTAGGCTATGCTTGCTTAAAGACGGTGCTAGTGAGAGACAGCTTTTATGCAGAGGGAAGTAAAATTTCAGCAAACCCAGAGAAGCATTATCTTTCAATTATATTGTGGTAACACTTAAAAATTACTCTCACCGTATGCTAAATCACTCCCCTTTAAAAAAAAAAAAAAAAAGCAAAAGCACTGATAAACCACTAATGTGCGTCCAAGGCAAAGGTCTTTCATTTAGAAAGCTCTCACATCAAGTGTTACTATAAATAACGTCACTATCTGTAACAGAAACTCATTGATCACCATTCTAATTAGAACGGGACTAAAGAAGGCGTTTGCAACACTTGGTGAGTCAGTTTTCCCAACTTCTCCACATCTATGTCTCTCTCGCTCGCCATTACTCAGTTCTCAAATAAACTGTTTTTCAAAATATATAATGATGGCGACAGATACCTGAAAAAACTGGAAAAACAGAACAGCACAAGGAAGAAAAAAAATCATTATATGTGCCCCTTCAGGGAGAAAAAATCACTATCACCACTTTGGTATATACATCTATGCATTTTCTATGCACAGATAAGCATTTTTGCCTACTTACCACCAGAATGTATTAATTGCTTTATCCATTTTACACTTAACTTATTAAGATTATTTCCTCCATCAGGTCAGTAATCTATAATTTTTGGTGAGTACACAGCATTCTATCTTGTGTAAACACCAGAATTTATTTACTCATTTTCCACTTTGCTGAATATTTACTGTTTAAACATTTTGGTTTTTATGAGCAATGCTGCACTAAACATCCCTTTACATTAATTTCTATAAACCTCTGTGTCTGATTTAGAAAAATTCCCAGAACTGGATTTGCTGGGCCAAAAGCTTTCTGAAAAATTTAAGAGCATATATATGTCTTAATCGATTCTACCCCAAATTACCAACTTACCATCCCACCAGAAGTGGCTGTGGCTTGGCACCCTCCCAAAGCTTAGAATTAAGGTGATGTTTTGGTCAATTGATTATTGGAAAGGTATCCTGCATTAAAATGCGCATTTCTTTGTCACTGCTTGTCTTCAGAGATCACTTAGATTTCAGCATTCTTCAAGGAGAATGGGTAAGCCTGAAATGGGTAAATATTCTGGTTCCTCCCTGTTGCACAGGGCACTGTGAAAATCCACGTATTATTTTGGCTGATAAACTCTTTCTTAAGCTTGCACTACAAGAACCCATCCAACCTCTTAAAAGATGTCATTTATCCCAAGGAAACATGAGGCTACTGTGCGGGGTGTGTGCGTGGACGTAACCACACTCGTTGGGGAGCGTTAACTCCTTCTGTCCCTCTTCCTCAGGGTTCATCAGCTCTGATCAGAAACTGTTTGTTGAAATGAAATGTCGTGTCTGAGAGTACCATTTTACACGCACCGATCGCCTGCCACCAACATGTATTTATAAAAAAAAGTGGATTAACGCAATTTTACTTAAGGAGTAAATGCCCTTTGAAACACAAGGCTACCTCTATGGCAATTCAAGGCAGAATTCTGACTCTGGTTACTTTACTGCAGTGAGAAAGATTAAAAAAAAAAAAAAGGCATTTGAAGGAGGTACACGTAAGCCTCAATTGTAAGTCAGAAGAAATTTTAGATCACTGTTGTAGACTCCAGGCTGATTTTTAAAAATTAGCTAGAATTGATGCTGACTTAGAAAATAACATAATAGATGTGCTGATAGAATGAAGGAAATGGATTATTAGTTATTGTTAAAAAAAGGGGGGGGGAGTGAAAAATCCTACAGGGTGCATGATCTAAGTCACCGTGCCCGAGCACTGGGATACGGCGGTCCCGTGAAATCTGGAAGGAATGTGGAATAGAGGATGGAAAAATTCTGGGAGAGTGAAAGTGCAGGGAATCCCCGCATTAAGGTTGCCCTTACTTCTCTTGCAGGGGCAGTGATGTCTCAGCACCAGTGCAGTTCCATCCATTAATCCCAACACCCAGGAAGGGGCAGGGTGGGGTCTAAACTGGCGGAGCCTCACTCCCAGGCTGAGCTCCACTGACATAAAGCAGAAAGCACCGCGCTGAAGGCAGGCTTATTCCCTGGACTTGGCAATGCCTCGATGACTCCAGAGAAAATATCACTAAGGCTTTTCTTGTTGGCTCGGCAACTCCACAGGTGTTTCTGCAGACCCTGTGAGGTCAGCAGGAAGTGCAGGCTCTCCACCGGCCGGACCACGATGCCTTCAGGTTTGTGATTTGTTTTTCTGCTCATGTGAGAGCCCTAAGAATTCTGATTTTCTTATGACCCTGGACCTGAATCTCAGAGCAAACTGAGAAGCAAGCATTTCTTTTCTGTGAGGCAAACAGCTAACTGTCATGGAATTCTTCAGTTTCTGCAAGTGTTTAACATCTAGGGCCTTTTACACACCTAACACAATGCGACAGTATTCTGTGTTAGTAGTAATGGCTAAAATAAATAAGTGTTCTGAGATGAGCTAAGGGTTTAGCAACGACCACAGCTGACTTTATGCATTAGTGGAATCCAGCTCTCAGACTGTCAAATTAGGGAATGTGAGCAGAGCCTGTGACTTGTCTGTAATGAGCAGAACGCGGCAAAGGTAACAGAAGCCACTCCCTCGGTTATGCTACGTTATCTAAGACTGGTTTGCCAGCAAACACACTCTCAAGAGGCTCCCTCTCCATTTCTGGCTCTGAAGCAGCAAGCTGCCAGGAGCCCTAGAAGCAACCACAAAGCAGCAAATTCTGCAAACAACCAGAGAGAGCTTAGGAGATGCTTCCCCAGCAGAGCCTCCAGGTGAGACCCCAGGCCTGGCCGGTACTTTGGCTGCAGCCTTGGAGGGCGCAGTGAAACCAAGCCTGGACTCCTGACCCACAGACCGTGAGATAATCAGTATGTGCTGTTTTAAGCTGTTGATTTGCGGAATTTGTTACGCAGCAATAAAAAGGGAAAAAACAGATACGGATTTTGGTACTAGAAGTGGGGCACTGCTGTCACGGATACCCAGGTATGTGGGAGTGCTGGGAACGCCACACAGCAGCCGCTGGAGGCTGGAAAAGCTCCATCCAGGGGCATAACAGAAGGGAAAGAAAGCTGAAAATATGCAATGTTCTTGGTAACTTATAATTTTATAAAAATGAATGAGCCCTTGTGGCCGAGGACAGAGAAACACGGTAACACTAGGTTTGGCAAACATGGCAAACAGGGACGGCGTGGTGACTGTAATTAATAAAACTGCATCATAAACCTTCAATGAAAAAACACGAAAATGAATGTATGTCTGTATCTGCATGACTGGGACACTGTGCTGTACACCAGGAATTGACACATTGTAACTGACTGTACTTTAATTTAAAAAAGTGTCACGGTAATTAATTAAAAAAATAAAAATAAAAGAACCAAAAATACCATATTACATATTTAAAAGTTGTCAACAGAATAAATCTTAAAAGGTCTCGTCATGAGAAAAAGATTGTGACTATGTGCGGTGACAGATGGGAACTAAATTTACTGTGGGGATCATTTCACAATATACACAAAATACCAGATCATCATGTTGGACCCTCAAAATAATATATGCCAATTATACCATAATAAAAATTAAAAAAAAAAAAGTGACCACAGGTACAGCTAGGACACAGGCTGAGCAGATCAGGTTCAAGCATCCTTGGGAGGCCATGAGCCATTTTCTTATCAATAAGGTGTTCATTTCCCTCAACACATTTTGTTGATTGGCTTCAAACACAATTAAGATGATACTTCAGTTCCTAAAACACTTAGTACAGACAGTAAGGATAAACTGATAGCTACTTCAGAGATAACTAATGAGACTCTGACTCCCTCAGTAAGACTAATGGTGCAGCCATTATGGAAAACAGTATGGAGGCTCCTCAAAAGACTAAAAACAGACTTACCATATGATCCAGCAATCCTGCTCCTGGGCATATATCCAGAGGGAACCTTAATTCAAAAAGACACATGCAACCCAATGTTCATAGCAGCACTATTTACAATAGCCAAGACATGGAAACAACCTAAATGTCCATTGACAGGTGACTGGATAAAGAAGTTGTGGTATAATTATACAATGGAATACTACTCAGCCATAAAAATAATAATGCCATTTGCAGCAATGTGGATGGACCTGGAGACTGTCACTCTAAGTGACATAAGCCAGAAAGAGAAAGAAAAATACCATGAGATCACTTATATGTGGAATCTAAAAAAAGACAAACAAATTTATTTATAAAACAGACTCACAGATATAGAAAACAAACTTGTGGTTACCAGTGGGGGAAGGGGGTGGGAGGGGATAGACTGGGAGTCTGAGATTTGCTGAAACTAACTACTACATAGAAAATAAACATGTTCATACAGTAGAGCACAGGGAACTATATTCAGTATCTTATAGTAACTTATGGTTAAAAAGAATTTGAAAACAAATACATGTATGTTAAAAAAAAAAGACTAAGATATATGGTCAAATCTAACAATTTTCTGAAGAAAAAAAAGTTGTGTGTGTGTGTGTGTTTTAATTAGAGTTTAAAAAAAAAATCCTGAAGTGGGATAAAGTACAACGTGGCAGGGAATATGAGCACACTTAGATGTCAAGTGGTTGGCTGGTAGCAGAAAGTCTGCTCCTTGGTCCTTGGCATGAAGGAGTTTGGTGAGAATGAGCCTTGGGAGCACGGGGTGGGCCCCCACAGAACCCGCCAGGTAATCTGCTGAGGTTCGGAGTTGATGCGAGGCAGACTGTCCCTCTGGTGGATGAAAAGCACCCAGGAACAGTGGGTTTGTAACAGAGCCTCCCTTCTAATAGAAAAACTAGAAATTTCCTCCAAGAGTCTATACACTGTGTCACTGTACACACTTTTTACCCTGTAAAAAGACAGGCTCTCTCTACCCTGCAGATGAACGAGGACTTTGATGGCAGGCACATGTTACCTCTGGGCTAAACACACATGACACTGAAAGTGTCACACGCAGAGAAACACATAGAGAAGTGGAGGTTTAAATGCATGGACCATTTTTATTTTGCTATGCAGAAACACACATTCACCATGGGCCGTGTGATGCCGTCGACAGTGTCATGGAGAATAGATCTTCTTGAAGGCTATTTATAACTCAGCGCTAAACAGTATAATTACAGTGGAAATTCTGTACAGTTTAAGGCTTGGCTCTGAACTAGATTGTAAATATGGACCAGATTTAGAAATAAAACACTTTTTTTTTCCCAAGTAAAATAAGAAAAATCAATTAAAAAAAATACAAGGAAGAAGAAACGAAGAAAGAAAACAAAGCAACAGAGAAGCCCAACGGGTTTTTTTCTGGAGTGAAATTTCGTAATGTTGTAAACTAACAAAAATACAGGTTTTTCCTTCCAAAATAATGGCAATTTACATATTTAGGACTTGTTCCGGAACTCTGGGAAGCTTTCTGGATTGAACACAGACCAAAGCGGACAAGAGGGAAGAAAGCACATTAATAGGTTAAAATCAGCACTACCTTGTAACGAATTAAATTAGATTACACAGAGCAGGGTTGTAAGCGTTAAGTATTTCCAGAGGCTCAGAGAGTCATTACTGTTTACGGGCGAGAGTAATAAAGCCGGATAAGCAAGTACAAGATTCAAGTGGCTTACTGAGTAAACTCGGTTATTGGCACATCTAATCCGGGGCGAGCCCGACACACTGGACCTAGACAGCTTCCACGCAGTTTCGGGTAATCTCCATTTATCTGTAAACAAAAGATCTGTCACCTAAGAAATTGCAATTTTGTTTTGACTTTAATTATCATAAACTGCGAGAGGCGTGGATTGTTGTGTTACACGAGACCACGGCTCCCACCGTCGGCTATGGATGTGCAGGTGCAGCTGAAAGCTGAGACGCTGTGTGAAAAGTAAAAATGCTGCTCGTTTTGTAATTTTATCGTTGCTTCATGCAATATCAGTTTAGTGATGCTGATTCGGATTGCTTTATTACGGGAAGATCTCTCTGCCAGTGTCTTTTTTTTTAATGATCAAGGTCTGTTCCTCCGGATTGAAATGTCCCATGGGCAGACACAGGTCAGGGGGTTAGAGGGAGGTGCAGATAGGCTCTGGTTCGTTCCTAATGGTCTGCATGGCTGGATTCATGTGCAGGCTAGGTTATTCCTGGAGAAAAGAGATTTGATCCGTTACTCATCGGAAAGCACCTGAGAGTTTCCCTCTCAGATGGAGGTCACAGGAAAAGTATCCTGCAGGTCATTAAATGCTCTTTTGACAAGGTATTGTGAAATACCAGTGGAAGTTACTGAAGTGCTCTCTGAATTAACTGCAGCTTCACCCAAGGGGCTGAACTCACTGAAGAAAACCTTTTTCCCCCCCTTACTATCTTCCAAATGACATTATTAACTTGAATATAATGAGTGATCTTTGTATTTTTTTCTTTAACAGACCACTCATCAATCTAGGCTCCCTAAACCAATGTTAGAGAACTTACTCATTAGTTCATCTGTACCCATGAAACATGTTAAGAGACCTTTATCACATAACCAAGTGTGCAGGTACCTCCCCCTGCTTCATCCAGCATTCCAAGCCCCCGTGGGATGCTCGGGGCCCCTCGAGTTCTTTGCAGGGCAGGTGAGCACGCGTGACAAGTCTGCGCACACACGGAAGATGCCGCCTGCTCGCGATGCTGGCCAAACAGCAGCTGGAAAGGCATGCGCTTTCTGGAGGCAATCAGGATCACAGGACTGCATTTTTGCCTCCTCCCGAGACACGTGGCACACTCAGCAGGAAGCATCCATTGTCCCAAAGGATACAGGAAATGGATGACAAAACACCCACCATGAAAGTGGTTGCAAATTGTAAAGCAAAGAAAACAAAAGCAACGACAGGCTCGCACCAAACACAGTGTGAAGAGAAAGCTTACGATGGGTTAACGCAGCCTCCGTCCAAAGGAGACAGAGGATGTTTATCTTCCAAGTATTTGGAATTAAAGCCATCTCAGTTCCGATTAGGCCACATGGCAAGTGAAAACTAATTTGACCTTTCAAATGTGGAAACTGGGAGAAGCACAGGGCACGGGTTAACAGGGGATGCGGTCATGACCGTGTAAGCAGAGACTGCCTTCTTTACCCTCTAACTGGCAAGGATGCAAAAAGTCCATGGCGTGGAGCCTCCAAATCTGAAACAAAGCAGCCCTGCAAACCAATTCTCCATCCTCCTGATACCCAGCCCTGCCGACGCCAGTGAGAGACCAAAAAGGGAAGGAGGAGGCAGGTGGAGGGGAGAGGGACGCACATGCCACATGCCAGCCCAGGCCCGGCCGAGGGACCCGGTGCCGCCTCTTACCTGGGCTTAATCCTCTCCGTCTTCCGGGGTGATCTCTGTCTCTTTATGGACCACTACTTTGGTCACTGACATGTCAGGGTGCTGCTCTTTGGCCTCTTTAATTGCCTGAGCCAGCGCCTAGCCCCAGGAAACCGCAGGAGGGCAAAGACAAAAAGGAGGTGGGACATGCACGGTCAGAGCAAGGTGGAGACTCAGGAGCCAGATCTATATACACAGCTGACACCCGGGCTAGAGGGACTGGGAAAGGAGCCCCACGCGGAGGACTGGAACGCTAAATGGGAAAGTGCGGTTCAGACCCCAGGCGGGGCTTGGCGAGCGGCACCGGGAGGAGGAGCGCCCCCTCGTGTCCCGCGCCCTCGCTGCCGGGGTCCCTGCCCTGTCTCCCACGCTACCTGGTCGTGGTCAATGTCCGCGTCTCCCGTGATGACGATTCGCTTCTCAATTCTCGTCTCTGAAATGCCTCCCTTCACGGTCTGAAAGGAACAGACGAGCATTATGAATGCACGAACTTGGGAGGAACAGTCACCGAGGCCTGGGGGAGACGGCAGCGCGCGCTGACAGTTCCGAGTAACAGCGCTCATTCTTCAGGAACCGGAAGCAATTCCATGGCGGTGCTTTACGTGGTCGATTTCAGAGGAGAGGACGGACTCCGTCCTTTGGGTTTGGCGGGCTGGTGTGTCTGGAACACCTAGCCTACGCTGCGCCCTAGAGTTAAGAGTGCCACAGAGGGTGTCAGAACGTATGTTCCTAAACAGAACCTGGCACGTGAGGACAGAGGCAGCACAGATCCGGGAGCCGTCAAAGTGCCCGTGCAGCCGCCTGGCATCCTGCCGTCCCACGCAGGTGTCTGCTTGTGCAGCCCAGCTCGGCGGCTCTGAGCCTCCTGTGTCCGTTCCCAGGGCACTCACCTTGGTGATGTGGGTGGTGGTCGTGGTACTGGTGGTTTCAGATGTGATCGTCTGTGCGCTCATTAGCACACCAGGCTCCAAATCAGCACCGAGGTCCACCTGAGCGAGCAAAGGGGGAGACACCATACTTGAATACTTGTATGACCTCAGCAGACAGTCACTGTACTGGCTGAGGGCATTATCTCCATGATAACTGTGCTGTTAGTCGGCATCTGGGAGCTGTCGCAGAGAGTAAGGACTGATGCCAACACGGCCAGAGTTAACCGGCATTAAAAACCTGGGACTTCAGAAATGTGAGCAGCGGCTGGTTGAGCCCTTATCGATGGCTCGGGAAATAGGTTTCTGAGACTCTTTCTGTATTTTGAGATATATGAAGACCTGTTTAAGTTACCTGCTCCTCCTTGACTGGTAATAAGATTACAATTATTATATCGCTCTCAACAGGCAGTCTGGCCACTGGGTCCTCCGTGCCTCACAAATGAAATGTCATGAGTTAGCCTTAAGTGAACCAAACCGTTGAACGGACAAACCAAGCGCTGGGCTTGGCCTTACAGACTGTCTTACCTGTGATGATTCATATGTGATGGTCTTTGTTTCTGTGTGAACCACCGGCACTTCCTTGGTAGAAATTTCCAGCTTTACTCCTCCTGGTGAAACACTGCCAAAGCTGACGGTTTCCGTTGTCACAGTTGATGACTGTACCAAGGGAAGCACGAGAGCGGCTCTTACGTTTTGCACACGAGCACTTGTGGTTTTTTCCCTCCCCTCTTGGTGGACATAATGAGCACAGGTTAGTATGAAATCAACGTTTATGTGTTACATGGGCAGGAGGCTGGGGATGAGGCACACAACAGATATACGTCAGTCTCCTAGAATTCCACAGCGTTTTTAACATGGAATGTTCCAGGTAAAGGGAAACATTCTGAAGGTAATTTTTAAAAAGTTGACACCCCTTCTCCTCTAGTTTATGAGATATAAACTAATTTCAAAAGATTAAAAATCATAAATTAGGCTTTTATGTAATAACTTCTTAAAGAGATGGAACAAGTACTCAGATGTTAAACCACCCCCACCCCCATATACTTCAGGAATCTCAATAAAAGAAAATAAAGAATGAATTCTAGCACTTGGTGCCGAGGCAAGCTCGGGTTTGGTCTTTCCGGATAAGTACACTGATAAGCAATAAACTGATCAAATTTTCCAATATCTTGGCTGGCCATGCATTTCCCAGGTTTCTGGCCAATTATAATAATTACAGTGAAAGTGGAAACTATTTCCTGGAACAGTACATTATTAATAATCATCACATGTGTCTGCATGTGATCCCAAAGATGGAAACCAGCATGGAGACCCATAATTGCCGTGCAAGGAAATAAGAGGAGAAACAAACTGCTCTTGGAAATGGCAGGGAATTAAACAGCCTCGCCTTTATGCCATAACTAAACTTCAGGCACTCATAGCCGTCTTTAGTGCTAAAAGTAACATGAACTACTTGTTACCTCAAGATGGGGTTTTTGTTCCAGAGTTTCAGAAATGTGGATGGCGGCACTCTGCTCCTCCTCTGGCTCCTGGGAAGCAGTGGCCATTTCTTCCTGCTCGAGGGCAGCTTTATCGGCCACCTCCCCTTTCTCCTTTTTAGCGCCCTCAGTTAGCGCCGAGCCCTCCTTCCCTTTCACGCTAGCAGCATCAGCAGATGCCGCCTGTGCTGCAGCATCTACATCATCTCCAGCCGCGTGAGAAGCATCCCCGCTTGCAAGCACACTCAGCACATGTCTTTCCTCCACCAACACAGTTTCCTGCACAACCTTCTCAGTGCTAAGTGGCTGGGGGCGTTGGGTTGTTTCCATTTCTACTTCACTGGACTCCGTCTTGGTTTCTGTTTTCTGCACGAAAGGAAAAAAAAAAAACAAACCTGTGGTGTCAGCATGGCTTCACACAAATCAAAGTTCAAAAAGAAAAAAAGAAAAAAACCAAAACCAAAAAGCAAAAAAACCAAAAGAAGCCACTCACCAGGGGGCCTAAAGCCAGAGCCAAGGGCTTATAACCAGCAACACTTAAAGAAAATATAAATTAGCGTTCACTCTCCCCACCGCAATCATTGATGCCTGTCCCCGCCCCGACATATACACTCCAACCTGCGCTGCTCCTGCACGTCGCCGCAAAGGAAACAGAATGCAACATAAAATGCAATTAACAAAACAAAACAAAGCACCGTAGCACATGCATGTTGGTTCTGGCTGCTTTCTTAAACCTAATAGGTGATAAAAAATGCTTTAGAAAATTAAATGCTGTTAAAATTTCTCAGCACGATTGCTTTCTGAACAACTGAAGCATGTTCTTGTAATGGTGCTAAAGGCACATGACGGATATGCGGAGCAGACACAGAGGATGTAACTGAAGACACTTCTCAGGTGTTTAAGGCAAAGCCACTTGGATGCAAAACACACACACACACACACACCCCAAAAAGGCATAAAGAAAGGCAAACAGGCAGAGGCAGGGATACGAAGGATGGAAGTAAACGGCCACCTGAACCCAGCTTTGAGAAGTAGAAGTAACCCCTCCTATGAATTCTGTCGGTTTCCTCGCAGACTCTAACAAACTGAGGATTTCAGAGCCATCCATGAGCTTTTCGCCAGAAGACTGCTTAGTCTGAGTGAACAAAGAAATGGAGAGTCAAGCACAGAGGTCGGGACACAAGCGGCACAGACACACTCACAGCTGGTGAGACGGGACAGGGGCGCAGGACTGAGGGTGAGGGATCAAGGAATCCAGACTTTGGAAACAGAAAAGAATGGGAAATAAAAGAGCAAATCGGGGTGACCACGAGCTCCGGTGTGGGAAAGCAGAGAGAGGTCCCGGGGTGCGGGCGGTGCTGGGTTAAGCCATCACGTTCCCCCTTCACCGCAAGCGCCAGCCGCAGCATCCCGCCTCGGGGACGGGAGCTGGAAACCAAACGGCAGGTGTCCAGATGCTCGCGCTGGACCGCGGTGGTGACTTAACCAGGAAAACAACTAAAAAGCTTGGGTTGGCCGCTCTCAACATAAGCCAAACAGCAGGAGAAACGGAAAGGCTCGGGGTGGAAGGGCTGCCTCGGCAAATGTCATGCTGGCATCGGAAGCGGTGGCCCCGGAGAGGCACCGGTTACCACGACTCGGGCCGCGGCCGACTCGGTCACGTAACGGGCGGTGGCGACGGTGACGGCCGGTTCCTGGGAGTATCTCCACTCAGACAGGCTCTTCCTGCGGGGACCGAAGGGCCCCACTTTCAGGGCCTCAGGCTCCGCTCTGCTGAGCCGCGCGCCCTCCGGGCCGGCATCTCTCCCCGGCACGTGGGTCTTCCCGGGGTCCCCATCCTCCGGGCTCTGCCTCCGGGACTCGGCCTCCCTGATGGGAGCCAGGGTCTCCGACAACCTCCGCTTCGGCGTGTCGCCCTCGGGACCCCTCCTGGCCCTGTCATCGGCGATGGCACTCAGGACCTCGAACTCCACCAGGCCCGGGGGGGCCTTCACCAACTCAGCCGGTGCCACCTTCTCCCCATCCTTGGCTTTTCCTGTCATTGTAACAATTTTTCCAGATACGGTATCATAGGACTTTCCAAGCGTGTATATCTTCTGTCTGCTCTCATCCTTCAAGTGCATTTCTCGGGCCAGGTCTTCGAAGCTCTGCACTTCAACGGCACTAGACTCCAGCAGGTCGGCGGGGACGTCGCCCGTTCCGCTGCTCACCGTCACCACCTTGTACGTTACAATCTTTCCCGACTCACCATCAACTATCTCAGTGGGTACTCTGTCTACAATAACCCAATCCTCTGTGCCCTATATTTGAAATATAAAAGCTAAATTAGAAATTCTGATGGTATCCCATTTCTAAAATAAGAATCCATTAAGACAATCAGGGTGAGAGCGACACTCAGGTCTGGGAAGTGACTGCACAGGGCTGGGGTTACTATTGATTACGGCTGCAGTCTCTCCTCACCTGGAATTTATCACCTCTAACCTTCAACTAGGAATACAGGATGCAGGCAGATTCTCAATTTCAGATCTCTTGAAATAGGAAGACACTTTGGTGGGAAACTTGGCCAAGGAATATATTCAATCTCATGCTAAATGTCTGATCATTTCATGTTTCAAGATTAAATGACATATTTGAAGCTGCTGTACAACTTATTTAGCTTTATTTGTGTGGACACACACAGTTTTCCATGCGAAATAGAACACTATACTTTGTATCTGTTGTTCTCCCAAAGAACCTGCCAGCATTTCCACAACTTTCTGTGCCAACCGTTTTCCATGCCTGTGACTTCTACTTCCTCTCACAGGAGACGGAACCTACCCTCGCACTTACTATCCAATAAACTGAGTGCACCTGTGCTCCAGGCATTGCAGTGAAGTACCTCCCACTGGGAGGACACCGCTGGAGCCTCTGACAAATGGGCCACCGTGGTCTGTGGGCTGTTGCAATCTTATTTACAGCCGAAGGCCATCGTCTCGAGAGTCTCTCTGCCACCTTCCCTAGTGCGCGCGCCAGCAAGGCAGACAGAAGGAGGGTAAGCAACGCCTGTCCCCGGGCAGCCTGCCGGGGCGCCAGCAGGGGCCGCCGGCAGGTCTGACAGGTTACAGAAGAGCACATGGCACCTCGGTTAACATTTTAAACTCAGATGTTCTCTACTGTCACATTTCTCACAGCCTGAAAACTCGAATCTAGAAACAGGTGGGCCTTAAGAGAAAGGATTACTGACTCATCTAAGGGCTGGTGCTGGGTTAAAGGAAATCAATTGAAAAATAACCTCTAGTGTCGACGGGACAGTTTTCTGGAAAATGATTTGACGGGAGGTAAACACGGAGCCCGCAGAGTCTCCTTCCTGCGTTTCCTTTATGACGCTCGGCTAGTGGGAAAACCAGCGAAAGCTCAGAACTTTCAGAATCAATCAATGGGTGAGACAGACAGTAAAAAAGCCCCAATAATATCATTAGAAAGTATAGTCATGACACTTCAATGAAGACACACAGATCTAGGCACCTGGGAGCAAAAGCCACAAAGTAATGATGGCTGACAACTAAAACAGTAAGGAAAGTCCCTACTTCCCTCCCCAGAATCTAGGCAAAAATGACATACCTACCTCAGTGGCCAACAAAGAAAATTTTTAAAGGGAAAGAAAAGCTAAAGACATTTGAATGACACTGGAATCTGGAGAGAAATTCACCTTCTGGAAAATTCCTTCATGCTTGTTTTTTACCTGAGACTCAAAGAATGGAGAGCTTCCTTGCTGCAAAAATATAACTTTTTCAGAAATCACTCTTTCTTCTTTGGTCTGTTTGAATAAAGGGGGTTGGGATGGAGAAGAGGAAGCAGACAATTTCCAAAAAGGCAAGTTAGGAAGAGAGTGCTTTTGCTGTGCTACACATATAATAGTCATTCATTTTTTTTTCCTGATGAAGTAAATGACTGTTAATTAATTTGAAAAAATGGTCTGAAAGCATCTCAATGTTTAATAATTATTTCCAAAGAGTAACAGATTACTTTTCTGAATTTCTGGTGTCCTGAGGACTCCAACATCTTTCATTTCTACAAACACAGAACATGCCAACGTGGCGATAAACAGCTTCCTGGCACGAGAACAGTGTCTACGTGCCGGTCACCTGCAACACCATAAAAGTGAGTATTAAAATGAAAATGTTAAGACTGAAAAAAAATCAAATTAGGGATAAATCCCGAGATCCATTTCTGACAAATACTCGATCATATCCCACTGAAGTGATGCTTGACCAAGAGTAAGGAAATACACATAGGTCACCACGGGAGCTCCAATCTGAAAAAGCCCGGGGTGCTTACATTGATTTCTGTGTTCCCCAAATAAATATAAAATATACTCAAGGTTACAGCTTTATTTGGACTTTTATAACATGGTGAATAATTTGAAAAATCAACTTCAAAATATCTTATTAAGCATTTCAAGTCATACCTGTCTTTAACACATACAAGTAAGAAAAAGAGTAAATATGCCAGGTTAGAACTAGTTTTCTCCTTTTATCTACTTTTTATCCCTTTCTTTAGTATCAAATGGGCCTAATTCATGTGGCAATACATTAGCTACCGAGCCTGTCTCTGCACAGCACACAACTCCACAGAGAGTGACAGGGTATCTTGGAAGAGTATTTTAAAAATAATAACACAGAGGTCAAAGTTTCTAGACAAGTGGAACTTTAAAAAAAAAAAAACCCTCTTGTTAAGCAATATAATTTTATGAGAGGTATTTAAAATTCTTATGTGTGTGTCTACGAATCCATCAATACGATATTTAATCAATTGCCTGCAAGAGGTTGCAGAGGAGCATCTGGGAAACTCTCCTGAAGGACCTGCTGACAAATTCTGATGCGTCATTCTCATATGCTCCTTTTTAATAAGGAATAAACAAGACATTTTGAAGGAAAAAAAAAATTCCTGTCCTGCCCCATTTTGGAGAAAGAAATTGGAAGAGGCAAAATGTACCATGTGGAATCATTAAATGTGGATTTATTTTTTTAAACTTTCGATCATGGCCTCTTTTTCAAATAGAAATGAGAAACAGGAAGGAAAGGTCAAAATTATAGGTACTTTTCATAATACCCCTGCTAGGCCTCTAATTATAATCACAAGCTAAGTATTTTTCCTAAGATGAAAGCTTAAAAAAACAACAGCAGGAAAACAGTGGTTTTCAGCATATCCTGTTATCTGACATCAATTAATTTTGAAGATGTCCGTGTCTGTAATTAAAAAGGTCAATGCTGTGTACACCCAGAACTGTGTATGCCCCAAAACAGAGAAGGGTAACATAAGGGGACAGATGTTAACATCAAATCCTACGTTTGGTGAACCCCAAGCCCCAGCGAGCCCGGCTAAAGAGAAGTGAAGAGGTACGGATAAAGAAAAACTGATCATCTAAACATTTACTTCGGGTTACTGCTGGGTCAGATGTATACCCCAACCATTTCATTTAGTTACTTAAGCGTTCATCTCTGGGTCATAATTGGGACACAAGGCCCTACAATCGTATGCAAAATTCACAGAGGTGTTACTTGCTCAGGTGATTAAGAGTTTCTGCAGAGCCATGACTCTCGTTTCTGCCCAGGGCAGAGGTTCTTAAACTGGGCCCTGCATAAGAATAATGTGGAGAGCCTTTAAATGACAGTACTGTGTGCGGCGCACCCCCACTTGATTAAATCAGACTCTGATATAGAACCCAGGCATCAGTGTTTAAAAAATTTTCTGTAGGTGGTTTTAATATGCACCTAGAATTGCAGCCCAAGGTCTGGATGGAGTGTCACAGAAGTCAGATTCAGAGAATGGAGATAATTCTCTCCATCCGTGAAAGGATTTTTAAGGCTCATCCAAGACCTGAATAGCAAAAGTAAAGCTGGACAAGAAAGTAGACAAATGCATAAAGAGAACTAATTCTAGTTATTCATGGCAGTTGTCTTCTATCAAGTCGCCGTGGGCACTGAATCAGTGAATACTGAACCACGGCTCCCATGGGAAAGACAAGGCTAGGTACCTGGGAGCTTCTGGCCATCAAATTTTCAACTGATCAATGCATAACCTTGTTTTATATGTGTCTCTGTTTAAAGGTCCCTTATTTAATATGTATCATTCATTCATTAACTTCGAACTCACGGCCAGCGGTACTGTAACTTATTCCTGAACAAAGCCATCCTCAGAGCCAGAACGTTCTTTCTTATTTCCAACCCCAGTGGAGACAGGGTTAGCCAAACTTGACCAATTATAATAAAATGGATGTGACCATAACTAATAACTAATAACTCTTAACTAATGCAGGAACAACAATATTTAAATTGATCTGGAAAAATCTGAAATTTTTACGTCCTGAATCTCAAGCAATCTGAATGAAACTGGTGTTTAATGGTACAGGAAGACTCTTTTGGCACAGGACTTTTCATTTTATTCTACATAAAAAGGCCCTTTGCAAAGTAATTCAAATGGAGATATACCTTGTCATTTTAAACTAGGATGGGAACTGTCATGAATATAGTGATTGTGGTCACTTTTCAACGGAAGTTGAGGAAGTGATCAAAATAAGCGTAATTGTATTCTTTTTGCTGCCAAGACCTAAGCATTGCATACAGATGACTGTTTCAAAGATTTTTCTCTCATAAAGGCCTAAGTTTTAATTTTCTTCTGTTCTGTCTCGGCTTCCTGGACAAATACCTCACAATAAGGGAATCTTGGTAAGAAAGAAGTTAATCAATAGGATGCTAGAAAGATGCAGTTGTAAGCAAAATACTTCTTTTGAAAGGCAGCTAAAGCAAGGTGCTGTGTAACAGGCGGCAGTCAGGTGAGCGCCGCTGCTCATGGGAGCCTTGAAGCAACACCAGCTGAACCCTCTCGCTCCAGCTGGATATTTAGAGTGTTCCTACACGTAAAACTCTTACTCAGAAAGGCATCCTGGCACCTACTTCCTCTACTAAAAATCAGATAAAATTATAAATTATAATTCATAATACGTATGATTATAAATTATAATATATATACACATATATAAAAATCAGTTAAAATAATCAGTTATATATGTGTGTATGTGTGTGTGTATATATATATATATATATCAGTTATAAATAAAAGTCAAAACACTGATTATACCAGTAAAAGCCTGGTTATAGTATCTCCAGAGTAAAACATGTCCTGAAACATTATCAACTTCAGAACAGCGTTTAGTTAAACATGAGACCATTCAATAGGCCTCATCTTGCAACTGATGAGAAACATTCATGAATTTTCAGGGCATTTCTTAAAGCAGAAGTATACTCAGAAAAAGTGTCTGTTCATTAAGACAGTACATCAACGTCTCCCAGCTGTGAAACCCACGTTTACTGTCAGAAGCAGCAGGTGTGCACCAGAGTCTCCCTGTTCACTCCAAGGCACCATCGGATGTGACTCACTCACTCCTCAGCCCCCGAATCATTTTACCAGTTACACCCAGACTAGCGGAGAGATCTCTCTGCTCAGAAGCTGGCCAAGCCCCCACCCCCCCCCCCCCCCCGGCTGCAGGGCCCGGAGAGGAGCCAGGCCGGCGCACAGAAGCCCAGGGCAGCCCAAAGCCCAGGTACCGACCTCTTCAGGGACCAGCGGCTCGATCATGGGCGCGTCGTCCTGCCGGGCAGCCAGCCGCACCGGGGACGTGGAAAGCCGCTTTTCCCATTCGTTTGTGACGGCAGTGTCTGTGGAGGTCTCTAAAAAGGTTCTTTTCAGCTCACTGATGTTGGTCTGGTGTTTCATCAGGTCGTCTTGAGTTTTATCTAGCTCCTACATCCAGAACATAAAGAATCCAACAGTCAGCTGCTTTTACACTGGTTTTCCTTTCTCTGCTCTCGCTCTTTTCAAAAAATAACGCCGTTATCTCATTAGTAGTCAAACTCCACGAATTCTGATCAGGGCTCACGACACCACCACAGACACACTGGTGAAAATGTGTGACTCCCAAGGAAATGAGAGGAAGACAAAATTCAGTTCACGCAAGCACAAAATCAAACGTTTCCAAGGTCCGCTGTCACGAGTGTCATTCGCATGTAACCAGAGAATTAAAATAAACAACACGCAGGGAAGGGGGTCTACATCTAGGAGAGGGAGGGGTCGGCGGCAGCCGAAGGGCAGCCCCGCTTAGTCACAGGTGAGAACACACAGGTCATGCATCGGGGCACGGGCACACAGGTCAGCCACTAAAAGAAACCAACACACACGGACATGCACTGGTCTACACCGATACCAACCTCTAACATAAGATTACTATGTTTGACATACACATTTTCACCCTTTATTCGCTTAATCAGACTATTCTGAAAAAAGTGGAGAAGAAAGGAAACGTAAGGGACATGATAGTCACAGGAACAAGTGTCACGTGCTCTCCTCCCCGCGGCACCGACAGCAGGTAGCCGCCGCGGAGCATGCTGGAGGGGCCCCACACCGGAGACGGACAATGACTCCATCACACGCTGCTTTTGGCTTTCGTTTGATTTTTAAGTTTTCTACCTGTGCCTTGATCTCTGCATCTTCCTCCTGGTCCGACTGCCAGCATCAAGAAAGAGTGGGAGATAAAGTCTTACCATGCAAGTCACTCCAAGACGGAAGCAGCATGGTCTACGTGAGCTCGCTAAAGGAGGGTGTTACGTTGCTCCTACGTGAGGTGCTGTTTCTTTCTTACGTGCAAACCACGACATTCTCACACACAAGTCATGAAGCTTCATAAGAAGATGGGAGTGAGAGAGTCCTCGCTCAGTGGGTCTCTGATGCTTTAACCTAAGACTTCCAAGTGTGACGAGTGCACACTCGTACTGGGGAGGCCACAGCCAGGGCGCTGCCCTTAATGGGCATCAGCAATGGTTCAGGGAGTGTGGGGAGCCACGTCGAAATGCAGAAGCACAGTTATCCTCTGAGGTTAGCTATTCCTACCCCGAATTTGCACACCAGAGAACCGAGGCTCAAAGAGCTTACCACAGAGGTTCCCACATTAAACATTTCTTAGAACCTTGAATTTCTTGAACCCACATACTTAGGAACAAATTTGGGAGGGGAAAGTGCTGATATGGGGTAAGTAAGGAAATTTTAAAAATTAACAACCATCAAATACAAAAATCAACTACAAGAGGGGGTCCAGGGTGAAATTATGGGTGAGAAGCAGGGGGTGCCTGAGCAGGTGGACTTCAGCAAAATCGATGAGTCTGTCTGGGTCTCAGCAGGGGCCGGACTGTATAACCTGCACACCCCACAATGCACTACTGTTCACTGGCTCCCGAGAGGCGGGACGTATTTAAAAAGCATTAGAGGGCACACAGGGAAGTCTTAACAGCTCTGGTGGCACAGTGATTCTTAAGTTGTGGTGGATTCATAGCTCTTCATTTTTATTTTTAAGCCTTATAATCAACCTATGTTACATGTCCTCAGGCGCATGCCTCAAATGGTGTAGAACAAATGTTAAGACTGCTATAGGAATTTTAAGTATTGTTATTATAGTATTTTTCATTTATAGCACACATCAGGATTACAGGGAAGTTTATGGAATGTATCAGTGGCTACACATAAATAATTCTTACAAAATTAAGATGCAATTTTGTTATATTTGGCATAGAAAATTACCCTGTAATCAATTTATAAGTGACTGCTTAAAAGAGTCTGGATAACAGTTTCACAGTATTGTCTTCAACTTAAAAAATGATTTCCAAACTTTGAATTGAACTTTGGCATTTCAAAAGGAAGAAATGCAACTAAACTCCATTTTGAAATGTTTTTCTGAAGATATTTTCAATTAAGTGATGTATAGGTAATACTTTTACCATTTTTAGTTCTTCCTAAATACTCAGCTAGAAAATATTGTTCTGATTTGATGATGCAAAAAACAACCTAGTATAAAAAACAACCTAATGTAAACACTATTACAAAGTAAAACATAAATTCTGTTAGCACTCTGAGAAATGAACATCTTGACTTCTGTTAGTATCCGTAAATATTATTTTTACAGAAATTTAAATTTAGTTATTGGTAGAGAAGACTTGAAAAAATTTAGTTATTGGTAGAGAAGCCACAGGCAAATTTAACGGACCCTTAAGAATTAATAAAGGACAAATAATAGCATAGTATCTCTCCCACAATAGTTCAATGTGACGTTTTTTCCAAGAAAGAGATAATAGTAATTTGCTCATTTTCTCTTGCTTAGAGAATTCATTTCTTTTGAGTGCCTACATCCAGCACACCAAAATGAGTTAAATGTAACTTCAACTAGTATTTTGACCCTTTGGGATTTAAAAATGCATCTGTGGATTCCAGTCAATACGCTAATTTAATTAATTGTGACCCTCCCCTCCCGCTCATATGAGTCTCGCACATAAACAGCCTCTCATTTTGGGTAAAATACATTTTAAAAAAAGTATTATCAGTTTAGCCAGTGGTTCTCAAACTGTGACTGTGAAGTGGACAGAGTCACCATCACCTGGGAACCTGTTAGGAACACAAATTCTTGAGTCCTCCCTGGACCTCCCCTGAATGAGGAACAGGAGGGTGGGTGCCTCCAGGTGACTCTGCCACTTGCCAGAGTTTGAGAACCACTGGTCCAGGCAAGAGGAGATCTTTAACTCCTACGGCTAAAGTTAGACTCGACCCCCACTCTACAAGCTAAGATGCAAAGTCCTCAAACGCAGAGCCACCCCAGAGAGCATGTCCGTTAGGCAACCGGCCGGTGCCCTCAGTTCCGATACCAACCTCAGTGGCGGTGGTTTCCCCATCAGCCGCGGTGTCTGTGCGCTCACTGTCGGTCTATGACCACCGAAGTGATCAGGTTCCAGGAGGAAGGCAGGGATAGAAAACAAACCATCTGGTCAAACGGGGCATGCCTGGGTCCGACTTCATTCTTTTTTTCTGTGATCTGTTATCAGACTACCTTCCCACAAGAATGAAAGTTCAAACAAAAGCAAAAGAAAGGCCAGAGCTAGGTTCCATCAGCAGAGCCACTCAGGGGGAGACTAGAGGCACACAGCCTGCAGAAACCACAGAAGTGTGGCAGCCAAGCTGACATGTCTGGTGCCATGTCATTCCTTCCCCACTTCTACTCAAACCCCGAGAAAGAGCTCCTAAAAACGTTTAATGCAAATAAAACGGATGTTTATAGATCTTTTTTTTTTTTTTAAATCTAGGAATATGTCACATTTAAAAGGCAAATTAAAAAGTAAATTTAAATAAAAAGCTACTATAACAGTTGCGGACTTTCAGCCCCTCATTTACAACATTTCAATAATTTACATCCATCCTAGGACCACCAGGCTGTCTGCATTACCTCTGAATTACAAAAAGCACCTGCCAGTGACTCACAGGCATGTTTTACGCATATCAGAAATGTAACTCAAGTTTCAGGTAGTGTGGCTAACTAGATATTTTTAAGACTATCTGTTTAGTTTGTCCCACCCTCCAATATAAAGGAGGTACACAGAAGTATATAATTCAATGTCGTTCCAAAAGAAAAAAAACACATTCAAATGAAGCAAATAATAATAATAAAGTAATAAAAAATCAGGAGAGAGAGAGGGAGAAAGACATCTACTTGGAGACAAATAAAACAAAGCACAGCATTTGACAGAGCCCAGCTTTTCCAGGGAGAATCACAATAATTGTTTTTTAATCTGGTTTATAGAGGTTTATGATTTAAAAGAAAAGCTTTTTTTTTTTTTTTCTTGGAGGTGAGCAGAACAATAGCCATTGAAATTGGGGATCTCTAAATGCTAAATATAATATTAACCGACTCTCCCTCCACAACTATCAACTAGTCATGACTGAAATTCCCTTGAGCCAAGCAAGATATGCGACTGATAAAGCGAGAACAAAAATCGCACGTGGAGGCTGCACGGTTGTGAGTAATCTCTAACCCCAAAGAACACAGACTCTTAAGCGGGAGGGTTGGGATGGTGTCATGTCCACCTACATCTGGAGAGGCTGATTTCTTGGCAGTTCTTCTCCCAAACTTTCACTTTCTATTTCCCTAAAAGAAAAGGAGCTGGAATTCACGGTTGGCACGTGCACCTCAGGTTGCCACCCTGACCACCGGGCAGAAGTCACCTGCCTACGCGGGAAGTCACTTTCGATAGGTGGTAAAGGGCTGGCTGACAGCTTCACGACCGGACCCACGTGGCGATCCCTGGGGAGTGGCTAGTAATCTTCTCATTAGGGTGATCGCTGCTGCAGCATTAGCAAGGCTTCCCCAACCGACAGTCTAGGGGAAGGCCAGTTTGAATTAGGAAGAGGGACAGGTTCCAGTTCGAGGGTACAGAATGACTCGAGGAAACCTGAGGCTTTCAAGAGCAGCTAAGAATGACTTGTGCTCAGTGTGCTAACTGGTTGTGCCAAGGACGTCAAAAGATCTTGTGAAAGTCCTTCTCTTCCAATTTAGATTCTATTCCTCGTGGCTTTAGAATTCCCTTCAGTTGCTTTCCAAGCATCTTGGGACCAGAATTACGGCCACGGTTCAGAGCGAGGGGTCTGCTGTCAGACTGACATGAGCACAACTCCTTGCTGTTTAACTCTGCGGCAGGCTGGGCAGGCTTCGTATTTTAATTCCGATTTCCTTCTAGTAAAGTGGGGAAAATGACAGCCCTGTGTCAGGTGATGGACACTAACCGCTTCACCCAGGACCTCACACACGTGACTACAAGGATCGGAAATACTGTTATCAACACAGCATTTCATAATGATAATACTTTCCCCCTACTACACACAAATAGCCTGGGCTGTGTCTAAACTCCCTCAAATTCCTGCTTAGCACCTGGTCAGTCAGTCACTCAACAAACATAGTGCCTGGTCAATAAACAGTTAATAGATGAAGTAATAAAGGCTGAATAAAGACTGTTACTTATATTCTATGATTAAAAACTGAAAAATAGATGGCAAGCCGTGAACTACCCTGTAATATGCAATTTAAAACGTCAAATCATGTGATCGATCTTTCCCTCCAGATTTAGTCCATCTCCCTTTTTTGGGTATTGTCCAAAAATTCCTCGCAAAATGACACATGATTACATTTCACGGTGTGGTGAGCTAAACTCAGCTCCCATCTCCTGGCAGATGAAGATGATTCAGCGTGCTGCCTCTTCTCACTTGGCCACGCGGGCAGCACAGGAGGGGGAACGGCCGTCAGCTTCGTAGCCTGAAATGATGACCCCGCTCTACACTGGGCCTCCCTCTGCAGGAGGGCTGGAGCTAATTAAGCCACCACCACACGTGAAAAATGTAAGCAGGGACGATAAAATATTTAGAGAGAACTAGAGTCATTAGCGATTTTGCAAAACGAAAGTGACAGAGCTGAGCTGCCGCAAGGCTTGAGGCCCAGGGACTGCAAAAGGCCATGCCAACAAACGGCGATTTCTCTCTCTTGTTTTTTTAACGGAACGACCTACACGTGTTCTCCTGCTCAGCATGAACCAGGGCGCGCAGCTCTTAACACTTGGGGTTGAGACGACACTGAACAGAGGGCCAAATACAAAGTCGCGTGTCAGGCCACGGGTGATCAGGCTGGAGAGGAGGGCTCGGGGGGGCTGCACGGCCGGAGCCCCTCCACGGTTTCAGAGGTTTGCAAAGTCCAGGGGGCCTAACATAGGGGAAGCTCTGATCATGCGGTCACTAGCTTGCAAGGAGTAACTGCTGTGATTTGTTTTGCTGATGTAATGCAGACATGCCCGAGTTTCACATTAATTTTCATGCACTGATTACAACAAGATGTACACCCTGGATTAGGCACAAGATCTGTGTGGTTGGCTACATAAAAGTTCAGTTATTTAAAATTCAGAAAAAAACCGAAAGTGGCAATCTTTTTGCCTTCTGTTAGCTTGATGACTAATCCCATTGCTAAAGGAAAAATAGATGTCCAGGTTGGAAACCAGTTAATATTACGAAGTCTTTGCAGATAAACATTGTGTTCTGAATGGTGGGAGGGTCTAGCCCTACATTATTTGATCATGTTGCCACTATAAGAAGTAGAGATATTCAAGCCTAGGATTTAGAGTTGTTTTATCTTAAAATATTTTCCACATATGAAAATGGTTACATAAAGGTAGATTTGGAGCTAAGTCATATACAATCCAAGAGCCTTGGAAAGGGCTCTTAGGCGAAATCAGATTGAAAAGCTTAAACTTTTCTTTAGAACATCTGTGAGACCATTCCCATTTTTTTTCCTTTTTGCTGCAAAGAAATGGTCACAACACCACTAAATATAGACACACACGCACCCCCGCGATGCTGCATGCTCGCAGGTGCAGCTCGAATTAGCATTTGAGCCCAGAGCTGAATAGACTTTCCTTTTTTAGTGTTGCTTTGACCGTGTGGTTTTCTTTTTCAACGCGAGGTATAGTGGGTTTGTCTCCTGCCACAAAAAACCCCTTGTTCTGTGGGAACAGAATTGCTGGAGGGGCCGGGGCAGGTGGAGGCAGGAGGGTAGGTGTCAGCCAGGCGCCTCTGGTGGCCGCTTCTGTTCTTTTCTGTGCGCTCTGTTTGAAGGCTGCACAAAGGACACTGCTGGGCTGTTCAGCCGGCAGTGGAGCGGTGGGAACAGGGAACAATTAAGAGGAAAAACTATTGGCTACGTCACCCCACCCAGTGGCTGGGAGGAGGGGACGGGAGACTGACAGGTGGCATGCCCTCTCAGACAGAGGCTGAAGGCGCCAGTCCTTTCCCCACCGCACACAAGCTTGGCTGAGAGCCACAGAGGCCCTTCCGGCTTCCCTGGCCTCGCCAGGGGGAGGCGTGGACTTAGGGGCTCACGCTGGAGCTAAGAGAACGGCTGCCCCCCAACGTGTGCACTGACATCACTCTTGCTGATGGAAGTTCAGCCCCTGTGACAGTGTGCAGAAACCCCAAACGAGTCTTCCCTGACTGTGTTTGGAAACTGCTGTTTTCAAATGCTGCTCTTTCTGGTCCTGTTTCTGATCCTGCCAATGGCTGATGTCACTGGGCGTCTGAAACTGCTCAGGCATCCTTCCTGACCCAACACCCCCATGGGCCCTGGCTCCCCTCCGGGAGTCACAGTGATGGTCTGGCAATGACGATCAAAGAGCAGTGGGGGCATTTCGGAATCTCCAGGGGGGAGAGGGAGGCATTTACCCAGATGATAATGCTGCACCCCTGACGGCGGTGCGCTCTCCCGCCACACCTGAGCATCCTCTACCCAGCGCGGGTCACCACCGGGTATCACTCTGTCAGGATGCGTTTCGGTAACTCGCCATGGACCTAGCTGAAAGTTATGTATCTGTCTTCTGTGTGATTTCCTTTATCGAGCGGAACCTGAGCAGCGCCTTCAACTTAGCCCTGACTCTCTACACAGCCCCCGGGTTACTCATTTACAGCGGACCTGGGCTGAGTCCTCCGGCACCCGCGGGACTCGGTGGGTAGCGGCGGGATTCCGGGCTGGGCTCCGACTGCTCCGGCCACATGGTGTTGTGCCTAACCCTGGGCCGGGCGGTGTTCCCCCCACACACAACCTCGTCACGCATCGGCACAGACAATAAATGAGGCTCTGAAAGTAGGACCACTATCGCAGCAGCCGTCTAACACTGCTTCGGACCGCAGCTCCGAACATGACAGGGACGTGTGTTCTATGCCGAGGTACACACCTCTTCCTCTGAACTGTCACTCGGGTCATTGTCTAGTGAGGCACTCAAGGAGGCCGCCTTGGGCTCCAGGTAGCAGAGGCACAGAGCCAGAGGGAAGGAGAGAGTGAGGGCATATGGCACTGAGAAGGAGGCGGAGAGCAGGAAGAAGAAGATGAAGAGGAAGCAGGGCACGAGGGAGGGCGAGCGGATGGGGAGGAAGTGCTGCCAGCTCTGGGGCAGGAGGCTGGTCTCGGACAGGCTGGGGAAAGAGAGGTAGCCGTCGTCATCCAGCAGAGAAGGGAAGGACTCGGGGAGCTGCAAGGAGAAGGAGAACAGGGTGGCCCCTTTGCCCGTCTGCTGCTTGTAGCTAAAAGCCATGTCCTGGTCCCCTCGGCACGGCTTCCCTCGGCCGTCGGGGTCCGAGGCAGGCTCCCAGTGCAGGTGCCCGGGGTCCCGGGACGGCTCCAGCCCCGGTGGGGGGCGCTGGTTCTCCTTACACCTCCGGCGGAGCCCGGGGGGAGATGCTGGGGGATGGTGGGCCGATGGGGGGGGCAGGGGACATGAGTCAGTGCCAAGCCCGGGTGACTGATGAGAGAGACAGAGACAGAAAGCAGCAAACAGAGGTGCAAAAGGACAAAAAGAAAACTGCAATTAGTTAACTTCCTTGTGGGCATCAATACAAAACCGTAAAACAAGAAATTCAGCACTAGGGTTGTTCAGGGATTTTAAAGTATTCAAGCTGCATGCCAACGTGGCCACGAACGGCCATCGTTTTCCCATTGGACAGTCAAATACAGGGTGGGCTTAAAAAAAAAATCAGAACAGAAGGCATCTGTGGGTAATCTCAATGTCTACATGTTTCACACGCTTCAGGAATTTTGTTTACAAGGTCCTGGGTTCAATCTCCAGTGCCTCCGTTAAGGGGAAAAATAAATATAGGTTTAAAAAAAGACCATTAAAAATAAAAATAAAAAAGCCCCAAATTTTGTTTAGACCAATAACTCTAGAAATTTTTAGGGTGTTGAGAGCAAACGTAAAACCAAGACTTTCAATAACTTCTCCTGATCTCCAGCTAACAGATCCGTTACTGGAGTTCGGCTGGATTCAAAGGAGAATGAATCCAAATTTTGATTATTTTAGACAAAATCTCTAGCATTACCTTTTCCTTGGTTAGTCGGTTATATCTGAAACAGGTGGGTTTCCAAATCAAGATGTTTCTGGCCCCACTCCTATCTGACAGGCAGTTCTGATCAGGGAATTCAGCGATGAACACTGTAGGAGCCTTAACTACTCACAAAGAACTAAGGTTCTTTTGAAAACTCCTCTTTCGGTTCCTTTACCCCGATGCACATGGACCTTCAATAAGTGTTTTCAACCAGCTAAGTAGCAAAAAAGAACGTGTTTTCCTGTGAGATGGTTTATAAGCGCTCACTTTGTGTTACTTGTGGCCCAGGAATAACTGGAAGATACCATTTCCCCGCCTTCTGGTTTCTCAGCAGACGGGCGGTACGCGCAGCTAGCCTGGTTTGAGTCGTTAAGAGCTCCATCAAGGCAGGCATCCCGCGAAAGTGCTCCTGCTGCGTGCAGGCTTCTGCAGGGGGAGTGAGGCTCTTCCGCCCTCCTTCCCTGGCTGCTGAGCGAGGAGGAAAAGGAGGAAGCAGGCCAGTGCCAAACAGGACCTGGGCCCCACGCAGAGGCTGCTACCGCCGGGAGTTCAAGACCGGGTCACTCGGAGCCTGAAGGTGCCTGGACTTCCGCTCTGTGTGTGTTTAAGCGTGTGCGTGTTTTTGCCTAGTGACCACAGCACGGATGTTACCCGGCCTGCTTTGGGGCGGTTATCTGATTCTGACTTGGTAAATAAAGAGACCGAGGGTGAGAGAATGCACAGACAAAATTACATCATGGATCTGTTAGAATTCAGAAGGGTCTCCTTGTTGGTACTGGACAAGTATATCTTTTCCGAATACTCACATCTGACTTAAAAGATTGTGTCTTAAACAAGACCCCGCATGAATCTCACTGAACTGAGGACAACGTTCAAGTTACAAGCTGGCTTCTGCCCGCAGAAGGCTGCCCTGTCACCCGGGGTGATCATTAGGCCAGGAAGACGCCTCCTCTCAAAGAAATCTAGGGGCCAGTCATTTAAGGGCCATTTTCAGTAATACAGTTTCATTTTGGCTGAAAAATGAGTACCCTCTATGCTACTTCTTGAAGCGGGAAGAACACAACTACCGCTTTATCTTCTGTGCTGCTGATGAAAGCGGTTTTTAAAAGACGGCTTCGCCCCGTGGGCGGTAAGACAGCCGTCCGCCTCCTGGAGCAGGAGGCCTTCTGCCTTTCAGAAGGCATCTGGGTCAAAGTGCTGGCTTCTCAGAGACCCAGGCGGTGAGAGCCGCAGTCTTGTCCTTTTATTTTCCCACAGCATAAATGGCCCTGCGTGACGCTGGCCCAGGGCTACATCTTATGTCAACAAATCGCTGATCTTTGAAAATCCAATAAAGTGAGACTGTATCTGGTTTTTTTTTTTTTTTTTTTTGGAGTAAACGACAAGTCATTTACTTTCATGGGCCACTTAATCATATTTACACACCTGTGAGAACGGAGTGTGGGCGTGGGTGGTATCAAGAAATCATGGGACACACTGGCTTTTCAAGTATGTCACCTTCTTCTCGGGTCCTACTTAAAACCCGCCTTGACTTAATGGAACAGGAATTATGTAAAAGGAAAATCCGGAACAGAGCACATTTAATAGAGAAGTGATCCAAACACTCTTGCTGTTGGCGCATATCCTGTTTTTATTTTTGTGTTTGGTAAATAAACAATCTACCCTAAAAAGGATGGCAGACTGGGTCACTAGGATAGTCTAACATAAGCAGATGGATGGCGTGTTTGCTAGTCTGCCCATTTAGATGTCACTGTTAAATTCTTCTCAAAAGGAGCATTTTTCTAGAGAACCCTGGGTAATTCTCTGTCCCGTCTTCTATATCTGAAAAGCCCACATGTGAACGAGCACTTCTGAAATTTACCTTAGCTTTAGCATAACCTCTAAAGTTACACAGCATTTTTATTTGGCTGTTTCCTTTCACTCTGTACTCTGTCCACTCCAAGACCCACTCTTGTTTTTCCATTATTATTATGTATAAACCTCCCCACGTGGTGTCTGACTTTTAGCGGAGCTGTTCCGCCACATACAAAACCCCACACCAGAAGCAGGTTGCCTACATGTTTTTCTGACTTTCATTTTTCTGAAACGTTGCTTTACAGTGATGGATCTCCAGAAATAAACATAATGTTTAAAAATTAACTGAATTTTGGATGAAATGAAGTGACCAAATTTAATAGATAAAACACCTTGGAGAAATTGCTGCCAAGTTCACTCTGTCTTCCCCTGAAATGTTCTGCCTTAATATCCCTTTTCCAAAACATGTCCACTCGCTACCTTGATAATCAGGTTATAGTCATAAGCCTAAGAGAGAGAAGGATGTATAAACACTCAGTTACTTGCAGTCAGAAGAGCAGCAATGCAACTGCTGGATACCTAGACAGACGGACAGTCCGTGGGTAGGAGAATGGGGCCAGAAACAAGGAAAAGAGCTTCAGTGCAGTTCTGAAACGTGAGCCCAAACACGAGAGTGTAACACGCCACCAGACGTATTTTAAGCTATACAGACAGGACAGCTGTTGAAAGTCTTACGTAGCACCCAAGGTGTTCAATAAACATTTCCAGAAAGTTAAAAAAGGGTCTTTCGGAGGAAAAATGTTGGCACAGGAAATAATAATTTACAGACTGACAATATGTACGTGACTAAGGCTGCACTAGGAATCGGCCTGACCCTCACGCACGCATGCCTGGTCTCCAGCCTCAGCGCCACTCGGGAGCCCTCTGGTCTGCGGGAGGCGGCCGGGGATGTACCTTGCCCTCGTGCCGTACAGCAGCGGCAGGCGTGGCTTCCTCGGCCTTTTTCCGTCTGTCCTCCTCCTCGTCCCGCTCCTCCTCCGCCTTCTTCTCCGGAGTCACAGTGGTGATCAAGTTGGTCTGAGAGATGCCCTTTGTTGTGGCGTACTGGCCAGTACCAACCTCTGCAGCGGACACAGAATCCTTCATGTATATTTCATGGTTTTCATTCACCGACGCTAAAAGCGAATACAATTGAAGAAATAAAGTCCGGAAGAGTTAAGTCAGAAGACAGAAGAGCACTGCCGATCGTCCTGTTACAGAAAAAAATGCCCCTGCAAGACCCCGGGTTTCTCTTCAACAGGGAGGTCAGCACCGCAGGTCCCTGATCTAAGCAACGCCAGGCTCGTCCTTCTGCGCCAGCCCTAACAGTGTTTCAGCAGGATTCCAAGCTCATCTCCTGAGGCCACCTGCCATCCACTCTCGGGCCCTCGGGTGAGGATGTGTGTGAGGGTGGGTGGGAGCGGACAGATGGGAGGCCGAGCTGCCGTGGAGCCTGTTACCCCACAGAGTAACGGGGGGCCCCTGGCACCAGACACTTAGGGGCAAATTCCACAACTAGCAGTGCTTTCAGTAGACAGACAACTGCTCCAGTGCACTTGGCTTTGAACACACCTTTGGAAGGGCCATTCATTAATGAGCACTGGAATGTTTTTTTTTTATTATTATTATTACTACTGCTACCACTATTATTATTAGCGGTTGAAGAGTCTACCACTCCTACAATATAAAAGTTACATAAGTAATAATGAACAGTAACCCTCTTGGCAGAGATTATAGAATTCAGACGGCCAAACTCCGTTCAGCTAAAGTGCAGAGACGATTTAATTGTCACCGCACTTGAAAGAGATGACCGCTTTATGCATCCTTTCATTCACCTCTAGTATTCTGGGAAAACCAGACAAAGGTTGCTAATGAAATTCATGCAAATGCAGAGCATGCAAACGTAAGAGATACATGACACAGCCTTCGTCCCAGCTAAAATGTCTTAGTGAAAGAGATGCTTCATTCAGTTAAATTTTTGAAACTCGGTGGTCGTTATTTTAGGTTTTAGGTACCACAACATTTACTGAAATAATTTAGAAAAGCTGCTTCTCAAATACAGAGTAGCTAATCACAGGCAAAATACAATCTTTCTAAATCTTTCACATGTTAGGAAGTTTAAAACGTAAATGTAAGGAAAAAATTCTGAAATTGTTTTAATAGTAAATCATTTTACTAAAATACCTTCACTAAGACATTTTTTTAATCTCTTTCTGCTGATGAAGAAGCTCGTATGAGACACAGTTTCCTAGTGGGCCCATTAGGCCGCTCTACAGGAGATGCAATCTTGCAAAAAGCAGTTTCTATTCCAACATGCAGCCATGGCCCCCAGTGCAGCAGCACAGAAAACATTCGAGAATCGGCAGGACCCCAAAGAATGAGAGACAAAACATACTAACATCACTTTTGGGCAGGGAGAGAGAGACAGCATGATATTAGTACATTTATTTCTCAATAGTCTTCTGTCTTCTCAGCCATCACTGTATCACACAACAGGTCACGAGGAAAACGACATTCACAACAGATATGTCCCCTTGGGTTCTCATCGCTAAACAAGTGGGTGGTGTTTGGGGGAACGAGGTGTGATTCTACACAAGTGCCTGCAACCCTGCCCGACAGAACACACAACTCGGCCACAGAAATTCGTTAAGGGGGAAGATGCCGGAAGAAAGTACCAATGTTAACGTGGAATTTTCAGTATCTTAATTCAACTTGAAGTAGTCCTAATAAAACACTTTACCCAAAAGTTTGGCTCCAAGTTAGATATTATGAAAACAGGAGACTCTCGAGCAGATAGAGAGAACGGTAATTGGCCTCCCAGGGCAGCTCGCAAAAGCCTTCAGGATAATCACCCATGTAACTGTACAACTGTACAACATACTGACATCATTATCATCACCTCGTCTACACCTTACTCACCCTTCGCACCTGTCGGGGCGGCCTTGGCCCCATCTTACAGATGACAAACTACTGAAGCTGAGACCTGCAGACTAACTCATTTGCACACGGCGGCACAGGCAAGGCGCCTGGACCTGGGTCTGAATTTATCCATGCCTGGTGAGCCTTCCTTCCGCTTCACTGACATAATGTGTAATGATAATATCGCGCTAATAACACAATTTTGACGTCCTCTAGAAATTGTTTATAAAGTATTCCATTAGGACAATATGGTCTTTTTAATCATGGGATTTGGGGAGCATGTCACCCCAGCAGCCACACGGGGGTCTGGCAAAAGGGAAGGAAGAACTGAGACCCTATGGTGAGTGGGGAGTGGGGGGGGGGCAAAAAAGGTCAGGAGGAAGGTGGTCCCAGGCTCTGTGACTTTGTATGTTTTTGCTTACTATTAAAATTAGACTTTGAGATTTGCCAATGTTAGCCACTGTATATATAAATAGATTGAAAAAAAGTTTCTTCTGTACAACATAGGACTCTGTTTAATATTTTGTAATAACCTTTAATGAAAAAAATATGAAAATGAATATATACATGTGTATGTGTGGCTGGGACACTCTGCTGTGCACCAGAAACTGACACACTGTAACTGACTGTACTTCAATTAAAAAAATCGTACATACATGCTAGAAACTTTCCTTTGTGTGTGCACAGGGCAGGCCTCCTACACGACATCTGATCTCCAGGGGCTCTGAATCGGAGGACAGAGCCCTGGCCATGGCTCTGTTGCTATGTTAAGTACTACGGTGGTCCCTCGGTACCTGTGAGGACAGTCCTGGGATCCCTGCAGATAACCAGAGTCCACGGATGCTTGAGTCTCCCACAGAAAACGGGGTGTATGGTGTAACAACACAGTCGGCCCTCTGTATTGTGGGCTCCACGCCCAAGGATACAGCAGCTCCGACTGCCCCACGGCCGCGTCTTGTAGCAGAAAGTACACCCGCACGCGACTACGGACGGCGGGAGAAATCCGTCACACGGAACAAACACCTGCTAAAAACTCACTACCATGTCCTTCCCTGAAAATATCATTGAAGTGATTAAGTGACTCTCTCCCTGGTCCCCTCACACATTTGACTTAGCGGCAGAGACCATTTCACAGGTGCGCTCCCCTGTCTGTCTGCCGCAGTAATTAGCATTAACCAGGGGGATTTCACGTACAGCCTTTGCTCTGTTACCTGAACGTAATCCTTTTTATCAGCTATTATCCACTGGCTGATGGAAAGTCACATTTTACTCATAAACATATTTTAGAAATAAGAGACAAATTTAACTCAGTTTTCTTTCTGAAACAAAGCGTCTAAAACAGACCTGATAATCATTAAAGATCTGCAGCCGAGGGAACCAACTGACTTATAAATATGTGGTTATGATATTTAGAATGAGAGCATCTTTTTCCAAATTCAGGATGCCAGCTTAGGAAAGCTATGCTCCTCAATCCCTAAGTACCAGCCTGTAATTTTATATAAATCCACCACCAACAGACATTAGCCTAACAAAGGCACTTTTGTTTTTCCGAGGCTGGAGGGGTTATAATTTGCCATTCAGCCAGAGACCAACAAGTGCTTTGCATTTCACACTGTCCCCGAGGACCTCTGCTCATCAAAGGCTCATGATGGCTTCCTCCTCCTGGGCAGCCGCTAGGGATAATGAAGGAGCAGGAAGAGGTACCTACCTCCATCCAAGCTGCGCGACATGGTGTAACGTTTGCTGGATGAGCGTTCAAAGTAAGGGGCAGGGCGGTCTATCAACGCACTGGCCCGTCTGGTTTGGGCTTGTGTTCTTCCACTATAACGAAACTTGGAACCCAAGGTAAGGAATTTCTTTGGCGGTGCTTCTGGTAACAACAGTCTAGAGATATTAAAGAAAAAAACATCGGGAAGTTTGTTAAGCCAAATACTAAGAATGCTAACTTTCTACTCTGTTCTGAAAGGTAACGTGCTCTGCGTACTAAAGGTTCCACACCCAACATGCCATGCAATGAATCTTGTCTTATAAGAAAAAAATCAGTTCATACAGTGTATTTCAAGTGGTGTCGTCGCAGAGGCTACAAGGAAAATGGCGGCTGAGTGGGACTAGACACACTTTAACATCCCGTGCAGTGGGAGAGTCTATGGTTCTGCAAACCCAGAGAGCAATTAAGTAGGTCATGTTGGTGAAGAACAGTGATGATCTGTGATTCTGCAGACACAGATCTGATGGCTTTAGGACCATTCTGAGCAAAGGAGTTCAGGGCATTGAGAAATTACTGAAATAGAAGAAATAGACTGGACATCTGAAGTGGACCGCCTATGAAAATAATGAAAAGCCACTAAAGATAGTAAAGGGGAGATGAGGCAGGTAAGTATAAGACAAGTTAAGGAAAATCTTTCAAATTTAGTTATAAGCTCTTTTAGGATTTATCAAGAAATCTGGTGGCAACAAAGCTGAAGGAATAGAAAGGCTACTGTTTCCACATTCTTCTTCCCAACAATCTTCTGCACTGTAAGTGATGCCAATTGTTCTCTTTCCTCCTTAGGGAAAAACCAAACTGGTCTCTACCCACCTGAAGAATGTATGGTGTTCTACACATACTTTCCATAAACGCTTGGCAGCTCGATGGTTTGGCAGCTTAAACCCAATGGTGCTTTCAAATTGTTCAAACTAAATTTAAAAAGACACACGGAAGGGCAGAGTAAAGTTTGGAATCGTAAATAACATACAAGCAAATAACAGACAAAATCAAAATACCACCCACAGGTTTTTTTCTTTACTCCTGAAATCAACTGCTCCATGCAGATTTCATACTACAAACATTCATCCATTAAGAAAAAGAATCTCCTATCGCCTTACAGTACTGTAGGTACAGATCACCACATTATGCATGTAGTAAACGTTCCATGTACAAGGATGAATCTTACAAAAATTAAATGCAAAAAAAGAAGGACGCTTGTGTTCCTTCCAGAGACCAATTTGTCCTGATCTAGTTTTTGAGCCTAATTTTCATGGTTTCTCAACGAAATCCTGACTTCACCTGGAATGGACAGACACGAATAAAATGTGTGTGGTTCACAGTGTTCTCAGGATGACATTTTCTCTGCATCTCGTCTGGAAATGTGCATATATCCTACGTATCTGATGACTTGGTATCAGATACTGCTGATTTCATTTGTGCATTAACATGTTAAATGCTAACAGCTGTCAATACAGTATACAGTTGGCCCTCAGTATCCAAGGGGGATTGGTTCCAAGACCCCCATGGATACCAAAATCCATGGATGCTCAAGCTCCTCATGCACAATTGCATAGTACATGTGTAATCACTCATGTAATCCTCTTGCATACTTTAAATCATCTCTAGATTATTTATACTATCTGATGCAATGTAAATGCTATGGAAATAGTAAAAAACAATGGAAATGCTATGGAAATAGTTGTCTGCATGCAGCAAATTCAAGTTTTGCTTTTTGGAACTTTCTGGAATTTTTTTTCCCCCACAGATGCAGAGCCCTGGGATACAGAGGGCTGGCTGTGTAAGATCAGAAGCCGAGAAAACACATTTTCCTATTTTTCAGCATCTATAGTTTCCATGATACTCCATCAGCCACCCGACTTTTCAAGGTGACATATCTGACTTTCTCAGTAATATATTTTAACATGGTTATGGCAGACACTCGATAACGTTTTGTTTTCTGAAGACAGGATACATCAGGCCACCAGAGGGCAATCACCCTAAACAGTAAAGGCTTTCCAAAAGAGCACAAAACCTCCGGACCACTGCTGTGATCAACAGCAAAAGCACTTTATGTGGCAAACACCCAAGGGGAGGGGTTCTATGCAAGGCAGGTGCGCTCTAACCATGCTCGACTCTACTTCTAATGTGTTGAGGGGGGCTGGGCAGGGGAGACAGGGAGATACATCCCGGTGCTCTCAATGCAGTTGTCTTCCCCTGTTACTGTCCCTCTGATGCTCCTATGCAGCCGTGGTCGTGAAACTCACCACCGCCCAAGGGACCCGGGCAATCGACAAGCCAGGGGACCGTGGACTCGGACTCAAAGCATCCCGCCCGTATCCACCCTGCATCTCACGTGCACCACACGCTACGCTCGGGGGTGGGGGGGTCTAAGAAGCTGACTTCCTGCTGCAAGAAGCGGGGAAGAGTCTCTCGCTGCCCTCCTCCTCAGACGCACAAGGATGCGAGCCCGCCCAGCCCTTCCTGAATGTTTCTCTCTCTCTCTGCTTTGTACTCATTTCTTCCAACCTCTTCAGAGCCTTTGTGCCATTAATAATCATTCTCACTCATTCTTCTCAGGCTGTACATACGGTTGTAAAAAAAAAAAAAAAAGGAGGGGTGGAAGGACAACGTTCTCTGAGGTTGCTTCTGCCGACCCGGGCTCCCGACATGCACGTCCCTGCCCGGCGTCAGGAAGGGAAGCCTCCGCCACCCCCTCCTCCCCTCACCGCAACCTGCCAGGGGCCCTGACTCCTTCCTGAACCAATGTCACAACGGGGCCTGACCGTCAAGCTCAACGCACTTAGTTCTCACCCCCAGCGCCTCCTCTGTGACGTCGGGCGCCGCTGGGTAACCTCGTCCCCGAATCTCCTCCCTTGTCGTCCACGACTGTGTCCCTTTCCCTCTCCGGCTGGTTTTCCTGAGCTGCCGATGCTCCTTTCCTGCCCTCCCCTCCCTCAGAAAGAGGTTTTGTTTTAGGGTCTTTTTCCCCTCCTCTAACTTCCCTTGTTCTTTAGTAATTTACTCCCTGCCCAAAGCTTTGCATAAAACGTGGAGGACTCTGTTCAAGTCCTATGCTTCTTACTACGCAAGAATCACCCCCAGAAATCTGTCCCCACAGGAATTTCAATGCTTTTTTTCCTGAGATTCTCCCCGATTTCTTACCTAATAACACCATTGCCATCGACTTCTCTCATGCAGACCCCAAACCTCTGATTCTCCTACACTCTTTTCCTGCCTTTTTTACCCTCCCCCTCCCTGTCTCCAGGACCTACTGCTTCTGTCTGAAACCTCTCTCTCCATTTGCTCCTTCCAGCCTATTCCCACAGCCTCTGCCCTAGTTTAGATCTTACCACGTCACACTACCAAGTTGCTGCATTGCATTCCAAAATATCCACCTGGCATGTCACAGCCCAGTTACAAAGCTCCCATGGCTCCCTACGCTCTGCCAACGCCCTGGTCCGACGCTCCCTTCGACCTCTCCCAACACGATGCTCATCCCACGTCTACGCAATATTATCACATCTGAATCCTGATGCAATTCCACGTGTGCGGGTCTGTTTCTGTGCTGAACAGAAAGTCCCTATAGGACAAGAACGAGGTCGTAATTATCCTCTTATTTTCAAAGCCCAACAGTGCCTGGCAATAAACAGATGCTCACTTAACACATGTTTAATAAATCGAATATAAAAATGATTATAAGTCAATAAAAACTGTTAAAAAAAAGTCGAATATAAATTGTTTATAAGTGTAACAGGCAATCTTTAGGAAATATAAAAAATGAATTTCAGGTATTTACATGAAAAGCTGGCAGATCATTTCGGTCTTCAAAGACAAGTTTGATTTTATATTTACATTACTTTACAGTCTAACTTTTAAAACTTTCTTGTATTGAGATGTAACTGACATGTAACATTATATTAGTTCAGATGTACAGCATGATTTGACACTTTTTTATTTTGTGAAATGACCACCATGATAAGGCTAGTTAATATCCATTACCACATGCAGTTCAGAATTCTTTTTCTATGAGGGGAACTTTTAAGATCTACTCTCTTAGCAACTTCAAACGTACAATACAGTATTATTAACTGTAGTCACCATGCTATGCGTCACATCCCATACAGTCTGATTTTTTTAAACTAGCATTTCCCACCAGTGGAGAGGCTGATTTTGAAGACAGGAGAGAATTCTATATTGCACCAGGGATGTTCAGAAACATCAATGAGCTATAATCTTAGAGCTTTGGCAGCCTCCCTTATATTAACTAATTAGAAACTGCACGTATTCATTAATTATCTATTATGTAGACAAGAGCAGATATTCACTATGGACTATGTCACACCACTATAGAAGAAAAGTTGATCATGGATGCTTCTGCCTAAGGAGCAAGGATTAGTTAACAATTTTGATCCTTTCATTAGTCTCTCTGATTGAAAAAAAAAAAGGGAGAGAAATAGTTCAGGCTGTGGAACACTTGCATAATTTACACCTGGCATCACTTGTTCTAATCTTCCTTGTACCTTGATGCTCATTGTGTCTAAGCTACTCCCTTTAGGGTGCTACCAGATTTGGAGGACAGAGAGGGGACGTGGAGACAGAGAAACAGGACAGACAGGAAGGAGTCTGTTCTTTACTCACAAAGAGGTTTAACAACTAGGAGTGTCTTTGATGCCACCACTTGAAAAATACAAAACATTACTCATGAATCTTGATTTTACATTAAAGTATGTCAAAAGGAAAACCTTTCAATTAATGTATGCAGTGGGGGAGAATTAGAACAAAACAATGAAACAGAGGAGAACGTTTTATTACCGTTTACTGGACAAACCCACAAGAGATTCCCTTAGGCACTTGGATGTGACTCCTTACATCCTGCCAGGGTCGCGACTTGGGAGCAGGTGACTTAGATTCTTCTTTGCTCTCAGGTAACTTTCCTCCCCATGTACATGCACATCGGGGTCTATTTACCTCTCCTGGCCGGATCTTAATGTAGAAGTTGTTCCGCTTGTACGAGATTTTCAGAACCTTCGGCCAGGCGAACCTGTTGATGCGCAGCCGGTCGCGATAAATCAGCAAACCGCTCGCACAAACTCCTAACATGATTTCGACTCCTTCGGAATCCTGGAAAACAGCAGTAACAAACTACGGGTGAGAATCTCCCCTATGCCATCTATGGCTGGACGGCCGGCCGGGTGCACTGGTCAAGCCTCTGTGTTAGAACCAATAACTGACCCCCTGCAGCTCTGATTTAAACATGAAAAGTGATGCAGCCATTTTTTCAAACAGCACTGCTAAGTAACAGCCTTCTGATGAAGACACATGTCACTACAGAGACTTGCTAGCGTGAGCTCCGCTTGGCCAGGTGTCCTGGACCCACCAGGGAAACACTGCGCACGGAGAAGGCCCGCCGGGCGCAGCAGGTCAGTGCCAGTTCTGGCTGGGAGCCTGGGCTCTCCTCCCTGAGGGCCGGGCGTGGCTCTGGCCACTTCACATATATTATTCACCGTCCCCATGATTATTTTGAGATGGCCGCTGTTAATTATCCCCATTGTACAGACAAGAAAACTGAAGGCGACGTGTCCCAGGTGAGCACAAACGGCCTGGTTCCAGAGGCAGGACTTTGAACCAACATGTACACATACAGAGAAGCCTCGTCCTCTCCTACTGAGTGTTTTGGGACTTGTTCCTTTAAAAATAGCCTTTATTTTTTTTAATATCCCATTATTGTCAGAGTAAAATTTGAGTATCAAATAGTCTTTTTGAAATATGAGTGTACTCCTCAACAGGTCCCAAGACACACACACTGCCCAGTGGCACGTACCCTTAGTAATGGGGCTCATGTACACAAACACAGATGCAGTCTATAAATGCACATACTTTCTAAACAAAACAAAACGGGTCCTGCTATGTCTGCAACCTGCTTTTGCTACCTGCACATTTCATCTGTCGCTCATTTCTTAGGGGTGAGTGATTAGAGGTCCCAGACGTCTTCAGAGATGTTCTACAAAGCTCACGAGACACGCCACAAGCAGTCTATGGCCCTGAGTGTTGTGATTGGGGGTAGTCAGGGTAAAGTGAACCTCTGGGGCGGCTGAGTGGAGTGAAAACCAAGGACAGGAGGCAGGGCCATGTGAGGTGCGGTCCCTACTCCACCTCTCACTGGTTGTTGGAAGCAGGGGCACGTGGGGGCGAAGCTGAGGTCTCTGCCACATTCAGCGGCAGGGCTGTCCCCTCCCTGAGTCTCTGTTGCATCAGCAGAGGTGGGAGGGGAGCAGGGAAGAATTCAAACAGGGGATACTGACTCATTCGTGCCGGGCGAATTCACTTCCCAAACCCTGTCAGTGCAAAGCATGGGATGAACGTTTCCAGGATCGAAAACAGACATCTTGGTCCATCTCTGGGAAATGTAAGGTTACAAATAAAATCTAATTGACTTAAAATGAAACATTCTTCCTTGGAAACGCATCACCCCATCAGACATGAAATTACAGAGTGGAAGTACTTGATGGCAGGATATTACAAGGTAATTAAGTTTGAGGAGATGGCAAAGACCAGGAACTGCCCACCATTTCTCAAGGGCTTTAACCTGAAAGACTTTAACCTGATGTTGGACGGAGCTGGCAGGATGGACCCTCAGGTCCAGCCCCCTTGCTCTCAGGACTGCACAGGTGAGCCCCCAGGCCACGGGCAGAACCGCCTGCAGGAGGGGGGCTGCTGGAGTGACTCCTCCTTGATTCGCTTTCTTTGTGATGAAGAGAGGACAGCAGTGCGGGAGACGCGCCTCTGGCCAAGGGAGGAAAAGGACATTTGCAACCTTTCCCACTATTATCTGTCTTCAATAATTTTTTTGTCAGTATTATGTAATCTATTCTAGCTCATTTCTTTTTAATGGAGGGACCGGGGATGAACCCAGGACCTCATGCAAGCTAAGCACTCGTCCCACCACTGAGCTCTGCCCGCCCCACTATTATCTATTTTAAAATCACTCATTAGTGTCTTTGCATCACAAGAGAATGGAATCCCTCCACGGGAAAGACCAGGGAGGCTCCTTCGGGGCCTCCAACGCACACTCCTCTGTCTTGGCATCAGTGTTACCGCTGGCGCATGCCAAGCCAAGTGCCGAAGTGAACCCCCACTCCCCTCCCTTGTCCTGCAGCTCCCGCTGGTGGAGAGCGGGCTCTGCTCATCTTGGGAACCACACGGTCAGCACAGGGCCTGCCCGGCAGTGTTAAGCCATTATGTGTTTGTCGGAAGAAAAGGCAAATGGAGGAGGAAGATGGCAGGAATAAGCGAGGTTTAAAACTGGATGCGTGTTTGGCACAGCAGACAGGAAAAGGACACTGTGGATACCAAGGCTCTCCTGCAGCCCTCAGCAACGAGGCAGCCCGCTAGGTCTTTTGTACAGCCAGCCAGAGCCACAGTCCTCCTTGGTGACACATGGTTTCCTATCAACATACACAGTTCACGCGCCCTTCAGCAGGGATCTCTGAAGGAGCCCTGGAAAATCTCAGCCTGGCGTAGTCAAAATAAACGAGCGTCTGACTCGCTTAACTTAACACCACAGTTCCAGCTCTGCCGCCTGCCTCGTCTCCTGGTCCGTGGGACAGCCTCCGGTATGGATTTGTATCTACACTTCAGAATCTCACATGAAAGAAGTGGCTCTGGCAGAGTCTATTCAGAGTGACATTAAATGACAAACACGCAGAGACAGGCTTCCTATGGATAAAAAACAAAGCGTGAGGGATAGGGTTTCCACAAGGGACCTTCATCTAAGACGGGTGTTCATCTTTCTACAGAGCCCGTGGAGTCCAAGATCACCATTCAGAATTTCCAGATAGGTCCTAAAGCTCGGCGCCTTCCACACCATCAGGCGAGACAAGCGTCTCACTTATAACTGGAAATTCGCTCTGATTTAATTCAGTAAAATGTCCTTCTTGCTATGACTGAGGGCGGCTCCGTGAGTAAATGGAGTCCAGAACCAAATCGCCCGTTACACTCAGTAGTCGGATGAAATCCTGTACCAGGCCGCACTGGCACCTCCTTAATTCCCTTTCTTTTTTAATTGGCAGAATTTCAGATCACATTATGGGATGAAAAAGCAGCCCTCCATTTTAACTTGGCGGCTGCAGCCACGTTACGTGATTTCGTTTTTACCTACAGGAACGCGGATCCGTCCCGAGTTCCCCGAGTTCCTGTTCTCCTCAATGGAGGCCCTAGTATTTCATTTATTTATTTTTCCCAGAGCAGTGAGTGAGTCACTGTGTGTCATGTAACGACAAACAGCTTTGGATTCACTCAAATTTCCAGGCTTCCGTCACTTCCTTCTCGTTTCCTTATCTTCTAGCCACGTGGGGAAAAACTCAAAGAGGAAAACAGTCGGAGTGCGTGTCCTTATTCGCTTTTTAGATCCTCACCCACCTTACAGCTGGCATCCACCGTAAAGCATTTTATCTGAGTGCAAAGGCAGTGAAAATGTAGAATAATTAACCAGCAAGTAAACAGAGCTACACCTGCTGCTGGAATCGCACACAGACGTCCAGGGGCTCGGGCTTCACACACTCGCGCGTTCCCGGGGGAAGCTCCGGCTGGGTCTCATCTCTCGTGATGCACAAAATGACCCAACAGACCTGTGTTCCATTACCAGTCAGACCTAAGTTCATTTGACCCTCGCCATTCTCTTGACCAAACTCATGGTGGGTCAGTCAGCTTCCCCAAAGCCAACCGGGGAGCGGCTCCACCTGCAGCATCAACAGACCCTGCAGATCATGGACAGCCGCCCTCTCCCTGCCCAGGGTCCCCATGGAGGCTGAGATGTTTGCCTGGACAGAGCCGGCTGAAGCCCCCTTCATTTCCTGGCCCCAAGCCTGACCGTGGAAGACACTTGCTGGCCTGGGAGCCTGTTAACTGCATGTTCCCCGGGGTCCCGACCGTGCGATTGTGACCACTGTGTCCCTCCGAAGTAAAGGCACCTTCCCACACAAGAACGACGGCGCCCTGTCTGCCCTGATCAGAAGAATGTGCCCCGAGCTTCAAATCACTGATCTTTCCAACCTTCCTGAAGTACAGAACCCACCCCTAAGACCCTAACAAATTCCTTCTGTTTAGATGATAAATGTTTTCAGGGAAGCTTGCCTGCATGTCCACAGTGCTTGTAGTCAAGCTGTTCAAAGGACAGCTTAACGGTCCACACGCTCACTCTCCCAAGGTGGAAAAACAGAGATTCTGGAAGCAGGACATGGAGTAAAGGCTGCCGATGTGATCCTGCATTCTCACAGCCTTACCCCTCCTATAGTCTGGGTCCAACCGCTCTCTCCCTGAGACTCTGAAGCCAAGACACAGCCTCAACGAGTCACCCATCCACCAAGCCATCTTAGCCTGGCTGGTTGATTTCAACTGAACTTCAGAATAGCAATCTTATTTCAAAGTACTGATTATGTGTCATGGTGCCTAAACTTCGGAGAGAGAGTTTTTTAAATTTAACTTGCGTTTCCCGAGTGCCCGGTGGGTGTCCAGAGCAGAGGCACCAACGGTACTTGGCACGTAACATTTGTGACAACTGGGTCTTGGACACTCAAACAAAATGAGACAGAGAAGTCAGGAGTTTAAGCACAGCATACCTTGGCATGATGTAAATCCACCCCATACATGGAGAGTTTTTTGGCGTTTTCCAGAAAATGCATCTCTGCCTCTGCCGGCGTCATCCCTCTGATGAGAAAAAATAAAAGGTAAGACACTGATGCTTTTCTTGGACCTGGAGGGGCTGTAAAGTTTCCCGCTTAGCTCTCCTGCTAATAAGCAAGTTTGCTCAGAGACCCCAAGGATTTGCGCTTTGAGGGGGATGCAGGGGTGGGGGGCTGGAGAGTAACAGGAAAAACGGCTTTTAAAGGCAACATCACAAAGGGACGCCCTGAGCGAGAGCGTAACCACCCGGAGCTGCAGTCCGTCCCTAATGCACAGACGTCAGTCCCGGGAAAGGCAGGCGGGGCGGGGGCCACTACCCCGCCGGGCACAGCTTCAGTGGGGCTCCGGCTCTGACCTGTGGCTCTTGTGCAGCTCGATCACTTTGTCCTCCAGCTCCTTCGTGTGGTTCGGCGCGAAGTGGAACTCGCTGATGTAGTCGCTCCCACACTCCTCCGGGTCATAGTCGCCCAGCTCTGACTGCACCGTGTAGGAGCCCAGCAGGGCGAGGGTGACGAAGGAGCAGGGCAGCCTTCCGGACACGATGTCGTCCCGCAGCTGCAAGCAGAGGTAGTACCTTCCGGGCGCCAAGAGCACGGAGCGGGAAGCGGGGTCAGGACGCGTGAGAAGGCGCCTGCCCGGCACCAAGGGTGCCGCAAGCTCCGCCTCCCCGCGGGGCAACCCCTGGGACACCTTTCCCGGCATCTATCTTTGGATCTAGATTCACGGGGAAGACACGGGACTACAAAGTATAATATCTAGAGGTGAGTTAATGTTCACAGTAGTTTTACTGACCAAGCACAGAGTAAAAGAAACCTAAACACATATTCCTCTAACATTAAGACACTATTTAAAGTCAAACAAAATCTCTGGTGGAGGGAATCATAATATAAAAATGGTGCTCTTAAATATAATTCTTAGGCCCCAACTAGCCTAAAGGAAGTCTCCTTCGGATGTCCAGATGCACGTCCTGCCGCGGGACCAAGGCGTGTTTCAGGTAACGCACCGGCTGCACCGCCGTGAACGCTGCTCGCCTTCCTGCATTCTGGGTGACCTGGTCTCCTTATAATAATGAACTTTCTCCTGTTCAAGTTCTCATTGCTTTATTTAGATAACTTCCTAGACTTGAAAGGATCTGAAGACTAACTTTGGAGAATGACTGCCTTAAAATCTGAGTACCTCATTGCTGTAAGTAAACAGTTTTAAATTGGGGGAATATAAAACATTTTCCCTATAATTTTGCCAATATCACACAAATATCGCCATTAACAGCTGACTTTTATCTTCTCTCTTATTCTGCTTCTAAGGGTTACAGATGTAATACTAACTCAGAAGTCTCCAAGGTAGGTGTGAACACTGATGCGTCTTAGTAATACTCTGCATGGCCCAGGATCTAAGTATAACAATAACATACACTTGGGACCTTTCATATAAGAAGTGAACTGTTCATCTGTTGAAGCAGAGAATAAAGTCTTAAAGCCCCTTCTAAACATGGGGCCTCGTAATTTTAAGCTGATAATACAAGCATCCAGATACAAAAACTTCTACACACTTCACAGGCTCTACAAACATGACACTAATCGAAAGGCGCTGGATTCCGAACCCAGGCACTGACAGGCTCTCTACGGTGAATTAGCCACTATTAAATTGTTCCTCAACGTGACTAAGAAGTATCTTTGAATGAGAAGTTACAAATTGCATTTATATTTAATGCAAATGTAAAGGAAAAAAACTAGCTTTCACCCTTCTCCTAACATGTCTGCTGAAACTATTTTTAATCACAGCAAGTGATTGAATTGAAGCTTTTTGAGTAATTTCTCTCTCTTGAAAAGCCTGCCAATGAAGGACGTCAGGCCACACTGCACAAGGTCGCTCTGACTGGCTGTCAACTGGCTCCCAAAACCAGTGAGAAAACCAGGGCTTCCCAAGGAGGAAGCACTGGAAGAGGCCCAGGAGGACACGCAGCGAACCCAGGACAGCCCTGATGCTCGGTCATCACGCCAGAACGCGAGGTTCCTTTCCTGTTGTCTTTTTCCCCCAAAATGAGTTAACCATTTTGCTTGCATACATAGGTCATGGAAGGTAAACTATTCAACGAGTACGTGCTCATGTGTATGAGTGTGTGTGCGTGCATGCATGTGTGCTTTTTTAAAACAGCTATCACCTATCAGATTGGTTATATAAAGGGCATAAGCATCCGAAGACACGTTTTTCACTGTAAGTTTTAAAGCAGGAGCACTAAGAATGGCTGTAGCCCTTAAGGCTGAATCCCAGCCAGCCTGGCGGTGGTGGGTGGACAACACCCCTCAGTTCTGCTGATGCTCAGTTTCCCACCAGGGTCAGGCAGAGGGAAGTGTCAGCTCACCACCGAGTCAACTGCGAACACACATGATCTGGCAAATCTTCCCTTCAGATGCCTGCTCTTACCCAGTTGCCTCTTGTTTGCCACCTCAGCCTGGGTGACTGATGGTAAGGTTCCCAGCGGTAAGCACGCTCTTCTCGGGAGAATTTAAGAGAAGCACGACCCCCCGATATGCCTGCCTTGTTCAGGGCCAACTGTCAAATACCTGGTGATATCTTCAGAGAGCTGGGCGGGGTCTGGCGGGTAAAACTTCACACTGAATGAAAAGTGCCAAGCACCACCTACAGAGAGGAGAGGAAAGTTAGAATAAATACTTGGACGTTCCCTTTACACTTACTTTACTAACCGACAGCTGGAACTGCCCTAGCTTCTGACACAAACGCAGGCGACCTTTAAAAATTTTTTTTATTAATTGAAGTGTAGTCGATTCACAATGTTGTGTTGGTCTCTGGTGTGCAGCCCATTGACTCAGTTACATACACACATAGGTATATATTCTTTTCCATTAAGGTTACTACAAGGTACTGAATACAGTTCCCTGTGCTATGCAGCACTTTTCATCATCAACAGAAAAGGACGTCTCCCTTCAATGAGACCCACAGGTAGGTGTGAAAGTTGATCTAGTTTCTCCGCTTTTCTGCAGTCAAATCCTCCTCACTAGCAAGGAAATTGACTGGGCTTCCTCCCTTTCCCAGGGACGGAGGAAAGCCTTGGGAAGATGGAAAGAAGTGAATGATACGGACAATCCTCAATCACACGAGTCTGGAGATCATCAGAATCCACTGCTCTGAAGTTCTGGGACGCGCACATGCCGACACCACAGACGTGATCCCACTGCCTCTGTCCTGTTGGCTTTGTTATTACAGGTCAAATCCCATAATAAGGCATGTCAAGGGACTGTTCAAGATATTTTTATTTTATGGGAAAGGTTTGCTGTCATATTAAGAAATGAGCTGCTCTATGGGCTTCGGAAAGTTCTTACTTGGGGAAACTTTTTTTTAATTAAAATATAGTCAGTTTACAATGTTAATTTCTGGTGTACAGCATAGTGATTCGTTTTTTTTTTTAATTGAGTTATAGTCAGTTTACAATGTGTCAATTTCTGGTGTAGAGCACACTTTTTCAGCCATACATGAGTACACATGTATTCATTTTCACATTCTTTTTCACCATGAGCTACCACAAGATCTGGCATGTATTTCCCTGTGTTACACAGTGATCCATTTATATATATATATGTATATATATATAAACTACCTCGTCTGGCAGGGACAGCAGCCGCAGTCCTTCTAAAGGACATGTTGTAGGACCAGGCATTACTGGAGGCTTAATGCTATTTCTAAACCACTCAGAGAATATTTCTGAAACCTGGGCTCTAAGAATTGTAAAGCATAAAATATTTGCCCATCAAATATATTTCTAGTGATTGTTTTCCTCACTGGTCTCCAAAGAGTCCTTTTGTTATTCTAAAAATAGTCTGATTTGTTTTTATTTTCCTCTTGATTCCGAGCTACTTCCTGCTAAAACAGAATTGCTGGCCGACGGTGAGGTTCATAATGAGAGCTGGCTTCCCCCCAAGCAAGTGGAATTAAAACTAATGGATTAGTTATGGGAAGTGGATTTATTGCCCTTTATAATTTTTATCCACTTCAAAGTGAATCCAATGAACAGTTCAGCAACGTAATTAAACCACCTCATCATAAATTCGGGTAAATACTCTAAGTTGGAGACTAAGACGTAATGAAAGTAGAAGAAAGATATTTCAGTGCAAAAATCCTCATTACAGGAAAGTGAGTTTCAAACGACAGTGGGCCTCAGGCAGCGTCTGAGGTGCTGGTTAAAAATGCCAACTCCGAGGCTCCACCCAGAGGCCGTACCCCAAAGATCTGCAACATGGCCCAGGAATTCGCGGCTTCCTCTGAGGTTCTAATAGAGTGGGGCTTAGGGGGCCACGCTTAGAAAAATCACGGATCCTAAGGAATCCACTTTCCTCAGGTTATAACCCAAACAATCAGAAGGTTTTGCAGGACATGATTTTGCAGGGAAAGTTTAAGGAAAATGCAATCTACACCATAGTCAAGAAAAAAAAAATCCAGTTAAATGAGGCATAAAACTTGAAATGAATGAGAGTCAGATTAAAGCTGAAATACGTAGCCCCATGAAGAGTTTGCTGAAAACCAACCACCGGGAGGATGTGGTGATGCCAAAAAGAGGCCTGCCAGCCCGTGTCTGCTCAGATGATGGCCCTGCTTAGAGACAGGAAATGAAGCAGCCTGCCTGTGCACAATGCCGTTCTGCAATGCCGATGTCGGATTTTAAGTGACACATTTATAATAAACAGAAAATTGTCAACCTGAAGAGAATTCATTCTTTTATTTATTTATTTTTATTTTTTATTTATATATATATATTTGGGTGGGGAGATAATTGGGTCTATTTATTTATTTTTAGAGGAGGTACTCGGGACTGAGCCCAGGACCTCGTGCATGCTAAGCATGTGCTCTACCACTGAGCTATACCCTTCCGCCCGAGAATTCATTCTCATGAAAAAAATTCTACCTTTGGTCTTTTATGCCTGCCAAATCTTAAAATTTCTTAATATACTACAATTAGAGCATAAATTACTATAGGTCATCTATTTTCTTCCCAAATTTCCACGTATCTATATATGCATAACTGTTTTCAAACAAAAACGATTTATTTCTCTCACTAACATCTGACTAATGGGAGCCGAGACATGCTTATTCCACTCACCCTATTTAATAGCTACCTAGAATTTCAAGGTACAGCTATTTCATGATTGATGTAATCATTTCTTTATAAACGGATATTTGAGTTGCTTCCAGTTTACTGTTACTGCAAATGGTGTCATCGTGAGCTTTCACACATGTACACATACGCACAATTTCCCTCTTGCACATACATAGTTACATTTCTACAAGTAAAAATTAACAGTCAGAAATAAACACATTTTTCATTTTAATAAACACACAAAGTGCCTAAAAGGGTTATGTTTCTACCAATTGTGCACAAAATTGTCAATGCAGGGTATTACTAACTTTTACAAATTTTTGCTAATCTGAGTAGATGAAAAAAATGTCTGATTTTAATTTGCATTTAATTATTAGTAAGACTTAGCACCTTTTGTGTAAAATGATTATAAATCAATAAAAAATGTTAAAAAAAACTATAGCACAGGGAAATATACACAAAATGTTATAACTCACAGAGAAAAAAATGTGACAATGAGTGTGTATATGTCCATGAATAACTGAAAAATTGTGCTGAACACTGGAATTTGACACAACATTGTAAAATGATTATAAATCAATAAAAAATGTTAAAAAAAACAAAAAAAAACTGTATAGCACAGGGAAATATACACAAAATGTTATGATAACTCACAGAGAAAAAAATGTGACAATGAGTGTGTATATGTCCATGAATAACTGAAAAATTGTGCTGAACACTGGAATTTGACACAACATTGTAAAATGATTATAAATCAATAAAAAATGTTACAAAAAAAAAAAAAGACTTAGCACCTTTTGTATTACTTACTAGTTACTCATGTTTCAGTTTTGTGGGCCATTCATGTATTTAGTTTGTCCATTAGGAAATACATATTTCTTTACTTCTGGAGGGGAGATTAGATTTATACATTTATTCATATTTGGAGGAGGTACTGGGGATTGAGCCCAGGACCCTGTGTACGCTAAGCTGCGCTGCCACTTGAGCTACTACACCCTCCCCTCAAGAAATACGCATTTCTTATTTTGCCTTTAGGGGCCAAGAAAATAAGATGTTACAAGACAGTAAACTTCAGTCTGACCTGTTATTCCATTTCTAAACTATTCAATGACTATTACTTTTAGCTTGACTGCTTGCCTGTGGCAGCTGGAATTAATATGACATTAATAATTAAGTTTGGAACTTTTAAATGACTGTCAACTGGAGCATCGCTTGATTAAACCAGATTTCACAGCTGTGTACAGGCAAGGAACGAGGTCAAATGTCATGTGATTTTTATCCTTGAGTTGTGATAATTAATACTGGGTATCTGAGTTAGGACCAACCTGCCAAAGATAAAATTTGAGATCTTAATCTCTGTCTTTCAAAACAGTGTGTTCACACCAGCCATGTGGGAACGGGCTGTCAATTCAGACAGCTCCACTCTTGGAAAATCTTCACATTTCCACACAGAATAACCCAAAAGAACTTACTCCGTATCTGTTTTTTAATTTCCTTAGCAGGATCCAACCAATTCTGAAAAAGAAACGAGAGTTTGAACATGAATCAGAGAAGAATAAAGATGACTCAATGCCGATCAGGGAGCCACACGGACTAAAGCTATTTGAGAGGGCGGGGTTGCCGAGGGCCTCCAAGCAGGGTCCTTCCACACATCTGCTGCCCCTTTCACTAGCCCCGCGAGGGCCCAGGCACCGTCTAACGAGAAGATGTGCGCATGCACAAGTCAGGCCTGACAAATTTCTTTTCTTCTACAACCACTGCCCACAGGGATTCAAGCTGGCACACAGAGGAGAAAATTGCTGGATCCTAGGTTCAAACAAATTACGAGAACAAACTAAAGACAGTCATCCCTCGGTGACTGCAGGGGCTGGTTCCACGGCCCCGGAGGACACTGAAATCTGAAGATGCTCAAGTCTCTTTTATAAAACGGTGCAGTACTTGTCTGTAACCTACACAATCCCTCCGTATACTTGAAATGGTCTCTGGATTAATATATAACACCTAATACAGTGTAAATAGTTGCCGAGGCATTGACCAAGTTTTGCTTTTTGGAACTTTCCAGGATTTTTTGGAGGGGGGAGTATTTCTCATCTGCTGTTGGCTAAGTCCACAGAGGTGGAATCTGAGAATATGGAGCGCTGACTGCACATGCAACCTGACCACAGATGTCCGAGCCATTCAGCCCCATATAGTGACTTCTGTGATTACAGATTTTTTCGGCACCTACTTAGAAAACTTTCCTTAACAAACGAACACTTGTTTGAGACTTATGATCCTCCTCATCAGAACACTCGGTGTTTCACAATGAAGTCAGACACCACCCGGTGAATCCAGGAGATGTCAGAATGGCTCACTGCACATCAACAGAACAAACAACACCCCCGCGCACCATTTCTGTGACTCCGTTTCCAGTCTTAAGACAATGGAAACAGTTTCTTCTTCTTTATTTTTCAGGTAATTGTGATAATTAGTAAAGTCTCTGAAAGAGATTGCATTACTCAGGTGTCTGAGTCTGGAGGGTATTACATTAAACGCCGACTGAATACATCAGACAACCACCAGGACATGAGCCGTCTCATATTTTGATTCGGCAAGTACGTGAAAGCAGGCTGAGAGGACCTAACAGTAACATGGCATCTGGTGAACATGTTTTCTGTGTAAGTCGCAACATACTTGATTTTCATTGGCTCAAATCCACTGAAACAGATCATCCTCCCGAAAGCACCATATATAATGCTTTTCTGGAACCATAAATAACTCAAGCATGAAAACCAGAAACATGACTTACTGTTTCCAAAATACTCAAGATGAAAGGAAGCTGTCAGTCAATTCCCTCATGAAGAAACAAGGTGAGGAACAGCAGCATTTAGGGCCTCTGAGCAGCGAACGTGAGGGTGTGAGGGGAGGCGGAGGAAGCGATTTACCAACTGAGCCCTAGCTCATCGCTCGCGGTGAAGAGCAGCCGTCGCAGGCTGCAGTGCTTTCAAGCACTCACCTTCTGGTTCTCAGCATCTCGGTATGTAAGCCCGAAGTAGTCTTTTTCTAGCAAATTCAGATGTTCACATACTTTATCAAACAGCACTTGGCCTCTGGAGCGTTTCTATGGAAAACAAAACAAACACAAGTCAGTGAGTGTACACACACACAACAAAGGTTCTCTCAATGGCCATGAATAAAAATGGGCCAAATTTCAAATACTGCTTGCTGTAACTGTTCAGTAAGTGGCAAGCGGTGCGACCACATCGCATCTCCTCTTTAACCAGAAACGAGGCTCAACACAGTGGACCTAACCCTACAAAGACCAGCTCCTACAAACAAACAGCAAACCCCAGTCACTCCTGCCAGCGCGTGAGCACAGGCGACCTGCGGATGGCTTCTAAACGGAAGTAGCTGGGAAAGTGATGTGGTGCTTGGAAGCCTCAAGTATCTTCTGAAAGATAAAAATCCTGACACTCAGAGCATTAAAGGACCCACAACGGCTGTGTTTCAAAATATCCAAACTCACTCCCCAGCATGGTCAGATTCTGAGCCTAGAAGAACTGGCCCCATTCCTTGCTTCAGACAGAACTTCCCTTAAAACTTTACATCCCAGACCTTACTTAGAAATTCTAGTTATGGCTCTGTTTCTAAAGCTCATTAAACTTTATTCATTTATTATTTTTTCCCCCGCCACAAATTTCAATTTTGTTATCACAGTGTTCAACTTTCTTTTAAAATTTTTTTAGAGAAAATCCTTCTCACTAAACATAACAAAAACGTTCATTAAGTTGAAAGATTTTAGTTATTTCTGATATCATTAATTTTTTTAATGTACAGTGATGTAGCTGTGCATTAAAAAATAAATTATTTTAAAATATAATTTAAAAATTATAAATCTAAGATGGAGATACACGTGTTGTACTTTTGGTCATAAAGCAGTCAGTTGGAGAAAGAAAAAAGGCAGTCATCTGGGGAAAAAAAATCCATCGGCTTAATTTATGGTGATACACAGAGTCGTATTTTCATTTAAACCTTCAAAGGCCTTTCAGCTTGGCCTTGGAGTCTGAGATGGATTAACTGGCAACAATTAAGCTAAACTACTTTCTGTTTGTGCAGTACCAGCATTTCACATCTCATACATTAAGCATATTTGTCTTTAAGATTTAATGTAATACCGGAAATATGAAAACCGATAAACAACGAGCAGCCAAATGAGTAAGTATCTGGAAGATCCGGAAGTGGTACTTTCTGTGTAACTGTGATTATATTGGAAATTAATTCGTCCCCTCAAGCGCAACTCTTCAGGAAAAAAGATACATTTATGATAGAAACATGAAGCCTGGATTGTATCAATGGTGTAATTGAAAAAAGTTTAATAACGTATGAAAACACACTGCATGTTAGCAAAACTACATACCAGTGCTCCATGGGTATGACTAAGCCTCGTGACAATGAAATGCTGCTCGCTGCCTTAAACGCTTTATTTGTAAATAACTGCATATTACTTCTGAATGATGCCCCACAGATTACAACGTTTTCATACAAAAAAGGTCGGTTCCTCCAATGTCTCCATTGGTATTACCTCCACTTGAGAGGTAAGGACACAGAGGTTCAGAGACGTTAGACGGGGGAGGCAGTCTTGTGCACTGGCTGTGACGGTGGCTTTAGCAGACAAACCTGGGCTGCATCTTCACGAGGGCCCCGCAGCTGTGCGCACCTCTCTGCTTTCCCTCTTGAGACCGTCTACTTCTTTGGAGTGGTTGGCATTAATATAAAGTATTCAAACTCGGTCCAGCGACGGCACATAGCAGGCATCCCACAGATGTCAGCTACTATGGCCCAAGTGAAGGACAAATGGCAGAACACATGACACAGACCTCAGGATGCACCTCTGCTGTCGGAGCACACGCAGGTCCTCGTGGTGCCAATCGGCATCCTTGGTGTTAACCTGCCTGCTCTTTCTTTAGTTATTAATGATCTGTTCACTGCCTAATGGCTTTAACTAGACCACAACACACACACACAAATACACATCAGTGTCTGGACGAGTATTTCCTCAATGAGTAAAAACAAAACAAAACAAATGCAAATAAGTAAGCTTTCCTCTGCAAAGCCTTCTCTGTCCTCTGGCCCAGCAGACCACAGCCAGGCCCCGGTGCAGGAATTATTCTGATGCTCTGCAGGCTGCCTTGGGCTTTAATGAGCTGTCTTCTGACGGCTGTGTTCTTGCTTTTGTCTAACAGGTGGAAGGATGAGCTCAGCACAGACCACTGTGCTAACTAGTTCTTCAGTTTCTGGCTTCTCACAGTTTGATTTCTGTCCATGACTCACAGCTCTCTCTTGAGTAGACCAGGCTTTTTCTGATGATTTTAAACATATCTGAAGTCTAGAAACGGTTCTTAAGACAATTACATGGTGGTCCATTCTTCATACTGAAGGGGTTTTTTTGGTTTGTTTCTGTTTGTTTGTTTTGGCTCTCAGAACCCAGACGAGTTGTCCAGAATCCATTCTTGCTGGTTAGATGTAAACGACGAAATTCCTACCTGCTAACATCACCACAGCTGCTGGCTCGCTGGATGACAGCGGAAAGGCCTCTCGCGTCCTTTGGGCCTTCACGTGCTCATCCTTGAGTGAGGATGGGAGGCTCTACGGAGCACGGTGAGACTGAGATAAAGGCCACCTGGGCCCCTCTGCTCAAGGCCGACATCACTACTGACCACCGCCCTCCGCACACGCAATGAGAGACACACGGGCCCTGGATGGAGTTGGGACAGGACACACAGAGGCACTATTTCCCAGCCCTCTGCAATCACTCCCAACTCCCTCAAATTCTTGATTCTTCTTACTCAGGAGATTTTTTTTTTTCCTAGCAGATTATCTGACTTTTCAAGTCAATGAGTTCTGCATGCTGACCGTGCGCCTCTGTAGGTCATCACACCTACAACATGGCTGAAATCCTACAATCACCAGACCTTACAGAGAATTTAAATACTTGGTTCCCAAAGATCTGATGTTCCGTAAGTGACCAACTCTAGCTACCTTTCTGTCACTGGGTGTGTTTATAAACAGCCATAATGAATCAAGACTCAGTATATTAAAAAACACCTTTTTGACAGAGGAATTCTAAATCAGTGGATAATTTACCTAATCAGAGAAGATGAACAGTTTCTAGTCTCATTTGCTGTTTTCTGTGAGTTGTTAAGTCACGTCTCTGACTCAAAGGCATTCTCGGTTCATGTAACCAACTCGCTATTAGCAGCTGGACACCCAGAAAAATTGATTTTGCTTTCCTGGAATAACAGAACTCCTGTTTCAACTTCTTTGGGTAGGTGCCAAGGAGCATGATGGTTAGATCATATAGTAAGAATGTGTTTAGTTTTATAAGAAACCAATGGTGGATTTACAACATTGCATTAGTTTCTGGTGTACAGCACAGTGATTCAATTAGACGCACACATGTACGTATTCCAACAAATGCCTTCTGAGGACCACAACCTTGGTTCATCTGGAGTTTCCCTCAACTCATCCGTCCCCTGGTTATTCTGAATCATCACAGCAAATCACTTAATCTCTACGCATCTCAGTATGTAACTCTGCTCTTTTAAAAAATGTCATCTCAATACCTTTATTACATCTAAACAGAATTAGCAGTCAGTCCTTAACATCACCAGATACTGAGTCAGTACTTTAATTGACTCAATTGTTTCAAAGATTTTTTTTTTCTTTTTCGTTTTGTTTGATAAGCCAATATACTGCAGTTGCCTAAATATTTCTCGGGTCTCTCTTAATCCAAAACTTCTCCACTTAGCTTAGTTTCCCCCTTGAAATTAATTTGTCTAGGAGACCAGGTCATTTGCCTTTAGAGTTCCCTCAGTTGAACTCTCCATGGAGTAATTTAACATGTTTTCCTGCCTTCTTCATTTCCTGTAAATGGAGAGTAAATTCTAGAAGCTTGATCAGATTCTTGTTTGACTGTTTCCCATAAATGATGCTGTGTAATTTCATCAGGAGACATAAAATGACTCTTTTTTTTTGGGGGGGTGATATTAGCAGTCATCAGCACTCATGATCACTGCCCTAGACACATTCATCTGAGGCGGCAAGATGGAAATATTCCAATCTTAACCATTCCTTCTCCATGGATTAGCTGGAGTCTGCCTGTGCAGAGACCCTCCTCTTGGTCAGAATTATGTATCCAGTGACACAGTCTGACAGTGGAAGTCAGGGTTCACCAGCATTGATGCCTTTTCCTTTATCCAATTTCAAGATAACGAGTTAGCTCTCAAGCACCACCCAAAAGTCACCAAGGAGAATTTCTGCTTTATATTCTCACTGAGAATTCATGGACTAAATCAGCTTTGAGGCATTTCAGTCCACTGTGGGTGTTCCCTATACTGATGCCCTAAATGTCTCCCTAATGCTCTGCCTCGCCCTTTGCCTGTCACCTCTCCCATCCTTCATGATGCCTCTCCAGGGCCACTTCTTTAAAGCCTTTCCCATCCTCCCAGCCAAATGTGACTTTTCTCTCTCCTGCAGACAGGATCACACTTCATGGCACCACGAGGGCACTTTCCATACCCTGCCTTACATCCCAGCTGCCCCTCTGTGAACTCCCTGAATATCCCGGCAGAATACAGAGATGTTTCCGCTGGCATCCTGCCTCTTGTATTTATCTGACATGGAGCCTCATTTTGGTCAAATACCATTAAGAGATTAAAAAGGTCACTTGAAACTTTACATAAAATTTTTCTTACTCGCGCATCATAACCAATGTCGTAGATGCAATATTTTAAACTCATGGTTTCCAACTGTGGGCCCTGGGAGCATTTAAAATATGCCACTGTCCAGGAACCCCCTCAGGTCAAATAAATCAGACTTTCTGAAGCTGGGCCCAAGGCCTCTGCATGTTTTCAAGATCCCAGGGAATCCATACAGGCAGGGCTGAAAGGTACACTAGCTACATTAAGTTTACTGCTTAGAAATTCTTAAATATGGGGGCCCTAAAGCAATTTCTTCTTTTTCTGAGCGAATGTGTAACTTTTTCAGACCTGGTTCAGGCTCACACCAATCTCATGTAGGCTCACTGGTCCCCACATTCATAACTGCATTGCTATCATTTTTATTCACACATGTACACACGCTCGAAATCTTAAGACATCCTTTCCACCAGATTTTCTAAAGAAATCTAAGTTCTCAAGAAACGATACACCATCCAAATGCTGACATAAAATGCTGCCAATGAGCAATGATAAACCAGCAGACTACAAAACCAACCAACCAACCAATCAACCAACCAATGAACTTGCATTTAAAGCTAAGGACAAAATACACAAAATAGAAATGCTTTTGATTTGGTTGAATTTTTTTAAAGGGAGTGGCACTGAGGGGAGGGTATAGCTCAGTGGCAGAGTGCATGCTTAGCATGCACCGGGTCCTGGGTTCAGTCCCCAGTCCTTCCATTAAAATAAATAAGTAAATACATACATAAATACATAAACAAACAAACCTAATTACCCCCCCAAGAACATTAAAAAAAGAAAGGAGTGACATTTTCCCTTGGTAGAGCTAAAATATAGACTTTTACTCAAGAACCTGCTACCTTACTAAAAATGACCCAGGCAAGTTGTCTTGATTTCCTCTTCCGTGAAAGAGCGGAAGCATTCACGTCTTCCTAGCAGGCTGGGGAGGCGCTGGGAGGAGCGAACACGGGGCACTGAACTCAGGGGAGGACCCCGGGAGTGAGGGCTGCTCGTGACGGCCGGCCTGGGAGGCAGGGCACCCGCGGCGCCTTCCCCGAGATGAGCGCCGGCTGGCCTGCAGCGGCCGGACATCATTTCTCCAGCCGTGCTCGGGACAGTGCGCGCACAAGCAGGGGGCACAAATTGTACTGGATCTCGGCACAAGGCTTCACGAGAATTTATCTTCCTCTTCCATCTCACAAAGCTCTAAATCAGCCTGAGGAAAGGCTAAACGCTGAAATTAGAGGAAAGTGTAAAGTCAAGTATAATCTTCTAGCCTTAGAAGACGGGTTGGAGTTCTGATTTATCGGAGGCTGCACCATCACGAGGAAGACGAGGCAGGGCGCGCTATTCCGCCTGCAAATTGCAGCTCATCAGCGGCCCCCTCTCAGGAGGGGCCACTGTCTTAGTTAAGTTAGCCATGAAGATCAGAGCATCCTGGAAAAATATGAACATGGAACTCTGTACTGGTCGTGGTAAGTTTTTAAATGAAACAGTGGTTTATTTCCATGTCTCAACTGTCTAGAGGTTAGAATTCATCTAGCACTATGTAGACACCTTTAAAATGGATATCCCTAGACAGTTCAACGTGTTTTCCCATTATTCCATTCGAAATGAGGCCTGTGAGACTGCCCCAGGCTGGACCCTGGCTCTGTAATTCGCTGGCTCCGTGAGGTTAGTCATCTAACCTTCCTGAACCTCACTGTCCTCACTGTAAAGTGGAAATAACACTGGTCCTTACTCAGAGGATTGATGCAGTAAATAAAACACAGGAAAGCAGGCCTGCTGCCCAGCTCATGGGCAGCAATAACCAATAAATGTCCGTGTTTATTATTAGCAGGCCCTTGTCATAAGGAGCCCAATAAATTTAGGGTTTCTATTGCTGAAATCTGGTACAGAGTCTGATATACCGCTGGTGCCTATTTCATCTGCACTGAAATCATCCCATTCCTCGTGTAGGAAACAAATCTTGTACAGGTAAAAGTGGGAAACAGCTGAAAATAGTACGGTTGTCCGTAAACTAAGGGTACATTCAATTATCACTTACAAACACACACAAAACGGTTTTTAATATGCACTGTCTGTACTGGCACATTTTGGTACCTCCTGGGCCAAAACATAACTACATACTGTCGTCTATACAGCAAGGAGCACAGCCCAGACAAGTAGGTAGAGTTGACCTAGGTTTGACTGAGATTCTCTGCACAGATACTCTCAGCACATACCCAGCAAGAGTCCCTTCCTGCACGTGAAGCCCCCCACCTTTTACGTGGTGTATATACACAATGGAATACTACTCAGCCACAAAAAAGAATGAAATAATGCCATTTGCAGCAATATGGATGGACCTAGAGATGCTCATACTAAGTGAAGTAAGTCAGAGAAAGACAAATATCAAATGATATCACTCACAGGCAGAATCTAAAATATGGTACAAAAATACTTATAAAACAGAAACAGACTCACAGACATAGAAAACGAACTTATGGTCACCAAAGGGGAAAGGGGGTGGGGCTGGGATAAATTGGGAGTTTGGGATTAGCAGATACTAACTACTATACATGAAACAGATAAACAACAAGGTCCTACTGTAGAGCACAGGAAACTCTATTCAATAACCTGTAACAAACCACAATGAAAAAGAATCTGAAAAAGAACATGTGTGTGTGTATGTATATATATAAACGAAATCACTTTGCTGTACACCAGAAACCAACACAACATTGTAAATCAACTACAATTAAGAAAAATACATTTGTTTAAAAAAAAAAGAGGCCTTTTTCTTTCAGCCACAATCTGTTTCTGCCTTCATTTGTTGCAGCAATTTATGCCTCTATTCGAAATCAGAGCTCTGGGCTCAGAGATGTAAGCTGTGGCAGACAGCAGCTTTCCAGTGAAGCATGCTCCTTCCTGGCCAGCAATGACACTGGGCTTGCTTTTTTTCCAAAGAGTTTCACATCACACATATGAGATGTTGGCAGCAAATTGTCAGACAACATTTCCTGCTGTTAATCTGCTAAGGATTCAGGTCACTAAGCCAATGTGGGCAAGATGAATGCAAAACAGGAAGCCTTAGGAAGAGGAATCTTTGAAAGATCACGTAACAATCGTGGGACCTAATTCAGAACGACGTGGAACTTTGAGGATTTTTTTTTTCCCCTGGGAGAAGAAATACTTAATCTCCTTTCCAAGACAATTCACCAAAAAAAAAAAAAAAAAAAAAATCAAACAAAAATCCAAATCGTGATTTATAATTCACTTGGTCAAAGAAAGAGCCGCAGGCAATGCAAATACTGACCATGAAAACACAAGTTTTAATAATACAAATTTAACGAGCATGAATTTGGAGACTAACCACTTTCCAATCCTGCAAGGCGCTGACCATCAAAACAATATAAGAATAACAGTGCTTTGAACAAATAGGTCCTAACTGACCTGTGTGTCTGGTCCATCAACTGTTTTAGGCTGTTAACAGGACAGGCTGTGAACTGGCAGGGAGAGGAAGGATTTCAGGGTTATTACACAATCTACTCACATAATTAAAAAGTGTAATTATATTATTTCACCAAATATAGGTTTTAAATTAAAATAATTGTATCATCTATGAAAGACCTACTGAAATAATAAAATATCGCTAAAAGGTAAAAAAAACCAGGGTAGGTCATCACACTTGAAATGATACTTAGCTCAGTTCTGCCTTCATTTAAAGCATTTCATATTTTGGATTAGTATTTAAAATCTAGCACATTGAGGGGAGAACGTTTTCCAATCATCAAATACTCTGATTCTACATGCATGTTCTCCAGCTTTGTCTGACACTCCAGGAGCCTGTGTGGACCACCCTGGGTACTGCGGGGTCTGCGAATCCAAGGTCGGTGTCATCTTCCCGGCCCTCTTTACCAGGAGCATCCTGGGCTAAGGCTTCTGAGGTCGCCATCCTGAAAAGCCAGCGCTAATCCTCTTTGGCTGGCGGTTCTCACTCCTGGGCGTGGGGGTGGGAGGAGGCTGCTCAGCCCTGCTTAGAAGGGAGGCTTGGATCTCATTCTAGAACCAGAGCAGACAGCCTGGCGCTTGGGTCAGTGCGTGTTAGAAGCTGGAGCAGCACGAGGTCACCACATGGCAGCCATCCTCAGGGCTCATGTGACCTCCAGAGAATGTCAGTCTCTGCTGACACTGGAATCTAAGACGGGGATTTCTTTGAGTTTTGTGGTTAACTCTTTTTTTTTTTTTTTAAGGCATGAATTGCTTTAGCAAATGGTAGTAAATAATAATCATTGAAAAACTGAACTGACGAGGCAAACTGAACCAAAAAGACAAATTGCTTTGGAAGTAAGTACAGCCTTTTGCCCTAACAAACAACTAGAATGTTCTTTTATTGACAGGAAAAATTAAAGCCATTCTATGCAAGCAAAAGGTAAAATATTACACATTCATTCAGATCATTCTACTTTTTTCTGGTGCTCACAAGGAAGCCTCCATCCTTCCTGGACCTTATCTGTGTTCAGGGTTGAACTGGGCGCTTCGGGGCTGAGGGGCTTTTGAGTGTTCTCTGGCACAAAGGTGATGCTGCGTCCCCTTCTCTGAACATCGAGGCTATAAGCCAGCCCCGCCTGCTCTCTCAGGCTTAACCAGGACTGCGGGGTGGCAGGACGCCTGTGGTGCGGGGTGCTTGGGAGGCTGTGGAGCGGAATTCCAAGGAGGTCACCCCTGAGATTTTATCAAATGTATTTTAGCTTCTGTTTTCACCTTTAAGCATTTTTTTAATTGAAGTATGGCCAGTCTACAATGTTATGCCTATTTCTGATGTACAGCATAATAGTTCAGTCATCCATACACATACATATATTCCTTTTCATATTGTTTTTCATTATAGGTTACTACAAGACACGGAATATAGTTCCCTGTGCTGTACAGAAGAAACTTGTTTATCTATTTTATACATAGTAGTTAGTATTGCAAATCTCAAACTCCCGATTTATCTCTTCCCACCCCCTTACCCGCTGGTAACCATAAGCTTGTTTTCTTTGTCTGTGAGTCTCTGTTTTGTAAATAAGTTCATTTGTGTCCTTTTTTTAAGATTCCACATATGAGTGATATCACAGGGCATTTTTCTTTCTCTTTCTGGCTTACTTCACTTAGAAAGACGATCTCCAGGTCCATTTATGTTGTATCAAATGGCATTATTTTATTCTTTTTTATGGGTGAGTAGTATTCCATTGTATAAATATACCACAGCTTCTTTATCCAGTCACCTGTTGATGGACGTTTAGGTTGCTTCCATGTCTTGGCTATTGTGTATGGTGCTGCTATCAACACAGGGGTGCATGAACATTTAAAAAATCTTTGTGAGAATAAATCCACATGGGAAGACTAGAATTTGGCAATGAGATTCCGTAGTGAGAACACAGCCGGCCAGAGAGAGAATGTGGTCAGGCCCCGGGGTGGCAGTGATGCCCGACCTGCTTCTTATGGGGCTCCCCTTGGACCCTGCTCCCCTTCATAAAACCGTCCTTCAGCCCCTCTCGCCCGCAGGCCTCCTCCTGCCAAACAAAGTCTGCACAAGCCGCCTCCCTGCCCTTCAGATCCCTGCTCAAGAGCCCTCGCTTGGGACTCCATCCCGGCCTCCAGGGCCCGGTCCCAGAGAACGTGCTTCTACAGCTCCCACATGGGACTTGCCAGGGTGGTGAGTTTACATTCCTTTGTGTGATGATCTGAGTAATGTTAATGCCAGCTCCTCAGGTAAGCAGTTTCCATTCTGCACTGGACTCCCAGCATGGACCACTGTGCCCCGCAGACAGCAGAATTATTATTTTTTTAAACAGGAAAAAAAAAATCAAGCTAAAGAAATGCATCTGAGGTTGATTTCCTTTCTCAGCACTCTTGAAAACCTGCTCTGATCTTTAAAATTTGTTCAGGACCTGTTTATTTATGCTTTTCTACCATGTGGGTATAATCTGCTCCGGCTGGATCTAGAGTGTTGGATTTTTTTCCCCTCTTTTTTGCAAAAAGACAATACTTTCTCCCCACAGGTGGAAGACTTATTTGTTTTAAAAATTCCACCTCAAATGTTGCAGGTTAACTTCCTGGTAAATTTCTCAAGTTCTCCCAAAAGGTCCTGAGCTGTGGCTTCACTCAGTGACTTTTGTTTGATACAGGCTCCACCCCTCACACTGAAATAGAAAAGCATAAGGTGGATGGTGGTTTTTAAGGACAATCTATGACTAAACAGCACGAAATGAGCCCAGTCCCCCAGGGGTCAGGAGGCCTGTGTCTGATGAGTGTGGAGAGCAGCAGTGTGCACAGGACAGGGACACCCCCTGGATTCTCTCTCTTTTTTTAAATTTTATTTAAACATTTTTATTTTATTTTATTTTATTTTATTTTATTTTATTTTATTTTATTTTATTTTATTTTATTTTTTAATCAGTATTTGTGGGGGTAATTAGTTTTTTATTTAATTTACTTATTTTAATGGAGGTACTGGGGATTGAACCCAGGACCTCATGCATGTTAAGCACACACTCTACCACTGAGATATACCCTTCCCCTCCTCCTGGATTCTATTTTAAAAATGCTTTTTAAAATTCCTGCATAAGTAGGAATATAACTCTCTCTCCCCCACCAAACTACAGGAGGATAGAAAGACTGGAGAGCTAACTATTCAGTGTGCAATTTGTCTTGCTACCTAAAAAATTTTTCTAAAACTGACGTCAGTATTTTTGTAGCAGTCACAAAATGTAATGGGCTTACAGTCAACAATCCTAGAAAGGAAATGAACTCCCTCATTCACACATCCAGGCATACATTCTGCTTTGGAGTTGTCCCGAAGAGTGAGGGAAATTACACGGCTCAAGCTTTTATGTTTTTCTGAGCTGAAATCATTGAAGTCGTGTTCTGTCAAGTGCAGCACTGGGGTCTTGGGCATCCTTGGTCTCTGCGCTGGCCTGCGGAGGACATGGCGGGGCTGGTGCATAGGCGGTAAAGGAATTTACCAGAGACAAAGAAAAGTTTAAGAGCCAAAGGGAAAGTTTCTTGCCTGTTGCTATAGGCAACAGCGGGCCACACAGACGAGAGGTGCCTGTGTGTGCGCTGGGGTGAACGAGCAGGGTCGGGTCTTCAATTGACGAAGGAGCTGTGAACACAAAGGGATGGGGGGCAGACTTCTGACTGGCTCTAACTGAGGTCAGGGGCTTTGGTAAATGTCAAGATACTGGGATTACAACTCCAATTAGATGGAGACAGAGGGTTGAGACAGACCCGTTGGGCTGGAGTTTTTCACTGAGTGTTTAGACATCACCCAGGGCAGTTAACTTTGCTAGGAAACACACATGTCACGAAAGGATGAACTTTACTTTCTGAGGAGGAGCAGGTGGATGCCTTAGGGATGGAAGTTTGGGGGTCGCAGGGCCTCGGCAGGCACCAGTTGGCATCGTAAGGCCTAGAACCAAACGTCTAGGTGGGTCTTAACCTCACCCTCAGGCACCTCCTCGGCCATGTCCCTGGAGCAGGTGGGTGATAATCTCTCTGTGAATGTGCTTGTCAAGCCCTCATCTCTTCTGAGAAGATGTCAACAGCCTCCCTAGTCCTGCTGTTAAAAGACACAGTTCCTCCTCCACTCAACTGGCAACATAAGAGGTGCACATCTCACCCCGACGAGGGGCTGAGCAGCGTCACCTCCACCCGGCAGACCAGCACCTGGTGCTGCTTAAAGGTTCGACCGAGGGGAAACCCACCGTGGAGACCTTCCTGGCAGCTCCTTGCGCCCCGCCCACCCCTCCCTGGGATGAAGCGGGTGGAGGAGAGCGCCTCACACACCTGGAACGGGCTTCCCCTGCACAGCTGGGGCGTTTCTGTCAGGAGGACGCTGCGAAACAAGGCTTCCTCCGCAGGGCCCCCGAGCGCACTCCGGGCGCGGGTCTGATGGACTAATCTTCCCGGCTTCCAACTCTCACTGCCTCTTGGTCCTGCTTTCTAATTTCTTCTCACGCTGTTACGTGTATGAGTGTAAAACACCTGAAATCCTTGTTGGCATATGGCAGGGTAGGAACAACAGAGGCCCCAAGTCATAGTGTATTTTTGAAACAAAGGACCTTCACGATTCTGGTGGGTTTTTCTCTGCTATGATGACAAATCCTTGACCTTGTACTATGAAGGAAACTCTGTGCATCATTCCGTCATGATATTCTGGACTGTATATTGTTTTTCTTTTTTTAGTGGTCTAAACTACTAGTTGTTTAGTGGTCTAAACTAGCTGTTTTGTTGAGAATGAGCTAGACTTCTTTGTTGATGGCATCCTATTTAACATTGCATCATTACTGATGAGAAAGTGCTGATACTTCGTGTATCTGACAGTAGAGAGAAGATACTTGAAACTTGTAAGCTTTCTTGAAAGGTTTAGCAAGCATATATAATTTCATGCCTACAAGAGAACACTTCAGATCTAATAAGTAGGCCAATAAATTAAAGTAAAACACTGGGGACTGAATACACAATTGGATTTGCACGTGGTAAATGAAGACAGTGACGGGTCTACAACTTTGAGCTTGTTTAGCATCTTAATATCAGGGTTATTTCTCATTGATAGCAATCAGATTGATTGAGGGTCGATTTCTGAAAGATTGGCGGACAAATATTGTGTAAGAGTTTAGTTTTGATACTTCAATTTTTAGCAAACATGAGATAATACGGAAGACTTTACAGATTTTCCCCATTCAAATATGTACCTTTGGAACAAGTCAGGAAATTAGATTCAATCGCCCATTTAGGGCTTCTTTAAAATAAAACAAAACAGAAGTGAAATGGAGCCTTGAAAACTCAATTTGAATAATCTATTCTGTTTAAGTCAGACAGAGAAAGACAAATAACATATGATATCGCTTACATGTGGAATCTTAAGAAAATGATACTAATGAACTTATTTACAAAACAGAAGCAGACTCACAGACATAGAAAACAAACTTATGGTTACCAAAAGGGAAGGGGTGGGGAGGGATAAGTCAGGAGTTTGGAGTTAGCAGACAGACACTACTATATATAAAACAGATAAACAACAAGGTCCCACTGTACAGCACAGGGAACTATACTCAGTATCTTATAATAACTTATAATGGAAAAGAATCTGAAAAAGAATAGATAGATAGATAGATATATGGATCACTGAATCACTATGCTGTTCACTAGAAACTAACACAACAGTGTAAATCAACCATACTTCAATAATAAAAAAAATAAAAGAAAATCTAGAGAAAGACAGGGAACTCTAAGTTTCATTACAGAAACGTTAGTCCAGAATGGTTTAGAATGGTCTCAGATGATGTCTGGACAGTATATATTTTTAAAGGAATAGCTGGAGCATTTTGCTTGGGGTAATCATTTAAAACCACCCCATGTGCTTTACCAGTTCAGTCTGAACAGCATTTCCCTAAAGAACGTGCTGGCTCTTTAGCGACTTTATTTGCTGTCGCCATGGCATTCCATAAGAAAAAACGCGTCTCTTTATTCCCTGCAGTTTCTCAAACACCGTAATGAGAACCGGGTCCCTGTGCGGGCCGCCCATCTGCCGGCATCACTCAGCCCTGCAGGCAGCAGCGCGAAAACGAGGAGCGTTCCTACGTGCAAAGACGACTTCCCGAGAGGATTTTCTTTCACCCTCATTAGAAAATGACTCCAAGTGGACATACCAGTTAAACACAGCTGTCTGTCACACTGAACAAACGCATTCCGGCACGGCGAAGGTGTCTCATCTGTTGGCAAGAAGAAACTCCCACTGATCAAAGCATCTCATGAGTTAATATCTAATCCAGCCGTTTTAATTTGCCGTTTGTAGAGACATCCTGGACCCGGGTTGCAGGAAACAGTCACTAGGCAACACTAACAAACTAGATCAGTCTCGGCAGGAGAAGCAAAAGGAAGACCTCGATTCCAATTATCTACAAATAAAACATCCACAACGGCCGTCTGATGAGGGAAATCACACAAGTCATAGGATGTTAACGTTACTGATGGAAACGTTACGTGTTCCAACACGAGGATCCCACGACTTGGAACCTCCGACCTCTTCTAGAAGAAACACATAAAAAGCTTCAAGTGCATTCACTGGTCCGTACAATCCACACAACTAAAGAGGAAAAGAAGCCCCTGCTTTTCTGCTGCAAAGAGAGGCAACCAAACCCAGGGCTCAGCACTGAGACGTCCTTCTGCCCTGGAGCAGGAGGGACGGAGGACGGGGGAGGCGGGTGGCATTTCCTTAATGAACAGCAGGGCACAGCCACAGCCCCAGACTGCCAAAGTGCTGGACGCTCTGCATGGGGGTGGGCTTTTTTCTGGTTTAAGATAAAAAAATTTTAAGAGAACTTTTTGAATACCACCACTCCTTCGCAGTCGTGGGAGTGTAAAAATCACGATTACCCAGTCTGCTAAGGTAAGACCACTCCTGAGAGTCTCCTCAAACTGTTCCAAGAAACGGGGGTCAGTCATTCCTTATAAGAAATATAATGTTGGGGTTCCTATCGCTTTGTGTAGCTGAAATTTTAATGTACAAAAACCAAATTAAAGAAATAAGAGGAGAATTGGCAAGGGGCTGGAGCGAGGCTCAAGAACCCGTCACCACGAATGACAACACCACATTACTTCTCGGTGGACGGCACCTGGTACTGCTCCCGCCGTGCCTCGACGGCCCCTAGGAAGTACTGGGAATGCTTCTCTGTGTACATTCTCTCCTCGACCTGTCTGAAGGAGACCCACTCAATCATAACCCTGCAATCACTCCTGCAATGTCCCTGCGGGGTCAGGCAGGCACACCCAGTTCATAAGCGGAAGGTCTGGCCAGAAGGGGCAGGCGTTGGGTGTATGGAAGCGCCAGAGCGGGTGGGGGGAGACTGCACAAAGCCCTCCCCGATCCCGACTTTAAATGTCAGGGGTCCCCAGGGTTCTGCTGCCAGTGCTCTCCTCCCACTGACTCGCTATCTGCACAACCTCATTCCCTCTGATGTTTGAATGAGCATAAAAGGTAACAGCTCTCACGAAGTCTACCAGCCTGACTTCTCCTCCAAAGGCTGAACGATAATATATCCAACTGCAATGGTAGACTGCTACTTTCATATTCCAGGCACTTTAAATTCAATAGGTTTAAGTTAAATTCACCATCTTCCCCCACAAGCCTGTCTTCGGTATTCCATGCCTGTCATGTAGTCACTCAGTCCAGAAATCTGGACGTCAGTATCAGTTACTGCCTCTTACCACCACCCATACCCCTCCCCACACATCCAGTTAATCACCTGCTCATTTTCAGGATAGTTCTTGACAATCCATTCTCTTCCTTCCGTCCCACTGCCACCGCCTTGGCTCTGGCCCTTGGCAATTCTTGCCTGTTTGACTGAGATGCAGCCAACTAGCAGCCCTGTTTCAAGACCCTTCTTCTTCAATGGCTATTTAGAAGAAGTGCATTTAAAAATGCAAATGGCCAAAGAGCTGCCCTAAGTAAAGCCCCGTCACCTACTGTGATGTCCCTCTGCCCTGGTGTGCACGCCCTGCAGTCCCGGAGACAGCAGACAGAGTGGCTGTTACTCTGTCTAATGACTGGGCCACATGCGCTGGCACAGTTGACCTTAAGACAGGGACGCTATCTGGGCAGGCCCAACCTAGTCACATAAGCTCTTAAAAGCAGAGTTTTCCCCAGCTGGGCGCAGAAGGAGGGGGCGAGGCCAGGAGACTTGAAGTTAGAGCGATTCAAGTAGAGTGTTTCTCTGTTGCTGAGACAGACGGGGCCTCAGGGACAGCAAACTCGGCAGCCCCGAGTAGTCCCCACGGCCCCATGTGACAGCCAGAACGACAGTGGGGACCTCAGTCCTACAACCAGGAGGAAATGAATGCTGCCAACGGCACCAAAAAGCATGAAGACGGGGCCTCCAAATGGACATGCATCAGTGACCAGCACGATTTCTGCTCTGTCAGACCCGGCGCAGAGGACTAGCCAGAAAATGGGAGATGATAAATGTGTGTCGTTTTGACTCTCTAAATTCATGGCAATTTGCTACAAAGCAATAGAAACCCAACTTATGCAAACAATACCCCATCCTGTTAGCAAGCCAGACCCGTCCCTCCCCGGCGGGTCCTTGGTCTTCCGTTCCAGCCTCCCCCACCCCTGATGTTTCAAATTCTCCACGCTCGCTTTTCACGTCTCCTTATCTGCCCAAATTCTAAGGGAATTATGTAAATTTCCTAAGTGTAATCGGAATCACTCTGGAGATTTAAAAATAAATAAATAAAAATAAAATAAGCGAATGCCACCTGACTTAAATTCACCACAGGGAAAGTCCGCCAGCACAGTGCCTGGACACCTGCTTACCGCCTCTAACAGCGTGGCCCACTGCTGGGGAGTCTCTGCTTGAAAGGAGGTTTTCACAGCCAGCGGAGGATCTGGAGTCGTGATTTTTTACATCAGCCCTATTTCAAATCCTAGATCCTAAAAGAGAGAGGAATCCAGGAAACATGCCTCCGACAGCCACTCCCAATTTGTTCGGGCAAAAGAGACAGTTCTCTCCCACGGCGGAGGCTCTGTGCCAACACGGAACGGCAGCGCGCTGAGAAGATCCCATTGCTTCCCTTTTTCCGAGTTGCTCCTACCGTGTCCCTAGTTATCTGACCCAAGCTCAGTGCATCACGGAACTCCTGATACAATGAGAGGCAGAGACCCATGTTCTGGACCTGCTACAGAAGGGCAAACAGAGGATGGCCTGTATTTTTAAAGATGCTTAAAATAAAATTGAAGCCTCTTCAAAAACCTTCAGTCACTGTGTGAGAAATCAGAAAATACAGGGAGTCGAGGCTAAGTGGAACTAGGAAGGGTGTTCCGTGTCAACTTCTGAAGGGAGTAGGCATGGAGGACAAGCAGGGTGACCCTGTCAACCCCTCCTGCCACAGCCCCGCCTGCACGCCTCGAGGAGCCCACCGCTGCAGCCCAGGACGGCTGGCTCCTCACCCGCGTGGCAGCGGGCGGCTCCCAGGGCGCCGGCACCGAAGCCAGGAACGGAGTGGGTGTGAGCACGTCTGGCACACGGTCAGGCTCTCACACACCGAGTGCTTTCCGACACAGCAGCACAGACCCCGAGCCGCATCTTCTGTCCGACCTCAGCAGGGTCAAGCCGGGCAGCGTGAGAAAAGCGAGTCTGCTGCTTCCAAGGCAGGTTTATCAGTCCCAGCAAGCTCCTAGGTGAGTGGCTGTGAAATCTTCAACACGAGTGCAGTTGCTTCCTGCTCATATCGATTAAGAGCATTTCCCAAACCGCCGGATTCGTGATTAGCTGATACAAAAACACTGATAATATTCTTTCCAGGTTAAGAAAAACCCAACCACCTAGAAGTGGGGAGTCAAGATGAAATTCACTTTCACAGATTTAAGGAATACTTTCCAGTGTCTAATATATTGTTAGGTGATGAGAGCAAATCTGTAAATAGTGTGGTTTTTTTGGTTGTTGTTGTTAAGACTTTATATTTTTAGAGCAATTTTAGTTCACAGCAAAAAGGAGGGGAAGGTACAGAGGTTTCCCACATCCCCCTCACACACACATACCGGCATAGCCTCCTGCCGTCAGCATCCGTGCACCATGTAAGTGGTGGGTTTATTACCATTAATGAGCTTACACGGACACATCAGAACACACCCCAAGTTCCTAGTTGACATCACAGCCCACTCTTGGTGCTGTAACTTCCGTGGGTTTGGACAAGTGTATACAGACATCATTATGGAAATATACAGAGTATTCTCACCGCCTGCAACACCCTCAATTCATCCCCCCTTCTCCTACCCAAGCCCTGGTAACCAGTGAGCTCTCTCCCGTCTCCATAGTTTTGCCTTTTCCAGAACGCCACACAGTAACTGGACTCATCCAGTGCGCAGCCTTTCCAGATTGGCTTCTTTCACTTAGTAACATGCAGTTAAGGTTCTTCCATGTCTCTTCCATGCTCGATGGCTCACTTTTTTACACTGCTGAGTACTATTCCACTGTCTGGATTCTAACACAGTTTACTTATCCACTTACCTACTGAAGGATAAAAGCAAATCTCTAAAACATATGAAGCTGTGATTCCATTTTTACATAAAAACCCCCCATTCTCTATACAGAGTATTTTATACTTATATTCTTACAGACAGTGCCTAGAAGGATATGCCTTATGCCTTACAGCATGGAAGTTCCATAAGGTTGGGACCCTTTCCAATTTGCCAGCCAGTATAGACCAACAGGGCTCCCAGCTCCTGTAAACACTCTTTCTTCCACTCACAAGTGAACTCTAGTTTACAGAGGAGAAAACGGACACTTCAATAACTTACAAACAAAGGGCAAACCAAGATGCCAACCAGGCCGCTGCTACTGTCACATACTGCCCCCCCCAGTTTAATAGAATTGAAGCTCAAAGTTCAGTTCTTTATAGAGTCAACTGGGACTGTACAACAGCCCTCTAGTCCAATCTGATTCGTGAGACTTCGATGGACACCCAGCCGCTGGGACACCTACACAACATGAGCTTCATGAACACGGCTTAACAAGCCTGGGGGCGAGCAGCCCTTTCCACTGAAATACTACAAGCTTGCCCAACTCCTGGATGAAGGAATTCAGGGGGAACTCCGAGTTCAGCCCTCCCTCTATTCTGGCTTTAACGGACCCCAACATCTCGGGTACTGCTACAGAAAACCTGATGGGGCGTGTTCCTTAGCAGAAGTCGCCAGCCATTCAAGAAAGCTTAATTTTGGCAAAGCTGAATCCAATTTTTAAATTAATTTAGAATTTTTAAATGGTCCTCTGTTTACTGGAACGACTACAGACACCCTGAGCATGTCTGTCTGATGCAGAAACCTTGAGAGTAAATGTAAGGGAAATATAAAACCTTGGCAAGAATGGTTAACAATACCTTTTCCACATATCGACAGCCCCAAATGAAGCTTGCATTTAGAGCTAAATACACTGTTAGCCTCGACATAAGTGCCCAAACGGGCCACGGTGATTTATCAACTTATTGCCAATAATATTAGCTACGGCTTATGTGCCACAAACAAAAAAGCTGAGAAGGAAGCTATTCTGTCTCACTACACAACGCTTTAGTGGAGCCACCCTCTGTATTTCATCATCAACTTTCCCACCTCCTGCTGAATTGTTTAACTGCCATCTGAAGAGCCACCAAGACTGGACTGAAATGCCACCACGATGGATTCTCCCATATTCCTTTGCTACAAAAATTAACACGACCACAGGAATACTAAAACCACAAAAGGTGTCATGAATGCGCTTTACTATCTCCTTTTAAGTGAACAACGTTTTTTCAAATGAAGAGCACCACATTCCCCTCTCTTCTCGTGCCAATGGGACACTGGGCCGTAAGACGCCCACGGCAGCCAAATCCTGCAGCTAGTTGCTGCCTGACTATGCGCACTTCCTTTTGGGGCCAGATCAGCTGGTGTGTGGATGCCAGTAAGCCATGTGCCAGCTGGTTCTTTGTAAATATTTCACCGTGTCCCTATAATGGCGCCTTCAATACCATACTCTCCGCCAGGCTTCCTGAGCCTCCCTCTGTGTTTTGCTGGAACGTGTGCGGACACCACATTCACATTTTGGAGGACTCACAGCATTCACGCTCTCCTCCAACTCTTAAAGAGTCTGTGATTCTACCAGACTCTGGCCCTGCAAAGAAGTCACGGGTGCTGTTTGTAAGCCTTGGAATTTGGAGACAAGGTCAAAGACATCTGCCTCTGAAACTAAGGGAAACAACGACAAGGAAAGTGCCGTCAAATTCGGGAAGATCCATCAAGTGGGGATCTCCCCAGGTGGTGACCAACCTACGGAAAGACTTTCTCATCCTGTGGCGGATACCAGCAGCCTTCTTCCTAAACTTCCTGCGGGGCCAAGACTACATCTACGGAAAAGAAAGGCATCAATTTAAATGCTAACTAAGAGGAGACGAGCTATAATCTTGAAAATTACAACCTGCCTTGCATGGGGGAAATGCTGTATTTATGAAATGAACTGGCAATTGGTCAGGAAAATGGGGGGTGAGGGGTGGAATCACTGCCTGGTGAAAACTGTTTCTCTCCGGAAGGCTGGCTAGGGTCCCAGCGAGGCCGAGCTGCCTCTCCACCTTGAGCGGGATGGTGTGGAAACTACACAAATGTGCTTAAAGTCATTCTATATTAAGGCAAAGAGCTGAGTCGCGCCTGGAACTCTGTTCACTGCCCTACTCTGAAGAGCTTCTGCACTATTATCCCCCAGCTGTTTGCCTCTTCTCATTCACAATAAAATAGTGTTGGTTCCAAGTTTTACTCTTCACACAGTATTTTTTTTCAATTGAAGTGTAGTTGACTTACAACATTGCTAGTTTCAGGCATACAGCAAAGTGATTCAGTTATATATATAGATATATCCTTTTTCAAATTCTTTTCCATTATAGGTTATTACAATATATTGAATAGAGTTCCCTGTGCTCTACAGTAGAAACTTGTTCTTTATCTATTTTATGTATAGTAGTGTGTATCTGTTAATCCCAAACTCCTAATTTATCCCCCCTCCTTTCCCCTTCGGTAACTATAAGTTTCTTTTCTGTGTCTATGAGTCTGTTTCTGTTTTGTAAATAAGTTCATCTGTACTATTTTTTAGATTCCCTATATAAGTGATATCACACAGTATTTTTCCTTCTCTTTCTGGCTTACTTCACTTAGAATGACAATCTCTAGGTCCATCCACGTTGTTGCAAATGGCATTGTTTCATTTTTTATGGCCGAGTAGTATTCCATTGTATAAATGTACCACAGCTTCTTTATCCAGTCATCTGTTGATGGACATTTAAGTTGTTTCCACGTCTTGGCTGTTGTAAATAGTGCTGCTGTGAACATCGGGGTGCGTCTGTCTCACAGAATATCTTATTTCATGATAATACAGCCAAAACCAAAGCCTTGGTGATCACTTTGAGAAAATTAGGTTTAAGAAATCTCAAGAAGATGACACCCTTTCCATCAACTCAAGCTGTCCCTTGGATAAGGTCTGCTCATAACCTCAGAGCCCTTTTGTTCCCGGGAGACCTCATTCATCCACTTCAGGCCAGAGTCACGCTGCCCGATTTATTAAAAGGAGCGACCTTTGCGAGTGTCTACTTCCAGCCACCAGGCGAGGGGCAGGAAGGAGGGAGGAGAGGGAAGGAGATGGGAGAAGGAATACAGATGTGAAAGTGAGCACAGGAGACAGACTGGGGTGGCCTCACTTCCTTCTACCTCCTCCCAATCTACGTATGTAAGTAACTATGGAATTTAGAAAAATTGATCTATTTGATGTCAAAAGCTTACAGCATTTAAAACAGAGTAGATACTTAAGAACTGAACAAATATATTATTAAGTAATTTAAAAAGCACATCTTTTCCCTTCTTTTTCTCCTTTCCTCCTAGTATTTCACAAGTCCATGCTGGAGTAAATACTGTATTTTGATTTGATCTTTCTGCTGCTACTGACTTTGGGTGTCCTGATGTCCCCAGCCAAGAGCGCTCTGGGGGAGAGGGCAGGAGGTCTGGGTTGCGGCTGCGTGTCCTCAGGCACACCATTAACTGCTCTGAGCCCATTTCTTCTTCAGCAAAATGAGGTAGGAGACAAAGTGATTTCCAACGTCCCTTCCAGATCTTAGAATGCGTGGCTCTGTGAGGAAGACAATGCCCTGTCTGAGCCCGAAGTCTTTGTCTCATTTGGTTTTCAGTGTCTGGAAAAAAACTTTATATCAAAGGCCCTCAAGACAAACTTTATATCAAAGTCTGTAAAATTAGTAAAACTCCTTGGCATCTTTTGCACACTGTGTGACGGTAGTTCCAGAGACTGGAATTGTTGTAAACAGGAAAAAAGAATATGCATTAAGCCAAATCATAATTAAACCTCGAACGATGCACTCCCTTGTTAAAAACTATCTCTGTGCCTGCCATATACAAATTGATCACTGTGTTCTAGAAAATAGAAAGATTTTAAGGAGGTGCTCGGCCCAGACAACAACTTAAGAGAGAGGCTTGGAAGCTGTAGCAAAGGCCGGCTTCTCGGAAGGTGGCTGGGGCAGCTCACTGGTAGCAGACACTCCTGTCCTGGGGCCCAGGGGCCAGCTTAACTCATGTGAATGGGAGGCCGCTGTCCACCAGGCTGGGAGATGAGGAATGGCTTGGACAAAAGTAGGGAAGAACCATCTTTGCTTCCGGGGCCAGGGATGAGTTAGAGCAGGCACCGAGCATCTGGAAGCAGTATCGGCGGTAAGCAGGATGAAGCCTGGCCCGGGAGCAGGGCTGCAGTCTGTCACACACGTGGCGCTCAGTGACAGGTGCGCTTTCCCCAAACCTCAAGTTAAGCCTAGACGCAGGTGTGCAAAGGGCAAGTTCTTCTGGAGAAGCAGCCCCGAGCGAGCAGGACCCTCCCCTGAGCCCAGAGGAAGGTGCCCGCAGCTGAATCAACATCTCTTAAGACCAGGAGCAGAGCAAAGGATTTCAAGGATTTTTTTTTTCTAGAGCATAGGTGAAAACTCTCAGAGGTAAAGCTGGGGAAGATTCTGAAAAGACAAATTTTAAGCAAGTCTACTGGATATAAAAATGTGTAACCTGAATAACCTGAACATTTAATCACACCATGGTGAGAACAAGAAAATCTGGATTATTCTGAAACCTGGAAGATGGCTTTCTTCCCCAAGCAGGTAAGGAACACCCGCTACGTGAGAGTCGGCCGCTGCGCTGTACGAAATACAAAGATGAATGAGACACCGCTCGCGGGACCGTGCGCCCACATTCCGCTTCCGAAGCCCCCCACCCCCGCCTGAACGCAGAGCTCGGAAGCTCGTTTCATCAAGTCAGCGACACAAAGTGGTCGGGAAACACAAGGCGAGAGTGAAGAGCTCGGGGGACAGCGAAGCGAAAAGCAGACCTAGGCCTTCGGCACCACGGGTCAGAACAGTAACACCCGGAAAACAAACCTCCACCCGGCCTCAACACCGTGTGACCGCGGGCAGTGAACGCAAAAAGCACCCCGGGGCTGAGGTCTTTGACATGCGGTCCCCTCAACATGCACAGCCACTCAAGTTCAGAGTCACTCAGCCTCCATTACACAGCCCCCAGTGTGGTGGTGCTCCACAGGGTTTACTGGTCTTATTTCTTGACATAGATGCTCACACTTTTAACCTTCACAGTGTGTGCAGTGTGCCTACACTCATGACGGACTATGAATCTGTTACTTTTTGAAGATCACAAAATCAGCAGAAAAGAGCTAACAATTTTAGTAAAAGCATTTGTTTCTCTTTTTTAAACAAATATTTTTTAAAATTCTTTTTTGGGGGTGAGGTAATTAGGTTTACTTATTTATTGACTGTATAATGTAGGTACTGGGGGCCAGACCCAGGACCTCGGGTGTGCTAAGCACATGCTCTACCACCGAGCTACACCCTTCCCCTTGGGTTTGTCTCTCTTAACCAAGCCATAACAAGGTCCAATCTGCACCCTTCGGGAAGACTGAATGCTGACTCTGTCAGGTAAATAAGAAGATGCGTGTTAACAGTCCTTGTGCGTGACGGTCCCCATGGCTGCACCAGCATCACTGCAGGAGGAAACCAAGGTAATTAAAGCTCTTAAGCCACCGGGAGGCCCCAGGGCCTGATCTGCAGCAGGGAGGCTGCCGCTGCTGCCAGACTGGGCCCCTCGGTTCCAGCACAGGGCAGATGGTTTGATGTGATGAGACAGACAGCTGAGCAGAGACCCACTGAGAGGTTAAGTCAGAATTTACACGGTGTCACAGAATCAAAAACTCTGTGGCTTAGGCTATTGTTGAATGAACGATCCCCGGACTGGTTTGGAAAAAATTCCTATTTTTAATTTTTCACAATGATCATTTCTCGTAATCCATGAAAGGCCACAGGTGCTCTATTCAACGTTCCGGGTGTGGCAACCCTACCCGCTGGCCAGTCCAGAGCTTCTATAGGGGCTGCAAGGCATTTTAAGAGAAGCTGGAAAATTCAGACACTGAGTTTGTTTTTCCAACCAAATCCCATGAGGGGAATATATGAAACAGAAGCATGATTTGGACATCTGATTGAATCACGAGCAAGACAGAGCATTTGGACATTTTGTAAACAGTCGCTTCCTGACCAACAGTCAGAAGGGGACAAACGCACATTCAGGACAGAGTGCGTGGCGTCCCTCCCCCTCTCTGGTGCCTTGGAAGCATCTCTGGACAGGAACGAGAAGAGCCTGAGGAGTAAACGCCACCGTTTCCGTGCTTACTCCCAGCCCCGGGCCATACCAAAGGGCCCTCCGACCAGCACAGAGCTCTGGACGCAGCCAGACCTGGGGGCAGGGAGGCGCGCTTCTAAGGCTTTACTGCTGCACTTAAGTAGCTTTTGGACTTGCCCCAATCTGGATGCAAACGTACCTGCAGCATGGCTGAGTCGCTGCCGTCCTCCCCCAGAGTTCCAGCCCCGTGCGGACTTACCGGGGCTTAGGAGCACTGACTCAGCGGCGTGCGGGGTGCAGAAGAGCGAGCCCAGGTCCCCGCGCACAGAGACCCGGCGGGGCCCTGTGGGGAACACCCGCAAGGTCCACGTCCCGCCTGCCACTCCGCAGGAACGCTCCAGACACCCCAGCCATGGGATTCTGGTGGAGAACAAACCAAACTCCCCTGGAAAATGGTTTTACGTGTGTAAACACTCAGCAGCACACCTATGCTACGAAAGAGGGACCCGCATCTCAGATCACGGCTGACTTCTTGTCCTAAAACCAAATCAGACCAGATGAGGATGGTGCCAGGTGAGAGCAGACATTTCTAACTGGATGGGCACTAGGAACAACGCTGTCCCTGAGCAGACTCACACAGGCCCCCGAACCCAGCAGCAGCGGGACTGAAACGGACGCGAGGAGCACTGGTTCCTCTACTGTGTGTGACGGGGGCACTTTTGTTTTTCTTTTAAAATTCATGTTTCAGACATAAACAGCAACAAGGATCACAAGCCACGGGGAGCTGCTTGTGTTCCCTAAGGGTCCAAATAAACAACAAGAAGGGACCAGCAGAGATGGAGATTCTGTCGGCACATGTGAAAATCCGGCAGCCTGAAAACACTGCCCAGACATACATCAAACGACTTATAAGATCTTTTCGTATATTTTACTCATAATAACGTCTTTCTATATTCTAGATCATCAAGACTAAGCGTTTGAAAAAATTATTGAGGAAAAAGTCTCTCAAATGGAAAAACACCAGATGCTGTAACAATCTCAGCCTACTGCTGGAGGGAAATTTGAAAACCTCACAGAGTTGGAAAAGGCCTCCCATCAAAACTTTGGGGGTAAGAACTGAAGATTCATTAAATGCTTGGCCATTGCTCTCATGCTTCTCTGGGTCGTTGGGTTTCTCCCGGTGAAGCACTGCCGGGCAAGAGAAAATGCCACCTCGTGCTTTCAAAGGAAAGGAGAACCAGGCAGGGTGTGTGCATGTCTATGCATGTGTATGTGTGTGTGTGTGTGTCTGTGTGTGTGTGTCTGTGTGTGTCTCTGTGTGTGTCTGAGTGTGGGCAGGGGGTCCTGTGAAGTGACTATAAATTCTCATGATAAAATCATGGCAGAGTTGAGCCTTCTTGATATTGATGGCGAAGTAATGAAGACGTTAAAATAAGCTACATGGGAAAACACCAAGGCATAGAGATTTCATGAAAATCAAACGTCTTTTTGATGCCTTATTCAATGCAAAAAAAAAAAAAAAAAAGCTATGCCTGTTACTGCCTCCCGCATTCTGCTCTCATTCCCCTACAACTGCATGTGCCGGGGTCAGGGGCTGGGGAGGCAACCCTGCTGCTTCAGCTCAGAGTTTTGTGTCTCTTCCCTCCAGGAGCTTAGAGCAGGAAGGGGCACTGGAAGCAAGTTGGGGGGAGGGAGGTCCTGAGACTGTATCCAAGAGCGAGTGGTTTCCACAGACGGGCCCGCGTATTTTGCTGGAATCCTAATGGCAGCGCATGCAGCGCCACAAGGTGGACTGCAGTCATTTAAAACATCCCTTTTCCGCTTATTTAAAATCTGACTTCCTGTACCTTCTACCTTAGTTTTACTTCCTATGCATTAAAAACATGTTACAATGTTCAATGACAACCTTTCCAAGTAACTGGAAGTAGCTATCCTGTCTCCTCCAAATCTTATTTTTTCCATATTCAGCATATTCTGTTTCTAGAATGGCTCCTCATGGGAAGGTTTCAAACCCCTCACCGCCCTGTAATTCTCTGCTGAATAAGCCCTAGTCAGTCACTGGTCACTGCCCTGATTAGTTATCAAACTGCGACCAGTTATTAAGAATACGCTACATCCCAGAGTGTACAGAGTATCTGCTTTAATCTTCTCAGAAATGCCTTTCCGAGGCAGTATTTCACCTCATTTTTCTGGTGAGGTCACTCAGGTGCAGAAGGTTTAAGAAGTTCCCTCGAAATCGCACAGGTGACATGCAGACAGGTCCGTCTTCACTCCCAGGGCTGGTGGCTCTGGAGCACCCACCACGTTTGAATTACACCAGAAACCCAAATGGCAATGTCTCCAGCTGGGACGGGGTGACCGGCCACCTTCCACTTCTAACCCAACACTGCACTTCCCCGAGAGCAGCCTGAGGTGGCCCTGCTGGTTCACGTGGGTGGGGAATCAACTTAAACCCAAAGAGGAGATTCACCTGAACTGTCACCAAGTCTCATGCCCTTCCCTCCAAACCCACGTCTATTGCACATGATCCTTAAAAACAGAGTGAAGTTTTACCTCCCCTTCTGCTAAATGTTATCCTGCTACTTGGCTTCAGAGTCCCACACCATCCACTTTGCAAGAAATCTGGATTCTGACACATGGGCTGTTACTCACTTTAAAAGCCCTTATCGCTTGAAAAAATTGTTGAACTGTTTTTGTGTGTGTGCGCTGTGCCTTCATCCAAGACTTGGATAACAACTCAGTTTAGAGGAGAGCAAAGGCTGAAGGGCATCTTCCTGGGACAGTGGTTTTCAGCCTCTTTTTACCAATTAGACCCCAGGTACCCTGCTGGCAAAGCTCGACTTTCCATAGGTTTGTATCTAAAAACAAGAGGCATTTTGAATTTGCTTTTTCAATTGGTGTCTCACTGCCACCCTGCAAACCACGTCACTGATTCCCAACCTATTTTCCTTATTCAGCCAGGCAGCGACAAACAAACCCATTTCCCTTTTCCATGTCCGCGTTTCTCCATCTTCTACCAAAAGGATGCCGTAAGGACCACGCTTTTTTCTACCACCAATGTCTGCTGTGAAACTGAAAATATTCTGCTGGCAAAGGATTTGTGTATCCCGGAAAAAAGTTACTCTTAAGAATCTGTCAAATTCATAAAAGTGCTTTATTATAAAAGGAAACAGCTGACCAACATTGCCGTGCCACTCAAAATATTCACAGTGACATCAAAAGTAACACTGAACTGTACCAACAGTTAATTACAAAATAAAAATGCGGCACTGAAAAATACAGATTAGCTAGAATGAATGCGAGGTACGGGATATAAATTAAGTTTATTAGCAAAATGATCAGCATGAAATGTACTCCATCAGCCCTGAGGCATTCATTCTCCCTGCAAGAAATACTATCAACCTTCTCTGAGATTCTTCTTCAGGAAACTCTGGTAGCCGTGACTCCAGGACTGCCAGGTAGCCCTCCTTATGCCATTACATAAATACAATTGGTAGAAAGACTTGCCTCAAAGGTAAGGAAAAAAGCTGCTCTTGACTTAGATCAATTCTTCCAGAAGGCAGATGCACAATGGAAAAGCACACTCTCGCCTGAGGGTACGGCAGTGCTGTGAGCATCACAGTAAAACTCAGGGAGGGGTGCATTATTGGATGTCCCCATTTCCAGAGTAAACATCTCAGTCAATAATTGAACACTCTGGGCTAAGAAATTAGCCAAAAATCAAAGACAGAAAAATGCAAGAAATGGATCTGTGTACGGCAAGCCTTAGGTGCGGCCCTTGATACACGTGTTTTACTCCCTGCAGCAACGCATCAATACTTCTCAGGTCACTGGATGACAAACAATCTAAATTAATATATGATGGAATAAATCACTTCTGATAGAAGAGCTTATTTCCAAAAAAAATGCTTTCTATGTCCCTGCAATCTGTAATAAATTAGGAGCCCAACCCATCCCTACCCTAAATGACATTATCAACTGGAAACGGATTTGAATCTTCTGTTCCAAGAAAAGCCACCGGTGCGTGAGTACATTATGCAAAAGTGTAAGGGATGATGTGGGGGGCAGGGCGAGCAGAGATGGATGAACGTGGAACGCAGGGAATTGGGGGGCGTGGTGCCGGCTGTGTCTGGGGAGAGCAGAAATGCATGACCACACGCGGACATAAACGGGCTGCTGAGTGTGCACACCAGGCAGAAGAGGGGACCCTGCGGGGGGCGGGGCTGGCGCAGAGGGAAGTGAAGTGCCCCACAGGACAAAGGGCAGGGGCTGGAGGCGGAAAACAGCTCTTCGGATGAAAAAGTTAAATCTGCAATGGAATCACCTTGCTAACAGAGCCAGCTGCCCCTTCCCAGCAGGGAGGAGATGCTGTGGGCGGGGCACAGGCAGACCTGCTGGTGGCTTGTGTCCCCGCCCTGCCTGTCTCCTCAGACACTCATCAGCCATCCAAGTCTGAGTCACTCTCCTCTGTTAACTTGGTCTTGCTAAACATCTCTGACAAAAGTCATTCAACTGCCCCTTTTCACAGAGGGTTTCTTCCTTTCTTTACAAAAGGAGCAAAGGGTGACATGCTCTCAGACACTCAAGCTGCAATGCCCACCACGATGTGCATTTTAATAATGACTCATCCTCCAAGTAAGACAAGGATGTTCCCAGTTCAAATTATCCTTCAGCTCCTACGTACAGAAATCTACAAGTTTCTACCAGGTAACAATCCACTTGCCCATGAATTATGCAAGTAGAAAAGGTAAAATTCATTTCGATGACAGCTCCCAGCTAGGATAGTAAAGAAAACTTGATTCTTTAAGGCCTCCAAATATTTTTTCCTACCATGGAAAGTATTAGAGATTTCTTCTTTTTCTTTTTTAAAGATGACCACATTTTCCTCTTGACTGTAACATTTTGGGGACATTATAAGTATTTTCAGTTATTTAATCCCCTGTTAGAGACTCTGGAAATAATTTTGTATTTAGAAACTGGGCCTGAGTAATTTTCCAGAGTTCTGGAAAAAGAGAGGCAACCCGTACGCGTTATGCCACATTCCCTAGCTCTCAATATCGGGAACAGAAAAGTCTTGAAGCAGACACTCACCTCTACATCGCAGGTATACTCTGAGCCGTCCAGAAGTATCACTTTGCACTGCATGCTTTTAGGCTTCTTGACAATCTTTAATGGGGATCGAGATAGTTTACTGCTATATGATTTCTGAGAAAGTTTATCGTCTTCTAATTGCTGATATTCGAGCTGTCTGGCAGCTCCAGCAGCAAACTCCCGTTCCTTGTCAGTGACCTGTGAAGAGTGAACAATGAACAGCTTTCACTGCAAGGCGGGAAATAAATCCTGCATCGGCCAGGCAGTAATGCAGTAATGCAGCACTCTAGAAACAGACTTCCCCATTTCCTAAAGGACGAGAGATGCCTGGATTAGGATGTTAGAAGTGGATATACCTGTTCAAACACTCAACAATGCTAACACTTAATCCAAGTAATGTCTGCCCTTTAAGTGTCCTCATAGGGCCTATCTCAGTTTGACTCGAGGATTTACATTAGAAACCGTGCATTATTAGCAGATGCCAGCACCATTCCACCCAGCCAAGGAGGATGCAAATGGGCTTCCGACTTCTTAAAAACACACTGGGTAGTAGAAGCCTTAAAAATAAATCAGTCGTCTAAGATTTAATCTAATGCATTCTGCTTTCTTCATTCACTGGGTCCTTCTATATTCCATGACCTATAACTGCCCCATAAATATACCAGGTACCTTATAAACAGTAAGGCCCAGAGAGCTTCAAGTATTAATCTTCTCAGTAATTTTACAACTGTTAAAATATTTGATTTAGCTCTAAATCAATTCAATGAAGCCAGCAGCACTGAAATTCATTACAGGGTAATCCCTTAAGTCTGCTTCCCCCTTCACTGTAATGAGCCAGTATAAGAACAGCTCAGATCTGTCCAAAAGCTTTAATCTGCTTTGAAATCACAACAGTCCAGCCTGAGCTAGACTCAGACTGCAGAGGACGTCCTATGTAACCAAAAAAATGTGCCCTTAAATCGGTCACATCCAATGACTCTTTCCCCGCTCCCCCACCCACCATCTATTAAATGACCACCAATGCAAATTCAACCCACGGGCCAGACCACCGCTTCCACTGGTCTGCAAACACACTCTGAAAGTCCAAAGGAAGATATGTTCTGAGATTCAGCCTGGGCCCCTTCAATAAGCACGAAACTTCCTCACTCATGAATGTATCATCCAGAGGCTAAAGCACCTGGGCTAAAGGGTAAAACCACACTGATGGGTCCAACCTCTCTTTTTTATTAGCCTCTACACTTCTATAACACTAATCACAAAGCTTTTTTTTTGGTGTGCAGTTGACTCTTGAACACCAGGGAAGGGGTGGTTAGGGGCACCAACCCTCCACACAGCAGAAAATCTGAGTATGACTTGAAGCCAGCCATCTGTATCTGTGGTTCTGCACCTGAGGGTTCAACCAGCACCAGATCACGCAGTCTTGGTATCGGAAAAGGGGGCGAGAGGATGGCTGTGTCCCAGGTCTTGGGCAGGTCACTGGGATGCGTCCCACCAAGTAAGGGTCCTTGGCTTCGCATAGGAAAGAATTCAGAGCGAGCCACAGATGAGTGAAAGCAAATTTATTCAGAGAGATGCACGCTCCGTAGACAGAGCGCGCTCAGGCTCTGACGGCGAGGGAGCGAGAGGCCTCGCGATGAGGTGGCGTTAGTTTTTATAGGCTCTGTAGCTTCACGTGCTAACAAGTGGGAGGATTACTGAACTACCTTTGGGAAGGGGCCAAGATTCCCAGGAACAGGGCCACTGCCCACTTTTTGACCTTTTATGGGCAACCCTGGAATTGTCATGGCGCCCGTGGGAGTGCCGTTTACCAGGCTAATACATTACAATGAGCATATAATGAAGTTCAAGGTCTATGGGAAGTCAAGTCTCTGGCCATCGTGGGCCTCAAGGTCTCTGGGAGTTGAATCTCCGCCCTCTGGGTGCTAACTGCTGTGTCATTCCTCTCATGGCTTTGCCCTGCCCTCTTCCCGCCTGTCTCAGGATTGTAGCATTTACTATTGAAAAAAATCAGCTTAAGTGAACATCCTTGCAGTTCAACCCCGTGTTGCATTTATTTTGGATTTTAGGAAAAGACTTCTGCTTTTACAGCGGCATCCTCTGTCTCGTTTTCCATCCAGAGGATTACTAATATCGTCCTTTCCTCCACTGCCTTGCCCAGGAATTCAAGGCAACGTCTTGAGAAGTCTTCAGAATAAAATGACACCAATTTGCTCAGAGAAGAAACCAAGAAAAAACTGAATAACCAGCTTAAAGAGCCAAACTAGCTAAGAAGGCAAGCCTCAGCTAAAACTAGTATATCAAAGCACCTGCTCTGGCAACTTCGGTCCAACTTTTTTGACTACTAGTCTTTCCATAACAAAGCATTAAAAAGTAAGTGCGAAACAGATATAAACTCATTAATTTTGGCCTTAAACTCCTCAAGGTAGTTTAAGGAGAAGTTTGGAAAACTTGAAATTTTATTTCAATAACCGTAATGTATCTTTGTTAAGTGCTTTATAATTTACATACAACTTCTGCAGGTTTAATTTGCATCTTCAGCTCACAGGCAACCTCAACAGAAGGTACATTTTTATTTAAAGGTTGCCTGTCATCAGCTCTTTCTGTGTATCAGGGAATATGGAATCTCATATTTCCTTTACTAAAATAAAAGCATCTGCGTGAGGCTAAGCGCACAGGGTTATTCATAGGTCACTCCCGGGAGCCTCTTAAACCGCCACCATGCAGAGGGAGGCCTCCCTTCTGGAACACTTGAGACATAGATCCATCATGGAGGTTTTCACACACATTTTTAAAACAATTTTATCAGCTCTAGAAGAGCAGCCCCAGTACTCAAGTAAAAAATGAACCGTAGTCACACGATGCACAGCAATTTAAAAAAACATCGGTCTCAGCCACGTTAGCCAATCCTCTACTTTGTTCATCCTCCTAACAGCTCTGGGAAGTAGGCGCATCCTTACCCGCACGTGCACACGAGGAGGAAAGGCCCCCTCTGAAGACACTTTCTCCACGTCAGCAAACCAGTGAACAGGAATTCAAATCCAGCCAAAGCCCAAGTGCTAGCTGTCACTAAATATGAACACGCACTTCATTCTACCTCAACATAACTGGGCGCCTAGTACCAATCGAAGAATTTCAGAGTGGAAGAATCTGAGAAAGTTCTCTTTTCTGATCTCTTCGCTTTGTAAACGAGGAGGCCGAGGCCCAGAGGCCTTGAAAGAGTTCTGAGACTGGGAGAACCGGGGAAGAGACGGGGCTGCGGTCTGCGGACTGAGCCCAGTCACCTTTCCTCTAGCGCCCAGTGTCACTTCTCTTTAACATGTGACTTGAGAATGTCACCTGTATTTTTAGAGCATCGCTGCGCTGATTTAGTACATGTGCTGAATCACATCTGTGTGTAGAAATTCTTCCATCCCGCACTTTCCTGTTTATTTCATTTCAGAGTTAAGAGGAAAGAGGGAAACATCCAGTCTCGTCGTTTTAAATTTCTGAAGATTTAAAAATAAACAAACAAAACACTACCACCATCACATATCCACAAAAAGAGAAGATACAGGAAAGCCATGATGTTAACGACAGCTGCTCAGATTCTGCCTGGCAAGCTGAAGGGTGCCCCGCAGTTCCCCATCACACATCAGAGACGAGACAGAGCATCGAGTTATGAAAATAAATATTAATCCTTACACAGTTCTAAAGCAGAACTAAAATACTACGAGAAAAGAAATAATCAGGCTGCAAACATATAGTTTAATGGTATATCAATGTGTTTCGTTTTCCACAGACATGCTGACTTCATGTCTCTTCTTTTAACGTCTTCTAGAATTTCTAGCTTGACACAAACCCTTCCAACCTATAATCGCAGGGACTCCTGGATTTCCTCACCCCATGTGAGTCACTATTCTACAATAGTTGACTCCACGTTTGAAGTTTTAAGCCAGAGAAATTGAAACATGGATCCATTCAAGGCTCAGGTATAAGCTATGCTTTATATTTTGTATGAAAACTTTAAAAGGGGTAATCACATTATCTGTGACAACTTACACATGTTTAGGTAACAGAGCTGAAAATACACGTGTACGTGGGAGAGGGAAAGAGGCCGCCTTAACAGGAGCTGCCAACCTGAGGGTCAGAGTAGCCCCCAGAAAAAAATCACAAGAGCTCAACCCCCGGGCTTGAATAAACAACCCTGACTATAGTTTGAGTCACTCAATTAGGAGGTGTTCAGCCTCCCTGTGAACCCAGATAAAACCACTAACCTGCAGTCTAGGTTTCAGGGTGAGTTTAAGTGCTTTAATTAAAGGAAGGAGCTAGCAAGCAAGGTTGCGAAATTCACTGAAAGCCTTAAAATAGCATAAATTTCCATCTGCCTGGGACCAGAAGGGGCCAAGCAATGACCCCTCGTGGTTCCCTCGAGTGCTAAGAGACCAAGGTCAGAGCAGAGCCTGGAACAGCTCAGCAAACACTCCCGGTGGGTTTTCTGCGGGATGCCCGGAGGCGCGGGGCGGGCCGGGCTCACCTCCTTCCTCACGGGTGTGCTGTGCGCCGCCGCCTCGAACTCGTCCAGCGCCTGCGGCGGCTCCTCGGCGCCCGGCTCGGGGTCCGGCTGCGCCCCCGCCTGCGCCTCGGGCTGCGCCCCGGCCTGCGCCTCCGGCTGCGCCCCCGCGTGCCCCTGCGGACCCGCCGCCTGCTGGGGCTCGGCCTCCTGCTCCGGCTTGGATTCTGAGTCTGATCCCGATTCAGTCGTCATGGTCGATTGTTCTGCAAGCAGAAAGAGGGAAGGCCCCATCAGTGGGTGCAGTTACCTCCTCCAGGGAAGGGAGGCGGGATGCTCCACGCGGAAGGCTGACGCGAACTAGCGCGGGAACGACGCAGCAAAGCTACCCATCAAATCAAAGCCCGTCCCACTGCACACACCAGACTCGTCCAATTCGCCACAAAGGCGGCTGCCCGTGGGCGGCTCAAAATGAACACTGAACTAGAAGTCAGAGTTGATTTGGAATGATCACGGGTTTTATTCCTATTAGATTTTTGCCACAGATGACCGTGAAATGACATTACCGGCATAATAATTACCTAACTTAGATACGTTTAATGTCAGAAAAACGGATTTGCTGAAGATCTACGTTAATCTCTGGGAAGGATGATCTAATAACAGAAGCAGACATTCTCTCTCCTTCCCTTTACCCTTCCTCCGTATACACGGGGGTCCTGCTCTGTCCCTCCAAACCCCGGAACCCAACCATTCCTCCATGAATAAACTCCTTCGTGGGAAATAATCTTGGGTGATAGAAAAATAATCACTAACCTTCAGCCCCAAGTTAAATGGCTAGTTTTAAGCTTACTTGCAAGTAAAAATCACAGGCTGCTTCAGGAAGACGAAAGGGAAATTGGGGACGAATGAAAGTCCAGGAGAGAAGCACAGTGTAGGGCAGGAGGGCAAGAACCAGCCTCAACTCTGCCTTGGGCTCTGTGACCTCAACAGAATTTGGCTTTCCTGTCTGTTCTAAGAACCTGAAATTCTAGGATGCTGAGAACCAGAGACACTGCTATATTCACTGCGTGCAACCTACGGAAATGTTGTCCTCTGAGATAAGTCAGGACACCCCTGATCTTACAGACCAGAGCAAGAGCGTCCAGCTCCAGGGCGTGGCGACCACTAGCCCTCCATGGAGAAAGGCAGCCTCCCCACCACCGCAGTCGGCTGGAGGCTTCATGAACTATCTGAGTCCATTACAGTTTTATTTAATTCACTGAAGGCATACTTTACCCGGGTCATCTGAAGAAGCTGAAGGAAACACTCATACTTTACTTAATACATTTGAAAAACCTAATTTTTTTTCCCAGTAAGCTTTAAGCTTTGCTTTTTTAAGTTCAAAAGTGTTTAGGTCTATGTGAGCAGGAAAATTAACAAATACAAGTTAGAAAATAGAAAAGGTGGTTATGTAAGTGTCCACCTTATCAGTAGGCATTCATCTTTCCAAATCCAACTGATGCCAAACACCAGGGTATACGATACCAATATGCCTTTAAAATACAAGAATAGTTGATGGTTTCCATAAGCCCCCTAAACACATTTCAATAAAACCAAGGAAGCAGCTGGGTCCCCATCTAGAGGAAGGGGGACCTGTGTTAGTAAAGGACTTTAACAGAGCAGGAGAGCAGAGTTCCTGAGGGGACAAAACCTGCAAGTTAAGTCTATAGGGAGATGGCAGAAGAGCCAACTCAAGTCCTTCTCCAGTGCGTCTGCATCGTGACCACTCTGTTAACAGTAAGCAAGTTCCCAAACTCGGATTCCTGAACTCCAGACACTGGGGCAGCGGGCCCTGAAGGCCCAAGAGTCTGTTTGGAAATTTCAAAGCCAAGTGCATTTTCAGCCACGACAAGCCACAGACACTAACCAGGTCTCTTTGTTTTTGGTTGGAAATGTATCTGTTAAGGTTAGAAATACCGGCTACATCATTTCTTCATTCATTAATACATTCCTTCAACAGACGTTTGCAGAATAGCTGCTCCTGGGGACGCATCAGATCAAAACGAATGGGGCTCTGCTCTAGTGGAGGCAACCTTCTAATTGAAGGAGAAAAAGAAATGAAAGATGTCAGCCAGAGAGAGGTTATTAGATAACCCAATTTAATATAGGTGGGTGGCTGCCGACATGGGATGGTTAGGGAGGGCTCCTCCACAGAGGGGACATTCCAATATGGAGAAGAATCTGCCATACACGTGAAGATACAGAGGCCGGGATATGCCTTCCAGGAAGACCAGTGCCCAGGCCCTAAGGACGAAACGAGCTTGGTGTGGGCAAGGAAGGGAAAGAAGAGGGAGGAAGATGGAGGTAGCTGGGCCCCAAGAGGTGCAGGAGAGAATGGTCCCTGATGAAGCAGAAGATGTGAGAGGTGGTCAGATGCTGTGGGTCTTGTCGATAAGCCAATGTATGGAGCTAGGTTTTATTTTAAATGCAATGGAGCACTCTAAGGGGAGGAATGAGAAGGTCTTCTAGATGCTTGTAGAAGACCACTCTGGTTTGGGAATGAGTGGGAGCTGGGAGAGCGGTTAGCAGCCACGGCAACAGTCCAGGCGAGAGAAGGTGCTGGGGCAGGGCAGCGGGAGGGGCAGGGGCAGGAGGGCAATGGCGCCTTCTAGTCCATCTGAAGCCTGATCAGAGCCTTGTGAAGACAGCGGAACTGCACTAGCTGGTCGGCATAGTCACTTATAAACGTTCCCCCTCGTAGCAACACAGGGATCCCTGCAGGTGAAAAGACTGCAAATCATGTTTTCTCTGCAAGGCAGGGCGCCCCCCGGTAAACCCACATCAAGCTTCCATCATTCTTCCTCTGGGCGGTGCTGCATCCCTACCGCGGGAAGCCTACGGTGAACCCGACGTCACCGGCTACCATTTCTGAACACGTGCAGGTGAGAAGCAACAGCCTGACTTTATTCATAATGACTATTCTTCTGGGCTAAGCGACAGCTCCAGCCTTCCCAGAAAAGCAAGCAGGTTAACATGAGAAGCTCTGGCCTTCCGGGCACAGCATGTGTTTCCAGACATCACCTGAGAACCCCGCTTGCGGCTACGTGGCATCTGTAGCTCTGTGCTCCTTTCACACATAATCTGGCAGAGAATTTCGGTCTCCAGGAAACGTTAACGTGATGATCACTGAGGCACTGTCATTATCGGGAATTCAAATAGGTGTTGGTAAAGTTCCCACAGGGTCCACACAAGAAGCTGGCTGGTGTTTTTTGGGGCATTAATTTAAGTGACTAAGTTGTTCACCCATGAATCTCATCTTTCCAGGCTGGACTGAGAGCCACTTCACGAAGCACAAGGCAGTATTTTTTCACAGCATCTTTACATTTTTTTCACTTGGGCAAGCATTTTAATGGATCACTCATTGCACAGCGGGAACACCTCAGAGAGCTGTTTCTGGGTTAGAAAAGCGCCAAACACATCGTTTATTTTCAGGAGTTAACAGGAGTGCCTGAATTCAGTCTCCTGCTAGCTCTGTCTACAGTCATTAGTGTCCCGTCTCATTGGCATAGCGTTCAGAATTGACTGTGACTTCATTTCCGCCAGCCAAAGGCTCTCCGACAGCATCCTTGAGGTTTTAAGCAAAAAAACTAAATCAATGTGGAAAATTCAGAACACCAATGAAATACAGAAGAAAGCAAAATGTTCAGTCCTTATGTCAAACTGGATCCTGGAAAGTCTAACAGAATAAGCCTAACGTAGCCACCATTCCCTCCGCTGGCTGTTGCAGCGCGCATCCCTCTCCCGAAGGAGGAAACCGCTGTCATGCCCTCAACGTGCAGGTCACAATTCCAACGCGGCTCACCTGCTTCTTAACTAACCTCGACACAAATGTTACAGCATGCTGCTTTATGGCTTCCTAAAAGGAAAGTGCAATTTGTAAAATGCACAGGAGCTTCATGAGTTGGACAGCTGAAATAATTTCTCCTATATGTTTCCTGCTTTTGTTAATATTTTTTGGTGAACAGGGTGCGGTGCTGGAGAAAGAACAGGAAGGTGTTTGCCGGGAACCCGAGATGCCTCGTGCAGGCCCCTCCCTTCCGCGCTCTCAGACCAGCTGCCCCTGAGCTCCGTGAAGTGGGTGTGACCCCCACGGGACAGGCGGGGACAGACAGGTCAGTGGATAACTTGCCCAAAGTCATGTAACAACAAGCACAAGGCCAGCAACGAAGTCGGAGTTTCTGCCTCTGATAACAGAGCTCTTTCTTTCACACAAGTTCTGCACTTCAGCACAGCAACGAAGCCTACTTGCTTAACCTCCTATTCCTACTTCAGAACCAGACTGCATTTCAAACTTACTCCTTTATCCGATCATCTATAATTCCCTGATGCTAATATGCTCCCTTACCCTTCTCAAGGACAAGTCAAAGATGAGTCAGTTTGAACTGCTGTAACATTATACTTTGTTTCAAAGACTACTTCCCTATGGCGTACCCACCCTTCAGCACTCACCTCACTTACCCTCACCACTACTTTGTCTTTATTCATACACACAGACCAGCACGATGCTAGTTTCTAGTCTGGCGTGAGCCTGTAGGATGCTGTGCCAGGTTGTCAATTTACTTCTGGAAAACCAACCAACAAAATGATCACTGTGAATAGTATTGACTCTGCTGGTAGGTTCTCAACCATTTACAACTTTCCACTGGTGGTGGCTTTAAGCCTCAAATGGAGCCTAAGTTGTAATCAGCACCAACTTTGAAAGTGTTGTGGGTGGAGGGGCACATATGGACAAGACACCAGCAACAGACGTTCCCAGTTTTAACCGTCTGGTTCCATTGTTTGAACCTGTCAAGAATCCGATGGCTCAAATCAAGAGAGGAAAGAAAAGGTGGCGGGTTTCCTCGGCATTGCCGGCCAATCCTCTCTCTGGGTAAAACTGATTAGCGAAAAGATATCTTTGGCAACTTCACGCAAGAACATATTTCTCTATTACCCAACATCTGACTCCGCATCTGTGAGAAATGAGGTGTGAACCACAGAGAGTGAATAAATTAAACCAGAGTCAGGCTCTGTGCCGTCAATGACGACACCCCCCCACGTGAGAGCGGTCCTGCTCCTCCTGAACCAGGTGTGTCTCCCACAGAACCTTGTCTCCAAAATAGGGGAAAAGTTACGGCTAAAACTTCTCCCTTTGTACCTAAGTGAGGGGAAACTTCCCCTCTGGTATCTGGGCTTCTCTCTCTCTCTTTTTAAAAAATTTTTATTGAAGTGTAATTGATTAACAATGTTAGTTTCAGGTGTACAGCAAAGTGATTCAGTTATACATATATATATATTCTTTCAGATCCTTTTTCATTAATGTTATTACAAGAAGTTGAATACAGTTCCCTGTGCTCTACAGAGGGTCCTCGTTGTTTTATCTATTTTATACACAGTTTATCTATTTTGTATACAGTGTGTCTATTAATCCCCAACCCCTAGTTATCCCTCTTCATAGGCGTCAGCACCTTAAGGGTGAGGACAGCTAGGACAACAAGTCCTGTCTCAAACGACCCGAGCACAAAGCCGGGCTCCGAGGCCCCGCTGTCCGGGAGAACGCTTACAGACGGTGAACGAATGAATGAACAGTGTGTCTCTGAGCCTCACGAACATGTCAGTGTGGCTGGTCTCACCACCACCCAGGAGCCCCATACATTCAGACGAGCAGCACTGCACAGATCCGGAAGATCCATTTTCTCTAACGGCATGCCTGCCTCGCGGCTTTTATCTCTCTGGTTAGCTCCTAACAGCGCGCTTCGCGCAGGCGTCCAGGGCGAGGCCCCAGAGGACGTGCAGGGAGAATGAGAAGGAGCACGAAGGGCCAAGGCAACCTTGTCAGGGGTCCAGGAAGGAAAGCTGCATATAAATATTTGTATCTTGCCTTTTACAGGAGCATAGGCAGTTGGGATTCGAAGACTCACACAGCAGGAATAATGTTTGATCAAATCAATAAAGACATGGGGGGAAAAGTCATTTCTACTGAGAAGAAAGGGAAATCAAATAGATGGGAAAATTCCAGGCATTCTTTTATTGTTTCCATGTAGTGCTTACAAATATCACCCAAAGTCACCAGCACTGGCAGCCGAGTGGTCAGTAAACACAGGCAGACCTCATTTTATTCTGCTTCACTCTGCTCAGCTTTGTAGAAGCTGTTTTTTTGTTTGTTTGTTTTTTAAATAAACTGGAGGTTTGGGGCGACCCTGCACCCAGCATGTCTGTCGGCACCATCTTTCCAACAGCATTCGCTCACTTCCTGTCTCTGCGTCACACTTAATTCTCACAATATTTCTGACTTTTTCATCATTATTATATTTGTTAGGGTGATTTGTAATGAGGGATTTTAAGAGTCACTGAAGGTCAATGGTGGTTAGCATTTTTACCCATAAAGTATTTTTCATTCAGGTGTGTACATTGTTATTTTAAGACATAACGTTATTGCACACGTAATACACTACACTATGGGGTAAGCAAGACTTTTACATGCACTGCGAAACCAAAAAATTCAAGTGACTCACTCTCTTGTGGTGGTCTGGAACCAAACCTGCAGAATCTGCGAGGAATGCCTGTATGTAAATGAATAAATGGCTGAACATACCGGCCTCATTTAACATAAACGTGCCCCGAGTCACGTATCTACAATTAACTTCTCCGGAAATCAGATCCAATTCAGTCCCACTCCTAAACCCTTTTGGAAATGATTGCAAGTGACTAGCTTTCAACAATTTCCCATGTAGAATGTGCTAAATTCCATCAGCTTCCCTGTTGAGTCCTGACATTTCCTAGGACTTCTATGTATTGCAAAGCCAAAGTGACAGAACTCATTTTTCCCCACAGTTCCGTCTTACAAATTCTCTCAGCCACCCCACGATGAACTAACTACATGTTCCCAATTCTTACACGCAGAGGAAACCGGAGCTCCTCTGGCCTTCTGGATCCTTCTACGCTTTGGGGTTGTGACAGGCTGTTGAGTTTTTTCATCCTTTAATACCCATGTGAGGCCAAGTATTCAATTATTCTGTTTTTACTGTACTGTGGCAGCTTTTGTCTCTCTTCTGGTAATGGATGGAGACTACAAAGAATGTTCTTCAAAGATCTCCCTGGCACACAGATGAGCTGCTTGAGAACAGTGCCTCGTCCAGTTCTCTGAAGGTGCAGATAAGAGCATTCTTTACTCCAGGGCTGTTCCCTGGGTGCCGGCAGCACCGTGAAAGGGTTCCCCATTTGTGCCTCAAATCCTTTGTAATTAACACTTTAGGAGACAGCTCAGCCCCTGCCTTCCCTCGTGCCCCCGGGGTGGCTCAGTAGATAAAAACGTAGCTGCTGGAGATGCCTTGGACATTCCGATTACAGGGGCAGAATTTCCCACACAACGTACTAAAAGTGACTGAATGGCTACCGGTATGATATTTCATGTCTATTCTTCTTCTCTAACAGGGAACTAAGCCAATAAACAGCTCTTTCAATGTTTCAAGCCACGTATTTCCAGTTCAATGGGGATTAACTTAAAACCCTACAGACAAAAATAAATTTGAAGAAGGAAGCTTGAAATGCAGCTCATCTTTTAAAATTTCCAGAGGTTCTTTATGGTTTAGGTTTTTAGAAAAGGTTTAATTGCAACAAACCTGCCTCACTTCATACGTTGATAATTTTTTTAAATTACTACACTTTTCACAATGAAATTCATTTTAAATCCTTTAACGTGTCTGTTTAAAAGAAAAGCAAAATAAATGTCTAGCTGGAAGCGTTATATGTAGTTAAAGAAGCCACACTAAACCTTGACTTTAAAACTCTCCTGTTCAGAAGAATCCTCAAATGGGCAGGAAAAAAGGTGTTTTCTCCCCCAAAGTAGACGCTGCCAGAGTCAGGCTGTGAAGAGGAGAAAAGTCTCCAAGCAAAGGGACGGAAGTAAAATGGACCAAGAAGAAGAGAGGGTGACGCTGGTTCTATCACATTTACCAGGAAACCCTATCTGGACTGGAAAGAGTCGCATGGGTTCAGGATGGAATGAGAGCTTTCTATGAGGAGAGGACAAGAAAGGAAGAAAACCCTGCTAATTATAATTCGGAGGTCACCTTCAGTTTTCGCCTTAGTGACCGACGACAACTCTGGACCCCTACCAGCCCTTAGCCGGTGTTTTTGTTTTTCTTTCTTTCTTTTTTTTTAATGGAGGGACTGGGGATTGAACCCAGGACCTGGTGCATGCTAAGCACACATGCTACCACTGAGCTCTACCCTCCCTCCCCCACCCCGCCCCCTGCTTTCAATTCAACTCCACCAAAATCACTGAGCACTCAGCCCCGAGTTGGGGTCTCGGTCACCTCACAGAAGAGTTAACAGATAGATCAAAATCTTATTATTTTTTTTAAAAAGCCCTCATGACCAAAAACCTCTTATTTATCCCATCCTGAGTGTCAGGAAAACCTGTCAAATCCTCTTTGAGTAACACCTTTACCTGTTCTTTCTTTTCTCCCTGGCTGCTCTGACGAGCTCCCGGCTGGGCGCAGGGCGTAGGGCGCAGGCAGGGAGCGGAGCCAGCCAGGGTCCGAACGGATTTCACGTGCCTTTCACTCAATTCAATCCATGACAGACAGCCTCACAGCTAAGCATCAGGAACACAGCATCTTTATCGTTTAAGAAACACTGGTTATGAAAAGAGTCCCAAAAAGTAACAGAGGAAGGGCACAGACCATGACCTGCTCAATCCTGTTTTCTCCCGTATTTGTCTGCAGCTGGATTCTTGGCAAGTTTGGAACTGAGAGGCTGTTTCTTTCTAAGGAATGAAATATTTTCAAACAGTTCCCATCCCTTCCTTTGCCCCAGGATGACACTCAGGGCAGCCACATCCTCCGTTCTGGACCCTCAAGCCTCATTTTCATCCTCACAACACAAGCTTCAGAAAACCCGAACTGCTGGCGTGGGGTTAGCTTTCCAAGAGCTGCGTGAATTTCTGAGTCTTCTCTGCCTTCCAAGGTGCTGCTCCTGGGTCCAGACGCCCCCAGCTCACCCACTTTCCCCAAGAACTTGTAAACCGTATGCTACAAACGCAGCCTGGACCTGACCTCCACTCCAGCCCTCCCCAGAAACAGTCTCCACGGGCAAACACCGTGCACCACGTGGATCTCGGTGTATTTGTAGTAACGCTTGCGTCTGCGAGTCTCTTGCAAGCAGACGTGAGATTCTTACGAGCAAGCCCAGGGTTTTCCTCTCACTCCCACTAGAAGTCTGTCTCAAACCCAAAGGCTCCAAAAGTGAATCCCTGAACTTTTCCCCCAAACCAGTCTTCCCCAATGTCTTCCTCCAATGGCCAGTCCATCTTTCCAGAGTCTTAGGCCACAGAAAATACAAAGACAAACTGACAAAAATGTGCACACACACATTAAGTCCCTTCAGTAAATCCTGTGGTTCCAACCTTCAAAATCCCCCCAGAGCAGGACCTCATCCCCTCCGCTGCCGCCAGCCTGTCCAACCCATTACCCTCATGTACCCAGTTACCCCAGTGTCCTCTCCCCACCTCTCTCCTCTCACTCTCCATAGTGTTGTCCAGACAACAGCCAGCTTGATCCTTCTGGAAGATAAATCAAATTGTGTCCCTTTCTCTGCTCAGAATCCTCTGATGATTTCCCCGTTCCATGAAGAGGAAATCCCCCAGTCCGTATACCCTGCCCAGAAGAATGTGCCACAAAGGTGCCCTCATCCCCCACCCCCAACTCTGGCCAGCCTACCCGGCCCGCCCCCCTGACTCCTCTACAACAGCAGGACACTGGCCCCAGGGCCTCTGCACCTGCTAGTCTTGCCTGAACATCCTCCCACCCGTTCACATATTTGCTCAGATTCACTCACTTTCTCAGTGAGGTCCTCTGTCCCTGCCAACCCCTCTGCGCCCGACCCCCTTTCTCCTGCTCTGCTTTTCTCTGTAACGCTTGTCATGAAGCCAGTGGAGGAAAGATTCCACTCAGTTACTTAGCTTTATGTCTGCCTCCTCCCATGGGAGGCCGGAGCCCCTAGAGGGCAGGGACTTCCTGTTTCATTCTCTGTTGCATCCCCGTCATCCAGAAGAGTCTGGTGCAGAGCAGGTACTCAACAAGCAGTGCTGGATGCATGGACTCAGCCTGGGTCTCCAGGCCCTTGAACAGTGAGTGTCAGGCACTTCACATGCCCTCACTGGGTGGTGTCTGCTGAGTCAGCACACCCAGCTGCTAGATTCCTGCAGAGCTATTTCAGTGGCGCTGTCCCTTAGAGGTGCTGTAATGGCAGCAGGGCACTATGACTGACATGCTTACTGAAATTCTTAGAGCCCCTTTCCCTGGGAGACGACCCGCCCAGTGAAAGGGCCTTGGGCCCTGACGTCAGGCCGACGTGGGCTGGAATCCCACTCCAGCACCTGTGAACTGTGTGGGGCCTGCTCACTTCTCACCCACGACGTTCAGGGGTGAAGTGTACCTGTGCATGAATCACGAGCCCCAGCTCACAAAGAACACGTCTGACCCACCGTGTCTAAAGGGGAGCGCTCCACTCTGTAAAACCAAACAGGCCAAAGTATCTGTGGTAGCCAGAAAGTGCCCTAAAGAATGACCCATCCACCCCACACCCTGATCCTGCCTCCCCAGGAGGAAACAGCCACAGGCAGCCCAGTCCTCGTCCAAACCCGTAAAGAACCACAGAGCAACCAGGGGAAGAATCAAGGGGCATAAGATAACCCACCCAGCGTCTACGCAGCTCTGACGACTTGCTATGAGCCTCGCCTCTTTCAAAGGGGATTAACGAGAAAAGGCAAGGACATTATTATCGAAGATATCTGGAGAGACATTAATGAGCACAGTTAATCCTTTTGGCGAGTGGGATCAGCCACTGATCTCCGACAAAGTGTTAAAACCTAACAGATCATGTCAGATTTCAGCTCTGCCACTTCCCAGCTCCGCGAACTGGAGTAAGTTACTCAAACTCCTTACAAATCCACTTTTATTCACTGTAAAATGTAGATAAAACATCTCCTATGACGGCTGAGAATCAAGTAAATAACGCATACAGGGTAGTGCTGAATGCCAGACCACACACATAGGAAGCATTTGGTAAACGGACCATCATTTTTAAACCATAGGAGCAATTCCTTTTGTTACCGTCTCCTGGCTAGAATTTATTTCATATTAGTGAGGGGGGAAAAATGAACATTTTCCTAAAATCCGAAGATGATTTGGGCAAACTTTCTTAAAACTTATGAAATAGAATTTCCTCCTTTAGAGCCTTGTGGGCCTTAAGGATTGCAGGTGCTAATATATTCACAATTAATAACCAAATTAAGGGACAGGCTCAGCTCTCTCCCCAATACTCTGTCAAAAACATCGCAGCGCCATCTCTCACTTGTGTGCACCTGTCACTTCCAGGAACATGCTTCCATGAGCTCCGCTGAACGTCGAGGCTTGGGAGATCATTACCCACCCAGGACTCTCTCAGGAGGGAGACAAGGAAAGAGTTCAGACAAAGGTTACACGGGACGGCAATGCCCCTGCTTAGTCAGGAAGACGATGAAAATCACTGTTCTGGGTATCAGGGAACCACAGCTATAAAATAATTACTAGGACCTAATCCTCATCTGCTTCTAAAAATATTTTGTCTTCTTCATTTAGCTTTCAAAATGCATGATAAAACAAAAAAATACATACTCAACTTTCCAAGCAATGTTCTCCCCCTGTTGATGGGGAAAGGGAACAATTAGCCACAGTATAATTTTTTTCTTAACGTTGTCCACAGCAGAAGATGCACCTCCTACTAAAATAGCTTCGGTTCCCTCTAAAATTTTTGCAAAGTGTTCCCATCTTTGTGTTTTCTCCATATAGTCCCTCATTCCTTTAACAGCATCACATACAAATCACACTATCAGATGTGTCTGTTTCCTAAGTCTGATAGCAACGCACAGACGTTAAGGAAAGATTGCATGTAAACATAAAACAGCACACCATGCTCAACTGTGGCAATGTTTATTCTAATCAGCTTTGGCATGCTAAGCAGACGCCCATGTAAGGGTCTCAAAGACAGAGCCAGAAGAGGCCAGATTTCAGAGTCCAGTCAGGCAAATACTCTTGAAGGTAATAAAAGCGACAGTTCTCATAATCAGAGACCAGCAATGTTGAGAAATGCTTCACCAACATTCAAACTGGTTTTGCATCTGCCTGAGAGGAAGGATGCTTTAACTCTGGGAAGAGCAAATAAACCAGAGGACACTTAAGAAGGCCGTTCCCCTGGCAGAGGAGGGCTCAGGTAGGACCCAAACCAACCCAAACAACCCCCTCCCTCAGAAGGACCACAGCGAGGTGTCCACTCCTCGTGACACTTGGTCACGGTGTCCTTCAGAGTCACGGCAGCTGCTCAGGACAGGACTGCCCCTCCCGGATGTGCTGAAACCAGAGGCTCCGGCTCACACGGAGATGCCATGCAATCCACTTCAAACTGCTCTGTTCGCCTTCTTCCCCAAAGCACTTGGGACAATTTTCTACTAATAGGATTTTTGTTGTTTTGTTATTATTCTGCTTTGTGTCAGTTCATCAGATAATTATTCTCATCATTTTCTTCCTAATCACCCTTCGTTCATCACCATTCCCTCATTTGATCAATCCGTCATTCAGTCACACTTATACGCCACATGCTGGGTCCTGAATATAAGAGACTCTGACATCACCCTTTTGGTTTGACCTACTTTGACGCTGACGACCTCACAGCATGTTACACGCACGCTGCCATCATTAAAACAGCTAAATACAATCAAACGAGTCGCTCACCGTCACCCTCGACCCAGGCCAGGAGGCACCTGTACCACAACACATACGTGTACCCCACAATACGGGCGTGGTATCTCAGTGTGGAAATCAGGGGAAGCTGGTACTACAATATTAGTTTAAAAATAGTATTTGAGGGCTTGTACTTCTGAAGCAGAACTCTTTTCCACATCAGGAAAGCCTTGAATGTGATCTGACTACATGTGTACTATATGATTTTGTTATAAAACTAGTATTGAGGACACAGGGGACACCTGCACCTGCAGGACGTCTGGTCTACCAACCGGCCCCATGTCATGTGGTCCGAGAAGGGCTACGACTGGACCCACTATGCTTAGGGTTGGTGATGAGAGGGCCCAGAGGTCCCAGCTTTCTTCCTTAAGGACCCAGGGGAAGCATCACCCCTTACACAAAACCAAGCCCAGTTCCCAGGCAGCCGGGGAGCCCCTCACCTGTGCTCAGGAGCCGTGCCCGTGTCCCTACAACAACGGCTCTGCCGTCACCTGGTGCCCAGCCTGACCACAAGCTCTTCTTCAGCAGGGAGCAAGCAGTTTTTAGATTTTATTCCATTGCTTAGGACACAGATCACGTGCATGTGCGGTTAAGGTACAATGAACATTAATCGAGCGCTTGTTTTGGCTTCAAGTGCACTTCATCACTCTCAAATTTTATCTGATAAAGCGTATTAAATTTATATCAATATTTTTTACTTAAATGCTAACTCCATTCACCTGTTCACTTAGGAGAGGAATGAAAAATTCATTGCAGGCATCAATCTCCTAAAAAAAGGAGGGTGCTTGAAATAACAATAGCTGGGTGCTGTCCCTTTATTCAAGTGGGCAATGATTTGGGTCCACAAGCAGTCAGCATTCCGGAAGTTCTGAGATACCCATTACACAAAGTACAAAGAACTGAGAAATCTATCTTGACCAGAGACCTTCATATCTAATGAACCCAGGGGCAGACAGAGCAGGGTCACCTATGTGTCCCCAGCTCTTGGCTGCTGCTGACTTTGAGTTTGTTATGCATTAGGAATTCTATTACAAGAGAAGGAGGAAAAATCAGAAAGCATGTTTTCTTGTCTGTATTCCAGACGCCTCCTTATTCCCAAAGGTAATCAGAGGCTACAATTTTGGCTTCCCCCATCTATGAAGAGAGGAGACTTGGCTTTTGGCCCAGATTTATTGGGTTTTTTCTCCAACAATCTAACAAAATCAAGATAATTTTTTGTCAAATATGTAGTCTATATTTCACAGCATGAAACTGAAGCTTGCCCTGGGTTTCTTTTCTTTCCTACATTTACCATGTAAAACACTGACTAATTTTCAAAGCGGTGACTCCCTGTGCTTACTTTTTAAAGGCCCTCAACATCCCAACCTCCCAGACACACACAGAACCCCTCCTGGGTAGAAAGGTGTGCCGGGAACAGCGCTGAAAAATCAGACAGGGCCACCTGGGCTGGTGATGAAGAATGTATGGAAATTAGTCCTTACCCAAATCATTTCAAAGGATTTCCTGAATAAATTAATACTTGAGAATAGCTTTCAAAGAGACAAGGCGATCCGGTGGCGTTAGAACCTTCGGTCAAACTCTGCAATACAAGGAAACAGAACAGCTTTGGAAGAAGAATTTGAGGGCTAGTAGGCTGGATTCTCTTGTCTGGTCGGTGCTCCTTCAACTAACTCAGCACAATGTGTTAATGTCGGGGACAAAACGAGAAACGTTAAAGGCATGGATATAAATTACCATGCTCAAAGATCTCAAGAGTCCAGAGAAAACACAGACAAGCACATAAGATCTGAACCAGAGCTGAGAAATTCCATGCGGTGGGGATGTCCCAGATGCTACGAGGTATGGGGAAGGGACACTCCACCTCGACCAAGGAGACCAGGAATTCCTCCGCAAAGAAAGTGTCATCGGACACCCAAGGAAGGCGGCAGGGTCAGGAGAGAGTGTGGGGGTCTGGGTGGGGGTTTGAGGCCGATAGGACAGGGAGGATAAGAGGATATCGGGATCAGACCACAAAGGGAACTAACTCACCAACACGTACCAGGAGCAAAGGAGGACAATTTAAAGGTTTTAAGATTTGGAGTAGTAGCAGTAAGGTCAGATCAGTGTGTTAGATGCATCACGCTGGCTAGGAGGTGGACGATGGATTAGGGCAGAGACCTGGGGTTGAAGACCAGTGAGGAATGGGTTGTGGTGATGCAGGCAAAGACGAGGGTCCTAGTACCTCGAGTGTGGTGGAAATGGAGAGGAGTCTGGGGAGCTGGAGCTCCTCTCATGATCTCCATCATTGACAACTCCCACCATAAGCCACCTTCCCCCATGTCTCCCCTACCTCCCCCCATGTCTCCCCTACCTCCCCCCAAATAATGCACGTTAAAAAGGGCTGGCGATGCAAACGTGAGTACAAGGGAAATCTAGCTCCCACCTCCTGGTTGTGCCTCACCCGCATAAAAATGCTGGAGCCACCAGCAAGGGGACAAGAGTGTATTCTAAGGAGGGAGAGGCACCGCCATCAGTGGATGGTGTGTGTGGTGCTCTCGCTTGGAAACTCAGCTGCGTGGTTAAGAGCTCCCTCCCCAGTATCTCCGGTTCTCCTCTTTCTAGGCACATAGTAGGACCACACGTCCTTGTCCCTGTCTGGGTCCCTCAGCTACTACTCTGAGTAAAGACCTCTTGTCAAACCACAATGCCCTGTAGCTCCAGCAAGAAGCGCGTCTCTGTTCCTGTAAGCCACAGAGATCTGAGGTTGTTACAGCAGCAGAACCTCGTTTCCCCTAACTGTCTGAGCATGAAGACCACACGTCTGCTGCAGCAAGAGAAGAGAAAGTCAGGTACGTCTGTGCTGGGTTTGAAGGACCCAGGGAAAAGGACAGGTTGTGGTGACCAGATTAAGGAGGCGGCAGCCTAGGACGTGGAAAGACTTTCCCCTCATTCGGATACAGGCAGAGCATCTCTGCTGTGACTATGTCAGGAAACCGTTCACATCACCAGCTGGTCTCTGTCTTACGAAGACATTACAACAGGGAGGGTACAAACCCCACAGTCAGATCGCTTACCGCTTTGGCTCAACTGGCTCCACCATTAATCAGCTGTGTAACTTTGGGGAAGTTACTTAACCTCTCTGAGTTTTAGTTTAGTAAACATGGGTATTGATCATATCTGCCTATCCCACCAGCTTATGAGGATTGGATGAGATAATTCATCTACTTTACACAGCTTGGCACATACAAGTACCCGTCAACATCAGCCATTATTTATCATTTTATGTTTCAGGTTCCTAAACCCAATACGTACAGAATAGGGTATCTGTAGTTGTAACAGTACATCTCGAGTAGAAAATCAGGAGAATTTCAATGTGTGTCCTAACAGAAATCAGATAAGAAACAGCAAAGCTGAAGTTGCATCTGTAAACTTGAAACTCACTTCAGTAAAAAAAAAAAAAAAGTGATAATGACTTTGGCTTGGTTAATACAGAGGCAAAGGCATAATTATAAGGTTGCAGAAGTAGAAGAAAATGAGCACTCCCCTTGTCTTGTGTATTAAATTACAACTCTTAGCAGTGACATTGCTACATCCACCCTGATGCGATGATTATTTCAGCGCGAAGCACTTCGTCCTTCCTGTCCCAGCGAGACTGAAACAGGACGCCCCGACAGCTGCTGTCCAGCACAGTCCTCGCCACCGACTGCGGGGCGGGGTTCACTTCCCCTTCGCATGCCTTTCCACAGAGTAACATGAAAGGTTAAGTGGCCATACGTTTTTATACCTGAGGCCAATCACAAATGGCATAAATGTTTTTGCACTTTCTATACAAGTAATTTGACAACATAACCAAAATAAGATGTCGCATTACACTCGTGGTACAAATACAGATTATATGAAAATACATTTTCTTCCTCTGTTTGTACGTAAGCATTCTAGTCCACCTGCAAATAATTACTGCTTTTTTTTCCAAAGTAGTTTTCTCCTTTAAAAGACAAACCTAGCCTTATTTGCATGGCATGTTATTAATGTACGTATCCATTTTATTTTTATCAAGGGATGTCAAAATATTAGCAAAAGTTACAAAGAAACAATATATGTTCAAAAGAACCTCTGAAGAAAAATGTGAAGCTTGAGAAATGGATTCATTCAGAGGAATCAGCACTTTCTTGGTATGACTTTGGTGCTGGTGGGCTGCTTTTTAAAAAAGAAAAGGGAATATTTCTCACACCATATGTTTCTGAGAAGAAGGTGGGATTTCCTTGGTCCCAGGATCCATCAGCGCAGTCAGGGCACAGCTGCACCCACGATGTCTGATATTCCAAATTACAGGTTGAGAATGTTGACTGCCTACGCTCTCTTTAAATCCACACACACAGAAGAGACAAACGTCTCAAACGCACAGTTCTGAACGGTCGGAGGAACGGATGTGTGTTCTCGCTCACAGCGTCTGAGCCAAAACTCTGACAGTGACTGACCACCAACACATCATCACTAACACCAAGGAGGGTAACTCGCACAAGTGTCTCAGGCCAACATATGCTGGACGGGACACTTTATTTTTATTCTCTCTGCACTGTGGCTCCCTGGTGCCCGAGGCCAGCAGCTGTCGTCTGCATGCAGGCCCTCTGCTAACACTTTCTGCAATTCCTCGGGGGCTTCCCAGCCTATAATTAGACTTTACAGCTGCCGCAGTCGAGCTGCCGGGTGGAGCTGAGAGAGCTCTGCTTTACAGCCTCCCCTAAAAAGCCCTCTTCCAGATGGAGCTGCTCCTGGAAGAACACTGACTGGAATTCGGCCTGGAGAGCAAACAGGAATCCTTCCACCACTGGCTAGGGACAGGCCTGCTCCAGAAGCGGGGTTTGCTTTCAGATGCGCGGAGCCAGCCTCGGGGGTAGGGAACTGACGCCAAGCAGGAAAAATGGGGAAGTCCAAAACCAGACGAGAAATTTCCTGGTTCGGAGGCACACAGATCATCAGTACTGAGCCCCTTACAACAGCTCTTTAGTCTTTGACGTAATTCTCTGTTCCAGGCACCATCACTGGGACAGACCAAAAACAGCATGGCAACCCAGAGGGAGCAGGCAGTCCCACCCGGTTTCAAATCCTCAAGGCCAGTGGTGTGAGAAACGAGAACATTAAGTCAGAAAGTAAAAGAGGAAGCAAGCTTTACTGGAATAAGTCTTTCAAACAAAAAGAAGCCTGATTTTTAAGAAAAGAAAACATTTTCAAAACACAGAGCACCATCAACCACCCCTCTGACCTGGTCCGATATTCACAGGAAACAAATGCACAGAAGCAGGTTTTCCCCACAGAGCAGGACCTGCTGCCATTGCAGACGAAGGCCAGCGCACAGGGTCATCCTCAAATTCACGAAATCATTTCCCGGACTAGAAAAATGACTATGATCATGAACTCAAGTGCCCATAAGAAGTCGGATGCCCCGAGTGCTGATAACCGGCACAGGCAGGGTCCTCAGGAGAAAGACGCTCTTTGCTAACAAACATTCCAGGTGCTTCCAATGCCCCTGGTCCATGGACCACACTTGGAGCCCCAGGTCCAGGGGCGGATATTCACACAACCTAAGGATGTGCTCCTCCAGGCAGCTGATACCGACCACGACTGGGAACCGACCTGGCTACCGAGTTCTCCAACTTGAAAGAACAAGATGACAACTAAGACCAAGGGCTCACCCAAGTCGTGGGCTTCTGAAATGCCAAAGACAAAGAGGCTGCTTTCAGGAAATCCTGACGGAATGGATGTGAGGGCCAGCTCTCCCACCCAGCCAAGGACCCCATGACTACTTCCGCAAAGGAGGCATCTGGGAAGGCTGGTTCCCCTCACTCACTCTACTGACCAGGGAGAGAACTTCTCAAGCCAGAAGCCATGTGGCCCCAGGGACACTGGGATGTCCGTGCTGGTTCCTGACATCATCCGCTGCTTCCCATGTGAAAGTTTCAATAAACTGAGGTGCTTTCCTCCTAGTACCAAACCACCAAGATAGACAAACAACAAGGACCTACTGGATAGCACAGGGAATTGTATTCAATTTCTTGTAATAACATATAATGGAAGAGAATCTGAAAAGAAAAAAAAATGCACGTATATGTATAACTGAATCACTTTGCTGTACACCTGAAACTAACATTGTAAACCAACTACCCTTCAATTAAAATTTTTTTAAATAATAATTTTTTTAAAAGCACTGGAAAGAAGTTTCCTTATTAGGTGGATAAGACAATCTCCTTGTGTTTAACACTGACTGGGTTCCCACCCTGGGATGTAAAGACTTACGCAGCTGGTCCCCTCTGGCTGGACATGCAGGGTCTCCTCACTCTTCTGCTACTTAGAAATAATACAAACAAACATCCTTCTACGGGACGTATGTTTGCAGATGAACAAAGAGGAGGATTAAAATGAAAAGACTTGAGCTTTTTTTTTTTTTCTGGTACAAATACCTCAAAAGTTAACACGAATACTTGGAAGCTCACTAAAGTGTTTGAACCCATTTGGCAAATTAGCAGCCAATGTGTTTGCTGGCAAAGACGGCAGCTCGGATGTGTGTCAAGTGACATCCCGCAGTGAATTATTACAATAAAATTACAGGGTTGATAAGAGAGAAAAATCACAGAGAGAACGACTCACGCTAGGCTTTGAGAGAGGAAAACACGCCTGGACGACAACGGAGCTGCGGCAGTTGCTCTGTGGGGAAAGCGCCCTCCTCGCTCCTGGCAAAGTCTGTCCACGTGGCAGCGCGCGGGGCGCTCGCTGGTACCCACGCGGAAGCCTGAGGATGTCTCTGGGGAGACTGTGAAGCAGCTGAGAACTCCCAGTAAAGAGAGGGGACAGACTATGACCAGAACTGTCCGCCTCAGCCCCAGTTCCCTGTCCTCCTTCACCTCCATAACTCCTGATACTTCACCCCGTTTCTCTCTCCTTCTCAGAACTTCTCAGGGACAGGCGCCACTTACTTATCACCTGGGACCGAGAACTGCGACAGGACAAATCCAGTGCCAAGCACGTTTAAGAGCAGAGGTCTAAGCCTCTGAAGCTGCTAAAGGCCTCTGTCAAAAGACGCTGAAGCCACCAGCTGGGTCCTCACCGGGGTCCCTAAGGCGTCTCTGCTGGGATGTCATAGGCGGAGGGCGCCTCCCCCAGTGCCTCCTTGCTGAGTTACGGCAGGGCCTCTGATCGAGGTGACGGTGGACCACCTTATGCGAGGTCCCCGAGACACACAGGGCTGTCTTTGTTTTTCCTGAAAAAGGATCTACCCTCCTTTCTCTGCACTAAAGTGGCTCCAAGTGAGCAAGCAGGGACCCCTTCCTCCAGCGGTTAGTCACCCCCGGGCTTCGCCCTGTCCCGTGCTCAGGGAGGCACCAGAAGGGAAAACAGCATCCTGTGCACCGCGCTCTGCACACGGAACACATGAGCACGCCCAACCTAAAACGTCCCTGGGGGTCAGGGCGGCAAACGCGGCTCAGGGATGGGTTGTTTGTCCCCTGAGGCGCGTCACGGGTGCAGGCGGGGGCGCGAGGCTGGCGGCTGCACGTCCTGCTGCGCGGCTGGGCCTCGTCGCACACTGACAACAGCCCACGGCAAGCAGCGATGTTCCAAAGGTGTCAAACCAGAGACGGTCCCAAAAGAAACAGGCTTCAAATCAAGGAGAAAGTAACCACGGCCAAATAAAGCAGGGCAGCAGATTTATTTCTGAGCTGAGTAAGTTGGACACGTTTCTGAGCCACAGAGTGTTAAGAGGGAGACCATCAAGCTGCTTGCCTCAGAGAGAGGACAGAGCCAGGTCAGGGGTCAGGCACCTCCCCGGGAGTTAAACTGTTCTGGGTAGAAAATGCCCAAGTACCGTAATCTACTTTCCATCTGGATACTACTTTGTTACTCAGATTACTGCCAATCAAGTAAGAAGAGATGAACAATAAACTGTTCTTCCACTGAAAATCACTTTCAAGAATTTAAACTCAATGTTTCCATGATCAAAATGCTGTTTAAAAAGGAAATATCTAAAAACTGGTGATGTGAAATCTGATTAATAATAAAATAGGTCATAACACTTTAAAGTTGCTTCTCCCCAGCTATATTACACAGAGTAATATTCTTACTGACATATATTATTGTGGGAAACAAAATTAGAAAAGGCTGCACTAAATAACTTTGGTTTTATTTCTCTTCTGGGTGACAGCAGCCCTCCCCCACCCCCAGGGTGAAAAGTAAAAAGCTGGAACTTCCACTCGGGACACCCATGGAAGGTACTGCAGGCTTGGCGGTAACAGAAGATTAGACTGGCATATAAACTCCACGTGAGCAAAGATTTTCTGTTTTTTTGTCCACTGCTAAGTAGAAAAGTGTCTGGCAAAAAACAGGTGCTCAAGAAATGTTCAATGAATGAGTGAATGACTAACTCAGCTGGCACTCAAAATACTGCTGTGATTAACTTAGTGATAAAATATTGAAATGTTGGCAACTATTTACAACATTAGCCATTTGAAAACCCCTTAATCGTAATATACAATATTAACAGTTAAAAAATTTAACTTGTAGCAAGAATGCAATCAAATGTTATCAGGAAAGGGAACTCAGGACGTTGTGTACAAGTTAAAGAGTTATCTTGGTAGAATAGAAACACGTACTGCTTTCAATGCCAAACAGATGTTTATAGTTTTAATAACATAATCAATGTATATCTGTAGAAATAAAGGGTGATCCAGATGAAAGAAGGTATTTGCCCTGCAAAGTATACTCAGTAGACCATCATTTAGAGACTGAATACATTTCATCTTTTGTATACTATGTAGCTTCAAAAATGCACAAATACAGTCATCAGCCCTCTCAGTACGCAGTTTTGTTAGTGTTCAAAGCCTTCTGAGCACACGCCTTTCCCCTTAGTTTTTGACCCAAGTCTAATTTCAATGAGTTAAAAACATAAATAACTAAAATTGCTCTTAAAAGTCACCCCAACTGGGGCGAAATCTTAAACAACGAAACACAACACAGCAAAGCAACAGATACAAAATAACAGAGTTTTCTCTTTTACTACACGCACCAGAAATCGCACTACACAGACTCTATTTTAATACAGAAAGAGAAGCAATGTTAAGGATCTAGTATCAAAAACATCACAGGGTTAGCAAACAGGGACACACAAAATGAGTAATTCCCTCATCCGAAACTTAATCCCTCAAATTTTTTTCCAGTGAAGTATAACCGATTTACAACATTGTGTTAGGTTATACACATATGTATAATCTATATTCTTCTTCCCAATTATTTTGCATTATAGTTTATTACAAGATATTGAATACAGTTCCCTGTGCTCCACAGTAAACCTTTGTTGCTTACCTGTTTTCATATGTAGTTGTGTGTATATGTTAATCCCCTACTTTCAGTGTATCCCCTCCACCCACCCTTCCTTTGGTAACCATGAGTTTGTTTTCTGTGTCTATGAGACTGCTTCTGTTTTGTAAATAAGTTCATCTGTATTATTTTTCAGATTCAACATATAAGTGACATCATATAATATCTGTCTCTCTGTTCGACTTAACTTCACTTAGTATAATAATCTCTAGGTCCCTCCATGTTGCTGCAAATGGCATTATTTCATTCTTTTTATGGCTGAGTAATATTCCATTGTGTATATATACCACATCTTTATCCAGTCATTGGTCAATGGACATTGAGATGCTTCCATGTCTTGGCTATTGTAAATAGTGCGGCTATGAACATTAGGGTGCGTGTGTCTTTTTGAGTTAGAGTTTGTCTTTTCTGAATATATGCCCAGGAGTGGGATTGCTGGATCATATGGTAAGTCTATTTTTAGATTTCTAAGGAACCTCCGTGCTGTCCTCCACAGTGGCTGCACCAATTTACACTCCCACCAGCAGCGTAGAGGGTTCACTTTACCCCACACCCTCTCTACAATTTATTATTTGTAAATATCTTGATGATGGCCATTCTGACCAGCGTGAGCAGCTTTTAAAACCTGTAATAACTGCTGGTAAGAGCTTGTTAACCCAACATTTTGGAGAAGGATTGTCCAAGATGATGTCCTTACTACTTTTCTTGGGTTCTAAAAACCAAAAAAAAAAAAAAAAAAAAAAAGATTAAAAAATAGGCACATATCTTTATAATGCCCAAGAAATGGATATTTAAAGACATATTTAAATGTGATTTATACGAATATGTGTATACATATGTGTGTGTATGTACACACACATATTGGCCTAAAAATATTAACTCATTTAATTCTCACAATAAAGCTGTGATGTGGGTACTATTATTATTCCCAATTGAAGACAGCAAAGCACAGAGAGATCATTTAACTTTCCTGTGGTTGCACAGATAGTAACTGGCTGGGCTCTAAACAACTACATTATGCTGCTAACAGCTGCTTTCCTACTGTCTTTAATTAGCTAATATTAACAAAAAATTTTTTGGCCATTTCCACTGGTCATTTGCAGGAAACAGAGCAGCTCCAGAGACCTCAGGGAGTGTTCTTGGCTAAAACAGAATCTCATGTCTCTTCTGGACATCATGCTCTCTGGGCCAAGCAGGGTCATGGTCTCCTACTGCGAACACTCAGGAGGCTGAAGCCACCTGCCTCTACTCAAAGGGAAGAGCCCAGGGGAGGGTCACATGCCCAGGAATGGAGGGGTGTGACAGCCAAGGCCTGGGCCACCCTCCTGTCATTTAGCCAGAGAGCCAGAGGCCGGTAGTGATGGTCCAAGCTGTCACAAGCAGGAGTGAGGAGCAGTTCTCCGAAGCCTCGGAGAGGAGATGCCCGCGATAAGCCTGAACACGTGAGATCACCGGTCCGCTCTTCACTTTTAGCCACCATCGTAGGAAACCCAGTTTCACCGCGGATGTGCCATATTCCATTTCATTTCATTCAAAATGAAACACAAACGTGAGAGCAGCCACAGAGCCCAAGTTCCCCTGTTCCGGGCCCCTCCTCACCCTGGCTGCTCCTGGCCAGGCGGCCCCGGCGGCCCCGCTCCGCGCGCCCAGCGAGCGCCCCGACCACCAGAGCAGCGGCGCCTCCCCCAGGAGCGCCCACGGCCCGCCTGCTGAGGCCGGCGCTAGGAAGCAGCAGGGATATGAGCGGCCATCCTCACAGTCACTCAGCGAGGCCAGCCTCGCTGCAGCTGCCTCGCGGGGTGGGCACTCCGCAGCGCGCATACCGCACGTAAACCCGCGACACCAGTCACTGCGCGGCGGAAGCAGCTGAGACCGCGAGTCGCCACAGAGCCGGCCCGTGACCGCAGTTAGAGCAGGGGGCTGAGCTGGAACCTCACACAACATACAAAGACAGTTTACTGCCCAGCACCACGCTGATCTAAAACTTCCACGATGATCATGACACAAAGTGATACTCATAATACATGCATACCAAACACAAATTATATTTACTGTTATGTCATAGATAATAATACAAAATGTATGAAAGAAAGATTTACAGGTATCTTCCCAGAACCTTAAAGACGTGCGGAGAATGATCTTAGAAGGCACAGGCCTTGTAACTCTTCCATTATTAGAGAGCACCTGACCACCACTCGGTCACCTTCCCTTCATCGGGCACATGCATTAGTCCCTGCAGGGCCCTCAGGACATCTTCCGAGGAGGTACCTTACATAAGAGAAACGGCCAACGCACACTTAGTGCTCATGACGGCCATCAAGACGCTGGAATTCCTACTGAAGCGTTTTTCAGCCTCATCCTCTTTTCGGTATCAGAGAAAAGAACGCCAAGGAACATGACTGCTCTATCAGGCAATTCCATCTCATGAGAAAGTCATACAAACAATTATCTCGGTCATTACAGACTCATTAAAAGGAGCTTCAGAACATCAGATTTGCTCATCCGGGCCTGAGACGGAGTCCTGACTGCCCAGGCTGAGGAGCAGTGGTTGCAAACTGGGTAACGGTTGTCACCAGACCTCCTAAAATCAGAGAAGCCGAAGACAGACGGACCCAAAGGGGCGGAGCACCCGCACGTCTCGGTCGCTATCTGTGTGGGCCGCACACTGAAGCAGGTCACGAGGAGAGATGACGGGCCGGGGGCCTCCCACGTCTCTAGTTACTAGAGAAGAGTTAAGTCCACGCCCTCTCTGCCTGTCAGCCAGTGCCCCTTTACTAGCCAGACACGTGCAAGTCACCACACTCATCTGAGCCCCGGCCAAGAACGAGTCACCGCTGGCATCAGGAGGAAAGCAGCATAACTGGAAGCAAACTGAACAGCGAAGACAGACCATGCAACTTCACCACCGCTTACTGAGGACCCAGAGCTACATGGAGAGAAATTCTGGAGCTCTGTCCTCCTGAAGCCTCGACATGATCCTCAGATTTAGAGAAAATTTTACTTTTCTATAAAGAAATAGAAAAAAGGCAGTAATGCCACCTTTCTTTTGGATTAAGAAGTTCTTCAAAACCAAGTTACGTGTGATTTTCTATCTAAGTGTCCAGCGTGGCGCCTTTCCCCCTCTTCCTTTTCTGACTAATTCTGCCCCAATCTCTCCTCCAAACTCCACTTCTGATATCATGTGAGTCACATTATGAATTTTTAAAAATTTCTTATGGCAGGATATAAGAAATAGAAGAAATGAAACAGTTAAATTTCAAACCACCACCACCATCAAGTTATACATGATATTGCCAACTATTTATCCTTCTATCTCAGAATAATTTTCTACGGGAGTCCAGATGAAAACGTATCGTTCGTCTTTCTTTAATTAGCATGCACACCTAATCAAAACCTCACTTATCTACCTGATGTTTACCTGAAGAGCTCAGAACTGAAAACCAGCCACGCTTTGATTCTCCCAGCACTGAATACAAAGAGTGAAAATGAGAGGTGCGCAAATTATTTTCCAGGTGATAAGAAAACGGAATACTTATTGGTAAAGAAGGAAAAAAAAATAAAACTATTTACCTTAGACTATGCTAAAAATGGAAGGGAAAGAAGGGGGTAGACCAGATGGCATGTCTGGGAGGGAACTGACAACAGGGAAGTGCTAATTCTTGAGGAGGGCAAAACTTAACTCCACTCTAATGAGCATAAAGAATTGCAAGTCCACATTAATTGAAAATGACTGGAACCCAACCATCACCCTGACAAGCATGGCTGAACGCACAGCTCAGTGGAGGGAGGTCCCGACCTGGCGCCCACACCAATTCCTTCACATCCCAGAGAGGGCCCCCAGGCCACCCAGGCGACCTCGTCTCTTCACAGAGTCTCACTTTGGAAGGTTCTATTTACAACTCGACGTTAGATCACTGAATAAAACCATATCCATTAAATGAAATGCTGAAGAGTGATGAAGATGTCTCCTCGTAAGTTCACATTCTACTTGAAATGGCCTTCATTTAAGTATTTACTGAGCACCTATTACCTGCCTGGCACGGTTCTAAGTAGGAGCTGGGGGTACATGGTGAACAAAACAGATGTAGGTCCTATGTTCATGAAGCTGACATTCTGGTGTCCCTTGGTGTCCATGAGGGACTGGTTCCAGGACCCCCTCAGACATCAAACTCCACGGATGCTCAAGTCCTTAACACAAAACGGCACGGCCTTTGCAGATAACCCACTGCAAAGCCTCCTGCGTGCTGCACACCATCTCTAGGTTACTTACAACACCTAATACAAGGTAAATGCTACATACACAGCTGCAAATGCAATGTAAATGCTATGTGAACAGTTGCTGGCGGCAGATTCTAGTTCTTTTTTTGGAACCTTCTGGAATTTCTTTAAAAAACTGTTTTTCTCTCCATGGTTGGTTGGATCTGGGATGTGGAACCTGAGGACATAGGGGACTGACTGTGTCATGGCCTGATGTGGGAAGCACAGCCCTGTTCAAGGCCTAGTAAAGGGCCAAGAGCCACAGTTAAAGCCTCCGGTTTTCACCGGTACCACCCGGTGGGCTCCCCGGCAGGAACCCAGCATGTGCCGGTGAACAAAGCAGGCTGCAGAAGGACAGGTACCAGGTACAGCACAACCCTTAAAGTTGCTTAAACACTAAAAACAACGCTGCCAATAATCGAGTGATGCTAGAAGGAGCGAGGTGGAAAGGAATGAAGAGATTCTACGGTTGTGAGAAACAGACGGGTGGCTGCTCCTAGGAGGGAGGGAGAGCGCCGTGAGGTGCACCTGGCGAGATGAAGCCCTCTGGGGCACTGTTTTATTTCTTAAATAGGTGCTGGGTACACAAGTGGTCACTCTATTCACTAGTCAACCTTTCTGTGTATCAGGAATATTCTGCACTACTTTTCAGGAAGACTCTTCAACCCCATCTCAGCATCCTCTGGTTTCCTGGTGAACCATCGGCAGGTCACCTGGACACGCACCTCTGAGCCACACACAAGGCGGCAGCCGTGTTCCTGTTCAGCTACGATCAAGGGTGTGTTACCACTGGTGGAATCATTTGTTACGAGGAGAAAGGGAACCGATTAAGGGAACGGAAACCTGTCATCGCTTTTCTCAAACTCTGAAACGACATATTAGAGCCTTTTAGGATCCACAGAAACGGGCTGCCTAAAACAAAATATGGCAAATCTGCGTTTAGTGCTTTCAACTGGGCTGCCTGTCACCATTTTAAATGCAGCCCTTTATCGACATAGGAGGGAGGCATCCTTAGCAATGCCACCTTTGCTTCTCAATATACTTCTTTAAAATAAAATAAAACACCTTGGGTAAAAAGACATCATTGGTGGGGAGGAGGGTACAGCTCAGTGGCAGAGTGTGTGCTTATCAGCATGCACAAGGTCCTGCGTTCAATCCCCAGTACCTCCATTAAAAAGATATACATATATATGTGTGTGTGTAAACCAAATCACCTCTCCTCCTCAAAAAAAGGAGAAAAAGACATTATATATTTATATATACGTGTGTATTTCACACCCCACCCACGTGTGGGAAAGCAGCTGTGCGCCTGGCTTTTCCCTGAGTATCCATGATCCTTGCTGGGGGCACCCACTCCCCCATCTCCTGACTCTTCTCCACAGCCCTCCCCTCAGTGTGCTGCATCCTAAGGCTAAAAGGACAGCAGCTAACCAAAGGCATTCGGCACAGAACAGCCTGGGTTCTCAGGAGCCCTGGGCCCTGCTCCTTCCAGAGCATGGTTCCCAGCGTGTCCCCTCCCCTCTTTCCTCTCTCCTCCTCTGCAGACTCGCTTCACTCCCCACTCTCGGGCCACATCTTCCAGGGGCGTTGACAGCTCGCATCCCGCACTAATGAGTCCACACATTGATCTTGATGCTGGACCTTTTTTTTTCCCCCTCTGACTCACTGAAGCCTGCGTGAGGGCTCCCGGACACCTCTTCCTGGATGTCCCGCAGACCCTGCTGCCCACCACACCCCCGTCACCACCCCCACTGCACTCCTGGGGTCCAGTCTCACTCCTCAGCCCTGTGCCATTTCTTTCAACCCCTTGAACTGAGTAAGCGCCCCCTCTCCCCTTGGCCTTTGTACCTGCTGGTCAGTCACCGCCACCCCCTTGCTAGCCCACTCCACACCCTCACCCTCTCAGGCCCTCCCCCTTCTCCACCAGGTCCGGACTCTCGGTCACTGTCCAGGTCCCAGGTGGGACCTCACTCCCTCTCCTCTGGGTAGGCGTGCTTCCTATGTGACGCCCCAATCCCCCATCACAGCCCTGGTCAGAGGGGACTGAGGATGGTGAGTCACCCACCATCTGCTGACTCACCCCCGGCCCTGTGGGACAGGGAGCCCCGGAGGGCGGGTGCTGTTCGCTTTGCTTCCGGCCCTATCACCGACCCCTGCGTTCAGGAAGTTCTCAGGACCGGCTCCACTGTCAGGAGAAGGGACGAAGGCACAGGCCGGGGGCAGCAGAGCAGGACAGGAATCAAAGATTCCCTCCCCGAAATGTTTGCCATCTTAACTCCCTAAAAACATGGCCAGTGATGGGCACGTGGCTCACTGCTCCAAGACGGCTCACACTAGTCACACCACTGGGCCGTCACAGTAATTCTAGAGGGAGAGGGGCTGCTCTGCACCTTTACATATGAACGCATGTCTCCAAGAGGCCCAGTGACTTTTCAGTGGAGTCACAAATAAACCCGAGCCCCTGGATGTGCTGCGTGTGCACCCGTGCGAGGACGAGCTGGGACACAGTCAAGTTCACGAGAGCTGCCGTCAGAATTCAGGAAAGGGGCACGTTAATGTGGGCTGAGAGGCAGGTGCAGGTTTTGTAAATGCTGACGTGTTTACAAATTTGGAGGACGATAAAATTACAAATTTAAGCTTAAGTACAAGCTTCATTGCTTTCATGGTTAAGGCCACGTCTGAGTGGGATGGGACAAGAGATCAAACTCAAAGGAGAAAGAAGAGAATGTATATCCTAAGTCAAAACTGCATCACAAGAAAGGTAAGGTACAAGAAAGAGCAAAAGCTATTGGTTCTACAGCTCACATGGGACCACGGCAAGGCGCCGGGCGAGGCCCAAAGACACAGAGATGATGGAAGGTGTGGTCCTTGCCTGGTACTGATCACGATCTACGACTGATACCACACTGGCAGAGGAGGGGCACAAACAGAAGGAAGGGCTTGCACTGAGCAAGATGCTCTACACCCCCAGGGACAGAACCTGGAGCATCCTGCTGCTCCATCCACACGGGGACATGGCCCTGCCGCAGAGCGCCCATCCCGATCTGCAGTCAGTTTGTCCGTGTGCACACTCTCGGTCCCCCAGCTTAAAATACAGGGTGCAGGAGAGCAGAGGCCTGGCTTGCCGTAACCCTAGCACCCGGCAAGGTACCAGGCACATACAAAACACTCCTGAGCATCTGTGGGATAACAAGCAGATGGATAAGAACACGAGAAGAAAACTTTGCAGAGGCTCAAGGTGCCACGTCATCAGCCTTTCCGGCTTATGTGGGTATTTTGGTAGATGTTAGTGAGTCTTTTCAAATTAACCCTCCCTATTGCCAAATGAGTATCCTGCCTGGGAAAAAAATCATAATTTCAGAGACGTCTGGCTCACGGCCAAGCAGCAGAAACACTGATAGTAAGCCTGAGGAGGCAGCTGAGTCCAAAGATGGGGCTGGTTTGTTTTACATATTTCTTTAGGCTGGGAGACATAGAAATTAGATCATCTGGAAAAGACAGAATGTGGACGGAAGCTGGCCTGAGTGCAGAAGACGGGGCTCCACCTTGGGGCCCGTAAGACGTTCCCTGAGCTGGGAGAGTGGAAATCCGCCAGGGCGGGGGTGTCCTCCATCTGAGCAGCAGCTCTGCAGGATGAATCGGACCAAGTAAGAGAGTTTACAATTCTAGCCAGAAGTCGCAGGCAAGGAGATTTGCCAAGTTGAAATCCAACCCTTAGATAAGAGCGCTTAGAAATAACAGGTATGAAGGTAAACTCATAAAGCCAGTGACTGCTTCAGAGCAGCATTTGGCTGGAAATTGAGTAGAAAGAGATTACGAAATTCAGTTTACTGGTAATTGTATATGCCTCCTTCACCTCGTCCATCTATTGTCCTAACATGAAAACCCTTAGCGGTTGCACACCTGTAGGTGCCCGGAGAAGGTGCAGTGAGGGGAAGAGGCAGCGCCTGATGGCGGCTGGACGCTCATCTGGCTAGCTGGCTCTCGACCAAGACGGGGCCATGCCGTCGGGAAAGCTTCTTAAGACTCTTAGGCTGCGCTGCAAATGTAGCAACAGAGGCTGGAAGCTCCCTCTTGAATTCATCTCTGGAGCCTAAGAAATCAATGCACTGTAAGTGTTCTGCTTTGCTGTGTTGCCCCTATAGGTCTGTAAGTTCAGAGCTTCGTACCTTGAAAATACCCGTAAGACCCAGGTAACTCAGTTCGATTCTGATCAGCAGAATCCTGTTTACTCACAGAAGCATCCTTCTCACTGATTTTTCTCTCTTTTTCTGTGATCAATCATAAAGAAAGGAAACTAACCCCAACTGAAGATGAATTAAAGAGCCACATATTTTCACGCAGACACTCATTTCCCAACTCCTGACCGTTACGCTACACAGTTACTATCATGCCTATTTAATGGGCAAGAAAACTAACCCTTCATCCTACTTCCTTAATCTTTTAAGTCTTACCTAATTTCCTAGGGCCACAAAAGTGACAAGGGATGGCGCAGCCAGAGTGACACCCAGGCAAGGCTCTCTCCTCTGTGCGAAGCTGCATCTCAACCTTCAGGACTGTTTATTTACAATGCATTATCTTTCCAGATGTTTACCAGACAACAGCCAGTAAACTGGAAAGTCACTGAGAAAAAGACACCTTAAGCCAGCAACCTCAAAATGTGGTCCAGGGACTGCCATCTGAAAATCCACTGAAGTACTTGCTGGACATACAGATGCCTGGACCCAACTTCAGATCTATTCAATGAGAACTGTGGACAGGTCCCTAGTGCCTCCATTAAATAAAGAATTGAATAAATAAACTTAATGGCCTCCCCCACCAAAAAAAAAAAAAAAAAAAGAATGAAGGGGAGACCAGAAATTAACACAACATTGTAAACTGACTATACTTCAATTAAAAAAATTAAAAATGTTAAAAAGAATTAAGGAGGAAAAGTTTCCAAATGTCATAAGCAGACAAATTGGTCAACCTCTATTTTTCCAACTTTATATTCAGTCCACGAAGAGTATTCCTCTTAAACTAAGGTTAATAAAAGTCAGCATCTAATAGCACAAAATAATGAGATAAAGTTGGGGGGGATATTGAGAAGTCTCTGTAATGAAATTACCAAAACCCCTCTCTACCTCTGTGGCGTAAAAACAGGTAAGAGCTACAGAAAAGCCGGCAGCTGCCAGGCCCGCCTTAAGCTCAGAATCGGTGATGGCAGGAGGACCGACCAGAAGCCCAGGTGCACCGTTCCAGACAGCATCACCTTAGGATCGTAAAGCTATTTTCCTTGACTGCGAATTTAGGGAAAACAAGCTTGGATCTCAAGTAAACCTCAGGGCAGTGAAAACCACGTGCTTTTCAATCACACAGCAGAGCGGCCCACACCCCTGGGGCACCTGCCTGGCAGCTGTAGACTGAGCCTGACTCTGACCTCAGTCTGGGTCAGGTGAGGCTGTGGTGTCGCTGCCCCTGGGACACGCAGGAGGCACACGGGAAGGCGGAGGGTACCAGCACGCCCTGCAGAGTCCACAACACAGCTCAGACTCCGCAAGGCTGCTTGTTTTAGTTAGGACTAAATAGGCCCCCACAACAATGAGATGCATACAATTATCATTAGAGGCTTTAACTTTGCTTAACGTCCTGCTTCGCCAGAGCCCTCCGCTGTGTGTGCTACAAGACAGTGATGAGAAGTGTGTGCAGGAGGAGGAGGGGCTGGATGACAAGGAGTCAAATCATCATCGTCAAGGTAGTGATGCTTTATTGGGATGGTACAGGACCCATAGGAAATATTTATTTCCCACTGAAAATAATGATGTAGATACAGATTTGTGTAGAAGACAAAGCTTCCCAAAACACACTGCTGCGTAAAAAAGAAAACGGTTACATATTAAAAACAGACGAAGTTATTTAAATTAGAAGCTTACTCATGTCAAACATTAGGGAACTACCAGTGACCCTGCACTTGTGCAAAGCAGAGCTAATTCTGCTAACTAGGCACTTGTGATGCACCAGGCACCGTGCTCAGTGCTTTGCACGCACTGTATCATTTAGTCCTCGTGTCCTTGAGGTCTAAGCTCTGTGGCCATTTTATAAGCGATCAAACAGATTCATGGAAGTCAAGAGACCTGACCCATGTCACACGGTGATTACACAGCAAGACTGGGAGCCCCGCCCGGGTCTGTCTGAGTCCAAGACCCATGACAGGTTACTGTCCACTCAGAGAGGGAGATTTGGGAGGAAGTTTGCCAAAATATTTACAGTAGCCATGTCTAGATGACGAGACTTCTTCCTTTTTGTTTTTCAGTATTATTAAAAAGTATTTTAAAGTGAGCATGCATTATTTTTAATACCTGAAATAACAAAGATGTTTTAATTGGAAGGATAAATAAGAATGAAAAGTGTTCCATCTCTGTATATCTCATTTGCCACCCCAAACAGTCCAGAAGGAAGAGCTAATCTTCAACTAAATACAACCACAAAAAATACATGTGGTGAGTGGCCAAAATATCAATCATTGAGAGGAAATATCATTATACTCAGTTCCTGAAATTTTTTGGATCAGTCCACTAACAAGAGACCATCTGTCTCCAGACTCCTATTCTTCCAATATGTCCTCCATTTATCACCAGATGAACGTCTTTCCTGCTCTACAACTTTCAATGGCTCCCCACTACCTAGCAAAGTCCCAAATATTCTTTAGTCTCATCTCCAAACCCTTCCACACCCTCGCCTTCGACACATCTCCGACTACTCCCCAGGGTACATGCTTTTGATTCTGGAGTGTTCTAGATGGAATATCTTTTAAATGACTAATCACTATCGAGGTCTGACCATATTCCAAGAACTAAAATGGAAAAGCCAAAATGGAAAATGAAGACCGCTCAATAGATTTTTTCTTCTAAAGGGATGCACATAAAAAAAGTAATTACCAGTACAGAGAATGGGCCACGTCAACAAGCACTGAGCGTTATAAAGGGTTTTTAAAATCCGCACAGGCAAGTGACCAACCATATTTCGTAAAATTCACGACACCATTAATTGTAACAGAGATAACATGATCTGTAGCACTTGGCCAATTAAGCAATCACTCACACGCTGGAATTTTAATTTTCCAATTATTTAAAGAACTTGTCTAGATTTATTCACATATTCTGTGCATACATGGAGAAAACAGAAACAAAACAAATTGGCCAAGGCTTTCCTAAAAATTCTTCACAAGGTCAGAGTCCTACTCTTTTGGTCTGTGCCCTTACACAGCACCATCTACGTGTCTTCATGCAGATGCACCATTTCGTACGAGTGCTCCGTTCCCGTCTCCAACATGTTCTTTCAATCAACTGACACCCAATCTCCAGTTTTGGATGCCTGCTCCCAATCAATGCATTAAGTTGCCAGCTTTCTCCCTGCCACATGGCTGAGAGCAACTGGAAGACATATCCCGATTTCAGAGATGTTAAAATGTGAGGGGAAAAAAAGCTTTGTTTTAGAAATGATGAAATTTGGAGCTTGAATAAAACACACAGAAAGCCACTGTTTGAGGATGTAAACACTACATACATAATAAAAAATGACCAAAGAAGAGAGATCTGCAGCAGCAAATAGTTTTCCTCTTTTTTAGTTCAACGCCAGGGTCACCACCATTGCCCAGCCCTACTGCAGCCTCTGTCACGTTCCAATCTGGTCCCTCTCCTCCTCCTCTGACAACTTCCTCTCCACCGACATCCTCCGTGACACCAATTAGAGCCGGCAGGAAAGGAGGCCGGCCACCTGCACATCATCTCACAAAGAAGCCACCCTGGTTTCCCCGTGGAACCCGCAGCCGTCTCTGCTTCCAACAGGCAGAACCTGTAGACCTACCCAGTTTGAGCTCTAGACCAAGCAGCAAACTTGTTACGAAGAGGATCACGCCATTAAAAATAATGACTGCGAGCGGGAGTCCAGTAATTCTCTCTTACAAACAAGCAGCCGTGCCTTTTAAGGCTTTTCCAAGATTTTTTGTAGTGAAGTGTTAAGTCACAAGTGACCTCATTTTGGATCCAATTCCGTAAATATTTACTCAATACTGTAAGTGCTCAGAACCTGTGCTGGTGTGGGGATGAAGCTCAAAGGGAAATAAGTTCCTTACTCACCGCAAGCACTCACTCAGCGTAACCGGTGAGGGAAGTACGCACACAAGGCAGGTTAAATAGCACATCTGTTTTCTGGATTTAATAAAACCTTTCTGTGTTTTCTTTTCCTTTTATTTATTTATTTATTTGTTTTAAATTTGTAAGGATGGGCTACAGGAACAACGTATCAAAATGTCAGCCACCTAAAAATTAAGTTGTCAGCTTTTTCTCTGTACTGCAAATTACCAAAGAATTAGGGGTTTGGTGCTAATAGAAGCTTACAATTCCAAAGTGTGCAATTTAACCGATCACTGTAAGATCTAAAAATGTCGTACTGAAAACATTTTCAACCAAGTGAGCGCAGCTCTGGGACCTAATTTCAACTTCTTTATTTGTGCCATTTCCCCCATTTTCTTTTCCTTCCCTTTGCTTTGGAAATGTGTCCGGAATAAGACACACACTTAAGTGACAACTGCCCAGAGCTCCCCTGGACGCGATACACTCGCATGAGTGAAGGACACCATCTCACCAGGGAGGTGGAGAGAGGACCCCGGGCCCCTGCAGCTGTGCTGTGGTTTTCCTGTTCTTCATGCTCACATCACATTCAATTCAGAAATCAAAACGCTAAATGTATTTATTTTACAGCCTCAGAATTTCAGGCTTCCTTTTACAACTGATTCAACACTAATCTGGGTGAAACCAGATCAATCTCTGCACTAGAATTCTAAATTCAGATTGAAACGCTAAATTAGAAAATAATTCGCAAATAAAACAAACTTAAATAGAAATCAATTACCCCAAATCACTGCAGATATCTCCCACACTCGTGAAACCTCTCACTTTCTCCATTTTTACCAGTTGCCAACTGAAAACACATCGCTTAAAAATAAATCAGACAGAACACTGCCTACTCAGAAAAAAAGATTATAGCTTGACAGACACCACATACTTTCACAAGACAACAATAATCACCCAAACCAAGGCTTTAGTAAGAATGCTATTTTGGTACAAAGAATAAGAAATACGTTGACTCTATGCATTAATATAGACTTAATCCTTAAATATAATTTTTAAATAGTCCTTTTTAAAAATTGCAGAATTTCCCCAGTAAAAGGAATATTCAATGATTACTACTACTGCATTAAAAAAAAAAAAAAACCCCTCTTCCTTGATCTATGAAACACACACTCCCATAGTCTTGCATCCACATCTACCTTCTCCTTCTCAAAACAATACCTTATGGCGCAGTTCAGCTTGAGAAAGGAGAGTCTCATTCAGTCATCAGGCAAAGTTAAAGCCAGCAGGATGCTTCAGACGGTCTGGTTTTGCCTGCCCCACCCTTGTTCCCTCTGAGCCATAGTGATGTCACAACACCAGGCAGGGCAATGACTTCACTGCTCCAGTCCCTCCTTCTGAGCACACAGTTCTTTCCAGCCAAGGCCAATCAGATGACAGCAGAGCCCTCCAGGAGCGTCTGATGAATTCCCAACAAATTAGCCGCTCTGTGGCCTTTTGAAAGAAATAGCTGCTGCAAGTGCACCATTACAGATCTCCAAGTGAAGTGGAGCGGAAGATTTCCACTAGTAACACTTTATTCCATAATAAAGCTGGCATTCGGTGGACAACTGTGGTTGGCTACTTGGAAGAGACTGGGGATGAAAGATGACCAGGGAAGTCAAGTACTTACGACATCTCTCTCTCCATTATTGTCATATTCTCACAGAAGGAAGCATGTACTTATTTCTCAGCCTACTCTTGGAGGTCTATTTTACTGGAGAGGACATGAACTCTCATTTGTGAATGTAAAGGCTTTTTTTTTTTTTTTTTGAGCACTCAAAAGAAATATGTACGTTACAACATAGAAGAAAATAAAACAGACAGCCTGTCCCTGCCATGCTTAATCCAACATACAGTAAATCCAGAAATGAGTCACAAAATACAACATCACATCTCCTGGTACACGAAGGGTTACCGGAGTGGCCCCTTAATGCATTTGACCAACCAATGTTTAAAAACCAAGTGTATATAAAACAGCCTCTGATCAAGTAAAAAAATTCCACATCTCCTATTTCAACACAATTCAAAGTTGGCCCAAGTCCAAACACTGCACAAGACTTTACAAAAACTGTTTTTAACCTAAATCACATTCTTGCAGAAGAAATGACTTAAAAATTAAATGTAAACATTTCACTAAGACACTGACCTTTAACCTATATCTTCTCAGTCCTCCACCTCAAAAGGGGTTGACAATTCAGTAAAGTGGCTGCCCTTCCCGTTACTGATAAATCATTCACAAAACATGTATTGTTTTGCAAAAATTACTTGCCTAAAGTGTATTAGCTGGATTAAGTTTATGCAGTAACTGGTGCATCTGGTATCTTGCTTTTTTAAACCACCAGAAAATCACAATGTAAATGAGATGACTCAGTATTCAGCTATTTTATTTTCATCAATGCCCTCTGAAATTTAAAGTCAGGCTTCTCAATGTAGAATTTATTTCCTCACACAATAGATTTGTTACTCCAACTAAAGTTTTAGACGTTTGTGATACCAACATTAACATGCATTTTCTTAAAATTCCAGCTACGCCAAGATCTAAATCACCTCTCATTCTCCAGGGTCACGCAAGCTCTTTTAATAGAGTTTTTCTGCTTAATTTGCTGCAATTGGTGCTACGTCCAGAGCTCCCAGATCATAAGTGGAAGTTTTTTTTTTTCCAATCATTTTTGGTTCCTTGAGACTTTAAAAATCTGTATCAAATTTAAAAAGAATGTTTTCAGCACTTGGTGTGACGAATCTTCTACTAAGAAAGTTAATGCTACCAGGAGAGACTCCGGCACACACCTGGCCGCCCCAGAGGGCCGAAACTGGCCCCCCCAAAGGGACGCGCAGAACATCTGCAAAAGCAGTTCCGCAAGACTAATGTAAAAAAGCTGAGACACCGACTTCAACGCGTCATGCAAGCGCCGCGTTCGCAGGGCTGCCTGGCCTCGCAGGATTTCTCCGGCGGCCTCCCCGCGTAATTAATACCACATGTTTTCTTTATCACTCTATTTGTTCTGCAACAATCTCTTCCCAACTTTAACCCTGGGCTGGAAATGGAGAAGAAACCCCTAGACAACTCTGGATCCGGAAACATGGAAACCGAAAAGGGAGAGAAGGCTCCCACTGCAAAGGACCACAGTGACAATTTACTAGGAAACCACACCCACCGCATTGCAGAAGTCGTGAACTTGGCGGGGGTGGGGAAAGGGGGAGGGCAAGGAGGGCGAGATAATGGGGGAGATCCGAGAAAGCCGGCCCCCGGAAACCGGCTGAGAACCCCGACTCCCGCCGTCCCAACCCGGTCCTCCCGACCTCCCCGCCCCCAGCCGCCGCAGAGCCGCCCGCGCACCCGCCTCCCCAGGCGGCCCGCAGCCCGGCGGGCGCCAGGTGAGCCGCGCCGCCCCCGGCCCCCCGGCCCCGCGGGTGCCCGGACCCCGAGCAGCTTCTTCAGGATGCTGCCTCCTCCTCCTCGGCCGGCCGGCCGCAGCCCCGCCGCTGTCCGGGGGCCGCTGCCCCAGTTCGGGGAAGCGGACAAGTTACATAAAAGCGGCCGGCCGCTCCCGAGCGGGGATGCTTTGTGCGAGCGCACCTTACCGGCCCCGCGCCGCGCCCGCCCGCGCCGAGCACCCGGACGAGCCCGCAGCCGCCGCGCGCCCAGCGCAGCCCCCCACGCCCCGGGCGGCGCCGCAGTGTCGCCCCCGCGCCCCGCCCCACCCCACCCACCCGGGGGGTAACTTAAAACATGGCGCCCCGGACGCGGGGCTGAGGAAGCTGACAGAGCGGGGACGCAGGGGGCCGAGGAGTCGCCCCTCTCGGCCAGGGCTCCGAGGGAGGCCCCCAGGCCGGAGCCAGGGCTCGGGCTCCGCGCGCCCGCTTGGCAGATGCTGCGGCGCGGCGGGCGGAGCCGGCACGTCCCCGGGCGGGGGCGCGGCGCCCCGGCTCGGCCCGGCGGGGGTCCCCGCGAGGGTCCGGGCCGCCCGGCAGGGTGGGCGCCGGGATCCCGCGGTTCGGGCGGCCGAGCGGCGCCGCAGGCCCGCACACCTCGGGACCCCAAGACCCCCTCCGATCCCCTCGCTCCGCCTGCAGAAAAGTTACCTGGGCTGGGCCGGGGGCCCGGGCTCGGGCGCGCGTGCTCTCGGCCGGGCGCGGGGCTCGGGCGCGGGGAGGAAGCCGCAGACGCGGGCGGCTCGCCGCGCTCCGCGCCCCCCTTCGCAGGAGACACCGAGGCTCCGCGGGCTGCGGCGGGGCACACGCCCAGGGACCGCGCGCGAGCCGACCTCGGCCCGACTGCGCCTCCCGGCGCGGGGGAGGGGGCGCCGCGGGACTTCAGGAGCGTCGCGCAGCCACGGCCTCCTCCATCCGGGCGCAGGGCAGGCTCGGGCCGACGCCGCCAGACCGGTGCCAATCGCGTCGCCTCTGGATTTGCACTGCGCTTTTTGGGCTCCCCCTCCACCCCGCCCAGACACCCCGGGAGGGGAGGGGGAGGGTGCTCCTGACCTTCAGGTGAGTTATTTATTGGCTTAGGGACTGCAGGGGTTTGGTAGGGGTCTTTTTTTCCTCCCGTTTGAAAGGAAAAATAATCAAATTGGCGGCGTTTTGCCTAGGGTGGGTGCCCCAGAAATACTGGTTTAGTGGAGAAGATCTGAATGACAGGTTGAGGAAGAGGTTGCCTGTCTTTGGGCATCGCCCCCCTCCCCACCATAAGCGTGTGGTTAGTTACAGGTGGTCTAGGCTTCCCAGCCTACCAGGGAAGTCATTATTGGTAGGGCTTCCCGCCGAAATGGAGAGGTGGGGGTGTACACTGATTTACAGGCAAAAGAAATGATTCCCAGTCGTCTCCCAATATCTAAGCTCTAAACAAGCAGCCAAGACACATTTATCAAAATATTTAAGGGCCTCTCCAAATGCTTTTAGTCACCCTTCCGGGAACTCACCGACTCACTTAGGGAAGGAAAAATGGATTTACAGAAGTATTGCATTTACTGTTGGGTGCCAAAGATGTGGTGCAGAGTAAAGGGCTGTGGCTGAGCTTCGGGGTCTGGTCTGCCAGGCCCCTGGGGGTGGGAAGACTTGGCCTGCGTTTCCAGGACAGGAAAGATGGCAATAGAATCCAGAGGAGACATTTTTCAGGTTGCAGGAGAGAGGAGGTTGGAAAATTGTGGTTGCTGTGTTTCTATGGAGTTTAGGAACTATTTTTGTAGAAGATGTACAGCTTTGGGAAATTTTGAGGAAGAAAATGTGACCTAAGACATGTCATAGGAAAAATACTCTGATGACACTGCAAAGACTTGATGGGTCAATACCAGGAACTGATACGAGGTGACTATGGCATTGTCCCAAGTACCAGAGATAACAAAGACCTGAACTGTCTTTCAGGTGACAGATAAAGGTGAAAGTTCAAATACTAGACATGTGGGGTGATTACTTGCATCAGTTTCCTATCAGGGCCACACCAGTGTTGGAGACATACATGCACACATCACACCTGTACATACATGGTTGTGCGTCTTGCACGTAAGATCTGTGAATAAAGGCTTTATTTTCCTCTTTTGTGCACACTCTAAAACACTTTCCTTTCAAAGTGGACTTGAACAAATTGTGTTGTTTACAATATACACTACGTTGGCATTATCATTCCAGACAGATGGTTTCATATTTTCATTCATTTTATTGCTGTATTTTTGCTATTTTTTTTGTAATTGAAAGCAAACTGTTTTCTCCCTGACTGATGAATCAATCTTTCTGGTGATGGAGAAAATCAGCAATAGTGTATGAATGTCTATTTTCTTGGGAGAAACTGTTCAAATACTAAATCTTGTTTAAAAAGTTAGAAGTACCTAGCTAATTATCCACATATTGCATGAATTCAAACTTAGGAGTAAAAACCATACTGCTTCGTGGTGTAAGAGTAAATCTGGGAAGCAAGGACTGTGAAACACTTTGGGTTTGACCCAGGCTCTCTGCTCTTCTGTTTTTCCTAGCACACATACGGAGAAAAAGAAACGCCAAACAAAAATTCATGAGTAGCACCTAGCTAGCTGATCAGTAACTTGCTTGCATCTCTGTAATAAACCCTCTTCCTTGTACCTTGTTAATACTGTGCCTGAGCTGCTCTGCGTCATCTCTGTCTCCCCGCAGTGCCTCACTGGGTACATTGCAAGCAAGCACCAAACATTTTTGCTAAATGAACGGACATCGAATAATGAACTAAGTTGTCACTTGACTGAGGATTCCGTTCCCTCACGCATAAAATAAAGGATTATTCCCAAATGCCTTATGCTTCAAAAACACTAGGGTTCCACAAAATAAAAAGACATGATCACAGCTTAATACCCGCTAGGTAAAAAGCAATAATGAGAAACTATTTCACTCTCATCAGGAAATAAAATAATGAGCTCTTCCGTGTGGAAAAGAGAAGGGAAGTCACAAAATAAAGTAGAAGGCAAGGTGATGATGCCATCAGAGTTGCATTTGCTTTTTTATAAAAGATGGGTACCGCCCTGCTTCCCTCTTATTACAAAAATAAAGCCACTCTACCCTCAGAGAATTTTTTGACTCTTGTCAATGTAAGACCTCTCCTGGTGCTTTTTCAGTGGACTATAGAAAAGCAGTTCTTGGTTAAAAGGAATGCCTTTCACACAGCACCAGAGTTAGTGCAAATTTGACTTGAAAGCACAGTCAGATTCCAAATTTTGTCTGTTCACATGGGAAATGCTGAAATAATCCATGAAGTGTGGGGAAAGATTCCAGGACTCCAGCTCCAGTCTCAGGATACCCATTCTGGTCTCTACCACCATCCTAAGGCTTCCTCTCCAAGGGGCTTCCTGAAATTGCTCTCTTGTAAACAAGATACATCACTGAAGGCCAATCCAGAATTCCAACCATGGTACAGAGAAAAGGGGCACAACTGACTTCAGGTAAAATATGTGTGTCCCTTCATCTCAAGCTGTAGAAACAAGCTTCCCCATGAACCTCCATCCAACGACAGCATCCTGACTCACTGGTCCTCGGCTACCAGACCAGCAGTGATGACTCTAGCCTGATAGCCACGGCAGGGGCAGAATTTGCAGGTCATCTCACCAGCCTCATCAACAAGACTACAGGTTGTATGACAGCTTCACCAGTAAGACTCCGGAAAGAGACAACGGACAGTCTGTCCAGTGCCCCCATCGGGGCGTTCCCCTCCAGTGCAAGGACTGGGAAAAAGTACTGAGGCCTGAGCAAATCCTACAAATGGGGCCACCCTCATAGGCAGGCAACACTCACCCTGTGGGCAATCTCAGACCACCCTCCATTAAAGCACTGTGGTATTTAAAAATATCTCCGCATCGTTCCATCCTTTAAGCTGTTTCTCAGCACCAGTTGCCTTAGCACAATGTTAACAACACTTGCAGTAACCAGTTGAGGCTCCTTTTATGCTCAGGATAAGGTCAGGCACCTGAATTGCACATCAAGTCTGTGAAATGAGAACACAAAATCTTCAGCTGTGGCGTTACCAGGGACCATAAATAAGGGAAATGCAGGGATGAATGCATAATTCAGAAGCAACAAGCTTATTCTTCTGAAATAAAAATTCATTTGAGAGTTTCGAGGTTCTAAGAATAGTGTCGAGTTAACAGCTCATCAAGGCTTCCAGATGCTTCCTTCATTTTGAGTTTGTATACATCATTTCAGGGGTCTACGTACATGCAGAGCACAGATGCAAAACGAAATTTTAAGATGCCAATAAGTACAAATGCAGCACAAAACTGACAAAAATGTGTACATATGAGAGGGAGGCAAGTTTAGATGTGCTAGCACAGCATTCAAAAAAATCATTCTTATTCATCAAATTCCCTACTTGCCTCCTTTCTGTCTTTGTGCTCTTGTAAAAATATTAGTCAAAAAGGCGGGGCCAGTACACATCATGTAAGTTTCATTGTATTAAAATGTGCCCTTATTAAACTTTTTTGCTTTCTCCATTGCTAGCAAATTTTGAAAGAAATCTCAGCACTTTTAAATAGAATAATTTCTTACAGTAAAATTTTAAGGGCTATTCCAATCCTCAGTTCTTTATAAAGTTTTAATGCTCAATAATTCTATTCTCTTCCCCTTAAGAAAAAAAATAAAAACCCATCAAGAATATTTTATATTTTGGCAATTTGTATATAATGGCAAAATATAAAGAATGGAAGTTGGTAATCTGTAATATTACTCGATTCAACTCCCAAGCTGTTCACCATCTGAGACCACGCTGATACTCCAAACAGATGATCCTGTTGGGTTGTGCCAAGACACTTAACGTTTTAATCCCTTCCCCCAGAAAGACATAAAATAAATGCCAGCAAACCCCTCAGCCTCCTGTAAAGTCGTAAATACTCCTAACCAGCGATTGTATTTCATTCTAACAGCAATCAACAAGAATTAGCTGAAGAAGAATAAATGGTAACAAGACACACTCAGGTGTCTGGTTTATTGTTGATTCTGTGTCCAGATCCATGGTCTTCTCTTTGGGCAAACATATAGTTAACTTTACAAACTGCAAAACATGCAGCTGTAACTACTCCAAGAGAAATGTCAGCTTTGCTGCTTGATTTGATTCCTGTTTTCCAGGACCATTTTTTTTTTCCATTTCCAATTGCCTCCCTATTCAGGCATACTTAACAGTATGGGTACAACCTGAAAATGTCGTTCCACTCTAGTCCACAGCTTCCAGAATGTTCTAGGAGTCAATGAAAACATTATTAGAATATCTGTGTCCCTTGAAATATATCTGGTGCTCATTAGAGCAAAGCCATTTTAAAGAGAGCCTATGCTATTGACTCTTTCCTGTTCAAGATGTTTATCAGGCATTTGTCAGAACATCCAAAGCGGGCTTTTTTGCAGATACTACAAATCTGAGAAGGATGCCAGAGTTTCTCAATCAGGTTGTAAAGAGTTGACGTTTTATATTTCCGTGTCAACAGTAATCTTGGAAAGCACTAAAAGTATTCACACCCCTTACATCAGAATCCCTCAGAGCGCTTGTTAATAACGTAGCATCTTGGGTCCAGCCCCAGAATAAGCAAACCAGAACCTCAGGGAGGGGGTCCAGAGATTGGGCACTTTCAACAAGCTCCCCAGGTGATTCGAAGTCACGCTCAGTTTTGAGAACCACTGAACCAGGTGACCAGGGCACAGTAATAATGACACAGGTGACAAAGTTATCCACCCAGATGTTGCACGGAAGGTGGAGCAGAGACAAATGAGAGGACGGCCTGATTCAGCCATGTAGGTGAGCAGAACTGAAGGGAGGCAGTCAGCACGCATCTGGCAAGAAGAGTTACTGCCTGGCCCCTGTCGCTGTGTGCAGTTTGCAACAGCCGTTCATTGGCAGTAAGTGTAGCAATAAATAACAGTGAAAGATTGTTCTGTACCCAATTCTAGCAATAATTGGATTAGATGCCCATTTGTTGAAAACTGCAATAACACTACAACTCTGACCTTAATTTCCAAGTGCACAAAACATCTTCACAAAGTTGCCAAGGGATGTCTCATTAAAACGGGAAATGGAGGCCGTTTGGGTTAAGTTTGAGATTTGACTCTCCCCAGCCCGGCAACTAGAGACTTTTAGTTATTCATACCTTTTTCTAGAACATACATATGTGCAGCCAGGCATCCCTTGTGCTGCTTCATGAGAGCTAGTGACCAAATTGAATAAAGAAACTGACCACAGGCTACATCCTTCTCCCCTGAAGCACAACATGAGGAATTTTTTCAGAGAAACGAGATCAACTCCATTAACACGTTAATTGTATCAGTCCTGTACTTTTTCATATCAATTTCTAAGGCTAGTTTGGTTTTATAGTTGAGACCTACAGCATGAGAAACTTAAATCTAGTTTTACATCAATATTTAAGTAACAAAAGTAATACAAGACAACATGGGGAGAGACATCAGAAATGTTTTCTTTCATTAAAGGGATGTTGAAGAATGGAGTTTCAGCTCAATAAAAGATAATACATTCTAATGTGGACCAGCTATCTTATGAGTAGTGGGCTGTCCAGCCAAAAGGGTCAAGGGGACACCAGATGACATCTGCCAATAATACCGCAGAAGAGATTCCTCTGTTAGGTGGGCATTTGGGCAAGACCGTACTTTAAGTCCTGTCCAACTCTGAGATCAAATAATTTTCCAAGTTCTGAGCCCAGACCAGGGCTTGCTCACAATTCTCTACTGCTGAGGTGGCAACTCAAATGTTGACCTCAGTAAGATGCATGTATATATACATGTAATGGACTAGCCTACAAACCTCCATTGTAGGTTGCGATTACTCTGCCATCGGTTCATTGCTTTTTCTCCCTGAACCTGAGGACCATTTCCACTGGCCCTTTTCCCTTCCCACCTGTCCCCTCTGATCCATCCATCAGCTCTAAGGTACTTGCCCACCCCTGCTCATCAGCTCTTCATCCCCGAGTGAGGTTTTACTGAGCTTAGGTGGGTGGGCATGATGTGTGAGTCGAGGCGTAAAGATTCTAAATGGGAAAGCACTATATTTCTAAGCCCTTTTCTGAATTGTTTTCCAGGTGTCCCACGTCCCATTTCCCAATGAGTCCCCTCTCTAACAAAATCAAACAGGCACACACTTACCATACCTGTTCATGAATGCCCTTATGGCTTGATGAACAGAGGACTGGATGATGTCTTAAAATTGTTGTGTGGCCTCGAGAAAATTTCAGCTTCTCTCGAATCAGTGTCTATTGAAACAGTCCTTCCATTTTCTGTCTTATTAGCGTAGAGCAGTGGTTCTCAACCATGGCTCTGCAATGGAAGAATCACTTAGGGGAGATTTTTTAAAATAGTGACTGAAGTTCATTTTCATGGTGGGGTGAGAGGTACACGTGGGCTTGTTATTATAATTCTCTCTCCTCTGTGTGCATTTGAAATATGTCATAACAAAAAGTTTAAAATAAAAAATTCTTTAAAAAATAACAGATTCTTGAGATCTACCCCAAACCAACGAGATCGGAACCTCTGGGGAGTGAAGGCCAGGCTTCAATATTTCCCAACACTGAGGGGAGGGTACAGCTCAAGTGGTAGAGCGCATGCTTAGCATCCACAAGGTCCTGGGCTCGACCCCCAGGACTTCCTCTAAAAATAAATAGGTAAACCTAATTACCTCCCCCCTAAAAAATAAAAAAATTTAAAAAATATTTTCCAACATTCCCCCATTGGTTTTTATGGGTAGGCAGAGTTGAGAAACAGAAATAAAAGAAGACTAAAGCTCAAAATTAAATTGAATGTTAAGAATTCCTCAAAGGAAGGATGCTATAAATATCAAAATTAATAGCAACCACCTATTTATATCTTCAAGCAATTGCGTGAAGCACTTGGTAGAAGTCAGTGGATCAAACAACCACATACCCCTTATCCTCTGTGAAGTTAGTTATTTTTTGAACACACGTGCATTCCCTTGGCACTGCCTGCCATCAGATTTGTTGATACTCACAGTCTTTAGGGGAAACTCAGTACTGTAGCTGGCTGCCCAATTCATAGCAATGTGTCAATAAAATGCTGGCATATTTAACAACAGGCATAGGGAACTCATAACACTAAATATCATGACTAAAATTTCAACAACTCTTCAAACACCCCTAAGGAAAAAAAAATATATCATTCATGGTTTTATTCCAAGTTCCTGCGTGAAGTAGGGAAAACATGCTTGAGCACTCGTGATTATCTTAAGTGGATGACAGAAGATCCCAGCACACAATCAGAGGGGTCTAGAAGGGAGTCATGTCTAAACAAACAATCTTCACGTTGTTTGAATTGCAGCTAGCGCTTCCCCCCAGGGGTGTTCAGGCACTGGGGCTCTCCATCAGGGTGCCCAGGCCAGAGATCACTGTTTTCACAAAGAGCCAATATTTATGGGGCATTTATTTTGTGCAAGGAACTGTCTTATGAGCTAGTTCATGAGAATACTTCGTTTCACCATCACCAGACCCTTGTGAGATAGATCTGTGATTGCCCCTAGATCACAGAAGGGTAAATGCCACAGAAGCTGGGTCAGCACTGTGTCCAGGGTTGCACAGCTCTGTCCAGTAGGGTCACCTTGGATAAAAGTAGGATACAAACTTGGGTGGTCAGACTCCCAAGCTAGACCGAAAAGGCCTCTCACTACATAGTCAGATATACATATACATGCACACGCACATTTGGTTAAATCTCATGAAATCGCCAATATTCAATGGTTTTTGACTTTCAAACACAGTAACTTTACGATTACGCAGTGCAATGAGAAAGCACTGCATTAGCTCTGAGGCGGAGAAGCATGGAGTTAGGCAATGACTATTTCTGCCACCATGGACGTATTCAAGAGCAGGAAGAGTCTGCTGAAAAGTCTCTGAGAACACGAATTTAGAAAGAATATTCAGGTTGTTTTTAGTCTAAGAAGATACTAAAAGCACTTAAGGCAAATGCTAATAAAATAATTATGATTAACTTTTCTTTAACACCCACCACGTGCCCACACTGGTTTAAAGGCTTTATATCTCTGTTGTCCCTTTAGCCCTCACAATTCTGTGAAGCAGGGACGCATGACCCCCGTCCTAGAGATGGTAAAACCGAGGCTCCGAGCGGCTCAGTAACTTGCCCGGGTCACACTTCAGGAAGCAGGGGCACTGGGCAGGTTTATTTCTGAGCCTGTGCTCTTAACCACAAAGCCAAGTTGTTCCTACAGCATGCTGCTGGTTCAGCCGGAGCTGCCCCTACGGAAAAGGAAATATCAAATTTGAAAAGCTGTACCCCACACGGAATGTGGGTGCAGATATGCACCTATTTTTACTAGGAAGAGCACACTACTCCTAGTTCGAGTCTGAGAAAAAGGCCAAAGGAGATGCTCTAGTCCATGGGTAAATCCTCGTGGCTCCACGTGCAGGGTACATCCAGAATCCATGCGCTTCCCCCCACACCCTCTGCTGGCACGCTGGGGCCAGCCGTCACCATCCCTCTCTGGGTTCCTGCAAGACTGTCGTCACATCTCTCTCTTCTGCCTCCCTGGGACCTCTGAAGTCATTCTCCAAACGGAAGATACTGTGATCCTAGTAAAACAAGCCAGATCACGTCACTCGCATTTAGAGCCCCCCCAAAGGCCTCCAGGACCTACATCATTTGCCCCCACCAGTCTGACCACTTCTACCAACCACACTTCCCGTCTTGTTCCCTCCGGCCCCCTTGCAGATCCTCAGACGAGCCGGCACAGCCCACCCTCGACTCTCCTCCCTGACCGGCTGACGCCTTACCTCCTTCAAGTCCGCTCACAGGCCACCTCCTCCAGGTGTCCCTCCTGAGCTGCCTGATCAGAAAGTGACCCAGCTAGCCCAGCACTCCCACCCCTGCGTCCTACTCTTTTTTTAAAAAAAGTGATCTAACATACCCATCATTTCTTTATGTTTATTGTTTGTCCCCCGACATTCTCGATGTGAGCCCCACAAAGGCAGGAGTTCTGGGGTCCTGTTCCCTGGGCGTCCCGGCCACCGAGAGGAGTGCCTGGCCAAGGGAAGCCTTTCAGTACATGTTTGTTGAATGAAAAAAGGAAGAAAGCAGCAAGGATTATAAAACCTGAGACTCGGGGAGAAGAGTGATCCGAGGGACAGAAAGTCCAGAATGGCAGAGTTAGGTTGTCCAGGATTGGGAGTAGACACGAGAAGGAAGAGATTCAAAAGGAAGAAACTAAATACAAGAAGGAACCCCACCACCCCATCCTCACCCACGAACCAACACGGATGACACTAGCAGGGTGCGTCTCTGGCCACATCCTCAGAGAAGAAAGCAAAGGATGGTGAAGCTGCCCCTCCCCAGATACCACTTAACCTCAGGGGGGATTTAATGAGCGCTGGTCTTATCAGGACAAAAGAAGCTGTAACAGGCTCCAGGTAGGACCTCACTCATCTGTACAAACAATGGAAATGACCACTGCGGTGGGAATTGCCACCTCAGCTGGAGCAGCCGTGCCCAGGCCAGTAATGTTTTTCATATCAATGGTTGCCATGGCGATATTTATAAAGATGTAGCAACGAGCAGGCAGGGAACAGTTTGAAGAGGCTGCTGGAGGAAAAGAAGTCGCAGTCCACCCTCCGTCTCCACAAATCACACCATCCCACTTGCTCCCAATAAATGGTTCACTTCTTTTGATTGCGCTTGGCATCCCGACGAAAGTCGAGTCTTAGATTCTGTCATTCCAAGCTTGGAGCCTCTACTGGGTTTTTCCATTTGGCCTGCATTATGGTTTTATTCAGTGATTCACAGTGCCTTTTCAGAGGTCACCAGATCATTCCTTCACCTGCCAAGAATGTCTCCTAAATGCCCAGCCTCTTCCTCCACCAGGGCACTGAAGTTCTAAGGCCTCCTGCCCCCTCTGGAAGGAGCGTCCCTGTGTGTTACCATTGCCAAGTTTATGCAGCAAGTCTTAGGAAATAGACTATCCTAAAAAACCCCTCCACCCCACATCGTTAGGTTGCACGTTCTGTAAGGGAAGCAGGTAACTTTCTCAGAGTCATACTATACAGTATGAGTACATGGCACGTGAACCTTAAAAAAAACCTGTAAAAACTCCAGCACCAGGTACTAGAGAGCTTAGTGAATGATACCACCGCCCCCAGGCATGCAGGTCAGAACCCTGGTGTCTTCCTGCCTCCTCACTCCGCACCTTATTCCCTTTACCAGCTCAATTACTGAGTCCTTTGCATTTTACCAGAATCTCCTGGATCTGTCTCCTCCACCCTGTAATAGTTCCTTTTCGGGTCTCCAGATTCACCGATCGGAGTGAGCTCCCCAAGACATAAGGGGGATGCTTAGAACATCCCCATCCTGGATCTCAGGGCAGGGACTACATGCTCTAAGGCAGCCTCAGGCACCCTGAGCTCTCGCTGGGCTCCTGAACCACACCTTCTTCCTCTGCTCTGGTCAGACCGCCACCTTTCCCTTCCTCTTTTCCAACTTCCCTGACTAGGTCACATATCCTCATTAAGGGCCCCAGCAGCACTGCCACCACTGCAACTATGCACTGCATGTGTGCAACTGTTTGATGAACTACCTCTCCCTCCAAGTCCCAGTCGAGGACCGGAACTGCTGCTGGCCGCCGTTTTCCCACCGTGGTGCACGCAGCCTGGCATGGTGGAAATGCTCAGTGACATTTATGATAAATGAACACAGAAGGACTGTTGTCACTGGAGATGGTACAGTCCATGATGCCTGCCTGCACACTTGGTCACGAGGGGCTCACTCTTTCTGGAGGCAAAAGAAAAGCAAATACGTAGATCCAGACTCCATGAGACCTTTTGGATCTTGGACACTTCAGTAAGGTTCACCACGGGCAATCAAATATGTATCCATATCATTTGCAAGTGGGCACTCGGTGGGAACCAAAACGAGGCCATTTCTCCCAGCAGTGTGACACAAGAAGGAACACTGGGTGCCTGAAATGCTGCCGGCATTGATTCTTCCTCCCCCAAGAGCATCAGCCTCGGAGCTTCGCCCCTGATTCATATGTGCTCTCTGCATGTCAGCAATCGATCCTGTTCGAGGAGTTAAAGGGCAGACAAAGAGGAGACACTGGTACAGCCGTCGGGGATGGACTGCGGGGAAGCCTGGCAGACAACGAGTCTCTCTGTCTGCCCCTGGTCCTGCGGACAGGACAGAGCATCGGGCCTGGAGTCAGCCCACTGGCTCCTCCACACGGAGACCCTAACCTTGTGGCTTGGGCCACATGCCTTCATCTTCTTATGCCTGCTTTCTCATTTCTGAACTGAAGGACTAACCCTGCTTCAAGGACCATTGAGGGGATTAAATGAAATAACGATGCAAAAAGCCCTGCGTGAGCTCTGAGTTCCTGTGGTGGCGATCACAGTAATACCTGCTGGCCGCCCCGCCTCGGCCGGGGCAGCCGCGGGCTCCCTGAGCGCTCACCCACCTCCGTCTCACCCAGTGGGATGCAGAGGCCGAGCGGGGCGCCCCTGGAGAGCCAGCCCACTTGAAAAGGTGGAGGAGGTGTGTTGAACTTACAGACCCACTTCACAGAGGGGCTGGGAAGAAGCAGTCAGGGGCCCCTACTAGCTAACCTGAGCTGTTCCATCGCCTGACAGAGAGGGCTAAGTGCAGGAAACCACACAGCTGGAGATAAGAGCTTATATACTGATATGCGTGCTGGTCCTCATGTGATTTTTTCCCCAGTCTGCAGCCGCCGCTGAAAGCATTCTTAAAGCACTTATTTATGAAGTTCTTAAGAGCCCTTGTCTCATTATTTGGGAATCCCATCAAGAACTGCAAATATCATGTTGTTGAAGATGGATTTTTTTCCTGAAGGAGACAGAGAAATTTCGCACCGAGCTAATGAATACGGGGGTTCGCTAGGGTCAGAGCTAGTGGCCATCAAAAAAAGAAAAAAGAAGAGAGAGAGGGCAAACACAAAACCCTGAGTTTTAACTATAAACACATTCAACTGAGTTCTTAGAATCGTTTAATGTGCTAGTTTGGAAGGAAGTTCAAAAAGCAGTTCCAAAAGGACTCTGAGCAACAGAACCAGCCCTGCTCACAAAAATAACCCTCATTTATTGAGCGCTAACTATCTGCCAGGTACTTAGTAAGTACTTTACACACTCTATCACTTGAGATTCAGAAAACCCCAGTCTATATTTTATACAGACCTTTCATATGGTTGCTTGAGAATCAAATACGTTCAGCTCTTCCAGTTGTGCCTAGCACGTAGTAATAAGCATACTCTCAATGTTCACTATAATATTTATGTAAAAATACATTGATTTTTTTTCTCCAAGGGTCATTATCTGGGAGAGGGCATAACAGGACACACATTCATATTCTGCAAGTGTCTTGGTCTTTGACGGTGGGGCTGTAATTCAATTAGACTAGAGCAGGTACGAGTTTTTTGAACTTTAGGAGGATTTTCCTTGCCAACATTGCACAATGTCTGAAATTATTTAAATGATAGTTGCTGAACTGAAAAGTTTCTAGGACTCTTTCTGTATAATACCTCAAAAAAAGGAAACTTGAGCGTGCAATCCTTATGAAGGTGAATACACATTTCTTTTTTTCTGAGAGAAGACTTCGTGATCTTCAAAATATCTGGCTACTGTTTTATTTTTATGAAGCTGAGGCAGCCACAGTCACTCCAAAGTTGCAGATCAATGGAAGAGATGATAATGGTGTCTACCACGGAATGTCTTGTATCATGAGTCTGGACTTTTAACAGCCCTCTTTTCAAATTAATGGAGAAGAAAATCTTTTTCCTGGTTTCCTAATTTAGAACACTGGTTAGAAAAGAGAGAGAGACAAAGTTATGGGACTTGGAGGGTCTATGTCAACTACGGGAAGTCCCTGCTTCTGCCAAGAAAGCTCTGCTTCTCTCCCCCTCTTCCCACCCCAGGGAGCTGCTGAGCTGGGGCCGCCTGTGAACTCCTCACTGACTCCACTGCCACCAGAGGTAGGACTCCGAAGGCAAAGTCTCATAGCAGCAATGCAGAACAATGGCAATTCGGTGGAACTGAAATACGACGTTTTATCCATTCATGTGTCGTAGATGAAGCAGGCTTTTGTCCTATTACCTGGGAAGCCAACTATTAAAAGTCTTCCTATGGGAAAATATCTCCTGAGTTCCAAATAATCAATCCACCAATGAACTTGTGGATGTAACTGTTTATAAATTTACAGTTATTGGAAACCTCAGTCATCTGAAACGTTTTCATAGTTCATACCAATCAAGCAATATTTACTTGGTTGTTTCTCTGGAAAAACCAATGAAGAGTAAACAAAATTACTGATGGTTTAATTGCTATCTCAGATTCTTTGTATATGATTTAAATAAAATATTTTTGCACCTACCACACCACTGGAGGTTTTTCCAGTGAGACTAGAGAAATTTCATTATACTGCACCTATGTTATGATGTGTTATTATATTTAAAATTTTGCCTTTATACATGCAAAGGCATGAATGTATTGTTTAGGCTAAGTTTATACAATCTGCTGATTTTTCTTTCCATCTTATTTTACTTTGTGGGGGAGGTAATTAGGTTTACTAATTTAATTTTTAGAGGAGGTACTGGAGAATGAACCCAGGACCTTGTGCATACTAAGCATGTGCTCTACCACTTAAGCTATACCCTCCCTCCTCTTTCCATCTTATTTTGATCTTTGCTTAAGCACTATGATACCATCCAGATGTGAAAATATAAGCATCCACCTTCCCCAAGATGCTCTTTGCCCTACAAATCCTTTCAAAATCTGTGTGCTGGATTTGGTTTTCTGCCACTGCTACAGAAATGCTGAAAGTAATCTAAGGTGTTTGCATAAAAGGGTGATATAAAAATGGAGCAAGTAGGAGAGCTGATTAAAGCTGAACCTAAAATTTGATGGGTTCCCCTGGTTGTCATGGCAACCGACTGATGAGTGATGGGTGGGGGACATCCACAGTCCATGCTAATCTAGATGTGGGAACTTTAAGAATGAAGAACTCTCATGCCTATCTTAAAAATCAGTTTTTAAGAAAAAGCTCCCTCAGGGCAACATTTAGAAAGACTAAACAATTTTGGCAGCACAACCTTGCCTGATAAGAGTCCCTTTTTAATTTCAACTTTTTCAAGCTTAATTCGCTCAGTAGGAAGAGACGGCTGGTGACTGAACTAAGTCACTGCCCCAGGTGAAGTACACGTTTATTGAAATAGGGGAATTAAGCTCGCAGATCCTAAAGTTCTAGAAAACACCGCAGGATACCCCGCCGCACCATCCCGAAAATCGACATTTGTTCGGGGACATTGATCAGGAGGAGGAACATCTGCACATTTATTGAAAGGAAATTGAATGGCGGGCGTTGTTATGTGACTCGAATGTTACATTCCATACTTTACATGGTGATTTCCAAGACTTTCTATGGGGGGAAAAGAACAAAGATGCTATTATCGTCTGTGGTTTCTTGGGGCCATACAAGGCAAATCCTTCATTAGAAGTGCCACGCTTTTAAAAGGCGAGGGGTAGGACGGGATGAGCTGTCCAATGAGAAATTTTAATTTTCAAGTCTGATACATAGCTGTAATTAATTTTTAAGGTTTGTTTGATTTGCTGAGCCTGGAGCATCCTGTGATGCCGGGAAGTAAGGAGGTGCTAAAAAAAAGTGTGTGTGTGTTGGGGAGGGGTGCATAGGGAAAGGACATAGAAGCCAGTTTGCAAGAGCTCCTAATAGCTAAGGCTGGAACAATTGGAGCAAAAAAAAGCAAAAACAGAAACAAAACAAATAAGGATAGTGTTGAATTATAGCCCAGGGAATCAAGTAAGCATCCAAGGGTCTGTACTGCTGTAAATAAACTGACTGAATAAATAAACGAAAGCAGGAAAAGGAATAACTCTTCCAGGAGAATTCCAACTAATAATTGTAGAAAGAATGAAGGAAATAGGAAACTCGCCAATAGAAAACTACAGGGAGCGGGGGTGGGGGGGGTGGAGCGCAGCGGCAGAGCGCGGGCTCAGCATGCACCAGGTCCTGGGTTCCGTCCCCAGCACCTCCGTTAAAAAGCAAACACAAAACTCATAAACCTAAATTACCCGCTCCCCAAAATACTAAGCAAAAGAAAAGAAAAAAGAAAACCATAGGAATATTTGCTACAGGCAAGACCCATTGATGAAAGCTAAAATTAGTGGGTGAATAGTTAAGTGGAAACCTTCAAAGTATCTCCCCACAAACATCTCTTAACTGCAAAAGGATACAATGCTACCCTTACTGTCAGAACCACCTTAACCAAGTGATGAAAGTTAACGTCATCAATGGTAGTAAATTGACGTAGATGTCACCGCCCTCCTGGCGTGATGCCCTGGGAGGTCACGTCACCTACAAAGCTTCTTCCCCAAATGCATTAACCTCAGTCTAATCGTGGGAACACGTGAGGCAAACCCAAATTGAGGGACATTCTACAAAAGATATTGAGTTACTCTTACAATGTGCCAAGGCCACGACAGACAAGATTAGAGGAGACAGTAAGTCAACTAATGTGCAGGGTGGGATCCTGGAATGAATCCTGGAACGGAAGAAGGGAGTGAGCGGAAAACTGTGAAATCAGAGCATCTGCTGTGTGGTTAATAGGACTGTACTCGTGTTGATCACTGTACTATGTTTATGTAAGTTGCTATCGCCAGGGGTAGCTGAGTGTGGGATATACAGGCACTGTATTATTTTTATAACTCCTCTGTTAAGTCTACAATGATTTCAAAATAAAAGTTAAAAAATAAAAGATTTAATATGGCTACTGGGGGGAAACGGGGTGGTGGAGGGACAAATTGGGAGTTTCAGATTTGCAGATACCAACTACTATATATAAAATAGATAACCAACAAAGTCTACTGTAGAGCACGGAACTATAGTTGATATGTTGTGATAGCCTATAATGAAAAAGAATATGAAAAGGAATATATATGTATGTATAACCGAATCACTATGCTTATACCAGAAATGAACACAACATTGTAATTCAACCATATTTCAATAAAATAAATAACTAAATAAAAGATTCTAAAACTTCATTTAGCTGCTCTGTTTGCAAACTGAACTGCATCTTGAAGGATGGTAAACAGTGACAACAGGGATTATAGCTAGTTCAGATAAACGAAGAAGTGACCCAGTTCCATCCCTCACTCAGCCAGTTATGAGCTGTGGCCTTGAACAAGCCTCTCAGTTTCTCCAAGTCTCAGTTTCTTCATTCTTAGAGAGGGGATGAGTCAGGGTCCCTAGTTCGGGGAGCCAGAAACTTGGCTAATAACAATTGCTGACTTACTGACGTCTTACAGGGGGAGCTAGGGCTCTGTGTCTTTTGCGTGTCCCAGTTCATTTAATCCTCTCAATAAGTCTATCACGTAGCTACTCTTGTTACTGCCATTTGAGAGATCAGGCAATGGACAAGGTAAGGAGAGAGACAAGATGCTGGCAAGAAATGGATCAAGGAAAGGGGCTAATGGGGTGAGACAGACTTCAGCAGCATCACAGCCCTCCGGGAAAGAACCACGGAGGAGAGCGTGGGATGAGGGGGCGGACGGTGGGTCCCTGGGCCAAGTTCTGGAGCAGATGGATGACGAGCACAGGTGGAGGCCAGCCCTTGAACTGAGAGGGACCCCCACAGCCTCAGAAATGAGAAGGAAGGAGAGGGAGAAGGGCTGAGTTACATATAAGTTTGTAAGTAATGCATCAGGAAGTCGAGGAAGCTCAACTCTGTCACCTCCGTTGTTTCATCTAAGTTCCCAAGGAAATAAAAATTCTCACTTCCTGTCCCAAGCACCCCCACTTCTACTGGTCCTTCCCACCAGTGGAACCCCGATTCCCTGCAGCCTCCACACCTTCCGTCAAGCTCGTGTATTGGATGAGAAGTGATGGGGTCAGCCATCAATGTGGGGTGGCACATAGCCATGAGAATTCTACCTAATAAGGCTTTTTTCCTCCACATCCTGATAGCATCTGTAGGGCAACCAAACACAGAATCAGAACTTTCCCCTCAAGCAAACCACCGTACAGCAAAACATTCGCTGCTACAGCAAAACATTCGCTGCCTACAATAACACCCTTCAAACTGGAAAACAGATAGGTGCCTCTGGGAGCACACAAGATTACCTGTAGAGGAATGCGCTGGCCTGTGCAGTCTTAAGAGACTCAGTTTCCAGATTCTTAACTTCCAGATCCCTAAACTGATCTGCCTGAGAAAGCGCCAGCATCCTGAGGTTCTCCTCTCTTACCCCCGATTTCACAAGCCCCTTCCTCCCACTAGACACGGCGGAGGCAAACCAGCCCCTGTGCCCACGCCAGGCAGCGCGTCGTCCCAGGATGGTGAACTCTAGAGGGCGGGAAAAGGGACGAGCCAGAGAATGACCAGGTCGAGTTCGCCAGTGGTTGGAAATACTTTGGTGCCTGGTTAACAAGTCTTTCACAACTCAGCCAAGTACTCGTTTTTCCTTTCAACCAAACCAAGAAAGGGCAAAACGAAGTAGTTAACAGATGAAGTTCAAAGAATTGGGGGAATATTTGCTGTAATGCAGTTCTTCTATCTACACATCTACTCAACAATTGTCACTGTGCCTGTCTAAGAAATGGAGAAAGAGGAAGAGGGGGAAAAAAGGGAAAAAGGAGGGAGGGTGGGAGGGACGGAGGAAGGATGTGGCTGCACCATGTCTCACTTTAACCATATTTACTCACAAATGCATAAACTAATGGATAAAATGCTCTGCCTGTCTTATAAAGAGGTTGATCCACAGTAACACTTTACTTTGTAGGCTCATCGTTTACCATCGAATGTAATAGATTGGCACTGCTTAGATCAAAGTGTCTACTGCTAATAATTACAATGATCGCCTGATCTAGAAAATATTTTTAAAACTTAGAATGTTATGGCCCCACAAAATGAAAAATGAAGTTCAAATTTCAATTTACATGCCTATTTTGGGGGCTGATAATTATGACAAGTAATCAATAACATACTTTCAAGCATAAAAATCTCACGAGGGTAATATTCTGTGGAGGGAGAGGAAGGGAAATAAAAGTTTAAGGAGAAAAAGAAATGATGGAAAATATCTGTAAAAGAAAAGCTTGTCCCTGTGCTTGTGAAATACTCAATGACGGAGAGCAAATTGCTACGGTTTTTAGAAGATACAGTAAGAGTGATGTGCTTGTTTGATTATGAAAAGTACAATATACGCATGATAGCTGGAACCACATGCTGTACAACCACCTAAATTTAACATAAAAAATTGAAAAAAAAATTGGATATGAACCTACAAATGCACAAGGGGTATGTAGTTTTGCAAACTTTCTTTAGATGGTACGTGAGAAAAAAGTATGAAGACCACTGGTCCTCAGTGGAGTACGGTTCCACCCATACCCCAAAGCCGCCCTTCTCTTTCCACTATGGTTTATACCAATTCCCCTGGATGGTTAAAAAAAAAAAGTCAGGTGTGCGAGAAAGCAAAGACTGTTGAAATAGCAAAGAATGTTTTTGAAACACTAGGTGTGCAGATACAGATCTGGATTTCCCAGAGGCATAGCCACGTTTGCTAGGGGGCTCCCCTGGGTCTACTCAACCTCTGATTAAATGCAAAACATCTGTGGGTGATACTGAGTATTTGTCAACAAGAGGAGAGACTAACGAAGTTCCAGTAATGTTCCCCAAGGCGTCTTCCTAGCGGTGTATTTACAAACCATCCCCAGGCTCTCTAATGGAGGAAGCACGTGAAAAGTTTTGCTCTTAAAGTCCATACTTTCAGACCCCCAAATTTCCAAAATAAGTCACTGAATGTTGTATTTTAACCACTACTTCTTCAAAGAACCCTGGCATAGCCCCAACAGGCTTTGAACTTACAGAATTCTATAAGAAACTCAAGCTGCAAAATTAGACAAGGAAAACCAAGACTTCCGGTCATAAAAACTTGAGCAACTGTTTAAAAGATTGAGTTTAGAGCCAGCCCTCCCATCTCTTAAGGAACTTCTCCATAAATACAATTTCACGAAATGTATCTTGATCATAATCTGCAGATTTCATTGGGCGACATTTCCTTGCAACACAGTGCATAGCATTTTAGAACAATTTTCAGTCATCTAGAATAGGAGTGCTCAAAATTAGTCCTTCAGATCTAAAGCAATTGAAAAGAAGAAATAATGAAACAGTAACAGCAAGCTCTGTTAGTTCCTCTGACAAGCACCTAGCTAACTAGGGCCAATATCCTGTCCTTTATTATTCCAAGTACCCTCGAGGGCACCATTGCGAGTGGTGGCAGAGGCTGGGCTGCAGGCTTGTCTTCAAGGGGGTGGGGACCTGATGGGTGGGGGCAGCCGCTGACTTAATGGTTTCACGTTCTTTGTTTACTGACAGGGTTTGCAGTATTTTTCCGTTCACAGGTAAGCAGAACTTTTTTGGTTAGATGGCTGCATCTTAAAGAGGGCGCTCAGATACCTGCATATTTTCAGCAAGCATTGGTACTTACTGTATGAAGTTAATCAAATGCTTAATACCAACCACTCACTTTTAAATTTGGAATTACTGTCACTGCCGTGTGCCTGACCAAAACAACAATTAAGAGTCAGCAGGGCTCATGAACAATTAGATTAAAACGTTTCTGAGGTGTGATATTCAACGTAGTCCTCAAATTAGGAATCCCCGCACTGTGAGTGATAGCCCACCGCAGGGAGGAGAGGGAGGCGGGGAGACAGGAGCACATTCTCAGCCCCGTCCTGGCACGTGCATTTTACTACACAGTTCACAACACGAGGCTGGGTGGCCCACCCAGAGGTGTGCGTTTCTCTTACACAGGGATGAAGACCTTGCTTCTTTTCCTTCGTGTCTCCCGAGAACAGACAGCTTTTGACAGCTAAATTTCAATGCCTCTGAGAATGGGGGATGCTTTTCTGGTGTCCTAGTGGGAATTCATAATATATTTCCCCATGGCAACACTGTGCAAATCATTGGTATAATTAAACTGTGGTCCTTACAGTTAAGTTTAGCTAGACAGAACTCGCAGCTAGATGAATTTTGCTTCGAAACTTGTATTGTCATTCCAGGTGAAGTAAGCCAGAAAGAGAAAGAAAAATACCATATGATATCACGCATATGTGGAATCATAAAAAAAAAAGAAAAGAAAAAGAAAAAAGAGGACACTAATGAACTCATCTACAAAACAGAAACAGGCTCACAGACATAGTAAACAATCTTACAGTTACCTGGGGAAAGAGAAAGGGAAGGGATAAATTTGGGAGTTTGAAGTTTGTAAATGTTAACCAATAGATATAAAAACAGATAAAAAAAAAAAAACAAAACAGATTTCTTCCGTATAGCACGGAGAACTATATTCAACATCTTGTAATAACTTTTCATGAAAAAAAATGTGAAAATGAATGTATGCATATATGTATGACTGGGACAGTATGCTGTACACCAGAAACTGACACATTGTAACGTACTATACTTCAATTAAAAAAAAACAAACCCTCCTTGTCAGAGCTGTTTTCACTATGTATGACTCAAACTTTCTCAGATACACATTAATCAGTCTTTCAAAAGAGTATTATTAGTTGGTTACGGGTCAGTTGTTATAACTCTCATGAAGAGGATGTCTAGCGGTGGAGGGTTTACTACTCATCCAGTTCACTCTGGATAGGAAAGGTGCTACTTTTCAATCCTTCAGAGCATCGGGAGTTAAACAGGCTTTACAGTGATTGGCTTGGGCGCTGAACTACCATGGACAATATTTTTAACGTGAAAAAATGTATTTAAAATTCTAAATAAGCAGTTCCCCAGCTTCGAGAATAGAACCCATTCTTATGTTGGGAACTTCCCTTACTCACACAGGTTTTATTTCTCTGCTGTTGCCTAGCAACAGAGATGTGGCAAGAGATGTCAGAGGTGAGGGAGCAGACTGAAGTCATTATGGAAAGCAAGCTTATCAGCATTTTCCATCTAACTTCATAATCCTGGAAATAAAATAGATTCCATTGTATTGAGTAGTCTGTATTTTTTTTTCTTATCAAATGCCAAGTTTTTAGAGAATTTCTTTCTTTCTGAATATAAATCCAGTATACATGGAGAGTTTAAATTATGTGCATTGTTTTGAAATGGACTTCTCTGTTACACTAGCACCATTTGAAGGGTAAAGTGGGAAACTTCTGGCATTGTGAAGTCAAGTACTATGAGAAAAGTGGTTGTGAACACACTCGAAAGTGTTCCAAGAGGTCTCAGAAATACACGTTGGCTCTAAATTTCCTCACTTTTGAGAATGTCATTCTAAGTGAAGTAAGCCAGAAAGAGAAGGAAAAATACCATATGAGATTGCTCATATGTGGAGTCTATAAAAAAAAAACATAAATACAAAACAGAAACAGACTTATAGAATACAAACTTGTGGTTGCCAAGGGGGCGAGAGGTGGGAAGGGACAGACTGGGATTTCAAATGCAGAATAGATAAACAAGATTATACTGTATAGCACAGGGAAATATATACAAGATCTTGTGGTAGCTCACAGTGAAAAAAAATGTGACAATGAATATATGCATGTTCATGTATAACTGAAAAATTGTGCTCTCCACTGGAATTTGACACAACATTGTAAAATGACTATTACTCAATAAAAAATGTTAAATAAAATAAAATATTAAGAAAAAAAAGAATCATCAGTTAATGTCAAACAAAACTGCATTTTCAAATACATTGGCCTGCTCATTAAAAAATGATTCTTTAGAGAAAGGACTGCAAATGTTCTGGTTTGCTTGCTTCTATTTTGAACTGAGCTAGAATGTGATCAAAATTTAAGCATCATCTCTAGGAGGTTTCTTGGTTTTTTTTTTTTACCCCTTTTCAGCCTGTTCTGTATCAAATGTTAGGCCCCTGAGGCTTCGTAGCTCATGGATAGTTGATTGCATTTCAGCATGATGCATTTTAGGACTTCTTTTCCAGTGGGCATCACAAAATGTGCTTTTAATGACATTTCCTTTCTAGGCAATGTGGTTGTTCCACAATTCCTAGCCCAAATTTTTAACTTTTCCAAGTAATTGCTACCAAGGCAACCCGAGTCAGAATCACACTCCGTGTTGGTTTGAGGTGGACCCAGAGCTAGTTTTGGAGGAAGATTTTTATCCCTGCTGTGGGTCCCCCCTTATTTCAACCCTAAGGGAAGCCGTGGTGACCATCCATTCAGGGATGTGGCCTTAAGTTTCACTAGAGAAACTTAACTCGGTCCTTCTTCCATTGACTCCCAAATGCCTCGGCAACACTGCACCCAGTCCTGGTTGGAGATAATAAACCAAGATTCTGCATTGAGTAATGCATATGAAAAGCCCAGTTGGGAGAAACACATCATGAATACAATTGCTTGGAGGAGAGGGGACAGCCTGCCCGTCTCAGTTTCCTCCCAGGTAGACGGCATCGCCCACGTGCTGTCAGTTTGCCGCTGGGGGAATCGAGGCGCATCTTGCACGACGACTCCTGGAAGCGCGTGGCTGGTTTCCCCAAGACTTCAGCCCGTGCACCTTTTCCCTTTGCTGTTTTTGCTCTGAGTCACTTTGCTCTAATTCATCTTAGCTGTGAGCACCACTGGATGCCGAATCTGTGGTCCTCCAGCAAGTCACCGAATCTGGGATGCCCTGACACGACTTTTGTCTTGTCTAGTCTCTCCTGCTCAGCTTGCAGCATCATTTCGAATCTCCTGTCCAACTTGTAAAGCCCTTCGTCACCTGTCCTCCTTACTTCCCCCAGGATGCCCGCTGGGTTCCAGTGCTCGCCCACGGCTTCAGTTACAGCCCCCACCGGTGCCGTAGGGACGGCCCCTGGCGGGGAGAAGGTTCTCATCCTGGAGGGGAGAGACCTGGTTCCTGTTCTCAGTTCCCTCTGTTCTGCTGTTCTGTTCTGTTAATTGTGAGTCATTCAAGCCTCTCAAGATCTCACTACCCTGACATGATGTAGAATGGGAATAAAACTACAGTACTGATAACAGCCAGGTGCAAGGTTTGGGTTTTCTGTACAAATAATTTCTTACCAAATGGCAACTAAAAGGTCCATTCTATTAAAGTTTATTGTAAAGCAAAACAGCTCTATGAAGAGAGGCCTATTTTCTCTGCAACCTCCATGATAGAAAGTTAATTTTTGTATCATTCTGCAAAAAATATCTGGATTCACTGAAAAAAAAAAAGATGTGAGAACTATTTCAGAAGAAGACATTCAAAGGAAAATATAATATGCTACCAAATAGGGACACTACTCAAAACACCACACCAAGCTCTCCCAGGTCGTTGTGCTGTTTCTGAAAGTTACTATCAGAAAAGAAAAGATTGAAGAGAAATTAGCTACCCTGTAGTTGGCAGGAACACGGCTGGGTTCCGGTTCAGCCAGAGCCCCATGCCCCTCAGGGTGAGGCGGGTGACAAAGACAGCAAGCAGCCCCCTTGGAAACATGAAGAATCCCCTTGGTTAAATACAGGTCAAGATCAAAAGGTTTCAGCAAGAGCCCACTGCAAACCCTCTCTGAGTTTGCCGCTGCTTCTGTATACAGAGCTTGCTAATTAGTCGCTTCTAAAACCAATTATTGTTGAAATTCATTTTCCCAATAATCAACAAAAGGTCAACAAAGCCACTAAGAGCCGTACCTGAGACTCTCCGGCCTGAAGTAGGTCCCTGGTTCTACAGATGGGCAACTCCGTCCCTTTGAGGTGTAGGTATCATCCATGTTCTAATGAAGCTGTCTTTACAATCACTTACAGAATACACGTCTCTGTAATTCTTGGCACAAAGGGACGTGAATTACAACTTGTGAATTTGTAAATTGCACAGTTGGGCGTAAGTACATGGCATTCTTGTCTTTGGAGAGCATTCCAACTTCTCTCTTAACCACTTCCTTAGCTGAAGTTGCCATCACGACTAAAAGCTGTTTCCAAACTCCTTAAGCATGTGTCCTTAGAGCAAAACATCTCAGAATCAGTCAATGGGCAGGGACTGAGAAGAACCAAGGGAAAGGTGAGACGACATTGTAGCTAAACTCCACCTGTTCTCATTTCCAGGTTTTCCTACTACAAACCGAAAAGCAAAGCTTTCAAACCAGAGAAAAACTAGAGGACAACCAACACTGCAAAGTCACGAATGAACAAAGATTTCAAGAGGCATCACGCACTCAAGGATAACTTCCACATTTCCCTAGTTGAACTGACATGTGGGCTTGCTTAACTATTTATCAAATTCAGAGGTATCATCCCTAAAAAGGGGCATTTCTCCTAAGTATCCATTCATGCTAGCAATACAAAGACGTTACCTCCAAATCCTAAGAGGGACTTTGAGCACAGATAGAGGCAGAGTGAGGACGGCATGGTGCCATGCAGAGATTTCAAAGTTCCTGGAGCCCTGACATTCTGGCGTCTCTTCCTCCGGGAATATCCTCAGTGAAACACCAACTGAGGGAGGTAAAAGCAATTGCTTTACTATCACATCCAGCTACTCTCCTGGAATTCAGCTCTCAAAAAATGAGCCTGGAGCAGGAAGCAATCACTGCACAGCATCTTACAGTGTCCTTCAGATTCCTCTCCTCCTATGCCTCCCGTGTCCTGCCGTGGCTTCTCCGCATGACTGTGCACCACTCTCGAAAGTGCAGTGACAGCTTCCAGCAGCAGCAAACAGACGCCTAAAGCGACCTAGGGCTTCCTGTGACTGCCGGCTCCCCCAGCATCATCACAGAATCTTTTGCGTGGTATTGGATTTTCTGTTTAATTATGTAGATGAGCATTTTAAAAATCCTTAGTTTCCCCAATTGCTGTATTAATATGCACTTCAAACATCTGCAGACGGAGCTGTTGAGAGCAAAATGGAACACTTACACTGATTTGTTTTCCTTCATTTTGCCAAGGGCTCCACTGAAGCTGTTTCCTTCCAATTTCGTTCCCTATATTTCTTCCAAGAGAGTCTGAGTTCATTTAATTGCTTTATTCCCCAAAGTACAAAAGTGTTAGTAGGACTACACTGGCCACGCCAATCAGAAGAGATTCTCTACTAAGCAAATGGGCAAATTCCAGCCAAGCCAGTCCACGAAACGGAGTCTCCAGAAGGGGCGGAACTGAGCAGAGAGCAAGAACTAACTTTTTTTTTGGAGGGGCAGATCATCTCCTGTGAGATATGCCAGCATTTACACTACCATATGTAAACATTACTCCTAAAATCAATCCTGTGAGCACCGTGTTATCCCCATTTTCACAGATGCAGAAGTGATCCCAAAAGGATCAAGTAACTTGCCCAACATTTCCCACAAACCAGTAAGAAAATCACAACCCAAGAGAAAAGCAATCAAAATACGTGACTAGACGTTTCACAGCAGAACAAGCACATAATGCCAGTGAGCGTGAGAAGGGAGTCTGAGTTCATGTAACTGCATCATTAGTAGTATTCAGCACCAGTAATAGTCAGAGAAATGCAAATTAGAGCCCCAGTGAATTAACCGTTTTATACCCATTCAATTAGCAAAAAGGAAAGAGTGTAACGATGCCAAGAGTTGAAGGACCATGGATCTACATTCCAATGAGAGTGGGAATTGAGGCAACTGACTTGGGAAAACAATTTTGTGCTATCCCCTGAGGCTGAACATTCCTACGCCCCATGATCCAGCAATTCGACTCCGGCCCAAGACAGATTCTCAGACATGCGCATGAAGAGTCATGTTCAACGAAGTCAAAACCCCTGTCTCAGCAGCAGGGAACTCCTGAGGACACACAAACGCCCTATCGACAAGTGAGTGCATAGATATGCTAGGGAAAGTTTTACACCTGAGGCTGTTAAACAACAGAACAAAACAAAGGTCGTGTACTGCAGGTCACAATGCAGATGAATCTTCCCACTAAAAAGTTAGTCTCAGAGGATTACATGCAGCATTATGTCCTTTTTAGAAAGTGAAGACAATTACAATGAAAAGTCTCCTTTTCAGAACACTTCTGAATGCAGTGAGATTGAACAGAAAGGAAGAGACAGAGGTAACAAACGTGAGACGCAGGATGCAGTCGGTGCGGGCAGAGACGGGATGAGCTGAGGGAACAGCCCAGTGGTTAGACGAGGTTCCTGCCAAACCCCAGCTTTTGCTTAGGGGGGTGGTCTCACTGGTCTTGCTGTATTTACAGTGTCTAACTAATAACCAAAGAGATAAATAAAGAGGTAACACCGATGAGAGTGTGTCATTAACCCAGCATTACCAGTAGTCCAGTTTTGTACATCTGAGGTCCTAAAAACACCCAAAGAAGCAAGAAGAAACCAACAATTAAACAAAAATTGGGCCCAGGTCACACAGGGCAGCATCAAGGACTCAAATTCAGGTCCAGAGGACTCCAAAGCCCGTAGTGCCACCGGGCAGGGGCCACTGCTCTGTTCTCAAAAAGGGACGGACTAACAGGGCAGGTGACTCCCATCCACCCCCGATGGTGGGGTGACCTTGTCTACAGGTCAGAACCAGAACTGATCAACTGATTTCTTCCAGAAAGTATGGAAAGGCAGGAATGATGTCACCAGCCCAACAGACACTTCTGGGCAATGCACAGACCGCCCTGGGCTGGAATCCCGGACCTACTCTGCACTGCCTGTATCACGGGACGGGGGTGGGGGGGGGCTCCCTCTCCCAGCCTCAGTCTCCTCGGGATGAGAGGATCAGAGATGGCGAGAGGCAGTGATCAGATGATGAACACTTTTAGTTACTTATAAGCCAGAGCATTACCAACCTTTCTCTTGCTTTGCCCCTCACCACAATCTATGAGGCATGAATGATTATTATTTCCAATTTAAAGATGAAGTGATTGAAAAAAAAGGAGGTCAAGAAATTTCCTCAAGGTCAGATGATTATGACGGAAGTTTTGAACCCAGCTCTTTCACGTTCCACTGCCCAGGCTCTTAACAGTGAAGGCACACACGTATGTAGAGATACAAACACCCACACACGTAGATACACACGGGAGATACACACACGCATATACTCGTATGTATGGACACATGCACTTGTAGATGCACTAGTACACACGTGTATGAACATTATATGTTCAGACATACATTCATACACGTGTGCGTATAAACACACACGCACGCACAGTCTGCATTCAGACACACAAATTCACACACACACGTGTGGGCACATGCGCACACACTCATAACAACAGATACATACTCATGAACACGTATGTATAGACATATACCATATACACACGTAGAGAGACACACTCACGGACAGGCACACATCCATGTACAGATACACACTCGTGTACTCATACATACAAACACACACAAAATGGTGCCCAGCTTTGCTGGCATTGCTTGAGATTCACAAATTATTGTCAAAAACTCCCTGTTCTGAAAATAAAAAATATATATGTATGTAAATGTGTACCTGAATCACTTTGCTGTACACCTGAGACTAACACTGTAAATCAACTACATTTCAATAAAAAAAATTTTTAAATAAATTTTAAAAATGTAATGAGAAGACATTAACCACTATACACAGAATAGATAAATAAAAAGGTCCTACTGTAGAGCAGAGGGAACTATATTCAATAGCTTTAATAACCTGTAATAGGAAAAATATGAAAAAGGACATATATACGTGTATGACTGAATCAGTATGCTGTACACCAGAAACCAGCACGACGTGGTAAGCCAACTGTACTTCAATTTAAGAAAAAGAAGGAAAGAGTGTAACGGGGGAAGCCCTCCCTGTTCCTTCCCTCCTCGGGCGCACAGCACATAGGCTGGGCCGTGTGAGAAGCCACTTGACTTCAGTACTCCTGACTCCCTCGGAGCACCTGGCGATAATCCTCGTTTCCATTCTCACCTGTGCCCCGTGGCACGGCCTGTCCCTCCCTGTCAGAGGGCAGGGGCGAGTCCCCGGTCATTCTTTTGGCTCCTCCAGAGGCTCTGGCCAACAGCCGGCAGTGGCCTCACGGAGCCAACTGAGTGGAAGCGAGTCAGTCCATATCTGTACTCAGATCTCTTTCAATCTGGGGGAAAAATCCATTAAGCCTTCTTGGGGTGACACAACCAAACGAACAACAATTTTCGTCTTATTGTTGCTGACATCTGGCATATGGAGTCTGGAATGAAACCAGTGGTTCATGAACGGTAACAACTATTAGTATAAAAAATAAGACTCACAGTTGTCATCGATAGAGAATACATACATAGGATCTAGTCGTTCTAAATCTGGCTTTCGAGATCTTATTTTCGGAGCTTTTTCGTTTGACTGCTTTTTTTTTTTTAATTTAGTTTTTCTTCTTTCCCCTTAACGGAGGCACTGGAGATTGAACCCAGGACCTCATGCACGCCAAGCATGTGCTCTACCCCTGAGCTACACCCCCACCCCTAGAGCGTTTAGCTTGGAGCAATCACCCTTACGGTGTCTAAATATGACATTCTCTTCAGAGTTCAGGTTCAGTTATAAGAAAATCCTCTCAAATTGGAGTTTAAGAGCCTAGGGACTCTAGAGAATACTGAAAGAGTAAATGGTTATAATTTTCAGTATTTTCTGTTGATGTAAATCTGAGAGGGGGGTAAGAGTTGGACGTGGGATACAGAAATGCAGAAACAAACATGCCTCTACAAACTCTGACTCTCTAAGATGTGTGAGAACCGGATACATTTACTACTAGGGGAAAAATGCATGGAGCCCCCTCCTTCCCCGCCCCAGCCACACACACACACTCCATGATTTAGCTCTACATTCCAGCAGATGTCACTCACGCCTTCAAAACACAAAAATTTAACCTTTTTAAAAGACTCAGATGTTGTGGTTTCACCTGATAAAAAAAAGAGATAACAGGTCCAAAATGGAGTCACTTGTGCTAAGTCTCACACCAGCAAACCAGGACTTTAGTCCCAACCTGAGTGCAGTTTCAGCCTCTCCCAGGAATGTGATCTGACACCCGTCAATCTGGAATTTCCTGGGCAGCAGTAGTAGGTAATCCACCTGATTACTGCCCCACCTTTCTGTCCCTCAAAGGAAGTGAGGGAATCTGCTCTTTCCTTGTCCCTGCCTCCTTCAGTTTATAAAAATCTCCCATTTTGTTCAGCTCTTTGGAGCTTTTCTCTATTTGCCAGACAGGATGGCGCCCAATTCGTGAATAGTTAAAGGAAGCCAATTAGATCTTCAAATGGACTCAGTTGCATTTTTTTTAAACAACCTATACCTTTCATACAAAAGGCAGAAAAGAAAATAAAGACTTGGAATGGTGAGTGTGACATCCAACCGGAAAACTTTGCTTTACGGTGTCTCGGGAGAAAGCCCCCCAGCGATTTCAAATCCAAGACCATCAGAGTCTGCTCTCAAACTGAATCCCGCAGTCACTACATTTTGCTCCCACGTCAGACAGGAAGTGCAGTAGGAGGCTGTAATAGCTGTAATATGATCCCAGGCTAGAAAAAGTGCTAAACACAGAAGAAAAGAAGCCAGCGGAGCTGGAACAACTTCATAAAATCTTCATCCCACAAAGCCTAGACAACAGGTAAAGGAAAACCAGGGTGGGGGGTGCTATGGAGGGGACAGAAATCTGGGCAGCTGCCTCCAGGCTGGTTTGAGATCTACGCTTTAAATAGATGTTTCCACCGAGAACAGGATCACATCTGGAGCCTACAATTTAATTTCTCCCAACATCAAACAGATGCTTCCTTTTAAAATGCTAAACAGTATATGTTTAAGGAGCTTCTAAAACTAATGTTTTCTAAATACGACAAATGTGACTTAGTATTTTTCACAACAGCCAAACCAGTTTTAGCGCAGAGAATATTAGCCCTGGAAAGGACCAAAGACACAAGCTCTTCCAGCGTTTTAGGAGTGGAGAACTGAATCCCAGACAGTTAAATGACTTCTTGATTCTATGCAAATGCTTTGTGACTAAGCTGGAAGTTGGACCTAAGTGGTGATTTTCACTTTACATGTTTTAATGGCTCGTAAAAACATCAACGTCCCCTGGGATTACAGGAGCGATCATGAAAGTTGAAGTGCAAGCTAAAGGCAGTCCCCAGGGGTTCCTGACGGACCTGAAATTCGGAGGCACTGATGCTAGAGTTTCCACAGGGCCAGTGAAGGGTCCCCAGAGGAGCTGCTGGCCTGTCCTGGGAATTGGGGCCACTGCTGACGTCACAGCATGGAGCCAGAGCAGCAGAGGAAGGTGGAAGATGCCACAGGGTAACTAAGAAATCCACGCCCCTGAGACATACTTTACATACTCTGGGAAAAAGACGGTGAATAGAAAAGGAGACTGCAAAGGATTCTGGAATTTCTGAGATTCAAAGAGATACGTCAGGGAAATAACATTTTCTGACTCTGCATTCCTGCTTGAGTCCCAGGCAGGGTGGCTGAAACCAAACAGGTCATCAAACTATCATAGAAAACACTCAGCAGCAGTCCTGACCGCGCGCCAGACACTGGGGAAAGGTACCCGCGTCCCCCACCCCCCGCCCCAGGGGAGCGCTTCTAAACGCCCACCGGCCTTCGCCTGCCCGTGGTATTAATGAAGACTGGAGAAGTTCAGAGACGTGATTTTTTTTTTTTAATTTTAACTTTAAGTATAATCAGTTACAATGTGTCAATTTCTGGTGTGCAGCTTACTGCCCCAGTCATAGAGACATGATTTTAATCCAGGTCTACGGACTTGGGAGGCCGCCCCGGAGAGCCCAGTTCCCCAGTCATGACCCATTTCCCCGTCAGAATCCCAGTCTAAGCGGGTCATCTCAGACAGCACGGTTCAAAAGCAGCAGGCTGCCTTCTTCCTCTTTGTTTTCAGACTACCATCTGGAGGCAGCTGACTACAGGGAACAAAGTCTACTTCCAGAAAATTATGTCACGAGTAACTCCTTATTTCCTCACTTCTAGCGTGCATTTGCCTCTGAATATTTCAACAGTTCTGAAATCAGGATGTGAAACTGATTCCTGTGTTTAATCTGATGGTGTTTTTTCCCTCCCCCCCAAGAAGCTGTGATTAAATTGATGGGGTAATCATACAGCATCGGAGAACTGAAGAGCTGTCTTTTTTTTTTAGATGATAAATGCCTTTGAAAATTTCAGATTAATCATTTTAAGGAACGCGGTCCTAGAAAGTAATTCTTACATGCTTAACCCAACTTGTTTCTGACCTAGACCCTGCCTTGTCCATAGGCTTCTAGCCCTAAATCACTGGAAATGAGGGTACGGCATAAACTGGTGAAAAGCCGGGGCCTTTATTTCCTAGATTCAGTCACTAAGGTTTACCTAGAGCCTGTCTGTGGCAGACCCAAAACTCCTCGAAGGATTCTGCTGCAGTGGAATGTCATCCCACTGAAACAGGTACAATCAGAAAGCCTTTCACATGTGGCGTGAAGTGTATTTTGTTGTTGTCCTGGTACTGAGTTTAGCATTAGTAGATCATCTGATTTTTATTGTGGAGACAGTAAGGTTTAACTTCGATATTTCCTTCATTTCATGGTTTCACAAAGTTACAAAAGCTTTCTGACCTTTTTTTCCTCATCTGTGAAGTAAAATTAACAGCACCTACAGCATAGAGCTATGGTAAAGATTGTGACCTGTTAACAAAAATTATTCCAAACGTCTTTGTGAAATGATATGAAATATATGGAACTAAGAGAAAGATGAAAAGATTGTGGCATGTAACAGGTGTTCAGTAAATGTTAGTTACCTTCCCTGAGTAATATTTTATGCTACTTCCCATCATAAAGGGGAGAATTTCATCACTCTAATCAATAAATATATGAGAATAACTCGCAACCACTGATGATGAGACATCTCTAAGTATCAAAGTATTTTATCTGCTTCAAAGTGAAAATCTGTAGCAAATTAAAACCAAAGGCACACAGCTTCAAAGAGAGGACTGACTTGAATAAAAGAAAAAAAAAAAGGAATGTAACATTAAGTCCAGCATGAGATGATGACTCTCATGCTGGAAGGCGAGACTGTGTGACTTACTGTACAATCAATGGCTGCCTTGTGTAGAGGAGGATGCAGCTTCCCCAAATTAATAGAATGACCCTTTTATGCCTTCAGGAATTGTGCGAAACTTTTCAAGAAAGAAGACGCTCAAACCGAAATTTAAAAGCAAGAGGAAAATAAATAAGTGTGCTAGGTGCAGTGGTTATAGTTCGGTTTTTGTTCTTTTTGAATTCTTATAATTTCTCCCGATTGGTATCTGCATCTGTAAGTTACAAGAAGTAGACACTGCCTTTAGTCATGGTGAAATTGTTGCCAATAAATGATCATCTCTCTACTTGTTCCTGCTACTTAAATAATACACAAAGATCTTCAGTAAGTATCTTTGAAATATGTAATGCAAGTACGGATCTCTCTAAGAGATACACAATTCTAATGTATACTGCTCTTCTGAATGTGTTTATCCATAGATTTCCTGAAAGGGAACCTCAAAATTCTATCACACTAATTATTTTCTCTTAGGGACACAGATTCATTCCCACTTTGTTCTGCTCGGTACCAGGGAGTTGGGGGGAGGGGGAGGATCTGCTCCTAGGACCTGCATCACTCAGGCTGCCCAATCCTCTACTTGGGTTGGCTTTGACCGATGGGAGGATGGGACTCGGCACCCGGACTGAAGCAGAGAGAGAGGCTGGGCTACTTTCCCCCAGCTTCTTCCCTGCTTTGGTGCCACGTGCCTACCAGAGGCAGCATCTCCCAGGCCCAATGGTCTCCAAGCATCTCCAAGTATCTCCAGTGGTCTCCAAGGACCATTCTTGTTGGACGATCTCTCTCCTACACTTCAGCTCACAGTGGCCTCTGTTAACAGTCTCTTCCCCATCACCATGTCAGCCTAGGGGTAGTAAAGACTCCCCAGTCTTCTGGTCCTGGAGCCTCAGCACCCCTCGCTGGCGACTGTAAAATCCCCTGCATTACGTTCTGCAAAACTCACAGCTGAGTGTACCTCCTGCTCCCTGCGATGGTCATGGTTGGTATCTACACAAATCACACTAATAGAGAACTGAAATGCTTTCCTTACTTCAATAATTCAGTTGGAGCAACATGCTATATTTTGACATGTCATTTTTAAAAAATCATTTATTTGACCAAGCCACGTTAGATGGAGATGCTGAAAGATTCAAGGATCATACTTTATGAATCAGTAGTCTAAATATTCTTAAAACATCAACAAATTGTATTGCACTGTGTTTTTCTGTGTGTGGTACTTATTAAGATAAATAGGATTTCCCATATGGTCATTTAATAATTATTTTCCAAAATAATTATTTGGCAGCTTGGTTATTCGCTGTGCTCCATGAAGCCTGACAGTATGATACATTTACAGGCAGATGTTGGAAAAACAGTCAGTATTGGAACTCTTGGGGTTCCAGGTAATTATAGTCATCATTTTTTAATCCTTTCAGAACCTTCACAATTCTGTAGCCCTTTACCTGCACAAGAAGCAGCAGCAAGACCTCAGCTTGTTCAAATGTCCTGAGCATGTGTGAATAAATTACATATTTTGGTTTACAACATGTTAAAAATTCAACAGAACTGGTTTTAATATATAGCCTGGAAATGAAGTTTAAGCCCTGTCAGTCACTCTCCTTGCCCAGAAATCAATGAGTAAGGAGAGTAATTGTCTGCAGCTTTGAGAAACAGGAATAACCAGGAAGAAGTAGGGAAGGGCAGATATTAAGCACGTGGTTCTGGGCTTTATAATTAGGAAGAGACCATCCCCATCTCGGGGTAGGTCCACCGGCAGCGCAGAGCACGCGCAGCACAGCCGTACAGTCCTTTTCCCCTTCCTGATTCTGTTTTGTCACGTGACATCCACAGACACGCTCATGTGATGTAAAAGCTGAAAAGGCTGAGAGAGAGCAGGGAAAGTGGGAGAGAAAGACAGGGCGTTTCAGTCCTGGAGAGCAGCTGGAGCTGGTCTGACTCTTGTAATCTATTAGATGCTTTAATTTAATGAAACAAAATAATTCTGCATGGCATGAAAATGAGAACGAAGATGAAAATAAAAACAGCTTCAGTGATCACTGTAAATGTCTCTGTATGATGGAGGCAAGCCTCTTAGAAATACTTGCTTAAGTCCCTGCAGGTAATACCCAACCTCAACCTGACAAGCGTGGAAGGCAGCTCACACAGAGGGGCACTAACGTAACACACTTGGAAGTGATACTCAGCTTCGCAGACAACGAAGGCAACACGCATTGAAATAAAGTTCCATCTCACACTTACCCAGCTAGGAGACACAAATTAAAATAATAAATCTAGCATTGTCAGGAGTTGCTAGGAGTCCTACAAATTCCTTAAATGAGCTCACAGTAAACCTGGAGAACAACCATGTGATCGTCAGTCAGCGGTGGGACGCTGATCTCAGCCTGGGCCCCAGGAGTCCCAACTTTAGAGTCGCTCAAGATGCAACTGAGAGGAGAAAAAGTTGCATGTGCAAAGATGGTTTCAATATGCCTTCAATAGTGTGGACATGGCCTTTTTCCAACTATAAGTGAGAAAGCTAAGAATGATATGTAACTATAATGAAATTAAATAATTTAAAATTGGAAATACGTGAGATATATACATCCCAGAAAAGTATCTGCGCAGCAATCTTGAGTGAAAAAGGAGAAACTAAATGGTAGAGTCATTCATTTATTCAATAAGTATTTGTTAGGTACAACTTTCTCGCCTCTCTAAGTATTCATTTCATGTTCATTTGTCACGAGCATCTCCGCGTTCAGTGCATCGGCCAAGGTCACAAAGGTTCCCCTGCTGAGCAAACACCAGGAGTCTGTTCCTGGGAGTGAGCTCCCAAGAGCTAAAGACTGTCCCTCCACTAGAATTAAAGCAACAGGTTCCTATTTCCATAGGCTTAGTGACAAGTTGGAAAAAAATCAATATATCTAAATAAAATCTTGAGATTTGCAGAGTGCAATTCATTAATAAATATGGAGGCTTTAATTGTTGAAGGGAAAAAAAAGAGGGAGGGCCAATTATTACAAGATGCAGTCCCAGGTACCCAAGTATTTATGACTTCTTTGTTCTATTAAAAAAAATGTATTACTCTGTAGATGAGAAAGTGTAGTTAATTTGAGAGATGGATATTTGAATACTTGTGCTGAACTGCACTTAAAAGAATGTAGGCATGCAATGTTCCCATAAATAATTACTTAGGTAGGCAGATGAAACTATTGCAGCTAAAGATATAAAAAGAGTTGATCATAATTTCTTCTTTCCTTTGAGGAGACTTCAAAGCTGATTTTAGGTCATCAACTTATTACACAGTGTACTCTTATAAATGCTATTCGTAAGAAACTGTTACAGGAAACCATTAAAAGATTCAGCAACCCATAATCAGACGTCTTTCCCTGCCAAGACCCCCCTCCCCCCGGCAAAAGAAATTACTATAAACTCACTTTAGTCTCTTGCAAGAGATTAATAAGGATGGAGTTTCATTGACAATAATAATATTGTTATTTACCTCTTAGTCAAGGTGAGCATGACTTGACAATATAAAAATGTAACTATAAAGCAAATCATTTATCTTTTTTTGATCATATGCCTGTAAACCATACAAAGATAAAGAGTTCCATCAGGTACATTTAATTATGTTTGGGTGGGTTTTTTTTAGTTCTGTGGAGTTTCATCCAAACTTGTTATAAGAAGAAAATGTATGGAAAAAACAACAACAAAAACCTTTCTCCAGCTTGTATACCCCCCCAGTTTTCTCATACCTGTGTTTTAATGATCAATTTCCCAATGCCTAAATTTTGCCAATATTTTCTTCCAATGTTTTGAAAAATAAATCCCTCCTCATAACTTTACACACACTTTTTTTGGGTTTGGAGGGGAATTTTTTTGGCTGCTAAGGTTTTAAATGAGGACTCCTGCCAGGGGAGACTCTCTGATGCTTTGAGGACATTAATCAGGTTCACAGCAGGTGGCACAGTGATCTAGCTAAAAACAGAGAGATCCTTTGAATATTTCAGTTTCTTTTTGCTAGAATTTTTTTCCTCTGTCACTATTTAGCAAAGTAAAAGGCATCTGTCTTCCTTGGGGTGGACATCCGTCCCAATTAAAAGGAGCAAATTGCAACATCAATGATCATTCACTGACAGGGAAGGAGGAAGGGAGGACGACGAGAAGGGAGGCCAGGGGAGTCAAGACAGAAGGGGGATGGTGCACCTGCTCCGTCTGAAGCTGCCTCTCATTCTGTCCTTTCCTCCCCTTCCTGTTCTTCTTGGGCTTACGCAGCTTGGTCAGAAGACCAGGACCCACACCCCTGGAGGAGTGACAGGGGACAGCAGTTTACAAGCACATTGACTGAGGTCCCAGCACACCTCTGATCTAAGAGAAAACAGTGAGCTAAGATCACACCAAGGTCCTGCTCCTTCCCCCTTAAAACCCACACCTGGACCACTATACATCTATTAGGATGGCTAAGGAAAAAGGACTGACGGTCCCAAGTGTGGACGAGGATGTGGAGCGACTTGAACTCTCATACACTGCTGGTGGGAATGCAAATGGTAGGGCCACTCTTTGGCAGTTTCCAATCAAGTTCTACCATGTGTCCCAACAATTCTATACTCCTGGGCACTTAGCCTGGAGACATGAACACATATTCACAAAAAAAAAGTCTGTACAGGATGATTACTGCAGGTCTGCTTATAGCCACCAAAAGCTGGAAATAATCTAAATATCCTTCAATGGGAGAATGGACGAACACACCTTGGTATATCCATACAATGAAGTACTATACAGCAATAAAAAGGAAAAAGTAATTGGTGCATGCAACAACTTGGATGAATCTCTAAGGCATTATGCTGAGTGGAAGAAGCCAGTCTCTTAAGGTTACAGATAATGTCATATAAATGCCTCCATTTAGATGACATTCTAGAAAACACAAAACTGTAGTGATGGAGAAGAGACAGGTGGTCGCCAGGGGTTGTGTGCAGTCGCGGGGGGAGGCTGTGACTACTCAGGAATGGCATGAAAGTGTTCTGTGGTGATGGAACTGTTCTGTGTCCCGACTGTGCTGGTGGTTACATGAATCTATACATATGAGGGAAAAGTACATTAAAAAAAGGTAAACTTTATTGTATGATAAGTTAAAAATAAAGTAAAATTTTAAAAAGAATTTTAAAGAGAGAGAGAGAGAACTAACAAACTTGGACTCAAAAAAACCCAAAATAAAAACACCGCCTAACTGTGATTTTCTCTCTCCTTCCCATTTCATAAGCATTTATGGGATGTTTAGCCCCTAAGGCCTCACTTTTCAGGCTTAGGAGAAATGTTATCATTTGCTTGGGGCGGAGGAAGTGGAAGAAGTATTAGGAAAGTAAAATGTCAAATGGCGTTGCAATGATCGCTAACATTTTGGATTTGTCATTTTTCTTTTGTAAAACTTCAGTGAGAATCTCACCTTTACTCTGACCTCGAAGGTCAAAAGAAATGTCAGGAGTAAAAGAAAAGTGAAATCAAACAAAAACTTTCAAGATGTCAACATATTTTCAGGAAAGGGAGAAAACACCACAAAATAGATGCGTGATGTAATCTTCACAGCCACCCTTTTCCCAGAAAAATGAAGTAATTGCCAAATAACCACCGGGCCAGCTGCTGTCTGAAGGGCGCTCCAGATTGCTTCCCTGTGAAAGAACACTAAGCGAAGCGTGGTCTCGACTTAGACAGAAATCCTTTATGAGATGGTGAACCTCCTCATTGTCTCTCGGCTTGAAAAACAGAGAAAAACGAGCTAATTAACAATTATGATAAATAATTTATCAAAAAAGTTCTGCCACCAAAAACTCCAGAATAATCACTCCGATCTTTAAAAGAGAAGCTAGACACACTGCCAACTGGCCACTGTCAGAATGGGCCTCGGATGTTCGGGGATCCTGGCGGGGCTGGCAAGGGATGCCCTGGGGGTCCCTCCCTCCAATGTTGCAGCGGGAACTTAGCAATGTCTTGGAGGAGGGGAGGAGGCCTGGGCAGAAAACAGGCAGCCAGTCGCCCCAGGACAGAGGCAGAGCAGAAGGGGCACACGGACGGAGAAGCAGGAACACAGCTCAGGTGAGAGCGACCAGTGATGTTCCCTGCCCCGGGGAGACCCTCACTGTGCACGGGCATCGTCGATCCCAGCTGCACCTCACTGCAGGGAACTTGGGGGCCTGGAAAGCAATACCTCTGGGGACACACTCTGTTATCTCCTGCTTTATGTCATAATCTCTGCATGTTTTCAAATCAAATGCCATTAAAGAAAAAAAAAAAACAACAACAAAAAACACCAAGACCAGTACATCGCAACTCTAACCGCACTCGAGAATCGCCTGGGAGCCTTTAAAAACCAACACCAGGGCCCAGGCTCCAGAGATACGGACTTAACTGATGGGGCCCTGGCAGCAACAGCAACTCCCCAGTTGACTGTAATGATGAGAATCATTAACAGCACCATAAATCTTGCACTGTTTGGTTTTTTAGCATCATAGAGACATGGTTCCAATCCATAATTTATTACCACAACACTCCAAACATCTGTTACCCACTTTCCCCGGGCTGGTGCTAAATCCTCATCAGGTAAGACCTCTCGAATATTTTCAAAGCATTCCAAGTAGGGTCACAGGACCTCCTCTTCTGTCTGAACTGGTATGAACAGGTAGAAAGAAAAACACTGTTTCTCTTAAAGCCGTGGATTATAATAAAATGTACAAAGAAGATGTCATTTGTATTTTCTGTAAGAGTTCATTTAATTGATGATTGTAACAGGCTGCTTAGCTTTTAATTACATCATCCTGAATTCTGATCGTCCACCTTCCGACATGGCAAGAGCATCATTTTCCTCCACTCAACTTTCAGAAAGTAGACTCAAAGACAGCGCCCAGCATTGCTTCTTCCCCTTACGGGGGATTTAAGAAGCCTCTGTCAGTAACGAGGTCCTAATACAGTCTAGCAGTGAATACGAAGGATGGAGGTTCAATCAGAGCAGAAGGCACTTTCACACCGCCCTACTGCTTCTGAAAGTAAACAACCAAGAAATGATGCTGGACTACATGAGGTCACCGAGACACAACTGTTGTAATTATAATCAGCAAGGTCTAAGGAATGAGTAGAAAAGGATCTTCCTAACAAGAATTAATTAAAATCTTGTTAAAAGGCTAAAAGGCATTGTCTTGTGAGCCCCTGTGAAGTACACAGAATTAATCAATTCACAACGAGGCACATTGAGAGTAAGCAAATGATTCGTTCCTAGCTCTCCAAAATGACCCAACTTTTAGCTTCTTGAAAGTTGAAGTAGAAGTATAGCTTAACATTCTAAGAAGCGCCTTGTGGGCAGATGGTTGTAACTCACTCTATAAGGGAGAGCAGCCCAGTTATTTAAGATCCAGCACCCTGGGTTGGAAGAGGTAGTTTCCAACAGAATCCTTGAAGGCAAAGCGGAGCCGTGACAACTGTGCCTAGTAAGTGAGGGGAGGAAAGGATTCTGTTTCATCTCTTTCTAGAGATTTCCATGCAGCCCTTGCAGAAAGACTGACGGCGTCATGGGTTCCTCATGGAAAGCTCTCCCACCCGCTGGCCTCCTAAACCGCCTTTCCCCTCCAGTCTTCCCTCCTGCCATCCTCTCGGCTTTCAAATGCCCGTCCAGCTCACCTCCCAAGGCCACTCATGTGCCACGTCTTTTGAGAACTGGCCCCCAAAATATCTTCCGGCAGAAGGAATCAGTGGCCTGTTCGGTACTTGCTCTGTCTGCTTTTGCAGTTAATTGTGTGAAAGCTCACAGGGTAGGATGTATCCGAGCCCGGGACCTAAAACAGTGCCTTCCCCATCAGTAAGCATTTGAATCATATCTGACAAACAAGGAGAAACTGGAGGAAATGTACTGAATGAGTCTCTCGTTTAGAACTCCTGGAAATATGCTTCCTTTCCTTAACAATTTACTGAAAATGTTCTCAGTCATTGCTTCTTGGCAGAGTCCGTGAGGACTAGGGATGAATGGTAGGGCATCTGTGACCCTCTTGAAACTGTATATAAATTTAATATTTATTCTAGTATGTGGCTCTCCCCCTGCCCCACACATATCCTGGAGATCTTTACAGCTTTTTTTGAATCTTTAAGGTAACTAATCCAACAATCAATTTTTAAAAATTGGTTACTGTTCTGCACATATTTTGTATAAACAATAAGATATAAGAGCTGCTTCTTTTTTTTTTTTTTTACGGAGGCACTGGGGATGGAACCCAGGACCCCGTGCGTGCTAAGCACGTGCTCTGCCACTGAGCTACACCCTCCCACCATGACTTCATTTTCTGACTCTGGGTTCGAGGACACTAAAAATTCTGGGCTGAAAATGACGAAGGAACTAACTGAAATATGATTCTTCAGCACTTCTTTCATTCATTACGCCACCTCCTCTGCACAAGGAAAGTTCTCGTTGCTGGAGCAGGCGGGGGGAGGGGAAAGAAGACACTTTAAGAAATCTGAATTCCTATTGCACTGTTATCTATACCATATGCCAGGCACTTAACTAAGTGCACAAGGCAATACATGATCCTAGAAATCATACTTGTGCTCGGCCTCGTCAGTTAAACTGAAAGTTGCTGGAGGGCACAACAGCATTGACTCCTTCAGAATCCAGCACACAGTGAGTCCTGAATGAAAAGAGTGGGTGGACCTAGAGATTATCACACTGAGTGAGGTAAATCAGACAGAGGAACAGAAGTATGATACGGTATCACTTACACGTGGAATCTAAAAAATAATACAAGTGAACTTATTTCCAAAACAGAAACAGACTCACAGACATAGAATACAAACTTCCGGTTACCAGTAGGGAAAGAGGGGGGGAGGGATAAATTAGGAATATGGGATTAATAGATACACACCACTATATACAAAATAGATAAATAACAAGGATTTACCATATAGAGCAGAGAACTATATTCAATATCTTGTACTAACCTATAATGGAAAAGAATCTGAAAAAAATCTATGTATAACTGAATCACTTTGCCATACATCTGAAACTAACACAATATTGTCAATCAACTATATTTCAATTTTTTTAAAAAGGAAAAACATAAGGATTAACTGGAAAGGTAAAAAAAAGTCAGTGTCAAGAAGGATTGTCTAAGTTTTACATAGGTTAGTAATACGATGTAGAGGAAAAAGCACTTAATGTGGAGAGACAGACTTGAGTTCAAATCCTGCCACATCTAGTTAAGGTATTTGATTTCTCTGAGCCTCAGTTTCCTTGTCTGTAAGAGACCCGAGTGCCTAGTTCACAGGTGTTAGGAAGAGCACAGGCATGCTGTATACACAACAGCCGTCATGCAGGCGGCACACGGCAAGTTTCACTCCCCCGGGACCCGCGGCAGCTCAGCTCTAGGGCAAGTGCTGCACATCTGAAAATCCAGATGCTCGAGGGGACACTTCCCTCAGGTGAATTTCTCGGCGCTCTGCATCTCTCGTCTGCTGATGTCGTAGTCAAGTCAGGTCATTTTCCTGTATGCATCACTTCCGTGTAGGATTTAGTCCTTTTGGGACGTACACACATTCTGTTCTTAGAACTCACTGGCAACAGATACAAGCACTGGAAATTCCCCTCTCGGAGAACAAAATTCAAAGAAATTGAATACTACACTACAGTGACAATTTTTAAGTTGTAAAAAATAACATTATTGACACTTAGTGGCTGCTAAGGGGAAAAAATCTAAATCTTAAAGCTGGATGCAATATAAACATTTTCAAAATGTAATTAGATGACATCATGGAAAATATTAAATAAAAATGTTAGTCTAAACTTTAAGTCCCTATTTATTAAAAAAAAAAAAAAAGCAATTTCAAGCAGTAACTCAAAGTTTACAGTGAAGACATCCAATCTGTTTCATTTAAGATTCTTGTCTTGTTACACTACCGGAAAATTGGATTTAAATCCGTTTACCACAGGCAAAGAAAATGTTTGCAATCTAAAACTGTATTTACACACATCTATAATGTACTTTTGCCTTTTGAAAAAGGTATAAAAGTAAGAATTTGTGGCAAATGAAGGAATGAAAAAGAATGTTTCTATGTCCCTAAATTCCTTGAAGCTGTTGGAACCATAAAAGAGTTTTGTGAAATATCACTGTCTTTTGTTTTGCCTTCTTATCATAAAGGAGTGCATTCAGCTAATTTTTACTCTCTCCTTAGATCCATACTATTTTTTCCTACCCTAAAACTTACACTAGGTGGAGCCCCATGTTCAAGATTTGGAGTGATTTTTAAAAGGGAAAGAAAAAAAAAATTAACAATTGAAAGCAAAACCTAAAAGGCTCTTGCATTAAAAAAAATTTTTTTAAATGTATCCTCAAAATCTACAGTACCACCAGAAAAGACTTTTTCTAATAATAAAAACCATGATGATGAAGAGGACCATTAACATTTACTTGGGAGATACACTAAATGCAAAGCTGCCACTAAAATTAAGTGACTTCCTCCACTGCCAGCGGTGGCACTACCATTCCAGAAGGACTCAGAAAATTCCAAGGACCTTCTTGAAGGTGAATTCTTTGGGAATCTATCAGAAATAGAACTGAAACAACTGGAAACTGTTCTGGGTGATCTTGACCCTGAGAGTCAAGGGCTATGAGGTCCTGAATTCGTTGCAAACATTACATTTCCTTTGGGGAGAAGGTACCCCGGGCATGGAGGGTAAATCTCTTCTGGACACTTGCAAAAATATTCCAGCAATGTTAATGCTCTCTGTGTCTCAAGAGGGCACAGTACCCAGATACTTCTGAATTCCAATGAGAGCTACACTGTTGTTGAAAACAGACTCTTAAACACACCAGAGCATGAGCAAAAGACAGAACATCCCCAATGCATTCAAACCTCTAAGTTGTCGGTGATGCAGAAATATTGAAAGGCCTGATTAGACATTTCGGGATGTCTGGGGAGGGAGGGGCTTCTGAACGGAAAAAAAAAAAAAAAACAACCAAAAAACCTGTTCAATTATGGGTCTGTAGAACTTGCTGTTAAAAATAGGCTCTCACTACTCTCCAGCCTCTCAGTGGACCCGAGCTGGAAGAGATAAGGCTTCCAAGATAACCCGGCAAACTTAGTGATCACTCACTGCTGTCTGATAAAAACAGCACCATCGCCCAGCTATCTCCCTGCACCGCTGCGAGGTCAGCTCCCCTCCGCGCTATCTCTGGGCTGTCTTTCCAGCCCAACGTGCTTGAAATACAAAGTTCAGCCCAGCAGCGAGCAGAACCCTTGCCCGATTCCCCAACGCTCGTGCTGACATAGCCGATGCGAATCTGTCAGTGTCCTAGGCAATAAAATGTGCTGGAATCTTTTTAATTTTTTTCCCCCAGATCTATACAAAATCATGGGCCAGGCAAGACCGAGTTCTGCTGACAGTTGAATTATGTAGCAGAGTAACCTTTGAACAAGTACAAATCATTGACCTCACGTAAATTCTTCCCCAGAAAGTCCAAGAAACAGGTTCAATCAGGGTCAGATAGGCAGGAGGACACTTACCACTAGCCCCAAGTATACAGCATGAAACACGACTGGGATTTATACCTGTTAAACCAAACAGTATGAACATCAGAACACCACGTGCTTTGATGTTTGCCTCACGTTCTCCAGAGGCAAGCTGATTTTCCCTCTGCAAGCTGTTTGCTAAATTCAAATGCTTCTGCAACTATAAATGATTTATCGAAGCAAAACTAATCACAGTAAAGAAGAAATGCACGCAGAGTGGGTCATCTTCTTCGATGACAGAGGTGAGCTTTTAAAAAGAAGAAAAATTATCTGAGCTTTGGATCCTCCAAGCATTTATTGGATAAAATAAAGACTCGATGAATTAGACAAACTATATTAAATAGATAGCCTTTTTCAATACCTTTAAAATCGACAGTTTTCATGTAAAATGGATCATTAAAATTTATATTTTCATACCAAGTTTTCAGGTTGATGGCAAAGCTCTCTGTCCTTCTGCTATAAAATTTAATGGAATTTTCCAATTAGGTTTTCAAGTGGTGGGAAGTGGCTCAGAAAACACATACTAACCCAAACACTGCACCTCCCCCAACCCTCCTGCCCGTCTTATAGCCGGTACTAATACTATGATAATAGTCTTACAATGTAAAGCTTATATTTTAATTGTTCCTTAGAAGATAGAGGTGGCCCAGAACCTTGCACCCACCTCTGGCGTGACTGATACAAAGCAGGTGACGCTAAATCCAACAGGAAGGATCACACAGACTGGACAGATTTACAGCCCTTCAACCTCCTCTCTTTACCTCCTGGGTAACAGCTGAAGAAGAGCTGGAGGAGGAGAATGGCTAACCGACGGTTTAAAATCTTTAAATATGGGACTTCGGGGCCGACAGGGGGAAAAATGGTTGGTGGAGAAAGCTGTGGACTAAAGCAGACGGTAGATAAGTTTGCCAAGTTAATACTCTCAATCTCTACACGCCGAGGAGGGAAGCACCTGATGAATCAATTGTTTCTCATTTTGCTGACGCTCCCTATTGGTCTTGAGGACAGTTTCTTTCTAAGCAGAGTAATGTTTAACCACTTCCTTACCATCCACACTGCCTCCTAAGCAGAATTTAGAACTTTGCTATTGTAATTCGGTGTACTTCGGTTTTTGCCCCTTTTTACTAAATCTTTGAGAGAGAGAGATAATGTCTTATTCATCAGCACTGTCATCATTTTAGCAACTAAAGATAAGGCAGGGAAAACAAAGGAACTGCACGTACACAGAAGCCATTAAAAGGAAGGGGAAGTCCTGCTTAAGTGAAAGGGAGGTGAATAAAGGCACTCACTTTAAGGAGTGCCCTCCTACACCGTTGGTGGGAATGTAGTTTGGTGCAGCCACTATGGAAAACAGTTTGGAGATTCCTTAAGAAATTAAAAATAAACTTACGATATGATCCAGCAATCCCACTCCTGGGCATATATCCAGAGGGAACTCTAATTCGAAAAGACATACGCACCCCAACGTTCATAGCAGCACTGTTTGCAAGAGCCAAGACATGGAAACAGCCTAAATGTCCACTGACAGATACCTGGATGAAGAAGCTGTGGTGTATTTATACAACAGAGTACTACTCAGCCACAGTAAGAATGAAATCATGCCATTTGTAGCAACATGGATGGACCTAGATAAGATTACCACACTAAGTGAAGTAAGTCAGAGAAAGACAAATGTCATATGATACCACTTACATGTGGAATCTAAAAAAAAAAAAAGATACAAATGAACTCACTCACAAAACAGAAACAGACTCACAGACATAGAAAACAAACTTATGGTTACCAGCGGGGAAAGGGTGGGAGGAAGGGATAAATTAGGAGTTTGGGATTAGCAGATACAAACTACTATATATAAAATAGATAAACAACAGGGTCCGGTGGCATAGCACAGGGAGCTACATTCAGTGTACATAATAACCTATAGTGGAAAAGAATATATATATATATAAGTATGTATATAAAAAATATATAAAACTGAAAGACTGTATATATATTTATAAAAAACTGAACCACTATGCTGTACACCAGAATCTAACAAACACTGTAAATCAACTAAACTCCAATTAAAAAAATAATAAAGGCACTGTCTTTTAAACACAGTGAAAACGAGCTGAGGCACACACAACATCCATCCTGCACAGGGCTCCGTCACCGGCGGGGTCAGGGGCTCACAGGGCACCAGGGAGGTGATTATAGGACAACATTACAGAGCAAGGCCTATAGGCGACCACAGGCCCAGCCCTGGAATTGAAATCCAGTCCCATGTTTGGGGACGTTTTTTCCCTACAGGAACCAAGCCTGAGAAGTACAAGCATTATCTCATTTTCAGAGCCTGGGAATATTAACTTACGGTGAAGAAGAATATGAAATCAAATATGGGTGTGTTGACGTATGACTGAAGCACTATGCTGCACACCAGAAACCGACACAACGTTGTAAGCTGACTATACTTCAATTAAAAAAAAAATATATATATATATATACACACACACATATACACACACACACACACACACTCACACAGACTTTGGGACTGGAATAGAGAAGAAGCAGTTAGGATTCTGATTTCATTGGCCACCATAGGTTTTGGTAAGCATGCCCCTCCTTTCAATACATAGAGGTCATTGGTTGCAGAAGCTATAAAAGTTGAATGAGATCTTATTTCAGGTAGAAAAGTAAAAGCTAACATTTCCTGTTAGTCAAACTCAGGTCTCTGGAGGGTCAAAGCTCAGCTCATGTGACATCTTGTTCCAAAGTTTCTTTCGCTCTGAATTATGACCCATTGTCCAGATGTTGTTACCCACCAGTGGCTTGAAATCTCCTTGATATTTGATTTTTTCTTTAAACAGTTTGTTTTCAGGTCCCACACCAGCTACTCTGGTGCTGCGTGTCTTTCAGGGAGTCCACAAATGTTTACAGAATGAGTAGCAGAAGTTTAAATATTTGGAATAGTTACAAACAATGCATTTGCTGCTTTTAGTGCTGCAAGGCTTAAAGCTTAAAGGGTCTTTTAAAAAAATCACCTCTCCTGATTCAGAGAAAAATCCATTTTATTAAAACCATTTCTATTAATAGAGCAGATAGAAATGGCCCACGTGTTTCATTTCCTCCTCTTATGCCCCATTTCCCAAATTGACAGACATTTTGCTTGTCTTCCATTAATTTCACAAAAAAGTTCTGTGTCTCTACAGTGGACACTACGATATCCTGCCCAGGTCCTCTTATAAGAGTGAAGGATTTATACTCCTCCTGCTTCTAGAAGGGTTGCCAAGAGGCAGCCCTCAGCTATCAGTCCTTTGTGGGGTTGCCTCCACTGAAGACAGCTGCCTTGCCCACGTCACGCCCCCTCCAGGGGCAGCCTGCATCCCACGGGACCAGTCTATGAGGGGGAAGAAGTGCTGGGGCCTTCCGGCTCTAGCTGGAAACAACCTGGAGGTCACCCCAGCTCCAGGGCTCCCTAGGGTGGTTTGGGGCCCTTCCAGGGATCACAGCCCCACCCCCACGTCTCCCTCTGCCCTGTCCTATGTTCCCCCTTGGCTTTGGTCCCAGGAGCTCTTGCTAACAAACACCTTGGCCAGCAAAGTCCATTTCACAGTCTATCTTCAAGAACTACAACCTGGGGGGGAAATATAGTTCAAGTGGTAGAGCACATGTTTAGCATGCACAAGGTCCTGGGTTCAATCCCCAGTACCTCCTCTAAAAATAAATAAATAATAATAAATAAACCTAATTGCCTCCCTCCAAAAAAAAAAAAAAAAACAAAAACAAACAAACAAGAAACACAACCTGTGACAGCCTCCAGACATTAGGGGTTAGGCATAAAGACTTGTTAAAGGATGAAGTGCCAGTTCTTTCCGATTTGATGTAACAACAGGGGGCACGTACAGGTAAATCCAGCACTCCCTTCCGACACACTAAGACGCAGGAGGGAGGCCCGTGCGGGTGCTCTAAGAGTCCAGTGGAGTCTCACACCCAGGGGGGTGGGAGGAGAGGATGCCTATTGGGGCAAAATTCTTGCAGGAGCCGTGTGTAAAAGACAAGCGGGAGTCACGAGATAAGGACAAGGTAAGGAAATTGAAGCAGGAGGAAGAAAATGAAAAAAATAATGGATACATGGGAGCTCCTCGGATGCTAAAGGCAGGACACACCGGACATAGCAGGGGTGACAAGTGACACAAGAACGGGCCCAAAGCAAAGCGGCGGACACATTTGGTAGATGGTAACAGGACCGGGGAAAACTTGCGGGTCATCCTAATGAGCTTTGTTCTTGACCTTCATTTAGACCGAGACACAAGACACGTGGCTTTTCATGCAACCAACACTTCCAGGTTTCCCAGCTTCTCCCCTCTCCCAAAATGACTGCAGAATAAACAGCGCAAAGCAGTGCAGACACTTCAGAAGGATGACAGTGGGATGGAGAACACCATCATACAAACGTGTGAGTAATGGCATCGTCTACTGTACACAGAATCAGTCTTTTAGAAGAAAAACTTCGGCGCGTAAGATTTTCCAAAGTATCTTGTTTTCCTTTGAAAAGAACCTTGTCTTTTTTTTTTCCACACCCTCTATTACATGGGTAGTACTAAACAAGTAAATAAGCATGGGCCATTGAAGAGTGACTATGTTATTTATTGCTATTGAAACAAATGCCCTGTATAGATTTTAACTTTTATGTATATGACTTAACTTCTTGCAAGTTTTACTCCTTAGCATCACTGATCCTGCGATGTTTATTTGGTCATCATACATCGTTGTCATTATGGATCAGAACGTCCACAGCATCATTCAGTGCAACACAGTGTTGGAGGTCTCTTTGCCTATCCTTGCCTTCCTTCTCACCTAGAAATTATCCATGAGTAACATTACAGAGACAAAGTTAATGCAAACAAAATCACAACTCGCAAGCCCTGCAGAAACTCTTGGTAAACAGAATTATTAGCTGTCCACCAGGAGCCATTAGGTGATGAGGTAAGATGGCTGATGGTGTTACACAAGCCCCAGAGCACAGCCAGGCAGAACCTCCTCCTCTCTCTGTCTGTTGATCTATAGATAATCTATTGATGGATCGATGATCTATCGATTGATCTATTTATCTGTATTACACACACAAGAAATAATACGGAATAAAAGTGAGTACAAACAATAACACTATAGAGGTAAACCTGAATCCGGTCTATTTTACTTAAAAAAGTAAATACTTTTAAAATTTTAATACTCGGATTTATAATTAGCAGCCCCTCACTGCGACACCTAGGCAGGTGATCAGCGCTCAGCGGGGCGCTGCCGTGCTGCGGTGGAGAAGCCCTCCTGCAAGCAAGACGGAACTGCTGGGGCGTTGGAAGCAAGAGACAGGCACGGCCAGGTTCACAGCGTGGGTATGTCTCCCTGGCGCCAGATGGAGGATGGCATGAAGATGGAAAGAAGGGTTTGGCACAGTGTTGGAAAACCCAGGTGAGACGCGATGAGGAGCTGCACACTCTGGGCAAGGCAATCCCAGCATCCTCGCCCAGAGCGTCCATAGCTGGGCTCCATCAACGCTGACACTTGTCAACGGAGAACCTCGGGAGATTCAAGCAGGGCGACTAGCTGACCAAGGTAACTCTCTGCTTTTCCGGTCTCTCTTATTTTGAGAAGGGCCTTATGACTCTGACTAATACAGCAGAAAATTAGCTATTAGAGAAGTGCACGTGATTAGATTTGGCAATGCAGGATCTCTCAAAAACAAGTCGAAAATCTAAGTGGAATCTGTAGGAACCAGGGTTGATATGAATTTGGAAACATGTTGGCTTCTGTTGGATTTTTTTCCCCTGCAAAACTACCGTTAGTTCTATTAACATATGATCATACTGCCAGATACAAAGATATCAACTCCTCTAGAAACGGAAATTCACGTCTGTAGGGCCAAGCGCCCTACTAATTAACACATCTTTTACTCTAATCACGCCTGCCCCCCACCCCTGCCCTGACTGATGAGAATGCTTTGCATAACTGCCAGGAAAGAGACAAATTTAGTTGTAGGTGACAAAGTATTGTCTGAGAGGCACCAAAATCCTGCCTTTGAAGGTACAGAGGAGTCAATAATGGTTCAAGGAAAAGGTGTCTAAATGAAAACATTTTATGACTTGGACCCCATGGTCTTCAGGTGAAGCTGTCCCTCAGTTTACTCATCCATAAAACTGGATGACAGAAAGTCCCTGTGTCATGAGGTTGTTATGGAAATTAAATGAGATGCCTGGGCAGCCCGTCCCCCAGCGCCCGGGAAGGAGGAAGTGATGAGGGTGATGATGACACATGATCGTGTCCATCACAGCATCGTGTCCGAGTGACAAACCCATTTGCTTTTTTTTTTTTTAAGAGAATGATTCCATATTGACCAAACCAATAACTAGGCTGCAGAGCCAGCCTATCCTTATCAATGGAACAAAAGCAAATTAAAAAAAAACCAAAGGGCCCATTAAGTCAAGAGATTCCTTAACAGACTAGAATGGGGCAGTAACAGTGAAGGAAAAAGGGAAGCAGGGGAGGCCAACACCCTACAACAGAGTCGGATGGGAAACAACAGTCAGACACCCTGGCTTGTACTTTGCTGCTTTTAGGACCAGAGATTTCTGGAGATTTCCTGAGCACCTCACAGATAAAGTGTTATCTTCAGAGGAAGGCTTTCTAGGTCCCAGACACAGGGAGAATTCGCCCTATTTGGCTTGTGATCAGTTTAAAAGAAGTAGGTTCTGGCTACTGATTATTCCTGGAAGAGAAGGTGAGATTTTAAGGATGATTCTCCAGGTGGTTATCGCTCATGAGAAGGAGGGCAATGGAAAGACCCAGAGACACACACAGAGGGAAAGGCACGGTGTGAATCCCCCGAAAGGAGATTTTAGATGCAGAACCGAGGAATCGCAACGTAACCCAAAAGGCAAAACAGCTGATTAGGTGATGACTGTGTCAAATCAACCACTCACTGCTCAACAGATCACACTCACATGGCACAGCCTCCTAAGGCCACTTATGGGTCACGACATCGTCAAAAAGAAAGACCCCCAAACTGCTTACACCAGGACAGAAAGTCTTACAGACCTCCATGCCAGACTTCATGCTATCACGCAACATCATTTTAGAAATTCCAGAAATACTAGATTGCAGGAATGAATGTGTTTGCTCCCAGCAAGTGACATCCTGCCACCTCCACCGGCTCAGGCAGCGACACGGCAGTGTGAAATTTATTTAGAGGGAGACTTGGGATGAAAGTGGAACTGATGACAAAGACCGTGATTTTCCCGGGGAGGTACACCTCAGCGGGTTCCTTCTTCCCAGGCATCAGCCGCGTCAAGTACTTTTCAAAATACAGAGGTGCCTTTGGACCAGCCACTTTTATAGTATCATGCTAATCAACGGTTTGTTGTTTTGTTTTGGGGTTTTTTTGGGAAGATGCTCCCTACATGCTTGATAACTAGAAAGAAATAGATTTAAAAATCTATTTTTTTTTTAAATTCAAAACCTGCCTGTCTAGTCTCCATTCCATAGCAAGAAATCCACCAGCAGATGCAAATCCTCTCTCTGCTGCCCGGTCCTGTGTGCAGAATAGTTGAGTGCCCAGTACATCCTTATCTCTCTCTCTCTCTCTTTTTTTTTAGTGGATGTACTAGGGATTGAACCCAGGACCTCATGCTTGCTAAGCATGTGCTCTACCAACGAGCTATTACCCCCTACCCCGCCTTACCTCTCTTCTGGGAAAGCAAAGTTAGAGTTTGCTATTTAACAGTTTTGCTACCTTGAGTTTTGAAACCATCTCCTAAGGACCTATTAAAGGGGGAGTTTTCATGTCAAGATTCCTGGCTCATTTAATATACATACAATCAGCAATGGACCGTTTCCAACATGTTTATACTAGGAACAATGCCGGCATCACAAAACAAGCACGGTTCTATCTGCCACGAATGGTAACTATGAATATTTGAGAAGTGTGATTTACAGAAACAACTGAACAAGAGCCTTTGAAAATTCCATTTCAAACTATGTGGGATATTTACAAATGGTTTTGTTATAAAAAAAAACAAACTATTCTTCAAACTCACATAAACCCTCTTCTTCAAAAAAAGAAAAGAAAACCAACAGCAAAAATTTAAACATTAGCTCTAGTCATTGACCACGATTCATCTTTGTTTTATTTGAATGTGGGTGCTCCCAAGAGCACACCTCAGAATTTCTCCCTCTCTAATGCAGGAAGATTAACTCTAACTGAAGGCATGTGGGGTGCCCGCAAGTGGCCACGAGGATCCGGAAGATATTTTCCCATCAAACAATTTCATTTGGCAGTTTTCTTCTTCCTCAGACAAAGAGAGAAATCAACAGCTTAAACGTTAATTTCAGGACTCACCCACATCATCCGTGCCGCACGCCCAGAGATGATAACGTTTTCCCAGATGACGGGCAGGTCACCAGTCACGTTCCAAGCAGCAGCAAGGCAGGAAGGTGAGGAAGAAGAAGGAAACATAGATTAGGAATAACTCGGCAGCTGACGTCAGCTCACTCCTCTTCTGAGATTGATAATGAGTTCTCCCCTTTCTAGAAACGTCCCCATTGCCAAGACATGGCAGGTTAAGGAGAGAGTCGCTATAGATAAACAAGGTAGATAATTCATGAGGTGTATGAAGGGACCTCTCACTAACACTTTCATTTAGCAGTCGCAAAGAGGAGAAAACGCATGCAAACCACATTGGAACAGGTGATAGATGTTTCCAGAAAGAGTCTATGAAAGAGCTGAATGGACCTACAGGAACATAAAAATGATTAAAGCAAGTCTGGACTAGAATGGGGGAAGGGAGTCTGCGACTGTTGCAAAGACTTGGGCTAACTCAAAGTCATAATCAGAAAACCTAGTAATATTATTTGTACATTCAAACAAGCATTTGACAAAAATAATTCTAATTATGCATTTTCCAAGAGTATAAATTATAATCCATTTTAGACATGGCTCCTTAAAAAGTTGACTGCCTTGGGTTGTGGGCAGCGTGTGGTTCAATCAGCTCCCCCTCGTCCCAGTGATGACTGGTGAATTTTCTTCCCATTGAGAACATGTGAGCTTTAATGATTCTGGCCAAAGGGTACAGTCGCTCCTGTCTGGAATAGCAACTGTTTTTATTTCCTAGAGAATCAGAGAAGGGTATACACTGGTGCCTACACGAGCCACTATACTAGAACTACGCTGAGATGTCTGCTTTCAGTCACCTTCAGCCCACAGTCTACATCGCCCTGTGCACATGGGTTGGCCTCATGGTGAGGGGACACCACCCGCATGGGGGGTGGACTCAGGGAATCGGGGTGGGTTCCGTGGTCCTTTAAAGGAACTGGGTGATCTTAAACATCTGCTTTCTTGGGTGGAAAAAAGAGAGTGAAAGATGTCCTGGTTTTCTCATACAGTTATGATAGAGACTTTTTAAAAAAATGCTTGAAAAAGACCTCTGGGAAACACCAAGCAAGCTAAATCCAGAGTGGGCTTTGGAATATCTCTAACGGTCGTCTGCCTCTCGGCAGGAGCGCTCAGCTCCTTCCCAGCAGATGAGAAACGTCCAGGTAAGACAGGATACGCTGCAGGCTCAGCCTCGCTCTCCAACCTTAATTCCTGTCATCCGTCAGTCAAACATTGGCTTATTTCCAACGAAACGAAGGCCCATGAGTCTAGAGTAGTGATCATCCTTAAAATGTGGCCCAGGACCCCGGGAAGTCCCTAAGCCACTTCTACGAGGCCCCTGAGATCACAACAATTTTCCTAGTCACACTAAGACAGAATCTGCCTTTTCACTCTCATGCACTCAGGAGTGTACTGGGGAAGTTTCTAGAAGCTACACGATGCATAATACCTCACTCCCAGTCTCTAATACAGAAGCAGAAGCAGACATCAGAATCCACCCTCTTCTCTTAAGCCAGACATTAAAGAGATTTGCAGTAACACTCTTTAAATTATTTTTGTTTTGGAAACAGTTAACTTTCCTAAGAATATTTGTGTTCACACGGCATGGACTTCCATGGTTACTTTTCAGCAAATTGAAACTAAGTATTTTAAAAATCTCTCACTTACTATTCCTAATGCAGCACATATCCATCAATACACCACACATAAACCCAAGCTCTTTGCGATCTGTGATCATTTTTAAGGACTATATCGAGGTAGCAGGACTGAAATGTCTGAGAACCGAGGTGTCTAGATCAGAAACCAGGAGGGCAAATGATAAGAGAAGGGGGCTGCAGGAGCAGCCCCCACTGGCCACGTGCGGGGTCCTCACCTGAGAGCGGGGTCGGGCTACTCCATACACACAGGAGGCTACAGCCCCTGGCTCTTTCCCTGTATGTGATAGTTGTAGAGAATTATTCATTGTTCAACTAACTGTTCCACCCTGTAATGATTCATTATTTAAAAAATGAGTTCCTAATGTTCCATCATAAAGCTCTTCCGCCCTGTAGTGAATCTCAGGACTGCTTTCAAAAAGAACGTCTTCCCCTACACGGTCGGTGCAGCGTCTGCATGGTGCTTGCCTCTTAAAACCCATGTTATGGCTAATTTGGAACTGGGAAATGTAACAGAGGACTCTATCTTCCAGTGGAGCCAAAATCAGGGTCAGAGCTCTGAGGATGCCCCGTGGGGGCGGGAGGAGACGGAGCTTCTGGGAAAGATGGCTCTTTCTAACTTCGGGGAGGCCTTTCTGTGCTGCCTGCAAACCCTTCCTGCTCACCCTCGTTGGCTCTCTGGTACCTGCCCCCTCAGAAGTTTATCCATCCCCAAGTCCCTCCTGCGTTCCCCTCTCTCTCAGGGAGAAAAATCTTGCTTCTCTCTTCACCGAGAAGCTCGAGGCAGGCAGCTCTGGGGTTAAGATTCCTGCACCATGACTATAAAATGTATGAGTTGTAACTTTAGCATTGGCAAGATAAAAATAATTATCTTAATATGCAGTTTCTGGAAATAAATAGCAGCTGAAAGCGTGATTATGATTTTAATAACAAGAAAATAATTGTATGTGAGTAACATCAGCACGAGGAGATAAACTGAAGGCCCGTCAAGGTAAGGGAATGTGCGTGCAGGGGACAGTGGAAAGTGGCCAGGCCACAAGGCTGGTCATAGCAAAAAATTTTATCAAAGTACATTCTCCAGGGATGCCTGCTGGAACAGCTTAACTGCGGGGACAGCCTGTACCTTCAAAGAAGCAACTGACAAGGTGCCAGAACCTTCCATCCGGACTGAGGTGGTGAAACGTCACGGGGGGAGGGCAGACCTTTAGAGGTGCCAAAGACACCTGAGCGAAAAAATGCGTGGATGCAAACTTCTCAGTGGAACCAACTGAAACTTTTCTTTAAAGGTGCAGCGTCTTTTGTTTTTCATTTTTTTGAGGGGTGTGAATCAAGGAGAGACAGAGTATGATTTCACAGAGATAGTCTGTGTTTTTGAATTGACTTTGGTTGGGTGAGTCACTTACCCTGTGCAAGCTTTGATTTTGCTCTCTCCATAACACTGAGCACAGAGGTGTGGTCAACGCCAGAAATAAAGGCATTTCCAGCCCTTTGATCGGAATACTTGGAGCACAGTAGGTGCTCAGTACATGGCAGTTCCTTTTCTTGGTTTCTCGCCTTTTGTCTTCCTATCACAACTGGCCATCCAAGAGACGCTCAACTTTGGGGTAACCACGTAACAGAGAGAGACACAGAAAGGGAGCGAATGTATACACAGCCAAGATGGATGCCCATAATTGATGAATGGATTAAAAACTTAATCCTCTGTCCCCGCGATGATTTGGTTGAAACCCCCCTCTCTGATGTCTGACATCGGATGTGGTACCTCGATCGATGTGGCGTCTGTAAACTCCTTCAGCTTTAACGTTTGTTGATCATTTACCTCCTTACTCCCTCTTGTCAAGGACCATCCTTTTCTGGGCTATGGAATCCTTCCCTCCATGGGTCTGAAACCAGCTCCTGCCTGGATGTCCTAGCTCTGTGCCCCCTGGTTTATCCCAGGAGCTCAAGACCACCTTTGAGTGGTCCTCCTGATCGTCTTTCCTTGCCCTCCCCCTGCTGTCACCTGTGGCTTCTTTTCCTTTCGTTTCCTTGGGAATCTCATGGGTTCTTGAGGGGGCTTCCTGGCATCAGGGTCGCCCGGTGCCTTGCATGGAACCACTCCTCCCCTCTCCCAGCTGCAGCTCTTACGCCTCCGGCTCCCACAAGCCCACCCGAGTTCCCCATCTCCAGCCCACCAGGTACCTGTCTGCCTCACTCTCTCTCCCCACTTCCCACCATTCAGCATCTGTCTGACCCCCAGAGCCCTACGTTTCCTTCAAATCCAGGGTGAACATAGCACCCCCGACCCCAGGAAACCTTCCCAGTCTTTCTGTCAGAATTGTGTCCCCTCTCCGGTGTTTCCCCAAAACTGGGGCGATCACTTAAAAAGTACACATAAAACATTTTTATCATGCAATAATTTCATACATGTAAATACACACAAGCAAGTCATGAAGCGTTAATAATAAAACAAACACCGGCAAACCTGTCGCCTAACTTAATAATGAGGTGAGAATATTGTCAATGTCATTGCCTCTGCCATTCAGTCCTCCTCCCTCCCCACAACATGGGTTTTCCTAAAGAATATCACTAAATGTTGCATGGTTTTGAGCTTTATAAAAGTCATGTTCAATCATTCAATCTTTGCAAGTTTTTTGGATCATCATTATTATGATTCATCCTTGTGGCTGGTTAGAGCTAAACATTCCATTCATTTTTGTGGCTTGTATAATATCTCCTTTTGTGAATATGCCATAATTTTTTAATCCATTTTCCCATCCACAGACATTTGTGACGTTTCCAATTTAGTGCTATTATGGATATTTTGGAAACATTTCTCAGTGCACATGTGTGACTGTTTCTCAATAGTATACAATTATATGCAGAATTACTATGTTGGAAAATGTGCACATCTTTACAAGACAATCAAAATTATTTTAAATATTATTGTTATCACTTTATCTGCTTCTCTAGCAATGCATAAAAATTCAATATTTGCATAAGAGCCTCTTTTGAAATTCATCATCACTTTCTATATCACATTTATTGGCATTTATATACTTGTCTCCCTATACGATGATAAGGGTCATATTTTATTCACAGTTTTATTCTCATGGCCCACATCACTACCTTGCTTGTAAAAACAAATAAGTGAAAATCAAATTGAAGTAAATGCGACAACTTGTATTTGAGTTACAAGACTTTCTGCTTTTTAATGCAAATAGCATAGAAAGATTATGGGGTTATTAATCCCTTGCACACACACAAAAATATGATTTCATTCAATCAGATTGCTTTCTCCTATCACCAGGTTAGATAAGCAGAACTAAGAAAATGGTAGTTTTATTTGAGAAAGAGAGGAACTAATAAATTTGGAACAAGGAATAGATTTTGGGAAGAAAGCCCAACTATAAGCAAAAAAGTGTGACTCAGGATTGTATGTGGACACCAGAGCCCAGAGAAGTGGCTCAAGAAGATGGACGTGAGATTTGGGAAGGGGTGCTTTATGCGTATGCGCGTTCAAAGATTTTCGCTGCAGGCTACCCACGTGATTGGCTTCCTGTTCTGCAGTCCCACCGCCGGTCCTAGTATTTCCAAAATTTGTTCATGACATACACTGAGTAATGTTGTCTGGACCAGCCTGGAAACCACCCATAATTTTCAACTTCTTCTCTCAGGGCAAAGAATTCAAAATTCCCAACAAATACTGACGTGCACTTTTGGAAAAAGGATTCATCTGTAAAATGGGGAATGCCTATATTCAGAAAGGAGGTCTCTGCCTTTTGTTGATCTAATCTTTTCACCCCTAGGACTGAGAAGAGCCAGAGGCTGAAAAAAAATAAGCATTTCCGTGCTCTTACAAATGCACAACCTCCACTAAGCCCCTCTTTGATCACTGCTTATCTTCTGCTTTGAAAAATAACTCAGACAAGGAGTGCTGAAACTTACCAAAGTATGAGATCTGCGGGGCATTCCTTATGGGGGGAGAGGTAAACGTTTAAAAAAAAGACCGTGGGCTCAAAAAAAAAAGGGAGGACGCTCTCAGTAACACTGCTCCACCTGTTCCAAAGGGCACAGGGGTACCGAAGCCCGGCTTCTCCTCCGCCGCGTGAGCGCAGTTGAAAACTCCGAGGCTGCAAGACAGTTCAGAGGTCATCGACCTCGTTTGTCTCTGATGCTGGCTTTTCGCATTATGGACAAACTGATACTTCAGCAGGTCAATGCCAAAAAGCAAGCAAATTTCTGAATTCACTGTGTTTCCTTATGAACAGAGAGGAGTCAACACAAAGTAGGGAAGAACCATACCATAACTCTCCCCTGCAAGCAACCCCAGGCGGACAAGTTCAGCTTGTCGCTACCACCAGGAGACTGTCGGACCATCAGCAGAAGAATGGGTCCAGGACGGAGCTGAGTGTTTTCAGCTGAGTATTGACAGCGCTCCAACTATCTGGTGTTAAGGGAAATTGAAACCCTTGCTGAAGTTACCAGGAGAGGGTTCAGAAAGACAGAGATCACTCTGATACCTGATATTTCTGATATCTGATATCTCTCTGATGAACTCAGCCACTTAAACATTTTCAGTTTGAAAACACATTTCAAACATACATGAACAGATGTGCTCTCATTTCCGTTCTAGTTGACAGTGCTAATAAATCAAGTCACTAGAACTAATTCTATTTACTGAACACCTGCTGTGTGCTCCGTGTAAAAGGACAGCCCCACAAAAAGCTGACTTTTGGCTAGCTATTAGGAGAGTTTGGGGATTAAGAGGTAGAAACGTCTGGTTACAAAATAAATGAGTCACGGGGATGAAATGTGCAGCAGGAGGAATATCGTTAATCACTATGTAACGTCTGCGGGGTGACAGACGATAACTAGGCTTCTGTGGTGACCATTCTGTGATACATAGAAATATCAGGTCGCTACACTGTGGCCCAGGGACAAACGCAGTGTTGGAGGTCAATTCTACTTCAAAAACAAACACGCTCACAGAAACAGAGATCAGATCTGTGGTTACCAGCGGTGGCGGTGGCACGAGGGGGGAATGAAATGAAAGTGGTCAAAAAGTACAAACTTCAAGTTATGAAATAAGTAATGCACCACACGATAAACTAAAATAATTAACACAGGTGTATGTCACACATGAACGTGAAGAGAGTAGATCCTAAGAGTTCTCACTCCAAGGAGGACACGTTTTTTTCTTTTTCTTTAGTTTTGTGTCTCTATGAGATAACGGATGTTCTCAAAACTTCCTGTGGTCATTGTTTCATGCTGTGTGTGAGTCATGTCATTACTCTGTCCACCTTAAACTTCTACAGTGCTGTATGTCAGTTATACCTCAATAAAACTGGAAGAAAAAGAGAGTTCTGCAGACTCACAGACATAGAAAACAAACTTATGGTTACCAGCGGGGAAGGAGGTAGGAAGGGATAAATCGGGAGTTCAAGATTTGCAGATATGATCTACTATATATGAAACAGATAAACAAGTTCATACTGTACAGCACAGAGAACTATATTCAATATTTTGTAGTAACTTATGGTGAAAAAGAATATGAAAACGAATATATGTATGCTCATGTATGACTGAAGCATTGTGCTGCCCACCAGAAATTGACACAACAGTGTAAACTGACTGTCCTTCAATAAAAATATATTATATACAAAAAAAAAAGAGTTTTTTTTGAGGGGGAGGCTAGGGCGATGTTCAGAAGCAATGAACACAGAAGGTGGGACAGCACCGTTACGTGACTCTGTCTGTGAACACAACGCCGCTTGCTCTGTTGCGTCTACGAGAGCCGGCACTCGCTTTCGTCTGTATCCAACCCCATGAAGTGTAATGTGAGGGAATTATTACTTTCTTTCTTTTTTTTTTTTTCTTATTCTCAAGTCTCTTCCTCAATCTTGTTACAGTTATACTTTTGGTCAGAGCAATAATTTTATGGGTCAGACACTTTTTTCCCAAATCAACCCATATCTAGGCTGCATAGAAAGCCACTGAGGGCTCAGCCCAGCGGTTCTTTGACACGTCAGCATCAGACCAGCAGCTCACAGTGAAAGCCACTTGCTACGTTCCAGGCCTGCCCAGCGAATCTTCATCGTCCACCGGCCTGACAGCTAGTCCCATGTAACCCACACTCCCTCTCCTCATGCCGAGTGGGGTCCAGGGGAAAGCATTTAAAAGATGCACTACACCTCAGCCTGCGTGTATCGCTCAACAGATTTTAATGAAAACCATCAGGATAAATCATCCTTCTAGGCTCTATAAAGATTGCCCAGAACGTCTTTGAAATCATACAGATCTAGGAGGAGACATGAAAGGGGAGGAAAATAAAATGAGAAATTCCGGGTAACAGGGTTAAACAGAGAAAGTGCTGAGCCAGCTCCGAAAAGCCGTAGATTTGACTGTCATTAGGCCAATGTGACCAATTGTGCAGAGAACAAAAACGACATTACCTGCACTTATAGTGATAATAATATCACTATTATTGCTGTTATTAAACAATTCATTAGTGTTTCTACATAGCAGACCCTGTGCAAAGTGATATTTTCATTTCCTTGCATCAAAATTGTGTTTCCATAACAGTAATGTGTAAAAACTGTCATGAAGTGTATCCCATGTCATCAGGCTTAAAAAAAAAAAAAAAGAGGCTTATAATCTATGATGATGCTTTAGGATTGTAAGATTTGAAAGCCAAAGCAGCTGTAAGTCTGTCGTAAAGATGAACAAACTGTCATCTAGGGAAATTAAGTGCCGATGAACCCACAATCTGGAAAATTACAACACTGCCGATTTTTCCTGAAACACACGTATCTTCTAACTGTATCTAGGGGAGAGCAGAGTTACACTTAAGACCGAAATACTATGTGAAATAACCCAGAAGATAAAGAGTATATTCATGTATTCAAAGCACAAGGCATAAAACAAAACATCGTGACACTTTTTCACTTAGTGCAAAGGTTTGATGACGGGGTCACACGTACACTTAAGGAGCATTACTCACTGCTGTATTACCTAATTCATATCCATCTTTAATATGGTTTTCAAAGGAAGCAAACAGCTAAGAATAGCACAAATTACTCATCCTTTATAAATACAATGTGGATGATGTTGGAACATGATCACATTCCCCAGGAATCATAAATTTTGTGAGAGCAAAAGATCGAACCGACCTGTTAAGAATGAGATCTCTACATTTTCAGCTTTTGTTACTCCAACATCCAGCCACAGGAGAAAAAGGAGGAGTCTCCTGGAAAGCACCCAGGTCAAGGGAGGAGAGAGTCAAGGTCCCAGGCCCGTGTGGGGTGTGATGCTAGTTGCAAAAGCTCCTAACTTTCTGTCCTCCCGTCATCAAACTTACTCCCCGCAAAGCCTGAGCTTTCTATATCTACCCTCCTCATGTTACTCTTCTACATAGAAGGATCCATGGTTCCCCATTGCCTATTTGATAAAGTCCAAGATTTCATAAGCTCACAAGGTGAGTATACTTGTTCAAGCCTTTGTGACATGCCAGGGATTTTATATGAAAACACAAAAGCTGTAACAGACTCAGAGGGTGAGACAGAGGACGCCTGCTCCATGCTCCATCCTAACAGCCGGATGCTTGTATCTGGGTCCGGAGTGAAAGACCCACTTCAATTCAGTTCAGTCACAGAATCCACCAGGTGACCCTGCTGCGCCTCCAAGGCGAGAGGATGGGGCCAGGGGGTAACACAGCCGGCTGAGCAGTGATGCAGAACCTGCACCCACCTGCTGGCAACATGGGGGACTCTCCATGGGTTCCGGCCACGGTGGGTTGGTCGGCATCCTTGGGGGCATTTGGGATCTCTGAGGTCAAGTGTCGCTAAGGTGGCCAGAATAAAAGCAAGTGAAAATGGTGGGATGCAGGCAGCACAGAGAGAACCTGGTTTTGCAAGCAGGGAAGGGACCCTCAGGGACTCCTCAGGTCAGTTAGGAGAAATCTGACTATATTTAGAAGTCCCACGATTGCAGGTGGTGACAGTCAGCTGTATTATTACCCTTATTAAGCCGTTTGGCCAGGGAAACACGGGTTACTCTTGCATCCACTGTAAATTAAACTGCTCTTCTGAGAAAACAGATCCTCTCTGTCCATTTGGAAAAAAAAAAGTGAAGTACAGCAATTTTACCTAATTATCTTGGTAATTAAATGATCAATGTGGATCACTTTAAGATTGAGGAGTCTAAATGAATTTGTCAAGGATTATTTTAGGGCAGACAGAGACAAATGTCTACGAACTCAATATTTTCCCAATAACGAGTGATGCAGACGGACAGTAGATCAACAAAATAATAATTTCTGTTCAATTTCAAAATGCAGAAACATTTTGCAAGTAGGGTTACCAGGTTTATCTTCCCAGTTGCATTTTACTTTGGTTACTATTAAAAGAAAACTTGAAAAGCAACAAAGAGAAAATTACATTTCAATATACTTTGGATTAAAGTTTTTTTTTAATGATTAAAAAATAGATTTGCAGGTACTATTTGCAGATACCAACTACTATACATAAAATAGATAAACAGCAAGTTTCTACTGTACAGCACAGGGAACTATGTTCAACATCTTGTAGTAACCTATAATGAAAAAGAATATGAAAATGAATATATGTATGACTGAGACATTACGCTGTGCACCAGAAATTGACACAACATTGTAAACTGACTATATTTCAATTTTAAAATATTATAAGAAATCTGTAAAAAAAAATAGAATCAAAAGCTTGAAACATAAATACTGAGAGTAATATTTGATTAGTTAAATATGAGTTTTCATACTGAAGTATTAATAAAACATACATCATATGACACTAGTTTGAGCACTTACTATCTGCCAGACATTTCACAAGAATTTTTTCTAGTTCTTATGACAGCTCTGCTAGGGAGGTGTTACTAAACTCGTTCTGCAGAAGAAACTAAGACTTGGAACCCTGAGGGGACGTGTCCCTGGACATTCAGCTAGAAGCTGCCGGCTCTGGAGCATGGCTGGGTGAGTGTGGGGCTTGACTCTCTCCCATCTTGCACCCAGATCGTTATCGCGGGGTCTGCTTCCAAGCGAATCCAGACCAAGACACGCAGAGACTCTGACGTGTGTACGGGCGGCGGGGGGGAAGCTTAGCTCACAGGAGTGTGGAAGGTGGCTGAAGGTAGGGAGAACACTCTTCAGAAACGGCCTTACTTACACAATTTCTAAGGATCCCCGTTGACAGTCACTGTCAAGACTGTGATGACAGGGTGTCTGAGAGATCAGGATGAAAGTGAAACACTGAGACCCAGACGGACAAGAGGCAAAGCGTTCCATCTTCTGTGTGTCCCCACCCCAGCATCCACCCATGAATGATCCATTTCCCCTTTGCCCCAAAAGGTCCCTGCCCTAGACTCCCTACACCGTGGGACGTGTACTGAACACAGCAGGGAGTCTCTCTTGCTCATTTTATGTCATGTCCCTGTGTTTATTCTGCTTTTTAGGGTTTGCAGCTACCTATTTTTAAACATCCTCATTTTGTAAAGATATTTTCTTATTCACAACTCAAACTAAAAAGGGCACTCAACCTTCAAAACAGCAACTATTTTGGGTGGAATGCAAATGAATCTCAATCTGTTTTAAAGCAGACCTCTAGCTTAGCCAAATGGTCTTTGCCCCCATGGGCTTCTGGTTTAATAATTTGGCTCTGCAGAATTTTGTGGCTGTTGGGGGAAAGAAATAAGTTCTTTATTTAAAGGTGAATATGAGTCTCTGATTAAATACCTGCTTGAATTTGAATTAGTTGTTGTGAATTTTCCATAATGTACTTAATGGAAGTATAGTTAGTTTCATGTGTACAGCAAAGTGATTCAGTTATACGTGTGTGTGTGTATGTATATATATATACATACACACACACACATATGAATTCTTTTTCAGACTCTTTTCCATTATAGGTCATTACAATATATTGCCACAATATACTTTTATGCTGAAGAGGTTAGAGAGATAGAAAGATTTACATAGCAAAATGCTGATTTTTAAAAAACTATCAATCAAGTAATTAAAATATTGTTTCTTACTTTAAGATGTTATTTAGTTTTTTTTTCCATTTTCTATGTGATATAGGGAACACTATCATTTCCATGTGCCAGTTTGAAACAGTGCCCTGAATAGGATTCACACATGTGGCCAAATGTTTTCACATGGTAGATGACCAGTATCTTTTCCATTTTGTAACATATTTATGGAAACTCTATAAACACCATGTGTCAAAATCTATATGGCATAGATACAATTGCTCTTGATCACTTAGATCATCCAATTTCTCAGATCTCAGAAGAGGTTTGAGAATATAATCCCAACATTATATAATAAAGCGTCTCATTCCCAACTCTTCAAACCTTCAGTACCTGATCATGCCCTGTTTTTCTTCCCTCTAGTTCATTCCTCATGTGCAATGGGCTGTTTATATCTATTTGATGAGGATGGATTTATCCTCTCAAGTTTGAAGGCTTATATATTGAAGAGTGTTTGGAAGCATGTCTGTTTCTGGAACATGGAAGCTGGCAAGATTTTTATAATTTGTTTTCCACCTGTCCTCAAACCTACTGTAAACACAAGAGTATCAGGTAAGTCTTTTCATTCTTCTAGATTAGAAACATTCAAACTACTCCCCAGGCTAATTAGCACACGCATAATTATGTATTTTGATAATACAGTATGTATATTTTGTCAGTCAAGGAGCCACGATGAATCAGATGAAGAGCTGCCTGAAAGGAATTCCAGATCAGACAAATTCAGGAGCCCCAGACCAAGAATTCCTCCATGTATCTGGATGCCGTCAGCATTTATGGGCACCGTGCGTAGCAAATCTGTTGTCTTCCAGCCCAATCACTATCAACTTGGCTTCCCCACCTTCTAGGCTGCTTTGGAAAGCTCTGTCCAACACACATGACTAGAAGCCCATTTCTACAATGTAGAATGTTAATAGTCATACAGATTCCTCCAGCTACCAGAGCTTAAGTCATTCATGCAATGGGACCAAAAGGAGGCAGAGGGTGGTTTGTGAAGCTTCCAGATAATTGCCTCTTTTCCACTTTGCCTATAAAGACCCGATCGCTCAAGGGTTGGCTACTTCTTCCTCTTATGGACTTGAATTGGGTTTGAAACACCCTTTTCCTTCTGTCACTGCCCTTCTCTGGCATCACAACACAATCACTCTCTCATTAAGTTATGGAGCCCCCACTCTAGGCATCACTTAGTGATGGACACAAAGATAAATCAGGTCTCAATCAATGGGAACACATTGAAGAATAAAGACATGGTACGTGCTGTGTGAGAGTAAAAAGCCAAGATCTGCTGAGAGATGAGAGACCTTCCGAGACTAATGAAGGGAAGCTTCAGAAGGAAGGAGTATTGGAATCTTGAAGAACTGGTGGGATTTCAAGATGAAGGTAGGGTGAGGTCAGGCATTTCACTTAAAGGAAATGGATGAGCAAAGGACCTGAAAATGAAGCCTAAAGTCATGCATCCAAAATGGTGGCAGGTGCCTTGGGTTTCGAGCTGGGGCCAGTGGGAGACCACACTGAGCATGCAGACATGGGCAAGCCAACATCGGGTTGTGAGCACAGATCTAAAGGACTGAGATCTTACCCTGCAGGAAATAGGAGCGACCTGAGGTTTGGAGCCAGGGAGTGATGTAATCAAAACTGTACGGTAAAAGGATTGAGCTAGAAGCACAGGTTGGGGGGTGGGGATGAGAGGAGGCCAGGATTTTGGCCACAACGATCCAAGCAGGACGTGACAAGAGCCTGGGGCAGGACCAGTGGCAATAACAATAGAAAGGAGGTGACAGTGGGAGACCCCCAACACAACCACTGGCATTTCTGTGGTGTGTGTCTATGTGGAAGTGATGCTAGAAGAGACAGTATTAAAAATGAAGACTAGGCTCCTGCCTGGTGACTCAGGACCTGCACTAGAAAAGGGAAGAAAGTATGAAACTGATGAATGAAACTGATGAATTCATTCATATTCAGCCTGAGGTGACTGCAGAACCTCTGGGTAAAAATATCTACCCGGCAGCTGGAAATATGAGACCAGATTTCTCATGGCGGCTAAAGAGAAAGACCTGGTAATCATTCGTCCAGGATGAAAATCGGTTCAATACAACCGGAAGCTTGTTGCCGGGGCAGCTAAGTAACTGTGTTTCCACGTTACTGACTTCACCAGGAGGTGTTCTTGCCCCGTGTTAGTGACAGGGACCCTGTGGTGACGTTGCATAGTGCACTGGAGCAGCAGTGCGGTGGCTGAGATCCGATTCCTGGTTTTCCCCCCGCACTGAGACATGACACCTCCCTTTGTCTCCGAGTTCCCAGGGAAAGTACCCCCGTGCCTTCCTTTGCCCAGATCTCTTTTTTTCCACTTCTGATCTTGGTTCATCCCACTTGACTGAAATCCTCCTAGTGGGCCCCCATTATATTCCAAGCCATCCCCTATCTCATCACTGCTCTTAACCTAGTGAGCTGCTCACTCCCTCATTACAGAGGATTCCAAGATGTTGTCCTTTTAGCTCTGATGTCTTGTATTCAGCCCCACCAGGATCAGAGCCCTTGTATTAGCTTTGGGCTACGTGACTGGTGGCCCTTCAGAACCTACCAGACCCAGACCTGTTTGTACAGCATCTGTCCCCGGGACAAGCGCTTCCAAACCGAAGCCTCACATGCTACTCGACTTGCTTTTGAACACACTGATTTTCTTCTCCTCAGCAGTTTGGTGGCTACTTTGATTTCTCTCCTGCAGTTTCATTGACTCTCTGGACCAGTGACAAATCAGAAACTTTGCAACAGTTATTTATATTTCTCCATCTTTACTGTGAAGATCATGGTTCAATAGTGTTAAAATCTTCAACCCCTTTAGCAGCTCTCCGTGGAAAGTCATATTTTCTAACTAATTGTGTGTCTTGCTGTTCCTGGTCAACTAGCTCCGAATTGGAAAATTCTCTGTTCCATGTGCTCGCTCTCACACTCCTTCCCCAGGCCTCTGAAGTCATCAGTGGATTCTCACGGTGTGGCAGGTGAAAATTATTACTCCTTTCAGATGAGGAAGCGGCTGCCCAGAGTGGCGTGACTCATCCCATCCCTGGGTCTATTTAATGAACGTTCACAGTCAAGCGCTCTGACTTCAAGTCCTACAGAAATCATTCCCTGCTTGAGTGTTTGCTTTTTTTTTCCGCCAGAGAAAGCATGTGAACATTCAGTGTGATGTGAGGAAAGCTAGGAATGTGGGATGGGGGAACACGAAGAAGAGAAGAAACAAGAGGCTTGGAGACTGCTCTGAAATACAAGACCAGTGGGCATGGAGGCGAGAGAGAAGGCTCAGGAGGTGGTGCTGGGAGGAACAGATGTGCAGATGGGCTTTGAGAAAGTTCTTACAAGTCTGTTTATATGGACCTCTTCCGTCCCCAAATCCAAACCACGGGACCATCCTCAGTGGGGTGCCCCTTGCTGCTGCCACTCAGAGAACTTACGTCCCTTAACTTTCTCACATATCTATACGGCAGCACCAAAATCGTGGCTCTTTTGTGGCCTGCCAATGCGCATGTCCGGTTCAACCTTGAGTTCCTAACATTTGGATGATGAATTTATCTAAAATGGATAGAACCCTAGTGAACGTGGTGACGTCTCCGTTTCTAAAGGTATTCCATCTGAGACTGTTACAGAGGGACTTCATTCTCGTGCAACTGTCCTGTTATTTCTCAATTTCCTAACATCTTAAAGTGCGTTCTTATTTAAAGTGACTTCACCAGTCCCAGATAGTTTAAAACCACATGTAAGCAAGGCACATCAGTCCTCAAACTGACTAAAGGGTTTAGTATTCTGATTTTCAAAATGATTGATCCTAGAAATTATTAAATGACTTTTCAGGCCAACATTTAAAGTTATAAGCACCGTCTATACATGTTTGTTGAACACGTAGTATACACCGGGCCCTGGGGCATGAGGATAAGGACGACAGAACTCTGCCCTCAAAGCTTCCATGCCATCAGGAGCATACCTCCTTTACTGGGATGGAGAGATCATAGCCTAGTTACAAAATTTAGGTTTTAGAGCTCTGCTCCCCCTTGGAACACAGAATGTTTTCCTGAGGTCACTACGTGTTCTAAGAAGTCTGTTTAAAAGTCGTCTTTGGAAACTAACGTTACAGGAGAGGATCTTGACTCCTCGGTGTCACTTAAGTCTGAACATAATTGATCCAGCTGGGAAATGCCTGTGGCAGACAAGAGAAGGCCTGCAAGGTCATTTCCAAACCAGCCTGAACTTGAATGCTTCCCCACCGTAAATTAAGAGTAGAGGTAACAGCACCCCCACCGCAAAGCACGACCCCAGCTTGGGGAGGACGGGCCTGGCCTGGCCCTGCGATGACTGTCATTAGAAGAAATGCACCCAGCCCCTGCGCTACCAGATTACAGTCTGTTTCCAATCAAATGGAATTTGGAATAAACCGGAATTAGATTTGGGATTTACAGTCGTTTCCACTTTTATTCATTTCCTGGAATCCAGGCCTCTCCCCGCCCAGTCTTAATCCAAAGCACTTCGAAGGGAATTACGCAGGACTTGTCCACCAGCCTCGGCTGGGGGCGCAGCGGGCTGGAAGCCCCGGTCCCTCGGGAGAGCGGCGCCAAGGGCCGGACCTCTGGCCTGGGTCAGCCTCGCCCGGCGGCGCTCGACGGCGCTCCCCGCCGGATCCCGCATTCTCCCTTTCCGCGGCTTTTGGACGCCGCCCCTCGCTCCCCAGAGGATTTCGCCTCCAGCACCCCCGGCTTTCTGGGCGCAGAGGATTCATTTCTGCAGAATCAAAAGCGAAAGCCGCGGGCCGAGGGGGCGGCGGAACGCGCTGCAAGGCCGCTGCTCCGGAATCCGCAGCGGCCGCGAGGGCGGTCTTCACACGGCGCCCGCCTGGACCGCAACTTCCAGGGCAACTCCGGCGCCCCGGGGACCGCCGCGGCCCCCACGCGCCCTCCCACTCCGGCGCCCAGCCCTCCGGCTCCCGCGGCCCGGGGGCGCCCGCTCGCAGGTCGTCCCCAGCCAGCCCCACGCCTGCGCCGCGCGCCCCGCGCCGGCCCGCCCGCCCCTGGTTCCTCCGCCTCCGACCTGGACCCGCCAAAGTGGGTCTAGATGCTCAGTGACCCCCAACTTCGGCTTCCCGAGTGGCACGACGCCCTCCCTGAAGCGTGGCCTCGCCTCCGCCAGCCTCTACCCGAGGTCCTTCCAGCCGAGCCTCCGGAAGACGAAATGCCTGGCGAGGGGCCCTCCTCTGCATTTTGGAAACCTGCCTCCTTCGCCTCAAGAGCGCCCTGATCCCCCACCTGCACTCTCCGGCCGGATGGTTTTCACCCTGGGACGCGCCTAGGTGGGGCAACGGGGCCGGGGGGTGGGGTGCTGGCAGCTGGAGCGGGAGGAGGAGGGAAGCCAGCCGCGCTGAGTTGGTGGCATGCAGCTGCAAGCCGCTCGCGGCTCGGGGCGGCGGGGCCCAGCGGCTCGGACGGGCAGGGAGAGCGGGCTCCTGCGCCTCTGCCTCACGGAGGTACACACACACACATACCACACTGTCGCCAGCACCCCCACGCCGCAAGCTAGGATGCGGAGGTCAGAGCCACTGTCCACTTCACGGCAGGGGCTGAAACGTCCAGATGGAGGCAGCGGCTCTCGCCTCTTCTCTAAGGTTGGAAACATCCTAGAAGGCCCCTAATTTCCCAGAGTGAACAAGGTCTGGCTTCTGAGATTCCATTCCCTGGACAAGCAGTTCAAGCTGCAGGGGCAGGGATGGACAGAGGGAGCACTGGAGAGCGAGCCGGCGCCCACCTCCGCCCTCGGCACAGAGAACTGGCCCGCCGCACCCGCTCCAGCGCACAGCGAGACGGCTGAGGCCAGGGAGCCGAACCCCCGGGCGCTCCAACTCGGGCGAGGGTAGGGAGGGGAGTGATAGCAGCAACCACTTCGCGCGTTGGCAAAAGCAAGGACTCTCCAAATAGGCTGCGCCGCGGCCGCGGAGGGGTGGGGGCGAGAGGGGCGAAGGAGGAGTTGCGGGGCCGAGAGGAATGACGTCCTCTGGTGCCCGGGGCTCGCGGGGACTGAAGATTCGTGCGCTCGCCCGGCCCGGCGCGCTCACTCCCGGGGTTCTCAGAGGCGCCGCGCCCGGCTCCTGCTGAGGCTCCAGAACCGCGCGCACAGGAAAGATCCCGGCCCGCTGCACCCAGGGTGCCAGCCCTCCGGCCACCTCAAAGCCTCTCTCTGTCCGTCTCTCGCCACGAATGCCCGCTCTGGAGTCCCTGCCGATTCCAGGCGGGCCGGGCTAGAAAGCCCCCGGCCAGGCCAGCCTCGCCCCTTCCTCGCCTTCTCCCTCCTCGACCTCGAGCCAAGGGCAGGCGCCCGTGCCCTGGCTCCTGCCCACTGGGCGAGCCGGCGTCCCGGCCAGCGCCCGGCTGCAAAGGGGGATGGGGCAGGGAAAGGAAAGGCACTCACCTGGGTCACCGGGAGCCTCCCTCTCCGGTCCCTCCAGGAGCCCGTTCGCCGTCCCCCTGCGCAACCTTCCTTGAAGAAAAAAAGTAGTGCAAGGGCAGATGAGAGGTATGGAGGCTCACAGGTCCCTGCGCTGAGGCTTTTTTCCTTTGGATTCTCCCGGGTCCAGTCTCGGGTTCCGCCGCGGGAAAGAGCTCCTGGAGGCTGGAAGGGGCCGCCAGAGCCGGGCTCCCTCGCAGCGGTGGCGGTGGCGCCTCCAACTTGCCACCTGCAGCGCGCGCCAGGCGCCTGTGACAGCCCGCGCCTCTCGGCCCGCGCCAGCCCGCCCTCCCCGGCCGCTGGTTGGCTGCGCCGGGCGCCCGGGCGGTCCCCGCGCTCGGCCCCGCCCCGCTCCCGCCTCCGAGCTGCCGCTCGCCGAGTGCGGCTCCTTCCAGGCCGCCCCGGGCTTTATAGCCGGGAGTTCTGGGAGCGGCTGAGGCGTCTGCAGACGGGAAGAGTCCTGCACACACGCGGGCACGCGCAAATTGCGTGTCGCTTGGGGCCTGGAGGAAAGACAGAGGGTGTGAGAAGTGCCCTCCGTGTGCCTGAAGGGGACCTGGTACCTGGGCATTAAATCTGGGCGGTCTCTGGGGAGGGGTTCGGCCCCAGCGGCAAACGGGCGGGGAGGGCGCGGAACGTGCTTGGAGGCTTGTTTTCGCTTCAGCTTCACGCACGCTCACGCGAAGCGCTCGCACTGGGAGGTAAGTCCTGGAATCCCGGCCTTTTCCTAGCCACGGGCAACGAGGCCGGGGGGAGCCTCGGCTTCCAGCCCCCGCCAAGCCACCCGCCCCCACCGGTGGCCCCGGAGCCTCCCGGCCTGAAGGCCCGGGTGTCCGCCACACGCTTGCTTGGTTCTGCGCCTCCAAGTCCAGGCCGTGGAAACTCAAGCCGGTGTATACACAAGGCCTGGGTTTTGCACAACTCTGGGGCCTTTTAAGCAAACAAAGGTAACATTATCTTTCTTTTTTATTTCCCCCGCTGCCTCCCCGAGACTGGGACGGGAGTGCACTGCACCGTCTTCCAGGGCATTTGAGCGCACTCTTCACTCTGCCTCTAAGGAGGCACACTTTCTGCAAAACTACTGAGCAAAGTCTACCGAGGGAGAAAAACTATAAAAATACGCAAATGCCACTCTGGAAAACTATCCAGTCAACCAGAAACATGTCACTCCTCGGGTGTATCTGTGCAGAAGAGGCACGTGGCCAAAGACCTGTGAGTTTAGGAACATTTCAAAATTAACTTCCCAAGTAGCACATTTTATACCCCACCAGGCACATGTCTTTATTTTGTGAGTGCAGGTGTGTCACTATTAAGGGACACAAGTGTACGTGGTCAGGCGTGTCTAGCTGGGCTCTGTAGACTCCTCAGCAGGGTGAGGGGCAGAAAGGCGCTTCACTCAAGGACTTCAGGGGACAGTTGGCACCAGTCAAGGAGCCACTCCCTGTCAACCGTTGCTAAGTAACTCAGAATGCTGCTCTATAGCGCCAGTTCCTTGCATCTTAAAGACAGATTTTGTTTCATGAGATCCTAACATCTTGGGTCCACTTTGGAAAATGATAGCCAGTGGAAACTTGTTTTTCCCTGCAGCCAAGTGCTAATGTTTACTTTTCTCAAGAAGAGGCAGGCTAGTCCTTATTCATCTTCTTGAAACTTCTTGAAACCCAAGACTAGGGTGGCACGATTCAGAGCTGAAGCATTCATGAGGAGGTACTTCAATACTCCAAGTTAAGTGCTTGCTAAATGCATTGCACTTTGACCTGAACTGGGTGAAACCAGGAGGAGCATGAAGGTGTGGCTTGCTCAAGTTTGAGGGCAGCTGACTCAGTACCTGGAGGAGAAGCTGATAAAAGGCGGGGCTGGGGATAGGGGCAGGGGGGATGTAAACTCACATCCGCATCTGATGTGTTGACAGCCAGGTGGGGGCACAAACAACTAGACAAGATGCATTTCCTTACTAGTAGAGAAGGAGCTTGAAGACTCAAGTGGATGAGAAAGTATAGAGGAGAGGAATGAGAAAGAGTTGAGAGAGAAAATTGGAGACTCTCTGGACAGTGAAAGAAATCAGTGGACACCATTTGGTTCACTGAGCCTCCCAGTGGCTTAAGATTCTGAAGGAGGAGACAAGAGAGAGTCGCTGGGACCCAGAGGCAGGAAGAATGGATGCTCAGAGTCCTGGAGTGGCTGACGGAGTCAGCCGACACAGGGCTGAATCCAGGCTCCCACACTTCTGCGTGATGTGTTTGATTTGCAAGTGGGATCCGTTGTTTAAACCCCATTCTCTTTGTCTGTGTAAAGGGTCTAAGGGTGTCTGTCGGATGGAACTGTGGACAGGAATAACTGAGATAATGCATCCGTAACGTTGGGCACAATGTCTGCATATAGAAAGCATCCAATAAATAGTAGCTACCATTGTAAACAGTGTTTCAAAGGGGCCTAAAGGTCACCTAACAGTTTTTATATTCGTTTTTGATAGTGGAACTGTGGAACATTATATATTTTTTTCTGTGACTTCTTTCGTCCAGACTGAAAGTCCTGAGCCTCCGGGCCAGTCCTTACATGACCTGGTTTCACAATCATTCACCATCTCTCACCCTCCAAATTGCCTCTGACCTCCTTGAAAAAGAACGCAGTGCTCCAGCCCCGTCTGCTGGCCAAATACCTTTCTCCACGACGACTGCTGCTGCTAGTGCAGCCTGCGCTTCTGTGCACGCTGCGAGTGGGAGATCGAGTCGGACAGCTCATGAATCTTCACCTGTTACTGTCCCTTCAGAACTTTGTGGCTCCTGGTGCTGTAGAAGGATAGAATTAGACCCGATGACCAATGAAGTAGTGTTTTAATGATTTTGGGGAAACACTGCTAACTTACAAAAACATGGAACATGGTGCAAAGAACGCCCACGTCCTTCTCTCCTCGTTCTCCTGAACATTATCATTTTATATTTGATCTCTCCCTCTTGCTTTCTCTAGATAGATACTCGTGATCAATAATCTTTTTCTGAACCATTTAAGAGCAAGTGTAGACAGGATGCCCCTTCACCCTTAAATACTCCAGGATTTGTATGTTTCCCCCAAACCAGGATTCTCTCCCACATACAGCCAATTCATAAAACCCCTTCCCATTTCACCAACTTTCCACACAATGTCTGTCTTTCATTTTTGGTCCCGAATCCAGTCTAAGGTCACACATTACATTGAGGTGACACGCCAGGTGAGTCTCCTTTAATCTGCTGCAGGTCCTCGGTCTTTCCTCAGTCTTTCCTCGGTCTTCCGTGCCCCTGACAGCTTTAAAAACCACATGCCTTTTATTCTGTAGATTTAATAGATCTCAACCTGGATCCATCTCCTATTTCCTCATGATTGGCCCCGGTCATGCATTTTGGTCAGGAATATCAACGAAATGGTGCTGTGCTCTTGACAGCACACTCACTTTAAGAACCATCCCACCGTCGTGATGTGAACCTTAATCACCTACGTTGGTGGATGCTGGAATCCTCCAGTATAAAGTCAGCATTTCCCCCTTTGTAACTGATAAGTATTCTGTAGGGATCTATTCCTAGGCTACACCAATATTCTGTTCCGCATTAACCCTTCACTCAACCAGTCTCAGGCGGCATTGATGACTCCAGCCTGAATCAGCCATCACTACAATGGTTGCCAAATGACGATCCCCCATTTGCCTCTTTCCTTTTGCATCTATTAACTGATACGTCTTCTGTAAAAAAATATTTCCCGTCCCTGCATTTATCTATTGATGTCATGAATTCCTAATCCATCCAATGAATTGTATTGTTACTTTCATTATTTATTCTGATGCTCAAATTACCCAGATTTGGCCAGAGGGTGACTCTTCAAGCTGGCTCTTAGGTCCCTCTGACATGTCCCCATTGTTCTCTGGGCACCTTCTAACTTCCTGGCACGGCAAGATCTTCCCGGCTCATTTCGTGCTTCCCTCGCCCCAGCCCTGGAGTCAGCCAGCTCCCCCAGGGGCCCTGGTTCCTTTTAATGAAGGATGACATTTAGGAACAAGTTTGGGCCCCCAACATGCTCACTGCTGCTGGTTTGTGGAAACCTCTAGGGTCTCACAGTGGATAGAGCAAGGAAATAAATGTCACGTGCTCACATGTAAGCTCACACACATTTATGTCTATGGCTACGTGTGTGTGTTTATCTATTACATAGCTATTTATAAATATGTATCTGTGTAAACATAGAGGTAAATCTGTCTCTGTCTCAATATCACATCAATACTCCCAATTCTTTCTTTTCTTTTTTTTTTAGGGACATCAGTGGTTTAATGGGCAGGGGGAGCTTACACGTCTGAAGCAAGGTCCTGGAGCGACACCTCACTGTTTGCCGTGGATGTCGGGCGGGTCATGGTGGCAGTCTTTGCTCAATACTCCTAATTCTAACCCAACAAGTCAGGGTCCTTTTTAGCCCTCCCCCTTTCTATAGCTATAAGTCTTCTCTGACAGAGAGAAGCCTGGCTCCCATTGCCCTCAGAGTATTGACTTACTTGCCTGGCTCGCCGTACGTAACAATCCTCTGACCACATCCGCCCCCTCCTCACCCTGGCTCCGGCTGCAGCCCCGCTGCTCCTGCAGCCTCCTGGGTGCCGGCGGCAGCTGTCGGCTCCTGATCGTACCTCGTCAGTGAGATGACTTTTGCATCCTTGCAGGTGCTGAGGTCAAAATCCCAAAGTCATCCTTGACAATGGCCTTTCCCTCACATCCCACGCCTAATCTGTAGCAAGTTCTGTGTGTTGTACCTTGAGCGAGGTCCAGAATCCAACTTTATCTCACCACATCCATCACTACAGCCTTGGTTCAGATCAACATCATCTCTTGTCTTAACTATTGTGACAGTCTCCTGACTGGTCCCCTGCATCGGACCTTGCTCTCCTCAAGGCTGTCGTCAACCCTGCAGCCTAAGAAAGACTTTCAGTGTTTGTCATGTCATTTTACTTCCCTGCTCAATGGCTTCTGCTTGGTGAAAATACCAATTCTAAATCCAAGCAGATCTGCCCCCTTGGTCTCAATGCCGCTTCTTCCTCACGTCTTCCTGCCCTCCCCCTCGGGCCCCCACGCTAGGTACACTGGCTTCCGAGCTGCCCCTCCTTCTGCCTGAGATGCTCTTCCTCAGGTGTCCCTTTAATTTCCACCACCTCCAGGTCTTTGCTCCAATGCATCTTCCTCACTGACGGCTTCCCTGGCGCCATACTGAGACATGAGGTAAGCGGGCAGGTCACAGCCATTAAAAGAATGACACAGCAATTAGCACCAAGAGGGTGGAAGACTTAACTCCCAGTAGACCTGGAGCTTCATTATAGGCTCATTCTAATACAATAGCTGCTAAATGGTAGTTTCAGGGCTGACCATAAAAGGTCAAAACATGGGTGATGGCCAGTTCCTGGGATTCCCCGCCCCTTCCCCAAAGCAGTTGGAATAGTCCTCCCACTTGTTAACATGTGAAGCTGCTGAACCCATAAAAACTAACAACCCCAGCCCGTACCTCATGGCCTTTTCTCTTGTCTTTTGAGATGGCCCGCACTCTGTCTATGGAGTGTGTATCTCTCTAAATAAATCTACCTTCATTCTACTATGGTTCGCTCTTGAATTCTTTCCTGCATGAAGCCAAGGACCCTTACTTGGTGGGGCAGGTCCCAGGGACTCGCCCGAGACCTGGGACACGGCCATCCTCAAGCTCCATTTTTCTGTATCAATATTTAAAAGTGCCCTTCCTCCCTCCAATCCATCTTCTCTCTTAACTGCTTGATTTTTCTCTATAACATGTATTACAACCCAACATAGTATAGATTTTCATTATTCATTATTTATAGGCTGCCTCTCTGCCTGCCATGACTATAAACTCCAAGAAAAGGGAGATTTTAGTCTCTTTTGTTTACTGTTACATCCTCAGCGCCTGTATCAGAGCATGGTATAAAATAGGCCTTCAATAAATAATTGTGAAACAAATGGATGAAATTCCAGGAACACATAAACACATTTACAACTAACTATAGATATACCCACCTGCTAAGTGGTTGCCAATGTGACTTTCTTGAGAGATTGAAGCCAAATAGTGTTAACTTGAAAGGTTTCATAGAGAGGCCAGTATAATTAAAGCAGAGTACAGTAAAAGGTTATCAAGAATGTAAAGACAGAAAAAGGCTATGTGCTTGATGAATATGAAATAAAGCAGGTAATCTGGAAACAAAGCGTTCTTAGGTGTCAGTTGACCATTGAATGGGCCAAGAGGTGAAATTACATACCACCAGGCATCAAAATGAAAAGTTCTGTAAATACTTCCAAACATATTCTTTAAAATCATGTCATCTGTTAAGAGGATTTTGGACACTTTCCTTTTGTGAAACAGAAATCTCTTCGAGCAGAAAGAACTCATTAAAGGGGTGCACAATATTTCAAATTTAGCACTTTCTTTTTTTAAAAGTGGTAACTCAACTCACAAGGGAAATTAATCCCTTTCTTGTACTATTCAATCTCTGTGTCCCTCTTGGGTTTTTTTTTTTTTAATTTAAGTTCAGTCAGTTACAATGTGTCAGTTTCTGGTGTGCAGCATAATGTCCCAGTCATGCATATATATACATATGTTTGTTTTCATAGTCTTTTTCATTAAAGGTTATTACAAGGTATTAAATGTAGTACTCTACAGAAGAAATTTTGGGGTTTTTTGGTCTATTTTTATATATAGTAGTTAATATTTGCAAGTCTCGAACTCTCAAATTTATCCCTTTCCACCCCTTATCCCCCGAGGAACCATAAGATTGTTTACTATGTCCATGAGTCTTTGTTTTGTAGATGAGTTCATTAGTGTCTTCTTTTTTCTCTTTTTTAGATTGCACATATGAGTGACATCATATGGTATTTTTCTTTCTCCTTCTGGCTTACTTCACTTTGAATGACAATCTCCAGGTCTATCCAATGCAAATGGCATTATTTTATTCTTTTTTATGGCTGGGTATTCCATTGTATAAATATACCACAACTTCTTTATCCAGTCATCTGTTGATGGACATTTAGGTTGCTTCCATGTCTTGGCTATTGTATGTAGTGCTGCTGTGAACATTGGGGTGCATGTATCTTTTCAAATTAGAGTTCCCTCCAGTCCAGCTTGGGTCTTATAAGCCAGAAGTCCTTAGAAAATATTTATACAAAATGAAATGGAAACTCATATGTACTGGACAAATTTTCAGCATTGATTAGTCATCCGATTTTTAATGTACCTAGTTCTGTATACTTTAAAAGACTCTGAGTGCACATCTGAGAACTATTTAGAGAGCAAGTTTGACTGAGGCCAGTCCTGCAATTGTTTAATGACTGTGCTTGGAGATAACACATAAAATACAATGATTTATATTTGGAACTGCTAACAGTTATTTTCATTTTCTATAAATCCTCCAAGGTATCCAGGTAGCAATCTCAGGAAAAGTCAGTGAATTGAATGAAAGATATAGCTCCAATAGAAATTTCAGGTGTTGTAACCTTTAAAGATTTTCAGCACATCCTTAATGAAATGAGATAGTTGGAAAGACGGTTCTTTCTCTTAAATTTATCTCATTAGTGTGAGTCTTCAAGATGAATTTTGGATTCTGCAAAAAATAGGCATCTGGTTTATGCATTCTTTTGAAAGGCAGACCTTTCCATGTTTTCTCGAAGGCACCATCATGGCTAACACAAAGGCCGGCCAAACCCGAGACCAGCATCCCCGCCTCCTGAGGCGCAGCCCGGAGACCCGCATTTGCCGCGTCAGTCTTTTCTCCCTGGTGCTGCTGTTCTGCTGGGGGACGCTCCAAAATGTTAGGCAAGGAGTCAAATAAGTTGTAATCTCTTGAAATGCCTTCTAGGCTCTTCTCCAGGGCCGTTTCTTTACTAGAAGCCTGATACTGGATTAACCTCCCTGAAGCTCAATCTCCTTAGATAAATTGGGAACGGCATTGCGTGCCTCATCCAATAGGTAGGATTAAAGGAAATAATTTGATGAAAGGGCTTTGAAAACTATAAAGAGCCATAAGAACGACAGTGCTGTCATCACTGCCACCATCCTCCTCCTCCTGAAGCCACGTGTATTGAATAATAGTGGAAGTTTTAAAACACTATGGTTGAGAAGCCTGTCATTTTTCTTTCTTTTACAGTCAGATACTCCCATACTCCTGACCAGCTTTTCCCCTAAGTGAAGTCCTACTACAATACTTAAAACCACTGAATCTTCTGTGATTCCTCCGAAACTTGTTAGGTTCAGCTTGGCATGAACTAGCCCCAGAATAATTACCTTTTTTTTTTTTTTTTTTGGAAAAAAGGACCTCTATGTTATAATAAAAATGTAACCAAGTTGCTGAGAGCAGAAAGTTCTGGAGGAAGCTCTGCCCTTTGCAGCAAAATATCAAACAGCCGTGACTGATCAATAAAACTTCCACATAACTGCAGATCATAAAGTCATTGTAAAGATTTAGGACTTGACGTTTCCCGGTTCTTGGCTTGGTTCACACCAGCCTGGGAAAAGAACACTCTTGATGCAGAAACTGTTAAGGTTATGTTCTGATCTGGGGCAAAGCATGTGAATTTAGCAATACTTTGGAGCTAATTATCTGAAAAGTGAATTCTTTGCTACATTTTACAAAGCAAGAAGTTTTCAAACGACAAGATAAGACTGACTTATAGTTGGCAGGTATTGACACCCATATCACCTTAAGCCAGTGCTGATAATAATGGGGCTGAATATTAATCTGATTTCTACTTTTTTCTCTTTTAAAATCAGAGCCTTGTTCTTCGCCCTGAAAAGCCATACTTAGCCGATTAGCGATGTCTGTCTTTACTAGGTGAGATTTAGTCAGGCTCCTGGGACTTGCCAGTCTCTGTCTCACCTAACCTTGGCTCTTTTAATCTTGTCAGTTATCTGGGTGGCAGGGCCCTTCCCTGGGGAGGGGCTGGTCCGGCACTTTGCCAGGCTCGAGATGCCAGGAGAAGGATTTGATAGAAGTAAAGCTCAGGGATCTCTAGGAAGGGCTTCTTTGGAACTGTAGGGAACTTGGTTCTGAACCACTTCCTAAGCAGGTGCTATATGAACGACACTTTAAAGGATAGGTTTTTCTCCAGAGATTTGCTCCATCATCAGATTTTAAGCAAGCCAGTTAGCGTGCTCTTTTTTCACATATAGTGGAGCTGTTAAAAAAAAAAAAAACTTATTTTAAAAATAAAATCCAGAATTTAAAATCTATAAAATCCAGTATTTCAGCTTTTAAACCTGCACATTGCAAGGGTTCCTGACCTGAGTCACCCGAAGACCTATCAGGCTTGACCAGACCTGCTTCCAGGTCACTTCCTCCACGTGTCCACGTCTTCCGTTGCCACGTATTCCAAACCTCCACCTTCCCTTTGTCTGGGCGGTCAGGAGTCTCCTAAACGCTGCTTTTCTCTCCCTTTGCTGCCGGCACATTCTCCTCATATCATCCTTTGCTTAGTCCTTTTCAATGACTTTCTGTTCACCCCAGATACAATTTGAAAAAGCCTAAGGTCACCCAATCTGGGATTGCCGCCAACCCCGCCAGCCCCACCAGCAACTCTTATCTCCTCCCACCGCCTCTGGCCCTGAGGTGGCTGCTGTTTGAGATCCAAGACCGCAGGGAGCACTGGCCCACCTCCAGGCCTCCCGGGGGCTGCTTTACCCGCCCAGATCCCTCTTCTTCCTTCTCTTCTGCCTGCCGAGGATCGAGGATTGAAGACGCACCTTCTCTGGGAGGACGCACCTCTCCCCTTGCTCCTCTGATTTAAATTAGATTCCACATCACTTTCTGTGGAGGTCCCCCGGCTCTTACCACTCAGTAGGGACTGGCGGGCCTGCTTCTCAGACAGGGCAGTAAGTTGCGTGATGACAGAGACAGGATGGGCTTGTTTTCCTCTTCATCTGCGACTTCTGCACCTAGAAAGAAGCTGTTCTCTGTGCTTTCTCCGCCAGCCCTGGAGCCAGACTGATGCAAGAGCGTGGGGAGCGGGAGTGGTTACAGTGAAAGGAGACACACACTCCACAGACAGAGTGCCGGCCGCCTTACTCGGGAGGGAGAGCAGTGGCCTCAGGGCATGGGGTCGGCTAGGGAAAAATGAGGTCGCCCCGAGGTGCGGAGGTTGTTCGTTTTTATGGGCTCAGTAACTTTGCATGCTAACAAGTGGGAGGGTTATTCCAACTCCTTTAGGGAGGGGGCTGGGATTCCCAGGAATTGGGCCTTCACTCACCTTTTGACCTTTAATGTTCAACCTTGGAACTGTCATGGCACCATTTAGCAGCTGTTGTATTACAGTGAGTGTATGTTGAAGCTCAAGGTCTACCGGGAGTTGAATCTTCCACCATCTTGGTCTCACTGCTGTGTCATTTTTTCAGTGGTTGGGCCCTGCCCCCTTCCCTCCTGTCTCAAGACTGCCTGGGGTGAATCCCAGCTCTGTCCTTCTGACCTGGGGTAAGCAACCTAACACCTTTATTTGTCAACTTCCTAAGAAGCAAAAAGGGGCTATTGAAGTACCTCCCCTGTTGGATTTATCCATCAGCAGGGGACATGGGCAGGTCCTTTCTACACAGGAAAATCGTGAGGCTTCACTTCATTTATATGGCTATTTTATATAAGTCCATTATTCATTAAAACATATTTATCATTTTGTGGTTCACAAAGTTTAGAAAGACCATTGTAACTCTAATGCTAATGTAGCTTGTTGTGTTAGAATGACTTTTCTAACAATATGCTGATAGCTATGATTTGGATGTATAATTATTTACCTTAGAATTGAGCAAAATAATCTAGCATTTTTGCTGGTGTTGTTTGTTTTTATGAGGGGGAGGTAATTAGGCTTATTCATTGATGTCCTCTTGGAGGAAGTCCTGGGGATTGAACCCGGGACCTCTTGGGTGCTGAGCATGCGCTCCACCACTTGAGCTATACTCTTCCCCTATGATTGAGCATTTTTAAAATGAAATTATCCCATAACCTGGAACAATTTTTTAAAAATTAAAAGCATACATATGTGTGCATAGACCTCTCACTGGACCCTGAAGGAAAATATCCTCTGGTTTATATTGCTAATGGTTTCCAAATTCTCTCAAGACATGAGTTAGTTGCCTGCTTTCCTGAATTTTGAAAAGGCTTTTGTACATAAAATTATACCTTAATTTAGTGAGTCAAACCCATACCTATTTCGGTTAGAAGACTGGAGCATAATTAATGTCCTGAGTTGTCGGCTGGTTTATCCTTGACTAAATTTAGATGCGTAGAATCATTTTATACCAAGGGCCATTTTGTTTGCTGTTTGGTAAGTTCCATTTCTGATTTAAAATAAGCCTGAATATCTTTCCACACTTCCCACCTCCTATCCCCAGATCATCCCACTATCAAATTTGCTGTTTTTAAATTTCTGACAAGCTTGGGCTTGTATATATATATATTTTTAAGGTAAAAAATAGAATCTTTATATACTGCTTGATAACCTGATCCTTTTCACTTAATAAGTATTACGAACACCTGGCCACTCAATAAGAACGCTTTTTACTTATTTTTAAAAACGGCCGCCCCGGTTCTTAGGTCGTATTTCTCAAGGGCTCGTGTGTGAGAATACTGACTCTGCAAATCGCTACCTGGCTGTGAGTCTGAGCAGCGCAAACAGCTGCCCGAGTGTTGCAGTCAAACGTAGATGCTGAGAACTACTCTCACAAAGTGTAAACAGCTCCCCAGTAAGGCAAGGACAGGCCAGGGTGCAAAAGTCTGTCATTCACAGTTGTATGATTTCTACAATTCTTACATGCGTGGTGATTAAAACAAGCTTCATGTTCAAAGTCCACATGGAGATCCACTTTACTGCACCAGCGTGTAGTCCCGCCCGCTGGTTTCAGGTCGTGCCCAGTGCAGTTGGGCACAGACCCTCTAACTAATCCTGGAAATTGTCTTGATTTAGGCAGCTCGTAGCAAGTTTGGAGAGCTTGAGCCCCCTCATTTTTTATTGTGGGGCAATATACGTAACATAAAAGTTACCAACCTGACCATTTCTAAAGGGACCGTTCAGTGGCAGTAAGTACATTCACATTGTTGTGCAAACATGGCTTGATGCCTTTTGAGTTAAGCAGTGAGACTGACTCTAAGGGTCTCAACTTGGTCCAGCAGTGATGGCTTCTCAGCCAACCGGACACACAGCTAACTGGGAATACCTGGAATTTCTGGATGCTTGGAATGTTATTCTGCATAAAGAGTTCCTAATGTTGTCTTGAATCACTGTTTAGAATAATTTGAATTTTTCAGCTACCCTTTAACAACACTGGCTTGAAGTGCAGGTCCACTTATGTGTGGATTTTTTTCACTAAATTTGAACTACTGCACTATACGATCTGTAGTTGATTGAATCTGGAGATGCGGAACTGGGGATACAGAGGAACCGCGCATATGGAGAAACTGCGGTTATGGAGGGAAAAGTGTAAAGTTATATGATTTTCAACTTGGAGGGGAGGCGGAGAGGGTTCAGCTCCCCCAATCCCTGTGTTGTTCAAGAGTCAACTGTACAGAACTGTGTAGAGAGCTGCTACTATTTGGTACGTCCATCATTACCAGCAGGTAGCTTTCTTAGAACTTGGCCCTTAAAAGTGGACCCTTTGTTCTTCCCAACTTCCCAAAGCTCTGAAAGAATTAGCAGAAGACATTGGTGCTACTTCTCCTCACTTTATCAGCTAATTGCAACCTTAGGTGCAAACTAAACCACCAAACATGGTATTGCCATTTGATGGTACAAAGACTCTAACCAGACTGCCTTTGCAAGACAGGCAATGAGGCTGCCTTAAGCAGGAACCCAGTCACTGGTTCTAGGGGAGCAGGTGGGCTCTCTGTAAAGGCAGCATGTTTCCACAACTGTCATTTGGAGGCAGGACGAGCTCATGCCAGGCAGGCATAGCATTTGCCTCTGATTTCCCTTCTGTGCTTGTCACAGCGTGCAGACGGGCATTGCAGAATAGACCCACGTGCCTCAGATCACTTTCAGGGGCTCGAGCCCAATGTGGATGGACATACGTTTTCACTTGAATTTTTAAAATTTGACTTCTCCATTTAGATCCACTCACTTTTTGCTGAGTGTTTGCTCTGAATGGGTGTTCAAATCATTACGTGGACCACTGCACTTTTATTTTCATATTTTCAGTTTGTTACTGTAGGAGCAGAGAGCCTCCCGCAAGTGTGTCCCAGCCTGGTGTCCTCAGAGCATCTTTGGGACTCCTGGAGCTCATACGACTTTTCCTCTAGCGACCGTTACCAAGTTCACCACCCCGGTGACATAGTGCCTTCTTTCTGGATATTTCATGAGATACCAATGTCAAATGAGCAAGTATTTCTTGAAACAGCAACTCACAGCTTTTGGTTTTACAATCTTTTCCCATTCTTAAAAAACTACTGGGGACCACAAAGAGCTTTTGCTTAGGTGGATTGTACCAACATTTATTGTATTAGAAAATTAAAATAAGAAATGTATTTATTTAATTCCAGTTTTATTGAGAAAGAACAGACATCCATCACTAAGTTTAAATGCACAGCCTGATGGTTTGATTTACATACACTGAGAAATGATCACCACAGTAAGCTCAGCTAGCACATCCACCTTCTCATACAGATAAAATAAAAAAGAAAAGAAAAGGGAAAAAATTTCCTCCTTGTAATGAGAACTTTTAGGATTTATTCTCTTTCTAGCTTTCCTATACATTGTACAGCAGGTTTGGCTACAGTAATCATGTTGTATGTTATTTATATCCTTAATACTCATTCCTCTTATAACTGGACGTTTGCGCCTTCGGACCCCTTTCCTCCAATTCCCCCGCCCCATCCTCTGACTCTGGTGACCACAAATCTGATCTCTTTCTCTATAATCTTGGGTTTTGTTTGTTTGTGTTGTTTGTTTGTTCTAGATTCCACAGACACATGAGAGTTATTTGTCTTTCTCTGTCTGACTTATTTCACTTAGTGTAACTCCTTCAGGGTCCATCCATGTTGTCATAAGAGAGAGGATTTCCTCCTTTCTTATGGATGAATAATATTCCCTCATATATATACTGTGTACATATATAAAACTTCTCTCTCCATTCACATCTTCTTTATCCTTCATCCACTGGTGGACACTTGGGTTGTTCCCATGCCGTGGCTGCCATGAGTGACGTCGCCGTGAACATGGGGTGCAGATATTTTTCTAGTTGTTGTTTTCACCTCCTTTGGATGGATTCTCAGAAGTGGAACTGCGGAATCAGATGGTAGCTCTACTTTTAATTTTTTTTGAGGCTCCTGAATACTGGTTTTCATGATGGATGTACCAAATTACAAGTTAAAAAATAATCAGAATACAAGATGTCAGATGGTATCATTTCACGCCACGGAGCCTCCAGAAATCTCAGCGTCCCCTTACAAGAGCATAAGGGTAAAGACAGCAGTAATGTCTTTGTTCTGTTGTCAAAGTGCTTTTCACTTAACAGTCCCCTTGAAAGAGTCTCAGGGACTGCTCAGAGTTCCCGAGACCTTACTTCGAGAACGATTCTCCTAGAATAAATTTTCTTTTTTTCCCTTCCCTTTCCTTTTTTTTTTTTTTAAAGCTCTTTATACTCTATAAAACATTGCTATTTCATAGAATCCAAAGGACATATTTTAGGAAAAGATATTTGATAACATTCTTCTTAACTCGGGTTGTAGGTGGGAAAGGTGCTTGAAAAAGGGAGATGTTTTAAAAAACTGTTGAGATACTTTTCACATAGTTAGATGAAGTCTATTTTTTCCCACCTCCTACATCTCACAAAGTTAGTCTTCTGTCAGGACTAGAATCTTCAGTCATAGTTAAAGAACTCTAGTATAGAAATAGCAGACAAAAATGCATATAAAACGAAACTCTTTATTTCTACCATTGTGCTGAATTTCAATTAATGGGCTTTGTGGATATTTGAGCCCTGTGCTTGAAATGCAATCAAAATAAGGACCAAAAATGTCTTCCTTGGACACTCATTTCTGCAGGGAATGGGGGAGGGGTGCTGATGGCATTTCAGAAAAATGCCTTCCGAGCTGAGTGCTGCTGGAGATTCCAGGGAGAAGCCACAGGGAACCGGCAGGGGCTGAGCTGTGACAGCTACAAAACTCAAAGGGAAGGTGGTGGATTTAGGGTTAGGGGGGTGGGCTGGCACGGGGAGGGGGGTTCGTGGGCACAGATCTATTTTTATACGCAGCGAGCAAGTAACAGTCGGCAGCCACTCACAAACGTGGATGAAACGTCGCATAGCGAGGTGGGAAAGGTTGCATTCAGAGGTTAGCTTTTGACTGTCCTGACTTCTACTTGCTGGGTGGATCTAGACAGGTGACTTAATCCCTCTGGAAATATTTTCTCCCCTGGACAACAGTATTCTGGAACCTGCTTTGCCAGGTGGTTTTTGAAAAGGTGAGATAATCGTTTCTCCTTAAGAGTTACTTAACAGGTGCCAGCAAGGAAGATGGCCAGGAAATGAGAAGTCGCAGTGGTCAGGAGGGTAACGGTGATTGCCCACTCTGCACCGCTCCCCTCAGACCACCGGAAATCGAGGTAAAGGGGAGCACCCGCGACCTCCCACCCCCTTGGTCCCCTACTTGGCCTCGACCACCTGAGATCACCTCAATATTCTGCAGGCAGAGCCAAGCCCAGTGCTTCTCAGGCCAGAGTATGGACGTGGAGGGCGCACACTGTTGCAGTCTTTCCCAGACCAGCTGCACGGGGCCAGGAGTGGCTCCTTCCTGGCCAGACTCTGCTTCCCAAAACCATGCACAGAATCACAGTATTGGCCGGTAGCCTTCTTTCACCAAAAGCACCTGTCACCTCCACTGAAAGTGAGGCAGGGCAACCCCCGGCATTTTACACCAAGGAATGTGGAAACCAGATCTTGCTGAGTTTTATCTTCCCTGTCACATTATTGTTATGTCTAAGTTAGGGTGTAAATCCTTCAGGTGAGTCACTCATGTCAATGACTAGACAGTTTCTCATTATTTATTAAGAATGGTGTGACTTTTTATTTCCGACCCTTCTTCCCGCCCTCTCTTTCAACCCCTTGGCGTATTTCACTCATGTGCTCCTTTCTCCATCCCTCCGATAATTAGAGGTGTAAAACATGACAGGGAGAGCAGAAAGAAAGGAGACATGTTGCAGGAGTTTTTAGTAACATAAGACGACAATTAAAGATGTGAAAACAACATTTAAGACAAAGGAAAAAAGCATATCTCTGTAATAGGACCCGCCACTCTTTCAACCGAGGTTATTATTCTGAGCAATGAACTGAAACTTTTACCAGAGAGAAGGCACGATCTTAAAACATGAGATTGTTCAATCGCTGTTGATCAGGGTGCATGGTCACCTTCCGTTTTGCTGGGTGCCTCAGGGAATGTCACCTGACCTGCAAGTAATCCAGGGACATCTAAACAGGTTTCAAAGAGAGGCAGGGAAGAGATAAGTGTTGGCAAGGATGTGGAGAAAAGGGAACCCTCATATGCTGTTGGTGGGAATGTAAGTTGGTGCAGCAACTATGGAAAACAGTGTGGAGATCCCTCAAAAAATTGAAAATAGAACTACCAAATGATCCAGCAATCCCGCTTCTGGGTATATATCTGAAGGGAATGAAATCAGTATCTGGAAGAGATATCTCCACCTCCTTGTTCATTGCAACATTACTCTCAAAAGCCAAGACATGGAGACAACCTAGGTGTCCATCAAGGGGTGAGTAGATAAGAAGATGTGGTATATACACAATGGAATATTATTCAGTCATGAGAAAGAAAGAAAGAAATTCTGTCATTTGCAGCAACTTGGATAAAACTTGAGGGCATTAGGCTAAGCAAAATAAGTCAGATAGAGAAAGACAAACATTCTATAATCTCACTTATATATGAAATCTAAAAAGCCAAACTCAGAGAAACAAAGTAGAACAGTGGTTACCAGGGGCTTCAGGGGGCAGGAAAGGGGGGGATATTTGTCAAAGGGTACAAACTGTCAGTTATAAGATTAATAAGTTCCAAACTGAAAAAGGAAAAGGAAAATAAAATAAATCACATAGTTTAAAAAAAATTAACAAGTTCTGGGCATCTAATATACAGCATGCTGATTGTAGCTAACAATAGTATGTGATATTCCTGAATGGTGTAAGAGAGGAGGTCTTAAATGTTCCCACCACAAAAAAAGACATAGCAGTTAGGTGGCAGGATGGAAGTGCTAGCTAATGCTAAGGCAGGTATCATTTTGCAATTTGTAAATGTATCAAATCAACACATTGTACACCTTAAACTTTTACCCTGTTATGTGTCAGTTATATCTCAGTAAAGATGTGAGAAAAAAATAAAAGAGAGAGGTAAGGAAGATGGGAAGGAGATGAAAAAGTCACACCATTCTCAATTTGCCAAGACTTGGTGAAATATTTTATTCTCTTTTTGGCTGTAAGTCAGACTGTTCTTTTGGAAATGCCCAGTTTCACAGGAACTGGCTGAGTGACACTGGACACATGAACTGCCTTTAAAGTTAGACCAACTTAAACCGCTACCATCTTGTTCGATGCAATGACCAGAAGCTATGATCCAGCGATAACCAGCAGCCCTGAAAGCCTAGCATGTCAGCTGAGTGCAGTAGCCAGTGGCCAGCAACGAACTTGATCTATAAAGAACTGAGTGCCAACCCTGTGATATTCCATTTTAGCCACTGAAAACAGTTGTTCGCCATAAGAACATGCAATAGATTTTTTTTTTAAGAAGATAAAGGAGGGACACAAGACAAACTGGACAAAGAGAGCTGGCAGCATCAGATGGAGAGGTCACATGAGTGGTTGGAGCCTGGGGTCTGCTCAGTTGATGGGGAACATTGCACCCGTGGGCCTCTCAGGATGATGTTACGAGGTAAAGGGAGACAAGACCAGAACCTCCAGCTTTTTAAATTTCTCTTTTGCAGTGGTTTGAAATGCACATTTACAGTGTCCATACGTGTAGTTAAAAAATGTGTGTGCACAAATGGTCTACCAAGGGCGACGTTGTTCAATAAACTTGAGAGACCCCTGCGCCATCAGCGAGGCCTGAAGGAGGGGGCAGGGGGAGGAGGTCCATGTGGGCTCAAGAGGTGAGGAGGGGTGGAATTTGAATGTGCAGAAGAGAGAGGGGAGGGTATTCCAGTCCAGAAGATGACTCCAGCTGAAGGATGGAGCCACGTGGCCATCGAATGTTCCTGAGACCGAGAGGAGACTGACCGGTCTATGGAGGAGGGAATGTATCTGAGAGAAGAGGGGATAACAGGCCAGGGTTGGTAGCCAGAGAGCTTGGGTAGCACATCCAAACCATGACTGCAGGTGGGACCTGGCAGGCGGAGGACGTAAAGAAAAGAGAGGTTTGAAATTTAGGAGTTTCTGAACTGGGCTCCAACAGGTTGAAAGTCATGACTAAGGAAAACTCACCTGCCGGCAGAATGAAGCCGGGGTGGGAGGGGACGCACCAGGTAGGGATTGTCACAAGAAAAAAGGGACACAAAGTGGAAGCAGATGGTATTCAAGTTCTGTCCTCCAGTTCATTGTCCAGGAAAACCCACCCAACAGAGAACGGTAAACACTGAGCCAGCCCAGACTCCGAGTCAGAAAGACCTGGTTTGAAATTCAACCTTTGCTGCTTCCTCCAGTGGTACAACCATAGGTGAGACACTTTAACCTCTTAAAGCTGTTAACTCATCTGTAAAATGGGGATAACAGTGCCTACCTTGTGGGGTAATGTCAGGACTTACGGGGTTGGGACACTTGAAGCCCTTTCAACATGGTTAGTGCTCAGTTTTTTGGAAACCTTTAATAAAAATTGATTTCAATGAAAACAGCAACAAAATATAAATATTAATTGGATTAATTGCTCTTTGAAAATAAACATTGAAGAAAAACGTATAGATTATAATTTTTTATTGATTGACTTTTCTGTTTCTTTGATTTATTTGTAAACCATTCCACTGTGCCTTTAAAAGTCAACCTTCAATTTTCATTCATGGCTTCTTGTTTATAAATCCCCCCCCACATCTTCCTCCAGAGGTGGGTTCCTGTGGCATGAATGGTAATTGCATTCATACTTAATCAGGTTCTAGACCTTCAGCAGGGCTTATTAAAACACAAATTGCTGGGTCTCACCCAGAGTTTCCGATAAGATCCCAGGTGGTGTCAATATTGCAGGTCTGGGTCGGTCTTTGAGAACCGCTGCTCCAGAGAGGAGTCCCCGGGTTTTCCTCCCAGGTGTGTAGGTTTGGATTCTGGGCTCTGCAGTTAACTCCCTCATGCCATCAGCTGAAGAAAATTGGGTGGTGATGGTGTTTCAGGGCAGAGGGAGAGCTGGTGTATTGTTTTTATTTCGCAGGGTTGAAATTTGTGGAAAATCCTTTTGGGTTTATATAATATATATCGTATTTTACAGCTATGTTTTTCACACTGAATTTTTTTTACTGTATCTTTTTATGCAGTAAGTATTGCAATAGAATCCTGAAGATAGATTCTGGAATGAGGTGAATGCAATAAAAAAAATTGCTGAATCTCTAAAAAAAAAAAAAAGCTTTGTTGCTGTTTCTTACATGTGGAAAGCAGAGAAAACAGAAAGTCATGTTGACTTTTTTTTCCCTCCACCTGAGAGAGATAAACAAAGCTTTGTTTTCCCATCAGAGAATAATGTTAGAGTTCTTCTTTGGTCGCGTGGGAAGTTAAGAGGCGCCCCGTCCCTCTCTTCCTGTGTCCTTTGGTGTGGGAGCCTGGACGTTTCTGTGTAATGAAGTTTAATTACAATGGCTTCCTCAGCACTGACTCCAGCTCATACACTTGGGTCCAACATGGAATGTGCTCTGATACGGAGATTTTGTTTGCAAGTCAAAGCTTATGCTAATGGATATAATCTTCAAAGATTTTTAAAAATTTTAAATTGGGGTAAAATAGGCGTAATAGGAAACTTACCATCTTTTAACCATTTTTAAGTGTATAGTTCAGTCATGTTAAGCGTATTCATCTTGTTATGCACCCAATCTCCAGAACTTCTGCATTTTTCCCTACTGAAAATCTGTACCTGTTAAATGACAGTTTTCCATTCCTCCTTCCCCACCCCCTCCACTGCCTGCCCCTGGCAACCTATAGTCTCCTTTCTGATTCTATCAGTTTGTTGCTCAAGATATCTCACTTAAGTGGAATCTTACAGTATTTGTGTGTGTGTGTGTGTGTGTGTGTGTGTGTGTGTGTGTGTGTGTGTGTGACTGGCTTCTTGCACTTGGCACAATGTCTCCCAGATACATCCATGTTGTGGCATATCTCAGAATTCCCTTCCTTTTGAAGGCTGAGTAATGTTTCACTGTATGTAGAAACCACATTTTGTTTATCCATTTATCTGTCAATGGACTTTTGGCTACTATGAACATGGGTGTATACATATCCCTTTGAGATCCTGTTTGCAATTCTTTTGAATATATACTCCCAAGCAGCATTGCTGAATCATGCGGTAATCCTATTTTTAGTTTTGGGGAGACTGCCATACTGTTTTCTGTAGCAGCTCAGTCATTTCATAGTTCTACCAATAGTGCACAAGGCTTCCAGTTTCTCCACATCCTTGCTGACTCTTGCTACTTTCTGTTTTTTTGATAGTAGCCATTCTGATGGGTGTGAGATTATAGCCTGTGGTTTTGACTTGCATTTTTCTAATGGTTAGTGATCTTGAGCATCTTTTCATATGCTTGTTGGCTATTTGTGTATCTTCTTTGCAGAACTGCAGATTCAAGTTAGTTGCCCATTTTTTAATTGGGTTATTTGTTTTGTTGTTTTCAGTTTTGTTGCTGTTGCTGAATTGTAGTTTTTATATATCCTGGACTTTACTCCCTTATCAGAGATATGATTTGCAAATATTTTTTCCCATTATGTGGGCTGCCTTTTTGTTCTGTTGTGTTCTTTGAGGCGCAGAAGTTTTAAATTTTTATGTAATCCTGTTTATCTGTTTTTCCTCTTGTTACCTGTGCTTTTGGAGTCTTTTTCAAGAAATCATTGTGAAATCCAATGTCATGAAGCTTGCCCCCATGTTTCATGGTTTTAGCTCTTATGTTTAGGTCTTTGATCTATTTTAAGTTAATTTTTATATGTGCTGTTAGGTAAGAGCTTGAATTCATTCTTTTGCAGGTGGATTTCCAATTTTCTTAATATCTTTTGTTGAAAAGACTGTCCTTTTCCCCCACCAAATGGTCTTAGCATCCCTGTTGAAAATCATTTGACCGCACGTGCGAGGATTCACCCAGCACTCAGGAGGTTTTAACTATCTCTTGCTGACATCAGTGTTATCATCCAGAGATTGAAATCTCAGTGGTGCCCGAGGTGGCTTGAAATGTGGCAACACCACATTGCTTCCTTGACCATTCTGCTGTTACTTTTTAGAAGATCATAGTAACTCTGTACAGTTTGATAAATTGCTCCGTCATCCGCCATGGGAGGAGTAGTCCTCAAACTTCATTTTGATCGTATGATTCCTCTGCTCATAAGCTTTTAGTGGCTGTCACTTGCCTGTAGGATAACATCCAATCTTTTCATTTAAGTATCAAGATGCTCCTCCCTTGGGTCTTAATATCCTCATCCATCCTCTGTATCCAGGTATGTGCCCTGGGTTACATGAAGGGGGAGACCCAGGGCATGGCTGTGTGTTTGTGTAGACTGTTTCTGTATAAGGGGTTGAGTCAGCCTTTGCCTCCCCGCCCCGGCCATGGAGGCAGGCACCTGATGAGCCAATGCAGAGATGGCCTTCTTCCTCGTCTCATCGAGAGTCTGGTATCTGCAAATGTGGCCCATTGACGTGATTTCTCCTTAGCCCTACTGTTTCTGCTTCTTCGCCATTGCATTTTTAGTTAATTTTTTTATCTCCATCTTCCTTCTTCTATGACATGACATTATCCCACTGGTTTCTGAGATTCTGTTCAATTTTTTTCAGTCTTTTTATTCTCTGTTCTTTCCAATGAATAATTCCTTCAAATTCATCTATTGCTATTTTGTCCATCCATTGGATTTTTCATCATACTTCATCTCTAGAAGTTCCATTTCATTCTTTTTTATTCTATTTCTATGCTGAGATTTCACATCTGTTTACTATATAGTGGATAATATATACATATTATTCATATATCCTCTTTTAAGACTCTGAACATATGTATACTTGCTTGTCTAAATTCTTTGTCTGTTGGTTGCACTAGTCAAGTTACCTCAGTGTCTGTTTCTGTTGACTAATTTTTTGAATGTATGTCACATTTTTCTGTTTCTTTGCAGATCTGGTGATTTTTGATTGAATAATGTACATTATAAATGGCACATTATAGAGACTCTGGGTTTTGTGACATTCTTCGGAAGAGTAGCTTTTGTTCTAGCTGGCAGTCGACTTGGCTAGATTTGAACCCCCAACTGTCTCCCATATGGTGAGCAGCAGCTGAAATCTCTGCTCAGTTCTTTCAGTTTCCAGCTCTTTTTGTCTGGGCTCCTTTGTGATTTTTGTGCTCACCTCTGAGACTCCCTTCCTTCCAGGATTTTTCTCCTAACTTGCTAGCTTCTCTGTGAGTCTCTAACTCTGTCCTCTGGCACTTCATCTAGTAAGTCTGGAGATTTCCACTGCTTAAGTACACAGAGACTGAGGGTGTCCTCGAGAGAAAAATCGCAGCCTGCAAATCTCACACACTGCAGTTGATCTCTCCAGGGCAGATTCCTTTCCAGTTCCTGCCTGCCTTTGGTCACTTCAAATAGTTCAGATAGTTATTTTATTTTCTACTTGTCCAGATTTTATAACTGTTATCTCTAGGAGGGTAAATCTGATCCACTACTTCACCATTAACAGAACCTGGAATCCAGAATCTGTAAAACACTGGATGTAATAAAGAAGATGAATTTTCGTTGCATAAGGATTGTACATTTCAATTCATCTTAAAGCTGTAAGGAGTGAGAGTTCTGGCAAATATCTTCTTGGCTACTAATCCTCCAGTGTGACACAGGTAGACAATATATACTTTGTCATCTCCTATTATTATGCCCACATAGGAAACTTATTTGATAGGTTTCACCTTCTCTGTGATAATCTAAGCTAAATACTCTATTTTGTGTGTTTGTGTGTGTTTCGGGGGGAGGAATGACTGGGGTGGCCGCAACACTTAAACATCTCTAAAAATTAAATTACCTATTCTGCTTTCAAGAAGATCTGCACTATTGAGAAGCTTAAGTCTCCTATGATTCCTGTTTCTCCAGATCTGAAAGCATCTTAGACTGCTTCTAAGCATTATTCACTTGAGATGGGAGAAGGAAAAACTATTTCTTTTAAAGCAGCTGCTTCAAAAACCAATGATGTAATATGGAATTAGAAAGAAAATCTGTTATGATAACTCACAGAGAAAAAATGTGACAGTGAGTGTATATATGTCCATGAATAACTGAAAAATTGTGCTGAATACTGGAATTTGACACAACATTGTAAAATGATTATAAATCAATAAAAAATGTTAAAAAAAAAAAAAAAAGAAAGAAAATCTGCATCATGTAGACTCTGGGATGCACGGTTTGTAGCATTTCTCCAGGGTCTTGTTCAGAGAAACTGGAAGCAGTTTTTAAAGAGATTTTAAGAATATATTGTGTGTCTAAACTTCAAACAATCAGAAATTGGAAAATAGACACTGGGGAGACAAGTAAAAAGAATTCATTCAGTCAATGTACTGAAAAGCAATACTGGGCTTTTAAAAATGATATCACACCTCAGACTAGAACTTTAAGGAAGCAGATCTATGATAGTAACAGAATTCTCACACTTGCTTGTTCTCATGTCGCAGCAGAAGAGGAGTAAGATATAATCTTATCATTTCCGTCATCATCTCCCACATTTAATACCCAGAGTAAAGGTCCGAAAAAGTCTCATTATTAAATGCAGTCGGTACAGCAGGTGTTTACACAATGCCAATGATTTCATCTAAGTCGCTCATCAAAATTACGTTGAGTCGTTTTTCACATACACACACTTGACCACCGCCTGCCAGGATGGATTCAGTAAAACTGAAGTAGGAATTTGGACATCTGTTTTTGGTCATGTCTTTAATGTATTTAAATTTTTTTAAATTAAGATTTTACTTTTTTAGTGTAGTTTTAGGTTCATGGCAAAACTAAGGGGAAGGCCCAAAGATTTCCCCTAACCCCTACCCGCTCACATGCACAGCCTCCTCCATTATCAGCATGCCGCACCGGAACGCTACATTTGTTACCGTTGATAAACCTACATTGACATACCATCATCACCCAAAGTCCAGTTTACCTTAGGGTTCACTCTTAGTGTTGTACATTCTGTGGGTTTGGACAAATGTGTGATGACATAACCCATCATTATAATATCATACAGACTACTTTCACTGTCCTAAAGTTCCTCTGTGCACCACCGCTCTCCAGCCAGCAACCACTGAGCTTTTGACTGTCTCCATTGTTTTGCCTTTTCTGGAATGCCTTATAGTTGGAATCATTCAGTATATAACCTTTTCAGATTGGCTTCTGTCACTTAGTAAGATGCATTTAAGTTTCCTCCATGTTTTTTCTTGGCTTGATAGCTCATTTCTTTTTACCGAGGAATAGTATTCCACTGTCTGGATGGACCACAGTTTATTCATCCATTCACCAACTGAGGGACCTCTTGGTTGCTTCCAGGTTTTGGCAATCATGAATAAAGCTGCTGTAAACATCCGTTTGCAGGCTTTTGTACAGACATAAGTTTTCAGCTCCTTTGGGTAAATACCAGGGAGTGAGTTTGCTGGATCATATGGTAAGAGTATGTTTAGTTTTGTAAGAAACTGCCAAACTTCCAGTGTTGCTGTACCATTCTGCATTCCCACCAGCAATGAAGGAGAGTTCCTGCTTTTCCACATCCTTGCCAGCATTTGGTGTTATCAGTGCTCTGGATTTTGGCCATTCTAATAGGTATGTAGTGGTATCTCATTTTAACTTGCATTTCCCTGACGACGTATGACATGAATCGCTTTTTTCATATGCCCGTTTGCTCTCTATGTTCTTTGGTGAGGTGTCTGTTAAGGTCTTTGGCCCATCTTTTAACTGGGTTGTTTGTTTTTTATTGTTGCATTTTAAGGGTTCTTTGTATATTTTGGATAATGGTCCTTTATCAAATGTGCCTTTACAAGTATATTTTCTTTCATTCTGTGGCTTGTTTTCTCATTCTTTTGCCGTTATCTTTCACAGAGCAGAAGTTTTTCATTTCAATGAAGTCTAGCTTATCAATTCATTCTTTCCTGAATCTTGCCTTTGGTATTGTAACTAAAAAGTCATTGCCATACCCAAGGTCATCTAGGTTTTCTCATTTGTTGTCTTCTAGGAGTTTACAGTTTTGTGTTCTGCATTGAGTCTGTGATCCATTTTGAGTTAGCTCTTGTGAAGGGTGTGAGGTCTGTGTCTAGATTTATGTGTTTGCATGTGGATGTCCAGCACCATTTGTTGAAGACTATCTTTGCTCCATTGTGTTACTTTTGTTCCTTTATCCAAGTTCTGTTGACTATATATGTGTGGTTGGCACTGGTATTTTTAAAAAGCCCCTTAGGGGATTCTAGGATCACCCTCTAGGCACCGCAAGGAAAAGTTTCACCAATTAGAACCATGATAAAAAAAAAAAAAAGTGGCTCAGAGAAGTGAGGAAATAATAGAAAGAAGAATGTTTACTCTTTTACGGAAGTCAAGTTTGGAATACTTCAGGACGTGGAAGACAGACGCAGTAATGCTATGTGCTATATTTGGATGAAATTGAGCAAATCTAAGAGCATAAGTTTTGCAGGTTATTCTTGGTGTCATCTTTTAAAAAAATTACGTAAGGTGCATTCAAATAGCCCTCTGACGACAGATAAAGGACCTCAAAATCCAACCATGCATTTTATCGCCTTTCAGACCCAGTAAATGAGAAGCAGATTTCAGCCACATACAGAATTTAATATGCACAGAGCTGCCTTCGCTCCCTGGAGGCAAATCTAGTCTCTGGTTGAAATCATGTTTCCATTGTAGCCGTTTCTGTTCTGCTTATTGAGAGAGCTCGTGCCACGACGGCGGATGCTAAAATAGACTTCTCAGGAGCTGGATCGCCGTCAGACAAAAGCAGCAGGGGTAGGAAGGGCCCTTGTGAGAAATGAAGATGAAGACCAACCCATGACCTAGCTCCCGTATGCCTTTTCCTTCTGGAGTCAGCGTCTTACTCTCCGTTTAAACATCTGTAGAACTGCACTGTCCGTGGAAGTGTTTTGAACATAAGGACGAGCTACATGGGTTGGTGAACTTGGTTACTTGTTCCATTTAAACAGTCAAGTGCAAATCGGGAAACAGGGATGGAGGGCAGTCTTCTTAGAATGTTCACGACGCCCTCATGTCCCAGACTTCTCATTCCTACTGCTCTGGCTGCGGAGCGCGGGGACAGTCATCAACGCGAATGGTCGTGCCTGAGAAAGCTCCTCCCCGCTGGCCTCAAAAACTGAGAAGGCCCTTTCTATTCATTCCATGCTTGAGAAATGGGGGAGTTAAGTTTTCAGTGTAGAGTAGTGGGAAGAATACTCTAAAGCTAAGGTTATCGAAAAGATTGGAAATACAGAAAATTCCTGAAAACTCCTAAGTGTGGATTGACATAGCTTTCAAGTACTTTATAATGCTGGACAAATGTTACCTTGTAGTTTTTCTTCAGCCTGCAACTTTCCCCCAACAATCTTAGCTTTTCCAGCAGGAGGGAAGGGAAGCAGCTCAGTGGTAAAGCGCGTGATGCTTAGCATGCACCAGGTCCTGGGTTCCATCCCTAGTACCTCCTTCATGAAAAAAGAATGTCTGGTAAATTTTTCACCAGATGAAGTAGACTGCTAATTCTGAGAGGTTTTACATAAACTTCTATTAAAATCTCCTTAGAAACTTTTAAAATTGAATTAATATAATACAGGCCGTGAGCCTGATTCCAATTGCACAAGGGTTAATAGGTCTCTGCAGACAATGCATATGACAAGGTATGGGACATTGTTGTCCTTGGTAATCAAAATGACATTAACAATGTTTTTTATGATGTTTGTGCAGGCACTTCTAATTTGAAAACAGTACCTATGAGATCCAGGGAAGCAGAACAAGGTCATTTTTTAAGCTGCTGTGTGTATCGTTCATTAAAAGCGGATATTCCTCCAGGCTTATTAAACGTGGTTAAAACTCTCTATTGAGCTCATTCTGTTTAAATGGAATCCCAAGCACAATATTAGAGGGTTTAGATCCCACGTTCCCAGGGATTTGATCCCACAGCCCCTGGAACGATAGATGAGGGAAACCAGGACACCTCACTGTCATTTTCACGCTGACCACCTATTATCTGCTCTCCGTTAATCTTTCCCTTGACTTAAATTCGATGGCAAAGATCTGAGGCTTCATCATTTAAGACCAGCCAAAAATCTAGTTCCAGAGGCTTTTTTCATGAGACGCAAAGGGACAGTGATGTAGTGCTAGAAATAATTTCGGAGCAAGATTTAGCATATTCTGTTCTGATTCACACTTTGAAGTGAGCTGGATGAATATGAGCTTAAAGCTGGGCGATTTCTGAAGAGGAGCAAATCAGTAACACTGCCAGCCTCTAGGCATTCTCCTCCTGGATGGAGAGCCGTCTCCAGACCAGATGGACGATATGATGTTAAGTGGAAAAGGGAAACAAAGTCAGATCCCTAGTTTCTGTTGTCGCAACAGCTCGTTGACGTTGTAATCTACCAAGGGCAGGTGCCACCACATTTCTTTGTGTGATGCTCAGTTCCTGTCCCTCCGGTTCAGCCTGCCCAGATCCAGAGCCAGTGTTGGTCCCATCGGGCAGGCTCTGGCTCTAAGCTGGGGGCTGGGTGGGCAAGGCAGGGAGGATGGGGGTGGGAGTGGTGAGTCTTGAATTTGCTCTGGAGCCATCAGCCCAATGCCAGGGGAGCCCACGGTTGAGGGGAGCTCTGCACACACTGAGCAGGGGCTGTTTTCTAAGCCTCCTTGGAGTTTTCCCGGGAGCCAGTAAAGCCCAGTGATCACCATCCAGCCTCTGCAATCAGACTCCTAGCTTTAAAGCTCAACTCTGCTCATTCCTGTGTCACCCGGGCAGTTTATTCACCCTCCTCAGAGCTTGCTTTCTCCATCCATCATGCATTTCATCAGAGTTCCCATTCCCTGACTTAAGGGATTAAGGGCGGCCTGTGCCTCAGTTTCCTCATTTGTAAAACAGCATTCAAAGGACTTACCTCCCAGGTCATGTGCATATGAAATGAGTTAATCTATGGGAAACTTGTTAACTCTGCATGGCGTATACTAAGTGCAACAGAGAAAGAGCTGTTATTAATGGGGTGAGGGTAAGTAAAATAAGGAGTGGAGAGCAGATGGTAAACGCTCGAAATATTAACAGCTTGAGATTCTGTTTTGGTTCCTGGTTTCCATCCAGCTCCTGCTGGGGAACTGAAGCTCTCGACTAACCCCAGCTGGCCTGGAGGGGGCTCCGAGAACCACTGGGCCCTCCCCCGAGGTTCTGCCCTGCCCCAGCCACTAGCTTCTCCCTCCAGCAGCCTCTGCTTCGGTCCCAGCATGCCTTGAAGGCACCCCTCCTTGGGATGGTACAGCTCCGTCCAGCAAGATCAGGCAACGCACCATCCTAGCCGTTCCTAAGTGCACAGCGCAGTGGTGCGAGGTGCATCCACACTGCTGTGCAGCCGTCACCACCATCCTTCTCGAAACTCTTTTCATTTTGCAAAACTGAAGCTCTATATCCGTGAAACAAACACTCCCTACTTCCCTCTCCCTTAGCCCTGGGCAACCACCATTCTACTTTCTGTGTCTATGAATTTGACTCCTCTAGGTCCCTCATGTGAGAGGAATTATACCGTATTTGTCCTTTTACGTCTGGCCTGTTTCACTGAGCATAACATCTCCGAGGTTTATCCATGTTGTGGTGTGTGTCAGAATTTCCTTCCAAGGCTGAATAATATTCCGTCGTGTGCATACACCGCATCCTATTTATCATTCACCCCACGATGGACAGTTAGGTTGCTTTCGCCTCTTGACTGCTCTGAACGACACTGCCCTGAGAGCGGGTGTACCAGTCTCTCTTCAGACGCTGCTAGTGCTTCTCCTGGGTGCACAGGCCTACCTCACTTTGGTGCGTTTCACTTGATTCTGCTTCTCAGATACTGGTTTTGTTTGTTTGTTTGTTTGTTTGTTTAACAGATTGAAGGATTGTGGCAACCCTGTGTTGAGCAAGTCGATCGGCACAACTTTTCAACAGCGTTTGCCCACATCAGGTCTGTCATATTTTGATAATTCTCAAAATATTTCAAGCCCTCCACCGCCAAAAAGATTATGACTCAGTGACGGCTCAGATGCTGGTTAGCAATTTTTAGCAATAAAATATTTGAAAATTAAGGTATGTGCATTTTTTAGATGTAATGCTCCTGCGCGTTTCGTAGACTAAGCACAACCTTTATGCACGCTGGGAGACCAAAAGTCTGTGTGACTCACTTTATTGCAAGACTCACTTTATCGTGGTGGTCTGGAACGAGCCTGCCGTATCTCCGAGGTCTGCCTGCACACCCCGAGGTGGAGTTGCTGGATCATATGGTAACTGTATCTAAATTTTTTGAGGAACTGCCATACTGTATTCAAGGGAGGACTTTTTTCCATAAAGATTATTTTTGTGTTACTTTATTCCATGTTTCACCGTAATATGAGTCCTGTAACTATGCGTTGTGTTTCCACCTTCCAGGTTTCAGCTGAGATGCTGAAACTGAGGTCGACCCTGTTATCTTTCGTGATCGTTTCATGACAGAAGAACTTTGGTTGTAAAAACCTCCACATGCTAAAGGAAATATTAAAATGCTGGATCAAGAGGAGTGGAGACACTAAGACATCTGCAAATCATTAGCATCAATCAAGAAATCACTGCCTTACAAATCTTGCTAGGAGAATTCCTTGTCAGTTAGGAAAACGAGCTATCTCGGAGGAGAAATGAAAAGGTAAAGTTTTGCTGAGTTAAGAGTAATTAGTGTAGACCCCCAAGGAGAGCGGATGTTGGCTTTCATTCTTTAAATACTAGACTGGAGAGTCCTGGATTATGGTATCAAATTACAATCTTCCAGGCAAGGCATTGCCAACTTTGTTCTCAGGCTTATTTCAAAGTGGAAGCTTTACCACCTGGGGTCTCAGGGTGACCCGTTGTCTGAATGGAACTGTGTAGTCACAGGAAGGAGCAGAAACAGGAATCCTCAGTGAGGAAATGTTTTGAATTCTTGGGAAAACAACAGCTCTCCATTAGGCATGAAGCCAATTGATAACAAAAAAATCCGCTATTTTATTTCTTTCAATCAGAAATTTATCTGAAATGTCACCATGGTGTTGAAGTGACGTCCTGAGTATGAAATGAAGAGATTAGTTTGCCTCTTCCTCGTGAAGAGTTTCCCACACCTAGCAGGGAATTTGAGGTTCAGGCCATTTTTGTTAAATCCTTGGATATTTTATTCTGCAGAAAAGATAAAAGTAGGGAATGAAATGTTTTCCAGTTGCTGTTGAATATATATTTTTTAAAACCCCATTTCCAACTTCCAAAACAGGCTAAAGGCTCTTCAAAGGGTTTTGTAAACTTTTGACATTAGACAAAGACCGCTGATTATTCACAGGAGAAAAAAGTGGGAAGTGTTTCTGTTGAAACCATTTGTAATACAGTAAGTCATTAGCTTGTTCTGTTTTTCTGTGGAGGAAGTCAGCAGTGAATACATTTTGGTTCCAACGTGGACCTAGATTCAGTGTGAAGTGGTCCATCAGGCCTAGAATGTGCTGTAACTCAACACGCTGCTGCAGAGCCTCAGATCTCAGCCCCAGAACGCTCACCGCCCAGTCAACTCTCTGCAGTTTCTTTTCCACAGAGAAAATCTACAGGATGTGGGCAGTCACAGAGATTTCACAAAGGGTTCTTCTTTGACATTTTAATTCCCAGAAAAGCAAACAGAATATTTAATAGGTCAAGTATTATGGTGACCGGCAAAAAGTATTTTGAAAATATACTCATACACACACTGACTATATTCTACTAAAATACTGAAAGTATGGTTGTTTCTGTTTGTATAATTAGTGCTGCTTCTTATTAAGCATCCAAAAGGAAAGGCTTACAGAAACAGACCCACAGACAGAGAAAACAAACTGATTACTGGGAGGAAAGGGCAGGGAGGCACAGATTAGGAGTTTGGGATTAACAGATACATATTACTGCATATAAAATAGATAAACAACAAGGACCTACTGTATAGCACAGGGAACGATATTCAACATCTTGTAATGAGCCATAATGGAAAAGAAACTGAAAAATATATATGTATGTATATGTATAACTGAATTGCTTTGCTATACACCTGAAACTAACATTGTAAATTGAGTATACTTCCATAAAAAATAAGAATAAAAAAAGTAAAACATTTTATAAAGGAAAGGCTTACAGTGTTTTATTTGTTGCCATCAAAGAGTTCGGACTGGAATATGAAGGACTGAAATACATGCTCTTTAAATTTTTACCCCACCTTGAAAGTTGGAAATTGAACCCTCAGGTTTGTTTTCTACCTTCAGGGCTCCCTGGAGGAGCCCGTCACGCCATGCTGTGATTGGAGTCCAGGGACAGCCATCCATCTGATAACTGCTGAGCAGGTGGGAAGTGCTTCAGTGAGGGCTTCAGCAACCAAGCTCCCCGCCGCCCAGCTGAGCTTCACAGACCTGCGGGTCTTCTGCGCGGCTGGTTGACTGACCCGGGCCCTGAAGAGCTCGCTCATGTGAGCCGTCTCTGTACGACGCGCTGTGCTAGACGCCGAGTCACAAGGCGCGCAGAGGAGGAACCGCGCCTGCCTCCAGGGGGCTGGGGGTGGGCGGATACGCAGCGAAGAACTGCAGCCCTTGCTAAGTGCTTGGAAGGAGGAGTTGGGCGCTCTGGGAGTGAAAAGCAGGGAGCATCCGGTGCAGAGAAGGGATTGGAGAGTGGACACCAGCTGGGAAGCCCGGAAGAGGAGGCCAGTGTGTTGCTCTAGAGGTTCTGGAATGTACCTCCTCCGGGGCTACCTGCAGGTTCAGAGGGAAACTACCAGACCCAGTGGAATGTCCTGCACAAAACTGCAGGGTGCTGGGAGGTGGCCTGGGGCAGGACGGCCTTCTCAGAGCCCTGCCCGCAGCCGTCGGCCCCTCTCCACTCCAGGCGCCCTGAGAAGCGCTGCATCCTTCCTTCCTAGAGCGGCCGAAGTCACTCCAGACACGGATTTCTTGACCACTTTCGCATCCTTTACATAGTTGAATGCTTAAGGTTTGTCCTCAATTTTAAACCCAATTCTTATGGGCAAAGCACTTGAAGCGAGTGCCTCAGAATCGCACAAAATCAGATTTCCTTTGTCTAATGAGGCTTTTTGAAAATGGTGGTAAAAAACTTATAATGTGAAATTTTCCATAGTAACCATTTCAAGTGGACGGTTCAGTAGTGTAAGTACATTCACGCTATTGACAGCCAACCTCCAGACCTCTTCCCACCTTGGCGAAAATGAAAACTCTGTACCCGTTAAATAACTCTCCACGCCCTCCCGCCCGCCGGCCCCTGGCAACCACTGTTCTACTTTCTGCCTCTGTGAATCTGCGGACTCTGGGTCCCTCATGCAAGCGGCATCACGCAGCATTTGTCCTTCTGTGACTGGCTCATTCCACTGAGCACCATGTCCTCAAGGTTCATCCGTGTGGTAGTCGGTCTCAGAAGTTCATCCCTTTTGAAGGCTGAATAGCAGTCGCTTCTTGGCAGAGACCCCATTTTGTTTAGCCATTCATCCGTCTACAGACACTTGGGTTGCTTCCAGTTGTTGGCTCTTGTGAATAATGCTGCTATGACTGTGGGTTAACTGGCAACTCTTTAAACAATCATGAATGAGAATCATACACCTACCCCTAAAGAGTAAATTGATAAGACAGACATAATTGTTGGGGAAATAATTTCAGGGAAGCTGACTATGAGACGCAACTGAATCTCATATTCGATGTGTGAGCCTGGGCAAGGCAAGTCCGCCTTTCGGCATCAGTTTCCACATCCAGGAGAGCAGGGGGTAATGCTCCATCTTCAGGGTCCGCACAGGATCCTGAGCACCCCTTGGAAGGCAGCCTAGGGTTCTAGCCAATTAAGGGTTCGGTTAACATGGATGCAATATAACGTCTTTATTCATGGGGCTGTCCTTGGTCTTTAAATGATCTCATGCACATGTGGGTTTTTTTTCCCCCTCTTAATCTTCTCATCCTGGGAGACAAGGGGAAATTAAGGTCAGCAACTTTTCAAAGGAATTTAGAAGCGAAATAATAGGGGCCTTTTTTCTATGTGGAAACCTATGAAAAGAATGCTAAGTGCTTTCCTTAGCTTCCCCTTGTGAAATGACACAGGCTTAAGAGGGTCTGTCTAATAGCCAAGCAATTTGCATTGGAATATAAGTGGGCTCCTTTGTCTCTGTCAAATGCAATTTAGTGAAATGGCTACCCCAAAAAGCCCAAATTTAGAGCACATTACAGTCTGAGCTAAAGACCCAGCTAAGATCTTCACGGCCTACGAATTGTGTTAAAGACTGTCTCATCATCTGAGTGACCGCAGTCCTAACCCTGTCCTCGCTGGTGACCCAGAAGCTTGGATCCCCATTCAGTCTCACGTGCTGGGAGTCAAAGGGAGAGAGAACCATCTTCTCACGTGTCCACACAAACTCCTACTTGTCCTGACAGGTTCCTTTAGTGCTTGTCCTTGAAGGATGGTTCATAGGCTCATTTACTAAGAATCTGGCTTGACACTCTCTGCAGACACACAGGGAGGGGCTATCTTTCAGAAGAAAATGTCCCCACAGTTGAAATTGTCTTGTGGAAAGACACAAAATGCAAGGGAACCAGATTTATTAGGCTTGTATGTTAACCCTCAGTTTATAGAAAGTTTAGGTTTTCTAGATCAAATAGAGGACACCCAGTCTGAGTATCAAATAAATAATGAAACTTTTTTTAGTATACATATGTCCCAAAGAGTGGGACACAGAACATACCTATACTAAGAAAACAAATTGTTATTTGTTAAATTCAAATTTAACTTGACATGCTGTATTTTTATTTGCTAAATCTGGCAACCCTAAGGCTGTGTGAAACCATGTGGTCGGTTTGTTCAGTTTCAAAAACGTAAGAACTCTTACGAGATGGGGGTTTATGATCTAAGAGGCTCTCAAACACGTGTGCTCATTCACTGATTGGGACACAAAACTGCAGCAGACCAAGACTATTGCGTGAACTTAAAAACAAAGCCTTTTAAAAAATATAACTGAAAATCCCAGTGCAATGGATAAAAATAAATATGCCCGCAGCACTAAAAACTATCCAGAGTAAGTGCAGGAAAAAGCAGGTAGGAGATTGTTCTGGATTCCATATCCTTTTATTTTCATGGAACTCTACATTTGTGGAGTAACTCTAAACACAACAGCTGAAGCAGATGTTTCTCTTCTCTTAGCCCAGAGTTACATAATGAATTAGAAAGAGGATAGAATAAATTTTAAATGGAGAAGATGGTTTTATTAGATGTAAAAATTCGTGGTGAATGGAAGAGTTGAGTGATGAATAGCATTTTTATAAACCAATGATTTTAAGATTTTCAAAACCACCTGAAAAGGTGTCTCACAAGGAATTTGCTCTTGCAGAAATAGCTCAGAATATTCGAGTGGGTCTGTACACCAGGTTCCAGTCTTCCCCTCTACCTGTTTGCAGGTCACCTCTTAAAAACTTGACCAATCATACGAGCCAACGGTGGGCTCGTGGCCACAGGACTGTCCATTAGTAATTGGAGGTGAGCCAGAATTATACTAGGCAATATGAGATTTCTTGAGCCAAAAGATACAATTAAACCAAAGAGGGACACATTCAATTGCTCAGGGGTGCATTACTGGAAAACTGTAGGCTCCCAACCTGGCAAAGAAGGAATGCCAACTTTATGGACGGTGCACCGTTGATGGGGACACGGTCTTGATTTTTAAATGTGTATTGATCAGCTATTTCCAAGAGAAGAGCGAGCATCTATTTCAAGCAGAAGAAAAAGATTCTGGTTCTTTCTTCCTTTCAGAGATAAAACGAAAGGCAGAGGACGGCTGAGCCAGTGTACCTCACCAGCTAGCCACGCTCACCCAATATTAACCAAAGCTAACCCTCCAGCCTAAGTTGGCTTCCTATTTGGAAGTAGCATAATGAATACATATGACAATGCATCTGTTGAGAGCGCTGTAAAGGTTTTGTGTCTTCCTTTCTGGAAGGGTGAGGAAGGGGAGGTGATCCACAGTGATCCTTTCAAGATCTAAGAATGGGGAAGGGGCTCCCTCAGTCCTCGGAAGAGACAATACAACAAACTGATCGTCACACACCTTGCCTCAACCTTGTCTTCCCTTCACTGTTTTTCAAAAATTGAATTATATATAATGTTATGTTAATTTCTGGTGTACAGCCTGGTAATTCATTTATACATATATATATTCCTTTCATTTTTTTTCCATTATAGGCATTTACAAGGTATTGGATATAGTTCCCTGTGCTGTACAGCAGGACCTTGCTGTTTATCCATTTTATATATAGTAGTTAGTATCTGCAGATCCCAAACTCCTAAGTTATCCCTCCCCCCGATAACCATAAGTTTGTTTTCTATGTCTGCGAGTCTGTAAATAAGCTCATTTGTGTCTCTTTTTTTAGATTCCACACATAAGCAATATCATATGGTATTTTTCTTTCTCTTTCTGGCTTACTTCACTTAGTATGATGATCTCCAGGTCCATCCATGCTGCTGCAAATGGCATTCTTCCATTCTTTTTTTAAGTCTGAGTAGTATTTCATTGTGTGTGTGTGTGTGTGTGTGTGTGTGTGTGTGACATCATTATCCAATCATCTGTTGATGGACATTTAGTGACCCCTGGGTTGTTGAAAGGTCAGCTGTACTTGTCTATCCCCTTCCTGCAGCGCTTCTCAAGCTTGCCAAAATCGAAAATATATGTACACACACATACATACCCTTATACATGTCTATCTAATCTCTCTCTTCCTTCCTCCCTCCCTCCCCCCTCTGCCCCTCCTCCCCTTCCTGCCTCCTTTTTTTCTTTCTTTAATGTTTCTAATAAACCTTTGGTAATCAACACCCCAAATTTCCTAGAGAGATCTGGAATTGCACTTCAACCTCTTGAAGGGCATCTGGTAGCTTGTAAATTCCTCTGGGTTTCACCTGTTTACAAAAGGGGAGTCTCTCCAGCAGCTGGGGAGCTTCTACCTTTATTCATATTCATCAAGAAGATTGCCTTGATTCTTATTTTCTCCTGATAAGGTCCCAATGTCTTCTTTATGTGCATTTTGCAAACACATCAAACAACGATACTTTATTTTAAAAATTAAGTTGTACTTACACAAACAAAAGCTAAAGCTATTACAAAATCTTAGGATTGATTTTTCTTACTAGGGACCGCCATAGCTAAGGATTATTTTTTAATTTTGAAAATAAATTGCAATTTCCAAATTGATTTCAAAATCTAGGAGCTTTATTTAATAGTCATTATAGATCTAGATGCCTTTATCTTAAAGCGTTCATTAAATGTAATTAGCAGAAAAGTAGGCAGCTAGCAAAAAATAATAGTGTGATTTGATAGAACTCCAAATTATCAATAATACTGCAGTGTGGCCTCAACCGCAAGGTTCTCTTAAGTGCTGATGCAACCAGCATGAGCTTGACTGTGGCTTCTCCTATGCACAGAAATGGGAACATCTCTGCACCCCAAACCTCTCTGTAAATCCAAGATGGGAAGCCTGGGACCACCACAAATGTGTACGTTGAAAGGCAATCCAAGCAGAAATGAGGAGAAGCTAAGTGATTTAACAAAAAGTTTTTGATGTTTATGCCCCTTTCATGGCTGTCTGAACCTCTGGAGTATATGGAACTCAGTCTGTACCTATCTGGCTGACCGCAGAACACGGAGGGAGCGTGCCCAGAGCACACAGTGGGGCTTTCCTGCTTGCAGAGTGTCGGATCACTTGTGTCATGGCTACGTTTCCACTTGTACAGAGCACCTTCGTGGGGCACTCCTATTTCTCAACAGGGCTTGCTAAGATTTTCTTTTTATTATTCTGTTGCCTTGTACAAGACATTCTTTTTAAACATTATTTAATACTGGAAAGTGGCGATGACATTATCTCATCCGGGTGGTCCAGGCAATTGTCACTGCCTGAAAATAAATAAAAGGGAAATTTGCATAGAAATAAGGGCATGTAGGCAAACATAATTGCAATTTTTCATCACCACAAATGAGTCAGTTATTAGCATAGGACGAGGAAATAGGAATCATGACCTCTGATATTGAAAGGCATTTGCCTAAAGAGCTAGCATGTTAGAAAATACAATACTTCTGAAAGAGTTTCTCTTCGTAGTTCTGACTCGGGACAATTTCAGAGCACACCTGGGAAAATACCACGAGGACAGCAGTGTTTATTTCATAATTGTTTTGGAACTAAATGGAATTTGATGCCAATTTTTTTTTAATTTTTAAATTTTTGATTGAAGTATAATTGATTTACAATGCTGTGTTAGTCTCTGGTGTACAGCATAGTGTTTACAATATCTCGGTTCTAATGTTTTTATTAATAAAGGAAGGATTAACCTAAGCAAACAGCTTCAGCTGTTAAAAACTCTATTTGAAATCCGTTTTGATGGTTAAAGGTATTAGAGATGGAGAGCACGTTTTTCCCCCAAAGGCAGATTTTTCAAAAGTTCAGGTCATAGTGAGCACATTTTTCTCCCAAAGGCGAATTTTCAAAAGTTCGAGGTAGAGATCCAGCAATATTGAGGGTTAGTTATGTCGTCAGGGTGGTATCTGGCTTGGTGAGCACTCAGCCATAGAGGCTGGAAGCAGATGGACTTGCCAGGAGCCCTGCCATCTCGCTCTAAAGGACGGACTAGGACCATCTTGGTATAAAGGATTATCACACCTATCCGTTGCTGGGGAAGAGGAAGTGTGTGGACACTGCGTTTCAGCACTTTTTCATAAAAATGCTCTGTTGTTTACACTGCTCTACAGTCTCCCTGGAGACTCTGAGCCCCTCCCTTTCCCCTTTCCCTTCTAAATACCCTGAAGCTCAGATGCTCATAGACTTCCTGGCACCACCTCTAACAAAGTCAGAAATTGTATAAAGAACAGAGCTACCTTCCAAGTCTACTTGAGCAAATGACTTTTCCCCAGCATCAGCCTCCTGTGTATATTCCCAGTACTTTCCGCCTTACTACCTCCTCGGTACACAAATTGTGGTCCACAGATCAGCGGCAACAGCCTCATCCAGGAGCTCGACAGAGACGCGGAATCTCGGGCCCCATCGCAGACACACTGAATCAGAACCTTCATTTTAATGACTCGTATCACATGCATCTTAAACTTTGAGAAGCCTTAGTCTTCTTGAGCTGCTAGATTCTGCACACTTTGTATGTCTTAGCCATTAAGACTCATCTTCACTTTCTTATAAGGACCCTCGCACACTGGTTACCATGTGTTTGGTTTCCTTTGGACCCTGTTACCGTGGGAAGATGCAGATTTGTTTCCAGTCACACAAGCCTTCCCTGTTCTTACTCCTCTACTTGAGTAATAGAACTACTTTCCTGTCTACATGTATCTGAACCCTAATTATTTGTAACCCTGCTGAAGACCTACCCATGAGGCGTGTGGTCAAGAGAACACAGTTCAGTGACTAATGAGTAATTTCAAGATAAATGCGTAACTATTTCTCAAATATCATGAAGTGTACACTTTTTAAAACTCCCTTTGTCTCTCGCATCTTTTTTCATAGACCATCATCCTCCCGCCCTCTCTCCATCACTCTTTACCAAAAGCTCAACATAAAACTCCTCCATAGTCCTAGCCTGCCTATTTCTTCTTCTAGCCTTTTTCTCTTTTTGCTCCATTCTGTATCTAGAAAGTCAAAGAAACGAGGTGGCCGTAGTGGATCCTTCTCCAAAAGAATGGGAAGGTACGGGAACAAAACGAACAAAGGCCATGGTGCAGAGGAAGGCTGGGAGCCCCGGTCCACTAATAACATCCTCCGTGTCCCTCGGGCCCCTTCATGTCTGCACGTCTCTATTTGACCATTTGTGGTGGAGACAGCTCGCTCTTATCAGATTTCAGCTCTCATCAGATTTCCGTTCTCTCTTTCTTCATGAGCAATCGGTTGGAAGATGTTTTCCAGCCTCCTGGATTCTAGGTGGGGACATATGATTTGTTCTCACCAGTGATAACGGGAGCCCACGTTGGGGTGTCAGTCTCAGGGCTGAGGCATCTCTGAGTGATGGGGCTTCCCTCTTGTCTTTTATTAGTGACTAAATGTAGAGGATCTAGTGCTGGGCAATGGTCCTAGGGCAAAGACTCTTAACCGAGGGTGGAGGAGGACGCAGGGGCCGAGGGGAGGGTAAGAAGTAGCTTTGAACTTCACGTGACATTTGACAATATCAGAGGGAGGCATTTCGGGTTGTCTAATCAAGGTTGCTACTGGCCCCTAGTGGATGGAGGCCAGGGACACTGCTCAACATGATACGATGCACAGGACAGCCGCCTGCAGCAGAACGGTCCAGCCCCACGTGCCAACAGTGCTAAGATGGCGAAGCCCTATCCTGGAGGATGGTGGAGCCACCAGATGGCCCGAGCCTGGGTCCTTTCCTGAGCACCCCAAAACCCAACTGCTGACACACACAAAACTGTGAAAGGAGCAAGAAATAAACCCTTTGTGGGTTTGTGGGTGCAGGCGTTGAGCTTTGAGGGCTGTCTGTTTCGGCTGTGAGCCCACCCTGACCCGTAACGCAGAGCTCTGCCTCCATCTGAGTCCCGGGGTGGTTCTGCTGGTCTGCTGTGCAATGGTCCATTTAATCCGGGGACTTCAAAAAAAGCTGAGCATTGTTATGAAAATGACACCTCTTGGTTAGCAGCAGTAGACATTTACCACAACCTATACATTTCCATCACTGCACATCAGAGCCCACTCCGGGGCTGAGGGCAGGTTCCCATGGTTATTAAACAATCACAGAGACTCAGGACCTCTCTGTTGTCTGTGCCCCCATTCTGAGAAAAGTGTGCGGCTAATTGGCCTCAATTGCCTGTGTGAAGTGGCTTCATTTGGGATTAAGATCATGGCACCACTTCCATTCCGGTACTTTCTCAAATGAGGGAAGGCGTATCCTTCTATGGATTCAGATTCAAGATGTTCGGTTTGGTTTTGTAAACGTCATAGACAACTGAAAGGGAAGACAGGTTATCTGCAGGCTCCTAGAGCTTGGAAGATAAAAGGTGACCGTCTTGCCCGGTGTGACTGAGTGGTGGCTGTGGACCACCAGACGGACTCCTTGTTCTTAGGCGTGAAGAGGTTGACATCGAGTGGCTAAGGGACCTGCCCAAACAGCAGAACGGGGGTAAAAACCCCACGTCCACTAACAGCCTTTGTTGTCTTCTGCCTCCTGGTTGCTTCAGAAGCAACATTTCTGTTATCTTGTCTGTGTGCCTCCTTTTTCATTTATGAAGAGTTTGGCTGCTCCACTCGGCAATTAGGGAGGGGTTTCTGCAGTGTCCTACTGCTCTCCCCCGTTCAGATGTATAATTAGCTGCGAGCATTTCATTACAATCAGCGTTCTTCCCGGGGTCTCCACGACCCTTGAGTCACCAGTTCCCAGACCTCTCTGAATGCTGTCAGTTAATTAATTTTGCTGTCTGATGGGAAGATGTAAAACATGGAACCTGGAGCCTTGATGGAAAGATCATATCTAATGACCACATTATCCTCCATATTAAGGGAGCTTTATCAGGAACCCCAACAGAGGACCAAGTCAACAAAGCCGTTCTCTCTCGTTCCAGCAGAGAGGCGTGAGCCTTGCCAATCAACGCTGATTCGAAGAAGTGCTGTATTTAGTTACACGTGAACGTAACTCTAGAATGTCATTCTTATTGAAGGGAAAAGACGCCGATGACTCAAAGGAGAGAAATATTCCACTGCGTTACTTTGAATGTGGGATACGGTCAGGGGCACACACTCAGGAACTAACATGAGCCTCTCTTAGTCTCCCCCCAAGGCAGGTTCTACAGACATTCCTGGAAAGGACAGAGCAGGTGACAGTGAGTGACACACACAGGAGAGGATCCAGTGATGGATTATTAAGAGCCAACTATAATGTGTCGTATGAATTCAAAGGAAACACTCTGGAGCAAGAGGGAGGGGGTCCTTCCAGTCCTTTCCACACTGTGTGCTGGTACAGACAACTTGCGTGTTCAGCCACAGCTGTGTTTTCAGCATCTCTCACGATCTGTAGCTCTGTCCCCCTCAGGAGACCCAACACCTCCGATAAAAAAGAACCTTGTTCATTTTTTTTCTTTTTTTTGATGAAGTCAAACTGTTCTGTTGGATAACTTGTCTCCACTGGCTTTGCAACCATAATGCCCATTTCAAGTGGTCTTTTCCCCCCTGTTTATACATCTTGTGGCAAACTCAGACTCAAAATATTCCTCTCACTGAATGAAGGAGCAAGCTCATCCAGAATACCTTTGGGTCCAATCCATGGGCACCATGCAGGGGGCAAAAGGGACTTAAGGCAAGCTAACAGGATGCATTCCAAGGGTCATTGTCTGTGATAATGGTCTTCTCATAAAATTTTGCGTGGCTTCCTGAAAAGTGTAATGAAACTGGGGAAGAGGCTAAGTGTCATATCTGGGTAAGTTTAAGCCTTGCAGCCTTATAGAAAACGGACCAGCCGAGGGAAAGGTGAGGGGCTGCATCTGCATGAGGGATATGCCGGCTCAATGGGTAAATCAGTGCACGTGTTTAGGGTGGGAAAGGCTTGGTTAAGACAAGAAACGTCTTGGTGCTTAGTTAGCTACCACTGACTAAAGCCCTTGTTTTATTTTCTTTCCTGCTCCTTCCACCCAATTTTCACTGCTGGAATGGCTCCGTTGGAAGTTCCCCTTTCCTCCCCACTTACGCATCCACTCCGTACTCTAACTAACCGCCCTGGGAACTTCTGGTTTGATGTGGAGAACATCAAGTATTCTGGAACCCTGCCTTGGGAAAACAGACCCATTCATGTTGAATTCCAGTTTCACTGCTACCGTGGCCATATGTTCTTTGATAAGCTCTTTAATTTTTTTCTGAGCTGTTTTCGCATCTGCAGAGTGTGGATAATAATAGCACCTACTCTATAGATGTTTTGTGTGAATTAAAATAATGGGCCAGACGCTTAGCAACAGGCCAGCTGCGCAGCAAGTGTTCTGCAGACTGTGATGGTCGCCGGATCCTTTTCATGATGCTTCTGTCATGATTGTTACTGTTGGGAGGCTGGTCACCTCGGCCTTCAGGATGTGTTTGGAATCCAGCCATGCTCACCTGCCTCTTGGCTGCCTTCCTAGCTCAAGCCACTGTGGTCCCTCGCTCAGACTCCTGCAGTATCCTTCTGAGCCATCTTCCTGTTTCCACACTTTTAAAATGATTTCCCAGACACCAGCCGGAGCACTCTTTTAACATTTGCTTCAATCTGATCATATGACTCCCCTGCCAAAGCCTCCATCACAACTAGAAGAAAGCCTACATTCCTCCCCCAAGACCTCAGCCTCCTTGTCTCAGCCTCTGTCCATCCCTTCAACTATGCCTCTCAGCCCTCCATCTCTTTGGTTCTCTGAGACTCAGCAGTTCTGCCCATCTGTCCCTCAGTTCTGGGTATTCCTGCCCCAGTGCCTCGCACATGCTCTTCTCTGGTCGGGAGAGCTGCATTCCAGGCACTTGTATGTCTGCGTCTTCCTCCAGTTGAGTAATCAGCTCAAGGGCCACCCCCTCATCCCATTAAATTATAGGCTGAACTGTACGAAATCACTGACATTTCCTGACCTACACTTGACCTACAAAAAATGGCAACTTTCCCTGATTCAGCCTAATAATGCTCCCAGCCACTCCTCCATCACCATGTCGTCTGTATAATCTTTTATTCTATGTTTTGCTATCTGCCCATTAAGCAGGTATGAGTCCATGTCAGGAGTGCAAACAGATTCCATCTCAGATGACAACTCTTATCGATGGGTATGACCTGTTGATGCACTGTGTTGAGAAGGATTCTGAGGTTGCATTTACTCTGTCTCCCTCCTTGATGCAAACCTGATCTGAAGATGGGTGGGGGCAGGGATCTCAGACGCTGGTGTCGCCTTGAACCAAGTCTTAGTCCGAATTCTGCAGCTCTGGGGCTGCATGACCTGCAGACAAGTTACTTGGCTTCTTAAATTTCAGCTTTGTCATAGTAGCGTGGAGAATCATTGCTCCCTCTCGGCGGAGTTGCTGCAAGAATTAAACGCCTTGGACTTGCTAGGTGTTCACTAACTACTAGCCCCTAAAGCAGTGAGCCCAGTTTCCCAGAGCTGCCGTAAGGGTTAGATAACTTCGGGCCTGCAGGTGACCCGTGGTTCCCAGTTCACGGGAGGCACTTCAGAGAAGCAGGTGTTATGGATAGTCATTACTGATGGGTACCAATCAGTCAGGGCAAGGCAGACAAGGGAACAAGGGATTCAAAACAAGGGGCTCCAAAGACCTTGAAGACCAGTAAACCTGCCCCCCCACCCCTCTTCTCACGGGCAAACGGGGGGTTTCCAAAATGAGCGAGCGTGCACACCTGCGAAATGGAAAATCGCATCGGGAGTGTTAGAGTCCTCATGGCCACCTGCAGACGCGGCTCCTTTGCTGGCTGCAGATGTCCTGTCGCTCTGTCTCGGCAACTAATGAAAACGTGCCACCTGCTGTGACTCCAGAGTGTCCTGTGAATTCTTTCATAGAGGACCGTGGGTTGTTGACCCCTTACCCGCAACAGTGACCTCCCACGAGCCGTTGTACAGTGGGTGTTGGCCCACAGGTTGGGCTAAATTCAGCTGGGTGATTCTGTTCCTACAAGGAGCCGGCCCTCTTGGAGCTGACCAGACCCCCCACGCCAGGACTTGCTTCTGCCCGAGGCCCAGGGCACGTGGGCAATGCTAGGCGACCTCACGGTGGGTAAGCGGGGACCCAGCACCCTCACCCCTGCCGCCACCCTGCCTGCACATAGTAACTCCTTGGTCACCAGCAACACGCCTTTGCTTTATGAACACGCATGAGAGCAGGCCTTACGGGATGAAACAAACATTTCCCCGTCTTTGCAGACCATGAAATTACTCACATTTTAATCTACTTGTTGTATTGAGGAAAGAGGCTTCTAATTTAATAGGTTCCACCAAAGTAAGTCATTCATAAACATGTTTTCAAACTCTGGGAAGGCAGATGGAAGAGCGAAACGATGTGCTCGGAAAACCCAGCCAAGTCGCAGCGTGGGGACTCAGGGTGTGAGGACGCCCGGCCCTCCCCCGCAGGCTGGCTCTGGAACTGGACAGCCTTACAAAGCAAAGGCTCCCCTGGGGATGTCAGGCCCGTGTCCCCCGAGCAAGGCAGGACCATTTCCCCATGCTCTTAGGCCAAACACCAGCTGGACCGAAATAGGCACCTACAGATATGTATGTCCTAATCCATTTCCCAGCACCAAATTATAGACTTCCTGTCACAACACAGAACCTAGAATGAGAAGATGTCACTGCATTCTTCCTGTATCTCATTGTGTGGCAGAAGTCTGATCAGCACCCACTGAGCTGCCAGAGAGCTCTGCTCCCAGAGAGGTGGGACATGCCCGAGGTGATGGAGGGGCCTGGGAGGTGTTCAGGCTTCTCTGACTCCTGGAAATTACTCCACGGATGACCCGAGAGTTTGTTTAAGGTATTCATTGCCCAATTGAATCTTAAGTCTATTTTTAAGGTATAGTTTACAAATATGAGGTGCACACATCTTAATGACGTAGCTTGATGAATTTTGTACCTTTCTGCACAGCCATCATCCAAGGCAACATTCAGGACAGACCCATCACCTCAGTCTGCACCTGAAGCCCTGAGAAGCAGGGGAGAGACAGTGTAAGGCCCTGTCCGAGGGCAGGAGACCCATGTCCCAGCTCGGGCGGGCGGCCGGGCGGAGGAGGGATGAATTCTGTCTCCCTCCAACTTTTGTTCCTGGCAGGGATAGGATGGTGCCCTCCCACACTGGGGAGGGCCACCTGCTCCACAGAGCCCACTGATTCAAATGCTAATCTCATCCAAAAACACCCTCACAGATATACTCAGAAATGATGTTTAACCAGACACCTGGGAATCCCTCTGCCCCGTGAATTTGACAGGTAAAACTAGCCATCACAAGCAGAATCTGCAGCAGCTATGACCTGAGCAGGCAATGTCACAATTCTTGGCCAAATAGACAGGCTATTTGGTTTGGGTCAATAAACTCGATGCTACAATTTGTTTTCCTGTCTGGGGCAGGGCGGGGGAAGGGTACGGGCGGAGATTTGCCTTTTCTCCCTCAATCCCTAGGCACTGGGCTCTGTCACACAGCCTCTCATTTAATCTCCACCCTGGCCCTGGATGGGAGGGATTTTTTTCTTCATTTTTTAGATGATGCAGTCAAGGTTCAGAGAGGTTAAATGACTTTCCCATGGCCACACAGCAGGAACAGAGTGGCTGTTTCACTAAGATCTGCCTCCCTTCAAAGCCAGAACTCAGTCTATTACACTATGTTGTCTCTCCAAAGTAGACGTTTTTGTAACACATTTAAATAAATTAATGTTATTTGCTTTAAAAAATCACTAGTGTTTAAAAAGCCAGAATTTCCCTTAATGTACAAGATGAATCAATGTTGTACAAAAATTACACTGCATACTCTCTGGACAACAGTCATTATTTTTATGAGGTGCCCTCATCTGCAGAAGAATGTAAGTCTATGGATTCAAGAACCTGGAAAACAGTATTAGTTTAATTAGAAAATAAATCAAATGGCTGTCCACTTAGATTCTAAAGGAATGACAAAAAGCCATTGGGAAGACCCATTTTGAAATCTCAGCTCCTTGAGTATGTTAGGATTTGTCCACATCCAATATCTCTTCTTTCCAAATCTACATGAAGAATCTGATAACTGGCATTCAGGAATGAGGGCCAAGATTTACTGCTGAACTTTCTGTCCTCAGAGCAAGAGCCTGCCATGCTCAGTCTCCCGTGCTCACAAAGACAGGAACGTGGGGGAGCTCATCTGGGAGGCGTTTTCAATCACAAGGATGGAAGCCACAAGGATGTCTTACTTAACCCTCAGTTTCATAGAACATGGAATTAATCAAACCACCCTGTTGCCCAAACATTTCTCTTAATCAAGGTTTTGCTGTCCTCCCGGATTTGCTGTTTGTTTTTTTTTTTTTAATCAAATGCATCATTCTGGTGACATGGACAAATACAGAAGAAAAGGCTGATGTAACGGAAAAGAATCTGATTATATATGTATATGAATCACTTTGCTGTATACTTGAAACTAACATTGTAAATCAGCTACACTTCAGTAAAAAAATAAGAATTAAAGAAAGAGAAGAAGAAAATGCTGAGACAGGCTGGGAGAGTCAATGACTCTACGGGTCAGAGTGGAGGAGAGGCTGAGAGGAAGCTGAATGCAGCGTCAATTAACCTCTCAGGATTATGTACCTGGCTTTTGTGCTTTTTTTTTTTTTTTAAGCTGGGGAAACATGCATCTTCACATCTCTTCGTGGAGAGCCAGCAGGAATGCTCCCTTTGTCACTGCGGAATGTCACCCATATCCTCCAGTGACAGAGGGTTCATCCTCCTGGGAGCCCCAGACTGATATTTTGTTCCTAAGAGATTGGCTTTGTGGTTTCTGAGGTTGCCCTTTGTTTTATAATCTGAAACATTCAATCTGCTCATTTCTAGTTTGTAAAGCAAAGGAGGTGTTTTGGGTTCTAATCCCCTGAGGAATGAAAGCAGACAGAAGGAACTGGGAACTGGGTGGATTCTGTGCATCCCAAACAAGCACAACCTCCAGACACCAGGCTCAGGGCACCTGCGTGGTTCAGCGAGGCAAAGGCCTGGCGGCGTCCTTGGCGTAATTAGCCCGCGCGGCTCATCGTACGTCTTTGGAAGAGAATCCTCATCAGGATTCGGGCTCGCGGGGGTATTTCATCTTGTCTTTCTGGCCACATGGAATAATTTAGTAGGTCCCGAAACCGTGAGCTGCTGAATCTCTCGTGGCAAATTCAACAAGTCATAAATAGTCTTTGAGCACCTTCTGTGCACCAGACTAGGCATTAGGACTTTGACAGCAGACCACACTGGGTCCCAAACTTCAGGTGACCCACCTGAGAGCAAAGTGATGTCTGCCAGGCTGAGACCACCAGTCCCAGAGAGGTGAGCTTGAAGAGGCTTTGTCCCCGAGCGATGGGTGACCTCAGGGCACCACACAAAGCTCGCTCACAAGCTCCTCGTGGGGAGGTTACCAAGGGCACGATGTACAGAGAATGGATGCATATTTCCGGGGCACTAAGCAAAGAGTGGAATGACCTGGTACCCTCAACCACTTCACACACTGGGCCGAAGAGATACCGATGACAGCTACGGCCCTCTGCTTTTCTATGTGAAAGCTTTTCTTAAACATTTACACATTTCCTTAAACATCACACACGTACATTTCTTCAAAGCCATTTTCTTCAAATATCTGTGTGCCGTAGACTCTAGGTGTTCTCCTGATTCCACATGGGACACTTTCAGGACCTATTAAAGTTTGTTTGGACTGACAAGGATCATCTTTGGAAGGCAGGTAAGTAGATTATTTGTGATGGAACCAGCAGGCTTCAGGAAGGGTATGGAGTTAAAAAGGTCCACTGGACTGGAAGAGAAAGGGGGCGAAGGAGTAGGAACTACCAGCGTGGCTAGTGAGCTGGAGAGAAATCCTGGTTTGGCAGAGGCTGGAGGAGCAGATGGTCCAGCAACACAGGCACACGCACCCATGTGGGAGAGGAAAGAGCCAGCTACAAGGTACCAAAGCCCACCCAGCCATGATCGGCTTGGGGAAAAGCCCAGATGGGTTGATCCACTGAATCAAGGGATCTAAAAGATGGGCTGGAGGGGGCCGTCCCATTGCTTCAAAACTGGAGCAGGAACACCCAGTGTTTGTTGGGACCCTATTATGTCTTCCAGGGGAGGAAACTGGGTTCACAGACAGTTTAGAGGGCAAATTCTGATTCCCCATTTGCTGGCTGCGGGACTTCAGGAAAGTTACTGAATCTCAGTTTCTCATCTGTAAAATGGGATGACAGCATCAATCTGAGAAATCGATCTGAGGATTAAATGGACAATGTAACTTGTGTAGGTCGTCAGCATTTGGTGACTGTCAGCTGCTCCACAGCCCAGGGCGTGTACAATGCCACACCATCATGGTGAGAAGTCCACATAACTAATCTTTGAAGCTCCTAGCTCGCCGGCCGCTGCGTCCAGCCCTGGAAGCTGGGTGCTGCTTTCCCCACAGTGGACTATTTCTGCTCCTTTGTACATTTTCCTTCCTCTGATCCCACTCAGCCTCTTTCCAGGACACCATGCACATCAGAATGGCAGCACGCAGTGGCCGCAGTGACAAGCCGAGCTGTGTCATTTCAACTCCTGGTCTGAGTGATTCCAACTGTGAGCTCTTGGAAGGAGGCAGTTAGGTCTCCCTTATTTTTGCATCTTCAGACTTGGACCCTCGAAGCGCTCCTCCCCCGCCCACGTACATGTTACTGGATGAATGACCAGCTAGGGCACCCACTCGCCCAGGCCCTGCATTTCAGGTCTGGTGTGGACCTGGGGCTTGTGAGTTTCCACGGAGGCGGGTGAGGAGGCACTGCTGGCCAGCGTGCTCCGGTGGTGGTGGGGGGGGATCCTGGATTTAGCTGTCGGCCTCCGAACCAGACTCTGGTTGCAAGCCATCCCTGGTGGGTGCTTTATGCACACATCAGAACCACAACCTGGATAAGCAGATGCCTGGCGGCAGCAAGCTGCCAGATTTCAGACGGCAGCCGTGCCTGGTGGGCACCTGGAGCACATGTCCCCATTACACCTGAGCCATTCTGTCAGGCGCGGACATAAACCTTTCCTCTTCCTGGGCAGTGAAAGAACAGAGCTTCTGAAAAGGGGTGGAAAAACAAATCAAGCAGGGCTGCACTAAGGACAGTTCTCCCTCTTTCCTCATAAAACAAAATGAGACCGGCTCTGCTACTCCATGTGAACCAGCGCCAAGGTGACTGGTTAAACGCTGGAGGGAAGAGGTCAGATCCCCAAGGTGAAACAGTAAAACCTGGGAAATAGCCTCTCATCAGAAATGAGGTAGGAAATAAAGAACGCTTTCAGATTTCCTGTACACCGGATGCTAAAATAGTCAGCCGTTTGGCTATCGCCATGTTATCCATCCAACTAACCTTGCTTCATGCCGCTTACTGCCTTCAGCAGTACTGGTGTGTCACAAAGCCAGATGAAATGCCTCACTGCGGCCGATGGTGCCAGACAAGAGAGAAAACACAGGCTCTGAGTTCCTGAGTTTGAAAAGAAGTGAAGTTCAACTCTCAAGGTATGAAGGCAGCGATAACCTATGATTTGATTGCAAACAAGTATGATTTTCATTTTATCAGCAACATAAATTTGTCAAAATCATCAGCATGTGTGACTCCGTATCCTGATTAACAGTGATACTGGGAAATGAGTTTCAGCATTCCGCGGTTGAAATGACCCCATTAGAAATGAAGCAAAATTGGTACGCTAAAATGTTTTCTTGAAGAAAGGTTATTTTTTGAATAATGTCCACTGAATCCTATTATGTTTTTGTTTCAATTGCTTTATAAATAGAGAAACAGATGTTTTTCTTGCAGCAATTCTGCTTTCTCGCAATTAACATTTTTTTTTGCTAAAGGTAAGAAGTATAAAGGACAAATTGAATGTATTATTAGCCCTACCTCTGCTGTGTTTGAACATTTTCAGAAGCTGATTTTATAAACATTTTATTACCAAAAAAAAAAAAAAAAAAAAAAGACATGGAGGAGGGAAATTACCAAAATATCCCGGTAACTATTAAGTCTTTGGGGTTTTTTTTCCAACTTGATTTATCTGTTTAGTCATCAATTTATCTTTAGATGTAACAGGAACATTTCTCACAACTCACTCCTCTACAATTATGACTGTGGCTGAAATTACTATTAATATGTCTCCTTTCAAGGATCTACATGAAAAACTCATTAAAATTATGGCAAGATAGGACAGAATCCAGAAAAAATTCAACTTTGTATTTCTGTTTCAAATAAATGGGGTTTAAACACTAGTCCATCAGCAATCTTTAGCCAAAGCAAGGTGAAAACTTTGAAAACTATTTCCTTAAGTCTGTGGAATTTATCTCTGTTTTGAAGAGGGAAAAAAGGGAAGTGGTTCCCATTTAAATGTTTTCCAAAGTCACTGGAAAATAAAACACCTATTATATTTGTGCTACTTATTTCAGCCTTGGGAAGGAAATGACAGAGTTCAACCTTTTCACATAAAATACGATCCCATAACTTATAAACCTGACTATTACTACTTATGGAAAATGAGATATTTTCCTGACGTGGTTTGTAATTTAAGTATATGTGAGAGTCAAAGTGATGTGAGCCTAGGATAAATCACAGCAGCTCTGGCCTTAGTAATAAAGGGAATGTATTGCATTAGGTGGTGGCTCGTGCCAGCGAGCCCAGGTTTGAACAACAGGAATGCCAGGGTGCATTTATGGTGGGAGGAAGGGCCCGGGGCAGGAAATACCTCTCTCCAGGAACAACCAGTGATGAAGATTTAGAGGATGCCCAGGTGATGCAGTGAGGGGACCAGATTGAGGCTGGGCACTGTCACGGTGATGTTTCCTCGCTCACCTCCTCATCCCAATAAAGGCTCCCTGCCGGGCTTTGTGGGGTGTGGGATGTGGGGTCCGCTGGCTCCACGCCCTCCTCCCAGCCCCGTGCTCTACTCGCATTCAGCTGGCAGACCCTAAAGGCAGGAATCTTAAGTGTGAAAGCCCAACATATTGCAATGTTCCGGAATAAATACGTACTGAGGACTTTGCTAGGCATGATGCAGAGCAGAGTACAAGAGAGATTCTGGACCAACCAGGTCAGAGAAAGAACACAGAGAAATAAGCCAGTAACACAAGGTGGGATGTGGCAAATGCCTGAATGAGAAAGCCAAATTATGACGGGAATGAAGAACAAGAATGGCAAGATGGAGGAGGAGAAAGCAGAAGTTAACCAATAGATGGAGATCAGGTGTCTGATCTAAAACTACTTTTTAGTTTGAAGTATAGTTGATTTACAATGTTGTGTTAGTTTCAGGTGAACAGCAAAGTGATTCAGTTATACATATATTCATTTTCAGATTCTTTTCCATTACAGGCTATTACAAGATATTGACTAGAGTTCCCTGTGCTCTACAGTAGGACCTTGTTTATCTATTTTATATATAGTAGTTAGTATCTGCAAATCCCAAATCCCAATTTATCCCTCCCCAACCATTTCACCTTCTGTCACCATAAGTTTGTTTTCTATGTCTGTGAGTCTGTCTCTATTTTGTAAATAAGTGCATGTGTGTCCTTTTATAAGATTCCACATATAAGTGGTATCATATGATATTTTTCTTTCTCTTCTAGCTTACTTCACTTAGAATGACAATCTCTAGCTCCTTCCATGTTGCTGCAAATGGCATTATTTAATTCTTTTTTATGACTGAGTAGTATTCCAGTGTATACATACACACAACTTCTTTATCCAGTCCTCTGTTGATGGGCATTTAGGTTGCTTCCATGCCTTGGCTGTTGTAAATAGTGGTGCTGTGAACATTGGGGTGCATAGATTACAGATTCTAAGTCTTTTTGTTCCTCCTTGTATCCATATTCTGCCCATCATTCAATACCTGGCCAAGACAGCACTCTGTAAAAACTTGCTCAGTAACTGTAGGCTGAATACCTGAATGTGGACAGAACGGCTGACTGGGGATTGTGTGTGAGGGTCGGTAGAGGTGGTGGGCACAACTGAAGGAGATTTCTCAGCAGAAGGAACACCAGAGCAGAGGTGAGGCTGGTTAGAAAGCCCCAGAATGCTGCTGGGGAGGGAGGAGGGGAGAGGAGGTTAGAAACTCTGAGGACAGATGGTAGAGGACCGTGACCCACTTTGTCATCTGGTTCAATTACATTCCTCCATCAGGACCAGCTGTGATCTGTTACCCCCTCCTCCGGGGTCCCCCTGGACCTCCAGGCCGGGTTAGACGCCCCAGCTCCCCTCCACCCCGTGCTCATCTCACACTCGACCACGTTTCATTCACTGGCTTGTCCCAGTCTAGGGGAGACCGTGCATCTCTGTGCAGAAGGACTGAGATGTCGTTCACCAACAAAGTCTCGGTGCTAACCAACAGCAGTGGAGTGAACTCCTGAACACTAGCCGTGGGTCCCACTGACGTTTCTGAAAGAGGAACGGAATGCAATTGGAGCTATGCTTCCGGAAGGTCTAGTGGAAGCAGGAGACAGGTCGTCTGATGCGAAGATAACCTTGAAGGTGGACGTCTGTGGAGTAGCTCACGGCAAGATCCAGGGCTGCGGTGATAAGGGCGGAGGGCTGGGTGGCGGGGGCGGGAGAGGGGGTGCGGATGATGGCGAGCTCGGCGGGACCCAGCAGAACAACCCACGGAACTCGGTGACTGAGAGCAGGTGAACACAGGCCAGTGCGGAAGGCCCAGGCCGACGGTCTGACGGCGGCGGTGAGAAAGACAGAAAAGGAGAAGAGGAGACGGTGTCTCGTGGGAGGAGCTGGGAGGAGGAGGGGGTCAAGGCTGGAGAGAGCAGGAGGGGTCTAAAGGGAGACCTACCCGGCGCATCGCCTACTGGCCGATGCATTGGAGGGAGGGCGTTCCGGGGGGAGGGGCACGTGTCCTGCAGGTCCTGCAGCCGCAGAGAGAGAGCAGTTCTCAGCCCTTCCTCGCGGAAGCAGCCCAAAGTGCCCCCGCGTCCTTCAAACTTCTGCTCACCCCGCAAGGAAGCTGTTTTCCCAGTCTATAGAGAATGGAAAGTCAAAAAGTTCTTTGCATCTTAACAGGGAACAATAAATAACCGTAATTTCCAAAAGCTTGTTTCTCCTGAGGGAACTTGCACAACTATTTCTTGGCCAGCGTGCCACTGGTTTGCTTTGCCTTCTGCTGGAAAATGGAGCAGAGACAACCTGTTGGGTTTATTTTTAGTTCTTACAGGGATGAATGACCATCCCCTGTGGTTTAACGATCATTTGAGTCTCCCTTTGGGCAGCAACCTGCAAAATCAATCTATGGTTAGCACAGCTTAGCTGTTCAAAAGTGATTATTTCACTTATATTTCATGAAAGGGGAGGCAGTGGGCTGGCACCGGGGGAGGGAGCTTGCCCCAAAGTCCAAGGTGTGGAGGTCTCAGCCACGCTGGGCCTTAGGGGGTCACCTGGTTCTGGACTCTGGGAGGGGCAGGCATCCTCCCTGTGCCTCCACTTATCCATCTGTGAAATGGGACGCTGCCTGCCTCTTGCTCCCCTCGCAAAGAAGGCACAATGACATATGGATCCTGAAAGACTTTTTTCTATCCAGTCCCTAGAAAGAAGTGCTTGGAACTGCATGAACTAACTTAAAAAGACATCCAGCCAAAAAAAAAAAGTAAATATATACTGTGTGTATATGTACTGTACACATTGTATATAAAATATATACATGCTATGATCCATTTTATAAAATAATGGTAATTATTGTGTAGATATTCATGTATCCATAAAAACTCAAAGAAGTCCACATAAAATAATAACTGATTATTTCTGGGGTGTGTGATTACAGGGAACATTTGCTTTTATTTCTTAGATTATTTTTTACCACTTGTGTTTTCACAAGCTTGCATTTCTTTCATAACCAGAAAAAAGCTTTTTGATGCAGATAGATAAGTGAAGAAGGTTCTCGGTCTGTGGATGTCCATTTTGCTCCATCGATCCACGGATACACTTCACCCTCTCTGGAAAAGCTGACACAGCCCAGGTTGCAAGACCTCGGATGGCCTTTACCCTGGATGATTCACTTTCAGTGTCCCCACTTCCCACCCTGGGGCTCTAGTGCCGACCAGCTCTCAGAGGCGGGCTGATGTCAGCTCATGCAGGATGCCCACAGCCGACTGGAGTTGGTCAAAATTTTAAAGCCCACTAAGAATAAGCAAGTATTTAGAAAAACACATTTCCTTGCCTAAAAACGGCTGGAGAGTAAGGTTTTAATTTTTTTTTAATGCCAAGAGTTTTAAAAATTACGATTTGGCGAAATGTGTGTTTCTCCAAACAGGAGTTAAGCACCAGGACAAAGGCAGGCATGTGTTAGAACTGCTCCCCCCCAAACTCCACTTCCCGACCCAGGCTCGGAAGGGCACGGCAGGGCTTGTCGGAGCCAGTTCAAGCTCTGCTTTCTGCATTGCCTGGGTCTGTTGTGGGTTGGGGTACAATTATGATGAGCAGTGTGAAATTAGTGCAGCTTTTGTTGCCAATTACTGCTGATGAAGGTGAATTCTGGAGTGCAGGAACTGGGCTGTAACTTTTAAGATACTAGGGAGGACGATAAAAATGCACGTTCATATAAACCCTGGGCATGTGGGGGCTGTGCGCCCTTCAAGGAGGGACAGGAAACTCACTCTCAAAACTCCATGCCCAGTTACTGCATTAAAGTGGGGGGGGGGTAAATGAGGAGTTTGGGATTAACAGATACACACTACTATATATAAAATAGATAAACCACAAGGACCTGCTGTGCAGCACAGGGAACTGCATTCAATTTCTTACAATAAGCTATAATGGAAAAGAAACTGAAAAAATGTATATATAACTGAATCGCTTTGCTGTACACCTGAAATTGTAAATCAACTACGCTTCAATGAAAAATAAAATTAAGTTAAAAGAAAAGTATTTGGAATCTAGCTATTAACCTTGATCTGTGGTCAAAATTCCAGCATCTCTCTTATGCTTCTGTTCACTTTGACTCACAGAGAAACGCAGCATCTTAGGCTGCTCGTGTCCCTCTCAGACTCCTGAAAGTTCAGTGCTGACTTGACAGTTGAATGACATCTTGGAAATCTCGTGAACTTTGTAAAGCACCACTGAAAGCTCCCAATGCACAAGAACCCCTGAGAGAAAGGTCCCATTTCATACTGGGTTGAGTGTGAATTATTCGCAGAACGTAACACTTAAAAAATTAGATGGACATCTCACCCCATCCCCCAATTCCAAACAAAGGGCACTGTCAGAGCCATCAACAAATCTGCCGTCTTGGTCCCAGCTAAGAGGGCTGCCTGATGCAAAGGTGACTTGCAGCAAATCAGGTGGGCACACAAAAGGATGCCGTCAAGTCCATGGAAACTGAGGCTCGAGAGTGAGGGGCTCGCCACATGTTGCACAATCAGTTAGCATCCCTCCAGGAACGGAACCCTTTACCTTGTAGCCAGATCTCCTTCAGCGGCGCCAAGCCACCTGCTTTCCAGGGGCTGGATCCCACCCTTGTCCGGAGCCCGGCACTTCAGCAGGGCTTCTTGATGCTGAGCATGGGAATTTCAGGCACCAAGGTGAAACTGCCCAGTGAGCTATCTGGGCACTCTTCCAGATCCCTGCCCTGGGTGATTATCCTGCTTGTGGTACGGCCCCTTGGGAAACTATCACTTGCTTTTCAGCAGTGCTGGACTTGAATGAGACATCGCCTGTGTGGACCTTCCGAGTCAGAGAATGCACACTCTCTTTCCTTTGATTAATTGGTAAGAAGGTCCAGTACTGTTTTTGTGGCCTTTGTCCTGTTTCAAGTGTACGTTTTCACATCATCAGCAACATTTGTTGAAGGCAGTGATGCACTGGAGCTGCCTCCTGCCTGATCACCAGAGCCAGCCTGTGCATCTCGGTCCAGCTCAGGGCCAGCAACTTTGCACTAGTATCCTGAAATCAGACATGAGCAGAATACTTAAACCATGCAACTTGGCAAACATGAAAACTAGGGGTCCCCCCCCAGAGAGTCTGTTTACTAGCACATAATTGCTCCCAAGTATGCATTTTTCTCCTATAGCAAGAGGACTATTACCAACTTGTATTTCGTGCATGATAAGGACATGATGAAGATATTCGTAAAGGAATGAATGAGTGAATGAGCTAATGAACGAACAGATGGAGAATAAACGAATGGGCCTCTTCCAGACATAGATAGTGCTCCATGCTGGTTTTTGAGACTCACCTGAAGCTATGCTAATTTTTATTTTTAAAAGCAGACGCAAATCCCAACCGGAAGAGCTGAACTATTCGGCAGAGTCTCATTCATTGCTGCCTGTCTGATTACCAGCTCCAGAAATTATAAAGGATGGCTTTCAAAATAGATGTTCAAACTCAATATGATTGTGCTTTGCATCTTGTTCCAGTAAAGTCTCTTGTTGGTTTGCTTGTCGGGAGCCAAGAAAAGCAGCAATTTTTGCTTGGGAAAATCCTGTGAATATTTATGTAGTGGCTCTAAGCTGCAGCAAATTTAAGACGCTTAGAAGTTTTTAAAGCAGGGAGTCACTGTAATACCATGAACAGGAATACATTCGTGTCAGACTTGAAATTCTGGGCGCTGAGTGCTATTCTGTTGGACTTGGACCTCCTTGGCCTTTTGAACGTTTCTGAAGTAATTTGACGTGGTAGTTTCTGCTTACTCGAAGTCGTCTATTCAAGGTTATCTGCACTAGTTTGCTAAACTTCTATGAATAAAGGCTAAAAGTTTTGGTTCTGGCTTTTGATAAATACTTGTCAAAATCAGGCAAAATAATTATGGACCAGATAGCATCTCTCCTGTAACTTAACTTCGACATTCTGTGGTTCCTGGTTGAATCTTACAAAGAGGATATTGACTGACTATATTATTCCACTCATATAAAGTTCAAAAACAGGCAAAGCTAATCCCTGGTGTTAGAAGTCCACATAGTGGTCACCCCTTCAAGGACAGTGGCAGAAGTGACGGAGGAAACTTTCTGGAGTGCAGGTAATGCCGTTTCTTGATCTGTCTTCTGGTTATACAGGTGAGTTCACTTTGTAAAAATATATCAAACTGCCAACTTACAATTTGGGCACTTTTCTGTATGTAACTTATATTTCAGTACGGAGTTAACTTTTAAAAACCTGGCTGTTCCCTGATTGGCTTTGAGATTCTAAAGCATTTTGAAGAGTGATTCTAAGTGGACAGGCGTGGCATCTGCAGGGACGTTACTGCAATGAGGGCAGTGACTGAGAGGGAAACGGCATCCCTGGTCTCACCAGCCCAACTCCAGCACCTGACTCTGCGCAAGAAAGACTGTCACTGCTCGTGCTTCAGCAGTTGTTCTCAAGGGACAGTTTCATGCTCCCCCAGGCAAGTGGTTGTTGGTAAATGAAATCTCAGTGTTATCTTTCTGCTTTTTTTTTGCAGAAACACACTACTGTATATAAAACAGATAAACAAGGTCCTACCGTAGAGCACAGGGAACTATATTCAATACCTTGTAATAGCCTGTGATGATTTAGTACATGAAAAAAATACATATATACACACGTATAACTGGATCACTATGCTGTACACCAGAAATTAATACAATACTGTAAACTGAGTATACTTCAATTAAAAATAAAACATGATTGGAAAATAAGAAAAACTTTTAGGGGTCATGTAAATAATTCGGCGACAGCCTCAGAGACCTCTGGTCTGTTGTCTTTGCGCCCCATCCTAAAATCCGCTCGGGAACCCTGGGCTAACTGGAAGTGCCAGCTAGCACGTATGGCATCAGCACACAGCCTGGTTCCGCAGACGGTTAATGCAATGCCAGGTCAGTAGGAACTCTGCAAATTATTTCTTCATTTCCGTCGTAGGCCAGTAGACGTCCAGGAAGGACAGAATGTCAGCCTTCAGTCAAGGAGCAAATGTGAACAGTTCCTGGCTCCTTACTGATGTGATGTCAGATTTTCATTTTCAAATGGAATAGACTCTGAGAGCATTTTGCGAAAGAGGCCCAGTCTTCTCAACCAAAGTACGTTCCCCCCGCCCTGGCGGGGGCCTTAGAAATGAGAACCACACTGTCGTTTGGAGCTATTAGCCGAAACGGCAGCTTTTAGGACATGATGGGTAGCTATCCTTCATAATCTTACAGAATAAAGGAAAAAATTAAAGGAATCTTGAAAGATAGGAGGAAACACTTTGGAGGAAAGATATTAAAACTTCTCTTCATTTGACCTTCTAATAATTATTCGTATGGAAGGCGATTTGGTTTCAAGTTTATGGCCACATTAGAGTGAAATGAAGCTCCTTTCAGAACTGTACGACCTGAAAGAGGCCTGCCGCTCTGTGTTCTCTGTGACCTGGTTGCCAGGGCTTCGAGCCTGCGGAGAGCGCCGGCGCAGACACTGAATGGAGAGTAATCTACTTCCTAAAAGGATAGCCCCTCCGGCCAGCTAAGAAGTCCAGGCGGGAGTCTGATGGCTGTCTCGATTTTTGAGAAGTGAACGAATTGTAAAATGATATTGCAGCCGGTTCCTTTCATTTCTGTGACTGACCTCAGACTGGTAACTGCAGTCGGCGTGTGTCCCCGCGCAGCCTGCGAACTCCTCCCTGAGTGTCAGAGGCGCAGAGACGGCTGCACCTCAGGGGCGCTCACGCTCTACTTACTGCTTTGGAACCTCCTGCCTCCTGGCAGCGCAGTAACGTTTCCCCAGGGGGATGCAATCTGGAACCAGAGAGTGGGGTTTTTTTCCTCTTATCTTCTTTTTTAGGAAAATAAAAGACTACAGAATTCCCCTCTCTCTGAAAATCAAAGTAAATTCAATGACAATGTCATCAATCCAGGAAAAATTAAAGGACAAAGCTATCATTTCATCTAAATTTCCCAGGCATGTTTTGTTTTTTCTTTCCCCACAGCTTTTTTTTTTTTTTCTTTTTCCTGCTCTCACATTCTTTCTGGACAATCATTATGGAACACTGGCTCACTGGGAATGAATTCTCAGCATTTCCCATTTGTTTGTTTTTCCCAAATTACTCAAGGGAGTGTAACGGTATATTCCACCGATGGAATGATCTATTGTGTTGATGGATGGGTTTTCAGAAATGTGCAGTCACGTGAGCAACTGACTCCACACGCTCGTTAGAGTCAAAGCTCTCCGTGGAAGCTTGGCCTCCTGTGCGAGGGCTTAACCCCCGAACACAGCTGTTGCTTGTTCTCTCCTGTGGTTTTCACAGCCCTCTCCCTCTGACCTTCTGCACTTTGGACAGATCTCGATCACAGCAGACTGCTCCTGTGCACAGGACTTTTCTGTGCCCCAGCCACACTCTCTCACACGTCCTCCAGCTAGTTCTTTAAAAAAATTTTTTTTAATATAATTTTTAAGGTTACCTTCCATTTACAGTTATTACAAAATATTGTCTATTTCCCCCGTGTTGTACGATACATCCTTAAGCCTGTCTCATACCCAGTAGTTTGTGCCTCCCGCTCCCCCATCCCATGTTGCACCCTGCCATTGGTAAACACTAGTTTGTTCTCCATACCTGTGAGTCTGCTTGTGTTTTGTTGTATTCACGAGTTTGTGGTATTTTTTAGATTCCACATGTAAGTGATATACAGTATTTGTCTCTCTCTGTCTGATTTGCTTCATTTAGCAAAATGCCCTCCGAGTCGATCCGTGGTGCTGTACATGGCAAAACTGTATTCTTTTTATGGATGAGTAGTATTCCATCTCACACACACACACACACACCCCACCTCTTCTTTATCCATTCATCTGTTGATGGACATTTAGGCCATTTCCATATCTTGGCTATTGTAAATAAAACTGATATGAACACTGGGGTGCGTGTATCTTTTCAAATTAGTGGGGTTTTTTTTTCAGATATACACCCAGGAGTGGACTTGCTCAGTCATACGGTAGTTCTAGTTTTGGTTTTTTGAGAAAGATCCAGTTTTCCACAGTGGCTGCACCAGTTTGCATTCCCACCAGCAGTGTAGGAGCGTCCCCTTCTCTCCACAGCCTCTCCAGCAGTTGTCGTTTGCAGACTTTTCGATGATGGCCGTTCTGGCTGGCGTGAGGTGACCCCTCACTGTGGTTTCGATTTGCACGTCCCTGATGATGAGCGATGCTGGGCATCGTTTCACGTGCCTGTTGGCCACCACACGTCCTCTCGACAGGTCTCCGTGATGGCGAAGATTGCGTTCCGGTGCCCAGGACGTCTTCCGTGCCCCAGCCACACTCTCTCACACGTCCCCCGGCTGGTTCTTTCTCCAGGGCAGTTCTCAGCTTAAATATCACATCCCCTTGAAGCCTGTCTTGACCTCTCTCTGTGAAGCTGACGTCAGGGATCCTGTTATGTCGGGACACTCTCCCTCCCGTCTGCCTCCACACTGCTGACTCCTCCACGTGCTTTTCTCTGTAACTGGTTTTGTCTGTTTTCCACCCTAGAATGTCGCGGCCTCGGAGTCTCAGACTAGGTTTCTTCGTCCACAGCCCTGTTCAGGGCCTGGCGTGGTGCCCGCCGTGTGGCAGACACTTGGCAAATATTTGCAGACACTTAGTTTTCCTCCCTCACCTACAGGAAGGCTGTATTTCCCGGACACACCAGCACCGTCAGAACACTGTACCAGAACAGTTAAAGGCTGGCAAACGATCATCGACAGACTTCAGCTGCTCTTTTCAAATCAACTTTTTGGAGGAGTCAATTCAACTGTAATAATTCTTCGAAGTGACGGAACATGGCTTTTGACCAAAGGAACTAAAACTTCCTTTAAGTTTTATCTTTCAGGTAGGGCTGATTCTGCCACAAATACTCCATTTGTTCTACTGGTCATTCAAATTGGGTTTTAAATTCATGAAATAATCATTTCTGATGAATTTATATAACTTCCGTTCCTCCTGGTGACAGGCCAGGCCGAACAAGAGTGAGACAACCATTTGTCTCTGCTGCCCTGACTGTCCACTTCCCTCAGGTGCTCAGACCCGCACCGGTGCTCTTCCTCTCTTAGTATAAAAATTAGTCTTTGAATCCTTCACTCACTCCAAAGAACACGCAACTTGTTTAAAAATCATCACCCCTTCTAAGGATGTTTATAATACTAACATCCGAGTGACATAAGGGTTACGTATGCGCCCTCCTCGTTTCTGTGCTGACTTGCATTTTCACATACAGACATGGTGATGTCACTCCCTCCTGTAGCACCTCTGCCCCTTCCAGGATCCTGGGGCCCTGGCTCCCTGCTGCACTGCGTGCTCTGAACGCTTTGCCGTCCTGGGTCTTGGGCCCTGTGCAGACCTCGCCTTCCTGGGCCCCGCTGCTCCCCCCGCTCACTGCTGTGTGTGAGTTGCCTGAGGTCTTGTCGTCTCTCCCTTGGGACAGTGGGCAGACTCTCAGCTCATCGCCCATATCCCCAGCCCAGCCCAGCCCAGGCAGGGCCGGGCTCAGGGTAAGATCAGAACCCGCACAGTGAATGAAGGAAGCTAAAGAGATGGCGCCCCAAGGGTGGAATTTCAGGGATCAACCCGAAGAAAATATAATTGCCTGGGAGCTGCGTTGATTCCCCCAAAACTGTACCATCCGAACAGCTGTGTACTTTGCCTCTGGTACATCCACCTTGTCCGGACAGTTCTTTTTGAAGATACACATCATACGCACTTAGAGGGCCTTGGCTAGGCTTGGCCCATTACTCAGTCACTAAGTGTATTTTTTATTACCTGCTGTATGTTCCACTGAGTAATATCTGGAGACTCAGTCTAACTGTCTCTCCCCTCTGCCCCCAGAGACGCCCCTGAAACCATCACTCCATCCACGCTGTGCTTTCTCGGCTGAACCAGTCGGCCCCACCTGGCCTGGGCTGCCTCCCTGCCTCCCCGGCCGGTCTCCGGGCCTGTGAACAAAGCTGATAATAATATATACTCCGCTGTTCTGAATGTCCCCCTCCTCAATGGCTGTGCCTCCAGACACTTGTCCTCTTGGAGCTGAGTGAGCAAGTAGATGGACTGGAAGAAAAAACACAGGAAGGACACTGGAAATTTTCTTACACCCAAGTCCGAAGATGAGGACGTAGCCGGGAGGTCCGGAAAGGCCTCGGGGTCAGGTGGGCCTGGTGAACGTGGCCACAGTAGCTAATCTCTGCAAGCAAGGAGGAGGCCTGCTCCCTCACAGGGTCCTTATGAGACGGTGTGTGCACGGGGCCCTGGCTCCTGGTAGGGGCTCTGTGATTACTCACTTCCATCCCCTAAAGGAGACACCTGGGTGCCCGAGGCCATGAGTTCCTGGATCGGACAGAACTTTTCCAGATTCAGGATACACTCAGCACTGGACCACATTTATTTTCTCGAAGTTTGCCCTTCCCCCACCCTTCACTGAGCTAGCCATCACCTTACACAACTTAAGCCTCTACTCACAAAACCTCAGGAACCTCGTGGAACACCTCCCCACAGCAGCCGGCTGGGAGTGTGCAGTTACCCCGGGGCATGCTTCTGGAAGCCAGCATGGATCTAGTCCCAAACATCCAGGTGTTAGGTTTCCAACTGTCTGCTCCTCGGGCAAGAATGTAGCCCTCTCATCTGGTTTTGCTCTTGTTTAGCAGAGCTCTGTCCCCTGTAAGGGCAGCTGAGGCACTGGTGACAGTTTACGAATAATGAACAATGGCTATACCTTTGCCGGAGCCAGCGACCTAACGAGCCCAGTGTGGACAGAGCGCTGACTCGTGTGTGTGTGTGTGTGTGCGCGTGTGAGCGTGTGAGCGTGGACGTGGGTGGAGCCCTTAACAACAGTTCCAGGGACACAGCTACCCGTTTACAGTTGTGAAAATTTCATCTTGTCTGCTCTGGGTTCCTATAGAAAAGTCACCAGGTTCTTACAAAAACTCTGGGTCTTTGTGGGATTTGCAGTTTGTGTCATCGCCGTTTCCCTGCAATCCTGTCTTTCCAAGTGCGAGTCTTCCTCCTGATAACGCTCACCCTGAGCCCCCTCCCCAGTGCCCCCTCGGAGGACTCGGCAAACTTGTCCATGCCTGGTTGGGAAGGAAGTCAGTGACACCCCCAAATCGGCCTCCCTTTCCAGCTGGTGCCCCCATATGTAGAGCTGATAAACTCCCTGGGCCCCAGATAGAAGGATACCTGTTTGTTCCTTATGTTTTATATTATAAACATATATTTAGTTACATTATAATATTTTAAGAACTGAAGAGGAGATCTGTAAATGACGGTGGTTCTTTTTTCCACCGCTTTCTGCCTCCCTTCCCTCCAACCTCTCCGCATAATTCCCAAGGGGATGTGGACAGCAGCTGCGACACTGTGGACGTGGACTTGGGCCGGGGATGCTGCACACCAGAAATTGACACATTGTAACTGCCTATACTCTAATAATAATAATAAAAAGAATTTACATAAGGCCATACAGCTCAGTACACGGCATGGCTGGAATTTCAACCCTCTAGGAAGGAAAGAAAAGGAAGATAAAGGAAATCAGGACTGAGGTTGCCGGCGGTGTCTGGTTGGAGAATGTGAGTGGTGGAGTGATGGGTCGGGCACGGAGGTGTTGCTATGAAGTGTGGAACAGAGACGAGGGAGCAGCAGCAGGAAGTGCCCTTGGACAATGATCCTACCTGACTTCTCCCTTCTTCTTTTCATCTGTTTCTCTTTCCAACCTTTCTTTCTCTTCCACGTCCTTCCCTCTGTGCACATGTATGGAGAGACTCCAACATGTTAGGATCAAGGCTAAGTTCTGGAGACACAGTTGTGTCTGCAGGCATAAGACAGAGTTATGCTGCCTGTCCCCAGGGAGCTCACAGTTTTATGGGATTAAACAACGCTTTCAGGGCAGCAGGGTCAGGGCACAGAGGACGGATGGACACCTGGCCTAATTTTGAACGACAAAGCTCTTGGCTCTTCTGACTGCTGCCCGGGTTCCTTGTGCTCGGACCCATTTGTCGTTCGTGTCGATACCATCTTTGCCATCACAATCATCACTGTTAGTGTCGTAACTGTTTATAGAAAGTTTACTATCTGCCTGGTACCAGGCAGACACAGTACACAGCTTATTTAATTCTCACAACTAACAAGATAGTTACTATCATCTTGAGAAATCAGCTGTGTAGAGATGAAGTAAGTCGCCCACAGTCACCAGTCAGGAAGGCTTCCTCTGACTTTTCGGCTGTGTCTCCCTAGTACCCAGTGAAGGTCATTATCATCGTGCTTAGCCGTCATAAATCTAAACAGAATGTATGTATGTTTCCTGACTGCACACACCCTGGAACCACTCTCTCTCTCTTTTTTTTTCCCCCCTGTGTAAGCCTAATGCCTAACTCAGTCTCTGGCTCAGAAGTCATTAAATAAATATGATTTATGTAAGGCAAAGTCAGGATTTGAACCCAGGTTTTTTCTAACAACAAAGCTCATGCTTTTCCATTGTGCGCAGCTGTCCTCCAGGTTCTGTCCTCGGCGTTCCTTCTCCCCCTTATGAATGAAGGTTCACCCCCCCCCCCCAACTCTTACTTTCTGCCCCATAAACGCTGGGCCCCAGCTGATGGTCCTCTTCGTCTCTCTCTGGGAAGACCTGTGATTAAACCGATAAGCACAGACACATCTTTTTCAAAAGCAAATAAACGCCTTTTGGAAAAAGCCCTCATTGCCTTCAAGGGCAGCGCCAGCACGAATGTGAGCACCCAGACAAACCTCCTGTCGTAAATATTTACTACATCATGGGCAGAGACTTGGGACTCCATCTGTTCTGCAGGGTGGAATTTAGTAGAATCTTTTGAAACTGGATCCGCAAATCATTGTTAATATTGGCCATGCCTGGAAATATCTCGCTTAAACAGAACACTCTGTTCAAATGGCATCCGTTCCGAACCTTTAGTCTGTCTACACCGAGCTGCAGAAGGCAGCGCAGATAAGCCGCGGCGCGAACCGGGCTCATCACCCGTCAGTCAGGAGATCGCCTTTCTCGGAAAGCTCCCGCCGCCTCACAGGGGCCTGAAGCTCAGGTGGAAACGGCAGACGGAACTGATGCTGCGCAGAGACCATCCTGCCTCCTGCAGTTCTTCGCCAAGTCCTTTCTCTTCGCCAGTTGTTTACACGCTCACTTTGGGAGGCAGAAACGTGGAGGAACAGACCTGGAGTCTGGGGACACAGCGGGCAGAGTCCTGTTTTGGCTGGCTGAGCATTGGGAAACTGGGACCTTGGCAAGCGTGAAGCGCCTGAGTCCTGAATCTATTTCCCCGTCTGTAAAGTAAGACCAGCAGTGTTGTAAAGACGAAATAGAGAAGCCGTGTAGAACCCTGGCGCCCTTCAGGGCAGAGTCGTTGGGCAAAGACTCTGCGCTGCCCTTGCAGGAGATGGAGTCACGCGTGGAGACACCATGAGCCGCTCCCCACTCCAGGTGTCCTGATTCAGTGGGAGGCCTCCTGGGCACCTGAATGTCCTGAACGTGTTCCAGGGAAATCCACGTGGAGAACCACTGGAGGTGTGGGACCAGTTTTCTCAGTTGAGGCAAATCTGGGGGCTTCAAATTGGGTATTAAAATGGATCGTCAAGCTCAGGATGCCACAAGCACTATCACTGTTTATAAAGCACTTTACAATAATCATGTGTGTTCTTTCTGTATCCTTGATGGTAAGTTTGGTTTTCTGAGCTGTACTTTCTCCTCGAGGACACAAAGATAAAAAGATTAGCTCTGAACATCATTGGCAGCAAAAAGATTGGAATCCAGAACATTTATCACCCATGATAGCGGGACATTAAGGTCCTTACTCAAGCAGAATGGCTAACGACAATCTGAGTATGACTGCACTAAAAACTTTGTTCACTCTGGCTTATAAATTATGTTTTAACAGCCTGTTATAAGTTGGCCACACTAAAAGGCAAATATCAATCTTACGATTTGCAGTTAAGAATAAGTTGAAAATTTTATCCACCCGTTTATGGAAACTATTAAGAACTAGTCCTCTAACTGAGACTCTCCTAGTGGGAATAGATGCAAATTCAGAGGTTTGTACAAGGAAGAGAATGGTCCCAAATGTAGGTTTCTAGGTATGAAATAGGAAAATTTGAATAATGGATCTTGGGAAATTCCAGAAGTTTTTATTTAAATGAGAAAATCATCAAGTTGTTTTAGTAACTAACCAGGAAGCTCTTCTCCCAAGCTGCCAATTTTATGCTGAACTCGATGAGAGATGAGTATTTCACGGCTTGCTTTCACAAGGGCTTCATGTAAAAAGCCCCACATTAGAAAAATAACCACAGACCAGTTATCTGGACACCGTCATCTGCTGGAAAGTTTGTTTAAATGTAACTTGCTCCCCATTCTTCTGTCAAATAGATGAAAAGCCCGGAGACAATTGTACAAAATCACTTGGTAAAGGTTATAAAGGGGCTAAAAGAATCCAGATAATAAAACTCTTCCATAACACAGTCATCTTTCAACGATGCTTTGGTACCATTCCTACTCCATTCCCTGGAAAGGAATAAAACATACAGTGTCCACCCTTCTCGGTGTTCCAGCTATGATTTTTGTGATGAAATATCATGAACTGTGTCATAACACAGAGGTATTTAATTACAGTCATTTAACACATTGTAACTCACCAATGATTTTTGCATTCAGCATGTTTCAAACAGCTGAGCTTTAAAAATGTGGAGATTTGTTCAGCCCTCATTATCCGTGGGCGCACACAGCCTCCTAAATAGGGTTTTCCTCTGTAGCTTCACAGCTTCTCAGAGCAAGACAGAAACCAAGGAAACAGCGGCAAAGAAAAACTCCCACCTGGAGAGCAGGTTAGCCCGGGCATGCAAATGGGACGTGGGGACCAGCCCGAAGGAAGCAGGCAGCCAGCCTCCTGGAAAGGGGGCCCCGGGCCATGGGTGCACATCACCGCCCTCTTATTTTGGGTCTCATATCCTGCCCTCTTATCTGGAGAATCTGTGCAGGGAACTCAGAGGGGGCTTTCCACAGGGTGACCCCCACCAGTCCCAAGCACAGGGCTGAATTCCATGGTGAGGAGGCCCCAGGATGACTCAGGCCAGTTCCAGCTCCCATGGCACCCCCGGGCCTCCTCTCCGACATGGAACCCCCCAGCATGAGTGGGACAGGGAAGGCCATTGTCCCCAGAAGGAAAATGTTACATGAAAGTAACATAAGCTCTCCTTGAATTTTCCTGGTTTTTTTCCCTGAAATACATTTCTTCCCCCGTCACAAAAACAAAACAAGATCTTTCCACAATTTAAAAACTGATAAGCAAAAAAAAAAAAAAAAAAAAAAAAGGAAAAGAAAAAGAAGGAAAAAGAAGAGACGAGAAAACCCTGAATCCCACAACTCAGACCGGAGCACGGTCAGCCCGTGGAAGACGGCCCTCAGTCCTTGTTCTCGGGGAGAAGAGGGTCCTGCCCAGACTCTAAGCACATCTATTTTCATTCCTTAGGATGCAGCCCTGCAGGGGTTTCACTGCCTCGGATGCTGTGTATGTTTTAAATGTTTCTAATAAATATTACAAAATTGTCCTCTGGACAACTCACTATTTTATATTTGCATCAGAGGAACATGAGAGGGGCCATTTCCTAACACACCTGCTTACAGGGAATATTAGGTTTAACCTGCTGATCTGCAAGGTGGGAGTCATTTCTTAGGTGGTTACAGTCACATCACCTAAACATTCCTCTTGAATTTTCACCTCTCCTTCCCACCCCCTCCTTCGTGAGTCCTCCGGGGAGACTCGCTGAGCATCCCCCCGGTCCAGCCTCATCCTTTCCTCCTGTTAGAGTGAATGGACAGATATCTTGAAGAATGAAGAAACAGTAAATATCTGCTTTGTCCAAGAGGGGAACTAAAAGTTTCTTGGCATAAACTGAACTTCTCTTTGGAAATGAGAAGATATTTAAGGGGGAAAAGGGTGCGACTAGAAATGGAATAGAATGTGGCTGAGACAAAGCCTAAAGATGCAAGGAGCCTCTTTAAAAATGCCCACGGGCAGCAAACGTGCAAAATAAGAGGCTGGTTTTTTTCCTTCTGACAAGTGAGGCTCTGACCCGATCACCTTCATACGTATTTAACAGCAGTTGACTTCAATTGACTCCAAGAACCTTCAACCCCATTTAACGCACCTCTATTTTTGCCAAAAACATAAACTCAGAGTTAAAACTAGCAGAATGTAAGTGATGGCAAAATAGGCTGAAAAGGCAGGAATCATGTAATGGCAATTCAACAAGCAGGGACGTGCGGTAGCTGCAGCCACCAAGGGAGAACTTGAAGCAGAGGAGGGGGTGTCAATCTGCACATGCCTGCGCTAAGCCATGTACTGCTTATAAAACACAGAACTGTTTCTGCAGCTCCAGAGAAAGATGGTCAGACATGTCTTTATTTTATCGAATTTTCTGTTTTCAGTTTTACCTCTTTAAAGGATGTTGACACCATTTTCAAAGAATGCCCATGGGAGGGTGGTTGTGTCTGAGACCAGCAACGCCCGCCCGTGAACCGTGGCGTCAGACATCACAGCATGTCAGCCTTGTGGTCCCGCGGTTATGTTAGCAAGTGGCTAAGATAAACAAGAGATGAAAGTCAATTGGCAACCAGTTTTAAGTGTTTTGAATAAGACTATTCCCTTGCTGAATTCCTCAGTATGACTCAGCCAAGTGATGGATAAATAAGAAAAATCTGCCTAAGAGCTAGAGTTAGAGAAACGGCACAAATCAGGTTCAGATGGATGCTGTGTTGCTGGCTGTGAGTAATCAGCTTAACGCTAACATCCTCGTGGACCTTTTAGGATTAAGTGCAACTTCACGTTTTGCCAGACTCCATGCGATCTGCCCCTGCCCTTGCTTGATTCTGTTGGTAGAATCTACTGTATACATGAGTCTTGAAGTTTAGGGGTGAAACTGACTTTTCAAAGATGTTTAATTAGATTTTACCACTTTATCTGCATAAACGTTGTAATATGACAGTTACTTGTGGTAATTACTGCAAGATGCAACTCCTTCTCCTAATTGCTCTTTTTTATCTAAAACTGCTGAATCTAGCCATCGTATCTTTCATCTTCACCGGGGCTTTTCCTGTTTTCACTTTGGCTTTACACCCAGAGAACCTTAACACCGCCCTCCCTGCCAACTACACACACACACACACACACACACACACACCCCCACCACCACCACCCCCGTGTCCAGGAAGGACGCAGTAATATCACTCCATATTTGTACCTCTGTAGCTCATATTCCATTTTGTATTTTAGAACTCTGGGTACATGATATGTCTGTCTCTTACCAAAGAGACATTGTACCGGAGTGGTTTATAGCAAGGCTGGCAAATTTTTTTCTGTAAAGGACCAGGCAGTAAGTATTTTAGGCACTGCAGGCCATGCAGACCACTTCTCAGCTCTGGCACTGTCATGCAAAAGCAGCCAGAGACAGCGTGGAATCCGACAGGCATGTCTGTGTTCCAATAAAACTTTATTTATAAAAGCAGGGAGCGCACCAGATTTGCTAAGCCTGGGTGCAGGGCGTGGACTCTGCAGGCACACTGGCTCTGTGCCCTTGGGGAAGTCACTAACACCTCAGTTTTCTCGTCTTCACGGGAACAATGGTCACACCTACTTTCTAGGGTTGTTTCGAAGGTTAAATTAGCTAATATACGTGAAGGGACTAGCTTTATACCTGGCTAAAGATAAAGTTTGCTATTGTCCTAAGCAACTTGAGAAAGAAATATACTATTTATTTTCATAGCACATAGAGTCCAAGTTATACAGATGCCCGGTAAGTATGTGTTGAATCGAATTATTCTGACTTGCTTTGTCCTTGCTTCTTTACAAAGAATAACTAATTACTTTCTCTTCTTACTCTTCCCTCTGATCAATAGATCATGTATATTTGTTGCTTCCTTACTCTTGCAGCAAAATTGTATTTTGAGATGCTGCAACCAATGTTTCTTCCCTTTGTGGTTTAGATCTAAACTTCTAAAGGGGGCTTTCCTAAAGAGATCAAATCTTTTGTTCTTACTCAATATTTCCCCGGTGGACAGACTCTGAGGCAACCCCAGTCACCCTCCCTTCCTGGTATTCTGGCCCCATGTGGTCCCTTCTCTACGAACTTAGGTAGGACCTGTGACTTGTCTCTCAGCAATAAATGATGGCAAAGATGATGACGTGTCACTTTCATGACTGTGTCGCATGAGATTGTAATTCCCATCTTGCCAGGAGGTTCCCTCAATTGACAGCTCCTCTGCCACACAGAGAGACTCACAAGACAAGGAACTGAGGGTGGCCTCTGGCCACCAGCCAGCAAAGAACCGAAGTCCTCAGTCCAATAGCCTACAAGAAACTGAGTCCTACCAACAACCAGAGGAGTTTGGAGGCAGACATGTCCCTGGTCCAGGTTCAAATGAGACCCTAGCCCTGGCCACATCTTGGTTACATCCTAATGAGAGACTCTGATCAGAGGACCCAGCTCAGCTGTGCCCAGAATCCTGACCCACAGAAACTTCGAGATGAGACACGTGTTGTTTTGAGCGGCCAAGTCTGTGGTAATATTGTTATGCAGAAATAACGTAATATTGGGCTACTGGATTATAACAGCAATTATTGAACGTGATTAGAATGGCTTCTTATCAATGACTTGGTTTGTCAAGCATCAAAAGGATTTACGCGTTCATTTTTAATGGCATCATGCTCACCAGCCTGGTTCACTGCTGACTCTGTGGTAATTACTGAAGTTCGTGCATAATCCAGCCTTTTTAGAAATTCAGTTCTCCATAAGAATTCTGAGTCCAGAAGACTGTGTCAGAGAGTGAACAAATTCAAAATTTTGTGGAATAGAACTAAGAAAAATTGAAGATTGAAGTATTACACTTGTTCTGTGATACAGAAGCAAGAGGTTTGGTTCTAAAAGTAGACACATGGGAGCTGGGCTTGAGGCCACTCACACCCTCGATGCTCCTTCTAAGCACGCCTCCTACATCACTGTGCTCGGTGTTTGGAACTGGGCAGAGGCATCTGATACAATAATCACCCTTGGAGCCAGTATCCTTGACCTGAGAGCTGTGATGCACACTAACTTTCTAAGCAGCGCATTTCCTGCTGTGCAGTGCTTAAGCACTGACGGAAATGGGTCCTAGGTAACTAGGGAACAGTAAGTCATGTTTTTCTTTCTTGCACATGCGTGACCATGAGTTGGATGGACCAGATCACTTTCTCCTCCCCCAGGGTGCTGTGAACACGCAGTCCCGGTCCACAGACAGGTCTCTCAAAGTCATATTTCCATGCTTACCACAGGTTTCCCTCAATCTCATAACCCAAAGGATAACGGGGCCATGTTGAAACAGGAGAGAGGTGACGCCGTAGATTTAGGATGTGGGGGTGGCTCATTATAGTGTGTGTTTGCCTCCATATTGGGGATGGGTCACCAGAGGAGCTGATGATAGAATGTGAGGGTGGTGAGGATGCTTGAAAGCCTCATCCCATCACATGTCAGGGGGGGCCCCTCTCTCAGACAACTGGCTCATTTCATGAGGCGGCTTGGCATTCTTCCCTCCAGGACGATAAAACCCTACTGGCCTGGACCGTCTGGTGGAGGTGAAGACAGCTCTTCTCCTCTCCTGCCTTACACTCTTGGAGGACACACGCCTAAGGAAGAGGGAAGGGAGGTTATGATAAAAGAACAACCTACCAGCTCAAGGCGTGGAGGAAGTCTGAATACTGAAACTCCCCTTGTCTGTAGGCAACAGGCAGAGAGCTGAGCATCCGGAGGGGTGACTTCACTTACAATCAAAGGTCACAGAATTAAGTTTTCAGCCAAGCTTTCTATGAAGTCATTTTTATGCATTTGGGGTTCTGTTTAGCTGATTAATAGCTTCAACTCTTCACTTGGCTTCATCTTCATAAGAGGGAAATACCTAATTATGTCTCGGACTCACGTTAATTTGGTTCACGTCTAATTGGAAGACTTTTGTTCTTCTGCAAGTATCATTTACGGGAATAACCCACGCAGTCATCATGTCTAGACGCTGAAAACTCACTCTGCTTACTTCCGACAGCCTGAAAATTGTAGTTGGTTAACGCTGCGGTTCTATTCTGAATGAACCCCAGGGCTTGTCTTGATCAAATTCATTGCCTGCTGCACTGGTTTCCTGGTTAATTCCAGATTCAGCGGAGTGCCAAGGCTTGGAACACTAGGCTGGCGTTGAGCAGAGTCCAGTGACTGCTGGAACTGCCTTGCCTCCACTATCTCTGTGCGAACTAGACTGGAAAGGTTTGCTTATCTGAGAGCTCCGCTGTGCCCAGAATCTCACTCTCAGATCCAGCTGGGCTTCCAGCATCCTCGTTGCAAAAAGAAATCGTACCCAGCCAGCCGGTCCAAGGCTTCCTGGCTGATGGTAATCTCATTCTTTCCAACAGCCATCTTGTTTTTGAAACAATGTAATCTCCATGTGGTGCAGAGCTTAGCCTGACAGCACTTCCAGATTATTAGAGTTACTTTAGACAGCTCATGGGAGGATTTGATTGTGTGTGTGTGTGTGTGTGTGTGTGTGAACACAAGTGGTAAATTCTGGTTTTTCATGCCTGCAATTGGCTGTAACTTTTTTTTTTTAAAGAGTACCTGTATTAAGCCAGTTCCCGGGACCATCAGACTATGAAACACCTCAAGCTAACACATTTTCTACTGCTCTTGTAACCAACCCAAAGGTCAAAGGTGTGGTGTGCTCCTGTCCCAACGAAATGCTCTCCTTTCCGGTCAAGCCAGTCATTTCTCTGACTGTGGGGTATACATGTCATCCTCAAAGGCAAGTGTCTTTAAGCTTCCAGGAATTTTTTTCAATGACTAGGGACTCCAGATCAACAACAGCAACAAAAACTACCCGGTGCTCCCTGACAGGCTCCCTGTCTCCTCAATCTCACCTCCCTGTCACCCCAGCGTCCACTTCAGTCCCCATCTCTCACCTGGAAGCCTCCGTCAAAGAACTGTGGACCTCACCAACAACCAGAAGAAACAAGGCAGTTGAAATGAGACCTTTTCATGAATCCCACACCCCAGTAACAGCTCAAGAATAAAGAAGAGTAAAGGATGCCGGCTGTTTGGGGGTGCACACCACCACGCTGGGCAGCTCGGTCACGCTCTTCTCCCGCCCACGAGGGATTCCAAGGAGCCCCCCGACAACATGCCACAGTCATGCCACCATGAGAAGAGGGGATCTAATCGTGGTTGAATGTTTTCTCCTGCACCCCCTAGATGACGTTCAAGCAAAACACGTTTCCTTTCTTTCTGACTGCGATACAATAGCCTTCCTTTAACTCTTCCCTTTCTGCAGAGCTCTGAGGTTAAAAGAAGTTAAGTCACGCTACCCTTAGTGCTAAGACATTTCCCCCTGTTGGCCATTGTCTAGTCTGTTTCCAAGTGGGTCGGGTGGGTATTCCAGTCTCAGGGTTACTAGTGATTGCCCACAGTCCGTCGCAGTGAGTAATGCATGTTGAATACTCCCGGACCGCCAGGTGCAGAGGAAGGCCAGTCAAAGGATGAAAAAATAAACTCTTTCCTTGATCCCTCCAAGCCCTTCCTCCTTTAAGAAAGATGTCTTGGGTGAAGGTAGAAGCACTTCTATTTCCTACGCATGGCAGGATAGTTTTAAAGTCCCCTTCCTGTCCTGCAGGGCACCCCTCATCAGCCTTTCAGACTGAGTCCAGGTTCATCTCCTGCAGGGGACCTCCTCTAGCCCCTGCCGGCTGCAGTGGGTTCCCACCCATTTCCCTGTAGACTGCACCAACCACTATGTACTATTCCATCCTGCTCTGGGGTCTGTCACCTCCAACTGGCTGCAAGGTCCTCAAAGCAAGAAGAGGGGGGAGGGTGTAGCTCAAGTGGTAGAGCATGTGCTTAGCGTGCACGAGGTCTGGGTTTCAATCCCCAGTACCTCCTCTAAAAAGAAAGAAACCTAATTTCCTCCCACCCATCCAAAAAAAAAAAAAAAAAAAAAAAAAAGATCTGAAAGCAAGGAGTCCATGTCTTATTCATTTTTGTGTTTTAGTGCCTGGCATGCAGTGGACACCCAAATGTCTTTGAGTGAATTGATGAGTACATGACAGCAAAGAATATCCTGAGCAGACTGCTCTAATGAAAGCGCGTGCTCCCCTGGGTCGCAGCTGACGTGCCTCCACTTCGTGTCTGGCAGGCAGGGGTTTCCAGCGTCCTGTGACCCCTGCCTCAGTTTTCCATCCATTCCGTGGAGATAATTATAACACTTGCCACCCTCTTTCCCACCGATGAGTTCTGGGAATGAATGCGGTCACAGGGAAATAAACAAACAGGACTTGGATTTTCCCAAATGCTGTCTAAAGAACAGAGGTGCTTGATTAAGCGTCTCACTTCTAGGATCTCTCTCTCTTGATGGGTCTTTTCTTGTGAGCTGATCAAAAACCACCACCACTTTCCGTCTTCTCCTTGGAGGGTATGAGCTCATCCCTTGGATGAGGATACATTTTATTGAATTAATTTCATTTCTTTCTCTGGGTTCAAGATCTTTTAAGGCCAGAGCCACGGGAGCCCTCACAGGCCCAGCCTGGACGGGCCAAGGTGCCGGGGGCAGGGGGAGGGAGGACGCCAGGGAACTCAGATGGCCGCGACCTCGCAGAAACTTCTGATGTTAAGTTCACTGGCTAGTTCCAGCTGTGACCAGTTCAGCACGTCATTCAGGCACCACCCGTTCACCCCAAATGTGCTGACCCCCTGATGTCCACTATGCAAATTGTTAAATGAGATAAAATCATTCAAATTCCCTATCATTAGTTAGTGCTCACTATGTGCCAAGCACTGTACTCCACGTTTTATGTGGTGATCTCAGTTCACACCAAACTTCCTGGGGCAAGGAAATAGGAAATGAGACTTAAATCAGAGAAATAACTCAGCCCAGGTGATGAGAAAGAAAGAGGACTGATTGCAGAAGTCCGGTGCCTACAGGCCGCCCTCGGCTGCCTGCTGCGTGCCTGGGACGTTGTCCTCTCCCCTGGAAGCTCGTCCGCAGTCCTCCTGGCCCTCCTGCATCTCCTTGCTCTCTCTTCCTCTCAAGAAGACTCAATTGAGAGAAGAAAGTTATTCTCCCGGGGCCAGAGAATTAAAAACAAGAGCCCACGAGAAAAAAACTCAGTCATTAAAGTGTTAAGTTTCCCATTGATCCCATCCCTGGGCTAATTGAGCTTTCAGGATGCTTGCAAACCCTCAGAACCACCTCCTCTTTGTCCCCAGGCTTCACCATACCCAGTGGATGCATCAGCCAGTGGTCACCAGTTTCCATTTGGAAAATGGTCCATCCGAGGTTTAAAAGATCCCTGACACTCGGAGATGAGTCAGCATGCGGTGACTCTTAAGGCCAACCACGGGGGACACTGGAGATTCTTTTTTCACTTTCATGAGTGGACAGGTAGGCCTTGAGAACTGACCTGTCACTGCCTGGCTTTACCCTTCTGTCTGGAAAATAATCTGCGCCCAGTCTTGATTTCAGCCAAGTCAGAAAGCAGTAAGTGGCAGGGCCGAACTATGCCCTGGGGCCGCAAACCACCGGTCTCCGGGGATTTGATGGCTCAGATGTGCTGTTCTGAGCACTTTACAGAGGTCATCGTGCCTCCCTCACCGACCCCAGTGCTGCTTTCATAACAGGAATGAATGACGGGAAGGGATATTTGGGATTAAATGTAACATCACTACTTTTAAAAAATGGGCTTTGGCTTAGATCTGTCACAAGCTTGTGCAGATGTGCAAAGTCTACTGCTCTTACGAGAGCAAGGATGACATCACTCTGCAGTGTGGTGTACTGGTGAGAAAGAAAGAAAGAAAAAGAAACGGAGAAAAGGCATGCAGTAGCACCCCAGCCACTCTTACCATGGCTCTTCAACGTTTAACCACCTCCGTGGGCACCTAACTGAACAAAACAGAAATGACAAAAAAAAAAAAAAGGCATTTTCCATCAAAGTCAAATGACATCAGTAGGCTAGAAGCCACTTAAAACAGAAAGCTCTTCACCCTGGAGATCTGGAAGCACCTGGCTCGCTCAGCTTGGGTCAAAGGGAAGCTTAGGGTGCTGCGAAGTCGTCTAAGCTGGATTCGGGGCTTCATTGTACGCCGTGCAGAACACAGCTTGCCTCTCGCTCGCTCACACCCAGAGGGAAACCTGGGCCGCGGGTCAGGAGAGAAAATGTGGTGTCGTGTGGTCAGATACCAGGATTTGGATGTGTCTGTCTAAGAAAATAAACATCTACAAGCGTTTCTGTCCGCTCTTGGAAAATAGATTTAAAATAGCTAACGCTTGCACGGCGCCTCATATTTTTAAAGAATCCATCGGTGAACACAGCGCGGCGAGGACTCGCGCCCCCGACAGTGACGTCGCTCGCCTTGCACTGCCTGCTCCTCTCTCTCCCGTTAGCTCTGGCTTCACAGATCCTTTCATGTCAGCTTCCCCAGATGGCTGGAGTCCCCGAGGCAGGGGCCTTGGTGGACTGGTCTTGGTGGGCCATCGGTACCAAAGGTATTAGAAGCAATGTGTATTTGTTGGGCTAAAGCCTTTACATTTCTACAGATATTATCAAGATGCCTGAAATTTATATCTTCATTAAAGACTCAGCTTTGGCTAAGAACCTATTAGCAGGGAAAGACTTTCAGCAAATTCATTAATTAGGGTCAGTCTGCTGTCAACTTTATTTGCTGTTCTGAACTGTGGTTCCCCTGGTTTTACACCATCATGACTACTTGTCAGTGAATGCTAATAAGCTTGAACTTTACAAGCACGTGGACTTTACGTTTCCAATAATAATTGTTACTATTAACATCTACATACGTCCCTGTTGCCTACAACAGGCCTGTGCTAATTAATATTTTTTTCATACTCATAGTTGTCGTGAAGGGAAAGTTCCCAAGGTAACTCTCGATAAGAATCATTTCCAAGGGTACTTCCGACGTGCACTTGACCTTGGGAGTGCACAGGGCAGGAAGAGAGAGCACAGCCAAGACTCGGATCCCTTTGGACGGTGCAGGAGTTTGTTGGGGGCACGGAGAGCAGGGGGCTCCTTACTTTCAATGACAATGTTCACCCTTTTTGGGGTTTCAAGGCATCTGGTTCTCACTTATCTTCCCGGCCTTTTGAGGAGAATCCAGATTTGTTTGGCATAGAGGCTCTGCCTTGTTTTGTTTTATTTTTCTCAGCCTTCCCGTGGCCTTTCCCACTGGCCACAGACCTCCAAGGGGCAGCCGCCAAATAGCTGCGGTCACGCCCGCCAAATGCCACCTGGGGCCCCGCAGCCTCCTGCCTCCAGCTGCCCACCTCAGCCTCCTTCCTGCTCCCGGGCCTCCTCTGTTTACCCTGCCACCCTCTCACCTACTACGGGGACCTTCCACAGGGCTCCTCCGGCTTCTGCAGCCCCGAGGGCTCTGTGTACGTTGGTCTTGTTTCCAACCGAGCTCTCAGGTTGAGTGAGTCTGAGAAGGGGGGGGGCTTTAGGGTATAAAACGTGCCGTGTCTGCGGCCCTTCCGGCAAGGGTGCTGGGACGCTGCACCTGCCAGGCCCCAGGGGCCCCTGGAAAGGTGGGATGAGGGACAGGGATGTGGACAGATGACATCATGACCATCTGTCTGCTCAGAGGCTCCTTCCCACAGTGCTGGTACCTGCGAACTTCCAGAAACAGAAGCCTGTTTTCCTTGGTGCCGGGAGGCTGCGGGGACGGGTCCAGGCACGGGGCTGCCTTGATTATCCCCTTCCTCGGCACAGTCATCGCTCTCCCAGCTTATGAAGCCCAAGTGTTGTGGTTCCAAAAAGAAATGCTACTTGCAAACAAGACATCAAAAACAGTGTGACAGTATGTTGGGGTTTTTTTGGGGTTTATTTTTAACTTTAAAAACTTTGATCTTCTGGGTTGAAAATGGGGTAAGCGTCTTTTTTAAAACTATGTCATGTCGTATGCTGTTCGGTTCATGAATGCTGGTGGAGGTGGGGGCAGACTGGAGTTTGGTGAAAGAGAAAAACAGATCATCTTTCCACAGCACTCAAGAGTCAAAGACCCTTTCTGAGGATGTCACCCGGGGAAGAAGTATTTCTAGAACTCAGAGTCACGAAGTCACTGCTGGGGCCTTTAGGCAGAGTGCGAGCCTGCAGGAACCTTCCACAGCATTCTCAAGTCTCCTGCTCACCATCTCGGAGTCATGGTCCGTGTCTCCAAAGCCCCGCATGTATGCAGGAAAAGCAGTTTTGTAACGACGGGTGTTGCCGCAGCGGGCTTTTTTTGTACTCTTGACATTTCTGATCCAGTGTTTTTATCACAATAGTCAGACCCTGCACCTACACCCTCTACCTTAGAAAGCTGGATTCCTGGCCTCCCAGGGAGCTTTTCTCAATCCACTGTTTCAGAAGGGATCTCAGGAGGTTCATTTACAGCAAAGATCCGATTCCTGCTGTGATGCTAATAAGTGGGCCCAATTTTCTTACCTTTTAATAAAGTCATCAGCAGAGACAAGTGGGCTTCAAAGCAGGGTAGGGGGCAGTGCAGAGAGGCGTTTATGCTCCTTGGGACAAGGGCTCTCTTCTACATAACTGACAGTAAATAAAACTAATGTCTAATTAAGAGCTTGACATAGCTTAAAATAGAGCTCCTTGCTTGGGAATTAAATGCTTTGAATCCTCATTGAGTGAAACTCTAATTGGACACGTTTTGGTGTCCTGGTCCAACAGCCGAGAGCAGGACGGGCCTGACTTGGGCGGGACCTAGAAGTTCAGGGAGGAAGAAAGTTGACGACGGGGACAAGTGTGGAGACAAGCGCCTGTGGCAGTGAGTTCCAAGCAGCGCACGGTGACAAGCCAGTAGGGGGCGCAGACAGGTGGCCCCGAGGCCAGCCTTCAGTTCTCAGTTGGACAGGTAGGAACAAGACATAGAGAAAAAGAAACCTGCACACGGTTCAGACAGACGATATGACAAAGATCATTAGTGGGTAATGAGAGCTGACTCATGAGGAAGGAAAAGGACCAAAAAAGGCAAAGCTTGGTTTCAGGAACAACAGAACAAAGTCAAGGATGCAAAGGACGCCACATCCTAAGAACTGCCTCCCGCACCCCCACCCCCTGCGCCCAACCAGACCCCTTGTTTGAGCTGCCCTTTGACCCTGAACTCCAGCCTTGCACCTGCCCTGCCCCACAGTCACCTTATAGTCGGAGGGTGGGGTGGGGCCAAGCACTGGCCGGCCTTCCAGATCAAGGTCAAGGCCAAGGGCTTCTCAGCAGCTCTGTGCCAGGTGCAGGGGCCCCGTGGCCCCCCACAGCCTGGCCTCTCTCCCCGTTGAATTTATTCCAACCATTCAATAGGGATAATGAGCATCGAGAAATCCATCGGCGCCGCATCAGCCCTGTAATCCTGACCCCATTTAACAAATCTGATGATACTTCGCATATCAGCATGTTTGCTTTCTTTCCAGCAAACAGTCAAACATGATTAAACTCCCTCCTCATTTCCATATTAATAGCACACCCGTGGGAAGAATTTTTGGAAAACACATTTCTGGAAATCTCAGTTTTGATTTAAAATTTTCCAGTCTGGCAATAAACAGGGACACGCTGATGTGCGGAAACGTCCCCTTCCCTTGGGGCCCGTTTCTGGCAGCCGCTTCCCGGGTCAGCCGCTCCCGCAGGCTGCTGTCTTCCCCAGCCGCGTCTTGGGTCTGCAACTGAAACGTGCTTCTTGCCCTTCCCTCCTTCTCAGGACTAGAGGTAAGAGCCCACTAGTCATCTGGGCAGGACCCCTCCTCATACCTAATGGTGACAATAGCACTATTCCAGCCCCTTCCAGAATCTGGAGTCAGAGACTCTTCCTATTCCAGCTGAATGGTTCCATTTTCTCTCATTTTTCTTCTGATTTTGGTCTGAGACCAGTTTGCGGTTAAAGACTAGAGAGAAATAGGGGTACAGTCGGGTTCCAGATCTCCGTGAACACATCTTGCAGGCTGACAGCCAGTCACACCGTCTTCCTCATGGAGATGTGGCTGCTCTAAAGCCCCAACCTCAACCCCGGGCCTTGGCCAGGAGGGGGCACAGCCGCAGGCTCTGGAAACAGGTGGAGCAGGGCCCATGTCTTGGCTCTTTTGTGGACAAGCCGTCTCATTTTGAGCAAGCTTACCCAACACTGTCTCTCTGCCCATCAGAAGAGGAGGCATAATAGTATTACTTGCATTGATCTGCTTTGTAAGGTTGTCATGCGGAATTTTAAATAAATGATGCATATAGAGCATTTAGCTCAGGGCCTAGAATACAGTAAGTGTCCAATAAAAGTTGGCTATTGTTACTTTGTTTCAGTTATTTTAAATAATATATCACTGTTCCTTGTTCCTCCCAGCATCCCAACAGCGGTGAAGAGAGGACAGCTCCCAGCTATGACCCAGCCCTTGTGGTCCCCTCTGCCACCAGGCGGCAAGGAAGAGCGAAGTTGTAGGGAGCTGACGCAGGCTCCTTCTGCCTCTGGTCTCCCGCTATATTCGGGGGACAAGAAGATGCACTTTTTAGCTCCAACTCTGTTTCCTACCCCTATGAAGTTTCTTAAAGCTGTAAAACTCTGGGATTTCTCTGAACTTGTTTCAAGTTCCTTGTCTTGCTGAACTGGGTGTAGTGAACAGCGGTTTATTTGTAGAGGACTTCACTGGGTGCTGTGAGGCAGATTTTGCAGGGAAGGAAACTGAGATCCAAACTGAAGTCAAGTGACTTGCTTGGGACCAGAACACTGGTCTTCTAAGTCCAGATACATTGTTTTTCCACGTGGCCCCACCATCTCCCAAAAGACCCAGGATACCTATTGGCTGCGATAAACCACGCCCCTGCTGCGGCAGAGACGTGGTGACTTCTGTCCAGTGGTCTCTCAGAACGCTTCTGCCCAGGATGCAGAGCCCAATCTTGTATTAGTTCGGAAGCTCTTGCATTCCTGAGTGCAAATGTGCGGCCCTGGGCTTGGAGTTAGAGAACTTCCTTCTATTTCGGAACCCTGCCACCTGCACTCCAGGTGTTCTGCTCCGGATGGCCCGTGACTCTTGCTCTGTGGATCATTCTGAATAATTTTTGGGTTTTCTTACAAAACACAAAGCAGTGAAAATGGCCCTTTTTGGTCTGGGACAGGGAGTAAAGAGGATGAAGGGAGGAAGGATTGAGAGGACCCCCTTCTGCCTCTTCTCTGCTGTTTCGCTGATTTTGTCCCCATTAACTTCTAGATCAGTGACCCAGGGTGTGCTGCCTGAGCCCATCCCAGTGAGCCCGTGGGGGATCCTCCTTGTGGAGACCAGATTGCTGTTCTGGGACCCCTTCCCAGTTTCATCCCCACCGCAGGCTCACTGATCCCCGTGCCTTTGAATATTTGCCTGGGGAACACCATATGTGTAAACTAAGTTTACCAAGAAGTATGCTTAAGAATAAATTTCAAGATGCTATCTTTTCAGCAGCCTGTGAATCACTTCAACTCATTTGCAAAATAAACTGTCTGCCAGAGGAAATTCATTTTTGATGACCGTGGAGAGCATGGACGTCGTAACACATGGGGCTCTTCCCTCCTGAGAGTCATGAGCTACCGCGCTGCGACGGATGACAACGGGCGACCAGATAAGGCACAGAGGCAGACTCCCGAGAAGGAAAAATGTATCTCACCCATCAGACGGTGGGCGCAGCCTCCGGTTTCCAGAGCTGCGTGGCGTTTTGCCAGACAGCGTGGACCTTATTCTGCTCTTTCACCGTAAGTAAGAAGGTGAGTTTCATAATTAAAAAGAAAGATTTTAGAGTTGCTCTGTGCCTTGATTGACCAAAGAACCATTCATCTCACTACCTGCTTAAGAAAAAAAGAAAAGCGCGTCTGAAAGCTACTCCCCAGGGAGGAGCGTTAAGAGAGGGCCTGGGCACCGACTCGGGAGGGGTTCGCTGCATCCTGATGGGTGGAGGGAACTGTCAACAGTGAGCGAGATTTGCTACCTGTGTTGGGCCTCAGATGCACTGTTTCTATTTTATTGGATTTTGCTGCCTCTTCGTGTCTCTGGGATTGTCGGCTGAATGGTGCCTCTTCAGCTCTGTCTGCTCAGTCTGTTGTTTTTTCACATCCTTATCTGGAGAAGGGAAGCTGGGGCTGGCGAGTGATGCTGAGAGATACGAGTGAAAAGCAATCAGCGCTCCTTCATCAGGAGTGAAGCCAAGATGTAGGTCGTTCCCGAGGATCAGAGCCCTGTGCAGCGACCTCCTCAGGGAGCGTCCCAGATGGTGCTGGGGAACTGTCCCGGGAGAAGCCATGTCACAGAAATGCGCACTGGAAACTGCTGACACTCCAAGGCGGACTGCGGCAGGGTTAAGAAACTGCCGGAATGCTCTCGGTTTTCTTGCTGCAATAATTGTACAAATTGTGCTGTCTTCTCTTTTCCAGCACTTTTCCTGGTAGCAGTTCCAGGCAGGGTTGTGCTTCTAAAATCAGTCCTTGTCAGGCCCCCAGGGATCAAATCTATCAAAGTGACTTTACCGAGTGATCAGTATACAAGCCCTGAGCGTTGGAAGTGTGCTGTAGAATGGGGTTTCAGCACAGGCCCAGAAGACGTGGGATGCAAGTGTGGGCTCCAAAGCAGGTCTCAGGTCTGTGCTGAATAGAATTCAGTTGCTCCTGGCTTTCCTGCTGACACCTTGGCCCAGCCCAGTAATGTTCTGCACAGGCTGGAGAGTCGAAAGCAACTCGAGTTTGGGTTTGACTTAACGCCAGTGTGCACGCCTAGCTGGTGTGCAGGGTGAACAAGTTTTTTTTTTTTTTTAAGTGTAAACATTGAGCCAGCATGAGCCAAATCCTGTTTGGTGCTCAAGGATCAGTCACAAATTATTTTATTGGTTTTTAACTTTATTTTTCTCCTCCTTGGGCTGTCAGCCTTTCTGCACAGCAGGCCCTGGGTGGAGAGCACCGGGTGGGGGAGACTCCCAGGCAGGGGTTCCCGGCAAGCATGGAGTTTGGAGGCTGGGTTAGACCCCCATCCATCGCGGGACATTGACGGCCCCGTTCCTGTCAGCAGGATGGTGTGGCAGGACATTAGGTGTATGGCCACGCATGGCCACGTGTGTACCACGTGATGTGTATACACCTGTGATTCAGCAGTTGATGCACAAGATGCTGGCCTTCCAGCATCCCTGAGGACAAGGACTGTCTCTTATACATCTTTTTACATCCCAGGGGCTAATACAGAGTTTACCTTCGATGAGTCATGGAGATGATACCAACCTATAAGAAAGAAGCCCAGAGTTGTATCCCTGAGTTAACTTTTTGCCAAGATACACTGTGTGCAAACATAATCAGATAGCCACGTGAGGGACCGTATAAATGGGGTGTTTTATGGGTTGAATGCAAACATTTGCAGTAATGATACTGTTTGCCTCCCAATACCACATAACATGAGGAACACAACGTCTCCTGTGAAGGACCCTTTCCAAACCACTGGGATTTAATTAACCTTTAGATCTAACTCTTACTTCGTAGGAAAGTCAGAGAAAACAGGAACAAGTTAAAACACCAAAAAGAAACAATCCTACATACCCAGTCTTGGGATATTCTACTGGACAGCTGGTCCAGTCTTTTAAAGAGACTGAAATGTTATTCTTTTTTTTTTTTTTTTAACATTTTTTATTGAGTTATAATCATTTTGTAATGTTGTGTCGAGTTCCAGTGTAGAGCACAGTTTTTCAGTTATACATGAACATATATACATATTCATTGTCACATTTTTTTCTCATGAGCTACCACAAGATCTTGTGTATATTTCCCTGTGCTATACAGTGTAATCTTGTTTATCTATTCTACGTTTTGAAATCCCAGTCTGTCCCTTCCCACCCCCCGCCCCAAAACAGGGGAGCTGTTGGAGGGAAGGGGAGTGGATGGTCTAGATTTTGAAAAAGACTTAAGATGTAACAACCAAACGTAATGTGTGCTCCTTCATGTGGAGCCTGGTTTGGAAAAAGAGAAAAGCCATAAAAGATATTGGGCCAACTGGTCAAAGGGAAGCCTGATCTGTGCACTAGTGACCTTGGAGGGTTATGTGTGAAAAAGCAGTTGCTGGATCAATGTGGGGGGCGTGCATTGTGTCAGTCTTTCTATTTCTCTGTGTGTTTGAAAATTTTATAATACAATTTTTTTAAAGGAAGTAAAATACCACTTGGCCCAGAAGGGAAAGGACGTCCTAACACCCCGAGACAGCACGGTGGGTTCTGGGACGCACGGGGAGCTCCGGTTTGCGGACTGGCCACTCCGTGTGGGTGCAGCAGACAGAAGCGAAAGGCAGAGAGGACTGACTACGTGCTGGAGCCTGGGATTTCTCCTGGGAGCAAGAGGAGCCGCAGGAGGCTTTTATTGTGAATAACCATATTGAGATAGAATTCACACACCATGAAGGTCACTCTTTTCAAGTTTCCCACTCAGTGGTTTGGGGGACATTCAAACAGTTGTGCATCCATCACTACTGTCTAATTCTAGATGTTTTTATCACCCTGATTTGAAACCCTGTACCCAAGAGCAGTCACTCCCCACCCACTCCACCTGCCCCAGCCCCTGACAACCACTGATTCACTTTCTGTCTCTCTCGATTGGCCTGTCCTGGGCGTTTCATACAAACAGAGTCACAGAATAGATGGTCTTTTGTGTGCGGCTTCTCTCACTTAACATGTGTTCTTTTTTAATTGAAGTATAGTCGATTTACGTGTGTTAATTTCTGGGGTACAGCATAGTGATTCAGTTATATATACATATGCATATTCCTTTTCATATTCTTTTTCATTGTAGGCCATTACCATTACCACTTAGCATGTTTCAACAATCATTCACGTTGTAGCGGGTATCAGAACGTCATTCTTTCTTATGGCTAAATCTTTATTATATGTGTATCCATTTATCAGTTGATGGACGTTTGGATTATTTCCATTTTTTGGTTATTATGAATAATGCTGCTAAGAACAATCATGGACGAGTTTTTGTGTGGACATTTGATTTCCATTTTCTTAGGTATAGACCTAATGGTGTACATCTAATGCTTTAAGGAATAAAACTTTAACTGCTGGCATGTCTTTTCCAAGGCAGCTGAACCATTACATTCCCACCGGCAAGGTATGAGGGTGTGAATGCCTCATTGCAATCCCATAAGAATCTTCTGCCAATATTCTAAAGAGGGCCAGACTCAGGGTTCTACTTGAGCTAAAAATGAACTTTCCTTCCCTAGAGACCTTCAGTCAGACTCTTATAAATATGATCACTGACACCCCAGGTGTGGGCTGTCATATGGAAAACTTAGGGAGAGGGTTGTCAGGCAAGAAGGCCTGCGCCTGGAGAGATCTGCGTTAAAGGGGCCACACATACATCCTCTGCTGGGGGTCAGATCCTTGAGGCGCATGCGGGGCTGAGCCCTAAGATGGAGAGGAAGTTGATACAGCCCGGCCGTCCGGGTAAAGGCTCTGGAGGCAGGAGTCATGCAGGCCGAGCAGTGAGGCCAGGTGTCCGTGCAGTGAGAGAACCGAGAAGGCTAAGAAATTCTCTTTTCTGAGAGGATGCGAAGCAGCAGAAATGAGAGGCCAAGAGAGGAGCCCAGAAGCCAGGCCTGAAGAAGTGTGGGCGAGACAGAAAGGCGAGTGGGAGTCCGGGGAGGGAGGCACCGGGGCAGACACCACCCCAGCTGGACCCAAGGTGCTGTGGGACAGGCCCGTGCCCTCCAGGAGCCAGGAGGAGACTTAAGGAAATAATTTGGCTTTGATGGGAGTGGAGTGGGCCTGCCAGAGGCTGCTCTGGAGTCAGGGTTAGGACTGTGAGCACCCTGCCTCCCCAGCGCCCGCCCCAGCTCGGGGCTGGGCCTTTCTCCTCCATGTACTCCCCCAAATTCTGCTGCTTGAGAAGCCTTCCACTCTGGAAGGACCATGACCACGGATCCATGTCTCCTTGTGCCAGCCACTCAGAATTACCAGCTGCTTTTCCCATGTGTCTATATGCAACCCCAGGAAAGACAGATCTGAATCTAAGCTCTCTCTCCCCTAACCCAGGGGAAGGATTTTGGGGCCCAAGAAGGAGAAGTGACAAGAATAGACCCCCAGAGGAGCTGTAGTGTTCACGCTAGTGATCTGGGTGGAGCTGAGTCATGAGGAACTGCACTGGATGAAGTTGATCTCCAGGAAGTTCTTCCTCTTTCTACACCACAGCTTCATGAGTGATGGTGGCTCACAGTGCAGCGTCTCAGGTCCTGCTCTGGGTTTTGAGGACACAGAAAGGCTGTTCGGGAGGATGTGAAGTTGATCTTGAGCCAGAGGTCTGAGGTTCTGGTCAGAGAAGAGGAGTCTTGAAGGTGGAGAACCTGCATTTCTCCTTAGTCAGAATTTTTTTTGGATTCAGCCTCCTCCCCATGGATTTGTCCCTAAGTGGCACTGACAGAAACCAGCTCTCCCCTAAGAGGAATGGAAGCATATTTCCTTGTTTCAGTTGAAGCTTAGTTTGCTTTTGTCTCAAAGGAGGATGACTTCTCCCAAAGGCGCCTGCTCCAATGTGCCTGTAAGACTCGGCAGATAGTAGGATTGTTTTTAAGGAAATATGCCTGCTTCAATTCTTATTCCACCTACGTCGAAATAGCAATTATGAACACACTGGAGTAACTGTCACGATATTAGCAGGGACTCATTTATCATGTTATCTGCAAGCATCCACCCTGAGTATTTTGGGACGCTGTGGGAATGGTACCTTTCATGTTGATTAAGGCAAGCATGGAGGTGGGGATGAGGTGGACAAGAAAGTGACCATTCGTGGTCTGGGGATAAGGGGGGCACCTCTAAAATAAGATTGTAGGAAGAGATTAAGAGTCATCATTTTGCCGAGTGTTTCTTTTTCCTCCAAAGGGAGTATGTGCATCCATGGAATTTCTGCCTCAAGCTGCATTTCATTTCTGACTAATTGAGTCAGATTACAAATCAAATCTGTTTAATGTAAACAGAAACCCAGTTAAGCTTCAACCTTCCACCTGAGTCACCTGCTAATTAAATTCTTGATGTATCAGCCCCTAACCCTGGCTCCAGACCATCTCTCTCTCATTCTCTCCCTCGGGTCAGATTGCCTGTGGTCAGTTCACCTCATGACTTCTCAAGATGGAAGCCAGCCTGATGGACAGCCCCACACCTCCAGCAAACCTAGATGCTCCAAGTTTAGGGGACAGATACCTCGAAGCAATTCTCTCTTGCTTGGTCTGCATTGTGGCCAATACAGCCTCACACGGTGATAAATCACCTCCAGATTGTTTTTTGAAAAGTTAGTTAATTGTTGAAATACCCTTTCCAACATATAAAGCATTGATCCTTACGTTTGAAGGGCCTGTGAACAGGGTCTCTCTAAGGCAGGAGGGGAGGTCTCAGTTAGGTAGAGGGCTGCCCAACACAAGATCCTGACAGCTCAGCCTTGACCTGGGAAGGGGACCGAGAGCAGGGTGGAGAAAGACAATGGTCGTCAAAATCACCCCTCGCCTGCCCAGGAACCCTCGACCTGGCAGGATTTTTGCAGTCCCTCTCATTTCTTTCTAGGGACAAATTCTCCTCATTTTAAGGGACAAAAGTTCAGGATGAAAGAATTTTTGTTCAATGTATATACTTTCCAGTGACTGACATGCCCTCTTTTAACTTTAATTAGAAACCAAACTGAATAAAATACTTGACTTTGACATATCATAGTGATTTTAGAAGACTTTTCAACTCCAGTAAAATATGAAACAGTCATTCAAAAGGCCATTAGCATGGCCTCCCACCATCTCTTGGGCACAGGGAAAGACTAAATTACTCACAATGGTAATCATGCCACAAATCAATTACTATTCAGGATTATTTCGACTAAACTTAACCACAAAATGCCTCACATCCACTGAACCACAATCTTAACTGTGGATTTTTGCAAAAATAAGCCATTCCTTATAATACACACACTCTCACACACACATCATGGGCTATTAGCTGAGAGGCGATCATTTTCTTAAACAGCATATATCATTCACACAGAGCCAAAGCATAATTTGAATGCAACAGAACAAGATTTTCCTTAGCTTCACATAAATTGGAGTGGGAGATAATAATGCTTTCTATTTTTTCCCTATGCAATAAGATAAGCATTTAGCTCTAAAAAAAAAACAACACACACACACACACACACACACACACACAAACTCTCAAAGTGTTTCCAATTTAAATACATTATATTTAATGCAGTTTCTAAATTTTAACCATTTCTGATTCTTTTAACTGTTCAGGGAAAGCATATCAAGATTTTGAGATTTCCCAGTTGAACGGAAATGAAGCCCACAAGCATCAGCAAAAGTAGGGCATCGCTGGCCCTCTCAAAAGCATCTCTGAGCCTCCAGGTTTCCCTGCTGAAACTACATCCCACTGTCAAACTAAAACATTTAAAAATTAAAATTTCAATTCAGTAAAATTACTTTAATAAAACATCTTCTGAGAAGGAGAAGGAGAAAGAATACTTGAGTACAAGTTTTAGGTAAACCATCCTTTACATACAGATAATTTTACATTGGACTGCAGTAGTGTTTCACTTGCTACTATGATCTATTTTTATCAGCGCTAAGAAAAATCAGATGCTTTGGGGAAGAATAAACAAGGACATCCTAAATTAAGGTGCATAAATAATTTCACACTTTCTACTTGAGTGTCTAATGTGTGTATTTCATTGTCTTTCATATGGTCTACAAAGGTGCAAACAACTGTTTCATATCCTGTGCCTATTCGGATACTGCTGTATGGTTAAAAATTGCAGCCCCTGTCTTCTTGATTAAGTAATGTTTGGTTCGGTGCCTCTTGGATTTCCTCATCTCAGATTTTGCTCAGTTCTTCAGTTCCTATTAAATTCTTGCCCGTAAGTCTGTAACTTTTGGCTTATTCTCATTGGGAAAGTTACTCTCACTTTATCTGTACTAATAAATTATAGGATGTCTGTTCATAGCCTGGTATTTCTTTAGACTGCTGATTTGTCTAACCATGAAAAATGACTTTAAAGATACTTCTTTAGCAAATGAAAATGACCCTCCCTTAAGATCACAGGTTCAGTGGGGTAGCCATGAGGGCAGAAAGATGAATGCTGAGAATAATCCATTTTACTAGAAGTTCTAGAAATCTTTATTTTAAATAAATGTATGCTATTAGGCAGAAGATTCTAGCTCTAAGCCCACAGGAAAAAAAAATTGTTCTCTCTTATCTTCTTTTGAATGCTTCCACGACGTTTCTCCGACCCCCGTGTTTTAGTCCAAGGATATGTTGGGAGCCATCTTCACAGTAGCACCAAATACGGACTTCAAGGGGAAGAAAGCCACATTTGGGAGATCTACACTTCTCTGCATACGTTAGATGTATCAGCAGACTGTGCCTCTGAGCAAGCTATGAAGCTCAGAAGCTCTGCTAATAACTTGAGACCTTGACCTTTACTGTTCAGAGTTTCTGTATGCCATTTCACCTTTGAGTCTTCTCACTTATTTATAAAATTGAACTGTTTTATAAATAAATTCTCAGCCTACCTAGTGTTGATATTATGGGCATGAAGATGCAATATCCATGAAATTATTCTGAATTACTTAAAACGTGACTTTCACTCATTCAACAAATATTTATTGAGCACATCCTTCCTCCCTGGTGCTGTGTCAGGTTCTGGGAATAGAACTGTGGCCATGACGGATGTAGCCTCTGGTCTCAGAGGTACGACGTGAAGTATCGCTCCTCATACCATTGGTATTATTTCTGTAACATTTGTTATTACCACTACTACCATAATATTGGTAGATATTTAAAGAAATTGCTATTGTTTATGTAACCATCAACATCCTTTATGCTAGGATAATATTTGAGACATCATCATTATCAAATGATTATAATCCTTACATAATTTTATAATTTTTAATTATTAAATTCACCTCCAAAATATTTGGTGATTTTGTAGACAATGAAGCAAGCACCCTCAACCCCATGAGTTAGTTTGAGCTTTTGCTTCTAATTGGATTCACATTGTACATCTCTGCCTGACATCTTGTGAGAGTCAGGACCAACCAGAACCATACACAGGAAGAAGACAGAACAATCTCGAAGGAGATCAGATGTCAGATCTGTACAAATGTATTCAGCTCTAAAGTCAAAGCTCTTCCAGCTGTAGCCAACAGTTGTGTTCTCTCACTGGCTCCTTAGCACGTGAGATTCCTTAATGTGACTCAGTCCACATGCAATTGACCAATAAGAAATTGTTGTCATTTTAGCACAGACCTCATGCCGGTAAATTGGTGACTCTTCCAGGGTGATAAAGTTCTGACAGGCTCAGGAGCCAGTCTTTTCACAATTAAATCAAAGTCTTCATGATACTGAAGATCTTCAGGAGAAGGCTGAAGCCAAGAAGAAATTCCTTCTACAGGAAGAGGTTGCTATAGTGGCTTCAAGAATGGTGACATTTTGCAGGATGTCAGCTGTTCTGGGACATAAGCTGCATCAGAATGAGCTGGAAAATGTGTTAAAACACAGGTACCCAGGCTCTTCCTCCTTCCCCACCCCATCCCCAGGGCTTTGTGGTTCAACGGGACAGAAGGATGGCCTGAGAATCTGCATTGGAGGCTTATGTTCCTGGTCTGAGGGCCACACCTTGAGAGCCAGTGGACTGTGTCTAGCCACCTGGGGAAGCTGCAAATGCCGACGCAGAATTTGCAAGTTTTTCCTATGTCACAAAAATTGAGTGATGAGGAAGACGACCTCCAGATTATATGTTTTATGTTGATGCAACTGGTCTCTATCAGAAGCGAGTGTCTTCAAGGACGTCATTCTTAAGGGAGGAAACAGGAGCCCTAGAGAGAAGGCCACTGTGATGCCTGCACTGTGAATCTAGATACGAATGCCAGCGGAGACTTAACTGCGCCAGTATCTTAAGCGGTTGCTGTTGTTTTTGTTTCTTCTAATTACAAAGCTTTATAGGTTTTGAGTGGTCCTCTTTAATCCGATTTTTTCCACTAGTCCTGTAGCTTTTACCATGTGATTTTGCAGAATATAAGGTTTTTCAGAAACACAAATATGGCATTAGAGTAGAATACAATTAGATAATTAAAGTAATTAAACAAGTGATAATGAATAATACAAAAATAGTGTTACATCTTTATTAGAGCTATATAAAGAAATTTTTATCAAATCCAGTGACAATGACCCACAAATAGAAGACAGAGAAGAGCCAGCAGGTGGAGGTGGAGCTGATGACCTGGAAGTCGTGCCGGCCTCATAGGTTCTCACTGTAAAACTGAGTGAAACATCTTCCCTGAATTTGTCAGAACACCTCCAGCAGCCGAGCTGGACCAGCGCGCAGTGTTGAAGTGCAGGGGATTAAAAAGATGCGAGGCGGGGACAGAATAGCTTCAGGTATTTTGCTGAAAAAACAAAACCCTTGGTCTTTCCATAAATTAAACAAGCCTGCTCTCCTTGACATATTTTGAACATTGCTCATGTTTCCAAGTGTTTCCCTTTGGGGTGCTCTGTCTAACCCTCGTCTTGCCAACCAGGTCGCGTTCTGTTCACGGGAGACAAGCCGTTCATTCTCCATGGAAACAGGTCAGGTGAAGGCGCTGCTGGGAGGCTGTGAGGAGGAAGGGAAGGAGGGGCAGTGCTGGGGGCAAGTGAGGAGAGAGCTCGCAGGGGAGGGTCCCCGAAGTACCAAGGTTTGGGGTCTTGTACCCTGGGTCCTGACAAAAGCCTTGTTATGTGTGCACTTTCCCTGTATGAATGAAGCAAAAGTGCAGCCCCCTAATGTTAAAGTTAGAGGAAAAAAAGACATGGTTGTCATTCCTAATCTGTGTGGCTTGAATACCAGGTTTTCTGTGTTCTCTAGCCCATGAAGGGGATGGTGAGGGGCCCCCAAGTCTACAGGAAGTGGGTCTCTGCAGTGCCACTAGCCCTTCAGTAGTTTGCCTTGTCACCTAAATGTAGCTGTAGGGAGAATTTATCCTTAGGCCAAGATGTAAGACTGTGCTGATGTTTTAATCCTAGGTAAGCTTTCAGTAGATGATTTGGCTAAATCAGACTATGTGGAAATTGAGTGCAAACTTGCTGAGAATGCATTTCTCAAGAGAGCACAGGTGGAGGAATTAAAGGCAGAAATGTCTGGTGAACTGGTGTCTGCCAAGTCGTCCAAACAGAACTTACTAGTCAAACCAGAAACCAGGTCCTTAGATGACGAAGTGAGGCTCCCCACCCCCGCCATGGCTTTTATTAAAAAGCCCGCAGTCCTGTTCTGGTGGGGAGATACTCCTAGGTTTGGAGAAAAGGAGTAGATGGAGTTCTGACTTAATTAAAATGTTCATTTTAAGTGTACCAGCTCCTGCGGTGATGACAGCCAACAGGTCACCAGACGGAAGTGAACTGTGTGACAACTGTCTGAACGAACAGTTTACCGTGGGAACCCCGAGGTTATGGGATGGTTGCAAATGCAGTGTGCTCCCAGTCTGCTGTAGCTTTAATCAAACCTCCCTGAGGCTAGCCAATTTTTAAGCAACTGGAATGGAAGACAATTTACCTGCAGGTATGGAGTGTAATTAGAACCCATATTTCAGTAAGTATTTTGTATCTTGATAGACTTTGGTGCCTCTATCTGGCACACCAGTTCCCAGGGTCTACAGCAGCAGTTTGCAAACAGCAGGGCACACTAGAATCACCTGGAAGGCTGCCCCAGCTCACCCCCAACCGACTCCCTACCCCCCAGTTTCCCCCAGATGGAGCAGGCCTGATTGAGGCCCTAATATTTGCATTTCTAACAACTTGTAGGTTGATGTTGAAGTGGCTGATTCCAGGACCACACTTTGAGAATCATGTTTACATAGAAAATAAGCAAACAAACAAACAAAGATGGGCGATGGGGTGGTGAGAACCTCCACCAGGAGCTGTGGGAGGGGCATGAGGCCCTTCTAACCAGCTGGCAGAATGACCAAGCTCAAGCCACTTGGTTTTAGTTGGGTTGACTTAATGGCTTCTTACAACTCCCATTTGAATTATTGTGTGAAAATTCCTGGTAAGCAGAGAATTTGGCCTAGAGGCACTGGTTAATGGTACTTTATCAATTCTTCCTTCCTGATCGTAAATGTTTTCCCATAGAATACTTAAAGGGAAAAATGAAATCTAAGTTGTCATTATCGACCAATTGTTTCATAATCAGCACACACTCACATTCAACTTCAGAATCTACAGGGTGCATCTCAGGAAGGAGAGTGGACTGTCCAGTCTGGGTGGACCACGGGGCTATTCTCCATCACAGAAAACCGCCCAGATCCCCTGCTACCCACACGGTTTGCCTGGGACCTCTTCCTCTGATTTAGCCTGAGCTGCTTTGCTTCAGGACTGTTGGTCTAGGGATTTTAAGGACTAGGAAGGCTCATTGATTATTTCCTTGTAGATTATGCCGCATGTGTTAAAAGCCACTAAGCAGTAAGTTCTGGAAAATTTCACTTGCCAGAGGAAAGGCAGCAACACTTAAATCTCGTGTTTCAGGAGAGGAACAGAAAAACAGCAGGTAACTGGGAAGAATCTAGAAACCAGTATTTACTGTGTTTTATGTGCATGGATTAACTACTCTCTCTCTGAATCACCCTCCTTCTGAAAGGTAAGTCAAGTCCGCTTCCAGGTCATGTGAGGGTAGGATGGGGGTGGATTAGAGCCTCAGCTGAGATATTGATGATAAAATTTAAAAAATGTGTAATAAAAATAAACATTAACAGTCACACATTTATGCACATTTTAAATAAATTTTAAGTTTCAAAACAGAATAATGCTGAAGTAATTCTCGGGCTCCTTACCCACAGGCAGCGTGTAGCATTTCTTAGTAACATAACTCCACTGGGCATCCCAGCCTTCCGTCAGACGGTCATCCCACAGAAGTGAACGGTCTCCCCGGTTTCCTATGTGGAGCATTTGGACATCCTTCCAGGAAACCGGTCTGAAGTGTCATTTTATCGTTTATCTTCAGCTGATCCTGGACAAAGATGCGAATGGTGACTAGCTCCCCTTTTAGAGACACCAACAGAGAAATGTATCAGTTTAGAAATGAGTACCCAGGCATTTCGGTGCTCTTCCCTGCTTCTTTGGGCATCATTTTCTGGGACAGAGAAGCACTTACTTGGGGTTAAAATCTGCTACAAAGCCAAAGCCTTTTGATGGAAGGGAAAAGCCATTAAGTTTGCTGATAGATAAATTATTTTTTTCTATAATTTTCACTACAATTCCAACCCCATGTAAAAGTCCTCTCATTTCTGCAGAATGATTTCCTCTCACATTTGGAAAAGGATACTCTAAATATTACATAATGTGGTGCATTTAGAAGATGACGTGAGCAAAGTCTTACAAATTGGAACATATTTATGAGAACGATTAAACCACAAGCTCAATGCACTTTTGCCTTAAATTGCCTTTGTACTAAGAAAAGAAACCATTTAGGCTGATATGAAGAATATTGATTTTCAATACAGTAGAACTAATTACCTCTCAATTTTAAATAACACATTCTGTGCAAGCTGATGATTTCTGAGTGTGATGGTGACATTGCTTAATTAGCCTTTTAAATGTCATATCAGGAATAAAGAGCAAATATTAACTTTCATTTGAACAGCACTTTACATATTTTTATAAACAGTTTTGAGATATAATTCACATACCATACAATTAACTCATTGAGTGTACACAATTCAGCCGTTTCTAGTGTTTACAAATATATGCAGCCATCACCACAGTCAATTTTAGAACATTCTGACCACTTCAAAAAGAAACTGTATCCTTTAGCTATCATCCCTCTACACCCCCCCCCCCAACAAACCCCTCAGCCCTTAATCAACCACTAATCTACTTCCTGTCTCTGCAGAGTTCCCTACTCTGGACTTTCATATGAATGAAATTCCATAGTATGTGGGCTTTTGTGCCTGGCTTTTTTTAATCAGTAGAATGTTTTCAGAGTTCATTCACCTTGTAGCACGTGCCAGTAGGATTCCTTCTTATGCCCCCTAAATATTCCATTGTGTGGATGTATCATATTTTGTTCACCCATTTGTCTGTTGGACACTAGGGTTGTTTCCAGCTTTTGGTTATTATAATGCTGCTATAAGCATCCATGTAAAAGTTTTTGTGCAAATATATATTTTCATTTTTCTTGGATACATACCTAGGAATGGAATTGCTGGTTCATATGGTAACTGTGTTTAATCATTTGAGAAACAGCTAGACTGTCTTCCAAAGCAGCTGCCCCACTTTACATCCCCTGCAGGGTGTGGCTTCTTCACTTTCTCACCAAACTTGTTACTGCCTGACTTTTTGATTCTTGCCATCCTAGGAGGTATAAAGTGGTATCTTGTAGTGGCTTTGATTTGCATTTCCTTCATGACTAATGATGTCAAGGACCTTTTTATGTGCTTATTAACCATTTGTATATTTTTCTTGGAGAAATGTGTATTTTGATCTGTTGCCCACTTTTAAATTGGGTTGCCTTTTTATTGAGTTGTAAGAGTTCTTTATATATTTCAGATACAAGTGACTTATCAGATAGTCGGCAACCATTTTCTCCCATTTCTGCAAATATTTCACTTTCTGCAAATATTTCACTGTCTCGGTGTCCTTGAAAGCACAAAAGTTTTAAATTCTAATGAAATCAAAATTTTTGTTGTTGTTGCTCTTACTCATGCTTTTGGTGTAATATCTAAGACTCCTTTGCCAAATCCAAGGTCATGAAGAATTATCTTTATATTTTCTTCCATAAATTTTGTAGCTTTACATTTTCTTAAAATCTGAATTTCGTATGTGGTGTGAGGTAAAGGTTCAATTCCACTCTTTTGCATGCGACTATCCAATTATCCAGCAACATTTATTAAGAATATTCTTTTCCTATTGAATGTTTTAGAACCTTTGTGGAAAAGTAGTTAACCATAGGTGTAAGGGGTTCTCAATTCTATTCCATTGATCTACACGTTTATCCTTGTGCCAGAACCACACCTTTGTGATTATTGTTGCTTCCTGCTAAGTTTTAAAGTCAGAAACCTGAGTCCTCCTACTTTCTTCTCCTTTTTCAGGATCGTTTTGGGTATTTGGAGTCCCTTGAAATTTCACATTAATTTTACAATCAGCTTGTCGATTTTTACAAAGAAATCAGCTGGGATTCTGATAGAGATTGTGCTAAATCTGTAGATCGGTTTGGGGAGTGTGGCCACCCTAATGTCTTAATTTTACTTCTGATCCATGAATGTGGGAGGCTTTTCCATTTATTTAGACCATCTTTAAATTCTTCCAACAATGTTTTGTAGTTTAACAATGCTATTGCAAAAGGAATTTTCTTGTTTCAAATTGTCCATTGCAAGTGTACAGAATGACAATGGATTTTTGTTTGTAGATGGCCCTTATATCCTGTAATTTTGCTGAGCTCATTTATTAGCTCTACTCATTTTTTAGTGAATTTCTTAGAATTTTCTATGTAGAAGATCATGTAATCTTAAAACAGATAATTTTACTTCTTCCTTTCCAATAATCCTTTCCGTTTTTCTTCAGGAAAGGCTAGAGCAGTGGAGCTTCTGCTGTAGCCAGAAAAACCAGAATCTGGCTCAAGAGTTGGTTATGTAGAGATAAAATTCCACAAACAGTTATAGAGATACCACAAGATCAAGGGCAGTTGATCTCCAGTACCTGATTGGTCCACAGGAATGTGACGGGAAGGGGACAGAGCACACACGGTGGAGGGGTAACAAGAGGGCAGCCTACAAGGAGGAGGGGGGAAAGGGGAAGTCCCGTCAAGACGCCTCCGTGGGCCAAAGCTGTTCCAGGTCAGCACGTTGAAGATGCAGTGGATTGAATCCAGGGGCATTTCATAGGCAGACAGGGACATGGCAGAAGAAAAACAAAATGACAGAAAGAACCAGGAAGGAGAGGCCTCAAGTTGTTCTGTAGCTATTCCAATAACCCATGGTCAGGTTATGAGTATGTTGAAGCTTTTGTGGATTTTCCTTGGGAATTTTAGGAAAAGATGTAAATAGATGTATTTCAGTTTTGCCAGGTCATCAATATGCTTATCTTTTTTTAAAAGCATCTTACATCCAGATATCCAGCTTTTCTATTAAATATTTTTAAAATTTGTTACCACAACCTATTTCTTCTCTTTCTGCCCTTTTATCCCTCGTCTTTTCCCCTTTCTCAGGATATTATCTACAGTGTATTATTTAAAAAGGATTCCCTCACAGCCCCAACAAAACAGGGGAGAGGAAGGAAAAACCATTTTTATTTTAAATGTGATCTCTTACTGGTGGGAGACGTCAACGTTCGTCCCTCCATGCTAGTCACCACAGGCTAAATATGTAGTAAACCCACGTGGTTCACGAGAAACAACAACTAGAATTGAAGGAAAAGCTGCCGCTACCTGAAATATGTGGTCCCACCCTTCAGTTTGCGCCAGGAACTGTGCAGCGTCTGAGAGTTTGCCCTCCTTGTGAGCTAGAAGTTAGCGGTTTCATAGACGCTGCTAGAACAGAGGCTGCTCTGGGTCCCGCCATGAAGGACGGTTTCCATGACAACAGTGGCAGCAACCAGAGTATCGGCGTTTTCGCCTTGGTTCCCACGCCCCAGTTTCCACAGAGTACTAAGAGGTTCCCAGGCACCTGCGCACGCAGTGGGTTGTGACACAGGACTGGATTCTTGAGCCTGGGGAGGCTTCATCTTTCAAAATGAGTAGTAAATGCGCATGCTCTTCCTGGTTCCTAAAAGAGACGTTATTTTGTCTTCTGAGACTTTTAGCAAGTTTTTCCCGTGCTCCAGAAGGACACACTATTCCTTTTTTCCAGGTCTGTTCACTATATGAACATCCTTGAAAAGATCGTCTGGAACAAGAGGCAGTCAGAGCCTTGCTTGCAAGATATGTAGAATCACAAGAGACCCACAAAGACTTGTCTCCCAACCATCTGTTGGCAAAAACCAGTTTATAAATGTTTGAAATTCATACTGCCACTTCTTAGAGAAATGATATTGCCCCTAGTGGTTAGAATAATAGTCTCGATGATATGGAAGTGTGGTACCATTGGACTCAACCATTAACTGCAGGAAGGTTCCTGTAGGAAAATGCCTGGAGATAAAAGAGCTGGGGCGACAGTGATGAGGTAGAAAGAGACGGGTCCCAGGCTACCACGCTTTGTCGGATTGCGCATTCATGACATGTTACGCTTAGGGTATTATAGCCATAGCAAACCAGAGGAGGCATCAGTAAGGAAAATTATTTCTCGAATGTTAGAGATTTAAACTGGTCATTGTGTCCCATTTCTGATCCTAATAATGACAAATTGCTATGACCTTGCCATTTGTGGGACCCTTACTACATGCCAGGCAGGATGCTGACAGATAAGAGTGTATATATACATAGTTTGTATGCATCTAGGTTTCTGTGCATATATGCGTATTTATCCTACATACATACACTACATAAACATGTGTGTATGTGTATATATTCAATTCTAACAGTCCCACACAGTAAGTATTGTTATCTCCATATTACAGATGAAATAACTGAGCCCAGGAGCAGTGAAGTGACTGGTTCTACAGAAGCCAGCCACACACGCCTCACGTTTGTCTTCCTCCCAAACCCATATTCTTAAGCCCTGCCTCATTCTACCTCCCTGCCAAGAAGCATGGACTTAGACATCCTTTGCCTTCTCTAGCCTGACTTTAGCATCCTCATGATGATTTATTTATGCTTTGCTGGCACAGTTCTGACAGAGCCAATCTTTTCCACTAACAACAACAAAAAAAAATGATGGAAACTGGTAGACAGTTTCCCTCCACTATGTGCTCCCTCTGTTGGGTGTCTACACAATCAGGACTTCTCAGGAGGATCAATAAGGCCTAAGAAGGCCCAGAGGACCCCTGAAGGGCAGCTGTCTAGGAGGCAGAGCACACCCTCTCACACCAAGTCCACTTCCCACCCTCTTTCCATCCATTCTGCCCTTGTATTCTGCAACAGGGATCCTGGTGGGCGGGATTGTTGTTGTGAGAGAGCTGATAAAATTCTCCCTGACGACAGAGCTGAAACGGAGCTGGAAGGAACCTCTTTTCCCCGCTGGTCCGGGAGGCCCTCTCATTAGGCCCGAGGTAAGTCGGAAGCTGGCATCCTTCACAAAGAGGCTGAATTTTCACAAAGGGCACTCCGAGCACCTCAATGCTGGGGCTTCCTCAAGCGGTCCTGCAGGCCAGGGCAGAGAGCAGGGGTGAGTTCTGGTCCTACTGGGGACCGTCCGTCCATCTCTGCAATGGTACTGCAGTCGACAGCGACCCAGCCTCCAAGCCAAATGTTAGCAAGTATTGTCTGACGGGCTTTTCTTCTGATTTGAATATTTACCTAAAAGGAAAGCTTATCATAAAAAGCTTTTTATTGGAAAGAAAATCATTGCCTGAGATGGAGATTACTGATTATGAAAGGGTTATCCTTGGAGTTCCTGTTTCAGAGGTCACCAAGATGCCTGTTAAAATGTAAATTCTTAGGGTCTACTGAATCAGAATATGCTGGAATATCTGAGAATCTGCATTTTTAACACAAATTGAAGAGGTTCTTTTGCATGTGAAAGTTTGAGAAGTGCTGACTTAGATAGTTTATTTTCAGATTCTTCGCCATAATTTAAATGCGATATTTCAAGTTCTGTATTTGTATGTACCTGCTTTGTTTAATAAGGAGAGATTTCCCCTCTCCAAGTGACTAAGTATACCCAAGGGAGAGTGGTTTTAAAATTACTCTATATAATACCACAATTATAAATTAAATTACATCCTTCTTAAACTCTCCTGCTTTATATTTTTTAGTTTTTTAGTTTTTTTTTTTTTTTTTTTTTTTTGATGTAAGTGGCTGACACATGGTCTCTCTCAGATTTCAACCTTAATTTCCACCAGTAATGTTGGACTTGACACTTCCTTGGAGGATAACGTGGTTGGTGCAAAATCTAATCTAATGGACGGGCACATTAAATCTCAACAGATCCAGTTCAATATTCTGTAAGGGGAGCTGGCGTAGAGCCTAAAAGAAAACGCTTAGCCATCTCTGAGAAGAGAATGGTTTGTACTGGAAATGTTGTAATGCCCTGTGATTATTCCAGGATGTCTTATTTATTACTGCTCACTCATCTGCCATCATAGTTGTGATGTTTTAAACAGATTTTGCATCTTAAGCAATGGAAAAGTGTGGAAGAGGGGTGGGGACTTTAATTTTCATTATTGAATGGAGAAGTTCATGGTTTAACCCTATGCCCTGCTTACTAAAACTGAATGGCAAGAGGCCATCCACGTTTATGGAAAGGACTCTTGACTTGGCAAGAACACTGAGTTTGACCTCAAAGAGGAAATGAAAGACCTGAGTTTTAAGGGAAGTTGATTGAGAACGGCTGGTTAGGCTCCTCTAGGGAGGTGAGGTGTGTAGAAGCAAGATGGATGGCTTGTTCGTTTTCTGGAGCTGCTATGACAAAGGACCGTAAACTGGGTGGCTTAAACAACACAAGTTTGTCTCAGAGTTCTGGAGAGTGAATGGCCCAGACCAAGGTACTGACAAGGCCATGTTTTCTCTGAAGGCACTAGAGATCACCACGCCACTCTGCTGGCTTCTGGTACTTCCGTGGCTTGAAGCAGCTAACTCGGACATTCTCCCTGTATTCCATTTTCTTTGTGCCCAATTTCCCCTTTTTATGAGGGTACCAGTCACATTGTACTAGGGCTTACCCTACTCCAGTATGACCTCATCTTGACCAATTATACCTGCAATGACCCTTCTTCCAGATAAAGTCATGTTCTGAGGTCCTGGGGGTTAGGACTTCAACATATAGATCTTGGGGGGGGGGGGACAAAATCCAACCCATCACAAGGTATATGGGAATCTGTGAAGTAGCTTAAGAAAAAAGGATGTGAATAGTACATTGATGGTGAAAAATGTCTTCTAATTTCTCCAATGTTCATTTTCCTATCTCTCTGAGAAAAGATATATTCAATATTGGAGTAAGAAGGTTCTTACAGATCACCTAATTTTGTATCTTACGAGGGAGAGGGGAAAACTGAAGTCTCCAGAGATAAAACAAGGTGCGCAGAGTCAAACAGTGTAATAGAAAATCTAAAACTTGAACCTAAATCTCCTTATCTCCTAGACTCTATCCCTCATACCACCTGGGATACTGTGAACACCTTTGCCCTTGAAACCAAACATTAGGTGTCATTCCCTCCATGTTAAAGGCAAGGGGCATCCCTTTGGGGAAGTAAATTTGGGCATCTCTTAAGTTGACCCTTTCCTGTATTCACTGCATGGACCATAGGACACTCCAAGGGCACAGACAGAAGTCTCATGCTGAGGCTTGGATGGTATCCTGGGCTTTACACATCTCCCCTCTCTTTTTCATCTCTCCTTTCGCAAGGTCCTGTTCTGTTGTCTCAAAGCCCAGTCCACCTCCAAAATGACGATTAAAAAATGTGTCAATCTAACTTATCGCTTAATAGGTGATAGATGATATTTTAATGGGAATAAGCCAGTTTTCCACTCTTTCTCCCTTTCCTTGGAGTCTTTTGTGTTTTCTGAGTGCCTATTTTTGGAGAATAAAATGAGACATGTCTTTTCTGTGCCTGTTTTGGCCAAAGAGTCATTAGGAAAGAGCAGACGGTCATCAGTCTTCAAACTGCAAAGAGGTGGTCACCATAGTTTTTGTCAGTTCTTAAGACTTTGGCACCTTGGGTGGTTTTCTGGTGGATTCAACACATTGAAGAGTAAAGAGCTGCCATCACAACTGGCATGTTCAGCCTCAGAGCTTGTCTTGAGCTGTCTGGCCAAACACTGCAGTGGATCTAATCAACTGAGTTTTATTTCCTAAATTTCATCTTTTTCAAACGATTCAAAGATAAGCTTGAAACAACGCTTTCGTGCTGTTTTCACTTTACTCCCTCTGTGCATAGGATTTCAAAAGCTAAATATTGATCAGGTCGCTTTCCTTGGTTATCTCAGAAAATATCCACTCCCTAAATCAAGTTATTACCTTCAGCTGCTTTTGAAGATGCATCAGTTTCACTCTATCAAATTTTTAATTGGAAAAATGGCATGAGATTAATTATGGAAATGCTTTTTGATTTCAATAGTCAATTAACAGGCAACTGTCTGAAGGCCACAATAATTACACTGTTCTATCAGCATGGCTCCAGAAGTCTTATTTTAGTATATTTAGACTTTTAAAAGAGAATCTGATTAGCACTATTTTTTAATGAATTTGACATTCGAGGGAGGCATGAATTTACTTTGGATGTTGGATTATATATTAACACTTACCAACTTAACATTGATTTTCTTTATTATCTAGGACCATCATCACAGAGACGTTTTTCTGCATGAGTTCCTGCCACAGCTGTACTTAGGTTCAGGCATGAGATTTCAGAGGGAATGTCAACTCTCATGGGCCTGATTCAAATATATTCCTTCCTGATATTTACAGAGCTGTGTGCAAGTCTTACAGATCTATCCTGCCCCCTTCAATGAGGAAATTGTTTTCTCTGACCAACAGGGAACGTAAGTGCTAGCCCCATCTCCTGCAGTTGGCCCTGGAAGTATTTAAGTAAAGCTTAGGACTTGTTTTGATATTATAATTGTATGCCGTCAGAAACACAGGTGCCAAGTATACAGTCAGCTGAGTTGGATCAAATGTATAACATTCAAATTGAGACATATAACTTTCTAGATGGTGGGAATGTTAATGATATTTTACAACAGAATCTTGAAAAGAAATCTCTCTCTATACAGATCTACTGTAGTCCGAACTGCCTGAGAGTTTGCAGTTAATTTGCCTCCTTCTATGGGGTTTGGAAGAACTGGAAAAGGCAGAGGCTGTTACTGATTCATGTACCCTCGCACCTCTCAGAAATTTGCTGGAGCACTGACATTGGAGTCTAAGAAACTAGGTTTTACCTCTTGGCTCTGGCCCTACTTGGAGTCATTTAGGATGTTTGAACTTTAGTTTCCTCATTTCTAAGGATGCTATAAAGATGAACTAAGACACACTAAAAGCACCTGGCATCCAAATCGTGCTTAGCCGACATTCCACCTGCCTTCTCTGGTTAAAATCTTGGGTGCTAGTTATTTTCTTTCTCTCCCCCTCTCTGCCCCATACTCCAACCAACCAGTTGAAAGGGTATATTTTAAGTCTTTTAAGATACCGTGTTCCAAGGAGATTTTTTTAAATCAGAAAAACTAATCCTTGCTGATGCATTAATAAACTTGAATAGTTAGAATTTACCCCCCCCTTAACATATTTACATTTTAATTTAAGCCTTCAGGAGATGTTGCTTTAACCCACATAGAGGACTTTGAGTTGAAAGAGTCAGGAGGCTGGGGAACAGTATATAGTACTGGGGGCTAGGCAGCTCTATTTCTAAATTTCAGACAGCCGTCCACCTGCCTGTGTGCTCGGCTGCTTATGTTAAATGTAGGTGATTTTTCTCAGAAAAAAGATTATGTGCCCAGGTTGCAGGCAAATTTGGAACAAGCTGTTTTCAACGGACTCCTGCAGGCATTAAAATCAGCGTGTGGAATCTAAGTGCTGTGGCAAGGAAGGTGCCTTCACACAGCTGGATGACAGTCGTGGCTTAGAGGATGAGAAGTAGAGGTCTGAAGATCAAAACTGGGGGAGACCCAGCCAGCAAGCAGTGGCCCCCCACCCCCTGTGCGCCTGTCGGTGAAAATCGCCCTGCAGTTTTCCCCAGAAGCACAAAGAGTAGAGGGAGGACAGTTGATCACTTTCCTATTTAAAACATTTAAATTCAGAGCCCTAATGCATGTTATTAAAGCATCCCAGGTAAGCAGAGCAGAGGGCTGCCCCTCTGTTTCCCTACCTTATACAGATGGAGTGCTGGGTATGCCTTTGTTTTTTTCTCTTCTTTTCTTACAGAAAGTGGTCCCTAGCCTGAAGAACCTCACCATGTGCCAGTGACTCTTCAGAGTTCTGTTTTTATAGCATGGACTTTCAAGCCCTCCTTGCCATTGGCTGGTCCCTGATTTTGTACCAACTGCTTTTCCCATGTAAACTGATGCCCATTCACATTTGCTTTCATCTACTCTTCTCTAGGAAACCATAAAATTGGTCTGGATCTCATAAGATATTCTGTGATTGAAGCAAAGTCGATTTTTCTTTCCTGTCTCTCCTTGTGTGACTTTGTAGATTCAGGGAGTCATAGACAATCAGGTCCCAAGCTGCTGCGAGCACTGATCCCAAAGCAGGTGATGCTTATCCCATGATCACTCACCTCGAGGTTGATGTGATGTTCAAAAGTGAGAATTCTTTTTACCTTTATACAAATTTTGTCGCCATTATATTTTCACAACTTCACTTGTTTTAATAAGAAGTCATTTACAGAATTTAGGCATCACCCTAGGCTCCCCCTTTTTTGACATGGAATTTGGAACTCACTTAACAGGAATTCTCACAATCAGAATATCTATCAGGGAGCTGTATATGTAGGCTCATGAGCATAACTGAAGTATAGTATAAAAAGAAAGAAAAATCAGATACTTAGTACTTATTAAATCTTTGGCCACAGATTGCTTTCTTCATGCCTGTCTATTCAGCAGCAAGTTGTCAATGGAATATATGGATGGACCCTTCAGTTTACAGGAAACAGTTAATTAGATCAATGAATTAGGGACTGAGGGGAGGGTGCCCAATAGAACATTGTGTTCCCTTGGCCATTAATCTAGTTTATGAAGAGCTGCCTAAGTGGGGATTTCTTTGTGTTTTTGATACTATGCCTGTCATTCAGAATCAGTTGTCAATGTCAATGGCATTAGCCAACTAGCAAGATTGGGAGTGCCCAGCTCCAGTAAAGAAAAATAGGTCAAAGTAGACTTCTGTCAATGTGACTGAAGCTTCTATTTTACTAGTGTCAAGAAGAGAAAGGACAGTGATCAAAAGAATCTGATGAATATGAGAAATCTAAATGACCAATGAGTAATCAATTCTGCAGCTTTTCTGTCATTGTCTTGAAGCAATTACATGAATGCAATCCTTAGTGTGTGTTACTAAAACATAAGCTTAAGGATTTTAGCGTTACTGATTTTGAGACAAAATGCCAAGAAAAAAAGTGGCTATGAAATTCTTGAAGTTTCTATTTTAAGTAGTCCATTCAGTGTGTCAGTGACAACTGGTTCAGCAGAACGATTCCATTTTTAAGTACTCTTGGCTACTTTTAATCAAGCCACCTTCAGATTTCTGGACGTTCTACAGGGGCTGTGAAATAATTCTGATTGTCCAAAGAGTGAAGCTAGTCAGCATAGGCAAGCCAGAGGCCCCATGTGGACTCAGTCCTGGTGCCCCAAACCTCCGCAGGCCTTCTATGGGAGAGAAATCAGAAGTGTTTTCCACCTAGCTGTCTGGGCTTTTCACAGAGTGAACTTTAAAATCAAAGTTTTAGCTTTATGTCACTTGAGAGAGTAATGGGAAGGGCTTTCAGGTGGAAGGAGGGCTGTGATTAAAGCTTGAAAGGGGCTGAGAACAGGTATGTGGTAAAGGTATATATATATGTTTTATATATATATATATATTTTTTTTTTTAAATGGTGTCAGGGGTTTAGAATAGACAGCATTAGCTAGGACAGAGACAGGCAGAGTGATATACTCAAGGGGAAATTGGGGTCTATGTTTAATAAAGAAGTTTCCCTCCATAAATGAATTTGGTAGACAGCTCTTTGCTACTACAAAGCATTAGGGAAAAGAATACAGGTGGAACTCAATACATTTAAACAATACTGGATCAAATACATCACAGCAGGCAGGAGAGAATTCCAGGACAAGAAATAGCGAGCATCAAGCTTAGAAAAGGAAACTCTACCTCTTCACAGGGGTCAAAGGCCAGGGCCCCTCTCTGGGGTGATTTTATTCCTGTTCAGTGTGCGGCGGGGTTCCCAGAGATTCTTGGGGTGCTCTAGGATCAAAGCGGCGTGGGCTGGTGGAGCTTCACATATCAAGCTTTTCCATCTTGGGAAACTTACAATGGAATCCCTTCTAACTTTGATAGAAATAAAGTGGGAGAGGAGTTGGCTTTGGAGCGGAGACCCGCCAGCAACCTCCTGATGTTCACAAAGGAGAGTGAGCTTTGCTGGGACTCACCATGCTTGTAAATCTAAGCGTCTTCACTAAAACTTGTGTAGATTCGAATTCATGCCCATCTCCATCTGTGCTGATGGGTATGTGTTTGTGGAGGTGAGACCTTGAACTTGGTAACACCACAGTGTTCTTTTACACTCACACTTTTCTTTCCATGGATTCGTATGCAGAGTTTCTTATTCCAGAGTCATAGTTTAAAGATATAGGTAAAGCTCTTCAGGGGTTCCTGTGAAACTAAATGTGGCCAGGTATCTGGTTAGTGGGGTCTTCCTGAACCAAGGCAATAGGGGAAGCTGAGCAGATCAGCTGGGGAAGTGCATGGGCTGAAACTGGATTGCTCTCACCTGGCCGTGCCACATGCTAGGGTTGCTCCTTGCTGTTTGCCCCCCCGGGAGGTACAACTTAGTAAGTGCAGGGTACACACAGGTGGAAGCCTGGCTGAGGAGCCCCTGTTGTCAAAGAAAAAGAAGCCACCTCCTTCAAGATGAAATGGTAGCTCTAAATCATCTCAATCCCATGTTGGTTTATGAAATTAACTGGGGAATTATTTACTCATACATAAAGGCTTTGAGGGCCAGGCGTTGGACTAGGTGCTTGGGAGAGGAGGGTCCTCACTATGGCAGGCAGCAGAGGGCAGGAGGGCAGTCACATGAACAGAAGTGACACTGTTGGATCAGTGTTGTAAGAGTTTACAGAAGATGCTCGCAGAGCCCAGTGGGACTGGGGCCTCATCAGTAGTTAGGGTGGAGAAATGTAGGTCTCCTTGAAAGCCCTGTTCTTGTCTTCAAATTAAGAATTATGTGAATGGTATATCCACCTGCTGCCAGTAATCCCATCCCCTCTTGTAGTCCTTTATTCCTTTCTCTTTGGGTGCTTTCCCCTTACCCCAGGGACCAGTACCCCAAGCAATAAACCTCTACTACCTAATCAAGCCCCAAAGGGTATCTTTTGTGGGTCCTAATCCTGCAATGCCACCTAAGAGAAAGATGAACTTCTTGGACAGATGAGTTTACCTTACTAATGGGTGACCGTTCTATCCACATGTCTCTGGGGTAACATGCCTTTTAATGGGGCCCTCAAATCCTTCACCTGAGTCACTAGTGCAGGGGTGATGTGAGCTGGCAAGGGAAGTGTTTGGGAGCCACTGGTTTTCTTGGATCATCTGAAATCATAGCACATGTGGAGAAGCTTCCTCAAGCAAATGAAGTTAAAAAAGTTTATCCCAAGCCAGGAAAAAAGTTCTGATTTAAAACTACAATGCTCATATATTTATTAGCATGTTTTTTTTTTTTTTTTGATTCCTCAAAAGAATAACTGAGAAGGCCTTTGATGTATCAAATGTTAAGGCTTTGATGTATCAAATGCTCTGTGCCTGGAGGGATTAGTTCTGATTAGAAAATTCGGGTCTCTGGTCCCTCGTCAGGCCTTTAAATGACTTGTGTATCCTTTCAATAACAGGGAAATGGCAGGGCTGGTGTCGCTTGGGGAAGGTGCCGCGTTTGTAGTGGCATGCTGTGTGTCTGTCCACGGAAGACCATTCAGTTTCCACCCCGCCGAGGGGACTTGGGGGCCAGGAGGAGGCCTCGCTGATCTTGGGGATGTCAGTCACAGTAGTACGTCTGGGAATGTTCATGCATTCCTTAAGGATGGGCACTTCTCTCTGGGTCCCTGGTGCCTATAGGCCTGCTTTTTTCTTTTCTTTTCTTTTTTTTTTTTTAAATCTTCCAAGGAGGACAACCTGGGGGCCTTTAGTATCTAATGGTTCTCCTTTTCCATGTGGCTTTCACCTGGGTCCTTTGGGCATGAAACAGTAAAACTAAAGTAGGACTTTTGCAAAGTAAACTTAATAAGACACGGTCTGGGCCCCTCTCCCAGCAGAGTGGGATACATGAGGGCGTCTGGAGAACAAAGGAAGCTGGGCGGGGCGGTGGGGTAGGACCTGACACCCTGACACCGAGCGGTCTTGGTTCATCTTTGATCTGAAACATCTCTGTTAAATATTTTTCAGTGGTCATGCCCTTACTCACTCTGGAGAGAAAAAGAAGTGTCCTTATAGAGTACAGAAAGTTACCCAGTGTTGTGGGGAAGAATGATCCGAGATGCCGCTGACTGTGGGTCTCTGTGCTCTCCCTGCCTCCCCTCCCCGTGGAAACCGCTCTGGTCTTGCTCTCCCTCAGAGCAGAGCCTCTGCCCATGGAGAAAGCAAAAACCAGAGAAACTCCAGCTTTGGGCCACTTCCTGTGAAGCTGCCGCCCAAGGGCCTCCCGACAGCTTAGCTGAAGTACAAGGCCTTTTGCTAGCTGGGCGCAGTGACTCTGACTTTACTCTTCCAGGGCTGTTTACTGTTTTGCAAGTGAACAAGTAAGCTGTGCTCGGGTTTGTGTCTCAGATGAACCGAGAGTGATGCATCTGTTCTCCCTAAATGACCGCTTGACCTGCAGGGCGGAAGGCTATTTTCCCTGTAGGTGAATTCAGGGTAGGTCTGCGCTACTGATGCCCGAGGAAACAGCTGTGTTGGGTGGAATTAAAATACCCCTCACACCTAAGCGTCAACCTGGAAGCAACTCTCTTCACTTCTGCGCTCATCCCACTGGGAAGACCTGCATGTGGGCCCCGACGGCAAGGGTCTAGGACTCGTGATCCCCTGAGTGTTGAGGAGGGGCACCTGATGTGGGTGAGCCCTCAGGAGCTCCTCGTGTTTTACAAGCATTCTGGGGGCACCTGCCCTGGGCTATGTATTGTTTGAGTCACCAGCATTAATAAGAGTCCTTGCACTGGAGGATGCATGAACTAAAGGCAATAAGGGGCGTGAAAGAAGGATTAGGCTTGTAGGAAAAGTTACAACAGGACAGACACTTTAATGAAAGCGTTGGTATATTCTCAACGTCAGATATGGGAACAATACCGACTGGGGAAATTGAGAAAGGGTAACAAAGTAGGTGACAGTTGAGCTGGGTCTTAGAGAATGATATATATTCCTTAAGAACACACTGTAGTCTCATTTGAAACAATGCCTTTGCAAATGTTGCAGTTAGTTTTAGCTCCCTAAGTTTTGCGACAAAGGCCCAGCATTCTTTGCTGCTTTAGTGCAAGAAATGTTTTTCAGTTTCCAAAGAATCAAGTAACGTATGAGCACAGTTGTCTCATCGGTAAGAGTTGAAGTTGTGTGACCCACAAAGAGCTAACCAGAGACCAGGTGCAGAGAGAAGTGTGCCAGGATGGCCACGTTCTTAACATAGAATCAGAACAGGAGGGTTTACAGGAATTTTGTATTTCCTTTGTACGTGGAGGCCATCTGGGAGATGTGGTTTAGGTGCTGCAACGTGGGATTTGAGATATTCCAGAACCTTGTAGCCATAGAGGGAAAGAATGTTAACATCCCAGAAAAATCTAAGATTTGTTTTCACTGAAGAAACAAAGACAGCCCGTGGCTGGTGTAACGTTAGTTTACTGAAGACTTTCCCCTGCAGGACAGCTAACGGTTGCTGCGGCTTCGTTTTCCCTTCCTCAGGGTACGAGGAAAATTCCTTTCTCCTGCTGTCTTAGCGAGAACCTCCACCCAGATTCAGAAAGGATGATATCAGTGATTATAACAAGAACTTGCTGTGTGCGAAGTGTAATCCTAGGCGTTAATCGCCCCATAACCAAACCGCCCTCACCGTCGGAACCACCCGCACCTCTAACTTACAAGCTAAATTCTAAGCAGCTGAGGACACACACGCTACCCAGCGGCAGAGCTAGAGCCTGAGCCCTGCAAGTCCGACCTCCAAGCCTCAATTCTTGGTCACTCCACTGGTTTCTCTCATAAACTGATTCACCCTATAGAATGCGTGAATGACAGGGCTTCCTCCCTCAAGAAGTTAAAGTCTGGTAGGCTGGTTTTCAAATGACTACGCTGCAAGCTTTTCTCCCTCAGGTAACTGAGCCTATATAAAGCTTGTCTTCATTAAAAACGCCCTGTGGTATTTATCCATTTCAAGCATCTCCCTTGCTCTCTGAAGGCAAACAGGTAGCTGGCTTGAGCCCCCTTCCCGTTTGACCCCCCCGTCCCCCATAGCAGCATGGCTAGGAAGTCTGGACCAGGTTCGTTTTCCTCAACAAGTCAAACCCTGAGGCGCCAAGGTTTATAACAAAGAAAGGAAAGAGAACCTCAGCCCCGCGTATTTATGGGAGGAGCTGGGAGGCGGAGGAGAGGGAAGCTTGCAGCGCCTTGGGAAACGTGACTGGAAGCACGTACATCATGGTGGTTCTGCGCAGGCGCAGCTCAGCCACGGGCCTCTGCACGTGCAAACACGGAGGCAGCCCGCTCAAGGGGGGGCGTTTTCAGCCCTCTGACGTCAAGAGGTCACCCAGCGGACACTCGCGCATGCCCAGATGGAGGGTCGCTAGTGGTCCTAACCAGTCTCAACCAGCGCAGCTCCGGCCAGACCCAGCGGTTTCGGCTCCGGCTCTGGGCGCTTGGAGCTGGTACCAGGCTTATGCGGCCACAAATAAAACGACCCGGATTCGTGAAGGCAGGTGGAGTGTGTTTGACTAATAATGACCCACGGTTTCACCTCCATCTGTCACGGGAAAGGGGGCACACGGAGGAAAGCTAATGGCCTTAGGTGAGCCTGTCAGGCCGCTCCACGGCGTCTTCGTCACCAGTCTCCTGGCAGCCAGTTACCTGCCACCGGCTTAGAATACCTGCTCCTGCGGACCCGAAGGGGAGGTGGCTCCCCTCTTCTGCCTCGCTCGTGAACTCAAGCTGCTTAAGCTTTTAAAAGACCCCCCTCGACCAGCTCCTGGTAGAAACGTCAGATGCGTTAGGATGGAGGCGTTTTTCACTAAGAGCTTTCTCGTGCACCTTTTCCCATCGACTTTGTAAAACCTGCTGGCCTTTTGGGTGGAGCTGCCGTGCTGGAACCTAGAGGCCCACTCGGGCCGCCGGCGCTCACATTTGCATATGCCGCAGGACCTATTTCTGGGCGCCGGGGACTGCTGCCCACGCACGCAATCTGCCGCCTCTCCGGCAGGGCCTCTGCTTTCCCTCAACTCCAGCTTCTCCGGAGAGACGGGGGTGCACAAAGCTGCCGTCAGAAGTTGCCGAGGCTCCAGTGAGAAGTCCCTGAATGGTGACGTTGGGGCAGACGAGTCATGGAGGAAAGGTGAGAGGGTCTAAGGCGAGACAGCAGGAATGGGATTCCTAAGGTTTCAATCGGGGGGGCAGCCTCTGCTTTCCCACAGGGTTTAAGGTGAGGGCATGTTAATCAGAAAGGAGTTGTTATAACGAAATCATTTTATGTGACACTCTACCAACTGGAACAAGGCTAGCTTTGGCTTTTCAGTGTATAATAACCGAGGGGCTCTTTGAACAACTGGCTCTTCAGTTGATCGGTCATGTTGGCTCTGTGGTTGGAATAAAGGAATAAATACAGCCCTGCACCCTATTTTGATAACCATTTCTTAAATCACTTGTTTACCCCAAATTGTGGAGGGAGCAGCTCATAAACTAGCATAGACATCACAGGCTTCAGACCCACCTGGTCTTCGCCCTCTCCACAGCAGCCTCATGGAGAAGAGTGCTAATTACGCTGATTGAATCCTCGTGACTGAGCTCCTTTTCAGCTGCTTTGATTTATTCTTTTGAGTATAAACGAGTTTTCAATGAGAATTACAGAATAGGCAATACCAGAGGAAAAATGCCAGTAGAATCTATGATTCCAGATGCTGTTCTAAATAGCTGTTGAATTCCTTAAATTATTAGCTCTCCAAAACCCTGTCCCACCCTCCCTACCCCACAGGCTTACACAGTTGAGATTCGGGAGGAAGTCCGGGGTCACAGAAAAGCTCCTGGCTCCCGCGGGAAGGCCTCGGGACCCTGACCCTTGTCTCAGCAGCAGCAGGTGTTAAGCACTAAGGCCCCATGCTGATTTCTTACATGACTAGAGCGTAATAAAGACTTTTGAGTGAAGCCATCATATCCTAAAACCATGGCCTCTAAACAGTTGGGTCACCGACTTATCCACGTTTGTCTGGGATTCAACTGGTCTTGACACAAAGTTCAACATCCAGGAAACCCCTCAGTCTGGGACTAACTGGGATGATTGGTCCCCCTACTTAAAAGGCACTTAAAATGCAGCTTCCCTGGGATGCAATACGATTTTCTGTTTGTTTTGTGGTCTGGAGCTGCTGTACCATCAATATTCTATGGGCTGTTCACTCCATTATCAGAATGGCACCAGGGAACCCATTTAGCTGAGGAGAGGGATGGGGATATGGTGGGAGGGGGTAGAATAAGGGACAAGAGAGCAAAAAGATTAATGTCATATTGCAGTCGGACCACAGGGCTTCTTTTACGCTATAAATATTGCATGAAGTGGTGATGTAACCTGTACCACAGTGTGGCATGGGATTTGGCTGTTTTTATGGCTCGTGATTAAAGTAGGAAACAAGTCTCTGATTAGATTATTCTTCACCCCCACCTCTGTCCTTCATATTTCCAAGAATACTGTTTTATTCATGCACTCAATCTAACTCAAACCCAAACACCAGAATACGTAGATCACAACCTAGAAAATGCATCATCAGAAATGTCTTGTTTATTCTTTGCCCAAAAGTATTTATAATCTAAGATATTGACTTTGATAAGCACTGCAAGGGGGAAAAAAAAGTTGAGTCTTGTAAATTCTGCCTCCTTTTAGGAAGTGTTATCTGTATGTGGTAAAATCCATTGAAGTTCTGTTGAGGTTACATAAGAAAATAGATGGTTTTTAAATTATTTTAGTTTGTTGCAATTGCAGATAGCTAAATACAGTTGGTGAAAAAGCGAATTGAGCTCTAAGGAACAGAATTCAATCTATTGCTTTTCTCCTTCTGGTCTATCCTAGTAATTTAATTATTTGTGAAACTTTTAAACTCAGTTGACTACCTTGGAATTTATCCAGGTTGGAGGATGTTTGGTGTTACACTGGTTATATCTTTTGGTCCTGGTCCAGCAATTAGCAGCTTGGCTTTATTCAATCATAAAGATCTAAGTAGGTTGGAAATGCCGGTGTGCAGTGCTTAACATCTTTAAATTACATCTATTTTTAAAATTCAGAACATTGAGTCTGCTTACTACGTGGAAGTGCAGTAGAGCTACCAGGTTCAAATTGAGAGAAATTTTTGTCTCTTTTAGCCCTTTCTATAGACTTACTGGGTGGGAATTTAAAAATTCAACTGTGATGACTAGGGCTCAAAATTAAAATAATCCAATATAAATAATGTCAGAAGGTGAGCTCTCATAAATCAGCAAGTCTTATGTTAAAAATAGGTGAAGGTCTAAAATACTGCTCTGGTTATTGGATGCTATCTCCTGGCTATAATTACTGTTTGATACAATTGGCCATCCTTTCAACGCAGAGGGAGAATCATCAAGACCTATTGTTAAAATTCAGATAGCATAACATAGCATAGTTATTTTGTGCAAATCAGTCGCTGAATAAGTATAGCTACATTTTGAAATTCAGGTTGCATTTTGGAAAAAAAAAAAAAAGCTACTGTGAACTTAAAGTGTTGTGTAGCTTTTACTTGTTTTTGTAAATTTTGGTCTCCCAGGATTATGTTGTGGGACCATCTAACGGCTATTGATTTTTTTCCTAGCTTATTTTCCAGCTGTATTATCATGTCTAGGCATCAGGATACAGTTCTTTCGTCAGTGAACCTTAAGACATTTTGCAAAGCGGTCAGATCCCAGCTGTTCTCCATGTAGAACTTGGCCGGTGCCAACTAAAATGGCTCAAGTGCTGCTGATGAGCACACAGGCTCTCTTGGCATTTGTTTAGAACAGTTAGCACTGGAAAGTTAAGCACAGAAGCTAATCTCTTGCACTTCATGTCTGTAAATTCTAGCGTTTGAGTGGGGATGTGGGAATAGTAAGGGACAGTGTGAACAAAGGCGTTTACACCTCCTGAGTTTCTTAAATTAGAGGGAAACACACATGTAGCCAGTTGTGCTGATGTTCTAGAACAGGCCTTGCTAAACTACAGCCTGCTGACCAGATCCAACCTGCCCCCTGACTTTGTAAATAAAGTTTTATTGGAACACAGATGTGCCCATTTGTTTACACATCTTTAATGGTCTTGGTGCACTGCTTGGGGATGGGGGGGGGGCGGTGAGTCATTGCAACACACACCCTATGGCCCGAAAAGCCTAAAATATTTACTCTCTGGGCCTCTACAACAATTTTGCTGACGCCTGCTCTAGGAACTTAGACTTTATTTCATTAAGACTCTCTTTTATTTAAAATTCACAATCAGCAGCTTGGCTTCAGTCGGCACTTGCCTTGCCCCAGCTCTGGCGTGAGAGGGAGGATGTGGGCTCCCCTGCTGCAGCTCGTACCAGCCCCTGGGGCTGGACGGCCTGGGCTGCACCACTCCCCGCAGTGCCCAATGACAGCATGGGGTGCCAGCAGGGCCCTGAACAGAGCACTGGGGACTCCGCCTTCAACTTTTGGCCTCCAGAGGCTAAAATACATGTAGGAGGGTTGGTAGTAAAATTGACCTTCATGTTTATTGAGCTAGAGAGGCTGTTTTCTTAAGGTTTGAACTGTCAGCAGCTTTGCGTTGTGCAGACTGTAATGACTTAAAACAACTTCATGTGGATAAGAGAAGCCAAAATCAAAGAAGCCAGAAATATCTGAAAAGCAAAAGCCCATTCGTCTTTAAAAAGAAAAAGAAAAAAGGGCAAATAGGCCAATTGACAAGAATTTGGGGAATATTTCCATATGCTGTTCTAAGGTGGAAAAGAGATTCAGGAAACCCCTAAAAGGTGCTTTTACAAATGCCCCGTTTACTGATAGATTTCAGACCCCTCTTTCTGTTAAAACTCCCTACATGGTGATAACAATGGAAAAAATAGAATTTATATAATTTCCTTGGCGGTCCTTTTGGAGGCATCATCATTTATCCTCGAATGTGTTCTGTGGTAAGGAAGGGAGAGCTATCATCTGTCTCCAATTTCAATGAAAAAAAAAAAGAAGATTGCGAACAGGCTGTGTCAGAGCCGAGCTGGGTTTGGATGACAGCAACTATTCACTGGCTGTGTGATGTTGGGGTAAATTATCTCTTGGGGTAAGAAGCTCTCTAAGCCTCAGATTCTTTCAGCTGCATCCATAATAAAGACACCCAGCTCTTGGGTTTGTTGTAAGGATGTATGAGATAATGTCTGCAGAACAAGGAGCGCAGTGACTGTCCTCAGATGTGTGCACAGTGAAATGTGCGTGGAGGTGATGAGTCACCAGGCGTGCAGAAGGGTTAGCCCCGCAGGCCTGGGCCTGCTGTCCTCAGAAAAGCCTGCTTGCAAGCTTGGCCCTTGGCTGGAATCTGGGAACTTGACTTGTAAACAGCCCCTGACAATGATAGAAAACTTCCTAACTGATAAGGTGGCTCCCTCTGCCTCCACTGTGAGTGCAGACAACGTGGTGTTCTGTGGAACACCTGTTTTCCCTCCAGGAGTCTAGAATGTTGGTAGATTTTAAAAGCAGAGGGTGCCTACTTGACCAGCTCCTGTGAAAATCCTTAGACCTTCCTAATGAGGACCTTGCATTCTCTGATCTCCCTGGGCAGAAGTGTCATACACTTGTTGCTGCAGAAAGGTGCCCCGTCACCAGAGGGAGAGCAGGCAGGGGACCCTGCACAAGAATCCCTTCAGATTCTTCTTTTATGATCTGGCTGGATATCTTTATTACCGCCTAAGTCATCTTAGCCATGAGTCAAACTATGTGCTGAGTCCCCTGAGTCCTCCTAGTGCATCTCCACCATGGGGGTGGTCTCAGGGGCCTCCGACACACTGTGTATAGTTTCTCTGTATTTTAATGCTAATTTGATTAGGCTAGCCCAGTAGTTGCCAGCCTTGGCTATAATTAGAATTAGCTGGAAAATTACATACACGTCCCTCTCCACCCCAACTGCATACACCCTGCCTCACAACAGTCAAATCAGGATTTCTGTTGTGTAAGACCCAGGTATCAGTATCTTTGGTTCTGACATTTCCATTTGGTTCTTTTTTTTTTTTTTTTTAATAGTTTCTATGTCTTTGTGGAAATTCTCCCTCTCTTCAGGCATGTTGTCAATCTTCCCACTAAATCTCTTGGCATCTTTTTTCTTTTAAATTTTATTTTGAAATCATTTTAGATTTACAGAAAAGCTGAAGGAACAACACAGAGGGGGAGCCTGTGTACCCTTCACCCCACTTTCTCAAATGTTCACATTGCATACAACCGTGGTAGTTATTGAAGCTCAGAAATTGACATTAGCACGGTATTGTTAACTACACTACAGCATTTGTTTGGGTCTCACCAGATCTTTCCAGTGACATTTTCTTCTGTTCTGAGATGCAATCTAGAATTTAATTTTGCAATCTCTAATTGTCATGTTGCCCGAGTCTCCCCTGTCCCTGGCAGTTCCTCAGTCTTTGTCTGTTACAGCCTTGGTCCTTTTGAAGGTACTGGTTTTTGTAGACTGTCCCTCCATTTGGGTTTGTCCAGTGTTTTCTCAGTAAGATTCAGTTTGTGTATTTTCCGCAAACACTACAGAAGTGATGCATTTCTCTCCGTGTATTACAACAGGGTATATAACGTTGATCTCTCTCATCTTGCTGGTGGTCATACCCTTGACCACTCGGTAAAGGCGATGTCTTCTGGGTTTCTATATTGTGAAGTTTTGTCTCTGTAGTTAATCTCTTAGAAACATTGAGACGAGGAAAATATCCTGCTGCTTCTCAAACTTTTGCCTGCTCACTTAGGCAAACTTTTGTGGATCTTGCCTGCAACAATTCTACCTGTGGTGTCTAAGAATAATTTTCTGTTTCTCTTTTTTCTTCTACATCTGTTAATTGGAATTCTGTAAGAAAGCTGTCTCTTCTCCCCCGTTTACTTATTCAGTTACCTATTATGTCAGTATGGACTCATGAATATTTATTCTGTTTATGGGTTGTAATCTAACAATATCATTATTTATTTTATGTGTATTTGTAAATGGTCCAGCTTCAGCTGTCGGGAGCTTTTTCACGTTGGTGCCTCTGCCTTTTGACATATTCCATCCTCTTCTGAGTACTTTCTATGAGATGCTCCAGTTTCATCCCGTATTTTCTCTGCCCCACCCCTAGGACCAGTCTGTTTGGCAAAGAACCCCAGTGCCTTTAATTGGAGAATGGAATTTAAAAGTCAGGATCTGGGCTCTGGTGCCTTTGCCTGCAGTCCCTCTCAGTGGATGGAATTTGGAAATAAATGCATGTATCCTAGCCCGTGCCTGCATACCCACTCTGTTAATTTCCACACCTGTGTATCAAATGCACACACGTTCATACCCACGTCTCCAATTCCAGCCCAACACCTCAGGGTTAATTCTTTATTCTTACCTTCCTCCTTTCCTAATTTGTAACATTTTTCTCTGACAGTGAGAAACCTTGTTCTAGTTATCTGTATTTTCTGTTTATTCAATTCTGGTACACATACAGAGTAGTTGCAGAATTGCTAACATTTTGAGAAACAAATTTACTAAATGGAATTCCATGTTTGTGTGCTGTTCTTTGTGTTTATCCATTGGCTTCTTTACCAGAGTTATTTTAAACTGGTCATGCCAATGTCTGGGGCCATCTGGGGCCATCTGGGTCAGCATCACATGATTCGTTCGTATTTTTGATCACATTTTCTTGTCCCTTTGGTGTGCCTTGTAATATTGTCTTTTATTTGAATACTTTTTAGTAAAAGAATGGCAGACACGAATTAGATAGCATTTGCTCCGCATACAGGCGGGTCCCTACTTGGTCAGGCTGCTGGAGAGAGAATGCAGATAGATTCAGTCTGATCTGTGATTGAGCTGGGTCTGAGCTTTGCAGCAGCTTTAGTTTGGCTCAGTCACTAGTTTCAAATGCTTTGAAGCAGGATCAAGACTTGCGCCACTAAAGGGACTGGGACACAAGCACCGGTGAGATGCGATTGAGCCCTTGTGCTTGACAGCTGAACCTCCAGCTTTCTGCTGTCTACTCCGGATCCTCAGATCCTCAAAGAGGTTTTGTTCTCCAGTCCCACCCCCTCCACACACCTTCTGGACCATGACAGTGGTCCCCCAGCACTGCCTTATGCTCTGTGGAGGCCTCAAATGCCTTGGAGCAGTTTCTTTTGGTTTCCCTGCCCTCTTGTCTGCTTTGGGGGTACCTGCCTTGCACTTGGGGGAGGCACTTCATGCCTTGGTTGGTAGGGGATGGCTCTCAGATCTCTGATGCTGCCCTAGCCTTTGATATCCTACCTGTGGTAGGCAGGGTGATGGCCCCTCAGGGATGTCTGCATCCTAATCCCCCGAGGCTGCAAATTCATTAGATTACTTGGACAAGGGGACTGGAAGTTGCAGATGGAACTGAAGTTGTCAGTCAGATGACCTTAAGAAAGGAAGATGATGCTGGGTTATCCTGGTGAACCCAGTATAATCCAAGGGTCCTTAAAAGTGGAACAGGGAGGCAGAAGAGCAGAGGCAGAGGAGGAGACGGGATGATGGAAGCAGGATCTAGAGATACAATGTGCTGGCTTTGGAGATAGAGAAAGAGTACCACCAGCAAGGGGTGCAGGCAGCCGACAGAGGCTGGAAAAGGCAAGGAATGGAGTCTCTCCTTGATCCTCAAAAGGGAACGCAGCCTGGCCAGAACCTTGGTTTTAGCTTAGGGAGCCTGAGTGTCAGCCTGCTGACCTACGGAACGGGAAGGTCATGAGTTTGGGATGTTCTCAGCTGAGGACTCTGATCTGTTCCTGCAGCAACAGTAAAATGATCTACACCCCCAAGCACTTGGTGAGGATCTGTGGGAAAGCCTTGCCCCGTGGTCAGAGCCTTGGAATCAGGGTCATGTGAAGCAGCCCACTTGTGGTTAGTGAACGTTCGTGAAGAATTGGGCAGGTGTTCTGGGCTGAATTGTGTCCCCACAGGATTCATATGCTGAAGTCCTGACCCCCAGGACCTCCAAAGTAACCGTATTTGAAGAAAAGTTCTTAAAAAAGATAATTAAAGTAAAATGACGTGTTTAAGGTGGGCCTTAATCCAATATGACTGGTGTCCTTACAGAAGGACAGAATCTGAGCATAGGCCTGTGTGTGCGCAGAGGGAGAAGCCAGCTGTCTACAAGCCCAGGAGAGTGAGCTCAGGATAAACCAGTTCTGCCTGCACCTCCATTTTAGGCTTCTCACCCCCAGGCTGTGAGGAAATCCTTTGTTTAGCGGCCGCCTGCTCTGGGAGCTTTGTCCTGGGCCCAGCAGGCTGATACAGCGAGTCTCACAATTCTCCTGGGATGCACTGAACTTACAAGTAGATCTATGCACTTTCAGTAAGTGGTTACTGAGTGTCTCATTGTTTAAGAGAGAGGCCCAACCATGTTCATAAACCTAAAATCCTCACTCAGTGAGTGAATGAGTGTAGTTATTAGTAAGTTAGACAAAGAACAAAGTAGGCAAAGAACAGAGCACTTAGGCGTGGAAGAGATGGCAAGGTCACTGACACAGATTGTTCAAATTCAGTTGTCCTACACAGAAGCTGTGGTGGCACCTCCTGTACACCCCCAGAGGGGTGTGAAATGGCCTGTCTGCTGGCTAAGGCATGTCTTGAGCCCAGGTACAATTAGAAAGAAATGGAAACACTTGCTGTATGGCCTCCCTCTCCTCTTTGTTTGTTTGTTTGTTTGTATTCCAAGATAACTTTGGATGTTCTGTTCGTCCTCTAAGCCAGGATATAATATATTGATTCCTTTTCTTTTAAATCACATTTCTTTGCGTTACTGTTGTGGCTTTTATTTCAATTAGAATTTCCCGATATCTTCTATTAAGCATTTACAATTTCTTGGGTTCCTTCCAGGAAAGCTAACTTCTTATGTGTGAATTTCCCTAGGCTTAGTTTTGAGAAGAATTGGAGCAGAGGAGAATCCCTCTCACCTGGGAGCCCCTCTGCCAGTAAGAGTTAGGACGTAACTATGCAGAAAGCACTGGTAGCCAAGAGCCACTTGGATGGATCCAGCTAGTGTCATACCTAGAGGTCAGCGAAGCCTGGTCAGCCATGATTTCGGATGTGGTCTTCACTCACCAGGAGGGGCAAGACTGATCCCATGAGCTCAACATTTAGAGCCGGGTGTACTTGAAGTGGTGGCTGTGGTCCAGCCTGAATGGCTGTCTAACGTGTGATCCCTCTGGTAACACAAGGGTTTGGGTTTGACTTACACTTCTGTTTCAGAATTGTCTGTGTTGTATTAGATTTTTATCGTATAGGTCTTTGTGTTTCAGGGGCATGATTTAGCTCATGGCATGTCCAACTCCATGAAGCCAAGGAAACCTTGTTATAAGAGTACCATTATTAACACGCCCATTAGGAAAGCTTCCTCAGGACTAAAAAGGATTTATGACCCCCAAGCTTAATTGGAATCAGGCTGAAGGCTGGGGCAGAACTGTCGTAGTCTCTAGCTTGATGGACGCTTTATGGGTGCTTTGTGCCTGAGGGCCTCTGCTTCCAGGAAGTGGATAGGCAGGCGCTCGGTGAGAGTCCCTTCAGAAGGCCCACGGCCAAGAACCTGACCACAGAGCCCACCGGAGACTCTCCTCCTTTTACCATCCAGAATCTGTCCAGCAAATGGGTGGTTCTGAAAGGAGTTAGCTACTTCCAGTGACCAATGACCTCGTTTCCTGTAAAATAAAAACTATGTACTTGGGAACATCTCTGTTGGAATATCTGACTGATGAGTCCTGTGTTCAGGCCCCATGCTTTGCTGGGAGAACATCTGCAGTCCATGATCGTGGGCTACAGCCCAGTTCTCCATTCCTGGAAGAATTATTTTCATATTCCTCTCCAGTTTTAAGTTCTGTGCTTTTGTGTCATGTTTGAATTCCTTTGACATTTCTCTTACAGTGAGGTTATTTGCAGGCTAAGTAAACCCACCTGGACTTCTGGCTAATGGCTCGTATTTTAGTGTTTTATTAACATTCATATGTAATGACTGTGGTTCTCAACAGGCACAGTTCTGCCCCAGCAAGGGACACATGGCCATGTCTAGAGGTATTCTTGGTTGTCACAACATAGCAAGCTGAAGTTCTGGCATCCAGTGGGTGGAGGCCAGGGACAGTGCTAAACATCCCACAATGCACAGGGTGACCCCACGCCTCCACCTAAACAACAGAATTATTTAGCCCAAAATATCAGTTGTATTGAGTTTGAGAAACCTTGGCTTAGGGAAAGCACTTCTAAAAACATTATTTTTTTAAACTTTTGCTTAATTTTAGTCTGTCTATGTACAGATTTTTTTCCGTCATGCTTTAATCTTATTAATTAAATGACTCTTGTCTACTTTTAATTAGCATTAAATAACTTTTCCCATATTCCACGGCTATAGAAAGATTTGTTCAGCTCCATATAAAGACTATGATGGTAGAGCTTTCTGGGCAGTAATCATCAGTGAAAGTGCTCTGTGCTCCAGGCACAAGCAGCAGCAGGGATTGGGTGCTCTCACTGTGAATATTCCATATATCTAGCTCCTAGGAGCATACAGCAAGATCATAGAATACCATAAAGATAGATTGTTTGGAAGATACGGATGCCAAAGTGCATCTCAACCCGGTCCCGGAAGCCAGAAATGTCAGTAGGTGCTGCTGCTCTATGTCCTATGTAGCAGAGGGTGATGAAGAGCCAAATGACAATATTGCTACAGTTGAGACTGAAAGAAGGAAATTCGTAGGTGAGGTGTTACTTCAAATGAGATCTTCACTACTGAGGGAGAGGCTCTGCTCCAAGCCAAGACCCGAACTTCTGACAGTTGAACCAAACTCAGTGGGGGCATCTTTCAGCGCTGCACACAAGTGCAAAGGTGGAGAAATGCCCTTTGTTCGAAAGCCACCTGGATTACAAATCGTGGGTAGAAATCTATTCAAAACAATACAGTAAATGGAAGTCATGAACATTTGGAATATTGGAAGGCATCAATCATAGACTGCAGACAACCAGAGGGGAAAATTGCTGATAACTAGAGATAATTAATACTTAGATACTAGTTGCAAGTATCTGTATAACTAGATACTTGGAAACAAGACTCACCAGTTCAAAATCCACCTGTTGGATAATGTTTGAAATAAATGTAAATGTTATTTTCAGAGGTTGAGAAGAGCTCACTTAAAGACATATGAAATGTTCAAGTAATCAAATGTTTTATCCTATAGATTTCAGACTTGCTTCTTAGAGATTATATAATTAAACATTAATGTTAACTTTCCAAAATTTCATAACTATCAAGGGAAATAGGAATGTCAACCTGTCAGCCTTAATACATTATAATAACATACAATATAAAGTGATATAACAGATTATTCTGAATAGACATATGAATGATAAGATGTCGTGGTAATTATTGCTTTGGGAGTTAAGTCATAAAGATCTATGAATGCAAATATGACAAATATCAGCTATGTGTGGAGTAAAAACCCTTTCACAAAATTTCTGAGTGAAGACTTTTTTCATTGCTTTAAAAATCTAAGTGTATGGAAGCTTACAAACCAGGACCCAGTCAGAATATCTAGACCAGCAGATGGCACTAAAAGGAAAACCAGTGATTCCAGAGACTTTTCAAGGGATCTTTAAAATTATAGGAGAAAATTCCAAAGTGAATGTAGAACAGGTTAAAATTTTGTATTTCCATTATATATGTCAAAGCAAAGGAATGGATTTGGGGGAAAGGAATATAAAGCTTATGATACGTCCTACTTTTTCTTTCATTTTGAATTATTGACTGTTGGACCAATAAATTTTACAAACCTTGAAGATTGTTTCTAATCCACAAATATACCGCCGTAAGTTTCCACGACAATCATCTTTAGAGATGTCATCAGGACAGTTGTTCAAGCTGGATAAGCAGCAAGTGGTTAACTCCTCCCAGGGAACTGGCAGCAGATCAACCGGCTGACTTTTGCAAGGAGCATTTGTGGCTCTGGGTTTGGTTGCCCTCCTGGACACGTCCACTGTCTGAGGGTTTTGTGTAGGACAAACACCTGGGGAGGCAGAAAACCGTGGTTGCTATTTAACGAAGCTATCCTCTGCTGATGTTTCATGGCCGGTGTGCTCTACTTAGTGGAGTGTCAAAAGAAAAGTGTAGAGGCAAACGCATTAAAAATTATCAGACATTCTCATGGCCTTTCCCTAGGTGTCTCTGAAGGGTAATTACCTTTTGCACAAGTTGGAAATGAAATGGGGAAAAACGTTTTTGTACAGAAGTATAAGAAATGACTTTACTGTTGGCAAGCATCGTTAAGTTCCAGATGCATTATTTTTTGCTACTTCCAGCTTTTCCTTTTTTCCCCATTTTTATCCAGATGAGTTCTGCATGATATACAGTACTTACAGAGGAACAATAAGAGTCTTTAATAATTCATATCTGAGAGGAGTGAAAATGGCAGAGCACGTATTACGAGGACATCAGACAGACTGCTTATTCTAACACCTGGAGAATGCTACTGACCCTTCCAGTTCCTCCTGAAAAGGCTTATTCTTTCCTGTCCTGGAAATTTCGGATATCAGGGGCCCAAGATTCTTGGACAAGAACCCCTTCATTCTAATGGTTTATGCTCCTTTGGAGTTTAAGCTGAGGATCCAGATAGAATTTTGTTAGCTAGCAAGAGGAGAAAAGGGAGGGGAGGAGAGAGGAAGGAAAGAAATGTGGAGTCAGAAAGATCATTTCTGCTTCAGGCTAAATGCGAATTCTGATGCGAACAGGCAGCAGACAGTTGCCCCAGGAAGCAGTGTTGTAAGGCCATCAGCCCAACGCTGTTGAACAAAGAGTGTGCTGCTGCTTCTGAACCAAATCCTGTCATCTGAATCTGAAATGACAGCTGCATCAAAATAGGTTTGCATTATGTAAACCTAACTCCAATTTTTAAAATGCTGATTCAAAAAAACCTATGTAACCAGTAGCAATCAATTATAGTTGTCAGTTTCTTTGAATGCGGTTTATGATTTTCTCAGCACACCAGGAATGGACTCCATGCTACCACATGATTGAGAAGCTGTGTTTTCTGAATCGTTAATAATAATAATTATCTTTTATTGGACTTCCAAAGTCCAGATCTGTGGCCGACCAGACATGAGGTGGGGTGAGGTGAGGGGTGGGCTAGCTGAAGTACTGCTGGCTTTGGAATAGATTAAAACAAGCACGCATGTTCCAGCACTGCTGAGCTCAAATGTAAACAAGAGGCATTTTCAGTAGCCAAAACATGCAGAAAAAAACAAAAATCCCACACAACAACAAAAAAGTGACAGCAGTGGGCTGAAAATGGCCTTGATCATAGGCAAACCTCTAGATCTGGGTTCTTCCTGTCAGCAAATGCCCACACCAGCAGCAGATTTGGAATTTAAGCCTTCAACGCTCAATGAATGGAACAGACAAACTTGGAGATTGTTAGGAGTTCCTATAGGCACCTTCTCTGTCTGGAAAAGCATCCCAAGGAGTCAGAACTCTCACGGATTATGTGGTCAGAGATAGTTAAGTGAAGTGAAATGTAAGTGAAATATCATATGCCCAAGGAAACAAACTACCATCTACAAATTAGCAAAACAGTCAGTCTAGACACTCCACCTCCTGCATAAACACCTCCGATTAGTGGAGTGGTCAGATTTGGCATAGGAAGGAACCATGGCTATAAAATATGGGTTTAAAAAAAAGTAGGAACAAAGGATTATCAAAAGTAGCATGCAGGTGAAATGAAAATTATAATTCTTGAAATAATCTAAACAGCATATATTACAGAAATGAAGAGTTAATACTATTCTTGAATTTAAAGAGTAAGCCCTGAACCTCCTGGTAAAAAAGGGAAAAGAAAACACATAAATGTATGTCAGAATTACCCAGAATGCAGGCACTACACACACACACACACACACACACACACACACACACACACACAAGACAGAGTGGGAGGCCCCACATAAATTTAGTATTTAAGGAGAAAATGAACAGAACAGAAAGGAGGGAAGAGAAAAACAATTTGACTGCAGAGATCTTGTCAGAAGTAACAGAAGTAAAAGACCAGGTAATAAGATCTTCAAAATGCTGAGAAGAAAATAACTGCCAACTCAGAACTGTTTATAGTGCAAACTTTTCTTTTAAAAACTTGGGTAAAGAAAGACATACTTTCCTATACACAAAAACAGTTTATGAGCAGCAGTATTTTATCAAGAGGATTCCTAAAACGTGTATTTCAAGGTGAAAGGAAAATCACCCCAGAAGGTGCTTCAGGAAGAACTGCTTAGTTAAAAAAACTGATAAGTACATGGGTAAATCTAAATGAATATTTTCTGTATGATGCTAAAATACCTAAATTGTGGGGTTAAATAATGAGCTAAAATACTGATTTTAAAAATACCACATGAATTGGAGGGCGATGATTAGATCTGGTCTTCTAAGTTCCTGTTATTATTCAGGGAGAAGGTTGAGATAGTGATGCATGGTGACATTTTGAGGATAAACACTAAGAGTGGAAACAGTGACTCACAAATGAATACAGGGGGGGAAAAAGAAGACTAAAAACAAAACAATTCGAAAGAAGAAAAAGGCAAAAGAAATGAGAGAAGAATCATTGAAAAGCAGGACAAACAAGACACACCAAGTAAGAGATTTGGAACAAGTCTAGGGTTTCTGCTCCTAGCTCTATGAAAGATCTGATATCTGGAATGACCCTCTCTATACAAATGGATAAAATTTGGGACAAAATGGAAATAAATCATTTAAATGCATGCAAAATGACATGGTGTATAAGATTAAGAAATCCATAGATCCCAAAAGTTGAGTGGAAACAGAGCCCAGGAAGGAGGCAGCTTTCACAGTCAGCTATCACCCTGAGGGTTTCTGCTGAGCCTAGAGAACTTGTATCCTCCCTACTTTGGCCACTGCACAGGTTATGCATGAGATTCCAGGGCCTGCCCAAGGTGGGAGAATCTAACCGGAGCCCTCTGAGTAAATCTGTGATCCTGCAAAACTACACCCTTGGTGTCAAGGTTAGTATGAAATAAACCTACACCACAGAAGAGGCCAGAAACGCCCCTGGTCCTGGGTGAAGAGGAGGTCTCTGAGGATTCATGTCTGTAAGCTTATCTTCATAACATCTTTTGGTCCAAATTCATGTTGCCAGTATGTTCCAGGGAGACTGCAAATAGATCGCTTAGAACAAGACACTTGGCAGTACACTCATGCAGCAGAGGCAGAAGGAAAAAAATGCTCTGGAAGAATGTAACTTCACATCAAACCTGAGAGTTCCTACGGATGATGTTCAAGGGCAAGTAAGCAGCTTTCAGCTTGTGGATGAAACCACAGAATCAACAAACAATGGAAAGAGACTCACAAAGACCGCAGATACTGGAGTGCCATACCCTGGTTACACGATAACTTAAATATGCTTAAGGAAATTGAAGATTGAAAGATGAACAGAGAACAGAACCTACCATGCAGATTAGAAAGAGAACTGAACAGACTTCAAAACTGAAAGATTTAATGATTAAAAATTTAAAACTTGGACACATTAAACAAAGTACACTGCTGAAAAAATTAGCAAATGAGAAGACAGTTCGAAAACATTATCCAGAAGTCGGCACAAAATACAAAAGAGAGGTTAAGATAAAGAAGCCTTGAGTGAGATTCAACATATTCAATCAAGGTTTCAGAAGAAAAAAAAATCAAGCAGAGACAAAATAGGGGGAGAAAATGTCGGATCCAGGAAACTCAGTGAAAAACAATATACATAATTTAAAAAAATCTAAAATACATAACAAAACTTCAGAATACCCCCCCCCCCCAAAAAAAGACTTTATGGAAGCCAGAGAGAAAACAAAAACCTACAAAGAACCAGCTATTAGACTAACGCTGATTTCTCAAGCACAGCAATGGGAGCCAGAATACAGTGGAATAATAGCTTTTGGGTGGTGAGAACTGATCATCTGGAATTCTGCACTCGGAACATTTTTCAAAACTGAAGGCAAAATAAAGCGCAAAATAAACAGAAACTGACAGTTTCCCAGGTTTACTAGCCAAAACCCTCACTAACAGAAATACTAAAAATACACTTTAATAGATTTTTACAATTCTAACCATAGTCTGTTTACACCAAAAACACAACAATGCAAAGATTAACAGAGGATAGATAAAGATATACCAGATAATTATCAACTGAAAAGATTAAATTTTAATCAAATACGCCAGAGGATAGTTGACATAGCTAGTTAATATCTGATAAAAGACTTAAAGCAAGAAGCATTATTAGTGTTAGGGATTCACTTCAAAATGCTAAAAAGTTCCATTCATCAGGAAGACATGAAATGCTAAAATTGTAATAGCATAAATTAATTTTTAAAAATAGAACTGCAGGCAAAAACAAATACATGTAGATTTTAACACATTCCTCCCAGAAATTAAAAGTTCAAGCAGACAGAAGGAGTGATGGTATTTAAACAGTGCAGTGAGCAAGCTTAGATGAGTGCGGTCCTGCATGCAGTGATTGAAGAGTGCACGTTCTTCCAAACACTTGGGAACATTTTCAGACATTGATCATCTGTGAAGCCATAAAGTTACCTCAGCAGAAACAGGACTGCTGTCACAGAAAACATATTCTCTGATCAAAATGCAACTAAGTTAAGAATAACAGCAAAACTAAAAGAATTCCATGTTTTTGGAAATACTGAAAAGTTTTAAATAACTCACGCATCAAGGAAGGAGCAAAATACTATGTGTCAGAAATTGTGAAATGTTATTATGATACTAACAGGGAAATTTATAACCTTTAATGCTTTCATTTAAAAGGAAAAGGGTTAAAATGAAGGCACTAAGCATCCAACATAAGAAACAAAAACAAACAAAAACAGCAAATTAATCCCAAAGGAAATCTAATGAAGGAAGGTAATCATAAAAATAAAACCAGCCATTAATGAAACAGAAAACAGTCACAAAGGAGAGAATTAATGCCAAAAGTAAGGTTCTTTAAAAAAGATGAATAAAACAGACAAGCCTCTGTAAAGGTTAATCAAGGAGTGAGAAGATAAGATATTAGGATGAAAGGTGAGCTTACCTAGTAAGTCTCTAAAGTATCTAAAGTTAAGAATTACTGTCGCCAATTTTAAGCCCATTAATTTGAAAATTTAGATGGAATAGATTAGCTTTAAAAATACAACTTATCTCACGATCCTAGAAGAAACAGAAAATCTGGATATTCTTATAATCACTAATAAAACTGAACAGGCTTTGACAAATTTGACTTATTAAAATTAGGAACTTATGTTTATGAAAAGACATCAAAAAGTGAGTGAAAATACCACCCACAGACTGGGATTATGAATTTGCTTTGTATATAATAGACAAAAAGGGTTATTCAGATGCTCATTCCTGCCTACAGACGTGAACAGGCATTCCACCAAAAAGGAAATACAAAAGACAGTATGCAAATGGCAAGATACTCAACCTTATTATTAACTAGGCAACTCAGAATTAATATCCCAATATTACTTTATTTCTCAGTCTTCAGTTTGGCAAAAAAGTTTGAAGCCATATGCCCAGTATTTTGAGGGTGTGGAGCATTGTAATGGGCATGTATATTTGAATAACTGTCTTGGACAACAGTTTGGCCCGGCCTGGAAAAGCAGGGCGTATGCTGCAATTCTACCAGAGAACCCTGTACACATGCGCTGGGAGATGCATGCATAGAAGCATCGATCATACTAGCACAATTGAGTGAATGGATATATAAATACAGCACAAACAGGTACTGCAGGTCATGCAAACGTCTGTCAGTCAACACAATGGATAACTTTCGGTACAGTTGCAGAAAGGGCTGTACGTGTGCAGCAGAAACTGAGTAAATGATGGCCTCACACAATACCACGTGTGATCTTTAGAACATAGTGGTGTATGCTTCCAAGAATCAGATTCACAGAGGAATCCATTCCACGTGATTGCATTTTTATAAGTTCAATAAACCAAGACTAAACAGTACGTTAAAGCATACATGCATAGATGGTAAAACTAAAAGAAAAGCGAGTTAATGATTAAAATAGAAGGATATTGGTTACCTCAGGAAGGTGGGAAGAAGAGTTGCAGTTGGGGGTTGGAATATCTGGAGTAATGGTGAATTCAATTTTTTAGCAAGGAAAATAGTACATAAATTTTGCAGCATGGCTTATAAGTTCTTAAAATGGAACACTACACAGATCAAATTAGTATTTGAATGTTGATATGGAATCACATACAGTTGATGTCTACAAAGTTATGTAATATTCTGTTTTTTAAAGATAAACAGTAGAATCAGACATTGCTCTTTAAAATTAATTTCCTGTCTATAATTGGTAGTTCATTTTATGATTTAAAATTCTGTCTAGTTTCAGTGATGCTGATACAAAGTTCAAAGTGAGTATTTCTTAAAGCAGTCGTTATTTAAGAAAATGCATTGTATTTAAGTGTCAGTATTTTCTGCAGCGTTACTCAGGCTTATAAAATTGCTTGAAGTATCTATATGTTTGTATATTTTTGATATACTTTTTGAACAAAAAGACAAAGCTAGAATAACGTGCAATACTCAATGCTGGTATAACATTATAATTTATAAGGCAAATCTGTTCATGAAATTTACACAGAACAAGACCCTTTGTGCTTTTTTTTTTAAGACCCTTTGTGCTTATGCATTGCAAGTATTTTTTAAACAATTGCTGTTTTGTTGTTGCTGCTCAGTAATGCACCATTCTTTTTTCTCTTTACATTTTGACCCCCTTTGCCCATTTCTCCCCTCTCACCCTCGCCTTTGACAGTCACCAATCTTCTCTGTATCTATGGGCTTTATTTTTAAGGCTCCCATATAAGAATGATAATGTATTTGTCTTTGTCTGTCTGACTTATTAGCATAATGCTGTTGAGGGCCATCCATGTTGTCCTAAATGGCATGATTTCACTCTTTTTTATGGCTGTAATATCTATTCCATATGTGTGTACACGTACCACATCTTCTTTACCCGTTCATCCATTGGTGGATACTTAGATTGTCTCCGTATCTTGGCTATTGTAAATAACGCTGCAGTGAACGTGGAGGTGTGGTTGTCTTTTTGAGTTAGTGGTGGTGGTGATGGTTTTCCTGGCAGACAGTAAGCGCTTAATTAATGTTACAGAGTTTTACTACTATTGCATATTAAATACCATTCAATTGTATAAGCAATTAAAATGGCATAGAATTAACTTTATTTGCATTAAAGTGCATTCATAGTATATTAAGTAAACAGTTAACAAGACAGCATATATAGCCTACTTCCATTTTTGTAAATAACAGAATCGATCAGAAAATTCTGTGAAGATATACACAAGTCGCCACCATTGAGGACTGCAGGTTGTTTACGTATTTTAATTTTGTTTCTTCTGTGTATCTGTAGCTTCTGATTTTCTTCAACGGCTGTGCCTGATAAAATGTTTTTCTTAGGAACTGTATGGTTTCCTGCCTGACACCAGAGGGCGCTGACGCTTGTGAGTTTCTTCTGGTACTAAAGTTAAGGGTGGAATGGTGAGCTGTCCAGGGGCTAAAGAAGGCTAGAGCGTCAGCCCAGAAGAATGAAAGAACAGTAGCTGGTAGTTAGAATGTTTTCACTAGTGAAGAGTGGTTTCCCCAGAAGTCCCCACAGAATTTCATTGGTTTGGTTTTATCTTCGAAGGCAAAGGAGCAATAGCATTAGATGCTGTACTTTCTGGGACTACTTTCCGTAGGTTTATCGTAAAGATCTGACAGACCACTGTGTGAAGAACACTGGGGAAAGTAAGCTCTGACCATCCCCAAATTAGCTACCTCTTGCTGCGCAGCATACCAGCCCTCTCTCAGCACGCTGTCGGGTGGCGAGGTGCTCGTCCACTGCCCTTGTGGGTGCAGCTGGGGAAGATGGGGCTTTCTATCTAATTGATCTTTCATCTTGGGCTTCCTCCTGGCATGATGGTCTCAGGGCAGCATTCTGAAATGACCTGGCAGATGGTCTCAGGGAGCACAGCTTAAAGGCCTGTTGACAGCTTAGCTCTGGAAAGTGAACATGACTTTCACTACATTCAGTTGGTCCAGGCCAGCCACAGTGGGAAAACAGACTCCATCTCTTGATGGAAGAAGTAGCAGAACATTTAATATATCGCAGCATTTCTTGTCCCGGGGACTAATTGATATTGTGAGACAATTAATTCTTTGTTGAGTTGGGTGGGGAGAAGGGGAGAGGGTGTCCTGTGCATTGTAGGGTGGTTGCAGCACCCCTGGCCTCTAATGACTACATGCCAGGAGCACACTCACACCCCGGCTGTGACAACCAGAAACATCCCCCAAGCATTGCCAGATGTCCCTAAAGGAGACAAAATCTCCCCAGGACAGAACCACTGATCTGCTCCAGGTGCTGATTTCTTTTTTTTTTAAGATGGGTTCTGTTTCTTGGTATTAGCACCTGCTTTCTTAGGGAAACACTGACTCAGATCTGCTTGTATAAATTAATACCCCAATTGGGCTGACTCACTTGGCCTGAACAACAAATTCACCTGCCAGTGTGCTGGTGGACTGTGTACCCCTCTGCTGAGCAGCACGACGGGCATCACCATGTGTGGACGCTCACAAGCATTAGGAAGCAGTCTGCTTTGCTTTTGTTTTGTTTTGTTTCCCACAGTCACACCCACCAACTCTGCCCGCCTCTATGGAGCCAGGAAAGCTGGTGGGGCCACTGCAAACGACAAGGGAAAAGAGGTTCCATGTGTGAGTGGGAGTGAGAGAAGCATTTTACAATTCACTGGGATTTGAGTTAACTTCATTTTTGTTCACACACATAAAAGACCTACCACCTGTGACTCTTAAGTCACACTGTTTGGGGGTAATATCTGTGGAAGAATATTTTCTTTATGGCAACTCTTTACTATTTCAACAATCATTCCTTCCCAAGCAATGATTAATTTTCAGTTTTTTCTTCATTGTTCCCTTCCCCTAATATCAGAGATGCAGTAATCATTACAAAATAATTGGAAATCGTAACATCTCCAAATGCTGGGTGCATCTCTGGTTGGAAGGTGGCCTCTATGCCCACACTTTAACAAGCCAGCTTTTTCCAGCTCAGCAGGGCTGTCTGTGATGATGCTAATGTCAGTTGAGAGGTGTTGCTGACACCATTATTTCTTGAAAGAAACTGAAGGACCAGCATCTTTATGTTCAGAAAGCATCCCATTTTGTCGTCTCGGCTCTTTGATGTTGCCAGGCATCACTGAACTGTGAGATGCTGAGAGGAAATTCATATTCCATAGAAAATACACTTTGCTCAGTAAAGAAGAAACATAATATTGGTAGAACTTTCTGCTTATGGAACTGGACATATGGAGCCGCCAGTAGTGAAAACCACCAGGAAGACTGCCAAGATACTCCGTCCCGCGGAGCAGCCCTTTCACCGCTTCCCTTATAAATAAAGGGCTCTCAAAGTTTCTTTGTCACTGATTTTGGGAACTGGAGCCAGGTTGCATGAGTTATGTGACGCTAACACAGTTCCAGCATTGCCTTCACAGCCCTGATGAAGTGCTGCCAGATTTTAATTGGAACCTGCACATGAAAAAGAGAGCCTCTTTTGACGTCTATAAATAATCACAACACAGCGGAAATGTAGCCGCTGTAGAAGTAGTCACAGCAAATAAGAACTTCCTTTGGAAGCTGCAGTCTTTTTTCCCTGGTTCCTCTATTTTCCCTTCACCCCTCACCACCTCTTCCTGTTGGTTCAGATGCCTGCTTCCTTGTGCCTAGAATTATTTCCTAATCAAGGTTTGCAATTCTGTCCATGCAATATTTGCTCATTTCTGGTTTTCCTCAATGCGGGGTAATGGTATTATTTGCCTTGGTTTTCAAAAGGTCTGGTGTATATGATTTAAACTTAATTTTTAGTAACATGTGGATTTAGGTCCTTAAGCTCTATGGGCTAGAGAGCTATTGAAATCATCAGGCAGGTGTTTGTTACCTTCTCAGGGGTTGTATACTGTACCCACTTGCCATGCACCCCAGCTGTAAGCCCTGAAAATTGAAGGTCACATTAGATCTTTGATTTATATGTGCACTATTAAAAGGAATAAGGCTTGCTCCTCAGAAGCCATATACCTCTTGTAAAACTTGGAGAACTCAAGGACCCAGTGCCAAGGAGAATAGATTGATTGAAAATAATTTAACATTTAAAGATCTCTAGGCAGACTAGGACCCTAATCTTTAAACAAAGCATGGGCTTCAGTTTTGAGTTCCTAGTTTTTCAAGTGGCTAAAGAGTCTAACCTTCGGCCACTTGAGCGCATGTCACCAGAACCAGCATATTAGAGGGCTCAGACCACCAGCCCCTGACATTCAGCCAGATCATACCAGAAGCTCCTAAACGTCACCCTTTCTCCCAGTGGTAACTGTAAGCCTCTCCTAATCATCCCCTTTCTTTCCTCTGTAGTTTCCACACCGGAACATGTATCCCTATGTATACTTCGGTCCGCGTGCTTGCTCTGAACTGTAGAGTCACGTCATAGGTGCCTCTGTGCCTGATTGCCCTCGTCCACACTGCGTCTAGGATTAGTCCCCCTTGACGTATGTGGCTAGAGATCCATTTCTTTTCACTACAACCTAACATGCCACTGAATGCATGTGAAACACCATGTGCAGCTGTTCTGCTGGGATGGCCATTTGAGATCCTTGTTCTTATGAACAATATTAAAAGAAGCATTTCTGGACAATTAAAAAAGATGAAGAAAGTCACCCACAGGGGCTATGATGAACCTCTGGTTTTTAAGCTTGAAGAAGTAAGGCAGGAATGAAGTGCACAATCCTGAAATCCTTTATCATGGGATGGGAATAATGAGAATTTAGGTGACTCTGATGACAGTCTCTCCCCAGAGAGTTTTGTCTGACTGTTCCCCTCCCCTCCCTGGCTTCCCTGACCACCCCCAAGGAGGTATATATATGTGCAGCTTTGTCCTTGATGTTCCCGCCAATTAGAACGACTGTTTCTTCATCCACGGGAGCCTCCTTAGAACCACAGGAGGGCGTATGAGAAAGGTGAGGGCCAGGCTGAGTGGTAGGGTCTAGGGTAGTGGTTCTCAGACTTGAAGGGGCATCACCATCACCTGGGTGATGGGCCCTTGCTGGGCCCACCTCTAGAGCTGCTGCTGCTGCTCACTGAGGACGAGTAGGAGGAGTTTGACCATCAGGTGGACAAGATGACCCGGTTTGTGCATTTCAGTCATCGTCTTTCTCCAGCCACCTTTGTTGTTGCCCAAAGGGCTCATGAACAGAGTGATCAGGGCGGCAGACAACAGTGAGCCCCTAGCCTGGTGGCAGGTTGATTACACTAAACCAGTTAGTTCATCACTGGAAGGGCAGCGCCTTATTCTTACTGGAACAGGTGTACATAGGAATTTGCCTGCCTTGTTGGAGCTGCTCCTGCCCAAACCGCCATCCATGGGCTTTCAGGATGCCTCTCACCATCGTGGCCTTCCGTGCAGTTTTGATTCTGACATGTAACTAATTTGATGGCAAGTCGTAGTGTGACAGTGAGCTGGTGCACCCCAGACTCCTCAGTTTCAGTCGTCTAGACAAGTGACCTGATGGGACAGCCTTTTGAAGCCCACGTCACAGCACCAGCAATGTGGCAACACTGCAGGGCTGGGGTAATATTCTCCAGAATGGTGTATTTTCTCTGAGCCAGTGGTCAGCCTGTGTGGGTGCTTCTCCCACAGCCGGGGTTCACGCAGGGTGGAAATACGTGGGAGTGCTTCCTCTCACCACTGCCCCTAATGACTTACCAGTGAAATGTTTGCTTCTGTTAGACTTCAGTTTGGAGCTCTGCTGGTCTAAAGATCTTCATTCCCAAAGGAGGCACGTTTCCACCAAGAGACGTACTGTGGGTTACATTAGCTGGAGGATGAGATTGTCATGGGGCATCTTTGGGCTATTTGTGCCTGGGAAGCTGCAGGCAGAGTTAATGTACTCGCTGAAGTGGTGAAGTCTGGCTGTCAAAGGAAGATTGGTTTACTGCTACACAGTGGAGGCAGGGATGTCATCTGGCTTGCAGGAGATCCTGATGGCGACAGGAGGACAGGGGTCTAGGTGTGACTTAGGTGCAAGTGGCATAAATATCACTCAGAAGAATACACTGAATTTATCTCCCCTCTTACAGAGAGTGTATTTTCTGTTGTATAAGACATAATTGTATCATGTCAGGTAGAAGGATGTTTTTCTTACGTCTTTATTTAGAAGTTAAATATGGTTCATGGGGTGTATCTGGATGCCAAATCGATGACAGATGGGCTCTGGTGGTTTTTTTTTTTCAACTGTGTCAGCTTGGTTAAGTTGCATCTATTTTTCCAGAATGTACTGCCCTGGGAATTCTGAGTGGGGAGTTGGTCTAAAGATCAGTTTGCACGTGGAGGAGGCAGAGTAGCTGTGGTTCCTCCTGCAAGGTTAGATGAGGTTGCAGCAGGTGCAGAGGCGCCAGTAGGGTCCAGCTCACCTTTACCCTCGCCTCCGCACCCCCAGATCTTCCTGACTGATGACCATTTGGAGCAGCAGGAGCTCAAGGCCCAGCCCCAGACGCTGGTAGTAGGCCCACGTGGGCAGTGGTAGACCAGAGCGCAGCTGCCCACAGCACCCCCAGGAGTCTTCAGTATGCTGTCCCATTTTGGTGGCTAGACATGCTTGGCTTCTCAGGTCGGGGACTCCTTTGCTGATAGTCCGAGTGCCTTCCTGGCCCTTCACTTCCCCCAGCAACTCCTCCAACATGCAGGTCCCATTTCTGCCCTAGGTCCCTTGTCCTGTAACCTTTAAGACCTCTCCTTTCTGAGTGGACCTTGACAGGTTGAAAATGCTTTGTCCAACCAGATGAAGGCATTTTGAGTAGGGAGTGATAGAGAGGAGGACCTGCTTCAGGAAACCTGGACAATTGCTGGTGATCATAATGCCAGTCATAGTAGCTGGTATTTATTAATCACCAGCTGTATGTTAGACACAGGGCCTTACATGCCTTATACCATTTATTCCTCACAAAACCCTCTGTGGTACATACCGTTGTCATCCTGTGTTGCAGGTGAGAAAATTTTTATATTTAGCTCAGAGCTGAAAATTCATGTTCCTAACAACTATGATTCATCTCACTTGTCACACGTTAAAATGATTTGTTTACATATCAGTGTCTGCCACCAGAGTGATATTCCAAGGGCAAGAAGGGGTTCCTTTTAATATTTTCAGTGTTCAGCACAAGGTCTGAAAACTAAAAGGTTTATGATAAATGTTTGCTGGGTAAATGGACACATAAAAGGGACAGTAGGAGGGCATGTGATTGGCATTGGTACTACTGGTCCAGAAAAATTGGCAGTGACCCTTGCAATGGACTTCTGTTAAAATTTTCAGGATGTGAGCTCAGCTGCAAAAAGGAATTCAGAGAGAACACGGAGTGAGCTTATGCCATTGATGGGCCTAGGAGTGACAGAGAGAAACACTTATCTGAATTGCCTCCCATTTTGACCAGGGGGAGAGGGGCAGCCAGGGAGGACATTCACTGGATAGAAAAAAGCATACAATACCTTGAAACGGGGCATTTGTTTTTACTTTTGGGAGCACATTCATCTACTCAACAGTAGGGGGAGCAAGATGCAGGGAAATCGGAAATTGTAGCTCACCAAACAGAAAAATGGGAAGGGATCTGAGTCACCTAGGGATAAAAGCAGGAGAAAGTGGCTTTTACACAAAGCAGTCTGAAAATAGGGTGTTGATATGTTTTAAAGACTGACTCTTCTGATTCAAATGGTTTTGGAAATGCTCACCAGAACTCTAGCCTTCCGGCACAGCAAGGTTCAGGGAAGGTTCCACAACGATCAATGTAGGTGTTCACGTGAAGATAGAGCAGGATGGATTGTTTTTTAACCTCAATCAAATGCTCTGTCCTTTGACAATGGTAACATTCCCACCATGTTGATGCCAATGAGACCCAGGATTGAACCCTTTACTGTGGTCTATTTAAAACCAGAAATGAAGTGAAAATTAATGATGCTCTTGAAATGAGCTGCCCTAGGCATAAAATAGTGTAATAAGATAAAACTTTCCATTGCTATTGCTGTGTTTTGCTTGCTTTGTGAATAAGGCTTATAGTCTGCCTTGAAATTCGAGAAGTTCATAGACTAGTTCTAGGAAGACTAAACTGGAGAAAGGCAAGTTCAAGTGTGTGATCTCTACCAATGAATGTTTATGATGTTACACTTTTGAGTTCTTTGAATACTCTCCATAGCAAATCTTCCCTTAAAAATGCTCCCAAGTGGCACAAACATCAGCTATTTCAAAATTATATTGACCATCTCTGAATTTTCTAATTAGAGTGTAGGTGGAAAAATCCTGTATATTCAAACTAAGCAACTTAGTTGCATAATGAATTATTCTTATTTTATTTTAATTTAATTATGTAAATTTGGTCTGAAGTCAGTTCCAGTGCCTGTAAAGTTGACATTGTTTGGTTTTACTTCCAGGGCTTTTTTCCCTAGTTTCATTAAGCCCACTTGGTTCTAGAACAGGGCTTCACTTAGGGTCACAATGTCGACTATAGTATGCATAATGAGAATATAAACTACTTGATATGAAAATCAAAACATAATATGCAAAGTGACCATGGAGTCTTACATTTCTGCTTTGCTACCATAAATATGCACTCCTTTATTCCTAAGCCTGGACTATGACAGAGTTCTATGACATAGAAGTTAAGTTTTGGTATTGGATTTTCTGAAGGTTGTAGTCTATGTCATAAGAACTATTATTACCTGCTTGAAGCAAGGGTTTTCTTACTCTGCTATTTTTGTTCGTAGAGCACAGGATAAAGTACTGAGTTGCACAGATGCCCTTGCTTCATGTTTCAGTGGTACCACTGGTGCCCCTGTGAACGCCTCTGAGATCTTTCATCTGTAACTTCTGCAACTCAGAACCCCCGGTATCCTGCAGCTGGATACTTCTGTCACCAATCCTAATTTTCATTTCAACAGTCTGATTCCCAAATCTATCATTCCAGGTCCCAACACCAATCTCAGGCACTCACATCAGTTTTAGGATATTATGGTAAAAATGCCCTAGATTTTAAGAGGCCCTCTGGCTCAACTTCTCAACTGTCTCCCCTTCCTCTGCCTTGAAGATTGATTGTGTGGAGCACTTATAAATCAAACGACACAATGGCTGGATGATTCATTCTGAGACCGGCCTAATATCTTATCCCTCTGTCTTCCACGAATGAAGTGTCTTGCACGATATTGTGACAGAGAGAAAGCTTTGCAGTGTAGATCTGCATTGCTGTTGAAGCTGTTCTTCTTAAACGGGTAAATGAAATCAGAGACGAATGAGGCAGGACTGGGACTCTCTGGAACAGAATCATTTTCAGGGGATAGAAAAGGCTTTGCATTCAACCACGAGCTCCAGGGCTGAGAATCCAAAACAGCCTCTTAGAATGGGAACTTAATCTCCTTTCCAAATGACTGTGGGAGTATGGCTAAATAATTACACATCTCAACCATTGTGTAAACCAGTTTAATTAACATTTTTCAGGCATGTCACATTTATACAATTGCTAAATAATTTTCTAAAATTATGCTGCACTAGAAATTGCCACACATCAACTTGGATTATTTTTACTCATGGCCCTAATCATGCCTGAAAGAAATCTTTTCTTTTCATATCATTTTCTTTTTTTTTTTTTTTAAACAATTATTTGGTACTTCCATTGAAGATGATTCATCCTTACAGGCTAACCAGATGCTCTGTTCAAATTATTTGTGTTATGTTTAACTGCCATTGACTTAAGCAAAACTGGCATTTTTTTTCAAGCAGTTACAACATTATTTAATTTCTTTTCCATTCATTTTATAATAAAAGAAATCTTAGAAAAGCATTCAACCCCAAATCTCGACTTAGAATATACCCTAAAAATAAAAGGAAATTATAAAAATTAAGTGTCCAGCATCCATGGGATTAAGAAAGGAGAAGGCTGCAGACAGGCACTTTCATTGTGTTTTGGCAGCATGTTTCAAGAAAGCATTGAGTTTACTCTATTTCAGAAGATTTAAAAAAATTGGGCACAAACAATTACTATATTATTAGTAAAGTACTCAGATTACTCTTGGGGCTCCTTTAAGCCTATTATCATCATCATCATCATCATTATTATTATTATTATAGAAGTTATTATTATGACTATTATTATAAATGCATTCATCTTCTTTCCAAAATAGTAATTTCAAGCAAGATTAATAAATCAAGAAATGCTCTGAGGCATAAAGCTGACATGGAATTAGAAATATAAATGGAAGAAATTGTACAATCAAATGTGCGAGCACTGAAGTCATATTTTGTGCTCAGAACACATTGAGATGTGTGGTTATATAACCAGAAGGATTAGCATTTAGGTCACTAAATTAGTCTTTTGAATTTTCTTACTCTATCAAGAATTCCGTTTTCTTCCTGACATTGTTTACCATGCCATATTAACTATAGCCCTTCATCTCCCAATATTTCCAAATTTTAAATTTCTTACCAATAAATATATCTGTATGAAAGACTTATTTGGTGGCTCTGATAATAAAACTGCAGTGGATCATATCTGTTGAATGTCATCTGTAATGGAAAGTGCTTTTGCAAAATTTTCACTTTGATGGATTAGAAAAAAGAATAAACAGATTTTATGTTTTCGCCTTGATTGTTTATGCACCAATAAGATTCTGAAGAAATCAAAATGTGGGAAATTCAAAGAAAGAATAATACTTTTTTTTTTTTTACTTTAATCAATGTTTGTATTGAAAGAAGTAGGGTTTTTTTTTGTATATCTTAGTTTGCAGCTTTATGTAAATAAAGTAGCAGGCTTCATTTACATAGTGTCAAACCATTATTCTGGCTGAATCTGGTTTCAGCTAATATCCCAAAATGACTGGCTACTTAGAAATTTAAAAGCATAGTCTTTTGGTGCCAGTCCTTCAGGTATACCTAGACTTATTGTGTATTTACTTGCAACAGGACAGCTAGGCCTTAAGTGATCTTTCATTTTGCTGTGACCATAGATGTGGGAAAAAAATGGAATGGGATGCTTTATTAACAAAGATCAGTTATTTTTGCGATATAAATGATGTTGCAAACTAACATAGAAATCCATTAGGTTGTTATGTCTAGATTCTGTACAGATGCCCTATAGCCTGATAAAATAGCCCCCAAGTGAGTTCATGCTGTTCCCAACCTCACAGAACGGGGATCAACGCAATGTTCTCCATCATGCCTGAAACATACACAACAGCATTGCCAAGTGGCAGGTTCCCCACTCAGTCTCATCTCTTTATTCCACACCTGAGAAATGATTTTGAGAGCTTGAATATTTACACTAAATGATTAGGTTAAAGTGATATATGACTCAGCAAGAATAATTCTTACTCATAAAGACAGGTTAGGTCCAATGAGAATATGGTCAGTTCCATGTACTGAAACTTCACAGTTAAGAAATCTTACTAGTCAAGGTCATTTATAAATGGGGCATAATTAAATACCTAATAAATATCTAATGGAAGAGAATATATATTTTGAGTATCTTAATGCCCAAATCACCTTAATCTTCATACCAAAAATGCTTCTACTACTTATAAAAGGAGATGTCTGGGGGGAGGGTAGAGCTCAGTGGTAGAGCACATACTTAACATGCATGAGGTTCTGACTTCAATCCCCAGTACTGCCATTAAAATACAAACATACATACATAAACCTAATTACCTCCCCCCAACAAAATTTAAATAAAATAAAAAATGAATTAAAAATAAATAAATTTTTTTAAAAAGGACATATATGACTATCCACCCATAGATAGAAAGATAGCTTTGTTTTTGTTTTTGTTTTAAACGAACACCTCACTCTGTCTGCAATTATGCAGATACTGGGGAAGAGGCAAATTTATGTTAGGACAGTCTAGCTAGTTAAATTGTGTTTTGCCTCCATGCAGTTGCTCAGGCTGGTTGCACTGTTTGATAGACCTTTCCCAGATTTTTCTCACCCAGCTGACATTTTCCTCATTTCTCAAGATTCAGCTGCAGGGTCCACATCATAACTCATAATTCTCCCATCGTATTGAAATGATATGTGCCTATATCAACAACACTACTGCAAAACCCTGTGCTCTGGAATTGTCTCGTTCATAGCTTAATCCCTTCCACCTACCACAGTGCCTATCTGCGTCCTGACAGTTAAAAATATGAACTGATCTGATAATGAGTTAAGTATTTTACCAAAAAGGCAACAGCTTCGGCTAAAGCCGTTTATTCCTACAGATGAAATTATTGTCTTTTAAGTTATATAAAATGGAGTAAGGCAATTATCACATAAAACAAAGCAGTGGCCAAACTCCTACCCTGAGACAGAAGTAGTTTTTTGGCCTGGCTTGCTTTGATTGACCTAACACACCAGTTACAGTCACTTCTGTACTTTCTTCCTTTGAAAGCATAGCCATAATTTAAAGATACTTGAGTTTCTCAACAGAAAAGCACTTTGTAAATTGCCGGTACGTTTCTCTTTTTCCATTATTAAACACTACTAGACATTTAGCAGTCCGTAGTATCAAGTGGATTACTGTCAGTAATACAGTGTTAGGCTACATTTCTTAAATATTGGAAAATAGACAAATTAATGCCCAAAGAGGGCATATGGTTGGGCATTAATTATTATTTGCTGTAATAATGTATTCTAAGGAGAAAAGTTACTGTAATGTTTCATTTTAAGATGTTTGTCTACATACAAATGAAATGCAAGCAAGAGTCAGCAAGTGCTCATTTGTGAAGCAAAAGGCTTCCCTAGCTTAACCTTATCTTTTTTTTGTTTTTTTTTGCAGAATTCCACCTCTTTTACATCTGGGGCTGCTGGCTTCCCCCCCCCCCCCCGTGATTGACAGTCAACTTCCTCGCCATAGCAGGACTGGGTCCCAGTGTGGGATGGAAGCGCAGGTAAGGCAGCATAGGTTATGAGACAGGCACCTGCTTTATGAGATTGCAGTGGAATTTGCTTAAACTTTTTTAGTCTTTTGACGGCAACATCACGAGGAGAAAAAAACTTACTTCAGTGGTAGATGAGCCAAACATCCTGTTTGTCGTACAGGGCCATCTCATAGGCTAGCACTGTTGATGGGGTGAGGGTTGGGAGCCAGTTTAAGCTGGAATAAATATTTTTGAGATGGTAAAAGCCTGAATGGACCCTGGCTAAGGGGTGAAGACTAAATTTGCAGGATGGTGGCCGTTTATAACTCCTCCTATGGTTGCTAACAGAGGGACTAGCCACCAGCCTAGTGCTTTTCTGCCATCGCAGAGAGGTAGGTGGCACACACAAAGTAAGTTGTGCCTCAGGTCTTTGGAGGGTGGCAGGCAGCTGTTGGACCAAAGTCGTTAGTGCAAATGGACTCCCCAATTTGTGGTGACTTAAAACACATAAAAATTTTCACAGTCATTTAAAGAAAGTCACTCCTTTTGAAGGAAAGACCTGAAAGATGATTTCCGGGGGTGGGGGAGGGGGAAGCCTTAGAACGTGTTTCAGAGTTTGTCATTCAAAAATTTAGTCTAAATATTCAACCAGTGATTTTTGTAGTCCAAAATAAATAAAACAACAGTTTAGGTCTGTAGGAAACAAACTGCACAGAGAAGAATTCTGTTCTTTATATGTGAAACGTGTGTGTGTGTGTATATATATGTATATATATATATATATATATATATATATATATATATCTGTCTTGGCAAAAATTCTATTCTGATCAAAATACAAATTCACATATTCAATTTGTTCTAATCTAATGTTATTGGCAGGGATTTTTTTTAAAGTTCTCTAACTCAAAAATAATTTTTCAAAACTGCATCTTTAAAAAGAACACAAAATGACTAAAGAAAAGCTAGTATAGAAAAAACTTTTGTTGAGACAATTGAAAAAATCCACAGGTACCTGCTCCTCACTTCAGTCTTCACTCAACCTTTCTCCCAGGCGTCTCTCCTGACTGGAGGGGGCTGGGACCACGTGGGCACCAGCCTGGCCTTTCTGATGTGACCAGCTGCCATAATGGGAAAGGAATAACCATGGCCAGTTACAGCCAGGTAGGCCAGTTTGCATGTTCCTTCTTTGTTCTGTGATGTTATGATGCCAGGGGATGGTTGGGGTACAGATATCCAGTGCTCACTCAGTCCATGTTCTACTGGGGACATTTCGGCAGCCTCGGTGCTCAATCTTTACATTGTCTTTTTTTTAATCTACCTAAATTATAGAGACTTTTTAGTACAGTAAGTTTAAGGTTGTCCCTAACAATCGAGCAGTAAATTTAGCCTACTAATTACTTTTTTCTCTTCTGCCTTAATAATAGTAGTTAACATTTACTGAAGGTTTATTTGTGCCAGGAGTTGTTCTGAGTTCTTTAAATATGTTAGTTTATGTCGTCGGCACTCAAATAATGAATTCCATGAGTCAGATGCTCTTTATTGTCTCCACTTACCAAGATGTGGAAACCCAGGTCCAGGGTTCCAAAACCCCACCCAGTCAGGCTCTATTGCCTTAAACTCTAGATTTTAAACCCCACATTATTCTGTTATTAAAAAGGCAGGCCACACGAAATGATTCTGTTTAGCAGTTGATTGTATTTTAAAGAAAACAAAAACAACTTTAAAGAACACTTTCTACTCATTGTACGCATTCTATACAGGTATGAATTCATTTGGTCTTTGCGCCGGTCCTGTGCGATAGGCACATTATTATTACCATTGTGTGGGAAAGGAAATTGAGACACAGAGAGGTTGAGTAGCTTGCCCATGGTCACCCAGCTAGAATGAGAGAAATTCAGGGTGAGGGTGCGTGTGCCAATTGTTGTCACTGTTTTAACATTCTAGTCCGGCTGTTGCTGTTCGCCTTTGAACGAATTATTCCATCTTTCTAATTCTTAGCAACCTCACTGATAAAGGACAGGGGTTGATTATGATCTCCCACAAACCCTGCAAAGTGACATTGAAAAAAACCTTGTTTATGCTGGTCTGAAGATTTGAATGCGAACTCCAGCTTTTAACTGGCTGTGCATTCTAACACTTCTCCGAATAGCCCGAAGAATGGTTTCTAGAAAAGGATTCTGCAGGACTCTAAAAATGTAGAAAATATTTTGATGGTCTCCAGAAATGTCAGCTTCAGCTCAGCATCTGCCAGTGGGTACAGATAATCCCCAGCTCTGTGTAAATCCTGGCTCTACCATTTAATGGCTGTGTAACCCAGACAAGGGCTCCATTGTTCTGACCTCAGTGTCTCTGTCTGGAAAGTGGAGATAATAACAACCCCACCTCAACAGAGTTGAGTGAGGATTGAATGAAGAGTCATTGAGATAATATGTATACAGCACGTGGAACAGCACTTGGCCCACAGTGAGCAGTGAGTAAAAGTCCAGCCTTATTATTGTAGAAGATCTCTGCTCCTATGAAAGGGAAGGACTGTGAGTTACTACAGTGGTAACTGCAGAGGATTCCGTCTGAGGTCTGATGAAAGCCCAGCTCCTTCCAAGATTTGGGCTCATCTTTTACCTTCAGGGGAAACAAATCTAGTTGAATTGCTCAGTGGTTAAGATAGATGGGACTTGATACTGAGCTGAATTAGTTTTCCGAAGTTACTTAATTTCAGGAGGCCTGAGTTGGAAGGCTCAAGTCCAGGTTGTGCTGCGCTAGGCGGGCGGGGACTTGGGGGTCAGAGGCTCCCAGAAGGGGATCAGTGTGAGCTAGAAGTTTTTATTTAATCTGATTAATACAATGAGGCAATCGGCATTGTTAAGTTGAATCAATAAGTTGGACTGAATTTTCTTAAGTTCGTAAGGTATATTCTGCACGCCACTCTTTAGTTAAACTGAGAGGTACCGGCTTCATTATTTGCTAAAAGTCTTACAGTGCATTCTCTGATGACTAGTAACAGCATTTTAGAGCACTAGAACCTGTTTTTCATTTTAAACAGCTCATCAGACTGTCTCAGTATATAAGTTGCCCAGTATGCAAGGTAATGGAGAAGAAAAACTTGGAATATTTTTATAAGTGTGATAAAACAATTGTGAGTTGAAATTTAACACTACTTGGAGGTCTGATTATACTTGGCTTGTCACTCTTACTAGTGGAAACTCACTTTTGATATATAGAAGAGCCAGATAAATTAATCCACAGCTTTAAAGTGAATTATTAGCTTAATGAAAATCCAATCTGGGAATAAATTAGATCCTTTAAAAATTGATTACAGAATGTTACACTATACAGTAATTTATGAAGTAATGTATTCACTCTGCAAGTTGTGTGTACAAATATGATATGACTATATCCAAGAAAAACAAATACCCTAAATTTATTGGGTCACTGAGACTGGGAAGCTGTGAGTTGTTCATGGCTACACAGCTAGCAGATGCCAAAAGCTGGGGTCATCTTACTCTTAAATCTGCACTCTTTCCACTGCGCCCACTGCTTCACCATGGGGACCAATGTGACCACATCTTTGACTGATTTTCCTTGAAAAACAGTATTTCAACCTCCTGCAAAGATAGCCTCAGTTGTGCTTAACTGGAGAACTTGTGTCCAAATGGCCGAGAGCAAGTAACACCATTCCCACGGTGCTCAGTTCAAACTCAGAGGAAAACGACATCAGAATGGAACACTAATTACTGTGTTTGTCTACTGTGCCTGAAAATGAACTGAGTTTTAACAAAATCAAGTGTAAACAATCTACCACATTATGAAAACATTACCTGTTAGCCTATGTAGGCCGTGGATTCAAGATCAAGAATTTAAAAGCAAAAAGCAAATAGTCAACTCCAAGAGGATGAAAACAGAATATTAAGCCTGATGTTCTGTAAATTCATACTTGGAGGACTGTAGAAAATTACTGTTTATTTAATGTTTCATTCTATTTGAAAGAGAAACTCCCAGATGTCCAATTCCACCCTACATACAAAAGTTAAAAATATTCTTGATATTGATTGAGTGAGGATGGTGCTGAGCACTTTGGGAGAAAGTAACTACAATCACGGTAGCAATGTCATAGCACAGTATTTTAGATTTACCAGTTGAACTGTTGAGTGCTTTACATGTGTTGGAAGCATTAGTTCCACAGTGCAATGAGGCAATATTAAGTTTAACTGTTTGGAAACTTCTTTTATTACAAAAAGATTTTTTCATATTAATGCTATTTTTGATATAGGTGTGGTAATACTCAGTAAAGTATTGTGACTTTGCTAGAGTGAATTAAGGAATGTAACAGTCCACCCAGATGCTGGCCCCTTCCAGTCTCCAGTAGACACCCTAGTAGCAAAATGTAAATACCCTTTTAAAAAATAAAGAGGCTTTTGGGCAGTTGGATGAGCAGAATGGGGTGAGGGAAGGAAAGTGCTCTTCCCGGACATACTCATGCTTTTGGCTTTGACTTCATCTAGTGATATCAGTTCTTAGAGAACTGAGGCAAACCCTTCTATGCTCTGCAAAAGCACAGGAGGAAAAAAGCTTGTCATTCACAAGCAGCTATGGGCAAAACCAGTGGCTGAGTACAGGGTAGGGAAATTAGGGAACTAAAAAAAAAAGTTGGAGTAAAGTGCACAGTTACTGTCAAAAATAGATTATTTTGATCCTAAGAAAATTAAGAGAATTTTATCTGATGAACTAGATTGCTGACCTTTTAATACATTTGGTTTTCATAGAACTTACAATCACCATCGGACATAAAAGACTAGTTTGCGCTTTAAAAAAATTGCTTGGAGTTATTTATCTACAGGAATCTCGTGAACGCAATTCAAGACTAACATTCTGCAGCTCTTTGGGTAGTGGACGATTGCCTCGGACAAGTCCACAAGGACAGAGGGAACTGTGAAATTCACTGATCCAAGCGAGCATTTCCGCTATTTTCTCAGTCTTACCTTCTCCCTCCCTCTTTCCCTAAATGCCAGTACTTTCCAGTTCTCCGTCCTCGACCCCTGAGGTGTGAGACCGGGAAATCATCAAGAGTTTTTCCTTGTTCGTAAACTGCCTCTGCACCGGCTGGGGGGGCTTGGCCGTGGGGGGTTCGTGGCTGGGATGCTCCCGGGGGCTCTGCTCTTCACCCTGGGCGGTGGCAGCCTCACCGTCCGGACTTTCACTGCCTGCCACGTCCACAGCCGACTCCAGGGAGGTGCCGGCCTCCCGCAGAGGGGTGTAGCCCTTATTGCCGCAGGACAGGTCAACCGACTGGGAGCTCGGTGAGTCCGGCCTGGCGAGGGGCGAGTATTGGGGTTGCAGAGCGGGCGAGGAGGAGGCAGCTGGGGCCGGAAGGCTCGAGTCCAGGTCTGCGCTGCGCGAGGCGGGCGGGGGCTCGGGGCTCGGAGGCGCCCGGTAGTCCGGGAGCCCGCTGGTGCTGCGGCGCCGCAGGGCCGCATACCTGCCGGTCCTGGGCAGGCGGCCGCCCTGCCCCCTGCTGGTGCGCGCCACCGCCGAGCCCGCGGGCTCCTCCAGCTCTCGGGGCGCCCAGCGCGCGCCGCGGAGATCGGTTAAGCTCAGGTCGAGCTCGCCCCGCGGGATCTCCTGGGAGCCGCGCTCCCCAGGCGGCCGCCGCCAGCCGCAGCTCGCGCTCTCTGTGTCCCCGTCCCCGTCGCGGTCGCCTTGCAGAGGCAGCAGTGCCAAGGCGCTCAGTGAGGAGCCCACGAGGGAGCTGGCGGTGCTTGGGCGCCCCCAGCTCTCAGGTGGGCTGTGGGGCGCGGGGCTGCTGCCGCTGCTGGCGGCCACGGTAGCGGCGGTGGCGGCGGCTGCCTGGCGACGGCCGGCCACGCCCGAGCGCTCGCGGTAGATGCTGTACACGGCTTCCGCCAGGCTCGGCGGCTCCCGCGAGCAGTGCGGGGAGGAGGCCAGATCCGGCGGGGACGCGGTGCCCCGGGTCCCGCCGCCGCCGCCGCCGCCGCCCCCGCCCAGCGCCGCGTGGTGGGGCCATGCGCCCCTGGCCAGCATCGCAGCCGCCCCGAAGGCGTCCCCAGCGCTGCCACAGCCTCCGGGCTTCAGCTCCAGGCCCCGCGCCTGCACGTAGCTGAGGAAGCCGTTGAGCGGTGCGCCCCCGGGGGGCACTGCGGTGGGAGCGGAGGACGAGGAGGCGGCCGCGGCAGCCGCCAGGTCTTTGGCACGGAGGCTGTGCACGTCGATGACAGTGGAGTAGAGGTCCCTCAGGTTGATGATCTTGGTCTTCTTGTCCCGGTTCTCATGGAGCACGGCGTTGGCGCAAATGAAGAGGAAGATGCCGATGCCCATGATGAGGGGTCCAAAGACCTTGAGCTTGTCGGAGTGCAGGTAGCCAGAGAAGATGCGGAAGAAGAAACCCACTGACGAGGAGGAGGAGGACGACGACGACGAAGAGGGGGCGGGGGACCGCGCTGGAGGCGTGCTCCTGGGCGCGCCCACGGAACTGGCATTGACACCGTCTGGAATCCCGGCGTGGTTCCTGGACCGGTTTTTACTGCCACTGCTGCTGTTGGTCATAGTTGGGGCGCGGTGGCCGCTGCCCGCGGGCGGCAGCTGCTTACCTCCCTCCCTGTTGGTCCCGTTGGCCTTGGGCCAGTAGCCCACCACGGCCATGGCTATGCCCACCAGCAGCACCAAGATCCCGCAGAGGGCGATGAGCCCGGAGATGGAGCACAGCTTCAGCTTGCCTTTCACCACAACCACGTCATTCTTGCGCCTCTTCTTGGCTTTCCGCTTGCGCTTGGGGACCTGGCTCGGGGGGCGGAGGGGATCCTGCTTTCTGGCGGAAATCCTCAGCAGGCCTCCAGTGGCGATCATGGCGAGCCGGTGGAACGGGGCTAGACCTTGGGGTGGTGGCCTGTGCAGGGGGGCACCAGCTGCCCACTAGCTGCTCCGACACTTCCTCCTGCTGCAAAGCAGAGGAAGATAGTCAGAGGGCTTGGCTGCAGCAACATCCCACGCGCTGCCATTGTCCTGCTCCCAGGTCCTACCACGTGCATGTCGCCCACCCATAACCTGACTGACTGCCGTATGTAGAGACCAGGGGGTGCCATCAATGGATTAGAAAAGGAAAGCACTGTAGGAGATGATAAAACACTTTGAGAGAACGCCTTCTTTCCACCACCACCCCCCCCCCCAGGTAATATCCCAGCATAGCTCATTTCAAACCTTCCTGGCTGGCAGCCAGTGTTCTGACCATTAGTAAAAACCAAACGTGGGGACTCAGAGAAGTGGGTGAGGGCTTTCCTGGCAAAAGCCTTTCCCTTTGTCCCACTGGACAGCTTTCCCAAGGGAGCTGCCACAGAGTTCCAAGTCCCAAACTAGGGGGAGGGCTCTGTCAATGTGGGACCCAAATTCCCTAAAACAGTCACAAAAGTTACTGTCTTATTAAGACAAAAGGAAATCATTTCACTGGATGAAAATCTGGAGTTACATCCTGGCAGACGGCTTATTTACCCCAGATAATTAATGGGAGTCCATTGCTGGGAGAACACCAGAGATGTCAGTGCTCTGTTAATCCCTCCACCAGTTGTCTCCTACCTACCACTGTCTTACAGCTCAAGACAAGCAGATCCCTTTCACAGCCGTTTCCTCATTTCTTTTCTGCAACATCTGGACAGCTTCTTGGGGTGGAATATTTAGTTTTAGGTAACTGGTTATGTAACTGCTTTCTTCCTTCTGGCCTCCTCTCCTCCCTCAGAGGAACTCCCTTAAAGGTACCATGTGCTAGATCTCATCAGGGAATCTGAGAAGTCCCCTAGGATCTCCAAGGGAAAGATCTTTTTCTTATGTGGGAAAATTACAATCTTAAAGAAAAAAATTCGGCCATAGTAGCTTTCTGACCTCTTATTACTGTGCCAAGAGCACTCTAAGGAATCCAGATAGTCAAATGAGTAGGCAATTAACTAGGTACAGCAATCCACATAATAATGATGATTTGTAGAATGACGTCTCCCCCAAGTGAGAGCTGCTTCCTCATCTTTTTCTCATGAGGTCATTATCAGGAAAGGAGGGTGGTGACAATCAATGGACTGTCCTGTAGGAAGTTTAGTTGTTGATAATAAAACCTGGGTAGGTAAATGCACAGAGGCACCTCTGTGGATGTCTGTTAGCTTCTAAAAATTTCAATCCTGCTGGGTCCCTAGAGTAAACCATTTTCTGTTCCATTGGTTATGTTCCCTCCTATAATAGAGATGCTAGAATTAAGGGCATTGTATGAATTTGAAAGGCTTAGGTATCACTCACAATCCTTTGGGTATTTTATCCTTTATAAAATAATTCATGTTTTAGAATAAATTACCTTTTGAAAATGTGGGATTACTTAGGTAGAATTTTGCTTTTAATTGGTGCCTGGGTGAAGAGCTTTGGCTCTTGATTTCCCTCCATTATACCAAATACAGGGAGGATCTTTTTTCCACTGGTGGAAAAGCAAGTGGTAATCAGCTATTTACAATGTTTGCAAATCAGTATCTCCTTGGAGAATTTAGTTGGTTTTCAGTAAGGAGAAATGCTGGGTAGGTTAGAGAGGGGTTAGTAGATTACATCTATAAACCTTTTAAATTTTGCTTTAAGAAGGAGCTGCACCAGTAAGTACAGATTAAGAAAAAACAAACAACCCCCCCAAACCTAGAGTAGCTTACTGCCCATCCCTCCCCCAATAAGCACATTTATTATACAGTTGTAACATAGAAACTCCTCTTTTAAGTGATCCCTAGACTCCAGCATCTTTAATGGTAATAATCTGGAGATCTGTGATTATTTTAAGAAGGATTTAGAAGCCAGAGATTTTAGAAGCAGCCCAGACTCAGTTGGCATGGTGGCTCTCCCAGAGGAGAGAAGGGCTAATATTTTGTTGGGCATTGATACGGATGCTGGACGTCTTCAGGGAGGAAGGTACACACATGTATTTCTCTTCAGCAAGGCAGCTTTGGCTCTGGGTAGAACGTAAGGAAGATTGGAATGGATTTCAATCGTTTACAGAAGACCTTTAAAATTAGTTTAATAGCTAGTAATTAACTCCCTAGTTTATTATTCCTTCAGCTCTGTTGAAGCCTGAATGCTTTTATAATGTATCTCCATTTGATGTGAAATACTGACAAAGGTCAGATGGCAAGGAAGATCCACCTTTGAGGTTTTCTTCATACATAAGGAAAGAAAATAAACTTGGCCTTCGAGGTTGGCTGCCCTAGCAATTTACTGCCTGGTGCTGGTCTTTCCGTGGTTAAGGAATGGAGGATGGGGGAAGCAAAGGAGGGATGTCTAAAAATACAACTGCTTCCAAGAGAGACATTCAAGTTCTCTGCTCATGATGGATTAAGCCCCGCTCTGTGTCTTGAGGCTCAGAGCCCGCAGGCTGGGAGCGCCCTGCCCTCCCTGGGGCTCAATCCAGGTCCTCGACCCCCGGTCCCTCATTGGCAGGGCAGCGAGCCCCTTGCCCTTCTTTTAGGTCTGTTTATTTATGTTGGAGTCACATGAGTGCAGCAGCTGGGAGTCCGCCTCTGGAGAGAAGACAGGCAGGAGCGAAGTGAGGACAATCCTGAACTCGCTTTTATCTGGGCAGCGCAAGCCGTGTAGCCCGCCCAGGAAAATCACTCTCCTGAACACCCACGGGGGGGACCGGGGTTCGGGCAGGAGGGCTGGGGAGGGGCTGCTCGGGGGCTGGGGACAGACAGAATTTCTCAAAATGGCAGCGCTAGAAGCAAACAATATCGCTCACTTACCCAGGAAGACTGGGGCAGCTCAGGGCTGGCGAACGGGCGCTCGGGCGACACAAAGGAACCATGGAGAAACTTTTTCAGCCCGAGCCGACGGCAGAGCGCAGGGACAGCGCCTCGGGGCCCTCCATCCGAGTGCGGCTCAGCAGCCCAGCAGGGGCGAGCGCCCGCCCCAGGTTCGCAGCCCCCTCCGGTGCCAGGGCGGGAGCCATTTCCAAGAGTTTCCAAGAAGTGTCAGGTCCTCCGCATCCTGCATCCTGCCTGGAGCCGCTCTCCCCTCCTCCGCCACCCCTGCTGGTCGCCGTGCCCTCCCGCGGCGCTCCCGGCCAGCCCAGCGCCTCTTTGTGTGGCTGCGGCGCGCCGGGCTCCGCCAGGTGGAGTTGAGCCGGCGGCGGCGGCGGCTTGCGCGGCTCGGGGCGGCCGGACCCGCGGCTGTTGCTAAGAGACTGGAGCCATGACACAGGGAAATTGCTGCCGGATGGCAATCGGTACCCGGCCCGACTAGGCTGTTCGGGGGCGCACCCGCCCCCCGCCCCGCCCCCTGCCTCCTCCCAAGCTCCCCCCTCCCCGCCAGCCGCACCTACACCCCTTTCCCCCTACTTCCTCTCCCGCCGGCGCGCGTCCCCTCGAAAGAACCGCTTCCCCGAGGACCTGGAGGCGCTCGGGGAGGCGGAGTAGAGGGCTGGGGCCCGGGGGTGCACGCAGGTTGGGCAGGGCGCGGAGCGCCTCGGCCTCGGTCCTCCCCACCCCCGGAGCGCCCCGGGACTGCCGCCTGCCCTGGCTGGGAGCTTTGTTCTTTTTCTTTCAACTACCTGTCTGAGCAGCGGGCTGGAGGGGGCCCAAAGAAAGGGCTGCTGCTTCCGGAGGGGGTCCCATCAGCTTCCGAGGGGGCACTCTCGGGGAAGAATGAGGTAGCGCCCCTGTTTCTCTGCCTCCCTCCCTCCTCGCCTCCTCTCCTCTCTCTCCTCTTTTGTTGCCTCTACTCTTGGACATGACACAGCCTCTGCTGTTTCCCCCCTCCCACTTGGGAGTTTGCAGTGTGGACGCACAGCGAACACAGTAAGTTGTCCCCCAGCGAACTCGGCCGGCCGAGTGGAGCCACCCCCACCAAGCTGTGCGCACCGCGGGGCTGGTGGCAACCTCTGTCTGCTGTCCTCGCGCTCCAGGGAAGCCGGGTTTTGTGGCCGGCCTCCCTAGGACGGCGGCTCCCCCGGAGGCGGGCAGCTGGGGCTTATCGGGGATTAGACTCAACTCCGGGGTTCTTCCTCGCCAGCCCCTCCTGTGCCAACACCGTGAGGTAATCAGCAAGCATTAAAAGGAAAACTGTAATTCTCCGGGAATCAGGGTTAGAATCAAAGAGGGGAGGTGGGGGTAGGGAGGCTGTCCAAAGTCCCTACGTCATTGTAAAAAAGCGAGAGGGAGAGAGAAATCCTGTTTCCTAGCTTATCCCTGCCCTTTCAACTGTAAAGTAGAAATGACGGGGAAAAGAGAATTTCAAAGTGGAATTTCCCCATGGAGAATTGAGAAGAAAGTAAGAAAGATTTCAATTATCTATTGAAATGGGGCAGCCAGGAGTCAGGAAGAAAGAAATGGAAGAGTCAGTGAAGCAAGTGCTTTCTGAACTCTGGAGTCCAGACAAATATTTTAGTGGTAGTGGTGGGGCTGTTGTATATTCTGAGTTATTATGTTTAAGGGTGGGGTGGATGAAACCCACACAGGAGGGCTTTGCTGCCCAGGGTTCCAGTTATAAGGTTGTTCCTCAGGGTACCCAGCATTCACTTGTGTTTAAAGCTAGAGCTTGCACTTTGTAAAAAGAACAATAAAGACCAAACATTTACAGGTTTAAAGAAATAAATGTGGACAGTGATATGTGAAGTGAGTTTGGAGATGGAGGGGCGGATGGAGGAGGAATGTTTCCTCAAAGGAAACCCTGCACCTGCCTGTTTGAAAGGTGGCCTATGTCACCGTTTGCAAGCAGATAACGAAGCTGGATGGTGATGGGGTTGCTCAGAACCCACCTCCTTCCACCTTTGTGTCCCTGCTCAGATTCAGAATGTTAGAAAACAAGCCACAATAAAGGGAAACTTTTCAGTCCCACATCGGGTTTGCTTTCAGAGAGATCCCTGCAAAGGAGAAATAACTCGGTCTAGTTGTCATTTTAAAGGATTTTTGTTTTGTTTTGTTTTTGGCTTTGAGCATCTAGACTCCTTGAATCCCAATGATAATCTGGTGTTTTGCATGAAGATTGAATCTGAGAACTCATTTCATTACACAGCTGGCTGCCGAGGCCATGGGTGGTGGCTTCTACCCTTGTGGGCCTCTGTTGGCTGAGCTGTGTAAACAGGAATCATCCTGCAGAACTTCATTAGGATCTGAGGTGGATCAAGCCATTAATAGTTTCAAATTTCTGCATAAATTGTAGTCATCATTTGCATGGTTAAAACTCATTTGAAGGATTTGCGAAAGAATCCTTTTCTAGACAAACAGGTCTTGGGATATATTTTTCTTATGTTGATGACTGCAATAAAATTTATGGTTTATTATTCAAAGGCTTCCTTCCAAGTTGAGTTCTTTGAAACTTTGAAATGTTTTCACCTGAGTGCTATCACCTTTGGGAATTTTCTTTGTTTTCAGCTCAGGGTATCGGAGGAAATCAGATCACATCTGTTTCCGGTGAACTCCTTTAGCCTGTCTGTGATAATATAATATCAACATACATTCCCACGGGGGTTCCAACTTCTGTAGTTATTTTTAAAGGACTAGTGATGCTCTTGGCCTTTCTGGAGTTACTTTCTTTCTAATTTCACTGGCCTTTCAGTTTGGATGATTTCTGAGATTATGGGACACCCCCTTTCATTCTGCTGAGGACTGAAGGGCTAAGGCTACCAAATCGTAACAACTCACCTGTGTCTCAAGAACTCGGAGCTGAGCACAGCATTCAGAACATGTCATAGGGGAGAGTCATGCAGGCCCAGGTAAAAAGAAGAGGGGAAAGATTAGCTGAGTTTAGTTGGATTAAATTCTGACCTGAATGCTTTCATCTGCTCTTTCTTAAAAACAACCTTTATGTAATTTATTCCATTTCATAAGTTATTCACAATCCATTTACTTCCCTTGATCATGTCATCCACCTGGGCTGACGTGCTCACCTGTGCTCCCAGAGCCGTCCAGCAGGAGACCTGGTGGCCTGCCTGCTCTGGGCCATTGATGCCCCTTTGCTCCCCAGGAATGTGCAGTGGGAAAGGGGTTTGCTTGTGGCAGCAGTGCAGCTGCTCTGACCTCTCCCCACACCCTGTTCTCACAGATTATTCAGGCAGTTCAGTGTCATGGGTTCAGGAACGAGTTTGTATCCTTCACAAAGCAGCTACTTAATTTAATTAAATAGATGATGTAATGTTCTCCGCCTCAGTTTCCCCATCTGTAATGGAAATAATGACACATGTCTACATCACGGCATTATTGTAAGTTTAGTTCATGTAAACTAATGCTTAGCACCTGGTAAACACTCAGTACACTTAGCTGTCATCCTTGTCAGGCCAGTCATCTTCTCCCAGCTTGTAAGCCTCACTCTCCCATTCTATTCTTACTCACCAGCATCTCCTGGGGAGGTATCTCCACTCCATTGCTCTGAAATGGAGTTTCAGGATCAGCTTTTGTGACTGAGTGATGCCTGTCCACAAGGCTCAGGCTCAGTGGTGCTGAAGACAGCCCGCTTCCCAGGGGAGAGAAAACACTTTTCCCCCATTGCTATTTTGCTCATTTTGCAATTCCCAGGGTCCCTTCATTTCAGTTTGTTTGAGAACCTAGATTGCATACTCAGGTCACTCTAGAGTCAAATCTGGAGTTTGGGAAGACAGGACCAAGAGGACATCCTTCAGACTGGAAGTTTGAGGATTTCACAGAAAAGACTCTTGAGTTTATAGCGTCTCTATAGCAGAAGGAAACAGCTATCCTGAGGTTAAACACAGGGCACCAAATACCTCACTCCTTGTCTTTCCTTCTTCCCTTCGTGCCCCTACCAGTAAAAAACATGACAAACAAAAGCATGACCAAAGAAAACAATAAACTCAGCCCTAGCCAATAAAATCTTACACGGACGGATGCTCAAAAACTCTGTTGTTTACCTGAAATTCATGCTTCACTGGGCACTGTCTCCTACCTGCAAACCCACTGTTACATACCTTGGTAGCCTCACAATTTTTTCACCGCACGGTCAAAGGGTAAAAGAGCTGATAAAACAGAAAATACGAGCTGCAACAGTGGATTAAAGCCCCATTCATTTCTTTAGGAAGAGAACAGACAGGAAGAGAAAACACCCAGCAGAGCCTGGATGGAGCAAGAGAGCTTAGAAAACTCAAGGACGGCATTTCCACACTTGCTGCTCTCGGCCTTCGGGTTTCTCAGTGAGAGATTACGTGGTTTGTATTTCTAGCCCTTCCCTGTGGAACATAGCTGTGCCAGAGGGACAGATTCCTGCCTCTGCCTCCAGTCCCCGGAGTCCCACAAATGACCCCATGAGAGAAAGAACTCAGCATCACTTTCAAGAACTTCTGTTTGGAAACAAAGGGTAAAGTCATGCTGTGTCAAGGTCAAGAGCAAGCCCGTTCTTGTGCATCTGAAAGGTATCAGAATTCAAGCCCAAATGCTTCCAACCACAGAGGAAAGGAAATGACAAAACTTCTGGGGAGCGTTCCTTCGAATACATCAGACAGGGGCCTCTACCTCCATTCCAGACAAAGGGCCTGCGGCAAAGACAGCTTTCACTTTCTGCATTCAGCCCCATTCATTCTTAATTTTGCAAATCACCAAGCTCTGGAGACCTACCAGGGGTTGTTTTCTCTAATAAGTAGGTTCATTTTTGTATGCCCGGCAGTCTCTGCTATTATCCATGTACACCATCAAAGCTGGATTGTGTGCCTTAGAAAATAATTGAGGTCTGAAATGAGAAACCAGGTTGTGTTGGCAGGCCTGAAAGCAGATCAGAGCCCAGCTTGGAAAGGGCTTTGCAGAGATGTCTCCATCAACGGTCAGCCAAGAGGATACTCAACAGCTAAATTTGCTCCGTGTCCCCAAAGCATGTCTTACGTGTCCACACTGACGCCACTTCTGTCATTTCTTATAATCCACAAGCACTCTGGACAGAAGATTTGCCCTACTGAGAACTAATAGAAACTCACATGTCCGAGCGCCTTTCAAAATTAATTGTGATGTGAGCTGCTGTGAGTACTCAGCAGGAAAGGAGAAACACACAGGCAAGGAACTCATTTTCAAAAGTGAAGAAACATAAGATTCCAGGATGAAGGCTTGGGTGACAGGTCTCTGAGTCATCCCAAAAGCATGTTCTTAGACGCCTCTAGTATGCCCAGTTCTTTGATTCTTGCACTGATTCACTCCACAAATATTTACTGAGTAGCTGCTGTGTTATAGTTACTCTTCTAGGCACCAAGGGAGAGTGGTGAACAGTGTAAACCAGGTCCCTCTCTGGAGTGGGGAGATGGGGCAGGGAATGAACAAGTAAACGAAGCAAGGACTTTTCAGAACTTGATGAGTGTCGTGAGCAAATTAAAAGAGGGCACTGTGACTGCTGAGGGGCTGCAAGAGAGAATCATTTCGACTAGGGGTTCAGGGAAGGCCTCGCCAAGGACTAACATTTGCACTTAGAACTGAAGGCTGGAAGGAGCTGACCATTTGAGCATATTCCTGGGACAAGGAAAGATGAGGGGACACAGTTCGCCCAGCCTGTGACTGAGTTAGATTCATTAAAAAATAATTAGTGACCAATGCGAGGCAAGAGGGTAGAGGACTTTTTTAAAAATTTATTATTATTATTATTTTTAATAGAAGGACTAGGGATTGAATCCAAGACCTGTGCATGCTGAGCGTGCACTCTACCACTGGGCTATACCCTCCCCCAGAGGACTTTAGGAGAAATGATCACTGGGGAGAAAAACTAGTTAAGGACTAGCTCATGAATTTGGACCCTTCCACTGACCTGGAATGGATCTGGGGAAGTGGAGCAAAGGTGGATAGGTAGGCACTGGGCAGTAATGATGTGGGCTTAACCTCTCTGATGGGCGCAAGGGGCCCAGGGAGTAGGGGCCAAGCATGCCATTGACAGGGATGTTAAGATGCTCGGAATGGGGAGGGACCTTCAGGTACCCTAGTCCCTTGCTCCTCGTGTGGTCTGTGGACTGGCAGCATCAGCATCACCTGGGAGCTCATTAGAAATGCAGAATCCTGGGCTCCATCCCAAACCTGCTGAGTCAGAATCTGCACTTTAACAAGATGCCCAGATGATCTGGGTGCACATTACACTCTGAGAACCACTGCCGCAGCCCAGTCCTCTCATTTGAGGGATGAGGGAACAGAATTCACCTAGTCCCCTTTGTCATGTGCTTACATGTGTGAGAGGAGAGAGAATGTTGCTTTTAACTGTTGGTTTCAAAGAGTGCACCGGGGGTATCTGACACCTGTGGGCAAATGTGCGTTTCTTACATAGGACAGCAGCATGGTATTTAGCCCAGGTGGAAGAGGAAATGAACACTCAGTGGCTTTTGCGGGTGTATGCATCTGTCTGGGAAATGGGTTTGGCAGGTGTGAGGCCAGATCCAGCTATCTGAAAGGTCAGGTGTTCTCTGCTGTTAGATTACTCTTTGGATTCAGGCCATTTATACTCCAGTAACTCTGTCCCTTCTAGTTGTGTGATACTAGATGTACTGTTTGACACCTGCGTGTCTGAGTGTAGTGGTATTGTCTGACTCTTCTAAGGTTGTTGTGGGGAATAAATGAGATCACCAGGGCAGCTTGGAGAAGCAGTTGTGGGGAAGAGGCCTGCTGGTCCCCCATCATTTCCACCACCCGAAAAAGCACTCCTAAATGAACATATAGAAGTGAGAACTGAGTACGTGCTATAAAAATGTTCCCCATTCAGCCACATCATGGTCCCTAAGCCTATTCTATACAGAAATTTTGGAGCTGCCAGGGTAGATGTTGCTTGGGGCACAGGTGTTGAGGCTGGGAAAGCATTGGCCACATGTTAGTGGTGGTGGTGATAATGGTGACTCCGGCTAGAGGGCTCATTACATGCTGGGGACCAGAGGTGCAATGGAGGCAGAAGCTTCCTATGCAGTTTGGGTCAGATCCCAAAGACAGGGAGAGCTTCCCAGAGTGCTTTGCGGTTTGGAATGAGTCTCAGGCAGGCGACAGTGATGCCCACTCTCTCACCTCTTCTGAGCTGCGACACTCCTGGAGTAACTGTATTTTGAGGCTGGCCTGGGTTTCCTCGATCTCACACTGGGGCCATTGCAACCATCATGGGAAGCCCCCAGTTTGCTTCATGATTCAGGACTTCAGGTTGGGGCCCTGGCATTACCTCACTCTGTTTTGGAATCCCCGCTGCTGAGTTATTGAACATGTAACTATGGAATCTTAATGTCTGGGGCTCACAATCGTGAGAAGGCCAAAGAGGAATTCATTTCACATTTGAAGGAGGTACCACCCAGTTATTTTTTTATTATACGGCCCTTTCAGATGACCCCGCTGCAACAACTATAATACATTCATATTCTTTCAGAGTATAAATACAGTCCTAGCAAAAGAGAAGATGGCCTGCTCCAAATAAGCATCCGAAAGCACATGTGTATCTAGTACATCAAACCAGCACTGATGGAATATTTTTATCCAGTGAGACTCTTCCGATCTAATCAGGACCACAAAAAAAGTTACGTGATTAAAATGGGCTCAAAGTCATATTAATATAAATTTTTTTCTGAAGAGGAGAAGCACACATTTTCCACACTAAATTTAATTTTGAATTTCTATCAAATCTTACAATAATATCAGCTGGTTTTTTATTCTGAAGAAGACAGAAGTATCGTTACATCAGAAAAGCATCACAAGTATTTGCTAGCTAGAAAGAGGCCAACATGACTCCTTGACATGCGAAGTCAAGTGATGACACAGCTTGTTACAGAGCTGAAATATTGTACAGTATATTGGAAAATGAGATGCAGAAAAAGCAGAGATAATGCTTTTTTGGTCTGGTCTGTATTATTCTCCAAAGCCACTTCCTCCAAGGATTAGGGCTCGGCTACAGGAAGATCTGTAGAGCTCTGAACATTCACAGCAGATCGTGTAAGAGCTGAGTATATTCAGCTCACCAGAGTGAGGCTGTGCCGCAGATTTCCTTCAGATTCTTCCCAATCAGTTAGACCTTCTAGCTTTTGATGACATTAATATTAATGAGACGAGATAAAAATGATCCTTTCTGGAAATTTGGTACCAATCAATGTTACAGCTCTATATTTTGGCCAAGGAAAGGATGTTTTTCCTATTTTCACAGATAAGAATATTACCATCAGGACTGCGAGTCCACAACCCCAGGGAGGAGAATGAGAAAAGATGGTCATTTGCAGGGGTCACTTTAAAAGCGTAGGCATCTGAACGTATGTTTAATGGCTTACTTCAGAAGTACTAGAACTCAGAGAGTATCTACAGCTTCCCTTTGTAAGCAGTAAAGGAATCTATCCAGGAGTCTATGAAGGCTGAGGGGACAGGTCGGGGGTTGGGGCGGGGGTGCTGGGCAGGACAAGGAGTCCTGTTTCCCAAGTCAGAGGAAGTTACAATTACAAAGCTCTAGGGATTCCATCAGTGGAACTGGCTCTCTGGTTTTCAGTGCCTGTCACTACTGGCATGTAGTGACATCAAAAAGTCAGCTAGTCTTTCCATCTCTAAGCAAGGTGGGGTTCCAGACCATGTCAAAATGATCATTTCTGTACCTGTTTCCTGGGTGATCCTTCACCTCACAAGGTGAGGTGGAGACTGAAAACGTCCTATTTATTTAAAGGATGTGGAAAGTCAAACTAGATAGTTTGATTCCCTCTTTGCTTTTGCAGTCATAAAAATCTCAAGGGCATATTGCATAACCTCTTGGACATAATACATATTAATGCAGTATTTAAATGATGCATAATGTTGAAGAGTTGGTATTGAGTGATGTGATTTGAAGAAAGTACTAGATGGCTTTTAAAGATTCCTTCCTGCTTTCTGGTCCGTGGTAGTCTCCCGGAAAGCTGTGGAAACAGGAGCCGGGTCATTTCTGTAATGTTCATGAGGCCACTGTGTTTTCTAGAAACCCTGACTTATACAAAATGTAGTACAATTACAATGTCCCCAAAACACAAGCTATTGGGTTTGGTTTTATACCACTCTGGACTTTGCCCCTACTTGGATTAGTGATTCTCAGACTTCTTCAGGAGGTGGGATATTTGAAAATCTCAGAGCTCTCCTTGGAACGTTTTGAGATACAAAACAATAAATTTGTATATTGTTTTCCATTGAATCACAAGCCCTCTAACGTTAGACTCTTACATGGGAATATAGTACGCATCACATGTTGAAGGAGTGCTCGTGGGAGGAAGCCTTAAAGCTGTGGACCTTTGTCTGATGACATTTTTTTTCCCCTAAAAATTGGGAAAGAACACAGTCATTTATTTGAGCCATGGGACGCTTTGACCTAGTTACAAACACCAGTATTCTCCAAGAATATAATTTTTAAAACACGGGCTTAGCAATCATGATGGTCAGATAGCTAAGAATCTTTCTTCTGCCATTATTTTTGCTTTGGCCACTTAACATGTTGACTCTCAGGACCACACTGCAAACGCATACCTGTTTCTGATTGTCTGTTCTGCCACACTGCTTTTCAGGTTTCTCTAGCTCATTAACTACCTTGTTTCTCTGGACAATACCCCAGAGGTATTAGTGGGCACTTTTTCCCAGTTGAATCTATTTTTTAAAATTTCCTAGCGCATTTTCTTTATCCAAGCAAATCCTTTGCCATCATTTCTGTATCCTTAGGGGTGTCTATGACACCTCCTTGGTTTTGTGTCAGCATTAGTTAGGGTGCTGTTTACTGCCTTCTCCTGATCATTAGTGAACTAGGTGAGGTTCAGGCTCACCAGGGGAATTTCCCTGCTGGTTATTTGTATTCCACACCTCACTGTCCTCAAAGGGACAAGCACCTCAGGCTTGTATTGTTTGAAGACAGAGAAAGGGTTCAACCCACACAGAGTTTAGCTTTGAAGAAACATTTTGTGAAGTCTCTCTCTACCTAAATCAGGTAATAAGCTCACATCCAATTCTAACAACCGTCTCTGTTTCTAGCTGTGGGATGGTATCAGGAGTGTTCAGTCCACAGATTATCTCACACTTTTTCATCACAGGCTCTCTGTATGAAGTGGGTGACAGGGGACTAGCTGTTTGTGAAGTTCTCTAGGAGGCTTTCTGGGGGGGGGGTCCTGCCTCCAGCCCCCACTCTTGAAGGATTCAGGCAAGAGGATCATCAGCCTCGGGAGGGAAGCCTTTCTTCCTCACTCTTCAGCCTCTCCAGCCTCCCTTTTCTTCTCAGCAGGCCCAGGGATGGCACTTAACTGCTTCTCTTAGTAGCCAAGTAGCCGCCACCATCCATCCAATCTCCTTCTGGGGATTTTTCTCTCCCAAACTCATTCTCAGTGGGGTTGTCTCTTCCTGGCTAACCCCTTTCTCACACCCTCCAAACAAATGCACCAACATTGTTTTAGAGCTTTTCTGTCGATCACATGGGCCAAGAGCCTACTTAACATACATAGCACTCCTGAAGAATTGATAGGGATATCCGGATCTTCCAGACCATGAGACGGGGGATGGATGTCTCCTTGGCTTTGTTGTAGGGTATATTTTATTTCTGAGAATGTGGTTTGTCCATCCCCACCTTCTTGCCTCTGGTCTGCAAAGACTGCACACATCCGTTCTTCATCACAGCCCCTCTTCCCAGCACGGTGGGCCTGATGAGTCGGGACAGAGCCTTAACTGCCTGCTGGTCGTACAAATCTGGGTCATTCCCACCTCAGAGACCTTCTGGATTGGAAAGATGGTCCCGGCCTCAACCCGGAACATGTTTTTTCTGTTTCTGATCCTCACTCGCTCACCACTGTCCATGCTCTACCTTCCGGTCAGATATTTTAAGATTTCAGGCAAATTGTCCCTTCATTCAACGAGAAAGTAAGCTCAGTGAGAGTAGATACTTGGTCTTGTTCAGTGCCATGTGCTTAATGCCAAGTAAAGTGACTGATAAGTATCTGTTCCATGTACAAGACAGGGAGTGGATTTGTGGGCAAAAGGGAAGTGTGCAGAGTTGAAATGGAAATATTAGATAGCATCCCATTAACCAAGGAGCCTGTCTAAGTACAAAAATTGGAAGGAAGGTCTAATATTTGAATCACTGAAGGGACAGACCACTTTTCTGGACATAAAGACTCAGTATTGTAAAGATGCCAATTATTCCCTTAGCTTAATGCAATCCCATTAAGAATGTGACTGGGTTTTTCGTTTTTACATATCAACGTTATTCTAGGGACCTACTCAAGAGAAATGAGAATGTATTTCCACATAAAACTTGCATGTGAATGTTCACAGCAGCATTGCCCATAATAGCTAAAAAGCGGAAACAACTCAAATGCCCATCAACTTGTAAATGGGTAACCAAAATGTGATCCATCCATACAATGAAATACCCGACTCAGCAATAAAAAGGGAGGAAGTATATACTGACATGCTACACCATGGGTGACTTCAATAACGTGCTCCGGGAAGGAAACCAGATGCCAGAGATCAGATATTGGAGTTGATCACTCCGTGTATATGAAAAGTCTAGAAAAACAAATCTGTAGGGACAACAGGTAGATTTGTGGTTACCTAGGGCTGGGGGTGGAATTGAGGAGTGACTGCAGATAGGTCCAGGGTTTCTTCTGGGGGTGATAGAAATGTTTTAAAATTAGATCAAGGTGATGGTTGCACAACTCTATAAATATACTAAAAACTGTGGAATTGTATACCCAAAATGGATGGATTTTTTATTATGTAAATTATGTCTCCGTAAAGCAAAATTGAAATTCTAAAGTTTTTCTAGAAGAATAGAATGATATGAGGAGCCAGGGCATTTTGGGGGGAAAAAAAAGCAGTGACAGGACACTAATTATATCCTTTGGAAAGTCTTAGAAGGAGACTTTCTGGATTAAAGGATATACATAAAATGAATAATAACAGTAATTGAATACCACATATCCAGAATTGATACTAAATGAACCTGGCTCAAAACTTCACACCTTAAGATGTAATCTAAAGTAGATTAGAGTTTAAAGTAGAATATAAAATTATAAAATGGAAGAAAACAGGAAAAAATCTGTGGGACAGATTTGGGCTTGGTTAAGAGTTCTTAAACATCCATAATCCATACAAGAAAAAATAATCAATAAATTAGACCTCATCAAAATTAAAATATTTTGCTCTGTGAAAGATTGATCCTGCTAAGAGTATGAAAGAAATAAGCTACAGGCTGGGAGAAAATATTTATAAACTATGTATCTGACAAAGGACTCATATGTGTAATATATAAAGAATTCTCAATAATCAACAGTTAAAAAGACAATCCACTTAGAAAATGGGCAATAGACATGAGCAGATATTTCACCAGAGAGGATGTCTGAATGACAAAAAAGCCCAAAAAAGATGTTCAACATCACTAGCCATTAGAAAAATGCTAATTAAGACTATAATAAACTATCACTACATTTCTACTAGAACCACTGAAATTAAAAAAAAAAAAAAGACAATATCCAATGCTTGTGGTGATGAGAAGAATTGGGATCTCTTACAGATTGCTGCTGTGACTGTCAAAGGGTATACAGTCACTTTTTTTTATTGAAGTATAGTCAGTTAAAATGTGTCAATCTCTTGAGTACAGCACAGTGTCCCAGTCATGCATATACATACATATGTTTATTTTCATATTTTTCCATTAAAGGTTATTACAAGATATTGAACATAATTCCCTGTGTTATACAAAAGAAACTTTTTAAAAATCTATTTTTTATATATAGTAGCTAACATTTGTAAATCTCAAACTGCCAAATTTATCCCTTCCCTCCTCCTTTCCCCGGTAATGATAAGATTGTTTACTATGTCTGCCAGTCTTTTTCTATTTTGTAGATGAGTTCATGGTGTCCTTTTCTTTTTATATTCCACATATGAGTGATATCATATGGTATTTTTCCTTCTCTTTCTGGCTTACTTCACTTAGAATGATGATCTCTAGCTCCATCCATGTTGCTGCAAATGGCATTATTTTACTCTTTTTTATGGCAGAGTAGTATTCCATTGTAGAAATGTACCACAAGTTCTTTATCCAGTCATCTGTCACTGGACATTTAGGTTGCTTCCATGTCTCGGCTGTTGTATATAGTGCTGCTCTGAACATTGGGATGCATGTATCTTTTCGCATTAGACTTTCAATGGGTATAGTCACTCTTAAAATTATTTAGTGGCTTTAAAAAAATTAATACTCTTTTAACATACGACCCAGAACTTCACAAATCTGGGCATTTATCCCAGAGAAATAAAAACTTAAATCCACACAAAAACATGTATATAATTGTTTGCAGCAGCTTTATATGCAATAGCCCCAAATTGGAAACAACAGTGTCCCTCCATAGGTAAATGGCTAAACAGACCACAGTACAGCCACAGCATGGAAGATTACTCAGCAACAAAAAGGAACAACTTTTCATAGATGCAACAACTTGGATGGCTCATTATGCTGAGAGGAAAGAGCCAATCTCAAACAGTTCCTATTGTGTAATCCGTTCTGTAACATGCTCTGAAATGCCAGGATTATAGAGATGGAAAACAGATTAGTTAGTGGTTGTTAGGGGATGTGGATGGTGGTCAGGGGTCAGGAAGATGGGGGGCGGGGAGCTGTGTGTAAAGTGGGAGAGCAAGGGAGATCTTTGTGGTGATTAACTAGTTTTGCACCTTGATTGCAGTGACACAGCTCTACACACACATCATACCAGTGTCAGTTTCCTGGTTTTGATGTACTGCAGTTATGTAAGACATAACACTGGGAAATACAGGATGAAAAGTACATGGGGCCTCTCTGAACTATCTTTGCAGCTTCCTGTGAATCCATAATTATTTTAAAATAAAAAGTTTAGAAAATTGGTGAAGAAAAAAGATGTGCAGATACAAATGTATTATAAAATTATAATTAGAGTTTAATTATTAACTTTAATTATTAAAGTTCTAATAATTAAAAGAATGTGCAAATTTAAAATAAATAGATGGGTAAAGAAGTGGAAGATTTTAACATGTTAAAAGTGGTATTTTTCTGAATAGGTCAATATTTTTTAATATATCTTGTTAGGTTAGGTATTTATTGAAAAAAAAAGTTAGGTCCCTGCTTTTCACTATACTCCAAAATGAATTCCAGATGGATTAAACATTTAAAAGTTAAAAACTAGACCATTAAAAAATTAAAGAAAATATATATTGGATCACAGGATAATGAGATTCCTTTTAACCAGGAATCAAAGACCAAAGTCATAAGGAAAAAAATTGACAGTTTGCACTACATAAAAATTTTAACATTTTAATTAATGAATATCAAAAAGAAAACTCAAGAACAAAGAAAGAGGAAAAAATTTCAATATAGTCACCAAAGAGTTGATATCCTTAACATATAAAAATGTTCCCAATACCTAAAAAAGATCTTAATTAGAAATAAGGGATAAATGGAAAAAAACAGATAATTCATAAAGTAAGAAATTCAAACATATAGACAGGAAAAGTATTAATTTCATTAATAAGAAAAGTAGCAAATTTATTAATATGATTTTATGTATCTTAAAATTAATAATTGTATTTCAATATAATATTCACCTTTCAAAGTGGCAAAAAATCCCTTTTTCTAAAAGATAATATTCACTGTTGCTCAGAAATTAGGAAAATGTATTTGTATGCAGTGCAGTATAAGTCTTAAAATATGCATATTCTGAGCAATTTCACTTTTAGGGATTTAACCTACTACTAATGGTAATAAAGACAAAAAATTACAGCACCAATATTAGCTAATACATGTGGTACTTTCCATGTGCAGGCATTTTCCTAATCACTGTGCACATGTTGTCTCGTCCTCACAACACAGGCAGGTTTTGCCAGTGAGAAAACTGAGGTCCATAGAGGTTAAGTATTTACTGAAGGTCACATGGTTGATGATGAGTCGAGCCAGGATTTGAACCCAGCAGTCAAGCCCCAGAAAAGATGCTGTTAATTACTGAACCATACTCCCTCTCTTCCTAGGAAAATAATCAGAGATAGATGCAAAGATGTTTGTACATGGATGTCCATCACTGTTTCCTTTACCATGGTGAAAACTAGAACCGCTTTAAGATGGCAAAGTAGAAGATGGGTTAGCTAACTGAAGGGCTGTATCCATCCATTGTACCAAAATCAGCATCCATTAGAAATGATGCTGTCCAGTTATCAAAAGTAGGCTACTGAACTTTTTTCTGTGCAGGGCCAGGTAGTGAGGACATTGGCTGTGTTGGCCAGATGGTCACTGTCACAGTTCTCCAGTCTGCCTTTTTAGCACAGACAGCATGGGGACCAGTGAGTGCAGCCATGCAGCACTGAGACTCAGGATGGTGTCTAAGAAAGCTTTCATGTTATTGACGGAAGGACACCTTCCAGCCTGGTGATGGTATTCAGCTTGCTCAGCGAAGTAGAGCACCAAAAAGAGCCTGAGTCCTCAGTGCAACTCAGAGCCAGTGCCCCAGTCCTATACTGCCCATTCATTGTAGGGGAGAAACAAAACCCCTCCATATGATTAAGCCATTGTTAGTTGGGTTTTTGTCATGTGCGTCCAAAAGCATTCCTAATGCATACAAAACGGTAGGGAAATTAAACGTTTATAATTTTGCCTGAGACGAGCCCTGGCCTCCCAGAATTTCAGTTTTCTCTTTGATGGAGCCTAGAATGAAGAACAGTGCAGAGAAGCACATCAAAATTGCACTCAGTGAGGGGACTTCATAGGTAGTTTTTTTCCCACTTTTTTCTTTGTGTATTTTTCTTTTTCATGTCAAACACTTCCAAAGTGATCATGGATATCTTTCGTAATTACAGTAAAAAAGAAAATATGAATAAAAACAGCTCTTGTGAAGGAATTCTCGATCTAACTACAAGATACGAAATGCCAAACACATGGACAAATGAAGAAATGGACACAGATTAGATAGAACGGATCAGTGGAGAACAGATTAGTGGTTTGCAGGGGTTAGAGATGGTGAGGAGTAGGGATGGGTGTGGTGATAAAGGAGTAACATAAAGGAACCTTGTGGTGATGGCGGAGTTAAGTATCTTGATTGTTGTGGTGGTTACACGAAACCACAGATGTGATAGAACTGTACAGCTACACACACACACACACACACACACGAAAGTACATATTTAACTGGTGAATGTCGTGTAAACTCTGTGGATTGTTATCAATGCTACTTTCCTGGTTTTGGTATTGTTATATAGTGATACAAGAGGTTAACACTGGGGATTGCTGGGTGAAGAGTTCACAGTACCTATCTTTGCAGCTTCTTGTGAATTTGTAATTATTCCAAACTTAAAAGGGTTTCAAAAACTTTTAAAAACATGAAAGTTTGTAGTTTAGCCAAAGTCATTATAGGTTTCCGAAGCTAAGAAAGAAGCAAAGCTTACTTATCCTGTGCCTAGCACCGACTCGTGAGTTCTAGCAAAAGCATTTTTCTGGAAGTAAATTCTAGCCAGCGTCTCTATTCCTCCCTGAAAGCAAGCTAGGAAACAAATTAGGCTAAAAGTATTTGTCACTTAACTGTCAGTGGTCAACACTTTGCTTGTCTACCCTCAGGGCTGGGAGACTCTCAGCACATTTAGCACCTGATGCTAACCTTCTAAAAGCCACCTGGATTATTTCTGGGAATAGACTGAGGTACTTCTTTTTTTAAAATTCCTGGCTTCATAATGAAAAAATAAAAGATTAAAAATATATATATATATATATACATATACATATATATATGAATAATGTAAGTACCACACAGCATGAAGTAAGGATTAGAAATAGCAGTCAACAGTGTCATCTATTAAAGTTTTTGAGACAGTAATGGATTCATCCCTGTATACATCTTATGTTTATTTTTTAAGTATTTTATAATCCTCTTGATTCTGTGGAGTTCTTTACAAGGTTTGCTTTCTTCCAGTCATTGAAGTTTTTTTTTTTTCCTGTTGATTCCTTCTGTTTCAGTGCCAGTTGAATCGAGTGGTCCTCTTACCACTTTGAGTTTTAAAGGAAATGCAGAGCTGAATATTTGCCTTGGGATACATTTCCTCCTCCTCCTCCCATTTCTCTCTTTTAAAAGCATCTGCAATCCATCCACCAACATGGCGAGCCTACTTGCGTGTATCTGTCTTTCCTTCCTATCTATTGCACTGAAGCATGGGCCCAAGTAAGATTCCTGAGAAGGAGCAGGATTCTGAGCTGCCTAGAGCACAAAATACATTAAATTCCTAACTTGTCTTGGGCAAAAATTTTATTTTTTTTAATTTTAATTTTTAAGTTTTTTAAAATTTAAATATAGTCAGTTACAATGTGTCCATTTCTGGTGTACAGCACAGTGTCCCAGTCATGTATACATACATTTATTCATTTTCATATTATTTTTCATTAAAGGTTATTGCAAGATCTTGGATATAGTTCCCTGTGCTATATAGAAGAGACTTTTTAAAAAAATCTATTTTTATATATAGTGGTTAACATTTGTGAATCTCAAACTCCCGAATTTACTCCCTCCCACCTGCTTTCCCTGGTAACCATAAGATTGTTTACTATGTCTTTGAGTCTGTTTGTTTTGTAGATGGCATTCATAGTGTCCTTTTTCTTTTTAGATTCCACATATAAGTGATATCATATGGTATTTTTCTTTCTGTTTCTGACTTATTTCACTTAGAATGACAATCTCTAGGTCCATCCATCTTGCTGCAAATGGCATTATTTTATTCTTTTTTATGGCAGAGTAGTATTCCATTGTATAAATATACCACAACCTCCTTATCCAGTGTTCTGTTGGTGGATATTGAGGGAAAATTTTAAAGTAGGAGAATACAGGGCTCCCCTCTAATGTCTACAGCCTTCCTGGCTTTACCCCCGTAACTCTAAAATAGGAATAGTTAAAATCCACCTATCATCCACCCAAATCTGGCTCTTCATGACTTCCTAGGTGTCATCAGCCAATGTGATCAATTAACTGACATTAATGGGAGCATCTGGACACGACTCCCAGAAGCCTCACCGAAGCCCTCCTGATGACAGCACCCCTCCCCTCCTCTCGGTGTTTAACCCCAAGTCACTCAACTAATCTGAATTTTGGGGAGTAAGGTTAGGCCGGTGGGGAACCTATTTTAAATGCTGGCAGATGCATCCTGATCAGTGGGTCTAAACAGCTATTTGAATTTTTAGCAAAAAAATGCAATATTCCAGGAGGATGCCCAGTGGACAAGGAGGCAGTCTGTGGAGCCACAGGACCAGTCCTGCATGAATAACAGGGCTCTGCCCTCTCTTTGTCCATAAACATCCCCTTGTCAGTTTGTTAGGACAACACAGTCTAATACTGAGTCTAAGCGTCTGTCACCTGCGGTGACCTTCACACACCTAGGTTTATTTTCAAGACAACTGTCAATGGGATTTGGTTGATTATCTCCATTGGACCTAGGGAGATATTGAGGCAGCATTTTAGAGAGAAAGACATGAGTCAGAGTGAGAACTAACCCAGTCGACTATCTCTATATTTCTTCTGAGTCTGCTACTGAAATATTTATGAATTGTATAACGTGATTATAGCACCGAGACTAGCAATTCAATCAAGAAACAGCACGTGTGTTGTAGCCCTGTTTATTTTTCACTGACCACAGGCAGCTCTGAGGCAGCAACTGAAAAGGTGAAAAGTCACAACTTCCATTCACCCATCTCTGGGGCTCCCTAATGAAAGCACAGTCTTCTTCTGGCTTTGGTTAGAAGTGCCTCCTCCTCCCAGGCTCTGCACCTCTTCCCCGAGGAGTTTCTGCTTCTCTGCTTTGAAATTTCCAAGCAGACATGGGTGTGCCATGGTTCCCAAATGAGTTGCCTAAGACCCAAAAGGTTATTTCTAAATAAAAATATACACCCAAACTCATTAAAAGGATGGCAAAGGGAAAGTAGGACAGAAGGCAATGGCTGATGACGGAGACATGGCCGTTGCCATGGTAATGACAGAGTGGGCAGGGCTAATTCTGGCCCTTTGGCATTTACTTTAAATCCCTGGTTCTCAAATACCAGGGTGCATCAGAGTTAGCTGGAGGGCTTGTTGAGACACCGGTATCTGCCCCCACCTCCAGATTTGGACCTTACGATTTACATTTCTGACAGGTTCCCAGGTCTAGCCCAAGGGCCAGATCTGTTTTGCCACCTGTTTTGGTAAGGCCTGCGAGCTAATAATGGTTCTTACAGATGAACCTTTGCGATTGATTCCATGATGGGAAACGCTAATTTTGAACCCCAATTAAGTGAAATGCTGTCCCCCACAAAAAGAATTACATTTTTCTCATGAGTAGATCTGTATTATAAAAAAGCATGGTGGCGGGAGGGTATAGCTCAGAGGTAGGGTGCCTGCTTAGCATACCTGATGTCCTGGGTTCAATCTCCAGTGCTTCCATTAGTATAAACAAACAAACAAACAAACAATCCCCTCCTCCCAAGAAACTAAGGGAAAAAAAAGTCTACTCAGTACTATAGTTTGAATTTCATCAGTAAAACTGGGGGATTCTGATTTCCTCCCTTGTTGTATAAGTACCCACATAATATCCTTGGTTTTGCCTCTTGGCAAAATTCAGCACAAAGCTGAAAGTATTTGCTCTCTGGCCTTTTACAGAAAATATTTGCAGATCCCTGTTCTAGCAGATGCTGCAGATCTTGGAGGGACTTTGAGGACCACTGCTCTGAACTGATTTACTAAACGCCCCTTCTGCTCCCTGGCACAGCTGTTCTGGCCAGTCACACAATGTCCAGAGACACACAGTCCTCAGTGTTTATTGTTCCACTGCAGGCAGGGAATCTGCGGAGCCCACAGACTGTGGAAAATACCTTAGTGTTTGTTTCCAAGAGTAGAGAAAAGGGATTTGAAACAATATGGTAGTGAGTCCTCAGCAGAATTTTAAGGGGGGAGAAATTTGTTTAGGATGCCATCCCTCCTCTTTCTTTTTTTAAACTGAAATATAGTTGATTTACAATGTTGTGTTAATTTCTGGTGTACGGAATAGTGATTCAGTGATGCACACACATATATAATCTTTTCCAGATTCTTTTTCACTATAGGTTATTATAAACTATTGAATACAATTCCCCATGCTGTACAGTAGGACCTTGTTGTTTATCAATTTTATATATAGTAGTTTGTATCTGCTAATCCCAAACTCTTAATTTACCGCTTCCTCCTCCCTTTCCCCTTTGGTAACCGTAAGTTTGTTTTCTATCTCTGTGAGTCTGTTTCTGTTTTGTAAATAAGTTCATTTGTGTCATTCTTTTAGATTCTGCATATAAGTGATACATAATACTTGTCTTTCTCTGTCTGACTTCACTTAGTATGGTAATCTCTAGGTCCATCCATGATGCTGCAAATGGCATTATTTCATTCTTTTTTGTGGCTGAGTACTATTCCATTGCATAAATGTATCACATCTTCTTTATCCAGTCATCTGTCGATGGACATTTAGGTTGCTTCCATGTCTTGGCTGTTGTAAATAGTGCTGCTTTGAACATCAGGGTGCATGTGTCTTTTTGAATTAGAGTTTCCTCCAGATTGTGCCCAGGAGTGGGACCACTGGATCAATCATATAGTAACTCTATTTTTAGTTTTTTAAAGAACCTGCATACTGTTAGCCATAGTGGTCTCACCTCTTTCTATAAGCGTTTTCTCCTTGGAATCCCAAGTGCCTTGTATTCCGAGGGTTTCCTGACTGTTCAGTGTCCCCGACTTCTGCTCTCCACATGAACCTTCTCCCACACCTGCTGCTGCATTATCACCTCCCAAGCTAAGTGGTGGGTGTGTAATCCAAAGAGTAATTCTTCCAAATTTATAAATCTGTGCTGCATTTCAAATATTTATGGCACAGATAACTTACTTCCTTTGTAGTTTAATATGGGATTGTATGTTGTGATATTATTTGGAAATTATTGCAACTTGTAAAAAAATGTTGTCCTTTTTCTGGTCCCCCTCCCTCCATTTCGCTGTCCATAGCAGGTTCTCGATATTAAAACTTGCTGAAGGTGAGATTTTCTTTTGTAGCTTTGTCTCAAAGAAGGGTACCACTTAGCTTCTGCCTACTAATGGAATTTGGAATTCTCCCCAAGAAAAGCTCTGTCCTCTTGACTTTTCTTAACCACTGGGTAGGTCAGCCCAGGTCTTCTTCCAGCTTCTTTGAAATTAGACGGCAGGGAAAACCCTGAGGAAAACAACGTGATCTCACAATATGATGAAAATGGCTTTCACTATCATATTTAACATGTCCCATGGCAGGCAATTACTCACCGCTTTCTCTTTTTCCTTTGTAAATTTGGATCCACCATTTGGAAACTCCTGGCTACTATGAAAGCTGGGAGAGAGCAGGATAGTGCGGTAGTTATGAGTTCTAGAGTCAGAAGACCTTAATTTGAGTCCTCACTTTGTCACTAACTGTGTGAGCTTGGGCACAATGCATGGCCCCTCATCACACTAGGTCCTCATGCGTGCAATGGTGCTACAATCGTAGCTACTCAGAGGTGACTGTCAGGATTAAAATAGGTACTGTGCAGAGTTTCTAGGCCAGTACCTGGCACATAGCTTAGTGAGGGTCTCATAAAGTGTAGCTTTCCTCTAAGTTTGTATAAAGTACTCTATAACCAGAAGTGAATCATGTATGCATCTGTGCTCCCCACTAAACCAACCAACCAACCAAGCAACCATCCATCCATCCATCCATCCATTTCCTTGATAAATATTTTTGAAGACCTATTATAAGCCAAGCACTCACTTGGGTTTGGGGATATGGTGTCAGCAGACCAGAGGAAACCCCAGCCCTCTCAGAGGTACATTTTGGTGGATTGTGAATTCTCAGAGCCGGAGAGCCTGTCCATGTAGCTCCATCTGATCCCAGCACAGCACTTCACCTAGAAGAGTTGCTTATAAAGTGTTTATGTAAGAATGACTGACTGAGTAATTGACACTTCTGCAAAATGAAAAGGGAAGGCAGCTGTGTTAGGCTTCCTCTCAGCTGGGGCTGGGCCACCCCTCGGAGCGTCATCTCTGGGTTGTGCTGCTGGACCCAGATCTGAGCTGAGCATCCTCGGAGCTCTGGTGTGGCCTGGCTCCGGGTGCCGTGCCAGGAACTTTCTTCCCAGCGAGCACAGAGTGGGGAAGTGATGACCCCTGGAGAGACGGCGGTCAGACTGTGGTCTTCATTTTAGTTGCAGGATGTAATTCTGCACTGAATTCCAAGTGGCAGCCACACTCAGATGTTTTCCTACATAACTCAGTGCTCTTTTCATTGCTGTGATATATCAGACTACCCATTCAGCTAATAGTGAGGTCAGGGGAAGGAAATACGGTATTAGGCTGTCTTGCATACTGAGAGGCAGAGAAAGCTTTCAGATCATGGAGCAATTAATTAAAGAACAATCAGGAAAATGTTCCTGATAATTCACATCAGGCAGCTACTCACTGTTCCTTTATTATTTCAGATAATATTCATGATTATTGCTTAATTTGCTTTTAATGTAGATACACAGTTTTATGTAATCCTTTTGTAATTGTGAAGCAGTTAGAGGTCCAGGTGTTCTGAAATATTTCTTTATTCAATTATCCAACTCTTAGAAGAATCCTGTTATGCAATTAACCCAAATTATTACCACAGACATATGCATTCTGTCTCTTGATTGCATGTAAACTATGAATTTACCTGATTTAAATTTTAAGTCTCACAGCCAAAGCCATATTGCCGTCTCTGTGTGTCTAATGAGTCCATAGTTCCTACTAGGGAAATCCATTAATAGTCAATCAGCAAATATTTCTTGGGCAGTTGCCTTGTACAAGGTATGGGATTGGAGTTTGGGGGCTATTTATACAAAAATATAGAGGTTTGTCCTTGATCTCTAGGCACTTTTAGTTTTGTTAGAAAAATAAGACAGGTAACATAGAATGATAACTAATCATGTAAGGCAGTAAATGTTGAGGGTAATGATAAAACTTAAAAAACTGCTGGAGAAATTCCCAGGAAATGGCAGGCTCTAGGGTCACACTGGTTGTGACAGCCTCACCTGCTTAACTGGTCCCCTCCCTAAGAGTCAGCCTGATGAACTCAAAGGATGGCAGATTGAGTTTCTTCCTTTGCTACTCCAGGTGTGACTTGAGAGCCAGCAGCTTTTGCCGTGCCTGGAAGTTTGGCAGAGATGCAGGATCTCAGCCCTGCCCCCAACTTTGAATCAGAATCCACCTTTTAACAAGACCCCCAGTGATTCACGGAACATAAGGTGCTTAAGAACATAGCTTGCAGACCGATAAATAGCTTTTTTTAGCTGAGGGGAAATGAGACTCATGTTTGCTAATCTCATTCTCACCCCAATAAAAAATAAAGAAATTGAGGGAAATCATTCATTCAGCAAGTCTCTATGTACCTTCTGTGTGCCAGATGCCTGGCAATTTGTTCTGGTGACACAGTATCCATAAGTACCCCAGATGGTTTGGGGACCCATTAATTCTGGTGACTGCAGAAGACTCTGAGGTCTAAAAGCCAAATACATTCTTAAGGCTAGGGGATATTCCGTCATCAACCAGCAAACCTGGGTCACCCCAAGAAGTGGGGTAGATTAGAAACTCTTGTGGGCCAAGAAGGAGTCCTGGGGAAGGAGGGACTCTGACACAGGAGTCAGCGCTGCAGCAGATAGAGTTCTGTGTTTGGTCTCCTCCTGTCTGAAGACTATACCAGTGGCCCACTGGACATTTTAGTGTGTGTGCCTAACAGGCTTCTTAATGATAAACATCCAAAGGGAATTCTTAATTTTCTCTCATAAGCCTGTTTTCCCTCTGATCTTCCTCTTGATGAATGGCACCACTATCCACCCATCCAGTTAACCAGCCAAAAAGGAGAAATGATTCTGAACACGTCTGTTTTCCTACCCACTCCATGGAACCCATGGGCACTTCGGTCAGTTCCACCCTCAGCACGTGATCTTGGATGTGTCCCTTTGGGTCCATCTCCACGGGCGCCAGTGCCATCTTGCCTGGGAGACCGTGCTGGTCACCGAAGTGGTCTGCTTCTCCTTTGTCTTATCCAGTCTGACCTGCACACAGCAGGCAGCGTGGTCTTAGAAAAATGTCCGTCTCTTCACACCATTCATCTGCCCCAAACTTTGATTTTCTATTTATCTTCAAAGAAAACTGAAACCAAGAGGCCCTGTTTGATCTGGTCCTGTTGCTCCCCTCCACCTCCACTCTGCTGCAGCCTGACTGACCTTTCAGCTATTCCTTCAGCGCACTCGGCCCTTTTCCACCTCAGTTATCTGTGCGTGTGTCTCCTCTGCCCAGCTCTTCCCTGCGGCTGCTTCCTGGTCTTTCAGAGCGCAGAGTACTGTCCTGCCTCAGAGAAGCTCTCCCCCAAGTTCAGCTAGTCGGCAGCCCCGCCCTGTTTACTCATCTCATGGTCCTAATGACAATCTCCAATCACATTTGTAGTTTTTTTGCTCTGCTTGAGTCCTCCTCTCCAGTCAAGGATGTAAACCCATGAACTCACCTCTCTTGCTCATCTAGTTTCCAGCACACAAAGGTGTGAATGGGTGAAGGTTCCAGATCTGTGTGATGGCTTTCTGTCCTCTCTCAGGGTAAATCTGAAAGACTCTTCTACTGAATTACCCAACTTTTAGAAGAATCTTGTTATTCAGCGAGCACAGATGATCCGCACAGGCACCCACGTTCTAGCTTTGCGGACGTGTATGTGTAACTCGGGCCAAACCCATTTTGCATGGAGGAGACGAGCCCCCTTGCCAGCCCAGCACCTAAAGGAAGGAGCACACACATGGCGCCCAGTCCTCTCCACAGCGCAGTCAGGGGTGTGCTTACAGGATCCACTCCAGATGGCACTGTGGCCACTTGTGTGTAGATGAAACCACCCGAATGGAGTGCTAAGGGATGAAACAGAGGTCAGAGAGGGCTGCGTTCCTGCGCCCGGACGGGAAGTGTGGGTGAATCCCTACATTTGGACTTAAACATGAAAGTAAGAAGTCTTCCAGTTCCCTCAGGTGGTTTAGATTCTTACATCCTCTGGAGCTCTAAGAAATGTGATAATTAAAAAAAAAAAGGATAAACAGCTGCCTGTTCCTACACCCCACACAACACTAAGGAGATTCATGTTTGGCACGTGTGACGGGCAGACTGGTGCCCCCTCCCAAAGACATCCATGTCCTAATCCCCACCCCTCATAAACCTGTGATGACTAACACAGGGGAGATGTGGTTCAGGACACTGAGATGGGGGGATTATCCTGGATTATCTGAATGGGCCCAGAGTCCTCACAGTGGCCCTTAAAGGGTCAGAGGAGAAGAGGTGAAGACAGAAGCAGAGCGGCAGAGTCAGAGATTCGAAGGTGCTTTGCTGCTGACTTAAAAGATGGAAGGAAGTGGTGAGCCGAGGAAGGTGGCATCTTCTAGAAAGCTGGAAAGGCCAGCCAGCGGGATATCCGCGAGGGCCTCCAGAAGGACTGAACCCGGCTGACCTGGGCCCAGCGAGACCCATGCAGACTTCTGACGTCCAGAGCCGTGGACTCAAGATTTGTGTGGTTCTCAGCCAATTCGTTTCTAGCAATTTGGAGCAGCAGCAAATAGGGAACGAACAGAGAGTGAGAGTGGCTGGTAAAGAACCATCCCTTCTTAGTTTTCTTGTCCACTGATACAGTGCTGCTGGGGTTCCAGAGTCTTCCACACGGTCCTAACAGAGGTCATAAAACTCAGAGCACTTTCACTCCAAACCGAGCTGTCTCATCCCTTAACTCTTCATGCCACACACAGTTCTCACAGCTTTGCTAACTGGCTCTCTGGCCCCCAGCAGATTTAAAATAACAAACAAGGAATCATTGGAGCAAAAATAATGACCCTTCCGGTATGTGACAGTGGATGGCCTGACTGTGAGAGGAATGATAGCAAACCCACAGAAAGGCCACAAGGGACAGGCTGTTTAGTGGTAACAGACGCCGAGGAAAGTGACAGCTCCTGGAGATAGTGCTTGCTGACACCACAATGCATTCATTACTCACTGTTTGAATCAGGACCCTGAAGTATGGAAAAAGGTTAAGTCATGCCCAAGATACACCACCCCCCATGTGGGGAAGTGTGCTCTACGTTTAAAGCAGATACCCATCAAAATTAGTTACAGTGAAATGCTGTGATGCTGTGAGGTAGCCAGCTATCTGGAAAGGCTTATTCTCTAATATCGAACAGCGTGGCATTTCTGTGGGCATCTGTTCTTCTCAGATAAATGACCATCTGACATGGTTTTCTAGAGGTAATGAAGGACCTCTCTGCAGGACTTGATTCCTCTATCCTTTCTGGAAAATGGTGTGAAGTGATAGATGGACTTCTGACTGCTGTTAGAAAAGGCTGCTCCTGCCTTCTCACCAGCCCTTGAGAATGGCTGTCGGTTGGCAGAGGAATTCTCAGCAAGCTTTGGAGCTAAATGCTTACAGCACAATTAGAGTTGTCATTGACATTTAAACATTTTTCATTTTTCATTTGTCACCACCCTTTAAGCATTAACTAATTAAGCTTCATCAGGCACTGAGGTGAAAGAATTACCTCCAACATTCTGCAGATGCAGAGTTCATGTGATACTGGAAAGGTCACCTAATGATGTAAAGGAGGGATGGGTCTCCTGTGGGCCAAATGCAGTGTTTTAAAGCATTGGTTCTCCAGAGGAACATGGTGTTACTGAAAGGAGCCTATGTTTCCATATATATAATCCCAAACATCACATGGATGCTAGTCGTTGGCAGGCATGTAGCATCACCATGGTGCACACTGGGTACCAGTGCAGGGTGGTCCACATACTAAGGCATATGCCCCTGTTCCACCCTTCTCTCTCCTCAGCTGCTCCTACTCCAGACCAAGCCCCATCATTTCTCACCTGGGCGAGGGCAGGAGCCTCCTGACAGATATCCTGCCTGCTCTCGCCTTTGCCTGCTCAGTCTTTCTTCTCCCAGCAGCCAGAGCAAGCTTGTAAAAACCGAAATCAAATTGATGCCACTCCCCTGCTTCCATCCCTCCCTGATCTACAATCGAGGCCAGTCTTCTCACTTGGACTTCCGAGCCCTGCAGTGTCTGCTCGCAGCAGCCTCTAGAAAGCCGACCCCCGCTCATTACACTGATCTCTTTCTCTGCTTTGAACATCCCAGGGCCATTCTCACCTCCAGACCTTGACACTCGCAGTTGCTCTGATCTTCCCATGACAGCATCTTCCTGTCTCAGCTCAGATGTCACCTCCTCAGAGAGGTTTCTCATAACAGTCTAACCTACAGAGATGGGGGAAGGAGGTGCTGGGATGAGCATTGCTGTTATTCACAGACTGCACATTAATTTGAAAATGTTGCTAAAGACACGATGGATTTTGGTCATTTGGAATTTTTTTTAATTGAAGTAGAATTGATTTACAATGTTGTGTTAGTTTCTGGTGTACAGCAAAGTGACTCAGTTATCTGTATATTCTTTTTCATATTCTTTATCACTGTAGGTTATTAGAAGATACTGAAAACAGCTCCCTGTGCTAAACAGTAGAACCTTGTTGTTTTTCCCAATTTACAGTGGTCCATGAAAGCATTTGGCATTAAAATTTGGTCCTGATACTTGTAAAGTTGTAAAAAAGTAAAAAGGATAAATTCCAGTATGAATGAAAAAAATGACTATTAAATGGGGATACTTAATACTTTTTAAAAAGCTACTTGGTACTAAAAATGATGGCACTGGTATATCCTGTGATAGTTATTAAACATGTATATTTAGACCATTTCTCAAAACTAATTACATTCTGACTTTACTGCTGTAGCTGTAAATACCTAGTACAGAGTCAGGCATTGATTGGTGGTGGTTTTTTTGCTCCTCAAATATGGGAGAACCTGTTTTTCTAAGCTTCTCAAAGACGTGAGACTCCACATTTTCCATCAAGACTTCAGAAAGCTTCATGCTAACACAGTCAGGGCCCAGAAAGAAGAGAGAATTACTATCAGTCTCACTGCAGGCACTTTAACTCTCAGATTGTGAAAGAGAAAATGTATCCTTCTATAAGATTTCTGTTAGGGGAGCAAACAAGTTTGTTATGTCAGTAAAATGTGAGACTGAAGCCTTATAAGCTGCAAAAATATTTGATGTTTACTGACAAAAAGTTAAAAGGATGCAGAATATTTTTAAAAAGATAAAAAAAAAACCCCCAAACTTGGGGGAAATGTATACCATGCGATGGGAGAACAAGGTACGTGATCGCGTTGTCTCTCTTAGCCGGTGGGCCCCTGGAACCCATGGTGCAGGACCCGGAGAGGGCGGAACTGCTCTGCGTGGTGGCAGGAGGAGTTGAGGGGAAGAATTTGGGGTGCGGTCCAGGAAGTAGAGAGGGTGGGAAAAGGAGAGGATTCTGGGTAAGACGCTGATGTCAGAAGCATCCGTGATAAAGAGACAGTGGGCAAGGAATGGCCAAGAGGATATTTAAGGACAGGAAGTGTACTGTGGGATGTTCTGTCATTGAAAATGTGTTGAATATGGAACCTTTTCTCAGGATCCTCCATCGTTGAGCAAAGCTGGCTTTGTATAATGGGGCTTGTGTGTGTGTGTGTATTGAGGAGGAAGCTGAATTTCACATCTGTTTAGCAAGGCAAGTGAAAAAGTGGCTGTGAGAACATAAACCTTTCAGGAATTCAGAGGTTTCTTGGCTTTAGGTGTCCACAGGGAGTTTAGCCTAATCTGACATAGTTCCTAAGAGTCTGGGAGGCCACAGCAACACCTGGGTTATGACTCCTTAGAAGCTTCCAGGGGCTTGTGGGCGGGAAGAAGTAGTGAAGGACTCACTTTAGTGCATTCTTAATGATGGAAGTTGCTGGTGATATTTAACTGGGAAGTCATAGCTTTTCTCATACTGTCTTATGCATCTTTATTTGAAGGACAGACTTCAGTGCTGCACACCAACACTGGGACACTTTTCATTAGAGTTTTACTAAATTCCTACCTAGGCACATGCTCGGGGATGACAGAAACAAATTTAGTTTCGCTGAAGAAAATTCCCTAAGGTGTGATGGGACAGTGGTTTCCCAAACGTTTGGGAAATAACGGTAAGTACTGAGCAGAGAGGTGTTTGTCTTTCAAAACGTTATTGGACTTTTTGGGACTATGCCAAACTCACAGTGGTAGAAAAGGCAGCTACAACAGATGTGAAGTCATCATATTTTAAGTCTGATGCAATTTATTCCACACAGCACATTTTTATTTAAGTGGGAAAAAACAGTTTTGAAGTAATTTAGTTAGAGTATTCCCTAGGGCAGCACCTGAAAACAACAGAACTCAGGTATATGAGAAGTGGGTGAGGGACTTTATTCGGGCTTTAGTCTGAATTTCTATTTGCAAGTTATTGTGGTTCTTTATTAAGCCAGCCGGTTGGCTTGAGGCTTGTCATGTCTCCAGTTCTCAATGACTTTATTTCATATACATTTCATATATTTTAAGTGTGCCCTTTGAACACATTATTATGAAATGTTATATGAGAATGTCAATCTCCCAATAAAAAGAGAAGACGGTTTCAGTTTTGTGTCTGGGAAGATGACTCAGTGACTTGGAGAGAAATCTACTGCTCAAACAAATGTAGTTAGGGAGCAGAGGCTGCAGTGACATCTCCTATCCTCTGGGAAGAAATCATTCGCTTTCCTGTAGGATACAATGACAGTTATAGGAGTCTGTACCACGTTCTGGAAATGGGCAGAAATATGTAGCTGGCAGGTTAGCTTTCAAAGGAACCACCACCTGTGTGGAGAGGGAAGCTTCCGTGTTGGTTGGAGTCTGAAATGAGTCCTCATTATGTGTCAACACTGAAGATTAGAGAAGGCTGTCGCTTTATCAAACCTGACAGTGCAACTTTCTGGAAGTTCACCTCTAGCAAAGTAGCACTTAAGTGATGATGGGGAAACTTTTTAAGAGGAAGGGGTTGGAGGCAGTGATGAGATTTGCCATGTCTCCCCTCCCCCGACTCCTCCTGTTGTGTCTTTCCCTTCCCTCTAGTTAGTTCCATTTTCCATGATTAACTGGACACCCCCCACACCCCATTCTCTGGGCACACACACTTACTCAGCCTAGGAAATCCCAGCCTAGGAAACTCCAGACCAGAGAATTCCTAAAAGCTCTATTCAGTTTGAAACTCCCTGTCCAGCACCCACAGAGCCTTAGGTTAAAGCCGCAAGATTGCAAAAAAATGCAAAACTTATTCCAGACCAGTTGCCACTCTGCACTGGAGCAGGTCAGTGATTTCTCAGGGACAGGTCTGCATTTGGCTGGGCAGCATGATGTGGCCACCAATGAGTCACACAAACAGCTTGTCTGTGGTTTGTAATGGACAGTGCGGATAGTTCATGGGCTTGGAATTGACCCTTCTGCCAGCTTCATCGCCCTCACCAATCGTCACGTGGGATCCTACACTTTTTTTTTCTTCTCAGAGACTTCAAAGGCCCTATAAGGGACCACTAATGTGGAGAAGGAAGCCAGCGTGTTTGTTGAGATTTGAAACGAGTCGTCATTATCAACGTTGAACATTAAGGTACACTGCTGCTTTATTAAACCTGACAGTGCAATAAAAATGAAGAAAGCAGCAAGTTCTTTGCCTCGCTGGAGTATGGTGAATGTTGTCAACGTGCTTTTTTAGAAGTTTGTTGCAAATAAATGCCTCTGGGCTTCAGATATTTGTAAGGATAATTTGTATTTATCGAAAACCTATCATATGTCTGATACGCTGCTTGGCATTTGGTATACTTGAACTTTGAAGATCATCGAATCCTTCCTAAGGATTGATCTACTGCCTGCACTTAACAGATGAGAAAACTGCAGCTCAAGGATGCTGGGTCAGGCCACCAGTAGACACCCAACCAGGTGGTTTTGCGCCATAATCTGGTCTTTCCATCTTATGAAGTTTCCCTCTTTATGCGAGAAGGAAAAACCGTGGGACAATCATTTGCCACCAGTCGGGGCAAGGTGGGGGGTAGGACTTTGTTTTGCTGTAGGTCAATAATTGGCCTAATAGGAAATGAAATGGAGAGGAGAACATTTGCTTCTCCAGATGGAAAAATGTTACCAGTTTACTTAATAGTTTTGCAAGTGATTTGGCTCAGAGAGTACATAGTGAGATCTCCAGAATTAAAGATGGAAGTGAAATGTCAAACTGACAGGGATAAACCATGGCAAGATCTCATGAGGTTTCCTGAGCGGGTAGAGAAATAGCAAATGAGCTCTCGCGTGGGCAAGTGTAAGGCAGTATATTCAGGGAAAATAATGCAAGCTTTGCTTGTGCTACCTCTTGTTTTCCATACAAGAAAAGAAGCTTAGAATCCATGTAAAATAGTATAAAATACACACTATTCCATATTTTGGAAGATGTTTTAGATCTGTTACTTTCTGATGTTCATAAGGCAGCAGGGAGCAAAAGCAATTTTTTTTAACATTTTTTTAAATTGAGTAATAGTCATTTTACCATGTTGTGTCAAATTCTAGTGTAGAGCACAGTTTTTCAGTTATACATGAACATATATTCATTCTATTTTTTTTCGCTATGAGCTACCACAAGATCTTGTATATATTTCCCTGTGCTATACAGTATAATCTTGTTTATCTATTCTGCATTTTAACATCCCAGTCTGTCCCTTTCCACCCCCCCGCCCCCTTGGCAACCACAAGTTTGTATTCTATGTCTGTGAGTCTGTTTCTGTTTTGTATTTCTGTTGGTTTTTTTTTTTTTTTTTTAAGATTCCTCATATGAGCGATCTCATATGGTATTTTTCTTTCTCTTTCTGGCTTACTTCACTTAGAATGACATTCTCCAGGAACATCCATGTTGCTGCAAATGGCGTTATGTTGTCGGTTTTTGTGGCTGAATAGTATTCCATTGTATAAATATACCACATCTTTATCCAGTCATCTGTTGATGGACATTTAGGCTGTTTCCATGTCTTGGCTATTGTAAATAGTGCTGCTATGAACATTGGGGTGCAGGTGCCATTTTGAAGTAGGGTTCCTTCTGGATATACGCCCAGGAGTGGGATTCCCGGGTCCTATGGTAAGTCTATTCCTAGTCTTTTGAGGAATCTCCATACTGTTCTCTACAGTGGCTTTCCTTGCTTCCTTCCCTCTTCCACTTTTAATGATTTTGATGTCTTCTTCTACAATTTTGTGTTTATTCTTTTTGTAATTCATGGCAGTTATCTCCTTTCCAGTTATGAGTTTCTCATTTTTGTAGCATCCTGCTTCTTTTCTATTTAGAGTAGACCTGTCAATATTTCTTTTAGCATGGGTTTAGTGCTAAACCCTTCTTAGTTTTTGCTTGTCTGTGAAGTTCTTTATCTCTCCTATTCTAAAGGATAGCCTTGCTGGATAGAGTATCCTAGGCTGCATCTTTTTTTCATTCAGGACTGTGAATATATTTTGCCACTCCCTTCTGGCCTGTAGTGTTTGTGTAGAGAAATCAGCTGAGAGCCTTATGGGGGTTCCCTTGCAACTCACTCTTTGTTTTTCTCTTGCTGCCTTTAGGATCATTTCTTTATCCTTGACTCTGGCCATCTTGATTATGATATGTCTTGATGTGGGTCTGTTTGGGTTCTTCCTGTTTGGGACCCTCTGAGCCTCCTGTACTTGGATATCTGATTCCTTTAGGTTTGGGAAGTTTTCAGTCATGATTTCTTCAAATGCCTCTTCAATCCCCTTTGTTCTTTCTTCCCCTTCTGGAACCCCTATTATACGTAGATTGGCGTGCTTTGTATTGTCCCATAGGTCCCTTATATTGTTTTCATTTTTCTTTGTTTTTCCCTCAGCTGTTCTGATTGGGTGCTTTCTGTTGTCCTGTCTTCTAGTTCACTTATTCGTTCCTCTGCATTATCTAGCCTGCTTTGTACAGCCTTTAGATCAGCTCTCATCTCAGCAGGTGAGTTTACTAATTCTACTTGGTTCTTCTTTATAGCTTCTATTTCGTTTTTGACATATTTTATATCTCTAAACACTATTTCTTTTAGTTCCTTCAGTACTTTGATCACTCCTTTTTTGAAATCTTGATCTTGTAGGCCATCAATGTCTACTTCCTTGATCGTGCTTTCAGGGGATTTCTCTTGATCTTTTAATTGGGAGTGGTTCCTCTGCTTCTTCATATTGCTCATATCTCTCTGGCACTGTGGCTTAAGGAGTATCAGTTATATAGTTCTCCTGGAGACGGTGTGCTCTTAATGATTTTATCGAGAGGTCTTTGTGTCTTCGCCCTGTTTTGCGAACTCAGCTTGCTGTTTCCAGAGGCCCTTTGTTGGCACCCTCGTCTGTGCTGTTCCCAGTGGCTGTCAGCTAGCAGATCGCGCCCCCTCCCAGCACCGTGGTCAGGTGCTGTGTTCCTGCCGGAAAGGAGGGGAGCCACCCGCTGTCTCCTGGCGCCAGTCACTCCGCGGCTACATGCAGCTGCCTGCTCCGCCTCAGGTGGACACTCCGAAAGCAGGCTCCGGAAAGATCGCGGAACGACCCCGCCCCTGCTCCGTGCCAAATCTCAGTTTGTTAGTCTTGGTGGCGCGAGTTCTCTGAGGTGCCAGGGCAGAAAGATCCTATCTGCCTTGGGCTGTAAACAAGTCTCAGTCCTGCCCAGGAGGTTGCGGAGCCCCCGGGTGCAGATTCAGGTCTCAGCCCCGCCCCCACCTGGGCGCTGCACACAGGAGGAGATGGTGGCTGTGGCTGCCACCTCTCTTCTTGCGAGAAGTGCCAGTAATGGTGCCGCGGGTCTGAGGAGACAAAGGCGACGGCGCCCCTCCCCTCAGGGGACACCAGCCGTGTTGCTTTGCCTTTTTCGCAATTTATGGGGGACCGAGGTGGTTCTGCTCCATATCCCCTCCCAGCCACGGCACGCAGCCTGCTGCAGTCCCCGAGGCTGCCTCAGTGCAGCCACCCAAGTCCTCCGCCCAGCTTTGGCAGCCTGTCCCGGCCCCCAGCTGCTGGCTTGCATCTCGGGCTGGGTGTTGTGGGGACCCTCTGTGTCTGTTTAACTCAGTTCTGTCAGTCATGGGGTGCTCCAGGCAGATCCGAGCCTCGGAGGCTCCCCCTCCGTCCCACCGGCCTCTCCGTTGGAGAGGGGAGACCCAGCAAACGAGCGCCAGTCCTCCTTTGCCGCTCCCTTCCCGCTGGAATGGTCCTGCACTGTTTTGCTTTTCTTCTTTCTTTTTTCCTTTTCTCCTACCAGATTTTTGGCGTCTTTGTCTTTCGAAGAGGGCGATGTTCTGTCGGAGTTCCGCAGGTTCTCTGGTTGGCTGAGTAGGCCCATAGATGTGAGTTTTGGTTTATTTGGGGGAGAAGGTGAGCTACAAGCGTCATTCCACTCCGCCATCTTGCTTCTCTCTCAGCTATTGTTAATAATATCATTTTATAGGGAAAATAAAGACCTAGATGGCTGCAGTGACTTCCCAAGGTCACTTTGGTAGTTCATAAAGGAACTCTTAACTAGAAACCAGCACCACAGAACCCCAGCCCACACCCTTCCTCCTCGGGTTCTTCTGCAGGCTCACAAAGCCAGAAATGTCAGATTGTTGTCAAAAGACGTCATCTTCTGTAATGTCAGGTTATTATCAGGAGATGTCATCTTATCCTTACCATATCAAGGTCAGGAGCTCTGGCTTCAGAGACGGATGTACCTGGATTCTCTACTCATTTCAGTCCTTGCCAGAATATATGTCCCAGATTATTTAAGCTGCAGAGAGTGTTTTTTAGTTCTTGTATAAAATAGAGATGAGAGTAGCATCTGCCTCACAGAAGTGGTTTAAGAAATTAAATGAGGTTAAAAAAAAAAAAAGAAATTAAATGAGGTAAGAGATGACGATACCTGACACAATGCCTGGCACCTAAGTATTAAATGAACATTCATTTTTGTTGTGGTCAGTGGACAGGAAGGTGCAGTAAATTCTCACTTGAGGTACTCTTGAGGATCCCAGCACACAGCAATGATTGATGGAAAAAGAAGAAAAACGGTGAATGACCACAGCTGGCTGAACAGTCACTGTCAGCTCCCTTGGACCAGAAATGCAACAACAGTGCAACCGGAGGTTAGACCAGGGGCATGGGCCTGCGGGGGCCTCCAGGATGGGAAGCAGGCAGGGGAAGGGGCAGGGTGGCTCCTGCAGGAGAAAGAAGACTGAAGCCACCTTCTTGAGCCGGGTGAAGCCTGGCGCTGGTACTAAGGGCGGTACTAAGCCATCCCTTATGAGAGGAAGCTGTGGAAAACTGCTGTCAACAAGCTAGTGCTTTAGGAAAGTTATAAACCAGGGGAGCACAGAGACAGTGGGGCAAGGAGGCACCTCATGAAACCTCACGTTGCCTGGAAGGCTGAAGCAGGGATCACTGCACTGAACTGGAGATCTGAATAATAAGACAAGACCCAAGCCTGGGCCGTAGGTGCAGGCAGGTGGAGGAGGGCAGCCCACGACTTACAGACAGGGAGTCCCCAGCACAGAGGGAGGGAGAATAAACACAGGACAGACAGCCGAATCCAGCACCTCGGAACCATCCTGCAAGTCTGTTGGCTTCAAAAGTTTTTTGGTTGGAAAATGCACAAAGACATTTGAAGCTAAGAAAGGAAACAAAATTGGTAGCGAACATGAATTAAGTCCAGGAGTTAAAATATCTATCAGCCTGAGAAACACATTAGCAGGTATGTTTGGAAGGTTCAGAGAGAGACACACAGGGATAGTAAAAAAAAAAAAAAAAAAAAAAAAGAAACAAAACCCAAGCAGAAATAAAACAAGGCCATGTGGAAATGACTGTGAGTCAGTTTGAAACTTTGGAAATAAACAACGTTAATGGAACTAAAAACTTCATAAACCATTTAAACAATAGACTGGACACAAAGAATCAATGAACTTGAGGCCAGTGCTGAAGAGTTACTACAGAATGCAGCATAGAGAGACCAATGTTAAAATATGGAAGAGAAGTTTAGGTGCATAGTGGTTAGACTGACAGAGTTAATGGCTCAGAGCTTTCCAGAATTGGAGAAGGACGTGTCCTCACAGTGAAAGTACCTACCACATGCTAACAAAGGTAAACAGAAATAAAACTATGACTTGTCGTCATAGTGTAAACAGAGAACATCAGAAACAGAGAAAGTTATGGAAATTACCAGGGAGAAAAGACGGATCATTGGCAAAGGTAGAAAAGAGTGGATTTTAAATACTGACAGAAATAATTTTCAACCTTGAATTTTGTACCTACCTAGACTATCATTCAAGATTGAATGCAAAATAGAGGCATTTTCAGATATAGGAAGACAGAGACCTTCACTGTTAGAGGTTACAGCTCATCAAGAGAAAGGAAGCCTGAAGAGGGGGAAACACCAGCACTACGTACAGGAATTAATAAAATATGTTGTTAGTAAGTATCATTAAAATTGGTTGTAAAATACAAATAACTAACAGGGCATATGAATTTAGTTAAGAAAAAAACCTTCTGAGTAGATAAATATGCTGCGAAATTTATAGTTTGGTGTGTACATTATATATTTTAAATTACTTACAAAAATAATATAAATACAAGCTCTAGTTTCCAAACTTTCCATGAGAGACCAAAGTTGGGAGTATAGGAAATCATATTCAGTAGAAATGGGAAGAGGAAGTGAAGCAGACAAAAGGGATGATGAAAGAAAACACAATGTGAGATGTAGATATTAATTCAAATGTAAGAGTGATAACAATTATGATTATGTCTACCCTTTAGCTTAAGACAGCGGCTACTGGAATGAATAAAACACAAAATCCAGCCATATGCAGCTTTTAAAAGACTTACAAACAAAATGATACACATATGTGGAGGACGAAGACAAGAAAAAAGATAAACCAGGTGAATACTTACTAACTAAATGCTAAAAGACAGCCCGTATAGTGATGTTAATATGAGGCAAAATAGAAGTTAAGAGAAAAAGCATTAACAGGAGTAAAACAGCAGCAAAACATATAATCAGACAAGAAGCCGTAACAATGTGAACTTTGTAATGCAGACATTAGGGATGAAAGACACGATTAGCATCTATAAAACCGTGTCCACTGGCTTTATTTTTGTTCAGTTCAGTATACTGTATTCTATCTTAGCTAAGCACTCCCTTGGAGTTTTAAAGGCTAGACTCACCAGGAAATTCTGTTTTGTTTTTGTTTTTGTTTTTTGTTTTTATGGAGAGTGTTAATGTTTGGCTGACAGGGTCCATCTTGGCTGAAAAAAAATAAGATTGGAAAAGTTTTAGTTAGGTGAATGAAATAGAACGCTAAACTTGTTACTTAGGATTTTTTTTATACATCCTTAACCCAAAGTGTTAGGATTCAAGAGGGCGACCCAGCTCTTCCATTAAATGTCTCTTTTCCAGTGTTAGAAGCAGAGGGTTGTTCTGGATCATTTTTTTCTGACACATTCCTTCTGTCATTCAATGGGACATATGATCAAAGCATAAACCTCGGAAGTTCATTCAGAGTGACCTCCTGGGTTTGTTGTCAGTACCCATTAATAATTCATACAAAGCTCCAAGATCCTGGCTCTCCCATTCAGATGCTGAAAATCCGACAAGTTCTGGGTCAGGGACAGACATTCCACGGTGAGGACAACAGAGGTCACTGGACATAGGAATCAGAATGAGCCCTCAAGTCCGATACCTGCCCCTCAGCTGCTCAGGCGGTGACCTCTTCTGCCTGAAAGGGGAAGAGCTCTGTTGCGCCCCCCCCCACCCCCGACGTACACACAGAAGCTCGGAAGCTTTTTGGTGGTTTTTCATTATTTTTGTGCATGAGTCCCAGCAATGAGGCATTCATAACCTTTCAGAGTATTTTCATTAATCACAAAAGAATTGATCATTTCACAGTATACACAAGTATTGACTCCTTATGTTGTATACTTGAAGCTAATGAAATATTATAGTCATTTATGTCTTAATAAAAATAGATAAGTAAAACTAGCCTTACAGACACACACACACAGCATTTTAAGAAGGGAAACAGCGGACACCAGGAAGTGACAGAGTGCTGCTCTGGAGAACGTAACTGCCAGTGAGGTAGCGTATTTCACATGAAATTCTTTGGGCTTCTTTGAAAAAGAGAGATTCTGTGTGTGCATTAACAGTAATTATTCTGGAATCAAGTCTTTGTTTTCAGATTCCTGAGAGATCTTTTTCTTTTTCTTTTTCTTTTTCTTTTTTTCTTTTCCTTTTTCTTGAAAACTGAAGTATAGTTGATTTACAATGTTGGGTTAGTTTCATGTGTACAGCAAAGTGATTCAGTTGTACATATACATATTTTTTCAGATTCTTTTCCATTATAGGTTACTACAAGATATTGAATATAGTTCTCTGTGCTATGAGGTATTTTTCTTAAGACTGAAAAAAGGAAGAAAAGGATCAGGTGATCAAAATGAATAGGAACCCTTCACGGGCCCCCACCTACCTGTCTGCTCTCTGTAGGTGCCAGGATTGGGGGGGTAGGGAACAGCAGAGCGTTGCAGATGGAGACAGGTGTGCAGGCTCACTCCTCACACTTCCACCGCGTGTAATACACATGCTGAAACTCCTTGTTGCTTTAACAAACTGAATTGATTTGAAGCTCTCAGTTGTGTTAACCTTGTTGTTCCCTATTTTGTGGGTCACCAGACTCGTGTGTTCGCACATCTAAGTTGGGCTCTGGGGGACCAAGCACAGAAGAGTGTTCTAATGTCCTAATGGAGAGTTGGATGCAAAAGGATGGAGCCACAGGGAGGAGAGGTTGTCAAATGACTGACCTCAGTGCGGATGCTGGCATGTTCCTTGTTCTGTGCTTCTCAGAATAAAATCTCATGCCTTGAAGGAGCTAGTGGATGACCTCAAAGGTCTTCACTGTGGATAGCTGTGATGTCCTGACTCCCTGGGACACTCACAGCAGCCTGGTGGGGCAATGACACTTGAGACGTCTTTGCACTACACAGGGGGCTGTTTTATCAGCTGGCTGACGGGCCTTATGTTTGTATTCCATATCTTTTTTCCTTTCTGTAATGCTTTAAAAATAGTTCTTGGTGACTCGTGTAACTTTTCTGAGTCTCAGTGTCATGTTTCTGAAAGAAGAAAAATGAACAAACCGCACCCCTACCTGCCTCCTCTGCAGTTTGCCGACCTGCTCTTTGGTTGCCCACAAGGGGGACAGCCCCAGAGCTGACTTGTCTGGCTTTAGAGCTGACTTTGCCCAGCTCTTTGCAGCTCTGTGTCTGGCAGCGTCGCTTGGGCAGCCTGGACTCCGCCGTGATGACAGTGCTTCCACCGTGGGAGCAGGCACACACCACAGGCTCGGGCGTTTTCCCTGAAGCCAGTTGTTAAAGATTCTGCTGCTCTTTCCCGCAAAGACAGCCTTACAAAGCCTGAGGCAGGGTGTCCTTTCAGATGCTATTCTGCTTGAAAAGGTGACTGGAAAGTAAGGACAGTTGCACACGATGGCTCATTGGCATTTGTGTTTCTGTTAGCGTAAGACAGCAATATAAACACAGCTGTGCCTAGCCAACAGAATATCTTTTTTAAAAAACCCAACAGAAATGTGTCCTTTTGCTGAAGTTTTTGATTCTCTCCTATTGTAGAATGTTGACTCCTCGCTGTACCAAATTATAATAATCCTTGACAAACATGCTTCTCCCATCAATCATGGAATGAAACATTTAATGAGTGTTTACTGTATGTGAGACACAGTGATAGGCAATGTGCTAGATACAGAAAGTAGTTGTCTAGCGTCAAATGGTCATCTTCAAGAAGTATGTAATTTAGCGAGAGGCCCGACACACACACGTGAAAGGTTATGTAAGAGGGTTTCTAGAACACGTGGAATTTGACTGCATCCAGGAAGTATTCACCTTGAGGTCTGTCTCAGTACATTGTTGCATACACACACACACACACACACACACACACACACACACACACACACACACACACACACACACACACACACACACACACACACACACACCCTGTTGAAGATTCTTATTAAAGGTTTCTGAAGGATGGGCCTCCAGAGGACAAAGGTGGGCTGTAGGGGGGACTGCATCTTACATCCTAAAGCAAAACTTTCTAAAAATTCTCTGAATATTTTTTCTCTTCCCCCAAGTTACTGCTCCCAGAGCACCCATCTATGTCTCCTCCTCCCTTTCCTCCTTTGCCTTTCTTTATCCTGCTCTCTCAGGCTACATGCAGGTTGTATGCTCCCATCTCTCCAGAAATTCTTGAATTCGGCAAAACAAGGATCTTGTGGGGGACCCACCTTCTTTAGAAGGGAAAGGAGGAAGAGGGTGTGAATTCATATGATTTCATGGGCTTCTGCCACCAATAAAAGAACTCCACAAGCATCGTAGGGAGTATGTGAAGACGGGTGCTTCTACTTCCTCAAAAAGCCCCCAAATCCACAACCCTTTTTTCCTCTCCCCAAAGAGGAGTCACCTGTGCTTCCCATGGACTGAGTAAAGGACAGACAGACTTCAGGACATCTCCCAGTTAGTACAGAAGTAGGCTCAGACCTCAGATCTTTGGATCCTAACCAGGGCTCCAACTGCTCTTGTATTTAGTGCAAGAGTTTTTTTTCCAAATAATTCAAAGATGACGATGTATTTGAGGAGAGATAAATGTGGGTTCCCTTTGTTGTGCAGTTTTACAAGTGAACCTCAGTATCTGGCCAGAGAGTGACACTGTCCAGCGGTTTGGTCACACAACATCGGTTACCAAATTCAGCTGTTTTTTTTCTTTTCCAGTTTGGTATCCGTCAACTAGAAAATTTTTTTAGAACAGTTTTTCCACTTGTTGTCAACGTTGGTGGACTCAAATGATTTCAGTATGAAGGGGCATTTTGGCAGTGAACTCTGTTGTCAGCAACTTTGCAAAGTTCCTGGCTTGTAAATTTCCAGCCTCCTCGTTGCAGCCTGGTTGATAGGTTCAGAAAGCTCACTGCACCGATAAGAATCTTTATCAGGACCCAAGGTTATCTCTGCGATTCTCGCACTTTCCCACGTTTTTGCGAAGATAGAGCCATGAGCCTGGGACGCGGGGAGTCCAGAGCATTATGAAATCTCTGTATGAAGTCGTTAAATTAACGGCAACCGTTATTTCCTTTATTTCCTTTATTTTCAGGCCTGAACCTCTGTAATAATCTGAATAGCTTCTTGCCTGCTTACAATCAGCTAATAAGACTCTGACACTCTGACAGCATCAAAGGCACTTGAATCCTTCAAGCGAATCTCACCAGGGCCTCAGGGATACTTGGCTTATCTGGATTCTGGGCAGTTCTTCCATCAGCAGCAGTGGGTCCTTCTGGCCACAGGACCTTGAGGGAGTTATTTACACCTTCCTGAACCTGAGCCATATCATCTCCTAAGGGGCTCAGGTCACATGCCATGTCTTTCCAGGCTGTTCTGAACATCCAGATTAGCCAACAGCTACAACATCGCTTGGAAACTAGAAAGCTGTCTACAGTACATCAGTAACGTAGGTCCCCTTGGCTGATGAGAACAGCAGGACTGCAGTGTGCACACGCACTGGAAGGCCAGTTCTCAGACATAGTCTGTAGCATTTTTAGGATGGTGAACATGCAGACGCATTAGGGGTTGTCTTAAGAAGGTTATTCATTCTTTCCTGGTTTCTAATATGTTGCCCCCAAGTTAAAGCAGTCTTGTCAGCGTGGCATATTATTGTGCTGTCTTTGACACAGATACATTTTGGTGCCCTTGGCTTTCTGTCTAACATGGTGTGGGGGAAGCAGCCTGCAGACTGCAGTGTGGTTCTCAAAGCTAGGAGCTAGAGGCTCAGCTCAGGACTCACTGTAGTGGGGGGAGTGGAGGGTGATGGACGACAGTGCCATTGTCACCAAAAATCAGGGGACACTCTTGTTCACAGTGGAGGCATCCAAGTCATCTCCGTTCACTTAGTCACTCAGTCATTTAGAAATTGTGCCCCAAACCTGTATAGTTTCACTGTCACTGCTGTTGCACCCATCGTGGTTTAATCTGGGAGGGTGACCTGAAGAGACGGTGCCGGGAAGAACCAGCGGGGAGGTGGGGCGTGGAGGGAACCCAGGCAGGTGTGTGGGCCGAGATCTGGCTCACCACCAGCACCTGATCCTCTGAAAACCCGACGTGTCGCCCACAGAACCCAGTGCTGGGCTGAGCACATCCTGAGCGCTCAACCAGTATTAGTGGAATAAAGGCATAGACCTGGCTCTCCTCTCTGAAACCAAACGCCGTATTACTCAGTGGATGTGTTTTTGGTCCCCTAACAGCCTGAGGGTTTGGGCTGCGCCTCCCACTCTTGGTCCCTCCTTGGGCGGCTTTGCCAGGCGAGGCCTGGAGTGACCCATGATGTTGCTCTCTCTACGAGGTGGCCGTGGGCTAGGCTGACTGCCCCGATGGCGTGTGTGAGCGACCAGCTCAGCCAGATGGTTAGAAAAACCTTGACGTGCAGAATGAGAAGAGAGGGTGGTCAGCTTGGGATTTCCCCCCGAGATTTTTCCAGCACCTCTTTGTATCTGTGCTGCTAGCAGGTGGTTAGCCGTGAGGACCACATGCTGGGAATACCTGGGTTCAAATCTCCCTTGCTACCTGTGTGACCTTGAGCAGGCCTTCTTGTGCCGGTTCCCCCATCTGTAGGATGAAGACAGTAAAAGCACGTGCTGTGCAAAGTGTGAGAATCAGGAAAGTCGAGTGAAAATGGCTGTTACTGTTATTGTTGTTGTTATTCTAAGCAGCAGCAGCAGCAGCTTATGCTCCCTTGTTGCTTCTTCCCAGGAGCCTCCAGGAGGAGGAAACAGTCAGGGAAAGTGCAGGAGGGGCCCCTGTCTGGCTTGGGCCTTCGCATCCCCCAGCCAGACCCTCCCGCAGAGCCTGAGGGAGGCAGCGGCTCTGTTCCCTGCTTAGGCTTCGGAACAGAAGCCTTTGCTATTTTTGTCCTCCTGAAAGGACAGCGGCTGCCGGGCTGCCCTCTCCGCAGTGCAGTGGGGATGCTGGGCTCTGAGCAGGAACTGGCAGAGGAGCCGGGGAGCTCAGTGCTCAGAGGAGAAGGCGCCGGGCCAGCTTGCTGTCTGCAGGAGGAGGAAGCGAGTCAGAGGGAAGGGGGAGGGAGGGGCAGCTGGGTTCCCTCCACCTTCCCACCCGCAGCCTCGGCCTCAAGGACCCGCGCCTGGTCGCCCGTGCCCCTCAGCATCGCCCTGCTGTGGACATTCAGGCCGTGTAACTTTAAACAAGTGTGTCCTCAGGGACAAGGTGGCTGTGTCCTCTCTGTGACCTGTTCTTGCCTTCCCATCCTGGAAGCTGGGAGGTGGGCTGGATGCAGAGAAAAGAGCATTGTCTTAAACCCGCCTCGCAGCTCAAGGACCTGGAAGGCACAGAATGGAAGGGCAAACAGGAGTTACTGCCTCTTTTGTTTCATCTCTAAAAATATAAAAAGAACCATGAAACCATGGTCCGGCCGACACCACGTGACGTGACTTCTTTTCTGCGTGGACCTATTTTGCATAAAAGACTGTTTTCTGGATTGGTACCTCCCAGCTGTACTGTCTCCAGCGGCAGAATGGGTGTCATTTCTGGAACTACGAGGAGGACCCCGGGGGTCAACCTGCCTGGTGTTGCTTTTCCAGCAACCTTCTTGGCTCTGTGTCCAGGCTGACCTCGTGACGGTCACCAGACCTGCATGGTGAGCGTGCACCACAGGTGTGGCTGCGGTGACTCGGGAACTGTGGGTTTTGTTTTGTCTTGTTTGGAGGCATAATGGACATACATAACATTATGCTAGTTTCAGGTCTAAGGAGCTGCATTATTTAATCTAAACTGAACTAATGAAGTGTAAATAGCTCCATGTGGTCAGTGCTGCCATCCCGGATGGGGCTGACTGACCCACACGAGGGAGAAGGGCCAGAGGTCAAAGGTCTCAGGCCCGGCGGCCGTTCACAAGGCCACACTGCTGTCTGGACCGAGGTGAGTCTTAGTTGCTTCATCTCTGCTGTGGGAGAAGCTGTCTACTCTCTTAAACAGGAATGAGGTCAAGACCACATTAAAATAGCAAAGAATGTGATCTCCTGGGGCGGGTCACATTTCTCCTTAGAGCCCACCCTCGAGCTGCCAAATCACTGGGGAGGACTCGTCATTTCTTCCAGGATTCTGAAGACGCCCAGGTGGCCTGCTCAGGCTGGGATGAGAGTCTGAGGTCAGGGTAGCCCAGAGGGGACACAGCGAGGCCACCCTGGGCCTCTGGGGCCAGGATCCTGGTCCAGGGCCTTGGGAGGAATGAGTCCTGAATCAAAAGACCAACCAAAGGAAATGGGCAGCCTTGAGGAGAGGGGAGAGGACAGCCCCTGAGAATGAGCCCAAGGGAAACTGGGTTCGGAAGAGGCCTGAGCACACAGAGAATGTTTCTCTAGTTTCTCTTCTAGGAGGTTTATCGTGTCTTGTCTTGTATGTAAGTCTTTAAGCCATTTTGAGTTGATTTTTGTGTGTGGAGTGAGGGAGTGTTCTAGCTTCACTGACTTACATGCTACTATCCAGTTTTCCCAGCACCACGTGCTGAAGAGACTGCCTTTTCTCCATTGTATGTTCCTGCCTCCTTTGTTGAAGTTGAATTGACTGCAGGTCTGTGGGTTCATTTCTGGGCGCTCTGTTCTGACCCGCTGGCCCATGTGTCTGTTTCTGTGCCAGTACCGCGCTGCTTCGACTACTAGGAGGGCTGTTCTTCCAGCTTCGCTCTTTTTCTTCAGTATTGCTTTGGCGAGTCTGGGTCTTTTGTGATTCCATATACATTTTAGGATTGTTTCTAGTTTTGTCAAAAATGTGGGCAATTTGACAGGGATCTCATTAAATCTATAGATTGCTTTGGGTAGTATGGCCATTTTAACAATATTAATTCTTCTAATCCAAGAGCATGGGCTATCCTTCCATTTCTTTGAATCATCTTCAGTTTCCCTCATCAGTATTTTATAATTCTCAGCATATACGTCTTTAACCTCCTTGTTCAGGTTTATTCCTAAGTATTTAATTTTCTGATGTTATTTTAAAAAAGATTTTTTTAAAACTTCCCCTGATACTTCATTGTTTGAGAAATACAACAGATTTCTGTATGTTAATCTTACAACCTTAATGTTATTTCTTTATCGTTTCCTCCTGAAAGCAGATATTCCACTGTCTGCACAGAATGTAGACTCAATTGTGGAACAAGTTTCTGCAGCCCAAGAGCGGTCACAATTTCTAAAAGACTCTTCAAGTGTCAAACAGCCACCCTCACTTGGAAAAACTGGGCTTTTCCCCCAAAGTTCGTGGATCGTAGCTTCCTTTCAACTCCAGTCTTAATATGCTCTTACAGACTTTTCAGCTTAAGAGAATTTGCCTAGAACTAATGAATTAAATACCATTTTTCCTAAAATTGGGCATTCTCTAAGGCTAATCAGTTTTCAAATTAACATGCACTATGATGATTAACTTGAAAACTGGGGGCATTGAAAACAGTTATGACCCAGGACCTGCTCTAGGAATGTAGTGCTGACTCACATAAAAGGTCAAGTTCCTTTTCCTTCTTTCCAGACGTGTTTCATTAGGATGTTACCCTTTTCAGGTCAGTATTGCATTTGAAAATCACACTATTAATCTTTCAGCTGCCCTTCTGGATGGCTGCAAGAATTAAGTATTGTTTGCATAATTTTTGGGGACAGGGCAGGATGACCAAGCATAGCAATGTGAAAACATGTATTTAAAATTCTTATGTATGTGTAATAAATATTAGAACACCACTGAGCTAAATTTAATGAGTCTATATTTAAATTACCTGCCTGATGACAATTTTACTTAATCACAATTAGAAGTAGCTCTGATTACTTCCTGATAATTGCTACTTAGAATCTGGAGGGGAAATTTCTGAACCCAGAAATTTCCAGGTAACAGATTACTTAATTGCTAACATCAAACTGGCACTCAAAATAATCATCCCACCCTTGTCCTGGGTGGTTAGCAATGTGTACTGAGAAGCACCTCCGGTGGGGACTGTTCTAGGTCCTGTGGGGAGAAGAGAGAACGTCTCTGCAGTTGGCAGTGGTAGAGCAAGAACAAAGCCCTAGAAAACACAGTGGCAACACGTGGGTCTGTGTAGGTGTGTCATGTGACTCACGGGGACCTGCGTGCTTCCACACAGCGGTACCACCGGACTGTACTGTCCCTGAGATCTGTGGGCCAGCGAGGGCATGCCTCTGTTACTCAAAACCCTAGACTTTTCTTGCTTTCTCTCCTCCTGTTCACTGTCATATTTTTATGCTTATGGTTTATTATTTGTTTCCACCTACTTGAATTTAAGCTGCACAAGAGGAGAGATTTTTATTTATTTATCTGCAGATACATTCCAGATGCTCATAAGGCCTTTGCACGTAGTGGGCTTCTCAATAAATACTTGTTGAATAAGTGAATTTATCTCCATGATGGATGAAGATAAGGACATCGGTTTAGATGCTTTGCTGTTCATTGCAAGAAAATTCGCACACCAGTATGGATGTGCGTCTGATGTTTTCCTTCTACTCACAGACTGAACTTTCAAAGCCTAAAAGACACAGGGGTAAATCTCTCTGAAGGCCCAGAAAGAACAACCTCAAGTTTCAAACTGATGGGGCTCCTGAAAAAAAAAATCTGTTCTTAAGAAGAAAATGAAAACGGAAAAAAAAAATGAGCTGGCTGGCTGTTTTGGAGGAAAACTTTGCAAGTTGTTGAAAGATGAAAGGAAAAAATTCAGTCATCAACACCAAGTAACCTGTCTGAGCTCCTTTATTAAACTGATTTTTGAACAGTTTGACTCTGTTGGAGAGGCCAAGCCAAATGAAATTTGAATTGCTGCTGCTTGGAAAAAACCAAAACAAAACAAATTTTGGCTGCCTGCAGAAGCAAACCGGCCGCACAGATCCTAAGTGCAAGTCCCGGACCAGTCACAGAGACGGCTGCACGGATGGAGCGTGCCCCACGCGTACCCTTCCCTTCTCACAACCAATGATGACGCAGCTTTCGCATCTCTGGGTACAGATCCCATAAACACACTTTCTATTTCTTTTTCTTTTTTAAATGAAACTGAGCTGATGTTAGCCAGTAAGTTCTTGGTATCTTTTCCCTACTAAAAGACCTCTGAGGCCCCTGCATTTCATGGTAAAACACTGGCTCCTGCATCTCCAAACAGCCCCCTTGTGCATTTAACACCATTGCTGTCAGCTGCAGTTCAGACTGTGAGAAACCCATCGTGGGACTATCCCGGGTGTAACCTGAGATTTCTCACCGCCTCGTGTACGTCGTGAGTCGATTTGCCTTGATGCCAAGACTCTTCAACCAAAAGGAACACGATCTGATTTCAAACCGAAGTAAACGCCCAAAACAGGTAAGCCTGATCCCATGAAACGGACCATTTGGAGAGAAACTCTCAGCATTTTAAAGTGAGCCTCGTTTCCCCCCACCTTTGGCTTCCCAGTCCCTTTGTAGTAGTGGTTGTGACTTAATTTTTACCCCATACCCCTTTTCCCTGACTTTTCTCTGTGTCACTCCTATGGCCACTATCAATCAGCAGACAGTGGTTGGGATATTCTGGCCCTAAAAGACATGAGGCCCCAAGGGAGGAACAACACGTGCTCTCCACATGTACGTCGCCCTCTGTGCTCATCACGTGGGAACTGAGTCCTCACCGCTGCCTTTAAGGCTCCCAGGACTTCCCTGTGCATCCCAGTCCGGGCCTCTGGCAGGGCAGTGGGCTGTGTTTTATTGATCATTGGCTTCAGCATCCACCATCTGCCCAAAGGAATAAATGTGTGAAGACGTGGACAGTCTCACTGAGAAATCAGGTTGTGAGCACCAGCTCACCAAACGGCTGCTTGTTTAGCTGTTGAACTGTGTTTGGCCAGTCTTTGCTTTGTCTTCATGGCAGCACTTTAAGGAGCTGGGCTGTGCCACATCCCAGCTGCAGCTGGAAACTGAGGGCAGAGGGAGACGGAGGCTGAACGGGGATGTGTTCTGAAGAAAGACTGCCTGTGACTACATTATAGTTATTAATATATTCATTCATAGGAAGGATATATTTATAAGGATTCTGAATATTCAAAAACCTAATATTCAAAAACCTATTAACAAATAGATTCTTCATGAATATATAAGGAGAAAAAATTAAGTTTTTAAGAAGAAATTATAAGAAAATGTATTCATGAATATATTCTTGCATATTAACAGTGTATTCATAGGAACACTTTGTATTCAAGAATATATTTTTATGTGTTGGAAAGACAAACTGAATATTCTTTAAAATGATATGGTACAAAATGCAATGCAATCAGTACTCAGTATTTCAAAGGAAATGAGTAAATGTGGCAAGTTGGTCACTTCCTGGGTGGTGAAGAAATGCTTCCAGATCCAGCCCCTGGTTGGACTCAGGACTCGGTGTCCAAGCCTGGGCCTGACTCCGAATCCCAAGTACGTCCCCGTTTCCCCACCTCCAGCCCTCCCTCAGCAGACAGAGAGTCCACAGACAAAGGTGACTCAACCAAGAAATCCCAGGGATGTTTGAAAGTCGGGGTCAGCCCGGTGCTCACAGGGAGGCCCTCTCCTGCACTGCCGCTCCTGCGGTCTGTTCAGGGTGCGGAGGGAGGGAAGGTGTTCAGCGCTGATTAAGGATTGATTTTTCTTGGAATGTCTGTGGGTTGCTGGAAGTAACAGAAACTTTTGCAAAAGTTACCTGAAGTTACAGGCATTCAAAGACGACGGTGTGAGAGGTCCTGAGCCCCCTCGGGGTGCTTGCTGATGACCTAACATCCAGCGTGGTGCTGTGCACTCGTGATGTGCTGTACGAATGGTCCTTTGAGGGAGGTCTTTCTAATAATCCAGAAGTTTGTATTTCTTGATGCCCTGATGGCATTTTTTTTTTGCTGTTCCTTGACTCACTTGTATTCCAGGTGGGACTCAGGAAAAGAGGAAGGGAGGCTGAGGCCGGTACGTGGGGGCAGCGGAGGCCCTCACACCATCTGGGCACTTCCCTGAGGGTGGTGGGTCCACCTGGCAGAGCAAGAGCTCAGCTCCTAATGTTCCAGTGTTCGGCTCCGAGCCTTTCTGGAGAGTCTGGGGAGTGGGGAGGGGCCTGGTTGGAGCAGACTCTGGGCGTGGTAGAGTGGAGTCCAGGACAATCAAGGGTCCCTCAGGGGAATTCCAGGGCCCACCCCACGTGCTCCTGGGCCCCGTTGGGTAAGGCCTGATGCAGGCTTGTGTTGGGGGGAGATTCCTGGAGGATGGTTCAAAACACAGATGGCGGCTGCTGTTAGTTTCCTGACACCTACTTCAGGGCTGCTGTGAGGTGTCAGGCTCCTCGTGGGTGCTGCGTGTACTGCACTTGCGTACACAGCCTCAAAATCAAATGGAAAAGACCCTTCGTGGGTAGGTGTTATGTCCTCATTTTATAGAGAAGTTACAACTATTGTAGGAAGTCACAGAGCTGGAATCTAGATTTGAGTTTGATTCACCTGCCTCATTCACTGTTGTAACAAATAACTGACTGTGTGTTAAACACCAAATATGCCAAATGCCAGGAATAAGTGATGCGTAAGACACGGTCTTGGTCCTAGGACCCTAGACTCGTGGGGAGAGACAAGCAAGGAAAAACAGGAGTGAGGAGCGATGTGATGTGGGGCGGCTGCCAGGGGAGCCAGGGAGCTATGGGTGGAGAGAGATGCTAGTCAGAAGATGCAAAGGCGGGAGGCCCAAGAGCAGGGGTAAGGGGAGGAAAGGAGCTGATTGCATATCCAGCTGGACCGGGAGAGAAGGGTAAGGAGCGCCGTGACTGGGGTGGGGAAGGGCAGGGGCGAGGCCTGGACCCCAGTGGGGCTGGGGTGGCTGACTGCCCCTCCTCTGCCCTGTCCATGCCCAGTGATGGGGTGTGGGTGGCAGAAGGGTGCGTAGCTCAGAAACTGGCAGAGTCAGACGGTTCCAGCCTCCTGGCCTTGGCAGCTCTGATGATGATATTTCTCTTTCCGGTGGGGCCGAGGACTTGCCATTTGAACGTCAAGGTTGAGTGCTTGGGTGACAGAGTGGGGATGTCTGGCAGCTGGCTCCACTCCGGGATCAAGCTCTTTTGGTCTGACCATCCCGTCCTCCAGGAACACAGCAGCTCAACTCTGCTTCTGCCTGGAACCATCTGTCCTATTCCAGATCATCCTGTTGAAATGACAGGTAATGTACAAACTGCAAATCTCAGGTCTTCCATGGAGCCTACATAAATGAGCAATTTTGAGGTTCTTTTTAATGAAAAAAAAAGCCTCAAATTTTATGTCTTAAATCATTAACACCTAAATTTACTGTATGTCAAACAACACTACAGTAAAATCCCATGTAGGCAGGGTGAGACGCAAGGATGTAACAGCACATCTCTTAAGAGAAGAGTCCTGTTTTCTTCACTGACTTGAGAAGCTCCCCAAACAGCATCAACTTTCTTAAGCCATGAGTCTTAATGAAGCAAACGGGTATTGTAGGACTGTCTTATCTATTTCTTTTCTCTCCCACTGCCAACCCCACCGCCCTTCAAAACCAAAACACGGCGGAGCTCCAGTTCAGAGGGGGCATTTGTAGTGCCTGCTGTCAGTGGAGGTAAGAAAAAAGGTGCTTGTCTTCTTTCAAAACTGGACTGACTCCACTTAAGAGTCAGATACAGTCCCTTATACAAAACAAGTAAGGCTGATAAGTAAGAATTGTTGAAACAAATAACCCAGCTCCCTGCGTTAGAAATCTCCCCTCTAAGTGGTGTGCCTGTCTGCAAAGCTGTACCCAAGGCCCTGTGTCACACAGCCCGCAGGACAGCCGAGTTCCCTGGAGGCAATGCCCAGAGCTGGGGCTGGGAGAGCGTGGGCTCCCCAAGGCCCCGGACAGCCAGGGCGCCGGGTGGAGGGAGGGTCCTCCCGGCTTCTGCTGAGCACCCAGGCTGGCTGTTCACATGCTCCCCAGGCTCGCTCCAAGAGACCTTGAGGGCACTACTGAGAAACACTTCATGGAACACAAAGAATTAATGGGTCATGAAAACATGTGCTTATCTAAAATTTTTTTTAGAAGATTCACACTTTCCTGAGTAAGTACGCACATCTCACGTAAGGTCTTTTGAAAGCACCAGGCCGGTGCCTCTTAGACCCACTGTACCCAGGTGGCAAATCTGAGCCAAGCTCAGATATTCTGGGGATGTTAACAATGTGCTCGTATCATTTTTCTAATACTCTATCACTTGAGGGTTTCACGCTTGCAAAGTGGGAAAAGACTTCTTGGACAGCATGGGCGAAGAATAAAGGTGCTTGTGTGGGCTGCTTTGGTCAGAGCGGAGCTGAGGACGCTGGGGAACCCGGCCCGTGCCAGGGTCTCTGTGTCCTTGGCACTGGCTCAGACATCAAATCCTTCAAACGTAGAAACCACAGCCCCTTTAAAAGGTCCAGATCAAACGTGGCCATGAGCCTGGGGACCCCGAAATCAAGTTAACGTTGCTGATCTTACCTCTGAGAACAAGGCTCGGTGGCCACAGCACATCAGGTGGAATGTTTACCCCTGACGTCCCGGCCCGAGACGGCACCTTCCCCGGTGAGGTCCTGGGAGTGCCTGAACGTGAGGATGGAGTTATAGATCTTCAGAGCGGGACCCAGCTTGATCTTCATCACCTGGACGATGTCTGCCTGCGTCAGGAGCAGGAAGGCTTTGCCATCAATCTGCTGCAGATAAAGAAGTAAGTACAAATGAAAATACCCTGCTGCTCAGATCTGTCTGTCTCCAGGAGCCCCCAGGTGCTGAGCTGTGTGGCCGGGACGGGACCCTTGATGGCCTCCGGGGCTCAGGGACCACGGGGAACAGCGGCATCTTAGGACCTGCAAGGGGACCATGGACAGGGTGAGTCTGGACGTTGCTGGATGCAGAGGGTGCCTATATGTGCGAGGCTGGGCTCGGGTGGGCCAAGTGAGCCCCATGTTTCCAAGGGCAGCTCCAGGCTGATGCTGTGACGTCTAGGTGCTGAGTTCCCTGGAGACAGGGCTTGCCGGGCTCTGAGGGATCCGGGACCCAGAACACAAAGAGTGCTCCCTCTGCACACACACACACCCTGGCTCCAGAGAGGGAGAGTGTGCGCTGCACCCCGGGGCCCTCCGAGTGCAGTGTGCTCAGAGTTCTTGAGTAATGACGGAAGCTCGGGAATCAGGTGGGTGAGGGCTGGAGTACTTCCCTCGCCCGCCCCATCGTCTCCATCCGCACACTGCCTTGCCCTCCGAGGTTGGCAGCAGGGGCCCTGTGGAAGGACTGGTGGCTTCTGTGTCCCAACAGGGACAGGCAGGATGGCCCTACTTTGACTTTGAAGCAGACAAGCTCCCTCATTCTGCCAGAGGTGCAGGCCCCTGGCAGATCCTCCCAGCCCCCAGTGGAGCCAGAAGTCACAGTACAGGGGCCTTGGGATAAACTGATGGATGCGTTCTCATAGCTGACTTGCTGAGAGGTCTCAGAGCACAGTGACGGCCATCTGTGACCAAGCCCAGCGCACGTCAGCCACCCAGACAGAGGTTGCCCTGGGCCCCCGCTGGACCTCCTTCTCCCACCAGCCCCAAACTGCTCGCTCTTACCCTTAAGTAAATGGAAGCAAAGCACTTCTGGGTATACAAATAGAGAAATAGGTATAATCAGTACACCTCTTACCTCTTTCTTGAAGCACTTGGCGTGCTCTTCGCAGCCCAGGAGAGACTGCACAAACTCCACCACCTGCAGCGCAAGATGAAAAGCCTGATTTAAAACACGCACCTGAAATAACACCTTGGGCTGCAGTCATTCAGCGTGTGAGTGAAATACACTTCAGATCCCTCCAGCACTCGGGACGTAAATGAGCAGTGACTCCCCAGGCACAGGGGCCTTTGCTCGGAAACCTTTCCGGCCTCTCACCTCCAGGCTGACCTGCGTTGGGTTACAGGTGTCAGGACGCCGATGACTGTCCCCACTTGTGCAGAGGCTTGGCGTCTGGAACCTTCTGTCAGTCAGTTGTGACAATGAAAAATGAGTTGGATGCCGCCTGGTAAGAGCCACTGTGCTTGTGAAAGGTCCCTCACAGGCAGGGGGCTGAGGGTTGTAGTGGGAAAATTAAAGAGAAAACCGGGACTGGGAACCAGCTGAAGAGCGTGTTGTCACTCGCTCACCGGTTCCTAGGGAGAGCCGCCAGCACCAGGGCCCCGGGCTCCCGCCGGGGTGTCCTGTAAATACGGGCCCCAGGAACTTCTCAAAAAAGGGGGTGTGTGGCTTTGATGCTTGTCAGAGATTAAAATGTCCTTTTCTGGGCAAACAAATTTTGAAAAGAAGGGTCACACTCCCTCTTAGTATCGTGAGCCAAGAAATCACTGTCCATGTCGGAGGAGATTGGATTTTTTTAATGAGGATAAATAATGTGCTAAAGCAGAGAGTGAAAAGAGCCACCGTACCGAGAGGGTGGCCCCGGGCCCGGCCAGCACAGCCCCTCGCTGTCCCATCCCGCTGTCCTTTGCTGTCTTCCCTGGACAGTTTTACCACGTGTCTGAGATCCTCGGTCTTTTTGGAAAGAGATTCTGATTCTGTTCAATCTGCCTTTTTTCCAAAGTAAAGAACATAGTCCATGAAATCTACTAAGGCAGACTTTTCTAGCCAGAATTTTAAAGTACCCAGAGGCCTGGGTCCTTGTTTTGGTATTACTGTTCAATACTGCTAGTCAGGATTTATCCCTCCAAGAATCAGTTCCACTTTGAGCTCTCACAGAAGCCTGTTTGCTACAAACTTTCTAAAAGTAACAGACCACAGAGGAGTATGAGACAGGTTCCTCTCCCCCGCAGAGACGGCCTCATGGAGCCAACTCCACGTGGGAGGAAGCTGCTGTCCTTCATCCTTTGCCTCCGCCCAGGACGCTGCGTCGGGGCATCTGCTTTCCTGAGGTGATGGCGGCCCTGCTGGAGCCCAGCACACCTGGAGTGGAGGAGGGGTGCTCGGGAGCGCAGCGTCCCACAGCCAACACCCAGACTTTGTTTTGGGAGGACACTAAGTTAGTTCTGGGGATGACAGCAGTTTGGAAAGACCTGAGAGAGGCTGTGCAGGCCCTGAGCTGAGCCCGTCACCTCCCCGCTGACCTCCCTGCCTGGCGTTCTCCTGGGCCCTGGTGGTGGGGCTGCTGCTCCCCTAACTCTCCCCAAATGCAGGTATTTTCCTCTCACTGACACTGGTCCTGGCTGCCGGTCCACCAGGGACCGTGTTTCCAACCCGGGGCTCATTTCTTAACAGTGGAATTTGTTATTTGCGCTGCTTCAGGGCCTGATTGTGTAAGGCTGCTGTGCTTAGTGAGCAGTATCCTGAATTTTTCAAAACACCCCTGTGTGAAGACTGCCCTTAAAGCGACCACTGTCTTTAAGAGTGAAGGGAAATGTAGGGAGCACTTGGATGAGGCCCGGGCGATTTAGATGTGCTGCTTTAAAAGGCACCTTTGAATGCAAGAAAGAAAAGTTCCCAGACAGGCACCAAGCACCCCTGAGCCCCACCCGTGGCTGTAATGTACATCCGCGTCGCATCCAGGCCACGTGTGCCCAAGGACACCTGGCAGGAGGGGCTGCAGAAATTCACCACCTAATTCACTCACTCACTCACTCGTCACACACCTACTCTGGCAAGTTACTTGCTATCAAGATGGAAAAAGATCTACAAATAATTTAGTCCCTACTTTTCAATGCTTGTGCCCCCTACAGAACACTTCCACAACCAGAGTAAGAAATACACTTCCCAGGGACCACGGCTTGAGTGTGTGCACGCCCACATATTTCTAACAAGCCTTCCACAAAACAATAACCATTACCACAGCGATGTACTTTCATCTGGCCTTGTGTCTCCTTTTAGAACCGTTCAGTTGACTCCACAGCCTGCCCGAGCTTTGAGAGACTCTGCTCTAGCGCAAACAGCCACGCGGCAAAGGAGTTACAAGCCAGCCCCCACCTCCAGGCGCTGTGACAGATGCTCCGGTACACGCTCGGAGGGGAGCTCTCCCCCAGGCCAGGAAGACAGCCGAGAGGGAGCATCCTTGCGCTGCCAGAGACAGCAGCTGCCTGGAGTCTCCCTGGATGGCGTGTCACACAAGGACCACAAGCCATTTCAACATGCCTGCCCCTGGCCGCTGAGCTCCCACTCCGATGCTCTGCCCAAAGGGAACACAGCACAAAGAACAGCCCTCCCATCCCTGCTGGCCCCGACCTACCGGACCTCTCAAGGTCCCTCCCACCTCGCTACCCCACCCACCATTCTTGACTCAGCGTCTAGAACAGCAGCTCTGCGGTGGAACTCTGGAATGCCCCCAGGGAGCCCCCTTCTGACGGGCTGCCCTGTTTTCAAGGCTACAAGCAGAATGATCACAAAGCCCACACTCTGAACCATCAGATTCCCCTGGAGGACCAATCTTGGTACCAGAAAATGTGTGACAGAACGTGAGAATACAGCCAGGAGCGTAGGACGTGGTCAGATGAGAGGCCTGCGGGTCCGCAGTGAGAGGCTGCCCCCCCCTCCCGGTCACCACTGTCCTTTCAAGGGCAAACCCGTCCGTGGTTCGATTACCAGCACAGCAGGTTTTAATTCTGTCAGTCGGCTCTGAACTGTTCAGAGTTCACTGACTACAGATGGGGCGAGGGCAGACCCCACATACTCTGCAGGGAGCAGCGTCACCTTTAGTCGCCCCCTGCCAATGCCTGGCCCGTCTAGTCGTCTCCGTTCCGCAGGAGCCCCCCAGCAGGGCCCCCACTCCACACGGAGGGTGCCGGGCATGTGAGCTGCCGAGGCGAGCAGGGGCAGCAGGCCAGCCTGGCCGGACCTCAGCCTCTGCGTGGCCTCTGCCTCCTGCTCCTTGTCTGGGGCTGGAAAAGAAGCCTCAAAGTGAGACTAAGTCAAGTTGGCCGCAGTGAGCACTCAAGGAACATTCTGTGACTAAATGAACTCCAGCATCACTGTCTCGTCCTCAGAGTGACTCAGGGTTTTCTTCATTTAAAAGAAAAAATAAAGGCCTGACATGTGAAAACACCTTGATCAAAAGAAACGTCGAAGAGTGTGTGGCTTTAAGTGTGAAGTGTTGCCACGGCATCACAGTGAGCAGTGGCACTTACCTGGTCCTTATTCAAAGCCAGTACTGTCAAGCATGTTGACACTGAAGTCGAATCCACTCCCCCACTCTGCACTGCTGTGATCTAATTTACCTCACAAATAAACCCGAGGTTGACCCGATCCCCTGTGGCTATGGAAGGACACGGGGCTGCTGGGAGTGAGGACTCGGAGTCCCCGGGCCTTGGGCATAGGGTGTCCGGTGGGGGGTGCTGGCCCAGGGCTGCAGGGACGCGAGCCTGGAGGTTTGGGATCCTCAGCCTGAATCAGCCCTGGGGTTGGGGTGGGCAGGTGATGGCGAGGGTGCATGAGGTTGGGGAGGGCAGGGCCGGACCAAAGGGCTTCCCTACCTTCCTCCCTGCAGTGTGGCTCTGGAATTTGAGCATCCATCCCAGGGACCCAGAGCAGCTGCTCACCTTGTCCACTGTCCACTGGGCCACCTCGCCAGCCCGGACATCGGCCACGCCTGGGAGTAGCTTGCGGTGCTGCTCGCGGCCAAGGGGAAGGACCCGGAAAGGCTGGGCCAACAGGGCCGACGTGAAGACGGACAGGTGCAGCACCTGCTGGGTCAGTTGGGCCGAGTGCTCTGCAAGGGAGGCAGCGCTGGGTTGAGGCGGCAGCTGGCCAGCGCCCCCTCCACTGGGGCCGGGGTCAGACACGGCGGAACCCTGGGCAGATGGCGTCTCTGCCAGGAGGCGTCCCCAAGCACGGCGACACCGCTGCTCTCTCAAACAATGGTCGTGAGAAACGTGTTATTCAGTCACCGAGACTGGCTATTTGCTAATGAGCAGGTTTGGTAATCTCTGTGACACACTGATGCCAATGAAGAGCCAGCTGGTCACTGCCACTGGCCTCTCTCCCTGGGTCAGAAGTCGGAGCAAGTGCAGAGCCTTGTGGAACATGGCTGTAAGTGGATCGCACACCAGCCACCCAGAGGTGCAGAGACAGAGCGTGGTTCCTCCCTGGAAGCCACTGCATCTGTCACAATGGCCCGGGGCCACATCTGGCTTCCAGGGTTCCCTGGGGCACACCGAAAGTGGGATCAACACAGGGTCCTGGGAGAACCTGGGGGCAGCTGCCGCTGTAGGTCCCCATGAGACACAGTGGCCTCACTGGGCTTGGGGAAACAGCCACAGCTGAGAGCTGGCAGCATGGCCCAGACTCTTAAATGGGCCCTCCCTGGGGAGCAGAGAGTGGGCCGTGGTCCTAAGGCTCAAAGAGCCCGTCTTGCCCCATACTGGCTGCTGGTCACCAAGGAGTAAGACTTCACGTCTGCCCACCTCTCCCAGGCTTTCTGAACTAGTTTCCACCTTCAAGCAGGACGTTACAGTCTTCTGTGACATCCTGACATTCAGGTGGGAACGTGGATCTCAATTCTCTAATTATTTTGCTTTGGCTGTACAAATGGTTAAGGGGCAAAACCACTATAGAGATTTCAGAGAAAACCTGTACCTTCACAATGACATCTTTTAAGATACTTTCAACACATGTTAGCCAAATAAAGCTGTTGATATTTTAAAAGATTTCTGAAAGACCACAAAAGAAAATGTTTAAAGCCCTCTAAAGGTCTACCTTTTCTAATGTAAATGCCAGGTTCAGTAAGCAGTAACCACAGAATTTAAAGTTAGTTATGGAGGTCTGTGTTTCACTAACGACATCTGAAGAGCTATTATGCAAATATTTCCACCTCAAGTTAATTACAGTTTTCAGCAGGGGAGGCTGACCTGCACTTTGCACGCACACAGAATCACTGCCTGGTGAGCGACCAGAGAGGCTCTGAACCATAAAGGAGCCCGTCGCTCACCGCCCGACTGCTGGGCACAGCCAGCCTGCGCAGCGGCCCAGGCGTGCTGTCTCACAGGTAGAGAGACAGCAAGATTGCAGCTTTCTCCCAAATTCTTATGCTCCAGTTGCAAACAGCAGTAAATTCATCTCTCAATGCTGACTGTCCAGCACTGACCTTTTTAGTATGTAAATAGGTTATCTCCTCCGTGTGGTTCAGCCAACAGTCTGCAAGGCTGCCGGTTTGGAAGGGAAACCACATCTTCAGAAAGCCAGTACGTTTACAAATGCGAATATTCGTAATGAAGCTGTCAGGTTGGACAGGAACATGCACAAAGCCAGCCCTGGAAACCCAGGGTGCACGCGTCACAGGGCAGGTCTGCGGGCCTGGCCACGCACTCGCGAGGGCTCTCCTGGGAAGCCAGGAGTTAAAGCCCTGTGCTCTCAGGGATTAAGACCTGAGCCAAAGCTGGGCTTTATTCTGGAAAAGAATCCCCGCATCAGTCGGTTGCTTTTGCTGGAACAGCGTGGGCTTAAAAAGCAAAGCAGTCTGCATCTCAAACCCGGGCCCAGGGTAAATCAATTGTGTGTAGTTTGGGAGACATACAGAACTCTGAAAAGACACAAGGAGTGAGTCATATGTTTCGGAGGAATGGAGATGTGATGGTGATCACATTCCTGTGATTCGCAAGTCAAGGCTGCAGGCCTTCAAGATATAAAAGAACCCCACTGCGCTGCCCGGCAGGAGCGCTTCCCACCCTGCACGGGACTCTGGAAGCAGACTGCCTCGGGCGCTGAGGCGTCCACCTGGAAGTAAACCGGCGGCGTGGCTGGCAGCTCTGGGGAGCACTAGGCTCCTCCTGGCTCTCGCCCTGAAGGATGCGGGCTCGGTTGGCCCAGGTAGTGAGATCGCCTTCAGGTCACAACTCCGGGGAGGGAGGGAGCCCAGCCTGGTGTCGCACACTTGAACCCAGGCAGCTTTACGCTCTCAGCAGCTTTTCAATTCCATCTGTGTCCCCATTAAATCAATCTGTTTGTTTGAAAGACGGTGGAGGCTGGACGTGCGGAGGGCTGAGCAGAGCTCAGCGGGGAGGGGCTCGGGATGCCGGAGGAGCGGGCTGCGGGGCATGCAGGCTCTTTGTGTGTTGGCAACTTCGGGCTTGGGGGAGGCGTGCCAGTTACGCGCTGACCGCAGGTCACGTTTCTGCTGTTGCGGGCTTTACAGTGTGAGACGGAAAGTCAGAAAGTTGAGTTTTCCTGCTCCAAAATACATGAGTTGGGTTAGGGTGGGCGGCCCTGAGCAGGGAGTTCGCAGTAACCAGCCTGCCACCACCAAGACGCAGCTGGAGCTGACAGTGCCTACCGTGTGGAGCTGGCGGGCGGGGAAGAGATGTGTGTCCGTGGGAGAACACGGCAACCGAGCATCCAGTGACAGGTGCTACTCTGAGCCCCTGAGGTCAGGGCTGCCGCTCTACCAGGGAACTTGCATTGTTCAAAGTTAACACAACGCAAGACCAATCCTCCGGGAGTCACATGAGACAGAGAAAACATTTTGGAGAGTGTTTCATGGTGGCTGTTTTGCCTTCTTTGTAGCATTTCCCAGCTCTGATTTTCCTCCACAGCTGACGGATTTGGGGTGGGGTCCTCAGTTCCAGCTGAGAGAGGACTGTGGCATCAGGGGAAGGGTGGGTCCCCAGCCCACCTGGCTGTGAATCCTGGTCCTAGGCAGCTGCTGAGTGGCCTTGGGTGAGACGTGTAACTCCTATGTATTGAGGTTTTTCATCTTTAAAGTGGAGTAATGACAGTAGTTACACCTCCCTGAGTTGCTGGGATTAGAACGACTCCCAGCACGTACGTGTTCAGTGCATTTTAGATGCTGCAATACAGCAGACCTCGGAGCCGTGGGGGACACGTCCCGAGCCCCCAGCGGATGCCTGACACGGGGGATAGTACCGAGCCCTATGTGCACTATGTTCCCCCGCCCCGTACATGCGTACCTAGGGTGAAGTTTAATTTATAAGTTAGGCACAATGTGAGATTAACAGCAATAGCAATGAACTACAACAATTATAAAAATATACTGTAATACAAGTTATGTAAATATGGTCTTTCTCTCTCAAAATATCATACTGTCCAAATTTAATGTCTTTTCCGTCTCAACTGAGCACTTATCAAGCCCTGTGGCCTTAACTTTTGCACTTTGAGGTGCGAGAGCAAAACTAGAACAAATTTTTTTTCCTTCTTCACAATTTCAAGGATAGGAGATTTGTTCTTACCAGAGATCTTATAAGCAGTCTCAGCATACAACTTCTTTTCTTTCCTTATTAAGTCGAGAACTTTCACCCTTCCACTTAAAGGAAGCACTTTATAAGATTTCTTTGTGGCACGTCCCAGTCGCCAGCGTCAGTATCTTCTGCCTGGGGCCAAGATTCAGTGAAGTAAGGGTCACTTGAACGCAGACCCTGCATAACACGGTGGCGGATCTGATAACCGAGGGCTACCGAGCGACCAAAGGGCGGGATGCTCGGGGTGGAGGGATGAGTCGGGTCTTGGGGGAGCGGACAGTGGGAACAGCACCCAGTTAAGAACTTGTGAATTGTCTATTTCTAGAATTTTCCACTTAATATTTTTGGACCACAGTCAACTACAGGTAACCGAAACGGTGGAAAGCAAAAACTGGGACGAAGCAGGACCGCTATATTGTTACAAGATACAGTTTGGGATCAGCAGATACAACTGCTGTGCATAAAACACATACACAAGGTCCTACTGTAAGCTCCGGGAACTATTCAACAGCTTGTAATAACCTACACTGAAAAAGAATCTGGAAAGAACATAGATACGTATAACTGAATCACTACACTGTACACCAGAAACACAACTCTGTAAATCAACTATACTTCAGTTAAAAAAAAAAAAAGGTATTTTAAGTTGTAACAATAGTGAACGTACGGACTTACAAAATTTCAAAGCCAGGGTGGCTAGAAGTGCCTGTGTAACGCCTGTGAAAGCTGAAAGTCATACCGACGCTCAGGATCTTTAGGGCCATGTTTGGATTTCACACCCCAGGGTCACCAGAATCACCTGCAGGGTCCTGGTGAGCGCGGGTCCCCTGGCTGCGGCAGGGAGGGGCATCTGTGCTGATTCGCATGTGGCCACAACTGCCCCGTTCACGTGTGCACACCTGCCAGCTTTGAAATTCTGTGGCTCTAGACAGGCTTTAGAATGGGGGGTGGTATGCATTAGTTTAAATTTTGTGCATAAAATTCGCCTCTTGAAAATACCTACTTAAAACCTTGCATACATTTTTTAAATCAGATAGGAACACACTGATCTGAACGTCTTATCAAGCCTAGCACAATTCCCATCACTTGATGGCCAAGCAGTTAAAGAGCAGAGCCTGTGACGCAGGTGTACGCTGCCCGCACAAACTACACTCATAAAATCAGAAGCATCAGATTTTTCTATCTGGGGACACTTTGAATCCATGGAGGCTTCTCGGTTGGGAAAGGATGTCCACCATGAAGAGGGCAGTAAGGGTCTCTAACTGGGCCCCGCATTTCATCCATGAGGCCCAGCTCCCCTAAAACAGCCAAGAAAACTCAGGCTGCAAACGCAGCCCTGCCACTGGAGGTTCTGATATTTTAATTAATCAAAATGCCTTTTGCATCAGAAAATGAAATGGATGTGTAATCCTGGCCTTGCCTCCAACACTAATGTGTGAGTGACAATAAATAAAGCTATGCCTACACTTAAGATACTTCCCCCCTTTCAGAAAAGTGTGCAATGCTTCTCACCTCAGTGGTTTGCCATTTGTAGAAGAGTTTGGTTGGAAGATTTTTGCTACTATTTTTCTCTCACTGGGTGTTTCTTTGGGGTTTTGTGCCTTAAAAAATACAACAGAGTGTTTAATGATTTCAGTCAAAGGACACTCTCAAATTCCTGTGGCCGGCACATTCAACTCTGTGTCCAGCTCCAGGACATAAGGGGGCTCTGCCTAGAGCATCACGGCTTGCCTGGGACCCGAGCCCCTCAGGCACGTTAGGACGGGAGGGGACAAACAGTTCCATCGCAAAAAGCATGAAGTCTTTTCCTGCAGAGGCAACAACTTGCTTGGAATCCAACCGACTCTTTGACGAGACGTATGTCTCAATGCTACATACCACCTGCCCTTGAGCAGAAAACCCCAGCCAGGTGCGGGCCGACTTGCCCAAGTCCGTGCACAGTCATATGTGACTCGGGGGCTGCCTTTGGGTGAAATGACCGAACAGACCCGTGGCATCTGCAGAGTCTGTTTCCAGAATTTAGACCTAAGAAAGGTATTCAGAGACTAAATGATTTTAATTTCTGAAAATAACATGGAAGCAGGTCCCTGGTTTCTCCTCTGCCCTTCTCTCTCATCCTTCCTACTCCTGCTCAGCCCCCACGGACGAAAAGCATCCTTTATGGAAATGCTCTTTGCAAATACAGCTGTTTCTTCACAAAGGCTCACACAGCAAAACTGAAGCAGTGAGTCACCAGAGGCGGCATGGCTGGGCCTTGAGTGACTTAATCCCACTAAAAACAGGCCATTTCACAAGTCCCCTCTTCAATGAAGGGGACAGGAATTCCACAAGCTCTCCACTCCTAAGAGAAGGAAGCAAAATGACAAAATTGCAAGCGGTCCCAATACCCAATTCCTTGGTGTCCCTGGCCTGGAGGGTCCACACCTGTGCACCTCCCAGGACAGGTGCTTAATGCCAACGGACTGCCGGGCCGTCTGAGGGGTTTCACCGAAGAGAAATGCAGGGCACGTGCCGACTCAGTCTGTGCCGGTGCACACGGCCACGTTCCGTCCTGCGGGCTCTTGTTGGCCAAACACACTCATGACTGAGCAGGCTGGAAACTGCGATGCAACTAGCCCCTCACTTTCATACTTGAGAAGCAGAGAGTGCCTGGTTTGACTTTAACAAAAGTGCAGAAAAATCCATGTTAACTTTTGACACATTAGTCATCCAAGAAAAGACTTCAGTGCCACCTAGTCTTTGAGGCTAAAGGCTGACCTTTTAGTTTAATAGCGGCTTCACACAGCTTGGGACATCGATCATGAAGTTCTTCAGATGGAATACTGCCGCCGTCTCGCCCAGCGTGCCCCCTCCCCCAGCGTGTCTCTTCCATCCTCTGCAAGGCTGCTTCTCAGTTGTCAAGGTGAGACCACAATGGAATGAACACTAGCGGCAACTTGACAGAGAACTGGACTCGCTCTTCCCCAGGAGGGCGCCCCCTCCCCATCCGGGGCCGTCCTGCCGCCTCCCCGTGCAGGGACGGAAGCGCAAATCACGTTGGGTCAGGATCACAAAAGGAAGGAGGTCGCTGCCGTCTTTGCACATGTGTGAGTGTGACAGATGAAAGCAGCACTGTGTGTGAAGGAACTAAGTCAGCGGTGGATGGCAGTGCCGGACTGGAAGGACCAACACATCCTGGAGGCAGAGGGCTTTGAGGCAAAACCCTCTGAGTTGACGGCAGTGTGCAGGCCCCTCCTTGGCTGTCAGCCCAGCGAGGCCCATGCCAGCCAGGCTCTGAGCTCCCTGGGCTCTGGTCTTGTGGAGGCTGGGAGGCCAGTGCACTAGTCTGAGTACAAAGCTTAAAACCTCTGGGCTGACCTCTGGGGGCAGACGCCACGTGCCGTTTCTCCAGCACACCAGGACGCGCCCCCGCCCCATAGCTGTTTGTTGACAAGTGACAAGGGAGGCGGAAGTCGTGAGACGGGGCAGAAGAACGGATACTTCCTGCCTGTTGGGAAGCTGACTGCCTTCTGCCCCCTGCTCATGGACATGCCATGAGCGATGCTTTCCTGGCCGTGCCTGCCCGTTCCCTGGCCTGCCCTCTTCTGGAGGCCACACTGTCGGAACAAGGGGTCCGTGGGTGCTTGGCCTGATCAGAGCATCCCCAGGCCAAACGGGGAGGATGCCAGGGTTTCTGGGGCTCATGGTGACACCCAGCCTACCCGCCAGGAGCACTCAGACTGACCAACACACACTGGAATGAGCCCAGGGCTCCCGGACCCCTGGGCTTCGGAGAGCTCTGCCAGCACCTTCCTGCCTGATTCCCTGCACACAGAGATCACGCGTTTTACCCCTAAGTGTCTGCTGGGCTCCTTGGCCTGTCTCAACTGCTAATTACAGGAAGCACAGTGGGCAGCCAAGATTGGAAGATGGACGGGCAAACCAAACAATATTAAGGCCAATTTCCCTTGTTATAAGAAATAAAGAATTTTGGTATTTTATTGGTATCAGCTTTTTCCTTCAAAAATATTAGAATTATAAAAAGAAATGCTATATTAACCTTTGAGAAAACTCCTTTTTCTGGAGTTAGATCAAACATGCAATCTCTCCATACTTAGGAGCAAGTACCTGGCACGAATTAAAACCAACTGGCGAGGCAGAGAGCTGATGAAGGGCATCTGACGGGCCACAGCACTCTGCATTTCCTCCTCCATCTGAACAGCAAGCGTCCAGCTGCGTCCACCACCCAGGCACCCCCGCCCCGCGGCTGCCTCCCTCGTGCCCAGAGAGCCTGCCCTGAGCTGCCTCTCCTCCGTGCCTTGCCCGCTGGGTTCTGTGTGCAGAGCTGCCTTCCCAGGCCGGCCGAGCTGTGGACAGAGGCTGTTTTTGATACGTCAGCACAGGAGGCAAGAACATCCACTGGCCTGACGCACGGTCTCTAGCCAGAAACTCGCATCCTTTGTCAGAACTCCACGTGGAAGCCAGAACTAGGACCAGGGACGGGAGCAGCGGGACCCAGGCCGCAGAGTCTGCCCCGCACCCAGCCTGCCGCGTGCTCCGAGAAAGCACAGATGGAAAAGCCGTGGCTTTGCTGTTTTAAAAACTAACCGGAATAAACTGCCACACAGAGGAACCACGTGCACGGCCCTGCTGTGTTCGCAGGCGCACCTCACCTAGATGCCGATTTTACACCCCCGGCCTGCCTGCCACAGTGGAGGCTCTCGCCACAGTGGCAGGCTGCCTAATTTCCATTTTTAAAAAGTACAAGAGATTGGCTCACAGTTGTGGTATTTACCACAGGCATGTGTAGAGAGGGAGGAATGTGAGGAAATGAGACAGTATGATCTGTCCTGCAATTATTATTATTAACTATATAATGAATTCTATAATTAAAGAATTAATATTAAATTGATTATTGTCTTCCATTTATGTGATTATATATCACAAGATACACAATTTGAAAATTATATATTACATACATAAATTTATGGGTATTAGTAAAAGTACCTATTCAGCAACTATTTACAGGTAACTTATAAGTAACTATTCCAAACCCATCATATCAGAAATTAAAGTAACATCCAAGTGGCAATTGAAGAAATGGGCTGAGGCTCCAGCACCTCAGCAGAGAGGTGACAGTGTCCTTGGATCTCTTACTTCAGGACGTGGAAAACTGACAGGACTCTGATCGGGAGCCTGAGTTGCCTGTACCAGAGGGAGACTGTTGTAAACCAAAGCCTCGCTTCCCACACAAAGGGGGTGCTGTCCTTGTAAGGATGGGGTCAACCTCTTTCTCAAGTAAATGACCCTCGTACACAAAACCCAGCTCCATGCCTCTGCTGACAGTAACTGCACCTGGGATCGGTCATTTTCTCCTAAAGGCTGCCTTCCACCCGACGATGCCTTGGGAGTGAAGGAGGCTGCGTCCTACGGACCAATGCTGATGGGCTGTCCAGTCGCACGGTCACCAGCTCACGGCTGATGAACTAAAGAAGCTGGGAACCGACACGTGAAATGACGGAGTCCGACTCTCAGAGACCCGCTGTAAGAGGCAAGCTGCTGGGACGTGGTGTCTGTGCGGGTGGGCGCGGGTTAAGGAAACCCAGCTGTATGAGAAATGAAGAGAACTGCAGCAGAGGTGAGTGTGGGCTCCGGTGAGCGGTCAGCACTCCCGGAACTCTGCCTGTTGTGACGGGTGGTATCCAGAAACACTCTGCAGAGCTGCTAATAAGCCGTTTGAAACAGAAAACACTGAGAAGACAACTGAGTGGTGACAGAGTGGCAGTGATGGACAATGTGCCTGAATAAACGTCAAGCAGCGAGCTTCTCGGGCCAGACGACCCCTCCTCCTCCCCAGATAACCTGCGCACGCTCAGAACGTGCAAGCTCCCCTCTGTCCGGTTCTCCCCACGGCCAGTGTCCTCGCGTCGGACATTCCTCAGTGACACAGTGAGGCTGCACAGTGTCCAGTTTTATCCTAACTCGAACAGCAAGACCATTGAATCTCACCACCAGTGTCACAGTTCGGGGAAGTGAGGATAAATGACTGTGGCCGCAAGTCTACCGGGTGACAGCACTGCTGGATCCCACCACCGAGCTCCACCTTGTTTTAGAACAGCCCCCACTCAGATCTGTTGCTGCCACTTTTATAAACCACCCAAAATGGCTGTTCTTCAGTCAATTTCATGGCCTCCTCTTTCCAGAGGTTTCCATTTTGATGTCATTCAAAGTGGAAGCCGAAACGGATGAACATAACTCCAAAGAAACCGCTAAACACACTCAATTATGTGACTGTAACCACACCAGACATCCTCCATGTAACTGACTATTTGGGGGAAAATGGCTTTCAAAGCATTTCAGAGGCAACTGCATTTCAGACTTTAGAACAGGAAGGGGAGACTCCAGGGGGTCCCCCATCCCTCATCTTAACAGATTATTCTTTCCAAGATTGGCTACTGTTGCTCATGTTCCCATTTCTTCCTTGGGGAGAAAATTAACCGAAAGGCTAAAACAACTTGCATTCAGAGTGCATCTCAACCTTGTATCTGAATTATTTTTGAACTTTGGCTTTTCTGAATCGTGGGTAATGATCTAGGTGTCTTTAGGAGCATTTTTCCTCAGAAGAAAACAATTTTACAGCTGTAGATTACTGGCCCAAATCATATCAGTCAATTCTAGGTAGAGAATAGGACTGCTGGCTGGGCCTCAGGCTCTGCTTCCTTAACGACCAGGAAAGCACGCTTCTCGGCTTTTCCTTTCCAGATAACAGCACCATGGGAAGAAGCGATTTAACGAAAGCTTTTACCTGCTGGCTGAAATGAAGCCGCCTATTTACAAATGGCTCTGAAATTTAGGTAAAAAGCTCTTATCCACTCAAAGTTCAAACGAGAGAGCTGGGCAGACAAGCGAAGACACAAAGGAGAAATGAGATATGGGCAGGGAAAAACAACAGATCGAAGCAAAGGCAATGATGTGACAGACGACACTGGGGAGCCAGTGGGGACCGGGAGGCGGAGCTCAGCGAAGGTGGAAACGAAACCGCCCCGGGCGGGCGGCCGAGCTGCAGGTGAGGACTGTGCTGTCAGACACCGGGTGGGTTCACTCGGCTCCTTCTGCTCTGAACTGGTAAAATCTGTCCTTCCCTCTGACCCACCCGCTCTGGGTCAACGCTTACTACGTGCCAGGCTGTTTTAAGGCACGAAGAGAGAATGGAACTGGCCTAAGAAACCTGCTAGGAAGCGGCTCACAACTGGGCCGTTGGGCCTGTGCCCGTGACCTCTGCGTCACACTGCCTTTGTTAAGGGACGGACGGGCATTGAAGTCATGGAGGAGTGTCAGCAACACCAGGCAAAAACTGGTCTGGAGACGAAGGTCCAGGGAAAGTCCTGCGGAAGCTGCTTACCTACCCGGGAGGTAGGAGTTAGGCCTTGAAGTATGCTATCTGTGGGGTCAAGTTGAGAGCCCCTAAGACCAGGGTAGAGGACACAAAATAGAGCAGCTTATGGAGTAACTACAGACGTGCACCAGGAGATGGGCGAACTCAACGGACAGAACTTGTGGTCGGGGTTGGCGATGGATGGCGCTGAGGGTCAGGGAAGGACGGTGAGGGCCGACTTTGAGTGCACACTGCACACGGGGTGGCCAGCAGCCAAGGGGTGTGGTCCCTCAGTCTTGGCTCCGGTCTGGTGAATGAGTGTGACCGGGTCAGAGAGCCGCCAATTCTCAAAAGTTGTGTCGGCGGGATGGCCGCTTCCCCTGGGAACAAAGTAAGCGTGTGGGAGATGCGCGCCTCTGACTTGCTCCCAGGACTAGGGACCAGCAGGTGCACCGGGTGAACAAGAAGTGAGAAGCGGGCTCACTCTGCTGGGGCAGCTGAGCTCCACGGTCTTGGGAGAAGCCCGGGGTCAGAAACGAGGCTGCCATGACCGGCCCACAGTCACAGAGCCGCAGGGGCGGAGGCCCCTGCCTCCCCCACAGCCCACAGCACTTCCCACTGATTTCATGTTGTTTTCTCATCTCACCACGTTCACGTGTCCCTGTTCGCGGCAGCGTCACCGACGAGGTGACCTTTAATAAACATTCCCCAGGAGCCTCTAGTGGAAGGCTTCATGTCTCTTCCTCGCCTCTGGTGGATGTAAGGGGTTTTTTTTCCTTTGCTAAACTTTACAATGTGCCCTTCAGCAAAGATTTCAAAATAGGCACTGTGAGATTCTGCTAAAAGCAAAACCAACAGTTCTGAGGGAGGGAGAGCGCCCACCCTCTGGCGGGGGCTGTGTCAGGGTGGCTGTGACCCCGAGATGCATGGACAGAGCCAGGGGCTCACTGTGCATCCCCGGCGGGCACTTTGCTGGACGCCTAACGGCCCCAGGGCCTCTGGTCTTTCTACTGGAAAACGGAGTAATGACACAGGATTAAAGGGGACTAAATGGCATGTGTGGGTAGCATTAGGTCAGTGCTGGGGACGGTCCCTTCCCTTCCAGCCAGGGTGCAGGTGACTCCCAGGTGAAGGAGAAGGGCATCTCTTCCCGTGAAGGGGCAGGCTGGTGCCTCTGCTGAGGCCAGTGAGTCTGTCTGCCGGGCTCCAGGTGACACACCTCGGGGCCCTTGCAGGTGAGCGTCCCCGGTGTACCTCCCGGGCTGGGGTGGGGAAGGGGTCTGAGCGGCCCCCAGGCAACCCCCCTTCTCTCAGCCTTTCTTGACTTCCCTGGGAGAGACAAGGGCTCTGCCATGAGGGGAGGAGGAAGGGAACAGAGGGACCGGAGGATGCTCTAAAATGGGCTTTTCTCCCTCTAAAGTAGGATGCAAGTCAAGCCTTCACAAATTCACAGTCATCTCAACACTCCTCCACTGCCCGCCCTCCCACCAGCCCCAAGAGGGTGGCAGTGTCATCGGCAGAAGTGCATCACCATTTAGTGCAGTGGATGAGCCACACAGGAGGGGCCTCACGTTGGTCCTGCTGCTTCTGTCCATCTGGGGGTCAGCTCCCAGCGGGCAGCACAGGTGGGCAAGACCCCAGCCTCATCCGGGCATTAGTTTCCACCCTCCTCCCCCTTCAATGATCACGTAGTAAACTGTATTATTTGATCTTTGTCTCCCAACATCTCCCTCTCCCAGACTGCCTTTTGGTTAGAGTTCATAAAACAGGACAGAAATTACTAAAAGTAGGTTAGTGGAAAGGTGAGAAACAGCAAGTCTGAAATAATTCCAAAGCAGTGTATGATTTGTGGATTTAGCCAAGCAAGCTGATAAACTAGGCCATTCAAATATATTACACCAATATTTTCCCTGGCAAGAGGCTGCTTGTTGATTTGCATTCAGTTTCCCTGCAGGACTTAATTCCTTGTTTAAAAAAAATACCGAGGAAAATTTTCCATTAGCTGTATTTTACTTAGACCCAGATCCAAAACCTGGCCAACGTGTATTACGATACATAATTAGGCATAATTACATTAAAATGTTAAACCACTGTAAGCTATTAGAAATAATGAAATTTCTTGCATAAAGTCATGGCATGAATTACTCTGGTGATTGTTAGACTCCCTAATCAAGGGAATCTGCCTGAAACTGCAGAGTTCACTTGCCAAAGCACCGCAGCACGTCGGGAAGGCTGCGGGCGGGGTGGGGGGTTTCTATTAAAGCGGCCACGTTAGAGGAAGTCACCCTCTAATGACATCCTTGGATGAATACTTCTGTGTCATAAACGGCTGAATTTCAACAGTAATAAACATTATTCTCAAGTAATTAAAGAACTGATCGAATTTTAGGCTGCGTGACAACAGACGTAACAGCAGTTCTGCAACTGTCAGCGGGCCTGTCTGATGTCACAGTGCTCCTGGTATCTTCCAGATTTTTGTTTTTGTAACGGAATGTATTTTATATCTAGCTCAAGTCAGCAGCTGAATTTAAATCCTTAGGGAAGAAAGTCTAGGTTCTATAAAGCACTTAAAGCAATCTTGCTCACAGTACTTACTTGGCCAGCTCTGGTTTTCTACAGATGAGTAAGCCAAACGGCGGCCAGGAGACAGAACAGTCACATGTCCTGATTGACCAGCGTCCGCAGTAACAGGGCTGCAGTGTAAATCCTGTCCATTCGTGTGTGTGTGTGTGTGTGCGTGTGTGTGCGCGTGCGTGCGCGCGCGTCAGACTTTCTGGGGCTGCAGGTGGGGAGTGGGCTCTGGTACTTTACACGCTCCTGCCACCAGGGCTGAGAGCCGCTGGCCTAGGGCTGCATCTCCATCCTCCCACCAGCCCTGTTCTCTCCTCGCCCCTGGTGGGGACTGCTTCTGTCCGGAGATCCTGGAGGTGACTAATGGGGCAAACCTCACCAGGCAGGGCAGCTCTGGCACCTGACAACGCTGCCTGGCTTCTCTGACTGCACAGTCATGGGGACGGCCAGGGGGGTGGGACGGGCTGAGCTGGCAAGTACTCTTCACCTGCAGAAGAGGACCCTCCAGAGCCAGCCTGTGGTGCCAAAAGGGAAGTGGGCCAGGGCTGCCAGATTTTCAAGAGAAGCCAGAAGTCTGGGTTTCTGTGTGAAAACCTCTTGATTTTTAAATGCCTGCAATGAATTTAAAAATTGATGAAAGCTCTGTGTTGGCCATATCAACACGTGCGTGACCAGATCTGATCTACAAATACCAAACGACAATGTCTGAGTGAGAACAAATACCCTGAATGTAAGTACAACTGGGTAAATGTTTGCAGAACACAACACGAGCAGTGTCTGCAAAATCGTCACGTTTTGAGCGGTGGAGGGAAATCTGTACTTGCTTGTCTGTAACTGAGCTGTGCTCTCCAGAACCAAACAGTGAAACTTACGTTAACAGGCCCTCAAAAGAGTTTGCTCCACCAAGGACAACTGGAACCCTGAGGTATATAAAACCACTGTAGACAAACGCACAACCCACCCCACCCGCCCACCCAGCTTGACCCTGTGAGAGTTAGAACAGAGCTTCCCACGCTCTGCTGTCCGAGTGAATCTCGGGGGGACCTCGGTCACGCAGAACGGGTGGTGGGGAGCTGGGATCCCGTCGTTGCTACAGGCTCTCAGGTGATGCTTGTGTGACAGGTCTCAGGAATGTGCCCCGAGAAGCAAAGCCTTCAGAGCCACACAGGCAGGCCCTAATCCCATGACCTTTCCAAACACTAAGCTCTGCAGCAGCAGGGAACCAGCGCCCCAGGTTCACGCCTCTCCCTCCTCCAGGAACCAGACTCCCCCATCTCTCTCCCTCCCCAGTCCCTGGGCCCCAGCAGCCCTTCCCCCGGGATGTGGATGCCGCTGGGAGCTGCCTACCCTGAGTGTCCTGTCACAGACGCTCTCTCCAGGCCACAGGCTGGGCACCTGCCTGCCTCCTTCCCCAGCACCAGCCGTGCGGTGCGTGGAGGTTGGGCCTGTTGCATTTTGTTTATTGCCGAGCATAAAGGAGGCACTCAGAACAGAGCCTGGTGTCTCTCAGACACCTGAGAAAATATTTTCCTTATTTATATTTAACAGACAGCTACCTGCCACTTATTCTATACCTGCTACTCACTGTCCTAAGTTTAAAAAAATTTTTTCCCAAATATCAACTTCTCAAAACTACCATCCCCATTAGAGGGGAGGAAACTGAGGCAGAGAAGGGTCAGGTGAGTCGGCCCAGGTTCTGAAGTTGAGCGAGATCTGGAGCCGGGCAGTGCGGGCTCACACTGGGTGCTGGCCCCTGGGAGGGGAAGGGACCTGTGGTTTCTCTGGATGCAGGAGCTGACTGATTTCCAGCCGACACCTCCAGCAACAGCATCACCCTACACGAGGTCACGGCCCTGCCACGCACACTAGCTGGGCTTCCCTTAAGGTAAAGTAAAATCACCTTTTTGCACTTTTATGCATTGGCCCCTGGTCTGCTCTCTGGAATTGCCTCAAAATAGTCCACTTTCTCTTCTGTGTAAAAAAAATCATGACCCTATTGTACATTTAGATGTCACACCTTTATATGCCTTTACGAACCATCCACAAGTCAGGTTCCCTACACTGACAGCAGGCCCCCTTTAGCAGTCTGAGTGAGACTTTGTTATCAGCAGAAGAGGGGGCATCCAGAAATACGGTTTCTCAAAAGTATATTTAAAGCTAATTTTCAAAATGGTTGGAAAATCGCTACGTTCAGAACACCAGCCCGAGGGAATGGCTGCATCCGGGAGGGTGCGGCTTTGATGCACGGGGCTGACAGTCACCATCTGTGCTGTCTGCAGGGGCGGCCACGCCATGCAGGGATGTGCATGATAAAGATGCCATCAAGAACTTCCAAATAAAACAGCAGTGGGCTCCCCTAATCTGATTAAACCCAAGCTCCCTACTGTCGTGTGCTCCACCTGCCTCCAGCCCTCCCATCCCAGGGCGTAAAGGCTGGAGGCCAAACCTGAAACTTGTTTTTTAAAAAATTCAACATATTACAGAAAGGTTGTTTCTGAAAAGTTATTGACAAGATGGCCTTTCTTATTTATGAAAATGAGAAAAAGAGAGACTCAGAATTCAGCCAAGAAGGCAAAGGAAATACATTCTTAGGCAATCTAGCCACGCACCTGGGTGTGCGTCTGCGTGTGCATCTCCACGTGCACCTGCATGTGTGTCTGTACGTGTCTCCATGTGCACCAGCATGTGCATCTGTGTGTCTCCGTGTGCACCGGCATGTGCATCTGTGTGTCTCCATGTGCACCTGCATGTGCGTCTACATGTGTGTCTGCGTGTGCATCTAACCTGGCCCCTCGTCCTCACTGAGGCTGAATCATCATCTCGCCTGTGTCATCAAGGCTGCGCCTCCCAATTCTACAGGCACAGAGCTGACGGGGAACTCAAAACACAGACTTGGCTGCTGTCAGAACAAGGGCAGTTAAATGCCAGCAGAGATCGAGGAACAAGAAAATGCGGCCTAGGGGGCCGAGGCTGGCGGGGAAGTTGGGAAGGGAGGGGCTGTGCTTTGATTCCATTTAGTCCAAGGAACACCGTTTCAGGCATTTTGCAGTTCAGCACCGTGAAAGGAAAGTAGAAACTCCCATTTATCAAAAAGGCCTGGGCTAAACACCATGAGAAGCACAACCTGGGGCCACAGGGCAGCCCCTCGGGCACACACGGGGGTCCAGGCCTGCCCACCTGCCCTCCACTGCAGCACCCAGAAAGTGGAGGCCACAGGAAGCGTGTCCATGGGAAGGGGCTGGGCCTGGCTGTGCCGCCGGCTGTGGACTCCTGTCAGTGGAGATGATGAAACATACATTTCAGGACTGACGACTAGGAATCTGGGACGCACCAGGGCGCTCGCAGGGGGCACTGGAATGCTGAGGGGGCAGGAATGCTTGTTTTTCATTTTTTTCCTGTTTTACATACTATTTATTGACTTCCTACTGTGGAAGATGCGGACTAGCGTCCTTAAACCCCTCCCACCCCTCAACACAAACATGTTACTACCTCATCTTCACAAGCTGTACCACAGTTCTGGATTAAACCTGTGTTCTGCACTGGACTGTTACTTATGCACATAGCAGGAGTAGCTTTGTAAGAAGTAGGACTTGGGCATAACTGATACGAAATGCATGGATCTTTTAAATCCCCAGATCATCAGAGCTCTTAATCATTTTACTTTTTCCCTCCTGATTTCAACTAATTTGAATGCTGGCATCTGGGGATTTAAAGGATGGGGAGGAAAAACTGACTTGGGTGGGAGGCATTATAGAAATAGAAGCACCACGAAGATGTCTGGCCCGAGCTGTGTTTTCCTTTCATAAGTTAAAATAGAGAAATTCGCCCCTCTTCACGAAATAAAAATTAGACAAATTAAAACCAAGATACAAAACAGCAACAGAAAAACCCTGGTATCTTCCTGGCCCCCAAATTTCAGCCTGCTTGAATCTCTGTCCCCACCCTGGCCCTAAACTCTCTGGCCAGACAGTGGCCAGGTCTGGTCGGTGCTGCAGCCTAAATGACTCGGTTGTGTCAAGTAACAGACCAGTGAAGAGGATCGGTGCCAGGGAGAAGCCCGGAGTACGTGCAGCGAGCTCTCAGGGGCAGACAAACACAGCCTTTCTCTTCCATACAGAAGGAAACCGGCTGGAACACCAGGGTGTGGGGCAGCGGCAGGGAAGGGTGACGGGTCTGCTAGTGGCTCAGAGGATGTTTTACCAGAGCCCAGTCTACCTCCTTGGAGGGCCCTTAAGGAGGGGCTGTCTGCCAGCTCAGGCTGTGTCAGTATCAGGCAAGAGGGAGAAACCTTCCGACGTGAGGTCTGCCCAGCCCTGTGACTCTGCAGGCATGTGTGAATAGCCATTCCAGGAAAACCAGCCCAATCAACAGTGAGTGATTGAAATGAAAGGAAAAGGGATTGGTCAGCTGGTGTGCAAAGACGCCGTGAGAAAAATGTGGATGAGATCAGCAGAATCTACTCTAGATTAAAATGCACCCGGGAACAATGATGTCGCCGAGGGGAGGAACAGGGATCGGACGCTTTGACTTGCATTTAGAAACACGAGACAAAGCTGAGAGAAGCAATTCTCTCCACGAATGAAGAACACAAAGTAGAAAGGCACTAATGTGGGGGAGAGATAGCAAGGTAACAGGAAGAACCCAAAACCAAGTGGAAGGAAAGGTAAAACCGTAACAGGGATGAGGATGAATGGGGGGAGCAGAAAGGGAGGACAGACCTTGGGTAACACAGAGCAGGGGCACGGAAGGCAAGTGAGAAACGCTGACAAAGTAAAACAAAAAGTCTTTAAGAGTAGAGAAGGAGATCCAGCAAATGCATAACTAGGGTCTGAGAAAAAAAAAAATGAAACAAACACTTAAACATAGAATAAAAACTACCCTTTCCTGGATAGTTTGAGCTTAAATGTGCTTAAATACACTTGAATCTATACAGTGAAAGGGACACCATGTGCCACATCAGGTGAATGAGAATCTGCTACCAAGAATGTATCTCGGTCAAGATACTGTGGCTTAAAGATACGCCACCATCTGCGCAGCCAGGAGAGCCTCAGCCATCTCCTCAGAACCTTCCCAAACAGCCCAGGAATGGCAGGCGGGGCAGTGAGTAGGAAGTGCCAGGAATCCTCTTCCTCTCTAGACAGCAGCTGCACTGGCGGAGTCTGTCTGATGTGACTATTCTGGGATTCTGGAGCCTATTTGCAGGCTTGCCGCTTCCCGGGGAGGGTTGGATGGTAAGTCGCAGTCAGTTTTGGTCAATTTGGCTCCCAGTGCAGCAGTGACTCCCCACCCCCACGCTCAGCCCCACGGCAGGCAGCTGTGCCCACAAGCCTGGGGCAGCTAGCATGTGACTTGCAGGACCAGGGCGGGCAGTGAGGACCCTACCCTCCCAGCGGCAGGGGCCTGTGTTCTGGGTGCTGGTGGCTGCTCCTGACCGCAGAGCTGTAGGCATAGAGGCAGCTGCTGCCACTGTGACCCCCACTGGCTGATGTGGCTTTAGGGTATTTAAAGAGACAGTGCCTTAATTTTTTTTTCCTTTCATTCCCAACCCCCAACCCCCTCACCTCCCCCCCCCCCCTTTTGGGAGCCAGGTATTTAAGGATTAGAGCATTCAAGAGCTACTGCATGTAAGGGAGAATTTAAAAAATCATTACATATGCCTGGGGAAAGATGTGGCTCAGAAGAGACCTGAGAAATGAAGTTTATACACCAGGCTGATCCCCAGTACAGAAATTCCTTAGAACAATTAAAAACAAAAACAAAACAGCAAACTCTGGGTGAAGGGAAAAATTTGATTAACAGAGATACCATATTATGAGATTCAAATATTCAGTATCGAACAAAAGCAAAATCACAAGGTATACAAAGAAACAAGAAAGTCTGACTCATTCAAAGGAAAAAAATAAACAGACAGAAACTGTCCCTAAGAAAGACCAAATGGCAGACTTACTAGATAAAGACTTTAAAATAACTGTCTTAAAGATGCTCAAAGAGCTAAAGGAAGATGTGAAGGTCAAGAAAATGATGTATGAGTGAAATAAAAATATCAATAAAGAGACAAATCATTAAAAAGCTAAAAAGAATTCTAGAGCTGAAAAGTATAATAATAAATGAAAAATTCACTAAAGGAATTCAAAAACAGATTTAAGCAGGTAGAAGGAAGAGTAAACTTGAAGACAAGACAATTGAAATTATCAAGTTCTGAAGAAGAAAAAAAAAGACTGAAGAAAAGTGAACAAAGTCTAAGGGCTCTATGGGAGAGCATCAAGTAGACCAACATATGCATTGTGGGGGCCCCAGAAAGAAAAAAGACAAAGAGAGAGAGGGATGGGGGGGAGGGAGGAAGAGGAGGGGAAAGAGAGAAAGAAGTATTTGGAGAAATAATGGATGAAAGCTTCCCAAATTTTAGGAAAGATATAGATCTACAAATTCAAGAATGTCAATGAATTCCAAGTAGGATAAAGTCTAAAAGACTCACATCGAGACACATTATAATCAAACTGTTGAAAGACAAAGATAGAATCGTAAAAGCACTGAGAAAAGAAACTCATCGTGTACAAACGATTCTCGGGAAGATCATCAGAGGACTTCTCAGCAAGAGCCTTGCAGGCCAGAAGACAGTGTGACAACATATTTAACGGGGTGAAAAACAAAAACTGTCAAGGAAGAACATTTACATCTCGCAAAACTGTCTTTCAAAGTTTAGGAAGAAATTAACACATTCACAGGAGAACCACTATACCGGTCACACAAGGAATGTTAAAGGGTGTCTTTCAAGTTGAAACGAAAGGATGCTAGACAGTAACTCAAAGGCATATGAAAAGATAAAGTTCCCCGGAAAAGATAAATACACAGACAAATATTAAAACAAGTATAATCGTTACTTTGGTTTGTAACTCTACTTCTTATGTCCTACATGAGTTAGAAGACCAGTGCATCAAAATAATTATCAGTCCATATTTTTTGACACAAACCAGAAAGTTGTGATTTGTTGTAGCTGAACTGAAAGGTGGTGAGGATGGAGCCGCATGGAAGCAGAGTTTCTGCACCCTGATGAAGTTAAGCTGTTATACATTCACATTAGAATGTTATAACTTCATGATGTTAAATGTAATCCCCATGGTAACTGCAAAGAAAATAACTATGGAGAACACACAAAAGGAAATGAAAATGAATGAAAACATTTCACAACAAAGTATCCACTAAACACAAAACAGTACAATAATGCAGTAAGTGAGCGACAGGAGTCCTATACGGTGCACAGAGAACAAACGGCAGAAGTAAACCCCTTATTACCAGTAATTAGTTTAAATGCAAAATGAGTAAACTCTCCAATCAAAAAGTAGAGGTTGGCAGAATAAATAAAAACCCACGTTCCAAATCTATGCTGTCTATAAGAGACTCATTTTAGATTCAAAGACATAAACAGTTTGCAAGTGAAAAGATGGGAAAAGCTTCCATGCAAATAGTAACAAGAAGAGAGTGAGGTTGCTATTTTACTACCTGAAAAAGGAGATTTAGAATCAAAAAAGGTTACAGGAAAAAGGACATTATACATTAAATTATATATAAACATTTACATACCTAATAAGAGACCCCCAAAATACACAAAGCAAAGATTGACAAAATTAAAGAAATAGACAGTTTAAAAATGACAGCTGGAGCCATGAATACTCAACTTTCAGTAACTGACAGAACCACCAGGCAAGAAGATAACTAAGGAAACAGAGGATCTGAACAACACAGTATACCAGCCAGACGTAACAGACGTGCCCAGAACAGTGCACCCAACAGCAGAGCACACAGCCTTCTCAAGGGCACGTGGGACACTCTCTATGACAGACCGCCTGTCAGACTGCAAATTACGTCTCAGTGGATTTTAGAAGACAAGCATCACACAAAGAATCTTTGTGGACTAACAACAGGATAAAACTGGATGTCAGCAATAGCAGGAAAACCGGAAAACTCACACCCTCTCAGCGAGTCAAAGAGGAAATCATACGGAATATTAGAAAATGTATTTGTCCCTTAGCAATACAAATTTAAAAGAAAACAACATACCAAAACTTACGGAATTCAATGAGACAGTACTAAGAGGAAAACTGTTGCCTGTAAATGCTTGCATTAAAAAAAAAGAACTCAAATCAACAATCTGCCTTCACAACTTAAGGAACTAGAAAAAGAACAAACTGAACTCAAAGCTAGCACAAGGAAGGAAACAATAAAGATTAGAGTGGAGATAAAATAGAGAAGAGAAAAACAACAGAAAAAGGCAGTGAAAACCAAGAGTTGGTTTTTTGAAAAAACTAACAAAATTGAAAAGATGAACCGAGAAAGCAGACTCAACTTACTGATATCAGAAACTCAAGTGGGGGCATTACCACCAACTCTACAGAAACAGAAAGGATGAAAAGAGAGGCCTACGAGCAGCTGCACGCCCACCAACGGGTAACGCAGACGAAGTGAAGACAGCTAGAGTTCTTAGAGAGACGAGGCCTACGAAGACTGAATGAAGAAGAAATGGAGAACCTGATAAATCTAGGAGGGACACCGAGTCAGTCAGTAATCAAGAACTCCTCAACAAAAACAAAAACAACAAAACCCCAAAAACCCTGGCGTGGATTGCTTCATTAGTGAATCTACCAAACACTGAAAGAACGACACAAATTCTTCTCAAACTTCTCCAAAAAATTGGAGGAACATTTCCTAACTCACTTAAATTGGAAAGCAAGAAGTAGAATTATCTCTGTTCATAGATGACATGAATGTAAGGGTCCATGGATGGATGAATGTGGTACACACACACAGACCGACTGACTTAGCCTTAGACAGGGATGCAGTTCTGATCCATGCTACCACATGGACACATCTTGAAGACATTATACTAAATGAAATAAGCCAGACAAAAACAGGTAAATATTGTGTGCCTCTATTTATAGGAGACACCTAGAATAGTCAAATTCACAGTGTCAGAAAGCAGAGCAGTGGTTACCTGGGGCTCAGGGGGACGATGGGAGCTGTAGTTTAGTGAGCACAGGGCTTCAGTTTGGAGGTGGACAGTGGTGATGCTCACACAATGTGAATATATTTAATGTCACTGAACTGTGGACTTAAACATGGGTGAAATGGTAAATTTTGTGTTATGCACATTTTACCACAATAAAATTAAAAACAGACCATAGACAGTGAAGCTACATCTGTAACACCCTCAAGGAAAGAAAGTGTAAGAAAGGTTTTATGTCTGACCAAACTGTACTTCAGATACACAGGCTCTGCACAGTTTGAACAGGCAAGAGCACAAGGAGTCTGTCTCCAGTTAGTCTTCCTTAAAGAGATGATGAGAAGAGAGAAAGCACAGTAAAAGGACAGGTGCCAAGCTGTGACTATGTTTACCTGTAGACCTAAAGTGAAAAGAGGAGGACCGGGGGCAGGTTTGCGAGACTGTGCTCTGACCACGGTGAAGGGGAATAAGGGAGGAAGGAGAGGAAGTTCTCTGGTTGTTTGATGTGCAAGAACCGTGCATCCATGGACATCACTTACAGCCAACAAATCAGGTAATGGAAGGACACACATGTAACAGTACAGAGGTGCGTGTCAGTTAAGGTAATATTATCGATTACATCTGGTGTGAAGGGGAGGAGAACACTGATAATTTTTTCATCGCTTTCTGTAGGAAATAAGTAGGTAATGTCCTTTGAAGAGAAAGAAAGCCAAAAGTTGTATACAAGTTCTAATGGTGACCATGTGAACAAACAGAAGTCTTGTTAAATCTCGGAAGAATACATGAAAATTTCAGAGCAATCAGATCATGTGTACAGGACTTAGAAAAACATAGTAATAGAAAATGAGAAATGCTACGGGGTCAATACTCACAGAAACAGAGGAAATTTTAAAAAAACTACTCATGTTCAACTCTGTGAAAATACATTTGAAAAGCAGGTTAAATGAATAATTTTCTGGGAAAATATAATTTACCAACACTGCTCTCAGCGCAAATAGGAAATTTAAACAGATTTTTTAAAAAATAGAAAATAGTATTAAACACCTACTCACCCTTCACTCCTGGCAGAAAAGCTCCAGGTCACTGAACTGTATACTTAAAAAGGTCTATGGGGTTTCAGAGGGGATCCCTACCAAACCGTTTGTGAGTAAGAGATTCCATGCTGTTTAAAAGTGTTCCAGAGTACAGGAAAGGAGAAAACTTCCAAATTCATTTCATGAAGCAAGTATAATATTGACACCCAAATCTGACAAAGACTGCATGCCCATACACATCAAAGAAAACTGCAGACCTTTCTTGCTTATCAATAGCAAAGCCAAAATCCTGAATAAATTAGCGTGAAAAATTACATATCTTAACAATGAAGTTTATTCCAAAATCACATGTAGTTTTGTAACAGGAAATTTCTTCATATCAGAAAGTGAGGAAACACTGAAAATATACACGTACCTCAATGTTTATAGCAGCACTATATACAGTAGCCAAGACATGGAAGCAACCTAAATGTCCAATGACAGGTGATTGGATAAAGTAAGTTGGGGGTGTGTGTGTGTATGTGTGTGTCTGTGTGTGTGTGTGTGTATATATATATATATGATGGAACACTATTCAGCCATAAAAAAGGATAAAATAATGCCATTTGCAGCAACATGGATGGACTTGGATATTGTCATTCTCAGTGAAGCCAGAAAGAAAAAGAAAAATACCGTATGATATCACTTAAATGTGGAATCTAAAAAAGAAAAAAAAGACACAAATGAACTTATTTACAAAACAGAAACAGACTCTCAGACACAGAAAACAAACATGGTAACCAGGAGGGAAAGTGTGTGGGAAGGGATAAATTGGGATTCACTACATTTCAATTAAAAAAATGGAAAAAAAATTAAAAAGCAAAATAAAACACTGCATAATTTAAATTCACTAGGAACAAAAAAAGAAACTGAGTGAACAACAAGGCCCTACTGTATAGCACAGGGAGTGATGTTCTGAATCACTGCACGTATATATCAGAAACTAACACAACACTGGAAGCCAATTATACTATACTTCAAAAAGCTGCTTAAAAAAGAAAGTCTAAGGAGAAAAAGTATATGATCATCTCTCTCTACAGATTTCCTACAGGTACTTCTCAAAATTCAACAGCCATGACTGACAAAAACACTTAATAAAGGAACTGGCTGGTGTCTTCCTTAACACAACAAAGTATCTCTATTTTAGTCTAAAAGTTAGCTTCATGCTATGGGGGAAGCACTAGAGTAAATCTCCCACAAATCTGTGAACAAGAAGGATGCCCACTATCACCAGTATTATTCAGTATGGGCATCCTTGTCCTGCTGGGGCCCACATCAATGCAATTAGACAAGAAGAAGATATGAGAGATGTAACATTTGGAAAGGAGATGTTAACACCATCATTATTGCAGATGGTGTAACTATAAACCCAGAAAACCATGAGAATCAACTGACAAACTCCAACAAAAATTAGAAGATCTAGTATATTATGCGGGGTACAAAATTAAAAGACTTATACCAAAAGTTCTCACATACAAAGGTAACCACCAGTTAGAGGATATAAGGGAAGAACCCATTTACAACAATCAAATTCCTATGAAAACATTTAAATATGTAAGACTTACACGAGGAAAAATCTAATACACTAAGGGACACCAAAGAAGATTCCAGCCAACTAAAAGACTCAGCACGTTTCTGCAGAAGAAGAATCAACATCATGAAGGAATCACTTCTAAGTTATTCTCATTCATTTAACATGATTTCAATAAAAATTCTAACAGGCTGATTCTGAGGTTCATATGGAAAACAGAACAAACAAATGAACAAGAACAGCAACAGTGAAGAAGGGTGACTGACCTACCAGATATTAAAACATAATATGAAACTTCAGTAATTAAAATGGTGTGGCCCAAGTACATTAACAGACGGACCAGTGGAACAGAGTAAGAAGTGCATGAACAGACCAAGGACTTATGGAAACCTGGTGCGTGCTAAAGTGGCATCTCAGGTCAGGGAGGAAGGTCAGGGAGGAAATGATGCACAGTGTAGAATTAGCTGCATAGCCTTTGGAATCAAAACTAATAAAATAAAGTTGGATTCACAGCTGACAGGACACACTGTGATAAATTTCAAATGAATACAGGATTTGCTGTAAAAAACGAAAACCTATAAAAGTACTAGAAGAAAACAACAGGACCCTGTCATGGGGAAGGCCTTTCTAATGATGCTATAAAACCCACAGGAAAAGAAAACCACTGACAAACAAGGGCAAGGAAACCCAAACCCAAACCAACCAAATAAACACAACACCCACGAGCAAAGTCAAAAGCCTAAAAACAAAAATGGTCCAAATGTTTGCAGCTTGTATTGTAGAGAAAGGGCTAATCTTCTGATACACAAAGATAAAGAGCTCTTTGAAATTGGTAAGAAAAAGATCAACATGGCAACAGAAAAACTGGCAGAGTTCATAGAAAGGGAAACAGAAATGACCCTTAAACTTAGAAGATGTTCAACCTAACTCATAGTAAAAAAAAAAAAAAAGCAAATTAAAATTTTATCAAGACAGCGCTTTTCAGTTACCTTGTTTGCAAAAAACATCTAAACGTCTGGTAACACTTCATCGGTCCTGAGAAACAGGCATCTTCAGAAGTTGCTGGGAAGAGTGCATATAAGAATACAAGATGGTGCAAACGTCTATCCAAGGGCTTGGATTCTGTATAAATTCCCAGATCAGGTACTGATTTTTACAGTTTGGCTAATGTACTTCCAAACCTGCAGTGTACTGAGTCTGAGTCAGCTGTTGTTGATGTGTGCCTTCTCAGACTGAAAAGAACCCATTTCGGACAAGCAAGAGCCTCTCCTGTTTCTATAGACTTCCCTTAGGTTATGTTTTTACATAAAGTATGTTTATTATATTAAGGTTAAGTCAAAAGGAAATGCTTCATATGCAAGACTGGGGAAAGTCAGTTAAGATATTTATCCTAAGGGTTAAGTCTAAGTGTGGAGCAGAACAGTCATGGGGCCACTGTCAGTGACGGAACAAGCTCCCCTGGGTCACCGCAGGGAGCCAGGCAAGCCACAGGCTACAGGTGCAGCCCCAGTGAGGTGCGCAGTCAGGGGGACTGGCGGCCATGGGAGAGGAGGGGCTCGCGGGCTGCCCCAGGCCAGCCCTGAAGCAGAGCCCCCAGAGGGCATTCGATGCCAGGGCCAGACACACCCCAGAGGTTGCCCAGAAACCTGCTTCAGGGTTTAACAGCTCTCTGCGGGCCAGGAATTACTTCTTGTGCAGCCGTGAACGTTAGCGATCGTCTATGGGCACAAGTCCTGGGGCAGGGCTGGCGCCCAGGTGCACGGAGACATGCAGACCCAGGAGAGTGTGGCAGAGCTCCCCGGGTTGCAGACAGGCGGAGGGCAGGCAGGGCCTGAGGTCCAGGGTGACGTGCCGGACAGGAAGGGCAGCAGAGCGCGCTCAGCCGTGCCCTGGAGGGCCCGGGCCGGGGCTGCTTCCCACCTCCAGTGGGTAGTAAGGCGCCGGTGAAGACCAAGGACAGCTCCCCAGGAGCCCCTGAATTCCCGCCTCCGCCAGGCCTTCGAACTGGCCGCAGCACAAGCCCGTGTTCCCAAAGGACGGGCAAGACGAGGTTCCGGAAGCCACATTAAGCCCAAGTACCCGAGGATTCTTCCTTAGCCCACCCTCCACCTTTGGTGTTTAGCTTTATTTAATTTTCTTCTATTCTGAATCAGAACTGAGAACAAACTTGCCCACCATCTCTTCCTTGAGTCAGCCATGGGCCTAAGAATCATATTTCAGTTAGTTCTTTCGTCATTTTCAATCCAGAATTTGTAGTGTCCTCGAGCCCTCCTTGGTGTCCTTATTCCTTCAGGGTCGGCATTACCGTCTCCGCCCCCATTGCCTTTTCCATGGCTCTTCTGCTTTCTAGCTACAACTGTTCAACAAGGGCTCCGCCTTTTTTTTTTTTTTTTTTTTGGAGATGGGAAATGGAAAGCAATACATTTCTGATTAAGAAGCGCCTACTTTTTCTTTATAAGACAGACATTAAAATTTAAAAGCCAGAACATGGAATAAGTGTTAATGAAAATGTTAGCAAGTGAAAGCTGAGGATTTAAAATGTTGCTAATCTAACAAGGAACACAGGGTAGATGTGAAGGGTCGAGTGGCTCTCATACAATCCGTTTTATGTCTTTGAAACATCCTCCAAATGTCACACAAATAATCACGTGTGATTAATTTTAATCAGTGATGACTCAAATCATTAAAAAAAAAAAAAAGTCAAATCTGAAGAAGTCCAGGTGCAAAGCAACCTCCCTGAAGCCAGTGTGAGTGGCTTCTCCAGACAAGGCCGCCTGGGCTGGAGTCTTCCTGCTGCACCGCTTCCCTGGTAAGACAGATCTGGTTTCAGTCTGTGTTTCTTCAGTTTGTATCAGCGCTGGCCTAGATTTCCAAAGCTGAGCTAAAATGGAAATATTCTCTTCTGCCTTTAACCCATCTGTCTCCTTTTATTTACATAATATCATATTTTTCCCCTGAATAATTCTGTTTGTTTTTTTTTTAAGGAAAAATGGAAGTAAAATAAATGGAAACTTTTTCATCACAAGGGGAAACTTAGGATCTTCTCTTGGGATTTATACTCGACAGGCCCTTGTGACTAGTCCAGAGTCAATGAAAAGTGGCAGGAGGTGAGGCTCCAAAGCAACGAGGCCATTTCTCTAAGGCTCCATCACCCAAAGACTCTCATTTCCCCAGTGACTCCTCCCAAAAGACAGAATGAAGGAATATTCCTGAAAACCTGCCAACGCTGGCCTCCTTTGTCTGAAGTGAGGATAATTCCTTTGCTCAGGGCCGGCACGGGAAGGGTGTACAATCAGGCGGGCTGTGTTGTCACTGCTGCCGACAGAACAATTGATCAAGTTACGGAGTCTCATTGAGGGAACTGAAGAGCACGTTACCGTGAGAGACGGTTTCTGAAGGAGGCTTAATTACTACTCTATGTGTTCTTAACGTCGGCTGGAAGTACTCAGGCAGACAAGCTCAAGTGGCAAGTGACAAGTTCTCACTCAGTCTGTCGGCCATAACAGCGTATTTAGAAAAATATAAAAAATTTTAAAAAGATCAAGAAGTAGATTCTCTCGTCACCTCAAAGTAATTGCAGTATCTGCTGGTGAGGTCAGGGTTTCTGCAGGCAGACACCTGACAAAGACAGTTCTACAGACTTCAGATAAACACCAGGAGAGGGGCCAGGTGACAGGCAACCGTGTGGAGACGTTGCGTTGGTTGTACTCTGACCCGTCCGCATGGGAAGGGTTATTTAACCCATCCCCGTGTTTCCCGGTCACCGGGGCCTTTCCACTTCCTACTCAATCCCCGCCAACACTTATTCACCCACCCGAAGGGGGCAGGATTCCAAACCCCTCCACTGCCCTGCCTCACCCCAGCCATCTCCAACAAGCAAGCGCTCCCAGCTACTGAGCGACGGCTCAGCGCCAGCACGGTGGCTCTTAGGAATGCAAGTGACCTCGCGAACACAGAGGACAAACGCCAAACTGTTTTCCCATGTTCGTAATTTCTTGTCATAACACACTTAGTACAAAACAACAGAATGATTGCCTGAGAATTATTCAAGGGATTTTTTCAAGTCAAGGAAAAACCATCACTTCCAGTTTACACAACGGCCCTGGGCTGCCTTGTCTATTCTGTTAGGAGTCAATTATGCTTCTGGACAGAAACCTTTTCTTTTGTTCTTTGGCCTGAAGCACACCGAAACCAAGTTTTCCTTAAGAACAGAATTTGTGCTCACTACCCAGAATGACGGCTGCACGCGTCCGGCGCTGGCTCGGGGCCCCGCTGCGGGCTGAGATAGCTAACATCCGGACAGCGGATGCAGGTTACAGGGAAGGCAGGGGCACGGTGTCGAGACGGTCAAAGAATTCAGACGCAGGGTTGAGGAGCAGCTCCCCCACCCCCTGCACCCCACCAAAGAGCCGTCTGACAGGCACAGAGAAGTGCTCTGAGGGATTTCCAGGCATGTTTATTTGCCTGTCAATGAAATAAAGGTCAGGGAGGAGAAGAAAACCCCACGGAGGAGAAGGAGCGGAGCTGAGGTGGAGGGGCTTCCAGTCGTGCAGGGCGTCCCGCGAGCAGCCGGACCCGGGGTCTGGGGCGCGGCAGAGGGATGTAGACTGGAGACGAGGTGTTCAGCACATCTAGTGCTAACTGAAGTCGGGGAGTGGATGCTCTCCCCCAGAGGGAGTGTGCTAAGAAAGAAGAGGTGAAAGGAGGGGCCTGAGTAACTCAAAAGATAACGGAAGCAGAGGAAGAGAAATATGTGAGGAAGTCCGGGGAGGAGGGTCTGCGATGCGGGAGGCGAGCCCCGAAAACATGGTGGGGACCAGCTCAGTGCCTCTTACTCAAGTGTTGCTCATGTGGACGATATTGCAAAGATGGTTCTGTGGTCTCTGAAGGCCGGGAGCAGAGGAGCAGAGGCACAGAGCTCAGCTAGAACCAACGAGCTGCTGATCACTGCCCCCCCGCCCCCCCCAAAGAGCAGCAGCAGCTGGTTTTACAGGAGCTGGGGGTGGGGCTGCGGGTCTTGGGAGAAGCCACCCTGGTTCAGATTGCCACTTTGGGACTGGGCACCTCCTACTCATTTATCAGTATTCAGCCAATATTCACTGAATACTTACTACCGCCAGGACGGTAAGGGGTGAGAGGAAAATGGTGGCTTTGACAGTTTCTGCCTGCAAGTTGCTTTCAAGTGGGAGCCGCCAGCAAGTAAACAGACAACTTGATGATGATGTCCTAAGTCTCCAAAACCTGTGATGGGGCAACGGGAGGCCTGGGAGGCCCCTCACTCAGTTTTGGGCAGATCAGGGACGCTTTCCTGGTGGAGAGGACAGCCAGGCTGAGAAGGGGACTGGGGGCAGAGAAGCTGCAGGCAGAGCCTGGGGAGTCCGGGTGCTGGCCAGCAGCTGGGGGTGTGGAGGCCGGGAGACAGAGCCAAGACTCAGGGTGGAGGGGCCGCAGGCAGAGGGCCCACGTGAGCGGGTCTCTGGAGGCTCAGCCCACAGGCCCCCTGGGATGCCTGGCACCCCGCGAGCACACAGTCCACTCCGCAGGGTCCTGGTCCTGCCCATTTTAGAAACAGGGCAAAAAGAAAGAAGAAAACACTGCAAGCCCTCGATGTCCCCACAGAAGACAGCATTTTTTTTTTCCCTCGGAAAAAAGATTTCAAAAGCTGATGTTGAAAGAAAGATATAAAATGGACGTAAGGCAGTTTAAGTGAGAATGGGCAGCTCCAGGCCCGCCAGTGATCGGGACGCCGGCCCCGCAGCTGCCCAGGAAGAAGGGACAATGGATTCGTCCTGATGCTGTCGTGGGCAGCAGCTGTGGAGTTTTATTTACTTTTTCTAGACTTTACAGTGTAATTTAAGATGATAAATACCCGTTATGTTGCAAAACACTGTCAATTCAATACACGTGTTCTGAGCTGTGCTAGGCACGGAGCTGAGGGCGGGGACACAGAAGTGAAGGTGACCTGGTGCCCGCCCCCTGTACAGACCTGAACCTTCGCGGGCGGCATGCCAGGCACTGGGCGCCAGGCCTGGGAGGCTGTGCAGAAGGCGGCCTAAAGCAGGGGTTTCCTGCCACGCCCACTCAGAGGTGACCAGAGAACTTGGGGAAAGTGCCTCATCTTGGACCCCAGCCCCACAGGATCTGAATCTCTGGGGAGGGGAGTGTTGGGAGCAGGACTTTTTTTTAGATGTTCCAGGGTTTCTCTTCTGCACTTGAAGGTTTAAGAACAGCTATTTTAAGAGATGAGTAGGATTTCAGCAGATGAGGAAAGGGAGGTGGGGCAGAGGTGCCATCACGAAGCCGGGACTGGAAGAGGCTGATGTGGTGGGTCCTGGACTCACGGAGGGAGAGAAGGTGGGACGGTTGGCCGGAGGGCTGGCTGTGCGGACCCTTGGCTGCACACAACGTGCTGGGCAGCGATTCCTTACCTTAGCTGCAAGTCTGAATCGCCCAGGGAAGCAAAAAATACACATGCGTCTGGCTCCTTTTCCAGAATTTCCAAAGTATCATCTCTTGAGTGGGGCATGAGCACGTGCATTTACAGAAAGGCTGCACAGGTGATTCTGACGTAGAGCAGGGCTGAGGACCACTGCAGAGGCTACAAGGAACCACGGGAGGCTCCAAAGCAAAGGACCATACCTGGCCCTCCTCTCTCCACAGATGTCCAAATCAAAGTCTCCATACACAAGGCTGGTAGATTCCAGAACGGCGATTACAACTGACTATTTACTACAGGATTCACTGACATGTACTACATCTAAACTGAGGAGAGAGAGTTCACGTGCTGTGAGCATGCAACGTGACTGATTAACAAGCACTAGAACAGGAAAACGCCCTCCCATCTCCCCCCACCCTGAATTCTGAGGACACATCGGGATTTGTTCTTCCTGTGAACAGACCGCTTCTAAGCACCCAGCCAGGAGCGAGGATTCTCAGATAACTGGCTGACCCTTTCGGGAACGTCAAACCAGTTGTGCGCCTGAGCTCCGAAAGAGGTAAGGTTCAGAAAATAGCGGAGAGCCAAGATTCTGATTAGCAATCCTGGGAGGCCTGCACGGACTCCAGCCAAGTTGCCTAAAGCCGTGCAAGTTAAGTGATGACGTAACCTTTTCTTGGGGGACCCCAGACTAACTGAAATCAACTTGTTGGCATTCCGAAAGTGCAGTGGAAGCTGGTGGTGGTTTCCTGTTACCTCTTAGGGTTAAAGCACTCGGGTATTTCTGCCTCACCAACAGCATGAAAAATACACTTAGAGGACGCAGCTCTTCTCCCAAGGAGGTAAAATGTGACATGCGGCTACCACCTAGAAATTTTCTGATGAGAACTCGATTTCAGAGCACGTGTCGTCAAATACATTTCTGCTGTTGCACAGCCAGTCACAGATTTTATACTTTTAAAGTGTCCCTAAGTATCCCAGGCTGGAGGGGCAGAGGTGCAGGGAAGGGCAGCTTCCTGTGTAATACTATGCAGAACCAAAATCGTGGATGAATCAGACGACCGAGTGCTAGTAAATCACTCTAAACAAAGGCAGCAGTGCAAACAGTCCACTCGAGTTGTATTAAAGGGAGCAGGTTTCTAGTATAACGGCCGCTCCTCTGGTTCTCAATAATTTATTACAGTTTAATGGAGGCAAATGATAAATTATGTATTAGGCCATAGTCCAGAAACTTCCCTCACATAGATCTGGGCTGAAGTTGTGATGTTGTCACATTCAAGAAATAGATTCTTTTCTCCTCATTTGTCTTCGGGTGCATTCATTAAGCAGCACTGAATAAACACATTCGAATTCAGCTGAATGATAAAGTAGCTACAGCCCACCGCGGACCTCCCAAGCGCCAGGCTCGGTGCACGTCATCCAAGTCTCCGCTTAATCCTCCGACAGTTCTGCGCATGAGGTGTTACCACCTTCGCTTTTCTAGAGAAGGAAGTCAAGGTTCAGAGAGGATGGGTAATTTACCCAAGATGAGAAGGCTAACCCGGAGAGCCAAGGCCAAGGCCAGAGCCCCCACACTGGCTCCTGTCAGTATTTAAAAACCAACTCAAGTCTTCCGACGAGGTCGCCCCCTCGGGTGGTGTATGTATTTCTATTACAGTGTCTGTCACGTGGGACTTATTCATGAGCTTTCTTTATCACAAGATCATGAGCTCCTTGAAGGCAGGGTGCACGTCTTCCTGTGCACCTCTGCAAGCCCCAGGAGCAGCATCCGTTCGCTCCAGGTTTCCTGAGTGATTCGGGTGTGCTAACCACTTGGTGAGCACTGCAGGAACCGAGAAAGCGGACGTGGTCCCTGCCCCCGTGGCGCCCACACTCTAGGGGAGAAATGGACAGCAACCAGCAACGGAGTACAAGAAATGCTTCCACAGGAAAGGTGGAGGGATGACAGCATTCATGCGACAGAAGAGCAGGGTCCCTGTCCTAGTGGGGGAAGGAGGGCGGGGAGGGACACTAGTTCCCTTTAGCTGCGGCCCTGACTGAAGATGGAAGATATCTTGGTTGGGGTGAGAGGGCTGATTCTGATGAGGCCAGGTACCGGACGGAGGTGACGAGGAGGAGATGGTTCTGGGAAGAGCAAACAGCACGTGTAAGAGGCGAGAGTGCAGATGAGCAAGAGGGCAGTGGAGAAGGAGGGGCTGCAGGCGTGGGCAAGACCGGACCACGAAGGGTCTTCAAAGCTTATTATTCTAAGGCTACCGGAGAGGCTGCTAAAGGGACCCAACAGGAGTGATATGACTGGATCTGAAAGCTGCTTTGACTACAAAGAGGAGGATGAACGACCACAGAGGAGTAAGCGGGGAGGCAGGAAGACTGGGTAAGAAGGCAGTCTTGCCAGTGCAGCCCCGTGCAGAATGGAGAAGATTCCTGTGGAACACGTACATAGAAGTGGCTGACTTTCTGTGAAAGAATTTTTAGCTTTCTAAGAAATGAGAAAGTAAGTTAAGTAGGATTACATAATTCAGCATGCTACAAGTGTTAATTTAGTACCACTTTTGCTAAGCACCATCCAGGGCAATACTTAAAAATAAGGGGAGGGGGAATCTATTAGAATTGCTTGGAAGGAGTGCTAAAAGTAATTCTAATGGAAAACCCTTTTCATATAAAATGGTAACAACAAACTGAGCAGCAAGTGCTGGGTGGTCCCTTCCCACAGCACCTCCTGGGTCCTCAGTACCAGGGGGCGGAGGGGACGGGTGGTAAGATTACCCCTCATTTACCAGGTGGAAGATGAGGCTCAGAGACGTTAAGACACTTGCCCAAGTTTGTACAGTTTAAAAGTGGCAGACGGTTGATTTGAATCCAAGGTGCTTTCCATCCCTACACAATGCCCTTGCAAATACAGAATTACTGTGCTTTTTACAAGGCTGCTATCTCATTTAAAAAACTTACTAGTGTGGCTTATTCGTATCATATTTCCCACGCTGGAAAAAGTCACATTCAGCTGAAAAATAGATGTACCTCCACTTTATGCAACTGAAAAGCTGGCCAGAAATCAACATTTTCTCCACGGAGTGATATTTTTTGTTGCTACGTACCACAGACTTACAGAAACAAACTCCAATTCTCACTTGCACAGAACCGGTCACTATCAGCACTCTGCTGCGAGTGCGGGCCACTCTTCCCTGACAGCACTCTTCTGCTACGTTCAACAACTGCCCTAATTTACTTGGTATAAAGTTCAGGCGGTCGCCCTGGAGCTCCGTAAACTCATAGCCGCGTGTTCTCTACACGGAGTGGCTCGACACAACGGCTGGGGGGTGCCTGATCTTCCCTCTCACAAGCGCTGGCGGAGGGGCCGGCAATTTCCAAGCGTTTCTATAGTACAAATACCGCATTTACATCTATATAAATGGCCTTCCAGGGTGCAACATGCAAAACGAATCTGTCACTGTTATTTCCTAATATATTCCAGGATATTGCCTTGCTAAATCACCATCTCCAGAACCCTCAGAGAGAAAAATAACACAAACCGCCTACTCTTCCACAGGGAGGTGCACCAGCGGCAAGGCGCCCTTACGTAACAGCGCCTCTGCGAGTTAAGTACGGCCGGCCATACGCATTTTTCTAAAGTAAGAAATGAAACCAAATAGTGTAATATACGTTTTTTCTTTTTTTGCCCTGCTCTAGTTAAAATTAAAAAGGCCAGAATAAACAGCTGAAGAACGCTGCTTACCATTTTTTTTTCTAATTACTCAAATTAATGGGTATTAAAGAAAACCACCCTCACATTCGGTTTGGCTGTTGGTTTTACATGGTAGGCTGGCTAATTAAAACGACTGCGCTTTCTGGCACACTGTGGTATGCATTTCATGATCGTGAAAAGCTCACATACTTGAAAATCAAGTAAGTAATCACGGGGGGTGTTCAGCCCTCTCGTCCAAGTAGAGCCCTGTCTTTCCCTGTTTGCTCGCGACTGCCCATCAACACTGCTCTTCCTCAGGGCGATCACACTTAGGGGAGCCCTCCAAGTGCCTCACCAGCGTGACACGTCTGTGGAGCGCATTAGGAAATAAGGAATCTGGTTTGGTTTTGGTAAAGACAAAACAAACTCCTGGAGAAATGACACTCCAGGGCTAGGATACTCAGCTAAGATCCACGAGGTGGCTGCGGCACTGATCTTCCACGTGAACGTCACAGAGAAACGTACTTCAAAGCCCCTGCTCCTTGGATAAGGAGAAACACACCTCTCCGGGGAGGATGCCTAAATGCAGGCAGGGTGTCCACGGGCCCCGCCCCCATCCGCACAGCCCTCACCCTCCAACGGCACCCAGGCTTCGCCCAGTCTTTTCAAAATGAATCAGAACCTCAAGCCAAGCCCAATTGTTTCAGGCTATCGGTGTCTGATTAACACATGTGGGTAAGCTCATCCTCCAGTTTTTGCCACCTCTAAAAATACTCACTGTTTCACTCTCCAAACCTTCCCTATGTGTAGTTTCAGCCTGCTCATTGGTTTCAGGACTCCCACTCCGTATTCTAAAGTGTTGCTGGATGTCTGCCTCTCCCCTGTCTGACGGCGGTAGGGTACCAACGGCTGGTTATGCAGCATCACTTAAATGATGTCGCTGCAGGTAAACAAGAACTCAGTGAGTTCACACTCATCACGCTGTTCCTGACTTCTTACACATGGCTTTTCCTTCTATGACCCTTTTCCAGTCTTACACAGGGATGTAAGAATAGGCTGTTCTTATAAACGTAAAGCTAGAACAAGGGACAAATACTAGTGTATGGGGTTAGAGGAAAGGGCATGGCTTGGTATACATAATTTAAAGGGCATCTTGGTGAGTGCTCCCTTTGTCTATTATTTCAAATAGTGTTTACTTTCCTTAATTTAAATAGTTTATACACGTTCATATTCAACATAGTTTTGGAAGTCCTTGCCGCAGCAGAGAAGAAAAAGAAATAACAGGAATCCAACTGGAAAAGAAGTAGAACTATCTCTGTTTGTAGATGACATGACCCTATACACGGAAACTCCTAAAGATGCCACCAGAAAACTGCTAGCACTCATCAGTGAATCTGGTAAAGCTGCAGGATGCAAAACTAATACTCAGAAACCTGCTGCATTTCTGTACACTAACAATGAAATATCAGAAAAAGAAATTAAGGGAACAATCCCATTTACTACTATTGCACCAAAAAGAATAAAACACCTAGGAATACACCTACCCGAGGAGGCGAAGGACCTGCACCCTGAAAACCACGACACTGGTGCAAGAGACCGGGGAAGACACAAGCGGAGGGAAAGGTACACCGTGTTGCTGGACGGGAAGGATCAGTATTGCTGGCATGGCCACACTACCTGAGGCATGTACAGATTCAGGGCAATCCCTATCAGATTACCAATGGCATTTTCACAGAACTAAACCAAAGAATTTTAAAATTTGTATTGAAACACAAAAGACCTTGAAGCGAAAACAATCCTGAGGAGGAAGAATGGAGCTGGAAGCATCACACCTCCTGTGACTATGGACTATATGTAGATTATGTATTTTGTAGACTTATGCTACAAAAATATGGTAATCAAAGCAGTGGTACTGGCACAAAACAGACACGTAGATCAATGGAACAGGACAGAAAGTCCAGAAATAAACCCACATATTTACAGTCAATTAATCTGTGACAAAGGAGGCAAGACTACACAATGGAGAAAAGACAGTCTCTTCAATAAGTGGTGCTGGGAAAACTGGACAGCTACCTGTAAAAGACTGAAATTAGAACACTCTCTAATGCCAAATACAAAAATAAATTCAAAATGGATAGAAGACCTAAATGTAAGACCAGATACTCTAAAGCTGCTAGAGGGAAACACAGGCAGAACTCTCTCTGACATAAACTGCAGCAATATTTTTTTGGATCCATCTCCTAGAGTAATGGAAATGAAAGAAAAAAATAAACAAATGGGACCCAATTAAGCTTAAAAGCTTTCACACAGCAAAGGAAATCATAAACAAAATGAAAAGACAACCTATGGAATGGGAGAAAATATTTGCAAACGATGTGACCAACAAGGGATTAATTTCCAAAATATACAAACTGCTTTATAGCTCAATATCAAAAAAATAACTCAATCAAAAAATGGGCAGAAAATCTAAACAATTTTCCAAATAAGACATACAGAAGGCCACAGGCACATGAAAAGATGCTCAACATCACTAGTTATTAGAAATCAGAACTACAATGACACCAGCCAGAATGGCCATCATTAAGAAGTCTACAAATGACAAATGCTGGAGGGAATGTGGAGAAAAGGGAGCCCTCCTACGCTGCTGGTGGGAATGTAAATTGGTGCAGCCACTGTGGAGGACAGCACGGAGGTTCCTTAAGAAACTAAAAGAGTTACCCCATGATCCAGCGATCCCACTCCTGGGCATATATCTGGAGAAAACTCGAATTCAAAAAGATCCATGCACCCCAATATTCACAGCCCCACTGTTTACAATAGCCAAGGCATGGAAGCAATCTAAATGTCCATCGACAGATGACTGGATAAAGAGGTGGTATATTTATACAATGGAACATTACTCAACCATAGAAAGAATGAAGTAACGCCATTTGCAACAACATGGATGGACCTAGAGATTATTACACTAAGTGCAATAGGTCAAATAAAAACAAGTATCACACGGTGTCACTTACACGTGGGATCTAAAAAAAGTGATGCAAATGAACTTAATTACAAGCTAGAAGTAGACTCATAGACATAGGAAACAAACTTATAGTTACTAAAGGGGAAAGGTGGGGGGATAAATGAGAAGTTTGGAATTGATATACACACTATTGTATATAAAACAGATACGTAACAAGGACCTACTGTGTAGCACAGGGAACTGCATCAGTACCTTATAATAACCTACACTGGAAAAGAATCTGAAAAAGGATATATGTATATAATGTATATTATATGTATAACTGAGTCACTTTGCTGTACACCTGAAACTAACACAATATTGTAAATCAAATATACTTCAATTAAAAAATTAAAACATTAAAAAAATTTAAAAACATATTGTATACACCCTCACAATGCTTTTCAATGCCAGTGTCATCCCTCGGAGGCCTACTTCTGTTTACGTTATTTAACGTTTCCGATTTGCAGTAGCTTTAGCAAGAGGCATGAGTCATTCCTTAGCCACTTTCTGAGAAGGTAGTAGACGAGCAATTGCAGGGAGGCAGCTTGATGGATTTATGCTAAGTTAGAGGCAGCAGCTGATTAAACCTATGGTTGTGTTTCTTACCCCAGCTGCTGCTTCAGTCTGCTGAGGGAGCTCAGGGGAAGTCCTGAAGACCAACCCGTTTCCTTATCTGAAATGCCATCTTGGGATCATAATGACCACAGTGAGGAACAACACCAACCCAAAGGGCTGTGAGGTGAGGCCTCACAGTGATGGTTGTAGCCTGTGATTACAAATACAAATATAGCCTTGAATAGGTAATATTAATGACTACTTTTAATGACTATTACTTATTATTTAATGTTAAATATTGATTAATTAAATATTTAATGATAGTCACATGCCAAAATTGAAAATATCAAAGCAGAGGGGTTAAACGATTTGCCAGGATAGCACAGCAAACTGGTTTCCGAACTGAGATTAAATCCATAACTTCCTGCATTAATTTTCCTCACCATCTGTTAAATTCAGCTACAATAAAACTAAGTTTATCAGTACTCTCTCCCCTGCCTGCCCAGTGAACATCTCAGGTTCCCACTGATGAGAGGAAAGAGTGTTATGCATCCGAGACTGCCCGGAGGGAAGGCACTGGAGAAAGAATGCTCTGGTTCCTCGCAGGATGACCAGTTTCCAGACAACAAGGCTGCTCAGTATTACAGTAACACTCCCTATCTTCTACACTGGGTAGTTTAAAACTTCAGCACATAAAACAGTATTTATATGGAAACCAATAAAGCAAAAGTTTAAATCACTAAAGCCGTGACCAGCTCCTACCCTGCTGCCCTTTAGTACTAAACACATAGGAGAAATGAATTACTATAATTTCTCTTAGTAAGAGACTAAACAAAATTAAAATAAAAACAAAGGAATAACTAAGTGAAAGCAGTAGTGGGGCGGGGGGGGGGGGTGGTCCCTTGTTGGTCCCATGGGAGACGCGGTTCTGCAAGTCTCAGAGAACCCTCTTCCTATTTGCCGGAGAGAATGCTTATGTCTACTGTTCGAAAGTTGCTAAGCTTTTCAGTTCAGGAAGAATCAGAAAAAATAGCTTTTAATAGGTAAAATGATCATTATTTGCAGATGACACACTGGTTTACCTGGAAAACAATTACATGAAAGAATGACACATAAGAAGAGAATCTGACACAGTAGCAAAGTCAAAATCACCATACAGAAATGGACAGCTCAAACATAAAAAGAAATAAAATAATGCCATGTGCAGCAATATGGACCGACCTGGAGACTGTCATTCTAAGTGAAGTAAGCCAGAAAGAGAACAAAAAAATGCCATGTGATATTGCTTATACGTGAAATCTAAAAAAAAAAAAGGGGGGCACCCAATGAAACACTTAACTTAGATGACTGATTTCTTGAACGTGTGTGAGCACGTCTGACTGTCCTTTATGACTGCACTACCACATTCTATTGATTCTTATTTTGTGGCTGGTTTTATTCCTTTGATAACCAATCACCTATTTTTTTTTTTTTTTTCAGTTTAAGTCTTGACAATTGATCGGCCTGTTGAGGTGAAGTCCCGTCTCCCCCAGAAGACCTGATTAGGGTCTTAACCAGCTCCCAGAGCCCCACAGCAGCTCTGGTCACTTTAAGTGCTCTCCTTACAAGCTAAGAGCAGCCACAACGGGCAACTCGCAAGCTCTGCTCCTTCCCCTCCACGACCCTGGTTATTTCCCGGAGAAGCCAGCGAAAAGAGCAACAGGAACTTTTCATCTTGTATAATGAAGGTAGTTTCAGAAAAGTAATTCTGCACAAGAAGCCCGATTTGTAATGGCATCTATGCAATTCTGTTACATACTCATTTTTTTTTTACCAGTCAAAATGTGAGCTAGCAAAATGCCGTTGAAAAACATGGGTGTGAGTTCAAGGCAGCAGTAAATGCAGAATTCTGAGTACTAAAAATCATTATCCACTCACACCACTCACGTTGGTACAATAAATATTGAGAGACCAAATTTTAAAAAAAATCATTAAAAACTGCCTGGACAGGATTTTATTCAATATAAATGCTACCCAAATGTGACAAAATATTTGGAGGTCAAAAGATGGGCTTAAAGTTAATTCATTCTCTGTACGCTCTTCCTCTAGATAAGGAATTTTGCTTAATCTAACTTCTCACCAAATCCTGTTTTCCCCAATACGTCCCCGAAGGAGGTCAGAGAAACTCTTCAGGACCATGTAAGATCCTGGCGACGCTAGTCCCGGTCTCTTCCTTTAGGTAGAGACTGTGCTAAAGCTAGTTAGTCTCACCATTCTGAAAGGCAATTAACCTTGGAGTCTTCCACACGATGAAAGTATTAACACTGTCACTGTGCAGTTCTTGCAATTTACAAAGTTCCTCAGCCTTTATAAACGGTGACACTCACCACTATTAACACCTGTGCACATGAATTTCTAAAGGGTCTAATTTTATTTTTTTATTTTTTTAAAGTGTCTAATTTTAAACAGCTCCAGAAAAATCAATGCCTAACGTTTCCCCAAACGCAAATGTGACCCGACCCCCAGTGTGCACCGCAGCGCGCAATCTGCTGTCTGAGTAAGCTCTGCGTAGTCCGCCAGCAGCTCGGTGCGCTGCGGCTGTGCAGACTGCAACTTCTGGGTTTTAATGGAGTTCTTCTTTTTCCCTCTGAGGGCAGTGACATGGGTCTGAGAGGAGCTCTGGAGGGAGGGAGAGACAGGAGAGGGTGAAGTACTTTCTCCCAGTAAGTGATCTGCTCATAACGGGAAATATTTTTATATCGAATTTTTGTTGCAGAACTCGCATCGATTTGCCCTCGAGTTCTCAGAAGTTTTCTCAGCGTGCTGCCTATTAAAGCATCATGGACATGTGATGTCAACGCGGCTGGTAACGTACTTAGTCCCCTTCCACGCTGGGATGCCTGCTTTCCTCCCGCCTCAGGCCTCCGGGGAAGAAGAGGTGAGGGTGGGGGAGGCGGTTGCCTCGAGGGTCGTGGTTTGGCCGGGAGGGCCCATGGTGTTGACCGGGGGAAGTGCCGCCTGCGACAGATGCAGAGAGGTGTCCTTCGTGGAGCTCCCCGCACTCATTCCCTCCGCAACCTCAGCATGCACGAGCCGCCAGAACACACAGCGCCGACGTCACCTGTGGGGCTGCAGTGCGGGAGGGTCCTGACTCAAGCCCTGTGGGCCTGGGGCCCTCACTGTCGGTGTTCACGTCTTCATTCCAAGAGCAGGGCAAACTCAGGGGATGAGCTCAGCCATTTCTTGAAAATCTCAGTGGCGGACTGAATTCTAAGGGAGACACTGCCCCTCGCCCTGGGGAGCAGCCCACCTTCCTGCGTTTCGCTGGGACGCTGAAGGACGCAGTATCCGCACCGATGACAGCTGACCCGAGGGCACTGGGCTCTAAGAAGGACCCTGGCATCTAAGTGACCGATTTTTCAGCAACGACTTTCCCATCTTACATTAAACACTGCTGGCTTTGCAGGATGAATGTTCAACACAGGGACGGCTGAAAGCGGCAGTTGTGGCTGTAGGAGCTCAGAGGCCTCAGAGACACCGGAGGGACCCCAACATTTCCAGCCAGTCAGCTGCTCTGCCCCCGTCAGCGCTGCTGGGCACGTCTGGCCGCTGGCTCTGCCGTGATGACTGACGGGCCTCCTTCTGGGCTCCTCCAGCACCCATCCTGCTGTTCAATGATAAAATGTCTGTCTATCTTTGAGTTCTCAGAAAAGCAAACAGAGGTGGTTCCAAAGGCTTCCTAAAAAAATGCCTTTAAGTCAATTTCATATGCATTTTTTCTTTGATGTTTGGGTTTTTAAATTACAGACATAGGTAGACACTGCAGGCACTGTCACATCATGGTGCAATTTAAAGGGATGGTAAAGCAATGGCTCAGAAGTTTAGGGGGCCTGTGGGCTGCTTTCTGAATCATAAAACAAAATATGCTCAGCATTATTTTCAGTATCAAATTAATTGCAATTTTCAGAATATGGCAAGCAGCTGACATACAGCTAAATTTTAATTAGTCAGTATACTAAATTACAATAAATACGAATCAGTGCCTTCTCCCTGCCAGATGCAGGTCACCGTGGACGTAGGACTCATTGCACTTTTTATGCCTCTTGTACAGTAATAAGCATCCATTTCCAGACATTAAAGCAGATGGCAAAAAAAAAAAAAGGTCAAATATCCTTGTTGATTGACCCTGGCAGCTGAAAGGACGCTGAGTTCCAAAACTCTGATGTATTTTTTCCCATCTGACCTTTTGAGGTCAGAGTGAGAGTCTCAATTTAAGTTCTGCAAATAGCTGACTCTCTCTTACTTGGCCGGTACGGAAGAATGTTCTGCTTCAAGATTCAGTGAGTAAGGAGGTTAATGCACACAATGAATTCTGACATTGTTCGTCTTTAGAGAACGAACAAGTCAGCATCCTGGGAAATATACCATGATGGCCCGAAACTGGGCCATGCAAAGCGATACCACGATCCTACCCGCCAGGCGCGGACGGCTGCGGGAAACCACAGGCAGGTCAGGGAATCCCAGTACAAAGTTCTGTCAGTTTACACTCCCCACAACGAACCGTTACTCGGAAGAACAAATCCAGTGTCTGAACCTGTGATTCTCATCCCATCCTTGTTAATGATGTCTTCCTACCTTCAAATGGTTTGAGGAGGCTGCTTATCTACCTCCAGCCAGGGGTCAGCTCTTTAAAGCATACCTCGCTGAGACAGCTGGGACACTGTAATCTAACTGTGCTTAGTAGTGGATCAACCTTGCAGAGCTGAGAGATGCATTTGATAAGGCAATAAATACTCTGCAGAGAAAGAGGCAAGAGGTTTAATTCCAGAAACGCTACAAAATTCATTCAGTGCTGAGTGCCCACTGCAGGGCTGGCACAAGGCCAGGCCCAGAGGACACAAAAATAAGCAGACTCCCTGCCTGGGAGAAGCTCACAGTCCAGCAGGCACCTGGATCGCGTGCACAGTGACGGCAGAGAACACTGAAAACAAACTCAGGGTACGCAGGTGCCGGGGCAGGGTCTGCCTGGCCGGGTCCAGTTAAGCTCTGTCCGCCACACACGCCCTGCCTGTCTGAGGTCTGATGGGGTGCCAGCTGACGCTGCTCTCCCCGCCCTGGAGACCACAGCTCTCGGTGCTCTGGTGGGTGCACTCTACTCTCGGCCACTACATCCTTTCTACGGAGGACTTGGGAAATGCCACCTCAACAGCACCACCTCTCTTAGTGCGGGGAGTAACGAGCAGGGACACCTGACCCTCTGATCTTGGCAAACGGACTGTCTCATGCAGCACGGTCCCTGCAGCCCCACAGGTGCCTGCTTGGCTCACTTCAGGAGGTGGTGCGGGGAGGTGGCGGGGTGGGGGGTGCTCTGCAGTGAGACAGGGTTCAAACCCTGGCTCCATAATCTTGAGCTGTGGGGCGAAGGGGACAGGCTTCAACTCCCGGACCCCGGCTTCCTCCCATCTTTGAGGCGGGGTACCCAACACAGGAAGAAGACTTACATCAGATAATCCTGGCAATGACTCGGCACACACAGGACTCATGACGTTGGCTCATGGAAAAGCCCAGGAAACAGCCTTCTTTGCTCCCCCAGCCCTCTGCCCCCGCCCTCCCCGGATGTCCAATTCACTTCTTCCTTTTTTGTTTTAATTTGCTGTGCTCTAGCAACTATTCACAAGGCATTTACACTGTATTAGGTATTATAAACATCTAGAGATGATTTAAAGTATATGGGAGCATGTGCGTAGGTTATATGCAAATACTGCACTGTTTTGTTTTATTATTATTACTATCACTATTATTATTTTATTATTATTTTTTTTAATGGAGGTACTGGGGTCTGAACCCAGGACCTCGAGCATGCTAAGCGTGCGCTCTACCACTGAGCTGTACACTCCTCCCTTTCACTTCTGCTCACCCTTCAGACGTGGGCCCTGGTCACTACTCCAGAGACGTCCCCCTGACCTTGGGGGACCGTCTTCCCAGCTGCCACCTCATGTGCATGTGGGTGGCCGTCAGTGGCTCTCAGGAGGCCGGGAGCCCATGACAGTTAAGCCCAGCTCTGCTTTCGTTCACCGCAGCCTCCCCCAGGCCCAGGATAACGCTGGCGTGTGAGAAGAATACGTGGACTGACCCAGTGAATAAAGGAACGATTCTGGCACCAGAGAAACGGTTCTGTGGAAACCCCTCGAGGCCCCTGCGGCGTTAGAGGGGGGCTCAGCTCCCATCTGCTTATTTCCGGGTTACCCCATGCCCCTAGTGGAAGACCCTAACATATAGCTTAAAAACTGCTTATTTTCAAAACTCTTTCCTCAGACTTACATGTTTTGCCTCGGGAACCTGTGTCACAACGTGACCAGACACTTCCACGTCGTCTGCTGCTGAAGCAGCAGCGACACTGTGCACCCTCACTTCCCGGGCATGGCCATGTCACCCCGACACACCTGCGGGTGCCAGTTACCTACCGCGGCTTCTCTAAGGAATCCTCCAGAGGCCTTCAAGGAGGTTTTAACTTTGGTAGAAAGGAGAAGCTCAAAGAAAATTTCTAACATTCCGCCACTCATTCTAAGATTAATTTCTCTTCATTAATAATCTGGTATTATGTTCATTTCCCTACCGAGGTGCTGAGCACGGGATACAGATGTTAAGATGTTACGCAGCTCAATCCAGACTGCCAGGACCACTGCTTGAGCAGGTGTATTTGAAAGTAAGGTTTCTTTGCTAGTGTGCTCAATCAAAATGCAGTATTTGGGGGCGGGGTTGATTCAGAAAGAGTTTTGAGGAAACATTCTCAATTTTAAGGCAAAACAAGACACAAACAAGGATCACTCTGAAAACTTCTCACACCCCAACCCTTATGTTTACAGAAGCGTCTTTCGATGTAAACACAGTGAAGACACAAACACCGCCCCGCCCCACAACAGAGCCAAATGCAACCCATCACCTGACAGACATCCCAGGAAGGGGGCCCGACACCACAGAAATAGCTTGTGACCCAACCCAGACTCCCGGCCCCTCGGGGAAGGACCTTCCACTCACCTCCAAGGTGTCTGTGTGACACACGGGTGGCTCAACTTTATTCTCAGCCTCCTTTCTGGATGCAGTAACCTTCTCTCTTTCAAACATACCAGTATCAACTGTGAAAGCGACTCCAAGGGGTCAGAGGTGGCCTGTCTGCAGGTCCGCTACCAGCAGGACTGAGAGAGCCCTGGGTTTCAGGACAGCAGTGGCTTCCTCTATTTTGTGATAAAGCAAGGCTTTGGGCAGATATGTCCATATTTCTTTAAAATAAAAAGGATGTGGGCTGTAAAATTCATTAATGGTAAGACAGCAACTCTGTCACTTCCAAGGAGAAATTTCTGGCCAAGCAGAAAAACATTCTTCTTAAGAAAAGAAAGACTGTCATGGAACAGAATAAGAATGTCAGAGACACTGAAATGGTTTTTGACTTCAGACTTCAATGCCAGTCTATCCAACACAAAGTAAAATCCCCAAAGTTTCTGCAGAAGAAGTTTGCTTTTCTGTTTAAAGGAGAACTTAGCAATGGTCAGACAGGAAGCAGAAGTCATACAGCATCTGGAACACACCCACCGCTGGGGCCAGGAGGAGGTTCAATCTAAGGTGTTACTATTAATCCACTCGGATGAATTTACAGACGAACGCTGGAGTCTTGGTCATACCTTCAGCGACACAGTGCTTTATTCTGAATGCTCTTTCGTATTAATTCTCCCTTTTGAGCCACTCAACTACCATTCTAAGTAGAGAAATGGTCTCCATCTGACAAGCGAGGAAACTAAGGCTCACAGTCTAAATGCTGCGAGTTTGTGGCTGGGCTCAAGGTCAGGCCCCTCAGCCTCCTGATAGGACCCTCCGTCTGCTGCAGGGAAAGAGCTTCCGATTTAAGAGGAAGACCTAAGCTGCACTTGTGTCCTTTAGCCGCGAGTGACCTTGGACAAGTTACCCACCTACTCTCAACCACCTCAACAGGAAAAACGGTGTCTACATGAATCTTCTTTACAACAGGGCGAGTGCTGGATGAATATATTATTATCACCATCACTGTCATAGCCAGCGCTGTAAGAAAACAGCTATTATTTGATGCCACTGCTAAGAAATGTTTTAAAAAAGAGTATCTTTTCTGAATTTACAGAATTAAACACTAGGCAGAGTATGTTCATGAAAATCCATCACCACTGAGGATAATTTTTTTTCAAGCCTCATCTTTCTAAAGGCAAATAAAAGAAAAATAATCATTAGAGTAGCTACATCTCAGATGACAGGAATCTTGTTTTTTTTTTAGTTTATTTTCTAGTTTCCTTAAATACTTGTTATTTTATTATTTCCTTATGATTATTTTATAATTTGATTTTTCTAACCCATCAAAGCCATTAAACTCTTGGCAGTCCCAATCGAAGGAAAATGGCATCGTCTAAAATTATTCAAAAAAGGAAAACAAATCAATGAACAAAAACACAAGAAAACAGTGAATGAGGGAGAACCATGTAAACAGAGGAGACTGTTCTCTTTGCTAATAAATAGTGACGCACACGATATGCGAGGTACCCCCTCAAGGCAACGGTAACCATGGCAACAAGGAGAGAGGCAATGTCCTCGGAGTGACTCAACCAAGTACCTAACTGATGTACTGAACATACCTCAGGTATGTCCTCACACGGCACTGAAGTATTTTATGCCCTTATTTATGTAAAGTTACTGATTTTAGTCGACACTCCTTTAATTTACAAAGAGATGGAATCTTCTTGTACCTCCTAACTTACGTAAGAGAGCAGCACTATGTTTACAAAAACAGCCCAGGTGTCCTGGGGTCAGCAACAACGCTGTTTTCTGTTTGGCGGTGATGATATTTAGGTCTGAGGGATTTCAGCTCGGAAATCTACCACGATGACAGCCCGACGGAGTACTAAGGCTCATTTACATATACTTACGGCACCCAGTTCCGACTCTCTCTCCATTTAGAAATACAGTGCTCGGCATTACTATCTGAAGTCTCCTTTCTCTGCAGTGATGGATTGTCGAAACAGCAGGGCTGACTGGGTAGAGAAACCCAGGACAAACTCTCGTTAAAGGCCCTTTAAGAGCAGGAATTCCACTGCCTCATCCCCTCAACTGCCCCCGCATCTCTGACCTTCTCTCCTGCCTACCTCTGCTGTAGCCTCCAGAACCAGCCCTGAGCTCTCCCTCACTGACTGTCCTGATGGGACATAAATCTCAAGTTTAGAAAACTTTTTCTCATAAAACAGGCATGTTCTTTCCAAGGAGACTATGTATTAGGGCAGTATTTTCCCCAAGTCCTTGGTACCTATCATGAAGGCAAAAAAGCGTCTTGCACCCCCCTCCTGATGGAGAGGGGCAGGGCTTCCTCCTTGTGCTCCTGGAAGAATCTGAGAGGCACAGCTTCTTCGCTGTAGTCTGAGGACTCTTCCCTTTAGTACTGGGATTAGAGACGAGGACGACCAGCCTGGTGACACCCTGGACCAAGTGATGATTGAAGCAGAGAGATGCTTGCTCTGGGGGAGTCCACGCCCCAATACACCCACCTGACTCTTATGTGTTCACAGACTCTGCGGGGGAAACGCCCACATCCCTCAAATCTGACGCTGGGAAGAAGGTGAAGTTATTAGGATTCCCCGTCTCCTGCCTGGAATGATGGGCCGAGAATCTAAGAATCTAGGTCTCCCGTGTGGGCCCAAGAGAAAGAGGACTGTGCATGGTTGGAACACGAAGCTGGAATTCCAGTCCAGGAAAAAGCTCCGTCTGTCCCTGGGTTGTCCCTCTGCCCCAACTCCACACAGTAAACATGTTGAGGACCTCAGCTTAGCACCCTGCACCTCATCACTGTCCCGGAACACTGGCTAAGGGACCAACAGTGCCTGCAGGCTGCAGTGACTTGGATCAGAAAGCCGCGTTCTAATATAACCAGAGACGGAAGAGGATGTGTCAGCGGCAGATTCTAGTCCCAGAGGGATATTTCTGGAATACTCTGAGGAAGCTTATGGCTTGGCTGCCCACACAGCGCCAGACTTGGTGCTGTGGGATTCAGCTTTCAGAGCTGCCAGTCCCTCGAGCCTTACAACTAAAAATAAGCAGCTACTTATTAAAGAAGATTTATTTTTCCTAGATTTTTTATTCTTCCATGATCACTTTTTCCACAGTTGAATTTTCAAAATATTTTGTCAGTAACATTTATAATTCTTCAAAACCCATAAACTATAAACTATGTCTTGATTCCAGCGAGAAAACTGGCTTTTCTCATTTTCATGTTTTTCTGGAACTTAACGGGAAAAAGAGTTTGCTCTAAAAAGAAGGGCGAAGGGAATTTTAGGAAAGACCATATAGAATATGTTAAAAACCAAACTAAAAAAAAAAACCTCATGATCTCCTAGGAGGGAGCCTGGAGGCCTGCACACCCCACACTCACTTCCAAGATCTCCCTTCCTGCTCCGAGCCTCACGGGCCGCACGAGGGTGGCTTCCAGCAGGATCCCACCAGCGAGCGGAGGTGTTTGAGCGCGTTCGACAGGGAAGCCGACTCATTACTCAGATCTCAGCACCTCCACATCTAATCTCAGCCAGCCTCTAACTTGGGTACAGGTCTCTGCTATTTATTATTTTAAGCAAGGTAAGGCTAACAGCTCTCCTTTTTAATGAGAAACTTTTGCTACATTCCCTCTGTCCTGGAAGTGCTTATTATTAATATTTTAACTGACACCAAAAGAAGGTAGAATTCCATAACCAGCAAAAATATTCTTGAAATGTTAAGCCGAAAGAAAAACATTTCTGAAGAAAACTTACTTAAAAAAAACATAGCTAGAAGACACACTAAAAGAAACACAGAAGAGTTTTTTTCAGAGGGAAGATGATCCTATACAAAGTTGTGTATTTTACTAGCTACAATATCTACTAAAAATATTAAAAATCGATAACCAACAAGCTAGTACAGAAAAAATAGCATAATAAAGTAAATTCTTGGTTAATAAAAAATAAAGCAAGAAATATGAAGCACACAAAACTGTTGAGAAAAATAGAAAACAATTATTAAAATAGTTATAAACCCAACTTAACAGCAATAACATTATAAATGTGTCAAACACTCCACCAGAAATACCACTATCATCAGACTGAATGTCGAAGTAAGTATCACATGCCACTTACAAGAGACATGCTGAAGTCCAGGACAGTGACGGTCACTCGACTTATGACAAACAGGGGAAAGGAAGGGGTTTGTAATAATAAATGATACTGGGTCAACTGATACTCATATAAAAGGTAAGTCTTGATGCCTATGTTTTACCATGTATAAAAAATCATGTCCAGGTGCACGACAGGGCTAAATGTGAAAGAAAAAGCAAAGATTCTAGAATGAAGAATAGCAGAATACAGTCACAAACATGCAAGAGGCACACGGTTTAAACAGGACACTGAAGAGCCACCCACAACAGAAAGGACTGGTGGACTGTATCACAGTGTGGGACTTCTCTTCATCACCAGGCTCCACGGGAGAGAAAGGCCAATCACAGCCTGGAGAGGAAGACACCTGCCACACGTCTACCCAGTGATGCACTCGGGTACAAACACAGAGAACTCCTCCGTCTCAACAAGGAAAACACGATCTAAGAGACAAACAGGAGAGGTACTTCACAAAAGAGGCTGCTCAAGCAGCCAGCAAACGCAAAAATGTGTTCAAGTTCACTAGGCTTCAGGGAAACGCAAAATTAAAAGCATAATTAAATAATACTGTAGACCCCAAAGAATGGCTAACGTTAAAGTGACTGGCCGAAACTACCTGCTGGCAAGGACGTAGGGTACCTGCAATTTCCAAACTGTGCTGGGAGGCACGCACTGGGACAAACGCTTTGTGACAATATATTTGACGCCAGCTCCTGAGGTTGAACTTACGCAAACCCAGTTACCCAGAAATCCTGCTCCTGGTTATATGCCCACGGAAATGCAGCCACATTTCCGCCCCGTCACACACTAGAAGGTTCCTAGCAGCACCACTGGTAAGAGGGCAAAACTGAAAACAACCAACATTAAAATAAATACATTGTGATACCACCATAAATTGAACAACACGCAGCAGTGAGCGTAAGCAAACCATGATCTGAATGGATCTTACGAACAACGCTGGCAAAAGCAGCCAGTGATGAAAGCGCACACACCGTGTGATTTCATTTATAAAACAGAAACAAGGGACCTGACGGCAGCGCACATCAGGAGAATGAGCACCCCAGCAGGAGGTGGCAACCGGATGGGATGAGCTGGGGGTCCAGTCACCCTCTTCTCTGGACCCAAGAGTAATACGATCTGTCGTGTACGTGGCTACAAGTTTTACTTAAAAAAAAAAGAACCTAGCAGCTGCGTACGCACTGACTTAGGAAGATAACCACGGTATATCAGCAAGTGCGAATCAAGGTGACCTGCAGGTCACCAAATACAAGATGATTCCTATGTGTAAGATACTAGCAATAGAAGATTATACATACACACCATACTAGTAATATAAGAGAATAGATACTAGCAAAGAAAATAAAAAGATGAATTGTTACATCCAAAGTCAGTCCATGAAGGATTTATTAACAATGTTTATCTCATATTTTTTGCTCTATGAAACTTTCTGATTTTTATAAAAGTGAACACTGGTTATAATTAGCAGTAAGAATCCCCCCAGTTTTGCAGCTGACCAAGCCACAAGACCAAAGCTGCCCCCTGGGGAGGCACAGCAGGCGCCCTGTATCTGCGGCACAAGCGGCTGGGTTTTGGCTGCTCTGGCTCTCGTGTCTCTAAGGACAGAAGGCAGGCGGCACGGATGAGGAGGTCCCATGTACGCAACGACACGTGCATCCCCCAGCCTCGCTCCACATGTGTCCAAAGGGGCAGAGTTAGAGTAGTTCTCAGCGGAACAGTCACGGAGCAAAGGTAAAAACCTGCCAGGCCACTACGCAGATGCCAACTCAGCCCCCGAGAAGGGATACGTGGATTGATCTTTGTTCGTGCGTTATTCACTCAGCAAAAGGTGCAAAGGAAAACTCCCATCCGTGTGTCCTAGGAGTCACACCCAGCGAGCTTCCCTGCAAACCTTTCCATTAGTAAGACACACTCCAGCTTACATCTCTTAATTTTACTACCAAGCGTCCCTCAAGATAATCATGTTTTCCTCAACCAATTTATATCATTTAATTCAAAGTTTCTGTTATTTAACCCAACTGTTATATATTCTTACAGGAAAAGAAAAACGCTGATTCTCTAAGAAGGGTATTGAAAAATAATGGGTAGCCTTTGAAAATCTCTTATTTATCTGCCAAGCATATCAATTGAGAATAAAATGATTTAGAAAATACAGATGTTTCCAAGTAAACACTGCAAACACGCCCAAGATACAAGAAGCAGAAGCTGCACGTGTACATCTGCACAGGGCACACAATCTCCAAAAACCAAAGGTATACCGTTTTCCCTCATGGGAGAAATGGAGAACAAACTTTAATCCATTTACCTTAAGAAAAGAAAAAGAAAACATTTCTAATGACTTTAAAAAGGTGTTTATTCAAATCTGTGGTCAGACACCCCCTACCCCCCCAAAATAAAGGTAAGGATTTAGAAATTATGCTCAGATTTGTAGGCTCACAAAAAAATAAAAAGGAAATATGAAATAATTATTTAATATCACCATAGCGACATATTTATTCTCATTATTTTGTCTCACCCAGGTTAGAAGCAGAGAAAATGAGCTTAACTGCAGTAACAAGGATTACTCACTACAAGGAAGAACGGCTTTGGGTGACAAAGGGCTAACAAGAGAGCAGGTGCTAAATGAATTCTGGGCTAGAGCAGGTCCCCGCAGGCCTTCCCTCTGCCAGAGCTGCGTGCTGGGGGCCAGGCGGGGGCTCCCCGTCGCTCACGCTCTGGGCCTGTTAACACAGACCTTCACCGGGAGGAAATCGAACGTCCAAATCAGAGAGCACTGTAAATGCACCAATGAATCAATGCATACGGTTGCAAACTTCTTATCAACTACGCAGAAAAGAACAAGTGCTTACTGAACAAGCTGGATTTCATCCTTCGCAGCAGGCAACTGTGTTTTGCTAGTGATATTTTCTGTTTTTATAAGGGTGATCTTCATGACTACTTTCCCTGTGTGAACTACAAAACTGACTAACAGGAACATACACATAATTACTTTGTGGAGATATTTTCAAAAGTGTCAAAATATGAATTAAGACACTGACACTTTTTTAGGGTTCCTCATACTGTTGCAAACATGTTGTTTACAGAATGAAGGCTTGGCAAAATGGATTAGAACATTTGTATGGAGCGGCTTCCAAAAGATCAGTTATTTATTTTATTTTATTTAAAGTGATACTCCTATCTGGTTATAGACACAGAATTTCTTCTGGCTAGGGAGATACGTATAGGGGCACAACCAAAACAGAGAAACTTCCCTCCATTTTCTGAGGAAACGATTCTTCATCCCTTTGTGGGTGAGATGAAACCAAGCGTTCTTTCAACTACGAGCAGAGCACGGGCCCTGCCAGAAATGAGCCCACGGAAGTCACAGCCCTTCTGAACCCTTGTACACTGCTGGGGGGAATGCCAACTGGTGCAGCCACTGTGCAAAACAGTGTGGAGGTTTCTCAAAAACCTAAAAACAGAACTACCATATGACCCAGCAATTCCACTCCTGGGTATATATTTGAAAAAAACAAAAAACCACTAATTTGAAAAGACACGCACACCCCAATGTCCACAGCACCATTATTTACAATTGTCAAGATATGGGAACAACCTAAATGTCCATCGACAGATGACTGGATAAAGATGTGGTGTACACACACACTGGAATACTATTCAGCCATAAAAAGAATGAAATTTTGCCATCTGCAGCCACATGGATGAACTTGGAGGACATTATGCTTAGTAAAATAAGTCAGACCGAGAAAGACAAATACTGTATGATATCACTTATATGTGGAACCTAAAAAAATACAACTAGTAAGTATAGCAAAAAACAAAAAAAAGCAGACTCAGATACAGAGAACAACTGAGTGGTCACCAGTGGGGAGAGGGAAGGGGGATGGGGAGGTCAGGGGTTGGGGATAAGGGTGTACAAACTATTAGATATAAAATAAGCTACAAGGATATACTGTGTAACACAAGGAATATAGCCAATATTTTATAGTAACTATTAATGGAGCATAACCATTAAAAACTGTCAATCACTACACTGCACACCTGTAACATATCATATTGTACAGCAACTATAGTTGAATTTAAAAAAAGTCACAGCTCTTTTGTTCAATGACTACAAAGCACACTCTTTTTTTCTTAAGAAAAGTCCAACAGGTGACTGTACTGGAGACGAAGTGCAGTGCTACCCAGTGGGGCTAAGTCACTGCACTTCTAGGCAAACGAAGAGAAAACTCACTAATTTTCTCCCCTTTTAGAAGATACACAGATCTCCTACCACGTTCTGGAAGATACAAACAAATTACCAACATTTTCATCCGACCAAATAAAAACTATTGCATCAAGTTAACACACCCAAGGGGAAATTTATTCCTTAGCTCACTACAATGTAAGGTCAAAATTACAGAAGAAATTCTACCTATACTGGGTCTTAACTGCAAAGAAACATAATTAAATGAAAACATGCAACTCTTTTTCCTATACTCTAATAATCCCTCAGCTTCTAATGGTTCAGCTTTGTTCCATAACCTTTTTGCCTGTCTTGCTAATGAAATCACATCTTCCAGTCCTCAACTTCTAAAAATGCAAGGAGACACTGCAGATGCCCTCCACGCCCTGTGAAGGTGGCAGAGAGAGAGTCCACCCCTGACACGTGTGTTTCTATAGGCGTAGATTTGCCCTGCCATCAGTGAGGACCACAGAGATAGATTATACAGCCTGCTCCTTCCACTTTAAACATAAGAAAATTAAGGTCAGATCAGTGAAGTCGAGTTGAGACTAGAAACCAAGTCTCTGAGCCGCTGGCAGGTCCTTTCCCATTCCTTCTTGGAAGGGACAACATCCACTAAGCAGACAAGTAAGACGATCTTCACAGCGGAAAGCAGAGCCTGCGCGTCTGCCGGTGTTTTTGCTCTTACCTCTGAGCGGATTATCCAAGGCAGTATCTTCTTCTCCTCTGATTTTCACACACTTTTCCTGCTGTACAAGTCTGGGCAGAGAGCAGAAATAAAATCTAGATTCATTATCGGGGGAGGTAGGAATTAATCACGACAGCAGCACAAATTTAAATAGAAATCACAGGGTAAACAATAGTGAATTAGCAGGTATTTTGCTGCACAGTCTCATTAGAATATTTCTTCAGTTCCAGCTTCAAAAACACACTTCTGTTCAGAAACTCTAACTCTGAAACCTGAAACTTCAAAGCCTGCAAGCCCTCGTTCTATTACAGCGAAAAGTTTCTAAGACTCTGGACTCCTCAGATTCTGAGGAGCTGTTAGAGGCTGAAGGTGACGGTGCGGTAGGTGAGTAAGTAAGAATTACTGCTGGTGATTTTTTGTGCTTATTTTAATCAGAAGATTATATACATTGTGCTCAAACAACTGTACAGAGTAATTTAGTTACACTGTTGAATGTCAGGGAATTAATTAACTTTTAAAATGCTCCAGTATGCAGTAAGGACTAATTCTGTAATTCTTTCATCAAGGAACTTTATTAAAATCTGAGGCTCATAGTTCGTGATGAACATGGAAGGTTCTAAACTGAAACTTTTCCAGTGTTGCTGATGATCTAGGAATTCATTTCAGGTGGACAGAACCTGAGATGGCTGATTAACTCATCTGTAACAGTTAAGATTTTAATGAAAATTATGACACCTTGTTTTGCAAATCTATTTTCTGATTGCACTTGGACAACAGCTCTGTCATTTTACCTTGACTGACAAGCCTTTTAAGTTCACACTGTTTCAATTTCTGTTTTAGATGCGGAAACTGATTCAGTTCCTAAAATCTTACAAAGAAACCCAAGGGACTGGTATGCAATTTGAGGTAATTTTCATCTACGTTCCATAAACATGTATGTGATGGTAAAAACACATTCTATTAATCAGCCACTTTTTAACCATTAAGACTTTTTTTTTTTTTCAAAAGAACAAGAAACTAAGAAAGGATTTCTATGGAAATCCCATTTTCGGACCTTACGAGAAGGTCCCCCATAGTTCCTGTGAACCATACCACCCCCAGGTTGTTAACCTCTGTGGAGCCATGCAGAGCCCAGAACACTCAGCATGGGAAAGCCTGGGTCCATGTCTCAGCACCATGCCCTGGGTTTGAGACCCAGAGTGCCCAGTTAAACTCTACAGGATGCAGTTTCCCAGCCTGCAAAATGGGGACAGTACTTGCCTTACAGGGTTTGTTCGGAACAATCAGTGAAACAATATGTTATAAACTAGTCCGCAAACTCTTATGCATCATGGACATGCATAAAAATATGTGAACTATTTTTATGAAATCAATGTTTAATTTTCATTATATATGTATATATACATATATTCAAATACATAAAATCAGGATTTATTTACATTCTTGTGGGAAACAATAATAAATGGTAGAAAGAGGTTTAACCCTACACATAGAGTGGAGAGAGCTGGTCACAGGCATGACATGTACACAGTCTAGTCACTCTGCAAAGAATAAGATGGGGGAAAAAAGCACACACTTTCAGCTCTGCTTACATATTTTTGGCAAACAGTTGGGTATTTTCCCAAAACTTTATAAATTTTATGAAATTGGGTTGATTCTCAAACCATCTTAAAGCATCCTTCTGCAAGACATGCTGATAAAGATCGTGATTCTATCTCACAAAATAAGAGAAGCTAGTAGGCCTTATATAACTTGATGAAGATTTTTAAAAAGCAATTTAAAAATAAATCAAATAAATCTACTGAGTGGCTTTTTAAAAAAATTCCAGGCACTGCAATTAATCACAGATATATTTAGGTAGAGTTCTTGCTTTCAAAACTATTACCTCACTAGGGAGATTCGGCGAGTCAAGCTCTGTAAACAGCTCATTTCCTGAGTGAGGGAGGTCCTGCCTGAGGACTCCCAGACTCTTCATCTCATTCCACCTCACCTCCTTCCCACATACACTCTACAAGGCAGGCATAGGACGCTTGTTGTGAATCAGGAAACTGAGGCTCAGAGATATTAAACCACACGCCCACCTTGGGGGCGCAGTGAGTTGATGGCGGAGCCAGGATACAAACTCAACAGACTCCAAATCCAGCTTCCTTCTACTCCACAGGTCCTCTCACAGGGACGGAGGGTCCCTGAACACTTACGGAGGCCTGGAGAAGGAGAGGCCGCAGGCAGAGCCGGAGAGAGGGGGAGACAGGGATGCTGCCAGTGCTGGAGGCAGGACACGGCTCTGCGCTGGGTGTTGGGGGGGACGCAGCCGGGTCTGTCCCGAGAGAACAGGGGTACGGATGGCCAAAGGGGCCGGAATGGGTGGGAGAAAAGCAGGTACAGGCACGGAAGGAGCAGAAACCAAATGAGAGGGACAGGGTTTGGGGGACGTGACTAAGCTGGTCAGCTTATTTGGCTGAGGCACCTGCACTGTGAGGGGAAAGGAAGGACCAAGGGTGAGGTCACAGGACTCAGCTGGAGCCGAGCCAGGGGAGCCTGCGTGCTATTCTCGGGCACTTGGGGTTTACCTTGAAGGCAGTGGAAAAGGCCGCTGTGGGGCTGCACCCGGGGAGAACCCACCACATAGTCAGCCATGTTCAGAGGTGGTTAGGCCAGCCATGTGCTGAAGATTAACATCTGTCTGCATTTCAGCTAAAAAGGCGACACCACTGAAATCTCAGATACTACGACTTCACCAGCAATTCTTTTTGAAGCCTGGCCGGGACCTTCATCACACAGTCATCATAGCTCCAGCGTGAAAACGATCTTCAAAATCCTTTGCTAACAGTGTGGCTGTTACCGCAGCAAGTGTCAGGCTACCTGTCTGTCTGTCTATCCTTGGTTCATTCTACAGGGGAGTGCACGTCTTAGCCCATTCAGCTGGCGAGACCCGCCGCTGACATCCGTGATCTTTGCTACCCGCTGTCTTTCCAAGTGACTTGCCTTTTCCTTAGGATTCTGCTACTTCCTGTTGAAAAAAGGGGGCTGCATGTTCTCTGACCCTCCTCCTGTGCTTCCTCTGCTCTTAATGAGGCAGATCAGTGGCAACTGTTTCTGTGCTCGGTAAACACCAGGCCTGTACCAGGTGCCTAACACAAAGGAGGTGGTATTAATCTTATACGGATGTGCTGAAAAAGACAGAGAGGTTAAGTAGCTCGCCCAAAGTCACACAGCAAGTAGAAGAGCCAGAATTTGAATTTAACTCAGGTTAGTCTTCATGTAAAGAAACACCTTCTAGACTGTGAGCTGGCAAACCACAGGCCACGAGGCAAATCCCACCACTGCCTGTTTTCATAAGTGAAGCTTTGCTGGAACACAGCCACGCTCATCGGTTTACTTGCTGTGTATGACGGCTTGCATGCTGTAGCAGAGATTTTACGACTGGCAGAGCCTAAATAAAATACTCACTATCTGGCGCTTTACAGAAATGGTTTGGGTTTGCTGACCCCTGTTCTAGAAAGAAAGATTCCTGAGACCAAAAATATGCACGCCCAGTGATGGTTTCACATGGCTATCTTTTCCTAAACTGCCCTAACAGCTGTCCTGGGTTATAACTTATAATGGGGTGTGGAAGGCAAATACTGGGCTGTGAGTGCTTTTTATTTTTAGACAAACTGTCCAAGTCCAGTCAACATTTCTTTGAGCATTTCCTGCACGCAGGCTGCGTTCACCCAAGGTGGTGTCAGCCACCAAGAGACAGAATAACCTAACAGGGGATATGGACGTGTCCACTGCCAACCTGCACACAGAGTGGGTGGAGCAAAGGGCTGGAACCGAGAGATGAAAAGAGGAAGAAACCACGATGGGGTCACAAAGGAGGGAGTTTCTGCTCTGAAGGTCGGAGAGGTTAGAGAAATCTTTCAGAGGGAGATGAGCTTGAACAAGGCCTCAAAGCAAGTTCTGACTGAGGAAAGCAGAGACAGGGACTCGCAAAGGCACAAATGCACGGAGGGTGGGGGTGCTGAGCAGGCTGTGGGCAGGTCACGCAGACCCAGAAGCTCTCTGCATCTGTATGTCCCTATGCATCCTTGTGTGCAGGGATGCAGGGACGTGATTTATTCAGAGCAAAGCAAATGGGTCAAACACCCACAAGACTCTATTGAGCCAAAGAAGGATTCACATAACAATTTAATTTATATATCAAAAGTAAACTTTGAAACATACTGCATTATACAGCATCAATGAATGATACAGGCACATATGAAAATGTTTACTGCAGCCTTATTTATAAGAGGAAAAATACTGGAATCAACCCGAATGCCTGTCAACAGGAGAATGAGATACGTTAAGGTTCATCGACACCATGGAATACGACACAGTTATGAAAAGTAATGCACGGAATCCACTTGGGATGATTGGGCAAATTATTCATGACAGGTTGTCAAATAAATCAAACGTATTTTTAAAGCTGGTATCTTTTTATTGTCAGACTTCCTTGGGGCCAACAGATAACACTGCCGCACGGCTGTCTGTAAGGAATCAGGTCAATTTGTTTTTCCTTGTGGGCAGACTTAGCTGCTTGGTCTTTGTAACTTCTCCATATAAAAATGAAAGTCCAAGACCAGATTATTCTTCTTCTGGTCATAAATGCTGATTTATTTACAAGCGCCTTGTTCAGACCTCAATTATAAACTTGGGATAAAAACGTGTGTATGTTATTAAAGCCTCAGTATTTAACACCCGGGGGCTTTAGCAGTTTGCTCCCGTGTTAATCTTTCAGGAAGGAGCATCCGTCCTCAGTACCCCACGTGGCCATGGCGACATCTGTCTGGAGTGACACAAACTAACCCTCAAGGAAACAGTAACAAAAAAATTACTGTATTTTTTTAAAAAAGAGTGAATGTGTCTCTGCACACCTGTAGGTATCCGTAAACACCAACAAAGCACAGAGAGAAACATGACAATCTAGTCACACCCATAACCTCGGGACACCGCAGCGGAGCTGAGGACTCAGGAGTCAGAAATTGTTATTCTTAAAAACATCTATATTACCTAAATTATTGCAGTGGGTATTTTATATTTTTATAAGCCTCTAAGTCATGCTGTTTGATAGGAGAAAGTCTGGGGAATCTCAATGGGTTTACTGTTTCCTTTCTCCTTACTAACCTACATTTTCTAATTTTCCTGTAATACTCAAGCATCGCTTTAGTTATGAGGAAAAAAAATCATGTTCAATGTCCCAACTTTACTATTTACAACGAATGGGAAATAATTATTTTCAAGCCAGATGAAGCATGCGGATGAGAAAAAATGCCCGCCGGTGCTCAGGCAACAGCGTTTGTTTTTCTGGGGTGCGGAAGCACCAGTATTTCCTTGATGGAAGAGACCACGGGCGTTCAGCACACACTGTTCTCAGCGTTTAATTACTAAGAGCCCGAGCCAAGGCAGGGTTCCAGAAATTCAGAGATCACAATAAATTACAAAATGCCTTATGAGAGTGAGTGCAGAAAAGTATTTTTAAAGCTCTTTTAAAGGCAGACATTGGTTATTTTATAACATTTGAGCCAAGCGGTTCCTCCGCTTAGAAGACACGAGACTTCAGTGAAGGTGTCAGAGGAGCCCGGTGCAGCCGAGCTCCTTCCCCTCGTCATGGTGCCTGTCTGTGCTCCCAGGCTGGTCTTGATGAGATTCCGTTCGCAAAATATTCAACAGACCCCTTTGGTTTTTTCCTTAATGGCCTGGATCTGGGTAGAACTCTGGGAGTTTAAGGCAGGTACCTGCAGAAACTAGCAGTGTCCCCTTTTCACTCCTTGTCACGTCTCACATCTGTGACTCCTCTCCCATGATGGTTTCCTTCTGTTTTTCCTCCTCCATCTCCTCTCCCTGAAAACACACTCCCCGCAGGATTGGGCAGCTTTGCTCACCTCCTCATCTGCAGCCCTCCACGCCCCACTCGGCCGCAGCGGATGCCCTGTACATACTTGCTGGATGAACACATGTTGGGACCCCGCCGGCCGCCCAGTCTCAGGGACCAGAGCTGCCCCACCTGCATGCACGACCTCCTCCGGCCACTCACCAGCCTGGGTGGGCTTCTCACCACTAAGTGAAAGCTTAATACGGACAAGGATTTTGGACTGTTTTGTTCACTGCTGTGTGACTGGAGTTGGGAACAGTGCCTTTCTAAGGATTGGGTCAATAGATAAGTGTTGAGTCAGTGAATGGCTCTGGTCAGGATCCTGAATTCAGCAGGCATTCAGGTATTCACAGGCCACAAACCAACTCTGTTCTGCCCTAACCCTAACTCCAGGGCAGGAGGAGGTATGGGATGCTGAGTAGACCTGGGGGTCAGAGGGCTTGGAGCTGCCACTGATGACAGTGTCAGTACGGAACTAAATTCCTGGCTCTGTCATTCTTATGCCTCTGTTGCGGAAGTTGGATGGGACAATCTGAGTTCTTTCCCATTGTAAAGCTTCAGGACTGTCATACTGGGCTCGCGGTTCCTTGGAGCCCAGCTGGGAGTGTGCAGTGGGCAGAGCCTGTCCGAGTGGCTGGTGGGTGTCCTGTCCAACCACAATCCTCTCCAGAACCAGAAGCCTGGGAGGGTCCTGGTGTTTTGATCACTCCTCACTTGATTAAGGGGTTTACCTTAGTTCAGACTAAATAAACAAAGGTCTGAATTTCTACGTTTGGTGCAAAGATGTGGGGTATACATACCACTGGAACTGGTCCAACTGCAAGACTTTAAAATCAACAATTTGTATAAAAATGGAAGAAAGAGATGGAGTTATCATTCAGTGGTTTTCACTGTCTTCCAGGCCCAGTCACACATCTGTAAGTAACCACATCCACGCGCCTGTATTCAAAATCTAAGCCTCGAGTATTATATTCACTTTACAGGTGAAGGCATCGAGAGTCTAGGAGGAAAATGAATGTATATATCTGAGTCAATCAACTGAGATTTACTGAGAACCTATGATGTGAACGGTAATGAGGAAAAAATAAAAGCATAGTGGAAGCTGGTCCTCATCCTTCAGCGGCCTCCAGCCTTTCTGAGAGAACAAGGCACAGGGAGATGCTGGGTGTGGTAGGGACCAAAGGCACAAGGAGCTCCAGAACAAGGAGGGGCCGCTCTCATCCGATCCCGTCCCAGGGCGGAGCACAGCCCTGGCACACGGTTGTAGCTCAAAAGCGATCTAATTTGTTGAGTACCTACTAAGTACCAGGCATTGAACGAGAGGTTGGAAACACAATCTCAAAGGTCAAGAGGCTCTTACGGTTGAACCGCTGGAGGAAGTTTCCAGACAGAGACGAGCTTGGAGAAGGGAGCAGAGGCAGGAGAAAACGAGGTGGGAGGGATGGGGACAAAGGCGCTGGGGGTGGGACTAACAGTGACATCAATGCTGGGGACAGTGCCAGGGGCGAGGGGAAACTGAGCAGACTTCACCTCTCAAAGCAGAGGATTTACCGGGAAGGAGCACGAGGAAAGGCTGGCGGGCTAAAGAAAACCCATTTAATGACTTGGAAGGTTAGTACATAAAACAACCAGCTAACACTGTTTTAATTCTGAGAATGGACCTCATCGAAGGTATTTATGCTGCGGGTGATCTGAGCCGTGAAAATGCTCGAGTTGGCTCCATGCAGAGTGACTTTTTATGAGGCTCATTAAGGAACCACCCCACTGCATGCCTTTCTCTCTGATTACTGTAATTTCTTCCTGGCCGTTTTTACTGTCAATATAGGCCTCTGGGAAGTGCATAAAATTTATAAGATGGCAGGCATTAGTGGGCTTTATTAGGCATTTTCTTAGATTTTCTTAATAGCGGTGACTGAGTATGACGGCTGTTTTACCTAATGGTGGCTCTGCTGGCTGTGTGAACTGGAATGTGTTAAGCACTGCTTGGCGGAGGGGGAGGCAGAGGAGTCATTAAGGAATACTCAGGTGGATGGGAGGTGCCCAGGCCTGGGGAGGCGAGCAGATACTATAGGGCGGGGGTGGGGGCAGCTGCATTTCAAGTAATTTTCTTTATGATGAAACTGTTTAATGAGTATAATTTTATTCCTTTGTTGCAGACAGAAGCCTTTAGTACATATGACAAAAAAAGTGCTCAGGGTGGGAGATTCTATATAAATAAGATAAAATATTTTGGGGAAATCACGGTTAAGACCCTTCCTTTTCAGGAATTCTATTTCCACTAAGTGAGAAATAAACACATCGTAAGATGACCCCGAGAGTCCTAAACAGAAGCAGGAAGCCCATCCAGAAGCCCAGCCAGATGCCCTCAGGGCCTTCAGCCGTCATCCTGTCACCAGCCTGTTGTCATCGAAACATGTGCAGCACGTAGAGTCAGGCTGCTCTGGAATCAAATCCCACCTTTTCTACTAAGTACGTACGTGACCTTGGACACTTTGCTAACCTCTCTGAACCTTCCGGTGCCTACGTTATAAAACCAGAGTAAGAATGCTTTCCCTACAGAGAGTTGTTACAGGGATGAAATGAAATGAACAAGACGATGTAGATAAATTGCTCAGGACAGCGCTTTGCAGCACAAAGTGCGATGCGTCCGTATCGCTGATGATAAATCTGGTGTTACTCTGTCCGTTTACTGAACCAGGAATGTGCTGGATTTAACTGGAAGACCTGGAACACGTACCAGTGAGGACCTCTGCTTCCTCACCTATAAGGGGCAATACTATAATCACAATAATGTCTACGTTGCCTAAATAGCAAGGTTATGGGAAGCTCTGATGGTAACATATGTGCGAACTTTAAACTGTTAAACAAATTAAAGGAATTTTCTGCCCTAGAGTACATACCCGAATGAAAGACACTTAAGTGTAATGTCATTTGCCTCCACTCAATGCACAATGAATATAATACTACTCATGCTGATTAGCACCAAAAAGGAACATATTTACAGCGTATAGTTCTTCGGTAACGGCCACCAATTGTGACTCTGACTCTTTAAAGCTGTATTAACACACAACCTTACTACAATGGAGGTGAATCCTGTAAACATCTAGCAGTGTGTAATCACTCAAACTCATGACTTGACCCTCTTTGTCTTAGTGAAAATGTGAACATAAATAGACTATTTCCACAAATAAATCATGGAGACTCAAAATTTACTAGTAATAATTTCCTCTCCAAAGATTAACATGAGAACAAACATGCTTTTTACACATAAAAACAGAAGGGTGCTGCGGTTAAGGAAAAGAACATTTCCTAAATTGCTGGGCAGCATCTAAATGATTTCGAAAGAAGGTCAAGGGTTAATTTTGCATCTTGCAGGCGAACTGCAAGAAGTCGGAGGTGCTAAGCTGACAGTGATGCTCGTGGAAGAAATTCCAGAGGCCTGTCCAGAGCTCAGCGACGGTGAACGTTTTGGGGGCCAGTGGAAATGGTAACTCTCATTTTCACTAATTTAGCCCCCGTGCCTATCCTTGGACATGTGCCAAGTCAACAACATTTTCCCTTAACGTGTAGAATGGGAGAGACGGAAGTTGAATATTCTCCTCCACCCCTTTGTGGCGTCTTGTGATTTGAAGAGTAAAGATGTGGGTAAGAGGAGAGGCGGCCTTGGGAGATTGCCACAAGGAAACTGCGAGAAGAGCTGAGATACAGCTCATCTGCTGTCATCAGCCACCGAGCATTCTTCCCTGTGGATTTCCTCTCGCTTCAGGCCTCACGCTGGAATTCTGGGCCGTGAACAGGATGTGGTGCAGTTGGTGGCAGGATCCAATCCAAGTGTGCTCTGCTGTCGATACTATTTATCCAAACATCAGTATAATAAGCGGTTAAAAAAAAAAAGAGGACGGGGATTGGAGCGCAGGAATAGCTTTGGTCTTAGGATGTGAAAGAAAAAGCAGGCTGAAGAATCCAAGATGTGCACCTTGTGACTCCCCCACCCCCGTCCAGCCACTTAGCACAGTTCTGTGCGCACACAAAATAGGCTGTGACGGAACAGGATCACGCATGGTTCTTCTGCTTGGTTATCAACTCACGTTCTCCACTTTTTCTATTCGTAGTAATTATGCTTATCTGACAGATTTCAGTGCAAAACTCCTTCAAAACGGTGACACACACAATAATGTTTTTAAAGGAGTAAATCCCTAAGAGGAGTGAAGGAGGGGGAAGCTGTCCATGCTGAAAACCTGGCCAACCTCTGAGCGAGCACAACGGTGTAACTGGTTTCTAAAGCAGCTCAAAGATCTGTTTAGCCTCTCTGACTTCTGACACTGAGGGTGAATGTCTAAAATGTTTACAAGAGAGGCTGAGTTTTTATTTGGAAAAAAGAAAAAGATAACAGAACAGAACGAAAAGAGTAAGGGCAGATGGCTGTACTGGTCTCTGGAATAAATAAACACTGTTCCCTGGAAAACAGTTTGAAAAAAAGATAAAGAAAACACTTCTCCCTCAGCCAGGAAATGGGAAGGATGTTCAAGCTCTCAACAACTTGAAGTTGTCAGTGGCGTGGGCGTGAAAAGCAGGAAGGAACGCTAGACCCGCACAGCTTCAGCCAGAGGAGTGGGTGTAGCACAGAGGATAAGAACGCGGATGCGGACACAGCAGAGAAGCAGGGCGCGGTACCCGCGGGAAGGGGACGCGCCCTGGCGAGGGCGGGCACCGTCCCGAGCACAGCCACCACACTCAGAACCAGCCACTTAACAGAAATGAAACGTCACCCAAATGCTCTATAAAAAGAACAAAATCCACTGTCTGGGATGTAAAATCCAGGTGAAGAGTGTGTTCTGCGAGCCAAGCCCTCCCAATGAACAGGTCTTGTGGTGAAGGAACATCCCTGAGGAGACTGAAGGTGTAAAAGGGCAGAAACTGGTTCCTGCAAAGCCCGCTCCCGTGTAATGAGCGAGCAGAGTGGGGCTGGGGGGTCGGGGAACCAGCACCCCTCGCGAGGCAGCTCCTCCAAAGCTCGTCCAGACAGAGCCAGTGTCCTTCGAGGCTTGAACGCGAGCGCTTTCCACCTCTGTCTGGTCCCTGATTATTTACTTAGCGTTAGACCATCCTGTGTTTATAATTTCCAGCATGGAGAATGAAGCTTTTATTAAAAATGTTATTTATTTACTTATTTAGGTTAAAAAAATATCAAATAAGGTTGCACCTGCAGCTTCTTAGGAAATGATTATATGAAAGTAAAAACTGAAAACTGATACTTCAAGTCCTACCTGAGTTTACATTTAGGAACAAAAGGATGATGTGTTAGCAACAAATCCAAGTGGAAACTATTCGGAGCAAGGAGGTTGTATCTGAGGGACTTCTGGGTTACAGGTGACAAAGACGAGTGCCAAGTTGGGGAGGGGACCCTGAGAGGCCGCGGACACTCGGCCTCATGCCCTGAGCAATGCCACCTGTGAGACGGCTCCCAAGATAAAGGGAGACTTACAGGGTTTTACAGATGAGATTTTCCCTCTGTTGTTTACATATATCTGCACTTAGAGATAAATACACATTTCTGAGAATAAAGTAAGAAAAAAAATTTTTAAAGGAACATCAAGGGTTAGATGAATTCTATGAGCCAGCAAACACAGTAACCAGAAAACATATTTTGAAGAAACATAAGGAACTATTACAACTAACAAATCTGTTCTTTTCTAGTCTACGTGTTTTACTTTCTGGTTCACATCTTCAAAAAGTTCCTGGACTTACCTGCACTGACTGCTGACATTTTCATGTTTTATGCTGAAGTTCAAACTACAGAGGTTTTTCAATTTTAAACATGCAAGGTCTGATTCCAAGTCTGCCTTTGTTTGTTCTCTCAGACGATCGTGAAGCGTTGCCTCCTTTCTCAAGTTCATGTCCGAATACGGGCAGCCAAAAGCACTGGTTTGTATAAAAATGAGAGCACAGGTATCAGTTTAGGGAGATAAATCAGGGCTGCACTGTCATTGGAACAGACGTGTATCCAATATTGAAAGGCTGAACAGACACAATCTCCTCTCACTGAATATGCCCAGAGAAGATTCTGGCCCTCTGAGAAAATCTCAGGTTCCAGAACCCAGACACTGGTCAGCAGATATTACAGGTAAAGTCATCAGCATATGTGGTTTTCACAATTTAAAAAACTTAACAATCTAAGAATAACATAAAGATATGCATCCAATTGAGCAACGAACAGTCATCTAAACACCAGACCCAGTCTGTACCCCCTGACATCCATGCCCTGATCTGACCACCTGTAGCACAGAATACGATGGATAACTGACACATTTACCAGGATCAGAGAACATTCTGATTTTATTTCTTAACATTCATGTGTCCAGAAATGCTGTATCTGGATTTCTGCTTAATCCTCCTGAGACCTCCTGGGAAGTTTGTGTTTGAACATGAGACCCTGGTGGGTGAGAGAGGAGAGACCACAGTCAAGGCTGAATCCTGAATCCGGGGCGTGGTCGGATGCTGGCAGCCGACTCAGGCCAAAGGTCTGCCGAGACCAGTGATCTGGGCCCTTCCACCAGCTGATCGCTCGTCTCTGTTAGACTTCTGTGCCCGCGTTCCTGCCTCCAAAGAGGCCCCAGCCTCTGTGCTGCCCGGGACGAGGCCAATGCTCTCAGGGGCAGCAGAGGTGTGACAGAGTCCCGTGCACATGACCCTGGGGAGGTGGTTCCAGCCGGACCTCAGTTCCTCCCCAGTGAAATGATAGAATCAGATCCAACTCCTATGAGCTGCTGTGACAGTGAGGAATCACACACTCACACACACCCACACACATGCACTCACACTGACACACTCATACACACTCTCAGACTCACTACTCACACACCCCCACAGACACACACTTACACACTCAGATCCACACACACACACACACTCACACAGTCACACATTGATTTAAACTCTCTTCATCTGTTATCTCTTCCAGTTCTCACAATATCCCTCAAAATAGTACTACTATTGTCTGCCTTTTAAAGACGAAGAAACTGAGGCACAGAGAGGTGAAGTCAGTCACGCAAGGCCACAGAGCTTAGACAGGTGGGACTGAAACCCCGGGAGCCCTATGCCAGGATCTCGGATCTTACCCACGATGCCAGCCTGCCTTCTCTCTGAATACATTAAATATAAATTAAAATGACAGAATCCCTGACGTCATCACTTTGCACCTAGTAGGCGCTCTGCCAAATGGACGCTGGCGGTATTAACGTATTTATATAACATCTTTGGCATTGTTGATTATACAGACATAAAAAGTAGAGAAATTAGACTACTTTGAGAGAATTTCAGTTGTCTGAGGTTTTTTTAATTTCATTCCAAAATTTACTGAGTTGCTGCAAGAATAGAACATGTGGTTTAAAAAAAAAAAAGGGAATTCTTTAGAAACAAAGACACATTCTCCGCGTGGAATAAAACGTAATGTGAAGAACCGGCCATCTGGATGGTTTTTATTGGGACAAGCCATGAGAAAGGAGAAGAAAATAGAAGAGAGATAGGCTTGACTTTCTGCCAGAAAAAGATTTTAAACACCATCCTGGCATGTCTTTAAATGAGAATTTAAATATGCCTACCCACTCACACACTCACTCACACGGCATCCACACAGCCAAACACAGCAGCCTACCTGCCGCAGTCAGGCTGGCCTCCGAGCAGCATCCTGTCCGAGCTGAGGCCGCGAGCAGAAGACATGGCTCCCGCCACTCCATCCCATCCACACATGCTTACAGACCGACGCTGAACACACAGCACCGCACAGGCACCAGGGGGCCCAGAGCACAGCAAAAAGCCTACCTCTAGGGTCTTTGACCCGAGGGTCAAAAGACAAATGGGTTAAAAATCTAAAAGGCAAAAAGCAGCACATACCATATTGTGGTTTATGGTTATTACGTATAATATGTGTTTAATCATGATGTAACCATAACCGTCGAAGCACACACTTAGCAAACATTTAATACGTATCCAGGCATGCTAGTGCATAGTGCGTTATATGATTTCATTAAATAAGCAAAATCTGGGGAGGGAATGTTTTCATAACGTTGTTTTTGCTTTTGCTTCTGTTGTTTCCTAATTTAGGACCGAGAGGGCACAGGGACAGGTTCCTGAAGTAGCACTGGCCGCCATCAGTCCCACGCGTGGAGACCAGAGATGCAAGATCACAAGGGGATGAAACGAGCCGAGAGCAGGGCCCCCTCTCAGCACGGGGGCCCCCGAATGTCTGCTGAAGAGTTTCAACTGCTCAGAGATGCAGTATGTTCCTGAATTGGGAAAGAGAGGCCAAAGGTCTGGCAGGTCCTCCTGGCAGCTGTGGCCAGGAGGGCAGCCTGAGGGCTGGCGGGGCCTGAGTGTGGACAGCAGGATCAGATGGAAAGTGGATTCTGACACAGACTATAGAAACAGTGCCAGTGGGGCTTGGGGACTTGCTAAAACTGGGAGTCAAACACTGAAACATAAACGGGGGAGTGTGGGGATAAAGCTGGGGGTGAGGTAATGTGCTCTGTCTCTAACTTTTTAAACTGCGGCGCTGACAGGTTGTTCCAGACTCCTCCTGCAGGTGAGCAGTCAGACAACCGCGCAGATGAGAGAGAGGTCGGGCAGGAAGATGACTTCGGGGTGCCTCCCCCAGGCACCTGGGGCTACAGCCTGGGATGGATGCGTCCCCCGTGCACAGACAGGCTGCGGCTCACTTTGTGCATCTGTGGTCCTGGACGTCTCCGGAGCCTTGCCTGCTGCTTGCTTCACCTGTTAACTCAGCCCAGGTGACACACGGCTGAGTCACTGGATTAACCACCGAGTCACAAATCATCTCATGACTCCCACCTCAACTTCACTCACGCACACGCCTGGACCTTGGTTCTCTCCTGTTTTGAGCTGGAAGCCCCGGCCCTCCCGCATAGGCCCTTGCTAAGCCAGGTACCACAGGAGCACCCCGAGTGGTCCCTGGCCTCCGGCTGCAGCAGGCTGGGGGACAGATTTCGTATCAGCCTCTTGATGGTGTGAGTCCCTGTGATTTAGCGTGAAAAAGCAGCCTTCACACAAGAAAGACATGGCTGGTGTGGCCAGGAGAGACCCCAGGCAGGAGGTGGGGCCTGGGTGGGGCCTGAGAGTAGGCAGTATTCGAAAGGGCAGAAAAAGTTCTCTTTCGTCTTTAATTTTGTTAATTGCCATCTTTTAAAAACCTGCTCGTACAAAAATAGTTTCAAAAGAAAGGTTCCAGTTGGATGTTTTTGTTGGCAAATCTGTCAAGATAAGGTGGCATTTTAAGCTCTCCAGGTGTGTTAGTTTTGCAACCTAAGAAAGCTGAAACCAGGTCCAATTTGCAATAACACAGACGGTTCAGGCCCATAAACAGCTCTCAGTGTGATTCTGGAGAACCAGGTCTCACAGCTAGAGTCACGGACTGGGGATTCGTCCTGAGAACTAACTGAAGCACTCAGCCTCAGGGCAGATGGACTGTTCCAGACGCGGGAGTGGGCGGTGCTGACGGCTTCCCCCTCTCCCCCCAGGGCTTTCTGGGGAGTGCCCCCTCACCCCTGCTCTCCTCCTGGTTCTGGGATGCTGACGCTTTCAAAGGAGTGAGTCTGCGCAGATGCCTGGGGAGAGCTGAAGGCAGAGATGTCCTGGAGGAAGGAAACTTGTGGGGTAAGTTACGGTTTCTAGTCTAAAACATGAAAACACCGGCCTCTCTGACCCATGCTCAGTTCCTTTTTAGACCAGTGGCGGGCCACTTTTTAAAGCAACACTTGACAGGAAAGATGGAGAGGTGAAATTAACCCCTGACTTTCCCCGCGAGGTAGCTGCTCTTTGGAACAGTTTCTTTGAAACTGCAGGTACTCTAAACGTTCGCTTTGTTGGATTTTTAACAATTGTCTCAATCTCTGTTGACTCATTAGATTGCGCCAGTTTGACACTGAAATCCTGGAAGTGTTCTGATACTTCACAGACTTCAATTTCTGCTCCATGTTCTCTACTCACATGTCTGCAAGGGTTACCCATCAATTTAGACCATGAAAATGACTAGGAATTCTACTTCTTAGGTCCTGAAGGTTTTACTTGGCCTCTTTTTAGCTTGGAAACTATATACTGAAGTTTACATTTTTAGAAAAATGATTGTACATAATTTACAAATCATCAATGTTCTAGTACAGAACGTCAGGAGATGGTTTCCTACTGCAAACCATCAACATTTTTCTCTATTTCCTTCTGGTTTTATTTGCATACCACATGCGCAGGCGGTGCAGGTGTGTCCAAGCACAGGAGAGGGAGTCAGTCCATGTGACAGTCACTGTCGCGGGGGTGGCGTTTCACTGTCCAGGGCGACCGCCTCCTGCCAACCTCGCTCTCTAAGGCACACTCTCCTCTCTGCAGGTCCTTTCTGAACGATGCATAAACATTATTCCAGAGCCTGTTTGGGGTCGAAATCCTTTTGAGAGTCTGCTGAACACTGTGGATTCCCTGGCTGACAAGTGCACATGGGCAAATAGATCCAAGTGCGGCCCACACACTCACTGACTCCCTGCCCCCGGAAGCTGCCGTGCACCCCAGAAAACGCTTGGGCAAGCGAGCATCTCAACACACAGACTGTCCCTAGCAGACACAGCTCTGCTGCTCTTTTCATTTGCTTTAAAAATGAGAGTGATTTTCGTCACTTTTTCACACTTTCCTGTGGTCTCTTTCTAAAATTTTTTTTCCACTGATGAAAAGAGAGGACAAGCAGAAGGCCAGCGTGGGTTCCTGGTACCCCATGGGCGCCATCGCTAATGGGATCTTTATCCGAGCCAGGGTGTCCTCGGCGGGCTGGCATACTCCGTGTCAGCCGAGGGGTGACCCTGTTAGGCTTCGGGCTGCAGGGCTAGAACAGGTCTTACCCTGAATTTTTGCTTCAGTCCAAAGAGATGATTTGAAATTAAGGTGGTGACGAATAACTGCTCAGCATTCACTAAGTCCTCTGCAGGCAGGGGGTCTCTGTTTCCAGAGGGGAAACTTTAGTCCTGCTTGTGTCCGAGGCCCGTCTCTTCAAAACTGAATCTTCCAGTGAGAGAGCGAGTAGACGCTGCAGTTCAGTGTCGCCTCTGTAGCTCGTGTCAGCCCGCCGGTGAGTCAGTTTCCACACACAGACGGCGTGGTCTGCTCGATCGCGGCTTCAGAAGCCTCTCGGTGGAGGTGCTCGTGGTGCAGAGGTGGCCGTGTGCATGGCTCCCCGGCTGCACGGGAGCCCTGCCCTGCCCACGCCCTCCGTTTCAGCTTTGTTCCACGTGGATACTGAGTAACCCATCTCCAAGTATGCAAAGGGTGCCCTATTTTGAAATCTCTCACACAGATTTCTGAGTCAAATTAAGAAAAACAATTTTTTTCCGAATCTTCAGTAGTATTTAAAATACAGTAAGAATGTCAGTTATATTGAAAATATGGCGGGTATGTACTCGTTCTTTAGAAAGTTAAAGAACATAGTGGCTGGGATGCCACAGTGATATTTATAGGAAAAAAAAGGGTTTTTGGAGAAGTCTCTTCTCAAAGGAATTCATATTTAAGTTAACGAGAAGTAATCTTTAAGACGTATGATTGATAAAACAGCTCCTTTTCAGATCTCACTGCATTTAGAAGTAATCAGGTTATGTAGCGAATTAGGGGGAGAAACTGCCCTACGATGTCTGGAGAAGCACATGGTAAAGGATGAATTTTTCCATTAGTGTTAATGAACTGTGCCTGGTTAACTCCCCAGCACAGCAGACCAACCGAGCCCAAGTCATCTGTCTCTCTTATTTAATTCAATTTTGTTTGCATACTGCATCTTTCAGTCAGTGTTTCCCAAATAAGCAATTTCAGGGAAGATAAAATTAAGAGAAAATACTTTACGGAACTGGATATATTGATAACAAAACAAAAGAGGTGGACAGGAGTCTTTGGAGGAATAAAAATTATTCTCTTGTGTTCTGTGCATGTCTGGGTTCTATCTGATTAGAATTAAAGGCCAGCATTTTCATACACTGAAATGGGAATTGATTCCTCTGTTTTCAGAAACTGTGACACAAGAGAACAAAGGCTGAAAAAAGAAAGCACATTGAAAATAGTTCAAAAACTGCTCTACTGTATAATCACAAAGGCCGACAGAGCTTTGCTGCACTTAAAGTAAAGCTGCGACACGGATATGACGGGAGGGACATGTGGGAAAAAGCAAAAGCAAACCAAGGAGCAACAACTCGCACTCGGGAGCGCGCCCCCGCAAGGCGCTGCAAGGCTCATGCCAGCCCGGGGCAGCGGCCCTCGCAGGCTCCCGGAGTCCTCTGGTTGCTGCCTCTCCTTATCTGGTAAGTACACACAAGGGGGATGGAAGAGGATGTCCCAAGACATTCACCGACTCACCTGCTTCAGGAGCACTAAGCCGCTGCCCTCCTGCACGCCGGGCCTGGGGCAGTTTTCTCTGCCTTCTCACCGTGGGCAACTCAAATACACCTGCGGTTTACTGTCATAGTATTTCTTCCCAAACTGGATATTCGCACCCAGATAACAGTAAATGTGAAACAAGGTGTTTTCAGTTGCTCCAGTGTAAGCGACGTACGGGGGTCCCACCCCTGGAATACATTTCATCACCTCTAATGACTACAGTCTATTAACTTGGAGATCTAGACCAAACCCAAATGCGAACCCCTTCCCCTCTCCTCTCTCCTTCCTGCTCAAAGTGTCACCTGAGCACCTACCATATGCCAAGGACCGTTCAAGGCACTGGAGATGCAGTGAACAGTGTGCACACGCACCCATACACCCCTCCCCTCAAGATAAATCTGTATTTCCAATGAAGGCAAATAAAGGAGGGGAGAGAGGCAACACTCACGGGTTTGGATGTGGCCTCCCTCAGGGGACTTGAAGGAGCAAGGGACAAGCTATGCCTCCCCTCTGCCAAGAAAACACCTCCCCCACCTTCCCCACCGGTGTGCCCACTTCACAGCGGGAACACCACTGCCTCCGGGAAGCTCTCTGTGACTGCTCCACCACAAATTAATCTCTCCCTCCTGAGGAACCCAGAGTACTTCTCTGTGCTTTTCTCAGAGACTCATCACTTCCTGTTTTGTTCATCTATTTCATACATTTTTCCCTTATTAGACAACCAGGTCCTTGAGAGTATCCACTCCCTTTCTCACTTCTTGCAGCTGCTCTCACAGGGCCCTGGACACAGCACTATCGCAACCAGCGTTTCTGGAATAAATCATTAGCCCCCGCCACGGTCTGAATCCACCCCCGTCTGTGGTATTCTGCCTGATATTCCGTGTTAGTAACAGGAGAAGGAAAAGCCAGGCCCTAGCTTCTCTACATCAGACGTGCTGGTGACGGTCACTGGGCAGCTCCAGCCCAGGCATCAAGGGAAAGACGACGACCAGGCTGAACGGGCTCAGACTCGAACGCGAGACAAAAAGTCTGGACACTTGACCTCTAATCCGAGAGGCTAGGAAGGCTGACAGCCTGCACTGGCTGGAAAGAACTGCGGTGGCGGCGGCCGCGGTCACATCATCGGCCTCGTCTGTCCCCCCTCGACCCCCATTATCACCACCCGACTCCACGCTCTACACGTGGGAAGTGAGAATTTGGTGCAAGCACACACGTGCACACACACCTGTTCTGTGTCTTGGCCCCCCGCCCCCTTGCTGGAACAGCCCTTCTTCCCCATTTGCCTGAGTAACTCCTACTCATGCTTCAGGACTCAGAAGGGATCTTTTCTGGGAAAGGTTTCTGAAACACTCAGACTAGATGCAGAGACCCGCATATGACCCACACGTGACGCCCCGAAGACACCTTTCTCGTGCCATTTAGTTAGCATCACACATTCATCCCCTTCCCAAGACTGCGACCGTCTAGAAGCAGGGACAGAACTTATTAAGCCAAGCACCACGCTGGGCATACAGAGGGCATCCAGTAGAGGCTCGTCCAGTGAACAGATGAAAACTGTGTGAGAGAAGAAACACAAGCCACTCCAGGTGGTACCACATCAAGGTACAGCTACACCGCGGACGCCTCCAGGACTTTCAACGAACCTGGCACAGTTTGTTTTGTTACCAGAACAGCATCCTTCACTTCAAAGAGTCTCCCGTACAAGGCCAAGCCCTCCCTCCACTGGAGTGGCCTCCAGCCAAACTGGCACTGAATTTCTACCAGTTATGAACCGTACTGATGGTACAAAGTCACAGATAATGAAAGAGAAGGCCCTGGTATCCTCTGCCACCAGCTGCTGGCTTGTTTTTTTCAGAAATGTGATAGCCAGGGATGTGGGGCTGAAATCCTCAGCACTTACGTCTGTGAACACAAATTAGGACCTGTTTGGAGCTGCTGTCAAAGGGAGCCCGGGTCTGAGGAAGGGGCAGGAGCGGGGCTGCCCCAGGGGAGCCAGGGCGTGGACCCTGTGCCTGGCCTCGGAGACTCCCCTCCTGCTCAGGACGTGATGGCAGCCTGCTGCTCAACAAAACCAGGTTCTTAGTTCTCTTAAAAGATTTTTTTGTGTTTGTGAATTACCAGCGAAGAATTCTTAGATGAACACGTGGGTGGCGGGGGTGAGAGGAGGGGGCTGAGTGCCAGGCGTGTGTGCACACGTGCGGGTCACTGCTCAGGAAACACTCGGGTAGGGGCACCTGCTCTCCTAGTCTTCTGAAGACTTTACCGTCTAGTTCACAGCACAGAAGCCCGGCCAGTTACCGTTTGACAGAAGACCCCACACCTCTTTCAGGTGTACGTGTCCCAGGCTAAATCCCAGGATAAAATCATGGTTTTCCATGAGACAGAAACCTTACAAGAAGGAGTTAAAGGCCAGCACTCATCGCCCCCACACGCCTCTCGGCCAGACCTGCCGTCTCTCAGAGGAAGTCGTTGCCCAACCCCATCCACAGTTAAGTGAAAGGAAACGAAACAGGTCACCAGCTGGGTAAGCGACCTCAGCACGCACGGCAGAAAAGCAAGGTCTCCTAACTCCTAACTGAGGGAAATTTCTACACTTTACGCTGTTCTGTTTTAATCCAAGACGGAGACACGCAGAGCAGACTAAAGCCTGGGATGAGCACCACGGGCCGCGCAACTCCAGCGGGGGCGCCGAGCGGAGTGAGGGCAGCCCTGGGCCCTGGCTGCGGGCTGCTGCCCCTGGAGGCGCCGGATCTCCATGCAGAGGTAAGACAGACAGAGCACTTCTCTAGCGTGGGGTCACGTCCCACGGTCGCTAGGTCCACCAAACAGAGGGTCAGCCTGGAGAAACTTGAGAGAACGTCAGCTGGAAGGACTTCCACAATACTTCTGAGGCCACTGTTCGCGAACTTTCCTACAAGCGCACACATGCCCGCCGGGAGCACCAGGTGAAGGCACAGACCGGCCCCCGGCAGCCCCTCCACCCCTCCTCCACTGTCACAAGTCACCACTCACGGCTCATGGGCCTCAGGGACGATGCACTTTGGGCTGTTAAAACGGTGCTACAAACATTCTGGTACGTGTCTTTTAGTGAACTTATGCACACAGTTCTGTTGGGCATTTAACCAGGAGTGGAGCTGCTGTATCCTGTGAAGTTAATTTTGGTATTTACAACATAATCGATGCTTACAACATTCTATAAAAGGCCCCCCAGGTCAGAGCCCTCGTAGTACGGCAGAAGTACTCGCTCTCCTTCACACGTGCACCCTCCGCAGCCCGAGGGCAGCGCCACTGTGACTGCCTTAGTGACCGGCGCCATCATTTGTAGAGACGCGGCACCATGTTATCTACTTTGGGTTTTTGCTCTGGCATTTCTGATGTAACCCCAAACCATCCTCAACTGCACCCCCTGTTCCTGCTGAAGTAATCTGGAAAATTCAGTAGTAACAGCTTGTTCTTATGAACAGGCAGTACACCTCTCCATCTGGCTCCACAGAAAGGCAAACGAGTATTAAATCCGACATATGTGGGCGCTGAACCGTAATGACAGAAACTGGAGGTGATGTCGTGTTTGTGATTTCATCAGAGTGAGAATAATGGAGCCAAAGGGAAAATTAAAATCATCATACCTAGCTGAGTGTTTTCATAACTAAAGGTTTTACTTCAGATTTCTGACTTGTAAGCTTCTTAATGATTTTTCACACTTTATAAGGGGCACTTCCACAGCTCTACATACCCAAGTGGAAAGGGACATTCAGGCAGCTTCTATTCTTCTTTATTTTCCATAACAAGTTATGAGGAACAACTACAGTTGTCTTTAAGAGTCGTGTGTGTGTGTGTGTGTGTTGGAACCAAGGATCAAAAGTTTATAGTTTGAAAGGAATCCTGGAAATCACTTTGCACTGCTTTGGCTCAAGTGAGAAAACATTTCTTAACAGTCTCCTTAAGCACTGATCATCCAGATGGGACGGTTCTGTGTGGAGTTTACCGTCCATGTCCCTTCCTGACCTTAAATCTCCCTGACCTGCAAGTGAGAGACACGATTCCAACTACCATTTCTGCCCCCGTGTGGAGCGGGAGTCGGAGAGAACCAGACACGGAGTCAGAAGACACTCAGTTTAAAACCAGCCACTTCCCAGCTCTGCTCTGATGAGAAGACACACTCTGCCAAAGGCTCGTTTGCATTTGTAAAACAGGGATAATAAAACTTACATCCTAGGCTGCTCTGTGTATTCATATAATGCACCTGAGATCATCTCTGCAAGTGGTTAAAGAACTGCAAGTACAACGTATTATCATGCCCGTTACCGCGCTGCACAACACGCTCCTTCCAAAGGAAAAACACCAACATTCACACCTGTACCAGACTAGCTGCCCTACTGTCTGCACCGCGAGTCACTTCCCAAAATAAGCTGTGTTGTCAACCTCATCCTCATTTGAAAAAGGCCACCATCCCTGGCTAGGTTGTCTCCTTGGATTTCAGTCGCCACCTTTTAATAATGGTGCTTACCTAAAAATTAAGAAAACAGAATCTCCAAGCAAATGATATATTTAAGCTTAATTTATCCATAAGAAAGGAACTGCAGAGAGTGATAACTGTCCTAGACTTAGGGATGTCATCTCTTGAGAAAAAAATAATGCGTTTGAATTCGCACTGCAGAGTTTTCCGTGCACTCAGATTAGCTAGGACAAATTCCACAAGAACAGCAGTAACTCCAGGAACTCTCAGCAAGCTCATCGTGGACTCGTTCTTTTCCCCTGTGCCCAGCAGACGATGGGAAGATCCTTAATCTTGATTCCTGAGGCATCTTTAGGAAAGGGATGATTCTAACCCAGTTCCGTTTGTTAGCAACAGTTCTGCAGTTACGGGCCTTGCATTGGAATATAGCTCATTGACTCAAAGATATTTACATTTTAATAAACAGCAAAGTCCAGACGCGGGTAAGTCACTCGCAGCTGGCAGACGTGTTCTCCAGGCAGCACGCTGTACACTTAAGAGAACTGTGCCGATACAGTTGATACGTATCTCTTCGAGTAAATAATATCACACACACCCAACTAACAAGGAAACGAGGAATCACTTAGTCCAGTCAGCATGTTTAACACATGAAAAAAGTGAGGCCCAGAGATGATGTGAATTCTCCCTTTGTCCAACCATCTGAAATTATGAGGAATATTTTAAAATTACTTTTAACTAAAGGTAGGACCGCACAGAACTGCTTTTATTTTGAGTAAATGAATAAATGGAGAAAGGATGATCCCTGCTGCAGGGACGTCCGTGGGTTGGGATCGACTAAGAATCCTGTGTCACCCACGTGACGCAGACCATGTACGGGGCAGGTGGTGGTGGGGACAGTAAGACAACAGAGCTCCCAGGAGGCAAGACACAGTCACCACGTGCAAGACCTCAGTGGAGGGGCAAAGGCTCCAACCAGCTACTCAGACACACGTTCCCACGGTCTCCTCACTTCTCGGGGGGAGGATGAGGGACTGAAAGTGATGAGAGGAAAAGATGGGGATGTGAAGAGGATGGAGAGTCCGAAGTTCTGGAGAGAGGAATTCCATAAGATGACAAAACTTCAAAAAATACTGGGAGGAAAAATGAGCTGATATGAAGGAGGACTTTGGTCTAAAAACACTGTGAGAGTGCACAGCAGGGAAGTCAGTGAAAGGAAAGCCACACCCAGAAACACACAGGGGACCCTACATTTCATTTATATACGTGCAGAGATGTAAGGAACCCTGTGGGAGACCCTGACAGTGGGTGGGCGCCTCTGAGGGACCACCAGTTGGGCTGGTTTAGGCTCTGCCGACATCACAGCGGAAATGAGAACATGAGGGGAAGCAGCATCAACAGAGCTCTGAGGGGGAGGGGTCTGGGCCAAAACCTCTGCCTCCTCTCGAAGGCTCCTGGGGAGACGCGCTCCCAACACGCAGACTGTAAATACAACATGCAGGCACCAGTGACGCACGAAAACAGCCTTGAAGAGAACTGCGCCAGAACCGGGCATAAAGATGGTAAGTCAACAAATCGGGGGAAACTGCAGCTGGAAAGGACTGAAGCTCGCGGGAGCCAGTGAAATGTGCAGAAGGAATGGTGCACAGTTGTTTTAAACATGACGGCTAAGTTGTCTGCTCTCTCTTCCCCCTAAAAGTTGATCTCTTTGCTTAGAAACTGGAAAGAAAGAAAAGAGTAAACGCTATAACCTCAAATTCATTCAATACAAGTGGGCATGCTGAATTAGGGAAAGAAGAAACGCATTTATTAGCATCCAAGCTTCACGAAAGAAAGCCAGAGATTAACGTTCTAATGACTGTGATAGTTCGGTAAGTGTAAACTTACAAATGCATCTGAAAAACTTCAGCATATCCATTAGAATAATTCAAAGCCCTCCTTCTAAACCTGAACTTACCAACAAGCTAAATGTTCTAAAAGAGGAAGGAAGGAGGGAAGGTCCCTTCCCCTTCCCAACCACCACCATAAAAAAGGAACAAAATATTTAAGGCAAAAACCAAGTGAGGTACATGTACAATTTATCTAATAATTATGATAATAACTGCATATAGGTCTGTTACCATGAAGGAAAGATGGGTTTTCATTTTTAAGATAGCTATATGCTTTCCACAAAAAGCACACCTAAATAAAATGACATAAAGGGCTAAAATTAATAGAATAGGCAGATTTTCCAAACACTTATAAAAATTCTTTTTGGCACTACTGGCACGGGACAACGCGAAGGTCAAGGAAAAATAATGGTGAAGAGTCATTTCTGACTGAAGGTTCGGGATGCAGAGACATGAGGCCATGAAAGTTGCACACCAAGTGCTGGCTGATTAACGCGTCTGAGGGGTTTTCAACGACGTGAGAAATGACTTGGCATTTTATTAAAAAACAAATGACAAAAATTGTATATCCTGTCTGATGCTACTCATGGAAAAATGTGTGTGTATATGAATACATACACATGTAAAATGCATATATACACATACATGTGGGGGAAATGCCTGAAAAAACAAAACATAGTAAGAATACAGTTTCTACAATATTGGCGATTCATGTAATTTGGAATTCTGTACTTAATGAAATCCTTAGAATGCAAAATAATACAGCATCTTTGGAAAGCAGTGCCCCTGTAAAACTAAGTGTTCCATACACAACCTTCTTCCTTAAAGATAGGAAAAAACCATACAATTCTCAAAGAATTATTTCCCAGTTCAGTAAAATCAAACATATCCATTAACCTTCAAGAACTTTATAGTAATGGATAGAAGTGATTTAAAGACCCATGGCTGATCTTTCGTAACATTTTCAGTGCGTTTACTAAATTGGGCAATTAATCATGTTATTCTGAGAAATAAAAGTGTTATCTCAAGTCAGATACTCTTTTTCCTCTTACTTATTAAACTAAAAATACATCTGCAAGTCTATTTTTAAACATTCACCCAGTTCAATTTCACTATGTGGTAACAACATCACAGAAAACGACAGAGCGAGTGACAAAGGAATCAGGTCAACGTGAACACGTGTCATTACGGTCCTCTCTTGGCAGAATAAAAGTTTCAACTGAAGGTGGCAACAATTCAGAAGTATTGTGCGTATAAAATTAAAACCATGCCTTGGAGAATCCTTCTGAACACAGTATTTTGATCAGCCATTATAAACTCATAAAATTTACAAAGCCAAATGAAACAAAAAGTGACAGTAGAAAATCTTTTATTTAGTATGTGTAACAAGAGGAAGGTGCTGCTAGGATAAAGCAGAACCACGACAGAGAGTCAGAAATAAAGTCGTACACCATTAGCTGAATTATTCTTTGGGGGGAAACAACGTTTTAAAAATAAGGTGGAGAAAATACGACAGATTGGAAAACTGAATTTATCATTTCTCCTTGATAATCAATCTTTCCTCTCGGCAATTAAAAAAAAATCATAAACGAAAGAAAGGGCACTGATGCAAAAAGACCAAGCACAAAAGAAGAGATGAGAGCAGATAAGAGAAGTCTACACAGCTTTGAGGCTGGAAAATGGGTAATCTGGGAGCCAAGAATCTGCGGAGAGAAGATGCCATAAAAGCCCAGTGGGAAACATTTGGGAGCAAGGGCTCTGCAGGAAGGAACCTGCTAGAAGGAGAGGGCTCTGTTGGTGACGACGGTGCTGTGGCGTAGGCCAGGTCCCCGCCGGATCACCGTCCCGAGCCCGCCAGCTGGCAGCCCCCAGTTTTCTGGTGCCTGGTTCTGGAGGGCGAACTCAGACAAAGACCGCTGCGATCTGAGAAACGCCCTTCACATGAGAAACAAACCCAAATGCAAGTACCCGGGGGAAAGTGGATGCAGGGAGCAGGCAGGCAATGGCCTCGGACACTGTCGGAGAGTCAGGAGAAGACCTGGAACCCATCCAGTAGGAACGGATGCCACAGAAAACAGATCAGAGAGGAAGGATAGTCTCAGAAGATGGAAAAAAATCACAGCACAACTAGAAATGTCAATCAAGGGACTGGAAGACAATGCCGAGGAGATATTCCAGAGAAGAGAACAAAAGACAAGGCGCTTAAAGACAGAAGAGAAAATGTGAGCATCCGTGTCAGAAAGCAAACGGAGCAAACAGGGAAGACAGCGGACCCAAGAACTGACACAGGGACTTTGGGAAACAGAAGTCCGGAGTCTCCAGATGTCCTGTTCACGTCCCAGGTTTCAGATGGGCCCGAGTGGGATGTGCAGACCTGGCACTTACTGTGACATCCAGGGCATTACCACACTACTCTTAGCCTCAGGTTCCTCATCTGTAAATGGGAGGTCTGTGCAACAGAAAAGGTTCAATTCCATAGCGAGATTAAAACAGGCATAAGTCTTCATGCACTTCATGATACAGTGTCCTGTTGCTGGCAGCATAACTAGAGGAAACACAGAGAGAGAGACGCAGCGATACTAGGAGAGCTTCACTCTCCCATGTGAGACTACGACAGGTAAATAGGGCAAATACAGATCTGCAGGACCTGAATAACGTGATTTCAAAAAGAAGAGGACTGACTGGAAGACATGTATCAAACTGAAAAAAGAATAAATCTACTTCAAAGCACTTTTCAAACTCAACTGTTAGGCCACAGACAACTTAATAAATTCTGCAAACCAAAACAGTTCAGACCTATTCTCTGATCAAATGCCCTAAGACAAGAAGCTGTAGAGGAAAAAATCCAATCACTTGAAGACGCGCAAAAACATTCACACCACACACGCCACACACACGTAGGGGCACAGACGTGAAAAGAAGAAGACACTGAAGTAATTTCGTCATTATTCTTGAGTTGGCTAAACAGTTCCAGATAAACCACAAATAGAGGCTGAGTTGTGCTAGAACTTTCCACGAAGCACAACACGCAACGTCTTAGATTTATCCGACTCCCTCACTCCGGCAGCAGGCGCCCCTCTTCTATCTGTGCTCTGGCCAGTGTGTCCTGGGAATGCAGGTCCCATGTCCCAGGCTGGAGCACCGGGCAGGAGGGCCCTGGCTCTCTGTGTGAAGGGTAATCCTCAGTTCCTAAGTAAATTACCTTTCCATGTTGCTTAGCACGGAGGGAGGTCAAGTCTTCCAGAGTCTACGCTCTGCTCATTTAGAAAAAAACAACGTATCTAATCCTGGACCCTGGCTTAGAAGTAGGTTTACATCTTGCAGTGCCAATATTGTCATCTTTAAATATTTCTGTGTTAACAAATACACCTACTTCTTTTTATTCACTATGTAAATTCATTCAAATAAAATGTAAATTGTGTGATAATTTTGTGCCCAAAGTCCTCTTGTCATACAGATAAGAACTGATGCAATTTCTTTCAAATAATGGTCTGTACAGCTTCTACGCAAACTCTAAACAGCCTTGAGTATTATTTTTAACCCCTTGACTACTGACATAGAAACTACAATAAACCTGTCTGGAATTCATCAGAAAGGACGCCAAGGGGTCTACCTGATCTTTTAAAGCAATATGTTATTTTCAAACATCCTCAGTGACATCCTGATGTCACTGTGCTTGTCAGCTGTACAAAACAAGATGCCGACAGCTTATTCTAAGAATATTGTTTATTTCTTTCCAAAATATCAAGCTGTCAATATCAGAATGAGAAATCCTGACATGAAATGGTAAAAACAAATTCACGGCTTGCAGGCACTCCACTGCCGGGGAGTGTTTCACAGAAAAGCAGCTGAAACTGCCACCTTCCTTAAAAGCCACGCTGCCCTGGCGAGCCTCCTCAGAGGCTATGGAGGTCAACTGAGTTGTTCTACACAGGCCTTCGTGAAACTGCAGGGGGTTTCTTGTTTTATTTTCTTCTTCTTTTTTAAAACGTTAGAATATTGGCCTAAGAATCTTCTGGACTAGACTGTAAAAAGCAACTTGTAGGATGATGACTCTTTGGTAAAGGCACTTATCTATGACAAGCTAAAAAAATACTTCCATTTTAGAGTATTTAAATTCTTCAGGAAACTCAAGCTAGACATGATTATAATAGTACATCTAGGATTCCAGGAGAATGCGGCAACACTTAAAAATTCTCGTCTCTTCACATGAAAAAATGCTCAATATCACTAATTATCAGAGAAATGCAAATCAAAACTACAATGAGGTATCACCTCACACCAGTCAGAATGGCCATCATTCAAAAATCCACAAATGACAAATGCTGGAGAGGCTGTGGAGAAAAGGGAACCCTCCTACACTGCTGGTGGGAATGCAGTTTGGTGCAGCCACTGTGGAAAACAGCATGGAGATTCCTCAAAAGACTAGGAATAGACTTACCATATGACCCAGGAATCCCGCTCCTGGGCATATATCCAGAAGGAACCTTACTTCAGGATGACACCTGCACCCCAATGTTCATAGCAGCATTATTTACAATAGCCAAGACATGGAAACAGCCTAAATGTCCATCAACAGATGACTGGATAAAGAAGATGTGGTATATTTATACAATGGAATACTACTCAGCCATAAAAACTGACAACATAAGGCCATTTGCAGCAACATGGATGTCCCTGGAGAATGTCATTCTAAGTGAAGTAAGCCAGAAAGAGAAAGAAAAATACCGTATGAGATCACTCATATGTGGAATCTAAAAAAACAAAAAAAACAAAAAAAAAAACAAAGCATAAATACAAAACAGAAACAGACTCACAGACATAGAATACAAACTTGTGGTTGCCAAGGGGGCAGAGGGTGGGAAGAGATAGACGGGATTTCAAAATTGTGGAATAGATAAACAAGATTATACTGTATAGCACAGGGAAATACATACAAGATCTTGTGGTAGCTCACAGAGAAAAAAATGTGACAATGAATATATATATGTTCATGTATAACTGAAAAATTTTGCTCTACACTGGAATTTGACACAACATTGTAAAATAATTATAAATCAATAAAAAGTGTTAAAAAATAAAATAAAATAAAAATTCTCACCTCTTGCTTTGACATATAAGAAGCAAACTGTCTAATGATAACTTGTATAATGGCAAGGATGTGTGTGTGTGACATCCTCAACAGACAGCACCAGCGATACACACTGAAGAACAATACTTTCATCTCCGACAGCTATGTAAAACTTAGTCTACAGTAATAGAAATAACATGAAAATAAAACCCAGAGATAATAAATATTAAAAAAATTTGCCCAGTCAATTATAAGAGGATCTAAATAAATTTTTACATATATACACAGCCACAGGAGTAAACTGACTAACTTGGTAAATGACATTCAGAATGTGATGACCTAGAGTGAATTAAAAATGGATTTGGTTGGTTATCTGCAAACTTATGGCAAAAAAGAATATGAAAATGAGTATATGTATGTTCATGTGTGACTGAAGCATTGTGCTGCACACCAGAAATTGACATAACACTACAAACTGACTACAATAAAAAAATATATATATACACACACACACACACACCCAGAGACATAGACACACACACACAGATTAAAAAAAATGCATTTGGTTGTTTCAAAAGAAATCAATGTATTAATTGAAAATGGAAACAGTTAATAAGTAACTAGCAACTCAAAGTTAAACTCGGCAAAGACAGACTGTCCCTGGAAGTGACAGAAGCAGGACAGAGAAGTGCCCAGCGCCCGCGAGAGATGACCTATAACCCCTGACCTCCGCCCTCCAATGACTGCCTCACAGGAAACACTAATCCACCGAGAAGCTCGTCCCCATTTCTTGACACAACATAGTATTTGTTTAATTAAGAAAAGCTGTCTACCTGCACTTCTTTTCATAGGTAAGTCAGAATGTATTTACCTGATGGTCTAAATGCCTTATAAATTCTACTTAAAAATGCAAGTTCAAGGAATACCCAGTTCTCTAATTTTTGTCTTTTCCATTCTAGAAAGAAGCCAACCACATGCATTCCTCGCCTTTTATTTTTCTTTTCTGGGACAAGGGAATTACCGGGCTTTTGAGGACATTCCTCTTGCCCACAGGAGCCCCGCCCCATCACAAGGCCAGGGCCAGAAGTCACAGCCCAGTCACAGAGCCGTCACCGGGGCAGCCCCAGGAACTGTGAGGTCCAGGGGTAGAAAGTCCCGGGCCTCCTGGTCCCCAGAATGTCTCATTCTTTATCAGAAAGACCACAAATAACAAATGTTGGCAAGGATGTGGAGAAAAGGGAGCCCTTGTATAATGCTGGTGGGAATGTAAATTGTGCAGCCAGTGCAGAAAACAGCACAGTGGTTCCTCAGTAAACTAAAAAGAGGACTACCCTACGACCCAGCAATTCTGCTCCTGGGTATATATCCCCCCAAAATGAAAACACTAATTCAAAAAGATACGTGCACCCCAATGTTCAGAGCAGCATTATGTACAACTGCCAAGATACGGAAGCAACCTGAGTGTCCATCATCAGATGACTGGCTAAAGAAGATGTGGTGTACACCTACTCAGCCACAAAAAAGAAAGAAATTTTGCCATTTGCAGCAGCGTGGATGGACTTGGAGGGCATTAAGCTACGTGAAGTCAGGCAGGCAGAGAAAGACAGATACTGTAATGATATCACTTACATGTGAAATGTGAAACAAAAACAAAAACAACTAGTGAATATAATAAAAAATAAGCAGATTCACAGACAGAGCTCAAACTAGCGGTGACCAGTGCGGAGAGAGGAGAGCGGGGCCCGGTGGGGCAGGGGAGGAAGTGCCACACGTTCCTGGATCTGAAAAGGCTACAAGGAGATGCTGTACAACCCGGGGAATATGCCAGTATTTCCAATAACTATACATGAAGGAGAACCTTTAAAACCTGTGAGTCACTCTGCTGTACACCTGTAACTTATAAGTGTGCATCAACTGTATCTTAATTAAAAAAGTAAAAAAAAATTTTAAAAGTCCCATTTTTCTCCCCATCACCTGTATTCAGTATCTCATTTTTTCCTAAGCTTCATAGAACGCTTTTTTTTTTTTTTTAAAAAAAAAAACCTTCTTTATTTTTACATTCTTCTAGTTTCTTCAGAAATTCTGAGGCCAACCATTAAAGGCCACTTGGTGGAGAAAATCATGTCACATATTCATAGTTGGACACTATCAACAAGAACAGCAGTCAGTCCCACAGGCACCACACTGGGTGAGGAGAGCTCAATGCCTTTCTTTTTTTTACAGATAGTGTGTCATATTTTATAAGTGTCACTGTTACATTTATACATAAAACATACTCAGGCACACTGCTGGGGAGCGTTCGCCATTCCTTCTTGCAGTGACACTTGCTTTGATTGGCTCAGAGCTGTTCTAAGCACTGGTTTCCAGAACGGCACCCACCTGGTCCACAAGGACTTCTGTTCGGATCTGTTACTCAAACAAGTGTTTACTTGCTTCACATGCGACATGGTTTATCCTTTTCTCTTTATACTTATCTGTGTATTTGTTTTATATATTTGTGTATTTGGACAAATTTGATGTCAATTCTGTTCAGTTTTAATTTACATGTTCTCTAACTTGATCACCAGCAGGAATAATTTATCCACACATGATTTTACCAACTGATGGGGACAGAAGCAGCAGTAAGGACGTAGACACTTTACTCACACTTGTTTTTCCTTGCAAGCATTATCCTCTCTGCACTATTGTTAAATATGTTTAAAACATATTTGTAATACAACTTAACACTTACTATTTTTATTTCTATCACAGAACCATCTCATCTCCAAATCAGTAAGACACAGAGAAAAAGAAATAGGGGCAAAGTGAAAACCGGAGGGGAAGGGCACGTGGCTCTGGAATTCCTCTAGAAGCAAGCACGACGGGGCAGTTGTGTGGAGAGGGTGCAGGCCTGGGGAGGGGTCCGGGGGGTGCGTGCTGGGGGAATGTGTGTGTGCAGAACAAGTCAGAGAGCAGAGATCGGGGAAGTGAGCTGGTCTGGGCCAGAAGGCGGGGCGGGCAGGCAGCAGGAAGGTCAAGGAGAGGCCTTGGAAACAGAGAAGGATGCTGGGGCGCATCCAGCTCCAGGAGAGTTGACTGTGATGCTTCCTACAGCTACTCATATGCATCATGTTTTAGTTCATCCCTGAAATAATTCAAATAAGAAAAAAATTTTACCTGTGATGTCCTGAATACCGCGGACCCCGGATATGGCCTATTCCTCGGCACCCCGGAGTAGGACACACAGCTTGACCTGGAAGGATTTTCACATCATTTGCTCCTTCAGGAAGTAAAAGAACATACCTTGAAACACCCTCAGTCAAGAAGAACTGGAAAGACTAGACTAAGCTACGTAAATGATCCTTAACAAGACTTTACCAATCGAAACAAACCATCACCCAAAACACTTCTCGGGTACTTGTGCAGTTTTATAAAAGTTTTGTAAAATGACTTAGCAGAGACCATCAGGGCTGGAATAGGTAACGTGACAGCCACTACCATCAGAGGCGGAGCAGCAGGAGGGGGCGTCAAAGGAGAAACAGACAGGAGAGCATCGCTGTCTCTGCCGGAGAGGAACACTGGCCCAGGCCATGCGGTCGTAAGCCAAGAACATGGGCGGGTGGTCCTGGGCTGTGCTTCCCCAGCAAACACCCCCCAACCACAGCAAGGCCCCCCCAAAGGCTGGGCAGACAGAGAACTGGCAAATAGGGTACCCCAAAGACATGACCGTGGCCCCACCCGGGCTGCTCAAGTGTGTCAGAACGGCTGAGGGTGCGCTGCTGCACTGGTGCTGTACAGTGCTGTGCGACACACGACGCGTGGACCACGCCACACGGCACCATGGCGTACACACTGCACTGCACTACATATCATCTATGTGCTGTACGGTGCTGCGCTGTGTGACACATGACGTGTGGACCACGCCACACGGCACCACAGCACATACGCTGTACTGTACTGTATCACACTATTTCACACTATACACACTCTGCTTTATATACTATAACACACAGTGCTGTGTTACACTGCCCTGCACACACTCCGTATACTCCACCATACCGCACTGTGCTGTCTGTTCTGGACTATGTTGTCTATTCTAGATTATACCATCTGTTCTAGATTAGACCATTCAACAGACCAGAGCTGCAGATCAGACCAGAGCCGAAGCCCAAGAGACAACCTAAAGATCGCCAGGACTGAAACCCCCCGCTCCGTTGTGTGACATTTCTGTCTGGTCCCCCCACCCCCTGGCTCTCTGACTTCCGTCTCCTGCTCAAGCCCCTCTGCCCTCGTCCTTGTCCACGCTCTCCTGGCCCCCAGCTCTGACTGGATTTGCCCACCGGGCGACGACAGTGTCCCCTGCAGCTTCTTCAGGAGCAAATGCTCCTTTTCTCCTACCCTGTGGGCCTCAGGACTGGCGAGAAGTCAGCGCCCTCTCCTTGCACCTTTTCTAGACTGTTCCCTTCCTACTCCTCTAAGACACCTGTTCCTTGAGGGGTCCCTGGGGCTCCATCACCACGGGCACCTCCTTGCTCTCGCTCTCCGGCCTCTGTCACCCCAAGTCGCCAGCCCCCGTGCTCTGCCCCAGCAAGTCACCAAGGCAGCCCCGGTACCCATGTGGTTGTCCTGCGCCATATGCCGCTCTCACAGGTCATTAACCAGCTCATCCCCAGTGGCCTCCTCCCTGAATCCATCTGAGCCACATGCACAAAGAAGACCCTCTGGACCTTGTCATCACCCCAAATGGCACCGCTTCCAGAGTCACGAAGCAAACAGCCCACCTGGCCACAAAATCACACTGTAGTCAGACTCCTTCCCAGGATCCCAACTGCTGCTGCTGCTTCAACATCACGGGAATTCCCAGGCCACCGACTTCCTTTCTTTTTCGATCATCGGTCCACTCTCTTCCAACTCCCTTCCCTTGTCTAAGATTCTACCAGTATTTCACCCTTTATTGCAAATAACATAACTCCCTGCCTCTCTGACCTTTCATCACACCTGCTTGTGGGAAAAAAAAGCCAAATCACGGAAAAAACACGCATCAACTGGACTACCCGCTGCCCCGTGTTCTGCGTGACTAACTTCCGGGGAAAATTGTGCAGCAGTGCAGATCAGGTGTTACCAAAACGACTGTCTTCGGTGTCGCCTGCGTCCTCTGCACGCCCCAGACCCCCACTGCCCTCCACCCTCTGGGACTCCGTGGCTGGCTCGCCGGCTGGCTCACTGAGAAAACAGAGGCCTGCTCATCTGTGCCTCCAATACCCCTCTTCCGCCTCAAAGCGGGGAGCACCCTGGCCTCTCCACAGAAACCCCCTGAGCACCAAGGTTTGGATCTCAGCTACCTCCCATCCTCCAGGAGCTTCAGGCCCTCAAATGCTTGGATTGCTCCCTGACTACTGAATCCTGTCAGCACACCAACATTTAGACCTACTCCAGTTTCCCTCAACAGAAAAAGAAACAAAGACAAAACAACAGAAACCAAATGCCTGAAACTCTACCTGGAAGCCACACCCCCTTTTAGCTGCTGTTCACTGTCCCCTTGGTGGCCAGAGCTCTCAGGATGACATCCCCATGTGCTCCAGCCCAGTTCTCCAACCACATACATCCGCCAACCTTCTGAGGCCACTACGGCCTCTCTGCCTCAGCCCAGCACGCACTGCTTGAGAGCACACCACCCGCAGTGCCCTGGTGCCAGACTGACTACAGCTGGCTGTTTCCACCTTGAACTGTTACTGTCCCCAGGCCTTGGTGACATCGCGCTCCGGCCTTCTGTATACGGGCATCCTCTTCTTTGCCAGGTGTTCACCCTTCAGTGAACTGACAATGTCAGAGAACCCCAAGGTTCGTTTCTGGGACATCCATCTCTTCATCAACCAACTGTATACCACAGATGCTCCGAGGCTACAGCCCAGGCAGCTCTGAGTTCTAGACCAGCGCATCCAACTTTCATTCAGCATCTCCACTGGGATCTCTTAAAGGCAGTTCAAACTCGACATGTTCGAAACTGAAGTCGTCACCTTGTCCCCCAGGCTTCTTCTCTTCTGGGCCGTTCATCTCAATAAGTCACATTAATCCTTGACGTCTCCTCACCCTCATTTTACTCCACCTCAACGTCCCACCAGTTCTCCACCTCATATACTGATCTCACCTGTCAACTTATCTCCATCACTCCTGCGTGGCCTCATCTAAGCCACCATCGTCACCCCCTTGGAGGACTGAGAACCATCCCTCATTCAGTCCAACTCCCTGTCTTGTAACCAGAGGGACATATTCAAAAACACGTCACCACACACTTTCCTATCAGCATCTCTCAGTGGCTTCTCACTGCTCCTGAGATTAGGTCCCAAATCCTGAGCCCGGCCCATCTGGCCCGACTCCTGTCTCCTCTCCAGGCATGTCTTGCTTGAGTTTTCTCCTCATCCAGCTCCCTGCTGGAATGAGCTTCCCGCCTCTCAGCCCGGACAACTCCTCCTTACCTTCCGGGTCACTGAGTGTATTCCACTTCCTCAGGCTAACTTCCAAGAGTTGGTTAGGTCCCCGTTTTTCATATTATTTACTTCAACTACAAATTACATGCTGATGTGTTTAGTGCGCGTCTCTCTCTCCCTTATTAGAGCTGTGAGCGGCAAGCCTGAGTGGATTCCAGCCTTGAGTCACCGCTCCCTGGTCTGACACGCAGCTGGCGCTCGGAAACGCTTACTGGCTCACCAGATGAGCGCCCCACCTTCTCCCCCGAGGTGCTCAGAGTCTAGGAAGGAGGCTTACGTGTACACTGGGAATTCGCATACCCGTGTGATTCTGTTGCAAAAACCTACTGATGGGGGCTGGGTCCCAGTGCGTTGTGATGGTAGAACAAATATTTATGCCTCAAGTACATTTTCATTAAACTCACTGAGCAATAAGAAGCCATGTCTTAGACACTTACTACACCCTCACAACTTTGCAAAACACCTTCAGGGATAAATAAAAGTAAGACCTGCCCTACCCAAAGGTAGCTTTTGGAAAGGGCATTGAAAAAGAAAATGATTTTTAAACATACCTGAAAATTGATGTTTAAAAACTGTCAACAAGTCCTAATTCAGAACTATGCTTGTGCCAGTCAGTAAAAAAAAAAAATAAGAATTTACGAGAAAAAGAAGAAACACAGGGTATGAACAGGCTCTTCTTCAAACTGTGCCTCACAATACGTTTCCAAGGCCACCAGCACAAAGGCCTGGAATCTTGGACCCACAAACAAACCCACAGGCCAGCTCCCTCCGCCAGCCGCCCAGACGCGGCTCCGGGCGGACAGCAGGCCAGCGGCTTCCCAGTGGGTACTTCTGAGGGTTTGCTTCAGGACTGTCTCGATGCGCGTGGCTCAATTAAGATTTGAAGTGATACTTTAAATATTTATCAATTCTCTCCTTGTTAGACCCATCAGGAGAGGCACCACCTCAACTCTCGGGAGAAGAGTTATCACGTTAAGAACCGCGACAAGGACGCAACAAAAAAGGACTCGAGAAGAACATGTGATAAAAACGCCACAGAATCTCACAATTTTCTTGGTAAATTTTGTAGGATGGAGTTTAATGGGCTGACCCAATGGTGATTCAGACAGAGAACTATCTGCTGGGAAGAAGAAATTTCTAAATTCTATAATGGTTCAGATTATTGCCTCTAGGATAAAGGGAACCTATAATAAAATTGATGTTTTTCCCCAAAAAACAACTGCATTTTCACCAAGAATATCTGACTTGTAACTTGTATATTTGGAGAATTAGGACTCAAGAATAAATGTTCTCAACTCGAAATTACTTCTACAGAGACCGTCCCCGACCATGTTACCCTTTCGTGCCTTCTGTTCACCACTTCACTAGTTGACCTGCCTCCTGCCTGTCAGCTGAGAACAGTGAGTGAGGACGTCTGCCTCATTCAAGCGTCCACCACCGCGTCCAGCCTCCGCTACGGGGGCCACCGGCACATAGTAGGTGCTGAATAAGTGTGTTTTCTGAATGAATAAATAACCAGAAAGACAAGAAGCATTCACACCGCTAAGCATTATTTTGGTACATCCTGACCACGATGCTGTGAGATAATCTCATTTTATCTCATGTCGGAGCTCAGACTGGGTAAAATCAAGTCTGCTAAGCCCATGAGCTACTTGCCACACCAGCAGTACAAGTAGCTCCTGATTTATTCCAAGTCTTCCAGGACAATTTCACTGGGGCAGGAGTAAATCTAGTGGCAGAGATCTTTCTACGAGGCCAAAAATGACATGGAAAATACCTTTGTAAATTGGAAATTATCTGAGCAACGAACAATGTTTATGCCACCATGAAACTATAGCAAGCTGTCCTCATGGACCCCCTTCTCAAGAACTCCACGGGTACCATCAGCTGCCAGGGCAGACGCTGCAGGTGCCCACCCAGGACCTATCCCCGGATGCCTTCTTGCCAATGAGCCCAGATTCGGTTGTGGGCAGCAACGTGCCCAGTGGAAACTGTTGGCTTTCCCAGCCTCTCTCACACCCAGATGTGGCCATTCGATGCCGTCCCAGACCATACGACCTAAGGAAGAGGCAATGAAAGGACGCCCAGAATGCTTTTCTCGCCTATTTTCAGGTGGCGCCGGTGCCGCTTTGCCCGTTTCCCCTCTTTGATCTTCACGGGACGTGGGTATGAGGGCTCCTGAGGCGACAAGCCCAAGGACAGAAGCAGCAGCGTTGACGAGGGCAGAGAATAAAGGAAGACGGGGCTGGGACCTGGGACACGCCAGGGAGGACCGACCACAGCGGTGTCTGCCATGGAGGAAAAATAACCCTCTCCTTGATGAAGCCGTTGTAAGCAGATTTTCATGTTACTTGCAGCTGAAGAATCCCTCGAACAAAACAGCAGTTTTACTGTATGTTTCCTTTGGGGAATCGAGCAATTGGTCTAAAACAAAAACTAGAGTTGATGGGAAAAATTAAATAAAAGAGACTGCACTCACCTCAAGAAGACGAGAAAGGAAACCATCCCTTATTTCAAAATGACCCAAACTGGCGACCTGAGGGATGGGAATGAAAAGGCTTATTATCCCGCCCAGAGCGGGTCAGAGGCTGAGCTCATCTCCCTCCCTCTGAGTTGGAGGCAGTCTCCTGTGGAGTTGTTCTTTTATTTGGTACAGAGGTGACCCGGAGCAGGATGACAACATGGACACTGAAGCAAATTAAGATGATCTATTCATTTAAACACAGACTGGCGCTGGCCAGCATCAAAAGTAAGGGCCAGGCAGCAGCATCCTTATCAGCACTAACTACCCATTGCTGAAAAGGGATTCAATTCAACCTGCTTCATTTAGCAAGTGTTTTATAGAGAAATGACATTAGCATGGTAGGAAATCCACTCAAAGATGCACAAAAAAGTAAAACAGATTCAAATGTCACTGATAACAGACAAGTAAGACACTATTTCTTCTTAATTCTGAAATAAAAATAACCACTGCGGGTTATTCATTCACTTAAAGAGATAACCCAGTGGCTGTTATGTGCCAGACCATGCTCCGGGTGCCAGAGATATGGTAGCAAACTAAATAGAAAGACCTGTGCCTTTCAGCAGCCCCTCTGGGGCCCAAGACGGAGTAAACAACAAATACAAACTATGTGACAATCAGACAGTGACAGTGCTGGGGCGAGGGAGGGGAAGCGAGGGGGTGGGGGAGCGATGCTGTTTTAAGGTGGAGCCGTCAAGGAAGACGTCCGATGTTGCAACAGGATCCTTTATGGAGTGGAGGCTCGAGGAGTCCTGGGATGACCGCAGGAAGGCCAGCATGGCTGGAACCCCATGGACACTGGAAAGGGTGCAAGAGATAAGGTCTCAAGGGCCACAATGAGGGTCTCTCCCTTGGGTGCTGGGTTTGATGGCGGACGCTGTTAAGCACTGAGCGGGGAGGGAACCATTGGGGACATAAGTCACTGAAGCCCTGTTCCTTGAGAAGCATTTACTTCCACTTGGAACCTGTCAAGAGCTTGGGGCAGGCTTCTGCACTGCGGCTGGGACATCCGTACCTGGTATTAAAGCCGTGACTAGGATGCGGAGATTTTTAACTGATGGTAATGAAGGCATGTCTGGAACTGTGAAGTTGCCCAGGAACCTGCAACTTTCTGAGTTCCAGGTTCTACTCACGCAGCCCAACCCATGAATGAACAGGACTCCAGGGAGGCCACAATCAGGCGCCGGGACCCGGGAGAGATGCCGGAGGAGTACAGAGCATGTAAAAGCATGTCCCCTCCTGCAAGCTGCACCCAGGTCTGGGGGGGCAGCGTGGGGAAAAGTGATGTGTAGAGATCCCGCAGTGAGGCAGAGTCTGTGGAGAAGAGCAGAGGCCTGAGGACCAAGCTCTGGGAAACACGACACAGAGACCAAAAAGGAGGAGTGAGGAAGGAGGCTGGGAAGGAGCAGGCTGCAAGGATGAGGAAAGCCAGGAGAACCCATGAAGCGGGGCCCCGGGGCTGCACGTGTGGCCGAGAGCAGGGCTGGGAGGACCGGGGCTTGCAGTGGACAGACACCAACAAGCCAGACTGACGTTCAAGGGAGAATGGAAGAGAAGAAAGGGGAAAATGATGGCAGAAACTACTTTTTACAAGAATTTTACTATAAAAGATGATATAAAAGTGGGCAAGAAGGTAAAAAGAAAAACCTTTTAAAAAAAAGTAGGCAAGAAGGTTTTTTCCTTTCTGTTTCTATCTGAGTGACGACAGGAATGTTGCAGTAGAGGAAATCTGACTGTAGAAAGAGAGGGTGTAATTGTGGGGACAGGTCCTTGAGTCACGAGGGCACCGCGGTGGCAGGGAGGCTGGACCGCGGACGGGTCAGTGGAAGGCAGGCAATCCCTGGGGACTAGACAGGGAGGGTGCAGGCAGTTGGGGTTGGAGGGACCCACTTCTCCACTAAGAGCTCTTACTTCCTCAGCCACGCAGGCAGTGAGGTCATGGGCTGAAGCTGAGAATGGGGCAAAGAGAGCAACCGGAGTAAATCTAGAACTAAAAATGAAAAAATAAAGCAAACCGGTAATGTATGCATGTCCTCACTTCAAATAATTAAGCTTCCTCTTTCTTCATTTTGGATTGGAGACTTTTAGGTTAGTATCCTTTTTTTCCCACCCCCACGCCCCAGGAAATTTATATTACAGTTTGCCAAGAAGATTTAATGAAATAATTACCCCAAATGTTGGAGAATGCAAATAATAAGCATATCTTTCAAACTGAAATTATAGGTTAACCACACCTATTCTCCATCTCCTAATGAAATTAGGGACAATAAATCCCCGCTGGGCGATAATAATGAGCTTATCAAAAAGAAGAAGAAAACAGCGCAAGCAAACAGCACAGCTGCCGCACTGGGTTTCAGGCTGTCGGGTTTCATGACGTAAAAATGGAAGAGAACAACAGGTTTGTGAAGTGAGAATGCAGGAAGAAAAGGACTCTAAGAACATGACTGTTAGACTCACTTGCTGATGGGGAAGAACTCTGAAGTCTGACCAGGACAGTGTTAGCAGGGAAGGGAGCTGACCATCCCCCTAAGGCAGAGTTGGGAGGGCCAGTGGGCGTGGTGCTCACCACACGGGCCCTTCCTCTCAGGGCCCTGGGGCCAGGGGGGGCAGTGGCCTGGGCAGAGCGGGCCTGGCAGAGCTCCTGAGCGGCCAAGGGGAAAAGCAGAACGTGCTTCCCTGGGCTTCACTCCATCTTTCAATGGAGACAGCGGAGCAGCTGGCGAAGATTTTCTTAGCAAAATTTAATAAGATGCTCTCATCGCACGTTCAGCTTTAAGTGAGAGACAGGATGGTACAGATGTAAGTGGGTAACCACGCGAGGGTCCCGGGCAGGGAGGGGGCGTGTCTATAGGGGTGCAGCATGGGGGAGACCAGGGCTCTGCTGGACAACGGGGCGATTCGGCCCGAGGTACTGCCATGAAGCCCCTTAGCCCTGAGGGGCCTGGCCTCCGTGAGCACGGGGGGACAAGGCCGTGAGGAGGTGGTGGTACACGACCCGAGGGAAGGGAGAAATACAGATCTACCCTGAGTCCCCTCCCATTCACACACTCTGAAGTAAAGAATTTGGACCATCAGTTTATATAACTACTGAAGTACACACATCCAGGCTCTCTTTACATTACCGAACAGCACAGGCCTTCGTAAAATGCCAGCCTGCTTTGTAACCCATTTTTAACCCTTCAAAAAATCAGGGAAACGACACCCTTGGGTTATGGAAGGGAAAGCTGGGAGAGGCCCACACAGGTAACGCAGAAGCACAGGATTCAGGGCAGAAAAGCCTTTCCAGACCGTTGGCACACGGAGAAGCTGGTTTACACGTAACTAAAGCAAACTGCACTAGACCTGCATCTAACAGATAACCTTACAGTGAGGACACGAAGGCGACATGGCATCTGAAAGCATTTAATACAAACACTGCTTCACTGGGCTGCCCTATTCTTTTTTCATTATTTTTAAGAGAGAAATCAAAGCAGGTGTGCTGTCTTCTACACTTTAACTTTCATACAGACTCCCTCACAGATAACATGAAAAAGCAAAACCTCTTTCTTACTTCCTGAACCTCCTTGGCTTAGCTTTCATATAAAAGCAGGTTTTTCAAAATATGACTTGTTACTTGGTTTATGTGAATAGGTTATTTCCATGTAATTTAAGTGAAAATGCTGCAAACCCGCCCCCTCCTCTCTGCCTCTGTCTTGCATTCATTCTCTCTCCCAGCCTCCATTTCCATTTCTCTGTTTCTTTTTCTCTGTCTCTGGTCCCCTCCCCACCTCACTCCTTCCACTCTGCCTGCGGCAACAAAGGACTAAACAGAAGACACAAGGCTGGTCTCCTCAGGACACACGGGACAGGCCTGAAACTGTCAGCGCATCGTGGTCACTGATGGCTTGTTTTTGAGCGTCCCCAATCCTCAAAATGCTTTTTACCCCTTTTACTAAAAGAGAAAATTAGTTACTAAGTTCCATTTTCATTTGAAGTGTCACACATAATTTGCCAACCAAAAAAAATCAAACTGCTTGGTTGCTGCCAGAAACGTCCTCTGTCCTCATAACCAAGCGTGTATAAACACAGAGCACCCTCTGTAAATCTAGACTCCAAGTGGGGAGATAAGAGCATCTTTCCAACGACCTGAAATCACACCTGAAGCAGTGACCACGGTGCCCGCAACCCCTCCTCAAATCAGCCTGGATCTCGTGGCCACGCTAAGAACTTTCATGACCAAGAAGCTTTAGGCCACTTGTCACAGAAAATTCTGGGAGCCACTGGAGAAACGCTTTTAAATATTTAAGGAAGAATGATGTGTCCCCGCGGTTCCTTCTCTGAGCCTAACTCTGCTGCAGTGAATGACGCTCCCGCAGTGAATGACCTGAGACCAGTCTTGGCAGAACTGCCCTGTTTCTAACGGGAAGGGAACCCTCCCCTTGACGTTGGTCAGAGACACTCGGATGAATCTGAAGGAGTCTCTCCCCCTCCCCCTAAGACCTGGGTCCCAGTGTATTCACAGGGGGCCCTGGATTGGTCTGGATTACAGACCTGACAAGAGGACAAGCCCTCACAAGTCAGGTGGGAGAGCTGCCCCCGGGGGAGCCCCATAAAGGGGACACAATTGGCCAGCCTCCCTCATGCGGCCTGATCAACGGCACAGGCGACGAAGCTGGCATTCACTGCAGGCATGAAGGTGCTCCACGTGGGGTCCGAGCGTCCCAAGTCTAACCTGCCCTCGGCCGTGTGGGTGTCCACAGTGCCTGCACCCTCTCTGCCATTTCAGTCCCATCTAAAGAGCAGACAGGGCTCCGCAAGGGCAGAGGTCGTGGGCACAGCAGGACCCGGAGAGCCTGGGACCCACCAGAGGGGGAGAGAGGTCCCACTTCTCGCACACACAGTGGGGAAGAACTCAAAGATGTTCAAATATGTAAATTTCCAGGCCCCACATAATCAGAATTCTAGAGGTAAGCTTGGCAACCGTATTTCTTAAGTCCTCCCCGTTAAGTCAGGTTGGGAACCACTCACGGAGTCTATCTGACTATTTTTGCAACTAAGGACATAAAGGACTAGAAGGCTGCATCCTCTGTGCCAGACCACACGTCCTGTTCTGGCGACAGGACAAGAGCTCAAGGTCCCTGAGCCGCAGGCCTGTGCGCTTCTCACCCCGCTGCGCTGCCCAGTAAGCAAGTGCTGTACGCTCCCTCCACCTCCACGTGTCTAGACACACAAACTTAATTGACGATCCCTAGCTTTGCAAGACAGCACAGCCACACGCATCAAAGTAGACAAATATCTCAGAGGGACAGAATGAAGGCTGGGTGATCCCACCAGGTCCTGCGGTGACACGTGCTTTGACTTGCTTGCAAAGCTCAGAAGCTGATCCTCGCGTAAGATGTGACCCCCTGGTGTCGCTACACTTCCCCTGGCTGCCTGGCGTCACATAAAACTTGGTCAGAGGTTTTTAAATAAAAACGTCCTCCCGCACTCTAATGACCTGCATTACGAAACAGGTCCACGGACACGAAAAAGAAAATGATGACTTTAAGGGAAATGATGGAGGATGTGGCTGTGAATCTAAAAAACACAAGCTTGCTCATTAAGGTAACGGAAACTTACAAAACCGTATTTCTTTTACTCTGTTTTACGATTCCTCAGGACATGAAAGCTTTTAATGCCCAGGAAAACAGTCATGTGAAGCAGCACTAAGGGGAGCGTAGGATGGGGAGTCAGGGGGCGCCGTGCCTTGAAGGAGAGGGTGGGAGCTGCGGACGGACAAGCAGCAGCTGTGTCCTCGGCCCTGATGCCAGCAACTCTCTGGTGACGGCAGAAGTAACGTGCACAGGAGAAATGTCTGTGAAGGAATGATGCCAGGCAAATTAGGACTGTTCTAAAGAATGCTCCAGGGTGGGCAAGATGCCACAAGCTCCGTCACTGCGGTCACCAGCACAGAGCTAGGTCCCACAGGACTTTCTAATTTCTAACATGGGGCTCATTATATTTGAGATACCAAGTGAATCTTCCTTCAGTGACAACAGCAACATTACCCAAGACGGGCAGACCCTCCTTCAAGTGCTGCCCCCAGGCAGGCAGTCAGGCAGGCAGTCAATCCCCCAGTCACGCCCTGTTGGGGGCACATATACACAATGGCTGCATCTCGTCCCCTTCCCCTGAAGGCAGTGTGGCTTCCTGAATAGGGTGAAAACTCAGAGAAATCCTGAAAGGTCTCCACGTCCACAAATCTGGGCAGACATGACTCATAACCTGGGACAGGGTAAGAGCTGGATTCACCCACTGTCAAACCACTGAGCACTCCGTGGCTTTCGGGAGTTAGTGTGCGTTTGTTTCAATATCAGCGGCTTTGCCCAGAGCTGCACCTTGTTTACACACAAGCCACCAGGGTCTGCAGTGGGCAGCTAAGACCGCCTGGCCACCGGGCAGTTAAGAACAGCGTGCAGCGTCAGAGAAGAGGGTGTGCACAGGGCTCGGGGCCGCGCTGGGCGCCAGGGACGGGGCGTTAGGACAAAGCAGGTGAGTTCTGCCCTCACAGCAGCGGAAGGCGGAGCGCACAGATGAGCACTTCAGCAAGGAACATTTAAAACATGAACGTCGTTAAGACTATAAGCACATTTTGAAATGTATTGTTTTTCCCTGGTAAGTCTATCACGTAAATCTGTAATTAGGGACTTCTAAAATAGCTAACTTTTTTTAAAAGCACAATATGCTGTAATTGTCTATTAAGGCAATGAGCACTCAGGGAACCCTAAACTGCTGATTATTTGCTCGCTGTATTTTGGAGGAACAAGTACTCAAGATCCCTTATGAAATCCTCCTTAAAATAGGATGAAATTGGAAATGTGCCGTTCCCTGGCTAAGTTAAAAATCTTCATTTTTCCCCTCAGAATGCCACCCATCATGATCATATTTATCATTCCAGATCTGGGCTATAATCACGTTAACTCTTATTTTATCATCTAATTGAATCTCCATCTCGACAGAGTAAGTTTTCTAATCTCAATTAGAAATTGGGTCCCAAATGTTTCTAATCCCAAAGGTCCCAAATAGGGCTTTATTAACCATCCATTTCTTAATGAAGATTTGAGTCGTTTATCTCACTTAACAGGATAAACAATGCACCAGGCCATATGGTGAATTTACAAGTCATTCCGTTGTATTTGTACATATGCTGTGTAGTGAACTAAATGGGATAAAAATGAGCTATACCTTTTATCAAATTATGTTCTATTATGCTTGTTTAACAGTTAAATAAATCAGCAATGCTCTCAAGGTCTTTAATATAAATTATAAAGATTATAAATATTATTATTGTAGTTTGTACCACTATTCTACTAACATACACTACAACTTCATAATAATGTTTCATTTAATTTACTTTGTAATCAACCACTATAATTACTTCCAAATGTAAATCAAACAGAAGCTAAAGAAGGAACAATGATAAAATTATTTAGACATGGAAGCCAGCTAGGAAAGCTCCTTTTTCTGCCTGCCAACTTCCTATTAATGAAAAATTCCTTTGTTATCTTGGGGGGGGTGTTTGGCCCATGTCTTTCCCTCTAGGCCTGACTAGACCAATTCCATTACTACTACTCAAGAATTCACTCCATAAAGGTTGCAGACAACACCCTAACCTGGTCTCTGGATGTGCGCTGTTGGGCATAAGCGAGTAACCAACTCTTAGATAGAGAAATAGGTAAGTATTTATTGGAAGCCAGACACTGGAGAAATGCTGACAGACGCTCCACTCATGAAACTTACAGTCTCACAGGGACTAGTGACAAAAAGCAAGGAGTCACACGATTACTCACACACTGATATGCACCACAGAGAAAAGGAAGTGGTGGAATGGAAAAGAACGGTGATGGTGGCTCTTTAGATAATATGACCAGGGAAGGCTCTTCTCAGAAGGGACCACTTGAGATGAATTCTAAAGGCTGAGAAAGAGTTAGACAGAACATTCTGGACAGGGAAGCTAGCATATGCCAAGGCCCTGGGTGGGAAGAATTCGTGTTTAAGCAACTGAAAGGCAGGAGTGAGTGGAGCAGATGAGAAGTGAAGGGAGGACGAGGCGGCCAGCGGCGTGTGCACCCACGTCACCTTCTCTCTTCTTTCACTTCCCCCTCTGGTTTCATCCCACCCGCGCCTCAGGCTGGCATGAATGAGGAGCCGTAAAACAAGGCTGGGGCAAAGGCCAGCTACTTGCTTCCTTCAGTGCACCTCCAGGAAAGGAGCCCACGCAGCAGAAGGTGACGATGCAGCCGTGGCCAGGGGCCAAGCTAATGAGCCCAAGGCTGCCCCTTCCCTTCGGCACCGCTTGTGTGGGACCCAGGAGGGACCCAGCTCCTCTCGCCTCAGTAAGAACTTCCTTCCTACACAGACTGTTTAATTAAAGAACAGCAAAGTTCTTTAGTTCTTAGTTTAGTGGGGTTTACAGAGTCTGCTTATCTTAAGTCTAAGCCAGTAATTCTAAATGTCTTAAACTGTCCTGTGTGTTATTCAAAATTTGCTCAGAGATCAGCATCCCCTTTATGGACAATGCAATTATAACAAGTACCGGGGGGAAAACCATACTGGTTGTTAAAGTTTTAGGAAATAAAGTCAACTCTCAATTTTCTGGATCAGTGAAGAGAAACAGCAGCACAGGAAACAAATATGCCTGCACATCACCCCAGCCCCCACCCCGCTCCCTCCTGCAGGGCCCTGAGCACCACCCCAGCCCCCACCCCGCTCCCTCCTGTAGGGCCCTGAGCACCACCCCAGCCCCCACCCCGCTCCCTCCTGCAGGGCCCTGAGCACCACCCCAGCCCCCACCCCGCTCCCTCCTGCAGGGCCCTGAGCACCACCCCAGCCCCCACCCCGCTCCCTCCTGCAGGGCCCTGAGCACCGCCCCAGCCCCCACCCCGCTCCCTCCTGCAGGGCCCTGAGCACCGCCCCAGCCCCCACCCCGCTCCCTCCTGTAGGGCCCTGAGCACCACCCCAGCCCCCACCCCGCTCCCTCCTGCAGGGCCCTGAGCACCACCCCAGCCCCCACCCCGCTCCCTCCTGCAGGGCCCTGAGCACCACCCCAGCCCCGACCCCGCTCCCTCCTGCAGGGCCCTGAGCACCACCCCAGCCCCGACCCCGCTCCCTCCTGCAGGGCCCTGAGCACCACCCCAGCCCCGACCCCGCTCCCTCCTGCAGGGCCCTGAGCACCGCCCCAGCCCCCACCCCGCTCCCTCCTGCAGGGCCCTGAGCACCGCCCCAGCCCCCACCCCGCTCCCTCCTGCAGGGCCCTGAGCACCACCCCAGCCCCCACCCCGCTCCCTCCTGTAGGGCCCTGAGCACCACCCCAGCCCCCACCCCGCTCCCTCCTGTAGGGCCCTGAGCACCACCCCAGCCCCCACCCCGCTCCCTCCTGTAGGGCCCTGAGCACCACCCCAGCCCCCACCCCGCTCCCTCCTGCAGGGCCCTGAGCACCACCCCAGCCCCGACCCCGCTCCCTCCTGCAGGGCCCTGAGCACCGCCCCAGCCCCCACCCCGCTCCCTCCTGCAGGGCCCTGAGCACCACCCCAGCCCCCACCCCACTCCCTCCTGCAGGGCCCTGAGCACCACCCCAGCCCCCACCCCGCTCCCTCCTGCAGGGCCCTGAGCACCACCCCAGCCCCCACCCCGCTCCCTCCTGCAGGGCCCTGAGCACCAGACACCTGAGGCAGCCATGAAGGTACTTAAGATATTTAATCTCACAGGCCTGCCAGTCTCAGAGGGGAAGTAACCTGCTCAAAGGCACAGGCAGGCAGGCAGAATAGAAACTTAAATCCAAGTTTCCTAACTCCAAAGTCCATCGTCTTGCTTCTCAAGTTTGGTTAATTTCCAAAGCAAAAGACATCTAGCATCTCAGTGCCGGAGAGGGTATAGTTCGTGGGTAAAGAACCAACAATGTAATAAAAGACACGGGCTCTACTGAAACAAATTCAGCAACCACTGGGACAGGGATTCGTTTCCAAGCGCCGTGACTGAGAAGACGGCCAAAAGGCAATCCTGCAGCTGTCTAGGGAGGGCATGGGCTTTCAGTTTTGTTATTTTTTATATCTTTTTAAGACATTCAGGGAATGCAAAGCACAGTAGAAACATTCTGACACCCTAGCGCTAAATCTTAAGTACTTAATTTTGATTCTACGTGTAGAAAACGTCCACCCTGCAGGACTGCACGTCAGGTAAGACAGGCAAGTTGTGCCCTCATGACCTGAGAAAAGGGACCTCAATCCGGCCATGGATCCAAGGTGAGCTGCGGGTGAGCCTCTGGCTGGTGAAGGCGGCTGAGAGGGGACGTCACCTGGCCATCTCAGCTGGCACGCTTCCCAGCTGCACGGGGACATTCAAGTTTCACTCTGAAGAGGCTTGTCACAGGTACCTTTTCAAGAACTAACATTCAGCCTTTGTGACTGAATATTATGAGGTACTAAATAATATGGTCTTGGCCAAAATACACAGCACAAACATTTCTACAGAAGCTTGGAGCTACAGCAAGTACCACATGTTCGCTCAGTTTCTGCAGTGAATATAAATACACTGATCAAATGGCACTAGAAAAATAAACTAATTTACAAAGATGACATTTTAATTAATTTTAATAAAATTTATGTGAGGACCGACAAATTGTAATTTTGCTCACTTGTAGCATTTCCACCTTTAAAGAGGCTACCACTCTCCCTCGGCTGGTCCAGTCCCCGTGCTCTTGTGAAGCCAGCTCAGTACCCATTCAGGGGCCTGGCTGGACTAGCCCTTTGTCATCCTGCTCTGTCTTCAAAACCACATTAGCAACCCACATTTAGTTTTTTCTCATTCGTAGGCAGCTATGTGATTTTATTCTATTTCACACACTTCTAAACTGCAGACCCCTCAAACGTAAATTGGGAGGTCAATGAAGAAAGAAAAGATTCATATATCACGTCTATATGTTTCTCATTCCTTTGTTTCCAAGATATTTATTATAATTCTGAGTGACACGGCTGTTGAAAAGGATTAAGGGAAAATATTCATAAAGCAAAACAGATGAAAAGAAAAATTAAAAAACTGCCTACCTCATATTTTCTCTGATTGCTCTTGTTTTCGTGCAATACTTCTCATAGACAACCTGCTGTGATGTCTTTTGTAAGAATTCACTAGAGTAAATCACTCAGATAGATCGAGTTCAAGTCACATTCTGCCCCATAAATGAAAGGGTAAATTAGATGCTCTCTAAGCCCCTTTCTACGCCCTAAACTTTTCATAATCTTTGCCATGTTTGATCAATAAAGCACTCATAATATATATAATAAAGTACTGAAGGCAATTGTTGAATCACATAAATATAACAAAAGTAAAATGACAGAGTACACAAAATATCTGAAAACACCTTAAAACTCTCTGAAAATTAATGTTGGTAAGATAACTTTATCTGTTCGTAGATGATAAAATGCTATGTGTGGTTTTATAGATCTACTTACAAAACGTAATTACTTTGATCTGATTATCAAGGCTATCAGACATACAAATTTAGTTTTAATTACCTGAGTTATAAGATTAACACTTTTGACTTAAAACACCCGGGAAGACGAGATGCCCTGACGCGGCTGCTTGGACCAACACACCCAGAAGAGACCGTACAGGCATGCCTGCCGCGGAGCAGGCGCCCTGGCCGGCCCCCCCACGCCAGCACCCGCCACCAGCGGTGGGTGTGAGCTTCCACATACGAGACCCAGACAGAGAGAAAGCGTAGAAAGGTGACGTACTGTCTTCAGACCCTTATGAGGCCAGCGTTCAAGGCACTATGAGTAATTCTGTTGGGCATAAATGAAGTAATTCTGTTCTTCTGGAAAATGGTGGAAGGGTAACGGAAGGGCAGACTGTGAAGGGCTTTGTACATGCCAAGGAGTCTCAAGTCTAAAGATACCGGTAAAGGTGAGAGCTGGCTTTTTATACAGACTACTGCAGGAAGTGAGTTACGACGCCGTTGCAATGGCAACGCTAGACCTTCAGACTGCGTTTTGCTGGAGGACTGAGAACAACCGTTGGTTTCTACTTTCCAGTGGAAAAAGATTCTATGTCAAATAAAAAAGAAAACAAACTCAGAGGTAGGACTGTGTGTGTGTCTTTGCTTTAATGACACAGGGTGTGGATGGTACGTGTTGAACCTACTCTGAGCATGTACTAAAGTCTAGGTGTTTAAAAATTAAGGAGATTAATGATGCAAATATGAATAATTACAAACCATAAGGTTAACCAAGCAGCCAATAATAAACTATATAAAAAATAATTAACCCAAACAGTTACAACAAAAACCAAGCAGAGCAGTGACAGGACATCATGACCAACTGAAGACACCCAATTCCCCCAAATTACAGGGAGTCTAATCACCTAAGGATATGGAAACAAAGCAGCCATCCTGTAATATTGCCAGGAACACATCAAAGTCAAACTTAAGAAAAAATCCTATGAAAATATTCGGAAAACTCTAGTTACATATTCAGTCTGGCACAATTTCAAATTTTGTAATCCTTACTAACTCACGTGGTTTTATGTAACAATGAAAATCTACAGACTGTCACAGCATTCCCTGACAGCAGCTCACACTAGCTGGGCACCTCCCTCGGGCCAGGCAGTCTGCAGCGTTAAGCACACCTTCGTCCCATTTCATCAGCGTAACTTATGAGACAGACACGCGAGTATCATCTTCATTGTCTAGATGAGGGAACAGGCAGAGCGCCACAGGGCGAAGCAGGCAGTATAACTGAGATTCCAACCTAAGCGTCCTGACCCCGGATTTCACACTCTGAACCACTGGACAATGCTGCCTCTAGAACATGAGCTTTCAGATCAGGAGGACTTGTGACTCACTCACTAGCCAACTGCAGACCAGACTCTGCAAATCATTTGTAACCATGGTAAGAACTCAAATGCAATGGCCTTGGGAGGGAGAAAGGGTCAGAGACGGGTTCTGGAGAAATTTAGGAAACAGAATCAACAAGACTTGCTGACTGGCTACATGTGTGGGGTGAGGGAGGGGAAGGAAGGACTGGAGTCTAGAACGACCAACTTTGGAAGCAAGCAGCAACTACAGTGAAAAGGTAAGTCTCCAGCTTGGGATGGAGATGAGGTTCGATCCACAGACCCTGGGATGCTTCTGAGCCACTTGGGTCGAGAAGCCTGGTAGGCAGCCCGCCCCAGGAGCAGGCAGTGGGCGAGGTGGAGTGAAGTGCGCTGTCTCAGTACTGTAATGCTGATCCGTCCCCACTCCGCGGACACCATCCCGACCTGAGAAAGTTGCTGGGATGAGGCACAGATGTGGGCGTGTTGGTGGGTGGGAGGGGTGGTGAACATAAAGTGAGAAACATCCCCCAGCACGGAGGGGTGGGAAATCAAGGAGAAAAAAGGGGATCAGAAACAAATCACAAAGCAAAAACGCTAACACCTCCCTCTACACGGAAGTGACCTCACTCACCCCGTTTCACATTCTCTGCGCGCGGACCCTGCGCTGGCCAGGGCACTGTAACTTGCGCGAGGGCCTTGTCAAGGTGTAGTGTCTGAAGAACCGAGCACAACGTAAGAATGCCTGTCAAGTCATTAACGCGGCAGTTCTGCGCACTTCTACGAGAGGTTAAGGAATTCTTCCAAGGGTGCGGCGAGCCCTTTCAGATCTAAGGCTCAGGCGTCACTGGGCTGGCCCACCGTCCTTAACAGAGCAACACGCTCGCTTCATCCCTAGAAGCCAAAGGGGGGCAACCGCAGCCGTGAGGAAAGAAAACAAACAGGAAAGGAGCGTGTGGACACAGTGCCTGGATCGAGGTATCAGCCCTGTCAGCCTACTCTGATCAGAGGACTCCTGCAGACAGAAGAATACAGTATTTTGGTCCAAGGTTTATTAGAATTTAGAGTGGTTAATTTCATCCATAACTTTAAGGACCTAGAAAGACAGAAATAAGGAATATACCATATAATGGAACTTTGGGTTTTTTCCCCCAACTTTTACAGCTAAATTTTTTTAACTACTGAAATTTTAAATATTTCTCTTTTTTAAAACCTTCTGAGATCTACTCTATAAAACAAAAGTAATTGAGATGGAATGTTAAAAAAAAAAAAAGTACTTCAGCTAAAAGTAATGGCCAGAATTAGATGGATTTAGACCTGGCTTAGTTTTCCAAACCAAAATGTGGAAAATAAAGATTCTTCTAGACAATGTTATCAAAATAACTCCTTAACCATTGTAACTTTTCATTTATACAAACCATGAAATGTCTTTTGAGGCTCACTTGTGAATACCTGACTTTCAGTGCCGCTACAGTGCTGATTTATCAATCTGCTCATCTGATATTTATCTTTAAAATACTTACAATGACATGAAAGGACAGCATTACAACAGGCTTCAGGGGAAGTATTTAAAGAGTAAATACTCACGACAGGGCACTTCCAGGGGATGCCCGGTGACGTCGCACCATCCAGCTGGGTGAATGTCAGGGCTGTCTGCATCTGTCCAGTAGTCGTACTTTTGGTCCCAGCTATCAAAATGAACCTGTTGAAAATTAATATTTAGTCATTACTATATTACTATGCCTGTAGCAAAATAATTAGAAAACAGATCTCTGAAACTGAGATTAAAATTGTATTAATCTCACATTACAGCTGAAACAGTATTTAAAATACAGTATGGAACAGTTTTCTAATCAAGCCACCAAAGGGCAATTTTTCCAAGAAATTAAAGAAGTTGTTACATTAAAAAAATCTGTTAAGGACTGATTAGAATTTGAAGGGACAAGACCAGTCCATTTTCCCAACTAAGGAATTCTGTCACGTTGCTGGGAGAACACTTCGTATCCTGCAGGCACTGCAAGAACAAAGCCAGCATCGCCAACCACGGGAGGCACCAGCTGACGTCAGTATGAGCCTTATACTGACTAAGCGGGAACTGTATGGAAGAGAGTAAAAGGAAGCAATAAATTTCAGAATCCTGATAAACGAGGGAGAGATGGAGCCAGTGGAATGATGGAGGCAAAGAAAGCAGACAAAATGTGCTACTGAGGCACAAGGATTAGTAGCTATGTTAACAGCTATTAAAGGACAACGTGTAAGCTGTCAGGAAACCTGAGGACCAGACGAGGTACAGTCCGCCCCTGGTTATCACTGTTCATAAAATCTCACCTACAAAACACATACACACACGCAAAATTCACGTTTATACATACAAAGAAGTCTGAGAAGAATTAAAATAAAGCCCAATTTCTGAAACAAAAAGCAATTACTTATTTCTGAAACTTATCAAACTCCATGTTTAAGAAATTTCTTACCAACATGAAGGAATCAATTTGTGAAGACAAAAAAATAAGAAAGATGGCATTTCATTATTACATAACTCTCCTTATTTTCTTTCATAGTTTCTGCTTCTGTCAATTAAATGGAGAATCTATTGCTCTCAATGCAAAAAAAAAAAAAAACTCGTAATTTTTTGAAAAGCATACTTTGAATGAAAAGGGCAAGATGGCTCGCATTATAATAAACTCACTGAGATATACGTTTATTACGCAGGGCATAGGACTGGAAAAAAAAAAAAGTAAAATCGTATGGAGTAAGTGCCAAATAAAATCTCAACATTTTTCCTCAAGTTCCATCTTTCTAAGTGAGTGGTTCTCAAAGTGTGGTTCCCAGAGCAGTAGCATCAATGTCACTTGGACATGTGTCAGAGATGCAAATGGCTGGGCCCCAAGTCAATCCTACTGAATCAGAAACACTAACGGATGGAACCTAACAATCTGTGTAATTCAGCATCTGATGCGTGCTGAAGTTTGAGAACCAGTAATCTTAGGAGTGACTTTGAAAATAATACTTCTACCAGGCTTAGGCTTCTGGACATGACAGAGTGTCCTTTCCCAGAAATAACTATAAAAGTGGACAAAATACTTGAAATGACGATTTTAGACACTGGACAACAGCATAAAAACATAATTCCCAAGTGCACATTAGGATGAGCCCTGAATGTCAGCCCGGAGACCATGTCTTCAGGGCAGCACAGGGAAGAGAAACATAAAAAAGCAGTCAGGCTGCGCTAAGGAGACAGAGCCTGCAGTTCAGGGCTGGTGAAGCAGCTGGGAATTGGAGGACAAAGACTGGAGATGACAGGGCTACAAGAAGAGGCCCCAGAAGTCTAAGTTGGTTATCCACCAGACCCTGGCCAACGGCTGGACTGCACATATGCAAGGTGAGACGAGGTGAAGCCAAGCAGAGAGCAGCAGACACCAAGCTGAGGTAAGACAAGACAGCAGAGGACATACATCACTGGGAGAGTAGAGAGACCTCAATAATGCCCTGAGAATTCGACTGAGGCACCAAAGCGGCCATACTTTTGGAGAAGGAACCATGTCCTGGAGTAAGGGCTAAGATCAGCCCTACAAAAGGTTAAAATCAAGCCTTGACAGGATTAAGAACCACCAGTAATTAACTGTCTGATAAAACAAACTACCTTTTTAAGGAAGATAAATACTCCCAACTCTGTACACTGTGTCATTCATAATGTCCAACACAGAATAAAAATTTACCAGACATGCAAAGGACCAGGCAACGTGAGCCACACTCAGTTTGTCAAAAAGCAGTCAATAGAAAGAGACCCTACGATGACCCCAATGTTGGAATTAGCAGACAAGGACTTCAAATAACTGTCAAGATAGGTTCAAGGATTTAAAGAGAAAACAGTCTTGATGAGGGAACAGACCGGGAACCTCGGCAGGGAAATGGAAACTGTAAAAGAGGAACAATGGAAAGTCTACAACTGAAAAGCAAAATACCTGAAAAAAAGTTTCTGGATGGGCTTCACAGATTGGAAGTGGCAGAAAAAAGGCTGAGTGAACACGAAAACAGATTCACAGCAAGTATTCATCTCATGTACACACAATAAAATATTTTAAAAATGAGTAGAGCATAGGTACTTGTGAGATATCAACTTTTCTAACACATATGTGTTTGGAGTCCAGAAGGAGAGGAGAGAAAAAGGAGTATAAATAATGGCCAAACAAGACAAAGGTTGAAAGAATAATGTCAAAAACCTTCCTATTTTGGCCAAAGATGCCAATTTACAAGCTTAAGAAGAATGGCAAAATCCAAGCATAATAAATACAAAGGAAATAAACACCAGGCAAATCACAATCAAACTACTGAAAATGAAAGATGAAGGAAAAAGCCCTGAAAACAGTCAGAGAAGCACAACACGTCACATACAGAGGAACCGTAACAGGGGAGTCAGCCAACCTCACATCAGAGACAGCAGAGGCAGACAGTGAAATGACACCGTCAAAGCACTGAGACAAAAAAACTGTCAAACTAAGGTTTAAAATCTTACAACAATATCCTTCAGAAAGGAGTATAATAAAGGAATTTTCAGAAAAACCAAAACTGAAGAAGTAGTTGCCTATAGCTGTGCACTACAAGAAATATTGCAGGAAGTATTTCGGGCTAAAGGTAAATACTACCAGAGGGAACAACAATTTGGGGGGAAAACAAAAGTTGAAAGACCCATTCTATCTGATTTCTACAATTACTACAAAGCATCATTGTGAAGGCAGTGCTGTTCTGGCGCAAGGATAGGCAAATCTGTACTGGAACAGAATACTGTACATAAATTGACCCACATATATATAGTCAATTGCTTTTCAACAAGTATTTCAAGGACAGTCAATGAGGAAAGGTTGGTCTTTTCGACAAATGGTCCTGGAGCCACTGGATACCCATTTGTGGGGAAAAAATGAACCAGCTGACATCTACCTCACATCCCACATACAAATTAATCTGAAATGGATTACAGATCTAAACATAAAAGCTAAAACCAACAAAGTCAAGAAGAAAACTTCAGATAAAATATTCACAATATTGAGATATTCAAGAACTTCACACAAACAGCACTAGCCACAAAAGAATAAACTGATAAATTCAATTTTCATCATAATAAAAACTCATATTCTTCAAAATCATCATTAATAAAAAGGAAAACTAAGCCACAGACATTTATTTGTAAGGCCTTTATCCTAGAAAACACCTGACAACCCAATAAATAATGGGTAAAAAACTTGAAGACTCTTTAAAAAAAAAAAAGATTCATGAATGGCCCATAAGGAAATTTTTAAACTCCTCAACATCCCTGTTCATAAGACGAACCCAAATGACCCATCTGACAACTTAAATGACCGACATCCATTACCGCCGAGGCTGTGGCTCTCCGAGAACACGCACACAACGTCAGTGGGGCTGTAACGCTGTACAAGCACTTAAGAAGACGGTCTGCTACTATTAAATTGTAAATTTAAACATGAGCCTGCTCGGTGATTCCTGGAAATTCCACCCAAAACAGATGAAAATGCAAAGCTGTGTAAGCAAGTGTTCCTGGCAGCTTCATTCATAATAGTCCAAACCTGAAAACAACCCAAATGCCCAACAACAGGTGACTATCCATTCACAAACAGGTGTGGTATATGCATAAAACGAACACTAGTCACCAGTAAACAAGGCTGGACTGTTTACACACACACGAGCATGCGTCGGAGACATCGTGTTGAGCAAAAGGGGGCAGACACAGGGGAACACGTGCTGTATGCTTCCGTGTACGTGAAGTCTGACCAGCCACAGAAATCACACCCTGGTTGTCCGGGAGGGAGCGGGGAGCAGGACTGACTGCAACGGAGCACCAAGGAACCTTCTGTGGTATGGGAAACACTCCAAGTCTTGACTGGGGTGGTGGCTGAATAGGATATGCATTTCTCAACCTCATCAAAACCCACTCCTAAAATCTGTACATTTCCTCATTTGTAAATCGCATCTCAACAGTTACGAACGTTCAAAGTGTTTCTACGTTCAGCTGCTGTCATACAGGGCTGGCTGCTCTGATCCTTTACTGTATTTATTTATGGTGATGTGTCAGCACTCTGGACACAGCCAAACCCCATCTCTGCTGCCCCCACGATTCTTAGCACCTTGGTTTACACACTGTGAGCCCTCGAAACCCATCAGCTGAATAAGATGCAGGACGGTAATTATCGCCCCTCGCTGTTCCTTTGGACAGTTAGAAAACAAGCAGTTAGATATCGAGGAACACCAGAGCTAACTTTAATGCTCAGTCATAACAATTTTATTAGCCTAAGTGATTATTATACTTGTTTGCTCCTGCTATATGGTTTTTAAATTCTTAATTTCCATTTTAACAGACTTATTGGATATGCGTACTTTATTGTCAGAGGCATCAAATCTGTTTTAAAGGCTTATCTCTCCCCACCCCACCCTCACCATCCCTTTTGGTAACCAGCCATAAGTTTGTCTTCTATGGAAATCACATTAAAAAAAAAAAACTGCACATCCCAGATTACTCTGTTGAAGATGGTTTTTGGATAAAACTTTGTGAAATGCTTCTTTAGGGCATCACCATGGCAACACATTGTTAATCAACTGAACTTGGCATCAAACTCTCAATTATGTCCAAAGCAATCAAAATAACTTAATTTTTTAAAAAGTCATAGACATTTTTAATTTTTAAGACGAGTCCAAGAGAAACCTGGCTGAAGGCCTAATGCAGAGGACATTGAACTCCAAATATTTCCATTTGTGATAAATATGTCTATATAAAGTTTCCATTTCTCTATTTCTATGGTTACTGTTACTGTAACAAATACAATTAGTTTTTCCCATAAAATATGTTTTCCCCATAAGATTCCCACAAGAAATAAAAATGCCAAATTTCTAACAGAATCCCCAGGGCTTTAATCCTTAAGAAATCTTTAAATATTATCAGAGTTGGGCATAAAACAGCCCCATTCGGGGCTCCAGGACCACAGATGTGTGGGTCACGTCTCAGGAAGAAAAACCTCCTTCATGAACAGGGTGAGGACAAACAATCTCAAAAGCAGTTTACGGCTGTAACCAACAAATATGCTCAGAAGCTCTGCCGTAAGATTTACAAAGTGTCAAGCACAGAGGTGGCCCCCGCTGCCCGGTCCTCGCTCCTGTACAGGCCGGTCCCTCGGCCCCTTCCCCGGCCGCACCCCCGCCGCACGCAGGAGACTCTGCTTCAGTGTGCGCCCCCCTCTGTCCTGACATGGATTTCCACTGCGGACATGAAATCACACGCTGCAGGCTACCCAGCAGGTGTTTCAGGTTCAGTCGCAGATCGCCACGATAAAGCTGGGTACTGCAATAAACGGAGTCACATCAATTTTCTGGTTTCCCAGTGCATATAAAACTTGTGTTTGCACTATATTGTCGTCTATTAAGTGTACAACAGAATCCTAACGCCTTCCTCCTGCCCCTGCTGTCACCGCTTCATTCACTTAATTTATCTGTAAGGACACATACACATACAGATGTGATATATTAAATGGAATACAGCGTTGCTATTACTATTCGAACGAACGTCATCTGTTAGATCAGTTAAAAATGAGAAAAGGCAAGTTTTGATTTCTCTTCGCTTACTCCTTCTTCCATGTCCTTCCTTCCTTGTAGAGCAGAGCTTCTACCGAGGTTTTCCTTCTCTCTGAAGAGTTTCTTCTAACATCTCTTGCGAGGCAGGTGTCCTGGCAATGAATTCCCTCAGTTGTCGTTTGTCTGAGAAAGTCTTTATTTCCCTTCCCTCCAGAGGGCTGACTCTGCAGCGGGCAGAACTCCACGCTGGTGTTTTTATTCACGCGCCACTCCTCTTTCTTGCGTGGTTTCAGAGAAGTCAGAGGGGATTCTTAGCTTGGTCTCTCTGTTTGTAAAGGATTTTTTTTTTTCGCTCTGGCATCCTTCAGGACTTTTTTTCATCTTTGATATTCTGTAGTGAAAATGCCTAGACACAGCTTTTTGGGCATTTATCCTGCTTGGTGTTCTCTGTGCTTCCTGGATCTGTGGTTTGCTGTTCAACATTAATTTGGGAAAATTCTCAGTCCAACTGTTTCAAATACGCCTTCTGTTCCTTTTCTCTTTCCTCTCCTTCTGGTGCTCCCATCACTCCTCCTGTGGTTGTCCCACAGCCCTCGGGTCACTCTAGTTTTTTTCTTTGTTCTTTTCACTTCCCAGTTCTGGAGATTTCTACTGAGATATCCTCCAGCCCAGAGACTCTTCCCTTAGCAAGGTCCGGCCCCAGCAGGCCCATCAAAGGCATCCTGCACTCCTGTTGCCCTGCTTTTGTAATCTCTGGTACTACTTTTTGGTTCTTAGGCCTCCCATCTCTCGGCTTACGCTGCCCAGCTGTTTTGGCACGTGGTCTACTTTATCCAGTAGGACCTCTGACATATTAACAACGATTGTTTTAAATTTCTAATCTGATAATTCTAACATCCCAGTCATGGCTGGTTCTGATGTTTGCTCATCTCTTCAAATTGTGGTTTTTGCCTTTTGGTGTACCTATTTTTTCATACTCAGCCATACGTATCAGATAAAAGAAACTGCTGTAAACAGGCCTTAACTACTGTGGTGGTGAGGGGCAGCAGGGAGGGCCGCAGCCTGCAGTCCTGTGATCTCATCTCATCTCATCTTTCAGAGCCCAAGCCCCTGGACAGCGAACGTCACCACGTTCCTCAGCTTTGTTCCCTTCCTCAGGTGAGTCAGGATGGCCAGACCTGGCTGGAGTTGGGTGTCCCCTGCCTCCAAGTTCTGATACGCCCCAGTAGGTTAGGCTCTGGTTAGCTAGTCTCCCCTGCAGGCCGGCCTTGGTAAGGACAGCATGAGGATAGTTCAGAATGGTTCCTTTCCCTCCCCCATGCACACATGGCTAGAGATGGACACAGGGAGGCAGTGTGGGAGCCAGACGCACAAGTGACCAGCTCAGGAAAGGTCAGAGGCAGTGTCCCCTGAGGCCCCTGTGAGCGGTTGGTATGGCACAGCCACAGGGCTGAGAAGCCACAGGGTGATCAGAAAGGGGACCCCAGATTCTCTGGTAAAGCAGAGGCCCTGTCATCTGCTGAGGGAGAGGACGGAACAAGACAGAATGGCCCGTCAGACAGCAAATTGGAAACCAAACTGGCAAAGGCGCTGTTTTTCCCGTGGAGGTCTTGGTCAGGGGACGGAAGTCTGGAGAGGGTCCAGTGCCTACAGACACGGCCTAAGGAAAAAGCCAGCCCTCCCGGCTCTGCAGGGGGAGCCCTAGGGAGGGAGGGTGGGCAGGGGCGGGGTCTGGGCGAGGCTGCAGAGCGGGAACCAGCAGGGGTTGCCAAACAGATGGAAGACCCTGCTCGCAGACTGATTTCAGACTTGAAAACCTTACAGACAGAGCCACAGGCATGATGCCACAGGCCAGGGCAGAGCGATGGGGGCCGGGAGCAGGGAGCAGGGACAGGACACGCTGGGAACATTGGCATCAACAGTTCTGCCTTCTGTGCTCCAACCTGGGTCACCCACGACAGGGTAGAAAAGTCATCTGTTCAGAAAACTGATATTACTGTCTATTCACACTCAGAGCAAACGCCTGTGGGACCCCGATGCTTATTTTTAGCAAATACATTAGAGGTATCATTTTTTAAATGGTTTATTTAGTCTCTTTACCAAAAAACAAAAACCTTGTATTTCACTCCATTACTCAGTTCAAAGGTTTTTTATCTAAAAAGTCAAATCGTAATAGATGAAGATCTTGGCTCTATTTCAACATTAATATCTACATCGACTAGGTTTCATTTCCATACTGATCGTGTTCATGCCCTACAAAGTACACTGGGTCATTCAAATAAACGTACATGGTTTCTAAGGAACAAGGCGACTGAGCTCAACACTGCTATGAATTTACAATTCTGCATCACTTGCTCACATTTACATGTACCGGCCGCTGTGAAACAGGTAATCCAGCCAGTTGGCTGCAGGAGCCTTCTCCTCTTTTCATGTCGAACTGAGTAATTAGCTCAACCCAATGAGTGCATTCTGAAAACAGGTTAAATTTCCAGAGAAAATAAATAATATTCAAGCCAGTGAATAACTTTCAAGTGACAGAGGAGAATGAATGTTTGTAATTAACACGTTTGCTCACATTTTCTGACATTTTTGTTTGTAACTCAGTATCAAAAATCTAAATTATTTCTGCTGGAAATTTATTAGTTGCCCACAGGGCTCCTGGTACAGAAAAAAATTTTTCACAGCTTGGCTTTTGCCCTCTAATAAAACTTTGCACGCCACATAGCTTAACATAACGTGAACTAAAGCGTCACACTGGGGTCTCCTTTTCGGAACCTGTGGGTGAAGGTGAGGCAGGGTGCGCAGGCGGGTCACGCTCCCAGCATGTGGAGTGCTCGTGAACGCACTTTAAACCCTGTCCGATCAGCACAGACTCGCTGGACAGCGCCTGACGCCTGCTCTTTGGCGGCAAGCACACCAGGGAAGAACGAAGACAAAGCAGCCCTCCCACCTTGGCCGGAGCCTACAGGGCTCGCTGCCCTGCTCTGGGGACTGAGGAGAGAAGGCATGCACCCCACTCAGTGTCCTCCCGTTGAGCTTTCCAAAATTAAGTCACAGAGATGAAAAAAGATTTGTGCCTATTCAAATCCCTCCCACTGGAAAAAATCCAAGAAATTCTGCAGTTTTACCTTTTAAGAATTTTAGGCAACAGTTAAGAGTTAAATTCCCAACACACAGTGAGCAGCTTCACACTTTACTGAAACTCAGGAGCACACCCGCCCACGCTGCCACCGCAACAAGTAAATACCCCGTAACTCACGTAAGGAAACTGACTCTGAGGTTATCTGAACAAGCCCGGTCCCCTCGAGGGGGTGGGAGATGGTCGCAGCAGCCCACTCACCTCTAAAAACTGGACTAAATGCCATATTTGGGACAGAAAGCCACATCGTAGGCTGCTGAGTGCCACCATAGTCATCTTTGCCATTTCTTTAAAAACTTTTTTTTCAGTTAAGTGACAGCTATGGCATCATAGTTATTACCAGTTTAAGAGCAAGCACGGTGGGAAGTGGCCCATTTAATCAATTACAGTCCACATGCTGTGCAGCCTGAATAATGGTGCATCCCAATCACACCAGCAAAACAGAGCATCTAACAGGAAGGTTTCTATTTCTCCACTCTACGTGCTCCTGATCTTAGCTTGGAACCACCAAGTTGGAGAGCCCTGAAGGACCAGTAAGGAAGACAGAGGCCCCCAGACGAGAAATCTGCAGTAAAGGTACAGCGGACACAGGCAACCAGGACAACTATGAGGAACCCCAATCACCCCCGGCACTAGGCGGGCAGGTCACCGAAGCAGAGAGCAGCTCCTCCCAATATGGGGCGGTGGGAGCACCGCCATCCTTGCAGAACAGACCCACGTGGAATCCAAGTTCCGCTTCTTGCTGGCCAAGCGACCTTGGGTGTGATGCCTTTGAAGTCCTCACTGCAGAATGGAGGGAAGGATGCCAAACCTCCCCAAGTGCAGGGTTTCCTAGCTGTAAGCTGTCACGTCTGAAGGCGCTGGGACAGAGCAGGTACCAGCAATGGGGGGTCGTGGACGATAATATCATCGTGAAGATGGGGGAAAAAAAGGACTCTTTAGAAGTGACAGTGACATGAGGTTGGGAATACAGTGCATCAGGAGACCGTGGTCTGAGGTTCAGTCCATCAGCCACCAATGCCTGTTCAGGCAACGGAGAGCAAGCCCACCTGAGCTGTGTGAGAGGCTCCCGGCCGCAGTGGTGGGGGTCCAGGGAGGGAGGGCAGGTTCTCATCAGGTCTCAGACCCCCCGTCCCCAGGATGTGCGGAAGCCCTGGGACCCGAGCACTCGGAGATGGGGCGTCTAACCCTCTCCCCTGGCTGGGGGCTGGGTCACTCACGTGCACAACGCTGGGTAAAGCTGAGCTAACGGATCTGCCAGGGCTCTCTGTCCGGCGGTAAGTGACACACGTGGCCAGAAGCCCCTGCAGCGGGTGCCGTGACAGGACCCGTCTGGGGCAGACACCCTGGGATGAGTCAACCTCTCCTACCTCTCAGACTGCTGCAGAAACAGACACACCCGCGCATGCAGACAGCAAGTCAGAAAAGCCTCAGCGACACTTCTGCAGTTGAAAAATGGCTGAAATTTATTTTTGTTATGAAAACATTACTTTAGGGATAAAATATTTGGTTGCTGAGGAGAAAACATTTTTAAAATCCCACACAATCCCGCTCCTTCTCAGTTGAGTTTCTGCAGATGCCTACTGCTTATCTGACTGGACTTATTAGCTATTCCGTAAAGCCCGCTTTCCCTGCGCTAGAAAAACAGAATGGAGTTTTAAAGAACGAGTTGCAAACCACCCCACAGCGGACAGCACGACCATACGCGCTGGTGGACACTGACGGCCAGCAGACCAGAGGCCGCGCGGGCCTCCTCCTCGCCCCAGCAGGCGGCCCAGCTGGCCTCCTCCTCCAGCCCACGCACCCCTCTGCCGCGCCCTCACTCCCCTCCGGCTCCGCCACACGTTTCTCCGTATCTGCTCCCCAGACACATGGTGACCAAGACACGCCCAGAGCACACAGCGTGGGGTCAGCATCACTGGTGACTGCAGTGATGGCTACTCCCCACCCCGCCCCCTCCAAGGGCAAGACTTACCCAACCCGTCCTAACCTGGAGACCCACTTCAAAACCCAGGAACTCAGCAGTACTCTCAGTATATACATTACATACTCTAATCTTTACTGAAATTTCGAGTCTTTTGCCCTATTTCTGCTCCTTGTGTCATATTCTGACCACTGGCTGTGAAGTGAGTATTTTTAAAGAAATGAGTAACTGTGGGTCTAAAAACACTAGTTTCTATTGTGTTTTTGTCTCATGTGTCCCTTGGTCTGCTTCTCCCTTTCAGCCACTTGCTTTGAGCTTCAGTAAATTCAGAGCCACTCCAAAGAGTCCAAACTTTAATATTCGACAAATCAGTAAAAACTGAAAGGAGACCACCATGTGTTGTAAGAAGTATTAAATGAAGGTCCCTCGTCCTTCTCAGCGGACAGGACACCTAAGTGACTGAGGAGTCTGCTGTTCCCCGCAGCCCTGGAGGGTGACTGTTAACCTGCAGACAGAGCCTGTCAGTCTGGTAAAAGCAGCCCCTGTTCTGTGGACCTTCCCAGCTCTAAAGACATGTTCTAGGATCCAAAATCTCTTCAACAGGCTTGTGCTATTTGCCAGTAATGTTAAAGACAGCAGAAACCTGACCGCCAGAGCCAAGCTGACAGGGAAGACGCCAGGGAGAAGGACGGATGATCTCAAATCCAGTGCGGGATTGTCTGGCCCCTGGGGCAGCTGCTCGGCCCCCCACGCCCGAGAGAGGGCTTTCCCAGGTGCAGGTGGACTGGCCACCAAATGCCCCAGGGATGTACCGGCCATGACCGCAGCCACTCCGCACATGGCTATGTCATTCAAATTAATTAAACTTAAATATAATTAAAACTTCAGTTCCTCAGCCACACCCACCACAGTTCCAGCGCACAACAGGCCCACCGGGTGAGGCCACCTCACTGAAGACAGCAGACAGAATCTTCCACCATCACAGAAAGTTCCACTGGACGGCGCTACCCTGGACGACGTGCTTCCTGTGCAGAGCCCAGCAGCAGCGAATACAGATGCAATTTCCCACGCAGACAAGGGGACAGTGTGGTCCTGAAAGAGGTCCACTGAGCCCTATCGCCAAGAGACAGTAGAAGCAGCGGACTGGGTTCAGCCAGGCTCCCCACAGCCCTAAGCAGAGGGGGAATCTGAAGGCTAAGCGGCGCACCCTGGAGACACGGGGGACCTCTATGGCCTTATTCTTGAATAAATGAAGTTTCTGGATACAACTGAAATGGAAACATGACAATGAGCCTCAGCAGAAGGGGTCACTGGTCAGCACCAAACTGGCTCATCGGTGGTGACGGACGAATTATCATGAATGATCAGAGCAAAGCCTGTCCCTGAGCTCTCACTGCCACACTCGGCCTCAAGGCAGTCAAGGAGCTTCAGCCCCCGGCGGGAGTGCCGGCAGAGGGAACAGCAACCCTGCAGGGGCAATGCCTCGGAAGGAACCTCACAGCAGCAAGCGTGGGGAAGGAGCCTCCGAGAGCAGAGGCCTGGCTGTGAGGCTCCCGAGGGCAGCACAGAGCACGTGGTGCACACGGCCTGTTCCTTCAGGAACCACGGATGCAAGTGAGAAGCGCTCAGTGTGGAGCCCAGAGGATGAGAGGATCCACAGGTAGCCTGTGCATCACAAGGTGGGACCATCTGGGGTGGGGGCTGTATGCACTGAGTTCGGCCAGGCTAGCACCCTGACGGAGCAACACTTGGGCCCAGGCTGTCCGAGGAAACTGCCTCCATGTCTGGGATGCAGGGAGATCAAACTGGGTTTCCGGAAGGAGGAGCTTAAGCCACGTGAAGGGAGCCGTCCCCAAAAAGCAACAACGCTTCGTGCGGCTGGCCGTCTTGGACACTGAAGCTACATTTACTTTGAGAGGATGAGGTTATTATCACTAGGAAATCACTAGCAACCATCACTGTTCAGAAGTCCAATCGCTCATTATCCATTACGTACCCAGCACCCCCGCAGCCCCGCTGTCTGCCGTGTGCCATTAGCATAATGGCCCCATAATGGCTCTGCTCCGCTGACAGTTATCGCTGCCGTGACTCACTGTGTCAATATTCCCGGGAAAACGCGTCGTATACAATGAAATAACGCATGATTTCAGTTATTCAAACGTTCTATCATTCTCAGCCATGTTACAGCTGCCACATTGCCTATTAAAAGTGTATTAGTAGTAAAAGAAGCTTCAATTAAAATCCAATGTTCCATGTGGTATTATGAATACTCTATTATGGGGAATTATGGAGAGGACATTCAGTTAATGCCAAGAGGTAATGCACATTTGTTTCGATAAGGAATAAGTAACTCTTAATAACTAATTTACTGCCAGTAAACAACCTATCAGTGCATTTTTACTCACAACCTTCACGCATTCATTTATTCATCCATTCATTCAGCAAGCGTTTATTTGGCCACCAGGAAATGTCAAGGACCATTCCACAGGCACAGGGACATGGAGAGGACTTGGGTGATCAAGAGAGAAAAGTGCTTTCTCCGTGAGTTTACATTCCAGTCACAAAACAGACGATAAAGAAAAACACAGGGCTGTGTAATCTAAGGTCAGGGAACTAAGTTCGTGTAAGGGAGGAATGAACACTTTAAAGGAGCAGGGGTGCTCCCCCCAGCACAGCAGGCAGAAACCCTGCATGTGTTCAGACACGGACGGGAGGCAGATGGGCCATGGGCCTGGGGCATCTCACTCTGCATCCTTCTGCCCTCCCCGTGAGTGAGAGGCACGGACGGCCCTGAGAGGAGGAGGAGGGTGTGGGCAGATGGGACAGGGAAAGAGCCTCGTTGGGGGACAGGAATGGGACCTGATGGGGAATTGGAGGATGGAGCAGAATCACCAGAACAGGCTCAGGGTCTCTGGACACCCGTGGAGACAAATTCAGTCAGACCCCTCGGAGAGGCTCTCTGTCCTCTCCAGCCACAGGCTTCAACCTGCCCTTACTAAGAAGTTTGTAAACAGGAGACTGTTAGAGAATGGGGAACAAGCCCCCTTCCCGGGGCAGTGGGCCACAACAGAGGGCCACTCAGAGCAGGAGAAGAGGAAGCAAGTGCCAGCCTCGCGGCACTGGTGCCAGACATGCCAGCAACATCTGCTTGCCTGGAGGTTCTTGATGCAGAACTTCGGCACGTTCACATAGAACTGAGCGAAATCCACGTATTAGAAAAGCGTGTCTACTGCCTTCGCAAAGCAAATCTTTGCTGAAAACAACAGGGAAATGGAATTCCTCAATTTCCCTGGTTCTATCGTGCCCACCCCTCACCCCACCCTGTACACAGTTCAACAATTATAAAATCCAGATGCTTCCATCCATGTGGAAGAACTCTGCCAAGAGTTGGTAGTCGAAGCCCATCACTCGATAGTTGTCACTGCCCACGTGGGTTCTGAGTACGGTTAGGTCCCCAAGAAAGAAATGAACGTGTGCTCTCAGAGGCTTGAGAGAGGCCAGCGTGGGCCCACTCATGTCAGGTAGAGCTCAACACTGCTTTCACTTGGACAAGAATTGTTAAAACTAAGCCCAAAGTCACTAGCCAAATCCCAGTATTTTCCTAAAGTTTACAGCTCTCTCTAAGGTGATAAAGCATGGAAGAAGACAGGCCAGGGAGGGGGGGTCAGTCGAGGGTAGTCATGCAGGACCTAGCTGGCACATTAAGTGTTGATTCCCTTTTACCTAAATGCTTGTGTTCCGGTCCACGTTTCTGGCTCACTTTAGCATCTCTGCACAGCGTGGACTGGCAGGGTCTCGGCGGGGTGCAGAGAGCCCAGCTGGAAGGGAACTGTCGTGGTCCATGTGAGAGGTGATGTCAACTTTCATTAGGGAGGCTGTCATGGAGATGAAGAGAGGTAAAGAGACCAGGGACAGAGTGCCGGGAGTGAGAATCTAGAGAGCATGGTGGCTGACTGCACGTGGCTGTTCTGAGATGGGCCGACATTAGGAATGACTCCCAGGGGTCTGGATTGAGCACCTGGTGGGTAAGCTGCCTTTATGAAGTTGCAGATGCCTAGGGACCAAACAGGTTTTGGTCTTGTGTGTTGAGAAGTTCAGTCCAGGACACATTAACGTTGACACATAAAAACACTATCAAGTTACAGTTAAATATCTGGAGCTCTGCGGAGCAGGCTTCTGTTAAAATGCAGGTTCTGACCCAGCGGGTCTGCGGAGGGGCCCGAGCCTCCATTCCTAACGTGCTCCCAGGTGACGGTGACCCTGCAATCTGCGGCTGCAGAGACACCTCCCCTGCACCAGACCCTGGAAATGCCACTGCCAGTTCTGCCCTGGCACCGGGAGACTGACCACTTCCAGCTGTGCTGTTTCCAGTGTGTGCTGGCCTGCGTCCCAGACCATCGCCCTGCTCACGGGGGCTGTCGCCCGGCCCAGACCACACCTCTGGACCCCACTTGGGTTCAAGGATCCTGAAACACCAATCTATCCTCTGAGTTTACAGGATCTACACCTGTTCTTTCTCTATCAAAGGCCCCCTCGGGGTTAGGGGAAGACAGTCCCCCTGAAGGCAGCCTGGCCCCGCTGTCCCCATGGCCCCAGGCTGGTTCTGCCAAGGAAGCAAGGACACATACACCCAAGAGTGAGGCCCAGGATAGGAGGTAGAGGGAATAAGCCTCTACAAAGTAGACAGAGAAAAAGAACAGCCGTCCCAACTGCTTGAGCTGCAGACCCCTGACCCCTGTTACCACTGCTGAGCCCCGGAGCTGGTGCGGACATGCCACTCTCCACGACGCCTCTGCTCCCAGGGCCAAACACAGACCTCGTCTGGCCAGCCCACCCGAGTGGCTTTTAATTAAAATACATACATATGCGTGTGTGCAAATACATACCTACACACATGCACACACGCACACAACTGAAGACAAATTAAACCTGAAGACTCCTTTGTCTCTACCTGATAGTAAATAAAGGCATTTGGTGTTTGGAAATGCAAATAAAACAAGGCATGTCATATACTTTCTCTAAGAAAAGGAAAACTGTTCTGGAGAAGCCACCTGCCCGCGGCACCTCTGCTCTTGATGCTCGCTGCATCTGCAATGCGCTTTCACAGCACTTGACGGACCGTGCCACGTACCCTACACGGAACTGTGATTTAACTTATCTCCCAACTAGGTTGTGAGGGCAGGTTCCAAGCCGGAACCTCATCCCAGGGACCCCAGCTCCCAGAGTGGTCTCTTCTACCTTGGGGTGCTCAGTCAATAAAAGCTGTTGATTGCACAGTGGGCCTCACCTCTCCTGTTTTTAACACGTATCTTAACTTCACCAAATACCACTGCGGTAGGGAGGGTAATAGTTCTCAACAATGTCCACATCTTAACCCCTAAAACCCGGGAAAATGCTACCTTACATGGCAAGAGGGACTTGGCAGATGTAAGATAAGGAATTTGAGATGGCAGGGACTACCCCAGGTCGCCCTGCGGGCCCAGGGTAACCACAATGGTCCCTATTCGTGGGAGGCAGACCTGTCAGACAGAGGCTGGAAGAGGCTACACTCTGACCTTAAATATGGAGAAAAGGACCACAAGCAAGGAGTGGAAGCAGCTCCGGAAACTGGACAAGGTCAGGAAGAGGGTTCTCCCCCGGAGCTTCCCGGAGGAAGACGGCCTTGCTGAAACCTTGGTTCCAGCCTGTGACGCGGAGAAGTGCACCGTGATACATCTGTGTTATTTTAAAGTGTGGCGTCACGTGTTACAGTAGGCGATGGGACACTCACACAACTCCTTTCCGGAAGTGCATGAACCTGAGTCAGAGTCTACCCACTCCCTCCCCACAGAAGAGTCTCCTTTCCCTGAGTCTGTGGCCCTTTCCTGTATCACAAGAAATGACACATTTTGCAACACGGGGGAAAATGTATTCACAGTCTTGCCTAATCAGTTTATTCTGGGGTGTTTGCGCCCACTTATTTATTTTTAATAGATATTCTTCCGGTGGTAAAAATAGAGTGCCCGCAGAGCAGGCTGTGAGAAACAGAGACGCTGCTCGGCATAATGAGCTCAGCAGTGCTGCTGGTAAGGGCGCTGGGGACGTCCAGACCGCAGCTGGCCGGGGGCGGGGCAGGGGGGGCACTCCTACTCCAGAGAAGAGCGCAGAACAGGAGCATCTCGTCTGAAGCTCAGACGGGCCCCCATGCTCTCCTGTTTGCTGCGAAGGCAGGTGAAGTGACAGGCTGTGCAGAACAGAAGGCCTTTTCCTAACTTGGTCAAAGGTGCATTAACCCCTGAAACACAAACATCACCCTGGATTTCTGCACACAGGTCCGTGCACAGGGCAGGCTGAGCGCTCCTCAGACACTCAAAGAACCACATGAGCCTAAAATAAGGGTTCAGACAACTGGTGCTATGACGCCGTCCTCACTTATTTACGAGTTTCCACACAGTGTTCTGCATGGGAACTGAAGAATGTTCTATTTCCAGTCCGCTGAGCTCATGACTAAGCCGACGCCTCTGGCGCAAGAATCCCATGGCAGGATCTCACTAGATCTCCGGGTGGGGCTGCTGAGACCGGCTGGGGAGGTGGCCCAGGGGTCCTGGAAACCCCGCAGGCCTCCACGCAGTGCTGTGGGGCCAGTTTCTGTCCTGGATACACCGACTTTCATAAAGGTGTTCAAGCTAACACTCGACTCACAGTTCTTGGAGAACACAACTCCAGTGACAGAGAGGCCGCTCCATGAAGGAACACATCTGAAAATCAGACTGGACAGACGGACGGTTCCTAGAACCCACTGATACCGGGATGCGCCTTCCTCTCAGGTCTAGAAGCTGCTGATTCCGTGCAAGGTCTCATCTCTTCTATCTACTGCACTTTACTGAGCATTTAAAGCACACCTAAAACTAGATTCAAAATCAAACACAGATCCTAGTTTAGTTCAAAAATCAAATATCTGAAAAAATAAGACAAAGACAGAAAATTGCTGATACTTAAGGGAACAACTTCATCAGTCCACTCGTAGTCTCTTCAGTGCAGTGTATCTGTTCAGACAGGAGTCAGCAAATCATAGCCCAGGGGCCAAACAGGGCCCCACCACCTGCTTTTGTGCATACCAGTAGCTAAAATGGTTTCTACATTTTTAAATGGCTGAAAAAAAGTCAAAAGAAGACTATTTCAAGACATATGAAATTACCTGGAATTCAAACTGCAGTGTCCACGAATAAAGCTGACAGGGACCCGCCACACTCACCCACTTACACACAGTTTAAGGCCGTGTTTGTGCTAAGCCACAGAGCCAGCGGGGCGCCAGAGACATGGCCCCCAAAGGCTGCGTCAGTCTCTTGCCTCTTACAGAGAAAGATGCTGCCCTGAAGGTTAAGAGTTCGGGCTGTTGACCCGGGCCACCTGGTCCCCACCGGCTCTCCCTCCTCGGAGCCCCGGAACCTGGGGCGAGTAGCTGAAGGCGTCTGTCTGCGCGGCTGCTGTGTGGACTGGGAGAGGAAGAAAACGCAAGTCAGCAAACAGCCGCGTGGCCCCGCCCCGCGCCAGCCATCAGGGACGTTACTACTGCTGTTCGCTGTGACCTGATCGCACTGACGCACCTTTCCCAGGTGGAGCCTCCTACCGGCCTCACCTTTCCTGGAAATCATGGTGGACAGTAATTTATAGTTTCACCTACTCTGAAAATTATCTTTTCATTAATTGGTCATAATATTTTTGAAAACTGCCCCAGTCTCCTTCCCAAATGAAGACAGTCACCAATCACTGCGGCACCGTAATGGCCATTAATTAGAAACTTAGTTCAAAGGACAGTCATTTTTAATGTTAGTATCTTGTTCTAACCTCATACTTCAAAACCATTTTCAAAAATGCATCTGGGTTGGAGACCCTGGCAAGTGAGATGACATATTCCAGAGTCTGTTCCCTCTTTGACAGATAATTAAACCAAGACACACAGGGGTCAAGCAACTTTCTCAAAGCGCTCACGACCCTTAATTAAAGTGAACGCTCACCGACTTGGATTTGGGCTTTTGCTTTGCATGAATCCACTTGCAGTTTTCCTCTTTTTCCAGACAAAAGCTTTGAACTTAGTGATCTGACCTAAAATTCAAAATAAGTCACACACACAGACAACTTACCATGCCCATTTCTCTTGTCATGGTGCTCTTATTTCATTTAGAAATGCCACAAATACATCCAGTTAATGCATTAAATATGAAAAGACTTGCTGAAGAGACTCAATTTATTAATGATTCAGTAGAACTTTCTAAGGCATCTATTTGGAGTTCATTTATAATTCATTTCACAGCTTAGCTGTGGTTCCCACAGGGCAAATATTTATCAAATATTACTCTAAGTCCTCCCTTTACATTTATTTGTGGAAGAAAACATTTTTTTCCCAAATAAAGGCTAAACTTCCTAAAAACATCCATCAGTCTATTGTAATTTAATGTGCAATTCCTGATAAGGTGACAGTAATGGCTTTCAGATATAACAGAGGACGCTGTACAGCCAGACAAAAGAATAATTATTAAACATGATAGCTGGCTATAAATTGAACAAGATACACACTGAGTACATCATAAATATTTATTAGAGAGTAACCATGGTAATTAATAAACACGGTCATCAACACAAGGGGGAAACAGCATCTTAAAACCTCGCCGTTAGAAGAAAAACTTCACAGCGCACCCACCAATGGACCACGCAGAACCAGATGAGTATTTCCAGTATGAGAATGAGAACATCTGGCTGACTAGCACCAGCGAGGAGCACACTGTGAATCAGGCTGCCACCGCCCTACTCCCCGACCCTGGCAACTGAGAGGCTCTGGTTCCAACGGCTTATCCCAGCTGCAGGGTAAGCGTTCAGATGAGAGCGCACTGGTCTGGAGTTAGAAATATCTCAGCGTCAACCCTGCTCTTGCACAACTAGTGGCGAAGCCTTGGTCAAATTAAGTTCTCCACGTCAACTGTAAAGAAGAAACAACACCCACCTAGAAGAGCTGTTGTAAAACCAGACTGACTGTGGTGACGCTTCCACGACGCACACAACACCCAGCCACACTGCACATCTGAGACTGATACAGTGCTGTGTGTCCACTATGTCTCAATACAAAGTCATGCTGTAGAGCACAGGGAGCTACGTTCAATTCCTTGTGGTAACTTATGAAAAAGAATACGAAAATGGCTGTATGTGTGTTCATGTATGACTGAAGCACTATGCTGCACACCAGAAACTGACACAGCGTTGTAAACTGACTGTACTTCAATAAAAATAGATACATACAAAAATAATGAATATCAAAAAATAAAAATTAAAAAGAAATTAAAGAGATGTGAAGATAAAGACGCAGTGAGAGCATACTAACTGGCTGTCTGGAACAGCGCGCACGCTCAGTGCCGGGCCTTCTTACTCGGCCCGCACTGCGGCCTGCCTTCTGAGGCCGACACCCCCCCCCCACTGCTGTTACTGCTGTGAGCACAGCCACCACTCAGCCACCGTCACCGCAGCCCCCTCCTCCTGGGCAACACATCGTGAGCAGTCACATGCAAGAACTCAGGCTTTCAGACCTAAACACGTAAGCCCAGTAGGATGGCTAGAAGTTTAAAAATAGATAAAACAGACAATAGTGAATGTTAGTGAGGATTTGGAGAAACTGGAACCTTTGCACCCTGTTGAGAATGTAAACTGGTGCAGCCACTTTGGAGAGCAATGTTAAACAACAAATTACCACGTGACCCAGCAACTCCACTCCCAGATATAGACCTAAGAGAAATGAAAACACATGTCCACTCAAAAGTGCACCAAAATGTTCACAGCAGCATTATTTAAAACAGCCAAAAAGCAGAATCAACTCAAAAGTCTATCAGTTATGGACAAATAAAACGTGATACATTCACATGATGGGAAGAAACAGGAATAAAGTACCGATACATGCTACAACATGAGCGAAACCTTCAAAACACGGTGGTAAGTGAAAGAAGCCAGACACGACAGTCACGTGCCGCCATTCCACGTACGCGAAACGTTCAGAACGGGCAAATCCATGGACACAGAAGGCGGATTTCTGGCTAAGTGGAGGTGCAGCATGAACAGTGATTCTTAATGTACACGAGCTTTCCTCCTGGGGGGTGAGAACGTTATAAATGTAGGTGGTGGTGAAGGTCACACAATCCTGGGAACATATGCAAAACCAGTACAGCTTATGGTGCGTGAATTATAGCTCAAAAAAGCTGTTTGTTTATAAAAATAGTTAGTCAAGTCCACAAGGGCAACTACAGATTTGGGGGAGAGGCAGGAAGGAAGACAGTCAGTCTTTGCTGGTCCCGTGGTGCCCTGCCCGGGAACGCCGGGACCCCACAAACCTCCAGGCAGGACACGCAGCATGGGCTCAGCGCAGAAGGCAAAGGAGTCTGGGGGTACCACTGCGCTGGGCTCCTCACCCTGGACGTCTGCTCCCCTCCATGAAGTGCAGCGTTCATGACAAAAAGTGGAACATGAGAGCAGAAGTAGGAAGACTTCAAGCTGCAGAGTTGGAAACCTCTGACTGCAAGCCAGGGCTTAAAACCTGGCTCTCCCATGTACTGACTTGTTACCCTGGAACAACTGCTTAACCTCTCTGGGCTTCAGGTCCCTCACCTGTAATGTGGCTGTAACAGCACCTTCTGTCACGCGGCTGCTGTGAGGACGCACTAATGCGTGTAAAGCCCTGAGAAGAGTGTCAGACAGAAGCTGAGTGCTGTCCTCACCGTTACCACCACCAGGAAGATAGTTCTCCATGTCCAGCAGGCAAACCCAGGCGAGCCGCACAGCGCGGGTGCGCCCGTGGGCATCCCCGGGGTCCCCTCAGGCTCCCTGCTCAGTTCCTCACAGAGCAGCCCTGGGCTGCTTCCGCCCCTCTCCTGGGGACAGTCACTTCCCCGAGGCCCCTGCACAGGCACAGAACACCAAGGCCCCGGGAGGGCAGCACAGGCTTCTGCACAAACGCCACGGCCGCGGGAGCCCGGGAAAGAGTCGGAGAGCAACTAGGAGAGGAGCTGAGGTCGAGGGGAGGGTGCTGTTTGACCGACATAACCGTCTCACACATCCAAACAGGACGATGCAGAGCACACGCGATGCCACTCACCCCTTCATTCGTTCACACACGTACAAAGCATCTATTACGTGCCAGTGATAAAGATCTTCTGTAAAAGACACTGACTTCAAAAGAGAAAACTACAGAAGAGTATGATCAACACACTGAGGAAGGACAGCAGACTGCACTGGGCAAAGGTCGGTGAGTTCAACTCGATGCTGCTGTACGTATCTCACAAACCACAGGAAAATCATCTGACGATTATAATGCTAAACAACGCCGGCTGCACTATTAAGACTGAGCCTTTCCTACAAACGCAGTAATTTCATAATGGAAGTTAAACAAGAACCCAAGGAAACCTGATGCTTATTTTCAACACTGACATACTACTGAATTTGTGAAGTAATTACGATACCCAAAAATCATTCCCACAGAAAGTGCCATAAGAGTGAACAATAAAAAGCCACGAGTAAGAACTTAGGCAATATGCTCAAAATTAAATTTAAAATAAACCATTAACAGTAATATATGTGGGATAAAATACCTACACCATACTATTCCAGAACAGTGTTTAGCACAGTTGCTGTTTTCATTTGTCAGGAGAATAAAGGGCGTTGCCAACATTGGGTCTTGATAACTTACCGCCAAGCAAAACACTCACCTCTACGTTTACCGCGATATATGCACTGATTATTTCCTATCAGATGAATTAGAAGTTGTTTTCAAGTGAGGCAAAGAGCAAGTAAGATTTCTTTTAAATTATATGAAATTGTATATCAAACTTAAATACATCTTCCATAATAATGCCTACAAATATCCCTTGACTTCAGTCTTTTCATTAAGTTGAAAATAAACTGTGCCTGGGTAGAAAATGATTCCTGAACTGCCATATACTGTGGAAGATTTACTGGATTCCACAGATACTTCCAGCTCTCTGTATAAAAAACTGAAAAGCTTTCATTTACGGATAATTTAATTTCAAAGATGTGTATATTTAAAAAAAAACAGATGTCACAAGGATAGTACACAAATTGTGCATAAAATTTTCACTGCAGAATCTAACCTTTTGTTTGAATAGCAGAGAATAAGGACTTAATTGCTCTAGCTAAGGTGTTTAATGACAACTGTTTCAAGAAAAATCTGACAATACCAACAAAAAGAAGCTTAAAAAAAAAGAACCAAAATTTATAAAGTGTAAGCAGCAAATCTGAACACGGATGCATTAGAAGCCCTCTGAAAATCAGGCGTGCCTGCAGACTCCCCTTCCACACACACGCCAGCTGGACAGCTCTCTACTGGAGACCCGCAACTGGATGTGAGGTCCGTCCAATTCTGACTCTCCTACTGAGATAAGAAACCAGAGCCTCTGAAGTCAGCCTAACAGCAAATGCAGCAAAAACGCCAAGATGATATCGTGCTAATCAGAACGTGTACCTTTATTCTTTGGTCATCGACATCCACAATCGTAGCAACATGGATTAACCGGGGGTTTCGTTTATCCACAACTTCAAGTTTCATATTCGGGAGAAAACCATGGGGCAACCGCTGTAACGTCACGAGAGCAGCCAAGTCAAGAGATACCCAACAATTCAGACAAGCGACTAAAGTTTTCTGAAATGTTACTGTTCCAATTTTACACCATATCTTTAATACAACTAGAATTTAGTTTTCAGAACACACAGAGCTTCATGCGTATTATTTTATCCAGTTTCATAAAAACCTGTAAGAAGAATATTACGGTAATTTTCAAGACAGCTAAAAGATAAAGACAGATTAAATCATAAATTCATTAATGATCACAAGGTTCAAAAAAGGATCTCAGTCTACTTTGTCTATTGGTTTAGTTGTTTTTATTTTTTTCTTAATAAATTAAGAAATTGTTGACTATTATCACTGCCCAGCTTTGGAGCGCATGACCGAGGAGGCAAAATTAACAAATAATTACAAAGGATAAACATGATCCTTTATGTCTAAATTTCAAAACACATAAAAGCTGTCATAATTATGATAAGCTGTTTTAAAATCATAGCACAATGTAATTTAAAGCCATGACCTGTGCTTTTGTTGATCCATCTATAACATAAGCGTGCTAAACTGTATTGATTTAAGGTTTCTTCCAAGTTTTAAAATGCGGGGACCAGAAGTCTGGAAAGACGGACGCTCAGGAAACATTTAGGAAAATGCAGTGGGGGGAAGATGGACTGGGATTTACCCAATCATTGAAACTAAGGAATCTTATCAAACATCAATCAAAAGACAACTATGACGGTGTTTAAGGGGAGGCGAAAAGTCTCACTCTGAGAGCTACTGCACACCCAAGTGTTCAGCTGACTTTCTTGAAAATGAAAGTGTACTGACTTTCTCAAGTCTAGAAATGGCAGAAGGAAAATAAAACGTTTGATAGCACATGACTTATAAAACAATCACACCTTTCTCCAGTCCTGGGTCTGTTCCTCTCCGGGTTTTGTGGAAGCATATTTTCTTTCTAAAATTCACTATTATGTCTACTAAATGGGAGGATACTGATCAAAATTAGGTCTCTGTTCCTTGAAAATGTTTCTCTTCCCCCGACGGCCACTGTGCTAACAAAAGTTAACTGTATCACATTGCAGATGCCAAAGACGGACAGCTTGAGAGGAACTCGTAACAACCCTGTGACAGAGCCTGGTGGGGAGGTGCCTTTTAAACTATATCTTTTCACAATTTTATTTTCCTGTAGAATTTTCTTGACATAAAGTAAGAAAGTAAATGAAACCACAAGCAGCCAGCATTTTTGCTCATGGAATTTCCACAATTCTTAAAATTCTCTCTAGCACCCTGCAACTTCTAACCCCTCTTCATTTGATGATGCCTAGTCCTCTAAATCCAATCTATTATAACCAACTGTCTTAAAGAATGAAATAGCACTTTGTTTTGAACTCCTTCTGATCTTCAGAAAACTTTCAGTAAATGAAGTCACACTGTAAGTTCTGACAGAAGGTGAGTCAGGGAGCCCGGAGGACACAGAGCTGAAAGGGGACCGAGCCTGCAAATCCCTGGTGCAGAACTTAAGTGTCTCCAGCTCTGCTATCAGTGCACCCTCTTTTACAAAATAATTTACACTTGGTTTAATCCTTGAATAAATTTATAAGTGTAAATCTGAACTTTACAAATCGGTGTTCTAACAAATCACCCACAGCAATGTTCTCTCAAAATGGGTGAAACGGTAACACACAGGCGCTGCATACAAACCGCCCGTTTTATTATGACATCACGGGCAGTCTAACGGGCCCGGAGACGGAAAGCTCAGCGCTCCCACTCAGTGGACCAAGAGACCCGGAAACCCAGGGCTCAGTCTTCAGAGGCTGATGGGGTTTCAACAGCACCCCAAGGAGGAAAATCGTCATCCACATTTGTGTGTAGGAACAACAGTGAGTCCCCTCCTTTGCATTTTTAACTAAAAGCAATGAAAATGACTCTTGAATTTAAAAGGAAAAAAAACTAAAATAACTTTAAATTGCCAAATGAAGGCACAATTCCACACAAACAGGCACTGTTTAAAAGTTGGGAGTGTCTACAGATACAAACTTACCATTTTAAAAACTCTGGCAGGAACTGCGTTAAGTTTGAGTAGCTTCCAGATATTCTGTCCAGGAAAATTTTTCTGGATCAGGATAACCTGAAAAAAAACATAAATATCAAAAGATTAGTCACTGCTATCTTGATTCCCATACACTAGAAGACATCAGATGATAAAAACCCCCGCTATTAACTGAATGCTCACTATTTAACAGCCCTTTTAAGAACTTCACATACACTCCCTGACGTAGGTCTACGACAGCCTGAGGGCGGTTTGCCCTGCTAAGACACAGCACACTCTCACTGATTCGTGCACTCCCTCCACAAGGTAAAGCAGGTTGACCAAGGTCGAACGGCGGTGTGAGTGCACGGCAGAGCCAGCTCAAGCCCAGAAGGGCTCGTTGGATGTTTGAAAAAACTCATAATCACTGTCTGACCTCAAATCATGAACTGACAGTCTCTCCAATGACTCTGCATATATTAGGGTTTTATTCTCATAATCACATGTTTGTAATTACAGTTTCCAAGTCTGCTATTTATCACTGCAATTTAAAAATATGCATTGGTATAACATGGTATAAAGCACTCTTTATGTTTACAAAATTTCTGTCTAATTGGGTTTCTCGTTTCTCTTTATGCTTGTGTTATTTTATTCCTCATTACATTTGCCAGAGGTGGGCTGTCTATATTGTGTTGTTCTCGTTTTCCTTTCAAGAAATGAGTACTCATATTTATCCATCACATCTACTGTTTTCTTTTGTCTTTTCTAATTATTTTGTTTGCTGCTTTTATTCTTATCACTTCTTTCCTCATGCTTCCCTTAGGTTTGTTTTATACTTGCAAACTGAATTGTAAACATACTTAATTTATTTTCATATAAAAAATCATATAAGCATTTAAGACTATGCACTTCCCATTGCTGTCCCTGAATACTGCTTTAGCTATTTGGGCAAACTTTTAGGAAATATTTATCTTTCTTATTTTTACTTTCTAAAAGAATTATAATCTTTCATTGTCACCTTGATTAAATCATTGGCCAAATATTTAAGAGATATCCTAAGTGGTTAATTTTTGCAGTTGTTTAAAACATTAATAACAATAGCTAGTTTACTACATGATCATCTCAGAATGTCACATGGTCTGTACAATGCCTGCTTGGGGAACTTAAACTAAGATTTCTTTTTGGTGCAACATAGGATGTGTTTAAAAAATTTTTAACTATGTACATATACACAGAGATGTATTTTAAGATCTCACTATGCATTTATTCAATCTAAATAGCTATATTATTCAAAAACCTGTTTATTTTTTATTTAAGCAAAAAGCCTGAAGCAATATGCTAAAATCTCTAAAATAACTTTTTCTGTAGAGTTTTTCAGTATTTCTCATAATTTTTTCTTCACATTTAAATGTTTTGCCAAAATAAAATGCATTAAAGAAAGATATACAAATCAAGTGGACAGACTGAAAAATTTGCCTACACTTTTCCACATAACCAGGAGGCAGGACACCCCCATCCCCAGCCTGCCCCCTTCTGGTCACTGCTGCTCTCCTCAAAGGGAGCTGCCTGTCCTGCCTTCTGCAGAGACCAGCTCTTCTCCTTCTGGTTTCTCTCTGTATAAATGGAATCGTACAGCACTGGCTCATCTGCAGTCCTCGGCTTCTGCTCAGCATTCTAGCTGTGAGGTTCTTGCAGACCTCTGCGTGCAGACCTTTCATTTTCAGTGCTGCATAGTATTCTGTGAGGGGAGGATGCCACAATCTACCCATTCTACAGGTGATGGTCATTTGAGTAGCTCTGATTTGGGGACTGGTACAGACAGTGCTGTTATGAACATTCTAGCACAGTTTTTGCAGAGACCAGAAGTACACATTTCTGTTGGAATGTATCCAGGAGTAAAACTGCTGGATCTTGAGGTATTTTGTGTCACATGCTGATGTTACAACATTTAGCATATGAAAGCATATGTGACATTCACTATTAATTGCACTTCTTACTTCATATTAATAGAGAAAATTTACCTTTTGGACACATTGATAGCCTCCTGCCTCAAATTCTTCTTTTTACTAAAAGTTAAATGGTATGCCATTCTGCTATTTTGTTTATTTATGTTTGTCTGATAAAATTTTACCCAGCTTTTGTACTCCTCTCAGCCTGGCCCTGAGCCCTGCCAGGCTCAGGGCAGAAGCACAGTAACGGGGGAAGGGACAGGGACAGACCCCCTCACACAGTGGCGGGCCAACACAGCGAAAGAAGCTTCCCACAGATTTAAATTCTACTTGAAAGTACTAATGAGCGTTAACTGCCATCCCCCAGTTTTCAGTCACAGCTTCTTTGCGTATGTTTTCATTGCACTCTGCTCTCTTGTTGGTACCGTGACGAAATGGCTGCCCACCTGAATTTCCACTTTATATATCACTAAATCGAGTGGGCCACTTCTAGGGTTCACTGAAGGCCACCACACAGGGTCAGCCGCCTGCAACACCACAAGAGGAGACCCTTTTGTGACTCTGTTGAGTCCCTCCTAAAGACAAGTAATCATACTATGGATGAACGTTTTAAATAATTGAACTTCTTGACTTAATTGTTCATCCTACTTTCCCTTAGTACTCTTGAGCAGCCTTAGGTACTCGAACAGAAATAAAAACATTTAAGAAGAGTGGCTGAGTTTAACGAAAACAGACAGAAAATTCCTCAACAAAATACTAGCAAACCAAGTGCAGCAACATGTAAGAAAAAAATATATTTATACACACACACATACACAGAATTGTGAGATTAACCCCAGGAAGACAAGACTGGTTCGGCATATGGAAAGCAATAAATATAATAAAACCATATTAACAGAATAAGGGACCACCCTTTCATGATAAAGCAAACTAGGAATAGAAGAGAACTTTCTCAATCTGATAAAAGGCCCCCACAAAAATCCCACAGTAAATGTCATGTCTAATGTGGAAAGACTGAGCGTTCCCTAAGGTCAGGAACAAGAAAAGGATGTTCAGTCCTGTTCTGTCCCACAATGCACGCGAAGCACTATCTAGAGGACTTCGGGGAGAAAGAAAAGATGCTTAGCCTGAAGAGAAGAAGTAGAAGTATCTCTACTTAGAGATGACAGAATCTTGCACATAGAAAACCCTAAGGAACACACACGTTAGAGCTAATAAATGAATTCAGGATATAAGATCATTGTACAAAAATCAACTGTATTCCTACATAATAGCAGTGAATAACCCAAAGATGAAAGTAAGAAAACAGTTCCATTTACAGCACAAAAAAGAACAGACCAGACAAAGACATGATAAGAAAACTACAGACCAATTTCCCTTACGAATACAGATACAAAACCCCATAATGCAACAGTAGCAAACCGAACTCAATAGCTCTTTGAGTGAAACAAAGGGAAAAAAAACTCCCAGATGATCTTCTCAATAGATTGAGAAAAAGCACTGGACAAAATCCAACACTCTTTCACAATAAAAACATTCAGAAAACTAGGAGTAAAGGGGAGCTTTCTCAACATGATACAGGGAACTTATGAAAACCATACAGCTAACATCATACTCAATAATGGGAGACTGAAACCTTTCCACCATAATATTAGGAAAAAGACAAGAATGCCCACTTTTACCACTACATTCAACATAGTACTGAAGTCCTAGCCAGAACAAGAGGCAAGAAACAAGGTTAAAGGCTTGGTATCTATTAGCTAATGTAACGTGACAAGAAAAGGAAATAAAAGGTATACTGACTGGGAAAAAAGAAAGAAAACTTTGATAAATAAATTGTGGTATATCCATACAACGGGATAGTATTCAGTCATAAAAAGGAATGAACTATGTATACCTGCTACAGCTTGGGTGAACCTCTAAAACATAATAGTAAGTGAAAGAAGCCAGGCACAAAAGATCACATATTGCATGATTCTTTTAACATAATATATCCAGAACAGGCAAATCTCCAGAATAGACAAATCCATGGAAAGCAGATTAGAGGTTACCAGGGATTGGTGTCAGGGAGTGGGTGGTGAGTATACTTAATAAGTGTAGGATATTTTCATGGAGTGACAGGAAAGTTTTAAAATTAAAGAGAACTGGTGGCTGCAGAACATGAACACACTACCACTGAACTGTCACTTTAAAATGGTTCATTGTATGTTATATGAATAGCACTTCAATTAAAAAAAGAATAGAATACTTTGGAACAAATTTAATAATGAGCAAGACTTACAGACTGAAAACCATAAGATATTTAAAAATTAAAGAAGACCTAAATAAATGGAAGGATGTCCTGTATTCTCAGGCTAGAAAACTTAGTATTTTTAAGATGGCAGCACTCCCAAGGTTGAGCTACAGATCAATCCCTATCAAAGTCCGAGCTGGCTTTTTTAGAGGAAGGGCAGAAATTGTCAAGCTAACTCTAAAATTCATAGGGAAACGCAAGTGCCTCAGAGCAGCCAAAACAATCTTGAAAAGAACAGATTCCAGAGTGAAAGGCTCTTAACTTACATTTTCAAAATTTACTCCAGAGTTACAGTAATCAACGTAGTGGCATTAGATTCTGGCATTAGGGCAGACGTACAGACCTGTTGGATAGAACTGTCAGTCCAGAAATAAATTCATACACCTGCAGACAACTTATTTTCGATGGATCTGCCAAGACCAATCAATGGGTAAAGAACAGTCTTCTGTGACAAGTCTTTGTGACCTTAGATTAAGGAACACTTTCTTAGATACCAAAAGCACAACAGAAGAAAAAACAGATAAACTGGACATTATCAAAATTAAAAGCTTTTGTGCTTTAAAAGAAACAATCAAGAAAGTAGAAAAGACAACAGGATTTTACATCTAGACAAAGAACCCTTATCACACAATAAAAAAGACAACCCAATTTTTAAAAGGGCAAAGAATTTGAAACAGCTATTTCTTGAAATAAGATACACAAAAGGCCAATAACCACATAAAAAAAATTTTAAAAACAGTAAAATTCCAGAATTATTCCATTTTAAAAGGTTAAACACCTGCTCCATGCCAGAATGGCATATTCCTTAGTCTACATTCCTTCCTGTGCATTTGTTATTGAAATAAATAGGTTTCTCCTAGAAAACTTGTTTTAAAAATGCTAAATTACATAGCTACTATATATCGTCTTCACTTTGAAATTAGAAAACCGATTTTATAGAGCAGGTCTCTAAACGATTCTTACTATTTCTGTAATAGGAAAACAGATAAATTACAAGAAAGTCCCTAGATCGGTGCTCAGCTGAGCCACTAAGCTGGCTCGGTGAAGGGGTCTGGCAATCTGGCCTCTCCCTATGAAATTCTCACTTCTTACGTCTCCACATTTCTTACATTTAACTCCAAAGTTAGGTGAATTTAATAATCTCATGGTCAATTATTGAATTAACTGTAAGTTACAAAGTAAATTACATAGGTGGAAATGGCTGGATTTACAGGTCAGTTCACAGTGACTGCCCTCATTTCACCAGATAAAAGAAAAATTAGCAATTTTTTAAAGTGGATGCCTAATGTCTTTAAAAACACAGTCCATTTTCATTATGGGGAAGGATGTGCAGATTTCAGACATCTGGGTCACTCGGTGGTCAACAGAATCTTGCACAATATCTTGATCAGATACTTTGTACTGCAACGTGGTTTGCACCAACAAGAGTAAGACCAGGCATCGCCAATCCCAGAGACAGCTTCAAAGAAGACCCAGCCAGGCCACTCACCTTGAGGGGCTACCAGAGTTCTCCCATTCTCCCGACACCAACCAACTGGCTGGACGTAAGGACTATTTACATCACACCTGCAAAAACAGGATTCTCTTTTAGATCCCAAATTAACTCCAGAGAAAGAATCCAACAGTAATGATCATTCTGGATATTAAAAGATGCCATGGAAAATATTACTTCGGAGCTAAAATATTTTATAGCTTGAGAGAATGAGAAGTAATTTTAGTACTTTATTTTGTAAGCTGAGGGGCCAAACTCCTCTTTTATGTAAGCTTCATGAAATTTAAAAGCAATTTTATAAAGAGTGTTTGACTAGGGCCTGAACTGCCAGCGCTCTCCCCAAAGAGTGCACATTTTAATGAGCCCCGTCTACCACTTCTTCCGGCAGCAAGGGAAAATATTAATAGGCCAGTCCAGATTTTAATAGGACAGACCAGATTCCATCTGCCGACAGTTTCCTCCCTCTCCTTTTCCAGGACCCCAGACGATTCTCCCGAAGACACGTACAGCACTTCATCGATGCCCTGCTTCTCGGTTCAGAGAAGAAAACAGCCCCCACCTCGCACGGGAAGACCCACAGCCCCGGCCGGACCTGCCCTTTATTCAGGACCTGCTCTCCAGAAATGCCACAAAAATTACTTTCACCACGCCCTCATCTGTATTTCAGGTTTTTCACCCAGAAAGCCCTTTAAAAGCATGCAATGTTAGCTCAATGGCATTGTAAGCACACATTTTCTCTGCTCTCCACAGGTTTTCGAACAATTCACTCCATTCTCCCTGAATCTTCCTTTCTTAAAAATACACCAGTCTGAGTTCCACATTTTTCAGGGAAAAAAAAAATACTGCAAGTTGTTAACTTCCTCCTCACTTACAAACCACCCACAGCAGAGTGAAGGGCCCGGGGCGGGACACACTGTCTCGGATGAGGCCTTGTTAGGTGACCTCGCAGAGAGCGGCTCCCGAGGGAGCGCGGCCGGGCAGGTCAGCCGCCAGAGTCCTGCCGGTAGTTCCTAGGAGGACCACGGCTCCTAACACCAAACGCGCGCGTGGAAGGAAGGCGCACAGGGCCACCTCACCAGTAATCGTGACTGTCATCCCAGCTGTCAAAATGTACCAGCAAGCGGTCTTCAGCAATATCTGCGATGGTCGCCACGCACACCAAGGAGGGGTTGCTCCTGTCTACGGCCTCCAGCTTCATCCCAACCTCAAGGTCTTTAGGCGCCGGACCGCTCTAACACAGCACCGGGGGAGGCACCAAGAGAAGCAGGGCTGAGCCGCGGGCACAATGTCTGTGACGTTCATTCAGCATCAGGAAGGTCTGCAGGGGAGCAACACTCACCCTCCAGAACAAAGCCGGCCGGGAAAATACTCCAACAGACTGGCACCAAGTGTACGTTCATTCAAAAAAAAGAAAAACACTTTGTGCTTTTTCTCTTTTGTCCTGCAGGCAGGTTTCATTTTCCTTATCACTGTCATTTTTCCCTCTTCATGTCTTAAGAGTATTAAGAGTCATTTGTATGAGTTTTAAAATACTGCGCTGACTGAATACAGTGGTAGCAGATCACTTTCTCTGCTCCCTGCAGGCTTCTGATATGTGGTATATTTTCAAATACCACTATTTGGAAAACTAGCAAAGATATGCTCTTCAGCACTAAAATTATCATTTACTTTGACCAGAGCTGAAATTAGCGGCTTTCTAAATATTTTTAAAAAACACATGCACTAATCCATGAATAAATCATAGTCGAAAAAAACCAAATGGTTGTTTTAGTGCCCGCACGTTGTTTTCAGTATTTAAGAATGCCAAGGACTATGATTTACAGTAACATTACAGTGATAAAACCCTACGCCTCCTACAGCTGTAATTAGCCATTCCTGGACTGAGAGAGCACACGTGCAGTATCTGGGGGCTGGAAGGGGGCCTTCCTACTTCTTTACTGTCTCTACTGACCCTCACTTTTGTGTTCCTTTAGCACATTACATTTTTAAAAGCATTTTCACATTTCCATAACTCTCTTTCCTTAATATAATTCTACGAAACCCGTTGAACAGTTTGTATAACATTGATTTCAAGAGCAGGACACTGAAGCCTGGAGAAGTGGGGGACTGTCCTAAACAGGGACACAGCCAGCAGGTGGCAAGGCCCCCGCCCTGGTGCGTGGCCCCACAGGGCCCAGAGGCTGGGCTGCGACCTCCTCTCTTCTCTCCTGTTAGATGCTCAGACACGGGTCCTCATACAGCCCTGAGTCTGTCGGAAGGGTCACCCTCACCCTCACCACACGCAAATACCACTGGACCAGGTGCATTCAAAGCTTATCCGGGGCGTCAACTGGTCTCAAAACACCAAAACTCAGCTTAAACAACGAACTCACTAGCTGCAGAAAGAAAACATTCTAAAAGGCATTTTAAATTATAGCAGGCTTTAAACGTAAAGTTTTTTCCTCTCTTCCATCTCATTAAAGTACTTAATTCTATGTTTAAAGGGGGAAAAAAAGTTCATAGGAAACTGACAAATTCAGTGAGAAAAGTCATAGGAAGCTAAGGATTCTTAAAAGATTAAAATACAAGAGAATATACAGTGAATTTTTTAAAATTTAAGCAGAAGTAAACATCTGACTAATACCAAGGAAGAAAATACTTACAGAACTTCTGTTTCTGAATAATCTCTTGGGAGCATTTTGCAATTTGCAGGCCTTTAAGTAATCCATCCAACCGAATTTATCTTTTCTATAACCTAAAAAAAATACTGATTACTCAAAATACCCCCAAGATGTAACCACATGAATAATAAATATATTATTCTTATTCGATCTTCTGCCATAAATTCGATGTCCTTTAGCAGACACAAAAGACTCAAATTAAAATCTCTAAACTGTTTCAATGTTTTGAATGTATGGAATTGAAACTACTGAGAGTGATTTCCCACCGGGCATGTCATTCCCGACAAATGTTAAAAGCCGTTCAAATGCGGCACCAGTGCCCTGGTAGCCTGAGGGGAGCCTTGCCTCCCGTTAAGGCTTCAGACAGAGGGAGGGGACAACAGTCCCTACGGCCCTCATCCCCCTCAAAGAAGCTGTGTCACTGAGACCAGCGTGGGCCCTGGTGGTGACCAGGGAGCCAGACACTGGGGACGGGGACAGAACGAGCCATGGGCCACGTGGCAACTCCAGCTCCGTGTCCTGCCAGGCTCCGCAGGAAAGAACGCCTCACCCTCCCACCCACGTGCCCACGGCTCAGATGGGGCTGGCCCACATCAATGGGCTTGAGAAACATTCCTGATGGAGTGTCCCACTCAGAACACAGCCTTCAAGGCCACAGTGGCACCTCTAACTTCCCCTCCTATCTGCCCGCCCTGGCCTCTGCTCCGCCACCCTCAACTCCCTGTGGTCCGCCCAGCACCCGTCAGATGTCCTGTCTCAGGCCTCTTTCAGCGCCCTTCCTGCTGGGGCAGCCCTGGGACCCTGCTCAGCCCTCCAGCCCTATCGCTGTGGACGCTGGCAGCTCTGTGTCTCCTCCTTGTCTCTGCAACAGATGCTCCATGAGGACAGATTCGGTTTACTGAATGCACGGCTCTACCCACAGTGACTGCATACGGTTAGGACTCCCTACTGAGTGATCCAGCCCGTGGCCTCTCACCAGCCTCCGTGAAACCCAGTGATCTCAGGGGATCTCAAAGGACCCCCCACTCTCCGACCTAGTTGCTAAGAATAAAATGACTATATACTGACTCCAGAAGCTGCCAGGGTCACCCGGGAGCCTAATATCCGAGCAAGAGACCTTATACAAAGGTTTGCTGGACAAGGAAACCAGCCCACTGGCCTCAGTATGCCGCCGACCATCCCTGCGACCAGCACACAGCAAGTAAGAAGGGCCTCAATCCCATCTGCCAGACCCCGGTTCCTCTTGTGCATAATGAAAGACAAAGATGAGATTTTAATTCCCATCAAAACAAAATAGCGACATTTTCTCTTCGATAGCTCCCTGTTCTCCATGATTCCTCTTCGAAAAAATTATACATGTGAACCAAGATTCCTCACTGTACAGCATTACTGATTCAGTGAAAAACATTATTTCGACTGTAATTTAAACATTAGTTTCTTCATTCCTTATAAAGTTTAATAAACTTTATGTAAAATAAAATGCTCTCGTAAGATTGTAATTTTTCTCTATGTAACCTGAGAATATTTGACCTCAACAGTCATTGATGCTTTTCTTTTAAAGATATTTATTTATTTCTAAAAATGGAATCCTTGCAGTCTTAATGCTTTTCGTGGATCACACTTTCATCTTGAAAATCAATTCACACCAGGTTCTCGTGTCAGTATCTTATAAAATATCGTTCAAATGAAACTGTCTTCCCATCCCGGCTCACCCTTAGGGATGTGTAATTCGTGCCTGGTCTTTTCACACCAGCCTACTGGATGGATGTCAGGGGAACCAGCGTTGATCCAAAAATCATAGCAGCTTAAATAACCATCAAAATGAAGCCTTAGACGGTAACCACATACCTGAAAAATGGGATGTATGCATTTGTTCAGTAAGAGTCATGCATTTGAAGTGTACACAAAGTCAACAAAACGTTCATTTATTCTGTCAACACCATCAATGTAGATGAGCCAATCCCTACATCCAAATGTGCTTGTATTAGAGAACAAATTTATAGATGATCTGGATAACACAAAATGTTGACAAAATTGACACTATCTTTCAAGAAGCGAGAATTTTTCTGCAGAAAAATTATCCGTTTTCTCAGCCTAGGCATCTGAGGACAATTAACATATCCATTCACCAACAAGTTTATTTACTCGTTCAATACCTATCAAACATTTCTTTCAGAAACACCATCTCCTGCTGTCTGGCTTAGACTCATGTCCCAAGGCCATGGAAGCTAAAGTACAGAGCAAAACCAAAATGGGCGTGGCTTTATTTCAAAAACATATGAATCCAGTATACGCAGTAAATAATAAAGCAGTCTGAGAAACCTATCTCCTACACATGCTATACACGTTTAATAGCTACGATCGGTGAATTAAGTGAACAGATTTTCTATGTTTGATAGTATTAAAATATAGAGGTATTTTACCAACTTAATATAAAATGTTTGGTAAATATTACATTTTATAAGCCATTTACTTCCATCAATGGCTCTTCATGCTATATAATTTTCATAAAATTCATGTATTTCTATAAATATGTAACTCATATGCATAGATATTTTTAATACACATTTCCCATTAGTGCAGCTTAAACTTGAATAATTATGTCTCCTTTAACAGACAAAAGCAACATTGTGGGATTCCCGGGTTTTTATCAATCTCAGGTGAAAACTATTTACCAATTAAATCAAGAATAACTGCTTGTGATGAGGGACTTAGAAAATTAATCTTCAGAGAAGGAAAAAAATCATTAAAAAACATATTTCACCCATCACTGAATAAAATAAATCCATAATGTAATGGAACTTGTTTACAACACAAAGCACTCAAATTCATCATTCTCTGGAAAATTCTCTTCTGTCACTGTGCAGTTAGCCCAAGACAATTACACCATGTCTTACCTCAGCTACAGAAAGCACACAAAACCCAGATGGATGTCGGGGGTCAACGCCTTCTAATCTCATTCCAACCTGAAAGCCATTTTCATGCTCCGGAAAGGACTGGTCCTGTGAAATTCCACGATACAATACGAGCCACTAAAATACCTTCACGATTTGATATTAAAACACTTGGTGCGGCCGTGCACAAAATCATACTAGCCTGGAAGCCCAGTAATCCAGCTAAAGACAGAAGGCTGCTCTCACATATCTGGCCTCAAAGACGGCTTGGTCAGTTGTATGCGCTGTGAAATAGTTCACCTGCCAAACTGCGTGTGTGAACTCCCCGTTTATTCCTCTTGCCCATTTTTCCTTAATGATCTGAAGCTCTTCGTGCACTCTGGGAACAATCCTGTGTTGACTGGCATGATTACTTGGCTCTTCACTTTGTTTATGATGACTTCCTTGTGGAGAATTTTATTTTAATGTAACAAAATACATCAATTATTTCCTCTACAGGCTGCACGTCTAGCCTATGAAATCCCTTGCAGCCTTGCAGTTACATGGATAGTCTCCTAGGGTTATTTTAAAGCTTTTATTCTTCATATTTAAACCTACAATACGACTGGAATTGATTTTTTTCTTTATGGTGTGAGGTAGGGCTCTATTTTTTCATATGGAAAACAAATCGTTCGACAAAACTTTTTTGAACAGTCCGTACTTTCACTGACCTGCAGAGTGTCCTCTGTTACAGCATGTTTCTACATGTCTGCGGGTCTATTTGTGGCCTTTTTTATTCTATTTATTGGCATGTTTGCCTATATCACATTGTGTTAGTTGCTGATAACGAGTCTATCTGGAGAGCAATCCATATCATACTGAGATTTTAAATTCTGGAACTTGTTCCCTCTGAATTTACTCTAATCATTTGGTCTGGTTTTTTTTTTTTAATTTTCATGTAGACGTCGTAACATTTATTTCTGTGTACTTTTTATGTTTATTGCTATTATAAATGGAATCTACTTAACAGACTTCCTCATTTATTCCATTATTTTCTTTAATATTGGTCTTGTTTCCCATAGGCTTGCTGTATTATTACTAGTTTTGAGATGATTCAGCATTACCAGTCAATTTATTCTTAACTGAGAATAAACTTCTAAGTATACTAATGGAGAAGGGGGAAGATCTAGTACAGTTAGATCTAGAGCTGCTTTTTAATCACTAGTTGTATTAATATTTATGACTGCTTATCATACGGATGCCTATTTTTAGGGTAAAATTTATTCTTTTGGAAAAAAAATCTCTATCTGGAAACATCAAACATAGAGAAAAGCTGCAAGAACAAAACAGTACAGAGTACACATACAGCCTTTGCCCAGATTTATTTCCTGTTAACATTCCACCCCATTTGCTTTATCATTTCTGTTGGCCCTCAGGTGTCTCTGTGTGTACAGATACGGATGTACAGACATACACATATACGTACAGAGGATGTTTTTACCCTTTGAGGGCTCTTTACCCCTAAATACTAACTTTTTCTCTAAGAGTAGTTTATTTTCCCCAAGAACAGGAATGTTCTCTTAGCAACAGCTCAGTTATCAACTTCTCTAAATTTAACACTTATACAGTATTTTTAATTCATCTTCCATTCATATTCCAATTTTTCCAATTTATCCAACAATGCACTTTATAACACATTCCCCCTCCAGAGCAGGATTCAGTTTAAGGTCAAATATTCAATTTAATAGGCCTGTCTCTTTAGTCTCCCTTAATCTGGAACATCTTCCATTGCATTTATCTTTTATAACATTGACATTTTCAAAGAAGACACTCTTTTCCCTCTTCTATTTTTCAAAATAGAAAGTTCCTCATTTTGGATTTGCCTGATGTTTCCCCGTGATCAGATTTAGGACATGCATTTTTGGCCAGCACACTACATGGGTGATGACGGGTCCTTCTCAGGAGAGCACATCTGCAACCACAGATGGCAGCGTGTTCGTTGGTGACGTTCATTTCCATCACAAATTAGCGTTCTCCAATTCCTTCACTAGTTACATACAAAGCACACACACACAAACACTTATACATACGTACATATGTGCACATATATCCATAAATAAGTCCAAACAGATACATCTAACTCCAGTCCATCCCCAAAGGGCCTGCTCTTCTTCACTCTGTATTTGTCCTTGTCCTGTAACAAGCTTGGCACCCTTACTCACTCATATCCTAAATCCTGTGGCACATCCACTGCACGTTCAGACCTCTTTTACCTGCTGCTGTAATAAACAAGCCTGCAAAAAGAGCTCAGGATTTGTCTGCAATTCTCTCTCCCTGCTCTGCCATCCAAGAATGGGGTCCTCAGTTAAAAACTCTGCTCATAATCAACTTGGATCCATTCTTTTTTTTTTCTCTTCAGGGTAGCTATAGTAGTCACTTGAGATATGACTTAGTTCATTTGTTCCTATTTTCTTTCAGTTCTTAATAATTTATTGTGATTTTTAATATGCAGAATATGAACCTGCTTTCAAAAGTCAAAGCTACATGCAAAGGTACTCAAGGAAGGATCTCGCCCTCCATACCTTACCCACCCCATTCAACCTCTGACAGGTAACCAACCTTGCTCTTTTCTGGTTTATCCTATCTGGCTTTCTTCTTGAAAAAATTAGCAATTATGCTAATACTTTTTCTTACCTTTCCTTCCTTTTTACACAAAAGATAGCATACTACACACTGCGTTGCACTTGGCTTTTTTCACTTCCTAGTGTCTCCTGGAAACCAGTCAAAGTCAGGTCACAGTCAGGTCACAGCAACTGTCCACACCCTCCTTACAGCCGCCCTGCCCTCCACTGTGTGTAGGAACATAGTTCATTCAACCTTCTTCCAGACTTGGGTGCCTGCCTTTTTTTTAGAACATAAATTGTTTTCACATCTTCATGAGTTGGCTTGTAAAATATAGTTAAAAACTTTCTTGCATTCACAGATCATTTCAGATGCTTCCAAGAAAAAACTTAGAAGATGACAAAAACCAAAAAAACTGAAATGGCAAGAATAAATGATTTCTCGGGAATATTTTATTTCTACAAAAATAAATGTCATGTGTGTATTTAACTCTCCCAGCCTTCTTCTCACTTCTGCTCTGTTTCCCAGCAGATTGTATTTAACAAGTTTTCTGTGACTACCTCCTGCTCGCTGCTCTGAAATTCCTCAGTTAACTTAAAAAGCATCACACTCATACACACATATCCAGACGCACACACACAACACGGAAAAGAAAAGGCAAAGGGGAAGAGACTGGGAGACTGGGGAGAAGATGTTAATGATGCTGAAAGGAAATTAAGAAGCTACAGAAAATTAAAGAACATTTTTCATGTTTTAACAAAACTGAAAGATGTAAAACTGGGGATGGGGAGGAACCAGTGTTACACTGAGCAGTATTATATCCGCTTACCACACATGAATGGTAAATTCAAGACCCTGGTAATGGATCACAGTCGACAGCTAGGATGCAACATCGTTCTTGCCAGCATTTCACATGGTTTCTGAACTGAACATTTGGGAGCTTTATGTAACACTGTGAGGAATGCTATAGGACTAAAGCAGCCACAGTATCCTTGGGAGGGTTTCAAGTAAAACCCAAAAAACAGCCATGTTAGCAATCCGAAAGGCAGCATCTAGCGAGAAATATCACTGCCTTTCATCAACCTCTTTTCTGTGTAATGGTTTAATCATAGCAGATAAAGATTCTTTCCCTTTCTAAAAAATTTTACATTTTATGAACATGAATGTTGATAGCTCTCCTTATAAAATCGTATTTTAGGATGAAAAAAGGGACCTGGAATCACACACTTTAAGGCAAACAATAGCCCATTAAATTCAGTCATAGAAAGTCGTAAGGGTTGTGGACCTGAAACACACTTTTACAGATAAACTCAAGTTCAGAGACTTTCAAGGTCACACCAGTTTAGTGGCAGAGCACAGCCTAGGACTTGGGGCTCCCGAAAGCCTGCCAACCATCTCTCCCACGAAGGGGACGGAAGCAGCAACAATATGGGAAACCTCACTGGGCTCGAGGCCGAGAGGCCTCAAGGACACTTCCACGGAAGGGCCCGCGCCACACGCTCTTGGGTACAGAAGTTCAGTTGTTTTGTTTTCTCACAACTGTTGCGAAATAACGGTTTCTAGGATGAAAGTGATGAATGTGGCCACAGTGATGGAGAAGAAGGATTATCCAAAGTTCCAGACCTCATGTCAAGAGCAGGTACAGATGACATACTAGTCTTTAAAAATAAAATGAGTCAGAGCATTAGGAAAAAAACAAACAAAAATGAAACATCGTGTCTAGAGTAAAGAAGACAGGCCAGTGACAAAACTCCTTTAAGAAATGTAATGCATCCGGGCACTCGTTTTGACAGGTGTGTGCCAGCAGGTTTCTGCTCCTTCGGGTGACAAAGTCACAAGTGTGCAGCAGAAACAACTCTCAGGGAGCCGGTAGACACATGTGAGAAAATCCGGGCATTTTACTGTTTATCGCTGAGAACCCCATTCAAGAGCAGAGATTATCTTGTACTGATGGCTCTGAGCTGCTACGCAGACTGCAGAAGAGCAGTGGCCACCACACCAGCACAGCATTAACGAAACCATGTGCGCGGAAGAGCGCCCACACGCCAAGGCTCCCTCCTACTTTACTCGGGGCCAGAGCTGGCAGCCAACCACACTTCCCTGATCTTAATTCATTAGTTAAAAGAAGTGGGGGAAACCGGGTAGGCAATGGAATCACAGCCACTGAGGCCAGGGCCACAGGCTTACGGTTTCCCCATCTTCACATGAAGGCAGTCAAAGGGAGAGGTTCCCGGGAATTTTATATGCAGATGATAAAAACAAAATTTCTTATAACACCAAAGATCACTGCCATGAGTTCAGCATCCTTCTTAAATGGTTTATCTCAGCAACATCTTCAAAATCTCAAATCATCTCACTATGTATCTCCAGGGCTGAAATGTTACAATTTTCAATGAAAGAGGGGAGCGATCAGGAAACCTTATGCAGGCAAACTGTAATATAAACAGCGTGACTGCAGAGAATCTAACTTTTTCTCGACGCTTGATGATTTTCTTTAGTCAATGGGGAAAAAAAATCAGTTGTGTTATTGGTAGTGCAAAAAGATAATTCATATACTACAGAAGGAAAGGTGGGAAAAAAAAAATTTTCCTGAGATGAGTACAATCAAAGAGAAAGTTACAAAGGCATTTGCAGCTCTCTCTGAAGTAGAGAGACCTGGCCTGCCAGGGTTTCCATATAATGTGTCAACATAGCATTTGATAAAACACAATGAGTCTGGGTTTGTGTTTGATCTGAACACCCAAGACAGTCCACGTCTACGTGAAGAACCACCAAACACATGCTCTCACCGTCAACAGCCTATGACAGCTAGATACAACTTGCTCACTAAACAAAAATGAAGACAAAAGAGTGCGGGAGCTGGTACGGAGCATGAGCCACCCTTTACCAGCCGTATACGGCTGCCCCTGATGCGACAGGCCCTTCTGTAGCACATGACTCTGGGCCATGTCCTGTTCAAATACCATCCCCTTTACACATACCAATTCATTAAATCCTCAAAAAACCCTATGAAACCCTATATACATTTTACAGATGAAACTGGGGCCCAAGAGATTATGTATGTGCCTGAGGCCACAGTGTGTGTCTGGATTTAAAGGACAGTTAATTGCTGTGCTAGGTCATTCTGAAAGGTCACGTGCAACACTAAAGACTTCATAATTTTTCAACTTTTACTTTACAATCAAAACTTAGGATGAGTTTTTTAGATGTGAAAAATTGGAGGTCCGAGTATATGCTATACAACCAATAAATGAGCCTCCGGTACCAAACATCTGAAAACAGCGCCACGGAGAATGTGGGGCTTTACTGTGGAATAAATCAGGAGAGCAAGGATACGTGGCATCGGGACCCCTGACTATGCATTTGGGGAGGAAAACAATCATATTTCTACCACAACAGCACATATAAAAATAACTTTGGATGGAGAGAAAACAGACACAGTGTAACAGAATACAACGCAACTATTACAACAGCAAGCCACGGACCTGGTCTGCTGTGGTGTGCCACAGCCGTGAGGTGCTGATGGACACAGAGCAAGCACCAGGAGAGGAAAACAGGGCCGTGTAAACTTGCAGGACGCATCTCTACAGATCTGGAAGCACACACATCAAATTACTCTGAGTGGTTCACCTGGAGTGGGGAGCCTGCAGGGAGAAAGCCATTTATCTTTATACTCCTCTGTCTTGTTACAATTTTTAAATGGCATTCCAATCTTTTTTAAAAAGATCAACACACACACACACACACACACACACGCACGCACAATCAAGTGATGAAGAAACTAGACAAGGAGGCAGGACCCCGTCCCGAGAAGTCTTATACGTCCTGTTAAGGACCTTTCAGTTTATTCTTAGTCAACGAAGCACTAGCAAACGTTTTTAGGCACTGGGGAGGGGAAAAAAAAAAAAAAACATTACTGCATTTTATTAAGATCTTGTTAGTGGTGATGTGGAAAAATGATTAGAAAAGTAGCGAGATGAGAAATAGGAAAAACAGTAAAGGAGGCTTTTAATATCTACTAGTAACTGAGAACTTGCCGTGGACCCTGCACAGCCTCCAATTCAGCTCATGTAAGCTGTAGTGGCTGTTGCCCTGTATCGGAACTGGCACAGGTCCCACCTCACATATGAGCAAACAGGCTCAGAGAAGTTCAGGGACTGCTCCGTTTCCACAGCTAGTCAGTGAAAACTTGGAATTCGAATTCAAACCTTGGCCTGTGCGCGCACCTGCAAAGTTATAGTGTATTCTGGGATGCTGCAACAGCCTGGACACATGATAACAAGGACCTCAACCAATGCCGAGCAAGAGCTGGGAGTCCGGGGCAGGGCAGGCTCAGTACCTGCTTAGGAGGCAAAATGCGCCTGGCCGGCTGGAGACAGAGGAGGAGGAAGGTTGGGAATTTAGACGGACCACTCAGCTTTCAGACTTGAAAGAAATTTCCAGATTTTCATTGACTTCTGTAATATTATTATTATCTACTGATACCTCCAAGGACTTGATGAACAGCCATGAAAACTACTATTTCTGTACCAATTCCAACTTTCTGGTGCGCTGCTACAGCTTCAGCGCCCTCCCGGGTCCCCTGCAACGAAGCTTCATCGCCAAAGTCTATTCACCGAGAGACACCGGCACACGAGGAGAGGTCAGGAAACACCTTCCTCGCTTTTCCCTCAAGAAACGATGACTTCTGCCTGAGCTGAGAGTGGAAATTATCAAGAATATTAGAACCACTTTAGTCACAGAGAAAACGGAGAACCTGAAACACACACACACACACGCACATATGTTTATTTCTTGGTACTCTTATTTATTTAATATGGCTGTTCTAACAGTGGAGCAGGGGTGGGCCCATGATGACTTCAAGGATTCCAGAAACCGAAATTTTATATAAAATTTAGTCTGCAAATGAATATAAGCACTTCTTTAAGAAGAATATCAATAGTTCACATTAAATGTTCAAAGTGGGTCTAAGACTTAAAAAAAAAAAACAAAACAGTAAGAACCACATGGCTGTCCTTTACAGGAATCGACCACTGACCAACCCAGTGACTAAGTGACCTCTTTCTTTATGAGACTTCAATAAGCAGAACACAGCGGTTCACCGCAGTGGCTCATCATGAAGACCCAGCCAGGCGGCGAGGCGGGCTTCAGATTCTGCCTCTTCACAGTGGTGCCTATTTTTGCCACCTATTTGTTAGGCTGATGGAGAAAAATCATCACCTACATAATTAAACACAACCCGCTGCAACGCTTCAGTGAGAATGGCAGTGAAGGATGGCTGCTTGTGTATTTTTAAACTCTCATTTTAGAGACCACTTCCTTGTTACTTTGAACATTTTCCATAGATTAATTCTGAATCCCAAACTGCTGTCAAGATTAGACCGAGAGGCATTCTATCAACAGGGAACACAGAATCCACGGCACAACAGAAGTGCTCTTCCATGAGTTAGTAAACGTAATTCCTACTGTGTTCTCGTGAATCTACTATAATCTCGGGGCAAGAATTCCCAGTCCCCTGGAACCGACTGACGACGAGCAGTGTGGCTCGTGTGTGTGCACGTCTGTGTGCACGACTGTACATATGCTGTATCTCCAGGGGCCCTAACCTAACCACTGACTGAACTACAGTCTCAGAAACAGAAAGCAAGCACAGACCAGAGTGGGTGAAGCACTGCTGAGTTCAGGCAGCTCTAGACTAACAAAGATCCTTATGAACAAAGGAAAAGAACCCACACAGTATGAAACAAAGAGCTGCTCAGAGAGAACTTTTAAAAATAACTCCTAAACTTGTCTGATAACTCACTGGCCGTCACTGAGTGGATCCTACAAATCCTCTGAGTCTAGTGTCTAAAACAATGAACCCATATATTTTTTCCTGAATAACTAAACTCTCCTGGGGAAAGGGGATGAGGATATGTGTAACATCAATGTCCTTTAACTGTGGGAGAAGAGCCGGGGACGGTCCACCTTTGACTCCAAATGCCACTACTTTCTTCCTTTAATTTCCCTTCCTCTGAACACGACGTTCTGCTTCCAGCTGGGGCTGCAGATAAGCTGTGTGCCGGGGCTTCAGGCCCCCCCGCCCCGAGAAGAAGAAAGCACCCTGATCCGTCTGCTGGCTCCACTGCTTCAGACCCGCTGAACTGCCTCACAGCCGCAGAGCTCTGAGTCCCACAGCTCAGAGGGGCGGGTTCTCAGAGGGGGAGAGGGCTCTGAGCCACAGATCAGGGCGCATCTTCAGTTCTGCCCCAGATCCAGGGCTTTGGAGAACAGGAGAAATGGACATGAACGGGCGTTCGCTCTGCTCTCCAGAGTCCCAGCCATCAACCAGCCTAAAGGACTGCACGTCCTGGTTCTAAACACACTTTTCCCCCGCCCTCGAATGTCTTGTGTTTGAAATTCCCATCGAACAACTTAATATAATTTTTCTCAAGACATGCAGGAGAGCACTTTGGCTACGGCCAGGGGGGACCAATGTCTTGAGCGACCAAGGACGATGTTACACTCTTTTGTTTCACCACAGATGAGGGCAGCAGAGGTCCTGGGAGAATAACGGGAGGGAGCTGACCCATAAGATGTTGCTCAGGCTGGGGGGGGGGGGAAGGACCAGCAGCAGCCATGGGGAAGAGGTGGCACCTGAGGCCGGCAGAACAGGGGCCCCCAAAGGCGTGCACATCCTACCCTGAACATGTGACTCTGGTATCTTACATGGCCAAAGAGACCTCGTGGGCGTGATTACGTGGAGAATCTGGAGATGGGGGGACGTCCTGGAGTGTCCAGGTGGCCTAGTGCCATCATAAGCGTCCTTAGAAGCGGGAGGCAGAAGGACCAGGGCAGGAGACGTGAGGATAGAAACAGAGAGTGGAGGGATGTGGGCCCACATCCCAAGGAAGGCAGGTGGCCCCCAGAAGCTAGAAAGGATGAGGAAATAGAACCTCCCCATTGACGGCAGGAGGAACTCAGAGGACAGAGAGGTGTTTTGAAAGCCAGCCTCAAAGCAAAAGAAAACAACATTTTAAAGTTTAAATCAAATCAAGATAGGCACATTTCACCAGTAATGAAGAGAAAAATGTTTTTAAATTTTCTATGTCAACAGAAGGTGTTTATATCCTTGTAGGTTCATTACTCCAGATGGTAAAATAAATTATAAAAAATAATTGTACAAAAAGAAACTTAAAATAGACCTTCAACATGCAAAAACCGTGCCTGCAAATAAAACAAGTGTACTCTTCTTTAAAAACGTCCACGTTTTCTTGGTAGAATCCGTTTCTGATCTGCATGACAATTAACACGGTGTGTGTGTGTGTCACTGGCATATCTTCTAAAAGCTGAATATCAGGATGGAAACTACACACTAAAAGTAAAACAATACTCACTGTCTTTCGAGTAGCTTTCCATTCAGGATATGCACACTATTTAAAGTTTTACCTTCAACATTCTCAGTGTTAAAAGCTGAAGAGTTCCATCTCAGCTGGCTGACCTGAACACTTACCGTAATATTACTGTTACAATAATGGAGATGAACATTCACTGTCAAGGGCACAGAATCAACACAAAACTGAGTCCAGTCTGATCTTACTTCTTGGGGGGCTGGCATCAACCACCCGCCTTTTTTAGTCTACTGAAACCAATTTCCAATTATGAATCATGCTGACTTCATCTTGGCATATAAATGTAACATGTATCGCCTACATGTAGTGCATGTATGCATATACGTGTGTATTAGAATGTGCAGTCAGGGAAGCACTGTATGTCCCATCCTCACGACAAATCAGACATCATCACGGGCACGCAGAGCAGGACAAGGAACATTCATGGACAACTGACAACTCTTCCTCAAAGCATTATCCGTTATCACGTTTTCTGCGCATATCTCACACCCCAATGAGACGGCAAGACTTTTTGAGAAACCACGTTATAAGCACATTAGCGGTTCAGCCCAGTCTCACGTGGCACTCTGCACAGAAAGCCCAGAAGCTGGGGTGGCCTGCCCATGAAATCACGAGTGAAGACGAAGGCAGCCACCACATCGGGCACATCTACTTCCCCGTGTGCTCATGCTTCACTGGCACCTTCCCAGCAGACAGAGACCAGAGTTCAGGAATTCTAAGTCCTGTCTTTAGCCAAAGAACCACGCGGCCTGCATGCCCAGCCCGCTCACGTCCACGCCACCCGCACCCTCCACGGGGACCCGCTACCTTAACCTTCCCTCGGTGCCCAGGGCTCTGTCACACCTCACAACGTCAAGGTGCAAGTTACACAGCCCAGTCGGTCACTACACTCCATCGGGTTTATCTCAGGACAGAAATCCCACCCTTGCCCTCTGGAGTTGGGTACCTTGGGTAGAGATGGTCCCTAAAGCTGCAAGCCCCTGGGGCCAGTCATCACTGGGTCCAGCAAGTCCACTGAGGCTGCTCTGGGCACCCTTACAGTCAGGGAGGATCTGATTTAGGGGTTCGCTGTCTCCCTAACAAGCTGCCTGACCCACACCTCCATGCAACACATCAAAACAGATGCCTCACACCAGGCCCTTGGGTGGACGTGTGCAAGGTAAGATCAGCTAAGCAGAAGAAAGGCTCCCGCTTGGTGTTTATTACGTGCCTGTTACACCGTGTCCTTCTCACATACAGCAACCCAGGGAGGCAGGTACGGCCATCCCCCTATGTTACAAATGAGGACACGAGGCGCAGAGAGACTGAAGGGCTTGCCCAAGGTCACAGAGCTAGTAGGTAGCGGCGCAGGGCTTCCACCCAGGCGGGCCAGCCCCAGAGCACACACGGAGTCAGCGAGGCTGTGATTAGCTTTGTCATGTCATTTTCCAGCAAAGCCTACTGATCAGATAAGCTGGGTTCCACCTAGACAGATGATTTCATCTTCAGGAATTCTCGTACGTGTTGATTCTGCGAGAACCTATGAGCTCGAGCGGCTCACCTTGGAAAACAGCTCCACGGGCGCGGCCACCGCCTCCTGCTCCTGCAGGTACTGCTCCCAGGACCAGGCTTCCTGCGCAGCTGCGGTGGGGGCTGCAAGGGAAACACAGCGGCTCTTCTTGAGACAATTAGTGACAGAATAACAATGCAACTGACAGTAAATCCAAGAAGCAGGCTCAGTACTTAAACTGATCATCAGAAGACCCTGCAACTAACAGGAAGAGCCTGATCGCCCTTCTGCAACTGTTTAGTAAAATCGGGTGACCACTGCGCTCAGCGCTTCCTGTGCCAGAACAACGTGGGGGACAGCAAATGCATCCCACCCAGGACCCTGCTGAGGGGCACTCAGAACAGGCACTCCTTGCGCCTCCCAAGACGAGGGAACAGGCACAGGCTTTCTTGAAGATGATCTGGGTAATTTTAGGGCAAAAGACTTGAATACTTTTTTTGTTATACCCTCAGTTTAATACTTCTTGGTGTGAGCGTCAACTGGTACAACCTGGTGAAAGGCACTGTGGAAACGTATGTCAAAAGCCTTAAAAATTATTTAGATCCTTTGAACCAGCAATTCTCCGTCTAGGAATCTGTCTTAATGCAGTTACAGAACTCTTCATCACGGGGAAACAGCAGAAACAAACTGAAGGTCCACCAGGGGAGGGCTAATTAAATGCACTAACAGACGTGTCATCTTAATAGAAGGCCATAAAACTACACTGCAGCAGACTGTCTAATGGTAGAGAAAGGCTATGTCAACGATAAACTACTAAATGAAAAAGAAAGCAGTTTTAGGAAACACAATGATCCTTCTTGATAAAATACATAATGGAAATAAAAAAGACTAAAATTATGTAAATCAGAATCTTAAATGAAGTCACCTTTAGGTGTCAGGATTACAAATAATTTCTTCCCAGTTTTCTTTGTACTTTAATTTTCTGCTTTCCAAATTTTCTAAATGAACAGCTGTCCTTTGTAATTCAGTAATAATATCATTTTTAATTAATAAAAATCTGGCCAAAAGGATTAGTAACTTTTTAAGTTTATATTCTATGGTCCAGTCATTCCTCCTCTACGATTAATATGCTAAGGAAGTAGTCATGATTAAAGTTGATGGCAAAAATGTACATCACAACATCGTTACAGCAAAAATGCGAAGTAATATTAATATGGGAGAAAGTTAAATAAATGATATTTAAATATACATACAACCATATACACATATATACATATATGATTACAAAGATGTCAAAAAGTACACTTTTTAAATAATAAAATATCTTGAGTATTTTCTGGGTTTTATTTATTTATTTATTTATTTATTTTTCTATTTATTTATTATTTTATTACCCTAAATTTTAAAATACAAATTATTACACATATTAAACTATTCATGTTTTCAACATACTCATAAAGCCCCTTCCTCGGGCAAGACACAACGCATATACATGTATCCATACATACAAACATACGTGTAGAAAAGAAATTGGAAAGAAACGGCAAAATATTAGTGGTGGTTACACGTGGGTGGTAGGATTAATGTAAATATTCTTTTCTTACTTGTTACTCTCTGCAGTTTTAAAATCCTCACAAGCATTATTTAACCACACACACACTTGCACTAACACACACACTCACATACACACATCCTTGGAGGAGACTGGTAAGAAGTGGTCTGTGAGTGTTAATTCTAACATTCATCTTGCTGCAGAATGTGCCTGAAGAAGGTAGACAGTGAAAGGTCAGAGCTGCCAGAGCCCTGGTGGTGACAGGTGGTCAGACCACCGCTAAGTCCAACATTTGAAACCTCTCAGGACACCAGAGCCACCTGACGGAATAGCAAACATAAAAATCCATCAAGTTGTGCACGAAGATTTCATGCAGACTTTTCAACAGTCAAAAACATATTTTCTGAGCTCCTCTTAATGCACCAAGAAGCATACTGTCCACTGGAATAAAACTAGAACCCAGTCCCTGGTTTAGTCAGCGAAAGATAAATGAATACTATATACTGTTTTTCCCTTTGACAGTAGTATACACAATTGACAAAAAAGAGTAATTTAAGCTCAGACTGTAAGGAAAAAATCATTAACTTTTAGTTTAAATTATATACACAGAGCTCTTCCATTAATATTTACTACTGATCAATCAGAGCACACTGATGTGCTCTCGCTAAGAAATACACTTACTAAGGTATAAGAATTTCAGAAAGCACCTCAGACATCAAACAAGGCTGAGAGAGCTGTCCTTGGCGGGCTCCCTGCTCTGTCTGGGAACAGTGAGACTCTGTGTGATCACACCCAGGAGCGCAGGCTGCCGCCCGTCACGCCATGAGAGACGCTGCCACTCCTACCCCACACGTGACACGTCTCATGCTGCTAAACAGACAAAGCAGTTTGACAAACCCCAAAGAATCTCTGGTAAGATTATTCAACAGCCTTATTTTCATATAAGCAATTCACGACAATTATAAGCTCAACAAGAAAACATTACAGCAGCGTTGGCTCTAAAGCAAATGTAAATATCTCACTTTCTACAACAGCTGCGTTCTTTAAAAACTTGTATGTGAGCAGTGATGTCACCAAGACAGTGACCTAGGTCCTTGCTGACTCTGCTCCCCTCACAAGTACTAATGATCATTCAAGACCAGGACACCCTGAGAGAACCCTGGGACCGGGGTAAGGCTGAAGCCCCCTGCACCTCAGAGAGACCAAGACAGACACAGGAGAAGGGAGAACAGGCTGCACCTGACTGTGGGCCACACCCTACCCTGGGCTCCTGGAGTCCCAGGCTCCTCCAGAGGATGCCAGAAAGAGGATGCCAGGGCCCCGCCAGCCCCCATCCCCAGCATCGTGGGTCACTTCGCAGGAGCCCCTATTCTGACCTTGCCCCACAAGGGCTGCAGGGGTACCTGCGGGGCTCACCACTGGGGACTGGCTGGTGGAGGCGGGGTGGGGCCTGCAACGCTGGCACAGGGGGCCCCCACAGACTGAGCCCACACCTATATCACCCAAGCAAGCAGTGATCCAGCCAGCGGTTCTGTGCGGCTGCAGACCAAGTTGGGGTACACTCTGGCCCAGACACTGATGGGGTGCAGGTCTGCCTGAATCAGATCCCGAGATGAGGCAGCTACTGGCCCTCGAGCCTTGGGTGCTGAGTCACAGCCCAGTCGCTGGGGGCGCATGCCTTCCAGACCACCTGACCAGAAGGGCTGGTGACGGCTCCTGGGAGAAATGGGGCCCAGTGGCTCTGCTCGTCCAGGGAACTCAGGGCCCGGTCAGCTCGAGGTGAGACAACAAAGAGCTTTACTGGCTTTAGACTGCTGCCCGCACCGCCCCTGGCAGGGCATCTAACTCACAGCGCCTCCACCCCATCACTGAACACAGCCTGCCCACCAGGGACCCGCCAGAGCACACAGGGAGCCAGAAGCCCACTCAACAGTCCCGTGTCCATCGGCACCTGAACAGACAGCATAGCGTGGAGCTGCCTGTCTGCAGAGCAAAACCAGGGCCCCACCTGCACACACTCGGGCCTGATGTGGGTCCCTAGACAGGGAGCTGCACAGGCCCTGGGTCCCAGGCTGCCCTCCTCCAGGGAGGGCACTAACTCACAGCCCATCCACGACGGAATGCGCACCCCGTCCCCACCATCTACCAGGCCTGACCAGAGGCCGGGCAACCGTGGAGCCCATCCTCCAGCCTCCCCTGGGCAGGAACCAAGCCGGCCATCCTGTCCAATTGTTCCTGGCCACTGGCCCAGCCCCCACCCCCATCCTCATCCTCAGAGCTTGAACAGGTACCTCACCTCAAAATAAACTCTAATAACAGGCCCCACTGCCCAAGGACTTTACTGGCAGACACACTGGAAACTCAAGCAGAGCTGACTGGTAAGGAACTTTCTCTGACAAAGCAAAGCTGCACAGTCTGGAAGAGGAGCCCCATTACTCAGATGCACAGACACCAACATAAGGAATACAGGATCATGAAAAACCAGGTAACTGTGACACCCGCAAAGGAAACTGACAAAGCTCCAATGCCTGACCCTAAACCAGTGGTGAATTATGAACTGTCAGACAAAGAGTTCAGAATAATCCTCTTAAGGAAGTTTAATTAACCACAAGAAAACAAAGACAACTAAACAAAATTAGGAAAGCGATGCATGAACAAAACGAGTTAATCAGGAAACAGCAACCAGCAAAACAACAAAGGCCCTATGGTTCAAAAATACAACAGCTGAACTGAAAAATTTAATATAGAGAGTTTCAAAAGTAGATTCAACCGTGCAGAGGAAAGAATCAGCAACCTGGAGGACAGGACATGGGAAATCACCCAGTCAGAGGAGCAACACGAGAAAAAAAGGAAAACGAGAGAAAAAAGCCTACGGGAATTATGGGACACAACGAAAAGAAACAATATTCACATTATGGAAATTCCAGAAAGAGAAGAGAAAGAGAAAGGAACAGAAAGTATATTTAAAGCAGTAACAGCTGAAAACTTCCCAAATGTGGGGAGAGAAATGGGCATTTCAGATCCAAGAGGCCCCAAGGATCCCAAATAGGTTGAACCCAGGCAGGACTACACTGAGACACACCGTAATTAAACTGTCAAAACTCAAAGACAAAGAAAGAATTTTAAGAGTAGCAAGAGAAAGAAGTTACGAACAAGGGAACCTTCATAAAACTATCAGTGAATTTCTCAACAGAAACCTTTCAGGCCAGGAGAGAATGGGATGGTTTGTTCAAAATATCACAAGAAAATAACTGTCAACCAAGAATTCTCTACCTGGGAACCTGTCCTTCAGAAACGCAAGAGGGATAAAGACCTTCCCAAACAAGCAAAAGCTGAGGGAGTTCATGACCACCGGACCCGCCTTCAGGCTGTTCTGACCCTCTCTCCAGACCACCCAAACTTTCTCCCTATCAGCAAGAAGGCTGCTCCACTTTCTTATCATTTGTGTTCACTGGAGTAGCCCTTAATTTCCTTCTAGAAATGAGATCTCAGCTCATACCTGCTGAATGGCCACCATCTAAAAGACGAGATGAGTGCTAGTGAGGGTGTAGAGGAAGGGAGCCCTTGTGCACAGCCGGTGAGGCTGTAAACTGACGCAGCCACTATGGAAAACAGTACGGAGGATTCTCAAAAACTTAAAAACAGGCGTATCTGGTTTTCTTCACTTTGCTTTATTGTGCTTTTTTTTTTTTTTTAACAAATGGAAGGTTTGTGGTAACCCTGAGTGGAGCAAGTCTATTGGTGCCATTTTTCCAACAGTATTTGCTCATTTCATGTCTCCATATTTTCGTAATTCTCACAATATTTCAAACTTCTCCATTACTATTATATTTGTTACGACGATCTGTGACCAGCAATCTTTGATATTATTATTGTAATTGTTTTGGGAAGCCGTGAACCACACCCATACGCGGTACCACACTTCACTGGCAAAAGCTGTGCTCTGACTGCTCCACCGACGGGTCCTTCCCCATCTCTCTCCCTCTCTGAGGGCCTCCCTATTCCCTGAGATACAATACTGAAATTAGGCCTGTTAATAACCCTACAATCGCCTCTAAGTGTCCAAGTGAAAGGAAGAGTCGCACATCTTCTACTTTAAATCAAAAGCTAGAGCTGATTAAGCTCAGTGCGGCAGTCACGTGGAAAGCCAAGACAGGCTGAAAGCTAGGCCTCTTCTACCAAAAGGTTAACCAAGCTGTGAACGCACAGGAAAAGGTCTTGAAGGAAGTTAAAGGTGCGGCTCCAGTGAACACACGAATTACAGGCAAGCAAAACCGCGTTATTGCTGATACGGAGAAAGTCCTAGTGGTCGGGACAGAAGCCAAAGCCTAAGCCAGAGCAAGGCCGTAACTCTCTTCAGTTCTGTGAGGGCAGAGGGAGCTGAGGAAGCTGCAGAAGGAAAGTCTGAAGCTAGACGCTGGCTCCCGAGGTTTAAGGAAAGAAGCGCCCCCGTAACACGCCGGCGCCGGTGAGGCAGCAAGGGCTGAGGCAGGAGCAGCGGCGGGTCACCCAGAAGCTCCAGCTCAGACCGCTCCTGAGGGAGGCCACCCCAGACAACGGGGCTCAGTGCAGACGAAGAGCCTCCACTGGAGGAAGACGCCGTCTGGGACTCCCACAGCCAGAGAGGAGAAGTCAGCGCCAGGCCTCAGCGCTCCCAAGGACAGGCTGACTCTCGTCAGGGGCTAACGCAGCTGGTGTCTTTGAGCTGAAGCCAGTGCTCACTTTCCATTCAAAAACCCTAGGGCCCTTCAGCATTTTGCTGAATCTATTCTTCCTTTGCCCTGAAAATGGAACAACAATGCCTGGATGACAGCACATCTGTTTCCAACATCACTTACTGAATATTTGAAGCCCACTGTTGAGAACTACTGTTCCTTTTAAAACATCACTGCTCACTGCTGATGCACCTTGTCACCCACGAGCCCTGAGGGAGAGGCACTGTGAGATTCATGCCGCTTTCAGACCTGCAAACACAGCATCCACTCTGCAGCCCATGGATCAAGGAGTCATTCCAACTTTCAAGTCTTACTGTTAAAGAAACACATTTCGTAAGACTTATCGCTCCAATAGAAGCTGATTCCTCTGAGGCATCTGGGCAAAGTCAAATGAAAACCTTCTGGAGTGGGTCTCGGATTACAGATGCCTTTAAGAACATTCATGATTCATGGGAAGAGGTCAAAATATCAGTGTTACCAGGAGTTTGTAAGAAGTTGATTCCACCCCTCCTGGATGACTTTGAGGGGTTCAAGACGTCAGTGGAGGAAGTCACTGCCGATGTGGTAGGAACAGCAAGAGAACCTGCATTAGAAGAGAAGCACGAGGCATGACTGAATGGCTGCAACCTCATGATAAAACTGAGGGATGGGGAGTTGCTTCTTACATATAAGCAGAGAAAGTGGTTTCTCGATATGGCATCTCCTCCTGGTGAAGATGCTGTGAAGATTGCTGAGATGACAACAAAGGATTCAGAACACAACCTTAGCTGACAAAGCAGAGGCAGGGTTAGAGAGAACTGACTCCAATTCTGAAAGAAGTTCTACTGTGGGTAAAATGTTATCAAACAGCATCGCATGCTACAGAAAAACTGTTGGTGAAAGAAAGAGTCATTCGATGCAGTGAACTTCATTGCTGTCTTATTTTAAGAAATCGCCACGGCCACTCCCACCGTCAGCAACCACCACCCTGATCAGCCAGTAACCATCAACACCGAGGCAGGACCCTCCACCAGCAGAAAGGTCCGCATGTTGAGTACAATATACCCCAGACCAGGCCCGCCTCAACCCGAGGGACTTTTCAGACTCTGTGAACCACACTGTGCCCTGCTTTATCATTTCAGACCTGAAGTTCTGAACAGTTGAGTTTACTTAAATTAATTTTTTTAAGAACCCTTTACTCCGAGACTTTATATGAATGGTCTTCCATATGCGTGTGCTAGTATATTTTTATTCTCAACTCTTCTGGTAAAAATCCATCACAAGAAAGCAGATCAGGCTATTTAAATATGGAAAGAAGCCCTGGTTTCATCTAGCTAGGCGACTTCTTCAGACCTTAAATTTCTCTCTAGCATGGCCCCATTTTACCTACAAAAACGTCTTTTTCGGAGCCCCAGCTCTAGAAGCCCCCAGGGACGCTGCTGCGCCCGGCCCCGCCCTGCGCACTTGTCCCCGCCCAGAGCCCAGGCTGAGAACTCGCCGACAGGGGGAGCCCTCGCTTGGCAGTAAGAATGTCTAGCTTAGGAAGCTGCACAATATTTGAGTGATTTTCTGGACTAAAATTACAAATGTCAGGGGGTGAAGAATGAATAAACTGTCGTTCTTAAGGAGAGAACTGCGTCAGTCAGTCCTGTGACTCGGGCCCCAGGGCAACACCTTTCCAATCCCATCAACCACGAACACAGCCCTTTACAATGTATTCCAACTGCATTTCAGAAGTCGCGCCGCACACGGCTCCGTCGGGCAGCACCTCAGAATACATGGGAAAAACCAATGTCGGTAGCAACCAGCCCATTTTATTACACACAGATATAAATACCGCCTTTCTTTGCAGCACCAACTGGAGATGATAAAACTTTCCTACCGTTAAGACTTATCACCACGAGGTGATAACCCGGAACAGCAGCTCCATGAATGTAACTGCAGCTCCAGACTGACATTCCACCTGCCACATCACTGCAGCAAGGCCGGAAACACTTCATTTGCACATTTAGGCTGTGTCTCATTTCAGGACAAGTGAATTCGAAAATCAGTTATCGCTCCCTCCCTGGCGCAGAGCAGGTGTAGAGACACCACACAGGAAACTCGCCTCTTGTCCTCACGTGCCACTTACTCGAGGGGGGGAGACATGTGCAGACAGACAGACATCACTCCAATCTGACATCTGGAGGGACTCAGTGTTTTGGGGAATACATAGGCACCGGTTAAGAAACCCAAACCATGTATCTGGGAACAAAGTGTGGTACCCAGACCTGCAGCATCAGTATCACCTGGGAGATCATTAGAAATACAAATTTGGGGCAGCAATTAAAATTTGGGGGCATCTACTGAATCAGGAACTCTGGGGGTAGGGCCCAACAAGCTGTCGTCACAGGCCCTTCAGGTGACTCTGACGCAGCTAATGTTTGAGACCTCCTGCCCCAGAGTGAGGGCCAGACTCCGGCCACAGATGGCCCTAAAGACAGGGAGGATGACAATGTTCTGACCACAGCCTTCCAAGCGTCTCCATCCTCCCCTGACGTGAATTTTACAGGACAGCCCATTACCCTAGGAAGCCCTGAGTGATCTCTCTTTCTCGCAAAACAAGTATCTAATAGAACACCACGGGAAGAATTTTAGTCTTAAGTCTACAGACGTGCTGTGAAACCAGTGGAAGTTTTTCAGTAAAGAAATGCCATGGGAAGTTTTAGACTTGTTTCTTCTCTGCCCTGCCCGTTGCTGGTTTTGCGGCACCTGAGATTTCTTTTTTAAAGACACCGTGGGCTGCAGTTTTAGAGACGATGGAACAGAACAAGGAGGGAGATAACAGAGCAGAAAGGAGGCTGTTGCAACAAGCAGGCAGGAGACGGTGAAGTCTGGATCTGAGACAGCTGCCGTGAGGACTGAGGGGAGCAGAAGGACCTGGGTAGGCATCTGAGTGGGGCTGGACACACTGGACGTCGGTGGGAAGGGAGAGAGGACCTGGATGTGGACGTTTCCAGCTCAGGAGGCTGAGTTTATGACTATGCCAGCACAGGCTTAGAGAGCAGGATGAACATATTCACAGAGAGGCTAAATCTCCGAAATGCAAAGGACTCTAAAGGATATGCAGGATGAACTATCTAGGAGGCATTAAAAACAGATTTTTCAGGAGATAGATCCTGACTGGGAACTTGGATTTGGTGGCCATTAGCATTCAGGGGGGCTGAGAACCTCAGGGAGGGCATGCAGAGCACAGAGCAGGCAGGGACAAGAACGGAATTCTAGGGAACACAGTATTTCAGACGTGGACGGAAGGAAGCCAAGCAGTGAAGGACAGTGAGAAGGGGCAACCAGAGAACAGGACGGAGGAGAGAGGGTATTCTTTCAAGGAGAGAGGAGGAGTCCCTACCAAACTAGACCAAAACGTAAAACGACATGAGGACTCTACAAAGCCGCTAATTACAGTACCTGGAGAGACGCTGAACACAGAGGTTGACTAAGATATAGGAGAAGGCAGGGACCTGAAGCTGGAGAAAGAGATGCAACCAAAGCCAGGTGGTGGGATAAGTCTCAGGGTGGTTTCTGTAAGGAAACAAGGAGAGGGTGCTGGTCCGAGGAAGCCTGGAGGTGCACAGGGAGCGGCTGGAGGCAGAGTCTGTGGTCTGCATATGGAAACGTGTATGGCAAACAGTAACCTTCAGAGTGACCAGCTCAACGAGCTGTGAGATTACAGTGACCAAACAGAGGAAACCAACGCGAACATGGTCAATTTCAGCGTCACCACTTTGTACCTAGAAAGGTACTGGATTCCCTGTGGTGCTCATTTCGTGAGGTACACAAACGTCAAACCACTATGCAGTTCACCTGAAATGCGCGTAATACTGTACATCTACCGTATTTCAGTAAAACAAAACAAAACAAACAAACAAACAAAACAATGCAAGCCAGGTGTGCCCACTGATTCAACAAACAGGGTCTTCTGTGTCACAGACTGTGTTAGGTGCTCATGAGTCAAAGATGAATAAGATACAGTTGTTTTTTTTTTCCCTTCAGGAGCTTACAGCTTAGTGGGGAACCAGGTAACCATTGCACAAGGAAAATCTAACTGCAGAGACAGGCGCTAAGAGCCACGAGAACACAGCAGACAGAACAGTCAACACTGTCTTCCGTGCATTATTCATTGTTTTCATTTTTCATTCAACAAATATTAACCAAATGCTTACGATATGCTAGAAGCTTATAATACAGCACAAAACAAATCCCTACCTTTACCCACCATGAATGCTAGTACGTGACGACAGAGATAAATAAGTAGAGTACGTAGCATGTCAGATGGCAATAAGCTTTACAGAGAAAATAAAGCAGAAATGGGGGCTAGGCAACACGAGCAGGAGGGGCTCTGAGACTGTAAGACATGCTGACGTCTCACCAGGAAGAACACAGGCAAGAAGACAACGGAGTGGCATCTTCAATGCAATGAAAGCCATGAAACTGTCAGGGAAGAATTAAACAACCAACAAACACATCCTCCAAAAGGAGTGAAATAATGAAATTTTTTAATACATTAAAACTGAGTTTGGTATGTCCAACTTTCTCTTATAAAATACAGTTCCCATTCTTGACTGAGTCCTTCCTCACTCCTAAAGAATTCATTTTGTCTCCTAGAGATAATTTTTTTTTTTAAAAAAGGCTTTATCAGAGTCAGTCTTCAATCTATTAGGAGTTAATTTTCAAACGGATAGACGGTCAGCTTGGCAAGCATAACCTATCATATAATCTAAGCTTTATCCCCCTAAACTGACTTACCACCTGTACTGTGTGCATCAGCCTGTGTGTAACAGATCCCATTCTCACATCTCTTTCTGGTTTCTCTCTTATGTTCCACGGTTCTTAGTCTAGACCACCAGAAGGTCTGGGATTTCAGTATGAATTAACTGTATCCAATTTAAACTTTAAAGGTGCAAAATGAGAATCACAGCTGAGACACAGAGGAATCTCAGCCTTCCCGGTGGAAGGTAGACAGGAAGACACTGAGAAACTCTAGGACAGACTGATGCATCAGGACACAAGGGAAGAGCAAGAGGAGGAGGAGGAGAGAAAGAGTCAACACCTCACCCGAGAGACGGAATCCGATGGGAGACCAGGAACACAGGGACAGGGACAAGAAGAAATCAAACCGATGAAGGGGCACTTGCCCCAGGGCTGGAACGTGGATCAGGTTTCCTGAGTGCGTGCAGTTCATCACTGGAGGAGAACAAAGAGCTAAGAAACCCCGGAGTTCTTACGGGAAGTCTCAGGTGATGGTGAAGCAAGGAGCACATTTACAGGAGGGGACGTCCGTGTGCAGATCTCCCCGTGTTAACTGATTTCCCCCTTGACATGAGGCAGATGTGGGCAGGCAGGTCTACAACAGTAACTTTCATCACCGAGACTCCTTAAAGAAGACCCGCATAATTACGGGTTGATGTTAAAATACTCCCCTCGGAATACCATGCTGTAAGTCATCAAATTAACGTCGGTCTACATGAGACGGCAGTATCCTCCTCCTAAAGTGATTAACTGCATGTTTCCCTTGATCTTTTCTCCTAGAGACATCTAACGGAGTCCGCTGAACACAACAGAGCTGCAGTTGTTAACACTCCTTTCATTAATTTAACTCTGTCAATCAGAATTTAGACTTTCTTCTATTCAAGATACCCCCTGCTGGGCTTCAATTAATGGACATTCTTAGAATATTATTCAAGACTGTTTTTCCTCTCGACACTGAAAGTCTCTAGAATGAATTATTTCCCAAATCATATCTTAACCTCACAGCTTGCCAGCCTTTCAAAACACGAATCATTGTCAGTGAATGTAAGTTGAAAACCCATGAAGGAACACTGGATTTCAGTTCTCCTAGCAGGCCATCTGGGGCAAAAGACAGAACTTCTATTAGTTGAAAGACAACTAGCACTGTTTAAAGGAAAGTTTTTAATGTAAAAAACATCTAGAACAGCTTCAGGAATTAAATTCCTGAAAAGCACATTCATTCAAAGCAGCAGTGAAGATTTCATTCGCTGCCACCGGCCTCTTCTCCTCTGGGCTCTTCAGGACTGTTTGGGGATGAGAGCCCTTGGTGTGGACCTGAATTATGTTGTGTAAAAACGCAACAAGAAAGTGCCAGAACTGTAGACCTCACGACTAAAAGTCCCTAAACTGAAGGTGCTCAATAAAGGCACTGTTCCCTTAGAAACAGGCACAAAATAATTTCCATTTCCTGCAAGGAAGCCCAGAGTCATTCTGCAACTGAGAACTTGTGGAGGCAGAGCAGCAGCGCTCTAAAGATGTCCACACCCTAATCCCCAGAAACTGCACGCCATGTTCCACGGCAGAAGTGCTTCTGCTGATGTGATTAAGTTAAGGTTCTTGAGATGGGGAGATTATCTTGAACCATCCACGTGGGTCCAGTATAATCACAGGGGTCCCTAAAAGTGGAGAAGCTTTCCCGGCTGTGGTCAGAGGAAGATGTGACTATGACAGAAAAGTCAGAGAGACGCTCCCTTGCTGGTTTGAAGACAGAGGACAGGGCCATGAGCCAAGGAGTGCAGGTGCCCCTAGAAGCCGGAAAAGGCACGGAAGCAGAGCCTCCCCAAGAGCCTTGGGAAGGAACGAAGGGCCACAGCTCTGCCCACTGCCTTTAGACTTCTAACCTGAAGAACCAAAGGGAACAATCTTCTGCTGCTGGAGCTGCTAAGTCACGGTTACGGGAAGCGATACCGAGCTGGGCGGCGGGAGTAATAAGTACTGTGTAATAACAAGTACAGTAAACGGCTCAGACTCACCACCAAAAAGTCTCTAAATGCTCAACAACTGTGAAAATGGATCAAATAATCATACTTAATTAAATACACAAAAAATAAGGAATTCACAAATAATAAATGAGATTAGGACCACGAGTATCACATGGTAGGTATTGTATTCTCTGATTTGAACAAAGGTTCACTGCATAAAATACAGACATTATAAAATAACTTTGAAAATGCATCTAGAGTTAATGTTTCCTCTCTCTTTAGGCTTATGTTCAGGGATCTGATTTATATTAGCTCGTGCTGTCTAGAAAAACATTTCACCATCCTAGCATTTTTGTGCAGAAAGTTTATAATGCTAACTTTCCAAAATAATTTTAAATATAGCCATAAAGTGTCAGGGCTGGGACGTATCCAATAAATCAGCTAATCATTTTAAATATGAAAGAAGTGATTTCCCTAAAGAAGGTTTAGTTTTGGCATAAATGTCTTACTTTGTGGAGCCATCACACTGATAAGCCATAAATGTGCACTAATTTAAATAACTGGTTCCAATTCCCAAGCATCCCTTCCGCGCTTTAAAAATCATCAATAAAATATAGCTTCCTTGTCAAATTAAATCCTGAATTATTGAATTCAGATTTGCCATCCATAAAAAATTAATTATGGTAACAACAATCAGAGAAAAAGAATTCCTCCCAAGGTCCTGAGTGCTGTGACGACAACTACAGATAATTAAAAGCACAAAGAAAACGGCAAACCACAGGCTTATCTTGGGAGAATACTGTCCAACACACAAGAAAATCAAAGTAGTAATGTCATAAACGTCTAAATCCTGGCTTTATACAGCTTTATGGTTAATTGGGAAAAAAAGTTTCTACTCTAGAATCTCCATCACAGAGGCAGATCCCTTGCAGGCAGAACGGACGGGTACAGAGTGCTGGGGGCCCCAGGGGACACAGGGAGAACCACCCTAGGCCCGTCCCTGGAGCCCACCGGCCTGCGCTCCCGCCAGGTCCTGGGGCTCCGTCTTGGTCCCACACAGGACTCTCCTCTCTGCACCAGGTGGGGCGGGGGTCTGTCTCCTCAGCCTTCTGCTCAATCTGCTCCCCCAGAGAGGTCTCCCTGGATCACAGGATCACCTACTGCCTACACACCTGATGCCCCCTCCCGCCCCTCCCACCAGCTTCCTACCCAGACTCTTTGAATGCTCCACAGACCCTCAATCTTCAGACAAAGACCCAGCACTGCACCTCAAGTGCAGTCCCCACGTTCCCGAGGCCGGTGACTGGCACCCACACTAGGCCCAGTGACACCTGCTCCAGCCCCTGAAGTTGGCCCTTCACCAGACCCGGGGGCCCCTCCCTCCTAGCATGTGCGGAACCTGGAACAGTCAAGCAGCCGTCTCCTCGGCCCTCCGCCGTCCCCTGCCCTCCCCACCCTGCTCCAGGGGTAGCCCAGAGTCCTCTCCCCACAGGAGAGGTCACCACCATCCTGCCCAAAGCCTCAAAGTCTATTAACTTTGCTTCAATGTCCAGGCAGCTCAGCACAGCAGACACGGCCCCACCAGCCTGCAGCCTCACCAGCCACCTTCTCTAATCATCTCTGCAGTCAACATGCGCAGGGGACCCACCCTGGGCTGGGCTTCACAGCCACAGCAGCAGACAAAAGCAGGCATGAGGCCTCACTCGCAGACTGCCAAGTCTAGTGGGGAAGAATCAAATAATCCAAAATATACTTATAGACTACACTCTGCTTTCATAGAATTTAGGGCCTTGAGAGTGCAGAGCAGACAGCCCAGCCTCGTCTGGGACATCAGAGAAAGGCTTCCTAACAGGGGCTCCAGGGTCAGCGGGCCTGAGCAGCACACACACAACTGAGTCAGACACACAGGAGGCAGACAGAGGAGGTGCAGGGACCCAGGGCGGCACCTGAAACAGGGCCAGCCCGTCAGAGCACGAGGGCTGAGCTGGTGCGGGGTGGGATGAGGCGGAGGGGAAGGAAGGGAAAGCCCTTCAGTGAGATGAAAGTTTAGTATGATGTCTGTTTCGTGGACTATTAAAGCATTCATGGAATTAAAGAATTTTTTTCAGTACATAAAACTGGCAAAGTTTATTACCAAGAAACTAACAGATCTCTGAAAAATGGTTTTGGTTTTACAAGACTGAAAGATGACAATCCATGACAGGAGATGTAACACAAGGATAATTAAGATATTAAATACCAACTGAATTAAAAGACCACACACAAAAATAAACTCAGAATGGTTTAAAGACTAAATATAAGACTTGATACCACAAAACTCCTAGAAGAGAACAAAGCAAAACATTCTCAGACATAAATCTTCATACTATTTTCTTAGATCAGTCCCAAGGCAATCTCCTCCCAAGGCAGAAGAAAAAAGCAACAATAAACAAGTGGGACCTAATCAAACTTAAAAGCTCTTACACAGCAAAGGAAACTATAAATTAAATGAAAAGACAACCTATGGAATGGGAGAAAAGTATCTGCAAACAGTGCAGCTGACGAGGGGTTAATATCCAAAATACATACACAGCCCATACAATTCAATACCAAAGAAACAAACAATCCAATCAAAAAATAGACAGAAGAGCTAAATACACATTTCTCCAAAGAAGACACACAGATGGCCAACAGGCACATGAAACGATGCTCAACATCACTAATTATCAGAGAAACGCAAATCGAAAGCACAATGAGGGATCAGCTCACAGCAGTCAGAACGGCCATCATCAAAAAGTCGACAAATGACAAATGCTGGAGAGGCTGTGGAGAAAAGGGGACGCCCTACACTGCTGGTGGGAATGTAAACTGGTGCAGCCACTATGGAAAGCAGGATAGAGGTTCCTTAAAAAACTAAAAATGGAGCTACCAAATGATAAAGTAGAAAGGCCACAGCTGAAGTGGAAAGCACCACGGCTTCAGAGCTCCCAGCTGCAGCTTCAGTCCCCGCAGCCACCGTTCCCTAGTCGGGCTGACCCTGAGGAAGCCAGACAAAGCTCCCTCACCTGTTACGGAGGGGCCAGTGTCAGCAGCACAGACTGGGCATCCAGTAAATTGTTTTGTAGTGATTTTCAAAGAAATATCTTGCTTGTTGTAAAATCACTACTAAAAATTAAGCATTTATTTTTCAATACAAGTTTCTGTTCACATATAAATATGCATGAGTCCATAGTTTTTGTTTTTCTTTTGTTATTATTTTAAAGACATAAGGTAAGTGGCTAAATCTCATTTTGCAAGCAGCCTACAGAAAAAAATTAATCTATTTCCAAGAACTACAGGAGGAAGATCCCCACTGTACTACTAAAACAACAGGCAATTTAGGGAATGGTTTCCTTTATCCCATTCAAAGTGGTAAAAATATAAATCACCTCAAAAGTCCCTCAAATAATTCAGTCTGCATTCAACGAGCAGTTTGTAGCATCTGTATACACAAAGCAACCCTCATCCTTCTTCTAAACATCTGGCTGCGCGCCACAGCCGGAGAAAACAGCTACAACACCGGCACCAGGCCTGGAGAAGAGTCAGCCGGAGAAGGGCCCTTTGGGGAAGGGACAACTGACTATAAAATGGGGCTGAACAACAGCAAAAAGTTGCTTTCTAGTAAAACAGGAAAATGATTCGAGACAAACATATAATTGGCTACGATGAAAACTATAAATACTAAATCATTAAAAAAAAAAAAAAACCTTAGGTTGGGGGACTGAACATTTGTAATTTGTTGACCTAAGTCTGCTTTTCTTTTTCTAGAATAAATGCTTCAACCATGAAATAAAAGAATCTAAAACAATTTACATTAGTGTGAAAATACAGCCGCGGGGGAGAAACAACACCATAAATCACAACCTCTCTGAGGGAAAAATCTTTCGGAAAAAACCCTGCTGTTAGGGCCAGGTACAGCCCAAATTTATTTCCCGATTCCAGTGTTGCATAACAGGAGTGCACTTCAATGAAGCTGAACACCAAGTTACATAATTGTCAGATTACTGTATTCTATTTTGCTTTTTCAGCAAAGAACGTGGTGGGACTTGGGGTGACAGCAAAAAAAAGAAAGAAATTTAAAGCAGAATATTTTGCCTCTAATCAAAAACTTTCATTTCAAAAATCATTTAGGTAGAAGATCACAAATTTTCAACATTCTGTCCTAAGACTAAGCATTATAAAATGGTCTTTAAAAGCCTCAATACTTGTTATCATCCTTTAAGGCATTTTCAGTTGTTTCCATTATTGGAGGGGAAAAAGCTTGCTCAACACATACTTACGGGACTTTATAAGGTCATTAGGGGAGAATTATCAAATTTACATGCTTCCTTCCCATCGAGAACAGCACAAATGTTGCATACTCAACTACGTTTTACAGAAAATTTAATAGCAGCTGTCTGTTTGTGCAGCATTAATCACAATGTGTGTGGAACAGATATTCCAGGGAAGTGGCATCTGTATTTGTTGATTTAAATTTAAAGCATCAGAGAATTAGTTGAATATTAAGAAGCTGTTATGTAAAACCTATTGATATATTAATACCCATAATTAGGGATATTCGTCTTGGAGCAAATGTACAATCTCCTCTGAAGCACAACTTCCACAGAAGAGTACGAATGCGATCATTAGAAGATTAAACCAATCTGGGAAAAGCTCAAGCAAAGCATTATAAATAAACTAAGTAGCATCACTTATTTTCTCATTCACAGGCACAAGTTCACAAATCAGAAGCTGTTTTACTCAAAGCTTCTTTAAAAGGCAAAAAAATGAGATAAGGGCTTCAGACTTTTTCTTGAGACATACATACATTTGAAAATCTCAGATGACACTGATAGTCTCAGAATTCTGAGTATGTGAAACACTGTCAATAAATGGTACTATTATCACAGATTTACATCAATAAATCTAAACCAACTACAGCTACCTAATAAAAATGCCATTTAAAAGTCATTCATCATAAATGAAACTAAAGAGTGGTGACTATTACCGTGACTCAAGGGGGTCCCACCATCCCTGGGCTTCTTCTCTTCTCCAGCTTGCTCCTAGAACACAGAAAATGTGGTTGAGACCCTATTTCTGGATATTTGTGTGGAACACTGAAAACTAACTTTCCTGTCTGCAGGAAGCCAGGAAATGTAAATATGCAATACTTCTGATTAGTTTCCAAGAAAAGCTGACTGTCATCAAAGAAGATGAAAACTCAGCAAGTGAATTACACAGAACCTTTGCCTCACTGATGGATGTTGGTGACAAAGGACTACCAGGACTTAGTACGTCTGGCCAACAGCTGTCCCTTCAGCTCCCTCCTGCATAACTCTGGGGCACATCTCTTTAAGCCAGGGCGAGGGTGACTGGCTGTCCCAGGTTGCCTGGGACTGGCCTGGTCACAGCACTGAAGTCACACAGCGGGGCAGCCCTTCGGTCCAAGGTAGACCAGGAGGGCTGGTCACCCTAAAGCCGACAACCATCAAAACCCAACCCAAAAAGGAAACTTCAGGTGACAGTAACACAAAGTTTTGAATCAAGGTTTCAAAAAAGAATCATGCATATTAATAGTTTAATGAGTGCAAACTAGTTTTTAACTGTTTAATTAGAATTTATTTTGTGATTAAGTACACTATTAAATTTCACCTTTATATTGTACTTTCTTGCTTCTTAGTCTGGCTTTAAGGTACGAAATACAATTTGTGCAGTCGTGTATCATATAAATGTTCAACAATCCACATATATCTAGTATGTGATTACAGTTTCTTTACTGATGAGGTGAGCAAACCAAACCAACAAGACTGAAGATGATTGCATCAAACTGCCATTTGCTTACTCAATAGAATTGATTGTGATAGATTCCTTGAGATGCCTTAGCTTATGCATATAATTTATTTCATTTTTAAAGTTCATATGGTTCAAGGTTCATATGAAAACTTACTTCTCTGTCCTTCCCCATCCAGTCAACTCAAGATACCTCTACCCAGTAATCATCATTACTAGATTTGGAAATAGCCTTGCAAAGTTTTCTTTATAAACATGCAAAAAAGAAAAAGATATATTCTTTTTTTTTCCGCTCTTGTGCACAAGAGACAGTGCATCATAATACTGTTTTCTATCTTTCTTTTCACTTAAAATGGCCTGGAGATCGCTATCAGGTAGTGGGAGCATGCTCCTTCTTTATGTGGTTGCACAGTATCACATTGAATGGGTATTTCACGTCTAGATTGTCCCCAGTCTTTTTTCCAGTCATATAACACTGCAGTGAAAAACTAGCACACGCGGCATTTTGCACACGTGCCGGGATGTGTACAGAATCTTCTCAGAAGCAGACGTGCCGGGTCAGATGTCCTGCCAGTCCGGCCCCACATGAGCCCCACAAGCCCCAGATCAGGTCTGTTTTCCCAGAGCCTTGCCAACGGGGCATGTTACCAAATTTCTGGATTTTCTTCCCAGATGAAGAGAAAAGTAGTATCTCACTACAGTTTTATTAGCATTTGTTTCATTATGAAGAAGTTGAAGATCCCTTTGTATATTTTAAAGCTGCTGGTATTTCCCCTTCCGTGAAGTACCTCTTCACAGCCTTGGCCCATTTTTCTGTTTGAATGATTACTCATCTTTCGGTCTTGATAAATTAGGAAGACTAGTCTTCTGTCTACAATATGAGAGGCATTATTTATTTTTTTTCCAAGTCAGTCATTTCTCTTTTTCACTTTTCTTACAGGATTTTTAATATGCAGAGATTTTTGTTGTTTGTTATTTTGAGAAATGAAATTATCAGACCTCCCTTCCGTGGCTTCTAGAGGTGAGTGATAGTGAGACCCTTCTCCACTCCCACATAAAAACCTTCTTCTCTGTTTGTGTCTGTTACACTTACGGTTCACTTCTTACACTTACATCTTTGACAAATCTGAATTTGTGCCGGGACATGGTGTGAAGTTAAGACACGCTATTTTTGCCCAGGTGGCTACTCACCCGTCCCAAGACCACTTAAGGGACAGCCCCCACCCTCATCAGTCTAAGATAAGGGTTCTGCACATTAAATCCCCGGGTGCACTGGCTCCTGCCTGCGGCTTGTCTCCTCTGTTTCTGTCGCTGACCCGTCAATCCAAGTACCGGAGCCACGATGCTGTACTTACTACAGCCTGATTTAAATATGCTTCCTTGGCTGCTGAGTGTTTCACACACAGTAAGAGGGTTCTGTTCTGTTCAAGTTTTAGTCAGCTGAGAGTTCACACCCCTGCTCCTCCCCTCACCAGCTGTGTGACCCTGGGCAAGTGATCTAACTTCTCTGAGTTTCGGTTTCCTAATTTATGACTTGGAGATAATAACATCTTTACTGAGATGTAAGGATTAGAGATACACAGGTAAAGCCTTAGTAAGCACGTGCCTCATGGCAGACAATTAATGGCAGCTATCACAGGTATTTTGCCAGATTTCAAATTGCCAAGAACATGGCAAAGGTGATAGGACATCACCCCTCAATGCATTAAGATGTATGTCTCCACCTCAGCTGACTGGAGGAGCGTCTCCTGCTGGCCTGTAACAGTGGGCGCCACATTGTGAGAGGGCCATGCAGCAAGGACCTGCAGGCTTCCTGGAGCTCAGACCAGCCCCTGCTGGACAGCCAGCAGGAAAGCAGGAACCTCAGTCCTACAACCACAAGGAACTGAATTTTGCAGACCACCAAATGAGCTCGGAAGAGGCCACTGAGCTCCTAAATGAACTTGGCCAGGCCAACCATTTGATTTTACCCTTTGAGACTCTGAGCAGACACTCTATGTAAGCCATGCCTGGACATCTGACCTACAGACAGAATGACGGAACCATAAATGGTTGGAAGCCACTAAGTTTGTGGTGATCTGTTATCATCAGTAGAAAGTAGTATGTGCTTATTTCTCCTTTACGAGTTAGCTCAGGAAGCTGTCTTTGACTCTACTTCCTCCTCCCTGCTCCACACATGCTAAGCTGGATAACTCCTGAAGCCTGGAAATATCCTATACAGATGTCTAACACTGGGTCCCATCTGCTTTGTTGAGTTTACTGAAGGCAGACAGTGTCTTAACCATCTTTCCTCTCCAAAACATAGCTTGGCTAGCTTAACAGATACCTGCTGACTGAAGGCATGAGTGCAAGGTTCAAGATTAGTACCTTTGCATCTGGCAGATTTCACATCCAAAGTTATCATGAATACCTTTGTGCAATTAATAAAAGTTGCATCCTTACAAAACATACTGTAACCCAGCGCTTCTCAAACTTCAACATGCACATAAATCATGTGAGAATCTTGCTGAAAGGCAAATCTGGATTCAGCAGGTCGGGGGAGGGCCTAAGAGTATGGGTTTCCAACAAGCCCCTAGTCAAGGCCGCTGCTGAAGGTCTGGACCACACAAGGTGCCACGCTCGCCAGGCAGCAGTGGGCGTGGCAGGCAGCAATCCAAGCCCTCCTACCTCTGTTCCACTGCATGTGAAATCATGAACTGAATGGGGTCTGATTTTCTATGGTAGCTCTTCACCCCAGATTCACCTCTCCTGGCTCACTCAATGCACAGGAAATTTACATAACTCAGAACAACATAAGTCTCTTCCCATAAAGGTTCTACTGCAAAACTGGGACAGTAACAAGAAACCGTATTCAAGGGTTGATTATGTGAGCAGAACAGCTACTGAAGCATTTTTATAATCATCGTATCATTCAAATATAAAAAGAAATTTATAATATGCTGTCTGTCACTCACTCGGTGGATTAGGATGTTTGGTTCACACTTTATTTGCTATTGAAATTCTGCCTAGTTAGAAGCAGCATACTCCACACAAAAATAACATTACCTTTAGCTTCAAAGTTAAATTACCCAAGCTCCTTATGTCCACATGTTTTTCAAATGGAACAAAGGTACAGAAATGTAGAGATACACATAAAAGTCCATGACTTTGTACTGCAGAATAAATCTACATTTCTTTTACTGACCTCATTTTTAGAACAATTTTTTTATAAATAAAAAAGGGATTTAATATCAAATGATACTGCAAGAATGGTGAATCTGGGGTCAGGTAACCTAAGGCCAAATCCTAACCCCACCCACAAAGAGCCCGGTCGGTACCTGTGAATAGATGACTTGTGTTCTCTGGACCTGATTTCTTTTGTCTGCAAAATAAAGGGGCCGGACTAAATGTTCTCCAGAGCTCCTGAGAGCTGTAACAGTCTCTGCTTTTGTCCAGGCTAATTAATTATTTTGTAAAAGTAATAAATCCACACTGTTATTACTGAATAGAGAGTTCATTTTTTTTTAAGGGAAAAAATGAGCACTTTCCCTTATCCTCCCAACCAGAACACTATAGGAAATCAGTATGAACTGAGAAAAATAAAACCATTACTGCGACTTCTCGGGCTTCAAAGTTTAGCTCTGAAAATTGAAAACAGAGCTTTTAGAATAAAGAACATTGCTATACACAAAATGTTATGATAACTCACAGAGAAAAAAATGTGACAATGAGTGTGTATATGTCCATGAATGACTGAAAAACTGTGCTGATCACTGGAATTTGACACAATATTGTAAAATGTTTATAAATCAATAAAAAATGTTAAAAAAAAAAAAGAATAAAGAACATTGCTCAGAAAGGGGGGGAGATAACAGTGTAAGGAACATAAAATAAGTGTTTGCCATGGTACATTTCCATCAGCCAACTTAAAATCCACCGATTCGGAAGAGAGGATTATGAGGCGGGAAAATAACCAAAAAGGCTTGACACCGTGCCCTTCCCGATGGCCCCAGACGCTCCATGTGCCTTTACGATACGTTTCAGTGATGTCTTCTAATTAATCAGCGCCCGCAGTTCCCTGTCTGAGAATTCCAACCCAGGAAGCAAGACAGAAGGAGTTTCGCCCACTAATTTGTGTTTGGCAATTTCTGGCCGTCACCTTGGCTCCGTCAGATAAAGCCCCTCCTGTCTCTCCCTGTCTGACAGGTCCCTCGGACACACAGGGATTTTCCAACACCTGGCTATTCCTCTTATGCACGAATGGAGGGTGACGCCCTCTGGTTTAACAAACTACAGAAAACACTGAAATCCCACTTAATGACCCAGTAATAAAGTACTATTAGAATTTCACCTCCTGTCTCAAGTTCACTTTTTATATTCTCTTTTGCTTTGATCCCATGTGGTTTACAGCATGACGATAAATGAAATTAACCTTTCAGATAAAAATACAGGGCAGGGTGGGTTCCTATTTCTCTACACACAGAAGCAAAGGCCCTTGTTTTGTTCAAATACTCTAAATGAAATCTGTCCACCGTATTTATTAATCATGATTTTTATTTTCTGTATTTTGTGACGGACATTTGGGGACCCTGTGGACAGGGGAGATCCAGCTCCTGGAGACAGCAGACTATATGCCTGGGACCACGCCTTCGACGTGCAAACCCACCAATGCTGAGTCCACGGCCCTGTCCCCACTCCTTGTCAGGCCCCTGCAGTCTGGGACACTGTCCCCTTGCCCTAAAGCACCCCACGATCAGGTGCTGGACAATCAGTGACAGCCCCTGTAGCCAGAGACCAGAGAAATTACTCAAAGCTGCTTCACCTGCTTCCCTGCCTCACCTGCTCACTTCCGAGAAAAGTGAAGTAGAGGCTTCTGTCCACACTCCCCCTCTCCCTGCCGCCTCCTCCCCCACGGGCCCTGCCTGGTGCGACGCGCCCCTCCTCTTGGGAACGTGACTCACACAAACTGTCCTTTCAATGGCAGCCATCTCTCAATCTGTTCACCTCGCTATACCTGAACCAAAACAAAATTCCAGCTATACTTCAAAACAGTATTTGCTAAGACGTATAACTAAAAAGGGGGGAAAAATCTAAAATACCTTTACGAACATCTTCTCTTGATGGCTTACGTACAGATGTACTCTACTGGCTGATGCATACTGATCCCAGTCATGTGTGGGAAAAACAAAATGCGTAAAAAATTAGATACCACTGAAAAATAAGAAACTAAAGCAATCCTAAACATTTTTTCAGTATCTATTTGAGGATATTACAACAAAGATTTCATTACACGACACCCAAGCTGAAGCCAACCACGGCCCCCTCCCGTGGCTCTGTCCAGTCCGGGGGCCACGGTACCAAGCACAACGCCCTCTGCTCTTCCATCAAGACCCCCTGAGCTTGGCCACCCAGACGCACTCCATTCATCTCACCATTTCATTATGTGCCCAAACTTAGACGTGTTGAAATAAAGCATCTGTTCTGTGAAAGAAACCCAGCCCCAGGCTGGTAAAGGACTTGCTTGTCCTTGGTCACACAGCAAATCATCATCCAGATATCCTGACCCCCCAGCCCAACACCCATTCTGCAAAACGGCCAACAGCAACACCAGCTCTGTCAGACAAGTCACAACAGCCGTTCTAAACCCACCGTCGGTCACACGGCGGGTTCCAGCCCCACACTCAGCCTCGCGCTGCCTCCCTGGCCAGACGCCCCTGCTCTGACCCTTCCCCTCTCTTCTCTCTCAAGGTTAGCCGCCTACAGAACACCCACATTTTAAGCAAATAATTTGCATTCCCTTATTTTGCATTTTACCAGGTTGGATTTTAAAAGACATTTGTTACAACAGCATTAAATATGCATTAGATATTTTTATTTTTTAAATAAATGAAATCAAGCATTAAATATGGACGTCTTAGATACCCTTCATCCTTCAAGATCAGACTCCAGCCCCACCGTGATCTCCCCTACCCCTGAAGCTCAGTCTTAGAGCTTAGTCTACACGGTGCATAAGCTAGTTCTCTTTTATTCTGCAATACTCTAAGATGCTTAAGAATAAATGTTGCTATTTCTCAACATTCATAACTCACTAACTAGATGCGGATTGGTAGATTTTTAGGTGCTGCAGAGGGAAAGAATGGGAACAAACATTTATTCAGCATCAGATATTTTATATACACAACTAGACAACACATCTTTCATTCCTGTCTAGTGAAATAAAATTTCCCTTTTTTATTTGAGAAACTTGCATTTTTATGAAGGAAATTTGAAATTTTATAGCCTACATATGGCTTGGGGTTTTATGCCCAGAACACCCACATACACACCAAACATCTATGAAATCACCTTGAAAAAAATGCTTAGTTTCCCCAGTTGTCTTGTGGCAACACTTTGCCAGTCAATCCTAAAGGTGGTGGGTGGAAAAGGCTACCAAAGGCACTTGCGATGACACTTGCCTTTGTGCCGGATGTTGTGAAAAGCATACGTGAGAAGGAGTCTGATGGGGTGGGGAAACTCCACGCCAAGTCTGCAGCGGCACCAAGAGACCAGCACAGCAACGAGTCATCCACACGGCAGGGTTTACTGACACCACTCTCAAGGATGGAGTCACAGAGAGGACCACCCGGGGCGACCTCTTTGGAGGATGATATGAAAGGCTCATCAAAATTGTATAAGCACAAACTCTTTAGTACAAGGATTCTACTGGTAAGATTTTATCTGTGAATCAAATGTAAAAGTACAAGAAATATGAATGAGAACACTGGCTGTAACTTTCTGTGTGATGACGAGGAATGAAAACCACCTAAATGTCTACAGGAGGGCACTGTTTGAATAACTTAGGGGACATCCACAGGGTGGAATACTACGCAGCACTGAAAGAATGAGAAGATGTGCATCTCCAAAACACACCTGCTGAAGTGCAAAACTGCAAAGCAGAGAGCAAGCGCCAGAGCGTGAGCCCACCTGGGGCAGTGAGTGTGTGCACTGTGTCCACATGCATAAAGGGTTTGGGATTTTTAGCTTTCTTTTTGTTTTTTTGGTTTTGTTTTGCTTGTTTGTTGATTCCTGTATAGATACACAAGAAACTATAAACAGTGGTCACACTTCTACAAAAAGATTGGGGATTTAGCATGTGTGTGTGGGTGAGTACAGTACAGAATTTACTTATTATTTTAATACCTGTCTGTACTATTTGATTTTTTTTAACTAGGTGCCTGTATACTGAAAAGTACAAATGAATATTTTTTAAATCTGCAAGGAAATACATAGAAAATATTAGTCTAGAAAGACATTCATTGACAGATATTAATACCAGCACCAAAAAAGTATTACATATTCAAGATATGAAATTACTGTCTCAAAAGCAGATGTTTAGAAAGCACCCAACTGTTCATTAGTTTGATGTTTTACGTGCTTAACCTGCCGGTGCTACTTGGCTTGCGTGGCTTGAAACGTCACTTTAAAATTAGAAGAATAACATAGAAAGTAAAGGCTATTATTGATATTTCAAGCAAAATTCAAACATGATTTTAGTGACTGAACCCCTTTCTCTCCATGGTGAATGCAGCCACAGATGTGAACCTGCTTAGTGCATTAAACTATTGAACTTAACTAATGAAAATGGACACTGTAACTAGCAATGAGCCCCAAACTGACCGTTCAGTGTGGAATTCATCCTAAATGCACATCTTCCCAATTATCTTCCGTGAATATCCTTTAAAATAATTAGACGTTCCCAACACTTCATATGAGTAATATGGCTCTTGAAATAGCATTTTCTTACTGCTGATCAGAGAAGTCCATTTGCATGGAGACGCCATTAAGCACCAGGAACATCATTTTCCAGGTATTTTCAGGAATCCAGCCGTGCAAGGCGCCAAGCTGAAACAGCATTTGCGTGGTGAGCACTGAACATCCCCGGGGCCCACGAAAGTGGAGACCCCGGTGTGGGACACAGATAATGGTAAAAGCACCAGCATGAAGTCAGAAATGGAGAGAAAGAAAGGTGAAAACTGGGTACTTGGGCCAACCAAGAAGAGACGGAAGGTTCAGTATTCATGTTGGAGGGCAAGGTAACCAGAGTCCCAAGCAGGGGCAGTGACCACTTGAGCAACTTAAAGGGAAATGACACCGAGAAAAGGTAGGACATTTAACTGACAGGAGAGGTGGTCTCAAATTATACACTAAAAATGTATTTTAAACATGCAGCAGACAATATTAACTACAGCACTCTTAGTAGGTGAGACGTGTCAAGCTTTTTCCCCGGGACAGGGGAAAACACGCAGGCGTATCCGAATCACCTGGAGCGCCTGGAGAGCTACAGGTGTCTGAGCCCTGCCCCCAGGGTACCTGGTTCAGTAGGTCTGGAGTGGGGCCAAGGAATCTGCATTTCTAACAAACCCCCAGGTGATGCTGACGCTACTGGTCCAGACCCCCAGCAGAAGAACCGCTGTCCAAGGGTAACTCTGAATATCCAGTACCCTGTCTCCTCAGAGGACATGACACAGCAAACCCAAACTGCTGAGAGGAGCAGCACCCTCACTGGCCTCAGACGGGACAGGCCTCCCAAGGCTGGTCCAGGCAACCCCCCTAGACAGCAAGCTCCCCAAGTGCACTCAGAGCCCTCCCTGCTCATGGAAATGGTCTGTGAGTGAAACAACTTAGACCTCCAGGGACGGGGCCTCAGCCCCACATGAACCACCCACTTTCAGTGGGGCTGATGCGGCGGTAACAGCTCTGAACACTTGACACGGGCCTGTATTTAACACCTTGAAACTAACCTCAGGCCAGATCATCGCTTCCAGTCCCACGTGGTGCCCGGGGGGCATCAAACCACAGCTCACTTGGCATCAAAGCAAAGGGTGTGTGACACTGAGTCACTTCACTGACTGCATGACGTGTAAATGCATAACTACAACCCACATGGAGACCCCAAAACCCACACGCAAGGAAATGACGAGCACACGCTAACGGCCTACCATCCCCAGAACAGTCATCACGAAGGTCTCCCGGTCACTTCCGCCCACCTTGCCACTTGTAGGAAGGGATACAAGCAGCTGTCATAAGGAAACAGCACAGGGAACCGGAGGTGTGATGCAATTTACACCCTCTGGCTGCCAAGACATTACGATGAGGGATTTCTTAGGTGTGATTAACATTCAGAGAGTAGACTCTTGAGAAAAGCAGGTTACACTCCACAGTGAGGTGGGCCTCGTCCAGTCAGCTGAAGGCCTTATAAGAAAAAAGATTCACCTTCCCCAAGAGGACAGAATCTGCTTTCAGACGGCCTCAGGACTCAAGACTGCACCATCAACTCTCTTCTGGGTCCCCAGCCTGCCAGCCTGCCCTGGAGATTTCAGACTTGCCAGTCCCCATGACTGCAGCACTCAATTCCTTAAAATAAGTCTCTCTCTAGATTAATACATATATATACATATAATTCATCACCATCAAGTAGGGACAGAGATTGTGAACAGAGACTGTGACAAGGCTGTCAAGCACTCCAACTGGTTCTGATCCTGACAGATACAACCCTCTACGGTTCACAATCTGTTCCTTACCTGATAAGGATCAATTACCTCCATCTTTCTGAAAGAAAAGGCCCCCTTTCACCTTTAAAATGAAGATTACCTTTTAAAATGTATCAGACTTAACAGTACATATAATCTATCCTACTATACATACAACCCAACCGGAAGCAACCAGTTTCGAGTGATTGAAAAAACACCTCCACTGTGTTTGTACAAGGTACACAACTGCCCTGTGAACTCCCACTGTGAGCACAGACCAGGAGCAAGGGTCCAGGAGCTGACACCTTACCAAACATCCATCCTGGTCCAAACGCTCTCTGGAATCCGTATTAAGCTTCCTCTTCCTGCTGGGCTGTTTCATGGCCACTTGAGCACTCCTTAGCAGTGTTTTTCTGCAAAATAGTGCCACACTGAAGTTGACGGGTCTCTTCCCCTTTAGAATTATGAAAACAAACAAACAAAAACCCCACACTTTCAATTATACTTCTTTTAATTGGTTGCCATAAATACCCTGATGAATAAACTGACATAAAAATTCCACTGTTGATTTTATAGCCCCTAGTATAATAACAAATTAATGGGGGGAAAAGATGCATTTTCCATCTCTTCTAAAATTTATATCACAAAAAAAAACAGGTATTTCCTTAGGTCCCACCTCTATGACATTTCTGGATTTTTTGCTTAGCTGACCCAACCAGTTAGGACCAACACACTTTCTCTATACAGCTCCATACTCACATGGTCTGACCCTCCACAAGTGTCAAGCAGAGGTACTCTTGGCGAGAGGCCCAGTCACACAAGGCACAGCACAGCAATCTGCAACAGAGAAAGTAAGGCAGCTTTTCCCCAGTCCAGTCCATCACGACTGTCCTTTGGTACATCAATAATCAGTAGCAGGCATTCTTTAACAAGTTACCTGGAATTAGTTTTTTGATAGAGCAGGTTAACCATTTTGGAAAATCAACCACTAGTATTATACAAGTCCCACTGGCTATAATTCAAAAGGTCATTCATTTTGAATTATTTTAACTACAATTGACATGTAATTTTTGAAAAGTTTAATAGACCTAAATCACCTAAAGTCCCCAGTGTTTTGGAATCATGTGTCAACTTATTTTATACTTCTACCCGAACAATGACCCTAAACACCACAAACTGATCATACTCACCACTGAGCTCATCACTCCCCCTCACTGCCTCCCAGTTCTACCCTCTTCTTCTACTTACACTAATGACATGAGTGGCCACCCATTTGCCTACATCTACCCGTTACAGTTGTTCTGACTGGGCACTGCACAAGAGCATCAAGGGGCCAGTGGAAGCTGAAATCTATCCTGGGCTCTGCACACAGGCCACACATCCCGCCACAAGGTTTCCATCTGCCAGAAAGAAAATATGTCTTTTTCTAATTCAAACAAATACACCTTTTGGGCCAATGGCAGCCCTGATTTGCCCGAGCCAGAGACCGAGTAGTGACCAGCATTTCATCCTTACATCCACCGCACGCTCTGTCACCAGGCTGTGCCGCGTGTAACCTATGGAACACGCCTTGAATTCATCTTCTCCATCTACTCTTATTAATGGACCACCTCCAGCCTCATGCCCATCTGCACACAGGTCTTGGAGTTCTCAGAGCACGACGTGCCCACAGCTTCTCCACCACGCACCTTTGCTCATCCCATAGCCTCAGGACACTGCCCCTCCTTTTCACCCTAATTCTTACTCATCCTGCACGACTTAACTGAAGGAGACTTCGTGTCCTTGAGAAAAGCCTTCGTTGCTTACCGCCTGCTGCCAAGGGACCAGGTGTATCTTCCCTAAAATGCATCGTACTCATGCTGACCTCTCCCACAGCATCCAACGCTTCGGACGCCTCGTGTTTGTATTTGCAGATACGTCTCCCCAGTGAGGCTGTGGGCATCCTGATGACAAGGCCTGGGAACAACTGACCCCAGTTTTCTGCTGTCTCCGTAGTGCCTGGCTCACAGCAGACTCCCACATGTATTTGTTACCCTGCACTGCAGAAGCACGTCTCCCAGTTACAGAGAAGCCTCCAGTCCAGTGGATATTAGTGCTCGATCCACGCGCTGCTCCTTTTAGAATGCTACACCAGCAGAACCAGCAAGCTCTCAGACTTAGTAACTCCTTCCCCTTTCTCCTTCGTACACAAAAAAAACCCCCAAACAAACAAAAAACACTTCCTCATACCGTTTGCTTCCAGTCAGATAATATTTATGCCCTTAAGACAAGCACTTTCCTGCTAAATTCAATAACATTGCATTCATTTTGTAGGATGTAGATACAGTTTATCATGCCTGGCTCCCGGCAATACTCTGAACACTATGCAAATGAGCAACTTAGATCTGATGCCTTCAGCAAAGCCTCACTGCACCAGGCAAGCAGGGCCAAGGCGGGCCTGTCCTCCGCGGCTAACAACACCCGGCGGCTGGTCAAACCGCAGTCACCAGGCTGCTGGGGATCGTCTTGCTGTCAGAGATCTGTCTTGCTAATACCTGGTAATTATCTCACTAGCTCTGGTTTGTTTAAAAAAGAAAGCAAGCCTGAATTTATATTATTATGTATTGGGGAAAAAATGAAATTTTTTAATGCTGAGGAGATGTTTCCAAATACAATTAAGTAAAAATTAAATTTCCTTTAGACTTAAAAATAAAACAAAAATATAAAAGGTACCTAACAGCCCATATAAAATTTTGCTGCCAGACCAAAAAAAAAGAATTAGATACAAGTCCCATGAAACACAATACAAAGGAGATGGAGGATCTGTAGACAGATGATAGATGGACAGACGGACAGGTGGTAGACATGCTGACACACAGCAGAGGTTTTACAGAATCCCTTCAAACGTCAATTCACAGGACACATTCTAAGCAACCGAAGAGAACACTGCTTTTGACATAAAATGAACTAGATATCCTTGGCCCAGTATCACAATATCCAGATTATTTTGATTGTCCAGGATACTGGCCTACTCCCAGGGGCCCCAAATGTCACGTCAGCCACATGCCTCCCTGCTGAGCTTTGAAGATATTAAAAAAAAAAAAAAAAAATCCTAGAGCCGAGGAAGAATAATGTCAGACTCCAAAACACATCACAGAAGCAAGGGTGAACAGCTGCAGGGGGAGCTGGTCCCCCGCGTCCTTTAACACTGTTAGCTGTGGCAGAAAAGGTTATTTTAAGTGATTTTAATTAAAGAAACTTCTAAATAGTATTTCAGATTTAAACAAAAAACAGATGAGTATATATAATGATTTGTATTTCTGTGAAGAAACAGTACACTGATTTTTCAAATTAATCCTCTTAATCATTTTGATTTCCCTTTGTGGTTAATAGAACTGTCTATCTGCACATTCCCAAACACTTGTCTTACTGACCTCCTAATTAAGCAGAGAAATCAGACTTATTTAGAAGGCGTAAGTAAGAACAGTGTCAAGACTTTAAATTAGTCTATAAACAACAAAAATTATGCACAGTTGCTAAAATATGTCCAGTCGCTATTTGGTAACTCTGTCAAAAATAAGTGTTGATCATCTGCTCTCATCAGGACGGTCACAGGTGCCCTTCACAACGTAAGGGTGGTCCATCAGACCTTCTCAAGGGGGAGGCACCTGAAGAAGCCACACGCCCTGGAGAGCCCAGCACAGCTCTGCCGTACGCCTCCCACCCTGGCGCAATTATTAACAGCGCTGCCTTTCACTCCCCAGAATGTTCCCCTTTAAACAATAAATCATATGGTCACTGTATGGGTAAGAAACATACATAAATTAACAAGAAATATAATAAGAATTACCAGTGGGTAATTCATGTGGTGTTCCCAGGACAACACCAGGAGAGACAGAGAGACAGAGTACGTCCAACATAGATCAGAAAATGTGTGTGGAGAAGCATCCTAGCTGCATCTAGGACACTGCATACAATTTAAAGTGAATTTAGCACCAAAATATCCAACGCATATATCCAATTACTATACTGATTTCCCACTGTTCCAAAGATGTAACCAGGCTAAAATGTATTCATCCAGCTGCGGCTCAATACCAGCAATACATAGTAGTAGGTGTTGGAATAAGTTAATAAGTAATTACAACTGCAGACATTTTGACAACTTCCGCACGAACTGTTGCTCCCTACCCCAACGGACCGCGTTGACAGTCACAGCTAACGTGACCTGAGGACCCACACACACCCAGCACAGCCAGAACTCCTCTACAAATTGACTTTCATTAATTCTTATTAATTAAATTTAGCACAATGCAACTTTTTTCTTTCCTTTTTTTTTTTCCTACCATTGTCACCACCATTTCACAGATGAGGAAACACTGCCAAGGTTACACAACAAACAGGTGCCCAGGACAATTCTAGCCCTTCCTTTAGATGCCAGACTGTGCTGAGCTTTCACAACTGTCTTGTAACTTTAGTCATCTGAGATGTCACCACAGAGGGACACCAGCCAAACTCTTGTAGCCACAAGGATCTGAGCAAGAAAGGGACCAACAGTCCCTGTCATGGAGCCCACCTCCAGGGCTGATCTGTGGCTCTTTACTTACATCAGGGCAGCCACCTACTCTCGTAATTTTTTAAAATTTCACCTTTATTATCTATTTTGGAATCTTAATGAATTAACCACAATCATGTACTGATTGTGCACTCAGATATCTGACATGACGCTTTAGGATCACAGCACAGGAAGTCCCAAGATTCAGGGTCTAAAGGGGGCCTTCAGGGTTGTCTGAACTCAAAATATTACACACAGATACTTTACTAGATATATCTTCAAATCTGAATTCTTTCTGTCACCATCACAGGTATAATAAAATCAGATAATCAGAACCATAATCCCTTTCCTTGCGTGCATGTCTCTGTCTGTCTCTGTCTCTCTCTCTCACAAACACACACACACAATTACAGCAGCAGTACCAAACATAAAGGTCCCAGAGAACATTAGCACAGTAATAAGTCTGGTAAGTCTATTTTAAGGCCTACCTGTCTCAATTCTTTCTAGACCAATATTTAACAATTTACACTCCACTCAAAAGTATCTGGTGGCTAGTATACACAGACACTTTCAACAGTATCTCTTAAGAGGTCTGTTCCCTGCTGAGGTCTCCTAACTTGAACCAGCTAAGTTGCTAAAAATTCCCTCTCAAAACTTCCTGCCAGGATGGAACAGTACATTCTTGCTCTGAGACATCCCTTGGCCCTAAACACAGAACAAAGCCATTAAAATACACACCAATTGACCTCCTCTGTAAACTAGCAGCAAATGAGAAACAAAGTGGTGAGTGAAGCTAATCCTGAGTCCACTGGGCTCCAGGCTCTAGAGCAGGAGAAAGCAGGGGGGTCAGGAGTCCAGCTCCCCAAGTGGGTGTGAGCTGTCAGGTCATCAGGAGATGGGAGCCGGAGCCAGGCTTGCCCCTGGAAGCCAAGCAGTGGCAGGAGGCTCCACCAGTCACACATGGGAGCAAAGGGAGCTTCCGGCACAAATGCTGCGAGTCTCAGGAGGCAGGACGAGCAAACACTGGTCCCCACCAAGAAGTGGGCCCCAAGGAAGTGGGTGAAAACAACCACAAAACCAAAGAGTCAGGGGACGGTGGGCCCATACAGGTGAGAAACCAAAGTCCCCCCACCCACAGCGCACCTGCAAATCAAAACTCACAAGGACATAAAGAAAGCAAATGCTAAGGACAGTCAACAGAATCAGCCAGTGGGAGAAAAATTCAGTCCTGATGAAATTTATACTATTTTTAAATAAATTTAAGATGTTCAAAAAGATACAGGAAAAGAGCTTTAACAAAAGAATAAGACTTTATGAACAATAATTCGAGTAAGTTAAAAAAAAAAAAAAGAAGAGTTGGATATGAAGAAGTTAAAGATCTTGGAAATTTAAAGGACAGTCAATAATATAAATAAGCCTGACATACTTTTAGCTAGACAGACCAAGAAAAAAAACCCCAGCAGATTCAAATGACTAAAATCAGAATGAGACAGATTGCATCAGTACTGATTTACAGAAGTCAAAATGATTATAAGGGAATATTATGAAAACTGTATGCCAACAAATTAGATAACTTAAAATGGAATTCCTAAAGACACAAATTACTGAAACTGACTGAAGAAGAAATAGAAAATCTGAAAATATCTATGAAAAGTAAAGAGATAAAAGTAATAATTTTAAGACTTCCCTAAAAGAAAAGCCCAGGCTCAGATGACTTATACCAAATATTCAAAGAATACCCATCCTTCACAAACTCCTTCAGAAAAAGGCAAGAGGAAGGAATACTTTAAACCCATCCTAGGAGACTAGCAGAATCTCGATCCAAAACCAAAGGTATTACAAGAAAACTACAGACCAATAATCCCTTATGAATATAGATTCAAAAATCTTCAACAAAACACTAGCAAACTGAATCTAGCAACGTATAAAATTATCATCCAACGTGACCAGAAATGCAAAGTTAGCTTAACATCAGAAAATCAATGAATGTACTATACCATATTAAGAGAATTAAGGACAAAACCACACAATCACATCATTAATACAGAAAAAGCTTTTGATAAAAGAGATACCCTTTAATGATTACAAAAATTCACAATGAAAGTAACAGGAATAGAAGGAACTTCCTAAACTGACAAAGAGCATTTATGAGACACCTACAATTAACACCATACTCAGCAGTGACAGACTGAGAGCTTCCCCCTACGATCACAGACAAGGACGCCTGCTCTCACCCTTTCTATTTAACGATGTGCAGAGGTTCTAGACAGCGCAGTTAGGCAAGAAAAGGAAACGAAGGGCATCCAGGTGGGAAAGGAAGCAGTAGTCTCTTCTTCTCTGTGTCACGGAAGAGTCTAAGAAGGAATGGCATTAATTCTTATTTAAATGTTTGGTAGAATCCACCCATGAAGCCACCTGGTCCTGGGCTTTTATCAGCTGTTTTCTTGTTTGTTTGTTGTTTTGTTTTTTATAGATTTAATCCCCATAATAGTCACAGATCTGTTCAGACTTACTCTATTTCTTCATGATTTAGTCTTGGTAGGTTGTGTGTTTCTAGGAATTTATCATTTCTCCTAGGTTATCCAGTTTGTTGGTATATAATCGTTCTTGGTAGTGTCTTACGATCCTTTCTATTTCTGTGGTACCAGCTGTAATGCGTCCTCTCCTTGTTTCTTCTCTCTGAAGTCGTTGAGTGTTTGTTAACAAGTTAAGCTAAGGATCTGTCAATATATTGTTTAGCTTTTATCTTTTCAAAAATAAGTTTTAAGTTTCATTGACTTTTTTTTTCTATTTTCTATCTTAGTTATTTCTGCCCTAATCTCTGATATTTTCTCCCTTCTGCTAACTTTGGGCTTAATTTATTCTTTGTCAAGCACCTTGAGGTGAAAAGTTAGCTTCTTTATTTGAGATCTTACTTCTTTTTTAATGTAGGCATTTATCACAATAAACTTCCATCTTGCTACTGCTTTGCCGTGATCCCCTAAGTTCTGGTATATCGTGTTTTCATTTTCATTTGTCTCAAGGTATTTTCCAGTTTCCTTTTAGAGTTCTCCTTTGACCCAATGGTTGTTCAAGAGTGTGTTATTCAATTTCCACGTATTTGTGAATTTTCCAGTTTTCCTCCTGCTACTGATTTCTACCTTCACTCCACTGGGACCAGCAAAAATACTTGGTATGATGGTATGACTTCAATCCTTTTAAATTTGTCAAGTCTTGTTTTGTGAACTAAAATATGACCTATCCTGGAGAAAGTCCCGTATGCATTTGAGAAGAACGCGTGCTCTGCTGCTGTTGGGTAGAATGTTCTGTATTTATCTGTTAGGTTCACGTGGTCTACAGTGCTGTTCAAGTCCTCTGCACCCTTGGTGGCCTTCTGTCAGATCTTCCATCCGTTACTGACAGCGGGGTACTGAAGTGTCCTACTCCTACTATTACTGCTGCCTATTTCTCCCTGCAGTTCCGTTAATGCTTGCTTTACATATTCAGCTGCTCTGAAGTTAGGTACATATATATTTATAATTTTTATCTCTTCCTGTTATTGATCCTTTTATCATTACATAATGTTCTTCTTTGTCCCTTGTGACAATTACTGACTTGGAGCCTATTTTATCTGATATAAATATAGCTACCCTGCTCTGTTTTGCTTACCATTTACATGAAACATCTTTGCCCACTCCCTCACTTTTCTCAGTCTGAATTCTCGACTCTCCTGTAACAGAATGATCCATCCTCACTCCTGCCACAGCTCCATCTTGACCAAACGCACTCGACTTGGGCTTGGACTACGACTTGCTCTAGCAATCAGCAGATGCAGCGTGAGCTGAGCCCTAAAATGTGCTTGTGAATGAGTCTGCACTATACCGCACCTATCCACCATTGAGCACGCCTCAGTTACACCTGCTCCTTCCGAGTGGCCCCAGGAAGCACACAGGTAGAGCACCCTGAGCCTGACTCGCAGCCTGCAGCCAAGCCCAGCATACCAAGCCTGAAGCCTTTTACAAACCACCAGGGCAAGCCCAGTCTAGATCGGCCGGATCACAAGTCACCCAGCACTTATTACTGTACAAATAAGTAAGTGCTGTTTTAAGGCACTGAGTTTCGAGGAGGTTAGTGAGGCAGCATTTTTGGTAGCAATAGCAAACAGATGTAACAATCCACAGAGGGAAAAAAAGGGCAAAACCATGAGTAAGTATTTCACACAGAATGTCATGGGAAGTTGCTCAACCCTGTTAGTCATCAGGGAAATAAAGACTAAACCCACACGAGATACCAAATCATGGCCACTGAAGTGATAAAAATTGAGAACTTGGACAATACTAGATGCTGACAAGGTCAAGGAACACAGGGAACTCACACTCCACTGGCACAAGATTAACTGGTTTCACCACTGGAAAATAATCTGGCACAGACTCGAAACTGAAGACATTCCAGCAAATCCCACAACCCAAGACTCCAGCAATTACACCCCATTAGGAGACAAGTTCATATTAACGGGCCAGGGCGGGTGGGGGGGGCACTGGAAACAATCCAAATATCTGTCTGCAGGAGTCTGAAAAAATAATGTATTATAGTCACACAATATCACATTACACAGTGAAAATAAGCCAACTGCAACTATATTTCGAAGAATAGATATGAGCAGTAATGTTGAATGAACAAAGGACACCAGAAACCTGCATCCATTTTTTAAACAGGAAACCAAGAAAAAGCACTCGACATGTGCCTTAGACATACATTCTTCAGTGGGAAATTATTTTGAAGAAGCAAAGAAACGATAAGCATAAAACTCAGCACAGCAGTTAGACAAGGAAATTAACAGCATTGTAATGTTCTCATTCTTAACTTGGATGTTGGCTCCATGTATCTTTTTTCTGTTATGCATCATAACTTACTTATAAATTGTGTTGTTTTGTATATATAAAATGTCACAGGATTGTTTTAGTCATTTCAAATGGTATACCCTAGTCATGCATTAGAAGAGAAAAGCTGATTTAAAAGAACAGATACAGTATTCTCTTTGCATTGAGTCCATCTTTTCCTGTCTCTAAATCCTTTCAACGAGACTCGCTGCTTTTCTCTTATATTTGGGGGGGGAAACTCTCTCTAGACCCCTTCTGAGCACGTTCTGTGTGTGGTTAGCAAGAGGCAGCTCATCCAGGAGCCGCGCTGCTCCCACCCACCCGCAGTAGACCACACTGTTGTCAGGGAAGGAGTCTTACCACACCTGTCATGAAGTCGCCTGCTCAATCTCCTTCAGGGACACAGGGTGTACGCTGAACCCCAGCATCTCTACCTCCCGAGTGAAATGTGAGCAGGGACAAAAGATGGGCATGCAAATCTCAAGTAAGAGAAACTGAATCCGGTTCCCTTCAGCAACAAGGCACCTGCTGCAAGACTATCCAGGGCTCAGAGACTTGACATCCATGGCAGGATCAAAGAGAGACAAAGAAATGCACGTTAAAAATAAGTATCCTCTCACACCCATGAACGCGACTGGCAGAGGTAAGTTTTATCCAGTGTCAGAGCAAATGTGAAGTGGCAGAACTGTCACGTATCCCTGAACTGTAAACTGGTACAAACACCAATTAGGCTCGCTGTTCCCAAAGCCAGAGAAAAAGTCTAGCACCTGGGCTCAAGGAACACGTTTACTGTGGCACTATTTGCAGTAAAAAGAGTCTGGGAATGCCCCAAATATTCATGGATAAATAAATTGTGATACATTAATAAAATGGATTACAACACAGCATTTAACATAAATGCACCAGAGTGATATATATTCCATCACAGACACATCTTTAACATACATCTGCACAAAAAGGTCACGTTGCAGGGTACCGCAGACCATTTACATAATGTCTACTGACAGATCCGCCAGCATCTAAGCAAAATATAAAAACATGACTGAGAATGATACAATACTACAGCCTTGCAGTAACATCTCAGGAGGGGTAAAAATTCATAGGTCTGGAGACAGGAGAGTCCAACTGTAATTACAATGTTTTCATTTCTTTTAAAAAATGGAAGCAAATATGGCAAAATATTGTGACTGTTAAATCTGGATGACCAGCAGGAGTTGTTCATTTTCTTACTCTCTATACTTCACTGTATATTTGAAATACTTGCAATAAAAATTCAGCATTCAGGGGTAGTTTTATAGAAGGAATTTTATACATCCTCCTGTTTCCTTCCAGAAGGGTTTCATTACCCCATGAATATTACCACCCACAACAAAGTCACACAGCCCCTCAATATCACCTATTTGTTCGGAACCTTTCACAGCATCTGGGACACAGAGCAGACCACAAACGCCAGCATCCCCGTGAGCACGGTGGATCCGGCCGGCTCCCCCCGTGCCAGGCGGGCGGGGGCAGCCCCGCACAGCCCGCCGAGACTGCATGTGCCCCTGTGACACGGCCAGTCGGTGCGAAGCCACAATCTGTTTAACTCCAAAATTTGCACCTTAACTAACGGCTCCATTTCCAAACACATACTGCGGCTGCCTCTGGCTACAACTCGGAGGCAAAGCATGCATTTAACACATGGCAGTAACAGTGACATACATTTTTGATTGTGAGATGGTGAGCAAATGTGTACGTAAACTTGCCTAAGCTCTTGGGGCTAGCTGAGCGGAGCTGGAACTAGAATCTAAGATTTAGGCAACAGAGCACATCACATCTCACCAAGGAGGACAGACTACACTCATTACAGCACATTTTCCAACAGACGCCTCTCTCCAGGCTTATCCAAATTAAATTCCTAGTATCACACCACTAAGCACGTTCCAGTAAGTTTCCCTCCACGAGTATCTTTAATACATGGGCACTCGAATCGTGACAACGAGTACTGCTGCCTAAAACGACCTGCCACATTAAATGCCATGAAAATACATCATTTGCGGAAATAAACTGTTTCGTTACTAGAGCATGTCACTATTATGAGCAGTTCAGGACTGCATTAGGTATTTGTGAATTCCACTAATCAGAATTTTCATCAGGCAAATCAAAAACTAACGCTCCTGAGACTTTCTTTAATCTGATCCAGTGACGGGGACGATGTCAGCCCAGAGCGGCGGACAAGCCGTCCAATCACAAGTTCTCCATCCGACGCCCCAGCTCGCTGGCTACGAGACCCAGCCTCGTCCACACTGGCCAGACTGCAGGGCTCTCGTGGAAAATGACGCCGTGTGCTAGGAAGTGTGCTTATTTTAACTGAAGTATAACATACGCGCAGAAAAATGCATAAAAGATGAGTGTGTAGCTCAGTAAATTTTCACACATTTGACACGTGCAACTCGCTCCCAAATCAAGAAACAGATATTACAAGCACGTCCCCTTCCAGTCACTACCCAGCAAGGACAACGTGGACGGGTATCCCAACTTCTTACACAGCAGGTCACTTCTGTGCCTTTTACTCCCACATAGAAGCACTTGCACAGTCCATGTTGTCTGTGTCCAGCTTCTTCTGCTAACAGCTCGGGGTCGGTGACAGTCACCCACACTGTTGCGTGCACACGGGCACAGCTCCCTCTTACTGCTGCAGAGCACGTGGACGGTGTCGCAGCCTCCTTCTCTGTCTTGTTTCTGATGGGCATGTGGGTGATTTCCAGGTATGGGGCACCACACACAGCGCTACCGGAACATTCTACAGCACGTCTCCTGCTGAAATGCACACTCAGCACGCTTCCGGTCAGTGGCTGGGGCAGAACTGCTGATCACACGGTATACACATCACTTCCCGCTGCCCTGGAACCAACTACCGCAGACTCAGTCCCTTAAAACAACACATTTATTTTATATATTTATCATATTTTTTTTACATAATAAAACTAACATTCATTGCACAGTTGAGGAGGTCAAAAATCCTACATGGATCTCACTCAACTAAAATCGAGCTGTCAACAGGGCTTGGTTCCTTTCTGGAGGCTCTAGAGGGGACCCATTCTTTTGCTTTTCCCAGCTTCTAGAGGCCACCCACACACCTTGGCTCGAAGCCCCTTCCTCCACCTGTGAAGCCAGCTGTGGCCAGTCGAGTCCTCCTGATAACCAGTTGCCCTGACTCTGACTCCTCTGCTTCTCTCCTCCACATTTAAGAGCTGTGATGGAGTGATCCAGGATGAGTTCCCTATTTTAAGGTACACTGATTAGCAACCTTAAGTCTACCTGCATCCTCAGTCCCACCTTGCCCTGTTTGACATTCACTCTCACAGGCTTTAGGGATTAGGGTATGGACGCAGTATGCATATGTTTTGAAACCATTTTTAGAACCTGTAAGTATTACAAACATTGCATGATGACATTGTGGCAAACTCAAGCAGATCTAGTTTCTTCTGCCTGCTTTGTAACCCTCTCCAACTAGAAAAATCTTTCTGCAGTTACTAAGCATAAAAATAAAATTTTCAAAAATTTTAAAATTATATACATGGAAATAATATAATTTCAACTATGTGAAAGACAATGTACCAGGGGCTACAGAAATGCAAAACAAGTAGGTGACTTCTGGTCTAAGTGAGTAAATGCAAGGAAAAAAAGAAATACTGGAAAAATACTTTTTAAAATTTGTGTTAAACAGCTGAGCTCTGAGCTATTAAAAAAATGAAATCTTTAGATGCCAGAAACAAAGAAAGAACTAAGGAAATTAAATCACACATACACATTAGAGCTTTAACTTTTCCTTCCAATCTGGGTATCAGAACTGAAACCATAAGCTGCAGGCAATTTGGCTAGAAATTGTCTGCTGTTTGTTTACAGAGCCAAGAGCCAGGAAAATGGGGTCCTGTCTTTGATTAAGGTCTAATAAACCTTCACGCTCTAGTCTAGGTAGCAGCACAGAAGGCCACCTTCACTCAAACGCTCATGGAAAAATAACCACTGGGAAATCAGAAACCCAAACCGATACCACATGGAGGGCTGGGACTCCACTGTCCCTACCCAGCAATGCAGAAGCTCAAATCAGGGACAGCAAAACTGCCCCATGGCAACATCTCAACCACCTGGGACCTCTCAGAACTGATATGAAATTCTCACTGCAGATGAGCTCACAGATGGAAACTACAGAACACACAGGAACACCCATGAGAGTACAAAAAGGCAACTAACCAGAAAATGAACACCCCAGAAGTCTTCATAAGAGAAAAAGCCTCCAAGGACACGAAAATAAGAATGTGTACACTCTTGAAGAAATAAATGAAAATAGACTCTAAGAACAGAACATTGTTCAAGTAAAAAAAAAACCAGATTTGAAAAATCGGAAAATTTGGAAATGAAATACATAATATGGTAGGAAAACTGCTGTGGTTGTGTTCAGTAAGCACAGTTCTTACAAGTAAAAACTAGGAAACTGGAGTCCAGAGCTGAAACAATCACCCAAAATAAGGCACAGAAAAGCAGATGCTAAAAATTATGAGAAAGAAGAGACAGTGGATAACTTGAGAAGCCCCAACATGCATCTAAAAGGAGATCCAGAAGGAGAGACAAGGAAAAAAAAAAAAATTAGAGACAAAATGTCTAAAAAGCAAGAACCAGTATAATCCCTGCTGCCCAGGAGCTCACAACTCTGTCCTCACGCCTCCCGGAAGGATGCTCCGAAGTCTAGGCTCCGCCTCCCTAGCGTGTCCTCAGCGTCTTGCCCCTTCAGCCTTGACTGACACAGTGTTGAAGTGGGGACGTCATGTCACCCTACAAGCCTGACGGAGGCAGGGCTGAGGTTAGAGATATGTTTCCATGGGTCTAGCTCCAGGTTCACGATGGTAGTTTTCACTTCCCCTCCTTGTTCAGTTAAGTTCACACGTGCTGAGGGCCCCTGGGTTTCTGCTCACAGTGGCAGTAAGAAAACCCGCCAGTTAGCCGGCCGAACATCCTCCTTCTTCGTCCTGCCACTTGAGTTTCACTGTGGAGAGCCTTGTTCCAAGTCCACGCAGCTCCAGGGCAGGCAGACAACCCGGAAAAGGACAACTCAATAAAATCCACCCTCTTGGCCACGGTAATTGCTTCAGGGGTAAGATATCTAAACTAAGAAAACACAGAGATATTCGATTCCAGGACTCTGACTGGAAATACTGGGCAAAAGAACTTTTCTTCTGAGATTGTTAAATTAGTATAAGTAAGTCTGGAAATGCAGAGGCCACCAGGTAAAAGAGAGCTTCACTGAGACCAAGAAGGCAAAACCAAGTGCTGACAGTGACAAGCCCCTGGATCCAGCCACACCTGATCCAACACCACACCAGGACTTCTTAGTTCTATGAGATGACAAAGTTATTTTTCTACTTAAGCCAGATTGAGCTGGATTTCTGTCATCTACAACCAAAAGAGTCAAGACTAATAAAAATTTCAGAAGCAATGAAGCAGCACTGACAGCAGCAGCAGCAGCAGCAGCAGGACAGCTGCTCTCGGAACAGTTCCCCAACTTAAAACACAGAAAGATTTGGGTTGTAATCCGAACATTAACTCAACCATATCATGCTCTGTGAATCCAATCTAGATTTTATAATGCCTTAGAGCTCTTCCAGCTACCTTAAAAGACATCACAAAATTATAAATAACAATTTCAAAACAAAATAATTGCTAATTATTTAGAATTTAAGAAAATGACATTTTTAATTTCAGGGAAATTAAGAGATGGCACGAAATAAAAGTATCAATTAAAGCTTTAAAAGATTAGGAATCAATCATAATAACAAATGGGTTTTGGAAGTTGCAGAGGCAACAGCAGATGAGACTCTGGTGCAAACAAAACACCTGTTTATGAATAAGAGATTAGCATGTAGGGGGAAGGAAAGGGTGGGGTGGGAGTGATGCTGACATACGTGTTTACATAATGTTGTGTGTGACTCCAGGTCAATGAGAAGAGACAACAGAGATCTCCCAGGCAAACCAATGGGAACAAGACTTTTTTCCTGTCATCCACTTCCAGAGTGTCTTGTGCCTCTTTCTGTTCCTAGTCACTCAATAATGTAAAAATGATCCTTCCCATAACCCCTGAATATCAAAGATTAATGTCAAGCAGTGCGCTAAACTCATCCTTTCTCTCCACTCTGTCTGCCAGAAGACAGGGATATCTGTGGCCAGGAACACAGAACACGTCAGGTACAGGGCAGCCAGATACTTAGTGGTCGTAGTGAATGCCATGTGTGCCACATGCGATTGAGAGCAAAACACATCCTGTGCGTTTTATCACACCTGAAGTCAGATGGTCTCGCAGCACGGTCAGCCAGGTAGCAATTCTTACGTACTCACGACCGCCTGCCCACGCACAGGCGTGGCTGTGTTTCCTGGTGTCTAGACGGAACAACTGTGACCCTTTAATGGTCAGAAGTGGTCAATAAACAATTTGCAGATCATTTGAAGAAGGAACAGGAGTCCTAGTCATCAGATAAACCATGTGATGATACCATCAGATGTGCAGAATGTGTGTCAACGGCTTGGAAGAAAATCCCAGGACAGCGCTGAGACATGCTCTTAAGAAATGAGCCAATGTGAAGACTCCTGCAGCACAAGGCTGACGCGGGGAGAACGGAGGGGGAAGGAGGAGGGAAAAGTGAGTCAGCAGAGCTGGACTCTGCAGGTGATTAATTTTTAAAAAGCCCAATCCAACTTAATAAGCTAATATGTTCTTTTTCGAATATGTACAGTAGGAATAAATAATAAAAAACACGTGCTTAAATGAACTCTTTGTGATAAGAAAACATTCTATGACTGTCCGCTCTGGCCTTTCTTTTCCTCACCACGGGCCCTTGACACAACAGAGCAGCTCACAAGCAACAGTGCCGGGCATCAGAAGAAACGCGGTCGTTTCTACAAAGAAGTCATCCACAGCAAGTCTACCTTCTAGTTCGCTGAAAGCAGGGCTTGTTTGGGGGTAAGGAGCTTTGCTTGTGACTTCCAAAAAGATGCGTGCTGACTTCCTTGCAGTGTCGGTCATGTAGTTTTACCTCTCTGCTGACGTGTCTTTGCACTTCGACCTGCCAAAGTTGTGCCTGGGGTTAAAAAAGGTCGTTTTATTTATTTCTGAAGTGTCCCCTTTATATACATAGGTCAAAGGCACTGAAGGGACAACATAATCTCAATGATGCTAAAAAAGCAGGTGCTAGTATCCCTCCTTAACCACTGCCTTTCTCTCTCCACAATCTCTCTTTCTAAGATATCAAGGCTCTCAGAAATCAATTGCTCATTCAAGACAACAATGTGCTCTCACAGCACTTTAATTATACAGGTATTAGAGTTTCATGACTGCTTGAAAATCAATAGGGGATGACAAACTAAAATAATGCATCTTCCTTTATTCTAATGAAACGCCCTAAAGATCTATCAAATTTGAGTTATTCTCCAAAAGGCCATATGTTGTCAATATTTAATTCCTAATACTCTGCATTCACTTACTAAATCAAATTTTGTAGTTAAAGGCTTAAATTAAAGCCATAGGTCAGAATCAGGCTATCATGTGGTTCAAAAAGTCATCCAGTTTTGCAAATAAACATTTATTGAGGATATCCAAGTGGAATGAACTGCTTTACGACAGACTAATACTTCCTTACATAATAACAAGAAAAGCTAAGTAAAATAGTAATTGATAAAGGCATGAGAGACATATGAAGGTAATGAGCACTAGAAAGGCTAAAATTACAAAAAAAAAAAAAAAGGAAAGAAAGAAAAGAAAACATCAGAGAGATGACTTGTTGACCGGCATCAACACCTTCCTGGTTATACTCGACCATGTGAGGAATCAGGATGGAGCTTCTGTGTCTTACGGGGCTCCAAGGTCAAAATCGGAGAACTGAAGGCCCTCAAACGCATGACCCGTTTCACTCTGGCATGCAGTAACGTGCAAAGTGGAGAAGCTAAGCCACAAGGGTCTGTGAGCAACGTAGAGCTGTCTAGAGGCTCGTGGCACTGTGAAGGCAAAGATCCGAACTGAAGACTCAACAAGGAAGAGGTGAAAACAGACTCTCAGTTAAAGCCCTGGAGGGACACGTCTACGGGACAGAGACCAACTAGAGGTGGACTGGACTCTCAGGGACGACAATCCAGCTTCAGCTCTGCCAGATTAAGGTGATCAATCCCCAATTCTTCTGCCCTGCAGAAGAAAGGGTAATTCCTCTCCAGGGGAAGATAATATCAATTTGTAACATTCAGAGCTTCTACGACTTTTTACACAGTGTCCGGCATTCAATCAACAATTACTATGCATGATAAGAGATAAGGTAATATGACCAAAAAACCACAACAGACCCACAGGTGATACATACACTGGAGTTAATAGCCAAGGATATTAAAACAATTATGATGAATATGTTCAAGAAAATTAAGGAAAAGATGTAAAAAAAAAAAAAAAAAAAAAAGAAAAGAAAAGATAGAGAATGTCACCAGATACTCGGAATATATAGCAAGAACCAAGGAGAAATTCTAGAATTGGATAATATAGAAAGCACACTGACAGACACGCAGACTGACACTACAAATCAAAAGAAAATATACAGATGGAAGCAACAGAGAGGAAGAGTGAGAAATATAGGAAAAGAGCACAAAAGATAAGTAGGACACAGTGAAAGGATACAAAATGTAATCGGGGTCCCGAAAAGGAAGAGAGTAAGAGAACTAGCGAAAAGCAACGTTTGTAGAGAAAATTGCCAGAATTTTCCAAAACTGATGAAAAACATACAACCACAGCTTCTCGAAGTTTTGTGAATCTTAAGACCTAACAACAACTTTCCCGGAACAGAAATTTATACAAATATTAAGCAAAAGTCACATATAAGGATTTTCATTGTACCATTTCTGATAACAAAATGTCCATCGACAGTAGAGTGGATACATTACAGGACAGTCATCCAACAGAATGAACCAGTAACGTACAGCAGTGACAGTGACTGTAACTGCACGCATCAGCACGGATGAATCTTGCAGACACAATGCTGACTGAATGAAGCCAGAAACAGGAAGACGTACCATACAATTCTATTTACATGAAGTGCAACCATAGGCAAAACTCCCCTAAAGCACAGGAAGTCAAGATAGTTGTCACCTTTGGAAGGTAACACCTAGAAGGAGACATGAGGGGGTTTCTGAGGGGCAGGTAATGTACATATGGCCACCAAAATGGCTAAAATGAACAAGGAAAGAACATCACGTGCCAGGTAAGGTGAGGAGCAATTAGAACTTTCGTTGCTACAGGGAGGCACGCGCATTAGTGCAACGACTTTAGAAAACCATCTGGACGTAAATACCAAGACTGAATGGACACCTCTCCCGTGACGTATTCCCATGCCTCATAATTACGCAAAAAAGGGGTCACTCTAAGCACTGTCTTTCAGATCTCTTGAAATCGGGAGCATCTACCCAGGAATAGCTCAAATGAAGACCTCACACACCATTTTTTTCCTTTATTTTGCACACTTTAATTTCAGAACGAAAACAAACACAACACACATCCAAACCCTATGTCAAATGTGGGAAGGGACAGGGCCTGAGGCCCCTGTATCCTGCCTTAGAAAGACAGGAACAAAACCACCCCTCTAAGCAGTCCTGTCCTCTTACCCAAATCAAACACACTCAACCCAAGGAGTGAAACACTGGGCTCAGTTTATAGCTGTTGCTCAGTGCACTCACTTACAACAGTCCACTCCACAAAGAGGTGCTCAATAAATGTTAAATATCATTATTCATTCAAAATTTGTGGAGAACCTATCATGATAAAAGGAGAAGGTAAAGATTCTCACAACAGCTACGAAAATTTCCGTATCATGTGTTCTGTCTTCTGATCTGGAAAAATAAAGTGGTTGACAAAACGAACATGAATTCTGTGATTGTCATTTGTAGTTCCCTAACATCTGGGTAATTTTCTGCATTACAAGTCTTGTCTTCCCCAGGGCAGAGGCCAGAAAACCTTGAACCACAGACTCCCCTGAAAGTAGGATCAGGCAGTGACCTGGCTTCTGCCAGTAAAAGGCTCAGGGAAGCTTCATGGACAGTAAGGCTTTTCCACCTTTCACTTCCTCTCCTGGGTGCTTAAGACTTAAAGGAAAGGAGACTCAGTCGTTGGCCTCAAAGCTGGAAGAAACTGAAAACAGACTTCTTTCAGGTAATACTTTAAACTGTCCAAGTTATCTTCTTTCTTAGGTTTCATTTTCTCCTAAATACCTCCTGTAATCGTCTAGAATAAACCAAACCAACAAAATCACAGTTCATCGATAAACTGAACTAACACATATAAATTATAACTTACACAAATACAACTTACTGCAGTATCTTTTTAACAGGCACATTCTGTTTCACAAGCTTTCCACATATTTCGCCTCTAATAAACACACACTTGGAAAATTACAATGGAAAATACACTGGCTTGCTGCTGCTGACATAACTCATACTACAATACAAACCAGCAGGAATGGCTGTTCACGAGGTGGCTCAGAACCTCAGCTTTCAAAAGAACATGATGAAAGCAAAAAGGCTATGCACGTGTGTTTGCTGCTCATCACAGATGTATTCTGCTCATTATTTTCAGTAAGCATCCTTCCTACAGAATTTTGATATTATGCACGATGAGGCTGGGATTCTATGGACCTCACTTAAGCAGATGGGATGAAATAAATGGTGCGGAAATATGAGATGGGTCTTTCAAAAACTGAATTTTTTCAAGAACACACTAAGCAAGTTTCTCAAAATACTTTTAATAAATTAACTCTTTATTCACTCACAATGTTTTTAGTAGACTATGGTAAGACAAGGATATTTAGGGGTTTGTTTTGTTTTGTTTTGAAGGCAGAAAGCCAAAACGCTGGGTAACAGTAATCTCTTTCCATTTTGCCTACAGAGCACTTGAGAACTCAGGTAAAAATTGGTTATCATAAGAAAGTTTACTATATGTAAAAATAGATTAAAAACAAGTTTCTTCTGTATAGCACAGGGAACTGTGTTCAATATCTTGTAATACCCTTTAATGAAAGAGAGTATGAAAATGAACATATGTTATGTATATGCATGACCGGGACACTGTGCTGTACATGAGAAATTGACACATTGGAACTGACAGTACTTCACTGAAAAAAAAAATGAGCTTCAACAGGAACAATCCACCGCCTAGAAACAACCACCTGAACATAAACAGTCTGGAAAGTGGAACAGTTCTAAAGAATTATCATCTGATTACGTTCAAGAACATAGGGCTTGCTTTAATAAGTTAATTCCAATGACTTACAAATCTTCCACCTGTATGCAAGTCAACCTCTAGTGATAATAAAACTCCATTAACTTACAACATCTATGACTAAACAGTGAGGCAAAGATAAACCTTATTAACCTTACCTTATCCTAATTCGAATTATGTTTTAAATCCACATCTATGAAGATCAGAGTGGTGAGGTCTTATTTGAGAAATAGGTGCACACAGAGTGATTCACTGGTACTTGTCAGGGTCACCACCCTGGGTCCTGTTTCATGGGACCACGACCAAAGGCCCTGCAAGTGAGCGGCAGGCCTGGGACCTCCGGCCCCTCCACTGCCATGCAGCTGGATCACGGCCCTCAGAAAGCATTCCTTGTACTTCCCCCTATTCCATCTGCTCCAAGCCTTCTTTCTAGTTACTAATAAAAGCCACAGGAGCCATCTGGACTGTCTGTGTCTATATGTTTTAAATGCAAAATAGTTAAATGTGTTTGCACAGGACCTGGCGCAAGAGGACAGTAACTCCCCAGGGAAGGCCTGGGGGAGGGCAGAGGACGCTGCCCCCTCTCCAGAGCCAGCCCCAGGCCGGCCTCGGACCTAACAGAACCTGGCTTTCTGCCGAACCCCGCGTGCACTGCACCTTCAGTGTCTGTCTGCAGAGCCTTGTGTACAGACACTTTTTCTGACTTTCTAGATCAATCTCAATACGTTTGATTTTTGCTGTACCTCATTCAAAGCACGGATGGCTTATCAAATTAGTTCCCACTTGAAATTTCATTTTAGCCTGAGTATCCAAAAAATTGCAATTAAGAAACACCATTTATCTTAAACACATATGGTGGTGACAAGCTGGAGTCTTTGAGACTATATTTTGTTACTTTCTCACCAAACCTGGGAACTTTCTGTGCAATTTCCAAGTCTGTACTGAGTGGAACTTGATAAGAGAAGATTTAACATGTGAGAGCACGAAACAAAATCTCCTGAGCAGTGAGACGAGGAGTGCCTCTTTCCCTTCTGCAGCTCATCTGACTTTGGTATCTTTTCTATTAAACCATCTCCCCTCATCACCCTCAACCAATGAACTATTCTAATTCCAGGTGGTGAAGATTTGACAGAAAAAGAGATTGCTCTTCTTAATATGAATGCTGGAGTCCTCCAAATGCTGATTGCCTGATTTTAAATCGCCCTTATCAAAATGCTGCAAACACACTGGCAATTGTGAACATTCCCCTCAATTCCTGGGCCCCAATTATCACAATCAGTTCTTCTGAGAAAAAAATAACTGGAGAAAAGTCAAACCACACGCATGAAGGACAGAGATGGCAGGGCTTTCTGGTCACCTGATGGGTCAGTCAGTTGCCCACCATTACACGTTATGTAAGACGCGTAAGTTGTGATACAGCCATCAAAGAGGAATGACTCACATCCAACCATGAACAGCTTTATCCTCAGGCTGACTTCATCCAGCGCTTCAAAGTTCAGAACATAAGCTCATCTCACTGTTCTCTTGCTGGCCATGGGAAGACACAAAACTGCAGCCACTAAAAAAGTTCCCCTACTCAGCCCTGGTCAGATCCAGACAGAGCAGGTAAACGGCACTGAAGGTATCCGTCCTCCTCCTCAGCCTCGCCCCCCCCCTTTCCCCTCCATCAAGGTGGAAAAACTAAACTCACTATGAACTATGCAGCTTTAAGGCAGGGATGTCACTTCTCTGGGAGTTATGACCTCATCTGTAAAATAAATGGGTTAGCCTACCCTAGAAGATGACCTTAAGACCTTCTAATTTACACTTCTGTAACTCTACTCTGGGCAATTTCTTTCATCTTCCACCCCAGCCCATCCTGTGAAGGTCTGTAATGCGGACAATGCTGCAGACATAGCACCCGGGCCTATGAGGCTGACCTCCCGGCGCGCTGGGGAGAGCGAGCCCCGGGGGAGGGGGGCCCCGGGGGAGGGCTCTACAGACGCAGAATCCAAAGCTCTCGTCCAGCCCTGGCTCCACCCCTTGTTCATACTATCAAATTCAGCAAGACACTCAAACTCGAAATTCTCAGCACACTTTTTTTTACAAAATGGAAATAATTCTTTATCATCATCATTGAAAAATGTAAGAATCAAGTGAGACATAACCGATCATGATTCCATGATTGACTTATTTCTAAGACTTGCTGACGTATACCAAGCATTTACTAATTCCAAGAAATTTTACAAAATGTTTTACAGGCTTATACAACCTTCAGGGCCCCTGCTTTACAGATGGGAAAACTGAGAGTAAGTCACTTGCCCAAGATTATATGGCAAGTAAAGGGCTCAGCCAGGATTCAAACTGAACTTTCCCCAAAATCGCACGTTCTTAACCGCAATCCTCTAGGACCGGACAACGCTGAACCCAGGACTCTAGATCCTGCCTCTTGATGAGTTTAGCAAAGTAAAAGTAGTGAGATCTGTAACTGAAAGAAAAGTTTTAACTTTAACACAAACTGTACTTCTAATCTTAGTGAAAACAAATCCTTTTTTCCCTCAGAGCACCTATTAAATGAATTGATGCTTGATGGAAACACGGTTTATGAAATACTGAGCCAAATCAATCCAACCTGCTCATTTCACAGAAAGAGAAACTGAAGCTCAAAGCAGTCAGAGACAAGGTCACACACGCTGGCTGACGAGGGGCTCGGGTCTGGAAAACCCGGCCCGAGTCCACTCCGGCCTTCCCTCTCCTGCCCCACCGCCTGGGTAGCAGTTCCCTCTAAAAGGCAAGACACTAGGAATGTTACCACATTTCCAAAGCAGATTCCTCCGAAACCAACATTTTAGAACACAGTATCGAAAGAAGATTTACCCCCAGAGAGAAAGCCGTAGGCGAAGTCAAGGCCCTGCGGATAAGAAAGTTACTATGCCGCACACCACACCAGCCACTCTCACCTCCTGCCTCGTCTCCAGGGCAATCCTTGTGAGATCTTACTCAGCTCAAGTTCAAGAAGCCTATGGGTAGTGTAAGCTCACAATTTCTATACTCACCAAACTTGGCTTTTCAAATACCAGACTGACCTTTTTTCACAGAAAGTGGATGAGAGGACAGTCCCAAGGGAATTCAGGTGTCAGGGCGGGGGGGGGGCACACTGCAGTGCACCCACGCAGGCCTCCGCGAGGAGGGTCTTAGCACAAAAGCACAGGAGGCAGAGTGATATTAAACTGAGTGGGTTAAACCACAATTTTCATTTCCAGGCTGTAAAATATTCAAGTTGACAGTCCTGGTAGGATTTCAGGTTATGAAAATGCCTTGCAAAGTAAAGCATCTTGGTCTTTCCATATTTACTGATTAAAACCTATTATTTCCATTTTCTGCCAGTTAGCTCCACAGCACAGTCCTACAACTAAGGGAGCTTATTTAATCAGCCATTTAAGACACAATGACATTGTTTTAAAATATAAAATTGTGTGATATCCTTAATTCTCAGGTCAACATGTAAGGATACATCATAACCTCAAACAATTCCTTACTATATTCCTGAGCTGAAATACAGGTTCACTGAGTTGTTGTTGTTTTTTTTTTTTTTTCATTTGCACATGTATAACCCTTCAAAACGGGAGGGGCAAGTCATGACATATTTGGGGGGAAATTATTTTTATAGAACACTCTAAATAAATCTTTTATTCTTGGGAATTCTGAGAAGGATGTTACAATGAAACAGTTTTAATCTCAGAAAGCATCCCCAGAGAACAGGAGCGAATGAGGCCCCAAGGCCGTGTTGCAGCACCAGGTGACCACAGCAGATCGCCGTGGAAAAGGAGGGCTTGAGACTGTTCACGGGTCTGCTTTTCCATCCCAGAGGCCGGGCCTTCTCCGCATCCCAGGCTCCACACACTTTGTCCACGTGTGTGGCAAACACGGCGGGTTAATGGGAAACGTGAACCAGGCGACTGTGAGCTTTCCTTCTTCCCTCTGGTTGCGTTTCGTAACCACTGAAGTATGAGTTGATAATTCAGGGCCACCAAGTGTCATATTAATAACAACTTGACGAGGAAAAGGTAATGCTCTGTCTCATAAATACAGTACTTAAAACAGAAGCAGAACTCTCGAAGGAGAATGTTTAAAAGGCCAAATCTGGCAGGAGGTTAAACCATTCACTCCTCTAGAGGTTTCCACCTTCCTAGGATCTTGTATATCAAACAACCAGAACCTTTACAAAAGCTAACCAGTGCTGGGAGGGGATTTATCACTTTAATGATATAAAAGGGGAAACTGAGAAATCCAAGGCTGGGTGAAAAGAACGCCATTAGACCATGATAGTGATTAAATAATAATACCTTAAAGTGTATTGTGTGGTTAGCACACCATCACAACGCGAGCGGACTGAGTGCTCGCAGGAGTGACACGGGGTGGGCAGCCTGGATGGTGGGGGGAGCCCAGCAATGCCGGGAGGAATAAAAGCAGCAGCAGCAGCAGCGAGAGCAATGCCCTTACTGATGTTCTGACGACACCCTGTGACACCTCAGCACCTTCCTTCTAGACAAAAAGTTTATAAAAATAACCAAACACATAAACACAAATGTTTCATATAGGCAAAAAAAGGAGGCAGAAAGAAAAAGAGACACACAGACAAAAAGACAAAGAGATCAAAGAAACACACTGCCCAGTGGAATGCTGAAGGAGCTGTTCTTTTCCCTTTAGCTTTGCAAAGTAAACATACACTTTACAAAGTTAAAAAGAAACATAGTTAATCGTAAACGCACATGATAACACCTATTTAGACTCTTTTAGACGGGCTTAAAGTGCTCTGTCTGCTTCCTGCTCAGGAGAAAGCAGCGGAGGCTTCCTCCTACTGTCACCTTCCTATTTGAGGACATTTAGCCACCTAACAAAGAAAATTATTCAGACTCCTCTTACAAAGATAAGGCAGCAACAATGGTTTGAATCACCAGGTCCCACATTTCAGACAGAGAAAACAATGCCCACAGAGCAAGAAAAGCCTGTAAAGTCGAGGAAAGAACAAACCCAGGCCACCGTCTCCTAGTATAAACTGCCTTCCACCTGCTGCAAAAACGCCAGCTTTTACAGTGTTACTTGGAACGCCGCCCTGTCTGTAGACAAAAAGGTCTTCCACCACATTATCACTAGTTCCTCGAGGGATGTCAGATTTTGCCGTCAGTCACCTGTTTTTTATCATTACTAGGCTAAAGAGGCTTCATCAAGGTTGCTCCCCTGTGTTAAACAATAAGGAGACTGTCCACAGACTAGCTTTGGAACCGCCACCCACCTCGGCCCAGGACACCCATGAGGGGCACCGCCAGGGGCCCTTCTGTTGGGGTGAAAGGTGGTGCAACCTTCTGTGACTTCATTACATACACACGGGGGCTCAACTGAGGAAAGTAACCTTCCACCTTTTAACTCTACAGTCTTCCCTTCTCTAAATGTATAAACTTCATAAACTTGGTAACTAAACTGTCATTTCTCCGCACAGGACAGGCGAACAATTTAATATGTATTTTCTGACAAAGTATTAAGCTGACGTTTCCTGTCCGCAGACGAGCAGTGCAGTCCTCACTGAACAACCGTGAAATGGACAGAACCCCCCAAAATGCAGCCAGACGTGGGTACAGATAGAGGCCGTCACGTCAGAGCACGACCTGCGGCTACTGCGTCTGCACAAAGGCATCGCATTTTGTCATTCTCAGGTCATCCTCCAACATCTGAAAGCGTTCACAGTGTCACCGAATGCTTAAGACAGAAAAGTTGAGATTTTAAAACAATGACATTAAGAATAGCTGTTTTAGAATGAAAAAAAAAAGTACATAGAACAGAGGCTGGGGAAGATTTATGAGTCTTTCTACATAAAACAGATCACTGGTAAGTTCATGATGCAAGAGAAGTGATATTCATAGGTTCCAAAATATCCCAAAGCAAAGTTATAAATACAACTTTAAATGGGTGTCTGATTTCATATGTCCCCCCAAAGAATATTCCCAGAAAGAAAATCTAGTTGAATAGATTGTGCTGTGACATTAATATTCTGGTGAACACAGAGGTTTGCTTCATGCCCAAGGGTGCCGGGAAGCCGTCAGAATGCTGGATTTCCTACCATAGTTTGCCTGTCTTTTTCCAAAAGGTTCAAGAATGTTAAATTATTGTTTTTGAAGGAAATTCATGAATTAACTGTACCCCTGTAACAATGGAAGATCTCATTCCATTTGAGCCAAAGAAACTACTATCTGTGGAGCAAATCTCTGCACTAAACAGAGACGAGGCGGCAGTAAGGGGCAGCGAGGTGGCTAACAAAGCCCCAGCCAGGCTGAGGCACCGTCCCCCGAGGCCCAGGACAGCAGGCCCAGGCCAGGAGGGAGGCTCGCCCGGAGCAGCTGAGAGGACAGAGCCCTGGTGCGTCCCGCCTGGAGTTCATCCCTCCCATAAAGGTCCTGAAACGCCATCAAGACTTATTCTTCAAGTACATACCCAGAACACCCCTCGGGCTCCAGCACATTATGGACTGTTTTCACTTCCAAACTCAGGTGAAACAGTCAGTGGGAAGGCCGGGCAAACAGATGCCCAGAAGCCCCACACCACTAACAGTTTAGCCTCATCCAAATGAAACTCTCATACGAGGCCAAGCCCTTGGCCAAGGGGCCCTTCCTGGAAAATGAGTGCCCTCCTGCAGGGAGCAGGTGCCCCTCCAAGTCCACCATCAGGGCACTGCCTCCTCCCGGGTGGGCTTCGTCCTGGTCCAGCAGAGGCAGTGTCACCCCTCGGCCTCTTTGAATCAGACACACGAGCGGAGATTTCTCTGCAGAGGGGACACAGGATGGTCACTCCCACACCCGACGCTGCCTGTCCCAGGGCAGGACGTTCTTGGGTAAGGCGCCCTGCGGGCCAGGCTGCCACCAGGACACCCCCCCATGTCCCGCCGCCTCTGGGAATGCAGGCGAGGCTCACAGCGGACCCCGGGCTGCCCATCAACAGCGGCCATGAGCTCCACTTACAGAACAAGATGAGTTCGTCCTGACCACAACCTGCAGGGCAGGTGACAGCATCGTGCCCCACTTTACACAGGAGCCGGGCTACGCGGTTCACAGAGCTGGTCACCGGCTAGTAAGCAGTGAAAGCAGAATTCAAATCCAAGCTCTGGGAGCAACACAGAGGAAGGATTTGGTTGGAAAAACTGTTCCTTGAGCTGCCCAAGGATGCTACATCAGCAAAGTTCCCCTAGACACACACACACACATAAATACAAAGACACACAAACACATATACATACACACATACACACACAATACACATAAACACACACACATATACACATACAAACATAAATACACGTACACAAACACACACACATACCAGAGGCAGGCACACATACGTATACATACACACACGCACACACACCCATGGAGACCACAGGCCTGCCTCCCTCAGGGCGGGCAGGGTAACCTCCCCTCCCACCACCTCAGCTCCCTGCAGCCCCAGCCCACCTGCCAACTGCTTTGTGTTGCTCTTTGGTGACCAGGAGTGAGGTACTTACTTGATACGTATTTTTTTCCGACGTCACCAGCACAGAAGTATGTGAGGTCGAAATGTGGGAGAGAAACACCAAGCCACCTTTGTTCAGGCCACAGCCAACAGACTCCCCTCCCGGTCACCCCCCAAAGAAGCAGAAGCAGAACAACCTGGCCACCCACCAGGTTACCTGTTCAGCTACAAGCAGCAAGTGTCAGAGACTGAGAGCCCTAAACACACAATCAGTGTGATCACAACCCTCCAAGAACCCTTCCTTCCAAGCACTTTACAGGTCAACCTCAAGGAATAAGTTTTATTAATTCCCATTTTTTAGATGAGAAGACTGAGGTATAGAGAGATTGACTTCCTCAAAGCCACAAAAGTATTATACCTCATAGTCCCTGACTTCAGGGGCTTATAACCCAGTTATGGAAACAGGATCAATTCACTTAAAACAACTGACAAACAAAAGTGTAACAGAAAGTTCAGTGCAGCACATGGACAAGCCCTGCCGCGGTCCAGGGAGTGGATGGAGCAGGGCTACGACTCCACACGGGCGGTGGTCCTCAACAGGACAACTGTGTCCCAGGGGACAGGAACAGGCGTGCTACTGAGTGGAGGCAGGGATGCCGCTAACATCTGACAAAGCACAGGGCAACCTCCCACGACAAAGAACTGCCTGGCCTCAAGTGTCCACAGAGCCGAGGTGTAGACGCTCCAAACTAGCAGCACGAAGGGCACTTAGACGGGGTGATTCCAGGCCAGGGGGTAACAGAGCCATGGCTCAGACACAGGAAAGAGCTCACTCCACAGGAAGCAATATATCATGGGGACTTGAGGAATTACCGTTGCTTAGGATGGCTTCTTGGAGGGCTCTGAAAGCCAAGCGGAGGAGTTACAGCCGGATTTGGCAGGAAATGGGAATAGGTAATAGACTCGTGATGACACTCACAGGATGAGAATCAGGGTCAGGGCGGCCCAGAGCCCAGCGAGAAGGGCTCATACAGCAGCCCGGGGTAAAGTGACAAGAGGGATCTGAGCAGAGAGGAGAGAACGTAGCAAAGTACGCTAGAAGGGAAGGACCCAGCTCACTGAGGACACAGGGGTGCAGGTCAAGGTTCTTCATGTCCCACCTCTCACCTGTGCACCCAGCGTGGCGCCCAGGACCGTGCCCAGCAGAGAGATGCGTAAATGTCTGATCCATGCACGTCACAGGGAAGTTGGGTTAAAGGAGAAGTGTAACAGGAAAATGACAAAAGTGCCTCTAAATGAGATCTTCCTCCAGCAAGGGGAGGCCATGCTGGCTTTTCAGGCGACACCAGGGAGGGCTGGCCCGTGTCTGCGGGCCGGCGCAGCACTCGGGGCCCAGGCAGGGCAGTGGATTCCAGCTCCCACTGCAGGGGCCAGGGGCAGACGACACCCACTACTGGCCAAAAGAGATGAAGTCCCCGAAGGTTAACTTCACGTGTGATGCTGAGGCTCAGGGGTGTGGGGACAAGAGGCGGGAAGACTGAGGGAGGTGACCGGTGGCTGCCTCCCACTGGCTCCCCAGGTGAGTCGTCTGGGCTACGGCACTGCCCCCAACAAAACCCACCCTTCAGCTGTGTGACCGTGGACCGGGCCTTTCACTAAATGTCATGCTTATCATTCTTTTTTATAAAATAGAGACAAAGCACTTTGTACGCACAGAGCACTGTGCACAGGCACACGAGCAGGAGAGACCCAGACGCGTCAGGGAGAGCGCTGCCTGGTGCCTTTGCTAACTCAGACCAGGGGTCGGCGAACTCGTCCTTTACAAGGCCACAGAGTACACGCTGAGGCTTTGAGGGCCACGCAGTCCTGCTGCAACCACTCTGCTGATGTTGTGTGAACGGAGCCACAGACAACAGGTACACAGGTGGGCATGGCTGGGATCCAATAAAAATATTTACAAAAACAGGCGGTGGGTCAGAGCTGGTCAAGGAGCACAGTCTGCCAACCCCTGGCTTACACGTTTCTGTGAGCAGACTGACCAGAAAACAAACTATCAGAGCACTTGGCAGGTGCACGTGAAGAGCACCCGGCGGCAAAGAACCAGCTGGCCATGAGGACACTCAGGCCCGAGGGCAGCACAGCCTCAGTCAGGAATGAGGGGCACACCCAGGAAACGCAAGCAGAAGGCACTCTACAAGCTAAGGAGTGCTAACCCTGCCCAGCAAATAACCCTCTGAAATTTCACCAAGACCCCGACCATGGCGGATTCCATCACTCTCCAAAGCATTCTGGCCTGTGTATTAAAATACACAATCACCCTAGTTATAAACCAATGGATATATTTTTGCAAATATATAAATTGCTTCAATTTTTTGTGATTTTTTCTTAAAAAAATGGAAAGTGGTCTGACTTCCCTTCTTTCACTTAAAAACTCTTCTGTGCTAGGAATTTAACCCACTATAATCACATCTTGCAAATAATGGGAAGGAAATTTTAAATTCAGTGTCCTGCCACAAAACAGAATGCTCAGTAAGGGCTTTATCGTTACAGAGCATATTTATATATGCACTATTTTTCCTTTTAGGAAACCATCATCTAAAACTGGAAATGAGGCAAAATCCCCTACATTTGATTACATTTTGTGCTAAGATTTAAACATGGTCCCTTCACCCACAATACTGTGGAGAAAAAATCCTCGAAGAGAAATATGAGGCCACACCAGGAAGATGTGACTTTGTAGATTCCGGGATGCTGTCCAGGTTCCAAATCTCTGTCTCTGCAGCCCCCTCCCTGCTGGGAATTGGACAGCCTGTTTCATATGCAGCAAAGAAATAACCTGAACAGAGTGGTCCTTTATAAGCCTTCCCAATGGGCAACCAAAACGTTTCCCCTTTCAGCAGCTTTCTGCACCCCCTCCTCCAGCCTTAGCAGAGTGAGATCCTTCTGTCAGCTCCTTACACAGAAACCAGGCAGTCACTGGACTCAGTGTCCCTGACAGGACATAGGTCCCCCTCCAGTCTGCACACTGCACGGTCAGCACCAGCTCCACCAAACCGCACATCCTTCCACCCGCCCCACAACCCACTCCCCACACACAACCAGAGCTGAAGATGCGACGGAGTGAAAGAAGTCCCCCTACCCAAAACCGTGGTGATTCCTGCCACACAGAAGGAACCGACCCAGTGTCGGCGGAGCAAGCCCTCGGTTAACAGCTGAGTCACTGTACAAAACGCATCTTCGCAGGGGGCACAGAGGGAGTTACAGTGCCGGGCCCAGTTTACAAACTGCTTCAGATGTGCCCAAGCGTCAAGCGACTCAATAAAAAAACGCACCCTCTCCACCACTTCTACAGACTGAAGTATTTTTTAAATAAACTTGAAAGTAATGGACTAATCAAAGCAGAATCTGTGTGTGTCCATTTTCCTAGGTGACAGACAAAGCTAAACTATTTTCTTCTTTAAAGGAAGATCTTAGAAATTCACAGCAGAAACAAAAATGTGTCTAAACGGGGGATTTTTAAAATTGATCTAATCTTTTGTTTTCCACGTGCATCAGTGGTCTCCCAAAGCATGAAAGTAGAACCAAAGCCCTACCTGGTCTCCCCATTTACCCCGTGAACACACGCCAGGTGCACGAGGCCTCCTTTCACCCTCCGGCTTTGTCTGCACCCAGCACCTCTGGGTGTAAATCCAGCTCCACCACCGAAGAGCCCCGTGACTATGGCAAGTTAGTCATTCTGTGTGCAGGTCCATGACGTGCAAAATACTAGTAATCATGGCACAGGTCACGCGTGGAGCTGTCATGAGGATTAAACGGGTCAATATTGGTAAACGTCTTAGAACAAAGCCTGGCACGCAGGTGTCTGTTAAACAGTTATGAAGAAGCTACAAAATAAAATCCCTCACAACATCCCCCCTTTAGACAAAAGGCAGGGCTGACGCCTGCTTATTTGCAAAATCCTTACTTTTGTGTAGGGTGGTGCCTACCACGTGGCATCAGCAAATGCGTGCAGGACAGGTAGATGCAAGAAGCAGAACAAGGGCAGAAGCCAGCCAGCTCTTCCACGATTCTGTCTAAAATTCAAACAGCTGATCAAATTCACATGACCGGGGCGGTGAAGCGGGGGCTGAGTGCTGCCCCACCACGAGGTGACACTTCCCCCACTAACATTCACTCTGGGGGAGTATAATCACAATTAAACACTGTAAAAAATTGAAATGTGACTATTATCTTGGCTCCACAACAGCTAAATACATTATCATATCACGTGGGTATTCTGTAATCAGTTTTCCTTCTGATTATTATTATAATTTAACGCCCAGGGATACCATCTGTGATAAAGCATCAGAAAAGAACAAGGCATCGTACAATTACCTCTTTCCCAAGGACTCATCACAAATGTAGTAAGCAGAGCAAGACCAGGGCTTGAACCCAAGTACTTCTGCTACTACAACTGGCACAGTCATAAAGTATGTTAATGTTTTTTTCTTTATTTGGGTTAAAAAAAATCTGATCCATATTAAGAAGCATATAATTTTGATGTTATACTAAATGAAGATGGCTCGAATTCTGACACTGAATTTCTGATGTCTAAGCATTAACTAATGAGAAAGGATCTCCCAAATGAAGATTCAAACAGAGCCTCCCTTTTCTTAAGATTACACAATTCTTTTAATGTCATTCATACAATTTATAAACAATCACTGTGCAGCCTTGAGGCACCCATCATGCAAACTGGTTTGGCCTGCCACACTCCCCTAGAGAAATCCTTGACTGCACAGCAGCTGATGACTCAGACCAGGAGCTGGACGGCACAGCCCTGAGCCAGGTGACACAGGTGAGGGACAGAGCAGCCACTCTGCAGCCCAGACACCCTGCACCTGGTCTGCACCACCCACCTGGCCGGCCCTCACTGGCATGTCCTGTCCCACCCAGAAGGCGCCAAACTGCTCTCTACAAATAAGGCTCAGACGGTGTGGACTTCCTGCTCATGCTGCCGCCACCATCAGGGTGCAGCCCGCGAGCAAGGGTGAAAACCACTCCTGTGTCAAAAGCAAGATGAACCCAGAGACCCACACCAAGACATATTTCAATTAAATATCAAAAGTTAAAGATAACGAGAGAATCTTATGAGCAGCGTGCGCGCGCACACACACACACATACACACACAGTTATGTACAAGGAAACTGCCATGAGACTATCAGCTGGTTTTTCAGCAGAAAATCTCCAAGAAGAGACTGAAACAATATATTCAAAGTACCAAAAGGAAAAAACTTACAACCAAGAACACTATCCAGCAAGTTTATCATTCAAAATTGAAGGGGAGATAAAGAGTTTCTCAGACAAGTAAAAGCTAAAGTACTTCACCATCATCAAACCAGCCTTGCAAGAAATGTTAAAGGGATTTCCTTAAAAAGTCCATAACCAGAAACAATTATGAAAGAAAAACTCACTGGCAAAGGCAAATACATAGTAAAGGCAGTGGATAAACCATCTATAAAGCTGGTATGAAAGTTAGAAGTAGCAAAAGTAGCAAAATGACCTATATTTAAAATAATTACTTAAGCAACACACAAAACACAAAAATGCAAAATATGATGTCAAAAACACAAAATGTGAAAGAGGGGAGTGAAAGCAGAGTGCTTTTAGAATGCCCTCAAACGTAAGCACCCATCAGTATAAAACACGCTGCTACATATCTAGGTTGTTACATATGAACTTTGTGGTAACCATAAGCCAAAAATCAGTAACATATACCCAAAAAAGAGCGTAATTACAAAAATCACAGTAAAGAGTGTCATCAAATCACAAGTGAAGAGAACAAGAAAGGAATAGAGAAGAATGACAATAGAAGAAAGAAACCAATTAACAAAATGACAGTAAGTACATACCTGTCAACAATTACTTTAAATGTAAATGGACTAAGTGCTCTAAAGACACAGGATGGCTGAATGGGTAAGAAAAACAAAACCCATATACCTGCTGCCTACGAGAGACTCACTTCAGATCTAAAGAGAGACAGACTGAAAGTGAAAGGATGGAAACAGATATTCCATGCAAATGAAAACAAAAAGGCTGGGTGGCAATACTAACATCAGACAAAACAGACTTTAAAACAAAGACTGTAACAAGAGACAAGGATATTACGTAATGATAAAAGGATCAATCCAACAAGAGAATATAACATTTGTGATTATTCATCTATGTACCCAGTATAGGGGCACCTGAATACATAGGGCAAATATTAACAGATATAAAGGCAGATATTGCCAGTAATACAATGAGAGCAGGGAACTTGGACATCCCACTTACATCAATGGATAGACCACCCAAGCAAAAATCAGTAAGGAAACGTTGGCTTAAATGTAACACATTAGACCAGATAAACTTAACAGATAAATACAGAACACTACCCAAAAAGAGCATAATACAATACATTCTTTTCAAGTGCACATGGAACGTTCCCCAGGGGAGATCACGTGTTAGGCCACAAAGCAAGTCTCAATAAATACACACACCCACACACAGTGGAATATTACTTAGCCATAAAAAAGAATGATATTTCACCATTTGTGTCACCATGAATGGATCTAGAGGGTGTTACACTTAGTGAAACAAATCAGAGAAAGCCAAACACAGTATAATTTCACTTATTTGTGGATTCTAAAATACAAAAACAAAACAAAACAGAAACAGACTCACAGATTTAGGAAACAAGCCAGTGGTTGCCAGAGGGGAGGTCGGTGAGGGATTGAGCAAAATAGGTGAAGAAGGTTTACAGGTACAAACTTCCAATTATAAAACAAATAAGCCATGGGGATGCAATGTATAGCACAAGGACTATACTAAATAATATCAGAATAACTCTGAATGGTGACAGACGATTACATGTTGCACACCTGAAACTAACATAATATTGTATGACAACTATATTTCAATAAAAAAGAAAAAGAAAACAACACACAGATACATACAACCCAGGAAATTACACACACACAATTTTACGTAATTCGATTTCTGACTTCGACTGGGGCGAGGAGGGGAGAAAGGAACAGTAGGCCTGGCAACAAAGGACTCAGACTCCCGAAGGCACCAACGCATCACACAGACACAGGTGTGCACCAGGGCACCACAAGTACATGAATCCCTCCCATCTTCAACCCAGGCCACTTCACCTACTCAACTGACCTACCTGCCCTAAGGTTCCTGACCCCTGAAGCTTGCCTTAAGGAACCCCTGAGAGGACCCCAATGTCTGTTCAATAATCAGTTGCTTTTTACTTGTGGGTTAAAGATATGTTTCAGTAACACCTGGGGGCTGGATCTTCTTCACTTAACACTGGTTTCTATCCTACTCTTCCTATTTGTCTTTAATCTGGCTAGATCTAAATGTGGCCACATGAAACCTCCTTATTTGTTAATTACACTTAGATCTTTGAAAAGAAAAAGGAAATAGTGCCACCTAACTGTATAAGTGGCTTTCTTATTAAGGGTTTTATTGACGCATGTTAATTATCAGCCATAGATCATTTATTTCTTACTGTATTATTTTTTAATTCTTTTTTGTTTGGGGGGATGAGGTAATTAGATGTATTAATTTTTTTAGAGGAGGTACTGGGAATTGAACCCATGACCTTGTGCATGTTAAGCATGCACTCTACCACTTGAGCTATGCCCTCCGCCCCTATTTCTTACTCATTTTTATCTTAACTGACTGGATCTAATTTATCAAAGCAAGTTCAGCAGTTGCCATATTCTCAAAAGCTAACGAGATGTCAAGTTTCACTGTTCTTACATCTTAGAAAATAACAAACTCTGACTCTTCTAGGTAATATAACTAATGGAGAATTAACATAGTAAATTTTATTCGGTTAACCTTAAAACCTTTTGTATGAATTTTCTTTATATGATGCACTGAAATATTCAGAATATTAATCATTTTAGTTTCCTCACATAACCATTTCTTCTATTACAGAAATTCTCAATAGCTGATGACCTGTAAAACATAATGTTTTACCCAATTAGAAAAAATTTTAATAAGAACAAAGATATCTCAAAAACTCTGGCTTGGAATTAACTGCCACTAATAACTCTTGACCTTGAGAAATCACTGTAGCAAAATCAGCACGTTTTTAAAAAGTAGAAACTGAAATCCATATGGATATGTTCTAAAAGCACTAAGTACTGTGGCAATACCAAATAAATTTCAAAAATATACTTTACATAGTGCTAACGAGAAATATGGGGGAACACTAAGTTAGGATGTTCTGCATCTGACCTTGAAAAGTTCTTTTCTGTTAAGTCTACCAAAAAATATGCTATCAATACACAGTGTGAGCCTTAAACAACTTAATACATCGATTTTCCTCTGGCTCCTTTACATATGAAGTTGATAAACCATTGAATGCATTTGCCCCAGGGTTCCCACACTCAGCCTATAGGTGCAGAGTGAAACAAAAGACAAAAGTGACAGAAAGGCCAGAGACGATATCAAAGAAGAATGACTGTAAAAACCTGTGGGTCTGATCTGTGTAAACTGCTTGGGAAGCTGATCAAAAGCTCTGCAATTATGATAATCAAGAAAATGGACTAATGCTCACCCTCACATCAATACACAGCTCCTGAGAACTGTGAGCCAGACGGACAGGTCCTGAGAGACACCAGCCTCGGCGCTCCATCGTCCCTGCAGACAGAGGCCAAACCCAGCGGGCCACCCCGCCTCGGAGCCCGTGTCTCCTGCCACCCTCTCTGCTGAGGGTCAGAGAGAAGACTCACAATGTGCCCTCCATCTGCCCTCTGGACTAGGATGCGATTTTAAGTTACCTGATGCGTTAGCCAACTCTCTCCTCTAGCTTGTGTCATTAGAAAAAGACCTCATAAAACCACATTCCCTACCCTTTAAGCACAACTTCACATTATATCTGACTCTAACTATACCGTGCAACAAACTGAACTCGAAAAGAGCATGTCTTTACATCTTCACAGAGAGTAACAGCTACTAAGTCAATAGCAAACCCCAAGTCGTCATGTACGAGTGTGAGCATTAGGTGAGTGGCTGTGTACGTGGCACCGATTTAACTTTTAGTGCCTCCAAGCTCCATTCACAGACATCACTCTATATTCATTTTATATATTATATTTCTTTCCATTCTCTGAATTTTGACTAGTTTTCCAACACCATTAAAAACATTACTTTGTGGAAATTTACGTCCCTGTGGCTCCTTATGTCGTATTCAAGCTGTAAGAATGTACTGGAATCCAATTCCACCTCCACTCTCACCCCCAACCCCAAAACAAGCCCAGAACAACACCTGCACTGGGAAGAACACCGCTTCTAACACGCAGATGATGCGGGAGGAAAACCGGTGTGCACACAAGGACTAGAGCATTAGCCCACATGAGGGTAAACCCCACACACTAAAACAAATTCATTCTCAATTCCTATTTTTAAATTAAAAATATGAAATAGGGTACTTACTGCAAAGGCGCTCACTTTTTAAAGGTGATAGTCCCACCTGACAGTTGTATATATATTTTATTTTATAAGCCAAATTTCTTGCATCCTCTCATACCTAGCAAGGCACTGAAACCACCAGCAGAGACACATGCTCCTGGTGACCAGCAGCAGCCTCCAGGGAGGTGTGTGCCTGAGTGCACGTGGCCCCTCCGCCAGAATCACACACATACTGACCTCCCCCTGCTCCTCAGAGCTCCCTGAAAGGCTGTCTCCCGGGCTATGGTCCTCATTTTGCCCCAAATAAAACTTAACTGTGCTTTTTTTTTTTTCAGTCGACCCAACTAAGTGCAGGAGGGGCCACAAGTCCCAGGGGGGTTGCTGGGTGTCCTCTAATGCACAGGACAGTCCCACAGGACAAAAGTTACTTGTTAGGAGGAGACACTGAGAAAATCTGGATTAGATTCCTTCCAAACTCCCTAAAGTTCAAGAAAACGCTGAGTCTCAGTTGCTAAACGTGAGACAAGAGAAGCCTCTTCATAAGCCACCGTGGACCTGTGGCAGTAGCTACAGCTGCTCTGAGCTGAAAGTTCTAGAAACCTGAAAGACACCTTACTTGGACATAGATCCAGTTTAAAACCAGGCACAGTGACCTCACACTGTGCAAATCGCGCTGGTGATTCAGGTCTGACTGCACTCTGCACAGCCTCCTTTCTTCTTTCTCTCTCTATTTACTCCGCAGCAATGGGCACTGTTTGTTCTGGACACAGATGAATGCCGGTTCTGAAAAGACTGACAGGGATATTCTCCTCGTCTGCACAGTAAAAGAATAAAGTGACCCGAAAGATCACGAATGATCGACTGCAGTAGAGTGGGTGGGCATCAAATTCACACCAAACAGGAAGATGACAACGGCTGGCAGAGGATGCGTCCGCTCTGCACACGGGGTCCGTCCCCAGGACAGATGCCCCTGACAGCTGCTGAGTTACATGGGCTGCGGAAGCCAGCGCCAGACTTACCCTATGACCTTCCTGAAAAGGACCAAGTATTGGTGGCATTCAATTAACAGAACAAACGAAACAAACTCACACCTCTACCAACCTGGAAATCACTTGTAAGTGGAGTTTTCTAAGTACACACTTTGCTCTCCTGTGCTGGCGAAGACATCTCACTTCCTGGGCTGTTAGCCTCAAGGGTTCCTACTCTAAGCTCAACTGTATGTGTTAAGCTGCCTGAAAAACATCCACATATCTTCCGGGAATAAAAATCACAGCAAGCTCAGTGTTTTGGAAGAGAAGAGGGTGAAAAAGTCTTTGTTCTAAGCATCCTTAGAAATTGAGTACATAAAATATAGGTTTGCCTGCACCATGCCGGCATCTCTAATAATTCACCTTGATGATGGCTAGCTCCAGGACTAAAGGGTGTAATGGTCAGAAATTAAGGAATATTATTTTCCATAAAGCAAAGAAAAGAACACCTTTACATTTTACTTGATATGTGACCACAATAATAATAAAATGAGTGGCTGAAAGGTCAGTGCTTACATTTTCAATCAAACCCAGAGTCTAAGCTGGATAGCCAAGAATTCCAAAATGCGAGGGACTTTGTGGAATTTCTTTCCTGTATGAGCCTAACCGACTCAAAATCACTCAACCTTTATTTACTGGCGTCTAACACGCGTCAGGCTACTGCTGGGTTTTGGAAAGACGTAGTGAGCCCTCCCTTAACCCAAAAAGTTCAAGGGCACACAGAGAAGGCAGGCCCTACCCTTCAGAGTGAAACAGCGGAAACGGGCCATTGTGGTAGGAAAGCATGCAGTGGGGACGTGGAAGCCAGTTTTAGGGAGACGTGGCAGCTTCCTGGAGGAGGAAAAACCACAAGGAGAAAAGCAGATACAAATGAACAAAAGCCCACAAGCGGAGGAAGACACTGTCCCTCCCATCACACAAAAATTAGTGTACTTAAGTCCCACAAACTCTTAGCTGGGTAAAAAGATACACTTAACCAAGAGGAATATGTTTTAGAAATTCCACAGAAACATAACTGAAAGCTTTAAAAAGTCCAGGTTCTACCCAAATTTTGAAAACTCTAGCTCCTTATACAAGCATGTGCGTTCACGGGTCCCAGGGCTGCCCAGGCCCAGCCGCCCCCACCTCCTTCCCGGATTTCACCAAGCCAGACCTAACGGGGCAGGAACCAGGCGAGGAGGAAGCTGGTGTGTCTGCTGGCACTCTGCATCAGGATAAATGAGAGCCGTTCTGACAAGTCAGAGAAACCCGCCCGAGTCAAAGGCAGGTGCGGTCAGCTAATCACGGAGCGGACCCGCCGTCAGAGCCCGCACGCGGTCTCCCAGCCCCGCACACGTGCCCTGCATACCTTGGCGGTGTCCCAGCACCTCCGAGGGAGCCAGCATTTTTACATAGGGAAGTTTCACACCTTTTAAAAATGCAGATTTCCAATTTAGGATTTTTTTTTTATAAAATCGTAACGACCCCTTTAGAACATGTAAGATCACTAGTCTGCCAGTCTCTACCAGGCCCTCCTGTCTCCATGGTACCGAGGGGCTGTTCCTCCCCTCACTTCGCTCGTACTCACGGAACTTCTTACACTAAACAAGCACCTGTGCTCAGTTTCCAAAGGTGAGAAAATGAAGGTGAAATCAGGAGACCTCTGAGTTTTCCTCTCCCTGCCGGCCTCACTCAGTTCCCTTACCTGCCTAGCCCCTTTAGACATCCAAACCAGGGACCCTGGATTTAGGCCTGAACCCCATTTACCAGAGCGCCATGCCAAACAGCTCCAAGTCGGGGCACCACGCATGGCGAGATCTAGAAAACCAAATGCAAGAACAGAACACTTGCTCATCTATGAACTGGGTCTTGGGACTGGACCAGTGCTGACTTGGGTCCATGTATACTGGCCTGGAATCATGTCTGTAATCTGCGCCTTTGTTTTTATTTAGAAAGAAGTTGTAACAATAATAATGATGACCAAGGGCAATTCTGTAAACACCGTCACTCCAGAAAGCCCCATTTTTAAGTTTGACGTACTCACAAAAGAAGGAACCATGAAGCGTAAGCCATGGCTCATAACTGCAGGGCCGGAGACCTCTCAGGGGCTGGGAGAGTCTTCCAGCGCTGAGATCAGTGTGGGATGCCAGGTTGTGGGGAAACCCAGTAACAGACGGTCCCCGCAGTGTATCGTGTCATTTTAGACCTTTTTGTTCAGGACTGAAAATGCTTCCCCTGGGGCGGCTGGATGGCCGCACTAAGACCACATGCACTTGGATGCACGTGTCAGTCCACCTGCGGACAGACTGACAGCTCAAATTCAGGAGAGCTGTCAGATCTGGTACAAGCTAAGCAGAATACAAAAAAACCCATGGCCACAGAAAAGGAAAAGAAAGTCCACATTTGTTAAACTCCAAAACCATGTACCAAGCACGAAGCTGGGTGCTCGACATGCAGGTATCACAAACACACCAAGCTGTCTCCTGGAAAATAACCCACATGCAGCAGATTTCACACTGGCAGCACGATCAAAGCCAAGTTACGAGGTGTGCTTCATCCCAGTCTCTCCCCATCATCAAAAATTTACCCTCTTCTCATGCTAAAATCCAGGGTAGCAATCTTACCCTCTTGTCCATAAGCAATTTTGTCAATTCTACCTCCAAAATACTCCTGGAGTCCCCCGACTTATGCCCATCTGCACACCTGCCTCCCCTGCCTGGACACCCGCAGAGGCCTCCCAACAGCTCTGGGCACCTGCACAGTGCTCTGCAGACCACAGCCCGAGGGGGCCCCTCCCAACACAAGGCAGATCACAGACCATGCTGTGCCTTGCTCAGACTCTGCAAAGCCTTCCTGTGGCAAGAAAAACAGAATGTGAAATGCACAATGTGGCCTTCCTGGGGCTTCCTCTCTGGGCCTGACTGCCCCCAGCCCCTCGCTCACCCAGGCCGGGCCCTTCCCGTCCCCCGGGCACCAAGCTCTCTCCCACCTCGGGGCCTCACACACATGCTTCCTTCTCCCTGAACTTTCTGCCCCGCTCCCCACTTGGCTGGTGGCTCCTCTCCTGGGAGAAGCCTCTTCTACCCACAAACCTACATTAGGCACTTCTGTGGGTCTTTCCCATAATATACTTAGAGTTCGTCCTTAGACATGAAGTGGAGGAGTCTTTAATGTCTGTCCGCTTGCTGGACTCTGTGCTCCATGAAGGGGGGGTTGCGTCGGTATCAGTCACCCCAGACACACAGCACAGACACAAATGGATGCCCAGCAAAGATGCCTCGGCCCCGTTTAGGTCCCTTAACACACTTCCCTCAGAAAAACAGGGCGCCGGGCAACAATGGTTTAATCTCAAAGGCTATCACAGTCGTAAAAGTTATCCTAACACCCACACACCAAAACGCTGTTTATGACAGTGTCCTGCCGCCCATCTGTCCCTCTAGGTAAATACCTCCTCTCTAGCCAGGTACGGGGACAAGAGACTCAACACTGCTGCTCAGCTCCCACGTCCCCGACCTGGCCCTCCAAACAAGCAATTAATCAATTATTAATTGTGGCAGCTGCCACATGCTCATCACTTAAGACCCCTTGTCAGAAGGGACGCACAAGACCTCTCCACAACGTCTAGTTTCATTAAGAAAACGCTTCACACGTGAGCTGCAATCAACAGAGCACGGAGAAGAACGGTTCAGCAGGTCTGCTGAGCAGGGGGCCTACTGCAGTGATGTCCTCCCCCCAAAAAGGCGCACGCGGGTGGGGGGTCGGGGGTGGGGAATGATAGCTCTGACGGGCTCAGAGAAAAGGTTGCATTTTCCCGCGGCCACTGTGGAAAACTGTATTTGCAAAATAAAATAGGGAAACATTCAGCGCAAGTGCTTAAATAAAAAAATGGTATCACGTGTGTGAATTAATTGGAGTTTCATTTCTCCCAAGTACATTCTAATTCATTGTTTTTGCTTTATTTTGCTTAGACAAACAAGATAACATCTATATTTGCACTACTTGCTGCAAGGGCCCTGTGGAAGTACGTCAACAGTCCATGGACCTAAACAGTTTTCTTCAGCTGGAAGTATGCTCCTATAATAAACTATCCCCAAAATGCTCTCCACTGCTGCAAGGTGAGAACGCTCTGTAAGCCACAAAACACCACTCAAATGAAAGGGGACATCTCTATATATCAAACAGAAAGCTCACACTGAAGCCTTCCCACCGGGAAACCTCTCTCTAGCCAAGTTCAACTCCATCTCCTCTGTTTCGGCTTTTCATCAGCAACAGATGAGACCTGACCTGACCCGAGGTCCCCCTCTGGTCCTGCACTGGCTTCGCCCCTTTTCCTCCCCCATCTGACCACTTTCTGGTTTCTCAGGGATCCTTCGCTGGCTGTGGACACAGTCACCAGTCTCGGCCCTGCCCTTTTCTCTCGGTATAATTTATTCCCTGCCTCATGCTTTTTACCTCCGTCACCCCCGTAGCGGCGGGCTGTTTCCCTGCTGGCTTGTCTCCTGGCCCAGCACCAGAGCTCCTCTCTCCAAACTCGCCACCTCAGCATCTCTCGAATGTAGGATTTCAGAAATTGCACTCCCCTTCCCAGCTCCACTCTGATCTCAACTCGCCAACCTGGCTCTCCAGCCAACCCCCGCATTTCACAGTAGCAGCGTTCTTTAATTAAAACAATTAATTGAAATAATTAACACGTGTCTAACCGTGGTTTTGAAACTGTCCTTTAACTCTGAAGAAGAGGACCCTAAGACACAGCTCTCCCTCCTCTTCCAGGTGACAACACCAGGCCTTCCAGCTGAAAACCCTCCTTCATGATCAGATGGGCTTCCCAGCAGCAGCTGCTTCCCCACCCAGCCTCTGCTCACCCCTGGGTTCAGTCCTGCAGACACCTGCTGAGTATGCTCTTAACTAACTGCCAAGGACCAGGTCAGGCATCAGAGGGCTATTAGCATTTCCTTGACAAGTTCTGACCTCAGCACAAAAACACCCTGAATAAAGAGAACTAAGGACATGTTCCTGCCCTTGAAGGACCTATGTTACTTAAAGACCGAAACTTAAGTCTTGAAAAACATAGCAAACTTTTTCTTGATGACTATAGTTAACAACAGTGTATTGTATATTGGAAACTTACTAAGAGTAGTTCTTAAAAGTCCTCAATCACAAGAAAACAAAATTTAACTGTGAGATGATGGATGTTAACTAAACTTATTGTGGTAATTACTACACATCTATCAAATCACTGTGTTGCACACCTGAGACACAAAACAATGTTATATGTCAACCAAAAACTTGATAAAAAGGAAATGCCAAAATCTAAGGTCTGGGCCATTAAAAAAAAAACTGTTTATACTTATATGCACTGATAGGTGAACCAAGAAAAGTCTAAGTCAAAAGAAGGAACTTTGGTTGTGAGAATCAAAGAAGCCTTCACAGAAGAGAAATTATGCTCAATCATGAAAAATGAATAAATGTTTTCTAGTCTATTAGATAAACAGGAGCTAGTGGGGAGAGCCCACACCTGGCACGGCAAATAATTTCTCTTAGCTCTAAAGAAACCATAATCATCCCTTTTGAGGCATGAGCCCTGTCCCCCCTCAGGTTCCCACATTCTTCCATCTACACAATAGTCATTCCTCAAGACTCAGCCCAAGGCCTGACTCCTTCTGGGTCCTTTTCTGATCACTCCAAACCCCAAAGACCGTCTCCTTGCCAAACCCTCTGACCACTGTCTGTTTTATAATGCTGCCATTTTATTTTAGGTTGTTTTAGTCTCAGATCCTATTTAGTTCCTTGTCATACTGTTTTCTACTCAAGTGGCTTGGCTTGTGTGTTTTATCTCTTCAACAAACCAAAAGTCAAGCTGTTAGTGGTTTCTCATATGAATGTATAAACATAGAAGATGGTTTACCATAGAAGTAACATTTTTTAAGAAAAGTAAAGATGAGTTAGAAGTGTAAGATACAAATCACACAGGTATTGACTGCAATGAAATCTACAAATAGCAGAGCTCACCCAAGTTTCCTAGAAGAAATTAAAAATACATTTAACTTCTCTTTAAAGTGAAAGCACAGTTCCTTAACTTTCCTTAATTCTACCTTCACCAGATCACCTTCCCACCAATATTCTTTCTCAGGAAACAGAACGGGAGCTCACTGAAGATGCAGACCAAGCTCAATAATTCTGACCCCAACACAGTCCAGCAAAGTGCTAAGTAACAACTCCACAGTCAAGGTCACCTGCAATACAAACCCATCAGTGCGCCTTACAATCTGAGAACATAATAAATAGCAGTTTTAAGCTCATCTTTCTTGTTACTCAGCAATTACACACTGAGTATAGCAAAATCCAATCCATCTGGATGCTCCAAAAATCTCTACTCTTTCAACCCTTTCTCCAGATTCTTAGCTACAATAAGGAGTAACTGAAGTTACTCAGCATCTTATGAAGAGCTAAAGGCATTCGAAGTCTTTATATTACCAAACATCAAGAACAAACCGCAACCCACCACCGTTTGCCACTTTAACCTTTTTTGAAAACACCAAGAGACCCCACTACACTTATTCTGCCAAGTACTCAAACCAGAGCCTGCCAGGGTCATCTTCTGGATCTGCTCCAAAGACGGGATCCAGAAGACAGTGCCACGGGCAAGTCCTAGTGGAGACAGCGTCGCCCTGCAGTGAGACTGAGTCGTGGGCACCGAAACGGCCCAGGCGAGCAGGTCCGGTCCCCAGGCTGGGATCGCCGGGCTTTCTCGTGCGCTAGTTTCAAAGTAACTATGACCAGACCGTCCTTTTATGCATTTTCCGCTTCGGGGCATGGACGGATTAAGAATGCCCCTCTAAGTGGAAACAGACATATGTAAAATAAAGCACATTCTGCGGACTTGCATCAATGTAGGGGACGGAACCCAGCAGAGCGCCCCGACCTCCCGGCAACGCCCGCGCGGACCCGGCAGGTGACCGCGCGCCGCCCAGGTGAGCCCGGCCAGGCCGCGGTTCCGGGCGGGGCGCGGGAGAGAGCGGTCAGCTCGTGCTCCAGGGCCCGGCGGGCGGGGGCGCGCGGAAGGCGGGGAGCCGGGCGGAGGGGCTCGGCGCCCGGGTGTCCCGGCCGCAGGCCTCACCCGGCTCGCACGACGGTTGCCGGCGGCGGTGGGGAGCGGGAGCCGCGGGGCCCCCGGCCCGAGAGGAAACCGCGCCCCGCGCACGGCGCCCGGGCCTGAGGGCGGGTGGGGCCCCGGGAGTCACGCCGGCCCCCGCGGCCAGCCCGACTCGTCCGAAGTGGGCGACATGTGGGCAGCGCCTCGCGGGGGAGCCCGGCGCGCGCCCGGCGGCGAAAGAGCGAGAGCAAGAGCCGGCGCCGGTCGAGGCAACTCCCGACCGCCGCCGCCCCCGACCCAGCCCGCAGCGGGCGACGCGCTCCCCCTCGGGCTGCGCGCGGGGCAGAGGCCACCGGCGGCGGCGTCCTCCTTACCCGGAGCAGAGCAGTGCCGTCTGCAACGCCGACTCGGCGACTGGCGGGGGCGCGAGCCGGAGCAGCGAGGTTTTGGCGGCTCAGCTGCGGCGCCTCGGGCCAGGCGGCGCAGGGCGGGAGGGGCGTGGAGCCTCGGGGCCGCCCGGCGCGCATGCTCCCGCCACACCTGCCGCCTGGCGTGCGCTCCCGTGCGCTCCAGGGCAGCACGGGGCACGCGGGGGCCCGGCTCTCCAGTGAGCGAGGGGGCGGGGACAGCTGCCTCCTGACCCGCTCCCTGGGAAGGAACCCGCAGCCTTGCTCCTGCCCGCCCCGCATCCCGCCGCGTCCCGGGGCTCTCGCCCCTGCCTCACCTGGCTCCCAGGGTCCACGTGCCGAATGTTCTCCCTCCTCCAGATTCTTCTCCGTCCTGCTGTTCCTTCCGACTTGGCTACCTCCTCTCAGATGTCCCTTTCCCACTCTTGGCTATGCACGCGTCGGCGGGTATCATTTCAAATTGAAAGAATACTTTTTTCAGGTGGCCGCAACCAATATTGAAGGATCCTGTTCTGCTCGAGATGGAGAGGGAAACAAGATTCCGCTGAGTTCCTGTCCTCGTGAAATTTAACAGTCTTAGTGGTTAACGTGAGGCTTTCACGAAGCTTCATCTCCGGTTTGGGGAGGAACTAATTAAATCATTTATTTTGGCACGTAATTAAAAGTAGCCAGTAACTGAAGACTGTATTTTGTGACTTTTAATGGGATTTTCTTTCATGAAGGTTTCTTGTGTATAAATTCTAGTATGCAAATAGTAGCTGGTACTTCATATTAGTTTGTTGCTTTCAGCAAGTAATTTAACACAATTAACAATAATTTCCAAAATGTTGTTTTGACTTTTTTTTTTGGATTTGTTGTTGACGACCATAAATCAAAAACTAAAACTATTTTGTTTTCCAGGTGAGACTGGTCGTTTGGTAGACATAATGTAGTGTTATTGAATAGAGAAATATAAAACCCTTTGCTAATGTAGTCTTTAAATTAGGAACCATGTTCAGACATTTTAAAGTACAAACACACACACAAACTGTGCTGTGCTCTAATCAGTTAAGAAAAAGAGATTTGAATCAAAGACAAAAGCAAAGAGAAGCAGAAAGCATCAGTATAGAGAGAACATTTAAAGTAGATCTAATGAAGTGAGGCACCTGCTTTCATTCCATTCTTCTGAGCTTGTCCTAAAAACCTTATAGAGTTGTGATGTATTTCTGTGACAACAGGCACACTTCAGGGTAGGACCTTTGCTTACTTACTCACCTGACTGCATAAAATTAGTGTGGGACTCAATGGGTGAATGAGAATCCCCTCTCCCTACTACTTGCCTGAGGACAGATAGCATTTTTGGTGAAGGACACGACTTTGATTACTGCAGTGTAACCCAGTCCTTCCCAGCGGTGTTCATTTGTCTTTAAATAATCTTAAGTCTTCATGATATAAACATCAAAATGTTCCCAGCACAGAAAGAGTTAAGGACACTCCTGGTTTCACTTGTCTCTTAGAAATACCAATATTAATATTATACAAAATAAAAAAAAATTGGATTGAAATCGAAACAGTGAATTTACATCACCTTGTCTACACTTTTGGGGAGAAACAGTTATTACATGTTTATTGAATATATTTGCCTTATATTTATGAAAACAGAAACACTTCATTGGCTAGGTTTAAATAAGGGAAAGGATGCACCAATAAAATAGGTAACACAGGCAGAGGACCTCATCCTGAGTTACTTAAAAGTAACTCTATGGGTGCACATTGCTGACAACAACATATTCAAAGAAGTGACATCTGTTTTAAACAATCCTGTTATTCAAATTATATGGAAATATCAGCAGGAATGCTTAGCTACACTGATTACAGAATTTTTCAAAAGCTGTTGTAGTAAAGCCCTTTATTTTGAACAGCTGCAGATTAAAACGAAACAGCCACATTGTTGATTACTATAACATTACCAATGGTCCGTTATGAGCCATGGGGTTTAGAACACTGATGGTTACCAGGTATTTTATTTTTATAATTCAGCTGAATCTGACAGACTCTTAAGTAGCAAAGCTGATGCTGACCAGATAGATATGGTTGGTTTATTGTTGGGACAGGACCCTCTGGTGACATGGTAAACACCCAAGAACTCTTTTCTGTAGGTCATCAAAATGTAACAGTCACAGTTCTGTGTAATGTGTCTTTATCTATTTTAGGTGGAAACATAACCTTCCCATTTGCTAAGATAGTAACTGGCTTTATTCAAGGAACACTCCATTTTATTTTATTTTTTAATTGAAGTATAGTTGGTTTACAATGTTGTGTTACTTTCTGGTGTACAGCATAGTGGTTCAGTTATACATAATATATATATTATGTATATATATATATACATTCTTTTTCATTATAGGCTATTACATGGTATTAAATATAGTTCCCTGTGCTATACAGTAGGACCATGTTGTTTATCTATTTTATATGTAATAGTTAGTATCTGCAAATCCTGAACTCCCAATTTATCCCTCCACCCCTCTCTTTCCCCGCTGGTAACCATAAGTTTGTTTTCTATGTCTGTGAGTCTGTTTCTGTTTTGTAAATAAATTCATTTGTGTCATATTTTTAGATTCCACATAAAAGTGATATCATACAGTATTTTTCTTTCTCCTTCTGGCTTACTTCACTTACTATGATGATCTCCGGGTCCATCCATATTGCTGCAAATGGCATTATTTTACTCCTTTTTATGAATGAGTAGTATTCCATTGTATAAATATACCACAACTTCTTTATCCAGTCATCTGTCATTGGATATTAGGTTGCTTCCATGTCTTGGCTACTGTAAATAGTGCTACTATGAATATTGGGTCCCATGTATCTTTTCAAATTAGAGTTAACACTCCATTTTAAAATTTGCTAAATTTATTTATTTTTCCTGATTGGGTGTTTTTATTTCATTTTATATGTTATATATGTTATTTTTATAAGCATACATGTTATTTTTTCCAATGAAAATTAAATTACATTGCTGTATTACCTAATCAATAGCAAGATTGGCCTTTGACATAAATTTGTTTTTAAAACTCAAGATTATTTCCTAACTTATACTTGGGGCCATCTGCAAGAGTTAAGCACAGAGTGAATTCCTTTACACCTGTCAGTGTAATTGAAGAGGTCTTAATCTTAATAGCGTTCTGTGCTTGCTCCCCAAGCAAACTGTCAATTGCAGCTAAAATTATTTCTGGTCACCATTTATCTTCAGTAGTTATTTCCATAAAGTTTATTTTTATATTAATGCCATTGTTAATCACTTTACCCACACAGAACTGTATTTTCTCTGTTACATTTTATCTGTTACAGCAATATTTTCCTAAGTGGACTGTCCGACATTAGACTTCCTTTAATGGCTTTAGATAAAAGTTATTGCACAGTTCTATTTAAATGTAAACGTTCGTTTAGAAGGACATGGTACAAACAGTTTTGAAGAATTAAAACCAATTTTAAAGAAATTATACCAAAAGCTTCAAAAAGAAGATAACATAGACATTATACTATTTTGAAGTAATAACTTAAAATCTGTATAGAAATCTTTTTATTTTTATGTTTGTATTTTTAGTTGAACAAAGCTATCATAAAGTAGCAGAAAAACACTGTTTCCAGGTATACTCCCTTGAATTTTTAAAAATCCAACTTATTCGCAGTATTTCTGGTGATGTTTAGAGTCTATATAAACTGAACAGGACAAGGACTCACATCATATGCAAACTTCCCAGTACAACCATCACTGAGTAAACTAATAGGATCTGGAGAAGGGCTTGAAAACTGCAGAAGGAAAGCTATCAATCCTTTAATCTTATTTTCATAAGTATTGATGACACACTATACCATTTCCAACGTTAGAGACATAGAAAAAGAAGAACGGAAAATTCAGAGCTAAGCAGTTCTTACTTTCTTGAATAGCAATGCGCCCAAAATAACTTGTAGCTGGTCATGCCTTCTCTAAAAATTACCAGGTGGTAGAGCACGGTGAACACATGCTAGGTGTCAGGAAAGGTGGTTGTTATTCCCACCTCTGCCTTTGACCCACCTTGGAAAAAACAAGCTGGCTCCACGGGACGTGTTTCATGGCACAGCACTTACTCTGGGGATCATCAAGTTCACGGTCTGGGTCTTGTTCTCAACATTGTAGGTCCATTGTTAATGCTCCCGGAAGTAAAGGAACCAGCCAAAGACAAGAATGCTGATTATACTGATAGATATAACTGTTACCCACTCGGGGTCCTTGGACTCTTCAATTAATCGAAGTCGGTAAGATGCCAAATGAGGAATTTAGGCACGGCTTTACTGGGCCTCGTACCCAGTAGTCATAGGAGGCAAATGCAGCTGCTTATGCTTTGCACGGCTGTGGTCAGCACTGTATTATCACCACTCTCCATGAATGGTCTCTTGAAGTCTGACATCTGCCCCCAGTGCTCTATGAAACAGTTCTCTTAAAGGTTATAAATGGCCCTAGAATGGTCCAAAATCATTTCATTATCTGGGTATCCACTTCCTGGACTCATCTGTAACTTCTGAGTACATTCAGCCTGACCTCATTCAAATCCTGTCCTTTGGCCTAGGTCAAGGACAAAACCTCTTTGGGGTCACTTTTTTTTTTAAAAAAAGGCAACATCATCAGACAGAATCAGGGGTCTTTCCAGAAATCAAAGTCCAGAAGCACTGTCTGAGGTTACAATGCACCAGGACCCATCACTCCGGGCACTCTGGTCTCTCGAGTCCTTTCTGCTGTCTGTACACATCCTCTGTCTCAGCAGATATAACGCAGCTCCCCCTAACCTGCCCCGGCCCCTGGCCCAACCTCACTTCCAGTTCAGGCAGCTAGCAGACTGGTTCACTCTGCTGAATTCCAGTTTCTCATTCCTGGGAGAGAAAGATTATTTGGCTCATCTTGACTCACAAGTCTACTCTTAACCTTGTAAGGGGGCAGAGACACATGTTCAGAAGGGGACAGATGCCCACACCTGGCACAGGTGTAGTATAGGAGGGGCAGACACCCCAAAAGCTGTATCCCTCCAAAGCCTCAAGAAACTTCTCTGGGTCTCTTTGGCCTACACTTTCAAGTCTAGATATTATCCTAAACCCTTCCAGGTACCACACTTTACCCCGAAAGACACAGCCAGCTCCATCTCCACTCCATCACTGTGACCAGGACACGCCCTGTCCCAGAATGGCTGCAAGTTCTATCACTTTGTCCTGGAGCCTTATATGGGAGCACTCTTCTCTCACAGCTTTTTCTGAATATTGAAATAATGATTTGCAGATACTAACTATTGTGTATAAAACAGATAAACAACAACGTTCTACTGTGTAGCACAGGGAACTATACTCAGTATCTTGTAATAACCTACAATGAAAAAGAATATGAAAACGAACATACGTATGCATATGTATGACTGAAACATGATGCTGTACACCAGACATTGACATACTGTAAAATGACCATACTTCAATAAAAATAAATAAACAAACAAAAAGCTAAATAAATAAATAAATTTACCGTATTTACTGTAGGCTTTTGAACAGACCCTTTTTCAAGTTAAATAGTTCCATTCTCTTTTGTTACTAAGTGTTTTTTGTCTCTCTGTTTTTACATAAACAACTTTGGATATTATCTGATGTCATTCAAGGTCTGTTGAGATAGTCAATTTTTTTTCTCTTTCATAATGACTTATTTTACAGAACTTTTTCTTTTATTTCTGGGAGGATCTGAAACATACTTATTTAAAAGTCATTTTGATGTGGTTCTCTTATCTGTGCTTTACTACTGGTAGATTCATCTTCCAGTCTGGGGTCGTTGGCGGTTTTTGTCGGTGTTAAGCATCCTCAGAGACTCTGAGTGAGATCTCTCTCCTCCTCCCCTCACTGCCCTCCCTCTTTTGCCTCTGCCTGAGCCTCACTCCTCATCCAGATTCAGGTCTCCTCTTGGCCTTCCATCCTACAGTGATGTGAGGAGACTGCAGACACAGTCATCGGGGCCAAGAGCAACTTGGCGCAGGTCCCAGGCCTTCCTCCTCCTGGCCACCCTGCAAAAATGCAGCAGCAGTAGCTTTTTTCCGGCTCATTACGGGCTAGGAGAGCGCATCCAGCCCCAGTTTTAGAGACTGACTCTGGCTCCAGACCTCTGCCAGGCATGAGATGTTTCTTTTTCGACAGAAATGCAACTGCCTTTCATCTCTGATAATTTCCGACCCAGAAACTCCCAGGTTTGGTTCTGGCATCGTCCCACCATGTGCGTGTGTGTGTCTAAAACATAGAAATGACTGCCTTATCATGTTAATTGGTTTCAGGGGCTTTGTTTGGATCAGGATGGGTCCTTCAAAGCTGAGCTCAGTGACTTTCCCAAGTTTCCATTTCTCAAGTGACTTTACTTCCCACAGTCTTGGCAGAGGAGGAGTGCTCGAAAATAAATTTCTGGAGTTGAAAGCACTTCGTCACCTTCAGGGAGAGGCTCCTTGCAGAAATATCCTGCGGGAGGAGATTCACTGGATACAGGCTTGACCTGGATGAACTTTAGTATGGGTCCACCTGCAAGTGTAATACTTTAAGTGCTTCTGAAGTTCATGTTAACTTTAAGCCACAGTTTTCCTTCTGTGTTTTTATTTTTTCATTCTAGCATCCCTATGAATGTAAATTTGATGACACACAAAGGTTGAGGGGCAGGCCAAAGTTCATAATTTGCTTGCATGGTGTTGGTGTGGAAAATGCAGGTACAAATCTCACAATCAGGGCATATAATCGTGCTGTACTCTTCAGTTATTAACCAGCACAGTTCACAAAAAGCATGTCCACACTGAAGTTCATGATGGTGACCGGAAGCTCCGGGCGCCCTTCCTCCACACTGGGCGCACAGGGCCTCCCCGGTGCCCTGGGCTTGGGCCTGCCTCTCCACCTGCCCGCAGAAAGACGGGGCACCCCGAGCCCTCGATGCCTCAGCCGCCATCGCCTTTCTGTGTCAAGGATCGCAAGATTTCATCCCTGTTTACGTGCATGGAGTGGCTCTGAAGAGGGGTGGGCACATTCAAACCACTGCCAGAAAAAACAATTACCAACTGCTCATAAATACTTGAGGGTGACCAGGGTGATACCAGAGGAGTTGCCTTGTCTACAATTCAACCCTAAGGAGGCTACTTAATACACCCTATGTATGTTTTCATTATTATCTTCAGATTTTCCTGTCTGCCTTCACTAATCACTGTTATGGTAAAATATATGCAAGTAACCAGCCTATTCATCTGGGGTTATCATCCACTCTTTAATCATCATCTCATTTCCCAGGCTAAAGTAACTTCCCCTCCTGCTCACTTTCTTACATCCTTTTACTTTAGTTCTTATCTCAGTTTAGTGCCAAGTCTTTGGACTCTGACATTATAAAATGACCCAGAGAGGCTATTAAATAGAGCTCTAGACATGCAACTTGATAACCTCCATCTTCAACAACAACAAAAACAAAAAATCTGATTACCCTTTTGAATCCTATGTTATCTTACCTTGGGTTCCAACACAACACATAAATCTTGACACTCACGCTGGTTTCCATTATAGAGTTCCAATTCATAGGCCAGTCCTCTGTTCTCATCTTTCTTCCACAGGCTTTAATTTAAGCCTGGAAATGAACCACCACCAAGATAAATGAACAGCGAACAAGAGTCAAAAGGTGGGACTTCTAGGGGGAGGGTACAGCTCAGTGGTAGAGCATGTGCTTAGCATGCACAAGGTCCTGGGTTCAATCCCCTGTACTTCCATTAAATAAACCTAGTTACCCATCCCCCCAAAAAAGAAAGGTGGGACTTCTGCTTTGTCACTAGAAGTCTTAATAACCAAACTAAACTTTTCACGTGTACAACCACCAATAAACCAGAGCCTGGGTGTTGGTTTGTGTCCACTGAATTGCTTCACTGTCTGCGCAGTGGGTAGGCAAGGTCTTACCCTCCACTTACATTTTGCTGCACTTGTACTATATCCCAATAGTATTTTCAAATTTTTTGTGCAATAATCTTCATCAGAGGCTTCGGTCAATCTTTATCCATGTGGTTCTTCTTTATCATTGTTCCATTCCATTTTAAGCTCAGAGGGGAACATTTTAAGTAGCAAATGATGCAAATTACAGTTGCACAATATTGGCTTTTTATCATACTGTCAATGCCACCTTTTGTGCGTTTTTCTAAGTATTTCACTCACTCTTAATATAATCTCTCACCACACTGAGTAATTAGTATCATTCTTCTCAGTTTATAAATGGAAAAATAATTATTATTTCTATGGTTTTTCTTTTTTTCCCTACAGTATCATTAATTGGGTTTCACTGATTTCTGACAACCCAGCCTTGAGAACATCCGATCTTCAATAACCGGATATCTGATAGGAAAACATTTAGTGGATTTTTTTTTTTGTAGAACAACAAATAAGGTTATTATAAAGCAAAACTTAATAATATATATTATTTTTTACCAAGTGTGAGTCTAATGTTTGGAAAAGAATTTATTAAACTACGTACAAACTCCTTTCTAATAATAAGTATATACATCCTTTACCTTGAAAAAGATTTACTGATTTCATTTTCTTTTTGAAATAAAACAAATTTAAGTGCAAAGCAAACATCAGCCTGTCTCCCTCTTTTCACGACTTTAATGCCCTTATCCAAATCCTCCTGCTCAGATGAGCCCTGTTTCACAAATGGAGGTTACTTCCCTGACCCAGGAGTGGGCAACCGCAGGGCATTTTCCTGGAACATTGGTTTGTCTATAGGTTTGGCAGGTGGGAAAATTAAATTATTTTGCTGATGATTAAAAAGATGAGACTGACAAGGACTTAATTTCTGGAATATATAAACAGCTCATACAACATAATAACAACAACAAAAAAAAAACCCAATTCAAAAATGGGCAGAAGACCTCAAGAAGCAATTCTCCAGTGAAGACATACAAATGGTCAACAGGCACACGAAAAAATGCTCAATATTGCTAATTATCAGAGAAATGCAAATCAAAACTACAATGAGATATCACCTCACATCTGTCAGAATGGCTAGCATTCTAAAGTCCACAAACGATAAATGCTGGAGAGGCTGTGGAGAAAAGGGAACCCTCCTGCACTGCTGGTGGGAATGTAGTTTGGTGCAGCCATTATGGAAAACCGTAAGGAGATGTCTCAAAAGACTAAAAATAGACTTACTACATGATCCAGCAATCCCACTTCTGGGCATATATCCAGAGGAAATTTTAATTCAAAAAGATACATGCACCCCATTGTTCACAGCAGCACTATTTACAATAGCCAAGACATGGAAACAACCTAAATGTCCATTGACAGATGACTGGATAAAGAAGTTGTGGTATATTTGTACAATGGAATACTACTCAGCCATAAAAAATAATAAAGTAATGCCATTGGCAGCAACATGGATGTCCCTGGAGATTACCATTCTAAGTGAAGTAAGCCAGAAAGAGAAAAATACCATATGATATCACTTATATGTGGAATCTAAAAAATAAATAAATAAAAAGAAGACAAATGAAATTAAATATGAAACAGAAGCAGACTCACAGACATAGAATACAAACTTGTGGTTGCCAGGGGGTTGGGGATAGGAAGGGACAGACTGGGAATGTGAGATTTTTAGATACTGACAGGTATATATAGAATAGATAAATAAGTTTATACTCTATAGCACAGGGAAATATACACAAGATCTTGTAGTAGCTCATTATGAAAAAGAATATGAAATACTTTTTCAATTTTTCTGAAAAAATTGAAAAATTGTGCTGTACACCAGGAATTGATACAACACTGTAAACTGACTGAAACTCAATTAAAAAAAATTTTTAAATAATAAAAATAAAAGCAGGAAATTTCACGCAAAAAAAGCATTTTTATGTTATTTTTATGTTAAAATAAACATGGCTCTATTAAGGAGTAGAGACAAAATGTGCCTGAATCTTTAAGATCAAACAGGTGACTTCAAAAATAATTTTGTTCTTCTAAAAAATTATTCACCTCTTCTGTATGCCAGAGAGTTAATTTTATTTTTCTAATAATAATTTTTTTTATTATTTTTTGTTAGAATTTTACTTCCTCCATAATTTCATTCATGTATTCATTTATAACAAAAGATTTCTAAGAGGGGACTGAGCTGGATTGTTGGTGAGTTATTTGCTCCTTTGACTTTATGTATCCTGACCCGGGTGGAAGATCAACCTTAGCCTTGGCCTAAGAATGACCTACAGAATCGTACCTGAAATACAGGTTTGTGGTTCATGGTGACATGATTGTTATAAACTATTTTAGCTGCATATGAATGGATTTAATATATGATTGTGTATCGGCTATACTCTTTACAAAATAAGAAACTAACAAACAACTATTACCGTTGTAAAAATTTAACATGCTTCAGCCTGAGTGTATCTATCAGGGAGAAGTGTTGTCCCAGTACATCACGTGGTCACTTGCCCTGAGGATGAACCATGTCAGAAGAGAAAAGGCAGGTGGTTTCTAATCACACCACACAGGCACAGACGTGTCTGTTTATTCATAAAATCATGTGCTGCTGATAAAATCCCAGCAGTCTTGTTTTCTTAATGGATACAGGTCAACTTAGGCAACTCTAAAGGAAAGAATAAGAATCCAATGAACCCAACTCAATTCATATATTTCCCTTCAAATTCTCTTCTAATCTTTGCCAGATATTGCTGTTTTTTCACAGAGGAAATCGGGAAGTGGTGTGTTCTGTTCTTTCAAATTAATTTTAATTTTTATTTCCATAAGTCAACATGGTTTTCACAGTTGACATTTTTATCACTCTGCTTTATCAAATTAATTTTATTCCATATTTTCATGCATCAGCCACACAGTTGATACTTTTATAGCTCCACAGTTATCTTCTGTCGTAATGGGACAGATTTTGCCTAGCCATCTCCTATTCTTAGCCACATGGGTTTTCCCAGTTATGTTTTTGTTTTTGCAATCATAAATAATAGCATTACTATAAATATTTCTATTTAATCGATTTACTTCCTAGGAGAATATTGTATAGAGTAGGATATTATGCCAAATCATATCCAATAGTTTCATAGTTCACCATGTCTTTTTTTCCCCCAGAGAAACTAAAACAATTGAAAATGTGAACAGAACATTTAAAATTTAATGTCATGTGAAACATTTTAAATTTATGTCATTCTCAGATCCAGCAGATCCCAAAATTGACATTTTATAATTTCTATTTATTTAGTAAATAGGTGTATAAGGGTATCTTAATGTTGCTAAACTTTATATTTATTAAATAATGTGAGAGAAGCAGATTAATCAGTGTGATGATTTCTTAAGTGTAGTTCCCTATTATTGAATGCTCAATTTACTTCCGTTAACCAATTGTCAGATGCAATTTGCGTTAGCTGTTATAACTTTGTTCCAATTATCTGCATATTTTAGAACACAAATTTTTAAAAAAAGTATCAAATGTATCAAGCATATGGAAACATACAGAAAAAAAAATACACAATATACCTTGCAAACACCACATGGAGGGGAAATAAAATACAACTGAAGTCACTGAAGCCCATATGTACCCTCCTGGACTCTTGTCCCATCCCTCCCTGTCTAGAGTGAACCATCACTCCCATCACGTGCATTTTTACACTCTTCCTGCATATGTATGTAAACATAACACATACACGTTTCCCATCTTGTCTTAAGTACGTTCTGTGTTTTGGGTATCCCTTCTAAGAAACTTGAGGTCCTAAAGCTTCTTTCCCATGTTTGAGTTTTCATGCTCAAGTGTTGAATCCACATGTGCTGAATTGTGTCCTCAGGGATTCCTATGTTGAAGTCCTAGCCCAGTATCCCAGAATGTGACTGCATTTAGAGATGGGGCCTTTAAAGAGATAATTAAAGCAGAATGAGTTCATACAGTGGACCCTAGTCCAGTATGACCAGTACCCTTAAAAGAAGAGGTCAGGAAACATCACACAGACCAACTGGTGACCATGTGAGGACAGAGAGAAGGTGGCCATTTGCCAGCCTCGGGAGAAACCTACCGTGTGACACCTTCTCTCCCTGTTTCGTGCTCCCTGGGTTACGTTATCAGATGGAATTCCAGCCTCCAGATCTGTGGAGAAAAGAAATTTGTTATTTTAGCCACCCAGTCAGTGGTATTTTGTTACAGCAACTCTGGTAAACTAATGCAGTACAAGTCCTTAAAGTAGCAATCCCACTGCATGTGACTGATAAATTCTCTTTTCCTAGGGCCCAGCTTCAGAGCTGGGCCTGCAAGACTGCCCCCAGGCGGTGTTACAGAAACCCCCCAAGAAGTTCAGGAGGGAAATAAACATTCACAAAATGCCTATTTTCTGCTGGATGCTAATAAGAGTTAACATTTATTGAGAACTTATGTGTTCAGCTAAGCACCTTACAGAGATTATTTCATTAAATCCTCCACTGAAACCTGCAAGGAAAGTGATCTACTAAAGTCCCACAGCTTAGAAAGTTGTGGAGCCAGATTTGAAGGCAGGTAGTCTGAGGGCACAGCCCCTGCGCAGTGATGCCCCTCCCACCTCCGCTCTCCCTGGGAGGGTCTGGGGTTGCCACGTGTGCCCCCTCCTCTGCTGTGGAGTGTGTCCTCCCACTGAGCATCCTTACACCAGCTGCCTGCCTTCCTGTCTGCCCTGCTCCTTCTTTCACAAAGATGCTCCTTCACCCGCTGAGTAGGGGGCAAAGGGCTTTGCTGTTTTAGAAAAGATGCGTCTTGCATTCAAACTGTTGTCTCCTTGGCAGGACACATCCTTTCCATCATTTGAAATCCTTGAACTCTTTCCCCTCCAGCTACGTATGGGTTATCGTTACTCAAAATTTACAACTTTTGGAAGTATGATAACCATCTCAGAAACCTCACTGCCCATCAGCTCCCCGGAGCTCCTCACAGCATTTCCAATTTTCGTACATGTAAATAGAATCCTCCCTCCCATTTTTTTTTAAACAAGTGGATTTATGCTTCCTGAGTTACATTATCGGATATGCTTCCAATTCTTCCAGAAATAATGATACTGTAATACATGGTCTACTCCTCAGTCTCAGAGCTGCCTCACGGGATTTTTCAAAGTGGATGAAAACATCAAATAGCTCAATCTAGTTTACTTTCATGTCTGGAGAAAATGAGAATGACTCAATTTTGTTTTACTATAGGCTGTGCTTTTAAAAATACCATTAAGTGCTTATCCTATCTTTTCTACAGACCAGAAATATGTCTCAGAAAGGCCATGAACCATATTTCTGAGGAATTTTTTTGTCAGTGGAATAATATATGGCTGCCAAAGCATGCTAATAAATTGGATTCTGTCCCAATTTTAAGTCCCCACACCACTACTGTTTTGGCAGATATATTCAGACATACCTTGAACAACATTTCCTCATAAATAGCATCCTACCTCTGGTATAAGAGGCAGCACAGGGAAATAGAAGATCTTGGTTTCTGAACAACCTGGGGCAAGTCATTTAAATTCTCTGACCTTCAATTTATCCTATCAAATTAGAAAATGAGAACTAAAAGATTTAAAGGCTCTGCTAACTCTAAAGTTGTTCAGTGTGACCAAAACTATGTTTTTAAAAGAAACACTAAATTATATGCATTAAATATAATGCATCTGTCCACCCCTCCACCCCCAGTCCCATGACTCCTCAGCCCACTTGAGAATGGACGGTCCTTTAGAAAGAAAGTAAAATCACAACTCAGCTGAAGTTTAAATCTGAGTTACTAGCTAAATGGCCACCATTTTTGTCATGAGGCAGAATGATGCCTGGAACGGTAGGTTAAGTCTCACGATTAGAAAAATAACGAAAGTTGTACATGTGGACATACCTGCAGATGTGGGATGTAGACACTACACACAAGGTACAAATGTATGTTGTCTGCACAGCTCTGGAGACAAATTCTAGAACTTGAGTGGCTATCTTAAGGACAGATTTTTATCCAATGGTGACAATAACCATGACGTAAGGAACATGCTTTTGTGAGTCTTTTGGAGTTTAAACCATTAGATATACATCTCTCTCATCACAAATTAACAAACCATAGTTTTTAAATTTTGATTGTACTAGTTTGCCAGGGCTAAGTGAAATAAACAAGTTATAAAGGGACAAATATTACACAATTCCACTTAGTATGTCTCTGCCTGAAGTAGAGACATAAGGTAGGGTGGTGGTGGCCAGGGGCTGGGGAGAGTGGGGAAAGTTAGTGTTTAATGGGAACAGAGTTTCAATTTGCAGAGATGAGAAAGTTCTGGAGCTGGATGGTGGTGATGGTTGCACAACGACGTGAATGTACTTAATGCCACCGAACTGTACACTGTAAACTTAAAAATCATCAAAATGGTAAATTTAATGTTACATACAGTTACCACAATAAAAAAAGGACACCTGGCATAGAGAGATTCAGTAAATCTTTACACAGTTATAAATTCTAGAGACAAATTTAGAAGTCATTTTCTTTGAGGGGGTGGTTTTGAGCCATATCACAAGGAAAATTTGTATTTTGAAAATTCCACTTTCGAACATATGTGAGCAGTGGAATGGTGAGGTTCTCCTCCAAATATTGGTCAGAACCAAAGGGCAATCTCTCAGCCACCCAACAACGCAGGGAAAGCAATGGGCCTGACTCTACATGCTGTTATAAACTCATTCAGAAGGTATCACCTTCACAACGTGACCACATCACAATTATGAGCACAGCACACGATCAGGAAAGCAGAGGCTGACTGGGGAATATCTAACTCAACGGTTTTGTCTTTTTGGAAGCAAGGGCATCCACAGACTTAAGAATGTTTTGAAAACTACTAGTTATTTCCTCAAACAAATGCTTATCTGCATACGCACAGTACAAGCTGCATCTGATGTTATGAGGGTCACAGAGCCCAGTGGCTCCCCACCTACCTGGGTCCCCTGAAGTCCTATGTACCCCACAGTAAGAACCTTTGGTCTTATGATCTTGCAGATGAAGGGACATTTTAAACAAAATATCAGACTATAAAATGAAATATTTTTTTAAAAAAGCTGAAGTCCAACATACAGAAAGGCTATGTTATGTTAGAAAGAGCACCAGATTTAGAGGAATGAAACAGGTTTAAAATGAGGCTCAGCATTATGGCCCTTATGCTGACCACGTAGCCCTAGTTTTATGCCTAAAGGAAATCACGTGTGTGAAAAGGTTTTATGAACTGTAAAGCGTAATACAATCTTGGCACCGTACTTAACTGTGTTCTAGCTTCATTACCAAAAAGAAACATAAGCATGTGCTACTTCTGAGAAGCAAAGGGATAAACTAGCTGTCCAAGGTGAGTGAAAAACTCAGTCCATGTATTGTACATTTCAAATATATATTTTTTTCTGAATTAGGTACATATTTGATATGAAATAAGTGTTTTGGATTTGAATTCAATAGGCAATTGAACCACCTTTCCACTTTACTTTGTATCTATTATTTCAGTGTCAATCCCACATATTAGAAATATTTTTCCTAGAGGTTATCATCCTAAATGAAGTAAGTCAGACAAAGACATATCATACGATATCACTTATATGTGGAATCAAAAAAAAAAAAAAGACACAAATGAACTTATTTACAAAACAGAAACAGACTCTCAGACATAGAAATCAAACTTACAGTTACCAAAGAGGAAAGGGGGTAGGGATAAATTGGGTATTTGGGATTAACACATACTAACTACTGTATACAAAATAGATAAACAACAAGGTCCTACTGTAGAGCACAGAGAACAATATTCAATACCTTGTAATAACCTATAATGAAAAAGAATATGAAAAAGAATATATATATATGTATGTATAACCAAATCATTATGCTGTACACTTGAAACTAACACAATATTGTAAATCAACTATACTTCAATAAAAAAAATAAAATAAAACAGATAAACAACAAGGCCCCACTGTATAGCACAGGGAACTACATTCAATATATTATAATAACCTATAATGAAAAAGAATATATATGTATGTATAACTGAATCACTATGCTGCACATCTGAAACTAGCACAACATTGTAAATCAACTAGACTTCAATTAAAAAGAAAAGATATCTAGCCAAGCAGTTTTCTATTTATGAGGCGGCGGTTTGATTTCTTATCCGTCTGCTCAGTTAGACTGTAAATTCCGCAGAGGCTGAGCCCACATTGGTTTCCCCTTCCCCGCTGTAACCAGACAGCTCACACAGTAACTGGCAAATGGTAGATACTCAGTAAGGATAGGGGGAATAAATTACCTGCTGGAGCCATGCAGAGGACGCTCTGAAAAACACGCATTTGTCCAAATCTTTGACAGAATGACACTTTAACCACCTGGAATGTACACCTTGTTCTCTAAATCTCACGAAATCCCCCCGTCCCTGTGCAGATTTTTCTGACGGTTCTCTCTTAACTGTCAGTGAGTATTACCTTGTATCTTCTCTAACTGTTCTATTTAAAGACGGCTATTTCTTCTTGCCTTCTGTAGAGATGGCTGACCACCGCTCATAACCCTTTCACACAGTTCTCTGTGTACTTGAAAACACTGAGGTCATCCCTCTGCCAACTCTTCCTTGCACCAGATAATTCAAACTCTTAATGCTTTTTTTTTCCCACAAATCTAATTTTTCATTACTTTATAATTTTGACTGTTATTTTTTCTCTGGTTTCAGCCAAATTTCTTCATGTTATTCATTCTATGTAATTAATTATATCATTCTCCGTGAATTAACCTTTGCTCTGCATTCCTTCTGGAAAACATACTAGCAGGTGCTCACAGCACATGGATGGCTGGGGCCTGGCTCTTAGAGTATTCACAAGAAAAGCTGAGATCAAGTTCAAGGCCTGGCTCGGACACTGCCGTCCGTGGGAACTTAAGCGCGTGACTTAATTTTGTGCAGCAGTCATAGCACTGACCTTGGCCGGTTGTTAGGGGGTGAATGAGTTAAGGTGTTTAGAACAGTGGCTGAAACAAAGTATGCATCCGTAAGTATTAGTGATTATTTCTGTTCTTGTGGTCCTTATTAGTGTTACCTTTCAGTCATAACCCACTCAAAAGAAATTTAAGGTGTGTTAAGTCACAGGGAGCCTGCAGTAGGGGAGAGAGAAAAGAGGTTGTAGATTCAAGGTGAGTGGAGACTTTGAAGATTCTTGCCCACTTCATTAACTGAGCCTGGATTCTTATCACCAAGTCTAGCATGGTGCCTGGTTTGTGTTAGGTGTTCAGTAAGTTCTCTTTGGACGATTTACCCTCTCACCATTTACATAACCTCTCTCTCAGCAATCAACTTGTTTTCTAATGCAAGTTTTCTCACTTGCCAGCCATGTGATTAAGGGAAACGTTATGGACACACCTTAGTTTCTGAGTCATCATATATCAATTGATTATGATTATAGACTCACAGATTGAAGTGAAAATTAAGCAAGATAATGTTCTTGGTATTTCATATGTGTTCAGGAATGTGCTCGGATATTATTGTTACACAACGCACAGCAGAGACAGAGCGATGTCCCCAGGAAGTGAACTTACACAGCCTGAGAAGTTCTCTCTCCAAAGGTTTCAGTAAAGAATGTTTTACATATTCCCCACTGATCCTAGTGTCTAACAGATACTAGTAGGAGCCACTGTGGAATTCCAACTATGGAGAAATGGGATTTTTTTTCTTTCCTTATTTTTAGCAAGCAACTTTTTTTTTCATCTGTTAAATGACCACAGAACAAACTAAATGTCTCTCTGGAATGGACTTCCTTGGCGAACTCTTCCCCCAGGACAGCATTTTTATAAGCAGTTTTCGGAAACTCTAGAATTGTTGCTAGAAGAATCATACATACCTCCCAGCCCAGGGTCTGTCTGCAGATGCTGCAGGTGACAAGGCCTTGTATCAATGACAAATATCTCCACATGTGCTCAGAATGCAGCATTCCAAACTTAAATGTTCAGAAGCTGTATCACACCAGATTGATGATGACTCAAAGTGCCCAAAGCAGCACAAAGACCCTAAACTGATCACGAAGCAGCTGCACAAACAGGATGGCAAGACTTTGTCGTGTCACTTGGCCATCCTCACACGCTCTGCTTCTGTGGAGTGGCAGGGCCATATGGCTGAGATCCGACAGCTCAGCACCCAGCCCGGGATCGAGGAGAGCATGGACCACCTCCTCCCTCGCTCTGGTCTCCTGGGGCCGCTCTGATGGTTCTGCCTGCAACACAACGATATGTCCTTCACTTACGCCGTTTCTGTCTTCATATGTATAAAAGTCCTGCTTGTTTGCTGCTCAGATTCCTGCTTCCCAGAGAAAACTATGGTATCAACACAGATGTGAATGTTTACCTGTAACACTAGTGATGTAACCAAACACCATGTCATAAGCCCCCTTCTGACCAGTCATCTCAAGAAGGTAAGGATAGTTCAGTTTCAGAAGATGCTTACATACTGGCACATCACCTCAATGGATTGACCTTTTAAAAATAATAATCCAGCTGTATATTGAAAAATTGACCAATATCAGTACCTAACCCTAATAAAGCCATCCATGGAAACGGGAATTTGAGGATGCTGTCTCTCAGTGATGAACAATACGTAGTTTAAATCAGAAGTGAATACCATACTTGGGGGTAACTGCTAGAAACATTCTCATGAAAATCCAGAATAAAATAAAAGAGCCCACTATTATGATAATCATTTAATATTTTTGGTAGGTTTTGACAATTACAAGAGGTCATGAAACAAAAGTTTGGTGCACAGGTATAGAAAAGAAAAAGATAAGGTTATTCTACTTTGTGGATGGCATCATTTTAAGCCTAGAAGCAGCCAAAGAATAGTCAACAAAGTGATTAAAAAGTAAATATACTAAAATCAATAATGTACCTATGTATCAGCCATAACTGCTTTTTTTTTATTGTAATGTAAAAATTTTCCTTTCATAATGGTAACTTAGACAGTAACTTGGGCCTGAATGGAAAAAAGGCAAAACATGAGATGAGAATAAATGAGGCATTAGAGAGGGGGTGGGGGTCTCCGGTCAGATGGCAGCCTGGCCAGCAGAGAAGCCTGGAGCTGGTCCAGGAGGTGGTGGAGCTCCTCTGACGTGCCAGGCAGGCCTCCCCACAGGGCTCTGGATTCTCTGGTTCCTCCTCCTGGCCCCTGGATCCCCAGGCATCCTCAGGGCTCCCTCCCCACCTGCTCCCTGCCTTGCCTCAGAAGCTGCCTTGTCGCTGAGCCTCCCTCTGACCACTCCATTAACGTGGTCCAGCTCCCCCCAGACCTACCCCCTTGCCCTGCTTTCTCTTCCCCACTTCACTTATCACCTTCAAACATCCTACATCATCAATTCAGTTACTTGCTGTCTCTTCCTACTAATCTCAGCTCCATGAGGGCAGGGGGTTTTCAGCCCATAGTGTTCACTGCTGGATGAACGCATCAATGAATGAATGAAACAAAATTGGCATAAACATAAAACAAAGAAAAACACCAGAAAGAAAACATTAAATATGCTATGGGAATGACATGAAGAGTGACCATTTTTCTTTTATTTTCCAAACTATCTGTAAGCTTGGGTTATTACCTTTAATTATTAAAAATAAATGTATATTTTAAAAGGATTCTTCTTCTGCCTAGCTAGTTCATTTCCCAAGTTGTTTACTGGGAAACAGGAATGCACAGGAAGCAGACAGGCGCACCACAGAGGTTAACAACACAAACAAGCAGGCAATCTGTTTCCATTCGGCCTCCGTTCACTTTCATTGTTTTAAGTCTTGAAATGTTCTTAACTCTGTTATCTGTGTCTTGAGACCACATTTTTATCTTCACCCTTTAATTACCATCTCTTCTTTTACACGGATCAAACTCTTCCTCCAGGTAATCCCAAACTGAAATTAGCTAGTAAGATTAATTGCACTTCATCAAAATGTTCTTAAATGTGTACCCCTTTCTTTCAAGTGAATTCCTTCTTTTATTATTAATACTCAGTGAATTTTCTGCTTTAGTTTCATCACAGCTGCTGGATCTATTGTTTTTTTAAAAGCTGACTCACTCTTAGCACTAACACACATTTTTGGATTGTTATATTTTAAATTGAGTTACTAAAAATTAAAATCATTTGTTAGGTGGCTGCTTTAAGAAACGTTTGGGATTGAGCTCAGATAAGACAGTTGATGATGGTTACCAGTAACTCTTGAAGAAAAAGGCCCTTGATTTTTGTACACATAAGGGTCAGTTTAGAAACTAGTCACCTAATTGCTTGGCAGAATTCTTAGTATGTATGGAATATTTTGGAATATTTTAATGTGAGGATCCTTAGCCTCAGGAATATTTCCATGAAAAGGGCCTTGGGGCTTATTTCCAGCCATTCTCCTTCAGTATACGTGAAGGCATCCCTAAGAAGGGAAATCTTGGCCCCATTCTGGTTCCCAAGAAAGACCCCAGACAGTCTCATTAAGTTTGGATTACAACCTGGTGATTATGGCCTGGGAATAAAAGTTTATATGATAGCTTAGTTTAATTTTATTAAAAGGTTTATGGCTTGTCATTTCTACATTTTTCTGGAATTGATCAAGATTTACTACCAGGCCAAGTCCAGGCACTTCTGGAATTAGGTGATCTCATAGCCTTCACGAAAGGACTTCTTAACCTTTCAGAAACACCAGACGCTCCCACTCAACCAAAAATTAAATTGGCAGCTGTCTTCCTGCTCTAAGCACAGTCCAAGTGGCAGAAAGCGCCTGAGGCTGTCAGTTCCCGGACAACTGTTTGTACATTTCTCTTCAGTGACCCACACGAGCCCCATCAAGATCACTTTGTGGGGTCCTGACTCCTTCCTCTGTTCTCTTAGCCCCAAAGAGCTCATGATGTAATATCCTGGCAAAGTAAGCTGGCCAGAAGATGTTTGCTTGGCTGCATTCCCATCAGAAAAGCTATCACACGTTTATCCTAAAGCAGTATCTAAAAGTCCAAGACAGAAATGTCAGAGCATATGTTAGGATATTCTGCATGATTAGAACTTGATCTCACATCAGTGACCCACAACTAAATTCCATGTCCAGGTGATAACTTCTTGAGCCTCGTTAGCCATATGTGGCCCTGCAACTCACTTCTGGCCAATGAAATACGACTTGAAGCGGTGCACACAACTTCTGCGTTGTTTGCCTAGGGGGAGGCGGGGATGTTTTCCATTTTCTCTTCTCCCCTCCCCACCGGCTGGAAAGTGGACAGAAGCAGAAGCAAGAAGCAGCATCATGGACCACAAGCTGGAAAACATGAGCTGAGCAAAGAGGAACAGCTAGTGAGAAATCTAGCCGCTCCCCCAACCCCACTGAGGCACCATACCAGCTCTGGGCAACTGCACTCACACTGCTATGTGAGGCAGACATACACCCTACTCTGTTAAAGCCAGTGTTATTTTGGCCTTTGTTACAGCAGTCAGAGGTGTATTCAAGTAAAACAAACCAAAAGTCAAGACCTGAAAAGTAGAAAATTCATCTACCATGCTGTTTTAGTTATGCAGAATGAGAATACAAGATAAACTAAAGTCAAAAATTAAAATAAAAAAAATAAAGTGAGGGAAGATCTCTTCGCTCAGGCTGCTGTAACAAAATACCATAGACTGGGTGGGTTGTCAATGACAGAAATTTATTTCTTACAGTTACTTGAGAAGTCCAAGATCAAGATCCTGGCTGACGTGGTATCTAATGAGAGCCCTCATCTCGGTTTACAAATGGCTGCTTTCTTGCTGTTTTCTCACGTGATAGAGAGAAGTCAGCTCCCTGGCCTCTTCTTATAAGAAGCCCACATTCCTGAGGGCTCCACCCTCACACTAACACCCCTCAAAGGCCCCATCTCCTAACACCATCACATTGGGGGTTAGATATCAACATATGAATGATGGGGGGGGGGGGACACAGACATTCAGTCCGTAACAGATGATCAACTTAAAAGGAAATGCTTCAGAGCAAATTTTGTCAACACTGAAGACCCACTAGGGTGCCCCTTTTATCCCCATCCAGGGACAATCACTCAACAGGACTGAAATAAGCTCAATGTCATGGCTGGTGTAACCTTGCCCTCGCCTCATGGAGTAGGATTTGGGGTTTGTTACTTTGGAGTAAACTTAGATTCTTCTGTGTGTTGTAGGAGAACAAAGATGAATGAATGGGGAGTTATTCAGCCTACAGCTAAAAAAACATACAACCCTTGGATCTTAATAGTTAATATTAAATGTGGATGATCCCAGATCACTGGGCTGTTGACTCACTCTTATGCATGTCCTATAAACACTGCCCTCTTAGAATACTCTGCTGACACTCAATTTTATGCATTTATTATTGGTTTACTCAACCAGATCAGAAAAAAAAATACTAATCCATGGATAGGGAACCCCTAGACTTCAGTCACCATAAAAAGTGAGAATTATTTTCAGTTGTCTCTTATATGGGCCTAATAATGATTTGTTAATTATCTTTCTAATTAGTTTTATGATTAAATCTTGTATAGATCTTCAGTGTGCAATCAGCACTAACCTCTGTCCTCTTATAGAAGCCCATGGAGTTTTCTTATGAGTCATGTATAGACTAGAAAGCATTTTTTGTATCTCAAGTAAAATGTCAGTGACAAAATTAATTAGAATAAAATGATATCGTGACTCTTACTAGAAATGCGTCACTATACTCACCTTTGCTAAAATTAGGAACTAGTTACTTCCCATAATCCTTCTGGGGGTCTGCAGCACCTTTGAGTGTGGGAAATACCACTCTTCCCACGGAAGGGGGTCACCTCTGCACGTTCTTGCGTTCAGGTGGTCTGCAGAGCCAACCTCTTCTGGAATTTGCACCCAGATGTCTCCAGCCCATGTTTCAGAATCTCAGGCTTTGCCACCTAGGCCCTCACTAACGGTGTGCTGAGAAGTGTTTAACAATCAACCCTCTGAAAAGGAGGGAGAAAAAAATCCCCCCACCTAAATCCTAGTATTTGCTGATTTCTCTGGTATAAACTGTCCTGCGTGGCTGATTTCAAGCTACAAATACATATGCCGTCATTGAACGTGGTGCTCTAAAGAGACACTAGTGATCAGGTCCTGGGAACTAGGAACAGCTGGGCCTGGCGCACCACTGGCCCTGCCCGGAGCCATACGAGACCTGGCCGAGCACTTAGGCGTCGCTAGAGCCCAGGACTCCATCACAACCCCTACAGCAGGCAATCTGAGCCTCCTGTTGCATGGTGTCCACACCTGTGTTTCCTGGAAATTGAACCTAAATTATATCTAAAAGAAATTATATCTAAAGACTGAATGGATCAAATTTAAGAATGTTTGGCTAGAGCACATCACTGGTGATGCTGGGACTTCACACTGCATCAGTTTAGAAAGTGTGAGGCGTCTGGTATTCCTGCAATTAGTGATGCTCATCCTGACCCCTGGGTTTGGGCAGCAACAGTCCCACCATTGAAGCGCTGTCTACCTGGGTCACGATCTTCCCCACTGGTGACCTCCCTACTCCCTCGCCCTCCTAGCCACCTGTGACCACCGTCTTCACGTGCAACGTGTCATCTCTAAAACCACACCAAAACACTCACTCGAGTGGACATCCCCAGCCTCCTGGATCCATCGATCAAGCACACTTCACAAAGGTTCTGCCTGGTTTGCTCCAGGGTCAATAAAGTACCTGCTTTCAATCTCATCAAGAAACAAATTGGGTGGGAAATAGGATGTATTTCTTTAGCATTTGCCATCTTGCAGATTCTGTTCTTGACGCTGCAAATCTTATTTCCTGTTCAGGACATCCTCTGAGGCAGGCACGACTGTCCCTACTTTCCAGATAGTAGGCGCCAGGGCCATGTCTGCTGACGCTGGAGCCCACTCCCAGGTAAGGGAAGCAGCCTGTCAGAGGGATGGGCACTCGGTGGAACTAAAACAGGAACCAATTCACTAAGCTAAAAGGAACCAATGGTGATTTTCAACTAGGGAAGTAATATAATTGAGGGAGTATATTTTAAAAATGAGTTTGATGGCAGTATTCAGGTGGGATGAAACCGAGGTCAGAGAGATGGTTTGGAAGGCAAGCCCAGTCATCCAGAGGCTCCTCTGGGGGCCCAGATGCAGCCAAGAATAAAGAGAAAGGGGCAGGATCTGGAGACATTCTGAAGAGGACACTGATGGGAAGGTTTTTTTCTTGACATGCCAAGGCTATTGAAAGAGTTCACAACAGTCAACATTTAGTCCAGATTTTGAGGCTGGGAGACCAGTCAACTGGGTTGACCTTGAAAAGATGGTGCGAGCGGAACACTTTGGAGTTTTGTGCATGGATTGCTGGTGGAGTCTCAAATGTGGAGGAAGGTTCCAAAGAGGCCGTGGGCGGGGAAGGCAAAGGGCCAGAGGCCATGCTCTGGGGAGCCTCCCCATACAGAAGGCGGAGGGAGGGAGACCAGAGACGCCAAATCAAAGCAAAGAGCCAAAGGAAAGACTGGATGAGAACCAGTCAGGGAAGGACCAGAAAAGCTAAGGGTATGGTATTCAACTCATGTTATTTCAAAGATTTTTATGTTCTCCAGAGTATTTAAAATTAAGGGCAGTATAGACAATATTCAATTTAGCATGTTTGGCTGAATAATATCATTAATAATAGGGCTTTTTTTTTTTTTTTACAATGGAAAATTTGCAACTAAGCCAGGGATGTGACATGTCCCACAATGAGAAAAACTAGACATGGTCCCACAATCTAGATACAAAGGCCGGTAATTATAGGACAGCCAGCTCAGTCTTCAGACAAAGAGGAGTCCTGCTCAGAAGGAAGGTGTTTGGAGCCAGGCCACACATGCACTCAAGTTCCTGAAAGTATGGATACTTTGAGGACATCCTGTCCTCAGCCAGCCAAGTTGACTCCCATCCCTTTCTCGAAAATTGCAGCCCAGGAGATAGCTATCCTCAAAACACTGGCTTTCCTCCAGGATTGTGGCAGTACTGCTTGGTTTCTTTTCTTTGAAAATTGTGGGATTTTATTTCTTTTAAGGGCTTGACACTCTCACAGTCCTTGCTGGTATTTAAACTGCCTGCCCCATGCTGTGCTGCCCCTGTCAAAGGCTTACACGAGATCTCACCAAAGTTAAAAATCAGCTTAAGGTTTTCGCCAAGTACATTCCACGTAATAAATAAGACATGAAAATCTCACAGAGCTGGAGGTTTGTCAAACAATCTCACTACACAGAGCACAGTCAGCCCAGAAAAAGGTCTGTGCTACAAAAGCAGGCAGGTAAGGAGAAATAGGTATTTATTTGGTCTTTGTCCCTGTTTCTGGCAGGGCTGATATTCTCAGTGAACCCCTTTCCACAACACCTGAGTTTGTGTTAATGAAGTGACTTGGAACTTTCAGTCCTACCCTCCGAACTCAGGAGAGGGAGAGGGGCTGGAGGTTGAATTCATCCCCAATGTGGATGACTTAATCAATCCTGCCTATGTAATGATGCCCCCACCAAAACCCAAAAGGACGGGGTTTGGAGAACTTCTGGATTGGTGAACCTGTGGAGATCTGGGGAGAGGAGCGCATCTGGAGAGAGCATGGGAGCTCCGCCCACTTTCCCCATACCTCACCACAGGCATCTCTTCCCTCTGGCTGTTCCTGAGTTAGATCCTCTCATAAGAAACCAGTAATCTAGTAAGTAAAATATTTCTCTGAGTTCTGTGAGCCACGCTAGCAAATTAATGAAACCTAAAGAGGGGGTCATGGGAACCTCCGATCTACAGCCAGTTGGTCAGAAGCACAGGTGGCAACCTGCTCTTGTGACTGGCATCTGAAGGTGGGGGTCGAGGGGCAGTTTCGTAGGACTGAGCCCTTAACCTGAGGGATCTGATGCGACCTCCAGATAGACAGTGCCAGAAATGAGTTGAGTTGTGGGCCACCCAGCTGGTGTCTGAGCATTGCTTGGTGGTGTGGGAAGTCCCCTCACCTCACTGGAACTGGGGACAGAATATATATTCAAAGACCAAGCATGTCAATAATCCTATTGATAATTCTTACACTGTGTTCTAATGCAAGACACAGTTTGGGGATTTTACTTTTGTTCTGGTTTTACAGACAATTATGTCCCAACCCACAATCAGTTGAAAGTAGTTACTTGTGTCCATGTGGCTTTGGGTGACTGCAGCCAGGATGGAGAAACCCCTTAGAGACCAAGGCAGGAAGAAGACAGGCAGGGCAGGGAGAAATAGAGCAGACAGTGTGATGGTGAAGAAAACAGGAGATGCCCAAACAAACAGAAAGAAGGACTAATACGAGAAGAGAAGCCCAGAGTCCCTTACTACCACAGCGAACAGGCTTGGTTGTCAAACATGACATCTGTCGCTCGAAAGGTATCACTGCACAGCACAAAACTCAAGTTCAGTGGGGACCCTCAACCATATTCACTTAAATTATATGCCATAATTTTCCTGGCATGAAATTTATTCTATATTTAAGAAATTATCCATCCAAATGTTTTAGCATTTTCCAAAAATATGTTGTGGCCCGGACAAGTACAATTTGATGACTTCACATTTTGAATTAGCTTATTGTACCCCCAACTAATGTTGGATAAAGGAAGTTTTACTGTCGTACAGTTCCCCTGCTGAGTGTAATGATGCCTCACTGAATAATTGGAAATAGATGGAAATTGAAATTTCTGAACCTTGACATGAAGGCTTCTTTTTTAATTAAATATGGCACATACGTATTAACAGATATGCCTGTAAGATTAATTTCTTTGTAGATGGAATTAAAATTTGATTTATATATTAAAAAACTTTAAAAACTGCCTTGTAAACAGTAATACACTAAAAAGAACAATCCAGCTCTTCTCAGAGTTGGCAGTCAGGTGGGTGGACAGCAGAAAGAACTACGGGCCCTGGGTGGAGGCAGGAGCTGGTCCAGGCTGTGACTGTGGCCTTGAACAAGGCACTTTGCTCCCAAGGGCCTTGACTAACTCATCTATGAGTGAATCACCTATGTGGATGCTGTGTTCGCTTCAGAAGCATTTCTAGAGCTCCTACTAACTTGCTAGGGCTGGACCACACAGAGGTACAACCTCTGGCTTAATAGGTTATCAAAGAACTTTGAAGCTATGCTGGAGTTTGGGGGTGAATAAAGCCAGAGATGAGTTCAAGACAAATGACCTGGAGATCTTAGTTGCAAAACAGTAAAGATTACATATCCACTCCCTGTTAACATCGTAGGAAGAATCGTCTTTCATTTCTCCTGCGTAGGAAGTGCTGAACGCTGAGGAGCCCAGGGTCCCGTGCAGACTCAGCACCACCTACTGGCTCCCCGGGGAACGTCGACCCACCCAGCCCAGCCCACGGCTTCACCTCGCTGGCAGAGGGGTGGGGCCATGGTGGTGTGGACAGCTGGGTGGAACTCAAGGCCTGAAGGGTTGACACAGCTTCCCAGCCTCATAGGCAGGACCACACACAAGCAAAACAATATGAATGCTCTCAGTATAATAAAACAGGAATCACTCTTCTGTTTGAGTCTGAGATCTAATCTGGGTAACAGTAACAAGATCACATCACCTAGAGACAAAACTCCAGCCCTGGCCTCTGGCTCCCCATCCTACATGTGTTCCTTTACGGAGACGCCTGTTAGATGGTGGCCAAGGCAGCCCTTGGGCCCCTTTTCTGATCCTTAAGGCTGTTCTTAGCACTCAACCTAGCTATATATTGGCTTAGTGATTTTCTATCAGGACTGTATCCATTTGGGCTTTGAAGAGAAAATGGAATATTTGTTCCCGCAGGAAGACAGAGACTAAATAGTGATGTGCTGTCTGCGTTCCTCCACCAAGCAGAGCCTGAGTCAGAGGCTTGCATGTGGGTGGCTTATTTCCCAGGAGGGGTTCTGGCCCAAGGAGCACAAAGCAAGGAAGAGGGAACGTTAATGCCAGAATGTGCCCTCCCAGGGTCTCTGCTGTGCCCTCTGACCCTCTGTCCAGCCCGGACCTCCTGAGGGGCCTTATGGGATGCATCTCAGAAATGTCTGCTGCAGGAAATAGAGGCAGGACCCCACCCCAGGTCTCCCAAAGTCTGGACCGTGCAGGTGCAAACACAGAGTGGGCCCCTACCTGCATCCTGCACTGCAGCCTCTGGCAAGCCCAGGGCAGAGAGGAAGAGAACACGTGTGCAGAGGTGTGAGACTGCACCTGCAAGGAGCAGTCGGAGCCCTCAGAGAGCTGGCCTTGGAAGGCTGGGAAGTGTGATCCTGTTTTTGCTCAGCAGTAAAACATTTTGGACATGTCACAGATGATGCATGACCCCCACCTAAGTTATTAAAACATTACTGATTCACTGAGTAGGTAGAAAAATATACACGCTCCTTTCAGCCTGTATAGCCTGTAAAAGGGTACTTCTGGTCAATTTTGACGATCAGTGTGTGACCGGACTCTGACTTCAACAGTCTTGCTGTGAATAATGATATTATATTTAGAAATCCATTCTTGAAACTAAGGCTATGCATGAATGGTTCCTAAAAAACAGGGAGTTATCATTTATGTGGCTAATTACATTTAAATAGGTAGCTAAAATGCATAATAAAGATCCAAAGAGCATTTTGCCACGGAGAGGGATTAATTGAATAGTTAATAGCCCATTCTATTTAGCATGAATAATTCAGAAGTCCACAGGTAGTACAGGCTGAATTCCATTACAGCGAAAGGCTTCTGGGCCAATACCGGTGCACAGCGAAAGCAACATTCCATGCACCTAACCAGAAGGATACACAAAACATTCACCTGAAGATGGAGGTAAGAATTTTTGACCCTAAGCAATAATCACTGGATTTTTCAGTATCGCCATGTCAGGCAGGATACATTCTGTGGTCTGTTCGTCTCTGGTTCAGGAGGACAAGGCATGTTATTCCAGGAGCAAATCGCATTGCTTTGTTGTCAGTGTGACATTTGTTGGTGAGGGGGAGGCAAAGTTATTCACTTATTTATCCTGCATATTTCTGGAGATTATTATACTGGTTTTAAATGCAAATAGCACATTTTACATGCAAAATACACTGGAGTTTTTCTGTAATGAGCATCATTCCCTGTACAGGTTCCTCTGTGTAATTTAGTATCTAAAACTCCCTTCTACAAGCAGACTTCACCTTCTGCTGTAATAGTGAGGGTCCTGTACCGCACGGTCAGGCTGGTTTATGGCACCGTGAGACCTCACATCTGCTGCTGGCACTTCTCTGGGTTTTCACGTAAAGCACCAAGGCTGTTTCTCCCTCCTTAAGCACTTTTTCCTGTAATGACTATTTACTGCCTGCAGGCAACAAGAGTTTCTGGTGGATTGAATTACAAGGCAAGTACTTTGGCCAAAATCCAAATTAAAATCATGGTTTCCCCCACTAATCACCTGGAAAGATATAATTAAAAGAGTTCCTTGATTAAAAGATCAACAGTTTTCAACGTTTTAATGTGTCTCAAATCAAAATGCGTCTTAGATTTGACGTGCATATTTAATATGTTGTCAGCCAAGCTCTGCAATCAATTCTCTCCTACAACCAAGGAAACACGGCATTAAAGCAGAGAAACAGCACACAGATCACTGTCTTGCAGGAGGGCGCAGAGAGAGTTCGAAAGCAACGATGTTTAAGGCAGAGCTTTCTCAAGGTTTCTCCCGTCCAGCACACCTTTAGGATGTGACCAGGATTACAGGCATGGTGGAAATTTACAAAGACTCCTAGGTTGGTGTTTGCTTTTTTCTTTTTTCTCCCTCCCTCACTCCCCTCCCACACTCGTGGAACAGCTGCACTGGGCAGCACGCCGGGCCTTAAACATTACAAATCTGCTCAAATCGCAGTGCCTCCCCAGCCCTGGGCACTCGCCTTCCCCACTCTACATCGTCCACGGCAAACGTCACGACCTGACTTATGAGATGCTTCACTTACTTATTGTGGCCTCCCCTCGCTCTCCAGCAAGGCCCCCGAGGGAGGAAATCTTTGTTAGGCTCACTGATAAACCCTAAAAGCAGAGTTGTTCTAGGCACAAAATAGGCTCCGTAAACATCACTGGAAAGAATAACGATTTGAATGGGTGACTATTCTAATGGGGAAAAATAAACAAACAAACGAATGGATACACCAGATAATTACAGGCTGTAACAAAAGCTGAGTGATGAGAGAGTAATTAGGGAGGGCCCCAAAGGGAGGGGGATCTTCCTGGAGAGGTGACAAGCCCAGACCAAGGATGACAGTGTCACAGCATGTGCTTTCCAAGCGATGCAGCCAAGAGCGAGTCCTGGAGAAGAGGGAGGGACAAGTGTCCAGGGGGAAGGTGGCCGGTGAGGCTCATTCTGAGCCCCTGGAGAGGAGAAGGGAGGAGACTGGGAGGAAGGTTAGAACCAGCTCCTGCTCAGCCCAGAGGCCACAATGGAGAGTTTGGATTTTATTTCAAAAGCAATAGGAAACCGCTGAAGGATTTTTAAGTCACTCCAGGAGCTACATGATCTGAAACTTTCTGATTCTTCCTCCGGGGAAGAGTGCACGTTATCACTTGAGCGTCCCTGGTCTGAGCCAGAACTTGGTACCTCGCTCACTGATCCTTAAGTATTATGATTCCTCCTTTTCCTCCTTTATGGCTTCAAAAAGAGAAGTCCTTAGCAACATCTCCCAGGCCTTAGCAACAACCTCTCCACTTCGGTACAGCTCTAGGCTCTGTGATTTCACGCTGTTTTGAAACCCTTGTCTATTGCTTGGGGAGGGAGTTGCCTCCTCTCTCTCCTTCTCTCTCCTCCCTCATCACCCTCTCTCCATTTCTCCTCTCAGTGATGACTCCTGAGCGAATCTGGAAAACCAGCTTCCATCTGTACTGCTAACTTCTTGACTCTGCTCTTTCTAGACTCCTCTTCTCCCATGTGAAGTAGGCTACCTACCACTCAAGCAGTCTCGAGGCTAAATGCAGTTTCTCCCTCTTTCCCTGAAAAGAATTTGCAATCCTGCTTGCCTTTACCCCTCACCTTTTGAGGAAATGCACTCACAGCCATTGACTGAAGACTGGACTTCCCTTGGCACCTCCCTGCTAATGGCTGCCATTCACCCACAGATTGCTCTGGTGCAAAGGCACCCCCCCTCACTTTGCCAGGTACACACAGGATCACACAGCTCCCCCACGTAATGGCAAGAATGTAAGGCCCCCCCCATTCACTTTGCCAGGTGTACACAGGATTACACGGCTCCCCCACGTAATGGCAAGAATGTTAAGTTCTTCCTTCCATGTGATGGCTGTGAACAGGCTTGGATGCCCCCTCCTCAGATGCGGTATTTGTATCATGTTACTAACTCAGGGAGGGCCTTTCCTTTGCCTCTAGTCAAATAATTCTCACAAGCAAACACACAACATGAAAGCACTCTGAGATGATACTCTGCCAGGATTTACATTCATCTTTAAGCTGCAGTTTCCATGTTGGAAGATAATTCCGAACAGAGAATTATGCCCAGGAATCACATTTTCTAAACCTATTTTACAGCTGAACTTACATTATGATGAGACCCTTCAATCTGAGTACTTGTACCCTGTGTCCTGGGTCTGGTGTGAGGATTACGTGAGAGAATCACAGAGCATGGTCCTGGCAGATTGAAGCCCCGCAGTGTACAAGGCAGCACCGCCCCCATCCCTCTGCCAAGAACAACTACACCATCCCCCAAAACTACAGAGATACATGTTTTAAATGGTACTGATGAGCCTGTAAGAGTGAAAAAGCCCTGACCTAAAGGCTTGGTGGAAGTGGGAACCCGGAGGGGGCAACGGAGCAGGGAGTGAGGCTTTGCACTGAGAGCATGCTTGTTGGCCTTGTTTTGCTTTTGTTTTGTGAGCTTATGGGCACAGAAGTGAATACCCAGGCCAGTCCTGGGGGATGGAGGACGGGAGAGGAGTTTAAGAATAACCCCCTGCCCACGGCTCCCACACGGGGTGACCGAGGACAGGAATGTTTCCCTTGGTTCTGACTGGGGACCTGGAGGTCAGCTCAGGAGAGGACCATCACCTTTACAGGGGCCTCTCGAAATGAAGCAACATGGACCAGCACGGACTAAGGGAGCTAGACACCAGCAGATGCAGGAGCCAGGTGGGATCAGCGTTTGCAAAAGGACACCTCTGAGCTCTGCCAGCGGGAACAGTTGGCATCATCCATGCACACAACCACCAGTCCGCTGCAGACACCTGTACGAGGCCAACCCCGGAAGAGATGCTGACTCACCTACCCAGTCTGTACCTGCACTGGGATTTTGGAGTCAAGGACTGAAGTGACTAAAATTTGAAATGACGAAAGCTGCATTTTTTTGCATACCCAACCTCATTCCTGTAGAGTTATATCCACTGAACTAATGATTACTGAGCACGTACTATGGGCCAAGAAAGTGGGCTCGGTCACTATATACAGCATCTCAGTTAATCCTGTGAGGAACACAGCCTTATTATTATTCCCATTTTACAGATGAGGACAATGAAGGCTAGAGATTTAATGACTTGCTCATGGTTACACAGCTGGGAAGCAGCCCCCTGTGAATTCAAACCTAAACAGGCTCATATCCTTAACCACTGTAATTTCATTTTCTCTTGCAGGCTTTTCAGGGAATCTCTATTAACAAAATAAATAATCAAATAACCCTGCTGTACATAGAGAACTCAAAAGAATCAACAGGAAAAAAATTAAAAAATAAAAAAGAATCAATAGATACATTTTAACAATTAATGAACTGAATGGGATTCTTAGCAAATATATATAGTATATATTTATTTGTATATATAGAAAACCAATGGCATGTGTAGATGAATGTTAACTACACTTATTTTGACCGTCATTTCAAAGTATATACAAATGTCAAACAATTATGTTACATACCTGAAACTAATATAATGTATATCAATTATAACTCAATTTTTAAAAATGGGATGTCTATACTTTAGTGAGAAATATAAAGTATAAAATACCATTTTAAAACCATTAAAATACCAACTATATATAAGTAAATCTAACAAAAGATGTGAAAGAATTTATGAAAACGGTGTAAAACATTAGTGAGAGATGTTAAAGCAGACCAAAATAAATACAGCTGTACTCCATGTCCATAAATTGGTATCCTTAGTAACATAAGCATACCAGTTCTCACCCATATAACCTAGATTCAGTGCATTCCAATCAAAATCCTGTGTGTGTGTGGAGGGAGGGAGGGAGGTCATTCTTTTGCTGGAACTTGATAAGATAATTCTAAAATAGAGAATAAACAAAATTACAACATCCCCTGAGACAGAAGATGGGAGATTTGTCTTATAAATATCAGCACTTAATATCAGCCTATAACAATTAGAGGACTCAGTGGTTTTTACATAGGAAAAACCCTATGGAACAAAATGTCAGGCCCAGGAATCTGTATATGAAAAAAAGTGAGTTACTGCAGAGCTAGCTTTGCAAATCAATGGGAAAAGAATGGACTTAAATGGAGTAGTGTCAAGTGATTATCCATATGGAAACAGTGAAAATTGAATCTTGTTTTCATCAGACAGAAACGACTCCAGGTAAATTAAAAACTTAAATGTGAGAGGCAAAACCATAAATTCATAGAAGATAAAAAGGAGAGTCCTTTTATAATCTCAGGGGAAAGAAAGAGTTCTTTAAAATAGGCAAAACATCAAAAATTTGAAAGGGAAATACTGACACATTGGGCTACATTCAAATTAAGAACTTCTGTGTATTACAAGACAGTGAAAAAAGGGGAAAAGAGAAGCCAGAGGAGAAGGGAGCCGGAGGGAGAAGATAGTTGTAATACAACCGAGGGGTTAGTGTGATGCTTACAGAAGGGACTCTCATGATCCCCCGCTTATGATCTCCCCAAAGACAAATACCCACCTAGAAAAATGGACCCCAAATGTGAATAAGCTGTTCATCCAAGAGGAAAAGATTATCAGCCACACTGTCCATCAGGGAAATGAAAATGAAAGCAGTGAGGTCTGTTTCACAGCCACCTGATTTAAAAATCCCCAGATCTAAAACTCCAATAAGGACCCAGCCTTGAGCAGGATGTGGAGCAGCCAGAACCTTTCCACGCTCTTTGCAGGAGTGGGACTTGGAACGGCCAATCTGGAAGACACTGTGGCGTTACCCATTAAGTTGAAAATGTGCACACCCATCGGCCAGGCCAGTCCTGGGCATATGCCCTCGATGCACTTGGGTACATGTACATCAAGGGATATGATCAAGGAAATCAAAAGCAAAAAATAGGCAGTGATCTGATTTGCAGACAGAAATGTAATGTACACACCGTGCACATCAATGGTGATCTAATCATATACAGGGCTATTGTAGAAAAATGAAAATAAGTGAGCATCATCTACACACACGCACACTTGGATTTGATTCCATTTACATAAAGTGCAAAAACATGAAAGATTACATCACACAGTTACAGGGATAATACACATATGAAGAAACTATAAAGAAAAGTAAAAGAATGCTAAACACAAAACGCAGGTGAGTGGTTACTAGACAGAGGAGGGTGGGGGATGAGATTAAAGCAGCCTATAAATCAAAGGAAAGATTCCATTTATTTTTAACTTTTTTTTTGTGGGGGAAGGTAATTAGGTTTATTTAGTTACTAATTTTTTTAATGGAGGTACTGGAGATTGAACCCCTGACCTCCTGCCTGCTAGGCATTCGCTCTACCACTAAGCTATACCCTCCCCCTGAAAGATCCCACTTCTTAAATGGAGTGTGAGATGCATAGGTCCTGTTATTCTGTACACTTTACACATATTACAGATTAACTTACATCTCTTCGAGATTATAGACTATTAAAATATTTTTAAAAAATCAAATTGCAGAAAATAACATGCAGACACCTTGACATTGACAGTCACCCAGGAAAACCATATCATCTGTGAGTGTCCAGAAGTGCTGTTCACACTGTGGAAAACACTGCGGTGTAGACAGGGCGGGAGCAAAAGTTGGGTATCACTTTGTTTTTGTAGTTTCTCCATTGAGCATGTACTTTTCATAATAATTGTGTCATTAAAATTGATTATAGAAATTTGAAGAGAATTTGAAAGAAAGAGGGAGGAGGATGGGAGAGGGTAGCAAGGGCTGAGAGAGGGAGGGGGAGTGAAGGAAGGAAGACAGGTAGGAAACAAACAGTTCACACGACATGCCTGGTGAAGGGAGAAGAAACTGTTAGGTGGTTAGATAAGCAGGGGCACCGGGCAGACAGGTGGAGAGGGAGGATGCTCTGGAAGATGGCGTTGTGCCCGCATCCAGCATAAAGGGACTTTACTTCTAAATGATGCCAGGAAGAAACCGATTAGAACCCAGCAGCCAGGACAGAGCCGCAGCAGAAAGGGCTTAACCGGACACGGCCCAGTGTTCACTGTATTATAATTAGCATTGCGGTTTAGGCCCCCTCCATGGGTTTTTCTGTGTGCATCACAGGTAAGGACATGCACAAAGGCGCCAAACATGACCAAGCACTCCAGGGACAAGAGCCATCAATCAATCAAGAGACCACTTCGAAGCGAGGGTATGAGAAAAAGGGGAGACAAAACTGACGGTTTCCTCCCTTGGGTCAGCCCGCCTCCCATTCCTTGAGGTGTACTTTTCCTTTTTAAAATAAATTGTTAAGATCTTTCGCTACACAATGCACCATCTCCCGACTGTAAACTTATTTTCCAGATATGACAAGAACTGGAGTCTTTACCTTTTGGGGTAACAAAACTACAGGGTAGCTGCCCCCACGGCTGGGCTGGGCAGACCTGAGAACCCAGAGCCACCTCCAGGTCATAGCTCAGTGTCCTTGGCCTCCCCAGGGAGGACGACTCAGTCACCTCTAGGAGAAGCAACCTCCTCTGCTTCCAGGTGAGGGCGGTGGAGGAGGGTTTGAGTGACTCAGAGGCTGGGTGAGTCAGCCGGTCCCAGGAAAGGAAGAAAAACCTGAGGCTAGGTATTCAATGGAACCACCTTTTTTTGGCTTTCAAGGTGTTTCTTCAAAAACATGTTAATCAACTATGGCTAAAAAAAAAAAAAAGTGGAAACTTCAACTTCTACTATTAATTATTCATAATATAATTTTTTTCTCAGAACACTGAGTCCTTCAAAAAATGAATTCTCTTTTTCTAAGAGGTGAGATTAAAATGGTATCCAATATTTCCCTAGGACAAGACTTTACTTCTACTTGAATGTTAGGTTCTGTCTCTTTTTATTTTTATGGAAGTGTAGTCAGTTTAAAATGTTGTACAATTTCCAGTGTACAGCAGTGATTCAGTTATACATGCATATATATATTCCTTTTCAAATTCTTTTTCATTACAGGCTATTACAAGGTATTGAATATAGTTCCCTGTGCTGTACAGTAGGACATTATTGTTTATCTAGTTTATGTACAGTAGTGTGTATCTACAAATCCCAAAGTTCTGTCCCTTTTTAATTCCTCTCCTTGGCTGGTAAATGTTTTCCCCAGAGACAGTAATCAAATTCACAAATGAAATGATATTTCAAGCTGTGCAAAAATGCAATAAAATAAGCCAGTCATTTCTTGTTTCTTTCCAAACCCAGTTTTGGTTCCAGGCAGGAGAGACATTAATAAAGGCAGAAAGCTAATCTGTAACACAAACCCTTTAATAAATAAAGAGAAGAGCTTTAAAAGAGCAGAGAAAATGCACTGACCTTTTTCAAGTCTATTTGTATATGAAATATTATTTATGACACGCAGATTTGTAACCACCGCAGCGGGTGTCTAACCTTGAAGATCATCTATCCTAGGGGCCCTGTTCCATTTGGCTGACTCTAAGACAGTGATGGGAAGGCCAGCAAAAAGTCATCTCTGTCTCATGGTTTGGAACAGTCACATCTGTTATGAAATTATGGCGACTAATACATTACTGTGTAGGTTCTGTTTTTAATTTTTTTTAAGAGATAAATGAAGTATGCTTTATAAGTGAAGTAATATATAGGAGGCATTTTCAGAATGAAAGGGAGAGAGAGAAAGAAGGGGAAAGGGTAACAGAAAGGGAGAGGGAAGAAGGAGGATGGAGATTGAGGCCAAAAAAAGACATTCTAGTTAAATCTAAAACAAAAGCCTGGACATTAAGCTAGTAAATGACTTTCGTGTACTGCTGCATCACTATTAAACAACACAGAAACCTTCTGTCTCCCGTCGCACTCCAACTTGGGTTTCATACTAGAGTCAAAACAAAATAATTAAACAGCGGTGAAAATCTGCCTTATCATGATTCACCTTTGCACAGTGCAAGTGCTCTTCCCTGACTCATTCATTCATTCGCTCATCCATTCAGTGTTTACTGAGCACCTGCAATGTGCCCAGACACTGTGCAAGGCGCTACTGTACAGTGGAGAAGGCGCTGCTCCCGGGTCTGGAAGGTTCTCTCCTTCCCCTAACACCTCTTCTCCATCCTCAGACCCATTTTTCTAAAACCTTATCAAAAGCCATTCCTCACCTTTCCTGACCTGTGTTCAACCTCCATCCTCATCTACCAACCCGCCCTCCAGTGACCTCTCTCACCTCAACACCCGATAGCTTAGCCACAGCTCTCACATCACAGCCCACATGGTACCAAGCCCTAAATGACTCACAGCAGTGCCCCGAGCTCCTGTTGCCTGGGAAATGTTTTAGGGGAATTAACAGGGAGTTTCGTGGCATGGCAAAAATGAGGGGTATACGTTCGGTTCTAACCCCAAGTTAGAAGCAGGTCTTCCTCTGGGGACTTAAAGACATCCCCCAGGGCCACAAGAGGCAGAAGACCCAGGGGTTAGGATGGGCCACTGCTCATCCTGCAGGTGGATCAGAGTGGCGACCTAGACGCAGTGTTCGTTATGCAGCCATCTCTGGGCTAAAAGCAAGCTCTGAAACCATCTGTGGTCAACTGTGAGTACCGTGAAGTAAGACGCAGACATCCCAGAGTATGGGCATCACAGAAGAGGATACAAGGGGCCAGTGAGCACTCTGGAAAAGAGCTCCCACCCTTCAGTGACTGTGGCCTGGAGACAGACACTATGACTCCTTGTGCATAAGGATGTGGTTCTTATCACAGAATATAGGTTTATTCATTCTAAACAACTCCCCTTTCCTTTTGCAAGTTAAAAGAACATTTCTAGGTGTTAGACACCTGTAGTGGGTGGACCCTTTGAGAGTAAGAGTCAAAGTTCTGATACCCAGAGTGAGTGGTATCAGGTGGGTAATCTCCCCTCCATAATTTTATCTTAATGAACCAAGTTTCCACATCTGAGCGTCTCTGGTAGCTTTTGAGGGAAATTTCCACATGTGACTTTGTGTTATAGTTACTAGCTACATTTCCTCGCAAACATGCCAAACCCAATGTGGACAGGACTACCTCAACTTTCTACCTCTGTAGTGCTCAGAACACTAAAGATGGTGGTGATGAGATGGTGGTGATGGTGACTATGATGGTGATGATGGTGATGATGATGATGGTGATGATGATGGTGGTGATGATGATGGTGATGATGGTGATGATGATGATGATGATGATGGTGATGGTGGTGATGATGGTGGTGATGGTGGTGATGGTGGTGATGATGTTGGTGATGGTGGTGATGATGGTGATGGTGGTGATGGTGACTATGATGGTGATGATGGTGATGATGATGGTGATGATGATGATGATGATGATGGCGATGATGGTGATGGTGGTGATGGTGATGATGATGGTGGTGATGGTGGTGATGATGGTGATGATGATGATGGTGGTGATGATGGTGGTGATGATGATGAAAACTAACTCACCTAGTGCTCACTATTTACCAGGCATTGTTCTAAGTATTTTACATTGATTAACCCTTTTAATACTCACGACAACCTTTTGAGGTGGTATTATGATTATCCTCATTTTACAGGTAAGGAAACTGAAGTAAGAAGAGGAAAAATACAGTATCCTGTTTCTGGTTAGTTTTTGGTAACTATTTGCTAGATTGAATTGAATATTACTCTTTTGAAAAAGGCTCAGTGATATGTGTTACTATGATTTTAACATACATAAAAAATATATTCCTATTCTGATTTTTGTTTCAGAAATTAAGGTGTTTTCCATAATATTTATTTGAAGGCTGGCACAGGATGATTTCAAAACATTAAAATATTAAAAAGAACTCTTGTGCTATATATGTGACTGTTTCTAATGTTTACTCTATTTCTAATGGTTTTGGTTTATCATAATAACAAAATTTCACTTTTGATTCTCTGCCTTCTAAGTATATTTCATGTTCTGTTAGATGGTAATTTTACTTTAAGAAAAAAACGTTAGTCCTTTCTCTGTAACCTCTTCTTTCTTTTCGTTTTCCCAGGGGCTGAGATTGCTAAGTCACTGCTGTTAAAATTGTCTGCTTCTGTCACTTCCCGGTGTAATCCCGTGAGATGGGGCCTCACATCACCTGCAAGGCAAAAGCCAGTTTGGAAATATCAGCAAATTCCAGATGCCCAGTACGTGACTATTGTAGCTTAATGTGTCTGTTGTGAGACAATTATGCAACGTGCTACTAGCTTATATGTGCATCTGAGAAAATGTTACACCAGGTGGGGTGTTTGATGTGGTGTGTGCGTGTGTGTGTGCGCGTGTGTTTTCTCTGATATATAAAATTCTTACAGGCCAAGGCAATTGGCCAAAATCTAGCAGATTCTCATAAAGTTTTGTAATTCCCTTAAGCTACAGTTTCATACAGCTGATTTTTAAAACGCTCTCCCCCTACTATCCCTTGCATAAAATATCGAAACAACAAATCAGCCGCCTTTTTATGCAGTTTGGTTTTGATTCAACAGTTCAAAATGTCCTCCATTTAAACTGGCCTGAGGGAAGTCTGGCTAAAATCAAGACTTTGGGGAGACAAGTGACATGACATGCAATACATTCTGAAGCTCATTGTTTATCATTTTTTTCCATTTTGGATCCCAGATGTGTCCTTCTTTCTAGATTGTCTACAATCCAGCTGATGATTTTTTTTTTTTTTTTTTTTTTTTTTGCCTCCAAGGATATTCTGTAAGCACAGTGCTTGCTAGCAACAGCCACCCCGGAGACGGAGGGGCTCGCTGAGAGGAGGCAGGTCTGTGTGGAGCCGGCAACCTGGGACTGATTCACCCAGCCATTCACGTGGCTGGGGGTGAGCCTTGAAATTTATACCAGAAAACTTCCTACAGTTCTAAGTGTCAAGAAAAATAAATCAACAACCTTTTTAGAAATTAATATATAAAGAAAATGTCTGAATAAAATGGAAATTTAAAACACTCTTTTCTCTTTATCCTATTTTCATTTCTAGCATCCATAGATGCAGATGGAACAGTGGGGGTTGGGGAGCTCTAATTGGTTCCAAACAAAGAAAAATCACCCTTTGGTTGACATCTTACGTAGCCCATAAAAACGGCAAACCATATACTGGTGGGATGCGATGGTTAAAACTGAAACTATCTGGAAAAAAAACCTAAGTAACCAGGTTCTTTGTTTTGCGTTCCTCAGAGGCACACGAGGAAGGTGAAGCCAAGAAATACAGGTAGGGAAATGGGGAAGGGAGATAAAGAAAGGGTGGAAAGCAATAAAGTTCTCAAGCCACTAGGAGGCAGCAGAGAGCGTGTCTGGAGTTCTGGCCGAGGTGTGAGACAGTGAGGGTACTGATCCACCAGCTGCTCATCTTCATTGGTTGAGGGCTGCTTCCAGGAGTTTACCTTCCCAGCACTCTGGCTTGCTCTGAGAGCGAGCTGAGAGCCAAGTATGTCCCTGCAGTCAGAAAAAATTCTCTCAGGCATTGTCACAGGTGTTTGCCAAGAAGAGGAGAGGGGCAGAGGGGTGGACAAGGCACCCATCATGGTGCTACATATGGTCACTGCACAGGTAGCACAAGTCATTGGAAGATGACAAGACCGTGCTCCATCCACGAGGCTTCTCCCTCCCCTCACTCACCTCCACACGCTCTGTTTGCACCACTTCACCAGCACCTGGACCATGCCTGGCATTTAGGAATTCAAACCAAGTTGCTGATCAAAGGAATGAGTGAAGAATTGACTTTTATATAAGCCGAAATGATGTGACTTTGCTTCCTGGGTTCTTCCTTTTTTTCCATATGCAACTAAATTCAAACTGCCCAACAGCTGCTATGGTAAGTATTTCAGAGATCTCTGAGCCCTCGAGACAGGTGGTACCCGGCCATCCTGAAATAGCTGTGGACACCACGATGATGCATAGGCAGGTGTAGGGGCCTTCCTTCAAGATTTTGGGAAACCTGATGCAACGATGGGCTCTAACAAGGGATCCAACAGTGGAATCCTTAGACCAAGAGAGATTAGCATTTCTCACACCGAAGTCCAGGGCATGTTAAGCTCGGATGTTTTCAGGGATAGACCTGCCACAGCGGAAGAATGCTTGGTGATGATGTTCAGATCTTACAGAACCTTCTCCAGGAAACTACCATGTGCTGAGCAGTGTCCAGGTACGCGTGTTTGCCACAGCGTTTAGTCTAACCTGTGAGGGTGCACCAGACTCTGTTAATGGGGGGACTCTGGCTGGTTGTTTGGAGGGTGTTGTGGACCCAACAGGGTTTGAAGATAGGCAATCCAGAGACACACTTTGTTTGCTGAGCAGACTGTTCGTAATCGAATGGCAGTGGGAGTGGGGGCTCCAGGTTGCCAGTCATCCAGATCGTAGCAGGAGGGAGCCCAGCTCCAGCCTGGCCTTGAGACACTTGGGGCTGCACCCTCTGAACTGCAGCTGCCGACAGTCTGTGTCCATGGCAATCCCGGGAGGGTGGGTTTTGTTTGAACAGGTCTCTCCCTCACCATGAACGCACTCTTTCTCTGCTGACAGTACAGTGCGGGGAAGCCTAGGGGATGGGTGGTAACAGGGCAGGGAGGTGGGGGAAGAACCCACTACCTCATCATCCCCGTGGAGGACCAATGATGTGCACGATGGCTCCAGGTTTTATTTCTCCTGCATCTCGTAACTTTCATCCCTCCCCCTCCCATCCAACCCACACTTCTCAACCTCACACTCCTGAAACTTTCCCTTTTCTCTGTCCTAAATCTTAAAACCCAGTCTTTATTTGTTTCCAATTAGCATCTGGGCCCCCTTCTCACCCTGACCTCTACCCACAGGGCAGCAGGCTTCCAACCGAAGCAGGAGTGCAGGAGGGGCATTTGTTACATTCCCAAGTGCAGGCGGGAGAAGTCCATTCTGGCCTCTGCGTAGGAGGGTCAGGAAAGGGATACCCAAGGGACTACACACCATGGGGATGCGGGTGGGAGCACTGGAAGACAACATACGGCTCATGTTTCACATCAGATCCTCACGTTTCCCAACTAAAACACACCTGGTTGTGAAGCCGAGACATAAGAGGCAGTGGATGGGCGGTACAGCAAGCAGGTCAATCACACGTTTTATTTTCGTCTGTTTCTAATGTAGTTGGATGTTAAGAAAGGTAAATGATTCACACGGAGGATAAAGAGCTACCAGATGAAAATATTTTGTAAGCACCCTCTGAAAGCAGCAGAAACCCACACAAATCTATGGTGGTTAGACACTAGATCGGAAGTGTCATACATGCCTTTGGAATAAGGAAGAGTTTACTCAACACTCAAAACTTTCTAACCAGCATGAACTCATCCAAAAATCTGCTAAAGCAGCGTTTCCTTTGGAAGGAACCATCCAGCCCAGGATGGTGTCATTAGGAGAGGGAGGATATTGGAACACAGTCCCCCAAGGACCTCTAAGACTGCCCTGCATAATTGGGGAAGTCATCCACGTGGCACACACCAGTGCCTGAACAAATTACCCAGAAATTGACTGCCTTCTGTGCAAACTAATTTAATCTCCTCAGAATTTAGCCTCTTGGCAAAGCTGCCCTTCCCCAGAGGAGAAAAAGTGAATTAAACAGCAGTTGCCACCAGGTACACCAGCCTACTCACTCCAGGAAAAAGTCCACAGGCTGACCGTCAGAAGTAAAGGATTCATTTTACATACTTGGCAAAGAGCTTGGTGTTTGCCTTGGCTCCGCTCAAGCAGCCTTAGCAGCGGGCAGATTTACAGCGATGGTTACTGCAGAGGAAAACGACAGGCAGCTGCCCACCCCCGAGACACCGAGGGACTGTCCAAGACACACTGGTGCTGCTCCTTCAGACTCCTGGCAGCGCTGAGCCCCCACGGTCTGGTGGGAACTTGCCCAACGCGAGGTGGTCCTGGTGCTACGTCCAGTCCTTCTACAGCAACGTCTGCTTGTGTTTACTTTGTGCACCCAGGAAGTCCAGAATTAGCAGCATGCTTCTCCATGTGCTCCCAGAAGTTGACACAAAATCATGAGGTGCCTGAGGGCTGTAAGCTGAATCGTGGAAGCTGATGACCCCAAAAGTGACCCCAAAGGTACAGAAACAGAGTAAGAGTGACTGGAAAGAATCAGGGGCTGTTAAGAGTGAGGCAAAACCGTTGTTTCAGAGAACATCTGCCTCTCTTCCCTGTTTGCTTTCGAAAGAGAAATCATAACCCAGTGTTAGTTCCTTGAAGATATAGTTTCTTTTGGAGTTTTTCTTATTGTGGTAAAAACTGCATAACATAAGATTTATCATCTTACCCATTTTTAAGTGTACAGTTTAGTTGTGTTAAGCACATTCACATTGTTGTGAAACAGATTTCCAGAATGTTTTCATCTTGTAACACTGAAACTCTGTTCCCTTTAAACAAGGACTTCCCTTTTTCCCAAACCCCTTATTCCTGGCACCAACCATTCTACTTTCAGTCTCTATGACCACTCTAGGCTCCTTATATAAGTGGAATCATGCAGTTTTTGGGTTTTGTGTGTGTGTGTCTGGCTTAGTTCATTTACATAATGTTTTCAAGGTTCATCCATGCTGTAGCAGATAAGAGAACTGCCTTCCTTTTCAAAGCTGAATAATATTCCATTGTAGGTAATAGACCATATTTTATCTGTTCATCCGTTGATGGACATTTGGGTTGCTTCCACTTCTTGGCTATTGTAAACAGTGCTGCTATGAACATAGGTGTGCAAATATCTCTTCAAGTCCTTGCTTTCAAGTCTTTGCAGAATCCCAGATGTGGGACTGCTGGATTCTATGGCATTTCTATTCTTAATTTATTGAGGACCCTCCAAACTGTTTTTCATAGCAGTTGCACCATTTAGAATCCTACCAACAGTGCATGCACAAGAGTTCCAATTTCTCCACATGCTCACCAACACTTGTTATTTTCTGGGTTTTTGATAGTAGCCATCCTCATGGGTGTGAGGTGCTATCTCATTGTGTGTGTGTAAAGTTGATATCAGTGTCCAGGGAAAGCATCTCTGAGATGGCCAATTTGAGCCAGGACCTGGAGGAAGTGAAGGACCAGGTTGAGCAAGGATCTGGGGGAGAGTGTTCCAGGCAGAGGAATGGCAAGTGCAGAGGTCCAGCAAGAGGAGCAGCCTGGTGGGTTTGGGAAACATGGAGAAGGGCAGTGTGGGCAGAGATGGTGGAGGTGAATGAGAGCAGTGGACAATAAGGCTGGGCGGGGAGGTGGGCAGGCGACTGGGCAGGGGCTGCTGTAAAGTTGTTGACCTTAACCTTGAATGACATGTGAAGTCAACAGAGATTTTAAAGCAAAGAAGTGACATGATTTAACTGTTATGTTGAGCACAGACTGTAGGGGGTGGTTAGTGGGTGAGAGCATTAAGCAAGAAGACCAGCTAGGACACTAGCGCAACAGAACAGGACGAAGGAGAGTGACTTGGACCAGACTAGGTGCACTGGAGGGCTGCGAGGAGCTGTTTCACAGAGGGGAGGGTGAACCACCATGGTCAGGGCTGATGGCTGGCCAAGCAAGAGGAGGGCTGAGAAGGTACCACTGGACTCGGAAATGTGCTCACCACTGGTGACTCTGACTGTAGCAGTCCTGCTGGAGTGGTGGGCTTACAAGGCTGAGGGCAGGGCAGTCAAGACAGAAGGGAAGGAGAGAAATGAGAACGTACAGACACCCCTTTCAGGAAACTGCTTTAAAGAGAATGCACTGGAGCAACAGTCAGGGTGAATAGTGGAGTCAGGCGAGGTTTGGTTTTGTTTTAAAATGAAATAATTGCATGTGTATAATCGTGGGAAGATTTGGTACAGAGAGAAAGGCTGATGATATAAATAGATATAAATGATGCCATATTACGGAAAAGGTTTCCCCAAGCAATTCCTACCCATATGACATGCCATGCGATCCATTCTGATACTTCCTAGTCTTTTCCAGTCTGCTTTGTTCTGGTCCATTCCCTGCTGGACACGCCACACTAAACTGATTTCACAACTCAAGGTTTGAAGAAAGCACCGTACCCCATCCTGCTGCCTAATTAAGGTTCCATCTTCTTGCTGGGAATTGTCTTTCTGTGACCAGGCTTACTGTGATGGAGCTCAGGTTCTCCTGCTCATCACTCAAAAGACCATAATTGGGAGGTAAGTGTCAGTGGAAAGGAAAGTTGCTTTATTCAGAAAAGCTGGCAATCCAGGGAGAAGGCAGACTTCCGTCCAGAGACCATCTCCAAGATTCTGCTCAGCCATGACAATTTTTAAAGGGGAAAGGGGGATACAATCTCAGCTCATTAGGGTAGGAGGTCAAATTCTTTGTCATTTTCCCATCATGTGCAGACCCGCTGACTTCTCCTGACCTTCTTTCAGATGCTGTCTTGCCTACGTGGTCTGCCTGCAAATTTACTAAGAGGGGAGAGGGGAGTAGAGAGTCAGCCGTTCTTCAACTACTTCATTCTCACTCCTTCTAATCCAGGAAAGGAATCAGCACGTTAGGCAAGTCACCGTGTGCGCTGAGCAAAGCAAAAATCAGAGTTAGGTCAAATGTTGCCTAGAGAGCTCATCTTTCTGATTAAGGTCTGAGGATAACAGAGATGAACGAACAGAAAAGGGGTAAAAGGGCTGCTTATTTTACCAAGGGGAAGGCTTTGCTCAAAAAAGTCAGGTTAGAACCAGTTTACAAACACTTGAGAAACTCAAGAATATTTTGTTTTACAGACTGGACTGTGCTGATGGCCTGAGACCCAATAGCCCAAGTGTTACTCAGGCAGGATTTCTCCCTTGATTAAAGTGCTAACATCCCCTACACCGAGTTTATTCACTCAGAGTCAGCCACATACACAGGCACCAGCCAACCTAAAGGAACAGGAAAACAGTAAGAATCGATGAAATATGCATCAGTCTGGTAATATTGTTTGTTTTGTGCCGCCGTGATGTTTGCTTTCACCCTCCCAATACGAATCTTTGGCATTTTAACACACTACATTGACATTTTGGAACGAGTAGCTGGCTGAAGCTTCTTTTCTAAGAGTATGAGATTCTCTTTACTTCATGTATGTGGGAAGGTTAAGTCAATTATTCCTAATGGTAAAACGATAAAAATAACGCACACATGAGACTATAAAATAACAGCTATGTTAACAGTTAAAAGCATTTTTAGAGTATAGCCTATACATGTATACACACACACACACACACACACACACACACACAAATTATTTCATAACTGGACCCTGGCTCATGTACTGGAGGCACTCAACCAGACGAATGAATGAAGAAATGGATGGATGAAGACATAAATGGAAGAGTGAATGAATGAAGTCGACCTAACCTACCAGGGTACGCGGTTTGACTTAACTATTTCAGCTTAGGTTTTCTTCCTTCTGCACCTCCCACCCCCAAATCTATTTAGAGAAAACAGTTTTTACCCGTATCAAATGAGGGTGTGATGTGAATATATATTATAAAAATTACCATGAACTTTAAAAAAGAATAGTGTTTTTAGAATGATTTTTAGAATAATGCTACTACTTGGCTACCTTTCTGTTTGGCCCCAGGCCATCTAGGAAGCTTGGGTTGTGATAAGAGCATTGTGCATGAATTCTTATCTTAGAGAAGAAATAAAATATTCTTATTTAAATGGAGCTGAATTTGGAAATGCAGAGATGTTAAACTTGAGTAAATTAGGTTATTCAAGTTTGCAGCAACCCCGTCATCTTTGGTCTCTTTCCTCATAGTGAGACAGCAAGATGATATTGCTTCAGAATAGAAAACTAAGCACACAAGTAAGTACCACTAAAAGTTCTACTTCCTGTGAGGATGCAGAGATGCTAACTGAGGGCTGAGAGGATGTGCAGAGTGGACTCCCTTCCGTGTTTAAGGAGGGCTTGGGTTGATCCCATTGGCCCACCACTGGTTGAGCACCTTGAGTTAATTTTCTAAGGAGTGGTGTATTTCCAATGGCTGGTCTCATCCAGTTTCAGTTGGGACAAAAAACCCACATATTTCTGACATGGTTGGCTGGAGGAAGGAGTCCAACTTGTGGCTATGGGGTCAAATAAAGCAAAAAGATCAAAGTCAGCATCAAATGCACTAAATAATTCCATGGGCACCAACTTGTCATCAGCGAAGCTAATTTGGGAGACTAATCTAATTACTCCTGAACAGACAGGACAGTCGCTGGGACAAAGGCCAGGCCTGACAGATTGGGATGCAAAGTTGGGAAGCAAGGAAGAGGACTGATTCCGCGTGGAATCAACCATTATCTGACCTTGGAACAACTTTCAAGTCCCAAGTAACAACGTTCCAGCCAGCAAAGAGTTAGGCAGTGAGCAATGACACGTGAAGTCCTAAGGCCACCGGGAGGTTGGTGACAGAACTATGGGATGAGAGACTGGCGGTCTGCACTGTCACTGTCCTGTGGGCAAAACTCAAGCACTCCATTTGGAAGAGCTCCCTTCCAAGGGAGAGACGGAGCAGGCTCTAAAGTGGACCAATGACACATGAGTTTCATAAATTTAGGAATTTTTCAGCTTTGTTTTATTTCATATTACATGATTTAAGAAACTTTGGCAAATACCTGTAACTGACACCACGGCTTAAGTTGGCTCTCACACTTCTACACGCATCAGAATCACACAGACGGCTTGTGAGACCGCTGGACTGCAGACCCAAAGTTCCTGGTCCAGTGGGCCTGGGATGGGGCAGGAGAAAGTTGCATTGGTAACATGCTCTGCACTGATATGGATGCTACTGGTGGGATGGAGGTGGGCACACTTTGAGGACCACTGGTCTAAAGTTAAAAGAAAAATAAGCTGTTGGGGGGGGAACAGGACCTTTCCTGGATGACAAGTTGTCTTAGAGCAATTCGTGGTTTGCTAAGTGAACTTCTGTAAGCAGTTCTTTAGAAGCAAAGATACGTACACAGATACATAGTTTGTGTGTGTGTGTTTTTTTTAAACTGAACTTGTACCCGTCAGAGCTCAAAGAGTAGAACCAGTAGGAGATGTTACATATAATGCTATTGCGGGGCTAGGTAAGGAAGTCTGAAGGCTGCAGTGCAGATGGTCAGGAGAAGAGCATGGTGAACAGGGAGGAGCCCCACATGCACAAACTTAGGGAAGGCCTCAGCTCTCTTTTAAAAGGCTCACCTGATTAGGTCAGGCCCATGAGGGCGAATATCCCTTTTAGCTAGCCTCTGGAAAGGAGTGTGAACTGATTTCATTTGCTGTGGGGCTCATTTAACAAATGAGCTGTCCCCAGCCCCCAGCCCCAGTCATGGGCTTTCACAGAGAGAAGTGAGAAAATTGGGGCGATCAATATTACTGGAAAGAAAAAACATAAAACGAGACAAGAGTGTTGTCTCACTCATCTGTGTGCCACATCTGGAGAAGGCAGCAATAACTGCTTCTCATTGATTTTAGAAAGTGGATAATTCAGGTCAAAGCTGATCATGAAACGGGCTAAAAACCAAACAAAAAATGGACCTGGAAAAAAGCACCTGCCTTGAGAATGAACATGAGCAACTGTCAATGTCAAGTCACTGTGCAGTTATAGGCCAGCTGGCAGGCACAGAATTGCATAAGGAAATTAGAGACTTAATGGACAGACATCAAATGTTCTAAAGGAAAGGATTATTTCAATTTAAAACTCCTGGTGGACACAATTGACACTGATTGAAATAGATTTCTATATCAGCTTCAAAATCCATATAAATTCCAGGGACGATTTCAAGAGCACACATTTCTGCTTTAAAAATAATTTGTCTTCTTATTAAATCTTCACATTACTCCTGCCCATTTGATGTACTCATTAGATGGTATTTACTTTCATCACCAAGAGAGGACCCCCAAATCTCTTTCTCAAGGGGTTTGTGTACACATACAGCCCGTGACAACACAGCTCTACATGTGCCAGGAAAGTTGCACCATGACCAGAACAGAAGGGAGCCACCCATCCGACCCTGCTGCTGGCCATGGCGCCACGTCTGCCTACGGAGTGGTCATTTCCCTTCTTTCCCACTGCACTGGCCACCAGACTAAACCCCGTCTATGCAAGCTTGGGATTATCGTTCCACCACAAGAAAGAAATGAATAAAGCACTTTGAATGCAATTATCTGAAAAGAGACTTTCAGCTTTCACAATGAGCAGCACTGACTTTGAGAGACGGCATCTTTTCCCATTGCTCTTCATCGCTGTGATATTTCGTCTGTGATTACAGATCATATGTCATCAATATTATTTCATTCTTCAAAACTTAATTCTAATGATGAGCCAATGCTGAACACACCGTAACTACCCACAACTCGTTAACCCTGCAGTCTTAACATTCTTTCAAATATGGTAGAAAAAATATTTTGGTTTAAATATTTTCTTCCTCCTCTAGTATCATTCTAACTTCTTAAAGAGGACAAAAGCGGACTGAGCTAAGGCAGCCGGGGGGGGGGGGGCTGGCTTCAGAAAAATCTCTTAGCTACACGGCAAAGCAAACAGAACAAGGCAAAAGACAGAACTAGTGAGGACAATGACTTTAATGACTGACTTCAGGACTCGTGAGAGGCCCTTCCTACTCCCACAGCTCTGGGGATAGCCAGATATGGGCCACCCATCTCCTCTGTTTTGGTTTAAAGAAGAAGGGATGGCAGGATCGGGAAAGGTGGCCAGAGGAAGTTGAAGTGATGAATCAATTCTTGTATCAGAGCAGCCTTCTCCTGACAACCACCACCACCATGGTGGCTGCCATGGTGTCTACTGGTTGTGTGGTACAGTTCGGAGTATCTGGAGTGGAGAGTGAGAGAGAGAGGAATAGAGCAGGAGGGACGGTCCGGTCAGAGTCAAAGGGGCAGGACCCAGACATGGCGCAGGGCCTCTGGCTGTCATCCGGATGCTGGCTGTTACTGAGTGGGAAGGGAACTCATTGGAAGGTTTCAGGCAACAGATTGACATGATCTGTCTTAACATGGTCATAGCGTCACTCCAAATGCTGTTTTGAAGACAGACCAAAGGCAACAAGTGAGGCAGCTGGGAAAGCAGCTGGAAATCACTGCACTGAGCTGGGGAGAGTGGTGTGGGGCTGTGGACCATGGTGGCTGCGCAGCTGGTAAGAACGGCTGTGTGCCAGATAGATTCTGAAGGCAGAGCTGAGAGGGTGCAGACGTCATAGATGGGGGTCTGAGAGAAGGAAAGGAACCAAGGATGATTCCAGAGGTTTTTGTCACCATGAATTGAACTTGGAAGCATCAAGTTGCCATTTATTGAAATGGGTAAAAGTAGCCTGCTCGGTTCTCATCATGCTAAACTTGAAGTGATGTCAAGTAGGTCGTTGGATATACGAGCTCAGGAGGGCCATGTGGCTGGAGAGATGGAAGAGGCTTTTCACGTGTGTGGCAGTGTGTACATGTGAACAACTTTCTCCAAGGTCGGAGAGGAGCTAAAATGACAAAACAAGCCCAAAACTAGGCAGAGCACTAGTGCTTAGTTTCTATCATTTTTCTAGCCTTCACCAAGGTTCTAAACATTTCACACACATTAACTCTACCATCACATCTCAATGTGACAGTTCCTCCACTGTTTCCGTACTGCCCTGGGTTTCCAATAGACCAGTGAATTACTTGGAATCTCTCCTAAATTGCTGATTTCATCATTTAAAAAGATTTCCAAGTACATATGGCTGGAACTCCACAGAAGCCAAAACCTTAAATTGGTTTTTTTTATTGAATTTTTTCTCTATTTCCTGTATACACTGAGGGTCGGGAGTTTTATTTTTATGACTTTTTCTTTGCACAGTTGGTGAATGCTGGCATTTAAAAAATATTTTTTAATTAAAAAAAAGGAAAAAGTTACACTGAATCCTGAATATAGTTATGCCCTGGTTCTTTAGTACTTTGGCCATTTTCTGAGAGCTCAATGCTAAATTAATTACTAACTTCTGGAGAAACTGTCAAGAAATTGATATATAAGGAGAAATTCTCCAAAGGATGTGCTCCACATTCATTCTTTTACATTTTCCAAGATTTCTGAAACAAGCTAGATCACGTGACAGCTACACACTATCTATATGTTATTATCCAGTACCGCCTCTAGAAATATCTTGGGTAAGCTGGAGTTCAGCAAGGGGCACTCACCCAAAAAATCAATTACTCAAAGAACCTTTTTTGTTTGTTTTTTCACAGTACTGCATTTGAGAATATTGCCCTTTGAAGTTTTCAGTAAATATTTACGAATTTCTTTTAGATTTGGCCCCCTGGTCATTACTGTTTTTCTGATAGAGTAGTCTGATTCTGTCAAAGAAGGGCATTCATCAATTCTGTTTCTGTTTTACCTTGGATTCCAAGTGGCTAAGAGGAAAATTAATGCCTACCGTATTTCAACAATTAAACCCAACTTTGGGATGAAGTACAAATAACCCATAATTTGGAATCAGCTATCCCTGGTTTTAAATTCCAATCAGCTTATTGTATGACCTATTATTTAACTTTTCTGAGTCTCTGTTTTCTTGCCTGTGAAATGGACATAAAGTTTCTCCCCCAGGGGATATTAAATTAGTTAAAATATGCAAAGCATTTTCATCGTACTTGACTAATTCTTATTTATTTTTCTTTCCATATAGATAACATGGAACTTTTCTTCTTCTACGTAATATATATTGCATGTAAGAGTCACTTGACAAATACTTTTACACAGAATTGTTGAAAGCCAATTCAAAATTTCATTGTAAATAAGCAATAATAAGGCCTAATGCTTATTGAGGGACTCTGTTCCAGGCACTATGCTGAATGCCTTCTATGTCTTCATCCCTTCTATCCTTGGAATAATCCTGTGAGGGAAGTCCTACTACTGGCCCTCTTTATAGATAATGCGAATCTAGGCAGAAGGGCTGAGGAACGTGCCCAGGGTCATGGGAGCCCATCCTGTCTGAACCCGAGCACTCTGGCTTTGGGGTCGGTGGGGGCCCTCCAGCACCATCCTGTTAGTGCCTTCCAACAGACCCCGTGCTGAGAACCCACATCCTGGGGAGCTTCGTCCCTCATCAAAAGCCTGGCTTTTTTAAAGGCTCACTTGACATTTATATATATTGGAGTTCTGCACCTTGTGTTGGTGATTTTATCACTTTAATTTTCCACATGGGCCAAGGGATGCATTCCATGCTGGCCTTTCCTGAGGAAAGGAAGACACGGTCACAATTCACAGTTAGAAGATTAAGAAGCACAAGAGAGACCTGCTGATGGGAAAAATCTACCTCTGAGTCGTGATGAGGCTTATTAAGTTTCAAAAAGAAAGGACCCTGGGTGCCTGGCTGGCGACCCCCCATTGTATCCCTACACTTAACAGCAAGTAGAAGACTTCTTTTCCTTCCTTTCTTCCAAGCCACATAATGTTGAAATTAAGTGTATTTTTGGAATCGGCTTCATTTTATGTTCCCTCCTTGCAAGATTCATTTAACCTGCAGGCAGCGTAGACGGGAAGACACACCCAATTCTGACATTCACAGGACTCTCCTTCTGATGGTTCAGGCTGGAACAACAGGTGCAAGGCTGCACCGTGGTCACCAAAGGTACCCATTTTAACCCCAAAGCAACTTTAACTCCCCTACTGGTCCACTAATTAGGTAGCTGATTTCAATTTATCTGAGAACTCTTTGGTGTCACGAAGTTCCCAGGACCTGGCCGCTGAAACTAGCAAGCTAGTGTGTGTCTTGAGGATTTTAATCCTGGACTATACCCATTTCCAAATATACTGGACAGATTCTCTTATATCACATTCTGAATTTTGCCTTAACGTGTATTTGCCAATCTCCTGGCTCTAGATTCTAAACAACTTGAAGCCAAGAAACTGCAGAGTCCATATTTGAATCTATTACAGGAATTTCCAGAAGCTCAATAAATATTAAACTGAAATACACTAAATTAGTATTTACAATACCTAAAATTTTTTCTTTTGATGGACAATGCTTTGATTTCCTTTAATCCACCTTCAAGTTTATAAATCTTACCATTGTTACCAAAGATGAGTCAGAGTTCATCTGTTTTGGAGAAGAATGTATGTAAATGAGGATGCGTATGGTTGTTTTTAATTTCATGAAGAGGAGCACACTGCAACTGTTAATCTGCATTGTAAATATTGTAATTAGAACAGAGACAGTCCCTAGCAATCTTTAGAGCAAGGCTGAAAAAACGGTTTTAGAGAAAGCTTCTATTTCCCTAAGCAGCCTACGCAGAGATTTAATCTGATTATTTAGGTCAGTTTTTATAGATGAGATTTTATAAAGCCATAGCAAAACTCATCCACTGTGTTAGTCATTCACCTCAAGAATGTAAAAATTAAAATGTATTTCTCTTTATAGGTATTTACTTTGGTTAGTTTCCTTTTTTTTTAACATTTTTTATTGATTTATAATCATTTTACAATGTTGTGTCAAATTCCAGTGTTCAGCACAATTTTTCAGTCATACATGGACATATACACACTCATTGCCACATTTTTTTCTCTGTAAGCTACCATAACGGTTTGTGTAAAAAACATGGAACGCTTCACGAATTTGCGTGTCATCCTTGCGCAGGGGCCATGCTAATCTTCTCTGTATCGTTCCAATTTTAGTATATGTGCTGCCGCGAAGCGAGCGGTTAGTTTCCTTTTTACTGCAAATCATGTTATTTTTTTCAACAGCAACTGAGGACCAACTCCCCCACTGTTAAAAATGATGCTATGTCATCCTAGTATTTTATGTAAAACTCATTTTTAAAATGACCACTAGATGGCAATGAATCAGCATAAAAATGTAGGTCTTGCAGGAAGACACCCATTGTGAGTTCAAAGGGGCAAGAAGAGAAATGACACTCAACACCTTTCTCCTCCTTGGCATCTATACAGCCTGGAAGGATCCTAGAATCCACAGCCACTGTGGGGGCTGGTGGCGGGGGCTTGATGGGGCTGGGGAGTAGGGACGTGCTGAGAAGGGATTCAGGGAAGCCTCAGACATGGTGAAATGAACGTGGGCTTTGGAATCCAACAGCCCTGGGTCTGAGTCTTGGCTCTACCTCTTGTGAGATGTGGGACCTTGGATGAATTATTGGACTTTGCTGGGCCTCAGCTTATCCATCATTAGAACGGTAGTAATAATACCTCATTTGTAGGGCACAGTGAGAACCAAGTGAGGTGATGGATGTACAGCACCTTACATGTGAATGGTGCTGAATCAGTCTCTGCCATTCCAGGGCCATGATTTCTTCTCTGAAACCATTGGGGCCAAATTCGTTTCAGAATTTTCAAACAGTAAAGCATAAATTATGTATCTGTGCTCAGTGGGGGATGGGGCAGCATTCCACCATAATTCAGATCCTCTCTCAGTGAGTAAGTTACGACAATTTGGGGAGTCACATTAGCTCTTTCAGAAAACAAATACGTCACATATAGCCCAGGAAAAGAAACTGATCTGGAGACAGACCTTATGCAATGAACAAATCTGCCCAGATATAATCTGAATTCTCCTGTATTTTGTGTACATAAGGTCTACAGTGAAAACCAGTTGTAAATAGTAGTTGCATACATTGAGGGGCTGCAGCTACATTTTATCAAGATAAGTAGCATGGGAACCATGATCACAGTGCCTCTGTATTAAGTTGCCTGTGACCTTTCTGAATAAGAACGTTCAGACCGCGTTGGCGTTGCTGCTGGGAAGAGGACAACTCCATCTGTGGAAGCTGACAACAGCAGAGGAACAAGAAACCGATCGTGGGCTTCGCTGGGTGAAAAATCTCAGTGGGTCCCCAAGAGCCCACAGGATAAAGCCCAAATTCCTCACCGGGGCAGCCGTGCTCCTTGGTGATGTTCTCAACCCACTCCTTCGCAGTCTCTACTCCTCCTTTGTAAGCCACTTTGGGATATTTACTCAATGCCTTTGGATTTTCTTAAACTCTGTCTCTGGGCCTTTCCTTTGCCCTGAATGTTGTTTTGCCCACCCTGTGCCTCTCCCCTCTTCTCTCCCCTCTTTGAGACCTGGAGCAAATAAACACTAACCCAAGAGACCTTCTGGGCTGCCAAGGCACATGCTATTTAAAAACATTGCTCTGTATTATCTATCTGCTCACATGTGAATCCTAATGGGTGTGAGGGAAGGAGTGCTTTTTATGTATCCTTCTGTCCTAGTACTGAACACTGAACTCAGAAATTCATGGACATTGAGTCAGTGTTTGCTACTTATTGATTGAAAAGTTGAGTCAAGCATTGGCATAAAATGGTGAATTCTACTTTATTTTAAATTTGGTGAATGTTTAAAAAGTACAAGACCCTCCCTCTGTCATCCTGCTCTGCTCTTGGAGTCCTAATTTACAGACGAGGAGAAAGGAAAGTGAGACCAGCTCAAGGTCATGTAGCTAATAAGTGGTGGAGTCTTGCCATTTGTCAAGTATCCAACTGCCAATCCAACACTTTCCACGGCTCAGCCTCCTACAAAGGTAAAGGCGCAAAGGCCACTGCACTGTAGTGTCTCAGCATACCATGTGGCACCATTTAACGGTTTTCTAAGTGGCTCTAGATAAATATGAAATATGGCATGCTGGTCTTTCTTTTTCTCCATTAACTGGACAAGTTAATATTCCAGAGGGAATTATTCAGGCATATGAGAGAATTAGTAAAGGAAGTTTAGTTTGCTAAACCTCAGTGGGGATGGGCTGTTTTCAGAGGTTTTGCTCTGTAAGATTCATGTAATCCTGGTGGCCACTTTTCAAGGGATTTGCTGACCAAGGATGGGTGAATCAATGACTTCCTTGTATCTGCAGAAATCCAAGAGATTCCCTCGACTCTGAGAACAAATTTATGTCAGGGGTGCATACTCAAGTTCTTCTGTGTTTTTCCCATTAATTACAAAGGAAACGGTACAAATAAATACATCTGTTTAAAAATGTTGATGTGCAAATATAACAGAAAATATCACATTTCTCATCCCTTTGGGTGATTAGGCTAATTTTCCAGCCTGAGTTTGGCTACAGTGAAGATTATCTATCTTACGTCTAACTTGGTAACAGTCCAACTTTATACTTTGTCTCAATTTTTGCCATATTCAATTCTCAAGTTACTTGTGAGGCTTTTTCTAAATGACTTTTCCAAAAAGTCAGCCAACAGGCCCACAGTTAACATAAACAAAGGTTTCATTGTGTTTCTTAGATGGATAAATTTTGTTCACCATATGGTTTGTCATTCTCAAAACTATTTTTCTGAAAATCTGTGATATTTTCCTATGGCTATTTTAATGTATTTTATCTTTTAGTTAACTGCTATCAGTAGCTTCTTCTTTGAATGCTTTATTTACAGATTTTTGTTTTCACACATTTGACATAATTTATCATGGAAAAACCCAAATATGATCAAAAGTAGACACAATAAGCCATCATTCACTAATTATTTTGCTTCAATAATTATCAGCTCATGGTCAAGCTTTTCTCCTCTGTCCTTCCACCCAACACCTACCCCCTTGAATTATTTTGAAGCAAATTTCAGATGTCATATCATATTATCTGTGAATATTTCTCTATGTATCTTTAAAAAAAAACAAGGACTTCCCTTTTTAAATATAATCACAATATCAATAACCACCACCTTCCCTCGCCCCCATCAAAGAGTAATTCCACAACATGGTCAAATACCCAGTTAGTATTCACATTTCCCTAATTGTACTGTTCATGGTTTTTGTAGTTTGTTTCTTTGAATCAGGATCCAGGCAAGGTTCACACATAATAGCTGATTTATCAGTTACTGAAATCTCTGTTCATAGGCTGTCCCACCCTTCCCCACCCCCACGCCTTATCTCATAAACAGGGTTGTTTGTCCTGCAGTTTCTCACACTGTAGATTTGCTGATTATACCCCCATGGTGTCATTTAACAGGCTTGTTCCTCCATCACCTGTACTCCCAGTAAAACAGAAGCTGTATCTAGATGCCTGATTAGATTTCAGTTATTTTCTTTCTTTCCCTGCCTCCCCTGAGAAGAGTTCTTCACAGACAGTACCCCATACGCCCATCAGGAGGTGGACACTGTCTGGTTGACTCTCTCCGTTTAGTGTTTACTATATGGATGATCATGCCTGGACCCTTGGAAAGACAGGGTAAATGCTTGATTCTTTCCTCTAGAAAGGAGCTGAGGAAGGGGCTTCCTCCCTCAGCTCAAAACAAAAGGAGAGGTCTCAGCGCTGCACCAGAACAGTCACATCTGACCAAACAGGACCTTCCATTTCAGTGGCTTTCAAACTTTTTTTGACTATGACCCAGAAGGGGAAATACAATTTTTTATTTTAAAAAATTGAGATGAAATTCATATAACAGAAAAGTAACCATCTTAAAGTGTGTAATTCAGTGGTATTTCATAGTGTCACAGTGTTGTGCAACCATCACTTCTCTCTAGTTTCAACATACTGTCATCACCCCAAGGACATTGTACACCAATTAAACAGTCATTCGCCATTCCCTGTAACTTCTCGCCCCTAACAACCACCAATCAGCTTCCAATCCTACGCACTTACCTCTTCTGGATAATCCACATAAATGGAATCACACATTATGCGAACTTTGATATCTGGCCTCTTTCACTTGGCGTAAGGTTTTCGAGGCTCACCTAACACTACTTCATTCCCTTGTGGGGCTGAATAGTATTTCAGCGCACGGATATACCACATCTTGTTTCGCCATTCATCCATTGATGACTTTGACTTTGTCTCTACCTTTTGCTATTGTGACAAGTGGGTCTCTGAATATTTGTGTAAAAGTAGTTGCTTGAATACCAATTTTCAATACCTCCTGGGAGTGGAATCACTGGGTTGTATGATAATTCTATGTTTAATTTTTGAGAAAATGCCAAACTGTTTTTCACAACTACTACATCATTGTACGTTCCCACCAGTTATGTAGTGTTCCGGTTTCTTCACATCCTTGCCAACACTTGCAATTTTCCATAGGTTTTTTTTTCCAAATATAGCCATCTTAATGGGTATGAAAAATACACTTAAAAATTATTTACATTTTATATCACAACCTAGTAATCACACAGGGAAAAAATAACTGAAATAAGAGCTTCACAAAATAATACAATGCTCTGATATTTTCCATGTCATAGTATCATCTATCTTATTTCATTTATCTTAAAAAATGCTGGTTGCAACTCACTAAACTGATTTCATTATCCACTAAAGAGTCGTGATCCACCATTTCAAAATCATTGCTCAATTTCTACGTACAAATTTTTCTAGGAGCTCTCCTGTATTTATATGCAAAATAGGAACAATTTCCTTTTGAGTCCTAGAAGACATCTCACTAAAAACAAAATAAAATCATAATTATCTCATCAGCAAAGTATGTTGATGTCTCAGTGTTACTGGAAGAGTGCTGGTCCAAAGGTTGGAAAGCAGGGGTTAATTTTAACTCTGAACCCAGCATCTGAAACACCTTTTCCGAGATTCACGTTCACAGCCAGTAAATGAAGGTAACAACGGACAACACACCCAGCTGGAGGCTTGCGATGAGGGTTGGATAATAGCGTATTGGATGTGGCTGTAGTTTGCAAACAGTGGAATGCTATCAACAGCAAATTGTGACTTAGGTGTTCCCCTAGGAGCCTGTCTGCAGAGCATGAATCAATAAGCATCAGTAAATAGCAGCAACTGGGGCAAGCTCAGTCACTGGCTGCTCACCCCATGTCACACTGGGCCGGAGCCCTCAGCCTGGATTCACTCACTTAGTCTTCATAATAGCCCTATCAGTGAGTATTGGTGAAACTGGCCCCTTTTGGCAAATGAGAAATCAAGGTACCAGGCAACCTAGTAACAAGTAGGTTACCAAAGTCCTCTCTCTAGGTGGTGGCAGAATTAGGCTGGAACTCAGGAAGTCTGGTTCTCGTGCCTGGATGCTTAACTACTATGCTATACTCCCTATTTAACGAAGGCAGAAACCAGAATTTTATACTAATGCATCTGAGCATTTATCAAGTTTCCTGTAGCATTAGGTGTCTTTGCCAATTAAATGCTTATTTGAGAATAATCAGTGAAGAAAAAATTTTACTTTTTTTGCACATTTTTGTGGAAAGAAGAATGTCATCGCAAGTCACTTCAAGGAAGGATTGTTACCTTTGAAGCGTATGGACTGTGAGAAGGTTTTCTGGTGTGTGCGTGTGTGTGTGTTCACCCACGAAAGCTTCAAAGAGAGATACTGCCTCCCTAGCAGGAGTTAAGATGTGGTTGTTCAGGAACATAAAAGGAAATCCAAGGAGAGACGAGACCAGTGGCTCAGCCGTCAGTGCCAGGCTTCTGAGCCCGGCCCTACTGATCCCATACTGACCTTAAACATCCCCCATCCCTGGGAATGCGGCTCCTGGTCTGGCATCATGAGAGCCTGTCCAACCTGTGGGGCAGAGATAAGTCTAAATCTAGCCTTTGACTTCAGACACTAAGGAGGACTTCCAGTGAAGAGACTGATCATTTTCAGCGGCAGTGACTAGGGAACTAGGAACCTCTTACTTTGATTTATTAATCAGATCAGTTTGGTTGGAGGGTCCCGGTGAGAGAACATAAAAGACACAGGGCACTTTCTGTCTCAGAGGTGAGCTGTGAATTTTTGTCCTTCAGGCCAGAGGCTGAATTCTCACCAGGAGGTGCTGTTTGCACAGAAAGCGGCGTTTTCTCTCCTCTGACCTCCCCACAAGAGCTCCTTCTGAGTGCCGCTCCTCCCAGGATGCTGCCCCAAATTATGTTTCTAATGAATTGTGTTGCCAGATTGAGCAGGAGCCAGGATCCTCTTTGGAACTGGGTAAACTGGGCTAATTAGAAACAGGTCCATCTCATTCCCCAGCCGGTTCTACCAGGGGGAAAACCCTGACATCAGGCGGGTCCCACGCACTGCTTGGCAACAGTAAGATTATGCTCGGTTTTGTCACCTCCAGGAAGGCCTCCAGGTCTGCATAACTGTTGGCTCATAAATTTCTGTCTCTGTAATGTTTCTGAATTAAGAGGAACAGATGGTTTCTAAAGGTTCCACTCTTTCATTATTGATGCCAAATGGCTTCCTGCTGACAAATTCTGATTTTTATCCGGTTTCTGTGCTAACACAGTCCTTCTCAGCCATCAGTGTTCAGGTACAGCACGCCTCCCCTTCAGCGCATGGCTCCCATGACCTGGGTGCTAGTGGGTGTCCATCTCTGACAGCAAGGAGAAAATCCACTGAACTCTTTGGCTTCCATCCTGTGAATCTCTCTGTAGGTTTCAGAATACCTTTCCTGGCTGGAAAACTCTTGCACAGCGGGGGGAGAACAGTTCCCAGTCCCACTTCACAGATACCTGGAATTCGTAACACCTAAGGGCTTCTCTCGTTCAACTTTCAACTAAAAGCTCAAGCACAAAACAACAAAGGATCACAGAGAGAAAGATCAGGACCCAGCACTGTGAGCAAATATGTCATGAATCCTGCATGAAACTCCCATCATTTTGCAGGCACTTTCATAGCCCATTGGTCTGTCTTCTGTGGTTAATGCTCCTAGAAGACGTGGCATAAATTCTCAGATTGTTTCAAGATGAATGAAAAGTTTAAATGGGCTGGCTTATGTGAATAGATCACTCTAGATCAATTCTTTTTTTATTATTTCTTCCTATTTTTTTCCTCTAAAGCATATCTACTTCAGGAAGTGTGGAGAGAAAAGAGCCTGGTGGGAAAAACGTATCAAGTGATAATGACACGTCCTAGTGGAAAAAGTTCTGGGGCAAAGAGATTCGGGGTTTTACTGTTAAACTAACACGAGATTACCTATCCTAACAAGATTTAAGCATCTTGTTTTTATAAATGCTCTTTCATTTGTGTTAAAACAGGGGGAAATATGACATCTAACCCTTTTTTCCTGAGAAAATAATCACCATCCTTCATGCTTTGCCAACAAAAATCCCTTTTTTTTCCCCATTTATGATAGGAGTTGCAGTATCTGTAACTTGGGAAAACCACCACTCTAGCTGGGGTATTGTTTGATTTTGTCTTTGACCCTTGGGTTTTTTGTGTGAGATGTGTACGTGTGTGTGTGTGTGTTTGTGTGTGTATGGGTGTGTGTGTGTATTAATCTGAGGTGAGGACACTGTCAGAGGTGTAAGAAATCATCACAACTGTTGACAGGGGGTGAGTTCTTCATTTTTATTCTATAGACCTTCATAATTGTGTGTTTTTCATTTTGTATTAAACTATCGACAACGTACTATTTTTAAAAAATCATTTGGATTTGTTCATTGGAAAGATTAGATCTATTTAGTACTTGTCATTAAACGGTTTTCTCTTAAGTGAATCATTTGCCTATAACTCTATGAAAAGTAGATTTGCTTACTTAAGTTGTGGTTTTCCAAAGGCTGTTTTTAGTTTATCTGTTAAAAACAAAGAGAAAGAAAATAGGGAGAGAGATGAGGGGGTTGGCAGGGGGTAGAGAAGACGAGGGAGATCTGCCCTTTCAGCGTCTAGAATCCTGAAATAAATGACTAAGACGGAAAAACCACCGAAACCGGCATGTGTTTTCCGCGGTTGCTGATGGCTCTTTGTGGGGCTCTGTGGAACACTTTCACACTATCACAGGGAAACAGCACAGTCCAGGGTGGATTCTGTTTTCTATGGCTAAAATCTCTATCTCCTATTTCCAGAAGCAGAAACACAAATGAAGTCCCATGTCCTCCTGGTTGAAAACTTAATGGAAGAGAAAATATATAATTTGTGCTTGGAAATAAACACATACACACAAACAAATGAATACGAGTGAAACGAGAAAATCTGGATGAGATCAGTGGAGCATGTCGGTCTCAGTTTCCTGGCTGTGATACTGTACTGTGGTTTTATGAGATGTTAACATTGGGAGAAACAGTAATAAGTACATGGGACCTCTCTGTATTATTTCTTATAATTGCCTATAAATCTATATCTCAAAGTTAAAAGTTTCCTTAATTTTTAAAAATTTAGAAAAATGCCAAGTGAAAAAATTTTATATTACTTTAAAAATAAAAAAATTCAACATTTGTATTTGAAAATAATTAAAAGTATTTAAAAGACAAAGTCTCCTTTTTAAAATATTTATTTTATACATTATTTGTCTCTTATAACACCTATAAAAATCAAAGAAAAAACCCCAGATACAGTATACTTTAATTTGTTAGTTCAGAGCTTAATATATTTTTGGTATATTAAACCAACAAACTAAGTTATACGGAGAAATATGAAGGAAAGTTTTTACCAATTTTTGTGTAATTCACATGGAAGATGCATTTTACCTTCATGGGCAACATTTAGGGAACACTGAAAATTTTGTAACTTTGGATGGAAAAAATAGTGGAATCAGATAAGTCCATTAGCCTTAATGGCTATTAAAAAGGTCTTTGCCAGTACAAAACCATAGTACGTTTGCTCTTCAGGGATGAGAGACAGTTCTAAGAATAACTGTTGATGCTTCAGAGTAAAATGTGGGTTTGAGATGAAAAGACAACAATTGCACATTTAACTAACAAATCATGTGGGCCTTTGCAGTGGATGGAGAGGATGAAAAAAGCGAAGTCTCTGTAGATCCATCTTTCTGTCTATCAAACTCCTACTGCCTTATTTAGATGCAACTTTTAAAACCTTTTCTTTTGAGATAAATGAATTGTATATGTGTATGCACACACACACACACACACACACACACACACACACACACACACACACGATGCATTTGAAAGAAAGAATACCAAGAGACCCCACGTACCCTTCCCTCAGTTTCCGCAAAGATAACTCCTTACACAACACGGTACAACATCACAAACGGGAAACTGACACTGACACAAGCCACTGATCTTACTGACAAATGATGCTTTTTAAACAAAAAACTGCAGTTTGAAAGTTGCTGAAACAGCAGATAACTACTAGTATATTTTCCAAAAAACACATCCTACACCCTGCATTAACTATTTTTCTAAAGTTTGATTCAAATTTTACAGATTCTGAGGCTTTTTCTCTCCTTATTCTTGCCCTTCCTACCTTTTTGCTTGTTCTTTTTTTTTATGCTTTTTTAAACAGATGATCATATAGTAAGAACAAATTGCTTTGGATATTTTCTGACATACATTTATGTCATTATAAAGCTGAGAGACAGATTATCTGTGGTGACATTTTCAGAGACCAGACTTCATAGAAAAGGAATAACTTAATTCCCCACAAAAGATACGTTACTATCTAACAGCTTGTCAAAGCCTTGGAGTTATTAAATCTCCACTACAGCATAACAAAGCTGCACAGACAACCTGAACCTGAGATTTGGTTTTGATGTGTTATTTTGCAAGGTTTGGAGAAGGCAATGTTGTTGAAAGCAAAGGGGTTTCCCTTTAAAATGCAGTGTTTTCCTTAAGAAAGTGGTTTGGAGCAGGAGATTCAGTCTCCTTTCCATCCAATTCAGATGGCCTTCTAAGAGGCATTTCCAAGTAATGGCAGCTGTCCACATGACAGGATGGTCCCAGTAAGAGAGAACCTGGCACTTGACAGTGTTGAGAGGAAAGAGAACTTACAAGAGGGGAAGGAACAGGACTGGAAAGGTAAGAAAAGGCTCCCTTCACTCGAGTACAGTGGTAAAACTTGAAGGGTTTTAAGCATCAGATGACGGAATAATTTACATTATGACTATAATGGATGGAAGAGGCAAGAGAATAAGCAGGGATGTCATTCTGAAAGCGATGACAGTGGTCCAGGTGAGAGATGCTGGCTGGGTTGAAGTGATACCAGTGGAGATGGAAAAAGAAAGTGGACAAATTTGGGACAAATCATGGTGGTCAGATCTGTTAGATTTGGTGATAGAATGATAGAGGGAGATGTTGAAAAGTGTCTCTGGATTTCTTGCATGAATGACCAGATAGATTTAAATGCCACTTAATGAGATGGAAAAAGAAGGCAGCATTTATTGAGAAGGAGACAGAAGGAGGGACTCATTCTGGTGGGGAAAATCAGAGTTCAGCTTTGGACATGCCAAGTCTGAGAAGCCCATAGGACATCCCAGTGGAGAGGTCAAGGACAAAGTTGGAAGAGAAACGAGGAGGGAAGCCTGGACAAAGAAGAAACTGGAGAGAGAGGGAGGCCACTGTGTAGGCGGCAAAACAAGAGCCCAGGTGAGGACTTGAGCTCAAAGAGCCCCTTTAGCCAAACAGAGCTCATGGGCGGTTCAGCACAGGCAATTCCGGTGGTCTGTGGAGAAGTCAGATTAGAATGGGTCGCAGAATGAATGTGAGATAAAGTCGTGAAGAAAGTGGGTTTTGCCTATAAAACAAAGGAAGTAAAGAAAGAGCAAGTGGAAAAATAAATACCTGAAGGAAGAAATCATTTCAAGTATAGCTTTTTTTTCTTTTTAGATATGAGATACTAAAGCAGTTGTTCTTAACCTAGATTATACATTAGAATGACCTGGAAGGAATTTTAAAATTCTGATGCTCAGGCCGCCTTCCTTTACAATTAAATTAAAACCCTTTGCAAGCTGGAGCCCAGGCATCCGTGGGTTTTTTTGGAAGCACAACAGGTCAGTCCAGTGTGCAAGCACATTTGAGAACCAGTGGACTAGACGTGGTTTTCAGTCCCTGGAGGAGCTGGTTCAAATGCAGATTCTGAGTCAGAGGTCTGGGTGGGGCCCAAGGTTCTGAATCTCTAATAAGCTCCCTGGTGATGCTGCTGCTTCCTGGAGCTGCAGGACATTCGATGGCAGTTATCCAGGAGGGAAAGAGGTTCAAGCTGCAGGAGAGGACTGAACCCAAGAAAAGGGATGGGAGGCCAATACCCATGAGGGGACCAGCCTAGGGTAGGAGGAGAGATGCTGTAAACACAGGAGGCAGCGGACGGGGTCGGGCTGATACATTTGGTGGTCAAGAAGATCCAGGACTTAAGCCCAGGAGTTCTGACTGTCCTGGTTTCCATGCACACATTTCTTCTTTTCATTCTCTGCTACCTCAGCTAACCTCCTTCATGGGGATATGTCCCCCTTTTGTGAAGGTTAAGGCCATGGTACCTGAGGGTTGGCAGGAAACCTGTAGGTCATTCGGCCTTTACATGCCCCATGTTACAGATGTGGCCTGGACGTCACCTCCTCCCGAGGGCAGAGCAAGACTACATGTAAGGCTGGTGAGGAGTGAGTCCCTGAGCGACCTGCCTCGGGCTCTTCGTAGTCCTCCTTTGCAAGGTTAGGATGAGCCCGAGTCACTGTGGTGGGGCTGAGCCCACAGATAAGGCTTTTTCCTATTCCTGGTGCCACTTGGGGAGAATAACCAGGCAGTTGGTCAGTGTCCAGGCTGCTGTAATAGCGTCACCATCTACCGGGCATCTGCTCACATCAGCCCTTCCACATGGCTTGTCTCGGTTTATCCTACAAGAACCCTATGTCGCAGGTACTATCATTACTCCCATTTCACAGATGGGTAAACTGAGGCTTACAGAGGTTGAGGAACTTGCCTCAAGTCCCATTCTTTAAAGTTGTATAAGCAGTGGTTAAACTCAAGCAGCCAGCCTCAGATATCACACTCTTAACTATGATGGTAGCTGCCCTCTCTGTCAATTAATGAAGTGGGTCCTGCTGGAGTGACAGATAATTCTTCTTGGGTCTCTAGCAATCCTGCACATCTTTCTAGTAGAGGCACTAACTGCCTTTGTTTCAGACTATGTTTTCAAGGATGTTTTACAGCAGTCTTGTACCACAGAGAGACAGTGTCTCTGCCCAGAGCCACTGGCAACCTTGCTTAGTGCCTGGTATAAAAGAACTGAGTTCCTGATGCTCAAGGTTGCACTGCTGTATCCAAACCTGCTACATCTGCAGGTATCTCTGGCCCTCTCTGCACTGCCCTGTGGTCAGAACTGGTGCTTGGAGAACCCAAACAAATGCTAGCACTCCAGCTAAAGTATCGCTGTGAAAAATAAACTGCCCTTTGTCTCTGACCCGAGTCCCATGTCTTTTAAAAGCATCCACAAAGTGGTGGCAGGCTAACCTAGCTTGAAAGAAGGGTAAAATAGAAGCCTCTTCACAGTTCTTGACAGGTGCTATTATCTCCATTATATAGACAGGTAAACTGAGGTTCAGAGAGGCCACGCACAGCCAGTAAAAGACAGAGGTGGGATTTAAACTCAGGTCTGTCTTAACATAGAAAACAAACTTAAGTTACCAGGGGGGACAGAGAGTGGGAAGGGATAAATCATGAGTTTGGGACTAGCAGATACTAACTACTATATATAAAATAGATAAACAGCAAGGCCCTATTGTAGAGCACAGGGGACTATATTCAATATCCATAATGAAAGAGAATATGAAAACAAATATATGTATGTATATGTATGACTGGGACACTGTGCTGTACACTGGAAGTTGGCACAACAGTGTAAACTGACTACACCAATTTAAAAAAGAAAAAGCAAGAAAAAAGAAACTCAGGTCTGCCTCCATCCAAAGCATGCCCTGTACCCACTATTTCATGAGAGCAGAAAGGGGCCAGATGAGAAAAGGGAAGGAAAACTGCCCATGGACTCTATGGAGATGATCTCGTGACTCCCAGAGGGAAGCAGAGAAAAGTTTAATGCAGATGAGAGAACCCTCTGGGCTCCTGGCCCAAATCACTCGTCCAATCAGCTATTTTCATGTGGATTTTGTAATGGACGCTGGGGCGCTCCACCCAGATCTCCCCTTCAGGACTGAGATACTCTCGTCCCCGCTGCTGGAGGTATTAGCAGCTAAAGGCCCTCATCTGAGTCCCGCCCATAAACTGTCAGGCTGGAGACTGCTGCCTTACCCAGAGACAAGCCCCGTTCTGTGGGTCCAGGGGACAGGGCGGGGTGGGGGCAGGGCAGGAGCAGGAGCACATGATGTCCAGTGCCTTTGCTTCAAGGTGGGACAACTCTGTAACTCCAGGGCTTGCTGTGGGAGAGACTCAAACTTTCTGCCTTTTTGGCACCGACATCACAGTTCAGCTCCTTCCTCTGCCCGAACCTCCCTTCTGTCCCCCACAGTATTGACTTGAGTACCCTTCTCAAAAAATTTCCAGCACACAAACTGCAGAGAATCTTTTCCGGGGAACAGGCCTAAAGCAGATCTCATGCAAATCATGACAGGAAACAAAAGGCCATACAAAAAGTGTGCTTCCCAAGATTTTTGTGTGCTTTAAGTTACAATTTTGGGTACCTGTTGGTTTAGGGAAAATCATTTGAAATATCACCTGTAAGCTCACCGAAATCACAGGGTTAATTCAAATTGTGAGAATTCCAGTAAAAGATGAGAAATCAGATTTATTAAGCATTACAGTTGTGACAATTATTCTGCTGTATGTTCACCGAATTGCTTTTTCTGACCTATTATTCTACTAATAAGTAAAAAGCAATAGGAAAATCATTAACTTATTATATAATGCCCTGATGGAAATTTTGAGTATAACTGAATTTCTGTTTTCCCTTGAGATACAAATACTGTGACTGTTTCATGGATTATGTAAATGGAACAGTGGGAACCATTTGCAAGTCACATTTAATGTGTCTGGGAAAAAGATATTAACCTCCTTTCCTACAGAGAGAGGCAAAAAGACTCAAGCCTTGTTGGAATGGAAAACTGGGGGTTTTGTGCAATCTCTCAAGAATAGATTTGGAGGGGGGGAGTGGTGATGAATGCCCTGAAATAATCTCCTCCCCTGTGATTTGAGAATGAAAAACCAGTGAGAACAAGGCCAGAGAGAACGAAGGCCAGGTAGGGCAGAACCAGATTCATGAGATGAATCCAACCTTTTGTCAAGTTATGTCTTCAGCCTTATTCCACCTACTCAAGGTTGTACAAACACATCTAGATCACGACTTTCCTAAGGGTAAAGTGCCAGCATGGTTGGTCGCTGTTTCTGATTTCAAAACTAAATGATGAACTAAGAACCAGGTCCCCTGCCCCAGATACGTTTTGTCCCATTTGATAAGCAAATCAGGATTTTGTCCTGTCGAGGGGAATTTAAATTTCAAACTGTGCTCAAGGGTGCACTGTTTCTTAATTGCATAAAAGGAAAATCAGCACTAAAATATTTTAAAGCTTTCTTTTTAAAAAGTCTTAAGACGAAAAAATGCACGTTTCTCATGAATTCATGCGTCATGTTTACAACTTGTAATGCAACCAGTTGAGCTAGTTATTTTCAATCAAGAGAATGTTATGCAAAGTCCAATACTTGACTCAGTCATGTAAACAAACAAGGCAAGCGAAATGCTTCCAAGTATGCTGAAAATTTAGCTTTTCTCCTACATAAGGCAACAACCTTTAACTTGAGAATGAAGTCCCAGAGATAATAAATTCTGCTACACAAACATAAAGGAGTGTTTGGTTTAAACCCTTGCGTAGCTTATCAACAGTTGCATGCAACCAGGAAACTTGCATTGTGCTGTAAACAACTAATCCATTGCTTCATATTCCTGGGATCTTTCCTTCCAGTCATTAGACCAAAAATGAGGTAAGAGATTGAGCAAGTTTCTACAGAGAAGCAGCAAAAATTCCATCCACAGAGATCCCTAAGGTGACACCAAAAAGAAATTCTGGACATACATTGTTGGAGATCCTTTTCTCTGATGAAATGAAAAGCTTCAACATTTTTGAAATCAGAGATAGACAAGCCTCTTTATTGTTACCGAAAAGCATCATCATTGCTCAACAATTTTCTGGCAGAGGGAACAGAGGCAAAAGGTTAGTCCAATGAAATTCAGGTGGTAAAAATGCAAAAGAAGGTTAAGGTCAGCACTCTAAAACAGAGGAAAAGTCTAGCCTGTGTGTGTGTGTATATGTGAATGATCAAGGACTTTTAATGAGACTTAAGATTCCAAAGTTCTCCTGAGAAGGAAAACGTACGTGAAATGCCTGATACAATCACTAGAACATGGAAAGGTCAGTACAAGTCAATATTGACCATATACAGATGGAGGCAGTGCCTATCCGTCTGGGTGCCTGGGGTGGATTTACTACCAACAGGGATTGCAACTACAGAAAATTCCAAGCAGAGTTCTTTGCTACCTGATGGCTCTTAGAGTCAATCCCCCTTACAGGCAGATACTTCAGAAGCTCATTAGAGAAAGAGTCTTCTGCCTCTTCTGGGCTGTGCTCAGGGATCATTTGGGAGTCTTGGAAGCTGGGCAGAACCTCCCTAAAGGGAAAGTTTGAAAACAATATAGGGCAACGCTGAGGAGAAAGGGTGTGTGCTTCTCCCATGTGGGCGAAATAAGACAGTGATGACTAATGCTGGATTTGCTGGTCCTTGGCAGAGAGCACAGTGTTTATTCAAAGTTGGATCCAGAGTGAAAGAGGGTATAGATGTACCCAAAATGTTATAAGGGGGTGGTTTCTTAAAAGAGATTGATTTTTCATCTCAAATCCATTACCAGGTGTGTGCCCACACAAGAATACACAGACCTTCCTGCCCTAGCCAGCTGCAAACATAAAACGGAAATGAAAACCAACCACTTCCATCTTAGCAAAGTCCTTTTCCTTATTACTTTTATTGCTTGGATTATGAATTTCAATAAATGCAAAATGCATTCCTAAGTCTAGAAGTCAATCCCCCAAAAGTTGTTTATCTAGAGTCCATAAAAATCATTTAATTCTAGATTCAATTCATTCTACTCTTGATTTGCAAAGGAGTAAACTGTGAACCATAGAGATGGAGCTGATACGAGTAGGAAAAGCATCTAAAACTATTAAGTGGCACAGAGGAAATTAAATCCTGGCTCACTTGACCCCCATTCAACGCTGTTCCTGTATCAGCATCCTACCATTCAGAAAACTGCAGCTCACCAGACAGCTTCATTTTGTGAAGACACTTTTGTCATGTGAAGCGACTGCTATCCGGGCAAGGACAGTTCACTGAATTTGAGTGTCCAAAGTGGATTTCCTCTAGACACAGGAAAGCCATCAGAAAGTAAAAGTGCTTTTCCTTCATCGATTAAATCTAAACGCTCCCATTAGCACCATCCACCAGGTCCCCATGATGACAGTGAAGGCACTGCCAGCCTTTACAGACTACAATTACCCACATCTGGTATCTGTCTTAGAAGAAAGAACCCAAGGCTTCACAGTAGACTGAGGAAGGAAACGAAAGTAAGCTTTCCCCAAGTCCACAAGGAGAGTTAAGTGCTGACATTGCAGGTTATCAGTGAGATCAGTGAGATCCTATCTATCTGGCAAGTGAAAAACGGTGACAACTGTCCCCCAGGGCTCTCTTCTGCCCACACAGTTAGAAGCGTGGAACCTGCACAAACCTGCGTCACAAGGACACACCTTCTCAGTTCTTCTCAAACGACTCCCTCGTACCTTATCCGGGGTCTCTGGTTTCTGAATGGGAAGCACTGAGGGAAAGACCCATCTGAAGTGGAAGGAGGCTCATTCCTGGAACCCAGGCTATTCTTTTCAAAGTTCATTATTAGAATGTGTCATAAAAACATCAAAATCTGATGGACTTGTGTAAGTCTGACTCATGACTTATTTTGCCCACATGGGAGAAGCCCACAGCCTTTCTCCTTGACGTTGCCCTATATTGTTTTCAAACTTTCCCTTTAGGGAGGTTCTGCCCAGCTTCCAAAACTCCCAAATGATCCCTGAGCACAGCCCAGAAGAGGCAGAAAGAATCATTCCCTAATGAGCTTCTGAAGTATCTGCCTGTAAGGGGGATTGACTCCAAGAGCCATCAGGTAGCAAAGAACTCTGCTTGGACTTTTCTGTAGCTCAACTCCAGCCTGATGGTGGTAAATCCACCCCAGGCACCCAGACAGATAGGAACTATCCATTTACACATGGTCACAGACTGACATGCACTGAGGCCTCTTCATGTTCCGGCCACTGCATCACGTATTCCATGTACATTTCTTTGCTTAGTCCCCATAATAACATGGTGCATCAGGCAATATTATTAGTTCCATTTTCTAGAAAGTTTAGACAACTTGCCCAAAGCCAAGAGACTTTGGAGACTTTGCATCTGACTGCAGATGGTGCAGTCTTAACTACTTGACACACTGTCATTGGTACTAAGGGTCACAATCTCCTGATAGGTGACTGATTAAGAGTATTTTAACTCTTTGAAAAGAAGGCTTTGAACCTTCTACTGAGATGCTTGTTTCATACGATTTCCAGACAAAGTCACAAAAACACTCAAGCAGAGCAAAGCCAAGAGCAGGAGCTAGTGTCTGAAAAGAGGAAAAGAAAGAGAAGCAGTAATTCCAGCCCGAGACCTGATTGTTAGTCCAAGTAACATGGTCCAGTCTTTTGCTTTAAAAAAAAACTTTTTAGAACACTTTAAAATGTACACGTTATATAGTCGGTTGATGACAAAACTTCTTTTTAAGAAGGTCTTTGTCACGGTAAAGCTTTAAAAGAAATATATTCAAGTCCTAGAAGGGCAGTCGTCTCATATCCTGTTTAGTCTCTAACACACTTGTTTGCCAAACACAAGGTTTAGTCTGCACATACCTAATTTGGGCAGCCGGTTGATGGTCTTAGAAAACATCTCAAAATCAAGTCGACCCAGCTGCTGGTTTCCAATCCTGCAATAATCCTCTGTGTGCAGAACATGACTTGCCAGGGAGCATGATGGAAGGGCATGGTATTCTTAGAGCAGACAGCTATGTATGAGCAGAGAAAGGGGGACACAGACCAAACAGCAGGAATTGGGCAGAAAGGAGAGGCACAGGCCAAACACAGGAACCATGCATCATAAAAGCACCAGGGGGCCCTGAGCAGAGAAAGAAAAGCAGGAACCTTTGGGCTGATAAGTGGTCACACTTTTTGGGATGATGAGTGGCCTAGAGGCCAACAAAGAAAGGTGGGAAAAGGCAGAAATCTCCACTGTCGGAATGTAACCTTTTGCTCATTAGGCCCTCATTTCAATAAAATTAGCCTTCCAGATTAGAAGTACCCATCATGCACCAACACCATGACACTTCCAATCCAGACTAAATAAGGACAAAAATCCCTCTTCCCCTCAGGAAGGTGGAGTTGGGATGAAAATCAGGAAATACGATCCCAGACCCTTCCCTTCCTAATGAATATTCCACCCACTCATTTTTACACCCTGTGTAACCAACTTGCCAAAGAAACTCAGGGCAGCCGCTCACCTGAGCCTGCCCTCTCTCCCCCTGAGAGTGTACTATCCATCCCTTAATAAATCCCCACTTTACTTTCTTAACCTCCACGTCTCATCTCTGAATTCTTTCCGAGATGGCACAAGAACCTGGACACTGGCTACATCTACCAGCAACGGCAGGAGAGCAAGAAACCTCGAAAATCAAGAAACCTCAATTTTCTTTCTTTGGAAGTGTTTCTAAGAGATGAAAAGTGGGAAAAGAAATTAACACCATTATCTCAGTTAATTCCTTCAACAATCTTGAGGGTATTAGTATTTCCATTCCCTAAGAAACGAAAGGCTCAGAGGCTCAGAGAAAATGACTCACTTGTCCTCGTCACCCATGGTTCCGGGGTGCAGGCTGGGACTCGGTGCTGACTCATATCCAGTGCTGGCTCTCCTGCACCCCAAGATGTGGGGGAATAACTGTTCTTTAAAACTCATATTTGTTGGACAACTTAAAATATCCTTATGAATTATTACTTGTTATTTCAGTATGATAATTTCACTGATTCCACTGATGACAAAAACCTTAACATCTTTGCCACAGGGCTGCATCACTAGTAGTCTACCTTTTTTTCTTTTCTCTCTGAGAAAAGTAAAATAATAAGTCATGACTATGTGGGAGAGCCTTGGTGCCTTATGCACTTGCTTAAGACTTAGGATTTTCTTTTTTCCTTTCAAATAGACTTTACTTCTAGGGAAGTTTTAGGTTCACAGAAAACTTGAGGGGAAGATACAGAGATTTCCCAGACACACCCTCCCACCACACTCGCACAGCCTCCCCCATTATGAACATCCCAGCACCACAGTGGTGCATTTCTGACGGTCTAGGAACCTGCACTGACACATCCTTACCAACCAAAGTCCATAGCTTACATTAGGTTCATTCCTATAGAGCTGTACATTCTATAGGTTTGGACAAATGTATAATGACACGTATCCAAAATTATAGTATCATATGGAGTATTTTCATTTCCCCAAAAATCCTGTGTTCCATCTGTTCATCCCTCCCCACTTCCTTACCTCTGGCAACCACTGATCTTTTAATTGGCCCCATAGCTTTGCCTTTTCCAGAATGTCATATAGTTGGAATCATACAGTTTTCAGCCTCTTCAGATTGATTTCTTCTACTAGTAATATGTACTGATGGTTTCTCTATGGCTTTTCATGGCTTGATGGCTCATTTCTTTTTAGAGTAACAGTCCATTGTCTGGATAGACCATGGGTTATTTATCTATTCACCTACTAAAGGACATCTTGGTTCCTTCCTATGTTTGGTAATTATGAATGAAGTTGTTATAAATATCCATGTACAGGCTTTTGTGTGGACATAATTTTCAATTCATTTAGGTGAATACCAAGGAGAAAGACTGCTGGAATATATGGTAAGAGCATGCTTAGTTTTGTAAGAAAACGCTAAATTGTCTTCCAAAGTGGCTGCACTATTTTGCATTCCCATCAGCCATGAATGAGAGCTCCTGCTGCTCCACATCCACCCTGGCATTTGATGGTGTTAGTGTTACAGATTTTGGCCACTTTAATAGGCAAGACAGGATATCTTGCTCTTATTTTAATCTGCATCTCCCTGGTGATCTATGAGTGGAGCATCTTTTCATGGGATTATTTGTCATCTGGGTATCTTCTTTGTTGAGATATCTATTCAGGTCTTTCACCCATTTTCCCATCAGGTTGTTCATTTTCTTATTGCTGTATTTTATGAGTTCTTTGTATATTTTGGGTAATAATCCTTCATCAGATGTCTTTGCAAATACTTTCTCCCAGCCTGTGGCTTATCTTATTCTCTTGACAGTCTCTTTCACAGAGTAGAAGTTTTAAATTTTAATGAAATTCAGCTTATCAATTATTTCTTTCATGGACCGTGCCTTTGGTGTTGTATCTAAAAAGTTTAGGATCTTTTTAAAACAACAAATTATGTATTTGTGACAATCAAAATTCACTCATGCAGCAGACCATAAGAGGATCAGATCAGAAAGTATAATTTGAAAGTGTTCAGGCCCTTATAAGAAATTGGTTTTAATTTAGATGAGACTTACTAAATATGAACTGAGGGAAAGTGAATATTTATAACCCTTCTTTTATGAGTTTCAAAAACTGGCAGCAATGCCTCTCACTTCATTAGGTTTTCTGAGCCAGAGGCAAAGGTCCCTTGAATTTCCCTGCAAATCATGATACAAAGATGTGAAGTTGGATTTTAGGCAACCAAATCATAGCAAAGGGAAGGCCAAACAACAACCTTGTCTGAACGTTTGGCAGATTTGGAATTTTTCTTGCCATGGACATTTAAACATGTAACAGATTCATTGCCCTAGTAGCTGTCACACAGAAAGTTCCCTTGTTCACTTCTATGGGTGCGCTGTGAAGGCTGCGGTGAAAGAATCCTGCTTAAAGACGCAACGCCACAGAAGGGCTTTCGACAGCACAATCCTCTGAAGCAGAGAAAGCCATGAGGGCCCCAGGGGCCTGCCTGTGAACCTTTACTTCACCTGCCCTGCACTACCCAGAGAACACCCTGTAAGTTAAGGACAGAGTCTTTAGAAAACTACCTCAAAACAGTGTTGCCGCAACCGGACTCTGTACCCCGAAAATGATTTGAAATTTGGAGGCAGGGTTTTGGAAGAATTAGAAAAGAACAGCTTTATTGCTTTGCCAGGCAGAGGGGAGTCACAGCTGGCTCATGCCTTAGACTGTGAATTCACCCCTCTTGGAGTTGGGGTCTTGAAGTTTTATAGAAAAAAACTGAATGGAACAGGAAAGGTGAGAACAATCAGGGCGCTTTCCAGGGTGCTGCTGCCTTCCCCTTAACCTCCAGGAATCTTTCTGGTGTCACAGGGGAACTGCAAAGGGTCTTTCCATTCTTCTGAGATTATTGGCCCATTACCTTCTTCCTGGAGCAAAGCCTCTGGGTTAAAACTATGTAAAGAGTGTCAGGGAGAAGTTTGGAGGTTACTTAGCACGAAAGCAGTAAGGGAGGGAAAGCAAACTGCAAGATTTCTTAGAATCAGCAGTTTTAACAGCTTTAGCATCAGGACTTTTAAGTCTTTTTTTTTTTTTTTTTTTTTTTTTTTTGCGGAGAGAATCAATTCCTGTTTTGCACTAGCTTATTTTTAAAAGCCATTTACTTACTAAATTTCTCTTAAATTAGGCCAATTCCAATTAAACGTAAAACTCCTCAGGGTTCCTCTTTTATAAACCTCCCATTACTTTCTGTATCCATATGAGTTTGTCCCTTATTATTTTAGTAGCTTTAATTACTTACATTATAATTTTAAACCTTAAAAACCTTAATACTCTGGCAAAAATCAAGAAGCAAGTAATTGTGAATTAGCTGTCATACCAGTATTTCCTGATTAGAAACTTATGCTTCCGTAAGTTTTTTCCTCCCAAGAACGCAAAAGGTAGGTAAACTTAGACCTTCCCAGCAATTAAGGTTTTAATATTTCATAAATGAAATAGACAGAGAGTTCTCTTCATTTAACTTAGTTTCAAGTTACCAAAATCTGGAGAAACAACTTTAGATAGACATTCTCAAAACAATAATTATTCCTATAGAGTTTACCTTAAAAAAAAAAGTCCTTATTTTGTTTACTTTTAATTTTCTTGAAAGTTTTTTTCACATTGAGTTACCTTCCTTGCTGAAAAATGTGCAACAGATATAAGGTCTTATTTGACCTCCAGTAAGCCTAAGTACAACAGAAGTATTATACTTAACGTTGATGATTCTAAAGACGTATCTGTATTAATTAAACCAACAAGCTTAAACTAGATTTAGTACCAGATATTGATTTAGTACTGGAAGTTTCCAAGGTCATGTGAATCTGAAATTTATTTTGATTGTTTTTCTTTATATTTCTGAGCATTCATATAAGCACTTAAGTTTCTTTAAGCCAATTAAATAGAACCATTTTACGAATTAATTTGGCAATGCCATACATTCGTGACGCACAAACACACAAAACACAGAGACTTCAGAGTTCCCATTCCGAAATTTTAGCCATGAATATGGTACAACAATGTAAAACCCATCAGTTACAAAAGAGGTTGGATTCAAGTTGGGTTTCTGGCAGATGGAACAAATCGAAGTCACCTGTCTAGGTGGCTAAACCTTGTTACTAAGATCTATGAAAGAGACAAGATTTCTATTTGTCTTTAACGAGTCAAGTTCAAAATTATTAACCCCTTTCTCAAAATTTGCATTTAAAAAAAAGATGGGGAGATTAGGGTTCCTGAAGACCAGGCAGAATATTTGTGTCTCAAAGGCTCTGTAGTTTGACTAGTGGGTCAGGATTTTCCCTAAGTAACTGTCTGATGGAACTGAAACAGTACCGCCCATTCGTGAGCACACAACACGAAATTCAAACCTCGGCCAGCAAATGGAGGCCTCAAAATTCAAAGCAGGCACAAATTCAAACTTCAAAGTCAAAACAACAGCTTCCTAGTTTCACTAGGCCCGGGACCGCCATCCAACCCGTGCCTGTGAAATGGGACGTCGTCTCTCAGGGAAAGGCCCTGACGAACTGGAGTCTCCCCCGCCTTAGGGAGGCCCGGAGAGGGTCGGAGGGGTCTCGGGCGCCCCGAAAAACTCACCCTAGTCCTTGCCAAGGAGTCGCGGCGTCCCCAGCAGCGTTCTTGTCTCTCCTGCGTTTCCAAGTACCCAGAGGCTTCACTGAGGTTGGAAGGAAGAAGGAAAAGAATCCAGAAGCAAAAAGGCCTTCGCAGCTGCTGGTACCAGCTTCCTCTGCTTCCTTCCTCCCGCCTCAGAGTCCCGCCTCGGACTTCCGCCTGGAAGCCCCGCCCATCGGCTATGGCGGCCCACATGGCTCAGACGCAGACCCAATTCTCTCCTGCTCCAGATCTCCCCAGCGATCTGGCCTCCCCGTCCTCCCCGACCCTCAGCCATCCCAAAGGAGGCTGGCGCAAAGGTTGCCTTTAGAGCGTCCGGTCAAGCCAAGGTGTCCAGGGATAGGAAAGAGGAAAGGGAGTCCAGCCCAGCGCTAGGTCACCAAGGTTGTTGCCACAAAACCAGCCTCTGTGCTTCAAAAATGGATTGAGGCTGGGACAGAGTTTTGGGAGAAAAAGTACAGCTTTATTGCTTTGCCAGGCAAAGGGGAGTTACAGCTGGCTCATGCCTTAGAGAATGTGAATCAACCCCTCTTGGAGCTGGGGTCTTGAAGTTTTATAGAAAAAAACTGAATGGAACAGGAAAGGTGAGAACAATCAGGGCGCTTTCCAGGGTGCTGCTGCCTTCCCCTTAACCTCCAGGAATCTTTCTGGTGTCACAGGGGAACTGCAGAGGGTCTTTCCATTCTTCTGAGATTACTGGCCCATTACCTTCTTCCTGGAGCAAAGCCTCTGGGTTAAAACTATGTAAAGAGTGTCAGGGAGAAGTTTGGAGGTTACTTAGCACGAAAGCAGTAAGGGGGAGAGAAAGCAAATGGCAAGATTCTTGGTCAGAAAGAATTAGTAGTTTTAGCATAAGGGAAGTCAGTTCGTTTCCTTCTCCTTCAATAGAGCCAACCAACTAAATCCTTAGTGGTATGAAATATTAATGTGACTGAAATTTCTGAAACAAGAAACAATTCAATATTCCTTGTATTACATAAGCAAGACTTAAAAAAATAATAATTCTCTGTTCCAGGTCCCCTACCCCAGGTCCCAACTTGGAAAATGCCTTGAATTCTTTCCTATCAACTCAGTCTAGTTGTATGGGTCACGGATGAAATATATTTTTAAGAAAAACTGCAGCTTAGTCAAACTGCTTCACAAGGGAAAAAATGATTTGAAAGAGTTCTGGATGGGGTAACACTAGGAATTATGCCTCTCTCATCAAATCAAATATAGAAAATTGAGCCTTAGGACTAGACGAGAAGAAATTCTAGGGACCAGTGTTTTATAAACAAAAAAGAAAATATCTTGGTATGGCAAAACAAGGTAGTATGTAATATACTCTTTACAATTAAATGTCAAGTAGAAACAATATATGGAAACAATGGGAAAAACAAAACAAAGCTCAGTATATACCACGTATTAACTTTCTAATCCTAACACTGCAACTTTGGCCTCTCCCAGCTGCACATCTTAAGTCTCTTTCCCTCTCCCTCTTCCTATTTGATTTGTGCATAAAAGCCAAAATCCACTTCAAATCCTGAGAATCCAGGATAATGCCTCTTACCTACTCATGCAGGTCATCTACCCATATAATCTATTAACATCCGCATAATGAAAAGTATCTCCAATCTGCTTCTCTTGGGCACTCTACAAATGCTGGCTTCCTCTTTCTGAAATAAAGTAGCCATTCCTTTGGAAGCATCCTCTCCTCCCTTCTTCCCTGAATCACCATGTTATGCACATTGTCACTCCGTTTCCTGGAATAGTGCCTCTGCTTGCCAGACTCAGTGAATCCCGGCTTCCACACCGCGCTAGCAACATTGCACATTACTGTGGTTCTCTAGGCCTTGGTTCCTACATCCATAACATGGAGAAAAAGGATAGATAACAACTAGTTTATGGGTCATTAAAAGGAACAGATACATAATATTTATCCAACATCTGCTGTGTCAGGCATAGTCCTAAACGCTTTACCAAATTACCTGGTTTATTCCTCATAACTATAGCATTTATAAGGCTACTATTATCCCCTTTAACTCATGGGAAAATTGACATTTGGAGAGATGGGCTAATTCACCCAATACAGCCAGCTGGGATGTGAATTCAAGACGTCTGACTCTCAGGCCCTCCCTCCTATATTTCCTCACGGCATTCCTGTCATTAAATTTGTAGCAGAGCCTGGGGCACACAGCGCTTGCTGGGTAAATGTTTGTTATTTATTGTTATCTTCTTCTTTCATCACTCCATTCAATTTTTTTAGAATTCTACCCAGGCAGCAAGAGTGGAGGTCCACCCAGACGCTGCGGGTGTTCCAAGCCACTCTGAGCCATCGTGGCGCCCAGGCCTTCCTGTGAGGAAGGTCTTCTCCCAGGGAACTAAGTGACTGCTAGTTTCCCGGCCTCTCCCACTGGCCTGTCCATTCACTGCAGATGGGAGGGCGTCTCTCTGCTCTGCACCCTAACTGCCTCATGCAGTTTAGGATTTCAGTAGACACCTGAAGAATGAGGGAACGCACGAAAGTGTGGTCAATGAAACAGTTCTCTTTCTTTGATCTTTCTCTGCAGCAAGTAGTCATGTCCAAATTTCTCTTTGAAGTAAGCCCTTGCCTGAGCACATCTCGGCCGCCATCTTGTGGAGATCAGAGGTGATATTAGAGGTAATAGAGACAAGCAGATCTGTGATCATATCTTTTTTCTAACCAACTGCAAACTCAACATTTAACTAGTGAAGCTCTGTGTTTTGTTGTTTTAAAAACAACTGATGTTTTAATGACTTTTTCCCTAATATTAATGAAAACAAAATAGATTTCTTCAAATGTCTGATCTAAAACACAGATAATAAATTCCTGAAAGTTCACAGTGTTTATCTCTGCAGGGTCAGGACATTTCTCCAATGAGTTGGGATCGTTTGCATGATGTGATTTGCTGTTTCCAGGAATGACCCTCCGGTGTTCTTACCATCTAATTTTCCATCGTACCTTAGAAAGAGCTGGGGGCACTGTGCGTTTCTAGCAGACAGAGTTGAGGACTGTCATAGTTTCCCAACTTCTCTCAGTATTGCGGAAGCAGTTCTGGGGAATGTATCGCTCGATAGATTTATTATTAGCTCAGTCGTTAGTCATTCTGATGCACGACACGGCTGAGCTTAGTGGGAGCTGGGATTATCAAAACTGACTCAGAGTGAATCCGGATGTAGGCACATCACAAAACCTGTCTCAGTTAGAGTGTCTCAGTCCTTTCAGTCTGCAGTTATGTGCCACATCCCTGCCAACACCTCCGTCATCCGTGTCACCTCCGGGTTCTGGAGTTACCATCCACCATCTACCATCCAGGGGTGGGCAAAGTCAGCTGCCCAGATCCCAGCAGGAGTGTGAGAAAGAAAATCTTAGAACTTCTCTTTAAGGCTACTTTAATAGTTTTTAAGTTCAATTTTTGTGTATACCTAAAAATACACAAAATATATTCAGAGAGTTATACATATTTATAACTTATAAATAAATACACATGTATTGGAGATGCTTAAAACATTTTTTTTACCAGCGGGGTGCCTCTCCACTGAAGAAAAGAAAAGAACCAGTTTTAAGTAATAAAGGATATGTGAGAAGCTGGTGGTCCACTAGAAAAAGCCAGATGGTTTTGATTGCCTGGGTGTGACGTATTTGCTCTACCACCCACTCCCCAGGCTCAGGCAGAGTGCAGACCCTTGTAAGCAGAAGCTCTGTGCGACCTGCTGAGGGGTCACGTGACAGGCAGAAGCAGTGGAGGGGGAGTCCTGGGTACTTGGAGAAACGAGGAGTCTTTATCTAGGCAAAAAAATGACAGCCCACCCAATGTTTGTCCTTCTAAGAAGTAATTCTGCTACAATTTAATTCCGTGAAAGGAAGAATGAAGTTGTCCTTAGAAAACTGCGGCAGATTATCTAAGGGGAAAAGCCAGTCTCTGTTTTGAGTACTGTTCTCTTCATGAAAAGTCTGAAACGGTACCAAGTCCCAAGCTTTGTCTTTCCAGAAAACCTCCCATATTGTCATCGCACTGCAGAATATGATTTCCAGGGGAATAAATGAACTTGAAAGCCCAAATCCTTTTGTAATAATAATCTGGAAGCTCTTCATCTCTATTTGATAGGAGAGTGTGGTGATGCCTTCCGAGGCAGTCATAGGGCTATGAGCCCGGTTATTTTCAGATTCCTTTCCGCAGACAGCACAGGAGGACTTAACTTCTCCAAGCACACCTTGAACGTGGGGGAGGGAGGCTGGGAGGACTTCACGCAGCCCAGCAGAACAGGATGGCGCACGCTGGATGTGATGTCACTGGGTGGACTGGTTTCCCATTGTCTTTAGAAACGGTTGGAAAACTAGTTTGGCATATCAATTATCTTCCCCTGAGATGCATTCTCTTAGCCACTTACACATTCCTTTCCTTTCATGCAGTCATTTAATTTGCCTGAAATTGTATGACCAATGGCAAAAATTATTGAATAAAAATCCTTACTTGATCTTTATTTTCCAATTTAAATAAGGAAACTCAAAGACAATTTTTTTTTAGTAAAAGATTTCCATCCAAAGTGGAAGTATCCCAGGTATATGAAACCGACTCTTTATTTAAAAATAACTTTTTTTCAAAGATGGTTCAGTGTCCCCAGGCCAGATATCTTGAACTTTGTTTCTAGTATCATGCAGGAAGGAAATCTGCAATTTAACCCCGAGTAAGAATAAGGTTATGCAGTTTCAGAAGTTTTGAATTGGGATCAGGGCTAAAATAATGTGAATTATAAACCACAGAAACACTTACCTCAAATGTCAGGGGGAAATTCCCAAGTAAAGAAGCGAAGACAGGGGATAGAATAAAGAACAGTCTCCTCCAGTCTGTTAGACTATCAAAGCTGTTTAACATGAATTTATTGGGGCTTCTTTTTTTTTCTCCTGGAGAGCTGGTTATCACCACTACCTGGAGCCTTGGGTAGGGGGATCCACAAACAGCCTGAGTGGTTAGTGAATTCACATTTGTTCTGTTTATGGTTTCACTTCTCTTCTGGAGAAAGTAAACATCTCAAGCAATTAAACTCCCATATTCTCACTTATTTTTTTAAAGATCGTTATTAAACATGAACTTGTATTTGAACCAAAACCCAGGTGATATTTATAGTCCTGGTGTTGGGATGGATAACTCTACCTTTTCAGGAAATGTGGCATTGACTTTCTATACTATCCGCCAGACTCAACTCAGGTATTATGAAAAGGAGGCAATTAAAAGAAATTATAAGAGTTTAAAATAAGATCAGAGCCCAGGTGAATTTGCCTCCACAGCCCGAGTTCACTGCTTCGGTGTTCTATTTGACTTCAACTTAAACCTGTTTAAATAATTGTTTTTCTGGAATATGCCTAACAGTATATTGATTCAGTTAACTCCAATCTGATGTAACACTAAAATCTTCTCTTGTGTTTTTCTCCACTCAGTTTCAGTTTGCTCCCTAGCATTTTGTCAGAGCCAGAAACAAGCAACTTATTGATGACACAAGGAGTGAGTGACTACACGGGCAACGAGCGATGAGTGGACACTGTGGTGGGATTTAAACCATTCTCTCATCAGTAGACACTGAAGGCCCACATCTTATCCGTGCCCTGGGTTAAAGATACCGTAAGGGCACCAGCCACAATAGAAATGTAGGTGGACTGATACTGGGAGGTTCTTGTGCTACATAAAATATGCTTCATTAATTTGGCCATCAAAACTCAGAAACTGCCCAATGAAAAACATAACAAGTAAGCTGTGGAAAAGCCATGTCTGTTATCGGAGAGGAACAGCTAGTAGGAAGATCCTTGTGCCTTTGTAGCAGATCTGGGGGAAGGTTACGGCAGCCAGTAACTGCAGGTCCATGTAGACTCCCCAGAAGGATGGAAGCTCTGTCTTGTTTATAGAAACGGAGGAGAAAATAACCTCCACGAAACCTTGGTAGAGAGCAGAGTAATTTTCTAAACAACCGTGTGTTTTCTTGTACGGAAAGCCTAAGGCTTTTTCATCTTCATCTGTCTTTGATGCTGGGGAATCTGCTTCTGTCCTGGGACAGGGCAGTTACTCAGCCCCCACTGCTCTGATCTTCCCCGTGACTGCAGTCCGGTGCCTGCTGTGCATATTTGTTCTCTCCCTGCTTTGTTCCCGAATCAATCGTGTACCAGGCATGAACGAGGCATTCTGCTGGGGTTTTTTCATCCATTCCTTCCAGGAACTCTGAGAGTAGGTAGAGTAGGTATCACATGCCCCTTTGATCGCAGAGAAGCTAAGGTGCTGAGCAATTAAGAAGCTTGCTTAAGGCCAGAGAGCTAGGACCCCGCAGAGCTGAAACTTCCCTTTGCAGAAATGCTGGCTGCCTGCCTCTGACTTTCTTCCCTGACTCCAGGTCAGTGGAGGCATTTCTCTTCTGTACACCCTGCCTAGAGTCCACATTCAATTTCTTAATTAAAAAACCCAACAATTTAGAGGGACATCGCAGATTTTACCTCTTTCTTATAACTTTTTTTCTCTTCTCTCTTTTTTTAAACCGCTTTGTCACATGGGTTTGACGTTTTAATCCATCTTTGATGACTGGAGAGCTTAGGTCTTTCCTTAGACTCTGCACTTTCTCAGCCCCAGCTCCTCACCACCTATGAGAATTTGATCAGAAGTCAGAGGGAATAAATCTCAAACTGAGAAAACACTAATGGTCCATTAGTCACTTTCTGAGTCAATAGTTACTCCTGGAAATGCCGTCATTCCGGAATCCACTCCTCAGCTAATATGAAGAGTGTGAGTGAATCCATTAAAATGGCTTTGGCACCAAACACGCAGTGGGGAGGTAATGGCGCTGGGTCGCAGAAGGGCTCGCTGTCAAAACTCGTTACTGCGGAGTAGACACTGCTTCACACAGAGGGGGTACTCACCAGCCAGAGGGAAAGGAGACGGTTGTTACTGCACAACCCACGGAAGGAATTCAGCATAGAAGAGGATCCTGCTGTACTTTCTACCCGTTATCTTGGCTCCTAATGTATCCTCAGAATCGGGCTGTGAGAAGCTGCACTTGGGCTTGTCCTTTAATGTCTAACAGGACTCTGATTTTTAAAGCTGAAGATGATCCAGCTGAAACAGAATGCCATAGACGGACGCCTCTACTGCAGAGGAGTCTTCGTGCTGGAGGTGTACATACACAAACGCCTTCTACGTGGGCAGTGCTATCCAAGCATAGCCGCATGCTCCCTGTGACTGTTTTTTGTTTCACCTTAGCCCATTAACCCCCAAGGATTTCTCTTTCTGCCCCCGCGCTGGGGAGATGGGGGACTGGGGTTGGTGCCGGCAGATGAGTTACTGGGGACGCTCTCCGGTTCTCAGGGTTTCTGAATGCCGCAGTGTGCCCAATCCCGGTGCTGAATGCTGCTCAGAACTGGGTGCCCCACAACACAGGCACGACGTGCACGAGGAACAAGAAGGCCTCCAGAAACCTCCGGAAGCCCAGGTGCTCACGGCCAGTGAAAGTGAGGCCACGGGAGGCGGGTGGGGATACATTTGGGTGACTTACTCCCTGCGGTACTCAGTCTGCAGGGTGTCCTGCAGAGAGAAAGTACATAATCCAGTCCCTGCCACCGATGAGGTCACCTTCTTCTTGGACTCCCAGGCACTCGCACTTGTGTTTTACAGTGTCTTGTGCCCAGCTGTTTACATAATTGAGCCACGTGTTCCTCATCTGTTTAACAAGCATAAACCCAGGTCGGGAACCTGTGATCATACGCCTTCTACAACCTCCCAGTGTAAGTCCAAGGCAGCCCCTGTTTATCTGAGCCCCTGGGTGTGCACATGTGAGTGTCTGCAGGGGTGTGTGTGCCTTGTGTACCCATACAGGGATGTGGTAATACAGACCTAAAGAGAGTTCTCAAGGCCATTTAAACTCCTATCTCCAGGAAAGTGGATTTCCTCTACAAACAGGTAATCAAAACAAATCTGAACTCCCAAAGCTGTGTGTGCCTAAAACTTAGGTGAAAATTCAACCAATTACCATGTGCTTCTGTTTCCTTAGGGATGTGTGTTCCGGAAGAGAAAACATTAGCATCCTATCCATCAAAGTAGAGAACACATTGTTTTTATCTCTTTGCCTAGAAGTTTCAGGAATTTCCATTATATCCTGTGGGAGTTGAGACATCCTTCACAGATAATCTGCTTCGTGTTTCATTCTCTGTCTTATCTACCATACATTCCTTATGCATATACTTATGTTAAGAAAGAGATCTTTATTTATTTAAAATGATACTGTTTGAAAATCAACAATTTGGCATCAGTTAACAAACTCTCTCATAAAATATTTGCAGCCAGAAGAATCCTGTTTTGTAACACCTACTTGGACTTCTGATAAAGTTGTATGTTTATGGTTACTAATGGCCAGTGTGTCTGATTTGATGTATGTTAGGGCAGTGTTTGGCACTCCCCCAATCGTGTGTTCATCTGAGTTACATGCTTTTGACAAGGCAGATCTCATGTATGTGTTATAAGTGTGGCCTTGGGGAATGCAGGTATGGGGATTACAAATCTTAGTGAGCTAAGAGCGGATGAATAAATAGACAGAAAAAGGGTGGAACCCAGACACTACGACCATATCTGGCTGGGAAGTCAGGAGAAGGAACTAGGGTTGGTATAAATAAAGAGCAGAAAGAGTCTGGGTTAATCAGAGCAGCAGCTATCCGTGCAGTTTGTGGATATGCACCTGGCTAGGGGCGGGGTTGGAGTGGGAGCTCAGGGAGACAGGCAGGTGGCCCAAAGATTCTGGGCGTGGAGTATCTTCCTCTGCCTCGTGCCTGCTGTCTTGTCCCTTTAGCTAAACGATATCATTCACCAGAGGCCACTAGTTTCAAAATAAGCAACTCTCTTTACAAAAAAGTATTTATGTTCGAAATTCAAAAATCTATGTTATACATTATTAAAGACTTTAATATTACTGATTTGTTTTCCTCAAACCCTGGAAAGTTTCTTAGGAGGCTGTTGGGTGCACTGTCCTTTCTGTTGTTCAGAATGATAAATCTAGGGGCTGTACCTTAGAACATTATAAGGGGAAGAGACGCTAAAAGGAAACCAGTTTTTCCAAAAAATAATCGTGTTCATTTATACGGTCGAACATGCTAACAGTTCCGGTGGCAGGTGAGAGGATGCCCAGGATGGGGAAGTGGCATCCGCGCCGGAAGCAGTCACACGGCATGGAGGTGGGTGGGGAAGGTGGGTCTCCAGCTTGCCGGCTGACTGCAGATCCTGGGACTTCTCAGTGTTCGCAATTGCAGGATCCAATCCCTTATTATATATGCATAATTTATGTGTAATTTACATAATTTGTATTATATATATGTATAATTTAGCCAATAGGATATACTGAGGATACACTACTGCAGCATGAGGGCTGTAGGGCTCAACACAGCAATGCAAGGGCATCCGTTCTCTGCTTGACCACTGATGACTGTGCAGCATCCTTCAGACCTAGTCAAGGATGCAGGGACAGGAGGCTGAGCAGCTCTCAGGTGGGATGACTGAAGGGGACCAGCACTGCATTGTCAGTCACCCAAGGTCGGGAACAGGGAGTCGGCACAAGGTAGATGCTCTATAAATTTCTGTGGAGTGAATGCAGGAGGGCAGGAGTGAATGGAGGCTAGACAGGGTGACAAATGGTCCTAGGGGAAAGGCCTGCACCTCCACAGGATGCAGCGGACGGCAGGAGGGGAGGCGTGGGGGCAGGGGGTAGGGAGCTATTGCTCAGGGTGGGAAGTTTAATGCTCCAGAAATTCAGCCGGGCTGTGTTTCCTGTCTGTCCTTGGGCATTCTCCCTGGAGGTGCTGCTGCTTGGGAAGCAGTTATTGCACTGAGAGCCAGCAAGTAATTAAGTTGTTTCGAGCTTGGAAAGTTTGTTCTCCGACTAATTAATCTTTATGTATGTAGCTGTTCACTGAACATTATTCTAATCCTGCACCATGAACATCACCATCTCGTGTACCGTAGGCACCATTAGATTGGCATTAGCAGCCACTAGGGAATATTTTATGATGTGTGCTGATAAATTCCCAAGATGGATGAATTTGAGATGTTTATGAGTACCCTGTAAAATAAACCTGATTGGACTTCCCTCGTGGATGTCTTGGCGTTTATGGTTAAAATCGTGTAATGCAGTAAAGTTTGCACAATGCGGAAAACTCAGCAAGCACTGTGAGAACACCATATTTTTATCAGCATCTGCTATGCCAGAAAAATAAAACTATAACACACTGTGTAGCAGTGGAAAGTAAATAGGTTTTACACCTCCTGCTGTGAAATACTGGGACAGTCCTGAAAACTTTGAGAGTCAGTTCGTCAATGTCACTTAAGAAAGAGTTTTTGAGGATTTGTACTTTTTTTAAGACAGCTGATAGCCACCAGATAATATGGAAGAATAGTGATAGTCCTTTAGAAGAAAAGTCAGACAAAAGGCACTGTACGCTTTGCACTGTCAAGCATATACTATAAGTAAAATAGGATCCTACTTATATAGGCATGTGGATAATGACCTGTCCCTTCAGAACACACTGAGGGGACAGGCTAGTTTCCTTTCTCCACCGTTAGAGATGCATACTATGCTGACATATTGGCTATCTTCTCCATGAAGACATTTCCTCAGAGAAGCACTAAAAAGGAAGATTCTGGAAGCCTGCACAAATACCTCACCTGCCCGCAGCCCAGGCCAACGCTCCTTTAAGGCAAAAAAACCTCGTTAGTTATTTTTCAACCCATCAAATTTTCCATTAGATGATTACTATTGTATTGGTTGAGATGACTAACAAATTTTTGAATAACTGAATAATAACATACTTTATAAAATATAATGAGGAGTCACTAGAAGCTGCCTGTAATATTTGCCAGCTACAGGTTGGGAATTAAAGAAGCTTCCCTGGAATGAGTCAACAGCCCCTGAAAGTGACAGCTTGGCGGTCACGTGGTGGACACCGCAGGGGACTTCCATCCAGCATCACAGAGTGGGCAGGGCGGGACGGCTGGGTTTGTAATCCTCGCCCACACTTCATCTGCATTTTCTAGTTCTCTGAAATCCCTAAAGTAGCTGCAGATTTCCTGAGAGCAAGATGTATTTTTAAAATATCAGAACTGTAGTTAGAGAATAGATTTGGGATGAATAAATCATAACATGGTAGTTTGAGTTGGCCAGAATCTTGTCTTCCCATTAAAAAAAATCATTTCTAAATGAAAGCTAGCATAAAAATATACACTGTTTTGTAAACACGATGTGTAAAACCTGGTACCTGGTACCTGGACTCTTGGCTGCAGTAACTTCCCTCTGGGCCGCCCAAATCCTCACTAGTCCATGTGCTACAGAGAAGCCATGGTCACCGGGGCAGCTGGCGTTTTAAAGTTCTAACAGGAAAAGTGACTATCACCCAAACCCACGTGAAACTGAAGATGGAAAAGAATTATCAGATAGAACAAAAGGGAAGAGAACGACCATTTATTGAGCACTTACTGTGTACCAACGGCTTTGTAAACCTTGCCTCATTCACCTCTCGTAATAACCTTAGAAGCCGGGTTTCAGAATTCTCAGTTTACAGACTGGGAAACTTCAGCTCGGAAAGGTGGGATGAGTTGCCCAAAGTTACTCCCATAGCTAGGTGAGCACCCAGGTCTGACGATTTACCTCTTACGAATTATTCACGAGGGCAGCCCCTTCTGTCCTCCCATGTCAGCAGGGAAGAGGAATCTCTGCAGGTTTGGGGTCAGTGAGTGCCTCCTCAGGACCAGGCACCGAGTTAGGCGTCAGGGTCTAAATAACAGTTGAGGTCAGTCCCCAAAGAGGCCGAGAGATGGTCCAGCCCTTCCTCACTGCAACAAGGACCTCGGGATGAGCCTGCTGCTTCTTCTGATAACTATACTTGTGTTGGCAGGAGGTACAGCTCAGTGGTAGAGCACCTGCTTAGCATGCATCAGGGTCCTGGGTTCAATCCCCAGTGCCTCCATTTAAAAAAAAAAAAAAAGTTGAATAAAAGTAAATAGATAAGTAAACTTAATTACTCCCCCCCAAACTTTTTTTTAAAGTTAAAAACAAACAAACAAACAAAAAAACCCAAAACAACAACAACAACAAAACTACAATCGTGTCCAAAGCCATCCAAGTTACTTGTTTGGTCATAGCAAGACAGCTGCCGCACAGTGAGTACTTAATTGGTGCCTATTAGGCTCTTTAGAGAATCCAAAAGAAACAAGAATTTGTGACTAAACCACAGGGCCATTTGGAATTTGCTAGAGTAGGGCAAAAATAAAGCTTGGTAACTTCCCCCACGACTGCGTATGCAGCTTACAAATATTCTTGAATTGATCTCCACCACCAGGACCTCACACCCCCCGCCCCAGTGTGGAAGCTGGGCAAAGCCAGAGCCCCCCAGTGGCAGCTAAGAAGCTCTTGGTCTACAAGCTACAGAGAACAGAAAGCAGCTCCTGCAGCTCCTGTAGCTGTTTCGGACAGCAGATTGGATGATGAATGATGTACGTAACACATTTCTCCACGACTTCTGGGGTTTTCTGCTGGCTACCTTTCAAGCTCTGGTTTCAAAGAGGGAAATAATTCCAACTTTTCCATTTTATTTATTCACCCAGGCTGGGCAGAGGGGTTAGTAGGCGACTTGACATTTATGTTTTAACTGCTCAACATGTTAAAAAATTCCCCCATTGTTTCCCCAAATTCCTGCAAGTGCTTGGCTTCCAATCAGTGTTTCTCCTCCAGGACTGTTTTCTCTTCCTGCCTACTGAGAAATGATAACTGGTTTCCCTCAGAAAGATTCTGTTACCCCAAAGTTACCCAGGAAAAACCAACATCATTCTGTTATGAGGCCTTTAAAAATATGTTGATGATGTAGCAAAGGTTTCCTCTGATTAAAAGACTGAAGAAAGGGAAGGAAAGGAAAGGGAAGGGAATATACAATGGAACATGAACTAGAGCAGTGGTGCCGGTGAGAAGAGGCAGCCGTGCTGGGAAGGGGCCACTGCAGGATGAGTATTCACTCCTTCTACGAGCCGAGGAACGTCGTTACCAGAAGACACTCACTCCATAGCCTGGCTGGTTAACTGAGATGTCACTAACCCCCCACAATGGTCACCAAGAGAATCAGCAGCTAGCAGTCACATTGTTCTGGAGACAATGAGAAAGTCTGGCAAGGAGCAGGCCACTTACATACACTGCATTCCTGCGGGGCCCACGTTCCCTCCTTCCCGGGCACAGGCACTTCCTGGCCGGCCTCCTGTGCCGCAGCTGCTCGGCCGCCTGACAGCTGAGGGCTTAACCAGCTGCACTCGTTTCCGTTACATCCAGAGGTGACAAGGACAGCGATTCCCAAGGGCTCGGAGCCAACGCGGGAACGCAGAGAGAGAGAGAGCCCCAGTCCGTGGGACAGCTCAGGCCTCCCTGTGACTCAGAACCCTGCCAACACCTCCTGATGGCCCCGGGCTCTTGGAGTTACTTGTTGGGTCATAGGTTCGGGTCTTACCTCCACTCCACCACTCAGATTTTGAGCAAATTGTGGGTATGGTGTCCAATGTTTAACAATTATGTATTAGCTTTTTTCCTGGTGCCTGCATTGAGCTAATGACATAAAGGATTGAGAAATTGTCTTTTCTTGAAGAAGATTCTAGTGATGAAGTTGACACCATAAGCAGGTAAACAGTACAATGTAAGGGCAGTGGGGGTCAGTTCGAAGCCACTTAGAATCACAGGGAGAATGGGGATAATTGTGCCTTGGACTTCTCAGGACCTTGAGCAATGATGGCAAGGCTGCTGCTGGCTGGGTGTGGACTCAGAGCTGTCCTGGGGGGAGATGGGCCAGCTGTGCCTTAACATGGGTGCGGAGGGGTGGGGGAGCCCCGAGGTCTCGGCCTAGCCACTGTGTGACTTTCCTGGCCATTAATATCTCGGCCTCCTGTCTCTTTCAAAATGGAAGCCTTGGACACCGAAATCTGTTTATCTCTTCTAGCTGAAAATGTTGCATTTTTGTAAAATGTTTCCATTTGTCCAGTAGACACAAAAACTGTCGATGCTGGTGGGGGTGTGGGTGTGGTCTGAAAGGGTCACAGTGTCACTTAGCAGCCCTTTCCTTACCTTTTCTTAAGGGCAGTAGTGGTCACTGAGATCTCACTGCAAGACAGGAGCTACACTAAGCACTCTGTTCACATGAAACAACTCTCATCTTCAACGAGCCCGTGGGAAAGGCACTGTGATGATAATCTTCAGTTTGCAAAGGAAGACATAAGACATAGAGACCTGGAGAGGTCAGCACACTCACCCAAGTTCACACAGCCACTGAGGCAGAGCTGGGGTGAAGATGGAGACAGTCAGACCCCAGAGCCTCCGTTCCTGACCATCACTTTATAAGGCTTCCCCAAGTTCCCTGTCAGCAGCCATGGATGGATGCTAGTTCTCTGCACAGTAAGAAGTTTCACTCTGAAACAGAGATAAGGAGAAAGTTCAAAGAGAGTTCACTATAGAGTGCCTCAAAACATTTTATAGGAGCTGGAAGGAGAAACGAAAGGGAAGACAGAATCAGAGATAAGCAGACTGCTGATGGGATTGAAGTCCTATTACGAGGAGAGTGAATCGGTGGAACCGTTCTGGCACCGACATGACTTCAGATCTCAGTTTGGAACAGCCATCTCAGAAGTGATGAGACATGAGATTCGGGAATAATAGAAAAACCTGCACTGGGCTCCTCCAACGCATTTATAGGCCTAACAAAAGCAGTCACTGTCACTCACAGCACTGAGCAACTTTGCTGCAAGGAGTCCCCGAGCGTTGTGATGGTACAGGAACTACCTGGACAAGTGTTTGGCCACAATTCGATTTAAATTTAATAAACACCTGCTGAGAATATAATATAATTTGCCATCCCCCCACTCACCTTCACTAACTGGCATGAACACTATCTCCTTATACATCCTTCCCCACCCCTTCCCCCCAGAGAGGAACACAGAACTCTCCTCCCCTTAGGACCGGGCAAGCCCCAAGCCCACATGTTGGGGAGGAGGTCCAAGTAGAGACCTGTGTGGAAGAAAACAAAAGAACGGCCTCCCTGACGGTTTTCCCAGCCCTAGGTTTGGTGCAGCATTAGCTCTTCTCTCCAGCAGGAAAGACAAGGATAATCAAACTAGACAAACTAAATTTCATAGCAATTGATTTTTGTTGAACTCACTGTATCCTTGGTCTTACTCTATCATCTATTTCAAAAGACTTTACCATCCTTATGTTAAAAGACTTAGTGACTTTTGGGTAATCATTTGGGTCTCGGTAATCTCTTTTACAGTAAAAGTGAAAGCATATTCAATATAATGAATCAAAATAATCTTAACATCCTTTCACTTGGCAGCGACAGGGTCTTCATCATGATCTACGTGCTTCCCACGTAGGTAAATAATGACGAGGAAACGTTAGGAGCGTGGCTGGTAGCCATGTATTTTAAGTGCTTATCCTTGAGCAATTTTTCATAAGGACTATTCAATTTCATTTCCAAAGGAAATGAGAAAATAAGGTTCTTACTATCCAAAGCTAAGGGCGTCATGCAAAGGTTTACTTAACAGTTTTCAGGATACTTTATACCTATCATTTTAGTTAGGGAATATGCAAATTCCCCAAGAAGAGAGGGGCATGGCACGAAAAGAGCCTGTACAGATGTCTGTTTCAATCAGGACCCCTATAGTCACCAAAACCCGCGGATGTTCAAGTTCCTTGTATGAAATGGTGAGGCACAGTGAATACAGGCGACTCTCAGTATTCACGGGTTTTGTATTCGCGGGTTTTGCATCCGTGGGTTTTGCATCTGCGCGTTTTGCACCCACGCATTCAAGCAACAGCTCATCCTTCAGAGTCTCAGTGGCGTTATTGATGAAATAGGGCTACAAATAGTCCTTCCCTCGCGTAGGGTGTGGGTGAAATTAACTAGCAGCTATCTAATTTTGTAAAGCCCTTAGACTTCTTCCTGACACATAGGAGGGGATGGATAAATATTAGCTGCTATCCTTTCTAGTAACACATTAATGAAAAACAGTAGTCACTGTAGAATTGTTCCATGGTTTTATTTTCAAAAGCATTTCTATACCAGCTATCTACCATAGCTAACAGAATTTTTTTGCCTTCTGACTTAAAGTCATCATGTCTTCTTTTGTGCTGAAAGTCTTATTAATCAAAATTGCTTCACCAGTTAATGTCCAATTATAGAAGAGTTGAGAAAAATATGCTGTAGCTTCTTAATGGTATATTAAGCAATCGAAAATGATGACCAAAAGACTGCCTTCAAAACAGTAAGTGGAAAAAAAGGAAGGTATAAAATTATACGACTGCTATGATGACCAACATGTAAAAAAACAGACTGGAATGAGAAGAGCAAAAGTAAAACAGTCTTTATATTAGTAACTTGAAATTATGGATGGGTTTTTCCTTTATTTTTCTGTCTTTTGTCATGTGACCTGATTACTTTTATACTTTATAATAAAATAATGCAGCACCCCAATGCTTTCCGTAACACACGTTAAAAACAAGCAAAGCATCCCCGTAGAGTCCGTTGTGACAGTGTTCATCTCGCATTTCTGTGAGAGAGTGAGTATGAAAGAAAAGGCTTAGAGTGTTCAGGAACATCAGGTAACATGAACAAAAACCTTTTGGAAAGAATGAGAAGCTAAGTCCTTCCATGAAAAAGTAATTTTTCCCTAACAGCTAAAATTGGCTGTGTGCTAAGAAAAAAGTGGAGGGGCCAGGAGGAAACCTGAGACTGCTTACATTTCCACCGTGGAGGGACTTCTGACGGATGGGGGCTCCCCGTCTGCCCCTTGGGCAGGCCTGCAGGAGCTCTGCCTAAATCAGGGGCCACCAGCCGATGTGACCCCTCGCCCCCACTCCAGCAGCTCTTTGGGTGGGGCCTGGCCCCAGCTGGGCTCGGGGCTCAGCAGGCTCTCCCCTCTGCGACTCCAGTCTTGTCCTCCTCTCCTCACTTCCCCTCCCTTTTCCTGACATCAATAGGTCAGTTCCTGGGCATTTTGGGAAACTAGTGAAAATGTCTCCTGCCATCGCTGAGCCCACCAGTCACAGAGGGACTTGGGCCATTTGTGGTGGCCAGTCATGGCCCAAAGTGGTGGTTACACAGGGGCTCCGGCTTCTGATCGTCTGATGTGAATTCTCAGCTTCCCCACTTAGCACGTCGGTCCCCCATCTATAAAGCAGGGGTGACAATGACATTCTCTGTCTTCTAGGGCTCTTGTGAGGAATCAGCAGGCTACTATGGAAAGCACTGTCACTGTTGGTGATCCATGAAAAATAGCTACTCTCTCTACTTTCTTATGGAAGTTTCAGCTCAAGTTTCGTCCCTGAGATAGTAGCCTCAGTGAGCTTTTCTTGAATCCTTTCATTAGCCTTTCAAGCCATTGTAGCCCTGCCTTCTCCCCCCCCTCCCCCATCCCACCGGGTATTATGCTATTCCACAGAGGCGGGGAGACGTGAGCCTGATACACGTCCGTACCTTCACATGTAGAAGAGGCCGCAGCTATTTACCAAAAGCCAGTGAGAACCACCATTGGGCCCCGTCTAAACCCCAGTCTTTATTCTCTTCCTGGGAGGCCCCAAGACACTAGGCAACCTGCCCAAAGTCTCTGCGGCAAAGTGGAGGATCTGAAACACACATCACATTTGCCTATACACCAAAGTCTACATGTATCCCAAATATATATACATATTTTTATATATATATATATATAAATATATATAATTATTTTCCTTTTTTTTCCTTTTTAAGAGGATTGACTGAAATTCCAAGGAATTGGATATTAGTAGGGGAGGAATTAGGGTCACACCAGTGGCGCCCATCTCTGTGCCTCTCAGGTCACACCACCTAAGGGACCTCCCAGACTGTCTCAGGGCAAAGTCTATACCTTGGGGACCATGTGGTGCCCACACTGCCTGTGTGCGCATTGGGGGAAGGGCAGAGGCGACAGCCCAGCCATCTCTTCACCACCTTACTTTACACAAAGCTAATTTCTTAAGACATTGAATATAAATCTTTGTAAATTGGATCATCTTTTCAACTGACATTTAATTTCAGCAACGTGTCCCACAAAGAGAAAGAAAGTGGTCCCAAGACCACAAAAGAATGCAGTAAACCATTTACAATAATGCATTTAGACAAAAAGTATTATGAACTATTTTAACACAGCCAATTAAGTAAAATAATGTGACAAAAATAGAGCAGAGACCACCAGAAACTGTGTAAAGAGGAAAATGATTCATTTCAGTGGAGTGGCTCTAGGGATTTGAGAATGTCTATTTTTCTTTTTTCACCAAAATTAGCCTCAAAGGTCTATTCTTCCAACAACCCTCCCCCCTCCGCCCCACCCTGGTTCTAGAAGTTTCTCATTCTCTCACTTACTGGCCTCTTCGAAGACATCAGCTCCTCCAGCGTGGACCTCCTGCCCCAGCCTCCCGGGTTCTCTGTGTGACTTGATACTAGGGAACACGAGCACATAGAAAAGCAAGACCTTGGCAGTTAGCTGTTTTAGTAAAGTAGGTGGATAAGAAGGAACTTTTTGCCCAAGATGGATTCCAAGAGGTATCTGACTAATGAGACTCGGGCTGGGATCCCCAGGTAGTGAACTTGCTGCCTTCTGTGCCTTCCTGACCTGTTCTCTCACCTTGAACACTACCTCCCATCCTGTGTTCACCAGTTTGAACTGGAATGCTTCCTGAGGAATGGGGAGAGAGTTAAGGAAACCAGGAGGCCAGAGTGAAGCAGTTACATTCTAAAACATCAGTGTGGTTTGCATGCGTTGTGCTGTAAGTGGTAGTCAGGGCCCAGCTCAACCACTTATCCCTTATTTTCTGGGAACTAGGCCTTGTCACTCAAGGTTTTGGATCTGTGAATAAAGGATAGAAGAGAGGAATTTCAACATACCGGGTATAACAGGATATCAGAACCCCTCCTCTTGGGTGCAGTTTCCTGCATCAGGGCCAACACTGCTCAAAATGTGAAAATACCATCATTGGTACTGGAAATGAGAAATTCACCCCTGGGATCTGTTAGCCTCCACTTCTGAGCTGATTACCACCTGCCTCTGTTCTCGCCCATGGTCTCCACAGCCCGAGTCCCATAGCACAGCCCGTCCTCTGGGCCTGTCCCCCAACAGCGTGGGCCACACTACCGCTCACACTTGAAAATTCCATTTCTCAGAGTCCACCAATTTCATCCAGGTGTCAGGAGAAAAACAGCTGATTCATTCAATTCATCCTTATATCCAAATGATTGATGACTACTAAACTCTCTAAGAACTCTATGCATTTTGGAAGTGGGTTGAGTACTGACCCACAAAAACTTTTTCGTGTGGAGCGAGAGAGGAAATGTGTCCCCAGGAAGCTAATCTGCCGGTAGGCCTGTCTGACTCCCAGGTGCCTTGGACACCTGCTGTTCTTTCCCTCTACTGATGAGAGCGGGTTCTTCCCGAACTCCAGGTGACTTCCCCATCTAGTTCCAGTAAGTGGCAATGGGTAGACTTGCTCTTGTGTCACTATTTTGTAAATACCAACTGTCATCTCCCTGAGACTCAGTTTCTTCATCTTTAAAATGGGATTTAAGAGTGTCTACCAAAGCTTACTGTGAAGATTGAAATAGTAGGTGCACAGAAGAGCATATGATCCAAGCAACTTCTTTTATGCCCCTGGGCAAGGATTAGGTCCAGGATTGGCTTTTGGGGATTTTTGTGGATCTGCTGGGAACAGAAGTTCCTTGCTATGAGGAACAAAAGGTCTGGAGCTGCCAGGGGCCACCAACAGGAATGCCCTCTAGAGAGTGAAGTTGACACAGAAGAAAGCAAAGCCAAGATGGAGAGAGAAAATGATGTCCCTGGATACTGGTTGATCGCCTGGATCCCAGCATGACACCAGACCTGCCCTTGACTTTCTGATTGTATGAATCTAAGAATTCCTTGCTTCCTTTTCTAATTTTCTTAACTTAAGGGAGTTTGAATCCTAAGACTCATATTCCTTTTGTGATTACAGTTTCTAGGAAAAAGAGGATGATGACCCCTGCAGCCCCCGGGTAGGTAAGAATAACTAAATATGTGCACTTAGCCGTGCTGATTTAAGTCAGTGTCTCTGAAATGTTCTTACTGAAGCCACCTACCAAATAGAAGAAAGTCAGTGCTTCTGAGGTTTGCAACCCCCCTAAATGTTAAGCTCTGTGTAGCCTTGTGTTCTACTGTATAAAGTGGAGATTTTGTATTCTGCTTGAAAATATAACCGTTGTGGTTTTTTTAAACATAAAAACATTCTTAAGTTGTAAGTTATCTGGCCTTCCTTTCTCCCCCACCCTCCTACGTGTTTGAGGAAAATTGATGCCATTTATCCTGTGGATGGCTTCATCTCCCAGAGGTCCATGCAACTAAATCTGAGAAGCACACACCAAAAGAAGCCAGGATGGGACAGCAGTGAGCTCAGTCCCGGGAGTGTCGACCCAGGAGTCTGTTCCTCTACCTAGAAGTTCACTTAAATGTGCAGATTTACTTGAAAAGGAGTAGATGTAAAGGGACACCCATTAGATACAGTTCCTGCAACAACACTGGTGTAGACCATCAGGTCCTACAGCATCCCTGCTGTGTGACAGGACGACGGAGTCCGGGCTCCGGGAGGGAGCGCTGGGGACTGTCACTGGAACTACAGAATTGCTTAAGAACATGATTCATTTCATCTCTCTGTCTTAACCTCTTCAGGACTCAAAACAAAGAATGAGCAATATATAAATGAGAACAAGGAGTGATTAATCCTCAAAATTAGAGTTCTGCCCTTTCCTAGCAGTTATCTCATATCTTGGATAGTTGCCTCATTGGCCTCCATTCCTTTTTTTTTTTTTTCCTGTTTTTCAATCTTTTTTCCTTAATCTGCCCTTTCTCTGTGAAGAGTTCATGCCGTGGCTAGCTAAGCACAGAGAAACCAAGTTGGAGGTAGAGAAGGTTACGTCCTTCATGAAGGATCCATGAATTTGGCCTCCTTTTGCATTTTAAGAACCGCACTTGGATTTGCAAACCTTTCCAAGGTGGTGAAGTTTTCTGTTGGCAACCCTAACATTGGCTCGTCATGTGGTAAACACACAGCAGTAGCAAATGTTAACAACTTAATGGAATCCTGGAGGTTGTGCTATTTCAACTAAATAAATTAAAAGGTGGGGGAAGATGGAGTTAGGAGTCCTTTGGGGTCAACAGTGACATGATAAGCCTGCGAAAGGTTTACTTACATCTAAGCATTATTCAAGAGAGAGCTACAGTCTGGGCCAAAAGATATAAAGATTTGAAAAAAATATATTAAGTTGAAATCTTTCACTTAAAATGGAATAAACTGTACTTGGTATTTGGAAACTGCTGTTTCGGCAAAGATAAGGGTGCTAAGGTTTCCAAATGTGAGGGTGAGATAAAATGTGGAGACGTCTTGAGCTGTTGATGTATAATTTAGAAACCTGGAGCCAAAACTTAGTTTCTTGGAAGATGCTTGGTGAGGAAAAGATTTCTCTTGGCATAATATGCTCCATTTTTCTTAAGGAAAAATTAGAAAAAGAACAGGCTGAGGAGGGCCAGTTTGCATAAATGGGGCAGAGGCTGAAATGAAAAATAATAACCAGTCCAGCCTATTATTTTTTTATTTAACTGTATTTTTCATTTATTTTTATTTTAAAAAAGCCCTTTTTAGCTCCAACAAACTGGAAAGGAGCAAGCAAAGAAAAATGAAAAAATAATTGGATCAGAAAGTATTTTAAAGCAAAAGCCCTATGAATTATAATCTGAGGGACTCTGGGAGGTCTTAATATTGCAGACTGATCATCATTAGCAATAGAGTAAGTAGGAAACTGAGTGCTGTAATGATAGCAAAATCCAAGTCCACCAAAACCCTGGACTGAAGAATAGAGGATGTTTAACTGGCGGGAGCTGGTACCAGAACGTAAATCAGCAAAGGGCTCTGAGAGGCACACCAGTCTCCATTTTTTCATCTCCGGGTTTCCAGATAATCTTCACCACCATTTCTCTACGTGGGAGTGGGAGGTGGGAGTTCGACCTGAGTCACGTGTCTGCCTACCTCATGCAAATACGGACCTCCAGTCTTCCCAGATGCAAAATGCATACAGAGTCACGGCTGGCTGTTCCCCCTTCAGGTGTTCCACTTACACAGAAGCGGGAACCTGTTTGTCAGGCCTGGGCCCTAGCATGTCTCTAGAATAAAATCGTAAACCTAGGAACTCTGTCTGATTGTCAATGCTCATGTTTGGAACCAGAAGTTCTGGTAAAGCTCACAGACAGTCTCAGGATATAGTCTAGTTTTTCAAGTCTTTTTATTTGACTTGAGCCTGAAGGTTCATCTACTCCTTATTAAGCTGAAAAATGAAATGGTGCCAAATCGCGGGATTACAGGTATCACAGGGTGTTCGATGTTCTCAGACAAATCTCTCTCTTCAGCTTAAACTAGAATTCCAGCATGCTTATTACTTTAATTTGGGGAGTCTCCAAATCCAGTGATTTTCTGAGCTCCACTGAGACTACCCCACCCTTCTGAAGAGCTGGGAACAGCTATGTCTGACCACAACATCCATCTAGTCTGCAGCACACGTCAAAAACATGCTTTTGATGTTCAAAAACACACCGCCATCAAATGAAACATCGTGCAGCAGTGAACTTGATGTCTGTCTTTGCAGACGGATGTGGAAAACTTTAATTATTGAGAGTCTAAGGAATAAGAAACTGCAAATATCTTGAACATTTTTCCGTGTACAGAGCAAAAAGCCAAGGGCAAGAAAACACAAGAATTTTGAGATTTTAGTCAAAAGACCGTTCCTAGATTATGCTTCGGAGAGATACCCATTCAGGTCATCTTCCTTTCTATTTAGCACTGGACTTTAAGCTTTGCTCACTTGATTTCCCACAGATGCCAGGCCCAGATGCTCCCTCAGTAATCACTCTTAACATCTCCGTGACCTAGGTCGCATCTTCACAGGGTTCGAGCTCTGGTTTGATTCCCAGTGCAGCATCATGGTGACATGCTCTGTGAGCCACCAATGTAACGAGGAACAGCCTACATCAAGGTCCCTCATTTTATAAGAAGTTTTTTTCTTGACAAATGTAAAAAATAATACTTATCTTGAACATATCTATCATATGTCAAGAAAATTTCCTGAGTGATCTTTTCTGAAATACATATGAATATAATATAAAATTATAACATGGAATTTGCATCCAATATTTAAAAGGAAAAACATATTCCATATATTAAAAATACATTCTAATAAATTAAAAAAATATATTCAATTCAAAATTTTAAAAGAATACAATAAATATATAATTCAAGAATGTATCCAATATATTCAATTCACAATATAGTCAATATTCCACACTGAATATTATAATTTTATATTTGCAAAAACAAAAAGCATACCTATTCTGACTGTGCCCTGAAACTCAGTACCATAAAAGAGACCAGCAGTCTTCAACCAACCGACCAGCCGAAGAAAAAAAAGAAATAAAAAAGAAAACAAAGAAAGGGAAAAGGATTCTGCCCTAAAGTAGAAGGCATCTGCCGAACCCCTCTTCCCAGACATTCAAAGAGTCATCCCCTCGGGATTATATCAGAGCTTAATCTCTCCAACTCCTGTCGACCTCCTTGTGGAATATTCGAGTAGGTCAGTATTGACACGAGAATTTAGAAGCGCGCTGCCCTATCTGAGACCTTCTGCCCCGACTTGTTGATTGGAGGGTTTGGAGTCTAGCAACAAGAGACACATTGTCAGCTGATATTCCAACTGGCCTCAGCATGTCCCTTCCAGAAGCTTCCAACTGCCAGCAGACATGCAGGGCTATGAAAGCTAAGGCCATCAGCGGTTTCTAGTGGCACAGTTACCATGAACGCAGCTGGACAAAAATAGACGGAAGGTGCTAGTGTACGTCCTGTGGAATCTCATGAGAGCTGCTCGGTGACCAGGGGTTTTCACAGTCTCTGTCGTGAACTCCATCTGCCCAGCTCACCAGTTTGAAATGAAACATCCATCAACTTCCAACATGCCATCAAATGACCATGGTGTGGAGGGGTCCTCTTGGAGGCTCTGGGCTGCCTCCTGGGGGTTCTCCGTTGTCAGGATGCCCTGGTGTTATCACTTGAGTTCCATTTTATTTAAGATTGTGTACAGAAATTATTTTCTTTGAAATATTTTTTGCATATACTCAATTAGCAATGAGAGCTGACCTTGAGAGCAGTTGTTCCTCCCCGGCGTGTTGGGATGAGGACACAAAGCGTTTGTGGTCCTGAGAGCCTCCGAATGTTCTGTCCTAGGCTGCGTGTTGCGGGGTGTGGTGCTGACCACTGGAAGTCCCCGTGCGAGAGCAAGCTTTCAACTGTGGTAATTCAAGTAAGCCGACTTCTGAAACAATTTCTTTGGTCTTAAGGTCAAATTCAATTTGCTGTATTGTTTTTCCTTCCAAAAAAGCTTGGAAAATCTGTCCTGAAGCAGGCTGTGAGCTGGGCAGTGAGTTGTCGTTAACCTTTGGAAATGATTCCTGCTAGCTACAATCCTAAGAATAGTGCTCATATATCAGGTTTTCTCAAAATTCCTTCAGTAAATGTCGCCAACTTAATTTTTGCTCTACAGGGGAAAAAAATGATATGAAAATTTTATTATTAATGTCGATTTAGCAGGATGACCTGTTACCAAAATCACTCTGATTAAATGAAGCCATGAATGTTCAACTCCTTCTGTCTTTAGTGCCACTAAATTCCCACTTAAACGGGTTCCATTTTCCCTGTTACTGGGGCAGTTTTGATACTGCTCATATGATTGAAGAACGTCCCACGTGGAGTTGACAAAGCCAGGTAAAACGAGTGTCCAGCAGCAACTCTGTGAACGCTGTCAAGCCAAGTATTCATCAGTGTGGCCAAAATCCCAACTTTGTTTAGTACGACCTCCAAATGCCTTCATCTACATCAGAAAAATCTGACTGCCCTCTATGCAGCAGATATTTAATTTTCAATTGGTGCTAGTCTGTTGTCAGTCCATTTTGGAGACCTGACTTTCTGTCTAGAGATCTCTGTCCCCAAGATTTTCGTTGTTGTTTTCATTAGCTTTGCTTGTTATTTGGTGATTGCAATCTGAAGATTCCTGTCTTTTTTTTAACCTCCAAGAATTTTCCTTCTGTAACTTCTTTATTCTACTCCATTTCTCTTTTCTTCACAGCTGAAACTCTTACTGGAAACATTGTGGATGCCCTGCATCTCTCCTTCATGGCTTTTAACTTTAATTATTAATCTCTTTGTTTTCTAGTCAATGTTATAAGGTTTTTCCTGAACTTTGCCTTTCAGGTTAATAATTTTCCTCTTTAGTTTTGTCCAATTTTTAAATTCAGCACATCCACTGATGTCTGTTTGTATTTTAGGCAATAGTATTTTTTTTAATTTCCAATCAAACTTTATTAAAACATCTACCTAATCAGAATCCAGATATTTCTCACCAATTTTACTGATAATGTCCAGATGTAAGCCAGACTCATCCCCCAACTTTACTATTCAAATAACCTCTTAACTTGTATCCCTTGCCTTCTATCTCTCCAGAGTTTGTTCTTCACACAGGAGCTGAAAGATCTCTTTAAAATGTAGTTGCATCAGTTCATTCCTCTGCTTAAAATACTTCAGTGGCTTTCTGTCTCATTCAGAGTAAAATTCAAAGTCTTTCCACAGTCTACAGAGTCTTACTTGATCTCGACTTTTTCTTTCACCGACTCCTCTGCACGTTGCCCCCTCCCTCCCTCACTTCCAACCACACAGCAGCCCCAGGGCATTTGCTCTGGTTCTTTCTTAAGCCGGGACACCCTCCACCCGGGTATCTATGTGACTTGCTTCTCAGTTCATTCAGATCTCTGCAAAGTCTTTTCTGACCTCTCTGTTACGGGCTAAATGGCCGTGTCCCTTCCCAAATTCTTATGTTGAGACCTCATCCCCGGGCTAATGGTATCTGGAGGTGAGACATTTGGGAGATTAGGTCATGAGGGTGGAGACTTCATGATTAGGGATAGTGTTCTTTTTTTTTTTTTTTTTTTTCCGAAGACATAAATTCCTTTTTATTAGCAAATCCTTAATTTGGTGAGTGTGAGTTACTCATCTGCTAGGGCAGCCTTAACAAAGCACCGCAGACTGGATGGCTTAAAAAAAATCTATTTCCTCACAGTTCTGGAAGCTGAAAGTCTAAGATCAGGATGTTGGCAGGATTGATTTCTTCTGAGGATTTCTCCCCTTGGCTCATCTCCCAAGTGTCTTCGCCTGGTCTTCCCTCTGTGTCTGTCTCCATCCTAATCTCTCTCTCTCTTTTTTTTTTTTTAAACATTTTTTTATTGATTTATAATCATTTTACAATGTTGTGTCAAATTCCAGTGTAGAGCACAATTTTTCAGTTATACATGAACATACATACATTCATTGTCACATCCCTTTCTCTGTGAGCCACCATAAGATCTTGTGTCTATTTCCCTGTGCTATATAGTATAATCTTGTTTATCTATTCTACAATTTTGAAATTCCGTCTATCCCTTCCCACCCTCCGCCCCCTCGGCAACCCCAAGTTTGTATCCTATGTCTATGAGTCTGTCCTGTTTTGTATTTATGCTCTGTTTGTTTTTGTTTTTGGTTTTTTTAGATTCCACATATGAGCGATCTCATATGGTATTTTTCTTTCTCTTTCTGGCTTACTTCACTTAGAATGACATTCTCCAGGAGCATCCATGTTGCTGCAAGTGGCATTAAGGGATAGTGTTCTTATAAAAGAAACCCCAGAGGACTACCCACCGCTTCCACCCTATGAGCTTGTAGCAAGAAGATGGGCATCGGCGAACCAGGAGGCATGTCTCACCTAATGTTCCTGCACCTTGATCTCGGACTTCACAGCCTTCAGCACAGTGAGAAATAAATATTTGCTGTTGATAGGCCACCAGTTTATGGTTTTCTGTTACAACAGCCTGAACGGACTAAGACACCATCTACTTGATATCGCTATTCTACTGCCCATTCCCTTCTGACATTCTCTGCTTTTTTATTCTCTGTATTATTTCACTTCCTTATGACGTAGAGTATCTGATTGAGTGATCGACTGATTTCCTGCGTGCCCTTGTGTAAGTTCCAGGAGGGCAGGGGGCTTTGTCTGCTGTGGACACTGCTATAGCCCCAGCACACAGAACAGAGCCTGACAGATCGTAAGCACTAACACATAATGTCAAATTAGTTAATGAATGAATCAGCAAATAAACTATTCTCCAAGTTGTACCCTAATATCCTCTAGATTAGAACTTTCTCTGAGACACTGGTGACAATTTTTTAGGTTCTATTCTGTTTATTAAGCTAATTTTATTTTCCCTGGGATCAGTTATTGGGATTATTCACTGTAGTATAGTACTCGTTGTCAGTTTTCCTCAAAGATCTGAGTCTTCTTGGTAGTGGGTTATTTCTTCAGCTACAGTGTTCTCTTTTTCCTCCTCTATGAATTTTATCCCACTCATGTCCAACTTCCACATCATCCTCAATATTTCTGGGCCACTCATGGTCCACTTATGGTCACACAGTTTTATAATATCTTTTTAGTGATTTCAGAGGGAACTTGTTGGTCAGGGACAAGCATGGAAGTGTTCTGCTCACCATCTGAATGGGAAGCCTTGGCTGCAATTCTCAAATCTGATAAATTTATTCTTTTTTTTTTAAAGTACAGTCAGTTACAATGTGTCAATTTCTGGTGTCCAGCACAATGTCCCACTCATGCATATTCATACGTATATTCTTTTTCGTATTCTTTTTCATTAAAAGTTATTACAAGATATTGAACATAGTTCTCTGTGCTAAACAAAAGAAACTTTTAAAAATCTACTTTTATATATAACAGATAAATTTATTCTTAAAGCCTCCAATTTGCCTACTTGGATTTTGACTCATGGACATATCTTAATGTGATAAATGTTGTTGGCAGATAGTTGGGTAAATTCTGTTTCCTTCATAAATATTCTTGTCTCCTTTCCTGAGCTTTCAGGATGAAAAACCAAACAACAAAGAAAAACTTTGGTTAACTGAACACCTGTCTTTCTGTCTTGAGGCGTGTTTGTAAACTCTGCCACATCAGCATTCAATGAATGCAGTCTTCCGCTTTTAAACGTCATTGAAGCTTTTTAATATTAACTACTCAAGCCTGTTTTTTGCTTTTGTCTTATCTCTTCATCCTCAGCATGAAAAAAACACCAAGTGACATTGGAAGAGAACCATGACAAGTTTATAGGAAAAAAAATACAGCATCATTTAATATTCATTTATTTTCAATTTCCTTGTCTTTATCTTATTTTTACATTTTTTGAAGATTGAAGTAACTGTGTCCTCTGAACTCTCGGATTGCTATCAGATGAGCTATTTAATTAACTCACCATCCTTCCTGGAACATTTTTGAATGAATGAATGACCCCAGAAATTAAACTGGCAAATTAAAAAAGATTTTTGGTATCAAGAGTTTGGGGCCTAAAATTATTTTCTGTTGACAAATAACATCACAAAATAGTTAAACCTGCAGTTGGTTATCTGAAACTTTCTAGTCCCCTCCATGTAGTGGGGGCAAATACGATCCAAAAGGGAAAACAGAATCTGGAAAAGGGCCTCAAGATTGATAGACAATACTTGGAATAATTCTTTAACTGTTGAAGTGATTCAGAGGCAAAGTTAAATGGACACCCTCTATAAATACATTTGATCCATTATTTATTTAGTATTAAAAAAGAATGCATTGTAAAGAATACATTTTATTGTCAACACTTTTTCATCTCTGTCAATCTAAGTGAGATGGTACATTCTGAATTAGAATGAACAAGTTGGGGTTACTATCAAATCTATGGAGACGCCAAAACTTACTCATAGCTTCGAGTGATGGAACAGTGCAGAGTTCCACTAAAGAGCTCTCACGCTTAAGGGATCATTTCCATTTCTCTTCATTTCATCTTTGGGAATTCTTGTCAATTCTTTTCCTGCATGAATGTATTATTCCCTAATGAGGACATTACCATTTTCCTCTTTCCTTACCCGGAGGCTGTTAAAATCAACTGAGCTACTTAATTATTTAGTTAACAGAAAACACCCTAATTGGAAAGTATCCTCCTTCTGCTGCCACTGATTTTAGAATTTATAGCTTCATAGCTATAGCTTAAGAGAAATTTACCGAAAGAACCTCAAGGTGATAATTATATGGCTATATAATTGACATAGATTCACATATACATTTCAATTTTTTTGAGAATGGATGGAGCGCACACTGATGAGGGTAATTACTGGGGGATTTTAGGATTTTCCCCTGTGATCGGCTCAAGCACATCATTTATTTTAAAAATGTGTATTAGTTTGTTCTAATGAAGAGTATCTCAAATAGACATACATATTATTATTTAGTATTCATGAGACTACACAGAATAATTCTTCAATATGAGAATTGTAGTCCGGTGGGTCTATATTCATCTAGGCACAGAATTCCTGGGGGAATCTCCAAGATTAGGGTTTAGTGACTCCGGAGTGGGGCCAAGGCCTCTGTGTCCTTTCAAAGCCTCCAGGTTCAGCCTTCCGAGCAGTCAAGGTAGAGTGAACACAAGGCACCGAAGTGAAGCCTGTCACATCATCTTACAAGCACTGCAACACAGAATCGTCTGTGAGTTGTTAGTAGCAAGCTTCAGCAGGGGCAATGTCATGAGCATTTTAAATTAACAAGCCCTTTGGAAAATCATTATTATAACTGGCATGAAATCCGAATTGCCAGTCCTTCCTTCCCTCCCTCCCTCTCTCCTTCCCTCTTTCCTTCCTTTTTTCCTTCCTTCCTTCCTTCTTTCCCTTCTTCCCTCCTTCCCTCCCCTTTCCTTCCTTCCTTCTTCATCCTCCGGTAGCTTTCAGAATGGTATCTTAGCTATCCTAAGTGTTTGAAAGAAATGCCCATAAATTTTAATATTGTGTTTATGTCTGATATGTTTTTATGCAAAATCTAAGTAAATTCCCCACAGCCCCATGTGCACTAGATCGGTGCGATGTTATTTCTACACACAAACGATAAGGCATATGCTCCTCAGTATCAAGCTAAGGAAACCGAACGCTAAGGAATACTAAGGCCTTCCTAATCCTGTGTCTTTTCACCCATTTCTCATTAAGTTGACTCCTTCTGATCAGAGTGGTCTGGGATCTGTAGTAATGCCTGGTGTTAGTCACAATCACAAAGTCGATTTTTCCAATATGAACGTTTCTAATCATTACTTGATACATGCTATCAAATACAGGGTTATACTTGGCTCAGTCCCAGGACAGCCACTGGGAACATGTCCAGCTGCCTGTGAGTCTGGAAAGCAAAATTTGGCCATTTAAATTTTAGTTCTATACATACAGATGCATCTAGATCTAAGAAAGAAAAAGGCACTAAGTTGATGACACTTGAGCTTATGCTAAATACGCATATTCAGGTGATCACAGCACAGTTTTTCATGGACTTGATGTACATGATTTTACCAAACACACCGACAAGAGTCAACTGATGATTATAAAGAACTGGTCTTAAAATTAAAGACATGCTTGTAAAAAGACATCACGAAATTATGCTTAAATGCCTCTTGACAAGATTAAATATTTAACCCTTTCAGGTAAATTAAGAGAAACCCTATATTCTTCTGATAAAGAGAATCAAAATTACAGAACAAGCATGCACAGTGAATGTGTTACTTGCACTGTTGAAAGCTTTAAAAATGGCTTAAGTCAAATGAGTTCATGCTGGTCACCAAGAAATTATTCTAAAATAGTAACCTTTTGGGAGAGTTCAGACATTTTTCTAATATTCCTATTTTTGCCCCTAGAAGTATGCCTAAAAAAATTTCCTCCACAAAAGCTTTCAGGGAAGAAATAGTGAAATAGTTCCAGCTTCCAACTGTATGCAAGCCAGTTAGTCGACTGCATCAACTGACTGCCAGGTGGTTAATTGTACCCAGAGTGGTTTATGTTGCCAGCATCAGACAGCTTTTCTGCATGACCGTTTTGGTACCAAATTTTTCATCTGCAAATGGACAGACTAGGAATATAAATTGGAAGTTTATACTGTGTAAAATTAATCGTTAAGTGTAGAAAGTAAATATTTTATTTGGAAGTGTATCCATAGCTGACTTTCACAGATAAAAAATTATTGAATTAACAAAACATGTACATAAAGCTACCCCAGTGTGTCATCACTTCACACACATGACACTAACACACCTGTGACCTTTTCAGAGTGTATCCACAGCAATTAAATCATCTTCCCGTTTGATGTGGAATTTCCTGACATATGTTCCATGAAATTTTAAAACGTCCTATGTGGGAAACAAAAGGTAAGAGAGAAAAGGAGGGTTTAGGCATGAAAGTTGCTTTTTTCTGTTCCATGAAAAGGGAAAAGCTAATTTCTATTGAAGAGTCCCAGTGTGGTCAAGAAGAGACCATGTAGCATGGGATAGGTGCTATGAACATTGGTGTTCAAACCTTTGTGTTGCTATATGTTCTCAGTTCTTTGGAGTGAGCGTGTAGGAATAGAATTACAGGGTAGTATGGTTAAATTTCTAAAAATGTCCAGTTTTCCAAAAATGACTCTATCTTCTCATCAGCGATGTATATGAGCTCCAGTTCCTCCATTGGAGCAACTATTAATAACCAATCTTTATTAATACTTATTCTGGCCAATATTTTTATTGGAGTCTGCATTTTCTGATGACTAATTTAGCAGTTTTCATGGCTTTCAGTAGTATTATTCTTATTTCATATTAGCCAAAATTTACTTTTAAGTGTTCAGTGCTATGTACATTTCAAGGGGGTTAAATCATGGAGGGTAAATAAATCAAATGTATTTGAGTTTTAAAAATAAGCCTCCTTAAATATATACAACTATTGCGAAGCCCTGTTGCCACCTTGTGTCAGAGATTTTGGCTCTGTCTTTGGATACAAATTCTGACCTCCTGCTATGAAGTGCAGGGGCCATCCCCAGTCAGGAGGAGGGGAATGCTGGTTTGAGGAGAAATAGCATTTTATTTCATCAAAACCTGGCGGTCTCTAGTGGGCAATGGTGAAAGAGTGACAGGTACCTGCCAACCTCCTCTTCTCTGCTTTTATTCAGGCCAGCGATGTGTCTGAGTGAAAGACTGTATTTCCCAGGTTTCCTTGTGACAAAGTGCAAGCTTGTAATAAGCCCTGGCCAAGAGAAGTAAGATGGATTTTTGGGTGTTTCATCCAGGGAGAGGGTTAGAGGAAGCTGTTCCTCTTTTTGCCTTCCTCCCTTCTGCCTTCTCACTGCTCAGAGAGCCGATGGGATGGCCGCAGCTTCAGAAGCCCTGTGATGCTCCCGAGAACAGAAGTAATACGCAAAAGATGCAGTTAGGAAAAGAAAGAAGAAACCCGGGTCTCTGAGGGGCTGTGGAGCTGCCTTCCTGGCCCTGTTTGCCTAACTCAGCTTTCATGATGTGAGAACAGTTTTACGAGGGAACGATGCTTCTACAACGGCTATTTGCAGTTTTCTCTTTTACGCAGCCAGAACTAATCCTAAGTGCTACGAGCAGTGCTGGAGAGCTGTGAGCGCGGCAGTGCCCCCTCACCTGCCCAAGCATTACCAGCCCACAGCCACGGGGATGGACAAGAGTCAGCCAGAACTTCTGGAAGTCGCAAGTAGCAAATGCCACCCCGAGCAGCCTGAGGAGGTCCTGCCCTACTGGCTGATCTTGTTTATTCCAGCAGAGAACTTTTAGGCACTGTGTCCCTGAGCACTCTGGTCATCTGAAAAGTAAATAAATCATCAGATTTTATTTCATAAAAATCATTCCAGGCAATCAGCATAGTTTAAAAATTTTTGAGTATTGAGCCAACAGTCCAGAAATTGAGGTTCAGTACTGTTTCCCCATGTAACTAACTCTGGGCAAATTGTTTCTATTTTCTGCACAGTAAGTGAATAACTCCGTTGCTTTTAGGAAGATTAGCCTTTAATGCAATTCTCCTTTTTCTCCAGTGATAATCTGTGACTCTGGGTGAAGGCGACCGAAAGATAGTGGTCAGGTAAAGAAAAGTCTTAGGCAGAAAGCAAAGCAAGCTAAAATTATGATTTTTAAATATAACATTCTATGCTTATTATACATCATTTTCTATACTACTGTTCGCCAAAGTGATCTGAGGCTGGTAACAGAAAGCACAAAAAGCTTATTTCGGAATTGCATCTGTTCAAGTAGAAAAGTAACAAAGAAGTAGCCATAATGCCAAGACTTCTCTCTTCTTTTCCACTTTCAATATATTTATTTTGTGTCTAGGCATAGCATAGTATCTGGGTTAGTGTAAAAATGGACACAACTGTTTACCAGTCCTTACACATTTGTCAGTACTGTTCTGCTGCTGCCTCCCTCTGTCGGCCCAGCTGGCCGCCAGCCAGTCCCCGGAAGCTAGCTGTTTGTCTTGCAGGCGACCATAGACACACCAGTGAGTCCAGTCAAGACCAGAAGAACCGCCCAGATGAGCCCAAATAGCTGACTCACAGAATCATGAGCTAAATAAATGGTTGTTGCTTTAAGTCACTAATTTCTGGGGTTGTTTCTTATTTAGTCAATGCTAACTGATAGTTATTCCTGTGGCTCTCTGAAACCAAATTTCCTCATGTGTCTTTTTTCCTTCCTCAGATATGAAAAAAAAATACGGAGGGTTTTCAGTACAACATTTTTCCCCAGTAAACTCTCTTATCTGGGCAACAAAACAAAGGTAGGGAGGAAGGTCTCTTCTTTCACCTTAAGGCCATCAAACTCACTATGTTTTTATCTTGTGCTGAAGCAAATGCCTGGGCATCACTGCATTTCTTTCTTTATAATAAAGGCTGTATTATTTTTGAATGACCTGGTCGTCTTTGCCATGAGCCGGCGAATCCAAAGTGAACCACCAGTGCTGTAGGCACACGGGCTGCGAGGTCTCAGAGGAATCATTAGCCCTGCCACCGCCCTGGGAAGAACCATGGTCTCTATCAGTCCGTTTCCCACCCACCACCCCGCCCTCGGCTCCTGATGTGGGCTTACCCCTAAGGCAGGAAAATAGCAGCCTGCTTTTTTTTTTCTTGCATTATTATTGAGCACAGTCAGTTTATAATGTTGTGTCAGTTTCTGGTGTACAGCATCATGTTTTACTCATCCATATACATACATATATTCTTTTTCATTACAGGCTAAAACAAGATATTGAATATAGTTCCCTGTGCTATATAGTAGGACCTTGCTGATCTATTGTATATACAGTAGTATGTATCTGTAAATCTCCAACTCCCAATTTATCCCTTCCCACCCCCTTCCCCCCGGTAAACATAAGTGCAGCCTGTTTTTATTTGCAAGCTTCACAGTTAATTTTGAAATAATATGTTGTCTTCCCATGAACTCCTTGAGGTTTCTGTGGGTAAGTGCAGGTGGAGGCTAATTAAATCATCTGTTTTCTGATGCCCCCCACCTCATCATGCAGGGCACTGATAGTGGCGGTGGGGGTCTTCTATTACAAGTCAACCAATTAGGAGCCCTGTACAGGATGTCAATTTAACGGTGCTATGAAAACTCCTGACTCTCTCTCAAGCATCAATCTCATGTTTGTCATCATGCTTGGATTCACTCCATTAGCTTGTTATTTCTTTTTCATCTGAAGGGTTTTTTTGATGTGTAAGAGTTCCTCATTGGAGTGAAACCTCCCTGGTATCATCACTTAGCACATCAGAGGGAATTCGCTGATACCCGGTGAGGAGGAAGACCCTTGAAGGTCTCCCTTCAGGTCTACCTTCCCTACCCCCAGGTTCTGAGAGAGGTAGGTGGTGCCATTGCAGGTACTTCACCAAGTATTTGGAGGTACTCCCAGTGTAAACTCTGGAACTTTTCTTTGGAAGGCTCTGCCGATTAGCTACTGCCTCCGAGTCTCTTTCACATTCAGCAGAAATGACAGTTCTGTTCTTTGAGATGTCAGTGTTCCCTCATTATTACCTTGGAAGCAGCTTTATTTCACTGTTGCGTTGTGTTCAAGTCACAGTATTTCATAAGAATCCTTAGAGGTCATCTCTTCTGGTTCTCCCTTCATCCTGATTTTACAAACCAGGAAGTGAGGGTCAAAGAGCTGAAGTGTCTTCCCTGGGCTCTGAGATGCCCCACCCAGTTGCCTGGTTTCTGTCCTTAGATATCTACACTCACACTTAAGGATCCTGGGATTTGGAGGAGTCTAGTTTGGGATTCAGAGGGAAAGAAAGAGACAAGAGAGAAAGAAGGAGGGAGAGAGAGGGAAGGAGAGAAGAAATGAAAAAAAGGAAGGAAGGAGGGAAGGAAGGAAGGGAAACACACATTTCAGTTGTAAAAAAGGCATTAGGCATACAGCTTTTGCCTACAGCTTTCAGATCCTCAAAGCTGTGGGAGGCCACCCCTCTGGGTACTCACAGCAGCGCACCAGGAGGTCCGGGGGGGGGGTGGGGTTTGCACTCTCGTTACAGACTTGTCAGGTTGTGACAAATGGAATAGTGTTCTCCATTTCCTCTCCCTTCTTTTAGGGATAGAAATCTCAACGGTGAGGGCAGAAAACTGGGAAGTACATTCGCAGTTCTCCCCACGGATACGTACAAGCCACCAAAAGTTTCTCCTCGCTTCGTTTAAGGACGACATCATTTTCCTGAGAGTCAGTACCACCTTAGCCTCCCTTCCCAGGCTCCCGTGGCAGCCGGAGATCCCTGCTGGGGGGGTGGGGGTGGGAGGGTGTTAAAGGAAGCTCTAAGAGGAGGAGACTCAACGGGATGCAAAGAAATCGTCTTATCTGGGTTACCCTGAAAACCGAGCCTGAGATGAAGCTGGGCGCAGGTAGTTGGGGTGGAGGTGGTCCCGGCAAAGAGCAGGGAGGGCGCGTGCGCACAGCCCACCGGAAGTGGGGCGTTTCCCCACGCTCCTATCGCCAGCCCCGCGCACGCCTCAGGCTGCACCTCAGCCTGAGCGAGCCCGGGGCCTGCGGAGGAAGCGGAGAGGCCCAGGGGCCCTGAGGCAGAGAGGCGGCGAGGGCCGCAGGGAGGGGCGGAGCAGGTGAGGCCAGCGGCTGGAGGGGCGCCGGGTGTGGACTGAGCCACTGCGGCCGGGCTGAGCCGCACCTTCGCGGCCTCACCTGGGAGGAGCTCAAGTCGCAGGCAACGTCTTAGCTCCCTGATCCCCTCCGGCGATATGGGGGATATACTGGTATGGCTCAAGAAAGACAGCAATTGGGACCTTGAAAACCTACAAGTATCAAGTTAGAAAGTGACTGTCCCCCAGAATGTCCTTTGGGTTTGACTGACAGATGCTAATTGGAGCCCGGAGCCTGCCTGGCAACCCCTGCCCGGGCGCCCCCCGGGCTCACCTGTGCCCCTTTGCCTCTGCGCCCCTGGAACCCAGCTCCTACCACCAGCCTCGCCTCACAGGACTCTGCCTTCAAGTTGTCACCCTCCGAGCCTCATATCAAATTATATTTTTCTTTAAGGGACAAAAACAGTGAAGTTGTTCAACATTCGGGCTTGATGCCAGACTGCCAGTCTCAAATCCCACCTCTGCCGCCCACCCGCCATGTGCACTGGAGACCGCAGCTCTGCCTGGTTTTGAGCATCCACAGACCGTGGATAACAGAACAAGAGCGCCTGCCTCCTGTGGTCGTTGCAGGGCTCGGTGAACACGGCGTCGGCAGAGCACAACAGCTCCAGCACTTAGGGAAAGCCAGGTAACTAGCTGTGGTTGATATTACGACTTTTTGTGTTTTAGGCAGACTTAACTCTTGTCTCTCGAGTTCTCCAGTGTTCCCTCTTCTTAGTGTTTAACTTACTGTATGCTGTGTGCCCTCCTTGATAGAAGATGGTCCTGTGTCTTAATTTTCAGAAGCTAGCACAGCACCCAGCACATAGTAGGTCTTCTAAAATATTGTTCAAATGATTTAACGATTTCATAATACTTTCAGAAGCCCAAATTTCGTAACATGGCGTTCAGACTCCTCCAGAGTACAATATTACTTTTTTTTTATCATGCAACGATGTTTATTAAGTAGTAAGTAGGTTTTTTTTTTAACATTTTTTATTGATTTATAATCATTTTACAATGTTGTGTCAAATTCCAGTGTTCAGCACAATTTTTCAGTTATTCATGGACATATACACACTCATTGTCACATTTTTTTCTCTGTGAGTTATCGTAACATTTTGTGTATATTTCCCTGTGCTATATACAGTGTAGTCTATTCTACAATTTTGAAATCCCAGTCTATCCCTTCCCACCCTCCACCCCCCTGGTAACCACAAGTCTGTATTCTCTGTCTGTGAATCTATTTCTGTCCTTTATTTACGCTTTGTTTTTGTTTGTTTGTTTTTGTTTTTGTTTTTTAGATTCCACATATGAGTGATCTCATATGGTATTTTTCTTTCTCTTTCTGGCTTACTTCACTTAGAATGACATTCTCCAGGAGCATCCATGTTGCTGCAAATGGCATTATGTTGTCGGTTTTTATGGCTGAGTAGTATTCCATTGTATAAATATACCACATCTTCTTTATCCAGTCACCTGTTGATGGACATTTAGGCTGTTTCCATGTTTTGGCTATTGTAAATAGTGCTGCTATGAACATTGGGGTGCAGGTGTCATCCTGAAGTAGATTTCCTTCTGGATACAAGCCCAGGAGTGGGATTCCTGGGTCATATGGAGATTCCTCAAAAGACTAGGAATAGACTTACCAATATTACTTTTTAATCCTCTCTGCCTCTTTCATACCTACACAGTTCCGATCCCATCCATAGACTCGCCCTGTGCTATTTGCTGCCCTAAGGAGTGCACGCTGTTCCCAGCCTCATGTGGACTGTCCTCGCCACTTGCTCTGCTTGGTGACTTTCTTTCCCTCCTGAGGGCTTCCTTGAATGTCACCACTTCTGTGAGTTCTTCCAGGCTCCTCCAACCCCCCAGGCAGAATATTATTGCTGCCTTTTTTTTTTTTTTTTGATATGTTCTCCCAGTTCTTTCTTCTTTCATGTAGCACTTGTGAAAATAAATTGTGGTTGGTCCTAGGCATGTCTCCCTTTCTCCCTCCTTCAGTTTGCCAGCTCCTCCTGGAATAAGAGCATCTCGGCTGCCTAATATTCAATAAATATTTGTTGAAGGTTAATGCCTATGACTTTGCTGCTTTGGGTGATGTTTACGTTTCTGTCTGACACATCTCCTCAGGGTTCAGGAGGTTATTTCTCCCGGCCAGACGAATCAAAGGCATTCGACTAGGTGGTCTGCGCCTGGAGGAGTCACAGATCATTAACCTTCATCCCTGGTGCTCAGTGAGCAGTGTAATAAGCCGGGCGTTCCTTTTGTAATCTTCCCTGTACTGTCGCCTCAAACTGGAGCCAACGGATCTGAAAGATGCTTACTGGGGGGTTGGAAACCCACATGTTGAACATCCTATCTGAAGTTTTCCGCAATTTGTGTTTCTTTATTCATTTCTTTGGGGGTGGGGAAAATGATAACTTTATTTTCACTAACGTCAAACTAAAATTGATCATTTTTTTCAAATTGGAAGGCAGACGACAAACCACTGCAATAGCCACAGTCCCTGTGATGTGGCCAGAATAAATCACAGATAGTTTCATGTGATATTCCACACGTAGCAGGTATCATTCATGCTAGCACTACTCCAGAATTACAGCAGGTAGTGATTAGTGGTCCCAATTCATTTTTATATGTTGGAGTTTTTTCCTTATTTTTTTCATAGAAGAAGGGATTTTGATATTTGTGAAGAAACTGTAGGTCCTTGGAGGTAATCTTTGTTTGTTTTCTGGATGAATCCTAACACTTGAATTATATTTAACTATAAACAAATATAGTTATATTAATTATAGAATAATTTTAATAGCCATCTGAGTATTAATCTGAGAGTTTTTGTCTCTGTGCATATACAGGCACTGGTATTTAGAGTCAGGTTTGGGGATGTGAAGGAAGAGGAATCACAAGTAAATACTACCTAATGAAGGGGACTGGAACACCCAGGGTGACCGCTGAACTCTGCTGCCTGCCTACTCCCTTCAGTCGTCACGGGTCAGAGACCAGAACACCCGACAAATCCCAGTAACTCTGTTCCCAAGCCTCCGTCTCTCTTGACTTCCACGTGTCCCCCCTCCTCCCTCAAAGCCTAAATTCTGCATCAAAGTGCTTTCAGGGTTATTACCTTCTTGATTGGACTTAGTCACATGAAACAAAAAGAGAAACAGGTAATCCTCTTCCACATTCTCTGAGGTCGAATTATTGTCAGGCAGCCCTTGAATCTAATCATTAGAGCAATGTGCATTACATGTGCACACACAGACACGTGGAAGAAGGGGCTTCAATAAGGCACGAATGTAAGCATACACTTTTGTACCTGGCATTTCAAAAATATTTTTTAAGTATTAGATCTTTGCACTAAGAAATGCAATATATAAAATTATTATAAATCAATAAAAAATGTTCAAAAAAAGAAATGCAATGTAGATTTAAACATTAGTTTGCATTGATGCATAGTTAAATAGACTTGTCAAGTCTTAACTTCAGTTTTTTAAAATGAACATACTAAATTTAAAATTAATTCACAACATCTATTGATGGACACAGTATCTGTTTTTATGACAACTTCAACTGTCTTTATGACAACTTAAAGTGTGACAGGACCAGAATACATGTAGTTTCAGATAATCTGTCAGTGATATCACTGTCATGTAAAATGGCAGAGATGTGATCATTTAAATGACCCCGTAGTAGGTTATATTTCCCATTTTATAGATCAGGAAATTGAGTTTCAGAGAATTTTTAAGTAATTTGCCCAAGATTACAAACTGGCAAACAAATTTGAACACAGATGTGTCTGGTTCTAAAACTCATGTAGACACAAATATGTTACCATTCCGTCTCCTCCAGTAATAACTGTTCTCTCCTATTTTGTCCCTGCCTTCCAACTTCCAGACCCTGTGAACAAAGCTAAACCTGTGTGAAGAGAGAGCTCAAAGGACTTTCAGTTCAGTATGGACTTTATGAGTCAAATGTGCTTCATCTTTGATACTATGTCTTCAAGAAAAAAAAAATCTAAAGAGATAAACTTAAATGAGTAAATCCAAACTATATTTATTGCCATGACTTATACTAAACCTTCTTTGCCCTTGTGTGAACTATTACGGTAATCTCCTCACTGATTTCTGTGTCTCAGTCACTTCCTCTCTGATCTGTTTTATATTCTGCCTCCAGGTAAATCTTCACAAAGTGGCACACTTTGTTTTCGAAAACCTAGGGTTTAAAATTCACAGTTCAGATCTCCTATCCCTCTGAATAACGAGAGTACATTATTTACACTACTCCTGGGATACCTCACTCATACACTCTTGTGATTTAGCAAATATGTACACAAATTATATTTCTGTCTAGAATGTAAGCATTTTAAGGGTTGAGCCCTTAAATATGTAGCCAAAGTAGACGCTTCATAAATAATTATCAAATTTGGAATTTCCCATGAGGCAGCAGAAAAATGTATTATTTTTGTTCGGTAGCTGGCTCTTCAGTGGAGCTCAGCTCAGTCCTGCTGTACAGTCCGAACCAGCTCAGACACCTGCCACAATCTCATCTTGGTTATTTACCCAGAGCTCCCTCCCTCCTTTATTTCAACCCTCAATTCCTTAGGCTCTTCTTCCATAATCCCCTGGCTCTGTCCTCCAGCCACTAAATCCTACTTCTGGCCTTGCTGGATTTGACAGCACATTCGGGTTCCAAATGTGATTCTCTAGCTCTGATTCCTAGCATCTCGTCTTAGACCCAGTCATTGTCAACTGTCTTGTAACTTGTGCCAATAACTGTGGGTACCCCTTCCTTCACAACCTGGCTGTGGAACTAACCCTGAGCCAAGCTACCTGAACTCCTGCCAGGGAACACAGATCAAACACGTTGTCCGAAATATCAAACACATTGTCTGAAATACTTAAAGTACTTAGAATTCATGATGCACTGAGTACTGGGTGGATTAACAGATGGGAAGTTACTGGGCTTCTCAGCAAATTATGGTTGATTAGAATGCCTTAGAAAGCCACGCCTCCTTGAACTGAAGAAGAATGCAAGAAAAACAGGACCTGAAGTGTGATGGAAAGGCCCTTAGCTTCAGAATCCAGGCACAAAGGTTCCATTTCTTAGTACTGTCAGAGGCAGGTAGTAATGTCTAACATGTGTACCTTGAGGGCCCTGGAGAGGGGCAAGTGAGATGGTAAGTATGAAAGTTCTTTGCCAACTCTAAATGTTATAAGATAGAACCAAAAGCCCAAGGCCCCTCTCTGTGATGTTTCCTATGCGCACAATGAAGATGTTAGATCAGAGCATTGTAGACAGACCCCTGCAGGGCTGCGAGAGGTAAGCGTATGTCCCTCCAAGTCTGAGAGAGCTTCCAGCCCTGTGTCTTCACACTGGGCCAGTCTTGAGGTTGCTCCTTCTCCTCCTCTGAGGATTCACAGATGCAGTAACTGGGCACAAAGAGGTCGCCTGACCTGCTCAATGTCACATGGCCAGAAATGAGGGGTCAATGACACCTATCCCCTCCGCTGCTCCTACGGCAGACGCTACTCGTACCACTGCCCGGATCTGCTGGGTCCCACTCGTCCTCCCAGGCTCTGGGAGCTCCCACAGCAGCTCCCACAGTCCGAGGGTGCTGGGGCCACCCATGACTCGTTGCCTTATCCTCTGATGCAAGCCATCCTTCCCGCACTCCTGGGAAACGTGGGCCAGGCTGAGGCATGGGCCCCACTGCACCTGCTGTACTGGGAGCCACCACAGCTCCAGTGCCCCCCAGTGGAGCCAGTCTCCAGCAGCTCCTGGAGGGGCTGCACCTCACCAACCCCAAAACTCAGGGGAGATAGGCCCCCACTGGGGTGGTCTGGAGGAGAATCCGGCCTGTAAAATGTTTGTCCTTCTTATTCCCGATAGGAGAAAGGGCTTCAAACAGCATCCTGTCTGTGGCCGATGCAAAAGAGCGTGGCTGATGCAAAAGAGCAGCTGTTGTGGTTCCTTGAGAACCTCTGGCCAGCTCGGTCATGGACCACTTTGCATCTGCTTTCCCTCCTTCTTGTCTCACTCTCTCTGTTCCCTCACTCTCGCTGCCCTGAGGTCGCACTCCCAGGTCAAACACTGGCACCAGAGCTTTGTCGTAGGTTCTGAGTTTTAGAGAACCTGAGCGAACAAATTCCCAAGACTTTGACCAGATCATTTCTCATTTCTGGCAGTATGTAGCCTTGTTTCTGAGTGTTTTTCTGTTTAATATATATACATATAAGACCAAGATGCATCATCATACACATATTTTCCTTAGAAAAAGGACTGGGTGGCAAAATAAAAAGTCACACCAAAGAATTTAACCAATAATCACTCAGTTAAAAAAAAAAAAAAACCTACAGGATTTTGCAGTAAAATTATAGCACTCTTAAAGAACACGGTCCTACTGTATAGCACAGGGAACTATATTCAATGCCTTGTAATAGCCTGTAATGAAAAAGAATAGGAAAAAGAAGAAAAAACAAACAAAAAGGAAAAAAGAAGAATAGGAATAGGAATATATATATGTATAACTGAAAAACTATGCTGTATACCAGCAACTAACACAACGTTGTAAACCGACTATACTTTAATTAAAAAAAAATTATAGCACTCACATTCGCTGGTCCAATATGTGTGTGTTTGGTCTGCTCTTTGAAGAAGTAATTTGATTTCAACAGGGCCCTGGAGGATTGTGTTAGGTAGTGTCTGAAAGCCCGCCTCCAGTGTTTTACAATTTAGAACGTGCAGCCTGTTAGTTGCATTTTGTTTCTGAGCGTTTTTGAAGGACACACTATGATAAAGTGTTTTATGACATTTAATTTTTTATTGGTCATCAGGGACATATATATTATTATCATCTGTTACAAGGCCTTCTTTTTTTTTTTAATGAATGTATTTTTATTGAGATATCATTGGAGTAACATTGAGCTTGTTTTAGTTTAATTTAGCGTTAGTTTAGGTGTCAGTCATATAATGATTTGATATATTACAAAATGATCACCACATTAAGTTTAGTTAACATCCATCACACGTAGTTGCAAATATCTTTTCCCCTTGTGATGGGGACTTTTAAGATCTACTGTCTTAGCAACTTTAAAATATACAGCATAGAATCATTAACTGTAATCACCAGGCTGTACATTACAGCCCCAGGACGTATTTATCTTATAACTGGCAGTGTGTACCTTTTGACTGCCTTCATCCACATGCTTTACTCAGAATGTGTGAGGACCAAGGGTTTTTTTTTTCAGCGGAATCCAACCTGAAAATAAAGAATCTATCCTTGGGTAACACACAGCTCCCGCTAACGCGTTACTGGAAGTAGTTTGCTGGAAGCAAATGCAATTAAGGTTGAGATTTGCAGGGAATTGTGTGATCGCGTGTGGAGTCAGATAGCTAAGGCTGTGTGAGTGGTCGATGGAGTGCCTGTGCTTCAGGTCTGAACACCGAGTAATCGTAGCTGGAGAGAGTTGAAGGACCCCAGAGTCGGTCTGCAGCCCCGAGGCATGTGCTCATCAGCAGGGAATAGGAACCAGGTTGGGTAAAGTCACCAGCCCAGAGGGAAATTTGGCTAAAACTCCAAGGCTTGAATCCCTTTGCTACACGTAATGGAATATTTTACCAAGAGACAGAACTGGACACACATCATATAACATTTACAGTTTTTGTTTGGAAGTAAGTATCTGTTGGAACCGTATACACGTTATTCCAAGGTTACTTACCATAAGGTTGTTTTTGTTTCCCAATTAGCCCTTTTGGTCCTTTCTACAGAATTCCTAGGAAAATGTCTTGTTAGGATACCCTGAATGATGATCATGGGGAAGAGGAAACAGGAGGGCTTGGCACGCATTGTACTCCCTCTGCTCTGAGCTGAGGACCAGGGTGGGCCTGGTGGGGGCCAAGCAGAGAGACATGGGCCTAGATGGGCTTTGATGGAGAGCTCGGGTGGGAGGGTTGTTGGAATAAGCAGGCTGCTCTCTGGTCCGAAGATGGCGAGCAGGAGAGTGGTCGGGACAAGGCTGTGTGTAGAACTCATAGCTGGAGCTGTTGAGGAAGAGAGAGGGAGCATTCAGTCCACCAAGAAAGGTCAGATGACCCAAGGTGCATAGACATGGGGGCTGGTTGTCCAAGTGGGGAAACTGTCACAGGAGCCAGTCAGGATTAAGCCACTGAGTTCCTACTTTGCATACCTGTAATCCAGAAGCTGCTACAGAGCAGAAAGCTGAGACTGGTTTTGATGAGGATGGTGGCGGTTTGCAGGGGTGAGGATGTCCATTGTACATCATCTGACAAGGCCATCTAGTGACAGCTCATCGTTGCCATCTTTGTTGATCTACCTTCATTCTTCAAAGAGCGACTGATGTGGGATTTGACCGCTAGTTTTCAGTAAGTAGCATCCCTTATGGAATGATGCTTGAGTAAGGCTGTTTGGGTTTAAAATGCCTTTAATGACACGTCTCTAAGCAGGTTCCTGACTTATCTGTGGTGAAACAGCAAATCTGGCTATGGAATCCATGTATCCTTTAAACCTTATGTCCTGAGGTTTTCCATGGTGAAGCAAATCTCTGTTCTTTGACTCAGATGGTGCTGTCGATTGGGAGACTAGCTTCCCAGGGTCGGGCCTCTCTGCAGAGCCCAAGCCCACCTCTGGAGCAGGGGCCTCACGCAGGGGCTGTGCCTGAGCTAATGGCCTGTGGGAGACTGCTGGTGGGGTCTCCTGCCTGGGGGGTAACAGTAAGAGGGGAAAGGAAGCTAATATTCGGGAAGAGGGATTCAGGGATGATTATGGTTGGGAAAGGGGCAGAGCCTGGACGGCCGCCCTGGAACTCAGGCCGCATTGGGGCAGGAGTGAGAGTGAGGGGCTGTTTGTTCCCCTGCTGGTGGGAGCACCAGGTCTGGGTGAGGACAGACTGGAGCGGGGACCATTTGCCAGAGCTCATGCCCAGGGGTCACACTGCATGTGGCATCCTGGCCACCCTCTGCTGTACAAGACAAATCCCAAAGCTGTCAGCAGTCCATCTGTACAACATACTTAACTCACAAAAGTAGTAACAGATCTCACAGAATAAAAATAGTCTAGTGAAAAAAAAAAGGAGGGGGAGCAGAGGCAGTGTAAAACCGCAGATAGAGATGCTCTGTTCCCCACTTCACTGACTTGGGGGGGTTTCATTTTAGACCAAAAGACGAAACATTCTGATGTATAAATGAATCTTGAACCTTCCCAATGTGCTGCTTCTCTGCAGTTAGTGAGCAGTCTGCACTTCTCTCCTTTATGCAGAACGTAGTTCTCCTCTGCCCGCTGCTTCCCTCCGGTGACTGCAGGGTCTGGCGGTGCCCACATGCGTGAATTACCTTCCTAAGAGATGATCTCAGGGCAGCATTTCTCAGCCCTCCTGAGCTAAGCTGCAAGCATTTCTATGGTTTCTTCCATCTTTCCCTTCCAACAGTGGAGTTCCATGGATCTGGGCATTGAAATTAATAAGCATCTCAGCCCGCCATGGGCCAGTCTTTCCTCAAACCATGAATTTCTATGGTACGAGGGGTTAAGAAGAGGAGGGTAAGGAGTCAGATTTCTTAGTGTGAATTTATTTTGCTCTGGTGTGGGTGAAATATCAAAAACATCTGGTGGCAGCCATGTTGACGATTTGCTTTATCTGATTTTTATAGGCTTATTTTTAGATGGAGATATTTCTTCTGTAATAATAATGCACAATTCTTTGAAAGCAGATGAGAAATTCAAGAGTATCAAGGAAATGTTTTAACCAATTCTCTTCCTAAAGAGTGAGGGCCCAAGGGAAAACTGAAGCCCAGCATCACAGAATCAGACTCCTAGAAGGGAATTTAGTGACGTGTCTGAGTTGGAGATCCACTGGTATATAAAGAGATCACCTGCCATCAGGATGGGATCTACACTGTGGACCTAGAGGTGATCACACTAAGTGAAGTAAGTCAGACAGAGAAAGACAAATATCATATGATATCACTTATATGTAGAACCTAAAAAAATGACACAAATGAACTTATCTATAAAAGAAAAAGAGACTCACAGACATAGAAAACAAACTTATGGTTACCAGGAGGAGTCGAGGGGAGGGATAAATTGGATGTTTGGGATTAGCAGATATAAACTACTAGATATAGATTCGATAAACAACAAGGTCCTACTGTACAGCACAGGGAGCCATATGCAATAGCATGTAATAACTTATAATGAAAAAGAATATGAAAAGGAATATATATGTATATATAACTGAATCACTATGCTGTACACTAGAAACTAACACAACATTGTAAATTAACTATACTTCAGTAAAAAAAAGATGGACTGTACACTGGAACAGCATTCTGTAGGAGGTGACCGGCCCATAGGCCGGTGGCTACCTCATCCATCACTCCTGGGCACCCGATGTGCATATTTACCTGCCCACGGGATGACCCCACCTGGCGGCACCACAGGCTTCTCAGCCGTGCAGGCAGAACTCACCACGCCCCACACTTGTACCCTCCACTCCTCTTTCTCATCCACTGAATGCACTGCATTTGGTCACCAAGTTCTATCTGCTTGGAGCAGTTTATTTCTTTACAAGTACATTTCCAGCCTCAAGAAGCTGGAGGGACTGTTTAGTAAGGGACCCACCGCAGGAGTGGGCTGTGTCCTCTGGAATTTGGTCATGACCTGCCCTTCAGTTTGTTGGTTGCCATCTCATCAGCCATGTTCCCATCTCCAACCCTCTCCTCGTCACATCTTTAAGGCAATGCCCCATTTGCCCTGTTTTTTGTCTCTCCATCTTCTTATCTCATTGTGTTTGGCTGCATCCCTCCCCACAGAGAATCTCCATGCACTGGCAGACTGGTAACAGGATTGTCTTTGGTTAGGTCCCCAGCATCGGCCCCCATCTTGTGCTTCACTGGCACACGTTTTCCCTCCTTGGTATCTGGGGCTGTGTCTGGGGACCTGGACCTAGAGATTGGCTCAGGAACTGTCATTGTCCCCTTTCCTTCTCCCTCACAAAGGACCCTGAGTGCACTGGGGTGCATGGAGTGTTTTCAGTAAGAGTTGGGTAAATAAACAATTGAACGACCAAGTATGCTAATGAAAGATGAATCAGGGAGATAATATTTTAATTTCAGGTTAACAATCCATTCTTCAATCCATCCTCTCTACCTTTCAGGCAGTTCACTTTAACCTGAGATAACCAAAAAGCCTGGTTTTAGAGACAGTAAAAACATTACTTAAAAAAAATGGAAGCTGAGTTTGCAGGGGGCGTGGGAAAGTCACTGCTCACTCGAGTTTCTGCAGACTAACCAGCAAGGCTCTTAAATTGCTCCCCATGCATAATTACGCTTGTAGCTTGAAGGGGTTTTTTTGTTTTGGTAATTAAGGAGCCTAGAGGCTCCAGTTCATCCCAATGTCTTCCTAAGTCCAAAGAGGATTGGGACTCTTAGGAGAGCCAGAATCTTAGCCTCAATACGAACCCCAACATAAGCCCACCTGCTGGTGGAAAGTTAGAGAATAAAGGAAAACACTAGAAGTCTGTAGTGCTTTCCTGCCTTCCTTTGCCTCTGATCCTTCCTGATTCTGCTTCCTTCCCCCTTAACTCATCCATATTCAGAAATACAAATGCTGCTCTGAACCAATGTACTTGTAGGCGTCTATATAAAACTACATTTATTTGTCTTATAGCTTAAGACTATTTCAGCGGAAATTCAATATACTAAAGGTCTTAAGAGCATGGGCTCAGGAGCTAGTCTGGGCTGAAATTGCTAGACTGCTCCCCTCTATCTGATTGACCTTGAGCTGGTTATTTAGCATCTCAGTGCCTCAGTTTCCTGTTGTTTAGCTGTTGTAACTTTTGGGCAAAATACTTTCTAAGTCTCAGAATTCTCATCACTATAAAGATGTTGACAATATTGAACCCACGAGGTCGTTGAGAGCATTTCTTGAAATGCTGTGTACAAAGTGCTTGGTTCCTGGCTCATAGTTAGGACTCAATAAATGGTAGTTCTTCTTCTTTTTTTAATGGCTAAGAATATGGGAAACAGCTGCTCAGCCTCCAAGAACCTACATAGGCTTTAAAACCAGCCTTTGAACCTTTGAGCTAAAAAGCTGCAACGCTTCTTCCTTCACTGTGTCCAGGGGACCATGTGCTCCCTGACATGTGTCTTAGCGCACATGATTAAGGCACAGATGACTGTCATGCCACACGCCACAGAGCTGCCTGAATGCAGTGGGACTTTGCCAGATAGGCTAAATGGTAGGTGCTTTGAAATATAGAACTGATGTCACTGAGCCTCTGTTCATGTCTCTACAGACAGTGTCTAAATAGTCAAATACAGTGTGTACATCACAAACCCTTGGAGTTACATAAACGAGCATCTTTTGATCATTTAAATTTTTATTTGTTGTGTTATAGTAAAAAGAGCAGCTCTTTAAATGCCTGACTCTGCTTCAGATACCACAAAAGCAGATGGTTGATACAGTCTCATTGTGTGTATTATCGAGCTTCTCCTGGGGAAAGTCACTGGTGATGGAATCACCAGAATTTCCTCTCCCCAAATTACCTTCATTGAGTTGTAGTTACATTATATTTCTTAACAAATTCTGTTGTGTGTATGTGTGTGTAAAATTGTATTTAAGGAGGTTGTCCTGTTACCCAGTGATGCCCAATTTGAAGTTCCAGATTCAAACTTTTAAAATTTGAGGCCAGTGTAAACTCAGGCTCTGTTGACGAGGAGAGGATTTCACAATTTTCCACGTCCTCTTTATTTTCATTGTCAGGAGCTCAGAGCCAGCTTTGATTCAGTTATGGTGACCAGCTTCAAGCCATTGTACTAACCTCATGGAAAACCTCTTCTTTGGCCTTGATTACTGGTTCCTCTTCCCTTAACTTTATTATACATGTGTTTGTTTTGATCGTCCTCATTTTCGTCAGAGGCAGAGTACATACATTAAAGTTAATTACTTATAAGACTTCCTTCAAATAGATTGGGATCTATGACACTGCATGAACCGTGCCCTGGAATGGAGGCAGACACCGGCGTTGCCATCCTGTGACACAGTCAGCCTTTCTCACAGCACTCAATTCGCTACTATGTCAAGTCTCAGTTTGTGAATTGAACTACTTAGGAACCAACTTTCTCATTTTGGGCAAATCCCCAGAAAATAAGGTCATCACCATTAAAATGTTCTACATGAAATTGCTATATGACAAACAGCCCAAAACAAGTAGAGTAAAGAAAAAAAGCTAGCTATTATGTCATGCCTTCTTTTATTCCTAATTATCGCAACGAGTTGCTAAATCCTTCCCTACAGTTGTCTCCACACTACAGAAAAGAGAAAATTTGAGGTTAGAACAATGTATCCATAGTTTAAGGCTAATTCTGTAAAGCAGAATTTTAAAACTCCTATCATTTCAACAGCACTAAACCAATAAAGAGTTCTAACTTGGAACTGTGTGGCCCTCTAGGGGGCCTTGGGTACCAGACACCATCCTCAAGCAGAATTAGGTCTCATCTTGATAATCTCTCTGTCGCTCTTTTCAGGTACGTGTTACAGAGGAGCCTTGGGGCGCATTAACGGTCCCCAAACAGACGGGCTTTCCCTTTATGCGTTCCTTTCCACTTGGGCCGGAAAAGCACAGCTGCGCTGAGCAATTTTGTGTAAGAGATTTCTTAAGTACACGCGCACCTTTTCATCTGTTCTTCAGCAGGGAGCTGGAAGCCGGAAGCAGCAGGCTCCTAGCTCACTAAGGACTAAGCACATCTATTCTATTCAGATCCTTATCTCTTTGGTGGCACAGACACTAGCAATCATTCCTATCCTCAGGAACATTTTATTCCACCCATTCCCTAGCCAGCTTTTAGGAGCCTTCCGCATTAATCAGGGATAGACTAACTGTTGTAACAAACACCCCCCAAATCTCAGCATCTCGGTGGAATACAAATGCTTATTTCTTACTTCAAGTTGCAGGTTAGTGTGCAGTGGGATCTGGGGGTGGGATGGACCCGGGCGTGCTCCGCAGACCCCTTCCAGCTTCCACTCCTTTATGTCCTTGGTGTCCTCTCCATTTGGTTGCAGGGAAGGTTCTGCTGGAAGCTTTTCTGCATCAGACCTGTAGGTCATGCCCTTCATTCTGCCCAATTTCTGAGTCATCAGCAGACATCCATGTTCAGGTGAGGCTGAGATAGGTTGTCTGGCTGAGTGCCCAGAAGGGAAAGGAATTGTACTTGGCGAGAATACAGCAGTCTCCCTATCACATTTTGTTGCTCCCAATTTTCCATCTTGGTTATATTAGCAATTTGGGGTGAATGGGGTACTTGCACAGAATGTACCCCAGCAAGGTGCAATTTTGTTCATTCGGGATCTCAGATTCTATTTGACCCATGTTTCCAAAGTCTCTACTCTCACCATCAATACATGCCATCAGCTGCGGTTCACTTAAGGTTTTATTTGTGTGTTTCTCTCAAGTCAGTTCACACACAGACTCCAAGCATCACCATGTGAGGAACAGCTCACTTGCCTGTGGGGGTCAGGGCTGTAAGGCGACAGAATGCAGTGGGATGGATGTTAAGAGAAAGTGAGTTGCTGAGGCCGTGCTGAGACAGGGAGCACACCTCGTGTTTTCCGTGACCTGCTGTGCAGCTCCTGCCAATGGTGGCCAAGAAGGAACACGGCCTTGGGGTTGTAAGAGCTTCTACTTGTTTCAGAGACACAGCTATCCAGACTTTTCAGTAAAGTGTCCTCATTTGGAAATGTTGGCCAAAATGAAAACGATCTTTAAACCTCTGAGCAGGCTATTTAAAATGTGCCCGAGGGCCAGACTCAGTTGGTGGGCTGCCATTTCGCAAATTCTGTTTTAACGTTTTGGCCCTTGTCATTAAGGACAAGGAGGGGCTCAGAAGAAATCAGAGCAGTGGACCCCAGCCCTTTGCCAAAGGAAAGTGAAAGGTGCCTTAGGTTTCCTCAAAGGCCTGGTGTTGGGAGTTGAAAGGTATTTATCTCTGCAAGGTTAATTAAGACTCAGAATTCTACATGTCAAGCACCCTTGTTATTTCTTTGCGAATGATACAAATTCCAGATGTAGGTGAAAAACCTGAAGTTCTTTTTATGGACAGAAGGAACAGCAAAATTTGATACTACTTTGTAGGAAATGGATGTGTGTATGTGTGTGTGGCGTGTTGTGTGTGTGTGGTGTGTTGTGTGTGTGTGCATTGCGTGTGTCTACGTGCTTACGTATCAGTTGAACTTGTCTCTACTTAAGGTGGCATATGCTTTTAGCCAAATTAGCAAGAGTGCTTGGTGGAAATACTTTTATCATGTTTTGTTAAGGGGTGTGAAGAATGGAAGGGGAGGAGATGGAGAAAGAAAGGAGCCTGCTTAACAATACAATGAAAAATATTATCAGCGGAAACCACTCAGTTGGCCACAAATAGACTAGTAGGAGTGGAAGTGAGAATGGGAAAGGTGCAAACACATGTGAGGACTTTGCAGCACTGGCCTGGGGAGTTCCTACTTCTCTGAGCAACAAAGCTGAATCCCAACATCTTTCTTTAGGGAAAAAAAAGCCAGGAATCCTTCACTGAGCAAAAAGATGGCATAGATGACTATAATGATCCCTGGCAGCAGTGGGACTCTGGGACCACCGGGATAGAATCTGCAAAGAGAAAAAGGGTCAAGTTATGGCATAAAGCAAGTCCCAGACTAAAAGGACATAAACAGATATTCAAATAAATGCATAGACCCTTAAGAGAACGGGTATGAATTAAGAGAGGGATAACAGATAGGAACTTGAGATTAAGGAATACCAAATACTATAAAGTCATAAAATGAAAAGCATGTGGATGTGTCTGTGTGTGTGTGTGTGTGTGTGTACGCGCGCACGCAGGCAGATTGCTTCTAGAAGCCTGTGCTAGATTTAACCAGGCTTCGCTGGAGGTCTGACCTTTGTACACTTTCCAGCCATATCTCTTCTTGCTCAGAAGTCACATCTGGTGTCGCTGCACGTTCTGCAGAGCTCAGGTTTCCAGCCTCAGACCTGCTGGATGCAGTCAGTAACAGATGTAGTGGTATTTGAATGAGTTGGCTTAAAGTTATTTTGTTTTTATTCACTTCTCACTGGCACTTCTCTTTAAGCATCATTTATCGTAATCAGAAGTTAGCACATATCTTATGTGCCCTGGAAAGGCTTTATCCTATAAATTTCTTCCCCATGATATAGCTCCAATTTTAGGAATCATTTTCATCTTTTTTTCTTAGTTGTGATATAATTGACATTTGACATTACATTAGTTTCAGGTTTTTCACCGTGATAGGAATCTTTCCTTTTCTAAGAGACTGCTCTGCTTTTAACAATAGATCAATAAAACTTTGTATTTTGTAACTAGCTCCTTTCCAGAGTAAGTCTTTGAGAAAGTGTTTTCACTTTCTTGAGCCTTATTATTTTTATTTATATTTAATTGTAGTGTTTTGAAACTTAGCATCGACCTGGCCCATGGTGCCATGAACCTTCAATACTTAAAATGTAAGTCACCAGTTGTGATTTATTTAATTAATCTAAATTTAAACAACCAAGTTTTCTATAAATAAAGAGCTAAAGATTTAAAATCCTTAAATAATTATGGAGAATTTGGAAATTGTTTAAACTTCATTAGATAATGGTACAGCTTTATACGAACCTTATAATGGCAGAGACATTTACCCTAAAACCCTCTGTAGGTAAAAAACAGAAATTTTCATGAACCTGTAATGTTTAAGACTAAATCCCATTGACTTTTTGTTTTCTTTTTTTTCCCCACAAGTTCTATTGCCTTCATTTTACCAAGGCACCAGAGGGAACCAAAAAAAAATCAAAGATAAACTAAAATTTAAGATCAGTGTTAAGTTCCTTCAGTTATATGCCAAACTTGATTAAGGCAAGTGAACTCTTCTGAAAGGAACAGACAAATGTACAATGCCAAGGGATTGAGCTGAAACAGAGAACCCACTTCTTTGGGCCCATTAACTCTTGTCCACAAGAGCAGCAATACGCTCAGTGCTGAGAGTGGGTCTCTGCCTACAGTTCTTAATATTCCACTTGGACAAGGAAAACAATCTGGGGAGGGACTCTGCTAAAATATCCATGGTCTCCACACAAATTTTGATTTTCTTTTACTTGCCATTTAGGATTAAGAAGCCAAAGGATAAAGCCAGGAACTGTGTAGTCCCCAAAACCAAACCACCACCACCACCACCAGCCACAGCAAAAGAACAGTAGAACCATATCAAAAAGAGGGGCTACAGCGGGAACTAATGGGCAAAAACCAAGCTGAGCAGACTCCCCCCAGCGCTCTCATTGTGTGTGCTCACACTCACCCCTGTACCAGGTCATCTTTCCAACCTGCACAGGGAAACAAGCACAGGTGGATGACAAAGGAGTCACAGCCATGGATTAGAGAATGAAACAATTTTGTGAATTAACTTAGGAGGAGTAGGCAACACACAACAGGCAAATCCCCACTTTATAGGCAATTCCTCCTCTCTGGGAATTCTCCCTTAACACTAACACTAGAAAAGAAAATGTAGAAGTGCTTGCCAAGAATGAGAAGACCTGAGATTTTATCATTTTCCTCTACGGAGGTATTTGATTCAGGAATGCCTGAACTGCATTTGGTGTTGGTTTCTGGCTTATGTTTAACCTCTGGGTGTGTTAAGCAAGGAATGTCTGTTAATCATGTTTAGCCAAATAAAATCTGGCAGCTTAAAATGTTGACACTATTTTTGGAGCCATGAACTCCAAAAGGGTAAAGATTTTGTATGAATGTAAGCAAGTATCACAATAACTATTGTCTTTTTTAAATTGAAGTATAGTCAGTTTACAGTGTTGTGTCAATTTCTGGTGTACAACATAATGCTTCAGTCATCCACATATGTACATATATTCCCTTTCATATTCTTTTTTCATTATAGGTTACCATAAGATATTGAATATAGTTCCCTGTGCTATACAGTAGAAACTTGTTTATCTATTTTATATGTAGTAGTTAGTATCTACAAATCTCAAACTCTCAATTTATCTCTTCCCACCTCCTTTTCCCCCTGGTAGCCATGAGTTTGTTTTGTCTGTGAGTCTGTTTCTGTTTTGTATATAAGTTCATTTGTGTCTTTTTCTTTGTTTGGATTCCACATATGAGTGATATCATATGGTATTTTTCTTTCTCTTTCTGGCTTACTTCACTTAGAATGATGATCTCTGGGTCTACTATGTTGCAGCAAATGGCATTATTTTATTCTTTCTTATGGCTGAGTAGTATTCCATTGTATAAACATACCACAGCTTCTTTATCCAGTCATCTGTTGATGGACATTTAGGTTATTTCCATTATTTTCATTATTCTTGTTTAAATTCATATTCCATAACATAATGCTGTAGTAATGGCCTTGCAGTATGCTTATATCAGCTTAATTCAGCAAAATTTTGATGGATCATTGTGTCAATTTAATGGAAGTTCTTGAGATTATTTAAAAACCTTTTGAACACTTAATAATTTAGAATTTGGGGCTGGATAGTACCTTTTGGCATGACAGGCATTTCTAAAGCTCTGTCAAATGGACCTTTGGCACCGGCTTTCGGGTTCTAGGACAGCCTGACTACTCATCCTCTCTTAACCAAGGTACATATTTTTATCCTGGGAAGACTCTACCCTTGAGCAGAGTTTGCTTCTATGAGAGAGAAGAGATACAACTTCCTGAGAGGCCAACCCTGTCCAGGGTTGCAGATATCACGACCAGATCGCCCTCAGTCTGCTGAAGAGGAAAATGTATGACTAAGGCACATGAAAGATTGATGCTTATTTCAAGGAGTTTTCACCTGCTATTTCATGCCTGTGTTCACTCATTGATGTCTCAATATCCAACATATAGTACTTTTGTCCAAAACAAAATTAAACATATAGTATGATTTCAGTCAAGGTTATTATGGGCACCAGCCTGATGCTGGATGCTGGATGAGCACCAGCCTGATGCCAGGCATGTGAAACTCATCTTTCTTCACCTCTTAGCAAGAGGGAGCATTGCACTTAATCATGTAATACAGGTTATGCAATCCACACAAAAGCAAAGTGAGAAGGACATTGCTTTTGTTAGCACTTGCTATAAGTGCTAAGGAAAGTGTAGTGTCCCCTCCCCTGCAGCAGAAGAAAAGCAAATGCTAAACATTTCTTTTATAACATTTCAACCCCACAAAATGAATGTTTTAGTTAAATTTCACCTTTTTTGGTAAAAAAAAAAAGGCTTTTTAAATATTTTTAAAAATATTTTAGAAGTTTTTTTTTAAGTCCTCAAGGATTTGCCTAACTTTTTGTAAGTTTTACTTTGCCGGCTCACAGGTGCGCCTGCTTTGTTTCTTTGTGGCTAAGGCAGCGAGCCCGGGGTGTGTCAGCGCATCCCCTGCCTGTGGGGTTTTGAAGTTTGGTGATGGTTATAACAGTCTTCATCTCTACTTTCTGTGATGGCAAAGAAAAAGAAATCCTTGTTTGCAAAGTCCAGACAGGATCCGTGTTTCTTTTTCCTAATCTTTCTATGCTTTTGCTCATTGGGAAACAAACTCATCCAAATCTTTTTTCATTTGGTGGAACCTAATAGTACACTTGCAAAATCACCATATAATTTTGTGAGCTATGTTTAAAAGCTGATTACATCCTACTGGACCACAAGAAACCTGGAAATGTCCCACAATATAAATATGAATATGGTCCCAGCCAAGATATGCCATTGTTGCAGCCATATTTTCACTTGAGAGGCCCTGTGCACTGAAATTGTCTTCTTTATTTCCATCCTATTAATTCATGTAAATACAAGCAATGAGGATAAAATCAGGATAACTGAGGAGGGTAGATAAACAGATGATCCTTCCCCCTCTGCATACCTAGAATTGCTGCCTGTGTACTTCACCAGTGGCCACACAGCCAATCCACAAAGGCACTGAGAGCCATAGGTGGCCCAGTACATGCAGCACCATTGGAGGACGTGGCTTTGGGGGCAAGTAAACAGTATCATAAAGATATCCATTACTGTATTTTGTCATCAACGCTGCTGCCCTTGAAGAGTACACTGGTCCTACGTGAGTTAGCCCTGGACTTCGGTTTTCTGATCATGCCTGCTTTCTAGCTTTTCTGTTTCCTCCTGGGCTGTCACAACATGAGCAGTCACTACTTCATACTGTTTTCAGTTTGAGTTTTAAGAGCCTTTCCGAATTTGGGGTTCTTAATCTCTTGTAGAGTTCTAAGAGAAGGGCTGATGCGCTGAGGATTATTTGTGACTTCTACTTGGATGCTTTAGAGGCTTTTTTTTTTTTCCTTTGTTCCTGATTCTTAGCGGTGATCTGGATAGTTGAGGTTTTTCAGATAAATGAGAGATATTTGCTGTATGTGGCTCCAGTGTTTGAAATGGAAGCTGTGCCTGAGAGTAAGCAATTCTGAATGTGAAAATGTGTTTCCTATTAAGATAGTCTGGCTGTCCATACCATAGGCATACCAAAGCTAAAATTAATTCTAATTCTTCTCTGACATGAATTTGACCAAAATCAAATGCTCTTACTATGAAAATATATCCCATATACAGCTTTCTCTTCACTTGATGCCAAGTGATTATTAACTTGTTTCTAAAATCGTTTGCAGACCTCATGTTACCAGAATATGGTTATGGAAGCATACAGCTCTTTATTTTTCAACACACATAAACCTGCTTTTAGCTAAAAACAAAGCACATATTTCAAGCAAATGAACAAAACATTGAGGCACATGAACAAAAGAACACTTAAATTATCGTGGTTATCCAATCAGGTTGTGATTATGGCAAAAAATTTCTAGTATAAAACATTTGTTGAACACATGCTTGGCAGGCTTCCAAAATACTTTCATAGAAAAAAATCAAGAGGGCAAGAACTCAAAGTGCTTTTCACATTCTGAATACTGAGTCTCTGCGGAGGCTACAACATAGAAATAATATAGCAGTATCAAGTAATAATCAGCTATTTCACTGTCATTTGATCTTTTACATTTAGTGTAAATTTTAAAACATTTTGTAAAAAGACCCCAAATTAAAATCTGCTGTAAAATATTCCTGAGAAAACTGGAGTACAGGAGTATCTCCGAGACATTGTGCAGAGTCCACCCTGATGGTGACTGTTTCACTGAATCTCTCTGCCTCACTTTCTAGCCAGTTGCTGCTATGAAAATAGCATGAAGAACTAAATCAATTAGCCAGACAATTCTTTCCCCAAATAAAGGTAATTTCACTTTTTTTTCCCCTGATTTTAGTTATAATATAGACTCATGGCTTTTTATTTTGGCGAAATCTGTGTCACAACACCATCAGGTAATTTTAACCTTGAGGATGTTCAAAACAGTATGAAAAAAGTTACATTACTCCAAATCACACCACGCAGACTTAGGCATCCTAAACATTTAGGGGACTATCTCTCTAAGCATCTCACTCTACATGTGCATACATATATAGAAGCATGCGATTTCAAATAAAGTGAATTATGTGTATTATTTCATAATCTGTGTTTAAATCAAGGAGTCTTTTTTAATATATATTTTTATTGAAGTATAGTCAGTTTACAATGTTGTGTCAATTTCTGGTGTACAGCGTAATGCTTCAGTCATACATGAACATACATATATTTGTTTTCATATTCTTCTTCATAGTTTGTTACTATAAGATATTGAATATAATTTCCTGTGCTGTACAGTATGAACTTGTTTATACTTTATATATATTAGTTAGTATTTGCAAATCTCAAACTCCCACTTTATCTTTTCCCACCTCCTTCCCCCTAGTAACCATAAATTTGTTTTCTCTGTCTATGAATCTGTTTCTATTTTGTAAATAATTTCACTTGTCTTTTTTTTAGATTCCACATATAAGTGATATCATATGGTATTTTTCTGATTTGATAATTTTCTTTAGTATCAGCTTGGTTTCTTTTTGGTTTTTGTGACTCCATTTGCATGCGTTTGATTTGTAGTAGACTTTGTTTTTCAAGTATGTTAACCCCTCACTATACCCATTTGCTTTAGACTGGTAGTCATGTAGGCTGAAACACATGCACAAAGTCTTACTGCTCTTTCCCTGTCTCTGCATATAGGTAGACATCCTCTGCCAAAGAGTTACATAGTATTCTAATATATAGCCAGACCATGGTTTATTTAAATAATTCTATATTAATGGATTTGAGATTCCTTCCAGGATTTATTATTTTAAAAATGAAAATTTGTAGGGAAGACTCTTGTACCTTTATAAGTCTCACTACTTACCTTACAGGAAACACTCAGAAAGTTCCTTTTATGTGTTGGAAACCCTTGGATATACCTGAGCAATAATATTTCTTTTCTCTTGGAAAGTGGAACTGTCATTGATTATTATCTATGAGCTTAAGCAACTACTGCAAGGATCTATGTGGCCCTTTCCAGAGTAGAGAATATATATTTACAATGAGAAACAGCATCTCATTTCACCCTGTTTCAAATTTCCCCCTGAAAAGCCCTTTTCTGTCTTCATGGATATAATTTTCCATTTGTGTATGGTACTTTATTGATCTTGGAGGGAAGAAAAGAGATGCATTTCACCTGACATGTTTCAGCTGAATAATGACAGCTTTGAGTGTGCTTGTCTCCTAAGAAAGACAGTCTTATATTTTAAGGAATTATGTTTGAAGCAATAATGTCAGATAGACCTTTACCACTCAGGAAGAAAGGGTTTTTTTTTCTTCTAGGTCTTACTGTTAATAAAAATAAATCAGATATTTGGATTGCTTGCTTTTACTTGCTTTAAAAATAAAGCGTGAACAAAACATTTCTAACTGCATTGTGTGGTTTTAAAAGAGTAGAATGAAGGCTTTATGCTAAAGGAGTAAGTAGACACAATTATGCTGATTTGTTTTAAGAAGCTCCGAAGGGAAAAGAAAGATTACTCTGAGGCTGATGTAGAGAAGCCAAGAATCATTTAGAGCTTCCAGAAACCTGGGACAAAATCAATAGGAAAAGGAGTCTTTGTTTACAGTGGAATTTGAAATTCAGAGGTAAATGTCAGTAAGTCACTAGAGCTCCTCAAAGAATTGCTAAGTGAGTGAGGAAGTGAAATTTGGGGAGGCAAAGGAGAGGAGAAGCGAGGGACGGAGGTGTAATAAATATTGGGCAGTTTCAGTGAAAGAGGAAGCCACAAGTAATTCCTTCAAGAGACTAGACATTATCATGGGAGACACCTATGAATATTATTTAAGAAGTTTTCAAGTTTTTTTCTCCCCTCCTTCGGGTCAGCTGAGTTTTGCCTAATGCTCAGTGGAGATCCTTGACCTCCAATTAGGGGTAGCTCCCTTTTACTACATTAGAGACCCACACAGGACTCTGCTCATATGGACCTCTCCTTTTGAGCTGATGATTCAATGGTAAGATTAAGAGGAGTCTCTAAAAATCACCCAGAACTTCCATTTCTGCAAATGATCAGCTAGATTATTTAGATCAACCCTACTGCTGAAAACAATGAAAACGAGGCTAATAGTTTTCTCAGAAGGAAATAAAAGGGTGTTATGATCAGGGGGGTACCCACGGAGGCTCTGAGGTTCTGGCAGTGTCTCTTTCTTGATCTGAGTGATGATTACTTGTTTTTGCATTGTTCTCTATGTAAGTTATATGTCACAAACATACACATTTAATTACCTAATTCAGCCTTCAGCCTTGAGGCAGGTAGATTTTGCCCACTCAAGATACGTTTCTGTGCTCCGTGAATACAAGTACTATCTTTCTTTAGAATCCAAACAACACTTTGTCAAACCTCACCTCCTAGTAGCATTGGTCATCTCATATATCAAACTGAAGCCCACAGGACCCAAACCAAAAACATTGAAAAGACTTCCCTGAAAATTTCTGTCTAGAACTTTAAATTTTATGAGGTGGCCAATTAGAATCATTTATAAGAAGAATAGTCTCCAATAATTCTACTACAATGATTTTGTTTTAGCAAAGAATTCCTATTTGTCTCATATAATTGCTTTAAATCCTGCATTAGGAAGTTCTAATTTCTGAAAATTTCTCACAAATCAAAAAGCAATGATGTGGTTTTTAATAATTGCAGTCAAAGGTTGATTCTCTGCATTTAGCTGAAAATATTTGAAGTAGGAACTCTTAATCTCATTATGGACAATCATTGTCATCAGAATAATTTCATCAACCATAGCTAAACTTTATTAAACACTTACTATGTACAGACATCATGCCAAATATATACAAATATTATTTAATTTAGCATACACACAAATCCATTAGTTGGTTCCATTTTTCTGACTAGAAAACTGAGAACCATAACATTTCAATACCATTCTCAAATAAGACAGCTAGTAAGTAGTACGGCTGGGATTCAAGTTCAGGTCAATCTGACCCCAAAGTCATAGCTCATAATCATTGTTCTATGTCCTATGGAAGTTGTAAACAAATCAATATAGAATCATTGGAGATTATATTAGATCCTTAATAAAAATTTTGGGTTTTTTAACCCAAAAGGTAAAATACAAAGTAAGATTTAAAAAATTATTGAAGTCTGATGGGCCATTTTCCTTTCCCTGTGTTTCTCATACCCCTGTGTTCTCTGAGTCCACATTTTTCATGAAGAATTGGTTACTCCTACTGCTTTCCTTTCCATGATTATGGTATTATCAGGTTAGCTAGTCGTTCCTAGAATGTAAATTAATTTTTCATCTACAAGTGAAATTGGAAATAACCACTTATAAGAAATGAGAAGTTTCTTTTTTTTTTTTAAAGTATGAACGTGAAAGAGATTGCAGTAAAGTCATCTGGTAATTATTCCTAGGTGATATGGGGATATCCTGTCAAATTTGATTCCATTGAGACTAAGTTATTCGATTTCTGTCTAGTCTTAAATTCAGTGATACATCAACCAGAATTTAGTAAACAGTAATTTATGTAGAGAATATATGACACTGATGGCCTAAAAAATTAAGCAGCAGCTAGAGAAGATAAAGCCAACAGTGGGTAAACTGAAGTGTCAAGTGCTCTGTTCTGTTGCTGACAGGATTCATCTAAACAACTCAGAGTGATCAATTAAATGAATAGAAGGGGTAGAAGGGGTCTACTCCCCCTGTATCCTTAGGGTCTGTAAGCATGGCACTGATCGCTGCTGCTTCTGCAAAATGTGATACTGCTTTGGCCGGGGGGTGTGTGTGTGTGCGTGTGTGTGTCTGTGTGTCTGAGGGTACTGGAGGGGGAATGAGGATTGTTCCAGAGGCTTCTGCTTAGCTTTGTCCACAATAACTGCTCATGCCTTACAAGCTGAGGAACCACTGTGAGGTTCTTACCAACAATCAAATATATCCATTCCAATTAAACAACTGGAGGGTGGGGCGATTGCCACTGATTAGGATTATGGACTAACTACTGTGAGTTGGACCTTGGCCAGGACTCCATTTGTTAGCTGGTTCTCCTGTACTCCACCCTCACAGAGAGACTGTGACAAGTCTTCACATCTCATTGTCAACTCAGGCTCTGTGTCCAACAATCCCTGAAATGTCTGGCATTCTCCTTTCAACCAGTCGTTATTTGAGTCAATAGCCATATGTCTCCTTGGGGAAGAACTGGGCGATATCACTGTGTACACTTGTACTGCAAGGTCCTTTCTCCTGGGGAACCTAGGCTTTCTTCCATCAGTGGACTGTGGGTCTGAAATTGGCTCTGGTCTGGAAACTGGACAAGGGACCATGACTTTTAATTTGGGCATCTACCTTCCATCTCTTGATCACACATCCTTGATTTCTTTTGGTTGTAGATTAAAACATACTCTGATTTATTTTATCTATCATACCCCAAGGAGTGTCATATGCTGTTATCCACCTCCACCTCCACATGTCACGATCTTGCCATTTATGATAAAGGGACCCACTTTCTTCTGACACTGAAGCACTGCCACCCAGACCTTTAGGTCAAGACCCTATCATCCCTGTTGCTCTCTAGGAGCAAAATTCTGTAACAATGTCTTCTCTCACCACCCTGGCCAACAGAGGACAGCCACCTCCAAGCTTCTTCATGGTGCTCATTCCTTCTCACTTAGGTATATGGAGTGTCCTTGGGGCCACAGCTTGGAGCACAGAGCCACATAGTGGGTTACATAGTATATTTGCTCTAGCAGGCCTACTTCTCTAGGACTTTTGGTTCCTTCTTTATAATCTGCCATAACAATTTTGGCGTTTCTAATTCATTTAATGTGGGGCATTGACTTCTCCAAGCTTTGAAGTGCCACAGGCCAGCGCAAACATGGATAAACTCTCCCTTATCGACTCCTCCTCGTCACACACCCTCAGGACACAGAACCACTCATATTCTCTCAGCTCCAAGTGGGATCCTACAGCTTCTTGGGAGTGTAATTATTTTCCTCTCTTAACAGACACAACAGTGAGATTATATTGTAATTAAATCTGGTTAAGTCACTGGTGGCCAGCGAGGAAAATGGGGTTAAACACTGAGGGCAGCGTGCTCTGTCTGGCAGGGCAGAGGCCTCTACATTGTCTTCACCTAAAGGGAAGAACATTTGCCCTGTTAAAACAGAGGAGAGGGGCTGAGAATTCAACTTTGCCTGGAGTTCTGAGAGTGTTTAAATTAGTACCAGGACTTAAGCCTCAGTTTTTTCTGTCCTTCAGCTGCAGGAAATGAGAATCTCTTTTTATGCCAAGAGATCCTGATGGCTTTCTCACTTAACTTTAATTGATGTTTAACCATACTTGGAAGGCAGAATAATATGCCCCCAAAGATGTCCATATTCTGATTCCTGAAATCTGTGAAAAAGAGACTTTACAGATGTTGAGATATTGAAGATTTTGAAATGGGAGATTAACCTGGATTATCCAGGGGCGCCTTATAACATTGCATGGGTCTTTGTGAAATGGAGGCAAGAAGACCAGAGTCACAGAAGGAACTTGAATGAGGAGACCAGTGGTCCGAGTGGTATTATTTAAATTTCAGTTAAATTGCACAAGTCAAGTAAGTATATAATGTGAGCCCATGGTACACATGGAAAAGAGATCAGAAAAAAGAAATTTTTTTAAAGGCTGTTAATCTGGATAGTGAGACTATGAGTACTTTTATTTTTTTATCACTTTTTTTTTTTTAGCAATTTCCAAATTTTCTGTAACAAGCATGCATTCTTAAAAGCTTTTTAAAAAATTGTAAAAGCAATATATGACAACTGCAGAGAAATTGGAAAATGCAGGTAAGTATATGGGAAAAAGTAAAGATCATCACCTAGAGAAAACAAACATTAACATTTTGGTATATTTCATTTCTGTTTTCTCTGTGCACTCAGATATGAACGTACACCTGTTAAACTTAAGTTGACAGTGGGTGTTCAAGTTAAGTATCCTGCTTTTTTTTCTCTTAGGATTATATGGTAAGGTTTTTACTTATCTTTAATTTTTAAAACACCATTTTTAATGAAGTTGGAATGTTGCGGTGCATTTCTCTACTGCTAGACATTACGATTATTTCCAGTTTTTTGATATTATAAATGATAATGTGATGAATAAAGTTGTGTGTCAAGATTTAGCCACCATCAGATTCTTTCCTTGGGGTAGATTACAAGAAGTGGGATTGGACTACTTTCATAACCAGAAAAAAAAATGTTACATTAAAAAGCATCAATCCATGTTTGGGTCAAAAATACCTGCAAAAATTGGATATCACCAAAAGGTTTTTGGAAATAAGCCATCTTTCTCTATACCAGATCTCACAGGCCAGGCACAAGCCTGCCTGTGTTTAGTGAAAGACGCCAACTCCTGATACAGGTGGCTGTCTAAACCATCTTCCTTTTCCTGGGAGCAGGAAGGTGGCGGGCTGAGAAAATCTTAGCAGGGAAGAGAAACATACGCAATGATGATTTCTAACATGGGGAGATACGCAGGGGAATTGTGCTTCTGCCCTTCTGCTGTGGGAGGCATTCTGCTTCTTCCCCTGCAGGGAGAGTGTAGTATAGGACACAGTCATCCTTGAAAAGGGAAGCCATTTTATAGGTGTGGCCTTAAAACAAAGCAACAGCCAGTAGGGCGAGTGTGGCTGAGCTGTTCCAGTCTCCCGGCTAAGCCTAGAGGGCACGATCCAGGCACCCCACACTCAGGGACTGAGCAGCCCCTGCTCAGCAGACAGGATAAACTACACATGGGAAGCAGTGCTTTTCAGACTGATCAATGCCATACTTTGCATCTTTCACTCCAGTTTCCTGAAATACACAGAGAAGATTATTGGCTCAGACTGAGAGAGAACATTGCAGTAGAAATGATAAGCCAAGACAAAAAGTCCAAACTTCTCTCTCCAAGTTCCTTGATGTTCATCTCAGATTCATTTCATCCTCTATGTTTTAAAACCTCTCATGTTTGAGAAGATGATTCAAACCGTATGCAAATAAAAGCTGAGAGAGAGAAAGGACATTTCCTTACTTGGAGTTTAAAAAATCCAAACAATTCTATGAAATAATTTAGAAAGATTTGAGGCTTGCTTTAAATCTTTAAATTTTCTCTGTGTAGTAAGATAAAAAGCTACATAACAGTATTTTCACTAATGAAGAGGGAAAAGGAAGATAATTTTTTTAAACTCTTGAAATAACACACTCAGTAACCAGTCTCTATGGAATACTATATCCTATAAATGTCTGCGTGTTTGGGTAATTTTCCTTTAATAAGCAGTTGCAAAAGATTATTTAAAATAAATGCTTTCTAGTTTAGGCTAATGTCTCTCCTGGCAGAATCAGCAACACTAAACTTTAGCATTAGGCCACGTTATCAATTATAGTAATAGACATGATAGGTCTTGTAAAAAATAGCTTTTCTTTGAGGACAGGGACATACATGCCAAATCACTACAGTTTCTCTCCATACAGCTTATTTAAGAGACTATCATTAATCATGTCAAATTTGTTGAAATGCTTTTCATGTCAGGCAGGTATGGGACTAGCCTATTATAGTTACTGTCAGGCTCCTCATTTTTTATAAACCAGATGTTCTCAGAAGAAAGCACAGTAGCATTTGATGTGAAAGGAATGAGTTTATCAGGCCGGTTGTGATAAATGAAACACATATAAAGATAAAAAACCTTTGGAAGAAATGAATTACAAATAATGAACATCAAAAAGAAGAAGTTTATCTGCATTAATATCCTATGGAGGAATATTATTCAGCCTTAAAAAAGGAAGGAAGTTTTAACACATGTGACAACATGGAGGAAACTTGAGGACATTATGCTCAGTGAAATAAACCAGTCATGAAAAGACAAATACTGTATGATTCCACTTATATGAAGTACCTAGAGTAGTCAATTCATAGAGACAGAAAGTAGAATGGTGGTTGCCAGAACTGAGCTGAGAAGGGAATGAGTTGTTGTTTAATGGATATTGTGTTTCAATTTTGCAAGAAGGAAGACTTCTAGAAATTGGCTATAAGATAGTGTGAATGTACTTGATACTGCAGAACTGTACGTTTAGAAATGGTTAAGATGGGAAATTTTATGTTATGTGTATTTTACCACAATTAAAAATTTTAAATGTCTTATTGATACTAATGGCTAACATTGTATTTTCTAGAGGAAATCATAAATTGTTCATTTATGTATATTTGATCCTCAAACTAATGCTGTTAGGAATTTATTATCTGTGTTCTTTAGCTGGAGAAAACTAAAGAAGGATTAACTGACTTGTTTAAAGTCACAGAGAGCTAGTTCGTTTCAGAACTGAGACTGAACCCCAGGTCTTGTCTTTCTAAATACATAGCTCTGGTTGTGTATATTTGACTCACATGTGTGTATGTTATATATATCCATCAACTGTTACTACAATGAATCATTCAGTTCAATTCAGAGAATATTTATTGATCTCATAATACACTGTAGAATTATAGTTCAGTTCCTATATCTTAAATTCGTTTTCTCCCCAAAATGCTTATAAATCATTGTCTCTTTATTCTTAACAAAATGTGTTCAGCAAGCAGTCAGCAATTCTATTACCTTCACATATTGGCTGAGGAAGCAGAGAGGTTGAATGAAATGCCTAGAGCTAAGGGTGCCGGGAGCTGAGAGGAGTTTGGGTCTCTGGACCCTGTCCCAGGTGCTGTGCACTATGCCCTTGGAATCTGCGTGGTTAAGGCTGTGAAAATCATGTGAAGCCAACATTATTTCCCACATGGAGTCCAAATAACCTATGGCAGTCTGTAACTTGGACTTGTGTTCAAATCTGTTTGAGTGGATCTTCCAGAAGTCTCTCACGCTCACCTGTCGGTGATCATCACTTCCTTTTCCATTACAGCCTAGGTCTGTGTTGTGACCATGTCCCTTTCATGTCGGGCCCATCTCGGGGCTGAGATGAGCACGGTTCCATACCTGGAGATGGGCTCAGTCTAGAACTTCACTCCTGAGGGCTTGTCCTGCCACTCCATGCCAAAGACGTCCTTGCACATGCTGTGTGCCCAATGCTTTCTATGCATCTCCTTATTTAATTCTTTGTGATACTATCACCATCATCCCCATTAAATAGGTTGAAATTCACTTGCCCAATTTGTGAAGTTGGGACGTGACAAAGGCAGGAAGGATTCAAACCCAATACTCCCGAGTCCTGATGCTTAACCATCATGCCACTTGCCTGGAGTTTCTGCCTGGAAGCCATGTGATTTTCACTTTTGTCAATCTTTAAATACGAAAGCTGCTTTTTCTTCTGGTGCACACCCCTTCTCACCTCTCACTCTCCTTTTCAATCCAGTTCTCTCCTCCTGCATCAATCGTTACTAGATAATGTTTAACCTCAGAGGCAGAACCCAATGACAGTTCTCATTTTCTAAGAAACCTCATAGACTTGGTACAATATTTCCCTTGCGTAAAGTGGCATTTGATCTCCTTGAGGCTCACCGCCAGCCCCCAGTGTTATGCTGACTCTGCAAACAGCGAGTGATAAATTGCCTGCTTTTTCGACGTCTGTGCTTTAAGAACACAGTCATCCATCTACATCCTACAATTTCTGTGTCATTGTCAATGATATCTGATAATGTTTGTAATCTGCTAAGGTGATAGAGTCTCCCAGATGTCAAAATATCTATTGTGACACAGCTTTCTAGGTCCCTTATTGCATTCTCAAATACAACCACATAGAAAAAGTTGAACAGAATCGAACATAACACATAATCTGACTTCATTCAATTCTTGATGGGCATTGAGTATTGGTAAACTTTTCAGAGTTGCAAAACTTCTGAAAAGTTGCCAGGATGCAGTTCTTCTAGTGGTTTTCAAATGCTTTTTATGAGCTCTAGGAATTCACTTCAGTGATTCTTATGCTATTTTCTTCACATTTCCTGTGCACGAAAACTTTGTGTATTGTAATTTGCCTTGATCTTAAACACGCACATAAAGCTCTTCATTAGCTGACTCAGGAGATTCTAACCAGGATTTACATATTCAATGTGAAGGTCATTGTTTGAAAAGGGTAACATTTTTCAATGTGAAATATCTAGCATTGAGTAGCATTACCAGAGACCATGAACATTTGGTACACGCAAATTTGAATTTTTACCAAGGCACTTGCTTCTAAATCTGTAGCTCTGATATATATGTAACTATAGATAGATAGATCAATCAGTCAATCGATCTATCAATCTGACTCTGGGGAGCCAGTAACTGAATGCATTTTAATGTATATACATCCATCAAATAGCTCTGTTTCCACAAAAATCATTAGATGTAACAATAGAAGGATCAGAACTACAATCTGTTAATTTGCTAATTGTTCTGAATTTAGTATGGTTTGCTGAATTTACCCTACTTTGGCATCAAAGATTACATAAAAAAAATTATAATGGCTAGACAATCTAGATTGGACATTGGAAAGCCAAGTTGCAAGAAGAAAGACTTTCTTAACTGGAAGGCCCCAATATAACCCAGAAAATATCTGGTGGAGAGTGTCGAGAATGAAGCTAGAGAGGCTATCATAGTTAATTGTTTGGAGTTTGTGAGACAGAGCACCTTTTGCTCTGAGAGTTACTAAAGGTTTCCACTCCCTTTAAACTCAAGTTCTTGGAGCTTACTGATCAGTCCTCCCCTGACTAGCACCTTTGAACTTAAAGGTCTTTCTTTGGCCTGTGATCAAATCCTCTGGGTCATGATCTTCTGGAATCAAGCCCCTGACAATAAGAAGAAGGGGGTTTCACCAGTGTTCTGGCTTGGGCTTGGGGATAGGGAGGGATGGTACATCTTGAGCTGGGTCCTTAAATTCCCAGCCATGTCAAGGTTGTAAGGAGTTTCTGTTTCACACCACCACTGCCACTGGGGCATCCGGTGTTCCACCCACGGTGGTCCAAGGATGGAGAAAAGTCTCTAAGTGCGGAGAGGAATCTTTCCTGCTGGACCACACACTGCTTTGTGGCTTCTCAGGACAGGAGAAGGTGGGTGCTCACTCAGATGTTGACAGAGTGGGCACCAGATGGCCTGGCCTCAGGCAGTTCCAGGGTTTCCTTGGCAGAAGTTGAACTAAATACAGTGGAACCATACATGGCGGTGGGGGGAGGGGGGCTTGATTCCAGGACCCCTGTGGCTACAAAAATCCTAGAATGCTCAAGTCCCTTATATTAAATGGCACAGTATTTGCATATAATCTACATAACTTATGTACATCCTCTCGTTTATTTTAAATCAGCTCTAGATTACTTACAATGCTAATATAACGTAAATGCTATTCCAACAATTGTAAGTACTATATTAAATAGTGGCTGGTGCAAATTCAGATTTTGCTTTTTGGAACTTTCTGGAATTTTCTTTCCAGATATTTTTAATCTATAGTTGGCTGAATCCTCCAACCAGGAAACCAGTGAATATGATATTGATTACGCTTCTCTGCCTCCAGTCCTATCTCTTCACAATCCTCACTAGGTGGGGTAGGCTGGCTCTACTCTCTTTCAAATTATTATTTATACATACATGTGGTGTTCTGCTCCTTAGTGTGTTTGTTTTAAAATCTTAAAACACATTTCTATCCTCTAAAAACAGAACCGAAACAAAAAATATACTTCCAGCCCTTATCAATCAAAGCTGATCAGCGCTAGATGCAACCCAGTTTGCTGACCCCGCCTTCTCTCGAGGTTGCCCTGCTCCTGCCCGAGGCCCGCGCATGCGCAGCCACCAGGAGAGGGTGTCGGGAGATGTTCCGCTTCTACTGCGCAGACTCAGAGTTCGCTATTAGCACCTGACGCACCTGAGGGGCGACGCGTCGCGTGGCTCCAGCATCGCAAACGCTTCGCCACATGAACCCCGAAGTCGAAGTCTTGAAGAACTTTGCTGCGTGTTTTCCCGCCTTGAGGAGAGGGAAGGGCTTGAGAGAACCATGAAAGTGCCCAGCATTCCTTCAGAAATCCAAGAAGGCCTTCCCGGCGTCGGGCGAGGCCAGCCGGCCCTCGAGGGAAACGGCGGCCCCTGTGACTCCTGAGACGCGGTGCGGTGAGCGGCCCGGCTCGGCCCGCGGAGGTTCCGGATAATTGCTTCCCACGTCTCCCCGCAACAGTGACCGGGAGTCATGCGTGTGCTGAGAGCCAGGCTGGGCCGGGGCTGGAGGCCCGGGGCGACGCGGGGCTGAGGCGCCGAGAGGCTGACCAGGCTCCGGGCAGACGAGGCTTTGAGGTGAGATCTGGACTCAAACCCAGGGAGAACCAGGGGCTTTGGGAGAGAGCACCCCAAAGCTCCAGCACGATGAGCCTTTGCTAGCTAGGGGGAGGGACTGGGGAGCGTGCTGTCTTTTGTCCCAGTTTCAGACCCCTTTTCGGGCCTTTTAGGGCAGTGCTTCTAGGTCCAGGACTTCTTCACTCAGCTAAAAATTACTGAGAACCCTGAAAGAGTTTCCGTTCATATGGGTTTCATCTGTTAATCTTTACTGGCAGAAATTAAAACGGGGGAACTTTTTATTTCAGTTTATTTAAAACACAGCAGTAACGAACTCCTTATATGTTAACAGGTTTGTGAAAAATAACTCTACCAAACAAAAAAAGCGTGGTGGTGTTTTACATTTTTTTCGAATCGCTTTAATGTGTCCTGTCTCTTTAAACAGTCTGATACCCATGTCATAAAGTCTCTGGAAAACTTCACTGTATAACCCAGAAAGAATGAGAGAGGGAAAGATAATAACATCTTGGTATTATTATGAAAATAATTTTGGCTTTGTAGGCTTCCTGAAAGGGTCTTGGGAACCCCAAGGTCCCCACTTTTTGAACCTCTGGATAGAAAATTGGGAGGTGCCATCTCACCTTCACAGTGAGACAGATTGGAGGCTTGAATTTGGCTGCTGCTTGTAACAGACACCTAGAGATGGGGGTTCTTTGACAAATTACCTCTTTGATAATATTGTTATAGGAAAACTAATTGCATCAAGAATTATGTATCCTTGATTATTTTTGTTTCCTTCTGCTGACTTTAGGTTTTGTTTGCTCTTCTTTTTCTAATTTTTTTAGGTGATAGGTTGTTTACTTGAGATTGTTCTTGTTTTTTGAGGAAGGCCTGTATTATGAACTTCCCTCTTAGGACTGTTTTTGCTGCATCCCATAGATTTTGTCTGGTTGTGTTTTCATTGTCATTTGTCTCAAAGTATTTTTTAATTTCTTCTTTGATTTCATCGTTGACCCATTGGTGGGTTTTTGTTTGTTTGTTTTAGTAGCATGTTGTTTAATATCCATGGTGTCATTTTCTTCTCCTTTGTTTTTCTCTGGTTGATTTCTAGTTTCATGGCATAGTGGTCAGAAGAGATGCTTGAAATAATTTCTATCCTCTTAAATTTGTTGAGGCTTCTTTTGTGCCCTAGTATATGATCTATCACAGAGAATGTTCCATGTGCACTTGAAAAGAATGTATATTCTGTTTTGGGGGAAAAATATCAACTAACTCCAACTGTTCCATTGAATCATTTAGTATCACCATTACCTTATTGATTTTCTGTCTGGAAATTCTGTCCAATGATGTTAATGGGGTGTTAAAAGTCTCCTACTATGATTGTGTTCCCATCAGTTTTCTCCCTTTATGTATGTTATTATTTGCTTTATGTATTTAGATGTTCCTATATTGGGTGCATATGTTAATGAGTGTAATATCTTTATCTTATTTTGCTCCTTTAATCATTATATAGTGTTCTTTTTTATCTTTCTTTATGGCCTTTGTTTTAAAGTCTGTTTTGTCCGCTATCAGTATTGATACTCCTGCTTTCTTGTCATTTCCATTTATGTAAAATATCTTTTTCTATCCTCTCACTTTCAAATGGTAGCTAATTTAAACTTACAAGCTTTTGCACAGCAAAGGAAACCGTAAGTAAAACAAAATGACAACCTACAAAATGAGAAAATATTTGCAAGTGATGTGACTGACAAAGTTTTAATTTCCAAAATATATAAATAGCTCATGTAACTGAATGACAAACAACCCAATCCAAAAATGGGCACAACAATTAAACAAGCAGTTCTCCAATGAAAACATACAAATGGCCAATAGGCACATGAAAAAATGTTCAATATTGCTAATTATCAGAGAAATGCAAATCAAAACTACAATGAAGTATCACCTCACATCAGTCACAATGGCCATCATTCAAAAGTCCATAAGTGATAAATGCTGGAGAGGGTATAAAGAAAAGGGAACTCTCCTACACTGGTAGTGGGAGTGTAGTTTGGTGTATGCATTATGGAAAACAGTGTGGAGGTTCCTCAAAAAACTAAAAATAGACTTACTATATGATCCAGCAATCCCACTCCTGGTCATGTGTCTGGAGGGAACTCTAATTTGAAAAGATACATGCACCCCAGTGTTCATAGCAGCACTGTATACAATAGCCAAGACATGGAGGCAACCTAAATGTCCATTTACAGATGACTGAATAAAGAAGTTGTGGTATAGTTATACAATGGAATGCTACTCAGCCATAAAAAAGAATAAAATAATGCCATTTGCAGCAACATGGATGGACATGGAGATTGTTATTCTAAGTGAAGTAAGCCAGAAAGAGAAAGAAAAATACCAAATGATATCACTCATATGTAGAATCTAAAAAAAAAGGAAAAGAAAAAAAAGTACACTAATGAACTCAGCTATAAAACAGAAACAGACTCATAGACATAGTAAACAATTTTATGGTTACTGGGGGAAAGGGAGTAGGAAGGGATAAATTTGGGAGTTTGAGATTTGCAAAGGTTAACCACTATATATAAAAATAGATTAAGAAAACAATTTTTTTTCTTTATGGCACAGGGAACTATATTCAATATCTTGTAATAACCTTTAATGAAAATGAATATGTAAACGAATGTATGTATGTATATGCATGACTGGGACATTGTGCTGTACACCAGAAATCGACACATTGTAACTGACTATACTTTAATTAAAAAAAAAAAAGAATTAACATTTCCTTGAGATAGATACTCCCTAAATTTTCATCCAATGCAAGAATTTAGAATAAAATGAGAGGCTTTGGTTTCATAATGCTCTGATAAGGGAGGAGTCATTTATCCCACACAAATCACTATTCTCCTATCTGTTCTTTTAATTTGGGGTATTATTATAGATTCTGTGAAATGAAATTCTCCTGATTTCCCTCAGCCTTCTTAATGGCTCTTTGTCAGTCTCCTTTGCCTGCTCCTTCCTTACCTAAATGCAGAGAAAAGTGGAAAAGAGGGAATCCCATCCATGGTAGTTTGCATGGCCTAAACAAATTCTCAAAGTACAAAGGCATCTTTCCAGCTGGACCTTGGTCAGCTTTCTTGTTGCAGTGAGGAACATTGATAAGTCTTCTCAGTACAGGAGAACTTGCAAGATTCTGAACTCTCTTTCATTATGCTCCTTCCTTAGATGATTTCATCTATTCCCATGGCTTTGAGTGTTTTTATCTTCAAAACACACTATGTGCCATCATTGCTTCTAATCTGAGTTCCTGGATCAAAATTTAGCTGTACATGTCTCCAATTTTATGTCTTGAGGACAATGCAAATTTAACAAAGCTGAAACTGAGCTTCAGATCTTTCCCGTTAACGTACACACTCAGGCCTGATCCTTCTTCAGTTTTCCCATCTTAGAAATTGGCATCATAGTCTTCTAAACTGCTTAGAATATAAATCTGGAAGTCATTCTTGAGCTCTACTCATTTGAACTCCTTGTATCTCAATCTGTCACCTAATCTTGTTCATTTTAATTCCAATTATATCTCTAATACATTAGCTTTTTCAGTGTTACTATCCAAGTCCAAGTTTACCATCATTTTTTGCCTAAGCTACCCAGCAGCATTCTTCTTATCTGTCCTCCTTACGTTCACATCTACCATTGCCCTCACTCCAGTCTGTCACCAAATAATCTTTTAAAATCAGAACTACAAATACATTACTCCCCTGCCTACAGTTTTTCCATGGCATCTCATTGTACTTAAGATAAAGCTCAGGGTCTTAACAAGGACTCTAAGATACCATTTGATCTGCCTCTGTTCACTTTTCCAGCCTCTTCTTACACCCTTCTCTCCAGTACTCTATGTTCCACCTATAGTGGGTTTCAGTTATTCACTGGTCAACATTTATGATTAAGTATGTACCTTGTGTCAAATACTATTCAGGTACCAAGGATAGGGCGGTGAACAAGGTCAGAGACCCTATTCTTATGGAAGTTATATTCTAGAGTAGGGAATTAAGCTACAGGCAGCCATACCAATAAATGTCAGGGATAGTTTCAGATGGTAAAATTGCTACAAAGAAAATAAAATATAACGAGGTAGAAAAAAAGTGATAACTAGCTGCTTAGAACTGAGTTGTCAGGGAAGACCACTCTGTGAAGTGGAGCTCAGAATGACAAGGGGCCAGGTCAGTTATGTTAATACGTGGGAACAGAGCATTCCAGGTAGTGATGACCATAAAAATAAAAGCTCTGAGGGTGAAAGGAATTTGTTCATGAAATAGGCCGATGTCTGGTCCATAGTGAGGTAGTATATTAGGTTTCTTTTACTGTGTAAAAATTACCAGAAATTTAGTGGCTTAAGACAAAAGAAATTTACTTTCTTTACAGTTCTGGAAATCAGAAGCCTGAAATGGGTCTCAGTGGGCTAAAATCAAAGTGTAGTCCTTTCTAGAGGCTTTAGGGGAGAATACATTTCTTTGCCTTTTCTAGCTTCTAGAGACTGCTCACACTCCTTGGCTCATGGTCCTCTGTCTCCATCTTCAAAGCAACATGGGTTGAGTCTTTCTTACACAGTATCATGTTGATGACCTTGCTTCTTCAGTTATATCTCATTCCCTGACTCTGATTCTTCTGCCTCCCTATCCTACTTTCAGGAACCCTTCTGATTACATTTGACCACCCCGATAATCAAAGATAATTGTCCCACTTCAAGGTCAGTTGATTAGCAATCTTAATTTCATCTGCAACCCCACATCCACTTAGCCATATAAGATAATGTATTCACAGGTTCCAGGGATTAGGATGTGGATATCTGGAGGAGAGGGGCATTATTCTGCCTACCACAGTGTGAAAGAAAGATGAAAAGTGTAAAAGGAGATGAGGTTAAAGAAATGGGCTTGAACTAGATTATGAAAGGCTTGTAGGCTAGATTAAGGAGTTTGGATTTTATTCCCAGTGAAAAAGAAAGCCCTTGGAGAATTTCAAGAAGGGCAGTGAAGTGATCTGAATTGCATTTTAAAAGGAACATACGATTTACTATGTGGAGTTGAATTTAAAGAGGGAAGAGTGGCAACAGACTAGTGAGGGAATATGCAGACTCGTCTGGGCTTGGTTGGTTGGATTAGGGTGATAGTAATAAAGGTGGAGAAAGTGAATGATTATAGGATGTATTTTGGAGATAGAAACTTGCTAATATATTTATGAGGGGGTAGAGTAAGGGGAAGAGGGAAGAATGAGGGATGAGTCCCTAATTTACTAAGATGGAGAAGACTAGAAGATGAGCAGTTTTTTTTTAAGATTTAAATGTATTATTTAATATTATATCTAAGATTCATTAAAGTATCTTGTTTGTTTTTTTCTTTTCTTTTTTTTTACATTTTTTTATTGGGTTATAATTATTTTACAATTTTGTGTCAAATTCCAGTGTAGAGCACAATTTTTCAGTTACACATGAACATACATATATTCATTGTCACATTTTTTTTTCTCTGTGAGCTACCTCAAGATCTTGTATATATTTCCCTGTGCTATACAGTATAATCTTGTTTATCTAGTCTACATTTTGAAATCCCAATCTGTCCCTTCCCACCCCCCGCCCCCTTGGCAACCACAAGTTTGTAGTCTATGTCTATGAGTCTGTTTCTGTTTTGTATTTATGTTTTTTTTTTTTAGATGCCACATATGAGCGATCTCATATGGTATTTTTCTTTCTCTTTCTGGCTTACTTCACTTAGAATGACATTCTCCAGCAACATCCATGTTGCTGCAAATGGCATTATGTTGTTGGTTTTTATGGCTGAATAGTATTCCATTGTATAAATATACCACAGAAGATGAGCAGTTTTGAGGGGATGGGAATCCACTTTTTTCCCCTAACTTTGAGAGGCCCAAGGAAATTATATATGAATCTGAATCTCAGTAGAAACATCAAGTCTAGAAGTATGTATTTGAGATTGACAACATAATGAGTTTAAGGCCATGGGACTGGGTGACATCTCTTAAAGATGTAGATACAGAAAAGCAAAGGGCCTAGGGTCAAATCTTGTGCCAGATGGCTCCAATACAAAAAACTCAAGCAAAAGAAGAAAAGTGAGCAAAGAAGACTGAGAAGGTGAACCTAGAGATTGTTACCAGCTTTCTCAAGAGGGAGCAGAGATGATTACCAGTTTGAATGCCAGTGAGTGAGTGAATAAGATGACAGAAAGGTGTCTGTTGGATTTACAATGTGGTGGTCATTGCTGACAGTTTGAGTGGAGTGGTGGAGGTGGAAACCTAAGAGAACAGCATTAAAGAGAGAAACAGGAGAGAAAGTAGAATGGCTATAATAGACAGTTCTTCTGTATTCTAGGATGTGCTATGCTCTCTCCCAACTTGAGGCCATTACACACTCTATTTATTCTGCCTGGTATCCTTTTCCTCTTTACTGCACCCTCCACATACTTTGAATCTAAGCTCATACATCACTTCCTTAGAAAGGACTTTCCTGATTATTCCAGCCTATCTGCTTAGAAGAGGTCTTCCTGTCGCAATTTTCTTTCATAGCACATTTTGTAATTATATACTTACGTCATGTGTATGTCCAGGCACACACACGCAACACGTGCCAGTCAGCCAGCTCCATAAAGGTGGGATGATTTCACTTGGCTCATTACTGTACCCCTATAGTATGTAGCCCAATGTATAGCTTATGGTAGTTGCTCAGCATTCAGCTCATTTGTTGAATCAATGAATACATTTAATTATATTTTAATACCTTGGATGAATGATGTGGTCTTGTGGTGGCTTATTTTTTTTGTAGTTCATTGTTTACATGTGATGTTTGGCAGCCATTCATGAAGTAATATATAGCTCTATCAGGAACACTTTGATTAATAACTAATAAACATTTTGGCCTGAAACAGCTAATGAACATTTGGCCTGAACATCTTTTGCAACAGATTCTTGGTGAAGTGCTTCATAAATCAATTTAGTTTTGATGTTGGGGAGGTATGTGCTGTTCCCAAAGGCTAACAAAAAGCTGGTCTGAAGGTTTGTGTTTCTTATTATTTATCAGCTGGGTCACATTGGGAGACCCCTTAAACTCTCTGCTCTCAGTGTCTTTATCTATAAAATGGAGGTTATTGCCCTTGTTTTGCCCACCAAATAGGGCTGTTGTAGTCAAGTGAAATAAAATATTTGAGAATTCTTTGAAAATTCTAAAGCACTATGAAAATCTAAAGTATTACTACCATTATGACTCCTTTTCAATACAACTCTTATTACCAAAATGAAAAGAGGAAAATACCCTCTCTTGCTTTCCTCCCTTTTAAACTGAATATCCTCTGAACGGAACTTACAGTAAGAGTAGATGGCATTAAACCTTTTATTGCTTGTTCAGGAGCCAAGCTCTCTAATATTTTTATTTGGATCCTGTTTGTACTATAATGCATTATCTGTTCCCTTTGTTCGTTTACCTCTCATGGGAAGAAAACAAGTCATTTGTGGACTTGAAATCTGTAGGCATTGCCCAGATATAGAGAATCTAAAAACATGAAACTTGAAAGAAAATAAAAAACAAAAAACATGAAACTTGAGATGTTTCTTCAAGGTGCTATGGGATTTGAGGTGAAGAATTTGAGAAAGACCAATATTCCACCAAAAAGAATCTGTAAATGTGAAAATGCCATTGTGCTACAAGAAATCTTTCTAATTTATCTACATAATATGTATAGTAAATTTAGAGAGATTTTCACAAACCATACAGAAGAATCCATTTCCTTACTTTATAACTGTCCATTTCTAAATGTGTGTGTATATATATTAATATCATACTTAGTGCAGTGATTGATTTCTTTATAAAAAGGGGAAATCTGAAGAATGACATGTACACAGGGAAAAATAAAACTTGTGACGATGAAAGCAGAGATCAGGGTAATGATTCTACAAGTCATAGAATGACAAGATGGCTAGCAGACTGCCAGAAGCTAGCAGGAGGCATGAATGAATTCTCCCTCGCAGCCCTCAGAAGGAACCAACCCTGCTAGGAAACTTGATCCAGGACTTCTGGCCTCTGGAACCATAAGACAATACATTTCTACTGTTTAAGTTACTCAGTTTGTGGTACTTGTTACAGCAGCCCTAGCAAAGTAATGCACTTCCCCCTGCAAAGTGAGTGAGAGCAGCCAGATAGATCCCAGAGGGCCATGACATAGGCAGGGACGCCAAGAACATTCTCCTGTGCATTCTCTCATTGACTGCTATTGAAAACCTGCTTACCTTCCAGGTCTAGTCCAAAAGCCATTTCTGCCACCAAGACTTTGCCAGTCTTCTGGTCAGAAGCAATTGCTTCCCCTTTTGTGCTCACAATAGAGAGAGGCAAGCATGTTTCCCTATTCATCCTTTCCCTCTAAAACTTGCTCTGCCAGTGAAGCTAGCTTATCTCATTTAAGAATCACTCTTATATCCTAGTTAAGTTTTCACCCGTGTCCCCTACCCATTTAATTCTAAGGGCTTTGAGAGCAAAGGATGTCTTACTGATTTGAGGTGTGTCAGTTCCATCCCCTACCAGCCAGTGCTTACCTGGCACATACAATGGATGCTTAGTAAACATTTGAGAACTTGAACTGCTTTTACTATCACTATTTCTTCATCTTAACTGCACTGTGAGAGACCCTTTCAGAGAGGGAGGAACTAAAGGTAGTTGGATGACTAAAGGTAAGTACCTAAAATATGTTTTTTTAGTTGAGGTTTGTGGAAAGGGAACTTGTGGCCAAAATACTGCCAAGGGATATTAGGGAGTTCAAGGCACAGAGCCAAGCAAACTGATTTTGTCCAGTTGAGGTGGAGGATGGGATGGAATTTATAGGCTGGAGAGTACTTCAGGCTGGAAGTCTGAAGGCTGGTCAGGTTGGGAATCGTGGCTGTCTCAGTGAGAAGGAAGGTAAGGTTACAGAGCCAAAACAGATGAGAGCTGAGGGTTGTCTGGGTGTGGGGCAAGTGGAGATGGAAACGATAGGGGAACTACAGGGTGTCCAGATACTGGTTAGGGGGAGGACCTGGGACTACAACAGGAGTGAACCTGAGGACTGGATACCAGTAGGTTTGATGACAGCATTTTCTAAACCAAAAGTCAGAACATGTGATACATACAAATGAATGTATCTGAACAATAATACAGAATATTTGAAACTGGAGTGATTCAAGAAAATGTACCATATTGGTTGCTGTCATTATAGAAATAATCATTGGAGTAAGCCTGAGGTGATGGTCTTTTCTTTCTCCTAGTTTTTGTCATCCTTTCCCCTTGTCTACCCTGAATACTGAACTGAAATACATGTTTATTATGTTTTTGTCTCAAGAGTGGGAGAATTGATTTTGTATTTCTTTTTCTTAGAATGTTGATTGAATTATTGATTGTTTATAGTTCTCAATGGATTTTTTTTCCCCACTGCTTAAAAATTTCCCCTTTGCTCTAAGATTTTCTTACAAGACAACTTAAATTCCCTTTTTTAATTCCCAAGATCAAGAGAATTTCTCCTTTGCTTGGGGATACCTTATATGTGTCTTAATGGCTTAAAGAATTTTGTTCACCTCTTCCATTCTTGTAACATCTACATGACTAGGATTTGCAAAGACATTTTTTCATTGAGTACTCCCACGCAGCAGAAGAACACCCCTATCACTAATCCCTTACATTTAAATGAACTTCAATGTATTTTTATTTTTAGGCAGTGCTAGTTATCAGGGGTATGGGATGCAGTTGATGAGAGGAGTATGGTTCAGCCACAAAGTACAAGATACCATCCTTATCGTTGGGCCATTTTCTCAAATTAATTGCTAACCACAAGAGTAAATTATATAGCAATATAACTTTGTCTCTGATGTGATCTGCCTTCAAGTGTACAGACTATAGTCAGGTTACATTTTACAAAGATTCTGCTATGGCATTGTTGCTGGCTTTCACATATGTCTCCTTTAGGCATCTACTGGAAGTGGGCTTACGTTTCCACCTGTCAACCTCCAAAATTCTGTTTGTGGGCAGTACTCCTCTGAAGAGGGAAGAGTCAACCATACCTCTTAGATTTCTAGCTTGGATGGCTAGGTGGATGCTTATACCATTAAATGAAGCAGAGAACACTTGCTGATTTATTAAACAAAGCAATATTTTCAGCTTTCAAATTTGGACATGAAGGTTAATCTTGTATAGAATTGTCCTATATAAATATAATGCAAGCCACACTTGTGAGCCACATACGTAATTTTAAGTTTTCTAGAAGCCACATTAAGTAAAAAGAAATAGGTGAAATTAATTTTAATAATATATTTAACCCAATGTATTCAAAATATTGTAATTTAAACTTGTAACTGGTATAAAAATGCTCATTTAACATTTTATTTTCACATGAAGTCTTCAAAATCCAGTGTGTGCTTTATACTTAATGCAGTTCTTAAACATCCTAGTCACACATCAAATGCTCACTGGTCACACATAACTACCATATTGGACAGTGCACCTGTAAAGCATCCTAATACACTTAGATAAAAGCGTTCTTTTTCATGTAAGAGCCATATAGCTCCTGGAAGTTGACTAATTAACTAGTTAAGATAAATACTGCAGTGTAGCTCAGAAAGAAGCCATTAAGCTTAACAAGAGAACGTATCAGGAGATGTGACACCTATTTTGGGTTCTAATACTAAAAGTTGTGTGATCTTTGGTAAGTCAGTTTTTCTGCCCCAGAGTAAATCTAAGATCAGGACTCTGTACAGTTTAATATCTGTAAGTCAGCGAACTGCCTACTCTGTGCTGCAACCACAGTTGTAGTGATCGTAGTGGTAATGAAATGGCAAAACTTCTGTTGTGTGCCAGGCACTGTGTTAGATACTTCACACATATTAACGAATCTAATTATTACAACAGCCCTATGCAGTAGATTGTCTTCTCATGTTCATTTCATAGATGGAGAAACTAAAGTACAGAGAGGTTATCTAAACAGATAACAGAGTTGGCAGTTCGCAGATTTGGATTTAAAATGCAGATATTCTGGTACTCGGGTCCATACCTTTAACCACTGCAATATTGTTTTCTTAAAAAGTAGTAAATAAATAAGCTGTTATTTTCTTTCAAACACCACAATTTTTTTTTCAAACCCAAAAATAATTTCAAAGCCACCCTGAAACTTTTGGAGTCAGCTTGAGTAGCACAGGTAATATCCTGTGTACATACTCATTTTTAAAAAGCCACTTTTAATTGTGAAGAAAGTAGAATGATAATTAATTGCCTTCTCTTTCCTTGTAGTAGCCCTTAAGCCAAGGTCCTTTCAACACTATAGAAAACAACAAAGGGCCAATAGGTAGAGATATGAAATTGGACATTTCTGAATAAAGAGAGATGTCTGTCTTCTCTAAGAGTAAAAACAAAACTAACCAAAAAAAAAAAAAAACCCAACAACAACAACAACAAAACTGGACCAATCCCCCACTTCCTAGATGAGAGTGAGGCACAGCTAGTGGTGTGCTGATGACTGACAGCTGTCTCTCTGGAAGAGAATGGGTGTGTTCTACATAAAAGTTTATTATAAATTTTGTATATATGGTGTGTACCACACAATTTATAAATAATAATAAATATACTATGCCTTATTGTAAGCTCCATACAGCCAACTGATCCTCATAAAATGCTTTTAATGATTTGGGGGGGCGGGGCTGAACCCTTCCTTATATGTCTTGGTAACCTATGGTAGCAATTGATGAATGAGTATAGTTTGGACTTGAATGTTGGCTATTATTTGCATTTATGTTAACCAGCAAGGCAACAGTGAAACAGTCAAGACATGGGTTGGAACTTCACTCTTGTAGATGACTTGAGTTACTTTGCTGAACCAGAGAATGGTTTTTGAATAATAGAAGCATATTTATTTTCTCATTTATTTGTGTTACTTACAATGTAATGGCTATGGATACTGCGTACTTTTAAGATTAATCTATATCATGAACACTTTCTTCTTCACTCTTTTAATTCTAGGCAATCAACAAAACAGTCAAGCCCTCTTTTACAGTATTTTGCTGATTCCCTTGGTGTAAATACCCCTCCCCAAGGCCACTTCCAAGCTATAGACATCATGTCACTGAAAGGGGAATTGTGAAGAGATTCACAGTAGCACACCGTTACGTTGTTTTTCCACTATAGAGGAACACTAGATGTAAATAGCCTTAAAGGCATAAAAAATAGTAAGATGTAACAAAATAATTAGAAAGCATTTCTTGTTTATGTTTAAGTATTTATTTAATTGTAAATTTATACAATTCAATTTAAAGAACAGCTGTGACTAGCAATTGGCTCACAAATTTCCTGAAAATTTAATAATTGTCTTTTGTGAGCCAGTACAAATCAGCTCCAGCACACCTCTGGCACAGCTGTGGGGGTCTTACACGCAGAATTAGGAGGGGGTGCGAGGGGGAAATCACATCCCCCAGCTGAGAATCAGGAGAGATTGAAAACCACCATGAGGTTGTACAGCTTGGAAAAATGATAGGGGACAGGAGCTGTGGAAGCATAGGAAAGTACAGCCCATGTAGCACACTCATCAGAAACCAGTCCTTGCCGCTCTTTACCAGAATCTTGATTTTAATAACCAGTCAGGATCCATGCAGAGGGGCATATTTAACTTAGATTTTTATGGAAACATCAAAAGCATTTGTTGGAAATGACTAAACTCATGCTCTATAATAAGACCTCTTACAATTTAGAACATGTAAAAGTAACTATAAAGGAAGCAGAGTGTGTTTTTATGCAAGTGTCTGTTTCTTCCTTGCTGAGGAATTACGACAGTGCTTTCTATTGTAATTGAATGGCCTTGCTGGCCCCAGCCACCTCTTCTGCTACATGCCAGATTGTTGCCATAAGAACTCGAAATCTGTTCTGTCCTGAGTTGTCTGCTTCTTGCTTCAAGGTTCTGGGTACAAAGCAAAGCCATTTCTTATGGCTTTTTGCCCAAAGCCTATCCTGAATCGTGGGACTTGTCTTGTCTGCCCTAGGAGTGCATGCAAGGCTGCCGCTCTTGCGGCTTTCCTGAGGCTGCTCCATGTGGACAGTGTCTCTGTGCCTGGGATTTCCCTGGGGGATGAGCCGCCTTCTACATTGCATGTTTTCTCAGTGTCTCATTTTAAGGTGTTTTGGAAGAAAATCCCTTCTTGACTGGGTTTTTTTCTGAAAACAGATCCTCCATCTCTGGGAAATTTCCTGGGCAGCACCAATGAACATGCTTTGTGAACCTTGCCCACCTCCCTAGCATATAAAATACAAATGCCTGGGATCATGTCACTTCTGATATCATGTGAGGTTTATTGGGTCAAGAAAACTGCCACAGTGAATCAGACTTTGGAGCTATCCAACTCATTTTTTGACTTCTTTTGGAGTGAGATTGAGTAATGGTCTATGATGGTTTCAATATTTAAAAAATAAAACAAAAACAAAAACAGATAGACTTCATTCTGTTCCCTCTCAGTATTTGCATTTCTTGACTGGTTTATCATATAAATATTTCTTTTCATAAAGCATCTTCCTCAACCTAGTGATTGCTTAGATTGTCCTTTACTGAGCTTTCCAATTGTTTTTCTCAGTCAGCATCATATTTCTGCAGTATAACTAGCTCTTCTGGCCCTAGGCTTTGTCTATTCTCACTTTAGCCCCCACAGGCCCAGTTTATAAGCATGAAACATATTTATTCATAAAATGTCAAGATCAATCATATGCAAAGTTATAGGGCAGAAAACTCCTAGCTTCAGTGCCTCACCTTATAGCACCCCTCCATGATACGGTTTTAAGGCAGAAATTTTATCACATTCATCTTCATACGGTGGGTTTTACATTTTGAATGCAGCCACAAGTCAGATGTGCAAAAAGTGTACCTTTACTCATCTATCCTTGAACTCAAGTCTGTTCTACTACTTCAGGGACACTTAGTGTCTTCTGAGTCAAAGACATCTTTTTTAGGAAATAATTAATTTCAGGATTTAAGCTCAGTCCGTTAACATTACAGCTTCTCATAATGGTTCTTGTCCTCTGTGGTGAAAATACCCTGGTTCTCCTCCTCCTCCTCTGTGATCCTGAGATTGTGTCTGGGAACAGGAGACATTGTGTAACTTTAGGGGGCTTTTGTGCTGTGCTCCAGACTGTGCTCATCTGCTTTTCCCTTTGGTAGGGGGGTAGAGGGGCTGTCTGTGTTGCCGCACTGCTGGTGGAGCTCTGTATTCACTGTCCACACAGGCAGTGCACGTCGGGAGCTCCAGACATTTCCCCACGCCTGTTCACACCCCGCCTCCAGTCTGGCCCCGGGATCTCCTGTGGCCTGGCTACGCCTGCTCTTTGACTCCCCAGGTTGGGCTGTGAACCCTGAGGCCCTCTGCCACATGCTCTTTTCATCTCAGCTGTAGTGATTCCTTTGTGAGCTTGCTGGTCAGTTCTCACTGGGGAACATGGGAGATTATTGATCTCCTCCATGCCCTCCATGATGGTGTCTGGGAGGTGTGGATTGCCTCCAGTCCTCCACAGGATTGCCTTATCCCGGAGTCTCAGGTGGGAATGGCACACAAGCTTCTCCGTCCTCCAGTACTCAAGCCTATCGCTCATACTGCCCTGCATCCCAGGGATTTAACCCAGAAAGGGGCAGATGGGTTAGCCCCTCCTGAGTATAGTTCTCTTTTCTCTGCCGTCTCTCCCAAGCTGTGCAAGTTTGAAGTCCCCTTTGTGTGGAAGCAGTGCTGCCCTTCTCCTGACATCACGGTCTGTAGCCTTACTCATCATGGTTTAAAAATCTCCACATTCAGTCTTCCAGGCTTTGGTTTTGAGATTAATGGGAAGTTTTTAGAATTTAGGAAATTCAAGTGCTAAGCTCTGGTCATGGGAGCCTAGTTTTCTTGACTAATATATCTGGAATGTCTCTAAGGAGCCAATCTCGAAAGTCAAAATCTGAACTGTAAAGCTTTAGCCATTTCTCTCTTCCAGCTGCAACAGCTTGTACCAGTTTTTACATCTGCAAATGTAAAGTGTAACTACAGGACTGTTACCTTGCTGCGACTTCCTCTAAAAAGTAGGAAGACTCAAAAGTCATGGAGCAGCGCCAGTGGGCCTTAAAAGTAGAGAATAGGATGCTGTGTGATGTATGCCCCTGCAGTTATGGGGTGCATCCCTGTTAGAACAGCTCTGAAGGCAGGAGTGTAAGGCTAAATTAAGTCATAGTTGTAGTAATAAAACTTGTGTTGGAGGGAGAGGACAGTTCTGATCTCTTTGTGTCATACACTCATCTTGAGACCATGTTGCACTTCTTTTGTGTGTTCGTGATTCACCTGTGGACAATTCACACTAAAGCAGTTGTAACCTCTGGCTGAAAAGGTAGAATATCATGTGAGGAAATATGAAAAAGGAAGCATATGAGTACATTTTATAATATCATCTTGTTGTATTTGTACCCTCAAAACCCAGAATGAAATTTATATTTAGGGAGGTAAGTCAGGGTGGTTTTTCCCTTCAAAAGCTACAGCCAAGTGGCTCCACCTAGAAATGGGCACAGTCCTTTTCTCCAGGGAGGCCTGGAGAAACAAACCAGCCCAGAAGAGGGAAGTGGCTAGTTTGCCCTCTCCTCTGTCTGCAGAGAACAGATCCAAATAAGAAGGGGGAAGCTGCAGGGAAGAAAAATTACAAAAGAAGCAGACTCTGTATGACTGTAGTTTACCTGAAGGTAAATTGCTACTAATCAAATTACCTTTAGAATTGTATTTTGTTTGGATCAGATTTGGGATCTGTAGATAATAAGGATTCATCTACTTTAGGAAATATACCCCTTTCCACCATTAGCACTTGAAATGAATTCAGAACAAAGGGATTCTAAATCTTTGAAGCACTGTGGTTAAGGGTATAATAATTCTTTCTCAAGTATCTCATCATCTTCAGCCTCTTTTCGGTCACTTTGAGAAGATTTTTTTAAAAATAGCCAAGCCTAAAGTGACTGTTTATTCCCACATGTGATGGCGACAGGGACAGACACAATCAAGTCATCAGGTACACACTGATGGTCCATTCTTTGTGGAAATGAACAAAACTGTTACTTGTTTTTAGGGAACAGACCATCATGATTCTTAAAACCCAACTTTCATCCCAAATCCTCAAAGCTGTAAACATGAATTTGTTTATTCCCACCCATCAAGCAACACTCAGAATCAACGGAATGGAATGAAGTACTGAGTAATTACAAACACTGCAATCACTGCTATTTACTCAGAGCCCACTCTGATAAAATGTTGTATATTTGTTCTTATGTTGGAGGGTTAGAGATGGTGAATTACTTGTCCAGGTTCACAGTATTTGAGCAGTTAAGAGGCAGCACGGTGTTGTTGCAAAGTTCCTGAACTCTTTGCCAGGTTACCTGGGTTGAATCCCACCTACACCTCTTTCTAGGTCTGTGACCTTGGATGAGTTAACAAGTCTGGGCTCCCATTTCCCCTTGCAAAGTAAAGAGAATGATAATGGTGGTACTACCATGTGGAGCTGTTGTGAGGACTGAGTGAGTCAGGTGCCTAGCACAGCACGTAGCACCTACTAAATGCCATGTGAATGCTGGCTGTTATTATTATTCTCTGGTTGCAGGTGACAAGAGCCCAACTCACACTAGCTTAAGCTGTAGAAGAAAAAGTGGTAATATTTGCTTTAGGCGTGCCTTAGAAAAGAGGTTCAAAGTCACCCCAGCATCTCAGCTTGCTTCTCCTTGGCTTCAAGATTTATCAGACAAGCTTTGTGGTAGCAAGATGGCTGTTTGCAAGCTGCAGGGCTGCACTATCCTTACAGGGAATGAAAAATTCTTTTTATGAAGATTTGGCAGAGGTCCCAGGGGAGTAGCCCAGTTTTGGCCATATACCCATCCCTGCCATCCAGGCCTGTGTCTTGTGACAAGCACTGAGTAAGGAGGGCTGGGTATGCCCAGTCCAAACTACAAGGCCTGAGGAGGATTCCTTTGTGAAGGCACTTAATGTAATTACCCAAAGGAAGGAACCAAGAAGAAATAGGAATAAATATTATGTGTACATATCATCTCATGGATAGCAGGTGACACAGGAGAGATCAGAATTATCATCTCCCTCCAACACAAGTTTTATTACAACTGTTACTTAATTTAGCCACCAATACTCAAGGCCATTCTATCAGGGCTGCATCCCACAACAGCAGGGGCATAAATTACACAGCATCCTACCCTCTACTTGTGTGGCCCACCAGCACTGCTCTCCCATGACTTTCGAGTCCTCCCCCTTCTTTGAGAAAAGCACAGTTAAGGTAGCAGCTCTAATTTCATCTCACATATGCAGATATAGAAAGTGAGGATTGAGTGGACAAGGGGCTTCTTACTCATCAAGTAGCTGTTTAAGCCTACTTTGTAGCAGATGCTATAGTAAGTCTGCTAGCAGCCTTCTGAGAACCCAACCAGAAATGACTGATCTGGAATTCCAGCACTGTGAGTCAGAACTTCCTTTTCAGAGGCCATGCCAGTATTCTGGCCTAGTGATGCCAAGGCAGTCAGGCTTTCTGTGACTTTTTTGAGCTGAATGATAATCAGTGGTAACTAGGTACATCACTAAATAATGTTTCAACTAACAGACAAACATCACTTTCTTGCTGTGTTCCCTTGCCTTCTCAGTTTCAAAAGATGGCTCAGTTACAATCATGACCCTTTCTGCAGAAATATTTATAGGCTTTGGAGTGTATTGAAATGTCTTTATTATCTGACTAACAATGTTGGCTAGAGTTTATTGAATTCCCCTGGAACCTCAAATAAGTACCGCTAACAAAGAGTAACAATGTCATGAAAGCTTAGCATAATAAAGAGAACATAACGTTTATCGAACATAATGTATGTACTGATTTTACAGGTCATCCTTTCTAAATCCTAGCCAACAACCCTGTATGGTAGGTGTTATCTCACTTTGCAGGTGAGAAAAATCAGACACCAGAGAGATTAAATAAAGGCGCATAGTCCTGTGGCACTAGATGGAAGAGAGTTTACTGATCTGTCTGTCCTGCTTCAAACCCTGCCTTCCTTCCACCATCCTTTAACCATACGTGATAAACTTACTTTAAAATTATACCTTCAATTACACTTCCCCACACCCAGGTGACTCAGTTCAGATCCTGTAAGTCTTAATGAATGATGTAATCGGAGCCCATTTGAGGACTGATTTGTCAATATGGAATCTTCCTATTGGAAGGAATGGAATTTGAATCTTTCTATTCTCATCACAAAATCACAGGTCAATTTGATTGTAAACTTCAGGAAATAAAACCCTCCCCACCTCCACCCCTGTCCTTATTCGGAGCCACATCTAGGCAAAACTGCAAGGTGAGCAGGTGTATTCTTTCTTTTCCTCACTCTGTGAAACTCCTTCTCTGCTCTTGGATATCTTTACTACTCATGATCCTTTTCAGAAGGCAAAGGGTCCCTGAAGGCCATGTCACTAGATCATTTAACACCCAGGGATTGCCAAATGAAAGGTTAGCATTCAGCCTAGGCACAGCCGATCTGATGCAGTATTCTGGAACTCTATGTCCTGAGAAGAATGAAGCAAGAATGGGAGAACAGTTAAAAGTAGTTAATTGTGTCAGAAGCTCTGAGGCAAGACTGTATTCTGGAAGATTGTGTTCCCATTCGTGCCCCACGTCTTGTTCTTCAGCTTGACCTTCATAATCCTGTGATATTCCCATGACCTTTCTGAAACTGTCTTCCTTGTTTCAGAATCAGAAATGTTTTTGTGGTTTGCAACCAAAGGACTCATAATAAATCTTCCTTCCTCGTTGGTAGGCCCACGTGCCACATCTCTCTCTGGGCATCTTACTGTTATGTTCTTTCTTTACCAGCTCGGTGGAACCTTATGTCCTCATTCCTTCACTTTCCAGGTCAGGTGGTCTGTACTGCCCAGGATGACTGTTAATGAAGTAGGTAAGTTGTCTGTAATATTGAGCTAGTGACAGAGGGAGGGGGTTGATAGAGTTCTTTCCTCAGCTTCTCCTCTGAGGCACTTACATAATTTATGAAGCTGAAGTTCTTCTCAACAGCTGTTTAAAATCCTCTTGGAGTTTGTCTTAGGAGTCTGTTTGGAACTTAGCATCTGGCCATTTATAATTGGCTTTCTTCTTTCCAGGTTTCAGTGTATACTGTTCTCCAAAGGAGGTTGGGTGCATAGGAGATGTTAAGTCAGAAGAGCTGAGTGAGGACCATGTTGTGCAGAACCCAGGGAGGACACAAGTAGATCTACAGACACGAGTAGATCCTGGTTCTACCCTGTTGGAAACCTACAGTGGATTTCCCATTTGAATCCCTCACTCGGCAAGCAGACCCCTGGTGCCTGGCCTCTGTATTTAGCCTCATCTCTAGCTTGATTCTCCAGCAGAGCTAAGCTAAAGTTGCTTCTCTGTTTATGCCTAATTGTTTCTTTCCTCTGTGCCTTTTTTTCAGTCTGTTATCTCTCACTGGAATTTCCCTTCTTCTCATCCCTTACAACTGCCCTCTCCTACTCCTGAGCTGGCCAGTTGTTATTCATCTTTTACGACCTGTCTCTAGCATTACCTCTTCTGGGTTCTGTGGTGACCTACTAGTCCAACCCCACTGCTACTCTTGACTGTGCTTCCAAATTCTTAATCATTTTTGCATTCTTGGTGCTTAGCATTGTAGGTACTAATGATGATTGTAGGTTCTTAGGATGGATGGCTGGCTGAATGGATAGATGAAGCCCTTGTATAATCACAAAACATGTAGAAAGTATTCCATAGTGGAAATCTTTTTAGACCAAAGCTTCATGTTTGTTGCCTTCCCCCACTCTGCCTGGCTCTATTAGTAGTGATTCATTTCTAATCAATAATGATTCAGTTTATTTGTAGAAGTCACTTAAGTCATTTAGCTAAGTCACTTTAGTGGCTCAGTTATGTCCATCACATAAATAACACAAGTCTTGACCTGCCTGACAGGCTTTCACGGTGACATAGTTTGCTTAACCTGATTACCAAACTGATGATAGAACGTAGAGCAATTACTGAAGGAAAATAGGCCCTAACGTCTTTAAAAAATAGATGCTAAGAAAACAATAGGAAAATCAGAGTAGTCTAAAAATTGTGTTCTCTAGAGAGCATTCAGAAAATAAACTTGTATAATTCAATTAGTGCCAGTCAGTTTTTAAAAATATTTCAGGGTAGAAATTCAAGATTTATCAGCTGAATCAATGATGAAGAATTTATTCATTATTATCTAAATACTTGTTTCATTAAAGTATTTTTTCTTTATATAAATGAAATTCCTCCAATTTTGCATTAATTCCCCCTAATTTTATCCAGTCTTTCTAGAGGATTTTGGGGAAGTGGTGAATGTGTGTTAAGATGGAGTTTTGACAGAGTTAAGAAGTTTCTCTTCATAGGTAAGAACTGTGCTTTCATTTCCTGCAAGATAGGGCTGGTGACCATGTGACTTGCTGTGGGAATGCCTCTGCGGCTGCAGAGACTCATGCAGATGCAGCTGTTTCCCTACTCTGGTACCAGACGATTATCCTGGCAGCAGTTTTGCCAGATAAGCAGCCATGGCCGCAAGAGACACTTTCCTTCTGTCCATGTTAAGGTTTTGCACACATGCGCTGTTTTCTTGCCTTTCCTGATGGGGTTGAACATGTTGAAGTATCTCCATGTTTCCTAATGCTTACTGCTGTGTGTCCTACACTGGGGACCCAGAGTTGGGGAGGCTTTCCCAGGTAAGCTTCATTATGTGAATTAAGTCTGACTCATCCCTCAGTAAAGTTTATGAAACACCTCTGGAATTCCAAAGATCAGATTGTTTAGTCTTGAGAGCTGAACTCCAGTGATGCTTCTAGAAAGGCTGAGGTAGAGGACAGTGACAGGGGATAGTGAAAAAGGGAGAAGGAACCCACTTCTGCTGAGCATCTGTGATATGCTTAGCACCATGACTGGTGTTTTCAAGATGCAGTCTCATTTTATCTTCCCGTCAACTCTCTGAGGAGATCCCCCACTTTTCAAAATAGGAAATTAAAACGGAAAAATTAACACAGAGAGTAAGTAGCAAATTCATAATTCAAACTCAAGCTCAACTCTGCCTGACCCTCTTTGGTCTACCACTCTGCCTCCTCTGTTTATTAGGAAAGTGCAGGAGTCTTGTGCACCTGTAGGTCACATATGTCACTACCCTCTAGTGCCTTATGTATGTGAGTCCAGTGACAGATTTACAAGGCAGAATGAAATACTGAATTAGCCTTCAGTGCATTCTAAGAGCAGTTAATGACTGTATATATGTATACATAAATATATAAATTTTGAACTTAGTATTGTACTTTGAAAATACATGCATTTCTTCATTTATTACATTTTATAATTATTATATGCTAGTGATATCTTTCCTCTGATATGCTAAATAGGTTTATGGAAAGCTGCTACAAAGAAACATAAACCCTACCCATTTCTTTACGTTATAGAGGAGGAATGGATTTTGAATCTCAGCAAGCCTTTTATGAAAAAGAGCTATAACACTTAAGAGCCTGGATGAAGGGAGCCAGACTCCCTGGGCTTGAACCTGAGCTTTGGCACATCCTAGCCTGACCGACCTTGGCCAAGTTACTATAGCCAGTTTCTTCTATAAAATGAAGATTGTAACAATACTTATCTCAGAGGGCTGCTGTGAGCATTTTATGAATGGGGTTCTGATGCCTAGAACAGAAGGAGGCACATGGTTAAGTATTCAGTAAACACGGGCTATTTTGTTTTCTTTACGTTGAGGAAGCAGGTCTGCAGTTCAGCAACTCGCTTGGGTCCCAGTGTTCTGCTGGTGGCAGGGTTGGTACAGACACCCAGGTCTCCCATTCTCTGTCCAGTGCTGGGAACTATAGTGACCACCAGAGCAATGCAGTGTGGCAAACTAGAATTTTCCCTTTACCATTGCCCCTAGTCTAAATAAACTGAAAATGCTATTTCTGTGCCCTGAGTATCCATTGTCTGTTACAGGGACAATTTATCAACCCAGTTCCCAGATGGAGAATCTTTCCGAGTGTCCCTGGTGACTCTGCTGCCTGGTTAGTCGTCACAGTCTTGTGCTGTCATCCCCCAGCCCAGTAGTTCCCAGCATGCCAAAAATGTAAACAGACTCTGCCAGATCCAGAATCCCATATCTTTCCTTCCTGAAATCCAAAAAGCTCTCAAATCTGGAAGCTTTTTCATAACTTATTTAACTGTAAAACTTGCTCAGACCTGAATTATTTGGCGACCAAGCACCTGAAGTGATATGATTTATTTATTGTATTTATCCATCATAGTGAGTACTCACACAGTTAACTGCAGATGTACTAATGCTTTTGCCTACAGGATACTGCCCAGATCTCGTGGAGATATGTATCAGTTGGGGTCTTGGCAGGAAGGGATGGGGTGCTCAGCCCAGGTAAATGAGCAGAGTTTAGTAAAAGGACTATCGGTAGAGGTGTGGGTGGGGTGAGGGACCAAAAGGGATGTTGCAGGAGGCCAAAAGGAGGGATTACGTGATGAACCAGGAGCTGTTACCAACCCTAGCGTCAGAGTTACCAGAACCCCAAGAGAGCACATGGGAGCAGGCCACTGTCAGAGGTGTGGCCTTGGGTCGAAAGAACCAACCAGCAGCAAAGTAGCAGAGAAGCATTCTGAGAAATAAATACCCAACCCGATTTTTCTCTCTTTCTCTAGATCTTCTGCTGGTGCCTTTCTTTGATTGCACTCTACCTGAAGCCAGAGGCAGGAGAGCTCACAGGTGCAAGCCATAAGGTGAGCCACTAGGCACCAAGCAGAGTCGTGAGGGTGGCAGGTGGATCTGGAGGGTGAGAGGAGAATCCTTGCACAGCACATTCTCTAGTACTAATATATGCACTCCACCACCTTTATGAAACCTGAAAACTCAAGAATGCTTAAAGAGTTGTCGTTTATTAAGTCAACACCATATACCCACATTACAAAAATATTAATACATACATGTGAAACTTTATTTTTTTAGTTTGCAGTGCCATAGAGACTTATGAACCTTTTATAATAATTCCTTGGCTACTTTGATAGATTGCAACTGTTGCACTCAAGAGTGCTATCTCATTCACCAATTCATTCATCCATTCATAAGTTCACTCAACAGATGTTCTTTATTGATTGACTGCTCTGCAAAACAGTCTCTGGGATATAAAGACAAAAATGTGACAGTACTACTTCCAATAGCTTACAACTTAGGAAGACACTATTTGTTGGAAAATAGTAATACGATCCTGGATTAGCAAAGTTTCATCTGAAAGCTATCTTGCTGCTGCAAGCTCTGTTTTGAGAAGGATTTCGTGGCACATCTGGGCACAGTGGGGCTCTGCCCACTAGCTACGTGTGAGGGGGTGCAGGAGCTGGGTGTGTGAGTGCACACATGGTTCTGGCTGGCTGTCCTTTCACTACATGGCAGAATGAGCTTGTTCCACCACAGGAGCAAAAGTGATCCCTACAGAGGTAGTAGGAGGGTTACTTTGAGTTTGAAACACCCTAGAAGGCTTGGTGGGGGTCGGTAGGGGGTTTTAAGGGTTTCCAGACAGGCAAAGGACAGGTAAGAGCAAAGGCAAAGTAAGAATGCAGGACAGGCTGGTGTTAAGTGGGCCGCAGGGTCTGGGGAGTGAAAAAGTCGTAGGTGACCAAAATAGATTAATAAGGACCTATTGTAAGGAACTTGGACTTTTTTGTAGCAATTGAGGGTTTTTGAAAAAGGGGAGGTCCTATGTTTCAGGAAAGTCACTTTCCCAGCACTCTGAATGTGGGGAGGGATGAAGAGGAGCGTGATGGAAAGTAACTATGTCAAAGGAAGATCGCCATCACCCAGGAAAGCAATGGTGCTGTGAGAACAAGAACAGTGGCAGTAGGAACAGAAAGAATGGTTGGCAGACATTTTGAGAAGGAAATGACAGATGTGATAATTGTATGGAGGGAGGAACCAGAGTGACTCCAGAGTGTCTAAGTTAGGAATGTCAAGAGAAAGAGGAGGACCCTTGAAGCTAACGTGAGGGAGCGCTCCAAAATGTTGGACGTGAGTTACAGCCAAAATATTTTTAAGGAAATACCCTGCACATATCTAAAATTGTGTCTCCACTCCAGTTCAGAAACAAACAAAAAATGCCAGGGAGAAATTCTGTGGTCAGAAAAGGTTACACCACTACAATTCCTTACGGTAATTCCAAAATTCAAAAAGCTGTCAAATTACACATTTTTAAAAAAGTTTCGTGTCAAGACTTATTTGGTGACAAACCTGCCATGAAAAAAATCTAAGGCTATTAACAGACTTTATTTATCCCACTTAGGGTCAGTTTTTTTTTGCTGAAGAAATAATATGTTTGAATACAGGGTACTATCCCAAATTGCAGTGGACAAAGTGTGTTCTATATAAAATGGTGCATGTACCAAATTACCTTTTAAAACTAAAAAATGTTTATAAATTCTAAAACATATTCCATCCCGAAGTTTTAGATGAGGCATCGTGGTTGTGTATCAATACTTATACTGTTTCTTTACTTCATATTTTAAGAAAATACTCTCTTAGTTTTGATGTTTTGTTATTAAACACAGTAGGTAAACAGATGCCTCTTTGTATCTGAAAATTTTGGAAAAATAAGCATTCTTTGTGTGTGCCTGTTCCACATGCTGATACTTAAGAAGTTTCTTCATTGAACTGTGGTACTGCTACTACCTACCTCACAGTTGTTTACAGAGCTAATGTGCAGGATCCAGCACATGACAAGAAAGTATGTTGGTAAATGTTAGTCCTTATTATCCCACCCCTTTAGCCAACAAAACATTTTCAAAAAGCATTTTGGATGATTTTTTTTTTTGCTTTCCCAATCTCTGAAAGTGCAGTGAAAACAAATGTCTCCCTTCTTGAAGAATGTGAAGGAAGCCGCAGAGGGAACCAGCATTTCTTGAGAACTAGCGATTCACTTGGTGCTTTTGATCCCATGAAAATTTTCACAGATACAAAAACAGATAGTGAGAAGTTAAGTAGCAGGATCCAGTTCACCCCTCAGTAAGGGGTGAACTGAGTCCTCTTTCTAGTCCACATGCTCCCACGGGAGTGTAAGAGACCACAGGTAAAACCCCTGTCCGGGGGGCCTCTCTGTAGCATCTTCTGCTTCTCCTTTAAACTGGGTTACAAGGATGTTGACTTTTCATTTGTGCCATTAGTCTGATATAGGTAAAGACATCAGACCCCAAATTTCTGACTGGGCCTCCCTGCCAGACCCCGTCCCCTCCTCAGTGAAGACCTCGGGGAGTAACATGCATTTTGCCCATGATAATCAAGTCTAATTTTCAGACCAGCTGAAAGCATATCTGCTAATTTGATCAGGATTGGGAGGAGGAAGGGGATGTAGAGTGAGGTAAGAGTCTGGTTCTGTGGCACTGAGGGTGAGGATTCTGCTTGTTTTAAGAGGGAATTACCTGCCTGAAAGGAAATCAAGTTTTTGTAACTTGGCTAAGTAAACAGCAACGTAATCCAGTTCTTCCATTTTTGATGTGGATGCTTTAAGTGAGAGAGTGTCACATTTTCTTCCTTTTTTCCTCAGACCACTCTTGTTTGACCTGGCCCCTCTGCTTCCCAGCCGGGGCTCCCCGGGCAGGGTTTCTTTCTCTCGCTTCGTGCTGCCAAGCAGGAAATGTTCCTGGCCTCAGGATAAGCCTCCCGTTTGAAGGGGTGGGGGTGGGGGTGAGAAAAGGAAAAGGAAAAGAAACAAAGCAAGAAAAACTTTATGAGAGCAGCAAGCCCGAGCCCCTAAGGATCGCTGCTGGTTTCCAGTTACCTAGAAACAGGGATCGCACCCCTCCCTCTCCCCTCCCCACCCTCCCTGCACCCCTACTCGCCCCCCCCTCCAAGGGGCTCGTGGGCGTGTATTTAAATCTATGCTAATCAGGCTGCCCGGCCGGCGGGGCGCGTGCCTGCGCCCCTGACAGCAGCGGGAGGAGCCCCCGAGCGGGACGGGCCGAGCCTCCCCACCGTGGTCGGTCCGGTGCGTTGGCCCATGCTGGTCCCCGCCTTTGTTCTCGGGCCGGAGCGGAGACATGCGCGGCTGACGATGGAAGTGGAGGACTTGGGCGGCGTGGTGCTGACCGCCTACCACTCGTACGCTCGCCCCCAGCCGCCCAGCTCCGAGCCGCGCTGCGCACCCCGGGCTGCCGCTAGCCACCCGGGCAGCAGGTACCGAGCCGCGCCGAAGGGGCAGAGGTTTCCTGGGCTTGGGGGTTCATATGCTGCTGGGTTTTCCGCCAGAGCATTGGACCAGCATTACTTGATTGTTGTTTCAAGTTTTGGTGGACTCAGTGAGTGAGCCTCCCTTTCTTTGTGTTGTCTTTGGTTGGAAGTGGGAAACCCACCCAGGCTCCGAGGAGGATGGCTAGAGACTTGGCTAGCAGTGTTTAGCGGCAGAGTTGTGTTTTTGATACAGCTTGCTAATAGGCATTTGCCTCATTTCTGCCAAATTCACTGATTGAACTATTGGAGAATTTTTTTTTAAAAGTCATTTAAAATGAAACAGCAGCAGAAAATGGAAAATAAATGTAAAATACGTTATCTTAGATCCGCAAACTATGAAGAACTTTAGTAACTGCATTAGACACGAGTTAAAACACAGACGTAGAGATTCTCCAAAAAGAAAATCTCAGTAGACTTTTAAAAACAATTTTATTTCTAGATTTAAAAAAACCTTTCAATTGTGTAAGTACATTGGTGTCATTGCTAATGTTGTGTTATTGCTAATGTTGACTCTATAAATACAATTATAATTTTCTTTTGGGTCAGACGAGATCTGTAAGTTTCTCACTATGCATTTTAGATTTAATGAATCAAGGACTTGTGTTAAATTGCTCTATGAGTGTTCATGTGAGACTTCTGTTAACTAAACTGAAAATGTTAGACCCTTAGGAAGTTCCTGTGGGTGGACGAAAATATTAAGGATAGTGAGATAGTTTGGTATCCGACACGTATTCGGGGAAGTTTTATTAGTTTAAATGTGACTGTTTATCTGCCATGGATCCATTGATGAACGGTTTTCTTTACGAGTGTGGAGTTTGGTATGCTTTTCTGCATGTTTATTTTCAGTAATTTTTTTCTTCTACTTTTACTTTAGTTATGTGATAAGGATTACTTGTTTCCTAATTTAATTGACTTGCAAGGTTTTCAACAGATTGTGATTTTATTTCAAGGAATATCCTCCTGGCTAGCATCCGTGAGAAGCACAGACTGCACTGGCATGAGATCTGTGTTGGACTTGGCTAACAAAGAAAATATTATTTCTTCCAAAAAGAACAGGTTGAGTGAAATCTAATTTTTATAAAAAGACAGTGAGCAAATAACATTTTTCTTCTGGCACATTATTTTAGAGGTTGCTTGAAGGTACAGACTTGCATTTGCCTTTAGGGTGTTTTCTTTCCTAAACATAATTCTTGAGTATAATTACTCATATTATGAGTAACTAAACATATAAGTAATTTGATGAGAAGCAAGGGCCAGGTTCATGCATTTTTAGGTGGTCCTGGGGTAGCTGTTCTGTCTGTGGTTCCCTGCAGCTGTCGAGGAGCAAGAGCCAGATTGTGCCATTTGGGCTATCCGAAATTACATCCCTTTCCAAAGCAGACTGGAGAAGTTCCATTAACTCAGCATGTGGTCTTGTGCAGTAATAACATATGAGAGCAAAAGCATTGCCTGTCATAGTTGGTGTTTCACCATACAGTTGCCAATCAGATTTATGTTGCCCCAAGTTTGCATTTTAGGTGCATGATCCTTTGTGCCACTCACCCTCTGATGCAGGAGGTAGACCACTGCCCCCTGCAACTAAATCATGAGAGAATAGCTTAATTCCTTGGTTCCCAGTAACAGCAATCAAAAGGGGTTCCTGTGTTTACAGGGAGCCAGAGGACACCATCAATCATGAGTCTGATAACAGAAATAATCAGGCCTGAGTTATTAACCTTTGACTCACTAACTCCTGATCAATACATCCTTTCAAGCCAAGGAGCAAGACCATATTGTTCTACTTATGAAGAGAGCACTCTCTCTTTCAAGAATACCCTTTCCTTTAAATTGCTTGCATATGTGTAATGTATTTGTGGAGCAGTGGCCAGTGTGGCACTAGGAAGCATGGACAATTTTATTTGACTTTCTAAGTGTCGTCGTTCTTTAGTTCTGGGTAGCATAGTTTCAGTTCAAAGCAAACCATCTCCTTATTTTCCAAACCTCCACTTCATTTACTTTATGTGCTTTTATCTTTATTTTTTGGCCTATTTTTCCCACTAAAATAGTATCTCTTTCTCTCTTCACTGTTCTCTTTTCTTCACTGTTGTATCCCCAGTGCCTGGAGCAGTGTCTGGTCACTGTAGTAACTTAATAAGTTAACGAATCCCTACCAAGATTACAAAATGGCCAAAATAAATTGGAAGGATTCTGAACAGCAGAAATTAACCTGTTTGTACCTACTATGTGCCAGAAATGTAATGGGCATTAGTGATACAAAGATGAATGAGATGAAGACCCTGCCTTAGGAATGTGACCCTTTACATTTTGGACCAATAGAACTTATAGAAAAAAGCTTGAAATAAGTGGCGACATTTCAAAATCAAGAGGCTTCAGATATAAATCTGGCCTTCAGCTTCCCATTAAAAAAAAATGTAGCTATCAAAGTATCCAGCAACTCAGGCCTTCACTGGCTGAAGCTATTATGGCTACACGCTTCTCCCTGTTCTTCCACACTGAAGCTGGGTGTCCATTCAGTTTCTTTGAGGGCCTGCCCGTTTTATTTTATTAAAATGAGTAGTAGCCAATGTAAAGTGTACTTGCCAGTTACTCAGGCTTGGGATCAGACTGCCAGACTCTGCTCATCTCCTACCCCATTTCCTACCACGTGACTTTGCACAGTCTGCTTCAGCTGCTTAGACTAGTGTCTGACACCAAGGAAGCACCTGACAATTGTTAGCTGTATTATTACTACTGTTGCTTTTAATCACAGTTGATGTAAAGAGGAGTAAAATATTTTTGGTACCTATCCCCCAAACTTACTCATGCAGGAAAAAGACTCAAGAGTACTAAGCATTTGTTGGAAGGAGAGAAGGCAATTCCTTGTTTCACAAACATTCTATATTTACATTCTGTTGTAAGGATAAAAGAGAATGAAGGATTATAAATTCTCACTTTCGTTACAGCAAATGGTTGGAATTGTCTTTGGAATCATGTGATTTTCAGAGAGGCTAAGCTTCTAGACCCTCAGTCAGAATCCAGAGTGAAAATGTTAACATATGTTCAAAATGACTACACTTACAAAATGAAAGGTAGCTGAAGGTGGAGCTTGTTTTTCAACGATTTCCTATGTATAAAAATATTTTGGCGAAGGAATAGTATGAAATGGTCATGAGTGTTTCTGATGTTTATCTCAATATACCATAAACTTCCTGAGAAAGGACCAAAATAGAGGAGGAAAAGAGCAGCTGTTCCTCAAAAACAAATGTAGAATCTCACCAAGGTTACCCTGGGAATTCTCATTCTACAGCAATGTTAAAACTTTTGTCAAGGGCATATTGTTTCCTGATAGCATAATGATTTATTATAATAGGAATAAGTTGATTAAAATAGAATTAATGATGAATAGAAAGTAAATATTTTATTTGTGGAAAAGACTAAAGTTAGCAACATTTAGTGACATGTTTATTGGTACATTACTGGATTGAAATTAATTAATCAAAAAGACATTGATTTAAAGGTGCCAACTCTTATTCAGTTAAGCATTAATGTAGGTCTTTATGAGCTTACAGACACAGGCCCACCAGATTCTGGGGCATATTAGGTCTGCTTTTCTAGAGGATTCAGAAAGAATAATGAAAATAGGATTCTTAGGAGAGAATAAGGTATTTATAGATCATTCTTTATGTGATAGTTGAAACCAGAGTTGATGTCTCTGGTTTCTTTTTACAGTGAGGTCCCTGCTGATTGTAGGTGCCTCCATGTGCGGGGCTTTTGGAAAACATCTGGCGCATTTCCTCTGAGCCTGTTTGGCCAAACGTTTGGCCAGTTGCTCTGTCCATTTTTAACCTCAGTTCTCCCTGATCATTAATCCTTAATGTATCTGAAAAAATTCAGGGAACTTAGAGTGTTGTAGAATCATTTTCATGTGGACGAAGATGATAACATTCCCTTAACTTTTTATTTTGATTTAGTTTTAGACTTAGAAAACTTGGAGGAGTAGTGCAGAAAGTTCCCCTTTAACCTTCCCCAGTTTCCCCTAATGTTAACATCTTGCAGAACTGCGTTCCATTATTGAAACCAAAAATTTAACTCTGGCACAATATGATTAACTGAACTATAGACTTTATTCTGATTTCACCAGGTTTTCCACTGGAATTGGAAATTTTCTGTAGTAGACTTGACTCTGGGATCCCACATTGAATTTAGTCATAACTCCCAAACCTCCTACAATCTGTTGCCAGTCTGTTGTCTTTTGTGACACTTTGGTACACTTTTGGAGTATCAATTGGTTGTTTCATAGGAAGTCCCTCAATTTGTATTGGTCTGATGTCTTGTCATGGTTAGACTGAAGTTATGCATTTTGGGTGAGAATTCCGCAGAATTATGTCTCTGTGTATCATATTGGGGGTCGAGATGTGATGTTACTGTTTCATTAATGTTGATGTTACCTCTGACCACCTGGTTAAGGTGGTGTCTGCCAGGTTTCCCTACTGTGAAGCTGCTACTTTCTCTTGCACAATTAATAAATATCTTGGGAGAGGTACTTTTCAACTGTACTAACATCCTGTTTTTCTTCAAACTTTCCTCCACTGATTTTAGCATCCATATGGATCTTGCTAATAACGTTTATTACAGTGATGTTCTAATAGTGATTTTTTAATTTTTCTCATTACTTCCTTCTGCGTTTGACTTATTTTACATGCTGTAAAGTCCACATTCAGTATTCTCTCATTTTTTCATTTTTACTTTTGCCTTTAAAAAGTTGGCCATTTAACCTACTGTTCTTTTCACACTTTTGCCACAAAGTGCAATAAAATGGTTTAGTTTTATCTGATCTGAGTTCATGAAACTTATAAAGATAAATTCCGTAATTTTCAAAGTCCATAGTTTTTTGAAAGCAAATTTTTACAGGCTTAATAGAAAATAATCGGAAAGCTACTAAATTAATTGCTGTATTCAGAGATGGTAGTTGTTAGATCCCACTTTGGCTGGAGCTTGTTACCTGGGCTGTCTTTCTGTTCTCACAGAACTAGTAGCATCTGATGGGAAACGTTTTCCCCTTGCCAGTGTTCGTGGGATGTGACTTGAACATTTGCAAGTAAGTCATAACTAAAGTAAACATTCAAATTTGCATAGAATCAAAATTTCTTCTCATTTCATCCTTAAACCAAACTGTTTCATTTTTGAAGTCATTTCCATTCTCTGGTTTCTCTGTCTATGGTCTCTAGATACTGGTTCCAGCAAAGAATAAAAGTAAAATGTTATATAGCAAAGAAAAGGAAGGAAATAAAATGTTTCTTAGAAGAAAAGTTTGGAAATAAAAATTATCCATTTAAGCAACAGACTTTGTTTTGCTTTTAAAGCTTCTTTGGATGAAGATATTAAGTCAAGTGTATCTTTAAATAGTGCAGAAAAGAACCTTTTCTAAAGGACTGTCATCAAGACAGTAAGAATTAACAGAATTTCTTGCTATGTTATGCTTACTTGAATTAGTGAGTTTTGTATAACGTGTTGTTCTTTCATGACATGAAATTTCATGTATCCATTTCTTTGTGATTATTAGGGGATGTGCATCAGAAATGTTAATGTGTCCAAAAGCTTCTAAAGTGGAAACTAAAGAAAGTAGTAGATTGTTTTACTACATATCATCTTCTTAAATTTCTGTGGTTTATGACACATTCTTTTGAGTATCAAATGTGTTAGGTCAGTCCTAAATAAATGAGTATTACAGATAAAACTATCTATTTGACAGGCATCAAGTGCAAAGTAGTCCCAAGTGTAGGAGAACATATACTAATGTCAACTTGCAAACCAGCCAGGGTGTTCCACGTTACTCTGTAAAACGAATTAGCCTGTACATTCGTTCCTCACCCCTTCATGAGTAGGTGACGGCGGCATACACACAGTACCAAGGATGGAAGGAGAAGCTGGAACCAAAGACAGAGTAGTAGGTTGTAGTTTTCAAATTGTCAAATACTTGAGATTTATTTGTACCGTTTTAGTAATTCTATGTTGTGGTGCTGATTATCTTTTACATATAAGAGATGAATCTTTATGTTAAATTTTGTGGTCAGCCACAAAACTTGCTTTTGTATATCTGTAATATATAAGAAAAAGAATTCCTTTGAAGTTTCCTGTTGAGTGTTCATTTATGAAAATTCATTTTGGAAACACTGGACAGTGCATTTGTCTTTACACAGAGGCCCATCAGTGGATTTAAATTTTTATAGATCTGTAGAGAAACCTGACAGGTGTTTAGGAAAAATGGTAAACATACTAAAATGACATTATAACTAATAATATGATATTTGATCTCTTTCCTCCCCACATTTCCCTACCTTTATACCATTCTGAAAAATTCACACAGTAGCCAAAGTTAACAGGTCAGTGGTTGGGACTAAACCCATATTTAAGTGGCAGGAGATGAAAAGCAAAACAAAAGAGAATAAATGTAGTTCAAGAAGGAAGGACGAAACTTCCTTTCGGAAGATTTCCTTGGCAATAGTTAACCAAAGAGTTTTCACCTGCTGTAACAATGATGATCTTTTGATAATTAAATCACACACTATCTTGTGTCAGTTCTCTTAAAAAAAATGGCGTCCTTTTATTGACAGCTTATGGAGGTTGACTTGCACTATCTCATTTAATCCTTAGCACAATCCAGTGACGCAGGAAGAAACTGAGGCACCAAGAAATAGCCCAAGATCACACAGCAAAGGAATGACAGCCCTTCCAAATCTGGTGCTTTTATCCTGTTATTTCAATCTTGAACCATTATTTAGTATATTATGGATTTAGTGTTTTTCTGCCTCAGTTTGGTTATAGGTTTGTTGAGAGCAGGGATAGGGTTATCACATTCCCCTCAGCGACCAGCAGTACAAACTTTCACATCGTAGGCATTATACTGTTTTGATTTAGTCTTTTCTTTTGCAATCATGTCTATTCTGTTTTAATGCAGTTAGCATGGAGTGAGCTAAATATGAATGGATATAAATAGTTTGAGAAATTTTGTTACCATTTGAAGTAATAGTATATTTTAAATTTAAATGCTATATTCTTACCCTTTTTGCAGTCATATTTGGGTAACGATATTTTAAAATCGATAAAATGAGCTTCAGAAGTCATTCAGTTTGACCAAGAAAGTGAGAGCCTATCAGTTATAGGAAATCATCTTCCTAGGGCTCTTTTTAGGCAGTTGTAGGGGAGGGTAATTTTTAATCCTTTAACTCTTAGGTTCGTGTTCTTAGAATTTTTCATTTTAGTTTTATTAATTGCTTTCTTTAACTACTAAGATACTTGTGGTTAAAACCATATTTTTCACTTTGTTCCTTGCACATGGCTTATAACATAACAATTCTTAATGCAGGTTGAGAAGCAGTGCTCCATGACAATTAATGAGGTTTTCTTCTTTTCTCTCCTAATACTCAGTCAAGTTTTCACCTCATCTTGATTTGGAAGGGACCAGCAGGTCAGGGACCATGCCTTTGTGAAGACCAGTTATGTTCCAAATGTTGCTCAGAAACTGAGGCTGAGTTAAGATAGGTTGTGCGTGCTGTCCCGCCCCGACCCCAGCTGTCCCTGGTCTCCTGTGAGCCTGAACACAGCAGCCCTTAGCTGTCAGTGGCCTTCGAGCCTTGGATGACACTGAACCTCAATTGGGCTTCAAGGATTTCTCTTTAGAAAACAAATCCAGGGCCCACTGTAGTCTGGACTTGAATCTTCTGGAGAGGTCAGAATCAGAGTGGCTTCCAGGCTGTGTGGGCACTTGTGTTCATTTTCCCAGGTATTCATTTTGATAAACTTTGGTTCTTGGGACACCGGAACTACAGAGACTGGGCAGTCATTTCAGTTACATAGAAACATTGTGGGCTGGGCTCCTCTGCTAACCGCATGTCTTCAGACATCTCTAACTATTCTTAACCAGCCAGGTTGTTCAGAGTGTTACTAATAGGAACGAAGCATCATGAAAGACGTGTAACGAGTGAGGACTAATCTCTGTGGTACAGCTGGGAAGCAAAGTATGGAAAAGTGTCTTGCTGAAAGCCTCATAAGGAATAACCAACTTGTTGAGCCAGGCTCTGAATTTGTTCTGCTGGCCCGTCGTCACCTGCTTGCATTACCAGGTTACCCACTTAGGCCCACAGCATGGACATGAATCCCTGTTCTGGGAGCAGTCAGGCCAACAGCAGGGAAAACACGGAGGAGGGAAAAACTGGCTCCCTGATTGGAGGACATTAAGGGCCTAGAACTGGAGAAAAGGTGGTGACTATTATGAGAACGACATTTCCTAGCTTCCTTTCAAACACTGTTACAACTCCCCCTGCACGTTATCTCACCAGATGTAACTTGGAGAGTCTGGAAAACACACTTGCTGCAACTTTTCATTGGCATCTTAAAGAAAAACATTTGATGACCTCAATAGAGTAAGCAATTAAATGGGAAAAGAGCTGACTTTAAGTTTCCGCAGATTCTGTTTTGGAAAAAACAGAGGATGCCTGGCTCCTGTGATTTTTAACATACCACAGCTTCAGTTCTCTCCTCCTCATTTATAAAGCTCAGTGATTACAAGGTTGACTTGGCAACTGTTTGTGTAAAATCAAAATTGTGCTTAGTTGCAGAAAGCTCCACTCCAGAGGACTCCCACATCTTCAGTTGTTGGAAGCGTGTAATTGGAAAAAGCAGGCCAGGCTCTGCCTGTTTAAAGCTGTGTCATCCTTTGTGGGGGCAGTGAGTCAACACCAGCTAAAGCAACATGAGTCATTGCTGAGAATAAGCCCAAGTGAAGCTGATTTCAATTATACCAGCCCTAAGTAAACATGATACTGCTCTTATCCAGACCCTTAAAAAGTTCTAATTGTGTGAGTCAAAAAAAAATTAGCACCAATTCTTTTTTGAGTTTATGAAAGTACTTTGCTACTCAGAGGGCCTTTTAATGTGTCTTAAGAAGGAACTCTCTTCAGTTAATCAAATTTTACCCTGATTTAGTCTCTCTTCTGTCTCTTCCACTCCCCACTGCCACCCTTCTCAAATCCAATTCAGATAATTTTAATCTGGTTTTAGAGCTATTGAATTAAAATCCATAAAGTAAAAATTGTGATCTTATAGCTGTTTGCTTATTCTGTTCCAGGATCCCCCAATGTCTTTATTTCTCTGAAGTCAAAAGATGGTTTTAAGGAGTACCATGACTGCAGGGAAGAGAAATAATTTGGAAGGCTAATGCTGTTGTTCATAATGAGAGCCTGGAATGGAGTCATTCAAATATGGATGGAAGGGAGTGATGGAGTCTGTGGAGAAAACAAGCGGTGAAGTTGGTATAATTTGGTGACTAAATACATACTGGGGACCAGGAAAAAAAACTTGGGTTTTTGTTTTGGAATGTTATTAACTGAAATTGAGAATTCTTGTGGATGACTGGATTGTAGATAGGGAGAAGTTTAGCCTATGAAATTTTGAGCTAAGTGTATATACCCAGCTGATAGTTGGCTATACACATTGAAAGCTTGGGAAAGAGATCAAGGTTGAAAGTTGTAAGCTGTTTATTCATGGGAGACTTCAGCATTTGAGAGAGAGTTAGAACTGGGACTGGATGAGCTCTGGCAGGAGAAAATAGAGTATATAGAGACAGCAGTGGAGCAAAGATGGAAACCTGAGGGGCAGTGCCATTTAGGGAAAGGCAGAGCTTTGGGAGTCTTGGATGGAGACCAGAAGGGCAGGAGAATTCTGGAAGCCAAGGCATTAGGTTAAGAATGAGTGGACAACCATATCAGGATAGCTAAATGACTGATAAGGTCAAGACTAAAAGTCGTCCCCTGGACTTGTACACCTATGCTTACCAAGTAAATGAACAGTTAATTCATTAGATAATAGTGAAGGTGATATTCCCATTTAATAGATGATGATATTTTCATAACTTGCTATTATTTTTGACCCTAGAAGCATTAGAAATCTTGGGTTAGTGTTCTGTTAGGGAATATACTGTTTTGACCTTATGTACTGCCTTTCCCAGATGCTTTCCCAGAATCTGCTAAATTAGCCTTTCGTCATATGATAACATAAACTCCTGGTAATATGCTATGAAGTAAAGAATAATTAATAAAAATCAAAACTGGCAACTGTAAATGCAATGCCTTGACACATAAAACTGAGAGCAGCATGGACAATTAATAGAAGGTAAATATACCCTCCATTGTTTTAATGATTCAGTTTTGCTTAAGAGTCATTTCACTCATTAGAACAAGAAGAATATAAACTCGATTTTTACAATAAAAGTGAAATTGAGCAACCATTTATTGAGCCTCTGTGTGTCATATACTCTGTCAGATTCTGCAAAAATGATTAATAGTCCTTCAGTGAGAATAGATGGACTGTTAGGCATTTCAGCTGCATCTGAAGTGCAGCTCCTTGAGGGCAGAAACCACTTCTCTCTGTCTGTCTGTCTGTCTGTCTCTCTCTCTCTCTCTCTCTCTCTCTCTCTCTCGGTATTCCCAGCATTAGCCCACTGGCCCAGAGTGGACATTCAACATTTGAATGGTTGAAAGAATGATTGAGGAAAAATGCATAAAGTGCTCTGGGAAAGCTGAGAAGGTGTAACTAACACTGGGCTCAAATTGGTGAGGGTGAGAAAGGGGTTGAGGAGAGGACCTAGGAGGAGTCATAGTTACATTAAGCCGTAGAGAATGAGCGTGAGTTAGGAGGAGGAATGAGAGTGGGAAGAGTATTTTCAGCAGAAGCAGCAGTCTGAGGGGTTGGGACAGCATGTGTCGCCACGGTTGCTGGTGTGTGCGACCAGGCAGGGAGGAGACCTCTTAATATGTCCTTGGGGTTAAATGATGAGGGTCAGACTGAACCCAGTTACATGTCCAGTTTCTTCATTAGGGTAATGAAAGTCTTTCATTAGTTGACCTTTTGGGCCTCTTCTAACCCTTAAATTGCCTTTTTCTCTATTATTAAGTTGTAAATGAAAGTAATTAGATAATCCTAGATTTTAAACCAAAACATAAGTTCAGACAAAGCTGTACTAATTTTGTAATAACACATTTCCCTTTGTCCTTTAACTTTGCTTATTTAAATGATCTCTTGGGTACTTACTCTGTATAGTAAGGATGCACTCTTGTCTAATTTAGTGCCTTTGATTTCTCTTAAGTAGAGTTTGGTTTATTTCAAAAAACTACCAAAGCTAGGATAATACATCAGTAAGATATTTGTCTTTAAGCTTTTCTTAGAAAAATACAGCCTTTCCAGTAAGCAGAACTGATTTTTATTTTTCAGATGATTGTAGATTGGTAGCCCAGTTAATAGTAATGATAGATCCTGTTTAAGAATGCCATGGTGCTTTATTATTTTTTTGTTCAGGCTTAAAACATTATTTATTAATAACTTGATTTTTTGAAAGATAAATTTTATTAATATCACATGTGCTAGATTTAATACTTCTATTTATATTGGTGCAAAATTAGAGCAAATTTAATACAAAGCAGAGACTACCAAGAAACACGCAAGCACGTTGTATATTTTCTCTGTTTTTTAATAGTCCAACAACACACACACAATTTTAAGGAAAAAAATCTGTTTCACCTATTTCCTCATTTTCTGCTTTTGAGTTTTGATGAAAGACTAGGTCCCTAAACTGAGACATCTGTTGACATACTGCAGGAATGTCCTGTGAGGAAAGTGGGTGTAGCGGTCAAGACCCCGCCCCCCACCTCCTTTCTCTGTCACCTCATTCCCTTATCCATTACTGTGGAGGGAAACTTGTATAAGAGCAGTGATCCTAAAGATCGCCAAGATTTCTGAAGATACATCCCCAAACAAAAAAGTCTTTATTCAATGATAATAGTCACTCAATAAAATTTAAAGTTGAGGTATACTCAGTATACAGTAAAATGCGCAAGTTAGGTATTCAATTAATTGATTTTTAACCCATGTAACTCCCATCCAAAATAAAGTACAGAACATTTCCGACACCATAGAAATTTCCTCATGTCCCTTTTACTTCCTGCCAGTTTCTGACTTCTGTCACCATACATTGCCTATTCTTGGAAGTCATATAAACAGAATGTTACACTATATATTGTTTTGTGTCCACGTTCCTTTACTCAGAGTAATGGCTTTTGAGATTCAAACACATCATTTCATCAGAACCTAAAAATGGTAAAAATGTAAAGGTAAAAATTTTTGGTGGTTTTATCATACTTGCATGAAAGAGGGGCTAGGCGAGGGGGCAGGTTTAGATTAAAACCCATCACAATATCAGAATCCCGAGACTCATCTCTCCATGGTGGACCTAGGCAAAACTGAAAAGTAGGCACATGTATTTTGGGTGCCTGCTCAATTTGCTTTGGCTTCCTGGGGCTTTTCAATTTTCCTTTACTGTCCCAGGTAGGGATCATTTGATTACTACTAAAGGACTATCTGCTTAACGCTTAAGGCATTTTGCTTTTCCAAAGCATATATACATTTTTTTAAATCTCTAATGGTGAAATTCCAGGTTTCATTTGGGGAAGAGAGGTGAGATCTTTAGGCAGAAGGTCACAAACCTCAATGCACATCTTGAAGACCTGGGATTGGCTATCATTTTCTGCAAAAGACCAGTATTTTGGGCTTTGCTGGCTATATGATCTCTGTTGCAACTCTGCCATTGATAGCACAAACGCAGCAGTTGTTAAAGCAACAGACATGATTGTGTGATAATAAAACCTTATGTACTAAAAAGGGCAGTGGGCTGGATGTGGCCCATGGGTCACAGAACTCAGTCTCCTGATGTAAACAGCTCTACTCCTGCTCTGCTTTCTCACAACAGTTGTATGGTAAGCCTATCACAGCAAAATGCAGAGAGTTTATTCTCTAGAATACATAAAGCTGAAAGGCACTAAAGGTTGCACGAGTTACAACCTCTCATTTTTCAGTGAGGATACTGAATCTCAGCGTAATGACTTTTCAAGGGAACAAAGAGTCAGTGGAAGAATCGCCCAGATTTTTCAGAAGTCTTTAGTTAATGTTTTTTGCCCTGTTCGGTTTGTGATGGGTATGAGTCACACTATATATTATGTATACAAATATACCATCCGATTGACATTGGGGAAACGATCTTAGCTCACATATTTTAAAGGAATAGGACAGAGAAACAAAAATAGGAATTCAGTAATAGCATTCTGGAAATTAAACCAAGGATTGGCCAGGGAAGAGTGAGAGTTGCACATTTAGTGAACAGATTTGATTGATGGAAAAAACAGTATGTTAAACACTTTATCCAAGTAACTGTTTTAACGTTGTAAATGTGTAAGAAAAATAAACAAATTTTAACTGAGGAAATAGAGACCTCTAGATTCTCTGTCATTCAGCTCATTCATCTATTTATTTCTTTTGATTTCTTTCTTAGCACATATCTATTCAGTATCTTCTCTTGAGGGCACTGTGAAGGATCACAGCTAAACAAAATGCAGCTTCTGTGCTTGAAGAGCTTATGAGGGAGCCCAAGACCATTGGGAATCATGTGTTATGTATCTTTATGCATCTAGAGAGAACCCAGGCTTTGCTTCCTAGAGGAAACACCTAGAGGTGTTTCAGTTTGGCACTTAGATGTACTAGGTGATGTGGATATATTGGTGTATGAGTAAGGCGTGGGGCAAAAAGAGGGTGTAAAGGGGGGCTAATAATTCAGCTTGGATGTACAGAGAAATTGGTGAGGGAAGTAGTGGTAACGTCTATATGTTTATTTGCAAGATTTTATATGCGAGATGGGATTAGTTCAATGAATGAATTGTGGAAGAGATGTCTGTTGTTCCCAGTTTTGTGCACTAGCAGGATACAGGACAGGTGGGGGAGAAGACTTTTAACTCAACACTAATGAAACCCTGACCTCCACATTCATTTTGGTAATTCCATGAAGGCAAGAATGTTACTAATAACAGAGCAGATTTTATAGGTCATCTCAACTTGGTCAGCTGCAATTAAGCCCATGGCTGCTGGCATTCTGGAATGCACCCCTTTTGTTTTGGGAAAGTGGTGAAAGAGATTAAGTTACAGGTTTTCCATCTTGGAATTATGCTACCCCTAGAATAGAATTCTCCACATGCCCAAGTATGATTGGAGCTCAAATTTAGCCAATATTCAATTAAATGAACCATTTACTGCATCAGTACCTATTTGGGGAAACTATTTCACATCCAGGATATCTTATTTCTGATGTTAGAATGAATTTATTTAAAGCCAAATTACAGATTGTATTGTCAAAATTATTTGATGAACTATTGTAGCAAGGTAACTTTTCACAAACAGCATATATGCCAAATACTGTCTTTTAATTTGGAATTCACTGCTCAAAGATACTCAGATGAAAGCAAAAAGTGATGTATTTTATGTTTTCTTGATCTTCTAGCTTGGGAACCTGAGTTGTATTTTTACATTTCACAATAAGAGGAGTTACTTTTTTACCATGTAGTTCTTAGCTTTTTCAAGTCATAGAATTCTTTGAAAATCTAATAAAAGCCTTAGATCTCTATGAAAAGTACACATGTGTGTTGTACAAATTTGCATACATTTTCAGGTGGCTCTTGGCCCACAAATTAAGAAAATGTTGGTCAAATTAGTATTTAAAATTTCCTCTCCTGTTTTTCCATCCAGGATATCTTTATATTTACAGCTATCACAACCATTTTGTGTACCTGGAGAGAACTCTCATAGTATTAAGAGTGTTTCCTCAGGACCTAGGGATTAGCTTTGAGCGAGTGTGGGACAAGTTCTATACAAAAACAGCCTGTGGCTAACCCAGGGGTAAGCTAGAAAGCCTGCTGGGTTGGAGGCTGCTATTCTATGTTGTCTCCCTCTAATCAGGACACTTCAAGGTGGCATTGCCATGGTGGCCAGCAACTGTGGCTTGGGCATTTGGGGATGATGGGAGAAAGCTGGTGGGGCAGAGGCTGGGAGTACCTTGGGTTTATGAGATGATACCTGTATGAATGGGGTATTTCTGTTCTCAGAGGTGAAAAATGTTGGCAATCAGCATTTAATGAAATCAGGGCACAGGAAAGTACTGAGTTTTAGCCACTTCTCAAGGAAGGTGCAGAGGGAACGGAAGCCTTTCAGTAATTCCCACATGAGGTTGGAAATTCTGTTCTCTAATAGAAAGACAGGGGGAATTAATCCTTTTTTTTTTTTTTTTTTTTTGACCTTCACACCCACAGTCCAAGGCTCGTTTCCTAAGTGGGAGTTTGCTCTCATTTCCTTGTGCTCTCCTTGGATCCCTGTGCAGGTGTGTGGTCTGCCCGTGAGACCAGCAGCCCCTAATCTTCTGTGCCAAGACACGGAAAAATGTTTTCTTACGTTAACGAAGTATTTCTGAGCTTGGAGTGAAAGCTTCTAGTACATCTCTGACCAATATAATCATAACATGAGGCAAAAAATGTTTGAGCTGAAAGTTAACTAGAGCAAGCAACTGATCTGGTCTGTTTGCACATTATCTAGTCAGTAACTATACACACTGAAAACAGATTCCAGAAAGGTGAGCTGAAGTCCTGAGTAGCAAATTAGCAGCATATCTTTATAGGACAGTTAGAAATGTAAAAGCCAAACACACACTGCTGTCTCCTGCGAACACTCCCCGCCAGCGCTGTCTGCGATTTCTGGGCTGGACAGATGCTGCTCCTTACCTGGGGTTTGATGTGGTGCCTTGATTACACACAGCCTGTTCCTCAGGCAGCGTATCTGAGGCCCCGAGTATCCTCAGAAAGCGTCTAGCTTCGTTTTTCCCACGAGGAAACAGGTTTTAAGCAACTCAGGCCTCTTGTATTCTAACATTTCTGTGCTATGTTTTATGGGAAGGACTCATCGTATTTTCTCATACTGCCTTATTCTCACTGTTCTCCGTGTAACGTGTGATATCACAACAGAACGTTCCTCTGTGCCCAGGCTGTCAGATGGCATGTGTGTAACCAAACACAGGTTTTTGTGGGCATGTTTGGCATCCACTTATTTAGGGCTGCCCTCCTCCTCAGGCCTTGGGGAAGAATGCACATTTAGAGTAGTGTGGTTGGTCTGTTCTTCGAAAAGGAGTATTTTAACACTGGCAGACATAATTTTTTTGCATTGACAGGTTTTCTCATGTAGGAAAGTGTAGGTATCTTCAAGGATTAACCCTCAGTACACATTTAAAGTTCAGTGAGGACCTCAGGAAGGGAAAGGTGATAGCTTCAAAATGTCATTTAAAATTTTTTTAAATAATTTTTTCCAGTTGTATTGAGATATAATTGACATACTGCATTGTATAAGTTTAGGGCGTCAGCATAATTACTTGACTTACATATATTGTGAAACAATGACCACAGTAAGTTTAGTTAACATTCATCATCTCATATAGATACCAAAAAAAGAAAAAAATGTTTTTTCAAAACTCTAGTTTCTGATCACCTTCAGCACAGTTCTCTTTTCTGGATTCCTTCCTCTGTCTCCTGGACTTCTTCCACAGGAGGAGGCAGCTTAAACTCTCCATGCCCTTGAAGGTACCAGGCCCTCACTGAGCTCCGATGCTTCCTGTACAGCCAGCATGGGGCTGGGCCACAGCTTGTGTTGTCTAGAAAAACTATGCTAATTCCTTTTCCTCTGCTCTTCCAGTCTGTATCCAGTTTCTTTCCTTTGTGCTCCCAGTGAACCTGGGCCTACTGCTGCCCTCTAGTTATTATTCCCAATGGTAATGACGATGTGACTTCTCTGTAGCCGGCCCCGGCCCCTACACTGGGTGCAGCTCCCTAAGAGCTGGAGCCACGGTTTATCTTTATGATCTCAGTGTCTAGTGACATGCCCCATAAATGTTTATGCAGTGGAGGGCAGGAGGCCATGTGCGATTGTATTTTCCAAAACTGGAAAACAAAGTAATCAACTGTTGTGAAAATTTGTCATAGAAGACAGTTTCTTAAAATAAGAAACAGAAAGTGAAAACACTGAAGAAATAGGGAAATGCTAATCAGGGTTGGGCTCTACATGGTCAGTTGCTTATGTTTTCACTTTGTCAGATTTTTATCTCTGGTAAAGAAAAAAAAAATCTCTGGGAGGTAAAAGACAAAGGAAGTGCTTTTGTTTTTCAAACTGTGAAATTAGAGTGTCCATGACCTCATTTGAGGCAATTCTTCTTGGCCATCACATGCCTTCTGTTAAAATGCAGCATCTAATTTAGGGCTCAGTCACTAGGGATGATTCGGAGGGTATTAGAGGATGAAATTTTAAAGACTGGAAAATGATGGCCGTGAGGACTATACATAGAAATTGATATTGTTGGGACTGGGGTGTAGAAAGGCAAAATGAGCTTTGCCATCTGCGTCAACAAGAAACAACAAACTGGTGGGCACACTCATACTTTACTGGTGTGTCTGGAGTGTCTACTGATTCTCTACTGGGGTGTCCCACCTGGAGATGGCACTGCCGGACCTGGCAGGAGCCATGTTAGCAGCATCATAGATCACAGAATGCATCAGTGCTGTGATTTGGTAATGGTGTAAACCATAATATTTGCTACATAATTCTCCTTTCTGGTTTTAGTTTGATTTTCTGTCTTTGAAACTCTCTGGAGTTATGAAGTTAATTGACAATTGCTAAGACAAGAAACCAATTTTTCTATCATAAGCAATAGCAAAGTCCCTCTCATTTTGAAGATATGCCTTCAAATCTTTTAAAAAATTCCAGGCCTCTGTGAAGTCCAACTTCATAAAATAGTGTTTAATTAGAAAGGAAGGAGAGTCACATTTGTAGAACAGACCAATTTGATTATACTTTATTAAGTAGATTAATTTTCAAGGTGGTCATTCGCATTACATGCATTTAATTGATGTTAAATTATATTAAGAATTTAATTTTAGCTCCCTTTACAAATTGGCCAATACCCCATTCACCCTTGGTAGACAAATAAGATTTCTACTCAGCCATGCTTTTTATTAATCCTCATTTCTACTCAGGGAGGAAAACATGAGTGGAGCCAAATGGAATTCTTCCCTTACTGAATTTAACAACCATGGATTCTGGAACTGTTTCAAAAGAATGTGAGCATTATCATGAATTATTGGGTCCTCAGACCCAAATTCAAACAATGAAGCAAAACAGACCTTCTTATCTATTCTGATTGTATCACTGACTTTACAAGTAAACCAGAGACTAATGTTTAACTTTCAAATTTGAGCTTGCATGTGATCCTGTCTCTAACTCTGTCTCTCTCAGTCTTTACTCTCTGCATCCCGGACCACGTGTGTCTTCAGTTAACACAGACCTTGTGCAGTGTAGGTTTCAGGCTCAGCAAAACCGGTTGCTGAATCCACTCCAGCCTCTACCCAAGGAGGACCATGTCTGACCAGGAGGGATGACTGTGAGATGGGTTCTGAGAGCTTCTTCTCAGGTGCAAAGTCGAATTGTGGCTGGAATTATGTGTGGTGACAGTGAGGTCGCTCATCCCTCTCAACGCCTCATTATCGTCTCGGTCACAATCCGGGAATGCAGAGGTTAGGCTCCTAAGAAATGCCTCAGTGTCATCCCACCAAGGTATGTGTTTGCTTTTCCCTCTTTGTATGCTTACAATTGTTCCATTTGCTTTTGTCTTTGACTCATTGATGGAGGATGATTTTTTTCTATTGTTGCTCTAAACATCGTACATGGGAGTATTAGATGAAGTAGAAATAGAGCCTGAAGCCTTTCTTGATAAATCAGTAACTTTTGTGTATTGCAGAAGGGCCATTTATCCAAGTGATTCTGAGTCTAGGCTATGATTTGGGAGGGCATAGAGAAATAAGAGCCTTGGAAAACCTAGGTGCCCTGTGTGAAATTGGTACCTAAGGGCTTATTTTGTAGTTTTTTTTTTTTTTCCTAAGGAAAGAGTCCTTGAAAGAGACTATTAAATATTTCTGCTTTACTTTCAGTACAATATTGCAATTGTAAAAGGTTAAAGCAAAAAAAAAATTAATTTGATGTGAGAGTTACTGCTTGTATCTAATTAAAAATAATTCTTCAAATTAGCCTTTTAAAATGTTTTTTAGACATTGCTATTCTATCTAATGTAAAGCGAAAATAAAAACAAGTACCATGTTTTCAGTGAGACCAAACTGAGATCAACTATGTTTTTTCTTCTCTGTCCCCTATCTGTGTTTGTGGTTCATGCAGTTGTCTGATTTACTCACCAGATTTAAAACATCTTTGTTGATGTTTTAAAGTTTGAATTCTGATCGTCTGCCCAGAGGTGTTGCTGCTGCATGTTTTTGACTCTAGTAGAATTGCATGTTGGAACATTTAACTCCAAGCATACTGATTTTTGCCTTAGTAACTACGGTCTCTGTCCAAAAAAGACAAAGAACAAATTGGTTGCTGAAATTCCTAGAGGAGTCTCATTGTAAAGCTGACACTCAGAGTCATGCTCACTTTTTGTGATTCAGATTTGGTCAGATTCTGGTAGACGTTCTAGTGAACACGTGCTTATCTTAAGTATCAATCACCTCAGTAGATCTAAAATACCTGATACAGTGGAGTCTCTGCAGTGACTTCAGTTTTGTTCTTGATGTCTACGTATCTCAAATAAGACCATTTTCATGAAGGAACAAGGTAAAGGTAATTAGAAATAAATGTCTGTTTAAAACATTATTATAGAATGGAATGTATAATTTGCCTTTGACCATATGATTCTGAAGCTGTAATTACTTTCCTTACATCTTTAATGAAATTCACTTCTTTCTACTAAATGTGATCTTCAAACCTTACAGCTTTTTCTCCCAGAAAACTACCACACATTCAAAGCTACTTTTATAGAAAACCCTTTAATGATATGTCATTATCATAGTGAGATTAAACCTGTCTTTGGATAGCTGAGGCCATTTAGTGGAAATTAAAGATGAATATAGTTCTGTATTGGGTATCATAATCAAGAAAAATTTAAATCCTAAGATCTGAAGAACCCATGCTGGCCAGAAAAGAGAGAACGTTGTCAAAACTTTTAAATCCCTAAGCAGGACATTGTAGGCTGTTGTCTCCCTCATACTAATTCACACTGGCATGGATCAGCTTTCCAGAACTAGTGATGGACGGTACCCTCCCGACATCTGTAGCTCTGTGAACCGAGATAAGAGTAAGGCCATGCAATCCAGTGCTTCAGGGCACGTACACTAATCTAGGGATGGAGGGCAGGAATTTCCTCCCTTCCTTCTGTAAGTCAGTTTCCCGAGGATCTTCATAAGCAATAAGGTGAATGAAGCCCAGGAGCTAGGAAGTTATTTGCCAGCTGAGTTTCCCAAGTAGACTATATATCTGAGTGGATAATTTGATCCAGGGGTAAGGAGGTCAGGATTTTGTATAAAAGGACCAAAAGTAAGTAATTTTTCAGAAGAATTATAAAGCGATATGGAAAAAGCATAGGCCTACTAAGGCAATTGCAGAGTTGGAGGTATTGTTAGATGCATGTGAGAGAGTACAACTGAATAGCGGCTTGTTTCCAAAAAGTGACAGCGGAATCCTTAAGGACAGAAATGTTATTAGAGTGGTTATTATAGACTAGAAAGTACTGGAGGAGGAGAGGCAGTAATTTGACAGAAGGACTAGAGGGAAATGAAGTGTTTGAAGGTAGGAAGAGGCAGAAAAAAGAGAAATAGGAAAAAGCACCTCTGAGCTCGTAATGGTAAAAACAACTGATTTTTAGGATGAGGAAATGAAAGAATCAGGATTATTAACCAGATGCAGCGCTTCTCAGTTTGTATGCAGATACTGATTCTCAGAAGATGAATAAAAGATCATTTGAAATTCACATGATGATGTACCAGATTCTGTAAAGTGTTTGGGAGGAAAAGATCAGTAGAACTCTGCCTTTTGTGAGCGTATAAGATTATAAACTAGTATTTATACAGATAACTTTATGTAACTTTAGATGCACAGAAAGTTTTTAGTTATATATATTTTGAGGTGGGGAAGGAGGGTGTTTTGGATTGATTTTGTCTTTTAGAAGTTTTAGAATTAATCAGTAATCCTAATTAATTTTATAGGTGGAAAAAGCTAAGTGAAAGATTCTTGTTAAATAGAAAGCTTGGAAATGGGACCATGAAACCAGAAAAAATAGAGATAATGGAATAAATGCTGGACAGTGAGCCATTGGTGGTGGTTGGCACAGACCAATAGCTCCTGGAGTTGCTAAAAAGAATGACCTGAAAATAATACGATAAGGAGATTGGATCTGGATTTTGTGCAACTTAACTTGTGCCAGTTACACTAGTTGTGCATAAGTGAAATGACTGTACACTTTATTGTCCAAAATGGGACGCTTTTGAAAGTGAAAGGAAGTGCTGTATAATCATGCTTGGACAGCAGGTATAAACTGGGATTTTTCTGAGCAAGCTAGCACATGTGGTCACCCTATACCTGAGCCCAGATACTTTAAAATGTATTCCATGTGTATCATTCCTGGACAACATTTAAGTAATTTTTCTGTATTGTCAGTAAACATCAAAAACCAGTTAAATTAGTATATGTTTGAATTATTAGGGTTCATATGTTAGTCAGAAAGGAATGGGACCATTTTAGTCATAAGTCACTACCAGTTTATCTTTCAGGCACTCCAGTATTGAAATAATCAACTCTGTTATCTTTAAAATAAGCAAATCAGTGGTGAAGAGCAAGATCTCTGGAGCCAGATCACCTGTATTGGAATCCTGGCCCTTCTGCTGACTGTGGGATATGGGCAAGTTATTTAGCCTTTTAGCTGCTCAGTTTCCTCACTGGGGCCAATAACAGAATTAATCTCATGGACTGACGTGAGGATTAGTGAGTATAAGTAAAGACCTTAGAACAGTGACTGCCACATAGTAAGATCTGTGGAAGAGTTAACTTCTTAATCTTACTTTTACTCATGTTCTTATATCCCCATGAAGCACCATTCTTTCTTTGCACAGTCCTTTGCATCATCGTTTCCTGCCCTGCTTTCCTTCCCGCCTCCCTGCTCCACCTCTGCCACCTTAATGTGTTGAAAACCTGAGATGAGTAAAGAAAACAACTCTCACAGGAATACCTGGCATAAAATATCCTTTCTGACCCTTTGCAGAGAGTGTGACCTGTTTAATGTTATCACATATGGGAAATACCAGTATTTTTGGAAACATGGGCACTGACCTGTAGGATAAGGCATTCTTCTTTAACATGGTGAAGTTGAGGAGACAGGGAAGGCCCGTTACATATTCTGTGGATACACAGAGGGGAGAACGGGGAGCAGAGCAGGACTGAAGGAAGGGCAGGAAGAGAAACTAATGGAGTAAAACCTAAAGAAGTAACATGTATCTAGAGAGATGGGTCAAAGGCCAAGGTAAATGTGAAGAGAAACCTGGCCAGCATTGCATATTGGGAGGAGTGTATTTGAACTAGGAATTATAGGGACATATTAATGGTTAATACAGAGTTTGGATTGACAACTCTCATGATGCTACTACCCTAGAGAAATAAAATTCATGCAAATGTGGTAAAGGGACTTTTAAAGAGTGTTTGATGTTCCACCTCCTTACCCTATTGAATTAAGAACTAAGCAATGACAGGGTATATATACTTTTACAAAATTGTGTGACCTCTCTTTATGTCCTTCTCTCCATCATGCCGAAGTTAATGGGACCTCTGATATCAGAGACACAGGAACAGACTGAATAGCCTGTGTTTTTAGCAACTTTGGTAAATTTTTAAAAAACTGGTGTCAAGGGAGTTTCCAGAGTTCAGTAGAATAAAGCATTGAACACAGAGTTGTTCACCCTACACAAGCAGGACTGGATATCAAACTCATACTGCACTGCCTCAGCAGAGAATTAATGAGCTCTGCCGTCTGGATTACCTGTCAAGTCAAGAGGCTTTGACGATGGTGTCCTCGGAAGTAGGCCTCAGAAGTCCCATGCCAGAGCTGTGGAGTTTTGACTTTGAGGGCCGTTTTCCAAGTGCTTTTGAGTCCACTGAGCAATGAATGGTCATTGTGCTGTATCACAGAGCTATTTTCCAAGTTTATTTGGGAAACTGAAGCTTAAGGAACTCTTCTTTTTACTTGTTGCTGAATGGAATTGTAGATTTATTAGAAATATTACTTAGAAGATTCAAAATAAGAAATGCCTGTGACCAACATAGTATACTTGTATCAGATGAAAAATGGGGATGAAGGAGGTGCTAGAATCCAGAGAGCACAAGGAAGAATGCTCCGTTCTTTGGTTTAGGACACAGAGTCCGCTCTAGAGTCTGTTGCTTGCTTGTCTTTTGATATTGCGCCAGGAAGCAGTAAAGGATGGAAAGGGAAATGTAAACTATCCAGTTTTCCTCCTAGGTGGTTGGTCTAGTTAAAGAGTTGTAGGTAGACATAACTGAAAATGAGACTTTATAGTGACTTTTTCCCTCTCTGTATCTATCCATTTATCATTTCAGGTAAATGAGAGTTGTGGTTTTTACTCAGAGAAGATCAAAGGCAAAGTAGGAAATAATGATTTGTTTATTGTGAGTAAGAGACAGGTAAGGACATAGGACTGCTTTAGATTTGTTTTAAAATGATATGAAACTTGTTGCTTTATTAAGTGGGTTTTTATTAATGAGATTTTAAAATACTCATTTCACATGTAAAACTGTAAATGTAAGTTTGAATAAAATACTGGCTATAATCATTTGAAATTTGATACTCAGTAAGCATGGAGTAGGCTTTTCCTCTTAAATGCTTGCTGTTTTCTTCTAATCTTTATTTCACCACTGATGCTTTATGTATTAAAGTGAAAGGAGGCAAATTCAGATATCCTGGCAGATGGAGATTTAGTTCTTACTCTAATCCATTTAGACACGATTTCTCAAGTTTCAGAAAATTTTTATTAAAGAGTTGGCAGGCAAATTTGGAGCAAATCAGATTTTTCAAAGAGAAAAACTTAAAAATGAATAAGGAAACTCTAGTTCTCATTTAGAATATCTTATTAGTGATCAGTAACAGCCCCACTTTGGGTGTAGGCGTATTAATTTTATACTCTTTCTGTATATGTGTATATATATAAAGTTGCAATGGCTGTATTCACTTCTGGGATTCTCTAGTTTACTATTAACATGTTACTAATTTTTACATAGTTATCCTGCATGGTTGGTTAGTTAAAAACGTATATATATCAGAGCTTGAACTCTGCACCTACAAGTTTAAGAAATTTAAATAAGCCAGAGATGCGTATAGAACATCAGACTTAAATGAGTGAAGGAACTGAAATATACAACTCATCTATGACAGGAAATAAATATGGAAATTATAAGAGCAAAAAACAACAAGTAAAAAATAGCTAAAATTTGGAAATTTTCACAGATTCTTATCTATCAAACCTTGAGAAAAATTAAAGATGTAACAGGGAAGCTAGTCTTTCACACCCAGGTGCAGAATTTCTCAGCTAAAATATAAACTGACTGCATGTCATCTGGAAGTTGCTGCTTCCCACTGAGTTTAAAGGCAGCGTGTCCTGCAGTCAAAGTATAGGTCATAGGTGGTTGATTCTTTTCTCAAAAGGTGATTCATTAAGATTGTAATCAGAACCTTGCTTGGTTCAACAAGGCTGGGCTAAATGTTGGCTCTTTTCTAGGGGAGGGACATAAAAATATAATCAGGAATTTTAGAGATTTAAGAAGAACTTGTGATGAAAAGATGTGCAGTAGGAGTTCAAACAAACAATTCACTGTGCTAGAAAATGATGAGACTCTTCTCTGAAATGGACTTAGACCCTTATATGCATGCTTGTGCAGGTACAGACAGACAGAACTGTTGTGGAGAACTATGGCGAATAGATAAGCTTTTTCTCCCGTTACAGACGTTGGGCACCTTTAAAAGTCTGATGGCAGTAAATTTGCAAATATGATTGTTTTCATATTCCAAGTAAAGTTTTTTTTGTTTTTTAATACTGCGATTGAAAGCAAAAGAAGTATAATTCATAGGAAGACTATAAGAGCCAAGATCCTCTTACCCTAAAAATAAGACTGTAATCCCCACCCCACCAAGAAATTTTTAGGTCTAGGGAAGAAACAAACTCAGAATTCATCAAGTACAATGTAAAATTATATAGTATAATTATCATAGAGTAAAATACTACATTAAATGCACCACTTCTATGAAATTATTTTAGAAAATAATTCTTTAAACTAATAAAGTTTCTTTACTGTCATTTCCATTATTTTAAAAACATTCCAAACACTTTCTAAAGTCATTTTCAATTCCTTAGCTGTGTGAAAGATTCCTAACTAGAAGAAGGGATTACTTTGATAAAGCAGTAATTAGAGTTGATTTCAAATTTATTATTATCTGAAGTTTATCTCAACTTACTTTAAGCCATTACAAAAAAAACCTTTCCCTTTAAAACCCATCTCACCATTACTGTTACTTTACATCCTAATCTTTAGTTCATATGAAGGGATTTGTTACAGTTAGTCTGGGTCGGTGACTCAATCTCTTCAAAAGGATGCAGCGCTGAAATGGGCCTTGCCCTTCTCTGGGTTCATGTCACATTACTGATTTTACTTGGGAATCCAAATGTGTAGGTACTGTGTATCCATGACAGGACTCCTTAGAATACAGGAAAAGGAATTAAGATTATACTTGTGTCTCCATCTACAACAACCTTTTTTTCCCCTCAAGTTAGATTGCAGACTTTAAAAGTACATATAGACGTGCACAACAGAGTGCATACACTGTACTGTTCCAATTGTATACTGTACAAAAATGGCCAGAACTAATCTGGTATCAGAGATTAAGATCGTGGTGCCCCAGGGGTGGTGGTAGGGGTGGTTAGGGTGTGGGGGCGATGTGGTGCATGGCTGAGTTATGTGTCTCATTAAGGCTCAGCTTGCTTCCTGGTCTGTAGAAAGGCGCATGGTAATATAATTTCTTGGCACACCGTGTAATGTATAGTAAAGGTTTAGTAGGTGATGGAGACTATCAATAGCCAGTGGTCTAATGGCAGTCCAGTAGGTTTCTCAAATTTGAAAGGTCCACTTTGACTTTATCTCCCTTCACCATTATCTACCCATTTGCTGGTAACATGGTAACCCATTTCCTGCCCCCATCAATCACAAAGTCTGTCGGTTAGCTTTCTAGAGTGTATCAGTTTCTTGTGTCTCCATGGCATGACTCAAGCCATCAGCCTTTCTCACTTGTCTTATTTCAGACGTCTTGCAAGTGCTTACTCTGCTCCAGAAAAGTCCTTACAATGCGAACAGAGGAGCGATTTTTCTAAAATGGAGTTCAGTCATGCCACACACACACTCTGCTTGAAATTTTGCAGTGGTTTCTCATTTCCCTTAGGATAAACTCCAACTGCTTAATATTTCAACTATCCTTGAAAGCCTTACATGGCCCAATTTGTCTCTACATTCTAGCTTCTACTCTTGGCTATTCCTCCAGTCTATACTGTAAAAGGGTTAAAATTTTAGTTGGTATATAGTGTATTATGATAAATGCTATGGGGACAAATACTGGAAGGTGTATATATGTTAGCTCCTTTAATATTCACAGAGGTACTGTCACTCATGGCTGGGGAAATTGCAGCAGAATGAAATCGAGTAACTTGTCCGTGGTTAGTCATCAGCAGGACTAGGCTTCCAACCCAGGAGTCTCACCCCAGGTCAAAGAGTCTCAGCTTTGACCATGATACAGTCTAGCCCCTTAGAAGGAGTAGACCACCACTTACAAAGATGCCTCTCAGAGGAGGGGCAGCCACTTGGGGGTGGGGGCAGTGTGTGGTGTGGGTGTGGTGTGACTTTGGATCTGACAGAAGTGGACCTCTGACCTCCCCTCGTGTCTGCTCAGGCACTTTACATAACCTCTTCTACCCTCAGTTCTTCCAGACCTTAGAAATGGGGAGAATAATACCTTATAGGTACATTGTCAAGATTTGATCAGGTAAAATGGGGACAACACAGCACAGTGTTGGCCCATCCTGGAGACTCAGTAAATGTTTGGTTTTTCCCCTTTCCCTTTCCACGAGTCATGTAAACATCACCGAGTGATTGCATTTTCCTTGCAGGTCTTCTCCTCAAAGAGAATACTTGAGCAATTATGATTTTCTTGTCTGACAAAGTGCAAGACTTGTAAAAATGTAAATTCTGCAGTGTGAAAGCAGAGGTAGTAACTGGCACACTGCGGAATTACTGTTCAGTTTTTATAGCATCAGAGGCTAGCTGTCTAATCCTGGGCAAATTATTTAAGCTCTCTGTGCATACATCAGAAGCCAACCTGTGTAATCCTGGGCAAGTGACTTAACCTCTCTGTGCCTCCGTTTCTTGATCTGTAAAATGATGGAACTAATAGTACAATCTCATTGGATGGTACCAAGGAAGAGACTAGATAGTATATTTAAAGCACTTAAAATACTGACTCAGCACCTGGCAAATACCTAAACTGTTTTATTATTTTTATCATTATTTTAAGCCTGGCATGACGTCTTGATTGTACTTGTCTCTCTATAAAAGTCTAGACTATGGTTTGGCTTCCTAATATAATAAAGATAAACACTTCAGAAAAATGAAAATGGTTTCATTATTAATGATCACTAATGATCGGAATGAAAGACATAGCCTCTTAGGTAAGGCACAGAACTTGTTTGACTTATAAATGGAGAATCATGTTATTTTGTTTCGTTATTTGTTCTTCCTTGTTGGGTACACATATGATTAAATTTTGCTCACCAGCTGCATCCTTTGCAGAAGAATTACCAAAAGGCTGTTGTTTACAACCCAAGCCCAAGAGCTGTTGAAAATGGGCAATAAAATCAAGTTTTAGTAGAAGTGCAGCATAAAGCAACAGTCATCCTGTGACTTAATGCCCTCACTATGCAGTTCGGTTAATAATCATTTGCACATAACTGCTAATAGTTAAAGCTGGCTGTTCATGGCTTATTGTAAACAAGAACTATTTGCTATCCTGGTTTCAAAGCACACTTCCTCCTGACAGTCATCTCGCTTCTTTTGTTCCTGGGAATCATTTTGGGACCGTTTGTATTGTCAAGGAAGCTATCTTTTCACTTCCAGAATTTTTAATTCCAGAAAAGGGATGGGTTGAGATCTTGACACATGTTAAAACCTGTTTTAAAACCTACTTGTAATTAGGAATATTAGTTAATAATAATTTTGCCCTAGTCTGCAAGGTTATATTCATTCACCCTTTATTTACCCTCCGGCTGTATCTGTTACTATGAGGTGCCTTTCAGATTTTTTAATTCTTACTGGCATGAGGACTTTTGAAAATAAAAATCTGTCCGTATTTTCCAGCTGAAAGAAGCTAAAGTTATCACATGGGTGAGGCTGGCTTTCTTTTGTCTGTGAATAGATTACTGTCAAGTGGAAAGTACAATAAAATCATCAGTCAGTATTCAGAATGTTGTTGTGAAACAGGAGGCCGATACAGGAAGACAGAAAACCCAGAAGCTGTAAGTTTTGAGCAATAGCTGATAGTTCTTTGATCTCTCTTTCTCATTTAACTTGACGTGTATCTAGAAATGGCACTAAAATAATTCTTTTATTTCAGCAGGAACTGTCAAAGTTTGATAAACAACCAAGATTATGCAGATTTCATTTTCCAGTTAAGACCTTAACAACCTGTTCAGTACAGTCATTTTCTACCTCCCCCTCTTGCTCCCCTCATCTTCTGATCTTATTCAACTCTGCTCAGTTTTTCCCATTTCCATGACACTTAATTATCTTCTTAAATACTACAAAAATTTACTTATATATTGTCTTCATTATTTATTACCTTCATCACTAGAATTAAATTTCATGAGGGTCTTGATCTTGTTGTGTGATGAATCTCAAGTGTTGAGAATTGATCTGGCATATAACAATGTACTCAATAAGCATTTGATGAATGAAAATTGTGACGAACTTTTCTCTTTGCATCGAGTCAAGTCATTTATGCATGTTGAAAGCGACTGTATTATATGAATACCATATTGGTAGACTCCATGGGAATTATTTTCATTAAGATTTCCATGCTTCCTTTTAGTATACTTCATTCAGGTAAAATTTTGAGGAGGCATAGTAAATTTCTGCTTAAAATTATCTTTAACAGCTTCCCATTGTTTAAGGATAAGGACTGAAATCCTTCATGTGGCTGCATGGTCTGGCGTCTCCTGGCCACATCCACCTCTCCTGACTGTCTGTGTCCTTTTTCAACCTGCTTAAATGCCCGCACCCCCTCTTTTCCTAATTGTCCTGCCTGCCATGTCCTTCTGGCCACCGACCTCGCCATCCTCTGCATCTTGCTAAATCCTGCCTAGCTGTCCAATCCCAGCTCAAGCAGCTTTTCCTTCGGGAAACATTCACTTGCGACACATCTCACCATTTTGTAGTTGTAGTTATGTGATTGGTCTCCCTTGTGATAAGGGCCAAGAACGTCCATCTTTGCTCCCCATTGTATCTTTTGTCTCCGACACAGGGCCTAGTACCTGGTAGGCTCTCCAGAATGTTGAATATAAGAATCATTTGTTACATTTCAGCACTAGCCGCAGTCAGAATGAAGAGTGCTGTATGTTGGCAGTCTACTCATCCCTCGGGGTAGGTTTCCTCTGCTTCCAGTTTCTTTCTCTTCAGCCTCTCTCTGCTTGCCTTCCAACATCATGTAAAGCTTACTGAAACTTGGCTTTAATTATCAGTTATGCAGTATTATTACTACTTAGTAGAAATAGGGAGAGCAAGAAAATAGGGAAATTAGGTAGTTTGGTATTTTTTGAAGTTTGGCACTTTATAATTAAAAGACTCATGTTGCTTTGTGTTTTACAGTATGGGTCTTAGACTCATGGGACATGACAAGCACTGACATTGAGATAAAACTTCCTGATGTGCAATTATTTACAAGGGGGGAGTCTGTTACTGAACTGCTACAGCCTGGAATTGTGGCCCCTACAAGAAGATTTCTTATTTGCATATAGACAGCCTGCTGATGCATAAAGAGTTGGAATGGTGTCTGGTTTTACTGTGGTGTTCAGCAGAATCACTTTCATCATTTTTCTTCTTAAAATATCCATTGTGTAGACAACTAAATTGGGATTTATGGGTGTTGGCTTTACTGTTTGTTGAAAGCTCTATGAAATGTGGTACCTTTTACATTTTTCAGGGACCCCATCATGCATACTTATGTGGTGTGTGTTGAGGAGTGGTTATTGGGGAGTCACTTAGCTAAGGATGACTCAGCTATTGGTTAGGATCTAAATCTCAACATGGCTTTGCATTCTTCTCTGCTTTTGGAATATACAGATACTTTGGTGACTGTGCAGAGGATAAAGGTGAAGAGGAAATACAGTTGTTCTTAGAAAATATTTTGGATAAAAAGCTAGAGATTCAAGTTCTGTGTTGGTTTATATATACATGAAGTAAACAAGCCCACTATGAAATTTTTTTTAATGAACAAAGTGATACTTAAACATTTCAGTGACCTTTTCATTAAGTTTTGAAAAAGAAAAGTTGAAACTTGAAAAGGCTATTAATTTGTGATATGAGTGTAAGAAGGAAGTGTAAGTTGTAAGATAGCCATCAGCCTGTAGAAATGTTTTTATATTGAAAAATTTGGGCAGTCAGGTAAATCTTAAGAATATATCTGAAGAGTCCATTATATGATCCACCACATAATCACCCATTGCTTCAATGACTGAAAAGGAAAACACGTAAATGTAATCATTTAGAAATATTTTTCAGCCTTCTAAAATTGAACATGTTTGACCTATAACACTATGTAAATTTAAGGTAGCCATGCTACTAAACAGACACTTTAAAGTATCAGACTACTAAAGAGTCTTCTGGGGTTGTGACCTGAAGCCCCAGGTGCTCAGTAAAGACTTTCTGTTCTGGCTGGTAAAACTCAGGTGTCTCCTAGCTTCTTTCCAGATCTGGGAATCACTTGTTTCGTAGACCCTCATCTGTTTTTGCCCAGTGTTACGAAGTTGACCTGGCACATGTGTAACTTAATATTCAGCCACAAACTTCAAGGAGACCCCATGTGGATTTCTTGAGCGCTTTGTCAGTATAGACCCTCCCTATCTGGTACTTTCCCTTAATATTCCTTCGGCCTTTGCTTGCAGGAACTCTGTTCTGTGTCCCTTATACTCAATGAGACCCAGGATTCTTGGGTTTCCTCTCTCTCTGCGCTGGAGTCTGGGATGGGCGCCCCAGTGGTGAGCTGCCTTAACCGGAGGACTCAGTCACCTCAGCTGTCCCCCTTCTCTCAAGGATCATGTCTTGTGCTCCCTTTTGTCTAGTATCTGTAAACAATTTCCCACATATTTTATCCAGTTTCCAGTTGTTTATGGTGGGAAGGCTGTTCCACTTCCAGTTAATGCACCATAGCCAGAAGCAGAAGTTTCTGTTTTTATGAACATCCTGGATGTTTTCTCCTAGACATGAAGGTATTCTTTGAGACCAGCTCTGTTGAGAGAGAAGCAGTTGGGGGAGAGAAAGAAGAGGCTCCAAGGGCATTTGCAGTGCCCTGGATGGCACAGGCTGAGATTGTACCCAGCATCATGGGTGGGCAGGCGTCTGGGAGATAGGGGGGCTGTGGCCCCTTTTCTTTCCAGGTGCTTTTCCCCAGTCATCTTTCACACTGAGAGGGTATGAGTCAAGGACAGCCTGTACATTCAAACTATTCCTAGAGAGCCATTTTCCTGGCTGCAAAATCCTGTATCTCTTATTTATGAGTGGGATTTTCTTTCTCCTTTGAATTTAATTATTTCTTTTTAATGTTTTTCTTCTGCGTCAGTGCTGTGTAATGATAACTTCCAAAACCAGTCATTCTGTTAAGGGCATCCATAAATTCCTTTAATGTTTATCACGACCCTAGGAGGCAGGTACCAGTAGGATCTCTGTTTTATCCACAAGGAAAGCGAGACTTAGAAGGATTAAGAAGTTCCTCAAAGATCAGACGGCGTGAAAGTGGCAAAGCCATTGAACTTATGTCATTCTTACTTCATGTCCTGCACTCCTGATCTTAGGTTATCCTTTCTCCTTTTCTACACCCTACCTTGTACTTGAGATCTCTGTGTTACCAGTTCATGAATTGATTGAAGACAGGAACCCGGTACTTATACATCTTACGGCTTTAAAATGTTTAACATAACAGATTGGGATTTCAAAATTTGTAGATACAGACAGGCATATGGCAGAATAGATAAACAAGATTATACTAAATAGTACAGGGAAATATATACAAGATCTTGTAGTAGCTCACAGTGAAAAAAATGTGACAATGAATTATATGTATGTTCACGTATAACTGAGAAATTGTACTCTACACTGGAATTTGACACAACGTCGTAAAATGACTAACTCAATAAAAAAATGTTAAAAAAAAAAAAGAACAGACTATTCCTAATAAATAAATAAATAAATAAAACATTTAGCAGAGCCCGTGGGCACAGCCAGTTGAGAGAGAGGAGAAGAGGGAGAAATATTGTTTCTCATTTTGGAAAAGAAATAGCTCGAACTGCTTAGAATTAACTAGCCATCAAAATACATCTTTATCAATAAGATTAATCTTTCAGTGTAACTTTGTTTTACTTATTTGAGTCAGCCGACAGGAAATCTGCTGTCCTATAAAGCAACAGATGGCAAAAAGGATATATTCATTATTATTCTGTTCAATGTATATACTTAGTAATGACAGACTTTGGGTAATGTGTTCTATATTTCCTCCTTTTAGTCATGCCTATAAATTATTGTCCCTTGTAAGATTGATTTCTATGTTTTCTGTAGCATTAGATAAATGTTTATTAAAATAAGATATATGATCTCAAATAATGATAGAACTAGCATAACAAGACCCTATATAATCAGTAACTTTGAAATGATCTTTTTATTTGCTAACCAGATACACAGTGATGTCTTGATTAAGTCTGTCAGTAACTAGGGGAATAAAACTATTTTACAGGAAATAGCTGGTGGAGGTCCACGAGCATCCCAAGGGGAGGGTGTCAGAGCTTCCTGAAGAACTCTTCTTAAAGGAATTCTTTCTTCATTAGATGAAGAGGAAACTTGGCTATTGGATGGCAGTTTCCACAGTTCATCCCCCCCTCCCCACCGCCAGGTCAAATGTGCATGTTCCTGGAGGCATTTACGCCACATCTGATAACCCTTGTGGTTGAACTCACAAGCTCTGTGTAGACTGGTACTTGTCAGGCTGGAGGCCCACAGTAAGGTGAGAAAGCCGTGCTACGCGAAGCTGTCAAAAGTCGATTTCGAAACTTCTTTAAAATCTTTAATTATTCAATTAAAAATTTCTCTAGCACCAGGGGAGCTACATGAGAGAAGGGGGAGGAGAGGAGGGCTGTGGTCAAGGATATCATTCCAGTGTGTGAAAAACAGAATAGATACTTGATAAAGGCAATAAATTCTGCCTTTATTTGACCATCACTCTCTGTTCTTGAGAGTTTCTTTCTCGTTGGCCGAAAGCTATAGCGCTTTCAGGTTCAGTGACTATGAGATGTTTCCTCATATTCTGGCACTAAAATGCTTCACTCAGAGTGAGCAACTTTAAATCTTTATATCCCACGTCTAACACCTGTGAAAAGACCCGTTATGGCATAGCTGTTACGCTATCCCTAAAGTGGGCAGAGGGAAAGGAAAAGAGACGTGGAAGGAAGGTGCTGTTTCTCAGGCAAAGCAAGAGAAAGCCTTAGAAGTAAGAGGGAATCATGTTTCAGATGATCTTTTAAGATTCAGGGTATTTCCTCTCTTGGTAATTTTTTGAAATGAACAAATATCCACTGAAGTCGCTTTTTTCTTTACACATAATAGATTAACGAGCAGCCATCAAAGAATTGATTTTTAGTCTCAAGTGGCCTGAACTGGCCTGAACTGGATTCAGGCAATAATGTGAAAGCTCACAACTAAATCTGTTGTTTCAGGTGCCTGACACTCTCCTGTCTCCCAGCACGTCGTTAGGTCGTATTAAACAGTGGTAGTTGGATCATAGGGGCCACAAGGGACCACACATCTTTATCCTTCTTGTCTGAGTGATGCTCTTAAAAAAATCAGTGAATCCTTATCTTGCCACCAAGCTAGGACTTAGAGGGCAACAGAGGAAAGAGAGTTTCTACAGAAGAAAAACAGGCCTGAGGAAGGATTTTAGGTACATTCTAAAGTAAACTAAACTTTTTCAGTGAATTAATATTGAATATTGTACCTAATATCCCTGATGTAAGAAGTTTGTCTATTAACCAAATTAATAATGTATTTGAACAGGGTGATCTAACAAAACATACAGTCATATTTATCTCAAATGTTTTTAAGAGCTCCAACTTGTCTTAAAATTCTATTACATTGCATTTTTCCTGAGATGTTTCTCTACAGAGAAAAGTTGCAGTGCATTCAGTAAATAGTATTTGTTACAGGCTTACTGTGTGTAGAGCACTGTGTTTGATTTTGTCTGAAATTATGCGTTTATCTGTTCATTTATTTACAAGTATTTATTGGATGTTCATATATGCCAAGAGTTGTTCTTGGTAGTGGGGGTATTGTTAAATCAGTACTACCATTGAGGTCATTGGCCCTCCTGCAACCTCAGTGCATTGAGAAAATCAGACAATACACAAGCAAACAAATACATACATAAAAGAATTTTGGAGGTAAGACAGAAAATATATTAGCTCTTTTTATCCAGCTACTAAAGTCTAATATTAATGTAACAGCCGCTAGGAAATTGGATACCGTGATGTAATGACAGCATGCCTCTGACTTTTCTATGGGGCACAGCCGGGGTCTTTTCCAGTAGTGCTTACAAATAGACATGTGAAAGTACATGTTATTAGTCCCATTTATTCAGACAAAAACTGAGATCCAGAGAGATTGGGTGCATTTCTTTATCTAAAGCTAGTAAATGGCAAGATTTTTCTAATCAAACTCTTGTTTTCTGACCATAAGTCACATGGTTTTTCTCTGCATTATTACTTGGTAGATATGGGGTTACTCATCCACAAATTCTTTCCTTTCTACATTTCAGGGTAAAAATCCTTCAGGAGTAGAAAAACCACAGATACAGTTTTTGCTTTTGACTTTAAAAGTACTTTTAATAAAGCCTCATATCTAATTAATGGAGAAAAGAAGGAAAGGGGAAAACTGTTTCTAAAAATGGCCCTTGCACACCGTGTGGGTTTTCATAAATCTCAGCCTCAAGGCTGATTCCACTTTGCAGTCTTCCTTAGGAAATGGATGAAAATTTGAGCTGGGACACAAACAGGAAGGCTCTGAGGCAGCGTTTGTCCCGCAGGCACCACCTCTTTAAATAGCTACCGTGCAGTGGGAATAGTTCTCCACTTAGTCAAGAAGCTCTGTTGCCCTTTGTTTCTCTGGGCCGGCAGGGCTGGAGCAGCCGGGAGGTCCTGCTCCCGGGGTGGAGGTGGAAGTCGGGGTCCAGATCGGCAGGTGTAGGGCAGTGCATGTGGGCTGGAGCATGGCTGCCCTACCCCTGGGCCATGAGGACAAAGGGCCACAGAGATACTTTGTGCTTCTCCCTTAAGAATATCATCCAGGAGACCTGTAACCTGCTAAAAGGTAAGTTACAGAGCACCTCCTAAATCAGTAATTTGGGCTATAGACTTCTTTCTGCAGACTGGTTCTTTTCTTTCACTTTAAAGAGGAAAGAAGAAAGCAAATAGTTGCTATAGCTTTTTCATTTGTTTTAAATCCATTTTTAGGTGAATACATAGGTGGGGCTTATAGTTTTATTAGTAGAGTATTGGTGAATAATGTTAAGGGATAGTAAATTTAATTTTTTAACTTTTCAAACATTTTTGTTATAGTGTGAATATAAGTTTCTAAAGCTCAACCATAGAAGGAAAGTAGATAAGGCCTGTTACTAATTTGGGAAGACTAGTTAAAATGGGATCTTAGTAGAGGCATAAAAATGAATAGCTTAGCAGTCTTTTGATTCCAATTCCTGTTTTTGAGCAGGAGCCTTTACACTATCTAATCTGATCTTTCCGGATGATTATCTAATTTTAGAAATGTCTGCTGAGGTAGCCTCCATTACCCAAGCAAGCTCTTCTGCTCTTTCAAGGAATTAAAATATTTCTTTGGTGGGGCTACCAGCCTTTCCTCTTGTTTTTAGTGCTGGGACAAAGGGCGCCAACCAGAAATGGCTGTTGCCCTGGTCCTAGAGAAGAAATTTAAGTGAGGAAGGAGTTGTCATTACCTGCCTGCCCTGCAGAAGTAATCTGCCTGGGATTTGTGTGATCTGCCCATTTCTTCCAATCTTTTCCTGGCCTCCCCCTGCTTCTCTCTCATGTACTTTCTTCAAGAAATCGGTGCCTGAGTTAGAGTGTATACTCAAAGCCAAAGTTCGTCTGATTAATAGCAAGCAGAGGGTCTGCGTCAAGAAACATAAATGCATGCTCTTTCAGGAAGGTTTCCATAATGTCTGTTAACGTCCTTTTGTGTTTGTTAGAGGATTGTTATCCATATAACCACTTTGTCAAGGCTCCTTATCTGTCTTTTATTTTCTTTTTATTCTTTTTCTTGTCCTTTGTGGTGTCTTTTGGAGGGAAGGGGAAGTATCAGGAAGGGTGCTTTTGTTGTTTGTTTGAATTTCATTTCCTTTAAATTGGAATCATTTGCTTCAGTGTATTCTGGTTTCTTTTTGGTTAAGTAGCATCATTTTTATATTTTTCAGGTGTGTTTATTGTTTTAAATTATTTTACTAGTATATTTTATAATCAAAAGTTAAAGTCTACTTTGGCCTCATTGAGCCTCTTTTTAAATAAGAATGCAGTAAGAAAGCCTACTTAGATGAAATATTGGGGGGGGTGGATTTTTGTATAGTGTGTTGGGGGAGAGGTAAGTTTTTTTTGTTTTTTTTTTTTTTTCATTTTATCTCAGATTTCAGGGGATGGTAAGCAAAACCAAGGTACATGATAGGGGATAAATTTCCAGCATGATGTTTAGAATTGTGGCAATAGCTTGTTGTGCTCATTTGTTTGTGAGAATAATTTAACACTTCTGTGCTTTGATGATTATTACTGAATAGGAAGTCTTTAGCTTTAAATCTTGTAAGTAATAAGAAATTTGCATTATATTTAGAAATTGTTTTAAGTTTCCCATTTTACAGTTTTGTTGTGGTAGCTCCTGTAGTTCTGCATAGAAACACAGCCTCCTGCCCTGTCCCCTCTGTACATATCTTTCACAGATTTTAAAGGCCCTTGTTAAACTCTAAGCCAAGGGAATAACTGAAGAGCAACTGTGATAATCAAGGCAATTTAACAAGATATGACTTCTGTTTAGATTTGAAAATATATACAAAGTACTTTATTTTTATGATCCTAAAGCCAAAAAAAAAAAAATCAGTTGGAAAATGGAACAACTCTTAGCTTACCCCAGCAAGCAGAATCTTTGCAGATAACGGGCAGAATAATACAAGGTTCTTATAGCCAAGGTTCTGGCAGAAAGTTTATGAAAAATAAAAAAATAACTTATGAGATGAGCTAAAAGGAAATCAGTGCCCCTCTGCAATAAGTAGAATGACAAAGTGAAGTAACAGATTTACTGGAAGGCCTCCTACTGACCCCAGTTGAGCTGAGTGCAGGAATGTGTTTCAAAGCCTGTTTAAAACCCCAGAGGTGGTGTTTTGAATCAGTCTTGCTGACGTAAACACAGACCCTGCCTGGAAATTTTCCAAAAGCAGAGAGTGAAGGCAGCTCAGTCAAGATATGCAGCATTACTATAGTAAAGACGTGGGGAAGCAAGTTACTGCCATCCTAGGAGACAGTGCGACAGCCTTTCAGCAGTCTGGACGTGCAGTGCGCCTGGGCAGTGAGACCGTTCACAGAGGGCAGATTGCACCAACAATCGCCCCCAAGTACCTGTCTAAACAGAAGGACGGAGGGACTGAGAAAAAGGGAATTGTTTCTTAGTGCTAGAGAAGCCTATAGATTATTTAAGGGGAAAAAATCTATTGAGAGGAGTGTTTGGACAATGTGAGTACTGATGAGATGAACATTCATTGCTAGGCGGCTTTCATGATGAACAAATGATAGGCTTACACAGCTCAGGTCCCAGACAAACTCAGGACTTGTAAGTGAGCAGTGTAACAGGCTTGTTTGTTGGCTAGGAAGGTTAGAATAAGTAACTCTCCATTTGTTAGATGTAGTTAATTAAATGAACATGAAGACAAGCTTTTTTTCCTTCTATTATGAAAAGACGTGGGAAAATTGGAGCCCAATATGTAAAGGGTAGCTCCTGGTTAAATGCAGATCTCTTTCAGACTTCCCAAGAGTCCAGCTTGATGCCTCACAAAAGTCACCATTTGGAACGTGAAAGGTCCACTATTTTGCTTAAGAAGGCAGAAGGCACACTATTTCAGTTATTTGTGTAGTGAAGTGGTATTCAGCTATCTGAAACTTTTGGAATATGTGGATGATAATAGAGATGTTTTCACCCTGTTTTTCTTCCTCTTCCATGAGTTGCAGTACTAATTCCAAATAGTGTGTCCATAAACTTAGAAGGAATGCTTGGAGGTATGGAGACAGGAAAATGTGATAGTCCTGCCTACTGAAGGCACCTTAGAGAGCCTGGTGGGTGACCAGGACCCTTCAGCGCTGGTGCAGGACATCCGCAGGGGCTGCAGGAATATTCCAGACAGGGGGCTTCATAGCACCGAGATTATACCAGAGTCAACAGAGAGCCACTTACTTCAAAAGATTCTTTTTCTATAATAGCATTGTATACACCAGTTGTCTTTCATTTCACTCTTTGGCAACCTCAGATTGTTCAATAGGTATGAATATTTCAGTTAAAATATTACAGGACTTATCACTTGACCCATCTCTGGCTGTTGCTGCTGCTCCTCCTCCTCACAAAGACCCTAAAGCATCATCTCTCTTTGAGTTAGGCGAGTCTGTGGAGATCCGTTACCAGGAAGAGGTTGAAATCCCTTCAAAAACTACTCTCTAATCTATGAAATAGAAGAAATTAGACATCAGTATTAGACAAACCCATCTTGACCTTTTTCAGGGAGTAGTGTAATTTCCAAAGTATCAGAAGTGCCTGAACTATCAAGATGTCTACCACTAGGAATTCATGGGTTTTGGTGATCAAAGTAGGAGCAGGTGGGCGTTTTACAAATACTGTTTCGTTAATTTTCATGAAGACTCTGCAGAGGTGGTATCCAAGGTTTACCGATAAGGAAACTGAGGCATGGTGGGATAAGTGTCTTCCCAGGTTTGTACAGCTGATGCATGTCAGGGGAAGGATGTGAACAAGGGTTGGTTTGGCTGCGAGGCCTGGGCCTTCTCCCCCACAAGATGCCAAGTTAATGACAAAATGTGCTACCTGTCTTGAGTTTTTCAGCCCGGAGGCAGTAGAAAACCTCTGAGGTTTTGGTGGAAGCAGCTGCAGGTCTTTGAACAATCCAGGGAGGACGTTTCTCATTAGCGGTGCTCCCATGTTCCCTCTTCTCTCACCATTTTCACTCCCTTCTCTGACTCACTCTCTTGAAGGAGAAGATAGTTCTGTTCCTCTTCTCCAGTAATATGTAAGTGTTGTTGCTTGTGTTCACGTGTGTATAGGAGGTGCTGTTGTGAGAAAAAAAAAAAAGGGAAGGAATCACATTACTTCTTATGAATTGCAAAAATTTGAGAAGGAATGGATTACACAGAATTATTGTATGTTCTTAAGCCCTAAGAGGACTCATTGAGCATTTTCAATAGTAATCTGTTTACAGTTCTGTCCGTTTACTGAAGATTTGGCTTTTTGGCGGTTACTTGACCACTTTGGATTTGTAAACTGATTAATTTGTCAAAGTCCGATCAAATTTCACATCCCACTTCTCCTTAAAGTACTGTCTGACCACTCCCTTCATACATCTTCTGCAAATTCCTGAAGACTAGGCTGTCAGTATCTTTCCTTTAATACTTACATACTCCCATACTAATTAAGGTAGGTATTCTTTTTAAAAGCATTATCTTGTCTCTTTGGCTAGCCTGTAGGCATCCATTGGTTACTGATTGCTTCTTGTACCTCCAGATCCTTTCTCCTCTCCCATTGCTGATATGGAGCTGGCCTTCAGTATTAGTTGATTCATTGGTTTTATTATACTCCCATTGGTTCTATTTTTGTATCACAAGTCTACACAGATTGTTCTTCCCAAGCAGTTCTTGAAATGTTTGAAGACCATGATCATGCGTCCTTGGAGCCTTCTAAATTTCTGCAGTGCTTCCAACATTTTCATATGTGGCGTGTCTTCTTGACAGTCTCTCTTCATCCATCCTGCTCTGAATTCAGTCCTGGCTGTAATGTGGTGCTCAGAGCAGAATTCCAGTTCTCCTGCATTTAGCATAATCATCTCTCCTTTCTATATGATACTCTTCTATGCCTTTTTGCCACTTAAGATCTTGTTACATAGTTTTCTTGGTGTCCATGTAATGCTGTTGGCTTGTACTGATCTTGCCTTTGGCCAAAATCTCTTCATTTTTTTTACATGAACAGGATTCATGCCAGGAAGCAATCATCCTAAACATTTACAGCTGAAGTTTCAGAACTTCATTCTCATTCCTGTTGAGTTTCATCCTGTTAGCTTCAGTCCATTAGTCCTCCCGATGGAGAATTTCTTGATTTTTGCATTATTATCCAAAATAGTCTATTAGACTAGCAAGGAAAATGATCTTCTGAGAAAAAATTCCTAAGCTTTTAAAAAATTCTAATAAATCTTCCCAAAGAATGTCTGTACTCATGTCATTTTGTTGAGGAAAACTTTAGAGGCTTTTCATAGCCTAGTGGTTAAAGCCCCAAAGCATCTTTCTGTGGCATCTGAGGAGTCCTTCCAACTACACCTTCTGTTGCGTCAGTAGCCAAACCAGACTTCTTGTCTGTTCCACCCTGTTCCCTGCATGTCCCTGGCTGTGCAGCTTTGTCCACGCAAGGCCTAGAGTGCAAGTCATGCCTGCTGCATCTCTGCAGTCAGAATCCTGCGTATCCTTCTGTTTGAGGTCTTTCCTGAACTTTAATAGGAAGTAATTTCTCCTTCCTTGAGTTCCCAAAGTGTTGTCTAAAACTCTTAGTACTTACTGGATTCTACTCTCTGTCAGCAGTATGGCATGGTGGTTGAGAGCAGAGGCTCTGGGAGTGGACAGCCTCTGTGCAAATTCAGTCTGTACCCCTTAGTAATGGTAGAATCATGGGCATGTGAATTTTCCTCCCCACACCTTGGTTGTCACATCTGTAAAATGAAGATAGTAGTACCTACCTTGCAGGGTTATCATGAGGCTTGAAATGGTACGATGTAGAGTGCTTAGAATGGTGTCTGACACATGGTGACTGCTAATAATTGTTAGCTGTATCAGTACATACTCAGTAAATGTGACTTTTACTGAAGAAGCTCAGAACAACTAATGGACATGATTTTTTTGAATTTTAAAAACATGAATATCAGAGGAAATAAAGAATTTATGTAGACAATTTTGGAGAGGAACGTTTTCCCAGAGAGGCATTGTGAGATAGTCTCCAGCTAGAGGCCAGACTCACAGACTGTTTTCTGTCTGCAGTCAAATACAACATTTTCATAAGCACTGTGCATATTCACTGGTATCAAGTAGTGCAGGTAACCTGGAGAAATATGGCCTCCATGTTATGAACTGTGTTTATCAACATTGTAATTAAAATATTAAATTGCTCAAAGCCTAATTTTAATTTGTGTGCCATGGGCTCGTACTAATTTGCATTTTGCTTTGTTCGAAAGAAATTGTAAAATAGTTTTTACTTTAATTATTCTCTTGGCAAAAAAACATCATGGATGAGCAACATCAGAAACTCATGGAGAGTAGCAGTCCTTAGCCTGGTAATTCACTCTGACTTTGATATTTATTGAAGCACTACCAAGAATCTTGTGTTGGGCTAGGTAGTGTTGAGATGTTACAAAGTAAAAAATGAAATTCTGGTACTCGGGTTTATTTGGAGATATAACACATAGTAAATAAAATATTAGTATAAAGCATATTATATGGAAATTCTATATTCAGAGATTTACTAAGTCAGTGGCTTAGAAAAGTGGGTTTATATGAGCCTCAACAGGGTAGTTTTTAATTGTTACAAATGTATTTCAGTATTTTCCCAACCTATCACTTCAAATCTCTTTATAGGCTAGAGAATACAAGCCTTGAGGACATCATCAATTAGCTAACAATAATATATTTGTACAAAATATTTCTTCTTTGAAAATTTGCTGTACATTAAATCATAGCTACAGATACACCTGATGAGGAGGAGGATTGTAATAGCGAACACATTATCTACTAAATTCTGATGATACCCTTACGATATATTATCCCATTTTTTAAGACGAGGGAAAGTTGGGTCTTAGAATGGACTCATAGGCTATTACATCAGTAAGAGGCAAATCTGTGATTCATTTCACATCAGTCCAAATGAGAAGCCCTTTTTTTAAACTACTGTGTTATCTTGTTCTCACTGACAGCCTATTCAAGAGAATCCATGATTTGATCATTATGACCAAACTTTAGTGTATGTGACTGGAATGGGGACAGAGATGAGTTGGAAAAGTAAGCCAAGGCAGGTTGTAAAAAAAACTTTCATAAAAGCCAGTGAGTTTGGAACATCCTGCCAACAATTGGGGAAGCTGCACCAATTGATTATTAACAAGAGAATGGCATTATGTAACTTTAGCAATGTAACTCTTGCAAGTGTATATAAAGGGTATTAAAATGGGATGAGACAAGATATTTGGAGACAGGTTAGGTGGTGCAGTAGCCTAGATATACCATAAATTTGTACATTGGATATGCAAAAAAATAAAAAAGATGGATTTGAGAGATGTGCCTGAAGTAGGCTCACCTGGGTTTGTGGACTTGTCCAATATGGAGGGCGAAGAAGGGGAGTAAAAAATGACGGGGTGTGTAATGATGCCATGCCTGAAGGTGGTAAGGAGTGTTGGGAGGGGGCTGAGTTTTGAACATAATGTGTTTCAGATATGGGAGAACATGCTGAAGACAAGGTCAGAGCTCAAGAGAGATCAGGCCAAAGATCAGAGCTCAAGAGAGATCAGGCCAAAGATTAATGAATCTGCAGCCTGTAAGTGTCGCCATAGCAATGGATAAAGTCATGGGGAGGGGCAAGGGGTGCTGCAAGTAGAGAGATGCTGAAAGAGGATGAAGGACAAAGCCCAGAAACGTCACCAGTGTTGAGGGTAAAATCCTTCTCAGCAATGTGCCAATCTGATGGCTACACCAAGGACCCAGGTTAGATGTAGGTGTTTCCCAAGCCTCAGTCAACCCATGATTCCAAGAATCCCTTAGGGTGGCTTCCTTAGACAATGGCTAAACCATTAGCCATTAGTATTGTTCTCAGAGGATTGACTCCAAATTTGGGAAATAGTTTGCTCTCTGTAAATTGACCAAGAATTGGTATAGTCTGGAGATGTGCATAACTCACTCATACATTGGTTGTTAGATGTTCTAGCTTTTCTTTAGGAATTTTTAAAATAAAGTTTGCACATTACACTTCTAGTTTTAAAATAAATTAGTGCAGTGGTGGACTCCACATGAGATGACTGACGATCCCCTAATGAGCTCTAGGTTTCTTGTGAAATGTCCTAGAAATTTTACTGGCAGCTTCCTAGATCCTAGTAAGAATATTTGATTCTAATGTGCTGAGCTCTTTCAGTAATGAGCAGAAACTTCTCTAAAAATTGGTCATATTGTCCATTCATAGACAGCTATTTATCAGTGACCACTGCACAAGAAGTAACAACACTGCAAGTAGCCTGTGGGAAAATACCCAAGGCATAGGACTGCGAGGTTCTACTGCCTGAGTTCGAATCTTAGATCTTCTCTTTACCAGCTGTGGGTCCTCAGGCCAGTGACAACCTCTTTTTAAGCCTTTGTCTCCTTATCTGTAAAAAGAAATTACAATAGTACCTGTAATATTTTTCACAGAATTGTTGAGGAGTGTTGTATAAATTACTGAGTATTAATACACACTGACTAGAGTCAATTTCTGTCTTTTATTCTATTTTAAATACCTTTGTGAGGAAACATTTTATCTGACTTTCCTGAGTGTAATACAGTTCGAAGCTAGCTGGATAGTGCTGTGAAAAATAGATTCTTTGATATTAGGAGGTAGTAGATGATCACAGCAGCTCATTCTAACAGGTTTGGAAGACTATGCTTTTTCAGGGTATCCCTCCCTTCCTCTTACAGAATCACCACTTCACATCCGCAAGCAGAGCCCTTCCCTAACTCTGCAGCTTAAGCAGAGGTCAGAACACCTGAGGCGATCTGCTGAAATTCTGGTATGTTCATTTCCTTTCTTCTTCAGTCTAGGTCTCAAAGAATGCTTGCCTGAGTATCATAGTAGAAATTTTTCCTTTAATGTCCACGACAGAGAATCATGCAACCATTAGAGTCCAGCCTTTCAGTAGGCCATTATAAAAACCAAATTTACTTTGGGTCCAGGTGTTATGAAGGGTTCACTGTGTACTGCATATAAAAACAATCCTACATGATGTTATCTGGAAAATTTCCTCAAACTGCAGTATTAATATAGACGTTGAAGCTCCAAAAAGTAAGCAGAACTGACCTCCTTGGGCTGTTGATCAGGGTTATGGAATTTACATGATAGAAAATGAATAATAGTGCTGGCAAACTAGACATTTTCAGGAATCAAAGACAGTTATCACCCTTCCTTGGGCAGGACAAGAATCTGTACAGACTTGGTTTTCACAAACCGAACACTGTGTTTATATTCCAAACTCTCCGTGCTGTTCTTAATCAGAATTCCACAAAGTTTCAGCATGTGACTCCCCGGGTACAGGTGTACTGTGATCCCCAAACAGCTATTTTATGAGCAATATCTGCTCTGGTTCTAGGGCAGAGGTCACATTCACTTGCTCATCAGTCCTTGTGGAAAGCAGAAATGTTTGCCTGATCTTGTGTAGAATTTTAAACATCGTCCTCATTATCAGGGAAGTTGTTTAGTTAGTGGTGAAAATCCATTTGTCAAGACTCAAGCAGGCCTCTGACAATTCTTTATTGCTTCACAATTACTCTGGCCAATGTGTGTATTTCTAACAACCCTCTGGCAGAAATGCGGCCATTCTGCTACAAAAGTACATCAAAGGGAACAGAAAGTCACTGTCAGGGAACTCAAGAGTCCCTAGTGTATGTAAAAGAGATCCTTATGAACCGGAATTGTTGGGGGACCTGCAGGGGGATTATGAGGCCTCAGCTGGACATTGGAAAGGAGGGGCGAGCAAGGGTCAGGCCCTGCCTGTGGGCAGTGAATTGGCAGCCATGCATCGTGTTGGCAGGACTAGGCTGTGCATTTCACCTCTCAGGCAGGACTGAGGACCTGGAGAGGCAGGTGCTTCCAGGCAGGGCAGACTCTATTTGAGCGTGGCCTGGACACATGGGGCCTGTCCCAGCTCTAAATCAGAGATCAGGTAAGATCAAGGTGAAGGCCAAATGGCCAGTAAGAATTCACTTCTCCATTGTTGGCACAAGTCAGATATGGGGCTGCTGCTTCTGGGTAGAATCTGACCTTACCTGAACATTCACATACAACGTTTAAACAATGGAAGCTGAGAAAAATCAATCACTTGTAATGCACGTGAATTTCATAGTCACAGAATATAGTTTTCTTTATTTCTGGCAACAAAATTTATATTCTAACTTGAGTCCTCCATTTCTGACAGATAGAAAAAATTAATCTAGTCACAGCCACAGCTGTTCTGCCCCATCCAATTTTGGACTAAGTTGCTTCTGGTTGAAATTCAGGAATATTCAGGATCTTTCTGCCCTATCCCCTCCTTCCCTTCCCTATGCTTTAAGGAGTGCTGCTGTCAAGCAGTCAGGGACCTGTGTTCTGAACTCAGCCCTCTCTCCTCTCCCTGCCTCTTCCCAGCTTCTTGAAGCCCAGAGCTGAGTCCCTGACCCCAGTGAAGTTGGATGCAGTGCTTCTGGGATGCGTACATGGATCTGTGGGCATGGCATGGCTCTTACCTGGCTTCCTGCTTTGAACTAGCTTCCAGGCAGCCCCTGCTACCAGGACCCTTATCTCAAGCCTAGAGTGTCTGTTAGACATAGAATCAGTCTCGTCTTTCTCTCTCTCAGCTAAAATCATCACCCCTTAGGCAAGGCGGGGAACTCCTGCTCCCATCTGCCTTAGCCCACTGGGCTCATCTATTCCGAATCTCCTTGCCCTTGTCACATGGAGTGTCTGCAGCTGCCTCCCTTAATAATTAAAGAAGGGAAGCTGGAAGCAAGTGTCTTCCCAGAGCCTCCCAAACTTTGAGGGGAAACCTGTGATGACTGCATTTCCCACCTGATACATCAGGCTTTCTTCTGGGGTTGGGACTCTGCCTCTGATTGCTTATAGTGCACTTTTTCCTCTCTAAATTTTCCCTTTTTCTCAGTATGGAGTGGAGTGGTTTTAAAAAAAAAACTTGTTCTGCTAGTTCATATCTCTTTCCAGAACTATTTTTGTCTCTCATTTAAACTAGAGCCAAGAATTTGGAATCTTTGTTTGCTGTTTTGGGGGTTTTTTTTCTTTTTTTCCTCCTGACAATTCCTTCTGGGGCAAGTGGTGAGCCAGCTAGCCCGTGTCTCCTGGAATACGGGCTTGGGGAAGGGATGAGGGTGGGGAAGAGGGGAGGCAGCGGTCAGCGTTACATCATGTCATCCTGGCAAAGGGCAGCCAGATCTGACTCATCAGCTAAGGCCCTGACTGGTTTCTCACTTCCTTGAGATTTCAGCCAGTTTGAGCTGCCCTCCACTCTTGGGAAGGACTGCTGTGATGAGCACTGTCCCCACTGTTACTGACATGCAGCAGGGCCCAGCCCTCCCAGGTTGTGCAATGACACTGTCTTTTAGGGTGAAAGATGCTGATTTTTAGCATATTGAAAATCCAAATATGAGAATGTTCCTTTTTCCTCTTTTTAATGTTTTCCTAAGAGCCTTGATTAGAACTCTTATGAGGAATCATATGTATATGTGTGTACATGTATATATGCATACACACATACAGTTATAATCCTATGTCTCTAACACACTTCTGGTTAGAATTTTTTTAGGAACTAGCTGTTAGTCATGGTGCTTACTGTTTCTAATTTTCTCTGGGTCTGCTTTCTTCCCTAGATCTTGGAAATCCACCAGTGATACCGCATCTAAATTTGAAACAAGAGTTGGAGGGTTTTAGGCAAAGTAAGGGTGGTCTGCTTGCCTGCCCTCAGCCCCAACCTGCCAGTCCTGTTTCTCTAAGAGATCCTGGGGGCCACTCTATTCCTAACTCCCTGGGCTGGTCTTTTAATGGCCTCCCAGCACTTCCTTTATGCCCTTGCCTCAGGCAGGCAGCTTGTTTTTCTTTTCTCTTTAAAGCTGCCCCTACTTCCCAAGCCCCTGGAGAGTCTTCTCCTCCTAAAGATTGCCTGCAGAATCAACAGACTCATGCAGTCTTTTTTCATGTAGCCCCTGTGGACAAGTCCAGACTCTTTCTGTTTTAAGGGTACTTTTAACCACAGGAAATAGTAAATTGCTAATTTGGTCAAAGTTCCTGTGTTAGCCAGCTCCCAGTGTTGTCCAAACCACTCTCTGTTCTGTGCTCTGGGCGGCTCTAAGGAGCTCATCAGCAAACGCCCCTTACCCTCTAGGTCCCAACTGCGTCTGGGCAGTGGGAGGCACAGGAGGGCATCAGAGGATAGGAAGGGAGTGAGACTGGGATATTTGTTCTCCCTCCCCCTCCCTAGGAAGTTCCTCTGCTCAAGATACCCAAGAACATAGTTCTTAGCTGTTTTCATGACCCTGTCCTGCTGTTCCTGCTCCAGCTTCAGAGTTCTTTGGGTCTGGTAACCTCTCCCTCCCTTTGCCCCTTTTGGTCTGGGGCTAGTGATGGCTCATCCTCCCACTTTCCAGCCTGAAAGTCCTTAACTTTCTTTTGCTGGCATCCCCTAATGCTACTCACATCTTAGTAGGCTCCTCAATTAAGCTGTTTGATTTTGCTCTCTCCTTCCTCCCAGGACCCCAGCTGAATCAGTGAGTTACAGACACTCAGGGCACAGGTCCTGGAGTTGCCTTGCTACTTGAGGTGTGTCTGAACTGTGGACCAGCTCCATTCGTAACCCGTGGGAGCTTTGAGAAATTCAGACTCTTGAGTGCTGACTCAGACTTTTTGAATCAGAAGCTTCATTTTAACAATGATTTATATGCACCTTAAAGATTAAGAAGCCTTGCTCTAGATGTAAGCATTCCTTCTTGGGAAGGAAGTGGCCGGGAGCCCTGTTGGGTATAAGCTTGCTACTCTGAATGCCATCTCCTTTGTTTCTGGGGACAGCCTGCATTGCCTCTTGCTCCTCCTGCCCCATTTCCAGCCTCCGCACTCCCCATCCCTCCTTCCCTCTTCTTTGTTTATGTAATAGGTACTAAACCCATTCCCAACTCCAGGTACTGTCTAGGTGTTAGGAATCCAAAGGAGAATAAGATGATACATCCCTGCTCCCAGCTGGATGCAGTGAAGGAGTGAAGACTTGTTCGCGGTCAGTGTCACGACCGCAGGAGGTCCATGCTGTACCAGACCAAACACAGTGAGGTGGAAACCAAGGCCAGAGTATCAAAATTCGAGTTACTTTTCTTGATAAATGTGAGGAAGTCCCCCTGTACAATCCTGTGAAAAGCCTTGTGTTTTCTAATTTTAGTCGCATTTGAAAATCTTGAGTAAAGATATCTGATTGTAATCCCCCTCCTCAGACTTTACCCTCATGTCCCATTTGACAAATAGCAGAACCTCTCTCAGGGACAGACAGCAATCTGTGGAGTCAGGGTTGTCTGCTGAGCAACAAATGCCGATGAGCGGCCAGGGCCCTGAAGACATGAAGGAGCTGATTTTTTTTCCAAAAGGAAATTCACAGAGGAAAAACCAACTGATGTACCTCGTAAACGGTCTTTGGAATTAATTTCAATGCTTGTTAAAGAATTTAAATCTCCCTTTGATAAGATTCTCGTAGGAGTTCCTAATTAGGCCCCCATCTTTTGTCACCTGTAAGCAACTCTCCCATTCAAGACTCTGTATATAAATAAAAGAACACAGATTCCAAATTATCCAAGCAAAATTGGGGGACAATTTTTAAACCATTATGAATTTTTAAAAAATATTGGCTTTAGGGCTATGAATATTGATCTAACCATTCACTCAGTCATTCAAGAGGACCAGGTGTGTCACTCAGAAAGTACTCATTACCTGCAGTTTTGCTTCCTCTTCCTGGCACCAGAACTGAGTGATGGAGAAAAGGTATCTTTATCATTCTGGTTTCTTGAGCCTCAATTCCCCCTTCTTTGGCCCAGATGATACCTCAGACCAGTGGGTGTTGCTCCCTCCTTTCTTCCTGCCCTGCATGTAAGCAGCTGGAACTTGGATTAACTTGTAGGAATTGATGTCCTAATTGTGACTCTGTTACTCTTACCCACCCCAACCCCAATGTGTCGTAGTCCTTACTGTATGTCCCCACCTTGTCCTCTGTGACCTTCCCTCCACATGCCCACCAGGATGCCGCCTTAGGGTAGCTGACCTCATTCTTCAAAACCATTATTCTAGAGTTCCTGAAAAATAATGTAAGATGGTGGCATTTAAAGTTTGCTTAAAAGGATTAAAATAAATTCTCCCCACAGCTAGGGCCACCATTCAAAGTTATTAAAAATTTGCTATGGGAAAATAAGTCCCTAAAACAGCAATTTTTCTTTTTAGACCTCAGTTTCTTAACATAAAATTTTTTATTCCCCAGTTTTTTTTTGCCTTTGGCCTAAAAATATCAAAATAGGATATTGAAATATATGATCATTTATTCAGATTTGAATTTTATATTGAAAATGTATTTTGAAAATAGAAGAAAATCAACTAAAAAAAAAATCAGCATTCCTTGAGTGAAGAAAGGTGTTTAAGCTACATTGTTATAATTTACCTTCCTTTGATTCTAAGAGTATATCATTTGCTGTCACTTTTTAGGAACCAAGTTAACAATGAAAATAATCATGAAGATACTCATTTTCTTCTAGAGATTCAATCTACAGCTGGGAAAAACTGTTTTCATGTAGATGACTGATTCTTACCAGTGGGAGCTTTTAAAGAAGACCGACCACTGGGCCCCATCCCTTACATTCCGACTCAGTTGATCTGGATGTGGTCCGGGCTTTAAGATTTTAAAAGCTGGGATGTGCAGACAAAGCAATGGTACCTTGAATATTAATTTGGTATCTTGGCCTTCTGTGGGTGTTCCCTTGGGTGTTTTATTTTACCGCTCAAAAACGCAGGTTTAAGTTGAAGTGTTAAACACATCTCTCAAAGACTTCTCTATTATAAATACATAGACACAAGGTTTTTTTAATGTATAAGTTTAATTCATCTTTTCTAACAGTCTCCAACAGTTATCAATCACTGTGTAATCCAGCTGCCATTTTCTCTTAAATAACTTGACTTGACCAACTTAACTAACTTCATGTTCTTCTTTGGCATATTCTGGTTCTTCTTGCCTTTTGTCTTGTCAGAAACGTGGCTTCAGCTCCTCCAAGCCAGCTGGGTCTTGAGGTGCTTGATGCTTTTCTTCCTGCAGCTTTTGGCTGCATACGTTAATTTGGTCATTCATCAAATGCTTTCTGAGTGCTTGTTGTGTGCAGACTTGGTATCAGGGCTCAGGATGCAAAGATGACTAAGACACATTGTTTTCCCAGGAAGAGGAACTCCTGTGGCCTTTTCTCTTTTACACCAAAAGATAAATGCTAAAGAGAGAATCCACAACAATATTGGGAGGAGAATGTAAGTGGTTCCTAACTGTCAGGAAAAGCTTGGGGCGGTAATGGCATTTGAATTGAGTCTCAAAGGATAAATGTGTTACTTGACCTGGCAGCTAAAGGGAAAAAGAACATTCTTGTCAAAGAAAATAGCCTTGCAAAAAATGCCACAGACCATAGCCTGTTCAGGCAAAAGTGGAAGGTCTGTTTGCTGGTGAGGAATTGCAGAGGATGAGGCTGAAAAAACAGACTTGATACAGAAGCTGTCCGGTCTTTTTATGACATGCGTGCACGTGTGTTCTTCGACCTTCCCACTGCTAGGGAGCCAGCAGAAATGGAACTCCATGGACGAACCTACACTTTGAAAAGATTCATCTGAAAGCAGCATGGAAGAAGGATCGAAGGGAAAAGTTTCAGGAAACAAGGAAAGTGTATTAGAAGGCTGTGACAATTGATGGCACTATGGTGCAGGCACTATTGACAAGACTTGAAAAGGACTCAAAGTAATTACTTATAGGAAAAACATGAGCTTTGTGGAAACTCATGAAAATAACAGAAAAAAAAGCATTAAGAGGAAAGTACAAAGCATCTGTAATCCTTTCACCAGAGATAACCACCATTAATGATTCATTCCAGTCATTTTTCCCTGCATAATTTATATGGCTAAGCTAATTTTAGATCCTGATTTTTCATTTAACACTATGAGAAGCATTTCTCATTATAATAAAGACATTCCATTACAATAATTCTAATGGTTACAAAATCACTTTTGTACAGATGCAGAGTAGAAATACCAAACCATTTCCCTATCTGGTTGTTTCCAAATTTTCACCAATAACTTTATATTTAACATCTTTGTGGATAAAGTTGTATAAAATTATTTTTATAGGCTATATAACAAGTAAAATTAATGAGTTAAACCATAGTTAACATTGAGACTTTAGTAGGGAGGGTATAGCTCAGTGGTGGAGTGCATGCTTAGCATGCACGAGGTCCTGGGTTCAATCCCCAGTACCTCAATTAAAAAAAATTATAAATGAATAAACCTGATTATCTCCCTATCTCCCCCCCAAAAAAAGTTTTTTTGAAATTGAGACTTTAATTGTATTTCAGAAAAAGTACAAAAACATGTGCTCTAGATTTTAGAAATATTCAAGATATAGGGTCTTTTGTTTGGATTTGGTGAATAATTACTTTGGGAAAGTAAAAAATGATGAATTAGTCTAAAATGATTCCACTTTTCCAATTTGGCAGACTTGGCAAATTATATCATCACTAACTAAGGAAAACAAGAATACAGAAGGAGCAGGCTTGTCAGGGATGCTAATGAGCAAGTTTGGATTTGCTGCATTTGAGATGCTGCGTTGGTGGGAAGCTCAGGTGGTACACAGTGGGCAAGTGAAAATGTGGTGTGGAGTTCAGCAAAAAAAGTGGGAAACTCAGGGTCTAGATTTGAGAGCCATTTGGCAAATAAGCGTTAGTCTGAGTTGTCAAAGTAAGCAAGAGAGAGAAATCAGTAAAAATAGAGGGGTGGGGATTAAACTGTGGAGAACACTGCAGCTTTTGAGAGGTGGGTATAGGAGTCAACAGTAAAATAGACTAAGAAAAGGGGTTCAGGAAAACCAGGAGACAGCATTTTCCCAGAAGCCAGGCTTAAGAGATTTTCCAGCAAAGAAAGAATGGCCTAATCCCTGGCTCTCCACTATATCAGACACATTGTCCCATTTATCACCCCAAAGATGAAATTTAGAGATAATATACTCTCCTTGGGTACATAATTTTAAAAATCGACATAATGCCCTAACTGTAATATAAAAAAGGGAAAGTATATTTTATATAATAAGTATTTCAGTATGTAAACATTGGGACACGACTCAGCCAGATGACACAGGAGTCAGATAGTTGCTCTGATGTGCAGAATCATCGTGGATGGGGACCCACGAGCTTATTGCTGCTTTGCTGCACACGACCTGAATTTCCAGAATGGTGACTATTCGAACAAAACAAAGTACAGTTTTCCGTCCACTCACACTATAATTGTGTGGCTGGAAAATTCTATATGTGAATAAATACTTTATATGAAGTCTAAAAGTGAACCAAGCCCTAGGTTCCAGTGATTACAAACAGGTCTGTCACCTGTGGTGGATGTCCACCAGGGTATTTCAAAGTCTTGTGTGACAGGATGGTTTTTTCTTGGTGCCGGACTGTCCTCTGCATTGTAGGACTCCGAGCATTCCTGACCCTGCCGATGAAGTACCAGCAAGGCCCCTAGAAGTTGCAGCATTCAGAAAGCTCTCCCACAGCATTCCAGACCACTCCCTGTGGAGTGACATGGTCCAAGAGAGAAGCAGGGGTTCCCAGTGTCAAATGCCCCTCCTTAGTCTTTAGAGTTCTGGCTAAGCAAGAAATGGAGGGGAAGCAACATAATGGTGTAGTAATCATGACCTCTAGAATTCTGTGATTCTCCCCCCTTAATCAGATGATAGAGTTTTCCCACTGTTTCTACATAAATTGCCCCAGTCCCTTCCTCTCTCAACTGTAGGTTCTTAGGTTAATTCATTAGACATACAAATAATGCACTTCCGCTTCGCAATGGCTCTGATTGACCCAGTTTCCAGCCCACTTACAAATAAAACCTGTTTCTGAAAGCTGCTTCCATGCCAGTGCTTTTAATGACTCGGTTCAAACTTGTACTTTAAACATTAAGCAGAACATAATGAGGCTCCTGAAAGAAAAACCTCAGTTTTCCTGGGTGATTTGTGTGGTCTCTATACTGATCCTATTGAGTACAAGAGCTTCCCACAGTTCTTCCCAAAAGACCATGCTGCTTTAAGTCTTGTATCCTTGGGCAAGTCCCTTAACATCTGGAGCTTCCATTTCTTCGTAACTGGAATACTTATGAGATATGATAAATGTGAAACTATAAAATGCTATCAAGTATAAGGTCCATCATTGTTATGGACCATGATTGAATATAGAAGACCTTGGCATTTCAGAGTGGGTAGGGTCTTCTTATTCTCAAAATAAGAACAAACGAAGACACTTGCTCCTTCATGTTTCCTTAAACTGTTATTTTAAGTATTCAGACCACAGACATTCTTCTTACATATACCTCTGTTTCATTTCATGTTTCGTTTCTCCTCTTCTTTCTATCTCTGCATGCCCAAAGGGAATGGGCAGATTTGGGGTGGATAGAAACAGTATGGAAGAAAGGAATTGAATCTAGGCCTCTGGTGATTATGTTCTGAGTGGCAGAGAATAAGGAATTGAAGTTAATTTTTTGGAAACCATTTAAATGTCTTTTTCTCCTCCCCTTCCTTGCCCCACCTCAGTTCCACGTGAGGCCATGCTGTGAATTGTAAACCACTGATGTGTGTCTGGGCAGTGACATTTGAAGGATGGTAGGTTACCCTCTGTTTGCTTTCATCAGTAGACATCACATATTGTCTTCCAGTGTGTTCAGGGAGGTGCATGAAGGTTAAGAGTAGTCAAGAAGGGTATCAGAAAATATAGTTCACAAGGTGAGTGGAAAATTTGACACCCAGACTCATTTATCAATATGAGATTATCCTGGACTGCTTGCTCAAGGCTCTGTTAGATCATTCCTACAATGTACAGTATGAAGAGGAGAGAGAGGTTATACTTTGTAAATTTTGTACAATGATGAAATTAATTATATTAATTATTTATTCATTTTCAGTTAAGAAAAATAAAAATATTAGATAACAAGCATTTTTAAGCTGTTTTCCACTTCAAAATCAACAGTATTTTCTCTTTAAGAGAATGTGTATGGTGCACAATCCTAGACAGAAGGTGTTGCAAAATAGATACACAGGAAATTGGTTATGCTTCAAATAGCTGCTGGGTTTGTTCTGTATTTTCTATAGTATACCTCACTAAACATGACTTAACTCCCCTCCCAACCCCTCTGAACCTCCCCACAAACTCAGACGAGCAGATTTTGTTTAAATCCATTTTTTCCCCTTCATAATGTGGTAAGTAAATCATAAGTCATTTTTGCCTGACTTCAGGCACTCGAGAAATTGTCACTTGAAAACTGGCTGGCTGACCTACGGCGTCTAATAGGAAGATGGGGCAGCACGCTTGGTGTATGGAGTCACAGGTAAATGTTTTCAGCTTTGTGGTCCATGGCACCTCTGTGGCCACTGTTCAGCTCTGCCTTTGCAGCGTGGATGCAGCCGTGGACTGTCCTCTTGATAGTGGGAGAGGCTGCATGGCTGTAAAACCATCTTTTGTCCACATGGAGAATTGAGCCTCTTTCTTCCTGGGTGAGCTGAGTGTAGTCCGACTCTGAAGGTAGGAGGAGGCATTTGGAGGCCTGGTTCCCATCCACATTCAGGGCTTTCCAAAGCACTTGTATTCAGGCCACTGCTTGGGGCATCCCATGGAAAATTTGAAAACAGCCAAGTAACAACAGTTAGACCTGTACATTTCATATATAACATTGGAGTCTAATTCAAACTAGCATGTGACACAAGGCAGACTGTCATATCTAAGGCCTGCAGGCTTCCTGTGTCTGGGGACAGTCTGGTGAATGGATGGATAGAAGTGCTTAAAATGTATAGAACATGCAAGGGTGATACTTTGAGTATTTAATAACTCTGAGGCCCGGGTACCAAGAGCAACATGCCCTAGTGTAGACAGCCAGCAAGGCTCTAGTGGCAAGAATTTACTGGAAAGAAGCTCTCAATAAATGGAAACAGTTTGAACATGCAAGCGTGCAGACACGCAGTGTACCTATCTATGTACACATAGGGATACACACTCATACATACACGTTTTCAGAGAACGTCGAGACCACGTGGACCTGCCTTTCTCCGTTACAGCTCGTCATCTTCCCTCCCTCTGTTCCTGACTGAGAAAAACAGGGTTCTGCTAAGCTCAAACTGTGCCTTCCTGCCTCCTTTGCAGGCTTGCTCAGTCCCCGCAGCCCCTCCACTCCTTACAGATCAATTTCTCCTTTTTTACAAGCTTCCTGCTCCTGCCTTCAAAGATGTGCATATCATCCTCATTCTAAATCAGTAACCACGGTAATCAGTTGAGTACAACGTTTTCTATCTGACACCTTAGTCATTTTCTTCAAAAAAGTTAGGTGGTCACGCAGGCTAAGAAATTCAATAGCAGCCAATTCACTGCACTCTTTCTAAAGTTAATCTTTATGTGTTTCTGTCTCTTTTTTCCCCCTGAATTCTTTTAAATTCAGCTTTGTTGTCACTTCCTAAAACAACTCATTATGACATCCTATAGGTCTTATAAATGAGACTGATGGGTTTACCTATTTATCAAAGTCCCAATTAAAGGAGCAAAGTCGTTTGTTAGTAAACTAAAACTACCAATTTGTGCTTCTGTTTTTCATGTGTGTATGTACACACACACACACACACATGCACACACACACAGACCTCTGGGATTTTATATTTCATTCAACATTAATTTAAAAGTTTAATTTAGCAAATAACAAATGGAGAGTAAGGAGCATTAGCCAGGGTGGCTGGTTGGTGCAGAGCTCTGGAAACTGATGATGGCAGTGAAAATAAGGTTTATCCAGGCAGGCTTCAGAACTTACTGGAGGTGGGGAGATTTATATGTCTATGTTTGATTAATATTTATTGAAAGTAAACAGACACTGGGGGTCTACTTGGTTCCTGCCTGCTGTGTGTTACCGCACAGGTGTTATGTAAGGCAGGCTGGCTGTTTGTGGTTAGCTGTATCCACTTTCAAAATCCATCCTGGTTTGTGGAAGATGGCCTTTTCTTTTTCTTTGGCATCTGTATGCCCCACCTGAAGCAAGACTTAGAAATGGAAAAACTTCGATCACTTTGATGCTTTTTGGAGTAGTTCTTTGTCATGCTGAGACTGGAAAAGAAAAGATGGTTGTCAACTCACAGATCCCTGCCCTCCGGAGGGAGGCTCTCATAGCCGAGGCATCCGCCTTTCTTCCGAACGTCATCTGAGGCCAGAATCATCCTGGCAGTTGTCTCTGGGACAGGAGTACAACTCAAGGACTCTGGGTTTCCATGAAGGTTTGTGTGATATTTCTTCCCCTCCCTCTCCCCAGTCTTCTGTTTCCTTTTTGCTTCCATAATAGCATAGCTCTGTTATCTTTTAGGAGCTGGCACTGCCTGGAACCAATTTCTACAACTTGGAGGTCTGTGAGAGAAAGGAAATTAGAGAATAGTGATTAACTTCAGATAATGATTTTTAAAAACAAGGGTTTTTTTTTTTTAATGCAACCTTGAGTTTAAAGGAAAAGCCTTAAATTTGTAAGGTGGAGAAGATAGGTATTTATTTTTCTTAATAAAATTCAAAATTTTCTAGAGCTCATAAAAAATTATAAAATGGTTAAACTTAAATAATGTTATGAAACATGTTTTGTCAGTAAAACATTCACTTAATGAAAAATATTTAAAAAACTAAAAACAAAAATAAACTAAAAAACCCCCAAAATAAACAGAAACATTCACTTAAAAAAGAATTTCCATGTTTACCTACAATTCATCCATCTTCATGCACTTAATTAAGCAGGCGTCATGCCAGGACCTGTGATAGACTGAGGGATGTCAAAGTAAATCTGATATAATTTCCAATTTCAGGTTTAAAATCTAATAGTTGAGGTGAGTCATATCTTCAAGTCAGTGTAATACAAGAAGGTAAGCAGCATTTGTTGGCAGATAATTTTCATCTGCTAAGATCAGGGATAATATCAGAGATAGTGGTACTTCAATTCTTGGTTTATACAGCATCTCATTTTTCTCTCAGCTGTGTACAGTTTTCTTTTTTGGTACTGTGTTCAAATCTTTAGCCCATTTTAAAGGTTTTATTATTACTGAATTTTGAAAGTTCTTTAAATATTCTTGATATAAGTACATTATCAGATATGTGGTTTGCAAATAGTTTCTTGTATATGACTTACCCTTTTATCCTTTTAATAGTGTCTTTGAAGAGCAGATATTAAGTCCATTTTATAAATGTTTTATTTTATGGATTGTGCTTTTTGTGATCTATCTTTGAAATCTTCACCTACCCCAAACAATAAGATTTTCTTATATTTCCTTCTAGAAACAAAAATTTCTAAAGGTTTTAAAATGTTTTAGGGTTTACATTTAGCTCTGTGACCCATTCTGAATTAATTCCTAAGTATATAGTATAGAGGTATAGATAAAAGGTTTTGTTTTGCTTTTGTTTTGATTATGGTTCTTTAATTATTCCAGCACTATTTATTGAAAAAATTATTCTTTCACTGCTTTGTACCTTTGTTGAAAATCAGTTGACAACATGTTTGTGAGTATATTTCAGACTCTGTTCTGTTTCATGGATCTGTGTCTGTTTGATGGCAATACTATATTGCTTTCTACTGTAGCTTTTATAAGTCTTGAATTTAGGTGAATTTAAGTGTTCTGATTTTATTTTCCCCCAGAGTTGTTTTGGCTATTCCAGGTTTCCTATTCTTTCATATGAACTTTAGAAAGCTTGCCAATTTTACAAAGAAATCCAGCTAGAATTTTGATTGAGATTGCATAAAGTCTATAGATCAGTTTGGGGGAGAACTGACATCTTAAAAGTATGTCGAAATCTTCAAATCCATATGTATGTCATATCTCTCCCTTTGTTTAGGACTTTAATTTCTCTCAGCAGTGTTCGTAGTTTTCAGTGTACAGGTGCTGCCCATCTTTTCTCAGAATTATTCTACATAGCTCACATTTTTTAATGCTATTATAGATGATACTGCTTTTAAATGTTGATTTCTAATTGCTCACTGTTCATATATAGAATTACAACTGCTTTTTGTGTATAGATACTGAGCTTAACCTTGAAACCTTGCTGAATTTATTTGTTTCAGTAGTTTTTTCTATATTCTCTTTCTGTATTTTCTACATAGACAATTATGATATCTGCATATAAATATAGTTTATTTCTTTCTTTCAAATCTGGATACCTTTCTGCCTTTTTCTTAACTGATTGCACTGGTTGAATCTCCAGTACAATATTGAATAAAAATGGGGAGAGCAGTCATCCAGATCTTGATCTTGATCTCAGAGGGAAAACATTCAGTCTTTCACCATTAAACATGGTGTTAGCTGTTTTTCTTAGATGCCCTTTACATATTGAGGTAGTTCTCTTCTATTCCTAATTTGCCAGGAGTTTTTTTTTTTTTTACAAGAATGGATGCTGAATTTTGTGAAATAGTTTTTCTACATCTGTTATATGATCATATTACTCTGTTAATATGATGAATTAAATGAATTAAAAGTTTTTAAGTGATCATGATATGTGATCCTTTTTATATATTCTTGAATTCTATTTGATAAAATTTTATTAAGAATGTTTGCATCTATGTCCGTGGCTGGGGGTGCATTGGTCTATTTTCTCTTATAGTATCTGTCTTGCTTACCAAAGCAAGTATTTGATGTTTAGGTAATGCTGGCATTATACACTGAGTTAGTAAATGTTCCTCCTCTTTAATTTTCTGGAAAAGTTTGTGTAGAATTGATATTGTTTCCTTTTTAAGTATTTGGTGGAATTCTTTGGTGAAGCCTTGTGAACCTGGAATTTTCTTTGTGAGAAGGTGTTTAACTACAAATTCAATTTCTTTAATAAATATAGGGCCACTCAGGATATCTTATTTCTTCTCGAGTGAGCTTGGTAGGTTGTTATCTTACGAGAAATTTCTTTACATCTAAGTTGTTGAACTTATTGGCGTGAAGTTGTTTATGGTATTCTATACTATCTTTTTAATATCTGTAAAACTTATAATGATGTTACTCTTTAATTCCTGATATTGCTAATTTGTGACTTCTGTTTGTTCCCTAATCTGTCTGTGTTGAGGTTTATCAATTTAATTGATCTTTTAAAGAACAAACATTTGGTTTCATTGATTTGCTCTATTATTTTTATGTTTACTATTTCATTGTTTTTAGTTCTGTTATTATTTCCTCTTTTCTGCTTACTTTGCAATTAATTTGCTCATTTTCTAGTTCTTAAGGTAGAATCTGAAGCCATTGGTTGGATACGTTTTTTCTTTTCTAATATAGATATTTAGTGCTATACATTTCCCTCCAGCCACTGTTTTAGCTATATTCCAAATCTTTGTAATGCTATATTTTTGAAACTTTCAAACTTTCTAATTTTATCTTGATTTCTGGTTTGGCCAATTGGTTATTTAGAAGTGTGTTATTTAGTTTCAAAAATTTTCATGATTTTCCACATATATTTTTGCTATAGATTTCTAATTTAAATCCATTATAGTCAAAGAACATGTTTGTATGACATGAATTCTTTTAAATTTATTGATATTCATTGTATGGACCAGATGTTACCTATATTGGTAAATGTTCTGTGTACACTTGGAAAGAATATGTATTCTGCTTTTGGTGAGTGGAGTGTTCTATAAATGTCAATTAAGTCAGTTGTCTTTTTATCTACCTACTGAGTTACTGTCTACATATTCTATAAATTGTCTAAAGAGGAATTCTGAAATCTCTTACTATAATTGTAAGCCTTTGTTGAATGCATAGAAAGATGCTATAATGGGCTAGAAGGAACCCTGGTTGACTTTGATTTTGCAGCTCTGCTGAAATACAGATATTCCGGTAAGTAAAACCTGGGTAATTTTTGCTTTGAAGAAGGAATTTTTGCAATGGAAAATGGAAGCAAAAGTGAGAACTGTCTTACCCATTCATCAAAGAAAAAAAAAAGACAAATTTTAGGTGGTAGATTCTCTTTTTAAGTGAATGAAAGTAAATACAGCGAAATACATGACCTAATTCCTTTGTGTCATTTGTATTTTTTTAAAAAGATAGTTGAAAGCTCAATGGAGTTGCTCATAACAGAGTCTATTCAAGCAATTATTGACTGTCATAATTAATCTTGGCCAGTGGTAAGGAGGAAGCTAACATTATTGGAAAATGAGTAGACAGGAAGCATTAGAGGAGGGAAAACTTCCTGGTTGGTTTACTGCTCTTAGAAAGAAAACACTTCACCTGACTAAGATGATAGACTAGAAATCACTCTCCAGCCCCCACGGCATAAACTATTGATTGCAGTTTCTAGTTGCCTGTCTGCTGTCAGGGAGTAAATTGTGAATAGTAAAGCCGTTCATCTCGAGTGCGGGGGAGCTTCCACGGTATGGGCAGCAAGAGCCCCACCACATGAAGCCACTGCCAGTTGAAAGTATTATTGGATGCTCTTTTGGCTAAACTCACAGCTCTTGTTTTTCCGAAGTTCACATTTAACATGGTCCTTCAAGTTACCCGTCTATGCCTTTCTTTGTCCTTCTGTGAGAGGGACTTTGAGGCTCCTAATTCTGACAGTTGTTTTATGGCATTTAGAGTGTAAAGTGCTGGTTCTTTGGCTGAAGGAGTTTATCTGATGGCCAACAGTGTGTTGAGTAAATTGGAGAGGGTGAGGTAGAGAACTAATTTAAAATGCCTTCAACTGAGTGTTGGTGATGATGGTGATTACCCATAGTAACAATGATGGAAATGTGAATTTAGAATTTATTTTCTTTTAACCTGGCTATGATACCTGAGAATAGTCTCTGCATGCCACAAAAAAGTCTGAGTGAAATGGAAGTCTTAGCATCTACTTCCTTGAATGGTTTTAAAATAGAATGAATTACTGACACAGTTTCAAGAAATTCTAATGTATTCTAATATACCAGCCAGTGGATAAATTCAAAATGTAATTTATGTTTAATAATAGTGCTGATATATTCCCTTTATATCAGGTATATATCAGTCATTTTTTAATGTGTGTTCTCTGTCTGTATTTTATATACAACTTAGTCTGTATTTGGTCTGCCACACTAGCCTGTTTTATTAGTTCACTTTCAAATTTTAGAGAACTTTTTTTAAAAATAAATCTTTATTTTGTAGGCAGGCCACTTTTGCATATAGCTCTCTTTGTTATTTAATGAGAACTTTGACAGGGACATAATTTCCAACACATTTTATGATAAAAATATGATCCACTTGATTATTTTATTATGCTCTTTCAGAAATGCATAAGGAGAAAAAAAAGGATAATCTCTAATGTGAAAGTGTGATGCTGCATTTATTTTGGTGAGTGAGTGAAGAATAAAGTATAAATGAATTAGGAGACTAGTGACCACAGAGAAAGCATGGAATGAGGCATCAGGAGGCCAGGCCTGTAGTTCTAGCTCTCAGTAATTAGCTTTGTGGTCTTGGGTGAGTTTCTTGACTTCTCTGAGCTTCATCTTTCTTATCTGTAACATGTGGTGATTTATTTGAGAAATGTGGCATTTCTCAAATTCCCTCTCAGCTCTCCAATTCTAGGATCTGCTGTTTCAGTGGAAACCCTGGTTATGGCTCTCCGGTGCAAAGCCATTTGTAGGGAAGTTACGATGCAGCTATCTTAAAGTTAGATAATGAAAATAGATGGAACACAAAATACTTATTGCTCACATGGACCCTATGGAATTAAATCCATCATAGAGTGAGTCTGAATATGGAAAAAAAGAGAAATCAAGGAATGTTGATATTTACTCATCCGGATGGTCAATTCTCCACTGTCGGAATATAATAAATTGTATTTATATTCTACTTTGGATTCTATACCAAATAGTTTAAAGCTGAACTGATCCCAGTGCCCCCGTGAGGAAGAAGGCCTGGCCCACTTCAGGGAAAGCTTTGTCAGGATGGACCACAGAGCTCTGTAAGGCCCATCCATCCATGTGAGAATGACCATGTGGGACACCAGCCAGAGAGATTGCCTGATAATCCTATACATCTTGTTTGTGATTCTGTCCTGCTATTGAATTTTTGGAGCTGGAGAGAGGCAACAGACAAGGGAAATTGGAAACAGTACAAGGATGCAGTAGAATAGCGTTTCCACATTTTGTGGCTGAGTGTTAATGACTAGGTAATAATGACAACAAATCGAGACCAGAGATGCAGAAGAAACAAAGGTTGAGTGATTGCATTCCAGCAAATCTTCACAGCACCAGAGAGGTACGCAGGGAGCTGGAAAACAAAGGCAGGCCCTCAGAAGACACCAGAATGGGGGGCTCATCTATTTAATTACTTTGAAAGTCATACATAGTAATACCAGCTGCAGCAGGCACCTCAAAACTGCATGATAAAAATGTAGACTGCAGTTTGGTACTAAAAAATAGGAAGGAGATATATATATATATATATATGGCTTACTTTCGATACAAAAAGACAGTCTTTTAAAAATTATTCATCCAGATTACTTGGAGAAGAGTAATTTCAGAAGCACAGAATATACAGCTCACCAAGACTTCTTATAGTGACATGTTGCTGAATGGATAAAGGATAAAATTGTATTAGCAAGAGAAAGCTGCTTTTGCCCACATTCTGTTTTACAAATTCTTTCCTGGGTATCTCCTAATTGAATAAAAAATATGAGCCTCTGAGCAACAATTAGGTGTCACCAAGCTGGTTTTCCACTCATAATTTTAACTTGTCCTTGAGGATAATTTGATAAGAGTCACTCGTGGGATTGGCTGAGCTTCACCAAAATCAATATATACATCAAGCTCATAAACTGCATATTAGTTTTAAAACAGACAGAACATAAAACGTTCACACTCGGTATTTTCCTTAGCCTGCATAGCAGACATTTTAGCCTGTCACTTGTTTAGATGATTATTGGTTGAGCAGATAAGACCGTTGCTATTCTGTGTGTTAGCCTTTGCTCAGAGCAGCCAGCAACTTTTCAGCCAGAGTTGTCTTTTTTCTGTCTAAACCCATGGCTCTTTCTGAAAATTTGATTTTTTCCCCCTTTTCCTAAGTTTGCATTTAGTTTGAAATCTCCAAGTACTTAAAAAAAAATTGTTTTAGAGCAGTTTTAGGTTCACAGCAGAACTGAGGGGAAGGTCCAGAGATTTCCCGCCTACCTCTTGCCCCCATTAGCAATGCCCCTATCGGAGTGGTGCATTTGTTACAATTGATAAACCTGCGTTACACGTTATAATCCCCCCAAGTCCACAGTTTACATTCTGTAGGTTTGGACAAAAGTATGGTATCATACAGAGTAGTTTCTCTACCCTAAAAATCCTGTGTTCCATGTGTTCATCCCTCCTTCCCCCTTCCCACATCCCTGCCACCCCCATGCCTTGGCAACCACTGATCTTTTTACTGTCTTCATAGTTCTACCTTTTGCAGAATGTCACACAGTTGGAGTCATCCAGTATCTAGTCTTTTCAGATTGTCTTCTTTCACTTAGTCATATGCATTCAAGGTATCTTTACATGGCTTGATAGATCATTTGTTTTTAGCACTGAATAATATTCCATTATCTGCATGTACTGCCGTTTATCCACTCCCTAAAGGAAATCTTGGTTGCTTCAGGGTTCTGTCATTTATGAATATAAAGCTGCTATAAATATCCATGTGCAGGTTTTTGTATGTACATTTAAGTTTTCAACTCCTAGAGTAAATACTGAGGAGAGAGTGATTGCTGGATTGTACAATAAAAGTATGTTTAGGTTTATAAGAAACCACCAAACTGTCTTCCAGACTGGCTGTACCACTTTTTGCATTCCTATCAGCAATTAATGAGAATTCTTCTGGCTCCACGTCCTCACTAGAGTTTTGTATTGTCAGTGTCAAAGTACTTTTAATTATCAAAATTAAAATAAACGAAAGGTAATTTTTCTCATAATTTAAAAAATTGAGATATAGTTCATATAACATAAAAATTCACCCTTATAAGGTGTACAATTCAGTGGTTTTTAGTATATTCACAACGTTGTGACACCATCACCAGTGTCTAATTCCAGAACAAGTTCATCATTCCAAAAAGAAACCCTGTACCCGTTAGCAGTCACTCTCTACCTCCTCCTCCCCTCAGGCGAAGCAGGGGAAATTTAAGCACCATTATATTTTGGTTTTGTCATGTGTATATTTATAATGCCTGTATAAGTGATGTAATTACACGGTAACTCTATAAGCATTGATTTTATTTAGTGCCTTTTCTTGGTAGAGCAGTGGACAGAACATAGGAGGCTACTTTCCTTCAATGTCAAGCGTGCGGAGTTGCTTTACTTTCATATTAGAAGTACAGGAAAGTGTGCTGTCCTTCCCGCACCCCCAGGAAGAGATTCTGTTATTCTCTCTCACAGAAGAGCTTGTGGCCCCAGTTGAGCCCTATCCTTTGTAAACACTGGGATTCAGTGTGTATTGGTTGGAAGTTGTCACTTCCTCATTGTCCCTTTTCCCATTTCTAGCCCAGAGCCTGTGTTCAGAGGTGATGCACAGGTATATAAGAATTTAATTGCTGCTGTGAATCTCAAGTGGTTAAAAAAAATTCCAGCTTTTAAAACCATTTCAAATATTCCCTGCTGAGTGACTGAGATTTGTTTGCTGTTTTAAGCCTCCTCTTAATCTACAAACACATTTTTCTGTATCTTTTTTTCTGCCAACTGAGAGGTTCAGGCAGACCTGTTTACCTTTTGAGGAAATAGCTTCATCAGCTTTCTCCTCATTCCCCTGAGAGGAGTGAGGCAGGCCAGGAGAGGGACAGAAAGCTGGGCTGGCAGGATGAGAAGGAGAGACAAGAGTCAGGGAGCCTGAGAAAGAGCGGGGACCTCCTTTGTGTTCTTGCTTCTGTTACCCTGAAACTATAGCTTCTTTTTATCACCATTTTCTTTCAAGAGTTTTTTCCAAAACATCCAAGTTTAGCTTGTTTATAAGCATGTTGGAATCCAAAGATGTTGAGGAGCCAGAACCTGCAAACGGGATTTGTCCTCTTACTATATCATTCTGAATGGCCTCCCCAGAAAGCTAAGAGGGCAAACAGCTGCATTATTGGGACTGTGCCCAAGAGTGAGAGGTTTCTCTTGCGAGAACTCTGCTGCACAGGCCTGCTGCAGTCAGGATCCCAGGTGATTTCTGTAGATGGCCATGCTGGGCCACGACCAGCATCATTCAATGCCAATGCCAATGGGGTTTCAGTCCTCTTCTTTCAGAAGAAGGGGATATCTTTGATTTTGATATATTCTTCCTAAAAGTCTTGGAATATGTTTGATTTGAGAGCAATGTGAATATGTTCCCTGTATATTTAGGCAGGAATGTATTTAGCCATAATAAAGTTTAACTTCATAGTGTATTTAGCCATAATAAAGTTTAACTTTCTTTAACTAATCAAGACCAGACCAAGACTTGGGGTTAGGCTCATAATTTGGCAATCCTTAGATGGAAAACGTTACGTTAGACCCCACCTTCCTTGATGAGGCAGGTTACTGTCTACTCTTACTTGAATATTCCCCTTAGTGGGCTGGAGATGGTGTCTCATCTCACCCCACCCAAAATGACTTATTAAAGTCTTCCTTCTAGTTGTATTAGTTAGGAATCACTTTGACTGCAAGTAACAATAACAACAACAGAGATTAGAGTGGCTTTTAAAAGTAGTAGTTTGTTGTTCTCACATTTCTGGAAATCCAGAGAATAGGCAGCATCTGATGTTATTTCTGAGACTCAGTAATATCAAGGCTGATCACTGCAGTTTTCATGACTTTTCTCTCATGGTTGCAAAATGGCTGCTGAGGCACCAGTCATCTTGTCTGCATTCTAGTAAGTGAGAAGCTGGAAGAGAAGGGGATAGCATGTATATCAGGAAAACAAAAGATTACACTGAAACCATGAAGAGGGATTTTTCTTATGTAAATTTGGTCAGAATTATGAGATGGCCACTTCTGGCCTAAGGGAGTTGGAGAAATAAGGCTTGGGAATGGGGTTGGGTCAAAGATGAGTTCTGATAAATGCAGTTTTATTTATCTCATTCTATTCCTAGTGACACTTTAGTGCTCCTGTGATATTTTAACACCCATTTTAGTCTGACTTAGCCATAGGCATGCAAACAAACTAGTTAAATTAAAGTAAGAAGTTAACACATGAGATTACTATGTGCCATGCATTTTTCGTATATTTACTCACTTAATAATATTTACTCTTCATAATAATACAGGGCATGAATTTGATTAATATTCCCATTTTACAGATGAGAAAACAGAGGAGCAATTGTTCAGTAGCTCGCTCAGGGTTGTAGATCTAGAAGGTGGCAGAGCCCACATTCAAACATGGGCCAGGTGGCTTCAGAATTTTTCTTTAAATCACATTGTATTTCTTCTCTGGTCTAAAGATAAGTAGAGCTAAACACAGACACACAAATACCTGAGGAGACTTTGAAATTAAGAAGGATTACTATAGGGAAAGCATTTGGACAGGTGTGAATTCATATCCTGGCTTTACTGTCACTAGTCAGTCATTCAGCAAATTGTTCTGAGTTCCTATTATTGGCCAGATACTGTGTAAATAGGACAGATACAGTTCCTCTATATTCTAGTGGGGGGAATAGTTCCAAGAAAATGAAACGGGTGAATAGATGAAGTGTACTTTGTTGAGTGAGAAGAAGGAAATGTGGAAAGCTGGGATGATGGGTAATTGGAAGAATGCCACGTTAGGGTGGCCCAGGAAAGGGTCCCTGAGGAGGTGGCATTTGTGTTAGGAGCTAAATGATGAGAAGCAACTTGCCATGGAAACAGAGAATGTTCCAGGCAGAACAAAACAGTAAGAGAAAATTTCCTAAGGGAAGGAAGAGCTCAATTTTTAGAGAAACTGAGAAAAGATTAGCATGTTTGGTGCTAATGCCAAGGGAGAGTGATCTAAGGTGAGACTGGATAAGAAGTTTGAGGACAGAACATGCTGGGCAGTGAGGTCATGGAAAAGAATTTGCATTTTATTGTAATTGCGATAGGAAGTTAATGTGTCTTCACTTTCCTCTCAGTAGCTTTCCCTCATTGTATAATGAAACATGTAATACTTGCTTTTTCTACTTCGTGAAGTTAAGGTAAGGATCAAATGATGTAATGTGTTTGATAGTAAATTATTACATGTAAAATTATTTATAAAATAAGAAATAATAAAGGCCATAGAGTAAGTATTTCTTAGCAAGATGTATGTCTTTTTAAAACTTTTTTAAAACTGGAATATACTCAGAACTTGAACTTGTGGTTAAACAGAGCAAGCAGTTCATTAGAAAATGCAACGTTTAAAAAAAAAAATCTGGTGTTTACAGTGTTCTGTGGGAGTTCCACTTCCAGTTAGAACACAGACGAGGTTGTGGCCAATTATCTGTCTTACTGTTGTAACTAGAGAAGAGAGAATGAATATAAAATCATGTTTTGAAAACTGTAATGGAGAGCTGTGATCAGAAAGAAGTCTAAAGGAACTAAATTGCAGGGAGGGAAGAGCTCTTCCTAGGTGAGCAGTGCCCAGCAGCCACTTCTCTCCTTGCGTGTGTCTGTCTCCCTGAGCCTGTGCAGTACTGGGCAGAAGATCACACCTGCCTTGCTAGGCAGAGGGACTCTGCTGGCGTGAGAAGATGCCCATGGAGCTTTCGATGGCTGCCTGCACTGGCACAAAAGGTTGGAATCTTTTGAAGCCCCAGATGCAGAGCTAGTTCTCCACATCTGACAACTCTCCCCTCTGGGGTTTTTCTGAGAGCCCAATAACACAGGAGGCTGGGGGCCAGGCTCTAAAGCAGAGAGTGATTCCTGTAGTCCCATGGTGTTTATCCCAGAGCTCTCTTGAGGGAGGGACCTGTAACACACAGGATGGATCTCCCCCTCAAAAACACTTGGAACCAGAGGTAACCTAACACTGATTACAGCTGCAGTTCAGCACAGACCCACCTCAGCTCCTGGTTGGATTGAAGTGATCTATATCTCACTTCAGTTACCAGACAGAGGAAAAGCTTTGCCCTTCTTGGGGAAGTTGCTGTTTACTCCAGTTTTCTAGAGCTCTTTAAAAAAAAAATGTCTGCCATACAACAAAAATTTATGAGATTTGTAAAAGAAAAGGAAAATGTGACCCATAAACAACTGACCGTTTTTGATCAATATTAGCAGATGCACTGACAGCACAGATGGCATTAAGAGATAAGAACTTTTAAATAGCAGTAATACATATGTTAAATAAAAGATAGATGAAATGTATAAAAGATGAATAATGTCAACAGACAAATAGGATCTTTAAAAAGAATTAATTGGATATTTTTGATATGAAAAAACAGTATCAGAATCGAAGCATTCTTTGGATGGAGTTCACAACAGTCTGGACACATAGAAGAAAGGAAGAGTGAACCTGAAGACAGGCTGGTGGAAGTTCCCTAAACTGAAGCACAGAGGGCTGGCGGGTAGGGAGAAGCAGTGCGTATTATGAAGGACATTTGGGACAACATCAAACGGTCATGTTATTGGAGTTCCAGAAGAAGAGAGGGGAGAGAGTAAGACAGAAGAAATATCTGAAGAGAAAGTAGGTAAGATTATCCCCAAATTGATGAAATACATTGACGCATGGATTCAGGAAGCTCAGTAAATCTTAAGCAGAATAAATACAAAGAAAACCACAGTCTAGGCATTTCATAATTAAGCTGCTAAAAACAAAAGATAAAGAAGAAATCTATTAAAAGTAGCTGGAGAGGAAAATCCTTATATTTAGAAGATTATGAATAAGAATTATAGTTGACTTTTTATCAGAATCCAGAAAACAGAAGACAATGGAATGACATCTTTAAAAGGATTGTAAAAACGGCAATAAAAACTGCTAGCCTAGAATTCTATGCCCGGTAAACATATTCATCAAAAATGAAAATGAATTAAAGACATGTTCAGAGAGAAATCTGAGGGAATTGGTCACCAGTAGATCCACCATACAAGAAATGCTAAAGAAAAAGAAGAAATACCAATGGAAGTTCTCAAAACTGATTGGAAATGATCTGTTATGGGTACATGGACACACAGGAAGGAAGAAGAGCACCAAAAAGAATAAACATAAAAGACAACTTGTTTAATTTTTAAAAAGATTATTGACTTTTAAAAATAATAACTACAGTGGGATGTAAACGTGAAGGAGCACATGTATGACAGTAATATGATAAGGGGTGGAGGGAGAATTAAACTCGTATGAATTATGTACATTGTTCTGAGGTTGTAAAATACTAATTCAAGACAGACAGTTATGTAAGTTATAGAGCTCCAGTAACCATTAAAATACATTGCTGAAAAAGTAATGGAGGGGAAAATGGAATGATACAATCTTTTTTTTTTATTAGTGCCACTTTGAATTTATGGTAATTACCCATCCACTTAAAATCTAATTTTGAACCTAATAGTGTTTTCCCAACAAAAGTTGCTGTGTAATACAATTGCATTCTATTTTTCATATACTGTTTTCCTGGTATTTTTTTGGAATTAAAAAAAAAATACAAACAGCTGATGAAGCTTCAGCTCTACTTATCCTAATATGGTGAGGTATGGAGCTGCAGACGAAGGCTCGTCAGGGTCCAGGGAGCCTGAGCATCACAGTTATGTAACACTCTGGAAGGTCATGGCGTGAACCCTGGGATGATGGGGGAAGTATTTGGATCCCTAGCTGAAAAAGTGAGGACTCTTCCAAATGTGCTTATCCGCAAAGTGCTGTCTGACTTCTTTGCCAAAAAAAATAGTTGACCATTGCAGTTAAAGGATTCTTTGGGTGGACTGTCTCAGATGAAACCAGCGTGTTACTCAGATGTTCATGACCTGTATTTCACGTCGGATCCTCCTGCTCCCAGCAGAAGTTTATGATGATCTCGTCTCTGGGATTCCATCAGTATACCCTTTGCATGAAACTGTACTATAACTAAAATAATCATTATTAGGCCTAAGTATATATGCTCTCCATCTCCTAAGATTCATTTATTATTTCCCAAATTTCGCAGTTCTTCAAACATTTTCAGTGCTTAGGTCTGTTTGCTTGTTTGCTTAATTTCCAAGATAAGTTATGCTACTCCATGCAGCGATTGAGGTGGTATATTTGTACTGGCGTGGAAAAGATATCTAGGACGTGGTTTTGAGGGGTTAAAGTAACGCAGCTTGCAGAGCAATGTGGTATGATACAGATGGGAAAAGACCTTCAGTTTCTGCTTTATAAATTGCATATTGTTGAAACTTTTATGTTTATAATATACTGCTTTATAATTTTCAAAAACTTAGTCCATGTCTACCACTGATACTGGCCATTTAAAAACAGTCAATCATATTCATTTTTAAAGAAATAAACCTTAAAAAAACTAGAACTAGAGAAAGTTTGTGGGGTCTATATACTGTTTTCTGAATATGGTACACAGAGGGCAGTAGACTGTGTAAACAGTGGTATTTAATTACAGTTTTACAGAAATAGACGTTTATATACTAGAATTCTATGATTTGTTAGTGGTTTTTAGTATTGCTTTTGTTGCAAAAGAGAAAAGGCTTGAAAGCCTAAAAACCATAAAGGGAGCAATAACTGTCTTGATAACCTGCACCAATTTTATGCGTATTTCAGCCACTAGAATGTATCTGTTTTGTCAAACTATAAAGAATTCAGTGAAGAACTCTTGTCATCTAATCACCAAACAAAGCTACCTAAAATTATTTTTATCATAGTGCACGACATAAAAAAATAAAAATAGATATTTAATATTTTCCTGAAATGCTTTGAGTTTTAAAAATAAATTGCCTAACTCACCACAAAACTAGAAATACTAGTCTGGTACAGTCTCAGGATCAATGATAAAATTCTAGAAATTTCTACTAAAAGTGATTGATAAATCTAGGATTCCTAGAGGTGTAGACAATATGACCACATAGAATTTTTTTCTTGTTCCCCTCTTTTTTTTTTGGTACTCTCATGCATATTAGTGTGTTTTGCATATGCTGTAGGACATGGCTAACTTTGGTAGCAATCCACTGCTGCTCTGAGAATCAAAATGTAATTGTCCTGAGTCATAATGCCACAGTTGAACATTATTCTGCCATTGCTTTTTCCACCTGGAGTTCTTGTTTTGGGCAAAACAGCTCTGATCACACATTGGTCTCAGCCTTTCGGTTCAAGTCCACCTGGACCCAAGGAGAAGGCGGCAAGTGTGGAGGAGTTCTTTGCAAAAGTTGCGCACCAACTCCAAATGGAAAATTAAAGAAAAAAATCATGTAAAAATAGGAACAGAAGATCATACTGCATAAAGTAATTCAGTTATTCTTCCTGTTTGGGGACTGAAATGTTCTAGTTAATCAAACGTTCTTTTCATAAGAAGTGTAATACTTGTCAGTCATATATCATTGAAGTCAAACATTTTAACTTTTCCAGCTTTATTGAGACACAATTGACATACTGAGTAAACTTAAGGTATACAACCTGACGATTTGATACATGTACATGTTGCTAAATGATTACCACGATAACACACCTCACTTAAAATGTTTTTGTTTTGTTTTTATGTAAATCCCCAAAATCTCTCAGAAACCCAGCATTTTGGCATCGATCTCCCCTACTATGTCTCTTGTTTTTTAAATTAACATTTGCTGGCTGTTTTTATGTTCTGGGTGCTCTATGTGTGCTGTTTCATTCAGTCCCGTGAGGAAGAGGTAACCCGGGGAAGCTGCTCCTTGCCTTGTTCAGCTGCTGTCCTTTAGGCTGGCAGTGGTCCTGTTGGGTAATAATAACCAGCGCCTACACTGCCCTCCTCCGCAGTTGGATCCACCCCTTAGTGGTGATCCAGTTCTCCCTGAACTGAGTGTGGGTGTCTATAGCCAAGGTCAGTGTCCCACTTCCCCATTCTCATATAGAGTTTTTCCATTTAGTGTCATGGATTATTTCCTCTCACTAACTCATTATCTCAGCAACCAACTTAAAAAAAAAGTATCTTTAAATTAAAAAAAAATCTTACAATTCTGGTAAAATACATGAGAGATAAAATTGACTATATGAACCATTTAAAGCATACGGCTCGGTGGCACATTCACACTGTTGTGCAACCAGCTCCAGAACTCTGTTGTCTTGTAAAACTGAAACTCTGTCCCCATTGAACAGCTCTCCATTCCTTCCTCCCCACAGACCCTGATAACCACTATTCTACTTTTGTCTCTGAATTTGGCTACTTTAGGTACCTCATATAAGTGGAATCATACAGCATTTGTTTTTCTGAGACTGGCTTATTTCACTTAGCATGATGTCTTTGAGGTTCACCCATGTTGTAGCAGGTGTCAGAATTTCCTTTCTTTTTCAGGCTAAATAATATTCCATTGTTTGTATATACTGTATTGTGCTTAGCCATTCGTCTGTCATGGGACATTGAAGTTGCTTCTACTTTGTTACTATTGTGAATAACACTGTTATGAACGTGTATGTACATGTATCCCAACAAGACCTTGCTTTTAGTTCTTTTGAGTGTATATCCAGAAGTGGAGTTGCTGGATTGCGTGGTAGTTCTATGTCTCACTTTCTGAGGGACTGCCATGATGTTTTGCACAGAGGCTGTACCATTTTCCATTTCCAACAGCAATGAACAAGGGTTCCAGCTTCTCCACATCCTCACCATCAGTGGTTTTCTGTGTTTTTAATAGTAGCCATTCTATTAGATGTGAGCAGCCAGCTTTTTACACTCTTCTCTGACATCATCTTAGATACTTGACAGAGGCAAACTTTTACTGTATATGTTTTGACTAATATATGCAACTTCCTTCTTTATAAGTGTGTGAAAATGATTAAAAGTATTTTCATGGTAATTCCTACATGGCCACAGGTCATTATGAATTATAGAGAATGAAAAGGATAGGGCCGACACTGACCAGAGATTATTCCCTCAAACCCGTCTCTAACACATTAACTCCATTTCTCCGTTGATTTCAGACCCAGGTTTAAGTTTGTGATTTGCAACATGAGACACTAACTTTCACTGACAGATACTATTCTTTCCTCAGAAAATCCATTCCTCGCTGCCGAAGAATTAACAGGATGCTATCCAATGAGTCCCTACAGTCGCCTGCATTCAGCCGCTCCAACTCACAAGCCTCCGTAGACAGCGCCTCCATGGAGGATTTCTGGCGGGAAATAGAAAGTGCCAAAGAGAGCAGCATGGGGGCACTGGAAGAGCCCACGCCAGCCGAGGCCAAGCCCGTGGATGGTAGGATGCTGGGTCTGTTTTCCCATGTGCTGTCTGCCTTTGTATGCTCTCACTTGTTTTGTTGGCAAGTAGAAATCATTCCACTAGAAGTGTGGCTCAGGGTGGCTTCTAGCCAAGGTTTCATGACCTATGAGAGGGCCATCGACACTATCCACATTGGTCCCTTGTGTATCACTGCTTAGGGATGCTGTCCCTGCCTGTTGATTCCATTCATAATCATCTAGCAGATTGAGTAATTCTTATTTTGGTGGCTTTTACATTTGTATACTTGACTACTAATTACCAAAAAAGAGAGGCAGAAAAATAATTTGCCAGCATAATGCTGGAGAAAAAACATTTGACTTCAAAGCAATTCCTAGTATGCGTGCGCAAAGAGAACGGATAATCTTATACTTTACACCATAAAAGCCATGTTGAATATGTCAGTGATAGTAGTTTCCAGTTAAACAGAAAAAGATTGAAGACCAAAAAAAAAGTATAATTGTCCTTAATTTTCAAAAAGAGCAAAATTACTCATTTGGGATTAAAAGCATAGGTTGTCTCCTCCAGGTACGACCTGTCAACAAGGAAGTACATAGACATTCAGGAAGGACTGAGGTAGTTTGCTAAGTATCCACATAAGAATGTTTTCATTAGTCAGTGATTAACCTCAAGACAACTATCAAGATAAACTGAAACTTTGAAAAAAACTTTTTCATTCTTTATTCCCTTTTCTACAAATCTATCCTTCTTAAGTCTGAGAAACAGTAGTTTAGATGTGCCACAATTAGTATATTTCACATAGCATGAGAAATACAAAGTCCCACCACACATTTAATGAGAATCCATTCAAGGAAACCATCCTCCATCCTTTTACTTACATGCTTACATTTTACCTTTTTGGATTGAGAAAAAGAAAGACACATACAGGAAAATACCTCCTTTTCCTTCCTAGCTAGCTAGCTGTATTAAAACTCATGCGCTCATACGGATAACCTCCCAGTTCTGATCCAACACTGCAAAGTTTGTTGTTGTCTTCCCTTTGCCTGTGTTTATGACTCCCTTCTTCAAAAATAAGAAACCTGGTTCTTACTTTTCCTCAATATATTTTTTTTATTTCCTCAAGCCTAGAGTATACAGAAGATATTTTCAGGTTTGCTAGCGTAAACTTCTATAAAAAGCATCCCTACTAACTAGAGTTTAATGTTTATTTACTGGTATTTTTTTCCTTGAAGCGTATGCCCAGATCTTCAGTGTGCAATTCAGTGAGGTTTGATAAATGCTAACCTTGTAACCTCACACTAATCAAGATAGGTAACATTTTAGTCAACTCAGAAAATTTCCTCATGTTTTTCCCCAGTCTCATCATTCTCATGACTTGCTGTCCCTGGCCAGAGGCAACCACAGTTCTGATGGTTTGGCATCATGGTGTAGTTTTGGGTTTGGTTACTTTCACTGAACGTAATTTTTTTGAGATTCATTTGGTGTATTCATAAATAGTTCATTGCTTTTTACTGTGAGATTGTTCGCATTTGTTTACTTGGGCTTCTTACTGCTTAACAAAGTACCACAAAAATAGGTGGCTTTAAACAATAGAAATTTGTTCTATAGTGAGTCTGGAGACTAGAAGTCCAAAATCAAGGGGTCACCACGGCCCTGCTCTCTCTGAAGATTCTGAGGAAGCATATATTCTATGCCTTTCTCTTAGCTTCTGGTGTTGTCAGCAATCTTTTCTGTTCCTTGGCTTGTAGACAGCACATTCTCTGCTTCTGTAGTCATGTGGCCTACTCCTTGTGCTTTTGTCTGTGTCTCCACCTCCTCTTCATAAAAAGACACTAGTTACATGGGGTTAAGGGCCCCCTCTACTCCAGTATGACCTCATCTCAACTTAAATCTTAAGTATACCTGCAAAGACCCTATTTCCAAGTAACATTACATTCACATGTATTGGTGGTTAGAACTTCAGTGTATCTTTCTGGGGTCCCAGTTCAGCCTGTAACGGCAGTATTCCATTGTTTGAATATGCCATAATTTGTTTATCCATTCAACTGTTAGTGGACTTGTGGGTCATTTGCACCTTTGGCTATTGTGAATACAGCTGCTGTGAACCATCTTGTAAAAGTCTTCTGGTGGAGATAGTTTTATTTCTCTTGGATAAATGTATTTTTCATGGAATACATGTAATTGCATAAGAAACTGCCAGCATTTTTCCAAAGTAGTTGTACCATTTTCCACTCCCCCCAAGAGTGCCTGACAGACAAGTCCAGTTGCTTTACATCCTTGCAGCATTTGATGTTATAAGACTTGTTAATATATGATTCTAGGGATGTGAGGAGGTGAATCTTGATTTTTTTAAAAATTGCCTTTCTATTATTGACTTGTATAAATTCTTCATATATTCTCGATATATCTTTTGTCAGATATGTGTATTGCAAATATTTTCTCACCTCCTGTAGCTTGCTGATTCCAATTCCTCATGGAGTCTCACTTGGGTATCTCTTGTTCTCTTGCCTCGCTCTCATTTTTCAATTGTTTGCAACTGGTGTATAGAAATACAGTTGATTTTGTAACGTGACCCTGTATTTTACCACCTTTCTAAATTCACTTTCTGGTGGTTGTCTCCTGCTAGACTTCTTATGATTTTCTACATAAACAAAGAGATCATTGTGAATATAGACAGTTTTATGTCTTCCTTTCTGGTTTTTATGTTTTTTTCTTCTTTATCTTGTCTTACTGTGCTGGCAAGGCCTCCAGTACAAGCTGAATAAAAGTAAGTGGTGACGGTTCATATCTTTGCTGTGTTCCCAATTTTGCAGGGAAAGGGTTGAATATCCCCATTAAAAATAATTGTAACTGTGAGTTTTTTATAGATGTTCTTTATCAGATGGCCTTATATTCCTAGTTTTCCTGGGAGTATTTTGAATGGATGTTGAATTTTGTTACATGCTTTACCAACATTTTGGTTTCTCGGAAAAAATTAATGAAATCTGTATTTCCTGTGCCTGTAATTCATCATGATGAATTTTAAGTGTTTTAACTGTCTTCTGAAAAACAGAAAGATTGCCTAATGTTCAGAATAAGGAGAAGCACTGAATGGCCAATAATTAGGGAGTTAAATAGAAGGATTGGCATGTCTGAGGCCTTGTAACAAAACGGAGCACAGGGCTTTTGAGGAACCAAAAGTAGGCTGGTACTACTAGAGAAGAGAGGGTGAGGAGAGCAGGGTACATGCTATGGCCAGAAAGGCCAGCAGCTCATATCCTGTGGGCAATGTCAGGGGTTTTTATTCTTAATCTTAAGAGCAAGGGAAGGTTGTGGCATTGTTTTCAAAATGGGTTTGTATTTGCATTTGGGAAGAACTGATTTAGTTACAATATGGGTAAATGGATTGGCAAGGGAATCAAGAATGGGAAGGCCTGCAGGGAAGCTGTTGCAGCAGTTCAGGTGAAAGATGGTGGTAACTTGGACCAGGGTCGCAGCAGAGGAGATAAAGAAGGTGGGCATTTTTCAGAAATAATGAGATAATATCCAGAGAACTTGGGGGTGTGTTGGGTTTGATGTATAAAAGAGAGGGAGATCATAATGTCTCCTGGGTCACTTGCTTGCCACATGGGATAGAGGGCGGGTTTCATGCCCTGGAATGTGGAACACTGAATTCAGAGGCCTGGGTTAGGAGTGAGTGTGGGCAGGTTTGAACAGCTTGAGTTTGATGTAAAATTGACAGAGCCAAGTAGGTATTGGGTCAGCAGTGGATATGTGGGGCTGACATTCAAAGTTTCACATTTGGCAGCTGGAGTAATGAGCACAGGATCACACTGTTCATAATTCAGCAAACAGGAATAGCACTGACTGCTTTGTCAGATGTTTCTTTCCTGTGGAAAAGACACACTGTAGATGCAGTCTAAGTCCAGGGACTTCGCTCACCTGCACCTCTAGCGTGTGTTAGTTCTAACCGTACCGCTTACTTCTTCCTCCCACTCTATTATTACTTCTTACGGAGATGGAGAGAAAAAAAAATCCAAGTTTTAAACTTCAACATTAAACTATATTTGTAAATTTTGTCTTAAGCAAATGAAAATCTTATCTAAGGCTTAAGTAGAGGAATCCTTCCAAGTCATAACTGACTAATGTAAAAGGCTTATTATTTTAGATTAGGGCCACTCAGCTAAGTTTACCTTTGCATTTTCTGTTAAAGGGACAGCTTATAAAGCAAATGAACAATAACAACAAGATAGCAAATAAAGAATTGGACCTTAAAAGCACACGGGAGAGCTTTCTTCATGTACCAGTGATCAAGTGAGCAGAGCCCACCGCTCCTGGGCTGTTGATTTGACAGGTTATTTACAAATCCGTCTAATCTGCTCTCTTTTAGACAAACTTTATTCAGATAATGCCTGTTTAGCACAGTTCCAAGAATGTGTGTATAGTCGATTTTCTGTTACAGGATGTTGTTACTCTGAATTCTCTATTATTTCTGTACATCTAATTTACAATAGCAATTGATTTTAATCATGGTGAACTTTGAGTGTTCTAACTGCCTTTTGAAAAAAGGCGAGACTATCTAATATTCAGAATAAGGAGAGAAGAGATGAATGAATTTCTATTGAACACATCCTCTGTTCCAGATTTTTGCCATCTGTCATAAATCCATTGATAAGCCAATCCTCTTAGCCCCCTAATACTTTGCTTACTATTACTTCTATTTTGCCAAGAGGCACAAGGCCTAGAGGTACTTAAAACTTTCCAAAGCCGTTCAGCTAGTTAAGTTGTGACTGGGATTTGAACCTGCATTTGTGTGATTAAAAAATTCTTTTGTGTGCCATTAGAACACTTTTTTGTTGTGGTTTTTGTTTAAATATTCCTATTTTTAAATCATTTTTTGAATTGGCTGTTCAGATAGGGCTTATGTTTAACTGTCTGGTAAGGATAAGTACCTTACCAAATCTGCCAAATAACCTAACTGTACTAGAAGATACTTTAAAATTTGACTTATTTAAAAAAATTCAACACAGACTTTTCATTCATTCTTACAGACCTTTCCTATCATTACTGTGGAATAAAAGAAGGGTCTTTTAAAAATTTTCTGAGGTAATTGGCAGACATTATGTTAGTTTCAGGTGTACAACATAATGATTTGATATCTGAGTACATTGTGAAACACTTAGCTAAAACAGGTGTAGTTAACATCCATCATCATATATAGTTCAGAAAATTTTTTCTCAGAGTGAGAACTTTTAAGATCCTACTCTCCTAGCAACTTTCTGTTGTGCAATGGAGTATTACTAACTGTAGTCACCATACTGTATGTTACATCCCCCTGACGTACTTATGACTGGAAGTTTGTGCCTTTCGATCCCTTTTACCCACTTTACCCAGTCCTAACCCCGTCTCTGGTAACCACCAATCTGTGCTCTGTATTATGAGCTCAGATTTTTGTTTGTTTGGTTTTTTAGATTCCACATATAATGGAATCATACGGTTTTTTGTGCCTGTCTGTCTCTGACTTACTTCACTTGGCCTGATGTCCTTATGGTCCAGGATGGTCTTAATATATTGTTTACTGATATTTCTTACTCACTGATGTGGACAGACTTACAGATAATACATGTCATCCAATCAGAATATTCTGACCTTATCTTGGTAATGTCACTTTACAGAAGGAGAGCTTGAAGCAGAGTGGTTGGAAGACGTGGGTTTGTCAGCCCTGATCTCGGGTGATGAAGAGGAGGACGGCAAAGCCTTGCTCTCTACACTGACTCGAACCCAAGCGGCTGCAGTGAAGAAGAGATATAATACTTACACTCAGACCATGAGAAAAAAGAACAAGCACCCTGTCAGGGATGTCAGAGACATCTTTGGAGTCAGCGAGTCTCCTGTGAGTCATGAACATGCCTCAGAAGGTTTTGTTTGATTGGAGGTGGGAGGGGAGCCTGGAAAAATGTCAGAAAAGGTTGGTCTAACTGTAAGAGGAAACTAAAGCAGACAGCAAAGCACAAAATTTTACACATTTCATACTTAAGTGACTATTTCTTATACTCCATACAGCAGTCTCCCTCCACACTAAATTTATTCCCTTCTTTTGAGGTTGGAGGTTAACTTCTTTGGTAATGGAGCAAGTCTTTGTGGATGGGATACACAGAGCCTTTATGAAATTAACCACTGACTGGAAACTCTGGGGACAGGCAAAGGAGTCCCAGAGAAATGGCCAAGTGCTATCAGCAAGTCTGGGTAGTTTGTTTTTAATGGGGGCGAGGATGGGAGAGTGGTTAGGGTACCCTTTACATTCAAATAAATTGAAATGGTAAAAAGTGAAAGATACAGCATTCATTAAGTGGGCCAGAAGATGATTCAAAAAACCAGAAGGGACACATTACATGTTTTCTGAGAAGTGGCTGGTTGAAGTTTCCAGGGCACCCTTGGCAGTTCTGTGGCCACAGTGCTACTTCTGGGTTTGTGAGTTGTGTTCTGTTTCTGTGTTGGTTTTACTGCTCTCTCTGCCTTGCAGTTCATTTATTCATCCATTTATTGCATCATGACAATGCTGCATTGAGATAATCGCGTCATTTATGCAGCAAGTACTTACTGGATGCGCTATCTTCTTCTATCAGGTTCCATGCAGATAGGAGTTTTGGAACTTTGGGGTAATCAGTATATAGGAAAAGAGGAACTTCATATTCTGCTGTAGCCACACATAGAGTTGCCTGGGGCAGGTTAGTTAATCACTTTGATTTAGGTTTCTCATCTGTTTAATTGTAGTAACAATAATGACATAAATTAAAACTTTAAGGATAGCAAGCATGGTTGAAGTCAGTCTCCAATCTGAGTTACTTTAGCTTCTGTAAGTCGTATCTTCTCTGACATATATTAATCATATGGGTTGATGCCAGGGCAGCTCACATACACAGAGTTACCCTTTGCATTTGTGTTAATAATGTCCTAGGATAGCATTATCCTTTAGAACTTTCTATATTGATGGAAATGATCTATTTCTGTGCTGTCCAGTATGGTAGCCCCCAGTGACACGTGGCATTAGCACCTGATATGTAGCTATTATAAGTAAGGAACTGAAATTTTAATTGTATTTAATCTTAATCAATTTAAATCTAGGTTGTTACATGTAACTTATAGCCAGGATACTGAACAACACAGTTCTAGTCTTCTGCTGTGTATGATATACCTGCATTTTGAGTTCTGTGCTGTTTGAACTTTCTGTCTAGTTGAAACCTGTGTGTTCCCAGAAGGTGAGATTGTCTAGAACTGTAACTGAGGAAAGGTGATGCCCATAACTTGAGACCAGGGCTCCAGCCGCATGAGTCCTGGACAAGATGCCAAAAAAAAAAAAAAAAAAAAAAGGTTTACCTGCTGGTTTAAATTCCCCGGGTCATTTTTTAGTTATCTCCCAGGTCATCTTGAGAGAGTCCTAAGAACTTGGCCTACATGCATCCTTTCCCATTTCTATTTCCAGCTACTTCAGACTTAGATTTTTCCACTCCCCCAGCAAACTGCAAAATAGGGAGGGTCTATAGCTTCTCCTGAATCCTCCAGTTACTCAAGAAAATGCATAACTAGCCTTTCTAGACTTCTTAAAACTTTGAACTTTAGTCACATCAGAACAGTGCTCCTCCCTCTTTTCTCACTTAGACCTTGAAGGGAAACATAATGTGGACACTTGCTCACCGGGGCTTAAGTGTGAAAGGAAATGAGGTGTTTTTGACTTTTCCACAACATGCAAGCACAAGAAACTGTTCAGAGTTTAGCTCCAGCAAAGGCAGGGAGAGGGCTGCATGAGTGGTGGGCAAGGGGTGGCCCCGGGGCCCTTCCTCTCGTCCTCCTCTTCTCCCCTCCCAGGCATGCTCCTGGAGCCCCAGCTCTAAAGAGGATGGGGAATGAGGCAGGGGAAGGAGGACCATATATTCCAAAGAGGAGAAGTTTTGTGCTATCCTGAAAAATGGGGCATCTGGAAGTCAATGAAAGTCTGGCATTGTATTATGCTGCTTAAAATTTCAGATTGTTCGTCGTCAAAAATGTAAAAAGCCATACAAAGCTAGCCTTTTAAAAATATGGTATATTTACAATATGTAAGACCTAATTAACATCTCCACAGATTTTTTTTTTTTCCTGAAAAATTCAGCATCTGTGTCTGCAAGTAAATAGACTTAGAAGTTCTTGGAACTGTATCTAAACTTTTAGCTTTCCTGTTTGAATCTGACAGCATGAATACCGATTCCTCCCTCCGGCCTTCTCTTCCTCCGAGTATTTGTAGCTCCTGATCAGTCTCTCTGTGAATGCCTGTCTTCCCTCCTCCGCCTCCTCCTTCCTTGTATCTCTTCCTAAGTATCTCTTAAATGTTCTGTTGTATTTTCCAGGCTTTCAGTGTTCTGCATACCTGGCTATTTCTTCAGCTTTATCTTTTATATCATTTATTTGGCCTTGGTTGTATTAACACTTTTGCCTTTCATTAATCTTCAAAACTTTAACAGTCATCTTATTTCCTGAAGCTTCTCCTTTCCCTTGATTTTTCCTTTATTTTGTGATCTGTTCTTGTTTCTTGGCTGCTGAAGCCTCTCAGAAGTCTGAAGTTACTAAATTAAACCTTAAATTCCAAGGCTCTCTTTTTCCCTCGAATTATCTCTTTCCTTCAAGGTCATCTGTTTATTTTTGTCTTCATTACATTGCTTTTGTTCAGCTGGTGTTGATCCTTGGATATTGATTCATATTCTGTGAGGAGAACTAGATTGATGGATTGATGGATTCGTACAGGTAGTCGTCATATGTCCTGTGCAGTTGTGTAGACTCGTTTTCTCCCAAAAACTCTCCCCCGAAAATAGGAGTCTACGTAAGTGGTGAAGTGTGTCAGTGTCAACTGTCACACTTCACTTTAAGACATATAAAAACGACATCAGTGCCAAAGTAACAAGGGTCCTGCAGAATCGTAATTTTTTTCCTTTTCAGGCATCCTAGCTTCCCTTTTTATACTCCTGTCTGTAGCCTTTTAAAAGGCCCCAGTAAAGTTCAATTCAGTGTTCTTTCTGTCCAGGACCACCACACCCACGCTAGGACAGCCACTACCACTCCCAAGGCAGGTGGTCACTCTGTCACCAAGGGGACACTTGGGTTTTATCCTGGAATTACATTTAGCTGCTGCCTGCTGGTCTTCTGAACAGCTGGTGTCTTCTGAGTCAGGCAATGCCTTTCTGTTCTTTTTATTTTCATTCTGGTTATGTGCTATTTCCAGATCAGTATTTACCTTCTACACATTTTTTCTCTTGTACCTACCTTTTTTTAGGCTGAGGTTTTCCTCTACCCTTATCAAACTGTTCTTGCTTGCTTTTTATCTTCCAGGAACATCCGACAGTTTCTGTCCTGCTAATGGAAATGTCTAGTGGTTGCTAGATCTACTTTTTGTAGAAGTTTCTCTCTCCCATTTTGAGTGATTTACAGGGGGAGGAGAAAGTGATACCTGCATTGTGCTGTCCTGATCCAGTTTCCTTATGCTGATTCTTCAGTAGTATTTGTTCCTTCCAAAAAATGTGTTTTTTTCCTTACTGTGAAAATAATACGTAAGCTTTACTGGAAACTTAGAAAATATGGACAAGCAAGGCAAAAAATGAGTATTTCTATGGGCCCAAATACAATTTTATGATTTAATTAAGTATCCAGTAAGTGCAATTTTCAGTGTTCTAACCATAAAGGAACAGAATATTTCACCCTTGTTCTAGTAGAGCTATTAGACACTGCAACACATATGTTAAATCAGCCTCTAGATACATAGTACATGGTCTGCAATCCATCTCATCGTGAGCAGAAGTCCAGTGCCCAGACACATTTTTTCTAATAGTCAGAAGATGTATCAGTTATTCCTTTCAATAACACATTTAATTAAGCAAAATAGTCAATCTAATCTATTTTCAATTTCATAATTGAGAGATAGTTAAAGTTAGGACTAACTCCTAATTGACTATATAAATAAAGGCATGCAATCATTTTAAAAAGTATTATTATATCACCTGTATATACATTTGACTGCATGTCACAGAAAACCCAAGAAATCATGAGTTATACAAAGATTTGTTTTTTCTCTCTCTAAGAGGAAACTGAGGGTAGGTGTTCCTGTGTTTTAGCCCACATCCAGCTTCCTTCTGTCTTTCTATTTTGTCTTTTACATGTGGCCATCATTCTTTTGCTTCCCAAGGTGGCTGGGCCACTCCTGCCACCGTGTCCATGTTCCTGGCTGTTCCCGGGACTTGTACCAACTGACTCCATCTCTCTGACTTTGGTTTCCCAGAAACCTTACTTGGTACAATTCCAGTTACCTCTCATTGCCCAGAAATGTTACATGATCATCTTAGCTGCAAGAGAGCCTGGGAAGTTGATACATTTTTACATAAAGTTTTCTAGAAAAAACAAAAAATCAGGTCCTTTTAAGGAAGACAGGCAACTGGGTTTTGGGTAGGCATTTGACAGTGTCTTCCACAGAGACCAGGGTTTATCCTGGTGCCTGGCATGCAGTGAGCATGCAGTATTGACTTGAAACCGCCAGACGCAGTGACCGGCGCCCAGGCAGTCATGTCTGTGGCCATGTCAACAGAGCCGTGTGAGTGCACATCTCATATGCCTAACACGTGACTGACTGCAGTTACCCTTGGGAGGATACACCTGGATAAAAATGCACTTTCATTTTTCTCAATAGCCAGATGACTTTTGTTGTATCCCAGCTCCTCTTATGGACGTGACCCTGGATGAAGAAGGGATCTCAGCAGTTCCCTGAGAAATGGTCAACTGGTGAGATAATGCAAGGGGACATGAGAGCTTGGAGGTTAGGAAAAGGAACTATTTCAGGGCAGCCAGGAAAATTTGAGGGGGAAAAAAAAAAGCCTACTTACCTTATAATAATGAAGAAAAAAGAGACTCACTCAGGAATGAATAATTAAATAGTTAAATCCACAAATAACTATGTGGCCTACCTGTAACTGCAGAACAAAAACAAGCAGAGCTGCAACCACAGCCACGGCCAGAAGTCAGAACGTGGCGCCAGTGCTCACCTAGACTCTCGTCCCCTCTGCTGAGCACATAATGGAAAATCTTACGCTACCATACATGTGTCTTTCAATATTAATTTAATTCCCACAGTAAGAAATGTTTTGACATTTCAGTTGTTTTCTAAATGTAAATATCTTGTGAGGAGCAGCAATGTAGCATCTTAAACATATAACAAGTGGGAAAAAGTGCCCTATCTTGCCTGGAGATATAAACACATTTCATTAGAGCCCACGTTGTCCATTTTAGTACAGAATTTCAGAGAGTGCTGATCTGAGTTCAGAAATGCCAGTGAAGCTGTCTCAGTGAAAGAGGTGAATCCCACACTGATCTGTACCTCTTGGCTGAAGTCAGGGTCCTCTTACTGAAGGTGCACCCTGAGTAGGAGACATAGAAGGACCTGGGTTTACTGGCATCTGCCTCCACTTGGAGTCATGGCAGCAGAAAATTTACAGTGAGAGACTTTCCTCTGTTATGTTTCTATGTGTGTCCTTCTCTTTAGTTCTTTATTTTTTGTCCTAGCAGAGGAAGAGGGATTTTTTTGTTGTTCTAAGAGTAACCCCTGTACCATTCTCGATCTAACGAAGATGAAGAGGAGGAGGAGGATGTTTAGATTCTATACAGTTTCCTTTCTTCTTACATGTACTTTGTATGAGGCGCTGTATCTGCATCTTACGATTGTCTTGATGCAGGCTAGCCCTTGGTCCCTTCCAAAATTCTCAAGGGTTTGGATGTGGCGAGTTTGTATTCTGGCCCCTCTTCTTCTGTTGCCTGAGGGTAGGTCAAGTTCTGGAGGTGAGGCTGTGAGCAATCCTGTTTTTGCCGATTTTGTCTCTGATTTCATTATATTTCTCATAAGAGTGTGAACTCCATCTTGTCAGAGGTCTTCACGTTTTCTTTTGAGTTGGCAGTAGGTGCCCTCAGGTTTTAGATTGTTCCCTCAGTGCAGGGAGTCTTCCATACCTTACTTCCAACCAGGACTCTTAATCCGAGGTATTTGTTCCTCTGCCTGCCCCATGCCCTTTCACAGCAGCCCCTGCCTCTCCTCTAGGAGTAGACACGGGGTGTTTTCAAATGACAGGTATCTATGAGCTTTTTACCCCCTCTGCCTTTACCTTCTGTTTTGATTGTCTCCTCCTCACCCAAGGGTTGTAGGGTTGGCTCAACTCAGGACCCCTGACACTGGACAGATGTGACAACAGTAGGTTATCTGCCACATATTCTCATAGCCCAGTGGGGAGGACACGAACACCACACAGAATCACACCTGGGGTGCACTTGGGAACAGAGTGAACAACCAGGGGTTACGAGAGCCAGGCTTTCTAGTATCAAGAGGGTGGGGTGCTCCCTGGTTCCCAGGGGAGGACGGGATTGGCTTGTTTGAATAATTCCAGGGGTGGACAGGGAACTGAAACCCACTGCTCAGGGATAAGCAGGAACTGCGTGTGTCTGGTCCCCTGCATAAGGTGGTTGTCTGGCTAGGGGCCTTAACCGGGGCAGGGTGAGCAGAGTGGGAGGGTACTTTGGGCTTAGATCACTTACGGCCCTCTTTACCAGATGTCAAGGCAGCACATATGAGGGAGCCTTGTTTTAGATTGTGTTCCTCACCAACACTCACACCCAGCCTTGGGCTCCCATGGTGAGTCTAGGCTGGTTCTGTTTCTTTTCTCTTTTATCACTATCTCTTTCATTAATTTTTTGAAGGTTTTGTCATCTTTTAAAAGTTAAAGGCAAGAGTGGTGCCAAACACGTGAAGAAATCTCCCACTGAGGTGGAAGAGAACAATTAGGTTTTTCTCCAGCCACACCCCTGAGCTACTCACCAGCTTATAGAATGAGAAAGTAGTACTGTTCTTTATCAGCAGAGGAGGAGGAGGGCTAGCATAACAGAATGACCACAGGAATAGTAAAAATGTTAATGTGCGTAATCACGTCTGTTACAAAATGTCACATCTTCTTAGCAGATTGCATCTTTTATCCTTTGAGCAAATCTGGCAAGAAGTATCTCTGGATACTAAATTTTCATATCCAAAAAGCTAAATCCTAAACTGGTGAGTATCAAAATGCTAGGCCCTTAATCATTTTCTTTCAGAAATTTGTGAATACTAATCTGTTTGCTTTTCCACATAATGTTAATGTTGAGAAATCTGATGCCTCTCTAAATCATTCCTTTATTCATATCCTGTTCTCATTTTTATATTTCTGGAAGCTTTTCAGGTTTATCTTTGTTGTTTGAGACCTAACCTGTCATCAGGATATGAAATCTTTTTTTTTATTATCATGATCAGCACTTAGCTTTTTGTTTCTAAAAAATGTTCCATTCCTTTCAGTTCTGAACATTTTTTCCCACTTTTATTTTATTGTAATCTCCATTTTCTCTATTCTAATTGCTTGCATTAAACTCACATATCTCTTCAAGTCTCTTATATTTTCCATGCTCTTTTTCCTGTTTGTTCTGTATGCTAGCAGATTTTTGTCTGCATCATTTTGTAGAAACCTAATTCTAATTTTTGTCATGAGTAGCTGTAATCGGGTCCCTATTGATTTTTAAATTCAGCAATTATACTGTTAAGTCATAAGAACTCATTTTTTCACTGATTTCCCTTTAATGTTGTAGTTAGTCCTGATTTATGGTTGTAGTCGTCTCTTAAATCTAAAATTATTAAATCATTATAAGCCTTTTTCTCTTTCCCTAATTATCTCTTTCTCCCAGAATGTTTATCACCATACTTCTTTTTCAAAATGTTGGTTTTCTCCATGGCTGACTTTTTTATGATGTTGACTTTCTCCAATGGCTGATCCTTGGTGATGGATTTATGTTTATTAATGGGGTGGATTGACTAATTAGTGACTTCTAGGGTATATCACTGCTGTATGATTTCTCTGCCGTTATATAGATATTTTCCCAAAGGACTCCTTATTGCATAAAAGGGCTGACTTTGGGTCCTGTGTGAGTCCGTAAGATGTGTGAACAGTCTGTGAGTGGACATTATTTTAGTAGCACACACGGGTGAGTACATGGGTGTGTGTGTGTAGGCACATGTATCCACACACAAATGCACACAAGCACACACCTTCAGTACCAAAGGGAGAGTGGTGAATGACATCATTCCCAGACAAAGCTGATGTTTTTTCCTTTTATTCTCCTATTCACGTCTGTCATGAAGGTCCAGAGTGACCTGATATTGAGGTCTCTTTTGATCCCAACTCTGGACATCTTCCCAAGGCAGGTAGTTTACTTCATTCAAAGTACTTTTCTTGGGTCTGTAATGGCTCCTGCCTGCTGTTCAGTGTAAAGGGAACTGTTGGGAGGTCTGTTGGGCCCCTCCATTGAGCAAACATTTTACAGTAAATTATCCTGACCATTGCTTGGGGCCCCTGCCTGTCCTTTGTAACTTTCTCTCTCAGCTTGGTTTTTGTTTGCTTTTTGTGGATTTGTACTTTCTTTGCCAGCAGTGTTGTCTAATGCTGTTCTGAGACTGAGAATTTCTCTGCAACTATGAAATAAATTATTTACTTATAATTTTCCAGGAATTTCTAACAATTTTTCATCTGTTAGTAGAACATTGCTCGTTTCTAGTGCCCTTCGGGGCTGTTCTTATAAAAATACGCCCTTTGTTTGCTTCTGAGTGGTGGGGAGTGGTACGCTGTCTGTCCTCCAGGAAAACTTAAGTTTTCTTGTACTGCCTCTTCAGCATTGTTTCCACTTCCAAATAGATGTGTTTTTCATATTAATATAATACATACACATTGGGGGAGAGTTAGAAAATTTGAAAAAGCAAGATGAAAAATAACAGTTTCTAAGGTCTTGTGTAGAAGTTTATTTCATTAATACCGTGTGTGTTTAATTTTGCAAAAGGAGCTTTAATCATGGAAGAGAACATAGAGAATATTTGCATATTATTTGGGGCAGTGCCATTGTATGACAAAAGCTGCTCAAAATCTTAGCGCATATGCACAAGGCCTACAGTGCAGTACATCACAGTCAGAATAGTCTCCAAGTACACTTGCTGCATAATGGAAATCAGAGCTTTTCCAGTATTCAGTGAATGGGAATGGAATATTTGATTCTATCACATGTGTTTGTAAGATAACAATCTAATGAATTTCCAGTTTCATAATTGAAAAAAAAACCTGACTACTCTTGCCTTTTATTTATAAATCATTGCAAAATACAGTCATAAAGTCAGATTTTGTAGTAGCATAATTCTGTCAGTAAGCTGCATGATTTAGACAATTAGATGTTTATTTCCCTTACAAAATAGGAAGTCTGAGTTTGGTATGACTGCTATCCCCAGCATGGATCTACCTACTTTTTTGTCTTTCTCTTCTGCTCCACTTAGCATACCGGCTAATGATTAATGCTTATAGGATGTCCTGATATCACAGGTACCCTGTCCATGTATTGGAATAAGCATTTCCAGCTGATTCCATCCACTTCAACAAGAAAAATTAACCCTCCTGGATGCTCTACCAAGTAGGATTCCACTCTTATCTCATTGGACATAAGCATCCCATGATCACACTTAGTCCTTTTAGATGGATGCACAGCATCTTCTAAAATTAGGTAAAATCAGGATATTCACATGTTAAGGGAGAAACAAAAAGTGGGTTTTAGCAGTCAGGTGGCCTTGTCTGCTTTTGAGACCCATTTGTATTACAGTGTATGACGCTCATGAGGATCAACATCCTTATGGACAAATTGGTGAAAACTGTTAGCATCGCATTATAGTCATGAACTCTGTGTATCTCCACATGGCTGCACATTTATACAGATTCTAATGTAATGTGTAATTGAATAGACAGTCACATTGGGAAAGATATGCCTGGATAAAAATGGCTTTCATTTCTTTCCGTAGCCAGGTGATACCTGTGACAGCCATCCTAGTCAGTTGGATGACACCCATGAGGAAAAAGAGCTGCCGGGAATTATCAAAACAGGTGGTTCCTTGGTAAGTTACAGCAGAAGAATTGGGGGTAGGGGTGAAAAAAGAAGCCATTTCTTTAAGACAGTCATGCAAAACTCCAAAGCAATGAAATATAATTAAGATGGCTGGACACCCACAGCTGTCAACACACCTGTCTACCTTTAATAGATTTGTAGGAAGACATTTAGCAATTAATGAACTGAAGTGTAATAGTTAAAGCCACAAAAAACTACATGCTCTATAAAAGCAGATACTGCGCAGTGTACTGTTTACATGTATTTACATGCAATATAATGTGTATGTGCATAATAAAACTGGGGAAAAAAGCAGGCCCTGTTATCACACACATTTTGGAAATGCTGTATATCACATCTCCCTCTTACAGATTTAAAATGCTCATCACTCTATTAATATCTGAAGGAAGAAGTCTCACGGTAAAGAAAAATTTTACTTCATTGTTTGACCCTAAACTCCTTTTAAGAAGTAATTGTTAACGTCCTGTGTTACTGGTACACTTTGGAACCTGTGGAGCACTTTTTGATTAATGCTGCCGTAGGTGATATTGGCACCAGTTAAGATGCTTACCATGATAGGATCTGTCTTATCATTTTAGGGTGTAGTTTGATTACACAAGAATGGCTTTCTGGATAAAATGCCCAGTAATTCAGGCATCTACTCTGACCATAGTTTCATATTTGAATTTTAGAGGTATATATCATTTGTCAACAGTATAAAATGACATAATTTATGTTCCTGGATAATAAGCCTATGTTTAGACAGCATTTGGGGCAAGAAATAAAGAAACATAGGAGTTTAAAAAAAAAGATACATACTTAGAAAACCAGTTATGGTAGGCATTTCTTTATGACATTTAGTTTCTTTACATTTTTATTTTATTTAAAAAAATTCTTGTAGGAATGTTGGCCCCGAATCACAGGTCCACAAGGTGTGGACCTCGAGTCACAGCACAGCGGTAGGTGTCCTCAGGTTGTCTGACCTTTTCCTGGTGCAGGGGGAACACCAGGCACCTTATTTCTGACCGCACTCTTCACCCTTAGTGTCCAGTGCCTCTCCTGCTTCCCCATCCCCTGCTTTTTCCCAGAGCCCCCTCTGCTCCCCATTTACCCAGAGGAGCACGAGGTCAGGCAGGCCTTGGGGGAAAGATCGGGCTTCTGTCAGTTTACAGCCAGGAAAGATTGCTTTACTTACGGTTTAGCCAGAGCTTTTTCTCGCATCTGTCTTTACTTGCATTTCCGTCCTGAGCTGTCTCTTCTCTCTCGGTGGAGCTTGTGTACTCTGTTTTCCCCTTAATTTTTCTATCCTCACATTCCCTCTCCTAACTTCCTCCCGGGTAGAAAAATCAAAATAGTGAATCGCAGTAGGTTCCCTCCCCTGCTGAGATGGTACTGGGGAGAGACTTCGTTTAAAGGGCTATCTGTGCACATATTGAACCCAGATGTGGTTACTCACACATTCAGTTGTTTTCTCTCATAATTTGAAGGAAATAGCAGTTGTCTATATCAAAAGTTCTTCCATCTGATGAGGAGGGAGGTGGATTTCGGAGAAGAATTTACGTCATTCCTAGAATACCTCCCCCCGACCACCACTCGTGGGAATGCTGCTGGGATTCTTTTCCTATTTTTAGTTGTGTTTTGTTGACTCTACTAGGTTTTAGGAGAGAGAGACTTGGTCATCTGACTTAACTCTTGCATTATATCCTAGAATGTAATCCCTACTGTTTACAGAAATAACTCCTTTTTATATTAAAATTATCCACAATCTGCTCCCTGCTGATATTTCCAACCTTTAGTTCCCTTGACTTTACCGTCCTCTACTTTTGAAAACAAATGAACTTTCTCTTTCAAGAACATACTTGGAGTTTTCCAGCAGTAAAATTTTGTTTAGTCTTTTCTCATCTTTTAAAATGGGCAAAAGGTTTAAATAGACACTTCAGCAAGGAAGACTCATGGATGAAAAACCATCTCATGGGAAGTGCTCAGTATCATTAGTGATTATGGAAATGCATATAAAGCCACAGTGAGATGTCTCTATAAACCTTGTAAAAGGGCTAAATTTACAAAGACTGACCATATCGATTGGTACTAAGGATGCAGAGCAACTGGAACTCTCAAACGTTGTTGGTGGGAACGTAAATGGCCCACACACTTTGGAAAATAATTTGGTAGCTTCTTAAAATACTAAACCTGGGCCTGCCACAGAGACCCAGCCATTCTACTCATAGATAATGTATATTCATACAAAGATCTATTCACAAATGTTTATAGCATAATAGCCCCAAGCTGGAAACAACCCAGTTTTATCTACAGGTAAATAGATGAACAAATTGTGATATATTCATACAATGGAATATTTTTCAGCAGTAAAAAGCAGTGATAACACACAACATGGATGGATCTCAAAATAAGCATACCATGTGAAAGAAGCCAGACAAAGAAAGATTTGACTTAGATGAAATTATAGGAAGCCTAAACTAACCTATATCGAGGGAGAGGTCAGTGATTGCTGGTGGGTGAGGAGGGGAAGGAAGCAGACATGACAGAGGGGCAGGAGGACATTTCAGAGAGTGCTGGCTTTGCTCATTGTCTTGACTGGCAATGGTTTCATAGGTCTAGATATTTTTCAAAACACATCAAATTGTATACTTTATACTCTTTAAATATGTGCAGTTAATTGTATGCCAGTTATACCTCAAGAAACCTTTAAAAAGGGCCCATATAATATTTTATGGTTTCATTACTATCCAACATACTTCTTTTTCAATAAGCTACGTATAATAAAGGAATTGTCCATTCACGTATTATATGTGGTTGAGTCTTGACTGTAAATCACAAATGCCACAAAATCTGGGCATTTACAAAAGATTTATTTAGAAAAGGTTTATAACCCAATCTACAGTCATCACAAACTATTCTACAAATCACTTGTATAGATAAAAGAAAACATTTTCCTTATGTGTCATCAACATAAATGTTAGTCTTCTGAGGTGTTAGTTTACTCAAAAGGCAAAGTAGTCGATCTAGTTTATTTCCAGTGTCTTAAGTGAAAATCAAATAGCTATACTTACTATTGATTCATAATTCACTGCAAAATACAATCATACCATCTGTCAAAAATTATCAGTTACAGCTGTGTTTGCTTTATAGAAAAGAAAATCTAGGAAACCATGATTTAAACAAGTAGGAGTTTTAATCACAAAACAAGCCAGGCTGGTACAAATGCAGTGGCAAACATCTAACTTTCTCCTTTGATGCTGCCACCATAGCATATGGATTTAATTCTTATACTTACAAGATGGTTAGCAAACTCTGGATACCATGCTGATGTTCCTGTTAGGGACATGTGCCAACTGACTGTTCATTATTAATGGAAAACCTTAGCTCTCCTGAAAAACCTGTGCAGTAGAATTTCTCGTGTTGCTCATTGACCTACAGTTGCACTCTTAAATGACACTATTTGGGTTTCTTTTATTATTTTGGTTGCCTGAATCTTACTCCTTTATAAATAAGCTTTTTTTGTTTGCCCTCTCTGCACCGTTTTTTGAATTTTTGAATTTGAATTTTTTGCTGGAGTTCTGAACTTTTACAGGCATCTGCCTCTTGGTTCATTCATCTTGGTGACAGCTTAGTGAGTTCTTTCCTAAGAGCTGTTCTTTCTTTGACTTCTGGACATTGTCTTCTGTTATGTCTTAAATTATTTTTTTCTCCCTGTTTTCTAAGCCCCCATTCTTCTAGAACGTGTAGTAAATGGTTCTTGCTTTGCTTGAATTGAGTTTCAGTATCCCCTAAGTTTTTTTTCATGTTAGTCTGTTTACTCTGATTTCTTCATCTTTATATTCCAGATTAGTAATTTTTTTCTTGGTTATGATTCTGTTATTTTTTTAGCTTGTCTCGCTCCTTGTAAATTTCAGCAATGATATTTTTATTTCCCAAAAACAACTTTTTTTCTCTCTGATTTACCCATTATGGTAGCTGTAGGTTGTTGATTCATAGCAGCAATAGCCCCTTAAATCACTCTGAAGATGAGAATTAAATTATTTTTAAGAAATCCAAATTACACATTTGGATTGTTTCCAGTTTTGAGCTATTGTGAATAATGCTGCTGTGAACATTCATGTAGTATAAAGGATGTGTATTCTCATTTCTTCTTGGTAAAGATGCAGCGTAGTTCAGATTGTTGGCAAAGAAGCCACGCTCAGCCCTATCACCGATAGCTTTTAAACTCGGCGAGGAATAATTCAATAGGTAAATCAAAAATAGCTAAATTCTGTCTTTTAAAGAAGCATTTACAGGCAGTAACAACAACAACAGAAACTTTTTTTTTAACATGTATCTTAAGTGGAGGATGTTGTCAGTTAAGCTTGATCCTTCTGGATGAGCTTATACAGAAAAATAACAGACTACCATGTAAATCTTTTTTCAGTGTTTTCAGTATCAAGTAAGATACAAATATTTAGGTTTTTTCATAGTACTTTCCAAATGTAAACGTCTTGTGTGGAGAACATGTTAACTTTGAGAATGTGTAGCAATAAGTGATAGAACAGTGGAGTTCTGCCTGAATGAGAGTACCATCTGACCAGGCCAGTGCACATCTCCCATTGGGCCGCAGCAGATGCCCATGTTGCCTTCAGTACAGGGAGAGCTTCTGACCGAGACCGTGGATCCTCGGTGTTTTTTCCTGTCCGCCTTCTCAGTCCCTCCACCATACCCCGTCTATCAGAATCCTGTCACAGCAGGAAGATGAGATGAGCCAGCAAAGGTTCCATCTCAGGAAGCACAGGGTGGGACGTGTTCATGAGGCAGGAGGTACCAGCACACTTTCAGGCAGAACTCCACCTTCCTGGGCCCCTACAGGTCTCTGCAGTCATGGGGCAAGTCTTCAGTGATTTTTGATTGATTATGTAGGAAATTGCATAAGTTTCCTCTGCAATTGAGTAGATCAACTTTCCTAAAAGGCCAAAATTGTTGATTGTGGTTTTGTGAGTGAGTGTGGTGTACTTAACTTTGAGGTGCATAGAGGGGGAAGGTAGGTTAGTAAGCACTCCTCACATGCAAAACAGTGAAGGGAATGAAGAGCTCTTCTTAATTCCAGGAAAAGCTAATGTCATTTTTCAGTCTCCCCTCCATGTCTTTGGTTATGGTCTCCTGAGGTCCTTCTCTCTTAGACCTCTATACAGTCCTCCCTCAGTATCCACATGGGATTGGTTTCAGGACCCCCCAGGATACCAGAATCCATGGATGCCCAATCCCCTTATATAAAATGGCATAATACTTGCATATAACCTACACACACCCTCCTCTATACTTTGTCATCTCAAGATTACTTCTCTATAAATGGTTAAGGGCATGTGCAAAATTCAAGTTTTGTTTTTGGGAACTTTCTGGAATTTTTTTTTCAAATATTATCCATCCAGGTTGGTTGGATCTGCAAATGTAGAACCCAGGGAGGCAGAGGGTCAGCTGTACTCAAACTAGGAGCGCACATCCCCCCAAGGCAGTTAGTTCATTTCACTTAGACTGAATTTTGGTGGGGGGTTTCTAGGGTTGTATCTAGGGGCTGTCTGCATATTAAGGAGAGATGGTCCAGTTGGCTCCTAATTTGCAAACAAGTCTTAAAGCTGTTGCCTCTGGCCCTTTCCTGCTTTTTGTGCACTCTGTTACTTGTTTTTCTCTTCTTTCTCTAGAAATTTTCCTTTGTGCTGTTTCAGGTAGAGGTTTTTATTTTACCAAACCAATTCTGTTTGCTTTTCATTTAGAAATTCCTAACAATTGGTCTGCTGTGAAATTCTTTGCTTGTTTTTAGTGCTGTTAAAAATCTGTTCCTTTAAAAAATAAATGTTTTCTGCCATTTTTAGTGATTTGGGGTGGGAGGGGAGTTAGATGATTGTCAGGCTTGCCATCTTGACGTAAAACACAAGAACTAGCACAGAAATTTATTTGTTCCTTTAAAGAAAAAAGAGTCCTTTGTTCATTTTATACAGTAATGCATACTGTTTATAGAAGATTTAGAAAATATGGTCAAGGAAGATGAGTGACAGTTTTTTAAAAGACAAAATAAGTCAAATTTAGTATCAGATATATTCAGTTTTGCGATAAGATTCCTTCAGTAAAGAAAAGAATATTCATGTCTTAATTTCAGTAATGCCATTTTACACTAAAGCAGAAATCTTGTACTTCAAGCTTTATAAATGAAAAAAACTATTTGGTGCTATTGCTACTGAATTCTAATCACTGCAAAATACAGTTATAGGGTCTATTAAAAAAATAAGATTAGACAACTTAAGTATGTTTTTGGTTGCATGTAATAGAAAAGTAGGAGTTGCTTTGGTTCATATGGAGATGCTTAAGGGGGGTGGTCCAAGCCTGAGAGGGCAGCCACATGACGCACAGACCCAGCCATCTCTGCCATCCATCATCCTCATGGGAACAAGGAGCCTGCCAGCTCCAGGCTGTCATCTGTGCTGCTGTCATGAGCAGGTATGAGCTGATCTCATTCTTTTGGTCAGGAAAGCCATAACTTTTCTAGAAGCACTCTTGGTAAAATCACACTTCCACCTTGTTGACCACACTTGTCACATGATCACTGTTAGCTGCACAGAATCCTGGAAATCAAGTTCTTTGGTTGAACACCTAACTCCCTGGAACAAAACCAAGATCTTTTTAAGGAAAATGGAGTTGCTGGCAGGCAGGAGCAGGGTCCGCCACAGAGGCCAGGGTCTGGCAGGGGGCTCACAGTGATGATATCTGAAGGGCTGGTGCAGGTGCCCGTGATAACCTTGTATATTGCCACGCATGTCTGAATATATACACGTGGTGGCATACACAGGAGACAGCATTTGCCTGAATAAGAATGGTACTTTCATTTCTCCATTTAGCCAGATGATGCTTCTCTCAACAGTACTACCTTGTCAGATGGGTCCCTGGATGAAGAAGAGGGTTTTGCAGTTCCGAGGAGTGGTTCCGTGGTAAGTCATGCATGCCAAGACAGTTGCATGTCAGGGCAAAACTGCAAGTTCAAGGCAAAAAGAAGCAGTTTCTTCAAAACAGAGGAGAAAACATTGAACTAACATTGCAAGGTAAACCAAAGATACCAGTAGACCCACCAACCTTGTAACAGGAAGAAGGAGGCTTAAAACAGAATGAATAGACTTCAGTTTAAAAGAGGACTGCATAAATTAATACCACTGCTACACTCAGAAACCAAAGGGTGTTCTCTAAAGCATCAAGCATGGTGGAATTTGTTAACTTTGGTCCTCTTGGCTGAGTTTATGCAAAGGATCTATACTAATTCTGCCATCTTAACTTAGAAGTCCTTTTACCTGCAGGATGAATTAAAATCTCCTCACCCTGATATTGAAGGCTCTCCACTGTTGCCTACATACCCAGTGTTAGATCTCAGGACTCACTCATACAAACCCTCCACTTCAGACAAATTCACTCACTTGGCCTTGAGTAATAGAACTTCTACTTTTCTTTGTCTAAAACTGTCTTTTTCCCCCCTCTCCTCCCCTCCACTGGGCATCCCCACTTGGTGTCCCTGTGCAGAAGTTCTGCAGGGGTGACATAATGGACCAGAAGTAAGAGACCCTGCTGGGTGAGGTAGCGATTCTCCAATAAAAGGCGATGGAAGGGAGAAGATAGCAGGGCAGATGGGCAGATGGAGGGGGCACATTCAGTGTCCCAGGGGCAGTAGCTTCTCATCTGTTGTGCAGTTTGATAGACAGGGTAGGCGACATTCTCCCAGGATAGCCCCACTGTTCAGGGATAGAATGCTGTTAGCCCCATGTGAATGAGCTTTTCTGTTGTGTTTTCAAATTTTTGGTTATGAGGTTGTTTTGTTTTGTCTCATGGTGATCACAGAAGAAGCATAAAATAATGTGAGTGACTTTTTGCGATAAGTTTCCTTCAGTAAAGAAAAGAATATTCATGCTTTTTGTCAAAAGCACTACAGGTATAGCACACATAGGCTAAGAGTTACCCACAACTTCTGACGTACTAGCTTTAAATTCAGTTGTCACTTCCCTGGTTAAGACCACCCACTGGAATGCAGATGAGTGAGGGTATCTCTGTTTTAGAGAGAATCTCCAGTCCACCCTCACTTACTGATGAAAACAAAGTCAGTCAGTCACAAACTCTGGTAACTCCTAGAAATGAGGGGTTACCTGTAGTAGTCCTTACACGGTTGTGCTGTGCCCCTGTGATGAAGGACTCCTATTCTAAGTAAGGCCTGGCCCAGGAGCTTTCCTTTTTGGTCTCAGCTGGTGGTATCTGTGTCCAGGACTCAGCTCTAAGTGTTCTCCTCCCCTCTGCCTGGCTTCTCCCCTCTACGTGCCCATCTCTGAGACCTGTGGATTTCATCTCATCTGGTAAATAGTTCTAGAAAAGTTTTACTCCCCTCTTTTCCTGCAACTACTTCTTAGTGCAGAAACTCATTATCATCTTTCTGTGTTACTGAAGCAGCCGTCTAAGTGATCTCCCAGACTTTAGCTTATACCCTCCCATTTTACCCTCCTTGCAACTGCAAGTCATCCACCTGAAGTGTGAATCTTGCTTAATGCCTACAGCGTTTCCCCCAACACTTTCTAGTTAATGTGAGAGCTCCTGATGTAGTCTGACCCCTCGTCTGCCCCTAGCTGACTTTGCCTTTCATATAAGCAACAAGAAAGTACACTGAGTGGTTCCATGCACAGACAAAGCAGAACTTGAAGCAGGATGTCTGCACAGTTGAGCTACTAAGAAGAGGGGGTTGGGTAGGCCTGTTTTCTAGACTTTCCATGGCAGTTCCATGACCACAGTTCCACTGCTAATAGACCATTGCTAGTCATGTTTTTCTATTTCTTCATTCTTTGCTGCTTGCTTCTCTACATTACTGTTTCATTGATTCATTCATTTATTCATTCACCAAATCCTCACGGAGCACATACTGTCTACAAATGGATTCTTGAAAGTTTGAGAGTGTATGAGAAAGAAAATGATCTTGGATGGCAGCTGTAGATAGAGCTTCCTGGGGTAAATTAATCAGATTTCAATTTTGTTTTCATTTTGTTTTTCAGAAAACTGTTTGAATGTTGATAATGACATAAGTAAAATTTCAGCAGTATTGAGACTCAAAAAATTTTCATTGGTACCAGTCTCAAGTGTGACTTGCTTTGGATTGTTTGTTACTTAGAATATCTTTACTTAGAAATGTTTAAAAAATTGATTAGTTGCTGAAGTAGCCCACAGATGCTAACTTAAGCCTTTCTGCACGTGTACTGAGAATCATCATGGAACTTCTTACCATGAGGTAGATACAGTTTGACTTCCTTGCTTCTCGGTTATAATGAGCCACCTCTGTTCGGTTCTCCAGTCTCTCCTAGATGGTGGATTTCCAGTAACTCAGTGAATGGTGGTGAGGGCTTCCAGGTTCTGGCCGTGATGCTCATAGAGGAAAACCCCACAGACAGTTTACTGTCGTCTCCGAGGCTCCAGAGGCTCCCAGCAACTTGCAGTTAGAATTCATGTTGTGGAATAGGCAGTAGGCAGCCTAACTATCTTTTCCAAGGGGTAACCTTGTCTTGACCAGTACCTTTCTTTTTCATCTTTTCTACTTGTTTGATTTGCACCTTTATGATAAGTGGAATCTCCACATACACAGGGTCTGTCTAAATGACTATGGCTCTATGGTTTGTTTATTTAAATCGGCTACAGTAAGTTCACCCTCACTGTTCTGAATCAAAATCTTCTTTCTTCTCAAATTTTTTCTTTCAGCTGAACCTTATCATAATGCTATCACTACCCATTAAAAAATCTTGTTAGGACTCCACTAAGAATTCTGTTGAATTTAAAGATTAATATTGGGGAGAGAATTCATATCTTAAAGTATTGAGTCTTCCCATTGGGAAATAATGATTGTGTCTTCCCACTTATTTATATCTTCTATGCTTCAATAAAATTCCATAATTTCCTTTCTTAACATTTTTTTCTTACATATTTTTTCATTGGTTAATTACTAGGAACTTAATAGTTTCATTGGTGTTTTAAATGGTAGGAGTTTTTCATATCTTCCAGTTTGTTTTTGTGGATACATAAGAAAGGCATTTTTTTGTTTCTCACAAAAGTATCTCATATCTTTCTTTCTGAAAATTTTTTTATTTCTTAGAATTTTTCATTTGATTTTATTCTTTGTGCAGAAATCGTCTAAAATACTGAAAGTTTTGTTTGCACCAACTTTAAAATGCAGTTGGACCTCCTTATTTGTAGGTTCTGCACCCGTGGATTCAGATTGAATTGAAATTCAATTGAAAATATTTGGGGAAAAAATTTCAGAAAGTTCCAAAAAGCAAAACTTGAATTTGCTGTATACGAGCAACTATTTATATAACATTTACATTGTATTAGGTGTTACACGTAATCTGGAGAGGCTTTAAAGTATACAGAAGGATGTGCATAGGTTACGTGCAAATACCACACCTTTTCATATAAGGAACTTGAGTATTCACGGATTTTGGTATCCTTTGGGGTTCTGGAACAATCCCCCATGAATACCAAGGGATGATTGTAGTTATTCATCTTGTTTACTTTCCTTATCTTATTAGACTGATCACAATCACTTATAACATTGAATAGTAACTGTGAGGATATTTTGATACATTTTTAATTTTCTCTGTTTTCTTGTGAGTTCTTCTAAGTTTCATTATTAAATAGAATATTTGTTCTGGGTTTCTGAGCCTTGTAGTTGCTTTGATCAGGAATAGAGGTTGAATTATATCAAATGATTATTCATAATTTATTAAAATGAATATATTGGTTTTCATCTTTAAAAGGCAATTGCTTTAGGAGATTACATCGATAGGTTTTTCTAATGTGAACTGTAGTTTCACTGCTTAGTTAAACCACACTTGTGCTACATTATTCTTTTCTTACACTACTGAATATGATTCGCTACTGGTTTAGCATTTTAACCACTATTGTAATAGTGGATTAACCTATATATATATAATTTATTTTTGTTGTTACCGGAGTTATGCTAGTCTTGGTACAAACATGTTGAGATCTTAGAATTTTTTCAGTATTTTGGAGCTGTTTATTAAACTTTGGTGTAAATATATAATCTGTAAAAACTGTTATGTATAATTTTATGCCAAGGTCTAGCATCATTGTAGGCCTAATTCTTTGGTTAATTTTTCAATGAATATGGCTTAGGGATTATATTTCTTTGAGACCCAACTTGTATGAATTTTGTTAGCGTGTATTTGTTCTAATAAAATATCCAATTCATTTAGAGTTTCAATATGGGGTGTGTGTATATACAAATACATGCACACACTTATTTAGGTGTATAATTTTAAAATTTTCTATGAAGGTAACTATTATTCCTTTTTTGTTCCTAAAATTTATATCTTTTATCTCAGTCAGAACTGTAAATAGTTGCCTGTGTTGGCAATAATTTTTTTAAAAAGTCACTACTTTTAACTAACTAGTCTACTTTTTCTATTGTGTTAACTTATTTAATTCTCCTTAATTTTTTTCATTCATTTTTGGGTCTACTTGGATAATTTTTTCTTGTCTCTTGTATTATAAATATTTAATTTTAAACTTTGTTATTTGCATTTAAGATTAAGAAGTAATCTCTGAATAATACTTTGGCTATTCCCTTGGATTTTTGGAATTTATTGCTCTCATTGTCTTTAATGTTTCGTTTATAATTTCAGATATGATTCAGTTTTTAATCCAAGATATCATCAAAATGCCTTTAGATTCACATTTGGATAGATGTTATTGTTATTATACTTTAAATTTCAAATTGATTGCAGATTTGTCAGTGAATGTGGCTTATTTAAGTTCATCTATGGGGAATTTGGCACAGTGGTTGCAGATGTGGGTTTATCCGTCCTGATCTCAGGTGCAGAAGAGGAATATGGGGAACCTTATCATCTGTATTGACTCAAGCACAGGCAGCTTTAGTATATAGAGTTATATAGCACATAGGTTCAAACCAGGAGGGAAAAACCGAACAGCCAGTAAGGAAGATCAGAAACACCTTTTGAGTCAGTGAATGTTTCCTGTTAAGTAGTTAACATGGAAAATATTTGGTATGATGTCTTTTTACTGTGAAGGAAATACCAGATTGTCAAAGTCTAGTTTTAGGAGAACTCAGGCATATAGTGCTACTAAACTACATTGTGGAATTTCAGGTAATAATCTCCCAACCTCGACTCTCCAATCCCAGTACAGTATGATTTGGGTGCTGGTGGCTCGGAGTCTGTGCTTCTCCTTAAGCAGTTGAAGCCCCAGTGACACTCTTGTGCTTTGCTGTGTAGGGAGATGCTTTTCCCTTTAGGACAAGCAGGGAAGTTTGTCTTAAATGGGAGTGGCATTTATGTTTGAAATACATTAAAATCACTAGTAAAAATTTTTTAAAGGTTCTAATGTTAATATGTGTAATGAACAAATGGATCTTTTTAAACTATGAATACCAAGCAACTACCCTTTTCACTCAACCTGTTTGAAAACTCGAGGTTTATTGGCAGAGAGATCTGCCTTTTCATTTTCACCCGGTCCTTCCCTGGCTTTAACACGTGCATGTTCTTTTGTTTGTTTTGTTATGTTGCATTTTAACCCTTACAAATCTAAATCTGAACACCTGGCTTTCAAAACCTTCTTGACTAATGTATTTTTCTAATACCTTGTCTTAACTCCTGACAAAGGAGGCTCTCTGATCCTCTTATGAAGCTGAAAAGCTTCAGATTTCCATACCTGACATGTGTAATTCCGAGTCTAGCCTGAGTGTTTTGCCTGCCTTCTGTGCCTTTGTAAGTCCTTTTCATCATTCCTTGAGTTCTAGCGCAAGGTCAACCACCTCTTCCTCTTCATTACTCTCCAATAAACACTTACAGTGGTATTGTAGAAATTAGCTGTTATCAGTGGATTGTCCTCTAATCATGTTCCATAAATATTAGTCTCTTCTCCTCATCATAAATAGCTGAAGAGCTATTTATTCCTGAAGCAGGAATAGGACTTTCCCCCTAAGAAAGTCCCAGAATAATATACATTACGAAGAGCCAGGCATTCATTCAGTACTATAGGTCGGCTAGACGCCAGTTAAACTAAGACAGCAGATAACCCTTTTCCACTTTACAGATTAAGAAATTGACATTTAGTAGATTCAAGCATCCCAAACCATCAGCTTCAAGCCCTATTTGAATGTCTCTCAGTTTTCAAGAGTTCTCTCCCATAGATGAGTTATTTCGAAGTTTGATAAAGTATTTCTTTGTTGGCAAACTTAAGGAAACTACTGAAAAGAGTTCCCTGTCTTTTTTAAGGATTTTAGTATCCTATAGTGTTAGTTTTTAGAGCTACCAATTACATAATTGGGCATCTGTGTTTTAGTAATTGGCTATGTATTCACATCCTGTTTACACAGTAAGATGTGTCATCTCCTTTGGAATAAAATCGGGGAGAGAACCCAAAGCTCAGCATTCGAGATTCCCGTGTACAATTTATAGGACATGATAAAAGATCTTTCATGAGGCAGGTGTTCTGTTCATATTGCTAAATAAATATGAGAATAAAAGAAACAACATCAGGCTCTGGGGAAAGACAACAGGCCGACGTGTGAAGAGCATGTAGGAGATTCTTGGTGGAATGGCAGCCGTTCACCCTCACACATACTCACAGCTGATGACTTCCACTCGGAAGTTTACATTGGTAGAAACGGTAGGTTTTGTGTGTAAAGGTTTTACCAGTACCCACCCCACCTGAGCAGTAACTCGCTTCACAGGGCCCTACAAAGATGTATACTCAGCTTCTGGTAACATCGCAGGGGAACACAGTGCTTTGGCAGGATTGCAGTGAAGAAAGTAACAAATTAATTAAGAGAGGAAACTAAGCTAAAAAACACACTTATTGTTTGGTAGTTATAACTGTATTTCATAGCAAAGAGATTAATATATTAATACATTAATAGTAGCAACCCTCATGCAGTACTCACTGTATGCCAGATGTTGTTCCATGTGACTTGTACAGTCATTTAAAATACATAATAACTCGTTGAAATATGTTCTGTTATCATCTTCATTTTATAGATCCAGAGACTAAGCAGTGGCAAGTTCTGTAACGTGCTTGAAGTCACGCACCGAAGGGTAGAGCCAGGATCAGAACCCAAGCACTCTGGCTCCAGCATCTCTGTTATTAACTATCTAGCTATGTCATTCATGACTTCGAGTTTATGACCACCTGCATCAGAAATAACAAATGTTATCATTGCTGAATTAGATGACATCAGGCATTGTAATTTCAACACGTTAGGAAATGTCTGACAACACGCATTTAAGAAGACGTGGTTATTCTGACCTTGACTTAATTCTCTCTTGAATGTACTGTGAGCTGTTACAGGGCTGACCTGAGTGGGCAAACAGAAGAAGTCAGTTGCAAGCCCTTAATGGGATCAAGAATTGCTTTTTGTGAAAAGAATTCTAGTATACTGCAGAACATGAATTGGGTTGAAATGTTGGGTATTTATGGTAAAATGCTTTTGTGTTCATCTTCCCTTGTTTCACAGTCTATCCTTGAGACTATTCCAGACACACCAGTTCACTCCAATGGATCAGCAGACCCTGGACAGTCAGTTCAGAACGCAGTGAGTGGTGAGTCACACAGCCTCCTAGTGAACGCAAGCTGTGTCCGCTCGCTTTTGTGCTGGCACTCAATTCCGTTAGCAGGGAATTTCTAAAAGCAAAGTCTGAGTATGTTTTTCTCCCTTGTTGATTCTGTCAGTCCGGACTTCTCCGCCCATCCACCTCCAAACACCCTATTCTGTCATGCCAGGTGAAGTTAATTGAGCCAAATTGGAAGCAGAATCTTTTACACCTTTATTCCCACCTTATCATTCAGAAACTACACACTTAGGTGGTGTCTTTGATTTGGGGCCTCTTTCACAAGCAGTCTGGATCTGCTTAACAGCTGCAAGCAGGCCAGGAAGTAGACTTCTTCCAAGAGTCTCTGATTATGCTCAAGTATATGCAGACCGGAGCAGCTTGTGATGTCAGAGTAACAGCTTTTAACTGGGCCTCTTCCCCTTGAGAGTTGGGTGCTCCACGGGGGCTCAGTATGGAATCTCAAATTCTACTTGTAGGAAGTAGGCCTGTTTAGGCCACACTTTAGTGATTCCTAAGTTTCCCATAAGTATGCACACTCTTGTATACAACAGAACCCCATACTTCCAGTGTTAGCTCCAAAATTCAAATAAGTTGGGGTGATGAAAATGTTGTAAGGTTGATTGATGGTTGCACAACTCTGCAAATATGCTGAAAACCATTGACTTGTACACTTCAAATAGGTGAATTGTAGGCATGTGGATTACATTTTAATAAAGCTGTTACCGAAAAAAAATCAAACAGGATGGACTTGTTATAAGTTTTTCCGCATCATTCTGTTTGCTGCCATGTTGTTAATCAGTTCAGATCATACCACTAAGAGATGACAGTCTACGTGGAGCAGTCTAGTGCTTGGGAGCGCTGGCCTGTGTAGTCACCACTGTCCGAAGAATCTGCCCGTAGAAGTTAGAGTACTGTTTAACAATTAATCTTACTGTCACTTGAATGCACACCTCTGTATGATGAGTGAGAATCCTAATAACTGTGTTATTTTCTAAGTGCTTATCCATTTACTGCGTGTCCATGTACTGTGTTTTTAATCAGTATTACTGTTTAAAATTTTCAGTTTGTTGATTTACAAACTTCTCCATTCAACTTTCAATTAAGATGAATTACATCTTCTATCATTTATGTCTTTTATTCCCTTTGTTCTATTTGGTTTTCTTTTAGTCACTGTCTATAGAAGAGGGTAAAATAGGTGAATTTTTTTAATCAAATAATTCTTTTTGTTCTATATGAAAAATTTTGCCAGGCAATGAAATAAGATGGCGAGCCAAACTCTTAATCAAAAATCAGATTTAGGATTACTGAAATGATTTCACTTGTTTTTGGTAAAGAATCTATTGTCTTAATTTCAACTTGAGAGAAACATGTATGTGAGATATACTTGTCACCCATTCAGCTCCTTCTTAATGTGCATCACCAAGATCAGGTAACCAATACCAAACAGGAATGAGGATCAGTTCACCTCGACAAACCTAATAGTGAAGTCCACATTGAATTTGAACAAATCTTAAGAGGCACAGTTCCATAGTTTGGGGGGAAAACCAAGAGGAGTAAAAGTAGCCAGAAATTTCTGGTGAGGTCTGCACCCTTTCTCCTCTGCTTTAAACTGCTGTTTTCCCAAGAGCAGCAATGTTGGGTGTTGATGGACTTAATTTTAATATCATAAGAATATATAGAAATATTCCAATTTTGGACTTTCCTCTAACCTCCAATGCTTTTCATGAGACATAAATATCTAAAATTAAAAACATCAGATTAAATAGAAAGTTTGTTTGGATAATGATCATAGAAATTTGTTTATAAGGAAGTCTGGTGACTTTGCATTGTTTAACTGAAATCATTCTGAGTGAGTCTGATGCTTTTCCTGGGATGTAAACATTTTGTGCTTATTTTACAGTAAATGGTTATTGATTAAATGGCATATTAAATATTCCACATCCTTTGTTCTTTTAGATGATGACTATCTGGAAAAGAACATTTCATCGGAAACTGAAGAGCTGTCCTATGAAGTATCTTATTCAGAGATGGTTACAGAGGCTCCAAAAAGGAATAAATTAAAGAAGTCAGATTTTAAGAAAGAAGACTATGTTCTACCTGTAAGTAAAACCTTTTATGGTTATTCCACTAGCTTCCTGTGACTTCTCTGTGGGACAAACTAGAGTTTTTTAAAAAATGTCTTTGTGCACAAGGGCATGGGGAAGGGCCAGGCACCAGGGTTGTATCACACTGAGGACACCATTTGTTGTGCAATGCACAACCTGCCTGACTGTACCTGGTAGCCCTGGGTTGAGGAAGAGTTGTGAGGGTATGTGTTTGAATACTGTTTATCGATGAAATTTCCACTTGGCTTGTGTGCTTTCATGCACTTTATATCCTTATCTCACCTATGGGTTGATGTAGATTCTAACTGTACACCTACTTGAGCCTTTAGAAGCCACGTATCAGAACAGAATGGGGTTCTGCAGAAAGTCACGGTAATAACAAAAGAAATGAGAGCTTATAGGACAGACACTAAAAATTCATCAAAAATAAATTTAAGAACTGGTAATATTATTATGGGATGGGAAACTAAAGCTATGTACTTCATTATCCTGAAAGCCTTGTTGTTTGTATCCAGGATACTATCTCCTGAAAGCCCAGTACAGGAGCTAAGTTACATGGATCTATTTGCTACTCAATAAATGCATTGGGGAAGAATTCATGATGTGGAATCCTGAATATTCTGTGCTGATCAGGGCTAGAGGCATGATGAGCAGGGCTCAGACAGCTTCCAAGCTAGAGGACTGAGTTATCTAGAATCACGCAGCCTTTGCCCCAGGCGCCTGCACCAGTCACAAACAAACACCCCAGGATGGAGGGGAAGAGGACAAGGCAAGAAATATAAAACTCACCGATCACCCTCTGTGGGCTCAACACTGGACTAGGTCTAGTTGTCATCATCCTGGTGACTGTTCCCATTTTACAGTTCAGGAAACTGAGGCCCAAACAGCTAAGTAATATATCCATATCACTACAGCTAGTAGGAGGTAGAAACAGGATTTAAACCTATCTGTATCTGTCTCCAAAACTGTTCCTGGTCCCTACGTAGCCTCTGTGTTGGAGGGCACAGTGGTGTTCTGGGGCAAAAGACCAACAGGACTCTGGTTTTGGGGGAGTCCCTCTGAATCTTTAGAGAGAATTGTCCAAGAGAGGATACTGGTCTCCAGTGTCTCCTCATCCAAGCTGTTTGTCTCTTCCTGAGTTTTGGCTCACCTAGGGTACAAGCAGCCTCCCGTGAAGAACTCTGCATAGGGTTTAGCACAGGGTAATTGCTTAATAATGATTGCAGTTCTTGTTTATATTGTTGTGGCTACATGTTATGTTATGTGGCCATGGTCTCAGAGAGAAGATAAAATAACTAAGTGTTTTAGCACAAGGTATGCCTCAGACCACATCCTATATTTTGTTGTTTTGCTTTTAAATACGTAGAATTTCAAAGAACAGTTGTTGAATAAATGAATAAATGAGTGAATGAATGAGTTGGGAGATGATTTTAAAACTCCAGGGAAGCTCTAATTTAGAGAACTCCTATGGAGAATGTGTACTTAAAACTTTCTACTTCAGCATCATTTTTCAATACCAGGTTTTCTGAGAGCAAAATATTCTTATATACTTTATGTATGTACTAATATATAAAACTTATTTATATTTATTATATAGTTACATGTGTTATACTTAATGTATAATACTTTTATTATTATTTATATTTAATATTTTATTATTATTTATTTATTACATAGGTACAATCTTTTTTTTTTTCCAAGATTTTCTTATAGTCTTCACAATATTTCTGGATTGTTGAAGGTTTTTTTGTTGGTGGTCTAGCATATTCTGTTTTCCAGTGTGGAAATGGAGAATATATAACAATATCATTATCTTCAAAATGATAGTAGGACTATTTGGCATTTCCTATGCATTTTTCTTTTTTAAGAATATTATGAATTATCTGAATTTGATTTTTAAAATCTCAGCAAGCATGTACAATCAGTTTCAACTGGGAAATTATTTGCAGTTTTTTAAAATATGCAGAAGAGAATAAATAATGCCTGATTTAAGGATTGATGGTACCAAAAAGAGTCCAAAGCTTTCCTGGGAACACCAAGATGTGGTGCCTTGTACACATGTCTCATGTGTGACCATGGTGTGCATATTCCGTGTGACACCTGGGTCATGTGCTGCTAACAGTATGGGACATTCCTTTAGAGAAAAACAGGTTTCACAGTTGGGATGGCAGTGTTACAGGATACTTCACATCACTGTTTTGCTTCTAATTTAGTGTAGTAGTGATCTGCGAATGTTCTAGAAGTCTTACTCATAATCTTTCTGTGATGCAGTGTGCTCCTTAGAGATTTTTTTTGCAAATAGCCTGCCTTGCTGTTCAGATTTAGAATGCCCAGGTGGCATTTGAATGAAGGTATAATCATTTCCCCCTTTGCCATAAAAAATAAATATCCTCCTATGTATTTTAGAAATTTATTGTTCAGAAAACCAGATTTGGCCTCACTGAAGCAGGAGATCTGTCTGCTGAAGATATGAAGAAAATCCGCCATCTCTCTCTGATTGAACTGACAGCCTTTTTTGACGCCTTTCGGATTCAACTGAAAAGGAACAAAACAGAGAAAGTAAAAGGACGAGGTATTACGACTTTTTCTGATTTTAGCACTTTGACACGCTGGAATAGACAGTGCTTTTCTGATTCTTTCTTCTTTCTCCTTGACTGTTTCACAATGAAGATAGTGGGATTTTTGGAGTTCCTCTTACAGTCCTGCTGGACAGTGACCGAAAGAAAGACCCTGGAGTGAAAGTTCCCCTCGTGTTACAAAAAGTGAGTAGATTGTAAATGAAGGGGAGTGAGTAGAGCCCTGTGCTTGCAATTTCTTATTTGTAAACCCACTGGTGAAATTTCCCTTAGATTTAAAGACACTGAAGCCCTGTTAGCATTGGGCCTTGGTGATTTTCAGCTTGCTTCCATACATCAACCTGACATCCACGAGCACTTGGACCAGTTTGCCTTGCTGTGAACTTCTGGAGCCTGTTGCTTTGTCTGACCATAAAGCGTCAGATGTGGGCGCAGATACTCTGTCACATGACTTCCTTCTGCTATATTTCTTCAAATATTTCTAGTATGCTATTTGTGCATATTTATGTGTTTGTATTTGATTATTCTCTTCGGGATAAAAGATGACTATTAATTATCAGAAGTCCATTTACTAATCATACAAGTATTTGCTGAGCTGTATCACAGGTTGAGTTTTTTTTTTTAATTGAAGTATAGTTGATTTATAATGTTGTGTTAGTTTCTGGTGTATAGCAAAGTAATTCAGTCATCTATATGTATATTATATATACTCTTTTTCAGATTCTTTTCCATTATAGGTTGTTATAAGATACTGAACATAGTTCCTTGTGCTATGTAGTAGGACCTTGTTGTCTGTCTGTTTTGTAGTGTGTATCTGTTAATCCTAAACTCCTAATTTATCCTTCCCCCTTTTCCCCTTTGGTAACCATAAGTTTGTTTTCTACGTCTGTGAGTCTGTTTGTGTTTTATAAGTAAGCTCATTGGTATCGTTTTTTTAGTTTCCACATATTAAGTGATATTATATTATATTTGTCTTTGACTTACTTCATTTAGTAGGATCACCTCTAGGTCCATCCACGCTGCTGCTAATGGCATTACTTCATTCTTTTTATGGCTGAGTAATACTCCATTGTATATATTAACCACATCTTTTTTATTCATTCTTATGTTGATAGACACTTAGTTTGCTTCCATGTCTTGGCTATTGTAAATAGCATTGTAGTGAACATTGAGGTGCATGTATCTTTTCAAATTAGAATTTCCTTTGGATATATGCCCAGGAGTGGGAGTGATGGATCATATAATAACTCTATTTTTAGTTTTTTAAGGAACCTCCATACTGTTCTCCATAGTGGCTGCACTGATTTACATTCCCCAGGTTGAGTCTGTGTGTGTGTAATCATTTAAACGAACTTCCCAAACAAAGCTAAGTAAAGTCTAAAAATCAGCTAATTCTGGTGGAGTTTTAGATATGACTAGAAAGATATGATACATTTAGACAAAGGAGAATTTTGGAAAATTTTGAAAATGAAATTATCTGAACTATCATATGTGGTTACCTCTGTGACCATCATTGGTGAATGGCTCATTTGCTTTTAAGTCACGTTTTTCATAACCAACAGTTAACACTGATTTACTTAACTATGCATTTATTCAACAGTGACATCCAGTGGCACAATTAAAATTCCAAGCCCTAAGCACCAATCTTACTGAATTTTAAATTAAGTTTTTAAATGACATGTGAAAGTACTGACTGAGGAGACATACTTACTTTATTCACAGTAACAATTCTGCATCTCTTTACTATGTTCTTAAACTTTGCTACTAAACCTCAAACTGAGCTGCTCCTCAAATCAGGTGATTGGTTGGCTGCCCATAGGAGCAGGGAGGGCAGCAAGCAGAGAGCCAGAGGATGCTCCCAACCTCCCAATGTGCACATCTGTAGGGCACCTCCCCTGTCCAGGGCCCCACTGGGACATCTGTGTCCTGTCCTGTCTGGTCAGCACTGAGCGGACTCAGGAGATCAGTCTTACCACCTCCTACTGGTGAGGCAACTGAGGCATTGTAGGGTGAGATAGCTTACCCAGAAACACACAACCAGCCAGAGGCAGATGCAAAAAGGAGCATAGCAGATATATATCCAAAGCCAAGTCCATGGTGACTAAGATTTTTTTCCTTCCTTGAATTAGAACCAGAATTATGCCCTTTGTCCTCTAGAGGAAAATGCAGACGAATCTGAGCTTCAACCGTGAATTAGTATTGTTGGCTAGGTGTGTAAACCTAGCAGATGGGAGGTGCACAGTGCATGCCAGTCAGACGAAGTCTGGGTTTATCCCGCGTTGGCATCTCAGGAGAGGCCGGCTCTAGTTACTGCTAGTGTCAGCGCCCCTCACTGAGGGCAGCTGGAGGCCGACTCTTCCCCTCCTGTGGGACAGCCGTTTCTTAGGAGCACGTCTCTTCCTCCTAAGTCTCTACTTCTCTTCGTATCCATAGGAACTACCTTAAGATGCTGGCACCATCATTCTTGAAGGGAAAAGAGCAGAGACTCTGGGTCCTGCTCTTGCTATGTGAATGTGGGCAGATCATTTTCCCTTCCATGCCTCAGTGTCCTCGGCAGTGGAACGGGCATACTGCTTCCCCCTGCCTCATGGGATTACCGTGAGGATTACGTGAGTTAATGTCCGTAAGTGCTGAGAATGTTACCTGGCACACAGTAAGTGCACAGTCAATGTTAGTGTTTATTACTATTTAATAACAGGCTGTCATCATTACCGTAAGAGCTATAAGCCTTTACAGTTTCTAATTCTTTGGTCAGATTTTGAGAATTCCCTATATAGTTTCTTAGCCAGAGTGCTACAGCAAATGGTGGTAAATTTAGGATCTTTTCTTACCGGTCAGTCTACAAGATACAGCAGTCAGATCACAGAACAGTTAAGTGGCAGCATACTTTTGAGCACAAGCTTGAGAGGGTTGGTGCCATTGCTCCTGAGACTGATCCTAGGGAGCTGAAAACAGCTGTAATTCTCCATTTCCTCATTTGCAAATTGGAGGCTAATGTTGACCTCGTGGGAAAGTGTGAACATTTTAACAAGGCATTCAAGTACCAGGCATGTATATGCTTGGGAATTTATCAGTTGTTTCCATCATCATTATTTTTTGATGTGTGTAATCATTTGGAGATGTTTACTTTTGTAATGTGTCATTGCTTTCTAGTTCTTCGAGAAAGTTGAGGAATCGGGGCTGGAATCTGAAGGGATTTTTCGACTTTCAGGATGTACTGCCAAAGTCAAGGTACTGACGTTTTCTCTTCCTAGTTAGACACCTCAGCTAGCTAGACCCAGTTTACACATAGGTGTCTAGTTGCTCGCTGCTGTTGTTGTTGTTGATACTAAGCTTGACTCTACCGAGCATTCCTCAGCACCTCTGATTAAATGTTGCTCCATGATTCTGAGTCTTGTGGCCTTTTAAATTAAAACAACAACAATGAAACCGCATGTCAATTCACCATCAAAAACTGCCGCTTGTCTTTGGCTTGGAAAAGTTGAAATGTCCCAGCACTGTTTTTTGGGTTAAATACTTTAGTTTTCTGTGTTCTTCACAGTCTTGGAATTCACTAAGCCAGCATTAGATGATCCCTGATTTCCATTACCAATTGCTTTAAACTTAGACACATCCTTCAGCTCTGCTTTTAATGAAAGTCCTTATAACAATTTGTAGGAATGTCTGTAACCACTAAAACACTCACTCAGCAGTTCTAAACCCAATTCCATTTAAGGTAATGTTAGTTTCTGTATATGAAACCACTCTTGCAATGTGAATTCTTTTTACTTTCTTACTTCTATATGGTGGCAAACTCTTCAGTACAACAAAGAAAAGAACCAGTAGAAAAGAGAAGCTTTTCTCGTAAATTTCCAGTAAGATACCCCACTTTGCAGACATACACAATGTAGAGCCTCTCCCTGCCCTGGAGCTGTCCCTGGTGGGTGGACTCGGGAACATGTGCAGTTCTAAATAATGAATCCTTAAGGGAAGAATCTCAGGGAGGGGAAGTGAACTTGGTTGTGTTTAGAACTATTAAAAGGAATTGTGTAGGGGTGGAAAAGCATCTCTTCAAAATTAATTCATTTTGGCACATGTTTTGGGAAATTCTGTTTGTATCAGAAGTTCAGAGTTTTTATATAGAAGTATGATGAGATATTTTTCAGAGTGGAAACTGAGGCTGTGTCTATTGGAAGGCCCAGAAAACAGGTGTCAGGACAGAGTTGGGAGTAAAGAAGGTGACTGGGGAGAGGGCTTCTGGAGGATGGAGGGGGAAGATGTGGGCTGGGCCAGGCTGAGCCTCAGGCCAGGTGCCCGTCTAACTGCTCGCTCTACGCCCACAGAGCGGCCCTGCACTGGGCAGAGTGGCCAGCCAGACCCTACACCACACAGCCATTGCGGGGCTTCCTGCAGGGAAGGGCCTAATGCCCCTCAGACCGTGCCAGAAGCTGGGGAGTCAGCTCGCTGGATCTGTTGCAGAGGAACAGCCAGTTCTTTTTTGAAGGGAGACCTGAGCAGTGCACCCCACTTTCTGTGCCAGTGACTGAGGCGATCGGCACATCTGGGGGGTTGTGCCTCCCCGGGAGTAGAGGTTGCTAAGTGCTGGCACACGTTCACTTGGAAGGCAGGGAAACCCCTAATGGCTCCTAAAGGTGTGTACTTTCTAAATGGAATCTGCTTTTTGTCTCAGGTTCTCACAGGTACGGTTTTTTATATATACTTCTCAATAAATGCATCCTAAATCTGAGGACAAAAGCTATTACTAGTTTTGGTTAACTCTTTGGTTGTATCTGTAGAGTCAGAGAATCAAAATGAAGTCAGGGAAATGAATTTCCTAAACAGGATTAGACTCCATCCCTGTAAACCTCCCTTCATGGCTGGGAAGCTGTATTGTACATATTCTTACTGACTCTTCCTTCTGAGAGACAGAGAAAGAGGGGAAGGAAAAGCATAATGGGTATGACTTAAAGTTCTATTTTTGAAAATAATCAGAAGGAGAAAACATAGCACATTTATTTCTTTTGTGTATGAAGTTTAACATCATAGCACAAGTTACTTTTCTTTAGCTAATCTTCTACTGAGAAATACTTACCAAGGCCAATAACTCTTAACATGTTCTAATAGGCACATGCATTCCTGAACCACATGTAGGTAAAAGTTCCTTTTCGCCTTAATTGGTTTTACGTAGCTTCAGCCTATTTATTCCATCTCTTGTTAGGCCAAAAAAATGTAATCCAGATGTTTTCATGGTTTGGGCTCCAAGAAAGCCAGTGTGAAAGAAATCTGGGCCAGTGAACAAAAACAGGGGAATACTGCAGTCAGAAAGGCATTGTAACTTGATATAGTACAGGGGGTCTTTATTTCTCTCCTTTGTTCAGACTTTAAACTTAAAAAACTTTTTTTCATCTGTTAAACTATTTTTCTAGGAATGTGCTTGGGGAAAGAAAGTTTAAAAAAAAAAAACTCCATTGTAATTACCCTCAAATCGTGCCAAGTGGATGACGCTAACACGGAGGTATCTTTATGAAGAGTCCAGCCTGCGTTTGTGTGTTCAGGGCCTGAGTGGACTCACGGGGCAGCCTCCCTGAGGGGACCCAGCTGGCTTCAGCTGCACGGGGCATCCAACTGCTGAGCCCATTCCTGTATTTGAGGCCTCAGATCATTTGGAACCAATGTAATGCTTTGGTGTTTCCAGTGATTTTCCTTTTCTAAAAATGACAAAAGATTTGAACCAAACACCAAGGAATATATTTTATGGAAGAAAGCACACTGGTTTGACATGTGAGATTTTTTTTTTTAACTTGTTTGAATTATCAGGAGGTGGCACTAAATGTTTTTTAATGAGGTTACCGGGTCTGCTGGTTTCCCTTCCTGAACTGGTTTTTAATGCTGAAGGCGGGTCATTTGCATTTTTATAAAATTACCTCAGGAATGGAAGCAGGTTGGAGATTTGCTCAGAGGAGATTTAAGGATGCAGCTCCTGACCCTCGCTTGGTGTCCTCGTTCACGGAGGACAGAAAGCGTAACTTCTTCAACCTCTCCACCCTCCCCATCTCTGGCAGGGAAGACTCAGCACCTGGGTCACATGCAGGACCGCCATGGAAATGTCACGTCTCCCCACCTTCCACCATGCTCCGGCCCAAACCAAGGGAGGACATCCTCCTTCTCTATTCTGTTTCACACTGGCCATCCAGGCAGGACGAGGTGGTGTTCCTACCCGAATGTCCACACCACATACACATGGGGTTTCCATAGTAATGACACTAGAGGTTGTAACAGACTGAGACCAGGGGAGGTGAACGCAGCCAGCATTGACTGAGAGCTCTCTGTGTGGCGTGCCCTGCCCCCTGAGCTTTACATTATATTATCTGACTTCATCTCTTTGAGGTCATGTTAACATCCCCATTACACAGAAACTTGAGGCACAGGGCATACAAGTTGGCAGTTGTGGAATTAGGGTAAAAACCTAAAGAATCTGATTCTAGAGCCTGCCCTTTTGACACTGGTGCCCCATTGCCTCTTCGGTGAGTCGAAGCACTGGCAGGTTAGCATGCGTCGCTCTGGTGTTTCAGAGCACTTCCTGTGGGGAGTGAATTTGAATTCTGCTCTTGCTGGCACTTCCTGCCCACCTGAAAAACGGGTTCCCATCTGCCTCACAGCAGTGGTACCAGGCAGTGCACAGAAAACACCTGCTCCTCCCCATCTGTTTCCTGTTAACAGCTCCCCACCTGCCCGCCCATCACTCCAGCTGGCAGTCAGAGTTACCTTGGGCTTTATTTCTCCTTCTCAGTTTCATATAGAATCCATCACTGCTTCTTGAGAATTTCCCCTCTTGGGCACTTCTTAAATGCCACCTCTTCTTTCTGTCTTACAATTGCTTATCCAGGTTAGTCCTTGATTATCCATCACCAGAAATGGTGCTATAGTCCAATAACAGCTCTCTGTGCCTCTATCCTGCTCCCCAGCCAGCGCCGAGCTCCACCCTCCCACAAATCACATTTCCATCTGGCTATCAGAAGATAAATCTCACCTTCTCATTCTATGGCTTGGAAAGGTTCCATGTTGCCTCACTGCCTGCAGAATTAAGTCCAGACCCCTTAGGCTGGGCTCTGAGCTGTTCCCCAGTCTCATCTCTCTCTGTCTCACCCTTGTCAGTGATACTCCAGCAGCGCAGAGCTACTAACTGGAGACCCCAGACCCACTGGGGTTCCTTGCATTTTGTCACAGCTTGAACAGTTTCTTCTGTCCAGGACACCTTTATATTTCCTCTTCCTCTGGCAAGCTTCTCACCAGTCCTCAAGATTGGCCCTGCGGAGTCTGATTCCCCTTTTTCATGGCTGCACAGCACCCAGTACATGGCTTTCTTACAGCATTCAACACCCTAAATTAGTATTTTGAGTCCATGAACTCATCCAATGTACAAGACGCCCAAAAGCAAAGAAGGGATCTTATGTATCCCCCTCCTATCTGAGCCCAGTCTGTGTTCTCTCTCTCTTTTTTTTTTTCCCCAAGGAAAAGCTTTATATGTAGATTTCAGTGCTTTATAAAGGGTATTTATCAGCCAAGGATTGCTTGATTAGCTGTATTATTCCTGCTAGACTGAGAGCTTCTTAAGAGGAAAATCTCCTTTTGATGTCATCCGAAGGGACTAGAGAGTTAGCTCAGAATCGGTCTGTCTCTGTAAGAGAAGTGTCCTGCCAGGGCGTCCCCTGTTTTGCAAGCTCTGGAGCCATAAGGGTGTGTATGTCTGGGCTGGTTAATGAGCTACTCCTTGGAGGAAAAGGTCAGATTTATAAACTGACGCTGGTTGTTGCATGTTTAAGGCTGGAAGATGTAGGTGTCTCATGAGAGTAAAGCAGAGGCCCTAAGGAAACTGAGGATTTTCACAGTTCTCTAAGTGTCCTTTTTGAAACAGTTACTGTCAGTTGCAGAACTGACTGGAACTGCGTGGCGTTACTGGTAAACTCTGTAGTTGAAGGGAGTAATAGAATGGGTGGCTGATCATCAAGTGAATTGATAGTATAAAATGTATAACCCAAGGTAAACTTATGGAGGTTTAGTGATATTATAAAGTATTTATAGTGTTCCAAACCTTAGGAAGGATTGGACAAGCATGCTGACATTGGAACAATTACACATCTTGACATAAAACTCTGCTGTAACTGCTCCAGGAAGGAAGATGTCACTGGTCTGCACGTTGCATGAGATCAGAGTTCCGTTACTGGGATGTTTCTCATTCTGTATGTGAACTAGGCAAGAAGCATACATTCTTGATCTAATTTAGAAATAGAAGACGGGATGGCAGAAGGAAGGGATCATTAAAAAAAAAGGGGGGGAGTAGAGACTTTGTCAAAATCTAGCAGTGCATTTATCGTGTAGGGATAGGCAGTATTCTGCCAAAACCACATAAATGAAACTATGATCTGAGAAAGGAACTTTTTTATTTGTGTAGAATTGGCAAACTATCTTAAGATTAACATTCTAAAAGGATTTTAGAAAACTTAAAATAAGTTCAGAAATACTATTTCAGTTCTTTAATAATGTTGAAAAAAGTTAGGGTTAGTAGATACTGGCTTTTCAATCTAATCACAAAAGTAGTTTATTGAATGACAGTTTTTAAAGGGGAAAAAAGGGATCCAGAGGTAAAATTCATTCAATATTGACTGTTTTCCTTGATTTTCAGCAATACCGTGAAGAACTGGATGCCAAGTTTAATGCTGATAAATTTAAATGGGACAAAATGTGCCACAGAGAAGCCGCAGTCATGTTGAAAGCATTTTTCAGAGAACTGCCCACCTCTCTCTTCCCCGTGGAATATATCCCTGCCTTCATCTCTCTGATGGAAAGTAGGTGGAAGAAGTTAAGTGTCAATGGACTAAGATACAAGGTCAACAAAATGACACAGAGCAGAAGGAAGTTGCATAGTCAGATATGATCATAAATGCATGGATTTGCTATATCCTGGCAGTGCTTGGTGAAATTTGAGTTCGCTGGTTAACAGTCATTTCTTTACATGTTTATACATCTAAGTCTGGTAGATATGATTTAGAGGGTTTTATAGTCATTAAAAGGCAGAGAGGGTTACAGAAAGAACAGGCTCTTGAGATCCGCTCAACCATCTGTTAACCATGCAGTCAACCTTTCTGAGCTTCATTGCTGCACCTGTAAATTACAGATGATAATTACTTGTCAGGGTTTTTGTAGGTATTGAGTGAAGACATCCAGGAGAGTGCCTGGTGTATAACAGTCCTTCAGAAATACAAGATCTCACCCTTCTTTAAATCTGAGGTCCTGGGTCTGATGATGTGGCATGCAGTAGCTACACAGAAGATGTTTTTCTCTGAGAATTACAGTATCACGTGCATGAGGCCTTAAGTGGGGAGGACGTGGATAAAAGCATAGAAACTGGACAGTGTGCGTTATATTTGGCAGTCAAGGAATAATTTGGCATGGTTTTAGCCTAAAGGTTGAACGTTGAGAAGGTGTGACAAGAAAGAAATTTAGAAAAGTAGAATGGGGCTGTGTAGTTTGGACTGTGACTATTAACCTGAGGAATTCAGGGGTCACAAGCCTAAATTTGTGTAAGCATGTTAAGTGAATGGTGATTCTCTATGGACGGAGAGGGACCGTGGCTAGATTGAGAGGATGTGCCCCACATGAAGGGGTTGGTCACGCGTAGCTCTAGATGATGGTTACCAAGCAGGAGTGAGAGTCTGAATCCAAGCTTTATTGAGAAAACTCTTGATTTGAAAATTTCACACACAAATTCAAATTTTAAAACATTACCTGAGCCTAACAAGTGTTATCTGTATCTGCTGGTTTCCAGCCTTCTGCAGGTTGACCAGAACTATAAAATCCTTAAAACCACAATGAAAGAAAATAATAGATCCTAAGTTGAATGACAAAATTTGTTCTAAAAATTAGTAGGTTCTAAAGCTTTAAAATTTCTGAATAAACCAGATTCATAAAATGATCCTTTGTCTTCAGAGAAGAGAATATGATAAGGCAGTCCTGTTCTAACCTTTAATTGGCATACTGTGATCAGTAACTTTTTTGTTTGTAAGATGTAGTATTTTTGTTTTATAAGAGAGAGAACTAGTTCTTTTCATTCTTTATTTCAGCTATTGTATATTTTCAGTTCTAGAATTTCCAGTTGCTACTTTTAAACTGTTTTCTCTTTATCTGCTGAGATTGCCTATCTTTTCATTCATTACAAGCACATTTTCCTTCACATCATGAGCATAGTTACGACAGCTGTTTCAGAATCCTTGTCTGCTGGTTCCAACATCTGGGTCATCTCAGGGTTGGTCTCTGTTAATTGTCTCCTGCCTTGCAAATAGGTCACTGTAACAAGTAAATTTAAGCTGTATCTGGAACATTGTGAATATTTTTGGAGACTCTTCTATAGTATATCTCTAAAGAGTGGAGTGGGGGTTGGGCTTGTTTTTTGTTTGTTTTTAAGCAATTTGCCTTCTAACCCTTACCTAGTCTACTCCATATATGCATGGTTTATGGGGTGAGCAAGATTTGGGTGGATTTTACACAGGAATTAGGGCCTTCTAGCTCTTGATCTTTCCTTTCTGGGATTCCCCTTAACTTCCCAGTGGCTGTGGTCATCCTGAACCCTGTCCTCAGTTGTTCAGGCCAGAAAGACTGGGGTTTTCTTTTGGAATCTTAGCCACCACATGCAGTGCTGACTATGTTTTTTGTACTTTGTCCAGAGTTTATAGTTCAGGAGGGTTGAGAGGGGAGGAGCTTACTCAGCCATACCAGAACTCCCTCCCTTTATCTGTAAGTCCAAAAACCACAGGGTCTTCTGTAAAGCTTGCACTCCTGGAAAATGGGCTCCAGAAGTATTAGTTTCACCTTTATCTGCAGTATATACTGAACAGATCATCAAAACAAATTGGGGCCACAGAGGATTTTTTTTGTTTAGTTTTTCTTTTTATGGTCCTATGGAATTATACAAGGAGGAGTCAAATCTCTCATGTAAGACCTGTTGCAAGAATCATGGTTAAGAAGGAAATCATATTTAATTTTTCTTAATATTATTATTTAGATATTGAAGCCAGTATACGTCAGTGAAGGGAGAGAATCTGGAAAAATATCCTGTAAAATGTTCACGGGAGGGTCCACATTTCTTTGTATGATTTTGAAAGTGAAAAATACTATATTACAGTGTCTAGTGATTGATTGGATACCAGCCAACCCCGCAGGAAACCCGAAGTTCTAGGCTGCTGCCCGCAGGGAAAATGGCCTTTTTGCCACCTGGAATTTCTCCTTGTAACAAGATTTTCTGAAGGGAAAAACTATAAACGTGTGTGTGTTTAAGCTGCCCCTGTTTTTGCTCTAAGATGGAGTTTGGAGAACGTGGAGTCTTTTCCACTAGTGTAATTACTTTCTCTTTTCTCTTTGCAAACTTTGTCCCAAAGTTGGCCGTAAAATTAAAAGACTAATAGTTCATCAACGAAACCTTAGATACTTTCATTAAAAGTTTAATAAATTTCTGGGGAAATAATGACCTCAGGAGGGGATAAAAAAGACTGTTAACTAGGATGCAATAAATGAATTAACCACAAAGCTATTAACCATGAAACAGTGTAGGGCTAGGTTTCCTAAATAAAATGAAAATGTGTTATTTGCCAGTTTAGGTTTTTAATCTTAAAAGGAACTTCATATCTGAAATTGATGGAAATACAGAGCCTGCATCTGCATCTTTTGTTTCCTCCCCAGAGGTTTTTTTGGGGAGTTGCATTGGAAAATAACAGACAGCCCTTAACCTGCAGTTTATGCATTAATTGTCTTACCTGTCCTCAAACACTTTGTACTGAGATGTGCTCCGGATAATGACTGTTACTTCGGCAGACTCACGTCAGTGTGCATTAGCCGTGTTCAGAAACAACCTGGACCTGTGTCATGTGTGTTTACAAATTTGACATATGTTTTTAAAAACATGGGGATTGTGTCGGGGCAATATGATGCGAGCCTATAAGTACTCCTCCCAACTGTTCCTTCATTGCGTGATTGTATGTAGTCATTTCCTCCTAATTCAGGGGCACACGACCTCCTGTGAGCTAGTAGCTCATCACAAGAGTGTTTCCCCTGCTGTAAAGCTAGGTGACTATATAGGCGGCCGACTGCCTTTATCCACTGACTTTAAATTGATAGATTTTCCTTCAACTCGAGCACTCCCCGGGGATTACAGAACATAATACCAAGAGACCATTTTGAGGAGAATACCCAGAGACTGGGCCAAGACTGGATGCTCTAGTATACCCTACGTTTTCAACACAGCTGGTCGTAGATTATCCTGCTGTGGATGGAATTCCTAAAATCTTTTCCCTAAAATGGGAAAAGAGCCAGCATTGAGAACACACAGTAGTAGAATGCCAGCCCTCGGGCGCCATCTTCTGTCGCTTTCGAGGAATAAAGTACTCAAGAATCTCCAAAGATCCAACCACAGTCCCCTTCCCTCCGTGTCCATTTAAGATCTAAATCATTGACAATAATAACAAGAGCAAACACACATAGAGGTGACTATGTGCAGGCGCTGATGTAAACACGCTGCACGTTAACTCATTTAATCTTCGGAACAGCCCAGTGAGGTAGGTGTGATGACTATTCCGATTCTACAGATGATCAAGTAGAAGCAACCAGGAGTAAAACAGCCTGCCCGAGGTCACTCAGTGACTAAGTGGTAGACGCAGGATTTGAATCTGGGTCTAGAAACCTGTGCTTCTAATAATGATGCTTTGCTGCCTCATTGTATGGAAGCAAGAGTTATTTTCTCTTGATTTGAGCTTCAAGCCAACTCTATAGCATAAATGTAAAGCAAGGTCTGTGAAAGTACTTTGAAAGGGGACGTGTTAAACAAACCCAGGATTGTTTTGAGGACCTCATTGGCCACCTGCCTCTACAGCGGCGTCCTGTGGTGGGGAGAAGGAGTTGGTTGACTGAGGCCCCTGTCCAAGGGAGTAGTTATGTTACTGGGCACAGAGCCGGAGACTTTACCCCTGAAAGCTGTCAGGGCCCTCCTGTGCCACCAGATGTTAGCAAGAAATGCTATCAGAATACATCAGCATTGTTCAAATTGTGTGGTTATTTGTTTTCTTGTTAGGAGGGCCTCACATCAAAGTACAGTTTCAAGCCTTACACCTCATGGTCATGGCCCTGCCCGATGCCAACAGGGACACAGCCCAGGTATGTCACATTGTCCTCATGGTCTGTCGTTGAGTCTGGTTGATCAGAGGAAATGGCTTAGATGGAAAAATGAAAACTGAGATGACAACTTACCTACCAGCTGAGCCTTTCACGTTCCCACCACCATTCCCCCGAGGAAGCCAGGAAAGAATGTTAAATCCTGGAATCTTCTTTGAACATTTCCCTTTCATTCATTCAGTGTATTCAGAGATATTGAGTGTCTGCCATTGCAGAGGCCTGGGGTAGGGTTGGGAGTAGGGAGAAGCAGCAAAAATGGAAGACTTACATGGAGTAATGTCAGAGGTAAATGAGACCATTATGTAAGTTGTAAAATATAACATTGTTGCGCCTCAGCTGCTCACTTCAGTCTAGTGCCAAGATCTGAGCAGTGTCCTCGGGGAGGAAATTTGAAACCTCTGATTGAAATGAAATTTCTGAAATATTCATGTCTTACCATTTATGAAGATAATTCAGTGTAAGGAATGATATCATCTCAGAGTCTTAGAGATCTCCTGATAGGATCTTTGTCATTCTCCAGATTAAGAAAATTAAGCTCAGAGAAGTTATTTCTCCGTTAATATATAATAGAACATTTGATAGAATTATATTCCATAGTTCTCCATCCCAAATACTCTCCTTTTATTTCAAATTCATTTCTTGGCTTTATGTGTATAAAAATCAAAGTTTCTCTTGCAGTTTTGATTATGATTCTATATACAATAGGTAATCTGTTATAAGTACAGCGAGTGCTTGGAATGAAGTTGTGGTGAGGATGTTTTGGAAAGAGCCCAGAATTTTGAGGCCAGTAAACATAATGCAGAAGACGAAGATGGTTCTTAGTACTACTTCTTATCAAGACATTCAGTTTGGAGAGAACCTTTCCTCCTGCATAGTGAAACTATCTATGCCGATTATATTGTGTCTTCCACGCAGAAACGGTGATTGGCTAAGGCATAAGAATGTCTGTTTCTAATACAATTTGACAGTTTTTCAAAAGCTGGAAGTTTTTTAGCTTTGGTTTTGGGGCTTTGTCTGAACAATGTTTTTTTTAATCCAAAACATATGAATCTAGACATCTGGGTCAAAATGTCATGTCCCCTTTCACATCACTGAGGATGTAGCAATTATCAGCAAATTCAGTACATTTCTAGTAGCAGGTCCTCTGTCTCTCTTCCATTCTAAATTGTGGCTGAAATGAAGATTGAAGCTAGCATGTTGTAGAGAGCAGTGTGTCTGGCTCAAGAATTGGGCGTCCTTGATTAAATCCTGGCTCTGCCATTTAATTAACTGATGCTGGGCAAAGCTACTCAGTCCCTCTCCACTTTAGTTTCCTCATCTGTAAAGAAAAAACAAGAATAATAGTACCTACCTCACAGAGTTTGGAATGATGATAAAATGAGTGGATGTATATAAAGTGCTAAGATTGTAACACCTGGCTCACTGTAAACCCTCAGATAAATGTTAGCTGTCGTTACTAGTATGTGCTGTCCATTTTCTCACTACAAATACTGTAGCAGAATTCAGACTTGGAAAACCAAAGAACATCTCCTTTAAGGATTTCAGTCCTCTAGGTGAACTTCAGAAAATTCTGATAAGTATTTATGCTTTGGTGCTCAGCCAGACTTTTTACTAACCTTTCTCATTTTTTTTAATGCTGAGAACAGCTGCATGTAGTCATTTCCCTTTGATCTGCTGAAGATTCCAAAATTGAAAAGCAGTAAAAAAATGACTCCCAAAAGTAAATTTTTTCAGTTTTTCAGTTAAGATTACATTTGGACTGAAGAATGAGATACTCACTTTGTTGTTCTTCTTCTTTTAATTTTTTTTTACTTAATTTTTAAATTTTTTTGAGGTATCATTGAAATATTATATTAGTTTCAGGTAGACAACATACTGTTTTGATATTTGTATATACTACAAAATCACTATAAATCTCATTATCCTCCATCACTATTAAAAATTATTTTTTCTTGTGATGAGAACTTTTAAAATCTACTCTCTTAGCAACTTTCAAATATGCAATATAGCATTATTGACCATGGTCACCGTGCTGTGTTATATCCCCGTAACTTACTTATTTTAAAACTCATGTTTTCTTAAATAGGTTTTCCTTTCCCAAGGAAACAGTACATAGTTTTCAATAGTCATGCCTGAAATGAGTGTTTTTTAGAATTACTCTTCTTCCTTCACAAGTCGCATTTCGTGTTTATTTGAGCTATAGTGTTTTCTCTCCCTAGCTTACTGTTTAACTTTAATATTTGTCAGATGTTCTTAAGGTAAAAAAAATAAGAAAATGCAAACTATTATTTATAGAGACCCCAATATAATAAATTCCATAAAAATGGAGCTGTTTTTATGAAACAGAGAATTGAATAAACCTTTCACAGTTCTCATTAGCACTTGTAAGCAATTAAAGGAGAAACATGACACATTGTACTCCTGACAGTTTTCTGGAGACACAGTGAACAGGTATAGAAATGAATGATGGTAATCAGCGATGCCTTTTCATAATTTACAGTGACTAGTGTGACACAGTGCTGTTTCTTGCTAGGCCCTCATGACATTCTTCAATAAAGTCATTGCCAACGAATCAAAAAACCGAATGAGTATATGGAACATTTCTACTATAATGGCACCAAATCTTTTCTTCAGTAGAAGCAAACATTCTGACTGTGAAGAATTAGTCTTAGCGAACACTGCAGCCCACATCATCCGCCTAATGCTTAAGTACCCGGAAATTCTGTGGAAGGTGAGTAACAGTGTGTTGACTGGGATGTTCTCATGTCCACTAGCCCCCGGGAGACGTAAAGGCTTAGACTAAGCAGGGTCCTTGTTGTAGGGAGAAATGGGAGGCAGTTATCCCAGATTGCCTAAAGCATCTTTATACATCTCTTCTGCTTCCAAACACATTTTCCTTTAAACAGGAATCCTGATAAATTTTTCTGATCTTTATGAAGACAGAACCACAATTTCTAGTTCCTGGTTCCAGGAAATTGGCCAGAACGAGTTAGTATAACTGAGGGCGACTCTACCAGGGGGGCTTAATTTGGGTGTTTTCCTTCTCATCAAGCTGTGTTTCTTCTCCAGGTTCCAGCTTTCTTAATCACTCAAGTCAGAAGAATGAATGAAGCCACTATGCTGTTAAAGAAACAACTCCCAAGTGTCAAAAAGCTGCTAAGGAGGAAGACCATAGAACGAGGGGTAATAACTAACTAACTAAATGTGCAGATATCATGACTGCCCAGGCTCCTGGTGCTCAAAGGATGCACAAGGTAGCTTGTAATTTAGAACCCAAATTCTTGCATTCTCACAAAGTGTCAGTCTTGTGACTATAAACCTTGTGGAAATTGTGTTCATGGCAGAGGAGTGTGGTCTTTCCATTTTGTTGAGTTGTGTGCTTTTTGGTTGAAGTTTTTGAATTATCTCTTATCATGAAGATCATTTAATATTGTCTTAAGTACTAAAGGGTAAAATGGTTTTCTTACAAATGCTGGAAGTCAACATTTTAGTCTACGTGAACTGGAGTTATGGGCAATCAAGTCGTCAGTATATCTAGTAAGTAGAGCTGGAAATTTCTTTAATGATTGGATACTAAAAGAACATCTAATCGTCAAGTCGTTTTGTGTAAAGTCATTGCATTTCAAAGAATTTCTGCCTTGACACAGCTGTTTGTGTGCAGGTGCATAATTGAAACAGGCTTTAGAAAAATTATCTTTATTGCTTTAATGTAATTTGACGATGATCGTGAGTGTCAGGCATAGTACTTGCCTTGAGGAGGATGCAGAGATACAGGAATCTCACTTTGCCCTTAAGGAAGCGTCTATCTCGTGTGGTAGAGAAATGTACAGAAGAGCCATGAATATGCATTAAGTGTCAGACCTGTGCCAACCATGTGCCAGAGACGTGCAGAGGAGGAAGAAATGTGCTCCCACAAGGGAAAGTGTGGTGACCTCATGGAGGAGGTGGCATTTGAGCTGTATCTTGAAGGATTAATAGCATTTTAAAGGGAAAAAGGGGGGGATGTTCACTCAGGGAGAGAAATAGTAAATCCCTAGGCAGTAAGGTGAGAGTATTGCTAACTGATTTGTCACAATCAAGCCTTTCAGAAAGACCAGTGAAACGGGGGTTTTCAGCTGTTGTTACTTCCAGCTGTCTTTCTGTCCCTTCTCCCCACTCCTCCTGGGTCTCACCCTGTCGCTGCTGCTGAACTTGACGCCCTCCAGCCGTTCCTCTTAGGTTCTGTTCTTGTTCTTCATTCTTTTTTCTTTCTGTTCCGCAGACTGGATAGTCCCAATTGACCTATCTTCACATTTGCTGGGGTTTTTTTCTTCTGTCTCCTTAAATCTGCTGCTGAACCCTTCTAGTGGATTTTTCATTTCATTTGGACTTTTCAGCTCCATAATTTCTTTATGGTGTCTTTTTATAATTTATATCTCTTTACTGATATTCTCTGCCTGGTGAAATATCATCCTTATGGGGTTTTTTAGTTCTTTTTTTTTTTCTTTTTTTATTGAAGTATAGTCAGTTTACACTGTTGTGTCAGTTTCTTGTGTACAGCGTAATCTTTCAGTCATACGTATACAGACATCTATTCCTTTTCATACTATTTTTCATTATAGGTTATTACAAGATATTGAACATAGTTCCTTGTACTATACGATATAAACTTGTTTATATACTTTATATATAGTAGTTCGTATCTGTACATCTTGAACTCCTAATTTATCCCTTCCCACCCCTTTTCCTCCCTGGTAACCATAGGTTTGTTTTCTATGTCTGTGAGTCTGTTTCTATAAATAAGTTCTTTGAGTCTTTTTATTTTAATTCCACATATTAGTGATATTCTTTAGTTCTTCAGACATGACTTCCATTACTTCTTTGAAAGTATCTGAAATAGCTGGCTTCAGGGCTTCTTAGCAAGGCCCGTGTCTTGGCCTTCTTAAGGAGTTTCTTTTGAAACTCTTGACACTCCTTTTCCCTGTGTATAGGCCATGTTTCTTGCCATCTTTTGCATGTCTTATAATTGGTATTGAAGAACAGACATTTTGAATGTTACAATGTGGCAACTTTGGATTCTCCCCCACCCTGCTGCTCCTTATACCTGTTGTTGATTTGTTAACGATGTCTCTGCTGAACTAATTTTGTTAAGTCTGTGTTCTTTGTTTTCTGTGGCTCCTGGAGTCTCTGTTCCATTAACCTAGTGGTTAGCTGATGTTTGCACAGACATTCTCTTAAATACTTGGAACCAAAAAAAAGATGAGCTCTGTGTGTTTGTGTGCTGGGCACACCTTCAGTATTCGGCCAGTAACTCTGCCTGAACCTTCAGTTCCTGTTTGGACAGAGCTTAAAGGTCACCCAGAGGTGAGAGCTGAAGTTCTTTTCAGATCTTTCCTGAACATGCGCACAGCCCTGGGCATGCACATGGCCTTCTAGTTCTCAGGAATACGTTGGAGCTTTTCAAAGACCTTATTCCCCAAAACGTCTTGTTCTCTAGACTTGCCTCCCTGCTTTTTAGTTAGTTTGTTGTTTTCCCCAGCCGTTACCAGTGCGTCGGGCCGCAGTGACTGACACGTTTACCTATAAATGTTTTCAGCATTATGCCACTTTAGTGTTGGTCAGGTTCCAAGTCAGGCAAGATAAAGGCGGGCCTGTTGAGCCGGTCTTCCAGGGGACAAACAGTTAGAATTCTTCCTGAATGAGGTCGATTCTGCTCCCTCCACTACCTCTACCAGGAATGCAGGCTTATTATTTTCAAGGCTGTCACTGAGCTATGGAGCCAAGAAGGGGAAAGTGTAAGTTAAAATGCCACAAAATTCTTATCAACATCCAGCTGTTTTTCTTACTTAAGCACTCTCCTGGTTGCAACTTTTGGGTTAGTGCCCAGAGTTCTGAAAAGTTGATAACTGACATTTTTTTTTTATCAGTTGATTCATTGCTTGTAGGAATGACAGACTTTTGGAGTCCTTACTCTGCCATGTTCATTCTGGAAAGTTTTAGTGGCCTAAGTGTGGAGCTGAAGCAGAGGTCAGGCCATGCTTTGTGAGCCTGGGCAAAACTGCAGTCTTCCTCTGAACCTCAGTTTGTTATATTTTCTATTTGGGAGAAAAAATAATGGTATCTATTTCACAGAGTTGTCGTTAGCATCAGCTCATACAATGTGGGTGTAAAGCATTATGTAAATTGTATAATGCTATATGAGTGTCAGTTGTTTTCGTGCTTTACTTGTAAATAGAACTCAGAATTTTAAAAGGCTCTAAGTACTGTGGAAGCAAGCACTTAAAGATGAAGAAATAGTCTTTTTTCAGTTCTGTCTGTTGTACTATACCATGTTTTTACTTCTTGACTTTGATTGAAATAGACAGTGCATTGACAGGTTACAAAATTTAAAATATTGGGAAGGGAAAAACTATAGAATAAAAATTGGCCACCTCTGACTTCCCCTCCTGAAGACAGAAAATGTCACCAGTGACAGAGCACATGTGTGCAGGGGACCATGCAGGTACATATTTCCAGAGAGGCGCAGGACATACAGGCGGCTGTGAACATGTGGTCTTTTTCACATGAATGGAGACATACCTGAAGCATTGTCCTGCATCTCCTTTACTACTCATGAAATCATGATGATTATTCCGTATCAGTCCACAGCGCCGCCTTCTTTGCTGCTTTTGCTTGGTATTCCACAGACGCTCCAGACTTACTCAAGTATTCCCATATTGTTGAACAGTTGGATTTATGTCCGTATTTTACTATTAAAATTTGAGCATCAATGAACGAGCTTGTACATATGTCATTTCTCACAGATGAAGTATATTTGTAGGATAAAGTTATAGATGTGGAATTGTTGAGCCAGAGTGCATATGTACTTTATAATTTGATAATATTGCCAAAATGTTTTCCATAAAGGTTGTACCAGTTTATGCTTCCAACAGCAACATATGCTTGTCCTGTCAACTTTAATCCTAAAGACTAAATGTGTTTTATTTAGGTTACAAGCCCCAAGACTTCAAAGGTACTACAAAAATCACCCTCTACAAGAAGAATGGTAAGAAAATGAATCATTTCCTTTCCTCCCTAATTATTAACAACCTACATAGTATTCTTTGGCTACATCCACCTTATCTGTGTGCAATTTTGGTCATGAGGCACCTTCAAACATGACGTTCTCAATGTAGCACATGAAGGAATGATATAGGGGCTCAACTAACTGATAACTTAGAATTTGTGGTTAGGCATTCTGTACACAAGTGTCAGTACTGTAGAAGGTGAGAAGGAAAACGTGGTCATTATGATAACAGGGTCGACAATGTCAGGAGTGTGGAATTGGTCCTAAGAGGCTTCTGGGGAGCTGGAAGCGGAGAGACGTGAGATGACCAACAGAATGTTTAGGAGTGCTCTCGGCTGCAGTGACCCAGGGGCTCCCTGCCCCTCCCAACCCCAGACCCTGCACATCCGTTCCCTGGCATGCTCTTCTGGTTCTTGCTGGTGGTGGTAGTAGAAAAGTGCTAGGAGAACGAACCCTTTCAAACTAGTTTCCTAATGCTGCAGTGACAATACCCCAAACAGGGTGGATTAAAACAGTAGAAACTTACTCTCTCACAGTCCTGGAGGCTAAAACTCCAAAATCAAGGTGTTGTCTTGGTTGGTTCCTTCTGAAGGCTGTGAAAGGAGGATGTGTTTCTGACATCATTCGTAGCTTTTGGCGATGGCAGGAATCCTCAGCCTTCCTTAGCTTATATATGTGTCTCTCCAATCTCTGCCTCCATCTTTATATGGCATTCATCCCGTGTGTTTCCTCCTTTTTATAAGGATACCACTTACATTGGATTAAGGGCCCACCGTACTCCAGTTTGACCTTATCTTAGCTAATTACATGTGCAGTGACCCTATTTCCAAATAAAGTCACACTCTGAGGTCCTGGGCTTAGAACTTCAACATATTTATTTGGTGGAGGGAACACAATTCAACCCATAATGTATTTCTTCTAAAGGATATATTGAGCCAATTCACATAAACCTTCTATATCAACAATGCCATGCTTTGAGAATGTGCAGATTCAAAATGATTACCTAGGGAGTAACCAGATCCTCAAATAGAAATTTATTTCTGTTCATGTCTAAATAGAGAATTAATTTTTAAAACATTCAGAATTTTGAAACAAAAGGAACTTTCCAATCAATTCTAATAAAACAGAATTTTTTGTTAATTAGACAGCACCATTCTTTGAATATTTCATTTAGATGAAAGCTCTGAGGTCCTCAGGCCAATCAGAGTACATGAAAGCAGAGACACTCTCTTCCCCAACAGCTGTCCTCACTCTTCTCTTCAGTATTTTTAGCACACTTTGAGGGATCAAGTTTGGTGCCCATCTAGAATTCAGTTTGGAATGGCTGTTCTTTACTAGTAACTACAGAAAAAGGATACTTGAAAAACCATATTTTCAAATAGATCCTTAAATTTTTCAGAAGGTTGATCTCCTTAAATTGAAATACAGATTTCTGCTTCAAGGAGGCTTGTTTAGGACATTGTTTAAGAAAAGACACTGATAGAAGCAATAGATTTTTGTCATAACCCAGTATTACTTCAATCATGATTTTAAGGGATTTTAGTAAAGTAACATAGTAAGCATGTAACAAAAGTAAAATCCCAGGTCAACTTTAGTTATTAGTCGTCTCTTGTTAAAAAGAAAAGCAGTGTTTCATTCTGGTTAAATACTGGTCACATTTACATGTTTCCCTAATTCAGAATGCCGCTGATTTTCATATCTCTTAAGTGCGTTCATTGAGTGATACTCATCCGAGCTTGACAGAATGTGTGGAATTTTTCTTCATTGGCAGTCTGATGTGCCGGAAGGAGTCATAAGGGTCCATGCTCCGCTTCTCTCCAAGGTATCCATGGCCATTCAGCTCAACAGTCAAACCACAGCCAAGGATATCCTGGCAAAATTTCACTGTGAGAACAGGTGAGTAGAAGCAAATATAGGTCTCTGTTCAGGACAATGAGTTTTTTATCTGATAAGTAACTACAGGCATTTGAAAATATGATCTTTCAGAAAAATTAAAACCTGTTACTTTAGGGACTTTACCACTAGATGAAGAATCAAAGGTAGAGAAAGTTAAGTAGACCATAGAAGTATCAGTAACAAAAGATTTGTTTTTAAGGAATTTCTACAGTTGGGATTCTTAATAGGTATCTTCTGTCTTGGTGGCTTCACTTACTCAATGAGTTGGTTTTTTTTTATTTAAATAAAAAATATAGCAAGTTAGTTTTATAGATATCTCGATAGATTTCCAGGAATATCATCATTCCAGGCTCCACTGGGCTTTAATTTAACTTGACTATATCAAGCAGAGTTTATATAGTTGAATGAACATCATAGCTGTTGGTTTCCCTAAAACATACTAGCCGTGAACCTGAGGATCAGAATGATGTTGACAGATAATATTTTTGCACATTTGCCTTGTCACCTTAAACGAGCATAAATCATGATAATTTTTGTCCAGGCATGCTTATTCAAGGATAAAAATTTGCCTTGAGGTTTTTGAAAGATGAGAATCACTAGTTTAAATCTAGCCATTATAAAGCAGGTACAGTTTGAAGGTCTCTAGTAAAAACAGATGGATACCCTATAAAAGAAGTTTTCTGATCATATTGAAAAGGAGTAGCCATGTTGAGTAAAAAAAAAGCCAATTGCAGAAAGTTACATACTGCAAGACTCCATTTATATAACATTTTTGAAATGACAAAGTTTTAGAAATGGAAAAGAGATGAGTGGTTGCCAGAGGTTGTGGAGGGGTGCTCATTGGAAAGGGAGATGGCTGTCATTACAGAAGAGCAGAGTGAAAGACCCTTGTGGTGTTTGAACTGATCAGAATCTTGACTGTGGTGGTGGATCAAAGAACCTCTATAAAGTTTTGTTGAACTAATACACAAACAAGTACAAGTGAAATGGGAAATCTGATTAAGATGGGTGGATTCTATCAGTGTCCGTATCCTGATTATGGCATTATACTGTAGTTTTGCAAAATGTTACCATGTTACCACTGGGGAGAACTGGGCAGAGATTCTCTCTGTATGATGTCTTACACACATGTGAATCTACAGTTATCTCAGTATAAAATCCAGTTAAAGGTAAAGCAGGAGTAGCCAGTACGAGTAATCTACGATGTTAGATGCCAGGATGGTGGTTTTCTGCAAGAGTGGATGGAATGGTGTCTAAGAAGGCATGACAGTGGCGTCTAAGAAGGTCCTGTGTTTTAGACGTGAGGCCTGGTTGCACATTATATTCACTTTGTGAAAAGTCTTTCAGTCATATGTTTATGATGTGTACACTTCACACACACACACAAACACACAAACATAAAAAAAAGAGTAGACAGAGGCCAACAGGAGCCCCAAATACGTATCCTCTCCACTGCTGGCCCTGACATCTAAGACACTGTTAATAGTTACCACTAGGCAGTAATAAAGAGACTTAAAATTCCATTGGAGAGATTTGGGCAATTACAAAACTGTCTCTCTACTCTCATGTAGGCCTTTTATAGGAAAAAAACAAAGGTTTCAATAAAAATAGATCAGAATCAATGAGCATAGATAGACTCAAATCGTTTGTACCAACTGCAAAAGATCTTATCCTATCCATTCTCTTCACTGATTAGAACTGTGGCGTATTTCAGCTTAAAAGTTGTAAGTGGGCCCATTTTTGCCTGTTTCACTAGAGTTTTGTATCCCTCCTAGGTCATCCCTCTTACAACTAAAATACCTTGAACATAACACAACAAATAGCGTAGACTCTGAAAGGCAGCAGGAAGTCTGCTGGCTGTCTCAGGACACTGGGTCTTGTGAAGGGACTGGGTGCTGAGTTCCTGGGTTTCTCCTGTGTTATCCCAGGCAGGTTGCGAAGAAACCTCCAGCCTGGTACAGGCACAGACAAAAAAGAGCTCCACGGAAAGCCTACCCCCCAGCCAAAGGACCTGGGAAAGGGTGGTCTAACCTCAAAAAACTCTGGCGGTACTTGCCCTACTCCAACTACACACCAACAGGAAAACATGCTAACCGCCTGGGGTTTCAGTGGGACCAGACGGTAACTGATCTACCATGCCCCACCCAACAGAACCAGAGGCGATCCAGTTTCCAAGCAGGTATGTCAGCAGCGTCCTGCCACAAACTGAGCCTCTACCTCCACCCAGCAGCAGTGAGACTTAACCAGGCAGTACATGGCAGACCAGGAACCACCAGGTTTCACCCCACCCTCAGTGTCCGTAGGGCCCAGTGGGGAACTGAGCTCACCCTACCCAGCAGCAACAAAGCAGTGTGATCTGCCTGCCCTCTGTTTCCCTGCTTCCTGGTGGCAGCAGAGCCCAGTGGTGGTGGGTCTTACATTCCCAATGGGAAGCAATGAGGCAGTGCCAGTCGGTGCCGCACATTCACTGGGCAGGTATCAGAGGGGCCCAGCAAAAAAGCTGAAAATATGCAACCATCTATACAACACACAACTCATTTAGACGTGAGACCAGGAAAATCACAGCAGGAATACAAAGAGACAACAGATTATGCCAACAGTAAATTGAATCCAGTGTTAGAATTATCTGACAAGGATTTTACAACAGCCATCATAAAAAGATGTTTCAACAAGTAGTGGCAAACTCTTTTGAAACAAATGAAAAAAATAGAAAATCTCAGGAAAGAAATAGAAGTTACAAAAAAGAACCAAATGGAAATTGTAGAACTGAAAGATTAACTGAATAAAAAAACCTCTCTGGATGGGCTCAGTAGTAAAGTGGAGACGGCAGAGTATAATCAGTAAACTCAGGGGCGTATCGATAGCATCATTTATTCTGAACAACGGAAAGGAAACAGACCAAAAACTTTTAAAAATGAATATGGAATTCATGGGCTATAACAAGAGAGGCAGCATCCGTATCACTGGAGTGTTGAACCGAGAGAAAACAGTGGGGCTGAACAAGTAGTTGAGCAAGTAACGACTGAACACCCCCCAGTTGGCAGAAGACACAACCCTACACATTCAAGAAGCTAAATGAACCCAAGTAGGACAGACCAAAGAAAACATGCTAAAACATTGTAATTAAACTTGGAATAATTAAAGACAAAGAAAAACCCTGAAATCATCCAGAGAGAAGTCATGCATCCATGCCATTGTATTGCTACTCAGCAGTAGAAGTGCAGCAACCTTGGGGGAACCTCCAGGGGTCTGTGCTGATTGGGAAAAAAAAGCCAATACAAAATAGTTCCATACTGTGATTTCCATTTATATATTTCCACTTGTAAATGACAAGTTTATAGAAATGTGGAATCCAGGGATAAGAGGTGGAGGCTGAGGACAGGGGAGGGAGGTGGGTGTGGCTGTGAGAGGGAAGTGAGGAGTCTTGTGCGGAAGGAAGTGCTCAGTGCCATGACTGAATCCATGTGGACCTTCTGGCTGTGATATCACATGAGGGTATTGCCAGATTTTACTACTGGGGAAACAGGATGTGTCTATATTTTCTTATAACCACATGAGAATCTACAGTTATCGCAAATAAAATGTTTAATCAAACAAAGAGCCCACATCCGTCTCCCTCAAGCAGAGAGCTGAAGACAGTCTTTTTGAAGTAACCAAGTGGAAAGTTATGGCTCAAGTGGGGCTCAGCCTTGGTCTTTCCAGACTATTCTGCCCCAGTGTCCTAGTCTGGGGTGGAAAATTAAAGTTGGGCGATTATTTTCTCTGACTTGCTTTCATTATACGGCAGAGACATGCAATGATGTCAACGTCAGACAGTTTTCAAAGCTCCAGGCAAACTTAGAAGTGTGACATGGGCCGAGGAGAGGCTCTCATTCAGGTTTTGGCAGATACAGAAATGAAACCTGACTTCTTCTGAACTGAGAGTAATGTGACCAATGACAGGACAGTGTGAAACACCATCTGCTCCTCGGCAGCCCTGATGTGCCAGTAATGGGGCCTCTCCTAAGTGGAGCTGACGGAGGTGGGTGGTGGAGCCCAGCAGCTTCTGTCTTGGTTTGGAATAGCTCTGTCCTCTGTCTCAGATGCTTGTCTGTGTCACACCAAAAAAAAAAAAAAAAAAGTTCTTATTATCACTTCAGTCATAATAATGGTTTGTGGGGTGTATTTCACTCAAGGCAGAATGAATTGTTTGTTGCCATGTTATTTAATCCACTTTGGCTCATGGAAGAGGGTTGAAAGTATATTGCTTTCTTTTTTCAGTCATGGTTCATCGGAATACATTAAGATTCAGAACCAAAGGTTGTATGAAATTGGAGGTAATATAGGTAAGCATTCTTTAATAAATTTTACTCCTAAATTCTCTAATTACTGTGATGGAAATATGATGCTATTATTGTAGAAGTATATTTTGTAAATTTCTTAGATATAAAATCAAAATCACTGATGTTTTTAAATCTCATACAAGAACAGTAAGACTTTCCTAAAATATTTTCAAAATTTAAATGTAAATAGTTGCTGTGCATAGATTTGAGTCTTTCTGAGTTGGTCTGTAGAACTAGAGATTCATGCAAAACGAAAGGCGAGCATCATGGAACTTTTCAGAGTCACAATACTCTGTTTAACTTCCCTGCTTCATTCTTAGCCCAAATTCATTCTTCCTATTTCCCTGATGGAATGAAAGGAAGAATCCCGTACGTGCATCCATGTCCTTTTCTCCTTCTTGCAGTCCTCACAGTCAGGATGCAGTATCCCTGCTCCTGCTTACGCCGGCACCTCCCCCCGTATGATGAGGGCACGTCATCCTCCCACTGTCTCCTGTCATCAGCTTTTCCCTCCCAACCACGTCATTTCTATCTGCATAAACAGTTTTGTAATTTCTCACATCTTCGCAAAACTTTCTCTTGACCCCCTTCAAGTCTACTCCCATTTCTCTGCACCACTTACAGCAAAACTCCTTGAATCAGCCGTCTGTACTCCACTTTCCTCTTCTCGCTCTCTCTTGAAGCCACTCCAGCCAAGCTTTACCCTTCAGCCCTTCACCGAAGTTGCTCTTCTGTCGAGGTCACCAGAGAACTCTTCTGTTGTGAAATCCAGTGCAGATTCCTTCTGTCTTTATAACGGCCTGCGTTAATCTTTCCCTTCTTTGAGAAAACTCTCTTCACCTGGTTTCAAGGGCCACCTAAGCCTCCAGCTTTTCCCCTCACTTCACAGGCTGCTCCTCCTGAGTCTTCCTTTGCCTGTTACTTCTCATCCTCCCGGCCTCTAAACACTAGAACTTTTGTCTACATTTACCTTCCTTTGTGAGCTTACTCCGTCCCGCTGCTCTAAATGCACCTGGATGCCATGCCTCTCAACTTAGTAGTATTCAGACACCCCTGCAGACCCTGCCTGACCTTGTATATCCCGTCACCAGCACATTTTGCCCTGGGGCCTTCATACCTGCTCTGACTTTTGTCAGAATGCTTCCCTCCAGATGGTTCACTTCTCATTCCCTCAGCTCTGCCGGGTGTTTGTCGCTGTACCACTTCTCAGTGGGACATTCCTGGACCGGACCTTTTCTCTGTGCCTTCCCAGCTTTCTTATTCTCTAATGTTGTCATCTCCAGATCTCTTGCCTGTAGGAGAAATGGAATGACCATTCCTAAAATGAACTTGATGTTAATCGCTAGTCCTGGCTAAGTTACTATCTGTAAAGCCATTTGAGGACAGGTATTATCATATAAATGATTATTAATGATCGTTGGCATATAAATGAGTTGATACCTGAAACAAGTTCGGGCCACATTTTTCTAACTGATGTGGTGAGTCTAGGGAACAGTTTGCCTGTGGTTGGTATGTCTGTTTTTTCCACCGGGTCACATGGGATTTATTTGAAATACTTCACAGTCAGAAACAAAGAAAAGAAGGAAGGAAGGGAGGCTGGGTTTGCTATGAAACTTTAAAATGTATCTACTTTTGGCTGAGAGAACTATATTGCCTTGTTTGAGCCTTACAAATGCACACGTGCACACACAGACATGTGCAATCTCGAAAACATTCTCTGATTGTCTCTTTCTTTTAGGACAGCACTGCTTGGATCCAGATGCTTATATATTGGATATATATCACGCAAATCCGCAAGCAGAATGGGTGATTAAACCCCAGCCAAGTGTTTGAAATACCCCCCAAGATGGCAGCCATCATCATGTTACATGCCAGGAAGTCCTATGTTTGGTAGAGGAAAAATAAGACTGGTTTTGACATGTGTGTTCCTACAGCCCTCTTGGTGTCTCACAGTGTGAACTGTGAAAGAGGAGCTGGTTGACCATTTGAGCTGAAGCTTTCTCACGATGGTTCCTTGATAAGAGTGAAGGAAAGAAGAGGTGATCCTTCCAGAAGAAAGGCCAACATAGAATATGGAACTCTAATCATTTCTAATACTTTTGACTTCACAGCAGACATGAACTTGGTCCTGTACCTGGGAACAGGAAACACCAAACAGAAGAGGTGGAAAAGACTTTTTTATACTTATGTTTTATATATGTATACACACACACACACACACACACACATATATATATAGACCTTTTTGAACCAGAATTCCAGAAATAACAAAAATTTCTGATCTAAAAAATAATTCAGATCTACTTTCCAAAGAATCCATTTCCGAAGTCACAATACAATATTTATGTTCTGACTTGCTCCTGAGTTGGAGGTGGAGAGACTTCTGTGTAAAGAACACTGTATTGTTACATATGTTGTACTGTGTTATTCTGGTGCAAATGAACATTTCCCTATCCTTGAGCATTGACGTTTTTAAAGCTCATTCTCTTATGAGCACAGGCCCCCGCAGTTAAGGTTGGTTTGACGAAGGGTGTTCTTGTGCTCTCATAACCTTTGTTGTAGTCAGCAGTCACGGAGCCTCTGTCTTCTCGTCACGATCGTGGTGCTCGGTGAATAGCTTTCCATGTGCCAGACACAGATTTCCTTTCCTTATTTAACATATCATTTTTATATTTCACAACTGTAGATAATCACTTCTGCAGCCCCAGTTTTAAAATGCAGAACTGCCTTTATCCAACTGCTCTTTATCCAACAGTGCTGAAAAATACTATTATATCCAGATTTTCTATGCTGTAAAAACAGATTTTGTTTCTGTTCATCAATCATAGACTTGGCCAAGCACTGTGGATTAGCACCAGGCTTTAAAATCAGATGCATGTTTGGTGAGCTGAAAACTGTCTTGCTGTCAAGATCCTGCGGAGCCATTTTCCAGACCTTCAATTGGTGAGAACGCAAAATTCTCCATGCTTCTGACTGAGAGCAAATCTAAAATGTGCTGGGGCTCAGACAGCCCTGCCTTTCATCTGGAGGCTGCAATATAGTCCTTCCAGGGTTGGCTAGAAATGGGGGCAGAGGTCTTATACATCCCACGTGTGTGCTTTGGATTAGAATCTACAGATTGAGATTTTAATGAATTTCAGTTTTAATGAAACTTAATGCCCAGATGACTCTCTTGCAATTCAAACAATAGACAGAGTTGCTTACAAAGGCAGAAAACATTCTATCTGCTTACCAAGTCTCAAAACATAATGTGATAATGTAAGCCCATATTATAGAAGTCTTTTATATCCTCATTGTGCCTTGATATCTGTAAAGCCATTACTTATATTCAGCATGGAGATAATTGCATTTCTGGCCATTAGACTTTGTTATGATTTTTATAGAAAACTCAAATACCTATTCGTTTTATTTGTTTATTTGAGAATTTTTATTTCATTTGCCCGAAAACCCATTAGAAGGTAAATGTGTTCTATTGGTTTATATTTATTCCTACATTTCATCAGTTCTCAATGCATGGCTAATTGATGGCGTCTGAGTTTACGTAACAGACTTGAATGCACTGAAGTGATTAACGTTACTGCCGGAATAAGTCTGATATCTCATGACATTTCAAGCATTTTCCATCTGACACCAGGCATTTGAGGGTCTGAAAAAATGCTGTTCTCATTTTTGCAATTCACACAACAGAAGTAAACATTTTACTTCATGTGGTTGCTGAGATTCAAGACATAAGATAGCAGTAATTTATGTCCACATGCATTGAAGAAATTCTTCCAGTTAGCTACCTTATACTTCTGCATATATTAAAACAATGACTGATTTTTCTCATTGAGTTACCTGTCATTTAGAATAAATTCTGTTGTGTTTTGAAAATTCACAAATCTATCCATTTAATTTTTTATTTGGGAATTTTTACTTCATTTGACTGAAAATACATTAGGACTGATGCATAATTTCTGAAGGTTTTAAGATTTGCTCCACTGGTCATTAGTTTTAAGTAAATGGCTAATAGGTGACAGGTAAAAAACATTAAGTTTCTGAATTTCTTATCTACTTTTGGGTAGTTTTAGGTTGTCAGAGACTTGGCCCAGTCAATAACTTTAAATTAATCACTTCAAGGCATTCAAGGATGTGTGACAATTTTCTAGTAACTATATAATACGGAAGGCCATGTCAATACCAATATTACTGGATGTAATTTTTATTCTTAGTCATAGGGTTAACTAACTGATTAGGGAAAAGTTTACAGTAGACACACGAACTAATTTTTGTGTGGTTAAAGAAATTCTTTTTACTCATTTTGTTCCTTTTTTTTAAACTAATTTTATTCTTAATGAATAAACAAATCTTTACAGTTAAAATTTAAAAATGCCCACTATCTAAGTATTGAAAAAAACTAGTCTTTGCCTTATGAAGAGTTGTTTTTAAATAGTTGCAGTACTCTGCAAATATGAAAAATGTATCTACAGACAAAAGAAGCTTGAGACCCTGGGCTTCTAAGTTCTGTTCTTCATGACTTCCCACCTCACCCGGTCCCAAGTGCTCCTGGTGTACAGTTAGGAAGATAATATCCAGAAAGGCATTAAAGACAGTTAACATTTTAGGCCCTTATGCAGAAAAAAGCCCCAGAACTGGCTCATTCTTTCCCCATTTCTACAAAAGAAGACCCCATTGTTAAACAGCTCACTTAGGGATATGATTCTTGGAGTCATTGATCTTTGAACAAACTGGAATATTAATCTCTTTACAATGTGTATACAGTATAAACTACCTCACTTGTCTTTCTTGGGAAGAAAATTGACGGACGTTAACAATTTTCGTTACAAAATATTATTTAAGTCACTTTGGTTAGCTTTCAGTGTACATTTAATAATATACGTTTAATGATGTAAAGTATTTTTAGCAAAGGCTTTAAAACCAAAAATACCCTGTGACTGTGACGTGTGGTGTAGATGCTGAGAATCCAAGTCCCTTAGTCATTGTCGTGTGTTTTTAACTGTGTTGAGATGCAGGTTTTGAAAGGTCCGAATTAATTTCATCTCCTTTCACACATTTTCAACTGTTTTCTCCACATTGCACTTGACTGAAAGTAACAGGTTGGTGTCTCTTCTTCCTATCATGCATATTTGAACTGATTTTCATAAATGTATTACACATCTGAAAGGAATATATATTATGGGATTGACTAGTTCCTGTTTTCTGACAGGCACTTTCAACCTTTTTTTTTTTTTCATAAATACGTCACTTAATAAATAATGTGACATGGATTAAAATGTTTCTTTCAGGCATTTTCAACAGTTTCATACACACACACACCCCTTAATTTTAAAATAACATTTTCTTTCAGGCATTTTCCAACTATTTTCTATAACTATGTGATTTGCTTGAAAAATTGTATATTGTCACTAGGATGACAGTTTTTTATGTTGTCTTCCATCTCAAAAGTGAATATTGATACTTCTGTCCATCAGTTTCATTGTTAAATATACTGTGTATGTTGCATTTTATCCATAAAAATAAAGAAAAAAACTTAAAAAAAAGAAAATCATAAAAAAACAAGTGTTAAAATTACTAGAATTAATAAGTACATTTAACAAGGTCACAGGATCAAGGTCAATCACAAAATCAGTTGTGTTCTACATATTAGGTAAAGACAACCAGAAAACAAAATGATAAAAGCAATACCATTTATAATAGCATCAGCAAATATAAAATATCCAAAAGTAAATGTAATGAAAAATGTGCGAGGCCTCCCTTATTACTGAACACCACAAACATTGCCAGGAGAAAGCAAATAGGAGCTAAAGAAATGGAAAGACAGTCCATGTTCATGCACTGGAAGAGTCAACATTGTTAAGATGTGGATTCTTTCCAAGTAGACCTATAGGTGCAATGAAATTCCTATAATAATCACAGGAGTCTTTTTTTTTTTTTAAGAAATTGAAAAGCTGATTTTTAAATGTATATGAAAATTCACAGGACTTAGAATAGTCAAACTATATTAAGGAAAAATAAAGTTGGAAAACTTACCTTGTTTCAAGAATTATTACAGAGTGCTATAATCAACACAGTGCAGGATTGATTTTAAGATAAGCAGAAAGATTAATGGCACAGACTAGAGTTCAGAAATAGACACACACATGTATAATCAGTTGATTTTTGACAAACAGCCCAGCAATCCAGTGAGGGAATGGAAGGTGTTTCAAAACGCAGTGCTTTGTCTGTCCCTCACAGTTCAGAGGGCCTGGTGGTCTTTATCACTTCAGTCCAGGTAAGATGAGCAGGTGGTCTCAGATTTCTGAGTACCTCCTGCACCCTGGACAAATACAGCGTCATTCCAAAGGGTTCACTGTTCCCCTGGATGTCCTGGCCTTTGGCACAGAGACAGACACTGATAACCAAGCAGATGTGCCTTCCCTACCCTTTCTTTTTTTTTTTTGCTGCATCTGTTTAATGAATTTGGAAGAGTAACGGAAATCGTCACCATTCCTACAGTTTCTTTCCCTGTTCCTGGGAGGCACTTTCCCTGCGGCATGGCTGATGAAGCTGTCATTCCTAGGCCCCTAGTTTGTTGCCTTGAGGGCACATCTGGGTTCTCTCTCCCTGTGGCTCTTCACTACGGAGCGTGTGCTCTCCTTGGCTGGCCATTCTGGAAGATTCTTATCCTGCCTGAGCCCAGTTTCAGTCTGTTCCACTAGATCAATTTGGAATCCTGCTGGCTGTAACAAGTGACGAAGTACATTACCTCATTTCCAAAGATTTCTGCAAAATAGGGTTTGACAGCAAAGCATACAAGCAGATGGAAAAGAATCTGGAGTTCCAGGGATACTGGGGGCTCCCACAGACATGCTTCTTTCATCGTCCCAGCAGTAGGTGACACCTTTTCTGACAGTCCAGACAGAAATTGGGGGGGGGGGGCACTCGCCAAAGATTCATCTATGTTTTATCAACTAACAATCACATGTGGACTCTTACAGATTGTCATCTTATTTATGAACTTTCATGTTGTAACAATTCATTCTCAGCAGTTGCTCTGCATTTGTATAACATGTTTATCACTGCACAGCAGTGACTTTGCTACAGTTCTCAGCACCATGTCCTGAGGTAACAGATTGGGAACAGGACTGTCTACCATGTAGCCCTCACTGTGTCACAGTACAACAGGACAGGAGAACTTAGCCGCAGAAGGAAAGAATTGATAAATTGGATCCATCACATTTTAAGATTTCTGCTCAGCAAATACACCATCAAGCCAATGAAAAGACAGGCCACAGGTTTTTATCTCAACAAACTGTTCAAGTGCTAAGTTAGCACTTCATTGATACTTGTTGATAAATGTTCAACATTGAGTCACTTACCATTCCTAAATATCATGAATTGTGTTAGAGACAGCTGCATAGACTGAGCGAATGCAAAGCTAATGCCTTATCCTAGAAGATCTAATTGCTGGGCTCTGTTCTCCAGATCAAAGAAGCCATCTTTGTTTTCAAGGAGCTTTGACACAAAATGAAGTTATACAGGTCCCTCCAGTGATATTTCTGGGGGCCTATTCAAGAGATTGACAAGCAATAAAAAGGCCTAAGAAAATGGTGACTCGATACAACTGTCATCCTCTGCTCCTTTCATTTGAAATGTGGGTGATTGCCACCTCCTGGCAACCTTTCTTCTTCAAGGACACATTTCCCCTCTAGGAGCTTTGGAGAAAGCAACCAACCTGCTTTGTAATGTCAGGATAAAATGAATCAACCAAAGTTAATATTACAAGGAAATTGGAAGAACAACTACAACTGGGAAATGAAGATTTAGTGAGAAGTATAACACACTGGAGAATAAAAAGGGTGTCTAGGGTGCAGTTGTAATTGGTCATATTTTTTCCGTAATTGATGGATTCAACTAACCAGTACTTTATTGAGGATTTTCACATCTAGGTCTACAAGTAAAAGTGGTCTGTATTTGTCTTATAATTTCCTTACCAGGTTTTGGAACCAGGGTCCTACCAGACATACTGAATGGGTAGAGTAGCTTTTCCATTTTTATATTCCACTTGAAACAGTGTGTGAAGTGTTTCAGGAAGGGCTGGAAGGGAGGGGTTGCAAAGGAGGGAACTTCGGGGGTGAAGGAAATGTTCATTATCTTGAATGTGGAGATGGTTGCAGGGATGGATACAGACGCTGAAAGTCATCAGACTATACACTTTAAATATGTGATGCCTAGTTCATTGTATGTCAGTTAGACCTCAATAAAGCTGTGAAAAAAACAACCAGGCACACTTAGGCCCAGGCCCTGAAATGTGGCTGTGCCCTGGATCCCTGGCCGTCTGGACCCTGGGAGACAGCCAGGCTTCACCCACTGCCGTTACCCAGAGGACAACATCTGGATCCTGAGATTGTCCAGAAGGGCAATTGAGAATATCTCCTGTGAAAAATGATTTCCACTGAAACAATTTCTGGAAAGAGACTGAATCATCACATGCTCCTGCCCAGGCATCCGGAGAGTTGACAGTTCCTCTGGCCAATGACTTGAAGGTCGGTTTGAACAGGAGCACATTGCCTCTGTCACGTTTCTTCAGCATCTTTTGCTGCCGTTGGGATTCCAGGGGCCACGTCACAGCTAACACCGGACAGTAGTGACAGCAGAAATGACTTTCTGAGGCTCCGTGATTCCTCAGACACACAGCTTGTTGGGACATGTGGAGAAAAATAGAGGTTTTACTCCAGTCTTCCCTGAGGTTCCAGATGAACATGTCACTGGGCCAGCGTTCCTCTCAGGGACACTAATGATCTGAAGTCACAACCCCAACATTCTTTAAGAAGGAATTACCAAACCTGCCTGCAGCAATTTAAGGTGGGAAGGAAGCAACAGACAGAAAGAAACTTTATCTGATCTGCCTCAACCATGGAGGCATTAAAAGAGATGAAATCTGTATTACACTTGATGCCTGGAGAGGGGCTTTTGGTCACTGCTACAAGCACAATTATTGAGCTATTTCCTACTTGGGTGATGTCACTAGACAGCTGTCTTACAACCCTCAGGAAATAACAGTGAAAGTCCAGTGTTCTTTCAGGTGACTCAGTAGTCGACGTGGTCTCCAGGGAAAACTGCTCCCAGCCCCAGGACAGTGGTCAGGAAAGCGGTACAACTTGGGCTGCCTGGACAGACTTCAGGCCTCAAGAAGGCTACATTTCTTAAAAAATGTTTTTCCTGACAAAAATCAGCATCCATTATTTTTAAAAGACCTAAAAATATAGAAAAAAGGGAGTCTTCCTGTTTTGTGTTCTACATTTCAACTTATGAAGAGTCTAGACAGAGCCCTGGCCTTGCACTTGGGAGAGATGACATTCCTGAGCCATGCACGGCAGGGGCGCCTGCAGCCCGTGTCTCTGGAATGGACAGGGAGGCTCCAGTGCTCACCAGGGTCAGAGCTGAGCCCGCAGCGGTCCACACACGCTGGCTGGACCCGGGGCGGCTGCTTCAACAGCCACACACATCCATGTGGGTCGTGCCCTCCAAACTGGACCATTCACAGATTCCTCCACCGAGGGGATGTGGTTGCTGCCTCCTCCGGTGGGGAAAGTACACTGTCCACCTTCCTTCAGTGAACCGCACTTCGAGATAAAATGACAGAAGGCAATCAGCAAAAGAAGACATATCAGGAAACAAAAGTACCAAATGACATTGCCAGAAGCCTCTGTCTTAGGCTGGTCCTCTCGCCCCTAAGCCCCTACAGTTGAGCTCCTCCCATCAGTTGCAGAATTATCCTTTCAGGAGGAAATGATACTCCTGCGTGCAGAGAGCAAAGGTTTTGTGAAAAGCCCTCGAGTTCACACACTTTGTCTCCAAGCCCCGCGGAGAAATCCCATCAACCCTTACCTTTATTGTAGGAATCCTTTGCAGCCTGTGTCAGAGACGTCAAGTTCATCACCGTTCTGAATAAACTGTCACTGATGTCAGCCAAGGACAGTTACCTGAGATCAGTCAAATCCACACACACAGAACTGAAGTCCCAGGGACCTGACCTCAGAGCACGGAGACAAGTGGCCACCAGGACCCACATGCTGGTCTGTGGATGAGGTAACACAACTTGTGAAGGAGTCTCAGCCTTTGACACCCCTGGGAATGCCCTTCAATGGACATGAAACTGGCCAAGGTTCTCCTGTGCCTGAGGGGCCGATGCAATGATGAAATTCAGGAGACGGAAGCTGGGCCCCACATCAGAAGACATGACAATCAACAAACATCGTGTTATCTGGACTATCTGGATTGTCCGTACTTCCCAGGTGCACGGATGCCTTCTTAAAAGTGTGTGTGTCGCCCTAAGCAGTCTTCCTTTAGCAGAAGGCTCCCCTGAAGACTGTAAGACTAAGGTTAAAAATGGACTTCTCTAAAAACTTCTAAAAGTGTGAGTATTAGCATACTCAAATTGGTAGTTCTATGTACCTTTTAATTTTAAAAAACTGTACAGTTTACAAATATACTTCATTGAGGAAATAGGAAAAGTTTTCTTGATTTTGGTAAATACATATAGAACAGCTACATCCAAAGAGTAAAATATCAAGGATTAATTTCTACAAATAAACCCACAGAAGTGTTACCTTAGAAGAACACTTGAAGATGTAAGTACATCACACTTTCTCAAGCTGACACTGTTGGCATTTGGGGCCAGATGATGCTTTTTCCTGGGGACTGTTCTGGGTGTGGTAGGATGTTGGTAGCATTTCCACCCTCTCCCCACTAGATGTCAGTAGCCCTTCCTCTTTCCCCTCAGTTTTGACCACTAAAAATATTTCCAGACAATTGTCCTCTAGGGGGCGAAATTGCCACTGGTTGAGAACCACTGAATTAGATGTATCTTCTCTTTCGTGGACATTCTTTGTGGTGCTAGAATGCTACATTCATGTTCTATTTGTTTCCAGAAAGAGAATAGCCATATAAATTACTTACCTAGCTTTATTACTTTAAATCCTTTTTCTTTCTTTTTCTTTTTTTTTTTTTCAAAGAAAAAGTTCATAAGCGTTGGGGGGGGGGGGGAAGAAAAAGACACTTAGGTCAGCCTGAGTTCAGAGCCTCGGCCATTAGGCTGGAAAATCCAAAAGCTGGTCTTTCTACCCTAGTGTCTGGAGAGGCTGCAGGGGAAAACACATTCGCAAAGTATTTTTCACGAGAGGCTTTGTGAGTAGCTGTAACAATGAAAGCTCCAGATGCTATCAGATGAAAGGCAGTTCTCCCAGATCAATCCTGTGACACTCAAAGGGAGAGATACACTTTCTATTTTAGAAAAAAAAAATAGATAACTTCAGTGTCTGGAGACCTCATGGGTTTAATGACTGACTTGCAGGGCACTTGCAGGAGCTTGGAGTCCCAAACATGGGCTGTGGTCACGTGCATCTGTCTTTGGTGTCCCAGCCGCCTCTTGTGCGGACAGATATGTGTTCAGGGACACTAACCCTGACATGTAAGCTGAGAGTCTCCTTCCACATCCCCCAAGTGGGGTCTGGACTGCGAGCAGGGGGACAACACCACCTCTGAACTGTCAGGTTCGTTCACAAAAAGGTGTTACACTATCAGCTCTGTAACAGTGAAGAGACTGTTCAGCTCCATCAGTGAGTGATTGGAGCTGGTGATTGGCATTTCCACTGCTTCTCAACTGCTTTGAGAAATGTGTATGTAATACCGTGACATTTCCCCAAAGCCCCAGCATATGCTCAGTGAACTTGTCTCACTGAACAGGGTCCAGAGCCATCTGAGTGTGAGGGAACCAGCCTAGAGAAAGCTGTGCACAGGGGAACCCCCTACAACGTGTGTCCTTGTAGGGTTTGTCAGCTATAATCCAACACTATATAATCTGTACACATACATGATTCATTTACAATTTACTGTTTTCATAATCATTTTGACTTTTAAGACTTTTAATACAAACACATATTTAGTAGCTACATTAGGCAAGTAAATTTGTACTGCAAAGTTCTGTAAGCATAGTATAATTTGTGGAAAAGGACTGACAAATGAAGTCACGAATGAAACTGGTACTGAAGGGACATTTACTTAGCAAACAATATCAAAACAAAAAAGAATTTGAGAATTTTGAATTTTAAAAGGGTGACAAGCAGATATTCATGATTGCACATGTAAACATTAAAGCTTTTGGGGGCTTCATACAGAATTGCTCTACAGGTCGCTAAGACTAAAGAACTATTTATAATTGCTGAGAGGTCAGTAAGAGGTTGCACTGGAGATGTTTGCCTAGAAACGTTTGGTGGAACATTGGAAAAACAATGCTCAAGTTATCGCTTTCCAATCAAATGTGATTAGGAACTGACTATTAAGATATAAGACCAACTCACAGAACATATAAAGCTACCTATTTTTCATTGCAACTTGACAACTGCACAGATATTGCTAAAATGACATGTTTTTAGTATTATATAATTTGCACGATATTGAAAAGGTAGGACTTTTTTCCAGCTTTATTGCTGACAAACACAACCAGCTCTGAACTGAATGCAACTATGAAGGATTACACTGTCAACACATGTGCTTTGGGATTTAAGTTCTGAGTGGGAGTGTGTTCTGATGGTACCACTTCCAAAAAACGTTTTGGAAGCATTACCCAGATCAAGCACTTGCAACTGACTATAATCAGTTTACAAGACTTCGTGGAGAGAAGTCTTGCTCTGAAATATGTCAGCTGAAGTAAAAAGGATGCTTAATGATGTAGCAAAACCTCATGTGGTAAATTTGAGATGATCCCTCTTACCATGTGACAGCACAGAAGCTGAATCACAACTGGCACTGCCTGCCAGGTCAGGGTCCTTATGATGTGGAGAAGCTGTGCCAAAACTGAACTACAAGACAAACGCTTCCTGTTCCTACAAGATAAGAAACTAGGTTGGCTCTAATTTTTTAAATTGGTTAGTTAGTGTTTCCTATTTGTCTGCTATCTTCGGTATCTTTGATGGTTTTCGTATTTCCACACAAGGACAGGTGGTACCATGTTTTGCTCAGGAATATATGATTCTAACAAATGTTAGAGGCTTGGAAGGATAAAGTTTTACAGATTTTTGGCATGTTCCACAATTTAACAATGACTGTCAATGAAGTAGGTGATTATCTTAATATTGCCAATCTGAAAAGTTATAAACATCCTATGAATTTGAATGCTTTAAATTTTCATTAATAAAAGATTCATATGTAGGAAATTCATTGTTTTATTGAAAGGCAATTTCGATAAAAGGTAATTGAAATGGAATCATACCTTTACAAGGTAAATTGTGGAACTAGCTATTAATGGATTGAAAATACAGCTTCACTTGTTTTATTTGGGATCAAACTTAAAAATGAATGATCTTGAACTAGTTGAAACTACTTTAAAATAGCCTCTTATTTGCAATTAACATAACCCGAGATTAGTTTCTCTAATGAGTTTTTAGAAGAAAACATAGAAGTCATTTAGATATACCTTACCTCCTAGAAGTAGTGTCATAAACCCAAGTTGTATTAAATTAACAAGAAGTGAACACAATTGTGGAATGACAAAATGTTACAAATATAATAGGGGTTCTCTGTATTAATCACCTATATACATAGTTTACATGACTGTGAATTGATTTAAAATTCCTTTTTCCCTATGTTGTATTTACTCGAAGGATAGTTAGTAAAATGCAGTTTCACTGTGCTGTCTTTAATTTTAAAAATTGGGTTTGCATTATGTCTATTCTTTCATCTTTCTAGTAAATCATTTTTATGGTATTTTACAAAAATATCAGTCTACAATGGATAGGAAATGTAAGAAACAAGGCTGGTCTTTCACCACAGACAATTTGAGAAGTACTCGTTGAGAAGCAACTTATTTAATATTACTTCCTCACACAACTCTCCTCCATGCTCTCTTTATTTAGCTTAAGTTTTTATCTGTGTGTGTGTTACTAGGCACTTTCCCTTAATCTTTTGCTCACCTCAAGGGATATTTACATGTAGCTGGGATTCCCAATAAAAAGACTATTGAAGGCTCAGAGAAATTAAGCTATAGTAATGAAAGGCCCGTAGGTACAGTAATTAGAATCAGCAGATCTCACTGTTGGATTTACAAGAAATGTAATTCAGTATCTTGCTCAAATTTGGAGTTGGTTCTGTAATATACTGAGAACAAAAGAAACATTTGATTCAGGTGTTGTAGTGCAGTATTGAGAGAACAGGCTCTGGAGTCAGTCTGCATAAATTCAAGCCTTGATTCTGCTCCCACCTACTGTGGGAACTTCGGCAAATTACTTAACTTCTCTGAGCCACAGTAGCCATACTCTTCATTTGCCAAGTGAGGGTGAGGACAATAATACCTACCACAAGGAGCTGATGTGTTGATTAAATGAGATTGTACATGGAAACCCCCTAGTAGACTGGAGTGGAGTCAACAATACAGTCAGCTCTTCTTGTCATTTTACTTTTAAAAGCACCTTTACGGGGCAAGGAGGATATAGCTCAAGTAGTAGAGCACATGCTTAGCATGCACAAGGTCCTGGGTTTAATCCTCAGTACCTCCTCCAAAAGTAAATGAAATAAATAGGCCTAATTACCTTCCCCAACCTACCCCTGACAAAAAAAAAAATTTTTTTTTTAATTAAAAAAAAGCACTTTCACATTCTGCTGTCAAATTCAGCCTCCTCCATAGTTTAAGAGGAAGACGGGACAATGTTCTTATCAACATTTTAGGAATTAGGAAATACAGACTTGGAGAATTAAATGAACAACGCAGAACCTTAATCAGAGAGACTTCTCATTGCCTAAGCCATGCTCTTTCCATGGTCAAGCTCCGCCTTCCTGACAAATGGTTGCTGCGTTAGCCTCGTGCTGGGAGCGGCATCCTTACCTTCAATCAAGTCTAGACGGGCCTCCCTGTAGCTTCATCTGTTGGGCCTGGCCACACTCTCTGAAGCAACAGAATTGAAAAGATAGATGACAGCCTCGAGGTGAGAAGACAGCCTGCCTGCCCCCAAATCCACGTTAACGGGCGGAGCCTCCCCAGGACCGGGCACAGCCCAGGGCCCCCACCATTCTCAACTGCCCTCATCTGAAGATCGCAAGCTGGGCTTCCTTTTGCTGCCCACAGCCTCTCCCCGCAATCCTGAGTCTCAGCGGATCTCCAGTTAGAAGGAGACCATGACGGGGTCTCCATCCACTGGCCCACTCCACGGCTGCTTCACTCACAGAACACGCTCTCCTCCTCCTCCCCTCCTGAGTGGCTTACAGCCCCAAGCACACTCTGGATAAACAGAATTATTTCAGTCCGCTTTACAGTTTACTAGAACATCATGAAAGGATGATGCCTGGCTTCACAGGAAGTACCTGCTGGCTTGTGAGCCGTCACTTTCGGCATCTCTAGGTGACAGCCCTTCCTTCCCAGCGTCTGTCCCCCACCTATCAGGCCTCGCAGGGTCCAGGCTTCTCTCTTTACAGAATAACCTCGTCGGAGCAGATGGTCATTGCAGGCTGGGGTGGCCGCGGGCTTCTGCTTTCTACTGAGCGGGACACAGCCTGGATGTGCTTGACCCCACCCCCAGGACCGTGGCCACCAAACCATTCTAACCACCACACCAATGGCCACCAGCCATCCTACCAAAGTCATAAAAGGCCGGGCAGTCACCTCTGGGCCTCCTCGCAGCTTCCCGAGCTCGACCCTTGCAGCAGATTGGCTCCGTCCACACTGGCCCACCGCCTCACTCACTGCCAAGCTTGCCCCGCCCACCTCACCCCACCGGCACCGCGCCGCGCTTCAGCCCCTCCCACGCTCTCAGGCCACGCCCCGTGACGCAGTCCTTAACTTCCGGCGCGAGCAGCCTTTCCCGCCATGTTGAGTGTTCGCCAGCCTAACAATCCTGAGAGACTTCGCTTCCTCCGCTTCTTCCTCTTCAGGGCGTCGCGCACGCCTCATACTGACCCAGAGGGTAACACTTTGAAGAACTTCGCCCCATGTTCTCCCGCTCTGTCTGCTTGAGGAGCGGGAAGGGCTTGAGAGAACTATGAAATCTGCCCACATTCCTTCAGGAGCTTGAGAAGGCGTTCCCGGCGTCGGGCGAGGCCAGCCGGCCCTCGAGGGAAACGGCGGCTCCTATGACTCCTGAGACGCGGTGCGGTGAGCGGCCTGGCTCGGCCCGCGGAGGTTCCGGGTAGTTGCTCCCCACGTCTCCCCGCAACAGTGACCGGGAGTCGTGTGTGTGCTGAGAGCCAGGCTGGGCCGATGCTGGAGGCCCGGGGCGACGCGGGGCTGAGGCGCCGAGAGGCTGACCAGGCTCCGGGCAGACGAGGCTTTGAGGCGAGATCCAGGGTTCGCGAATCAAACACAGGTGGAGTCGATGCTGCTTTCTGGTTGAGTGAGGGCCGCTCCCAGATGAAGAGAAAGCGCCCAGGAAGAGCCCAGTGCTGGCAGCGTGAGCTGCAGCCTCAGAGTGAGGCGACCAGTGCCCTGAGGACGTGGGGAGGCATCACCAGAGGCCACCCGGAGTGGACACTGATGGCTGCTGGGCGGAGAAGTGGCCCCAGAGAGGAGACCGTGAGAGTCACATCATGGCCTTCACTGGTGACCTGCATACAGACCATGTCAGCGGACCCGGAGATGGACGCACGATTGAGGTAGGATGGGGAAAGGGAGGTGGGGAGTGGAGCCGGCTGCCTTACAAGTGCCCATTGCTTAGTGGGGGCTTCTCCCCTCCCCCATTTCAGAACCTGTGTGCCGTCTGTTCCTTCTGCCCAACAGCCTTTCTGTCCAACCCCAGCGTCCTGCCCCACGAGGCCAGGCCCAATGCCTCATGCTCAGCCTCCCTATCTCAGCACTTCCATCACTTTCTCAGAAGCTTACTCTGTTCCCGCAGAGTACCAGTTGAGGTCAGATCCTCCTGTCTCATCTCTTCAGGCTGCTATCCAGAATGCCATAACCAGGATGGCTTATAAGCAACAGACTGGTATTTCTCACTGTTCTGGAGGTAGAAATCTGAGATCAGGGTGCCAGTCTGGTTTGTAATCATATCGTTTTGAGATTTCTTTTAAAAACTTGTTATATATATCTTACTCATATCACTCTCTACACACTAGATAGTAAACTGAATTTGGGGACAGTTACCTGTTTTGCTTACTATGACAGGTGTTGAATTTTGCCAAATTGTCTTCTGCATCATTTGAGATGTTTACATGTTTTTTGCTCCTTCATTCTGTTAATGTGGTGTGGTATATTTATTTTCATATGTTGAACTATCCTTGAATTCCAGGAATAAATCCTGCTTGGTCATGTTGTATAAACTTTTTGATATGCTACTGAGTTCAGTTTGTTAGTGTTTTGTTGAGGATTTTTGCATCATTATTCAAAAGAATTATTGGTCTGTAGTTTTCTTGTAATGTTTTTGTCTGGTTTTGATAGTCGAGTAATGTTGGCCTCTACAGAATGAATTAGGAAGTGCTCCCTCTTCTATTTTTGATCCATGTGTTTAGTTAAAGGAATAATACAAACACAACAGGCACTGTGCAAGAACTAATGATTTCTTAAAGATGGAGTCATTTCAAATTCTTGCTGTTAAATATATTGCATCAACTACTGTTAATTAAGAAGCACTGCTTAAGGCTGGTGAAAAGACAAACATTTAAAGATAAATAATTCAATTTATAAGGAGTCCTTTGAATGCAAGAGATACCCTAAAGTAAACCATGATTAATTGCCAGGTGTATGTGATAAAATAATTCAGAAGTGGACAAGAAAGGTAAAAGTGGGCTGAGAAGAATTCACAGAAGAGGGGGAATTTAGAGTGTCACATGTAGAGATGAGAGGAATAAGTTATAGATGGAAAAGTAGAACAGGCAAGAGTATTGAAGGGAATGAGCTAAGAGCAAAAACTCCATTTTGGCTATGACAGAAGGTCAGGGAGATAGTGAGTTTTAGATGGTCCTCTACAGGCTGTAAGGGGATGGAACTTATAAGAGGGTGGAATTTATCTCACACAGCCCTTGATAGGCAGGAGGAGGCATAGTGATATGAGCAAAGGAATATTTTAGCACTGCAAGCAGGCTGCATTGAACAGAGAGCCCCCTCAATCTAGAGACTGAAACCAAGGTGGTAGGACAGATGCATTCAGGAGGGCATGGATTGGTATGTTTTATTCACTCCCCTTGGTATGTTTTATTCACTCCCCTGATAGGGGATGTATGATAGTGCCTTTCATATAGTTGTTGCTCTATATTTATTTAGTGAATGAATGGAAAAAGACATAAACTAGCAAATGGAAATAATGTTGGGAATGCAAAATCTCTGAAGGAAAAAGCTGACTGGGTATGAGTATCAGGATTATCCTGACATTTCTAATAATGAGATAATTTATAACCTATTGAAAGAATGATAATGGCACCAATAGAAATAGGGAAGTCTAGAGATTAAGGTAATTGGGTGGGCTAGAGGTGGAAAAGAAATAGGCATGTTTGGACAAGGTGAGTTTGAGATGGGTAACACATTCAAGCAGAAATGCCTAGTATCCAGCAGGAATTGGCTTTTGAAGGATAAGTCACGACTGTGAACATTGATTATTTTTAATGTTTGGGAACCCTTTGCACCTAGGTTATGTTTTAAACCTTAGATGTAGATGAGATCTAAGTTAAAGGGAGGAAAAACAGAAAGACAAAATCAATATTGGAAATTTGGAGAGCATCCACATTTAGGGGATTGGAAGTGAAATATATTGATGTTTATCTGAGCAAAGCACACACTGAATGTCTGTCTATAGAGTGAATTCACAGCAAACACGGAATTTTAGTATTTAAAAACTATTCTGTACATCATTTAAAGTGTATTTTTAAGAGTGATAGCAATTGATGACCTGAAATGACTGAAATGAGTTCTCAATGATTTGAGATCAAACTGGTAAAAGAAAAAAATATTTAACTAAAACCAAAAGCCATTTATGTATGTATGTATGTATGTATGTATGTATGTATGTATGTATGTATGTATGTATTTGTTTAGTGGGAAAGTGCCCACATAGCAATAAATACTCTCTTAGCCAACTTTATATCACCCCCCTCCTAAGCCTACCCCTTTCCCAGATTCTCAATATTTATTCCCTGGCATAGTCTTCTGTTTCCTGTATGGGCCTATTAGACAGGTCCAGGAAGAACTGTGTTTATTTTTTAAAATTTCCTTTGAGAGTGTTTTGAATCAGATCACATAAGCCTTCTATCTTTTCTTACCTGCTGTTTGTATAAGTTTAAAATGACTATCCTGATGTCTAGCCAGGTCCTCATCAATTAAAAATCCATTTCTCATCAATTCATGGACAGTAAATTAATGGAGAAATCTGAAACACATGGAAATTTGTAGTTAATACTGATATAAACAGAGATTTAATTACCTTTGAATTCACAGAATAGTTCACTTAATGGAGAGTTACAAGCCCCCAGTCCCTGTTCAATCATGTCATGTGAGAGCAGGGACAGTCTCTTCCCTGAAAGAATGTTCACAATATTATCAGCATGCTTGGAGGTATCAAATTCAAATGCTCATGTGGAGTTTAAATTGAGTCTGCTATTCATAGCTGTGGGACTAAAGGGAGAGGATTTGGATAGTCACATTTTAAAATTATTTTTCTACAATTTTATTGAGGTATATTAAGTTCAGTTAAATAGCAAATATTTAAAATCATTGGGTTTGATAATATGTATAGACCTATGAAACCATCACCACAAACAAAATTGTTAGCGATTACATCACCCCAGTCTAAAAGTCTCCTTGTACCAGTTTGTAATCTATTCCTCTCTCCAGCTTGATCCCAGTCATTTTCTAGGTTTTTATGTATATAATATCATGAAGTATGTATTTTTGTGTAAGGCTTTTTTCATTCAGCACAATATTTCTGAGATTCATCCATGTTTATGTATCAGTTGTTTATTCCTTATTTCTATGTAGTGTTCCATTATATTAATATGCTACACTTTATCAGTTCTTACATTGATGGACATCTGGTATGTTTCTAGTTTTTGGCTACTACTAATGAAGCTCCTAAGGACATTTATCTGCTGGTCTTTGTGTACATATATGTTTTTATTTCTCTTTGACAAATACCAAGAATAAGATAGAATGGACATATGATAGGTGTATATTTAACTTTTTAAAGAAATTACCAAACTGTTTTCCAAAGTGTGTGTACCATTGTACATTCCCACTAGCAATGTACATTGTTTGAGTTGTTAAACATCCTTGTCAACACTTAGCCGTTCTAGATGGTACGTAGTTGGATCTTGTGGTGGTTTTAATTTGTATTTTCCTAATGACTAATGATGATGAGCTTCTTCTCTTCTGCATTTTGGGCATTCATATTTCTTCTTTTGTGAAATATTTATTAATATCTTTTGCTCCTTTTTAGTTGGATTGTTTATTGTTGAGTTAAAAGAGTTCTTTACATGTTCTGGATATAAGAGCAGAACTGCTCTTGAGGAATTATCTTGGTTTTCTTTCATCTGAGAATGTCTTTTATTTTGCTTTTAACTCTGAAAGATATTTTAATATTTTCACTGGATGTAGAATTCTGGATTGATAAGCTTTTTTATTTTAGCACTTTAAAAATGTAGTTCTACTATCTTCTGGTCTTTGTGGTTTCTCCTGAGAAATTCATGGATATTTGAATTATTGTTTCCCTGTATATAATGGGCTCTTTTTGCTTTCAGTACTTCTTTAATTCTTTTTGGATTTTAGAAGTTTGATTATCATATGTTGAGGCATTGTTTTCTTTGAAATTGAAATTTTTCTGTATGGAGTTTGCTGAATGTCTTGAATCTGTAAATCTGTATGCTTTTCACTAAATTTGGGGATTTTGCCTTTTTGTTCTTTTGTCATTCTTGATGAAAAATCTTTTTTTGTTGTTGTTGTTGTTCCAGTCTCTTTCCTCTCCCTATGGGACTCCCGATTATACTATGTTAGCTTTTTACATGTTATCTGCCTGACACTCTGGGTTTATTTTTTTTTCAATCTTTTATCTCTCTCTGGTATGTTGGATACTTCTTATCATTCTGTCTTCAAGTTTACTGACCCTTTCCTTTATCATTTCCATTCTGATACTGAGTCTAATGATTTTTTTCAGTTCAGATATTGTATTTTTCAGTTCAGTAATTTTCAATTGGTTCCTTTTTCTATTTTCCATTTCTCTGTTGAGAATTTCTATCATGTCATTCATTTCAAAAGTGTTTACCCTGACCTTATGTAGCGTAAATATAATTACTGCTTTAAGGTCTTTGACTGATAATTCCATTTTGAGGTTGGCATTTTTTCCCTTGAGAATTAGTCCTGTTTTCCTGGTTGAAAGATTTTAAATTGTATCCTGAACATTGTGAATGTTATGTATTGTGGACTCTGGGTTCTGTTTCTTTTTAATTGAATTGTAGTCAGTTACAGTGTGTCAATTTCTGGTGTACAATGCAATGTCCTAGTCATGCATATATATACATATATTCATTTTCATTCTTTCTCATTAAAGGTTATTAGAAGATATTGAATATAGTTCCCTGTGCCATACAGAAGAAATTTGTTTATCTATATTTTATATATAGTGGTTAACATTTGCAAATCTCAAACTCCCAAATTTATCCCTGCCCACCACCTTTCCCCAGTAACCATTAAGATTGTTTTCTGTGTTTGTGAGTCTGTTTCTTTTGAAGATGAGTTCATTAGTGTCCTCTGTTTTCTTTTCTTTTCTTTTTTTTAGATTCCACATGTGAGTGGTATCATACAGCATCTTTCCTCTTTCTGGCTTACTTCATTTAGAATGATGATCTCCAGGTCCATCCTTGTTGCTGCAAATGGCATTATTTTATTCTTTTGATGGCTGAGTAGTGTTCCATTGTATAAATATACCACAGATTCTTTATCCAGTGATGTCTTGACTATTGTATATAGTCCTGCTTTGAACATTGGGGTGCATGTATCTTTTCAAAAAGAGTCCCCCCTCCAGATATATGCCCAGGAATGGGATTGCTGGATAATATGGCAAGTCTGTTTTTAGTTTTTTTAAAGAATCTCCATCCTGTTTTTGATAATGCCTGCACCAAACTACATTCCCACTAGCTGTGTAGGAGAGTTCCCTTTTCTCCACACCCTCTCTAGCATTTATTGTTTGTGGAGTTTTCAATGATGGCCATTCTGACTGGTGTGAGGTGATACCTCATTGTAGTTTTGATTTTCATTTCTCTGATAATTAATGATATTGAGCATTTTTTCATGTGCCTAGTGGCCATTTGTTTGTCTTCATTAGAGAACTGCTTGTTTAGGTCTTCTGCCCATTTTTGGGTTGGGTTTTTTTGTGGTTGTTATTAAGCTGTATGAGCTGTTTATATATTCTGGAAATAAAACCTTTGTCAGTCTCATTATTTGCAAATATTTTCTCCCATTCATAGGTTGTCTTTTTGTTTTGCTTATGTTTCCTTTTCTGGGCAAAAGCTTATAAGTTTAATTAGGTCTCATTTGTTTATTTTATTTATTTATTAATTTTTGTATATATATATTTTTTACTGAAGTATGTGTCAGTTTCTGGTGTACAGCATAATGCTTCAGTCATAGATAAATATACCTACATTTTTCATATTCTTTTCACTGTAAGTTGCTACAAGATAATGAATATAGTTCCCAGTGCTATACAGTATAAATTTATTGTTTATTTTATATATAATAATTAGTATCTGCAAATCTTGAACTCCCAATTTGTCCCTTTCCACCCTCTGTCCCCCCTGGTAACCTTAAGTTTGTTTTCTATGTCTGTGAGTCTGTGTCTGTTTTGTAAATAAGTTCATTTGTCCTTTTTTTTTAGATTCCACATATAAGTGATATCATAAGGTATTTTTTTTCTCTTTGAGACTTCACTTTTCATAATGCCTTCACCAAACTACATTCCCACCAACAGTGTATGAGGGTTCCCTTTTCTCCACACCCTCTCTAGCATTTATTGTTTGTGAACTTTAAAATGATGACCATTCTGACTGGTGTGAGGTGACAACCTCATTGTAGTTTTGATTTGCATTTCTCTGATAATTAATGATATTTAGCATTTTTTTCATGTGCCTATTGGCCATATGTATGTCTTCATTGGAGAATTGCTTATTTACATCCTTAGCCCATTTTTGGATTGGGTTTTTTTTTTTCTTATTAAGTTGTATCAGCTGTTCATGTATTCCGGAAATTAAGCCTTTGTCAGTTGCATCATTTGCAAGTATTTTCTCCCATTCTGTAGGATGATGTTTTGTTTTGCTTATGGTTTCCTTTGCTCTGCAAAAGCTTATAAGTTCAGCTAGGTCCCATTTGTTAATTTTTGCTTTTATTTCTATTGTCTGGGTAGATTGCCCTAGGAGAACATTGCCAAGATTTGTGTCAGAAAATGTTTTGCCTATGTTTTCTTCTAGGATTTATACTGTCTTGTCTTATATTTAAGTCTTTAAGCCTTTTTGAGTTTATTTTTGTGTATGGTGTGAGGGAGCATTCTAACTTCATTGATTTACATGTTGCTCTCCAGTTTTCCCAGCACCACTTGCTGAAGAGACTGTCTTTTCTACGTTGTACATTCTTGCCTCCTTTGTCTATAGTTAACTGGCCATAGGTCTGTGGGTTTATTTCTGGGCTCTCTATTCTATTCCATTAATCTGTATGTCTGTTTTTGTGCCAGTACCATTCTGTTTTGATTACTGTAGCTCTGTAGTATTGTGTGAAGTCTGGGAGGCTTATTTCTGCAGCTTTGTTCTTTTTCTTCAATATTGCTTTGGCAGTTCTGGGTCTTTTGTGACTCCATATACATTTTAGGATTATTTGTTCTAGTTCTGTGAGAAATGTCCTGGGTACTTTGATAGGGATCACATTAAATTTGTAGATTGCCTTCAGCAGTATGGCCATTTTAACAATATTAATTCTTCCAGTCCAAAAACATGTGATATCTTTCCATTTCTTTAAATCAACTTTAATTTCCTCAATCAGTGTTTTGTAGCTCTCCATATATAAGCCTTTCACCACCTTGGTCAGATTTATTCCTAAGTATTTTATTTTTTTGGATGCGATTTTAAAAGGAATTGTTTCTTCACTTTCCTTTTCTGATACTTCATTGTTAGTGCAAAGAAATGCAACCGATTTCTGTATGTTAATGTTGTATCCTGCCAACTCTGGGCCCTATTGTAAGTCTTGGAAGAATTGTTGATGTTTTGTGTTTTAGTAAGATATTGATTAACTTATGTTCAGACCATAAGTTCTATTTTCTGTTGATTATATCAGTTAAACACACACATGCATACCTTTCAATTGACTGGGGAATTGCTATAAAAGTCAGCAATTGATTTGTCTAGTCAGTTTTATCAGTTTGGGACTCCGCCCCCTTTTTCCCCTCAACTTTACTCAATTCAATATAAGAGTGAAAGGAAGAAAGTGTTCACTTTTAGGTTAGCTTACTAAGAAGTGCCTTTTCAGTTCACTTCTGATCTCACCTAGAAGATTGGAAGATTTCCATGGTCTTCCAAGTTTGAACATCTTTTTCCCGGCCAGAATTAATGAATTCAGCCTGCCAGGTCATTTTTACTTTTTCTTTTGCCCTTCTCACTCATATTTCTTCTTAAATGCCATGTTCAATTTAATTAAACTTTGAGAGTACCAAATTACATTTAAATCTTGGAGAATACTAAAGTCAGAGTTATAAACTAACATCCTAACCACAGCTAAAACTTGCTTACCTTCCTAGTAGTTACAAAGCCCCAAATATAACCTCTGGTGTGTCTGTTCCTCACAAGCTCCCACCTGCTCCCTGACTGATGTTCTTTCCCTGATTGTTCTCTTCTGATCACCTAAAAGGGACATAACTCAGTGCATTTCAATTTTTATCAAAGCTTCTGCTGTTGTTTTTATTCATAGCAGACAATCACATTTGGATTTTGAAAACATGCTAAAAATTAAATTATTGATGAAATACTTGATGTTTATAATGGCTCTGGGTAAAAGAAACTGCCATAAACTTTACTCTTTCATAGCTATGAAATTCCTACACAGAAACAACAGGTTTTCAATATTCAAGTTGGCATTTGTGTTCTAATACTTTATAATTATTGCACACTATGTATACTCTTGAGAAGAAAATACCATTTCCAAATTGCGTTACTTAGAAAAAAATGATTTACATTATTATTTTCACCCAAGTCCTTGCATCAGACAACTGCAATGGGTCCCATCGCTGGACACATAAAGAGTTTGAAAGGAACAAAGGCATGTTTTTGTCGCCTTTTGAAAAAATTCCTGATAGTATTGACATTTCAGAATATATTAAGCTGAAAATTTCACTGTATAATATGAAAATTGTTAAGCCTATGGAACTTCTTTTGGGAATATCTTACAAAAGAGACTTATTTTGCTTTTTGTTTAGTGCTTAGTAGATGGTTTAGAGGAATTACCTTTGCAAAGAACTTTTCAAATTTATAGGAAGAACTACACTGCTGAGTTATTTTTAGAAAAAAATGAGTAACTCATAATCACCTCAACAATTGCCTACTAATAATCTCCCATAGGTTTTAATTATGTTAGCTCTGGGAGAAATGCCCAAGAAATAATCCAACACAATAGAGACCTTCTAGGAGCTATGAACCAATTAAAGGATCGTTGAGGAACACATACAATGTGAAGGGAAAACGGAGCGTTAACTAAGTGCCATTAAAAAACAAAAACACTTGTTTGAACCCCAGCATTCATAGTGGTGTTATTTACAGTGTCCAAGACAGGGAAGCAACATGTGTCTATCAAAAGATGAATGGATAAAGAAGGTGTGCGTGTGGTAGGGCGGTGGAATACTGTTCAGCCATTAAAAAGAATGAAATTTTGCCATTTAGCAACTACATGGGTGGAATTGGAGGGTATTAATAATGCTTAGTGAAATAAATCAAAGACAAGTACTGTTTGATATCACATATATGGAATCTAAAACATAAAACAAACTAATGAATATAACAAAAACGAAACCAGATACAGAGAACTAACTAGTGGCTACCAGTGAGAGGAGGAAAGAGGTGAAGGGCAAGATAGTAATAGGGGAGTAACAAGTACAAACTACTATGTATAAAATAAATAAGCTACAAGAATGTATGGTACAGCACAGGGGATATAGCCAATATTTTATAATAACTATAAATGGAGTATAACCGCTAAAAGCTGTGAATCGTTAATGTTCACCTAAAATGTATATAATATTGTTTCATCAACTATACCTCAGTAAAATTCTTTTTTAAAAAAACGAACGATGGGTCCCTAACTAGAGCAGTCAGTTGGTGCACTGGGGCTGTTCAGGAAGCCAGCAAAGCCATCAGAAGATAAAAATGTAATTGCACATACTATGGAAGAGACATGAACTACACAGACTTCAAGTTTATGTGATACCTTTGGAAGTTTGAAAATTATGTGAAATTTTAATTTGATAGAGAAATCTTAAGGCTTCAAAATAGATCTAAGAAAAATTAGTTATCACAAGATGCTAGACGTGCCCACATTCACTTTCCTTTTCAGTGCAGGCCAAGCTAAGCAGATGATTTGATGCTTTCTACTCAGGCTGTTACCTTCTTTTAGACATTTGCAACTGCACTGGAGATACTGTGCCATGAGGAACAAGTGATTTTGAGGCTGATGTATAAATAACAAAGCTTGCAGTTGTGAGAAGAGTCACGAGCTAGTCCTTATTCCAGCCAGCTAGCTAAGACACCTGTCTTCAGATGTTCTCACCATCCTGTCAAACTCAATACAGTCAAAGGTTAAGTTCATAATTTTCATCAGTTTACCTCCTGTTCATGGGACCACCATTCTCATTGTCCAAGATCCCTGCTGAGCCTCGTAATTTTTACTGCCTAAAGCTAACATTGCTGGAGCCTCTGTATTCCTATACAACTGTTGTCCTTTACCACTGCCCCAGTAACAGCCACCACTCACTCTTGCTCAACCAGCTGGCTCAGGCTAGTTTTTAATTTCAGATGCACCATTTCATCACAACTGTCTCCTAATGGAAAACTCTGATGCTTTGGAAGGCATTATATCCGGTCTCCTTACTACCTGCTTGACTTTAGGGCTCTCCATTGTTAATCCCTATCCAGTCGGTTCTCTCTCCACCTACCCATCTCCCTACCTGCCGCCCATTCCCAACAGTCCCCTTTCTTTCAGCTGGATGGCTTAGACCCATGTGTCATGCTCCCACACCCCCTTCTCCAGACCCAAACACCACCATACATAAGAAAGCACTTTGTAAATTGGCTGTAGCCCACAAATGCTGCTAATAGTGCATTCTGCAAAGCCTATCTCTTTAAACCTTCCCAGACCTGTCTTTCTCGTAGTACCACAATTTAGCCCTTGATTTATAGTGTTCTGAAGTGAGAATACATATACCTCCTAGCCCAGCAATTCTAACAAAGCATTTTATCTATTTTCATCTCAATTTCTGGTTTGGGCACTAATTTGGCACTTAATTCATAAGCCTGTGTTGTTACATGGTTGTTCCTTATTCAGCCATGTGTGTATCATTCCTAATTACGATGCATCATTTTTATAGATGGTTGTATAGACAGACAGAATAGGAAAACCAGTAATGTATTGTATAAATGAGGCCTCATGAAGGTTATAAAGGTTGTACTAGCTGTGTTAAATATGTTGGTTAGTTTTCTTTTTCTGTTGCTGATGTTTAATAGAGCTTGTCTTCAGATCAACTAGTTGTTGGACTTTTTTGTGGCAAGTGTGACTGAGGATTAAATTTCACTAAGATCAGTGTTACTGGCTCATCCAGGTGTTCTCTTTCTTTTTGAATCAGTTTTAATAATATTTCCTAAATATATGCCTTTTCATGATTGGTATCATAACCCCACTTACAGATGGAAAACTGAAGCTTAAAACCAGCACTGGATGCTATAGAAGAAAAAGTTATGATGGTTCCTCAGAAAATTAGAAATAGACATACCATATGACCCAGTAATTCTACTTCTGGATATATACCCCAAAATATTGAAAGTAGGGACTCAAAAAAATATTTGTATACCCATGCTCATAGCAGCATTATTCACTTTAGCAATTGCAATGCCCATTGATGGATGAATGGATAAACAAAATGTGGTGTATATATACACAATGGAATATTACTCAGCCTTAAAAAGGAAGAAAACTCTGTCACATGCTACATCATGTTGAACCCATAGGACATTATGCTAAATGAAATAAGCCACTCACTGAAGGACAAATACTGAAAGATTCCACTTATATGAGGTGCCTAGAGTAGTAGAACTCATACAGACAGAAATTAGAATGTTGGCTGCCAGGATCTGGGGATAGAGAGGAGTTAGAAATTAGTGTTTAATGGGTACAGAGTTTGTTTTTCAAGATGAAATGAGTCTTGGAGCTGAAGGGGGTGATGATTACACAACAGTGTGAATGTACCTAGTACCAGAGAACTGTACACTTAAAAATGGTTAAAATGGTAAGTTTTATGTTATCTATATTTTACCACAATTAAGAAACAGTGATGGATTAATAGGCAAGCTAAGTAAATGCTTGGGCCACCAAAAATAACTTTTTAAAAAATCTGATGTTTCTATAAAAGCACCATGGGAAAAATATGATTTTCAGTGAATGATGTTGCACGTCTTTTAAGATATGGATTTAAAAATTTTTTAAATTATTTGGTAGTGAGGGAACGGGTATCCACCTTTAGGCCCTTGGGGCCTATAAAGTAGTGTTGTGAGATTTAGCAAATAAAAAATACAGAATGTCATACAATAGTTAAAAACATGTTCCTTGTTTATCTGAAAATCAAATTTAACTGGCTGTCTTGTAGTTTACCTGGCAATCTGATTCTAAAGACCTGAATCCTACCTTGCTGAGAGAGGTTGAGGAACCAGCATAAGGCCCTGCAGTGAGAGTCAGAGGCAGGTCTCTGACCTGGAGCCCAGGTTCTTTACCATCATGGGGAGACGTCTAAACCAAGCTGGCTCTACTTGTGCTCTGTAGAGGCCAAAGGGGAGAGAGCTGGGTACTCCCTTGAGGGGATCTTCTAAGAGAGGCCTTGTAAGTAGTTATAACCATGAAATGCCCAAACTCTGTTTAAGCTTTATTAATAAGTGGGGAGGGGGAGTAGAAAAGAAGGAGAGGGACAGAGGGCACAAAGCCCATGGCAACTCTACCGTTGGATCTTTTCCTCACCCAGTGTGGTGGACCAAGGTCTAGAATGTCCAAGCCATCATATACCCCTTAGATGGTTTCCATAGAGACATGAAGAGAAAGGCCACTCAGGGCACAGTGAGGGGGCCAGGCCTCTTACGCATTTTCACTACTGAGATGGCCAATTCCCTTTTAGTAATCCAGCTGCTCAAGTGAGCTGCCTGAAGACTGCAATTGTCCGCATTCCTTACATTGCCAGATGGCAGAGAACAGTCAGTACCTCCACAATTGGCTGCTACCTTTTTCTAAAATCTTCATGCAGTTATTTATTGGGAAGGAATTACAGATTTCAGAGACATCAGCCAGGAGGTACAGATTGCCAGAAGGGTTCAGAAACATGAGCAAGGCACAGAAGAGGGACCGGGCCCAGGACCACAGTTGCTTTCCTTGTTTACCAAATTAAATTTCTCCCAGAAATAGAAATTGAACCTATCACCTTCCATATTATTAAAGTAGCTCATTGCTAAGAGTGGTAGAGACCTCTCTTCAATTAAGCATTTGCTAAGTGAAATAATTTTTCTGAAGCATACGGATTAGTAGCTGTTTTGACCCCAGACATGGCCACAGAGCAGAACTAAAATACATTTGGAGGGAACTAAATGAGCCTTCAGAAATCTTAGTTTAAAACCGCCTAGTTCATTAAGAGAATATTTATTTATGGCTTTTAAATTTTCTTTCTTTTGAACTTACTTACCTGTATTCTCCCAGAAAAAGTAGCTGACCAAGGAGAACTGTTTCATCCCAAGGGGTGAAAAAAAAGAGCTAACTAGGTATGATGCCACTTTTTTTTTTTTTTTTTTAAATCCTGGAAAATGTTCCGTTAGGTTAGGTCCTGACAAAACAAGGATACAATTAGAGGAGGTTCACTCTCCTTCCTGTGCGCCCTTCGCCCTCTAGGCTCTCTGGAGCCTGTTTAAAAGGCTTACGGGCAAACAGGTGGTGCCCTCTGCTGGAATGTAACCAATAGTGTTGCTTGTCCATTATAGAAATTAGAGTCTAAAATCTTGGTAAAGAAATGAAAGTTTTCATGCTCTGCTCTAATCTATTATAGTCTGTAGTGATATCTTTTTTTTAAAGCTCAAAATGTAAAACATGAAATAATGTCAAGTAACAGAATATTCAATGTTTTAAAAGATTCATTTTTAAAACCTTAAAAAAGAGCCAATGAATTCAGTTTACATTTTAAACTATTTAATAGAGGCATTTGTTGTACACATGGTTTTAGGTTAACATAAACACAAAATTTCTCTCTGGAAACACTTAACCTGAGTTGGAAATGAATTCTGAACTGGAAAGATTTTAATTCACGAAATCATTCTCCTCAATATGTAAGTGACGCTGCCCAACTGAGGTCTCCCCAAAGTTCAGGACTCAGTCCCAGGACAGGAATGAGGGAAAACTCCCTGTAGGTCAAAAGCTCTGCTGAAGTCATAAAATTGCACTTGTGGGCCCTTAATCAGAGTGAGCTTTCTCAGACAGCCCCGGAAGGAGGTCTGGCTGCTCAGGCAGTTTTGCTTTACATCAGCTGTTTAGGAAAGAAGAGAAGATACATCTTGCTTAATTTTATTACATGGGTAGCACAATAGGAACAAAAATAATTTCATGTGGTTTCTACACTGAAGTTAGAATATTTTTCTATATAAATAGCTTCAGTGGTAGGGGAATGCATAGAAAACTTAATACACGATATTTTCAGGCATAGTTGTGACTTAAAAAGTCATAAAAGGGATCTTTATTTTATTATCATTTGTATCAATTACTTGGAACATCTAAAATGCATAATTTGAATCCAAAAATTGATGTGAGAGGATAAGACACGTTTGCCCTCTAAAATGACTGCCTGCCCCTTAAATGATTCCCCACTCTGGGCATCACTGGAGATGATCTGCCTCAGTGAAGTCATCCAGCATCACATCTGATGTTCTCTGCATCTTACCAAATGATCAAGTTATGTGTGTAGATAATTTTCCCAAGAATTCCTAGGTGTTTGAAATAGACTTACTGAAATAGTAAAGGATTTGTCACCCAAGCCATGTATTTTTTTCATCCCTATTCTGTATCCACCTGAACTAAGACTTGCCCCAGTGGCAATGCCCCTCAAAGTGAATGAGCAGAGCAGACATCATACGTACCAGGATAGCCACCGACATAAATAGGATTGTTGGTGTCGGCAGAGGTGGACTGGGTGTGTGGACTTTCAGCTCGAACTGCATTCCCATCGATAATCAGAACCACGCGATGTTTGCTTTTGTTTGCTTTAAGAGTGTGCCATTTTCCATTGCAGAGGGTATTTGGAGCTTTGGGTTCATATGTGGCTGTTATCCTGCCAGCACCGTTGTTAACATGAAACAAGAGCTAAACAAACAACAGATAGAAACAAATTATCATGGTGAATTTTTCCATATTTAAGGAACACAGTCCATTCATATAATGTTCTTGGAGTGGATAAAATCACAGCATTCTGCTAAAAAGGAGGGATAACTATGAAAACCAAAAAATGGTTTTGAAAAATAGCTGCTTAAAGGATTCTGATACTATCCTATTCCTGAAATTTCAGAATGGACAAAGACCACCTCCCTGGGAACAAGCCTGAGGCACAATCTTAGCGTTGCATCCTCAAATCAGTGCCTCATTTTCAGGACAACAGAAACTGATGGGTTTATCAAAGATGTCAGTCTTAGCAGTTGCTATGGCACCTATAAAGAAACATTTACTAACTCCCTTCTAACAAACTAAAGATGCTCTACTACAGCGCATGGTAACACAAAAAATCAGACGAGCAAAAGATGGGGTGGGGAGGGAAGAATTGTAAGTATACTGTTGTAAGGTTCTTATGCTATATGTGAAGCTACTCAATGTTATTTCAAGGTAGACTGTGACAGATTAAAAATGTATACTGTGAAGTCTTGGGCAGCCACTAAAAATAATTTTAAAAGAAAAATAATAAGCCAATAATAGAGGTAAAATATACATCAGAAATTAATTTTTTGTAGTTATTACACTTCTGATAACATTTTCGCATGTCACATAAAAATGTGCAAATGGATACAAAAAGTTTCAAGATGATTTCGAAGTATAGGTGAGGGGAAAAGTTGGCTATAAGCCACAGTGTAGCAGTACGACATGGAGGCAGTTTTGTTTCCACATGAAGATGACTTAAAGGGGAAGAGACTAAGGGCAGGAGGAGGTCAGGTGGTGACTTTCTTATATCCTCCCCACCCCCACCCTAGGATATCCTAGGGACCAAAGTCCCAGTGGAGAGTAAGTAGGGAAATGTGAGAAACAAGCTAATAAGCTGAGGGGAATCAAGAGACCTGTTCCTTGCCTTCTAGGAGGCAGCAGCTCAGGAAAAGTCAAACATTGTAGTCCCACAATACAGGGTGACCACAGTGCAGGAAAAATGGTGGCAAAACACGGTAGGTACAGAGAGGAGCTGAGAGATGCCCCAGGGCCAATGAGTGGTATATTCTTGCCTCCTTTGTCAAAGATGAGTTGATCATAGATCTGTGGATTTATTTCTGGGCTCTCTATTCTGTTCCATTGATCCATGTCTGTTTTTGTGCCAGTACCATTCTGTTTTGATTACTATAGCTTCATAGTATTGTGTGAAGTCTAGGAGGGTTATTTCCCCAGCTTTGTTCTTCTTCAATATTGCTTTGGCAATTCTAGGTCTTTTGTGATTCCATATACATTTTAGGATTGTTTGTTCTAGTTCTGTGAGAAATGTTCTGGGTAATTTGATAGGGATCACATTAAATCTGTAGATTGCCTTCAGCAGTATGGCCATTTTAACAATATTAATTCTTCCAGTCCAAGAACATGTGATATCTTTCCATTTCTTTAAGTCATCTCTAATTTCCTTAATCAGTGTTTTGTAGTTCTCCATGTATAAGTCTTTCACCTACGTGGTCAGATTTATTCCTAAGTATTTTATTTTTTGGATGCAAGTTTAAAAGGGATTGTTTATTTTCTTTGCCTGCTGTCATTGTTAGTATAAAGAAATGCAGCTGATTTCTATATGTTAATCTTGTATCCTGCTACCTTGCTGAATTCTTTTATCAGCTCTAGTAGTTTCTGTCTGGAGCTTTTAGGGTTTTCTATATATAGTATCGTATCTGCATAGAGTGACAATTTAACCTTTTCTCTTGCAATTTGGATGCCTTTTCTTTCATTTTGTTGCCTGACTGCAGTGGCCAGGACTTCCTAAACTATGTTGAATAGAAGGGATAAGAGGGAGATCATTGTTCCAGATTTTAGTGGGAAGGCTTTCAGTTTTTCACTGCTGAGTATTACACTGGCTGTGGGTGTCATGGATAGCTTTTATTATGTTGAGATGTGTTCCCACTATACCCACTTTGGTAAGAGTTTTTATCATAAATGGGTGTTGAATTTTCTCAAATGTTTTTTCTGCATCTTTTGAGATGATCATGTGGTTTCTGTCCTTTCTTTTTTTGATGTGGTATATGTATCACGTAGATTGATACGCATATGTTGAACCAATCTTGTGTCCCCGGAATGAAACCTACTTGATCATGGTGTATAATCTTTTTTATGTGCTGTTGGATTGTGTTTGATAATATTTTGTTGAGGATTTTTGCATCTATGTTCATCAGTGATACTGGCTTGTAATTTTCTTTGTAGTGTCTTTGTCTGGTTTTGGTATCAGGGTGATAGTGACTTCATAGACTGAGTTTGGGAGTATTCTCCCATCCTTAATCCTTTGGAAGAGTTTGAGAAGGACTGGTATGAGTTCTTTGTCTTCCTTTTCTTGTTTTAATTTAAGTATAGTCAGTTACACTGTGTCAATTTCTGGTGTACACCACCATACCCAAGGCATGCATATACATACATTTGTTTTCATATTCTTTTTCGTTAAAGGTTATTAGAAGATACTGAATATAATTCCCCTGTGCTATGCAGAAATTTGATTTTTATCTCTTTTTGTATATAGTGGTTAACATTTGCAAATTGCAGAACTCCCAAAGTTATTCCTTTTCTGTTTGTTTTGTAGATGAATTCATTAGTGTCCTCTTTTTTCTTTTTTAGATTTCACATATGTGTGATATCGTATGGTATTCTTGTTTCTCTTTCTGGCTTAGTTCACCTAGAATGACGATCTTCAGGTCCATCCATGTTGCTGCAAATGGCATTATTTCATTTCTCTCTCCTTCTGTGGTAAAGGAGAGTCTTGCTGGGTAGAGTATCCTAGGTTGCATCTTTTTTTCATGCAGGACTTTGAATATATCTTGCCACTCCCTCCTGGCCTGCAATGTTTGTGTGGAGAAATCAGCTCAAAGCCTTATGGGGGTTCCCGTGTAACTAACTCTTTGTTTTTCTCTTGCCTCCTTTAGAATCATTTCTGTATCTTTATCTTTGGCCATCTTAATTGTAATAAGCCTTGGTGTAGGTCTATTTGGGTTCTTCGTGTTTGGGACCCTCTGTGCTTCCTGGACTTGGGAATCTGATTTTTTTTTTTTTTTCAGGTTTGGGATTTTTCACTTACGATTTCTTCAAATACCTTTTCAGTCCTTTTCCCTGTCTTCTCCTTCTGGGATCCCTATTATGTGTATATTGGCATGCTCTGCTTTATCCCACAGTCCATTTCATTAGTTTCCACTTATTTTTCTGTCATTCTAGCTTGTCTTCTAAGCGAGATTTGTCCCTCTGCATTGTCTATGTGCTTTTGACTGCTTTTAGCTCAGCTGTCTTCTCAGCCATTGAATTTTGTGTTTAATTGGCTCCTCTTTATAGTTTCTATTCCCTTTTTATAGTATTCTCTGCCTGTATTCATAGTCTCTCTTATTTCCTTCAGTGCTTTTATCATCCCCTTTTTGAAGACTATCAAAGTGTATTTCATTTATCGTTCTTTTAAGGGGACTTCTCTTACTTTAATTAGGTTACCCTGCTGTTTCATTTTACTTACCTCTCTAGCACTATGGATTATGGAGTATCAGTTATCTACTGTGGTGTTGAAGGGCTTTTTTTTTTTTTTTTTATTAAAGAGGATGCATTCCTGTGTAGACTGTGCCTCTAATAATTTGTGAGGTCGTCTTTAGTGTGGGTGGTTGCTATGTCTTTCTTTGGTGTGTGTTGGCTGTTACCCCTTTGATTGGGGGTGTGGTCTGTGTTGTGATGATCAGAGCCTGCCCTGGTTGGTGAGCGGGGCCTTTTTTTTTTTTTTATTTCTCTGGTGATGGTTGTTTTTCTCCCTTTTTATTTCTTACTTTGTTAGTGTCCTCTCTTTTCTTCTTGGTGAGCCAGAGGTTTGTCAATTTTGTTTACTCTTTCAAAATACCAGGTCTCGGTTTGATTGATTTTTTCTGTTTTTTTTTTAATCTCTATTTTATTTATTTCCTCCATGATCTTTATTATTTCCTTCCTTTTGCTGACTTTAGGCTTTTTTGTTCTTTATCTAATTCTTTTAGGTGTAGGTTAGGTTGTTTGAGATTTTTCTTGTTTTTTGAGGAATGTCTGTTAGGATTATCTATTTTTAAATATTAACTGAACCTTTTCTCCATTCCTTGAAAGTGGATAATTGGAAGTTTGGACCTAGATATTTCTGTTTCTCAACTCCTTGGTCTCTGACACAAGGGGGAGGCTGGGGACTCTATCGAGATTAAGCACTTACCTTGCCATTAACAAGCTCTAATCCAATGGCGTCCACTTTGGTGCTGCTGATTCCCAAGAGGACACCATTTTCTGAGGAGGTGCGAAACTCCAGCGTGATGTTCAGATCTGACTGCACTTTGTAGCCTTCTTTGACTAGAACAAGCAAGGAAGCCCCCAAGTTAGTTGTGGGGCCTGGCCCAGCCCAGGAAGGTCCAGGCTCAGAAAGGCCAAGGGCTGGCGGGCTGTTTGGGCTTTGGGGCTTCTGAATGAGGTTCAAGAGACCTGGCTCCACTTTGGGAATGACTAACAAGTCACTTCCACCCGCTGCGCCTCAGCTCGCACATCTGTAAGATGAAGCCATGCTTTTAAAGAAGACATAGTCAGCTGGGCGAAACCTGAGCAAAGCTGAAGCAGGAACAGTCTCTCATCTAGAGCCACACAGGTAAAAAAGTCAAAAGGGATTTGAGCCATGTAATCCCTTCATTGTCTACCCAGGAACAGTGCACTTTATTTTCCCAGTAGCTACTTACTGGTTTTGTCATCTTTTGCTGAGTACATTAGAGTCCACGCTGGGCTTTTTTTTTTTAAGTGGTGTTTTAATTGAATTTTTCATTCAGGTGTTTAAAAAAAAAGTGACATAATAGGGGATATTAGCAATAGGAGGTAGTTGTTACTACACCTAGGGCCGAGGGAAAAATGGGAGAAGCTGGTGTTACTAGAGTTTGGAAGCACACAGTGAAGGAGAGAATCCTGCTAGTGTTTCCCCTCCCCACTCCCATCCCTAGCCTTCCACTGGAGCCTCCCTGGAAGCCCCAGGGCAAAGAAGCCCAGAAATTAGTTCCCTCTGATAGCATGACTCTGAGTGCAAACAGTATGTTAACCAGCAAATGAAGCTTCTAAAAAGGGGAGAGAATGTAAGATATGTTACAAGGGCTAGATCTAAGTCTTGAGGAGTTTAAAGCATTTTAGAGATTTAAATTACCCTACGTATAACTGATTAATATTTCAACAATCTAAATGAAGTTAACTTCTTCATCAAATTTGACTTTCATTTGGCTGACTGGTTTAGACATTTTATGTTCCGGATTTTTAATGCAAAGGCCTTTATTACCTTGGACAGTGAGAGCATGCATGCCTTGCATAAATTTGGGGAAAGTACAGATGAAACCAGCACTGCACGTTGCCCTCTGTCAGGAGCAGCACCACTCCTGGTGGGAGGCAGCTATCTGGATACCACAGGTCAGCAGGCTTTTCCACTAGAAGCTGAGAAATCAGAATACGCTGGAACAGTTAAGGAAATGTGGTCTTACTGCAACTAACTAGTTCAGTGGGTCCTGTCCTATCATATAGTTCTTGGATCCATATCATCTCAGAGTGCAGGTGAATTCCCAAGATTTCTTTCCAGCTTGTTGATAATACATACCAAGGGCTGCATATCCACTTCCTTCAAAGAAAGTTCCTTTCTGAGCTGCGGCATAGCACCTGCTGACTGCAAATGCGGACTCTGCATTGTCCTTGCCCAGCTGTTTGCCATTTACTGTCACCTCCCCAATGCAAGCAGGGATGCTGTGGGTGACCTAAGCCAAGTGACATGAGAGTAGATGAGGGTGAGAACACCAAGATGGGAAAGCACAAATTTTTCCTAACCTTCAACAAAACATTAAAATACTATCAGTTTTAAAATCTAATTGTCACAATACTTCACTGTCTAACTTAAACCTATTATAATGCAGTAAAAGAGTTTTTCTATTATAATCTACAAATAAAAATTTGCTGGAGTTTCCTGAATTGTAATAGGGTTAAGTGACTGTGGAAAAGGAAATGTAAATCTTCATTAAGTAACAGGCAGGAAGGCTAGTCAGGCTTCAAGGAGAAAACCCAACACATGATTTAGGGACATGGTTTGAAAGGTTTGCCTCTTGCAGCCAAGCCCCAGGCCCAAACAAACAGGATAATTTAAACACAAACATAAATATATTCCAAAACCACAATAAAGGCAAAATGGGCCCATGGAGAAAATGCTGCTTACATTCCCAATGTTCCTGGCCCTGTACTCAGAGGGAAGGCCTCCTAGGTACAGCCTTCCTTCCACATCCAGCGTGGTAGCATCTCCCACCGTGGTTACCATGGCAGACTCCTGGTTGTCAACCATCATGAAGCCCTTCTTTTTAAAGTACTCTGTCTTGACCTAGAGCAAAATGGAAACATGCATAATTTCTAAGGAATGTGAGAAAACTAACAGATGTTGGTTTGCAACATCTGTTCACTATAGCAGTAATAACCTGAGTGAAATCTTAAAGGATGGCTCAGGTTTTCACAGTTGGTTTGAGAGGAGGCTGAGCCTGGAGCTGGCACAGGTGAAGTGGCTCCGAAGAACATGCTCCGAGTCCTGGTTCTAAGAACACAAATGCTGCAATGTCAGCTTCAGCCAATTCTTACCACTCGTGGGCTTGATTTACTTCTAGTCAGATCGAGAATGTTTTTGGTACCTTTCATTCATTCTACCAGTGTTTGCTGAGTGCCTGCTAGGTGTCGGGCACTGAGCAAGCGAGGCCCTGGGGATATTTCAGGAAGCAGAAAAGGTCCCTGCCTGCAAGGAGGCAGATACCAGACGCAAAGCAAGCTAGGAATCAAGGGAGTAATCCCACTTCCTTGGAGTGGAGCAGACACAAGGGACAGGCGGAAGGAAACTTGGAATGAGCAATCACAAGTTTCCTGAGAGCGCACCGTGTGCCACTGGCCGTCACTGAGCAGAGCAGGGTGCGAGACCTTGGTCCGGCCCTTCCCAAGGTCAAACATGAAGTGGAGGCGGCCCTCGTGCAGCTGGAGAGCAGCGTAATCCACCTGGTTCTGGTGAGCCATGTAGTAAATCAGGCCACTGGAGGCGAATGTTCGGATTCTTAGCTGAACCGAGAGCCTGGAGGGAAACAAGAGCTCAGCCCGCAGAAAGGAATATGCTTTCACTTTTACTCTTTAAAATAACCTCAAAGAAAGAACCCATTAATTGTTCAACATTTATATTTAACATCTCAGGTCATTCATCCCTTCCTTCACTTATCTGTCTGTTCATTCAACTCATGGTAATACAGACGTCCATCTGCCAGGAACTAGTCTAGGAACAGAGGGTCAAGCAGTAAACAGAGGAAGGCCCTTCCCCAGTGAAACTAATACTAGAGACATGTCAGAGTTAAAGTTGGGTCACGGAGGGACCATTGGTTTTGTTACATAGTCAGGGAGGCAACTCTGAAAGATGGTATTTCTGAGACCCAAATGAAAGGCAGGACCTAGCCTCACAAGACTCCACAGTAAAGCCCTGCACTTTGTTTTCAGACAGTACAGAGTATGTGAAAACAAGGGCTTGAGTGTGGTGGTCAGCCAGGAATCCCCACAGGGGCCACACGTCAGGATGGAGGGAAGGTGTCCTTCCGCAGAAGGAAGGGCAGTGTCACTAAGGTGCACAGAGATGGGGACAGGGGAGCATGGCTCCATCCTTGAGGATGCAGGGGCCTGGGAGGCAGTATTTGGATTTTACTGTAAGGAAGGTGGGAGGTCACAGGAGGGTTTTAAGAAGGAGGGGTGTGCATGGCTGGATTTATATCTATAAAAGGACCTCTGATGTGAAGAACGAATCAGACAGGGCCAGGCTGCTAGCAGGAGTCCACAGAGGCCAGGCGGTGGCTCAGACCAGGGTGACTGGCGGAGTCGGGGCGGAAAGCGGAGGAGGTGAACTAAATACAAGAAGCGTTTTGGACAAAGCAGCAGCAGGACTTGCTGAAGGACTGAATTTGGAGAGTGAAGGGAACAACAACAAAAAAAAAGCTCTAGTAGGTTTGGGCTGATGCTGCCGAGGGCCCTGCAGAGATGGCACCGTGGACTTGGCCGCAGCAGGTCTCAGATGGCTGGCGAGGAGGGAGGAGAGGCGGACTGGGTGGAAAGGGGACAGAGTGGAAGGTAAGGAAAGGCAGACAGCCACGTGAGGCAACCCTTTCAAGAAGTCTTACTGTGCAGCAGAGCCGGGGTGCTGGGTGGGGTGGGGTTGGAGTCTCCTGGGAGTTTCTGTTTTAAAAGCTAGGAACTCCTAGACAGGAAGTAGGCACAGCAGTCACAAAGATTCTGGGCCCTCGCTCCGCGGAGTCTGAGCCTGTGCCTCAGCTTCCTAGTCTATAAAATGAAGAGAACACCTTCCTCACAGGGTATTTATGAGGACTAAGTTGGGGTGTGTGTGTAAAGTCCTGAGACAGTCTCTGGCACAAGTGTTCGCTCCTCTTACCCTCACTGATAGTGATGGGGGCTGGTGGTGATTCTTCCGGTGTGCTGATGGGGATTGTGTGTGAAAGAGGGAGAAATAGATGCTGCCCAGGTTCTGGAGAGGAGAGAGGTGATGGCTCCGGAGGGCAAGCAAGGGGGAAGACAAGGAGGAGACAAGAAGGAAGGAAGAGGGTTGGGGACAAAGGCGGGAGCTCTTTTTGGTGCTGGACAGATGAATAGGCTCGCTCTTCTCAAGGATGCAAGTCAGCATCTGGGCATGAAGGGAGGATGGGGTTGCAAAGAGTTTTGAGATAAGAGGAGAAGCTATTAAAAAATGTGACCATATTAGAGAAGTGTATTGGCTCCCTCTACATTCAGAGTTTGGAGGCTCCATCTGAAGTCTGTGGCCACAGCATTAAAGTCAAACCAGGTAGGAAAGAGATGCATTTCTGCAGCCCTGACCACCAGATCAAGTTCTGGCATAAATTAGGCCCAGTGTGGGTTATACCTGGGTCCTGATGGAAGAGATGAGAGGGTTAAGGGGGGTTACAAAGGAACACCTATGATAATGGCATCAGGACTACCTGGTTAAGGGGATACATTGTGTGGTGGGAGCTAGAGACAGGGGCGATGATGGTGAGAGAGCACAGGGGCTTAGAGGTCTTGATGCAGTTGAGGATCTGCTGGAGGAGGAAGAGGTCGGTTAATAGGATGCTTAAAGTAGAGATGGTGGAGGTGGCATGGATACTCCTAAGTACACAAGGGTATGACTATGGGGAGAGGGTGGCTGGGGAGGAGGGAGGAAAAGACCTCTGACAGATCGGAGCCAGGGGACCTCGAAGATCAGGTGTTGGGTAGTTGCTGAACTCATGGGGAAAGATGGCAGGAGATGCAAAGAAAAGACATTGAGCCAGGATCTGTGGTGGGGCAGTGATCTCAGAGGACCTCTTGTGGTGCAGAGCTGAAGGCATCAGCTGCAGAGGCTAGAGAGTCCCAGGAGGAGACAGGAGGGCTGTGGAGCCCTGAGGCGCATTGGCCATGAGATCCCTGGGATGTGAGCCTGCTTGACTGAAGGAAGAAGGGCACCTGGGACAGGCAGGTATGAGGGCCAGAGGGAACATGCGGAGTGGTATGGGTGTGGACCAGGAATTTTGGAAGGCACAGTGAAAGAGTCTGGGTAGACAGTTTCATCAGATCAGTGAATGCTGACTGTAGACTGGGGTTCAAGGTCCAGGTGATAGATCCATGGGCCTTGGGATTCCAGAAGGAAGAGTGATTTTAGAGACCTACGTGCTTTCCTACATGCACACAGAGAGGCAGCAACCAGCCAACATCAAGAGGAGGGCTGAACCCCGGGAACCCCCCCTCCCCGTTAACCACGTTTTATCATCTGATCTGCACAGAAGCTGCATTCCTCTCTGCCTTCTCCCTGCTGCCATTTGGTGGGAAGTTGAACATTTCATAATAAAACACGAAAAGCTTCTTCTGGAAAAGACCCATTGCTGAAAAATACCTCCTGGATTCACCTAGCAACGAGACGCCACATGAGGACTTAAGAGCAATGCCTACCTCCTTCTGACAGCCAGCTGATTAAAGGGCAGCACGAAGTGGCTGCCTTCTGTGAGGCCGAACTGGTGGGCGTTGGGGACGTACTCCGGGGCTCTGTCCACGGCACACAGTCCCTGTAAGACATGCACATGGCTCTCAGCCACCCACGGCCAGGACCCCCGCTAACAGAGCCACATTTTTCCATGAAGAAGACATCTCAGAAGCAATTGTGTCAGAGCACCTACAACGAAACATGTTTGTAGTGATGTCACCTTTTTTGGCTTTTTCAGCAATTTACTCGACATCCCATTCTCTCTCTGAGAAAGCAATTAGAGCTTTTGTTTTCCACCTCAGTCCCACTCAAGGTCACCTAAATTCCCATGAGTTTTCATCTGGCCTAAGGAGCAGAGGCCTTGCTCTGCCCTCTGTCCCCCTGAAACCCTCACTCTGGGAAGGGCCTGAGGATGTCTGCGGCTTCAGGAGCAGCTAGAGCACTAACACCAGGAAACTAAATGCCCACAGGTGACGGGCTGAGCTGGCTCCTCCTGGACAGGAGCAAGGTGCAGCCAGGAGGAGCTGGGCTGGAGGGGCGGGTCACCTGGTTCCAGACAACATGAGGCCTCAGACCCAGTTTTCCAGCTTGAGTGGACAGATGCTACCAAGACAAGGGTCCTGAACTCAAAGATGGGTCCTGCTTGGAAGGTGCTGCTTTTGCGTGACTATGCCATAAATATCTAAATAATTGGAGGGCACACTTTCAACTAAGAAAACAAAGAGATCAGAAAAAGGGGAAAAAAACTGAAAATTAACAATGTCTGCTGTTAAAATTATTTGGTCAACACTGGCCTTTTCTAGATGAATTAAGTTTTTTTTCAAAGCAACAATGATATGCACAATGGCTTACATAAATACTCAATCTCACGTCTCTATAAATCCACAGTGATAATCTTTATAGAGACTTTGTCCCAAAGTTTGCTGTATGGCAGCCATGAGGCGCCCGAGCATTGCAGCGAGCAGTCGGGATGCTGTGCCATGCCCCTGCAAGGTGTCTCTGCCCCGCTTCTCATCACAGTGATGAGCCCGGGACTCTTCCCAGGCTCCTCTGGAAAGTGGTTTCCAGCTGGTTCTCCCAGCCAAGGGAAGGCAGTGCTAGGAGGCTGGAGGTTGAATGGGAGAAGCCAAGTGTTTCTCCCTCCCTCCTGCCCCCCTGGCAGGGCCTGTCTTCCCTGTGCTCCAGTGCCCACCTGGAGACCCTCTCTGCTCAGACCCTGGGCAGCCCGGCTCCTGGGCCAGGTAGCACCCCTCTCCCCCCGCATCATGGCTCCAGTGTGCTCCTGCAGCTTGCCCAACACCTTTCTAATGGGGCCCCCATTTTCTTTTCCTCTGGGTGGTGCTCCTTTTTTCCTCCTGGACCTGAATTATATAGTTAGAGCAAGCCTTTCTTACTGGACTTGGTAAAGGCTGGGGCTCTGGCGGGAGTTCACCATCCTCTTCATGAAGAACCAGCTTCGGCCTTTCTGAGAGCAAGCAGGTGTCCAAGTCCACTTGCTCATAGCCAGTGGCACTAGTGAAATCCAAAAGTCTAGGTGCAAAGTGTTTCCAAAATTAATGAAGATATTACAGGCCAACACATGAACCAAGGTTATTTGATTATTGAAAATATAAAATCCATTAAAAATATTAATACTTTCAGAGTAACCAAATTGACCATCTACTACAGTAACTAGAAGTCCTTATAATCCTACCTTATGTAATCTCCTGATTCTTCTGCCTGAAATGGTAGCCCCCGACCCCCCCTCCTTCAGCCCCCAGCCCATCCCGTGTCCACCTGGCCATTCCCAAGTGTCCCTCAGGAGTCAGCTCAGATGCTGTCACCTCCTCCCACAGCCTTGGTCAGGTTGCCTCAGGGCGAGATTCCGGCTCTGGCTCTCGGTGCTGCACAGTGGCCTCAGTGGAACACTGACTTCTTTCTCAGAGGTTTCCCTTTGTCAGGAAGTCATGAACTACGCTTGTCCTAAGTCCCTTTATTCTACAACATGTCCCCTGTCCGTCCCTTGTTGGCATTTTCTGAGGATGTGGCTGTGAACAGCACATAGACATTTCTGCCCTGTCAGATTCCCAGCCTCAAGGCTTTCAGGAGCAGAAGATGCTTAATTAATAAACAGACAACTGGATGAATAAATGTTATCAACTGCACAGATAACTGAGCCAAGGCTCTGGCATCATCATTGTGTTGAAACCCAAGATGATGTTCTATTTTTTTAAATGTCAAGGACTCCTAAGAGGTTCCTGTACAAAGGACACTACGACTGTAAAACATCTAAGTCCTTGCTCAAGGTCACAGGCGAGAGGGGGGATCCTCAATCTCCTGACACTTGACTCACGTCCAGTTTCTCCTGTGCAGATCCTGCTCCCGCGACCCCAGGTCAGAGCACAGCTTGTCTGCCCCAGCATGCTGACCACAGGCAGAGGGGGAGTGAGGAAATAAATGTCCGTGGGCACGTGTGCTGCCCTTCCTTGTGGTCAGCTCCACATGGGAGTTTTTGGAAGATACAATTATTTCAGGAGAAGCCACTAAAAACCTGAAGCTGCAAGTAGCCTAGTAAAGTCTCCTTTAAAGCAGTGAGCTCAAGACAGAACGAATCATAAAGTGCATCTTGAACCATAAAATCAGGTTGCAGATTGGTGTCAGTACTTGGCATTAGGAGAGCAGGAAGGGCAGAACCACACCGAGAGCACAGGCACACTTACTCCATGTTCCAGATCAGGTTTCGGATGCAGCCATGGAATGAGCTTCTCATCTTGAGCATGGGGGTCCCCTCGCCTGCTGGAACCCCCCCGATGTAGAGGTTGGACACGTTTATTGTCCTGCCTTCTGCTGCTGGGCCCAACTTCATTTCTACAGGAGTTGTCTCATCCAGTTGTACAGTGATAATTCTAAAAGGTTAAAGGAGAAAATAAGTTTTTAAATGTAAGGAAACACTAACTGTCCGCTTTATTATGTAATTCCAGTGAATTCTTGCTGAATAATAAAGAGGTTCCTGAAGATAAAATTTAACATGACATTTAACGTGTGTGTGAATAAAAAGGTGATTCATGAAAATTAAAACTTAGGCTGAACATTCTCCAAAAGTGAATGGAATGTGATTAAGTATTATTGAGTTCAACTGCTTTTTGGAGAGTATCTTTTACTTCTTTACCTGACAAAATACCCATGTGTGCTTTTTAAAACAGTTGGTCTGTAGGTTTAGAAGGAAATATATAGGAATGTTGAGATAATACTATTTACTATTTCACTGTTTACACTTTACTGTTAACTATGCTATTTACTGTTTCACCATTCGTTATTTTATATATATATATGTAAAATATAAACATCCATCACTATATGTATATTACCATATATAGTATTAGTAAATAGTATACATATTTATATATAGTGTGTATATATAGTATATAGCATAGTATATATATATATATATATATATACACTATTTACTAATATTATAATACTATTTGACACGGAATTATTCCAACAAAAATAAAATTTATGCTGGGCCCAGAAAATGGCAGGGTTAAGATTGTTCATTTATGAAAATTCTGCAAATATTGCAAAGCAGATTTCCAAGGAGGTGTCTACCAAGCTTCTAGAATTGTCTTGGAACTACAAAAACCGAATGCTAATGACATCATACTAATTATGCCAGTCATCTCACTGCAGAGAGCACCAAACAAGCCTCCTACTGGGGCGCCTTCATACCTCCCGCTCCTTATCAAGGAGATGGAATGCTCTTGGCCGTCACCGAACGTGCCCGTGGGGGCATGCAGGAGAGCTCTTCTCAGGCTGGTTCCGTCCCCAGGATTAACATGCACTTCAATGTGGCCTTCAATTAGCATGATGGAAAGGAAGGGCTGGGAAGACTGCACAGAGAATTCCCATAGAAAAGACATTACTGTGTGATTTAAAGTAGTATCATCTTATGAAGTTCATGTGGGAATATTAGCACCAAGGAAGCAATTTCTTAAGAATATCACCACCTAATATGACTGTTTTAACCTTTGTATGTTACTTTCTAATCTGCTTTATATAGAGTTTACATTCTGCATTATTGCTACTGTCACTACCCATATCAAAGGTTTCCATTCCTAGACAGTCTTCATACTTACTATATATTGCTGCATTCTGTACTAACAACTAGTCACACTGTAAGTCACTGATCTATTTCTCTTTTCCCCCAGTTTTGTTCAGATGTAATTGACATATAACATTGTATTAGTTTTGGGTATACAACATAACCATTGTACATTTATAAATACTGCAAAATGATCACCACAATAAGTTTAGCAAACATCCATCACCTCACATAGTTAGGCAAGATTTTTTTCCTTGTGATGAGAACTTCTAAGATTCTCTTACTCTCAGCATCTTTCAAAAATACAATATGGTATTGTTACTATAGTCATCAGGCTATACATTACACCCCCAGAACTTATCTCACAACTGGAAATTTGTACCTTTTGATCCCCTTCACCCACTTCCCTCCCATCTCCCCGCCCCTGCTCTGGCAACCACCAGTCTGTTCTGTTTCTATGAGTTTGATTTTTTTAAGATTCCACATATAAATGAGATCATACAGTATTTGTCTTTCTCTGTTTGACTTGTTTCACTTAACATAATAATACCTTCAAGGTTCATACATGTTGTTGCAAATGGTAGGAATGCCTTCTCTTTTATGGCTGAAAAATATTCCACTGTATATCTTCTTTATTCATTTGTCTATTGATAGACATTCAGTTTGTTTCCATGTCTTGACCACTGTAAATAATGTTGCAATAAACAGAAGGGTGCAGGTATCTCCTCAAGATAGTGATTTCATTTCTTTCAAATATACACCCAGAAGTGGAGCTGTTGGATCATATAGTTCTGTTTTTAATTTTTTGAGAAACCTCCATACTGTTTTCCATAGTGGCTGCACCAATTTACATCCTACCCACAGAACACAGGGGTCCTCTTTCCTTATCCTCATGAGCACTTGTTATTTCTCGTCTTTTTGATGGCAGTCATGCTCCCTGGTGTGAGGTAGGATCTCATTGTGGGATCTAGTCCTTCATTGTTAAAAATTTAGGTCGTTTCTAATTTTTATTACCACACATAGTGAACATTTTATTTTATTTCTTTTGCCTGTGAAATTGTTTCTAAGATTTCTAAACATGGGATTAAAGAGTTGAAGGTTTGAAAATGTTTAAAGCTCCTAATACTTTTTGCTATCCTGAGAGAGGTCCACCGGCAGAATTGAAATGGGAGTGTTTCACACAGCCTTGCCAGCACTGGATTACACTGTTCCTTTTTGCTGACTTAGTAGCAGATGCTGATTTACTGGAGGTCCTCTTAAGATTGACAGAGGAAAACAGTTGATGGTTCCTCAAGAATTTAAATGGAGAATTCCCATATGACCCAGCAATTCTACACCGAGGTATAATACCCAAAAGAACTGAAAACAGGTGCTCCAACAGATCCTCGTATGCAGATGTTCACAGCAACATTATGCATGACAGTCAGAACGTAGAAACAACCCCAAATGTCCACAAATTACGCTGTGTATACTGTGCAGTATCATTCGGCCGTGAAAAAGGACAGACTATGCATGCTACGGTGTGGATGGGCCTTGAAAACATGCTATGTGAAAGACACAAAAGATCACATGTATGAGTCCGTTTATATGAGATACACAGAATCGGTAAAGTCACTCCTAGATAGAGAAAGAAGACTGGTGGTCGCAGGGGTTGGGGAAAGTGGCGGTGGGGGGAGTGACTGCTTAACGGGCAGAGGCTTTCACTGTGGGTGAAGGAAATGTTTTGGAACTAGGTAGAGAAGGTGGCCTCACAACATTGGAAAGCACTAAATGCCACTGAAAATTTCACTTAAAATTTACACAACATGAGAGTAACCTGTTTTATCTCAACTTGAAAAAAATACTGGTGGAGCCAGTAAACCAAGCTGCCGTTGGTAGACCTCTATAGAGTCTGCAGGTTGGTGTTCCAGGCCAGGCTCTGCAATAGCAGCTGCATGGCCTTGTGCAGCAGGTTCACCAGGCTCCCTGAAGCCCTTTCTCCCTCAGCAGAATGGAGGAAGGCACCTTCACCCTGAAGTGTGGCTGTGACACCACACGGCAGTGTCTGTAAAGCATCTTGCACAGCAGAGAGTAGTGCTCTGAATTGCAGATGCGTGGCTTGTACTTCATTAAGACCACTGTATGTAGCCATCTGTACATCTTACAGTAATGTAATATATAACGTTTGAGCAGAGAAAAGGGTCAGTATCACTATGCTGTTAGAATTAGAAGCAGACAGCAAGTGTTCTTAGTAGCTGGACAAGAAAGATGGACAAAGATGATTCATAAGGGAAGGACACTCAGCAGTAATTATTAAAAATGCACACCCATAAACAATGAGGCACACAGCTAGAGTAAATGCTACAACTAGGTCATCTTCCATCCAGCGTTTCCTGAAGCCATTTCCTTCCTGAGCTCCTGGTTCCCGAGCCTTTGAGCCACTTACCCCAGGGGCCTGCCGACGGCCCTGCTTCTCCCCATGCTGGCCCAGGGCAGCCAGGATGATGCCGCTGCTGTTCTTGGTGGCAAATGTTGCCAACAGTTCCGACTCTGGTGACAAAGACTTGGGTGGCAATTCCATGTAGCCGCCTTTCAAGAAGCTAACGCTTCGGACAGGCTGGTCACAAAGGAAACGAGAAAGCAAGTAAGTAAAATGGTCTCCCACACCGGAGGCTGCGGTCGTTTCCCCGCCGTCTCTTGTCTGTTCACCCCCCACCCTATTTTGGAACCTGTTACCTTATTATGTTGGTTAATCAGTAAGCATTTGTAGAAACCCATCCCAGTATTAATAAAACACTTCCCACCTCCAGTGTACAGCCTTTTCTCACTCCATAGGAATTTCTGAGTAAATCAAAGGTCGATCTGGATATTTCCAGGTTTTTGATACAGCCCACATAGCTTTTGCTGGTGACACCTTTCCTATACAGAAGGACATGAGAACAGCAACAACATTTGGATTTTGTTCCAGTTTTGAAAGAAGAAATAAAAACAGACCTATAAATAAGGAAGATCTCTTTCCATGTGTCACTGCAGAAGTGTCTAGGCCTCTAAGAAGGAGTTCTCTATGCTGAGAACTTCAGGTCGAACAAGTGCTCTCCTTACCAAATTTAGTGAGCCTGACCACCTAGATGGCTACCGAGATAAAAGTGTCTTTAATATTTTAAGGGCAACTATTATAGTCATTACAATTGAAATATACTCACTAAAACACAGGCCAATTATGAGAAAGACAGTGCACTGCCATAAGAAAATTATAGCACATCAATTATATAATCTAGTTTCCACATAAAGCAGACATTCACTTCCCATGAGGACTAGTGTGGGCAGGGTTATTTCCTAGGATCACATGACAAGAGGAGTCATCTTGTCCACACCACTTCGTCCTGAAGGAACGAACTGCATTTAGTGAAGTCTGCGAGTATCCACAACCCTGTTTCTTTGATTCTAAGTCAATATAATATTTTTCTCAACAGAATATGCCACACTGCTGGCTGAGGTGAGGCTGTAATGTGGTCAGGCTCCCATTTTTGAATTATGGAGATCACTGAACATCTGGTTACACCCTGAAGCATCAGCTAGTGACAGGAGAACTTTGCAGGAATATGGTTTCCTGCTAGAGGCGCATCTCTTTTTTCTGTGTTCAGCAATGAGCTGTGGACCATTAAGAAACTACATGATTTAGGGCAAATTTCAACCTTTCTGAATCTCAGTTTCTTCCACTGTAAGTGAGGAGTCTGGCCTTGATGCCCAAGACCCTTCTATCATGAAAGTCTGTCATCTGAGAGGTCTTCCTAGACGAGGGAGTCTGTCCTTTTCCCCAGGCTCTGCACCGCGTGCCACTGCGGTGAGGCACAGACAGGCGAGACACAGCCTGTAACTCCAGGCGTGTCCCCGATGCCGCCACGTCAGGGAATGACATCTGGAATCGGGGACTAGGAGGCAGGCTTCCAGTCCTGGCTCTGCCTTGGCGGAGGGTTGAGACCTGGGCAGCTCTCCTGAAGTTCAGGTGAGCTCCTTTCCAAGACCGAGGTGGTGACTGGTTATAAACCACACTCCTCAGAACTCCCAGAATTCCTGGCAGAGCAAGGGGTACATCAGGAAGTGGGTTCTGGACTACTCAACCTCTAGTTACTGGAGTGGCTGCACTTCTGTTTATGAACTCAGCTTGAAGGTGAGGTATTGCTACAAACCTGCATTTGAAAACCACTGGGCTGAGTGACTCAGTCTGGACGCCTGGTGACCTCCCCCCCCCCCCCCCCCCGGAGGCTACGTGGCCTTGACTGCTGGCCATGTGTGCTTTTTTCTTTTTTTTTAATGGTGTGAAAGAAACCTAGAGCTTAATTTGTCCCCAATCCAGAATTACAAAACTGAGGACAATCAACCACAGAAAGTCTGTGTAAATTATTAAAGTCCCAAAGCTGAACGTGAACATGCATCTCTCCTCTGTCTTTCCTCCAGCTTGCTGGTGCTGGTCTCTCAGCTTTCACATACAAATCAGTCATTCCAGTCACATGAAGAGGGAATCCAGGTAAGTCTGTACAAAGCACCAGTTTTTTTTTTTTTTCTGCCAAAGAGATGATACTACTCTGGAATGTCTGGACAGGAGAATGATGTGTGATGGAAAGTGGGGTCTCCACACAGTGCACAGTAGCAATTTTTAGATGTTCTAAGGGCAATAAATAGAAAATCATAAATTTTACTGCAAAAGGCTTTCTTTACGGCCCAGTTATATGGCATGTTACTCAGAACAGAATGTTGTGGGTTAAACTGTGTCCTCCCACAACGCGCTGAAGTCCCTCCCCAGTACCAGGGAGTGTGACCTTGTTTGGAGGTAGGGTCTCTGCAGTTGTTACCAAGTTAAGATGAGGTCGTCAGGGTGGGTCCTGATGCAGTGTGACTTGTGTCCTTACAGAAAGGGGAAACTGGGACACAGACAGACACACAGACGGAGGGAGGACGGTGTGTCCACACGGACACACCGCCATCTACAAGCTGAGCAGCGCCTGCAGCTGCCAGAAGCTTGGAGACAAGCATGGGACAGATTCTTTCTCACAGCCCTCTGAAGGAAGCAGCTTAGTGGACACTGACTTTGGAACTGTAGCCTCCAGAGCTGTGAGAGAACACATTTCTGATGTTTAAACTGCCTGGTTTGTGGGACCTTGTTATGGAAACTACGACGGTTTGTAATTAGGGGCATGGAAAGCCCGCAGTGTGGTATCCTACCTCACAACTCTTGACCTAGGTAATCCACCCACGTAAATTGGATCCTTATCGAGACGATTGAGGTCAGAAGATGCTCCTGGAGTCTCCCCTTGCTTGGTTTCTTTATAGCCAAGGTTCTGTGCGTCAGTAACTGCTAGGAGTCCTAGAGGAGATGGAAGGAATAGTTAAGAAAGTGAAAATCACTTTCTGCAGTAGAAAACACAGACTTCTGCTAACAGAGCTCAGTTACAAAGACATAATCTTTTACATTCTGCAAATTTGACCAGGGAGTGCTCTTAACTGTTAAAGGACAAATGAAAATCTCTGTACAAAAGTCAGTAAATCCAGAATACACGTGCTAAATGGTAGCAGGGTGTGTGTGAAAGAAAATAGACTCAATTTGATCCCTGATTCCACTGTAGCATTTAAGGTTAAGTAATGCCCTTGGAAACCACAGACACACAGAATTACAACATTCCTCCAGCAAGATGTGAATTCTGGTCCTTGGTATTCCAAAGAAAAGAGTGGCTTCTGATTAGAATATCATTCAAGAATACCCAGCAAGCTAAAGTAAAAAAAGACTGCTGACTCTGGAAAAGATTTCTGTTCCTATGAGGGCAGTGGACATTCTGTGCATCCGTCTGTGCACTTACCTTGCTTTCTGTTTCGCTGGAAGGCAATTTTGTACCAGGTTCCATTATTATAGCGTCTGTCTGTAATAAGAGCGAGAGGCCCCGAACCCAGGTCAACGGTAACTCTAACTCTGCCTTGAATCAGCTCGAGGGATAAAAAGTCTTTCTGTAAAGAAGAGAAAATAGTTGTCCATTGTTATCACAAGATTCCCTTTCTTTTCAAGTCAGGGATGGCGGAAACCTCCTACAGTCAGACTGAGAGAACGTGATCTGGCCCAGCAGTCAGAGGCCTATGCTCTGAAGTTACATGTGTCCACAGAGGCTTGCTGGAATAGTACTTAGACATACATGAGATAAACTCACAGTTAACAAAATCTACAGTGCAGTAAGACAAGTGGGATCTCTGTATCTTTTTCATTTAGACTGAGAAATGGGCCAGTTGTAGAAATAAAACTGGAAGACTGAGAAAAAGCACCAGCACATAAGAATAAGAACGTGAACTTCCAGGGATAGGATTCAGATAAGGCCACATGGTTAGAGTAAGTAAAACAAAACATCTTACTTCAGCTCAAAACTTAATAACAAATGTTTAATTGATACCTATAATAACAGGAAGGCTGTTTTCTACTTGAAGTTCTTCTGTATTTTCCAGAGGTCTTCAATGAATTTGTATTAATAAAATAAATAATTTAACATGGGGAAATAGTGTGGCATATGTTTGTATGTATTATGTTAGGATATGCGCATAAATTCACTAAACATAAATATCCCCACAGTAACCCAACTGTACGTACACCGCAGGGCCCAGTGCCCCGCAGAGATTCTTACGGTGCCATCTGAAGCCAGGTAGAGAAGCAGCCCATTCGGTGAAAAGGTGCTGAAAAGCATAATTATCTGAGTCACAGTAGCCCGGAGCATCTTCTCCACGACAGAGTACCCGCTCCCATCAAAGTGGAAGGACGCGTCTTCATTCTGGGGGCTGCAAGCAGAGCAGGGGAAATACAGGCCATTCTCAGGAAGGCAGTTAAGGAGAACACATGGTGTATTTACCGAGTTCTCCCTCACAGCAGCCGTGGTGGAGCGGCCATTTCCATCATTTGATAACAAGTGTTAAGTCATAATGTCTGAAAACACGCTCCCTGTGAGATTGCGCAAGGCAAGCACCCAGTTGCTTTACAAGGAAAAGAAAGGTAACGTAGCCAGTGTAAACTTCATTAGAAAGACATTTCCTCAAAAGACGGATCACTACTATGAATGCTTCCACTTAGCAGCCAGGTTTTGTTTGTTCAAATTTCCTTTAACGTGACTTTGAGGTTCCTTAATAGCTAGCTTCTTTATTGTCCTTTCTTACTTCCAGTGCTTTCAGAATAATTTTTATATTGGTATTTATCACCTTCTGCTGGTTTTAACTAATACATCAGCTAAGCTGGACGAATGATGGAAAACAAATATATACCAATGCAACAGGAGGATCATTTTACAAAAAGATAATTAACAAACAGTCTGTAAGATGAGCTTACAACACAGGTATGTACTGTGGACCCCAGCACTTCTCAGGTAAGTGTTTTCCAGTTTTCCCCACACCTCAAAAGGCTGACTTGATTTTCTCTTCAAGTACAAAGTAACTTCATCTGGAACATTATGTTTAAAAAGTACTTTTCTGGAATACCATAGGCCTTGAAAATGAAACTTGGATTTTAGGGGGGTATTATGCATTTGTACTTTTCCCAGTTGAACATGTAATAACCAGACTCTGTGCCAAATCTCTAAGCAGAGACAGAATAACCCAAAAATGAAATTTTTTCCACTAACAAAACAAAACAAAATATAGCAGTGCTTTGTAAAACCTGAGGTTTCAAATTTATAGCTTCCTCTAGGCCTGCTTTTTCTAAAAATTTCTGTCTTGAGATCTCTTATAAGGAAGTATAACTTAAATGCAGTCTGCATACACAAACTAGGGCCTAATTCTCCATTATTTAATTCTTAAATCCTTGGCCTCCTAGAAACTTGCCCCCATTGCTCTCTCTCTTGGCTGACCAGTTTCACGTGGCTGAGGACTCAGACTCTAGAACGAGACTGCTGGGGTTCAAATCCCATCTCTCCAACTTACTAGCTGTGTGACCTCGGAAAAGTTACCTAACCTCTCTGTGCTTCATTCCCTTCATCTATAAGATAAGGACAGAGATAGAACCTCTCTGGAAAGTCTGTACTTGATTTAATACATGTAAAGTTCTTTAAACAGTGCCTGGGGCACAGCAAATGTGCACTCCGTTTTTGGCGTGGATTATTCTGCTGCACTCAGAGGTCCTCAGTAGGGTCTCATTTTCCTACTAAAACCTGAGCCTCAAAGATTAAATTTCTTGTCCAAGAACACAACCAAGAAAATGATGAAGCCAGGTTTCAAACAGAATTCCAGAAATCTGTTTTGTCCCACTGTACATGCCCCTCCCCCCCCCGAGCTCATGAGTTTTCTGTTCTCAGGAACGTGGGATGTTTGCTTCCCTACTTCAGCAGGGCCTGCCCTAGTGAGATGGCCACCGAGGGGGATGAATGCAAATAACGCAACGACTGAAGGCAGTTCTCCTGAGAAGGCTCACATCCCCAGGGTCAGCGATATATTACTGGGGCTTGTCCCCTTGCGGATCAGGCTCCCCTTCTAAAACATGAGGCCCACGTGCTTGCTTCTCCAGTCAGCCCAGATACCTTTGTCCAGCTGGGCCACAGGAAGGCAGCTCCAGGCCCCTGCCTGAGTAAGAGGTCAGGACGAATGACAGCAGGGTCCACCACAGCACCTCACGGATGGCTCCCCTCTAGTGCCCAGCAGTTACAGGGGGAGCCCTGCAGTCGGCAGGCCTGGCAGGTGCCGTCCCTCCCAGCTCTCATTCCCATGACTCTAGACGGCTCTGATCTAAGCTCTCACCACGAGAATGGGGATAATTTGTACTAAAGTACCCATTTGGCTCCATGCAACCCTCTGCCAAAAAAAGCTACTTCCAGGATTAACCCCTCCTCTCCATGGCAACCTTCATCTTTCAGTCAAACATCTGAAATGGGTAGACATCTGGTGGGAGGGCAGTTCTCAAGGAGAACAAATCCTGTGTCTACACAGAAAACTGACTTTTTTGTTCCAACAAAAGAGAAAAGCCAGCCCTGGGCATGTATCCAGAGGGAACCTTAATTCAAAAAGATACATAACACCCCAGTATTCACAGCAGCACTATTTACATTAGCCAAGAAATGGAAGCAACCTAAATGTCCATCGACAGATGACTGGATAAAGAAGCTGTGGCTTATTTATACAGTGGAATACTATTCAGCCATAAAAAAGAAAAGATAATGCCATTTGCAGCAACATGGATGGACCTGGAGGTCATCATTCTAAGTGAGCCAGAAAGAGAAAGAAAAATGCCATGTGATATCACTTATATATGGAATCTAAAAAAAAAAAAAGACAAACTTATCTATAAAATAAACAGACTCACAGACATAGAAAACAAAATTACAGTCACCCAAGGGGGAGGGGGGGTGGGGAGGGATAAATTGGGAGTTTGAGATTTGCAGATACTAATATATATAAAACAGATAACAAGTTCATACTGTACAGCACAGAGGACTATATTCAGTATCTTGTAGTAACTTATGGTGAAAAAGAATATGAAAACGAATATATGTATGTTCATGTATGACTGAAGCATTGTGCTGCACACCAGAAATTGACACATTGTAAACTGACTATACTTCAATTAAAAAAAAATATATATATATATATAAATTAAAAAAAAAAAAGATAAGAGCCAGCAATCACTGAGTTCACTCACTACTGCAATTTGAGGTCAGTGATCTTAGAATAACCCTGAAAATGACTGATGAAAATCGGGGATGTCATAACAGCTGAAGTAGGGGGACATTTTCCATATGAGAAATACTCAGTATCTGTTACAACTTTCTACAAGACTGACGGTCTGCGGTCAGTCCAGGGGTTGCAGCATTTTTCATGTTAGTTACTTAACTGCGGGGAAGACTTCCTTCCATGCTAGCAAAAGTGACCAAGCAGAAAGCCTCAATGCACATGCTCCCTCTCCCCAAGTTCCAGAGCCGTGGATACTCCACGTGGAAGTATCACTTCTGATTGATTATATTTGCCAATTATAAAACCTTAGTTTACATAATTACTGTCAAGACAATAATCCTGAGACATCTTCCTTAAAAGCAGTGGACTATCACTGCAGAGAGATCAGAGGTGAACACTGGTGCAGTGTTTCAAATTTAGCAAGTATTTTCATATACCTCATGTTACATGTTCATCATTATAGTTGTGGGGTGTGTGTAAGACAAGCATGATTACTGTTTTCCTTTTCTGGAAGAAAAAATAAGCCTTTGTGAGGTGTAGTGACTTACAATTCAAAGTTGTCACCAAGAGATTTGGTGGGAGACCTGGGCCAGGAGCCTGAGAAACTTAAGACTGCAAACCTAGTATTCTTTTTGGTCCTAAGGCTCCAATAACCAAGCTTCTGTTCATGACTTTTAAAGCAAGCTAAGGAAGGAGAGTGGCAAATAAAAGGTTTAAACTACAAAATCCCAAGCTGTGGGCCGTATGAGAAAACAGACTTGACGGTGAAAATGAACGAGTTTCTAAATGGAGTGAGAATTGCTTTTAACTGACCTTGTCCCAGCTCACTGTTAATTACAGGTATGTGTCTGGCCAGAGCGGCCCACCAGGCGGGAGCCATCACAGCAGGTGGCACGTTGCTCTGACGGCAGAGGCGGCCTATTGTCTTAAATACCAAAGTGCTAGAGACCAGGTCTTGTATGCACAGGGGTGCGGTTATTTTATTAGAAAGTAATCAAGGGGGCACTGTGTTTGCTGAGATTACATTATTAAACGCCTTCTATTTTGCATTTTGTTTCTAGAATGATAGAACTTGGGAATGAGAAAGTACTTACCTATAAAAACTGACAGCACAGACAAAACCCCTCATCCTCGGAGGTGTTTTCAACACAAAGATACATGGTGACTTACCCTAGGCTTAGTTGTGGCTCTTCGAGACAGAAGTTTGAAAAGGTATCTGATGCTTGTCAGTTTTATGATCCATGATTAAAACACACAGTACAAGACACAGCAAAAAGAGTACTTCTTTTTAAGGGTTAAAAGTGATATGCATGTTTCTGTTGGTAAGTGGGCTCCGTGGTATCCTTGGCAGTAAGATGCCCGACATCACAGACTATCCGTCCTCCACGTGCCCGTAAGTTCCTTGCACGGTTCTCAGAGACTAACACAATAGCCTAGACTCCTGCGCTCCTCGCGGGGCACGTTACCTTCCAAAGCAGCCGTGGCACTTCCCCTCCCTCTCAACGTAGTTCCATAGGCCAATCGACTGTCCATTCAAGAGAGCGTCTCCCATGCAGCCTTTAAAGTGAGTAACCTTCACAGCAGGAGACTTCTAAGGTAAACAGAAACACAGTGCACATAGATTTGGTGAAGAGGAATACGTTCTTTAAGTGCACAGAACTCCTCCTTGGGAGCCCAAATCTAATGGATCCAAAATTTTGAGAAAACAACATCCAGAAAAATAGCCAGTTTGTAATCACTGGACTTCCTTTCAGTTGAGAACTGGAATCACGCAATGATGACAGCAGGACAAGACCTCAGAGGTGTCTCAGTCACTAAGGTGACTGGAGAGAAGGCCCTGTGACAAGTGAGCAAGCAGACACCCAGGGGACGCGGGCAGCGCTGAGGGCCTGGCAGGACCTGAGACCCTGTCTCATTTCGGAGCACTGAGCCAAGCCCAGGGGACTCAGCGTTACTGGGTGAGAGGATACCTGGTCTAATAAAATGTATGTCTTCCACTAGAGAACAGAGATAAAGGAAGTTTTCAGAAATTGATGTGGAATACTGAATTTCCTCTCTTATTATTGGGGAAAAAAACCCAAATAGGAAAATGAACCATTGGCTTCTTTTCCATTTATACTATCAAGCATGAGCCTTTAAAAACCAGCGTAACTCTGCAGATGAACTGTGATTAAGCAAAATAACAGAAACAGGAAAATCTTGAGCTGCCTAGAGTATCTTCAAAAATTTAAACATACTCGTTTTATATATTGGTGAGATCAGCGATGAGTCCTGTTTGGATGAAAGTTCAGGTTACCTTGATCTGTCCTCCAAGCCCTCCAACAAACATTAGTGTTGAATTGTTTATATCCAGAACATTAGCTGTTCCAGGGGATTTACTTGTTTTTGGTGGTGGCTTCTGAGATGCACTCATTTCCTTTACACTCAATGAACCAATGTTTCCAAATCTAAGGGTCACAAAGAATTGCAAAAAAAAAAAGCACTTTCAGAATTGCAAGTCAGTCCATGTACACACACGTCTGTTTCACACGCAGCCTCCATCTGCTTCTCCCCTCGTCCCCAGCTGGTCTCCCTGCTTCCAGTCTTGCCCATCCAACCCGTAGTGTACAGTCCAAAATCTCATGGAATATTCTTTCTAAAACATAAATTCCATCATGTTACCTCCTTGCTTAAAATAGTTACAGATAATGGACTAAATGTACTTGGAACAGTCTACTGCCCTTACTACTGCCCCATTTTTAAAAATAACCAAGTAAAAATCAGAAATTCCCAACACATCAACGAGGAACTGTAATATTACAGAAAAGTGAAAAGATATACCTAAAGCTGCTCAGTAGTAGCTGCCTCTGGAGAGGAGCTCTTAAAGGAAGAATTCTGCCTTGTGCCTGAATTGGGAGAAAATGCACCTCGCACCGGTACCCACACCTCCCGACCTCTCCTACTTGTACCACGGCTGACACGTGGCACCTGTGCTGTGCGGCCCTGGACTCCCCTCCACCGGGAGAAAACCCTGACCTGGGCTGGCTGCCTTAGACTTAGACCTAACATTCAAAACATAACAAACTTTTAACTTTCTTCTAATTTTTGGTTTTGGTAACAAAGTTTATTCTTTTGTTAATAATGAAAAAAAAAAGCTTATTTCTGTAGTTAATCTAAACCAGGTATTCCTTCACAATAATCTGACTTCCCAGAAATTCAAACACAGTTTTATGATGTTAGAAACATGTAATTACGTATAAGATGCAGTTTGAGAGAGAGAGAGATGCCCAGAGAAAACATTCTCTGCTACCTGGTCACATAGATGCTGTGCCATTTGCTGTCATCAATTGGGAAGTCTGGAAATTCCAAGCGTGTTGACCCGGAGCCCAAATCCCAGAGGAAGGCCACTTTCCCTCGCCGCATCTCCACTGCCAGGAAATCAGACTGGGGTGTGGGGTACGAGTTGGGATGAGTTCACGTGCCAGACTGTTTGCAGGACTACCAAAACACTTTAAAGAATGAGTTCTTACAACATTTTCTCTATTAAAAAAAAAAAAAAAAAAAGCAAAACCCCCCAAAACGATCTTCCTTTGTCTTTAAATGCTCCCCTCCCTGGAGCTGGAGGGTGACCCAGAGTACTGAAATGGTGGCCACCGTCGGCCATCAGTGCCCTGCCGCCCTTGACCAGCATGGCCTTGCATGAGGCCTCCCATGAAGTTCAGAGCTCTGCGGGGGTCACCAGCCTCTACCCGGGTCGTGAGGGAAGGCAGGCTGGGGGAAGCTGGACAGCTGTGATATGCCCCTCAGGGTGCGCGCCTCCACGCCTGGCAACAGCCACCAAGATGAACTTCACGGACCCAAAGCGAAACTCCGTGACTTCAGGGGTCACAGAAGACATTATGGAAAGTTCCGCTCTCACAGTTCACAGTTAAGATGGCAGAAGGGGGCGCCTTCCATAAACGTCACTTTCCTCCTAGCAGGCACTGTTTTGTAGTTTGTTTACTTGTAATCTAATATTACCAGTTTAGCAAAAGATTAGTTCCCTTAGAAGAATTAGTGATTTCACAAAGTCCTTTTTTTTTTTTTTTTAACCTAAAAAGTACCAATTCAGAAAATACACCCCCAACCCTAGGAGACTCGGCATCGCCCCTGCGCGTCACACTCACGCCGCTGCTGCTCCCCAGGTAGAAGAGGAGGTTGTCGGGCTCGCCTGTCTTCACGTTTAGTGTTAAAATGTTATAGTTGGTGGAAGAAATCTGAGGCTGGTAGGCCCGGATACAGTCTCTGTCTGCAGACACCGCAACTTTGATCTGCAGGAGGAAAAGAGAAGGGTCTGTAAGTCCCTAAAAATCACGTAGGGAGACGCACTGGCGGCACGCTGGAGTCCCCAAGTGCTGCTTGCTCTGGGTCCTCACCGTCATATGCAGGTTCCTCTGCACAATACGTGGTGCTGTGTGTCTCATAAAGTGAAAATCAGATGGAGATGAAACTTACTTGGTAAGGTATTTTAATGTAGAAAAGTCAGTCTTGGAGTTTTAGAAGATTATTTTATGTTGAAAACTCTTGTGTGGGATTTAATTCCTTCTAGACAAGGAGCTTATCCAAAGCACCTTGGAATCTTCACCTGACACACAGGATATTTGGTGATCATTCGTGGGATTAATGCAGGGCTAATCCACTTACTCATTCAGCAAACATTTACAGAGAAGTTATTTCCCGTACATAGCTTCCTGATAAGATTCCTTCTATTAACCTTCAAGATTGTAAGTTTATATTAACCAGAGCACTTGGAACCAAGTTTATTTGGTGACTGGAACTAAAACGATGGAAACCAGAGCTTTTGTAAACCTACAGCCTTTTACCCAAAGTGAGGTCACTTGGGGATCGAAGAATCCAGAGCTCCTTTTTCTTGGCTAGAAGCTGCAGGGGGATAAACATGAGACCAGAGGTCACATTTACTGTCTGTAGGTCCCCAGGAGCACGACAGACAATGATCTCTCAAGTCTCAGCCCCCTGAAACGCCTCTCCTTTGGAGCATGGCCAGGGCCACTGGCCGAGCACAGCCGGGAAGTCTCTCAAGGCTGTGCTCCTCGGGGTGTCGAGTGTTTTATGCAGTTAGTGACCTGGATTTGTGCAACATTCACGTGTATATACAGGCTGTTTTGTCAGAATCCTAAAGGTGAGGCCCACACTGCACAGACGTTCTGAAGAGTACTTGGATTATTAAAACCAAGTTGATAAAATGATGTCAACTCACCGTGATGTTAGCACTTGGACTGTGTTCTGCCCATCTAGCCAATCCGTGTGGCTCTATGAATCTATATATCTAGGCTACAGTGATCAGTTGCCATAAAGACACAGAGATCTCTGTGCTAACAACATTCTGAAATATGTGAACAAAAGCAGAAATGAAAGAAAATGAGACTAATTAAATATACCTAAATGCACTTAAGTATCTAGAACGCAAGGCTTTAAGTACACCGGAGACAGGGCTGTGAGGAATCTGGGACAACTGAGAGCTGGTCAGTAGAAGTGTGACAGAGTATCTGTCCTGGAGGCCTCTGGGACTTGCAGTTACGGGAGCCTCGGCTGGGCTGGGGGCGAGGGGGCTTCCTGAGGGTCGCGGGGCCCCACACTCACAGAAGCCGCTTGCTTCCGGGCCTGGCTGATGAGCAGTTTGATTTCAGACAGGTTTCTGCCCAGGTTCTCTTCTAGCCTCTTCAAAGGCTTCAGCCGATCAAATAGAAGGTTGGCTTGTGTTTCCGCATCTTTGACTTTTCTTCCTGCTAACAAAGCTAGAATAGGAAGTGGCGAGAAAGTAGGCGGGAGGGAGGAAACAAGAGAATGAACTGTTACTAATGCCCAGGGTTAAATAGAATATCCTCATAATCAAATCCTTGAAACTTCGGTCAGTACATGAAAAATGCACCAGCACAAGGCATCGCCCAAGGCCCATGTCTTTATAAATGCAGATCCAGATGTTGGTGCATTTTTATTCTTTGAAACTGCTGTTTGTGCACAGGGCACCCTGCGCCCCTCGGCCAGCTCAAACCGCACGAGGCCGACTTTCCAAATGGGAAGGGAGACCACGACCTACTAGTCACCGAGGAGTCACGGAGAAGGTCGTCAGTTTCTCGTAACGTGGCGTTAACCCTGGACAGGTCGGTCGACGTATTCAGCAGCTTCTGGCTCAGCCCCGCGATGTTCTGGAGCGTGCTCGTAGCGCTCTGATTTGCAGATGCGGCCAGCTCTTTGATTTTGGTTCCTTTGTCTCTGATACCTGAGATGCATTTATATGCGAGCATGCACTCCCGTGGTTATACACACGGAAAACCATAAAACCACAGCAAATGTCCTTTTACACAGAAACATGTTACAGAATTTCTTATTGGTTGTTGAGCAAAGGGGGCTCCTGTTGTTTTTTGTTGTTCGTTTTTTTTCATGGCAACATGAAGGCTGCGTATTGTAAGCTCTATTGCTTCCTTTTAGGGATGGATGAAACAGGCTGGGTGACCACCCTCTGTACTGAAGTATGATTTCAATACACAGTGAGATCATAAAAGCAACACTAACTGTCCTGTGTTCAGCATCCTATGTCAATAATCTAAACTTCTTTCTTGGTCTCTTTCCTGTCACTCCCTTCTCAGAGTCATTAAAACACCTTCATCCTGTGGATAAGAAGGTTTGGGAATTTAAATCTGTGCGTGACACAGAAGTCTCCTGGGTTAGAGGAAGTGTATTTGCTGACATAATGGTACAATAAAAACTAAATGCCCACTAAAGATGTACCAGAATGCAGTTATTCTAGAAAATCTGGATGATGGTTTTTTGTTTTTTTTTTTTAAGATAGTCCTATTCATTTTTAAAATGTTTAATCACAAATGGGGCAAAGATTAACACCAGGAGAAGCTGGATAAAGGGTATATGTGTTCTTTTTACTCTTCTTGCAAATTCTGGCAAGTTTGAAACTACTTCCAAATAAAGTTATTTTTAAGTGTTTGATCAGCATATACCACATATCCTTAAAAATAAAGAAAAGAAAAAGAGACTTCCAGATCAGAAAGTCCTGCGTTGACTTAAGGTAAGAACTCAATCCAAACTGCCCCAGGGCCAGCCCCCCCCCCCACCGCCCCAGTAATTCTCATGCTTATGATGTGAGCCAGCAGACCGAGAACTTGTGAGATGTTTGAGTATCTTGTAAGACCTTTAAAAATTCTTACTAAGAAAAAAGGTTGAAAGAATGTAAAATAAATAATGTGCCCGCAGCATGACTTGCTTGTTTTGTACTTTTTTAAAGTTACTCTATTTAAAATTTTAATGAATACTGCATTTCCAAACCATCAATATTAAAGTGATCTATTTTAGAATGCTTATTGCCTCACAAGGGAAGATTTCTTTAATTTCCAAGCAAGACTTCTTTAATTTCCCACATTTCTAATAAATGCAGCATTTCCCCATAAAGCAGGAACATCCCAGCTTCTTTACTTGCTGGCTTCTTTGAATGACCCTTCTTTTATCTAGGGACGTATCAAGCCCATTTTCAGAGTAAGCAGTTAATATGGTAGCACAGAGAATCTAAGGCATTTGTTTTTCAGAAAATTCTACTACGTCAGTGCAGGTGTTTTGAAGTTACAAAACACAGTGGTCTCCACCTCCAAACCATTTTCTCTGCAAGTGAAAACTGTCAGTCTTGGTCTCGTTTCGGGTGAGGGCTCGCCGTCAGGCCTCAGGCAGCCTTCCTCACATTCCTATGTGAGGGCTTTGCAATGAGAAGACGTTAGTTAAATCAAGAACCCCTTTCCGCTTACCTTCAGGAATGGCTCTAAGTGTCCAGAGGGACTCACTGGTCTGCCTTGTAACTTTACCAGCATTCTCTTGAAATCTGTTTGCAGTACTTTTCAGTTCGCTCAGTTCTACTGTGATACCTATTCAAAGGAGAAAAAGTGTTTTCTTTGAGGCCAGGCCTGAAGTTACCTAGATGACAGTTTTCTTTGTCACTCCTGACCCATCTATGAAAGCGGCAGCTTCCTCCAGAGACCCCGGATATTGAAAGTTTTTCCAGCAAGACTTAGCACCACTCATCACAGAAATTGTGTCTTTAGCTTGCTTGATCACTTTTTCTTCCTTGTTTCCCGTCTCAATAATATTTCTTCTTAAATTGCAAGTCCCATTTTATTAGAGCTCTAGGGTGAAGAACTGGGTTTCAATCATTTGTTCTTAATCAGACTCATTAGCTTCCTGGCCACACCTAACCTGGCCACCTTTGTCCCCTAGGCTGTAAAACCCCAGACGCGGGCTCCTGCTTGGGAATCTTGCCCTCAGCCCCCCGCCTGCTTCCCAGCGCCCGCCCCTCCTTCCTGGCCCCTCCTCACCGCCCAGCAGGCACTCAGCTCAGCTCCTTCAAGTGGAGCAGAGCTGCTGGATCAAAGCTTTTACTTTTAAAATTGCTGTTCACGATATGCAATCACACTTGGATTCTGAACACTTGGTTAAAAATTATTGATAAAATCCTTTTGGAACATGATGGTTCTGCCTAAAACTTTAATTGCCAGAAAGTTCACTATTTTGAGGCCTGTGAAATACCTTTAGTTGTGTAAACTAAAACCACAGCCTGTCAAGTCTTTATGATCGAGAGTCAGGGACTTTTTATACCGTGAGATGACACAAATTCAAAATTGTATCACTCACGGAGAAACAAAAAATATGCACTATCCAAGCCCACGCATCCGACAGCTGTGGAAGACGGACCCAGGACTGGGCACGGAAGGAGTCGTGGGGATGAGCTTTGTTTATGGCCCACTGTTTACTCCTACAGGAGGGGGCACTATTTCTGATGTATTAGCGTATATTAAGGTGATAGCTAAACTATGTTATAAAACTTGTATGTTTCTGTTGCAGAACAGATCCCCCTGCCATTTTGTGTTATGCTTACTGGAGAGCTCTCACATACGCCAAAAAATTGCTCACTGAAACTCTTAGGAAAAACAAAACTGCATAGGTATTTTTTAAAAACTAGATAAATCATTATGATTTAATTCAGTAAGTGTTTAGTGAGAACCTCCCATGAGCCTAACATTCCATTAGGCCTGTGAAGAAGGCAAAAGAAGTATCAAACAATATGACTCTTCTAGAACCTGGGAAACATTGAGAGACGAGGAGAGCAGCCCACAACGTCACAGCCAACCTGGCTGGCGCCGGGAGGGACCGGGGCCAGCGAAGCCCCAACGAGCCTGTGGAAGGCTGAAGGCGCGGCGCAGCACAGTCAGGGGTCGCTAAAAGTCGTATGATGTTTCTGTGATAGGAAATTGGAATATGGCTGTCACAAAGAGATGTGAAGCTTCAGATTGCTCCAGGAAAGGAGAATGTTCTGGAAGTGGCTCAGAGGTGTGTCCATGATCACTCTGCTTATCCACAGTCCAGCTGGAACTGACCTTGGTGCCTCCTGCTCAGGCTGTCGCCTTCTTCGAGGAGCTCAGCACTGCGCTGGAGAGCCGCTCTCCCGTTAGAAAGCAGGGCCCCTGAGACCTGTGAGACAGGACAGCTTAAACACGGCCGCTGGGGGTGCAGAAAGCTCCATCCAGACCGCCTCCGGTGCAGTGCGGAACCAGTGACAGCTGGGCTCAGTGTCAGCTGTCCTATTTTATGTGTAGTTTATGTTCTAATTTATGGCTGAAGAGAAAGAACACAGCTGTTTTTAAATATATAAACACAAAAACCAGCCATGAAATGGACACCTTCACCACGGGTAAGAAAAGATGTCTCAAGTAGATACCAAGTAGCATTATCATTTTTGTTCTAAGAAACTGAGATTTTCCCCGTTTACATCACGAGTCCCTAGTTTTTATAAAGAATTATTTATAACTTAGGAAATGAAAACTTACGTCACAGGATGACAGAGCCTTAAACTGATCCCACCAGAAAAGAATGTTGACCAGCATAAGTTTAAGCCACTGCATCTTTGCTCAAGCACCTTCTGGAGGATCACTCTCCCGCAGTGCCCGGAAAAGGCAGGGACACACAAAGCCAGGGGGCATTTCTTACCGTGTAAGCCTTGCTCACAGTCCCAAGAGCATCTTTTGCCAACTTCTCTGACTCTTCAATCAGACTCTGGATGTTTGAACCGACATGGGTTGCACTGGTCGCATTCAGGGACACGTGTCTAACATTTCCAAGGCCACTATGAAATCAGCATGTTTAGAATAAACTGAATTGAACTTGGCCACCATTCTTAAAAGCCTCCCAGTTTCTTTCCCCTTAGAGAAGCATCAAGAAGAACCATGATTCCAGGTCAACGTACGGATTCCCCTCTGACTCTAAACGTAACCTTAAGAAGCAGTAGCCACACTGTCAGAATGACACAGAACCGCTGTTTGATCATTACCCAGAGAAGAGATGATTGCTGTTTCGTCTTTTTTTTAAACCATCCATCGGATTCCGCCAGCTGCCCTCAGCGTTCTTTGGCCTCTGTTCAGAGCCCCTGCATGTGTCTTGGGCGCCACCGCGTGTTCACAGCAGTTGTAATCTCTCCTGCTATGCGCTTGTTAATTTAAAAAAAGCTTTCCTAAGCATAGATAGGAATGCCGAATCTTACTCCTCAGGTGGAGCGCACCAAGTTGATGAAACTCACTAGAGGTTTTGGAGGAGGATCAGATAATATTTCAGTCATCTGAACTTCACTCTCATAAGTGGGCAAGTCACTGAGGAACTTGCCAGCTGGTAATGGTGCGGTTTCATCCAGCTCACTCTAGCTTCAAAATGAAATCCGACAATTGACACATCTTTGCCCGCTGAGTAACCTACTTCATTTTCTCCCCAAGGTTATTGAGTTGGGTGATTCCCAAACCAGACATCAGCCGTTATTACTTGTTACTACTTGATTGGCAAAATTCAGTGACTTATAAATAAAAGATAATAATGTTACTTAATTTTGTGTATCATACCAAACTGCTTTTGCTCCATATACTAAGCAATACAGATTCTGTTGCAGCCATGCATGGAGTCAGAACATTGTTTTCTCTTTTGGGAAATGAAAGATGAGGGAAGGAAAAGAACTGAGAATCTAACTCCATTTTCTGCTCCCAGTTCTGATCAGATCCAGGTGGTAGGGCTCAGCGCAGCCCATAATGTACGCCGTGGTCCATTATGTGACACATTTTTCATTGCGTGAGATAATCTTTTATAGCAGCATTCCTCAAATTGGAAAATATTTTTCTCCTTCCAACACAGAAACACACATATTCCCACTTTGTCTGGACTTTTTCCTCACATAATTTATAACAGATTCTAAAGTAATAAATCTACAACTAACTCACAATATTGTATAAATCACTGTTAAGTCCTAAAACCGTGATTCCCTCATTTGCTGCACATTAGATCACCTGGGGAATCTTTCAAAAAGATAAAAAATAAAAGCACAGGCCACATCCCATAGTCTTTGGGGGATGGGAGTTGGTGGGGAGGGGACACTGGCATCAGTACCCTGAAGGTCCCTCGGCTGTTCCTGCACAGTTTGGGAACCACTGGCCTCAAGTTGTGCAGCTCATGTGAAGGCAAACTGCGGACATATTTGACAAATACCCAAACATAGATGTTAAAATAATGACAGTACAAATGGCAGACCTTCAAGCAGGAGGAAATAATGGAGAGGATGTCTTTCAGAGTTGGAAAACAGATTCCCAACACTTGTAGTAGTCTAGGGCAGGCAGCCACAATCTCTGTCCATGCATTAAACCAGCCTAATACAAGCTCCAAGGCGGCAAGATGTGTAAAGAAATTAATACTTGGTTCTGTCCATACACAACCTAATAATAAAGGCCTGAGCACCAGGGAGGTACTTAAGGCCTCAGCGGCTTGGTATGGTAGCATGGTATTTATTTTAATTCCTATCTGGTTAAGTTTGTATTTTTCCATCACGCATTCATGTTGATGGTCAATTATTTCCATGGCAAGGAAATCCTGCTTGCTATGGAAATAAAAGAGAAGTCTTCATTCTTAGACAAAAAAGAATGACTCAACACTGATCAAAACAGCCACACTGATTCTCTCTGATCCACGCGTCATAGGCTGCAGGATTCTCGCAAGGTGTGATCTCACCTGTCCAGGGCGCTGGCCAGTGTCTGGAGCTCAGCCGCACGGCCCTCTGCTCTGTAGACCAGGTCCAGAGCCGCCCTCTTGGACATCTGCATGACCAGGGCGTCCACGTGGCGCCTGACTTGGGCGGTCCACAGAAGCAGCTCATCCCGGTGCCGCTCCAGCTGCTACACAGAGAAACTGACACTGAAACCCTGTGCCCTACTGAACGACGTGTGCGCGCGCTGAGGGGTGGGAGGCTCCTCTGGAAATGGGGCGCTGCGGCAGGGCTGAGCTGGGACTCACCGCTAGAGCCTCTCCCGCGGCCCCTGCGCGCGCGGCCGCGGCGTCCAGCAGCGCCCTCCCCGCGGCCGAGAGCGCCGATGTCAGGTTCTGTTCCTCTCGAACGCGCAGCTTTTGATCCTGCAGGCGGAAATCACCCCTAAGGATGCTTCCCAAAAGCAAGTCGCCTTCCTGACCGCGGCGCGTGACACTGCCGAGTGGGCACTCGGGCTCATGTTTTGAGAGCTAAGAACGGTTACCACTTACACGGGGGACCCGGCCCCGCTCTAACAGGGTGGGAGCCCGCGACTCACGCTGAGCTCCCGCAGGTTGGCGCCGACGACCCGCAGCAGACGACCGCTCTCCTGCGCCTTCGCCTCTGCCTCCCGCACCAGCTCCGCGGCCGCCCGCACCTCACTGTGGTGTTTCGAGAGGAGGCCGTTTGCTGCTGCTTTCAGCACCTCCAGCTCTTCCTGTGGCTTCTGGTAATTGGTCTGAATCTGTGACAATAAATCCTCAGCAGCCCTGGTAAAATAATAGGCGGTTCACATGTAAAAAGTAAACAACTAAGCTCGTATCACTGAAATGATCGTGGAAGGAACGTTCACACATCCATCCTGAGCCGCTGCTTCATGTCCTAAGACACATCGTAATCGCTTTTTCTAAGACACCTCTAGGCACGACAGATTCACACTGTATCCCTGAACTCTGTCTGCAAACTTCCTAACACGTTGTACTAAGGGGATTAACAGAAGCCATCTCAGTGAATCTGGATTCAAAATTGGGACCACACTCTGAATGATGGCCACTACAGCCTTTTATTATAAATACAGCCAGAAACTGAAGAAAGAAAACTGTTCAGTGATTTGCTCTCAAGTTACCAACGCAGTTACACACTATAAAAGGTTTTCTGCAGCTTGTTACGAAACAGATTTTATAAAAAACTTTCAAATCCAAATTGCCAGAAAGATAATTTGTACCATTGATAACAGCAAGCTTTAGGAAATCAAAAGATATTTTCCCCATATTCGTTTATAAATGTGCTATCAAATTGCTTATTTAAATCAATTTTGAACTTAAAGTTATCTAGAACAATAAAATTTTCACACTACAAATCTTTACAGTGGTTTAGTACATCCTATTAACTTCTTGCTTCAGTTTGTCAAGAGAACTTTGAAAAATTTCATGGAAAATATCTTGTAAATCACCCTCAGCTTTCACAGATTATCAGATTGCTGGGCTAAAACACCACCAAAAACCCATTTTCCAATGATACATATTTGAATGCTGACATTGTTAGAACATCATCAGGGATTATTTGAACATTCTTATCATTTTTAAAGATTATTAAAAAAAAAAGACAGCAAGATGATGCATTATGATACAGACAATAAGAACTAAAAAAAGTACATGGGAAACACACAAGGAAACCCAGAATATTTCTAGCATCTGGCCGTGAATCTGTTACTTCATATTGTTAAAGAAGGTATCTAAAAACAACTATATGGAGACAAAGTGAACAACCTGGAAGAAATGGACAAGTTTCTGGAAACATGCAGACCACCAAGACTGAATCAAGAAGAAATAGACCACCTGAACAGATCAATCAATAGAAATGAAACGGAATTAGCAATTTAAAAAAACCTCCCTACAAACAAAAGTCCTGGACCAGATGACTTCACTGGGGAATCCTACCAAACATACAAAGAACTCATACCGATCCTTCTCAGACGCTTCCAAAAGGTTGAAAAGGAGGGAATACTCCCAAACTCATTCTATGAAGCCACCATCACCCTGATTCCAAAACCAAAGACACTACCAAGAAAGAACATTACAGGCCAAGATCACTGATGAACATAGATGCCAAAATCCTCAACAGAATATTAGCAAACAGAATCCAACAGCACATAAATAAGATCATATGCCATGATCAAGATGGATTCAGGGACACGAGGATGGTTCAACATATGCAAATCAATCAACGTGATACATATACCACATCCACAAGAGAGGACAGAAACCACATGATCATCTCAATAGATGCAGAGAAAGCATTTGATAAAATTCGACACCCATTTATGGTAAAAACTCTTATCAAACTGGGTATAGAGGGAACATATCTCAACATAAAAGCTATTTATGACAAATCCACAGCCAGCATAGTACTCAGCGGTGAAAGGCAGAAAGGCTTCCTGCTAAAATCTGGAACAAGACAAGGCTGCCCACTCTCACCACTTCTATTCAACATAGTCTTGGAAGTTCTAGCCACTGCAATCAGGCAAGAGAAAGAAATAAAAGGGATCCAAATTGGAAGAGAAGAGGTAAACCTGTAACCATACGGGGATGACATGACACTATAAATAAAACAGCCTAAATGTTCCACACAAAAATGACTGGAGCTGATAGAAGAATTGGGCAAGGTAGCAGGATACAGGACTCACGTACAAATGGAAGAATCAGTATCGTTAAAATGGCCAGTACTGCCCAAGGCAATCTAGAGATTTAATGAGATCCCTATCAGATTCCCCAGGACATTTTTCATAGAACTAGAACAAATAATCCTAAAATGTATATTGAATCACAAAAGACCCAGAATTTCCAAAGCAATACTGAAGAAAAAGAACAAAGCTGGAGGAATAACACTCCTAGATTTCACACAATACTACAGAGCTACAGTAATCAGAACAGCATGGTATTGGCATAAAAACAGACATAAGGATCAATGGAACGAAACAGAGAGCCCAGAAATAAATCTACAGTCAATTAACCTTTGACAAAGGAGGCAAGGATATACAGTGGAGAAAAGACAGTCTCTTCAGCAAATGGCGTTGGGAAAACTGGACAGCAGCATGTAAGTCAGTGAAGTCAGAACACTCCCTCACTCCATACACAAAAATAAACTCAAAATGACTTAAAGACTTAAATATAAGATAAGACGTGATAGACTTTCTAGAAGAAAACATAGGCAAAGCATTCTCTGGCATAAATCTCAGCAATGTTCTCCTGGGGCAATCTACCCAGGCCATAGAAATAAGAGCAAACATAAACAAATGGGACCTAATTAAACTTACAAGCTTTTGCACAGCAAAGGAAACCATTAGCAAAACAAAATGACAGCCTTCAGAATGGGAGAAAATATTTGCAAATGATGCAGCTGACAAAGGCTTAATTTCCAGAATATATAAACAGCTCATACAACAAAAAACAAACAACTCAATCCAAAAATGGACAGAGGATCTAAACAAGCAACTCTCCAATGAAGACAGACATGGTCAATAGACACGAAAAAATGCTCAATATCCCTAATTATCAGAGAAATGCAAATCAAAACTACAATGAAGTATCACCTCACACTAGTCAGAATGGCTATCATTCAAAAGCCCATGAATGATAAATGCTGGAGAGGCTGCGGAGAAAAGGGAACCCTCCTACACCGTTGGTGGGAATGCAGTTTGGTGCAGTCATTTTGCAAAAGAATATGGAGATGCCTCAGAAAATGAAACAAAGACCTACAGTATGATCCAGCAATCCCACTCCCGGGTGTCTATCAGGAGGGAGCTCTAATTCAAAAAGATACATGTACCCTAATGTTCATAGCAGCACTATTTACAGTTGCCAAGACATGGAAGCAACCTAAATGTCCATTGACAGGTGACTGGATAAAAAAGATGTGGTATACTTATACAATGGAATACTACTCAGCCATAAAAAAGAATAAAATACCATTTGCAGCAACATGGATGGACCTATAGATCATTATTCTAAATGAAATAAACCAGAAAGAAAAATACCGTATGGTATCACTCAAATGTGGAACCTTAAAAAAAAAAAAAGAAAGGAAAAAAGCACACTATGAACTAATCTACAGAAGAGAAACAGACTGGCAGACATAGTAAACACTCTTACAGTTACCAGGGAAAGGGGGTGGGAAGGGATAAATTTGGGAGTTTGAGATTTGCAAATGTTAGCCAGTATACATAGAAATAGATTTAAAAAAACAAGTTTCTTCTGTGTAGCACAGGGAACTATGTTCAATATCTTGTAATAACCTTTAATGAAAGTATGAAAACGAATGTATGTATATGCATGACTGGGACACTGTGCTGTACACCAGAAATGGACACATTGTAACTGACTTCATTGTAACTGACTGTACTTCAGTTTAAAAAAAAAAAGGTTTCTTAAGAAATTTAAAATAGAGGTCAAATTTTCATCTATGGAATAACTTTGCCATCTAAACTGTGATCAGATGAAATGATACTGTCTTCAGTGAGTTAAAAAAGACTAAGAAGAAAAAACTCAGCACTCTTCGTTAGCTTCTTCCTGCAAAGCTCAGTTTCTGTTCTAGTGGGTTACCAGTCCTCTCTCCAAATCTCACGCCACAGTTAGTTCCTCCTTTTGTTTTTCACTGAATCAACAGCATCAAAAACCCTGTTCAGTGGTGGAAGAGGTGTGAGCTCGGCTCTAGCACTCTGCCAGCAGAAGTGGAGGCTGTTTTAAAAAACCTTCTAGAAAATAATCTGCAGATGCGAGTCAGGCATCCTCAAAATGCAAACTCTGGCGAAATGATTTCACTTCTTAATAGCCACGCTGATGATAATAATGTGAAAAAGATTTTTACCTAAGTTGTTTATTACAACATTATTTAAAATAGCAAACTATATTAAAATAGTTGAACTATCTCACTACCGAGACTGGAGTTTTGGTGGGGCACTGTGTGACAAACCAGTTACTAGATGTGATCGCAGCTGGGCGAGAGGACAGCTTTTCTGTTACATCAAAACAACCGTGTGAATATACTGAGAAAAAAGGCTGAAAGCAAATTACAAGCTCCTGGTGACCACGTGTAACGATTCTTTGTGATCTGTCATTTCACACCAAGGGTTTCCGTGACAGGTGGCATAACTGAGCTAAACTACCTCGGCACAGTGAGTCTGTCGCGGCGTTCACAGCTTCAGTGGAAGCCACTGTGTTTGCTTCCACGAGAGTTTACTGCCTACACCTGATCTTCATAGAGACAGGACCACGAGGTTCTCTGGTTCACGCCAGGTGGGGATGCAGTGTCAGGGCCACAGAGGGAAACACTGCCACTGCTCGGTCGGGAGGGGCCGCACCCACCTCTCCTGCGACGTCTGTCCCACCGACAGCTTGCTGTCCTTCCCCTCCGCTCCCAAGTGCCTGCCTCTCACAGGCTGTGTCATGAATGGTATGCGGGAACTTACTTGAGTTCAAGGGTGGCATTTTGGTGCAAGTGCAGGAAATGCCTTTTCTGCAGAATTTCCAGCAAAGATGTAATGTTCCTTTGCATATTCCAAAAAGTAGAACTGGGTAGCTGGACATCTTCGTCCAAGGTCTGATTTAGAGTTGTTGCCTTTTCGCTGATTTCTATGGAGAAAACTTATCCATCATTTAAAAAGTCTCTCAAAGTGGACACGACTAAGATGGCAGAACCTTGCTCTGCTCACCTAAACTGGGCTGGACTTCTAGCCAGGCCAAGTCAGCCCGTACATCTCACTGCACCCTGGACGTCTCCCGTCAGGACACTCAGGGACTTGGGATTACTGGTCTAGGTGATGTCCGCTTCCCCAGTGCCCGTGAACTCTGTCAGGGCAGGGGCCGTGGCGACCACCCCCTCAGCTGCTCTGCACCTGGTGCGGACGTCTGCGCACAGCCGCGCTCAGTAAGGGTTTACTGCACCGGGGAACCCTCGGCACTGATGCTCCTCTTTCCTAAAACATCATTAGCTCTAATAACTAACTCCCTTACCCTTTGCCCTGTAAAGTCTGATTTGGAGTCTGCAGTTTTCATGCCATATACTATAATCCAAAAGGAAAAGCAAGAATTTCTGGTAGTCGAAAGTTGACAGTGGCATTTAAAAGCAAGATCACATGGGACGTCCCAGCTGAGTAGTGACCAACTTACTCTGATACCAGGACATACTTCGGGACCACACTGAAGCCCCAAATCCCATCAGCTCCTGTTCTGGGCAAAGCAGCGTTGTGGAGAGCTTAGCTAAGCTACTCCATGGTACTGCTGCCTGGGTATCCATTTTGTTTGGCAGCTGGCCTGCAGGGACCTTAACCTGACAGTGGCCCTCATGTCCTAGACGGCCGCCCACCGAGGCAAAGCACATGTAAGTTCTGGATATGACTTCCCCAGTGGCCCTCGTGATGGATGGTCTCTGCTTCCCAGCACCCTCCCCTTATGTGCCCCTTGGGTAAGACCCCCGGGGGTCACCAAAACCCTGCTCTTCTGCTTTGGATTAAGGAATCCGGCCTTAGCCCAGGAACCCCAAAGCACTCCACTCACAGACCCTAATAAGGGCTGGTGCCCCAGGCCCCCTCTTTCTCTCTGCCTGCAGCCTGCCTTGACCGCCCCCTCAAGGTGTGCTGGCTACGTCCTCCTGGACCTGGGAGTGATACGTTCCTCTAGGTCACACTCTCCTGTGGTCTGCTGTTGGACCTTGGCTGACCATCGGCAAAAGTGTTCCGTTTACTAAGTGTTAATTTGACACATTCATAAGAGATGTGGAGGCGCCAAATCTGCCCAATACTTAGGTCCTAAGTGAAAGGCATAATGTGGAAAATAAAAGATAAAACTCTCAATGAAAGGCAATGATCTGGACACATCAGGATCCCCTAACTACGGGAACATTCCAGCCCTCTGACTCCAGGAGTCCAGTACAGGTCACATGTCTCTTCATGCGTCAAATACAGTAGGTGGAGCTTTTTCTGCCAAAAAGCCAGACTCCCCAAACGAGAGGACACTACCTTGGATGTCTGTCCGCAGCTTCTCAGTAAACGTCACGAGGTCCCAACTCCTGTTCAGGACTCTCTCAGTGGCCCTGCTCACGTGCTGGCTTCGTGCCAACACTCTGTCGAGCTGACGGAAAATAAAGGCCTCAGATCAGTTTGAATAAAATGTGAGTGTTGGTATTTAATATTGTCTGTCTTAAGTAACAAAACCTATTCCGGAACAGAAAGTGAGGACGTGCACCATCATGTAAGCCAAGGTTGACGGTTCAGGGTTGGAAATGGAGTAGGTGGTTAACGAGATGACTGACTGCTCACTCTGAGAAAAGATGCTATATTTTTTAAAAACAACCTAGTTGGTTTCCAAGCCGCAGACTCTCCCCTTGTCTCTGTTGTGAAGACCTGATGCTCCTCACGTTAGGGCCCAAGTACGAAGAGTCTAGAAAGTGAAAGCTTAGCTAATCCGTACTGGCCGTGAGGATGCGGCTGAGGGGCTAGGGACTTCGAGTTAGGCACGTGGGCTGCAGGCCTGCTGCTGCCAGGCCGGAGACCTGGGCCCGGGGCTGCCCGGGGACGTGGAGTGCCGCTCGCCTCACAGGACGTTATACGGGTCAAATACGGTGTTTACGAGGCCGGCCGCCCAGGGCTGAGGCTCAGCGACCCTCCGCTGTTACTCTGATTAGGAGTGTTCGGATTTGTAAGAGGAACAGTTACTTGTAATTTCCAGGAACGCAAAGCAACTCCCACTGGCTCTAAGTGTTTTCCACTCAAAATCGAAAGAGAATCTTCTTTAATGGATAGAAATTATTTTCATCAGCTTATCACTTCCTCCCGAATGTGTGCTTGCCGAGGTGCTTAAAGCCCACACGTAAACCTGAAATGCTTCCCAAATCATTATTACTTTTAAATTAACAGGAACCAAGCTAACACACATTCAGGCTGTATGACTGTGTACGTGTGTGGATGGTGAGGGATGGAGACGAGACACGTACACGCGCACACACACGCACACACAGTCAAGCAGGCCTCCCACACCGTCTGCAAGTGAGGAGATTCTCTTTTGGTCATTAAACTAAAAACTGTTTACCTGGCATGGACCTGACAATAACTAATTCCCTGCTGACATCAAAATGAACTCTGGACTCTCTTGCCATTCAGAGTCCACCGATCAGAAGCACAGGGGAAGCCGGGTGCTGCAGACGCCACACCAGGAGGGGCTGCGGAGCTGGTGGAGTGGGGGCAGCGCCTCGGAGTCCCTGGGAGGAAGAGGCCGCCCTGCTCTGAGCAGAGCCCGGCAGGCAGCCCGGTGCGGCTGCTCACGAGGGCCAGGTGGGGAGCCGGCCTTTTCAGCAAAGAACTTACCTCCCTTTGCAGGTGCTCTGTTTGTTCTGAGACACCTTCAAGTTCAGTTTTTGCCAGTTGCTTTTGTGTATTTCCTTTTAGTAAAGATTCCTAAAAAGAAGAAAGCAAACTATAATGCTGGAAAATAACTTTTCTGGTTCCTACCTAAGAATCACCTGTTATTACTTCTTTTGTTCAAGGAAATTCTCCTTTCCTTGAAATTGCATTAAAAAGAAAATGAATTCACTAGAGTTTTGATGACGACAGCATGTTTCCGTACTGCCCTCTGTTCGTTGTATTTCCTACAAAGACAGGAAGTTAAACCAGATACTGCTGCAGTTCTTGGGTGAGTCTGGCCTAATTTCATAGCAGAGTCACAAAAAGTTGAACTATAATTGCTAATACCTTAAAAAACGCTAACAAGGCTAAAATACAAAAAGTATTAAGTAAAGGAAAGCCTTATGGTTACTAAAAATTAAGTGCTTAATTTATTTATGCCAACACTTTCTAATTTCTTTACTTGCACGACTTTAAACCTTGTAACAACCTGTGAAGGGGCTAGATTATTGTTTAGGGTCAGGACAGTCGCTGTGTCGGTAAACGGTGAAAACAAGAAACAGTTAAGTGTTCATAATCTTCACCTCCTGTGTACTTTACATAAAAAGTCATTTAAAGGAACTGACAAAGTAAGTTTAAATGAGAACAAATCATTCAGAAAGAGTTAAAATTGAAACCAAGTATTTATCTCACTTAATAAAAAAAAATACAGTTGTCCCGCTGGAGCAGACTCACAGAGGTAGGGTTTATATATTGTGCTATAGTGAGTGGAAAAGAAATCTGAACATTTCTGTCCTTTCTGATTTTGGTGGGGTTTTTTTCAGATTTTTTTTTTTAAAAGAATTTCTTCTCATCTTTCAAAAACATTTTGTTCCATGGAGAAAAAAATATAAAAACATCTCTTAGAGGTTCCTAACCTTCCTTTACTCCACTGCATCTATAGAGGAAATGACCACGATTGACAAGAATGGATCACTGAAGCAGCTGGATTCCAACAGGCAGCCGCGCGCGGGGGGGTGCGCGCGCCGACACACCCACACCCACACCCACACACGCCTAAGGACATCTAAAGTCTGAGGAAAGCTCTTATCTGAAACAGGCGTTCAGGAATGACTATCCTTTTTATTACTGCATGACAGTGAATTAAATATCTCAAATTCTAATGCATAGGCTTTAAGCAAAATTAAGAATCACATTTTTTTCCCAATTAGAATGAAAAAAATGCTGTTAGTAAGTCCATTTCTTACCTTCCCACCTTCTTTTGGACCCAGATCAAAACACAGGTTTTGGCTAAACACAAAACTATGATTTACCGCGAGATTTTTTATAAAGTTTCCTAGGGAGGAGGAACTTCTGTGCTCTGCAAGTCCAGCTGAGAATAATACATTTACAGAAACTAGTTCATCTTCAGCAAATTCCAGCATTAAAGATGCTGTCCCGAGACGGTTTCTGCGTTTGCATTAGGACGGCTGTACGCAGCCACCCCGAGGCCCGTTTAAACGGGGCGAGGGGACGCTGCCTCCTTCCCGAAGGCCGGAGGAGGAGCCCCGGGGAGACCTGACAGGGCTGCGTCTGGGGAACAACGCGCGAGCAGAGCCCCCCTCAGCAAGATGAGGGAGCGCGGAGGCCGAAGCCTCCGGTCCGGCTGAGCGCAAGGCGAGCGCCCACCAGCGCTGGACTCCGGGGCCGAGGCGCCGGCGCAGGCGGGAGGGCAGTGACACGCGTCTGGGTCCCAGTACCCACCCGGAGACGGCTCGCCGTATTTTCCAGGCTGGACAGAGTTCCATGCGGGGCAGGGATGACGCTGGTGAGGTTCACAGGGAGAACGGCGCGGCCGGCAGCGTCCAGGCCGTCCAGCAGCGCCCCCGCGCACGCGTCGTCACAGGCTGCGAGGAAGCGGAGGCCCCGGTGACGCAGGGCGGCCGCGCGGCTCCCTGGGCGCGCGGACGCCCTGTGACAGCCACGTCCCCTCATTCCCACGCCAGCTGGGCCTTGGGGGGGAGGGCAGGCGCCAGACTCAGGTCGCATCCGGGACTCCCCGGGGCTCCCGAGTGGAGCCCCGCTCTGGCGCCCGTCTCCTTACGTGGCTCCAGCGTTACCACAGCACGTCTGCCCATCTCTGACTTGGACCAATGGCCATGAATTCCCAGTGCATTCCTGCCCGAGCCTGGGGTCCTTTCCTCAGAGTTTGCACACACCTTCAGCAAGTACACGTGAAGGAGACTGGGGGAAGTCACGGGGCTGTTCTGCTTACAACACACCGACAAAAGCAAGAGTTCTGGACTGCCTGACGCTGCTTCCTCCCCGTCTTCCCCACGAACCACCGAGGCGACACCCCAAGGTCACTACCTCACGCTCTTGCTGTTCAGATAAATCAGAACCAAAAAAAAGTGTCCACAACAGCCAAGAGCTGAGGCCATATGTGAAATTTGGTGACACACATGACCAGCCACAAAGGTGTTCTCTCTGTGCCAGCTGACCCCTTGGCTCCACTAAAGGAAAAGTTAATCAGCCGGACTGCGAGGCTGGCGTTACTGTGCTGCTGATTTGCCGGGGAGATAAATGCTGTTAGCCTAGAACCTTCTACCTCGGCTCCAGATACTCTGCAAAACATTGTTTGGCAGATGCAAAAGGAACCTACGCTTAGTTAAAATAAAATAGGTCTTTATGCTGATGACGCCACAGGGCACCACAGCAAGGAAGCATCTGAGAGGAAAGAGTGTCTTGAAGCGCTTAGGGGAGCGGTACCCACACACACAGTCGCTTTCCACCAGCGTGTGCCTAGGCTCACAGTCCTCACAGCGGAGCCCCGTGGCCCCCGGCCTGCAGACGCACTGCCCGGACCCGCGGTCACAGTCGCTGTGAACAGAGCCGTGCGGGCTGCAGTCACACCTCTGGCAAGAACCACCTGGCATGTGCGGGTTCCCGTGGTAGCCTGTGGAGCACCTGCGGGGACAGTGGGATCAACACCGGTAAGTACACACACGAAGCAGTTTTCCCAAGGACAGAAGAGAACACAGGCCCGTTCACCTCCTTCTGCATCCTGTTTCCTAAAGGCCGAGACGGTCAGAGGAAGTGCGTTTACCTATCTTGATACCCAGGAGGCTGCTTTGCAGTATCGCTTGTGCACAGCCAAACTGACCCCGGCTCCCCAGCGCTTTTGTAAATGTGTCCTAACCCGCCAAGGGGAGACATGCCCGGTGACTTCCATGTGCTGACACCCCGCATACCTTTCACAGTACTGTCCCTCGTAGCCCTGGAAACAGGCGTCACAGCGGAAATCATGATCACCTTCCAAGACACAAGTGGGACTAAAACTGGAAGAAAAGAATTTTTTAAATTTTCAGATATTCAACTTCTAATCTCTCGGGGTACTTATCCTTCCCTCTTAGGGGACACGATGCTGTTCTAAAGGGTAAGTGATCACGCTGGACGCCTGGACACGCTTTTCAGGGCCTAAACTCTGTTGGGCAAAAGGAAGGACGATAAACATGTTATCAGGACAAGGGGGTACATCTCGTATCCTGAAGACCCGCACTGGCGGCTGCCCAGTGACAACCCTGTGAGTGCTGGAGCCACGGAGACAGATTTACTGAGCACAGCTAATTAGTCACCAAACAAGAAAGCGTCCCAGGAGAAGAAGGGCATGTTCTGAGATTTAACTCCATCATCTGACTTTAATTAGAGAAGGTGGTGGGAGGGAGCTGCACGTGCCTGTGAGCAAACACAGGAACAGCAGGCTGAGGCCATCGGATGGCTGGGGACGCACCGACTGCAGTGAAAGGTGGGGAGGCGGGGACAGCAGTGGGGAGAGAAGCAGAGGGTGAGGGTGGAATCTGAAAATACGCAGACGTAAGGGTAGGGGGTCGTGCGGTGGGCTGGAGCAGCAAGACGGCAGCCACTGAAAATGGAGCAGTGCACTCAGACGCTGGGCCCCTCGCTCGGGGGCTTTGGCTTTTGGCGCCGTCCTCTTTCAGTGACTTCTACCTCCACATTCAAATCACCAACTAGAGGCTCAGCTGGGTGCCTGCAGGCCACTAAAAAAATACCCACGGGGGTATCTGGCCAGTGAGAGAAGTGCCCAGTGTGAGCTGCAGGGCTCTCCGTCAGCTCCACGTCACCTCTGACTTGCTCCTGCTTGAATACTAAAGGGACAGACTTCAGGGGAGACACAAAATATGTCGAAAACAAAGCACATCAGTTAGGGCCTCTCAGATGCACAGCACACACACAAGGCTCCCACCCTCAGAGTCGCTTCCGGATAGTGTAACCTTTAATTTATCAGCATGGGCTGTGGGGAGGTCTGGGCCTTCTGTGACGGAAGGAGGAAGCCACACAGACACACCCTGTGCATGGTACGAGGGCGGGGTGTCTGTCCACACACCTCCCTGGGCGCATACAGCCTTGCAGCTGCGGACACGGATGTGCACACGGGTACGAGTGTTTTCCAGAATGGCCTCACATCACATACTCACTCACGTAGTGTGATTGGCCGTCTCTCCCACTCCACACATCCCCTCTTCTCAGTGCCCTGCGGTGTTTCACTCAAGGGCGCACCGCAGTGCACTCCGGGTCGTCATCGCTCCCTGTAGGTAGACGTTGCAGTCCCCCCCTCCCCAGCTGCCTGTGAGAACAGGCGGGGCCCATCTTTACACACGTGCAAGTACTCCTACAGCTTAGATCACAGGAGCACATTTGATGATTCAAAATTTATATACAGACTTAGTACAAAAAATTAAATAATAGTAATAAATTTTAGGATGCTGGAGAGCTGAGAGAGATGTTTTTCACACAGTGCCTCTCATTCGGTCCTCACCGCCAAGCGACACTTACTTAGAGACAATAAAAGATAGAAGATTCAAACAAAAATCAAAAGGAAACTCCATTTTAGTATACCAAAGGCTGGCGTTTGTCCTCCACACGTCCAGTGCCTTCTCAAATATTCTAAGCAACAATGAACTGTTACTTACGAATTGCAGTTTTCGCTTAACCCAAAGATACAGATACTTCAAATCCTGGGTTCTTTTTTGGGTGGAGACAGTTCTCTACAAGGATTATGACTGCGAGGTAGACCCTGCCCACTCCACCCCTGGGCATGTTTCTGCACCTCATCAGTCATCAGCACGTGTAATTCTAACCCCACTCCCTCACGGCAAACAGGAACCGAATTCTTTGTATCATTATTCATAAAATTAGTAACAGTTCGTCTCTAGACACACTGGATATATACGGTGAAGACTAACATTACTCTTTAAAAAACCAAACCTGGAAGTCCTTTCATTTATTCCCTTCTAACACCCAAACCAACACATGGATATTTTGCTTTGGGAAAGACTCCCTTCCAATGCCGTGAGGGTGAACACTTTCTCGACACAGAAGACTACTCACTAAGCGAGGCCCCAGGAGACCCCTTGGGAAACGAGGCGGATGGTGGGGGCAGCCCGGCCTCAGCGGCGCGGGCGGGGGCGCCGTGTGCAGCTCACCTGGCAGGGAGGCCGTGAGGACAGGAGCAGGGAGAGCAGTCGCTGGCCCGGCCGGTCACCTGCCCGTAGTACCCGGGGGCACACTCCTCGCAGTGGTCGCCAGTGGTGTTATGGCTGCAGTTCTGAGGCCGCACGTGTCAAGAGGAGAGGAAAACAGTGGGAACCTGTTAGAGCCTCTGAACTGGCGATCGCGAAGCACTTCCATGTTTCCTGTCATTGACGTTTGTTTTATTCTCAATGAAGGGTGAGCATTTTTCTTATTTTTAAAATCCTGGAAACACTGCCAGCTCTGTGGCTGGCATTCATTATAAGACTCTATCCATCCAAAACAGCCCAGAAATCACTGATATGTCCTTCCCATAGAATACATGCACAGGGCAGCCACCTTCAGAGCCCGAAAACATGGGTTTAAAAGGGACCCAACACCGACCTGGAGCACGGTGGGCTGCGCACAGTCAGTACTCAGTGATCCCAGGTGGGGAAAGAGCGGAAGTGAGTGGATGGATGGTTCAGGACACTGACAGCGCGGGGAGGAAACGCAGGGGCTCAGAGCACCGCCACGATTCCTGCGGTGACCACATCGTTTCCCGTTAGCTTTCACATCGTTGTTTGGACCTACCATCCTGCTCTTTAAAGAAAAATAAGCTAAAAGAGCAACTAAGTCTTGACATATTATTCCAATGTAAAACCTGCTTCTGCTCAGTTGGACCCCCATTCACACCGCCCCAGGCACCGGATTCTGGGTCTGACACAGGGACACAAAGTCAGGTGACATCGGGAACCACTGAGCAAACCTGCAAACCAACTCAGACGTTCGTCCTTGGGAGCAGGAGAGGATGCAGAGAGAAGCCTCATTGTGTGTTTGGAAACTTATTTTTAAGTTCCTTTTAAATTAAAAAATATTCCAGTGTTTTTCATTTGAAAATCGTAATCCTGTTTCACCTGACAAAAACAGATTTTACTAAGATCCTCTAGGCCCTAAAACTGGTATCTCTTTAGAAGTAAAATCTGCAACCTCTCTTAAAAGGTTAATGTGTTAAATACTTGTTTTAGTGAGTATAACCAGAGCCAACGAGGAATAAATATTTGATGATGAGAGAGGCCTGAAGCAGGTTTTCTGGTTTTCCATCCCTAATACCAACTCAAGCACTAACAACCCCCCTAACGCACAGCGGATGCAAACTCCCTTGTCTTCAAGATCCTGGAGAATGGAAAAGAAACTTCCAGAGAACGGCAGGGTACTGAGAATCTGTTAAGGTGACCTGGGGTGCGTCAGCTGCTGTGGGACGCGCAGGAGAACGCCTGTCAGTTTGTTAATCGCAAAAGGAGCAAGTGCATCTCCTGGAAGCCGGCAGCTGGGCAGAGGAGCCCCAGGGTAGCTGCCTGCTCCTCGTCCCACCCCCCTCCAGGCCACATTTCTGATCAGTCACTTTTATGCTAATACCAAAGGCCAGGGGACATGGAGAGAGGGAGGAACACCCTAGGTGCCAGATGACAAAATCAGACCCAAAATGTCCTGACACCCAGGCTGTGCGGTAACAAGGACATGGGGAATGCTGAGAGAGTGGCAGACGGAAGCAACGGCGGCGCTAAACACAGAGGGACCTATTAGAGGAAGACCAGCGAGGAGAGCCAGGGTCCCAAGTTCAAAGAGCAAGGACACAGGTGCTAAACTGGTGAAACGCATGTGACTATCGTGGCGTCTAGTCAGTTGGGTAGAGGCAGCAAAGCCACCAGCTGCATCCACAGAAACACAGCCCCCCGAGTTATGGAGGGCTGCCCCTACCCCCAGAGCGGAGGCTCTGGGCACAGCATCTTAAGACAGACGGTGACATCTGAGCCTCAAAACGGCGAGTGGACTGCAAGCATTCTATAGGACACCAGGTGCTTAAACAGGATGTCTGACCACAGGGCTGAGATGCGGGGTCTCTGGAACTGTGAAAGAGGAATTTTATTAAGTGGTTTCGCAAGTTATTTGTTAAGATACTGTTGCTTTTTATGAATAAATTTGAACTAGTGGTTTATCAAAATGGCTCTTTAGAATAGAACTGTGCCAACAGTTGGGTGATCAGTCCCAGGAATCATCAGGGCTGCCCCCAGTGAGCTGAGCCGCTGCGAGAGTGAGCGCCCTGTTGCCGGCGGCGTGTAAGTGGACGTTCAGCAGCCAGCTGGCCTGGACGTTGTAGTTCCGACTTAAGATCTGAAGGGATTGCGATAAGAATGAAAGATCCTATTGTGACCCGACAGTCTGAACTCTGAAGGCCCGACACTGTTTTCTCTTTACAGTGGGTTTTCGTTAAGTAACTGGCACTAAGCAGTAGCCGTGCGTGACGGAGTCACTAGGGACAGACACAGAGCCACAAAAACGGAACGAGCGCAAAGCCCGATGCGTCTGCTCAACGCTGGGAGCAGAAGAGCCCCGGGGATGTGGGCTCTGCGCATCTTGGGCAGCACGTACCGGCCACACGCTGTGCACGGCAGGTCTAATTATGAGGCCCGGGTGAGATGTATGGATTCCGCTCCCCCGGCGCAGGGCCTGTCTGAAGGCTACCATCTGCCAGCATTCATCCCAGGGAGACTGCCACTGTCTTCCACGGGCTGGGTTAGGTGAGCTGTGTTCCCTCCTGGTGTAAACTGGTGGGTCAGCTGCTGATCTGAGACTGTGCTCTGGTGGATCTGGGTCAGGCACGGTAGGGCGATCCCTCACGTTACTGCAGTGAGCTGCGCCGGGGAGGACGCGGCAGGAAAGCACTGATGGAGTCTTCACCCGCCTGTGTGACCTCTGTCCCATGACTGGCCAGGGGGCCTTCCCAGCTAATGACCTCTCACTTTAAGTTGTCTGAAATCGATTCTCCTTAAATGAGATTTTCTCATTTTCTGTATTGGACTTTACTTCTGCTGGAGCGTGGGTTGATTAGAGTAAATTTTGTTAAATAGTGGTGTGGCTGCCTGCATCTTCATTCAGTCCACTTTACCTTGACTGACTGGAACAATTCTTTCATTCCCCACATATAGTGGAGTCAGCACGGGTTAACACATGTCTTTGTAACTGAGGAAAACCACGCAGTGCTTCAGCTTCTAAAATTCACCTTGCACTGCTACGGTTTACCAGTTTCCCCAGTGGAAACTGCCTTTGAATTTCAGTATGAAAGATGCTTTCAAACACAAGAAGAGGCAGACGGACCCAGTGTGGCTGGAGGCCAGTTAGGAGGCCCCGGCCAGGACCCCTCAGGCTCGGGATGCGTCCTCCTTGGGGGGCAGCTCGCTTCCCTTCAATGAGTTATTTCACTTGAGGCAAGTCAGTCTTGGTCCAATTTATACAAGCAGCCGGTTACAAAGAATGAGCTTTTAGAGTTAGAGAGTATTCTATGTTATCAATAAGGCATCGTCAGCTTAAGCAAAATCCTGGACACAAGAGTTTGTCCTCAGCCAGGGCCACAAGACTGCTGCCTGGGTCACCCGGTCCTTTCCAGCGATCAGGGTTCTCCTCATGCCCGAGCTGGCCAGGAAGCAGACGCACACTAAGGCCTCCAGGAGAGCGCGCGCGGAGAGGGCAGCACTCTCCACAGGGAACTACGTTCTCAGCGTGGGCACTAACTCATTCTAAAACCGCCAGTGACTCTTCAGGTTCTATGACATAAAGTTACTTACTTTGCGACCACCAGTCTGCAAGTAGAAACAAGAGACACTTCACTAATTCCCAAACTGATGCCCGTGAACAGTCATGGAGCTTCATAAAAGGGTTTCCACCACCGTCAGACCACTGAGCTAGACCCTTCTGAAGGAAATACATTTTTATCTTACACTGAGTTAAATTTAAACTCCTCTAAATCAAGGAACTCGTATGACTTTGAATCGGACATTTAAACGCTCAGGGCTGCTCTGATTCCAAGTGTCAGGCAAGCAGCCAGAGACCAACATACCAGACACTCCCCCGTTTCAGGGTCACAGGCGTCACTGTGGTTGTTGCAACTGCAGGGCACACAGGGAGCAAGCAGAGGCCGGGGTCTCCTGCCATCACCTTCTGGAAGCTTCCCTCTGTGATAACCAGGCGCACAGTCCTGAGGGGATGCAGAATGGAAGGCGATGAATAAAAAACCTGATTAAAAATGGGCAAAGGACTTGAATAGACATTTTTCCAAAGAAGACACACAAATGACTAGACAAGCACACGCAAAGATGCTCAGTGTCACTAATTACCAAGGAGGTGCACGTCAGAACGCCACGGTGAGATACCAGCTCACACACCCACGATGGCTGCCGTCGAAAAACCACCCGCCCAGAGAATAGCAAGTGCTGGTGAGGACGAGGGGAAGTCGGGACCCTGGCGCTTTGCTGTGGGGATGGAGAATGCTGTGGCTCCAGGGAGAGCAGCACGATGGCTCATCAGACAGTTCAAAACCGAGTTACCACGTGATCCAGCAACTCTGCTTCTGGGCACAAACCCCAAAGGACTGAAAGCAGGGTCTTGGAGAGAGATGTGCACACCCGTGTTTGTAGCAGCATTATTCACGGTAGCCAAAGGCGAGAGCCACCCAGGTGTCCACTGATGGATAAACACCGCGCAGTCCACCTGGCCAGTGGAGTGTTACTGGGGAGGACATCCTGACACCTGCTACCACGTGGATGCACTGGGAGGACACGCTGCTGAGTGAATTGCCCCAGTCCCAAGACAAATACCGCATGATTCCACTTACATAAGGGACCAAGAGTTGTCAGACCCGTATGGAAAGTACAAGGCGGTTGCCAGAGACTAGGGGAGGAGCAGAGGGTGGGCACAGAGGTTTAGTTTTACAAGATGAAGACCCCTGGAGACCGGCTGTTCAGCACTGTGGGTGCACTTAACCCTGCTAAACCACACACCTTAGACACAGTCAAGACAGCGAAGCTGACGGTCAGGCATACTTTACAAGTACCTTTTCAAAAGGGAAAGAGACGTAACAGATACACACAGTTCTGTCTGTCACCTGGAGCTGCTGTAACAAGCCAACTTTAACCCCAAATCAGGAAGTGCATTTTAACCACAGTCTCCCTACCTGACATGAGAGTCCAGCCGTGCCAGGAGGACAGAGACACTTCTCCAAAAGGAATGCCACCGCCCTCCCTGGGGGCAACTCTTCTGCCTTTCTGCCAACCTCCATGGAGATGTTTGAGATTCTGTGGATCCATGTGTTAGCAAGTGAGAGAGGAAATACTAATATTAAAGAAGACATTTTCAGAAATGGCACATTGAAGAATGCTATTTGCACATCTGGGACACCAGAGCTTTCCCGCCAGTCTGAGAGTAGTTCCTACTCAAGATTATAAAGGAAATGGGTAAGAACCCAGGGGAAGCACATTCATCATTACACAGGGGTGGTCCTCAGCCAGCACTTGAGAAGTGAAAAATAATGTTAGAGAAGGCACATCTAGAAGAGCCCGCGAAGTTCTAGCTTGGCCAGGGATGGGTGGCTTTCCTTCTGGGGTAAGAACTGAATGAGAAGGTAACAGCATTCACGATGCCTTGTAAAGAAGTGGGCAGTGCAGCTTACGGGCAGAAAACAGCAGAACGTCTTTGCTGTTTACACTCTATGTTCATCTAAGATTATCACCACTATGTACTTACAGCCACGTCAATATGGATGATGGACAATCTATGTCATTTTTTTTTTTACATATTTCAGAGTAATATTAACATTTAATAAGGTTTCAGTGAAGAACAGAAATACATGTTATTAAAGGTAGAAGGCAGTGGGGGTGATGTGCATCAGATCTCTTCAGTCTGCTTTCAGATAAGGAAAATACTTTTAAAATTCTAGAATTTCCAAGTACCTGCTTTGCTGTAACCCTTGACCGTAAGACGCTTTGATGAGGATGTACTCAACATTGCTAAGAACGGACATAAAATCCGAGCGTGTGACAGGTTCTTCAGAAACAGAGTTAAAGTATTTCCAAAAATCCTGTGGATGAGAAGTGCACACAACTAAATTCAGGGAACAGATCCTCAGCGGCATATGAACTTAATTCTTTCAGAAGTACCTCCACCAGGGAGCCCAGTTCTGCATATGACACTAAGTTCAACTGGGGCCTAATGTACACTTCTTGAGAAGACAGAATTTGGATCTGTTTAGAAATGTTGCTAAGCCCATTGGAATCTGGACCCCCATGGCCATCAGGGGCACGCTGTCAGCACAGCAGCCCCCGGATCCACCACGTCAGGGCAGGGTCCCCAGGCTGGAGGGCTCACGTGCAAGGAACGTGCGGTCACCTCTCTCATCTCTACTTTGTGCTCCTGCCGCACTCCATTCTCCGGGGCGGGCGCGTCCACGTAGATGACCTGCTTCCTGGCCCGGCCTCCTCTGATGAGCACCTGCGGCTCCAGGTTGAAGGGGCCGAGCCCATGGGAAGAGTGGAAGGCCACGCTGTAGCGCAGCGTCCCGCCGTAGGCCATGAGCTGCGGGGGGAGGGGCATCGGCATTTACTTCTCTGACACGCCAGTGGCTTAAAAATATTTTATCATAAGCCTGCTGCCATTTGAAGGAAACCTTGCATCTTAAAAATACATCACACGGGTGGCATAAATTATCTGGAATTTGCTTCCTTCTAATTCTAATTATGGATTATTACGTTGACCTGAGCTAGAGTTAAGTGATCTTCAGAGCTTTAAAACCCACTTCATAAGGCATGATGGGCATACAGAACTGTATGTATGTAGTGTGTACAACTCGGTGGGTTTGGGGCTAAGTACACACACGTGCAGCCACCACCAAAGCCACAGACGTGTCCAGCACCTCTCAACATTTCCTCTTGACGATGCCAACAAAAGTAGGCTCCGAAGTAACAAAGCAATGTGATAATCATTCTAATTACTTTCAAGTTCCTTTGAATTAAGAATGGTCTACAGCTTATAGGAGCACTGGATGTATATCTGCAAATTTTAAAAATCAGGGTCAACTGGGTGGGGGGACAGTATAGCCCAGTGGTAGAGTGCGTGCTTCGCATGCACAAGGTCCTGGGTTCAGTCTCTGGTACCTCCATTAAAAATAGTAAATAAATAAATAAGCCTAATGCCTTCCCCTCGCAAAAAAAAGAAAAGAAAAAATATTTTTAAAAATCAGGGTGAATTCACACAGAGACTCCTATCTTGATATAAACAAAAATGCAGACGGTGCCCTTCAGGTCTCTTTCCCCCATGTGAGTGTCGGGTTCTTGAGAAGACCCTCCCAGGCCGCTGCACCCAGGCCTGCACGAGCCCGTATTAGCAAAGACGGTAAATGCTTGCTGAATGACTGCTGTCAGAAGGAGGAAGTATGACTGAAACTTTAAAAGACTTTCAAAATTTACGGAAAAATTAAAGAGCCATCTGTCTGATCTGGGGGGATTTTTCTAAGTGTTACCCTTCTCCACCCCCACTTAGAAGAGAAAATTAGCCACTACTCCAGTTCGCAACAGGCCAGCCCAGGTCAGCGTGATTTCAGACTGCACCCCTGCCCCCAGGAAAGGTGGATGGGCTCTGGGCTGGATGTGGGTCTCACCTGGTCCCCCTGAAACTGCCCAGGGAGCCGCCAGTAAAAGGGCTCCGCGTGGACATGCCGCCTGACGGTCACGGCGTCCAGGAGGACATCGGGGGCCTGCGAGTACACCCCCTCGGTTGTACCCTTGAGGTCACTCTGAGAAACCACATGCAGACGAGGCTGTTTGGAGCTCAGCGTGACCTAGTCATGGAAGGGAGGACACTCAGAAACTTCAGAGTGAATTAACTCCGTGCCTTTGACTGCCAGATTCTTCCACTGTTTCAGACGAGGCAGCTTCATTATTAAAACAGGAATAAGAAAGCCATTTGTTTTAAATTTAAACATCTGGATTAAAATGAACTGAAAGTGCCTTCAATTAGGATCAAACTACACGCCACTGGGCAATGTTCAATTACATGAAGGAGACTATTGAGATTTCAGTCCAACGAGGGCTGCCAGAGGCCGAAGCTCCCACTCCATTGACCCCTGGGGTGGAGTCAGCAGCAGGGCCCTGACTCACTCACTCAAACCAGCTTCCTAGAATTTCTGACTCGGTAAGAAAATTTCTGTCCCACCCTCCCCCGACTCCCAAGGGTGAAGGGTTAACACAGAACCCGTGACTGCGGGGGACTCACCGGGGTCCTCATGTAGCCCTGGGCCTCGGCGCAGAGCTGTGACAGCCCCGAGCAGAAGCAGGGGGTACAGCCCTGGGGGGCGGCGGCGGCCAGAGCGAAGGTGCCCGCCCGACACTCGTTGCACCGCGGGCCGACGGCGTTCTCCTAGAGGGCATGGAGCAACAGACTGGTTTTTACCTGAACAAGAGACACGGTTCCTGAACAGAAATGAAATAAACCACAAAAAAGCTCTGGATGAACAAACACCAGGGCTAGCTGTCCCTGCGGCGGGTTCCCGAGCCTCTCTGAGCCTCAGCTCTCAGACTCGGCGGTTCCCTGGCCCATAAGTCTCCTGGAGCCGCCAGGTGACCCTGATCCGGGGGGTGGGGCCCACAGGCCCAGTGATTACGAGGAGGTCCTCCTGCGCTGCTGGCCAAGCTGCAGCCACAGGTGTGGTGAAGCAAGCTCGCGGCCCCACGTGCGTCTCCCCTCCCTTCTCCCCCTTCACTCATTAACCCAGGACCCAGCTTCCATCTCACCAGCCCCTGGGAAAGGACCCGAGAAGCTAGCCAATGACCTTCTAATAACAAAGCACAATGAGAAAACTAATGGAAACACACGGAATTCAGCATGATGTTACATGCTGAATACACCCAAATGTCCTCCAGTCTGGCCGGCACACACAAGAGAATGCTTACCAGCCCTAAAAAACCACAGATCTTCCTGAAGCCCTGTGTTATTTGTTTTACCTGTATAGTCAAGACAAACTGGCTACTCAACCAACTGGAACACAGGAGAGAAAACTCAGCGTGGTTTTCAAGTTAGTTCCATCATCTGACACTTGTAATAAACAGCAGAAATTCCATCTAAAGCTCACCTGTCATTCTAGAAGAGCACACACAGAATTTAAACTTGGGCCTGGAAGGTGGTGTGAACTCATAGGTGCCTATTTCCGTAGCTGAAACCCCAGCGTCGGACTGGCAGCGGGGGAGGGAAGAGAGTGGAGCCCAGGGCCCGTACCTTGCACAAGCAGGTCCCAGTTTCCTGTGCGCAGCTGCAGAGCCCCTGCTCCTGGTCGCAGGTGTCGGCCAGCGTCCCTCTCAGGTCGCAGTTGCAGGCCACGCAGTCTGGGAAGTCTCTGTAACCCAGGGAGCACTGGTCGCAGGTCCGGCCACCGAATGCAGGCTCACACGGGCAACGGCCAGTAAGCACGTCGCACTGAGGACTGGCTGACCCCACGTTACTGCAGTTGCAGGCCTGAGAGAAAAAAAGCAACTAAAAAGGCAGCTTTGGCGTTTCCATCATCTGCACCTGCGAGGATTACAGGACAACACTGAACGTGGGGAAATCATACAGACGAAGGGCTCCTCCCACTGCCGCACGTGCCCACCGGAGGCCGGACTACACTGCTGGACTGAGCGCACGGGCGTGGTGCACGCACATGGGGCCTGAGCCGTGGCCTGACGTCCAGTCTACCCCAAAGGTCAAAGCAGTGCAGCAAATTATTTTAGAAGTCAAGTAATTTGCCCTCTGTTTTCAAAACACAAACTCCAGCATTTATTACAGAATATATTTAAAGGGCACTAATACAAAGTTCTGATCTTCTAACCGTCAGCTCCGCAGCTGGCTCCTGAAGAAAGCTGAGAATAATGTGTTATTATAAAGGTGCCACTGCTTCTACTTTGATTCTGACAATCCGTACTGAGCTTTAAAAAGAAGCCATAAAGCTAATTAACAGGTTAAAATCAAGCAGACAGCTAGCAGCAGATGAATGACACGTGATGCAGCAGAGTGATTCTCAGCTGAGACAGTGACAGTTCACACCTGGCACCCGAGCTCCGGGTCGTGGCCCCAGTGTCCGTCCTCACACTCCTCACACGCTGCGCCCCGGGTATGAGGTGGGCAGACGCACTCCCCGGACTCCGGGTCACAGGAATTCTGAGTGTGAGCGCAGTCGCAGGCTACGGCAAAGACAGAGGGTGTTGTTAGGGATGAGGATGGTTGGGTCAACTGACGGGTGAGAGCTGACCCTGCAAGTTATTTCCCTTTTCTTAATAATCAACATCACTCTGCTCCTTCCTGAAGGGGACCGCGCGTCTGACGGGAGGTGGCGCTTCTCCTTGCAGAGAGATGCTGTGGCTGGGAGATAACTGGGATGCAGAGGGAGGAAGAGAGCTTGTTGAGAACTTCTTGTTACCAACTGACCTGTTAAGGACTTTGACAACCTTAGCAATATCTCCTGGGTGGAGAGAATAATTAGCTTCTCCATTCCACAGGTGAGGACACCAAAGCTAAGAGGAGTTAAGTAATTAGTCTAAACGCACACAATTGATGCAGCCTGACCAAGGCTTATGGACTTAACAAGAATCGGGCTTAGGAAACAGAAAAAAAGGCATGAAATCCTACATGTTCAGAAAAAAAGGAACTTAACAGACCTAGTCAGAAGTCAAAGGAGAGCTCAAAGAAAAGTCTGGGGATTACAATAAAGTCTCAAAGACTGAATTTGAGCGCTTACGTGTACAGCCACCGTCCTGGTAGGCATAGAAGCCGTGGGCACACTTGTCGCACCTTCGCCCGGCCACGCCTGGAGCGCAGTGGCACTGGCCTTCCTCCGTGCAGGCGTCCGACAGGGAGCCCGGCGTGCTGCAGTTACAGGGCAGGCACCCGCGGCCCGTGTCCAGCCCGTAGTAGCCGAGCTGTTTCGAGGTGGAGGGGCAGAGGCGTGGAAGACAAACTACATTGTAGTAATTAAGCCACTAGCACCGACTAGAACATTCCCCAAATCCAACACTGCACGTTTCCCAGACTCACAAAGTGTTCATGACATCATTCCACTGCTCTGTGAACTGAACACGCACTCTCCACATAGGGACCCGCATCACCCACCGGCCGCGCTGCCGGGATCCGTGAATTCCACTTTGTGGGACCAGTTACCAGTTACAGACATCACAGGACAACACTCTCACTGGGCTCAACGGACCCGAGGCGTCTTACCAAGCACTGGTCACACCGCTGTCCGGTCACGTGTGGTTTGCAGTCACAGAGTCCAGTCTCAGGATGGCAGATGGCAGAAAGGGAGCCTTGTCTGTGGCATTCACAGGCTGACACACACACAAGACATATTTGTGCCCATTTCTGGGTACGGTTGTTAGAAAATCCTTTAATCCCAAAAGGAAAAATTTTAAACTTTCACATTTCAAATCATAAGACTAAAAATAAGTATTGCTTTGCAGTAACTTTAAAAATTCAGTGGTTTTCCAAAATAAGGTTGGTGGAAGGAACCATCACAGAGAAGAAAAATTACTGACACTATTAAGATAATAATTAGCAAGCAAACTCAACCAATTTCATTTCCTTGAAAATTTTAAAGTGAGACATCAATGTATATCCACAAATCTGCACAAAACACATGCAGGATTTCAAGATCAATTTAACCACCTGCTCATCCCAGTCATATATCTGTTCAGTATTTTAAAGCTCAGTTATAATCATCTAGGTAACTGATACATTTCAAAGTTTAATAAAATATTTCCCTGTTCTGGATCTTCAGGTTCTTCCCTTCAGGCCAGATGCTTTAGCTTTATCTACAGTCAGAATACAGAATGTTGATGTTTTATCTATTTATCTATCTACCTACTTATTTATTTATCTATTTATGTACTTAATTGAAGTGTGTCAGCTTCCGTTGTGCAGCACCAAGGCCCAGCCACGCGTGCACACACTTACACATTCGCTTTCATACAGAATGTTGACATTTAAAGCTACCAGCTCCCCCACCTTTTCAAAGTGACGCAGTTTAAGGCGTCGGAGAAACGTTCACTTGATCTTCGTGCCACGGCTGACAACTGCACGTCATTCAGAATATTTAATACGTCGCTGACAGGCCGTCCCATCTTGGGCTCAGAAAGCGCAGGCTCTTCTCTGCCGTGTGGTATAACCACGGGAGAAAAACTTCCCAAGTTTTCTCAAGTGCGAGCGCACTTTGGCACCGCGCTGCGGGGTCGGGGGCAGAGCAGGGGAGAGCCTGGGGACGGGCTGATGTCAGAGGAGACAGGGTGGGATTCTGCCTCCTTAGTTGAACAAGGCCTGGTCACCGGGCCTCTCTCCTCAAGGACCTCGCTGTTGTGAGGGGACTGATGCTGACGGCTCCTGCAGGGGTGGGCCAGGTGCTACTCACACTGGCCAGGGCCCTCACACAGCTGCCTGTTCGTGTAGGTTTCCTTTTATTTTCTGTATTTCTGAGGCTTTGACTCCTGGGGCCTCGCCGACCCGGGAGAGACTGCCCCTCCCAGGGCTAGTCAGTTTCCGGAGCCAGTAAACAGCTCACCTGCCTTTCATATGCAAACCAGCCCGTGCTGAGCCCACACCCCACCGCCTTCCTCACTGGGCTCCCTGTTCCTTTGGGCTCTCAGGTCTGTCTCTCCACCTGTCCCGATCACCCTCACCCCTGGCTGTGCATCAGACAAGAGGGACAGCCCCCTGGCCCCGGAACCTGCTGCAATGATGCAAATTAGCCAATTGATCCTGAACCTGCTTACACTGCCTGCCCTTTTCTTCCTGCAGATAAAGGCCCCTGCCCACACTTCCCCCACCCCCCTAACCTGCGTGCCTCCCCACGGGCCCACCCCCATGCTGGGGTGTGTCCCCTCCACCTGGCACCCAGAGTAACAAACAATGGTCATCCTCTCCCAATCTGCTGGCCCTGCTGTACCGAAATAATAATAAAACCGCATTTAAAAGAGTCCTCAGCCTCCAACCACTCTCAGCGGTCTCCCACGGAAAACATCCCACACATAACGCTCACTCCCACCCCGGCCCCCAGCACCCAACTCTGAGGTTCCATCCCCGACCCCGATTGATCGGCGCCCCCCTCGCCGTCCCTTCCCCGCTGCACAGCCAGCGTCCAGTCCAGCTTGTGCACCATGCCTTCTTGGCCCCTTGGCTGCTGCAGCTGCTCTTCCTGAACAGCAAGGACCCCCAGGTGCAGATTCCGTGAGCAGCTCCTGGCTCCTGGTCCTGATGATCTTTCTGTGATACAGGCCACAGCCCCTCCCTCCCTTTTGAACCTCTCTCTTCCCTGGGTTTCGGGACCCCCACTCTGGTTTCCTTCCTGTTTCTCTTGAAGTTCCCTCTGGGCCTCCCTGTCTATATCTCACTTAAAGCTTACCCTTCCTCTGGGGAACATTCAGAGTTCACTTCGCGTATGATCATCACAAAGTATTTGTGATAATAACAAACCACATTTATCGAACGGCCGTCAGCTTGTGTCTGTCTCGTTACAGTCAACACACAGAATAAAGGAGTCAACCTTCGTAACAAACGGAGGATGGAAGCACTTTAATTTGCCCTAATTGGGGTGTGAAGTCTAAACCTTAGGAAGGTGATGTAACTTGTTGCTGTAGATCACACAGCTGTTAGCAGCTACCCTTTTATAGTAATTACAATAGCAATTATTAACAAAAGTTGTTCACAGTATGAGTAATACTGATTTTAAATAGTTGTTAATTACTGACTGCAGACGCTTTCCATGTATTTTAATTCTCATAAGAACCTCATGGTATAAAATTATTCCTACTGAGGTCATTTCATACAAAGTTTCTTTAACCTTCGAGCTTAGCAGGGTTCCCACAAGCCTCTTCTCCCTCGGCGCCACTCTCTGCCTGGACAGGGGTGTCCATCACTTCAACGACCACAGGGCCAAACTCATGACCCTCCAGCCCCCATCTTCCCTGATTCCTGCCCTCCGGAATATCCAAGCGCCTTCCCAGCAACTCCATGAGACCTCCCATGTTGATGATATTAAATACTGGAATTTTTACTGGGTTAACCCAATAAAATACCACATTACCATGTGGAGACCTCTGGGAAGTCCACAAGTGGGACCCCTATTGTATACCTGGAAAGCTCTCTAGTGAAATAATCAGAAACAGCTGCAAGAATTCATATCAACAAAGCTGGGGGAGGGGAAAGAGGAGGCGAGAAGAGAAGGAAAAGTGTAAATGCTCAGAATGAGAGTGAGCCTGGGGTCAGCCTACACCCAGTCCAGCTGCCTGTGCAGCCGGCGTGGACCAGGACCCAAATCCCACCCTGCTGCCCTCCCCAGCTCCGGTCATCGCCCAGACCTTCCCTTCACCCCCGTGGGAAGATGCTGAAGCAGTTCTGTCCTTACAGATACAGATAAAGGGAAACTGTCCTTTGGTGCATGATGGAAAAAATGTCTCGGTATGCCTGAACAGTGCTGTGTGACTGCACTGCTTCAGCACTGACGTCTGTGTAACCTGCACACAGATCAAGTGCTTATCAACTTAGCATCCAGCTGAGATCAGCTATAAAACACGCACTGAATTGTGAACAATCAGTATGAAGAGAAGAAAGCAGTTACCTTATTAACACTTTGAAAACTTGATTTCATGGTAAAATAATACTTTCTACGCATTGGAGTAAATAAAATGCAATATTAAAATGTAGTTTACCTGTTTTTGTTTACTTTTTAAAAGGGTGTTACTGGAGAATTTTAAATTACATGTTTCTGTTGAACAGCATTGATATAGGAAAATCATAAAAATGACCACTCTTATTACTAGCAGTTATAATAGCTACCATTTGTTTACTGTTTAGAACTTCAAATTTGTTATCCCAGTGACTTCTCAGAAAGGCCTTAGTGTGTGTGTGTGTATATATATATGTATAGAATGTTCATTTCACACATGAGGCAGCAGTGGCTGGGAGAAGTTAATACGTTTGCCTCACGTCACACAGCTGATCTGTGACCAACCCTGGACCCTGCATTAGTGAGACTCCAAAGCCAGGGAGCCACACGTGGGCTCGTCCTCAACACCATCGTGTGTGGCTCCCAAAGAGACTTGGGACACAATTTCCAGCTCCAGTCACAGAGCTTAGAACAATGCCTGGGAAGTAGCAGACACTTAATAAATGACAAATGCACTAAGAAATGGATCATCAAGTTTGCAGTAAGGACAGAAGAAATGACATGAAAATTGTGAAAGCATTCCGTAAACTCTGATGCTTTGTACAAATGCCAGTTATCATAATTATCCTGGGATAACCCATCAAGGTGCTGAAGACCGGGTTGATAGGCCCAGGGCCCTAAAACGTTACTCTCTTGACTTGCACGTGGGAAAACATCTTTTCTGTGTCGCTAGCACCCCCTTGTGTCTCCACGTTGTAACAGCATGGTAGGACCAGCATTTATAGGAAATTATCAAAACATTTTACAACTGTCATTTTCACTCTTTCACTCCTTCTTCAAGGAAAGTGCAAAAGAATCTGAGAGCTGTGTTAGCCCGAAGGCTGTAAGTTTGTCCTCCAGGGAATATGAAAATCTTTTCTCAGGGAGTGGTTCTGCATGGTGCGTGTGCCAGGGGTCTGAGCAGAGCCCTGCAGAGCACCGCAGGGGGCAGTGGTGCAGGTACAGACCACTGAGATGCGCCCGTTTGCGGGGCTGCGGTGTCCCCACTTCCCACCCTACCTCTTGAAACCCCACTGGCCTCATGAAGCCGGGACGAGCTCCTTTCACGTTGGTCATGGGAGCAGGGCCAGCACGTCCTCCACAGATGGGAGGGTGTGTCCAGGCCATGTGACCTTCACTGGGGAAGCTGATCAAGCGAACCCAGGGGAGACGAGACAGGCCTCGTGCCACTCAGGTCAAGTTCCCAAGCTACCTCCTGGGCCGAGCGCCTTTGACACAAGTAAGTATATGGGAGGAGACATCACACGTGACAAGGAATGGACTTGCCCTTGGCCCTCACACTCACCACGGCAGTTTTTCGCGGTCACAGCATCCCCGTAGAAGCCGTCAGCACACCGCTCACAGTGGGGGCCGCCCGTGTTCCCGATGCACTGTAGGCACTCTCCCGTGACGGAGTCACAGCGCCCGGCCTCCAAGGGGTCCACGTTGCCGCTGCAGTTACAAGGGACACAGGAATCCCCAGGCACCGTGGGGTTTCCATAGTAACCATCTGCGCATCTGCAGCAAAGATTGAAAGAGGGATGCAAACAAATGCAATTACTGTAGACATTGCCCCACCATCCAGGGACTCCCTGCACACTTAATCAGTCAGACGGACTGTCTACCTAAGATTTACCGTGAGAGCAATGCTGCTCCAAGTTCAGCGTCCAGGTTCCTTCCACTCATTGTGAGGAACCGGGAATGATCCGAAAGGGGCCAAACCTCCCAGAGGACGCGATCGCAGTCCCAGGCAACTTGACCTGCATCCCACCTCTCCGGGATGTCACCCTCCTAGGACTCCAGCCAGACTTGGCACCGAGACTTACACGTGGGAAAGACAACCCTGGCTTCCAGGCACCAGAAAACATCGACTAAATCCAGCCACCCCTCACCTATGGGATTGGCCCGAGGAACGGGATGTGTAAATGTGGGGACAGAAGTATTGACTCCTGGCTGTTTCCTGTTGTTACTGATGAGAGCTCAGATTTGCTCAAGAAGATGGAAAAGTTACCAGGGACTTTCAGCTTTAATTTTTTGATCAATCTGCTGGCTTTTCTCTCTGATTAGATAAAACAATAATTACATGCCCGAGTTGCTAAAACTACATGTTTAAAAATAAACACACAGAATTTCAGTCAAAAATATTAATGCAACTTTTGGGAAGCGGCTGAAGGAAGCAGGGTACCTCTCGCACCAATCTCCCATGTATCCCGGAGCACACTGGTCACAGACCACTTCGTCCCTGTCGTCCAGGTGGCAGGTGGGGCTGAAACTGACAGAACAGTAGAAACGAAGGTAGTTTTCCAGGGGAAGGTGCAAAACTCCTGGTATTAAAGTGCTAAGTTTCTATCATTCCCGTCCACACAAACTTGCACTGGGCCCTCAGAGCCCAGAACCCAAGGCCCCAGCCACGCAGCCCGCCCCGTGGGCACATGACACTCATTGCTCCTCCGGCCCTGGGCTGCACTCCTCAGCCACGGCCTGGGTTTGCCGGCTCATCCCCAGGGCCCAGCTCAGTGGCTGCCTCCTCCAGGAGGCCTGCCCTGATGCTTCTGATCATGCAGAAATCCTCTCCTCTGCCTCAGAGCCCTGCCCACACTGGCCAAGGGTGCGCTCGCTTCCACGCCAGAGCCAAGAGGCTCCTGCACTTCAGGGAGTTGATGACATCCCCCAAAGAGCCCTCACTGTCTCCAGAAGGACCACGAAGGGAGGCCTGGGGGCAGTGGCGAGCCCTCCCACTCTGCTTTCACCAGAGCAGCCCTTATTCTGTTTTATAAGCTGCTGGAGTTTCATCTAGAAATCCCTGTGGGGGACTCCTCTAGGTGTGGGTAGGGGATGGTTCTGAAGGTGAACAGTGAGAAAGAAAGAGGCTTTCAGACTGCTGGCCTGGGGACACACAAGCTCCAGCACGAGTGACATATGAGGCCTTGAATATAACCGTCCTCCCGCCTCCCCTCCTGCTCTGTGCCTGGGGCTGCCCACAGCTCCTCCAGCGGGGAGCTGTTCACGCTGCCAGGCACTGGCACACTGCTTCCTCCTGCCCGGAGTGCCCCTCTCTGCTGCCTTCCAATAAGCTCCCACCCTGGGAGTCTCAGATCAAGGGCTCCCCCAGGGAGCTGCCTCCTCTGTGCACTGGACCACACTGTGCAGTCAGTGGGGCCGGCAGCCACAGGGGAACGGCTGGACACTCAGAACCCTTCCTACGACACCCAGCATACATTAGGTGCTCGATAAACATTTGTTGAATCAATAAAATGAATTTGGCCCATTCTCGATTTACATACTTGGATCATTAGATCAAAAACTCCTCAATCCCAGGAACATATTTTATTTTATTTATCTCTGCACCTCTCTTCCTCCAAGCCCAGTGGAAGGCACACAGTATACACTTATGAAAGAACTGATGGCCACATCAGAACAGGAGGAAAAAGCATGCAAATGTTCTTGCTATCACACGACTTTCCTTACAGAATTCAACGCACTACACTTAAAAAGAAAAACAGAGAGAGAATCTGTTCCTCCATCTCTAATCCCAGTTAAGTACCAGGGGCGAAATCCACACTGTCCTCACACACAGGTCTCGCTCTGAAGACAGCAGTGCACACCTGGCTGGAGAGCCTGGCCAGGCGGGGCAGGCGGGCTGGGGACACGCCAGGCTTACTTGTTGGAGGCTGTGGCGAGGGGGCAGGCACACGGCTGGCAGTCCCCAGGGGTCCCGCGCGAAGGCAGCCCGTAGAAGCCCGGCAGGCACTGCTCACAGTGGTCCCCGGTGGTGTTGTGCTGGCACGCCTAGGACACACGCACAGGAAGAAGACTCGCTCAGACCACCTGATGAACCTAAACCAATTCAAGATGCAACTGGCCTTGGTAAATATCTGCATGGTTGTGCTGAAAGTATTGTGCAAAATAACTAGCTTCATTAAAATACATTTGACTTATGCTCAATTGCAAAACATTTATGATTTGCTTTCTTTGCTCAAAGGGCCAGAGTGGGTCTTCTTTCTCTTTGGGAAAACTACGATGTAATTCTGTTGAAACAGCTGCTGAAAGTCTGTTTCAGCTCCTTCTCAGGTGGGTGCCAGCATCCCTTTAAGTGACAGTTGCTGTTGGTGGGTGTGGGATGTGAGGGGATGGGAATTTTCAATTCCTTGGGGAGGAAACACATGTTCTCTTGATTGGAAAAGGAGAAAAGGAAAAACCCGGGGGCCCAAGACATGCAGAGCTGCATTTTATGCCCCTGTCTTTGCAAAGGAAAGAAACTGATTTATCCCTGGAGTAAGAGCTCAGAGAAAGGAGTTAGGACGCAGGTGAACTGTGGACGCTGGGTGACTGTGACGTGTGTGTCTGGTCACCAAGTGTAACTGGCAGGGGGTGTTGGTAATGGGGGAGGATGAGCATGTGGGGGGAAGGGGCCTATGGGTAAGCGCCATTCCTTCCTCACAATTTTGCCGTAAACCTAAAACTACTCTTAAAAAATAGCCTTTTAAAAAGAAGCATAGGAGCACTAAGAACTGGAAACTTCTCTCTAATAAACCATGTATGAGGAGTTGACCCCTGGAAGCCAGATGATCACACGCAAGGCCAGGGGCGGCTAACAGCTATACGGAAGGAGGAATCAAAGATTCTTGTTAAACTAGAATTTTAAAAGTAGATTAAACAGATAAATGATGCTACCACATTTTTATACTTCCCTTGTATTCCAATCAAAGTTTTTATTATTTTTGTGCCCCTTTGATTATTTAAAAAAGGGAAAAAATAGTTTTACAGTGGAAGAATCAAGCAGAGACCACCTTATCCAAGTGACCCAAGCTAACGTCCCCAGGAGAAGACATGGCATCAGGGACCCCAATGGCACATGCTGAGAGAGCATGTCACCTCCAGGTCCTCTGGCCAAATGTGTCACCTCAGGCTCACGAGAAAGTGGACCAGCCCCAGCTGAGGGGCGGTCCACAGAATGTCCAGCGCTCTCAGAACCACCAGGCGTGAAAACGGGGTAAGACTGAGGAACTGTCAGAGCCTGAAGGAGGCAAGGCCACCCAAGGCAGCATGGGGCCCTGGGTGAGATGCTGGAGAGGAAGAGGGCCCTGAACAGGAGGTGGATGAGCGCTCAGCGCAGTCGTGGGGCTGATGATACCGGTACTGACTGCGCGACGGGAGCATGAGGGGAAGCAGGGTGACTGACGCAGACACAGGACTCTGTCCTGTTTTTCTAACCTTCCCGTAAATCTGAAATTATTTGCAAAAAGTGTTAAAACTATACGAATTATTATTTACTGTAATTAGAGCTTTAAGGCCAGTTGCTATTCAGCATTTTCACTTTCGTAGGAGCACATATTTTTGTAAATATATGTTAACAGAAGCAAACGCAAATGCTCTTCCAGCCCACCTGTCACTAAGACCATAGGTGGCACAACCATGCCCTGCGGATCACCCCCCCACCCCGATGTTGACAGAGGCCTCTGGAGGCTGGTCTCTCAAACCCAAATGGCAAAGGGAGAGCAGTTTTAAAAATGCAAGGACCTCACCAAGCAGCCAGAAGCTGCACCTGAGGACTCATCCTGGAGGGACTGAGTCTGCGTGCAGAGCATCACTCCACGCCGCTCTCCAAGACGCTTCACTTACAGAACAAGGACGTGGACAGAGCACAGAACGGAAAGCCGTGCTTACAAAACAGACAAATTAGGCTCCAGGGAGAGTGAGCCATGGGTGGCATCACGCCAAGCTCTTCCCTGTGGTCTGATCATTAGTTTTCCCTGGTCCTCTGACTCGATTGATCTCTTCTGGAAAAAGCATGACACTTTCCCAGGCTAGTGAATTACCATACGCATTCAGTCCCCCTAGGAGCTGAGAATCCATCAGAGCCCAGGACTGCGGCCTGGCTCCCGGGCATCAGAGCCTAAAAGAATTCCTGACTGAAGTCAAAAAACAAGACTTGCCCTGCATCTGCCCCAGAGTTCATTCTCAAGATGAACGACATATTTGTTAAGCCCTGCTTCATCTCCTACTCTGCGAAAGAAGTACTTGTTTGCAGAGTTTATCCAAGCTGACAGCCACAAAGCGTTATGGATCGTAGGAACCAGTGAGATTATCGTAAGTGTTATGATTCCTCTCTTGCTGCCCTATGTCATGTGATGTTAAAATCTACTAGCCCTTACATTGAAAGGTTCTGACCTTTTTATCTTTTTAATTTAATCACTGGATAACATTTTCTACCTTTATATTGTTTTATCATCTTGCTAAATAGTGACTCATTGTTCTAATAAAAAAAGAAACCTGCCGTGAAATTATACATCCTTTTTCTACTATCACCAAAGCAACCTTTCTTCAAAAAAAGGGGGGGAGGGGGCAGGAAACACTTTATGACTTGAACTTGGAGCTGCAGGTTTTCTTTGGGGTCTACAGGGGCAGGGATGGTCGCTGTGGAGGGATCATTTGCTTCACTCCCTTCTGCACAGCGACAGCTTCAGGGTGGGAGGAGGGGCATTCGCACTCTCAGACAGACTCACAAGACAGACGCCGTGAACATCGCACTCAGGGGCGTGGCCGTGGCATTCACAGGGCTGACAGATTCCTCCAAAGAGTATTCCGTCTACACGGTAATGGCCAGGGAGGCAGGTCTGCAAAACAAGTGGGGGACCGTGTGGGTGACGGCAGCTTTTTACATAAAGCGAATCATCTTCCCAGTATGTTAGAGACACAAACTGCTCAACATTCCATGAACAGACACTTTTTTCTTTTTTCCCCCAAAATATCCCATAAAATGCACCCATTTAAGCATACAATTTGGTGATTTTTTAAGTAAATTTACTGAGTTATAAAATCATCACCATAATTCAGTTCCTGATTTTTTTAAAGGTTTCTACCTTTAAAAACCTAACGCTGTGCAATGAGTCAGCACACATCACAGTGGTCTTCCACTCAATGTTCTTAGAAATCATGTAACAGTCATTTAACCAGTGCTCCAATCAAGAGGACTTTTTTCTCTTGACTTTCTTTTGCTTTTGCTTAAAATTTATTAAATGTTTCCATCAAAGTGTTAAAGGCAGGTCTGTGTCAAACTGCAGGGGTTCACTTGTGCAAACATTACAGGCGTTGGAAGGCAACGTGGGCATTGAGGGGCAGGGGACCAACCCAGGCACTGTACTTCACGGGTCCTCGTGACCACCCTGAGCGATCGGCTGTCTGTTCGACAGACATGGAATTGGGAGCAGGGGTGTTAGCTTCGGCCCACCAAGACAGTGCAGATTCAACGCCGGGTGTGCGCACCTCCAAGCCCCATGTCCCCGGCTGCCTGGGCCACAGCAGACACGAAACACAGCTAGAGCGCAGACAGGAATGGTTAATTTGGAGGCTGGCACACTCCCCTGGGGGCATGGGCGGAGGGGATGTGGATTTGTTACTGTTAGAAGAATTCTTAAAGAATGTTTCATTATACAAATAATGCATAATGCCTTCATTCACACTGACCTTGGGAAAGTCCCCAGACACCTCCTGGAAGCCCCACCCCCCAGGGGACAGCGGGCTTGTCTACAGATGGGCTTGAGCAGGCACCTGCCTGGAGGGTGGGGGTGGCGGCCACAGTGCTCCCCCAAATTCCATTCCCAACCATAGATGCCTGATTCCTTAAGTCAGCTTCTAGGTAAGAGTCTGATCAGAGAATGAGTTTTGCTTAATAAAAACACATGCAAAGGAACGCGTGAGCTTCCTAGGCTTGCCTGAGCCATCACCCCACGCGAACCAGCACCCTCCCCTTCCCTCCCCTCTGGAGCTCCACTGACTTCTCCAGCAGCAGCTGCTCTCTGCTGCCCCCTCCTGGTCTAGCTGGCCGGGGCTTCTACTTTCATGATTCTCACTGTCCCCTCAGTTCCCACATCCACACACTATGAGGTTGTCTGAGGGTCATTTATCCATTAAACACTAGAACCAAAGGGATTAAGAACTGGGAAAACCTGTTAGGCCTAAAAATAAATGAGACGTTAAAAAAAAAGTTCACTGGTCCCCACCTCCTGCCAAAAAATCCTGCCAAATATTTAAAATAGAAATAAAAAGATTTAATTAAATATCTACATCATAAAGCATTAAGCCACCTTTATTAACTACCAAGTCAGTAACTGATACAGGCAGAAACAAATTATAGGTTAAATGTTCTCATTTTGTAAAAATGACTGCCAAGAAATCACAGCCAGGGACAAATGTTCACAGTCACAGCCAATCAAGAACCCGTGAGAGGCAGGACCGCGTGATGGGTAACAGCCAGATCATGTTCAAGTCCTGGTACGGCAACTTCTGAGATGTGTGGCCTCGGTCAAGTTACTTAACCTCTCTGTGCCTCAGTTTCCTAATCTGTGGAACAGAAAGTGTATGACGTACCTACCTGATAGGGTTGTTTTAAGGAGTAAATGAGAAAACATGTGGAAAGGGCTCAAGACAATGCCAAAGACATACAAAGTTCTCAGTAAGAGAGAGTTATTATCAATATATACATTCAAATAATTTCAAAATATATTTCAAAATTTTTTAAGCAACAGATTGCTTTTGATGACTGCAAGTGTAGTTTCATATACTGCGTGTGTGAGGTGACGTCCACCTAAGTAACACAGCCTGGGGCCAGAAAAAGTCTCCAGACAGGCCTGGCTTGTGTAAAGCTTTCAGATCGCATGTTGGTAATGGGTACACACTCAAATAAGATCAAGTTCAGTCCTCCTTAGAAATGCAGATATGGCATGAGCCTTGCAGCTTCCCTGCTGACTCAGCAGGAGAGCAGCCCCCTCCTCAGGGCATTCCCAGGCGCCCCAGAGGACTCTTGAGTTCTTTACACAAGGTGGCTCCTCATATTGCCACAGCTCCCCCCAAGTCTGAAGTTTAGAAACACTGGGTTTCCGAAGTTAAAATTCAAATGTGCACCATCACACCACCTTCAATGCGCTTTTTCCCCGTAAGAAGGAGAAAAGAAGAGCGGAAGGGAGGAGGCGCGTACCTCACAGGAGACGCCCGCGTAGCCCTGGGGACACTCGCACTGCTCCACCTCCGTGGCCAGGGCCAGGTCTATCACATTAGGGCTGGCCGTGTCCAGAGAGACAGAATCCAACCTGCAAGCAGACGGCGTCGTTACACGACTTACACACCCGCGCACGGCATCTAACACCTCGAAGACGGATTCCTAAAAAAGATTCAATTCATACAAAATGGTGTCGTGGTTTTCCTAAATAACTAAAGATTTTCACAACAGCACATCTTCTGGGAGCTGTCATTATTCCCCGGAAATGCCTTCGCCCTTTGGTACAAAGACAGCTGTGGGAAGGCTCTGGGGGCCCACTCCGAAGAATGAACTTCAGAAGCAAGAGCCCATTCCACTGAACTGTCTCCAATGCAGACAGACTGTCTCTGCACGTGCAGTTCTGTGGCTGCTTTAGCTGCATCAAGGTGCACTTGGCCTGGCATTGCCAGAAATTGACCTTCTTGAGGAAACAAAATGGCTGAGGATGGATTCATGAGCTTAAATAGCCTGTGTGACGTCTAAGACCGTTAACATCAGGAGGGTGGAAACCAGATGCAATGCGGTCACCTCACTGGGCATTTCTCAGAAAACCACCCTGAAAATTTCTGATCTGAACGTCAAGCCTGCCTCCTACCAGGCACATCTGTCATGGACAACTCTTCTTACGTCTTCACTAACATTATAGTAATAAAAACTAATTTTAAGACAGTTCCATTAGCCGTGTCCTTAAAATAATCAAGTAAAGTATATTCGGCTTTTAAAATATCCTATAATGCATAAAAACGGACTGATGTGTCCTCACAGTACGTTTCCCCCCATTTCAATACACACCTGTAACGGGCCATCTTTGCGGAATTGTAGTTGGCTCTGATCAAGAGATGTGTCACGTTGGCCAGGACGGTCATCAGCTGGTCACGATCCACCTCCCTCTTGCTATTAAGATCCTGGAAGTTCTCAGGCACAAGTCTAACCACGTTGAGGTACTCTTCATACGGCTGCAGTGACAGGCCCTCAGCCTGGGTGCTTAAAGTGAGTCCATTTCCCTAACATTTAAAAACAAGACGAAATACATTTCATAATTCAATTTCGGGATCAAAAAATAAAAGCAAATTTTGTATTCAGCCATGTGGCTTTTTGCTTGTGTGCAAGCTTTTGGGCAAATGTGTAATGATGTCTGAAGCTCTTGGTCCAGGACAATCAGGGAAAAGATGTTTCACTGCATGGCTCTGTGAGGGATTAGCATAGTAAGTCTACAGACTGTGTCCTTCGCTGGGATTGCAGAAAAGACACAAAGTCACATGCTAGCCCACAGTTTACCTCAAAGCAACCAATCTGACACCCCTAATCTTTAACTGAAGGACAAAAGTGGAAAAAAAGGTATTTAAATAACCCTCTAGCTTCTCATGAAATTGTTGTGAACAAAAATGATTTCCTTCACACCACTTCCACCTGCCGCAGGTTGGAGGTGGAGGAACAGGTGAGTAAAGGTAACCGGAGGGGAGCCAGGCCCTGCGGACAAGACCTGAAGTGGCTTCTTACCACTCTGGGAGTCCTTCTGGGTCTTTCTGTGATGGAGTGAGGATACAGGGTCAGGGACAGAGGTTGGGGACAAGAATGACAAAGCAACTCCTGCCCTCACATGGTCAGGCACTGCTGCCTAATCATTCATGTGGGGAGAATGTGGCGGGAGGGAGCGGGGACTCAAAGGGCCCAAGGGGAAGTTCCCACATGGGGGACACTCATCTCCCATTACAACGTGGAAAGACGGCTCAGATGGGGCATTGGGGAAGAACTCCCCGTGTTGCCCCGAGGCCATTCTGGAAACGCCCGGTCTCCCGGTGTCCGGAGGAGGCAGAGCTCCTGCTACGACAGCCTCACTTAGCCACCGTCGGCCCTGACACTGTCACCTCGCGCAGCCCTCTGCTCCAGCAAAGCCACGAGAGAGCAGTCACCTTGATGATGACATCAGCATGAGACATGAGGTCACCGTCCACCGTCTCCACTGGAACCTCGTAAGACACTGTGTACTTCAGGAATCCACCAAACGCCGTCAGCTGGAATGTGTAAGTGAGAGTGAACACCGAGGGGACCAGTCATAGCCCTCAGCGAGACAAGCAAGTCACTAGGCTCCACCTGGAAACCACTAGGCTGCGAGCTGTCCCGGTGGCCACTGTACAAAAGGACTTTACGTTAAAGGCAGTGGAAGGAAGCACACTGTGTGAATGGTCTGATATTACGAAATGCAGGATATTGTTGAGATGCACAGAAGAAAACGTACTCCTTCTCAGAGACCCCAGGTGAGTTACTATGAACTTCTGTTGGTCCCACAAAGGACATTTATTTCACCTAAGTACTTTAGGGGATGGTGAGTTGGATCCCACAATCTCAACATGTGGTCTCATTGCCCTGCTTGCAGGCAGGCAAAAGGGACGTGTCTGATCAGTTAAAGGAAGGTCTAAGGTCTTTCTTCCTGATCAGATAGCCTTTAACGTAAAGGAGAGATTTTCTTTCTGTCAGGTATGTTACAACAAGATAATGTTCAGAAGCCAGTCTTTGCCCATAAGATTGGAGAGGTGATCTCAAGACACACACAAACAAAGCTAATGAGTCCTGGTGATAAGATCACATTCTAAACAGAAAGCATCTTCTAAGACTGTAATTTGATGAGAAAAATCATCATTTTCAAAAATAAACACTACTGAAACAAACACAAAGCTATAAAATTAACACATAATCATCAAATTAGCTAGAAATGTACCAAGGTGCAGGATCTACGCCACACATACCTTTACTTTAAAACAAACCGAACACACGGTTAAGGTGAGCAGGGAGCTATAGGTACTGAGAGAGATTCCACTGAACATGTTTTCAGATCAGTCAGAATCTGGAGAGAAGCTGCAAAATTGGTGAGGAGGGATGGGACCTTGGCACTGAAGGGAAACGTTAAATCCTATCAACCAACATTCCACTTTGCAGTATCACCGTTTAGCATTTTCTTAAATGTGAACTTCACGTGAGCAACAACCATGATGAAGAAGCTGGGGGCAGCTCAGTGGTTCCCCGCACAACCTTTCCAAGTGCTCTTGGCCAGGCTAAGACAGGTGCACAGCCAACTCCACAAAGCAAGGAGGTGAGGGCCACATCACAATGGCCCAAGTGGTCCAGGAACCCAAAGCAAAGCAGAAAGAGGAGACAAGACTTCATACAGCAGACCCCCTAGGACTGGGCCAGCAAGAACAGAAGTTCGTATTTTAATGATGTAATAAAATCAAACAAGGATAAAAAGACCATATGAGTCAGGCTGAGTAAAGGCTGTATAATATTCTGACCCCAAACCCGAGACCAATGAGACTACTTGGAAGGCCAAGGGAAGTTCTTTCTTGAAGCGCTCTGAAGTCTTTGCCCAAGACGCCATCACGGGAGGTAACACCTCCAGAAGTAAGGTCACCGAAGTACCTTGTTTCCGAGGTAGGCCTCCGGGGCGGACCAGTAATACTTGGACGTCAGCCTCTGCAGCGCCGCCGAGTTGTTGATGCTGATCTGGTGACGCCCGCCCAGCGCGTCCTGCTGAGACGGGATCTGCCTGGAACTGACCAAGTCGGTGACCAGCCACCCAGACATATCTTTCACCTTAACAAAAGACCCAAGAATTTCAGAACAAGAAACAGAAGCCACCTAGGTTTCACTCAGCCCAGCACTAATGTCTTCACAGTGAAGAGAGAACCAGAGAGCTTGGCCAGGGATGGAGTCAGCACCCGGTGGCCCTTCTGCTAGTCCGAGGGCGGGAGAACTGAGGATGAGTTACGTGTCCCCCAAAGCCAGGTCAATGGTAAGCAAACAGAGGGGCAGCACCGCAAGGCCACGGACACACAGCTGAGGTTAAAGAATAGCAACGAACCCAATAAATGCGTTGAGTAAAATGTCTTTTGCTAACTCTGACTTCTCAGTTGCTGCCCCCGGCTTTTTAGCCAAATGCTGGAAAGTGTATAAAATAACCTCCAGATTCTGTCCCCTCAATCTGTCGCCTGCGTAGAGATGACAGGAGAGCACCCAGAGGGACCCACCCCCATTTGCAAGTACTGATCAGAACCCTCTCTCCCCAGGTGGCCCCCACTCCTCTCCAGGGGGCGGTAAGGAGGGAGGGAAAGGAGGAGGGTTGGGAACAGGCCTACCTCCGGCCATCAGGCTGTCCTCCCCAGTCCCCAATCAGCACCCCCTCGGGCTCATTCCCCCAACACCTTCCGATCCCCAGATGGCAGGGGACCCTGCCTGCTTTCATAATCTCTGCACCACCGGCTGCTGTCTCGCCCTTGCCAGCTTCCTTGAGCTAGAACATGTCCTCACGTCCTCCTGTGCTTCCTGGCCTGAGACCGGTGGGGCTGGTGGGTGAGATCTGACCCTACAACTTGATGCACTGCTGCACAGAAGAAATTTAAACACGACGCACTCTACAACACTGTAGTATCCCACTGCTTCGATGGGAAATGTACGTGGGAACAAACTCGTGAACTAGAATGAAACTTTAGTGACAGTTTGGTAGCGGGCAGCCTTCAATCCATGCCACGTCTGTCCTAACAGTGAGATCAGTGTTACAAAAAAGACAGCTCATGACTTCCTAACAGCACCTCGAGAGTTCATCTGAGACGGTGCACTTATCAAGTCCTGGCTCGGGGAAGGGGCCCGCACCTGACTGATGGGCCAGGAGAGGCTGCTGCAAACGTCAGAAACACCAAAGCAGAAGCACTCGGAGCAGCCCTGGGGGTTTCTTGCGTTCAAGTTATAGAACCCCGGCTTGCAGCGGTCACAGTGTCTCCCCTCCACGTTTTCCTGCAGGTCAGAGTAAAATCAACTTTGGAAGTCAACAGGTAGACAAAATAAAGTGACATGAACATGATATTAGCAGGAAAGATGTCTGCTGACCGAGAGATACAAGTAAATAAACAGATGCTCAGAGTAAATGTGAAGCCTCATGATGTCACTATTTCCAGCTATTCTGAAATACTTACCATTTGATTCTGCAGTCAAGGCTGTAGCTAGGGATCCTAGAGCTCGTTCATTATATTTAAATGGCTTTTTCATATTGTTTTGTTTTAAATCCCTGTTTGCATCCTTCAAGATCTGAAGAGGACTATGTAATTGTCTTGCCAACAGATGCTCAAGAGTATTTTCCATCACATGCAACACGTGCCCAAGACTCTGCTTACGTGGGAAAAAGCAAGGAGACGCAGCTGGAAGGCTAATGATTCACGAGGGAGATAGCTATTAATCTCGAATAACACCTTCTTGCATCAGATTAATGCTTTTCTTATCATTGTTCAGTTCCTTTTTAAGGGAAATCCAAACTAATCTATCTGCCTTTAACTAATGTTCTTAGAAATGTAGTGTTTGCCCGGTTCTCCTCTAAACATAAAGCTGGAGAGGGACATCACAGAAGAGGCAGAAGCCAAGGCCTGAGAAATACAGTATTTGGTCTCATCCAGGAAGGCACGGAAATGCCTCTGGAGTATCTGGCCATTGCCCAGAAGGCACCAAAAAAGAAAATCAGGTACGTGTCTAAGTCCAAGGACATATTCTGTGGCCAGTTCACCGTGACATAAAGTCATGTTTCTCAGGAAGGTGTGGGGAGGGGGTGGTTCTGCTTAATCCTCAATGCTCTGCTCAGGAACTGACCATCTGAGTCAATGGAATGCATTCAGTTTTCAGGAAACCTCAAAGGAAACTCGGAGACGGCTTTAACCTCTAGACGTACCTTACAGAGACAAGACTCAGAGCAGGGTTCCTCATTCAAGCTGCCAGCTGGATTGCAGTCACAGGGGACACAGGCAGGGTAACCCTTATAGCCAAACTGGCAGCGGTCACATTTTTCTCCCGCATAACCTTCCTTGCAGGGACACTGACCTGGCCACTTCCCTGGAAGACAAGAATGGCAGTGACCCAGCAGGAAGGCAGGAGAGGCTTAAAGTGGGGGTCGGCCAACTACTGCTGTAAAGGGGCAGAGAGAAGATGTTTCAGGCTTTTTGGCCAGAGTCTCTGTTGCAACAATTCAGCTCTGCCCATATTGCTTGAGAGCAGCCATAGATAACACATAAACAGGTGGACACAGCTCTGTTCCAATAAAACCACTTATAAAAACAAGTGGTGCCAGATATGGCCCATGGACCATAGTTCGTCAACCCCTGGTTTAAAGGAAGAAAAGGGAGATGAAGAGGCTGGTGGGAAATGGTGCAGGAGCTTTTGAAGCCATTTGGGAAAATGCTAAAGCATAGAGTTACCATAAGATCTAGAAATACGACTCCAAAGTATGTTGTCAAGAAAAATGGAAACATACTTCCCCCCTAAACAACCTGCACATGAATGTTTATAGCAGCACTATTCACAACAGCTGAAAAGTCAGAAGTTCCCCAATGTCCATCCACTGATGAAGGGAGAAATTAAATATGCACAGAACGGAGTACTGTTCAGCAGTGAAAAGGATGTCGTTCTGACACCTGCTACAACAGGTATGGACCTTGAAAACATTATGCCAAGTGGGAGAAACCAGTCACAAGAGACCGCATAGTGTATGTTTCTATATACGGAATGTCCAGAATAAGTAGATCTATGGAGAGAAAGTAGATTAAGGGTTGCCCAGAGCTGGGGGAGGAGGGGATGGAAGGAAATAGGCAAGGACTGCCAATGAATAAGGGGCTTTCTTTTGGGGTGATTGATGAAAATGTACTCATATTAGATTGTGGTGATGGCTGCACTCACAAATACACTGAAAAACAGTGAACTGTAAACTTTAAATGGGTGTACTGTATGGCAGTCCGTTATATCACAAAATAAAGCATATTTTATTTTAAAAGCCCAAAAGCAAATGGTAGAGGGCAAAAAGCACTATTTTAGCTTTTAATGCCAGCTTTGACAGCTTCTGGTTGTGTATGCTGGTCAAGTTTCTTAAATGTTCTGAGTTACAGTTTCCTTGCCCGTTAAATGGGCAGAATTATTTTTATCTGCTATGGTTGAAAGTTAAAATGATCTGCATTTCCAGGTGAACCCAATCAAGGGTGACTGTCATCATTATTATCACCACCACCATCACCACTATCACCAGCATCACCATTATCATCATCACCACCATTATCACCACCATCACCATTATCATCATCACCATTATCACCACCATCACCACCATCACCATTATCATCATCACCATTATCACCACCATCACCACCATCACCATTATCATCACAACCATTATCACCACCATCACCATTATCATCATCACCATTATCACCACCATCACCATTATCATCATCACCATTATCACCTCCATCACCACCATCACCATTATCATCACCACCATCACCATTATCACCACCATCACCACCATCACCATTATCATCATCACCATTATCACCACCATCACCATTATCATCATCACCATCATCACCACCATCACCACCATCATCATCATCTCGTCACAGCTCCCACGTTAACAATCATTCAGTCATGTAATTTACTGTCCATGCTGCCAGCGGGCCCCATCATCAGTGCACCCTTCCTGCCTGGTTGATACCCATTTTAACTGCTAGTGAGGGAGTATCTGAGGAGGTCGCAGAAGGCTCTGAAGAGATGCAACCTATTCAGGAGACTCTGGTCTTTGTCAGTCAATCTGCCAGTTTTTGAAACAGAAGGAACACTGACATTTACAAAGCTACCTGGAGGATTCGCTTGCTCTGTGAGATGATGTGCGCTAAGCCTTCCCCGTATCTTCTGAGCTGAATCAAGTGACTGCTATTTACTGTGTCCCGCACATGACTTTAAACCAAGCCTTATTTCTCCTTTCATCAAATGCTCGATTAACCTCTCAAATGTCATTTCGTCACCCCAACACTGCCGTCTCCACCCACTATCTCCCTCCTGTCACGACTGCTAATTCTGCCTTATGCCCGTGGCACTGACCCCCACCTAGCATTACACTACACGTGTACTTGCTCCTTCAGTGTCTGCCTATGAGCAGGGACCTTGATCTCCTATTCAAACATATGTTCCTGGTCGTAGAAAACTGCCTGTCAAATACTGATAAATATTTAGTGAACAAAAGAATAAACAGAGAATCGTATCACCAAATTGCTACAAAATAGTTTCCCTAGGTACAAATCTTAAACACACACACAAATCAATTACAAGGACAAAAACGAATCAAGTACTCACCTCTGTGTATGTCAGAATGATGGTCATCCTTAATACAGACAGAACTGAGGGACCCCCGAGGGTCACAGTCACAGGGGTGACAAGGGTGGTCCTCATAAGGAGACACCTGAAAAGCAGAGGTTGTCCAGGATCACCTTACTCGAAATAACAGCAACATTAGTATTAACACGAACCATAGTATCAATGACAAGGCATTGGCTTCTTATCCCACACGTGACTGTCCCAATGATTTTGTGCACCCAGGGGGTGGAGGCCAAGCCAGAAAATCCCAAACGTCTTCCTGATGGTGGCAGCAGCTAGCACCACTGGCCAAGGGTCATCCTTTTCCGTGATCACTGCTAGCCGGCCCCCCTCACTCTGCCGTCTCTTGGAGCCACGTAAGAGCATCTCCCACGACCTGGCCACCACGGGGTTCCCGTGACAGCTGCATACGAGACAGCTGAGGACTGAGCACTTCCTCTGGGCAAGATGCAGCTGCTGCAGTTACGGGCTGACTCTGCCTGGACAGTCGGCATCACAGAAGTCTGAGATCACTCGGCCAGTGGGCCCCCACCCCCGTTCAAGTGAGGTAGCACGGAGCGAGCAAGGAAACAGGACAGGCAGGGCAGGAAATCCATATCCGAAGAACCCTACCAGCGTAATGAGAACACAAAGGGAGTGAGTCCCCAGCGCTGAGCCTGACACTCGGCAGAGTACGTCTCTTTCCCCCTGGGGGTGACGGGAAGCTGGGCCCCCACCTTGTGCGGTCTGTAGTAGCCGTCGGTGCAGGTCTCACAGTTGACCCCCATGGTGTTCTGCAGACAGTCGATGCACACCCCTCCCCCTCTGAGCTGCCCGGCAGTGTCCAAGCTTCTTTTCTGCTGTGCCACACTTTCATCATAGTAACAGTCCTTGGCTTTATTGTGGCAGTTGCATTCTAGGAGAAGAGTTTAACATCTCAGTTACTGTATATACCACGTCCTAGGTGAAGAAAAGCCCTGTCTCCCTAAGTAAGTGTTGAGGACCACGAATTAAATTAAAATTATAGAACAAGTAATTTCAGTAGGACATGGGCAATCTCACGGAGGCACTGGGGAATCATATGCGACTTAGATGTGTGCCTGCCCACTTGACCCACCAACCTATCTTCTGGGATCGTCTCTTGCAGAAAGACTTGCTCACGTGTCAGTGACAAAGGTGAATCACCGCACCATCGCTTGTGTTAACAAGAGACTGGTCACAACCAAAATATCCACGGAGAGGTATCTGTTTTGACTGTTACATCTGTATAAAGGAGTTCCGTGCAAATGTCTTTAAAGTCAGCATCCCATAGTGCTCACGGGGAAAGACCTTCCTTCAGATACATTGTTCCACATGGAAGCAGTGCACAGAATGACATGAGCGGTATGTCAGATTCCATGCAGGGGCCTTGTGAGGTGGAGGAATGTCTTAATACTCCTTTGCTTGCATAAGCATTACAGGAATAATGTGCCAGGAAATAATAAAAGGTGGGAAGGAGGGAGATGCGGCAGAAGTAATGCTGCTCACTAGATACTTTTTCATATTTTGTAGATATTAGCACCTTGTGAATATATTGCCTATTTAAAATTTAAATTCAAATTAATAAAGAATAAGTGAACATATGGGAAGGGGAAATTCAGCCATAATAGCAAATTCATAATGATAAATTTAAATCTCAATCCTTTAAACTGTATTAAGGTAGTCTGCAGCTTTGGGAACTTCTTGAATATCATAGAAAACCAATTATTTACTAATTACAAATGTGAAGTCACCATAAATTCTGTAATTCTCAGGGGACTCACCCTCACACGTGTTACCGGAAGACACGGTGCCGGGCCTCCAGGGCTGCTGGTGGTACCCAGGACAACACCGGCTGCAGCTGTCGCCGCAGGTGTTGTGTTCACACTGACACTGAAACTTCTAGACAGTAAGGAACACAGGATTGCACCCAAAAATGTACCTGTATGTTTTACTTAATTTTACTTTAAAAAGAGCCCATCACAGTCAAACACATGGCAAGAGGTTACAATTGAGGATATATGGTGATCTACAAGCAAACTGGCATTTATTTAATCTTTAAAGGGAAAAAATACACATTATGACCTGGTTACAAACAGAAATGCAAAGGAATAAAGCAACGCTAAAATACAGACTAACAGAAGCTTTCCAGAAGAGATACGCTGACTTGAAAGGTTTAGGAGCTTCTATTAATAACTTTCTTGATATTCATCTCTATATTTTCAGCATCAATAAGAGAATAATCCTATCAAGAGTTAAACTATCACAAAGATTGGGAACAAATGAGAAGTAACTTCATGTAAGTTGTTTAAAAGAAGAAAGGAGGATGCCATCTTAATCACTCAATACTGTGCTCAAGCAGGTCAGCTTTATTTTATCCTGATGCAGCGCCACAAAAATGAGAGAGAGGGAGACTCGGGGGAGGGGAGTCCTTTTAAAAAATATAAACATAATGTCTAACTGCACATGATTGTCACCTGACTGTCTACATTATAGAGAAGATCTTCAAAATTCACTGAATTTAAAATTTAAACACTTTAAAATGATTAGAATGGTCAATGTTGTATCTATTCTAACCAAAAAAATTCATGAAAAGGATTTAATTAGAAACATCTTTTCCAACCAAAGCAAAATGAAACTGTCCTAAAAAAATGAAACCAGTTAAATTATCTGAAAATCTTTTCTGTGGCATGATTTTCTAACTTTCAGCACATGCCTGGAATAACAAGGTGAAATGTAAACATTATAGCTACAGGTTCTATTTGAAGTTTCAGTAAACTGTGAAATATTAAAACTCACCTTTGTAGTTTCATCCCATGGGCAGCTACTGGCATGGCCATAACAAATGCACATTCCTCCAACAGAAATGTCTTTTATTGAATAGTAATACTAGGGGAAAAGAGAGGCACAAACAGACATTAAAACCTCTTCTATTTCAGTGAAAAAATGTTGGCACTCCAACAAGTATCTCAGCTGTTACCGGTAACATAAAATATAGACACACATTTTAAATTATATTTCATGCACGAGTAAATATAAATAAAATATTTGTGTTCAGTTAAAATAAATAATGTTCAAATTACTTCATCAACAGAAACCAAAGGATTTTAACAAGAATTTCTCAACTTGGCAGCATCTTAAACCAAGGCAGTCATATTCAAAACCCATGCTACTGAAAACCCTAAAAAATATTCCTAAATTGAATACAGCCTTATATAAATAGGAGAATAACTCGTGGCCAAGTAGGATTGATCCCAGAAATGTACAGTTAATTTAACACACAAAAATCAATGTAAATCACATTAGCAGAAAAAAGGGAAAAATCATAGGATCATTTTGCTAGATGCACAAAACCCATTTTACAGAACGCAACAGCATCAGTAAAAACTCAGCAAGCCAGGAGCCGAAAATAGCTTCTTCAGTCTAATGAAGGCATTTCTATGGAAAGCCTGCAGCTAACAGAGATCAGATACAGAGCCAGACTGGAATGTGAAGAAATGACCACAACATCCACTGCATGCCGGCATCATGGGATGGGTGCGGTGAGGGACCTGAGGACGTCACTTCAGAACCATCACTTCAGAGCCTAGTTTAAAGGTGGCGTTTTTAGCAGAGCACGTATCATGATCTTCAATAACGTAAGAGAAAAGGCCAACCTCGGGAGAAAAGTCTTAAACAACAGAAACTTTCCACCACGGTCAGGAGCCCGGCTGGACTTACTCGTCTTGTAACAATAGGATCCAGGTCTTTAGGGTCTCGGTGGCTCAGGGTCATAAGGTCGGCATTGAGGGTTCGAATGCGCTGTAATCGCAGGCGGATGTATCGTGCGGAAGTGAATTCCAACAACTTGGGTGAAAGATCATCAGAGCTTGGTCTGCCATTGATGAGTGATGTATGAATCTAAAGATAAAGACAGATATATATATAATTTTAGGCATGCAAAAAAATAGCCTTGATGGTTTAAATTCAGGACATAATCTTTATGGATACTATCTAAAGTCAAACCAAACAACCAAGTTCTTGAAGAAATCTGCCTAATGTTCACTGACACTTGTGAACACCATGATCACAGCCCGTGTTCGGGTTATTGGAGTTATTATTCACCCCAGTGTCTCAGGGTTGGCCAGAAACCTTTCAGCAGGGCTTCTCCTCCCAGGGCGGTGAGGGCATTTTAACACGTATCAATAGGTTATGACTTCTCTGAAACAAATTCTAAGTGTGATGAATAGACTGGGGACAGTGAGAAAAAGTGCCAGGAGGCTTTGTGACTCGTGCTCTTCCAATTCTCCTCTGCTCTTGAAACAACGCAAGACTTGCGGCAGAGGACCTGCTGTGAAAAGCCCTTGAAGGGTTCCCGCAGGTTTATGTTATCAAGCCAGATGCTACCAAGGCATGGGTTGCTTTGGATTACGTGCTGACTGATGATGTGTGTGCGGCCCAGGCATGTAGAGCACTGAGCTGGAAGACCTCACAATCCATCTCCATCCCTCCACACTGCTGGAGAGAACTTCAGAGAGAAAACCAGGAGCACTGTCTCTTAGAGGCATTTTAGCTCTCTCTTTAACATTTCAACAAATATGGCTGCCCTGGTGTCATGGAAAGACGTTTTGAGGGGGATCTGATGGAGTTATTACATCACAGCAGAGTGAAGGTTGAGGGATCTCCTTGAAGGGAAGAAACCAATAAAGTAAAATGTATCAGTGGTGACGTGAGTCATCCGCAGACACCCTCAATGCTAGCTGAACCACAGCAGGCGGAGAGTCAGATGAGACAGCTCAGTGACCTGTGCCAGGAGTGTCCCATGCTGGCTCCCCGCCAAGTTACCACTGGAGCTGGGGGCTCTGAACAAGAAACAGACCTCCCTGTGGGGGACAGTACCTCTCCGTGCTCGAGTGGCACCAGCCTGGAGTAATACGAGGTGCAGATCACTTCGTCATCGGCCCTGTAAGTGGGCGGCCCCCGTCTTGGAGTTATATTGTAATGAGTCAAACACTCCGTGTCACTAACTGCGTAAAACTGCCAGGGGCTGAACTCCATGCCATCCAGAGATCGCTCCAAAATCCAGTTTCCGGGGCGAGGGGCATTAGCAGCTTTGATGATGACATAAGCAACTTGAAAGACCTGGAACAAAGGCACTGAAAAGTCTCAGTCGAGAATCAGTAGCAAGTGCTCAAACACCAAAGTGCCTCTTCGATGATGGCCAGTGGCTCTTAATGCTTTTGAGGATAACTGCTTGTTAGTGTTCATCAGAGATGTATCTCCTGAATGTTTTCCTGGTAGCATTTGTTTTCAAAATAAACTCAAAAAATACTCACAAATAAATGTGTATTATTATTACTGTTATTATGAACAGTCTTAATATTAACGTAAGTGCTTGTCTTCCTGTTTCCAATGTCCTTCTCCATCCAGATCTTGAATGATAATAGTGGTATTACACAGACAGCAGTGTCAAATGTGTTTCTAATACAGTGATTCGGAGGTAACATATCTGAATATGAGGGAAAAAGTCAGCCCACGACACACCTCTGCAATGGTTAAAACCCAGAACACGGACACCACCAAGTGCTGGCGAGCACATGGGGCCACAGGAGCTTGCACCCGGTGCTGGTGGGAACGCAGAGTGGGCGGCCGCTTTGGAAGACAGTTTGGCAGCTTCTTACAAAACTAAATATACTCCTACCACACAGCTCAGCAGTCACACTCCTTGGTATTTCCCTAAGTGAACAGAAAACTCCCATTAATGAATGGATAACTGAAGTGCGATACAGCCATACAGTGAAATATTATTCCATGACTTAAAGAAAAAAAAGAGCTCTCACGCCACAAAAAGACATGGAGGAAACTTGAAGGCATATAGCTAAGTAAAAGATGCCAATTTGAAAAGACTACACACTGGATAATTCCAACTGTATTGCCTCTGGGCTTTTTATTATTTTTTTTTATTTTTTGTTTCAAGTGTCTCCTCATCGTAGTCCTCACCAATTCTAGGGATACAAGAGCTCCTTAAAGTTAACCCACCATAAACCAAAATATTTTGCATTCATCTACAGTTCTTCCCCGGCAAGGACAGTTTTGTCTCATAATAAATATGTTCACCTATGAGAAATGTACCCCAGTAAAAGTTAGTCTGCAAGAGATGTGTGATGTTCTACCTGTCCACGTTCATGTGCAATTCTCCTCTAGAACACAACCACTGTTTCTAAAGCACAATAAAAGCAAAATAATGTTCTTGGATTTCAATAATGAGGAAAATCAGGAGTTGTGTATCTGTTATGAATGTTTGTATCTGGAACTAAATGTCCAATGTTTAAAAGTCTAGAACCACCTTCATCCATTTAAACCACTTGTAAAAATTAAAATAATGGAAAGACTATTTTGCCCTAGCCTAACATCTCCAGAAAATTCTCCCATGAACATAATTACATGTTTTTTCTTTTTGTGAGTTTATTTTTTAAAAACCCTTTCCCTCAGTTTTATAATCCACATATTCCACAATTTATATATATGTTTGATTTACTATAGTCTAATGCTACTGAAATGCCAAACACTTCTTGCACACACCTGGCAGTCAGCCTTACTGTCTCCTCTAGAACTAGTCCTGAAGAACATCAGGGTTTTGCACAGCGTGGGGACGGTTACTTTCACCCCCACAAAGATCTGGCACTGTGCCAGAACACCAGGACGGAATCCATCCTAAACAGCTTTCCACTGGGTTTTCATATGGATGCCCGAGCTAACTGGAGGGACCCCATCACTGTCCAACTGCTTTGCAAATAGCTTCATCACAAAAAGAGAACTCTATGAGCACATGGACCACTGCAGAAGATGTTAAAACAGACTTTACAAAGTGGAGGTGCCAAGTGACAGTGCGATCAGGCAGCCCATCTGACGGGGATGGAAGTCAAGGTCATTTACGAATGGAATTTACCTTCTGTTTTCCACTTTCACATTTGAAAATGGAAAGAACCAATAGGTCCACCTCATGCGTGTTAAGAGTTTCAAGCGTATCATCTCATTTAATCCCAAACAACCCCGTGAGTTTCAAGTTCCTGTGGTTCCCATTGTACATCTTAGGCAACTGATGTACAGAGAGGTTAAAATACAAACCACTGAGTTTCAGGTCCCCAGGAGAAACCAGGGGCCTCACTCTGGCGCATCCACTATACTCGCCCCCATGTCCACACACAGTGAGGGCGCGGTGCCAAGACGGTCACCTGCAAACCAACAGAGAGAGGCCCCAGGAGTTACCCTGCCAGCCTTGATCCTGGACTCCTAGCTTTCAGAACTGTGACAAATACATTTCTGTGTTTAAGCCACTGGTCTTTGGAATGTGCTCTGGTGGCCCCAGCAAGTTATCACGAGCAAGTCTGCTTCCCCAGTTGTGCGACGGCAAGCAGGTCTTCACGCCTAATACAGAAAATGTGAGGGGTTCTCTGCTAACATATAGAATGTGAAACTTTTGCCCAGAGGAAATCCATGACACTTCTGTTGCCCCTTTGCCGACTAAGCTGCCTTTTCCCTTCACATAAGGTTGGCTGAACACAAACTGATGACACAGGGTTTCAGTCCATTCGGAGTCACTGAGGTCTTGCCAGACCTGCAGCTGATACAGCCACTTTCAAATCCGCTTTCATCAGGGTTTTCCACCAGGAGGCCTTTGTTAACGATCACTGGAATGCACACAGATGGGGCCACAGAAGTAAAGGACACGTCCACCAAATACCATCCAGACAAGACTTTTCACGTGGGCCTCAGTCTTGACTTAAACGTGTTAAATCCACCTCAGGCACAGAGATAAGAAAAACACACAGAGCCTGCTTATCCAATATCAGAAGTGAGTTCCACATGTGCTCAGTCAGGGAAGTGTCTCCCTCTGCATGTGACCTGCAGGGGCCCAGGTACCACGTCGGGGCTCCCCGGCTGGACTCTCTACAGAAGCACTCACCTGCCTCCCTGGCCGTAACTAAACAGCGCACAGAGGAATGTGTTCTCTTACACGGTGACTACGACCTTTTCACAGGCGAAAGTGATTGAGGTTAACAGTCAGATTATGTTAAAAAAAATAGAAAGAGTTATGTTGACTTAATAAATAACAGTGCTCAATTACCTCTATAAAAGTGACGAGCTAAGCTTTGTAAGCTTTATTTCTCAGGACATGATTAGGAAATAAAATTTAAAATGATCATTTGAGCTAATACTTATTATTCAAGAATAAAGAAGGAATTATTTACTAGAAGGCTAATTACTGGTGCAGGTATGACTCACTTCTGGCTTTACAGAGTGAAGGTCACTGAAGCATCTGATCAAATGATAACCACGTGAAGCAGCGACAAAAACGAGGCAGAACCAGAGACGTTTACTTGGCACACAGGACCCATGAGATACGAATTTTAGGTAAATCTCTTATGGGCATCTTAAAATGTCATTTCTATTCTATTTTAGTGGCTGTTTTACTGTTATCTCCTCATTTTAGGACCAGTATGCAAAAATCAACAGACAAAGGAAACAGCTTCATGACTGACAAGAGAACTGGGGATAAAAAAGGTTTGTTTCTCTTTTAATTTGGTGCTGTCATTAGAAGTGCAGGATAAACACATCAGAATCCAGTCTCCTTTTCCCCCTTTCTTTTCTTCTTGCTTTTTCTTTTTATTGAGGAAGGAGGGACTGGCCACCAGTCGTAGCACATTTAGATCGAGTAAGTTTCTTTCCTTAAAATTCTTAAGATTCATGTCTCAGAGAATCAAGGAATGCTCACTTTGGAACCAAGCTTGGAGTCTTCAAGTGGACACTGAGGAGAAGCCAAAGAGAGACAGGCGATCACCAAGGAAGAGCGGGCGGGGAGAGGAGCCCACCTGAGAGCGAAGAAGAACGGGGCCAGCTCCCTGAAGGTGGGAAAGGGGCACTTAAAACACGGGCCAAGGAGTTCCATTTTCCATCAACTAGAAATGTCATTCCAGGAAGAGCCCACAGGTAAGCTGTCCCTGGGCCACTGTTTCCAACTCAGGGTGTCTAGGAGCGTTATTCCAACAAGCACAGGCTGAGCTGCTTAAGACTCAGAACCGGGAAGTTAAGAGGCGGGTCTGTGTGTAAGGGCTCCACGGATCTCCCCCAGAATTGCGCCCCATGTTCAATTTCCCTAAGGGATGACTTCACTAAGTTTTGTGAAGATTAGCTGGAACGACCTCAAACGCACAGCCAGGCATGTCACCAGATGCCCTTTGTGGGGGTCTTCAGTGTTCCCCCGCCCATAGGTGCCCTGTGACAGCCGAGCCCCCAGAAGAGATCACCCTGCCTGCGCAGCGCAGTTACCAGCCATCCCAGGACCTGAGAAATGCACCTCTCCTGTCCCCCGACTCCTAACCACCACGTGGCCAGAGCCATCCGGTCTTCACCCATGAACATCTTGGCCTTCGAGATAATGCTGGGCTTGTCCCCAAAATCCTGTGCCTGTTTGTCCACACTGAAGCACAGGTGGCAGTAAATACCACTCCTTTCCTCTCCCCGTGACCATGGAAGGAGGCTCAGAAATTTGTCCTGGAGAGTGAAGGGTCAGCAATATTCCAGTAAAAGCGACATTGGACAGGGTGGTCTAGACGGTGGCTGCAGAGATCAGTCACCTCTGCCTCCGGTGTCACAGGCTGAGTGGGCAAGTGCACACCTGCTCAGCGGCCTTGCCCTGTGGGTCCAGATCCTGAGAACAGTCTGCTTAAGAGAAAAGCAGAGACGTGGCCCCAGAGGAACAGGGGCAGCTCGTCTCCCAGGTAGGAAAACGGCTGCTGCTCTCCTGGACAGGCGGAGGGACAGCAGAGATGTTACTCTCAGAGAAGCGGCCCCCGGGGACACAGGGGGCTGAGAGCACAGGACTCCTCCTAACACTTTTTCACTTGAGGGTCATCCAATAAACACTGCTTGAGCATCTTTGTAACAGGACCCTGGCAGGTGCCACAGATACAGGTGGAGGACATGGTGGGTGTGGCTTGGATGCTCTAATGGGAAGACTGAGGTGGCCAAGTCCCCTGGGAGAAGGACAGAAGGCTTTCAAGGTGTCTGGGGGAGGCCAGTCTGGTCTGGAGAAGGGTTGGGGGTCACGGAAGACTTCCCTGAAGGGTCTCTGAAAAGAGGGGGAGACTGAGCAGGAGACTTCCAGGTAAGGAGAGGAAAGATGCAGAGAGACAGAGGCAGGACCCTGTGGGGCCAGAGCACGGAGCGTGTAGACGCGGCAGGAGGCCTGGCTGGTTGGCTTGAGTGTAGAGATGGGAAGGGACTGGACAGGCATGGGTATTTGCAGCATGCGGAAACTTTCAGACCATCAGAGGACCCTACACCAGGGAGTTGCCAGGTCACCAGGGATGAAAAGATCATGGAATTGGATGCTGGTGTCGGGAAATTGTGAGAGAGGGTAGTGCTGAGATAGTTAAGATCAAGACTGAATAGGGAAAAACCCAATAGGTCTTAAAGAGTTTTCCAAAAGATCCAATGTGAGTGAGAAATAAACACAGGCCAGACCTCCTCTCCACCTCAGGAAGATGGGACAAGCCTCTCCCACATGGCCCCGAAACCCACACTACCCTCTTCTCTCCTCAGTCGCAGAGAATTTCTCGCTGGAACATTTGGAAGCTCAGCTTCCTCTCACTCCCTCTCCCAGTCCTCGCGGTGCCCTCTTGTGCCCCAGCCGAGCCAGCAACAGATAGGGGTTTACATCTCCCATCCCTCTGCTTATCCCTCATCGTGAGAAAACAGTGCCCTCGCACCCCAGGAAAGTACAAGGGGCCCCTAATCATTAAGCCTTGCAAACCCAACTGGCGGCAGCATCTAGAAAAGCCGTGCAAATCTGCACTTGACTGACTCCCTTAAACGTTAACTTGTGAGTTACCCATTTACAGCACCTGGATGCAATAATAATGTGTTTCTTTGGTCACTAAATCTAGCCGAATCATTTATAGTTTCAGCACCAGAGAGATTAGAAAGCATTGTTTTGCTTTTGCAAGATTTCATTCTGAACGTGGGACCGTGACCTACAGCCTATGTGAAGATTCTCATCTTTCTTTCGGTACTGCTACCTTCACTGAATCTGTCATTTGTCAGGCATCGAACTGACAAATCATTCCATTTAAAGCTTTTTAAAGAAAAGAATATCTAAATAAGGGTCTTACGCAGGAAGGCTTTTGTTTATTTAAAAAGATGTGGTGGGCATGAAAATTGGCGCCACCACTATGGAAAACAATATGGCGGTTCCTCTAAACAAAATGAGACATAGAATTACCATAGAATCCAGCAATTCTACTTCGGGGTGGATACCCACAAGAATTGAAAGCAGGGACTCCAACAGATATTTGTACTCCAATGTCTACTGCAGCACTATTTACAATAGCCAAAAGATGGAAACAAACTGAATACCTATCTATCATAGATAAATGGCTAAACAGACTCTGAGTTGCAATGGAATATTATTCATCTTCAAAAGGGAATGAAATTCCCACACATCCTACCACACGGATAAAACTGGAGGACAGGGGTGAGGGTATAGCTCAGGGATAGAGTGCGTGCTTAGCGTGCATGAGGTCCTGGTTTCAATCCCCAGTCCTCCATTAAAAAATAATAAAATAAATAAAGAAAATATTTTTTAAAAACTGGAGGACATTATGTTAAAGGAAATAAGCCAGATACAAAAGGGCAAATACTATACGATTGCGCTTGTACAAGTTACCTAGAATACACAAATTCACAGAGACCAAAATGAGAACTGTGGTTACTGGGGCTGGGGAGGGAGGGAGAATGGGAGTTATGTTTAATGGGCACAGGGTTTCAGTCTGGGAGGATGAGAAAGTTCTAGAGATGAATGCACAACAATGAGAATGTAAGTAATGCCACTGACCTGTACACCTAAAAGTGGTTAAAATGGTCAAGTTTTTGTTATATGTATTTTACCACAAGGGGAAAAAACGATGTGAAAATAGTGGGAGAGAAGTGAGTGGTACAGAGAGTCAACATTCTGTGGACGACAGAGACTTTGAAATTGAACGTGGGCAGAGACCAACTCTGCAGAAGCCAGCTCAGCCACCTGGAGGGCAAGCCAGTGGCTCAGAGGGGACGTGTGGAATTCTGTCTTCCCCATGACCCTATTTCCATCACATTCTTAGCTCTGGTGAGGCGTGATGGTACTTCACAAAACACAAAGTTGGAGCCCCAAACTGTTAGGGTTTGGAGATGAAAGGAGGCCCCTGCGTCATGTGACCAAAGACCCACAGGTCAGAGGGCGGGCTCCCCTGCTTGGGGAGGTTTCCTGCATCCCGGCTGACCTCGGGGCAGCCCCACTGCTCGCCTGGAGCCTGGTACGAGGCTGTAGGTGATCCTACAGGTGGCCATCCCCGTGGACAGCTAAGAAATGGTTATTTTGTGGGCTTTCTTGTGTTTCTCACACATGGAGAATAAAGGTACGTATCCTCTGATGATAGACATAAAATAGTAGAAAAGACATAAAATGTTTAATTATAAGACTGACAGTTCTCACAGTTCCCTCTTAAGGGGGAGAAGAGGTCTTGGAAACTATTAAAACTACATTATATCAGTCATTTTATGACTTTACGTTTAAAAAGATTATTAAGAATAACCCAAATTTGATTTATAAACTCTTATAGAGGGCGGATATGGGAACTTAATTTTTCTGTAAATCTAAAACTTCACTATGAAATAAACTATTTAAAAAAGCATACACACACACTAAGACACAAATCAACTTATTTACAAAACAGAACCAGACTCACAGACATAGAAAACAAACATGGTTACCACGGGGGAAAGGGGTGGGAAGGGATAAATTGGGAGTTTGAGATTTTCAGATACTAACTACTATATGTAAAATAGATAAACAATAATTTTCTACTGTGTAGCACAGGGAACTCTATTCAATATCTTGTAGTAACCTAAAATGAAAGGAATATGAAAGGAATGTGTGTATGTATATGGGTGGCTGAATCACTATGCTATACATCAGAAACTGACACATTGTAAACTGACTATATTTCAATAAGGAAAAATAAATTTAAAAAAAAGCACACACACAAGAAAAGAACTCTTCATACACATTATTGTAGTTATCAGTTACTCTAAGAAAGCTGAAAATTTAAGAAAAGAGTGCTTAAACCACTCCAGCTGGCCGCAGAGAAGGCTTCACCAAACGCCCAGGTACGCTGGCTTGGAGAGCAGTGGCCCCCGCTCATTACCCGCAGGTTTTAATTTGTAGTGATCACAATCAACAATACTGGGTTATGAACTTCAGCGTTGCTAAGAGACTAGGTCGTTACTTGTTTCCAGTGCGGAAGAAGGAACGACAATTACGTGATGTGACAGAAGTGCGCTAAGTAATGCCACTGCAGTAACCATCCTGCAACATGCAAATGGACCAAACCAGTGCTTTGCACACCTCAGACCCACACAACGCTATTTCCAATTATATCTCAATAAATTAAATTAAATTAAATAGGTACCGAAAAAAGAAACTAGAATAACCCAAACAAACTAACAAGAGGATGGACACACAAAGTTTTGTATATTCACCAAGTGAAATATTGCTCAGAAACAAAAGGAACAAACCACAACAAACCGGAAATAAAAGGCACAAAATGGACACGAAAAGAACAAGCTGTGTGATTACATCTGTACGACATGCTATAGCAGGCAAAGCTAATCCAAGTGAAAAACTTCAGGATTGTGGCTCCTCTGGCCAGCGGGAGGATTGTGGTTCCTCGGGCCAGTGGGAGCGGCGGAGGGGAGCCTGTGGAGAACTGACCGGGACAGGCGCGGGGGAACATCCCAGGTGATGGACATGTCCCTCCCCACCTTGATAAGGATGCGGCTTACACACGTGTCTGTATTTATCAAAGCTCATCCGACTCTACCCGTAAAGTGTGCGCACCTCGCTGTGTGTAAATCGCATCTCAATAAAAAGGAAAGTGAAAGAAGCTTTTATGATCTGACTGGATGTGCTATTTTAGCTCCACCAACAGGCCTTCCCTGTGCCACTCTCCCCCGGGCATCCTTCCTCACCCCCAGCTCCTTTCCTCCAGCTGGTCCTGCATCTGGGTTGTTTCTCTGGCGCCCTAAGCTGTCCTTCTTCTGTGTGCTTCCTGCTTGCTCAACCTCCACCCCCCGACGCTGCCCAGCAGAAGCCATCTACTTTACTCACCTGTTTCCCCCACTGGGCCAGAAGCCGCTGAAGCCGGACGCAGCCTTACCTAACAATTAAAGGTGCAGTGAAAATGCCGATATATATACATACATACATCTGTTGTATCGCTTCCCTGGATGGAGCCACTGTCCTGTTCTTTGAGGAATCCTGAGACCCCAGCCCTCTGTAACAGTAGACGTCATGAATTATTAAATATACACAGTGTTCTAAGATACGATGGAATGGATCAAAAGAGAATTCCTGGCTCTTAGGATCAAAGGGATTAAAAAACTTTTTTTCTTATGTTAAAAACTTTCTGCTTCTATAGCAGAATAAAGGAAGTTCTGTATAGAGAAAAAGTCAGTTGAAGACATTAAAACCACAGGAGATATTTGGAGGTACAGCAGAGAGTTTCATGAGTTACTCTGTATTTTTATTAGTTACAGATTTCTTTTTAAAGATTAATATATTAGATGTTACAATTTGAATATACTGCTAAGTAAAAAGAAAAAAAACCTAACATTAGCATGGATTCCAAAACGTATTTTTCAAAGAAATATTTCTTCAGAAATATTAAAACTTAGCTTTTTTTAGCTTTACTATAACAGGAAGAAATAATAATTCCAGAACAGACCTCCCTTTCTTTCCATAAATATACAAAAAGCTTTCTTTTCAAGCCAAAACAGTTGGAGAGATGAGAAGTATATTTTGACAGAGTCCTGCCAAACTCCCCTCACTCATTTCCCATAATCGTCCCAAGGCCAGTCTAAGACGCCTGCAGAGCAGGAGACACCAAAACTGCGCGGCCGACACTCCGCCGTCCAAAACAGAAAAAGGAAAATGGGGGAAGGTTTGGTAAACTAAGTTGCACTAACTGGAAAAATGGTTATGCTTGACTGTTTGGCAAACCACCACAGATGATCCACAAAGGGTAAAGCTTAAAAATAAATCCTGTCGGGAAACGCAGCTCCACAGATGGCCTCAATTATTTCCATTTTCTTCAGCTCCCTGGCCTTTAACGTTGAACTAGTAAGGTGCACTACTGTTTCCCCTCTTGGGCCCATAGCTCTTTGTGTCACCTAAAGACAAAGGTATAGCCCCGAAAAGATAAGCTATCTATGGGCGGGGGGTGCAGAGAGACAGCTCTTTTCAGAATTGTGAGGCAGTGGGAGCTCAGAACAGGTCTCCAAGTCTTCACCCCTCTCCCCCCAGACAGGCTGGGGTTGCCTCATGTTTCCTTCACCTGAGTCTCTGCCAACTTCAGAGACTGGGAGGTGCACGGAGCACAGAGGAAGATGCTGTGTGACACTGGGGGCCAGAACACTGGGATGCAACTTCTGCCTTTTTCTGGAACACTTGTGCTGGTGCCCTGAACTGCCCTATAGGCCGTCTGCCTTAAGGCTGCTGTGTGAGGAAGCCACGAGCCCACATGCAGAGTCCACACAGAGAAGTCCCAAGACCACACGAAGAGAGAGCCTTGGCCAGCCCCCAGTTGCCCAGCACCCACTTCCCAGGTGTCCAGACCTCCTCCTCCAGATACCCTAACCCCCTCCCCCAGATGCCCAGACCCCCCCTCCCCTGCTGCTCCACTGCATGGAATGATTGAATAAACAGAATGTTATTTTGTTTTTAAAAAACACGAATTCTGGGAATAGAAGCTACCACCAGAATATCCAGAAAGATGCAGCCTGAGACACACCCACTCACACTCAAGTCCCCTTCCTGAAATCTTGCCCCACAGAAACAAACCCAGAGGGATGTATGAAATGAATGCTGTCTTCAGCCCTAAAGTTTTGCAGTGATTTCTTACACAGCAACAGATAACTGGGAGAGAAGCTGTGTAGGAGAAAACCAGATGAGATAATAAAAATGTGAAAACAAGAGACAGATCTCTGAGAATAGCAGCTTCCTGGAGAACAGGACAAAAAAGATAAAAACGTCTGGAGGACAAGGATTTCCTCGTGTGGCTTACTTCCAAATCATAATGAAGAGCTTAAGATTTCTTCCAATCCGTTTGCCTTACCAAAGAAGTTCAAAAAAGCTTACTATCTGAAGTTGGTTGAGGCCAGTGTGAAGTAAAAGAAAATCGAAATAAAATCACTTTGAATAAACACAAGTACACAGTAATGGTAATTTCTACCAGGGTTTCCAGGAAGAATTTCTGCTGGACCTCTTTTAACAAACAGCCAAGTCTCACTTGTAATGAGATGCTCCAATTTACATGCAACTCTTGTTCTCAAACTCTTCCAAGATTTTCTGCCTTCAGCATGCAAAATTTGTCTGTTCTTTTCTTGTTTACCCTGTCAAGGTGCTTAGCAAACACTTTACATTTGGATGATACAACAATAATCCTCAATCCAGCTCAGGCCAATTTTTCAGAAATTTTTTTGGGGAAAAAAATAACAGCAAATTAATGTCCAAATTAACGAGGTTTTATAAAGCCCAGCAAACAAGCAGCTCTTGTCTAAAAGTTTGCATAAAACAAAGGCCCTTCTGTGATTCTGTTCCCACAACAAAGTGCTACTTCCTAATTAAACCTACACAGAGTATAGAAAGCAGACGGCTTCAAAAAGCAGCCTTTACTGTCAGCGCCATAGGAAACGTTGCCCTTTTTATGAAACATGTTTTGTCTTCTAAAGGAGCATTATACATTTTCACCCACAAATCTAACCCCTCCCAGTGAAAATTTTGCCCAGGTTTAAACATTTTTTAAAGGAGACTACAAAGCACTGATTCATTTTCCTGCTTCTTGGCCAAAAAACACACGTCAGGGAGCCCCCCAATCTACCTGGAAAGCAGCATTGCTACTCCGCCCCGTCCCCAGGGGAGAGGCCCCCTTGAGAGGCAAAGAGAACAGGGATTTGGGAAGAACCCAAACATTCCCAGGTCAGGAGGAAATTGTAAGAGCTCCTACCAGTCTCCCTGCAGAGTCGGAACAGAAAGGGAGGCAGTGATGGGAGACCAGGGACAAATGGGGTGAGACAGTGTGGACAGCATGGAAGGGACCAGAAGCCCTGCATCCAGCCCCAGAGGCAGCACGTACAGCCGCGTGGCTCTGGACGAGCCTTTGAACTGCTCTGGGCTGCAACTTCCTCTCCTCCAAAGGAGGCCGTCTCTGCTCCAGAACTGCTGTGGATGAGGCCATATGGATGAGGAAGAAATGCTGTTGAAGCTACAGCCTACACCTGCTAGGTGCCTACACACCTACACAGGCACAGTGTGTGCACGTACAGTATCTGGGCTGTGTGTTCACGTATGTGCCACAGAGGTTACATGCTGCGTATATTATACACACTGAACTACTAAATTCGGTGTAATTCTAAACTCTATAATGCTCAGTTCTATGCAGTATATACATAGCAACGTAGTATATAATCTACATAACCTATACATCACACATAGATCCCTATACATACACACTGTTTCTATGAACATATGTGCAGATTCCTATATGCAACAGGCAGTCAACATTTCTCTTTAAAGAGAGACTCAACACTAACCAGAAACTTGCAATATGAACCTGCAAAATGATGTGTGCACCCTGCACTCCTTCAGTGGCACACAGTCCTTTTTCATTGAAAGCACCAGTTACCACCCATAACAGAGAAACCACCACAATGTTGGGCATGGGGACCGCTATGCACATGATGGGTAAGCCGTGTAGCAGGATATTAATGCAACTGTAAAAATTATGAATGACGATTTTAGTTCTATTGGGAGATGCTCATGCTAAGAGTTCAGTAAAGTGCTGGGACACAAACACACTTGTTACAAACCTCAGCTGGAAGGGTGCTGCCGTGCGCGGAGGCAGACAGAGCCCAGGCTCCCGAAGCTCGGTGAGTCCTACCCTGGAAGTACTTCAACTAGGGCTCAGCTGTGTCATTTGTCAAAAAGAGACGATACAGAACCAAACGCACAGTGTGATTCTGCGGGTTCCCCGAGCTAGTCTAGAGCAAGAGCTTCATACGACGCCTCACCCACGGGAAGCGTGCAGTAAAATGACAGCACTGTGGCTGCATTATTAACTGAAATACACAGAAATGCACGCGAAGGTTTGAAAGTAAGTATGTTGATGTTGTTGGTGGTCGTCTCAGAGTGAAGGGCTTTGAAGTTCGTCTCCTCACACTTATCTACACCTGCCGATTTTTCTACAACGAGCCCATATTACTTGCCTAGTTAGAAAAACCAGTATTACTGACTTCGGAATTTATTTTCTAGAAACCTGCATAATCGCAATTCTTCGCTAACTCCAAGTAGATTCTATCAAGGTCTTGTTTAATGTTTCCCTTGCTGACATCTGCAGGTCGGCGGGACCTCGATGTCATGTGTGGACTACCCCAATATGAGAGATGGAAAGGAAACTCACATTTACTCAGGAGGAGTTTGTCGGCGGCTCAACGAGGAACCTTCCTTCATTCTTAATGCTGTCACGTTCTGCTTCCTTAGTTGTCAGAACTAGCCAACCACACTTGCCACATCTCTGCCACGCCCCACGACCAAAAGCAACAATAAATCAACCCATACAGAAATAAACAGAACTGCTCCCACATTTCCTCTACTGCTGTGCTTCTTAAAGTCACACTGCCAGTGTCATCTACAAGCCTCTCAGCTGAGACCCCAGGACACCTAGTCTGTCGATGTGTCAGAAGGCAGTCCGTGGTTTCACTGTGAGGATTCTGAATTTGGCATTTTCATCCCATAGTTAATCCAGAAACTTAATTTAAGCATCTTCAGGGTCTGGTTCATCACCATATAACAAAATTCTGACCCAGGATCTCAAGGCTGTGTATCTGCGTTGATGTCACCACCCTGGCATGAATGACCACCTACTGAGAAGAGTTATTTGTGCAAGTTACAAAGTAACTGCAAATCCATCTGGCTACACTCTGCTTCTTGGGGTTCAAAAGCATTAGCGGGAGGCTAGGAGGCTGGAGGAAGGAGGCAGGGAGGCTGGAGAAGGGAGGTGGAGGAGGGAGGCAGGGAGGCTGGAGGAGGGAGGCAGGGAGGCTGGAGGAGGGGGGTGGGATTGCTCCCCTCTATCTACCTGCTGTACCAGTCAGTGCCCTTCTCCCAGCAGCAGCTGACCCAGTCTCTGGCTTTCCAGAACTCCTGAAATGAGCCTCCTCACCCCCGCTCAGAGGTGGGGCACCCTCTTCCAAGCCTCTAGCTGTGAGTAACCCCAGTGGCCTCTCTTGGTTCCTCCTCAGTGGTTACCACTCTGAGTTAGGCTAAGTACTCTCTTCTCCAGTTCTCTAACTCTGCTTAACCAGTTCCCTGTACTAGATATGTCCCTTTAAGTGACTGGTGTGGTTTCTGTTTTCCTGATTGGACCCTGGCTGATACAAAACAGAGTGTATTTCACAGTATATGGACGTTTTTTAAATTGTGGTAAAATATACAGAACATAAAATGATCATTTCAGCCATTCTAAGTGCACGATTTGGTGGCATTAAGTAGATTCACAGTGTTGTGCAACCATCACCACCACCCGTCTGCCGAACCTTTTCATCCTCCTCGCCTGAAATCTGTGCTCACTGGACACTGACTCACGCCCTGCTCTGCCCAGCCCCGGCCCCCAGCGCCCTGTTTTCTGTCTCTATAGACACGACTACCCCAGGTACTTCACGTGAGTGGAATTACACAGTACTTGTGCTTTGTGTCCAGCTCATTTCACTCAGTATGTTTTCAAGGTCCATCCATGTCACAGCAGATGTCACAGCTCACTTCCTTTTTAAGGCTGAATAATCCATTCTGTGTACAGACCACATTTTGTCTATTCATTGCTGATGAACAACTGGGCTGCTTCCACCCTTCAGCTATTGTGAACAAGGCTGCTATAAACATGGGTGTGCAAACACCTTTTGGAATCCCTGCTTTCAGCTCCTTTGGGTATATACCTAGAAGTGGAATTGCTGGAGCATATGGAAATTCTATGTTTAACTTTTTGAGGAACCATCACACTGTTTTCCATAGTACTGCGCCATTTTACCCTCCCAACCAGCAATGCACACGGGTTCCAATTTCTCCACACCCTCCACACCCTGATTTCCTATTTTTTGGTAATAGCCATGTTAATGGGTTGCAGTGGTATCTCACAGTGGATTTTCATTTCTCTAAGGATGAAAGATGTGTCTTTCGCTTAGTCTTAAAGCTGAGTGTTGCAAATGGAAATCCTTGAGCTCTTCAAGTGAGAAAAGCTACCATAAGAAGACATTTTAATATATTTAATAAAATGTATATAGCTCAATGTAATTAACAACTAGAAGACTGTTGACAATCATAAAATTCAAGATCTATCAAATGTGAATGCTCACTCTCTCAGAATGATTTCTTTCAAATTTTAAGTTATCACAAGAGATCCCTGGCTCGTGTCAGTGATACAACAGTAAAGAACAAACTCTTAAGTTACTTGGTGGTGAGCAACAGTTTATGACTGGACATTATCCACTCTACCCATGTATATGTTAGTTCTACATTTGTTTTATTTTTTAATGTTATTTTATTATTTTTTTTTTTTAGTGGAGGTACTGGGGATTGAACCCAGGACCTTGTGCCTACTAAGCATGCACTCTACCACTGACTTATAACCTCCCCCTCAACATTTGCTTTATTTTTCTTAAAACAAAAACACCACATTCATTTAATTCCCAAAGATTTTTTTTGCATAAGACATTGCTAAATATTTAACAGTATAAATTCTAAAATATTATGAATCAATGCAAGAAATGAATAGTCGGCATTCTTTTAAAGAAGTAAAGAAAGAAATCTAATCACTCCTCTTGTAACCTGTTACTAAAGCAAACACTCTGTAGTTAAATCTTCTTGCAAACCATCCAACATTTGTGGACTTTCTGATAACACCACTTTTATCTTTTCTTTAGTTTATCTCTCAGGTAACTAAACATTATACCCAGAGGCTAAAAATGCCATAATTTCAACCGTTGTCATCAGCTAGAGAATCAGGAATGGGATCAATGTCTTGAGCATTAAACAACCCAGAATAAAGCTGACTGTTTGGTCACAAAACCTCAGGAGCTGCCTTATTTATTAAGTCACACGGATGCATTTACACTATGAAGCTGTGATGGTTCCTGACAACATTAGGGGCTGTCTGATTTTACTTTAGAAATCTGGATTTCAGGCTGTGCACTTTCACAGGAGTCAGTGGGCAATTAGTTGACTGTCATCTTTTAATCAGGCTGTGAACCAAAAAGAGGAGGGGGATGTGAAAATAAAGCAGAGATTCCCACTGCAGTTACTCACTCGGTCCCTCCACTCTGCTGATGCCTGGGGGCCAGACAAGCCTCCATAAACATCAACAGGGAAATGAAAGGGAGGAGGAAGCAGTCAGCCGCGGTCCCTGCTCTCATAGGGTAGATCATCTAGAAATCAACCAGCAGCTGCTGAGTGGCTGGCCCGACAGGGAAATGCACAAGCTCTGATGACAGAAAGAAGTCATCAGAAGGTGTAACCACACTGCAGATCCAAGTGTCAGTGAGACCCCGGAAATGGATGAGATGTGGGAGGAAAGGGAGACAGCCTGTGGTCAATATCTATGCAGGATTCAAGTACAGCCTCACTCCACATGGGACAACCAGCTCTGGGTGCAAGAGAAGTAGCTGGGATCACCAACGGTATGCTCTGGCCAAAAATGTTTAACTGGAATTTAATCAAGTCTTTAGAGCTGAATTTGGTTCATAGGAAAGAGAGGGCATAAAGGAACGTGTAAACAGAACCATAATGAAACCATCCGACCATCCATCTGACGGGTGATCCAACACAGCTTCTAGGAACATCAGACCACACGGAAACAATGCCACTCATCTTCCCAGCGACACCTGGGCATGATGAACGTGACGAGAAGTGATACCCTGGACAGCTTCTACCGGTGGAAAAGCAGTGAGACCAGAATGTACACGTGTTAAGAAACAAGCAGACTTTCCCAAAGCTCATCAGACTACAACTCAGCAACCCACAGACCTTCCTCAACGGTCCCAGCCTGACCCACCTGTCTCAAGTCCAGCGTGATGGTGACCCAGTGGTATTCTCTCCCATTCTGAATACTGGGACTTTGCCACCAGTTATTGGTGCCATCGATGGCGTTCGATATTGGATGACGTTCTGTTGAAAGAAAACAAAAACATGCACTCCTTTCAGCTTCCAGCTTGAGTTTTTTAACTTTGAAACTGTAACTGTAGTGGGAATGAACTGCGGTGGAGAACACACGTGTTCCTGGCTTCCTAACCAAAGTCTCCAGGAATTATTTCCAAAGTTGTACATTCCCACGGGTGCTGCAGAATTGGGGGTGGGGTGCCACTTGCCTTTGGGGTTGGCGCTGTGGCTGTCGCAGACTCGGCACTGGGCATTGCGCATAGCCCGCCCGGGCACGTGCTCCACCAGCTTGCAGAATGTCTCCGGCCCCTTCTCCCCGCAGGTCGCATTGGTGCTGATGTGAGCATTGCTGGCAAGGTTGAGAATGGCAGGAAACAGGCCTGAAAGTCAAAAGTCACCAGATCAGCTCAGCCACTTGAAATCAAAAGGTCAGATTACTTCAGCTCACTTCACAGGTGGACCAGAAAGAGATGACAAACTTACGGTTACCAAAGGGAAAGGTGGGGAGGGATAAATTAGGAGTTTGGGATTATCAGATACACACTATTACATACAAAAGGGAAACAACAAGTTTCTTTTGTATAGCACAGGGGACTATATTCAATATCTTGTAATAACCTATAATAGAAAAGAATCTAAAAAAGAATATATATTATACATATATACACACATATATGTATGTAACTGAATCAGTTTGCTGTACAGCTGAAACATTGTAAATCAACTATACTTCAATTTGAAAAAAGAAAAAGAAAGATGCTAAGTCTATCTGTGGAGTGAAGGAAGCCCTACAGAAAAGCAATATATAAGGCAGTTTCATTTACATGAAATTCTAGGAGAAGCAAAACTCACCTATGGGAGAAACTCTGAACAGTGGTTGCAGAAGGTGGGGGCTGACTGTGAAAAGATCCGAGGGAACTTGTTGGGGTTGGACTACATTCTATATCCTGATAAAGGTTTGGATTGCACAGGTGTGAAAAATCACAAAATGCATAAGGTTGGGGTAGATTTGTGTATTCCACTGTATGTTGATTATACCTCAAAAATTAAAAAAAGAGAGTTTATAAAAATACTGATGTAAATGCTGAACAGTTTAGGAGTGAGGTGTACTTAGGTCTTAAACTCATTTTGAAATACATGAGAAACAAGCTGTATTGATGGGCAGAGACGGGACAGGTGAGGAAGACAGAAGAGGATTTGCTCACTGCAGGATCTAGGTGAGAGCACAGATGTTCACTGTACAGTTCTTTTTCACATTTCTGATTGAAAATTTCACGTTGGGAAAAGATTTTTAAGACAAGTTTCAAATGATCCAAAGCACATATTCGCCAGCAAAACACAAGCACATTTCACTTAGGACCCCGTCCTGCGCCCAGGTGCCTCCGTTTGCACTTACTGCATCTTTTCTAGGACTTTCCTCTCTTCACTTCCTTTACTGCCTGTTTTCTTTGCTGAGCAAAACTTTACAACATAAAGATCCAGTTTTCAAAAGTTTCTTCAACTCAGTATTAATCTCTGCTTTTCTATAGTCTCTTTGTCTCCAGTGATTTTTATCTTTAAGCAGCTGGTCCAAACTGTTCAGAAAACCACCTTTGGATGACTGTGAGAAAAACAGCCCCATTAGGTTCTTTACAGAGTTGACTTTATCTTGGTAAAAGAGGATAATAGCATTGAAGATTCTACAAAGTTCTGGAAAGGATGGTGTACATGATGTAAAAGGGGCATTCTGCATGAATCGACACTGTGAAATGAGAGAGTATTCAGAGGAGGGGGTCTCAGCCAAGCACGGCTCCTCCAATTCGCCAGAACTTGATTCAAAGATCACAGAAGATAAACTTTTCTTCGTAAAGAATATAGCATCAGTATTATTTCTGAAATATTTCTTTTCCAGTGAAAGGTGAAAAAGCACAATATAATTTTAGTCATCTAGAAGGAATTCATGACTTTAATTTTTATACTTTAGGTACTACTTAATATTTTCATTATGCATACTTTAATTATATTTTTCTATTAAAATATCTATCCAATTCTATTTTTCTATCTCTTCTATTAAATATATTTTAATACTTTATGTTATAAGGTAAAGTTGTTATTTTTGTAAGAGTTGCTGCACTTAAAAAAAACTCACCAAGCATCTGTTAAAAAAAATAACTTATTAGGTAGTCTTCCAAAGACTTTCCACATACACCAGCTACCTATTAGTGGTTCTATCCTGGGAGAATGACTCTATTCAAATCAATACACCCTCAGCCTCTGAGTAGAAACCAGTTATTGAGCATCGTATTCTTAGAGCATTACTCCTAATTTTAAAGCATGACACAGACATACATTATGTACTGGGTTTAACATATTACCCATTCTTCATTTTTAACCTAAAGTTGGTCATTTTTATGATATTCTTTTAAAGAGATTTCTGCTTTAATTTAAGAGGTTTTATGAAGAAACAGATGCATCTTTAAGTTTGCCACCCCCCAAATTACTCTTTTTATCAACCAGAAGTTAGACACTTACACTTTATGTCATGATCTAGTTCCTAAAGTGATGTGCAGTTCTCGAGGCGGAGGACCTGATATTCATTCTGTTTGGTACTGGGGTAAATATTAAATTCCTCCCTCCTTTATGACCATAATATTCTAGCAACCTGGTTCTAATGTATCTTATGAGCTAATAATTTAAAACCCGATGTGGTTTTAAACTGTGGTGTGATATCCAGATAGCTGAAATGGCGTTTTCCTGGCTCTGTACCATGTACATGCATTTAGATTTGCAGTACAATCAACTTGACCCCTTGCCTCCTCGCAGACTAGCCAAGCGAGGAGAAGAAAAGAGGTCACAGGAACTAATTTAACAATGCGTTTCTCTATCAACAAATACTTTACCAGTTAACTTAAAAATGTTCCCACCGTCTCTTTTTTCTCTCCCTCCAGTTGCTGGGCATCAAGAGAACTGCCCACTTCCTGCCCAGGGCTCCCCCTACCCCGACCTGCAAGGGACTTGAGTTATGGGGGAAGTGGGGGGTCGAGGGGGCGGGGGGGCAGGGGGGGATCTGCCTCTGCACTCAGGAGCCTCCGCTCTGAGTCACAGAGAAAAAAGTAGTTCAAACCTTGTGAACATCAACATAACGATAGTATCTCAATTGCAGAAATCAGCACAGGCAGTTCTTACACTAGATGGGTTTTAAAGAACTTCTGTACTTCCTGATTTTGCTGGTATTCTAAAGACATTATTATATATGCAAAAATATGTATATATAAATGTGTATATTTTGTGTATATATGTGTATTCTTTTTCATATTCTTTTTCATTATAGGCTATTACCAGGTATTGAATACAGTTCCCTGTGCTGTACAGTAGGACCCTGTTGTTTATCTATTTTATATGTAGTAGTTAGTATCCACAAATCCCTAACTCCCAATTTATCTCTCCTTCTTTCCCCTCGGTAAACACAGGTTTGTTTTAAAAGACATTTTTAATAAAAAGAAAGATAAATTCCTTCATTAATGGTTGTATAGAAACACCTTTAACTCATTAATTTCAAAATATATCCTTACCTTTCACTAAAAATCCTTCTTCTCTTAGATAAGCTCATATTTGGGGGGACAAAAAGCTGTTCACGAAAAAGTATTCCTTACCTATTACATTTGCTCTCCCTTGATAGCTTTGGGATAGTTATAATTCCTCATTGGACATGAGAACACCTGCTGGAAGATGCAAGCAAGATGGAAATGCGTACTGAAGGCAGCAAGCTTCAAAACGATTTTTTAAAAGCTCCTCAGGTTGCTGAATCATTTCAAAGACGGCTGAAATACTACAATGAGAGGAAACTAATGTGGGCTGCAAGTCTCAGGAGAAGGAGGAACTCAAAGGGTGAAAAAGGGGCATTGGGATCAAGAAGCTCCCAAGAGCAAAAATCAAAGTCAGGATGAAGACTGTAGCGGGAGGCACCCATCACTCCGCCGTGCACTTTACGTATTAGACGACTATACGTTTTTGCTGAGAGACATTATTCACTTTAGTTAGTGTTCCTGGGATCCGTACTTTTGCCCCCATTCAGGACACACAATGGAATCATTTTTCCAGCCCTATCTTTCACCAGTAGCTAAAGACTTCACAATGCCAAACTCCATCGAGCATGAAATAAATTCCTTCTCACTACCAGTAGTATGTGTTTTTTTTTCCCCTTTCTTCACAGTCTGGGTCCACTTGGCCATCTTAAGTGCATTTCAGGACCATTTTAATAAACTCCTGGAAGATCCCTTATTAATATTAGCAGACAAATTGCCACGAAGCTAAGGACAGATGATGTTACTACCTATAGTTACTACTGTTTTCAGCTGAGAGGCTTCCAGGTGGTTGAAGAATTCATTTTTAAAGGTTTCTGGGTTTTTTTCCCAACAAAAAATATTTTCACTATGTTAAAAATAGGAGATCTAAAATGCTGACTAGCCCCCATTGTAACAACTTTTTAATTCATATTTCTCAAATGATTTGGGACCAAGGGCTCGTGGCCTTCATCCATTTTGTGTGTCAGAGAAGCGTGAGTTTTTTCTAACGGGGTTTTTTTTTTTCTTTTTTGGAAAAAAAGCATTTCTGAGTTCTATAAAATGTTCTATTTGCCTAATCCATACTCAGAGTCACTGTGATAGTCTGAAAAGAAAATGATTTGCAATTCTAAGTGAAAGAATCTGGGAAAATACATTCAGATCATTTTTTTTTTATCCCAGTGTGAAATAAAGGATTACGGATATTTCACGTGACTGAAAAGGGAAAGTGGCTTCTGGTGTCAGGGGGTGTTTTGTTTGGAAAAGCAGTCAAAGCAACTGATTCGATCCAGGGAGAAATCTGAAAAAAAAGGGAATTAAGTTTCTAACTTGAGAAAATGTATTTACAATGTTGTGTTAGTTTACAGTATACAGCAACGTGTTCAGTTATACGTAATACATATATATTCTTTTTCACTATAGGTTTATTATAAGCTATTGAATATAGTTCCCTGTGTTACATAGTAGGACCTTGTTATTTATCTACTTTATATATAGTAGTTTGTATCTGCTACTTAATTTAGCCCTCCCTGCAACCTTTCCCCTTTGGTACCCATAAGTTTGTCTCCTACATCTGTGAGTCTGTTTCTGGTTTGTAAACAAGTTCATTTGTGTCATTTTTTTAGATTCCACATATAAGTGATATATGGTATTTATCTTTCTCTGTCTGACTTACGTCACTTAGTATGATCATCTCTAGGTCCATCTGTGTTGCTGCAAATGGCATTGTTTCATTTCTTTTTATGGCTGAGTAGTATTCCATTGTATATATACACTACAACTTATTTATCCAGTCATCTGTCGATGGACAGTTAGGTTGCTTCCATGTCTTGGCTTATGTAAACAGTGCTGCTATGAACATTGGAGTGCATGTATCTTTTTAAATTAGAGTTTTCTCTTGATACATGCCCAGGAGTGGGATTTCTGGATCATATGGTAAGTCTATTTTTAGTTTTTTGAGGAGAGATTCCAAGACCCTTTTCAGCACAGTAGAAAAATATGATCCAGCAATCCAGCATTATATATATAAAATATATAATGGAATATTACTCAGCCATAAAAAGGAATGAAATAATGCCATTTGCAGCAACATGGATGGACCTACAGATTATCAAGTGAAGTAAGCTGGACAGAGAAAGACAAATATCATATGATGCTGCTTATATGTGGAATCTAAAAAAAAAAACAAAACACATTTTATTTACAAACCAGAAATAGACCCACAGACATAGAAAACAAACTGTGTTTGCCAGGGGGAAGGAGAGGGTAGGGAGGGCTAGTTTAGGAGTTTGGGATTAATAGATACACACTACTATATATAAAACAGATAAACAACAAGGACTTATTGTATAGCACAGGGAACTATATTCAATTTCCTATAGTGAGCTGAAATGGAAAAGAACTTAAAATATATGTACATATTTCATACATATATATACACATACATATATGTATGTCTATGTATAACTGAATCCCTTTGCTTTATACCTGAAACTATTGTAATCACCTACACTTCAATTTTTAAAAAAAATTTTTAAAAGTTGGGGAGGAGAGAAAGACCCCACACAAACCTGTGGGAGAAGCCAAGCCCCAGCTCCTGGGGGCTTGGCATTTAACACCCTTGACTTTTTTTCTCACGTGGGAAGATGAAGAGAAGGTTATCTTAAAAAACCCAGAGACGGCAAAAGGCCTTGGAAGGATTTTGCCAGAGTTCCATTTCCATAGCAATGGGCTCCGGGTGTCCTTGACACAGACAGAGGATTTCACTGTAAGATAAACAAGCAACACTGTCTGTAGAAAACAGCACCTTATCAGGACAGCCTCCCCCTCCCACAAAGCCCCCTCATTGCTCACATCCGATGGCACTAAACAGCACGCTTAGCTGCAGGGACAACAGCTACAATTCATTCATCATGAAGTTTTTCTCTTTTGTTGCCACAAAATTTAAATTAAAGGGCAACAATGAAGAAGTTCTACCTGATCGAAATCACTATTGCGCACAGGCAAGGCACAAAAGCACCCCAACACTCATAAATATTTTAAATCTCATATCACACCCGTTGCTCTGGAAACGCACTGCCCCTCCTTCCAAGCTCTTAGAGGAGTGAACACAGCTCAAAGGGAAATCAGAACGTACGCGCAGCCTTTAAGTTGAACACTGACAGCCCTGTTGAACGAGAAAACAGTTATATTGTATTTTGTTTGTATCATTTACCATGTTTGCAATGTTTGTATCATTGGTTTAAATCTCTAAACACATCAATTAATTCAACATTTTCTAACCAGCCGAACACTTCCAAAAACCATCAACTTTCCTACAATCCTTCAAGGTCTTAGTTTCTTCTCCCCCCTTCTCTTGCCACTTCTGGGCTCTATTATACAGATGTCAACTGCTTATCCTTTAAAGCTCCGGCGTCCTGCTTAGGACCGTGCCCAGGGCCGCTTCATGAGTGTGTGACCCGTGCTGTCACCCTTGGTTTAAAGCTCTGTTGAAACCGTCCTGAAATTTTTCATAATTTAAACAAGGGGCCCCGCATTTTCATTCTACACTAGCTCTTAAACTTCTGTAACTGGTTCTGGATGTGCCCAGTGAAAACTTCAGTTGAGAGCTGTCCTCAGAAGCCCACGTACCTCTGATCAAATCATTCAGTGTTCGAGACACGCAATGCGTCACCACCTCTAACTAGAACAATGACCGTGAGGGGGCTGGATCCACCCGACTGCAGCTCCTTTTATTCCAGATCATAGCTAGAAGGACAGCTGACAAACAAGGCAAGCAGCTGCCATCCCCTCCACCCCACAGGCCAACACTAGACAAATGTATCTGACAACTAGAGCAAGTGCTCCGATCACAAGTCCACAGGGTTGAGCTATCTTGGTACCACTGTCAATGGGATGGATAACACTGTATTTTCTGAGTCCCTGGTGCCATTGTCTTTTTCCTAAGACTGGGCGGCTTCTTTATACAGATGCGTACATTGGATGTGATAGTTTTTCTACTTTTTTCAAAAGCTGTTAGTAAATCAAGGATGTATATAAGAATTTCGGTCACTGTCCCCAGTTCCTTGCCTCACACTGGCCTTCACGGAACTCCAGCTGGCATCCTCCTCCTCTGAGTCACTGAACATGCCCTTCTCAAGGTCTCACAACCTCCATGTTGCCAAATCCAACAAGCAGCTTCAGCTGACTTGACCTCATGGTAGCTTTTGTAAACAATGACCTTTCTCTTCCTTAAACCTCTCCTCTTTTGGCCTCCATCAGACTGCAGACGCCTAGTTTTCCCTCTGTCACAACAGTCTGCTGTCCTTATGAAACAACATAAAGTATGCTGAGTTGAGGACAGAGACTTGGGCTTCCCACCCCATGCACCTGGCACTTCCTTGTTCACTATTATTAATTCCCCTGTAGATAATGACTTGACAAGACATCACATGTGGGGGAAGTGAAATCACTGGGTTGTGGAAGTAATGGAATCTCAACAGCGGCCAAAATAAAACCAGGGTAAGTTTTATAGGGATAGGTGCAGAACCTTCCCATGCGGCCCCAAGCCACCTGCAGCCACAGCATAATCTGGGCGAAGGTGGAAAAGATGCTCTAGTTCCTTGTGAGAGGTACACACCACATGAAACAGCGCTGCCAGAAAAGTTAATGTGATCTAGGGCTGAATTAATAATGACTTACCGATAAAGATGGAAGATGACCGTTTGCATCCACAAATTCGATCATTATAATTTAACTATGCACGAGATATTCCAAAGTCAGCCAGCACTCAACTGGGCAAAGAGAGAGTGGGAATTCCAGCAGGGCTTCTCAGGCTTCTATCAAATCACCTAGAGATCTTGTTACAAGTACAGGTTCTGATTCTACAGGGCTGGGCTGGGGCTGAGCTCCTTCATGCTTAAATATCTCCCTGGGGCAGCTGCTTTGAGGTCAAAAATTCAATTTCTCGTAATAAGCCGTAATGGAAAAGAAACTGAAAAAATATATACATATATGGATGTATATGTATAACTCAATCACTTTGCTGTACACCTGAAACTAGCATTGTATATTGACTACACGTCAATAAAAAATAAGAATTTAAAAAAAGATTAAATGATCTCTTGGGTTTTTTCCAGGTCTAACACTCTGGGAGCCGCCAAAGCAGTGGAGCCCCGGCACAAAGTTCATCAGACTGATTAGTAAGATCACACCTCCCCCAGAGTTTTCTGTCACTATTTAACCAGAACTCCAGACTCCTCGTCCTGCAGTCACGTCTTGGAGACCTTTGGCAACTATTCTTAGAGAGGACGCAGGGCTTCAGTTAAAGCAAATGGATTAACTCACTGTCAAGAGGGAAAAAGCATCAAGGCCTCCAAAATTAAAGACACAACGTAGGAAGGAGGTTACCATGCATCAACCAGGAAACCTGTTAAAGTGAACTGGCAGGTTGCTTCCTCAGCCCGTTTCCCCCGCGTGATGCTGCCTCCAGACTGCCTCACCCACGCTGACAAGGATGCTGTCAAAGAGGCAGTAGAACGCTTCGATGGCGCTAACACTGAAAGGAGGCTGTTTTCTTAGCGCTGCCTGGTGCTGACAGAGAACCAGCCCTTCCAGCCCGTTCAGCCCCAGCAGTGCTGGTATCCCGACCCGCTGCCTTTCCTCAGAGGCCTGGGGAGGGCTTTGCACAGCGGGAGAGGAGGGCCGGAGGGGCAGCATCACCACAGCGGTGCCTTGAGGTCCTCCCTCCACCTCGTCTTATTCAAATAAGATTTCTAATACTATTTTTCTTTCGTTTTCTAAATTCTTCCCTGTATTTTCATGATGATAATACAGTCAGGGAAAATTTAGTCTATTTCCATACATCAGTAATGAAGAAATCAGAACCTAGCCTGGGCCACACAAAGAGGTGACTCTCAAACATGCCACATTTACGTACAGCTTCTTTAATACATTTTCTTTTAAAACAAACCCATAAAAACCAAACGGCCTGTCCTTACTGCACACCCTAGTTGGATTCACATACAGGTTTCCCACTTTGAGCAAAGTGCAAATCTTTACCGATGGACTGTGGACAGTGTGTTTTCTCAGTTTTAGTTCTAAGCTGTGCTTCCCCTCCTTGCCCCTCCCCCTCGGGCCAGCACCTCGGCACAGGCCTCCCCTTCACCCCGCCTGATTCTCCAGTCCTCCGGCGTCCACCCTGGGGAAGTTGACAAGTTTAGGATCCTAACCTGTTTACAGAAGGGTGTCTGCCCTTCTTTCATCCTCTGAGACTGGGGTCCCCACCTGCCAATCCAGCACTTCTGTGAGCAGGGTGATTGTTCCCTCCTGGGGGTTGTAATTCCCAGAGAGTCGTCCTCCGCTGGAGTGTGATGACAAGTGTGCAAAGTGAGGATCTAAACTCAGGCTTGACCCAAGATGAGCATCCATTAAACATAAATGGTAACTAGCACAATATCTGCAGTTAGCTTTAAGAAACTTCAATGTAAAGACTGTGGCTTCGTGTGGTATCGTGTGTGTGCACGTGTGTGTGTTACTGAGGTTAAACTACCCACATGTGGCTGGGATTAAAATCGGTGATGACGTGCCTTCTGAGGGGTGTCAGCTGGTTCTCCAATCAGGAAGCCTGTCCAGGCTGGAGGCACCCACAACAGTGTTCTGTTATCTGTCTCTCTCCCTTTGCAAATTATCAAGGAAAATATCAGAAATGGGCTTTTAGTAAAATTAGTAGATTGTTAATGGCATGATGAACAACAGAAATAGAATCTCATTAGCGAGCTGCATGGTAGTCAAGATATCGATGTAAGTGAAAATATTTTAGAGGGCACTTCTGGCCACAGCAAGTAAAGAGATTGACAAATCCTCCTCCGAAAGAAACAGCTATGACAACGGAACAAAATTTTCAAAAACAATGATTTCGGGACTCTGAAAATCAACCAACAAACAACCAGTTGGGGAGCTCTTCTTCATGAAAGGCCGCTAGGGTTTGAGGTCAGACTGTAGAAGAGAGAGCAGCTTTCTGCCTGGGTCTGCTCCACACTCACCCTTGCTCGCCAAGGCAAGGTGAGCCTGCGGGAAAAAAAGGCGGACAACGGCTGACTGGATTTGGAGTGGAGAGTGGAACACACTCCCAGTGATGTCAACAAAGTTGTAACTCAGTAGAAAACAAATGTGGAAGTAGGAAAAGCCCACAGCTCGACTGGCCAAGGGTGGCATCCTAGCAGGGGCAGGCTACAGACAGCTGGACCAGCCGAACACCTGACAGGGGCATCCTGGACCCATGGGCATCAAGTAAGAATGAGATCAGCTTTCCATCCCAGGCTTTTTTTTTTTTTTTCCAAAAAAAAGAATAAAATACTTAAAAAGAAGCTGTAGTATATTTATAAAATAGAATACTACTCAGCCTTAAAAAAGACTAAAATAATGCCATTTGCAGTAACCTGGATGTACCTGGAGATTGTCATTCTAAGTAAGCCAGAAAGAGAAAGAAAAATACCATATGATATCACTCATTTGTGAAATCTATAAAAAGAAAAAAGAAAACACTAATGAACTTATCTACAAAACAGAAACAGACTCACAGACATAGAAAACACACATATGGATACCAGGGGGTAAAAAGGGTAGGAAGGAATAAACTGGGAGTTCTAGATTTGCAGATACTAACTGCTATATATAAAACAGATAAACAACAAGTTTCTTCTGTATAGCACAGAGAACTATAGTCAATATCTTGTGGTAGCCTACAATGAAAAAAGAATATGAAAAGGAATCGAATATATGTATATGTATGACTGAAACATAATGCTGTACACCAGAAACTGACACATTGTAAACTGACTATATTTCAATTAAAAAAAAATACCTCAGAAAAAATTTAACAAAAGAAATTCAAGAGCAATACACTGAAAATTATAAAACATTTCTGGCTGAAATTAAATAGTATCTAAATGAATGAAGATATATTTCTTATTCATAAACACAGAGACTCAATATTGTTAGACAGCACTTCCCCTCAATTGATCTGCAGATTCAATCTAATTCCTATCAAAATCCTGGCTGGTTTTTTGGTAGAAATTGGTAAGCTGATACTAATGGAAATGCAAAGGACCTAGAACGGTCAAAGCAATTTAGAAAACGTGAACGATGTGGAACGGCCTATTTCAAAGCTTATTACAACGCTGAAGGAATCCAGGCAGTGAGGTGTTAGCGCAGCGACAGACACAAGGATCAGGATCAGTGGAAGAAAAGAGAGTCCAGAAATATAAACTAGCAGATCCCTCCATACTACTTCGGCATTATTTTAATATTGAATTTGAAATTTTTTCATTTGCAGAAAACTGTCTTATGCACAAATTTTCAGGGAACATTTGATCACAGAAAACAGAGTCCATCTTAACTTAGTCCATTATAATAATTAAAATGAGACCAACAAAGTTGGAAACTACTAAAGGCATGCAAGACGTTATGGTCATATTTCTAAAGAGAATAGGCCATTCTTTCATTCAGTAATAAGTGATTTTTATCAAACAAAAATCCATCTGTGACATAAATTCTGTATGCCTTTGTTCCATTCCTGAGAAGACCAGGCCGGCTTAGCCCAAAATGCCTGGAGGGCAACAGCTGCCCTCCCACCTAAACCAAGTCCTCCGAAGGCAGGCAGGTGGAGTCCTTCAAACAAAAACTCTGCTTTATATAAAAATGTAACTACAAGAGATAGTTAACAAATGCCAACAAGACTGAAGGCAAGGCCCAGCAGGGTATTCTGACATCACAGTCTTTAAACCAAAAGGAAACCAAATGCAGGAGACACGCGGTGTTTCATCAGACTTTCTTTCTGTCTATAGGGACACTATTTTACAGCATCTTGTGGCGCGACATTGCTGGTGGAGGCACTCAGAAACTGAACTGATGGGCACACATGGTAGGGCTCCTGGGGCACTTCTCATGCCTGCTTGATTACAGCTCCGGGGGCTCAGGACCACTGGTCACCAGTGTGCAGGACATCCTTCAACAATGCTTGTTGAAGATGTGAGCTAATAAGTTGCTGGCCTGAGATACCTAGAAGTCAGTGGCTCCAAATCTAGAAATGAGATTTTGTTAAATATAACCTAGGTTTTAAGTCTTATCCATTATCAGTCAGTATCATTTCAACTATGAGAACATAATCCTTTTTTTTTCTTTGTACTGAACTGATAGATAGAAAAACCAACAGGCAAAGAATCCCTTCAAGCTTTCAGCCCCTGCTGATTACCAGGTTTCGTGACTCCTCTTTCTCCATATTTGGATCCTGTCTGGGGGCACGGAAAGTATCTGAACTTCAGGTTTCTGCCACTAGGTTGTCCCCGGTCATGTGTTTTGGTTTAGAATGAGAGCTAAGGCCTCGTTCCCAAAACTGCTTGTCCACCCTCTGCCCAACCTGGTTACCTGGATGGACTCTTCTTTGTCCCCCATGTCTGCACCCTACCTGGGGGACCTGCTAGGGTCCCCAGCCTTCCTGAGCTCGTACCTGTCTACCCCAGCCCACCACTCCCCAGGACGTCATCGCGCTGCCTTCTCACTAGTGACTACTTGAATCCTGTCCACCGGTCTGTCTGGACCTCTCATTACTACCCACTGGATTCCCTCAGAGCCTCTGTCGCTTGTCTGCACTGGGACTTTCCTTCATTCATCCAACAATATGCACAGAATCAACACAAAATGCCAGATGTTGGGCTGGTTACTAGAAATAAGAACAAAAATCTCTGTCCTCAAGGGGAGTCAGGCAAGGTAACAAATCCTAACAAAATGATGGGCTAGTCAGAGGTATAGACAGGTTGCCATGGTAGCAAGCAGCAGGAAAGCCCAAGCGACAGGGTGGACCAGAGTAAGTCAGGTGCCACAGGTGAACTCTGCACGTGAGCCACCCTGCCAGGTTACAGGAACCACAAGAGGACCAGGTGGCAGCTCTGGCTGGGTGGGGACTCGACTGATCATGGAACACGACACAAGTTCAGAAACAGGATGGTTGATAGAGGCCACAGTAACAAGTGTGTCCTGGGGTGGGTGAGGCTTTAGGTAGGGAATGAGGATGCAAGACGGGTGAGGGAGTCATGTGAACAAGTCCTGCTGCTCAAAGTCAGAATCTGACTTTGTGAGTCTGGAGGGAGTATGGAGACCCGTGGCAAACGGGTAAAGCCAAGGAGCACAGCGTGAAGACAGAGCTTAAGCAGCACCAGAGTAACTGTGGTGTGGGACCAGATTAAGTGACAGGATGCTGCCATCAGAGGCTTCTGAAAAGTGGCCGGTGACAGTCACTTAGACAGCTGGTGATCATCTGCAGTGGAATAAAGAGGAACAAAGATTTAAAAAAAAATCAGGGACCTTTTTAAAAAATGAAACAGAAGTTCCGAGGGATGATTTGGAGAAGGGGAAGACAAAAAAAGAAAAGAAAGAAAAGGAACATGAAACCAAGGAGACCAAAAGAATGCCACGGACTGGGAGAAAAGGGAAAGGAGCCATTGGAGCAGGAAAGAATTCATGTGCTGGGCCAGAGATAACAAGAAAAGCCCTTTTTAGGAATAAAACTCTGTCATTACCCAAAGGTTGGAAGACATTTAAATGTGAAGTATACAATAGTCAGCATCGTGGTGTGAGATTTCTCGCTTTCTAAATGTCCTCTTTTAAAAATGACCTGCTAAACTTAATATTTTTTGGTGGGGGGGAGAGGTAATTAGGTTTATTTATTTACTTACTTTTAATGGCGGTACTGGGGATTGAACCCAGGACCCCCGGCATGCTAAGAACGTACTCTACCACTGAGCTAAATCCTCCCCTGATCTGTTAAACTTAAACATCTTTTTTATTGTCGTGGAGAATTTCCTGAGGTTCTGGCAGGAAACTGTGGGGCGAAGGAACAAACTGCAGGAAATACTTTAGGGAATGGGAAAAGATGGCACTTTCCATAAATGCTAGCTGGTCTCCATCTGACATTCCCACCAGCGATACAGGAGGTTCTCTGCACAAGACAGTCCCACTGCCTGGGGGCCAGCAGATCAGGCTTCAAAGATAAGCTCAGGAATGTCGCGATTTAAACTTCCAATGGTCGAATCAAAAAAGGAAAACAATGCACACACAGGCTGAAGTCAGGGTCTTCTGTGTTTCCATGCCCCCGTTTGGGGATTAACCTCGGAGGTAAATGCTTACCTAGGCAGGAATTTCAGCCAGCAGGCTAATTAGGAATCTCACTGCCTCCTTTGTCTGTCTTCTGCCCCTGAGCAAGACCCCAAATCACTGGGAACAAGTTACCCCAAGGAAAGCTCTCTGGATCCGGCATTGAGAAAACAAAGACTCGAGTGGGAAGAGTCTGTGCTGTGAACTGGTTACTCTGGGCACTGACTGTCACCCTCCATATCAAGGACATGACGATGCAGTGAGCCCAGTACAGTGTGGTGGTTTATGCTGACAGAGCCCCTGGCAGACAGGTTCCAACAGAGCCCAGGTTCACGACCTTAACTAAATTACTCCGATAAGGGAGTTTTCCTTCTTCTCATTAACTTTGAAATGCATTTATCTACTCAGTTGTCCATGGGCACATATTAGCATTTTAGAAATAAAACCAGTACAAGAATTATTTGCGAGCATGTAAATAAATTGCATACATTCTTCTTAGGAGACTGGAGTTTGACTTGTTCATCTAAACATTTCAGGGGACTATCACTAACAACATCGACTAAGGTCTCAAAGCAAGAGTTCTTAGTGATTATCTCCACTTAACTTGTGTTTTTAAGGTGCAGGCTTAACTTTATCCATCAGATGTTATTTTTAAAAGTTAAGTTTTTCTGCATCTGACACAGGCGTTCCAATAATAAATCACACTTTTTGGTAAGATAAATAACACACTGTCTTTAACTGCTAATAGAATTATTCTCAAACTTAACCTCTCTACACCATACATCATCTAAAATGTATTTTTAAAAACCATTTACGGCTTCAGGAATAGCTTATCAATGCTACGGTAAACAATACTTTCAGAAGGAGTGCAGTGTCACGGAATCAATCAACGATCTAATTTTTAAATTCCCAAAGATCTAGGAAACACGGCTCTAATACCTGTCTGTTGAAGGCGACAAGTTGGAAGATGAAAAGTTTATAAGCGTATAGATTCATTAAGTGGTGCATTTAACATCCTGCAGCAGGGTCACTGAAGAAGTAGTGTGGAGGGAGGGCAGGGGAGAGGGGAAGGGTGCTTCCTGTTTTGTCAGGAAATAACTGGTGCCTCCTTCATACTATTAGGGAGGAAGTAGGTTTTTATGAAGCAGCTTGCTTTTAAGACTTATTTGAAGAAACATCTAAGGAAGGATACTCAAGGAACTAAATGTAGTATTTGTGTCAAAATAAGGTGATTTAACCTTTCTCTATATACCCTTTGATATCTTTTGAACTTGGTACTATGCGCATGGATTACGTATTCAAAACTATTTTTTAAAACGACTTGATTCATCAAATAAAGATGTTCATTTCAATGTGGATCAACCAACATGAGTGGCTATTAACCGCCAGGAATACTGCAGAGCCATGGACACCCAGAGAAGAATGAAACAGTCCCTGTCCTCAGGAAGCCCGGGGCAGGGGGCTAGACCAGGTAGCGGCCAGCTGGGTCCCGGCCTCCCCCGTGGAGCCCAGTGTGATGGTCTCCTGTGTCATTTTGTGTGTGCGTGTTATGGAGTGAGGGGTTTGGGGGGCGTTAGTCCAAACCCACAGGGTGGTGTTTCTAGAAGAATCATGGTGGTGGCAGGGGCTGAGGACAGTGGAGGGGGTGGAGGCCCAGTGGGAGAATCGTCACAATATTTCATGGGAAAGACAAACAATCCCTGAGCCTAGTCAGCAGTGGGGACAAAAAAGTGGGAGACGGACTGCAGGTTTTCAGGAGGTAGAATCAACAAGTCCTAACACCCAAGTGAATCTGGGCACTGAAAGCGGAGGCGTGTCACAGATGGCGAGCCCGCAAGGCAGGCGTGACAGTTAGACCACCATCCTGGACTGCGTGCCCAAGACGCAGACACCCACAACCCTGGGCACATATTCTCCTCTGTGTTATTGAATCACATCAATCCTCTCCATTTCACAAACCAGAAGACTGACATCCAGAGATGCCGAGAAACTTAACCAATGTCATGGCTCATCCAAGTGACAGGTCTGACATTTGAGCCCAAGACTCCTTGCTTCCAAACCCAGACTCCAAATTCCAGAGAATATAGCTGGGAAGAGAGCCTCCCAACAGTTCTGCGCAGAATAGTACTAATAATGCTTAGATAATGCTTACTGAGGGTTGACGCTGGATTAGGCACTGCTCTAAGCAGTTTTCTTGCATTCTTTCATCTTTTCATCAACAGCCTCGCCAGGGAGGTACCATTATTACTCCCTTTTACAGATGGTGAAACTAAAGCACAGAGAGGTTAAGTAACATGCTCAAATTCCCACAGCTGGTGAAGCCAAAGAGTAAAACACCCGAAGCTTAAAGGTGTATTTTGGCATTTCCCCATAGAAACTTACAGTAGAGGATAATGAAAATTCACTGAAGTTTATGAATGAAATATCATTCTAAAATGGGACAGTGTCTCACGCGATCACCCCAAAGTAAGTGGGCATATAAGCCTCTTATGATACTGGCCTATCAAGCAGTGTGATCCCAGGAGTGGCACAAGACACTACGGAACAGCACGTGTGTTTATTTCATATCCTTGTTGCATCTGAATTCTCCATCCTGCTATATTAACTACAGATGCAGGCTTTGTACTTAATGTCTGGAAAAGCAGAAGAGAAAAAAGGAATGGGCCAAAGTCTGGGATATGTAGGAGGTGGGCAGTGATGTTTTTAGTACACATAGCCTTGTTTCCAACGGCTAAAATGAGTATTTTTTTTTATTGGCCCTTACTTGGGGACTACAGCTACAGAAAAGAAAAACACACCTTTGAAAGCCATTCAGGCACCCACTTTGTTGTGGAGCACAAACATGCTAAATTTGAATGCTACGTCACTTATGAGAACGAAGCAAGTTTCCTCTAGTCATAGATTTTTTTTCCTCTGTACTTGGAATTGTCTATTTTTACCTAAGAAAAACAAAACGGTTTAAAACAAAAAAGTTGATGAGCTGCCCTGTTAAGGAACTATAATTCTAATTGTCATCTAATTGTCAGCTATGGACTTTACACAACATTATTGTTAGAAACATACTACCTGGCATTTCATACTTAGGAAAGCTCACTTTAAGCAGGTCAAATCTCAAAGGAATTGAGCCATTGGCTCACATATTGTAAGATGTGAAGTAACTCACAGAGGCTGTGAAATGATAAAGAATTCCTAAAACATTTGAATGCTATAGGACAATGATTGTTCCCCAAAATATAAGCACCAGGTAGCTAACTCACTGTTGATGCAGGTCAAGATTATTTAATTATTATATTGTGACCAAATTGTACCATTTCACTGGTCATTCATACTATATACAGGGGGCACAAAATTATATTTTAAAGAGTCGAAACTCCCTCAAAGATGCTAGTTAGGAAGGGTGATGGTTGGTGGGGTGGGGACTGCAGATCTGGAAGGCAGTGTGAAGGATTCAAAGGTCCCCCGCTGTGGGTGGTTTTCCGCCGCATCTTAAAGCAGGAAAGCCTCACGCCGTCCCACTTTCTCCAAACACCATTCATAACCGCCCAGGCCAAATGCTGAGCCCTGAGGGGCACCAAAAACATTCAGGGCATCTCCTCAGTCTAGGACTTTCAATTTCTTAGAACAATAAAGCTGAGTCCGCTGCTCTCCCTTCACCCTGTGGGAACCAAGGCTTTTCACTGTCAGCAACCCGAGAAGAACACGTTCAGCTCAGAGTCCAAGCCTTCTCTCCCACAGGCAGGCTCCTTTCTTTCCTAGATAACTATGTAAATTCCCAGTATCCCCGCCCCGGCCCCGCGCAGGGCAGACGCCCAGCCATTCAAAGTTGTGTTGCCAGCTCCGGTCCAGTGCTTCCACTGTCAATGCTCCAAAGAATAGCACGGTCTCAAAGCTGCAGAGTCTGCACGATGCCCAAACACCCATCTTTCCCACGGGGGTATTTCGCATTCCGCCTGCCCACTTTTGACCTATACTTTCCCCGGTGTTTAACGAAACGTGTATTTGTGGGAGCATGCCCGTGGTCACGTATTGCATGCATTAAGACACTTGCAATGAATATCTGTGACCGCCTAGCCAAGGAGAAGCGGAGCCGGGAAGACTTAACCTCCGGGCAGATCTGGGCATGGAGTTGTCCTCAGAAAGAGAAAGGTGGGGGGTTTGCGGGGGGGCTTCTCTTTCTCTCTGACACTGGCAGAAGCTTTGAGGGTTCTTCGGGTCTGTTCTTCACCAACCCTGCCCCGTGAGCCAGGGCGCCCGCCGGTGCAGCCAGCATGCCAAGTCACCCCTTCGTCCCCTCTGCTCCCTCACCCCGGAGTGACCACGGTCTACAATGCGCGGGGAAGGGCCAGTTCGGCCACTTGGGGTCTGCACACAGAAGGGCCTGCACTCAGCCCCGCAAGCAGCCCTCCAGCCAGCACCCCCGCCCCGACAGCTGGCTCAGGGCGCGCTCCTCCTCGCGCGGCCCTCGCTGGCCCACCCGCCGCGGGTGGCCCAGGGACCGGCCTTTCCCGGCCGCAGACGACCCGCTTTCCTCCGCCTGACAGAGACCGCGACTCGGCGGGCGCCTTTACCATTCATTCCCCGCCCGCCCGCCCGCCGCAGCCCCAAGAACCGGGACCCGCGCTGCGCTCCAACGGCGCTCGGGGTCGCCAAGCCAGACACTGGGACCTAGAGCCTGAGGAAGGAGAAGCAGAAGACGCGGTACGTCCCCAGCCCTCTCCCTCCCGACCCGGTGACCTTACCAGGGACCGCGCGGGAAACGCACGCGTCCGATCCCCTGTCGGGGGTGAACGCGGACGCGCGCACCAACCTGAGACACGGCCAGGCGTGGGGCTTTGTCCCGCAGCCGCCCCGCCTGCCGGGGAACCGGGACGCGACCTGGGCTCACCTCTTTGCTGGCCCTGCGTGGAGACCCAAAACAGCGAGGCCAGGAGCGCCAGCTTAGTGCCTCCGCCACGCATCTCGCCGCCGCCGCTCGGGTGACTCCGGGGAGAAAACGACGACCGCGCGCGGGGACTCGGCGGAGCGCGAGCCTGCAGCTGCCCGCCGGCCCCTCGGACACACCCCCGCCGACCTCCACCGCGTCCGGCCCCGCCCCCGGCCCGGCGGGGGGAGACCCCTCCCCACCGTGGCTCCTCCCTCTGGAGACCGCCTTCCCTGGTCCCCAGGGGCCCCCTCCCTCGGAGACCCGTCCCCGCTGATACCTTCCCCCTCAGAAACCCCCCAACGGAGACCTCTCCTCCCCTTTAGACCCCTCCCCGCCGAGGCTCCTCCCCCCGGAGACCCCCCCCTCCCCACAGACGTCCCTCCCCCTGGGGGTCCCCTAGCTCAGCCCGCGGGGACCGCCCGAGCCTTCCCCCAACTTGGGGGTCGCCTGGGGGTTGGCCCGCTGCAGCAGCGGGCTCCGACTTGCGGGGGCGGGAGGAGAAAGTGGGCTGCGAGGAGGGGGAGGAGATCTGCCGAAGTTGGCCCGGGCGGGTGGATTCCCGAGAAAGTATTCGCCCTGTTGACCCTTCCCGCCCCACTGCGGCCCTGCAGCCCGGCCGGGCCCAGAGCCGGGACCACGCGCCGCCGCCGCCTAGACCCGCTGCACCTCCCAGCCCGCGCCGGTGGGGCCTCGGCCTGGCCGCAGGCCTCGTCCCCAAGGATGGGACTCGGGGCTTACTGACCGGCGTCCCTGTCCCCCTGAGGGTGGCCGGGGCCTGGCCCTCAGCCTCCCTTCCCAGGAAAGGACTCGGAGCTTTTAGCTGCCAGCCTCCCCTCTCCACTGCTGGCAGAGGATTTTGTGAAGATTTTTCTGAAAATGAGTTGTAATTTGTTTCCCACTTTGTCTAAGGAAGGCAAGAAGGGTCGCTTGGATTTAATTATTAAATTAAATTATTATTATTAGCATACCCTTACAGCTTGGGAGGGCTTATTTTGGGAGAGAACTTTAGTCTTAACACAGGATTTCAACTGCTTTGTTCTTTTTAAAAACTGCATCTGGTCCCATTTAAAGAATTTTTAATTTCCTCTAATTTTTTTTCTATTTAAAGTATTCATAACTCTTTGCAGATTTCACTCTCTCACCATCTAAATATGCAAGGTAACCTAAGTCACTTAGGTTTTTTTTTTCTTTTTTGCTTGATAGGCAGGTAATTTTATTTCAGCTGTCAATGAGTTTTACAACCCTATCAATTCCAGCTTTTTTAGACGTTTTCTTTAAGCTCTTAAGGAATAAAATAGCATTATGTATTAGTAATGATTATTATTTTTAATCATAGATGTTCAGAACAAAAGGATAGAATTGGGCCGTTTAAAAAGGATGCAATATAGCTGGCTAAGCAGACAGTCAGCATAGTACCAAATTTAAAATACAGACTTAACAATTAAAATGTTTAAGTATTAAGTATTTAACTAGCAAATGATTAAATTCAGTATTTAACAAGTTACCAAGTATTAAGCATTTAATATTAAAAGAGAATTATAAGTGTTTCTGCACTGAAATAACTTTGCATGCACATTATACACATACAGATACATTTTTTGAGTCTTAAGAGCATTTATGTAGATTAGCTTATGTGATATTCTCAGTTCTATAAGGTGGCAGATAGTTACCCTATATGAGAGATGAGGAAATGAATTCAAGGGTTGAGGTCCCAATGTCAGCAAAAGTCTGGTCCAGAGCTGGACCCCAGTTCTGATTTCTGCTCCAGAGTTCTCTCCCTCGCTGCACCAAGACCATGCAGAATGAACTCAAAGGCAACAGGAGAAATCACCAGTGTTCATCTGTCTCCCCATATCCTGGGCTCAGACAAACTCCTTCCAGACCTCAGTCAGACCTTATCTTTGAACTGCAGACAGGGAACTCGGGCTCACGATTTAGGGAAACAAAGAGTCAGCACATCTGAGGAGTGAAGAGGAGGCGTCAAAATTTGCCAAGTGGCCCAGTTTGTCAGTGCTCAAAATTAAGTAGAAAGATTTCAGGGAAAGAAGAATTTCAGAAGCCACTTTAATGAACAAGCCAAAAAAATGTCACAAGTCAATGTGTCTCACAGAGCCCTCGCAGAGCCCTGCAGTAGAGCTTCTCCATCATTCAGCAGGCTTGGGAATATCTGAATCGGCTACGGCCCCACGGGAGGTCGGGGTGGCCTGTTTCAAGGTGAAAATGATATAAGAATGTTCATGGGTTGTGAGAAAGTAGAAATTCAGCTCAACAAGACGTGCAGAGATGCTGGCTTCAGTGTCACTGGTGCATAATGAAAATGCCTAAATTCTTAGCAAGAGATAAAGGGTTAATAATGTATAGTAAGTCAAGTGAGAAGCTAGGATGTAACCATTTTTAAAGTATGAGACTTCAAAAATTTGCCAGAAACATTGTATGTTAAGTGAGAAAAGCAAAATTCCAATTGACATGGGCACCCTGATTGCAAGTATATAAAATAAGCACATGTGTAAACAAACCAGAAGGCAGGATACAGAAGAGCACAGTTGTGTTCAGCCGATAAGAGGGCAAGTGGTGCTGTGGGCGTGACACACAGTGATAAAGGACTGGGGCCAGGCTCCCATTCTTCCCCGAAACTTACTAGAAAGGAAGTCTTGGGCAAGTTTCCTCATCTGTAAAATAGGAATAGTAAGTGCCAACGAAGATTGTTTGAGTCTCTGTGAAGTGCGAGGTGCTGAGAACTGACTGTTAAATGAAACACAAGTTCCCGTCTCTGTGGAACATTCGGTCTGGCAGTAAAGACAGGAAAAAAGCAAACTGAAATGATAAATCGAGTAAGTTCTGTAAAGGAAACAACAGGTTGCTGAGATAAAGAATGTGGGACCAAGCACTGACTAGGCAGTTTGGGAAGGTTTTGCTACGAAATTTGTAGTAAGAATTAAATGAACTAATGTCTATAAATCACCAGCCTTCTGCCTTACAGACGTTCAAGGCACAAGAGAGATGAACTATTATTTCAATTTTTTTCCTAACATTACTGTATTTTTCAATTAAAATAAAAAATAAAGAAAACCAACCTTGGTTACGTACATTTGCAGAACAAGGGTTCAGAACACAGTGGGATGGGACAGATTAGAACTTTAAAAACCACTTGGGGGAACCTTGTTAAAATGCAGGTTCCCAGCAGTAAGGCTGGGGCTGGAGGCCCGAGTCTCTGCATCTCTGAAGAACTCCTGGGCCATGCTGATGCTCCCGGGTGTTAGGCAGAGCACACCTTGAGCAGAAGTCCCTGGCTCGCTTCTCCTTCCTCTGGCCTGAGCATTGGCATCATGGGCAGAGTTTTAAAAGATACCGATGTCCGTTTCTCCCCCTAGAGATTCACACTCAGCTGGTAGAGGGTGCAATCTGGACATCAAGATATCTTAAGGCTCTCCAGGTAATCCTCATGTGCAGCAAAACTGGAGAAACTCTGGGTTAGATGGACCAACTCCTGCAGGGGAGGTAATTCAGGTTTGGTCATTGGTGGCTGGGCAGGATGCAGCAGCCAGTCTCAGAGAAGTATGGTCACAGGCACAAAAAGGATCAGTCAGGCAAATGTCTTCCTGTGAGGACAGACACCCAAGTAGTAGGAACCCAGCCATGATGCCCAGAGCGTGGGGCAGGACTGGTTCTCTGCAGGCTTGGAATTAGCCAGGCTATCTTTTAGTTCTAAAGGAACTGAGATTCCAGGCGGGGAATTGGGCACTGGAACATCATACCAGGATCCAGGCACTAAGCCTGGAGAATAAGGCTGGGGGTTACCAGGAAAGAGGTAAGAGGTAGGTCACTAAAACTGGGTTATGGTGTCAGAGTCTGATCCAGGACTGAGCTAAAGAGGCTGAGTGTAAGCTAAGCTCCTTCAGGTCCCTTGGCAGTAAAGAGGGGATTAGGAGACTAACCCTTGGGCAGGGGTGAGGGGTGGCCGGTTGAGGAGACAGAGCAGGCAAATTAGGGATAGTGGGCGGTACAGTGGCATCCCAAAGATGTGCACATCCTATTGGTCTGACCCTGGAAATATGCTATGCTTCTTGACAAAATGCAAGCGAAATTGCAGGTGTGATAAATTAAGAATTTTAAAAATAACCTCACCTATTCATTCATCCCTAGCCCCAAACTGGAACCAAGCCATGTGTCCATCACCAGGAGAATGGATTTAAACATTATAGTATATTTTGCAATGGAAGATAACTTAGCAAGAGAACAGAATGAACCGTTGACTCACACAACAATGTGAATGAACTTCAAAAACATTATGCCAAGTGAAAGAAGCCAGACACAAAAGAGTACTGTACAGTTCCATTTATGTGACATTTGGCAACAGGCAAAACTAATCAAAGAAAACAGTGGTTGCCTATGAAGAGAGGGAAAATTGGCTGGAAAGAGGCAAAAGGGAACCTGGGGTCACGGAAATGTTCTGTTTCCTGATTGGGGTGTTGGCTGTATAGGTGCGGACATTTACCAAAATCCATTTCACCATATAGATTTAGGATCTGTGCATTTCTCTGTACACGTAAGGATTGTGAGGTGAGGCACTGTCCCTGGGTTATCTGGGTGGGCCCAGTGTAATTCTGGAGGTGCTGATAAATGAAACAGAGAGGCAGGAAAAAGAGTCAGAGAGATTCAGCGTGACAAGAACCCAACGTGCCACTGATTTTTGAAGACGGGGGAAGGGGACCTGGAGTCCAGGAATGTGGCAGCATTAGAGGCTGGAACGGCAAGAAATAGATTCTCCCCCAGAGCCTCCAGAAAGAACCAGCTTTGAGGACAACTTGACTACAGCCAGGCGGAAGACCTTCTTGGACTTGTGACCTCCAGAACTGTAAGACAATAGATTTGTGTGTGTTAAGACACTCAGTATACGGCAATGGGGAACTAATACATTAGGTAAAGCCTGTCACCCGGAAATCAGGTGGAGATGACATTAGTGGGTAAAACAATGAATAGCTAAAATCCTGCAAATTAAAATTAAGATCTAAGCAGATATGGAAGATTCCATTTGTGTCCATGATAGAGAAAGGTCAGAAAAAGGAATCATTTGAAGAAATTATATGAATTATTAAGGAGAAGAGAAAAAAGAGCAGGATGTCGCAGAGCTCAGCAGTGGAGGAGAACCTGGGGTCTGGGGAGGGACAGGACTGCTATTCCGAGGGACTGTGAGGTGTGGCAGCTTTGGTCTTTGTGCAGGAATTGGTGCCTGTGAACTCCGTACACAAGAGGGCAGAGCAGCTATAAGGTGATGGGCAGGACTCTTGTCTGTAGCCCCTGGGGACAGAGGGCCAGCTGCCTCCTGAAATCCAGGCTCTCTTTTGAGCATGTGGGCACTGGGGAGGCAGGTACCTCTCCAGCCTCCCTTGCATCTAGGCATAAATAAGCATTCGCATGCTCAGCCTACCCTAACAGAACAGTACAGATTGGCTGGCTTAGGCAACATTAATTTATTTTCTCACAGTTTTGGAGGTGGAAGTCCGAGATCAAGATTCCAGCCTGTTCCATCCCTGGGGAGACCTCTCCCGGGCTAGCAGACGGCCCGCTTTCTTGCTGTGTCTCCATGTGGCCTTTCCTGTGTGTGTGCAGAGAGAGCGAGCTCTCTAGTGTCTCTTCTTACCAGGACACAATCCTAGCGGGTCATGGTCCCGCCTTGATGACCTCATTTAACCTTAATTACCTGCCGGGAGACCCCATCTGCACACACGGTCATACTTAGGGCTCAGGGCTTCTGCGTTTGACTTTGGAGGGGACCCATAGTCAGTCCATAACAGACTCTGACTAGGTCCAGGCCACAGGAAATGAGCAGACGTCAGGCCCCCACCCCACCCCACACTGAAGACCTCCTTGCCCTGCATGCTGGGTCCACCCACTTTCCACAGGCTTAAACTCACATGTTGTTGTTCCACTGCTTCGACCAGTCCTGGAGGATGGTGAGAGCAGACGGAAGGAGGGTGAATAACTTAAGAAAGCTGCCTTGCTGCCTGGACTGCTTTATGGAAGAAAGAACTCAAATGGTCCAAGTTGAGTCATATTTTGGAGTCCTTTATAAAGGCAACCTAGCCTTACCCTAACACATCCTATAACCTGAACAACCAGGCTCGCTCTCCTCTGTGTGGATAACAGAAGTAAATTATCATGACTTGCCACCAGCTTATTTTGAAATTAAAATAGAAACTTCTTAAAATAGCCCAGCTTCATGAATGAACTAGCCACTCCACGAGATTCAGTTTCTAAAGAAAATAAGATAAACACCACCTGGAAGCCGAGTCTCACCCTGCGTGTGCTCCCGGCCTGAGGAGAATGCTGCTTTCTTACCCACTCTGAACTTCTAAACTTGGAGTTAATTTTGATGCAGATAATATGTCCTCATTTCAATACTTCTCACAAGATTTTTGTTTTTCTTCTTTTGGCTCTCTGTGGCTTTTCCTTTTGCCCCAAACGTTCTGCCTTACGTCTGCTTTAATGTCAGAGAGAGTTTTACTTCTCAAAAATCTATTATTAGTATTTGCTCGCAAGAGTACAGAACCACATGTGCAGAATTATGATTACTGCCAGGAGCCTAACATGCCTGGCCCAGTCTAAAACTGCCTTATCAAATGAGAACATTTCTCACCAATTTTGGCCTGTATCTTCAAAAACATTTCTTAGGAAACACTTCTTAAGGAAATTTCTTAGCTGCTCCATTGTATGGGACAGCTACAGGATGGCTTAACCATACCCCCACACACTCTCTGAGAACTACATTCCCATGGCTCTGTTCTTATCACAAGAAGACCGAATTTGCACCCTATGACCTTATTCCACCCACCCCAACCCAGGCCATCACCCCCTGTGGTTTGGCCAGTCACAGTCATTATCTGAGACCCTGCGTAGGTGGCTGAGCTGAGCCTTGGTGCCATCTTGGTTTTTCAACCTTCCTTACTTCCATGGGCCAATCAACTTCCCTTCTCCTTTAACTATTTTGAGTTGGGTTCTTGTCACTTAAAACTGAGTCCTGATGCACTTTTTTATATTGATAGGCCTTCCACTACTGGTCACAGAGAATGGTGGGTGGCACCTGCTTTCTGACGCTTAATGATTTCTCAGAGCACTCATAGCATTTCCCATTTACACATCTGAGTTTTCAAAGAGTAACTGAAAAAGTACATTTAAATAGACAAGAAATTTGCACACAGAAAAGGAGTGGTTAAAAAAAATACAGAGTCAGATTGCCTAAGACCAAACACCAGCTCCCACATTTACCTGACTGGGTGATCTTTGGGAAGTTATTCCCATTTCCTGTCCTTAGTTTCCTCATCCGTCAAATGAGGATACATGTAAGACCCACATCAAAAGATGAGAATCAAGGTTCTCAGCATAGTGCCTGGCATCAAGGAAGCATCCAGTGATTATTCTCTTTGATCACTGTCATCACCACCATCAGCGGGTTAGGCAGGGACATCGCACAGCTGCCATAAGAAGATGGGCAGATTTATCAGCAGAGTCTCACAAACGGCAGTTGGACAGATGGGAATTTTTCTCCTTTCTGTTATTCATCTTCTTATTTATATGAAAGAAGCACGGGAGACCCGAAGAGGGAAGGCAAGCTAGGAATGGGTATTGGTCATTAGGGAACTTGGCGCGCGCGCGTGCGTGCGTGTGTGTGTTTCACTGAGGAAGAGGAAGCCAAATTCAGGGGAGGAGGGCTGGAAGACAGCTGTTCCCAAGGACATGTAAACAGCATCTACCCCCCGGACCCTGCAGGACGTCCCTGCCTGCTGCGTATTTGTAACAAGATAAACCTTCAACAGGAAGGTTAGACTTTGAAATCAAGGTTTGAAACACACAGGAAATTTAAAGCTGGACATCAATTAGCTGAAAATTAAGAAATAGATGTCCACAGAGATACCTGTCACGGTGTCATTTTCATCTGCCCTGCTTTGGGAGAAGACGCTGGCAATCCATCAGCGTTACTGGTGCTTCCTTCTGTTCTTTATCAGGCTCTCCTTCTGTTCGGTCCCCACGGAAGCAGACGTTCTACAACGTCCTGCTCCTTCACTCCTCCGAGCACTCTTCTCCAGATTTGCCTCAAGCTCCCATCTTTTCTCATTTGATAACATCTTCTACATACCTTTTATTGAGAAGCTAACTTATAGTCAAACAACTCATAAACCTGGCAGTGATCTAGTGGCAGAGAAAATATTCAAATATTATGAAGAAGACGTTGCTAAGAAATCAGACTTGTGGTAGGAACAGACAGCATTTTTCCATCAAAAGCTCCGTTCTAGGTTTCAGGAAGTCATTAATCCCGGAAGGCAATGTTGGATATTAGAAAGTCAGAAGATTTAAGATCAAAACTGTGTTTCTGCAAATGACAAATGCTGGAGAGGCTGTGGAGGAAAGGGACCCCTCCTACACTGCTGGGGGGAATGCAGTTTGGTGCAGCCACTGTGGAAAACAGTGTGGGGGTTCCTCAAAAGACTAGGAATAGACTTACCGTATGACCCAGGAATCCCGCTCCTGGGCATATATCCAGAATGAACCCTATTTCAGGATGACACCTGCACCCCAATGTTCCTAGCAGCACTATTTACAATAGCCAAGACATGGAAACAGCCTAAATGTCCATCAACAGATGACTGGATAAAGAAGATATGGTATATTTATACAATGGAATACTACTCAGCCATAAAAACTGACAACATAACGCCAATTGCAGCAACATGGATGTCCCTGGAGAATGTTATTCTAAGTGAAGTAAGCCAGAAAGAGAAAGAAAAATACCATATGAGATCATTCATATGTGGAATCTTAAAAAAAAAAAAAAAACTGTGTTTCTGGAAAATACGAGCTACTTGAGTCTTGGACAGATCAATTGCCTTCTCTGAGCCTCGGTCTTTCTCCTCAGTACAATCTGAACGACCACATCGCCCACTAAAGCAGCAGTTACTGCCTCCGTGACTGCGGTGGTAACAACAGCTACCATGTACTGCGTCTTGAAAGCACACCTGACACCTGTTATCTCCCGTATCTTGCTCAGATCTCCAGCTCTACCTGTCCCAGGACTGCATCACGGCAGCTGAACGAGACTGGAGAACCACACTGACCAGTATTCTCCATCACATGCCCACTGCCATTAAAGCTGACCTTAAGAATTGCCTGGCAAACATAGGACCTGCTTTAAACTCTCTACTTCCCACTGATCGACCCCATCCTTTCAGAGCTCAGCTGCATTTCCCTCTGGCTGGGATGCCCACCTCTTCCTTTTTCCTCCTGGTGAATTGCTGGTCATCCTTCAAGACCCAACTCAAACATCTGCTCCTATAGGCAGCCTTCTCTGCTCAGTCCGCTACTCACAGACAGGTTGCTCCTCTGTGCTGCCAACGTATCTTGCAATGTAATCTCCACTGTAACCAATCTGTTGACTTTATTAACCTATTAAACAAAGAACTCATGCCCCTTTTAATTTTATTTTGTCTTAATATTTCCCAGTGTCTGAAACCAAATATTTGTGGAAAATGACAATAATGTTGCATAATGTTGGTGTATTCAACAAATGGAGTGATCTGGGCAGATCTGTGGAGGTACTAGTTTCCCGCATTATGCTAAATGTGTCACATAAGTGACCTCACCTCCCAAAGTGGCAGAAGGTAAGGTAAGCTACTAAGTAGAAACAGAGTTCTCGTTACAAGCAGCATAAGACGACTCTGGCCACTTCAAAGAAGGGCAAGTTAGCTGGGGAGATATTTGTGGGGTGGGGAGAAGGGGGTTCACAGAACACACAGGAGACTGGAGGATGGGGCTTGGAGAAGGCTTAGGAGCCAAGAGAGTTCCTTGGGCAGCAGGCCCAAGGCTGAGGTCACTCACCCAAACAGCACAGCGGACACGGAGAGACGTGCCCGGAAAGCTGTCTGACCTACAGACATTTGTTTCATCTTGTTTTACTGGCTCAACTCCCCACACCTGGGAAACCGGCAGCTGGCTGAGCTTAAATCCTGTGCCTAAAGTGGGGGTAGAAGAGGCACCCCCCTCTCGTGCGCAACAGGAGTTCTGGCTGATGAGAAATAGAGACAGAGGAGCACCCCTCCTGCTTCCTTCCGTCACATACGCGGGAAGGCCCGGGGTCTCCTCCACTGGAGAAGCGCGCCGTGCAGACATACCTGCCAAGCACCCTCCACGAGCTCTTCCTGGCTCATCCAGAAGCAGAACCAGCACCTTGAACCTGACCCTGCTGCACCCCATCTCTCCCCCGTCTCTCTGCATTCTCCTCTTCTCTGTCGCCACGGATTTCACCTCCCAAACAGAGCATCAGCACCTTCCTCTTTGCCTCGGCATCTGTGTACAAAGATGCTGGGCTCAGAACAGACGCTCCTGAAGGGAGCAATTAGGGAGCAGGGGGAAGTCGGTTTAGCTACTGCAATGAGGCCACGGTGTGTAGGAAGGAATCTGAGCTTGAAGCAGAAGACATGTGACGTTCTTAGAGATTCTCAAGCAGAGAAACAAGAGCAAAGTCTTTCTTGGGAAAAATCTCTTTGCTAGCAGCATGCAGAGAGAGTGGAATCAGGAGACATAGTGACAGGGGTGGAGGCGAGGAGGGCAGAGAAGGGGGGAGTGGCAGTGGGAATGGGAAAGAAAGAGAATAAAAAGAGATTCCAGAAGAAGGAACGTGACTTAGTCACTAACGAGATACAGATGATCAAGGAATTTGGGGATTTTAAATTTTCTTTCTGAAAATGTAAAGAATTGGTTAGATGGGAAGGTGAGCTGAGGGGAATGGACGTAACAAGTACAGTTGATTGTTGGAGTTCAGACGGTACCAGGTAGTCAAAGGAGATGTTGGAAAAACAGCTGGAAATTGGAGACAGAGTTCCATTCTCTCTGTGTGATCTTAAAGCCACAGACACGATAGAGTTCTTGAAGTGTGATGTTCAGAGAGAGAGGCTGTGAGGAGCTCCAGTGAAAACAGCCAAGGAGGAGCTCCTGGCAGATGGCGGAAGCCTTCGGTGGAAAGGGGGCGCAGAATTCATCCTCGGGAGGTGAGAGTTGGAGTAACGAAGTTCCAGGAAGGAGTAGGGACAGAGGATGACACAATGGCTGTATGAGCACTCCGGGAAGTTGTAGGGAAAGTGACACTCCCTCTGCTGAGCATTCACAGTGCCAGCTGCTTAATCCTCACGTGCAAAGTAAGTATTATTTCCCCATTAAGGGAAAAATGGTAAGTGGTTCAGAGAGGTTAACCAACTTGCTCAAAGTCCCATAGCTCAAATGTCTTATCAGTTATTTTTTGCTGTGGTCACAAATCACCCCTAAACTTAATGGGTTTGAGCAATCATCATTTATTCTCCTCCAGACGAGTCTAGAGGCTGGCAGCTGGGCTGGCTTGGAGGGGAGATTTTTCTGCTGATCTTCACTGGGCACATTCGTGTGTCTGCAGTCAACTCTCGGGTAAGGAACTAGGTGATTTAGGGGGCACCACGGCCGGGATGCTTGGAGCTAGACCGCAGAAGAACCGCATTGTCAGAGGATGCTAATAGATACAGTGAATTAGAAATCAAGAAATCTAGAATAAATAGAATGAGAATGAAATATCCAAAATAACAGGAATGGAGAGCAAATCGAGCGTGTGGTAGAGAGCAGCTGCTGACAGTATGTGGTGGTGACAGTTATCAGAGCGAAGAGCTGCTGAGCATCTGCAGAGGGCAGGTACTGCTCGGAGGGCTTCTGTGCATAATCTCCCCATTGAATCCTCGCCACCACACAACCCGATGAAGCACCATTGTTCACTTTATCCTTCAATGAGGAAGCAGGCGCAAAATGCCTGGGGAGCTTAACCAAGAGGAATCCAGGCAGAGGGGTCAGGGGTTTGGAATTTGGAAGACAGATTTGACTGAGTGATTTCAGTCTTGGTGTAGATGTCTTACTGAGGACTAGTCTCAGCAGCTGAGCCCGCTGGACACTGGCTAATGTAAAGGAAGAAGTTCTCAAGGGCAGCAGGGCAGGAACGATGAGCCTGAGATGCTGAAGGTCATGAACTTGGCTGCTGAGGTCCATAACAATAACAATGGATAATAAGGCAAAAAATAAAATAAAATAAAGAATTATAGACCACGTCCTGAACGCTCCAGTAAAATACAGGATGTGAAAAGGTTACACAATAGTATGAAACAGAAAAGTAACAGACAGACCGAGGAGAGGACGTATGGTCAGGACAGGCTAGGCTGCAGAACTCCCAAACCTCAGAAGACGAAACAGTGAAGGCACCTGGTGTCTCTCCTGACCATGGTGGGTGAGCAGTGGGCTCTGTTCACCCTTGTAACCCAGGGTCCATGACGGTGGCTTCAAGGCAACACATGATTCCATCATCACTGAGGCTGCAGAGGAGGTAAATCACCTGCCAGCTCCTCAAGTTTCCATTCCCATCGTTGTCGGCCAAGGCAAGTCGCCGGCCATGTTAACCTCGGTGGAATCCTACCCCATGTCTGTAAGTGGAGGAGAACCAGAAGTATTCTGGGAAAGGGCGCTAATGACCTCAGAGGATTTCCTGTGGACACCCTAGGGCCTGCTGGGAGACACGCAAGAACAAGAACACAGGGTGGTATAGCACAGGGACCCCGCCGAGTGTGAAATGGGGAGCAAGAGAGACAGCCAGGTGGCGAGGCCAGGTGAGGGGTGAGCAGAGCCCAGCCGGACTAGGATCAGAGCGCAGTCAGGGTCACTCTCCCAAGGCAGCTGTGCAGACGGGGCTGCTGCAAACGGGATGCTTATTATTAGAGCAGCTTGGGGGGCTCCTGAGAGGCACCCCTCCCAGATTCAGGAATCTATTCCCTGTTGGGACGAGAAGATTCTTTTCCTTTTGGTCCAGACATTCTCCAAACACGTCCTGGGACAAATTATTAGCAACTCAAAGGTGGAGTGAAACTTCACTAGGGATAAGCAAGGCTAACTTAAGTCACAGGAGTGACCAGTCAGGGTGTCCCCAGGACCCGAGTCAGCTGTTAACAGGTGTCTGAGCTGGGCTCATCATGACAACTCTTCAGAAGGTTTCACTTTGTTTCCTAGCAGCCAAGACAAGAATGAAAACACTCAGGGTTGCAGAGTTCTCACTTTCTAATAAAACAGGACATGGACATTTATCTGCAAAGGCAAACAATTAAGTGTAAAGAAATTCAAGAAAGAATTTATTATTTGTGGAGTCTCAGCATAATGGACTGTACTTTTAGTTACAGGTTTCACCTGCTCGAGTGTTCAGGGCCCAGCCTTCCACCTGGAACATGGGGAGGGCTTTTAGGAACGAAAGGGACTACTGAGATAATGAGGCCAGGGTTGTTTGGTTTTTGATTACCTACGTTCCTAAGGTATTTCGGACCTAAAGAAAGCAGAAGAATGCACTGATTCCATTTCTACTAGATTGCCTTTCTTGCACAGCAGATGTTTCAGGTGAGCCTCTACCAGATCTCAGTCAATTTACGCCTGAAATCATTCACAACTATCAGTAACACATCACGAGGAGAGAACGAAAGCTATGCGTCCTTCTATGACTCACCCATAAAGAGCCGTGCTCCTAAAGGCTAGACAGAAGCAGGGATCAGCCTAGGTCTATTTGAATGAAAACCACTGGTGCAAGGCAGGCTTCTTAAATTTCAGCACAGACATCAGAGATGGAAGCCAAACATATGTAGTGGGAAAAATAAATAGATGTCAAGAGTGAAGCAGCATATGCCTTTCCTCTCCCAGGGTTAGGTCAAAAACGTCCTCCCTTCAAAGCCAGCGTGACAAGCAGAGCAGCCAAGGCTTGAAAACAAAATAACCCACATGGAGGGACAGGAAGGAGGAGTTTAAAGAAGGTCACACACCACATGTGCCGGTCACAATGTCATAACTCGTTCAAGGGGAATTCAATCTAGTATTCCCTGAATTGCCAGCTCGTTGAGCTGGAGAATTTGCTTGAAACCTGTCCTTTCATTGAATAGCTGCTTTTCAGTTACCATCCTACACCCTCTGGGTTCTCAGGAATGGTCCAACTGGTAATTACCTATTCATGAAAGGCTGGATTTTAATTAAGAGATGAAGATTACATACGATTAATTTTAAGGAGGACATCAGCACTCTCCAAAGCCTGTAGATCTGACTTTGGGCAGAAGACACTGCTGGCTGCAACCCCACCCTCCTTCTTGCTAACACACCCCCAGTTAATCCCTGTTTAAGACGTTCTCTGTCTGAGGGAAGCTGGGCTCTTCCCCACCCCAGGGAGTGAATCTTGATCCGCTCAGATAGATCCAGAGAATTCTGTATTGTTTGCCAGGGACTGGCTTAGATACCAGCTCATGACTCATTCTTTTCTTCATCCGCATTATGGAGGTACACGTCTAGATAGAATAAAATCCAGCGATTTCAAGTGTACAGTTTGATAAGATCGAGGAAAGTAAACAACTGTGTAACCTCTGCCGCATTCATGACATAATACGTTGTCCTCATCTTTTTGCAGTCAGCTCCTTCCCCCACCTTCTAGAAACATCTGCCCTGCTTTACGTCACTACGGATGAGCCTGTGCTGAGTCCCACGGGTGGACTTGTAGGGTGCGCGGTCTCTGAGCATCTTTTCTTCACTAAACCCAAAGCGGTGAGACTCCTCCACGCTGCCGTGTGGTCTGGCCGTCGTTCCTCCGGGACTGAGCAGCTTTCCATGACAACCCTGGGCGCCACGATCCACTTGCCATTTTGGAGGGCTTACAGATTTCTGGCTCATACGTGCAAAGCTACTGTGAACATGCAAGTACAAATCTCGGTGTGGAAGTCACTTCCCCAGGAACAATCCAGCAGTGGGACTGCTGAGTCATAGGCAGGGACGCGAGAACTCTTTAATAAGCTGCAAAAGTGCTTCCCAAAGTGGTGCCCCATCGACAACAGGAGATTTCCAAGAGTTCCAGTTGCCCCATCCTCACTTGCAATTCGGCCCAGTCACTCTTTTTAATGCCCGTGCTTCTAGTCGTGGGATCTCGGTGTAGTTTAATTTGCATTTACCCGTGATAACAAATGATGTGATGTGACAATGAGCATCTTCCCTGTGTTTACTTGCCATCTGTGTATCTTCTCTGGTGAAGTGTCTCTTCAAATCTTTTGTCTCTCTCTTTTTTTTAAAATCAGTTTATCGTCTTAATATTGAATTGTAAAAATCCTTTCTATATTCTGGATATAAATTCTTTAGCAGGTATGTTTTAAAAACATTTTCTACCAGTCTCTGCTTATCTTTCCATTTTCTTTACAGTTACTTTTTAAATGAAAAGATTTTAATTTTTAGAACACTTTTAGATTTACAGGAAAAGTGAGCAGATGGTAGAGTGTTCCTGTATTACGCTCCCCTTCGCTTTCCCCTATTACTAACATCTTACATTATGGTATATGGGACATTTCTTGAAATTAATTAACCTATATTGATACATTATTATCAACAGAAGTCCTTATTTTATTCAGATTTTACCTCATGTCCTTTTTCTGTTCTAGGATCCCAGCCACAATACCCTGTTACATTTAGTTATCATGTTTCTTTGGACTGGGACAGTTCCTCAGACTTTGTTTTGGAAGGACTTGACAGTTTTGAGGAAGACTGGCCGGGTATTTTGTAGGATGTCCTTCTACTATGTTATCTGGCACATTCTATGAAATACGCTGTGTACTGAAATCAAATGAGGGAACAAAATGAAACAAAAGAGCAAAACCTTCCCAAATAATAGATTTAGTTGTAATTATATTTTCATTTCAAACATTGGCTGAACAATAGATTGAAACCTCTATATACATAAAGGCAGATATATACACACACACACAGACACACACATACATACACACATATATATATATATTTCTGCTGCTGTTACTACGTATTTTTTTCAATTGATGGAAAAATCCTGAAGAGATTCCTCACATTTTGAAAGCAAGGATAAAAGCATTTTATTTTGGAAGTAATAACTGTCAACCTATTGTTTTCTAAATTAGGTATGGTCAAGAATGCAATTCCCTTTTTGGAAAAAATTTTCTTACAGCATATGAAGGAGCTGGACTTTGCTGGTCTTAAGAACCTACTCTAACAAAGCCACTTCTTTTCCCATCGTGTGTATAACTGGTTGAAACACGTCTACAGATCCGCTCTCAACGATGTGGAAAATGCGACAGACAAATCACCAGGGTCACAAGCTAAGTGGGACTATTTCTCAACACCCGAGGGCAAGGAGGAAGAGTAACCAGCAGCCCTGAGCTCCAGGGAGCCTTGGATAGAGAAACAAGAAGACCTGGGATGGCAGACAGCGGAGATTCTGGCAGGAATGTCAACAGGACACAAGGAAGTAGGCGGCTGTGAAAGATCATCTCTGCCACACAGATGATTAAAATGCAAGGGTCAGGACAGTCTCCCGCCTACGTTTGTTTTTTTTTTTGCAGGAGAAGACAATTAGACATCTGAGAATGCGGGCTTCCCAAAGGTGCTCTTGGCAGGGAGGGGGCAGCCCATCAAAATGGCGGTGAGTAGGGCGCTGAGGGAGTGAGCAGGGAAGGAGTTTCTCTGTACTTGAATGTGGAGACACAGACAATGGTGATGTGTTCTGTTACATTTTTTTAAAAACCCTGCTGAAATGGCCTTTTCTTCAGAAAAAGACTGCTCCATGCCCGCCTGTGAGAGAGGAGCTTTGGGGAGTGAGGAAAGAGAGGTGCTATTTGGGGTGAGGAGGAGGATGGAGACCAAGGGAGGAGGCAGTGAGGTGCGAAGACGCAGGGGATGACTGAGAATTCCTCAGAACAGATCCTCTGAACAGGAAGTTACCAAGTGGCCGTGATGGCACCTTTCAGAGAAGCTCCAGAAGGGGTGGCAGGGCATGGGCTGGCCACCGCAGATGGGGTGGGCACCGATTTGTTTCAATGTGATCTTAGGAAGGAGGATGTGAGGACATCAGTGGGACAGACACTTGGTGCAATACATGTAAAAACCTTCTCCTCCTTATGGTTTGTCTGTTAACCTGGGTCATGTGCTTTGCCCTTTGTGCAGTGCACAACCCTAACTTCCAGACTCTCTTTTTGGTTTGTCATTTACTCTGATCTTATGTCCGTTTGCATCTAATTCCATTGCCTATTACAGAGAAAGCAAAATGACTGTATTTTCTCACACACAATTCTGGAGGAGCCAGTTCAGGACTGGTGTGTAAATTCCATTCTCCCTTTGGGGCTTCTTTCTTGAAGGTCACCTCGTGGACCAGTGGTGACTGCTGGGGCTCCAACCAGCATCTCTGCCTCCCTGGCTGCAGCAGGGAACAGAGGAAGAGAAAACAAGGTACCTCTGCAGGCTCAGCTCCTGGCAAGTAATCTTTCCTCGAAGTCCCCACATTTTCACTTACAGCTTAGGGCCAGATCAGGCCACGCCTGGCAGCAAGGGAGGCTGGAAAGTGTAGTCTGATGAAGTAGAAGGGAAAGGAGTAAAGGATGAATGGGACCAGGATCTCTGGCTCAGGGATGCTGTGCTGTTAGCCAAAGAAGAGAAAACAGGAAGAGGAACAGATTTAAGGGGAAAAAACTGAATTCCATTTGGATGTGCTGAGGTTTGGGGGTCTGCAAGCGTATCTAGGGGGAGATGACTGACAAGCATTTGGGGATGTGGAGAGAGACGGGGGAGGAGATGTCATGTGTAGGTCATCAGATAGACCTGGAAGTTCAAGTTGCAGGTCTCGAGGGACTTGGGCTGAGGACAGTGCCCAAGGGGGCACCTGCGGTCAAGGAGAGGAGGAAGGAGCAGAAATGAGGCTGCCATTGGGATGGCACAGATCATACTTACTAAAAACTAAACTAAACTAAAAAATGAAACATGATGAAGTTCCTTGTATATCAAAAAGCACAGACTTCTGAGTGTTCTGGAAAATTGCATAAACTCAAGGCTCTCTCCCCACAGTTTATTAGAATACATCTGTGTGAGGCAGATTCTCCTTAATGCAAAAGTGTGCCCAAACGCCTGTGCATGTCCCATACCTTCCCACGAGAGCAGAGCCACGATCTGACTCACCGCAGCCCAGGGACTGCGCACGGTGGGCACTCAGTACTTGTCACGTGATAAAATGTTGTTCCAGCCAAAAATCACTGTTTCCTCCCTTTACTCCTCCCAGTAGTTTTAAACGAAAGGCGCTATGGCCATGCAAAAGTCTCTTCTCATCCAGGTTTTATCCTAATCTGGAATAAATTACGTTGAACACGTACAAACAGAGTACATGCATTTTCATGGGAAAGAGAACTTGGTCTTTATGTGTTCCGGACCAGGAACAGTTTGTCCAGAGCGCCACTAGATGGCGCTGCTTCTCCATCCCGCAGGAGAACCCCACCCCTCAGAGCCAGTTTCCAAATATTTTACCCAATAACAAGTGTGAACTCCTGTTTGAGACCACAGAGTGACTCTACCGTTTCATTTGTCTTTAGTAATCGTCTGACTGTCACTAAACAAAAAAACACTGTCCCTTGATAAGGTGTAGCACACTCAGAACACCCTCAACCGTCAAGCCCCATCCCTGCCTTCGGTCCTTCCAAGGATCCCGGGACTGTCGCAGGAGCAGAACAGCTCCTCTTCCCCTTGCGGTAGCAGACGCCTAGGATTTCCTTCCTTTCCTTCTTTCCCATCTACTTCCTTCTTCCTCAAAACCCTACTGCCGTTCTACTACAGACAGAGCCCTTGACCTGTCATCCTGGGGACTGACACCAATCGTCAGCCACCTGCCAGACCCACTGCTAACACCTGGCCTGACTCTGGAAGCCACAGCCAGAGCCCTGAGAGCTGGAGTTCAGCTGCCTCCCTGGACCACACAGGCTTCTGATAAACACTGGCCGGCTGTCAAATGCAACAAACATTCTGAACAAATGAACAAACTTCAACTAATCTACGTGTTAATGGTTTTGGGGGGACGGGGGTGGTGGAGAACTTGTCCAGCAATCCTGACTACTCTATGACGTTGGGGCCCCAAACCTAAAGGCGACGACTGACGGGGATCACAACTAGGTGAGGGTCTCACACGGTGAGCGCTGCAACGGGGCTCTGAGGAAAACGCAGAGGGCAGGTGGTTCCTTCTTCTGATGCTGGAAGGCTGCGGGGGTCCTGCCCAGGAGCTGATGCTGAGCTGGAGCCAGGAAGGGAGGGAGGGGAGGCATGGGGAAAGCCCACAGCCACCACTGCCTGCAGCCCGACTAAGAAGTTCCCCAAGCCTGAGTACAGAGTGAGCAGGAGGTTGGCCTGACCGCAAGATGGAAGGGACGGCAGCTGAGGATGGGCTGTGAGGGGCCCGACTGCCCCTCTTACACTGAGACTTGAACACCGAGCTACCAGGAGCCGGCAAAGGGTTTCTAGGTCTGTTACAGGTTGAACGTCATCTCCCCCAAAAAAGATATGACGTCTTGACCTCAGTCCCTGTGAGTGTGCCCTTATTTGGAAAGAGGACATGGCAGAAGTGATTGGCTAACGTAAATTGAGGTCCAAGCCTAGTGTCCTCATAGGAGACGAGACACAGGCACACATGTGCGAAGGACCACAGGGACAGAGACTGGAGCCTCAGGGCTGCAAACCAAGGGATGCTGAAGATGGTCCCCAAACACCAGCGGCTGCAGGAGGCAAGGAAGGATTCCCTGCGCTTCAGAACAAACACGGCCTTACTGACACCTTGGGTTTTTCTCCCCCTTTCTAATTGAAGTATAGTTGATGTACAGTGCTGTATTAGTGTCTGGTGTACAGCATAGTGATTTAGTTATCCATATATATACATATTCTTTTTCATTACAGGTCACTACCATTTCTATTTTGCAAGGGGAACAAAGAATGTTGTCAACTGCCGATTTTTCTTTTTTTAATGGAGGTACCGGGGATTGAACCCAGGACCTCATGCATGCTAAGCATGCACTCTACCACCGAGCTATACCCTCCCCCACCGACAACTTGTGTTTTTTTGACTCTGGCCTCCAGACCTGCCCACGGCCCCTCACAGCCCCTCCTCGGCCATCTAAAACTGAGACAGCCCTATCTTCCAGGGATGGAGACAGGGACCAGACTGTGCAGGTGTGAAGACTGTAGGGGGAGAGGAAAAACGTTCCCTTCCCCTGGTTCCTAACAGGTCAGTTCACTCGACAAACGAGTTAAAACGCCGAGAATGTTTGCTCCTTACTGACTCTATTACCTTCTGTTTTTGAAGAGTCAGCATCTTAAATAATCCTAATGACACCGAATCTGTCTTAATTATTAACCTTTCCTCTCAGGGCAGAAAGTTGTCTATGGAAGAATTTTCTAAATTTCTTAATTAACCTGCAGAGACTTGATTTGGCTAAGATTGTACTCTGAAACCATTATGAGATGCCATCCACGCTACCACAGAGTAGTGAAAAAAAAGAAACAAAACTACACCACAAAGCAAAATACCTATAGCAAAAATCGGCTCAGCGACAAAAGGTCAGAAAGACAGAAGCAAATGGGTGACAAGGAGAGTAAGAAGCTGAAGGTCCAAGGTTGCAGAGGTTACTGCTCTGCACACATCATTGCCAAGGGTATGTCTGAGGACCAACTGTATTTCTCTTAACCGTTCTCAGATTTAGGTTTTGATGATGAGCATCTCAGAAGCCAGCTTTCATTCATTAATAGGTGGCTTCTTATTACCTGCTTCGCCTTTTGAAGAAAGCAGTTACTCCTCCCTCTACACAGAGACAAGATCTGGCATTTAACAATAGCGAGCAGAGGTTTAGCCGGGAGGAAGACTCATCTCCACACTCCCCACCCCGTTTCCCGTCACGCGCTGACCCCTGCCAGCAGAGGAGGACCTACCTGGAGATTTACTGAGGCCGCAGGCTCCTCACTCCCATCCCTTGTAAGGCCTGAGGGACCCGCCACCATCTTCACGAGGCCGTAAACGCCATAAATGCTGTAAGTGCCACTGATAAAATAAAGATGATTTAGCTGCAATGGGACAAGAACTTCTAATCTTTTTACTCCAACTAGTCCTTTCCAGAACTTTCTTTAGTGTCAATGGTCCTGGGGAGGCTGAGGGCATTTTGGGACCGGACTAAGGCAAATCTGAGCCAATCTGGGTGCAGGGGACTTGGGTCAGAGATGTCGGTGGGGGAACCTCTGACTTCAGGCTGGTTCTTGCTGGGGGCCCTGCCCTTCAGGTGTGTCCCTGGAAAGGGTCTCTAGGTGACAGGGGCCATCTGAGGCCCACAGAGCTTGCTCCCTGGGCCCGGGGGATGCCCGAGGGCCCTGGTGACGTCAGCCTCCCTACACTGTGGGGCCTGGGCCCCTATTAGCTCCATGGCTCCCGGTCAGCTTTTCCTCTGGACCCCGTGGGGGTCTCCTTGCTCTGCCCCTGCGCCCATGCAGGCCACTCAGCGCTCCCCCTCCAGGACCTCCCGGGAAGACCACCCGGGACTCTCACCTGGAGCTCCCACCCTGGCCACACCAACCTGGACGTCACCACTGCCAGTGCTCTTCTAGAACTCTCCTGCAGGGGGCAGTAGTGGGCAGAGAGCAATAGTTCCAGTCTTGGCTTTCTGAGCTTCCCCGAGAGGGAATTAGACTTCCTGCTTCCCTCTGGATGTCTCTCCCACGCTCTCCCCCAGGGCTAATGCTGAGTCCTCCCCAGCTCGTGTAAGGAGGGCTGGCGTGTGTTACGGGCTCACTATGTGCCCAGCCGCGGGAGGGGGAAGGCCCTGTTCTAGGCTCTGGACACGTACTAACTCCTTTAACCTCCAAAAATATTCTATAAAGTCATCTAATGTCGCCCCTTTTCTATGGGGAAAGAAACCAAAATGCAGCAGCCCAAGTGATGTGATCACCCCAGGCACCCGGGCCAGCCGCGCACCCATCCTCCGGCTCTAAGCAGCGCCAGCTCCCTTGCTCCCTTGCTGGTTCTGTGCGAAGCCAGGGCTGGAGGAATTGGGAAACTCCTCTCTCCAGACAGTAGTCCAGCTTTCCAGCCTCTAGTTTTGCCAAGGAGAACAAGACTCTCCTGGTTGGGAAGGGAAGATGCTCATAAGCTTCAGGGGGAAATTAAAGCAGGTGAATATTTCCAGGGTGCAGAAAGCATTGGGGAAAAGATAAACCCACATTGCATTTTGGAATAGTGCCTTGTTTTAAACAGGATGATCTTTGGGAGCCCAGATGGGTTGTGAGGGAAATGCGTGGTTGGGCGGCTGGTCCAGAACTGCAGGTGACCAGGTGCTGATTCTCTGATTAGGGCCGGGAGAGCTCGCAGAAGGAAGTGGGGCTGGGGTCCCCAAAGTCGGTGTCAGAGCAGATGGGTGCACAGATGCAATGATCTCCCTTTCTCTCTTACCTAATTTCTTTTTTAAAATAAGATGACCCTTTATTGTTACAAAAATTTTAAGACATTCATACATAAATACTTCTCATACACACTACAAGCCACCATTAGCAGAAATAAGACAGAACCGCCAAGCGCGCACTGATCGAGGGAGTTCCACAGTGAAAGCTTTAGTGGATATCCTTTCTACGAACATAAATCTTTTTACCAAAATGAAATGGCTCTGTCCTTGAGACGGTTCTGTAACCTGCTTTTTTCAGCAAAGCCTCATCTCTCCATGGATTTCCTGCTCACCCACTACCCATTCTGTATTCAAATTTCCCAAATATTCTCCAAATGTCCTTTATACCACTTCATCCCGACCTGGATCCAATCTGAGCAAACCCACTGCACCTGGCTAGTACATTTCCTGGGTCCCTTTTTGTCTAGAACATTGAGGACCCTGCCATGGGTCCGAGAAGCGTCCCTCCCGGGCTAGTCTGGGGTCCCTCCACAGAGATACTACGCCCTGTACCCCCAGGGTTCCCAGGAACTGGTGGTCTGTGTGGCCAGTACATCCAAACACGCAAACAAGGAAGGTCCTGGGTCAATTTCATCCTGCTGAGTAAGGCAAAACCCCCTGTCCTGTGGGAAATGACTTCCAAGTTCATTACCAGGCAGGTGTCCAGAGAGCAAGGAACAGGGAGGCTCACTGGTTACGTGAAGATGCTTAAACACGCGGCTTCTTGTGTCTGTCTAACGGACAGAGAAAAAGACCCGCCCAGTGGGGAGCATCCCAGGGACAGGGCACCTGGCGCAGAGCCAGCCTTCCACGGCCCGCCGCCTTGCTCCCTCCAGCCACCTGCCAGGGCCTTTCTGGGACTCGACAGGGAGGAGAGACAGGAGAATGTGCAGAGAAGCCCTGTAAAGATGCTCTCGTTAGCAGAGGACTTCCACTGTCTGTACAAGCTGTCCTTCCATCTCAGGAGCAGGCCTGAGCAGCACACAGAAGAGACGGCACAGGCGAGAAGTGAGGGTGGGTGCTAGGGGACTCGCCTGTCCGGCCGTGAAGCCGGGGCCTGCCGGGAGGCGAGCCGGGTGCCCTCAGCTCCACGTCGACGGCCCTTTCTATTTTATCAGATGACTGCGTTTGGGAAGGAGCAGGGGTTGGAAATACGGGTTCATCAGAGGCTCAGCCTGAGTCTAAACCATCCATGGAGGAAGGAAGGAATGTTGCAGGCAGACAGCCAAATCACCTTAGGTGAACAGACGCCCCTCTCATGCCCCACCACCCCCAGTTTCCTTAGAGCTCAGCTCACGGGCCTGTTGCTTCCCAGAGCTTCTAGAAGCCCCTGCTCCCCACCCTGGCGTCTCCTGTATGACCTTCACCTCTAGGAATGCTGGAGTTCTTTGAGGGCTCAGGACAGGTCCTGATAACATGAATAGCAAGGAGGTGCTATCTCCAGGCATGAGGCTGGGTAACTTGCCCCAAATCCCTGGTGTGATAAGCACACTGGGAGCCACACAGCCTCACTGGTCTCAGGATTCTCTCCATGCCAGACTCTCCCAGACTGGGACCCGGAACTGTCTCCACCCACCCAGCTCACTGTCTGCATTCATGTGATGCCACTGTTTTCTCGGTTGGCTTTGCAACAGAGAGCATCAAAGATGGTTTGCACCCCACGACTCTCTCCACTTCAGCCTCAAGATCACTGCCTTGCTGGGTCCCACAGTCATGAGTGGTGAGGTCACGGCGCTCACCCTACCTGAACCCAGGCCTGTCCCACGAAAACCCACCTTAAGCCAGACTTCGGCATCTCGGTGAGGATCCTTGGCCTCCTCCCTCTGATGTCCTCCCTCCACACGCTGAGAATAAACAGACCTTGGTCTGCTTATCAGCTGATTGTTGGGTGATATTTTTGAGGAGCTGGAATTTGATAACAGAAAGAAAAGAGAAAAAGAGATGTAAGAGAAGAGGAGGGACCAGAGGGGCGTTTCCCTGGGGACAGGGGACCATGTCTTGCAGCAGCAGGGACACCTGGGGCCCCAGGCCTTGTACAAACAGCAGGAGTGGTGCTCAGCTATGTGTAATCCTACAGTTAAATCTGCTGTCTGAGACTCGTGTATGAAGGTCAAACACTTGGTTCCCATCCCCCAGGTAGAAGGGAAAGTTGCATTTGCTGAAGAACAGCCTTTCAGCTTCTTTCCACTTCCTTCCAGGAAAGGGTCCATGTTTCAGATCCCATAGCCCACATCTCCCTCCCCAAGATGGAGACCATCTGGCCAAGGCTATGGGGAACCTCCCATTGACTGAAAATAAAATGCACAACCTGAAAGTTGAGAGTTGTGTCTTATTCAGTGGACTCTCTGAGAACTCGGGCCAGGGAGGCGGCCTCTCAGGTGGCTCTGAGGGACTGCTCCAAAGAGGCAAGGGAGGAGCCAGGAGATATAGTAGATTTTGCAACAAAGACCAGATAGTCAGAACATCAAAAATTTACTCTTAATTAAAGAAAACCAGGCATCTCAAGTTAAGGAATTTAGCACTTTTCTACGTATGGGAAGGCACAAAGGTCTGGGCTCACTGAAATCATTCCTTTGATTGTCTAGGGCCAGTGTTGTGTTCTTTCCCATCCTGAGTCCCCTCAGGGGACACCACTAGGGGTGGCAGCAGGGGCCGGGCTGCCTGCTTGTCTGCATCCTGAGCTCCCTCTGCTCACTGTCAGGGGCGGTGGTAGCGGCTGACGACTTGATGGCTACAGCATCCTTTGTTTACTGATATGGCTGCAACATTTTTCATTCACACTTCTGAGCCCTCAGGGCTGTGCCCGGGTCCTCTGTGGCCTCTCAGCTGTGGCCACTGCTCACTCTGCTGGCATTTCCTGCCCATGGTCCACCCCCTGGCCTGCTAACCTGGCCCCATCTCCTTCTCCAAGGAACAAGGTCTGGCCTTGACTCCCATTTGCTCCCTGCAGGAGGTCCACACTGCGGTCTAACCTACAGTCTGGACTGCCCAGGTGTCCACGGGCCTGGGGGCTGCCTCCCCCACCCTCCACGGGGCCCACTCTGTGTGAGCGACCGTCCAGGCCTTGGTCCCTCTGGCCCAACTCTGGATTCACTGAGCACAGGCGGGACCCCTCACACCGGGTCAAGGACTCTCGGGGGTTTTCTGTCCAGTATCCCGCCCAGGAAGTAGGACAAAAGACCTGCTCTCAGTGTCCCTTCAACATCCTGACACATCAGCCCTTCTCCAAGCATCAGCCAGGAGAGGGAAGCCAGGGCCTGTATCACCACAGATGGGGGCCCAGCCAACAGAAGCAACTGATCCCCGTTCAGGGGCTGGAAGGTGAAGAGATCGGTGTGGGCAGAGCTGGTTCCTTCTGAGCTCTCTCCCCTTGGCTTACAGTTGATAACCCTCCTGTGCCCTCACTGGTCGTCTTCCTGTGCCTGTTTGTGTCCTAAACTCTTCATGTAAGGACACCAGTCATAGAGGGTCAGGCCCACTCACACAGGACGTCACTTTACCTCACTTTCCTCTTTAAAGGCCTCATCTCCAAATGCACTCACCTTCTGCAGTGCTGGGGGTTAGGACTTACACATGTGACATGCGGTGGGGACACAGTTCAGCCCAGGACATGCCCCTTCTCTGCTGTTTCCATCCTGTCCTCTTCCCCTCCCCAGGGGCCAGAAGTCCCACCTGCCCACTTCCCTCTCCTTTCCAGATGGGAGTTTTCTTTTGTCTTCATGCTGCTCTGCCTTGTCCCCGTCCAAAATGGCAAACCGGCGGCCGCGGGACCCTGCTTCCTGGGGAAAGAAACGAGAACTCCGTTAGTTTCACATTTTCCAAGTCCTTACCTTGCCCTGGAGACTGAGGATACCTGTGGTTAAGCCGGCCCGGGGCGCTCAGATTCTAGACTATGGAGGACTTCTAAAACGGGTGAGAAATGTGTTTCCCAAGAAGATGAAAATTCAGATCTCCGAGATAATATGAATTCTTTTGCATCCTCGAGCTGTGAGGCTTAGGAATATCCAGATGCTTGGAGCTAGACTGAAAAAGAAAAAAGTTAAAAAAGAAAAAGAAAAAGATAAAAAGAAAAAAAAAGGGAGCCTGGTTAACTGATGACATCCTCACAGCCATTCGTTCTCTAATAAGCAGTTCTGAGACATTTACTGTGTCACTTTTGACCTGCCAGTCCTGTCAGCTTTAATGAGCGTCTTGCATGGGATTCTTACAATTTTACTTTCTACATTAGAGTAATTGTTGGCATTTGAGGAGGAGCCTGAAGCCAGCTGAATATTCTTTAGAAGTTTTCAGGGTATCTGATTGAGTTTATCAGCTTCTTTCTCATAGCTTCTGTACCGCCTCTCCGGATGACTGGAAAGTTCTTTCATAATTGTGCCAAGCTTGGCGTAACAATAAAACACTTCATCACAAAGAAGCTGAACAGACCAGGCGGATGGCCCTGCTGGTTCAAGGAGTAATGAAGGACCAACAGTGCCCTCTAGTGAGATAACATGGGTACTACATGTTTCCACCAGCTAACTTAAGAACCTCATTAAATCAGCGCAAATTCAGGGATTAAACCTCATTTTATTGCAGATCTTCACAAGAAGAATCAAAAACTGTACGTAGAAGTTCCGACTGTCAGTTAGGAGTAAGTTAAATAACATATCAATTATTCTTTTGTAACTAAAAGCCTTCATAATATCATGCACTTATTTAAATAGTCTTAAATCTGAAAACACAGATAAAAGTGAATTTAATGATCTCAGAACAATAATTCATCTTAACTTATCAAAACACAATTATAAGGGATTATTACAAGAAGAGCATATATTAATAGACTACTGCTGGTAAGACCAAAATATTTTGACCGGATTTTGATGAGAAATTAATAAATATGTTTAAGAAACTGTCACTAGAACCTTAGGGGAAAATTTTTAAGTGCCAAGAAAGAAACACAAATTCCGTTTTTCTTTTCTCCAGGTGTGAACGGTGCTTCGCAGAGACTGGTAACATTCATTACTGTTTTCCTTAGTTGCTTCATTCATCTAAAAGGAAAGTTATTCTGAGTAATTTACAGTTAATTTATGACAAGAAAGGAGAGAGTCCCAGGAGACTTTGAAAATTGAACAGAAAGAGACCCAAAGGCCAAAATTACATGGAACCACAAATTGCATACAGAAGTCAAATCAATAAGATTTGGTAATCTCAGATCAATAAGATTTGGTAATCTAATGGAAAAGGCTTGACAGAGAAGAGATGACTTCTTTCAGACTGCTAATTGTTGAACAAGAACATACATTAATGGTATTCATTCACAATCTAACTGCATTCACTTGACAGGTAAGAGGGAAGTTTCCCCTTCAAATTAAATTTTAAAATGTAAGTCATATATAAAAAGGACACGGAGAAGTTTGAGCTTTGAACCAGGAAGTGAAACTTCCAAAGTTGCTTGGATTTTCAGGCAGTAAGACAAATCTATTAGTTCATGGTTAATTATAGAGTTTGAGGACCTCAAATTCCAGACCCAAATACAGAATTGTTTATTTGACATTTCCAGTTGGAGTCTATTAGACAATTCAAATGCACAAAGTCCAAAAGGTCACTCCTCTGGTGCCCGCCCCCATCCCTCCAAACAAAAAACAAAAAACAAAACACTGTTCTGCCTGCCAGCTTTCTCACCTCATTCGCCTGCAGGTCCATCAGTACAAAAACCTCTTTCTCAACCCATCAGGAAGCGTGGGGGACACGGAGTGAAAATACATCCCTAGTAGGAACAAGAGCATCGCTAGGAATTTGAGGGTCATAAGGAGAGCATGTTATTCACAAAGAAAACTTTCCCTCATGGACTCCTTCTTTGTGGGCCATGACTTGGATGCCACCACAGACTTCTCAGTCCTAGAGCTTCCCAGGATTTACAGGAATTACCCGACATGATCAATCAACTGTCCAATAACTCATCCCGGGTGACTGGAGTGCAGTGGACGTTGCATTGTGATTGAAAGCCTTCTCAAACTGTCACTTGTAACTTTGGTTTTATTCTAAACCTAGTGTCACTTTAAAGTACAACGATTTTGGAGATTTATTGGTTGAATTTGGGCTCATGGGAAACAGAATCTTCAACATGCCAATTGCAGTGCTTCCCACAAGACTTGTATTCTAAACAGAGCAGGAATCGTGCTTGCTCCGGGAGTCAGAAAACCTGGGCTGCACCGTGGTTCTACCAACACTTGGCCACAGGAATTTTGACAAGACATGTCACCTGAGACCAGAATCATTCTCTAAGTAACAGACACAGTACCACTCCACCTCCCACTTCCACAAGGTTCTTGTGAAAATCAGAAAATGAAAGTAGTAATTGTTTGAAAACTAGGAGCTTCCACACACACACACCCCAGTATTATTTTTCCTAATTAAGTAACTTAGAAAACTAATTTACGTATTCAGTTTTATTAAGGTATAACTAATATAAATTAAACAGTACATGCTTAAACACAACTTGCAAAGGTCTAGCGCACACACATGCGCACACCGTTCGCCCTCCTCACTGCGTTGCCTGGAACGCTCAGTACGATGTTGAAAGGAAGTGGTGGAAGTGGACACCTTTCCCTCATCTCTGATCTTAGGGGCAAAGGCTTTAGTCCTCAGCCACTGAGTACGATGTTAGCAGTGGGTGTTAAGAGATGTTCGTTATCAAGTCAAGAAAGTCTCCTTCTATTTCTAGTTTGTAGGCTATTTTTTAATCAGAAATGGATGCTGAGTTTTACCAAATAATTTCTCTGCATTCATCCAGATGATCAGGTACTTTCTCTTTTTTAGTTTGTTTAATATGTGGATTATACTGATCGACTTTTCAAATGTTAAACTGACATTTCTAGAATAAACCCACTTGGGCGTGGTACACTACCTTTTCCATATATTGCTTGATTAAACTGACTACAACTTTGTTAAGGATTTTTACATCTGTGTTCTTGAAAGTCATTGGTCTGGAGTGTTCTTTCCTGTAGTGTACTTTTGTCTGGTTTTGGTATCTGAGTAATGCTGGCCTCACAGAATGAGTTAAGTATTCCCTCTCCTGCAATTTCGTTGAAGAGTCTGTACAGAATCGGTATTATTTCTTCCGCAAGTGTGAGATCTGCAAAGGGGCCCCTCCAGTCCGTAGCCGAGTTACATGTTCTTGCTTCTTTGCCTGCCTAGCATTTTCTGATTGGATAACAATCACATTGTGAATTTTACCTCTGGAGTCTGGGCGTTCTGTGTTACTATAAATATTTTTGAGCTTTGCTCTGGAATGCCATTCATTTCCTCGAAAAGGACTGGATCCTTTTGTGGCTTGCTTTTAAGCTTGCTGACTGGGTCCAAGCAGATCTTGTTTGGAAGTTTTTCCACTACTGCAGCAATACCACACGAGTCTTTCAACTGACGCAGTATAGACAACGAGGTTTCCTCCCTGGAGCACAAGCGATCGCCAGTCCTGTGAGGCGGGCAGCTGTTCTCCGTAATCCTTTCCGGTGGTTCTTTTCATGGCCTTGGGTGGGTGGCTTCACCACATGCGCTCACTGACCTGCGGATGGCAGGATGGGGGACCTTTACAGATCTCCAGAGCCTTCTCTCTCCCTGTGGGGCTCTTGTCTCTCTGGTTCTCTGCCCAGAAAACTCCAGCCCTTCAGGCCACCGGGTACTCCCGGCATCTCCTCCTGAAGCCCGGGAGGCTGCCCCGCGCTTCCTGGCCGCCCTCCCCTCCAGGCGATGGTGGGGCTCACCTACTAGGTATCTCCCATGTCAGGGGTCACCGTCCTCTGCTTGTGTCCAATGACGAAAATCACTGTGCCGTGTATTTTGTCCTATTTTTCAGACATCCCATCTTGATTCGAGGTGGAAGTCTCGAACTTTCCACCAGGGTTCAAAGTACGAGGACAGGACACCATGAGATGGAACGAGCAGAGGGGGTTAGAGAGAGAGGGAAGGAATGGCGTTAGACCTTGACACAGAAGTAGGCTTAATGCGGGAGGATGAGAAAGGGGACCATTTCAAGCTGTTTTCTGAACTTCCAAGCTATTCGTACGTCAACTCTTCCCAAACAGAAGCGTGACAGAAATTACTATTTCTGCTAATTTTGATTTACGTGCTTCTGTCTTCTTGTTGGCCTTTCCCCTTCTGATCAGATGCTAGGATTTCATTACAATAAAGTCATCTTATATGAGAACCCAGGGTTTGGAAGAAAGAAGGAACAGAGAACTCATCAAGTTAAAGATAAAAACCATCCAGCACCTTCACTGGGTGCCTTCATCCTGTGAGGCACCAATCTTGGTGTCAGGCTGGTATTCGGCATTTGAGTAAGCCACAGTCCCCTGTGGACTAGACTCGAACGCAGCTGGGAAAACAGCTTTTCTGAGACTTCAGGATTTCTCTTGGAAACAGAGGATACCTTACTCATTTCTTTTTTTCCTTTGCTGCTCCCTCCATTCATTTCCGAAGCCTCCTAGAAGAAGTATGTCACCCACAAGACAGCCTGTGTTTGCTGCGTGGAAGTTCCACGTGTCTGGGACCCTCCCCCGGCTGCTAGGGGCATCCTAAGGCTTCCTGCTCCATGGCTCAGCCCTGATCTGAGGAGAAACGATGGGGCCATTAGCTGCACCCACTTAGGGATGATCTTACAAAACCTGACTTGTACGCACCTCAGTTCACTTACGTGGTTCGCTGTCTTCCTGAGGTTGCCGATGCTTTATTTATGCTGAGCACGTGGACTGCTGTGCTGGCCTCGTTAGAGCCGTCGGTGCCCTGGCGGGAGCCTTCCGTTCTGCTGCATTTGTGTCACACGTTTGCGACACCATGAAAGGCGGCGGCTCGGAGGTTCAAGGAAATGTCAGCCCGTGACACGTGTGAAGCTCAGCTGTACTTCTCCATCTTTCAGAAGAAACACTACTTTAAGTTGACTTGTCATTTGCAAAACCACAATCCTGATCAATGTTTCATGAGAGGGTGCTACTAGCTTTTACCCGGACACGGGAGGTCTCTGCAGACTTTAAATCTGACATGAGTTGATTCTCAGACTTTTGCTTCTTTTTTGAACAGCCAATTGGATCAAACAGTAAGTGTACTATAGAAAGGGCTACATTCCCAGTGGGTGTAGGCACAATGCCCAACCATGTCCTCCCACGTGAAGGGAATCCTAGAAAATCGTTCAGGAGGAGTGGAGACAACCATTTGCTCATGAACGAACCCATCAAGTTCAGGGACCAAGGTGCAAAGAAGCAAACTCTTCCCTCCGCCCCCCTTCACACTGGGCTGCAGTGAGCACTCGATCTTCAGTTGTGTTCCTTGTGTTTATGTGCCTTGTCTGTCTCCTCCTTGAGGCTGAGATGGGAATATGCAGCTTTGTGTGACAGGCGAGGTACCGGACAGTGGCTCACGCAGAGCACTGCTCAAGGGTAACCCAGATGGCATGCCCCTCACCTGCCAGGTGTCTGTCTGCACCTGCTGTCTCCACCCCCTGAACCAGCCCAGGCACCCACCTCAGCTCTGTGCTCAAGGGGACGCCCAAGTGAGCACCCTCAGCGTTAGTGAGCACTGGGTGGTAGAGATGTGGGGGGCAGGTTAGATCATGTGCTCCTCAGCAAAGAACGTGAAAGTCCTACCGTGACATCCACGTTCCACATGGTGGCTTCCCAGCCAGACAGCTTGCTGCAGTGCGGCCCCTCTTCTTCCTGCTGCCCGACATCAGGGGCTCTGGTGGCTCTCTCCCCTCGTGCTGAGATTTCTTAGAGGGAGCTCCAAATGCCTTTCCCTTCTACTGCGGGAAGAACTTCAGCTCTTCACCGAGCCTGCCCTCCAAGTTTGCATCCCGGAACTTATCACTGCTGTTCTGCAGAATGAGGAGCTCCCCAGGTTCCACCCTCTTTACAGGCAGCTGGTGGCCATCTCTTGTTCCTTATTCATTCTTCTGAGTCTCACGTTTAATCCAAGAAGATTTTCAAGCGATTTTCCCAAAGGGGATTCTGGTAGAACAAATTTGCTCCATCATTTTCCATCCGAGTTCAGTGTACAAGGGCAGGTCACTATGAGATGGAACAAGCAGAGGGGGTTAGAAAGGGAAGGTAGGAATGGAGTTAGACTTTGATACAAAAGTAGGCTTAATGGGTGAGGCGAAAAAGGGGACCATTTCAAGCTGTTTTCTGAACATCCAATCTATTTACATATTAACTCTCCCCAAACAGAAGCGTGACAGAAGAGCTGGATAAATTCTCATCATGTTCTCCATAGGAGTTGGCTAGGATGATTTCTAACTCGTTTAGTTTGGCTATTTTAGATCCCATGTGTAGGTGATATCCTACAGGATTTCCCCTCCTCTGACTTCTTTCATTTAGCATAATGTCCCTCAAGGTCCATCCATGGTGTCACAAACAGCAGGATGTCCTTCTTTCTCGTGGCTGAATAATATTCCATTGTCTGAATACATACCACATCCTTTTTAGCCATTAATCCATTGACAGACACTTAGGTTGTTTCCATATTTTGGCTTAATGCACATTACTTCTCTTCCTTTTGGTAACAGTCATTCTACCAGGTGTGAGTCTTGATTTGCATTTCCCTGATGGTTAGTGATGTTTGAGGACATCGAGCTTCTAGCATTAGTGGTAGCCGTCAGGACCAACCCAGACTTAAACCTTAAACCAGTGAAGTATGTTTTACAGTTTCATTCAGAGCTTATATTCCAATGACAGTCACCTGAGTTAAGATACTGAATATGCACAGATACTTCTTTTCTTGGTTGACACTGCTGTGTCTTCTCCATCATTCTAATTTCTAGCCCCCCACCATCTGCCACTATTTTGTATGCTCTTTCTTCCTCGTTTCCATTTCATAATTTTAAAAAATATCAACTTTTAACTTTTGGCCACTGTTGCCTACCTCCAAAGCCCTTAACTTTTTTTTTTAAGCCAGGAAAGCATAATTTTAAAAAAGAGCATTACCAAATAATGATGTAAAATAAAAACTAGATACCAAGAGCTGTCAGGTAAACTACTAAAACACAACTTCTCATCCAAACCAGAATGGATCATGGTAGGAGACTTCTCAAATACAGATAACCTTTACTTGGCAGCTGGGTCTCTAAAAAGATCACAAAGTCAGGGAAACCCAACAGAAGATGCAAACATCCTCATCCATGGGGAGGGATGCAGGGTCAGTGAGTTACCCAAGCAGAGGGGGGTGGCAAAGAGAGCGCTGTGGGCGGCTAGGGCTGAGAAGGGCAAGCTCACTGGAAGACCCAGATGAGGCAGCAGAGAGAGCAGGGCAGGGGCTGGAGGGGACACTCAGGGCAGCTCATGCACAGCCTGGCAAAGGACTTTGTCTTTCTTCTTAGGGCTGAGATTTGGAGGAGGGAGCAGCTTTCTGATGAGCAGATCTGAGTTCCAACTGCACATTCAGACTCATTCCAGCCATCACACATCCCCGTTCTGAGGCTCCTGCAGTAATATGCCAGCATCTCTATGTGAAGTGTGTGGGTGCAAGCCTGTCAACACTCCCCCACCCCAGAAAATTACCTGGTGACACCTGCTAACATTTCTCAAAAAAACTCCCTTCCTAGCCTGGTACAAAATATTCAGATTATGAGCAAGTTCTCCCCACCCCTTGTGCCCTCACCCTTATGATTGCTTTATCTTTAAAAAAAATCATTAAATAATGCTTCATCTTAAAATACTGCAATAACCAAGGAAAAATAAGGATGTCTTTCCATTTAAATTCAAATCACCAGATAACAAATCTCTAATTAAATGGTACGAATGTAGCTTAATTGATATTACTCATTTCATTTATGAATTCCCTAATTACATTCTGCAGGGGCCCACTACACCCTGCTCTGTGCAGAGGGGTGAGATTTAGCTGGGGGATTCTAGAGTCAGCAGGTTGGGTCCCCAGTCTTGCAACTTTCACATGTATGGTGACAGCGTCCTACCTTAGATGCCTGGAAGCAGCCCAGTGCACGGAATACAAGTTTCCACAGATTCACGCCTGCTTGGTCTTTTAACCAGCTCAGGCAAGCATCTCCTTCAAAGGCACATAATCTCCCCTTAGTGATAGCCGTCAGGACCAACCCAGACTTAAACCTTAAACCAGTGAAGTATGCTTTACAGTGAGGCATCGCATACTAGCCCACTGAATCTCTTCCACGACCTGCTGATGTAGATGGTGTCTCTATCTTGTGAGGAGGAATGTGAGGCTCAGAGGTAAAGCAAGACGACCAGTGGTCCAGGGACTCAATGGAAGAGTCTGTCTCAAAGCCACATCTCCTGGCTGCAGATCAAGCCCTCTAACTAGCACCCAGTGTCGGATGACACCCTTCCTCTAGAGCTAACCTTCTTGTGAAGCGAAGGAAGTTTAAGAGGCTGCACATGGACACCAGGGTCCTGCCTGCCACCCAAGTTCTCCCTTTCCTCCCTCAAAGCTCGCCTTAAATGTAGGGACAGCAGACAACTGTTGTCTTCTTGGGATGATCTCAGAGGCACAAGGCAGCCACTGGGTGAGCAGAATATTTCTACGTACTGGCTCAAGCCTGGATGTCAACCAGTTACAGCCTCTTCCATTTGGAAGGTTTGATTCTGATGAAAAAACAACATCCCTGAGAAGGGTAGTGCTTCAGGGTGTTTCTAGGGGAGGGCGATGTAGTAGAGGGGATGCAGCCGCTGGGAGCTGGGATGTTGGGATTCAAGTTCAGCCCCTGCTTTGACATTGGCCAGGTGGTCCTGGGAGCACCACTCAATTATCGTTCAATTCAGATGTGGTCAACCAGAGACCTGGGAGTTCTCCCAGCTTTAGCAGGCTAGGTTTTTGTTAAACTTCTTCTATGTTCTTTGTTGATGTTTAGAGCTTTCAACTGTTTTGAGTTATGAGATTAGAATCAGCAGAGGAAGAACACAGACTTCTGTTTGATGACCTACTTCAGAGAGTCTTTGGTGTCTACTGGTTAAGATTTATTTGCTTGGCTCCAAACATAGTTGTGAAATGTTTTGGCAGGCACTTATACGGAAGGAATCGACTGTGGTTAGCCCATTTCAAATGATGCTTGTTGAAGTTGCTGAAAACAGAATCTTTCTGGAACACTCTTGTCGAGAAAGAGGCTGTGGTGTCAGCTTGATTCTGGGTGTGGTCCTGCTCCAACAGTAACTCTCAAAGACAACACGTTCCCAAACCCCTCCAGCTCTTTGCCTCGGTGGACGTCACACCCTGTGTCCTTCTCACATTAACTCCACGCACTTCCTTTCTTTTCTTCTTTCCCTCCCTGTCCCTCCCCAGCCACCTTCTCTCCATCTATTTTCTATTCCATTTACTTTCACTGTCTAGTCTAGTCTTTGGGAAAACGCCTAGGGCTCAAGGTCTTAGATACTTTCAGTAAACACAGGAGTTTTATTGTGTCATTGGGGCTACTCTAGCTGGCTGATAGAAATGCTGAGTCTGTTAAACCTGGAAAATGTCATTCTTGGGATTATGTTAAGCCTTGCAATTAGTTAATAAAAACCATTACACTGCAAAAAGTCAATTTGGCCCGCCAATTACATCTGCAATTTCCCACCTGCCCTCCACATCACCCCTTCCCCCTGCGCCGGGCAGGGTCCACATCCTGGTGCCTCTGGCACAGCAGATGCCAAAGTGTCTGACACATAGCAGGGATGCTAGATTGAATAAGAGACAGAAAACTGGAAGCATTAGGCATTTCAGGTGGGAAATACACAGAGACTGCAGGGGAAGAGGAAGAGAAGGTGAAGCAGATTCAATGCCTTTAATGCTAATTGCCCAATTTTCCTAACATGTTTCCTGATTTCCAGTGTTTTCCTCCTCCTCCTCCCCCCTCCTCCCCCTCCCCTCTCTTCTTTTTTTTCCTCCTTTGCTGGCTTTTATTGAATCACTATTGAAATCTTTTCTCTAGACTTCCTCATCTTTCCTTTCTTTCTTTTTTCCCTTAGAAACATCTTTATTACCTGCACTCTTAAACACATCTCTAAACAACTTGCTGAACTGAAGAAACTGAATCCATCACTTCCACTACATTCTATGCTTCAAACCAAGTCTCGACTGTAGCCCAGACTCAAGGCATTGGAAACAGACTCCACTTCTCCACGGGAGGTGCAACGAAGGCCCACTGTGAAAGAACGCGTGTGTAGATGGAGAGAGTTATTACAGCCAAACGTGCCAGCAATGGACCACCGTGTCTAACAAGTGAAAGGAACTTTCCACAAAGTGGCTTCTGGTGCCAGTAGCCTTGGGACACACTTGTATCTCAACACCACCTCATGATACCAACTGTGAAATGCAGTGGGTGATAAGAATTGTCCTGGAAGCTATGCTGACCCCAGAGTGCCTAGCAATAATTTAACTATCCACGGAAGTGACAGAGAATCTTCCAAACAAGAGACGTTTCTTATCCAAGTTCCTCCTATCTGCACCTCAAGGATGTTTAGCCCCTCCAGTGCCACCTGAACTGGGAGGAAGGGCAACGGAGGGGAGTCAAGTGGATTGTAGCTAAAATGCCTTACTTTCATACATTTCGTTCTTTAAATGCCACAGTGTGAACACATCACAAGGGTCTCACCTAGTGCCCTGGAAGCATCCCCGGCAAGTGAGGGGCCCTGAAAGGTAAGCTGTGCTAGCTTCACAGTGAACCCAGCTCTACCCGCAGCTCGTGAGACCACCTCAGGGTGAGAACGGAGACTGGGCTCTCCTGAGACCACGGGTCCACACGCTCAGAGCCTCTGAGAGGAAATCTGACAGCACACCTGGGTATCTCATATGCTGACGAAGGTGACAGAGGAAATTTTGTGGGGCACAAGGTACCATTCTACACTCACTGTTTGGGAGCATATTTGGCTTCTCAAAGGGCAAATGTATTTCCAGGGGTGTGAACTGAACCAAAAGCCAAAACAAACTGCCCCAATCGACTGAACTGCAGAACAAGTTGAACCCAAATACACAACTGTTTATAGAGTCACAAGCCACAGCAAAGTCTGATTTTCTTCCCCTTTCAAAAAAAAAAAAAAAACACAAAAAAAATGTTTTACTTTCTTTCCCATAATGTTTTCATTAATTTTTGTTTTGAATTCTAAAAAGTTCTGTAGACGGAGCATGTGTGATTTTTCAGCCAAACTGAGCTGTGCAAAAAAATAACTTTGTTTTCTTATATCTAAGCTGAAGTCTACCTCAAGCTCTCAGAGCTGCCTGGAAACTGAAAATGTACACAAAACCATGCATGCAAGTGCAACTGAAGTCAGAGATTTTGCAGTAAGTTTTGGTTTAAGTGCAACCAAATTAAAAAATTTCTCCTTCCTCAACCTTTGCTTGGTTCTGAATTCTCTGTTGGACTTACCGTCTCATCACCTCGTAGGGACACCAGACAGGAAGCTCTCTGTATGTTCAACCCCCAGACTGGCTGGTCCAGATCCTGTCAATTTCCAGTCGCCCAAGTGCCTCCCTCCAGAATTTAGCTGGGGCTGCAGGCAGTGCGCAGGGACTTGCAGAGACCAGAGCTCCCTCCAAGCAGCGGAGCCTGATGCCGGGGCCAGTCTGGTGCCCCTGAGAAGAGGACCACGTGTCTGCGTGGAGCTTGCAAAGGGGACTAACACAAGACTGAGACTATGCAACCACAGGACATTGGCTAATGTGGAAATGAAGTCGACTGAGTTGGACATCTTCCGTAACTGCAAAAATTTTAAAGCATGTTCAGTACTTAAGGCTCCTTTCCATTCCTTTTCATTATTTTAAAAGAGATATTTAAAATCCATTACAATATTCAATCACTGAATCTTGCAAATGCCTGAATGCATCATCATTTGACTCTTGGGGACCAGCAGCCAAAGGCAGGAATCTTTCTATGATTCCAGCGCCATGACATCCTCTTCAAATTTGCATCGAGCAGAACCACTATTAAAGGAAGACAAGTCATTAACTCAGGGCAAAGAACTCTTTAAGGACTATCTGTTCTGAGAAAAGCAACGCGAAAGGAGTGCACTTCCCATTTCTTCTTTGATACTCAGTCTCTGCGTCTCTGCTGCATCTGCTCCAGCCTCTCCTGCCCGTCTGCATCCCCTCCTCCCGTCTGCATCCCCTCCTCCAGTCTCTCCAGAGTTCTTCTAGTCCCGCTCTTGCTGGTTCCTCTTCCTTCCTTGCTCAGCCCCATCTCCCACTGGCCAAGCCCAGCCCCTACCACCCCCAGTCCCCACTGTCCCCACCCCTCACAGGATGCCTCCCCCCATCTCTTCTCATCAACATTTGGACATATTTCTATCACAGTGCTGGTAACCACGTATTGAAATAATGTGTTAGATTTCACTTAGGACACAGAGTTCATCTTCATTTTGCTGTTTCCCCAGTGCCTCTCTCTTCTTGGCTTTGCTGGGACCTCCTACTTGGCCAGGGACAGAGCCAGCACTTCATAAATGATTGCTGGATGACATGCGGCTCCAGGAGGCCAGCACAAGGTGCCCTGCCACTCACTTCACTCATTCCACCCAATTCCCACAGCCGGCCTGCGAGGAGGAAGCGCCATCGCCCACTAACAGACGGGGACGTCGAGGGACCAAGCCTCACTTGCTCAGTGCCCTGTAGCTCACGGGAAGGGGGGACCACGATCTTCCTGGGGCAGTGCTGAGGCCTCTGAAAGATGAAATAGACTCAGCCTGCATGACAAAGCTTTGTTCAAGGAGCTGCAGCAGTGGCCGTTAAATCAGAGATTCTGAAAAAAAACCCAAAAAACCAAGTTCATAGATACAGAGAACAGACTGGTGATCTCCCGGCATGAGGGTAGGCAAAATGGGTGAGGGGAGTCAAAAGATACAAACTTTCAGTTATAAGATAAATAAGTCCAGGGATATAATGTACAGCATGGTGACTACAGTTAATACTGTGTCACATGTTTGAAAGTTGCTAAGATCTTAAAATTTCCCATCACAAGAAAAAAGAATTCTGTAACTATGCCTGATGAGGGGTGTTGACTAGACTCACTGTGCTGACGATTTCACAATACGTACAGGTCAGATCGTTATGCCGTATGCCTGAATCTAACATAATGTCATATGTCAATTTTACCTCAATAGAAAACCAATTCTGGATTCTGGGATCAGCCCATTGGCACACGACATGGATAAACGGAGGGGTGCGTTAAGCAGACAAATGTCAAAATACAGTAACAGAGAAGTGATTACAAACTAACAGGATAATACTACTCAGCCATAAAAAACAATAAAATAATGCCATTTGCAGCAACAGGGATGGACCTACAGATGGTCACTGTAAGTGAAGTGAGTCAGAAAGAGAAAGAAAAATACCATTTGATATCACTCATATGTGGAATCTAAAAAAAAGAAGAAGACATAAATGAACTTATTTACAGAACAGAAACAGACTCACAAACATAGAAAACAAACTTACGGTTACTGGGGGGGAAGAAGGTGGGAAGGGATAAACTGGGAGTTCAAGCTTTGCAGATCTAACTGCTATATATAAAACAGACAAACAAGTGTCTACAGTATAGCATGGAGAAACTACATTCAATATCTTATCGTAACCATTAATGAAAAAAGTATGAAAAGGAACACATTTATGTATCTGTATGACTAAAATATCATGCTGTACACCAGAAACTGGCACAACATTGTAAACTGACTATACCTCAATTAAAAAAAAAAAAAAAGGAAAAAAACAAGACCAAAATTTTGCCGTTTGTAGCAACATGGATGGCCTTGGAGGGCATTATGCTAAGTGAAACAGAGAAAGACAAAATTTATATAAAATCACTTATATGTGGAATCTAAAAAATACAACAAACCAGTGAATATAACAAAAAAGAAACAGACTCACAGACACAGAGAACAAACTAGTGGTTATCAGTGAGGAGGGAGGTGGGTAATACAGGGGTGGGGGAGTAAGAGATACAAACTCAAGTATAAGCTGCAAGGAGATACTGTTCAACATGGGGAATATAGCCAATACTTTATAATAACTATAAATGGAGTATGACCTTTAAAAATTGTGAATCTCTACATTGCACACCTGTAACTTATGTAATATTGTACAGCAACTATACTTCAATTCATCAGTCAATACAACGCACCAACAGGAAGGCCCAGCGCCTTCTCCACTTTCTCATATCAGACCTCCGTCAGGACCCAGACATTTGCTCGTTTCAGTGAGCACTGAGTGAGTGCCTACTCTGTCCTCAGAACTGTTCCAGGGGTTGCGGGGTGCTAAGGAGCTTGACATCTAATTGAACTGAAGGACAGAGTGAGACAGTGAACGAACCTCAGGGTAACCGAGCCTGGAAGAGGAGCTTGGAAGAGGAGAGAAAAGAGTGCAGCCTGGATGTGCCAAGAAGTCCCTGCTCTCCAGGAAAACGCGCCATCTCCTGGAGAGAGCTGATGGCTGGCACAGCTTGGCAAAGAGGCAGGTTCAGGAGAGGGAAGGGACCAGGTGCACTCTGCGTGGGTGAAGTTCCTGTCACTTGAGCCCCAAGGCGGCCGTGGACTTGGCTGTCTTCCTTGTACTCTGTCCCGAATCCGTTTACTGGCTACCTGTGGAGGTGTGTTCTATGAGTTTGGTGTGTATTAAGCTGTTTAATTCTCATGCCCTTATAAAATACTATGATTATCTCCACTTCATTTTTTGGGGGGTGGGAGGGAAGTAATTAGGTTTCCTTCTTTCTTTTTTTATTTATTTAATGGTGGTACTGGGGATTGAACCCAGGACCCTGTGCATGCTAAGCACACGCTTTACCACTGAGGTCTACCCTCCTCCTCCGATTATCTCCACTTTACATGTGAAAATGGAAATACAGACGAAGCAGCTTGCCCCAGGTCACATGGCCTTTCAGAAATTAACCTGGGATCACAACCCAAGGTGCTCAGCCTTGGCAACCGGGGCTGGTGACAGTGACAGTGACCCCCGGGCTGTGCTGCCTCTCACTGCAGTGGCTCTGAGCTGGCGGGCTGGGGCCAGCTCTAATCGGAGTAGTAATAAGCCACTTTACTAAGAAAGAAACCTGTGCAGAGGGAGGCTGGGTGTCCATGTGCTGGAAGAGAAGAGGATTTAGGTCAGAAGACCAGGTACTGAATGGAACTGCTATGCTAGCTAGTTCTGTGCCAGTCAGCCCCAGGGGATCCCAGCCTCATCGCAGCTAATGTAAGGCTAACACTACCGACCTCACAAAACTTATGAGTACCAGACAGACTGCACAGCAGTGTCCGAAACAGTGGCTGGCACCAAGCAAATACTCTGTAAGTAGAGGGCAAGTGGAGTATCAGCGAGAGATGCTTCAGAGATACAGGTCTGACTGCCCTTGACGAGAGTGTACAGCTCATGAACAAAGACAAAACGTTAATCAAATGACAAGGATGTTCAGTAAATGGACCTAGGGCCGGGGATGGGCAGCTTTCAGGTACCAAGGTCCCCAGGAGCCATCAATGCACCATTAATAACCATGAATCAGGGCATTTTGTTATGTACTTTCGGTTTCATCATTACTTGCATTTTCCAGATGCTTAACCAGGTCTGTTCTGAGACGTGGTGGTTTAACACAGCCTCTGTGTGCATGTCCGCAAAACCTAGCAATGGGCTTCAGGCAAAGATAAGGCCAGCTCGGAATGCATGGTTCTCTCCCTCCTTCTCCGACTTAGCAGCCAGGATTGTCCTCCTCAAAAAAACATTAGCACCATAGTTCCTGCCGCCAGCTCTGCTATTGAGGAAACCTGGGCTAAAACAGACAGAAAAAATTTTTTTTTTGGTAAAAGAAAATACACTGCGGTAGGTATGCACAGGAAAAAAATCTGAATTTATACACGCAAAACATTAACCAGACTGTCTCCCTTCATACTTATCAGTATTTTCAATTTTAAACATTTTACATCCGTAAAATGGTGATTTCAATTAACTATCTATACATGCACATTTCTTTCTTCCAAAATTAACAGTCATGATAGATGGAAATAAGCTGAAAAACCACAGTGAGAATAAAGACAATTATTTTCAATAGATACTCCGTTAGTGTGAATCCAGGAGTAGCTCTGGAGGTTTTCATAAGTTACTATTTTATACTCTCATCATTTCAGGTTTATTTTATTTAGGGTTAAAGAAATAAGAAATGTTGACATTCATTTGTTGAACAAGGGCCACTTGGAATATATACAAGATACAGTAAGCATGTTGGCTATATTAGATAGGTTTCAATAATTGTATAACTTCTTTAGGTTTCAAAGAGAGTCACATTGCTTACCATGCCCTGGAATTTCAGAAATCTGTCTGACAATGCTGTGCTCTGAGACTTACTCAGAAGTGAAATCCACTCAGAGCCTCGGAAAGTCCCTTTTGGCAAAATCGGATGTGGGGCTTCAGAGTAAATCCTAAAGCCCGCAGTGTTGCCTGTGATTGCTGGCTCCCCGGGGGCCAATCTTAATGCTAGCAAAACAAAAGCTGCTTGGATTTTGCCCACTTTCACCTGAAAAGGTCAAGTGTGACTTTCGCTTCTCTATGGTGGTCTCACGTGCATGAGGATCCGACTGGCAGGGCGGGAAGAGGCTCTGGGAAATCACCCCCACAAATGCCCAAGTCACAGACAGGACACGACCCAGGGGCGGCAACCGTCCCCCAGGTGAGCCTGCTCTGACTGGATAACCCTGGTCCGTAAGTGGCACCATCTACATTTCAAAGAGTGAGAGGAAGCTTTCAGATGCTCACACAGCTCATCCACTTGATATAGGAGAACGTCGCTAGAGAAGAACTGAACTATTTTGGGGAAGGGATTATATCCATTCTGCCAATGTCTTCCGGAATGATATTTTACCTCTGGCTTCTCCTAGTTGTGCTGGGGGGGAGGGAAAGCAGGGTTAATGCCTAATTATGTAGTTATTTCTATTATGTGGTTACACAGTCATCTCTTTACCTATGTTCCCTCCAGCCCTAATCCTTAGAAACAGGCAAACAGGAGACCATAACCTAGCCATAGTTAGTCCATCTCTCTGTAGGGGTTTCTTATGGTTCCAGCCGGGGCTGCTGAGTCAGACTCGCTGGGTTTGAGTTCTGGGTCTGCCACTGAGTAGAAACTTGAACTTGGACAAGTGACTTGATCTTGCATCAGTCATTTGACCTCTCTGCCTTCCATTTCCTCAACTGTAAAATGGAAATAATTTTAATATGCACCCTCATGTAAAGTGCCTAGTGTCATGCCTTTCACTTAGTAAACATTTGATAAATATTGGCTATTAATAAGTGTTCAAAAAGTATTACTGGAGAAAATGTATTAAGGGGAAAGAGATAATGGTCACAAAGAAAGCTGTGATTCTTCCTCAAACCATCCCAGCTCCGGCTAGTCCCCACATTTCAAGAGCTCTAGCACAATTTTCTGTGCTCACAGAAAGAAAGAGGGAAACAGAACACAGCTGACTTTTTTTTTAAGCAGCTGAACCCTATTGCCACATGAAATGTACATGTATAAGGCACAGTCTGCTCCAAAAACCAAGGGTGCAAACTTAGCCATGTTACTCCTCCCCTCTGCCCTCCGATTAATAGCTAGAATGCTCAAGTATTCCATAAAAAAAGTCCAAAGTGTCCACCTTTGTCCGACAATGCCAGGGGCTTACTCAGACAAAAGGGGTCATATGGCTCTCAAATGCCAAATGGAGCAGAAATGGTCTGGCATCATTTCACACCTCCTGCTGCTCCTCCTTAGGGGCCAGCCCCTCGGGGGATGGACCTACAGCTTCCCAGGGTGGCATCCAGCCAGAGCCCCACTCCAGCTCCTGGCTTGGGTGACGATAGCTCTGAAACCATGGTCACAGGACCAGTATCACCATCCAGGACACACTCGCCGGGCTGGGGCTGTGGCATGGGCTGCCGTGGGCAGAAGCCACAGGCTTCTGGGCCGAGCCAGCCCTCACACTGCCCGTAAACTCTTTTCTCAGATTCTGAGTCATCGACCTTGCTATCTCTTTTTCCCTTAACCCGCGACTTATTTTTAGGAATTTTCATCTACGCAGATGTGTCTGCCTGCGCCTCAGTGGGATGCGCTTGCCAGGACAAGCGTACAAAGTGCCCAATGGGTGGGCTTAAACAATGGAAATTTATTTTCCACAATTCTGGGGGCGGCAAGTCTGAGGTCAAGGTGTCGGCAGTGGGTTGCTTCCGAGGCCTCTCTCCTTGGCCTACAGATGCCGTCTTCTCCCTGTGTCCTCATGTGGTCCTGTCTCCAAACAGGGTGACACGCTGAGTTACTGGGAGTCAGGACTTCAACACTGGAAATTTATGGGGGGGGGCACAGTTCAGCCCATGACACAAACAACGGACTGTCCATACTTAGGGAATAAGTTAACTTTTTAATGAGAGATGGGGAAAGACAGAGAGAGAGAGAGGTGTGTATCCAGGGAGTCCCCTTCAGACAATTTTCCAGGACTGTTTACCTGACTACACAGCCACTCAAGCCACTCACCGTACTAAACCCAGATGCTCTCTGTAAAACAGATGACCCCAGAGCTTCTCTGGGAGAAAATGGAAGAGGGGTCCAGACCCCGTCCACCTCTCCTCAGGGAATGCCTTTCTCAAGCACCATGCAAAACCTCTGGCCTGGAGGGTTCCAGGGGTCTGGCTCCTTCTGCTACTTCACAATGACACAATTCACCACAGTTTGAATCGGTGTGTGTCACCACCTGCCGACCCTCAGGTTTGGGAATATAACTCCGGGACTAGCATTCAGCCCAGCTTGGCTCTGGGGTCCAGAGGAGCCGAGACCGGCAGACACCCGGGCTTTATTTTTCCCCTTGGTTTCTTTTGGGAGAAGGGCTTGTTAATCCCCCTGCTCAGCTGTGACACCCCAGAAAAGCTGAGCGGGGCATCAGACACGGCCTCCCCGTGACCTGTTAGCACTCACCAGGCCAATAAAGTGCGGGCAGAATGACAGTGACAGCTGCCCAGTGGTGTTCAGAGGGACCTGAGCGGTTCAGTTCCCTGGCCTCAGGGACAAGGGTATCATTACGGCCCGGCTGCTCGGAGAGAAGCTGCTTCAACCCAGCCTGGGGAACGGCCAGGCTGTAGCCACGGCAGGGGAGCCCCATCCCCACCTTCAGGGCAGAGGAGAGCAGAGGAAAGGCAGGTAAATGGGAGCCAGGCAGTCCGGTGGCCGCTGCAAGGACAAGGGGACTGGGCTCCTGCGGGGGAGGCAGAAGTCCTTCCCGTGGGAAGATGCCCTGCTCCCGGGGAGGGACCCGCGGTGTCTGCTGAAGCAGGGCCTGCGGCATGTCAGTTTCAGCTTGGTCACCAAGGGCATGACGGACGCGCCCGACTTCCTGTGGGGCCTCTCGGAGGTGCAGAAGCTCAACCTGTCCCACAACCAGCTCCGGGCCCTGCCGCCCGAGGTGGGGAAGCTGACGCGGCTGGTGGTCCTGAACTTGTGCGGGAACCGCCTGAAGAGCCTGCCTCGGGAGGTCAGCCTCCTGCAGAACCTCAAGGTCCTGTTCGTCCACATGAACTGCCTGACAGAGTTACCGGCTGAGCTGAGCGCCTGCAAGAACCTGGAGGTCCTGAGCCTGTCGCACAACTGCCTGTCCCAGCTCCCCGCCAGCTTCGCCGACCTCTCCCGACTGCGGAAGCTGAACCTCAGCCACAATCGCTTCGCCCACATCCCCGTCTGCGTCTTCTCGCTCCGAGAGCTGGATTTCCTGCACGTGGGCTCCAATCGCCTGGAGAACATCGCCGAGAGCATCCAGTGCCTGGCCAGCCTGCAGATCTTCATTGCCGAGAGCAACAGCATCCGCGCCTTCCCGCGCTCCCTCTGCCTGCTCACGAGCCTGGAGCTGCTGAACGTGAGCAACAACCACATCCAGACCCTCCCAGACGAGCTCTACCTGCTGTGCAGACTGACTCGGATCGCCTGGAACCCCATGGACAAAGGGCTCCACATTTCCCGTAACCCTTTAGCCAAGCCTCTCCCGGAGCTGGTGGAGGGGGGTCTGGAAATGCTCTTCAGCTACCTAAAGGACAAAAAACACCCCTGACTTGGGTGCCAGGGGCACCGCCAGGCCCTGCCAGCTGTGCACCTCCCTCGTCTAACCCTCCTCTTTCTGCTCTGGTGGTCAGTGCCTGTGTTGCGATTTGCTGCATCGTACTGAACGCCCGCTCCAGGGAGGAGCTTGCTTGCAGCTCTGTATCTTCCTAATCACCTGTAATATTACGTTCCTCTCCTTCTAAACATAAACTGAAAGAGAACCTGTGTTTTCTCCAAAGAGAAATAATTCTGATTCTCTGAGGAGCCATGGGACTCAGGCTTTGGAAGAGGGTACAGTAGGCCTGATTCAATATCCCTCCAAAGTGAAATATTTGCTCAGGATGTGCTGTGTGGGCCAAAGCGCGAGAGGAGGCATCGACACCGTCCAGTTTCAGCCCCTGAACCGGCGACCTGCAGCAAGGCAGCCACAGCAGGACATGCCCCCACGCCAGCCTCCATCAAGTGTCACTGGGACCAAAGAGCCAGCTGGGGCCCTGCTGTCCTGGCGATGACCAAATCAAGCAGACCTTCCCCGCGGGTTCTGCGGGAAACAATCACAGGAACTTTGTCTCTAAAATGACGGTAGAGTCACAATCGAGTTGCTCGTGTGGACGTCTGGTGGTGAGTGACGGGGATGTAGTGTGACGGCTTTCAGAAAATAAATACAAGCCAGTGTTAACTGCCCAGTCCTCCTCTTGCACCTCCAGTCACATCCCTGAGCTTTTCTAGAGACACCTGCCGGTGGCTACATTCTCCTAATCTCACTCCTCCTCCTCCCTTACTAGACCTGCCGTCTCAGAGATGAGCTAATAATCAGGGGAGAAATGGCCAAGAGGCAGGAAAGAGGAGAGAAGGCGTGGACTAGCCAGACAAAATAGCCAGGACCCTTGCACATTCAGAGGAGGGTAGTATTTGCCACTTGGCTGTCACATACGGATTTTTAAAAATGAGTTTGGTCACATTAAAAGCTCTGCAAAAATATTGTTTGTTTTGTTTTTAATTCTAAGAGGACACAGCTGTTAGTTCAACACAGACAGCAGGGCGGGCAATTATGCAGCTCCTGCCACGGGAGTTGTTGGACCTCACTGCTATCACAGCAGCCAAGAGCCCTGAGACACTGCTGCGTATTGAGAGTCAAAGAATTAGAATGAAAAGGTGGCAGTGACAGGGCAGTCCCTTCAGGTCAGTGGAGAGCCAACCACTCAGCACGTTTGTCTATAGGACGCAGCGAACAATAGCAAGACAGGGCTGGGACCTGTTGCCAGGACTTGTCTAGCGTCTTACTACCCCTGGTTTAATTCAGTTAAATTCATAATTATTGGCATCTTCTCTAAGGCTGGGCACTGGGCAAAGATGGCAAGGGAACAGCGCCCAGCTCCTTCTACCAAGGGGCTCCCAGTTTGGTGAAAGAGACAGGCCCACGTGGGCTTCCACAAGACACGGCCAGTCGTGACCCCTGCAAAGAGACATTAAAGCAAAGGACTGAAGCGAAGGTAACGTATCGGACAGCATAGAGTAGACTGAGCCCCGAGTTTCAGAAGCCAAAAACACGATCGGGATGAATCGGTCAAACCCAGTTCGCTGACACCATCTGGTCTTCATTCCCCCGCCTTCCTTCACCTCACAGGAAAGAGCCCCGAAGCCTGGGGCGGTGGGTGGCCCATTCTCACGTTCCCACGTAGGCAGTTTAGGTGTGGAGCTGCCCTCTTACTTCTCCGAAGAGCTGCTGAATGGGGAGTCCATGTAACTTACTCCTCGGACAAGTGGTTTTTCCAACAGACCCCAACATCAATTTCCCTCCATCAAAGAGGGCAGCCAGTGCCTGCCATTATCACCAGACACCACGGTTCCATCAGCGCGTTGGTGTGGAACCCGTTGCAAACAGATCTCACCAGTGTCACTGGGAGGCAGCTGAAGAAATCCCCTCTACACGCCCCCGCCAGCTGCAACCGGAGACCTGCTCATCCCCGCCAGGCACACACAGGCACTTAGTAACCTCACCCATGTTAGCCTGCGGAGCCAAGGCTATTTAAAGACATGAGTGGAATTCTTACTCAACCTCATGACTCAGTGGGAAATTGCAGGGGGAGCCTTCCTCTGCAGAGTAGGGCTGAGCAGATCACTTACTGAGGCTGGAGCTGGGGCACACGCAGCTGCCAGACAAACACCGTGTGTGCCAGGGATCGCCTCGCTGGCGTCCGCTGCCGGAGACCCACTTGGGCTCATGCTGAGTTTCCATGACCTTGCTCTGGGCAGAGAGGTGCTGGGACACCAGCACTGTGCTTTTCCTGCTGAGCAATCATTTTATTTCCTCTCCTCGCTTTTTCAGTCACTTGATATCCCACGGTAACTCTACTCTAGGGAAAGAACGTAACCCTATTTTGAAGGTGACCCAAGAGTGTATTATACTTCTTCTAAGAAAAAGGTGGTATCAAGTCAGTTGCCAGCTTCCATCGGTGTCTTTCAGAAGCACAGACATGAGGTTTCCCTTGTTAACACTCAGCACTGAGGAAATCATAAAAGTTGCCCGGTGGGCTTTAGATATTGATTCTCTGTGAATGCTCCTTTTTATTGATAAAGGGAAGTGCTGAGCAAAAACCTGGTTAATGTGCTTGGTTATTCAAAATACTAACGCAGGGGTGGTTGGGGGAGGAGTGCAATTTGATACAAACTACAGTATCTGCTGTCAGATCTTCCAGTTTGCTGACTGGCTGCGACATGCTTCTTGCTTATCTTTTGTAGTTCTAATGCTGCCACGTTCAAATAGCTCCCAGGTATCTCTAAGGCTCCTGAAATCAAAGCACTGAGGACAGCTGCACTGGCGGCGAGCACACTTAGCCAAAGAATAGGAGCTAATTGGGTGCCTGATGTGGGGGGGGGGGGGGGCCACTGGCTGTTCACGTCCCTGATGATGGGGTGATTTTCACGTCACTTGGGGCTCTCAGTGAGAAGCAATCTCAGGGGTGTGTTCAGAGACACCTTTTGAAGCAGCTTACAAGCATACAATTAAGAAGAAAATCTCTGTTCCTAGGAAAGGAAGACGACTTTGAAAAGACACAGCTGTTCAAGGGATAATGCTGCTAAATGCTTAAAACCGCTGCATATTAGAAATAAGAGTGCAGTCATTACTTACTTGTTGACTTAATAAGTGGTTAATAGAAGAAACGGCTCCATGCTCAGGCTGAGGCTGAGGCACTGCCTCTCTGTAGTTGCCAGAGTCAGGATGTGATCCCGGGCTTCACGAGGAGGCATGCCTGCAAGATCAAGAGGGAAAACTGTTATTATTTGCAGGCGTACCTGAACCCTTTCTGGTGATAATGGATTACTGCATTTTCAAATTCCATTTCCTCTGCCTCAAAGCACATCCTGAATATGCATTTTGAGGGCTATGCATTGAAAACAGAGGAAGAGGAAAGAAAGCACTGTGGGCTTAGAGGCTGGGAGACAATGCAGGTATCAACAGCCTGAGAGTAACCGGGTGAGCGAGGCCTGAAGCCTGGGCTGGGGCGCTTCTCTTCAGCAATATACGCCGTCGGCAAGGGAGAGTCTGGACAGAGTCACTGAGAATCTGTTACAAAGGATAAAAATAGAAAACGAGTTAAAAAAAAAAAAAAAGCAAAAATTCGAGCTGTTAGATTTAGCTAATAGGAAGATATTACTCCATGATTTCATCAACACCTACTCAAGTACCCTCACGGGCTCCGCCTTCTAATCCCATGGAAGAACTACCTTCAACCGTGTGTGAGAGTGAAGCACAAAATCCCCAGCCTGGATCCTATGTGTAACTAACTACCAGTACATGGGATGTGATTATAATGAATCCAAGAGCAACGAAAATACACCTTCTTGATACATTTTAAGAAAATGAAATAAAATTCAGAGGGACATGAAAGCTATTATAAATGATAATGGAACAATCTTGACCTTGTTGAGAAAAGAACTTTTTACGAGTGCTCCTTTCAAGTTACCTATCAAGTTATGGGTTGAATCCAAAGCATTACTGATTTTTTTTTTTTTAAAAAAGAACAGTATAGTAATAAAAGGGGAGCAGAGAGGGCTCATAATGACTTTATAAGCACCATCATTAGGAAGGCATAACTGAAAGCTATTAGCATGAAACTTGCTATGCAGATTTTTTTAGTAGTGTCACAGGAGTCTGTTTGCAAAGAGAGTTTATCTCCTGCTGTTTAGACTTACTCCTTATTTCAGCACAGGACAGAAAATGAGAGTGAGCACGAGTCCACCCACAAAGTGTCAGAGTCTCTCTGACACTCTGCAGAGAGGTGTGCATTATAAAAACTCACAGGATCCTGGCTTCCACAGTACGAGCTGGAGCCGCCCACAAAACATCACAGAATCCCCCATAGTCTTTGGTCTTGAGTGACTTGAGTTCCCCAGAAGAGCCAGGATGTGTGGCTCAGGAGAAGCCTGTCTCCTCCAGTCTCCTGAATGTCACATCCATCATCCTCTGCGTGTGTGTGGGAAAAGGTCCCATGAGGTGGGGAGAAAGCTCCGGACTGAGGCTGGATGTGTCAATTACAGGGCGCTTATGGACCATCTGCACATCCCAAGACTATGCAGGTGTTGGGGATACGGTGAGGGCAGAAGGTCCCCAAGTCCTTGGGCAAAGATAAGACTCAGCTGAACACGACGCGGTTCCGTGCGCACAACGGCATTAGCAGATGCACACACGAGCATGAAGATGTGTGGGTGAGACTGTGGAGGGACAGAGTGTGATGTGAGCTAGAGGGTGTGGGATACACACATCTAACATGATGGTTCTTGAGCCAATGATTCCTTTGTTTTGCTTTGTCTTGATGGAAACTAGAATCTCATTGCCTAGAGCAGTCTGCTTTATAACACCTTTGTGGCATTTTTTTTTACCCAAATCTCAGCTGTTGGAAGGCACATGGCAGGAGAGAGGCCACATCGGACAGTGGTGGCACCATGCGTCTTAGGCCCCAGAGGAGGCTCCGGAGCCAGCCTCCTCGTGGCTGAAGGTCTTTCCTGAGACTCCTGAAAGGACCGAGGTTGGCGGTGGTCCTCAGCGCTGGCTGGTCATCAGAATCCCCCGAGGAACTTCAACAAGGGGGAGCCCTGGGCTCTGTTTGAGTGCTTCTGTTATAGTTGATCTCAGGGAGGCTCTGCCTTCTTGTTTGTTTTAAAGCTCAGTAGGTAATTGTTGCTGACTCTATGCTGAGATGCAGACGTAGGCACTGACCCTCCCTCCACTCAGTCCAAACTCTGAGTGTGACGTAGAGTCAGTCCCCTGCACCCCAGGGTGCCTCCGTATCTGTGGTTTCAGATCTGCGGATTCCACCGACCATGCACTGTGCAGTACTGTGGTATTTACTACTGAAAAAAATCTGCATCTACAGGGACCTGTACAGCTCAAACCCCTGTTGTTCAGGGTCTCTGAGATTCAGGAGGTCCAGGGCAGGGCCTGGCATGTGCAGGTGTAAGAAGCATTTCAGGTGTTTCCTATCTTAATGCAGACTGGAGCCACCCGGGCTAGCAGAAGGAGTGCCCGCTGATCCCGACTGCGACGCCACTGGGCTGCGTGCTCCTGGCTGGCTGGGATCATTGCATCCAGCATAGGGAAGATAATAATAATGTATCAAATGAATGGATGAGAAAGTGAATAAACCTGCACAAGTGACTTCACCTCTCCAGGCCTCAATTTTCTATAAAGTGATGTGATTGAATCACTTGCAAGTAAACTCACTTTAAGCTTTTATCAGCTTTGAAATTCTGACTGTATTTGGGGGGGGGGGGGAGCTTTGTCATCCCCTTGCCTGAAGCTCTACGAACGGCAAGAAAAGCAAAAACATTGAGGAGATGGGTCAAGATCGGTATGAGGGTTTTCACATCTCCTTATGGTGCCATAAAAAAGCATAATTTAATTTTGGTTGACTTTCAAAAATATGAAAAGAACTCAGCCTTTATTAAGGGTTGAATCTAGGAGTTTGCAGACCTCCCAGAGGTTTGGATTCCATCTCTAACTTTTTATTGGACTGGAGGCTCAGAGGGACTATTTCTCTTCGGCTTTGTTGATTGAAAGATTTAAAGCTCCTCTTATGCTTCCAGAAGAGAAGGAACTCTTAATTATCTGTTTCCCATAAAAAAAAACTTATTGGATTTGATTAAGTAATATCATTTGGGTACGTAGAGCTGAAATCTTTTCTTCTACCAAAGAGAAAAACTCTATGTATTCCAAAGGCTGGACCTCTTTTTGAAACATACAGCATTCCAGTGCTGCAGACCCACTCAGTCAGCCCTGAGTATTGCTTACCTGGGGCCGTGGGTCACCCCAGATGGTCTGCTCTCGCAGTGTGATTGATGGCGGGGTCTTGGGCAACACAGTATCTGTGTCACCTCTGGAGAGGCTGGGAACTGAGGTGCTAAGTAAGATCAGCCACAGGGGAGCTCCATGCGCCCATGACAGACTCCCCAAAAGAAACCCGGACAGCACGGCTCAGTGAGCTTCCCCGGCTGGCAGTACCCCGCACGTGCCACAGCAGCACTGCTGGGAGAATCCAGCGCCATCAAATGCCTCCATTAGGAGAGGACAATGGAAACTGTGTCTGGTCTCTCCTGGACCCTACCTGGACATGCTCCTTTCATCTTTGCTGATTTTAACATGTGTCCTTTTGCTGTAATAAACCATCGCTATCACAGGGTTTCTGAATTTTATGAGTCCTTCTAGCAAAATCATTGAAACTGAGGGTGCTCTTAGGGCCCCTCAAAAAGCATGAGCTGAAGAGTAGACTTTGAGAGAGTAAGAGAAGGGAAGCCAGAGGTCCTCACATTCCTCCTCCTCCATACAGGCCACTGGTGGGCACCTGCCTTTCTAGGAGACAACACACCCCCCGACAGTTCTCCCTGCTTGTAGGAAGTCCTGAGCACAATAATCAGACCCCTTGGGTGTGTGCCTGTCTGGTTTTGATGCTGGGAATTGTCAAAGAAAGGCAGCTCTGCAGAGGACGCCAAATCCTTGGGCATCATGGACTTGCCACAAGGGATGGACGTCCCGCATCCCAGAGAAGACCTGGGGTGCCATTCCCTCCTCTGGTCCCGCTCACTCACTGCCTGGCAGCCCTGTGGGAGCTCCTGTCATTTCTGGACATCCACACTCTTTGAGAAGGTATTAGGCATATTGCAATTTCCTCCCAGGTGGAAGAGTGCTACTCTATTCGAAAGTCATTTAAATGTCTATCTCAGTTATTCAAAATAAAGGTGAGATCCCGGAGTTAACATCATACATTGTATTCATTTATTCATAGGTGAGACCTTTAAGCCATAAGAATAATGAGTGAATGAATGAATGAATCCATCCATCTATGCACCCATCCACCCATCCAACCACCCACCCATCCATATGTTAGATAATAATACACGTATGGGAAAAAGATAAAGCAGTGAGCAAGAATATGGCCAGAATGGTATTTGTTACAAGGTGGTCAAGGAAGTTGCCAACAACACCCTGTTGGAATAGAGACCATAGAAAGTGAGGGAGCTAGTTGTGTAGGTATTGTAGGAGAAAATATTCCAAACAAAAGAGAAGAAACGTGGAAAGACAGAGGTGTGTCTGACACATCTGTGGAATGCCATGGGTGCAGGGGAGAGCATGGGGCCATGTCAATGTTGGGGATGGCTCATGAAGGTTTTGAGCCATTGGAAGGACTCACCCTTAGCTCCGAGTGAGATGGGAAGCCACTGGTGGTTTTAAGTAGAGAAGAAACACGTACAAGTTACACTTCAGAGGCGTTACTTTGAATAATATTGAGAGCAGACTGTAGGGGCAAGAGTAGAGCATGGAGACTAGTTAGGAATCTTGTAAATATTTCAAGTGACAGATGATAGTGGCTTGGACCAGAGTGGAAGTGGTGGATGATCTCATTGTGGGGATACTTTGATGATAGCACTAGTAGAAACTGCTGATGAATTGGATATGAGGAGAGACAGAGACAGAGAGAGACAGGCAGAGAGAGACAGGGAGATCCAGAATAACCTCAACGTGTTTGACCTGAGCAGCTGGAAGGATAGAGCTGTCATTTACTGAGAAAGGAAAGGTTTAGGAGAGAAGACCAGCAAGCTAATTTTGAGACGATAAATAGATTTTCAAATGGGTCTGCTACTGAGTAGGCACTTGGATAAAGAACCTATGGTTCAGAAAGAGGTGTCAACTGAGGATAGAAATTTGAGAATCACCAGCAAAATACATAGGAAGGAGTCATGGAAAGATGTATCTATTGTGAAGGGCTTCAGTCAAAAATGGTGACTCTTTTTCCTTAAGCTTTGGTACTGGGAGTGCTATGCTCGGTCTGCTGGGAACTTCCATACGTGGTGATGCTTGTTTTTTCTGGGTGCTGGATAAATGCGCTATTACTGTATCTACAACTCAGACCTTTATTTGTGAAAACCCTTGAAATTACTGGTTAACAGGAAGAGAAGCTTTCTCTCGTCACACAGAGATCAGTACAAAGAAGGGCAAGTTCCGAGCAGACAGTGGTGTCCTGCACGGTCTTAACTGGCAAGTGGGTTTAGTCAGTCATTGAGGAGAGAGAGATGTTGGTGTTGCTCAAGATTCACTGAAATACAGCTGGAAAAGCCTCAATTTGTTCTCCTACCACTTTTTCCTTCTCCGTGTGTTTCACTTTGTTTCAATGGTAAGGAACATCAAGTTTGTTTAAAAAGGGGGCGAGGGGTAACAGAATCATCACTCATCTTAGATTTCCTCTTCCAACTTTGGAAAGGAAATTTTTCCTCAAATCCATCATTCTAATAAAAACAATTTAGAAGGCAAAATTTGATCACTATAATTTAAGAGCTGGCCCCGCAGTTTCTCCGAGCTGTGTACTGTGTACACCTGCTTCACCGCATGGCGTCTGGGTGGGTCCACAGACAAGCAGTCCAGAAGCTTCTCTGCTCCTCTCTGGTGTGATGCAGATTCTACTGCTTCTCTTGGTCTGAATTACTAATGTCTCCCCTATTTAAGCAGAAGCAAGCAGCTTTCTTTTGGAACTCTAACTAAATGTTTTCTTTTATTTTGGCCTCATTTCATATTCTCTCCACAGGCATGGAAACAGCATAAAATCAGGCACAAGGAGGAATTTTGGTGCTTTACATGATGATTCTGACATGTGGGGCAGAGAAACTGCCCCATACTTTCTGATCTGATTTTACATGAGTCACAGAGAGAAAGAGATGCCCTTTTCGGAATCAGTACAGAATGTGATCTATTGTTTCCTTTTTGGTTTGTTTGTTTTTTTTTTTTTGCATAGGATATTTGAAAAAAATAAAACAAAATGCTAAACGGTTTTGAGAAAAAAAGAGAAAGTCCTTCTGACATGTATGTGTACTTATTTTTTCCCACATATTGGTCAAATAATCCGATTGTCATTTGCATCTTGCTAACACAAGGTCTTTGGAACAAATCCCACATCAAACCACAGAGACAGCCCACGGAATTTTATCTTCTCACTGGGAAAGATATGTTTTGATGATGACAGGCCTTTTTCCATTTTTCTATTCCTCCGCTTTGGGGAAATGGAAATATAAGGAATAATTTCTGATTTGATACTTGCCGTTCGACCAACGTACCACTGCGGTGTAAAACTGTCTACACACTTGCTAACAACTTGCTTTAAATTTATACTTTGGGAAAACGAGAGACAAAGGGGAAGAGAAGAAAAAACCTCTTACAATAATATGTTTGAGGAAGTATACAAAATATTTGGACAAAAAGATGATTCACTAATTCTCCTGGTTGCATTGCATTATATAAAGCTGTATTCATGGGGGCTGGGCAAGATAATTTATAAGCTAAAGTCCTATAATTCTGCTGCAAAGGAAGTCTCAGTCTAAGTGAGGATGTTTCCTCCCTACCTCACCTAATTCAAAACTGTCATAATTCATCATATCTTCCAGAAAAGAATGATCAGTATTTCTGTTTACCAGCTACAATGACATAGCCATAGGAGAGTAACAGAAACACAATTCAAAATTCACAGGATTTATCAGCTTTGAAACTATAATTCTTAATTTTTTTAACTTAGAGGATCCATATTATTTTGTATTCTGTGCAAAAAATAGGCATTGTTGATAGTGTTACCACATTATTTCACATCTTTAAACCTCAGATTTTCACATAATGTAACAATACTGTATCATTCAGAGAAGTGTCAATTACTTTGGTATTGAAGGTAATAAAAACTATACTATACCCAACTCCGTGGCTCAAGAGATGGTCAAACGTTAACGTTTTTTTCTTCTTACTATTCCTAGGCTGACAGCCATCCAGTGCTTGCAAACTCTAGAATCAGAACAAACCTTAAAATTAATCTAAATTTCTTCCCCATACATATCTTTAAAATATATATATATATATATAGTCAAACACTTTCAGTAACAGGGGGCTCACCCATGTGCAAACAGTTCAGTCCATTGATTTCTTGACACGTCTTTCTTAAACATGATCCTTCTCCCTTGATCTCTATCTCAGTAAATGGTACCTCCACCCACCCAGAAACCTGAGATGCTTTCTAGCCATTTCCCTCCCTTAATCCTTTCATCCGATCTCTCACTCAGTCCTGAGATCTCACCTCCAAAATCCTCTTTTCATATCTATGATTGTCCTGTTCAAGGCACCATCAAGTCTCATTCCAGCCTCCCTGTTCCCTCCCGAGGCCAACTTTTCATCCAACCTCTACACAGGCACCAAGAGAGATTTTTAAAGATGCAAATTGGACCACGGTAGATCCCTGATCAATGTTCTGTCATTTGTACTTGCAATAAAATCCAAAATCTTTACCACATCTACAAGGCCTTGCAAACTCCAGCTCCACTGTCCATTCTCACCCAACGTGCACCCATGCGGGCCTTCTTTAGTTCCTGAAGATTCTGCATGCTATCCTGTCTTACAATTTCAAGCACACTGTTCCCCCTCCCTGAAATGACCTTGATGGCTAACAGCTCCTCATCCTTCAGGTTTCAGTTCAAACACACTTTCTTAGAAAATCTTTCTCTGACTTTTCACTTTGCCTTCAGAGCCCTGACCACAGTTGACATTATAGGCACGTGTGCGTGATCGTGTGCACACACAATTAAAGGCATGTCATCGCACGTATGCATATACAGACATGTACCTTGTAAGTATCTACCTCCCACCCCTTGACAGCACGCGGCGTATCTTCCTTATTTCATGGCTTCATGGCCCTACATATACCGTCTGTTCTGGCCCACATAAAGTACTTAATGCTTTGAAAAGAATGCCTTCATATCTAATTCTTCAAAATCATTAATTTGGAAATTGTGTCTCAGTTGAAATTTGTTTTATCAACCAAATGATGTAAAATGAAGTATGTGTATCCATGATTAAGAAGTGCTTCTTGGTATAAAACCAAGTTATGTTCGTTAAAAATACTGTACTTGAGAAGCAAAGAGCAAACAGATGAAAGCAGACATCACTTATTTAGGTTAACGCTAACATTAACAGTGCAGACGTAATTAAACTTGCCGTCATGAGTTAAATGAATAAACAATGAGCTTGGGGAAAAAATGGTCACCACGGGCAGCGTCGTCTCATTTGCTGTTTGTCTGGTGGAGAACATTACCTGGTTGCTGCAGTCTAGTTACATATGTTCCTTAGTATGTGGACTAAATAATGATGCTTCAGGTTCAATATGATTCATATGGACAACACATGGACAACATTTACTGAGTACTTTCTCTGAGGCAGATTTATTTAATTCTTGTAAGATCTCTATTACATACATACTATTATCACCCCATTTTACAGGTTGGAAAACTGAGACTTGGAGAGCTGAAATTACCTGTCAGTCTAGTAATGGAAGGAGCTGGACATTGATTCCAGGTCTGATTCCACTCTTCAACGGGGTCTCTTGGTTATGTTTCCCTGACCTGCCCCAGGAAGGGATTGGGGCTGTGACTGCTGGGGACCTCCTTCCTTTCTGCTTAGCCATCGTCTCTTCATAACACACATAAGATTTCTTAACTTAGGGCTTGATGAGAAAAGAGGGAGGTCAAGAGACCTGTGTAGTTTGTTGATGATTACATTTACTCCTGAAGGTGTATTTAAGAAAGAAATCATTTCGAGATTTACAAATAATAACTACTGTATATAAAATAGATAAAAACCACATTTCTTCCATATAGCACAGGGAACTATATCCAGTATCTTGTAGTAACCTATAATGAAAAAGACTGTGAAAACGAATACATGTATGTATGTGTATGACTGAAACATTATGCTGTACACCAGAAATTGACACACTGTAACTGACTATATACTTCAATAAAAAAAGGAAGATCATTAATATTTAAGTATGTCCATAGCAGTTACTGATATTGCTACCCAACATGGGTACTGGTGAGTCCTCATCCAGGACTGATCTCTACTGGGTAACTCTATAGTGATTTCTGTCTCCTAACTTATCTGTATGATGATGCTGTTAATTGGTTATTTTCCATAAATGAGGAGAGTGGGGCACACAGCATGCCTGAGTCACATGTCTGGATCAGCCAGCCTGGCACGAGTGGATGCTTCTCCTCAGCTTCCCAGGGCCGCGCCGGGCACATCTATGTTGCCTTAGGGAAACCTCAGGACAGGGGAATCACCGAGGCAGGGACCACTGTGGGTGAAATCAAGGAGAGTCAGAAGTCATTATGAGTCAAAGCTGGAGGAAACGAGGAAAAGGAGGGGTGGGTGGGTGTGGGTGAAACCAGAGGGGGCTGGATTTTAAAGCTCCCAGCACAGGTGCTGGGCGCAAATGGGTTCTAAGATTCTGTCCGTCCTCAATCCTTCAGCTCCCCAGCCAGGAGCCTCTGGAGCAGTCTCACTCGCTTCTGGGACGGCTTCCTCTGGCATCAGCTTTGCCTCCTTCCTTCTCGCCGGCACCCATCCCTGCTGTCACGGTTAGAGTCAGCCCTCCTGTAACAAACCAGCTCCTCTGAGAAAGATTTTCATCTTTGAGCCCTGATGGCCAGTAGTCAAATCCTCCAGGACAGACTTTGCACTTGAGCTGCAGGGAGTGCACATCGCCACCCTCCAGCCCTGTCAGAAGTCTCCCAAAGACGATCTTTGGGTTCCTAGCGGTTGATGCCCAAACTCGCAGCACTGAGGAGTCTCCATCATGGGACTCCCACTCCAGGCTCCAGCGCGTCCTCAGCTCCCCTGGGCACGTTGTTCCCAGACTTCCCTGGGAAGTGTCACGTGGGGCTCACGCTGGCAGAGAGGCTCTGTCCTTCCCGGCGGCCCGCCCCCTCCTTGCCTCCGTCTCATCCCACTAGCATCTTCCATCCGACTCTGGGCTGAGCCTCCCAGGTGGAACGCCATCTGTGACCCGCTTCCAGGCCACATCTACGTCCAGGCGGATGGTGTGGTTAACTCGTTGAGCCCACTGAGTCTGGGGCACCTTCATTGTTTAGAGCTTCAAACGCCAAACTGTCCGGATACAAAGTCTATCATTTCTGACTCAGACAGGTCTACACACACTGTAGTATGATTTAACCGATGACTTTTTTCTCCCCCAATAAACGAATGCAAAGGTTTTTACACTCTGGTTCAGTTGCCGTAACTCTGTTCAAATATTTGGCTGAGAAAAACTGAAGCCAGTTTAAGGAGCGTGGTTGACGTCAACTCAGCCCTTCCATAAGGCGTTCGCTGCCTCTGAAAGTGACAGGACATCAAGGATGAAATGAGACAGTAAACAGAAGGAAGGCAGATTTCACGTGTGGTGGCAGCTCTGTCATTTAAAGCCTCAGACATTTCAAGCTGGATCAAAATGCCGAATGTGATGGATGAGTTCACGTGTCCCTCATGAATTGCTTTGGCTGCTGACACAGAGCATGCTTTTTGCACTATGTATTCTAAGTCAGAGGGAAAGAAAATTTAATGCAGGGGAGTTTAGTCTCATCCTGTGGGAACGTCCACGCTCCGGGATATCCTTGTGAGACGTTGAAGTCCAGGCACACTCTTCCGAGCTCAGCCCCTCGCCGGGAGAGGCAGACAACAGAGAGGACAACATCCCTGCCAGGGGCCCGGCTGCCCTGCTGCAGGACTCCCACCTCCCAGAGGGGTTCTGCCCCGACCGTCCCCCTAGCAGAGTCCTCAGAAGCCCCAGCATTCCTCGTGTGTTAGGGCTTCAGTCCCCAGCCACTGCAGTGTTTCCTAGTTCCTTTTCTGGCTTGGTTTCCATGCAGCTTCCTCTGGAACTATTTCACTCTTCTGGGTGAAATTTTACCTGTGGAGCCAGCCACTGCCTTCTCTGATCCCAGGGCTCTCTGTGGGAGCCCTCTCCCCACTCCCAAGATGCGGTTCTGGGATAATCTATCCCCATAAGCTGCCAGCGAAAACGCTGTTCTGACAGCTCCTGTTAAGTGGCTGAAGGAGATTAGTGTCACTCGCCTCTTCGCTCTTGCTGCGACTCTAATTTCAGGAGTCATGGGCAGTGCCACCTGTCCTCCACTATATTTATCAATATATTTCGACAAGGCTAATCCCTCTACTGTACTGGGACATTGCTCAGCTGGTGTCCACAGCCTCTGGCGCCGAAGTCCCAGCGGGGCCTAAGCACAGTCGTAGGTATGTGCTCGTGAGGGACACTTGTCCAAAGATGGTACCTAAATGAGGGACCAGATCCTTTCGTGCCTTCTGTTGGTGACAGGAGCTTTGTGGCCTCGCAGATGCCACGTGGCGACGTGTGAATTGCTGGGCTCGGCCAGTGCTGCCTGAACCAGCCCTGACTTGCGGTCAGCCTGTCAGTTGCCATGGAGACCATGTTGCAGTAGAGATTTTCTAAGTCTAAGAGCTGGAGTTAGTCCTGTTAGAGGAAGCAAAGCATCTCCTTGTATTGTTCCTCTTGAACTAAATCAGGGTCAGCAAGTCACTGCCTGCACCCCAAGTCTGGCTCCCTGTCTGTGTAAATAAAGTTTTATTGGGACACAGCCTCGCCTGTTCCTTCCCTCCTCACATCACAACAGCAGAGCTGTTCGTCTAGTACACAGGATGACAGGCTTGCACACCTGTTTGAGGCCTGACATGGCCTTCTGAATTCTAGGTGAAATTATTTTTTCTCTACCCAATCCAAATCTTTAAACTCGGGCATTTCTCTAGCTATCCCCTGGGGAGAGGAATGTGGGTTTATTCCCAATTCATAATTTCCAATGCATCTCACCTTGGGCAGACCCCAGGGTGTGGCTCCTTTTCCTAAAATCTCTGCACATCTAAGCTCAGGTTCATCTAGGTTTGGCAAATACTTTAGTTTAGAAAATACCAGCTTCAGTGATTTCTGTATTTAAGGTCCCACTTTCCAGGTCGCTCTAGCACCTAAAACATTTTTAAAAATACAATACCCATAATTTGTACCTGTTTTATGGGGAATCAATTGGGTTTTGCTGCGGTGCTAGAGACAAAAGCTTTGAACTGAGACTTGAAAATGTTGACTTACACTTCTAGCTTTCAAGTAAATTCATACAGGTAAAACACACAGTTTTAATGTGAATATTTTTGGTAACATTTCAGAAATAAAGGTTTTTTTTAAATGTTTATTTTCTTTGCTCTGATTTTAACAGTATTATATGCTCACTCCAGACACTGAGTGAAATGGGAAAGTATTAATAAGGAAGTGGATGTCACCACTAATCTCACCACCCAGAAGTAGCCACTGCTCATATTTTGGTATATCTACTTTCACCCAGCCTTGATATGCTATTCTCTTTTTAAATAGTTGAAAATGCATTGTTTAAAGTAGATTTACTTAATTGGAAGATGATCATTCTATTTTGAGATGTAAGTCACAGGGCAGCATTCTTTCTCTCCTTTTCTATTCTGAGGTCACAGCAAATCAGTTAATGGCTTGTAAGATATACATTCCTCAGTGTAATCTATCCTGGTGGATCTAATCAAAAGAATCCACTCAGAAAACCGCGAGGGAGCAGTAACTGAAGAAACAGCGCCACTCAGTGAGGGGCGTACCGTGTCCAGCTCTAAAGGACACGGCCGTCGCTTAAACACTGTGTAGGCTGCGTCTGAGCTCCATGAAACAGAAAGGGGGAGATGGAGTTAGGACTGGGATCAAAAGGGGCATCTGTATTTTACAAATAAAAAGGCTTCCATATAATAACCTAATTACAATGACAGAAGTTTCACATTAGCCCAGACCTCTGGGCCCCACTCAGGGAAAGAGCTGCACCCACCTCCAGTCCCAGGAAGAAATCTGAACGTGCCTGTCTTGACTCCTTGGGTTGACAGGGACTTCTTACCCAAGACGCTAAAATCTCTGAAACCTGCAATTGAGCTAAAATACTTGGGTCCATAACCATACATTCCTCTCCTCTAAAGCCTTGAAAAGAGTCTCCTTGAGTGAACATGGACCCAACTTCCTGGTGGGTGAAGGAGGAGGGGGCGCAGAACATCGGAAGAGGATTCCAAAGAAAGAAACCAAGGCCACAGGTGTCAGCAAGACCCAGGAAACCCAAGCACCTTTCGTCAGAACTCAGGGTCACAGAAGGTGGAGTGAAGTCCTAGGCGAGGGGCACCACCCTTTTGACTCTGTGGAGCCAGAGGAAGGGTAACAGCCACTGAGCTTTACTTAGGGTGAACAGGATGTCCTTCCACTGGCTCTGGTGTCACAAGGTCAGAATCCAGCACTAGCCAGCGACTGCCTGGCTGCCTGAACTCACTAGGGGCGCACACCCTCCCTTCTCCAACACGGTGACGATGACACCTATCACTGCAGGGTGCTGGCGGGACTAAAGAGGACCTCTCCATGCACCCGGCACGAGGGGAACAGCAGCGGTTCACCGGGCTCTGTAAGTCCGCGAGCTCCGCAGTCACACCTTGAGCATCACTGCCTCTGATGCGGCGAGGACACGGCAGTTCTGCAAGTCGTCACTAAGTGAGTGGACAGCGTGCTCAAGTAGAGGAGTCAGTCTTGGAAGACAGGGGTAAAATGTGCATTGATCTCCCACCAAGAAGCTCTCAGTGGGACCAATTTTGCAGATGACTTCTGACTGGGGCGTTCCAACAGCTCCAAGGACCAGAGTTGCCCGCCCTCGCCCGCTGCAGCCTCAGGTATCTGGAACTGCGGGTGGCCACTCACGTCCATGCCTTTTGCCTGTGTCCTGACTCTGTCCACAAGACCGAGCAGCTGTCCATCCATACTAGTTTTTGATGCACCCCCACCTCCCCTTGCCTCCTTCCTGTTGACACCTCAACCTGTCCATCTGCCCCATTCACGTAGCCAGGGATTCCCCACCTGTACGTGCCACCCGTGGGGAAGAGGGACCTGCTGGAAGCAGAAAGGAAGAAGTACGCTTGCAGGTGTGGCAAAAAGTTGAGCTCCACTGTGAAAACGATCAAATAGTTTTACTAGGAGGCTGATTTAATAAATTATAGCCCTGCGTCAGGAAGGTGATGTCAGATAAATGAAATATTTAACAGGATGTAATAATCCCTCCAGTAAGGTTAGAATGTTCGCATTTGTTAATCCAAAGCACTCCCTGATGAGACAACTGAGTGGCTGCACACGCCGGAAGGCTGCTCACTAAATCATGGGATCCCCTCGAGTCAGGGAGGGCAGGTCCTTCTTTCTGGTTCTCCCAGGGAATCTGGCATGCTTTCTTATAATTAACAAACCATAGGTTTAAGGACCTAGAAATTTACTTTCTCTCCCTTACGGACAGAATTTGCACAGGCCTCCTGCAAGCTCCTTTCTCAGGTGGAGGATGCTGGTAAAACACGTCCTTTATCTCCCACCTTGCAATTTGGTATCTGCTGTGACCGGAGGAGGCAGACAATAGACATTCCCTGGCGTGATGGTTGTGTTGCTAGTTCACAAAGCTGGGATCAGCTGAAGTGTTTTCAACTTTCAGCTTTCTATTGAGCAGCTTAAAAGGAAAAGAAAGAAAAAGAAAGAAAAAGAGAAATAAGACTTTATTCAGAATTCCCAGGGTCACGATAAACAGAGTTGTTATTCCAAGACCAAACTGCTTAATCAACTCACACCACCCGTATTAATTTGTATATTAAGTAGTTGGTAGATTATTTTCATTTGATAATCAAACAGTACTACCTCTACAGGAGATACAAACAACTGAACTACTGCTGTTTCCCAGGGGCCCCTCCACTGGCTGATATGTTCTTCTACAGCACAACTGCAAACTCACCGAGGACCAGGCTGGCTGCATGTGACATGGACGGGCTTTGGTCCTGACACCAGCCAAACACTCTGGGGCCCCCCCACCGCTGCTCCGAACTCACCACCTGTGTCTCCCACTTGCAAAGAAAAGCTGGAAACAAAACGGGAGCCCAGAGAGATGGCTCTCGGCACAAATAATTCCTTGATCGATTCCCTGGGGTGAATTTTAGGGTTATGGATCAATGCATTTAGGTTATGAAAATTACCTAATTAGCCAGACCCAGATAGCATCCACCTCCTTGTTGATGGCTCCTGAGCTTCATCTGTGGCATCTGGGGTTGATGGAAATGGAAGATGCCAATTATACAGTTTGGGGCAGTGGCCACACATCTATCAAAGGCTGGAAATTAATCAGCTCTGTAATTTGCAAGCCAAGTAGGGCTTTGTCCCAGCCGCCAGAGGTCAAAGGCTACCATTTTACTTGCTGCATCTCTGAAATGTTTCTGTTTAGACAAGGAGTTGGCAAGAAGTATACTCCCTTACTTTGTAGAAGTGTCACCTAAAACAGCCATTTTAAGATGCTCTAGAATGGCAGATAAGGGCAAATTATCCCTTGTCTCGTGGCTTCTGAAATCTCAAGGGATGCTGGAGTCAGGAAAGCTGTAAAATGATAGATTTCCTGGGACACCTGATATTTTGTGTGTGTGTGTGTGTGTGTGTGTGTTGGTTTGTTTCAAGATCCCTGAACAAAATAAAGAAGTTTTCTGGGTAACATGAATCCTAAGAAAATTCTGATACATTTGCACAAGTTCTGGAGCAGCTTTACTTCCAATGTCCAATTTATCCCTGATTCCACTCCCAGGACCACAAATATTCCTCTGGGAGTGAAAGTCGGTGCTCCTGGTCCCAGAGTGCTGAGCAGTCTGAGGAACTGTAGGCTAATAGTTTTGCCTAGTCAGTGTTATCAATATCACAAAAATATCTATTATGACTGACATGCTTTGATAGCCTTTAATAATTTTTTTTTGAGATTTTCCTTAAGAAACATTTCTCTGGCCCAGTAAGCCTTCAATTATCACTGAAATGAAAATGTCCTATCAGCATAGAAATTAATTTGACTTTACAGGCTCCTATTGCAAATGATGTGTGAACACATTTGGAAGAGGAATTGTGGTCAGTTGATATCCTGGTTAAAAAGGAGTCACCAGATGTCCCCTTGAGCCAGGCTGGTGCGATTTTAGGAAATGGGGTAATACACTTGACGCTAACATCTCACTGAACATAAGCCAATCTTTGATGGTTCAGAAGCACCTTGGGACCTGGTGGTGTCTGTGGTGGTAATAACTTGCTTCTGCCTGTGTGTCAGCAAATCAGGATGAGTATTTAGTAGATAGTGGAGAGAGATGGCACGAACACACGTAGACCATGATGGGGAATTTTACTGGCAGTAGATAGAATAAATCACATATCCACCACAAGTTGTGAAACAGGTCTCACAGGAATAAAAAGAGCAGGAAAATTAGAAAAGTTGGAACCTAACAGAAAAAGACCCTCTCACATTGGAGATGAGAGCGTCAAGTTATCCCAGAGGTTAAACACCTCACTGGCTTTGTAAAGAGGGCTGTGGCTCTTATGGGCCCCGCCCCACCCTTTCCCAGGATTGCAGGGTGAAGGAGCTGAGCTGGTAGGTAAAGGACCAGGTATGCCTGCCCTCCTCCAGGCTGCACAGGTCTGAGATCCTGAGCACACTGGGATGAGGAGTACGTGGTCTGCTGCCACCCCTGTCTTCTGTGCTTCCTTCCCCTTGACGCGATCGCCACTGTCAACCCTTTCTGTATTTTTATCTCTAGCTCTTCCACGCTAGAGCTAGATACACCCCCGCACACACATGCACCACTCCAAAACTTGTTTCTGTAAAGAATGTAATTTCAACCCCCTTGCTGTCTGGAGTGACACATATGAGTGTGTTTTCTTGTTTTCCATGGTATTTGCTTTTTAATTCTCACCTTTAATTTTTCCTAAAAGAGCTATGACTCTTTCTTAGAGTTTTCGAAACTGATTAGGAAAGGCGGTCTTTTTCTCCACACCTGTGGAGGGGTTAACAAATCTCATCATCACCAAAAACCAAAGGTCCTCTGTAGCCACTGTCCCCTCCAATTCCCCAAAATGGCATCTATAAGCTGTCAATCTCTTCACCTCCTCTTCAGGTTTGGTATGGTTCTTGCAAAAAAGTATTCTAAGACCCCCTCCTCGTTCTAACATCTTTGGATTCCAGGGGATAGATTCCTGCAATCTTATTCTGTCTAATCCACAGCCATAATTATTTGTTTCCATACACTGACTGTTCGTTTTCAGTTTCATCTGCCAAGAGTTTTGCTGGAAAGTCTGGCATATTTCTAATCTTTGCTTGAGGTATCTCTTCAAAGACCCAGATGCTGGAGAACATAATTCTCTCGGAATCACTCGGACATGTGGTAAGTTCACCTGCTCTGAGCTGGGCCAAAGATCTTATGGAAACTAGTTGACTTAGACAGTCATGCACAGATGGCTTCCTACAACGTTAACATAGAATGTTTTGTCCACAACTGTACCACGTTCAAAGTATCTGCTTTGACATACCCACAACGTGTAGGTCTGACAATGGACAGCAGGTGGCACTCTGGTCTTAGGATTCCAGCTCTCAAGAGAGGCAGCAACGATGGAAAATTTCAGGTGCATTTAAAAATTTATGCCTTTTTTTTTCCCTCTGCCAAGCAAGAAATGTACTCCATTTTCTTTAATCAGGTTCATTTGCTTCCTACTGCGTTACTTCAATTGGGTAATAGTCAACCAGACTTCTCCCCAGGCTGTGTTCTTTCCTAGAGCCGGGTATGAGGTTTGAGATTTGCCAGAGGTGGGAGTTTGTTGTTAAGTGCAGGTCTGGCAGACGACCGAAGGGATGTATTGACACACAGAGCCGGGTGTCCATCCCAAGAATTCCAAGTAGCCTCGTGCAGACTGTTTGCCCTAAGTGTGGAGCCTGTGCTCCCTTGTCTGAGGCCACGGAGCCCAGAGGAAAGAGACTGTGAAAAGAGCATCTCCAGAAAGCTGGGTGGGAGTCGATCTCAAGCAAGGGAGTGTGCTGGGGACAGTACCCCTGGCACCCTGCCGGCCTCCCAGGAGGTACCTGTGCTCTCCTCCACTGGCAGAGCCCGAGAACTGGCTCATTCATTTATTCATGCAATCATTCACTCGGCAAATACAAGGCCGCCTATGTTCCCCAGGGGGTACTTGCTCATGTGTCAGTCAGGGTCCAATCAGGAGACACAAACTACACCAGCTATCTTGAGAGAGAGAATTGAATCTAAAGAATTGTAAACGATGCATAAATTGTTAACTTGGTGACCAAACAGAAGATCAAGGTGCCCTCCAGAGGTGGTGACAGAGGGGTGGCTGGCCCCCCAGGTGGCCGGGGTATCATTCCTGAAAGCTTGCACCAGTCCTGCTGGGTCTCAGCTCTGGGAAGGCTCTGCTCAGCTGGCGCTGGTCTCTGAGCCTATGTGATGAGAGTGGTTCTGTGAGTGTTAGAAAGACTGTAAACTGGCTCATTCATTTATTCATTCGGCTGCTGCTGTGGAGGGGAGCTGCCGCTGCCAGGAGGAAGAAGTGTAGCCAGGGGAGGCTCAGGACTGAGGGGCTCTGAGGGGTCAAGTCCCCCTCCCTCCTCCCTCCAGGGCCCACACCACCACCAAAACCCACTGGCAGAGCCTGGCAGCACTGGGTCAGAGCAGTGATGGGTGGGATGGGTGGGGCTCACTGCCTGGCGGGCCGGGTGTGGAGACAGAGCTGAGTCACTCGAACTTCATTCCCACCCCCACGGGCTCAACCCAGAGGCGAGCAGGACTCATTTCCTTTCACTGCTCCAAAGAGACCTAAAATGTCACTAAAAGTGGCATAACTTACTTCCTCTCTTTCGCTTGAAGATTCAAGTGGAATTTCCTCACTCTACCATTTAGCTTCCCTCCCCTAACCCATCATTACACCCTCGTGTTTTCTTAGCCTGGTTTTACTTTTCATGAAATTCACATACAAGAGCAGGAAAAGTATGTCAAAATGTCATTGTGGATCTTTTGTTAAATGTAATTGGATGTGTTGAATTAATGCACTTTGAAACTAGACATAGCTCCACTCTTCCAACAGCTTTCATTACAACGGTAATGTCTTGTCAGATCTAATCAATTTGACACATATTGGCATTCCCATTCTTTGTCAGAATGTTGACTTATGCACTTTTTAAATAAAAATCAAGCAAAGTAGAAATGGAAGATTTTGGGAAGGTTTGGGTCCAAAGGAGAGAAAATATAATTGAATGGGGAGTTTTTTTTAAGACCACTGGTCATTGCTTTTCATCTAGGAAATGCATTTATCCGAGGAGAACAAGGATCAATGAACAAGCACCAATCAAAACTGTACAGTGGTTGAAAGCTAGGCAGGCAGGTGGTTGGTGAAGAAATTGGACCAAACTAGAAATACTGAAGATGGAGGTTGGGCTGGGCATTATCTGATGCCTCTGCCCCTGGAGGATACCTTGATCTCCTTCTGTCTGTTTGGTTACCCAGTTAACAATTTATGCATCATTTACAATTGGATAGATCCTGATAGCTTCAGAAACCTCTTGGTCGCAGACCAGAATTAAAATATCCTGATAGGGTCTTTAATGTACAAGGGACAGCTGAGGTAACCATGAGGAGGAAATGACTGCCTTTTTTCACTAGTATGAGCCAGAAAATCCAAACCAGAAACAAGCAGAGGATGTCTTCTTCCTGTGGACGGTATTAACTGGGCCACTTTTCATGCAGTCAATCTGACTCAAGTCTTTTATGAAATGTGAAATTTAATATTCATCCCTGAAACGAGTCGTCTCTTTAAAAGTTGTTCACCATCTCACTCAAGGTGTTAGTGCTCACATGGGATGCGTTGAGAATGGCTCCATCAATTCTGTCTTCCTACGGGTTCCAGATCTGCAGGAAAAGAACTTAGTCCCTGAGACTTTAAATTGTTTTGAACAGTACTGGTCACAAACAGACTTTTTCTCTTTGCTTTATTTCCCACGATTTATTCTCTTTCCTGGTTTTAATCTGTCTTAAAAATGCATTGCATTATGGGTTTATAAATGTAAAATAATTTCATAAGTTGCAGAGGATTAACTAAATGCTTTATTATTATTTCCCACTTGCAATTTCTTGAATAAGTTTGTTCCTTGTAAATACTGAAAAGTAGAAAGATTCGTTAGCATCATTGGCCAGAATAACAGTCTGGATGGAGGCCACCTGGACCACCTGGTGACAGTGCTTCTGAGCAAGGACAAGGCTGAACCCATGCAGACCAAATCTGCAAGGCTCTGGTCCCTTCATTTAGGTAATGTATTTGATATCCAAGCTGAGAGACACTGAATGACAATGCTTAGTATTTGCGTTTCTTAAGTGCTATTACACAGATAATCTTATTTTTTTTTATCATAATAATACTGTGAGATAGGAAGACCAAACAGTAACAATGACGCCATTGGACCACACTGGAAACAGACATACTTCTCCCTACAGCTGTGACAGCCAAGTGCCCCACTTTGGCCAAGACCAGAATTAGTGTAGAGCCTGGCCCTGATCATGCTTAAACAGTAAGACAAAAAGAAACAGTACGACAAAAAGAAAAACCTGACACCTTCAAGAAAAGTAAAAATAAAACATGTCCAGCTATTCTAAATGTCTGAAAGGGGAAGAGGATCATTTTCTCCCGTCACTTAGAAGTGCCGGGGTTCTATGTGAGGATGAACTCTAGCCTGATCAGGGACCACAACCACCGAGCGCCCTTGGCACCAGGGAGCACACCAAGGATGCCGGTGAGCCAATGCAGGTGCCCTAGAAGGTTCTCTGTTTCTCTAAGTCCTATCTCTTTGACTAGACTAGAAGAGTCTTGGCCAGAAAGTAAATGCTGGAGAGCCACACACAACCACCATGGCCACTCTGCCTGGCAGCCTAGCTCCTGTGAGGCTGACCCAGGACATCACCTGGCCACTTCTGCCCCGCTGCCAGCTTTCCCTGGCATATTCAAGCAGCACTCCTGCAGGGGGAGGGAAAGAGGCAACCCTCCTGTAAGGCAGGGTCCCACCTTTCCACGCCCCCCACCCACCACCGTCTTCCCCAGGGACCACTCTTCAGCCTAATGCATAAATGAATCAATCATGTGCGTGTGGACTCATGGGACTGGGAAGACAGTAGGAGAAATGCCTGCAGGGAAGGCTGGATGCAGTGATGCAAATAATGTCATCATTCCCTTTCTCTCTCTCTCTACCTTGCCTTTGCTTATGTTGGTAGGATGGCTGGTTCTTTCCCTTCTAATTCAAATAGATTATACCCATGTGGCGCAGGGCACTGCTAAAACCAGGCTTACAATGTGCCAATGTAGCAACCTCAGAGGAAAGGAGCCTCTCCCTCTCGCTTTGGTGTGTCTGGTCCTCGGGGGAAGGTCCCTCATTGGACTAGTGTGGGTGACACGCTCACTGCTGTGCCCAGCCATTGGGACGGGGCTGTGATTCCCTAGGCAGGCTCTCAGGAACTATGATTGGCAGCCCCACTGGAAACAGGAGCTGAGGACAAGGGGTTCTCCAAAGGAAGACACCCACTATGAATGTCTACTATGGTGAATCCCCTGAAGAGTCAGCACATCATTTGTGCAGCAAATTCCTCCTACGGACAAAGGAAGTGATGAGAATGGATATTTGACGCTATCCCATACATCTCTACACAACTACCCATGGGCCAGGTCTCCCGGGGTGAGCAGCGGAATTCAGTTCAGAAGTCATCCTCTTTGACAGAAACATGCAGGGAGGCATCCTTCCATTTCAGCCGTTGGTATGATGCCTGGCTTGAGCCCACATTATCTGTCATTCAGTTTCAGGAACATCTGACACACCTTTTCACACTGAGAGCTAATTGCCCTATTTTCAAACCTGGAACTGTCCCTCTTGTGATATTTTTCCAATTGCAGTGATATATTTGTCTAGCCAGCAAGCTCTGCCAAAGCCAGAGTTATTCTGGAGAGTAGTCGGGGTGGGGAGCAGGGGAGTTATTCAGCAACAAAAGGAAATTCTCTCTGAATCAAAAGTTCCAAAGCAAGAGCAGACTTTCCTTAACAACACATATATGGTAATCAAAATGGTTTGCTATCCCTTTTTAATCTTCACGAAATGAATACACTCAATCATGGAAGTCATTCTGAAATTGCTTACTTCAAATAATGCAATGAATACATTACAAAAGTAATTAAGGGAGAACCCAAGTGAAATAGAGCAGTGTTCTACACCAAGACATCTTCATAACCGGACAAAAAAACCCCAAGACAATCCACAGGTTAGGCACGGGAGCTAGATAAATAAAAACCAAGCCAATAAGTATGTAAAATAAATAAGGTCCATTGCAGAATACTGAGCTGGATTCCACATTTCTAATACTCCTCAGCGTGTATTTTTATTACCTAGGAAAGAGGAACAAACAGGCACTCAATTTAACCTATACTTTGACGTATTACTTTATTACTAATAGTTACTGATCACTATGTATAAACTGTTCTGGCAAGAAGTATAGAGAATACAAAAAAAAAAAAAAAACGCATAAAAACTTGATCCTGTCCTGTAGGAGATTAGAGTTCAGATGAGGAGTTAACTTATATTTGGTGCGCTTAAAACTAAAATTAGATGAAGAGGGTTCTGTGTCCTGTGAGTAGATATATGCTGTTCTCCTCTGGAATTTAGAAGACAAGAGAAATTAAGGCAAGGCTTTTGGGAGGTTCCATTTGGCCTTGGCCCTGAATGTGGATGATGGTTTCATGGATGGAGATGCTAAGGAGAGCCAGGGAAGGGGTATGCTCAGGGGAAGCACAGTGGGGTCTTGCAGGGGCAGAAATGCAGGTAGGAAATTCTGGAAGATGCAGCTGGAAAAGGAGTTGGTAAAAAAACAGTGCAAGCCCTCAAGGCTAGGAAGGCGCTTTCCAGACTTACCATCCAAGCAGACAGAGGCTGTTGGAATGTTTTGAGAAGGGGAGTGCTGTAGTCAACATGGTGATGTAGGAAAATGATTCTTGGCCATGTGAAAGGGCATTGTCACTGGAAGAAAAGAAACTGGGGGCATGGAAAGTGTAGGTGAGCTGATTAGAGCTTGGGTGTTGTGTTAGTTGTCTAGGGAGGTCCTAACAGACCTAACCAGCCTGAGGGTCTTAAACCACAGACGTGTATTTTGATAGTGCTGGTGGCTGGAAACCTGAGACCAAGGTATCGGCAGGGGTGGTTTTGTCCGAAGTTTCTCTCCTTGGCTTGGAGTGGTTGTCTTCCTCTGTCCTCACATGGCCTTTCCTCTGCGTACCTTAATCTCCTTTGTATAAAGACACCAGTCATGTAAGACTAGGGCCCACCCTAGTGACCTCACTTTACCTTAATCGTCCCTTTAAAAGCCCTATCTCCACATACAGTCACACTGTGCTCTATAGGAGTTGGGACTTCAAGCTATGAATTTGGGGGGGGCGGGCACAATTCAGTCCATAACAGGGATAACCAGGGCTTGAATTAATGGAGGGAGAAACACAGGTCACTGAATTCACTCTAGATGTGGGAGGGGTCATCTTTTCTTCTCAGTTAAGACAAGAGAAAATTTAGAGTACCAACGATTGCAAAAACACATAAAAATGAGAAGATGGAAAACAAGCAAACTCGCACCCAGTGGTCTCAATTTCCTCGGTAAAGCTAAAGGCAAGATGTAGTGGAAACATCTTGATGAGTTAATGAACTCAAGTTTTTTAGTCTGGGAGTCAGAAAAGGTGTTGGGGTCACAGCTCTACTGTGAGACCTGAGCTCTCCCTCACCTGTCTGCTGCTCTCCAGACCAGCAGTGCTACCTCCCTGAGATACGTGTGTGAAAGCATCCTGCAGACTGGAAAGCCCTCTGAAGTCATTGGCTGTTAATCATTTTATATGTTTATTATGTGAGTGGGAAGATTGCCCACAGAGCAGACCTTTCAGGACCATTCTGGAGCCAAACGGATCTCAACCCTCAGATGTCCTACAGCCTCCTCCTCAGACCAGACTGAGCTGAGAGAGACTTTTCTCCAATATGTTCGGCAGACTCCCTCTTCCCAAAGGCTTGCCATCTTCAACCACTGGACCTTGAACTTGGTACTTTCATAACACGAGTTACTGAAACCTCTCACCAATGTCCACAATAATTTAGTGCCCATACAGTGCGAATTATCATGAAACTGGCTGCTAGTACTTTATAAATTACTCTAGTTTCTCGCATTTTTCATATCAGGATGTCATATTCCCTCTTAATCTAATCTATCACTTCAGGATACAATGTCACTTTAATAAAATTTCTGAAATATTGTAGAAAAGATCTTCACTTCTTTGGTACCTATCAATGACTTGTATGATTCAAAAACTGCCACTATTACTCTTGGATTGATAAGTTGGGTTTCCAAAACAGTTCGAAGTCAACTGTTTACCCCAAGATAAAATTTTTTTATTATAAAAATGATATACATTGGTTAGGTTTCTAGGTCAGTCTATAAAAATCTGTAAAACCCTAAAAGAGAATGGACGTCACAGCCTTATACCACCATGTTCAAGCCACGGGAAAGTGTTTTGTTTTTCTCAGAAGCAGAGAGAAGATTCTTTCTCAGAAACACACATCTCATGGCCCCAAATTGTTCCATGTGTCCATTTCTAAACACCTTCTCTGGGATACAAATCTGTTCATTGACTTCAGCCAATCAGGGGCTGGGGGTGATGTAAGATCTCCCTGAAACTCCTGGACTGAAAGGGGGAAGGACAGTATCTGAAAAAGGAGAAGAAAAGAAGGCAGTGTGGATGCTGGACACACCCCATTCACCACACGCACTGTACAAAGAAGCAAGAAGAGCCATTTTCTCTCCATTCCTCCTACAATGCCAGCTTGAAAACCTCCAACTTCACCTTTTCTCCCTAAATCCCTGTTGTCATGCACCAAAATAGTCCACATCAGCACTCATGTTGTGAATAACCCGTTCAGTCCCCCCAGTTCTTCATGCCATGCATCCCTCTCTGAGTGCCCTCCCCGACCCCCACATTGGTGCTGCTGATCTCAGTTGGTAGTGGGAAGACGCTAGCTAGATGAAGACACTGAGGTCGATGAGGCACTAACTCAGGTATTTGCGTTTTTAAAGTAGATGTCTTTTTCTACTCCCAACATCCCATCAATCACAGATTGGTGAAATTTCAGTCTGCAAAAACACAGAGAAATAATAAAAGATGAAATGGAAGTAGAGATGACAAGCAATGCAGCTGTGTCTGGGTCTCTTCCTCTGTATACACTTTCCTTACGGTTCCTTCTATTTATGCAACCTTTTCCTCTCCTAATTCTGAATCCACCAACACCCTAACTGTTATAAGGGGACACCTAAGACCATGCATGCCAGTCCATGCAAGGGTAAGGAACAGGGTGGGGACTGTCACATTTTGATGTAAGTTATGGATGCTTCCACATTCGTTTGTCTTATAAAGGCAACTGCAAGGAGTTACAGATGAATTACTAGGTAGGCACATGGCGAATGATAGATACAAACACACTAGCTTTAAGTCATCATCCATTACAGGAAGCACTCTATTTTACATAATACTAAGAAAAGAAAAAAAAAAGTACTGCCAATTGTAAGAGCCATCAATGTTAAAAACAAACAAAAAAACTACATTTTGAATTGATGGAATGCAGTGTGCACATTCTTTCAAAAATTAATTATTTTCTAACTAATTTAAGTGCAGTTCGGAATAAGCACGTAAGAGTAATCATACGCCAAGAAGGCGTCAAAGGAAACAGACCTGGAATAGCCGTGCAGATGAAAATTTGAGGAGTTAGTTTTCCTTTTTACCAAAAATCCAAGCAGGTATTCCCATTCCTGGGTCTTTCAGACTATTCATTCAAAAATCCATTAATAGTATATGAGCAGGAATAAATTAGGAAGTTTGGAATTAACAGATACACACTACTGAATATAAAGTAGATAAACAACAAGGATCTGCTGTATAGCACAGGGAACTATATTCAGTTTCTTGTAATAACATATAACGGAAAAGAATCTGAAAAAATATATATCTATGTATATGTATAATTGAGTTGCTTTGCTGTACATCTAAAACTAACATTGTAAATCAACTCCACTTCAATAAAAAACAAAATTCTTTAAATAAAGAAAGAAAATGGCTGCACCATAAAAAAAAATAGTGTATTAGTACCTGAGCACAGGTTACATAGACAAGTCACTCTGCTAGGCCCTGTGCAGAGTACAGAGAAATACAAAATATGGTACCAATCCTTAAGATGTTTATAACTTAGTTGAGAAGAGAAATCACGTATAATAAAATAGAAAAACTAAAATGGAAAAAGCCAATGTATTATGTTCCAAATAATTCAGGAAGGATCACTGTGGTCCAGCACCATAGGGAAGACTTTGGATTTCAACTGGATCTTGAGGAATGGCTAAGGTCTAGACAGTGGTTGCAGGTACTCTGTACTCCACTAGTTGGGGAAGGGCAGGATGCTCTGATGTGAAAACTCATCAGAGACCCCCCTGGACCTGGCCGGTGTTCATCCACTTCTCTCCTGCTCGGTTAGGAAATGCAGTTGGAGAATCAAAGGGCAGTGAGCAGACTGATTTACTAGCGTCCTCTGCTTTCACCGAATTGCTTCTCTCTGGGATCTTCTGGCCAGTGAGTCTAAACTGGGTTCTTGTCTTTCAATTCTTAGCCAGGCATCTCGGTTGACTGAATTATCTTTATGGCCCAACTATCAATATCCTGGTACAGTTGTTACATGGTGACACTGGAAGCTACCAAATGGTGATTTGAGAGCATTTGCTCAGCAGGGGAGCCAGGATTATAAAAACCCTTCCCATGATCACCACTCCCTCCTAAGTCTCTGAAGATCAAGGACAATGGTTAGTATATTAAGAGCTAAGGAATGTTTGCACTGCCCACGGTTTTGACCCAAATCCCAGTGCAGAACTCCAAAAGGCTTCCTGGGATTCTGGTAGACTCACTCTTCCAGAACGGAGGTCTAAGTGGCCATTTTTCACTTTGTCCCAACCTATTTTTCAGATTATACTGCTCCACAAAGAAAAGCCATATGACAGATAAGAACTGCCTGTCTCCAAGCTCAACCCACCTGAAAATGTGGCCTTACCCACTGGGACAGCGGGTGCCTCCTTGGCAGTGGAGTAAGTCAGGGACAGAGACACCTCTTCCCTAGAGAGTCACAGGAGTGACCCTTATTTCGGACCCCCAAATTAGAATGCATTAAACGGGCAAGGGAATAAAACTGAAATCACATAGGATTCCCTCTCCAGTGAATATCATTTACTGAAAAGAGTAAGTGATGGGAAAATCTAGGCAATACAATGACCAGGAAAAGAGGGAAAATATCCACAGAATTTTTATGTATGTAAACAATCAGAATGTTTCAGATTAAAAAACAAGAGAAAATATTTTTTGCAAAAGCAAGTTGGCGAGGGGACTAATGGAGAAGTCCTTAAATATCAGAATTACTGCAGCAGCTCTGTACTTGGCTTTGTCCTTTGGGTCATCCAAACATGGCCAATGGGGTCAGCTCCTGGCTTGAAACGCCTGCTCTCTCCCCTCTCCGTCCCTCCTCACCGACCTTTATCATGACTCAGCATCTCTGACTTTGTCTACAATGTTAAATAGTAAAAGGCCCCAGAGAGTTCTTGACTTTGTCTTAAACCCATCAACCAATTCTAGAAGATAACGCTACAAGTCATGTTATTCTACGTAAAAAGGAACGATGGGTCATTAGTCTCAAAATAAAGGGTTTTAGCCAAAGCTGTAACGTTCTGCTACATTAAAAAAAAAAAAAAAAAAGGGAACTAGGGAGACTCCCCTTTGTCTGCACAAGCTCCTGTCCAGCCCCAAGCTCCGCCCATTGAGAAATGAGCCAAATCTCCAGCCCAGAATGTGATGAGCTGATCAGTGCCCGCCCCCCTTGAGGGCTGAGTAAGGGAGCTGAGTGGAGGCTTGGGACCTAAGTGGGTTTCTTCCTTCTCAAAGCCAAAGCCTAATCTCAATGGGTGCTACTTGGCAAGCCAAGACCACACGCACATCTTCTCTGAGCCTCGACCTCTACGCCATTTCCCATAACGAGGACTCTCACTTCCACCCACCCACCCACTGCCCAGCACTGCTCACCCTTGCTTCTCTCAGCCCTTCAGCCTGCTGGTTTGTGCCTCAGCTGGGGGCTCCTCGCCACACCCATGGCCACCACTGTCAGGCCAGAGGGTCATGAAAAAACTACGTGTAGTTAGTCTTAAACATGCATGCACACACACGCGTGCACACACACACACACAGTGATTTTTTAAAAATCATCAGGATGCTTTCTTTCAGAACCAGATTCCTGGCTCTCCCTCCTAACATTTTCTGGTTGGGCTTACAGTCGATGGTGTGACAGTCAAGTGCTGTAAATAATAGTCCCCAACTCAATGACACCTGCTGGAAAGTTACTTCTTTATGGGTTTCAGAAGACAGGGTTGGGGTGGGTGGGGGGAGGAGGAGAGATGGATTCGAGCTCTTCAAACATCACTCTATTGATTTATGTATGAAAAAATATGGAATCTGTCAAGGCAAACAGCACTCTGTTAAATGTAAAATGTAATACCAGCTGTGGTGGCCACCGCCGCCAATACATATATTTCAGGAAGTCAATTTACTTTGAAATGGAATTTTAACGTTGGTGAAAGGAGTCACACTGAATCTCTTATTTATACGAAAACTGTCTTCAGCAGAGAGGAACATACACAAGCTCAGTCTGCAGAGACGGAAACTGAGCAAATTTAGGGAGACACGTTTGTTTTCTCAGTCATTAATTTACCGGCGGATGCGGTGGGCGAAGATGGAGAAGGGGGCCAGAAAGAGAGGGGAAGCTGAGAGTGTCCACATTCCAGGCCTGCACAGCTTTCCAGTTCCTGGAGGTCCATGATCAGCGCTTCTGGCCAGAGCTTCTTTCTCTTGCGCAGCGTTGAGTGTCCCCTCTTCAGGACTTGGGGAGTGGCCTTCCTCGGCAGAGATTCACATCTTTCTGCTGAAGGCTTATATGGAATGGAGATCCATTCTCTACATCGGCTCTGAATTAGAGCTGTGTGATCATGGGCCTGTTGCTTAACCTCTCTAGGCTCAGTTTCTTCATCAGTGAAGTGGAGATGGCAATGACTACCTGTCTGGATGTTGTGAGAATTAAATGAGAGGACATAGTACAGGTGGTGTCCAGCTAGCTAGTCAACAACAAAAAGCGCTATTTCCCTCTTTCTCCTTTTTTCCCGAAGTGAAGACATGTCTTGCTTAAGATCCAGATGTAAGGTGGATAAGGCCGACCCATCTTTCTGTCTCATGGCTCAGCCAAAGAAGTCTCTTCTCTCCTTATAGGCAGCAGCCTTGGAGGAGCTGAGACTGGCTAGAGATAGTGACTGAGGTAAACTGGTTAAGTCTGCCCTCTTAATTAGCAGGGGCACTGGTTTGCCTTGGCACAGGGGACTTATTGGAAGAGCGTAAATCAAAGTGTCTGAATAGTAAGCCAGAAACTCCCTGTGCCTGGGCTGAAGATTACCTAAGTAAATTTCAATTCTGGTGATTATACACTTTCAGCACCCAGAAAGGACCCTCTTCCTAGGCAGAAATAGCAAGACCTGACTCTCCCCTGCCTCGTGGAGGAGGGAGCTGCCCTTGGAGGAGAGTCACAGAATAATCTCTTTGAGAACAAGATTCCTCCCATCACAGAGCCGCAGGGGAACTTAAGGCCACCAGTCCCACTCCCACTGGATTGGATGCCTGATCCCAGCATCCTGTGGGCATCTCCAGTGACCTGACTGTTGGTGCGGGTTCCGGAGCTGTGTCTGCATTTACGCTCAGGCCTGTCCTCAGCCACCCCTGGGGACTGGGGACCCCCTGGAGAAACCCGTTCTTTCTGATCACCCACCTTGGCTCCCTGACTTCTTCGGAAATGACACGAGCAAAGAATTTTATTAATATTATAATGTACAACATAATCCATGTGAATTAACAAGAATCCACACAGCTCATTTTGGTTCTAATTAGAATCTGAAATTACATTTTCCATTGTAAAATCCGTATCATTTAATCATTGAATTACATATCCCATCCACATTAGTAGTTCCCAAATTGTGGTGCCTTTGATATAAATATCAGTATAGAACGGATTACGTGCTTTTAGTTTGATATCATGAACAGTGATATGAGCTTTTGGAAAGATTATAAAGAAGCCACTTAAGCAGCACAGATCCCCCTCCCCCAGCCCCTGCCATGTCACCCACATAAGCTTTGGGGAAATATGTCCAAGAGCATGAGGAAAATGGACCCCTGAATCTCACCATCCCCAGATAGCTTTTAACACGTTTATTACAATTTCCTTCTCCTTCTATCTCTCACTCTTTCTCTTTTAAGGCAGAATAGACCTGCCAAGTAATTCCTTTCAAAAACTCACATCTATTGGTATCACAGGAAATTTAGGGTTAATTCTTTCTGAGTTTTTTTCCCTTCCTTTTTACACTGCAGGTGCCTTTGGTATATATTGTACTATAAGCTGACTAATTTTCTCCCTTTTGGCTCTAAGACATTTAATTCAACTTGTTTTGGATCTGACAGCTCAGACTTTCTGGATGGGCAAGCACTCTGAGTTTTCAAAACAGACTTCTTACAGGCTGTTATTTTCTGTCCTTAATCACAAGTGAAACGAAACATGGATTTGAGGCCACACCCACTCCAACCTTCTTTCTTCTCTGTCCCAACCAAACCCAGAGCCTGCAACTGGGAAATACAGGACTGAGACTCAAAATCTAATCTGATGAAGATCCAGAAATATGCCTGATGCTGTCATTGTTTTTAAATGAACCCTTCGCTGCCCGCTCCGCACCCCTGGAGCTGGGAGAGGGGCCGCTCTGGTGCAGACCTCTCAGCAGATTCCTCCCTCCTCGAGTAGCATGTGCCTGTATCTCCCAGCTCTGCCCTCATCTCATAGGGTATCTGGGGAACATGACAGGCACATGGGGAGCTGCACCCTTCATCAGCATCACCCTTCTTCATCCCTCTGGAGGCTCCTCCCCCCGTGATGCTTGAATTTGCATCTCTTGCCTCCCATTGCTCCCCACTCCAGTCTCCTTGTGGCCCCAGCAGCCAACACAGCCACTGTAATTCCTTCAGTTTCTATTCCTCTTTCCTCTCAGGGCTTGGGGATCACTTGAAGACATCCCACCCTGTTACCACCCTGGGCCCTTGGACTCTAAGCAACAGAAATTGATTAAGAGGCCAAATGAGAATTTCAGGCAAGGCTTTAGTGGGGCTCGTGCCCCACTGCACAAGGGATTGAAAGCAAGATACAGGTGCCCTTGCTCACTCCTGGAGAGGAGCTGTTTGGGTCCTTAAATGGGGTGACAACAGGGGCGTATTGGTGGGCTGAGCAGGAGACGTAACTTAGGTGGTCGGCCTGCCCCTGATGGTGCTGTGTGCAGGGGTCACGCTTGGTACCCTGCTTTTGCTTTTTCATGAGTGGGGCAAAGTCAACAAGGAGGTGGGCTATGGACACACAGAGAGGGGTGATGAGGGGAGGAGAGCTCGTCTGCTGAGACTTGGAAAAAACAAGAGGTCCGTGCAGTTACACATGTGGGGACTTGCCCACTGGTTGGCATGTCCTTGTCAAAAGAAGGACAATGAGGAGAGGGGGGTTGGGCAGAGGGCTGAGGACAGTAGCGAGGTGTGGGACAGCCTCTGAGGGCAGAGGGAGATGCTGAATGGGAGACCAGGTGTTTGCAGTAGCTCCCCTCTGGAAGATCCCAGGGACAGCTGGCTGTCCAGCGCAGACATACCCCCTACTTTCCCTACTCACTGATAGAGCCCATTCTCTTTCCAGAAGAGATGTGAGTGGTGGAAACATTCATCAGCCTCCCTTGTATCCAGGGGTGTGTGTGACTCACCAATGAGTGAGAACCATAAGTCCCTAGGCTGTTCTTCCAGAAAGGTTTTTAAAAATTATTATCTGTTTGTGGGCACATTTAGCTGGCACATGCCCTTCCCCTTTTTCTGCCTGGAGTGCAGACCGAGTGCTGGAAGGAGAGCAGCCATATTGTGACCAGGAGGCAACAAGCCTGAGAAAAGAGCCATATGCTGACAATGAGGGAATGAGGAGGAAGAAGAGCCTGTTGGGAGCATTGTATGTGGACATACCAGCCCCACAGATTTCTTTTATGCGGATAAAGTGAAACCTCTGTTTGATTAAGCCACCAGTCTCAGGTTTTGGCCCATACAACTAAATGCAACCTCAAGTGACTTGGAGGGGAACACAAACTGCAGGGCTGCTCCAGGATGGGGCTCTGCAGGGGGGGTACAAGGGCAGAAGGCCTTGATAAAAGAGGGGTTTTATCATCAGCCATGAGGTCTAGAGTGGAGAGGGAAGGGGAGGCCTGGAGATAGCAAGGGGAGCCGGGAGCACACAGGCATCTGCATGCTTAGTCCGTGAAGCCCTGGGCACCTTGGGAGGGTAGGAACTTGGACCCGGCTTGGTTGCTGATGTGAGCTGTGACAGGTGTATCAAGGCCCGGGAAGGATGGAGAAGAGACACGGGTCCTGGAGAAGCCCTGGGAGTCAGTGCCACTCCCCGCTGGGCTCACAGTGGGTGTCTTTCTCAGTCAAGGTCAACTCCATCCTGCCCCTCTTTTCAAAACTTGGTGGTTTGGGGACAATTTCATCTCAGAGGGCAGGATGAGGCTCTGTTCTTTGCCTTTGGTCACACTTCTCTTCCTTCCTCCTCAAAAATAATTCCCTTAGCAAAGGCGTCAGTGAGTTTTTTTTAGAAACCAGTAAAGCTCTGTCGGTGATATTTCCCGGAGGACAGCAAACTTGAGCCAGTGTCCAAAAGGCAGCAACCTGGTCATAAATCACTGTACCCTCTCTTCCGAAGATAATGTCACTTTCAGACAGATATCCACTCTTGGTTCTCCACAAAATGGCCCCACACTCAGACAGCCCTCATATTAACCAAACCATATCTGGATGCATAACCTGGAGAGAGGTTAGGAGATGGTGTGAATTAAGTGTCCAGCCATGCCAGTCCCGCTGGCTGAGCCTCCCCCGAGGCCTCCTGACCCCGGCCCCGTGCCCCTCTTTGACTGGATGTCCCCTTCCTGCCTGCTCCCCGACCGCTCACCCTCATCTGGCTGTTTCAGGGAAGCATGAAAAGGCTAGTTTGTAACCTGAACGATTTTGTTCTGACAGCAGCTCCCACGTTTCCTTCTAGCTGTAGGGTTTCTACAGCCATCGCGAGAATCTTCCAGAATCTCTCTCCAGACCCATTAGCTGGGAGTGATAAAGCTCTGAGTCAGAATGCTGGATGATTTGTTACCCCAGAAACATTTCATTTTAATTCTTTAAGAAATTGCTCAGGGTGATTCTTGAGGGAAAAAGAACAAAAAACTATAGTTAAATGCTTTCACAGTCAAAACCACTTGCTGTTAAAATCATTGACTACATTTTTTTTTTTCTTGGAATGCTTGACTGATGACATGCACCCTTCTCTAGAAATATTGACGGATTCTCAGGTTGTGTTTTCTCCCCAAGCACACATAACACATAATCCTCGGCAAAATTACTAAAGGAATCATTTATATGGGCTGGAAGACTGCAGTTCTGCCTGGAGAATTGCATTATTTCTTATCTCAACTACCCTGCTGTCACTTTCAGAGTGAGCCTGCCGCACAGCTCCCCGGGGACCCGCCACCGCGAGGCTGGGACACTGGCTGCAGCCACCTCTCGTGGTGTGCTGTGCCTGGGGTGTGAGAGGGACGGCAGACGCCCCCGGTCACTCCTTCCCTCCAGAGTGCTTCTGCTCTGCCCAGGTGGACACCAAGGCCACTGGGGCCCCAAGATGACACTTGAGCAACAGAGAAATGGCTCAGAGGACAGGTTCAGGACCGGTGCTGCTTGGCCTTCGCCGAGTTAGGCAGCATCTGTCTAAGCCTGACATTCACATCTGGAATATTGTCACCACCTCATTGATCCGTCTGAGGCTGAGATCGGATCAAGTACCTGAAGAGGCAAGCTTGGTGCCAGCGTGTTATCATAAAAGCATCCGTAAGTGGCACGTGGTGACCACATTCTCTAAGGTGGTCATTCCTGAACCAAACTGGAAAGCTATATTGTTCCTAATATGTGCCCAAACCTCAGCTGACTTGAAAAAAACAGTGATTTTCAATCAAATTATGGATCCGGAGCAGGGGAGGGAAAGGGAGAGGGGGGTCTCTATTAGATTTATCATGCAAACAACCAAAAGCAAACCTCAGCTAACTCTTCCTGAGGTTCAGGGATTCCTAGGAAGGATCCCCCCATCACTTACTGCTGGGTGTGTGACAAACACTTCCCTGAGGGCTTAGGGCGAGGACATTCCTATGTTAATTAAAGGACACATGGGTTTAAAGTTTGAGAAACACTAAATAATACCTACAATTACAGCATTTTATAGCCCCCTGCTCTAGATTTTTCTTTCTTTTCATCAGATATTTGTTAAACATCCAATCAACCCTCTGAACACCCTCCAGCGCAGGAAAGAAACACCTCCTGTGCTGGCTGTGTTCCTCCTCACCCTGGCCCACGGCAAAGCGCCAGGCAGAATGCTCCACTCACAGAAGAGGGTTTGTTTGGAAAAGACCCAACACATATTTACTGAGCACCTACTCTGTGCCATCGCTGTTTCACTGGGTGGGTGACAGTGACCAGGAGCACATGTCTTCCTTGATGGAGTTGACGTCTAGCGGGGAAGACAAACACTATGAAAGCAATAAATCATGTAATTTCAGATGGTGCTGGAGAAGTGAGGAGGCCCAGGGTGGCCCCGGTCCTGGTCATTTCCAGGCACTCGGAGCACTTTCCCCCAGGACGGGAGGCTGGACTCAGCTGTCCATCATGGTCACGTGTATCAGACCTTGGCAACACGAAGTGAAGACACGAAACAAAGGAGCTGGGTTTCACACCTACGAGCCCATGAAAAGAAATCAAATAGATTTAGGTTGTTTTCATTTTTCTCAAAAATAAAAAAAGTCACCACTTGTCTAAACCAGCATACAAAGTGATTTCCGAATCAATCCATCAGTGGCTATAAAAATCCGTGTTGATCCACTCCAGAAAATCCGAAAGAGAATTAGATCTCCCAAGGGAAGGGATGATTTGCTCACTCTCCAAACAGACTGTTTGCTGTGTCATTTAACACCCACAAATGTTTCTACCGCAGAACATCGCTGAGGTCAAACTGGATAAAACTGAGTTAGATGCAATCTGATCGTTTTGTATTCAAAACGCCTTCCAGGGAGAAAGGCAGCCGGCCGTCCAGAGGCTGAAGCCTTCCAGGGAGAAGCGACAGCTGGATTTGCAGCTTTACTTGGCATGCATGCTGAGCGGAGGGGCTGTACTGTGTGTTTATGCCGTCCTGACTTCCGGACAACATGCAGAGAATACAGGAAAATCTGCACAAAGGCTGCTTAAGAAAGGGAGCTTATTTGTCTCTTTTTTCACTTCTTCACCCCCTTCCAGAATTCTCTATTCCCCATCATTGTAGAGACTTAGAAGCCCATGGTCTCCTCATCTGTTTGCTAATGTTTTCTCCAACCTGACTTCCTCTGACCCAGATAGAAGGTCGATGTGATGGACAGGGTCTGGGAGCCAGTGCAGAAGAGTGTTCTGCCCCAGATTAGCGTCCAATCACTCGTCCTTGGTGTGCGTGGTTTCCCCATCTATAAAGTAGTGGAAATGAAAGTTCCCACCTCGCAACGCTGCGGGTAAGATGGACTGAGCTGATCAGGATGAAGCAATCAGGCAGTGCTGGGGATCTGGTAAACACCCAGGAGAGGCAGGTGAGACTATCACTATCCTTATCCTCCTCCAAAGAGATTTTCATTATCTCTCAATTTCACTTCAAATATTTTCCATCATTTCCATGTCTTCCTCAGGAGTATAGCTTCCCAAGCTCTGTCACTGTCTCTTGATGTCCCCAACCTAATTTTTAACTTCTGTCCCAAAATCTAATTTGCATCCTGGAGACTACCTGCCTCCTTCCACATTCATAGAAATTCCCCTATGTGCCAGGCGCTGTGCTGGGTGAGGAGAAGTAAAATGAATGACGTTATCCTTATCTCCCCAGAGATAACAAAGCCACCCCCCCACACACACTGCTCTGCTTTATCTCAAGTCACCAGTGGTCTCTGTTTCTCATTTTGGGATTGATGCAATGGTACAGAGCTGCCGTCATCCACCGTGGAAAGAGATGGACTGTTGATCATAGCACTGATTACACGGTGACAAAGGAAGTGAATGGACAGCAGATTTGCAGCAAGACAGCTCGGTGGGTGTGCCCTTCCATGCGTGTGTCTGCTTTTCTCTCAAGACGGCCAAACCAACATAGGAGTTCTGGTGTTGAAGTCTAATTTGTGATTTAACTGAGGTTTACAAGGAAGCATCCGTTCCCAGAGGTGTATTAATTGTGCATCTAGATTTGACCTTGGATCTTGGGGAAGGATAGCAGAGGCAGACCTGCAGCCTCTTCCTCAGTGCTCCCAGCACACAGCACTCAGCACACTGCACTAGTTACCCATCTGGATGACAGCCTCCCAATTAGCCTCTGAGCCCACGATGCCGGGAGAGTGCCCTGTTGATGACAGTGCCCCCAGCACCTGTTTAACTAAAGAAGACGAGAAGTTGACCATGCCCACACATTCTAAGAAAACACTGCTCATACAGAAGGAGAAGGAAAGCATCCCTTCCCCAAAAAGATTCCATGAGAAAACAGAGCTGCCACTTTATTTCCTCTTTATATCTGTTCCAGTATGGAATGTGGGACTTGCCACTCACGCAAGCGGACCAGAGTTCCTCCCTACCCAGTGCCTTTAAGGCAGAATGTACCAAAGATATAGGATGTGATTACTGAGCAAGGGAGGAAACTATTGGAACTTACTATTTAAAGTGAGCAATTCCAAATTTATATTTTATGTCTATTTTATAATGTACATAACATATTAGCACAATGACCCATGTAAATATACAGAACATATTGTGTATATGCTGAGGATGCTTGAAGTTTGTTACAGAACGGGGAGAGTATAGAGGTTTGAGACACACTGTATCTGGATAATCATATATAACCTCTGAATGGTATGTAACTTCTGAATGAGTATTAGAAACATCTAAATGCCTGGATGTTGTCAGCTGTGATTTGCCAATGGTTCTTCCCAGGCTCAGGACCACTTCCTCTTCCTAAAATAGGGAAAAATGAATTTTACATACTAACAGGTGGGCGGATGGAGGGATGGCTGGGCAGACAGTACTTGCTTGTACTTTAACTGGAGGCCCTTGCGTGGGCATCAAGGATTCTGAGGACCCTCTGAAATCCGGCTCAACCTACCCCTAAAATGTTAAGAAGAACCCTTGCTTAAAGAAACATGGGGGAATCTTTTAGACACTTTTTAGGACCTAATGTGATTCAAGGTGCTTAAAAGCATTTTATTCTTCAGATCTTGTTTGTTGACTCTGTTGGGTCACGTGGCAAGATTACACCTCTGAGTGGCAATGAGAACAGAAAAAGCCCCCCACCCCCCTCCAAGGGCAGATTTTTACGTGGGGAGGAAGGGAGAGGACTGTGACAGGAGGAACAACGTGACGACAGTTATAGAATTGTTTTTTCTCTTTGCCATAGGCCCACTTTGATCCTAAATCAAAGGTGGTCATGTTTACTCCAATCAGCATTTCTTTCGCATTTAGACATTTACTGATGTTATTTAACTTTGGAAACCATCTCAGAAAGCAATGGGCTTCAATGTATTCATTTGCTCAGGGTAACAAAGTCTAGGACCTAGCAGATTTCTGGCTCAGAACAGGCTGTTGAGAAAGATTTGTCCCACGGAATGCCTCCCTTCCCCCAAACTCAAGGCTCACTAGGATCCAGAGCACGTACAGAGGGGCATGATCTGTATTTCCGGGCATCAGCGTGGGTTAAGTGGCCAGGGCATCGTCTATGTCTTGTCTTCCTCTCTGTTACAATCTGAGCAGCATTAAAACCCCACATCCCACAGTAAAGCCATCACGGTGATGAACAGTGGCCTTAATTGGGTGTTAAAGGGTATTTATGTTGGGATGACTAACTTAGTTAAATAGTTTAACTAACTTAAAGCCCCTAATTGATCGGAGACACTTGAGTAATGGGATCCAGAGAGCCCCACTAGTACCACATTGACATGTTAGCTTATCTCTGTACCTGATGGCTAAAGGGTGCAGACAGGAGCCTTGCGCTGATGCACAGCCAGGGGGATATTTCTGACCTCAGATTTATGTCAGCTAAAGCAACAAATCCAGCTGCCTACTTCATGCTCTGAATTACAGAGTTTCCATTTAGCCAGACGACATGAATCTGCTGCTACGATTTTTGTCCACAATTACAGCCCCCTCGAGCGCCCACTGCATTCTAATGCCCTGGTTTACCTCACCTCCTGGCCTGCCCTTAGAGGAAAAGTGCATGGGCCGCATCCGCCTCCTCGCCCTTTGTCACCTGCCACTCGGCAGAGCTGTCACCAGGCAGATGCCTGGGCCACTCTCAGGAGCGCCTCTCCTACTGTTCTGTTCATTGCTGTCTTTCTCTCTTCAAAGGAGGCTTCCTTTCATCAGAACTGTCCCATCTAAGAACAATGACCTCGGTTCTCTGCCTCTGTTCAGGGAACACACATTCACAGAGCAGAGGAGAGAGGAGATTTTTCAATTTAACAGTGTTGGCTGAGCTCTGCCTTGCATGGGTCACTAGAGCCCCTTCCCAGTCTCGGGATGGAGTGTTCTGTGTGACCAGCACAGCGTCTGGTTGCAGGTTTTCCTCCCAAACGTTCCCTGCAGCTGACTGGCTTTGGTCCTGGAAGTTTGAGATCTAGTCTGCATCCTACATCCAGACTCTGCTCCTGAGTTTTTCCTTTTTCCTTCCTCTTTTTTTTTCTTTAAATGAAAACATAATCATCTTATATATTCTATTTTATGATCTGATTTCTTTTAATTTAATTTAATTAATTTATTTTTAATGGAGGTACTGGGGATTGAACCCAGGAGGATCTCGTGCATGCTAAGCATGCACTCTACCAATGAGCTATACTCTACCATGATCTGCTTTTTAAAATTCTTTTTAAATTAATTGCAATGGTGAAACATCTTTTCTATTGAAAGTTCACATATTACCCAAGCATGTAAAGTCTTCAAAGAATATTTCGACTTTTTTTTCAATGCACATAGAAACATAAGCATTGAATTACAACTATACACTTTAAAATCAAAATGAAACTTTAATATACATCTTTTCTTGATAGCTAATTTTTATTTTCATTTAGCACGTGGTGGATATTTTCCACATCAATAAATTACATCTGTATCACCGGAGATGCACAGACCACATGTAACTCATTTATTTAATGTACCTGTCATTGTTTGACATTTAGAATAATTATTATATTTTGTGATCACAAGCAATTATAGGATGAGCATTCTTTTAGCTGAATCATTTTTCCTTTTTTACTTTTATTATGGAAATTTTCAACCATACACAAAATAAAGTGAAACTATAATGCAGTACCTACTATAATGCAGTATATTGTCAACCTTGTTTCATCTGTCACCCTTCCCCCAACATAAACACACACACACACACACACACACACACACACACAAACTACTTTTTGTTTCCCTAGAGTATTTTAAAACAAATATGAACACTTTCTAAATTCTTCCTAGGAGGCAGGAAGGGAAGTGTCAGAAGGGACCACCAGATAAGACCTGTTTCCTTCCTCTCCTCTGTCTCACCCCGATCCCTCCAAGGGGCACTGGTTTCGGGGAGGTTAAGCCCTGTCTCCTGCTTTTCCTATGAGGTTCCAATAGTAGATGTGTTGTACACCTACTTTATAAGGTACATCGTCTCTCACTCATTGGCTTTCTGAATTTAACCAAGTTACTTAGCCTTTCTGAGCCTGAGAGTTGGAATAATGATAATAACCCGATGGCAGGGTTGTCGTGGGAAGTGAAGACCATGCAGGTGGGTAAGGCCGCAAGCCCGGTGGGTGCCGGGCACGGGGGAGAAGTCACGCAGTCCATGCTGAGCCCTTGTCCTTGGGAGAGCAGGTCAGACAGACTCCAAGCACCAGAACTCAGCAGCCTGGCCTTGACCTTGAGATAGACAGCTCTGCAGCACCAGTATGTGTCCTGATTTATCACCCAGCCATGAAAAGAAACACCCCACTCCATGTCTCGGCAGCAAAACCATGCCAGCAGTCCTCCTGACTGTGACCCCCATTTCCTCGGTGGGCATCACAGTTTCCAACTCCTGCTCTGAGTCCCAGGCAAGTCATGTCACACCTCTGGGCTGCTGTTCTTCACCTGGGGAACAAGGGCAGTGGATCCCATCGTCCCTGAGGCCATTCCAGTGCCGAGGGCACACCCCAAACCTGGTGCACAGACGTACAGCGCTACCTCCCAAGGTCAATCATTCACCCACCGGCTCCTCCACTCATTCATTCTCCAAATTCCACTGCGTGCCTATAACCTACTACGCCCCGTCCTGGTGGCTGAGAAGGCATCAGTGAACAGAATGACAGAAATCCCTGCCTGTCTTCCCATGGGCATGAGCCAAACAGAGGTAACATCATGTACTTCACTTACCCTTCACTGTTAAAGAGATTTAGAATATTTCTTATTTTAAGGCCAAACACAATTATAGGATGTGGTTGGGAGGAGAGGAGACCTGAAAAAAAATAGTTAAAGAAGTAGCAAGGTGGATGCAGTTAAACGCCAAGGAAGAGACAAAGTGGAGGAGGGATAAGGGTTCTCCGTGAACCAGGAAGAGAGGGGACAGGGTGGCCCATTTCAGAGAGCGAGCCAAGTAAGAGCACTGAAAAGGTGACACTGAGCAAAATCCTGAAAGGCAGAAAGGAGGGAGCCGTGAAGACACTGGGAGGAAGAGCTCTGGGGCTGAGGAAACAGCATGGGCAAAGGTCCTGAGGTAGGACTGTACATGAAAAGTTTAAGGCTGGAAAGGAGTTAGTGCGGCAGGAACAGAGGAGCGAGCGGGCTGAGGCCAGGCGGAGAATGGGGACAGACCACTTTGGTCCATGAAGACCATTGCAAGGATCTCACGTTTTATTCTTCCTGTGTCTGGGGCACTGCGGGGTCTGGGCAGGGGCATGATATGATCTAACACTGCATTTTTCAAAGTATGGTCCTCAGACTCCTGGGAGTCCCTGAGACCTTTTCAGGAATGCTCATGAAGTCAAAATATTTTCCTAGTAATGTAAGACTTAATTTCCCCTTCCCCTTCTTATCTTCTCAAAGGAATACAGTGGCATTTTCTAGAAGCAACAGGAAACATCATCATGTTCAACAGATTGAAAGCAGAGGCCGATAGATGAATCCATCTATATTCTATTAAGTCATATATTAAAGAGATTGGCAAAATATACTTTTCAAAATGCATATCATTATTTTCTCACTTTTTTTGTTTTAGAAAATAAGTTATTTTCACAAAATTATTTTAGTTATGTTAACATGCAATGGGTTTATTGCTATTTTTAAATAAATTAATTATTTTAAACTTTCAGTTTTAATCCATAATCCAGTAATTATCAATGGATATAAATGACATAGCAAAGCTTTTGGGGGTCCTCAGTGATTCATAAGGATATAAAGTGCTCTGATTATGGTTACTAGGAGGGGAAGAGGGTGGGAAAGGATAAAGTGGGAGTTCAAGATTTGCAGATATAAACTACTATATATAAAATAGATAAACAACAAATTTCTTCTGTACAGCATAGGGAACTATATTTGATATCTTGTAGTAATCAATAATGAAAAAGAATATGAAAGCGAATATATGTATGTGTATATATGACTGAATCACTATGCTGTACACCTTAAATTGACACAACATTGTAAACTGACTGTACTTCAGTAAAAATTAAAGAAAAAAGACAGGAAAAAAAGGGCTCTGAGACCAAACCTGTGACCACCGCTGGTCTAAACAGAGGTTTAAATGGACCTCAGGTGTAGAGTCGAGGTGGGGAGATGATGTCAACAACAGGAGGGCGGGGGACGAGGAGGCAGCAGTGGGGAGGATGAGAAGAATGAAGGAATTCTTAGGGAGAAGAGGGCAGGTCCAGCGAGGAGTAGGGGAGCGCAGTGACAGACAGGGGCAGAACACAGGGGCAGGGGCAGAACACAGGACGTGTACGCAGGTGCAGAGGATGAAGGGTGTGTCCCTTCTCTCTGCTTCGACTTCCTCAGCGAGATAAGAACCGAGTGCATCACTGAGCACAGGGACAGGTAGGAGGTGATGGAGGCTTAAAGAAAGCATGTGTGCGATAGCCATCATGGTAATTATAAGACCATACAAGCTACTCTTCATGGCAGGATAAATGCTTGCTGCTGACTGTTGTTAACCATAGGTGTGTGAAGGCAGAGCTATTTTTCACTGTGTCTTATGTGTCCCCAATATTGAGGGTATTATTATTCTCTATAGGTTGAACACACACGTTCAGTAATATTTGTGTCCATGTTGACACCTTCCCAGATGTCCCATGATAACCCTCAGGTCTACAGGGATGTTGGGGAGACACTGCTTTCTGATGTGGACTTTGATGTAGTCCTGATGAATGATGATGAGAAACAGACTGTCTCAGGTTCCATACTCACTCATGAAAGCCTGATGGAATTAGGTAAATTAAGTCACCTAGCACAATGTCGCTCGGTTTATTGAGGATGTGCCTGGAAAATGCTGTCTCATCTGTGTATCGAGAGCAGTGGTACCTGTAGACGGAGTGGAGGAGCGCCAAGGGAGAAGGGGATGAGGGTATTAAGCCATGTGTTCTCTTTCCACTCAATTTCTCCACTGGGCCCCGAGGGTCTTTCTGCAGCCCAGGCAGCTAGCAGTGATTCATCACTGTCTTAGGGGGAAGCTGCCTTGGCAGAACCAAACAAAGGCATTAAATTCTTGACATTTTTAAAGTTCAAGATCCTTTTCTTTCCCTCTCCCTCCTCTAAGCTTGGGGAAAGGAAAGTAAGAGAGGTGGGCACTGGCCGCCTCCCCCTCTACCTGTATCGAGGTAGTGAAAAGGAGTAGAGCCCAGATGGACACACAGACCCAGAGATAGAGGGAAATCACACCAGCAGCAGAACAAGAAAACAGCAGGGTGCCCAGGCCCCGAGAGTCTGCCACAGTCTCAGAGAGTCAGGGAGCGAGTTCTCAAGTTTCCTGTGTCCTGGGGAAGCCAGTGGTCAGGACAAGGGGGATGCAGAGTGGAGACAGCCTGTTTGAAGTGACGGTGGAACCTAGGGGACACGGCAGGGGTGACTCTGCAGGGGAACAAGAAGGGATGCTCGCAGGGCACAGCGGGTACCAGCACAAGGAGGACCCAGTTCCAGCATGCCCCGCAGCTCCCTCCTGATGGACATCAAAGTGCTGTGTAAACACTCCAGGACAGCGAGAGCAACACTGAACTTAACTGAGTGCATCTAATCCTGAAGATGGCTAAGTCTATCCATTACATGGATTGTATTTCTGCCAGCAGGAAGCTTGAATTTGAGATTAATTGGGTTCCAGAAAAAAAGAGAAATCGACATTTCTGCCTGTCTGCATTGCTTTTCCTTGGTTCCACTTACAATATGGAAATATTCATTGAAGAAATATCATATTAAGTCACTAACATTTTAGTCTGAATGAGCTTATCACTGTGGTTATCAAATGTGGGAGACTGCTCCCAGGGGAATTTCAGTAACATCTGAAGGCATTTTTGACTGGGGAGAGGGGTTGATTGCTACTGGTGTCTAGTGGGACAAAGCCAGAGAGGCCTCTAGACAGCCTACGACGCACAGGTCAGACCTCCACAACAAAGAATGATCGGGCCCCGAATATCAATAGTGCTGAGGTTAAGATTTCCATTTCTCTTCTGAATCAAAATATAGTTCCATCATTAAAGGGCTGAATTCCTCAAGGGGGAAGGTTATGCAGACGAAGGAAGAATATAAATTGAAACCAAAAGAGAAAATAAATCCTACCCAACTCCAGATTTTGAAGGGCCCGGAGTTCCGGCACAGTGACTTATTACACCTACCACAGAGAGAAGCAGGGACATCAGAGTTAATTACATCCTACTTCCAACAGTACACAAAACAAAGACTCAGAATACTAACAGGTGCGCAATATGACAACAGCACTGAGACCTCGCTTTGTCACCAGCTGGCACCCACAGCCCGCGTTAAGCTGGGTGAGATTCAGGCCAAGTTAGGCTGACGGACGAGTGAAATTCTGCCCTTGGAGGTCAGTGAGTGACCTTCAATAGTCAAAGGCGAGCTAAGTCTTACAATTCTTTCTCATCTAACTCTACACACCACTCCCATCCTGAGGGAGTTGCTTGATCACTTTTCTTTTAAAAGACCGAGTTTAATGGAAGCTCCAGGCAGAAGTGAGTCCCAGCACACAGCCCCGCGCCAGCCATCCCATCTCCCAGACGGGCTTCCTGCCCGAGGGCCCAAGGCTGGGACGCAACCCCCACAGCACGCAGGACCTCGGGAGGAACCTGACATTTGTCCTCCCGTGGCTGCAGGACAAGCTGGTACAAGTGAAACCTGTTTGACCACGGGATAGGAAAATTTCCCGGGCACGCTGTGGGGTGAGAAGTCACCAACCCAACACTCTTCTGCATCCTCCTCTTGCCCCATTTCTCCAGAAAATTCTGCACTAAAGAGCCAGCCATTCTTTCTCTTGCCTGGTTTTTGTGAAGCTGTCATGTGGTTTCTCCTTAACCCGGTGCTCCCTTTGGGTCCTCGCCACCTCCCCTTCCTCCTGCTACGTCCTTGTTCTTATCTTTTCCCACTGAGAAGCCTGAACACGACCTCAAACTTGTTATGCCCACCACCAGACTTGTTTTCCTCCAAAACCTGTTTCTTTTTCTCGTTCAGTTGCTCAGCTTTAACTCAGGTGAGCCTATCATTTCTTGTCCAAACTAGCACACTTGTAAAGAGAAGAGCATGAATAATTACACCAGAGCAACAGGCTCAGGGCACAGTGGCCCCGGGCAAACCGGAGGGACATGTGGTCCCACTGTCTGGAAGCCGCTTCTCTAAGTCACCAGCCCCTCTAATTTGACGTGTAACATATTCTCCTCACAGACCTCCCTCTCCGCTCATTTCTCCTCCTGTTTTATCCTGCATATCTTTCCCTGCTGCAAAACTTGCCATATTTCCTGATAACGGAAGGAAAAGGGCATCAATTATTTAGCCCCGAGTTCAAGGCTTTCTGAGGTCTCAGCCAACGTTTATAACCACATTGCTCAGAGCCAAGCCGATCAAATGCACCACCCGCTGCCCAAGACCCATCCTGGGCTTGACCCCTTCCCCCTCTCATCCTTCGCTCTGGAATGTTCTTCAGACCCCATCCCATACCATCTTCATAGACCCGCATCCTACCTATCCTCAGAGCTCACCATCTCAGACTCCTCCACAAAGCCTTCCCACAACAGGCATTTAGAGTGTAAGGGACCTGATTTCCCAGCTACAAGTAACTCTCTCCTTTGAACTAACATGATACTTAATTTGTATCCCTTTTGTGGTACTTAGCCCTTCTGACCTCGAAGTAGAGTTACTTAGATTCATGTGTTTATCTCCCCATAATATACAGCAAATTCCTCTGGAATGAGGATGTGAATTCAATTTATCCAAGGAACTTAGTCCTTGGGAGGTGCTTAGCACATACCTGTGATTCTTCCACAGGTTCTTTTAAATACTTTACAGTGACTGCCTGGAAAAGTCTGTTAACCGCATTTCCTTACTGGTTTTGTCCTCAAATAGTTTCAGCCTGGGTACAACTGCCAGAAACTAATCTAAAGCTCTACATTTTCCTTTCTCTCTTGTGGAGAGGGGAGGGAAGCCTGGCAAGAGGCATGCTTAGAGCTGGCACAGAGTGTGAGGGTCACTGACATTCCTACGAATGTGAAGTCTATTGGCATCAGGCAGTGACAGATGGGGCTGCAGACGGACAAACTGAGAATCGGGAAGAACAATACGACTTTGCGGACCAACGCCCAGGACGGTTACTGCCCATGGGGCTCCGAAGGGCCGTGTCCACCGCCCCCTTCACCTCACCTCAGGGGAAACGGCGCTGCGGGCGGACGAGCGAGGTGGCTGCGGGGGCACCGAGGTGCGTCACGGCCAGAACCCCTCTCCTGCCCCTGCTGTTTGTGTCTTTAAAGACTCGCGTTCACGTACAAGAGATGAGTCCCTGGTGAGGATCCCTGTGAAGCAGCAGGGAAACATGGGAAACCGTCCAATCACTGGAGACGGATAAGGGTTCCTCACGGGACCACGTGTGCAAAGGGCCTGGCTGGTCCGAGGAGGCCGGGGCGGGGGGCCTGGCACCTGCTCGGCTGGCCGGTCCCCTCCTGCGGGTCACACGCGGGCACAGAGCAGAGCTCCGCGTCTCTCCGCCCTCAGGCGCCTCCATGAGCCCCTGGCGCTGGGATGTGAAGGCAGGCAGCCTGACTCTCCTGACCCCTGGCCACGTGCAGGACGAGGGCGGCGGAGGGGACGCCGCTGTCCGCACACGCAGCCCGCGGCCCGAGGGAGGTGCGCCGCGCGGGGCGCACGGCTGAGGGGCGCTGAGAGGGCAGCGCGCTCCTTCCACAGGCTGCTTACCTTTCGTGCTGCAGGCGCTCAAGGCCTGGCAGGTTCCCTTGGGCCTCGGGCAGGCGGAAGAACACTCGCGGAGGCACTGGCGGAGGCACTGGCGGAGCCGCAGGCGTTTCTGACGTGCTTTCACTGCGGAGGGGCACAGAGGCCGCAATGGCGGCCGCGGCGGAAGGTCCCGGCCGCCGTGTGCACGACGCCGCGTCCAGCTGCGAGAGGGGCTGCCCAGTGCGCCTGCGCGCTGCAGGGCCTGCGCTCAGCCCCCCACACACACCGTGCTGCGCATGCGGGATAGTCCTCTGCGAGGGCGTCTGAGTGATTCCATTTCCCCTGCACCTCTCCTCGCAAGACGCAGATGAAGAGGAGCAAGTAGAGGAGCGCGCGCGCACACACACCCACACACACACACCTGGTTGTTTCCAGCCTCCATTTTCTTTCAAGAGCATCTCCTTTAACATTGTTCTACCCACCAGTCTCTGCCACAGCTGCTAGTGACGTCCACTAATTATCAGACAAATGCAAACCAAAATCATGATGAGGTGTCACCTCACACCAGGTAGAATGGCCATCATTCAAAAGTCCACAAACGATGATTGCTGATAATTGCTGGAGAGGGTGTGGAACCCTCCTGCACTGTGAATTGGTGCAGCCCCTATGGAAAACAGCATGGAGGTTCCTTAAAAAACTAAAAATAGACTTACCCTATGATCCAGCAATCCCACTCCTGGGCATATATCTGGAGGGAACTGTAATTTGAAAAGATACATGCACCCCAATGTTCATAGCAACACTATTTACAATAGCCAAGATGTGGAAGCAACCTAAATGCCCACTGACAGATGACTGGATAAAGAAGTTGTGGTATACATATATAATGAAATACTAGTCAGCCATAAAAAATAATAATGCCATTTGAAGCATTTGGATGGACCTGGAGATCATTATACTAAGTGAAGTAAGCCAGAAAGAGAAATACCATATGATCACTTATATGTGTGGAACCTGAAAAAAAAAAAAAGACACAGATGACCTTATTTACAAAACAGAAAACAGACTCACAAACAGAAAACAAATGTATGGTTACTAGGGAGGAAAGTGGGTTGGAAGGGATAAACTGGGAGTTTGAGATTGCAGATAATAACTACTATATATAAAACAGATAAACTACAAGTTTATACTCTATAGCACAGGGACCTATATTGAATATCTTGCAGTGGTCTATAATGCTGTTTAGATGACACCCAAAGTGTCAGGTATATTACACTAAGTGGCTTCTGGGAGTGTTATATTCCTGATTCAGTGCATTGGATTTGCCCCCGTTCGTCTGACTAAATGAACCCCATGTACAATTTACACATATCATAATAGAAGGTGAGGGATTTTCTCTTCTATTTTGAGATGGTACCTATGGTAGCTGTTTTGTAATAAGCAAATTTTATTTTCAGATTAGCAGTTTTCCTTTTTAAAATCTTGAGATCATATTTCAGAGACTGCTCAAGCATAAAAACCAAACCACAGGCCCTCTTCATTCCCACATCAGAGCTCCTGTACTGGGAGGAGTTTAAGGAATAGGAAAGGATGCACGGACTTGAGGGGCATCACCCCATGGGGTGTATATGTTCTTATCTGACAGCTTGTAAATCACAAGGCAGGCCCGCCTTGAATTCCACCCGGGAGGCCAAGAGAACTATTACAGCTACTTCAGCACACACATGAAAAGGCTTTAGGCAAACTTGCTAGGTGTTCCCCTTACAAGGACAACTTGAATCAGCTCCAGCAAGTGTCCATTCCAGTCCAGGTAAGTGGCCATCCTTGCTTCATCTGATTAGTAGAGTCTGGGCATCACTAACTACCTTTGTTCTAACCTGCTCATCAACATCCTACCATCCCAAATGAGGATTCAGGCTTCTTTTCTGCTATCTAACTGCTAAAAGCCCTGAGATGCCATTCTTGTTGTGGGAGTTAGGATCATTAATTCACTGTGGTAGACTGTGTTCTCGTGCACAGCTGTGGCTGGTGATTGTAACAATAATATTACTTTTCACAGTTAACTCATGACCCTCTCTGTGGGCACACCTTCAAATGAGCATCAGTGCAGCTGTATCATTTACAGCATACATGGCTATGATATGTCCTTATTTATCTTGTTCTCTGGATAGTGGTGGCTCTGCAGAAAACAGGAGCATCTCCAGAAAGACGGATGCAAGGCAACGCTGATGCCGTTTTCTGACTCAGTTGCAAAGGGTTATTGGAACTCATGTTTCCTCCTCTGGAACACATTCAGGACAGACAGCATTTTGCAAGGTTTGGGCTTAAAGATCTTGGGAATGCTCCAAAGCAGTGGTTCTAGAAGTATTTTGGTAAAGGACTAGTTTGTTTTGTTTTGTTTTGCTTTTTTTTTTTTTTTTTTTTTACAATTTATAATCCATTCCACACTGATACTTATTTTAAATACAATAAAAATGAATGACTAGACAAAGGACACGAAAAATGTAAGTCCCAAATTTAAATATTAATTCAGCAAACATGAAATGACTGTCAAATTCCTATAAAAGTTTCTAAACACATATTCTCAGTGTCATCTCTTCATGGACCAGGAACAAACTGCTGACAGACACCTTCCTCAGACGGCAGTGTGAGTATGATGCTGTGTGCAACCATGGAGCAGGACGCTCTCTCAGGACCCCCACCCCACTCCAACATCCAGAGTTCTGTGTCTATCTTAAGACTCGGCCTGAGCATGGACTACCACCTTCAACTCTAAAATTATGACCCTAATTGTATCGGTATCTGGCTCAAGAGCACAGCGGACTGTTCTGTACTCTGTTCGTGAACACACAAGTCACAGCTTCCCTATCTGGTCCCTTAAGAAGGGATGCCTTGCTGTTCTGATTAATTATGCATCAGTTAATTAATTTGTTGGCTGTAGTGGATTGAATCAATTATTTTAAATGGCTTTTAATTCTTAATATATGCGTTATAACAAAAGACAAAAGCTGTTAATAGAATTCAACATGAAAACCTCCCAGGATAGGGGATGGCCTTGTAGAGTCAATTATTTAAAGTTTCCCAAAGCATCTTTGTGACATTCAAAAAGCCAATAGCATCTGAAGCAATTCTGTTTAAGCATCCTTTTAGAAGTAATCCTAAACTAATACATACATGAATAAGGCTTGGGACTTCGCCGAAAGATCATTGTGACCCCTACAGCTGCCTCTACGTTCCTGCACGCAGGTCTCTCAGGATGGCTCCTTGGGGACAGGATTGCCTCTGTTCAACCGTGTGAACCCGCCGACCACTCAGTGCTATGTAGGTGAAGCAGGCACTGAGTGTCTGTTAACAAGGATGAGTGGAGGGGAGGATTCGCGATTCTTTCTTGCTTCAGGGAAGAAGACAGTGAAAGGATGGAGTCTGGGCAACGCTGGCTGGGGGTAGGAGCAGAAGGAATTATTTAAGTGTCACCATCTTGTCTCAGCCAGTCTGGAAACCTGAATCCCAGATGCCAGCAGCAGAAGAAGACTTCCACAGAGTTTGCAGCCCCTGAGAGGGGCAGGGACACAGCCCCTCCCACTTCTGTTCCTGGGTTCACTCCACAGGCTGAGAGAAGGATGGGTACAGAGCCTGGGGTCACAGCAGTCAGCAGCTTCCTTCCCCCACAGGACCCCACTCAGCAGCCATAGGGAAGGTCTTCAATAATGAGCCAAAGTAGCTCTTTGGCTAAACTTCAGAGACTTGGGAAGTCCAGAGCTGATCTATAAGAAGTGTCATTTCACAGGCTGATTCCTGCTTTTGAAAATTGTCTGCCTGATGTCCCAAAGAAGGTGGTTGGTAACCAGTAGAATAAAATTGGGTTGGTGTAGTTTTCAAACCATCATTTGGTTAATTCATTAACTGTCCACACATTTGAGAGCCCCCATTCGCTGGGCCACGTGCCAGGTGCTGGGTTAAAGAGAGAAAGCTGTCCATCTACATTCACAACGAGATGCATCTCTGCTCACAGACATTTGTAACATCGTGAATGAATGTCGCAAAAGGGAAATAATGAGGCTTTTGCTAACATACTGAAATGCTTCTTAACCCTGGGCTCACAGAGTCCCAGAGGTTTCATAAAGGAGGTGAGTCTGGAAGGACATGGCCGGAGGAGTCAGCTAAGCAAAATAATCAGGTCAGAGTGGGGATATATCCGGCAGATAAAGAACCAGACCTGTGAAAGTCCTGAGGAGTTTGTCAGGGCCAGAGCATACGTTGCCGGAGGTCTGGTCTGAACCTCACCGGTGATGAGAAGGCACTGCGTGGTGTTAACATGCAGAATGCGTGAGAGTGTCCGTGTTTGGGAAGCTCATCACAGCGCTGTGTGGAGAATGGGCTGGAGAAGGGTGAAGACAGTGAGCGGAGAGGGAGACTAGAACCCTGCTGCAGCAATTCCGGGAAAAGTGATGAGAACGCCAAATAACTCAGCTATGAGGCTGGGATGGAGACGTGGGGTGGTGGTGAGGACACTGTGCTGTGGCCCCCGAATGCCCCACCAGTGAAGGCTTGCTGCGCTTTTCTGGGAATTGCCCAGGGTAGACAGCCTTCCATGGCCAACCACCCAGGGACTGCCGGAGTGGCACAGAACACCTCGCCTGAGGTCACTTCCCACCCCAGTGTGGGCTGCTGGCTGGGTGATGTGAACACATGCACGTGTGGCCAACATGGTTTATTTCAGGGCCACTCTGGAGGGCTCTCGCTGCCCATTCAGTCTGATTCCACTTAAGAAAGCATGCTTAAGCTCCTGTGCTAATCTCAGCATCATTCTGGGAGCTCAGAGGATGCAGTGTGAGTAGGAGTTAGTCTCTTCCTTCCCAAGATTCTCAGTTTAGTGGAGGATGCGAGCACTTGAATAACCCTGACACGGTGTGACAAAGCTCGGTGAGACAGAGGCGTTTGCAGAATGCGGAGTAGAAGGGAAGTATCTTTATCAGCTCTTTCTGATTATCTCACCTGGCTCCACAATGCTCATCCAGTCTCAGCTCCCCCCTCCCCACATGTGTGCTCCCTGCCTGGGGGTGGTGACCAGCCTCCAGGGACCCTTGACTTGAGAAATTCACACCCTGTGTGGTCTCTCCTCACCCCGCATCCACATCATAACCCGTTAGAGAGGGCTGCTATCTCTAGCCAGCAGGATATTGTGCAGATGCTAAGCTGTAACTTCTGAGGCCAGGTCAGGCTTTTTTGTGAAGAAAACATATGATGTGCTGGTTGTCAGGACACTGGACATCAGTCGTGAAGGACAGTGATTGCCGACAGGTGGGAGGCAAAGGAGTTTACTGCCTTGAGAGAGTTTCCAGGGCACAGCACGGGAAGGGGGTGACCAGCAGGAAAAGGCTCAATGAGCTGAGGAGACAGAGCTGAGCATCTAGGGAGAAGGTGCCAGAGGTTACAGGACAGAATCCTCACAAGGGAGCAGCCCTGAAGGAGAACTTCAGAGCTCTGCACACCCCTGCGAGTTCAGCCCACGGGATCCCATGTGACCTCATTTTACTCAGTTATCCCATTAAAGGCCTTGTATCCAAATGCACCACATTCTGAGGTCCTGGGGCTTGGACTCCAACATGTGACTCTTGAGGGGACACAATTCGGCCCGTAATAGTACCTGTAAGGTCAGCTATGGTGATTGTTTTCATTTTACAGAGAAGAAAACTGAGGCAGAACTGCTGCTGAACTGTCCAAACTTGCACCCTGACCCAGTGCCGGAGCCTGGAAACGTGCACAGGTGGTCCGAGGGCTCCAGAAGCACATTCTCACCAGCCAGACTGTGCTGACTCACAACTGACCCAGCTGCTGTCAGTGGTGGGCCCGGCCTCAGGCTTGCCCCAAAGCCTAACTCATCACAGACGGAATCAACCCAGTAGGAATACTGCTCAGCGTCTCCAAACACCTGAGTGCCGGAGTCCTTCAGGCATAAAGTGGAGAAACTGAGATTGGAAGGCAGCACTGGGGATGCCACGAGCAGCAGCTTCGGGGGGTCGGTAGGGTGAGTGACAGCTGGAACCTTTGGTGGCCACCACCCCATGACACTGAAAGGGGTCAGAGGACTAACGACTGTTTATTTGCAAGGGTCTCTTATTAGTCTAGTGGTTTAATTTTGAGGCTGCCTATGTTTACAAAAGCATGTAATAAAAATGAATAGAGCAGAAGGCATAATTAATATGCCACTGGGATCTTGAAATAATATGTGGATTGTTTGAGGGCTTTTAATTTACTTTAACTTCCTTAATGTACTGTAATATACTACGCAGACATATGCAATATAATTTTAAATCACTGGAGGCTTTCTTTTCTGATAGTAATTAATTTCACAGCGCCGCAGTATTTCTTTGACTAAATCTCTCAGGCAGCAGACGGCACGGATTCCTTTTTTTCCTCCGCTTAAAATGCTCTCAGGAACTTCTCTATTTATCAAAACCATTTTTTTTTCCTGGCTTGTTTGTCTCCTATGCAATATTTAGGTGTGTCAGCCCCAACTTTTGTTTTGTCTTTATTATTTAGTAAGGCATGTTCTGAAAGGTATTTATAAAATAGTCTCTGGGAAATCACCCATGTGGTTTCATTCAACAAAATATTTAGGCATGATTCTAGGCACTGGAAATGCAGCCATGAAAAAGCCCTTTCTCTCTCTCTCTCTTTTTTTAATTCTTATTTTTCACTGAAGTGTAGTCGATTTACAATGTTAGTTTCAGGTATACAGCAAAGCTATTCAGTTATACATATACATACATATATATTTTTCAGATTCTTTTCCATTATAGCTTATTACAAGAAATTGAATAGAATTCCATGTACTATACAGTAAGTCCTTGTTGTTTATCCATTTTATATATTGTAGTGTGTATCTATTAATCCCAAACTCTTAATCTATCACTCCCTCTCTTTCCTGCCCTGGTAACCACAGTTTTCTATGTCTATGAGTCTATTTCTGGTTTGTAAATAAAATTTATATCAAAAAGGCCTTTCTCTTGATGTCCAGTGATGTAAGAGAAGTGAGTGCAGTCCTCCAACCTCATCATGACTGTATTCTTGGCCACTGAGTAAGGAGGTCCCTGCAGAGGAAGAGCTGAGCTGGGTCTGCTCAGAATCCAGAATGTAAGTTTGGGGGCCCTGTAAATGCTCCCTGGTCAGGGCTGGCCCAGCACCTGGCCCTCCAAGCCCAGTGGCCCCAGCACGGTGGCTGTCAGCCCGGGGGGGGGGTGGCATGGGACCCAGCTGGCTGGCTTCTCCTCCACCAGCTGCATGGAAGGTACATTTTATGTGTATTACCCAAATAAAGCTGAACTTTCAAGCTCTCGGTACAGCATCGCATGCCAAAGAAACACCAGTCAGATATCAAAAGAAGCAATTAAAAGCAATTAAAAATCTGCATATACTGTCAAAAAAAAAGCAAGAAGGGAGTTCATTCATAAATGTGAACAAAGTTGTTAAAAATTCTTTTTAAACCATGGATCTCCCCAAAGCCCCACTCCCAGCACAGCAGCTGCCTCAGTCGGCTTCTCAGGTTCCTAAAGGAGATGGGGTAGGGGCAGAGAGCTGAGTGTGAACACCAAGCCTGAGGGAGGCCCATGCACGCAGGCTGGCTTAGGACAGAGCAGGAGCCTCTGCCTTCTCTGTTGTCCTTCTGCTCTGGGAGTTCATTCATTGCCTAATTCCCAGCCGGGTCCTGTAGAGGGTGGTCCTACCCGAGCTCTGGCTGCCCTTCCCATGGAGACCTACTCTGCTGCCCTTTCCTTCTGGTGGAGTTCTTGCTGAGGGGAGTGAAGTCACTGGAGTCTTTCTTTCCTGATAGTAATTAACTTCATAGCACGACACCAGCTACTTCTTAGACTAAAGCTCTCGGGCAACAGGCAACGCAGATTCCCACGTGGTCAGAAACACATGGGCTCACACGGTCCACTGTCCCCCAGTCCCCACCCCTGATGTCCCTCCCTTCTGCTCTCAGGTCCAATGACACCTCTTTACCTCTGCCTGTTTCCACTCCTGGTTTCCAGCAGGGACAGAAACTTGGTCCCTGCTAACCATTCTGCACCCCCATTTTATTCTTGTCCAGGTAGACGATCTTGCTATTTTTTCAGTACTGTGGTTTTTTAAAATGGAGCCTTTAAAAAAGTAAGCAAATGTATATTTTAAAATTATTTTATTTCTCATAGCTTTGTGTTTGAAAGGCGATGTGGGCTTTTCTGCAGGAACTTGCTCTGGCTCCTTGACCACCACTGATGGTCATCTGCATCATTCTCATAAAGTGTGGAGTCTTCCATTTATATGAATATTTAATCCTCTTCACTTGGCTTTGCCCACAACTAAAGGAACACTGGCTCATGGGGAGGAGATGGGAGCTGTGGTGGAGGGGGAGTCAGCAGGAACAGGATTTGTCCTGCCAGGTATCAAGCGATGTCTTAAGCTCAGGCTTGAGAGTAAACGCGTCATAGGATTTCCAGGATGGCTTCCAGTGCAGGTGGGCAGAAACAGGGGATGCTTCTGTCCATCCATCTTCTCCTCCTTCTTGGCCTGCCCCTTCCCGTCCATCACACTTATGAAGACACGAAATTTTGGGGGACTCAGCCTTTCTTCTTCCTGCAATCCTTCTCTCCCTCCGGGTCACCAATCCTTAATCAGATCTCCCACCCTTCAGCCTACAATTCATAGCTTTGTAAGCAGAGATTACCTTTGCAGCAAGCATCTCCACATCCAAGACCCCTAGTAACATTGAGTACCTCCTTCCAGGCCATTGTTAAGAGCAGGGGAACTGGAGGGTTTGGAAAGTCTCATTGAAAACCTTTGTTTCTTAACGAGAATGAGTGATATTATGTATAAGAAGTTAAAATATTCTATAATTAATTGCATTAAAGTGTTCACTTGATGCTGATTACAGACTTTTTGAAACAAACAAAATAAGAAAGGAGAAAAAATTTTAAAAATTTTTATGGGCTTCCCACCCTTTTTGCATAATACAAAAATAACAATGTAGCTCAGTGAATATGCCAAATTACCTTTGCTGGAAGTTTCATTTCATTACAAAAGAAAATAAAGGAGTATTTATTATGGAGAGAGACCTCAAGATGATACATTTATACAATGTTGCATTATATATGTATAATATAAATATAAATATATACATATAAGTTGTCATAGTTTGTTGTATATGTATCACCAGTTCTGCTATTGCAGTTGTTTTCTGCTCAAAACTAGAAAAAATTTAGAGGAAAAAGAGTTTGTTAGTGGCTAATTAACAGCTGATCAGATAAACTTATTTTAGCAAAGGATTTAATAGTTGGTAGTGGCTAAGGATTTGCCTCACCCACATAATATGCTGCATCTTAATAAACCCCCTGAACATCTTATCTAAAGATTGAGCAGGAGAAGAAATTTCACTACCAATAATAGGCTAACTTGGATATATTTTGTAGGATTTCCCAGCATACTGCCAGACAACTCAGAAAGCAGACATATTTCCTTGTGCTCACAAAACTGGTCTTGCCCTAGGGAAAACAAAATATCACAGCACGCCACTGAATCTTATGATAAGCAGATGATCTTTTCAATTTTTTCAAATCTCTTGCAATTTGATAAGTGAAAAACAGAAATGAAACCTCAGTATTTAACTTTGTATATCTGTGATCATTAATGGCATTCAATATTTTAATATTTTTTTGGTCATCTATTTCTCTTTGTAAGTTGTCTTTTCATAGTCCTTGCCCATTTTTTTTTTTTTTTTTTTTTTTTTTTTTTTTTTTAGTGTTTGTCTTCTTTTAGATTTATCCAAGTTCTTGGTATGGTAAAGGTTATTAGGATATTATAATCAACTGAAGCCCAAAGGTATCATAACATGAGTTTTTGCTTTTGTAAATTTGCAAGGATGGGGATTGGTTACAATTAAATGCAATACCTCTGTTCATCTGAAATGCTGCCTTCTATTATTGAATTCCCTGTCTCCCCAAAGGACAGCCCATGACATTGTTCTTCCTTGTTTTTGACATTTAAAATATTTATAATTTGGCGAAGATAAAAAGACTAGAAAAGAAAACATATCAGTTTCCCATAATGAATCACTCACAAGAGATTTTTCTACTGTGTGACTGGCATTGTATTTGAATAAAGTGAGAGGTTGAAACATATGAAGTGTTTGACTCATCAGCAAAAACAATTTCCAAATGTCACATTTAAGCTTTCTGTTACTGTTAGCCGAACATGCAATACAGCAGGACCTCACACTTTGGATGAATCATCCTAAGGAGAGATCTTAGGATCATTCCCCGGCTCTGTGCTCCCCTTGCCCTTTGCTTTCTGATGCTGAATTCGTCTTTGTCACCTACCTCTCTCATTTGTTAGGAAACAGTTGAGATACCAAAAACATGCAGAGACTAATTTAGCAAGTATCAATTTGTCCCTACTCAGCTTAACCAATGACTATCACGAAAGAAGTGGGAACCTCCTGCATTGTTCTTCATCCAAAATATCCTGTTTCCTCCCCACCCAAAGGTAATTGCAATCCCAGAGTGGATATTTATTTATCCCATGAGCCCATGCATAATCATACTTATGTTACATGAACATGTAACTTTAAACAGTAGATAGAACTAACTGTTTTGCTTGGTTTCTTTTTTTTAAGTTTATGTAAGCAACATAATGCAACATGTAAGCTTTACTCAACACTCTGTTTCTGAGATTTATCCACATGGCAACTTGTAGCTCCAGCTACTTCTGCTGCTGTGTGGTATTCTGCTGTGTGATTTCCATCTGTTTTTCTCTCCTTGAAAGTCATCTCTTGTCCTCATTTTCCTTTATAAAGCCGGGAAATGTTCAGGGTCTTCCACTCACCTTCACCCCTATAATTCCAGAGCATTCAAAATAGCCTTCTCCATCGGTAACGTTCCAAAATATTGTTCAGTGCCTGCTGCTTTTGTTGCTATGATATTAACTTCTTTTTTTCTAGAAGTCCTGACTCTTATCACCATTCCTTCATTTGTATACAATTCGGTATTTACCGACCAGCAGGGCCAAGAAGTTCCCAGGCTGGTCCACACTTTACTCCTACTCCAGCCAGACTTGTACCCCGCCCTTGACCTTGTGACTTTCGGCTGCCAGCCTGAGTTATCATGTAAGGGGGAGCCTGGAGGGTGGCTGGCCTTAAAAGTCGCATGACCGTGTCTTGTATAAGCATGACTGGGACATTGTGCTGTACACCAGAAATTGATACATTGTAACTGACTGCACTTCAATTAAAAAAAAAGTCATGTGACCCATGCAGCATCACCTCATCTACCCTAAGTAATATGCCAAGGAAGAGCTATGTCAAGGCAGTAGACTGAGTATGCAGGAGGCAGGCTGAGAGGTTCCATGACGAAGTGGGGAGCGTGGGGCCACCAGCAGAGGCCAAGCACCTGACACCAGGACTGAGATTCCAAGTGTGTGGCTTTTACTTAATTGATGACAGCTAAACTCAGCTTAGTGGACACCAACTTTGAGTAAGCCACTCTGAGCATCTCCACCAACTACTTCCAAATTCGTTTTTTGCTGGCCTACTTTGCTTTGTGTGTGGGAAGCACCTCCGCTCATCGGGCCTGTGCTCCGAGGACTGTCCACAGGGTCCCCTCTTGTGCGGGAGGGTCCTTCCACCATCCACATCAAGCCAGGGCCAGCGGCGAAGCCGCGGGCCCTCCCTCCTTGCCTCCCCAACCCCCATCCAACTCACACGTCTCTTTTCCTCTCCCACGTTTTTCCTGGGTGCGGGAATGAACATTATAATAATAAATATTAAACAACATTTTAAAAGACTTTTGATTGTGTTGTCAATTTACCCTTAAATACCCTTGGGGAGACCAGACCTGTTAAGAAGGAAAGTTAAACGCTTGAACTAACATTTTGAAATCCCTAAGACATGGGAGGGAGATCGACTCCGTCCAGGATTTCAACAACGTGTGTCCAAGTTCAAAACCTTCATTAGTTTGAATACATCCTGCTATCGCTTAAATAGGGCTTGTCTTTAGCTTAATACGCACCAGGTGCTCAGTGCTCTACATGCAGGATGGATGTTATTAACCCAATGAAATTCCTTCTATGTGGCACGGTCAGTCCTTGAATCTCGGCCTGAGTCCAGAGTCCTTGGTGGTAAGTATCCTGTGCTGCCCTTTGATCCTCTGTTGTCCTGACTTTGTATCCTTCAGAGGGTTGATGAACGCCGTCCACACCAGGGAGGGCTCCCTCCTTCTGCAAACTGACCCCGGTCGCAGCAGGAGTGGGGAGTCAGCATCCCGGGTCACACAAGATGCTGAGACGGAGGAGAGAAGGAGGGAAAGGATGGATGAAACCTACAAGCAACCCAGAAGCGCTTGCGTCCATGACTATTACATTTCTGCCGGGTACTCAAGAATAATGAAGCATGCCTCTCATCAGGTTTATTGTAGAAGAAATCATTTAGTAAACACAAGGCAAAGCTGCTGAAAGATGACTCGAAAGCAGTTTATTTCATGGAGCATAAAGGGTGATTTGAGTGCGAGCAATAAACCAGTTATCCCAAAGCAATTACGATGTAAGTGACCGCACAGAGGCTCTGAATTAGCAAGAGGCCTTGCCCAGCAGCCTGAGGTGTGGAAGCGATGAGTGCATTCTTTATGCCAACAATGCCTCTTCTGCCCCTTCACACACTAGCAGAGAGGGAAACGGTTCCAGGGCTACTTCTCATAGCTGCCGGGGGGAAATGTGTCTGCATTCCTGGGCTGGCAATCCTAGTGGTTATTATAATGCACAATAGGCAGCGCCCTGCAGCTGCAGCGTGGGCTGAGGGCGCAGCAATCAGATTCCCATCGCAAGGAAGACACTCAGTTGAAGATCTAATCACACTGACCGCTGACATGTACTGACCCAGCGTCTGTGCTGGGCCCCATGCAAAGTGCTTTCCAGCTGGATTTCACAGGAGCCTCCTGACCACCCTCCAGGGCAAGGGCTTTGACGATCTCCATCTGAAAGATGAGGAATCGTGGCGTAGCTGATGTAAGCAATCTCAGCAGCTAAGTGGCAAAGCCAGGACTGGAGGCCCTGTGCCGTGGGGTCCGTGCACCACAGTCTAGGCCAGGGCGAGGTCCAGCTGCCGCTCCCTCTGCCAGTATCTTCACCTTTTCCACCCTCAGTTCTTTCTCCAAAGCCCCCAGAGCTCACTCGGCCTGACAACAAGGGAGCCCAGAAGTGGGAGAAGGGCAGTGGAAAGGGAGGCGGCCCTCAACCAATAGGACTGTGAGTCGGTGAATAGAAGGAAATGGAAGGAAAATTCTGTACGTTCCTTAGCAGGTCCCTGGAGGACCGAGCCCAGCCCCGCAGGGTAGGACAGCTCAACAGTGCCCGCCGGTGGCTCTTCCTAGTCCCCCACCTGCGTCTCCCCACTTCCTACTCCTGCTCCCTGACATCACCTAACAACTCCCTGCACCCTAGGTTTGCTTGACTCAGGCTCTGGTTTTGGGACAACTGAATTGAGACAATAGGTATTCAGGGTACAGCCCTTCAACAGCAAGGACAGCTGTGGAGAGAAGACAGGAGGGGGTCCAGGTCTCTCCCTGGGCTCCTCCACTCTCAACAGCCCACCACCTGCTCCCGGGGACCCTTGTCCAGGGGCTGCAGTTGGTTCTCTGGGAGTAGATGCTGACTTTGGAGGACAAGGTGCGGATCAGGGCTGGGCCCCTGAGACTGGAAAGGGCACGGGGGATGGGAGACAAGGATTTACCTGCAGTCCAGACCCCGGGGAGCCTCTGCCCACCTGCCAGGCTCCCCCTCACTGAGTCACTGCCCAGGAAGGGCTCTCTGATGCTGGGCAGCAAGTTCTTCCCCGTGTGGAGACCTGGGGACACAGCCCTGCACCTGCCTCGCTGTGCGCTGGTGTCATTCACTCATGGGGCCATCTGTACCCTGGTGTGCAGGGTGCACCCCTTCAGGGCTGTGGCCCGAGCTGTTTGGTTCAACCGCCAATATGTCGCCTGACACGAGTGGGTGACCAATAGCTGTTAAATGATTTAATGTGTTATAGTAGTGACTGGAAAAGCTTCCCATATGTCCTTCATTTCCAGGAAGAAAGAGCTGGGGCCCAGAGTGCTTAAGTGACCTGTGCAAGGTCACACGCTATGGCAGGGGGAAGGGGCAGAGCAGATTCTAATGCGGGACCTTGACTCAGTCCATCGGCCCTTCTACTTGCTCGCAGAAACCTGGAGCAGTAGTGAGACGTGGTTTCTCATTTTGATTCTCTGTTGGATACGTACAAGCTGGGCGGACTTCCAGCCGTATTAAAAATCATAACGAAGAAAAAGACCCAGAACCATTAACCACCTTGGAGCCTCAGGGCTTGAAGGACACAGCGACAGAGTTCTGCACCCAAGGTGTAGGGGAGAGGCTGAGTTGTCTCCACGTGTCCTGGATGGAGCCAAGCGCCGTATTTCCCGAAAGGTGATCCCAAGCTCTGGTTTTAAAGGAGACTGCTCTAGATCAGGTCTACCCGCTTATTCCTAATCTTGCCTCTGGGCTGATGAAATTATACACTTCCTATGGTACCCTCCCAACTGTGGGAGTCACATAAGCAGGCAGGTCCTTTGGGACAAAACTATAGCAGAACTAGGGCTGCCCAAGAATCAAGAAGGGTGGCATTTTATCCATATGAAGCACTCCAAGGAACAGGAGATGCCCGCATGCCTTCCTGGTCACTTAGGCAGAATCCACACGTGCTAGCGACGCCATCTCTCACGGAGTCTGCGCGGCCCAGACCCCAAACGCTGTCTTATCAAGGCACCAGCTGCCGTTCCAGAGGAATCTGATGATTAGTTCCCAAGTTTGGCCAGCTGCAGGATGTGAGAAGAATGGAAGGAAGCTGGGGTCCTGGCGGCCACGTTTATAATTAGCAACGTGATGGTGTTCAGCGTGCTCTCGGGATGGAACTGGAATCTTCATGCTGCGCTACTATTTTGTGACCGGGAGCTTGGTAATCAGAGCCCTCCGCGGAGAGCCAAGCACTGAGTCCTATGGGAAAGCAACATCTGTGCCCTGAGTGCCGTGCCCATGGAGGTTTGCGGACTCACCGCGCCAGGCAGGCGGGAGGACCCGTGAGCCACCACCTGAAAGCGCACTTGGCATAATAATAACACCCACATCTTAGGTCCCTATTATTTGTGTACTTATTACTCTGTGTCACCTGCCAAACGGCACCTCCTTGACATATTTCTGAATCTAGGCAAAAAAAAAAAAAAAAAAAAAAAAGGAAGCTAGTACACAGCTTGTGTTCCCCTACCTCTCTGGATGGTAACCCCCAGAAAAGTCTGCCAGCCTTTCATCTCCCAGTGCCAGCCAGTTGGGTGTACATGGCAGGACCCTTCAGACACTAAGGAAGATGAGGTTTGGAGGCAAGACCACTGCAGTCCGTGAAAAAGGATGCCTGGGGCTGGGGGGCTGTCCCTCCTCTGCCTGCCTCCTCCCTGCCCAGCTGGGCTCATCTCTGCGACTCCTTTGGTCCCTGGGATGGAGTTTCCAGTCGTTCAGGCATAGGATCTACTCAGGCAGGAAGGTGCACAACAGCTGTGAGAACGCCCTTCTAGTGACACATTGACCTCGCCTCTAAAGGGGTCCTGTGGGAAGGACACACCTTCTAACTTTACCAGGGGATACTAGGAAACATTCGGGTGGGACAGACAGCTCTGAAAATCTGGATCCTGAGGGCAGGTGAGACAGAAATGGGCAGGGTCAACAGGAACTCACATCCTCCAAGAACCATCCTCCCCCCAGAGATGTGTCCAATTCACTCTAGACAGAAGACGTGTGGTCAAGGTCACACCTCCCCTGGGCTGCTCTCCAGCCCGTCTGTGCAGCAGCTCCTCCCTCTTCTCTGCCCCACCCCCCTTCCAGAGCTTTCCCCTTGGCTCCCTCACTGGCCTTATTAATGACATGGAAATATCGCTGCTGACCCTCTCCTTGTAATTTGTTCCCCAGCATCTTCTGCAAAGTATTCAATTAAAAGTGAACTGGAGATCAGAAAGGCTCGGGCAGACGGGCAGCTACAGGCCAGATTCTCATGCCTGGGAGAACAGCAGCAGACCTTCCCAGCGTCACCCTGGAAACGTGGGCTGTGAACACCAGCCATGTCAGGAAGTGGTACCCGGGCATCCTTGTGCAACTGCCCTCAGAAAACCAGCCCAGTGCTGACTCTGGTGGGAGAGCAGCCTACAAAGAGAGGAAAGTAATAGACTTTCAGGAAAAGACGTCCCAGCAGCTGAAGGGAGGTGGGGTGGTGTGGAATTCATAAAGCAGCACAGCCAGATAGGACTGGCTTTTTGAACAAACACCTTATGGGTTGTTTAAATTGGAGACAGTCACAGACCAAGATGTCTTTCGTCCAGCTGTTTGCTCAGGACTTAGCCCCAGTCCTATCTCAAATGCTGCTCATTGTTTGAAGTCTTTCTATTCAGAAGCTGTTCCCAAGCCTATCTCCAGGGGAGGAAGCAGGATGCTGATAGCATTCGTGAGCTGTTTTAGCCTGGCTGGACTCAGGAAAAAGAATGAGATAAACGCCTGAGTGGGAGGCCCCTTTCAGTGACCAGACTCAGTGCAGAGGCGAGACCTCAAGGGACACGGTAGCTCCCGGCGGCGAGTGGAGGGGCCGGAGCAGCTGGGACCACTGAGGCCTTTTCCGGAGCCAGGCCCTGGCTTTGCGTCCAGGTGGGGGAAGAGGAAGGGGAGTGGCTTCCCGTCTGCGTGTGTCTCTCCCCAAGTGGGGCCTGGCTGGCCGGGGCAGGAAAAAGATGGCCTTCTGTGATACGAACGCTGTTTAATTGTTTGGAACAATAGATTAGGGTCTTGGTAAAGGCATTATTTGAACTCAACTGTTTTGCCGTGTTCTGTAAAAGGTTATCATGTGATCTTGGTCTGATTAGCGTGGAACCCAGCTCAGTGAAAGATGAAGCGATTGCTTCCCTGGAATACCCAAATCACAACGAGCTGGGATCTCATCTGTGCAGACAGATAGTCCCTGGGTTTCCTAGAATAGTTAAGGGCTAAATGCAAAATGATATATTCAGACCTGGGGTGCTGCAGGTTACCTGGGAGGCTTCAGAGCAAGACCCGTTACCTGTGTTTCCTCACCTATAAACCCCACTTGTTCTTGGTTGGGGGTGGACCAGTCACGTTCCGGGACAGCCTACAGGATGGAGACAACACCACAGCCATCTTTGGAGAAGCCATCCCCGACAAAACTTAGTCTTCCCAGTAGGATTCGCTTTGCTTTGCACATTAGTTGCACCGATATCCTTTACAAATAATCACTATCCCCTTTCCTCGTTTTCCTGAAATACACCACACTCCCAGGTCTAATTTTCACTTTCGCTCTTTGGTTGGAGACATTGTACAATGAAGATTCCACTTTCCTTCGAATATGTTTGTGAAAAACATGACACAGTGAACATGATGACAAATGGCAGCAGACACTTGGCAGGGAGACTCTAGGGAGCAGTGGGGACTGTGGTGTGGGGGGGGCGCAAGGGCTTTGCTCTCTGAGCAGCAAGTGCTTACCTGCAGCTGATCGTCATTGCATGAGAAAAACTGTTGATTATCTTGTCTCTAATTTACTTTAAAAGGCTTTAGCACATTCAGTGGGATACATATGTGTGTAAAATTTAATTTTAATCAGTTAATTTCAGTCAGTTAACATTAAAGGACTCTTCAAATTAGACACCCATTCTCCAGGGGTGGTTAGTGACCGTTTGAAAGACCCTAATCAAAGGTCTACATTCCAGACATAAACACTTCAAATATCGTTACCTGGATCTACGTGAAATGGTTCCAAAATAATCCTAAAAATGGTGACTCTGCCTCCTGGGGTCGCTGGTTTACACCTGTTGTTCCTGCAGTAGAATCAGACTGGATGCTGTGCCCATCTGGCCTCCACCACCCCAGGATGTGCTCAGCTTCACTGCAATCAGGGAGCCCATCTGAATGACCAAATCCCCTGCGGTCACACTTGGACTACACAGGGAGCAACCCTAGAGCTTTTCGCAGACGCAGGCGTTTTCCTTGTTAACATGGGCCTCCAGGGCTTTGTGAAGTGTGTCTCCCAGACCTCCTGGAGGTGGCTGAGGAGCTGGACAGATGTGCAGGTCACACAATAAAGAAAGTGGTTTTACCAATGAGCTGGTCAAGCGTGCATGCTGGAAGAAATCTTCAGAGCTCCCACTTCTCCACATCATTGCCTTCTCATCCCCTTCGCTCCTCTGTCTTCACCAGGCTAAAGGCCAACACGTGTATTCCTGCCGCCAGACAGTGTTGATTCAGTCCAGATCTGGGCACAGGGTAGGTGCTTAACAGAAGTGTTGACTTATCTGGACACAGTAAACACATCTGCTCATGAGAGTTTGAGTGCCAGGTGCCCCATCTGGAAGCCATCTTTCCCTGGTAGAGATGTTGGCACCATGCTTTTGGTATTTCAAGTGTCAGAAATCAGCCTAGTGATTTCTACTTGAGCCTGGCCCACTGGTTGAAGTCTTCAAGCTCTAATTGAAGCTTTTCATCTTCCTCCATCACAGTGGGAGTTGTTACCTTAGGAGCAGACAGGTCTGAGCCGAGAGCACACGTAGCAGACGGTGGCTTCTTCAGGATGCCCCACTGCTCCTCCCTTCCTGCTGCCTGAGACACTTAACTGGGCGTCGGGGTTTTGATTGCTGAATGAGTACCTCTTCCTTCCAAAACCACCTCTTCCAAGTGACTGACATAGTCCAAAGGATTGGATCAACCTCTCTCAGGAACTGAGTTTCTGATCCCCACCCCTGACCCCACACATTCTGACCACAGCCCTGTGGTAAGTAAACCTTGAACCCCACAACTAGTCAGCATTCTAAGCAGGGATGTCCCTGTGGGACAGGATGCGCTCAGAGCTGGTGCACAGGATGGGCCCCCGTTGGCTCCCGCTTTGCTGAGCCTTCATTGTTCTTGGTGTATGAATGTTGCAGACGCAGCGTGGCTGCTCCCGTGGGGCTCCCTGTACTTTCTTCCCTAACTGCATACCGGGGCTACTGCCTTCCTCAGCCAACATTAAAGCGCGTGAAATGTTTGAGGGAATGCTCGCTTTGGCGCTTAAAACTCGCTCCCATCAAACACTCACCAGGATGTCCAGGGGTAAAAATAAGCCCCTTGCTATCCACCAGATGTGTTTATTGCAGAGGAAAGAAAAAGCCTAAGCAAATCTTCCCAAGTGGTCAGAATCTTAACAAGGACAGCAATCCCCTTAACGTTCAGATACAGCATTAACCGCATCCATAAACCAAATCTAAAAGCAGCAGAAATAGTAATAAAAAAGAGATGTTTATGGAGGCAATGCTTGAGAGGTGATAGTAAAGAGACTCCCCTCCCGGCCTCAGTCCCTGAGATCTGGGGTCCTGAATTGCTGGCAACCTTCCGTCCTTGTAAACCCCAAGCACGCTGCGTCTCTGGCTCGCAGCCTCCTGCTCATGTGTGCCCTGGGATTTTTCCAGAAAGGTGGAATGGCCAACCTGCATACATGGCGTCGGGACAGAAGATGAAAGTCATCCTTTGCTTTTATTGTAAAGCAGATACTTTCCCAGTGTTTATGGAAAATCACCATCTTTGTGTGTGTTTGAAAGTTTTCATTTAATTAATGAGCAGAAGTTCAGAATCACTCACAGGGTGGTCCCCGTGCTGCTGGAGAAGCCAGCCACCCACTGAAGGACATCGGAAGCCAGAGGCTTGGGGGTGTGGGTGTTGCTGGACAGGTAGCAATAGTTGCTGAACAAAAACCTGGATAAGAGTGTAAGGTGAGGAACGATAGAGCTTGGGCAGAAGTAGGGGAGAAATAATCACCATGCTTTATGTTCTGATTACACCTTTTGTTCTTGATTTCCAAGCCCTGCGTACATACATTAAAACTCCGACATGCACCTGAGGTCACCGTCCTCACCCCATTTCACGGGTTGGGGAGAGAGGTCCAGCCAAGGGCAGGCAAGAGCAGCCACACCCACAGGAGAGCTATGAATAGAACTCTTTTTCCCCACCCAGGCTGCTTCCCTCCTTCTGAGTCAGAGTCAGAGCCAAAAGCTCAGGCTGGAACAGAAGCCAAATCAGCCCAGCCTTTCCTCCTTCGGAGGGAGTTGGGGCTGATACCCGGCTGCCACTGGCGGACGTGTCTCTGGAAGAAGACCTCGTAAGAGCAGGGTTCCCACCTGCTCTTTGTGGACATTTAATATCTCGGGGAGATTTCCACAAAGTTTATCTGGGCTGGATGTTGCTTTCCCAGATGTGCAGGGACTGTGTGATGTTTGTGTTCCTGACTGTGGCTCTCCCACCCCTGCAGACACTGGCTGAGAAGCACATCAAGGGGTCTCTGTGCACTGGTGGCTAGAGATGTGGAGGGGCAGCAGATGCAGGGACAGGATCCTCATCTCCCGTCCTGTACCAGCGCCAGCGCTCCTCCTAACTTTCCTCTCTGGAACTCTGGTTTCAGAGGGGATGAGTCCATTGAAAAAGGACACAGTATTTTCCCATCAGGCGGATGAAACTGACTTCCTTCGATGGTAGGATGCCTGCAGATTTGAAAACAGGAAAGTGTTTCACTTTGCTGCCATTCACTTTTTGGTTAAATAGTAATTCAAAGAGATAAAACTCATTTTGTCATTTTCCAGCCCTGAGGGGGGAAAAAAAAGAAGGGTAGCAAAATGTGGAAAATAAAGCAGTTGTAAGATAGAGCCCAAAAGCTGGTCTTGGCTATCTCTCATTTCCTACGAAATCTTCAAGCCTCCATTTAAAAAACTCAGTCTGAGATGGATTCTGATTTTGATGCTGACGATTTGTGTGGAATGGGATGAGAAACAAAAATCACAGTGTACTATTAGGCAGTCATTACTGGACCCCTTGATGTGTTGTAGGAAGGGCTGGAAGTCCCCGTGAGGGCTCTTGGGCTGCTCTCCACTGGCACACTGGAGGCTGTTTAATCGTCTAAATTCTTTCCTCTTTCCTGTTTGTTTTCCAAGCGGAGGGGTCAAATGCAGAGCAGCAAAGCAGACAGAAAACATGCTTGGATTTTTTTGGTCCCACTTCCTGTCTTTCGCCTTCTCCCTTTTGTCAATTTCCCTCGTGCTCTCTGTAAACTTTGCCTCCCCCACCACATTTCCATCATTTCTGTCTTCAGGTGCTTGCCTTCTTCCTTGATTTACTAACATAGGACATCTCAGTTCTTCTCAAGACGGTTGCCATTCTGGCTAAAACAATATGTATCAGCGTGTGTTGGAATGTCAGGCTGCTGCTCCCTGTGCTCAGCAGAATTTTTCCTCATCATGAATATACAGAGACACAGAGGGAGAAATGCATCTCCAGACTCCTGGCCCCTCCAGGAAAGCAACTTCAAGCACAGATTTCACCTGGGATAAAATCACAAAACAATGACACCATGAACGCCTTGCCTACCAAGCTATTATAACCTGAAGACCAGAGGCGCTGAAGCATATCTGCTGGCTGCCTTCTTGAGCAGCACACGCTCGACTCTTAGCACAAAGCATCCAGATGAAATGAGTAAACGAACAGAGGACAGTCAAGTGGTGACAGGAGTGGTTGAGAATGAAAGCTTCTAAAAGGCAAATCTGCATCTGCCTGATATTCTTGGTCTCTGCTTGAAGGAAGACAGGTTCTCTGTGTGAGGATTTCTGGCAGAACAGGTATGCCTGTGATGCATGTATGAATGAGGAAGGGCTGACGGAAGCAGCACCAGGACCCTGCTGAAGCCCTCAGGGAGGAGTTCTCCGACTATCTTAGGCTGGGCATCCCAGATGCAATCCCCAGGACAAAGAATCAAGTACAATTAGCTTACTTGGGATGGCCCCCAGGAAGCAGCTTTAGGACAATAAGTGTAATAGGGAAGAACAAATCTGACTCCATATTGGATCTATTCCTTTGTCTCTAACCCTGCGCTCTGTTTCTGGTGCTTAGTCAGGCTGGTCCTGCACCTTTTGTAAAAACAATGTTGCCTAGAGCCTGAAATAGACAGGACAGCCCATTCTCAAAGCTCTGACCTTTAAGGGTATAACACTTTCCCACTCAGAGAGAGGTAAAAAGTTGCAGAACATAGAATAACATTTATTTTGTTGGAGGTTTACAGGAACATCATCACCTGACCTACCTGGACAGCTGCAAGAACAAAGGATTCTGACACCAAGAAGTTGGCAACAACCAACCACACTCCCTCCCCTTTTTAGTATGAAAGAAGCCTGAATTCTGACTTGGGGAAGATGGTTCTCCATCTTGGTCTGCTGGCTTTCTGAATGAAGTCATTATTCCTTGCCCCAATACCTCATCTCCCGATTTATTGGTCTGTTCTGCAGTAAGCAGAACAAGTTAATGCCAGGAAATACCAGGCTGAATTTCTGCAACCTCAAAAAAAAAAAAATCAGAAAAAATGAAATCTCTATCAAAATCTCAGTGACTTTTTTTTGCAGAAATAGAAAAAAAATCCTAAAATTTATATGGGATTTCAAGGGACTCTGAATAGCCAAAGCAATCTTGAAAAAGAACACAGTTGGAGATCTCACATTTCCTGATTTTAAAACTTATTACTTGATTATATGTATGTACATGCATGACTGGGACATTGCACTGTACACCAGAAACTGACACATTATAACTGACTATCCTTCAACAACAACAAAAAAACTTATTAGAAATCTGTAGTCATAAAAACAGTATAGTACTGGCATAAAAACAGACATACAGACCAACAGAATAGAATAGAGACCCCAGAAATAAACCGTTACATATATAGTCCAATGCTTTTTGAGGAAGGTGCCATTTGGTGGGGAAAGGATAGCATTTTCAACAATGCTGTTGGGAAGCGACTCACTTGTAAAAGAATGAAGGTAGACCCTTAAACCACATATAAAAATTAACTCAAATGGATAAAGAGCTCAACATAAGAGATAAAACTATAAAACTGTTAGAAGTAAATATAGGAAGAAAGCTTCCTGGATTTGCTTTCACAATAATTTGTTGGATATGACACCAAAACACAGTCAACAGAAGTGAAAGAAGATACATTGGACTAAAACAATTAAAAAGTTGCATCAAAGGAAACAACCAACAAAGTGGAAAGACCACTCACAGAGTGGGAGGAAATAGTTGCAAGCCTTGTATCTGATGAGGGTATCCAGAATACACAAAGAACGCCTACAACCCAACAACAACAGTAACAAAATCTGATCCGAAAATGGGCAAAGAACTTGAACAGACATTTCTCCAAAGAAGATGTACATGTGGCCAATAAGTACATGAAAATATGCTCAACATGGCTAATTATTTGAGAAATGCAAATTAAAACCATGGTGAGGTGCCACTTCTCACTCATTAGAACGGCTACTATCAAAATACAGAAAATACCAAGTGTTTAAGAGCATGTGTGCACAATTTCTTGTGCACTGCATGGGGGAATGTAAAACGCTGCAGCCACTATGGAAAAAAGTATTGAGATTCCTCAAAAAATTAAACAAAATTATCACATGACCCAGAAATTCCAGTTCTGAGTATATACCCCAAAGAATTGAAAAGAGACTATTGAAGAGATATTTGTACACATGGTCATAACATTATTCACAATATTGAAAAAGTGGAAGCAACTAAGTGTCCAGGGATTAGTGAACAGATAAATAAATGTGGTCTATATATACAATGCAGTATTTCTCAGCCTCAGAAAGGAGGGGTATTCTAACAAATGCTATCCCGTGAATGAACTTGTAGAACCTTATGCTAAGTTCAATAAGCCAGTCACAAAAAAATGAATCCTGATGGTTCCACTTACATGGGCTACCTAGAGTAGTCAAATTCATAGAGACAGCAAGTACCATGCTGGTTGCCGGGGCCAGGGGAGGGAGAGATGGCAAGCTGTCATCTCATGGGCATGGAGTTTCAGTTTGGGAAGATGAAAAAGTTAGAAAGATTGGTTGTAAAACCATGTGGATGTACTTAAACTTAAAACTAGCTTAAGATGATAAACTTTATGCTATGTTAAATGTTATGTTATTTACCACAATTAAAAAACTTGAAACACACACACACACAAAACTGAAAACCTCAGTGTAATCGATGGAAAGCTAGAGCAGGGACCGGGAGATTTGGACTCCTGTTCTGATTTTGGTTAATGCGTTTCTTAGCTTGACTCAGCTAAAAGATAAGTGACAAGCGGTGCTAGGAAAGCACTCTGAGCGGTTTTTAAAAGGATGGTATTGTTATTAAGGACCATCAGCGTAATTACATTGTTAAAACACTGCACTCTCGAAACAAACCCTTTGCCCTGACCAATTTGAGGCAAAAACAGGTGACTGAGAAGCTATCTTGTCTGTTCATATTAACACCCTAATAGAAGAAAGAGGGCAAACCTGAAAAAAAATGCAGTAATTTACTTAAAAGCAATTTTAAAAGGAAAAAAAATAATAACAGTAAACCTGTGACCCAGGTTTCATTTGCTGCTAGGGATGAACTTGGAGGGGTCTTGGAGGCTTACATCATGAATCGAAACTAATTTGAGTTTGGATGATTTTCTTTTTCACGTGGCGTATTTAACTCTTGTCAGGTGGATATATGGAGAAATATGTGTTTAGACGTGCATAATAAATTAAGCTAAATCCATTTTCTTCATTTAGGGATTTAGCACAGAGAAAGCTCTGCACAGATCTAGTCTCGTTAGACACTCGCGCCTGTCAGAGACTGGCGTAGAGTTATTAACGTAGCAGAAGGGAGAGATGTGGTCCCCATACTCACGTGCGCTCCCTGAGCCCTGTTAACTGGACTCCCGGGTGCCCCGTGTAATGGGCTTGTTGCTAGGTAACAGACACACGGACCCTGGAAAGCCTTTCCTCGGGGCTGCGTATATTTTCTACAAAAGCCCTGGCTTCTGTGGTCTGCAAACCGTTTCCATTACTCATTGTCTCTGTTGCTCTTCTTCCCATTTGTTTTTGTTTACAGATTCCCAATTTAACAAATGAGTTCATACATCTTATGCCATTAAAGAGCTGTGTAAAATAGAGACCCCACTCTCGTGGTAGAGGTTGACTCCAGCAGGTAATTTAATAGAGAGCATTTGGCTATTGGTATCTGTCTCCACTTTGTACAAGGAAGGGCATTAGGAAAAGCGTGCAACCATATGAAAATGTTTCATAACAATAGAACGCTGTCTTAAATACCGGTTCAACCAAGCAAATAAAAAAACAAATAGAATTGTTCTTTCAAATCACAAGTGTTTGCAGGCCAGGTGGATAAATTTGAAAATGTACTAGACATTCGATGCAATTAAGAATATACATTGTTATAGTGTTAGAGGTGTAAGTCGTGTTGTGATTATGTACAAGAATGTCCTCCTTTTTTGAAGATGATGCTGAAAGTACAAGTGCTATAATATCTGTAAATTACTTTAAAATGATTCAGCAAAAACTAGAGATGAAGCAAGTAGGACAAAATATTACCAATTATTAGATCTGGAGGGCATAATACATGGAAGTTCATTGTTCTAGTCTTTCATTTTTTTATGCCTGAAATTTTTCATAATGAAAAGTAATTTGTAATAGAAACAAGGAGATCCACAGCTACCATCTTAGGAAGAAGGTCTTGTAACATGGAAGGTCAATTTCTTCTTCTCCTGAAAAGAATGAGAAGAATGTTAAAGTGTGGGGGTGGAGTAGCAAAGTAGGAGGAAAGAGATGGGGGAAGCCCGGAGGGGAAAAGTCTGACACTGAGGACCTTATGAAGTGAACTGGCCGTTAACAAATCTCAGCTTTGAGTGAACAATGACTCAGTCTGAAATCACTGTGTTTCTGAAATGTAATCCCCTCCTTTGTGAATCACACTTATTCAGTAAATTGAGCTACACTCAGAATGCTTTGTGAGAGTGAAAAATGTGTCAGGTGTCAACATCCATGTTGTAGAAAGAGCCAAAAGATATTGGATGTCAAATAATCCGTGAACTCACTCAGTTCCATGGAAGCCAGGTCAAAGGGGAGCACAAGAATTTGAGATCATGGAAATTTATGGAAATCTTGGGAAGGGTTTGAACCCTACAAAGCATGGAATTGGATCTGAAGCAATCTCATCATGATCTCAGGGCTCAGGGACAGCTCAGCCTGCACCGTGAGGGGAAGGCAGAGGGATTGGGCGCAGGTAAGGGCTGTTGTGAAGATTCGGTGGAGGCACTTCCACGGGCTTCTTCTGATTCCTAGAAAGTGGGAGAGCCTAGCCTACCTCCTTTTTGTTTTGGCCAGGCATTGTCAAATAAGGAAATTGCAAGAAAGAAACGTACGTCTCTAAATACAGGATCATAAATGAGAAGAATATGATCTTGATTAAACTGCTTATTCCATCTTGTGAACAAAGGTAAAGGAGAAGAGAAAAAACTGCCTGTAATAACAGTACACATTTTAATACTTGCTCAAATAAGCAAAAAGTTACTTACTTCCCAGAGTATTCTAAAGGTAAAAGAGAGAGGAGGGGGAAGAAAGTGGATTCAGCATTTGACTACAGCAGAAAAGGCTTAACAGCCTCCAAGGGAGTTCCTAAGAAAGCGGTTTAGAAGGAAGCCGTGCGTGCACGCGCACACACGTAGGCACGCACACAGCTGGTACACTTGACACGCTGAACCTCTCCCGCCCCTGACAGATCACAGTCTTGGGAGTTACATCCGTGGGACTGGGACGCCTTTACTCAGACAGCTTATTTTTTGACCTTGCAGTTGTTATGTGCTGGTCACAATGACATGTACCCTGCTCTTCTCTTATAAATAAAGGCAATTTACTCATCAGCTGTCAAACAGTGCTCGAAGATACCTATTTATTTTATTTTTTTTTTCATGTTCGTAACTTAATCCTCTTAGTGGGTGGGGTAGACTTCACAGAGATCATGGGATTCTCAGCCTGATGGGAAATCATTGCTGCTCCCACCCCAGGTGGAGAGCATCTCTGAGAGTCTAGGATGCAGGTGTGGCGGCAGCAGGCCCTGGGCGCCACCGACCACCACACTGCCTGCTGATTCTCTCGGAGACCTTTGCAGGGACCAGGGTCTGTCAGCTCTGGGCTGCAACTCCCCCAGCCAAGGGTCTCCAGGAGTCACATGAGCAATATCTGTTCTCGTCTCATTTAGTGATTTTCCATCACTTCCCAGAATCTGCGCGTTTTCCAGATGCGCTTTGAGTGTCTATTCACCTCCAATGAGTGAACATTCCAAATTCTAGTTGACTCACTCAGGCCCTAAAAGTCATCTAACCTTTAATTAATCCATTTGCCGCCTGGGAGACAGCCATTGTCAAGCCAAAGTTTCTGGCCTGGGTCATGCCTGTCTCTTGCAGAGACAGATTATATAGTTAGCTGTATCATCAGAGAAAGATCCGGTAGGCAGAAGGGTTTTATTTGTGCAGGAGGCCCTGTGTTATCTTTTATGCTGGTCACACCTCTTTTCTTCCAAGCCTCCTTCTGCATCATGAAAATGTATCGTAGCTACGAATGCTCCTGCATCGGGAGTCCTCCGAGGCCCGAACTGATTTAAACCCTGGGCCGGCTTTCCTGTTTGCCCTTTTCTTCCCATGGAAACAGAATCCGTGCTGGATGGCCGGGGTTCAGGGGAGGGAGTGTTTACCACAGGGAGAGCCAGCACTCTTTCCTGACTCTCCGTTTCCAGGTCTAGATTACAGATTAATCTTTATTCAGGCACAGAAACCCTTGATTTATGTCACTAATAAGCATGTGCTTTGTGCTGCAGTCACTGCGAACTGCTCAGAATACATGATGCACTGGTTGTAAATTGATAACCGTCTACTGTAGATCATGGGCAGCTCAGAATAAGACGACGATGGAAATCAAATTCACTGGGTATGGACCAGACCCAGGATGCAAATCCCAGCCCTAGGGTCAGGGCATTTTAGCCTAATCCAAATTACCCAGCACATCACCAATGTCCATCTCTTGATTTCACAAAGAACACAGACGCTTGCTTTGTCATGAGTCTTGCTTAGGAATCAAACTATACACTAAGAACCTCAATCCCACAAATGAAAAATTGATCCATTGTCTGCTTGTCTCCTAGGGAAAGGAGGGTCTTGATGGATTACGAAAGAGGTAAACTTCAAACACTACTTGAATAAAGTTTGACTCCACACAGAAGGGCATAATGCCTTTTCCCGGGGTCTTCATCAAAAGAATGTATCATTTCCAAGTGAGAAGCAACACGGTGGATTCAAGCCCAGCGAGCCCAGCCCCGTGGGCATTACTCTCTTCACCCAGTCCCTTTCCTTCTCTACTTGCTTTCACTAATCAAGTTCCCAAAGGAATATGCCGAGTTAAGGCTTCAGTTTTGTTCATCGCTTCATGGGGTTGCTTTTCAGAAAGCATCCGTGATAGTCCTTGAAATGGAACATGATGAATGGAAATTCATAAGAAACATTAATGAGGTTGAAATGCCTTTACATCCATCTTGGAATGCTGGGACCTCCGGGAACTGCATTTCAGTCCAGGTGGCAAGGTAATTGAGCTTTGCACAGTGAACTGCATGAGGTGGGTGCTTGCGGGGTCTGATAAGCTCTTGCATAAAGGGGGTGATTCTTGAAGTGATTACACCCTAAAATTGGCCTGATTGTTGGAGTCCCCTGGGGGCGACTTTTACAATTTGTATCAATAACCATTTTCCCCAGAAAATGGGGGTGGGGAGGAAGCATCGAAAACCTGGTTGTCCTTTCACACACTGCGCACCGAGGAGAGATGATCCCACTTTCTCTGAAGTTCTGAATCGTGACATTAAATAGCACAAGGAAATAAAAGCATGGCACTACACCAGGACTGTCAGCTGAGATGGAAAACCTGATTAGCAGCAAATTTGGCACCTGAGACTTCTGCAAATGGAATGAATTGCCAAAGGCGTGTCTTGCTGCGAGAACATTGCCTTTTCATTCAGTTAAAGCAGAAGTATGTGCTACACGATATGGTGCATTAATTGTTTTCTTAGGAAGCAGCAGTCTAAATATAATTTTTAGTACGTGCTTTGGTCAGAGGCATTTTATGTAGCTGGATCTATGTATCAGAGTTGACTATTTTATTAAAGCTAAAATTTTTAAAGAAATTGTGTCATATTTACAAATTATTTATACCAGCAAAAAAAAAAAAAAAAAAAAAAAAACCCAAAAAACAACCATATAGGGCATGCTTAGGTTAATTACTGCCAGAGAGATTTTGGAGGTTTTGACATAATTTCAATTTCAGTGAAAAAAACTCAGCACTGCTTAGAGTGTTATGCCAATAACTAATTCTTCCAGATGAAGATGTGTTGCTGTATGAAACTTAGCTGTCAAGATGGACAGTTTGGGTCTGTAGTGATACAGCTTAGGAAATGAAAAGTTCTGGAAGACATGAGAAAAGTCAACTAGGCCAGTCCCCTGTCTCTGTTCGTCACCATGGCGACTGCATCTCAAACATATATATTTCTCATTTCCTGATAAAGCTGAAGTACGAAGCCAGAGTGATTACCACATCTGGTAAAGGAGGGAGAGAGTACAATTAAAAATGTAGCATCAAATATATTTGATACAGCATTTTTGTTATTGTTTTTCAAAGTGACACAATCTTTTACCTGCCTTCCCAGAGCCTGAAGGTCTGCTGGATGTGTCGGGGACCAGTATAGGAACCGACTGGGGAGAACACACAAACCACCATTATCCTGCTTGCTCTCCGCTCTGAAAAGAGCAACTCCACGTTATCTCCCGGGAATATCAGGGTTTAAGAGAGAAGTGTTCTGCTACTGAAAGGAGTTTGTGAACAACTGGCTTGTTTTCATCTAACACCAAAAAAACATTTCAGGATATTATAGGCAAAGATTTAAACATGAAAATCTATTCATGACATACTGTTAAATTTTGAATGGTGGGGAAAAAAAGAAGTGTGAACATTATAAGCCCTTTTTTGCAAATACACTCCTATTTACACATAAAAAGATGAATAAAATAAAATCATTGAGAGCTGAGTGTTGGAAAGTAAGATAACTTTTAAAATATTCTGTTTGCTTCTCTGTATTTCCTCAACTTCCTGTTTTGAAATAATTCTGTATTCACAGGAATTGCAGAAAGATTAGAGAGGTCCTGGTTACCCCTAACCCCACTCCTCCAATGGTAACATCAATAGTACCAAAATTGTAGTGCAGTATCAAAACTAGGAAATTAACACTGGTACAACGTTGGTGTATCTTTATTCAGATTTCTCCAATTTTACATACACTTGCATTGTGTGTGTGTGTGTTTGTGTATGTGTGTGTGTGTGTATGTGTGTGCGTGCCTGCACAAGGTTCTGTGTGATTTTATCACATGTTTAGATTTGTGTGACCAGGGCAAAAATCAAGATAAAGAACAGTTCCATCACCACCAAGATCTCTCCTACTGTACTTTGATAGTGACCACCCCCAACCCTGTCCCTAAGCCCTGGGAACCACTAGATCAGTCCTCTACTTCCATCTCTGTGCCGCCTTGAGCATTTCAAAGTGAATAGAGGAAAAGAAAATGAGGATAAACAGTAAAGTAGTAGAATTAAACCTTAACCTGTTGATAATTAAATTAAATGTAAATTCATCTTAGCACGCCAATTAAAAGACAGAAATTGGTAGACTGAATATACCATCTAAAGTAAACATCAAGTGTATTTGTGTACAGGTAGGTTGAAAGAAAAAAATGGGAAAAGACGTATCATGTAAACATTAGTCAAAAGAGAACAGGAATTGACGTCAGATAAAGCAGACTTTAGGGCAAAGTGGCAAGTGTCCTAGGCTGCCTTCCACCTTTTAGCAGCTCCTTATCTCATTCATTGTGTTATGTCCAGGGGTTTTTAGTTAAGAGCCAGGATGGTAGGAGTAGTAAACACAGGGCCAGTCTATCTTGGCCAGAATTGAAGTCCTCAGTACTTTTCTTATGTCTAAAATAAATTATATATTTAAATAGTTTTTTTAAAAGTATACTTAACTTATTAAAATAAATTAAACTATATATATATGAAAGAACTTAAAATTTACATTGAATTTTGAATTGCAAATCAAAATGAATTTTAATTTAGTGAATTTCAATTTTGAAAATTTTATTGGTTCATTACCCCAAAATATTCTTGATCTCCTACTTGGTGCCAGGCCCCTTGATGAATGAACACTGGGGTGGCTGTTTGTCAGGGAAGGCCCTGGAGCTGGTGTTCAGGGCTGCTGTCTACAGTGAGAAGACAATACAGTACGTGAAGTGCTATGAGCAAAATCAACTGGTGACTCGGTGGGGCAGGGGGTGGCCAGGGGAGTTCCAATATAACCTGACTTACAGTCACTGCAATTTGAATTTCATGCAATTTTCACATGTCATGAAATGGTCTTTTTCTTTGGGCATTTTTCAAGCATTTAAAACTGCAAAAAATACATAGTCTGTGTAGCTGCTCCTCCAGCAGGCCGTGCAGGTGCTCACCCCAGGCCCTTTGCTCTGGCTGTGCTTCTGCCTGATCCACCTGATTCCCATCTCGTATCCTTCTAGTCTTTGCTCAAGTGTCACCAGCTCAGTGAGGCCTTTCCTGGTTCCACCACTTAAAATGGCACTTAAGTTAGGTAGGCAGGTAGATAGATATCAATTATTTGGATGGATTAAAAACACGCTCTTTTGCCACGAGGCTACCTCTTCCAAAGAACTTTCATTTATTCGTTCTCCATTTTCCTCAGCAGGGAAAATTAAAGTTAAAAGACTCATTTTGTCATTTTTCTTTCTGAAGACAAAGCATTTGTAAAATAATGTCAGGACTGTGAGTTTAAGGTCAGGTCCACAGAGCAGTAAAAGCAACTGGCTTAAAATGTATCCTGGTATTTGCGTCCTGAAGGAGCTTGCATCTAACTGGTGCATTCAGCCATCTTGATCACCACACAATCTGCTTTTAATCTGGACAAGGACATCGTGCATCATGGCCAAAGACACCTCTGCATGGAGACCAAACACGTATCAATGGGAATGTGCAGGTTGCAGTTAAAAGCTACTTCAGACGTAAAGCTGTGTTTTAGAATCCATTTCTATTTGTTGTTTGATAAGAGGATCTGATCGTGAGGGATGGAGAGAGGCAAAGTGCGCTGTGGTTTCAAGAAACACTTGAAGGGGAAAACTCGGCAGGAAGTTACCCTCTTTAGGGCCTAATATGTGAAAGGCAGTGTGCGCACATGAGTGTGTGTGTGTGTGTAAGCTTTGAGGCTATAGTCTAAGTGAATGTGACTACTGAGTCTTCTATTTGATTAACCTTCAGAATCAACTGGTTAATCACAAATGATCTGTTGAGAGAGTCTCTGAGCAAAATATTTGCTATTAATCACGTAGACTTAACATTTACTAAAACTCTCAGCCTAAGTGTGTTTAATTTTAGAATGAGAAATAGAGCCCAGTTTCTTCTTAAAGCCTTGAATAATGGTTGCACGTCTCCCTGGGGTCTACTGGCCACTGGGCACGGCGCGAAGCACTCTGCCTAAAACAAGGACACGAGGCTCCCTGCTGGGGACGGACAGGCAGAGTCTCACGGGTACAGACGAGGGAAGCAAGTTAAGTAAGCAGTAAACATTTCGCCATGCATATTCAAGTCAAACCTCTGAATATATTAATCGGGATGTTGAAGAAACATATAGACACACAGAATCATGAGGGCTTTAAGACAAGAGAGAGGCCATCCCCAAGACAGTCCGTTATGGGGCCTGAGGAGCTTGGAGCACACAGAAGGCGAGGGAACTTGGATGGGACCACAGCAATGACACTCAAGTCCCTGAAGCCCCATCGCCCCTGAGTCGTAGCCTCAGAAGCAGGGCTCCCAGGAACCCAGTTTGAAATCCCCTCCTTCCAGCCTCGCTAATCCCCCTCCTGGCTGTCTCTGCGTTATGAGACATTTAACTAGTACTTTCTGGTTATTAAACACAGTTCTTATGAATGTTAACATTTTAAAAGGAACAACATCTAAATGAACGGCATGACCATTTTCCACCTCGGATGTTTCCCCACAAACCGTATAATTGAGGTTCAATTAATGCACCTGTTTATTTGCCTAATGGCCATCAAAAACAGGCCAGGTGATCAAAACCAAGTAGGTTTCAGTCTTTGCATCTTGGGGTAAAATTAAAAGATCCAAGGAGCTTGCAGTTTTTTGAGAAAACTTATTTTCACAGCATTGTCATATTACTTCCGTACATAATAAAGCATCATGATAAACAACCACTACATGCGTTGTCTCCTCTCATCCTCAAACAGCTGGTTAAGGTAGTTGATGGTGCTTCCACAGGACAAAGTGAGGGTGCGGGGAGCGGGGTCACTGGCCCAAGGTCTGTAGCTGGACCCTGAGCTGAGACCGTGTGACCCCACAGAGGGCGAACTTCCTCCTGCACCATTCGCCTCCTGGCTGTCAGTCTAAGTTGCTGAACGCAGAAATAATATTTCCTGTCATGAAATCTTTAACATAGGCAGGCAAACACGCTAAGATAAGTCTCACATCGAAGCTAATTTCTACTCAAAATGTACATCCTCCTCTGGTGGTGTGTTTCAACAAACGAGAACTGTACTTTCCCGGGTGTTTCCGACCTGGGAAATGATGAATAACAAATGATGAATCTGCAAGGAAACTGGCAAAGCACCTACTGTGCACCACACACTGTTTCAGAGTCTCAGCCAAACGGGTGATTTAGCCCCTGCCCTTGAAGACTGTGGTTGGGGAGATGGTGGTTGCACCGTCGATGTCAGCTCGATGTCAGCACCGGGTAACAGGTGCTGGGATGGCGCCCTGGGGTCACAGAGGCACCAAAGGCACCTGATGGAGGGGAGGCACATCTCAGGAACAGGTCGGTTGAGGGAAGAAGGAAACACCAGCTGGGGGCAGGGTGCGTGAATCCAGGAGGTTCTATAGGAAGAAAACACTGGGAAAAGGACCCAGAAAGAAAGGCCAGGGTTTTTGCTGAGAATGGTGAACAGGTCCATGTTGCTGGAGCTTAAAGGGTTTTCGGGTTTCATCCCACATGTTACTTCATCAGAGGAGCCTCTCAGACAATCGAACTATTCAAAGTCAGCTCCCTTCCTAATCCATCTCGGAGCATCAGTTTCTGCCATTTGTGATGCACGCACCTCTGGGTGCTTGTGTGTGGGTGTATTCCTCTCCCATGGGACTGTGAATCCTGTGATGGCAGAGACCAGGTGGCTTTGGTGCACAGGTGCTGGAGGCCACACAGCCTTTGGCTGAGTATTGAGTGGCTCCATGGCTGGAGATGCATTTGAAGAGGTTGGCAGGTAGAAATGCTTCCAGCCTTCAATTAATGTGAACAAACACGAAGAGGTGGCGTAAAGGCACACAAACAGAGGACCGGAGCCTGGGGAGCTGACAGAGGGGAATACAGGCAGAAGCTCATCCTAGTCTGACTCTGGGTCCTCGGAAGCTAGCCTGGGGAGCTCTGTCTCCTCTAAGATGATGGACACCCGTACGCTCAGCCTGTTGCAAAGCAACACTAAGGTGAGGTCAAAGTACAGGTGGGGCCCTGAGTTAGGACCCAGCTGCACAGAACCCAGAGAAGAGTACTTGCTCCTCTTCCCCTGATGAGCTAAGTCCACCGAGGAAAAATCCCAGTCCTGTCCCAACACAGCACGATGTACTGGATGCCCAAGTCCCAACTCCAGAATCTCTTCACCTTGATCTGACCATTAGAAAAATGGCTATCTTTGTAGAAACACACTGTGAACCCACATCGCTTTGTTCAAAAATGAGTGAAGAGATTTAATCTGGAGAGAAAATTTACAGACCTGCCTAGCAAGTGATGGGGTGATGTGGGAAGATCCCCCTCGTCCAGGAGGAAATGTTCAGACTCCCCTCTACACATCCTCCATGACTCGGGGTCATATCACCTGCTGGCCTCATTTTCTGTAAATCGAGGGATGGGTTGACCTGAACCTTCGGGTTTTTATAGGTGTAATAAACACCTTCTGTGTACTCAGGCTTTGCTTGCCTTGTACTTCCAAGCTTGCAATATTTTCGTTAAACATCATAATCGGAGATCACATCATTTGTTAATATCATTTGAAATTTACTGTTTGCAATTCCGCTGAAGGGCAGCGTGATCATAGAAGCAGCACTCTTGTATTGGAGCTTGCTTGTCCTTTATTAAACACTAAATTCTACCTCCTTATGCTCTCAGCCATCTCTTAAGATCATTGGCTAAAAAGCAGTTAACACTCAGAGACACAAGTCTGAGCTTATAAAAGAACTCAAAACAAATGTCCTGAAGTTATTCCAAAATGAAACACAAAATTGCATCCCAATTACTAAGGAGAATGAGGCCCAAATTCATTTTCACCTACGTCTGCTCGGCCCACCGTATGTGTCATGAGGATGGAGACCTTCCTGTGGGTCCCTGAGCCGTTTCCCTATGGCTTCTGCTGGGACCTTGTTTCATTATTTATCCCACTGTGTCGCCCTGACACTTCTGTCTGCCCCCTAGTTCCCTCCACTCCATCTACACACACCCCCTCACTTTCTTAGCATTCTGTTTCTTCAGTTCTAAGACATACACATTTCACATTTTACATCTCTGAAATCAGAGTGTCTCTCACCATGAAGCCCCCTTACACTGATACTGAAAGTTTTTGTTTCTTTCTTGGAACATAAAACGCTGGTGGGCCCGACAGCTGATGACGTCGTTGACTGGACGTCATCCAATGCAAAGCTATTCTTTGCCCTTGTACCGCTGTTACATTGTTTTAATAACTTTGCAAGGTAGGTAGTCTTCTCCCCTGCAGATAAGGAGACGGTTTGAATAAAGAGGACCTGTGTGTCCACAGGCATCTAACAGGTAGCAAAGTCTGATTCCTTTCCGGGGACGTCTGCCTTCAAAGCTCTGTGCTTTCCTCGGCCAGCCTCTCTGACACACCAGCACAAAACAATAGCACTGGGGTTCTGACACTGGCCATGATTCATGTGTTTATCCCCTTTCTGATCTCCATTCCACCCTCGGGCACATCCTGACTTACTTCTGTTCTTTACGTATGTAGATGAAATACATAACAGTAGAGGAAAAAAAATTGCATAACAGATTGCGTTCTCTCACAGAAATATACCAGATCAAAGGGAAGAATAAACCATTACGCAAAAAAGCATTGATAATCCTAGGGGAAGGGTTTCAAAGAGAGAAAAATTCAGCTTGTTTATCTAATGTCTGGTCATTAAATTACTTATCGTCCTGAATTCTCGTGAGTCACATTTATAAATGGGAGAGTTGCTGCAGGGAAAGAAAAGAAGTGAGCAAGGGCGGAAGGCAAGGTGTCTCAGGCTGGGTGGGCAGGAACACTGAGGACCAGAGGGCATAAGGGGTGGGTTCTCTGGTCCGCAGGTGCAGGTGGGCGAGACCCTCTGCGTCTGTGTACAGACAGCATCTTCCCAGAGGGCGTTCTGCTCTGCTCTGTAAAGCCCCAACCTCATCTGCAAAGGGCCTGACTGGTCTTACTTGCTCTTAGCTGGGCGAAATTCCTCCCGTTTCATGTATTAAACCTGTGATTCTCTCACTGTGTATCACAGGAGCAGAGGTAGCACCGAGCACTCTCAGTGGCTTTACATGGGAAGTGTGGCGGCCTTTTCAGCTGTCTTGACTCTGTGCCTTTCACACCAAGCCTCATCCAAGATCCAAGAGATAGGATCAGGTTTAAGAGCATTAGGTTGCTTGAAAATAGGGCATTGCCTTTAGACACACTCCCCAGAGATGCCGGGAGAGTCAGTGGGAAATGCAAGCTTAAAGACAGAGTTAATTGGTGAACTTAGGGTAGTTGGCCAGACTGTGCGTTAATTATCTGTGGTGATGGACAAGGGGAGACTAGTGCAGACTACATATTTTTAAGTATCAGGTCCAATGGAAAATAAGTGAAGGAAAGTAGTAAGCTTTTAAAAGGTATTTCTTTTCTGCCTGTGGACTGAGATGGATACAGGTCAGTAAAAAGATAGGGCCTTTTCCTCTCACATCCATGAAGGTCAGTTTTCAGTCCTTTCCTGTGTAGGAAAGGGAAGAATCTTGAATTATACAGTTTATATTTTAGAAAGTGTGGACAATCAGAAACCTTGTATTTCCTGTATTGTATAGATAGGTGATTTGGCTTTCTTAAAATTACCTTACAACAATTGTTAAAACTACGTAAAACAATTAGAGAGCCTATTTGATTCATTAGATAACAAGAGAAAGAATAATTTAGATGCTTTTATCATCGGATTCCTACATTGTTGTCTTAAGCTCTACTTTATGGAGAGATTATTTCTGTGCAAAAACCGAATGCATTGAAAGCGTGAGGTTCCCGAGCACTCACCTGAGAAAGTGCCACCACAGCCAAGACGCACAACGTCTCCATCACCCCTGGAAGACTCCCCCTGCCCCTCTAAAGTCCATCCCTCCCCCCACCCACTACCGCAGGCAACCTCTCATCTTTTCGTCACAATTTTTTTTTAATACAGAAATTTGTTTGTTGCCACTTCTGGTGAGGAGTCAAAGAGGGTCATGAGGGTGTAAAGAATTTGGGGGGTTATTTTGAAAGACTGTCCAGGGGAGAGAGCTCTACACTCCTCCTCATCGTCTTACTGGCAGGAAGGGACAGATCGGGCTGGAGTTAAGCCATCAGATCTCCAAGCGTCTGAGAAAAGAGGCACAGTGGGGAGGCCAGACACACCCTCTCTCCTCTCTCTGGCTCTTCCGACAAAGCAGACTTCACAGCCAGCAGTGTTAGCACAAGTGCGGGTGCCGGGGTGGGGGTGGGGGTGGGGGGACGCCGGGCGAAGGCAGGCAGCGCCACCTGTGTGCTTCCAGGGACGTGGCTCCACCTCCCACCTGCCCAGGCTCTTTCACTTCTCCAGCAAAGTGCGAAGGGAGGCTCGAGGGCCTCTAAACTCTGCCGGGTCCGCAAATCCACGTTCAGCCGTAGACGAGGTCTTCAGAACACTGGCTGAGTCTGGGTTGTCTGCTGCTGAATCAAGCAAGTGGCACAAAAACAGAATCAAAAATTTATAGGAGACATACTCAACAGCTCTCTAGATCTCTTGCAGAAATTAACCTTTCACCTGGATGGTCTGGTACAAGCTGCTCGTTCAATTGTCTCTTTTAGCTCTTTTCAACCTTTATTTTAATGATTCTGTCACTGTGATCCAACTCTGAGAACTAAGAGGAAAATGCAGAGGAAACAACGTGAATGTCTCTGTTTCATGTTGACAAATACTGTTTTCCTGGAGGAAATATTATGTTTACTTTTTTAAGACTGCAATATTTCAGCTTAACTTCTGGGTTGCTGTCATTTAAAGAGGGTTCTGAAACCAACCAATACAAGGGGAGGGTATAGCTTAAGTGGTAGAGTGCTGCTTAGCATGTAAGAGGTCCTGTGTTCAATCCCCTCCTCCAAATATCAATTAATTACCTTACCCCATAAAGAAAAAAAAGAAACCAACCAACACAAAAATTATAATTTTCGAATGCTTATTTTAGCAATCAGAAGAAAAACAGAAAGATACTTGAGTCCTTTCAGAAAATCCTATTCCAGATTACTAATACGGACAATTGTCATGCTGTTATAAATTGAGTCATAACAAAAGTTATAACCTCCACTTTCTTTTAATAAGAAAAATATTTGGAGGAGGGGCAAGTCAGACTTCAAAATCACTTTTCTGCTTTTTCAGAGACATTTCTACATTTTCTTTCTAATTTCACACAGTTTCTAACTCTGTGGATACATGAATCTTGCAAATGTTCAACTCAACTATTTCAGGGTTTCTGATCTAATCTGTGAATTTTATCAGTTTTCCCCTCCTTACAATTACTCTCTGATACCTCATATATAAGCCTAATTAACTCTATTTTACTACCATTATTGTAAAATATTGAGGGTAAGAAACTTGAAATTTTTAACTACAATGAAATTTGTGGATTTTTTGGCAGCAGTGGAGCCAATAGAAGTCATGTGGGTTTTTTTAAAGCCTCAGTCTAAACCAACTCTAAATGTCATAACTTTTTTTATTTAACCTGATTCAGCAAACTAAAAACAATGAGAAAATATATTTGACCTGCAAATAAACTTGACTCTTTTCTAACATAATTTTGGAGCCTGAAAATAATTTCTGAGCCTGAACCAAACCAATAAACTAGTTGATTTGCATCTCAGCTCTATAAATCTGTAATTTTGTTTATTCATTATCTCATTTAAAACTTACTATGAATATACCATCTTCAAAAGGTAACCATACAGATTTTATTTTAAATGATTCCTATTAGTATAGATTGTGCCCATGCAGCAAAGTTGTATATCATTTCAATGACTTATACAGACACGTATATGTGTATATACAGATATATGAACAATGTACATGTGTATATGGATACAGATACAATGTAATGATGTAGTGTATACCATAATACAATATTGCTATACCTTATAGGTAGCTTAAAAACTATCCTTTATACAAAGATTTTAACCATTGTATGTTTAGAATATTATAGATGTATATTTTATACATTTTATAAACTATTATAATATGGTATATTATATAGGTATATGTATATAATTTTACATTATAATATATACTTTAATATATTTAATATATCAATATATTATAAATAATTATTATATGAAATATTATAATATTATACAGTTACAGGTATATAATTTTTTTTTCTTTTTTTCTTTCTTTGGTTGCAGGCTGTGGAATGTGTTCTAAATTTTCAGTTAAATTCTTACTTGTCCACTCGTTCATTGTAGACCAGCTCACTTTCTTTCAAATCCTGAGCTTATAAACCTCTGCTAATTTGCATAGCTATGCATGCGATCTTAAATATGAAGGAGATTAACAGTAGGGAATTGGAACATACTGCAAGAGGGGTCAGCAATTTGCACTGGTCCGTTACCCCTGGGATGAGGGACAGCAATGTCTTGGGTGTTGTGAGAGGTGGGAGACGGACAGTGGCTGAGCCCGCAGCAGCCAGCGCACTCCAAGTCCAGCAAACAGAGGCCCCAACAATGCCTTTATTCAGGCTTCCACACGCTAAGTGGGGACGAAGCCCCGCTGAAGGTCAAGAGGTGCTGCAGCTATCAAGACAGACAGGCTCAAATGTCACACTGAAGCCAAAAAGTTGTACCTGCTGCAACCACAGGGATCAGGACAGAATCCCCTGCTGGCTGGGCCTACCTGTCCGCAGAGATCGCGTCTGTCCCAGGAGGGGCCTTGCAGGGTGGAAGCTTCTGTTCCTGGTCCCCAGTCTCCAGTTTCTCCATCACTAGTGATGCCACAGTTTAAGCTGTATTTAAAATGTCAAGGAAGAGAAGGGGTTCATTAGAAAACCAGGAAATTCTCCTAAGGTGGTCACATCCTCTGAGCAATGCACCTGGATAAACAGGATTTCAGCTTCCTGGAGTACATGTGGCATTCATGATGAAAAAAGTCTTATTTTTCATAGAACAATTTATTGAGTGTTTACTATAGAATGTAAACGTTTATGGAATACTTGCTATAAGATGTGAACTCCATGAGCTTTCGAGATGTGTGTGTGTTTGTGTGTGTGTGTGTGTGTGTGTTCGTGTGAGTGTTTGTGTGTGTGTGTTTGTGTGTATGTGTATGTGTGTGAGATTTTTGTCTCTGGTCCATTGTTACCCCCCAAATGCTATGCACTTGGCACTCAGTAAATATTTGTTGAATGAGTGGTTGTTTCCAGAACCATCCACAGGATCTAATACTTTACATATATTATGTCACTTAAATTTCAACAACTCAAATAACAGACACTGCACACCCCAGTTTGCAGATGAGAACCCCAGTAACAGAGAGTTAAGAAGTGTGTCCTTGATCCCACACGCGGAGGGTACAGGCTCAGCGTTCGGACCCTCGAGTTCCCTGAATCATATCTCATTATCTCAGACAGCCAATGCCTCACTCTTGTTTTCTACTAAAACATAACCAACCTTCTTCCAAGTATTTCATGACCAGTCTGGGTTTCCCACTTCTAGGATGTTGACTTCTACTGTTCTGGCACTTGAGAAACGTTTCCTTTCAGATTTGCAGTTCTTGTCCGCTCGCTCCTTTCATTGTCCATGTCTGAGGCTTCCAGCCAGGTTTGCATTGATCCATCTGAAGAGGTTAGCCTAGAAAAGGCCGCTCTCAACAGGGTTTGGGGACGGCCATCTCCCCATGCTGCGGGGAGCCCTCACTTTCGCCCACATTGCGGACTTGTGCTGGTGGAAGACAGGCTGCTTTTTTTCAGGTCATTAAATGAGTTTGGCTCTGAAGATAGAGGCTGTATGGAAACATCCAGAGATGTTTCTTTGGTTTCTGCGTACTGGGAACTGTCGGCTACAGCCATCCATCCTCTGTTACAACTGATGAGCCCACTCCTGTCCTGAAAGGCCAGCACCTCAGTTTCCACGACTGCTCCCTCCTGAGCCAGTGGTGACTCACAGTGGCTTCTGTAACACAGGCACTTGAATTAGGAGCTGGACTGAGACCACACAGACAGCAGAGTGGCTACAAAACAAGGAAATTACTTTCAGCTATGACAGAATGGGACCATGTGAGCTGCAGGTGATCAACTCTGGAACCCATTAATATTTCTCAATTTTAGCCATTTCCCATAGGAAAGGAAAATGGCTAGCTGTTTTATTTTTTCTGGAAGGATTACCTTCCCATTAATACTGTCTTTTTAAAAAAGTTTTATAACTGTCTCATGGGCAGTAAACTTCATTTATGTTCTGGGGATGAGGCTTGGACTTGGAGCAAAATAATCCAGAATCAAATGGAAAGTAAGGATTATAATCTACCTCTAGGGCTTTCCTGAGTAATAGTCAAGACACAGAGAGGGACAAACAGGCCACTGTCACCCACAGAATTCATGCCCTGCTGGAAACAACATGAACCAGGCAATAGCGGCTGCAATAACTATTTGTATTTTGGACATGTTCAATGCATAGAGATCAGAGGAGAAATGCATTACGATTTAGCAGTCCCTAGCCATTACAGTGAAGCATTCTCTCTGAGAGTCAGCGTGAACTCTTCTCCTTTATCCCATTTCCCCCAATTGCTAAAAAAATCTAGGAGGGTAATTTAGAAAGTTAAGCTAGATAAGGCCTAAAGTGAATTCAAGATCTTACAAAGTATCTACGCCAGGATACAGGGACAAAGAAGCCTGGGTGTGCTTTCATCAAGATGTAATTTTTATGTATCAGAGAGAATATGACACTTGCCATCTTGAAAAGGCAGTATTAGGTGCTGGGGACCCATGAGCAGTTTTTTGAGGAGAGGGCCCATAACTTCATCAGGCGCCCATCGGTGGTTGTAATTTATTAGGTTACGAAGCATTGTTCCAGCGAAGTATTGAATTTTTCACGCTACGACAACATCTGCCTTCTGGCCGTTTAACCAGGATGTCTGAAGGTTTAGACTCCTCAGGGCGTCCACCTTCTAGGAAGAGAGTCAGACCTGGATCTGGAGTGAACAAACTACATGTGGGAGTAAAATAACCTCAGATGAGGCAACGGAAGTAAACTTCTCAGGGTGTTGTTAAGCACAGAGAAGGAAATGTGTTGGCTAGTAGCCTGATAGTAGTAGCCTGCTGCCCTAAAAAAAAAAAGCTTATTTCCTCATCTGTTGAGCAGGTCACTCAGAGATACTCCCAAGCCTCATTCTGATTCTCCCCAGACACAGGGCAGAGAAGTCGAGAACAAGAATGACTTCTCTCAGCACCGCCACACTGCCTGCTCCCAGCTATGGCAGCCCCATCATCTGCTAGACTGCCCAGTGCATCTTTCTTTGTCTCCCTTGTCACCGGGTTGAGCTCAATACAACATTACATTTTATTTATTTATGTGATATGTCATTCCTGCTCCCCCAATGGGTTTGAAGACCCAAAACTTTAAGAAGCTGTTTTGCTGGGTATTAAGACACAGCTGGAGCGAGAATTATAGCTGCTTTGAAACTCTAGATGTCCGTGGGCATCTATGGATGATCATGGACCCTTGTCACAGAAAAATGTACACTTACCCCAAGCAGATCATATGCTGTTTAAGTAGGTTCCCAGATCCTCACAGCCCATGTATGGAGTCCGTGGATTTCAGATTAAGAAGCCCTGTCTACAGCAGGAATTCACAACCTTAACACTGGATGTTTGAGGCTAGAAGATTCTTTGCAGTGGGCAGTCCTGTGCGTTGTGGGATGTTTAGCACATCCTGACCTCTACTTGCTAGATCTGTGACATCTGCTAGACCTCTCTCCATCTGTGACAATCAGAATTGTCCCCAGACATTGCCCTTCCCCAGATGAGAACCACTTGGGTGGACACACCACAACGGGGCTTTATGAAATCATCTCCCAAGGAGAAGAAGGCCCTCTTATGCCCTCATTGTGGCCAGACTGTCTAGATTCACAAGTGGAATAGGAGCCCACAGCTGTCTGACATTTTCACTTTCATGCACTCACTCAACAGCACCACCACCCAGTGACATGGCGGCCACCAATGTAATCAGCAGCCAATCCAGGTTTAAAGTTGTGTGTTCTGATGCCAAGCCCAGTGCTCTTTTCAGATGCGTGGTAAGGTCACTGGACTGTAACTCAAAGTTCTAGTGGAGCTTCTGGCCTTTAATCAGCTATGCAAGCCCTTAAATTGTTTGCAACTCAGACCTAGGTGACTCAGCTGTGCAGCAGGAAGGATACCTCTGCCTGCTTCATGGGAAAGTTAGAGGAACAGACAAGAGGCTGCTGAGGGACAGCAGTGAAAGCCTGCCCACGCCAGCTTAAATGTAAGGTGTTATTAAATTGAAAAGTATCCATTAGCCTATAAGAGTCACATGGACGTCAGCACTCTGAAACCTTCTTTATGAATAGAATCTTGCAAAATGAGGATGCCCGTGGAATACTAAAGCCTGAAATGGCCCAGGGATTGGCTGTCACACTTGACACTAATTTCCTTTTGCACGGTCCAGTAGAGCTGGTGTATTCAAAACCGGTTGTTCTGTGTTCCAAAAAGAAGTCACTCTAAGAAGAAATAAAATAAGCTAACAATAACGGACTATTCTTTTTTGTCGATTTCCAAAGCCTTCATTGGAGTTGCAGTCCAACAATGATGCTATCTGAGTAGAATAAAAATACCCTGACATGAATCTGTAAAGAATGATAAATGAGTTACATCTTGCTCGTGCCTAAAAACAGAAAGCCCACGTGACTCTGGAACGTGGGCACAAAGGAAGGTGAACTGGTGGTCTTGGGTCTTGGCGTGTATCCCCTCACGGCTTGTTCTGCAGTCTGACAGTGACAGTCACACCACCGTAAGGGTAGTTGGCTCTTCCTCACGAGAAGCCTGGGTGGGAGCTGGAAGCAATCACACCCATTGTTAGCTTCCGGGCTTTAGCGGACACAGGGCATCAGCAGTGGTCCAGACATCAGATGTCATCTTCTGGTCCCTCATCCGAGGGCTGTAGCCTCTCCAGCATGATAATTAGAATAATTCTTATTCAATTGCTGTTTGGAGCCCATGAGAACAGAAAAATTATGCTCTGCCCCAGAGGTCACTTGCTTGGCTAATTTTTCACTAATGATTTCTCGGTTGCTTTTTTTCAGGACAGAGAGCGAGAAAAAGTTCTCTTCCAGGGTTTTATGAAGAATGGTTAAGAGTCTTTACAAAGGGCAGGGCTCACAGGACTAGGGCTTTTTCAAAGAGGTGATGGCATGCACGGTCCAGTGAAACTGGTCAAGGCAGCACCGTGCCAACGATGTAATTTTCCAAAAGATGAGATTTGGGGGCAAGACGGCAGTCAAGGGAGTGATAAATGACTGGGTGCGAGTAGGTGGAGTTGGTCCAGAGATGGCCATGAGGCTTATTAAGTAATAACAAAGGACCCTGGGTGAAACTAGATTTTGAGGTTTATCGAAACACTGATGGAGAGAGACTAAATAGGAATTAACTAGTTGGAGTATCGTGAGGCCGAAGTGGATGGAGCTGTTGATTTCTCTTATAAATTGTTATTTAATTGGGTTCCTGTCCTTCTGTCAGATTAGTGTGACTGTGTCTTTAGAACCACAGGGTCCGAATGAAGCCCTGAGGGGTAAGGATGGCATCAGCGGGTGATGGGTTTCCTCCTAAGGGAATTAATGGTCTTGCTAGACCAAGAAGGGGGCCTATCTTGGGGGAGTAAACATAGGACTAGAAGGAGAAGACAAACCTCTTCATCTCCCTGGGGCTGAGAGTGAGTCTGGTGCTGTGATGGGCGTGCAGGTGCGTGGACCACAGGGTGGTGGAGACGGGCCTGGGGGAGTGAGGCTGGAAGTCAGGTCAGTGTAAGTTATCCATCCTCCTTCTCTCCTGCTGTTTTTGAAACTTCAATAAAATCTGGCCGAAAGCATAGAGGATAAAGTTCTGAGAAACTAAAAATATTCTTTTTTGTTGTGTTTACCCTCTCCCCATTCCATCAGTGATATCCACCGCTTCAGGGAAGGGCAGACACACCAAGGACAAAGACGTCAATTGAATGTTTGCATATCATTTTTAAACTGGTAACTGAAATGCTAAAAGCTGAGGATTTCTATGGCCAGAGCTGGGTTTTTGTTTTTTGAGGCAGAGAAGGATTTGTGAGCCCCAAATGCTGGGACAAACAAGAGAGAAGGTGGGATGACATCCTGGCAGTGTTCTCACCCAAAAGGTAAAAAGATGAAGCAGCTGACTTGAGGATAGGTTCCAGAGGGGAACGTGACCACAGCACATGTGGTGGGGATGCCCCAGGAAGGCCCCTTCTCCCTGACGCCTCTGGACAGAGCTCAGGGCAGCAGACAATGCTCCCTGCCCCCGAGTTTGCGGGGGTCACAGCTGCAGAGCCTGAGAAGCAGCTAGTCTTGAGGTAAAGGACCACCCTCCTAACCAGACTGCAGGCAAAGCATGGCTTGTAGAAACGTAGTGGGGTGTTTTCAGCAGAGAGATGCTGAACATTTACCTCCTCTCTGCCCTGAGCCTCTCCTAACTCCAGAGCCGTCAGAGAGCCCAGTAGATTGTATTATTTACTCAAAATATTTGCACCCCTAGAAGCTGCTGCTTCTGCCTGGGCCCCACTGATAAGAGGACGCTGATCAAAGTGCAGCTGATATGTAATGTGAGTGAGAATAAACCTTTATTGCAGCAAGCCACTGAGACTGTGGTGAGGGGCTGGCTTGTCAGAAGCTAGTGTGAGATGTTCATTCAAAAGCTTTCCAAGCCCTTAAGGAGGGCTGGGATGGGCAGGGCACCTTGAAGAGGCTTTGTGGTTTTGAACAGGGTTGAGATGACACTGAGTGACCTGGGTTAGCCTGAAGACCAAAACACAGTGGACCATGGGACCCTCAGCGGTTGAGGAAGCAGGGTAGAATTCAACGAAAAACATCTACAAATGATGTGACGTTAGCAGTGGATGTAATATTGAGCTGAGCTGAATAAAGGAAAAAATGGATGTTCCCTGGCACAAAAGCCTTGGTGATTCTTTCGATTACCCACGGGGAGAGGTGATGACAGGGGAAAGGAAAACTTCCCAAACTACGTACCCAAAATAGAGTGAGAACTACGTAGAACATGGTACCTCATCTGCCCCTTCCCGCTACCACCAGCTTCACCGGCTAGGAGTTCTAACAGCCACTGAGAGTCTCATGACTGATGCCGTCAGAACGGCCAACAGGCTGCTTCCAGGGAGGAGCAGGGGGAGTTATCTCTATGGGGGTCGGATGGTATTTTCTGCTTAGAACCTATAGCCAATCCTATAGACATACCTTGCAAGGCATCAGTGACCACGACCATGCTCCCATTTTGCAGCCCCCAGCAACTATCCCAGCTCACACTGGCATTTGGTGATGCACACAGGGGTATAGCAAAACCCAGCAGCCACCCAACCTTTAATCCATCCATTTGGCAGCACTTTCTCCTGCAAAAGCAAAAAGACCATCTTTGGTGTGTGTTCGAGTCGCTGACACTGAGAGTGAGTCATCCCCGTGAAAGCTCTGGGGCACCCTGAGACGCCACCTGTCTGGAGCAGAAGCGCCACATTTGCAGATGCCTGTGGTTTGCCTAATTACATTTTCACAAACTTTGGGAAACCATCGAGTGCTTCAGCTGCACCGTGCGCGTGGGCTAATGAGGTTTCCCAACTCCATGTTATAAAATTGTCACAGATTGTTTGTCAGAAAGCCACTGCCTTGTGACTAGAGCAGACTTGAAATTTGGGGTGCCCACATTTTAATAATAATTCTTTGTGGGTACAAAAATACCACATGACTTCCATTACTGGCAACAAGTATTTTCTGAGTCTTTGTTTCCAATGCGCCTAGTTTCACAGCTTTTTTGTCCCTCCGAGCATCTTTGAGGGATTGAAAGTGACAGGCGCGGCTACCCTCATCCTTAAATTTGAGAAAGAAATAATGGTTTTCTAATAAAAATAGAGACCTAATCTTGAAATCAATTGATCAATGTTGATTTCCTTTCCTTGTAGATGGATTAACTACTGTATGCTCTTATGTTTACCTTTTTCACAAATTATTGTAATTTATCACCATCATTGCACTCACTTTTTTCTAAAGCACATTTAATGCAAGTACTATCTTCCATAGTTATTACAGGAGTGATGATCTGGTGAGTGGATTATTCTTGCCCTTGGCTGGTAGGTTAATTCTCCTCCCTTCTTTCTCTTTGGGCTCCTTGCTTCGCACCCCGCTGTTGCTAATTATGAGTTCTCAACACCACCTGGAGCATCACCGGGGCACCCTCCCTCCCTACCCAGGTCTAATAATACCCCTGCGGCCAGGGAAGCCTCCTGTCACCTGCAGCCACTAGGCTTGAGCCTGGGAGCTCAGTATGAGGGCCTCTTGCCCACTAGCGGGTGGGGTTCATGGTAAACTCCTACCCCTTTTGTCCTCAGGCCAAACTGCCTGGGCTTATTGACCTCTCACTACTTACGAAGCCCTCATGTAGAACTTCTCCAATCCTCGGGGGCAGGGTAGCTCACGGTCCACACTCCTTCTCCAGGAATCTCCTGGGCACCCTGGGTTTCTCTGTCCTGCTCTTGGGATGACCCGGTCTGTATGCTGGAAAATAATTCAGTTAAATGATTAACGTATGTTCTCTGCACAGAATTTGGAAAATGCAGAAAAATAAACACACACACACAGAACAAGTGTAATGTTATAACCCAGAGATCACCCGGGTTTTTAATCTCTGTGTATATGTCTATTTTATGAAAAGGGACTATATCATAATACTGTTTTATTAACTGGTTTCTCGAGTTAACACTGTCTTCTTGTCATGTGGCATGGAATGCTAGGCTAGATGACTGCTAAGTCCTGTGTCTCGTGACCGGATCATTACACACTTAACACACGTCAGACTCCCAGATTTCCCCGCCATGGCTCTGGGGCTCAGCTTTCAGGAATGACCACTGAAGTCTCCTGACACCCAGAATGGTCCCTAACTGAGCCTGCCTCCTGCTGAACCAGCAACTCTGCTGATTTCCCTCTCTGTGTCGGTCCACCCTGCAGTAGGCACAAAATAGCTCAAACATCCAAGCCCCAAACAGGCTGGCTGACTTCAGCACTCTATCAAGGGAGGTCTGCTGGGGGAGAGGCTGAAATTCTTGGCAAGATAAAATTTATGAATTAGCTGTGAATTTCCAATATCCTTGCAGCCGTATCACTTCATTAGTATGCATTCAAAAATTATAATTATGGAGTAAATGTTTTTAAAAGAGGAGAGAAAGAGAGTTTTTGCCACAATCCTTGTTACGGCTCTTTTGTAGGGAAATCTAAAATTGGACCAGAAAGAAACAGGACGATGAGCTTTCAACATTCTCCTTGTGACGAGATTACTACATATTATTATTTCTATTCATAGTTTCATTGCTTCTGATAGAGCTGTTATTACTGGAAACAAAAACACAACAATAACCCTTTGAAATCTTTTCCAGCAAATTCTCTAAATAGGTAGGCATCTTCCTACCGCCTCTCAATTCTTTTTCTAGGAGGTCAGCTAATTTTACCTTTTAAAACCACTGAGATTTAAATCTGCTGTTTCTTTAATATTGAGTGGCTTGCCAAGGATTGTCAAATGTCTTTTTGAGCACGTAAGTAAGAATGTCCTTTATCTCCCGTGGAGGAAGCAACTCTTCTCTGTTGTCGGTCCTCCCCTCCTCTGGTGTCCTTCTGTCCCGGGGCCATGTTTGTTCCTGCCTCACCTGACTCCCCTCAGACGTGTGCAGGGGCTGACAGTTCCCTGTGTAATCAGTCTGCAGCCTCTGTGCCCTTCCTCAGCGGGACAGCCCCAGGCCTGGAAGAGACATCACTCCTGGCAGAGCTGCAGCGGAGTCTGATGCTCGTTAGCCCTCTCAGAGCTGTTGGCTCCAACAGCTGCCCTTTCACAGACAGGCAACAGGTGCCTGCACCTCACAGCCCGCAGCAGTCAGAACTCCTTTCTCCAGGTCACTGTTGTCACACAAGTGCTGGGCCTGGCATGTCACTGGTGTTGACCACATAGGCACAGTTGTCCTTTCTAAGGCCCTAAGCATCTATGTCTTGTTCTGGTCCAGCCCTGCAGGCCAGGCGATGGGCTGGCAGCAACTCCATGGCTCTGCTCCCACCTCCCTGCACGTGAATCAGAGCAGAAAGGAACAGCAGATGAACCCTGTTTTAAGCAGCCTCTTGAAGCTGGATTTGATGTTGCAATGTCCTTATGAGAGATCAGCTTCTCTTTTCCCTTTGTACACCGCTGAAAAGTTCTGGAACAGTCGCCCTGAGAAAGCTCTTCCCCCTCCTGGCCCCGCCCAGTCCCCGGGCTGATCACTGGTGTTCTTCTGAGCCCGCCTCCCACCGCGCTCCCCGGCTCTGTCCCTTTGACGGCCGGCTGAATGTACATTCCTATTTCAGCAGCACTCCCTCTAAAGACTTTTTCTAAAATGTGAAATGCTGAACTCTAGCCAGCACGATGCCGTTTCATCTTGCTTCAGCCAGACCCCAAATGCTAAAGCTCCAATGAAGACATTGAAATGGTGTTTTAAAAATGAGAGCAAGAAATCCAAGTTTTCAAACACTTTGCAGGAGTGAAAGTGAGATTTTCGCAGAGTCAGTTTTGACTTGTACTCGGAACAGATTGAAAGACAATGCAAATTGGATTCCACAACAGAAAATGGTATGAAAAGTCCCAGACATACTTTTATTCAGAGTTTCTAAAATCGCATGCAGAGGGCTTCTAGCAGGATTTTCCCACTGCTTATAAAATATGTACACTCACGCCAGAAGAAAGAAAGGAGAGCGGGACCACCTCTCCTGTCTGACGGGACGGTCTGTCTCTTCACTCTCTTCTTGATATCTGCACCTGCAAACACCAGCAGCACAACATCTGCTGCTTGTTCTACCATGAAGATTTCAGTTGTAAACAGGTAATCCATCTCCCATGTGGGCAAAGGAGGGTATTCTCTGAAATCTGTGCAAGACTTGTTTCTCTGTCTGCTTTGAAAGAAACTACATGTTCAGATAAATCCCGGGTCTCATCCGCAGCACGTGAGGAAAGGCACACACGTGGAAACAACACATTTTACCCAAACATGATGCAACTAAGTGATGCTCAGAAGACTGCTCCAGCGGGAAGGAGGGGGAGCGCTCTTTCTGGGGAGGTGGGTTGCTGAAGCCTCTCCTTTCCTAGTCCATGGCTTGGGAGAAAAAGTGAGCAAAACCCGGACTGCAGGAGGAAGCCTCTTTCCTGGAGCTCGCTGGTTTGTCCACCTTGCCACGCAGAATAATGTTTGTTACTTGGTTTGACGCCAAGGCTGGGATGCGTGGCTTCTGTAGACATCTTTGGCGGGGGGCTCCCCAGTGCTCTTTACCCCCTGTTGCTGCCTTCAAGGTTGTCATCTCCACCAGCCAACCAGGCTGGCCCATAAATCCTTTCTGATCCAAAATCCTTATTATTTCATATTTTGTTTGGATGCTGGCTGCCTTCCCACTCCCACGGAAGAGGTGCTAAGGAACTACATATCCTTGCCTCCAGGAAGCAGGGCAGGAACTTGCACTTCGCACAAAGGGTTTGAATCTGAAACAAACAAAAACAAAAGCGCAAACACATTTTCTAAAACTATGTGGTGGTGATGATCTCCATGACTGTAGCATGTTTTAACTTCTTTTTCTATTAATAATAATAATAATAATAATAATAATAATAATAATAATAATAATAATAATAATAATAAAAAACATGTTGGAGAATGGTGTCCTTTTCAGAATTGGTTTAAATTTTTTCAAATTCAAAATGATTAATATTTAAGTAATGAGAACTGCTGGTACGTACTTTGTCAGGTGAAAGACGTGACGGTAAGTAAATGTGGCTTTCTCTAGGCCCTTTGGTAAAGCACATCCTTTCTAGCGTGGGAAATCAGAGTTGTTCACATCCCGTGGTGCCACCGCTGACCGCAGTTTACTCTCGGGCCCAGTGCACATCACAGGGTCGGGGTACCCACTGAGCAAGTGGGGCTCCCACTCAGAGCTTGCAAACGAACACTGGAGAACGGCAGCCCCGTCGGGTGGCTGGAGGCAGAGGCTCAAGTGCGAACAAAGCACAATTGGCAACAAGCGTTAAAAGAGTTTCATTAGAACGTCAATTATCCCTCAAAAGAAAACGTTTAACAGAGTGCGCTGGTAAGGTTATGTAAAGAGTAACTGATGTTTGACTGAAGAGAATAAACACTGGGAAGCCAGTTAAAAAAAAAAAATTCAACTTCTTAAGTTCACAGAAATCAAACTGAAATCATCCAATTGTATATTTGAAGGTGTAATCATACCAATACAGTCTGTTACGATTTCTTAAAATTCAGGGATTATTCCTTTGTGTGGTGTCAAAACAACCAAAATAATAAACACCACTATAGCGCTGTGTCCCATGCTTTCCATGTGTTTGTATTATTTTGTTTTGTTCTCACACACGGGACAAACTGTACACCCAGAATAAAAGTGACTGACATTTTGTAAGGATTTAGTTTTTTTTTTAAAAAAAAGAGTTTCAAAATGTTACAGCAATGGCTGGGATAGACAGACTCTCATTTCCAGCATCTTTGTATCGCTTACCTCCCTTCCACGTTTCCTGATTTGGTCTAAATTTGGGATGGCATAAAGACAAAAGAGGGAAACAAGGGAGGATGTCTGGTAACCGGGCTGTACTTTGACAAGTTAATTCTCCACAGACAGCTGGGCTGCCAGTCTAGCCAGGTACCTGGCTTCCTTTCACGATACAGTCCCCGGGAAGATCCTTTTTAAAGACAAAATAGTGTCATCTTACATCAGAAGAAGGAAATACCTGTCTCTCAAAGCTGCTTTCTCCATGGACAAAATGGCTTCCACCAGCGTTTGAAATACCAGACAGGATGAAGACCTTAATAACTTTTTCTCTAAAAAAGAGAGTGTGATTGTGAACGGCTTCACAATGCTTAATTTTCAGCAGTATAAATGGAATTTAAACTGCGGCAATAAATCAGTGACAGCTTTGATTCATTATAGATAAGCAAGAGGAAGTTCTTCTAATGATTGGTGCGAACAGAGTCATTGCTCCAATTTCCTTCAAACTCCACCATCAGTCAAAAGAAGGGACTGGCCACCTGCGGGGTGGGGACAGTGCTAGGCAGTGGTTACAGCCACCTTCTGTCCTGTGCTTCCTGTGCTTCTGGGAGCTAGGCATTCACGTATCTATTTCACCGCGGCTACGCAGGGTGGATGTTCTAATCCTGCAGAGTGCAGGCAATGCAACTTCATCACTGAGTCCAAATTTGTTCTGCTCACCGCATAACAGGCCAATAAATCAGGAGACGAGGTGTTGGGGCAGGAACAACAACTTTATTCGGAAAGCCAGCAGACCAAGAAGATGGCAGAATAACGTCCTGGAGAACCACCTTCCCCAAGTCAGACCTCAGGCTCCTTTTATACTAAAAAGGGGGAGGGGATGTGGTTGGTTGTTGCCAACTTCTTGGTGTTGGAATCCTTCGTTCTTGTAGCTGTCCACCTAGGTCAGGTCATTGTGTCCCTGTAAACCTCCAACAAGATAAATGTTCTTCTCTGTTCTGCAACTTTTTATCTCTATGTCAGTGGGAGAGCATTATACCCTTAAAGGTCAGAGCCTTGAGAATGGACTCTCCTGTAGATTTCAGGCTGTGAGCAACCTTCTTTCATAAAAGGTGCAGAACCAGAGTGACTAACCACCAGAAACAGAGCACAGAAGGTTAGAGCTAAAGGAACAGATCCAACTGGAGTCAGGTTTGTTCCTCCCTATGACAGCTGGGGCAGTTATTTACCTCCCCTGGGCCTCAGTTCCTCGTCTGTAAAGTGAGAGTGATGACAGTACAGGGATGCTAGAGGGTGCGGGATCACAGACGCAGGGCACCTCCCAGGCTGGGTGAAACCAAGTCTCTCAGCATAAGGCCCGGCACACCGACAGGTCTCAGTGTCATCTAATATTGTCGCACAGAAGGGGACACTGAGGTTTGGGGATTAAGGAACTTGCCAAGAACAGCTCAGGCAGCAGGAAGCAGAGTCCAGACATGAAGCCAAGGCTTCCTGACCCCAAAGCCAGTGCTCTGAGCAGCTGGGCCCCGCCTTGCTCCCTGAGGGCCATGGGTTCCTTCCTGTCCTCCTCTCCAGGCTCAGGGCACCTTCCTCTTGAGAGGGACCTTGATGGAACTTGCCTCTGAAAGCCCAGGTGTTCTAAGGTTCCTGCTTGTTTTCCTCCAGGGGGCTCCACAGAATAGCCTCAGTTCTATTTTGTTCTCCTCTAAGATGCTTTCCCGCTTCGCCCCATTTCCACCTGCTCATGTCTCTGATGGCAGATGTGCCTTAGACCTGAGAGAGTTTTACAGTTAGAACTGGCAGCAACTTCTAAAATTAGTGATGCATAACTGGTGGTGTCTTAGACTTAATAAAATACAGCAACTTAGTTGCAAAGAAGAGCCGGGGTGAAGGGGCCACCCCACCGTCTCACTGGTCCAGAGCATCCAGACCCCAACACAGCTGTCAGGTCAGGGAGACGGCTGCCCCCCACCCCCGACGGCATGAGACCTTCTGCTTGGCAACTGATACTTCTCCTCGTTGCTGGAGGAATTGTGAGCATGTGAATCAAAGACTTTCATAGCTATCATTGCACAAAGGAGGAAAGCTGCTGTCTAGACATAGACTGTAATTATTATTTAAAATTATCATTTAGAGTCACTGAAATGCCTGGATTGCAGAAAGGAGCAAGGGGGCTCATATATGCCAAGAGCCTTGGAATGGGCTCCAGCAAACACCTCCCTGGACGGCACGGCATCCTCTCCAGCCTCTTCTGGGGGTGTCAGCATAAGAAGCTGCCAGAGTCCCCGAAAGTCTGGGGTTGATATAAACTGCAGGCAGTATTTCTCTAGTAAGCTTTAAAAAAAAGAAACAAAAAAACTTCCCTCCATTTGGTTTACTCTTAGGGCAATTAAAATCTTGAAAAGCCTATGCACGGCAGCACAGGTGCCGACAGGAGCCGAGAACTGATCAGTACGTTTGTGTAATTGTCAGCAGATCCTACCTAGTGCCCCTCCTTCTGTATTTTAAGAAGCATCATCTACGATTCACACTTAGATTTGCATTGATCAAATGGTCAAAGTACAACATTTGGAACACAATCAGAAGACTGTGGCCGTGTATATAATCACAGCAAACTATGTTTGCTTGTTTTTTTTAATAATTTGGCCTATAGCATTTTCTATTTAGCCACCTTAAATCACATTTACCAATACATTCACACTGGTCTCCTTTTACTGCTTCTTGAAACTGTAAAAATACCCTCCCTCCTGGGCAGGATTGAGGAGGTGGACGTGGGTCAGTGAGATGCCAGCATGGAGTTATCCTCCATGGAACCACTGGACCGACTTCAGCTGGGCATCACTACCCAGCCACAGCTGCCACCTGCTGCCCCCACCTTCAGGTAAGGCCATCCTCATCTTCCCTGGACAAGTCCAAATCTAAAAAGATGTATGTCAACCTCTGGGGGCTACACGCAAGCTGTACTCCTGCCAGGGTGCTCTGGTTCTAACACTGAGGTCCATTTTGGCCCAGGGCTGTCTTGTGCCTCTCACTCTTAATTACCCTGGGATATGGGATCCTGGTTGGCCATCAGCCCGTCTGACTCTGGACATCTGTTTGACTTCCCCATGTCCATTTTCAGGGCCCAAGTCTTCCTTTCCTGAGCTCCAGCTGGTGGCTTGAGGTTTTCCTTCATATCTAACCATCCACTTGACATTTCAGCTTGGATATCTACTGAGCATCTCAAACAATATATTCCAAACTGAACTTCACAGTCTCCTCCCACACCCAGACATTCCATCTCTTGGTCTCCTTCATTTCCTCAGTGGTCCTGCATTCTTTCCATTCCTCAAACCGGTAGTCTAGGAATCCTGCTTCATTCCTCTCTTGGACTCCCTGCACTAACCCGTCTCCAAGTCTGCTTGCCCCATCTTCACCATTTCTTGTCTGGACCAAAGCAGTAGTCAACCCTCCACTGGTCATCTCTGCTTTTCATCTCTCCTTTCCTTCTGGCTGGCCATTTTCCGTGAGCAGATTACAGGATCTTTTTTCTTTATGTCTATTTCTAGATCTTTACTATTGCATGATGACATTTTGTAACGTTAAAACAACAGCAACCAAAACCCCCAAATCTACACTCACGTACTTTGACTTTTCTCAGTATCACTAAACCATCCCCCTAAATACTTTTTACCAGGTTTTCAGCCCCCAGCAGTGTGTGAGCTCCTATAAATCTAAATCCTTTCCAATACTTTACAGGGTTAAGTCTAATAATTTTTACCAATCTGATGGGTGTGAAATAGTATCTGTGCCTTTTAAAATCTGAACACCAGTCACAGTGAGCACCTTGCTTATTGACTTCCATTTTTCTATGCATATCTTCAACCCCTTTTCTATTGACTTTTCCCTTTCTATTGATTTACAGGAAAGTTTTAAAATTTATTCTGGATACTAATCATTGGCGGGTTTTCTGGTTGGTTGTTGCTTCACCTTTTAAATCATGTTTTTAGATAACAGAATGTTTTGATGCAAATGCGAGATTTAGAAATCTTCTCCTCTATGTTTGCTTTTTATGTTGTAAGAAATCCTGCCATCCTCTGGCCTTAGTGTAAATTAGACCACATCCATGTCCTGCTCTGAATCCTCCAGTGACTGTCTCTGCCCTGAATGTGAAATGCAATTGCTTCCTTGCCTGCCCCTCAACCCTGCTGCTGCCTGCTCCTCCATCCTCAGACACACCCAGCTCATCCCTGTCCTCAAGTCTCTCTTCCTGTTGCCCAGATGTTTCTCGGCCTGATGAGGACCATGGGTGGTTTCTTCATATCACTTGGGTCACCTTGGGGAGACCTCCTTGGACCCAATCATCTTCGGTGACACAATCAATGACATAATGGATTTTTTGGGAACTGTTTCTGAAGAAAAGGAAGAGTTGAACTTTTCCCCACCCTAGTCTATTCTTAACACAGCTGCCAGAATGTTCCTTTTACAGCACAGGCTGGATCGGTCTCTCCTCTGCTCAAACCCCTAAAATGGCTCCCACATCACTCGGAGAGAAAGACAGCGACCCCACAGTGGGTACCCCTCCCTGCACTCTCCAGCCTCCCCTCTCACTCTGTGACACCACCCCCACACCAGCCTCCCGGCTGCTTCCCCCAGTCCTCCCGCTCCCTCAGCCGACCTGCCCATCCTCCAGGATAACCATGTGCCCCTCACTTTCCCCTCCTTCAAGTCTTTGCTCAAATATCACTTCCGAGTCAGGCTCCCTGAACCAACCTATCTAAAATTGCAACCTAGCTCCCTCCTGCAGTACTTTCTTCCTCCCTGAGCAATGGTCACCTTTTAAAACACCATAGAACTTACTCTTTATAATCTGGTCACTGATCATCTCCCTCCAGGAGAATACCATCTCTCCAAGGGCAAGGCTTCTGTCCGTTTGGCTCCCTGACACACCCACAGCACCCAGGATAGTGCCCAACACATGGTAGGAACTCCATATGTATTTGGTGAGTGAATGAACTCAACAGATCTGTGTCCTGGGGAAAAGTGATGCTGAATGATCAGTAGTACCCACTGGCCTCCTTCCAAAACTGAGAATAGCATCCTGCAAAAAATAGTTTGCAAAATTCTATTTCTCTCATGTTTCAACTATTCAAGAAAATGTCAGAAAGCAGAGTTCCCTCCCAGAATTAATACAAAACAGATTGAGGCTTTCCAAAAATAGTATGAATAAAAAGTCTCCATAAATATAATCTTTAATATTGTGAGTGTCATGGGTAAAAGCTGAGGCACTTTGAAACTTGAGACCAATTAAGAAATAAGAGAGTAGGACAAGGCTACCAGAGGCTGGTGGAGCGTGAGTAGTGTTGGGGAGGTATTGCTCAGGGTCCAGACTTGGAATGAGTAGATAAATAAATCCTGGAGAGCGAATGTACATTGTAGTGATTATAGTCAACGGTACTATTGTATAAACTTCAAAGGTACTATGAGACTAGATCATAATTGTTCCCACCACAAAAAAATAAATGATTATGTGATGGGACAGAGGTGTTAGCCACGGTGTTAATCATACTGCAACTTAGAAATGTATTAAATCAACACATTATACACCTTAAACTTACACAATGTTATATGTTAGTTATATTTCAATTAAAAAAAAAAAAAAGAAGAGAAAGAGGTCTTTATAGCCTATGATAAACCTTTAAAGTTCTTACCCAGAAAAGGAAAAAGCAGGAGGAAATGAAAGATTCAACCTGTTTGTGGACACTTTGCAGAATCTCATACCTTCAGAATCTATTTCCCATGTGGAAGTAGAATCCTGAGCGGGAGGACTTGAATCAGAAAGACCTACGTTTGAGTCTTCTTCCTTATTTAAACATCTCTTTATTCACCCCGCTCTCTTGCTGTCAGGAGAGAGCAATGACTGCTTTCCCCCTTCTCTGAGGACTGGCTTCATTTAATTTGTAAGGAATTGTTTATTTGCATTGTTTCTGTTGCTACTTGATAAAGAAATATTGCATCTTTTAGGAAATGGTTGGAAGCTCAGACAACAAAACAATAAAGAGAATAGAAAAACAGCAGAAATGAAATAGAAGTAATCAGACTTGAACCCGGTATCACTGTCCACAGCTAACGCCATATATTAGTGCAAAAGCGAGACTAATGGTTTTTCATTTTCCTTCTTATTTACGGTCATTATGAAAAATCACATAATGCATTTAGGGAAATCCTTGGTTTAAGCCAAGGTATAAGAAGCTTTTTACTTGAAGTGCATTACACTGGTCTGTTGCTGAGCAAGTAATTTTTTCCACATAAGAAAAATATTTTTGAAAAAAAAAGTTACAAGCATCATTCTTTTTTTATTTTAGAATTCTATATTTTCAAATAATGAAGACAATATCTGTTCCTGTTCTACAATCTTCTCATTGTTTCTATATCACCAGAGAGTATCCTTTGGGGGGTAAAATTTCAGAAATTACCAGAACACGCTGGAACATCATGTTGTATGGTTGCCATTTAAACACATTTTGTTGAATAAGACACTATCGAATCTGGTTTATTTTTACCTTCCTTAACTGGACCTGTACTGTGAAATGAAATTTGCTTCTTATTAACCTCTTTCCATTGCATTCTTCAAAAAAATTAAAAAAAAAATTTAAGCCTATGAATTGTATGAGAAGCAGCATAACTAAATGAGGTAGGTCATTACTACTCACAACACTGCGCTTCCTCAGTGGGGGACATCACACCTCCTGCCTGAGAAGGGGGAAGAGACACAGATACATGGTTGACCCTGAACTTGAGACCCAATGGCAAATTTTCTCTCAAGCCTCAGGACCAGGACAAAATGTGTTCCTCATAAACAACTATTGGGCATTTAGATTTTAAAACAATGTGAATATTGTGACTAATCTCATTTTCCTTTTTGTTTTCACTGTGAGGACGCTGAGAGCAGTAACATTAGAAGCAGTTAGACTAAATCTTACGGAATTCATTTTTTTCCTAATTCTATCTCTAGTAAAAAGCTTTTTTGGAAGCCATCAAAATATTTTGGGGGATGAATTGGAATTGGTATAAATTATTTTATTAATTGAGGGAAATGTTCAGAACCCCCGAACCTTTAAATATGTTATGAAAATGCATTACCTAAATTTATGCTAACAGTGTCCATCTATTGGGACAATATCCTTAGAAAGATGTCTTCTAACAGACTTGACCTTGGATTTGGAAGGTTGCTAGGCATAAATTTCTGGAGTATCATAAAAGACTAAAAGAAACTAGAAACTAGTGGGCCTAAAGTTATAAAATGAGATGCTCTAAAGGCTGAAAAATGAAAATACATGACTGTTTTTAAGCAGAGGACTTAGTCGTTTTCGTCATTTAAAAAATTTTGAACGTTTCTAAAATCATCACATTAACAGAATTCTCACCCCTCCCACATTAAGGATGACTCTATAATTGAAAAACTCCATTTGATTGAAGAATAAATTAGTAAAAGTAAAAGCATCTCACCCCTCAAAACATTTCCATCCTTTTTTGTTTGTTTTGATCATTGTCAAAATGTACTTTTTTGTGTAAAAGGATATTTTTCAAATAAAAAAGTGTTCTAGGAAACTAAATAAGATGATTTTCTACTCAGAATTGTATTTTTGTGGTATCAGAGTTAACAAAGAAGGAAAAATAAATGTTTTGGAAACAAAATTTGAAAGTCCAGACTAGGTTATACCCAGATGAAATACCTAAGAATTACCTGGATGTACTGGACTTGTGCTTATTTGCAGAACAGAGCCCCACAAGCAACTCCTAGGCAAGTACAGCTGTGCTCTGCAGTGATGGTGTGACGCGGGTTGCTTTCAAGAATATGGTACTAAGCCCTGTATTGAAACAAACAAACAAAACAGCACTGAGTACTCTTTCCTAAACATCTGAGAATCTCTTCCTTCCATATGTGTAACAGAAATATTTGACCATTAGTGTATTTACGTCTTCTCCCTCATTTTGCCAAGTAAAGGGCACAATAAAGAGGATTATTTAAATAATCGCAAATGCCATTTATTGAGAATTTACTTTGTGCAATGCACTCTGACCAGCGTTCCTGATAAATTCTCTTATTAACAAACTATGAGGTCGGGCCTGTTTCTGTCCTCATTACACAAGGAAGGAAACTTGGAAGTTAACTTTTCCAAGGCCCACAGCCCCTTGGCAAAGATGGGCCCCCAGTCTGAGACTGCTTAGCCAGGACTCCGTAAGCCCTCTGCAGACGGGGACCTGACTCCAAGTTAATGGCGGGGCTGAGAGAAAATCCAGGGAAAGGGACCAGATCTCACCAGCCTTCACTGCAAGAATCTTCTGAGCTCCTTCTCTGCTTCCTGAACTTGATGAGATGGACAATGTCATCAGAACAAAAGGCATGGACAGGAGGGCCCAGGACAGATGGTAGTGACCCCAGTATCTCGGAGAGAGAATTCTGGCTTGGCTTCTTATCAGCTTATGTCAAAAATTTTCATTTTGCTTCTCCTGGAAGAGAGAACAAATTTGTTGTCACTTCCACATGATTAATTTACCTATAGTGTATTTAAGAATAATCATTCTAATTATCCAAGTATTTTGACACCAGATAATGGTGACCCTGAGTGGCTCAGCTCTCCTATCTCTCTGCTTCCAATTCTATTAAACAAGGATGGATAAAAGGCTTTCTTATCAAAGTGCCTCAGTATTTAATGATGAGCACAACAAACAAATGCTGAGCTGCCTTTGTATCCAGCTTAAAAGGTCAGGCATTTTCCAGTGAAGGCTCCATTCATACTGAAAGGCCTAATCCAGATACAAGTTCTATATGGAATAATTAAGAAGTCCTATCAGGGACCAACATTTTAACATTCTCTAATAACTAAATACTAACACCTGGCTGGGCATCTTTCTACAGTTTGTGGTCACTTCAACTCAGAAGATGCCTTGGTTATCCACAGAATGAACCTATGTGGGCCCATCCTCCTTTCCAGGCTGAGTAGTAGATGTGGCTGGAGTGGAGGGAGGATGGATCAGACAATGCCCCTTACTTTAGTGTTTGGGAATCAGATCATCTCAGCTTGAAGATGTGAGGCTCTGTGGGCAGCCCATCCTTGCCCTTCTGCCCCAGGGGTGCAACTGAATAGATGCGACCACATCCTTGAGGACAGAGGATGCCCAGCCAGGCTTGCTCTAGTCCTGGGTCCTGGCAGCTGCCTCCTACCCTATGAAGGCTCTGGCCAGCCTGCAGGATTGTTGGGCAAGCATCCCCAGAGGAGCTATAATTCAAGCATTTTTATATTTTTCAGCTCTCTTGGGATCCTCCCCACCATATTTAGACTTTGGTTTTTATAACTCATTCCATGTGAATGTAAGATTGCCTGGATTTTGGTCTAAGATTACAGTTGCTATTTATAAATCTCATCGATCCATTATTGTTTGTAAAAATATATATACATAGCTTGTTTAGATACATTTTTTTAACACTTGGGCTCCCTGGACATCTGTTCCTTTACCATCCTCTCCTGAACGTGAAGGAAAATGTTGTTTCCTGGGCTCCCCCTTTTTTTATTCTGGTCCAAAAGGAAACATAGCTTCGTTCTAGTTGACCAGCTACTAGCCACTTGGGACTGCTGATGTAATTTCCTGTCCCCTCATCAGCCTCCCACCTCCCACCTTGGCTTTACAGTGGCTCTTTTGTTTGTTCGGTTTTTGTTTTGTTTTGTTTTGGCAAGGGGGGCGGACTAGGTTTATTTATTTATTTATTTTTTTTTTTTAATGGAGATACTGGGAATGGAACCCAGGACCCTGTGCATGCTAAGCAAGTGTTCTACCACTGAGCTACACCCTCCCCACTACAGCGGTTCTGTAAAGACAACTGTGTTGACAAACACGCCCTGGACTTTCCGTGCGTTAGTGCTTTGTCAAGTCTGGCAAGTTCGCATAGCCTAAGGTGTGACTGAGGGATGAGCCAAAGTAAACAAGAACGACAGGTCCTACGAGGGTCTTCTCAGAGGGTTTGCCATGCAAGGGCCCCCAGCAGACCGGGACAGCTCCTTCCCAGCAAATGGGTGGATCAAAAGGGAAATGATCAGAGTCTTAACAAAGACATTGAGCCAGAGTGTGGTGAAGTGTGAATCTTAGAAGCTCTGCTTATGTTCCAACTCCTCCGGGAGTCAGGTACAACAGCAAATTTTACTGCAGTAATGAAAAAAGCCATTGATTTACATGGTTCTGGAAATGCATCAAGCCAGATGAAAGAACACAAATGAAACAAGAGCTAACATGCTCTCCGCCTAGCTCCTGCCTCCTCCTCCCCGCGTGGATGTGGCTTTGGGAGAAAATATGATCTGTGGTTGAGGCAGAGAGCAGGGCCAAGTGTCAGATGCTGCCTGGCCGTGCCCCGTGGAATCGTCCTGCTGGTCACCAATGTGGGCAGAGTGGCAGGGGGCAGGCCTCTTGCCCCCTCTAGCCATCTTCATCCTGGTCCTATTCAGCATTTTTGACAATTACTTGAATAAAGATGTAAAAGGCATGGAGAGTGTAAATTTGTCTTTTTCCCCCCTGCCTGGCATCTGAACCTCCTTCATGTGTTTGGAGACTTGCTTACATAACAAACCGTGATGGGAGGAGGGCTTACCTCCAACATCAGATCCTAAAAGTACCAGATGCCTGTGTTCCTAGCCTGCCTTGCAGCTAGGATATGGGGAGGTGAGTTCCGCCCAGCCGCTCAGGCTCCCACACCCTTAGCTTTGAGCCAGAGGATGAGGGCTCAGAGAAGTGACTGGCAATCCTTGCTGGTTTCTGGAAAGTGCTGTCACATTGCAGGGCCTGTGTCTGCCGTCCAGGGCCAGAGGCCCGGCAGACTGCACCATCCAGGCACACAGGACAGCATCGTCCTCCCATTTCCTTGCATGGTCCACGGTTCTGTAGTCTTCCCAGTGAACTTCTGGGCCACCCCAAATCCCTGTAATCAATTACTTCTCTGCTCACATCAGCTGGACTTGATTTTGCTGCATGTGACTAAGAACAATGACTGGTGACATCCTTTCCAATCCTGCAATCGATTGGATGACAGAATCGAGATGAAAAATGGCATCAGAACCGCACCCTAATGAGATGGTACCAAAAGGGGAGGAAACTGTACGAGGCTAACGGTAGGCTCAAGAGCCAGCTCTGCGAGGTCAGGCTTGAGCTGGAGACACTTCTCCGCCTGAAGTTAGACGACACAGACACTTTTAAGAAACGAAGGGACCCCCCCTGCTAGGGGTTGATACGAATTTTTTTTTTTACCACATTGCTAGTCAAATATAAAGAAACATAAATTAGGTATAAACTTCTTATGATCATGGCTCGTTTACAGTTACAAAACCAAAACAAATTCACAAATTAATTACCAGTAGAACTACAAAAGCAATAACATTCAAATTAACATCATTAATTTAATGTGAGAGATGATGATGTTTTGCTGAAACTAGATCATTGCTCACGGCACGGCTCTGCACCAACTGCTGAGGCATGGAGGGTGTCTAAGCGGGCAGCCTGTCTGCAGCCCCTAAGCTAGGAACCCACTGAGCCCCAGGTGCCCTCACATCCATCACACTCCAACTTCCTCCAGATTTTCCAACAGAGTGTTCTCTCCGGATAGCAGGGCTTCTGTCCTACTGCTCTTACACTGAAATTCCTTCTCCCCTCAAATTCTCCTTAACTGAGCCCTAACACCCTGGGATTGAACTCATTGGCCCAGTATGAATTCAATATTGACCCCTAGTCAAACCAACTGAGGCCAGGAGGCAAGATAGTGCTAATGTCACTGAGTCCAAACTCATACTGCTCACCACATGATAGGTCAATAAATTGGGAGATGAGGTGTTAGGGCAAGGAATAATGACTTTATTTGGAAAGCCAGGAGACTGAGGAGATGGGGAGTAATGTCCTAGAGAATCATCTTCCCCAAGTCAGAATTCAGGCTCCTTTTATACTAAAAAGGGAGGGGGTGTGGTTGGTTGTTGCCAGCTTCTTGGTGTCGGAATCCTTTGTTCCTGCAGCTGTCCACCTAGGTCAGGTTATGATGTTCCTATAAATCTCCAACAAGACAAATGTTATTTTCAATTCTACAATTCTTTATCTCTCTATGAATGGGTAAGTGTTATACCCTTAAAGGTCAGACCATTGAGAATAGGCTATCCTGTCTATTTTAGGCTATAGGCAACATCCTTTTATAAAAGGTGCAGAACCAGCATGACTCAGCACATTTAGGAGAATATTTGGAAAGAAAGTTGGAAAAGAATTTAATACCATGGTGTGAAGTCCACTGAAAGTCAAGCTACAGATTTTGTACTTATATTAAAGGCAATAGAGAGTAATTTGGCTTTTCAAATATTAGACTGGAGCAGGGGGAGGGGTGGTACCAACTGACATCACTGTCAGGGTAGATTTGAGAGCAGATGGAGGAGAAGTTGGGACACCTGTCTCCAGGCAGAAGATGCATTGGGTTGTGGTGATGAACAGGAAAAGGAAAGGCCCTGTGAAGAATTTACAGAAATTAGTGATGGAGTAGATGCAGAAAGCAAAGGAAAAGGATGGCTAGAAAGTCATTTATTCATTCATTCATTTATCAAATATATATCAAGTACCCAGCACATGCCAGGCACTATTTGAGGCTCCTGAACATAGCTGTGAACAAAACCAAGTCCCTGCTCTCATGGAATTTAAATACCAGTCATCAGGGATGCAGATGTTAAGCAAATAAGGTACCAGAAGTTATGTCAGGGGAAGGGAAAAGAGCTGGGTGGGGGAAAAAGAAAGAGAAAGGCTGAGGGGTGGGCCAAAGGCCTCAATGATAAGGGTATAGTTGAGCAGAATTTGAATAAAGTAAGGAAGCAAACCATGTGAATGTCTTGGGAGGAGTATTTAGGAAAGAATACATAGACCACCTAGTTTTCTTTAGGTAATTATTTCTTTGAATGGATATTTCATGCATATGGTGGAAAAGTCAAAAGGTACAAAGGGTGCACACTGGAAATCGAGTCTCCCTCCCTCCCGGGACCTCCCAGTTCCCCCAGTGGAGGCAACCAATACAGACGAATGAATCAATGCGTGAATGAGTGAATGGACTCACATGTACATTTTTGTGTGTGTGCTGGCAATACTTTTCTAATGGAATTTTTAAAAACTATATTCATTTCCTCATTAAAGAAGAGGCAGAGGAAAAAGAGAAGGGGAGGAGAGGGAGACAGTATCCAACCAGCTCTTTCCTCTTCCTGGCTCCTGGAGTCTGAGAAATGTAGGAGTGATGCCTGGCACACCCTAAAAAGGGGTGGAGGCTCACTGTAGCCTAGAGCTTCTTCTGGGGGAGATGGCTGGACAAAGCCCTCCCCCAAAATCTCTCTGCAGACAGGATTTCAGGCTGGCCTAGCTGGTGAAGCCCTCCCCTGAAAGCCACAAGGTTCTGAATCAGTTGTTCTTTTATTCACCCATCATATGGAGCTTGCTTTCTTATCGTAAAAGGAATAGATGCTCATTCATTTAAAAAAGGCAGAAAGCATCTAAGAATGAAAGATAAAAATAAAGCGTTAAATAGTTGTGAGTCTACCATTTACCTAATGGCTTAATTCGTAAATATTAATATGGCTACTGAGCTAATAATTGAAAATAAGCTAAAGCAAATTAAACAGGAAAGTTCGTATCACAGCTAAAAATCACAACACAAAAAGGGGGGAGTTGAAACGTCTCAAATGAATAGCTGTTATTTTCAGTAGTTTCTAACATTATGTAATAAGCAGGATTTCAATATGATATTCAGATTAACTTGGGTTATTGTTATTGTAGCTTTTCTTGACCAGGATGTAAGCATCTGGGAGTGATGAATATATTCCTTGAGGGATGAATTTTAAAGCAAATCAGCTCTGCCTGCTAATCCATCACGTGTGAAGACTACTCTGGATGTTTAATTGCTGACATTTTGGTTTGCTACTCTCGTTGCAGAAGTTGTGCTTGGTGTTTGCTCCTCATTCCTTCGTCTGACTCCCTTTTCATTCAGAATCAGAAACAAAGATGGTCACTTCACAGAGAAAAAGATAGCCACCAAGTACAACCACAGGAATACAGAGCCTACTTCAAAATTGTGATTAAGTGTAGCTAGGGCCTGATTTTCCAAACAATTCTGTTTCCTTTTACTCTTAGTATAAATTACTAGCTTAATCAAGATAAAATGTTTAAAATATTTATAATAACAAGCATGCCTTACATAGTTTTTGGAGTCAGATAATTCTTATTTATTCATTAAAAACAACTTTTTTTAATCCTCATTTATGTTATGTGTTATATTTATCTTAAGGTTTTAAATTCATTTAAAGTGAAATGGTTTTTTTCTCCCAACAAGTCCCAAATAGGGAGATTTTGGTGTATTAAGTTTTCCAGGAATTTGTCTTTTTTTCTCTTTGCAGTTTATATTTTTAATTACATAAAGAGATTTGTGTCCATTATAGAAAAAAATGGGAAATATAGCTAAGTTTTAAAACATTTAAAAGATTTGAAGGTCTGAACTTGAACCATAGGTGAATAATCAAGTGAAGTTTATGAGAGATGTTGCAATCAGATTTGAGCTAATTCTCCAGGAACACACAAATTTATCACCCATCTTGATTTTATTTAAAAGTGACTGCATGTTGACCATGACAATCAAAGTTGCTATTAGTTTTTCTCTACTAACCAAATAGAAACAATATTGACGAATTCAACCCACAGATGAACTATATCTAACTAGGCAGAAACAAGTGCTTTTTAACTGCATTTGTAAAATATCCAAAGGAAAAACTCCCAGTTTGCCTGAATAATCTGTTACTGTTTCCTTTCTACTCTTAATAGCTCTACCATGGAGAAGCTTTTCACTACAGTTAATTCAAATCTCTTAAGCCATAAGGTAACCTCATTTCTTCTCATGGGATCACTTGTGTTTGAATGTATTGCCTGGGACACTCACTTCTCTCTAGGCGTATGTCTTGATTTCTAGGCTGTCTGGGCTTTTCCTTGACTATAATGCACGTGTGCTTATTTGGGACAGGGACAACCGTGTGAGTTGTGTACCTGAAACACACAATCACAAATTCTACCTTCAAACTTGATTTCTAAAGTGGTTCTGACCAGTTGGGCCACTTTTTTGGTAAAAAGGCATAAAACCTTGGGTAAATTACACAAGAAATGGCAAGCAAATTCTTACCGTAAAAGATTCAGAATAAGAAATATGCAGAGTACGACACTAATACCTACTCTTGCCGAGCTCCCCACCGACTTCACATCAAAACCTTTCACTGTCTACACTTTGACAGTCAGCCTGTTTTGATTTCTTTCCCTCAAGAGTCAATTTAGTCTTATTTTCTTTGTGTAAAAATAGAAGAAATACATATTCACAGACTCAAAATACAGTTAATCATCAATAGAAAAAAAAATGTCTTAGGTTTTCTTATAGAGGCTGGATACTCAGATCTCGTAGCTGCTACTTGTCCCAAGCATCTGAGTCATACTAATGGTCCATTGGATTCACTGTCCAGCCTCTGGTAATCCACCAGGACTCAGTCAGGCAGAAGGGCTTGATGGACATTCGTAGAAAATCATCACTGTATCCCCCCAACGAAAAGCTTCAATGACCCATCACAGACCTCTTACGTTTAAACGGTCTTTCATGGCATTAAAGGACCCACTAATTAGCTGAATCACTTTGGGAACCTTGTTTTATCATGAATAAATTGGGTAATTCAAATTATACCATGTTTAAATTTCCTCCCTACTTCTAAATTCTTTTATATTTCTTATTTTCTCCAAACGAAAGTCTGAACGTAAGATAATGATATTAGCAAGAATATTTAAAAAAGACATAACAAGCATTTTCCACTGGGGAATTTTTCTCCTTGTTTTCCTATCTAAAATGTTGGTTGAGAGACCTTGACATTCACATCCTAGAAAGATTCCTATCCTGGGATCGGAGGGAACTAAGTGTCTATACTGAACTTATAAAGTCCCTGGCAGGGCAATTTTTCAAAAATCAAGGTTCATAGATGGAGCCAGGCCATAAAGGAGAAAGAAAATCACATTAAAAAAAAAAAAAAGAAATAGACTGGGTATCAGAGTAGGGGAAAAAAGATAGTGTCGTGGGGCAGACAGTGTAAGGCATTTTAAGTTCCATATTAGTTGTCTTTTGCTGGGTAATAGTCTGCCCCAAAGTTAGCTGCTTAAAAAACAATAAATATTTATTGTCTTATACTCATTCTGAGGGTCGGGGGGCCATGACTGACTTGGCTGGGTATTCTGGCTCAGAGTCTTGTGAGGTTGCAACCAAGCTGTTGGCTGGGGCTGCAGTTTCTGAGTCCTTGTCAAGGGCTGGGGCATCCGCTGTCGGGCTCACTCACGTGACACTGGCCAGAGGCTTTGCTCCATGCAGGCTTCCTTGCAGAGTTGACTACAGCATCACTTCCTTAAGCCAAGGAATATCCAGGTGAGAGGGCAAGAAAGAGGTCAAAATGAAGCCACAGCGTCTTTTATAATGAAATCTCAGAAATGGATACAATCACATCCACTTTGTTCTCCTTTTCACAAACACCAACCCTAGTACCATGTGAAAGGGGAGCACACAGGTGTGCGGATGCCAGCATCACCAGGGGAATGGCTGTATCACTGGGGACATCTTAAAGGCACGCTACTTGGCTAGTATGAGTCCCACGTTGCAGCCCCTCTGTTTGAGGGTGGCTTTTCGGCATCAAGGGAAGGAAAATTCAGTGCAGGCTTTTAACATGAACAGAAGCTTCATAGAGTGCGAGGAGCTAAGGTCTGACACAAAGTTCACTGATGCTAGCAGGGGCCAGCAAACAGAGAGGAAGTCGGCAAGATTATCTGCATAAAAGAAGTTAACATAATAGGGCAGAAGTTGTCCAACTTGTCCTGGAAAGGGCCAGATCATGAAGCTCTCAGGCGTTGTGGGCCCTAGTTCTCTGTTGCAATGACTTGATTCTCTTATCATAGTCTGGGTGTGGCCATTGACGGTATACACAGGCATAAGAATGAATGTGTACCACAAAAGTTTACTTGTGGATATCGACATTTGCACTTTAAATACTTCTCATACATCACAAAATATTATTTTTTTTGACTTTTCAAAAACCATTTAAAAATGTAAATTGTTCTTAGCTCACATGTTGTACAATAACTATGGCCCATAGTTGGCAGATTCCTGAGGTAGGAGGAACATGATGGCAGAAGTGAAGTCAAGACCTGATTGAAATCGGAGTAGTGTAGCAAAGGGCTGTTTTCCAAGGTAAGTTTTCATCTTAATAATACAGTGAATCACTAATGCTCCTCATCAAATAATCTAACCCCCAAATACATAAGATCCCCTAAAAATGTTTATAAATAACTATAAGCTCCTGATGTCTTAGTTAATTGGAGGAAATGGAAGCAGACCAGGCACAGAGAGACCAAGATTTAATTAAAAGTGTATATATCATCTTTTAACAAAAATCCAAAAGTCCTTTTTTCCTAACAATTACTATGTAAATATTTCATTTGATCATATTTACTTGCTGAGAATCCTTTTCCTATCTTTTCATAAAAGAATGGAAAAATAATTTGACATAGAATTAAGAGGAGGTATACAATTTAAGCCGATTTAGTTCACCAGGGTGAGCAAAGACAGCTGTAGGAATTTGAGATTAGGAATTAATCTTTAAAGGACTGAACTTTTGGGACCAATGTGACTCCCAAACAACAGGCACTGAATTCATGAACCATCCTTGGTAAAATTCTAAGTAACAGAACGACAGAACCAGGCACTGAATGTTATCAAGTGTGCTATGTACATGTCTCTGGAGAAAGTCAGTGCTGATGTCTGAACTCTTGCTCTTTTGAATTTGATTTCATCCTTTAAAATGAGGACAAATTATTTTGCGTATTATGTGTGTTTTCCAAATTGGAAAAAAATGGAATCAGTCTGTTTCCTTTCATGATTACTTAGATTTCATTTCAAGAGCAGGCGGAATGCAGGTCCCTTTAATACAATAAAAGGACAAAAAGCCATCCACTCGGCAGTGTCTTCCTAACTGTCGGTGGCCTCAAAGGACAGCCCTCTGAGCTATTCCCAGGGTCACGCAACTGAGAAGAAGTGTCCTGAACTGGCCAGATCACCACACAACCACGCGGTCCATTTCTCAGTCTCATGCCTTCCCTCCAGACTCACTTGTTCAGCCATTCAGACATGCATGGCCGAGTTTCCCAGCCCTGGACCTTTACAAGAGAACTTCTATCCAGTGCATACATGACCTAATCCCAGCAAGGCTACCTCTAATAAGGTTTTCTTCCATTGTGCAGTCAGAGAAACTCAATCCATCAGTTTCCCCTGACGTTTATAATAATAAAATACAGTGCCTTTTTCATTGACTCTGTCTTTGATGTCTTTAAATGTAAGTAGCAGCCAAAGCTAAAAACAGCCTAACAGCACATTCTTATACTGATTAATAAATGAACCTAATATTTGTTCTACATAAGTAGTTGCTAAGTAATAAGTCTATATTACTAAATTAGAAAAAAAATAGTATTTTAATGACCCCAAACAGGGTGTTGGGTAACAAGGGAAACACATTTCTTTCTTCGTCTTTATTTTTCAATTGACATATAGTTGGTTTACAATATTGTGTTAGTTTCTAGTGTACAGCCTTGTGATTCAGTTATACATTTATATTCCTTTTCATATTCTTTTTCATTATAGGCTATTACAAAGTATTGAATATAGTCCCTTGTGTTCTACACTAGGACCTTGCTGTTTATCTATTTTATATATAGTAAATCCCAGACTCCCAATGTATCCCTCCACTCCCCCCATTCCACCCTGGTAACCCTAAGTTTGTTTTCTATGTCTGTGAATCTGTTTCTGTTTTGTAAGTAAGTTCATTTAGGGAAACTCATTTCTAACAGCTGTACAGCATTCTTAGTTCAGAGAATCCACGGTCGTATGTGAACAATGGGACTGCCTGGATGTGATGCCCAAGGCTGTTCTCGCTTTTCTCATCCAGGAACCCAACGTGACATCTCAAAGACAAGAGAAAAAGTGCCGAGCTAGAATAGAGGCTTCTGTTCATAAACTGTACAGCCACCGTCAGGTATCAGGGGTTGTTTTGTTGCGGAGACTACTGGAATGCCCTCGCGATATCTCCTGATTCTCTCCTGATTTCATTTGGTCAGAAGATACACTGCCCTATGAGCCACTGCTTTCATTCTTAGGAGCGTGATTAGTTAGAAAGGAAAGGAATGTGTTCTTTGAAGGACAAATCGTAAGAAGGGACATTCCGTGGCTTGAAGAACTAACAGTACTTTGGAGATCTAATAAAGGTTGGCATCTGTTATGACGTCTGAGCTGGGGTGAAGTGTGGCAGACGGCCTCTCTGTGTCATTGCTTTATGTAACATGCTCCATTTTCCCACCCAAGCCTGCGAGGCCATTTACCAAACATCTTCCATCTCAGTCCTCTTTCTGTTATTCGTCTCAAGATATTTTTAAATTTCCTCTGTAATAAACTATAATGAAAAATAATATATACATATGCATAACTGAATCTCTTTGCTGTACATCAGAAACCAACACAACATTGTAAATCAACTAAACTTCAGTAAAAAAAAATTAAAAAAAAAAAAGAGTTTCGATCCTCTTTCCGCCACACTCTGACCTCTGGAAAATTAGGTCTATTAATACTTTTGGACCTTTGTCAAAATGATAGTCTGAACTGATTTAATAAGAAAGAACACATATAATTTTAAAAGATTTCTTTTCCCTGTGTGATATATTTATCCATACTCATAACCGAATGAGCAGAAGAAAGAATGTAATTCTTAAGTGAGGAAAGAAACACTTTCATCATTAGCAAAAAAGAGATATAAAGGGTTAGCACCTAATTGTGTATCAGAGAGACTTACACAATCTTATTTTTTGTCTTGAGGGAGCTGCCCCTTCTGAGTGGAAATCATGTAAATGAAACAGGAACTTCAGAATAAAAGCAATAAATCAATGCATGAATATGCAGTGCCTTATTTACATCAAATTGAAGTAAAAAATGATTTAAAGATAGGGATTATGAAGAAAAGTTTTTCAGAGTAGGACTAGTGAGGTTGAGGGTACAATTTCAATTCAAGTCAGGAGGGAGAAGTTTTAAACTCTTTCTAATCAATACAGAATTTTCCCTATGTGCCTAAACTAACAAGCCACATGCAAAGAATGAAACTGGACCACTTAACGCCAGACAAAGAAATGAACTCAAAATGGATTAAAGACTTGAACTAAGACCTGCAACCATAAAACTCCTAGAAGAAAACATAGGTAAGCTCCCTGACATCAGTCTTGGCAATGAGTTTTTAGATTTGACACCAAAGTCAAAGACAACAAAAGCTACATCAAACTAAAAAGCTTCTGCACAGCAAAGGAAACCATCAACAAAAGGAAAAAAATCCACCTACCAAATGGGAGAAAATATTTGTAAATCATATATCTGATAAGGGGTTAATATTCAAAATATGTAAAGAATTTATACAACCTAATAGCCAAAAAGGAAAAATGATCCAATTTTAAAATGAGCAGAAGAACAGAATAAATATTTTTTCCAAGAAGACATACAAATGGCCAACAGGTACATGAAAAGACGCTCAACGTCACTAATCATAGGGGAAACGTAGCCTCTTTGCTGTGATGATAAAAGATGAATCAGGCACCTTCCCATCATGAGACCTTTGCATTTGCTGTGTTCCCCCAGCTTGGGATGTTCTCCAAGATACACACCTGGATTTTTGCCCTCATCCACTTCCTGTTTTTACATGAAAACCATCTTCTTGGTCGGCCTTTCCTGGCCACCTTATCTAATATTTCACATCCCTCCCTCACTTCCTAGCTTCCTTCTGTGCTTTATTTTTTCCTCCTTAGAATGTATCATTCTCTAATTTCTGTCTAATTTCCTATTTATTTTAATTAGTTATCTTGCTGTTTTTTCTCTCCACCAGGACAGGGTTTTTTTTTGTCAGGTTTGCTGTATCGTGTCTGTCGTGAATCCAGTCCATGTGGGTGAGTGATGCTTTTCTGCCACACTGAATTGTTCTGCAGAAGATACTGATTTAGAGGATATTTGGGTTTAGCCAGGGTTGGAGTAGGATAAGGAGGTGGGGCAAGGGCTTTGTGTGTTTTCTGGGGAATATTTCTAGTGCTAGATCTTGCAGCCTAGGAGAGAAGGGAGGGCATGAAGGAAGCAATGTGTGATCTGAGATCTCTTTAAGTTCGGGGTACTCCTGAAGTGAGCTTACTAGATGTTCTGGAGAACAGGAGGGGATGGTAGCACAGGAGATGTTTGAAACTGAGATGCAGGGAACATCAGAATGGGGATCAGAAAACACCACACCTGGGTTATGTCCCATCTGCCTCCTGAATTTGTAACTAAAGTTTTACTGGAACACAGCCATGTTCATGTGTTTACAAGCTTCCTGCGGCTGCTTCTGTGCTAGTGTGTCAGAGGTAAGCTGTGGCAACAGAGACTGATGGCCCCAATACCTAAAATACATATTCCTCAGCCCTACCCAGAGAAGTTTGGCTGACCCCTGACTTAGAGCAAGACAGGACGGCCCGGAGATGGAATACTCACGCAAGAGATTGAAGATCCACTGGGACTTTGTTGATGGTGGACTATGAATTTCAAAGGGACCTTTGGAATGATCTGGGAGAACAGAAATGGTGGAGGATGAGGTCAGATGAGGCATATTCGGGACAATCTGGAGGCTTGGACTCCGTGGTGACTGATGCAGCCAGGAGGTGAGAGGTTTGATGGGCTGAACCCTAGGACGCTCCAGGTTGAGGTGCTGCACGTGGGTGGAGATGCTGACGCAGTCCGAGGAGCCGAAGACGTAGGAAGGCTGATGTGCCCTGGGCTGATGCACGGGAACTTGCGGAGGTGAAGATGAGGCCCTTGGGGGGCTGGTATCGCTGGCGTGTGGTCTGGGGGCAGCTCCTTTAAATGCAGGCACCACCTAATTCCCGAAAGAGTTCCTGGAATACAGAGGAAGAAGAGAAATAGGTAAAGGCCGGCAGGCAACCAGACAAGCCATATAAATAAAAGTTAAAACGATACCTCAGGGTTACCTACATTAGTTCTAGAAATTCATCCACCAGATAAAATATTAACATGCTTTTCACATTAAAAAGTCTCTGGATGACGTTAGACCATCAAAGTAAGAAATCTTACTATTAAATGTGCCAAGGCCTCTTCCGGGTCCTAAAAATCCACGATTCAAGAGCAGCAAGGCACACTACACTGTACACCTTACCTTACTCATTCCGGGTTCAGCGTTCGGACGGCGCCGCGTCCTACCCGTGAGGCTGTGCGCGGGGTGGTCTCGCGACGACCCAGCGGCGTTTCCAGGTTGTCCCCACAGGAACAGCGGGTGGCGGGGTGCACGTCGGGCGCCAGGCGGACCCGGAGGGTTGGTGCAAGGAGCCGGTTCCGCCGTGAGGTAAGTGTGGTGCCGTGGCCCGCACGACCGGAAGGGCCTCCTCAGGACCCTCGCTGTCTCTGGAGTGCACGGCGGGCCTTCCCGCCGAGGGCGGTGGGGTGCGCGGGGCTGGGGAAGCGGCGGTGGCCTGGTGGTGGAGTCAGCTTGTTCACCCCGTTTTATCTCGTCACCCTCGTTCCCTCCTCTGAGGTGACGGGTGGAGGCCGGCAGTTCGGCTTTTCCGGGAGGGGGTCCCGGAGCGGCCGTGGGGCGGTGGCGCGGGTGTCTGGGGAGCTGTGGAGTCCCGCGACGTCCCCTGTCAGCCGACGCCGGGCTGCGGGCGGGACGGGCGAGCTCAGGCGCCCAGGCCGCGGCCCTGGGGGCTGGAAGATGGAGAGAGACCAGGGCCTGAGGGGAGCGCGCCGCGCCACCCGCCCTCCTGCCCCTGACGAGCGAGCAGGAGCGGCCTCGGTCTGTGCAGAAGTAGACGCGAGCTGCGCTTGAAGGACCTTTACCCTTTGAGTCGGAGAAGTGGGAGCGGATGGAACTTTCTAGAAGCCCCGCAGGATCGGGAGGTGTAGTGATGCCTCTCTGTCCCTTTCTGTCCACACCACCTTGTGAAAAAAAGTTGAAAGTAGATTAAAATAACATTGTAATGTCAGCATTCTGCAACTTTGGCGTGTCATTTATTTATGGTGATAGTCTGTAGAAAATAGAAATCTTATTATGCCTCACATTAGTTTCGTCTTAGTTCTTCTTATTCTGGGTTTTCAGGACAAAATGATTTTTTTCCCTTCTTTTTAAATTTCCATTTGAGTTGATATATTAGGATACTTACTTAACGAGAATTCAGTGCTCTTTTGCTTTCTTTTTACTGGTGGAGTAGCAGTAGAAAATTGTGAATATATTTTTATAAGTAATTATTTATTCAGAGTGTATATTAGATGAAGTTAGCAGGATTGAAAGAAGAACTCTCTCCACGATTTGTACAGGTACAGAATTCTTAAAATTAAAAGTCCTTAATTGTAAATATTCTTGTTTTAATGATTGTAAAGATGAGTACTCCAGACTTATTTTAAGTTATCTACAGTAGTATAATTGTCATATATGTCCTGCCTCTTCTTGTAGTCATAAGTTAACTTTGATCCATGTTAAACCATTTGGATAGGCCAAAAGAAAATAAGATCCTCTTCAGAAATACCAATCTGCAATTTAATGAGCAAAATCAATATTATCAACTGGATATTGACTTCCTTAAATAAAGCTAGAAGACTATAGGTCAGAAGACTTCTGTGGTCCTCCCTTTCTTTTATTCCCATGTATCCAATAAGTCACAAAGTCTTGATTCCCACCCCTCTCCCCCACTTTTTTTATCTTGTTTTGTCAGTATTTTATTCATGTGCTAGTATATATTTGAATTTCCAGGAGTGTAATTACTTAATACAAAAGCATGTTCAATACAGCCGAAATGTCCTTCATAGATGTATCTCCAACTTACCCTCTCCCTCAAAAGCATGAGAATCTGTTTCCCCGTGCTCCTTTCAGGAAATTAAGTTATTAAACTATTGTATATTTGATGATATGATTGGAGAAAAACGCTACCTCTCTGTAGTTTTACCTCTATTTCTCTTAACTTTAATGAAGTTAAGCACTTCTTCACATGCTTAATTGCCAATTGTATTTCATTTCTTGTGAAATGTACATTCATATCTTTCATCCATTTTTTCTTTTGAAATGTTGGTCTTTTGTTATTGATTTATATTCTTTTTATATATTTTTTATTGAAGTATAGCCAGTTTACAATGTTGTGTCAATTTCTGGTGTACAGTACATTGCTTCAGTCATACATGAACATACATATATTCATTTTCATATTCTTTTTCACCATAAGTGTCTGAGAGTCTATTTTACAAATAAGTTTGTTTGTCTTTTTTTTTAGATTCCACATATAAGTGATATCATATGGTATTTTTCTTTCTCTTTCTGGCTTATTTCACTTAGAGTGATAATCTCCAGGTCCATCAATGTTGCTGCAAATGGCATTATTTTATTATTTTTTATAGCTGAGTAGTATTCCATCGTATAAATATACCACAACTTCTTTATCCAATCATCTGTCGATGGACATTTAGGTTGTTTCCATGTGTTGGCTATTGTAAATAGTGCTGCTGTGAACATTGGGATGCATGTATCTTTTTGAATTAAGGTTCCCTCTGGATATATACCCAGGAGTGGGCTTGCTGGATCATACAGTAAGTATTTTTACCACATCTTCTTTATCCACTCACCCACTGATGGACACTTAACATTATTTCCATATCTTAGCCATTGTGAATAATGCTGCAATGAACATAGAAGTACATATCTTTTTCAGTTAACGCTTTTGTTTTCTTCAGATAAATACCCAGAGGTGGAATTGCTGGATCATATGGTAGCTCTATTTTTAGTCTTTTGAGGAATCTCTATACTGTTTTCCGTAACAGCTGCACCAAACTACATTCCCACCAACAGTGTAAGAGGCCCTTTCTTAGAAAAAGAAAAACTTTCCTCTTTTTCTCCACCTCTGCCTTTTCTATTTTTGAGGATTAACTTTCACGTGAACAGTTCCAGGATTTTTCTATTGGTCCTTAGTCCTTGTTTTCATTACCTCTGTTTCATCCTCTGGGTCGCCCTCTGATCCTTCTGGTGTTTACTGCTCCTGGCTGAGTCACCGTCACCTGTACTCATTAGCATGGCGTACAGAGCTTTTTGTACTTTTCTCCTGCTTGCCTCCCAGTCTCCTTTACCTTTGCACATGCATTTTCCTCTCACTACAATGCTTTTTCTTTTGAATAGCAGGGAAAATTCTGTTCATCATTCAAAAGCAAGTACAGACCTCCACCGTGCTACAGAATTAACCACTAATTCCTCTGAAGTACACTTTTTAGGTACTGTAATTCTTCTGTGGTTTGAGACTTTATGAAATCTCACATTTGTGTTTCCTACCATTTGTACAATTACTGAAATTAGAAATTATTTTACACCTGGTAGAGATGCTGAGAGTAGGGTTTTTGTATGGAATTGATAGGAATAGCAATAGAGGTTGTTTGAGAACTTTAATAAGTTGGAGGAGCAGAAAAAGGAGAAATAAGTAATTATATACTTTCCTTCAAAGCCAGGAGGTTTGTGGTAGTATGGAGGTGACCTCAATTTAATGTGCTATATTACTCTTGTCATGAATTGCAAATGTTCTTTATTTTTTTACTTGAAATAAAAATATTTTTTGTAGCATTTCCGCCAGTAAAAAACGATTAGTGTTCTTCTATTCTACTGCCTACAGCCCTAAACAGTGATTAGAATGCTTCTTTAAAATTTACCTGGACTCGTGTCAAAACTCTTGCCGGGTAAATAAGTAACATATGGCCACTGGTGAGCCCTGGCAGGACTGCTCTCCCACTGTTAATGACATCTACCTGCCTCAGCCACAGGCAATCTCTCCCACCTTCCATCAGAATAATGAAGGGAAGACGTTTCTTCTCCCTTCTCTCCACCACCCTGCTAAGAAGATCCACCATGCTCTGCTGCTCCAAGTCCTCCTCTTTTCTGGCTTCCCAAGAGGATGTACAGTTTTGTTAAAGCCTCAGGGAAACTTAACCCAAATTCCCAATAGGTGACCGCCAATTCTAGAACATTCCACCACTGAATGACTGCATTTTAATACTTCCTTTTCACCAGAGTAGAACAGCCCACTCTCTTCTCTTTTAGTCTAGGAGCTGCCCGCTAGATTTGCAGACTGTTAAATATTTCTCAGCTTTGTTGCCTTCGGCAAAGGTTTTCCCTTTAGAAACTTCCTTCTACCAAATGGCCACCCCTCCCAGGAAAAATAAAAACAAGACAGTCAAAGAGAGATTTAATAGTGATTCTGAGCAGAGTTGGTCTGGTTTCATCCTAGAATCCCTGACATTCCACAGGGAAGAAACCTAATTTAAGGATGGAGAGTGAAGTAACTCTGATAGCCAGAAGTTCTGAGAGCCAGAAATGACATCTAAAAATAATGTTTGTCAATGTACCCAGAGGCTATTGCATGATGGGCACCCAGAGGAGCAGGGCCCCAGGCATCTGCCTCTGCCTCAGGCTGCTTATGTTGATTTGCCAGAAATAGCAGCAGCAAGCTTGCACCTAAGGCTTCTGCCATCATCCCCCCAGCTACAAATGTAACTCTCAACCTGAGAATCAGACTGATCCTCTTACAAAGAATGTCTTCCATCCCCTTCGTGGGCAGGTCTGCATTTTGCTGCAGTCTGTTCTCTTTGGAGTTGATGAATTTCTATCATTCTCCTAGATACTTTCTTTTGTGTTACTGCAGTTACTTTACTTCCTCCTTGTGGTGTGCTTTCTCTACGTTTCTTACCTTGATGTATGCCTCTTTCTCTGGGCCCTAGAACCCTAGAGGAAGAACAGTTCCAATACAGGAGCTCTTGGGAAGACATCACAGAATGTTTGACATTCTTGGGAAAGGAAACAGTCCCATCAAAGTTCCTTGGTATATTATGGAACCTATGAGAAGTTGCTTGTGGCTGAGGCAATGGCTACATCAGTGCTTGGTCAGATTGTGAACCTTTGTCCTAAGGACAGCAGTCAGCAAGGAAAGAGTCTGCCCATGACACAACTAGTTCTGTGCTGTAAAACAATTAATCTCTGTGTTACAGAGATGTCAGCCAACATGGTGGCCCTCTCAAGCCTGGACTTGGGGAGGGTCCAGTTCATAACTCAAGTACTTGTTGGCAAGGCTCAGTTCCTGGCTGGCCATTGCTTGGACCTCTACCATGGTTCCTTGAGATTTTCCCTGTGTTTCTCCATGGGAAGCCTACTTCCTATGGGCATCTCCACAAAGCTGCCCACAATATGGCAACTGGCTTCAGCAGGGAGAGCAAATGAGAGAGCAAGAGAGGCAACCAAGATGGAAGCTGTAGTCTTCTGGGACCTACTCTCAGAAGAACATTCCTTTTCCCCTGTTTTCCCTATGTTGGTGTCTTCTGTTCATTACAAGGAAATCATTAGGTCCAGCCCAGACTTGAGGGAAAGAGATTACACAAGGACATGAATACCAAGAGGTGGAAATCATTGGAAGTCATCAATACATGTGAGGAGAATCTGAAGACAGTGGTATCTAGAAACCAGGAGGAAGAGAGTTTCAGAAAGCTGGAAGTCACACGTGACACAGAGACTTCAGCGCCCTCTGTCCATAGCCTCCCAGGAACCTGCTTGCAGTTGGACAAGCTGAGCATTGAACTGTCTTGAGAGGGAAGGCACACACCCTGGGGAGCCTTGAGGTGTCTCAGACGATGGAGTCAGATCCTACTATAGGATCTGGGCTTTGGTTGAGTGATTAGAAGGAGTTTATGGAATCAGGATCTTGCTGTGAACTGAGTACTGGTTGAACACGGGGGCCCTTCGGTGACTGGATGTCTCAGGGACTCTTATCCACAGGGAAAGGGGGACTGGAAGGGGAGGAGTTGTAATTGGTAAGGAAGAAGCAGTCATTCATTTTGGTTAGAGGAGGGTATTTGGTATTTTGTGGTGGCACAATGACCTTGCTTTTGTCTGTTCTTAGGCAAAATTATGAAGTGGCCTTGTTTTGGCTCATTTTACCAGGGTTTAAGGGTAGCTTTGGCTGAGGTGATTGTTCTGTGAGGCTGTTTCTGTCTCACAGAAGAACAGGACCTGGCCACGAGTGCCAGGCCAGCTTCAGAGTATCAGGGCTGTCCTTTCTTCCTGCTCAGTGGTCAAGTGAAAAGAGGCCATTGATACTGCAATTAAGATAAGCAGTGACTAAGAACATGACTCTGCAGCCAGACTGTCTGGATCCAAGTCCTGACTTCACCGTTTACAAGTAATGTGACCTGGGCCCGTTGGTCAACCTCCCTGGACTTTAGTTTCCCAAACTTAGAGTGGAAATTAAAAGAGGGATCCTGACAGAAAAATCTGGAACTCATGCAGGTAGAGGAAGGGAATTGGTTTTTCCAAGGTCAGTACAGAGCATTGCTTCTCATAGAGTGTTAGAAATGCAAAATCCCCAGCCCTCAAGGTGATTCTTTTTTTTTTTTCTCACAAGCTATGCTGAAATATAATTGACATACAGTAAATTGCATCTATCTAAAATGTACTGTTTGGTAAGTTTTGACACATGCACACACTGTAAAACCACCACAGTCAACAACATAGTCATCACTCGTTGGTAATCCCTTCCCTGAACCCCACCAACCCCAAGTGATTCTGATGCTAATGTGTGAGAACCTCTGGGGTCTGGAGACAGATTCTGTCCTTGGGAGGACCTAAGGTCCTGCCCCCACAACATAATAATAAAGATGCAATGCTGACAGTGAAGAAAGGAAGGAAATGGGAGATAAGTGGCAAGATCAGCATGTGGGAAAGGCAGCCTTGGGCTTGCAGAACAGGCTGAGTAAGATGTTCAGACTTAAGGCCACGAACAGAGCATGTGCTCATTTCTTTCACCAGGCGACAAGGGCAGGGAGCAGCAGGGACCTCGGGGCTTTTCAAAGGCTACCATCTCACACTTTTGCTAGGAAGATGTTTCAACTTCAGGTCTCTGATCATGGCACATCCCTGCTCAAAATGCCTTTAATGGGTTCGCTCTCCTTTAAGATGCAGCAAAAACAAATAGACTGACAGGAACAAGCAGCATCAAAGCCTTCTTCTCAACCTGGCTTTCAAGACATCATGCAGTCCGGCCCCCACTACCCTTCCATTGCTTTCTTCCCCTCCTCCCACTGCAGTTTGCTCAATCCCCTCCTGTGGGTTTGCTTCCTGTTCTGCCTAATTGCTCCTCCCTTTCCTCCCTTCAAAGAGCATATCCTCCCCCACACATCCAACACTGTCCACTGAAACATGGCAGTTTTTGGAAGCTGCCTCTGATGGCACATCTGGAAATAACCTCTCTTTCTCTGAATGTTTTTCTTTGTTTGTTTGTTTGCTTAATCATATATGATGTCATTCTTGTTGAAAGTGGCAAATTGCTAAAGGATAGTATTGTGTGCATCTCATCTTTGCATCTTGGCACCTGACACATGGCCTGGAACATACACAGAATGTCTGCTGACATATGAATGGATGAACAAATGAATTTGCCTGGAATTCTTTGTCTTTCATTTATATGACTGTGTCAGTGTTCCAGGGCTTCTCAGCGTTGGCACTTTTGGTATTTTAGTCCAGATAATTCCTTGGGCTGGGGGGCTGTCCTGTGCGTTGTTGGATGTTTAGCAGCATCCTTGGCCTCTGCCCCCTAGATGCCAGTAGTATCCCCTTCCTAGTGTGACAACTGAAAAAGTTTTTCAGACATTGCCAAATATCCCCTGTGCTCATGGTGGGGTGAGGGCTTTGGCAGGGGGTGGGGTGAGATTAAATGTGTTTGAGACACTTCAACATTAACTCCCCAGGTTTCCTATTAAATACTCATTAAGAAAAGGATGGTGATAATGATCTAATTCAGGTCAAGGAAAGAAGACAAATGTTTAACGCTTGGAACCCTTCCTAAGTCCTAGGAAATTTCCTATACTTTCCAAATGGCTTCCTCCCCACATCCCCCCATTCCCTCCCCATTCCCTGCTACTTAGTACTTTATTATAAGACTGTTTTTTCAGATCCTGCTAACATCAAAGGACAATATGTCATGAACCAGGGAGTGAAGCTTTAAGAATGAAAGGACTTCAAGTAAGTTGGTATTTTGAATAGGGTGTCCATGGCATTCCCTAAACTGAGCCAGGCAGGTACCTCTTACTTCATTTCCTTATCATGCCTGCTGTGTATGATCTATGACCATCTGTTCTCAGGAACTGAAGATGGTAAATCACTTCCCCACATTTGTTATGAGGTAAAACATTTACCGTTTTGCCTTCATGTGGACAAGTTCTTAAAGTGAGAAAATCAGGACTCATGATTCATGCTCCGTTTCCCTGAGCTCTCTAGATGTTTACAATCTTAAATATTTACTCCTCCATCTCTCTGAGATGCAGTCTCAATTTTAATATTTTCTTCCTTATTATAATATGATATATGGTATTCACTTTGCAAGGCTAGTTCAATGGACCTTTTGCTCAGTGGGTTATTAAAACAGAAGAATGGCATGTTACCCTAAGCCTCTGCCCAATTGGGCTAGCCCTCAGCATCTCTCCTGTGGGTACCATTTGCTGCCCGCATCATTCTGCCCTCCCCTGCTATAGGCAGGTGGCTGCCTCTCTCCTTCGCGGCTGCTGCTGCTTCCCACTTTTTCCCTTCTTTCTTCTCAATCTACCACACGCTGACATTTTCCTTTGATGCTTTTGTGCTTTATAGACCCTTTGTCTCTGTTCTTATACTCAGCTTCTGTCTGTGTTGTATGCTTCAACTTCAAATCACCAGGAACATAAGCTGTATACACCATTTCTCTCCTTAAGTCACAAAAGCGAAGGAAAAAAAAATAAAAAGAAACTCATCTTTCTGCCTGAGTGAAGCCTTATTCATGCAGTTAGTCAGTGGGTCTGTTGCTTAGTACCAGCTGGAGCAAACGCTGGACATGATCATTCTTAATGAGGGAACTTCTGATGCAAGTGAAAAGCATATGCTTGCAGGAAATAGCCTGGAAAATATGGTAAGGTACCCACCAGTAGGAAAATCAAACTTAACACTGGTATTCTCATGGTTTTGCTGTCTGAACAATACTTAGCTTTCCATAAAATACTAGAGTTTGTCCTGGAAACAATGACTTTATATTTATGTATTAATTTCAAATGTGTCTCACACTCATGGGAAACATCTTGGATTTTGGTCATTAGCAATCAGTGAGAGAGATTCAGCTAGCTGGAGTCAGAAGAGCACTTCAGCAAGATTGCCTCTAGAAAGTCGACCCCAAGGATTCTGCCATTCTATTCAGGTCACCTATAGCCACCTGTTTCTTTCTCTCATTGTTATGAAGAGCATTTCTGGCTGTAGATGACATAAACAGAAATGGATATATAACTGGAAAGGTGGACTTGAGTGTACCTATATTAGCTTAATAAATATTACACATCAGTTTGGGGAACAGTCATCCACTGTCCTTTAGAGAAGCCTTTAGCTCTCTCCTGCTGGTCCTCTGTTCTCTTTTGAATTCTTACTGACTTGCTTGTCCCCTAATTCCGTGTGCAGCCTGCAGAACCTAGAAGGAAAGATATTTCAGATTCTTACAACTACCAGAGAAGTCTTTCAAAATAAACAAACATTTATTTATCTCTTCTAATCCCAGGGAAGGCTGAGAGCTTGACAGACAAGCAAGTTGGGAAAGGCAACTGTCCTTTGCCTAAGATTGAAAGATGATGGTAACTTTTGCAAAAACGAAATTGGAGACAGGAACTGATTGGAGAGCCAGAGGTAAAATCTGGAGACCTTGTGAATTCCTCCTGAGTGGGTATACAACATGGCCTCAGTAGATCATTAGCTATGAATCCCGTGAATAACAAATATACCCCAATTCATATAGCAGTCCAAAATTTATTTTCCAAAGCCATATAGAAATAATCTTGAATATCCATAACTATCAATTTTCAATAAAAATAAATACATTCTTTCTCATGCTTTTATTAATCAAGACATTTTGAAGAACCAGGCCAGTTTTTTTTAATTTATAATTTCATAACATAATATAAAAGGAGTACATTTCTGTAAAAGATTCATCTTTATTGTGACATTGACATTTCTCTTCATGAAATGAGGCAAGATAATACCAATACTGTTTTAGCCTTTTTCCCTTATGAGCTCAGTGAATTCGTAAAGATAAATGTCATAAACAGAGAGCAGCAATCATACAGTATATAGTACAAGGGAGTTCATTTTGACCTGGCAAGAGGTATTGCTTTGCAATATTTAAAAATTACAAAATTTTGGAGGTTTTTTAAATTTTTAACTCTGTAGCTGACAGCGTTTTCTTTCTCTATTCTCTCATTACTTTTCTCCTTTTTTGTTCTCTGGATTACCTTTTTGTGAGACTGCATCTCCATCAGGTGTTTATAAATCTATTTTCTATGTTTTTTCCCAATTTCCAGTCATAATGGACCCTGGAATTGTAACCTTTGGAAAATAAGATTCACCAGTCCCTAATCTCAGGTAGTCTTCATGATATTCTGAAGTAAAAATATAGCAAATTGCCAGATCTGGAAGTGAGAAAGGTACTATTCACAAGAGCTCAGTTTGAGCTCCTGTAAACTTCAGAATGCTTGCTAAGGACCTGAAGAAGCCCTCAACACAGAACATCCCTGACACGATCTTACATGTGCTGGAGTTGTGCAGAGTTATGACTTGATCATGTAAAGACAGGTCCTGTGTTTATGCAGAAAGCAGGTATGAGAACTAGACTGTGACTGGGACTTGAAATCACTAGAAAAAATGTTTATCAGCAGCTTGAATACATCAAAGTATAAGCTTTGTGATGTTGACATAGTGTCAACAGAATCCCTGAATGGTGAAGTAGCTATACTAATGGTTACACTGTTGAAAAAAATCTGATAGTAATGGACTAGGTTAAAAGGTGTTTATGAAATATTATTATGGTTCACAAAGATTCTTGAAAATTTGCTGTTATGAATAAATAACCAACCAACATGGCTCTTGAGAGGACCCGGGAGTAACACTGAGCCACTGTTTATCTAGAAATACCCTCAGGAGCTGGGTAAAACATAAATGCTTCGAGGACAGTGAAGGTTCTGGACCAGAGAAAAGAGGCAATATTAAATTACCCCTCCTCATTATCTGTTCCAGGGTTCTGTGGTTCTACCTGGTATATAGAAAAAAGCTGACCCCTGAGTGCATCACAAGAAAATAGGGTGTGATCAAAGAATTTTTCTAAGGCAGTTAATGATTATGAACATAAAATGAAAACTGTTGGCTAGAAGAGGCTTTCAAAATCTTTGCAGTCTTTCGAGAGGTTACAGAGGTAACAGCAAGGCTAACTAACATTTATTAAACCCTTACCATGAAAAGATAACCATTTAAAGTCTCTGCACATTTACCTTTCTCAACTTGCTTGTCCTAAGGGCAAAGGAAGCAAATAAAGAAAATCTTTATTCAAGAAAATCTATGATAATCTAGTAAGGAAGATGAGAGTCTGGTATTTGAATCAAGACAATCATCTCTTCATCTCTCCCTGGTCAGCAAGATGGAGACTCTACTCCTGTCTGCTGCAGCCAAAAACACAGGACTCTCTCTCCCACAGCTTCAGTAGAAGGGCTTTCTTGAGAGGAACAGGGCCTCAATATTTATTATGCTTTCCCCCGCTTTCCTGTTGCTGAGACTAGGTCCTGGTCAAGTGTGGTAGGGAGTGGGGGCTCCTTTCATCTGCACAACTATGACTCATGGATGGAGGTTCTACCCTGGGCACAGCTCACTGAGAATACTGGCACTCTGATAACCCTGCCTCATCTCACGGTTCCATGCTAGGAGAAATAAGCCAAGAAAACCTCAGGCTGCTGCCCCTCCTGACACCTCCAGCCCACCGAGTACTCATATCCAAAGCATCCGTATCAGAAGGAAGATTCCCAATATCCTCATCCCTAACTCCAGAACCCTGGTTTAGAGATTTTGCCTAGAGGAAGAAGCAGGCTGTAAAACCCACAGCTCTCCATCTTTTTCCAAATGTATTGACTTCATTTGCAACAAAACATGGATAAATTTAAACATAAAGTGCTCTCAAGAACAGTGGAGATTGTGGTAAAAGGCAATTGAGAGGAGATTCAAGATACTAATGAAATTGTTACTCTCCAGGGCATTGTTGAGAACACCAGAGCAATATACCAGCAATTAGTAGAGTTAACAACTGGGTGTGGTCAGGGAAAGATAAATAGAGCCCTGCCAAAACCAATGACATCCACATTTTATAAATTAAAATGTATACACATAGTAAACCCCTTGAGCAACCACTAAAATAATCCCCAAAATACAGTGACAAAGTCATCAAAGAAATTAAAGTGCTGCACTAGAAAATACTGATTTATTATAAAAAGGAGCAATAGAAGAGGGATAGAGGAAGAAAAGACATGAGACATAACCACAAAAAAATAAATAAAGGTAGACATAAATCCAACTATATCGATAACATTAAATGTGAGTGGATTAAAGATTTAAATCAAAAGGCAGAGATAGTCAGATTTGATTCAAAAAAACAAGATCAAACTATATGCTGTCTGTAGGAGACACACTTTAGCTTCAAAAATATGAATAGATTGAAGTAAAAGGATGGAAAAAGTTATACATGCAAACAGCAATCACAAAAGATGAAATGGCTATATTGATAGCAAATAGAGTAGTCTCTAAAACAAAAAAATGTTGCTCAAGATAAACATGGACATTTTACAATGATACATATCAATCAGGAAGACATATCAATTATATATATATATATATATAGACACACACACACACACACCTAAAACAGACTGAAAATACATGAAGCAAAAATTTACATAATTGAAGGGAGAAATAGACAACTCAATGACAATAGTTGGAGACTTTAATATCTCATTTCCAACAATGGGTTGAACAATTAGGTAGAAGATCAAAAAGGAAATAGAAGACTTGAACAATACTACATAAACAACTATACCTAGCCATCTATAGAAAACTTCACCCAATAACCATACAATATACATTCTTGTTAAGTGCACATGGAACATTCTCCAGGACAAAAAAAACCTCAGCAAATTTTAAAGGACAGAAATAATACAAAGTACATTCTCCAACCACAATACAATGAAATTGGAAAGCAATAGCAGGAACAAGTTGGGAGTACTCACAAATATGTAGAAGTTAAACAGCATGTTCCTAAATAATCAGTGGATCAAAGAAGTCACAAGGGAAATCCAAAAACACTTGGAGATGAATAAAAATGAAGACACAATATATCACAACTAATGAGATGTAGCTAATAGCAGAGTTTAGAGGGAAATTTATAGTTATAAATGCCTATATTAAGAAAGAAAAAAGGTCTCAAATTAGTAATCTAACCTTCCATTTTAAGGCAATGGAAAAAGAAGAGCAAATAAAACCTAAAGCAAGCAGGAAATAATAAAGATTAGAAGAGAAATGAACAAAATAAAAAATTAAAAAAGAATAGTGAAAATCAAAGAAACCAAAACCTGGTTCTTTGAAAAGATAAACAAAATTAACAAGTCTTTAGATAGATCAACCAAATAAAAAAAGAGAGAAGACTCAAATTATTAGAATCAGAAATAAAAGAAAGGACATAACTACTGGCCTTACAGATTTATTTATTTTTTAAACATTTTTTATTGATTTATAATCATTTTACAATGTTGTGTCAAATTCCAGTGTAGAGCACAATTTTTCAGTTGTACATGAACATATATATATTCATTGTCCCATTTTTTTCTCCGTGAGCTACCATAAGATCTTGTGTATATTTCCCTGTGCTATACAGTGTAATCTTGTTTATCTATTCTACAATTTTGAAATCCCGTCTATCCCTTCCCACCCTCCGCCCCCTTGGCAACCACAAGTTTGTATTCTATGTCTGTGAGTCTATTTCTGTTTTGTATTTATGCTTTTTTTTTTTTAGATTCCACTTATGAGTGATCTCATATGGTATTTTTCTTTCTCTTTCTGGCTTACTTCACTTAGAATAACATTCTCCAGGGACATCCATGTTGCTGCAAATGGCCTTATGTTGTCGGTTTTTATGGCTGAGTAGTCTTCCATTGTGTAAATATACCACCTATTCTTTATCCAGTCATCTGTTGATGGACATTTAGGCCGTTTCCATGTCTTGGCTATTGTAAACAGTGCTGCTATGAACATTGGGGTGCAAGTGTCATCCTGAAGTAGGGTTCCTTCTGGATATATGCCCAGGAGCGAGATTCCTGGGTCATATGGTAAGTCTACTCCTAGTCTTTTGAGGAATCTCCATACTGTTTTCCACAGTGGCTGCACCAAACTGCCTTCCCACCAGCAGTGTAGGAGGGTTCCCCTTTCTCCACAGCCTCTCCAGCATTTGTCATTTGTGGATTTTTGAATGATGGCCATTCTGACTGGTGTGAGGTGATACCTCATTGTAGTTTTGATTTGCATTTCTCTGATAATTAGTGATATTGAGCATTTTTTCATGTGCCTATTGATCATTTGTATGTCTTCCTTGGAGAATTGCTTGTTTAGGTCTTTTGCCCATTTTTGGATTGAGTTGTTTGTTTGTTTCTTATTAAATCGTATGAGCTGCTTATATATTCTGGAGATCAAGCCTTTGTCGGTTTCATTTGCAAAAATATTCTCCCATTCCGTAGATTGTCTTTTTGTTTTACTTAAGGTTTCCTTTGCTGTGCAGAAGCTTGTAAGTTTCATTAGGTCCCATTTGTTTATTCTTGCTTTTATTTCTATTGCTTGAGTAGACTGTTCTAGGAGAACATTTTTGGGATGTATGTCAGAGAATGTTTTGCCTATATTTTCTTCTAGGAGGTTTATTGTATCTTGTCTTATGTTTAACTCTTTGATCCATTTTGAGTTTATTTTTGTGTATGGTGTAAGGGAGTGTTCTAGCTTCATTGCTTTACTTGCTGCTCAGATTTTTTTAAAGGATCATAAAGTAATATTATTGACAACTGTACAGCAACAAATTAGATAAAGTGAAATGGACAAATTGCTTGAAAGACACAATCTACTGAAACCAACTAAAAAAAAGAGACAATCTAAATAAACCTATAACAAGTGAAGAGATTGAATTGGTAATCAAAAACTGCCCAAAAAGAAAAGCTCAGTCTCAGAAAACCTCACTGCTGAATTCTACCAAATATTTTAATAATTAACACTAATTCTTCACAAACTCTTCCAAAAAATAGAAGAGGAGGAAGGACCTTCTAACTCATTTTATGAGGCCAGTATTACCTTGATCCCAAAACCAGGCAAAGAAATCATAAGAAAACTAAAGATCAGTATCTTTTATGAGTGTTGGCATACATATTCTCAACAAAATACTAGCAAACTGAATACATAGCATATTAAAAAGAATCATACACCATGACCAAGTGGGATTTAATCCAAGGATGCAAGGTTGGTTCAATATCTGAAAATCAATTGACATGATACATCATATCAATAGAATTTTGAAAAATCACGACTGTCTCTCAATAGAGACAGAAAAAGTATTTGATGAAATCTAACACCATTACATGATAAAAACAATTGACAAACTAGAAATAGAACACAACTTTCTTATCATGATAAAGCATGTATATGAAAAGCTCACATCTAATGTCATACTTTATGGTGGAAAACTGGGTATTTTCCCCTGGTGTCAGGAAGAAGATCAGGATGTCTGCTGTCATCACTTCTGTTCAGCCTTGTACTTGAGGTTCTTACCAGGGCAGTTAGGCAAGAAAAAAATACATAAAAATCTGAAACTATAAAACTTTTAGGAGAAAACTTAGGGACAAATCTTTATGGCCTTGGATTTGGCAAAGGATTCTGAGATATGACACTAACAGCATGACTAACAAAAGAAAAAAATAGATCAATTGGGCTTCACTAAAATTAAAAGCTTTTGTGCTTCAAAGGACATTATCAAGAAAATGAAAAGACAGCCAACAGAATGGAAAAAATATTTGCAAAGTATTTATCTCTAAAAGGACTTGTATCGAGAATATGTAAAGAACTTTTGCAATTCAATAACAGTAAGACAAATAACCCAATTTAAAAATTGGCAAAGTGTCTGAATAGACATTTCTTCAAGGAAGAATGGCCAATAAGGACATGGAAAGATGCTTGATATCATTAATCATCAGAAGATGCAAATCAAAAGCACAATGAGATACCACCTCACAGCCCCTAGGAGGGCTTGAATTAAAAAGTCAGATAATGAATGATGACAAGGACATGGAGAAATTGGAGCCCTTGTCCATTGCCAGGGAGAATGTGAAATGGTGTGGCCTTTTTGGAAAACCATTTTGTGGTTCTTTCAGCTATTAAATGTAGAGTTACCATATGATGCACCAGTCCCACTCCTAGGTATATACCCAAGAGAAATGAGAACACATGTCCCCACAAAACCTTTTATATGAATGTTTATGGTAGTATTATTCATCATAGCCCAAAGGTGGAAACAACCCAATTTCCATCAACATTTGAATGGATGTATGGAGAACTGGATAAACAATTGTTGTATATGGATAGAATGGACAAATATTTAGCCAGAAAAAAAAAAGATTAAAATACTGATACCTGCTGTAACTCGGAGGAACCTTAATAAAATTATGCCAAATGGAAGAACACACAGACATGAGAGACCACATATTACATGATTTCATTCATATGAAATGTTCAGAACATGGAAACGTACAGAGATAGGAAGTAAATTAGGGGTTACTTAGGATTGGGGGCTATTGATAGGCTAATCTAGGGTAATACAAAAGGGTATGGGATTTATTTTTGAGACGATAAAAATGTTCTAAAATCAACCCTGCTGATGGTTGCCCATATCTGTGGATATACTTAAAGTCACTGAATTGTATACTTTTATGAGCAAATTATATGTATTTTAATTAAATATCAGTAAAGCTGTGGGTATTTTTTTAAAAAAACCTATCATGAACTTAACACAGCCCTAAGTGTTTTACAAAACAATGTTTCATTCCTGTGCTCCTGTTCTGCAGATGGAGAAACTGAGGCTTAAAATGTTTTAAGTACGTGTCCCAAGGTCGTGCTGTGAGCAAGTGGCAGAGTTCGCACCAGGCAACTCCCAATTCACTGTCAGATTTAGTATTTGTTAGGTTCAATTATGCAGTGAGCTAACCGCTTTTCAATGTAGTATAACATTTAATTCTTGAAATACCTACTGTGATGTAAATATTACTTTTCTCACTGTAGAAATGAGGAAACTGATATTCCTAGAAACAGTGTAAAGTGGCAAAATTTCAAAGCTGTTCTTTTTACTGAAAATTTGATGCTGATTCCACCTTGCCAGAGCTAAAGGTCACTGCCTCTGCAAAGGTCAGCAGAAAGTAGCTAAGATCCAAGTCCTCAGCCACTTGGAGTGCAGTGGAAACTTTTAACCATGTGCAAGGAAGAATAGATCCAAGTCCAGGAAAAAATAACCTCTGCAATGGAAACAGTGTCATCAATACATTATTTCATTTTCTTTATGATTTTTGGTCTCAGCTTAGTGGACGATAGAAATGCAAAGACTACTTTCCTAATAGCTCAGGGTTTCAAAGCATTAATCTGCTTCAAGAGTTCAGTGTTTGGAGCCTGCATTCTGTCACCACTATTTGTTTAGCTGAATTGCAGATCCACTTAAAAAGTCCACTAATAATGAAGCCAGGGCAGTTGTACAAGGTGTATCAGTGTTTTTGTAGGGAATAAAAGGCTTAATAAGAAGATTTGCCTTCAGAGATTTCTGAAATTCCAGCCTATGGAGGCAACGCACCTCCACCAGTGAAATCCACTGGGTCAGCTCTTGTGCACCTTTCCAGAGTTTTCCCAAGAAAGACTCAAAAAAAGCACCCTCAGGCTGGGAGAATCGGGGCTGATGGGTACCAGGATAGAAGGATGAACACTCAGAAGGGCCTTCCTTACCTGATTTTGCTCTCTCCTACCTCCCCACCCTGAGCAGTGAACAAACAGGCAGACTAATGAGGGGAGGATAGAGCCCAGTGGTAGGGCACACATGTATGAAGTCCGGAGTTCAATCCCCAGTACCTCTATTAAAAATAAATAAATAAACCTAATTACCTCCCCCCACCAACAACTACAAACATTTTTTTTTAAAGATAATACTTAAAAAACCCCAAAAAACCAGAGAGGCAGACTGAGCATCACCCTCCAGAAACAGAACAGGATCTGCATCTAAGAGCAGAGAAGCTGCAGATTCTACCTGATTATTCCTAATGTAGGTCTCAGGCAACAATTGTTCCAGGGTATCGTTCAAGGTATGAAAGCACTGGTTTCTGTTTAAAGATAAAATATCATATGTTCCTACAGAAGAGTGTAAGAATTCTGTGTAAGGGTCATGAGTCAGAAAGATCTTTTTGAGACTCCATGGGTGGCCTGCAAAAGTATATTGTATGGGAGCAGCTTTCCTTAGATGCAAAATATGTTTTTTTTCACATCATGGCCTCAGCAAGGTACCTATTCTTTTTAAGATTCTTGGAATGCCAAATGCAATTCAATCCTCTGAGGGGAGAAAAACCTCAGGAGAACTGATTAAATACCTGTGCAAGTATTGTCTGAGAGCTGTAAGGTCATTTGGCATCTTCCCAAAAAAGTCAGCCCTCCTACTTCCTGGCTGGTCAGATGTTCAGCCTTGGACTATCCCTGAATTCCAATTGACACAAATATAAAAAAGACCTTGAAAAAATTCAGAGAAAAATTCACAGTCAGTTCAAGTTAACCAAACCCAAATGCCCGTGTTACCTACTATTCTCAGTGTGCTGGTTATAGTAGCAATCAGAGCTTTTGCTAAGACAAAGAGAGCGCTGCCTGCCATGCCAATGCCTGGTTCATTAGCGCCCACACAAAGTGCCCTATGCTAGCACATCTTTTGTTGGCATTGGCTTCAGCCACAATGTTAAATAACTTTGAGAGAAAAGATGTGCTAGAAAGTGTTTCGGGTAGCCATGACTCTGAGACAGGACAGGAACCATTCTTGCTGGGAAAAGAATGTCTTGCAAACTCTAATAATGAGTAACATGCTTGCTCACCTCATCCCTCTCTCTCCACCAGATCTGTCTCAATTTTCTGCAAAGGTTTTAACACAGCTCATCTAGACAGCGGCTGACACAGGCCACTGATTCACTTGGGTTGAAAAAGTGATCTCTTGAAGATCACAATCTCTTTAGTCTTTGATTATAGAATTGTTACTCACTCTTTTTGTAATACCAAAAAAAAAGTCAACTTAGAAACAAACATATATATGTTTATATATGTATGCTTATGTTTATATATATATAAGTGCTGTCAGCCATAAATTTCTAGAGCAGTTGGCTTCTTTTATTTATCATTTTAGATGGTTAAACATGACGTGACAATAGGTTGATGTGACTTACAGCTTGTTGTCATTGTCCTCCCAAATCCTCCTAGTTGGGACTTTCCTCTTTTTTGGTTGGACAGTGATTAGTGTGAGAATGAGATTAAATTTCTAGGCCTTCTTTCTACATTTTCTGACATTCCTTGGCCCTATGCCCCCATGCAGGGAATTCCATCAGAGTAAGGCTTCTAACCTCTCCCACCTCCATCCCCATTCCCTCCCTCCTCTGGGAGGGCTTGTCCCATCTTACTGGACAGTTGGAGGGAAGGGTGGAACACTGGAACATGCTCAGGTTAGGGTCTGCCCCACCATGGAGGGGTTTAACCTACAAATCTGCACCCTACCCTCCTGGCTGGTTGGCCTACATTGGGAAAGCCAAGAGGACAGGAGGCATCTGTGGTCAGCAAGTAGCTGAGTGAGTTTAATTCTGGAGAGTTGTTTACAGTTAGGAAGCCTATTGCAGCTGCACATCTGAATCCATCCTCCAATTAAGCATTTATTTGTGGTGATTTTGCTGATTAAAAAAAAAAATCTCCTACCTCTTTCAGATTCATTAGAGGCAGAAAGTAGAAAGGTGGTTCCCAAGACCTGGGCCTGGGAAGAATGGAGGATGGTGAGTTAGTGTTTCATGGTTATATTGTTACAGGTTTGCAAGATGAAATAGGTTCTGGAGATGGATGGTGATGATGATTACATAACAAAATGAATGTCCTTAGTTAGGTACTTAATCCTACTGAACTCTACACTCAAAAATGGTTAATGATAAATTTTATGTCATGTATATTTTAGCACAATAAAAAAGTTGGGGGAAAAAATTCCTTCTATTTCCTATGCCTGTGTTCCCCATGGCTGGACAGCTCCTGTTTTATCAGATGTTAACTGTCAGTTTCAGTGACTTTAAGGAGCCAGAAGCTGGAATGTTACAAAGGAGATTTCAACCCATGAAGATGGTGTGTTGTTCCTATCAATCTAGCTGTGATTCATTTGTCCATCCAAGTATTTATGGAGTATCTATATGTTTCAGACACTCTTCTAAGCACCCGGGGCAGAGTAATAAAGCTGTGATTTTTAAAAATCTCTGCCCAGTTCCTAGGTCTTAATGTTTCATTAGGGAAGGAAAACAAAACAAAACAAAACAAAACAAAACAAAACAAAACAAAACAAAACAAAACAGGGGAAGGAAAGAAAGGAAAGAGAAAGGTGTTCTGTATTCATCCCCTTAAACCTCCACAATGAATGTGTCCTTATTCTCATTATTTCAATGTGGAATACATATCAAATTCTCAATATACCCTAAACAGAAGTCAGTAGTTCCCCCTCCAACCTTCCTTTCTAAATTCTGGAAAGTGCCAGAAATATGGAAATTTAGAAAGGAAGGCTAATAAAAAAGCAACAACAAAAAAAAGCAGAATCTAAATTTAGGACATAGTCAGATATTACTATGCTCAGAGGTCAGTGCTAACAGGAATCAACATAAAATGGATCAGATTAACCATCTGCAGAAATCATTGCAGGAAATAAGCCACCCAAGAGATGATTCACAAACATATTGCTAGCAATTGGAGGGTGCTTTTTAAGTCTCACCAGGGGTCTAGCATGCTTCTTGAAAAGGAAATGGGAAGTCATCAGTTTAAAATGTAACTAGTGGAAGATTAGCAGTAATTTAAGAAATTGCAAACTGCCATAAGGAAATGATAGAGGTTTTGGATGATAGATCAGGAATATAGAAAGTGAACAGTATAGTAGAATTTGTCAGTGTGCCCTCACAATCTCCACGGAAGGAAATACACTAACTCTAAAGACCACTAGGGAATATTGTAGGAAAATTCCTAGGACCAAGAAGAGTAACTCTTGTTTGAAAGTTGGATAACCCCTAACTACAGCCAGATCCGTCTGTTCTTATTCTTTGTTCACTAATCAACCTGCTGATTCAACAATGACTAACCACTGACTCCCATCTAAGTGGCCCACTGGACATGTGCGAATGACCACATCAGTCATCCTGTTGGATACAATCCCCAATGTGAATTAATGGATGGATATGCTCATTTCCAAACCACTCAAGTAGTTGGATCAAGGGAATTGATCCCCCAGAGTCTGCTAATCTCAGATGACTAATAAAATTAATGTGCACTCTACCTGTACTGCTCTCATTCAAGTTCAGGTGTATCAAGCTCTGGGGCAGGAACAACCCGTCTCTGCTCCCCAACCCCTCCCTCTCTCGCTCTTTCTTTTCTTAATCCCCCAAACTTTCTTCATTTCTCATTCACTCAGGCTCAAAATCTTAAAAAATTCCTTTGAATTCTCTCTCTACACTAATAATAGACAATGGATTTTTTCTTTTTATCCTTTCTTCCACCTAAGTCTAGGCTTGAAGTATCATGAATATGTGATGGCAAATTATTTCAAAATACAAATTGATGTGGTTATTCTTGTCCACTCCTCCTCCCATGGAAGTCATTCATTTGTTCCCTACAAGCCTGCAGATCAGAGTTCAACAGGAGACACCGATTGTCACTGGGGAACCAGGGAAAAATGTGGCAGCAAAAGCAGAAAACTCTTGATTCTTAAGTTCAAAACCCTTGAGGTAATACTGAAAGTGCCAGATCCACATGCATGACTCCCCTATCTAGACTTAAAAAGAAAAAAAAAATCTTTAAGCTCAAAAAGGGGGAAATGAAGGGATAGGTTGGCAGAGAAAAAGAAACAGAGTTAAACACGAAAGTGAGAGCTTGTGCCCTTCCCTCTGCTCCCTCCTTACGAGTCCTGAGAGAGGATGTAATTGATCTTACTCATTTTGGGAACCCATGAATAGAAAGTGTTTCTGATAAAGTAGGGCTAGGAGATAGCACTCAACAAAACTAGGAGAGAGAAAGCCCCGCAACCTCTCCACCTATCTTCCCATCACTGAGAAGAAGCTGCAAGGTGACCCTGACGGTCTGGCCCAAATACAGGAATAGCTGGAGAAAAATCACCTGGCACCGTGTGGGCTAGAGCAGTGTGGATGGCATCTGGAGGCTCCCAGTGCCCTCCAATTCTGGAAACCAGGGTTATCTAAGGAAGGGACTCACAATCAGAATAAGGGAACTCTCATAAGGAGGAATCTTTGTGGACAATCTCTGCTCCCAATGACCATCCAGCCTTTGTCTGAGGGACTGTGATCCCACACCTACATAGAGGACAGACCAGATGAGTGACATTGGGTTCAGGCTCCACCACAGTGTGGAGAAAGTTAAAATGAACATCTCTTATGTCCACCTTCCCACTCCTTCCATTCCCTCATGAAACGGTGGCATTCACAACCCTGAGAAAACATGGAACTGGATTTATTTAACCTGGAAGTGACCAGAGTACATTTTCTTCAGCAAGTAGAATGGAGACATAGCACCAGAAATTGAAGTGAATTCTAGAAAATGTGGACAGTTGCAGATTTTGTTTGTGTTGTTGTTGCCCACTCTAGTTGGACCTTTAAAGCTTGTACCTGTTATCCTCATATTACTAAAATATCTTTTTTAATAAGCCCCCTGCATCTATCTTACATACTGCTGCCAAATTAATCTTGCTAAATGCCTACTTTAACTGCACATTCAGTGGCTTCCTGTTGTTTTCAGGATGAAGTCCAAGCTCTTCATCCTGGAGGCACTGTGAAAGGCCCCAAACTGTCTGCTCCCCAACTACTTTTGAACATTTTACCTTCTGCCATTTTCAGTAGGAATCCTCCGTTTCCAGAAAGCTGTCCCTCTGACCTCCAGCCCCTATGCCTTTGTTCATCATCTACTCTAAGCACCATCACCATATCTAAGATGTTCCCCCTCCTTCTTTCTTTTCTGTAAATCTCAAGCTACCCCATCATTTGCATAACAAATGGATTTTTGGGTCCATCCTTGTAGTTTTCTAAACACACCTATCCATTTTCATTCCACTGTGTCATAAAAAAAGTAGTGATGAGTTAACATGGGTAATGAGAGGAAGGGGAGAAACCTCATGATGGGCTGTCAGGGAAGGCTTCTTAGGTGTGTACACATACTGGGCCATTAAGGCAGGTCAGATTTAGATCTGCAGAGATGGTAAAGTGGGGGAAGAGGAGTCTGCATGGAAGAGATAAAATTATGAACAAGGAGATATGATCCATAGACTTAGGGATTCCTGAATGGTTGAGTCAAGCACCAGCTGAGTTCCATTTTCTTAACTCCCAAAACACTTTTTGGTTGTACCACTTATTTTGTATGTAACTGATATCTCTTTGCCATATCATCTCTCTGGATATACCACATTATATAAATTATCTATCAGCCTAACTCTTGGAATGGTTCATGTACATGATTTGACTCCAAGGAGAAAAACATTCCCTGGTGTGGGTGGCATGTCTTAAAGATGGCAGATCATGTCTGACTGCGTAGCACCACCTTTATTAATGACAAGACATGAAAAATTAAGGAAACTTAAATTCTGAATCTGAACACTGACTTCTCTGTGAAGTAACTGCCATTTATCCTCTAGTGCTTCTAGGAAATGAAATATCTAGAGTGATAGATGCACAGATGCTGAGAGTTAACAATGATATTTACAGAATCCGGATAGAGTGAAAGGAACAACAGCAAAGATAGTAGACATGGAAAAGAGAACATGATGATCCAACATAAGGGTAAGTGGTATTCATCATCCAGAGAACAAAAACAAAAAACAAAACAAAAAAGATGATTCAAGCATATAGTAAGGGCTTTTTAAAGTACAGAACTATATGAACTATATGCTCCATTTCTCAGTGGGGCTTCTGATGTCCATTATTGCTGCTAGAGTCAGTTCTTCTAGCAGGATGCTGAGCCTCTAACATTACAAATTGGAAAACTGAATCTTTCCATAGGAAAAAAAAATAGTGGTGAAATTATTCTAGGATTTCTTCAAGTAAATTTTGAGTTAAATGGGCTCTTGTGGGCTGATTTAGGTGCAGAGTCAAGGCTTTTAGTTTGGTTTCAATGTGGAAATATATTCTGAGTGGGAATGCCCTAACTTAGACATAAATGTCTAGAACATAAATTACTTTTTCCCTTGGGAACTATCTGTATTTCTTTTGTAATAGCCTCAGAGCCTAGCCAAAAACTATACTCAGAACTGGAGTCTAGTAAATACCTGTTGGAAAAAGAATAAATATATGTAGGTGATCAGTTGTGAATTCACTGGTAAGAAGAATAATCGTTTGTGTGCTGGATGGGAAATGCTCACACTCTTTCAAGTAATAATTATGAGGAATCACAAACACAAAATAGCTACTACACACTGAAAATAATAGTAAGTCTGATCACAACAGAGCAGAGATGGTGGTTCCATCCATCTCTTGGAAGTCGTAGATGGGACAAAACTTTTGACATAAACCCACAAAGTGAAAGGAAGGATTCAAAGGACCTTGGAAGTGAAACAGAATTGTGACTACACAGCTCTTTTGAAAAGTATGTAGCAATTCCCACTGCTAAATCACATTTGATTCACTTATTCATTAATTCATTTCTATTTGCGTACTTAAGTATTTCCATTTATTTATTTAGCCAATGTAGTAATTTTCTACTGCTACAATAAACAGTAACAGATTCAGCAGCTTACATCAATGCCAACATATGATTTCACAGTTATGCAGCTTAGAAATACAGGTGAAATGAAGGCATCAACCAGTTGGACTCTTATCTGGAGGCTCTGAAAAAGTCCACTTGTAAGCCCACTAGAGTTGTTTGTAGAATCCAGTTCCTTACAGATATAGAACAAGGTCCTCATTTCCTTTCTGACTGCCAGCCGGGGGCTGCCCTTAGATCCTAGATGCCCCTCTTCAGTCCTCACATGTAAGGCTCTATATATAAATCAACAAAAGGGCATTAATTCTTCTTACACTTGGAATCTCTCTGACTTCCTGTTACCAGAATAATTCAGAACAGGGCCCTCTCTATCTTAAGGTCCATTACCTTACTGTATCTACAGAGTCCCTTTTGCCATGACATGTAACATGTTCACAGGATCCAGGGATCTGGATGTGAACTTCTTTATGGGGCCATTCAGCTTACTAGAGCCCACAATTACTATTATTGTTGCAGACCCTTTTTATTTTTAATAAATTCTGTACTCAGTGAAAATAGCAGGGGGAAAAAAAGCTGATCATTAACCTTGTTGAATCTCTGCCAAGAAGTGATCTCTTAGTCACTTGGTTCATGAATAACCTAATTCTTTAGCCTTAAAAATAATCATTTCCAGCTCTTAACTATAAAAGTAGTTCTCCACTGGTTACTTTACAAATTATCAAAGTGTATTTTTTTATTATGGAATCATGAACAGCATACAAAAATTACACACAAATATACAGCAAGAATTTGATCTGTGTAACTAATTTACTGCTAAATTTTCTACCATGTGGGAAAATGAGAATTCTCATTCACTGGTGTTGAGAAGTAAATTTCTCGAGGGTGATTTGGCAACATATAGAAAAGCCCTAAAATAAGCATATTCTTTGACACATAAATTGCCCTTCTAGAAATTTCTCCTAAATACATAGTAATGGAATGAATAAAGCTTTCACTACAAAGATATTCAAAGTAGCAACAAAACGGAGACAGACTCTGAAAACAAACTTATGGTTACCAGGGAGACGGGGGGCAAGGGATAAATTAGGAGTTTGAGATTTGCTGACACTAACTACTGTGTATAAAACAGATAAACAACAAGGTCCTACTGTTTAGCACAGGAAGCTATATTCAATATCTTGTTAATAACCTATAATGATAAAGAATATGAAAAACAATATATATGTATGTATAACTGAATCACCATGCTGTACACCAGAAACTAACACAACATTGTGAATCAACTATACTTTAATTAAAAGAAGAGGAGAAAAAGACAGCGTAACATGATAGTGAAGGATTAATGTAATCTAAGTATATAAACAAGAAAATGGTTACGTAAATTCTGCTTCTTTCATACAATGAAATAATGTTTTTTGATGAAACTTCTAGATAGGTTTGGAGGTCTGACCTCACGGGAGACCTCTGTCCCTACACCAGGGCCAAACCTGGGAGAACTAGAAAGGGCTCAGATTTTTCCAGGCCCAATAAATGCAGGGACAGAAGAAACATCTGCATGGTGAATCCAGGCCAATTTCCAGAATGGTGCAGGGAGCATAATTTCCCCTGGCGTGGGTGGGACATAATTGTGGGGAGAGACCTTAGACTGCAAGTGGCTTCCACAATTCCAGAGCAACACAGGCAACCTGCCTAAGGTTCCTGAGATGCAGCCAGTCCGGGGAGACTGTGTGGTCAGGATTCCTACGTGGACTGTGGGCTGATGCCTGGCGGGTGGTCGTGCAGGTCCATGTAGGTCCATGCAGGCTTCCTGGATGCTTTTGCTTTTTTGCCTTTTTTTTTTTTTTTTTTAGTGGAGGTATTGGGATTGAACCCAGGCCCTCACGCATGCTAAGCACGCTCTCTCCCACTGAGCTACACCTACCCCTTCTCCCTGGAGCTGTTAGATGCAGCCCCAGGGTAGGGGCAGATCGTGAACTGACTGAGATTAGTTTCTGCTCCTAGTAAACGGAGAGTTAGAAATAAAAATTAAGATGAACTATATTTACATTTCTTACATATCTGAGATTTCTACACACAACAGGAACAGAGAAAGACTAGAAATAGATACTCTATAATAGTAAGAGTAGCTATCCCTCTGGGTTTATCATTTTGAGGGATACTTTGAGATTTTCTGTAATTTCCATTTGTTAAAATAATGGAATAGGTATGAATATTAAATGTGGAAGAAATATTATAATTCTTTATTTTCTGTTAGTCTAATAAAGACTTTAAGCATCAGACATGTGGTTCTACCCCAAACAGGTGATTCCACCCCAACTATTCTGGAACTGTCTCCTACACCTAATTAAGCTTCTGGGGCTTATACAGTGTTAAGGTGTGTGAGTGCCCAGGGAGAAGAGGGTCCCTCTTATCAATCACTATGTCTGTCCACACTGATTCCCACTGTGTCATCCATTGTCACTCACTCTGTGGTTCCTTGGGCATACATTTCCTCATCTATTTCCTTATAATCCTTTTATTTCTGTAAGGACAGTGGTGATGCTGCCATTTCATCCCTGATTTTAATACTTTGAGTCTTCTCTTTCTCTCTTTTTATTTTCTCTTAGTCTAGCCAGAGGTTTGTCAATTTTATTGATCTTTTCAAAGACCTAACTTTTGGTTTTGTTGATTTTCTCTATTGTTCTTATACACTCTATTTAACTCATTTCTGCTATAATCTTTATTATTTTCCTTCTTGTGTTTGTTTTGTGACTTTGAATCTTAAATAGTTTTCTCTTCTTTTTCTAGTTTCTTAAGGTTGAAGCTTAGGTCATTGATTCAAGATTTCTTTTAAATATGTATGTTTACAGCTAAAAATGTCCATTTAAGACTGTTTTAGCTGCATATCATCACTTATGGATATTGTGATTTTAATTTTTTATCATCTAAAATATTTTGTAATACCCCATGTGATTTCTTCTTTAACCCATTGGTTATTGAGAAATGTATTACTTAGTTTTCACATATTTGGATTTCAAAGATTTCCTTCTATCATTGATTTTAGATACAATTCCTTTGTAATTGGAGAACATACTTTGTGTAAGTTCAGTGTTTTTCAATTTTAGGAGGCTTGTTTTATGGCCCAATGTATGGTCTATCCTGGAGAATGTTACAGGTGTACTTGAGAAGAACATATATTTTGCTGTAGTTGGAGTTGGATGGAATGTTCTAGCAGTGTATTCTAGGTTTAGTTGACTTATAAGATTGCTTAAGTCTTTTATTCTTTTGTTGGCCTTCTGCCTAATTGTTCTGTACATTATTGAAAGTAGGTTATTAACGTCCCAGCTATTATTGTTGAGTTGTCTGTTTCTTTCCTCAATTATATCAGTTTTTGCCTTATGTATTTTGGGTCTCTTTATATAAAGTTGACCCTTGAACAATGTGGGGGTTAGTGGCACCAAATCCCCACACAGTCAAAAATCTGCCTGTAACTTTACTGCCTCTGCATCTGACGTTCTGCATCTGTGTATTCAACCAACTGTGGATCATGTAGTATTTATGGAAAAAGATCTGCTTATAAATGGACCTCTGCATTTCAAACCTGTGTTGTTCAAGGGTTAACTGTATTTATAATTAATACTACATATATAGAATTATATATATAATTTTTGTATCTTTCTCCTAGATTGACCCTGTGCTGCTCACAAGACATACATTTTAGGTTCAAAGTCACAAAATGAGTTTTAATGGAGTTAAAAAAAAAAAAAAAGAAAAGTCACCAAAAGAGAGCTGCAGTGTTTGTGTCTGTGCTAAGAGCAGACAGAATAGTAACAGAATAGCTGTTACTTGAGGCAAAGCAGTTCATTTCATAATGATGAAAGAGTGAAGGAGGTGGGAGATTTGAGGTCTTCCCATTACACATGCCTGGAACAGGCCTTAAAATGTTCTTGTCCTAAAGAAGACATCATTGTGCAGCTGGGAGCACATGCATGCATTCTAGATGCTGCTCCCAGAAAGAAACAAAGACCGCCTCTTGAGTCCATCCTATGACTATGAGCTATTTCAGTAATAAAGACTGACCTAAAATTGCAAAAGATGACTTAACTGTGGAAGTGTGTCTTTTCTAGATGTCGTAGGGCTTAATCTCTTAATGTTTGCACTGAATAGAAGCTTCTCTTTGGATCCATGCCACACTGGGGATTTTTCTCTGTGCAGCAGTGAACTCTTGTTTCATACACCAGGTCTGCTGGTTTGCAGCTCTGACAGAGTGGAAAGGAATACATTCTGAGTTAGGGTGTGAAGGTTGTAAGAACAATTAATTCCAAGAAGGGCCAGAGTGGGTTAAAACTTCTGTGCTGTTCTCTGCAAGCCTGGGTCTTTTAGTTTTGATTAAAAAGATCACAGAGAAGGAATTACTGAGATCCCTTCCTAAGGGGCTTTCTGGCTTAGAGTCCACACCGATAAAACAGAAAGATTAACTGTACTCCATTTCCGGTGTGTGCTTCAGACTCCCTTTGGGAGAATGGTGAGGTCTGGCTTAGGTTACAAAGATCACTAATTAGATTTTCCAGTGGGCACAGCTGAGAAAAAGCAATAATACGGTACACAATATATCTAATTGTGATCATTCTTTTTGCAAATAATTCCATGAAAATAATGGCATAGATTGTGTACCTATCTTTAATTTCTTGGTAGAAAAATGGGATAAAATAGAAGAAAACATTTGAAAAATACTTATACCAAGGTAGAATAAAATGGATAACCATTACATTTTGACGGCCATCAGTGCATGTAACATAAATTGTTTTTCTCATCAGGGCTAAATGTAAAATAAACCCATCACACAGTTGGAGTTTCTGTGTATGCTCAGAACCTTCTTGGTTCTGCTTGGTTATTATACATGGTGTTTGAAGACTTCAGAGCAATAGTATATACAAATGTATCATTCTGGACTATTTTGCCTTCAAGTGACAAAGTCTATATTATCTGCTAATTTTAATTACTGTGGATAGATCCTTAGCTGTGCCTTGCCTGATTCTATGCCTTTAGTTATGGTCTTGGATGACACTGGATAACATTCAAAGACACCAGATATTTTCTTTTCCAAGGCCTAGAATTCCTTTACCAAGATAAGAGGGCAATGAACAACCCAGGAGACCCCTCCATGGAAATGTCACAGTCCTAATTGGGCTGCTTCCTTGGCAACCACATGTCTGTTTCCCTCCTTCACTAGAACTGAACTTAACCATTGGGATTGCTTTGTTCAATCCCAAGTTCCCATATTTTCCAATCATCCCCACTTTAACACAATCACTTTTTAGCCTAACGGAGTTTTGCCCTTTTAAAAAATTTGAACCGTATTTTTATTAGTCAGTTTCAGAGATGAAATAGTTATGGATATTCTGCTTTTTCATGTTCACGTTCATTGGTGAATTCCAGATACTTTTGGCTCTAGTCCGAATGTCCCTACATCCAGGATACTAGTTCCTCACCATTAAAAGGGCCCTTTCATCTCAGTCTCAAGTTGGCTGTTAGCAATAAAGTCAGATTCTCAGAAGAGCCAAGTGAAAACAAATTGGTGTTCCTTTAATTAATGTCATTCTTGCTTCTTAGTGATGCAAGCTTTCCATGTGGGGACTAGAATACAACAGTTTTGGGTAAAGGCTGGCACAGAGTCAGAAGGATGACTTCTTGGCTAAACAATGAATAAAATAGGTAATTGGGAAAATGGGTACACATTTCTAAGGTAATGTCCTCCCCCCCAAAAAATGAGTACAAACGCTTGTTAAGTAAGAGATAATTGCATTCTGCTGTATGAGTATGAAACTTTAATTAAACAGTTTTCTGTTACTGCATGTATTTCCAGTTTTAACTTACAAAACTAACACTGCAATACATATTCATGATTGTTGTTTCTTTTAAAATGTTCTTTGTTTCTTAAAAATATTAATCAAATTTTTCATATTATGGATATGACATTTTTTTAAATATAAAAATTTTAAGAAAGATGCCTAGGGAAAAAAAAAATTTAAATTGCCCATAATCCCACTACTTATAGGATATCGAGGTTTGGAGTGTCTGTTTTCAGAATTCATGGTATTCACAGGTAAAATCTTGTGATACTCAACAAGGTGTAAATTAGAAATACAAGGGATATAATATTCCACATTAAATAGTAAGCTTCCATTATTTAGATTTTAGCAAACATTTAATTACATCTGTGAAAGTTGTTTCTGTGTATTTCATCTCTGTATCTCTTGAAGTCTCTGAAGCCCAGTAAAATCTAGTCATTTTAGGTTTATGTTTGGAATGACAACTACCCTGAATACAAACAGATACTCATTAAGTAACAATGCTCAGAAATCAAATGTTTATGGGGCTCTGCAAGTGAATTCTAAAATTTCTTGGGCTAAGATGGAGTAATACGAATGCCCTAGAATTGTCCAGCCTGACCGTCGGTTTTCCCAAATGTCCCCAGGGAACTCAGGGCTGCTGTGGCATTGTTCCCCAGGAGAGACACCGGCTCACAGGCACAGCAGCGCAGGGGATAACCTGCACCCTAATTGGGGATTTCTCTTCCCCATGGATGAAACAAAGCCAGCTTTCCTACTCCCTCCAGCAAAATGTACATAAAGGGAAATTATGCCTGACTTATCTACTGGAGTTTTTGAGAGTAAATAATGAAAGAGCTAGGGGAAAACTCATAGATCCAATTAGTTTAAACCTTCAAAATAAAAACTGACCATTTCAAAAGAAAGGCAAATAAGCCATCTCAGTTTGGGGACAGGGACTGTGATATTCCATCCTCTCAAAGACATTTTATTAGCATGGAAAATTAGGAATAAATAAGCAGGTATAGCTCTGCCTGGTTCAGCACTGAAACTAGTCTTATTTTAAATTTTACGAAGTTTCTAAAAAGGAGGAGAATGCGATGAGAAATCCAAATGTGCACTTGACATCAGGTTCTCCTGCAAATAAACGTATTGAGCCAAATGGAAACTACATGTTCTGGACCTTTTGAAGCTGAAATGAGTCATTGAAAGCCCTTCAGTGTGGATAAGCAGAGGACATATTATAGGAATAATGATCTAACTTCTGCTTATTGATGACAGGTTCATAACAGAACATTACTGGCATCTTTGTGCTGTGTACCCAGTTGGATGCTTTCACATACGCTTTTCAGATAATCTTCAAAAGAAATCCTGTAAAATTATGTATTCTCATTTTACATATGGAGAAACTAACATCAGGAAAGTGTCTGTAACTTAGCCGGGGTCATAGATCTCATAAGAGGCAGAGCCATCCCTGAACACAGTCTGCAAAGGCAGGTCAGATATAATCCAGAAAGAGGTGGTGGAGTGCACTGTAGGCTTCACACTGCAGACTCAGGCACATGCTCTTGTGGTAGCAAACATAGTTAATACAAGTTTTTAGATATAATCAGAAAGAATATTGGAAAATAAATACACAATATTATCCTAGCTTTATATCACATCACATATATTTGATCTTTACGTACAACTTTTCTGAAAGGAGACAAGACAGATCTGGAGAAAGTCCAACAATTGGCAATACAAACAAATCCGCTCTGAGCAAGAGGTGTCTGTTCACCTCAGCGTATCCCCATCACAGCAGCAGAACACAGAGCAGAGTTCAAGTGTACTGATGTAACAGTCTTGCATGTAAATGTTAACTTTGTCCCCTCTTCTGCCTTCTCCTTTCGAACATGAAGTGGGTATCTGCTGTGCTTTGCTCCTTCTCCCCAGCTGTCATCTATTTCCAGTTGTGTTTTCCTTTTGGGGGAACCTTCCCCTCCTGCATTTGGAGCTCAGTTGCCCATGATAGGCTCTGCCAGAGCTCCAAGGCTGAGAGGAACAACCTGGGCTGACTTGTCAGGGTTCAGTGATTGGTTCAGGTTGGCCATGTGACTCAGGGTGGTCCAGTCAGAATGAGCTGTATTATCTGATGGAATAGGGTCCTGTGGCTGATAGAACAAACTGCCACAAACTGGGTGGCTTAAAACAACAAAAAATTCTCTCGCAGTTGTGGAGGCCAGAGTCTGAAATCTGTTTCACTGAGCCAAAATCAGGGTGCTGGCAGGGCCGTGCTCCCTCTGGAGGCTGCCAGCATCCCTAGACCCCTGGCCGGATCACTCCCATCCCTGCTCTGTGGTCACATGGCCTCCTCCTCCTCTGTGTGTGCAGTCTCCCTCTGCCTTCTCTTCTAAGGACACTTGATACTGTATTTGAGTTCCACCTGGAGGATCCAGGGTAATCCCCCTTCCCAAGATTTTTAACATAATCACATCTGCAAAGACCTGTTTTTTCCTTGTAAGATAACGTTTACTCATTCTGGGGATTAGCACTTTCCATCTTTGGATGGCTGTGACTCAGCCTACTACACCTGGGCAGAATTAATGAAAGGAACCTTCTCTTTTATTCTGGACTTGGGCTTTGAGTGGGTGAGCCACCAAGAGGAGAACCCCTGCCTGAGAACTGGACCAGCAGGAGCTTGGAGCAGAACCTGGAGGGATAAGATCCTGATGACATCCATTCAGGATTCAGCCAGGCCCCAAACTAGGCCATCCTCTAGACTACATGTTGTTTTAGCCTTTAAATTCCCTTTTTCACTTAAGTCAGATTTTTTTTTCGTCTACTGATAGACTCATATAAATCACATCTCCACTATAGAATACATCTTCTGGAAAAATATCTCACTTTGGGCCCATTTCATAATCTTAGGGGACTGTAAATTTTCTAGTTAAACCCAGTACTTTGGGATATCCATGTGTGCATTTTATTCACATTTACATGGAGTCAAAGGTAGAATCAAGTTGTTCCTGAGAATTCCTGTTAGTTTTTTCTTTTTTCCCACTGTCCAGAGATGTTTCTTATCCCCTTCTCTCGTGATGTTTTTCTTTCCACATCACCTGACTCCCACTCTGTTTCTCTTCCTTTCTCACTTCAAAGGTCCCCTAATTGAAATGTCTGAAGCAATTGAAATGTGGTACCTTGGTGAATTACTGTCAGACACTGTAACCTTTGGACCAGCCAGAATCTTGCTGTGCGAGGAGACAGTGTATATTGGTGGAAGTTTAGAAAAAGGAATCATCAAAAAGTTCACATTGGTAAAGTTCTTCTAGGAAGAGAAAATAACAGAAAGGAATTAAGTTGAAAATTGGACATTATACATGGACAAGTGTAATTTTTGATATAAAATATTCTGAGCAGAGACTAAAATATACATTGCAAATACAGAGTTTTGGAGTAATGTGAAACAATGAAGCTTTCAAGATTTAATTTCAAGAATGTATCTTTTAAAAAACTTCTTACGATGTTTCTTCTAACAGGATGGGGATACCTGGGCTGAAAAGGTAGATATGTGTTGGGTATGTGACCAGCTGAAAACTAGATTGAAGTGGGTGATGACTAGTGTTTATTTAGAGGAAGATCTTTAGAAGATCTGCCAAAGGCTCTCTTTCATATGACTTTTAGAGCAGCTTCCAACTTATTTTATGCTCCAAAGAATTTTTGCTTTTCAGATTGTCCATATATATATTTTATTTTTATTTTTTCTCTTTTTTATTGAAGTATAGTTGATTTACAATGTTGTATTAGTTTCTGGAGTACAACATAGTGATTCAGTTATGTATATATATATATATACACACACACACACACACATATACATATTCTTTTTCATTTTTTTCATTAAAGGTTACTACAAGCCATTGAATGTAGTGCCCCATGCTATGCAGTAGAACTTTGTTGTTTATTTTATATATAGTAGTTAATATCTGCAAATCCCAAACTCCCAATTTATCCCTCCCTCCCCTCTTTCCCCCTGGTAACCATGTTTGTTTTCTATGTCTGGGAGTCTTTCTGAAGTTCGTTTGTGTCCTTTTTGTTTTTTTTTGGATTCCACATATAAGTGATATCATATGATATTTTCTTTCTCTGACTGACTTATTTAACTTAGTGTGAGAATCTCTAGGTCCATCCATGTTGCTGCCAATGGCATTATTTTATTCTTTTTTATGGCTGAGTGGTATTCCATTGTATATGTAGGCCACATATTCTTTATCCAGTGGTCTGTGGAGTGACATTTAGTTTGCATCCATGTCTTGGATATTTGAAAATGGATCCATCCCCAAATATACGTGGTGTGTTTATCTTTTGCTGGATGCCGAGTTGGGTAATCTTGGAGAACACGGCTGCTTTCAAGCCTGCACAGCCCCAACCTCCAATCAAGTCAAGAGCTTTAGGAAATGCCACCCCCAACCCCTAGCTTCAGAGAAGGTAGATTACACCAGGGAAGGGTCTGGACACTTGTCATTTCTAAAAAGCTTCCATGATACATTGGATGTGACATTCAACAAGAGCTTTCTTTTGCTCAAGAATTTCGTCTTTCATAAGTTGACAAGTTTATTTCAGAAGCAGCCAGGGAAGGAACGATGCTGATTGAAACAAAGGCCAGAAAGATTAACCAGCACCAGTTCGCAAATCAGTTAGGGAACTACCTCTCCAGATGGGGTGGGTGTTGACCCACCCTCTGCACCCCTGCACGTGACACAGAAGGCTCTGGAGGACCATACCTGGTATTGGTGCCCCTGCCAGTGTCTCAGAATTTCATGTTTCACTCCACTTCTGCTCATGCAAGCTGTGTGTGCCCCTCTAGGGAAGAGATCTCTGTTTGAAAATAAAAGTCACATTTAATGTTTCAGACTCTTGTGAAGCCTTTCTGGCAGCCTTATTAATTTGCTCTTATTTTGGTAATCACCGTTCTTTCGTCTGCATGGTTATTTTAAAACAGGAAAGGAACCTAAATTAGTATTATACATTTTAAGACATACATTTGCATCCATCATGAACTTTAATTTATACTTTGGCCAAATAATTTTAACAGTTGCTATAAAATCAGTTATTTAATCATAGTTTTTACTACCGTGTTGAATGCGGCATTAGACAAGCTTAATAGCCTCGTGTCCACAACAAATTTCCAGCTATTATTCGTACATCCCGCGTGCCTTTGACAACTCCATGGACTAGCCAAATTCCTACTGATTTTGCATTATTTGAATCTTGCTAACAACTAGCTCACCACGTGCACACAGTAGTTTTTTAGTGAATACATCTGTTTTTCCAATGTCCATTTCTTTTGCTTTCTCAGATTTACATCATTATAAAAACTACTGTTATTTTCAATAGAATAATTTTCCATAATCATGTATGTGCTCTCTCGTAGGACATCTGTGATTCAGTTCTAAAGCACAAAGAGGAAAATGTGCATAAATGAACTATGTTTAACATTTATATTTGCAGTAGTAAATATAAGAGAGAATTTCAAGTCGGTAAAAAAAGCATATTTTAGACATATTTCAAGGTAGTGAAGTAAGAAAATTTAAATTGGGCAATTTGAGAGAAAATGTAAAATTAAAAAGTATAATGGTAACTTGATCTCTTTTTTTGGCAACTTGCTTTGTAAAATTCTGTTCTGTTTGCAGATACTAACTACTGTATATAAAATAGATAAACAGCAAGTTTCTTCTGTACAGCACAGGGAACTATATTCACTAGCTTGTGGTAACCTTAAATGAAAAAGAATATGAAAAGGAATATATGTATGACTGAAACATTGTGCTGTGCACCAGAAACTGACACAACATTGTGAACTGACTATACTTCAATTAAAAAAAAATAAAATCTACATGTAATAAGGTCTAAAAAAATGGTTTTCTGTCTTTGAAAATTGGCAATGCCTCACCATACTATGTGGACATACAGAAAGACCAATCAAATGAGCGCAAGCGGAGACTATTAAGATGTTAGTTTAATTTAGGTAAAAATGTAGTAGGTGCTTCGTGTAGCAAGAGGATCAGCCACTGTCACTTTTGTCTTGCAGAGAGTCAAAGGCAGGCAGAGGAGTGTGAAAGCTTTATGGTGGGAAAAAGGGAGGACCACGCAGGCTGTACCCTGCCTGGAGGATGCTGGCATTAGGGGCTCTAGAGGAGTTAAGTAGAAGAGGAGCATCTTATGTGATTGGCTAGGGGTACATACTTGGCTTTCACTGGTTGGTCCTAAGTTGGAAACAGGGACGAAAAGTAGGGAAGGTGTCAGTTATTAATCAAGTTCTGGCCATGCAGGACCCATTGTTACAAGGGGTTATGGTCTGATTTCCTACAAGTCTGCCTTATAGAAAGTTGGGTTCCTGGGCTGGTTACTATCGATACCAGGTTGGTTTTTCTGGGCCGATTGCTGGAGATTGGGGGTCAGAGTTCTATTTCTGTATGTGGTCTGGCCATTCATTGTCCATTTGCAAATTCAGTGTGCCAAGTGCTTAGAAATGAGGGAGGTGGTCTAATGCAATGAATGGAGAAAAAAATCAGAATGGAGAAACTTTAATTTTGTCCCCTCTGCCAAAAATATAGTTTAGCAATTTAGTTGATTTTTTGAAAAATTGAGTTTATAGTTGTATTACAGTTACATATGCACAGAATTTGTCACAACGAGTGCGTGATAACACCTCCCCTCCAACACACATACATTTCCTGTTCTTCCGGGTGACCGTTTTCAACTCTGTTGGCCGTTTCTTTGGCTATTTGTCCTCACCTGTCTAACCATCACAACTCCTTCCTGCTAATTTAAGACTTTGCCATTGACTCCCCACCTTGGAAGATGAAGGTCAGGGCCCCTTTCACCTCCGGCCTCATCGCCACCTCCCTCCAGCCGCACACAGCAGAAGCACACCTCTGGGCTCCTGGCCTCTCAATAGTACAGCTATATTATAATTTTGGTCAGATAAATACTTAGTGTTAACGTTACCATGGCAACCAAATGCTGTTCACCGCTGAGACATGTATCCTATGATCCCACTTCCCTTCCTTCACAACTTTCTGGGGTTGGTAGTAGATTTATGTTTTACTGGCTTAATTTTCTAATTTCTATCCCAAATTCATTCCAAACTCTACCTACAAATATCTAAATCCCTTTTCTGTATGTTTAGACATGGTTAGTATTCTATTAGTTTCATCTTACTGGAGACATCTCTCATGGCCTCCTGACTCAGTCCAGCCTATTCTGACTCTTCTGCACTGCTGTCCTCCTGAGATCTTCCTATGCTTTAATCCTGAGCATTCGGTCTTTCCTGTGTTGTTTCCCTTTTGTTGTCATGGAATCCCTAATTCTGTGATTTTTAAATTCTTTCTTTGCTGTCTCATTTCGGTGGAGCAGATCTGTCAGTAGCTTCCTTAGAAGGAGTTAATTTCTCTGAAACTTCGCATATTTGAATGCGTTTTGATTTCACTCTCATACTTCATTGCAGGATGGTGGAGAATGCAGTTCCAGAAAGGAAATGATTTTCTTTCAGAATTTTAAAGGCTTTGCTCTATTGTTTTCCAGCCTTCTGAGTACATTGAGAAGTCAAAGTTATTCTGCTTCAAAATCCATTTTCCTAAGCCACTTTTTCCTCTCTGGAAACTCGTGGTATATTTTCTTTGTCCCATTGTTCTAAAATTTCACAATGATGTGCTGTGGTTTGGAACAATTTTCCTCTATTGCACTGAGCACTCAAAGGGCTATTTCAGTCTGGAGATCCATGCCCTTCTTTTCTGGGAAATTTTCTTGGTTTATTTCCTGAATATTTCGCTCCCACTGTTTTCTCTATTCTCTCCCCTTGGAACTTCATTTTCTGGATAATAAATGTTCCTTGCATAATCTGATTTTCTCATGTTTCTTCCTATATTTCATCTTCTTGTCTTTTTGTCCTACTTTAATGGAAATTAGATTTGTTCTACTTAAATAAATAAATTCGTCAACTTTATTTTCCAGCCTTCCCACTGAATCTTTAATTTCTGCTATTACAGTTTTAATTTCTAAGAATTCATTTTAGTTTCTGGATGTTACTTTTCTGTAACATCCTGTTGTTGCTTTAAAGAGGCTCTATCTCATTGCCCTAAGAATGTTATTGATAGATTTTTTTAAAGTTTTCATGTCTCTGTCCAATATTTGCTACTGTTGTTTTTTGTTCATTGTGTTTCATAGTAGAGATTTTCCTCTGCTTTCTGGTAGTCTCTGGTTCTCTACTCACATTTAAAAGTGTGGCATTATTTTATGGTTGTAAGTTATACCCCAGGAGAGCTCTAAACAGGTAAAAGGGAAACAGTGGGGCATCATGAAGCCCATGGGACGTTCCCAGCATGCGGGTGAGGCTTGCCAACTTTAGTTAGCTACTGGACAGTCTCACTGGGAGAACTCCAGTGTCAGAACCCACGTCGTGTCTCCTGGGTGGTCAGGGTGCTCGGCGAAGAATCTTCGCATCATTTATCTGGAGGGTGAAAGGCTGGTCATCAGTGTTCTGGAAGCTGAGTGGGGAAAAAAGGTTGAGGTGTTTCCAAATTCATTATTTACACTGTCACTTAAGCTCCACCTTCATCCTGGTCTTCTCAAACTCAGTTGTGCTGAATGTCCCTGAGCAGTGTCACCGCCTGTCGTGACTTTGCCTGAGTGGTTAACCTCTAGTGTTCTGCCAGAGAGATGAGAGGCTGTCACCTGGCTGAGCGGACCAGGGAAGATTTGGCCAGGGTGCTCTTAACTGCATTTAAACGGACCTTCAGCCGATCCTGTTTGCAGCCCACCTAAACCCGGCTTCCTAAAGCCTTTGGGACTTCGGATGCTTCTTGGATTTCTTCAGTGCCAGCTTAGAGTTTGTTTTTCCCCGTTCCGCTGGGTAAATTGCCAGTCTTCTTCCCGTTTTTCCATTTTCAAAATTTTGTTGCTGTTGCCTCCTCTCCCAGCTATTGTCTTTGTGGTTTCATTCCTTTCCCTTCCTATCCCTTTATCATCATTACTGGGGCTTCTAGGAGGAGGCAGGGGTACAAGTGTGGGTTCCACACCCTATCAGTACACCCAGAGCACCGATAAATTCATAGGCCTTTCTGCCCTCAGTATCTTTTCCTGTAAAATGGGGATAAATGAGATTATTTATGAGACATAATAAGTTTCATCTGTGTATCACTTTGCCCTCTGTAAAGGGTTTCACATCACACAGATCTTTCATTTTCCTCATACTTTTTTTTTTATACCATGCGGTTTCTCTCTTTCTTTCTTTCTTTCTTTCTTTCTTTCTTTCTTTCTTTCTTTCTTTTTTGAGGGGGGAGGTCATTTTTTAAACTTTATTTTTTAACTTTTTGGGGGAAGGTAATTAAGTTGTTTATTTTTATTTATTAATGGAGGTACTGGGGATTGAACCCAGGACCTTGTATGTGATAAGCACACTCTACTGCTGAGCTATACCCTCCCCCCACATCCTCCTGATACGTTTATAAGTCAGTTAGGGCAGGTACTGTTAGTCCTTTTACCTAAGTAAACTGAGGATCACAGAGGTTCCTGTGCCCAGAGGTCACTCCGCTAGTCAAGGGCAGACTTGGAACTGCAGCGCCTCTATGCGCCAGGCAGGGCCTGAGTTCCTGGTGGGGGAGCTACTTCAAGAGAACCAAGGACAAGGGGAACAGGAGAGCACTAGGGCTGATTCTGGAAGCTGACTGAGTGTCTCCATAACCTGGAAAAAAAATGAGCATGTTATACAGGAATAAAAGATCTCAGTTTCTACCAAGCAAACGGTTAGAAAAAATTCCAGGTATGGGGGAGGGTATATAACTCAGTGGTAGAGCGCATGCTTAGCATGCAAGAGGTCCTGGTACCCAATCCCCAGTACCTCCAATAAAATGAATAAATAAATAAACTTAATCCTCACCCCCCAAAACAAACAAACAAAAAATTCGAGGTAAATCAACGGTTAGGGAAACAGAATGAAACCTAGAAATTTAATCAAGATTTCAAGATGTCAGATTAGATTCCTTGGCAAGGATGTGTATGACACAAGTCATTATCTCAGCACAAAGCCCTGCTTCTTAAGGTTATAGACTGATTTTAGTATCTTAGATGTCCTCTGAAAATCTTACTATCTTCTTGGCTGTTCTTCGATATGAAGTGGCACAGAAACTCAAACGGGCGCACACCATATCTGCCATCACCATCTACCAGTCTCTCTCTTCTCTGCTGGGCTGTACGGTCCATTCTGAAGAAACATACAAGCAACCTTGGGATTTGTCATCCTTTGTCTCATCCTAATTCTGTAATTTTTATCTTTAGCTCCTTACGTGATCAATTAACAAATAGCCATGGATCCCTGGGTAGGAGGCCCCAAAGGAGATACAAAGAAGAAAAAGGCGATCTCTGCCCTGAAGAGGTCATCATTTTTGAGGGAATAAGACATCACATCGTAGCAGTGAGGTCAAGATCTCAAATCCTATCAAAATATGGGACATTCATATCCTGTCAAAATATGTCATTTGAAATGATTCCTTCATCACCATCTAGCTCCTTTCCCATGTAGCTGTTGAGTGATCATGGCTGACCTGGTTGGATTAGGGCCATGTTGGACTTGGGATTTTTGCTACAGGCATGCCATCTTCTCAGACCATCCCCTGAAATTTGTCCATTGACCCATTCTTGGGCAGCTCTGCCTTGATGTCTGGCCCCTTAGCTCTAGTTCCATGCCCTTTTTTCTTCCAGTGTTCCTCTGCAGCAGGAAGGGGATGCCCTCCCCCTCTGTCCTCTTTGACATGAACTTCCACATGTACCCTCCTCCTTCCTGAGGTGACGGCATCCTTTCCTCACAGCAGGGGACACAGTGGTGTACCAAGGGCAGGGAGAAAGCCCTGCTTGTTGGGAATATAAAAAAAAAAGATGTTGCTCTTACCTTGCCAACTGAATTAAGCCTCATGAAGGAAACAAACGAGAGTATGAAAAAGAGAGTAAGAGGAGAGACCTGGATTTATTCAAAATAGAGAACTCCTTCCCAAGGTGGAGTCATTAACTGGCACCTGAAGGATGAGAAAAAAACCAACATGCCAAAGTATGTCCCCAGGCAGAGAGAACCATAAATTAGAGCCAAAGAAATCACAAGTCATGTCTGTTGAGGGACGTGAGGAGGACAGGCAGGTGGGGTGTGAGCTGGATCTTCCGGGAGTTACTAGAGGTCACTTGACAACCATGCCCAGCCACCTGCTCCCTTGCCTTCCTCCACTAGAGAGGCTGGAACACGTGTAACTGAAACTTCCAGGCATGCCGGAGGCCAGGCCGAGTGTATCACACCATTTGTGGTGATGCCCTGTAGGAGGAAGTCCTTTTGGGGTCTTCCCTTCCCAAGTAAAGAGCCAAAGCCTCCAAGAAGCAGTTGTCTTGTGCCTTTCCTTTCCTCTTCCTTTCTGCCTGGGGCACAGAAGGAGGCACTTAGGTTTTGCAAGGCTGGGAACGAGCAGCCTGAATCTTGGGTGGTGTGGAGATGTGCCTGCACCCCCAGGCTGCCTACCTCCATGTGAGAAACTATATGATGGTAACTTTTTTTTTCTTTTTCTTTTCTTTTCTTTTTTTTTTAAGCGTTTTCTAAGCAGTTTACTTGAATTCATAATTAATCCTCACAAGAACTGAAAAAAGCGCCATTGTCATCCCATTTTTAGATGAGAAAGTTGAGTCATGAAAAGGTTGAATGATTTACCCAAGTTACTCAGGAAGTGGAAAAGTTGGACTTTGGAGACTCCTTGGTCCCATCCCCTTAACCATGGTTTTAAATGCCAGTGTTGGCAGGGTTTTCCCTTACCCACAGATGATTGCGATCCTAACTTGTCCATCCTTGAAGGATGGATAAAGCTTAGATGGGAGCTTTCAGATCATCAAGATAAACAAAGGTCGGTGCAGTGTGTGCAGGAGGATGGCAAGCTAGACAACAGTTTGAGGAAGAGTTTATACCAGGAAAATAGACAAAGGTGAAGACCAGACACAAAAGAGTGATCAAGAAAGGGAGCTCGAGAAATCAGAATATTCACCTACAAACCACAGCTTGACCAGCTACTGCTGAGTGACAATGACCTAATTATACTGCCTTACCTTTATCAGATCTAAGTCATGCTGTCTTTAAGCCTCAGTTTCTTCATCTCTCAAATGGGCATACAAATCATGTATGTCTTTCAGAGTTTTAATGTGCTAGCAAGATACTCTGCTCATAGGAAGACTTCAGTAAATATTAGCCCCCAAACACAGTGAGGTAAGTTCAGATATTTTCTTCCACTGCTTGTCTCATCATCACAGTAATGACTGTCTGGAAACTTCAATTCAAAATGCAACATTTGGAAACTTTAATTTATTAAAGATGAAGAGAAAGTAAAGATGATCTTTTCTTTGATGTTGTGGTGAAATTTTTTTTCCTGGTGAAAACCTGGCCTTATTACAGATCACAGGACCCCGCACACTATTGTTGCAATAATTTAATCTGAAGGAGGACTGACATCGTCAGCGTAACGTTTCTTAATAGTATTACTCAAGCAGAGCTTTAAGAAAGGTACCTATTGACTTCAAAGGATTGGTTTTAAAGGAAGTGAAATAAAAAGGAAATGAGAATCCATGGGAACATGATTCAGTACCATGATTTCCACCCTGAGTTTTGGAAAAGCTGCCTAACTTCAAACTGTGTCCTGAGGAAACCAGTTGTCTCATACAAAGGCACAAGGACTGATATAGAACATGAGTTCAAAGCCTTTGGGGAAAAAAAAAAGAGGGGCACAGAGACAGTCACTCTCTCCTTTAATGAACCCCCACGTGGAAAGTGGCTGCTGGGTGGGGAGCTGACGCCTGTGCCTTGGAACTGACTGTGAGTCAGACACCAAGTGTCATCTCACACCCTCACCCCCCAGTGAGCCACCGACTCTCAAAGACTTTCCAGCTCCCAAAGGAGACAGCAGAAAGCATTTTCTTCTAGGACTTCTTGGAGATTTAAATAAAATACGTAGAGTGACTGCACAGTGACCACCAGTGGACTCTAATAAAATCCTCATAAATCAGGTTTTTCTCCTCTGTCTTTTTCCATATTCAGTGAACCAGCCTGAAAACTGCAGCTGATGTGCATGTGGGGGAGGCTGTTACTCTGCCTATGACGTCACTGCTTCCAGACCGGAAGAGCAGGCCCATCCCTAAGGGCAGGGCAGACGGTCTCTTCTGGTCAGAGAGGTGCTTGTGTGCAGGCAGTTGGTTCCCTGAGTCCAGGGGGTGGGGGCAGCAGGAAAGGGGACAGCATGGCCTGTCTCCCCAGAGGCCCCTCGGTGGTCAGCAGCCCAGTGTCCTGCCCACTCAGGGCAGGGAAGGCCCAGGAGATCTGCATCCTCTGCAGAGTATACAAAACAACTCGCAGAGGCGACACACCTTCTAGGGATCAGATGGTTGCCAGGGACCCTCCAGCAGGTCACTTCCTGTATCCGCCATCCTGGGGAACACAGGTTTGGACGTGGCTGTAATAATGATCCTTTCTAGCATCTTGAGATCACTACCACGTGGGATCCACCTTGCTATCAATCTTATGACTAGGGAATTTTTTTGAGAATATCAACCTCCCTAATTATTTTACCTAAAATAGGGAAAAGGTGAAAGTTCCAATCAGAAACAGATCTTTATAAAGATACAGACCTATTTGCAAATTGTGACCCTTTAGTCCCACCTGGTGAGATGAAATAGAAGGGTTATTTAAGAAACTAAAAGTTTAGTCATTGAGGACCTGTTTATAAAGAACTTGCATGCACATTGTCACTGATGCTCTCGCAACGCAATGGGGTGAACGGGACAGAAATGACTACTCTCATTTTGCAGAGGAGCAGACGGGAAGGGTCTGCCTCACGGTTTCTCTGGACGTGGTCTGGTGCTGGATCTGGAAACTGATATCAACTCCATGAGCCCCAAAGAAGAGCCTGGTGAGAACGGATGGAAGGGAGGACATGTTGAATGTCATCACACCTAAATGGTAACTGGGCCCAATGAGCTGTCTCTCTCCCATCTCCCCGCACAGAACCCCCACACAGAACTCTGCAGAGTAGACTCGTTAGCATTTGATTTTAAAATCAGTGGTTAATACTTCTGTATCCCTAATGATGCCCCAGGAACTTTTCAGAACACTTTACATTATTATCTCATTGAATCCTCACAACAACTCAGGTGGATGCAGTTATTACCTTCATTTTACAGATAAGGAAACCGAAGCACAGAGAGGTTAAGTGACTCACCTAATGTCACACAGACTAACGTTGTTAGAGCTAAGATTTTTAAAAAGAATAGGCAAATGCATTTGCCTACTATCAACATTTCAGGAGCTTAATTCATATTCTGAGGGTAACGTGGACAAAGCAAAGTACTAAAACCTATTACCTCTCTCCTTTTAATTAGGCCTTGAGAAGGAATTCCTGGGGCATCTAAAAATTCATGCTAGTGATGCCAGCCTTTATACGAAAGTGACTTTGAACTCTGCTTGGAGGAGCCTTGCCTTTTGCTGGTGACAGGTTCTGGCCTCAGGTAGGATATGAACAACTTCAAAAAAGGGCACCTGCTCCTATTTTTCCTTCTGTTCAGGTGAGAACAGGGCTTCACTGGTGAAAGTTTAAATGACCTGGTTTCTTCCAGTCCCTGTGAACAGCTAATGATGTGTTTTTCATTTTCATCCCATTCTCCCCAGTTTCCTGTACACACATTCAAAAGGCTAGTGAAGCTGTGATGCAAAGTCCTGGGTGAAAAATTCGATTTGCTCCTCTCATGTCTGAAACGAGGTAAAGCAGACTCTGATGACGAGTGTGCATGCAGGGCAGGGATCTGCTGATCCTGCGTCCACACTCCAGCTGCTGCCCCCAAGGCTCCGTGCTTCCCTGAGGGAGAGACAGGTAGGGGAGGGCAGAGATCATGATGCACTGCGCACTTCATCAGAGAGCACGTTTGTTCAGTGCCTCCAATTCACACAGAGCTTCTACATGTAATGCCATCTCTGCAAGCCAGGAAATGGAAATTAACTAATTTAAATCACACAGTTGGGACTCAGTCAAGTTGGACTTCAAATTCCAAGCTAGCTTTGTCTCTGACTCCCTCTCTTTCCCATTCCTCTCTTCCTACCGCCCTGCCTCCCTCCCTCCCTGCCTCCCTCCCTCCCTCCTTCTTACCTTTTGTTCTTGTTTTTCAATGACATGCTATCCTTGATCAATGAAAGAATACATCAACGTGAAATCTATACAAGGATGCTTACTTACACTTTCCATTTATTATCTCAAAATCCACTTCCTACCATGATCTCAGTGTGCCTCTAAAATTGAGAATTAATCATTGCAGCCAGGCCTAGGAAACAAAACAGGAGTGACCAAAACAATGACCATCTTTTCCTTTTCTGCTGGGTCACGTTGGCCCCAGTGAAGCAACCTTGGGAGGTATTTATGTGATCTTTTAGTCTATGCTTTTCTGCAGGTGTGATGCTTTTGATGGGCTGGGAACTTTCTGCATGTGGTTAACTTCCAAATTCAGTGTAACATTGAGGATAGGTAAGGATAGGTTATGGTCAGATCATTTTTTTTTAATTTACATTTTGACCTTCATGGAGTTTGGACACGTGTCACAAACTGTTACTGATGCCCCGGACACCATCACTGTGCAAAGGCAGTTCTTCTGAGAGACCCTACAGAGTGGGCTCCTGCCATGGGCCTGGGCATTACAGGGCCCCAGGTACCACGAACCTATAAAAATACATTTACTAAGAGGCATTTGGTCACTTCTTTCATTAGAGATCTGGGGCTCAGAGCTGAGAGACCAGAAAACATAACCCTAAACCTCCGATCTCAAAACCAACTATTTAGGCTCTAGAGAAACCCTTCACCCCAACGTTGGTCCCATGGACTTGGAACAGCACTGACATTTTGGAGGTGCAGTGTGGTGGACGTGGCATGTGGACACTCCTAGGTGTGTGGATGATGTATAGCAGGGACACTTAGTGAAAAGAAAAGTCAAATCCGTTCAAAATCAATCCTTCCTTTCAGATAGCGAAAATAGACATTTTTAAACAATGAGTGGGGTTTCTTTGTGGTGCTAATCACCAATTTTCTCCCTTCTCTTCGTGTTCCAATTCTGGAAGAAATCACGCAAGAGTATTAGTATTTGCATGTAGTTGATTGAACCTGGTGCCTGAAGAACATTGTTCAAAATTAAGTAGTTAATATTATTGTTAAAATGGTAGGTATGTTAGTTATAACATGGGAAACATGATACTGATTTTTTTGGAGATTATAAAAAATTATTTTTAATCAACATTTCCAAAATAATGATACTGATTTTTTTCCATTGATGGGGTGAACACTGAATGCTTGAATTGCTAATAGGTTTCTGTTTATTAAAAATCAATAAGGTGTAATTGAATTTAAATTAGTAAATGTTAAGCTTCTTACGAATAATTTCTTTTGAGATGCGGGGATTCCTCATTACAGTTGGTAGGTTGCATTTGCATCCTAATAGATATCTTTGAACCATTTGGAAGAAAGTAACTGTCAACAACTAGAGGGAAGTGATTTTAACTTTCTGTTTTAAAACATTTAAATTTACATTTTTGATGTAAATAGACACTCAAATTTTGCATAATTTGAATACATTGATCCTTTATCAGTGCTGTCCAGTAGAGCTTTCTGTGATGGTGGAAATGTTGTGTATCTGTGCCAACCACTACAGTGGCCACTAGCCACATGTGGCTGTTAAGTGCTTGCTAGAGCCACTGAGGGACAAAACTGGTGAAATGTGGCTAAGTGTTCCATACAGAACATTGTAGCTTCAGATCATTGCTGTCACCAGAACACAAATTATGTGACAATCTTGATTATGGTAACATATGAGCGATTTTACTAAAAGGGAAAACCAAATTTAGGTAATGAGTGAATTATGTATGTCTTTATTACTTATCCGTACAGCCAGACTATCAATAGAAGAATGTAGAAATGCGTAATGACGTATTCCATTGTCTTTGATAGTTTGCTGATTTTTGTCTTACAGACAACTATAGGCTTTCTTATCTTTCAATATTGTTGTCTTTGTCGAGGAATTAAGATACAACATGTGATAGTTTTCTAGCTTGACTGATAACTTTGCAGTATTTAGATATATGATGGGGGGCTGGCCTGACTGCCCCCCAACTCTGGTCAGCCTTTCTGCCAATGTCACTGTTGTCCCCAGAGAGACAGGAGTGTCATGTGGTTGGACTTAAAAAAAAAAAGGCAAAACAATTCCCCTGCTGGGGAAAAAAAAAGTAAAATGCCCCATAGGGAGGGTTCCTGCAGCAGCCCTTCCTTAGAGGAAGTCCAATCCATTCATTGTGAATAGAGGCTTTTCATGTGGGCTCAACCCTGTTTTGGCCAGTTACCTGTAATAAACAGTAGTTGTCTGAATTGCAAGGAAAGAAGCTGCTGGCAAAAACCCCATCACTGTCTGCAATGTGGATTGCAGGCTAATAAGGGTAGAGTTGGCTTAACACAGTAATGTTTAGAGCACAGAGATAATGGAAATTCATTGGCCCTCCCACTGAGCTTTAAGTAAGGGGAAGAAGGGACAGGGTGTATTCAGGTTACCAGGGTAACAGCAGAGAATCCCTGCAGGGCTTTCTTCTGTGGGTGCAGGGACATCTCTTAGTGCAGTGGCCTGCCATGCCTCCCCCCCCAGCCACCTCACACTTTTCCTCGCCGCTGGCAGCTCCAGCTCTCAGGCTGTTGTTCCACACTTTCTCCCTGAGGCCCCCAGGGGAGTGAGTTTTAGTTACCCACAGTGGTAACCTGCTCATCCATATACCCTATATTGAATTTCCCCCCCTCTTACTTTCCCCATTCCTCTTGTACTGCTTCCTGGGGTTACTTTCCCAATAAAACCTTAAACCCACTTACACTTAAACCCTTACCTCCAGGCCTGTTTCTGAGGGAGTCCAGCCTAAGACAACCTATAGCACATAGCATAGTGCCTGGCATATATATGGCCTTAATAAATATTTGCTGAAAGAATTCACATACTTTGCAAGTGAAATCCTACCCTAACATTAGCTTCTTCCCCCAACTTGAAGTTACTCGGAAGGAAAATGTCTAGTTTGATTTCTGCCTCCTTATCTGGGGCCTCCTCCCATCTACTAACATAAAAGCTCCATTGGAAAGCATATTACCATCCGAAAAAGGCAAATCTGGGCACGTTGGCTGTGCGTGCAGGACCTCAGCACTGGGAAAGCCCAGGTTGCAGACCCTCAGTGCCCATCTGTGGAGGCATGTGACTCCTTTTGCAATCAAAACAAGGCTCAACACGTACATGTTTGGGAGAAGCAGTGGGATGGTGGCAGGTCGCGGTGTTCAGAAGTAAATGATTAATATAGCGCCTTTTAAAGAGCACTTATGATAAGGATCTAATAAGTGGAATTCCTGAAGAAGGAGGAGCTCTTGGTTGGGGCACCAAAGCAAGAGTCCTCCAGGCCCTCAGTTTGCCCTGGGGAGGTGACAGCTGTGACATAACTTATGGGTTCTAGGGTCCTCAGGAGACAGGGTCGAGGGGAGGGTGGGACCAGTGCACTAGGCCTATGTAAGGACCGGGTGGGAGCAGCGCAGAGAGCCCCCGGCACACCTGCGTCCCGGATTTGCCCTCTTGCCGGTGCCCTGTAGTGCTAGAAGGCACAGTGCCACTCACATGGTTAGTTACTTGGTTTCTAATGTAACCTCTTCCCGGGCCTTCTACTGTGTTCAGTTGGCTAGCCCTGGCGCTGACAGTTGTTTGGTGCTGGCTCGATGTGCGTATTCCGAGGTCAGACGGAAGATAGAAGGATCACTTTTTTACCCCAATTTTACAAAGTGAACCTCTTTACCGAAGCATTGGAAGCTTTTTTATTCATTTAATGCAATAGGCATTCCAGACCCCGAATCGTAAATTATGTATTTCAAGACATTATTTGATTACCCACGCCTCCTCCTCCCGCGTTTCCCAACACTGCACCAGATGCAGAAATCACAGGTTATGTAGGTCCAAACCCTCCTTTCGGTGTGACCGCCGCCTTCCGTGCTTCGCCCGCGGCTCGCTCGGGCCCACCCGGGACGGTGGGGGCGCAATGAAGCGGCAGAGCGTGCGGGTGCGGGGCTCCAGGGACGGGAGGGCGGGTGCCCCGCGGGGCCGGCCAGGAGGCTGGCGCGCTACGAGGTCGCGGTGCCCACGGCCCCCGCTCCCTCCCGTGGCGCCCGCCAACTTCGCTACGTCCGCGCCCGAGAGAAGCCGGCAGTCCCTCGCAGCCTCCCGATCTCCCGGCTGGGGTGGCTCGCAGCCGCCAGGGATCGCGGGCCCTGCGGCTCCGGATGCCGCCGGCCCCGCTCGCTGACAGCGTCCGGAGCCGGGACGGAGCCGCCTCGTCCGCCCGCCGGGCTGCAGGCCGCTGGTCCCGCCCGCCGCTCTCGCAAACTCCTGGTGGCCCGTGACCCGGGACAAACTTCTGGCCGTGGTGCGGCCCCTCGCGCGCGCGGTTCCCCTCCCGGAAGCCGGCCGCGAAACCGAAGCCGCGTCGTGGCGCGAGGGGAGCGGGTGGCGCCGCCCGGCCGCCGCTCTCCGCGCAGTGACGCCGCCCCCGCGGCCGCCCCCCGCCCGGCTTCCCCCGAGGCGCCGTGGCCACGGAGCACGGGGCTCGGGCCAGCGGGGCCGGGTGCTCACGCCCTCTAGTGGGCCGCGGCGGCGCGGGCGGCCGTGACGTGGGCGCTCCCTTCAGCCGGCCTGCGGGGCACCGCCAGTCAGTCGGGGAGCAGGAGCCCCGCGCGCAGCCGGCGCGGGCTCGGCCATCGGCGCGCCGCCGCCCGGGGGCTTGCTCGGCTGCCGGCGTAGAGGCGGCGGGCGGGACGCGCGCGGCCGCAGCCCCGGCCCCGGCTCCGGCCACCGCGGCGCCGGCGGCTCGGGTCCCGAGTCGGGGAAGGAGAGCGGCGGCGGACGCAGCCGCTGGAACTGAGGGCGGATTTTGGCTCTGCGGGCGCGCCCTCCGCTCCCTCTGGCAGCCGCGCCAGGTCTGAGCGGGGCCGGCGACAGGGCGGGAGGACGCAGACCCTCTCCCCTGGCTCGGAGCCGCCGGAGTTCGGACTTCAGCAACTGTTGGCACTTTGGGGGTTTGGCTCTGTTTTTGGCTGTTCACCCGCCTCTTCTCGCCGCCTGGAAAGCAAAGCTCCCGGCCGCCCTCCGCCCTCGCGCTCACCCAGCGCCACCGGGGAGCGGCCCGGCGCGCACTCAGCACCATGAGCCGACTTGGTACTTGCCTGGCGACTTTGGCTGGACTTTTACTAACTGCGGCGGGGGACACGTTTTCAGGTAAGCGGGGCCGCGCCTGCCGTGGCCTGGGGCGTGTGGGCCGGAGGGGGCTCGGGACGCGGGCAGCTCCGCGGGTGGGAGAGCCCAAGCCGGCTACGGCGGGTCAAAGGAGGGGGCGCGGCGGGCCGGACATGGTGTCTGTCGGTCCCCTGCGCGGGCGCGGGGCCGGCGAGGAGGGCGAGCACCTAGCGCTCGGGAGGGCCGAGCGGATGAGCCTTGAGCGCTGGCCCCGGAGCCGGGCTCCAATCTCGGCCCTCGGCCCTCCGCGGGGTGTCCCCTTCCTCCGTGTCGGAGCGGACGGCGCCACTCGGAGTCCCGGGCCGGCTCCGAGAGCAACAGCAGAAAACTTTGCCTGAAGTTCGGAGCTGCAGCCGCCGGCCGCCGGGCGTGGGCGCTGCGCGGTCCTTTCCACCCCGAGTGGCGGCCGGGCCGTGTCGCCGTGCCGGCTGAGCCCGCGCGATCGCCCGACTCGGCAGCAGCTCCGGTGGCGGCGATCACTCACTCCCTGTCCTGCCGCCGCCCCACCCGTGGCCGCCGTGACCCGGGCTCGTCCCCGCGGTCGCACGGCAGCCCGGTAGAGCCGAGGCAGCGTCCTCGTCGGTCCCGGCGGGAGGACGGGCAGCTAGGAGGGATGACCGGGCCCCAGCCCCGGGGCCGCCGTGACCCTGCGGCCCCGGGGCTCCACCTCCGCATCTTCGGCCCCGCGGAGCTCCCTGCCACGGGCGATGGTCAGCCTGCCCCGCCGCCCGCGGTCCTTGGGGGGCAGGAAAGGAAGTGGCAGTGGCTGCGAGTGCATGTGCTTGCAGCTCGCGGGGCCTTTGGGCCCGGGGAGCTCCTGGCGGGAGGACGCGGGGACGGGATTCCTGGGTCAGGCGAGGGGCGAGCCCCGCACCGTGTTCCCCGCAGCACACACTTGGATGGACGGCAGCTAGGGCTTGCACAGTTGCACACTTTATGTCTCGTGGGTATCAGGTTCACTGAGGTCCACATAGAATGGTGGCACTGGGCTTGTTTTCCTTTTAATAAGATGCCTTAGATTTGACCTTAAACTTGGGTTTCAAAACAGGGTTCTGTGTTTATTCGGGAGGAATGAGTAAGTTGAACTTTTTTTGCTGAAGGAGACTCACACTAACAGTAAAATGCTTATTTTAAAACATTGGAGACGTTTGCGTTTGGCTGTATGACCTGTGGAAACTTACATCTTGACTTTCCCGGAGCCCGGGGGACACGCAGGCGCAGAGGCCGAGCCCCACAAGCCGCTGAGTCGCAGGACCCTTGACCACAGTTGGCCGCCGCCGCTCGCTCAGTGCTGTCAAGTTCAATAGAGAAATACCCTTTTCCTGAGTTTAATGTGTCCTTAACTGTCTGGTAATTGCACGTGCTCCGGAGGATTTAACAGAATGATGCACTGCTGTCTGCTATAAAATTGATGTGGATTTTGGCCTGCGTTCTTTCTTATTAGTGAATTATAGAGTAGACTCGCCAGTTTTAGAGCCTTGTAACTCAGTAGTGTTAGAAGCCAAGTATGAGGGCCTTAGTGATGGTTTTCTCTTTATTAAGATCCATAGCTCCCTGCCTGGGATTTGTTTCAAGTTAAGCTGTGTCAGAAAGCATTTTGGTGGATTTTTAAGTTGTGGTCCATGGGATGGAAACAAATATTTATGTAGCTTATTTAAATGATCGGTGTCTCATCATTAAAAGGGATTTTGGCTGAGGTAGTACTGACCTGTGTCCTTGTTAAGGCTTATTTAAATTATTCAAAAGAGACTTAAAAATTTTTTTAAACTAAATTTTAGCCAGGTTTTTCTTTTGGAGGATATATATCATTCTATTTGTTTGTTATCATGCCATCAATTGAGCTGTGCCTTCTTTTATTTGGAAAGGCAGAGCTATCCTAGTATGTTAGAGGACAAACAGGAAATGAAGGGCAGTATTCCATAAAGAGTGCTTAGAAATGATGAAATTAAAAAAAATTGAAGTTGGCAAATTTTGTGTGTGCAAGGATCAGATATGTTGCAAGGCAGTATGCTTTTCCTCTGCACTTCGAATTTCAGGTAGTATGTGGGTGAGGCACTTAATGCTTTGGAAAAGACACTTTTTTGTATGTTGGGAAAGTTAGTTGTAATGTTATGAGTGACACTGACACTTCTCTTTATGATTCTACTGATTGAAATACTTGTCACCTGACATGGGGACCATTTTAGAGCTAGAGGAACTCGACTGTAAGCTGCTTGAGGGCAAAGTCAGTTGTTTTTCCTTCTTGGTTCCGATAAAATACTTAACATAGAGCTGTAGCCCTAATAGACACTCACTCTTTGTTGAATAAATTACTAATGTGAATCCTGATTATTTGCAAACATTTAAATTGTACTTACCTGGCAGACAAAAAAGTGAGGGGGAGGAGAGATTATTAGATTGTTAGAGGGGCTTGCATCGTCCCTTCTTCTGAAATTAACAGTTTCACCACCAGTTCACCTTAGGCTACCCGATGGACTCGGTCATCAGGTTTTATATAATCAGTGGAGTTTTTTTGTGTGTACTAAGATTTATCCTTTGCTAGTTCCTCCTCTGCACCCTCATATCCTGTTTTGGAATGAGTTCAGAATTGATGTGATTGTTGATTAATCATTTCTGGAGGGTGTGACACATAATTTGGATGCCAGACATCAGAAACAGAATGTGCAACACATTGAGAGAAAAAAGAAAAGAAGTCTGTTTTTTTTTTGTCCAGGAAGATTTTAATTTATGATAAACATTCCACTTTAAAAATCACCTTCCATTTTTAGTTTCTAATTTGTTAGGCAAAATATGGGATGTTCACTTTCTGCTTTCTATCTAGGCTTTTATTGATCATTAAAAATAACTTTTGTTAAAAGGTATACAAGGAAGATGTGAGGAACAAAATTAAATCATTTTGCTGCTGCTTGGAATTCTCTTTTCCACAGTGAGAAGCCAAATAGCTGGCAAATCATTCCTCTTTGACCCATTTTCTTAAAAGCCAAATCATAGTATATATTACACAACAAAGTGTTCGGTTTTACTTTATAATGAGGCTGATGTGTTAGGTTCCGGCAAACAAGCTTTGGTTTGCAGAAATACAGATACAAACAGAGTGGCCCTTTGTTTCCACTACAGTATTTGGAGGAGATTAAACCTTAAAGTATACCTTGTGAATTTGGAGCTCTTATTGAGAAATTTATTCTTTGAAATACTCTTTTAAGGATTTTTGTGGGAAAGCAGCCGAAATCTGAAGAGAGGCTGTAATTTAGTTAGTAGCATTGTCCCAGTGTTGAGCTTCTTAGTTTTGGATAATTTGACCCTGATTATGTGAGATTATGACATCACGGGGAGTCAGGTGAAGCATGTACTTGAAATCTTTTTACTGTTCATGCAACTCTCCTGTAAGTCTAAAATTATTTCAAAATACAAAATTTTAAAGTACACTTTACAAAGAGTGTGAATAGATTTGTTGAGCAGTTTGACTTATTTTTTTCTTCTGCTAGTAACTAGAGTCATGACATTTTACATTTTTGAGGTGCCTAAGCTAGACTGATAACGAATCTGATGAAAAGACTGCAAGTTTAAATCAGCGTGCATGACAAAGACACGCCAAGAAATCACATTAATATTTTCAGCGTTACGTGGGTTTAAAGAAGTATTGTTTGAGCATAATCAATTGTTCTTATCACCTTTCAAAGGGTTACTTTACAGGTTTTAAGTAGAGAGGTTACTTAGGAATAGGATGTATGGATAGGTATGTAATTTGAATGATTCTAAATGAACTTTCCTTAATAAACAAGTAACCTGAATTATGTCTTCAGATTATATAAGCATGTATGAGTCAAACACAGCCTTGCATTGTGGAAAAAGTTGGTTTTAGAATTTCAGTATTTCTGTGACAACTCTAGAAAAGCTGATGGCTTTATTTAAAATTGTCATAGTTTCATAACAATTGAAATACATTCTAGGAATTGCTACCTGTGTGTATGTTTCAGTCGAGGCACTGTTTTGGATGAAGTGTTGTCTTCTGTCAGTTTTGTTTTAGGTTTAGTTTTCTAGAATGATGGTGTATTATCTAAATGTCCTAAGACAGTTTTCAGTTAGAGGTCAGGCACTTTAATTAGTGGTAACATACTTTTTCAACAGTAAAGCATTTCTCTTAACGGTGTTATCTACCATGTTTTTTAATTCTAGGATTCTTTTCTTAGAAAACCAACTTTCTGACAAAATTTTTCAGTCTCATGTATCAGTGGGCTTCTTGCCTTTAGGAATCCAACACATTAATAAGCTGATTTTGTAAGTGAGGGAAGGTTTGATCATGTTTTTCAAACTCACTAAGAAAATGTTTAAAAAAGATACAAAATAACAAACCTCCCCATATAAGAGGATGCAGCTTCTTGGGTTCCTAAAATACTATAGTGGTTTAGCATCAGAAGCCTGAGTTGACACTGTTGCTTGGAAAAACTCAACAGAGAAAAATGGTAAGTAGGGCTGGTGTTGGTTGGGAGCAGGAGAGCTTTAGTCATCAACTGTGGTCGTCTGTGGTCCCCCACCGTCCAGGGGCGGCTGGCAAGGCCAGGGCATGATTACGGGGTGGGGACGTGGGAGAGGAAAAGAAAAGAACAGAGGCGTGAGAAGGGAAGGGCTATGTGTGCTCAGGTGAAAAAACATAGGTTCTGCAGATCCTGGCGGGGGTGGGGGGGTCACTGCCGGTAACCTCTTCAGGGTGAAATGTACAGAGAGTTAAGGGAGGACGATCAGGAGTGACAAATGGGAGGTGGATCAGGCTGACCTCCTGCACTTGAGCGGCTTTAGGTGGCCTTGGGGAGGGCGTTGGGGTACCCAACCGGGGCTAACAGCCAGCTGTGTTTATCCCTGTGCTTCTCAAAACCGATTGTGCCCGAGGGCCACCAGGGGTAGTCCTTCCCAGCGCTGGTCTCTATGGCCGGCCACGGTGACTCTGCTGTCCGAGGTCCCTGAAGGGTCCCACAGCATCCCCAGGGGATCCTGGTTTGTGACTACATCTTGAGAAACTTTGCTCTAAAAGAGTAGTCCTTAAAGTGTGGTCCCTGAAGCATCACTTAAAGTGGCTTAAGCATCACTCAGGAGCTCGTAGACAGGCAGACTCCTGTCCCCTCCCAGACGGATGGAATCAGAAACTCCCCGATGAGAATTGGGGGTGGTGGGAGCAGCAGTCGCTGCTGGAACCAGCCCTCCAGGAGCTTGGGATGCTGGACAGAGTGTGAGTTTTAAGAGGACTGAGACCTCCACCTGACAAGAGCTGAAAGGGAACCAGGGTTGAGAATATAACTCACGTTCATGCACTCATTAGCCCCCGGCGAACACTGCCAAAATCACGAACAGCTGATGTGACGGTGCTGCGATTCTCAGCCTGTTAGACAGAACCGCCAGCGTGACATTTCAAATAATGGTCTTATCTGGGGAAGATATTTGATCTAGCCAGTTGTAACACTCAAATGAAAAAAGTTTCCTATCATTTTACTTACCACCATGAAAAGTGTTAATTAAATTTTACACTAATGATTAGCCATTGGAAATGTCTCTGGCTTGATATTGTGTTTAGAAGGTATTTGTTAGCTTGGTATCATAAGCACATAGCCTATTATGTGCTATTAAATTAATGCCTTTAATTCAAGTGAATGTTTATTGAACACTTACTGTTTGTAAGGCCTCTTTAGGGGCCTGGGAGGCATTGGGGTGGAAATGGGCAAAAATAAGAAAGATATACTTACCATACTTTAGAAAGTTGTCCGATTATTAAGTTTCAAAAGCTACTGAAATCGAAAGAAGCAAGGACTTTCTTAGAGAACTGGAAATTAATGTGCATAAAATTTGGAATTTTAAAGTGAAAATGTGAAACTTTGCATTTGGAAATGAACTTAACTTCCAAATAGAAAAGAAAAGCTTCTCAATATCTGTCTCTTTAAAGTACTGATGATGTGTGTCCTAAAATCTTCAATATATATCTCTTCAAAATAGATATATCAAAAAACGCTCATGGCCTCTCTGTCATTTAACGCTCCAGCTAAACAAAAGCAATTGTGACGTCACTTAACAGATTAATCTGGAAAACATTGTCCCCAGGCTTTCAGGGAGTTATTGGCGGGCTTAGTGCTTTCCACGAGCCAGGTGAGCCTCCAGCTTCTTGCTCCTCCTGCTTTGAGGGACAGCCCATCACCAGGTGACCCACTGGGCAGCGCCAGGGAAGCACAGCCTCATGCGGGAAGGCACGCTATCGAGTGGACCTTGCTCTGCTTGTAACGCATCATGTAAAGTTAAGTTCTTCAGTTCACTCTGTTTTAGCTCAGCGTTGACCCCAAGACAATGGCAGACTCCTCTGTGATCATCTTTCTCATTTCTTCTTCTTGTTTTGGGCTGTTATCATAAGTTCCTGCTATTCCGTGTCTAGCAATGGGACTAGAAGAAATCATGTATATCTGCCCACTAACTAACAGTTCATGGTAACCTCTGGGGCCTTCTCCATAGGCCCTCCGGTAGTGGACAGGAAGACTGGCCACGTGCAGGTGTGTGACACAGACATGAGGTGCACGTATACCTTCTCGCATCTGCAGGAGATGACTTCTCCAGCATTGCTGGTTCAGGTGTGTTATTCAGGAAGTCATCCAGATTTGCATGGAAGTCTGATTCAGTCCATTTTTCTTCTTCAAACTGAGAAGACTAATGAGTTGTTAAGAACTTCTACGAAGTTCCGGGTGTGGGCCCTGAGTTGGAGGCGAGGGGAGGGTGGAAGTTCTGCTAGAAAGGCTGTGCCACTTACTTTGGCCCTGGGGCTGCTGTGGTGGGGTGGGGGTAGGGGGAGCAGAGAAAAACCACCTACGATGATCAATGAGATGATCAATGATCCAGGACCTGCAGCCAAGAGAGGATGGGAGTAGAGGTGTCAGAGACTTGTCAAAGCAGGTAAGTTTTTAGAATCTCCCTTGGAGGAAAAGACGACCATTTAACAGAGTGATTTATTTAAAACTACAACAGCCTAAGCAGAAGCAAAACCTTTTGCTTTTTATGGCCTGCAGAGCGGGGAAAAGCTTACAGAGTCAGTTTGTTTTCAGATGGGTGAATATTAGTTTTAATCTCCGTCCTACTCAATATGCAGAAAGCAGATTTGTGACAGACCATGAAAAGCACATGTTTTAGTTTGGGTTAATTTGGAAGTCAGAGGCCCGGTACTTCTTTCTCCCTGGGAATTAAAACAGGGTGTCGGGTGGGCTTCTGACCCCACACTGGGGGACTGGAGCACACCCTTTCTGCAGTCCAGTTTTGATGGGTCCTATTTCATCTCTCTTCTCATGTGGAGAAGTTTGAGTTACTTTAAATCATGTCATAACCACATGCTTGAAGTTATTGTGGTGTTCTCGCTACATAAATATTATAAAATTGTCTACAGCATTCCTTTTAAACTAAATACTGATAATGTGTAAAATCAAATTCCTACACAGTGTTTAGGATGTCATCATCATGTAATAAATGAATAAACTTAATAAATATTTGTTGAATTAATGAATAAGTGAATAAAGTTCCCTCAGGGAAGAAAAAACCAAATTACTGATGCTTATTGCTGTTTTTTTTTTCTTTCTTTCAATCAAGTTCAATTTTTCTAAGCATTTGTAATAACCTTAACAACAGGCCCAGCTTGTGGGTTTGTGTTCGGTACCCTTAGCAATTCATAGGCGTGTAGAGATTCAGCTGCTAAATTTAAAGCAAAAAGCATTATCTTTTGTTAATTAAATGTGTAAAGGTAAGCCTATAATTTTATCACATATAATAAAAATGTATAAATCAGTTACTGCCATAAAGTAGAATTTTGGTGTAATACTGATCTCTGAAAAAATGAAATCTACAGTGTGTTAGATTAACCATGTCTCTACTCTAGGTGGATTTGATTTTAGTCACTGGTATATTAAAAGAACCATGATAGCACTAGAAGAGGTTTCCATGGCAGGGAAGACTCTATATTATCTCCACTGTTTTTATTTCTAATGTAGAATGAAATTAATTATACCTGCATGGAGCTCAGACTTCACCTTACCATCCGCTTATCTCCAGTATTGCAGGCGTGCTCACTGTGGCATTGTCTCAAGTGATGAAACTTGATAAAAAGAGGCTGCTTTGACAACAGCCTCACCATCTGTGTCCTCCACGTGCTTGACTTTTGATACCCAGACCTCTGGCTGTGGTGTGACATCCCTACCGTGGTCATCCCCTGGCATTATGTCCTGTGTGTATGTTATGGGGGTCTTGGCACTGTTTTCTCTGTCAGTTACCATTTTCCTCCCATTTGTGTGGCTTTTTAGAGAGGCGCCTCCCTTTCTTTCCAGCCAGTGGCCAGAGAGCTCCTGTGGAGAGCTCATTGAGAGGTCTGTGTTACTGACCCTCGGAAGGGTTGGAGTGAGGGCCTGGCCAGTTGCAGGGGGACTAGGACAGATGGAGGGTGTTGTGGCCCAGACATCAGCTTTGGGTCCCCTGGGGGGAGGCAAGAAGGGCAGAGGTCCCCTGGCAGATCAGGTGTTCTGATTTGGGATTCTGTGGTCACCACTGAACAGCCATGTGGCCTTGGGCCTGTTTTTAATTTCTCGGAGCCTTAGTTCACTTTTCTGGAAAAATACCTTGCGGGATTATTGTAAAGGCTAAATAGGTGGACCAATGCCAATGTTAGGAGGTCTGTTGAGGGAGCAGGGCTGTGTCTGTTCAGTCATGAGGAAGAGGGGGTCGGTCCGCTCTGCCATTGTCCATGTCCTTTGTAGGATTAACCACACCCGCACACTGTTTCCATGTCAGAAAGGGTTGAATATTGACAATTTCATGTTGTTCAAGCTCATAGTTCCCGTTTCTGGGTCCCTGGCTTTGATAGCTGAGTTGCCTGGGGGACCTTTGGTGATGTGTATGTAGATGTGGTTATGCACATATATATGTTATAAACATATGGCCAATATGATGTTTTAAAAGGAAAAAATCCCCTGAAAGTCACAAAGTGATCACCTCAGAATTGGCACCACCAAAAGCCAGCACTGCTTCTTACCATGAAAGGCAGTGTTGGACATCTGCATTGGAGTCACCTGAAGCTCTTCTTAAAAATGCAGATTCCTGGCCCCACAGCAGTACTGAGTCAGTCTCTGGAAGGGAGCCACAGAAACCGGTAAGGAAACACTTCAGATGATCCTGATGCTAATGAAAGTTGAGAGAGTACTGGTAGGAAATTAGCAATGGCTGAGAGACCCTGCCCGTTGAAGAGTTTGTCACATCTTTCTTGACTAGTGTTAAGAGAGCATCTGAGGGTCATTACATGAAGTTTTACATCCCAAACTATAATTGACTGGAGAGTGTTTCTCTTAGGAAGCAGAGGCTTTCTGATGTCGGAAGAGAAAATGAACTATGAAACATGGTATTTTCTAGAAACCTCACTGCTTTGTATCCATCTTTCACCTTAGTGACCTCCCACAAATGTGATATGAGTCTGGAATTTTTCAGGTATTATAAAAGAATAAAGATGTTTCAGAGACGCAGAACACAGATCACTTTGGATCTTGAAATTTGCAGCTGGGAGCCCAATTTTAGATGACTTATTCAGAGAAGATAATGAGACGTGATGATACTGGGAAAATTACTTTCCAGCGCTTATTCCTATCTGATGGTCACAGAAACACGGACACTGGAGAATAATTTGTTTTAGGGGCCCCCTAGGCATGGGCCAGAAGCCTGGCATTTTTATTACAGTGGTTCCTAAAAGACTTACAAACCTCAGAGTGGGCATACCAGTCTATTAAAGCACTTGAAATTTCTACCAGCTCATCATTTTGACCAAGGAAGAAAGGTGCTTATGAAATGTCATCTCTGGGAGAGGTGGCTCATTAAGTCGTCTTAAATATGACATCCCCAACTCCCTGTCACCTCAATCAGTTGACATCCTTAGATGTCTGATTTCTCCCTCATGCAATGAAGATGTTTGATTCAGGGATCCAGCAGGTCTCTCCAGATGCCCAGAGAGTGTGAGGATTGTCATCTGAGTTCAAATTAGTTTGTCAGATAACATGGGGTAAGGGAATGAGCCCTGGATCTGTGGGTCATTTTAGATAGAAGAGAGTGAGAGAAACGTCTCGAGCAGTGGGTCAAATCTGAGACAGTGTCTGACACAGCATGAAGGTGCTTGTCAAAGGGAAGTGGGTGTGCAGGGGTGTCAGAAGGATCATAGGGGCATCCCACGTTGGTCGTAGGCTGCCTCTGCTCAGACGTGCACAGAAGCAGCTCACTGCCTCTGAACTTGTGAATGTCATTGCCACCTACAGCTGCCACCACAGACTCTGCAGCAACTGGACCATCGAGGATGAGATTTTTTGCTTAAGTATCGGTAACACAGATAAGCCTTATTTCAGGGGCTGAGCGTTGATAGTAATAAGTGATAACCGTATATTGAACCACACTGAGAGGATATGATATTCTCATCGCTCCCCAGGAGCTAATAAAAGCTGGGCCGAGATGATGGATGGGAGGTTTGGGAGGCAAAGCTATCTCCATTCCTAACAAAGCCCAGTCCTCTGAGCACGGGGTGCACGCCCGTGTACACAGATGCAGGTTGCCTTTTCCTGATTGATGCCTTGATGGAATGCCATCCACCTGTGTTGAGGTGTGCACTTGCAAAAGCATTTCAAGTGGTGTGTCATGTTACTTAGAAAGATGTTGAGTGATTTTTTTCTTACACAATGCAGAACCTTTATAATAACCTTCTGGGGAGCGTTCCTGCTGGATCTCAGTTCCAGGAAAAGGTGTGAGTCTCCTGTGCCCTCAGTGTTTCCTGGTGGACACAGTGAATTGTATAACCCACCTAGTCTTCCTCGTTCTGTTGGCTGTTAGAATGCCAGATTCAGATGTGTGTGCTGTAGTGGTTAGAGCTTTCTCGAACAGAGAACCTCAGTCCAGCTGGCTTTCGTCAAGCAGGGAATTTGTTGGCTCTTGTTACAGAGAAGGCTGTGGGTGGCACCACTGGTCCCAGAGGCTCAGTGCAGTCATGGGAGTTCTTTTTTTATTGAAGTATAGTCAGTTTACAATATTGTGTTAATTTCTGGTGTACACTGTAGTGATTCAGTTGTGTGTGTGTATATATATATATATATATATATATATATATATATATATACATATATTCCTTTTCATATTCTTTTTCATTATTGGCCATTACTAGATTTTGAATGTAGTTCCCTGTGCTATACAGTAGGACCTTGTTGTTTATCTATTTTATATATAGTTGTTAGTATCTGCAAATTGTGAATTCTCAATTTATCCCTTTCCCCCACTTTTCCCTTTGGTAACAATAAGTTTGTTTTATATGTCTGTGAGTCTGTTTCTGTTTTGTAAATAAGTTCGTTTGGGTCATTTTTTTAGATTCCACATATAAGTGATATCATGTGATATTTATCTTCGTCTGACTTACTTCACTTAGTATGACTATCTCCAGGTCCATCCATGTTACTGCAGATGGCATCATTTTATTATTTTTTATGGCTGAGTAGTATTCCATTATATAAATACACCATAGCTTCTTTATCCAGTCATCTGTCAGTGGACATTTAGGTTGCTTCCATATCTTGGCTATTTTAAATAGTGCTGCTATGAACACTGGGGTGCATGTATCTTTTCAAATTAGAGTTCCCTCCAGATATATCCAGGAGTGGGATTGCTGGATCATAGGGTAAGTCTGTTGTTAGTCTTTTGGGGAAACTCCATACTGTTTCCCATAATGGCTGCACCAAGCTGCATTCCCACCAGCAGTGTAGGAGGGTTCCCTTCCCTATTCTTCACACCCCTCTCCAGCATTTATCATTTGTGGACTTTTGAATGATGGCCATTCTGACTGGTGTGAGATGATACCTCATTGTAGTTTTGATTTGTATTTTTCTGATAATTAGCGATACTGAGCATTTTTTTCATGTGCCAATTGGCCATTTGTATGTCTTCACTGGAGAAATGTTTGTGTAGGTCTTCTGCCGTGGGAATTCTGAGTCTTCCTCTCCAAGCATCTTTCCTGTGTGTTTCCAAGGGATTACAGGCTGAATCCTGCAGCTCCAAGCCCAGTGGAAAGAGGAATTCTCTCCCCAAGTGGTACAAACCACTCCTGCGGCTGGGCTTCTGGACTCAGCTCAAATCACTTGTCTCCAGTTAACCTCGTGCCTGGCTTGGTTCGCCCACTGGACCAGGTGTAGGGTCAGCCCCCATGAACCATGTGGAATAAGAGTGCAGAAGTTGAGGTTTCCCCATAGGAACACGTTGGCAAGAGTGGCTGCTCTCTGTGCAAAAAACAGCAAAACGCCCAGGGTCACGATCTCTGCAATCGGACCTTAATTCTGGTTCCTTTTCTTGGTCTCATAGCTAGTTTCCTCTTCTCTTTTCTCACCTCATTCTAACTTACCTTGCTGTATTTTATGTATCATTATAAACGCATTGAATCTTTTGGGCCTGGATGGCGATGGCCAAAATAAGAGTTCCCAGTCTTGATATCTGAGTCCGTGTTCCATATGCGACTGTTGCGTGTGTGCATTTCTTTTACATCCCAGTTACACCGGGGAACGCGGTCATCGCTCACTAAAGGTGCAGAACACAGGAGTGGGAAGACCACAGGGAGGTTATTACAGTCCAGCTCAGACGTTCTCAGACTTCCTTTCTAAAGCATGAAAATCTTTCGGTTAGGCAAAATCTTACATAGGTAGAAAAGCATAAAAATCTTTGAGTTAAAATTTTGTGAAGGCAGGTTTTAAAAAATGACTCTCTAAGTTGGAAAACAAGGTATTTGATGTGCTATTGCTGAGTAACAGATGTCCCCAAATTTCATGGCTTAAACATCTACTGGCTTTCATGTTCTGTTGGTGGAGGCCGGGGGAAGTCTGCTGATCTAACTGGGTTGTGTACTTCCTGCGTATGTATCTACTCAGCTGACTTTGGCTGGGCTGTCTTGATATTTTGGGGTTGGCTGGCCGTGGGCTGGTCTAGGATGGCCTGGGCTGGGACAGCGGGGCTGTCTCTCCTCCATGTGGTCCTTCACCCTCCAGCGGCCTGAGTTTCCAAAGAGAGAGCAGAGGGGTGCCAAGACCTCTTGGCGTACGCTTGGGAAGGGGCACATCATCACTTCTGCCTTATTCTTCTGGTCACAGCCAGTCCCAGGGCCAGCGTAGAATCGAGGGTGGGGAGCTAGACGTCACCCTGGATGTGTGGGGCTGTAGGGCGGTCGGGAGGGGTGCGGCTAAAGGCAAGCCCAGATGGAGAATTGGGCCCCGCACAGTGATCTGCCAGCACCCAGGCCTTGTGTCCTGAGATGCCTCGGCTTTGCCGAGCACGGTTGGGGAATCTTGGGCAACATGAAAGAAGGGAATCTAGGACTGCAAGATCTGCATTCAAGGGCCCCCCTGTCACTTGAACTTGGTGAAGCCAGTGCCTCGTCTGTGAGGAGGGTCGTTTGGTGACATTCTAACTCGGGTTTGCTTTGGAGATCACCTATGATAATGGACGATATGAAAAAGCAACTTTTACAAACCACTGTCTCTGGGTGAATTCCCCGAGAATGGCATTATAGGCTGATTAAAAGGTGATTATAGGCTGATTAATTATCAGGTGATTATAGGCTGATTAAAGCTGAGTTTTCATCCTGGCTGTGTCATTTGTCCCCTGGGACAGTCAGTCTTGCCTCACTGAGGCCAGTTTCTTCGACTGTGAAGAGGGGCAAAGTCTCCCTCCCAGGTCATCCTCTAGAGAACACAGTGCTCGGTCTGTAGGAGCTGCAGTCCCTGTTCTTGGAGACCTGTGACCACGAATAACCTTGATCCATTGCTTGCGTGTTTCCTTCATGTCTGCAAACCCCAAAGGGTGTAGTTCCCCCAGGCCCAAGTTTTCTGCCGTCTGTAATCTGATTTTATAGGCTTACTGCTATTCCCGGGAGCAAGGGAAGGACATATGAATAGTGCATGCCACTAGGTGATGGTCCTTTATGTGTTAGTTAACTACCAAAGCAGTCCCGCAAGGTGAAGATGGTGGCCCTGTCATTTCATGCTTTTTGAAACTGAGGCCCCCAGTGTTTTAGGATGTGGCTCAGCTCTTCGTGGACCCCAAAGTGCTCCATTCCTCCAGAGCCTCTGGGGTCCCAAGTCATAATCTTCAAGTGCGCTTAACTGTTGGGTACCATTTCTCATTTTGATGCAAAAAAACAATCATGAAGTTGGCGTAACCCAGCCACGCACCGTGGCTACTGCTGTTCTGCAGTCCCCGAAACAGTAAATTAGAAGGAAGAGTTCTCAGCTTCGGAGGAACTCGAATGAAATGAATTGATTGGAGACGTTGTCCATGTTTTCTCACAAGCAGAGATGGGCAGAATGTTGCCTTCTCCAAGGTTTCTAATCCTGTGGATAGGATTGTGTTTTTGTCTTTTCTCGTGTTTAGCATCTGGAGATCTGATTGAGGTGAAAAGTGTAAAATCCCTTGCAAATCTCTTGGCTGTGTGCGTTAGTGTTCTCAGGGGCAAAATGCCACTCAGGTCAGCGATAATTTATTTTAAGACCTTTCACTTCAGGTGGAGGTGAACAGGCCTTTGGAGATTGATGTTAATCACCTTCTTTAGAACAAATTGCATTTTCTTTTGAGGTTGGACAAAGGCAAAGAAAGCATGCTGATCTGTATTTGAAGATTTAAAACAATCCAGTGAGCCTGGTCTGATTGCAGTCGTCATGGGAAAGAACTACTTGGTGTATGATATTTATAAGGGTTATGTACATTGCTTATTTAAATATGTACTTTTGCTTATTTAAATTTAAATTAAACTTTTTTTGCAATGTCACTGGGGAGAATTATACCAAAAGAAACTGAGCATTAAGAAAAGTAGAATAAGTGACTATTAAGAAACTATTAGCATCTTCCAGAGTGATTTTTAAGAAATGATGGATTTAGATTTTTTTAACAAAATTATTTATGAAATGATGGTCATTGTCATCTGATAAAACAGATACTTAAGTTATTATTACTTATTTTGGAAAGATGCCTGAGCATCTGGAGGTAAAATGAAGTGGTTTGCTTTTTGCTAGGGATGAGGGAGATCCTGGCACCGGACCTTGGGAGTCTAAAGCTTGGTCCTGCCCCTAGGTGGCATGTGATTTGGGTCAGGTCTCCTAATTGTGACTCAAGCCCCAGAAGACTAAAATGGATATTAGAATAACTACTCTGAGTGTCTAAAAAGATGATAAGGATCAGATTAAATAATTGAAAACAGGACTTTCTCAGCTGCAAAGTCCTGGCCACGTGCAGCTGTCACATGGCCTGGGTTGGCTCTGGCTCAAGGTCACAGCCTGAGTCAGGACGTTCTAGGGGGCCACCCTGTGCCCCTGCAACCCACCTCCTAGGCTGGCATGTCGTGAAAATCCAAGAGCTGCCAGCACCATTGGTTGTCCTTTTGTCTCTTTATATGTGGGGAGTTATGATTAAGTTGGCATTTTTTAAATTGGGATACTTCCTGAATACATCCTGTTTCTTGTCTTCTGGGCCACCCCGGGGAGGGGCTATGTGGACTGCTCCGTGCTGAGCCCTGGGGGCTGGGTGTGGGTAGAAATTAGGGACCCCCCTGCTGGGGGGCCTGTGGGTGCTCTTCAGTGGGAAGGGAGAGAAGAAACCTCTGAATATCATCTTGACATGTTTTGGGACTGTTTCTCTTAAAATGGGGTGTCTGCTGAGCCAGTGAGTTTTTGAGGTAGTGGTCATCTGCTTAGGAAGTTACGAAGGGGAACACACTGTTCAGGGCTTTTTTGATTAGAAGATGATTGTGTGGGTGACATGGCTTCTCTCCCTGCATTTCCAGGCAGTGGGTCCTGTTTGCTACTGCTTTTAAGGGTGTCTGCATGGAGTGGGAATTTGGCCCCACTAGGGAAGATTCAGGAACCCATAACTTCTCCTTTCTTCTCACACTTGGTATCATGGTCCTGGATTTTCCCTTCCTCCTTTTCTTCTTTCCTCCTCCATCTGCATCTCATGCAACAGGTGGGTTTTACAAGAAAGGGGTGAACTAAACTGGGATCTCTTACTGTCAAGGAATTATCAGTGACAGGCTGCTGGGCGTCCTGGGTTCCCTCTGAAGGGTGTGGGCGGGACAGAGAGTGTTGACCCAAATAGAGAGAAGTGGTGAATTAAAGCATAACCACTACCATGTCTGCCAGGCGCTGGTCGGTGCTTTATCTGCTTTATTTCTAATCAGCACAGCAGTACTTAGAGGTGAAAGTATTATAATACAACAAAAGGACAACTAATGCTTATTGACTACCTCAAATGTCCAGGCATTATTCTAAGTGCTTTTTATAGGTATTACCTGATTTAATACCAATAACCACCTCAATGAGACCCATTTTTCAGGCTGGGGATAAGGCTCAGAGACTAAGCAGGTGACCCGCTCAGACAAGCTGCAAGGGCAGATCTAAGGTTGACCTTGATCAGACTGAGTCTGAAGCCCCTGAGCCACAGAACCTTCCCATTCTTTGTGTGTGGGGGACACTGTCGGACTCTCCACACCCTGTAAATGTAACCTGCTTCTGTTTCAAGACTCTGCATCTCTTTGTATGGGTCCCTTCCATTGGTTAGCTACAAGTCCAGGAAGGTGGAGGGGTGCTTCAGGTGTGTACAGAGCAGTGGCCCCCGAGTAACAGGATGACAGAATGGAGGAGGATGCCGGCTCTCAGGATGCCCTGCCCAACATAGTCAGCTTATGGGCTTAATCATTCTGGAGATTGTTCTGTAAAATAACTGGCCAAGTGGGTAAGAGCTGGGAACAAAACAAGGCATAGGTCCTGCTTTATGAGATCTTGTTCTAGGGAAGTGTTTTCGCTGAACAAGGAGCCAGTGCCAGAAAGTTCCAAGATCTGTGTGGCTGTGTGTCCAGTCAGTGCATTTTAAAAAATCGACCACTTCCTTGCACATTGGTAAATTCACATCTGAAATTTTGCATTTGTGTATACAGTTGAGAAGGAGGGAATTTATGCCTTATGGTAAATACTGACGTTTTAAGATAAGACTTTTTTGGGGAGGGTCGTGATGGGCCTGTTTATTAACTTGATTGTTGTAATGGTTTTATTAGTTACACATGTATCAAAACTTTTAAACAACAAGGTCCTACTGGATAGCACAGGGAACTGTATTCAATATCTTGTAATAACCTGTAAGACTTACAAAAATCTTTTAGAGACATCCATCAGAAATAGAATACAAATACTAAGGCATTTGATACTCTCCATTGTCCATTTAAAAGTATATGAACAGGATTTTCTTTAATTGAGAGGAAGTTTAGTAGCTCACAGCGAAAAAAAAATGTGACAAAGAATATATGTATGTTCACGTATAACTGAAAAATTGTGCTCTGCATTGGAATTTGACACAACATTGCAAAATGACTATAACTCAATAAAAAATGTTAAAAAAAAATTGAGAGAAAGTTACCTGCTTAATTTTTCTTCCTGAACTGGTATTTGCATTATTTCCCCATAGAATCTTATCCTGGTATAACATGTTTAAACTTGAGAGTCTTTTTGTGGTGACTTATCAAACTTCTCTGCAACAAAAATATGTATACAATTGACACTTTTATTCTGTTTATAATTTTATGGGACCATAAAGGCCTAAGTGCCAAATTTTATCTACTTGGATTATCACCAGAATTATTAATATACAATTGAATTGCTGTTAAAACTTATTGGAGTAGTATTTGGGAAATCGACAGGGCTTTAGAAAATTTCAGAAGCTCGTGTACCTGTGAATAGATATTTGTTGCTGCTTAAACAGGGTTAAACACCAAGTCTATTTCCATTTTTCATTTTTTATAAATGTGTGTTGAGAAACTTGTTCATGTAAGTAGGTAGATCGGGCGAGAGGATTTTGTTATAGCAGGGTCACTTTGAATTATTTTCGAGATTCATATTGAGATCTAGCAACAGAAATTATTCTTAATGACTATAAGCTGACAGTTTGATTAGTTTCATTTTCAAAACCGTTCAGAGCAGAGAATTGGAAACCAGCTAATCTCTGAAGGATTTGTTACCTAGTCCTGCACCCTCCTGTTTGTTGGGAAGTAAACCAGGTAGACCAAGTAAACCAGGATTCATCCGTAACTGTTAATCACACCTGCTGTTTTTTTTTTTAACTTAAGGCATTTTTTTTAACCAGGATTAGGGAAGTATTCAGAAATGGTTCTGAAAACAAAAACAATATTAATTTTAATATACTTTAGTCAATGAATGCTTTAAATATTCTTGTATATTATGTAAATATACATATACACGTACATACTTACATACATACACATTTTCTTGGGTCAAACTTTAGAGATGACGATATAGGCTAATCAATGAATGAAAAATATCCTATCCTACGACTCCGTTTAGCACAGAGGTCCTCATCAAAGCTGTCATTCAAATCAGCCTTACTTTCTATCCGAAAAGGTCTCACAGTTTTTAATTTCAAGTAAGTGTGAATTTGCATTTTGGGGAAGATTTTTAAAAACAGTAAAAAGAAAGGCTATAACAGATTAATCAAAGCAGTTTAGTCGAGTTTAAAGTGGTACAGCTTTAATAGAATTAATTATATTTTGTAATAAGTTACAAAACCATGGCAGATCTATACCTTTTCTCATGAGTGTATAGGAATGTAATATAATGGGCACCTAAAATTACGAGGTATTATAAAGTGAGGATTCAGATTTAAAAAGTGTACTGGTTTCTGGTAAGTGTATGTGAATGTGTGTATTGAACTCTGGTGTTTGACTTCCAGGAATAATTAAATAAGTGTACTGTCTAAAGTAACTTCATCCGTCTCTGACACATCAGAATCTAGCTTTTCCTACGTATGTAATAAGAGAGAAGTATATGCTACTCAAAATAAATGGACCTAGCAGCAAACTGACAACATGTTTTTGTTAAGAGGTAGAAAATAGTGAATATTTTATGGGGATTGACTTTCACTGGAAAATTTGCCTTATAAATAAGTGTTTGATAAAGTGGATTTAACAGTATGTATGATGCAAACAATCTAAACTACATCTCATGTAGTTTTACTTGTGAACTTTTCCGGTGTAATCTGAAAAATTTGGAAAGCGTTGTAATTATATTGAAAAGAATCAGTGTCAGCAACAGCCACACTTTGACTTGTTTGAAAGTTGTTTGATTTCCAGTGGATGTCATGCTTGAGTGTGAGTATACATGCTAAAAAAAGAGACATTCTATTTAGGTACATTTAAAAGGGATTTTTTTTTTTTTTTACATTTAATATTTACTGGTGTCATTAAAAAAATTCTCCAGTTCTTTGGTTCTGAAATGAGTTCTTGCTGGTCAAGGGAAGGAAGACATGGAGGCATTAAATTTATAAGATATCTGATTTCATAGCATCCCACGAGGGCTAAAATCTTCTCTCTTGGATACATTGTCTGACCCTTTAGTTAGATACGGATACAACAAGGAAGATGTGAAGCCCTACAGTGAGTGTCTGGTGTTGGATTAATCATTAGAGAAGACTTCCTCGAGAGCCACAGCTCACGTTGTTTCTTTGAAGCCCTGGACAGTTTTCCATGGGGGAGGTGTGCCTGCCTTTTGTAAGGTGTGCGGTCAGTTGGGAAAGAGCAGACAGGACGGGAGGACGTGCCTGATGCTTGGCAGGGCATTGGTGCCTTTTCCCGGATCAGCTCTCTGTACCCCTTGTTTTCCCCGTAGCTGTGGCTGCTGGGTCCCCTGCCCTGTGGCTCTGTTGGGACTTCGGCACTGACACTGGAAATGATGGGGCAGGGCCCTGTGGCTGGGGGTCTGCAGGCTTTATCTTTCTAGGTGGAGATCTTAATTTTTTAAAAAAAAGACAATTTTTAGGGCAGTTTTAAATTCACAGCAGAACTAGGAGGACGGTAGAGAGGTTTCCCATATACTTTGCCCTGGCACACGCGTGGCCTCCCCCTGTTTTCAGCATCCATCCATCTCTAGATGGTGCATTTGTTACAGTTGATGACCTTGCACGGACACATCGTGATCACCCAAAGTCCACCATTCACATTAGGGTTCCCTCTTGGCGCTGTACGTCCTATGGGTTTGGACAAATGTGTAATGACATGTATCCACAACTATAATATCAATGCCCTAAACATCCTGCATGCTCAGCTGTTCACCTCTCCCGTTCCGCCTCCCCCAGCACCAAGAGGCAGAAACTGAGCTGGTGAACTCGGGTTTACAGTGACTCAGTTCTGGTCTTGACTGAGTCTGTGACTTTGATGGATGTTTTGTGTCTCACTGCTTCAACTACCCCTTCTGAGATTGAAACAGGTCATTATGACGTAGAAATCATTTGATGTCAGGACTTTAGCTTATGAGTCATTAATAATTCTATGAAAACCAAACAGTAGCATAAACTCCTGAGTTGATGTGAAAGAATCTTGCAGAAACATTTGTTTCCTGTTGTGTAACTAAATCTTCCAGACAATTGGTGGTGGCCTGTTGAATTCTCACAACCTTGAGGGAACAAGAGGCCCAGGGGACTGTAGAGATGTTTAAAAAGGCCTGTGTCTCCAAGGCCCTCTGTTATTTGAGATTTCCTGCTTCACTCTGTGTGGACTTCTTCAGTGGGAAGTGAGTGGGAATGGTCTTACACATGGATCTTGGCGCACAGGTTAAGTGGTTTGTTCAGGCCCTAGAGAAAGCCAGGGCCCTGGTTTCCCATGAGTCTTAAAACCAGGCAACATATCTTTTGTGACCCCACTACATGATGAAGCATTCTATCTTTTACTAATATGATGGCCAGTCTCTCCTTTGAATTGCTTTCACTGCCAACACCAGCAGCTCAGATTTTAGTCATCTTCACATATAAGGACATACATAATGTGGTTTGAGTGGGACTGAAAAACATGGCAGGATGCTGCATTATCTGAGGTCAACCCGTGGGCCAGGAGTTGTTTTCAGAGTGATGATCATCTAAAGCGCAGCTGTCTAGAATGTACACACCTGCGGGGTGAAATAGTGACGCATCATATGCAAAAGATGGGAACTTGACTAAAATGTGAAAAATTCATCCTGAGGAAATAAGTGGATGGATATGGAGAATCCCCTGAAAGCAGAGTTATTTATTTTTATTTAAAATCTTTATAAATGTATTTATTTTTATTGAAGAATGGTAGATTTACAGTGTTATGTACAGCAGAGTGATTCAGTTTTATATACGTGTGCATGTATATGTTCTTTTTTAGATTCTTTTCCATCATAGGTTGCTACAAGATGGTATGATTCCCTGTGCTATACAGTGGGTCCTTGTTATTTATTTGTTTTATATACAGTAGTGTGTATATGTTAATCCCAAACTCTTAATTTATCCCTCCCCCATCCTTTCCCCTTTGGTGACCATAGTTTGTTTTCTTTGTCTGTGAGTCTATTTCTGGTTTGTAAATAAGTTCATTTGTATCATTTTGTTTTTAGATTCCACATATAAGTGATATCATATGATATTTGTCTTTCTTTGTCTGACTTAACGTCACTTAGTATGGTCACTTCTAGGTCCATCCATGTTGCTGCAAATGACATTAATTCATTCTTTTTTATGGCTGAGTAATATTCCATGTATATATACACCACAATTTCTTTATCTAGGCATCTGTCGATGGACATTTAGGTTGCTTCTATGTCTTGGCTGTTGTAGATAGTTGAAAACAGACTTATTAAAGTATTATTTAGAGTAGTGAAAAATTGGGAACTACTGAAATATCCAGCAATAGAGAGTAGATTAAGTCATGGTTTATTTGTATAATGGAATGCCATCCAGCCACTAAGAATGACGGGGGAGGGTAGAGCTCAGTGGTGGAGCATGGAGCATCCTCAAAGCTCTAGGTTCAATCCTGCATTAACAACAACAACAATTTTAAAATAAAAATAAAAAAAGAATGATGACAGGGAAGAATTTTTAAGATTGTAATATTGAGATGTGGGACAAAAACTAGTGGCAAAATTGTGAGTGTAGGATAATGCCAATTTTATTGAATGATTCAAAAAAATTTTTTTAATCTACGGAAATGTGTAAAATACAAGCCAAAATATTAATAGTAGTTATTTCTGGATAGTGGATTTATTGATATTTTTGCTTTCTTTTAACTTTTCTATGTTTTCCACACTTCCCTCTGTGTGTTTATAGATCCGTCTTACGATGGCAAAAAGTTATTTCACATAGTTGTTAGGTAAGAGTTGATTCCGTAAATAATTAACTCAGTGTGATGATTTGAGGAGTGTGAATTGGCAAAGAGTGATGATCATTCCCCACTTCCAGAAACCCAGAGGGGAAACAGGACAATTCTCTGATCTACCTGCACTTTCTGTTGTTCTAAAATGTATAAAGCACCTAACATATGAACATAGGTGTGAGGAGACACTGCAGTGTAATTCTTTAAGCAGATTGTCCCCTTAGCCAGCTGTTTCTTAATCCTCGTTTGGCTGGCTCTTGCTCTGGAATTGTTTCTTTGCTAGAGTGTTAATGGATTGGTTAATTTGTGAGCAACACTCCTAATTGTATTAAGTCTCTACAACCTTATTAAGCATTTGTGCAGAATTAGATCAGAGAGCTCGGAGGAGCAGTGTGCCAGTGGTCGGGGGGAGGTGGGTCAGGGAGAGCCAGGCTGATGAGTGAGTCTGCCCCCTGACCCCAATAAAATAGCACAGATTGAGAACCCCACTGCTGAAAATTCAGAAGGATTCTAAACCACATAAAATGCCTCCTTGCTGTTATGTTTAAACACCATTAATGAGAGAGAGAGAAAACGAAAGAATGAAAGCCAACTTGGTCTTCTTACTCAGATCAGTTAGGATTTACTTTTATTTGGGGGGAGAAGTGAGCAAGAATTACAAAATTTCAAGAGTGCTGGGTTTCTAATTCTGGTCGCCTGCGTTTTCTATTTAGACACAAGGCTCCAGATACTCTGTGTTTAAAGAGCAAGATACAATTTCAGAATATATAATTGGACCTTGTCTATCTTGAAGACTAAAGACCAGATATATAGCCTGAAATATACTGATCTTTAAAAATCATGCTTGGCAGCTACTTTCTGCTACAGGTAGGGGAGATGAATTCAGCACCTGAGTGCTTACCGCACCTTCAAGCAGTGCTTTTGGGGAGGACAGGTGCGAAAACTTGGCACTGATCCTGGGCGCTCTGACTCAGTGTCCCACTGCTTCCCTGTAACTACTGGGGTACTTTTCCCCCAAAGTTGGAAATTTATTATTCAGCATCATCGCAACCATAATGGAACTCCAAGTAAAACTTGTTAGCAGCTTTTTGCTTGATTGTAGGTTGTGAATTCCGTGTATTGTGTACTTTAGCACTTCCGAAGTAAGAAATACTGACGGGCCTTTAGGGGTGGAGACAGCTCAAGCCCAGAAGTGGTCCCCATTTTTACTTTCTTGATAGTTCTGCTGTACCCCACTAAGAATGTTTTTCTTGTCTTCGGTTGTTGTTTGAGGTGTTGTCATTGTTTTCAGTTGGATGGTCCCATGGGTTTTAAGAGTCACCTGGAAAATAGAAAAACAAAGGCTATCATTAATTTTGGAAGTTTTGCATTATTATGTACATTTGTGCCAGTGACATGGGCTTGGAGAGCACAAATAAGGTGGACAGAACAGTCAGGAAAGAGAGGCTAAGAGATGCCACCTTCCCAGCTCTCAGGGAGCTCAGCTCAGCCTGTATCCCACACACCAGGTCAGGAAATCTGTGGGGATGTCCCAGGGTGTCCCCCAAAGTGTTCCTCTCCTCTGCCAGGCAGGGTCTGCTGTTTCTTCCCGGATGCTGAGGGGGTGGCCCTGTCCCCATTGCCACCAGCAACCAGGTGTCCCAGCCACCCTGGACTGCTCCTGCTCCTGCTGGCAGGCTGCTGCCCCCTGACCTGGGGAGCCTCCCACCCAGTTAGGAGCTCACAGCCTCCCGTCTCAGAGGCATTGGAAGTCAACAAGGTCCTAGAATCGAGGACTTAAAGATTGGAGTGCATGTTATAAAAAAAAAAGGGGTTTAGGTAGCGGGTGCAAAGGTGGTGCAGTGTGTGTGTGTGCGTGCATGCATGTGCTGGGGACCGGGGCGGGGGTGGGGCTGCACTGCCAATAAAGGGGCCCTTTGCTTCAGAGCCTTTCCATAGGGGGCGGAGAGAGACTCTGGAGGAACCTTCCATGGTTGTGCGAGTGAGAGGGGACGTGGCTCTCACCCGGATCAGAACATTTTCCAGACAGGTGCAGCTGGTTCCTTCTGTTCCTTTCGTATTTTCTGGGTCTTTGTAATGATGTGAACACGCTTCATGTCCTCGTTCAGTCAGAGACACAGGATGCTTCCTGGAATAAAATCCGTGGCAAGGAAAGCCTGCACACACCTACTGCTTCGTTAATAATTGCTCGTGTGGGGCTCTCTGTGACTTTGCTTTTTTCCCCTTAATTGGTTGAGTATTAATAAACTTGTGGTTTGTTTCAAGGGCACAGCTAGTCTTTAATGGGTGTCCAGAAATTTCAGGAAGAGAGCGAAAGAATGAACATAATACATCATCACTGCTTCCAGAGTTTTTTTGCTGGTAAGATAATAAAATGTTAAAAAGCAAGGCCGCTTGAGCAGAAAGTAATTGCCCTGACAAGCAGGGCCCCGGCAGCTCTCACAGTGTCACAATGAGGCAGCCTTTCCCTCGGTGTCAGGCAGACTTGCATCGCACGTAAATATTTCCTCACTTTGTGGGAATGTACTTTTCCCATCCATCATGGAGAATGAAACTCCAGGCTTCTAATTAATCTTGCCTGATGTTTGATTTCATACGCAAGTTAAAGGCAAGAGGCGGTGGGGTCTCCCTGCCCCCACCATGTCCATGACCGCAGGCATATCCCTCCATTAATGTCAGACTGCATCTGTGCTGCCTGTTGTCACCATCACACATCAGTCATTAATGCATTAGCCATCACTTAACGGCCACTTTCCACCCACTAGTTCCCTGCTGGCCGGAATTTTACTTTGCAAGACTTTAACCTTGAACCTCTGGGCTCATGACATAAAGAGCTCGCTCACACCTAATGCATTACAAATTGTAACTTGCTCTTACCTGTTCTCCCACCTGTGAATCCCAACAACTTGAGAAGGAAGGCCAGGTGCCTCCTGTACGCAGACTTGGGGACTGAGACTCAGAAAACCTACGTGGCTCATCTCAGGTGTCTGGTCAGTGTTGGGTGGAGCGGAATTTGAACCCAGAACGTCTTCAGTCAGAAGGAACACTCTCGTTCCTGAGTGGGTGAGAGAGCCCTTTGGAGGGTAGAATTGTGTTTATCTTGTCTTCCTCGAACACCCTGCTCACCTCTTCTCCAGTCGAGTTCCTCTCGATGTTAGTTAGAGAAGCAGGAGACATTTTTGACTGTCAGAATAAAAAAGTACCGATGTAAAATAGATAAACAACAAGGACCTACTTATAGCCCAGGGGACTATATTCAGTTTCTTGTAATAACATATAATGGAAAAGAATCTGAAAAGAAAAAAAAATACGTATGTATATGTATAACTGAATCGCTTGAAACTAACATTGTAAATCAACTGCACTTCAAAAAATAACAATAACAATGACACAAATGAACTAATTATTATTTTGATTTCTTGAATATGTGTAAGCACATTTGATTGTCCTTTATGATTGGATTGCCGTATTCTGTTGAATCTTATTTTGTAGCTGGCTTTATTCCTTTGATAACTATGTAAGTTTAGAAAGCTAAAGATCTAATCTGTTCTTAGGAACAATAATAGTACATATATGTAAATGTTTTAAAAAGTGCAGTATACTGTATATATGTATTTAATCCAATATAATGTGTGTGTGCAGTCAAACTAATAATTCTACCTAATAAAATTGAAAAAGGAAAAAAATCAACTGCACTCAATAAAAAATAAAATTAAAAAAAATAGATGCATAGAGAAAACAGTAAAATCGATTCCACTTAATTGGAAGTGGGGCATAAAAGGCTAAGAAAATTACTAATGTAAGAGTGAAAAAGAAAGGTCTGTGTACCATTAGGTATGGTTGTAAGCACCATGGCATTCGTGAGAAGGGGGAGATGTGGGTGGTCATTCTCTGGGGGAGGAAGCTTTCCCATTCTGCTCCTCATTTCCACCAAGGGCTCCATGTCAGCAGCCCTGAGTGACGTAAAGGGCACTGTTTTTCTCACGAGCAGATTCAGTGTCACTGTGGCAGCATGATGCATGCAGCTATTGTTTTCCCCACCTGACTTCCAAATGGCAGGAATAACTCCAAGTGAGTCAGTGAAGGCAGCTCTCTGGGAGGCAGAGAGGGTGTCTGGCTGATTTGATTTGGGGACAGACATCAGCCTGCCCAGCAGAGGGAGGGACTGCTTGCTTCCTGAGTGATCATCCTCTAAGCCCCCTTGTCAGCACTGAGTTAACTGTCGAGACCAGCAGTACTGGTGCTGTGCCGTGGGTTTCTAGAGCCTTCCACCCTCTCAGGGCCTGCTGGGTTTGGGTGCGAGCCAGGGCTCCCTCCGGGCGCGGATAGGACTTGGTGGGATCCTAGGGTGCCCCGCCATTGCAGGTGGTGGAGACAGATTTTGCCTGGAGGACTTGAGGGCAGGCAGTGCCCAGGCAGTCCCCATGGCTGTACAGAAACCTCAGGAAGACGCCCAAGAAGTATCAGAGCTCAGGCAACATCAGTGCCTTCCCGCTGTGCCTTTGACGAGGAGTGGGCTGCCAGCAGCCCCTCTAGGCGTGAAACAGATCGACCTGCGAGTGGAGTGGCTTTTTCATTGGCCACTTAGGTGTTGGGGAATGTCTACCAAACGGTGACTTCTGCTCCGGCGTATTTAATGTTCAGCGGACCATAATTAGGTGATGGTTGCTTAGGAACACCTGTTCACCGTAGTATCATCCTAAGAGATGCAGCATGGCAGGGAGACTGGGCGAGTCAGGTGCTTTCTACCTGACTGTGAAGTCCCAGGTGTTTACATCAATAGAAGAAAGCAGGGACACAGATACTTCAGTAAGCAATGATGCTCCATCCACATTTTCAGGCTGTTCACTGTCAGTGATAGATGAAGGTCTTCCTGTTGATTATATAATGAAAATTTCTGGTCCCTTTTTGGGTCTTTGCCCCCTTCTTCTGTTCACTGGTGAGTATTAGAATCTGGTCTACATCTCCCATCCTGAAGCTGCTTGAAGCTGTATAGTCTTCCCTTATCAAGGTAATAAAACCTAACATTCTCATAGGTTTATAGTTTTTATTTTTTCCTTTCTCAAAAAACTAATTTTGTCACTTCCCCAAAATAATCCCATGAGATGGATAATAGCTCTTGCATTTTGAGATAAAGAAATATACTTAAGCCTGGCAGGGTGTGTAATTAGCAGCACCCAGGACATGAACGCTGGCCTTTGGGGTCCACACCCAGAATCCTTCCCTTGGCCTCACGGAGAATGTATCAAAGGAAACATCACAGGAAAATTTCCCCACCCTGTCTGTTTGTTATAAACTGAAAGAATAAATACTCATGTGTTAAAATGTCAAGTTCAGCTATTTTACTTCTTCATATGGAAACTCAAAAAGTGAACAAAGCAAATTAGAATGTAATAAATTTTTTCCAGTTACTTCTGAAAAAATACTGCATTTTCTTTCTAAATTTCCAATTATTAAATACTTTTCCACTAAATATTTAGCCTTTGGTTGGAACTAAATATATTAGCTTGATACTTAATGTGGGTGATTTAAAAAAAAATTTACTGATAAAGGTCGCTCAGTTAAAATCCCATTTGCCACTTTTAAAAAATGACCTAATTTCTTATTTTGGAGATAAGCACTAGAGTATTATGTTATTTCTTTCCATCCATATACTTTTTCCAAAGTGTTATGTTTCCTCCCCAAATTAGGCGGAGGATGCTTCTCAAACATCCCAGTGAAGATTCTCACCATAGAGGCGCCTCATTTATAATTAGGTTAATTGTTTTTGATTGAACTTGATCATTCAGTGTCCCTAATGCATCGAATACTGTGTGGCACGTGTAAGACACTCATTTCTTCAGTAAGTGAGTGAGTCTTATAAATTATAGCATTGGGCAACTCATCTTTTAACCCTAAAACATCTCTAGCAGAAACTTCATTATGTAGGTAACCTTTTAGAATGAGTTTTGCACATACCCTTGGAATTGAAATCTTCTAAGATTATTTTAGTAGAAGTATTTCTTTCTAGTTAATTTATTTCTTTCCTTTTTATATGTTATATGGCTTCTTTCCCCTTTAACTCTTGTTTGTGAGAAATCGTATTTATTTTTTCATTAGAGCAAGTTTGGAAAATTGTAAAAATTACAGGAAGAAGGAAAAAAGTTTAAAATGGTGCCACTCATTATGGTAATAATTCATAACTGGAAATTCTTTTCAGTTTGTTTGCAAATTGTGTTTTTTAAAATTAGACTCATATAAATTCCATCTTTTTCTTTTTTTAACTTAAACTTAAATTGTGACTTAAATTAAATTAACCTTAAATAATATTAAACTATATTTTCCTTATATCCTTAAAGTTTAAGAAGACATTTGAGAACTTATTTCGGCAGTGGCATAATACTCCATGCTATTGAGGTGCATGGTTTTAATGCATTAATGAACACTGAAATGTTCACAACCTGGAACAATGCATTTCAGCAACGCAATGCATTTCCAAAAATGGGATAGTTTGCATTTTCAAAAATGGCCTTTATAGAAAGGGCCCTTTTGAAAATCATGAGAAGTTAGATATAACATTAGGTCAGATACTTAAATAAAACAAAGGCCTGTGTTTTAAAAGCTTCTACTAACATGAAATGAAAACAAAATGAAATTCTTTTGAATCAGAATATATACTGGTTGATAGTTTTGGCTTCTGAGCTCATAATTACCAAGAAGGTCTTTAGTTTTGCAAAACTCAACGTGTTGATTGCCGAGAGCCAAGTAATTGCTTCTAGTAAACAGTGTGGCTCAAAATTATGTTCCTGTGTTTCTCTGACTGAAAGCCGAGCTGAGTGCTGTGACTGTATTGGAGGTTGTACGTGCTTTCATAGGAATGAACTCAAAGCGTGATACTTAGGTTAAGATAAACTTGTTTGGTGTTCATTCAGCTATCTCTGCTCATCCTGTCCGTGTGTGTTATTAATCACCCACTGTATGCTCAGTTCAGTGCTTAGTTCTTGGAAAACTCAGAGTTTTCCAGAATTAAGTAGCAGTATCTTTCCAACAGATATAAAATAGTGGTAATCTGGCGTCCTTTTCTAACAGGGTCTCAACCGTAGTCGAGCTTTGCTGTGTGGATAGTACTGCTGATGTCAGCACTTTCTTGGGAGGAGTTTTTTGCTTATTCAACTTTTGCCTCATGTTAGATTTTTTTCCTGCCTTTATCTTAGAGTTTGCTTTTTTGTTGACTGGCTCTGTGGCTTAAGAATTCAATTTTGAGGCCTTTTTTTTTTTTTTTTTTAAAGCAACAGAGGGTAAGCAAGCAACTGAGTGTCCCTTGGTACAGTAGCCAATTTAGGATGATTTATGCCCACTTACTTAGTAGTAAAGTCTCGTTCTTAAAGGATATAAACTCGATATTCCTTGTAGGGATCCTTAAATTGTCGGAACACTGTTCACGTTAAAGCATGGTTATCAAGTTTTAGGCCAAATAAAGATATTTTGTCTCTGTCTAATTTTTGCCATTCCAAAACACAGTGGCCTTCTGTGGCGGGAGTGGTTTAATCAAGTGTTCAGAATTTCTTGGCTGCAACCTGTTTCTGAGGAGTTTAACTCAGCTATTGTTAAGAGAGGTCATTCTTCAGTCACTGCCCAGCTTTTGTAAGTATGTTAAGAGCTGGTAAAGAAAAAGGAACTTTGAAGTCTTGATTAGAAAATAAGATGCACTCATTGTGCTTTATGTTTTGAGACGTAGCTAAAATGCATGTTTTTAATTGCTACACGGATGTATTCAGTCTTGAAATTTAAAAAAAATGGCTCTACCCTTGGACAGATTGAATTTGTAATTAAGAGTTGAACTGCTAAAGTTAGAACATGAGCCGTATTATAAGAATTAATGCAAGTCTAATTAGTCTCAAATGCTCAAATGATTCTTTGGTTTGTCTATACAGTTGCAAGTTTAATATGAAGTATGGGATGGAAATTCCACTGGCTAATTGGGACCCTCCCCTTTTTGGCCTGGACCATTGATTGCTACGATGGTCTCATTTGCTACAGCAGAATTTCTCCCACCTCGGGGGTCACAGCATCCTCTGGGGGGCTAGCTAAGATGCAGAGAGCTGGACCACACTCGACAGTTTGGATCTCGGAGGCTGGAAGGGGGCCTAGGAGAAGCTGCAATGGTAAAAAGCAAAACAGGTGACCATAAAGCCCCCTTGAGAGAAAGCAAAGGCCTTTTTGTGGTCAGAGGCTGATGGTGGCCTCCTCTCCCACCCCACTCAGTGCATTTTGGGGCCCCTAACAGATGGCTGCCCTGTCCTGATGCACAGCTGGTCCCCCGCCCCTGTTCTCTTGCCCAAGTTCTGGTATGGGGTCCACCCCACCTGCCTCCTGGCAGTCCTCTCGTTTTACAGGCTAATCTCTTGTCACCTCTTCACTCGACTTTTCTTCCACGGCGCGCCCTGCTTTGGCCTGGAGTCTGTCACTGCCTTACCTGTGCTTTCATGATGCCTTCCCCAAATCTCTAGTCCCTTTCCACACCTGTTACAGCGGGACCCTGGGGCCCAACTGCCTGGATTTGAAAGCTGGCTCCTCCTTTCTAGCTGTTTGATGGAGGGTAAGTGACAACCTCTCTGGGCCACGGAGTCTTCATGTGAAGACTACCTCTCTGTCTGTTCTGAGGACCAAGTGAAAGAACAAATGTTACAGGGCTGAGGGCCGTGACTGTTAAGGACTGAGTGTGCACCGAAGGTCAGCCGTTGTCTTCACTCTGTCTCTGGTGGTGTCATTTCAGCATCTTCTCACGAGCTCCCCATTCCCAGAGAGTCGGGGGAAGAACCTCAGCTCCACCTCTGTTTCTAGCCCCTAAAACGCGCTCGCCCTCCACACCGCCCTACGTGTGTTGGTGGAATCGAATTGGCTTTACTTGCAAGTACATTCTCTGACCTGGATGTCTCCAGACCCCAGCAGGCGTGTCTGTGGCTCTCGGTTACTCTCACTGCTGCCCTGGGGGCCTCCCTAGGGGATACCCTACCCTGCTCCCAGGGCAGACTCTGTGCCAGCCCTGCTTTCTGGGTCCTCAGGAGCTGCTGGCTATGCCTGCTGTGGGCTGTTGGCATCGGTACCCAGGGAGCCCCTCCTGACCTCCCCACGGGTGCCTGGCTTCTCAGAGCTGCACTTGGCCATCACTGGGCTTCCCGGGGCTGCTGGGTGCCCATCTCAGAGGAAACTTGATTCTGCATCTGCAGTGAGTGCCGCTTGCCCAGGAACGAGCTCATCCCTCTGCAGAGCAGAGTCTGCTGTGACATTTGGAAGAGACCATCGTCCGGAGACAGCCAGCCTGTTAAGAGCATCTCGGCCGTGACCCACCTGCCGCCCCCAGGTGACCGGCTCTGCCCTGCAGGGGACAGGTGTCCACGTTCCTGCCTCTCAGAAGACAGAAGACTGGCCCAAGTGTCCAGATGACCGTTTTTCCAGACTGGACAGTTTCTAAACAGTTTCATGGATCTTAAACCCAAGTGTCAATCAGATTTTCCTCCCTTTCAGCAGTTTCTGCAAGAAGGACAATCTGAGCTGTGCGTATTTCTCTTCCCTCTTTTATTTCTTGCTCAACGAATCACTGTGTTTTCCCTGGTGTATCTGTTTCCTGGGACCACTGCAACGAATTACCACAAACTTGGTGACTTCAACCACAGAAATGTGCCTCCTTGCAGTTCTGGAGGCCAGAATCTGGAATCCAGGTGCCGGCAGGGCCGTGCTACTCCTGGGGCTGTGGGGGACAGTGGTTCCATGCCACCCTGTTTCTAGTGGCCACCACATCCTTGGCTTGAAGCCGCACCCTCCCATTTCTGCCTCCATCTGCATGTGGCTTCTCCCCTGCTTTTTTCCCCTCCTCTGTGGGTCTCTCTTAAGCATGCTTGTCATTGGATTTGTAGCCCACCTGGATCAGCCAGGATTACCTACTCATCTCAAGATCTTTCTTCCAAAGAAGGTGGCATTTACAAGTTCCAGGGATTAGGACTTGATAGCTTTGAGTGGCCATATTCTCCCTCCTACACCTGGGTGATAAGAGTTTACACGATCGTATATCCTTCCATCACACCAAATTTACAAACTACTGTCACTGAACTCTGGTAATCTGGTTGCTGCCAGGAGTTTTTCATGTTGGAGGAAGAGAGAATGATAGCAGGCCCTTCCTGTGCACCGAGTGCTGTGACACATGCCAGCTCACACTGCCCCGGGGGAAAGGTGCTACCTTTATCCCCACTTTCCTGATGAGGTGACAGAGGCAGGGAGCATTTAATCACTTGCTAAGGTTTGCTAGCTACTTGGTGGCAGTCAGCAAGCACTCCTGGCAGTAGCCTTTAGAATCTGTGCTCTTAAAGGTGGTCAGGGCTGCAGAGAGGTGGCTTCAAGGAAGGGCTGGGCAGGGGGTCTTGGTGCCCCAGATTCCTCCTCTAACATGCTTCTAAGACCATGGGCGAGTTGGTCCACCCCTGTGAACATGATTTTCAGTTTCATCCAGGAAAAGGATTATGAAGAGGGAATCAATAAGGAAGGAAGTATCCAAAGAAAGCCAGTGAGAAGCTTTGGACGAAGGTTTGGTTGACTTAGGTTGAATTTAACGTTAGATGTTTGGATTATCTGGGAAATTTGACTGTGACAAAGCTTCTATAAAAAGGACTGTGTAAACTGTTAGGCACTGTACAAATGCTAAATGATTCTGTTATTCAGTTAGTCCCATTTCTGCTTGTGCTACGTGCTTGGAACCTTAAAAATAAACTTGTTGGAGACGGAAAACAAACTATGGTTACCAAAGGGGAAGGAGTGGGGGTAGAGGGATAAATTAGGAGCTTGGGATTAACATATACACACTACTATATATAAAATAGATGTAAACAACAAGGACCGACTGTATAGCACTGGGAACAATATTTAATATCTTGTAATAATCTATAATAGAAAAAGTATGAAAAAGAACATATATATGTACAATTGAATCAGTATGCTGTACGTCTGAAACTAACACAACATTGTAAATCAACTATACTTCAATTAAAAAAAAAGGTTAAAAAAGTTACCATGAGATCTACCCTCTTCATAAATGTTTATGAATACAAAAAAATAAAAAAATAAAAAAACTTGTTGGAATGAAAAATGCTTGTTAATGCTTCAGGGAGTTTAAATATACATGTCATGTTGATGTTTGACATGAAAACTGTTAGGAGAAAGAGAGAAAGAATTACGGAAACATCTGAGAACAATGTCTTTGGAATAACTTGTATCGTCTTCATTCGTGCCCTCCTTTAACTTCATGCAGAAATAACTGGGGTCTTCCTTAAGTGTAGGCTTTGTTTTATTGAGCTTCATTGCAAAACTCCAAAAATATTTCCTTGCAACTTCCTTTGAGGAAAGTCATTTGCCCCCTTTTGGACGTGTGTGGTTTGGGTGTTAAGCTGACTTGTGCTGAGAGCTACTGCCTGTTAATGTCTGCCAGGCCTTGGCGTCCCAGGCATTTGCTTTTCCTCCTCACCTGGGCTGAGCGTCTGCAAGATCAGCGCGTGGCCAGATGCCGCCTGCAAGGCCTGCGAGTGTGCAGAGCCCTTCCTTCCTGCCTCTCTCTCTGCTTCGCTGGAGGACTGTTTGTCTGAGCCTCCCCACCCTCTCCCTTCCTTCATCCTCCTTCCTTTCTGCTGCTGGCTGGTGAGTGTGGCTTTAAAATGGACAAACCCCCTGCTCCCCTGGCTCAGAAGGAGTGATTTCTGTCCTTTCAGGGAGCTGCTGTGAACACACAGTGGCCTGTTGAGTTTCTGCGAAGCCGGTGGGTTCACAATGAAGCATTGATCCCTGGCCGCCACAGCCAGCCTGGGCTCAGGCCAGACGCACTTCCAGGGGGTGTTTGGGTCTGTCCCGTGGGCTTCTGTTTGTAGTTAAGTCAGTTGGGGGCTTGCTTCCCCTCAGGCCCACCCTTATAACGTGGTGATCAGCCGCCGTAGAGATTTTGATGCCGACATAATCCTCTATGAAACCATCACTTTGCATCATGTGGGCGGGCTATTTCCTCACTCCAGAAATGGTGTTCGGTGGATGCATTGATCCAAGTGGTTACTGCAAACTGAGCCTGACCTATTTCCTCCTTTATTGAAGATTTACTAGAATTGTCTCTCTCTCTCTGGGGGATTGGAAAACGATCCAGGTTGCGAAGGCATTGTTCTAATTCTTTTCATGCTGAGCAAGTCTCCCTGCTAAATTTGGGACTTCAGGAGACAGATTTAGGATCCAGAGGGTTAAGAGTGAGACACGGTGGCTGCCTGGCCAAGTGCCAGATGCCAGGAGGTGAGACTGGAGGTTCCCGACAGGGTCTGGACATAGCGGCTGCTCTGTGAACAAAAAACAGACGCCAACTTGATTTGCACGGGGTGTGTGTTAAAATCTAGAAAACTAGGCAATCTCTGGTGTGGGAAATCCCAGCTTGAGTGGCAGCACCTGGAAATACTCATTTCCATTCAAATCAGTCTGAAGTTGGCCCTGCAGGGGCTGCAGGGGAACATTGGCAACTGGGGTTTGTTTCGGGAATGTTAAGTGTTGATGGTGATGCCAAATGTAGGACTGGTGAAGGAATGTGTGTGCCGGGGAGGAGGGAATGAAAGGATTTCCGAGTTTTATTTTGCCATCACCATCCTGTGAGATGTGTGGTCCAGCAGTAGCTGGAAGCAAGGAGAGAGATGATAGAGGGCTCTCTGGAAAGATGCCTGGGAGGCGTCCTGGTGCCACATTCATTTCCACAGGAATAGGGGCACAAGTGTAGCAGCCAGCCAAGGTTTCTGACACTGTGGTTGGAAGAGAAATAATTCTTCTAATCTAGTTTTTTTTTAATTGAAGTATATGTGGGGAGGATATAGAAACCTAATTACCTCCCCTCAAAAAAAATTAAAAATATAAAATAAATGAAGTAGAGTCAGTTTACAGTGCTGTGTCAATTTCTGGTGTACAGCACAGTGCTTCAGTCCTACATAAACATACATGTATTCGTTTTCATATTCTTTTTCATTGTAGGTTACTACAAGATACTGACTATAGTTCCCTATGCTACATAGTAAAACTTGTTGTTTATCTGTTTTATGTATAGTAGCTGGTATCTGCAAGTCCCAGACTCCCAGTTTATCCTTTCCCGCCCTTTTTTCTCCCTTCACCATAAGTTTGTTTTCTATGTCTGTGAGTCTATTTCTGTTTTGTAAATAAGTCCATTTGTGTCATCTTTTTAGATTCCACATACAAGTGGTATCATATGGTATTTGTCTTTCCCTGTCTGGCTTACTTCATCTAATATGATAATCTCCAGTTTCATCCATGTTGCTGCAAATGGCATTATTTTATTATTTTTTATGGCTGAGTAGTATTCCATTGTATATATAGACCACAACATCTTTATCTAGTCATCTGTCGATGGACATTTTGGTCATTTCCATATCTTGGCTATTGTAAATAGTGCTGCTGTGAACATTGGGGTGCATATGTCTTCAAATTTCTTCTAGTTTAGGATGGAATGATAAAAATTCTAATACACTCATATTTTTCAGTAGTGTTACACAGTAATTTTCAATCTAAAATTGCATTAAAGCTGTCTTAACGCTGCCCCCACCCCCCTGCCAAATAGAGTTTTGGCTTTTCTCTTTTGGTGTTGACACTTTGGTAACCTTTGTAATATGGAGAAAAACTTCCACTGTAATACAGATGATTTTGTAATATGATCAACTATGTCAGTTTTACCCACTAGAATCTTAATAAATATTGTGCAGCACAAAGAGTGTGCTTATATAAAACTTTAATGGTAAAGTCTTAGAAAGTAGCCATATTAATCATCATTTATCATCTTTTTTTTTAAGAAATCAGCAAAAATGACCCCCTTCCCCCTTTTCTTTGGTAGCCAGCCTCTCAGCAGAAACGTTTTAGGAAAGAAAAGATATTCTTGTCCACAGCACTTGGGCATTTTTTTCTCCATCAGAGGTATGAGGAAAGCAAGCTGAAAATCAGCTTGTCTTTTCAAGACCTTGCAGGGGACGCAGCCAAGTCTTTTTGGTTATTTTAAGGATCGGTTCCTTGGTTTCTCTACCGAGCTGACTTGCCCAGAGTGAGCTGAGGTTTACCAGGCTCAGCTCCTTCTGATGCTGCCTCTCCGGACAACTTCTGTTCTGTTTAGGTTGTGAGGCGTGTGCTGGGAGTTTGGGGAGGGCATGCTGTGTTGCCAGCCCCGCCTTCCCGGGCCACCTCCCCGAGGCCTGTTTGGGCACAGACTGAGAGGTGGTATGGGGGGAGGAGGTGTGTGGGGGAGTCTGGTTCTCACCTTGGGATTTTGCAGGACAAAAGCCTTTGCAGAACAGAAGAGACAGGCGAGGCTGCAGTTGGAACCAGGGGAGTGTTTCTGCGGGTGAGCAGGGCTGGAAAGTGGGGAGGCAGGACGTCCTTCAGAGCCCCCCTCAGAGCAGGCATTGCCTTTGGACGGATCAGAGTCAGGGGGTGGCCTTCACCCCCTCCCCGGACTAATGGAGAGGGTCGCTGCTTGCTGCCTGCTACCTGCCCTTGGTACCTACTCGGCCTGGCTGCCGCCTGCTGCCTGCTCTTTCTCTGGACTAAAGACCTGCACCATCCTTCAAACTCCCAAGGAAGTAGGGGCTGCCTAGAGCGTTGGGGAGAGGACTCCTATGGCTAGTGGTGTTGAGGCTGGGTAATCAAGCAGCCGCTGCCCCTGACTTCCTGGGCACAGGTGATGTAGGGGCCTTTCTGGTCACCACAGCTCCGGGGAGAAGACGCACTCTGGCCTTGGGGGCTTCTGGGTCCGTATCCCTCTTTCCTTGAAAGATGCAGATGAGCCATAGGCTCTGATGCTTGATGGGTGAGGGCCAGGTGGGGAGAGGGCAGGGGAACCCTGCTTCTCATTCTCCACCAGCTGGAAACCAGATGTGCAAGTGGGGAATATCTGATCCTAGGATCTGGTTCCGACGTGGGCATAGAACGTAAAAACGTTTTTTTCCCCATGGCAGAGTTTGAACTGTTGAATCTCCCCAAGGATGGTGATTCCTAGGCGTGCAGCAGGCACACAGTCACGCATACTACACGCCAGCGGGGTGTGCCGGTGCTTCACGGGACCTGCCCTTTGGAGGTGGGCAGGGTAGTTCTGTGTTATTTGGTGAGCTCCTATAGGCTTGGAGCAGCTGGAGGCTCTCTGGGCTCCCCTGCCCTCAGTTACCGTCCTAGTTTCAAAGCCTTTCTCCAGACACAGAGCCTGGCTCTGGTTGAGTGTGTCACGTGTTATCTGTAGCCTGTTCTCTGGATGGTGGGCCAGGCTCCCTTGTCAGTTTCAGGTCCCTGGATTCAGATGCAGGTTTTTCTGACGTTCTTGGCCTTGGTTCTTCTGCACACTCCCTCCACCCCGTTTTGATGGAAACTGTGCTGCTGAGGCCCCCTGAGCCACCAGCTCACCCAGTGACTCCCTGAGTTCTACTTCTGTGCCGTCATTGACTTTCCTTTCTGCTGCCTCAATCTTGCCTTGGGGGCTCCTAACCCACACCTGGAGTCTCCCATTCAAACCTCACAAGTGTCTGGGGGCAGGTGGAGCCGGGTGTGTGCCAGGCCCCGGGTGCAGCGCAGTACAGGTAGGTGCTCCCTCGTCAGGTGTTCACACCAGCTGCTGAGGGGAGATGCTGCTGGTATCTCCGCGGTAGTAATGCTGAGCTGCAAGGAATGGAGATGTCTGTGTGCTTTCACTACGGAAAGTCTCGCGGCGCCAGCAGATGCTTCGCTGCTGCATGTGGGAAAGCCCTTAGAAATTAACTCTGGCCAGAGGGGGTGGAGTGCTCCAGTGCACCCAGCGGTCTCCCCTGCCTGCAGCTCCCACCCAAGGGAGGCAGCCTAGAGGAGAGTTGAGACCCGAGCCCACATCCCAGAGCTTGACTTCTGCCCCTAAGCCTTGTTGTGTGACCTTGGGCAAGTTACTCAACCTCTCTGTGCCTCCTTATTAGAGATACTGGTTAAATAAATCTAGCATTTTGAGTATAATTTCTAAAAGCCTCCTACCAGAAAAGGAGTAAAGATCTCTTTTGCCTGTGCCAGGCTGACTGGTAGAGGACAGAGTTGCAGGGCCTTCTCTCTGGAAGGCTCTTGGCTGTTAAGTTTCAAGTTGCTGACAGCCTGCCGAATGCTAAGATGTCACTTTCCAAAAATAAGACTCCTGGATACCATAGGTAAGCTGCCCATTCCTGGCTCTGCTGGCCTCGGAGAGCTGATGATCCTCTCTACGTATGTCACGGTCCTGGTGGATCCTTCGGCCCCTGCCCCTCACCCCCAAAACGTGATTTTCTTCCGCCCTGACTCTGATACTTAATCCCGAGTGGCATGGGTGTGGGGGTGAGGGAGCAGCTCAGTAGCTGGCTTGTTACCGTCCTAGCCTTACCAGCTGCCCATGTGCTGGCCTTTTAGGGACACTGGGTTCTCCTCCACTGCAGGCTCTTTCTCCCACCTGTTCCAGTGATGAATGAAACCGCCAAGCCTTCCATTCCCTGCTTAGACAAGAGGCCGGACAGGCCCGCGCCCCTGGGAGAGGCATCCCATCCGCTGATGCTCAGTCAGAGGAATGAGAATCCCCTGTACTTCTGCATGGGCTTTTTGGGAGATTAAAATACATCTATGTAGGATAGAGGTACCATGAGAATATTGAGATGCAATGGAAAAGGAAGGCCAGGAGAGTCTGGAGCGACGAAGGATCCTTTTTCGTGATTCAGGTTTTATTTCAGGCTGGCCAACTTCTGCACACTCCTGATATCACACCAATTTAAATATCGCTTCTCCAAGATAAGAAAGGTTTCCACTAATTCTTTACATTCCATTTTTATGGAAAATCTCAGCATTCCAGGGGAAAGACATTTCTGTTCATCTGTGAGATCACGTTAAGAAAGCACTATATCAGTTATCTGATTTTTTTCTTTTCCCCTTGAAGCTCCATGTTGATCTTAGGAATTAATATCTGAGCTTTCTAGGTCCCTGAACTGAGAATGGGAAGGACCTGGCTCTTGCCGTCCCTGAGAAGGTAGCTGAAGTTGGTGATCTGTAGACTTCAGATTTCCTCCGGATTTTTCATGTAACCCCTTGAGCCTTGATGTAGAGGCACTGAATTTTCCATGTAAGGCTGTTTCTGTCCTTGGGTCCCATGCTTGAGCCATGTGGGTTTGGGGATGAACTGGAGCACAAAAATTGTAGAAGTGTTGGAGGCTCTGAAACAGCTTAGAGAACTTGGAGAGGAACTCTTCTGGGAACCGGGGTGGGGCATGGGTGTGGGCAGTCTGGTTGAAGAGTAGCCTCTCCCAGTTAGAACGGATGTAAGGTAAGGAGAGAGCAACTCCAGAACCATCTGGAAAACCCTGGAAGTGCAGGCTAGTCCCTGGGGGCCCCAGAAGGCCAGCGGATCAGAGGCGATGGAGGCGGACGTCAAGGTTAGCTATCTGGGAAGCTCTTCAGAATCCCTGTTTACGCCCCCAGGGTCCGTTTGTGCTATTATTAAATGATTGTACATACTTGTTCTGCCTTTGTTTTAAAACTAAAAATATTTCTTTAGTCCTTAGAGTTCCTGAGATTTTCCTCTCCAGCCCTCTTTTCTTTCTTCTGAAATTTTGGTCTTCTGACATCATAGTGAATTTTGACCTCATGATCTGTTCTTTGCCTTACTGTAAAGGATTGGAGTTTCCCTTTTTTTTTTTAATGGAGGTATTGGGAATTGAACCCAGGACCTCCTGCTTGTTAGGCACACACTCTACCACTGAGCTATACTCTCCCCAAGTTTCCATTAAAAAAATACTTTTTTAAAATTGAAGTATTGTTGATTTACAATATCATGTTAGTTTCTAGTGTACAGCATACTGATTCAGTTATACACACACATACATATATATATTCTTTTCCAGATTCTTTTCCATTATAGGTTATTACATGCTACCGAATATACTTTACTGTGTTGTACAGTAGGACCTTGTTGTTTATCTATTTTATAAATAGTAATTAGTATCTGCAAATCCCAAACTCCTAATTTATCCCCCCAACTTACCCCATGAGTTTGTTTTCTATGTCTGTGAGTCTGTTGTTTTATAAGTAAGTTCATTTGTGTTATTTCTTTAGATTCCACATATAAGTGATATGATACAGTATTTGTCTTTCTCTGACTTATTTCACTTAGTATGGTAATCTCTAGGTCCATCCATGTTGCTGCAAATGGCAATTTAATTAACTTTGTATCCATGTGTAGTTGACATATAATATTTAGTTTCAGGTGTGTAACAAAGCAATTTGCCATTTATGTACAGTTCGAATTGATTGCTGCAATAAGTCTAGTAACCATGTCCCCATATAGAGTTATTACGGTGCTACTGACTGTATTCCCCCCATGCTGTACATTTCACCCCATGACCTATTTATTTTACAGCTGGAAGTTTGTACCTCTTAATCCCCTTCACCTGTTTCGACTAACTCCCCCAAATGATGGGGGATTCTTGACTGTGAGACTGAATTCTCAGTTCAGTGAGAAGCCAGGATCTGTGTAGGGGCAGGTGCACAGGTAGGTCCTGGGGTGAGGCGTTGGCTTGGGGATAAACCTAGGTGTTCTTCTGCCATCGGCTGCCTGTCACCTCCCCTGCAGAGACTCGGAATTCCCTCACACAGAATGAGATCATGGAATAGCAGTGCATTCCCCAAACTGCTGCTCCACTTTCCAACAGCAGGGGAGCCTTGTCTTCCAACAGGATTACATGGCACCTCAGTGTAGACAGTGTCTACAACTGGAGCTGATAATTTCTCCACTTCACCTCTCCCTTAGTTTCTATGGTGCCTCCCCCAGGTGCCACCTCCAATTGAGGGAAAAACACACTTTTTGATCTACTGAAATGAGAGCCTCCCCCAAAACCTGAGCCTATGTGCCTTGTCTCTTCCAAGGAACTGAAGCTCCCCTGAGAGCTGGGGCCGTGTTACCCAAGCAGTTGTTGATCAGGATGTACGTGCTTGGTTGATTTCAGTGCAACAGAGGGGTGATCCTGTTTGATTAACCTCCTGAGATCAGCAGACCAGTACTGTCAACTCCAGTAGGGCTAGCTCCTTTTATCACTAGAACCAGCTACATAAACTGCAGTGTTGCTTCAATGGAGAAGACAGTTGGATGGGAATCTGAATTTTTCCTGGTGACACTGACAGCTTTATTTGGGCCACTAGATAGTTAACCAGAAACGAGAAGACAGCACGTGGACACCTCAGTGGGAGATTGATGGACTTGGCTTATTGAGGCTGTAAGGCTTGTCGATGGGGAACATATCACCGTGGAGAAAAGCCTCCACTCTCTGCAGAATAGTTTAGAGCAAGAAGCAGAACCAGAGAACATGCGTTAAATAGAATCCGAATCAGACCTACCAATTGTGCAAATGATTTAGGAGTCATTGTGGAAATTTACTGAAACCACCAACTCAGCATAAACAGGAGACGAAGCTGGTGTTGCCATAGTGATCAAGTAGACACAGGGCGGTGAGTCTGTGGTGTATGTAACGCAGTGGCCAGTGTTCATTGGGAGCGCTGGCTTCAGAAACAGAGGAAGATGCTACAGTTCTGATTTGTGTGATTAAAGATCATTTTGAAGCCGGGGAACTGAAGGAATATTAAAAAGAACCTGGGAATGTTTTTGTTTGAGGTGATGAGAGCTCCTGTGCTTAGAAGTTGGGAGCAAATGATAAGTGATCCTGAAAGGAACAAATCAGTGTGTTGTCACTCTACAGGGATGTCTTCTTTAGAAAAAATTAGATCACTTATAGGCAGTTGATCCTGTTAATAGTCTGAATTTTATCCGCTCCAACCAAATCATTTGGATGAATTTCTCTTGCCTTCCCTGCCTAATATGCAACACTGGTTCAGTACTCCTCTCATTTTTCATAAAGGAATTGTCACCTGCTATTGACAAGCAGATAATGAGTTTGACACCAGATCCATATTGCCATCAGTCTTTAGCACAGACGTGTGTTTATCCTGTGATGTGGCTTCTTAAGGAGTTGTCTTGTCCTCTGGGGAACATATAAATAAATTCCATTTTAACCACTATTTTTGGACGATTCATCAGATTTTTAAGAGGGATGATTAGTCTTTAAGTGCTTCCACATGAGGATGAGACTGGAGTTGAGAATTTAACTATGGCCCTATCTGCCCCTCCCCTCGCCAACACAGACCGTGTTATAATAGTATTCAACAAGTGGCTGCTGCTTCTGTTTTCAAATTATAGGTTGATTTTAACATTGAGAATTTTAAGGAAGGTTCTATTCCAAATCCCTGGTTGCTTAATGCTGATAATTTTTCAATTTGGGGAGCTGATTTGATTTTGCTGAAGAAAAAAACCTCCTCATTTAAATACACTTTTTTAAAATTATAATTTTAAGACAACAATAGAGAACATTTGGGAAATCTAAGGGGAAAAAATCAGTCACAATCTTACCACTAATGAAATAAGTTTGTAAGTTTCCATTCTGGGTCTTTAGGAACGTGGTTTCTTTCATATTCTCTGATCTTCCAGTTTGTCTTTAGTGTACCTGTAAAACATTCAGCATCTGGATGTCAGGTGCACAGATGACCCTGGTCCTGTGGGTTATCTGTGACTCTCCCTTCACATGTGGCATAGGGGTCACTCGTGGGGTTTAGGGTCAGGAACTGGCCTAGGAGGATAGAGGCCTGAACCTTCCTCTAACGTCCATCAGGGAGGGTGTTAAAAACTTAGTCACCAGGGATAGTTGGCCCTCATCCAGGACATTGTCACTCTGTGTGGCAGAAGATCCAAAAGCTGGTACGTCCTGAAATTTCTGATCACATAAAGTCATCTTGGCTTGTAAGATTTCTCCTTGTATGTCTGAACAGTTACCTGAGTATTGATATTTGCTGTATGTATGTTTTCTGTGCACACCTTGAAGCTGCAAAACCTAATTGGCCTAGCTAGGCCCCATCATCAAACCAAGCAGCCACATAAAATTTGATTTTTTCTAGAAAAGGTCTGGCTTCACTTTTGAAATCATACCCATGTCTTAATAGGTGCATTTGGCGGCCTCTCACATCTGAATTCTCACTCTGAAATAGAAAGGGAGGCACATGGGACTCTGTTGGGGTCTCCCACTCCCTGTATCTCTTTCTGAAGTTATCTTTCCTTTGCACTCAGTGACTTTTCACAGAAAGCATGGGGTGGTAATGAGTGGACGGGCACCACTGTAAGATTAGGGGGCATGAGAAGGTTTTGGACAGGGGCTGGAGAAGCCGTGGAGGAGGTACAAACCAGTGCGGGGTTGGGGTGGGGGACAGAACACTGAGATCAGGCAGATGTGTCCCCCAGAGGGCCAGCATAAGGAAGAACACACCTGAAACATGCCCTCATCCACCTCAGTTACTTTCTGGAAAGGCTTTGACTGTCCCTCCCACAAAATACAGGGACCTCTCTTTGAAAGATCTCTGTGCTTCCCTGATTTAAAAACAAACAAACAAAACAAACAAACAAACAAACAAACAAACAAAACCCTCCATCTGTTGATGAATTGGGGAACAGGAAGTAGTTTGAGATGACCTAGTCTTCTTAGAATCAACCTTTGTTCTTAAAGTCTCATCCCTTTATTTTGATGAGCCTTATAAAGTGCAGTCTAGTGAAGACGTGCCACTAGATGTACCAGAAAAGGCTCTGTCTCATAGCAGCACTGTTTACAGTAGCCAAGACATGGAAATAACCTAAATGTCCATTGACAGATAACTGGGTAAAGAAGTTGTGTTATGTTTATACAATGGAATACTACTCAACCATAAGAAAGAATAAAATAATGCCATTTGGTGCAACATGGATGGATCTGGGGATCGTCATTCTAAGTGAAGCAGGCCAGAAATAAAAATAGCATATGATATCAGTCATATGTGGAATCTAAAAAAAAGGAAAAAGAAGACACTAATGAACTTAACCATAAAACAGAAACAGACTGGCAGACATAGTAAACAAACTTACGGTTACCCGGGGGAAAAGGGGTGGGAAGGGATAAACTGGGAGTTCGAGATTTGCAGATACAAACTACTATATATAAAACAGATAAACAACAAGTTTCTTCTGTATAGCACAGGGAACTGTATTCAATATCCTGCAGTAACCTATAATGAAAAAGAATATGAAAACCAATGTATGTATGTATATGTATGATTGAAACATTATGCTATATACCAGAAATTGACGTAACATTGCAAACTGGTGATACTTTAAAAAAAAATCAAACATCACTGCCAAAATTTAAAAAAAAAGGAGAAGAAAAGGCTCTGTCATTAAGAAGCTTCTCTTCGATTCACTTACTTCCTTAATAGGACCAGTTGAAGCCCACCATTGCCAGCACCACCAGCACAACCAGGCTAGAGAGAAGATGTAACGGTCCTTTGGTGGTTTCAAGGCAGGCGTTCTGCGGGGGGACATCTGTGGTTTGTGGCTTCAGGAGGGACAGCTGGATCTCACGGGGGAAGGTGGGAAGGGGGTGGCTTGTGCTCAGGGCGGGAGCGGGGACCGGGGAGTTTCCTGCGGTGTATCCATCTGTGGAATGGGTGTGTTTCTCGTGTCCTGTTGGGTAGAGTAGGTTGAGAACAGAGTTGGCTGTTGTTTGAAACATGAGCCCAAACAGAGCCACACAGGTTTCTTCATTGAAGAGGGAGATTGGGACAGTTTGGGGAATATCCTAGGTGGACTCAGCCCTGGAGCCTCTTGCGTGGCTGGTGACCTTCGGGGCATGCTCAGGAATGTTCTGGATGACAGAGTACTGGGTGCCTGCTGCTGGCTGGGCTGGTGGGCGCCTGTGCTGAGGGCGTGCGGGTGTGGAATGTGCCCTGGGGCCCCTTCTAATGTCCCATCAGCACTTTGATGAAACGGAGTTGGACCTGGCCCAGAGGTCACGTTGGTACTTACTTCTTGCCACTCAGGGAAGGTGAGCCTTGGTGGGAGTGATGTCTCCTCCTGACCCCAGGGGCCATTGTGCCACATCGGAGGTGGCTACAGAGGCGCAGAAGGTCTTCACCTGGGTCAGAGATCTGGGGTCTGGGCAGCAGGAGCAGGAGGGAGGGCTGCCCATTCTCCTTTCCCTCCTTCCTGGTGCTCGGGGTGGACCCTTCCTCCCTTCTGGTAAGGGGACTCCTTTAGAGATGCTGCCTGGGTTTCAGACATGCAGAGGAAGGCCCTACTGCAAACATCAGATTTCTGGAGACTTGACCCAGACCCACAAAGCCTTGGGGATTGTTTGCTGATTTCTTTTGGTCTAGGTTCCGGGGCTCGGAAGGGCTGTATGCCCAGTAGAGCTTTGGTCCGCTCTCTGGGTACCAGCACGGCAGGGATGAGCAGCAGCTCCAGTGCCTCCCTTCCTCTTTGGCCCGTCCTCCTTCCTCCAGTCCTGGGCCGCCTGCCCAGAGGGGCGCCTCTAGAGCCCCAGCCAGTGGGCTTGTCCCTGGTCTCCTCCCATTTCCCTTCCTGCCCTTTTCCCGGGAGGGAGCTGCCCGTGGCTTCCGGGGCCGGGATTGACTGCAGGCCTCTGCAGACCCGCCCCTCCGTTCTCACATGGCCACAAGGACCCCAGCGTCTCTTCCTGGTCTGGCCTGCTTTCCTGGCCGATGTCCTGGATGTGGTTTCTTAATATTTCCACGTCTGAGAGGCTGTGCTAGACCCTGGATGGTCACCATCAGCACCTCTTTGATCAGAAGTGCAGAGAGGGAGGTTCCGTATTTACACAAAAAGCAAAAGGGAATTTAAAATATTATGTTTGAGTAGATGCCTTGAAAGTGGAGTTTACAGCTGGAAAGGGCCTCTGGCATGTTTGGAAGCCCCCCATACCATGTCAGTGGATGCATGGGGATCTCGATTATGACAGCAGGGTCTTTAAGGCAATTTTATAGTTTTAAGGTGAGTTTGGAAAGGAAAAGTTGGGAACTTTTTTTTTTTTTCCTTTTAAGTGGAGGGACTGGGGATTGAACCCAGGACCTCGTGCATGCTAAGCACACACACTACTACTGAGCTATACCCCCCTCTCAGAAAGTTGGGAGCTTGAAGCAAGGGGACAGACATTTTTATTCGTAGGTTGAATAATCAAAGTCCTCCTCAAGTTTAAAGTCCTTGCTTAAATATCACCTCCTCTCTGAAGCCTCCCCGGATTCTCCCTGAGTGGCACTGTTACCCAGATACCGCCCTGCTGATGATTCTCTGGTGCCCAGAATGTATGTCTGTTACACGTTGCAGACCTCACTGTTGTGTGAGGGACTTTCTCCTCTGCTAAGCTGTAAGCTCTTTGAAGGCGTAACTTCCTATTTTCCATTCTGTTTCCCTGGCGCAACAATACATACTCAATAAAGATCTATCAAACTGAGTCGAAATATATCAGATAGCATTTCTCTTTCTATTTATGGGGGAAAAATGTTTTCCTGAGTAAATTTAGAAGTATTTGTTTAAATGAATAAGCTGAAAGCTTAATTAAGAAGCTTAATCTCAGAGAGGGTTTGCATCAAGCTTAAACACTGGGTGTGTAATACATGTCCATTGCCCTGTAAGCCTTTCGTGAGAGGAGGTCACCGTTAACCTCGTGAGTTTGTGTGGTGGAATGTCTGGGCAGTGGGAGGTTCCGGAATGCTGCAGGGCTGAATAAATTGTGCACGCTTCTGGTTTCAATTTGGTTTACCTACTCTTGTTCGGGAAGATCTGGAATGCTGCCCTGGACTTTCGGTTCTGTGTGAATTGGCTCTGAGGAGGAGGTAAAGGAGTGCTCCAAGTCGCTGTTGGAATTCTGAGCTTCAGGGATTAGGATCCTGAGAAGTCAGTGGACTGGAATCTGTCCTCTGAAATGATGCCATTGAGTCTTACTTGCTGATGACAGGCCTGTGCTGTGAATCTTCTTCCACTGTTCATAAAACCTGTTTTATTTTCACATACAACTTGCTAATAAATACAGCTCAAAACCCTGAAACAAACGAACAAACAAACAAACAAAAAACCAAAACAAAACCCACAACATTTTTCTGGAAGTGATTGCTTAAGAGTTCATATAGCATAGACAGTTGAATAAAACATTACGCTAAAGAAGCTGTCTTTCCCTCCATGAGGGAAATGAGGTGGGGTAACAAGCTTAAATAAATAAAGGTGTCACCGTCAAGCACATTTTCTGCTTCTAGCTTTCCCTTCCTTCTTCTCATTACCTTCACTTCTGGTTTTCTGATTTATTAGTTATTCCACTAGAATGGTGCATTTTCAAAGTCTATTTTTCACCCTCACTTTCACTCTGAACACACGTTGGAACTTCTGTTTACTGTACTAGTAACATTGGCTTCTTTCTAGGATGTAGCATGTGGGCAGAGTGAACCCACTGGCTTAGTATTGTGGCTGGAGGGCTGGTGTAGTTTTTCTTTTGATGATACTTCTCAGGCTCTCATACCTGAAAACAGGTCCTTTTCACTGGCTCCTGCCAGGCTCAGACCTTCCCCCTTTCTCTCCTGGGGAGCACATTGGACAGCAGAGTCAGCAGGCAGGGTGGGCTAGTGGGAGAAGGCACACTTCCCAGCAGAAAGGTCAGTTCTCCTGGACACAGAGCACATGATAGGAATACTGATAGTCATACCTTCCTCCCTTCAGAAGCTCACTGCCCTTCTTAGATATTTCAGTTTGGTCGAATGTTCAAATGAACTTGTCAGATTGAAGTGGGTTAAAGAGAGAAGGGTTTCCACGTGTGGTAAATTAGCAGGGAAAACCAGATTAGGATTAAAAATGTATATCTTGAGGGCATTATGCTAAGTGAAATAAGTCAGACAGAGAAAGACAAATACTATATGATATCACTTATATGTGGAATCTAAAAAAATACAACAAAGTAGGAATATAACATAAAAGCAGACTCACAGATATAGAGAACAAACTAGTGGTTACCAGTGGGAGGGGCGGGACAATATAGGGGATGGGGGAGTGGGAGGTGCAAACTACTGGGTGTAAACTAGGCTCAAGGGTGTATTGTACGACACGAGAATACAGCCAATATTCTGTAATAACTGTAAATGGAAAATAACCTTTAAAACTGTATAAAAATAAAAAATTAACTAAAAAGTTGAATCTTTTAATCCATTAAAATATATATATATATATATATTTTGAGTAATGAGGGGAACTGATCAAACAGGAGGCTTTTGTAGTTAGAATATTACTGAGAACAATCTCAAGATTTTTTTTACTAGAGTGCTTCTGAATCTTTTGGTCAGGAATTAAGAAAGCACTCACTTCATATTTTCACTGCCCATAACAGTAAGAAGCTAGAAAATTCTCTTCTGTGGTAAAATACTATGTTGTTAGGAACAAACCCAATATATAATGCTGAGAAAAAGAAAGGAAATTTATGATCTATATTTGATTGTTGACCTACAGAATGCCTGTATGTAACAAAAAGAAAGAAAGAAACCTAAAAGTAAATGTTCTGACATGATTTGAAATTGCTCCCTTTTCAAGTCAATGTGTATGGACATATAGAGGATATCCTCCAGCTGTGAGTCAGCCTATAGGGTGTACCCTAATCAAAGCCATACCAGTCAAGAAAAGAAGATGTATATTTGGGGAAAATAAGGTCCCAGAGTCATAGGAAGTACAATGGCTCTTTAGTTTAGGGAGATTGTCACAGGATAGGGTATTACTAGAATAGATAGTGTGTTATTATTGTTTTTTAAGTTAAGATCTCATTAGGTACCAACTGTTTTTTACTCCATATTTAATGGAGTTTAATTTTAAAAAGCCTCTCCTATAAATGGCCAGCAGCAGAAACCGCTTTTATGGAGAAAGGCACCTGAGTAGCATCTTCAGTAGTTAGAGAAGACCTTGGTTAGCAAGTGTGTAAAGAGAAGTCATATTCATAAGATTTGGGAACATAACTTGGGGTGTTCACCATTGGTGGTTCACTTGATAATCTTGCTCCAAGGTTTTCCAAGAAGGAGCTAGTGTCTTGATAACTGACATGTGTTGGCGGGTCATGGTCATGGTTGGGGAAGTATTGGAGATTGTAAGGCTGCTGAAAACCATTGCATTAATGTCCTGGTTTTCCAAATTGTCCTCTAGTGAAACAGATGGCCTGCCCCAACCCTGGTTGGTTCTCAGAAGTTGTACAAGCTCCTGCGTTCTAAAGGCTCAAAACAAAGCAGAACAAAAAACCTTGAGAGAAAAAATTCCCGAAGAAATCCTAAACCCTGTATCTACTGTCTTTGAAAACCAAATAATATTAGAACTTCAGTTCTGCAACATCTTTCTTTATTCTTCTTTTCATAGTTGGGGGTAACCTTTGATTTGAGTTTAAACCTCAACGTTTGATGTCAGCTTAAAAAAAAAAAAGAACACAAAAAACCCTGGAATGGTTATTTTGAATCACCTTAAGAAAAAAACAAAACTCACCAAAAGCATCATTATGATCAGACTTCCCCCCTGTGACATTTAGGATGTATGTGGCACAAAATACAGGCGCTGCTAACCAGCTCCCTAGCCCTTGTTAAGCTTTTTCCATTCTGCAGAGGCAACAACTCTGAAATACAGAAGTGATTGCATTAAATCCTTGGCTGGCAATTTTGTGTGGGATTGGGTATTGAAATGCAGCAAAGCAAATAATGAAGGCATATGTTTACCTATAATTCTTTTTACCTTGGGAGAAGGATTAAATAGGAGCAGTTTGGTTGTTGTCAAATTCTTAACAGTTGCTTTCAAGCATGAAACAGTCCCTGGGCTCTCGGAGGATTTACTTAGCGGTTTGAATAGAGAGGTCTTTACTGCTAATGGAACCGAGATGGCAGGCTTAAGCAATGGGGTGCTTTATAGCCTCTTTACCCACTTGAGAAGATGGAACATCAAATAGCTGAAACCATCCCGGTCTCCATTGGTGTTTAGGAAGTTGTGCAAAATTGATGAATAAATAATTCAGGGTTGTAGAGATGTCTGGATGCCAGAAGTGTCGAGAGTATCTAAAAGCTCGATTCACCCAAGGTTTCGTTCTGCGAGAAATCTGGGAGCGTCTCCTTGAGCTCGGCCCCGGGGAACATTTACAGACGATGACATTTTCTATGAAAGAAAGAATTTTCACTTGGGATTGACTGAGCTTTGTAAAGAAATATTTCACTGGGGACTCCAGTCCTGGAAAAGTGTTATTCATAAAAACAAGAATATTTTATTTTCAGTACAGATGGTTGGCAGTTACTTTTGTGTGTAGGCAGGGGCGTGTGTTTAAAATACAGCGTAATGATGATTGTGCAGAGTCTTAAGTAACCATTGAAGCTCTGTGCTAGTTAATGGTTAGGCTTTCAGGAAACACCTGTTGATGAGATGGGAGGGAAGGAGTCACAGTTTGATGGTAGCTGGTTGAAGCTTCCTCTTCATACTGTAGTCAATCTGTTTGGGATCATGGTGGAGACATTTCTGGAATGTGGTTTCTGATGAGGAGGTGGGAAAGCAGGTGCTGGGGACCAACGGGATGGATGCATGAGTGTTCACAAACATCCTAACTCTCCTTCTTGGCACAGAGCAGGCCTACCTGCTTTTGTAGTTCCATGTCCATTTGAACATCCGTGGCCATGTGACTTGCTTTGGTCAGTTAAATGTCACTTCTGGGCAGAAGCACTGAGGGCCAGTGTGAGGCTCACCGCATCCTCTGCCACAGCAAACTGCAGTATTTTGGCCCTGGGCCAGGAGGACTTGGAAAGCGCTCCAGCCGCCCTGCAGCGTGGGGTATGCATGAGAAGTGACGTATTCCTGGATATTTTGTGACTGTTACTGTAGTTTCACTTGGCCTACCCTGACTGGTGTAAGCCTTGGGGTCCTAGGTTTTTCCTGAGAAAGAGAAATGTGCCCAAGAAGCCCTTTGGTGTTTCTCTACCTGGGACAGAGCAGAGGAATTCCTGTGCTGACCTGGCCAGTCCGAGGTCACACAGCTAATAATTGGTGAACTGGGATTTCAACCCAGCCACTAGAATCCTTGCCCTAAAGAACTTTAATTTGATTGTTAAATGAAGAAGAGAGGGGTATTCTTGAATTTTTATGGGTCATACTTGGACCTCATTTTCTGAAGCATGTAGTTTACAGGTCTTTTTTGGTTTAAGACTCCTCAAATGTGTGCTGTGTGTATGTGTTATTGCTTTATCCTCTGACCTTCCAACCACCTATACTCCCCCACGTCTCTTTTATGATGGAAGGGGTCAGGGCTCTCATGTGAGAGGAATTGATATTGGGCTCCCTGTGGTCTACACTTGGTTCCTTGTGGTTCATGCTGGGCTCCCTGTGGTCTGTGCTGGGTTCCCTAATTTATCGGTTTTGTCCTTTCACAAGGAGCTGTTTCTGCAGCTATTTTCTGCAGGATGAAAAAAGTTTGAGGCAAAGACCCCTAGTGAACTTGGGACCATGCCTGAGATTTGTTAGTCTTGGTGAGGTGCTGTCAGATGGACCCTTGAGGAGCACAAATGCAGCTGAAACAGGCCTGGATGACACGTCCGCTATGGGCCACACTGTTGGGCCCCAGATCATAGGGTGATTATGGAGAGACCGGCCCCAAGGTGGGCTGCCAGCCCTCCTGCTGGTGTGGGAGTGGTCAGTGAGCTGGGACAGGAACAAAGAATCGGCTACTGACATCAGCTGCAATGCTGAGTAGGACAGGAGGCTGGTGGCTGGGAAGGCGGCAGGGATGTGAGGCTCCCGGGAGAAGCTGGACCCTTTTAATCTGAGAGTTGAGAGTTAGATGCTTGGCTTGGCCTGGCTTTGTGTATGTGTGTCTGTGATGAGGGAGAGAAAGGACACAAAAATGGGGTCATGGAAACAAGCCAAAGTTTGGCCAAGTTCTCCTCTGAATCCACAATCCCTCCAAGAGATTTTTCTAGGCATAAGAGGAAAAATCATTTTCTGAACTTTGCATTCCTGATTTTTCTGTGATTCTGGGCAGTCACTTGTATAACATTTTAATTTCTAAATCCTTTGTATGTGAGACTTGCTTTCTTTAAGTGCTATTTAAATTTTTGGAAATGATCATTTTTCTATTTTCCTTTTTTGTTGTAAGGTCATTTCTTCTTGGGGCAATATTTTACAATTTAATTACTTAAAAATGGTTTTGCTTCTAGTGTAAATCTCACTTTTATTTGGAAAAAGTATATTTGTTCATTGTCAGAAATTGCTTTGTGTTTTTAACCCTTTTTCTGGTTATGTGAGTCCTATATCGTCAGAGGAAAACCCAGAAACTACCACAAAATATCAAAAAAAAAACCCCTAAAGAACAAAAAAACACCCAAACAAAAGCATAATCCAATTACTCAGTGGAGCACTATTAACAATTTTTAAAATTTTCCCCAGGTTTCTGTGTATGTTTATATGCATCATCCATGTGGATTTCTACGCAAAAGAGGGCATATGTCACGTATGTTATTTTTATAACTTGCTTTTCTTCAGTGACCATGATCGTCATTATTGTCCAGGCTGAGAAATAATACCGGAGAATGTGATTTTTAGTAGCTGCATCTGACTTTAATACTGTTCCGTAGTTTATCTAGTCTTACTCCTTGCAGTGTTGACCGTTGGGTTGGTAGGAAGACTTTTACTACGTAAGATGCCACGTTGAATGTCTTCATTTCCATATGAGCTGAGAAGGCCTAGGGTAATAAAAATAACTCCTATTTCTAAGCTCCTTCCACATGACAGGCACTGGACCTGCTATGTACCTGAGAAGAGCCCAGTGAGGAGCCTGGCATTGTCCCCCCACCAAGAAACAGCAATCTGGTGCCTGTGGTTGCTGGCTGTGGTGCTGGGCTGTGAACCCAGGACTTCCGGCTCCAGCCCCAGCTCTTCCCTGCCCCCAGCTGCAGCGCAGGCCTGCACAGGGAGCAGGAAGCCAAGTGATGACAGAAGGACTGCTGAAAATCATCTGGGAAAAGCTATCACGATTAAACAGAAATCTGCCCAGGCTGGTGGGTCCGAAACGGGATCAGACGTGAATGTATGGGAAACTATCAAACCCCAGCTTCTGGCATTTTGGATTAAAAAGAGACCTGGAGTGATTTGCCTAAGGCCACACCGCTGATGCTCTGTAACTGCCAGGGGACCCCAGCCGTGTGGAGCCCCCCCCCCCCCCCCGTGTTCTTTCCTTCCCCTGTACTGGACTCTGCAGGCCTACTGAGGCATGAAGGACTAGGGTCCCAATTCTCCATTCATAAGGGGCACAGAGTCCATCTGTACAGGGACTTCTTTCCATGTTACCTAGTTTGAAGTCAGTGTCTTAACAAAATACAAGGGTGGTCTTACTGTAGACTGGCTAGATTTGAACCCCAGCTCCACCTCTCTCCTAGCTGTGTGGCCTTGGCAAGTTATTTCACTTCTTTGTGCCTCAGTTTCCTCTTCCATAAAATGGAGACAAGAATAGTATCAGCCACATGGGGTCGTGAAGACGACACCAGGGACAGGTCGTGGCGTGTCTCAAGCCCCATGTGCTGTGTGTGCGGCCGCTGTCTGAGGACCCAGGCAAGATGCCTTTGTCAGTTCTCTCCTTCAGCTGGGATCTTCAGGGACTTTGAAGAAATCTTTTTTTTTTTTTTCCTCTAACAAAATTTACAGAAGCTCTACAAGAGGTTGAAAGATACCAATAGCTGTCATGGAGGGTATTTGTTTAAGGAGAGTAACAAGATAGAAGTGTTTGGGGAAAAGAAGCTTTTAGAAGACTAAGAAGACTTCCAGTTCAAAGATTTTTTTAAAGCGCGTTCTAGGCTGTCATCTCAAATACATTTCCTTTGTTTTCCGATATGAAAGTTGTTGGGGAAAAAAACACAACAAAACAACCCAGTCGTGTATCAGTAAGTCAGAGATTTCCAGCTTTCCTGGCTTGGTTTCACCTGCTCGTTTTCCAGCTCTTATACCGAATGCAAATAGATGTTTTTAAAAGTCTACTTTCCCACACGATTTGATTCAGTTTGCTGTTTGTGGCTTAAAAATGAAGAAGGAGTGTGGCCTAATCCTGGCCTGATGGTAGAATTATACTGCAAGGTAAGAGAATAGAAAGTGAAGCTTTCGTTACAATTCCCCCATGCTGTCTTGCATGGAAACGTGCGGCCACAGCAGGGGGCTTGAGGCTCTTCCAGGTGCTTATTCTGTCTTTGTCTGTCACCAGTGACGTGGCGGTGAGACCAATGATGGTGGTCGGTGTGCGACATTGGCAGTCACGGGCCCCTAGAATGGGCCGCCCCCATGCCTCCTGGCTTCATTCTTCTGTACGAGAGAGGGAGGGGGTCCTTCTTCCTGTGAAGGCTGAGTGAGATGGAGGGAGGACTTCCGTGATCCCTCACCTTTTCCTTTTCCTCTGGTCATGTTGTTCACCTGGGAAAGAGGGGCTGTGTGGACCGATCATCAGAACTTAATTCTCCACGTCAGGACTGTGTTCTAGGTTGTTTTTTTCTTTCTCTTTTTCTTTTCTTTCTTTTCTTCCTCTTTTTAAATTGAAGTATGTCAGGTTACAATGTTGGGTCAATGTCCGGTGTACAGCATAATGTTTCAGTCATACATGTACAATCATATATTCATTTTCATATTCTTTTTCATTATAGGTTACTACAAGATGCTGAATATAGCTCCCTGTGCTTGGGTTTGCTTTTAAACTGGGTTATTTTCTTATACTATCCAAGCGGGTGATGTGACCGATAGTATGAAAGGGCGTCCCCTCTGGGAGACTGGCACTTGCTTTGGAAAAGACTGTCCCCTCCCGCCCCGCCTCTAAAAGTGCGTAATAATCTTTACACCTTGTCAGGGTCCACATAGTCTAGGCCTGATGTACAGGGTTTATGCAGCAAGAAAATTTTCTGTCTCACAGTCTCCCATGTAGGGACCTAAAAAGTGCTGTCAGAGACTTTAGCTGGCAACCAGATCAGCGTGTGGGAGGGGGTACATTGTGGAGAATGGATGCACACCCCCATCCCCGTGACAAAGCTGGTGGCTTCCTGAACGTGAGAGCCTTCTGGTCATGAACTGTGGTGTGGACATTCGTGCCTTTGCTCGGGGTCTGAGCCCGACCTGGCCTCCTCCAGGTCCCACTCCAGGTTGCTGGGGTTACAGCGGTGAGGTTTTGGACCTGCTTTGATGCTTTGTCCAGTCACAACCCCCACTGGTAATTCCTGGTACTTGACTGCCTCTCCCTTGGACGCCAGGCTCCGTCCGGCCTCCCCACCCTGTGCAGGCAGCTTAGTGTCCTCCCTCTGTGAAGAGAAGTCCTGGTACCCTCTGTTCTGGTGGCTCTGAGATGACTCACACTGCACTCAGGGTGGAATTAGGATTCCTTCCAGAATCTGTCGTCTCCATCCCTCGCTGTTTCTACCACCTCCTGACCCCACCGACCTGCACGGTCACCCACTCTGTCCTCGCTCTGAGCAGGGGTTTTCCCTTTTCCATTTTTTTGGCCACGAAACATCATAGTCATTTGGAGCCTCCAGACCTTGGCCTTTCCCTTGTCAGAGTCACACCTCCCTCCCCACCCCCTACCTCTGGTGGAGGGCCTGGGTAAGCCCCGAAGCTAGACAGGGAAGTGGTTCACTCTTCACTGGAATCGGTCTTGTGTCCTGTCCTTGGCCCGCTGGCCATCCTGTCCTTGGCCTCCTGGCCATCCTGCCCTTGGGGTCCCAGCCCCTGAGAGTCGGATCCTGTCTGCCCAGTGCAGGCCCCTCCCAGTACACACACATCTGGTGGGTGAAGGTCTTTATCCTAGTGTTTCAGGGCTGGACTCCAGGCCTTGGGGGACTGTGGGAGGGAGCCTTTGGGATGCAGAATGCCCAGGGGCCTGTGCTGATGCTCAGTTCATTCCAGCAGGTGTTAGGAAGCACCTGCTCCCTGTTGGGCCTGTGCTTGGTCCTAAGGGCAGATGAGGATGAGGCCCCAGAGGCGCTAGCATCCCCATGTGTGGGCTGGGCTTACCTTAGGTGCCATTGGAAATGTTCCTGATGGGTTTTTGTAGTAGGGAGTAGAATTGAACTTTAACCCAGCTATTTTCCCTCTCAAAGGAGCAGCGAGGAGACCAACAGGACAGCTTAGTGAGCACACAGGTTGGGCTGAAAGCTGTGCTAAAGTTCCGTTTATCCCAAATAAGAGGCCCTGTGTACGTGGAAATCCTGGTGTGGGCAGCTCCCCTGACTTCCCTATTTGAAAACAAAAAAGCCAACTTACTTTTTTCTAAGAGGATTGATAGAATTTTTAAATGGCCATATGGCAAATATACCAAATATATTTAGTATGTATTTCAATAGAAATATAAAAAGTACATACGTTAGGATACATGGTCCAAGGGCCACTAGTAGGTTTCTGTACGCCAGGCTGGATTTTTTAAAGTATCTGAAGCATTCACTATTTTTTCACTTTACCATCAAAATATTAAAATAATTCAGAAACAAAAAATGTTAAGTCATTTAATGATTCTGCTTAAAATTAATGCAGCTGATTTGATGTATGTCTGTTATTTCCAGTGTACTACTGTTGCACAGTAGTCATTATCTCTGAAGTGAAAGTTGAAAAAGATAACACAGCTGTCTATCTTTCATAGCACTGCAAACACGGTACAAAACCTTGATTCTAAATCAGACATGTCTTCTTCCATTTTATGTAAAAGAATAACAAATTTAAATCATAGTGTGATCGGCCAGAACCATTAGTTGGCATCTTAAGAGTCATTTAAAGAATGTGCTTTAATTTAAGCCAAAAGGAACACTCAATTAGAATTCATTTCCATCTTACTTCTGTTGTTTTTTTGGATGTATTCAAAGTGAAAAATTTTCCTATTTTAAATTCTGGCTTTGTCTGACTGTTCGTAATTCCACTGCTCCACAAATCATCGCCTGCCCGACCCCGTGTCAGGCGCTGTTGGAGATGCTAGCAGCGGTTAAACAGGGCTGACAAACGCTCTGCCTTCAGGGAGTCCCCATTCTGTGTATGTCCACCTCTGTGTGCCAGGAGCCAGGCTGCGTACTGTCTGTGCATGAGTTGTTTTAATCCTCGTATCAGTCCAGAGAGGAAAGCACTGTTACTGTTTCAGTTTGACGGACAAGGGTACGGAGACTTGATGCATTTTTGCCATCTCAAGCCTTGCAGGGGACAGGCTGGATTTCCAGGCCGTCTCTGTGTGCCCTGGTTTGGTGACATCTGTGCAGTGGGAGAGGCCTTCTGAACCACTAGGTTAGCTTCAGTGAGGAGCTGGCCTGGGACCACTTAAATTTGGCCTTAGCAGCTGTGCTTAAAAAGGACGCCGGACAGTGAACTCTGGGGAGTGGTGACGTGTCAGTGCAGGTCATCGGTCATGGCAGCCCCGTCGCCCTGGTGGGGGTGTTGGTCATGGGGGAGCCTGTCCGGGTGTGGGGGTCGGGAGATCTCGGTACCTTTCCCTCTATTTGGCTGTGAACCTAAAACTGCTCTGAAAACGGAAAGTCTTTTTAACAAAATGGTGGCAGACATGTAGAAGCAGCCTCAGAGGAAAGCCATCAGGATGGTGGAGGTGCCAGCCGTATCCTAGGAGGGGGATTTTCAGGAATTATTGAACTTCTTGTTGAATTATTGAATTACTGATCCATGGGTAGAAGGTTCTGGAAGGTGGGTTCCAGGTCAGTATAAGGAAGAGCTGTCTCACCTGCCCTCGGGAGGGATGGAGCACCTCATTAATCAAGGTCCTGGGCCTGTGGTTGTGGTCAGGACTGAGGTCTAGATGGATAACCGTTTATGTCAGAGTCGCTGGCCACTTGTTGGGAGGATGATTTCTGGCTGCCCTGAGATGTTTTGAGTCATTAGGTTTAGGTAGGGGCCGGTCCTCTGAATTTTCAGTTGGCATCATAGATGTCCCTTTGTGGGGGAGGGAGGGAGTGGTGGTGTAGCAGAGGACACAGAGGTAGAAAGGGTAGTGGGGTGGTTACGCAGGGAGGGAGAATCAGTGCGGAGGTCACGGCATTCAGTCATGGAGAGAACCCTGGAGGAGACCCCAGGCTGTGGAAGTGTTCTGAGTGTAGGGAATTTGAGGTGTGGAGGCAGCCACGCTGAGCTGACTCATGTGAGCTCAGCAGAGGTGGGATGGTGGCGGAGCCAAGTGGGGAGCCCGGCAAGCCTCAGAAGAGGACCAGGGATGAGGGCAGACATGCCCATGTCGGTGCCTGGTGGGGGCGGAGTACTGGGGAAGAGGGAGTGGTTAAGACCGGAGGAGAGATGAGGGCGGAGGAGGATGGCCTGGGGTGGCAGGGGCTCCTGGGACAGCCCTGAGGTGCCGGTGGAGCTGCAGGGTGCTGGAGGGGCCCGGAGCACAGAGGAGTCTCCTGAGAAATTGGGTCACAGAGAGGTGCTGAGAAGTAGGGCAGTTGCTTGGAGGGGATGTGGAAGGAAGGTTTGAAAACAGTTTAAAAAAATGGGATAGACTTTTGGCCTATTTGCTGATTTATTTTAGAATTGGGAGCGAGGGAATTAAAGGGGAAAAAATGGGAGTAATGCTTTTAAAGTTTCATCTTTGTTCCTTTAAAATGTTTTGTCTCATGAACTTGGAAGAAATCTTTTAAGAAGGTGATGGATTTCCGTTGCCAGTCTCTTACACAGGCATGCCCTGGTGAAGGGGCTTGTTTGAGACCACAGCTTTGTTCTTGTCTCCTAGAGAGAAGATGAACACATCCTGCGTACCAGTTTCTGCCGCCTTATCCAAGAAGGGGAGGGTGCTGTACAGAAGAAATAAAAAAAAAAATCTATTTTATATATAGTAGTTAATATTTGCAAATCTCAAACTCCCAGTTTATCCCTTACCACCCTCTCCCCCCTGATAACCATATGTTTGTTTATTATGTCTGTGAATCTGTTTCTGTTTTGTAGGTAAGTTCATTAGTGTCTTCTTTCTTCTTTTTCTTTTTAGATTCCACAATATCTTGTAGTAAGCTATAATGAAAAAGCATATGAAAACAAATATATATATGCATATATGTGACTGAAACACTGTGCTGTACACAGAAATTGATACATTGTAACTGACTGTACTTCAATTTAAAAAATAAATTAAAAAAAAAAAGATTAAAAAGGGGGGAGTTGTTCCCATGCATAGTGTGGTATTAACATGTGCCCGTGTGGTGGTTTTCTACCTGGAGCCTGAGATCAGCTCACTCTGCGTGCCCTGTGAAAGTGAGACCCCACGTCCAGGATCTGATTTTCCTCTTTAATTGAATGTCACGTTAAATTCCAGACCCTCGGGGACAACCATGCAGAACCATTTTCCCCGCATCCTGACTTGTTTTCCTAGCCTATAAATCTATGTCCTGTTTCATTTAAAACAGATGTACGTATCTAATTAAGAAGGTTTTTAAAGTCATGAGATTACCAAGTAATCTTGAATCCAATCCTCTGGAATTGTTAACCAAATCACCCAATATCTTTAAGCTCAAAGAGTCCTTTCAGCTTTAAATGGAAACTGAATCCCACTGAGAAAATATTACCCAGTCTCATCAAAACCCGAGTTTATTTCCTTCTTCGTTTCTCCTTCTCCTTTCTTAAATAATCAGTAAGCTTGCTTTTCTACAGCAGTGATTCTCGACTTCAGGGGCTGTGATGAGATATGTTTCTTCCCGTTAACTTGGCTGTAATAACACATCTGTACTCATAACGACGGGGAGTTAAGTGACACGGGGCTGACTTTGTAGCTTTCTAATACACCAGGGGATTCACTGGGGCATGCCTGAGGATGGTGGAGTCCAGTTTGGAAAGTAGATGACCGTCTGGAGATACAGAACTATTTCCTACGTGGGTGGCAGATGGGTGGTTTCCCTAACACTGCCCCATCTCCGGGGTCTGGGCTTTTCCTGGCCATTGTTTTAATGCCATATGTCCATCAGGGGTGAGGCAGTAACACTGGCCATGGGCCTTAATGAATTTTCCCCCCAGCTTTATAATTGACAAATAAAAAATTGTGTATATTTAAAGGAGACACATACAGGTACATTTGGTATATATATACATTGTGAAATAATTAACCACAGGCAAGCTAATTATAACACCCCGTCACTTCACGTAATTACATTTATTGATGTATTTATTGTGGTGAGAACATTTAAGACCTACTGTCTTAGCAGACCTCAAGTGTACAATACAGTATTGTTAACCATAGCCCTCATGCTGGACATAGATTCCCCAGAGCTGAAAGTTTGTACCTTTTGGCCGTTATCTCCCCATTTTCCACACCTGCCCACCCCTTACCCCCGTTCCCACCCAGCCCCTGGAAACCACCATTCTACTCTTTGCTTCTAGGAGTTCGACTGTTTTAGATTCCATATGTAATTGAGAGCATGAAGTATTCGTCTTTCTGTGCCTGGCTTATCTTCCTTCACATCATGCCCTCCAGGTCCGGACATTCTTAACATTTTATTGTCAGTATATCCTGGGCTGATACATTGCACTCACTCAAGTTAAACAAGGTCGTGAGGTGCAGGTGGGTAAAAACCCAAATGTGAAATGCTGGTGCATCAGTTTACAATGAGAATGTGACATAATATTCTGTGATGGGCACTTGGTACCCAGATCTAAACAGTCTACTGAGATGCCAAGTTAGAAGGCTGTGTGGGCATGGTGTCAGCAGAGGGGATGATGTTGATGGCCAGCTATCACCCAGCTGTTTGGCTAGTGTATCCATCCCTATCATAGTGACACACTTAGGGGAAGAACCAGACCGGGACATTTTCTGAATCAGTGGCTGTGCCAGTTTTCTAGTAGTGGTCTATTAGATACTTTATATGCAAAGACAGGAAGTGATATCCTCAGTTTATGGATGAGGAAAAGGAGGCTCAGAGAGGTTGTACATTGGCCTGAAACTTACACAGAGAATGAAGGTTGGAATTAGAATTGGATCTCATGTTTAATTCTACAGGCTGTGTTTCTCCTCACTGTGCTGCATTGTTAAGATTTGGGTGGCCCAGAGGTCTTCAGTGGCACGAATCATCTCCAAGAAACCTCAGCACACAATGGCCTTTCCAGAAGCAGAGCATCTGGGTTCATTTTGCTGAAGCTTTTTCTAAACCAGGGCAGCTTTAAAAAGGACCCCTGGCTGCCACTGGGGGCCACATCTGCTCTACTCAGGCATGTATAAAATTCTAGCCATCAGTCATGCCTGGAGTCTGGATGAAGTAAATGTTATGGGTGGTACATGATCTAAGGCAATTTATCTGGATTCAGGGATGGTATTTTGGAAGGAGTGTTAGAGAAGAAATGACGAAGGGGAGTTTTTTTTTTTAATTGAAGTATGGTTGATTTACAATGTTGTGTTAGTTTTATGGGGTACAGCATAGTGATTCAGTTATACATACATATATATATTCCTTTTCATTATAGGTCATTACAAAGTATTGAATATGGTTCCTTATATGTGGGATCTAAAAGAAAAGAAGAAAGGGAATTTAATGGTTTCTCACCAAAGCTCTGTGTTGTTTACTGTTGGAATTAGCATGACTGATGAGGACCGTACTCTGAAAAGCTGTGAAAATGTCTAGAAAAATTCACGATTGCCTCGGTGCCCTAAATAGTCTTATGTCAGCAATTAGCATGAACAGCCTTTCTTTAATCCATCCGATTTCTGATGCCGCACATCCTAAAGCAGGAGATAACGGAGAATCCTTGGGATTAGCCCGGGATGCGCCACACTACAACGTGTCATCAGCAGTGGGGTTGAGACAGCGGTACTTCTCTCAGAGCAGCAGTGCCTTCCCTGTCTCCATCCAAACTGGGAAGTCAGAGAACCCAGGCACCTTACTAAGCAGTTGTCTACATCATGAAGTTTTCCACTTTTTGGAGGCAAGTGGGGTTTTTAGTTGTGTTAATAAGACCTTTTTGTAAAGACTGCATTCCTGGAAAGCAGACGATCGCTGCTAAATTCACAGGGGTTCAAAGTGTGAATCGTTCCTGGCTGAAACTTCCTCTCTGTGTGTTCCTGGAACATGCAGTCTCTCTGAGCAGTGGTTTCCTGGTGCGAGCTCTTGCTTGGATTCATCTTGGGTTGATGATTCAAGGATTCTGTGTCAGGATCGCTCAGCAACTATCCACATCTTCTCTGGTTTCTTCAGGTCCCCAGATGCCTCCCCTCCCTTGTTGTTGACATTCTGCCTCGCCTTCTGTTTAGTAACTTCCCCATTTGGGCGCCTCTCTCCCCTCCACTTCCCTCCACTCAGAATTCCTCCTGTTGGCCCCTGTTGGTTCCTGCATCTCAGGCCTTATTGAGGCTGAATGGAGAGGGTGAGGGCACTGGAGTTTGACAGGCGTAGTTTCAGATCTAACAGGCTTCAGACAGTGTCATGGCCGGGAGACCAGGCACTGCTCACCTGGAACCCCTGATGCTCCCGTCCTCTCCAAATGCTCTCCTGCATCTCTCCCCGTCTCGTTCAGTGACAGTACCTTTTGTCTGGTCCTCAGGCCAATAAACTGGGCCTCATCCTTGCTTCCTGTTTCTCTCACACCCACCAGCAACCTGTTTGCAAATCCTGTGAATTCCACTTTCAGAATATTTCTAACCACCTTTCCTACCATCATGCAAGACTTTGTTGGTGAGATTCTTCTCCAGGGTTCATGTGTTCCTAACCGGGCCTCCTGCTTCCCACATTGCCCCACCATGGTCCACTTATCATTCCAAAGTGGGACTCAATCATGGAACCATCAGTGGCTCCCCATTTCGCTCTGTGAGATGCAGAATCCTGGTCACAGCCCCCACGTGCTGAGTGATCTGCGCCCCACACTTCTCTGATTTCATCTCCTCCTGCTCCTCCCTTAATCCCCTCTCCCATCCCAGGCCCTGCTCTCCTTCGCACAGCCTCACTCCTCGGAGCCTGTCCGCACTGCTTGCCTGCCTAGAATCCACGACCCAGTCTCCCTCCTGGCCCTTCTCAGTTCCTTCAGATCAGATGTTACCCCAGATGAAAATCCTTCCCCTTGTACTATTCATCAGAATACCATTTTTTAGTTGCTTATCTCCTCCACGAGGATGTTCTCAATAAAGAACAGGGTTTTTCCCCATTTTGTCCACTGCTACCTCCATCCCCTGTGCCCCCCTCTCTCCTGTCTCCCCTCTCCAGTTTGAGAAGTACAGACCTATAAGGTCCAAACTCCTCACCGTGGCATTCGGTCTTCTTTGCAACACCCAGGTCCCCATTTAATTTGGTCAGTTACAGCGAGAGCCCCGGCTGCACCTGAGCGTTTACCCGACTCCAGGTTTGCTTTGGCTGAGTCTTGGTTCCCATGACTGTGAAGGTCTCTTCTCATTATTTTTGCTTGTCCGAGTCCTTATCTTTAATGCCCAGCTCGATGGCCACCCACAGAAAAATGTGTCGGGCTCCTCCCGGTGAAAATGCACCCCTCTCTCCCCTGAAGTGTGCTACCACTTGTGTTGCATCCATCCCGTGCATCACATTCGGCCTTGTGGAACTTCTTAGCACTGTTCTCCATATTATCCTTGGAAACTCCTTGATGATGGATTTATTTTCATTTCATGTTTGAGTCTTGTATCCTGGCTTGGCACCTTGTGTGCTGTGTTGACCCAACTTCCTGATAGAAACAGTTCTGAGTTCATATTTCAGATGATCTCTATTAGTGTGAAAACTGGATAAATTATTTACTTGAACAAGAAATGACATGTGTATAATAAATTAGAATGTGTTATTTTCCTATTAAATATCTTAGGATCATAAACAATGAGTTATTAATGTACCACACCAGCATCTATTTTATTTCATTTTTTTGTGTTCGAAATATAAAAACCAAACTAAGTTGTCTTATTATTGGTCCTAATCGGGTATTTTTAGGATTTCAGGGAAAGTGAGTATTTTTTCTTACAAAGAAACCACTAATTTAAAAAAAAAACTTTTAAGATTCGCATGGTGCCCTCTAAAATGTTGGCATCCATCTATTTGGAATACATGTTCCAAATGCATTTGAAATGAATAATCCATGTATGTTAGATTTTTAAATATTTTTATAAAAGTATAAGAAGTAGAAAACATGGACTTCCATTCATTGTTAAATCAACATTTATTTTATATTCCTGGATTTGAAGTTTTTCTGATTTGAATGGCTAAGGCAATTTTATAATGCTGGGTCCAAATCTCAATTTCTTCTTAGCTTTCCTCACACCAGATAGAGGTACCTCCTGATTTAATGCTCTAATATTTTGCACAAAGTGCTTATTAGCACAGCACCGTCTGCTTAACAGGTAGTGAGTGCTCTGTAAATGTTAGCTCTTATTATTCATTAAGAAGTGACCTTCCCTTTTCAGACTCTTTCTTGGCTGAGCATTCATCACATATAGCCTTATGTTATATGTATTTTTATATGTCTCTTCTAGCTAACTCTAAGATTGTAGAGAATTTTGTACATTGTAAAGGATTAGTACATAATTTATCCACTAAATAAATAATGACCTTATGAACATTCTTTTAAAATGTAAGTAGCTTTGATTATTTGATGTTCCATGACACTGAGCCCAAACATGGTGGGAACGCCTGAGTGCAGGCAAGTTAATTCCTTAATGATCCCAGAAAAGCCACTGGAGACGGAAGGAGCCCCTGGGGACTAACCAGGAGTCACCTCTGCCTGGCTGTGGCCTCCTCACTGCGACAGTTCTGCTAAATTACCAGGGGATGCGTTACAGTGTTAAAAGACCTCCAAGGCGCCATCAGACTCGCAGGATGCCCACTTCAACTGGATTTGAGAGCGTTACCCATTTGGTTAAGATCAGTTGCTCAGTTTATTTCTGGGGAACGACTCATTTGGATTCCATTTGTTTGGGAAAGGTAGGAGCGGAAACCGTGCGGCAGACAGTGGCTTCTGTTTTCAGACTGTGTGGTCACACCGGAGGAAGGGGACCTTTCTAAAAGCTTGTACTTGGGTGCCTCACATTTAAGATAAGAACAGTTGATCTTTCAGAGCTGAGATCTGGCCTGTAACCTGTTCTTTTTTGTATACTCATTGACCATTGCAGGACTTGGAATTCAGTTAGGCATTCACGGCCTCCTTGGGGACTGGCTGGAGGACAGACTAGAGGAGACAGTGTCGCAGGTAGTGTTCCAGGCTGGCTCTCCTGTTGGAGATGGTTCCATTTGAGGACTCATTTGGTCCTCCCAAGGCTCTCTGTTTTGCCTGAAGGGTAAAATATTTTCAGATCAAAAATGGGATTGATCATTACATTACATTAATTGTATTACACCATTTACTTTCAAGTAAGACCAGTCTTATCTGTCATGATATTATTAATTTTATTCATTCTCTTAATGATTCAAACATACAGCGTCTCTCAGAATTGTAAGTCAGTCTTCTGGGCAGTGGTGGGGTTAACACATACGCAAGATGCCTGTATCTTCTGAGTGGCTTACAGCCCAGCAGAAGACAGGATCTACCCGGATCACTGTCAGTGCAGGATGGGAGGCTGGTTACCTGTTGAGATACTTTGTGGGGAGAGGGGGGAGTTTTATGTACAGCTGAAGAAATCCGAAGGCCTTCAGAGAAGAAGTTGCATTTTGAACAAGGCTTAGAAGGAAACTTTGGATCTCAAGAAGTGAATTAGATGGGAGATTCAGAGTGTGGACATGATAGTAAGAGAATGCATTAGGCATGGTCGTTAGTAATTGTATGTTCTGAAAAGTGTCAGACTTTTCAGAATTAAAAAAATAAGTCAATTATTCATACATGTGTATGTATCTGAGTATAATGATGTATTTTGTCCAGTTTAAGATAAATTTGATTTTTCCCTCTTTTGGTGCAGGACATGTTTCAGAATAAAGTGTGTTGGTCGGGTTTTGTTTTTTGTTTTTTTTCTTTTTGGTTCTTTTATGGTTTGGTTTCTTTTAAGTATTCAGATTCTTCATAATCAAAGTTCAGAATCAAAGAAAAGGAAATGTCACATGTTGTGATGTCCTTTGAAGTTGTGTTGGGCAGTGTCCCTGGCAGAGGTAAGGGAGTCACCGTTTCCTCCATGATGAGGACACGCCATGTCTTTCTCACTGGCATTGTTGCCACCTCGTTCATTTGCTCACTCATTTAAAAAAATCTTTATTAGGCACCTACTGTGTGCTCCAGGCACTGTCAAGTGTCTTTAACCTGTGCATGCGTGCCTTATGTTTTATATTCTCTTCCTTTCTCCTACTCCATTAACATTTCTTTGGGGAACATGGTAGGTTCTTAAAAATCATCAAATGAGTGCATATTGAAAAATCTCAGAAGGGAATTAGGGCACTGATGAGCAAGACGGGCTTGTTGAAAATGCCATCACTGCTTTGGACTAGAGGACAAATATTAAGCGCTGTGTTTCACAAAGGCTCATTAGAACAGAATGGATTGACTTCTTTTGAAACTTTCTGGATGCTTTATGTTACTTTAAGAGAGAATCCCACAGATGCATCAGCTCAGTGTTCAAAAACTTAATTTTGTGTTTTTACTAACCTTACCACCTACTGGGGTTTTGATAATAATTTAACCTTGAAGGACTTTTCTTGGCTTTTGCCAGAAAAGCAGGTATTTTAAGTTCTTTCTGCATTTAGTAACACTAAACTTTCCTGAGCCTGGTTCTGCTCTTCCCTGATTTGAAGGTGAGCCAAAGACCATTCAGTCTACCAAACAGAAAACTAAAGGTTGGTTAGATAAACCTTGAGGGTATGTGTCGCCTCTGCCCTGCTCTGTGCGCCGGGTCAGTCCTGTTTCCTGAAGAGACCAAGCCAAGCCAGATTAATAGAGAAGGAGGCCCAAAATAAAATGTCTGATAAAGAGCATTGTGTGTATAAGAGGAAACTCTTTGGGAAGACAGAAATTGAAGGTTACTAGTTTGACTTTCTGTGATTAATCTAGTTGGTTTCATTTTAAAATTTATGCTTCTTAATGTTTTCATCTAGGACTCAGGTTTTTGGAAATGGGGAAGGGCAGTGTATGAGTACAATTACAGTTTCAAATTCTGTTATAAAGAGAACCATCCATGTTCTTGCCTGCCCTGTGTTGTATACACTTCTCAGTGGCTTTTCCTTTCCTAAACATTGGTCTAATGGCATGTGCTTGCAGGCTTCCACCTTTGTGTCTGAATGATTTGAAGTTCATTTTCATTGGTTGAGAATGTGATGTAGACTGTCTTCTGAGGCAAAGTCATGAAGGACTACATGACTGTATTAACTTATTTAAATTAGTATTACAGGCTTAAGGCATTTGCTATTTGAGTATTATTTTGTTGATTCCTATGTTAATTTTAGATTTATTAACAGATATGCTTAAGTCTGACAATTACTCATTTTTTTTCTCAATTCAGCAATTATTTATAGAGTCCAAAATGCAGATACCTTTCTTAGGGTCTTTTAGAAAGTGATTTTCTGTGGATTTAATCACTTGGTGCAAGAGATAGTTCATTAATAACACTTCTAAATTTAATTAAATATTACTAACTATTGAATTACTTCATAGGCAGTCATCTTTACAAACTCTTTTCTCACAGTGGAAAAGTTGACCTTCTTAAGTAAACCTAAGCATACTTGTTTCTCTAAAGCTGTGATATTTTTACCTTGTAAGATTTTTGTTTTCTAGGTGATGCATTTAAACTAGGTATCTCATTTCCACTTTTAAAGCTTTTTTTTTTTTTTTTTTTTTTTTTTTTTCTGATTTGATTGGCTTGTACTGTTCTAAATGCCGTTACTTCTTACGGTTGTTGAGCTAGCAGATACTGTCTTTATGTTGTGAGGCATGCAGTTTCTGGCTGTTCCCATTGACTGATTCCCTTTGAGCGAATCAAGTGTCTTTAGATTTCTTGTCCAGGTAGAATTGCTTGAACACTTAGCCAGAGAATGTTCCGCACCATTAAAAGTGGATTAGTAATGTAGGAAACAGCCTTGTTATCATGCTTTATTTTACTTGTACGTGGATATAAGTTCCTAAATCATTCAAAAGAAGTGTATGGTGAAGGCTTTTCCACATAATTTATTGGGTGGGAATAGTCGGGGTAGAGGTGGGTCTACAGTTAAAGGTGAGTGGTGGAATGAGAGAATAGTTGGTAGTGATGGATACTGACCTAAGGAAGGAAAATGATACTTAAAATAAGTTTCCTGTATCTTCAAAGGTCAAACGTGTTATATACCTTATACTTTATCATATTAGCATTTGGAGTCTCTTTTCTGCACTGGAACAGATAAGAAAGTTTAAAACACAAAACTTGCTGCAGAAAGCAGCTTTTCCCAAGTGTCCAATTGAAGGAATTAGTTAATTACAGATATCTATACCATTCCAAATTATCTGATAGTTTCAAAATTTGAAACAAATGATTATATAGAAGGCATCTTAGAGATTATTTTATTGGGAGCAATTTTGTGATAATGAGGAAAACTGAGGTCCAAGGAAGTTTACTTTTCACAGGTGGATATTTTCCTTTGCAAGCAACAGAATCTCCAGTTGAAACTAGTGTGAGCAAATTTTTTGAAAAAGGTGTTGATGAATGAGGCTGGGTAGTCTAGGAGGAGATTTGGAGCTCAACAGTATTTCCAGGGCTCGCTGCTGCCTCTCTTGGTACAGCTGTTCCATCAGTGTTCCTACCAGACTCTCCTGCGGTGACACAGGGAAATTCCAGGGTGATAATTAATTGTGCATCTTCTTGGTGTTTCCTACACCAGGCTTCTGAGATGAGCTTAACTTCTAGTAGTAGTGGTGGTTTTGAGCCTGTTCCAGATTAGCCGTCCCAGTAAGAGAGGAGAGCAGCTTCCTCCTCTATTATAGGTGTGTTTAAATTACCTGGAAATAACCGGATTTTCTTCCCTTGGGTCTTCTGCAGATCTCCTAGACAACACTGTGGCTAGGGGGATGTGTGTCATAATTTTAGTGTGTCCCCATTCCTGAGGATGTGAGGGGGCAGGACACATGATGCCAGCGGGACTCTAGCCACCTGGACAGGAAGAAGCAGGTCTCTGAGAAAGGAAGCAAACCCCCAGCAGAGTGATACCCTTGCTGATGGAGTCTAGCCTTCCGACTTTAAGCCAGTGTCACTTCCATCAAAGCTGTGATACACTGTAGAAAGGGTGGCTACAGCAGGAGGGTGCCCAGCTCTGCATGGAGAAGAACATTGTCTAGTTCTCACTCGGGGCACCCAGAGTTTGAGTTCCAGATCCTTGACTTGAAGCCAGCAAAAGCTTGCAGTTAACAGTCTTTTGGAGGTTAGGGCTTTCATAAAACAAATTCAGTGTCAGTGATGTGATAAGCATAGACCAGAATAAAGAGTGAATCTGTTAAAAAAAAAAAAAAGTTAAAGGTGGCTTTTTTTTTTTTTTAATGAGAGTGTAAATAACTCCCGAGAGCACGTAAACTGTGATCTTTTGAACAGGCAGGTCGTTGCCCCGGGAGAGCAAGCCTTTCCCTCCCAGAGCCCACCTGGCCCCGGCCACCCTGGGGGCTGCTGGTCCCCGCCCTTTCATGGGACACATCCTCACAGCCCCCTCCCACCCACGCTATGCGGCTCCATAGACTTTCTGTTATCTTCACAACCACTTTCCCTTTCAGTAGATGTTCCCATTTCTCTTACCAGATGTTAAGTTCCCCAGACACAGGGCCATCTTGAGTTTTTCTCTCTTCCTCATTTCTCCAAGGATAGTGCTGAGTGTGAAGTAGGAGTTTCATAAATATTTATTGTGTTTCTTATTTGATTTGCTATCAGAAGCATCTTTTATAGTCAAGGGCATGTGGTAGGCTTACTTATATTTAACTGATTCTTCAATTCCTTAGTCATATAAAAGTTCCTATGTTATTAACCCACAAGGAAGTACGGATGACTAAGGAGAGAGGTTACACAAAGTGTAATTCATAAATAGGTTACCTAACCAGTAGCCTTAGTGTCTTTTTATATTAAATACTGAAGGAATGTGTGTTTATATATGTGTGCGTATTTAAATTTACATTTGATTTTTCTAATTGTTCTTGGTAGTTGTCATACCTGTGATCAGAAATATGCCATAGTGTCAGGAAGGAGAGGAATAGACAAGAGCAGGCTTAGTTAATCCCAAAACTGCATAACTTATCAAGATAGGATTGCTATCACATAACAAGAGGATGTTTACGTTCCCCCACTCAAGAGGTACATACTTTTCAAATAGTCATAACAAATGCATATACTTCCATCACACCCCGTGGAAAACCAGAGGGATGGTGTGAATCCTGAGAAGAGGATAATTACACAAGTCTGTATTTGTGTATCAGATGGGTAACTATAATCACTAAATTTTCCTACAGGATTTCGTATGATACTGAGAACATAGTGGTTAATCAAAGATAGTTTTAAAATGGAAAACTGTATATTTATATATTTTAATTAGACATTAATTTGCTAGGATCAGAGAACAGGGCAGTGAAAAAAATAGGTGAAACTTTTATAGAATTTTTACTCTGGGTCTCAAACTGTGTTCTGTGCTCTTTCTAATGAATCTCCCCTCCCATTCATGGGACAAGTATTATTTGCAATAATAATACTATTATTTGCAATATGATTATTACTGCAAATAATACTCCACATTACAAATGAGGAAAATGAGGCTTTGGGAGATCAGTAAATGAGGTAAGGTGGACCCAGGCCCGACCCCGGGCCGTTGGGGTCCCGCGAGGGATGTAGAGCACGTGTCTGGGCCCACTGAAGAAATACGGTGCCCACGGAGGACAGGATTGTAAGTTTCCAACCACCTGTTCTTCTGCCTGCATCCGGACACTGTGCCAAGTATCTTAGGATCATTCACTCATGGTTTTGTGAAGAAAAGAAAATTAATCATTTGTTTCTGAGAAAGATTGCCTCAAAGTGAAGAGTGCCCTTAAATTGTATCGACTTTTACGGAAGTGTTTTAGGCCAGAAGAGTTTCCAGCTTTTCCCCAGGAAATGCTCCACCGCGCTGTACCCTGGGAGGAATGGAACATACATTAACCTCCTTCCAGAGAACTATTTGTTCTCTTTTAGAGACGAGATCTGCTCTTAAAAGTTGGGCCGACTTCACATCTAATTATTCTACTGTCGTTACAATTTCCTACCCTAATCCTAAACCCCATGGAGGTTTTATTACATTGGTTGGTGGCATTAGGCTGTCAACAGCTGGAGGAGACAGAAGTTAGAAAATGGACTTTTCGAGGTCAGGGAGCTAAGCGACCAGAAAAACCAATTTGTCAACTTAAATCATCTTGGGAATGGAAAAAATTATTCCGCAGGGTGGGAGATAAAAGGCTCCCTGCTGTGTTTTTTCTCTTTGTTTGTTTTTTTTTTTTTTTCCTGTTGGTATTTCTTTCCTCAAGACCTCATGTCTGCATAACAGAAGGTTTAACATTGACTTTATTTGTGAGAAGCTGTGATGCCTGGCCACTGGGTGTGCTGCTCTGAACATTTATCATGAAAACTGTGGGCTATTTTTACCCTTCTGGCTTAATCACCAGCAGCCACATCAGCCTGCAAACATTTGAAAAGTAAAGAGGCCTGAGACCTCAGCCAACACCTCTCTTTCCTAATTTTATTCTTTTTAAAAAGACTTTCATCTTTGCATTATTTATCTTTTAATAGTGAGATAGTGATAATTTTTCCATATTTGGGGTGAGAGCACGTATGGGGGAGTGAATTTCACCTACTGGCTTTAGAAAAATTATTCTTTCACAATATTTAGGAATATCTTTGGTATATAGCACTTTATAAAATTTAAATACCATTTCTCTTAAAATAGATATTCTTTGTGCTTTGTTACGTGAGCAAACACATAGATTCCTTTATGAACCCGTGAGACGGGGGTGTTCACAACAGCAAAAATGCGTGTTCCCCTGTGACACTCCCTTTGAATTACTTGTGCTTTGTTTTTCCTGAGTGTCAGTCTTTATAAAATAAAAATTCGTATACTACCATGGCATAAAATAAAAGCCATTATTGGAAAACCTCTGTTTCTTAACAAGGCTCCAAGCTAGGTTTCTTTATTTTTAGTGCAAATCCATGTTTTTCGGGTTATTTCAATGGACTGTGAAATCCAAATTACCATTTCTTTACATAGTAAGGCAAATATGCAATTTAAAATAATCTGGGCTTTTTTTTTGTTTTTCAGCTGCCTGAAGAAAAGTTGTTAATTTTACTCACCTTATCTTTTTCTTTCTTATGTGGCATTTGTTCATATAAGTACAATTCATGAATGGATAATTAATGATTGACTAATTTCAAAATATCATTCTATCATTAAAACAATTTAATACTGATGAAATCAAATTTCAAAAAAAGGTTAAAAGGCAAGAAAACTTGTAATAAACAGGCAGCACATATTTAAATGGGATAATTCTGTAGGAATTTTTTCCTTTTTTCTTTTTTTAATTTCCTATTGCATTTATTTGTATGTGAAAATGCATAGAAGTTAACTTTTTTAAAAAAAATTTTGTTGAAATGTAGTTGAGACAAACTTCCTATACACTAATGTTACTTATTATAAGAAGAATGTTTTTCTCTTAAAAGTTGCATATTAATTGGAAGGCCATAAAGAGAATATTTTGTAATACTCTGGGAGTTTCCCCTTACTAAAGATACTCTGACATGAATTCGTTTGCAAAATGAGGAATGAGTTTTAAAAATAAACACCCTGTTAACTGTATAAATTTAGATCCTTTCTTAGAGTGAAGAACACTTGTATTTATTTTCTTTTCAAATCAGAAAAATATTTACTATGGAAACATTAACTAACCCAAATGACCAACTAATGATCTCCCTGACTTCTGTAAAACCTGCTAATTAACATCCACCACATGCTCAGCACAGTAGGATGGTCTGTCCAGAAGAGTCACTTGTCTCTATTCTCAATCCTGTTTACACTGGTTGGATTTGTGATTTAATCAATATACAAAATTACCCTATCGAGATAATTGATGAGAGTGGGTAGGGGCTAGAAAGACAGTTGTCCTGTGAAAACTTAGTTGAATCCTTTGGAAAGAATAAAGTGAGCTTCTTTAGGAGAAGGAAAAAATAGTTATTGCACTAAGGGAAGCAAGCCAGCCGAAAAAAAAAAAATTAGAAAAGAGGCAGCAGAAACCTCAACTGGAAATCTGAGAAAAAACATAAATGGTTGAGGTTTATGCAAAACAGATGTGTGGGAATTCTGATCAGCAGCCCTGTAATCCCGGAAAAGGCTTTGGCCTACCTAGAGGATTAGGGGATGCTATGCACGCCTGTCATTTAAGTTCAAAATCAGTTGTTTAATTTATTTGTTATTTTTAAATTCTTACTTTGAAACTCCTCTCCAATTAACTAGAAAAGTAAGCATTCCTGAAAGTCGTACTGGAGGACTTCTCCTCTGGTGGTGATTATTAAATGTTCAATGTGTGTTTGCTTCCGAGATTCCATTTCAGTTAATATGTCTACATACAACTTTTGTCAGCTTTTCCAGACAGTTATGCCCCTTCTTATTGCATTAGTTAAATAGAAAAGGAATTTATTTCTCCCTCAAACTCTTCCAAACATTGTATGATTTAACTTTGGAATAGTTTTGTTAGAAATGTTGTTTTTCAGTGAAACCCAGCACAAGTCTTTAATTAAATATTAAATATTTCATTGGAATAAAAGCCAGTTTAATCGAATTATATAAAATTGAACTTTAAATAATCCACCTCCTTTGACACTATTTATTAGGGAAGTCGTTCAGCATCAGGTATATTAGCGTGCCTGATTCAATCACGTTTCTGTTCTGCTTATGTAACTGTTTCAACCATTCCAGGAAAATCCTTAGTGTTTAGAAGTGAAATTGACTCGTGGCCCACCTATGTTATCAAAATGGTAAGCTTCGGTGTGTTTTCGTTTGGCGCACCTCTAATGATTAGAAAATGAAAGCACTTTGAGAAGGTGTGTGGAAATAAAACTTAAAGCTGTTTTAGTGGTAGGATGCTGACACACATCTTGGCAGAGCATTAAAAGCACACATGCTCCTGTAAACCGCATAGTGTCAAAGGCAGTGAACACGCTGCCTTCCCTGCCTCCGTGGAAGGCTGCTCATTTGGCTGTCAGACCGGTGATAATTCAATAGACGACGCAGGTGAAGGCCAGCCCTGGGGCCTTCTCTGGATTTATAATGCCTGCGGACATTGAAAGTCCATCTAATGAGTGCCATTATGGAGGGATAGACCGCATAGCTGCCCAGATAACCCTAAGAGGGCAGGGTCTCAGATCCAGAGTCTGGCCTTTGGTCTTGGAAGAAGGAGAAGTCAGGTTTTGTCAGCTCACCAGGATTGGGTCTGCCCCAAGCTAGAGTCACGCTGTTATTTTATTATTTATCATGAGCAAATAAGGCAGCATTGAAAAGAACTGAGTGCTCACAGCCTTAAGCCAGGACGGCCTTTCTTTGTTGGCAAGCTCTGTGCAGACCCAGTGGACTCACATTGTTCTTGGGGGGCCTGGAAGCAGGGAATGGAATGTACTGGAAGGCTTAGGTTTCTTTTATAAACACGCGCCCGGGTTTAAACCCAGGCCATGTGAGCATTGGCAGGAATGCATCCTTGTCCAGTGCCTGTGTCCCGCACAGATTAGTAAGCTGCGCAGGCACGAGTCCTGTCCTGACAGAGCTTGCAGTGTGGACGGGAGGCATCATGACCACACTGAGAGGATGCAGGGAGCCAGCCAGGTCTCGGATCCTTGAGGGCTTGACACCCATGTGAGACCAGAAGGGCGGGGATACTCAGGCAGAAGGAGGGGCAGAGCGCAAGGTGGGGAGAGAAAGCCCAGGTGCAAAGGCCCCGGGATGTGGAGAAGCAGGTTTGCATGGAAAGGGCAGAATTCTGGGAGTGCAGCGAGGTGAGGATGGTGGAGCTGGAGAGAGGAGGCCAGCATCTGCTGTCTACCTGGTACCCCCACTTTCTCCGGGGCTGCCCCATGTGCTCACATGAGGTTGTCCTCCTCTTGTCCTTGCCTTGTATCAGAGAGCATCCAGATCAGTGACATCGGTGGCCAGAGTTGTCAGTGACACAGTCTTTGTCTCCACTTAGAACCTCTTCTGCGGAGAACTTGGCTGTGAGTTAGTGAGAGGTTGAGGCAAGTCTCAGAGGCTGTGTCGTGGCCCTGAGGACCATCTGGGGCCTTGCCTTTCTTCATTCTTCCTCCTCCCTATAGGATCCTTATTTTCTTTAATTTTTAAAAATTTTATTTATTTATTTTAATTGAACAGGGTTCCCATCTTCCCCCACCAACAATAAGATTTCAAGGTGGATGGGTGGGGCAGCTCATCAGAAATGTACTTGAATTAAAAAAAATGAGGATCCTTAGATAAACAACAAGTTCAAGTACAGTGCAGGGTAGTAACCTATGTTGAAAAAGAATATAGAAACTAATATATGTATGTTCAAGTATGACTGAAGCATTGTGGTGTACACCAGAAACTGACACAACATTGTAAACTGATGAGGCTTTTATAGGATCCTATAATGAAAAGATCTTGGTGGTGGTAGGGGAGGATGGGACCCCTTGTTAGGGCGGCCCTGGCATTGCCGTTTTAAGGGCAGTGAAACTGCCCTAATCATGGAGGTATGACATTACACACTTGCCAGAACTCACTGAGTGTACAGCACAGGGTGACTGCTAATGTGAACTGTGGACCTAGTTAGCAGGAGTGTGTCGAAATTAGTTGATCAGTTGTGCAGACGAACCATACCACAGCAAGATGTTCATCGTAGGGGAAACTGAGGGGGAAGGGAGACAAAATAGGTGGGAACTCTGTATTTTCTGCTCAGTTTCTCTGTAAACCTGAACCTGCTCTGAAAAATAAAGTCTATTCATTCAAACAAACCAACCAACTTAAAAAGCACATGAGGCTGAATAACCCAGGAGGAATACACTTGGGTTTGTTTTTGAAGTAACTCACATCCTGGAAATAGTCTGGGTCAAATCAGCTCCCCGAGATCGACTCATTAATGCGAGTATATTGTTAATTTTTCTCCCTCATCTCACACCTCCCACCATCATTGCCACACAGATGCCCAGTAAGAATTCAGTGGCATTTTGGAAAGAGAACAGAGGCTTGATTTTTAGCTGACATGTTAAACAGGGACAGCATATTAGGAACACCTATTAAGAACCACCTTGCCTTGGAGGTGCACTGAGTCTCTTCAGGACGCAGCTGGTCACCGCCTTTCTTCTCAGGGCTGTTTGGTGGGACTTCCTGTCCCCTCTTGTTGTGGAAAAATGTGTTATAGCTCAGTGTTGCAGCTCAGTTGTGACAGCAACCTGGATCTGGGTGAGAGACCAAGCGGCACTCGGAGAATTAGAGAACTCAGGCTTATTAGGCCAGTGGGCCCAGAGGAATTAACACTTCAAGCTCTGGACACCGTCTGTAGGTTTACACTGGTTTTTATAGGCTGCCAGTTTACACTTTGCAACATCATATGCAAATGAGGTATAACGAAAGCTGACTAATTAGGAACAATCTTTGTAGAAATGGACCAATCTGGAGGGAGAGAAATAACCAATCAGGAGTGAAGGAAATAACCGATCAGAAGTGAGCTTAGGGAACCAATAGAATTTTAGGAGTAAGTAAGCCCTTTCAGAGGCAAAAAGTGAGATAGAGCCTCTGGGCCAGAGAACCGGATGGTGCTGGCAGGAGAGTAGTGGCCCTGCTTGGGGGTCCTGCCGGTCTTTTTATGGGGCTTTCTGCCTCACTCTGAGAGAGCTAGGACAGTTTTCCCGGTTCCCCTGTTTCCTCCCCCCTCCAACCTGATAACATGTCCCTGTCCTGGGGGAGCAGTGGGCTGGTGCCAGCAGCAGCATTATCTTGGTGCGATGTTCCGGTCCTCTTCCCATCCTGTCTCCTCCCCTTCTGGGTTGAGGAAGCACAGGCAACCCCAGTTTCCTTCCAGTCTCCTTTTGGACTCTTCCCGCTTCTTACCAGCCTCGCATTTGCAGATGTGCCGTGACCACTTCTGCTAAGCTTTGGATTCTTACCCGAACAAAAAGATTGAAAGGAGATAGTCTCACTGGTGTCCATTTCCTATTCCTTTAGAAGCTACTTAACTTGGCCGTCTTTACCCAGTGAGCCCAGCACTTGCCAAATGGTCGGAAGATTTGAAGGCCAGGCGTCCCGTCCCTGCTATTTCTGGAACAGCCACTGACAGCAGCCCGACTGCAGTGAAGCCCGTGAACTGACAGTTCCGGGCAGGCCTGCCATTGCCGTGGGCATTCGGAGACAGCCGGCCTCTCGGCCCTCCTGACTTGGGGCAAGCATTTCTCCTGAGGTGCCTCGTCCTTTCTGATGATGGATTGAGGGAGACAGGCTGCACATGGGCAGACAGACACCCCGCCCAGGCATTTGGTGCCATTTAACAGTTTCCTTCCGCTCCTGACATTTTCATTCCCTTCCTTCACCCGCTCATCACAAACCATTTGCATCTTTTCTTCTTCCCACGGTGGTAATGCGAAATGACAGACGACACACCCGGGCTCGGGTACTCATCTCGTACGCTCTGTCCTAGTCCGGTTACACAGCGGGTTTTACACGAGCTGAGCCTCGGCGAGAGAGGCACGTTCCAGGTTGAATTGTACCCCGGCCTCGTGCGGGGCAGGGAGGGGGCAGGGCGTCCTTCAGGAGGGACTGAAACCGTCATGAAGCATCCCTGCTCCGAAGGCAGCGGTGGAGGTAAAACGTGTTTCATTTACGAGCAGCTCCTGCCGGCTTGGGCTTGCCTGGCTTGTCAGGAGGCCTGTTCCCTGGGAAAGAGCAACGAAGATGTTTGGTTGTATCCCTTTGGGAAGAGTACCTGATGTCTGCTATTCTTTCTCCAGCGCTGTGCCTGACTGTGCGGGACCCAGTGTAGCTTCACACAATTTGCCTCTTTATCTCCAGAACGATCACTAGAAGGCTGGAGAATCTGTTTAAAACTTTGAGACTTACTTTCTTTAAAAAAGAAAGTAGATTTCTTTTTATAAATACGTATACTTAAAAAGTGAACAAGTTTCATGCGGGGATAGAAGAATGGTCAGTGATTGATGCCAACATTTTTCAGGGATTTCAGCTTCTGACTTTGAATCAACCAGCCCCTTTACCTCTTATTTCCGACGCATCCAATCACGAGTCCTATCAGGAACTGCATATTTAGGCCGTTTATTATATTTTGAGTGCTGGCTTTCTCCTCCTTGTAGGGATTTTGTTGGGAGGTTGGACCTACAGCCTGATGTGACATGACCATGAAGCACAACAGAGGAAGGGCAGCCCCAGTGTCTTACTTAGAGCAGGTGCTCAGTTAATATTTGGTTGACTTAGTAAGATATGAGAATGTGCTATTAAGCTCACGTGAGGTCTTCCTGGCTTAGTTTGGTTTCTGGATGCACCCTGACCTTGTCCTGTGCTCAGTCACATTGATGACATTTCCAGCCTTTAACTCATGACCCTTGTTTCTGCCTCAGGGCCTTTGCACTTCCTGTCCCTCTGCTTAGAGCTCTGCTCACAGTTCTGCCGGTGTTACTATATCTAAATCTCCATTCAAATGGTGCTTGGTTGCTAATGAGATGTGATTTGATGGCCCTGTCCAAAACTGCAAGTACACACCCCCAGCCCTGTATCTTCCTCCCCTCCTTTATTTTCCCCACAGACTCTTCTCCATCTTACAAACTAAATATTTTCCTTACTTTGTTTGTTTGCCTCCTCCAAGGAGAATGCAAGTTTGTGAATTCAGGGATCTCTTTGCTCTATATTCCCTTCTCTGAATTCACCTCTGCACTCCCAGGGTCTAGACAATGCTTGGCACTTAGGACATTAATAAATATTATTGAATAAGTGGATGCATGGTGACCTCCCTTACCTCTCCCTCTACAGCCTCACTCCCTGACCCCCATTTCTATGGAAGCTCTAACTGCTGTCTGATGTTATCTTGTTTATTCATTTGTTTCCTTATTTGCTGCCTGCCTGTCCTTTCTCTAAGCAAGCCCTAAGGGAGGAAAGGACTCGCTTGCCTTACTTACTGACATTCCAGCACCTGCAACAGTGCTTGGAAGATAATAGATGCTCAATAAGTAGCACTTGGGGGTTCAGAGGGGTCTGTGGATCATGTGGCTTGAAGGGTTCTTCCCCATCCAGCCTTCTAGGGTGTAGGAGGACCTGGGGGGTTGCTGCTTCTGCACAGAAGGAGCTTCACAGGGACGTATGGGGACAGGCAGTGTTCTTAAGCCCAACACTTACATCATCTTCCCCGAACACCTGGCGAGGATCCAGCCTCACTGGATGCAGCCTCACTGGTGGGGAGCCGGTGCACTGCCATCCTGTCAGGTGCAGCCCCTGCTTTCCTGAGACCATGATAGACATGCTTTCTAAAGTGCCCACATCAGCATCTATGCAGGATGAATCACTGGGGTGAAGGGAGAAATACGTACCGGAGAACAGGGCAGAGGGATGCAGAGTGTGGACTTCTGTTCAAGAAGCCGTCATTTGCAACGCAATTTTATTCTCAAGGCTGTTTTTCTTTTCATGAGAAATGACACTTGGCGCCCATCTTCATTGAGTCCAACACTCGAACTATTCATAATACCAGCTAACACAGCACGACGTGGCTCTTAGACATGCCTGTTGTAACGGATATGGCTCGGTTTCTAAATTCCAGCAAGAAGAAGACTTGAGCCCGGCAGTGGTTTCTGTGTCTGTGGGCCACTTACACTGCTCACAGGGGATTCTTGACACTGAGTTTGCTGCTCTGAAGATCTTGGCTCTGACTGAGTTCTCAGTGTGGAAAGTTTGGGAAGAGACCTTGAGAAGACAGTGACAGTGAACTTGCCAACAAGAGCGAGAGCTCAGTCTCTCCCTCATTTCCAGGCAAGTAAATGGAAACATGATTCATTCTTGGTCAGAAGACTGTCTTTCATCCACAGCCATTCATGAAGATGAGGTCTTGGATGATAAAGATCTGGGTGGTTCTGAAAGATGGAGTAATCCTGCAGAAAGGTGAGCAGGTTCCTACATGGATGTGTGGCTCCTGCTACAAGGAAAACCACTTACGCTGCCAGCATGTTGTCTTCCTAGTAGCCTCCTGGTGTATACCTCCTGTGTCCTGGTTGGCTAAGTACTGAGTGACATCCAAGGGTGAGGAACCATGCAGAGCGATAGTCATGTCATTACGACCACTAATGGTTTTATTCTCAAGTGGCAATGCAGTTTGCCAGGCATGTTCACCTCTGTAGTCTTAATAAAAGATGAAGCCAAGGACTGTTGTGTTCATGTTTGTACCTCCTTTAATGGCTCAGAATACATCTTTGCTTCTAGTAGACATTTTGTCCCTGTTGGAGAGATAAATGCATTACACCTCTGCTCCTTGCGGCAGGCCCGAGTGAGGGCGGGGTGGTCATGGGCCAGGACCCTGTCCTCTGGGGGAGGAGTGGCTGGTCAGGGTGAGGAGGGCAGTCCTGTGTCCCTGGTACTAACTCAGTGCCCCCTTCCTGAAACCGCCAGACCACTAATGGCCAGTGGCCATGGGGAGACCCCACACCTTCCTATGCACACTGGACACTTCCCAATGATAAATAAACAGTATTTATATTTATATAAATGTTACAGATTTATATTTATACGTTATAAATACACATGTAATAAATATAGAAATATAAGTAATATATTTATATAGTATTTTTAATATATTTTATATATACTATATGGTATTTAAATATATTTATATATCATATATTTATATATTATAAGTATATTATAAATATAAATAATACATTTACATTTATATATAGTAATATATATTATTTACATTTATATGTTGTAAATATATATTATAAATATAAATGTTATTTGTATTTATAGATTTATATTGTAATATAAATTTGTTATATTTGTGCATTTAGATTGCATAAATGTAATAATATATATTACAATTCTTATACTAGATGGGTTATTTAGGTCTCGGTAGTTTCAAGTAGTCAAGTTTTCCTGTGCTGGTGACCTGCTTATTTGCAGCCCTGTCTAAGGGTAACATTTCATCAGAATGGGACTTCAGTTCATTGAATAAATATTTACCAGGCAGGGACGATGTGTGAGGCTCTGTGCTAGGACCTGGGGATCAGCAGTGAACAAACACCCTCAAAACCCCTGCCTTCCTGGAGTGTGAAGACGCGACGCACAGCTCGATGTCCTGTTAGTTCTCTTGCCGCACAGCCAGGCTCCACCCTCCCCGCAAGCCGAGGGACTTGAAAGCACAGCAGCTGCGGGTTTTGCTCCAGAACCTGCGGTTTGGGCCGGGCTCAGTGGCTTCAGCTGGGGCAGTCCCTGTGACTGATGGAACGCGAGGGAAGTAAGAGGTCCCATCTTAGGAAAGTAGAGAAACTTCTGTTGAAGGTGTTAACATCGGGAACATCTTTCCTGCCTTCTGGGGTCTCTCTCTCAATGTGTCATCGTCTGTTGCATTTGCCCTGTGAGGGGTGGGTTCTCTTGGGCTTGAAGGTACCAGCCGGGCAGTGAAGCCCATCCCGGGCACCTGGGGGCTCTACCCGGACACTCGACACACACAGCCCACCAGCTGTTCTGGGTGGGGAAGTCAGGCCCGGCTTCTCCCCTTCCCAGGGGCCTGCTGCCCCACCTGCGGCACCCTGGTAATGTCCACGTGCCTGGTTCCTGGATTGGGGGTGGATGAGGGCTCACCCGCGTCGAGCCACTAGTCACAGAAACCAGACTAAGCCAGGAAGACTTCACATGAGCTCAACAGCACATTCTCACATCATGGGCGGTTTACTAAGTCAACCAAATATTAACTGAGCACCTGCTCTAAGTAAGACACTGGGGCTGCCCTTCCTCTGATGGGGTCATGTCACATCAGGCTGCCAGCTCAGGGTGGGGACAGCCCCTGCCATGCTGAAACATCACAGGATACACCCCTGTGTGGCACCCAGCCCCTGCCTGGGCAAGGGTGGGCAGGGGAGCCAGGAGCTGGGGGAGTGAGCAGCTGGGCACCTGTCCCAGGCACAGGGGACCACACAGGAGCCCAGGCTCTGAGTCCTCTGCTTCCGTTCCCTTGTCTCCTCAGACGTGATGTATGGAATACAAATCAAAGGTAAAGTTGTTGGGAATTTCAAGACGGAGACCACAGAGCATCAAATCCCCAGCACTGCCCATGTGAGCACAGGGCCCCCAGCGGGTGACTGCACTGGCCCCACCCCCACGGCGCTTTGCTGGAGTGGGTGCTTCCAGGTGGCTTGCCCCGTGGAGAGCAGGTTGGTGCTGGCTCTTGGCTGAGACGGGCAGAGAGGATGGCCTCATTCCCAGGGCTCTGTCTTCCCTGTGGCATGGTGGCGCGATTCCCGAGAGCAGAAGCTGCATCACATTTTCTAGTCCAGCTTTGGGAATCACATGGAGTCACTTCCACCATAGTCTTTTTTTTCATTTTAGAATTTTTTTTTTTGAAGTAGTCTGTTTATAATGTGTCAATTTCTAAAAGAGAAAGAAAAATACCATATGATATCACTTATATGTGTTATCTAAAATAAAAGTCCAAGTTAACTTATTTGCGAAACAGAAACAGACTCAGACAGAAAACAAACTTGTGGTTACTAGGGGGAATGGGGGTGGGGAGGGATAAATTGGGAGTTTGTGATTTGCTGATACTAACTACTATATATAGAATAGATAAACAGCAAGTTCCTACTGTACAGCGCAGAGAACTATATTCAATATCTTGTAGTAGCCTGTAATGAAAAGGCATATGTGTATGTGTATGTGTATGTATCATCGTAGTCTGTTAGTGGAGGCAGTCACGAAGGCCCAGCCAGGTTCCCGGGGAGAGCACACAGACTCCAGCTACTGATGGGAGCGTGGAGAGTCCAGAGGAATCGGGTCTGGACATATGGTTGGAGCTATGTTTCAAGAAACATCATCTGCCGCAGCAAGATGGTCTGCAAGACAGGGATGAATGCTGTGGGAACAAAGCAGAGACGGGCCAGAAAAGCGGCCTTGGTGGGAGTGAAGGGGTTTGCGACAATGACTAGAGGTCCCATGTTGCCTCCCTGACATTTGAGGACAGATAGAGATGGAGTCATGCAGGTACCTGGGGAGAGAATGTTCCCGGCAGAAGAGAGAACCTGCGTAGAATGAATTATGAAAGCAGAGAGGCAGAGGCAAAGTGGGAGGGAGGGGAGGATTTCAGAAAGAGATGAGGGGGCAGTCAAGCCTTGGAGAGCAGTGGAGGGCTTTTACTCGCACGTGGGTTGCCATTGGTTTAAAAAAATTTTTTTTAATTATTTTTTCCCTTAACGGAGGCCCTGGGGATTGAACCCAGGACCTCGTGCACGCCAAACACGTGCTCTACCACTGAGCTCTACCCTCCCCACCGCCATTGTTTTTGAGCTATAGTGTCATATGGCCTGGCTCACTTTTTAGAAAGATCACTCTGGCTGCATTTTGTAGACCAGACTGTGCAGGGACTCAGGGGGCAACAGGGCGACCTGTTAGGAAGCTGTTGAAGTATTCAGTGCAGATGCTGATCGTTGTTTGGACCAGGTGGTAACTGGCAGTGGAGGTGATGAGGTGTGGCTGGCCTCTGGATGTACTTTCCAGGGTAGAGCCATGGAATTTGGTGACAGTTTGGATGTGAGGTAGGAAGGAATGGGTCAAGGGTGATGACAAGGTTTTTGGACTGAGCAACTGGAATTGACCACTTTGCCATTAACCCTTTCCCCGCTATTTGTGATTTAAGCAGTTTGCGTAGCACTTTACAAATATGTGTAAACATTTTATTTGGAGGTTCTAAGGCAGTCAGATTTTTGTGGGGATGGGGTGTTGGGCAGGGTGGGTGGGAAAGTATTAAGAGGGAGTCAAGCAGGGACTGATGATTGTGTTTTCAGGCTGGCCTGGGAGGTGACAGGGGGGGCAAGTCTGCAGTTCCAGGTCCTAGTTCAGGTGCACACTCATTATTTCGTACAGAAACACACTTTCAGTAAATAATACCAGGGACCAAGTCTATAATGTGCCCAGCTGTGAGGAAATTAAGCATAGTTACTTGACTGATAATGATGCCAAACAGTTTCAGGTGTTAGAATTTCATTACGATGTGCGTTGTCTCTCACTGTACGAGTCACATTTTATGTCAGGTGTTTCAAATTAATCATGAGCATAATTAATAGTTGTAGTAATTAGATTACCATTTTAGGATGCTATGCAAGGCAACAGAGAGTGTGAGGAAGGAAGAAAAATGAGGACCTTGCAGGTCTGTGTAATCAGGGTCCTGACTATGACTTATCGAAACAGGTCACTGTTTGATAATCCACTCTGAGGATTAACGTATTGGTGCTTTATTACAGGTTGGTTTATTACAACAGCTGAAGATGGAGGCAATTTTAATGTGAAGGGGAACTCTCCCGGGGCCCTTGGTCCCAAGCCACTGAAACAGAATTATTTTATGAGGATAATACTATTGTCAACAATGATTCTAGTTGAAGTATGGTTACTTTTGATAACTATGGAGAAACCAGGAGGCCACTATATGATTTTACATTCCTGAGAAGCTTAATTGAGTTAAGGATCAGTGTGCACATCTAACAACAACAAAAAAGGGGAGGTTTGGCATTTTAGAGCTTTAATGAATTATTGAACATATTTCAGACAGAAGATTGTTAAATAGCTTTTTGAATAGCTCTTGTTCACCTAAAGAGACACTTAGTAAACCACCCATAGACTGATAGAAAAAGGACATTTGCATGGAAGTCACTTTTCTGCCACGGTTTGCCCTGGAATGATTTTGAATGATTGCATAATAAGGACAAAAAGTTGCCGGGCTACGTAGAAACTGCAAGCTACTTAATAAATTATTCATGGTAGCCCCAAGGTGTAATTATTCAGTGAAATGAGAACTAAAAAAAATCAGTTCTGTATTAATGTTTATTTATACTGGTTTTTTTTTTTAACGTGCTGACATTTTCCTGCTAGAGGTAAATCTAAAGGCAGTCCACATAAATGCTTCAGTGGGTTGGAGTTCCTGGGCTCAGTTGTGTCCATCCTTTTTGTTGTTACTGTCATGTATTTGCTTTTAGTGAAGATTTCTTTGGTGTGGGAGGGAGGGTCAGACTCTCACGAAAACAGCCCTTTTGGAAAGGACGAGAGCAGGAAGGCCCCTCCACACAGGTGTGCGTGCAGAGCAGGCTGGGTGTCTTCCACACCTGCTCTGCAGCGGGAAGAGTCACCATGACACGGTTTTGGGTCCTGACGGCGCTGGGGTTTTCCCCTCCCCCAGCCTCCCGCAGTCCAGGTCAGAAACCATGGTTCTTGTCCTTCTTGGCCTCCATTGTTACTACTTAGCTGTCAGCTGCAACAGTACTTAACACACTGTAGTTAAACAGTCCCTGCTTCTACGCCGGACCCCAGGGATATCCAGGGCCACAGGCAGGGTGATTCCTTCCAGGCGGACGTCAGAGCAAATCAGGCTCCTGCTTAAAACCCTCCATGTGCTCATGTCAGAGTGAAAATCGAGTTCTGCCTGGTCTGGTCCTGCGTCCTCTGTATTCTTCTGTCACTGCTGATTGCTGCCACCCTGGCCGCCTGCCTGCACATGGACCAGACCCACCGGGCTCCCCACAGAGGCATCCCGGGATGCCCGCTCTGCTGACTCCCTCAGCCTGGACCCTGTGGAACCTTCCCAGTGAGGCTCACGCTGAGTGCTCCCTGTAACTACTGCCCCGTCCATCCTGGTCCCTCCTCCCCTGACCTTTGTCCTGCAGTTTTCCTGCTTAGCATTCAAGAACACTATGTAATTCACCTCTGTGTCCTGTCCCCTGTTTATTGTCCCTCGAACGGGACCCCCTTTGTCTTTTTCCTGAGGATGAGGCTGGCACCTAGCGGGAGCTCTGTAAATACCTGGTGAATGAATGAATGAATGAATGTAGGTACCTCCTGCAACTTGTCCCTGGACGTGCTAAATCCGCTGTCCCTGAGGTTTAACAGAGAGCACCCAGTGTCTTGCTGTAAATGCCCTGTGACCGGCAGGAATGTCCAGTTATCGCAGAAATCCAGGGAAGTAAGGGCAGGAGGGTGGGGAGCAGTTGGCCCAGTGGAGAGCTTTGTAGGCTTAGGGCTGGGACTCCACACGTGACCAGGACCCAGGCCCCGGCCCTTGTGCTGACCGGTCCTCTATTTGGTGGTCACAATAACCGGATAACAACTGCACAGTTGGTGTGGGTCTTGAGTGGGTGGCCTGAGTGGTGTTTAACCTGATTTCACGAACAGGTGTCTGTCCACTCGCAGACCTGTTTGAATCCCGGTTTTGGGAGCAGCGGTGACCGCTGCAGCTCAAGTGGTCCAGAAATTGTGTGCTTGCCTCCTGGGAGACTGGGTCACTGCTTGGAAACTTTCACAGCGGGAAGCAGTGAAGCGGAGGAAATTTGGGGAAGAGTTAAATGTCAGAGATAAGGTTAAAGGCAACGAGCTGGAGGTTTTCTTTCAGAGACCTTCCTGATGGGCAGCTGTGGTATTCCAACCTTCTGCAACGAGAGAGAGAGAGGGAGAGAGAGAGAGGGAATTAGGGAGAGGGTGCATGTTGTCTTACACCTGCCTTTGGTCTAGTGGATGGTTAATTGCTTCTTATACTATTTCAGTACTGCCCAACAGAAATACCATGTGAACCACAATTATGATGCAACATTTTCTAGTAGTCACTTTTTTACTTTTAAAAAAGTAAAAATTTTGATAGTTTCATCATGTATTGTAATATATTTTATGTAATCTAAATACTTGAAATACTATCATTTCAATCTGTCATCGATACAAAATTTACTAATGAGATATTTTACATGTTTTTAAACCAAGCTTTCAAAATTTGGTGTGTATTTTACACTGTCGTCTTAATTGGGACAAGCCACCTCTCAGGTGCTCAGCAGCCACACGTGGCTGGTGGCTGCTGTGATGGACAGTGTAGCTTGTAGAGGGTTTGCCATTAGATAAAATGCTTACTACATACGGACCCTCTTTTAAAATGGATTCTCTGTTTTTTCAAAAAACGTTTGCTTTGATTCAATGTTTTCAGTCTATTAATTATGTTGTAGTGTGCTTGATGTTATGAAATCAGACTATGGAAAACAGAAAAAAATGTGTATTTATAGATGATCACGAACATGATTATTAGTTATGACAATTATAGTTCACCATAGTAACTGGTGAATCGAGTAGCAAAGATGTGAACAGTAGAAAGAGGAAAGAAAAGACCTAGGGTCTGTGTGAACAGTTGTGGAGCAGTCTGAGACAGCGTTCTGTTTTTGTACGTGGGACGTTACAGAGGTTTAAGAAGTCACGTACTGTTGTTCTTTTGTATACTGCAATATTATTATCTTTTCCAAACTGAGCTGAAACTTACATAAAGCAGTTCTGTTTTGGTCCTCGTCTAAGGAATTTTAACTCCTCAACACCCCAAATTAAATCTGAAGATAAGATTCTAAGGATGCTCACAGGACTTGCAAGTCACTTGACGGACTCTGAAAGCTCGTTGGAAGTTGTAACAGATGCTAAGAATCCTTGAGTGGTCTTGCATGCCCGTGATAGATAAGATGGAGAAGGTAGCTTTTCAAATCAGGCTAAATAGCATTACATTTGTTTTCTTCACCTGAGCAAAACAAAGGTGGTAACCTTTATACTTAAAACAAGAAATTGTTGGGGGGAGTATAGCTCAGTGGTAGAGCACATGCTTAGCATGCACGAGGTCCTGGGTTCAACCCTCAGTACCTCCACTGAAAAGTAAGTAAGTAAATAACTAACTAAATAAATAAACCTAATAACACTCCCCCCAAAAAATTTAAAAAGATGCCTATTTTCTAAAAAAAAAAAAAACCCAAAACAAACAAAATTATTACTTAAGGATGTTAAAATAAAAATTTGTGATGTTGGAATGAGTCCCCATGTCTCAGCTGTGTTTCAGTTCATTCTGTTCTGTAACACATGGCCCCTCCCTGGGCTGTGTTCCACTCCCCACCCCCAATTCAGAGAGACAAGTAATTATATACACACCAGCTAAATGTCTGGTGAAAATCTCCAGGCAAAACTGAGTTGACTTGTGTGGAACTGAATTTAAAAGTACTTGATGGAATATTGCTGCAGCCTCTGCTTCCTTGTCAGGTTGCATTTCCTGCCTCGCCTTGTGGGCAGGACCTGTTCCGTGGTCCTGAGACCCACTCTGCCCTGCCTCTCCTGCCTCCTTCCTCCGATCACCTCACCCCAGCTTCTGAGGACTTGTAATCTGGCAGTGCTTCGTTTTGTCACGCTCCTTCAGGAAAAGATATAATAATATTATAAGAAAAAATTATAATAGAAAAAGAGAAAAAAATATCATAGCCTATCTGAAAGTGGTATTTGTTTTGTACCTAGACAACTTGCCTTTTTCTGAAGAAACTAGTTACATTATAAAACAGAGGAATGTTTATCATGTAAGTGGAATATATAATAATACAGGGTACATGACAGTTATTTCTAAAATATTCTCCCTAAAGGAAAAAAAGGATTTAGAGAAAATCAGCGCTCCTTTGTAAGCAGTGACATCTCTAATTGGCCACTGCAGTTGCTCATGGTTTGGCACTTGAGGTTGTGATAGCTCAGTGGCTGGGGAAGATGGGGATGGGGGATGGGATTGGAAGAGAAAGCTAGACTATTCAAAGCCCAAACAATTGCTTTAGTTGGAATTCTTTGTTCTTGATTTTAAAAAGAGACAAACAGATAAGATAAACGGATATGAGATTAGAATTTTATGTTGGCTGGTGTACCAAAGCACACTGTGGTGGGGTTTATTAAAAGCTTCATTTGTACTTGGCAAGGTTAAGAGAGGAAGCCAGTCATCAGTCATCAGCGTTGTTCACTTTTAAATGCAGTTTCTCAGGGAAGACACTTCCTCCTTCAAGCGCTCAGCCTGAATTTATTCAAGATTAAATTAAATGAAAGTTAATCCATGGCATCAGTAAGAATCATGATTTTTCCAAGCATGTCTTTCAAGAACCCATTTTTAAAAACATGGTGTTTGCCAGTTCAGCCGGTGTTGGGATCCCCGGTTGCTGGTGGGTGGAGCACTTCCACGTGGGGACGGTTAATAAGTAGAGAGCAAAATGTATATTTATGATTTGTACATAAGGTCACACAGTGAAAGGAAGCAAAGTAAAATTTAAAAATGAATCCTATCTTTGGCAATATTCAGAATAGTAAATCGGAAGTTAAGCAATTGTTTTGTAATTTAATCAACTTAATAAGACTTTTGGGATATTTAGTATTTGGTCAGCTTTACTTAAAAAAAAGTTTATTAGCCTCAAAGTGTTTAAAAAGTAAACAAAGACTTAGTTAAAGGTATTAGAGCAAAGGCATTTTTATTATACTTTTCTGCCTTCAATTCCCCCAAAAGGACAAAAAGAGTGGTAGAGAAGAGCCACTATGTACAGTTGGGCAGGTTGTGAACTGAATAACTCTAGGGGTCCCGATTAACATCACAGTCTGTGTGGATGGAGCCCCCTGCAGCAATTGCTCCACCTGTGTTCCTGCCTTGGCCACCGTGGTGACCACAAATTAACTTAATGTCTAGGACAAGACCCTAAAAGTGAGGGGCTACCAAAGTGCGGCTGGAAGAAGGGGCCAGCAGTGGTCCTACGATCACCATGCAGGGAGCCTGTGACATGAGGGGCTTCTCTGTAACCCACATGGACTCTGCTCAAGCTGGAAACAGCCACACCAAAAGCTTGAGGATGAAGTACTCCCAGGGTGCAAGGACTTAACAGAGGTGGAGAGAATGTTCGAGCCCAACACTGAGCTTGGAGCTGCTCTTCCTACACTGGTCTTCAGCACCTGGCTCGGTGTCTCCAGTCCAGCATGAGTGCCTTGTGGGCCCCACACCTCGGCACGGGTGGTGCAGATTCACAGAAGAAAGGAACTCAAGCAGAGACAGAGGAAGAATGTCTATTAGAAAGCAAGTTATTTTACAAACAGAAGTAAAGTCCAAATTCATATTTTTTCATGGCCTCCAAGGAATAATAATAACTGGGTTTTGTGAAAGAAATGATAACTATGATGAAAGAAAAGAGGAGGGATATGGGGAAAGTGAGCTGATCAATCTCAGCAAAGAAATAAAAGAGAAAAAGGAAACCATTAGAAAGGTGAAAGTCACACAAGAAGCCACAAAAAATACGAAACCCACGTGAAAACACAGGGACAGACATGTCAGACCTGAGAGACTCCTACCAAAGAGGTGAAAAGATGAAACGAAAACCGTTTCTCTGAAGCCGATACACTGAGAGAGAATTATCTATCTCTTATGTGTTTGTGCCTCCAGAGGAAGAGAAAAAAAGAAGAAACAAAAAGTATTCAAAGGCAAATAGAAGAAAACCTTACTGATGAAAAGGAAAGGTTTTCTGTGTTAATCGGAAGGTCCCACCATTTACTAGGGGGAAAGTATTTAGGGAAAAAATGGGCTGCTGAGTGGTCAAGGAGCCAAGAACAAAAGGACTGGGGAGGCTGCTGGCCTTGGCAGTGGAGTTGGTGGCGGTGGTGAGAGCAGGTTGGGAGAAACGGTGGGGCAGAAGTTGGAAGGAACTGATGGGGAAGTGAGTCGAGGTGAGGAAGCAGAGAAGAGTGTGGACAAAGCTTTTTAAAGAAGTTTCACTATTAAATTAGGGCATTGTGGATGTACCTAGATGGGGACATGGGAGTGAGGGAGGGTGTGTGTTTGAGGTGGGAGAGGCTTGCAGATGCTTCAATACCCTGTGAGAGAGTGAGGATAGGGGTGGGTGGTCCTTAGCTCTGTCTGCGTGTTGGAACCACCTGGAATCTTAACCAGAAAAGTCCTGATGCTGGGTCCCACCCCCACAGGTTCCGGTGTAGGTGGTGTTGGACTGGGTGGCTGGAGTTGGGATTCTTAAAAGCTGCCAGGTGACTCTCAAGAGTAGCTGAGTTTGAAAGCTACTGTTAGAAAAGTTGAAAGAGGGTGGGGAGGGCATTTGACCCTAAACCTAAGTGGAGGGGTATCCCAAGTAAGCATCAGACTTCCTCTTCAGTGGTAGTTGGAGGAAATGGTGGCAGTGCTTTCAGATGGAGGCGTGGGTTTGATAAATGGGAGCTGATGGCTTTGGCTTCTGGCTTCTCTGAGAAGGGGCGGGAGCTGGGGGGGGGGCAGTGTTGGGAGGAAGGTGTGGAGGCAGGGAGAGGAGGGAATTCTTCATGCAGAGAGAGAGAGAGCACTAGGGGACTAAACATAAGCTGGGGCAGGCAGCAGGGGGAGGGCTGATTTCAAGATGGTAGGTGAGGGGAGTGGCGCGTTTCCCAGCAAAGAGCAGAGAGGTTTGTCACTTGTGCGGTCCTCTGGTTTTGTACCCAGCACAGGGAATCGGGCACTGGTATTAGTAGAATAAATAAGTCAGATCAGTGCACCGCCTTAAGTCCTGTCTCCATCTGTAGATCTGCTGTGGTAAGCTCTTCATTCTGCTTCTGTGGATACATAGAAATGAAGCCAGACACTGTCGTTTTGCTCAGTTTAATGGAAAAGAGATGACTTTTAGTCCTAGTGGTTCCAAAGTAACAACCGGGAAGAGCTAAAGGCTCTGGCTGTCCCTGAAGTGAGCCTTTTGTCCCAGACGGTGTGTGTGACTTGCAGGAAAGAGCCCCGGGTGCTGGCCTGGTAATAATGAAGTGCTGAAACAATGCGCACGCTCAAGCTCTGGCTACAGGTATCATTTTTAATCAGCCTGGAGTCGAACATAAACTAAATCCATTTTAATAACATAGTCACGCTTTGTAAATATTGCAAATAGAGGTTCCTTCTTCTTGCTGAGTGTTAGTGGCAGAGTCCTTGGATTAGAGACTTTTGCTTCAGTTTAGGGCCTTGATTCTTCCAGTGGTTAAAACGCTCTTTCAGTTTGCACAGGTAGTTGGTATTTTTTTTTATTTTTTTTTCATTCTAATTTTATTGCGGCGTAATCGACCTGCTGCACTGTGCAGGTTTCAGGTGTACAGCATGATTTGACTTCCGTACATCATGAAGCGATGATCACAGTAAGTTTAGGGACCATCCATTATCTTGCATAGATACAAAAATCAAAGAAAAAGAAAAAAATTATCCTCGTGATGACAGCTCTCAGGATTTACTCTCTTAACTTTCATATATGATGCACAGCAGTGTTAGTTATATTTGTCACGTTGTATATTACATTCCTAGTACTTGTTTATCTTATAACTGGAAGTCTGTACCTTTTGACCACCATCCTCCAACAGTCTGCTTTTAACTCATCTCACATAACTCTCTGGAATCCTCAATTGCGGCTGAGGAAGCTGTGACATTTTAAGGGAAAACTGAATAGCATTTGATGTGGGTCTGGGTGGCCCGGTCCCCTGGGCACAGTGGAAGAATGCGGAGCTTAAGTTCACAAAGGCCCAGTGGGAGCCCGTGCCCTTGGAGGAAAAACAGAAGCGTGTGTAAAATTAAATCCAGAACGTGTCGTGGGAAGCATCTCTGGAAGTTTACTGACGGCACCACCGCTTTTCGTTCCAGCGGCGAGGGCAGAGTAAACGTGGGCTGTTGGCCTGTGTCTTCAGAGCCCCTTCCTGCTCCGCTTTCACCTGGGGGAGGGCTAGGGGCACGGTCCTCCCCGCCTCCAGCCCTCCTCACACGCCAGCCTTTGCGCATACTCAGCACAGCAGAGGCCTTGGCGGTTGGTGGGATGATGCCGTTACCTTTTTCACTCAGTGCGTTTTCTCTTTATTGTGGAATCGCCACGTGTGGGACACTGTGCTGGGTGTCGTGTGACGGAGGCGTAATTCAGATGTGGCTCTTGTTCTCCAGAACTGTGTTCGAAGCTTTTAGAAGCCCTGGGAAAGCAAAGGCCTTTTTTCTTGGCTTACTTTTTCAGTGTTTCCATGCCATAGCCTTCTTGGCTTTTAGAAACGAGAGGCTATTGATTGTTGCAATGGTTGGACAGACTCTTTCGTCTCCTGATTAGCTGCTTCAGGGACAGGTCAGTGGACAGATAATCTCTTGGTCACCTCGGAGCCCTGGCATTCATTAAGAAAAGAGAAGTTTGGTGACTGCTGATCACCCCAGCTGTGGGGGCTGGTCTTCTCCGATACCAGTGCTTTGGGGACAGCGAACTTCAGCTTTGTTCTGTCTGTAGCTTGCAGAGGTCGGCTGTGAAGGATTAATATGTAGCCAAAATTGGTATTGATGATTTTTATAACCAAACTGTCATCCCCACCCCTCACCAAAATTTCATGTCTCAGAATGGGTGGTTGATGTCTCATCTGGGCAAGTTTTCTATCATCTGGAAGATGACTGTAGCCCTGATGTCTGTGTGAAGGATTGGAGCGTTAAGAGAGACCACCCACATCTGAAGATGTAACTGCATAGATCTTACTGACAGTGTTTTACTGATTTGAACATGACAGGTTATTTAAAAGCTAGAACAATATAAGAGGTGATTTTCATTAAGTCCTGAGAATACAAAAATCTTTTTAAGAAGTACTTTTTTGGTTCTTTGAGTGGCACTTATGACTCTGAACTAATATTGATTTTCTACGCTTTGCACAGTTTTGCCTATGAAGTCACTGATCAGCCAAGTCTAGGGCCAGCCATAGGTATGCTTTTGTGAATTAATTTGGTGTTTTTTTTAATTGAAGTATAGTCAGTTTACAATGTGTCAATTTCTGGTGTAGAGCACAATGTCACAGTCAGGCATATACACACATATATTCCTTTTCATAGTCTTTTTCGTTATAGGTTACTACTAGATACTGAATATAGTTCCTTGTGTTATACAGAAGAAATTTGCTTTTTATCCATTTTGTATAATCTGGGATTTGAAGAGTTGCCTTTTTGCTTAATTCTGCTGTGGCGGACGCTTTCCAGACGGACTGCAGTGGGTATCCTACTCTTCCCAAACACCCGTCATGTTTCCTCTTAAGATCTCTCTCTTTCCAATCTGATAAAGCAGTTGTTGAAAACCTGTGTGTCATTTCTAGAATCGCATCGAGGCAGCAGACAGTTCCACTTTCCTTCCAGTTTATAGAACCCCACCAGAATCTTCTCTGAGCACGAGCCTTTGGAATTGCTTGGCGATTAGGAAGTGCGCTGTGTCGGGAACCGCTTCTCTTTTGCAGCAGTCACATTGGCTGCTTGCAACCAAGGCTGACAAGTGATGGCTGGTCTCACAGCTGTGTGTTTCAGCAGACATAGCAAAACAGTAAGTTTCCGCCTCTGCATGGAGGGGTGGCGGTTCACCAGCTCAAGTGCTTTTCTTCTTATCCTTAGCAGAAGAAGCAGATGGACCACAGTTTAAAAGGGAGTTGGGGAGAGTGGCCCTCCTTAGAAGGTCTTTATTTCTCCAGTTGGTTAACATCTGACTCAGACCCCAGTGCCATCAACACAGAGGCTGCTCTGTCTCTGGTCACCAGCTGGCAGAGTCCTTGGCACATTTTCTTGTCTCATTTCTCGGAGGGAAGCCCGACGTCCTCTGTACGGAACTGGACCACTGCTTCCCCAGAGCTCCCTCCTTCAGCGTCCTGCTCTTTTGGGGACGTTTCCTGCCCTTTCTCCTGCCCCAAATGCCCCGCCCCCCTTCCTCGAATCTCCGCTTAGATGCTAACTTATCAGAGGGGACCGCCCCTCCCCCCACCATGTGAAGAGCTGCTCCCACTGCCTTCATCCCACACTCCCTGTGTCCTTAACCTGCCTTACTTTTCTCTGTGGTACTTACCACTCAAACGATTGCATATTTCTTTCTTTCCTCATTGTCTGTCTACCCCAAGCAGAATGTGGCCTCCACAGAGATGGGGTCTCTGGGCTCTGCTCTGATTTATCTCGGATGCCTGGGTGTTTGGCAGGCCCTCGGGTATTAGTTGAAGGAAGTCGAGGTGCTCTGTGTGTATTTGTGGGATAAACGGGGTAGGCCGGGAGGATGTGGCACTCAGGGCATCTCAGAGCCTTAACAGACATCTGACCAAAGAAGATATGCAGATGGCAGATAAGCAAATGAAAAGATGCTGCACATCATATGTCCTCAGGGAAGTGCAAACTAAAACAGCAAGATACCACCGTACACATACTACAATGGCCAAAATCTGAAAAACCAACAACATCAAATGCTGGTGAGGACGTGAGGCAACAGGAACTCTCATTCCTGGCTGATCAGAAAGCAAAGTAAAACAGACACTTTGGAAGATGGTTTGGCAGTTTCTTTCAAAATTAAACATGCTCTTACTATATGATCCAGCAATGGTGCTCCCTGGTATTTACTCAAAGGAGTTGAAAACGTATGTCCACGCAAAACCCTGCGCGTGGATGTTTATAGCAGTTTTATTCATAATTGCCAAAACTTGGAAGCAAACATGATATATTTCAGTAGGTGACAGGATAAATAAACTGTGGTACATTCAGACAAGGGAACATTATTCAGAGCTTCAAAGAAATGAGCTATCAAGCTATGAAGAACCATGAAAGAAATTTAAATGCATCTTACTAAGTGAAGGAAGCCAATCTGAAAGGGCTCCGTACTACGTGATTCCAGCTACAGTTGACCCCTGGACAGTGTGAGTGTGAACTTACATGAGGATCTTTCTCAGCTGTGAATGCTACAGTCCTGCCCGATACATGGTTGGTTGAATCTGTAGGTGCAGAACCGCGGTCACAGAGGAGTCGCGTGCAGGGACGGCTGGCTGGACGTTACATGTGGACTTCTGACAGTGCAGGGATCAGCGCTCATACCTGCCCCGCTGTTCAAGGGTCAGCTGCGTACAACATTCTGGAAAAGGCAAAGCTGTGGAGACAGTGAAGAGGTCATAGTGGTTTCCAGGGGTGGAGGTGGAGGGAAAGATGAATGGTCAGAACACAGCAGATTTTTTTAGGGCAGTGAAATATTCTGTATGATATTATAACGGTGGGTACATGTCATTATATATTTGTCCAAACCCACAGAAGGTACGACACCAAATGTGAACTGTAGTGGAAACTCTGGACTTCAGGTGATGATGACATGTCAGTGAGGATTCATCCTGGGTGAAATATGTACGATTCTGATGGGGGATGTTGATAATGGGGGGAGGCTCCGCATATGTGGGGGCAAAGAATATATGGGAAATCTCTGTACCTTGCTCTCAGTTTTGTTGTAAACCTAAAACTCTTCTCGTAAAATAAAATCTTTGATTAGACAAACAAAAATATGGAAGATGATCCTTCAATTTGTCATGCAGTTTTTAAGTTAGTAGTTAACTTTGGCAGTAGACTTTATTTACCCATTATTGAAGTGTCATTTAGTGGAAGTTATAAATTTTAAGTACTTCCAATCGGAAGGGATCAGATGTGATGGAGAAGGGCAGGTGACTGAGGGATGGTGCGCTCTGGCCACATGTGACTCTGTGCCTTGGGATAGTGCTTTCTTCTCCCTTAAACCCACATCGGCCGTGTGAACAGTAACTTGCTGACAGCAGCACAGTGTTTTCAAGGTGCAGGTTTCTGTCTCCAAGGGCCTCGGTGTATGGTGAAGAAGACTTCACGGATTGATGCTAGAAATGCTGCAGCATAAAATAAAAACTATTTTATTTAAACTAAAAAAAAAAAAAAAAAGAAAGAAAGGGAAGTGCAGGAGTTACTGACTGTAATTAAAGATTTTAAAATGATTTTTAGATGAAAAAAAAATAGACCATCATTTGGTAGCCGTGGAGGGACTGGTGTGCCTGCATCTCATCTGTGTGTGAGAGATGCCATTTCTGAGCAGATGTAGGAAGAATGTCCCTGCACTCTAGGGCTGCTGTGTGTTTCTTCTGTCCAAATGCACGGAGGCTCGGGACTGCTGATTGCTGGAAGTGCTCGTTGGCTGCTTTTCCTGGGAAGATGGGCGTGTTTCTGCTTGCACAGGGAAAACTGAGCAGATATCTAGCGTCGTACGGCTTTGTGGTGCAATGACTCTTTGGAAATAATGAAATGTATCATTCTCTTTGGTCCGTACACCCTACACTGGCCATGAATTTGTGCCGGGTAGGGTGTCACTCTCCCTACTGCCACCCCCTGAGAATAGCCATTCTGATTTCCCTCTGCCCAGGGTGCCAGCCCATTGTGAGCCCACCCGCCCAGCCTGTGGGAGGTGACCCCTTCCCCTGCTCCCTAGTGGGTGCAGACATGTTTCGATTTTGGAGTCCAGTGTGGAAATCTTGATGATGGAGTCGTGGGGGGATGTGTCTGAACTGGATCCAGAAGTCATCCTTGAGCTCAGAGGAAAGATTGGCCAGTATGCCTTAATGACCTTCCCTCTCTTAGGGTTAGTGTGTGCAGAAAAGAAGTAACTCACCTTGACAGTTTTCTCCCCCTTTGGGGGGTAGTTCCTTTTTTTTTTTTTTAAAAATGTGAATCTCAGAATTGCCTGAATAGTAATAATCATGGATACACTTAATGAGCACTTAGTAATTGTTGTGTATTACCTCATGGAATTCTCATAACGATGAGAAGGTACTCACATTATCACTTTTGTGGTTGAAGAAATTGAGATTTAGTGGTGTTGAAAGGAGTTTGCCAAGGTTAAGCAGAGGTAAAAGTAGAGGATCTGTCTGCCTATAAAGCCCGTGTTTCATAGGACTTTGCTAAAAGCAGTTTCTCTTAATGAGCAAATTTGTAATTGTTGGTTAATGAGCAGAGGGAACCCTGTTGTCAGTTGCCATCAAGTTCTTTCTTTATGATCTTGTTTTTAGCATCGGTTTGATGATGCGTATCTCTGCTCTGGACTCTCACTTCCTGCGCTTTGGAATTAAAATAGTGTTACATTTCTAAAAGGAATCCTTATCTGTGTTCAGAAATGGTTCCCAAGTGCCTGGCTGGTTTGACTAGTAAGTGCTGCTCATCGGGACTGCCTTGCAGATGGCTGTTGCCGCCTCAGCAGCCACATCACCTGCTTGGCTCTTGCTTTCCTCGCAGGACGGCTCTGACGCTTTCCCACTTATTTTACATTCCCTTGAGTTTTCATGGAGGCACTGAAAATGAGGTCCTCTGATTAATGACAGGGTCCTAGTGTAGCACAGGGAACTATATTCAATAGGTTGTAATAATCTATAATGAAAAAGAATTTGAAAGAGAATATATATATGTGGATAACTGAATCACTATGCTGGTCACCCAAACTAACACAACATTGTAAATCAACTAGACTTCAATAAAAAAATTAAAAAAGACAACGACATGGCATCAGCATGTTACCCTAATCCTCATATCACAATCATGCCATGTATCGCGCATATGATCGCAAGCACATGACGTGCATAATCCCGGGAGTGGCATCACCGTATTCACACATTCCACATGGTGTGGGATCTGGGGTGGGGTGGTGCATTGTTAGAATCCCACCCACCACGAGGGCTGCCTCCCAGAGCCCCTGGCTGTCTGCACCCTCCTAGAATAAGTACCAGCCTGCACAGTAATTCCGTGGCCCAGCCAACATCTTATTTCAATAGGGATGGCTGATTTCATTGGGCTTTAAGAAATTTGTGGAAAGAAATTCCAGCTGAAATACAAGCATTGTATCTCGATGCCTCAAAGGGTGTTAGAGGTTCCTGAAGATGACAGTAAACATTTTAGGAAAGACGGCGTCGTTTAAAACTTTCAGAACTGCGTGTGCAGACTCTCAACGTGTCTCTCGGGTGAGACAAAGACATATCATGGGTCAGTTCACTGCTCATTTTATGGTGGGAATAAGTCTGCAAAACTGGGTCACTTGGGGTTCTTACAAATGTAATTGAGATCATAGGTCATAGAGTAGAAGGTCTGTTATATGAGTGGGTAGCGCCTCATTACCTTGTTGGTGAGTTACACGTCCCAGTGTGGTGAAGCAACAACCCCGCTCTTAGAAATGGTCCTTCTAAGGCTATTGATCTTTTTGAGTTTGCCTCCTAAGGAGTCCTTAGGGCCACTAGGCAAGGTCAGGCAATAATTCATCTCTGGGAAGAGCACTTGATGGCTAAGAGGGAGTCAATGTCCATTACTTTATCATAGAGATAATCTCACCAAAGGGCACCTGTATCCGGGAGAATTCTTTGGTGGCAAGCAATAAAATTGGACCAGAGTTAACATAAAGCAGCAGCGGAGTGCATTGTAAGGACACCAGGAAATGCACGGAATCCAGCCCCAGACCGGAGGGCTGGGTGGGCTCCGGATAAAGGTCAGGAGAGAGGCCCACAGAAGTTTGAGGAAGATTTATTACCTAACTACTGCCCTGTCTTTTCAGGGCGGGCTGCCGGGAACAAGGGGGAGTTTTTTTTCCTCTCCTGGCACCACACTAATCAAGACTCACAGCCCCGGAGAGACTGTTCCTGGACCTTTCCAGAAAGGCAGGGCCCCCGAGTCTGCACACATGGGTGGAGGGATGCCCACCATGAAGGGACTCACGACACAGTCGCCAAGCAAGGAGGGAGTAGACGGCTGGGAAAACCCTGAAAAAAAAGGTACTGAGTGGTAATTTAAAAACCACACTTTTGCCTTTAACAAGATTGTCTTTCATTGCTACACGAATGCTGTCTTAAATCATGAAACCCAAAAGCCCCCAAAAGCTAATGTTAAATTAGAATATTTCATGCATATCCTCATATTTGCATGTTATCAATGAGATCCTTTGACTAGGTGTAGAAGACGGGGCCCATTTAGCATATCACAGTGAAAACCTGTGACCGGAAAAAAAATCTGCAAGGAAATAACACGGGAGCAGAAATCATTGTTGTCCTGGAGTCATGTTACTGATTATTTATTTGTAAAGTGAATACAAACTACAAAAATAATCCCCATTCTATTTGTTGAACGATGATGGCTTTTAAAATGAACATTTGCGTCTAACATAAAAAAACCCTCTGTATCTGACAGTTTATGGGTAAGTGATCATGTTGTAATAGCATTGTATCAAAAGCTGCTTTTCTTTATAAACCCTTATATTTAATCCCTCCAAACCAGCCAACAAGCTACGTGCTTCCCAGGGAATTAATTTAAGATTGGAGATAAAAAAAGAGGCCAAAGTTAATGACATCAAAGAGAAAGCTCCTGAAAGAAGAAATAGTTTCAAAAAGATTTTGACTGTTTTATAAAGCAAATATCAGCTGCTGTAAAAAGAAATGCTGTAAAATGAGGTTATTGCTTCTGACTTAGAATGATTTTTTCCTAGTTTATAACCTCAACTAATCTTGTAATAAATGTTTTGAAGTAAAATTCTAATGTGTGTATTGGGGATGATACTGACCAGTTTTACTATTATATCTCAGAAAAGTAGTTTAAGTATTGATCAAGTGATTTTGAAAAGATCAAATCACTACCTTTGATAGTATAGGATTGTTATGCTTAAAATACAAGATTTCCAAATGGATAAATAAGCCAAAGGGTGGTTGATGAGTTAGGTAAAATTTAAGGTTTAATTCTTTTCTGACAAGGACATAAAATAATGGCATGAAATCACTAGGGAAAATTTAAAAATGATACTTTTGGTGAAGGTTCTCCATTTTAAATAAAAACTTTCACATGTAATGATTTACACAAACAGTGTAATGGAAGCAACATATTATTTACACATTTAATCTTATTTTGATTTACTCTAATTTATCTGGTATCGGCAGCCTGTTAGATGATAATTTAAAAATCCGCTGCTACCATAATTGTGTTAGGAAACCTTCCTAATGGTAATTTTATTCCCTAGAATAATTTAACTTTCCATTTAAAATGCACATGTAAACACGATAAAGTCTGTGTTGGCAACAGAAGATGTTTATGTTCATGTGGGGTGATAATTCCCTTAATGGACAGCAGTACCCTGCTTCATATTTTATGGTGATGGAGATGGACTAAAATTACTTCTTACTGCAGGTGCCTTCTATGCTTGTGTGTAGCAACAAGGAAGCTGTAGGAGTTTAAAACTTAAAAAATAAAATTCCCAGAAGTGCCTTCATGGAGGCAAACTGAGATTATGACATCAGATTTTGTCAGCTCTCACTCATATTCTGGTTCAAGTTACCTTCCCTGCATGGTAGCACTTTTGAAGACCTCTATCTGGCTTCTTCCTGGGAAGATGGGCAGGATTGGTTCTTTCTCAGAAACCGTGGCACCCTGTTTCTGAATCTTTGCCCCAGCCCTGAGAGATACATCCCTCTCCTGCCCAGGACCGTGGCTTGCCTGCAGGAAGCTTTATTCCACAGGGAGGAAATGCCAGAAAAGCCCCCAAGGGCACCCTCCCGAGAAGACAGGAGAGGCAGTGATGGAGATTCTTCTAAGGAAGGATGGTGTGGGAAATACAGAGGTGGTCCTTCCAGAATAGCTCTGGGCTGATGTTACCCTTACGCCTCTGAGGGTGCTTTCTGTGTCCACTGCCCATCACCGAAGGACCGAGGCTCCTAACTCTGTTCCTGCAAGCGTTGAGGACAGGGTCTGCATGTTGGGGAAAAGTCAATCCCAGATGACAGCACTCGGGAGAGTCCCAAGGTCAACCTGTGACGGAGGAAGGTTGAGAAGGCTTCGTGGCTAAGGTGTCAACAGTAGGTGCTTCATGAAGTTAGGAGGGAGGAGCCAGCCCCTGGGGCCTGGGGGATTAGCTTCAGGGTACAGACTGATAACAGTGGCCCCAGGACCCTCTCACCCTATGCTTTTTATCTTTGTGGAGCACCCAGCCCAGCTGGCTATAGCCAGGTTGGTAGGATATGTTTATTCTGGGATGTGACTTTGGGGACCAGAGCAGATTTATGCAGACAGAGCTGTGGAGGCACAAATCCCTCAGAAAGGAGCAGTGCTCCTGGCCAGCCCGTGGGCTCTGTGCTTGTCCATCACAGGAAGAAAGCTTCAGCTCTGGTGACCGTGGAGCAGTCTCAGTGCTTGGATGCAAGTCCACATACTGTTCCTTCCCAGACTTCTAGCATTAAGTAATTTCAGTCGTGATCCATTAAATAATATTTTTGAACCCACAGTCTGAACAAGACTAGAACCAGGAGTATGTATGTCCCTGTTCTCAAGCGTGTCGTAATTATACAGAAAAAAAAAAAAATAAGATAGGTATTGAGCCAATTCCAGTGTACATGCTGTATTTGTGGAATATAAAGTAAATAGACTTCATGTGCAAAAGAGCTACTTCCTGGTTGAAGTGAACAGAAAAGAGAATATATCAGTCAGGGTTTCTGCAAGACGTAGGAGGGAACTTCAAAACGGGTGATTGAAAATTTCATAGAGGAACTAGTTGCAAAGGTGGAGCCAGGGCTAAGAGACCGTGACGGGGTGTGAAGTAGCCGTTCACCCCTCAGGACCGGAGACGGCTGTTGAAGGGAGTCATCCTAGGAACTGTGACTTTTGTAGACGAATCAGCTGGTGCCAAACCAGAGCCGTCGGCAATGGAGGCTGTGGGTTTAAACGCCAGACCTCCTGCCCCTGCTGAGGAACCCCACCAGACGCAGGGCCCGCGTGCTTTGGGCCCCTGGTCGTGGAGGAGGGTGGGGAGAGGTGGAGGGTGGACTTGGAGTCGCTGGTGGAGAGCATGTAGCACAGAGTTGATATAAAGTGCGCACATTTACATACCATTCCGTGTCGTGATCAATAGCTGAAGGCATGATGAGTCATGATGAGGCTTACAGATCATATTTAGCTTATAAAATCTTAATCTCTTCTCTTGTTCTTCCGCATGTGGCTAGGTCATCCAAGGAGCTCACCATCCATCCCGTGTTTCCCTGCCCCTCTGAAGCACTCTGAGAGGTTCAGGGATACTGGGCGCACACCGACTCCAGACCCGGGGTGGACCTGCCGAGAGCCCTGGGTGTGGGGGGTGGGGGGGGATGGGTGCCGAGCCAGCTAGGGAGACACTGAGCTGTAATAACCTTTCTTCATCCTGTTTTGGCCTTAAACTTTTAAGGTGTGAAGTTGCTAGAAGCTTTAGAAATGCCAAAGAATCTTGTAAACAACCTCGGACCATGACACGGAGCATCTGAATGGAGAATGGAGGCCCTCGGGACAGAGACAGAGATGCAGACTGCACAGCACAGAGAGGGTGTCACTTCCCTCTGTGAGGGTGGCCGCCTGCTATCGTGGATGGTTCCCAAACACAGATCTCTTCCTCTTTGCCTCCAGGATTCATAGGCACACTGCTAATTCATCCTCTTAGTATGTCACTCAGTGGAACGTTGTGGGTTACTTTAAATTTCAGAGGTACTGTGGAAAACCAGTTTTAATTTGAGAAGCAAGATATGAAGGGTAGCCAATGTAACACAAGGGATAAATGTTCTTAGGTAAATTATTTAAGTATCCTAAGAAAACAACTCAGGACATGATAGAATGGCATTAAGGTGCTGGAAGAACGTTTTTATTACTCAGAATAACTCCTGAATAATATAATTTTATAAGTATCTCTGAAATAAGCAATAATAAAAAATGTGACCTTTAAAATTTGTCACAATGGAAATGAAGCTAGTGTGGAATCCTGCAAGAAAGCCTTGTACTTCTGTGTGGACTGACTCAAACAAATACAGACACCACCCAGGTATGATCGGTAGGGTTATTTGGTTTTAGGGATAAGGAAAAGTGTTATAGAGGAAGGCAACCTTTATCCTAAAAAGAAAATGTTATAAAATATGCTTTTAACTCAACTCAAATAGAATTCGTGTGCTTTATTAGATACTTGAGATAGGTAGAGAAATTTTAAAACAAAGTTTATGCTACTTAGCCTTTTTTTTTACTATTACTATTACCTTGATTTTTTTTTTAATTGAAGTAGAGTCAGTTTACAATGTTGTGTCACTATCTGGTGTGCAGCACAGCGCATACACGAACACACGGATACTTGTTTTCGTGTTCTTTCTCACCGTGAGTTACCACAAGATACTGAATATAGTTTCCTGTGCTGCACAGTGTGAACTCGCTGTTTATGTGAGAATCCTCCTGCATTTCGAAGTGAAAGACATTCCTCCAGAGTTCAGCAGGTGTTCTGTGCGGTTCAGTGGGTTTGTGGACGTAATTCTTGGTGTGTTTGTGGAAGCTGTGAGTCTCTCTACTCGGCCATCTTGGCAGCTTCCCCTGAGGAAGTAATTTTGAAAAGAGAATTGTTCAGTAAATGTTTTGATTGTACATTTTTGTATTTTTAAGACCCCTAATTAATTCATCCAACTTCTTTATAGGGAAAATATGAAAACCACAGTACTTCTGTGTTTGGAAATACTGGAAGTAAAAGTTCTAAAATTTTGTATTAAACCTATGGGAACAACATGGACATTTTTGAACAGTGCTTTAAATAAAAGCCAGAATTGGGTTGTATGTTTGTATTTTGAGATTTAATTTTCTGTCACCCTGGACCCCTTCTGACTGTAAGGCCCTTGTGGAGGGAGGGACCAGGTTTTAATCTTCTTTTTGCCCAAAGTGACTTTCACAGAGCCTGGTATGTCATAGAAATGACTGATGTTTGTGAAATGAATGAATTACGAAAAATGGATTCAGGCATGTAAAAAGCCACGCGAGTTAAGTACTTCTTGCCTTTCTCTTTTTGCTGTGCTGCTGTACCTCGTGCAGTCCTAACTAGATATTAAAACCCACGAAAATAACCTTTGATCAAGTCTGAAGACTATTAAATGGCTTTAAAAAGTCGGTGTGGATAGCAGGACACCCTAACAAGAGGAGAGGATGTATTGCTAATGGCGTTATTAAGGACCACCAACGGTTTCATTTTGAATGATTATGTGGAAACAATTGGGTAATCAGAAACATGGAAGTGATTTGTGAGGCCAGCCACGCTTAATCTGGGGGTTCACGGGTGAATGATGCTCACATCAGAACGTTCTCTCTTCCTGTTTTTGCTGGTAAAAAATAAATTATCTTTGTTCTTCCGCTGATACCAGGAGCATGCTCTCCCTGTGTCCACAGAATGAATACACGATTTCCTGATGGTGGAGAGAAATGTGGTGACTGTAGAAATGACATTATTGTAGAGGCCACGTGCGTGAGAGATCTGGGTGGAAGACAGATAGTTGTCCTTCCTTAATTACCTTGTCGATGAGAAAGAGGAAATTGGAGAACAAAACTTTGAAAGTTAACAGAAGATTCTGAAGAAATAAGATCTCCTGGAACTGGTTTGCTTCCACTCAGGAAGTCGTTTTTCTGGGGCATTGAGTTCACATTATCATCTTATTAAATACTCAGGCCGTGCCTTGAACTGGTATAAACGCTGCTGGTGCTCGCTCTGAAGACAGCGCGGGACGACTGTGCTGGACGATGAGATGATTACAGACTAGCTTGCTCTGATGTTGCTTTTTTATTCTTATGGGAGGGAAACTAGTGAGCTCCATGAATGTGTTTTTATGGAAATGTTAATACCTGACGCTGGAGGGGTGACTGAGCCCCTCACCGGAACAATCCCGTTCTGCCTCCTGCTGACCCTGTGAAGGTAGGAGCTGCTGTCCTCCCCTTTCATGTGTCCTTTGTTGGGAGTAACTTGCTTTCAGTTCATAGCAAAGATGTGGCAGAACTAGGGTGGAAACCAGGCAGTCTGATCCCAGAGACTAAGCTTCCTATGACTTTGCAGTGCCTTCCTGTTGTAGAAATATTAAAAGGCCAGTGAACAGAAATATAGAAACGTGGTCCATTGGTAACCAGTAATATATGCCTAGCATTTAGCTTCGTCCGCTCTTTCTTTCTGCCAAAAAGATGTACAGACTCCCCACTGTGAGAAATGCTGTGTGGAGGATGCGAGGGTGAGTCGCCTGTAAGGCTCTCTGCTCAGGAAGTGAGTTGGGAATGGAGAGAGGAGACCTGGAGTATCAGTAAAGAACTCTAATTCCAAGCGGAAAATAGTTGCTTTCTAAGGGTTACATGCAGAGTAACTGCCTAAGGGAAACCCAGGGAGGCGATGCACTGGGCTTCGGAAGACTAGGTGGTTATCAGAGGTGCAGAGCGGGTGGGGTTGGGGGGATCCGGCTCAGAGAGGAGGGGGTCAGGTAGGAGGAGGTGCAGGGAAAGGAAGAGAGGACTGGGATTTTCAAGACTGACAAGTGTAGTCTGAATTGTAATGTGTCATGGAAGGAGATTCGGTGGTGCCAGGTCTTTGGAAGCTTCAGCAGGCAGTGGGGTGTCACAGAAAGCCTGGGGTTGCGTTGTTTCAGGCATGGCTGGGTTCTGCCGGGCCAGTCCAGTGATCGCGCGTGAGGGTCCCAGAGACTGGGTAGTGTGTGTTCTGGGGGTGTGATCTCCCCCAGGCTTGTGTGACTCCTCCATCCGTATTGCGCCTCTTTCGTGTCATCTGCTTCCCTGAAATCTGAGGACTCATCAGCCCCAGACCACAGGAGGGCCGGGCACTGTGTCTTAACCAGCTCCACATGTCCCATGTTTCTCAAGTCCCTTTCCATTCTGTGAAGTGTCACAAGAGAATACACCTGATGGTGGGAAATGATGACTCTTCCTCATAAAGAAGAATGCTCCAGAAAGCACTTTGCATTTGATCAGGTGTGGACGGCAAACAGTAGCACGCACAAGAAACTCCCTTCCACAACAGTGTTAAATACAGAGAGAAGGAACAGGATGTAAGGCAGTGTTTGTGGAAGGTTATAGTTCTTGTACAGTATGTGGTAAGTATATATAATGGTCAGACTCCATATGTTTAAAGCAGTATTTTTAAAACTGAGGTTAAAAAAAAAACTTAAAAAAAGGGAAACAGAGACAAAGCTTTATTGAAGACTTACTGAGAACAGCATTTGTACTAAGTTTTTCCTAAGTATCATCTCCGTTAATCCTGGCAGTAGCCTGAGCTGGAGGGGTTATCCCCATTTTGCAGATGAGGAAACAGAGGTGTGGAGAGCTGGAGAGACTTGACCATGGATGGAACCTCCAGCAGGTGGCAGAGCCGGGGCTTGAACCCAGGTCAGCCTCACTCCAGAGGCTGCTGTCCTCTAGGTGAACGGAGGGTCGGAGCTCATCCTGTCAGTGGAATCTCCTAGCAAGACAGGCAGATCCGAAAGGAGTCCCAGACCCTTTGAGTTATTGTTGGCGTGAAAGGTGATGGCTGAATGTCAGAAGGGTTTTGATAATCTTTTCCTCTTTGTGTCGTGGGTGGTGCTGACAGGAGCGCAGAGAAGCAGGGGGCGTGGGCTCCCTTTGTCGGAGGGAGATGGGCTGCCCCGCAGTGCTTTGTGCTGCTGCAAAGCGTGTCAGTCAGTGACATATGCATCACGTTCTAATGGGACGTGCTGGGCTCTCGGGGTGGGGACACTGCCTCGCAGTCATTTCTCAACGTTCTGGGAGCAGAATTCAGCAACACGTGCTGTTCAGTGAGTTTACAACCATTTACGTCATCTTTCTGTGCATCACGGTGTCATTTTAAGCATTACAAATGCCCTGGTCTATCTTTGACATGTAGTTGTTTATTTTCGATTTACTTGGCATTTCTTGTTTAGATCTGTCTTCCTCAGAGGGCTTTTATGTAGAGTTAGCCTCCCTGTCCATTGGCTTGTGCAGTTAGTAGGAACAGTGGTGCCGGGTGCCCTGCTGGCTGGCTGCTGAGGTAGTGCAGGTGTGGCCCTCCCATCACGGGCAGTCTGCGCTGTGCACTTCACGGGACCACATGGGTTTTCACAGGAGTATTGACACTGCTCTCATGGTGGTTGGAAGATAAATAGGTAAAATGTTGCTTAAACCCTTTAATGTAAAATAGTTTTGGGGAAAGTTCCTTTCTCAAGGCCCCACGACACTGACAGCATTATTCATGCTTGCAATATTCTGCTGTCAGCAGTCATTTGATCTCAGTTTAATCATTTCACTGGTTAATGTTGGCTTTCTAGCACGAACATTTAAATATCCCAAAAGATTGGGTTGATTATTCCTCACCAAGTAGATTCATTTCAAAGTCAAGAAAATTGCATCATTTGTAACATCAGCTATGCCTTTTCCAGGGTTCTCCTTGAAATCAAGTCATTGTAACTTAACTGTTCTGACACTTAGTTATAGATATGTGTTGACTTACTTTATCTCTTAATAGGATCATGAAAAGTCCTTTTGCCAGTTAGGCCTTCAGAAAATGAAAACCATCTCACGTTTCCCTTATTCTAACAACACTCAAAGTTTAGCATAGAACATTTCAATTTTAATTTTTCTTTATTGAAACGTGTTTCCAGAGTGGATTGCTTTTCCTGCCTGGTAGTCTGTTGTATCTGTACCACAGATAATTGTTTGAGTCAGGTTTGTCATTTTTCTGGCATATTTTCAAATAGTAATGCAAAGGAATGTATAAATGTTTCATTAGCTACAGAGATGCAAATGTACTATGTAAGAATCGTTTGGAAGCTTCGAATAGCATGTGTGTCTTCCCAGTTACCAGTTCACGCTGGTCCGCCTGTGGCTGGGTCTTTTTTTATGCTTGTTTCTCTGCAGAGCCCGGGCATGGGGCTATCCTGTCCGTGCAGGCTTGATGTTGGCGCGTGATCCACAGACAAACAGGGAGTCGTACGTAGCAGCCGTATTTCATTCTTAAGGCTAAGTGATGGCAGGGGCGTAATTACCGAGACTAACATCTGGAGCGGTTTATTAAAGGGAAGCCCGCCAAGATGGTTAGCATATACCAAACAGCAGCGTCTGTATGTGCCGTTTCATCACCATGGAACATTGGGGTGTGTTCATGTGAAAGGAAATGAATAAACTCCAGCAAAGGGTCGCGACTAACACCCTGTCTTTCCAGAGTGGATTTTAGTTTAAGCTCCATGGAGCAGTTTGCTGGAGATTTTCAAGATCATGAATATCATCCCTCTGGAGGGTTCCTAGATTAGACAGGTACCTGCTTACTTGGACTTGCCAGAATTAAAATGTACCCTTTGCTAAAGTTCTGCTGAGTTCGTTTTCTTTTTTAAAAATGTTCTCCAAATCCTAGAAAGGATTAAAGATGGTGATTTAAAAAATAAACAAGATTAACAGATTTTGAGGACCTATTGGTGTTCCATCTTACTGAAAGCTTGGTGCACACACCTGAGGCGCATATTAGGGGTCTGGTCCAGCAGGGTGAAGCAAGGGCACTGTGGTGAAATTATCACACTTCTTGGAGGAGTGCGGAAGGACTGTTCACTCTTTCCCTTAGCAGACTGCTTTACAGCTGGACAGAGGTATTAAGTCAGCAGATCGGTCCTTATCAAACTAGGAGAGGTTCAATTCCTATGAATCCTGTAGTTCTTTTTAATAGTGTTGCAGTTCACTTTATTTAAATAGTACTGGGGAGGCTGGTCGCCATTGTCCTTATTAGGCACGAGTGGAGGGTGTCATGCCCGTCTGCATTCTGTATGCGAAAATGGAGGGAGAAGATGTCAATCTTCAAAAATCGTACTCAGAGGGTTTTTGATAGAGGGGAGAAAAAATTCCCCAGGAGATGCTCCTAGTTTCTCCTCTGTGCCAGTCACTGCCAGGTGCTGCAACCTGAATAATGAGAGAGAACGTAGCCATCCTTTGGTTCTGCCGCAATTAATGGGACGCCAAGTCGGGACATAGAGGCTGTGATAACAGAGGCACCTGAATTAGTTGTGGGCATTTTGCTGAACCCAGTAATGGGCATCTTTTCTGTCTTCCCTTCTTGCTTCTTGCTGCTTCCTGTCCCTCCTTCCTGCTACCCCACTCTGCCAGTGCCCCCGGCCCCGGCATATTGTCTGTTTCCTCCTGGTAAGATGACAGCTATTTACTTACTTATTTCAATCTATCAAACTGAGACAACAGACAATCATGTCGACCAGGGTTGTGGGATATATGAGTCTCACACTTAGCTAATAAGTTTACATTGCTACATTTTTAGAGAACAAGGCAGCAAAGGCCTTGAAGCTGTGCGAAGTCTTTGAACCTGCAATTTCACTTAAGGATTATATCCTGAGGTGGTAGAGTTGACCGTTGGAAAATGTAGGGGTGCCGACTGTACATGCAGTTGAAAATCTATGTATAACTTTAAAGTTGGCCCTTCGTATCTGTGGTTCCACATCCATGGATTCTGCTAACCTGGGTTCATGTAATACCATAGTATTTTTAGCAAAAAATATCTGTGTCATTGGACTCATGCGGTTGTTCAAGTGTCCACTGTAATTGACATGTTTACTTAGCTACCAAGTTGTTCATCCCAGTTTTTTTAATAGCTCAAAGCTGAAAATGAAGTGTCAAACATGGGATGATTGGTGAAATAAGTGATTAAATCTGGGTCACATAATACTAGACAGCCACTGGGAACACCTCAGTATACAGCAACTGACAAGAAAAACTACCTGAAATGGAAGACATACACCAAAGGAAAAAATACTATCTGAGGTGAATAGCCTGATCTACTTTTATAAAAGCCAATAAGCATTATACTTAAAATATTTGAAAATATATCAGTATCTGTATTTATTTCTATATACAGCTCAAAGTTGGAATAATGGTTGTACTTGGGTGGTTAGCATTATGCGGTTTTAAAATATTCTGCTTCATTGCCTCTGTTTTATTATTTTCCCAAAGTTATATTATAATTGTTTATAAAGAAAAAAAAAGGAAATCTCATGTTAGAGGAACCACACACACACTGTAAGCTTATAATGTGTTTCTCATCTGCAGCAGCTTCACAGTGCTGGTGATTGGCAGAGTCCAGTCAGCTGGGTCTGGTTCAGAGTTTTTTTAATTAGTTACAAGGATTAAGCTGAAGTTACTTCTGCATTTTAAATTCTAGTAAATGATTTTAACTTTTTAAATTAAAATTCCTATAAATACTCAAAGGATAAAAGAAAAGAATATTGTATTGATTATTCAGTATATAGAATGTATGAGTCTTATTTAATTATCCTGTTTATTAGTTCTCTTTATGATTCTCCACTCCTGTAATTCCTTTTATAGCTTTCTTTCTAGACAACCAAGGGACATTGCTTTGGGCCCAGGTCATGTGAGAAAGACATGCTTACCATACAGTGATTATAGGCACGAGGGTACGGAGAAGGTAAAAAAAGAGGCAGTAATGAGGGTTTTTGTGGGGGCCTGTTATTTTTTTTTCTCACTGAGATTTTAAATAGGTCAAGAGAAGTGTCTGTTTTAAATAGAAGATAACTTTAAAAAGATTGGAAGCCAAGATTCTGATATGGAGAAACAGACTGTCCCAGTGGAACTCGATGCAAACTACACTCTTTTTCTTGCCAATAAAAAAGCCAGGTTGCTTCTACCTGAGCAAAAGATGATCCCGAAAATAGATGCTGCAAGTACCAAGAATTTTGAGAGTATTAGGGATGAGTTATGGTTTTAAACAGAAAAAAATATGGAAAGGAACTATACATTATTAGCTGTCCAGCCTTTAAACTTCCCTGGGAAATAATTTTTTTGAGGCTATCCATGTAAAAATGTGTCAAGATTCGGGGGTGGGACAAATGGAGCAGAAGTGGATCAAATACAAAGTCGACTTTTAAGGCAGCAATTTTTAGATCCTCGGTAGTGGGTGACTCTTGATGTCTGAAGTCCTTTTGGAGATAATTGTGGAATCAGTTTTAAAAACCCACCTCTTGTCTGAGGGAACATTTGTAAATCTCTTTATAGGCAAATACAAAGCATTATTAATTACTGGAGGCCCCATCCTTTTCACTTTGTATTAGACAACTTAAAATCATGAAGAAAGAAAAATATTTTATTAATCACCTACAGGCTCTTTTTAAATGACTCAAGGGAACATTACCTCTGGGTCTTTAAGCAAAATATAAATTGACATCCAGTGCCACTACCTAAAAATATACCGTATAATATTTTACAAGACGTGTCCCATATTTTCTGTGTTAACTGTGGTTTAGAGAGAGACACAGAAAACGTGGGGTTCACACTTGGCTGGGAAACCCAAAACTAGTTCTGACTCTGCTAATAAGTGGATATGTGGCTTGGAAAATCAGTTAACCTCGTTGAGTTTTCTCCATTATGTGAGAAGGTTGAATTTATTGGTAAGCAATCTTCAAAATCCTTGCTACTTCAATATTCTATTTGTGTGTTCAGACACAGTGATACACAAAACTGATACACTGTCTGTTTTCCAGTATTCCAGCAAGAATTACATTAGCAACAGAATATTGCAGAATTTGCTGTTTAAAAATGTTTTTGATTATTTATACCCAACTTCCTTATTCAGCTCTTGAGTTGGCTTTCAGAAAGCACATGATAAGGTTTTTCAATAAAGTGACTATCTGGACTATAGAAATATAAATTAAACAGAGGATCAAGAATACATATTTTTGGCAGTATATCTGACTTTCACAATCTCATATTGAGAGCCTTAATTGTAACCAAATTGCATTCCCAGTCTGTGTTTAACTAGGCATCAACTCAGTGGACGATTCAGAAAGAATATAATTGACAGCTAGTAAAACCCTTGCAAAAATGAATCAGCTTTTAACTTTGTATTAAATTATCCTTTTCTAGAAGACTGAAAACTATAATCAAGTCCTTTCTGTGTAATTTGCTATAGATTACTGCTTTAAGAGAATTACATCCTTTGTTAAAAAGGCTTTTCTATTATTGGCTTATGGTGTCCCCTCCTCCCACTGAATTAAAGCTTTCAACCTGCTGTTAGATGCCCTGAGCTTTTCACCTGAACATTTTTACAATGTGGGCATAATGAATGTTGAAACTGGTGTAGATTATTTAAAATACGCTTAGATTAGCTCTCTACTGCTGCTCCTGACCTCGATGGAGAGAAAAGAAACAAGTTCCTTAGTACAGAGATGAAATTTTTATCAACTGCTTTAAAGCTGAAATTACCCAGGTGAAGTCTGTAGCCTCCCACTGCTAGTTTCTCTTTATTCCTCTGGTCCACTTACTAGATGAACAAGTATGGCTTTTCTGACACTTATAATGTGCCCATTTTGTATCATAAACCGTACAAAACAATGTAATAATCAATATGTTATATAGAAGAATTAGGAATTTAAAACTGCTCATTTATGTATTTATCAAAAATAATACTAAACTTGATGTATGAACATTCTGTAGATAGAGGGTTGGAAATTACAGCCAAGGCCGCTGCTTTCCTGGAGTTTATGGATAATAGTCAAGACCTTTATTATGATTCTCTTTATAGATGCTCAGAGCAGGCCTTGCACAAAATTCAGCACCCATTCCTGACATAAAGGAAAAAACACTCAGTAAAATAGATAACTGGTAATCAATTCTTTAACAGTAGCTAAATTATTTGGACTGAAGAAATAAGGTTTACATCTAACTTAATGTTAAAATGTAAGAAACATTCCCATTAGTCCCAAAACAAGGTAGGGGTTACACCGTCTTTACCTGCTTACCTTTATTTGGAGGTATTAGCCGATGAAATAGGACCAGGAAATACAATTCGAGGCGTAAGAATTGTACAAGAGGAAGTGACACTATCTCTTTGCAGTTGACACCTGGAAAGTTGATACCTCCGAAAGAATCGATGAGAAAACTAAAACAATAAAAAAAATCAGTAAGGTGCCAGGATATAAAATTGATGTACGAAAATCAAACATTAACTGATCAGAAGATAAAATAGAAGAGAAAATTATGTTTATGACAGCAACAATAAAAACAAGAAAATAAAATACCTGGGAGTAAGATTGCCCATATATGTATAAAATCTACGTAAGGAAAGTTATAGACCTTTTTCTGGAAGGTCCAAAAGTAGATCTGAATAAATAGATAGTCATAACTTGTGCTTGGATAGCATAACTCAACATCATAAAGATGTCATTTATCTTCAAGTTAGTAAATTTAATGCAACCAGTAAAAACGACAGGTTATTACTTTGAACTTGACAATTTGATTCTCGTGTTCACATAGAAAATAAAAAATACAATAATATCTAGGAAAACCTGAAAGAGAAAGAGTCATGGGGGATTTACTTTCTCTTGATATTTATACTCTAAAATCTCAGTAATGAAATAGTGTGGTTCTAACTAACACACCTGATGGCCACTGGGGGAGAAATAAAAATAGACCAAGGACACATGGGAATTCAGTATAATAAAAGTGGATTCTCGAATCAGTGGAAAAAGAGAGACTTAAAAAATTAGTAGACTTTATTTTGTTTTAGTTTTAAAAGTGGTAAAATACACATAACATAAAATTTACTTAATCATTTTAAGGTATACAGTTCAGTAGTGTTAAGTACATTCACATTGTTGGGACCGATCTCCAGAATTCTTCATCTTTCAGAACTGAAACTCTATATGCATTAAGTAATTACTCCTCATCCCCTGACGTGGCCCCCCCACAGCCCCTGGCAGCCACCATTGCACTTTCTGTCTCTGAATTTGACTACTCTGGGTACCCCATGTAAGTGAAATCACACAGTATTTGGTTTTGGTTTTGGTTTTGGTTTTGATGACTGGCTAATTTTACTTAGCATAACGCCCTCAGGGTTTATCCTTGCTGTAGCATGTATTGGCTTTTTTGAGGCAGAGTGAGAGTCTATTGTGTGCATATATCACGTGTTGTTTCTCCATTTGTCTATCTACGGGCACTTTGGTTGCTTCCACCCTTTGGCTATTGTGGATAATATTGCAATGATAATGGGTGAAAACATATCTCTTTGAGACCTTGATTTCAATTTTGGGAGGTATATACCTAGAACTAGAATTGCTGGATCATATGGTAGTCCTGTTTTTATTCTGAGGACCACCAAACTGTCTTTCACAGCAGCTGTACCATTTTATATTCCCATTATTTCCCTTGCGGATCAAGAACCACTCTTCTCTAGGGCAGCAAACTCGATGAAGCACCCTTTCTGGGCTTGGTTTTCTTCCTGGGTCAGCTGTGCTCCCTGCATTTCCCAAGTAGATATTTGCAATCATTTCCTGGTCACAGGTCTACTTCTGAACAACCCAAACTAAGACCATGTCTCATGCACCTACCTTGGACCTAGTGATCCCGGTCTAGGGCTTGCCCTGAAAATGCATCTCCCCACGTATGAAACAGCAAATGCCCAAGGCTACTCACTGTGCTTGTCTGTAACAGCAAAATGAGATCAGATTAAATGTGCAGTCCTAGAAACCTGGCTTAGTAAATAAACCACAGTACATCCACAAAGCAGAATATTCTGCAGCCATTAGAAGTAATGTAGCTGAAGACATACAGATGGCCAACAGGCACATGAAAAGATGCTCAATATCACTAATTATCAGAGAAATGCAAATCAAAACCAAATTGAGGTATCACCTCACACCAGTCAGAATGGCCATCATCAAAAAGTCTACAAATAATAAATGCTGGAGAAGGCGTGGAGAAAAGGGGACCCTCTTACATTGTTGGTAGAAATGTAAATTGGTGCAGCCTCTATGGAAAACAATATGGAGATTTCTGAAAAAACTAAAAATAGACTTACCCTATGATCCAGCAATCCCACTCCTGGGCATATATCCAGAATGTATCTGTAATTCAAAAAGCTACATGCACCCCAGTGTTCATAGCAGCACTATTCACAAAAGAGTTGGTACAACCATCACCAAAATCTATTTTTAGAGCACTTTGATCAGCGACTAGAGAAATCCTGTAGTCGTTAGCAGTCAATCCCCATTTCTGGTCCCTAGCCCAACCGTAGGTCAGCACTAATATACCTTGTGTTTCTATGGATTTGCTTATTATGGACATTTCATATAAATGGAATCACATAAGGCATGGTATTTTGTGGTTGGCTTCTTTCACTTAAAGTAATGTCAAGTTTCATCTGTGTTGTGGTATATATCAGTACTTTATTCCTTCTTATGGCTTAATAATCCATTGTGTGGCTATACCATATCTTACATACCTATTCATTAGCGAATAGACATGTGGGTTATTCTGACTTTCTGGCTCTGTATGAGTAATTTTGCTGTGAACATTTGTATAGAAGATTTTTTATGGATGGATGTTTTCATTTCTCATAGTTACATACCCAGTGGTAGAATTCCTGGGTCATATGGTTAAGTTTATGTTTACATTTTAGAAAAACTGCCAAGCTTTTCCAAAGAAGCAGCACCATTTTCATTTCCACCTGCAAAGTGTGAGGGTTCTGATTTCTCCGTGTCTCTGCCAGTGCTTCCGTGGTTTTGATTCTGGCCATGCAAATGGTGAGAAGCAGTGCTCACTGTCATCGGAGTTGCATTCCCTTAATGACTGATGTTGTCGAGCATCTTTCTTTTGCTTGTTGGCCATCTGTATGTCTTCTTTCAACACTGGCTCTCAAGGTCATTTACCCCTTTTAAAAATTTTTTAATTTTTTATCAAAGTGTAGTTAACTTATAATGTTAGTTTCGGGTGTACAGCAAAGCTATTCAGTTATACCTATGCATACATATATATGCATATGTTTTCAATTCTTTCCATTATAGCTCATTATAAGAAATTGAATATAGTTCCTTGTGCTGCACAGTAGGTCTTCGTTGTTTATCTGTTTTATATATAGTGGTGTGTGTCTGTTAATCCTAATTTATCCCTCCCTCACCCCTCTCCCCTTTGGTAACCATAGTTTGTTTTCTGTGTCTATGAGTCTATTTCTGGTTTATAAATAAAATTTGTATCTTTTTTTTTTAGATTCCACATATAAGTGATATCATATGGTATTTGTCTTTCTCTGTTTGACTTACTTCACGTAGTGTGATAATCTCTAGTTCTATCCATGTTGCTGCCAATGCATGATTTCATTCTTTTTTATGCATTTGCCCATTTTTAATTGGGTTATTTATTTCTTATTTCTTATCTCTTTGCTCAGCCTAAGTTTTTATGATTTTTTAATGCAACTTTTTTTTTCTCAAATAAATGAACTATAATATTCTGTCTTGGCATAGCAGATCTAAATGACACAAAGCTATGCCTTTTGTTGAAGAAGAATCAGTCTTAAGTGAAGAATGAAGGATGTCAGCCTTGACCACAAGTCTGTGAAAAGACCTGTGCTTTTCACTTAACTCATTACACATAATTCATTAATAAGACAACATTCTTTCTTTTATTGCTGTTTGGGGTTTCTGGGTGGTTTTATTGACAATGAAGTGCTCCCAGTGGTTTCGAGCTCTGATAGAATGGATTGGGTGATTTCAGTACTGACGTCCCCGTCATGACAATGTGTAAGCAGGGGCTGGATGAACACTGGCCAGGGATATGGTAGGCGGGATTCTTGACTAGAAGGGACTGGATCGAGTAACTCTGAAGACCAGCTTCAGATTCTCCTCGAATTCTATTATATGCCAAACATATTTATGAGAAAGTCCAGTTCTTTTTGTGCTTGTGTGTGTTCTGAGGTTGTATTTTCAATTTATTTTTTCATTTGATACTTTTAACCTCAAAAGATTGCTTTTATTCCTTATTAAGCTTTTTTGGCTTGTAAGGAAAATATGCTGTCTTTAGTATTACTCCTTAATGAATTTAAGTGTATGCTCGGATAAATTTTTGCTTAGTTGTGTATTCTCATTTTTTTTTTTTGTCATTAAGTCTCACAGCTGTATTTAGTGAAGTTTTCTGAGAGATAGCCAAGTAGCTGATTTTGTGTGTGTGTGTGTGTGTGGCAAGCCAACAGCATGTCAAATTTAAATTTATGTTGGAAAGCTGTTTTGCAGACATGGAAGTCCAAGTAAACAGCCAAATTGCTATTTCTCCCCAATTTGGATGTGGGAAAGTGAGTATGTGTTTGGCTTTTATTTCTAGAATAACTTGAGAATGGATAAATAGGTTTTCCTATGTGCTGTGTTAAACATTTGCAATTTTGCAGCAAATCCACATGTGAGAAACTTAACCTCAAAGAATTAACGTAAAGTGGTTGAAAAATACCTATTCCTTAGGATCATCTGCTATCTTTTCAAACGTAATCCCCAAGATAGCATTGTAGGTATTACAACCAATTCTGTGTTACAGGCACTGAAATTGAGAGCATCAAAATTTAAGGTAATTTAGTCAAGGTCACAGAATCAGTAAATATGAATAACAAATTTGGAATTAGAACCCCAGTCTTCTTGGCTCCAATCTCAGACCTACAGCTTCTCCAAGCTCTTCTATTTCCATTCTTTTGTACCATCATCTAGATGATATTTAACATTCATATATTTTGATATTTAAAAATACCATTTCTGATTTATTATTCTGGTTTTTCTTGACTATCTAACATGCGAAATAGCAGAATTTCTCTGTTATTTGCTAGAAACAGTAATAATTTATCTGTGTCCTGGACCATTTGTGAGTCTAACCTCAATATATATATTCATAGGTAAAAATTAAAAAAAAACCACTGAAATCAAGAAGAAATTAGCTATTAATCGTTTTGAAAATTAACTTCCCACCAGCTTTCCATGAGCAATATTCCTGAATGAAATACCATCACCTTTGTTGTATATCAGAGAACTGGAGAAGTGCCCCCTTATAGCTTAACTTGTTTTCCCAGAGGACTCTGCAGTGGTGTTTGCAGGCCCCTGATTCAGGGCACACGGCCCCCCTGTGGGCAGCGAAGTGGACTGTCGTCATGGAATCCTGCTGGAGGCTAATCCCCGGATGGAATGCTATCTCTTTCCCCATTTCCCCTTTATTCTTTAATGTTCTGCTACAAGCAGAACTATTCTATCTGTATTCTATTGTATCTAAAAACTATCTATTTTGCAGTAAGGCTAAAAGAAAAGCAATCAGTGAAAAACTGACAAGAATATAATCAAGGTAGAGTTCGTGTCAGAAAAAAAAGGTGTAGCATTCATTGAAGTAAAGCAGTTAAAAATGGTCTTGGGGATCTTAGTTTTGCTTTCTCTACTGTTTGTTCTAAAACCACTCTTAGGTGTCTTTTCCTTATCATCCCAAAGCACACATTTGAGTTTCTTAAATTATTATCCTTATTAACTGCTTTGATTTTTGTTGGGGGGTATTTATTTTTAATTGAAGTATAGTCAGTTTACAATGTTGTGTTAATTTCTGGTGTACAGCATAGAATATATATATATGAATATTTTCATATTCTTTTTCACTATAGGCTATTAGAAGGTATTGAATAGATTTCCCTGTATGACTTTGTTGTTTATCTATTTTATATGTAGTAGTTAGTATCTGCAAATTCCAAACTCCCAATTTATCCCTCTAAAGCCCCCACCCCCATTTCCCACCTGGTAACCACAAGTTTGTTTTCTATGTCTGTGAATCTGCCTCTGTTTTGTAAATAAGTTCATCTGTGTCATGTTTTTAAGATTCCACATATAAATGATATATAATATTTTTCTTTCTCTTTCTGGTTTAGTTCACTTAGTATGATGATCTCCAGGTCCATCCATGTTGCTATAAATGGCATTATTTTATTCTTTTTTTTGGCTGAGTAGTATTCCATTGTATAAATATACCACAGCTTCTTTATCCAGTCATCTGTAGATGGACATTTAAGCTACTTTGATTTTTTTAAGTACCTCTAACTTAAAGGATTTTTAAAACCTCTATAATCATATAGAACCATATAAAGCTAACCTAACTTTAAATTCTGCTCTCATTTTTATCTTAATGGTAAAATAATGAATTAAAATCAAGCTTTGGACATTGTGTTGTTGAGGTTTTCTCTAGTGTACTCCATGAATGAAAAGTGTGTTCTCTAAACATACTTTAATACTTATATGAAATACCTTTCAGGTGTCAAATATTTATGGAAAAAAATTCTTCTTTGACCCTGAATCTTGATTATGTCTGAAACCTCACTGTAGATTCTGTAGGTGTGGAGGGTTCTATTATAAATATTTGACACTTACATGATAAAATCTGTTCTGTAAGGACCAAGATGGACCCTTGTAAATGAGACTAGTGTCTGAAACACGTAACTTTAAAGAATCCAAAAAAAAAAAAAAAAAAAAAATTGGGGGTTGGCATCGGAGTGGAGTAGGACAAATAAAACAAAACAAAACAAAAAATAACGAATCCGTGTTCCCATGTGTTTGAGAGTCTGTCACCTTAGGAAGATTGATGTTGAAGATAAGACATGTCCTGTTCACTTCTTCTCTGCTGACTGTTTTAAAATCCTGTTTATTTAAAAAGTTGGCACCTGAATTATTTCCATAGCAATTTGAGTGTTTAACTGCCAGTCATTTCTATGTTAGTTCCTGTTTTACCTCCCCTAGTTAGAAATTTGTGTTTTCATGGGGTGGCAGAGAGGGTCTCCATTACCCTAAACATCCTTAATAAGAAACAGAAATATGCTTAATCAATACGCACAGACTACATAAACACATATATTGTTACTGAAAGTCCCAGTGTTTAATTTTGGATCATATGCAGTTTAGCTGATCCATGATACTCTTCATTCGGATTTAGACAGGGAGTGATAGTCGTTTATCAGGGATTGTTGTATTAATTAAGGAGACGTGAAGTGTAAAGTTTCTGTACCAGTGCCTCCCAGTTAGTTCTTTCCCGAAGGCAAATCATTATGGAGCCAGAAACATTTTCTTTCCCTTGGGGGTGGGGGCAGTTTGCTGAGAAAGCTTAGCTGGAAGTCCAAAATACTGCAGATTGGTTGAGACAGTCTCATGGCCCTGATCCGTCGACTGCACGACACGTGAGACACGGTGCCGAGGGACTTGGTCTGCTAGGTCTCTGGCCTCCCCTTCATCATAATTGTGGGATGTCACACTAGTCTGATGGAGACAGATGCAGAACAATTGTTGATTGGAAGCTCTCAATAAAGACAGAAAGTTCAAACACGGTGAAATTTAGCGGTGAACATCATGCATCTATCCTAATTTAACAAATGGGAAAGACCAGGACAACCTGCCATCCATCACATCTGTTTAACTGTACTCCAGAGTGGATTAAATTGTACTTAACTTTTATCTTACAGGCTTTACACACTCCCAAAAAGGAGTAACCGCTTCTTCACCAAGCTTTTTGCTTTCTGTTTATCAATGTGAGATTTTGAAATTTGTTCTGGAACATTCAGTATCTGGAAAATTCTTTTCAAAGTCTTTATGGCCCTTAATTCCCCCCCACCCCAGTTTTGTTTTTAGCAGTAAAAATGTCTTTCAATTTAGTAGAATAGCAAGGGGAATGTAGTCTCAGAATGCAATGGTATAAAGTAGTAGATTATTCTTCAAGGTCAGTGTTCTGAATTGAAATGAGCTTGGCTGGCACTGCAGGTGTTAACTTGGGGGCACTTAAAGAAACTTTAAGGGATATCGTTTTAGGACTGTAGAATCCCAGAGTAAGAGGCACCTTAAGCTCTCTTCCAGTTGTGTAGTTCACAGCTAAGAAGATGGGGCCCTAAGAGGACAGTGACAACCAGCAAGGTCATTCTGACCTTCTACAGCAGTGCCAGGATACGAATGCAGTTTTCCTGACTCCCAGGAAGAGCTTTTCCTTTCTTTCCCACTGCACATCTTCACGTGTCGATTCTACATAGATTCTGTGACCCTTAAGTCCTACCAGTATCTCAAGGACTTAAGAGCAAGAGGAAGGAGGATCATGGTGAGAAGGAAAATGCCCGGCTCTTAAAACCTGAAACCATCAATTCTGAGTTAAAGAGGAAGTGTGTGGGAGAAAGTGAGGAGGAGGAGACCGCTCCTGTGCTAGTGTTTCTCCAGCTTACTTAATGCTCGTGAGCCAGTGCGAAATATATTCATGAATTTTGCTTATAGAGTTGCTGTGTGTTGCCCCCTTGGATGATTTTTACATCTGCAGACGCCAAGACCAAATATTTAAGTTTTCTTTTTGAAGAGCAAGGAAATCCCAAAAGAAGACATTTTCTATCATCTTGATGAAAATTATTGGTGTAAAACATTATGCATTAGTTAGGATTGGATATACCTCAAGGTAAGGGAAAACACAAAACAAGAATGTATGTGTTAAGTGAGTAGAATTTTATTTTTCCTTTGCAGTAAAAGGAGTGGAGAGATAAGGAGACTATGACTGGGTGGCCACCTCCTTCTTTCTTGCTCCCTCTATCATCCTAATGTGGCAACTCAAGGCTCAAAATGGCTGTTCAAGCTCCAGCCATCACGTCCTAATTTTAGCTAACATGAAGTAAGTGATGAAGAAGAGAAGCAGGAAGAGGGTAAAGGGCCAGTATCAGCTGGTTTGGTTTATAAGGTGGTTTCTGGAAGCAGTCACATAATACTTCCACTTATGTTTCAGTTTCATTGTCAGAACTTAGTTATGAGAATACTTCTTGCTGCAAAGAAGACTGGAACATTTGGAATGATTTTGGAAAATTCGACCTGTATTCTAGGTGGCAGGGTCCAGCCAAATCAGGGTTGCATTACTGTATTTTATTTTGATCAGTTACAGTATTTGAATTTGAAAGTTTTATCTGTCATTTTTTAAGTTGGCATACGTCTAACGTGCTATGTGGAGACCGCCATTTGTGTCCAGTAGTGCGATTAATGATTCAACTGTTAACCACCTTCTCTGTCTCACATCCTCTCTGTAGTGCCCATGTTTGTAGTTGATACGTTCTCCCTTGACCAGCCCATTTGTCCGCACCTCCCCAATGAGCCTAAAGAATGAAGATCACTTGGTAAATGCCCTAGACTTTCTAAGAGGTTCTGTGAAGAACATTTTTAGGGAACACCTGTGTTTGTTTTTCAGTTGTCTTTGATTGTTACTTGAGATGAATGGTACAATGAAAAGCCAGACTCTGGAAAGGATTTCTAGGTCTGTCCTCCAACGCCCCCTGGTAACAGCCCATCACTGAGGAGACCAATGCAGACAAGATACAAGGCTATCAATATAGAGGAAGGGTCTCTTTGCAGCTGTGCTTTGTTATAAAGGATATCTTCAGACTCCTGTTCTCCCAAACCAGACCCTTGGCTCCTCCTCTTCCTCCTCCTCTGTATTCATATACTGCCTCTTCTGACCTCCTGGTAGCCTTGACCTTGCTGTAGCCTTGCAGCTCAAACCAGTAGAGGACATTGCTTCTTGAAGCCACCAGGTCTTCAGAAGTTCCTGGGGGACGTATTCACTATATGGACCTGGGTCTTGGACTTGAACCACTGAATCTGAGCCTCTGGGCGTAAAGCTTGTGGGTTCATTTCCAAAGCTTTTCCAGAGTCCTTAGGCTGCCAACTTCCTACCATGTTTAGGCAGTTCTGCACTATGATGCAGGTATTAGACATAAACCCCCTCCCTCCAAAAATGACAATACTCACTGCACTAAACGTTTCACACCATGACGGGCTTGAAATCCCCAGTCCTGTGTTCCACACCTGCAGCAAAGCCAAATGAGACCCTGACCAGCTTTGCATTAAAGGTGCCAAAGCTTTTCTGAGCCAGCGGTGCCTGGGGATATGGAGGACAGATGATCAGCATTAATATCCAGCACTGTGAAGGAGGACAAAGACTGGGCACCCCAAATCTGTGTGCATCTGGGTAGCGTGGTTTGGGGAGAGGATTTGAGGTGGGCTGATAGGAAGCGAAGGAACAAGGTGGTACGTTGGTTCTGTCCAAGGCGAATGAGTCCCAGCCTCTGTGATATTTCAGCCTTAAATTAGGTTTTGGCTTAGCTAATAAATCTGGACTATGTTTATGTAATTGTGGTTTTATGTATACTCAAAAGTTTAATTTTTAATTAAGTCTAGACTAGTGTTCCATGTATAAATCAAGAAGATCATGTAATTCTGTGAAGAGATAAAAATTTGGCGGTGGGGAGCGGTTGGAGAGGGCGGGCAGGTCTGAATTCTAGCAGAGTTGACATTAAAAATGTATCTGAGTTGTAGTTTCCTTCTTAAGAAGTGAGGTTGGCTGGAGATCTACTGTGTATGTTAATTAGAAAAGGAGAGAAAATAGTATGGGATTCTATGACTGCTGAAAAAGCCTTAGCAGCATGAATGTTCTAAGAAGCATGGTGACATTGCTCAAGTTCAATTGAAAATGGTCTAGGGCAGCCCCGTTGGCAAAGGGGGAAAAATGAATTCTCGGAAGGGTGATGGTTCCACATTCATGAGGACAAAACTTCCCTGCCTTCCTCTGGGCGTTTATTTCCACGTAAGCTCGCGTTCCTATCTTAGCTGCAGTGCCGCTTTGTTCACGGCAAGGACCCCAGACCCAGGTGACTTCCTAGGCGAGGGACAAGTGACATGAGTAAGTGAGGCCCTACAGAGGTGGGGCCTCTGCTTGGCTCCAGGTGGGAATGCAGGTTCCTGGACTCCCAGGCATAGATCTGCTAGGTCTGCAGAGTTTTCATAAAACTGCGATTTCCTGATCTCTCTGTGTTGTCAAGTCATTTGGATGAAATAAAATAAAGACAGTGGGTTGTTCGATGCTGAGAAACCTGAATGTGGCCCTCAGGCCCCTGTCTGCTTTGTCTGCCCCGCAGTGAGAGGATATGTTAGACCTCATGGATTAGACAAGACTGCAGAAGTCAAGGTCAGCCATTGCATCTGGTTGGTAAAAGGCCGGTGGTTGGTAAGTCCCAGTGCCTGTGAGGGGCTCCTCGGGGTGAGTGATGGGTGTGGGGACCTGTGCCAGCCCCTCATCTGCCAGCCTGTGCGAGATGGTTCCTCAGCCCCCAGCCCCCATCCCATGCTCCCTTTGGACCGCGTGGACCAGATCCTGATGGGGACGTGGCACTCCTAGTGAAGTGAGACATACTGCAAGACAGACATCTGTTCCTGTCCTGGGCAGTGACTGTGGCTACCCATTGGCGTCCCCAGTGTCTCCCTCGTGTGGCCAGTTGTGGGCATTGTAGCTCCCACGGTGACCCTGCTTGTAGAATACGTTGGATTTCACCCTGCTGTCTTCAATGCATTCCTCTCAAAAATGCTTTTTCAGTACATTTTGCTTTTTACTTAGAAGCATTCATTCCCTTGGACACACAGTTCTATTTTTCATTCCTTTGTATTAGTAATGCTTTTCTCTTTTTTTAAAAAAAATTGTGTTTATTTTTTATTGACGTGTAGTTGATTTACAATGTGGTGTCAATTTCCTGTGTACAGCATGTTTCAGTTGTACATATACATACGTATATTCCTTTTCATGTTCTTTTTCATTATTGGTTACTACAAGATAGTGAATATAGTTCCCTGTGCTCTATAGAAGAGATTTGTTTTGTTTTTTTTTATCTATTTTGTATATAGTAGTTAATATTTGTAAATCTCGAACTCCCAGTTTAAGTGATGCTTTTCTCTTGATGAGTTTACCATCTTCCTTTTCCTCCTCACTCCTCAGCCTTACAATTTCATGGGGGATGCACACCATGAACGTTTTAACAACTGACCAGATTTTCCCTGTTTGTCTCCTATGTTATTTTGCTACGTTCTCTGTGTTTTGCATCTTCCCATGTTTTACAGTTCGGCCACATGTGCTTGGAACAATACTCTCACGCTTGCCTATAGTCTCCTTGTTTTTGCTTCTTCTGCTTAGAAAGTTCTTTTTGCTTCCATCACCTACACTGGGGTGGCCAAATCAATGTGACTTTTGCAACAAGAGATAATGTCTCCTTTCTTGAATTTTTTTACATTTTTTTTTCTTACTTTTTATTGAAGCATAGTTCATTTACAATGTTAGTTTCAGGTGTACAGCAAAGCGATTCTGCTATATATATACTTGGTTTCTTTTCCATTACAGCTCATTACAAGAAATTGAATATAGTTCCCTGTGCTATACATTGGGTCATTGTTGTTTATCTATTTTGTACATATTAGGGTGTATCTGTTAATCCCAAACTCCTAGAATGTCTCTTATAGAATCCTCCACTTTCTATGTCCTGTCCTGTATTGACACCTATGAGAAAAATTCTTCTGTTTCTCCTCAGTTCTAAGGCTGTCCATCATGGTAGCTGTTAGCCACACTGGGCAACTTACATCTGAAAGAATAAAAATTAAGGAAATTTGTAACTTTCATTCCTCAGTCACACCGGCCACATTTCAAGCACTCCGTGGGCATTCTGGGTATAGTCCTTCTGAACATGTCCTTCATTGGAGAAAGTTCTGTTGAAACAGGGCTGCTCTCAGGTCTCCGAGGGCTTTGATTGGTTTTCTCCATCCCACCCTCCACTCCATGGGCAGCATCATGTCCGTCCTTATTTTTGGTGGGCGGGATTGCAGTGGTAGCAGTGTGGGGCAGGGGTGAGTGGTAGGGAGGAGAACTGGCTTTGTGACCTGGAGAAAGATGCTACCCCCTCGTGGGCTCAGTGTCGTCACTGGTGAGTGGGAATAATCAGTACAGGCAGGTGGGTTGCTCTGGGTGCAAAATAAGCTGCTTGGTGAAAAGTTCCTGGTGTCCTGGTGGCCACGTGGTAGGTGTTCTGTGAATGTCCCTAGCCTGCAGTAGGGCTTCCATAGGCTTCACACCTAAGAGCCCAGCCTCCCCGCCTTGACTGTCCTCAGGCTGTGACCTGGGCGTGGGCAGCCACCTGGGTGTGTGGCCCGAGGGTGGCGCTCAGGATGGAGTCCCATCCTGCCTGCTGCTGGGCCCGCCTCACTCTAGGTGTGAAGAAACGTTTGCCATTTGACCTCAGATACTATCATTTTAAAACATTGGTGGCCAGAAATTTATTTTCTTATGCCTGGTTTCCTTTGTGATTTTTTTAATAGAGCATTGTATTTGTTGGTCACTAATATTTTCAGTGAATGGAAACCCACAGGAATGTCTCTGCATTTCCCCTTTGGCTTCCATGAAGCCCTGAAGGTGGTCATTTTTGACAAAACCCCCGCAAACTCTGAATAAGTGACTTGACCTTTAAGGCTGGGAAACTCCTTCTTAAGGGGTTTTCATCTCAATAAGGTGCCAGTGCCTCTGATTAGGTTGGATTCATCTTTCAGGTCCTATTCTGCAAGAAACCCTGAATTCCGTTAGTGTAAGTGAAACATTATCCCTGACTTCGCCTTGACAGATGCAGGGGAAATCAGCCTTTTTGTCCTGTAATTGCTTTCATCAGTTCTCTAAGGCAACAGCCAAATTATAGATCCCAGGGGAGGAAGCTGTCCTGCAGGGAAGTTCCTGTTTACAGGAGTGGCTGAGCTCCCATTTGTCACTAGCTGTTCTTGCCCTGATGTGCCACCCATGGCATCGTTTAGAACCTAATTACTTATGCCATTAACGCCTCATCCCCCACTGCAGTTTCCTAGAGTTTGAAGGAAGACAAGACATGGGGGTGTGGGAAGTGATGGATAGAAATCCTCAAATATCTACAACTAAAGGGGATAAACTTGAAACTCCCGGGAAAAAGGTGACACATGAGAGCCAAGTAGAAAGAATCCTACGGACAGTCTTCATCTTCCCATTTTTAAGCCATCATACATTGAAAGAAGAATTTAAGTTACAGTGAGTGAAAAATATGTTGGCTATTTCCAACAACTTAAAAAAAAATCCAACACAGGATTTGGGATGAATGGATGCAAAAATGAGCTTTTGATTCCTTTTCTTATGCAGTGCATAGACTTTTGGGATATTCTCAGTTGGCTTGTGCACAACAGTGGAGTCCCTGGATTTTTCCCACCAGTGCTGTGTCTTTCTATTCACTGTTCCATTCACTCACCCAGCTGTTTATTCATCATTTTTATTTAAGGTATTGAATTAGAAAATTAAATGTAAAAAAAGATGTATATTTGAAAAAAGTAGTTTTGTCTTTTAAAGAGACTCCTTTGGTTAGAAGGAGACCCTGGGACTCTGTAGCAGATCAGATTCAGGCAGAGAACTGAAGCATCCTTGAATCCTGTAAGACAGAAGTGCGCGAAGTAGCCAGAGGTAGGTTGTGGTAAGTTATGGTGAGCCTACATTTATCAAGTTGTTAATCACTTCTACTGAAAGTAGAAATTTAACTTCAAAATTGAGAATTAAGTTGCACTGATTTATCTTGGAGAGGGTTTGCCCATTACATGGGCATCAGTGTCAGTGCTCGGTGTGCTTTTCCTGATTTAATTCTGATAATAGTGCGGTGAAACCTGTGATCATGTTCCCATTTGACTGGTGAGAAGAGACAAGGGCAAAGATGTTAAGTGGCATGTCTGGTTGTCCACCTCCATTGAGGTTCGAACGATGAGAGTCCGGCGCTTAGGATTTAAGTTATTCCGAGCAGTAAGGAAAGGGGTCCGCATATCGATTTTGCACTAGCATCTATGTGGCCACTGCTGGTCACTTAACTTTTATCACCTACAACAATGGGAATTGTAATCCCTGTCTTGTGAAATTTAATACGCTGCGGTGAGGCTGTCATGGAATAATGCATGTAAAAATGTTTGGTGCAGTGGATCATGTTGTGCCAATGAAAGTGAATATTCTTACTCTATAGCGTTTTAAAATGGAGTCTTTCACAACAGTCTAAGAAATTTTCTGTCTTAACCCATGGCAGTAACTTGTCAGTTTGCTCTTAAGTGTTCACTTGGTGATGACCGTGAAGCACCAGAATGGTAGAAATAAATACAATTACTTGACGAATTTTGAATAATATGATATTCTTAAAAGAAAAAGGGAAAGGCTGGCTGAAACCTGGTATGTCAACAAATTAGACAAACGGAACTCTTGCTTTATTTAAGAGACAGATGGAGGCCTTCCCACAGTAGGATTAAGTGTGTGGCTGAGTAATGTCAGTGAATCTTCCCCTGAATATTTTAGCCATAAAACAAAAAAGGGAAATTTATATGTAGTAGAAATTATTCTTACCCGTGTTTTGGCTTGTAAACTGGTTTACAGAGAAACCTCTGCTCTTCTTTTAAATTGTGGATTAAGAATATCCCTAGATGCTATCAAAATTAATAATACTTTTGTTTACATGAAGGCAGGAATGCATTATTCAGCAGCTTTTATTCTGGGCTTAGCGTGCTCTTATCTGAGAAGCTTCGTGAGGATTCTGAAATAACTGTAAAATTCATCAAACAAATGGCAATGATTACCATGAAATCAGGCTTCTGACTTAGATTTTTCTGCAATTAGTGGGAAAGCATCATACTTGGATTTATGTTATTTAGACTGACTGGGGAAGTCCTTTTTAAAGCCTAAACCAGGCTATATGTTTTCAAGAACTACTCGGTAGAGCTTCTTTAAAAGGTTTTGGGAAAAATCAGGAAAATCAGATTTGGGGAAAAAAATCAGATTCCGTTTGTCTGCAGCTTTGGGGCTCAGCAAGGCTGTACTGTGGAGCATACCAGATTCTGTTGCCGAAGAAGAATTTAGGTATTTGTTTTCCTGCACGTCTAAAGGCATCATCGTTACTCAGAATGGATATTGAATGCTAAGGGTTTTGCCCCAGGGCTTCTAAAGGTAGTAGGAAATTGAACTGGCAGGTGAAAAAGGGTTCAGTTATTCTGCAAAGAAGTATGCCTTGATGATGGATGCAGGGGAGTAAGGTGGCGTAATTATGAACTGCATTTTAGAAAATCTTATGTAAAAAGTAAAACCCTGCAAACTGCCTTTTATCTCCTATCCTGCCGTCCCAGGCCTTCTACACAGCTCTTCCCCGCCCCTCCCCTATAGAACTTACGAGCTATATAATTGGCTTGTGTGTGATGTTTATGTTTATATCCTGTTTCATCTACTAAAATAAATCTAAGTGCCTAGAACACTGCCTGGTAGGTAATAGATAAATGTTTTTTGAATGACTAAATGAATCAAAAGCCAGGGTCTTCATTTTGTGTCTTTAGTTTATTTGTTTAAAGAATGAGAGCTATATGGGATACCCACCCACAGTATTTTTCCAGAGCAACCATGAGAATAGTTGTCATCGTGGATCTTATCTTATTGTCAACTGAGCTGTGATTGCATCTCAAAATGTCATTTGTTTGAAATTTAAATTTATTTTCCCATAGGAAAAGACAAAAGCTAAATGTATTTAGGTTCCAAACTTCAGTACAAAGACTGTCAGGAGGATGGGATTTTGAAGTCAGAATCCTTGCTCTGAATCCTGGCAAGCCATTTTCTGCATATTTCTATCACTTAGGTTGAATTAGGGATAGAATCAGAGGAAGGATAATAAACAGTGGTTAAGAGCCTCAGCTCTGGAGTTCTATTGAATCGGGCTCAAATCCTGACTTAGTCTTTTGGGAGTTGATGAATCTGGGTAAATTATCAAAACTCTCCAAACATCCATCTTCTCTGCTATAAAATGCCAATAATAAGTAGTACTTCTTGGAGTTGTAAGGATGGAGAGAAAAGTTTATCAGCCCATCAGTCACTGGCAATAGAACTAAGTTGTTTGAGGTTAACCCTTTTGCTGAGAACAGTTAGAAGACTGGATGGACTATAAACATATATAGCTGTCTTTCTGACGTCATCAGAGGCCTTCCAAAGAGGAATTGTGTGATCCAGGAAGTCCAGAGCTGTGAACCCTGTATGTGGGGCCACTTTTCTCCCCAAGAACAATACTGAGTGTCTTCGCCTCTTAATGTGCACTTTGGTGACTGACAACAGATATCAAAAAGCAGAGCTTTCAAGAGACTCACAGGGTTGGTGGTAGAGTAACTAGATTGGAGCTCAACCCCTGCCAAGGAGAAGTTAAATACCCCAGGCCTGGGGACTCCAAGGGCCACATCCTGGGTGTTACGATGAATAGGAGGTAGACCAGCTCAAACCAGCCCAACCTCTGATTAAATCAAGGTGGTCTGGAATTGCTAGTGCCCCAAACCTGTCTGCCTCTCAGAAGCCTATCAGAAAGAACCAGGCCTATGAAGAGATGGCAAACCTGCGACCAACAACCAAGAGAAGATACAGACAGTAGAGACAGATCTATAGGATATGTCGGGAAAAAATGAGTTGTGATTGATTATGTGTTTTAAAATAGCTATGGCTAATATGTTAGAGGAATTAAAAGAAAAATTGGAATTTTAACATTACTAGACATTCTAAAATTAAGAAGTACTGTAGCTAAAATTAAAAACTCAGTAGATGATTTAAACATATGAAAAGTAGTGAAAAGACAATAAAATATAAAGACTGATGCTGAGACAGACAAAAGATGAAAAATACAGAGAAGAGCCTAAGGGGCATCTGGACATGGTAGGTATATATTACAAAGCACCAGGAAAAGCGGAGAGGAAAGGGCGTGCAGCCATGTCTGAAGAGGTGGTACGTAAGAATTTCCAAACCTGATGAAAAGCATTGGGCAGACATTTGGGAAGATTTCAAACCTCAACAAGATAAACACAAAATCACAAGGAACACTATACCTAGGCAGATTGTGATCAAATTGCTGAAAATCAAAGACAATGACGAAATGCTGGGAGCATCCAGAGGAAAATAAGGCACCTGATCTTCAAAAAAGCAACAATAAAATTTTGAGTTGATTTCTCAACAGGAACAGTGGCACCCAGAAGACAATGACATGATGTTTTCGAAGTCCTGGAAGAGTTCTGCCAATCAGTGATGACAGCCTTCGAGAGTGAGGCATAAATCAGACATTTACAAGCGTATGCAGTTTTATCAGTCCGCTAAATTCTTGAGAGCCTGGAATAGACCCAAAGAATCATATTTTAAATAAGTGGAACCTGGCGATCATATGGATTGATATTTCTGTAAAATCACGCTTAAGAGTTCCTGCTTGGGACACCTGAACACCTCCTCCCTCTGCCTTTTCACCCCATTATAGCTTTGATAGTAGGATGACATCTCCTTCCCACATTCCTTCCCCTTCTGGATGGGGGATGTCTGGTGGCTGTTTCCAAGGAGAGGTTGCTCCAGCCAGGGAGGGTGGAGGAGGCAGGACGGCATCGGGGGCTGTACCTGTATATTTGTATATTCCAGGGAGAGAGGGAAGGTGATGACCACCTCGTGACGCCAGGGTCTCCTACAGGCATGGCCCTCTGTTGGAATAGCCGCATGCGGCTGGGAGCCCTGGATTGAGCTGGCCTGCTCTACACAGTGGGCTGTGTGTGGAAGTGCAGTTCACACGGTCCCTCCAGTGTCTTTAGACACATCTCCCCCGTCCTCCATCCCTCCACCAGGAATGTGAATGTGCCGGATGGAGCCTTATCTCGACAGTGAGATCAAGGCCACTCCTTTGGTCTGTGGAGCCACAGGCTGGAGGGATTCGGGATTCTGGGGACATCGTGGGGCACAGGTGTCCCTTCAGCCCCGGGCTACTTCCACAGACACCATCTGTTTGGGAGGGAGAAACTCTGGTGTCCTGTTTAACCCACCGACATTTGAGGTTTCCTGCCCTTCTCGACTAATCTAATCCCTGTTAACACAGGAAGCAAAAGCCACGTGTACTTTCCCAGCATCATTAGTGATGGCGGCAGGTCAGCATTTTACAGCATCTCCAAAGCCGCTATGGTGAACCGCTGTACGAACAGGAGAAAGAGTTCTTGCCTTGGGGCCCCCACTCATCTGTTTCCATGATGGAAGGGTGCTGGTAAGGAGGCCCTGTCCCACGACAGAGGGAGAAACTCCCGACATGGTGAGATGTCCTAGAAATTTCTCTTTAGTGAAAAAAGTTTGGAGGCATCTGCCAGTGTTTCGCTCTAGGATACGTTTAGAATTCCTCAGTTGCTATTTCCTGATAACAAATTAAATGGTCTCAGTCTGCCCAGGATGAGGCCCCTCCCAGTGAGGAGTCCCCTCCCAGTGAGGAGTCATTTTGCTTCGTGTGACGTGCATTGAAGGCCTTCTAGCTGCTCTGACGTTTGGCTTTGGGGTTCCTTGCCCCGACAGGCCCCTCAAATGGCCTTGTTAAGAACAGGGAGCCCTGCAGGGATGGGCCTGGGATGTGCGGCCAAGCGGACTGCTGCCGGGAGGGAGCCCGAGGGAGGGGACACCCCCCCATTAGAGCTCCGTTTCAGCTGACGGAAGTGCCACCCGCTGGTTTGTTGGCAGCACTTCTGCAAGCTCTGCGTGTTCAAAACCACTTTTTTTTTTTTTTTGTCTAGCTGTTTTGACAGAGACTTGGTCTTTAAATAGTAGTTGCTCATTAATTGCATTTATTCCTGCAATCCCCAACTTGCCTGGTCTCCTGGTATATTTTGGAATATCCAGATGTAAGCAATATTTTAATTTTAACTGAGATTAGGAGTGTGTTAAAAAAAATTCCCTGGGACCACGTGGGAAATGTCTGTCTTGATGGTAGTAGGACTTGGAGCCCTTATTTAAGGGTAATTCCACTCTGACCCTATTTACTCCTCATGGTCTGAGCCGTCGAAATGGGAAGGCAGAGGGTTTGCGGTTACAGGGTCAAGGGCTAAAAGATGGCGCTTGCTGGGAGAGGTGCTCTCTTGAGCGCTGATTTACCTGCATCTAGTGTTTTGTGGTTTAGAAAGCCGAGATATATATGCTCACTCTACATGTTGGGAAATTTTTTAAAGTCATTTCAGAAGTCCCTGGGGTTAAAAAATTCTGTTTTTAAGCAAAATTGTCTGGAGAGGCCAGATCTGTTTGGCTTTGTCAAGCAGTCACAAAATTCATTTAAAGCAAGTCGGATAAAAGCCTGTGTTTGCAGATGGCTTAAGAAGCCTGGTATCTAGTGTGGTAACGGCAGTTCAAGTCGGTTACCTGTGGCTTTTTCACTTCACAAGAAAGGTCCTTATTCACTTTAGGTTTGAAGACCTCGCATCCAACATGATGAGGGTTGGTATATAAATCCCCCTTTACCTACTATCTTCCAAGGTTTTGCTAAGAAAATTAAAAATACAGGACAGTTTCATGACTAACAAGTATTTTTCTCTGTGATCACTTTAATAAATGTAAAAGGAAACACCATGGGGATAAATTAAGTTCTGATAAGCTAAATGTAAATGTGTATCCTTTGTTCACTTTTAAATTCTGTTGTTTTATTTTTTTAAAAAAAGGAACATTCAGATGATCTCTAAGCCTCTTACTAAAACAAGCTTGCTATTTTTTCTTGACATGCCGTCTTCTGTATTGCCAGACCTTCCTCCCATGTACATTGTGCATTTAACTCTTTCTCCTCATTCTGAAGCCACCTCTGTGCTCCCTGGGTGACGGCTAGTGTCTTTTTTGTTCTGCTTCCTATTGGGCAGCTGCAAATTGAATACTGTTCCTTGCATCTGTCTCTGCTCAGGTGTCTGGAATGGCTCTTTATTGGCCATGAGAGCAAATGAAAGGTTCCTGTTTGACATGTGAGACCCTCCAGTGCTCTAACAGCTGGCATTCTTACCTGGGCTATGCCACACCCCAGCTTCCTCCTACCCACCTGTTGGTCACTCCTGGAACAGTTCTTTTCTCCGCAGATAGGGATAAAATATATGCCCTTTCACGGTCACCTTTTATCTCCTGATTTCTTCGTTTTGGGGATGCGTACATATCTACCTAGAATTGCCTCCTTCGCACCTCTGTCCCCAACAAAATTGACCTCCCCGCATCCCTGAGCCTTTCTCTGCCCAGGGTTGAACACCAAGGCCAGGAGTAAGAGGGAAGCTGAATACATGTCTCTGTCTTCTGGATCTTGTTGTCTTTGTGGTGTGATTCTGAACGTCACTTGTGCTTGGACCGTGTGACATTCTAGAAAAGTCCCTATGATGGACCTCAAGCACTTTCTTCTCTTTAAATATTTCTGTAATTTCTAGAAGTAGGAAACATGACAGTAAGGGCTAATTTTAGGTTTTATTAAGGTTGAACGTGGACCTGTGAGCCATGGAAATAGCAGTCAGAGAAAACTTCCTACTCAGCTCAGATGTCCTTGGGCTTCTTAGCTGGGACCACTTGGCAAAAAGTATGCCTGCCAAGTTTATTAGTTATTTCCATGGATGTTCTTGGCTTGAAGTCAAGTTTTTTCTTTTTTTGTAAGTATTCTTAATTTTATAGCCACTCTTGAAAGGAAAAGGTCGTTTTGGAGTTGAATCACTGGGGAGGGGTGGATGCTGAAAACGTTATGGTGAACAAGACGTGGAAGAGGAGTCTTTACGAATCTTTGGTTTGGTAGGGAGTTGAAGCCAGTTTGGCAGGGGCTACTGCTCCTTCGCTAGACGTATAAATTTGATTGAACATACTTGGAAATGAGTAGTTTTGTAAAGCAGCCATCGAGAGGTAGCTTTATCGTAATTGCTGTATCCCATCCAATGCTTGTGAAACGAAAAAAAGTGGAGGTGGGTAGGTGCTGAAAGCGTGCCCGTCTTGATTTGAGTGCTGGTTGCTGTCACGGACTTGATTCTGTCGTCTCCAGAAACCTCCCTCTGCCAGTTTTAGTTTGCTCCTTAGTCAAAGGAACACGATGGTTCCTTGTTGGCAGGGTTGCTGAGTGTGAGTGTTCAGGGAGGTACGTTAAGTCACTGCTACGTGGAAAAGGGACAGTAGTATCAATTTCCCTTCTCAGCCTCTCTGTGTCACATAACCAGGGTTCAGATCAACAAAGTTAGTTCCTACAGGACTGCAGACCAGCTTTGTCATATTTCTTTCTTTCTTTTTTTTTTTTTTTACTTTTTTAAAATTGAAATATAGTCAGTTACAATGTGTCAATTTCTGTCATACTAATTTTAAGACATTTCAAGTGGTTAAATTTGCTTCTCTTTTAAATGCCATTTTTATCATTGTTGATATAATTTTTGTTTTGGCTGTATTCGCTAATGTTTTTGGTGGAATCACACCATTTGCTGTTGGCTTAATTTATAATTCTATTTTCTTTTTGGCTGTGTGCATACTACTTCATTTTGGGACCCGTTACACTGTTGGATTTTTGGCTTCACTCACCTTTTTTTTTTCTTCTCCTCTTTGGCCCATCTCCTCCTATTTCATTTTGGCACTGCTAACATAACTGTTCACGCATGAGCTGTAAGTCTGCCCAGTATATCTTTAATAGTGCTGTATTCCTTTTTATTCCTTTTTATTTTTCAAAATGACAAGCTTCTATTTCAAGTATGTGAAAATGCCTTAAAACATCATGTTGAATGTAGATTAGTGGGGCTGTTAAATCTTAGCCAGTGTTGTGTAGTTTGTGTTTTGATTTTCTCTTCCTTCTTTGCATTTTTTCATCACACACCTGATCATTTCTGTCATCAGTGAATGATTACTGAGGATCCTTGTGCACATAGCACTGTGCTGGGTCTTGCACGAAGCAGTCTAAAGAGACCTTCTGCAACTATGTCCGTTTTCCTGTGTGCTTTTGTAGGCAGAGTGTCGTGGAATATGATGCCATCTCACGGGCACTTGAATCTAAAACAAACATGGACATGTAGTCCAAGCAAATATTTGACTGAGAAGAGAGTGTGTGAATAGTAAACAAACAGACGTGCGTCATTTACCACAGACTAGATCCTGGCCCCTCCCTCGCGTGTCCTCCTTTTCTTGAAGTGTTGAGATGTCGAGCTGTGGTCCGCCTCGCCTGCAATAGCTGCCGGCCAGTTGTGCCCCTCGAAAGTGAGGGGACACACCCTTGCTTGGACTGGTGGTCGCACTGCCTCTGCTGCAGTGTTGCCTCACTCTCCCCAGGTGGTTCTCTGGAGGAATAAGCAGCAGGCGTGACCAGCAATGGACCAGGGATCTCAGGGCAAGTGGGAGGCAGGCTCACCTCCCTCTGAGGAAGCCAAAGTGGGATGGAGGCCCCCCGCTTCTCCCTGATGGCTTGAATGTGGGTCTGTGATTCCATGCAGCCAACAAGACGCTTACCGCAGGACGTGTGAACCTCGAGGGAATGACCACTCGGGTGAGTCAGAGACAGTTCCCTATGTGGCTTTGGCAGAGGACAGAGTGTTGCGAGATTCCACGGTCCTAGGCAGACCACCCCTGTAGCCCCATCTCATCTGTGTCTCTTCTCTCCAGGTCACTGCCAGAGTGTGGCTTTCCCATCTACCATTTCTTAGTTACCCTTCTGATGAATTGCTTGTTGTTGAAATTTACTAGGGTAACTGACCAGTTTGTGCTAAGAATCTGCAGATAATTATCAGACAACTCTAACAAGTGGACCTAGTGGAGGATGGGTAACCCTACAGGAAGGGCTAAAATGATCAGCGAAAACACAGACAAACCAGAGATTGGCCTGGAAAAAAACATGACCATCCAAAGGAGTCAAGGTAGATCTGTTAGAGGTGAGAGTGGAAGTTTAGGTCTGGAAGGTGGAGGACCTAACAGAGAAGAACATGAGCACGGTTTTCATCTCGAAGGGCCTTTGAGGAGCTGGGTGTTGTGATCTCTTCTTCCATCAGCATAGTTTTTTTATTTTTTATTTTTTATAGTGAGAAGAGGAATAAGAAAATGGCAGCACGTCCTTTCAGGGTGTGGGTCGGGGTAGCCTTCCTGCTCCAGGGAGCAGTCAGTGAAACTGGGTCCAAAGCAAACACGAGATATGAGGACAGTGCAAGAATTTGCTACTGTGTGTGGATTTGGCTTTTAGATGCATTCAAACTAAAATGAGATGAAAATACTCTGACCCCATCTCTTTGTCTCTTTTCTTAAATATTGTCTGCCCAAAGTGTGACCAAACCTTTTATTAGAGAAAAATTCTGCCTTGGAAGATGATGGGATACAATGAATGATGTTTGTGCTCTTCTACAAATTTTTATGTGTAGTCACTTTCCTGTTACCTGCCGCTCTCTATGCGGGAGACTGAGGAGTTGAAGAGCATTTTAGGGCTGTGGCTGCTCTGGTCACATCCTTCATCACAAACCTCCCTCTCCCTCTCGAGTGCCACTTGCCCAAATTTGTCCCATTTTGGATTCTTTGTACTATCTGTCTTCATTTCCTCTGTCCCTATCAGACTCCTGTTTCCTTGTCCTTTTTGGGCCAAACACCATTGTTCTCATCTTCCTGGTGGAACAGAGATGCTGTTCCAGCTTTGATATTAATTTCCTTTCTCGCACAGCTGCTCCAAGCTGGCATGCACTTGTGTTTCTTTCCAATTTTGAAGGGAGATTGGATCTCTCAGCACCTTGCCGCCACGTCTGTGTTTTCTTAAAGGTTCATCGTGGCTGCTTTCAGTGTAAGGTCAGGTTTCCGATGCAAACATAAAGGAAAACAAACAGTTAATTCTGTGCATCCTTGAATCTTCCTGTAAACACGCCTGCTGAGTGTATCGCGTCTCAAAGCACTCCTGCTTAACACGCTTCAGTTTGTAAAGGATTAGTTTGTTGGGCGGAATTATCGGTAGTTGATTCTAGGAGTGAATTTTCTCTGGTATCTATTTGCGGAAGTAAATCTGCCTTCTCCGTGCCTTTCTTTAATTAACTTGTTTCTGTTGTTGTCAAATCTTTATTTAATAAGTCTAGAAAGGATCTTCTGTGGTGTTGAGACGTCATTGCTGTTTGGGGATAAAATTCAAGATTGACATCTGACTCCCATGTGCCCTTTTTAGTAACGATGCAATTTACTTGAGTAGCCTGAGTGGGAAGGCATGTCCCTGGAAGAGTCATCCCACTGCACTGTGTATGGCGATTACCCTGTAAGGAAGACGTGCCTTGAGGGGCTGGGAAACCGAGGGTCAACTTCTACCTCCGTACTGTGGGCAAGTGAGAGCAATGTTCCGACCTCTTCTCCTTCTGTAGGATCAGGTAACATTTTTGCCCTGTCTGTCACTTGGCTGTTGAGGATGGCCACCTGGAATCGTAAGTGTGACGGTGTGGTCATCTAGTTCCTGCCCTGGCTGGACCCCAGCCTGGGACTCCACTGCTCAGCTCCACCTTTGCAGCCTGGTCTTCAGCACTGCCCCCCACCCTCCAACACTCTGTGCTGCAGTGAACTTTGATTCCACACACACAGAGTAAGCAGCCTTCTCACCAGGTGCCCCCTCCTCTGTGCGTTTGGACTCTCTGGAATCTCTCTAACTATCCCTCCAGACTTGAGTCATCTTCCCAGCCACACCTTACGCGCCTTCTCCCCTGTGGCTTCTCCCTTGTTCTTCCTAATCTGAAATAGCCCCTTGGTGATCTCCAGTTTGACATTGTCACAAAGCTGAATTATTGCTGGTCACATACATGACCTGTGTTGCGAATGAGATGAAAATCAGGGTCAGGATCCTGTGTCTTCCCCTCTGTTACCACGCTGCCCAGAACCCTTGTGTGGATCAGGAGGTACTGGATGCTGCCTGGAGTGGCTTTGCTACATCAGGCAGATCCCCCAGCCTCCATTTTCCTTACTTCCACAGTACCTTGGGTGATCTGTGTTCCTGTGTAGAGATGTAAGTTGGCCATTCTTCAGTCTTACTACCGATAGTTAGAGGGTGACCACTCTGGGCAGCTGGGTACCAGTCCCTGCTTCTGCAGTAAGGTCAGAGCACCCACCACGTGGCTGCAGAGACCAGTGGCTGGATGTACTCTCTACAGAGCATGCAGAAGGATAGTCTCATACGTGTGAGAATTACGGGCATTCAATGAAGAACCAACAAGCCAGTAAGGACTAGGGAGAGAGCTAGCAGGTTCTGCAGCAGTGGGTCTTAATGGATGAGTGAGCAAGACTTTGCTGGGAAGGTGGGCAGGAGATGTCCCCTGGAAACGTTCAGAAGAGTCCAGGAACCTGCTGTGTATGGGAGTGGGGAGTGGTTGCGTGCAGATGTACTGAAGGAACCTGCAGGGATGAGCAGGTCAGGATACAGGCGGAGATCCCCATTGGTCATGTGGAAGTGACCTGGGAGAGCGGGGCTTCTCGGGAGAGAAGTGAGTGGGAGCCAGAGGGACATCAGCTTCAGGACCAGTTGATGCCAGGAGAGGCTAGGAAAACAGCCCCAGTGGAGGGTCTCCCCTGCCCTTCAACTAGTGACAGCATCACCAGAAGGAGACCTAAGGTTCCGCCCCAACCCCACTTCCAGCAGTTGTGATTCCACAGGGCTGGGGTGGGGCCTCAGGAGCTGTGTTTTAAGAAACTATCCAGGTGATTCTGATGCAGGGGGTCAGTGAACCACCCTTTGAGTAAATGCTAAATTGTCTCTAAAGAGCTTTGTAAACCAAGGAATTATAAAATCTGCACGTTATCCATTTCTCCTGAGCAGACTGGTCATGGGTAGCTGTGTTCGGATTGTCGGATCTATACATTCCATGAAGCCAAGGATCACTGAGCTAGAAGAGAACATAAAAACAGAATGAGTAGTATTCCATTGCATAAATATACCACAACTTCTTTATCCAGTCATCTGTCGATGGACATTCAGGTTGCTTCCACATCTTGGCTATTGTAAGTAGTGCTGATATGAACATTGGGGTGCATGTATCTTTTCAAATTAGAGCTTCCTCTGGATATATGCCCAGGAGTGGGATTGCTGGATCATAGGGTTACTTTATTTTCAGCTTTTTGAGGACTCTCCATACTGTTTTCCATAACGGCTGCACCAAATTACATTCCTACCAACAGCGTAGGAGAGTTCCCTTTTCTCCACACCCTCTCCAGCATCTATCATTTGTGGGCTTTTAATGATGCCTGGATAAAGAAGTGGTGATTTTATATATATATATAAAATCATACATATATACATACATACATACACAATGGAATACTACTCAGCCATAAAAATAATATCACTTGCAGTAACATGGATGACCTGGAGATTGTCATTCTAAGTGAAGTAAGCTAGAAAGAGAAGAAAAATACCATATGATACCACTTATATGTGGAATCTGAAAAAAAAAAAAAGGACAAAAATGAACTTATTTACAAAACAGATGCAGACTCACAGACATAGAAAACAAACTTGTGGTTACCAGGGCGGAAAGGGGTGGGTGGAGATATAAACTGGGAGTGTGGGATTTGTAGATACCAAACGACTATATTATAAAATAGATAAACAACAAGTGTATACTGTACAGCACAGGGAACTATATTCAGTACCTTGTAGCGGCCTACAATGAAAAAGAATATGAAAAGGAATCTATGTATGTATATGTATAACAGCTATTATGTTGTACATCAGAAATTGACACATTGTAAATTGACTATACTTCAATAAAAAAAGAATAAAAAAAAAAAAAAAAAAAACAACAGAATGAGAACAATGCCACAGCCAGAATACTGGAGAGCGGTAACCTTTAAAGGAATGTGTTGTGATAATGGGGAAGTTGGTGTTTCCAGAAGCCCAGCTGCAAACACATCAGGAAGGGGAAGGCTTGCCACCCTGTTTGTAAGGCAGATTTATGTTTGGGTTAATATCTCAGTGTTTAAAGGAGATATGATGCTAAGTGGATCTAGAGATTTCACAATTTATCTATAATAGTGTTTTCTGACCTAATTAAATCTTTTGGTTTCCCCTGGGTTTTATTTTTTAATTTTGAAGTTAGCAATATATGAAAGTTCAGTGTAATGAAGGTCTTTATTGAGAATTATTAGGTACAGTGCCACATTTTGCACTCCAGTAGTTAAGGTCACATCTGTCTTTCTATGATAAACATCTTCATGAAATTGATGAAGGAAAAATTGATACTGATGCAACTTCGTTTTTACTCCCAACCCAAGAACTTTCACATTAGTTGTGTGCTGCTGTAAAGTGATGTCTGCTTCCTCTTTTTTTCCCCCTAAGCTCAGGGAGAAGTGGGTATACGGTTGACCCCGGCAACAGAAGTACCACAGATGGGATGCAGTAACTCGAGGAGACGGCTCCGATCAGGGGTGCGTTTCCCAGCGATGGTTGAGGCTGAGGGTCCGCTGGTAACCGCAGCTTGTTTTTTTTTAACAGTGGGGTTTGGCTCCCAGGGTCCCACATTTGGTCTTTGGCTTAAACATTACAGGAATTGAGCTGCTCTGTGAAGTTCCTTTAGGCAAATTTCTAGTCCCATGGAGGGTGACTCTTTCTTAAGCCCAGTCAATACATTGATTGACAATGGTTTATTCTCGATCCATGGGGCACCCAGTGGTAGGTGAGATATTGTCCAGCGTGGCCAACGCCATCGCCCACAGTTAGCTTATGAAAGGACATCCCGTGAGAAGGAGCCAGGCCATGTGCAGTCAAGTGCAGAGCTACACACGCAGGTGATTAAAGCCAGCTGCACAGTGACGCTCTGATGAACTGATCCCAGTGACGACAGCTTCTTAGAATAACTCTGCCGTGAGAAGAAAAAAAGTTTCATGAGAAGTAGAATTCTCCACTCTCCTGGCTTTGTATTAAAAATATCCCAGTGAATAGTTTCTGAATCCAGTAGGGCTCATCCCAGGCCTATTATGAAGACATGGACTTTGATTTTATCTTCTTTTTTTGAACCTTTCCCCATGAGCTTTTTCTCTGTCTAATTTCTTTAAGTTATTTTTATTGAGATTAAAAAAAATCTCATATCTCATTGTTGGTACTTGTGGATTTTTTGCTTAGGCTGCACATGGTAGGTGTAAATAAATATTTTTGGAGTGGATGTGTTTGGAGGACTGGTTATATGAATCCATTTCATATACTGCTTGTTGGAGTTTTAGATTTTTGAGCCTCTTCATTGTAGACAGAAAAATGTAATCTGATTCAGTAATTTAGGCATGAGTTTGCAGATGCCAAGGACTGGGCTATACTGAGAAGAGTCCTAATGAAATTATATTGGATATTCTCAAATGATCCTTTTGGCAAATATGATGTAATCTTTTGGGGGGTTGCTTGGATAGGAACCATCACCCCAAATGGGTCTCAGCCCACGTGGGCCTGAGAAGGGTGGGTGTCTGTCTGGTCCTGTGATTTTGTGTTCTCTGCTCTTCCTAGACCAGGAGCCTGGCTGACCCTCACATTGGAGCTCATAACAACAGGGTTTCTGCTTCCTCCTCACTGTCTCCTTCTAAACCTTCTCTTCTCTCTTTAGCATGGGGCTCAACCATCCTTTTGCTTAAGTTATTTAGCATTATTTAATTTGTTTTTTATATGATAATCAGTACGCTCTCAACCATACATCCTGGATATATACCAACACATTTTAACCTCCGTTAAGTTCCCAATGAAGACTACTTGTGTTTAAGAGAAGAGAGTGAAAAATAATAGAATGTGTACTTTTAGAATGGAAATACAGTTGACCCTTGAGCAACATGGGGGCGTTAGGGGGACCACCCTCCTCACTGCATGATTTGTTGTGGGCCCTCCATACCCGGGTTCCTCTGTACCTGAGATCCTCCGCAGATTCAACCATCTGCATCATGTAGTACCGTAGTATCTTCTACTAAAAAAATCTGAGTATAAGGGAACCCAGGCAGTTCAAACCTGTGTTGTTCAAGGGTCCACTGTGTTAACCTAAAGTTGTTAAGCATTAACTTTTTATGGTACAAGTCTTTTGTTGGAACCCCAACATTTGAAGTAAATGAGAGGTGACTGTATCAGGTTGAGTCGGGGTTTTAGGGAGACCTGAAATGGGCTTGCCGTCACCGCCTGAAGGTTCTGAGGGTCACAGTGTGAAAGCAGCAGACGAGGGCAGGACCCGGAGGCACCCGTGTGAGGAGCCCACGTTGAGCCCACGCAGACAGGTAGGCAAGTGGATGGGGAGGCAGGCAGGCTGGTAGACAGTGTAACATGTATGTGTGTATATAAATACATACACATATACACGGTTGTTTAGTCCTTGATAACATTCAAGAAGGTAGATGGTTTTACAGGTGAACAGATGGGGAAAGCTTTTTAAAATTTATTTAAAATTTAAAATTTTTACATTTTCATTTTTTAATATTTTTTAGAAGTTGAAGTATAGTCCGTTTACAGTGTTGTGTCAATTTCTGGTGTTAATGACAGAGTTGGGACCAGGTCATTTTGGTGGCAAATCTACATTCTCTCCTTGGTAACTCCATGCTGCCGGCTGGTGCCCTGCCTGAGGCCACAGAGGCCGGGGCAAGACTGGGACCCAGTCCTTCTGCGTCCTAGTCCCGGGCTGGCCCCTTACATCATCTGTTCTCCTTAGTCAGGGGCCAAATAGTCCCTGTGAAAAGAGTAAATAGAATATTGAGGAAACAATTTAAAAAAAAAAAAAAAAGGAAAGGCATTCTAGCTGTGTTGACCTTGAGAAGGGTTAATGTTCCCAGTTCCCTATATTTTAGCGACTAATTGGTCATGTCATGTGATGCCAAGGGAACCGATTCACAGTTGTGCCATGTGAGTATTGTTCTCAGCTTGGAGAAGTTTGCCTGGAATCCAGCTTCCTACTTTAGAACATTATATGATGAATTATTTTTCTTCAAAGTGTGCTTTCTTTATGGCCTGAGAATTAAAGTTCGATGTTGAGTAAGTCTTCACTCCTTTTATGTTTCATAAATTTGAAACATACAGAAAGTGTAATCATTAACATTCTTTTTATGTTTGGAACATAAAATCAAACACGACCGATTGAGGCATTAAACCAGAGTTCCAGTACAGTACACAGAGAATCCCTCTGCCTTTTGTTGACTTACGCTGAGGTCTGCCAAATAGCAGCCTTATTATGCAGATCTTAGGATAACAGTCGTGGGTGTCTTAGCTTCTTTCCTCTCGTTGCTGACTCTCTGGTTTTCTTTTTCTCTGGACCATTTAGGGACAGGGGATCTTCAGGATGAGATTTTGTTCCTTCTCTTGGCTCCTACAGCATTTTTTTCTATTTCTCCTTTGTAACTACGTCCTGTCCCCCTTGTCACCTTCCCAGAGGACAAGGGCGTCTTTATCATCCTCTGTGTCCCTGTAACCCTCGCCCCTTCCTCCCCAGGGCCCGACATCATGCCGGGCACACAGGGAGAGGGAGGAGGGATTGAGGTGCCCCGAGTCAGATCAGAAGGCAGGAGCTCCCATTTTTTTTTTCATTGGTTTCTGTCTGCTGTTACCAAAGGAGAAAGGAGTGGGAGGGATAAATTAGGAGTCTGGGATTAGCAGATACAAATGACTATATACAGAATAGATAAACAACAAGGTCCTACTGTAGAGCACAAGGAACTATATTCAATAGCTTGTAAGAACCTATAATGAAAAAGAGTATGAAGAAGACTATATATATATATATATATATATATATATATATATATATATATATACACATACACACACACACACACGTATGTATGACTGAGTCACTATGCTGCACACCTGAAACTAACACAGCATTATAAGTCAACCATACTTCAATTACAAAAAAGAAGAAAAAAAAAAGAGCAGGAGCCCTAGAACCAGGATTTCTTCTTCCCTTGGTGCAGCCAGAGTGATTAGTGAATAGAACCCATTAGTATTTGTTTTCCAGTGTCCCTAATAAAGATAGAAAAGTAGGCAGTTTCTGGTCTTACTTTTGTTACAAAAATCTTTACAAAATTCCATGGAACCCAGCAGGTAGGTAGTGGACAGGGTAATGCAGAGGTGAAGAGAGCATTTTCAGGCCTGAGAAGCACAAGACGAATCTGCCACAATCATATTGCATATGGGTGCCGAGGACATCTACAAGACTGTCTGTTTTGGGATGATGGTTCACAAGAAGGAGTGACCTGTTTTATCTGTGAAAAGGAATCTGTAACAGGTACCCAGGCGAGGTGGCCTGTGAGCTGGGATTTGAACAGGGAACAGGAGTCTGCCAGCCAGACTCTGGGGTGGCAGGAGTAGACGTGGGGACAGCACGGTCACTGGGGTGAATCCCCAGACAGTTGGCAATTACACTCTGAAAGGGAAGCGCTGGCAAGAAATGAAGATAAAGAGCTGGCAAGGACCAGATCCGGAAAACCTCCTCGGTCATGTGAGAGTATCTGCATAGCATCCCATGGGCAGTGAGTAGTCTTGAACAGGGAGAGGCTATGTTCGGCTGTGTGTATTCTGAAAAGCCAGCTTCCCGGTAGAGCGTGGGATACACTGAAGAGGGCAGAGTCTAGACGTGAGAGGGTGGGTCAAGTTCAGTGGGGACATGAGCTGAAACTCCAATTACGGGGTGATGGGACTAGGAGACTGATAGGAGAAACTCTTAGGAAGCTGTTTGGGGGGTAAGGTGTTGGGCGGAGACATGGTCAACTCACAGGTTTTTGGCTTGAGCCTCTGGTTTGTGGCTCCCTCAGCCGACGTAGGCAGTCCCTGTACACAGCACCTGTCACTTGAATGTCCTGTTTCAGAGAGCGTGCCCTGGGTGTGGCTGTGCCTCTCTTTGATGGTCATCATCTAGTGACAGTAAGGTCCCTTCCACATCCACCACCAGGTACAACCTTTGCCCTCTCCCCGGGAGATGGGGGTTTAACATTACAAAAGTTGTATCTTCCATGGGCAGAGGTCCTTGGGCGTTTGCCTGTTGTCAACATTGACCCTGAAAATCCTTTAGGGAACGTCTTGGTTGAAGACCAGTATTCTGTTTCTCAAAAACTGCAAATCTTTATACATGAGAATGATGCTGAAGCCAGTGAGATGTATGCATTTAGAAAGGGATGAAGGATGAAGAGATAGTGACTGACACTCAACGGGGCAAATGCTTGTGGGGCTCTGGACTAAAGAAAGACTTCCGTTTATTATGACCCTCCCACTTCCATGGTTGAAATGCACGTGAATTGTACTTTAGATGTGAGCACTGCATCTCTCTCTCTCTCTCTCTTTTTTTCTTTTTTGTTAATGGCAGTACTGGGGACTGAACCCAAGACCTTGTGCATGCTAAGCATGTGCTCTCCCACTGAGCTGTACCCATCTCACCCCTATATCCCCTCTTTATACAGTGAGCAAGACACCCAATTTGTGACTTGTCTGAAGATAGGGTAGGTAAGTGACAGATCCAGGGCTTAATGAATCCCAGGTCTTAGATTCCAATTACGTTGAATCAGCCTTGCAAGTCACCAATTTTGGTTTTAGAAAAAGTACTCCTAATGATAGGAAATTGGAATGAATATTTTACCAAGAGGACATAGGAAATTCTATTTACTTTTTCCTTATACCTAATTTGATTCTACCCAGTGAATGTGATGTGTAGGGAAAAAAATGTTCCTTGAGGGAAATACATTTAGTTGAGTTTGGGTTAATCAGCGTCCAGTGAAAATCAACAATTGGCTGGCTGTTTTAAGCTGAATAGCACGGCTTGGCTGTACCGCATGTTGGTGAGTTGAGGAGTTTATTTTATCAGCTGTCCCAGATAATGATTTTATGCTAATAAAATCATCAAGAGATGGATTTGTAAACCACACTAAACTGGCAGGAGCACTACTGGGCATAAAATTAAATTCTGTGCTTTTATTAATTTCCTGGGTATCTCTGACCCACAACCAGGATCATTTTCTACCTAGGGTATCTCTGTTTGTTGAGTAGTTCCACTTAGGAGAAAAATTACAGATTAGGGGTTTCTTAGCATGAAATCAGAGTCTGGAATTCAACAGTCTGATAAAGGAATGCTCTTCTGTTGCCTTTACTCACCTGAGAGATGCTAATAACAAAAAAGAATGATTTAGAGCAGTCGTCTCCAAAGGGCTTTCTTTCACATTTTGATGTGTATAATTCAGTCTGTTGATGCATGGAAGAAAATATTTGAACTTCAATTTATATTTATTTTCTAGTTTGTACTCTAAAAGGTCAAGTACATGTGTGTCTAATAATCTGATTATGTAGAGTTCTACAGCATGTGATTTATAAGTAAACATAGGATGGTTGCACCTTTTAAAAAAAAACTGAAGTTATCTTTACCTTCTTAACAATGTGTGAAACTGCTAATCTCTACAGCACTTTTCTAAAATGAATCAAAGATTAGTTTACTCTGGGACCTTTTGTAAGACCACAGATTTTTGAAGATTCTGGTTAAATGGGTCAGTCTAGAACAGAGGTTATCAAACATTGGTGGGTATCAGAAGTACCTGGAGGAGTTGTTAAAGCACAGACTACCGGGGTCCCACCCCAGGGTTTCTGATTCAGTATGTTGGGGGTGGGGCCTGAGAACTCCCATTTCTAATAAAATACAGGGACCCACTTTGAGAACCATGGCTCCTGTGTTGGACTCGGGACACAGGTGACTCCTGAGATAAGGTGATAAATACTGATCCAGATTTGTTCCTCTTTAATTCATCATTTTTTCTTTTCTACTCTTGTTGCTGTGATAGAGGCTGACAACTGGTTTTTTTTTCATGGGGGAGGTAATTAGATTTTTATCTACTTACTTTTTAACGGAGGAACTGGTAGGGATTGAACCCAGGACCTTGTGCATGCTAGGCATGCACTCTACCACTGAGCTATATCCTTCCCACTCCAGACAGCTGTTTTTTACCTCGTATTTTTCAATATGGGTGTAGAGGATAAAAACACCTGTGTGATTTTCAGGTAGATTTGAATTTACAGGGACTTTGTATGAATGATTTAATTAAATCCTCCATGAGGTACTTATTTGTATGTGGAAAACTGAGACAGGTCACTAGTGATTTGGCTTCATCTATATGTTTCAGAATAGAAATAACACCATTACCCATTAAGAAAAAACAGATTTCAACATCAGTAAGAAAAATACATGGTCGTTTGCTGCAATCAGGACTTTTTTAAAATTAGGAACTGATAGACTGATATGAAATGAAGTATGCGGTGAGTGTCATAAGCCACAGAAACTTGAAGAACAAGACAACTCATTTCCTTTGAATTATGTAAAGTATATCCATCGGCAAATAGCAGTTTTTACAATAGAGCATAGCATTAGCCATTTAAATGCCTGTGCAACGTGTAAAAACTGCTTGCTAGATTAAATTATGCAGAAGAGCATTCTATAATGCTCCATGTCTGATTCACTCACCATCAGTGGGGCATTCAAAGTTTAAGAGGCATTATATACTTTTATTGTCGGCAGGCAATTAAATGTAGATGTCACCGGGATTGATTTACCAGAAGAAAGCAGTGGCTTCTGTCTGTTGATGCAGGGTTTTTTTTCACTCTTTAAACAATTACGTATATTACAGCTCACTTCTGTTTATCCTTTGAAAAGTATGGTTTGTGGCCATTTATCTCACAGCTCTCAATTTGAAATGAACGGAAAGGACCACCTGAGATTACATGTATTTTAGGAAAATAGAACATATGACATTAATTCTTTCAGCACTAGTTTTTGATCTGCCCTCTCTGTAGAGAGTCCCATTTAATACTTTATGCATTTGATAAAGGCTGCCTTAAATGGGGTCATTCTGTATTTAGAACAAATGAGAAAAATGTTCCAGAAATCTCCTCAAGGAGTATTGCAGTCTTTTTACAAAATGACTTTAAAAGGACTGTAATTATACCAAGAAGAATGATTGCTGGAGTATATAAGTCAATTTAACCTGTTCAAGTCAGAACAACTCAAAGTGTATATCTTACAAAGTGTATGTAAAATTAACACTTGGTCCTCCTCCGCAAGCGTCTTAGAAGCAGCACTTTCCAGAGTTCATTTACAATATAATCCATGTAACAGTCGGTGGAGAAGCACCACAGCTGGTTGTTTACCCACTTCATGGAGGCAGGTGACTGGTGGAGATGGGCAGGCTTGCAAGGGTATGAACTTTGGACGCAGACCTCCCTTGAACTCGCTCTGTACCAAACCTTCTGTGACTCTGGGCGAGGTGTTTCACCACTCCAGGCTGCCATTTGCAGATTTAGGGATGTATCGATCAAGATCCAATCAGGAGATGGGAACCAGGCAATGTTTTGAACAAGGAAGGTTTAATATATATATAAAAAAAAATAACAAACTATAACAGCAGATTGGAACACAAGAGATTGGCTAGTGGGAGGAATGCTCTAGAGTCAAGGAAATAAGTTCATTTGTCTTTTTTTTTAGGTTCCACATATAAGTGATATCATGTGGTATTTTTCTTTCTTTGTCTGGCTTACTGCACTTAGAATGATGATCTCAAGGTCCATCTATGTTGCTGCAAACAGCATTATTTTATTCTTTTTTATGGCTGAGTAGTATTACATTGTATAATTATACCAAAACTTCTTTATCCAGTCATCTGTCCATGGACATTTAGGTTGTTTCCAAGTCTTGGCTATAAATAGTGCTGCTGTGAACATTGGGGTGCTTGTATCTTTTTGAATTAAGGTTCCCTCTGGATATATGCCAAGGAGTGGGCTTGCTGGATCATAGGGTAAGTCTATTTTTAGTCTTTTGAGGATTGCCATACTGTTTTCCATAATGGCCACACCAAACTACGTTCCTACCAACAGACTTATTTACAAAACAGAAACAGACTCACAGACATAGAAAACAAACTTACGGTTACCGCAGGAGGGTTGGAGGGGAGGTGGGAAGGGCTAAACTGTGAGTTCGAGATTTGCAGATACACAGTACTGTATATAAAATAGATGAACAAGTTTCTACTGTATAGCTCAGAGAACTTAGTCAATATCCTGTAGTAACCTATGATGAAAAAGAATACATGTGTGTATATATATGAATGAAACATCATGCTGTTCACCAGAAATTGACACATTGTAAACTGACTATACTTCAATTTAAAAAATAAAAAGATAAATATTTTTAAAAGAGTCAAGGAAGAGCAGATGTGAGGATGCCACTGCTCTAGGGCAAAAACAGAAGTCCTGGGAGAAGACCCGTAAGAGCTGGGATCTGGGCCCAGTGGGTGGCAGGAAGTCGCAGTGGGGCCACATACATAGACCTTGGAGGGGATGTGTCCTCTAGGGTGGCCGGGAAGGCTGTTCATGGAGGTGTCCGTCTGGGGTGCTCACCTACAAAGCCCCCGAGGGGAGCAGGGGCAACTGGCTGCCTGCTGGGCACTCCTGGCCACCACGCCCTGCAGAGCCGGGCCCTGGAAGACTCCAGCCTTGTGGCGCTCCTGAAGCTGTGCGTACCGGGAGCCCTCCAGGGACCTCTGCAGTCTCACTCTTTCCTCCCATCCTGCCTTTCCCAGACCCTCTACTGGGACAGGATGTGTAGTCAGAGGATCTGGGTCCGTTTTCACAGAGCAAACAATACAGCGTGAATTTGGGGCGGAGAGGTACTCCGTCATCAGCAACTGGCAAGAAGGACACTGATGCTTCCCTTCAGGCTTTGTAGGATGAAATAACGCGTGGCAGCATTTGCCTGGGTTTTGTTTTGGGACAAGTTAGTTCTTTGATTAGACATACTGAGACTGTAGTCTTGCACTGGTTATGAGGATTAAATGAAATAATGACTGTCTGTTGTCTTAAGCAGCATCTGGCTGGTGCGTGGTAGATGTTCACAAAACGGTAGTTGTTATGCCAGGGGGTCTTTGCAGATCACTGGTTGCATTCTGGTGGTCTTAGGAGGGCGCTTGCATCCAAGTGTTGACTAGTAACTTTTTTTCCTTTTTTTAAATTAAAGTATAGTTGATTTACAATGTTGTGTTAGTTTCTGGTGTACAGCATAGTGATTCAGTTACACACACACACACACACACACACGTATTCTTTTCCATATTCTTTTTCGTTATAGGCTATTACAAAATATTGAATAGAGTTCCCTGGGCTATATAATAGGTCCTTGTTGTTTATCTATTTTATATTTAATCATTTGTATCTGCTAATCCCAAGATCCTAATTTATCCACCCCCTTCCCTTTTGGTAGCCACAAGTTTTTTTCCTATGTCTGTGAGTCTGTTTCTGTTTTATGAATAAGTTCATTTGTCTCATTTTTTTTTAAGACTCTGCGTGTAAGTGATATTTGTCTTCCTCCATCTGACTGCTTCACCTAGTATGATCATTTTTAGGAGAGTCCCAGGTAATGCATCTCACCTCCAAACCTTAAAGGCTACTGGTAGCATCCTTTGAAGGATCAGGAAATCAGCTTTGTGGACCCAGACCCAACCTTTTACAAAATTGAATAGAACAGAAATGAAAAAGGTCAGTGTACCTCAGTAGAGATAAATTTGGTTTGTAAAATGTGCATGTAGGTATGCTGGCTTAAGATGTCACGACTGTGGTCACAAGCAAAAACTGTTTGCTTAAATACTGCTCTGGAGAGTGGGCCCTAATCCTTATCAGTTTGATTCCCTTTGTCTTCTCTCCAGTCCTGGAGTTGTTTTAGGATATAGAACTGTCATGGGAAAGAACTTGGTAAGGTTCCCTTTGGAGAAAAAAGCGGCCCGTCCTCTCCATTATAGCTTCTGTCTTAATGATGTCATGCCCCTCTTGGATCTACGGAGTAATTCTCTGGTGTTCCAGAGAAAGAGGAAGGTAAATCCCCTCCAGTCTGCAAATGACAATATTTTATTTTCATAAATCGTGAGTGACCTTTATAGACAACTAGCCTTGCTGTCTAATTATTGCCAGGAAAAAGAAAAAAGAGTTCAACCTTTCTAAAGCAAAAGCCATAATCTGTGGAGACTTCATTAACATTTAACCAGTTTACAGTTCTCAACCATAATGAAAAATGAACAAGTTCAGTGATATAGATGCATTTGGAGCTGATTTATCTTGGAGTACACCAGGATGGTGCTGGGTATTTTGTGGGGTTCTGTTCATACGGCTTTCATTGTTTAAGTGGATATCACACTACACTTAAAAAACTTTTTAGGCAAAATTATTGTAGCCAAATTCTGCATAGAGTTTTGGAGAATTCATTAGCCAGTTTTCTAAAAAGAAAAAGGCATTTATTAAATGCCTACCATGTACCAGTTCTAGAGAATATCAAGATGACCGAGGTAGAGTTATAATCAAAATTACTTTTGAGCAGAATTCCTAGACTTCCAGACACCTGTTCCTTTCAGACTCGTCAGTTTTCATGAAAGAAATAATGGTTTCTTCTGATTTCTGAGGCACACGACAGCATGCTTTAGTAATAAGCTCAGATGAGCTGTACTTTTTAGTTGGTGGAAAAACTCACCAGCTGATGGTAGCCCACTAAGACTTTGTTGAGAGAAGCGATATTCATAAAGACCACCTTCAGGGATAGCCCAGCTTCTATCCTAGAGTCACTGAGCTCCCAGGAAGTCAAGGTTCTCTAATTGAAGTCTGGCGATGTGCCATCCTGGCGTGGTCCTGAATAGACCCAGACCCCGTCTCTCTGCCCTCCTGGGAACCCTATTCATTAATCCGTGTTGATCGCTTTCCCCAGGCCCTGGGAAGATCGTTGCCTCTGGGTTAGGAGCTATCTTTCGTTTCACCTTTCAGTTTGGGGGATAGTGTTAAGCACGTGGGCTCTCAAGACAGGATGCCTGGGTTCAAATCTCTGCTGCACCCTCTTGGAGCTTTGAGACCTGGGACCTTCTGTGTGTCGGCTTCTGTATCTGTAAAACCAGGATTTTAGGATCTGCTTTGTAGGATTGGCATGAGGCTTAAACAAGTCCCCCATACATGTAAGCCCCTGTTACTAGTTTTAGTATTAATATTCTCTCATAGATACTGTGACTTGTGTCATCAGTCATACTGTCCTCTTGGCACTGGCCGCCCCAAAGCTCAGTGTAAGACGTGTGGCTAAGGGCTTGTGAGTGGCCCCAGTGACGTTGTTTATGGCTTGATGCTGGTGGTGGAGCCCCAGCCCTAATCCCCAGATAATCTCATCCTTATTTTTCCTCTCTGCTCTACTTTACCAGCTTTCTAACTTTCCCTTTTCTTCGATTTTACTGATTTAATTTCCATGTAATTGGGCTGCACTGCGTGTTCTGGAACATGCAGTCAGCATCCCTGTGCAGACGTCATCATGGTGGCTGCCCATTACCTGAGCAGTTGACACTTCCCTCTGCGTGACAACTCCTTTCTCCAGCACAAGTTGTGCATTGTATTTAGAGTTGCTAAGGAAAGCCTCTCCCAGGGTATGATGGGGGCATGTGGCAAGCTCACGTGTGTGTTTGTGTGTGATATACCGTGAGAGAGAGAGTATGAGCGATGCAGACCGCCACCCCTCCCACCTGCATCACCTCTCTCCATCTTGTACATGACTTTGACTTAGTCCTGATTCTCCTCCACAGGAGAGAAATCATATACCTGGATTTGGTGGAAGAACATGGTCCAGCCATGAGATGTGGGGCGTTGGTCTAAGTAAGACAATTCTGGAGGAGCCTTGGCAATTTATTGCTGATCGCGGTCCTATGCACGATGACAAACTGTGTTATCCTGAAAATGGAGGAGACATATTTTTGGAAATGCTTCATTTCACTAGATTTCAGGGACTTTGCTGCCTCATCACATTCTTCACTGGCCCCAAACCCTCCCTTGTAGCTGGCCTCCGTGCTTTGCTCCCAGGGCCCCAGGGAGGAGCCCACAGCTGTGTTCCTGCACAAACGCCCACACTTTTCACCTCCTTACAAAGTACACTTTAACATTGCCAATTCTATATTGCAACTATATTTTTTTACATTCACCTCTTTAAAAATTTTTAATGCAAGTATAGTCAATTTACAATGCGTGTTAGTTTCTGATGTACAGCATAGTGATTCAGATATATATATGTATATATAATACATATATATATTCCTTTTCACATTCTGTTTCATTGCAGGTTATCACAAGCCGTAGAATATAGTTCCCTGTGCTCTGCAGTAGGACCTTGTTGTTTGTTTAGTTTACACATAGCAGTTAGTATCTACATACTCCCAGTTTGTCCCTCCCCTACGCCTTTTCCCCCCTGGTAACCACAAGCTTGTTCTCTGTGTCTGTGAGTCTGTTTCTGTTTTGTGAATAAGTTCATTTGTGTCTTTTTTTTTTTTTTAGATTTCACTCACGAGTGGTATCATATGGTATTTTTCTTCGTCATCTGAGCAGAATACCGATGCGCAGCCAGGGCAGGCCCGGTGTTAAGAGTGGGCATGCGCACAGAGGCGGGGCTGGGGTCTGGGCTGTGCTGTAACTATTCGCAATGAAATGAACTCCAGAGAGCCATTGCTGTAGGAGGTATGGAGGGTAAGAAGGGCTTAAGATCTAGTAATAGCTGATATTGGGGGACGTGCCTCACACTGTGTTCGACTGGCTACACCTGCTACCTAACTGATTTGCCAGAAATACCATGTGAGGTACATGTGAGCTCTGTTTCATAGGCAAAGACACCGAGGTTCAGAGAGGCTAGACGATTTATCTACAGACATGAAGCCACCAGGGCACGAACGGGGAAGAGCAAGGCTTCTGAGCCCAGAACCTGTTCATTTTACCTCTACACATAGTTGCCTTGAAAACTACAGGCTTCCTTGTGCTTTCTTTAGTTGCTTATATCCCATTGTTGTTGACTTTAATCTCACTTTAACCTCAACAAACCATCTTTGCTAATTTTAGCGTCTTGCATCAGTTGGATGAAGGCCAGTGGTGGGTCTGAAAATTGGTGTGCGGTGGGGTGTATCTTTTGTGAAAATTCACAGTCTTTCCCATTTAACAGTAATTCAGTCATTGTCTGTGGGTCCAGAAAGAACCAGAACATTCTTTTTATGTTTCTTTTCAGGTGATGAGAACAGCTTTCTGCAATGGGAAACTTGCATCCCTGCTCCAGGGTCGTGTTAGTCTTTGGGGTTTGCTGTCAGCCGTGCAGGCTCTCACCTCTATGCTGGGTTACACCTGCAGTGCCAGCAGCTGCTCCCTAAGCCAGGTCTTTAACCAGCCTTGAACTGTGGGCCCCCGAAGCTGTTTCTCACAGTTTAAGGTTGTGCAGCAGGACTTTCCTCAGAGTTCTGCCTGTGTTTCCATGGGGGGGGGGGGGTGCTTTTCTGTCAAAACGCGTGGTTGTTTCTTTCTTTTCAATGTTATTAATGCTACTGCTGTTTGGGCTTATTTCCACAGTGCTGAAGCTATTTTCTATGTCAAAATTAGGGTTTGCAACCAAGGGAAGGTATTTCTCATAAATGTTTGCATAGTCTTCTAACACTTCTTACCCCAAATCGGAAAGTTGTTAGCATTCTGTGCTTTCAACAAATCCGCTTTGTTTCTGAACTTGTTAAGGCTGGGTGAGAAGGAAGTATAAATTACCAGTTGTTGTCAAGGTGAAATATGGAGTTAATGCTCGATCTTTGTAATGAGTTTTCTGTTCCCAGAAGAATGTAATCTGTCAGTTCTGTTAAAAGTGTCACAGAAGACAGTGTCCAAGGCCACTCGTTTCACCGTCATGCCTGGAGCTAGTGACACAACCTCAGAAAGCTGGGGGACACCTCTTAAGAGGGCCTGAGGTCCCCGTCTCGGCCCTGTTGAACATTTTTTGTCAGTGATTTGGAGGCAGAAAGACTGGTTAATGAAATTTGCAGAAAACCCAAAGCTAGGTAGGTGACTAAGACCTGAATGATGAAATTGAGGTTCCAAAAGCTCTCAACAGGCTGGGGGAGGCGCTGCAAGCAGTGAGACGGGGTTTAGAAAGGATATGTGGACAGAAAGTCACTTGCCTTACTGCAGGAGTTGAAATAGCTGGATGGGAGTAGTAAAGAGAAAGACGTGTGGGGTTCCAGGCTCCAGGAGCTCAGCACAGACCCACACTCTGCCCAGACTGTTGAAGGACATGAGGTCCAGGGAGGTAGCTGGTTGAATTCAGGCTGCTGGATGGGGAGTTACTGGCTTGGAAGAGAGTGGATGAACCTGACGGTGGTCAGAGAATTCCTGCCAGGATGGCGGACGTCTGAGAGCCTTCCAGTGGGAGGAAGGGAGGGGAGCAAGTTTGCCTGGAGAGGCAAGAATGTGGAGATTTAACAGCTCCTTTCAAATAGTCAGCTTTCCTATGTAGGCGCTGAGAGTTTTCACTGTCTCTTCATGGGGCAAAGCTAAGATAAATGGGCGTACACTTCAAGAAGCCGTGTTGGGGCCTTTTGACGGGGCATTGTCTACACGGTAGAGATATTTTTCTACATTCCAAGCGCCTCCCCTGTTCAGAAGCCATCTGTCTGCCTTGAAGGTTGTAGAACTGATGTAAGCGTTTGGGTGGAAATTGGGCAACGTGACCCTTCACATCTCTTTTACCTCTGAGTTCATGCAATTGCTGTTTTACTTCTTGCCACCAGGGGACACATTACAGCCACAGTGTAATTAAATTCTTGTATTTGTGTTTTCTTGACCAGACCCTTAACTCTCGTCTTTGGCAAGTGATTATAATTAATCTTTTTAATTAATGTCATTAATAGCATTATATAATGGGCAGTAGAATTTTCATGGTAATTAAGATGATTGATATTATCACTCACTTTTGCAATGTGAAGTGCTGGGGAAAAGATTGGCTGCTGTAATAATTCAAAGTAGCGGGTGACATTTAAGAGGTTGTGGGGTGGGGCTTAAAATCATCAGTGTACTGCAGGATGCTGAAACAGTGAACCTGCTTTGCATCTAGTGCATTTTCATGTATTCTTTGTTTCTGTATTTCAGTAGCTTCATTTTTAACATCAAAATTAAGCAGATGTTTACCACATGTTTAGTTTTGCATTTCTTCTTGCCTTTAAAAATTGTGTGGACTGTAGGCAAATGTATAACCTCTGTTAATTGAAAACCTGTTTCTATGGTAGATTTAGAATAATCCTCAGAAAAATATTTTGTAAGCTCTGTCTGTGGTCTCTACTGTGTTTTGTCCCCCACCATTGTGTCAATGCTGTGGTGAAAGCATTTCTTTTTTCATTTTTGGGGGCAAATTATAATTTTTTTTTCTATTGAAAACACCTTGGACACCTAGCATGGTTCTGTTAAAGTTCTGAACACAAGATAAATTATTCCAAATTCATATGAATCTGAAAAATATGAATCATAAATTTGCTGAGGTCTTACTTTCCATTGGATTATACAAACCAAATGTTGGTTTCCTTTTGAGAGGACAGTATAGGGCAGTGTAATATAACAGTGTTGGCAAGGCATGGCTGTTACTCAGCTAGGGCTTAGCAAGGATGCAGTGGGGGTCAGGACCCACAGCTCCTGAGGAAGAAGGCCACATTGAATTTAGTTTAGCATCAGGTAGCTTTACGGTTACTTGGACTTGCAGTCATCATAGCTTATCCCGGAGATTCGGTTGTTACTAACATTACTCTTCCTTCTTTCACATTTTAGGTGGCTGCCTCTTTGATGAGCCTTATAGCACCTGTGGATACAGCCAAGCTGAAGATGATGACTTCAATTGGGAGCAAGTGAACACCTTGACCAAACCAACTTCTGATCCATGGATGCCATCAGGTTTGATTTTAGTTTTACATTTTCTTTTTAAAATCAGAGGCATCCAGGAGTCTTAATCACAGCAGATGTTCACTGGGTATTGGTTGAATGAGTGAGGGCCTTGGTCTTTGAGAGAGGTGGCAGACTGATTAGCTAGTGATGATGGTACAAGAGGACCAATGACCGAGGGTTGACTTCTGCGTGGCTCCCTTTAAAGTCAAATTAAAGTTTACTTCCTTTAGCTCTGATACACCTGCGCTGGATTAATGGGCTTTACCCAATCGATCCTTTCTCAAGCAGCAGATATGGGAAATAGATTGATGTCTCTTCTGGCAAATGTGTCTAGTGGGTGGAGCTCTAGCTGAGGAATCCCAATAACAAAGTGTCCATCACAAACAGGAGACCTTGGGAGGTCTTGTCTGGCGCCTGGGGAATCTGGGAGGACACCAGTGACCTTGAAAGCTTTCTGATAAAATGGTGGTGCTCACATGTTGACACTTCTTCTGCTGCAGAAGTGCCAAGTAAATTTTCTGAAGGGCGAGAAACATTTGGTCCACGGAACACCAGCAAGAATTCTGCTTCTCGTTTGGCGGGAAGAGTAGGAGGATAGTGACTCACAGACTCTACTCAGATGGAAGCTTGATCATTCCAACGGGCGCCATTTTTAGGCTGAGGTGTTGGACTGCAATTTTACAATTTTAGATTTGCAGATTCACTTGACAAACGGGGTGATGAGTGTGCCCCATTCAGGATTCAGACCATAATACATGTCTTTCTGATTTGGATTTCAGAGAAAATGCAGTTTTTATACTTTTTCATGCCTATGAAGTTCTTCATTAATGCATCTAAATGTAGCAATATTTACACTTAGTAATCTTGGGAAGGCAGCTTTTAAGCATGAAATGGGGTTTAACATTGTTCTCACTTAGTTAAGCTTTACCAGTTATGATGCCCACCGCGTTCCTGCCGCATGCATCCCACGTTTACCTCCTATAACTCCAGGGAAAGCGTCACTGAGCCCCTTGGCCCTGTGGCTTTAGTGGACTCCAAAATCTTCCTAGCTCTGGGTGGCTTCCCCACAGCTGATGGTCTTCTGTCCTGTCTCTCTTTTTCTCTTGTCCGTATGTGATTTGAATGTTACTTGTGATGGAGTCACTGGTACCTTAGTTGTTTTCTAGATTCTAGTCCCTGCTTCATTCTTGTCAGTGATGGGGGAAGTGGGGGAGGCCAGCATAGCAGACCCTCGGGGGAGATGTCTTTTCCAAGAGGCTTCTCATCCTGAAGTCGTTTGGTCCTCACCTGCCATCTCCCTGGAGAACCAGCCTGTGTCCGGAGAGGCTGGGGTTGGCTGAGGGGGAGAGGTATTGGGGATGGGATGGGAGAACTGAGATTTAGCCCTGGGAGATTTCTCCACAAGAGCACACTCAGGTTTTCTTTGTTTATTATCTTCTAATTTGCTGAATGTTTTATAATTTTCCACTGTAGGTAGTTGATTTCATTTTTGTGGTCCTTTAGATTTAAGCCTAATTTCAAAAAATTGACTACACAGGAGCCCCCATAATGCAGGACTGTCTTCAGCCTCTGCGAGTTCTATTTTCGTCACCAGATGACCCACCTCCCTCCATAAAGGAGGGGGAGGAAGAGTTTCTTGTTACTGTCTTGTCCTTTTCTTCTTTCCGATGTCCCAGTGTACCATCTCAGACCAAGGTGTCCAGGCTTCCAGTACAGAAAGGATGGGTTTCTAGCAAAGGCCATAAAAAGGTGGTAAAACACATCAAAGACCAGTTATGTCCTGGAACAATCAGTCCGGTCACTGAAGCAACACCAGCGAAGTGACTTTGCAGGTGTTTGGCCTTTGAAGGCCCTCTGTCTTTGGAAGATTGAACTGGGGGCATTTAAATGTTCTGTTTGAATTTGTTCTACTTCTGTTGATGAGCGGAATACTTGGTGATTACTGTTAGGCCTTTGTCACTTAAGATCCCTGAGTGTTGTATCTTCTGTTGCTTGTGTCAGTTCCATCTGGCTCCTGATGGTTACACAAGGTGTTTCCTCAACATTCACTCCCAGCCAGGGTGCACATCAGGGCTGGGACACGTGGGTGGTTTGGGTGCAGCAAGTCTGGCCCCTCTCCCCTCTCCTCTGACGATGCCTGTGGCCAGGGGTCCAGATAAGACTTCCGGGAAGTGACGGTTCTCCCATCAGACTCAATGTTTTACCGTAATGTAGAACCTCAGATACTTGCATACTTTTTCCTACTATTTATTAAACAAACTTAGTCATCAAAAAATTTCTTTGAGCCCTAGTGTAAACATGATTACTGTGGGAGATGAAGGATGATGAGCGATTCTTTCTAGGAACTTAATCCACTTACGGAAGAGAATTACAAGAATACGATTAGTGAGCAATCTAAAAGTGCATACAATCAAGTGTGGTATAGACCGGAAGTATTGTCAGAGCAGCCGTCTTACTGCAAGCCCAGTGTGATGCAGAGGACATGGACCTGTGCCCAGCTGACCTGTCCACCCAAAAGGGAGAAGTTAAACTCTCGATGAAATATCACCGTTAGAAGTAAGGAGATACCATCTCACAAGCTTGCAGACGCTATCCTCAGGTGCAGATCTTAAAACGGAGTTTCTGTATGTATATACAGCTGTGAGTTTTAAATACAGTTTAGTTTCAGGGTTTTCTCCTCTTCCTCCTCTTCCTTTTTCATTAGTATGTATGGAATGATCTATTCCTTTCAGTAACAAATTCCAATGCTGGCCCTCTCCCATTCAAACAGAAATGACTTTCATCGATTTCTCAGGGTCAGTGCACTTTGAACTGAGATACAACCAAAGCTTTATAAGGGTTAATTTTTAAGAACCTTTACCAGAAATATTGTTGAATTTGTTCTTGCGTGGGTGTTTGTGTTTGGTCTTGCGTGTGCGGGCAGGCTGGTTTTGTGATGCCTCTGGGGGTTGGCAGACAATGTTTTGCTGGTCACATCTGGCCAGCTGCCCATTTTTGTGTGGCTTTTGCAAGCTAAGAATGGTTTTTACATTTTTTAGATAGTTTTGAAAATTCGAAATAATACCAGTATTTTGTGACACATGAAATTCACATCACAGTGTCCATAAACAAAGTTTTACTGGCTCACAGCCGTGGCCACTTGCTAAATATTTGGTTTCAAGCTGACCAATCTGAGTCATTGGAACAGAGGCTGCAGGGTTCACAAAGCCTAGACGCCGCCTATCTGGTCCCTTACAGGACAATTTTGCCGACTTCTGTCTTAGACCATTTTGGCAGCAGCTTCTAATTGTTGCTTTGGACCCGTGGCTTATGTTATAATGTTTTTCTGTATTCATATTATAACTGTTAACAAAGAGTATTTCACATTCTCTTTCACTTTCAGATTGTATATTTTCCAAACATTGGGCTAGTAAAATCGGTAAGAAAAAAAAAAACCACGATGAGTAGGAATTTTCTCTTTCCCGTGAATTTGCTATCTATTGGAAAGCACGGTGATTGCCTTTATATTTTCATGGCAAAGTCCTTATGGGCCTGTGGTCATTCTAATAAGCAAATAATCCATCAAGATGAATTTAAAAATTAAAACAGCAAGAGACTAAAATCTTTACTCTGATATTTAAATTTATGGTAATTAAATTTTTACTTTTTCCTGTGTCTTTTTTTTGAAAATGATGCTTCAGTGTTGCAGGGTTTGTTTCTCTGTATCTTCATGTGTAAAGTTATTTTTAGCCACGTTTTAAAACATTTAAGTACAATCTGGAGCTTTATACAAGCTGACTTGATAACTGCTCTGAAGCTGTGACGTTGGCGATGGAAGTACGTATTTAGGATAAATAAATACCAGATGCCATATAAATTTTTTTATTTGAAGCCAACAGTTATGTTGTGGTAGATGTGACTTTTGCAGCTAGCACAGAGCCACACAGTTTTCCTGATGGTAAAATCTCCACACGTGGTTTCTCTGTCACTGGGAAGCATGTGGTTAATTTCCTATGCATTGATCTCCATTAGCAACGGGAAGCTCCTTGAACTTTACCATAAGGGTTATGCTCTGAGCACAGAGCGTATTTATTAATTAAATAACCAAACAATAACTTGGTACATTTTGATAGCTCCATTACATTCCATCACTTTGTACACTGCAGTGCCTTGTATGATCATCAGTGTAGACTAAGAAGTATTAATTAAGAAGTGTCTTGTGATGCAGACACATCAGCACAGTTTGACAATGGTTGATGTCTTTCTATTTCATTAAAAGTATAGTGTTTGGGCCTGAGTGCTCCAGTTCTACAACTTGGGTATTTAATAATATGTTCCACATTGTGTGTATTAGAAATTGAGATCCTGTTTTAAAAAAAAATAAACAGTAAATCCATCTATAGTGTTAAAAATGTAAAAGTAGTTTACAACCATAGCCATTTGGTACTCATGAAATTGACATTTATTTATGCTGCACGTAGTCCCCTGAAGATATCATACCTCTAATGAGGCTGTAATAAAGTAAATTGGGTCCTAGTGCTGGGAAAATGTAATACTCACCAGGCTTTCCCAGGTTGCACAGTGTGCATCCTGGGCAACCTCACTTGGCCTTCACATCTCAGTGTTAGGTGCTGCAAGTTGTGAATGGCAGGGTTGCTAATCTTCATGGAGACACCATGACTAAGGATTGAGTCATTTCCGGGGGTGCCCACGTGAAAGGCAGAGAAAGTGACATGCGAGATGGAGGAACGATATGGACTCTTAGTGCAATGACCCAGAAAATAGAAAAAAATAAAAATAAAGACATTGCATACATTTGCTTTGGGAAAGATGACAAATTGACAAAGAAATTGAAGTTTCCTCTTGGGGTACATTCAGCAGGGATATTTTCCTCCTGACAGGGGAGACTTCCCTATTTATTCACACTCGAGGGCTCATACAGGGCTGAGTGAGTGATGAACAACTGAAGACTTCAGGCTTGAAAAGACATTTTTCCTCCTTAAGTTTCAGTGTGAATCTAGTGAGTAATATTTTTGGCACAGAACATTCACACAGTTGTTTAATTATCTCCTTCTGTCTTTGAATCTGTCAACATTCAACAAATATTTATTGAACACCTGCTATGTGCTAGGCATTGTTTGAGATCCATGGGATTCATCACTCAGTGAACCAAATCGGGATCCTCTCCCTGGCGATGCACCTATGTTCTCAGTCCGAAGAGATCGTTCTTGGGTTACCACAAGACCATATCCTATAAGGCCAGGTTTCCCATCATTAATTAATGACTTTCTGAAAGTAGATACTTAAAAGGTAATACAGAATTCAGTTGATCAGACTCAGCACACCATAGCATCAAATTTAGCTTTCTTGGACGTGCCTTGTCTTAAAAACACATAGTAAAACAAAACAAGAGCAAAAAACCCTGAATCCCAAGCAAGTGGCAGTCTGTCAGTCTGTCTCTGTTTTGTAAACAAGTCCTTTTATTTTTTTTATTTTAGATTCCACATCTAAGTGATAACGTATGGTATTTTTCTTCCTCTTTCTGGCTTACGTACTTGGTATGACAACCTCCAGGTCATCCGTGTTGCTACAAACGTGTGCCAATTTCTTATTTTCTCTTCTAAGTGATACCAAATAAGAAACAAAAGTTAGAGATCTTCATAAAATTCCTGAACGGATTAAAGAGCAGGCTGAAAGAAGGCCATCCAGGTACGGAACTGCTTTTGTCAGGATGGTAGGATTCGAGGTAATTGTCCTATCATTTCTACTTCACATATTTCCTTTATGATTAAATTTAACTTTATAATAAAAAATAACCCTTAAAATTTGAGAGGTGGGTCATTGAATTTGTTGTCATTTTAGTTGATTCTGAATGTTTCCAGCTGCGGAACTCAGGAAGTGAAGTTTTCTTATCTGAGTGTCTCATTCAGGTGTCCTGTAGTGGGATGCCTGCCTCCCATCCAAGATGTAGACAGTCACTGATGGGGATCCCTGCATTTTACTCCCATCACCCTGGTGATGCTCAGAGTGGCTCTGCAATTAGCTTTGAAACAGGGAATGGTGACACACAGTGGAAGACACTGGACTGAGGTTGTGTTCTGTCAGCAGTCTCTAAGTTACAAAATGTAGAAAAATAACTTCAGATGATAATGAAAAAAAGAAAAACCAACCCATTTCTGATCAGTAATCTGTGGGGAGTTCTGAGTGAAACAGTCCAGGGCCCTGGGCAGCCTCATTTTAACATGAGTGTAAACGGCGTGCTCCCCTCAAAGGTAAAAACACGTAACATACAGTTGACCATTTTTAAAGTGCACAGTTAAGTGCTTTCACATTGTTGTGCAACCATCTCCACCATCTGTCTCCAGAACTTATCTTCCCAAATTGAGACTCTGCAGCCCTTAAACACTCCCTCCCCATTCCTCCCTCCCCCAGCCCCTGGCCCCTAGCATGCTACTTCCTGTCTCTGAATTTGGCCACTGTAGATCCCTCGTGTGAGTGAAATCACACAGTAGCTGTCCTTTGTGTCTGGCTTATTCCGCTTGGCGTAATGTTTTCAGTGATGCAGGTTTCAAATGCTAAGCCTCTCAGGATGGGGGGAGGTCATTCTTTTTTTTGAAAAACATCTTGATTTTTAATAGTTAAATGTTTTCAAAGGGGCCATGTGTTATGTATGACCACTTATTTCAGTAGTTTATATTCAGTGTCCCACAAATGTTCTTCTTCAGATTTGATCTAAAACCCTGGCTTGGCTGATTGGAAACTGTCACAGAAGGGAAGAACCATAGCTAACTTTTTTTTTAATATTTGCTAAAAAGTATACAAGTGAGCCTGTATGTATAAACATGTGTTTTTATAATAGGTTTATTTCTTGCTGAAATTTCCCGTAAAATGGTACAGGATGACATCAGAAGAGTTATGCGAAGCCAAGTCGGGATAAACAGGCAGGCCAACCATGACAGGAGTTGTGATCTCAGCGAGTCTGCGCAGAGGAGGGGGGAGCCTCACAAGGAAGTGTCCTGGGCGATGGGACCATGGGGTGGTGGTGATCGCGGGGCCAAGAAATTCACACCCAAGAGCTGGCCAGCTCCCACCTGCTGTGTGTGCTGTATGCTGCCCCATGGCTCAGGCACACTGGAGCTGGTCCTGGCCACGCTGCTGGAATAGATGGGGGTCAGAAGAAGGGGCAGCAGGTTTAAGGGAAACTTAGGGACAGTCTTGCAGTCCTTTGAGCTAATTGGACCACAGAGGTGTGGCAGCAGGGCTTAGGCTAAAGACCAGAGAGCCTGAGGCCTGGGAAGACTGGCCACTTGGGTCCAGTGAGCAGCAGCCTCTCCTGATGGACAGCAGGGTTTTTGCATCAGACAGGTTTTGGGTGAGCCACTGATGTGCTAGATGGCTGGGCCATGGCAGGTGAATTGTAGCATGAAGTTGTTCAAACACACACACACACACACACACACACACACACACACACACTCGGCATGGGGAAGGCCTGGGTGATTCTGTGTTGCCCCAGGGCTCCAGCTCACTGAGTCCGCCCGCGTGCTTCAGAGAGCTCCACCCGCCTCCTCCACTGCCCTCGGGACTTCCTATGGCCCAAGAATTCAGAGATGGATACATTTAAAGAAGAACTAGTTAAGTGTGGATTACTCTTTTCACCATGAGACCAGGAGGAAATGGAAGACCCTTCCCTCTCTGGGGCCCTGGCTGGGTGAGGCTCTGTGTGTGTTCTGGGCACTGGGATGTCGCGATGACATGTGTCCTGTACCCCAGGAGACTAGAAGTGATGGGGCCAGGCTGCTGCCCAGATGGGGATGATGAGGGCAAGAGGAAAGCCTCCAGGAGAAGGTGGCTCCCTGAGAGGGGCCAGGAGAGTGTGAGGAGTGAGTCCAAAGCAAGTGGGCGTGCCAGGTGGAGGAGTGCTCTGTCCCAAGGCAGTGATGGACAGTGGGCAAGCACACGCTTCCACAAGGCTGCTCAGGAGCGGCGGGAGTTGGGGGAGTGCAGACAGCACATGGGGGATGGGGAGGGGAAGGGGTGAGGCTGGAGGGAAGACCCCAGAGCCTGTCCTTAGCTGGTGGAGGACTCAGGGAACGGGGTGATTTGACTCTTGATTTCTGACAAAGGCCACAAGAAAGAAATTGACTCCGTCTGCATGGAGGAAAATAAAGAATTTCTCCTACCAGGGATCAGGAAAAGATGTGGTGAGGAAATTTGGTTAGTAAATAAGTAGCACAAAGCCTATGAACATGTAGGAGAATCTCCTTGTTCTTAGATTTACGTTAAAAAGTGTGTGTGTGTGTGCAAACTGCGGTATGACGTCAACACCTGTTAAGTCTGAGTGAAGCATGTCTAAGTATTCATTATTCCACTTTTTCAACTTTTCTCTAGTTTTAAAACTAAGCAAAATTTTCAGTATAAATTGGGAAACAAAAGATACCTGGAGGTTCACTGACTTAGGGCCAACACACATCTTATCCACTGATGCGTCTTAGGAAAAATGCTATCCTGTCAAATTGCACTGAAAATACTTACATTTAAAAAACCTAGGTTGACCCACGTCTTCCCTTCTGAGCACCTGGGGATGATTCCTTGGTCTTCACTGGAGAGGTTCAGCGGAGCTGATGGACCGATTTAGAGCGATGAACTTCAGGGATGTAATTTTAGGACTTTCTAAAGTAGGACAGAACCTTCACGCTATGATCTCATGCCTCAGTGGGTGAATTAAGTATGAAGCTCATTCTCCTACTGGTAGATGTTTTGCTGGCTCACTGGTCTTTGTAAGAAGATACATAAGGAATTATTAAATTTTATTTTTGGATACGTGCTTTCTTTCATTGGTGTTTTGTCCCTAATATGGGACTGAACCCAGAAAATCTTCGTACAGAATTTCTTGGCAAGCTCCAGGAAGCCATCGTGCAGATCATTATTTTAAATAAGTGGCCTTTAATGCGCAGTTGACTGATGTTTTATTCTAGGAGACGGTGATAAATTGTATCTTGAAGTGATATTTAAAAGCTTAAATGGCTGAAAGGGAAATAAGAATGGTTATTTAATTAATTGCCGGCTGGACAAGCCTAACTCCTCTCTGTGGTGGGCGGACAAATCCAGACAACTGACTATGTGTGGGCCAGCGTGGGGATACCACAGTCCCCCAGAGGGGGAGCCACTGAAAGTTTGCTTTCCAAGGGACCCGTCCTAATATTTTCTAATGGAGCTGTTTCTTAATTTTGTTATCCCTGCCTCCTTCTGGGGAACATCTTTTCTTCTGTGACCCATAGAAAATGTACAAAATATTGACATCTTTGGTGTCCGACTTGGAGGTATAGATTAGCTTTGATGTGGTGCGTTTCAAACCAAATAGGAATCAGTAAGGTTGCTGGTCGTCCTTTTGGCAAATGATGAGACCTTGCTTTAGTCGTTCCCTTCCAGCTGCCTCCTCTTGCCATCTCTGCTGACTGTGACACTCATCCTGTTAAACACACACCTTGTGGGAATGGTGTTCCTTCCCCGGGCATAAGCTACAGACACTGTGTGCCTTGGTTCCTCCCCACGGTGTGGGCTCACTGCAGAGTGACAGGCTGCAATTTGCCAGCAGGTCAATGACTGAGCTGATGACAAGTGACCTTTCTAACACTGCAATCAATGCTTGTTATTTGGAAAACAAAATGATACAGTTTGTATTTTTCAGCGGATGGGGCATGGGGTCAGCCCACCATTGACACGTGCATTTGTTACTGGGGCCTGAAGAGTCCGTCCAGACAGGAATGTTAATTTATTTGAATTGATCTGGGTCTTGCTCTCATAAAAAGGTGTCGGACATTTGTTGATGGTACAAATTATTATAAATAATTCGTTTTACACGTCGGTGAAATAGGCATTTAGAACACCCACTTACACAGTAGCACTGTGTATTAGCTTCGGCAAGCCTTTACCGTCAGATACTTTGTTTAACTTTGATGTTTTGCAGTTGTTTTGAAATTTTAAAAAATCAGTTTAAATTTGTGGCCCTGTGTGTGTCATACCTAAGTCGTCTCTCTCCACGTGTCTCCTGAAATGTGTCGGCGAGGCCCTGTGACCGTGAGTTAGGAGGGCGAGTGACTCGGGGAAGAGAGCTGGGAGGAGAGGCGCGGCGGGAAGGGAGGGACGCCCGGGGATCAGGGGGTGCTGTCGCTGCTTCTGCATCTCAAAGTGTAGAGATGGGGGAGCGTGAGCGTCTCTGCCCCTGTGGTTTACGCGCAGCCACACCTGCTGCGGCTTGAAGTGGGAGTGGATGTGACATGTGTTGCTTTCGGGCAGAAGCTTCTGGAGCCGATAGGAGATGCCCTGAGGCCTCTTCCTTTTTTCCTGCCTCCGTGATGGTGGAAGCATTGAGATGTGACAAAGTGTAGAAACGATTTCCACTGAACTACCTGCTCCCAACACACACACACTCACACACACTCATACACACACACACACACACACACACACACACACACACTCAGCTGAGTGCAGGGGCGTGTGCCTGAGTGAGAGAAGAACTTGCTATGTGAAGCCACTGAGATTTGGGGCTTGTCTGTTGAATTGTTCTCAGACTCTTTGGGCTTGGGGACCTCTGTACACCCTTAAAATTTTTTTTGAAATATCCAAAGAGCTTTTGATCATGCGGGTACTATCATTTACATTTTCTGGGCTGGAAATTAAGACTGAGTAATTTTGAAAACAGAGTACCTAAGCATTCATTCCATCAGCCATCAGAGCAAGGATGTCCACGTGTTAGTGACTGAGGTTGACACAGGTCGACATGGGAAAAATAGTCACACAGTGTGTTGTTATCAGGAAAACGGTTTTGACCTTGGGGACTCCCTGCAGGTGTCTTGGGGATCTCAGGGGTCCCTGAAAGATACTTTGAGAACTGTTGACACAGTCCGTCCTAAGAGATGTGCCTCCCTTGATGATTTACAGTTAAAGGCTTGGAGGAGTCTGGAAGGAAAAGAAAGAAGGCAAAAGATTTTGTAAGTACAGTCGACCCTTGAACAACACAGGTTTGAACTGCGTGGTTCCCCTTCTATGCAGGTATTTTCAACAGTAAATACTACACACTGCATGATCCACACTTAGTTGAATTGTGGCTGCTGAACTGAACCCCATATACAGAGGATGAACTCTAAGTTAGACCCAAATTTTTGACTCTGCGGAGGGTCGATGCCCCTAAGCCCTGCGTGGTTCACAGGTCAGTTACATTGCAGAAAGGATATCCTTGAGTGTGATCATTCTTTTGCTTTCTGAATAAGGACAATATAGTTTGTTCCTATTATTGAAAAGTTCTTTATACTAATAAATACCCATTTTAAATGAAATAATATACATCAAATGACATCCTATAAAGCCACTTAACTGGATATTACTAATTTTGTGACACTCAGTTTACGAAATCTCATGCTTTAGAAAACTTTGAGAGTAGGATTAATATTCATATATTTGAGATTGGGGGTAGGCTTTCTGGACAGCTGAGGATTGGATAAAGTAAATTATTTAAACTTATTCATTATGGGTAAACCTGTATCAATTCATTCAGTAGTGCTGCTTCTGAGATTTTTAACTGCAGGGCTGTCATATCAGTCATGATAAAATAATTTCAACTCCTTTATTTTGAAGTGTGTAGTGGCGCAATGATATGAAGATGGCTGAGCGTTATTTGGGGAGATGGGAATTGCGCTTGATAGAAATTGCACATGAATTGATAACAAATCCTAGAGGTGAACTTACCAACCACACATTTCCTATAGTCCTGCTATGGAAGATAACACATTCATTTCCAAAGACATGAGTGCTAACAGAATTTGTTAATACTTAAAAGTCATGATGGAGATACATTTTCTTTTTTTTTTTTCCAAATTACAGTACAGTTAATTTTCAATGTTATGTTAGTTTCAGGTGTACAGCAAAGTGATTCAAGTATACATATACACATATTCTTTTCAGTTTCTTTCCCATTATAGGTTATCACAAGATATGGAATATAGTTCCCTGTGCTACATTCAGGGTTCTTGTTGTTTATCCATTTTATATATAGTAGTGTATATAAATTAATCCCAGACTCCTAATTTAACCCCTCCCCCTACTTTTCCCCTTTGGTAACCATAGTTTGCTTTCTATGTCTGTGAGTCTTTCTGGTTTGTAAGGGGATTTTTTGGTAAATATTTTTTGAGTTTAATGTTAATATAGCCTTGGAAAGAGTTACTGGGGGAATCTGGTGATCTTTATAGATTTTTACAGCTATTATAGATGGTTAACACTTAAGCTTGAGTATATACACAAGGAAATATTACTCAGCCATAAAAAAGAATGAACTAACACCATTTGCAGCAACATGGATGGACCTAGAGATTATCAAATTAAGTGAAGTAAGTCAGACAGAAGAAGACAAATATCATATGATGTCACTTATATGTGGAATCTAAAAAAGATACAAAGGAGCTTATTTACAAAACAGAAAGAGACTCATAGACATAGAAAACAAGCTATGACTACCAAAGAGGGAAGGGAGGGATAAATTAGGAGTTTGGGATTAAAAAAAATACTTAAGCTTAAGGCAGAAGACAGACATGGATTACCTTTGTAGCTCTTTTTAGATCTAGAAACTCTTCTCCTTTTTCAATAAATACTTATTTAGGAAGCATGTGCTGTGGGCAGGCACTGTTTTTGTATCCCTGAGTGAAAAAGAACGTCTTGGACAAACCTGCATAGCAGGAGGCCATGCTTTATTTGACAGAAAGACCAAGTATGAAAATAGAACAAAGCACTGAACGGAGGAAAAGAAAATGAAATTCATGAAGAGTCAGAGCCTCACTCAGAATTAATTTAATCTACTAATCATGTACCCATTTTAGTGACTTTTGAGGGCTGGGACTCACTTCAGAAAGTCTCTGCTGGGTCAGGGTATAGCTCAGTGGTAGAGAGCATGCTTAGCATGCACGAGGTCCTGGGTTCATCCCCAGCACCTCCATTAACAACAACAAAAAAGAAAGTCCCTGTTATGTGGAGGCCCCTGCAGGCTGAGAACAACGTTAACGAGGCTTCCTGAGAAGGTTTGATCGACGTGACCTCGAGCCGGAAGTGGCCACCTGCCCATTTGTGGAAGGTGGAGCTGCCCCTAGGAGACCCAGGTACACCCTTCTCCTCTCGCAAGTGGAATTGTGTGGAGCGAGGGGCTGCCTCGCTGACTGAGAGTATGTCTTGGTAAAATGCCTGTATTTGATTCATACGTTGTTGGTCCTGACACTGGAAACAGAAACGGAGTGTCATTCATTTCATCCCAACCTTTAAGTACCAAAAAAAAAAGACTCTAGGTTTGACTGGTCTGGCCAGCCACAGTTTCTTACCCCTGAAAGGAGGTGGTGTTTTCTGTTCTTGTTTAATTTATCGTTAATAAAAATTTGAATCAGCATTAAGCCAAGTCACTTTCTAATTTGGGTAATTCCTCCCATCTCCCAGCAGATGGAGACGTGCAGTTCTTTGCTCGTTCATTGGACGGTCAGCTTCCTCCCCTCCCCTGACTCTGCCACACTTTTCCGGTTAAGATGCAGTGTCAGAAATTAGCAGACACTCACTACTGTGTATAAAATAGATAACCAACAAGGACCTACTGTATAGCCCAGGGAACTGTATTCAGTTTCTTATAATAACTCTAATGGAAAAGAATCTGAAAAGAAAAAATATATATGTATGTACATGTATAACTGAATCGCTTTGCTGTTCGCCTGAGACTAACACTGTAAATCAATTGCATTTCAATAAAAAACAAAATTAAAAAAAAATATGAAAAATAAAGATGCAGTGTTGGGTTATGCATTTGAGCTACTGGCCGTGCCCTCTGCCCTTCCCCCTCCACCCCCTCCTCAGGTCCAGTTAAGAGCTCTTGTTTATTCCCATGTTTCATAAGGCCTTCATCATTAGTGACCATCCCTGGTACATAAGAAGGGTATTTTCTTTAAGGATGTATGCCTGGCAAAACAAAGAGCAGAGAAGCCCCTGCAGCCCAGGGGAGCAGGTCTAAATCCTCTGTAACCCTCTGCAGGTTACATCCTGCCCATGCTGTGATTCAGAGTAAATCCCAGAGGTCTGGTCTTTTTCCAGCCAGCAGGGTCAATTTTGGTTGCAGATTTTCTGAGGTCAGCCTGGGAAGTGGAGCGAGGCTGCCCTCCCTTGCTTTTTACAAACCCACTCATTCAAAGACAGATTTCAAACAGCCTTGGTTCCAAGGGGTGTTTGGATTCAAGTGATTTTTTTTTCTCTCCTCCTTGATTGACTTACGCCACTCAGTTCAGGTGATGTACAGAAGAGAGCTCTAAGACTTCAGCTTTGACAAACCCAACAAAACCTTTCAAAAACTTTAATTGTGGAGGAGCCTTTGAGAGTCATACTATGTGTTGCATTTCTTGCTATTTCGACTAATCGGTGGGTGAGAGTTACTGCTCTTCAGATCCTTAAGTCCAGCGCTTTCTTTCTGAGGTGATGAACAGCGCCAGTGCGTTAAGAAGGAAAAAAAAGGTAATGCCCTGGGGTCGCTCATGGGAGCAGCTGCTAACACTTGAAAACTGGAAGGGAGAATTTGTTAACAAAACAAATGGGACTGAATATAAAATAGATAAACAAGAAGTGTATACTATGCAGCACAGGGAACTATATTCAATATCCTGTAATAACCTGTAATGAAAAAACAATATGAAAATGAATACATGTATGTATACGTATGACTGAAACTTCATGTTGTACACCAGAATTGACACAACATTGTAAACTGACTATACTTTAAAAAAAAAAAAAAGGGAAACAACTCAACAGTCATACAAGCAAATAAAAAACCTGATTATGACCACAGGCGTTCTTTAAGGGGCTAGTAGTTTATCATATTTTTGTATTACTAGGCTTTCTCTATCGTTGGAAGATGCAGTTTACAGATAGGTTGTTTTCCACGCTCAATCATTAATTAGATTCATGGGAGACATTTTCCCTTACTCTGTAAGTCTTTGTGAAGCAAATGCGATGATGATTCCACAAACGTCTATTGACTTATTGAATGAGTCCTGAGAATGCGATTCATCCAGACTCAGTAGGTCCTGTGATCTGTTTCCTTATTTTAAAATTAAAGAGCTTTCTAAAGAAAATTAAGCTCTTTGTTTTTTTGCTAAGAATTTATAGAATGCAAAAATTGCTAGATTCCATGAGAAGTAGATCTCAGAATCTCAATGTCTTAACACCAGAGATACTGATTTTCGATGCATACGGTAGTCTAGAGTGGATCCAGGCTGATGTTTCTGGTCTGGGAACCCTTTTCCAGATAGACATCCAGGTTGAAAAGGACTCTGCATCTTTAGCAATTTAGCAAGATGGCCCTCAAGTGGACACCTAGGTGGCAAAGGAGAGAGTTTGTGGAGGACCCTTGTGGGAGATTTCTATGGATGAGATTTGGAAGGGGAGAGAAAAAAGTCTTGGGGTCCCCCAACCTGCAAGAGCAGCTGGGGGTACAGTTTAGTGAGATTCACCTGCAGAAGAAGAAAAAAACATTGAGTGATTGGTTTGCAGCCCCAGCCACACTTGGCCTTTGAGGGTTTTGTTTAAGAATAGTCCTGGTCCTTCCTGGTAAATTATTATAAGAGAAAATTTCTTGAAATTGAATGTAACAATGGCTTTCTTTTTCTTTAAAGGAAAGCCGTCTTTAAAAATTCTGGTTAATTGACTGAAATAAGTTTTGAGAATTAACTTTAACTCTATGGTGTTTTAATGTAAAAGTCAGTGAAGAATTAATCCATAACTAGTAGATCTTACACACCTGCAGCCTTCCCTAAGATCTCTGTTATGAAACCAAGCCCTAATATTTCTATGAAACAGATATTCTCTTACCTGAACTCTGAGAAGATAATTTCCCAGATACAGCAAAGATATATGAGCATGTATTGCTACTTAATTCAGGAAAGTAAATATCATTGAAGAAATGTCAGCTTTTCCAGGGAAATCACTGCATATAACCTCTCCGGATAATACATTTATCAAAAAAATCAATGCTCAGAGTAAACAGATTTTTAATACATCTGAAGGAGCTTCCTAATAAACCAAAATGCCAACTCGTAATTTAAAGCTATTGATACCAAAAGGTATTTACGGATGACATCATCCTAATTTTTGTAGATTCTTCTTCATAGTGGTCTGATGTGATGTATCAGATTCAGTTTAACCTTGGGCTTGGGAGGAGTGGTGTACTGTAGAGGTATTATGTCAATACCACTCTGGCTTTTCTTTCACTGTAGGAAATCCAGGGGTGCGCAGCCCCCGCTGCTTCTGTTCTCTTCCATTTTGCTTTGCTCCGTCAGTGCTGCGTGGTTTCGCTGCACCTCTGTCACCCATCCTTTGACAACACCTGTGCTCGTCTTCCTGGGTTGCGTACTTCTCATTGTAGGGGCCTGCATTTCTCGAACTTTGATGCCCACTGATTATGTGACTGACACATCATACTTTTTTTTTTTTTAAGTTCAATCACAAATTTTAAAATATGGTTTCTTTCCTGTGAAACAGATTTTTTTCAGCTTGGTTTTCAGCTTACCTATGTAGCTGGCCCTTGAGATTTCTCCCTACACACTGTGTGAGGACCACATCCAGGAACATCCCACACCCGAAAGCTGGAAGTTTGCATGTTTGAACTTGGAGACAGTAATAGGTAGATCCCCAAACCACAGTTTGGTTGTACTCAGCTTTAGAAAAGGTGTTGATTCTATGGAGGCATTAGGATGCATTCTGATTCTCTCTATGATGTGCCTGATAGAAGGTAGCTGTTAGCATCCTTAGTAAGTGCTCCCTGACTTCAGGACCTCCTGACCCTAGGATCTTGTTCAAAGGACTGGACCTCTCTGAGCCTCAGTTTCTTCATCTGTAAAATGAAGAGAGTACTACTTATATCATGATGCTGTTTTAAGAATGAAACGAGAGAGAATGTGTGAAGAGCTTAGAACAGTGTCGGGTGGAGAGTCCAACTGATCTTTTTTTTTTCTTTTGTGGAGCCTGCTTTTGGTGTTCTGTCTCAAGATCAGATAGATTTTCTCTTATTTTTTTTCCTAAAAGTTTTACATTTACCTTTTTCCTAAATGTTCTGCATCTAGGTTCAGGATCCCTTCCAGTTAATTGCTGTATATGGTGTGAGGTGGGGATCTAAGCATTTTATTATTATTTTGGTACATGTATCTCCCAAAGCCTTGATCCCATTTGTTGAAAAGACCATCTGTTGTGGACTTAGTTGTGACCACCAACAAATCCATGTTTTGAAGTCCTAACCCCCAATAAAACTGTATTTAGAATTTAGGTCTTTTAAAAGGTTATTTAGTTAAAATGAGGCCATACGGGGGGTCTCTAATCCAGTGTGACTGGTGTCCTTAAAAGACAGAAAGACATGTACACACGCAGAGGACAGGCCCTGGGAAGACATGGTGAGAAGCAGGCCACCTGTAAGCCAAGGAGAGAGAACTCAGAGTAAAGCACTCCTGCCAGCCCCTTCATCACAGGCTTGCAAATTTCAGATCTCCAAACACTTAAAGCAACGCCATTTCTGTTGCTTATGCCCCTCATTCTGGTATTTTTTTATGGCTGCTGTAGCGAATGAATGCATCAGTCCTTCCCCCACTGAATTGTCTTGACACCTGTGTGTGTTTGTTTTTACCTCCCAGTTAAAGAGAAATCAGTTGCTCACGATACCAAATACGTGGCTGGAATGGGCAATGTGAGTTTGCCGCATGAAGACATAGACTGTCTTTACTGGTCCGTCTGCGACCTGCTAGGACACTTCCTTGTCACAGGCGGTTCTCTTTCTCCATGCGCAGAGGAAACAGTAGACATGTGGCTAAAATGTAGTCATTCCCCCTTCTCACTGTTTTCTTCAACAGTGAGTCAAGATCAGGAGGCTCAGGATGTTGAATCCACGCACTGTGACGTGGGTGTGGGCGGGGGGGTGTGGGGGCCATGGGCCCAAGCCTCACACTTAGACCTTCAGCATTATCTTCAAAAAAGGATGAACTTTAAGGCACAGAGACACGTGAAGCAGATTGAAAGTAGGACGTGTCCATCAAATAGCCAAAGCTGTGTCTCACTGCTGATCACACCACCTACCGTGTCCACCGAATTAGTATTTTCAATCTGTTTTATTCTCTTATGAATAGCACAGCTGTACTAAATCATGTTTTCAGGGTTTAAAGTGTTTATATGTAAGCATTTAAACTAACACTATTTAAAGATTATATCTTGGCATGTCTGCATTTTTTAATGTGCCAAGTTCTCAAAAATAACACTGGGGTAGGACTCTTTGAGCCTGAGTTGCCCCAGGCTGCCAGTGACTCAATCGGGGTGTAGGGAGATAGCCGGGTGTAGCTCCGAGCTCCTTCGATGGCAGCCTGGTCAGATCTGCAGTAAGATGACCTCAAAAGAGATGCTCTACTTCAGTGTCAAAACACCGTAGTTGCAGACCAGTTCTCCCTGTAACCCTGCCTGTCCCAAGAGCTGATTCACAGGCTGCCTTCACCCTTGCCTGGCAGGTGCTGTGGGAGCAGTCGTCACCTTCCATTGTATGACTTTGATTTTCTATGGCCGTTGTGTCTTGGTATTGATTTTTATGTCGGGTTGCTGCCAGAAGACCCTTATGCTTTTTCTCGGCATGTAATATGACGGTTCACCAGCCTTGCAGCTGGCTTCAGGAGGGCCAAAGTGTGATACACATTCATGCCTCCTGTGAGAGTAATTCTGAATGGTGCCTCAGTCATTGAGTTTCTCTTTCTCTCACGACAACAGTGTTGAGGTTGACAGAGGAAGTTCATGTACCCGTTCTGGGAAATCTCTATTGGATGACCCAGCGGAGGCACATGGAAAATTTTGCAAACTTTCTGTCATGCCATTGTTCGTGAAATTTTTATGCCGATCTGCTTCCCGAGACCTGGGGTCAAATACATCACCCATAGGAAAGGTCATATCTGATTCTCCCCCGCAATTGCCACATCACCATGGACCACTGTGGTGGACCACCCACTGGGGCTCCCCAGACAGAGTGAGATGCTCTAGCAGGCCAGCTGCCATGGCAGAATCACCACCAGTCACCTCTCTGTCCCTTTTCTGCCCCGAGTCACTAGGTTTCTAGTTCTCTGAGATGAAGATGGACTGCCTTATACGTGCACAGGGTGTTGGGGACTGGGCTTTAACCCCCGCTCCTGGTCCTCGCTCCACTGTCCTGCGGGTCCCTGGCCTTGCGCATCTCCAGTACCTTTGTAGCTCAAGACAACCTGCCCTGGGAAGCCTCCCCTCCTCTCCTTGTGTCCCCTGGCGTGGCGGGCGTTTGCTCTTAGTCTTTGGTGTTCCTGAAGCTCCCGCAGGGGTTTCTGTGGTGCTGCCGTTCTTCCTCTGATGCCTGGTGTGTTCTCCCATCTGCTGTGGTCTCTCCCTGAGACCCACGGTGTGCCTCCCCTCCGAGCAGCCTCATCCTTGGCTTGTAGTTTGTTTGTTTAGCATGCAGTGGTCCTGTGTAATTGAAGACGACAGCGTGAAGAAGAGTTAATTACGCAGATCGTCCGCTGTGGCTTACCAGCTACTTAGATGCGTGTGTACTACTGTAGGTTCGTAGGATATTGTCTGGTGCCTTGGAAAGTACTTAACTGAGCATAGCCCTGGCTTCCTCTGGCCTTCAGATCTAGGTGGACACCACCCAGAAGAATGCATGTGATCTTAGGAGCAGCAGAATCCCTGGGACTTAAGCTCCAGGCTTTTTCCTGGCAACGGTCTGGGGCTCCTGCAGTAGTCTGGGCAGTCCAGTGGGTTCTTAAGCCACAGTTTGGAAGGTGATCCCAGGTTCAGGGTCTACAGATCCTCGGCCTTCGCCCCTGACAGCGACTCCCTCCCACTGGGGAATCCCGGCATGGCTGCTGGACTTGATTTTGACATTGACTTCCCATGCTAATTTCCCTGCAGCAAGGGAGGACTGTCCCATTCAAGTTAGGACTTGAATTAGAATCCTTAAAAGGTCATCCTGTTGTCTGCTGGTTATAGTTACCCTGGGGTTAGAACTCTCTTGACAAAGAGACAAAATAGCAGAAATGAATGAGTCTGTGATGCGCTATCTTAGCATAAAAGGGGAAGTAAAAATTCCATGAAGGTTAGTAGTGTAAGGGGAAAAAAGTCACAAGGATTGGTTGAGCAGCAATGTGAATAATATTTAACACTCCTGAACTGTACACTTAAAATGGTTAAGATGGTAAATTTTATGTTATGCATATTTTATCACAATTAAAACTTTTAGAAAAATTTAAAAAATCATCTCAAATTTTCTTCCAGGCTTCCCATGGTTGATGATGAGTGAGGATTCAGAAGCATATTTATTAGTCACTTCAGGAGGCTGAAAGATGCTTCTCCAGACCCAGTCGATCGATGTGCATTTTAAAAGTCAATTTTTCTACCATTCGCTCATAATAATTTTGATGTTTTGTATTAGTGAGAATTTATGTAATATTTCATAAATATTTATTATTCTTTCACTACCAGCAGACTTCTGGCTTCTGGTTATAAATTTTTAGGCTATGTATCTCTTTGCAGTTAGACTTGATATTTTTAGTTGCCTACTAAGGCAGATACTTCAAACTCAAGATATTCAATGTTGCACTTACATTCATGTCTTGTATTTGCCAGTCTCTGATAAGTTCACTGAAAACACTTAGGAGTCAAGAAACAAAGTGGTTAAAACTGAATATTTCAGATACCCATTTTTGGATTTGATTTGTAAAATTAGGGGAAAATTAGAGCCATTGGCAGTCTATTCAGTGTTTTTTTTTAAGGTTTTTTGGTTTTTTTTTTTTTGGTTTGTGTTTAAGTGCAAGTATTAATTTTTTTTTTTATTGTGGCAAAATATATTTACAGTTTGTCCACCCATCACCGCTGTCTAGTTCCAGAACATTCTTCATCACCCCAGTGGAAGCCCTGTGCCCATTAAGCAGTCACTCCCCATTCTCTGCCCCACTGGTCCCAGCCCCGGAAACCACTCATCTTTTCTCTGTCTCTGTGGATTTGCCATCCAAATGGGTAGTATTACTCTTGAAACAAAATGTAGGGTGGTCGTCAGTCAGTTAAACCTGTTCTCAATTACGTTGTGGTTTGAGGTTTGAAGAAATCTCAATGCCCAGCAACCAGAGGTTGGTTAAACTTTGTCTGGGGCGTCCTGTATTAGAAGACATATAAAATAAAGCCTTTAAAAGAGGTTGTAGGTACCCTTTTATTGACATTTAAAACTTTATATTATTACCTAATGGAAAAGTTAGATTATAAAGTTATTTAGTGTGATTGCACTCTGTAAAAATACAGGTCCACAGACAGCATGTGGAAGGAGATAACTAAGATATTTACAATGACAATTTAAGGTAGATAGCTTGAGTTTTCTTAACCATCTTTCTGTAGGTCCTTAATTTCTGCTTTGTGTGAACGTTTGCTTAAATGAGAAATAAAGGCTTATCTGTTGCCTTCATCAAAACTGAAATGATTAGTGTAAGACTTCTTGGTATTTTAAAAACCTAACTGGGGCATATTACTATTCTTTTAATTAATTATCTTGGATAAAAATACATTGTCTGTACAATCTTAAAAATGAAAATACTGCAAGTGAGTTATTATTGAACCCCATCAATCTATCTTCGCAGAATGCAGTTGTAGCAAAATCTGTGTCTGAATTTTTAAAAATGTTTTAAAAATAGATGCATCGATTAGCTTGACTAATGCAATTTCCAGAAAAGGGCAGACAGCTCAACCAGTGAAATAAAGGAGCTGGACGGACATGTAAAACGTCTTTAACTCTGCAGTTATTTGGCATAGCGATTTTAGTACTCTTGTTGTCTGTTTTTTGGTAACTTTTAAAAAATAACATCTAAAAAGGTGCCTTATACCATAGCCATAAAACTGGCAAAATGATTGAATTAAAAATAAAAAAACAGTCAACAAACCTATTAAATGATCTTTTGATGTTATCCTGATGGAGAGTGCAACAACTTTTTAGAGATAGACGGATTTGAGATGAAAAATCTGTTTTAGTCCAGAACTTCTTCCATCCATTAGTTGTCTCTGAGATTAACGTAAGTGTTCTCAGATTCTTCATGCACCTTAGTATTGAACGAATACTAACCATGCCTGTCTTGGACTAATTGGAATGGATAATGTGCCATGTTCTAGTGTGGGCTTTTTTCACTGTGTAATATTTGACAGTAACGATAGTAGGAGATGATGTATTTCGTGTTTTCCATTCTTTCCTGTTCCCTGCCTCAGGTTTGCTTCCGTAAAACCTGCACTTCAGCCACTTCTTAATTATGTGCTCCCCGTGATTACACATGATGATCACTCATTTTTGTGGTTTTATGTATATTTTTAGTAACTTTAATAGGGAAACTTGAGGAAACAGTGTGCAGCATTCAAGGCGCCTCAGCATAGGATCTCACAGAGGTATCCGACATAGTTACGTGATTGATGGAAATTTTGGTTTTTGTAAAGTATCTTTATTGTGAAATATACTTACAATAAAGGGATGAAAATATGACTGTACAGTTAAATAGGTCTGATGCTAATAGCTACTTAATCACCACCCAGAAACAGAACGTTGTCCAAATCCAAGAAGTCCCCCATCAAGGAAGGTACCCTTTCTGGTCACCACAGCCCCCCTCTCCCCAGAGGTAACAGGTGTCTTGTGTTTTACATTGCTAACTTTATTTCTTTTGGAAAAATAATTTTAACACTATGCATACACTACACTCGATTTTAGCATTGCCTGCTTTGAGCTTTGTCTAAATGGAATCTTAATCCCTCTACTAGCTTGTGTCTTAGTTTTTTTTTTCTCTTGATATTAAGATTCAAGAATATTGTGTAACTATGGTTAGTTCACCTACATTGCTTAAATATCTTCCTGTGTGAAAAGACCCCATTTTGTGTATTGATTTTACTCTGGTTAGGCATTTGGGCTGTTCCTGCTTTCAGGCCGCCGTGGGATGAGGCTGCCCCAGTATTCTTGTGTGCTGTCCTTACGAACGTAATGACATAACGATTGGAACTGCATGCAGACATTGTGTGGCTTCTTCCCTGTTTTCGGGGCTGACCAGCTCTTTGTCCAAGGCGGCTGTATTCGTTTACGTTCTCAGTGACAGCGCAGGAGTGTAACTCTTGTTCCACGTCTTTCTAAGGCAGAGGGTATCGCCAGTTTAAATTATTACCTTAAACTACCAAGGTCTTAGGTGCGTTGTAGAATCCCGTTGTGGTTGAAATGTGCATTTCCCTTATTCTCAGTTAAGTGGAACGCAGTCCCACACAGATGGCCGTCTGGTGCTCCTCTTTTGTGAGGCCCCTTCCTCACTGGTTTGTACGAAGGCTTCACGTGTTCTTTCTAAGGGCTAGGTGGTTGTGTGTTAACTCTCCTCTCTCGTTCCGTGCCTTGTTTTCCACTTCCTTTGCGGTTTCTTTTCATGGATAGGATTCTCACCATAGTCAAACGTATTAAATTTTTTCTTGTATGTTTAAGACTTGTGTACTATATAAGGCATCCTTCTGGATACCAAGGTCTAGGAGATATTCTTCTAATATTGTCTTACAGAATCTTTATGTATTTTCCTGTTTTGTTGTTTAATCAACTTACTTTCTTTTTGTACGTGATGTAAGGGCCAGATTCTGTTTCCCCTCCCTGCCTTCGTCTCTCTGTCTCTTTCTTCTCTGCCTCCTTCCCTTCCTCCCTTACTACTAACTTCCATTATGGAAACCCAATTTCCCCAACACTGATATTTAAAAGGCTTTCTTCCCTTTTCTGCTGTGCCACCGTTGTCATAAGCCAACATAAAGACATAGCCATATTCATACATGGGTTATCAGTCGGGGCGCTCTGTTCTGTGGCACTGGTCAGTCTGACCGTCCTCGTGCGAGTGAGTACAGTCTTGACTGCTGTTGTTTATTATCTGCTAGGACAAGCCCCACCTTCTCCTTTTCCAAGTTCTCTAGGAGTAGCTTAGAACTGTTGGCATTTCCATGTTTCAGAACCAGCTTGTCTACAAAAATACCTGTGGAGATTTTGATTGGGATCGTCTTAAATCTATCAATCAATTTGGGGGAGATTTAGTATCTTCCATATATCCTGCCTTTTCATCAGTGAACATGATGATATCTCCACTTAATTAGAGCTTCTCTCTTCTTGCTCTGTGAAGTAATTTATAATATAACTTACAGAGGCCTTGAACAGCTTTGGTTCATGGTACTTGATATTTTTTGATGCAGTTATAATGTTATATTCAAAAAATTCACCGTTTAATTGTTGCTGATACGTAGAAATATATTCCCCTTTTGCATGTTGACCTTGCATCCACCTACCTTGTTAAATTCACTTTTTAATTCTAAAAGCTTTTTCTGTAGCTTCTTTTGTATTTTCTATATACATAGCATCCTGATCTTTTTCCTGATTTTAAAAGGAAAGATTGCAGTGCATCTTCTTAGTCATTGTTAAAGTCAGTTCAGGGAGACTCCCCAATTGCTGTCCTCACCTGTGATTGGTGAACATGTCTTCTGTGGGTGTATCTGTGAGTGTGAGATGATGCCGCCCTGCCCCAGGCCTTTTAAGGAGTGTGGGATCTTTGGATTTGAGCGTCTTGCAAATATGAGTCTAGCAAGGTCCTAATCAGTAAGGCTGTCCCACTTACCCCAAGCCCTTAAAGTTAATTATGCTTATTATTAATACAATGAGAAACTATTTAAATCCAACATTGATGGCATTAAATTCCCCCCTCCCTATTGCTAGCAGTCACACTCACTAGGCCGCTGAGCCCCAAAGCAGGTACCAAACCTATTATGGAGCAGCCCAATGGAACTTCCTGTGATGGTGGAAATATTTCCATCGGCGTCCTCCAATATGGTAGCCACTAGACCCACATGGCTATTGTGCACTTGAAATCTGGCCAGGGTAACTGGGGGATGAAACTTTTAATTAATTCAGATTTAAATGTACATAATCACATGTGGCTAATGGTTCCTATCCTGGAGAGCACTGTAAAGAACCCACATTTAGAAATATACTATTTCTTTCCTTCTTGTATGTCTGGCAGCCTTTAGGCAGGAGAACTTCTGCAAGCAACAGTATGTTTGGAGCATTCTGCAGAGCTTTGTAACCAAATTTCAATTAAACCTGCTCAGATAGGTGCACTGTCTAAATGTCTTTGTCCCCTGTTATCATCAGTGTGGATCTGAAATCTGTCATGTTGTTGCTTGTCTCTGACTGCCTTCTGCAGACGGACCGGGGTTTCAAATCTTAAGATGTACATGCCTGTGTTCTGCGAAATTATCCTTTAAAATCAGCACGAAGGCTTTTGGTAATTGACATCACTTGCCTGCCTTTGAAAAGGGAAATATTTAATTAAACTTTGTATAAAAATGAAATAAAACTGTGCTTTCTTTTTAAATCACTTTTTTCCCTTAAGCAACTGACTGTCTCTTTCAGTCTCTGTCAGCAGATTTAATCTCACTTCCAGTAAATCCTTTTCCGTCATATTATCTTCATTTAAATACCGATGTGCTTTAGGATAATTCCACGTCTTTATACATCATGCCTGTAATGACATCCTGCTCCCAGCGTTTCTGTCATTTGTGCATTTGTAAATGGGCCATCTCTGTTCTTTTAAGGGCACAATTTCTTATTGAGCAAATGGAAAATATATCAGAACGTGGTTATTTCTCTGATTGGTTTTATTTATGTTAAAGTGACAGGAACACTTGAAATCACTCTCCGTCTTCATCGTTTTCTGTTCTGGGCGCTGCCTTTCCCTACTCAGCCTTCACCCACATTTCTCTGAAGGTGACTCTCAGAAACATGTCTCTAAATCTGACACTTGTCTCCCCCTCCACGTCCCCAGCTTTGTTTTTTTAACATTTAACTATTAACTCTTTTTTCAAAACGTTGCGTCTCTGAAGCTGACCTCATCATCTCAGATTTCGCTGTTGTGCTCACTGCCTCTGTCCCTAAGTCACTCATTTCTTCCCTTCCAGTTTCTACCCGTTTCTTTCCAGAATAATTGCTACCAACCTGTTCAGTTTCTTATAAGATTTTCTGAACCTCTTCAGTAGCCTGCTGTGCTTCTGTCTAAATCTCGTTCACTTCAGTCTTGGTATGATTGACATAAGAACTTTCTAAAACACTATTAAAGTCCAAAGAGTTTGCAGAGTTGGGCTTACACCCCGCTCCTTCTCTTGGCAGCAGGTGTAGAAGCAGTTTTTCTGAACGTCTTGGCCCTTGGTGATTGCGTTATTAGGGTGCGGCTTATTTGTTCCATGGGCTCCTGTTTTATCGTGCAGTCTGGACTGTAAGTTCTCAGAGAGAAGAAAGCATGGTTTAGAATTATGTACGGAACTGAGTACTAATCTTTACAAAAGGTAGATGCTCTGTAAGTTTAGTATGAAGATGATATAAGAGACTTTGGGGGTTAGGTGAGAAGCTTGCCTTTTCTTCAAGATGGCAGAACCAGTTGACCAGGTAGCCCCTCCAATCCTAAATCAAACGAAGTGCTTCACAAATGCAGTTGACCCTTGAATAATGCGGGGGTTGGGGTGCCGACCTTCCTCTCGGTTGAAAATCTGTGTATAACTTTTAGTTGGCCTTTGTATCACGTTTCTTCTGTGTCCGTGGTTCCATATTCATGGATTCAACCAACCATGGGTCCTGAAGTACAGTAGTACTTACTGTCGCAAACAATCCACATGTAAGTGGGCCCGAGCAGTTCAAACCCGGGTTGTTTAAGGGTCCACTATACATTAAAATTTCAATATTAAAAATATTTTAAGACTTTATACTCAGACCACAAAAGGGAAACCTTCAAGGAATGAAGAGGAGGCCACAGCATCAATGCACAAGGGGTGAGATGAGCCCACGTGTGCCTTAGGGTCTGGAGTTTTAGGCTGAGACCACAGGCTTCACTGGCAATGGTCTTAGGCTTGGACATGGAAGCCCCACTGGAAAGATTAATCCACCTGGGAAATTGGACCCCACCAATTTCATGTTTGATGAGCTGAATTTTCCTTATGTGGAAGCCCTAAATTCAGAAACTAACATAAGACTTGGTCTGCAAGTCAGTGTACCCAAAAGACCTCACTGGGGATGCTTCCACAGCCCAAGACACTTGTGGGACCTCCAGGGGACAATGGATTATAGATCACTGTGAGCTCACGGATGAACATTACAAACTCGGAAGGTCCACTGTCAGGAGTATAGTCAGCAGACACAACAAAGAAGACCAAAGCTAAAGGAATACAATCTGCAGGGCACAATGAGGGCGTTAAACACAACTGACAGCTAACTTGGGGAAGGGGAATCTAGACGTGAACATAGAGCCATTCCCGGCGAGCCCAGGAGAAGACGTGTTTTCTTGTATCCAGAGTTCTCTGCACATTCATAACACGCTGGAGGCTCTCTGTCCTGGGGGCTGGGAGGAGCTTGAGTGAATGTATTAAAGACATTTCCCCAAACCTCCTGTTTGCCGGTGTCTCTACCTTCATCTCTGTTTCATCAAATCTGCGAAGTCGAAACAAACTTGACAGAGTGGAATTTAATTTTCCCTCTTTAAGTCTTCTCCCACTCCCTTGAAGAGTTAGAAATGTGTAAGGAGGTGGTTCCAAAGCAGGCACTGGAAGGCAGGGAGGAGAAACGGGGTGTGCATGCCAGCCGAGGGGGCCACAGCCCCTGCCCCAGAGAGGCGACTGGGTGCCAGTGGGAGATGGGTCTTATTGAGGGCATCCTGGGCAGGGGCTCCTGGGCAAAAATCTGTGTCTTCTTCCTTTAAATGAGTGAGCCGAACCACATATAGGAAACACAGCCTGCACCTCTCAGGGGGACTCTGTGAGGTTTGAAGCAAAGAGTTATGTCCTTTTATAAAACTGGAATATAGTTGATGGTCGGTGTAGTGCTGGTTTCAGGTGCACAGCAAAGTGGTTTGGCCACATATATGTGTGTATGTCTGTGAGTAAATATATATTCTTTTACAGATTCCTTTCTACCATAGACCATTACAAGATAGTGAATATAGTTCCCTGTGCTATATATTAGGTCCTTGTTTATTTTTTATGTACTAGTGTGTATATCTTAAACTCAAACTCCTAATTTATCCCTCCCCCGACTCCTTTCCCCTATGGTAACCATAGTTTGTTTTCTATGTCTGTGAGTCTATTTCTGGTTTGTAAATGAGTTCATTTGTATCATTTTTTTTTAGATTCCACATATAAATGATATCATGATATTTGTCTTTCTCTGTCTAACTTATTTCACTTATTATGATAATCTCTAGGTCCTTCCATGTTGCTGCAAATGGCATTGTTTCATTCTTTTCTATGGCTGAGTAGTTTTCCATCATATATGTACCACATCTTCTTTATCCAGTCATCTGTCAATGGACATTTAGGTTGCTTCCATGTCCTGGCTATTGCGAATAGTGCTGCTATGAACATTGGGGTGCGTGTATCTTTTCAGATTAGAGTTCCCTTGGATATATGCCCAGGAGTGGGATCACTGGGTCATATGGTAAGTCTATTCCTAGTCTTTTGAGGAATCTCCATACTGTTTTCCACAGTGGCTGCACCAAACTGCATTCCCACCCGCAGTGTAGGAGGGCTCCCTTTTCTCCACAGCCTCTCCAGCATTTGTCATTCATGGACTTTTGAATGATGGCCATTCTGACTAGTGTGAGATGATACCTCATTGTAGTTTGATTTGCATTTCTCTAATTATTAGTGATATTGGGGATCTTTTCATGTGCCTGTTGGCCTTCTGGATGCAATTTTTTAATTCTTCGTTGGATTCAAGTAGAACTGGGCCTGAATTTGGTGACATACTTTAGGTCCTTTTCCTGCTGTGCTCAGACCTCCTGTCTGACAGAGGACTAAGGCTGAAGTGGTGAAATTACAAACGCAGTATCAGAAGGTCTCAGCTAGTCCTGCAGCAGGTTTTTCATCAGGCGGACCTGCAGTTAAACTCTAAGTGTGAGAACTGAGGAATTTCTGTGAATTAGGAATATTTTCTTGGCTTTGTTAGTATTATGTCATGTCTGTCTTTAATATCGTATGATATTAAAAATGAAGATAAACTGAGTATAAAGATATTCACCTCTGATTTATAGTATTTTCCTGGTTGGAAAAAATGGAAGCAAACTGAGATTCTCAGATTTAAATAACAACAATAATACTAGTGGCCAGTTATTATTAGAGTGCCTGCTCTGAGTCTGACGGCGTGTTTTTCTGCACATGTAATTCTCTGTGATTATGACCCGTGTCGGGCAGCAAGGGACCCTGGGACTTAAGAAGAAGGAGGAGCCGTCTCAGTCCCCAGAGCAAGGCTTTCTTTGACTTCAGCCTCTGGAGTCACCTGGTCTTGCCTGGGATGCCCCCTGAGGAGGAGGTGGGGGAGAGAGAGCCGACTCTGAAATGGTGCTGGGTTCAAATTCCCACCCTGGGGCTTGGGCTGGTTACTTGGCATCTGTGTGCCCCATTTCCCATGTGTCAGGAACAGTACTGTCTCTTCAGTGGGGTCCAGTGAGTTCACACATGGAGGGGAAGCGGGGTCCTACGAAGCACACCCTTGTCTGACAGTGGCGGGCCGGGCTCTGCTGCCACCTGGTCTCGGTCCCACCGACACCCCTTCTGGGTCTGGGCAGGGTGCACGGAGAGGGGCGTCTGTGTCTGCAGCTCCTCCGTCCTCCCTGTGGTTCCCTCGCCCATGTCCCTGCGTCCCCAGCCCCTAGGCTCAGTTCCCAGCTCCTGTCCACCTCTGCTGTCCCTACCATACTGCCCACCCGCACCAGCCCTGTTGTGATGAAATGCTCAGGGTGACCTGAGCACGTGTTAATTTTGCAGACATGGTAAGTTTTACTAGAACCCTAAGTGTGATTTTGGCCGGGGGTGGGAGCAGAAGGGGAAGCAGACTGAGGATACTAGCGACACCTTCCTGTGAAACCTCAGGGTTGCCTCTTGCTTTGCGGGCAAGTGAACATTCTCGGCATTGAGTTATCCAGAGAAAGTCAGCAGTCCTGAGCTTCTGCAGGACCTGGCACCGGTGGAGTCTGAGAGCAGGGGATGAAAAAGGGAATTGGAAAACCAGCTGGCCTCAGAAATACCTACTCTCAGGGATCTCCAGGAGCAAAAGACCCACCCGGACCCACCCGCTCCTTGCCCCTCCACCTTTCCTCAGCTCCGGTCCCTGCTGTTCTGGGCTTGGGAGATTGCCCTTGGTAAGTAGGGGGTGAGGTATGGATGGAGACGGGTCCCCCCAGCGCAAGACGAACTGCACGCGCCCTGGCGCCACTGTGCTCTGGGAGTCGGGTTTAGCGGTGCGCTTGTGACAGTGCCTCCTTGGGACATCATGTGCCACGTGACACATTGTAAATTGCTCAGGAATGCAAATTACCGGAAGCACATAGTTTCCAGAAGAACATTCATTGTAATTTCTAGGTAGCCTGCTTACAAATGAATTTCTTGAGCAAAGCCTGTTTGCAAGCAGAGGAGACGATATGTACTTGCACTTGACTCATAAGGCATCAGAGGTGGAAATAGTGTGAACTGAGTGCCTCATTACCCTGAAAGACACCACTTAGCAGCGTGTGTGTGTTTGAGAGAGAGAGAGAGAGAGAGAGAGAGGGCGGGAGGAAGAGACTGAGAGATTTGATCCGACGTTTGGAAGGTACTGTCTCTGTAGTTTGGTGGGAAGGGGCAGCATTATAACCGTGGCCCTATTTTAGCAAAATTTCTGAAGTCTTAGAAAGTGCCTTGTACTTGTCAAATCTACCTTGTATGAAACAGGCTTCAACCAGAGGGTTCATTTTCCTTGGCAACTTTTTTTTTTTCCCATTTGAAATGTCTAGGTTTTTACCAAGGCACACTATTTTTCTATACTTTTAATACTTTACACTATTTTCAATGAAGATACGAATTTAACCTCATTTAAAATGAATAAAAGCAATACTTACCCGTGGTTTAATTTTTTTTTTTTTGAACAATTGAGTATTTGTTCAAGTCTGCCTTTGGTTGAGCAATTATTTTTTTCAGTCAATAATGGGCCCAAATTGCCACAAGTCAGGTTGTAGCTTAGGCAACCAGTGTGCCTTGTCAGATGGTCCTACCGGGAAAAAAATGCAAACATCACCAGGTTGCATGGACCATTCCTTCAGGGAGCAGGGGAGAGGCCAGAGAGACATTGCCTGGGTCCCAGGCTGTGCCAGCAAGCCCTGAACTAGTTTCCATCACAGCCACTCTCCTTCCAAGGACAGGGAAGTTCCCCTGCACCCTGGCCCCCTGCAGTGGAAGCTGTTTGCCATGGAACTGCCCTGATTTGCACTGGTCTTGAATGGGATGTTGTGCAGATTCAGAGTCGTGATGTCTGAGCTGGGGCTGCAGCCGGGCCAAGCGGCTCCCTGTGGGCTGAGAGCCGAGGTCGGGGGGTCCGGGGGCTGGCTTCCCCATGGCGCTGTTACACCAGCGGGGCAGGTACCGAGAAACTCGGCAGCAAGTACTGAGGGCCAGGGATCATCTGGCTTCTGAACACTTGAAAGAGTTCATATGGTGGGTTTTGGGGTGATTTTTGCACGAGACCCCAAAGAGATTCATATCTGGGATGATTTTTGTAAAATTAAGTCCAGGCCTGTATCATTGGGGTGAACATGGACCCTGGCTCTGAGACCTTCTGTAAGCTGGTTCCCGCCCAGCCAGGCCCTGGCCTGTGGATTCCTAATCAAGACAGAAAGGAATTAAATCCAGTTTTGGGTTAATGTGTTTTCTCTGTGACAACATTATTGCGTCAATGAGACACTTCTTCCTGGAAGCCCGTCACCTCTGCAGCGGGTCTCCTCTTTCCTTGCGCTGCTGCCATCCTTTCAGCTTTGCCAGCGGCTTTTAACATCCTTTTTTATTATTTTAATGAGGCTATAGGTTCTGTTAAGTCCAGCGTCCTAGTCCTTCTCTGCCTTTTATCTCTCCTATTCCATAAGCAGGAGTCTTTCTTACAAGCTGCTTTTTTCTTTCCAGTCGAGGTACCCAGCGGCTGCCCGGTTAAGGTTTGTGGGACCAGGGGGCAAAGACTGATCTTCGCAGCAAGAAGCGAGCCTCTCAGATCTTAAGCTCCCTGGGTTTAGTGCAGGAGGGGCTTGATCTGCCCCAGGAATCTCCTGCCTCTATTTATATAAAGGTGAACGCTTCCTCTTCCCTGAGGGGACAGAATGTGATGGACTCTCATGGCGCTGTGTGAAAATACAGCTCTCCAAAGCCGTGCGGGAGAGCTGCGTAGTCCGGAATTTAAAATCCGGTTGCCAACTTTACCTCTGAAATCTGAAAACTGAGACTTGAAAAGTTTTTTTTTTTTTCTTTTTTTCCTTTACAGTGATGCTTGTTCAAAGTGTTCTTGCTTGTCAAGGAGAAAGTGGGTCTAGGTGGTCTAAGCTCTTTGAAGTGCAAAACTCTCAGTCCTACTACACAGTGGGAGAATGGGTGAAACTGGTCCGTCTGAAGTTGGACAGAAGCAGAGGAGGGTTTTCTAAAGCCCGACCCCACTTATTTGTGCTGCAGTAGGATACAACTGACAGTGTGTTAGCCACGTCTTTCTATGGGTTGTTACGCTGATGAGTGCCCCCCTGTGACCAGCATGTGATGGCAGGTTATGCCCACTTTGGGAGGGTTCCCTTCCAGAGGATCTCTGATGAGATTTCCTCATAAGATAAACAGATGCCAAGGCCAGGTCCCCAGGGGTTTGCGTAGACATGAGAGTAGGAAGGAGTAAGGGGTGGCAGAGAAGGGGGCAGAGAGAGGCTGACGGAAGAGAAAATGAGCGTGGATGTGATTGTAAGGGCACAGGAGGTGCACCTTCCTGTGTTGTGATCTCCAAGAGCACTTTTGCCCCAGAAACTTCATTAAGGTTGACAAAGATCAAAAGCTTGGATGCAGTCACCAGTAAGACCATTTCTCAAAGACAGAATCAGACATTCAGGTCTGACTGTCCTACATGCCATGGTTTAACTAGTGAGTATTCCTTAAACGCAACATTTCTGGTATCCACAAAATAACTATTCAAGTGTGTGAGACAGCGGACCCGCTCCAAAGGGCTTCTTATCCACATGTGGACCCTTGCTCCTTTCATCCTGCAGGGAGGGAACTTGGTGGGTCCTCTTGACTGAGAACAGGTACCCTCAACTCTGCACATTTTTTTCCTATTATTTCTTTGGTCTTTTCTGTTACTTGGTTTTTTTCTTTCAAGGTTTGTATTAGATATACGTTAAAAACTTTTTACATAACTTTTATTTCATATTTTTAAATCACTCCTCTCTCTCTCTCTCTTTTTTTTTTCCAGTCAACTTTTAGGATAATTCTTTTTTGGCTCTGTCTTCCAGGTTACTAATTTATTCTTTAGCTGTATCCTTTTTTCCTGGTTAGACCAAATATTGTGTTTTTCATTGCAAAAATTATGTTTTTTTTACTTTTTAGAATCGCTTTTTTATTAGCATAGTAGCCTGTTTCTTTTGGGCCCCTTTTAAAATCTCCTCTTTGCTCTAATACTTATTTGCTAAAGTGTTACCTCCGCCAGGTGTGGGCTTTGCTGCCTCTCTTGCTGGGTGTTCGTTTTCTTAAAATATTTGACAATTTGTGGTTGTGTGCACATCTCTATACTTGAGGTTTGACATTCCCCAGTTTGGGAGGCTATATTTGTTTTCAGCTGCTTTCCTTCAGAGATTGTGGGAGATGGGGGTGCTGCCATGGGATCCCTATTCCTCCAGGGTGTCAAAACCCTTCTACAGCAGATTTGCTCAGACCAGCTGTGTGCACACCCTGTGCTGAGCGGGGTTTACCTCTTTGAGTGGACACTGGAAAATAAGCACTGTGTTAAAACTATGGTTTTGTGGAAGTTCAAAAAGAGAATGGGTTACATTTAATGCAAGGAATAAGAAAAGCTCTCTGAGAGATTCTGAGATGGTACTTGAGGAATGGATGATGAGGGAATGCAGTTTAAGTGCAGGCAACCGAATGGACCAAAGGACAGGTGGGCAGGAGAGACAGATTCTGGGAAACTTGCATCATCTAGTTCACTAGAGAGGTATAATAATAACAATGACAGCAGTAATAATGATAATAATAATAACAAATGAAATTAGTTAAGACTTCCATGTGTTGAGGACGGAGAAGCTTTTTCCTTCCAAACACAAACATCTTCCATCCAAGTGCTCAAACCAGAAACTGGGGAGGGGGCCCAGCTCCCTCCTTCCCCTCATGCAGGCGGTCAGCTGTTCCTGTCCGTTCTTCCTCCTCAGTATCCCTCAAATCTGCCCATTTCTCTCTGTTCCCATTTCTGCCACCCTTTTGATGAAATATCTACTCATTTATACTTTTGTTCTGTGAAGACAAGAAAATTGAATGTGGGGTAAAATAATGCATTTGTTTTGGGGCATATTTCTATCTTATTACTAGTAAGTTTTCCTCACAGTGATGTCCAGTGTACAGTTGGAAATGGAGACGTAGTCATTGAGGAAAAGGTTGGAGTGAAAGCAGCAGATTTGGAAGAGAATATAATTTACCATATGGGACTGGACTTTCTGTTTGAAGGGAAAGTCAATGAAGAGAGGCAAAGTGAAGTTTTGATACGGAGCCAGTGTAAACTACCTCCATGTGAGGGACCATCTGCACTGTGTGTTGAGCTACATTGTTTGCAGGATGTCAACATATGTTCTGTCCTCTCCCATTGAAGAGGTTCTAATTTATGGGGAAGACAAGACATGTCTGAAAGAAAAATTCAGTTAACACTGCTAGTACATCACTGAATGCCAAGTGAATGATAGGTACTTTTGGGTCCCAAGTTATGTTCTGCAAGATTTAATAGCTTTATCAAAACCAGAGGATTCTGCAGCAGGATGATTGACAATCCTTTTGCTCTAGGACTTACCAAAGTTAACAAATCTGTGTCTATACAATGTCTTTCCCCCTAAGTACTTTTTTAGTGGCATCCCCCAAATTTTGATAATGTGTTTTGATTTTCATTCAGTTGAAAATACTTTATAATTTCTTTTTTGTTTTTTTCCTTTGACCTATGGGGTAATTTGAAATGTGTTACTATGTTAGAAACATACAAATATTTGGAGATTTTCCAGATATCTTTATGTTACTCATTTCTGATTTAACTCCATTGTGGCCAAAAAGCATACTCCAGTATGATTTGAATCCTTTAAAATTTTTGAGGTGTATTTATAGCCCAGAATGTTTTCTTTGACAAATATTCTGAGTGCACTTGGAAGGAATGTATATTCTGCTGTTATTGGGTATAATGTCCTATAAATGTCAATTAGGTCAAATTGGTTAATGTTTTTTAAATCTTATATATCACTACTGATTTTCTGTCTACTTTTCTATCAATTATTAAGCAAGTGGCATTGAAATCCCTGATTGTAATTATGGATTTGTTTATTTCTACCTGTAGTTTTTGCCTCATTCATTTGGAAACTCTATTATTAGGCACATAAATGTTTGGATTATTATATTCTCTCGATGATGTGACGGTTATCCTTATGAAATGACCTCCTTTATCCCTGCTTATATTTCATACCTGAAACCTACTTGGTGTGACAGCTTTTTTGTGTGTGTTACTTCTAGGTATATGTCCTACCCACCTTTACTTTTAACCTGTTTGTATCTTTGTAAACACAAAGTGCATTTCTTGTAGGCAGCATAGAGTTGGGGCTTGCTTTCTCATCTCATCTGGTAGTATCTTTTAATTGGCATGTTTAGATCATTTACACTTAATGTGATTATTGATGTGGTTGGGCTTAAATGTACCATCTTGCTGTTTGTTTTCTGTGTGACACCTGGCCATGGTTGACTTCCCTCTGAGTATTTTTTATGATTCTATTTTATCTTTTTTTGTGGTTTATTAACGATAACTCTAATAGTATTTGTATGGTTTACAGATTTAACTTTAGTGACATTATACCACTTTAAGTCCAGTGTAAGACCCTTCAGTAGGGGACTTCCATGCCTCTACCCTCAGCCTTTAGCATCATTTTATTCTTTACTTTCATATTTTTTATAAAACCCATAATATATTGTTATTACCTTTGTTTATGTAATTTTCTTTTTAAAAGATTTAAATAACAGAAACATATTTACCCATATAGTTATGATTTCTGGTGCCCTTCATTCCTATGTATAGACCCATATTTCCATCTGGTGTCTTCATTTTTTTATTCTGCCATAAAAGACCTCATTCATTCCTTACAGTGCGTATTGGTAGGTGAGGAGTTCCTTTAGCTTTTGTATGTCTGAAAATGTGTAGTTTGCCATCATTATTTTTGGAAAATATTTTTCCTGGGTGTAGAATCCTACTCGGAGAGTGTTTTGTTTCAGCATTTTAAAGCTGTTCTTCCTCTCTCTTCCTTCCCTCTTGCACTGGATTTCGTCGGGGACCTTTCTGTTTGGTTCACTGTTAGTATTGCCTTTTTCCTTCTCTGGTTGCTCTTAAGACTGTTTTGTTTGCTGCAAGTTTGAAGCAATCTGGTTATGATGCACCTGGTATGGAATGGCTTGGTAATGCTGCCTGCCACTTGGCATAGTTGCTTTCACATGCCTTGGGCTTGAGGTTCATTCATGGGCTTCTTGGATCTGTGGGTGTGCAGTTTGCATCAGTTTTGGAAAAATTTTGCCATCACTCCTTGAGATACTTTTTCTGTCTGTCCCTCTTTGCCTCCTTGGGAACTCCAGGTATGTATTTATTGTGCTCCGTGAAGGCGTTCCACACATCACTGATGCTCTTTTCAATTTTTTTTTTGTTGTTGTTGTAAAATTATTTCTCTGTGTGTTTCATTTTGGATAATTTCTATTGCTGTATTTTCATGTTCACTCACATCTTACTCTGCAGTGTTTAATCTGTGTCATTTTCATTTCACACATTGTGGGTTTCACCTGTAGACGTTCTTAGTTCTATTTGGATTTTGTTGTTTTTTTAAGTGTCTTCTGTGTCTTTACATAACGTCTTGGACATACAGAGCATAGTTACAATAACTGTTGTGGTGTTCTCTTCTCCTAGTTCCAAATCTATGTAGGTTCTGGGTTCATATCAGTTGACTGCTTGATCTCCTTATCATGGGCCCTATTTTCTGATACTCCAGGTAGATTTGACCTGAAGGAAACACACGGTGGTAACTCCTAAGACATGTGTTATGTGAAATAAGTTGATATAAATATAATGATGTATGACTTCTGTACATAATTTACTTGAAGTTGTATGAATTTCAGAGACAGTGTGCACTGTTTACCTGGGGTGGGTATTTACCAGAGCATTCAGCTCTATTTTGGGCTATTTTTGTCCTCCTCTTCTTTCCTAATAATTGACAGATGACCAGTATATAAGCCTAAACTTGCACAGCAGATGAAATATGATACGGCTTTTACTGTAATGAAAGGATTCCTAGCTTTGTGAAGGATTTTTAGTGGTTCCATTTACAAATGATTTCTCTGCTTTTTGTTGTATCTGCTCTGTGAAATGATGCATTCCTGCCTGGGGATGCATCGGGCCATCCTGCTGACCCGTAACAGTATGATGAATAGAACCATCTCCAGCAGGATCATTGGAGTTGCATTGTAAAATTGGACATGTCTTTGCACCGTGTGATTCCCAGAAGTATAGAATTTGGGGACAGGTCTTGGCGGCCCGGCAGCATGCCTCTGAGAAGCATTAATTTCACTGCTGGTCTTCACTTGGAATGAGTTGCAGGGAGGCTGGGAGGGACTGACGCCACTGCCCTCCCTGTCCGCGTTCTTCAGGATGAGAAAGGCATCATGCCAGAAAGGATGCTCTGCCCTGCAGGTGGTACTCACGGAAAATGGCGTCTGTCCTGTCTCACTTGCAGGTCAGACCGACCCTGGGATTTTACGGATTATTTGCTCCCTACGCTCGGGGTGAGATTAGTTTGCTTTGTTTTGTCTTGGCCAACACCCTCTTCGGAGGGAGCTTTTAACTAAATTGTTAGATAAAGATGTAACTTAATTTCTAGGGAGCATGATTCCAGACAGCCACACTGTTTCTTCTAAGCTAGCTGAGGGTTTTGTTTTGTTTTGTTTTGTTTTGTTTTGTTTTGTTTTGTTTTGTTTGAGACTTGAGGTGAAAGCAGCTCAGAGAGTAAGGAAAGCATTATGAATTTCCTTGGCTAGATCTGGGTATTATTGCTTCTCCATGAGAGCTTCAAAATTTATCTAGCCACATCCACCTCCTTCTCTCCATTCAATCATTCAGGAGCAGCTGCGCCTCTGTCCTAAGGCTAAAATTAATTCCTCTTCTCCGTGGCTCATCCTCCAGGTGCAGACGGACGCCCTGCCCCTGTGACACTTCACTGCGTCCTTGTGTATCTTCTCTTCGTCCTCTGGATCGGGGGTTTTATTCAGCTTTGTATCTACCCCAGACCCCACCACATAGTGGATTCTGGGAGTGAACAAATAATAAACGTCTTAAGCAGATGTGAATCCTGGTTTGCAGTTAGTAGCAATGACATCTTGAGGGCAGTCACCTCCCTCTCTGGCCCAGGTTTCTGCACCCCAAAATGGTACTATGATAAACCTGACACAGAGTTGTGGTCCAGATTAAAAGTCCGTGAAGGACTTCCCTGTGCCTGTGAAGTGAATGCTCATCACATTACCTGCCATTCAGATTGTCCTAGACGGAGTGGATGCTGGGATCCACGTGTACAGTTGCTGACTTCACGTGGGTGAACAGGAGAATCCACGTTCTAGGAGCTACACCCGGACACTTGGGGGGAAGGACCGCACAGGGTGAGAGGAAGACTCAGGAGCAAATGGCTTAATTCTTTTCAAGGTTAGGGTTAGGGAGACATAAGGCGTGGGCAGTGATTTGAGGAAAGAATATCAGAATCTTCTAGGTCAGTATGGTAGAGATAATCCACCTGTGGGATTACAGCGGTTTAATACATCGAGGGTGCCGTGAGAGTGGGGAGGGGTTGGGGGACACGAGAGAGTGGGTTGGAGAGGGAAGCCAGCCCCTCCACAGACGCAGCCGGGAGCCAGGCCCTGGCCACGCGGTAATTGTGAACAGCTGCTCCCCGCTGGGCCTCCAGCTGTGCTGATGAAGCACTGCTGACTTAGCCTGTGCTGCGCCGGAGCCGGGGCGGTACTGCGGGGTCTTCCCTCAGAGAGATGGGTCAGGCCTCTAGAGGACTCCTGGGTAAGTCCACCTGCCCCTCAGAGCCCCAGACCAGCCACATCCCCCCTCATCCTGGCGCTGTGCTGCGTGGACGGAAGGGCCCTCCCCTCTCAAGACCTCTCCCTGGAGCCACCGCGGCAGGCGACATGTCCCCAGGTGACCGGGCTCCCTCTTGCTGCCCGAGCCCCGGGGGGCAGGGTCTGGGGGGAAGAAAGTGGAACAGAGCTGGGGTCTGGCAGCTGTAGCTCAGTGCCGTCACCGGGATCGTGAATAAGATCAGAGGTGTGGTGATGTAGAATGTGGCCTCTACTTCTTCGGGCAGTCGTCCAAGAAAGTGCCTCACGTGGCAGTTAAACCTGCCTTGCTCTTAGTTTTCTGTGATTCTGGGGAGAGAACGCTTCGAATCCGCCTGCCACAGACACTGGTCTTGAGTGGAGGGGGAATTAGGATGGCAGAGCCCCAGGTTTCCTCCTGGAAGCTGGCGCCCTCGAGGCCTCCCCAGGCCCCTGCCTCCCCCTGCAGAGAGACTCCCCCCAAAGACGCCAGTGTCCGCATGTTGCCAAATTGCCGATCCTCTCGGTGTCTTCTGCCGGGGCCACCGTGTCCTGTGGGGCAGGGGACATGCTTGCCCCTTGGCTGCTCTGCCTCCAGCATCAGTCAGGTCCTTCCCATGGATTCTTGGCAGCACAGAGACCAGGCTGCCATCGACAACCTCACTTGACCGGGGGTTCAGCTCCAGTGGAAGGAGGTGCAGCGTGGAGTCCCTTCCATAGGGCAGGACCTGTCCTGGGGTTCCCGCTGGCCCCAGCCTGCCTCCAGTGGCAGGGCCAGCGTCCCTCCCTCCACTGGAGCCCTCCACAGGTAGACTGCCTCCTCCCAGCCCAGACAGAGGGGACCACTGAGTCAGAAAGGAGAGGGTGTTCTGTAACCCTGGTCCAAATCCTACCTCCACTCTCCTACCAGGGCCGATCTCAGTGTTAGTGATGAGCAGGTCCCCCATCTGGGCATGCTCACCCCTCCCCCAGACCTCAGTCTGTCTCTGTGGCCCCAGCAGGAAAGGGGCAGTGAATGTCCTTTGGAGCCAGGTATGTGATGGATGGAGGAGTGGTTGGAACGGGATGAGAGACGAGAGGAAAATGCAGATTTGGAAGTTGGGGAATTGGGTCAGAACGATGCTAATTTAAGCCTTCCGGGTTGGCTGGTAGCCATGGATCTCTGGACTAGAGACTCCGTTTTCTCCGATGTGGGAGTGTGACACTCCTGTGCCCTGGTCACCAATGCCCTCCACCCCTCAGACTAAGCGTTGTGCATCTGTTTTCTTCCCCCAGTATCTGTCCGTCCACTACATGTTTATTGGATACCAGCTACGTGAGGAGATAGCAGGGAGCAGAACAGAAAGAAATCCCTGCTGTCTAGAAGCTTACATTTTTCTGGAATCGTAGCTAATAGGATGTTATTGGTGCTTCCTGTAAGTCAGGCATTGTTCTGAAGGCTTTGCATACATTAACTCGTTTAATCCCGACAAAACTTGTTCCATAGTACAATTATTATCGCTGTTTATATGCATCTGGTGCCTGGGTGATGCGCAGACCTGCCTACTGCTCTTACTCACTGGAGCCCGTCCTTGGGAGCCTGTTACCAGCTGGGCACGATGCTGGCGTTCAGAGTGAGACGCGGGCCTGTAGTCTGTTGACACGTGTCACGGTGATACTCTGGTAGAGTCGTGTGAGCCGCTCCACGTTATCTCACAGCAACTACATACTTACCTGGTCTAAAAACAGTTTGAGAGTCTCCTCATCTCCATACGTGAGATTTATATTTCAGAGGTAACAGAAGCTGCATGAGTAAAATATTAGCCTCACCACCGGCATGTCCTCGTGAATGTGCCTTTCTCGGACTTCCGCCAAGCTCAGCGCGGTGTGTTTCGGTGGACGTGAAGCTGGCAGTGTCGCCAAGCAACTTCCGACCACGCCGAGGAGCGGCTTACCTGTGAGTCCCGCTGTCCCGTGAGGTCCGTGCTGCACCTTCAGCAGTGAGCGCTGGGCAGAGCAAACTGGTTTCTCCCACGTGCTGCTGGGCCCAGTGGTTTCGTGGAAAAGCAGGCGTCAGCACCAACTAAGAAATTAAAGGTGTTGAACAGTCGATGGTTGTAGCCAATGAAATCTCGATGCAGTGAAAGCAGCTCATGCTGTTATTCTCTTTCTTTTTAAATTTTTATTTATTTTTATTTTCCGTTGAAGTACAGTGATTTACAGTGGTGTGTGCATTTCCGGTGTACATCATGGCAGTTCTGTTATAATACACATACTCCTTTTCATATTCTTTTTCAATATAGGTTATGCTGTTCTCTTTCCTATAATGAATGTAATGCTTGGTCACCATAGAAAATACAGAAAACTTTAAAACAAAAGTAACTGCAGTCATACTACCCAAAGAAAAACTCTTTACTGTTTGGCTTTTATTTTTAATTTTTTACTCTTTTTTCCAGGCAAAGGTACACGTCTCTCTCTTTGACAAAATCGTAACTGCATGTTGCCCACGTGCAGGGCATCGTGGTTGCACTTGGTGTAGAGGAACATATGTTCCCTGTTAATACAAAGAGAAAGAAAGGCAGATTCTGATCTCCGAATGTTAAAAACAAACAAACCCGGTACATCCCCTGGGCCCCGCCGCCCCCTCCAGGCTGCTGTCCGTCCTTTCTCTGCGCACACCGCGGGTCTGACTTCATTCCAGAGAGCCGTGGCCTTGTGGCCCTGCTCCAGTCTTTATTTCCATTCACCTAATGGCAGGGCTGAAAGGAAATGTGTCCCGTCTTTACCCCTCTGCTGTAGCTCTTCCCACAGCCGGGCTCTGGTTGGCAGACCTCTCTCCTCCCCAGGACAGCAGAGTATTGGCGGTTACAGCTCTGGCGGGTATGTCCTTTCCCCGTGGGAAGTTGGACGTGTGCGCTCAGCATTGCGCCTCCTTCCTCTGGAGCCTCCCTCCAGGGCACCAAGAATCTCGGTTGCGCACAGTCACTGCGTGCCAAGGGTCACCTAAACTCTTACAACAGAGGCCCAAGGGGAATCAACCCCCCACTGAGCATTCAGGGAGTCTGCCTGTCTCTTGACCAGGGCCCTTCCCTGTGGTTGTTCTGGGCTGGTTTTGATTTCCCACATGAACACGTGTGCCTGTGACAGCCCGTGCACATCTATAATGGACACACTTGTCCTGAGCTCATCAGGAAGCACGGTTTTTTCCCAAAAACCTGGACATTATCCGTTACCTGCCCAAGTCCGTAGACATAGTCTGCTTTTACTGTACAGGGTGCTTTACCAGATGCTTCAGGGGTTTAAGAGAGGCCAGAGACAGTCCAGGACCACAGGCAGCTCACAATCTGGAGCAGTGTGACGAGAGCTGAGTCAATTGGGAAGTTTTTTTAAAAAACTGCATGTGCAAATATGTGCATCTGTGCATAACATTTATACCTGGTCCCACCTATTTATGAAAATCAAGTGGGTGCAGGGATCTGGAATTTTAAAGCTTCTCGTGGTTCTCATAAGTAACACGGTTCAGGAACTACTGAGTTAGAATTCGTAACACCAAGTCAAGTTTGTGAGAGGGTAAGTGGAAACATCAAAGCCACAAGGCTGTAAAGCCTTGAACTTCCAGCAGGGCCATGCCTTATGCGTCCTCATATGTGCGGGTTCTGGACTAGACCCCTCCCCCCGAGCACCTGGGGAGGCCCTTCGTTCATGAATTCTGTTGAACTGGGCTGAGAGTGGTAGAATTCACAGTGCCATGCATTTGGCCGTAAGGATGCTCTGGTTTTCTAGACTGAAATAAGGAGTAAGAAAGACCACAGTGAAGGGAATCCTTCCAGCCTAATGAGAACCTGTGCTTTGGAAACCATGTGGGGACACCGGAATGTGCAGCCAGCCCTGCTGGTGCCACAGCTGCTCTGACACCTGTGCTGGCGTATTCCGTGTTCTCGAAGAGATAAGTGAAGTAAGAGGTACAAAACGTATTTGTAAGAGAAAAATAGTTACAGAAACGAATGATGGCCTTCTGTCAGTAGATGAGCAATGAACCACTTTTCTCCTTTCTCCGTGTGGCCTCCAGTAAGTTCCAGCAGTTCACGTTCAGTGCTGCCGAGTTCCACAATATCAGGGATGTGCATTGACTGCAAAAACCGAATTGTATTTTGAAACCAAAATGAGATGATTTTCATATTACCTGCCATTTGGATTATCTCTACTATTGTTATCATAAATAATGAAAACCTGAATGCAGATAATAATAGTGATACCGTTGCGATGATGTGTGTGGTTCAGAGCACTTCTGCGTGGAGGGGAACAAACAAAATAACGTATATAAATGTTGGAGACATTTTTGTGCGTAATATTTTCGGGAAACCTGAAAACCTGAGTACATAATAATTATATATTTGCCTGCCTTAGAATTCGAGATGACACTCTCTTCACATTCAAGATAACAACAGATGCATGCTTTATTTTCAGGAAAACACTAGTATATTCTGTCTTACCTAACCAAGGTATTTGTATTCTAGAAATAAGTGACTAGAGTTAGATTGCTAGTGGAAAGTGGGCTTTTATACAATGGGCTTATAGATATGTGGAATACCAATTGCAAAATTGTATGTATACATAGCCCAAACATGTGATTGTTTTATGTTATTAAAGTTTTAAAATCTTGGCTGTGAGATCACGTGTAAAGATGTCTTAAGTCAGTGTGACGCGTAAATCTCAGGAACATCATAAAAGATCTCCAGGGTCGTTTGCAAGACCCTTGGGGCTCAAGCAGTGGTATCCTTTCCTTTGTCATAGAAAGAAAGAGGGTACCTCTAAAATTCTTCTATTTCTAGTGGAAACCAGATTGCTTCTTCTTGGGAAAGAACTGCCTGACTAGGGTCCTTTCTCCCTTGGGAATTTGTATTTTTCTTCTTTTCTTTCTTCTTTATTTCTGTCTGTTTATTTATTCACTTATTTATCTGTTCACTTTTGCCTTCATTTTGGTGTTGAACAAGTTAATAATTGAGTATTGATTATCTTTATTTTTTATGTTCAAATAGTAATTAAATAATCAATTAGCAAATACTGTCTTGTACTTCATAGAAAGAATGTTCTGGTTAACTTGGACCTAAATGGAGTACCTCCTTTTTCCCCGCAGCTTTGAGTGAAATCTCATTAACATAGTTCAAGATTTGAACTTGACTGATTTGGTAAATGTCATATAACAAGATCTTGCGAATGTGCTTGGTGTGAATGTGGAGACCTTGCGTAGGACGGGTCGACTATATGCGTATGTATAAGTCAGTCACTTTGCTGTACACCTGAAATCAACTACACTTCGATGAAAATTAAAAATTCTTTTTTTCAACTGTGGTGATAGGATTTGTGAGGGATTGGCTTGAAATGTATTCTTTGAAGTTTCAGAAGAGGGTTTAGGCAAGGACTGTGGTATCTGGTGGGGGAGAATTTCAGTTTCTTAAAAGTTCTAGACAATCAGTCTCCAGTCTTGCTGCACATAGTTTTAATTTCAACAAGCGCTGGGTTGCAGTTGTCAACTATTGATTATCTGTCCTGGGAAGTGGAGCAGGGGTCTTAAATATTGCCAAAGGTTATTTATATTTTACTTTGAAATAAAACCACTGGGGAGCAACTCTGCCTTTCTTATACATCAGTTTTATGCTAACACAAAAATATATTTATTTTTGGAACATTTCAATTAACATTCCAGGCAGAATCCCTGACTGGCTGAGGACAACTTCCTGAGTTGTAAATTTTTTTCTGTGTAATTTGCAAGGAAAAAAATATGTGTGATTTGTTAAAGAATAAATTCAACGACTTATTAGAGAACACATATGCATGTAGAGTCATTAGGCAAATTCTTCTTTTGAAGGTGTTCTGTCTTGAAGCTTTGTGGGGAACACTGGGGAGCAAGCAGGGCTGTGATCATCTCTCTGTAGGTCTACCTCCAGAAGTGCACAGGGAGAGTAATGCAGACTTGTCACGGTTCTGGCAGGGTCTGTGCTGGAAAAGCCTCGGCACTGTGCCCACTCCCTTCGAGACTCAGCTTCCTGTTCAGACTTCAGAGCTCACAGTAGCAAGAAATTGACAAATGGTCAGAAGCATGCCTTCAGTGACGTGCCCCTGTGACACTGTGCTCTCCTCAAACGATGAATTGGCTTAACGTGGACTAAAACCCGTTCAAAACATATGGTATGTCAGCTGGCTGCAGAATTTGTTTGTTTTGCTGTAATTCCAGAAGCTACTGTTTGGCTTTGACATGCTCTTGAAAATCCAAGATGCTTTTGGTCAATGTGTTTGTTGTATTAAACTTCATATACATTTTATTGGGACTTTTGTTATGCAAGACAGGCTTCACCTCTTTTTTTTTTTTTTTTTTTAAATTTCAGGTTGATCTGAGATGAAAGGACAAGATGCAGTTTGTAAAGGACAATAATGAAAGTCCTTAGAGAAGCTATGTCCAAAAATCAGGTTCATTATTTTTTCAGTCACATGGCATTGTTTTAAGCCCCTTGAGTTGAAAAGCAGATTATACAGAAAGACTTTTTCTAGCAACACTGAGGCTCATGGTGACTCATTAAGTGATCATAATTTAACCAAAATTGTGTAAGTCAGAAAAGATATATGGGTTATTCTGGAACCTGTGTTCTGCTCACTGCTTCTTTACAAGAACAGTTATTTCTAACTTTAGGTCAGACAGATTAGGGCATTTTGGGCTCAAATCATAGCTTAATGAGAGGCATGGTCAGCACTTGATTATTCAGAGAGCAATTTGTAAATTATCTGGCACCACAGTTGCTTAAAATACTCTGACATTAGTAATCATGAAAGTAGCCAGTTACCCCGCAGTGACTTCATGCGCTTGATGCTGGGGATGGCCTTTCCGGGCTGATTTGAGGATTCTGTGGAATACTGAATTGAAAGTTTAAAAGGTGGGTTTGGGAGCGGAAAATGGAGAAGGAGTAGAACAAAAAGCTATTTAACTAACTTACACTTAGAAATTTCTATTCTTTTGGCATAGAAGGATCTCATATTCACAGTTGTTTTTTTTTTTTAATTTAATACCCTTGGTTAATTCAAACTGTTTCTGAGGTTACCAGAGTAAGTAATACTTAAGCTTTCTAGAACATGAGAAAGGAGTCACTCTACATGTTTATTAGCACAGGAAGTGCAAACATTTTGAATTTAATTTTATGTTAAGGACCTTTTTTTCCCCTAAAATAAATGGTATATCCTTCCAATGCTCAAAATAGAGATGCAGTAAACATAATTTGGTTTTCCTTGTTGAGCTGTAATCCAGACACCGAGTTTCTGTGAGGAGCTGTGGCTGTCGGGCTAGTTCCCAGAGCAGATGAGGGCCTTCAGAGCTGGAGACGATGCTGTCTTGGATTCGCTTGTTCGGAAACGCCCAGCACGGCCCCTTCCTTTTCCCTTTAGAGCCACTTCCACATAAATGTAGGTGAAGCATGAGGCTCAACCATCCTCTGGTTTGCAAGACGAATTTGTAAGTAATAACCAAGGGACACAAGAGTGATATTTATAATTATATGAGAACAATAGGTATAAACCAGGGCTGTCCAGGGGAAAATCATGGTTATCCCAGGAATAGTAAGCATGTGCTGAACGTTTACTCCCTGCCCAGCGTGTGCTGGGCATTATCTCGCTTAAGCCACAGGACCACCCAATATAGTAGGTATTGTTGATTATCCCAGTGACAGTTAATGTTATGTGTGACCCTGGCTAGGCCATGGTATATAGTTGTTTGGTCAAACATCTGTCTAGATGTGGCTGTGAAGGTATTTTTAGATGTGATTAACATTTAAATAAGGGGGCTTTGAATGAAAATTAACATTTAAATCAGTAGAATTTGAGTAAAACAGATAACCTTCCATAATATGGGTGGGTCACATCCAATCATTTGAAGGCCTTTAAAAGACTGAGATTTCCTGAAGAAGGAATTTTCTTTGAGAATACAGCATAGAATCCTGGCCTGAGTTTCCAGTCTCCTGTAATACAGAATATGGACTTGCCATGCCCAACAACCATGAGATAGTTCCTTAAAATCTCTCTCTCTCAGATAACAGACTACTATAAAACCAACATGTACTATTGGTTTTGTTTCTCTGGAGGAGGCAGACTCATGTAATTCCCTTTTATAGACATAACAAAGGCACAGAGAGGTTAATTAACCCATCAAAAGTCACATTGCACAGTTTATAAATGGAAAACATGAGATTAAAACATATTCTTTTTCATATTCTTTTATTATAGGCTATTATAAGATATTGAATATAGTTCCCTGTGCTATACAGTAAAATCTTGTTGTTTATCTATTTTATGTATAGTGCCATGTATCTGCAAATCCCAAACTCCCAATTTATCCCTTCCTACCCCCTTCCTCCGCTGGTAATGACAAGTTTGTTTTCTATGTCTGTGAGTCTGTTTCTGTTGTGTAAATAAGTTCATTTGTGTCATTTTTTTTTAGATTACGCATATGAGTGCTATCATATGGTATTTTTCCTTTTACTTTCTGGCTTACTTCACTTAGTATGATCATCTCTAGGTCCATCCATGTTGCTGCAAATGACATTATTTTATTCTTTTTTATGGCTGAATACTATTCCATTGTGTGTGTGTGTGTGTGTGTGTGTGTGTGTGTGTGTGTGTGTGTGTGTGTATACATACATATACATATATATATATACATATACGTATACATATACACCACAACTTCTTTATCCAGTCATCTGTGGATGGACATTTAGGTTGCTTCCACATCCTGGCTATTGTAAATAGTGTTGCCATGAACACTGGGGTGCACATATACTTTCAAATTAGAGTTTTCTCTGGATATGTGCCCAGAAGTCAGATTGCTGGATCCTATATATAAGTCTGTTTTTAGTTTTTTAAGGAATCTCCATACTGTTTTCCATAATGGCTGCACCAAGCTACATTCCCACCAACTGTGTAGGAGAGTTCCTTTTTATCCACACCCTCTCCAGCATTTATGATTGATGACTTTTTAATGATAGCCAGTCTGACTGGTTTGAGGTGACAGCTCATTGTAGTTTTGATTTGCATTTCTCTGATAATTAGCAATATTGAGCATTTTTTCATGTGCCTGTTAGCCATTTGTATGTCTTCATTGGAGAAATGTTTGTTTAGGCCTTCTGCCCATTTTCGATTGGGTTGTTTGGTTTTTTATTATTGAGTTGTATGAGCTGTTTGTATATTTGGAAATTAAGCCCTTGTCAGTTGCATCATTTGCAAATATCTTCTCCCATCCTGTAGGTTGTCTTTTTGTTTTATTTATGATTTCCTTTGCTGTACAAAAGCTTGTAAGTTTAATCAGGTCCCATTTGTTTATGTTTGCTTTTATTTCTATTGTCTGGGTAGACTGCCCTAGGAGAACAATGCCAAGATTTATGTCAGAGAATGTTTTGCCTGTGTTTTCTTCTAGGAGGTTTATAGGTCTTATGTTTAAGTGTTTAAGCCATTCGTGTTTATTTTTGTGTGTGGTGTGAGGGAGCTTGTAGCAGGGCTTTGTATTGGGCTGTAAAAGCCTCCACTGCTGTGTGTTCCTGACGTCGTATCTGTTGATTGATGTTCCAAAGTTCTATGGAAAATTTGGGTTCAACTCTGTGCCTTCGAGGCCTTCAGCCTCTTTCCTCTCCAAAGTCATGTGTTTCCAAATAAGAAACTGATTCTTGGGGCAAGTCATACTCATCTGTCACCTCAATAAAGCCATCGATAACATCACTAACTGGGAGAAATGTTAATACGTTTCAACCAATTGAAACCAAGCTGTCAAGCCAAAAACTGTCAACCAGTTATTTTATCTTATACAGCGGAACTGCCTGATGGCCATTTAGTTATGCAGCGGAAGTCTTTTGGGGAAAATGCTTTGCAGAAAAGATGCTTACAGTGAAAATACTGGACTGGCATCAAAACATTTTTGTGAAATTTTTTCAATATGCTGAAGCCTAAATATCTATGTGATAAATGAAACAGCCTGATTCGCAGTATTTTTCTGTAGCTCTTGATTTGTCCTTTTCACAGTTATAGACAAAACTCCCTTCTACCGTAAGTTGGGCAGTATCTTTTTTATGTTTTCCCTTTGTCTTTCGAAAGCAGAGATTTAGAAACAAGAGCTCCTTTTCCTTCTTTCTAGAAGGAATCCCTAAATTTCTAGAATCTAGGGATTCTAGAATCCCTGCCGGGTCTCCAGAGACGTGGTGCATTGTGCAGAAACCATGGGATGCAGACTAGCAGGCAGTTGTCTCTTAGAAGATGCTCTTGGGATCAGAGTTGGGGAAGGGAAGGGAAGGGAGCAGTCTTACTCCTTACTCTGCCCAGCCCTGTGATAAAGAAGCAACAGAGTTCTTCACCAGAAGCCTTGAAGCCTCAACCCCATCTGAAATATGCAAAGTTCTAATGACCTTTCAGAGTTGTCCTGAGTTGAGGTGAGGAGGCAGAGTCTTTCTCACCCAGTGTTGACCAGTCACTGGACATGGGTTACCTTGGGTGAGATAACTCTCTTCATCAATGGCAGAGACTGACGGCTGATGGCCAGCGGTAGTCCCTGCAGTGGGGCAGTGCATCCTTCAGTCATAGAGGTGGAGGAGTCTGGGCAGCACATAGGTGTCCACCAAACACCCCTAAAATGCATTGAGCTCAGGGAAAGGCAAGACAAATTATCTGCACGTGGTTGAGGTAGATCTCCTAGGACCAATCATCAGGTCTTTTTGGTCGATTGGCTTGTTTTCTTGACCAAATCAAGGAAGAGTTATTTTTAGATCCTTGTGCAGGGAATAAGACAGTGACTTCCTTTCCACAAGAATTATAGGAGACTTGAAACACTTCCGACTGTTTTCCTGTATTTTCCGCAACTGTTCAAAACTGTCTTTCTCTAGGATGCTCGGGTTTCTCTGTAGCAACCAGCATCCAGTGCTGTGCCCTCATCCTTCCCCTGGGGCGGTGGGCCTCCCCGCGTGTCTGTAGCCGTACTGTGCCTAGTGCTCTTGTTGTCTTCACAAGATGACTAGTGGTCTGTGCGTCCTTGTCCCACAGTGGATTGGAAGGCCAGTGCCATATTTCATTCATCTTGACTCATTTGCCTGGCAAAGTGCCCAGCTCTGGAAGACCCTCACCAAATGTTCAGTGGCTGAGTCCTGCCTGCTGTCCCTGTTGTAAGGCCTTGTTTTGCCTTCCTTCTTAGCTTTGAAACTCCACTCAGCCATCCTGAGTAGTTCCTGCTGCTCCTAATTCTCATCCCTAACCTTACTGTGGTTTCTGGAGCTATCACCAATGTTGTTCCACCTTCCAGATACTTGTCCTTCTTATTTCTGCTGTGCGTTATCCGACCTCTGGGACTTCCTGGGTAACCTGTCCTCTAATCCATCTTTCTACCTATTTCAGAGTCACACTTTTATTTTCAAGAACAAAGCAACCAAGCAGGTTTAAACTGTGAATCTTTAGAAAATTCCTTAGAATGTAATTTGTCACTAGTTATCCAGTAGATACTCTTGACTGACAGAGCACTGTTTAGGTTTGAATGTAGAAGGGTGTTCTAGTCTACTTGCTTGGTTGTAGTTTCAGAAACACAAATCTAGCTTAATTGTCAATGGGAATTTATTGGTTTATGGAGTTGGGATTGGAGGGGTGGAGTGTGGCTGCAGGCACAGCTGTATCCAGGGGCTCAAGACAATGCCAGCCAAGCTCTGTGCCCCTTTCTATAGCTCAGCTCATTTCCCTTTATGCTCTGGCCTTGTTCTCAGGGAGAGTTTCTTCCTGAGCATGTATTCTGACTGATGACAACCTTAAGCTTATCCCTCAACATTTCAAGATGGAAAAGGAGGAGGGAGCCCCTTTCTCCCTTTCAGCATCCGTATTACCCATTTTGTGGAGCAGGTTACGTGCCCAAACCCAAGCGAAGCGCTGATGCACAAAGCATTCCCAGGGCTTGAAGAGCGCTCCCGAGAGGCGGTGTCTGCTCACCTTAATAGACAGGTTGACCCAGACTTTGTGCAATTTGAGAATCTCTGAAAAGGAGGGGACGCTGGCAAACACACGTATCCCTGTCACCCAAAATGGGGAGCAGCTACTCCCATATGCAGAGCTATTTCTAGAGCAGAAATGGAGAAAGCAGAAATAGTCAGAAGCTTCATAGCGCAGGTGCCTCAGCTCCATGGGTCCAAATTTGCACCCAAATACAGTGCCTGTCAAAACGTGTCAACAGAGTCGCCTCATGGTCACGTGTGTTCGCCTCCTTCATTCCGAGTTGGCCACCCCTTGCTTCCCCTCCTCACCAGACTGTGTGTCTCTGCCCCGCCCATCCAGCCTGTGGGAGGAAACTGAAACCAGGGTGTCGAGGTTTTCACTCTCATCCCTATTAAATAGGTAGAATAGTTCAGAGTAAGATTTGCCAGGCACCTCTGTGAGATTTTGTTTGTAGTCTGATGAAATATTATGAAAAATACTTAATTTAGCTTAACCATGCAGGTTGTCATACTGCTGATAAATCTTACTTCTGCAATAAAAGGCAAAACCACCACATTTCACGTGGGAAAAAAATATGCAGTGTACTGTCATCTAATGTCTCTGTTTTCATGAAGTTTTGAATTACAAGGAATTACTGAAAAGTAAAATGTGCTTTGGTTGGGGCCGGGGGGCTCCCACTTTATACAGTAAGGATAAACCCACTGTTTCTAAATGAGGTATTTGCATTTTCTTTTAAAACTGTGGCAATTTACTGAATGAAGGAGCACATTAACTTCTGGAAGTTAAATAGCTTTCACTGTAAATGTGGCATATTTCCTTATAAATAAACGATCGCATATGTTTCAGGATGGATGCTGGCTTAGGAATGTGAATGTTCTCAGTCCTTCCCCTCTCTGGTGCCGCCAGGGAGCATGCGGCTGATCCGACTTGAGCTGCTGAGATGGCACCGGCCTCATTAATATATATATGTTTTCATAGAATGTGTTGCACCCAGAATGATTCTGACTTTCCCTCTTACCTGTGAAATGGATTTTCCTCCAGTGGCCAACTGCGGTGTTTTGCTCATTTCACTGTGGGTGGAATCCTTATGCCTATGATTGTCAGCAAAAGTCTCGTAGATTTCGGGGGAGTTCAGAGTGTTTCAAGTTATCAAGAAAGTTCTCTTTTCTCGGAGTATTCTGGTGTGTGTTTTAATGACGTCCTCCCCATGCCTCCCTCTTGCACCCCGTGCTCACTCCTGGCCTTGCCACCTTTATTAAGCAAGGAGAATGAATCCTCGCTTTGCTTGCTTGAGTGTTTTAGATAAAAGAAGTATATAGTTGAAATATTCAAATCTCTGAAAAATATAGATGAGTCTAGCTCCGACTCCTGAGTGGGACATGAGAGTAAGTGCTGACAGATGCCTCCTCCTGGGCGTGACAGCGCCAACCACAAGGTGGTTTTTATACTTTCAGTCTGTCTCAGTTTAAATGAAATGACTGAAATTGGGCTGTCTGTTCATTTGTGTCTTTGTGGCTATGATATGTAGACTTTTGGGAAACACCTGAAAATAATGAGGTGCCAGTGAGACTCGTGGGGAGATAACTTGAAAGAACAGACTAGCCACACTGCAGAAATCAGCAATGAGATGCATCTTTACCCAGCAGAGATGGAGCACAAGATACAGGAAGGGGAGTCAGAGCTGTCAGAAGAGACAGACTCGAGAGAAACTCACAGTGTAAACCTCGGAACTGTCTTTAGGGATTTGTGATGCAAACGATGCTACTTACGTTAATATTTGTTTCAACAAGAAGAATCGCAGTAGTTGGCTGACGTTTATTGAGGGTTTACTACATGCAGTAGGATGTACTTCCCTGAGGACTTCCACCTGTTTTGCTTACATCCTCACAGAACCTACGCTGTAGGTAGCACAGTCATCCCCATTGGACCAGTGATGAAATGGAGACTCACACTAGTAACCTGTACAAGGTCTAACAGCCAAGATTTTATCCCAGGCGATCAAATTCCAGACATGAGCAATTCGTGTAGCCCTCACATCATCTTGAATAAGAACTTGAATTATATGTGTATGTTTACAACAATTTTCTTCCAATGTATATTTTTAAATATATGTAATTTAGGGGATAATGAAATGGGAACTTAAGATACCGGCTTTGTTCTTGAGCTTTTAAATGACAGGGTAGGAATCCCGTTTCTAGCAGTGGCCAAATAGCTTATTTTAGACCATGCTTCATGTAGGACAACTAGACAGTCTGGAAGGGGCGAGGGAGCATCAGTTTGAAAGCACTGGGGTGCGCAAGACAGCAAGAATTTATGGGGCTAGTATTCCAGAGAAAAGGCAGCCAAAAAGGTGAACCCAGCATTGGGTGCAGATTTCCCCATCCAGCATTTGCTGAATCAGAAAGTCATCTCTATCTCTGTGAGTCTGCTTCTGTTTTGTAAGTAAGTTCATTTGTGTTCTTTTTTTAGATTCCACATATAAGTGATATTATGGTATTTTTCTCTTTCTGGCTTCCTTTCCTTGGAATGACGATCTTCAGGTCCATCCATGTTGCTGCAGATGGCAGACTCACAGACATAGAGCACAAACTTAACGGTTACCAAGGGCTAAAGGAGGTGGGAAGGGATAAATTGGGAATTTGGAAATGGCACCTCTTGGGGAGGGATGGAAATGTTAGCTGTATTGATTGTGGTGGTGGTTTCATGGGCGTGTACTTCTGTCAAAATTCATCAGATTGTACGTTTGAAATATGTGTAGTTTACTGTATAGGAGCCATTCCACAGTAACAGGGTTTTAAAACAAAATGTCATCTGGGAGAATGAAAAGCAGTCTGGAGCTCGTGGGAGACACATGAAGCTTTGCAATTTCTGTCCTGCTGAAGTGGAGAGGTTAGGACATTGGAAAATACGGATACCAACTCCATCTCTGCCTAGCCTCCAAACTCAGCCCAAGGCGTTCTTTTCCACAGTCCCTTTCAAAGGCAATTGATGTTTTCTGTCATCTCAGCTGTGTAGCTGAGGAAATGGAAGTTAGGGCTTGGTGTGCGGTAGGAGAGGAGAAAGCTGGGCTGCCTTCCCAGGGGTTGAAGCTTGTGCTGGGTGGGCCACACCTGGGAGCTTCAGGTAAAGTCCAGAGCTGGAGGCTGTTTGCTTTTGTGCCATTAATGGAAGTCTTACCAGAAGTAGCCAGATAACAGTGAAAGCACCCAAGAAGAGTGAGAAGCCCAGCCTCCTTCATTTGTTCATATTTCACCCAATGCATCAAAAAGTCTAAGCATCAAGAAAATCACATGGGGTTTCATGAGAGCATCTCTGTTGACTAGAAGTGATGGAGACATGTATGTGCCTTTGGAAGGGAAATATAGAACTTGTGGGGGAAAGTATTCTTGAAAGAGCTTAAAATAATATTCTTTACCAAGCGGATTCTCATTGCAACTACTGTTGTTCACCAAAAGATACAGCTTCAATCAAGGAGGGGTTTTTTCTAATCAGGTTGGTAGCTTTGAGCTTCAGTGGAAACTGATCTGTCAGCTGTCGGCCAGTGGGACTACGCTTCCAGTCTGGTTGTCTTTTCACTCAAAGCCCAGCTGCGGAGAGCAGGTGTTAGAGGGAGAGTGAGCCCTCAAGTCATCTTCATCCGTTGCACCTGGATGGCTGAACTGGCCACTGGTTGGGATGCATTTCAGGACGTCCTCCTGAAGTCCCACAAAACAGAAGTATTAGTCCTCGTGTATCAGAAGAGAATGAAAGAAAATAATTCCTCTAGCTAAAGGAAATGATGGATGTAGTTGCTTTTAAAGAAATGGCTGTCTACCATTTTCTCTTCATTGTCTTTCTTATTTTACAGTATGATCTCTGGGTTTTATTGCTGAAATATAGGAGAAATAAAAGTGTATTAGGGAAAGAATTCTGTGAACTTCCAATTCTGGTCTCATACTTCTCTTTTCCTCTTTTGGCTAAAGTGGAAATAATGAGGATCTAGTATGTTACCCCTTTACGCTTCTGCGAAGGTTCTTCTTAACTTTTGTCCCAAGAATCAAGTGAATTCTCTACATAAACTCTTGACAGATCTTGTCAAAAAAAAAAAAAAAGTCCACCAATAGATGAGTGGATAATGAAGTTGTGAGATACACACACACACACACACCCCGGAATACTTCTCAGCCATAAAAAAGAATGAAATAATGCTATTTGCAACAACATGGTTGGACCTGGAGATTGTCATACTAAGTGAAATCAGACAGAGAAAGACAAATATCATAGTTATCACTTAATATGTGGAATCTAAAAAAAGATGCTAATTTTATTTACAAACCAGAAATAGACTCACAGACATAGAAAACAAACTATGGCTACTGAAGGGGAAAGGGTGGGAGAGGGATAAGTCAGGAGTTTGGGATTAATAAGACACACACTACTGTATATAAAATAGATAAACAACAAGAACCTACTGTACAGCACAGGGAACTATATTCAATTTCTCATAATAACATATAATGGAAAAGAATCTGAAAAGAACATATATATATAAGTATGTGTATATATATAACTGAATCACTTTGCTGTACAGTTGAAACTAACATTGTGAATCAACTACACTTCAATAAAAAATAAAATTAAAAAAATTGACTGTGAAAAATGTAATGGAGTCTAATTTCATTTTACCCGAAAGTCCATTTTACCTGAAGCTCCGTTAAAGATTGAAAGCTTGCAGCATAAGCTACTGTCAACTCCTTGAAAATGCAGGTTCCAGAACAGAAATATCCATTGGCTGGCTTCTTAACCTTAAAATACTATTTAGAGATGGATCTAATATCTGGGAGTGTACACATGAGATTGTTAGCATTCGGTCACCTCAGAGTCATGGAATTAAAGGTTTGAGAGAGTAGGCGACTTTTCATTTTTTTTACTTTTTAAACTTTTGAAATGTTAGATTTTTTTTTACGCCGATGTGTTATTTCTGAGAAGGGATTTTTAATGATCTACAAGTTTCCTTTGTAAACATTATAAGGAGTATGGAAGAGAAACTTCACTTCTTACTGCTTCAAGCAGCAGACCAGAGTTTTGGTCTTTGTTCGATGGATTTATTTGCAAGCAGATGATTTTCAGCAGTTAAGTATTTGTGCGATAATTTTGGAGGTGAGCTATCAATAGACCCCACCTTCAGGTGCGAGCCTGCCCGCCAACCCCTTTAGGTGGGAGAGCATTTCATGTTGAAAGTTTCCAGGGGAGAACTTACGGTTTTATTTGCTATGAGGATGTTCTTGAGTGTGTATTTCTTTTACGTGACTCCTGCTACAGTGTAGGCCATTCTCTTCCTTCCCCTTCCCCATCAGGGAAGGGGAAGAGCTGGTTACCAGCCTCAGTGCACAGCCTCTTAAGTTGTATGAAAGCTGTGCACTAGGGTCTTCACCTACAGTTCAGCTACGCTGTCTTTTGTCTCTGAAATTTCTATCTCATTGCAATTAAAAGATAAGCTTAGGGAGTGATGTCACCAAGATGGTGACATAGATCCTTCCCAACTCTGCTCCCCTCACAAGAACAACTAATGACCATTCAAGACCAGGGCAATAATGGCTGAAAACTCCCCTAATGTGGAGGGAGAAATGGACATCCAGACCCATGAGGCCCAAAGGATCCCAAGTAGCTTGAACCCAAGCAGGACCACACTGAGACACACTGTAATTAACTTGTCAGAAGTTTGGTTTATTCAAAGTACTGAAAGGAAATTACTGTCAACCAAGAATTCTATACTTGGGGAACCCCGTCCTTCAGAAATGAAAGGGGGATAAAGACCTTCACCAACAAACAGAAGCTGAGGGAGTTCATCACCACCAGACCTGCCCTACGAGAAATGCTCAGGGAAGTTCTTTGGAAGTAAACGAATCCTAACTAACACGGTAAAAACATGGAAAGGGTGTCAGTCTCATTGGTAAGGTAAATACATAGTCCTAGATTCTGCAGTGTGTTGAGCAGTGCATACTTCACTCACAGCCCTAGTTTAAGAGTTAAAAAGAGAACAACTTAAAATAACCATAGCGACAGTAACATGTTATCAGTTATGCAATATACAAAGTGTGTAAATCGTGATAGTAATAACCTGACATGAAGAAGTGGAGGAGGGAAAGTGTAAAGCTGATTGAAGTTGAGTTGTTACCAGTTTCAAGTGGGGTTTTATAAATTTGAGATGTTTTACTTAAGATATGTGGTAACCACCAGGGCAAATCCTGTAGTAATTACACGAAAGAACATGATAGATAAATTGAAGCATATTGATACCCAAAGACGTCAAAACACACACCAGAAAAGACAGCACCTGCTGTACACGACTTGGGAAATCCAACTGCTGAATCATAGGATGCATTAGCCTGTCCAAAAGGGACTCCCTGCTCAGCCTGTTTTTTATTCCCTGAAGGATGAGTCTGTACTCTCCAAAGCCCAGGTCTGTATCTTCTTTAGCTTTGAATCCCAGCTCCTACCTCACCATCTTGACCATCAGTAAATGTGTTCTGAGGGACAGAGTGGACACTTTCTCAGCCTCTCTTGCCTTCCACGCAAGTTTATTCTTTTTTTTTTTTAAACTGGAGGTTTGCAGTTCTGTAAATCCCTTAAAAAATGTATGCTTTGTGCTTTTAAGTTTCTGCTTCTAAAGTAAACAGAATAATGATGAAAATGAAATGCAGTCAGTATTTATAGTGCTATGAAAACTAAGTGAGGCTACAGTTACTCACTGAGGATTTTCACATCTTTAATATTTGAATGCAATCTGGCTTATAGCAGCACAGCTTTGCAAGTGACAGTGTAATATTTTAAAATATTTATACTTGTACCTAAGAAGCATTTTCTGCAGCTTATTTTGGATACATTGAAATGAGCCTAAAAAGTCTACAAAATATACCCCAAACAAGCCTAAAAACGGCCACACTTTGAAGGCTTCTGTTAAACTAACTCCTGTGTTGAGGTGAGGATGGATTCTCCTTCCGTTTTGGTGAGGCCAGAACACAGCTGAGCATAAGGACCTCAATCCTCTGGTGGACAGAGAATCTACACCAAAAGGTCTCTGCCTTTTACTTATAACTCTGCACACTCTTCTCCCCTGGAGATCCCATTCTCCCAGGGGAGGTGGTTAGATGGAGAGTATTTGGTATTGGGGTGACAGGAAGAGACAGAGAGAGAGAGACACACACAGAAAGAGACTGAGGCTGAGAGGGACAGAGAACCCCACCTTTTCAGGAAGCCGAAATCCTAATGGAGACAGCAGTACCTACCAGAAAAAAAAAAAAAAAAAAAGTAGACAGGAATATGTAGGTTATATTTTTGACTGAATACTGGGGAAAAAACCTCTTCTAGATTTTTGTCTTATCTAGGTGGCTGGAAATCTATGTTTTTGTAAAAAAAAAATTATTGAAGTATATAGTCAGTTACAATGTGTCAATTTCTGGTGTACAGCATAATGTCCCAGTGATGTATGTATGTATGTATGTATGTATGTATGTATGTATGTATGTATGTATGTATATATTCATTTTCCTATTTTTTTAAAACATCTTTAAAATGCCAGTGGTCTTAGGGGAAGGAGAGCCATAAAAAGGTTTGAATGTCTAGAACTCTGTGGGTTCTTCATTGTTTTTGTGCCCTGACGCCCTTGGCAGCCTGGTGGATCCTGCAGACCCCTTTTCAGAATGGTGTTTCTAAATACGTGAAATAAAGTCCACCAGATTGAAATGGAACCAATTAAATTGAAATGGAGGAATGCAAATCTTAAAGCACAGGGAACTATATTCACTATCTTGTAGTAACCTTAATGAAAAAGAGTATGAAAAGGAGTGTGTATGTGTATGTATGACTGAAACATGATGCTGCACACCAGAAATTGACACAACATTGTATACTGACTATACTTCAATAAATTTTAAAATTTTTTAAATAAATAAACAGATAACATAATAGTGGCAATGTCTTTCTGTGTCATTGCGCTAATAATGAACACATGATTGGCCTCTGGTCATTTCAAAGTAGTTGACGCAGCAGGTAAGGTGATAGGGAAGTCTGTGTGATTTTCTGTCTGATGGTGACCAATACGACAGTGGTTTGTTACAGTACTGAGGGCAATGCTGCTTTCAGTTAGAAGTTAGATGGTGTTGAAAATTAAGGAGTCATTTGATTCTCATCCAAATTCATGGACCCCTCTGAATGTTATCCAGGGCTCCTCCTAGGGGTTTTCCTAATTTAGAAAATTAGAAAAACTAGAAAATTAGAAAATTTTAAGCCAATAAGCCCGGAGGTGCAGGAGAAGAGAAGGAAGATGCGATGAGGAAGGGGGAAGGTGAACTTGCTAAGGCCACTCATTGGGTCCCTGTGACACCAAGCAGGCCAAGTGCAGTTACTCAGAAATGTGACTGTGTCTGAATGGTGTCACCTTCACCTGAGTCCAAGGGGAAACAGTCCCTCCTTCACTAATACAGAGTCATGATTTCCCTGGGGCAGGCGGGGGAAATTGCCGGGAGATGAAGGAGGTGGGCCTGTGACCTAAGTGGGTCAGGTTGTCAGAAGTCTCCGGAGAAACGTTGACAAGAAAAGTGGGACAAGCTCGCGCCTCATTTCTTTGGAAACTGTGCAGCCTCCCGTGGTCATACTTAGCTTTCTTCTGTTAGGTTTAGAATGGGGGAAAGTTTGGCAGCAGCATTAGTCATCAGAATTCCACCACCTTTTTACTTAAGTGCTTTCTTCTTTTTTTAAGTATAAAAATGTCATAGCAACTATGGGTTTGACTTATCTGATCTGGGGTTCTGTGGTTTCATGTGGGCAGATGAACGAAGAGGCTGCGAGGTTTTTAGATCTTAAGCGTCCCTGGGTAAGACATTGTCTTTTCTTCCTGAAGTGGCCAGTGAGCGGCAAACGGTAAACTGATGGCTTCTTGGCGATTCCTCCGAGCACGTTCCGATGTGAGTGTTTATTAGATGCTCTCTGTGGTTTAAGTGCAGCGGACATTTTGGTTATTGTCATCACTGGTAAGGCTCCATGGTTCTGGACCTAGAATCTCTTTCAGTTCAAATCACAATTACCGAGTAGAAATTACTTCTGTCCCTTGAGTGACTTATGCCACAATTATTTGCCTTCTTCTCTACTGATGGTGTGTGTGCAGGGACACACACATCAGTAGGACTTCAGATTGTTAATATCCCAATATCCAGACCCAGATTCGTTCAGGACTGTACGATAATTTTGTGACAAGCTGGGCCTGGAACAGAGTACTGTGGGTTTCAGCCAGTTTTGCTTTCAGTGCCACCACCCTGCCCAATTATTTCTGCTGGTGGAACATGACATTTAAAGGACAGCAGGCGGAAGCTGAGCCTGGGCTGGGACAAAAGGTGGTTCTTGTCTCTCGGTTCATTCACCTCAAGCAAAAATATTATTTCTATCTGTACGAAATACAAATGTATGTTCTGGCCTTGAGCTGAGTTTTGAAGGAAAAATAAGACTCTACCTCATGGAGAGCAGGAGGGATGTTCCAGAAGGAGATGGGCAAAGTCCTGTAGGCACGTGTGAGCAGGGCATCTGGGGGAGACGGCAGTTCGGCGCCGCCGAGTTGTCACAGGGGAAGAGTGAGTGGCTGGGCAAAGAGCAACGAGGAGGGAGGGCTTGCTGTGTGCCTTCCAGCGGCCGCTCTGACACCGCCGGGTGTCTGCAGTCAGCTCAGACCTGGCTCTGACCACCCAGAGTTAGCACGGAGCCCGCAGATTAAGGGTGAGGTGCTTTGATTCTGACACCATCTGCAGGTAGCATCAGATCCCATTAGTTAAAGGACAAGCCCCACCCCCCGCCCCCCGAAGACTGCCTTAACTCAGATGCCAGCTGCAGGTAGGGTCCCCAGGCCACTCACATTTGTGTCCAGCATGGCTGCAAATGTGAGCATTCCCATGACCGTCCTTCACGACAGTGACTCACAGAACCTAGAAAAGCACTGTAGTTAGATCACAGTTTTATTATAAAGGACATGGCTTGTGAACAGCCCCGATGGAAGAGGTGCTCGGGCAAGGTATGGGGACACACAGGGCTCCCACACCCTCTCCCTGAAGGCCCCAGCATGCCACCCTCCCGGCACACTGTAACTTCGGTATCCAGACTTTTTACTGAGGTTCCGTCACTGAGGCACGACTGAGTCAGCCATTGGCTGTGGGACTGAACTGAGTCTCAGGTCCTTCCGCCTTCCCTGGAGGTATGCAGGGGTTGGAGCAGGGGGCTGAAAATTCTAACCCTCGAATTAGGCAGTTGGTGTTTCTGTGAACAGCCCCTATCCTGAAGCTGTCTTGGGGTCCGTCCCTGAGTCAGTTCAGTAGCATCACAAAAACACTCCTGTCACTCAGCAAATCCCGAGGGTTTTTGTAGCTCTGTGCCAGGAACCCAGGACAGAGCCAGGTGTGCTATTTTTATTGTACCACGTGATGAATGGTAGGGGTCATTCTGTAACACTCTAGCTGCTCGGTGTGAAGATGGGTTATGCCTTTACCAAAAAAAAAAAAAAAATGAACATTTTATATGTTAGTAGGTAACAGCTTACTCCAAAACTTACCAAGCTTTCAAAAAGCAATAAAATAAGGGCTTTTGACAAAACCTTTCTAGTTACAGATTTTGATGGAAAAAGCAAATGGAATCTCTCACCATTCTTCTTTAATGGAACTGATACGTGCTCTACACCCAGTTCAAGATTGGATTTGTGATTTTGTCTCCTTGAAGGACAAAGCAGTCCCCCCGGCATTCTTTAGCTCGCAGGCAGAAAGGAAGGTGCTTCGTGTCAGGAGTTTCGCCCCTGTGCCTGGGGCTCCCTTTTGAATGCTAAGGTTTGGTGACCCCTGTCTTCTGGCATCAGTCATGGGACATTCATGGGGCATCTCTCTAGGACCAGATGATTCGAGGCAATCTAGACGGGTGAGAATGTTACCAAGTCCAAACTCGTTCTGCTCACCCCACGACAGGCCAGTAAATCAGGAGATTAGGTATTGGGGCAAGGAATAACAATTTTATTCAGAAAGCCAGCAGACTGAGAAGACGGCGGGCTAATGTCCCAAAGAACCATCTTCCCCAAGTCAGAATTCAGACTCCTTTTATATGAAAAGGGGTAAAAGGGGGTGTTGCCAACTTCTTGGTGTCAGAATCTTCTGTTCTTTTAGCTGCACGTAGGTCAGGTGATGATGTTCCTGTAAACCTCCAATGAGACAAATGTTATCCTTTGTTCTGCAACTTTGTATCTCTATATGAATGGGAAAGTGTTAATTCCTTTAAAGGTCAGAGCCTTGAGAAGGGGCTCTCCTGTATATTTCAGGCTCTAGGGAATATTCTTTTAGAAAAGGTGTAGAACCAGCGTCTCTAAGCACCAGAAACAGAGCACAGGGTTAGAGCCAAAGGAACAGATCTAATATAGAGTCAGGTTTGTTCTTCCCTATGAGAAGAATGACTTTTTATGAGAGCCTGTTCGTAGAGTTTTCCGGAGTACGTGGGACTAGTTAATCCTTCACGTTCTTTTCAGTAAGTTAGTGTTCAGTAGAGGGTTCTCTGGAAACCTTTGTGAAGTTGTTTGCTGCAGGGAGGCCAGAAATGAAGCGACTGGCGAGCAGTAGGAGGACCTGCGGGGCTTTGAGTGATCGCCCACATGGTGTCTGACCGTGTGTGGTTGTTCTGGAAGCTTCTAATTGGAAGGCAGCGCTTCAGGAATATCCTGAAAGCTGAGGGTCCAGGGTCTTCCTGGGCGAGAGGTTGGGCAGGCCAGTCTTTGGCACTTGGTCGGGGAAGCCTGTGGTTCTGTAGTGAAAGGGAAATGAGCGCTGAAACCACAGCACAGACACTGCTCCGTGCTGGGCAGAGGGCGTTGTTCTGGAGAGCCGCATGTTCTAGATGGGTCACAGGTGACCCTGCCAGTACCAGCAATCCCTTTCACCGCTTTTAGGTGGACATCGTTCTGAGCGCTGTCAGGAGCCCCCCTGCCTTGCTGGCGTGCGCTGACGTGTTAGAAGTGCGGGTTGTCACTTAGAGTAGAAAGGGTTTCCCGCAGACCTGCTGCAGTGGAGCGGGTACCACGCCCGGGACGGCCCCGGGCTGCAGCGCTGAGACTTGTCTTGAGTGTCTTTTCTGTGTTACAGCATCTTCCCTTTTGAGAACCCACTTTCCTCATTGTTGCCAGCATGTCTGCTTTTAGTGGTCTCTTCCTTTCTTGTGACTTTTTTGAAGGTTCAAAAAGCAGATAATATAATTTTTCTGTACTTGGCGAGAATGGGCTCTGAGTCATCCGAATGCATGCATGGACTCGATGACCTCTGTCTGGGCTGTTCAGGGCTTTTGTTTTGGTATCGTGACTCGCTAGGACTTAATTTCTCATGTTGCTGATAGATAATTTGCTTCTAAACAGATGGATCCCCCATCTTCTCATCTGTTCATTTCACTGTTCACCACCAAATATAAAGTCTGATAAGATAATTTGAAATATTAAACCAACAGAATGATTTTTATTTGAAAATATGATAAAACCCATTTAAAATTTTTTTTCCTTACTGATTTTTAAGTATTCTTTGCCTTTAGTTGGGTTTTCTCCTCTGGGTGTGGAAATAATTCTCCCTAATGAAGAGATTTAAAGATGCTCTCTAAAATGCTCTCCAAAAGAACCGCCTCTCTGGCAGTTAACTCCCACGGGGTAAAGTAGCTTTCAAACCCCTCTCAGTAATGGTTAGTTCTAAAGTATCTGACCCGTTTGTGTGCCAGGTGGGAGTTCAACTCCCAGGAAGACCACTTAAGGCAGCAATGCAGCTCTTTCTGAAAGAAGTTTTGTAAAAGCAAAACACCAAGAGAGAACAAAGCTTTTTAATGTGAACCATCGTGGCTTCTGGAAGAGCTCAGTTGCTCTCCTGGAAGACATACTGTGATTCCTAAAACAGCTACGGAAGTGCTGTCCTCATGGGGTCCAGTCACATCTCAAGTTCAGTGGTTGCCTGCAGGTTAATCCTTCTGAAGTTTGCACAGTGAATAAAGTGGATTGCAAGTATTCCTTCATTCTCCAAGACTAGGAAGATCATTATTTGCATTTGTGTGGAGTTTTGCAATGTCTCAGTGATCGTCTAGGTGGAGTTCTTAATCTACCCTGACAATAGTCCTGAAGTTGCCTTGGCCACTCTTTTCTGCATTGTCTCTCTACCACTCAGTGATGTGAGTATCTCTCTGACATATACTTGTAACTTTGTATTCTAAGTACTTGATTACATGGTTGCCTACTCTGTTAGACATGTCTTCCTCATGCCCAATATCAGTGGCTGTTACCTGCAGGGATCTCACAAGTATTTGTTGAATGAGCAAATGCTGAACCCCGAGCCCACTTTCCTTCCACCTCTGGTCTGGCTAACTACTCATCCTGGGAGATTCCCTCCCTCTGAAGAGCTGCGACCAAGTCCAGGCACTTACTGCTGGCCACTCAACAGGCCAGTAAATTGAGTGAGGATTCAGGCTTCTTTTATAATAAGGCGGGGGTGGGGTGGTTGGTTGCTACAGACTTCTCAGTGCCAACGAGACCCTGGAAGACGTGACAATCCTTTGTCCTTACAACTGTCCACATAGGTCCGGTCACAGTGTTCCTGTAAACCTTCGACAAGAGGCAGAGCCTCGAGAAAGGGCTGTTAGGTTTATTGCAGGCTCTGGGTAACATGCTTTGATGAGACAGAGGGGCAGAGCCAACATGACTAAGCACAGGCGGGGGAGCACAGAGGCTGGAGCTGAAGCAGCAGCTCCAGGGTGGGGCCGGGTTTGCTCCTCTCCGTCACAGAGCCGTCGCTGACACCCACTCCCCGAGCTGGCGTTCGTGCTCCTTTTCTTTCTCAATGACCCTTGGTTGGAACAGCTCTACCACTACTCATGCCTGTGCAATAAATAATTTTTTGACCTGCCTCGCTAGAATTAAGAATGGAGCCTGAGTCTCATTCAACTTTGAACCTGCGGTGCCTACTACAATGCCTAGCACACAGGAGTTGCTCAATACATGTTTATAAATTTAAGGAATAGAAGACGACCGGGTTGGAATTGCCTTGCTCAGAAATGTGGAATGTGTTGTGGAGGTACTTGTGAAATACTTAAAGTTCACTCTTTCTCCTAGTGTGTCAATTATATAAATGAAAAAGAGGAAAAATTAAAGAAAAAATATTGCTACCAATAAGACATAAAATGACTTTAAATATACCCATTGCCATTTCTTGTTTCTGATGCATTCAGGCAGTTAATTCAACAGTTAATCTAGTGCCCACCATATGCCAGATAATATACAAGGTTGCAGATATCCCCAGATATGCACTAGATGTAAAGTTTTATCTAGCAGAAACACATAGCAATTCTAAACTCGCATGTACCTATTAACAGAGCCTCAAATATATACAAAGCAGAAACTATAGAACTACAAGGAGATACAGATAAATCCACGGTCATAGTGGGAGAATTTAGTACCTCTCTCAGCAACTGATGGAACAAGAAAACAAAATAACATCAGTAAACATATAGAAGTACAGAATTTACTATTTTGCTTTTTGTCAGGTAAAATTCAATTGTCAGCATAATATGGAATCACTGTTTTCCTACATCATCCGAGCTAAGAATCAGCTTGGACACTGTCAGCTCCTCAGCCTCTCAGCCTCCCTTCAGACATAAATTCCTTTGATTGTAACTCCAAACGTCCCCTTTACCCTTCCCCTCTTCTCCAGCATCAGTGCCCTAGACCGGCTGCTGTCATTGGTCACTCTTCCTAGTGTTTCCCCTGTGTAGTGTAGACAGTTACAGTCTTGTTCACTTATATTCAAGTTACTGTGTAACTCTATCCAGTGTTTTTGTGTCCACATGGTCTGCTCCTCCATCTGGGTTAAAAGCAATACCTTGTAAACGTTATTCACAAAAATGCTGGCTTAATGAAAAGAGGAATTCGTCCTGAATAAAAATACCTAAGATACTCCGTATTTGTAACTCTTCTGCATGTCTTCCAGTTTGATTACCAGCAGCTGTGAATGTGTTATTTGTACAATAATGAATGTTAAGAATGCTTCTCGTGGGGACTTGTGACAAAACATGTAAATGGGGGACTCTTTCTTGAGGAAGAAGATGGGTGTACAGAGCATCGTTGAGCACCTCTCTGATTCATCAGGAATGTCTCTGACCCCTAGACTCTTTTAGCACTTAGCAGATAATGTTTGTCTTCTCTCTGGTTGTGTACACCAAGGAAATTGGACATCTGTTTTGAATAACTTGACCTTAAATCGCATTTTTAAGTAAAGCCACATGAATGTTATTATATCATTTTATTGCATTAGGAAGCAACAAGAATAAACAATATCCTCTGGGCTTCTGAAGAGATCCAGGGGTGATCTCATGGTTTTTACTGTATTAAATGTCTTCATTAAAATTCACATTTTCTAGTGAACCTTGGTTTTTAAACCAAGTTTTTAAAGAAATATATCTTATTCACATCTCTTTATTTTGCATTTTGCCCCTCTTTATTTTTTCTTAAGTAAGCAAAATCTTGTTTACTTAAACTCAAGCAAACTCTTGTTAACTTAAGAAAAAAATAACAAAATGAATTTTGGCTCCATAATGCCACCTTAAACATGATGGGTTTTAATTTTTTGCTTTTAAATAAGGAAATAGCTCCTGTGATTTCAGCATAGATTAATTCTATTTTTTAAGAGTTATCATTCAGAGCGGAAGATGAGCCTTAGTTTCTAGTCCCTGTTTTTGTTCCCTTAAATTTAATTTTCTCCAAAGAGCATAGGCCACAAATATTTCGTTATCTGACTCTGAGATGTGCTATGAAATCTTGACTTTTAAGTTAGGTTAAAACATAAGCCCTAGAATCAGACTGGCTGGGCTAAAATCCTGGTTTTCTGTATGACCTTGTGGAAGGTGGTTAACCCTTCTGAACATGCAATGGTGGTAACACTCCTCCGCTCCATGGGCTATTGAGGGGATCGAATAAAAGAATGGATATTCAGTGCTCAGCAGAGTGAGTGGCGCGTGGCAGGCCCTCGGTGAACAGTCACATTGGTAGTGACGGCAAGGCAGCAGTAGTGTGAGGAGGGGTCGTGAGGACCATCCACGCCTGGAGCGGGGAAGGCCGAGAGGCAGCTTCCTCTGGGCTCAGACCCGGTTCTCATTAGCCAGTCTGCTGTCCTCTGAAGTGACAGGGCCTCTTTCTGTAAGCCACTGGCTGATACCGTTAACAAACAACATGTTCCTATTTTCCATGTCTGGAGCAGGTGTTTAGTACTTATAATCCCATAAATCAAAAGCCTGGAAACTTGGAGATGCATGTACCATTTGGCAACCTGACATGTAGGGCTCTGTTCGTAGAAGAGCAGTGTGTTCACACTGATGTTATTGAAATACACATTGCAGCAGGCGCAGGCGTTGAAATCATCGAGCGGGGCCAGAAGTCCGTATTGGCCTAGCGAGCTGTCCATGCTATATTATTGGTTAAGGGACAAAACAAGCTACAGAGGAGGGTGTCTGGCTATTATTCTTTGAAAAACATAGGAAGAGGCTAAAAAATACTCACATCATAGATGTGGATATGTGAGTGTATGTGTATGAAGAAGGATTTTGAAGGAAATACACTGTTACCTTAGTGGTATCCGTTTGTGACTGAGTGGAATAAGTGGTCCATTTTCCCTTTGTAATCCTTTATTTTTTACTTTTTATAGTGGCATGTGTTACTTTTGTTATTTAAAAAAGTAAAGGAAGAAGAGCACAGGGCAAGAAAGAACTGGGTCTATGTGCGGTAAAGTCTGCAAGGATGCTTCTTAAAATTTGGTTGTTTCTTTACTGTTGTCAAAGCTAAATACAGAGACTTTTCCCTGGGATTTTTCCCAAGGACACAGTTATTTCTCCTGTAAGCAAATAATGCATCATCAAATGAGTACATTCTGAAAGGAGCTTAATAAAAATGAATAATTTAAATTGGTTACAATTTAAACTGTGTGAAATTGACTTAAAAGGGAAAATAAAATGTGCTAGAGATGGGGGCGGGGAGGGGTAAGAAACCTCTTCAGAACTCCATGGAAGAGGAGAGAAAGTTATTTCAAAACCTTAGGTCTTAATAGAAATGTAAGAATTTATGCTGCATTCTGAAGGAAAAAACAGCTAAAAGCTAAATAGTGGAACTGCCATAAAAGTAATTTTCCACCCAACCAAGCAAGAAGTGGTGACAGAATGGTACATCTGAATTTGTTTCTAGATCAGCTATCTAATGGACCAAATCAAGATGTACTGAATTGAACTATTTTCATTAAACTACAGTTCCTATAGGTTGGAAATACTGAGAGAGAAAGGCAACAGCTTCTTTCTGAAATTCTTCACAAATGATAAATGAAATATCTAACAGTTGGTAAATTGTTCAATATGTTATATCCAAGGATACCAGGGTATAAATGAAGCATTTTGGGTAATATGCACCATTCTTGCCAATAACTTGAATGAGCTTTGCATCTTTCCTCCTTTTTCAGTAACTTTGTAAAATCCATTCTCTCTTTCTCTCCCTATGTATGTGTACGTGTGTGTGTATGTATAATGTGTGTGTGTGTATGTCTGCCTGTGTCATTCACAAACTTCACATTGATATCAACACATTCTTAGGTGATTTTTAACAAATCAGTTTAGCTTAGATTAGATTTTCAAATCGATTATCCTTTTTTAAATCTCATGTCCAACACGCTCTCATAAAGACACATTAATTTTCTGTAATACATTTCCAGTGACATAACATGACCCAAAATTCAGCCCATTTAGTTATTGTTAGCTCAAAACATGTTTTAACTATATAAAACTTTAATTATGAAAATGTTCAAAATCCAGATTAAATCCGAAATGGCTAGCTTCTGCGGCATAATACCACGACCTCAAAGTTGGTGTCTTAAAATAATACCTGTAGCTGTCAGTTCTGTGGGTCAGCCGTTTGGGCTGGGCTCAGCTGAGTGGGTCTGTGATCTGGGTCGTAGAGGGCTGTTCTTGACTGGGCTCCTCTGTGCCTCAGCCATCAGCTGGAGGTCGGGGTCAGCTGGAGCCTGGCTGGGAAAGCTCATCTCTGCTTCACAGGGTCCCCGTCCTCCAGCAGGAGGCCTGGACCTGTTCACCTGGTAGACTTCATTAGGTAAAGTCTAATCACAATTAGACTTTATTTCTTTATGCTCACTTATTATGTGTGTGTATATATATATATATACACACACACACACATACCTATATATATAGGTTTTATATATATGGGGGGGAATTTAACTAATAATCTCTTCACATTGGAGGCAGCTTGCTGTACTGACGAAGAGCACAGAATCTGAGTGCATTTGTCTGGATGGAGGTCACAGCTTACCTCTAGCCCTTACTAGCTCAATGATACTGAACAAGTTTCTTAACCTCCCTGTACCCCAGCTCCCTCATCTTCTGTAAGGCTTAAAAGAGTTAATATAAGTAAAACACTTGGAAGACTGCCTGGTACACACTAAATATACATACTTGTGTGTGTATATATATATGTTAGCTATTGTTACTCATCATGTTAACAGTCAATACATTTGCCTGTTTATCTGAAAATTCTTAATAATTAGTTTTATAAATACAGCTCACCTCTTTCACAATCGCCATGAATTACTGTAACATTTAACCCTTGCAATAAAAAACAATGTGCATGTATAATTCCGTGAATTTGGTAAAATATTAACTCAGATTTTTCATTCTGAATTACACCTGGAATGACTGTGTATATTTGAGAATTAGTATTTGGATGTTGAAAATGAACCTGAATGGTGTACCTGGCTTGTTAAGCTAAATGGATCCAGATGATGGGGGTCTGTGTGGTCTCATGAGCCGTACGTGCCATAACTACAGGAGGGCCAGAAATTACCTTGAAATAGGCGTCCAGCTGTTCCACCTCCCTAAGCTAAATCCAAACACGTTCGGATAAAAACTGGGGCCAAGGCCAAACTTGGGCCCATGCCTACTCTGTACTAGGCACTCCTCTAAGAAGCGTTCTAAGTGAATTAACTTATTTAATTCACTGAACAACCTCTTTGAAATGGGCACCGTGTCATCCCCACTTCCTCAGTTAGGAAACTGAGGCATAGCCAAGTCGGCTAACTAGCTCAGTGTCATCCCGTAAGTGACCAAGTCAAGATCCAGATATGGGCTTCTGGCTGCAGAGCCCCCGCCCTTCCAGCGAGCTCGAGCGCCCCTGTGTCCTGTCCTGCACCAGGAGGAGTCCCTTACCTGCCCTGGTCCACGTAGCCCTCAGTACATCTTTCCCAGTAGGCACTCACTCTTCTTGTTCCATAGATGAATCGTCTCCAGCTTCTCCCCAGCCTGCACTTAAGGGGCCCAAAGCGTGACCCTCTTTACCATCCTGCTATAGGAATGCGGGAAAGATCACCTGCTTCTTTCCTGAACATGTCCAGGAACCTCATCAGAACCTCACAAATGTTCAGTTTTGAAATTTTTACGTAATTGAGAAATGTACTCGTGTTTAAGACTATACTGGACCTTTGCTTTCGTTGACATTTCTTGATTTTGTGGTAAGGATGAGTATTTTCCCGAGCACCTCTTCTCTAACTGGATTTCTGCTAATGCAAATTGCCTTTTCATGTCATTTGCTAATTATTTGTTGGTCTCTTAATGCTTTTTTCTGATTAATTAATCCAACAGATTCCTTGAATTCCAGACTGTTTTGATCACTTGTAAATTTGATACTGTATCATCAGTTTAATGTAGAGACCGGTTTAAATCTCCTCTTCTAACTACCGTTGTTAGGTTTGGATTAATTCCTTCTTTCTGATTGTTCGAGTCCCTGGGGGGCTCTGTCCTCTGACCCCAGCCAGGCTCAGGAAACATCTTCAGCAGAGTCTGTGGTTTCCTCTTCAAGAGTGTGAGGAGCTCCAAACCAGGGTGTTAGCAGAACTCTTGGAGTCTTTTGGAGGATGATTTTTTATAACAGAGGATCACTGAGCTAGCTCCTTTTGAGTACCACTAGTAGGCTCTCTTTAAGCTGAAAATGTCAAAGATGATGCACTTCTAAATAAAATATTTCAGTTTGGTTTACATTTCCTGTAGGAGCCCACTGTGGCATGTCTTCCTAAAGCAAGGCAGAGTTTAGCTGGTAGCCTATCACCAGATACACATGCGGAAAAAAAAAAAATCACCTCTTAATCAACAGTAATTTAGGAGAAAAAAAAATAAGTGGAAATGTATATTGTGTTGGCTTGTGTCATTCTGAGATGTAGAACAAAAACGAACAAGTTTCTCAAACTGTCAATCAGTAAGAAGCTTGAGAAATTAAGCAGCCTCTTAAGAACCGTCTAACTGGTCTACCTGTCACTTCCCCATTGTCGCACTTGTGGTTCATTTCCTGAGATAGTCATTAGCATCATCAGATAGTTAAAAGGTTATGTTTGCTTTCCTCTGTCTGTTCTCCACTTGTAAATTACAAAGCACACACCTAGTATTTTGCAGCAAAGTCACCGAAGCAGTTTGTCTGGGTGACAGACTGTATAACACGAGTTAGTTAGTTCTCATTAAAGCTTCACTTTTCTTATGGAAGGAGAGCACGTTACTTCTCTCGGTGGAACCCCCAGGGTTTCTTCCATTTTCCAGGAACCTCTGATTCCTTCTTTGTCTCTCATATGTTATGTCTCTTTTTTTTCCTGTGAGTTTCTGGTTGACGATTCTAGGTTCTAAATCCACAAATTTTATGGGCACTTCAGGCTGTAGTAATGTAAAAATCGGTTAACCGAGTGGATCTGATGTGTTATTTGTGAATTTTTTGTTTGTTTCTGTGTGCCATACTAAATATTTAAAATATATTAGACAGCTAAGCTGGGATATTCTTGCTGGATGAATCGGTCCAAGTTTTGTTGTTGTAGTTCTCAGAATGCCCAGTGCATGAGGCACACTCAGACGAGTCCTGCCGTGGCTAATAGTGACTAGTTCAGGCGAGTGAATATATTTTGGTCACTTTCGTGTTTTTATGAATAATAATTAATACAAAATACTCATCAGTTATGCTGTGAATCACTAAATAGACAGTTGCATCTCTTTGGGGTATTTAACTTAAATGTCCAGAAGCAAGTGTTTTATGCCCATTTTAGGTCTGAGCTATGCCCTTGATTAATTTATAGCACCTAGATTGACCTGGAATTCCCTTGGGAAGCACAGAGTGCTGGGTACTAACTAGCCAGTATGACTTAATAAGAAGACTTCAGGCCACAGGAGCCCCGAGACTTCCTCCAGCTGGGAGCACCTCTTGGACTCTTCAGGAGGGAAGAGATTGTGCAGTTGGTTAGAGTTTAGCCTGGGCTTCCCTGGCAGGTGGTGTTGCATATTTGCAATCGTACTGTATTTTCACTAGTATTTTAGGAAAGAAATCAGAAATCAGTGCAACTAACAGATGTTCTCCTTGCTCAGTAATTATTGAGAATCAACAGGCAAGGCAAGAAGAGAGAGGGCAAAAATAGAAAGGGAGAGAAGACATTTGGATGAAGGGACAATTTTTTTTAACAAAGTTTTATTCTCTAGTGGTTGCAGAACATGTCTTTAACTTTCGTGCTCGGGTGACATTTTTTAAGGGGGCCCTGAAGAGGCAGTAGGAAGGATGTTTGACACCTGGTCTGCAGAATAGGAGTGTGGCCGTGGAGAGGAGCCGTCTCATCAGGCTGACACGGGTGCTAATCAGTGTTTTAAAGGGCTGGTGGCACCTCCCCACAGAGGTTTTGTTCCCTTTGTGCTTTGCTCCTGAGTTCATTTATTTCTCCACAGGCCTTCATCCTCCCATTTCCCAAGGTTTCTCATCAGAAAAGACATATTCTTTAGGGCTGTTGTCAGGACCGGCTGGGGAGCAGGAGGGGGGATGTTGCCTTGTATTTTGACATTTGAGGGAGGAGAGCACATTTAAGATTACAAATTAAAGAGAAAAAGCTTTCTCCCCGGGGAGGCAGAGCACAGGGTAGATCTTGTTGGTTTGGGGGGCTGTGTGTGTGTGTGTGTGTGTGTGTGTGCGCGCGCGCGCTGCACGGCAGTGTGTTGTCTATTTGGTTCTATGAGTTATGGTGAAAATGAGGCATATTGGGATTATTTTTGTTTTTAGAATTTTTTTTCAAGTGTAGTTGATTCACAATGTCAGTTTCAAGTGTACAGCAAAGTGATTCAGTTATACATATACCTACATATAGAGATGTGCTTTTCAGATTTTTTCCATAATGCTATTACAAGAAATTGAATGTAGTTCCCTGTGCTGTACAGTAGGTCCTTGTTGTTTATCTAATTTATATATAGTAACATGTGTCTGTTAACCCCCAACCCCTAATTTATCCCTCCCCGCCCTTTCCCTTTTGGTAACCATAGTTTGTTTTCTATGTCTGTGAGTCTGTTTTTGATTTGTAAATAGAATTTGCATCACTTTTTTTAGATTCCGCATATAAGTAATATTATATGGAACTCGTCTTTCTCTTTCTGACTTGCTTCACTCAATATGGTAATTTCTAGGTCCATCCATGTTGTTGCAAATGGCATTATTTCATTCTTTTTATGGCTGAGTAGTATTCCAGTATGTATATATCTCACATCGTCTCCTGATTTTGTCCTTGCCTCGAAGCTGGTTCTTTTCTCTATTCCATTCACCGTGGTTGAGTTTGTCTTCTCTCTGTGTGGCCACTTGCTTCCCAATTACCCCACTTTTTTCATGGCCAAAGGGCTTAACTTTATGACGATTCATGACTATTATCTTTGGGTTAAGAAACCAGAGAATTTTCTTCTCATTTCCCTCTTTCAGTTTTTCTGTCTCCGTCTTCCTCTTCCACTGCTGAGAAGACGTGTCTCTTGGGTACCCAGGATGCGAAACCACTGTGACTTGAAGCACATGCCACTCAGTCAGGTCTGCAGGTCAGAGCCGGTCCGCACATGGTTCCCAGTCTGGGACCACTACAGAAACTGAGAGCGAGTCTTGAGAAACTTACAGGAATTTAACAGAGTGATTTTATATTTATTTAAGCTAATAACACATCTGGGCTTGCAATGGGCATGTCTTTGTATTTCCTTTTGTCTAGGAATCCATGTGTATTGTATTTTAACATAAATGTGATCTGAGATGCGTCACAAAGTTTAAAAAACTGATTCTTCACCATAAATTGTTTCAGAAGCACTGCTCCAGATGACTGAACTGTTGCAACCAGTGTATCTAATGGATCAGAGGGAGAATGAATGACCAGGAATGGCCCAGAGTCAGGACATACGCCCTCAAAGATGGAATTTGTAAACTTTTTGTGTAGCTTTTGGATCTGAAGTCCACAAATTTGAAGGTAGTTCCATAGAGGGAAGAATGAAAACAAAACAGCCAAAGGGAGAGAAAGACCAGTGATCTATGTGTTTTTGCTTAAACTAACAGGGTTAAAAAGTGAATGCGGTAGTGGCTTTAAAGTTCCTAAAACGCCGCTTCTCTGTCAGTGAGAGTATTTAATAACACACACACGTTTAATGAAAAAGAATACACAAATGAATGTGTGTGTGTATGTATGACTGGGACTTTATGCTGTATGCCAGAAATTGACACATTGTAACTGACTATATTTCAATTAAATATTAATATTTAATTAATTAATAACGCACACAATTCTCTCTTCCCTCTGCATTTGTTGTATGCACAAAGTTTCTCCAGTGGAGGAAGAGAATTCTTGCAGTTTCCTCAGCCTCTAACAATTCAGAGCCTCTGCCACACCCATGCAAACCTTAATGATGAGGTAGTAGGGAACAACTAATTAGATGTCGCTATTGCTGCTGTCACAGACAATGATGGCAGACAGCCTCCCTCATCAAAAACGTTTGCCAGTGGAAGTGATTAAGCTAAATTTAATTCACCCCAAAATTCCAGAATGTGAACGTCACATGGTCCCTTTTCAGAGAAACCGATAATTATTCTTAAAGACCTTCAAAGTCTGCCCGTTTCTGAAGCCGACTCCATTCCGTGGAGCTCTTTTCATTTGCCTGCAGTCTTATATCTGCCACTTCTGTACTGGGTGACTTAAGGGTGTTTTGTTATCTGAACACAAACAGAATTTCTGTGTTCATTTGAATTCTGCTTTCTTTTATTTATTTGCTCAGTTGGAATGTTTCTGGTAGGGAAGAAAATTGAGGCAAGGAAGTACCTATGAGAGAGACCCGATAACTCTTTGAAAAATGCATTTCCTCACAGTCAAAACATTGAAGTAGAAGATGAAAATTAAACATTCACCCATATAGGGACATTAAAAAAAAAAATACCAGACTTAACAGTCTAGAATTGAGTATCAGTGTTTTGAATTCTTTAAACATCAGCTAGTGAGTTACTTTACTTCATAGCTAGTAGGTGATAAATTCAGGCAATTAAAAGGCCGCTCTCCTTCTCAGCTGCTGTTCCTTAAGGCACAGGTGGGACTCTGCCCTGGGATTCTGAATTGCTAGACCAGGCTAGCCTAAGTGTTCACACTTTCTGTACGTTCACCATAGGACGAGGATGCGGCACTGCCAGGGAAGTACTCAGGCTGCTGAAATGTCACCTTCTATACTTAGAAGCCACACAGGAAGTCCTCATGACCACACACACACACACACACATACGCGCGCACACACACACACACACACACACACGTAAAGAATCTCCTGCCCAGCGCTCAACTGAAGGGCCAAGATTGATTTGAAGATTTCATAAAACTTCAGTACTAAAGTTCTTCTCTTGTAAAGAAAGGAAACTTAAACCTCACCACTTAGGTGAAACAAGATAGGACCTGCAGGGCTGAGATGTGGACAGGCAGGCTGAAATACGTAGAGTTAAAGGCTGAAGAACTGCAGGGAATTTAGAGAAGCCAGGTGTAGCCTCAGGAGGTGTGAGGCCGCAGAGTCAGGATAATCACCGGCAGTTCTGGAGCTTGTGCTCAGGGCAAGCATTGTCCTGGGCGCCCTTGTTTGCATTAATCATTCATCGTGAAGCTGCATAGAAATACCAGTTGAGTGATCCTGGAGGAAGGGAAAAGGGACTTCTCAGGGGACCATTACCCCAGGGAACAGGTGCTCGGGAAAGAGAGGCTTTTCCTCTAAAAAATAGTCTGTTAGAGAAAGACAAATACTGTACAATATCACTTATAGGTGGAATCAAAAAAATACAGCAAACTAGTGAGTATCACAAAAAAGAAGCAGACTCAGGTACAGAGAACAATCTGGTGGTGACCCGTGGGGAAGGGCAGGAAGGGGAGGAGAGGAGTGGGGGATTAAGAGATACAAACTCTTAGGTATAAAATAAGCTACAAGGACATAGGGTACAACACGGGGAATGTAGCCAGTATTTTATAATAACCATGAATGGAGCATAACCTTTAAAAATTATGAATCACTATATTGCACACCTGTAACTTATGTAACATTGTACAGCAACTATACTTCAATTTGAAAAACTGTGTTGACAAGCTCCTCAGTTGGTCTCTGGATTGTTCAGAGGAAGAGCACCTTTTCCCGTGACCATGGGGACAGTCCAGATGGAACTGCTTCCTGAGAGCACAACAGGTAATGGAGGGAGACAGTGCAGGGAGAGCAGGTGACACCAGCAGTGCCACACACGTGTTCTTGGAAACTTTCTGACTAATTCCACAAAAACAGACACCCAAAATGGTAGATCTGGTAAGAAAAATGGGACTGACCATTGCAGTCTATGCAGCTTTGCAGCCAGAGAACCAGCAGAAACAGGGACAGCCCAAATAAAAATTCTGGCATCATTAGCTGCTGCCTGGCTTAGAATCCCAGTGAGCCCATCGGCCCTCATCCCGAGGGCTCCCGCGTCCTCCTTCTCACTGGAGAAGGGCTGGGAGTCATTCCTTTCTGATGGAGACCTCTCTCTGCCAACTGAAGTGTATGGTCCAGGCTTGGCCGCCTTCATCAGTCGGTGTCCTTTCCTTTCTGGACTCAGGAGGGGAGCAGAGCCTTCCCAGCTGCTGCTTCTGTTCTCACAGTTTCCCAGGCAGTTTCGCAGCGTGGGAAGAGGAGCAGCTCTTGAAACCACTAAACTCTTTCATACCGATTTTTATGCTAAGTGAAGGCACTTCTGCAGGGTTTTATCTTTGTGTGAAGGCCATCCCATAATCCTTTATTTGAGAGAAAGTATGCCCTTGATCACTCTAAACCTTTAATGTTCTGCAAAAAATTGCCCATGAACGGAAGGTACTCAAGGGTTATATAAATGCCATGCCCTTATTTGCTAATCCTATTAGCTAATCTGCAGTGCAGCAACGTGCCTTGTAACAAAGCAGACTGTTTTCTGGCTTTAAAAGAGGGGAAGAAGGAGAAACTATAAAAATGAAGATCATTTGAGTTTTTGCAATTTAGGATGCCTGAATTTCACCTTGGCCTCGAGATAAAAATTTCTACCTATTTCAGACAGCTCAAAAAGCTGACAGAGCATGTTGTGCTGGAGTGGAGTGTAATGGAGTACACAGTGGAGGACAGGCTGTGCAGCTAGAAAGATAGTGTTTTCAGGAACCCCAGTGATTTCCTGAACAATGATGGTGGCAGTTACCCAGTGTATACCAACATACGACAAGAGATCCTTCATCCAAGCATCCAATCTAGACGTCACAGGATGCGGGAAATGTACATCAGCCGTCCTTTGATATCGCCATGTTTACCGCCTACAGTCGCCCCAGTGTAATCAACGGAAACACTGCAAGAAGTAATATTCTTGGCAGTGCGGCCATACTCAAGGTTTTGGTGGCTCAGAGTTGGCCTCAAGGCCGTGCGATGCCTCAGCCCCGTCAGGAGGAATATTCTGCATTGTATCTATGTTGCAGATACCAGAGCCTCAGGTGACTGAATACAGAATAAATCCCCTTATGTTTTCCTAAGAGCAACAAATTGCAGTTTTAAACTCATCTTACAAACACCAACAGCCCTCTTTAAATTTGTGATGGGGTTGGTCAACCCTGTGTGTTTTGAAATTTGTTACATTTTGTATAAGAATGTAGCTAACCCACATCACTCCAGTGATAGTCTCCTGCCACATCCCTTTTCCGGCCCCCCAATTCTTCCCTAAATCTCATTTGCAGCTCTTCCTTATTACCGAAATATGTGTTCCACCGATCACCCTTCCCTTGTGGCTTGGCTTTCATATTTCCAGGTACATAACATTCATCTCTTGAAAAATTGCTCTATTTTCAAATAGCTCCTGTAATTTTCCCTCACTGGCGCGAAGGGGTTTGTTTTCTCCACATGTGCTCAAATGGCACACGAAGAAACACGGAGTTACTGGAGTGTAACGTGATGAGTAATGGGCTGGAAACTCAGAGCCTCAAAGTTCTGATTTCGCCTCTGTCTCATCCTAAACCTGGAAAAGGTGCTCCCTAATCTCTTTGTGACTCAGTCCCTATTTGTCTTAAATCGCATTAACTCTAGCTCACCTCATAAAGGGCCTATGAGGTAACAATTTTATAATACCGACCCCTGACCCAGTCTATTCATTCATAAAGGATGTATCTATATTCCTTTTTAAATTATTTAGTCCTCATAATAATTCTCTGGGAGAGGTAGTTTTCTCATTTTTCTGTCTAGGAAATCATAGTTCATCGGCAAGAGAAAAATTCCCCACTCCTTCCGGTATTGTGTATGTGTGTTTATAGACAAGTGTGGGTGTACGCTAAAATATATACACACAGACATGCATACACACACCTCCTTGAAAATTATGATTCACAATATGGAAAGTTTTAAAAGGAATTCTCAGCTGAGGGTAATAGTCTCTCTGCTCTGTAGAAATCGTGAGTCCAACAACCCTGCATGGTATTTTTTTCATCTTTATTCTCCAAGTTTAGTTGTAGTTCCTTCTCAGAATTTCAATACTTTTTTCCTCTCAGATAAAGAAGACTTGTGGTGACCTGTATTCCCTTTTATCTTCCAACATTTTGCTTTTATCTTTCTTTATGTGATATAAACAATTCAGGTAAGTATTTTAGGTGCTGGTTCAGTTGATCTTAGACATGAGGAAGGTCCAAGTGCCACATGTGATGTTATGGTATCTGGAAAGCTTGAGTCCGTCAGCACTCGTGGGTGGGTTAGTGCCCTTGGTGAAAAGGTGAAAAAAAAAAAGAGCCCACAGAGACTGCTGAGAAGGTCTTGTCCTCCACTGGTGCAACCGCTGGTCAGTAGACTCAGTCCTGCCCCAGTCCCCACCATCATGGGAACACCCCCAGCAGGAGAATTCAGTGGTTACAGCAGTGGGGGAGGAGGGGGCAGTGGCGCTGACCTGCAAGAAGACCATGTTGTATTGATGACAACGAGCATGATATGTCCAGTAAGTTTTCTAAGATTCCACAAACCAGACCAGTCTGTTCCCTTTCTCTAGATTATACAAGAATCTTGTTACTGAGTCCAAACTCGTTCTGCTCGCACCGCACAGCAGGCCAATAAATCAGAGACAAGGTGTTGGGGCAAGGAATAGCGACTTTATTCGGAAAGCCAGCAGATGGAGAAGATGGTAGACGTGTGTCCTAGACAATCATCTTGCCCGAATTAGAATTCAGGCTTCTTTTACACTGAAAGGGGAGGGAGTAGAGTCTTGGTTCTGATCAGCCTCTAGAGGGGATGTGTTCATTTCTTCCTCCCTGCAACCATTCTCAGGCAGGTCTGGTCAGGATGTTTCCCGTGAGCTAAACAAAGGTATTTTAGCTTAATGCTCGTTTGCCTGGGAGGCAGGGTTCCCAGAGATGGGCCATTATGTATAACTTAAGCTTATAGGCCAAACCCCTTTAGTGATTAACAAGCAAGAGAATACGAAGGTTAAAGTGAAAGAAGCATGTCAAACATAGAGTCAGGTTTGTTCTTCCCGTTAGAGTCTTGGAGTGGCTGTGATTCCTCGGTGATGGTGCCATTACAGAAGAGCGTCGTCCAGAGATGCTGGAAAAGTTAAATATCTGTGTAGCCCAGAATGGTAGCAAGTGGCCCCATGTGGTTATTGAGCACCTGAAATGTGGCTGGTGTGGCTGAGGACCTCAACTTCCGATATTCTGGAATTTTAATTAATTACAAAAAACTGCATGTGGCTACTGACCACCAGATCGATCCATGCAGATCTGCAAACTAGGCATATTCCCATCATCTGGGAGACTAATTGCAGTAACATCAAAGGGCTTTGCCACCCACTGGTCTTGAGCACACTTTGGGGAGGAAAAAGGTGTGAAGAGATACAACTTTCAAAGCCACGGTAAGATGTGTGGAATTGCAGTGTCAACCCAAGGAAGCGATGGTGGCTTTTCAGAAATGAGCAGAAGGCAGTGGCTCGGGTTGTGACTGTCCTTTGACTTTCTCCTCACAGGCTCTTTCATGTTGGTGAACACGTCCGGGAGGTCAGAGGGACAGAGAGCCCACCTGCTCTTACCTCAGCTCAAAGAGAATGACACCCACTGCATTGATTTTCACTACTTTGTATCCAGCAAGAGTAATTCTGCTCCCGGGTTCCTCAATGTCTATGTGAAGGTCAACAGCGGGCCTCTGGGGAGCCCGATCTGGAACGTATCTGGAGACCCGAACCGCACCTGGAACAGGGCTGAACTGGCCATTAGTACTTTCTGGCCCAACTTCTATCAGGTGAGCCCTTTATTTTCAGTTCTGACGCATCCTCTAACTTGTGAAACTATCCACTGTTTTTATGTTGGTATAAGCAGAGAATGTGCAAGAAGTGTTGGTATTTTTAGACCAATGGAAGGAAAGCTTAGGCTAAGTGATGGGAGTGTATGAAGGTTTTGTTTGTATGTTACCTGGAGAAATGAATACAAAGCACCATTCACACTTGCTTCTGTGGATATTGACTTCAGAAAATAAAAGCAGCAGTCTGCAGCAGGGCAGGAAGTGCTAGCTGCAAGGACATTTTACTTTCTCTGTTAAGTAGCCGTGTCTGGCCCAGGGAGACAGAGCCCCTGATGGCAGAAGCAGCAGCCCCTTCTTCCAGAGCTGCATCTCAGGAGTCGTGGGTCATTAAGACGGGAGCCCGCGTGGGGGGCCGCTGGTGAGATGCAGGGCCCTGTAAGCAATGGGAAGAAAATGCCTTATAGACCGAGTTCTTGTCATGGGAGGGGATGCTCCTGGAACTATTCTGTTGGGACTCACATTTCTCAGCTGGAGTGTGCATTTAAAGTGACAGAAGGGTGGAGGCCAGGAGCAGTTAGGAAGTGGTGCAAAGCAGTCGCGGCGTGTGCCTGCTTGTATCACGAGAGCATCCTCACTCACAGTCCACCTGGGGAACTTCGTGACGATGGCGTTCCTTGCTCTTTCTCCGTAATCCACGGCCTCTTTAAAAATAACTTCCTATTAGGAACACTTAATTAATTTCAGGCTGGGAGAACTGCTTATTTTGCTTTTGTTTTTCTTAATTCCTTTGGCTCACCCAGAAGCCAACGGGAACATGTATCCAAGACCCCCTCTCATGGTTAATTGAGACGCTTCGTGAGACATAGTAGGGGAGACTGGGTCTTCTCAAGGGCTGCTGTTGTCTGAGTGGTGTGAGCGGCCCCCAGGAACCCACTCCACAGGTTCGGTGTATGTTAGGGAAGATACATGAATCCCACGAGCTCTTTTGTCCCTGGACTTCATAATGGCGCTAAGCGGGCTGCAGATTTCTTGCCTAATTTATCTTTGTTCCCTTGTACCTGCAACAGTTTCTGGTATTTAAACATTTCTTCAGTGGAAATGAAGGGGTAGTGAAAGCTCTGTTAGTACACATGTAAATTGTTAAAATCCTTTTAGAGTGCACTTTGGCAATATATTTTAAAGGTGTTAAAAAATTTAGAGAGGTCTAATTTTAGCAAGCTGCTGTTAGAAATTCATCCTAAGGAAATAATGAAGAGTCGTTGCAAATAATTAGCGGCAAAGATATTCATGGCCATATATTTATAATAATGAAAAGTCAGAAACAGCATTGCATTTCTAAACAATAGCGGATTAGTTAATGTATGCTACCTCAGTACAAAAATTCATTTTGCTACCATTAAGAATAACATTATGGAAGATCATTTAATGATGTATCCAAGCTTAGGATATTAAGTGGAAAAAAACTGGTATAAAATAGTAAAGCAATATGTTAAATTCTATTGTTTAAATTACATATATATGTGTGTGTGTGTGTATGTATATGTATATGTGTGTGTATATATATACATGTATGTGTGTGTATATATATACATATATGTATATATATACATATATGTGTGTGTATATATATACATATATATATATATATATGTAAATATATAAAACTAAACTACATGGTGAGATAAATATATTAAAAAGTGGTATCTCCCCAGCTAGTGACTTGAATTTTTCTTTGTCATTTGTCATAGTCTAATATTTCCCCAAGGTACGTATACTGTTTCTATTTATAAAACAAAAAAGAATAAAAGATATTTTTTTCTTCCAGAGGGAAAAGGCCCTATTTAATAAATATCCTTCTTTTTTATAAATGTATTGATAACCAGTCAGTGGTATAATTCAAAACTATGGCCTTTGGGACAAAGTTTCTTCTTTTGTAGGAGTAAATGGAAACAGGGAGGTGGGTTTGGCTAAGCCACGCTTCCCAAGGCTTTGTATGGTGGGCTCAGCTAAGAGGCTGAAATGTTTTTTAGAAAGTTCTTTTGGAGGAGACCTTCCCACAGGAGGGAAAGCCTGGCCAGTTCCCCTCTGGAGCCTGCACCAGACACCCCTTGGTTTCCAGGCGTCTGCTGAACTGAGGCCAGTTCATGTCATGGGAGGGGCTGCACTTGGGGATGTTCTGCTGGGACCCGCATTTCCCAACTGGAGTGGGCATTTAAAGTGATGGAGGGGTGGGGGCCAGGAGCAGTTAGGAAGTAGTGCAAAGCAGTCCTGGCAAGTGCCTGCCTGCATCACGGCCACTCCTGGATGAGATCAGAAGGTGTATACCAAGGGAGCTCTCCTGGAACCCTCCACAGCCACCAGAGCCTGGTGCATTGGCTTCGCTTTGATCCTGGCTACGACCCAAATCTTACATTTTTATTTTGCTTTTGTCTTTGTCAGCTCAAGCTGCTGTGACGAAACAGCAAAACAAAGCAAACAAACAAAAAACAGACTGGGTGGCTCACACAACAGACATTTTTTCTTAGCCCTGGAGGCTGGGAAGTCTCAGACCAAGGTGTCTGCAGAGTGACTGTTGAGGACTGAGTTCCCAGCTTGTAGAGGCCACCTGGTCTTTGTGTCCACATGGCCTCTCCACTTGTGTACATGGTCTCCCTTCTTCTTCTTATAGGGGTGCTAACCCCGTTATGGGGATCTACCTTCGTGACCTCATCTAACCCTCATTACCTCTCTGATGCTCTGTCTCCAAGTTCTATCACCTTGGGGATTAGAGTTTCAACATAGAAATGTGGAGGAGACAACATCCAGTCCAGATTAGCCTTTAACACACCTGGATGTGACAGTCAGAATTAAAGGAACGATTTAATTTATCAACAATCTTAGGAGATCAGCCTTCAAAAAGAACTTATCGAATTTATCAGACTACAGTGGGCCCTTGAATAACGTGGGGCTTAGGGATGCTGACCACCCACACGGGTGAATGTCCCCCCTGTAACTTTTGACTCCCCCCAAAACTTCGCCACTGTTGACTGGGAGCTTCACTGATCACGTAAACAAAATACGATTCACACGTATTTTGCATGTTATGTGTGCTATGTCCTGTGTTCTTACAATTAAGTAAGCTAGACAGAAGAAAATGGCCCTAAGAAAGTCATCAGGAAGAGAAAGTACGCCTACAGCACCACGTTGTATTTATCACTATCTTGCGTTTACATCATCTGGTTACCAGTGCATTGTCTGTCAGTCCCTGCGCCAGTATTGTTTTATACGATACAAAACACTGTAGATGCTGTATGGATTACTACCCCTTGACAACAATAATGGAAAGATAATGCGAAAAATAAATTCATATGTATTTACAGGTGTAACAACTCATGCACTGATAATGAGTAAGCAGCAGTCTGATTGCTCTAGGGTCGCCTAGTGTAATGGGTGCTTCACCATAGCCAAGCCTCTGCGCTCATGAATGGATTGTTACAGATTGTTTATGGCATACAGTATTGTGTCCTATTCATAAGACAGTATTGGAAACATTGATATATTTAAAAACAATACACCTGTTGATGATAGTCTGCTGTTCAGCTTCTCCAATTATTAGAGAGAGAGGCACGCTGTACAGTAATGAAATTCTTCCATAGCAAAGTTATAAAACAGTAAGGAAACAAACACATTGTTAATTTGATATTTACTATCACTCACCATATGCCTGTCAGGATAGGCTAGTATCTACATATATTTTATGCATTGATGACATACCTCAATTTTTCTAAATTATTTTCTATATTTCTGGGCCATGCGGTTCATCTGCAAGTTTTTTCGAGTTGTTGCAGTCCTCCACAAATTTTACAACGTATTTATTGAAAAAAATCCGCATATAAGTAGACACACAGGGTACAAACCCTTATTGTGCATGGGTCAACTGTATATTGAGAGTAAAGGGGTCCTGCCTATCAGACCATTGTTAGTTTCCATGAGTTCTTGAGCTCTTTTGAATAAAATATTCTGCCTTCCCAGTTGTGAGCCTCTGACCGTAAACCCCCAGCTGCCCTACTTCCCACTGTGACCTCACCCGTTCCTGAGCAGTGGGTGATTTACCGCATTCAGTTGGAACTTAATTCTTATTACAGCTTTTTGGTTCGCTGGGTGATTCACTCAGTGGCTTTATACTTGGGATTTAAAGGTGGATTTGTAGAGGTTCTTTAATCCAGTGTTGCCAAGTCCTTAAGAATCTGGTGATCAGCGTTTATTAAGCATTTGGATCCACTGAAAATACATTTGTTCATTTAATTCCTAAGCAGTCTACGCAGGCCTCAGCCTTCAAAGTTTTAGAGGCATAGGTAAGGTGGTGCTTCTCTCTCATAGTCATTACCCTAATAGTAACGTAAGCTGTTGGGTAAATGACGCTCTACAGAGGATGCAGGAGGGATGTCAGTGGGAAGGTTCCCACGTGTTGAGCGATGGACCTTAAAATCATCATGTAGAATGTGAATGATGTTCCCAGTTGGGAGGAGAAGGCTGAATTGTTTTAACAGAGGTGAAGGGGAAGGGGAACAGTTACCAAATTCTTTCCACCCCTGGTCTGAGATGTCAGCCTAACTGGAGATGATCAGAATTAAAAAAAAAAGGGCCAGAAAAGTCAGCCGTCTGTGTTCGGGCAGCACCGCCCTGAGCAGGGCCTCCCTGCTGCACCCGTGGGGCACGCCCACCCTCACTGAGGAAACGACTGTTGGATCCTGAGGTTCTTGAAAACCTGAGTCATGCACACGCCATCTGCTTGCTAATCAGTTTCCCAGATAGATTTCTTCTCAAGGAGTTTTGCACTAGCCTGCGGACGTGCTTCTGCTTTCTGTGACTGTTCTGCTTCTAATTGCAGAATATAAAAGAATGTTTTCCTGGCATCACATATGTGTGCACGTATGTGACATTTTCTTTTATGAATGTAGTCAGGAAAAGTCAGTACCCAAATGATGCCTTCCTAGGATTCAGATAGGCTGTTTCTGGGACCAAAAGCTGAGGATGAAATAATAGGATGTGGACACCGAAAGGAAGTGATACCTCTGAGACCCTCTCTCAGCGCACAGGGACTTGGCTTCCTCCCACGTCCCATCGGTGCACAGGCCACAGGGTACATTGTAGAGATCTGACAAGGTACTGTGACGTGCATGTCTGCTTGAAATACTAGTGTATCAGAGTATTTCATCTTCCTATAGTACTTTGTTCCTGTAAGACGCTTTTCACACTTTTTAAAATAGGTTGGGAGGGAGGGTATAGCTCAGCAGTAGAGAGTGCGCTTAGCATGTGTGAGGCTCTGGTCCCATCCCCAGTACCTCCACTGAAATAAAAATTAAATAAGTAAATAAACTTAATTACCTCCTCCCCCTGCCAGAAGAAAATCTTAAAGAAAATGAATTTTTAAAAAATAAATGAAGTAGGTTTGATATAATGAATGAGGGTGGATGAATTGTCTTTTAAAGGAATTTCACATTGCATACAATTGGCAGCATTACAGTGCAGTAAAGGAACGTGTGCTTTGGGTCAGGAAGGACTGGACTTGAACATGAGCTCTGTTTTCTTGGGCACCTTAAACTTACTGACCCTCCCTAATTGTGGGACGAAGTGTAAGGATAGTGCAGGGTGCGACGATGATGGAAAATCACATTTGGGACATTCCAGTCTCTCAGGAAATGGTGGTAGTTGATTGAGATTCAGATTTGTGGGGGGAAAAAAAGGGAATTGGCTGATAGTTGAGTGCTTTCTCCTGCTAAGTCACTCCTCAGATGTGTTTGGTGGCATGGCCAAAGTTGTGCGGTGAAGAAGGGTACCAGGAACAAATCCTTCAGTGGAACGCTGGGTGAAACGGCATGAACCAAGTCCCTTTTCGCCAGAACCTTCTAACACATTAGCACTGGAGCTGCTGCCCTGCTGCCCTGGGCTCTGCCTGCCCCGTGGGAGCAGGTGCTCTGGGCGCATGAGCAGGAGCTGCCCCTTCCCCTCCCGCACTGGGAGCCTGTGATTAACACACACACACACACTACTGTGTATAAAATAGATAAACAGCAAGGACCTACTGTACAGCATGAGGAACTGTATTCGATTTCTTATAATGAGCCTAATGGAAAAGAAATGGGAAAAAATTATACATACGTACATATATGTATAAATGAATTGCTTTGCTATATACCTGAAACTAACACTGTAAATCGACTATGCTTCAATAAAAAATAAGAATAAAAAAAAAAGGAAGAATAGTTATTCCCAGGGCCAATTTACGACTATTGTGGGCCCCAGGCACTTTCATCCATTAAATACATTTAAAATTACAAAAAAAAAAAAAAAAAAAAGAATGTCCATTTCTCACTCCATTTTGGCTGCAGAATATTGAGCCGTTTCTCATCTGAGTCGGAATCTGAATCTTGAAGCTGTTGGCTTTGGGGAGGTTTTCAGTACAACTGAATACAGCTGCCCCGTGTGCTTTGTTGGTAAACATAGCAGGTTCTCCTGGCATCTCTTGTTTTCATAACCTTTCTCCTTATAGTATTTTTATTAGCATTTGTGGAGTTTCAAAACATTTATTTTTGTTTGTTTGTTTTTATTACTTTTACTTTTTTGTTGAAGTTGATTTCATTTGTAGTCGATTTACAATGTTGTGTTAATTTCTGGTGTACAGCACAGTGATTCAGTTGTATATATATATATATTCCTTTTCATATTCTTTTTCATTATAGTCCATTACAAAGTATTGAACAGAGTTCCCTGTGCTGCACAGCAGGACCTTGTTGTTTATCTGTTTTATATGTAGTAGTTTGTATCTGCAAATCCCTAACTCCCAGTTTATCCCTCCCCACCCGTTTCTCCCCTTGGTGACCATACCTTTGTTTTCTATGTCTGTGAGTCTGTCTCTTCAAAACGTGTCTTAGCGGAATAAAGGGTTCTTGCCACAGTAGTCATTTTATGGGGCTTTTCCTATTTATGGAAGAATATTCTGCAGGTACACATCACAATGGTAACCTGCTCAGAAAACAGCTAATTACAGGTTAATTACTGTTCATTAACACACAAATTGTCAAGTATGTGGTGATTAAGACGTATTTCATTCCTTAATTAGTGTTTGTCCTAACTGCTGCCACCTAGACCCCAGCCCCCTGCTGGGGGGCGGTGTGAGCCGTGCCTGCTCCCCACTCTCACCAGGGCCCCTGGGCTGCAGCATCTGCTTCCTTGATTTAGACACTGACTTTTGCCATCTAAGAATAGTGTATTCCTCTCACGAGCACCCTTTTGCTTTATTGTGCTGATCAAAAAAAAAAAGGTTTTACTTTGATTTTGTTTCTTCCTCCTCCTCTCTCCTTTCCCCCCTCCCACCCTCACCAGCTTCCAGAGACCTCCTGTGGGTTCCTCTGGGTTCCTAACCCCACGTGCACCTGGAGACCCCCCTGGATGCTCACATTCACTGCCTTTCTCCCTACTTTTGGATTCAGTGATTCTGAGTCCCGTCAGAAGCCAGGAGGGCAGTGATCTTTCATACAAATGAAAGTGATCTTTAATACAAAATTTTTGCTTTGAAAAGATGCACAAATGGCCTTGAAATAACTCCCCCAGGCCCCTCCATAAAGGGGCTGTGCCAGGCAGTAGGCAGTGACCAGAGGGATGTCAGGGTTAAGCCACGGGAGATGACAGTCTTCCGGTTGCTCGAGAGCCTCCTGTTAAAATGAACGCCTTAGATGCACTGACCGGCCCTGGGCGGAGGGGAGCAGTCATCCCAGCACTCAGTTCTCTGCACACTGGGGACACCAAGTGGCCAGCGCTTTGGGGGAGGCTAAGCCAAGGTGACCCTTTACCTGTTGGACGTCTTCCGTGGTGACTGAGGGCTTGAGGCTATGGGAGAGACTCGATCTTTCTCGGCGTTCACATTGTGTTCCCACCTTTACTCTTACACGGCAGCCTCGGTTGCTCAGCATTTGGGGCCCCCAGCCCACTTACTTTACTAGGAAGTCACAGAAGCCACACTGAGTGTGGCTGCAGTGCCACCTGCATTTGCTGCTCAAAGACGGTGTTGCAGATCCTCATGGGGGAGTGTTTTCCAAATTGCCTTTCAAGGAATGTTCAAAGGCACTAGTTGATCAAAAGGGAAGAAGCTCTGGTTTAAGCCAAGTTGAACTCATTTTGTGCTGCAAGCCTTTCAGAGCCGGGGAATCCGGGGGGACATGGGGCAGGGGCAGGTGCCTGGCTGGAGCGTGGACATCACTTCGGGCTTTAGCACAACATCTCCTAAGTCTAATGTTCACCGGAGCACACTTGGGAAATCCTGATATGTACCAATGGAAAAAATAGAACATTCCCTGACTCCATCAACCCTTTAGATATGGCTGTTATTCCAAATACGAGAGAATCGAATTGCTTCGTACCAAGTGCAAGACAATTGAATTGCTTTGTACCTCCAGAAGGGTGTGGGGAATTAGATGTGGCAGTGAAATATAACCCCGCCTCGAGCAGGAGAGCTATTCTAAGCTGTTGCCTCTGTCCTCTGCATTGTGTGCTTAAAACAGATGCGTGGTGTGTTGTAAGGGATCAGTGGGGACACACTGGGCTGTCACATTAGTGCACTCAGAGCTGCATGTAAGAAGCAGAGGGATTCACGCGACAGTTTTGTACCTTCAAAGATAATATTTTCTTTGTAATGCCTTATTTATTTGCAAAGCCTTACCCTATCCTGAACTTTCATTGTCATTCTGTACCTGGTGTTTGATGATTGAGGATAGGTACTTCTCAGGGCTAACACCTGACACTTCTGTATGGTCTGTTGCTTCCTGCTTATCTGTGCTTTTCCTTATAGCTTTCCTATTTTCTCCCATCTGCCTTCATTTTCTTACCTATTCCATTTTGTGGAATGGGCGTTTGAGCCGAGATTATGTCCCAACACGGTATGTTGGGTGTGAGAGCACAAGTGACTTGTCTTTTTGCTCATTAGTTGCTATCGAGAGGATCTCAAATTAGATTTAATGTTCAGTAAACCATCTGGACTTGAGAGAAAAAAAGACGAAGTCATTTCAGAACAGCCTAAATGAATAAGCATGACAAAGCCCCAAGAATTATCTCTATTGTGCATCTTCCTGTCCTTTGAATGCCTTCAACTTAGAGAAAGGTGGTTTTTCCTTTACTTCGATGACATGTCCTTGCAAACAAATGTTTCAGAGCTCTGTTCCTGATTTCTTTAAGGTCATTTGCATTGTGGTTTTGCTCTGATTCTTCACTGCAGAAACTTTTCTTTTCCTGTATATGTTTTTGTTTTTTTATTTCACTTATTATGAAAAAGAAACCAACAGTTTTTTTACTGAGTACTTAGCTTTTTATTTAAACCAAAACCAGGCAGGAGCTACTAGGCTGTGTGGGAGGGCAGAGAGGCAGCACACAGTCCCCTCCGCCCCGGCACTGGCAGATGACCTTCCAGCGCTCCTGCCGCAGTGAGCATCGGTGATGGTCGGCACACACCTTTGCTTGCCTCACGCACAGCAAGGGGACAGGCAGCATACAGATCTGACTTTGCTCTTCCTGGAGGCAGGGAGCACCAGGTGTGCTGCGGTGTTAGCATGTTAGCATGTTTGGCAGACTCTGAAGGGAGCCTGACGTCGGACTCCTCACAGGCTGACATCCAGGATGGCTTTTCACAAGCAGAGGAGACAGCGCTAGTCGGTGGTATAACCAGTGGTTTCCTACCTGAGAGCAAATGGCTTTTCCCCAAGGCTCCAAAGACCCTCAGGCTGCAGCATCTTACCTCCTGAGATGTTGTTTGTTGAGTGATTGAATGAACATTGATTCTCTCTGGTGTGCATGTCTTTACATCCCATGACTGCATATAATAGCCGGGAACCACCAGCAAAAACGAGGTCGAGTCTTCCCAGTGGCCAAGAGTTTGGACAGAAATGGGTCTCGGTGTGAATCCAAACACACTAATGCTTCTCACTCGTGGCCATTATGTTTGGACCATCACAGTGAGCGCTGGGTCAGTAAACGCTGGACCGCTGCTTCTGTGGGAAATAGAGCATCAGTCCCGCGATGAGAGCCTCCGGTCACGACATTTTCATCCACCGATTGGTGCACAACCTGGGTTTATGTGTGTTTCTGTGAGGACACGTATTTAATGGATATACTGATCATTAACAGTGAACTCGGCCAGCAGCACTAGGCTCAGGCCTGAATGAAGCTTATCTAACACACGTTTTCTCTGCAAGACGCATCACAGTCTCCTTGTGCTTGGGAACGCCGGACATCACTGCAGCACCACGCTGGGGGCCTCACACAGCAACGTCACCAGTAAAAGGCACAAAAATGCAAAGAATGTGCACATGTGGACTGGGATAAGGACGCTTGTTTGCGTCAGGAGAGGGGAATCTGGAAACCAGAGCCTCTCCATTCCCGACCTCTGTTGGGATGTGGACACCAGTCTCTGCCACTCTATCCGTGTCCACGGTGACCAAGCACGCTGTGCAAGTATTGGTTTGGGGGTTTTAGATAAATTATCAAGTAAGCAACTTCACAAACTCAGGCCAACAAATAATGAGGATTCATTATATTTTCTATTAATTAAGCCAAATTAAAAAAAACCCCACAAAACACAGAAAACGTAAGATGATGTAAGATTAACTACTGTGCAATGACAAAATTATACTTTTCCTGTATCCCCAACTCTCATTCTTCTTTTGATTTTCTCCTACCCATGAAAACTATAAAAACCATCCTTAGTTTGTGGACAGTACAGAAAAAGAGGTTGGGGCAGATTGGGCCCATTTGCTGTAGTTTGCCCACTCTTGTCTTAAAATTTATATTGTTAAAAGTATGTCATGTCAGAGGGAATCATGTGCTGTTTGTCCTGTGACTGGCTTACGAGGCTCAGGGTCATGTCCTCCTCCAGGTTTATCCATATCATAATGTAGCGTTGAAAATTTTTTGCCTTTTTTAAGGCTGAGTAGTTTTCCATTGTATGTGTAGACCACATTTTGCTTATCCACTCATCTATCAGTGGACGGGTGGGTTCCGTCCATATTTCAGCTGATGTGATGACTTCTGCTGTGAGCTGCACAGTTTTATGGCATGCTAGGTTTGTGCCTCCACCACCCCCGTAGTTTTAGGCCCTTGGAACATTGACTGGCGGATAATAGCCGTTTCATTTTGCGGGAAACACGAGTAGATGAGCGATTGAAACTACATGTCTTCTATATTGGATGTGTTGGTAAAAGTCAGACGAAATGAGTGAATAATGAAAATCTTTCTTAATTTTCCAGGTGGTTTTTGAAGTCATAACTTCTGGACATCCAGGCTACCTCGCTATTGATGAAGTCAAGGTGTTGGGACATCCATGTAGTAAGTTGCCTCAACTTTTCAACATCCGGGTCCATCTTTGGGGACATATTTAGGTTACAGATTAAAAGAAGGCACTACAACCTGGAGAAGTCGTCCTGCCCAGAGAGTCCCTGATGGGTCTCTAGGTGCTGCTTTGCTAGGCCAGAAGTTCAAAAACATGTATTTCGTGTGTGATGTCATTGTACATCTCTAAGTGTCTTTAAAATGAAAATCAGGAATGGGGGCTGAAGGAACATGTTGGTACGCTCAAATAGCCAAGCCCAGAATAGAGCTTCGGGAGCTGAGTGACCATAACTCAGCAAATGTGTGTCTGCGTGTGTGCGTGGGTGTGTGTGTTCATGTGTGTTTGTGCAAGAGTGTGTGCGTGTTTGGGTGCGGTATTTCCCATAAAAAGTAAAGTGCTCATAAAAAGTAAAGAAAGTCATGTTTGCCTTTTGTAAATTCTAATGAGTGGTATATACTGTACAAATGACTCTGTATGCTTTTTTTCACCCACTTAATATTTTATTTTGGGTTCAATCCCTTATATTGTACCATATGAATATACTACGTTCTATTTTTCTATGCATCTACGAACTTTCAGTCCCCACCCCCAGTTTTTGTACGACCATCGCGGCTCCCATGAGCATCCCAGCGTGCACCTCTGAGAACCTGCGCGGGGCTCATCGCTAGAGGCGGCATTGCTGGGATACGGGATAGAAACTTTTTTAGTTTCACTAGATGCTGCCAAATTGCTATGAAAAGTATCTGAGCAGTTGATATTCCCACCAGCATGGAAGTTTTATTTGCTCTATATCCTTGCCCAAAATTGATATTGTCAAACTTTAAATCTTTGAGCATCTTAGGGATGGCAGCCCGCCTTATTTTAAGGTTCCCCGGCAATAAAGAGAAATTGGCCCATTCAGATGATTCTGGATCTCTGCTGAAGGTCCCTCCCCAAATTCATAAGAGAATGATTGTGTCTACAGTGATATTAGAAATACAGACTCAGGCAGGAGTTCTGCTTTTGCTGCACGGGTTGAAGAGATGGTGTGCTCGCTCCCTGTGGGGGTTCCGGAGAAGCCTGGGTGGTTGTTATCCCATGGGGTATCAGGACCCCGTCGTCTGCTCCCATCCAGTGGGGCTTTGCCCTCAGATCTTTAGCTGGTGCTCCAAGTGCAAGCCCGACAGTCACCCTGTTCATTACCAAGGCAGACGTTAACTTTGTAGTACATTGCACTGGCCTTTTCTTCTGTCAGCAAGACCTTTGAGTTGAAGAGGAATCTATCCCCCCTTTTCTTCCCGAAAAGACGAGTAAACAAGCACTGCTGTATCTAATGGGAACAGCAGGGCAAATTTAGGAAGCAGAATATAATTACCTGAGTTGGAACTTGGCCAAATCCTCAGAGTAATAGCCCCGGGCTTGGAAAAATGCCATGGGAACTTCTAATGTGTGTGATTGTCCAAGCCTCTGATTGGCCTCTTACCAGGCGATAAAAAGACGATAATACTGTAGGCATACTACGTGCTGATTGCTCCATTTCTCAGAGCAAAACTGGCCATGAGGCAGGTATCACTGCTGCTCTGGGTGCAGGTGCAGTGGCCGCTGGCCAACAAAATAGCTCCTGAAATGTAGTCACTCCCATCCCACAGGATTTGAGTCACTGCCTTCAGGAAGATAGAAAGACTTAACGTTTTTTCCTTCTATCAGAGCCTTCCTGAAATGTGTCTCCTGCAGTTTTGTTCATTTCTCCCAAGCCCAGCTGCCTGCAGCCATAGAACTGGCGTTTATGGTGCGTCCTTTGGAGAATACTGGTGCTAATACCTAATTGGCTTTGCAAAGTGCTGTTGGGAGATACAGAATCACAGAACAGGCTCTGTCCTGAGGTGATGGATTGTACCATGACGTGTTGCACTGTGAGCTTTAAATGGTTTTGATGATAGCCTTTCTGTAGTTATTTTTTTCCTGAATCTCGAAGTTTATGGGGAAAACATGCAAATAAAGATTTTAAAGAAGGAAATCGTTTGGTCTTAAAATGGAAAGCTTTCTAATTTGTATTCTAAGGAATTTCCTATCAAGACTTCTAAATAATAATCAATTATTTTGAAAGGCTGCTGCTCATTAAATTTACATTGTAAAGGAGCATAAATATTGCATATCTGAAAATGTGCTTTCCAAAAAGATGCAAAACTGCTCAACTGTATTTACTTTGCTCTAAAGGCTCCTGTTTGGATTCATATAGGTTTATGAGTAGGCATTATGACTTTTTTTTGAAAGTAGCTTTTCTGTTAAGATTATACAGTTGCTCATAAAATTGATTTTCGTGTAGGGCTGGTGAGGTGCAGAATCAGCCTGAAATGTAGAGATGGCTGTGCAGAACCAGCAGCTCTCTGGCTTCGGACTACTTCTAATGAACAGAGATGATTTTTGTTATTTGGTATACAGGCAAAAAAAAATATATTTTGAGTTTGGTTCAATAATCCTAGTAGGAGAAACTGAAGAAGCATTTTTTCCACTTCGTAATGTTGTCTCCTGTTTTTAAGTCGGTTGTAACTTATGCACATGTGGGTATTACTGTGATTACTTTGTGGTGTATTTTGATATCTGACAAGCCTTGCAGCATTTTAACAGCACTTGTCATGCAATTCATCCACTCCAGGGGTAGGCTTCAGTGGTTTTTAGTATATGCAAGAGTTGTATAACCATTACCACGGTCAGTTTCAGAACATTTCCATCACACCAGAATGAACCCCTGTCCCTGTTTTAACAGTCATTCTCCATTTCCCCCAGCCCCACCAGAAGCCTGGGCGACCACTAATGTGCGTTCTGTCCCTGTGGATTTGCTTTCTCTCCGTACTTTGATTCAGTGCGACCGTGGTCCTGTGTGTCTGTCTGCTTCCACTCAGCATAACATTTCGTGGTCCATCCAGGTTGTAGAGTGTATCAGTACTTCATTCTTTCCTAAGTCTAGTAATATTTCATTGTGTAACAGACCACACTTTCTCTTTATTCATCAACTGGAGGACAATCAAGTTGTTTCCAGCTCTTGGCTACTGTGAGTAATGCTGCTGTGGACATGTACGTACAGGCTTTTGCATGGACATTTGCTTTCAGTTCTCTTGGTTGTAGACTCAACAGTAGAGTTGCTGGATCACATGGTATCTGTATGTGTAGTATTTTGAGGAATTGTGAAATTGTTTTCCAAACTGGCTGCACCATTTTACACTCTGAGCGACACGATATGAAGGTTCTAATTCCTCCATGTTCTTGCCAATGTTTATCATTATCCGTCTTTTTGAATCACAGCCATCCTTGTGGGTTTGAAGTGGAATCTCTTTGTGGTTTTAGTTCTCTCATGGCTAATGATATTGAGCAGCTTTTCATGTGCTTATTGGCAATTTTTATGTCTTTTTTTAAAAAGTAACTATTCAGATCCTTTCCCCATTTTTAACTGAGTTATTCATCTTTTACCATTGGGCTCTAAGAGTTTTTTAAATATATCTGGATACAGGTTCCTTTCAGATACATACTTCTCCCCAGTTGGTGGGTTATGTTTTCATTTTCTCGATGACGTCCTTTGTGGTACACAGGTTTTCATTTTAGCGAAGTCCCATGTTCTGCTTTGTCACTTGTGCTGCTTGCGTCATTTGCTGTTAATGCTTTGCTCATCCAAGATCAGAAAGGCTTACACTATAATTCCTTTAAGAGTTTTATAGTTTTAACTCTTACATAGAGGTCTGTGATCTGTTGTGAGTTAATATGTATATATGATTTAAGGAAGTGGTGTAACTTCAATCTTTTTGCATACGGATATCCAGTTACTCCTGCCCCACATGTTGAAAGATGTTCTTTCCCCACTGGAGTGTCTTGGCCTCTTTTGTTGAAAGTCAGTTGATATAAATGTTAAAGGCTCATTTCTGGACACCTGGTTCCATCCCGTTGATCTACCTGTCTGTCCTCTGCCAGCACCGCACTTTTTTGACACAAACTTTGAAGTAAGTTTGAAATACGGATCTGTGAATCCTCCAACTTTGTTCTCCTTCTTAATCTTGTCTTGTCTGTTCTGGGTCCCTTGCCTTTCCATATGAATTTTCAGAGAAACATACCAATTTCAGCCAAAAAGCCAGCTAAATTTTTGATAGGAGTTGCTTTGGGTGGGGGGTTATTGCCATCTTAACAATATTAGGTGTTCTGATCTATGAACATGGGCTGTTTTTCCTTTTATGTGCATCTTCTAAAATTTCCTTCAATACTGTTTATAGTGTTCAGGGTACAAATTTTATATTGATTTTTGTTAAATTTATTCCTATGTGTTTTATTTTGATGCTACTATAAGTGGAATTGTTTTCTCAATTTCAGTTTTGGATTTTTCATTGCACATGTATAGAAATACATTTTTTTGTGTTTGATTTTTGTGTATTGACCTTGTTTCCTGAGACCGTGTTGAACTTATTTATTATAAGCTCTGATTTTCCTGGATCCTTAGGATTTTCCAAACTGTCTCTTGTTTAAGCTGAGTTAGTTTTACATCCTATTTTTCAATCTGGATGCCTTTTGTTCTCTTTCTTGCCTAATGGTCATGGCTAGACCTCTGGGCCACGGCTGAGTAGAAGTAGGAAGAACACACATCCTCGTCGTGCCCCTGTCTTAGGAGGGGAACTTCTAGCCATTCACCATTAAGTGTGATGTCAGCTGCGGGTTTGAGTTTTTCTTAGATGCGTATTATCAGGAAGGACATTCTTTTTTATTCCTACTTGTATGAATCAATTATGAAAGGGTGTTGGATTTTAGCAAATGCTTTTTCTTTATCTAGGTAGGAGAGGAGAAAGTTCTCCCTGACCTTCTTAGGGTCCCTGGCTGGGTCTGAAATTTAAACTGGCAAAGACAGACAATGGGGAGGAAAGCATTCAGATGTATTTCGTGTGTGTTTTATGTGACACAGGAGCTCTGTAGGAAATGAGGACCCAAAGAAACAGACCTGAGTGTCTTTATTGCCAGTTTTGAGTGTATTTATGTTAGTTTTGACGAAGAGCAGGCATTCGTGGAGGAAAATGGTATGTTAAAGACTCAACAGCAAGCGTGGTAAACACGTCTCAAGACGTGTGTTCCAGTTCTTCTCAGTGTCCATTTGTCTTTGGAGACAAGGATGCTCTTCCCTCTGGTAAAGAGAGGGCACCTCTCACATGACAGTTTGATGATCTGTTTCAGGGGAGACGGCGGGGAAAGGTCAGAGTGACCTTCTTGCTTCTGCTGTTTTCTCAGACTTCAGCTTAAAAATATCCAATGTGCCAAGGTGTCATGTTTTGGGGTGGCATTTCCTGAACCTCATCGTCTATCAGATTATCATGTGGTTTTTCTTTTATTCTGTTAGTAGGGTGTTTTCTGTTGATTGATTTTTGGATGTTGAATCAACCTGACACGCCTAGGATAAATCCCACTGGGTTATAGTGATCGTTTTTACATGTTGTCATATAACATGTTAAATATAATGTTATTTGCATATGTGATGCCTTGAATGTTGAAATCTAAAAATTGCACAGAATCATGCCTCATTATTTTTCTGCCAATTTGGAAACATAATAATATAATGAAAAAGATTGAAAAAGCCCATATGCCGTGTAATGGATAAAATGAATCCAAAATCCAACACTACTCTGTGTTACTACTTTGCAATATGAAATAAGTCAGCAGTCTCTTTAAACATTTAAGAAATGCTGACTTTGTAATATGGCTTCCTAGTTCAAATTTATTCTTACTTTACAAAACAAAATTAATTTTTCACTCATAGATTTATTTGCATACTCAAACATCACTTGCCTACTTTCAAATTTAGATTTTTATGAAGACGTTAAACAGTGTGATTAAAAGAAGAATAACAGTGGCAAAAAAAAAAAAGCGGAACTGTTTTCTGAATTATGTTCTGTTGAATGAAGACAAACGCACGTGCTTCGGTTGAGAGATACTTAGGATTCAGAACTGGCATTTTAAACATGGAGGAGCATAACTTGGGTTTTTCTCCAAAGGAATATCATTCTTCTTCAGGATGCGGGCGACCGATCCAAGTTATTTTTATATGGTGCCCGGCTTATTTTTCTTTGATAAGAATGGTGAATCTATTTTTCCACTTGACAGATTATTCCATTAAGGTCCATTCTTACCTTTCAAGCAAAACATAATAGTTTTGTCTTGAAACATGTTAAAAGCCTCCTGCTCACAAGAGTTACTGGCCTCTGTGGCACTGTAACTTCATTCAAGTAGCGGGGGCAACATTAATGATGCTCTCCTACAGGGTGAATGTAGGGGCTGAATGAGTTAATGTACATAATGGATTTATAGCCATGCTTAGCATATTCTAAGAGCTCAATGAATATTATTATTATTGTTATTGTTATTGTTATTATGCGTTTCAGGCCCACTAGAGTTAATTAGCTGCAGATTGTAACCCTAAGTAGCTAAATAGATTGATTTCTTAGATGGGGTAATTTAACAGTGTCCATTTGAAAAGTAAAAAAAGTATTATTTGCAAAATAGATTCTTTTTCAGCGTTAGAGTAAGCAGTCCCAGGCATTCTTTTTGTATACATATTTTTTTATTGAAGTAGAGTTACTTTACAACATTGTGTCAATTTCTGGTGTACAGCATAATGCTTCACTTGTACATGAACATACATATATTTGTTTTCATCTTTTTCACCATAAGTTACTACAAGATATTGAATATAGTTAGTTCCCTGTGCTGTACAGTATGAACTTGTTGTTTATCTATTTTGTGTATAGTAGTTAGTATCTGCAAATCTCGAGCTCCCAGTTTATCCCTCCAGCCCCCTCTTCCTGCCCCCGTCATTCTTTTTAGCAGAAGTTGGCTTCCTTGTTTGTGATGCTGATGCCAAAGACAGAGAAGCGATGATGGTGCAGTTGTGGAGGGCGGGTGGGTGGATGGGCCTCCAGCCTATCTCAACCTTTGCCATTACATTAAAATGTAAATGAAAATACAAGAGGGTTCAGCACAGTCTGCTCTTGTCCATTTCAGGTTTGCACTTTGATCTCGCAAATGACTGTTCTCTGATTTTGTTGTTAGTATTTCGAGGCAGGCTTTGAAGAATCAATAATACGAAACATCTACAAAAAAATTTGCATCCTGGTCAATGATCATTCCAGGCTTTGGGATCAAAGGCTGTTGTGAGATCAATTAATAACCCGAAAACCTCTATTCTTTTAAAAAAAAACAAACTTTTTTTCTTTTTCAGTAAGGAGCCACAGAATATGGCAGAAATGAGGAAAATGGGAGAGTTGTACTAAAAACCTTTTGATATTCATGGAAGATGTTTAGTTTTTAGAAGTCCTGCAGATTTTAGAAGAAAGCTGGCATAGCACTTTGAAAGGGTGTCCAGGAGACAAATGGGTCTATAAATTTGCAGAGAAAGAGAGAATTTTTCTTTTCGAGTATTGGATGGATTGAAATTTTCCACTCTAATGGTGCCCTGTGTTAAAGTTAAGGTAGTTTGGCAAGGTTCAGAGCACGCAGCTCAGCTTGGGCTTGAAACTTTTCTGGCTGGAGAGCTCTTTTTCTTGGGATCTTTTCCAGTTTCCAGTGATAGATCAGTTATTTTAAATAATAATGAACCCTTTTGAGGCTAAGTACCAGGCACACAGAATGACTTGGCATTATCTTCTCTCATCTGTATTCCAAGTCTATGAAAGAGGTGCTATTTTTTTAATCCCTATTTTGCAAATTAAAAAAAAAATTCCCACTAAGGCTTGGGTTTAGGAACTTTCACTTCTGTTCAGAGGTAGTAAGAGCCTATATTGAAGTATTGATGCTGGAACACCGATGTGCCAAAATCCCACTCTCAAAATAGTATCAGCCTCCCGCTGCTTCCCAACTGAAAACAGCTTCAGGGTTCATAGCACCAGGCAGGGAGAATCCAGGCCTCTTACACCTTACAAAAGATTATATAGGCTGTTCACGTTTATGAAAAAACTTACAAATGCCATCAATTATGCATAAATTATGCTAATATCCAGCAGTTCAGAAATACGTTATAACATTAGAAAAAAGAAAACTACGTGGGTAGGTCACCCTTGCTCTTCCAAAATAAGTCTCCTGACACGCCTGATAAAGAATGAACCTAAAAATTTCAATAATGAAATTCATTTTTAGTCCGTGGGAAGCTTACTTTGATGTTCCACACTGAATATGTTTTAGCTTTACCCGCGTGCTAATCAGAAAGTGTGGGGCCTTCGCAGGGCTGCAGGTCTCTTTCCGATGATGGTCACAGGAGGAGAAAGGCCGCCACCGGAAAGGGAACCTTCCCTGCACCCCTGTATGGACCGGAGGAGAGGTGGACGCAGGGCTGTGCTGTCCCCGCGACACCCCGATGAGCCCTTCTGGTTGAGAGAAGTTAAGGGAAATCAAATGTAGTGCCTGAGAAAAGCAAGAGGGATTTGGAAACTTTTGGCAGCCCTGGGAGGTGGGGAGGGAGGAAAAGGAGGAAGGAGCAGTCACAGGTGTGGTGCAGGGGAGGGAGCCACGGCCCGAGACATGAGTGAGTGGCACGTAGAAATCTTTTAATGGATAGTTAGGGGAGACTTTTTCATTTTTAGTATGTTTTTATGCTAGTTTGAGAATTCCTTGTTTTTTATTTAATTTTATTTGATTGAGTTATAGTCAGTTTACAATGTTGTGTCAATTTCCAGCGTAGAGCACAACTTTTCAGTCATACATGAACGTACATATATTCATTGCCACAATCGTTTTCGCCATGAGCTACCACAAGATCTTGTATGTATTTCCCTGTGCTACACAGTATAGACTTGTTTATCTATTCTACATAGACTTGTCAGTATCTACAAATTTCGAACTCCCAGTCTGTTGCTTCCCATACCCCCTGCCGCCTGGCAACCACAGGTTTGTATTCTATGTCTATGAATCTGTTTCTGTTTTATATTTCAGTTCATTTGTCTCCTTCTTCTTCTCCTTCTCCTTCTCCTTCTCCTTCTCCTTCTCCTTCTCCTTCTCCTTCTCCTTCTCCTTCTCCTTCTTCTTCTTCTTCTTCTTCTTCTTCTTCTTCTTCTTCTCCTCTTTTTTTTAGATTCCACATATGAGTGACATATGATATTTTTCTTCCTCTTTCTAGCTTACTTCACTTAGAATGACATTCTCCAAGAACAGCCATGTTGCTGCAAATGGCATGATGTTGTCTTTTTATGGCTGGATAGTATTCCATCGTATAAGTATACCACAGCTTCTTTATTAATTTTTAGTATCTTAACTAAATGGGTATATACCAAGGATGATACTCAAAATACTTAACAACGCTTCCGCAAGGCTCTGAAGTGACCCTGGGCTTAACCAAGTGGGGTGACACTGCAGACCAGGGCCTTGAGTGTATAACACGCCTTTAACCAAGTTATCAGGAGAGCTGACTGCACACCTAACACCTGTTAGAGACCCAGTGTGTTACAGCAGCCTGTGCCCCACAGTGACCTGTGTTAGAGACCCATATGTTTCAGCAAGAAAACAGCTCTCCGGCTTCCGAAGTAGTCCTGTTAATTTAGTCACATCTCAGGTTCTTAATGATCTCTACGAATGCTGGGGACCTCTGGTGCCGGTTAATCTAAAATAATCATAGCCATACATTTTCATATAGTCAGTTTGTTCACTGTGTCAGAGGTGAGGTGGGAGAGGAGAATTCTCCAGAAGTCAAAATCACAAATAAACAGCTTTCAAGGATGTGGCTGGGGGCTGTATTCATTAAATTAAATAACGTGAATTCAGGTTACTTAAGGCGTTAAGTGTCTGCAGCGCGGGAGGCACTGACCCCGAGTGTTGCTCATTGCACGCACAGGTGATTAAGGCAACAGTGTATTCCCGACAACCCCAACAGGGCGTGTCGTCCTCCCAGGGCTGTACACGTTGTGTCTGAGGGGGGACAGGTGACACTGTGGGGGTGCCACAGCAAGCCAGGAGAACCCCTGAAGCTTTCTAGAGGGAAGAGCATTCGAGAAGGGCCTTTGGAGCAGCTGAAATCCCAACAGTGTGACAGGGAGCTGCTCTCGGTAGGATGAAGGCTCGGGCAAGGCGGACGCTGCGCTGCAAGGTCGCCAAGGCGGTGCGGCCTGGTGGGCAGTGCCTGGGCTTTGGGACTGGGCAAACCACGGTTTCCAGTCAGCTCAGCCTCTGACGCTTACTGGCCAAGGACCCAAGTGTAAAATGGGGGGGAAAAAAAGCCTTCCTCACAGAACAGTTGTGAGTAACTGTTCCTGGCACATGAAGTGTTCAAAAAAATGGTGCCTTTTCCCGTTTGCTAAAAACAAGGGGTCTTTCAGCTTCTCGGGAACAGAGAGTAGAAGAGACGTTCGATTTGGGGACTTTTGCCCCTAGACTCATTCTTGACCAAAGATAAGTTGAGTAAGTTAATGAGAAACCGTTTGTTGCATTTTCAGTTAGTGTGCTAGTATTAGAAACCATGCCTCACAGTTAACACTGCTTTTTTGGAAGTTATTTAGGACGTTCTGCACGCTAAGCAGCGTGAACACATTGTCTGAACCGGTGGAGGTCTCCAAGTTAATATCGGGGGATTTCTGTGTGTTATTGATATTAAAGTGCCTTTTTCTTGGTTTTGGGGTAGTAATCTCTGTCCACTCCTAATTAAGTTCCTCGCAGGCTAATATCAGTGCTTGTTTGTCATCTCTGCGTGCTCAAGGTTGGGGTGCCATTCTCTGAATGTGTCTAGACGTGGTCTAAAGACATGGGGGAAAACGGGCAAGGCATAAAAAACATCTTCCCGTTGCACAGGTTCTCCATCCCTCCCAGAAAACACCACCATCCTGTTTTCTTCCTATTTTGCCTCCTGACCTCCCCCCACCCCGCCTCTTGCTAACCTCCCGCTCTGTCCTTGTTGTGATGGGGGAACGTTTTCCTAAAAGTAGCAGTTACCGTAAAATTGAATTCCCCTCCTGTCACTCCAGCTCCTTGACACGTGTTTTCAGCATGCTGCCGAAATTGGTCTGTGTGTCTCAGATCAAATAGAATTACCTTTTATTTAAACAGCTGTCCCCCATGGACAGTGGAGGTTATGAGACTTAATGCTGTTTAGCAGTTGAAATCATTCTTTCTTCTCGAATTGGAAATAAGAATCAGCAAAAAGTGTGGCACTCTCCCAGTCCCAGCGTAATTTCAGTCTGTCTATAGGGATGGTATTTTTGGTAGCTGGGAAATATTACCCGAGTACTGCTGCGTACCAGTTAGTGGTATTAAAATATATATTACTCACAGCTCTGTGCTTGGCTTAAAAAGTTTCCTTGGCAACATCATTTAACGTCTTACTGTTCTTTTCATGTTGCTAGTATAAATATCTAATATGTTTTTGTTCAAAACATCAATTAGACTTCAGTATAATCTTTATTAATACAGATCTGTTATTACAAGAAGACTGCTGAGCGCCGATAATTTGCACAGCAGGAACAATAAAATATCTTCTTTCTGTTTGGTTCTATCCTGGAAAGCTTGGCTGTGTGTTCTGTTCCAGAGCACACCAAAGGCTTCCACAGTACCTTTTACCATCAGAATGCAGTCTTTAAAGCTCTTAGAGGCAAAAGCCTTATTTTCTTCAAAGGTAAACAAAGCAGAAAGTCCCGAAATTGCAGATAGAGTCAACATGTCCCATGGGAGTTGCAGGTCTCCACTTTTAATCTCTTTAATTCTTCTTTCTCTGTGTAGCCAGAACTCCCCACTTCCTGCGGATTCAGAACGTGGAAGTCAACGCGGGCCAGTTTGCCACCTTCCAGTGCAGCGCGATCGGCAGGACCCTGGCCGGCGACAGGCTCTGGTTACAGGTACAGCGACTGGTGCTCACGGTTCAGCGAGAGCCCATGGGCGGCGGGCGTGCGGGTCCCCCAGGCCGGATGGGGCCCAGAGCCCGGTCGGCCAGAGCCCGCTGATGGGGGAGCGGCAATGTTAGGGGTTTATCTGCCTCCTCTCCTCCTCCACTGCGAGTGGCCGGGCTGCCAGGGGCTCTGGACAGGCTAGTTACTGTACGTCGCGATTTCCCTCCTGCATCTGCTCAGCCTGGAAGATCTTGTTGTCAGACTACTTTTCGAGCGGTGTGTCAGAGTCCAAAACATAGGACCCTTCCCACCCTCTTCGCTTGAGGAAAACTCAAAGAATCACACACACACGCACATACACACACACAGGTTTCCAGGCTGTTTCCTGATTTTCATGTCCACCGAGATAAGCCCAAACTTAGAAATTAATAGAATTACTTAAATGTCCATCTTTTAGTTTTGAGCATTGAAGTGGCCATTTTGTAGTGTAATCACTATTTGTGGGTCTTGTTTTCTTATTTTCCAAACTCTGTGTTTCGCACGGCCGGCAGTCTTGGGGCACATACAGGGTCTGGCGGGTTCTGGCAGAATGAGCGAGACTAGGTGACCCGTCCCCGCTAACCAGCGTGCCCCCCTTCTCAGCCTCTGGGCTCCGTCTCCCGTGTAGAATCCTCCAGTTTCATCCTGGTTTCTTCTCGTTGAGTATTCATCTTCAGACTGCTCGTTCTCCACCTTGACTCGGGTTCATTTTACCGCCTTTCCTTCCAGATCCGAGAGTGGGTTTGCTTTGGTTTGGTTTTGGTTGATTGTTTACTTCCTTTAATTTGCTGCCGAGCCGCCTGGTGTTCTGACCCTTCCGCGCGTCTGATTGCACGTGTGGCTTCGGCTCCCTGCAGGCCCACGGCTCCCCGCCTCCCACCGGTGTCTCCACCCTCGGCGTCCCGACCGTGGAGATGTGTCACATGCGCCTGGAGATGTTCAGTTTGAAATCCCTCCTTCCCTTTCACCGTCACAACTGGAGTAAATGGTCCTTTTACCCCTCCATTTCTGGGGGACGTAGAAGACAGCCAGTGTGCTGTCCCAGGCTTCGTCAGTACTGGGTCGACCAGTGGGGGAGCCTTCTGGAGGAGGCTTCTGAAATCCGGTGGGGCCTCTGCACACAGCGCTCTCCCCTTCTACCTCGATGTCACTCTCTTTTCTTTCTCACGTCCTGCTGTCCCCGTCTTCAGGACTTATTTTTTCATCCTGCATCCAGTTGTCTTAGCTCCCTTATGCTGGAGACTGAGAAGTGTTTTCTCAGCCAGGGGGTGTTCAGTGTTCGGTTTGCTCAGGGTTGACCAGCCATGGGAACCGAGGGGACAGCCGACTGCAGCGGGCATTTTCCCAGTGCGGTAACTGCCTCTTCAAAATGCAGCTACTCTTGTCTCTGATGTCTCTGGAAGTCTTAATTTTTCTTGGAAGAGTATTATTTTGCTTTTGATATTTGTTTTAATGTTGAGAGAATACAATATAAAGTCTAAGCTGTGGCCTCAACGGTCTTAGACATGCCTAAGAATTTGCAGGCAAGTTGAAAATACCATTTGCCTTTTTTTTTTTAATTGAAGTCTAGTTGATTTACAATGTTGTGTTAGTTTCTGGTGTACAGAACAGTGATTCAGTTATATATATATATATATATATATATATATATATATACACACACACACACACACACTCTTTTTCAGATTCTTTTTCATTATAGGTTGTTACAAAATACTGCCTGCAGTTCCCTCTGCTGTACAGTTTGCTTTTTTCATTTGTTTGTTTCTGCAGACATCCTGGACTTCGGATGCTCCTGCTTAAACTTGAGCACTCCCTTGGGAACTGAGGTCTTTGCCTGCTTCCTCTTACAAGTGGGAGGCTTTGTTTCAGAGACTGCATCACGCAGTGGGGAGAGAGCTGGCTACCACCCTGAGGGTAGCTAAAGGAGAGCTCCCCGTCCTGATGCCACTACGGCACGATGTGGAGAGTTATAAAAAAAAAAAAAGAAGTCTGGTCTACACCAGATTCTGATTTAATTGGTCTGGGGTAGCCTCAGTCCTGTTGAATTTCCCATGTACGGGGTCTGCATGTTGCTCCCATGGCTCTCGAGAAGGGTCGTGTCGAGGTGGGGTGATGATAAACATAGAACTGGGATGACCTTGAAATTCTGAGTGACACTTAGTTTGCCCTGGACTCAGCCTGCTGTGTGGTTTCTGGGTCTTTGTGATGTTGGAATAGTTTTAGTGGTAAATAATTTATGTCGTCTGATTGGATAGGCATCATGTGGGGAGATGTTTATTTTATTAAGAGCTGATGAAATGACTAGTGTCCTTCGCTTGCAAGGATGGCTTCTATTAACCTGTCTTTGTGCGAGATGGTTTCCAGCAGCACGAAGGAATTGCAGCAGGGATGGTTTCCCACAGCCCTCCTGCTGCCTTGCCGGGCCCTGGCCCTTTGCTTCAGGCCATACTTTAGACGTTCTGGGGAGAAGGGGATGAGGGTATAGCTCAGGGTTAGAGTGCATGCCTAGCATGCCTGAGGTCCTGGGTTCAGCCCTCAGCACCTCCATTAAAAAATGAATAAACCTAATGACCTCTCCCCACTGAGAAAGAAGATAACAATAAAAAATAAATAGAAGTTATGGGAGAAGCAGACCTGGAGTCATAAACCAGGCCTCTCTAGTCTAGAAGTATGAATATGGACTTTTCTTCCTTACACTCTAATGTTCTAACACTTTCAAAAATGCTTTTCCAAGCTCACTTGGCTCCTCAAAATAATTCTAAGGTTCAGGCAGAAAATTGAATGAGAAAAAAATTTTTTATCATTTGAATCCTCCCAATAGTAAGTCAAGATCTGGAAGTCAACAATCCATCCTCTATTTGGGGAACGTAGATATTGTGGCGTGTGGTCACTGGCAGCACTTCGGGTCACCATCTTCTGAGTTCTCCCCTGGGCCTTTTGCAGAGTTTCGTGGTGTATCCCATGGTCTTGTACTTCTTTACAGATGAGGAGTTTGAGGTGCAGGATTGTCCAGCGTCAAGCAGGTAAATGGCATAACCGGGAAGAGTACACCCCCGTTTCTTCACCACTGATTAATTCCACTCTGCAGTGCTGGCTTCTCATTTCCACAGCTAGGTGACTAGGCAGCAGGCACCGAGCACTTTGTTAGAAGAATTTGGACGTGACCGACAGAACATGATTAACATCCAGGCGCCATCTTGACAAAAAAAAAAAAAAAAAAAGTCCATCTGTATTACATGTACGTCTTGATCCACATCTTTGAAAAATGGCCAGTAGTTTGATTGTTTCAAGATACAGATTAAATATGATTGACGTCAGAGTCTTCCACAAAGACTTAACACACATAAATCTGATGGTGACACTAATGAAGAAATGTTTATGATTAACAGGTGTGTCCCATCTGCTTCCATTTCTCCATCTCTTCCGTGGGCCACACAGGTCATTGCTAACACAGAATCAGGTTTTCTAGAGTACGGAACAACAGGATAAAACCCAGCTCACGAGCATCCGTTCTCACACTACAGAGCACTTAAAACACCTCCCAGACGACGTACGGTAGGAGGGCACCGTCTGTGATGCTGTTTTTATGTACAGAACTGATGTGCATTGAACCTTGCTGAGTCTTACCAGACATGGCGATCTGTGCAAGCTGTACTGTCACCATGGGAGACACTCAGATGAAACGTACTTGTAAAACCATTCAGGCACCTAGATCATGACTGTATATTTCTTGCTATTAACTTTCTCTGATCACTTGTGGAGCCTATATTTTGAAATATCTTAGAGTATGTTTATATATAAGATACTAAGAAGAGGAAATAGAATTTTAGATGTTCATTTTAAGACTTACATACATTATTTGCTGAGGGGCAGTTTCTGAGTTACAGATTTTTATTCAGTCATTGACCCTTTAAGCCGTGTATAATTGTATTAAAATTACTATTGTCCTTTCTTAAGTCTTTAAAATTTTACTTTCATCCTTGTGCTTGTTTCTCTTGGGAATTAATATTTATAATACATATTTCAGCTTTTCAATAGATCACCAGAGCTAGAATTGACATTTGTAAACCTCAAGATGGTCTGTACACAATCTTCTCCAAGGAATACGGGCCAGCTTGCCCTCCTCTGCATCCGGTGCAATCTGAGGCATTTGTAGTTTCTGCCCTTCAGTGCACTTATGACACGTTGTAGAGGCTCCTCCAGTCCTTACTCGTCTTACTCTGGGACTCGGTGGGCTGGGGCTGCTGTAACAAAGGTGCCAGAGGCTGGGTGGCTCCAACAACAGACATTTCTTTCTCATAGCCCTGGAGGCTGGCAGTCTGAGATCACGTTCTTGGAGGGAACCAGTTACCTGGTTTGCAGACTGCCGTCCTCCTGCTGCATCTTTGCGGCATCCTCTGGGCCCTTCATCCTTCTGTAAGGGTTCTAATCCCACCCTGGGGGCTCTGCTCTCATGACCTAAGTCTGATTACCTCCCAAGGGCCCCACCTCCTCTATGATCACACTGGGGAGTAGGTTTCATTATACGAATTTGGGAGGGAGCAGGGTACAGACATTCAACCTACAGAACTCAGCTACCACAGCCGACTCCAAAGTTGGGAGGAAGTGAAGGTGGTTTTGCCTCCAGGACAAAGGGTGGAGGCAAGGAGGCAGTGGAGATGCCTTTTCAACAGCAGGTGGATAGCATCCTGGGTTCAATCCCCAGTACCTCCTGTAAAAATATAAATAAACTTAATTACTGCCATCCCCAGAAACAAACGAAAACACCAGAAACAAAAACAAAAATAAAACCAAAAAAAAAAAAAAACACCCCAGCAGGTGGATAGCAGCTTTGATCAAGTCAGTGACTGTCATGTGCATGATGAGTGAGTAGCGGCTGGTTAAGGAAACCTGGAAAAATCATCCTTTTTCTCAGCAGATCTTAGAGGCCCAATTATTTGTAAATAGCTCACTTTTTAGAATCACAAAATTACATAACTTCTGAGGTTGTAACAGTCTTCAAACTAAATCCCTCATTTTGTTTATGAGAAGACAGAAGCCCAGCAGAGGTGGGAACTTTAACATGGTCGTATATCCAGTGAGTATACTTATTACAGACAACTCCATTCTGCTAGTGAAAGTCAATTATATGTACAGATATTTTTGCTTATCTATAAATTAGTAAATTTAGTCACTTGGACATTTTTCTTCACTGAGTGACTTTGTATTTCAAATATTAGCCATTTAACCAAATATTCTCAGATTTACCGTGAACATATCTGTGTTAACTTGAGAGGCATCATTGCACAACATAACTGAGGTTTTTTGTTTTGTTTTTTTTTTCCTTCAGCAAACCTAGCTTGGTGTTTATTAGAAGTAAGTCACAGGGATAGCATTTTAAAATGATTTCATAAGGTGCATCAATTCATAGAAATGGGAAAGGACATCAGATGGTGTTATGATGAAGTACTCTTAAAAACACTGGTGCAACCCAGCACCTCGAAAAGTGCCTGTCACAAAACAAATCCTCAGTAAACCTGCTTGTGGTGCTCGGCTTACAGGTGCCTGAACAGCCACGTGTCTCCTCCTGGCGAGTCCCAAAGGCACGGAGTTGGACTAGGAAAACAGGCACAGACTCGGTCTTTCAAAATGGTTGTTTTAGGTCTGCGGTTCATCTTCTGAGGGATGGTCTTTGTTCTCCAGTGAGGATGGTGCCCTTGAGTTCTCGCCGTGATAGCAGACCTGCGTCATAGTCATTGATGAATAAAGCCCACCCACACATTTTTTTTAATATGGACTATAATTCAGTATGAACTCTCAATTTGGGAAACTTGAATTTTGAAAAAAATATTCACTTGGGTTATTATTTTTTTTAGTTACTGGCCTAGAGTTTTTTTTTTTCCTATTGAGTGTTTGCTGTGTCATCCGCTTAGCTGGATATGAGCTACTCGGTTGTGAAAAAAAGTATTTTTCACCAGCCTGATAGATTTCTCACATTCCTCTTCTGAGCTCAGATGATTTTAGGTCTTTTTGAGGGAAAAAGGAAAATCTGGAGATTTTTGTAACTTAAAAAGATTCTCCTAAAAATAGCTCCTCTCACCTGTGGAAGTTAGTTCATGAAAGAATATATGAATTATATTAATAGTATTTACATTGCTGACTTTAACAGCTATGTTTGAAGTAAGATAACTATAACTCCATTTGCTGAGCACCACTGATTGCTAAGTACTCTGCTAGGTTACAGTCAGTTATTTTTTCCCTTAACTGATCCCTAGGAGAACTGTTTTACGTGCCCATTTGTAGAAGAAGAAACTGGGGTCAGGGAGTTTCAGTGATTTTTTCCAGTTGCACATTGGAATTTGAACCGGGCCATCTGCGTCCAGAATCTGCGGCCTTAACCATAATGCCTCTTGTGTGGTACAAAGACCCTGGATTCATAAACGTCTTGTGGCAATTTACGTGACATCTTTTATCGGCATTTAAAATTACAATTGTTCATGTGTGTGGAATGCTGCCTTGGCTTTTGTCTTAAAGAATGTGTACACTTGGTCAACTTTTCTTGGTGATTTTAGTTTCATTTCTGGATTATGAAAAGAAAAAATTCACAGCTACGTATCAGAACAATTCTGTTATTATATATAAAAGCCATAAAATGGTGTGAAAGGAAGTAAAATGATGGCTCCCAAGCCTGACTTGGGTATTTTAGATCCTATATGTTAAAGCATAAATTTAACATCACTTACCGTCGCAGAAAATACCAGGAATGCACAAAGAGGACCATCTTCAGTTGCTATAGGAACCATTGGCTCCTTAAAACTTTGAGTGGTTAAAGTCACAGCTATTATTGTTTCAGTCAGTTAAATATCCATATATATGCTATGATATTGAACATTCAGTCTGGAAGTCTTGAAAGCAAACCCTGTATGTTTTAACTTACATGATTTTGGATTACCTGGATTTAAAGGTAAAGATTGCTTTTACATTGATGAAACCATATGACATGTCTAGGGGGATTCTGGGAGAAATTAATGAATAGGGTTTACTTTGTGATTTTACATATCTCCGTACTGAAAGGTATAAGCAGCTGGTGCTTCGGGTCAGATGCACCAGGAGTAGCTGGAACCCCAGCTGAAGAGCTTCGCATCCCCCGCAGTCTGATGGACTCTGGGCCAGGATGTGACCTGGGACTTTGAAAACTGCAGGTCAGGGGGATTCACTTTGGAAGGCAGGAAGAAAGGCCTCAATTACTAATCTTAAGGACTGCTTGCTTTGGACCCAGAAACCACACATCTCGTGAAAGCATTTATTCTGTTTCTTTTCTCATATTCGTTTGTTTCTCTTGCTTCCGAGAATCCACAGCTCTGTCACAAGAAGAGAAAATGGCAGAGCCCTGCTCTGGAACTCCCTTGATCGAGGGCTGAGAATGCACCCTGCCCGTCCGTCTCCTTCTAGTGATCCGGGCCTTGGAGCCGGGGTCCTGGAGAGTCTGGACACTGTTTAGCATCTCTGGTTTTTTCCTTGTCTTTCTCTTCTTTTTGGAAGGAGAGAAAAACAATGATAAATATTTTAGCTGGGAGGTAAATGTACCTGCTTAAGGCCACCTTGACAGTCCTAGGAGATTTTCAGTCTGCTAATCCAGAATTACGTGCCTGGAAAAGAGGGAGGGAGGGAAAAATTGATGATTTTTGATGGCTTTTAATTTCAAAAACTTCTTCGGGACTATAGAAACAGAATGAAAACAATCATGCTGCTTTCAGGCCTAGAGTGACCCCATTTGGATAAGACCGAAGACCTCACTGACAGGCACTCAGTGGCAGCCAGGTGGTCCCTCCAGAGGACACACACTGAAATCATAAAGCAGAGCATTATTCTTTTCTCCATCTTTGCCTACTTTTAAAAACCCACCCTTCATTCCCTGCATTCAAAGCAAAGGGAATTGGCTCTTGTGTAAGCAGAAAGAAAATTTTCTTTGTTATAAGAAGTGATGTCCACTGAACACAAAGGACAAGCGACAAATTCATGGAGTTTCTCTATATTCTTAAGATTTGGAAGCCAATGATTGCTTTCATTCAAGACATGTATGCTACACACTTTCCACGTGCTGGGTATCTGATTATTAGTTATGCAAGTGTTACTGCAGAATGGGGCAGCACCCCCTGCCCTGGCCCATGGCTCCCCTCTGCCAAGTTGCATTTTGTCTTCCACTATGGTGGGACCTTTACCATATAGTGACTTGGTTCTTTTGCAGGAAGTGAATAGCACCTAGACAGAATGGTTCTTTGATCCCTATAGCCCTGGAGTATCGATAAGCCTGCAGCAAAACCATCCATTTTCCTGGGGAAATTATGATGGTTAAAAGAGTTGTTCAAAAATAGAAAATAGGAAAAAAAAATAATGCCATTTGCAGCAACATGAATGGATCTGGAGATCGTCATTCTAAGTGAAGTAAGCCAGAAAGAGAATGAAAAATACCATATGATATCACTCATATGTGGACCCCCAAAAAGAGAAGGACACTCATTAACTCATCTACAAAACAGAAGCAGACTCACAGACATGGTAAACAATCTTACAGTTACCAGGGGAAAGGAGGTGGGAAGGGATAAATTTGGGAGCTTGAGATTTGTAAACGTTAACCTTGGTATATAAAAATAGATAAAAAGCAGATTTCTTCTGTATAGCACAGGGAACTATGTTCAATATCTTGTAGTAACCTTTAATGAAAAAGAATATGAAAACAAATGTATGTATATATATGCATGACTGGGACATTATGCTGCACACCAGAACACCAGAAATTGATACATTATAACTGACTATACTTCAGTTTTAAAAAACATACAAATAAATAATACATGCTGAATTTCAAAAACGTAAAAAAAAATAGAAAAATGGGAGGTTATCTTCTGATTGCTTCTCTGAATTCGTCTTTATCTTTATTGTAGGAATTAGAAATATACAGAGGTAGAATGATGTAACGAACTTAACATACTCAGCATCCGACTTTAACAACCAACAATAGGTGGCCGATTGCCTTCTCTGTTTCCACCTGCTCCCCCTCTGATTATTTTGAAGCAATTTCAGTCATCCTATCATTTAACTTGTAAATGTTTCTCTAAAACAAGAGTTGGCAAACTTTTTCTGTGAAGGGCCAGAAAGCAAATTTTGCAGGCCAGGGTCTTTGTTGCTGATGTTCAACCCTGTTGTCCTAGCAGGAAAAACAGCCCAGACAACACATCAGTGGATGAACATGGCTGTTTTCAGTACAGCTTTATGTGTGAACACTGACATTTGACTTCCATGGCATTTTCATGGTCAAAAAATACTATTCCTCTTTTGAATTTTTTTCAACCATTTAAAAAATGTAAAAACCATTCTGAACCTTCAAGCTGTACAAAGCAGGTGGTGGGACAGATTTAGCCTCAAACCCCTGCTCTAAATGATAAGAGCTCTTTAAAAAAAAGGTAATTGTCATCGTGTATGCCCCGCAGAAACAGGCAGTGTTCCTGTTTCCTTGACTGCCTTTGTAACTCTGTTTCCTTTAGGAGTTTGATTTGTGATTGTGGTAGAGCTGACAGTTTGCAACTGGATGAGGAGTCTCTTAACGTCCTTTTCATCTGTAGGTTCTCTATTCATTTCCCTCCATTGTACTGGTTGTTATTGTTGTTGAAACTGTGTTTGTCCCAAACAGTCTCCTGTATTTTGAGTTTTGCCTGTTGCCATCCGGTTGCATCATTTAACATGTTCTTCTGACTGCTGTGTTTCTTGAATTATGTCTCTTTCTGTGATGTCATCAGCTCTTGCTGTTCATTCCTAGGCTCATTCATTAGAGATTGCAGAAAGATCCAATTCTCCGTCCTTCTTTGTTTAGTCACTAGAATAATTCTAAAAAGAGAAGCTCTCCTGGTATCAACCATTTGGGTGTCCTGATACATGGGTCGTGAAGGGAAGGTGATATAAATACTTGATGCTTTGTCTTTTTTGGCAAGTCTTCAGAAACAGTGAGGTAGTTCCCTGGCCAGCCCTCAAAGTGAGCAGAGGGGCTGTTAGTGTTACTGTCCCTGATGTCTCCACCATCGTCGTCATCACTGACCATTGGATTTTAACACAGCTCATGAGTTTTGACCCACCCACTTACTATTCTCATTGCTGCTCAAACCTCCGCCCCTAAACAGTGGGACTACTCAGGGTGGGTGACCCCTGTCCTGGGCCATCTCGAGGGATCTCTGGATTTCTGCTGTGACAGTATGTTCCAGGGCTATGTTCTCCATTTTCCACCTTCCTGACCTAGGCTTGGCCACTCCTCCAGGGAGCCCTGGCTCTTTTTCAGGGGAAATGGTAATTAGAGATGGTAACCTGAGCGTAGAGGTGCGTATAACTTCTTGCTACTGTTCCTGGGTCTTCCCATCAGACAGAGCTAGGACATCTATGTACGCACACAGAGACACTTTTAAAAATGAGCTGTATCCTGAGATCGTGTCTTTGAGATCGTGGCCGACCGCTCAGACACTGCCGTCTCCCTCTTGTTAGGGAGCTGTTGTTACAGTTCTGAAGGAAGCAGGCTCAGGTACTGGCATTGTGAACCCGGACCTTTACCCTGGCAGCCCCCTTAGATTGAAGTGGCAGGATTAGTCCAGTGAGCACTGGCTGTTTGAGTTTAAGACTAGAGAACGTCTCGTTTCATTAGTATTTCTAATCACTGCATTTAGTATGGATATCCTGTATTATTTGGTTGAATCTCTAAATAAAATTTAAAACCCAGTTTGGTTAAATAATATTACTCATATATTGCAAACACATATTGACTTGTGTCTAAATATCAGAATGAGGTTCTCAGTTTTCATAATCAGAATTTTTTACTTGAATAGGCCTATAAGACTATTAAGTGTTTGAATAATACGTAACTTTGGTATCTGCACGTTACTTTGGCTATCTGTCTATCCATTGGCCGATTAAAGTGTACTTGTCAATTTATCTTCATAATATATGCTGATATAAGTAAACACTTCTGGTTCTAGTATTCCAAACTGATAACTATTTGGGTCAGGTTGGTTATGTCCTAGAAATCAGAGGTCAGCACTATCTTAGTTATTAAAGTAAAAAAATACATGTTCCCCACACAGTAGATTTGTTGGGGTATTCCATTATGACTGGATTTAGATGACATGAAATGTTTTAAACAAATTTTTTCCAAGCCCTGCTGATACTATTAATGATCCTAGTGGTTTGAATTTCAATCAGTATATTACAGATGGGCATACTTGAAAGTGGGATAATACAGACTATTTTTCCTATTAAATTAATGAAAGTGCAGTTTAATCCACACCTGTCTGGCTAAGGAAGGGCGACCGACTGTCCCGTGTCTCCTCTCAGCCCCTGCACTCAGAGCAGCCCCGGTGGGCTGATTCATTTCCTCCAAGTGCGGCTACCTTCCCAGACCTCAATTTCTTTCAATCATTGCTCTGATTATTGCAAAAGTATTTCTGGAAGACTTAATATGTGTCTTTTTTGCTGGCAAATGACTCCTCATTTAGAAGTCCTAGACTTAGTCTGCTGCATAAAGAAGGCTGGAAGTCTAATTTAAATAACTATCAGTACTTTTTCTCTGGCTTGTTCAAATTGAAATGCAGGCGTGTTTGAAGATACTCTTGCTTTTATAAAAAGCTGTATTTAACCCACTAAGATTATTTCCTTGCAGACATGGCCGTGATGGTGGTTTCATTAAGTTAACAAAAGACAGGCCACTGGTTTCTTCAACACCTGGACATTCAGGAGCCCTGTTCCAGGAATTGTGTCCTGTGCTCTGTTCCACCGCAAGCTCTCATATTCTGAAGAACAATCACACTTGGTGATGTCTCATTGTCCTGCTCTAATGTTACTAGGAACACAGAGCTCCAGTCCTCGGCAGGGCGGCCTCTTTCTAACTCCATGAAAAGTGGGAGAGACCTGCTTGACAGATGTGCTCCCTCTACAGGGCATGTTTTCATCATTTTGTTCCATCAGCATGACAAAAAGTCTCCCCACCGACTCCAAGACACTCAGGAGCACCCGAGGTCCGGAGCACACTATCCTGTCTGGACATCCCTGTCATGGGGGGAGGCAGACAGGGAAAGGACTCACGGCCTTTTCACATCGCAGAAAATGCACCAGCCACTGGTCCCCGCCTTCCCTGTTAGCTCTGACCTGACGAAGGGCACTTGGGGACCAAAAGGCATCTTAAAAATCAATTTGTACAGTTACCCATTCATGACCTAAATCTCTTCCAGTATTACCACCAGCCCTCCCTGTGATGCACCAGGCATGGTCTTGTCCTAGAATTACAGCAGCAAAGAGCCTGCAGAAGATCCCTGCCTTTGTGAGGAGGAAGTCTAGTAGTGGGAGATAGACAGTTGTTTCCTTTTATCTCATGTTATCCGTTCAAGCGCTGGTTATTTGACAGACACCTCAGTGATGTCATCAAAGGCATTGACAGACTGACGTTTTGGAGGAATCAAGGAAATATCCTTTGCCAAGGCTCCAGCATCCTTCCACCTCCATGCTGACAAGTAGCCTTGGACTCTGGTTGTTCCTGGGTTTCTGGTTGACCCTCCTTTCTCAGCACTTGCCCTTGTTGCTGTCCTCTGGTCCACCGAGGTGTCGTAGACAGTGCTGCTAGCTGCCTTGCAGAGGGCTGTGAACACTGTCTTCCTCCATTCATAAGGACCCAAGAAAGAGGATCTGACACCAGCAGGGTGAAGGGTGGGGTGTCTCCCTTTTGCACACCCCGTTCTCTGAGGACTTCCTTCTGTCCTTCCTCCTCCGTGAACTCAGCCATGGATCATGTCTTGACGCACGTGACCTGAAAACTGAGCTAATGCAGAACTGACGGATTGCTGATGAATGTTTTCAGCATCAGGACACAGGAGGACCATTATTAAAGTGCAAATGTCAGGATGTCAAAGGAAAAGAACAAACATGGGAGAAGCTTGGAAGTGCGTGGCCAGCTCTCTCGTCTGTCTTCTCCTGGTCCCTGTCCCTGTGGTCTGTGGTCCTTCCCTCCGCCTCACCCCTCTTCTCCCGTCGCCTCCCCCAGCTCCTCTCCCGTCCTTGTCGCCTTCCGTCTTGCCCTGCCACCGCCCATCTTTCTCTGCAGGTCTCACTTCTTCCCCTCCCTCTCGTTTGTCCTGTCGGTCTCCCTGCCTCTCTCTCCTGCCTCCTTTAGACTCTGCCAGGTTATTCCCCTGTCACCTCATCCATCTTCTGTGAGGCCAGTCCTCAGGCTGCTCTCCTAACTCACGTTTTCTACGTGGGATTTTTCAACCTGCGGTGATGCCGCAAATTTCGATGAGATGCATCAGTCTGAGTGATTAATCTTACAGATACTTAAATACTGCCCTGCGTCCCAGATTCTAAGTAAACATTTAAGGAATGCTGCATGCACTTGAGTTAAACTATCTTAAGTGCATTTAATCTTACTTAATTTGGTTCATGTGGTCCATCTGTAGAACTATGCACTTGTGGGTATTGAAGATGTGACTCTCCAGGGAGATCCTTGTCCTGTGAAAAGAGGTCAGTGTAGGCTGCATCTCACAGTGTTATAATGAATTTATCATTCTCCAAAATATTAAAAATGGGATTCATTTTAATTTAAAAATGCTATCATGTAAGAAGGTAACTGAATCTGTACCACAAAAGGCATGTAGTACTACAAAAATAAATAGAAGTACTTCTCTGAAACTTTTACTCATGATCAGCTCTGTTTCTTTTTTTCCCAGTATGGTACAGAGCTTTGGAAGAATTAACAGGAAAATGTCAGTCATTTAGGCCAGTTCTCTGTCCTGTTTCATCTGTTTGTAATATTCAAAAGGATTTGGAAAATAACAATTTTAGGAGCCATTTGAATTCTCATTAAAAAACATAGCTCTTATAAATAGATACTCTTTACAGAGACTTTCACGTTATCTCCAAAACCTTAAAACTTTTATTCCCTTTGACCTAATAATTTTAGGAAATAGGGATTCCCATGATAATAGTGACAAATATAAATAATTTAAGTGTGTAGCAATAAGGAAATACTGACATAAATAATGGTTACAGCCATAAAATGGGAAACATTGAAAAACAAGTTTTTGAAATTATCTAGTGCTGTGAAAGCCTGTACAGGTGTCACAGGCAGTTCAAACAAAGAGATAAATCCTCATATATATTTTGGACCACGATTTCAGTTTTTATTTAAATTAAAATGAGATTTAGCCAGAAATAAACTAAAATGCCCTAAAATATTCAGGGTATTTATCTCTAAGTGGTAGGATTAAGCAGAGTTTTTTTTTAAATGTCCCTATTTTTTATTTCCCATATTTTAAAAAAGTTCCTAAAGTAAACATTTGAATTTGGAAATCATTCTCTCTTTATGGTCCTTCAGAACATACACCCTGTCGGGTCTGCCCGTGCCAGGTGCAGGTGGTATCTCGCAGACATCGGCCGTGCTCCGCCGTCGGGATTCTGTGTTTGGCTGAACAAAGCCTCTCTTTCTCACTTCCTCCTTGGTCCCTGCTGGGACATACCACGTCTGCTCTGTGTCTCACTCCGTTCTCTATCCAGCCTACAAAGTACATTTTACCTCTTCTTTGCAAACATTTTTAACTTGCACTTTAGGTCATTTTAGGGCAGTCTTCAGATGCAGGGGCAGAAGCCAGAGTTTTTGCTACTAAGCTGCATTAGGTAGTGATAGCTCTTAAGAGATTGTCATAAAATATTCATATAAGGAAGTTTGGCATTCTGACCATTTTTAAGGGTGCAGCCCTGTGGCATTCAGTCTATTCACAATGTTGTGGAACCATGAGCACTATTTCCAAAACTTTTCCATCACCTGAAATAAATATCACTAAGAAATCTTCCCGTTCTCCTTCTCCCCCAGCCCCTGGGAACCTCCAGTCTGTGTTCTGTCCCTATCAGTTTGCTGACTCTAGATCCCTCATCTAAGTGGAATCACTGTATTTGTCTTTCTGTGATTGGTTTATTTCACTTAACACAAGGACCTCAGGATTCATCCATGTTGTTGCAGGTGCCAGAATTGCCTTCGTTTTTAAGGCTAAATGACATTCCCTTGCATGGATACATCACCTTTTATTTATCTACTGATCCATCAGCAGATGCTTGGGTTGTTGTCCCCCTTTTGCTATTGTGAATAATGCTGCTGTGAATGTTGGCATTTAAGTGTCTGTTTGAGTCCCTGTCTTTAATTCTTTTGGGGCTATGTCTAAGAGCAGAATTACTGAGTAATATGATCATTCAACGTCTAACTTTCTGAGAAATTGCCAAACTGATTTCCATAGTGAGTGCATCGTCTTATATTCCCACCATCAGTGCACAAGGGTTCCATGTCTCCACATCGTTGCCAACACTTGTTTTTCTTTCTTCCTGTTTTGGGCAGTGGCCATCCTTCTGGTTAAGAAGTGGTGTCTCATTGTGGTTTGCATTTCCCTATTGGCTGATGATGTGTTGAGCATCTTTTCATGTGTTTATTGGCCATTTCTGTCTTCTTTGGGGGAAATGTCTATTTAAGTCCTTTGCCCATTTAAAAATTGGATTGTTTGGGGTTTTGTTTTGTTTTGTTTTGTTTTTTGCTGATGTGGTTTTGTTGAGTTGTAGGAATTCTATATGTATTCGGAATATTAATCCCCTTTGAGACATATGATTTGTAAATATTTTCCCCATTCTGTTGGCTGCATTTCACTCTCTTGATAGTGTCCTTTGAGACACAAAGGTTTTTATTTTGATGAAAGCTAGTTTATCTATTTTTTCTGCCCTTGGATAAGTCATAGATGAGCTTCCTTATCTGTAATTTGGGAATTGTGGTTCCTGCTTAGTTTCATACCCATCAGCCTGGTTGTTTTGACCAGAGTCTAAACGTGGTTAGTAAGGGCTGGTTCTCTTAACCCCATGCTCCCGGTATATGTAGAGTGCCTGCCTCCTAAAAAGTGTTTACTAAGTAGGGGTTGAATGAACACTTGGATCCACGAACATGTAAATGATTTACTACAAGATGACCTGCAGATCTGAGCAAGGTTTACGATTCAGTCTGGATCCTAAGCTAAAATGATTGCTAGCGAGCACTAGGTGTCTCCTTCTTGTCTACTGTTCCTCTTGAAGAAGCTGAATCTAGCTTTCTGTGGGATTCAATACATGGGATTTTTTTTTAAAAAAGACCCATTCCTGAGAGTCCCTGTGACTTGTTGGATTTGTGCAGAGCTGTTAGTTGGAAGCCGTTTATTTTAAAGGATAAATCTGGGGCCTGAAGACAACAGCTATGAAGTAAGGCTCCTTGACATTTGTGTAAATCCAACACAGAGGTTTCCTTAAACATGAATGTCCTTGTCCTTACAGCTTTGAACAGTTGGAAGGGTTCCGTAAACCCGTACTTTAAAATTCTTCTGAATAGACATTCTTTAGAGACAGGTTCATTCCATTAGGAATAATATTACAAGATTCCTGTAGAACTATATTCTTATAAGAGTCATGCTCCAAGTAAGTAGTTAATAAATCAGTTTTGTTGTTGTTGTTGTGTTAGTAAAATAAACAAATAATTACAAATGTGACGTCTACCTATATTCAGGGCTCTTTTTTTCAAAACTGGACATTAGGTTTTTTTTTTTTTTTTCCAATTTGATTTAATTTTATAGAGTGGTAGGTCTAAGGTTACTCCTAGTGGTAGAAGTCAATTACTTATCTTTTGGGGGGATAGGATGGGAGACTGAATGTATGAGATACAGAGAGAAATGCCCTCTCTTGTTAATAATGCTAGATTAATTTTGTTTTGTTTACCTAACTTCTCAGTGTCCTTTATCAAATGAAATTTAGGGGATTTACTAAACAAAAAAGGCATACAAGTTAATAAGGTATAGATTTAACATCATATTCTGATCTATGACTTGCTCAGCTATGAACAGGGCACTTGTGGCGCTGGTTCTAACGAGGGTGGGAACCGTTGTTGCCCACTCCTGGTTTCCGTCGCGGTGGCGGGAACTGTACTGTGCGGCACCGCGGGCGCTTCCCCGACCCCACGGAGCCGCGAGCCGCCCGGCCAGCCCCTCAGGGCGCTCGCTGCCCCCGGAGCCGCCCGGCTCCTCAGTCCTTCGGCTCCTCAGTCCTGCTCCTCCTCCAGCAGCACCCGGGCAGGGGAGGCCCGCGGGCGTCCGTGCGGCCTGTGGCTGGGGTGAGTGTTCAGTTCTGTGGTCGCCGCACGGTGGCCGGGCCGTGCGTGGCCTGCGGCGCCAGGCCGCCCCGACCCAGGAGGTGTTCGGGCAGCCTGTCCGCCTGTCTCCTTCGACTCGTCACGCGCTTGTTCCAGAACCCGAGCGGGGACGCGTGGTGCCAGTCATTGGGCCAGGGTCCCTGCTGCGTCTTTAAATGCTCACCCTGCCCCGACGCTGAGGCGTCTGTCTCCTCCTCACAGCTGAGGACAGGGGCGCCAGGAAGGGACCCGCTGTGCGGCTGCGTGTGGCACCGTGGCCGGTCTGGCTCCCGGACTCGTGTCCGGTAGGGCTTACTGGCAAAGAAAAGGTCACAGAAAAAGCTTTTAAAAGGCTTTACCTCATATAAGGAGTCACACAGATGAGTTATGTATAGCCTGGCATTTTCAGACCTAGAAACACATTTATTTTTATCGTTATTTTTATGTACTTGTTTATTTGTTTTTATTTGGGGGGTAGTAATTAGGTGTACTTACGTATTTAGTGGAGGTCCTGAGGACTGAACCCAGGACCTCGAGCATGCTGAGCACACACTCTACGACCGAGCTGTACCCTCCCCTCGACATAAACACAGACATTTTAAAAAGAGCCTGCCAGGCCCTGAATGCAGTTCCCCCGCTGCCTTGATTTCATCCAAAGCCTTCAGCTGTCTAACCGTCTCAGGCTTCCTGTTCTGTCTCCTCTGCCTGGGGTGCTCCTTCTCCCCGCCCCTCCCCTCCCCTGGCCCTGGCGGCTCCCACTTACCCTTCAGATCTCAGCTCCAGTGTCACTTCCTCAGATGGCCTCCTACGGCCACCACATCTAAAGATGGCCCAGTTGTGATTTCTGCCACCAGCTGATCTGTCCTGCAGTGTCACCGCACTGGCTATCGTTGGTGGTCATGGGTCCATTTCAGTTTCAAACTGAGGCACTGGGAGCCTCGGGGCCACTTTTTGTCATCCACTGCTGTGAGTGGCCAGGTGATGACAGGGGCACAGTGCTTGAGTGTCATGCATTTTCCTTAATATCTTTGCCCATTGTTTTCTCCTTAAAACTTGCAAATAACATGTTAAAAATAGCCTCTTTCCTGATAATTATAGAAAAAAAAATACATAGAACTGAAATCTGTAGCCTTCTTTTGAGGCTTTAAACTATGGGAAGCATAGAATGGATTTCCAAGTGTGCAGAACTGAAGACTTCCTGAAGTCTCGGGGATAACGTCAGACAACGCTGCCCCAGTGATGGAACCTGCTTTGTGTGGTCCTTCTGTGGGGCGTGGGAACAAACTTCTCTCCTAGCGCTTCAGTGTCAGGTGACAGTGAGCATCTGCTTCTGCTTGGTGTTTGTAGATCCAGGAAGAGCGTCATAAAACTGAGGCTAGTCCTTCAGACCCACTTCATACTAATACCTGCTTACATTTCTAATGTAACTCTTGATAAGCTGTTTATTGGCTCACTTATAAAATGAGGTCAGTAATAGGGTAGTGTGTGAATTAATTTTGTTTCATAGCCAAATATAAGAAAAATACAATAAGTATCATGAAAAGACGAAATGCTGATAGTTTGGGAACAAAATAAAGAATGTTTCTGTATGCTTTTCCCTCTCTGTCTGTTGAGCTAGTATAACATGGTTAACATCTTGAAGGGGCAAAACCGAGACATTTTTGCTCACTTGATTTTGCCTCCCTCAATGCTGAAAGTGTTGATCGAGGCAGAATTTCAGTTTCCTGGGCAGCTGTTCTCCTGGAACAATTACCCATGGGTGGTAAACAAGGGAACCAAGATCTGCACAGAAGTAACATCGGTGACATCCCTCCTGCCCCTTAGGTGTCTCACTGGCTCAGTACGGCGGTTGATATTGTGTCTTTCTGTCCTCCCACCCCCACTTTTACAGGGCATTGACGTACGAGATGCTCCCCTGAAGGAGATAAGGGTGACCAGTTCCCGGAGATTCATAGCTTCGTTCAACGTCGTGAACACAACCAAACGAGACGCTGGAAAATACCGCTGCATGATTCGCACCGATGGAGGTGTTGGCGTATCGAACTACGCAGAATTGGTAGTTAAAGGTATTTAATGTATTTTTATACCTCCCCGTAGTCTGTTAAAAGAGACACGTGAGATGGTTGTGGACTCAGGATTTGTTTCAAGCTCACACTTATCCTTGTCTGTTTCTGAACAGTAATTTGGTGACAGGCTGTATTGATGGATTGCATTTTAAGTCCTCATTTTGCACGTGAGCAATATTTTTGAAAAATGTATTTTATTTACATTGGCTCAGTTGCCTACAAAGCAATGAACGTGCTATTGGCAAGTTCTTCTGCCAGGTCTGTATACAGAGATTACAACCTATAAATTTTTTTTTTTAAGGAATGAAATTTTTTTACTGGTGGAAAATCACTTAAAATGCAAATGTGTACCAGCCAGGGTGTTTATGATAGCAGGGTGGTTAATAAAATGAAGCAGTGTCAGGATAAAAATGTTCCAGCATATCACACAAGCCATATTGATAATACTGAGTTACCATTCATAATGTTGCCGTTAGGGTCTATTACTATATTTTGCATGACTGAAAAATTGAGTCATTATATTCAGGAAGGTGGGGGATGAGGGCAAAAAAAGAGAGGGGAAATAAGTTTTCCTTTAGCTGGTTTGATGTTTGTGTGTGTGTGTGTGTGTGTGTGTGGACTTAGGAGTTTATAGGATTAAACTGCTAAGGCACTTTTTGGTCCCAGACAGAATAATTTGGACTTTGAGATGTACCCTGAGACATTTTTAGACAACGTGTAGGAAGTCATTGCTGTTTCGTCCTAGGGGAACAGAATGATGCCTGCTTTTAAATTTTTTCCCTGCATCTGTTAAATAGGGAATGAAATTGATCTCTTTTGGATGGTCTGTTCCTTTTGTCAGCAAATTTCTCTACGCAGGCAGTCTTACAGACTGCAGGGTTCAAACCCCAGAGCTAGCCATGTGGCTGAGGGTGTATGGCTTATCTCCTCAGTGCTTCTGTTTCCTCCTGTTTAAAATTGAGTTAATAATGCGACCTACCCTAAAGGGCTATCAGGAGGCCCAGACGCAAAATGTGTGTGAGCAGCACTTAGAACCAGGTACCTGGTAGACAGCCAGCACCTGTTGCAGTGGAATGGGTGGTTCTTACTCTCCCCTCCAGTCCGGTAGTGGTCCTTGTCTGAGAATGCACGGCAGAGCCACCTTGCCCAATTTAAAGAAACATAAGTACCTGCCCGCCTTTTCAACATTCCCACCAGCTTACCCACGCTGAATCGAAATCTCAGGGACACAGCCTCTGCGATAAAAATCTGTAGGTGATTTGGGCATATGCTCCTGTCGTGAGATCACTGCTGTCAGGGCTAGTCGTGCCTGGCTTTCGGGGAGCCTGGCCCCTAGCAGTGTTTATGTGCAGCCGTGACTGAGGGTCCCTGGGAGGAAGCGGGCACTGGCGTCTCTACTGGAATGATCTCTTTTGCCACATCAGATCCCTTGTACTAACCAGCCCATCTGGCTAGTATCTGAGTTTGGGTTTAACATCTGTAAGAAAACTTAAACCTCTGCCGAGGTATGCACACCCTGCCCTGCGGAAGGCTCTCTGGAAAGTGGGGATTCTCCGCATGGCCTGAACCTGGGCAGCAAATCCAGGAGAGGATCCTCCTCACTGCCCCCATGGCCAAGCTCTCCACTGTCAGCATCGTCACTTGATTTTCATCTTGGTTTCGATTTTTGTCTCCATCTTCTGAGTTCTGGCTGTGACAATGCTGCACTGTGACCAGCCGGAACCAGGGGAGGCGGGGTGCTTCGTGATCAGTGTGCTGCCAATCTTGTGACCTCTTTAAACGCTGCCTCAGTGGGAAAGTTAATTTATTGGGGATCACAAAGAAGGCAGAGGTTTCTAGTCTGCCAGAACAACGGAACACAGAGGATGGGTGGGTTCTTACATTTCTGCCTCATGTTTTCCTGCCTCATCACAGCCTAGAGGGGTCTTGGCTCATTGTCAAAAATGTCAAGGAACGTTCCTCCATCTCTGCCCCCTGCCAGCACTGGTGACAGTAGACTTGCAGTTAACAGCTCAAATCTGGAATTTGACTTTTCCTCCATTGATATTTTTATTGCCATATTTTGCATATATTTTATTTTGTAAAATGAGATAACATGCTGGATTCTACTAGTTTAGAAAGCGTTACCTTGAGACAATTACTTTAAAATATTTAATGATGGGGGAAGTGCTTAGCATGCACTAAGTCCTGGGTTCAGTCCCCAGTATCTCCATTAAAAATAAATAAATAAATAAATCTAATTACCCCCCTAAAAAATAAATAAGTAAAATAAAATAAATAATTTTTTTTAATTTTAAAAAAGTTATGACATTTTTAGGCTATGTATAGATATTTGAACACTTTTTATATGCAGATATTTAGAAGACTAATTTTTTTCCTGGCTTTTTTCTTTTTTAATTTTACTTTTTGGGAGGAGGGTAATTAGGTTTGTTTATTCATTTATTTGTTTTAACCGAGGTACTGGGGATTGAGTGAACCCAGAACCTCGTGCCTGCTAAGCACACACTCTACCACTGACTCTTCCCTACCCCCAGAGGGCTAATTTTTTTTAAACGGGAAAAACTAAAGTCAGAAGAGTTTAAAACTTTCTTAAGGTCATGCATTGATTTGGTGCTGGCCCCCAAATGAAGCCCAAGTCATTTTAAACTATCACTCTTGTCTTCATGTCTACCACTGCTTTTAATAAAGGGCATAAAACTGTTTCATGTAATCTCCACAATCCTTGTATGATGGATATATACATATATTCCAGTATCATCTTTCACTGTTGGAGATACATATTAGGAATTCACACACGTATGTCAATAAGATATATGTGTACGATTATGTATCTATACGTATATAAATTCTTTCATTCTGGCTTGATTTAAAATTACTTTTGTCATGTGCTTTCACGTAGATTAAATCCAACTTTCACTTGGATTAAATATTTTAAATTACTTTTTATCGCCAAGTATAGATTGAGTTCCTTCCTTCCTTCACTTTGGGGAAATTTATTCCAAATTTAACTATGGGCTTATGCTTGTACTGATTCTTCCAGCAACCTAAAATTCCTTTTGATTGGCTCTCTGAATCATTTCCAGGTTCTAGTGGAATCTTGCATTTGATTTAACGTATTTGGTTCTTCTAAATGGGAAGCTAATAGCGAGACTAGTCTCAGGACAGACAAGCTTTGAAGTCCTGTCATTTTAGGATACTAGTAACAAGGTCCTCACTGAGTTGTGTGCTCAGTAACCTTTGTGGCTTTGCCCCTGAGTTGTATTTGGAATGGCAGTTCAGAAACCCTTGCTAGCATTTGCAGCTTCAAAGCCATTAGCTACTCTTTCAGCCTGGCTACCTAATGCCTTAAGATACACTGTAAAAGGCCCATTTCAGATCTTGGTTCAAGGAATCGCCTAATGATACAAGTTGACGTTAAATCATTATGAGTTGAGTCAAAACTATTTAAAGAAATGAAGAGCTAGCCCAGAGTTGGAATTGATAAACAACAGGAACAGGACTTTACTAAATTTACACTAAATCTGTAGTCCCCCACGTAAAATTCATCTTGTAGCTTCTCATCTTGACTCATCTTATGAATTTTCCGAACTCTGAGAAGTCAGTGTGACTTATCACACCTTGAATACAGAAAAGAACAAAGATGCCGCAACCCTACCAAAGGAGCTCATGGTGCTGACTCCTCACTGGTCTAGGGGTCCAGCTGGTATCATCTTAGGGGCCAGCCTCAGATGGGACCAGCCACCCCCAGGTCCCCATCAGCAGGAACCATAACGGGGTTATCTTTGCCACGGAGCGGACGGGTTTGCAGCCTGCAAGCCAGCACATGCCAGGAAGAGAACCGAGCAGACTTTCTTCTCCACGCACGTGTATGAACGAAACAAGGGGAGAAACAGAAACACATAAAAGGCACAAACCCACCTGCAGAGAAACATTCCTGAAAAAATACATCACTAGAACCTAGGTTTTTTTCCTCAGATGGAGATTCATGAAATAGAAATTTGTTGCATATAGAAATTGGAATAGAGACTTTCTTGGGTTGTAAAGAGTGTTTGCTACTGATTGCTTTGAGTTTTATCAAGCTGGGCTGAGGTTGTGCTTTGCTTTAGAATTTTTCTTTCTATTCACTGCTTTAATAAGACTCATTACTGGAAGTTCCCTGAACAGTGGCCATGCTGGACTTTATGATCACTTCTGTAGTTGAACGAGGCCATGGTGTTGGCTCTTTGGGGGAAACGAGTCATCCTGGAAATGCATTTATGATGAGAGAAACTGTCATCTTATCCATATGTTTAACATGGTGATCTCTTTGGAAACAGAATTCAATGACCTAACCAGTACCTTTGATGCTTTGAAAGACATTCTTGACAGTGGAGTGCCTTCTGGGGCTTAGTTACTGCCTCTGGAGAGAATTTTAGCAAGTTGCTTTTAGTGGAAGAAAAAAAAATCCTTTGATGTCTATGGATCTGTTTGAGAAAATGAATTGTGTCCTAAAACAAACTGTGGGTCTCCCTCCTGGAGGAAGCCTAGGTTTGAAAGATGGCTTATTTCACAGATTTGAACACTGCAGACTCCTGTCAGGACGCTTTGTCATAGTAACCTGAATGAAACCAGTCTTACCAGCTCATTCCTGAAATGTTAGTCTTCTCTGTTTGGGTAATTGATGTTCTTGTAGCTCCTCCTGAGCGGAAGACCAGAGTGTTTGAAGGATGACCCTCTGGTTTGCCTTTCAGAACCCCCTGTTCCCATCGCGCCCCCACAGCTTGCCTCCGTGGGGGCCACCTACCTGTGGATCCAACTCAACGCCAACTCCATCAATGGGGACGGGCCCATCGTCGCCCGCGAGGTGGAGTACTGCACCGCCAGCGGGAGCTGGAATGACCGGCAGCCAGTGGACTCCACCAGTTACAAAATCGGGCATCTGGACCCGGACACGGAGTATGAGATCAGCGTGCTCCTCACCCGGCCCGGGGAGGGCGGCACCGGGTCTCCCGGGCCTGCACTCAGAACCAGAACCAAGTGTGCCGGTGAGTCTGGGGCTCCTGGGATGGGTTGTCATTGTCCTCTGCAATCTGACCTGCGGGCTCGGGGTTTATCAGGTGGCTCACACCCGTTCCTCGGCTCTGCCGGGATCCGGGATGGCTGCAAAAGTCCCTTTGCCTGTGGACTTCCGGACCTGGAGGCTTGGTATCTCTCAGGAGGTCTCCACCCACTTTCCCTGTTCTTCATTTACACCCTCCTACGAGTAGCCCATAGTGCATACGGGACTTACCCTCAAGTTGACAGGAACTGTCTTTTTTAATGATGTCTGCTCAAGGGTTGGAGCCTCTGGCCCGGCCCCTCTGTTGTGCTCTCACTGCTTGTGTGCTCGCGGCCTGGGGGAGCTCTGGACGAATAGATTCCGTCTTCCAGGGTTTCAGCGCTGCCTTTTTATTGATGGGTGTTTAATGGAGGGGCTGCTTGCCAATAGCACGGGGCCCATTTGTAAAATAAGCAACGGTGATTTGTGGGCTGCGTGCAGTCTTTAAACTCCCAGATTGTAAAGTCTAATTGATTGTGCTGACCCCGCTCTGCGGCTTACACAGAGGCGGGGTTGATGGAGAGAGAAATGCAGAGTCTTCTAAAGCCCCAAACCCTGCGGAAAGCACCCGTTAGAGGTTGCAGTGCCTTTGCTGTCTGGCGACCCTCGGCCAGAAGTGAGAGAGAGCAGCTTGGGATGCTGACGGGCTCTTCGTTTAGATGAAAGAACTCTTGCATTGAATTGTGAGCCGAGGTGAGGAGACCCCATAAATTTTTATAGTGTTAATTGATTCTCTGGGTACCATTATTTAGGAGGACGCTAATCAATAGGTTGCATTTCCTTTTGAGTTTTATAAGTACTCGAGCACGCACAGTCTGGCCCTCCCTGGTAGGAGAAATGATTAAGTCTTAACAATTCTATCCGCTTCATTCTTTCTTCATAATTTGGAGTATTGAGTTTCCAGAAGCCCAAAACTCATGGGAAGAGTTCTGTTTTGTTGTTTTTGTTTGTTTGTTTGTTTGTTTGTTGTTTTTAGTGGCTGTACCCTTTTTTTTTTTAATTGAAGTAGAGTTGATTTGAAAAAGTTCTGGTTTAATTGTATTTATTTTTATTTTAATTAATTAATTTTGTTGACAGGGAGGCAATTAGGTTTATTTATTTACTTATTTATTGTTTTTAATGGAAGTACTGGGAATTGAACCCAGGACCCCGTGCATGCTAAACAGGCACTCTGCCATCAAGCTATACCCTCCCCTCCAAAATTCTGGCTCTGTAAAAATATATTTGTTAGAAAAGGAACAGGACCCTTTTTCTTCTGGAGGATACATGCTGTTTGGGGGCAATGACGGTCCTGCCTTGTCTACCCAGGTCTGTTTCCAAGGAAACTGGGGTCCCGTGCTCAGAAGCTCCCATCGCCCTCAGCGCAGGGTCTCTGGGACAAGAACCGTGGTGATTCCTGCAGCCGCACTGGGTGGTTCCCAGGAAAAAGGAATTTGATAACACTTTCTCTTCCTCACTTGCCAAAACTATGTCATCTCTCCTCTCTGTTTAGATGAATAAAATGACCCTTCCTTTTTTGATGTAATTTATCACCTGTTGTAATGCAAACAGCAGCTGTTTGTAACACCATAGATATCGTTCAGAGGAATTGCTTTCAGATCTGTTATTTACTTTGCAACTGCCTTGTGACGTCTCTGGGGCTGATACCGTGACCCCCATTACTAGGGGCGGGGAAACGGAAACCCTGGTGGCCTGCTCTCCTCCAAGCATGATCTGCGGGCGGTCAGTTTGCTTTATTTCACTGCAGTGTTATTTTGAGGAATCCTGTTTGGGGCATGGTGATATATGGTCTTCCTTTCTCTCCAAAAGAGGGTTAGAATCCCACTGCCTCGGCTGGAGAGACGGTACCGTGTGTCTCATTCATCACTAACACCCCCCCACCAACCTAATGTTTTCAGTTCTGGTCTTTTTTACGTATTTTTTACATCTTTTCTCTTGGTTTTGTGCCTGTACATTTCAGGTATTGACACAATTATTATATACATTTCCCCTAAATATAATGCATGTGTCTTTGTCTTCAAGAAGCCTTTTTGGGACAGCTGCATGATGTGTAAATATAGAACCTTTCACAATAGACCAGCAGTCCTGTTTAAGACATTAGACCCAATTTAGAGTGGATATTTGCATGCCACCCCTGTGTCTTGAGATGATACAGGACAACATGTGGGGGGAGAGGAGGGCCGTGTCCCAGGTCTCGGTTGAGTCCCTGGGACGTGCCCCACCAAGTGTGGGTCCTTGGCTTTGGGCAGGAAAGAATTCAAGAGTGAGCCACAGTTGAGTAAAGGTGGATTTATTCAGAGAGACACACGCTCCATAGACAGTGCAGGCTTCAAAAGGCAAGACAAAGGCCACGAGGTGTGGGGCTGTTAGTTTTTATGGGCTCAGTAACTTCATATGCTAACAAGTGGGAGGATTATTCCAGCTACTTTGGGGAAGGGGCTGGGATTCTCAGGAATTGGGCTACCGCCCACTTTTTGGCCTTTTATGGGCAGCCTTGAATTGTCCTGGTGCCTGTGGGAGTTCCGTTTACCATGTTAACGTATTACGGTGAGCGTATAATGAAGCTTAAAGTCTGCTGGAAGTCAAGTCTCTCACCATCCTGGGCCTCAAGGCCTGCTGGGAGTTGAATTTTCCACCACCTTGGCGTTAATTGGTGTGTCATTCCTTGGATGGCTATGCCCTGCCCCCTTCCCTCCTGTCTCAAAAGCATTGACCTGACTTAAGCAAGGAGGCATGCTGCTAAAGCATGCTTTCTCCTAAAACATGCGGTGGTTGCTGTAGCAGGTGTGTCCTGCACGGGCCCTGAACGTTTTTGAAAAAGCGGTGGCTGAACAACTCAGTCTTAGGAAATAGAAGTATGTTAGGTGAGAGGGTCAAAGCGAGAAGTAAGGGGGGAGACGCAGGGTAGGTGAGGGAAGTAGTGTCCAATGGGCCTTTCACTGTAGGAAGAAAGGCAGTTTCACCCTTCCTTGGCCCGAGACTTTGAGCAAACCTGCAGGGAAGCTTGGTGACTGCTCTGGTGAGCTGTGTGAAATTGTGACGAGCAGGAGAGCAGGACGGATTTGAGAGGAAGAAGGCGGGTACCGCAGGCTAAAGACTGAGAAGTGGGATACGGTTCCAGCCTGATCCTCAGGTGGTTTGCGGGCACTTAAGGTTCAGAGAGAGCCAGCCAGGGATCTCATAACCTGAGAGGGATGCTGGGCATTCTGCAAAGCAGATGGAAAATGGAAAACAGCCTCAGCCAGACAGGAACAGTGGATGAATCGAATAAGGGTGACACGCAGTAGGAGTAATTGTGCGTCATCCCATGGGATTGAAAAGATCAGTTCCCTGCTGGCGTGGAGTCAGAATCATAAAATTTAGCTGCAGCACATTTAAAAAAGGAGATTGAGGATTTGGTTCAAATGCTTATGAATCTATAATATGGTCCATATTCTATTAATCACTCTGTAATGCTGTTTCCTCACTCCCCCACCCCCAAAAACCTTCTTTAATCTTAGGTTACATTAAGAAAGCAAACTCCCATATTGAAGGAAGTGATAGTCTTCCTTTCTACAAATGCCTGGTAGCCCCCCTATTATGGCACTTAGTTGTAGTCCCTGCATTTTAAGAGAGAGCACAAAATGGACCAACTAGGGGCAGTGGGAAAAACTGAGAAAGCTGACGGAGAAGAGCAGGGTGTGCTACAGATTTCACCAGTGCTGAGTCATGTGTAGTGAGTTTCCAGTGGCTGATCCATTCAAGCAGAGCCTGATGTAGTGGAAGAAAATTTCCATATTCATAAGAGGATTAAGCTGGCCAACCCTGAATGTCTCTTCAACATGAAAATTCTGTGTTCCGTCTCTGATGAAATGGTCTGTTGTGTGGTTCCACCCTGGAAGTGTCTGCATTTACTTCTGTTATATCCTTGCCCACATACTCCACAACCATGCTTATCGAGTCTTGCTCTGCAAGCCAGTGGAGGTCTGTGATGATGTTTGCAAAAATCTGAGCAAAACCAGGGGAAACAGTTAATTTTTCATATGACTAAATAGATTTAAATTTGAAAGAGTGACCCTTATGCTGAGCTTCCTGCCTGATTTTTATGCTAAAATACCACTGTCCTTAAATGGCAGCGCCTTTGGACTAGAGCCAGAGTCAGCAGTGAGAGATCAGGCTCTGGGACCGGGCTGCTGGGGTTTGAGTTTGGGCTCTGTCTATTTCTAGACAAGTGACCATGGGAAGACTGTGCACTTCTCTGCGTCGCTGTTGCGTTATCTGTGGACCAGGCGTGGTGGTAACAGTGTGTATCCTGTATCTCCTAGTGTGGCCATGAAGCCTTAAGATGCTGAGATGCTAATTCATGTAAGGTGCCTAGAACAGAGACTTAATAGCAAGTAGTCAATAAAAGTTAACTGCCAGTGGAAAAAAATTTATCTTTTAACATGCTCATTCAAAAGAATGCGATGTTGGCAACCTGATTCCATTGCCTTACATTACTTACGTGGTAAATGGAAAATCAGAGGGACGCTGTTTCACATTTGGGCTCACATTTGAGCACATTTGGGCTGCAGTTGGGTGGCATCCAAGATGGACTCCAGTCTCTCATTTTTCCTGTTTAATCTGTTCCGTTTGGACAACTCTGTTCTCATGCCTGGGCTGCACCACTGAGACCCGTCCCATCATGTCTTGGTGACACCCATGAAATCGTAGTTTGCTTCTTGTGCTGAAATGGAAGGATCACTGTTCATTGCCTGTCTCTGAGCACTGGAATTGATTTCGTGTGCGGCTTGTCGACGTGATCTCATCACCGGGTCAGATTTCTTTCGAGAGTTGCACAGTAGCACACTGCCAGACCTCTTGCCTCTTGTGCTTCTGAAAATTATTTTCGGGTATCTGCACAGGCTCTGCACGTGGGACCTGATCGAGTCAGTTAGCTTCTCTGATTCTCTAAACAGCAGCCATGACACCAGCCCTGACAATATCAGAGGTGTTTCTGAAGATGAGGTGAGACATTCCCTGTAAAGGTATTTTACAAATGAGAAAATGCTCTGCCTCTATGGGCATTAAAAAATGATTATAGTCAGGAGTTAGTTTCAAGACCTATACACATATCTAGTTATTTTCCAACTTTGCAGTGCAGCTATAGTTGGGAAACCTCAGAGAGTTGAAATTATTTTAGTATCCAGTGAAGCAAAATGCAATTTAGTTTGTGTTTTCTATCATATCTTACATTCTTCTAATTATGTGCCGTGTGTATATCACAAGTCATTAACTGGTAGCTACTTGAAAAAGAGAAATGAGTGATGCTGTTAGATTGATTTTCACTGTGGACTTCTTGTGTGTTTTATTTTGGGATATTGCTTTTTATGTATCCTGGTTATTGTTTAACTGTGGTTAAGTGGCTTGCTAATAACTGGCCTCAGGAGTTAAAGAAGGATGATGATAAACTAATGACTTACCGATTAAGAACGGTGAGAGTGGAAAAAAGCTGAACTGAAATGTGTTCTTTAGAGTTAATATAACTGAAAAATATTTGCAAGAAGAATGCTTGCGCTGTTTAAAACATTTATTCGTAAGATATTCACTAAGCACCCACATTTGCAAGGCTCTGTTCCAGGCCCTGAAGGCAGAACAATAAGACAAGATCCAGCTTTCAGAGGGAGGGAGGGAGGAAGTGTACAGACGATAAATAAACGTGTGTATGTATGTATATACACATAGCTGCATGTGTAATATGATAAATGCTATGAAGAGAAACAGAGAAAGAGATGGAGAATGGAAAGGTAGGATATTTTTAAATTAGGTTTTAATTTTTAATCGTGATAAAATTTATCACTTTAACCATTTCTGAGGGTGCAGTTCAATAGTGTTAAGTACATTCAGCTAATGCCCAGGACTTCTTCATCCTGCCAAACTGAAACTCAGCACTCACTCCCTGTTCTTCCCACTGCCCAGCCCCCGGCCACCACCATTCTACTTTCTGTCTGTATGAGTTTGACTCCTCGAGGTCCCTCATGTGAGTGGAATCACACAGAATTTGCCCTCTAGTGACTGGCAATGTCTTCAAGGTTCATTTGTATTATAGCGTATGTGATTGCACCTTTTTAATTACTCTGATAATGTTGCACGGTGTGTACTTACATTGTGTGATTCTTTGTAAACCACTTTGAGACCTTAAGCAATGATACTGGTTTTCCATGAATAATTCTCAATGTTTAAAACAACAAGGTCCTACTGTATAGCACAGGGAACTATATTCAGTATTTTGTAGTAGTCTATGAAAAAGAATATGTAAATTATCTCTCTCTCTCTCTATATATATATCTGAAAATATAACTGAATCACTATGCTGTACACCAGAAATTAACACAACATGGTAAACCAACTATACTTCAGTAAGAAAAATAAAAATAAAAAAGATTACAGGCAAAGAATAGTTATGACAATAAGAAAAATAAAATCAAGGCTTCCTGAAAAAAATTCTCAGTGTTTAAGAATGCTTCATCCTTCTGACTTGTGGAAATCTTGCCTCCTAGAAGAGGGTTGAAGTACACAAACGTGCTAAGTCAGAGGGGTACCGCCATCCCATCAACAGTCAGCCTTCTGTTTGTTAGGAGTAACGAGTGAGAAGAAAGCAGAGAGTTTTTAAAAATAATGAACTTTCAACTAGTCAGGGAGGGTACATTTTATACCTAGTTGCATAGAGGTATATAGCGGTTTTATATATGCCTCGTTAGAACCTCTTCTGTAACCGTAGTAAGAACTTCAAATATGTGTTACGTTAAAATTCATTTCCATTCTACTCCGGTGGTTCGATAGCCTGCAGGCCCATCTACCTTATCTGAATGGCTCTCAGTGACACGAGATACGGGCCATACTGTTTATCTGCTTCAAGTCATTTCACCATCCAGGGCCCTTTGGCCTGGGGAGAGTGGGTCTGTGCTGGGCTTCGTGTGATGTGTGTTTTTGTGTGTCTCCTGTCCTTTGTGATGGCGACTGGATCAGGTGCGTCTGTGTGGCTCTCCCACGCCCTGGCCGCGTGCTCTCGGATGACGACATACTTAGCACAGGAACAAGGGGGCCCTCAGGGCATCCTCCACGCAGAGGCCTGCTTCCCTGGCGGTGGGAATGTTCTACTAACTGCAGGGTTAATGTTCTGCGTTGCCTTTCATCATACTCCCTGAGAGCATCCCCAGCATGCTTTATGTAGGAGCACGCTGGGTCCCACCAGGCCCGGTCTAAATCTTGCGAGACTAGGGCTCGTATTGGTTTTGAAGTATTGATTCACTGTGTTTGCTGAATGTGACACTGGAGTGATTCATTTTAAATACACTTGAATGTGAGTCACATGGGAGATGAATAGTGATGGTTTCTTGGCCAAAGGGCCTCTCATGTGGCCCAAATTGCTGCATTCCACTGAAGGCGGACCTCTCTGTGTCTTTTTATTTATCATTCTTGGTTCCTCGCATGGGAGCAGAAGAGACGTTCTGGTTGGAAGGGGGCTGATCTGAAATTAAACCCTGCCAAACACTTAATTTGTTTTCTTCCTAAATCAAGGCTAGCCAGGACAGCACACAACTGTTACTAGCATTGCAGTATGTATTTGGACTCACACGGGTGACCACGGGCACTTGGGGGCAGGAGGGAGCTCCTCTAAGCTGTGACAAAGGCTGATATTCAGAATGAATACAGGCCAAAGACCTCACTGGATGGAACAGAATTTATTTTTAATTTAGGTTTATTTACTAGGGAAGAAACTAAAGTGCGCTCATTCTAATTCTAAAACAGCTCTGCCAGAGGGCAACAGGTTTTTAATGCATTTCTCACACAGTAAATCATTAATAACCTTTGTTAATTATAAACATTAAAAGGGCTTAAGAAGGATCTCCCCTATTAGACTGCAGATGCAAATACACAGCATCGGGCGGGGTCCCTCTCTGCCAGAGGACAGGAACGCAGAAGCAATGCGGCACCATTTTTATTATAACATTTTCAGTCCCTTCCTTACAGGCCTCGTGCCCCAGAGGCTCTGCATACAAACCTCAAGTCCTGCTTTAAACTCGGGGTCAGCACTTTCCCTGGTCTGAGCCCAAGGCCATGGCAGCGGCAGGCGGGAGGGGATACAGTCGAGCTACTGGAGCAGTCCTGGATGAGAGGTTGGAGGTGCCTCTAAAAAGACCAGACAAGTGGAGGTGGCGGCTTTCAGAGTCATCGTGGCCCCGACTTCATGACTCTTAAGTGCGGGGATAGTTCTCCAGAAGCTGTCGAGCAGGCCCCTCGTCTGTGAAGAGTGATACTAACAGCACTTCTAGGCGTGATGTTGAAGTCTTGGCGGGCAGCTCCCCTCGTGGCTTTGAATAAACGGAGGAGGCAGAGACGTTTAAGAGGGAGATTTGGGGATTATCAGGAAGAGCCTATGGCCTCCCCTGGCAGTGCCTCTGATGGGCCATTTAACACTGAAAAAAAATCACAGAACCCATCTAAGCCACACTTCGTACATCTTATCAATGAGGGAATTGCCCAGGTTCCTGGTTCTAGGGCTCTGATTCCATCAGTCCCTGTCAGGCCCTTTGCTGTCATAGAGAAACATTCCTGTGGCCAGTGATGGTCCCTTACCAAGCGCTGACTGCAGCCTGTTGAGTGTGGTCCTAAGGTGATGCCTCCACTTCCCACGGAGGCATCTTCTAGAAAAAGGATGACACCTACTAAATCTTATTTAGACAGTTTTAAAGAGACCCTAGGTCATCTAAATCTTCCCACAAATCTCATATATTTAGTAAAAAGAAATGTGCTGATAATGAAATTACTAATTTTTATTAGAGGAAAAGCCTTAGTTCCTTATCAGACTCATGATGCAGAGTTCTGTGTTGTGGCCTCTGTGTAGGTGCTTAAGATAACACCTCATAATCACTGTGCACTGCATGTTTTTTGTCAGGACTTAGAACGTCGCTGACCACTCTGGATTATCACAGAGGTTGGTCAGTTGTCACTGCCTTTGTCAGTGTTTTAGACACACTCAGAGAAGACAGTGTCCATTGTTGGTTAACTTCTTCCACTTTGAAGACTGACTGACTTGGGTTGAGTGAGGCTTCTGTCACTAATAGCTAAAAAAATATCTCAACAAACTACTTAACCTAAGAACCTACATTTCTAATAACTCTAGTCTTTTTTCTTCTCAGTTAGCACCTTTCTTCACAGCACTGTTGGGAGAATTAAATGTGCTAAATGCATGAAAAACAGTTAGCCGAGAACTTTGCTTACCTGGTGCACGCTGAGTTCTAAGTAGACCTGCTTGCAAATTCTGATCAAATTAATACACTTATTACAACTGTAGACACAGACTACTATGGCGAAATCCTCCAATAGGACTTCTAAGCAGGTCAGTCGGGTTTTGTTGGACACACTCATCAAGTTGCACGTTGCTTTAAGTAAAACAAAAAATAGATATATGTCCTTAAGCTAATGTCAAAAAATCAACTATATGTCAAAAAAAAGACAAACCAAAAAACTGATGGAAAGTTCACTGGAACCTGGGGAACCATATTCTGACTCTTGCCAGTGTTGTCAGGATAGGAAAAATCACAATGACCCAAAGTCCCTGAAAGGGTTGCAAAGGACATAGGATAACTATGAACGCTTTATTCATATATGAGCTGTTAGCCTGCAGACATGGGCGTAGTGCCATTATTAGTGACTTGGTGAGCCCTTTTGACACTTTGGCCATTTGAAGCGTCCTGCCCCAGACCCTGACCCCTCTGAGTTTTCTTGGAACACACAGAGCTGGACAACCACGGTTTGATTAGAGCAGTGGGGCAGCATCTGCAGTACGACCGAGGCGTCCTTGCTCACTTACCTGCATATGTCAGAAAGTAGAGGACACTCACTGAAGGAGACAGGGATGAGAGTCCTGATACTGTGGACCTAAGGGACTGAAGTACGCAGGCAAATTCCTCCCCTCGGGGCTGCTTCTGAGACGGGCTTACCTGGATTCTCTGCCCTGACCCAAGAGCAGGAAGAACTTGGTATTGAGGACGTTTCAGGAAAAGTTCCTGCACCCTTTGCTCACCAAGTATGCTCTGTGTCTGGGCCTCAGACTCAGCACGGCCAAAACCAATTTAGTGAATTGGGAAATGGATGGATTTTCTCTGCGACCTTGTACGTCCCGAGGGCTTCCATCCGTTTTTGCCTTGGCAAGCTCAGACTCATCCTCCTTCTGTCAAACCAGCTCTCTGCTTACGTGTCCCCACTCATGTGGAAGGTAACTCATCGGAACACATTCAAATGCATTTGGCCTCCAATTAGAACTTGTCTGCTCCATCTGTAAGGATAATACCACTCATGTTGTTAAAAATTAAATTAACAAGAAGTAAAATAAATGAGAGCTAAAACTTGCAGAGTAATAGCAACAGATTATGAAAGTGTGATATGTCAAAATTTTAGTTTATGAGGGTTAAACATGTTCCTTTGTTTGTGTAATATTCTTAAAAATTAATTTTAAGAATATAAAGAACTGGTAATTACCTATTAGAATAAATTGCGAGTGAATAGAAAGCTTTAAAAATGAATAATGCATATAAATGAAATTAAAACTACAAATGCCAGAAATTTTATTAGGAAGTACGGTTATATCTATTATTAAAATAAGGAAGATAATAGAACTGTTTGAGATCAAAATTGCTGATCTCTCATCCATGTTATTACTTCTGTAGAGTGAATAATGTAAGTAATATAACTATTCAGGTAAAATATTTCTATTGACCAAAAAGCAATATTTCTTCTTACAGATCTAGACAAGCGACTGTTGACATGCATTTATAGTTGGCGTCGAAAACTCTTTGTACAATATATTACCGGTAGGCAAGATACAGATATTAAAATACATTTGTTAGGTATTATATATTGTTATTCACGATTCTTTACCTATATTGTATTGCTTTTTAGATGGCTCATGAATTCATCATAAATAACATTTTGTTTGTTAATGTTTATATTTTATTAATGATTTATTTTAATTACTGAAGTCAGAGGTACCATATAAGAAGGCAAAAGCACAGACATAGAGAATGTAGAAATTCATAGATCTTGTCTTGCTTTCTGTTCCTTCCCTGGGGACAGTGCTCTCTGGTGTTTATCTCTCCACATCTCTCTCTGTGCGCATTTGGATGTACAAACATCAGTCTGTGCTCCAGGCCTGTTACTTAGGAATTCTGACAACACGAGATCGTACTGTACCTGGGATTCTGCAGTTTGACTTGACATCTGTCAGTCTTCTCTCAGCATCTCTCTAGTTGCCAGAGTCTACTGCAATATTTTTGTATTTAACTCATTCTTAGTAGTAGCTGTGCATTATTCTGGAATACAGATACCCCAACTATTTAGTCCTTCCTGTTTTGTTGGATGGTCGTTGTTTTTTTCTGTTAAAAGGAATATTTCAATAAATATCTATCAATATATCCCCTTTTATTAAAATACCTTTTGTTTCTGTAGGTTACACTTTTAAGGTAGAATTGGTGGGCCAAAGATGTGTACATTTAAGATTTTAGTTGATTTTGTCAGGTTACTTTCCAGAAGGTGCTAGCAAGTTAAACTCCAACAGCAAGGTGTGGGAATGTTAGCTTCTGTATTTGCTTTTGAGCATGGACTGTTAATGATCCTTTACTGTGTGTTACCAGTTATCAGTTTAGAAATGGTGTGTTACTATATTTGCATTTTACTATTTTTTTGTGTATGTATTTACTGTATTTTTTAATCATCAAGTTATCTATTTCTATTCTAAGGATGTTAGTCCAGTCTTTCCTTTTTCAGTTTGTAGGAGTGTTTTATATAGCAGGGTTATTAACCATTTGTCTGTTACATGTTTTCTAAGTATTATTCCTTATTCTACCATTTGTCTCTTGACTTTATTCATGGTAGATTTTCTTAGAGAGGAATGTTTGGTTACATCTATCAATCATAGCCTTTAGGACTACCCATATAGTGTTAATATGTAATTAGAGTGTCACTAGAATTTAAATCAATCCAAACATACATTAATTTATTCTAGGTAGATGGTCAGCTATGCAGTAACTTTTACTAATTATCATTTTTCCTAGTGGCTTGTTTTCCAGTATTGTTTCAGAAGGTATTTTCCACATTTTCTTTGAATATTTTAAAAATAGTTCATTTTCACACTTCAGTCTTCAACCACTGAAATTCTGGTCAGGACTTACAAAGAAGACTACGGGCTAGAGAGGCTTCTGGGAAAGGTTCCTTCAGTGATGTAAAAGAGAAAGGGTCCTTTCTCACCTTTGGATGTTATGTGATGTGGCATCCAGGAATGCAGCGGGCGTCGGGTGACCACAGGGGAACTGGGAGAAGGACAGGCACTGTGAAAGCTGAGTAGATGTACTGAATTACAATACCCTCCACACTTTGTTTTGGTTTGCTTGCTTTCTCTTTCTTCCTTCCTCTCTCCTCCCCTCCTTCCTTCCCCACCCCCTCCCTTCCTCCTTTCTTTATTCAACAAGTAGTTATGGAGCCCCTCTTATTTGATAGGTACTCTCCTGGGTGTGGGGGACACAGTGGTAAAACACCAGCCCCCCAGCCCTCACGGGCACAGGTTCTGAGTTACAAAGTCCCCCACTGGTTTGCAGCACATGTACCTATTTGCTTGGAGCAAAGCTTGCAGAGATTCCCAGAACTGTTGTAGGGAGGAGGTTCTAAAAGGAAACACAGACATCAGGGCACACAGGAGCTTTACATATAAATTGTTTTAATTGGGATATTTTGGGCTGCAGGAACAAAAAGGCATCTCATACAGACTAACCACAAAGGAAATGCATCAAAGTGGAGTAACAGGAAGCCTGTGGACAAGTCACACTTTGCAGTTTATTACCAGGAACGTGAGTTCCTTCCAGATCTCTCCTGCACTGGCTTCAGCCCGGAGCTGGTCCTCTTCATAGCCATAAGGTGGCTTTTAGAAGCATCTAGGAAAACATGCTTTGTTCAAATCTGGCTGAGGAAAGAGAGAAGCATTTTCCTAAACTAGAGTCTTAACTCTTCTTTCAGTTTGTTAGACCAATTAGAGACCAGTGAAAACAACCGGGAAATTTTTATGAGTTGATTGACTTGGTGTTTTTATCCTCAAACTTTAATGTGCTTTAGTGATATTGGTACACATCAGAATCACCTGGAAGGCTTTTAAAAGATAGATCACTGGGCCCCACTCCAGATTTTGGGGTCTGGCTCCAGAATTTATATTCCTAACAAATTCCCCAGTGATGCTGAACTACTGGTTGAGACTGGTTTGGAGAAATAAAGATACAGTCTTGCACTGTACACTTATTACTGTGGCCAAAATCTAGGAAATGGACACCACCACCTGCTGGGTGTGGAGCGACTGGAGCTCTCGTTCGTGGCTGATGGGAATGCAGGACGGTGCAGCCACTTTGGAAGACAGCTCTGCACTTTCTTAGAAAGCTAGACGTACATTACCACACCATTCAGCTGTAGAGCTTCTTGGTATTCACCCGAAGGAGTCAAAACCTTATGTCCCCACAAAAACCTGCACAAAGGTATTACAGCAGCTTTATTCCTAATTGACAGAACCAAGATGTCCTTGTGTAGGTGAATGGATAAACAAACTGGGGTACATACAGACAAATGAGTATTATTCAGTGCTAAAAAGAAATGAGCTATCAAGACATGAAAAGATAGGAAGGAGATTTAAATGCATACTACCAAGTGAAGGAAGCCAATCTGGAAAGGCTATGTATGTATGATTCCAACTCTGTGACATTCTGGAAAAGGCAAAACTAAAGAGACAGTAAAAAGATCAGTGGTTGCCAGGAGTTGGAGGGAGGGGTGAACAGACAGAACACAGGACTTTTAGGGTAATGAGAATACTCTGTATGATACTGCAGTGGTGGATACATGCCATTGTACATTTGTCCAAACCCACGGGATGGAGGACGCCAAGAATGAACTGTTAACGTAAGCTGTGGACTCTGGGTGATGATGACGTGTCGGTGTAGGTTCATCAGTGGCGGCAGACGTACCATCTGGTGGTGTGAGCTGGTAAAGGGGGAGGCTGTGCTTGCATAGGGCAAGGGATATGTGGGAAATCTGTACTCCTGCCTAAATTTTGCTGTGAATCTAAAACTGCTCTAAAAGAAAAGAAAAGAAAGATGTATCTTTGGGTTGGGGGATGGGATGAGCCATCCCTGGGCCACGAGGTGTAAAGAAGTAAGTAGCTGAGTGAAATCAGGGGTTTGGGGACCTACCGGGAAGGGAAGCAGTTTAATGCGAGCGAGCAACAGAGTGTCCATTAGACAGTCGCTATGAACGGGATGCAGTATTTTAGTCAAATAATGATTGAGAAATTGGGTAAGGTTTATTTCTGATCTTGAGTAAATGTGTTCCAGGTTGTAAGTACTGTCTATGAGTAAGAATTGGGATCTGCAAAGAAACTTGCTTTAAAAAAAAAAGCTTGATTTGAGCAGGATACTGAAAGTATTGGCTTTAGGGATCAGTTGGAGATCTGTTCTTCTTACTTAGTGTGGATTTAACCTCGAGTCCACTTGTAACAGGAGACATTTATAATACCTGAACTGTTTAGGGGATGTTGGGGTACAGCTCTCTGGGGCCTCTCACGCTTCTGCGCATCTCGCCAGCAGAGGCGCTGATGGCCTTTGTTCTGGGCTGTCTTCTCAGGGATGCTGGGAGAGTGAGCAGCCTTGAGGGACAGCGGCGATGCCTCCTGCTGGAGCAGAGGGCAGGCTGTCTTCCTGTTCAGTGTAATGAAGACAATACCTCTCTCTGGAGCAAAGGGCAGACAGATGCGCTTACCTGCAAATAAGAGATGTGGATTCCCTGCCCTCAGGGCTCCTCAGGGGAACACAAACTATTGCTTGTGCAGTGTGGCTTGGACCCTCACTGTTGCCTCATGGGACTTCGGGGCCAAGAGGACCAGAGAGCTTGGAGCCAATGCTACTCATGTTGGTAGTAATCAAGCCCTTCGTTCCTGACCCAGGAATCTCATGTCTTCTGCTCACATCCAAGAAAGTCAGGCAGCTAACTTGTTCATTTGAAAGTTGAGTAAAATCTGAGACTCTCGAGAGTTCTTGACAGTAAATACTTAGAAGAAAAAAAATTAGTTCTTTATAACTTCATCTGACGCCGGCATTTTGATAAGTAGGAGATCAGACCTGGACAAGTAAAACAGCTTGCTCAAGTGCACAGCGAGTCTGTGTACACAAGTGCGCGGCGAGTCCGCGGCAAGCACTTCTCATGTCAACAGAGAATCAGAGCGGACACAACTGAGTGGGGTGGTCAGCTGTAGACAGCACAGCGCCGTAAGCTGACAGGTGATTCAACACCAAGAGGTACTTGGACGAATGAAAGAGCGTTACCGCCCGCGGTCATTGGACTGTGCCTCTGCTGAGAACTGCCAAGTGGGAGTAGTTGTCCGCCTCTGTTTTCCCTCCATTGGTGTGTTTGCTGGTTACCGCCGTCCTGGGGCCGGATGCCAGTGTACTTTCTATTACAGAGCAGAGCTCTGTTTGACCACAGGTATTAAGTATGCCTCGCAGCCGATAGGATGTGCAGACGTAGCCAGGTGGTCACGTTACATGTTTTGCCCTCCGTGAAGCTCCGGCATGTTCGCGAGACCATCTCTCTCCCTTACTGGGCGGGTGTCATTAGCATGGCTGTTTTGGTTTTACACGGTAGCACGTATCTTTTTCCCTTTTGAAAGAATTTCTCTGCAGTGCTGTGAAATCGTAACTCATCTATATTTTATCAATAGTATCCCTGACCCTGACAGTGTACTGGTCACATCTCAGCCTCAGATCTTACAAAGTTTATATCATAATAGTCAGGTTTGGATATGGACTGTTACGAAGGTCTGTGAGCAGATGAAAGGGTATTCTTTCCTATAAATTCCAATACGGTTTCATCATTTTTTTTTTTTTTTTTACAAACAAAGACACATCGCTCCACCCTCAGAACTGCCTAGAGTGACTTTTAAAAACAAAGCTTCACCTGGGAAGCTGGCAGAACATGGCTCTGTGTTCTCCACCTGTGTTGCCGCTGCGCTATAGGCCAGTGGCCAAGAACACTGAATGCTACCTGGGTGACCTGTCTGTAAGCTGGGTGTTAATTCCCCTGTGGCCATAAGCTCTTGCTGTAGCCAAAGTGAAAATAAAAGTGAGGCCAGAGAGAGGGCTTCTGCAGATGGTCTGGAAAGACCAGCCCACAGAGGAAATCCTTGACACCCCACCCCCCCCCAGTTGTAGGTTCCTCCTCTGGCCACCCTTGTGTGACTCTCTCTAAGTATATAAAACACACAAATGTCCCAGGGAGCCTGCAATTCCTGAGATGACCTCTAAAGAAATCGGCAATATCAGTTACTCAGTATATAAGATTATCGGGGGTCTGGGAAGACAGACTCCAACAGCCGCCAACTATAATTCTTCCTCCTAAGTTTGTCACCTGGGCATCCTTGGGAACATTTTAATAATAGGTTGAGAAAAGTAGACCTAAGCTTCTCTTCTGGACAGATTATGAATCTGAAGTATTTCATTTGACACGGAGAGTTAACATGTCACATGACGTATTTATTAGTCCAGATGAAAAATGTTTAAAAATGACGTTTAACTTCTTTTTCCAAAGAGAGTGTGGAGGCCACAATATATCTGCATTACTCATCTTTGTTTCAGCAGTTTATGCTCGGAAAAGGATATCATTTTGAATAATTGATAGCAGAAATGAACTATAAAATAAAAAAAGGAGAATGTCCCCTGACAGCTTTACGCAGAACATCTTTGATTTGTTTCCATTTTAAACTTGTAAGACATTAGATGCCCGATTCAGGAGAACTTGTTCCCATGCGTTTGACACTAAGGCTTTTTGCTTGTGGTCCATGTGGCTCCTGATTCCCAGGAAAACATGGGCAGTGAACATTGTCAGGGCTCGTAACTTACGGGGCACACATAGGAAGCCCATAACTTGTGGGGATTATGCGGGAAAGAACCTATACTGAGCTATGTGGGTGGTGGGTCAGGGTCTCAGGACGGACAGACTCTTTAGAAATGTGATGTTGGTCCCCACAACTGGGCATCCTGCGGCCCAGGCAAGTTGACACATCAAATTAACCATCAAAATCATGAATGCCAGAAATTTACGTTTAATTTGTAGACAGCTGAATGTGGTGCTGAACTTAGACAAAAGTTTGTATGAGAGAAACTATTAGGAAATACATTTATTAAAGTGACACATGCATCTAATTAATCAAATCCATTTGTTTATGCTAGTCTATTTGATTTAATATGCTTTTACTGTGTGTCAGTAAGAAATGGTATGTTTGGATTTTTACACGTGTGTTTAACAGAATTCTCATGTCTTGTGAGAGCCTTGCCTCAATTCACGCATTTATTTTTACGCAAAAATAATTACTGATACAGTACTGAGTCCAAGTTAAGCAAAGAAATAATCACCCTCTATGAGCTGGAGGTAAGACCCTGGGGAGTAAATACTTGTGTTTATGGACATTAGTCTAAAGTGAGATCTTAGACCAGGTTTGATAGACGCACAGAGGTGCACCTTACAAAGGCTGCCTCGCCCACTGTAAACCACACGTTGTGAAGGAACCAAGATCTCCAGTTCTGGATGGCAGTGTCCCCAGCTGTCCCCGAGCAGGATGTCAGCAGGCTCAGATTTCTTTCTACTTTTCCAAAGACTTATTCACCGTCTCTGGGGGCAGTGGGCACTAGAATAAACTTTTCAAGTTGGAACGCAGCACGTGGCTTTAAGACAGAGGAAGAAAGGTGGTTGGGATGAACTGGTGAGACATTGCGGGCTTCAGGAAAGAGAATGCCATTTCCAAAATGTTTAGTGGAAAAATGGCATCTTAGAGCCAACTGCAGATGTCTGACTTGAGGGAGAAGACTGAGCACGGAAGCTTTGAGAGAGAGTGGAGGAGCGAGCTCCAGGCAGCCTGGGCCTGAGACCATCGGCCAGAAGCTGCCTCCGTCACTTTCCATCCTTGACGATGTGGATGCGGGAAGGCATCATCTGAACTCTGCTGAGCAGGGCCAGCCCTTCCCGTTCCTGTGTCCCCTGATGGGGTACTGCTGGAAGTTGTCCCCCCAACCTCGGAGACTCCAGGATGGAGCTCTGCGTGTGCCTGGGTGTCGGAGTCTTTGCTGCCAAAACTGCTGGGATCATTCCTTCCACCTCCCAGTTTTGAACGGCACGAATCATCGGCCAAAACCCACAGTGATAATTTGTGTGTGTGCGTGTGTGTGTGTGTGTGTGTGGCCTGAAAGTTTTATTGGAAGTGCCATAGAAATGAACAAAAGCTGCTGAGAGAGGCACCACCACTCAGGCAGGTTTTCTGGTCCCAGGAGGCTGCGTGAAAAGTACTTTTTTTTTATTTTTCCCGCTATCAACCTTCATACACACCAACTTTACTAACTTCAGAGGGCTGTCTTCAGATACATACTCCAAAATTAGGACCAATGATGAAGTGATTTCAAGGATCCCGGAATCAGATCTGCACTGCCTGTGAATCTTCCATCTCGTTTTCTGCACCAGTCTCCTCTCGGGGCCAGCAGTGTCCCTGCTGATGGCCTTCCTTTGCTGAGTTCTAGCAGCAGGTTGGCCCGATGAGGCTGACTGATGTCAGGTAGCTCTGGCAGGAAAACCTGCCGGCAGAAGGCTTGAAGACTGGCCTCACTGCACGAGCAGTATTCTACCAGTGTTAACACATTTATGGCTCTCGGCACCAGAGTTCACTGTCAGCACCTGCTGAGCATTAAAATTGATGTTTTTCTTTGGTTCCTTAAGCAGTTCTGCTTCACCTAATGCCGTGAAGGTTCAGAATTTTAAGAGTTACCGTTGAATGTTGAGAACTGCTCCTGATGATTTTGGCCGTCAGTGGACCCCGTGGGATGAGATAATAGGAAAATTGCAGGTAGGTCATGTGTCCACGCGCATTCAAGCTGTATTTAGATTTACGAAGCCCTCCCCGGAGGCAGAAACACTGCCAAGGGGTCGGACGGTCTGCTCTTGTGGAAGATAAAGGAGTTAACAGTGGGGTGGGACCCCGTGTTTGAGAGTCTGTAGTCCACCTGCCGTTGACCACCGAGGCTTCATTCTGAAAATGGAAATGATGACATTGAATGGAAAACTCTGTTACATTGTGTCACACACTGTGATTTTTTTCTGGCTTGTTACCTGACAGTTAAAGATGTTAAGAGAGGAACCCATCCTGACCCTTCTGATTAATTTGGATTCCCCTCGGTAACTGCCTTCTGAACGTGCCTCCCCACGTGTGGCTGTCCTCACCTTTAAAGGGGCAGCACATCTTGCCTATTCTTTAGGGCGCATGTAATATCTAGGAAATACTTCTGTGGGAACTGTCCCTGGACTACATCTGAAGGAGCTGCAGGGTGGCTCGTCTTTGAAGGAAGGGAACTCTGTGCAGTGGCATTAACCTGGTTAATCACAGGTGGATGCCGCTGCCAGGCTACCAGCCAATCAGAGCCCACCCGCTCCTCCTCCCCAGACGCTGCAGAGTATCCTGTATCAACAGTGAGGGGTGGGCTGTTCAGCTCTGTACAGGCTGTTTCTGACAAATCAATGAACAGCGTAACTATGGGAAAATTAAGGACGATGGTGACGGTTGGCAAAAGGTTAGATCGTTCCGCTTAAAAATCTGAAAAGAAAACCCCCTTTTCCATTTTGCACATTTAAATAAAAGGCCTTGACTTAGTGTTTTTAGGAAGAGGTAATTAAGGAAGGAGAGAAGAAAATGTTCCCTTTCCTGGCGCTTGAGTGCCTTGGTTCACCACTTAAATAAGCACTGATGCTATTTCTTGGTGTTCCGGGTGACTTAGGGTTTAATAATGTGGTTGGTTGACAGAGGAAAACATAATGGATTGTCCTCTGACTTCACGTAGCTTTGGATGCATGTGGCTCCTTTTCTCTGAAGTTTTCGAGGTTGGCTGGCAGAGCGGCGTTGGTGCTGGAAACTGGCTCCGGGTGCTGGTCTCCATGGAAACGAGCACGTGCTCGCGACCCACCCAGACGTCATCCCTTCCACCTCCACAGGCACCGCGAGTATGAAAGGACACAAGAGAGAAATCCTGCCCGCTCAGAGTTTAGAGTCTAGGAGGGAAAGCAGAGAATAAAAATTAAATGCTTAATACGAATTTAAGTGAGGATGGTGTAGCTCAGTGGTAGAGTGTGTGCTTAGCATGCACGATGTCCTGGGTTCAATCCCCAGTACCTCTGTTAAAACTCATAACAAATAAACCTTATTTACCTCCACCCTCCCCCAAAAAAGACTGTAAGGAGGCCGAGGACCTGCCCCGAAGCGGGTTAGCCGTGGCCCCAGGAAAAGCCTTCCGAGGAGGCTTGGGGCTTAGATGGAGCCTTGAAAGACAGGCAGTTCTTGAAGACGTATCAGCAAGATGAAGGGAGGGGAGCAAGGACATTCCAAACGAGGGAGCGTGTCCGGTATCCTTCCTCCCTTGTCAGTCTGTCCTGTGTGCTGGGCGAGACCTAGCGGTGAAGTATGGGAAGTATGGGGCTTGATGCCTGGTCCTTAAGGTGCTTCATAAATATTAGCTGTCATTTTGAAGAATTATGGTTAAAAGATGAGGTGTCATGAGGCAGTGAATAAAGCAGTTGTATTTCCTTGGCTTCTACAATTTTTTTTTTAATAACCTGAAGCCTGGAAGAGTCCGTCACCCACTCTAGTTGGAACCCTACTCTGCCACCAGGTAGCTGATAAACTAAATAATATCACCTTTTCCTTTAAGCCTCACTTTTCTGCCATGGGAAACGTGTCAGTGGGACTACTTGATGTCTGTGGTACCTTCCACTTTGGAATAGAGTGATTTGCTTTGTTATAATAAATGAGAGAAACGGACTGGAGACAACAGAGTTAAAGGAGTCTGTGGATTTCTTTTCCTGATGTGTATTTTTCAAAGAAAAAGTATCACCTATTGGAATGGAAACTTACTTTATATTCCTACTCGTAGCAAAAGACTAAATTATTTGGGAATTAAATTTAAAAGAACAGGTATGCAGATTAGAATTGGCTGGTATTTCTTATATGGAAGTGTCTGTTCCATCCTGACATGAACAAAGTAGGAAATTCTTTGAAATGTGTCACTACAGCCATGAGGCCTGTAAAAGCAGGTGATGCAGACGCAGGAGGACATTCTAGACCGAACGACTCTCCAAGGGCCGTTTGTGGTTTGTAAGATGCTGTCTTTTGTCCTCCTTTCTCCTGGGGTCCTGACCAAATTAATTTTCCTAAAATCTCTTTGGTCAAGTCATTTCCCTGCACAGAAGCCTTCAGTGACTCTTGTCTTGCAGGTTAAGTACAGAAGTATTCATCTTCCTTGTCTGGGTTCACCTTCATTTCACTATCCTCTCTGACAGTTTTCCCCAGGACCTTTCTGTTCCTGTGGGTGTAATTAACTCAAACATATCCCATGTTCTCGTGTCATCCTGGTGTTGGTGTCTGCAGTCTCACAGTCTAGCCAGACTCTCTGTTACAAAAGACTCAGCTCAAGAAAGAGGGTTCTCCATGTTGAAAAGCTCTGGAGTCGAGAAGGAAATATTTAAATGTTAGTATGAGGATTCTCCCCAGGCTGGGTGGCAGCCTGCGGCAGGGCAGACGGATACAGAGGGTCAGAGAATCCACAGACTCACTGGAGACGGAGAGAGGTGGAGATTGGGGGTGAGATCTAAACTGGGGATGTGGGACATCGCATATTTTGAGGCTGAAGATGTGTCTGGAAATGCGGGTCAGAGGCAGGGAGGGGCTCGGTGTTCTTTGAGCCAAATGGACTTAAATGTAGTTTGTGTAGATACAAAGGTTATGGACCATAGGAGATGAAGGAAGGAGAGAGCTGGACGCCAGGGGTGGGATTCAGCAAGATGTTTGGATGCCTTGGAAGTAATTTGGCAACAGTATCTTTTTTTAACTGAAGTACAGTCAGTTATAATGTGTCAGTTTCCGGTGTGCATCACCATGTCCCAGTCATGCATATACAACAGTGTATTGAATGTGAAGTGAATGGTGTCCAAAAGACAAAAGTCCAGAAGCAGCAGAGGGTCAGAGAAGAGCCCAACCCAAGATCCTTTCCCGTAATCCAGGGTATTTAGGAAAAGGGAAAGATTTTGATTTAGGAAAATCCAGACTGAAGGAAAGGCAGTGTCTTCCAAGAGAAAACTGGTTTTCCAGGAGGGCCGGGGGGATACGGGGGCTTGGTGGAGCAGGGTGAGGCTGGTTTGGGTTGAACTTGTACAGGGAGAGGTAGAGGAGGACAGATCGTGGGCGGTTCAGGCTGGAGGGTAGACTGGACGCAGGTGTTGGTGGTGGGAAATGGAAAACGACAGCTGATGTGTTGATGCCCCAAACCTCCTGACCTGGGCTGCCTGCTGGGCCCATGATGGAAAGCCAGCACTCTTTCTCTGTGAGGGAGAGACTCACTGGGACATTTGCTGATGTTCAGCTCTTCATTGCCAACCAGCTGTAGCCTTTAGTACCAGTAAAAAGCAAACAAACAAAAAAAACAGCAACAAAAACCTCTGCCATGGTTTTACTCATTCCAGTAAGTTTCTTTTAACCCATTTTTGGACTCCTTTAAAGATTTGATCATTTCCAGTGAGTTCTGCTCTTAAATCTTTGCTCTGAGTCACTCTTTGCCAAACGCAAACCATTGTAACCTGGAGGGGACTTTTGGAGAAATGTGGAAACTTGTCTTGACAGTTTCTTACTATGGTCCTTCCACCTTAATTTTCAAATGCAAAGGGAGACTTGAGCTATTTGTGGGTATTGTGATGGGTGATGAGCAGGGTTGGGGGAGGCTCAGGAACTCGGCACGAACATCGAGGACCACGCCCCATGTTTGTGACACCTGAACCCCTTCAGCACTGAAAGAAGAAACACAGTTATTCACATGTATCTTAACATCGCTTATAGTAAAATGCCTAAATTGTAGGACTAGATATAAAGTGAAATGTTTTTTTCTCTCGTAGTCCAGCCTCCCTCTCTTAGAGGATAAAGTCGGGGTTCGTTGTTTCCGTGGTTTCCTTTTCTGTGCTTCTGATGACTCAAGGAGACTGGTCCCCAGGCTCACTGTCGCCCTGGGTGAGGAGGGGTGATGGGAGGTCACGTTAATCTGTGTGACTCACAGCTCAATTGTGAATTCCCGCCTCTTTCAAAGTAGTAATTTGACCTCTGGTAGTTTATTTTTTTAGCTATAAAGTTTTTTTTATTGATTCCATACAACTCTGGGGATAGTACATCCACTTTTATTTCAAACTTAAGGGTTATTTAGAAATGCTTTGTTGTTGTTGTTGTTTTTGGCAGAGAGGGGTTCCTGAAACTCTAAAGGATATCCATTTCTCTGATAGATTATTGTAGAGAAATTCTCTAAGATGGTCACTTTGCTTCTATTGGAACATCCGTCTGGTATCCCACAGTGTGGTCACCTCTGTCATATCTGGAAATACTCTCTATTAACAAAGGGTGTCACAATTCATCGAATGGTGTGTCTCTCGAATCAAGTTTTCTCTTTGAGAAGTAGAAAACACACAAAAGAGTGAGCCACTCACCTGGGCTTGGTGGATGCCTGCAGCTGCTCCCTGGGACGGGGGTCCAGGAGGACGGGTGGGAGCCGAAGTCCACCCATCAGCCACGGCCCTTCCCCGTGGGGCACACGTCTCTGTCCAGAAGGAGGGAAGCCAGGCCCTGTGGGTAAACGTGGATGTCGATGTAAACAGTGTGCTCGGGGTATTCAGGTGTATGGGTACTGGCTGCTTCTAAGACCACGAGAACGTTCAGAAAGCACTGTGAAAGTGCTAGTTAAGTGGCCGGATACTTACCTTGTGTAGACTTCCGTCTCTTTTAGGTTAGGAAATGCAGTCACCCGACTCCCCTCCCTCAGTTCCTCCACCTCTGATGGGGGAATGCTGCTCGTTCATGGACAACAGGGACCAGTGGAAATGGCCACACACTCATTTGGGGGAAGAAATCCATTTGTGCTTCTGGAAGGTTCTCTGCAGTTTCAAAATCACCAAACTGTAGGAGTTATGACTCTCTATTTATAGAGATCATACCTCTTAGCGTTAAAAGCTTAGGCCTTTCAAGAGAAAAGTACGAATATGTGTTTTACGTGCAGAGTTCTTTTCCATCCATTAGTGGAAATTATATCTAAACATACCATCTCGATATTCAAGACTTCATCTTAAACAACAAATTCAAGTTAAAAATGAAAAAAAAACCCTCAAGTTTCGCATCATTCTAGTTTTCTTCTTTAATGTAGGCAATGTAAGAAGAATGAGGTTTTATTTTTATGTAGATTAATTGGATTCTGAGGAAATTCAGAAATTCTTTTCCTGTTAGAATACAAGAAATTAAGATTGGGTCAATTTTTGAAAAATTACCTATCACCAGGATTTTAGCTAATCAGACTTGTAACTTTACATGCATAGATGTGTGTATTTTTTATTTAGAAAACCTGTGTTAAGCCAAGGATTCAGCTATTAATGATAAGTAGGCAACCTTTTGACTAGAAGTTTTATTTTTCATATTTTGTCATTTCAAAGATTTTTTGTTTTTAAAGAAGCGATGTTTTCCTGGATTAGTGAATTATTTAAAAAAGTAAAAACATCTTTTCTGCCTACATTTCTTTTTCTTTCTGGAAGAAGGCAAACATTTGTATACCCACACACTTAAGGAAAAAAGAGCAAGTGTTACAAGATAATTAGAACTGTAGGATAATTGCCTTTTATGGGTGCATAATGCTTCAGTTGTTTCCTGCTAAATGAAATGTAAAAGTATATATTAGACTAAAGAATAATGCACAAAGTAGATCTCAACACAAGGGAAATTGTGTTTTGTTTGGAAATGTGTAGATAGGTCTAAATTAAGAATACATGAAGAAGCTGTGTCTACACACATATGTATGTACGTACATACCTGTGTGAGAGATCTCACACACACACACCAAGGACACTGAAACAAGTCTGCCCCCAATGTCAGAAATTCCTCGTGAAAAACAAATGGGATTTATCCCCTGTAACAGTGGATCCTTTCTGCTGCGTTCCAACGATGTGTTGCTGAGAATCCAGAGGAGTTTGTCAATTATGGAACTGTTGTTCTCGGTCCAGTGGTGACCTGGTGCCGCCGAGAAAAGGGCTTCTCTCATCCCTGCCCCTCACTTTCCACGTCTGGGAGTGTTGTTTGAGCTCATCAGCAGAACTTATCCTTGGGTGCCTCACCGAATTTCAGAAACAGTCCCTTTCAACGCATCCGCATTTGTGCTTGTAGCTTCGGAAGCTGCCTACCACTGACTCAGTTGTAGCAGGAAAGGGCACATTTCTACACGACAGATCCAGGGCTCTGGCTCTGCCCGGCACGCACGTAGCCCTCGCTGAGGAACAGGCTTAGGACAAAACGAACAGTGGCGGCTCAGAGTAGTTCTGCAGGTAGGGTTGTTATTACTATTATTATTTTAAAGAGGACAGAGGATAAATATGCTTCTCAAACTTCTGGGTGGATTTTTGGTACTCAGTGAAGGCATCTTCTTACGTAAAGCTGTTTATCCTCAATTCAGAATATGAAACACAGCCTCAAATTCAACAAAGAAATGTCCCTGGCCCTTTCAATCACACACGGGGACTGAGTCCCTGGCCTTCTAACAGCTGTAATGGACAACCTCCCATACTTGGGTAGTTAACTTGGCTTGGTGTGATCGACCTCCAGTTAATTTAGAGCGAACCCTTTCTGTGGGATCTGCAACAAAAATGTTTAAATACTTCAGTGTCAGAGAAGGAAATGATCTCTATACAGGTGCCCCCAAGTTTTGAAGGAGGGTCACTACTAATTATCTTTGAGATAAGTGTAGAATTGAGCATTTATCATTTGAAAGAGTTTTAAATTGGAATTATAATAGAAAATGCCACACACACCCCAAAAAAACCACACCATTTTTAGGTGCCTAGAGATAGGGAAATCAGAATTTATCAGAGTGAACCCTGGAATGAATACTGGAGTTAGTTGGAAAACCTTCTGAGGTGGATGAGTCCTCAAGGTTTAATCCAGTAACGAAAGATAGTGCCCAAAACGTCTCCTGAGAAGCATGGGCTGTTAGCTGGGTGCCATTGTGTGTGTGTGTGTGTGTGTGTGTGTGTGAGAGAGTGTGTGTGTGTGTGCAAATGCTGCAGTGAAATCTGGGAGTAAACTTGGGATGGTGCTGAAATGTTGTTAGCAGGAGAAGAAGTAATTGATGGAGGGGTGGATGGGTAGACAGGGAATGAGAACTGGGACTCTGATGGCTGATCAGAGGGGAAGGCAGACCGTTAGGGGTTGCCTTGAGTGCTGGATGTAAACACCCTAATTGGTCTCACTTTAAAAAAAATCTTAAGAAAAATATCCGAGGATTGTCAGTTTCTTCCACAAGAACCTTCTTTCTGGTGCATCCACAGATTCCGATTTCTGCATTTCTTGGGTACAGGACAGAACAGAAACTAAACGTGTGGGTACAGAAACCAGAGGACAAGGAGAGAGTTGACAGCAAGGTCACTGAGACCAACAGCCTATGATTCATGCAGCTGATGATACCACTGGACCGTTAGAAATGCGCACTCTTTTTTTTTCAATTTTTAAAAATTTAATTCTTATTTTTTATCAATATATTGTCAATTTACAATGTTAGTTTCATGAAAGGCGCACTCAGCTTTAAAAGAACATTTCTGTCCCTGCAGATGACCTGAAGGCGACCGTACACACACAGAGCGTGAGTGAGGGTTCAGGTGATGAGCCCTCATTCCCTGCCCTCTGTGCTGCGGCTCATGCGTGGGTAGATGCGGTTGCTTCTGTGGCCCCCAGGGTCACCGTGGTAGTTACACTGAAGTGTCGGGGTGTCCATTATACACACTGATACATTCATCTGTAAGGAATGTTCTAACTGCGTTCATCTATAAATTAGACACCAGTTGGGAAGTTCTACGTCCTGCTGATTTCTGCGAGTCTTCTCATTAAGCATGTTTTTAGTTGAAATGGATCAGATGTATTATTACAGAGACCACATAGTCACTATTTCAAGGTATGCAACACTTTACCCCTTAAAAATGACACACACGGAGGCATGCTACCCGATACTCATGCAGCAAAACACGAGGTACAAATGTTCAGTTATGCTTTGGGGTCAGGAAAGCAGCTTGCCAGCAGCAGGTGCCGTTGGTCCCTTTTACAGCAAGGTAGCTGGAGGGAGTGGTGTCAGTGGTCCGGGGTCACTGGGGCTCTGACTGCACCCAAGGATTTTAAAGCTCAAGGGTTCTCTGCTACATGTGCCAAACGGCCACGGCTCACCTATCTGAGAAACAAGGAGGGAGACATCCTAAGTGACGTACAGCGTGAACATATCCCAGCTGTCGAAGGGCGCACCGCCCGAGCAAGGAAGTGCCAGTCAGTTATTAGGTAGCAAATGGGAAATGCTTGCTTCCTAGAGCTCCAGTCAAATGCTTTAGGACCAGGAGGAGGCTGTGTTCTAGCAGATCGTGTGCAGCCCAGGCGGCCCTGAGGAGGTGGCCTGTCGATCCTTAAAGGAACAAATCCCAGGCTGAGAACCAGCATTCCTGGAGACCCAGAGGGGTTCACATCCTTGGGATTTTTATTTTAATTTTGAACCCTCCAAGGGAATCCGTTTGGTGAAATGGCTGTGTCGTCTGTTGAGAGCTCACCTTGCCATGTGTGTTTTCCTGGAATCATTTTTATTTTTGATAAGCAGCCACGTAGAAGATAGCTTTTTGGTCCAGATCCAACAAAAATAGTAACCTTGTTAGTAACCTTAGGGATTAGTGGGATACCTAGAGAATTTTTTTGTAATTGCGATTTGTGCGTTTGTTGAATGTTTGTAAAAGGAAGAAACAGTATCTTGAACCCGGCTGAGCAGACACGAGTTGTTTATGCCTGTTTTTTCTGCTCGCTCCTGCCACAGGGTGCTAGACTCATCCTCTAGGGAGAAGTAGACACCTGCCTCTGATGAAGAGGGAAGGAAACATTCATCAGGATGACTTCATTCTTTTTTAGAATTCTTTAAGGAAAGGAAAAATAATTAATCTACCATATTAGGGGATTGACTCCTTAAGGAGAGGGAAAAACAATCTTTGAGTGTAAATTGATGGATACATTCATTTTCCTGTCTCATGTACAATTGTGGTGGCATGTGAAAATAATTTATGTAATTAGAGAAGGAAATTGGATTTTCTTTCAAGCTTTATATATGGATGTGTGGTCTTAAGATTGAACATATACTGAATATTATGCTAGAAACTGAATGATGATTCGGAATGGTACAGTTGACGTTTGGTTTCATTAAAGATGAATAGTTGCCCAGCCTTGTATGTTTTGCCAGATCACAAAAAGCAAGATTTAGTGGCTGGGGCTGTGGGTTATGTATTGAGGTGGCAAGACTTCTAGTCCAAACTGCCACTCACTCATTGACGTCCCCGCTCACCGATGCTCACTTTAATTTTCCTGCCCATAATAACAGCTGTAATAACATCACAGCCAGGCGCCCAGATAAACGGTGACCATGAACAAGTAAGGTCTACTGAAGGCTTTAGGCTTCTTAGAAAAAGTGCTGGATGGAAACGCAGCAGAAAAGCCTCCTGGAGAGTGTCCCTGCTGCCCTCTCCGTGCATCACGGGAGGAGCATCTGTAAGCGCGCCCCTGTGGTCTAACCCTGCTTCTCAGAGGACTGGTGGTGGGGGGAAATGCAGTGCAAGGCAGTGTGGGTTGACCTGGGAGTGAGTGTGTCACTCTCTGTCCTTGTGACTTTGGACAGGTGCCCTGATTTGTCTGTTTCATCCTTCTCAGTGAGAGATAACACACGTAACTCAGGCGTGTAAGAATGGAATGAGCTGAGTCAATTCATCGTGATGTTCAGTGGCACGTACAGAAAACCCTACCTCGAGTTCCCTCTTGAGTTTTGGCCCGTGTAGAAGAATACTTTACAAGCGTCATCATCCTGTTGAGCTGACAAAATGGTGTGGTGGATGCAGGGTGCTTTGGTCATGTGTCTAGTAATTTCCCCGGCTCTCTGGTCCTCATTCCACACCGTTAAGCCATGCGGCACAGCACTGAGAAAGAAAACACCTTTATCCCCCTTCTCTTTCTCGGCCGTTGTTGATTATCATGGAGTTAAACAAGGAAGATTAGAGATCGTGCCTTATCTTTGAAAAACGGGCTTTGAAGTTCCTTATGTATTTAACATGAAGCCGGTGAGACTGTTCTCGTGAGTTAAATCCCTGCCACTCAGGGTGGATGAGAAAAGATCCTCCCAAGAAACCTGATTATTATTTAATAAGGGGGGCACTATCACTTTTTTACTAATAATCTGGGATAACAAGAAATAATGCTTGAAAAAATCTTAACAAGGAGAAGCCCTTGAGGGCGAGTTTTAATATTATAATGGATCATTTTAATTAACCATGGACACTCATTCTCATTAGCTCTTCTTCTTGACGTCTCGGTGGCACGGAGTATCTGAAGCATCTGTATTCATTACTCTCCACTTAATAAAGCCACACCTCACCCCGTCTTTTTTTTTTTTTTTTTGGTGCATGTGGCAGAGTCATCCCAATCCCCTGCACAGGTCACCATTCGTTTAATTTAAGTCATACTAGGGCGATTCTCACTAGGGGTTCACGTGTCTATAGGGCAGGAAGAAGGAGAGAACTGGGGCAGCGTCTTTCCAGGATGACTGTAAACTGTGCCTGGGAAGATAGCATATGTGGAATCTAAAAAAGAAAAAGATTCAGTGACGGTTACCCGAGGGGAAAAGGGGTGGACAGGGATAAATTGGGAGTTCAGAATTTGCAGATACACACTACTATACATAAAATAGATAAACAATAGGGTCCTATTGTATAGCACAGGGAACTATTGAAAAAAAAGTACAGTCGACATACGATGTTGTGTTGATTTCTGGTGTACAGCGTAGTGATTCAGTCATATGTAATAGATGTTCTTTTCCATTATAGGTTATTATAAGCTATTGAATATAGTTCCCTGTGCTAGACAGTAGGACCTTGTTATTTATCTATTTCATATATAGTAGTTTGTATCTGCTAATCCCGAACTCCTAATTTATCCCTCCTCCCAGCCTTTCCCCCTTGGTACCCGTAAGTTTGTTTCCTCTGTCTGTGAACCTGTTTCTGGTTTGTAAACAAGTTCATTTGTGTCATTTTTTTCAATTCCACATGTAAGTGATAGCATATGGTGTCTGTCTTTCTCTGTCTGACTCACTTCACTTAGTATAACAGTCATTAGGTCCATCCCTGTTGCTGTTGAATCTGACTCTTTAAGGGACCTTTAAAGATCACCATTTCACCTCAGCCACAGTCGCCTGTACCGAAAACCTAAAAGGTGTCCAGGCAGCACTGCTGAAGTGCACGTGTGGGGAGGAAGCACACACCTCATGTGGTTACTAAGACGTAGACAGACTGCAGCGCACTCCCACTGATCTGAAGCCCTTCTCTCTGGGGGCTCCTCCCAAGGCCCGTTCTTTCCCTCGGACGATACGAGATACGTAGTGTCCTTCAGCCTTTTGAGTGACCTTCAAATTGCTTAATATGTAAGAAGTCAGTGTCATTCACTTAAAGGTACCTAAGTGGTTAAGTTTACTGAGTGTTGTGTAAATGCTATGGAGGTAAAATATTTGGCAAACATTTGGAACAGAAACTGGACCAGCTTCTGAGGGGATAGGCCAGGACACGGGAGAAGGAGAGCTTTCTCATGGTGTTTCAGCCCCAGGGAGACCGGGTAGCCTCCATCCCACGTAGCCACCCTCTTGTTCAGTTACCCGCCGTTGACAAAGTCCTTGACATAAGAATTAGAAGTCAGACCACGGACATCCCACCCAGGAATGTGGGGTTTGCTGTGTGAGATGAGGGGAGCGCAGGGATCACAGGGTCATAAGTGACAGTGAGAGTCACTGATGGGACGAGCCAGGCCACCCCAGCTGGGGAGGAAGAGCCAGAAAAGCAAGGAGGGAACGGGCTGGATGGTCTGGGAGAAATGATAAACTGAAGACACCAAAGATCTTATCAAGTTTGAGTTCGGAGGGGACATGAGTTCCAGGTGATAGCAAAGACTTGCACGTTCTCAGGAGCACAACCGCCGAAATCATGTGCTAATAACGTGAGAGACCTGCAGGATCTTCTGACTGGTTTAGAAACAGACCACACATATCTTAAGATCTGTGTTTAACTTAAGAGAATAGTAGGTATAGTTTTTATTATAAGTAAAGCTGGCAGAAGTAAGTACGCATTCCTAATTTGACACAAAGAGTTTTTATTCTAAGAACCTACTAATTTTGTTTCTCTTAGTTCATCGCAGTAAATCTGTGTATAATTGAGTCGTTTTAGCACTTTCTGGTGCTTTTCTCAGAATTGAACTAAGCGATATGAGGGTAGTCTTAGAAAATTAAATGGAAAACTTGAGCGAGGATGGTGAGGATGGCTGGGGAACTCTGGAGCTGGACCGCTGGGGTCAGGCAGACAGGGAGAGAGGGGCTAGGCTGCAACCATTTTTGAGACGGTAGTTATTTTCAAGGAAAGGAAAATATTTTAAATTTAATAATATGAGCTGGAATTGAACATCTAAAAATTACAGATAGTATACAAAGTGAATCATTGATAATTAATGATTTGCTAATTGATAATGATACATTATTAGAATACACACACCTATGTACACATCTCCTACAAGTGAACCGTTTTCTGACTTTGGGCTTTTCCTGTTTTTAGTGAAGGCATTATTCTAATACATGTTTTAATCAACAGAATGAGAGCTCAGTGGGGAATAACATGACTTCTCTGCTTTACCATATCATGTACTTATTGGTCAGTGGGCTACGTACATGCCTTTGTGTTGGCAAGGTGTGTTCATATTAAAATTTTAAAAAAGGTGGAAGATACTATACTTGCCCTTAGGAAGTCTTGTATTGATTTGTATTTTATGAAGACAGAAATGATTTTTCAGATCTGGTAGATGAACTCCATTTTTTTTTTTTTGCTGATTTCTTTGTTTCTAACTTCTGCCTTCTTTTAGGTTTGAGGCTCTGTCTCATTCATTGGTTTAAACATCATTAATTGACTTTTCCTTCCATTTTGGTTAAAGATTTCAATTCCATATTTAGATGTCAGAATTCTGACAGCCACACCATGTGGTGGATCTCCGTCCAGGGCTCTGCTGTGACCCACTCTGAGGGGGTCATAGTTCTGGCTGTCATTCTTATCGTCCCTTGGCTTGTGGCTGTTTCTGCCAAAGGCTACGGTGATCTACAATATGGTGGCAGTTTTGTGGCTGGTAGACCAGGTAACCGTCTGTTTTGTCATCCAAACCGAGATACATTTGGCTAATAATAATTATGCCAGAACAGGCTTAATCCTGGGACCGTCCACTGCAACCTGCGACATAGGTCCTCTGCTTACAGGAAACCAGTTTTCTGTTCAAAGTCTTCAATTGTCCACATTTCAGCAAATCACTTTCTTAAGACAGCATTTCTCAAACCAGGGAACCCGTAACCTAGTTCACGTACAAAACGATGTGGTGGAAGTGGCACCTTCCTAACAGCAGTTCTGGTCAATGGGAAGTGTGACTGCTACTCTTTTACATTAAAGTATGTTTGCATGAAATAGGATCCAGAGTCTGCATATTTTAAGGTAAAATTTTTGAGTCTTCAAAGAAATACCATTGTTGCAGTAAGTTGCCTACTACAGCATACCCAGACCTCTCTATTCTCTCTCCTCCACTGTCAGTGGTACTTCTGTCTAAATGTTTGAAGAGAACTGACTTAAGTGACCTTTGAAGTGAATTTGGAAGATGAAAAAAACTGGTCAACTCTGTTCTGCAAACTTCTGGGCAGTCTTGTAGCTCCTGTAGCCTGTAACAGGCGTAAAGGTTATGACTGGAGGAATGGGAGGACCACCTTCCCTGTGTCTCTCTTGAAAATCTGTCTGATTTGGTACCACAAGAGGTTACTTGTTTTGTGTTAATCATTGCTATCTCCTGTAAGCTTCTGTAAAAGGTAAATACACTCCAATCCATCCACTTAACAAATGTGTTTGTGTGTTCCTTTGCTATGTGTGGAATCCATACAACATGGAGTATTATTTTACAGTCCCATAAACGTAAGAAATGAGTTATTTCAGTGGCTGGCACCAGCTTTAGGGAAGGGACTGTGTTCATTTTCATGCCTTGGTGTGACACAGAACTTAAGGCCGTGGGCTTTCAGGTGTCAAGGAAACAAGGTAGGTCACCCATCCCAAATCAAACAGGAGTCTGAGGATGGGAGGAGAGACGGGAGACAGGGGTGAGCTTCAGGGTGAAAAAAGGCCACAGGATCTCTTTTTCATACTTAGTTATCTAGCACATGGGTCTGTATAAAGTCCTTCCTGTTCACTCCCCGTGTCCACGCCTGGACAGTCTCAAGAAGGTGCCCAAGAGGAAAGTTCTAGATCAGCGAAAGCTTTTTTTTTTTCTTAAAGTTAAAAACCATTCAGTTTTATTAACTGACATACATTTGGTTGAGAAATCGTCTAAATAAAGCCTTTCACAATTCACTGTACGATCCTAGATCAAAACACAGATGACGAGAATTCAGAAGCCTCTTGTTCTTCTTCTGTAATCATCTGAGAGTTGTGATTTCTATGGTTGACGAAACAGAGGCTAATTATCTGGTAAATGTGGCTGTACATTAGTTTTAGGGAGGGAGTAACTGATGCTTTTTTGAGTATCCATGACGATGTCTTTATTTCAGCCATGTCAACTGATATTTATGACTTCTGTTGCTTTATGAAGATACTTCAGGATTTTAATGAACTATCGTCTCCTTATCTTCAAAAGCATTGGCACAACTATTTAAAATTGAGAGTGAGCCTCTGTCTTACTTTAATGCAAAGAATGACTCCCTCAGCACTTAACTAATGATGATCTGTAGGAATGTTTCCAAGCCCTTGTGCACATGGAAACTGTCCCAGGATTCATCAGCAGGAGAAACTGACCCAGAGCTCAGAGCGAAAAGAAAGAGAAAATCTATTCCCACCTACTCAGAAATCCTTAGAGAAATTGCTAGAGACAGAGGCAGGTGCCTTGGGGTAAAGTTCAGGGTGAAAACAATTTCTTTGGCGTGACAGAGGCTAGGTATCTCAGCTCACCCCTGGGTACCAGTTCATGAGACATTTTTGCCTCCTGGATGGTTGATGCAGTCTGGGAATGGGGAGAAAGACTTAGAGACGGGAAAGCAGACGGTATCAGACACCAACATCTTCCCTGCCTCTTAGACACACCCAGGCCTGGAATCCTCTCCTGATGTGTGGCCGAACTCCAAGTTGGATAGTATGTAAGAATTGGAATAATACTGGTGAGTATTGTATTGTGATAGATAAAAGAATATACCAAGTACAAAAAAATGAGGATCCCACATCATGCACAGTTTTGAGAATCTCAAGAGAAGTAAAGGGAGCAGTAATGGTAGTTATGTTTACTTAATTCCGTGCTAACTTCCTAATGCTTGCAGTATTCTTTAACCGGTATTTCAGTTGTCATAGTTCTAAATTGTGGTATACTGAAAATCAAAGTGTGTCATTTAAAAACATGACTTACATGGTCTTGGCTGAGTGTCTGGTGTTATAAGCCACTGAGGCTGGTGATATAAACAAACTATTTCCCCTGTCAGAGAATCTTTTTGAAAAATAGATACCAAATGCCCCCAATTATTGACACTTATTAGTGCACAAATAGATACTCACTGGTACTGACTTATATTCTGTGTTATGTCTGTGAAACAAATAGCCTTTGCCTGACTTTGATAATACCCAATTCTTCATCAAAAACCAAAATCTACGTCTAGCAGAACACCATAAAATATCATTAAATTTGATTAACTCTTGATCTATGCTGTTAAGGATTTGTCTTTCAGAATTTGAGTGACATATAGTTCAATATTTTTATTATCTTAATATAAGTAAGTTAGATGGACAGTTACTTCGTGTTTCTAGTTACATTCAGTTTTTGCTTAGAGAGCTAGCCTGGTAACTAGTTTCTGATATTCTGGAATGAGAAATGTATCCCTTCAGAAGACGGAAGCCCGGCAGGTCTGGCACATGAGAGTTCTTAGGACTTCACACGCCTCCGGAATATGTCTTGTATGGAGATGTGCACACTCGTGAGGTGATAACCTTCGTAAGTCGTTTTGAAATTCTGTTTATTCAGATCTAGCACATTTCTGCTAACATAATTCGAAGCCAAATATACACATATATAAACACGTTTGTTTATTATACATTAGAGACTTCCCACATAGCAAAAAAATTTTTTTTAAAAAGTAAAGCAACATAAAACAGAAAGGACCTTAACCTGTGAAAGTTTGATTTTAAATGAGAAAGATAATTTCTGAATTAGTATGGAAGACTCTGCGAAATAGGACCATGTGCAAAGTGACAGGTTTACTACAGTTTTAAGAGAACAATTGACTAGATCCAAGGACAAATCCCTGTATTTTTAAAAAATCGCAAATTAAAAAAAAAAGGAATTGTGGGGGTGGGGTGTAGCTCAGTGGTAGAGTGAGTGCTTAGTGTGCACGAGGTCCTGGGTTCAATCCCCAAGTACCACCACTAACACAGGGAACTATATTCAATATAATAACATATAATGGAAAAGAATCAGAAAATACATATGTATGTATACGTATAACAGAATTGCTTTGCTGTACACCTGAAACTAACATTGTAAATCAGTTACACTCAATAAAGAATAGTTTTTAAAAAGTATGGAATAATGTGAAGACAACGTGAGATGATTCAGATGAAGCTCTCAAGATCTCAGTGCAGTCACTGGCACATAGTAGTTCCTCAGTGTATAATTGTTGAATGATGAATGAGAATTAAATCTAGTAAGACTCCATATGTTTATATATAAAAGGATAAATTCTGTCATAACACTTTGCAAAAGACAAGACTTTTTACTCTTAACGTTAGAATAAATTACCTGCAAACTGCCCTTTCGTTCCTAAATTACAATATTGAATACTTGCATTTTCCAGTTTGGATCTGTTTTCTTTTCTTTTTTTTTTTCTTCAAGACTGTGTGCTTTGTATGTACTTTGATTCTTTTCTTGGAAAACGGTGGGCTTTTCATCTGATCTTTGAGAAACTTAATCAAGCAGTTACTAAGTTTTTAGTTCCGTCTTCCCAGCCGTCCTAATTGGTGAGTTGTGGAGGCTGTTCAGTAGTAAACATTCTAGTTAGTGCACGTTGATCACACTCTTAAACCTTCACCCACTTGAAGATAAGTGATGTAACCTACTGGAAATTAAGGCTGTAAATTTTAAGGTAGGATTTTCCATGTTACTGCAATCAATACTTTGCAGATAGTGCTAACGGTTTTCTCTATGAAATATGTTGGCCAGCGGGTGGAAAATCAATGCCAGCGAATGAAAAACAGATGTCAAGTTTGATAGGAACATCATGCATCTGCTGTTTGGAGGCCACAGGGTCCTGTCAACCAACACAGTGGTAATTCTGTCAGATGCAATATGTGTGGAATTAATGAAAATGCCAGAAACAAAGTGGTCTGGACAGCCAGCCAGTTCTGCAAAAAGTCAGGGCAAAACAATGCGTCTTCTTGTTTCATCTGAAGTGGGCGCATCCTGGAAAGACAATGGGAGAGAGAGTTCAGATGGAGGCGCGTTCGTGGAGCTGTGGTCTCAAAGAGAGACACCGTGAAGAGAAAGGGAGATGAAGGGGTCATGGGTGGCCTTGCCGCAAGTCAGAGGGACGATGACAAGTGTCCAGCAGCCCAGTGGGGAGTGTTGTAACCTAGTGAAGTGGTTGGATTTGGAAGTTGCAAATCAGCAGTCTTTTCGAGGCGAGTCAAGCTGGGCCTCGTTCTGGAGTTGGTGAGGGATGACTAAGGCCTGAGAGAGCCGAGAGGAGACAAGGAACAAGAGAAATGACCAGTGGCTCATTTTCTAACATGCAGAACACTCACCACTTAAATTTAACTATCCATGTCCTAAAGCGAAAAACGATCCACAGTTATTCAATATTAGGGATTGTTTACCAGTTCGATAAATGAGCGGGGAAAAAATGAAGTATATATAATACTGAAAAAAGAGAATAAAATTGTCAGTTACTTTTTAAAAAATGTAAAGTGTTTTTTTCATGGAAAATGGAGAAGAAGCCCCTGGAAACCAACTGAAAGTATTATGAGAGTCTGGTAAAACACAGTTACAGAGTAAAATATACAAAAACCAGTAACTCTGCAGCCACACTGCCGAATTCAGATTCTGGCTCTCCGGCCAGTTGGTCATGTAACCTTGGGTAGGTCACTTAATGTTCATGCCTCCATGTCCTCACCTGTAAATAAGTTACTACATATAAAACTTTGGAACAGTGCCTGCTGCATCATTGGTACCAGATAAGGGCTTGCTAGTATTTTTGCTGTTTTCATTCTATCTCTAGCTGTCCTAATACCTTTATACAAAATGTCAGTAAGAAGATGCTACTTACAGTACGGCTGAAAAATGTACAATGTCTACGACAAAACCCAGCGAGAAATATTCTAGTAAGTGGAGGAAGTCATCTTTTAAAGATGTCAGTCCTCCCAAAAGTAACTTATAAATTTAATATAATTTCATCTCAGATCCCAGTGACTTTCAGGGATGTGCAGATACTTGGAAAGTATTTTTGAAGTTTGTTGGGAGGACTCTAGGCATGTGAAATTAACCCCAAGATTTTGTTAATCCAAAAAAATTCGTTAAAGATTGACCTTCTGTCTGTCACATCTCCCCTGTGTCTTCTGTAAGGGCATTGATCATTAGATTTGGGACCTCCCCACATAACCCAGGATGATCATTTTATCCAACATCCTTAATTACATCCATCAAGACTCGTTTCCAAATTAGGTCACATTCATAGATTCTCAGACATGGACGGATTTGGGGGTAGGGGAGAGGGGACAACATTCAATCCACTCCAGTAACTAATATTACAGAAAAGATACATTGTTAATGGGAGTATAAAAGGAACAGTTTTCTGGAGGGCAGTTTGGCAATTCTCAGTAAAATTCTTGGGTATTTGCTATTCTTAACCCTAACATGTCTATTCCTAGAAATACAAACCAAGTGGAGAAAGATTCATGCATAGTGGCAAAGAAGGCTTCCAGAATATTTACTGTAATAAAGTTTGTGTTTTAAAAGTTGTAAATACTCTCGACGCCCAATGACAGGGAGTCAATTGAAGGAAATGTGGATGCATATTCAGGAGAACCCGGAGCAGTTGTTTGAAAGGATAGTCTTTTAAGTATTCGGTAACACAGAAAATCTTCATTTGTTAGTATAGAAAAGTAGGCTATAAATAGATGAGTTAGAATTATTCAAGTTTTTTACTTCTATAGACACAAACACACATAGAACAAGAATAGATAATATACCCCTAAATGTTAAGTTCAGTGTCTGGGAGCAGTAAGATTTTAGATGGCTTATAGTCCCTTCTTCTTTTCTTTGACCGTAATCTGTATTTCAGAATTTTGCACGATGACTTTCTATTGTTATAACAACATAAAAAATCTTACAGGGAAAAACCCACTTGTAGATATCTAGAAATAGCTTTCTATATGCTGGCCACTGCACTGGGAGTAGTGACTGCTTTAGCTCATTTAATCCTTAAAATAACCCTCCCATAGGAATTATTAGCTCGATTTGGAAATAAGGAAACTGGAGTTCAGAGAAATTGCCTGAAGCCCGGCTTCCTCCAGCCGGAAACCAGGGATGCCTGGCTTCAGAGCAAGATTTTCTGGTTCCAACCCCTGTCCTCTCACGTGTTGTCCTGGGCTACATCCTAGCCTGGTAAGTGAAAGGAAGGAAGGCGGAGAGAGGAGACTTGGAAAGGAAAAGTGCACAGTGGACTTTTGAAAGTTTATATAAGAAAAGGGAAAAAATGAGATGCATATCTGTTTGGTATAAATGATATAAAATTTGAGCTAAAAGAGAACAAAAAGTTCAACTCTCAGGTACATTTTCTGTATCAAGAAAATAATCTGCAAATAGTGACGTGGAGAAAGTACCTCATCAGAAGGAAACTGAGATTCAAGGTGGGTGAGAAAATGATTAACAAGCCACTTTAAATGATTTTAGATTCTTGACGTGATGCATTTCTTACACCTCAGTGTGTATCTTGATGGGTATCTTAGAAAAGCATCCATGTCTCAGTGGCAGTGAGATGCTGCCCAAACTGAATAAATCATTCAGATACTATTGAAATAGAGCAAAAAAAAAAAAAAAAAAGATAGTTGAGGTTGAATGTCCATATCCTGCTGATGGTTGGAAAAACTAGTGTTGTTACCTTCTAGAGATTTTTAAGGGGGATTTCTCTGTTGGGTGGGGAGTTGTATTAAATTGTGCTGAAGTCCTTTTTAACGCTGACTCCTTGGGACTAGGCTGTAAGTGGAAGACTTCCTTTTGTATGCAGGGTCTCTAGTTATATACATTCCTCAAGGCGGGAGGAACCACGTAAGATGCTAAAATCGTTGGTGGAAAATGTTCCGTTCCTGAGGGACTTTCTTATTCTGCGTGCATCTCACAAGTAATTTCTGTGGACAGAATGTCATGTGTGGTCACTCTGAAAAGATGCACAAATGAAAAGATGAGTTCTCAGATGTACTGTTAACTGTGGTTAGATTTAAGACAGTTCATGATGAAGAACAAGGCGTGTCTCTTAGGTGTTCTCTGACTTCGCTTCTTTCTTCCACTGTCCCCCGAGCTCCAGCAAAACCCAGGAGTCATTGTGGTGACTCACGTGAGTGCATATTTAATGTGATTTATACACATTATACATTTATATCTAAATGGAATGTGTGCTGTCCCATTTCAAGGATTGTTACATTTGCAACTGATAATGTAAATAGAGCTCTCCTGCTGTCTGCCATGAAGTCCTTTGACAGTGCAGAGGAAGGTTGCCCTTTACTGTGTGTTTATCAATCCTGGGGTTTGTGCTTAAGGAACTTTCTCAGAACCGGCATTCTGAACTCCTTTATTCTATGAAAAAAAAAATCGTACCTTCCGTGAAGCAAGTCTCTTAGCCAGCTAAGTGATCTGGACAAGTGAAAGATGAAGTTGAATAAAACACCTAGAATAAGGAGGGAAGTCCTATTTTTAGAGCCGTCTTCTCGGCATAGGTAAAGGCTTTTTGAGAGTTTGTGTTTTTGCACGTAGTCGCTTTGTACCCCCTCCCCCACTTTTTATCTCCATTAGTTAGAATCACCACATCACTATCTCACCTACTTAACAGAAATTGAATTCCTTAACATGGTTATTAATTTACTAATCGGGCTCTCAGAATGTACTTGTTTACAAGAAAAAATATTCTGTGCTTCAGATAATGGCTTCTTGAGGTATTGGAAAATTTCCTCTTTCCTTTTCAGATAGGATTTTACTGTTTAATTACTGAGGCAACATACTGTCCATTTTTCTATTGCTGGTTAAAATCCTAAGTGTGAGAAGCCTATTTAGTTAACTGCAGTTCTTGAAAAATACTCATTTCCCTTGAGGTATTGAATGTCTCATTTTGAGAAATGAGCTAAATGTACATGTGACTAAAACAGCCTGAATTCTCTACCCCTGTAAGTACACCTTTAATAGAATAGCTTCACAAATCTTTTTTAGGTTCTAATTCTCCGAACCCTTTTTTTCTCAGTCCAGTGCAAACTTGTAAAACTGACTTTCGGTAGGTTGTATTTTCTTCAGATAATTCTGGCATGCTTTTTCAAAGCTGAGTGTGAATTGGGTACTGGGGCCCTTCTAACCTGAGGACAAGGAGGTTTGGAAGAGTGATGGGGCCACGTGGAGAAGCCTACACATTCTAAAAGTATCTGCAGTGGTCCTGAGGCCAGAGTGGCATTGTTTTGTATTAGCTGGAGGTCACTGTCATTTATCTGTTAATACTTTGAAGTTTCTTTTCTCCCTCTTGTATGTCATCATTGCAAGAACATGGTTCCACTTCTGAAGTTCTAACTCTGTCCTGAAACAATTTATGTAGGACTGGTGCTGATGTAATAGGCTCCGAGCTCCCTGGATCTTCGTATATGTTGAGACTCTTACAATTCATGACGCATGCTCAGTCCCTGTCCCTCGAATGGCTGAAGCTTTCCCCTCCAGGAGCTCTTGTGAATCTGTGGGACAGAAAGGAAGGGGTGTCTCCCTGTATCTGCCATCAGACTCTGGAAACACCACTGCAATTTGCAGTAAGCTTAATTGCCATGTTAATCAAATTTTCATTGGTTTTAGCAGAAAAAGAAATAGCTGCGTGGATAGGAGTGGGGAGGGAGCCAGCACAATTTTTTTGTTTGTTTTTAATATACACTAGCTTTCTGTTTCTTCTTTCCCCTCTGCAGTTGGCTTCTTCAGTTTTTAGCAGGTAGCCGTATTTCTAATCATAATGTTGTCATGATATTTAGTACTATTTCCAGTAGCCACTTAGTCAGCCTCCTGATTTTTATCAGGCAAGTCTTCCTCCCTAAGTGATTAAAGTCACATACCTAGCCAGAATTGGGATATTTACTGGAGGTAGTTTTAGAAACATAATCCACGGTAAACCATGTCGTTATCACATCTTGAAAAGGTCTTAATAGTAATAAATAACTGGAACTCCTTTTTTTTAGTTATTTTCTACCAGGATTATGTTACAGAAAACATGATACATTTTACGATTTCGTGTGACTCAGAGGTAATTACCGAATTCATAATTCTGCAAGTCGCAGACTTTTAATACCTCCGTTATTAGAACATACCAGATTTATTGCCTGGAATCCAGCCTTGGAAGTTAATAAAACGCAGTTGTCAGTGTTGCAAATACTTGTTAAATCTTGTACATTATTCTGTGTGCGTACAAGCCAGCCATGAGGAAATGAAACCTCATAGAAAGTTCTGGGAACTTTTCAGATTACTGTATTTCTCTCCTCAGCAGTTTGATGCTTGCTCAGTTCTGCTTCCTTATTTGAAGTAAAAGAGTTGTGATCTCAATCTTACATTTCCACAAAGTTTTAAGTGTAATTTTTAAATAATCCCTTCTATATTTAATTAATAATTTTGCAAAGAAAAAGTTATATGCACTTAGCATACTGCTTAGAAGATAACTATTCAAAAATGGTAGCCATTATCTTTAATGTTGTATTTAAAATGTGATATTCTGATCCATAGCTGGCTCCATATGTATTCCTTCCCAGGACAGAAGATTTTCAGAGGTCATGGGCAATGGAGATAATGCCAGAGAAGTTCTTGAGACTCTGAGAGACTATTGAAAAGGCCTTTCCTTCATTGTGGGTCCCTGGACTCTGGTTAGGAATGATAACTGAAGGCTTCTATTAGAAGGAAAAGAATTCTTGGATGTATTCCAGACTGGATGTATGACAAGCTAATATAACATTAGGGTTAGTAATTTAAATCTTTTTCATTCATAGCTTTTCCAAAGAAGTAATACTTTTTATGAGATAGAGAAAATGGTAGCTTTGGTGGATGACTTCCGCCTAAGCTGATGGTTGGATGCACACAGGGTGGAGGGTACCTCTTCCCTACCAGACAGCAGCTCGTGTACCCTGAGCTGCTCCCCCAGGCCCCGATGCCTCTCCTGTCTCCCCGACTCCATGCAGCTTCCTGTTGCCCTTAGAGCCCTAGTGAGTCATGATGCGGCATCTTTGCTACCCACTGAAATCACTTCTTTGTTTCAACCTCATGGGTAACCCACCCCAAGCCTCTAGATTTCAGCGGTAACCCAGGGCAGTGCGTCTGAGCTCGTGAAGAGAGGACAGGTCCTGGGCAGCGTGCTTTCTCTGAATGTGTGCCCAGTGTTTGGGTGAATGGCAGCCAAGCATAACTCTTACTCTCCTCCCCACCCAAAGAATGTTCCCATTCAAAATTATTTTTGTACTTGGATGACTCCCCAGGTCCGGAGCCAGCTACTCCAGCTTCCTGTGTTGTGTTTGGACACAATTAAGTGCAAGGTTTCATTGGGAGGGCCGTGTGTGTGCTACTCTTAAAATTATGTAGCATGTCAACCAAAAGCTGGCTTGGATTTCAAGGGATAAGACATAGTTCAAGGCCATTGGTAGTGGTAGGACTGAAAGGACAAGAATCACAGGCTTTTTTTTTTCCATTGAAATATAGTCAGTTTACAACGTTGTGTCAATTTCTGGTGTACAGCATAATAGTTCAATCATACATATACATGCACAGTCTTTTTCATAGTCTTTTTCATTATAGGTTACTACAAGATACTAAATATAGTTCCCTGTGCTGTGCAGAAGAAACTTGTTGTCTACTTTATATATATTAGTTAGCATCTGCAAATCTCAAACTCCCAATTTCTCTCTTCCATCCCGTTTCCTCCTTGGTAACCGTAAGTTTGTTTTCTATGTCTATGAGTTTGTTTCTATGTTGTAAATAAGTTCAGTTGTCTTTCTTTCAGATTTCACATATAAGTAATATCATATGGTGTATTTTTCTTTCTCTTTCTGGCTTACTTCATTTAGAATGACAGTCTCCAGGTCTATCCATGTTGCTGCAAATGGCATTATTTTATTCTTTTTTAGGGATGAGTAGTAGTCCATTGTGTAAATATACCACAACTTCTTTATCCAGTCATCTGTCGATGGACATTTAGGTTGCTTCCGTGTCTTGGCTAATGTAAATATGCTGCTGTGAACACTGGGGTGCATGTATCTTTTTGAATTAGAGTTCCCTCTGGGTATATGTCCAGGAGTGGGATTGCTGGATCATATGGTTAGTCTGTTTTTAGTCTTTTGCGGACTCTCCATACTGTTTTCCACAGTCGCTGCACCAAACTACATTCCCACCAGCAGTGTCAGAGGGTTCCCTTTTCTCCATACCCTCTCCAGCATTTATTTGTGGACTTTTTAATGACGGCCAGTCGGACTAGTGTGAGGTGATACCTCATAGTAGTTTTGATTCTCTGATAATTAGCGATATTAAGCATTTTTTCATGTGCCTGTTGGCCATTCATCTGTCTTTATTGGAGAAATGCTAACACAGGCTTTTTGAGTACAGTAATATGAGTCGTTTTTCATGGGAAAATAGAGAAAGAATAAGATTCAGCCAAAAAGTAAAAGTAAAGTTCTTTTAATTCATTAACCTTTTTAAATTAATTTTTACTGAAATATAGTTGGTTTGCAGTGTTGTGTTAACTTCTGGTGTGCAGCATGGTGATTCAGTTATACATATACATATTCTTTTACATACTGTTTTTCGTCACCTTTTAATTTCAAATTTTTCAGTTTTCACCTCTGCGCTCTATTCTGTCTTGTTGCCAGATGTTTAAAACGGTCACTGCATGATTGCTTTGTAAGAGAGCTATTTCTGTTCGTTCTGGGTTTTAAGGCATGGAACAGTTCAAAGTTCATTTCACCAGCTGATGTGGAGAATATTGTTCATTTATCAGTTCATGCGCTTGGGAGTTAATTTGCCGAAGCTGATTACATCCTGCATGCCCCAGCCCAGGCTGATTACACATATCAGAATGTATCTGTTTAGGAAAAAAATTCTCTCTGCGGTTCAGCCACGTAGCGTTCATTGGTCACGTGTCTTTAGCATAGATTTATACGGCCCTGCAGTCTGGGCTCTGGCTCAGGAAAGCCTTGTCTTCGACTGTCCATTTAGCTGACATTTCGGGGCGTAATGACTGTGAGTTAATGCACTCTGCCAGCAGCAGTAGACTTCCGTGAGTGCGGGCGCGTCCCGCTCGTCTCCTGCAGGCTGATGTATGAAATAGCGCGGCCCGCTTATTCTCGTTCAACATTATAAACAACATCTGTGCCTCCGGTCTCCTGGCAAGGATGGAGCTGCTGAAATGTGAGATTTGTACCGTGGTGTATCATCTTACCAGGTGATTTTCATGGCAACCTTCAGAGCTTGAACCTAGAGCTTAGAGTATTGCTCCGTTGCGGATTGTGGTTTGACTTCAATAATGTCTTGAAAATCAGTTTCCTCTTTCAGCTGTTTGGTCAGGCACTTGGTGAGGTTTTGAATTTAATTGGAGGCATCGTAAGGTGTGACCTGGATTTAGTCTGCATCGAAATGCCTCTCGTGTGACCGAATGTGACATGGTCAAGCATATTTGTCATGCCAAGAATAGGGTGGTTATATTTTCTGCCTTATGAAGTGTACAAGCTGACGTTCTGCGTGGTTTGGACAAATTTTAAACCCAGGACCTCCTAGGAAGACCCCAGCATCACACTACGATTAAGTCCAGTTGGGGCTGGGATTTTGAACCCCTGCAACTCTTCGGCTTGGGTTGAGAGCAGTTGTCAACCTAGTTACCCTCTGTTGATGTAAATGCGGCCATGGCACCTAGCGTGCACTTGGGGCAAATTGTCACTGACATGAAAAATGTGTGTCTGTGGTCTTTTATCTTTCACTTAGCAGCTAGACACACGTTTCCTTCACGCCAAGGGAAGAAAATCACAAGGACCCAGGCCTGTCTCCCGTTAGAACTCTCTAGAATTAGCTTGTCATGAAATGTGAAACTAATGTGCAGTTGTAAAAACTGCTGCCGGCTTTTTCCTCACTGCTGCTTGATGGCTAAGTAGATTTGGAAATGAAAGGGGTTATTATAAAGTGATTACTGAATAGCTAGGCATGTCATTTTAAACAAGCAGCGAAAATCTCTGTTAGACATTCAGGCTGTAGTCTTGTTTTCTGTCATTCATATTTAAGACATGAGTTTGATTGTGGAGGAGTAATCAAGCACTAGGGGTAATTTAAGGGAAAAAAACATACTGGGTGATACTTTCTTTCAGTCCTTATTAAAATACATTAGAATTTAAATGTGGCATTTTCTGAAATGTATAACTATTAAGTAGGTACCAAATATAAAAATCCAGATACCAGTTGGCTCTAGTTCAGAGTTGAAAATTCTTCACTTAACTGAAAACTTACCTTCTTTTAAAATTCAGGTAAAACCTGTCGTAAAGTAATATGTTGGAAATGGCACATATCAAAGGATGAATGGCTTACAAATTGTAACCTTTAGTATCTTATTTCTGTCACCTTCACACGGGAGGGGAGATGCCTCCAAGAAGCGTAAAAGGAAAATGTAAAATAAAAGTAAAATGATGTTCCGCTAATACGGTCTTTTCCTTTCTTCCTCTCTTTTTAAATGCTCTTGCCTGGAACCACCATCTGTTAGTGGCTTGAAAGTCACATCGCCTCCAAATCCTTCCCCCAACTGTGAGCTTCAGTGTGCCCTCAGGGCCACGCTGGCTCCCCTCCTGTGGGCAGCGCGGACAGCAGACAGCCAGGTACATCACAGCCCGAGCTCTTCTCCCCTGTTTCTGGTCTTGGCCAGACTGACTTCTTCCGGTCCCTGGTCCCACCCTGCGCCCCAGCCCCTGACCACCTAAGAGGTTTGTGTTTCCAAGGCGTTTCCTGGTAGCGCTGGACTGGCTGTCCTCCTGGGAGAGCCCAGTCTTGCTCCCTTCCCACCAGGCCCTCCCCTCTCCAGTTCATCCTGCTGCCCGCAGGCTGGTCCCCCGTGTCTGCCCCACAGGTCACCGGGCCTCCTCCCTGGGTAAACCTAGCCTTTACTGTCTCCAGGCCCCTCGCCAACCCCTGCAGGGAGGTTTGAAGGGAGCATGCAGCTCGTCGCCTGGTCACTTTGCTGTGGTGGGCTTGTCGCCTTGTTTTTACCCCAGCGGTAACTGAAATTCAACTTCAAAAAGGATGAAAAAAAGCTAAGTTATGTTTTACTATTTATCACATCAGTAACTTATTAGAATTATTATTTGTGGATCCTCATGAAAATGTCTGATTAGTTTTCAACATGTAAGAATCCTGAGTATTTTTAACAAAACTGAATCCTAAATGGCCAATGAATGGTCTGCCTTATTAAGATTATATAATATATTCCATAGTTTTTAAGCCAGTTCTGGGAAATGTTCAACGAAGCCTACTTGTTAGCAATTTTTAAAAAAACATTTACTTAAATTTACATATGTGTACTGTTCATTGTTTCTAAGAACAGTTTAGAGCTATAGCTTTTTAAACTGACATAGTTATCAAAGGAATAAAGCCAACCACAAAATACGAATTGACAGAATGCAGTAATCCAATCATAAAGGACAGTCATACATGCTTACACATATTCAAGAAATCAGTCACCTAAATTATAAATAATAAGTAGTTCATTTGTGTCCTTTTTTTTAGATTCCACATATAAATGATATCATATAGCATTTTTCTTTCTCTTTCTGGCTTATTTCACTTAGAATGACAATCTCCAGGTCCATCCATGTTGCTGCAAATGGCATTAGTTTATTCTTTTTTATGGCTGAGTAGTATTCTATTGTATAAATATACCACAAATTCTTTATCCATTCATCTGTTGATGGACATTTGGGTTGTTTCATGTCTTGGCTATTGTGAATAGTGCTGCTGTGAACATTGGAGTGCATGTGTCTTTTTGAATTATATTTTTCTCCGAGTATATACCCAGTAGTGGGATTACTGGATCACATGGTAAGTCTGTGTTCAGTTTTTAAAGGAAACTTCATACTCTCCTCCATAGTGGCTGCACCAGTTTGCATTCCCACCAGCAGTACAGGAGGGCTCCCTTTTCTCCACACCCTCTCCAGCATTTATCATTTGTAGCCTTTTTAATGATGGCCATTCTGGCTGCTGTGAGGTGATACATCATTGTAGTTTTGATTTGCATTACTCTGATAATTAGTGATGCTGAGCATCTTTTCATGTGCTTATCGGCCATTTGTGTGTCTTCTTTGGAGAGACGTCTGCTTAGGTCTTCTGCCCACTTTTTGATTGGGTTGCTTTTTTCTATGTTTAGGTGTATGGGTTGTTTGTATATTTTAGAAATGAGTCCCTTGTTGGTCGCATTATTTGCGAATATTTTCCCCCATTCCATAGGTTGTCTTTTCATTTTGTTGATGGTATCCTTAGTTCTGCAAAAACTTTTAAGTTTAATTAGATCCCATTTCTTCATTTTTGCTTTTATGTCCGTTACTCCAGGAGCTGGTTCAAAAAATACATTGCTGTGATTTATGTCTAAGAGTGTCCTGCCTGTGTTTTCCTCCAGGAGTTTCATAGTATCTGGTCTTACATTTAGGTCTTTAATCCATTTTGAGTTTATTTTTGTACATGGTGTTAGAGAATGTTCTAATTTCAGTCTTTTACAGGTAGCTGTCCAGTTTTCCCAGCACCACTTACTGAAGAGACTGTCTTTTCTCCATTGTATATTCTTGCCTCTTTTGTCACAGATTAATTGACCGTAAATTTGTGGGTTTCTTTCTGGACTTTCTATCCTGTTCCATTCATCTATATGTCTGTTTTTGTGCCAGTGTCATACCGATCTGCTTATTATAGCTTTATACTATAGTATGAAGTCAGGGAATATGGTTCCCCCAGCTCTGTTCTTCTTTTTGTTTTGGCTATTCAGGAGTCTTTTGTGTTTCCATACAAATTTTAACATTTTTTGTTCCAGCTCTGTGAAAAATGTCATTGGTAATTTGGTATGGATTGCATGGAATCTGTATATTGCCTTAGGTAATATGGCTACTTTTAACAATACTGATTCTTCCAATCCAAGAACACGGTATATCTTTTCATTTATTTATGTCATCTTCAATTTCTTTCATCAGTGTCTTACAGTTTTTGGAGTACAGGTCTTTTGCCTCCTTGAGTAGGTTTATTCCTAGGTATTTTATTCTTTTTGGTGTGATGGTAAATGGTATTGTTAGTAACTTTAAAAAAACACATTTCTGTGGCAAGTAAACAGAATTAAAAATGAAAGAAGCATGGATCAATGAGCTGTGATTTATTTTCGAAAGGTGAGGGAGGAATTAGCTGTAATAAAAATCCTTATTTGTGATAGTTCCCTTGTTCTTTTATTAAAACAAAGTTCTTTTATTAAAGGTAGAAAACATGGCAAGTTAAAAAAAAAAAAGGAAAAAAAAGAAAAGACAGCACCGAACAACACAGCACACCTTCTCCAGGTGTTAAAAATTAATACTATATGTTTGTACTTACAGTCACCAGAGGGGGCAGGAGGTGGGAAGGAATAAATTGGGGGGCTCAAGATTTGCAGATACACACTACTGTATATAAAATGGATGAGCAGCAAGTTTCTACCGTATAGCAGAGAACTATATTCTAACTTGTAGTAACCTGTAATGAAAAAGAATCTGAAAACAAACATATGTACGTGTATGTATGCCTGAGACGTGATGCTGTGCACCAGAAACTGATGCAACATTGTAAACTGACTGCACTTCAGTTAAAAAAAAGTAGTTGTGCAGGTTCATAATTCAGGGATTCCTTACTAGGTCAGAAGAGGGTGGGCGCCAGCTCGCCCGGGAAGCTTTATAAAACTACACATTACCCTGATTTCTGACCCCGTCTGCCCTCCCCCAGATAACTGAGCGTTAGAATCTAGGGAGGTGAGACTAGCGAGGTCAATACATGGGGTTCTCAGGGGACTTGTGATCCCACCTCTCCTCACCTTCGTGGACTGTGGCGATGAAGACGTCTAGAGCTTTTTCCACTGGGGTGCTGTGCAATCAGGAGACAGGAGTTCACTTGAAAGAGTTTGGGGTGGTCTTCGTAAGTCCTAGGCTACTCTTGGAGGCCTACAGAGCAGATGATGGGCCGCAGGAGTGTTGGGATAAATGCTGTGAGTCAGTGCATCATCAGTCAATAATCAGTTGATGTTCTGGCTTCCAGGGACACACGCACACAAAGTCCACATGGGTTTTTCATTTTGTAAATGAGAAAATTGGGCTTTTTCATATATTACCTTAGGCTTAACTGGAAAAGCAACACTGCAAGGTCAGGAAGATGGGAAATGGAGGTAATTCTACACAGGAACTACTCTGAGGGTAAAATTGATGCCAACATGTGCTAATTTGATAGCAAAGTATGGGGATAATTCAGCAGAGATGGAAACTACCCTTTACAAAAAGAGCAAGTTTTTTTCCCCTAAGTTGTTTGTTGTTTGGGGAAACAGAAATAATTTCAAGCTAGAACTTCGTTTTCTTTCTTTTTACCTTTTTAAAATAAAATAAACTGGTTCCTTTCTTCCCAAGCTAATCCTTCTTTCTGTCCGAATATTAAGCTCCTCAGGGGCCGTTGGCAGCCTGTCCTTCTAGAACTGAGTTTTTACCCTTCCATTCTCCAGGCATCTGTAGAAGATTTGAAAGATGGAAAACTTGGGTCATTAAATACAAACTTGTCCATCATATGCAATTTTAAATTGAAGAAAGCTCTTCTTAAAACAAGTTGTTGATGAAAATGCAGAAGAATAATTATACAGTGGTCCCCCCCACCCCTACCCCATCCGCGGTTTCAGTTATCTGAGGTCAACCCTGGTCCAAAAATATTCAATGGAAAGTTCCCGAAATTAACAATTCATGTTTTAAATCGGGCACCATTCTGAGTAAGGATGAAATCTCGCACCACCCCGCTCCCTCCCACCTGCAACGTGAACCTTCCAGCCTGTCCTGCCCATTAGTCACATAGTCACTTAGTAGCAGTTACCAGATTGACTGTCCAGGTGTTGCAGTGCCTGTGTTCAGGTGGCCCGTATTTTACTTAATAGTGGTCCCACAGTGCACAAGGAGGGACACTGGCAATCTGGTCATGCCAAAGAGAAGCCTCAAGGTGCTGCCTCTAAGTGAAGAGGTGAAAGTCCTTGACTTAATAAGGAAAGGAAAAAAATCTTATGCTGAGGTTGCTAAGATCTGCAGTAAGAATGAATCTCCGGTCCATAAGATTGTGAAGAAGGAAAAAAAAAATTAGTGCTAGTTTTGCTGTCACACCTCAGATTGCATAAGTTATGACCACAGAGTGTGAGAAGTGCTTGGTTAAGATGGAAGAGGCGTTAAATTTGTACAATCAGATATTTTGAGACAGAAAGAAACTGTGTTCACATAACTTTTGTTACAGTATATTGTTATAATTGTTCTGTATTATTATTAGTTATTGTTGTTAGTCTCTTAAATGTGCCTAGTTTATAAATTAAACTTTATCATAGGTATGTTTGTATAGGGCAAAACATGCAGGGTTCAGTACTGTCCCAGATTTCAGCCGTCCACTGGGGGCCTTGGAAGGCACCTCTCACGGATAAGAGGGGCTGGTGACCAGAACAGCAAGTCTAGCGTAGTTGAGTGTGGTCTTTTGTGAAGCCATTTTCCTCTATTCATAGGCAGCTTCAAAAAGAAAACTGTGATCATCAAAAGGTTGTAAACACCGAAGTCGGAGGTTCTAAACAGGTAAAAATGTTTTAAATAACGTTGATCTGCTGAGTATCAACTAGAGAGGGTAGTTCTTAGAGGTAAAACTAAAATTGTGCTGGATTGGGTCTTTTCAACACTTGTCACCTTACCCCTGTAACAGACAGTGACTGGTTTGGGTACACTTTTGCTCCGGGTGAAATATCAGGCCCAGACTTCCAAGGCTTTTTGTGGGCATCACAGCTTTATGAGGGTCAGAGAAGGTCAAAACACATTTCAAACCAATTTTTGACAGTTCTGGAAAACTCTGTGGAAATCATTTTGCCTCCTCCTTTTATATAGCCTGAAATAAATACCAAGGAAGTCTTTTACTGGAGACTCATTTTTATTTCATACAACAGTTTCTTGTAAAGTTCATCTATAGGATGAACTGCAGTTTGTTCATTCCAGTGCGTCGACACAATTGAAGATTCTAGTTTTACTGTATAGCAGTGGTGTTCCTTCTGCAGTGATGAACTTTGCACTTTGGAAATGTCACCAAGGAACTCGGGCAAAAATGGGCTATTCCGGTTGCTGGGGGAGCCATGTTTACGGTGCCTATGTGACTTCTTCAAAGCAGCAAGTAAAACAGAGATGCAAGTCACAGCACAGACCTTGGAAAGGCTTTTCATGGAAAACTAATAAATACTGGGGAAAAGGAAACGTTTCCCGAACTGACTTATGAAAACAAAAGGACTGAGCTAGACGCTCAGTGTTTATTATTCTGTGTTGTCACTCTTCTGTCAAATGCATCAATTAGTCAATACAGGCATCTTCTAGGGTAGAGCCTTCCTGGTAAACATGAGATGAGCAGGCAATGAACTTGATTGTTGCAGAAAACAATAAAACATAGAGAAACACAATAACATACCAACACTACAATTTGACAACATAGATATATTAAGGTCTCTGAGTTTTTCTTTTAACTAAGAAGAAACAGTCATGAAAGAGGTTGATTTTGAACCAAGGTTGAAAGGAAATGAAGGCTCCTTTTCGGCAGATAAAAAAGGTGACTATTACTGCATGTCTACGGATCAGTGAGAGCAGAGGTGTTAATTCTGGAAGAACTGTACTTGGGGTGCAGCAGACACGTTCGCCTGCCTGGTGCAGAAAGTAAGAATGGTTCTGTGATCTGTCTGACAGCTGTGACTTACGACAGACACATTTTTATTTGGTTCAGATGATAAGGGGGCATCAATTAGAAGTCCTTGGATTGATTCCGATGAGTTGTCAAGTAGGAAAGGCATCTGGCTGCGGCTTGAGGGACAGATAAGATTACGGAGGAGGAGCGAGAATTGGCACCTTCCTGAAAATACGGTCTAAGCACTTCACGTGTGTCTGTGAACATCGAAGTCTGGGTAGGTGAGCGCGTGGTCTTGGTCTGCTAGGGAGAAGGTCCACGTCCTTCTGTCGGCAGGCACGCCTTGCAGCACACCCGCTGCTGCAAACCTGGCTTATCAGATGTTTTGAAATTGCCCATTAAAAATGTCTCCGCTCAGAACTCTTAGTGTGTGCAGCATATATATATGATGTGTGTGTGTGTGTGTGTGTGTGTATTTATCTTTCTGGTTGTGGAACTTGCACATTTTGAACAGCACACAAACATATACACATAGACACACACACACACACATACACATGCTCTCACTCCACAGGACCTCCACTGCACACGGCATATGGTCGTGCAGGTTGTGCACGGCACAGACGCGCAGTGCCCGTTCAGAGCGTACACCCCAGAGATTTGTATATTTCTGGTACAGTTTTCCAGCAGATACCATTAAGTGCCTTGAGGAAGGGGTGCTTTTCTGTTGTACACAAAGGGTACCAGATGGGCTGGCCGTGGCCTTGGACAGTTGCCTTCCTCTGTCTCTTCCTAAGTTCTGTTTGGGGCGCCTCTGTGGGTATCTGAGAATGAAAGAGTCTGAGGTTCAGATGTCTGGGCGGGGTCCATGGAAGCAGTAACTGTACCCGTCGTGGGAGAGCCAGGACTGAGACTCAGCCTTCGGGATCCAAAGGTCTGGTTCCAGGGATGAGAGCATCCCTGGTGTGATGCCACTTTCACTGAGTGAGGAGAGGGCTTTGTACAGCTTTCAGGTGAGAGGCCCCACCCATGGGTGTGTTCTCAGAACAGATACATCTTCAATGAGATGTTATCTTGCTTCCCTTCAGCCTGGCTGGCAGTAACCATAGTCTTTTTTACATAAGAACCAAAGGTGGGCTGTTCTCCAGGAAGGAGATTTCAAAGAGCCAGCAAGGTTTCTGGGATATTCGTGCCTCCCCTATAAAAATCTATTAAGTGACTATGTAATATTTGATATTAACAGAAAAATGTATGTAAGTGACATAAATTGTACAGCATAACAACAATTGTCTCTCTTTGGGGGAAGAGGAACAACTGAACCTTATTTCCTTTTGGGGAAGCAATTTCACATTATCTAGTACACTTAAAAATGTGCAGATTCAACAAGCCAACAGTCCCACTTTTTATGTTCACTGGAGGGAAGGTGGCCACGGGGGCATATGTAGGGGGTGCTCACTGTACATCACTTGTAGTAGAGAAAAGGCAGGCTCGACGTCTCTGTTCCTTCATCAGGGGATGTGTAAGGAAACTGTGGTTTATTTATTCAGTGGAATTCTATGCACCAGGTAAAATGATCTCTAAGTGTCTCTCTACAGATCTAAACCAGATATGCGTCTTGCAACTTGACTGATGTTGAATGAGTCTAGCTGCAGAGAACGGCATTAAAATTTTATGTGAAATTTTAATCATCCCAAATACAGGTAATAAAAATACAAAACCACGTCTGGAATGAGACACAAAACCTTGAGAGAGCATGCAGAAATGTGGAGAAGCTTTATATCAGCACTGTTATATTTCTTTCATAAAAAGCCATCTGAAGCAAAACACGGATGGTAACACTTGATGTTAGTAGGTACACAGGTGTTTGTTTGATTTTGTATTTTTCAGTATGTTTTCCTAAAAGACTTAGTGACATTAGCCTGAAACCAGACACCAAGGGTGACTAATCTGAGGCCCAGGATATATTCTTTTACTTTCCCTTTTTTATGTACAAACCAGACCAAGGACTAAGCAGAGCATTTGCACACATTGCTCTTTTAGGGTCACCCAGTCCCTCCAGGGAGTGCTCCCCCTACGCTGTCAGCGGCAGCTCAGATTCAGCGTGCCTGCAGACTCACCCCCTTGCCTGGGAGGGTCTGCGTTCTCCAATCGTAGTCTGTCTTACTCATTTGTTATGTAATATCATCTTTTGTATCTCCGATAAAACTTGAATAGGAATTCCAGCTTCCTACTGCGACCAAAATGAAAATGATACAGAACTGATAGGTGGATAGTGCATTTCCCAGCAGCATGTTGTTGGGAAGCATAAATTGAAGACTGATGTATTTCTGAATTTTCAACCTCACTGACAAAGGGTACTTTTTGAACCGTGGAAAACAATGACTAATTCAAAAACCATAGCTGTGCTGTGTACCTGGCATCTTTGCCGCTGAGGAACATTGGATAACTGGGGAGGTCAAGATAATATTAGTTAATGAGGTCTTTGCTCTGATTCAACCGAATAGTAACGTAAATAAAGCTGTTCCTATACTATTTCATCACCTTCTTTTGTGTGACCAGTGAGGCAGAAATTCAGTAGCTGAAGATGCTGAAAGGGACTCCTTGTGCCATTCCAGTTGCTACTCCTTTTATTGTAATAGACCTTGGGATAGTCCATGAGGAGGCAGAAAAGAGGAACCTGTTAGCAGGAGCACCGGTTTGTAATCTGTGTCTTTGATTATCAATGACAGGATTCTAAAATTACCCCCAGATGTCTCTCACAGGTTCTGAAATTGAGTTTCTGAAAAAGCACCATGGTAGTAATGGAAGGTTTAGAGCAGAGTTCCAGAGAAATGAGCTGTGAATTGAACCTGCAATGGAAATTGACCCTATCAGTCAGTTTCTGCCCTTATCCGTAGAAAAACAGGACTGAGTGTAGGAGGAGGCAGGGTCGCCGATTGCATGGGATGCTAAAGTGCCGGAGGCTGGAACCGGGGCTCGCTGGTCTCTTGGGTCAGGATTGCAAGTGTCAGACATCTCTGCTTGAAACCTGGCTCCAACTGGCAGAGAACAGGAGGAAGAATGCTACCAGCATCGACAAGAACTCCCTGATGGGGCTCCAGGCCTGACAGCCACTGCACTCCTTAGGGACACCAGTCTGGTCTCTGGTCATGAGCCAGTGGGCCCAGGCTGGACCCACCGGCCTCACGACTCGTGCGTGCCAGCAGGGCCTTCAGGTACCCATCCCACTGCAGGCTGAGTGGGCGAGTGTGGAGAGGAATGGCCTTGGAATTGACTCATATCCTCTGAAGCATCTTTAGGATCGTGAGAAAAGAGAAGCAGATACCCTCCAGCTAGTGGATGTAATTCACTACCCTGTCATCTTAACTCTAAGAGACTCATTTTGTGCGCTTGGAAAGGTGACAGATTTGCGGGGCAGTGTTTGCATTTTGCTTCCAGAAATGCCTTGTGAGTTGCAATTGGCTGACTGAAGTTACACATTTCTGGCATGTTAATCTGTTTACATATAAGGGATCTGGGGCTTTTGAAAAGTTTTTGTAAACATTCAAACTAATGAAGCATTATATAAAATTAGACATTGCCTTTAAATGATAAAAAGGCACTAGACTGGAAAAAGCCTTCAGTGTTGTCTCTAAGTAACTTAAGTATGATATCTTCCCTAAAACTTGTAACTTAAATGTTAAAAAAAAATGATTTAGTAAAAAGGAACACTCCGTAAGAACCTTCCACTCCAGATTCTCCAGGGCACTCTTCTTCTCACTTGTCCTTGGTTTCTAGAGTTATTACAGGACAGAGTAGCATAAATGGTCATTATTAACCTCGTGTTATGGTGTGAACTGATATCTGGCAAATAAATCCCATCTTGCGAATGGAAACCCAGAGCATTATTTCACTTGAAACGTTTTCATTTGTTGGAGGTCACAGAGAAAGAGGGTGGCTCTCAGTGCTCTCCAGGTCCTAACTGGTGGAGAAAAGAAGGAATTTTTACACAAATGAAAGTCAAGATACGAACTTCAGTGGTAGTCCAGACAAATTTCCAATAGCTGCAAAGCATAGGTAGGGTTGTCTGGAAAAGCTGGCCTGGGGAAGGTGGCCTGGACCCTCTCCTGTAGAACCAGAAGGGGAAGGGGGAAGGGTTCTTCCCAGCACTCTCGTCCCAAGATGTAATACACGGGATCTTTATTATATTTTACATTCTTCGGCCATGTTTCAGGTGGGGGATTAGGTATCTTTACATCTCAGGTTCCTTCTTTCTGGTTTTCTTTGTTTTGGTAGAGACCCTGCAGTAGAGTGAAAGCAGCACAGATTTCATTGTCAGACAGATGTGAATTCAGAGCCACAGTCAAACCTTGGCCCAGACAAGTCAGTGTTCTCATCTGTATGTTGGGAAGAATATTACTTAAGTTGCACGGTTGTTTTGAGGAATAGACACAACAGATAAAACAACTTACACATAGTAAGTGCGCACACGGTAAACGGTAGCTGTTACTTCTCCATTTCATGCTTATCTCCCCTTTCCAATTACAGCTCTCTTTGCATTTTTATCCCTGATGACCACATTCAGGAGAACAAAAATCAAAATATATGGATCAGTTATATTTATGGATATACTAATAGAGAATTTTAGATTAGATTCTGCCCAAACCCATGAGAGGTGAATTTCTTAGAAAAGTGTACAGCACGTAACAAGTGCTCATTAAATGTCATGTAGTTAGCATCACTTCCTAAACAAGTTTAAGCTTTCTCTGTATATATTCTTTCTTTTAAGCCAGTTGAAATGCTTCTGTTCCCTGCATGTCATTTAGATCTCAAAGCTCGAAACTCTGTCCCTGGGGCTTGGACTGAGGAATAACGCTAAGACCTGATGGAGCAGAACTGCTTCAGCACTGACTGTGTGAATTCCATGCACATTAAACCCCAGAAAGGCCTGGGATTCTGCTCAGAAGTTTATGCTCTTTAATCATGGTATTATTTCATGCTGAATTCTCAAGCTTTTACTCTTACATTTTCCAATTACATAATTATGAATTAATTTAAAAAGATAAAATATGTGTCTCCATTAGCATTAAGATTGGTTTTGTCTATCAGAGCCCCAGAGGAAAAGAGCCTGAAATAAAAGCATTGTATTTCTCTCTAATGAAAATTTTAGAAGTAGATCTTTCAGAGATAGTGGGGTTGTGCAGTGATGATCAGGAACACTGGGTTCTTCATCATTGCCCTGAATTCCTAACGTTTAAGTGCACCATGATGCCTCCTGGCTGCATGAGCGCAAAACATCACATCCTCAATCGAGCTAATAGGAAGGAAGAAGGAACAAAGATGGTGAGCCCCTTCCTTTCAAGGATACCCCCCAGAAACTGTCCTTGACATCTCATCTTGAATACCACCCACCAGGACTCAGTGCAAGGACAGACCTCCCTGCAGAAGAGGCTGGAAATTCTAGTCTTTATTCTGGGCAGTCTTATGCCCAGCCAAGGTTTAGGAGTTTTATTAATATGGAAGAAGAGGAGACAAGGTATTGGGGACAGTAAGATTATCTGTGACATCTGGGCTTCACCAGAACTTTCATCATTCTCTTAATTATGTTTTCTTTTTCCTTCTCTTCTATCTTAGATCCCATGCGTGGCCCCAGAAAACTGGAAGTCGTCGAAGTCAAATCTCGACAGATCACAATCCGTTGGGAGCCATTTGGATATAATGTCACTCGTTGCCATAGTTACAATCTCACAGTCCACTACTGTTACCAGGTCGGAGGGCAGGAACAAGTGCGGGAAGAGGTCAGCTGGGACACGGACAACGCCCACCCTCAGCACACCATCACGAACCTCTCGCCCTACACCAATGTCAGCGTGAAGCTCATCCTTATGAACCCCGAGGGGCGGAAGGAAAGTCAGGAACTCGTGGTGCAGACCGACGAAGATCGTAAGTACTTTGAAATGATGTGTTTATGTGAAATGACCAGCCTTTCCAAAAGGCAGCTTGTGTTTCTTTCTAATTGAGATCTTTACGATGGCAGTGGAAGAAAGAGCCACTTCCTGAATAACACAAGTGTGATCCACTCTGCTGTCTGCTTCAGCTCTGATAAAAAGGAGAAAGGGAGCAAAGAGGCCGAAGCCTATTTTAATTTTTATGAGCCATGCAGTTACTTTTCTACATGTCATAATTCTGTGTGGCTCTAAGTAGTTCTTCTTTCAAATTTTATCATCATGTTGGACTGAAGAGTTGTTTTGGGCATGCATGGGCTTATGTATAGGAAATGCTTATTTATATGGCATTCTGAAACATTTTTCATAGTTCAGATGACAATTCAGCCCCAAATGGAGGCTGCCTTAGCTGTTCAGCACAGTGCTGAGAAATTACCTCATTAGGTTGGTGGTCATGTAACAGATCAGACTTTCCCATAGGAGCAGTGTTATAATTGGATATTACCTCAGTATCTGAGGATTTAATACACAGACCATGCATGTCACCAGCAACTCATCAAAAAAAAAGCAAATACACAATTGCGATAAACCTCTAAAATTATTTAAAATAGTAAAACTACATCTTAAATCCCATAGCATGGCTATAAATGTGCTTTGACATTGACTGTACGAGGGACTCTCACGTACAATAATGTGTTCATGTAGCACATAAACTACAGTGATGCTGTATCATATATTTGACTTGAAATTCATTTGCCAGGCATCAGAATAAGTGGCAAACAATTCGGGAAGCCCATTAAATGAATACACTCATTTATTCCTGGGAAAAATAAATGTTTCACTTTTTTCTTCTCAAGCAGGTAAGTATGATCTTTGATTGTCGACTATAACGTGAAATAAATGTTTATAATGGGACTTTATTTTTTCATGTAAAGAGCTGACAAAGTATCTTTGCGCGTCCGTTACCCATGGAACACTATGCTTGTTGCTATGAAAGAAAAACATGGAAACGGCCAGAGAAAATGAGAAGCTCACCCCACATCTTCTCCGTTCTTTCATGTAGCCCCTCAAGTCCTGCCTGCCTTGGTTGCTCTCAAATAGCTGGTTTAGTACAATTATTTTTCTGAAGAGTATCAGTTTGATACAAGTCACTCAGTCAAGGCTGAGATTGGAAGCCCTGTCTCGAATTCTTCCTCGTGTTCCTCATCTCCCAGGAAAAATGGAAGAAAGTTTCAGCATCGTCAGCAGATCATTTCTGGGCCCTTAGTCCCCTGCATTTCAGTACTTAATTAGGTCCTAACTCGTGTTGTTGCTGCTTCCAAAATATTAGATTGTTTTTATCTCTCAAATTCCATGACCTGTACCCAGATTCTCATTCTATGCTCAAACTTCTGCAGTAGTTTCTAACCTTTCATTGTAGTTCCAGCTTTTTCCATTTTAGTGCACCCCTAGTCACTCACTAAACTAATCATTCAAATATGTTTGCATCATGTCACTCTCTCCACAAGAGCCTTCGATGACTCTCTCCAAATCTGTACTTCCAAGGTCTTCGGCATTCCTGGCTCATACCCTAAGACTGGTAGCCTTTCCTCCACGGCTGTTCATCCTGCACAGACATCTCCTTGGCATTGGTCCTGTATCCTGAGCTCTCCTTGCATCCTGAGTGCGCCCCACCCCTGTTGTCTTTTCTCCTCTGCTACCTGCCTTCCCACTTGGGTGTTCCCCATTTCATTCTCCTCTGCTACCCTCCAGAATGCTCCTCAAGTTCCAGGTCTTTTGTGAAGCTGTCTCCAGTTCTTCCAGCCCTCATTGCTTCTCATCCTTCTGACCTAATTTGCACCTGTTAGATCTTTAAATCTTTGGGCCTGAGTTTGCTCATCTGAGAAGCAAGGATAATACAAATCTCAGGTATATTAGGGTGAGAAAACATTTACATAGAGAGCTATTTATAGCTGCAGAGAGGAGCCTTTGAAAGGTGAGCTTTATTACTGTTGTAACAATTCAAAGCAACTTCTTGTGACCCTTTCTTGTTCTCTCATTATATTATATAGAATTTTTTTTTTCTTAGCGGTAAAGCCATGTATTTTTCTTCTATAGCAATACGCATGACATTGACTAGGTAACAAACACTCAAAATATTTTATTAGTCTCTAAATAAAATAATAACGTTTGCTGATGATCATTTAATTCAGGCTTAAATCAACAGGGATGTTTCCATCAATGAGAAAAGAACATCAAATGCAGTCATGTCTAGACATGAGCGGATGTTTTGCTGAAGCATGAGCCCCATCAACATTTTTGAGTTTCAGATTGACATGAACTGGGAATTCTGTTAGGGTCTGTCAAAACATCAGGTCAGAATAAGTTACTTTTTCGTTTTTGTATTGACATGATCTTGCTAGTCCCTGGAGTTGGGGCAAGCATTACCTCCAAATAAAAACCTATTGTCATAGTACATTGGCATCCAGGTAATTAGAAAAATTTTTATTTCAAATTGTATTTCCTAACAACAACCAAAGTTAAAAAAAATGCTTCAAAAAAAGACAGAAAATCAGGGAGGGGTGTAGCTCAGAGGGTATAGCTTAGCATGCACATGGTCGGGGGTTCAATCCCCAGTACGTCCGTTAAATATATAAATGAATGAATGAATGAATAAAATTACCCCCCCCCAAAAAAAAGACAGGAAGGACAGAAGTAGAATAATTGTTAATACTGAGTTTGAAGAGAAAAGAATAGAAGGTCACTTCATTTACCTGCCCTTAACAAAGGCTGTAATTCTTTGAACACTGAGTTTTATTGTTGTATAATATTTTTATTGAAATACAGTTTTTATTTCATTAGAAAATATGTGGGGGGAAAATGTATCTTTTTTATTACCGTTAATAGTGTCACCAGATAGTATAGGGCACAATTCCTCAAACTTAGATATGCTCTATATCCCAAATTATGAATTCCTAGAACTTCTAAGAACAGGCACCAGACCTGAGTTCCTGTGAGGTACTGTCTTCCCTATTTACCTAACTCTTGTATTTTGTTTTCGTTCATTTTATTTGTTCCTGACTTTTTAAAAAAGTTATATGAATTTCATTTAGGTTTTTCTGTTAACATTGCCATGACGCCGTCCATTACAAGGCCTCCAGTATATTTTACTGAGTTTATTCTTGTAAGATAACCTCTGTTCCACATAATTTTGACAATCTCTCTTTTTTTTAAATTTTATTCTCATTTATACTACTTGAACGAAACCAAAGGCTTGGTTTTTCCTGTTTTTGCCTTCTTTTCATCTGTACAGAGATTAATGAGTGTTTTCAATTAAGAAGTATCATCACAAAATAACAGGACCACGCATCATAATGATCTTGCTACTGCGAGGAGCCTGATGGTGGCATCACAGGAAACATTTTCGGGGCAAAGAGGAGGAGCCTGAGGAGGCCCGTGTTAGTGCAGCTTCTGACTGTGATGAGCATTTTAGTCTCAGGGCCGCGAATCCAAATTCTCTTAGGATCGTAACTTTTAAGAACACCTTGTTTTTCTTTGCTTTGAGGGAATTTGACATCAGTTCCTTCAACCTCTGACAAACAATTATTTTCGTATTTATATATTTTTTAGAGTCTGGACATTAGAGATCAACTTACTCCAACTTCCTCATTTTAGACGTGAGTCAACTGAGACCTAAGGGGTCAGTGAATTGCCCCAAGTGCGGTTTAACTACTAGAGAGTCTTAAATCAGAACCCAGGCCCCCATAGGAATCAGTAATTTTTTTCTGCGAAACTATTCTTAGCTCTACTTAGAGTAGCTATAAATGTCCTTCGTCTGCCTGTTGGTAGCCCCTCAGGGAAACAAATGTGTGCTCCCTAGGAGTTCTTTTGAAATTCTAAGCAGTCTTTCCAACCTGGGGAGATCTCACCAGCCCCTAAAGGGCTATTCATACCCTCCACAAGCTCATAAAGCGTTTCTCCAGCCCCCCTCATCTGACCTTTATTGAGAGGTGTTTATCCAGCCATGAGTTGATGAACATTTATGTTGTTCTATTTTTCGGTTATTATGAATAATGATGCTCTTAATATTTGTGTACAAGCTTCTGAGTGACGTATTTTGAGTTCTCTCGGGTAAATACCTAGGAGTGAAATTGCTAGGTCCTATGATAAATTTATCTGTGTTTAACCATAGACTTGCCAGACTCCTCAGAGTAGCTGTGTGATTTTTACATTCCCACCGGTCGTGTGTGAGGGTTCCCGTGTCCCCGTATTCTTGCCAGTGCTTGTTATTATCTGCCTTTGAATTGTAACCATTCTAGTCGGTGCGAAGTGGTATCTTACCGTGGTTTCAGTTTGCCTTTTCCTGCTGGCTAAGCTGTTGGACATCTTTTCATGTGCTTATGGGCCTATGTGTATCTTCTTAGGAGACCTGTTTGTACAGATCCTTTGCCCACTTTTACTTGGATTACTTATTTTCTTACTGGGTTTTAACAGTTCTTTATGTATTTTAGATAGAAGTCTCTTGACATGTATGTGATTTGCAGAAACGTTCTGCCATTTTGCGTGTTGTCTTTTTGGTCTCTCGATAATGCCGTTTAAAGCACAGAAGCTTTTCACTTTAATGTTTTGTACAGTTTGTCTGTATTTTCTTCTGCTGTTTTTGCTTTTGGTATCATATCTGTGAAGCCATTGCCTAATCCAGTGTCATGAATATGTACACCTATGTTTTCTTCGAAGAGTTTTGTAGTTTTAGCTCTTATATTTAGCTCCTTAATCTATTTGGATATAATTTTTATATTTGGTATGAGATAGAAAACCAACTCCACCCTTTCAATGTGGGTGTTCACTTGTCCCAGCACCACTTATTGGAAAGATTGTTGTCACCGCCATTGAATTTTCCTGGCACTTTTGCTGAAAATCAGTTGACTGTAAATGTGGGGCTTTCTTTCTGGACTCAGTTTGATCGCACAGATCCATACGTCTGTCCTTCCGCCAATACCATGATGTCTTGATACTGCAGCCTTTAGATTGAGAAGTGTCAGTCATCTCCAACCACTTTTTAAACAATTTTTTTCTTTTAATTTAAAAAAAAAAATTGGGGGGAAGGCAATTCGGTTTTTATTTATTTATTTATTTATTTAAATTATTTAAATTATTTATTTATTTAATTTTTAGTGGAGGGCCCTGGGGAATTGAACCCAGGACCTCATGCATGCTAAGCACGCGCTCTACCACTGAGCTCTACCCTCCCCCCTCCAACCACTGTTTGATTACTCACACCATCACCAAAAGATTCGATAACCCATTACCAAACTTATGCAAATTTATAAGTAGTACAGATATACTAGTTGATAAATAGGATAGGCACATGAATACACTAAACTGTGTATAATACAAAGTGCACTTACAAACTGAAGTTAGACGAATATGAGATAAACAGTGTTTCTAAAATACTATACCTTATTTCGTAGAAAATTGGCAAGTAAATTTCCATCTTCCCTGATGTCAAGTAGATTTTCCTGCCAACTAATCAAAAGGCGTTACATATTATAGATTTTAAAAAATGGCAACAAACTTTCCCAAATCTGTTGTAGTGTGAATGAATAAAGCATTTTTAAGTATATTACTTCATCTGCATCACGTTTTTGTAAAGCGTCTGTTTTTGTGTGTATTTTTCCTAGGCACATTCAGTAGAAGTGCAGTAGCTCATGTATATTCTTCTCCGGCATGCTTTTGTCACTCAGTGCTAAGGTTATAAAATTCATCCGTGATGATGTATGTAGCTGTCATCCATTTTCAGTCTTCCTTGTATTTTATTGTGTGAATATAAAATAATTTACTAAACTACCTTTTTGTCTCCAGTGTATTAGTTTTATTTTAAAATGCTGCTCTGCTGACCCCCGGTATGTATCTCCATATGTGCAGGAGTATTACTAGGGTATATACCTGAGGTGGGGTTACTGGGTTGTGTGATACGTGTCTCTGTAACTTTACTAAATACTACCAAGTTATTTTCCAAAGTGGCTGTACCAGTTTATAGTCTCACAAGCAGTGTAGGAATTCTCATTGCTCTATATCCTTCTTCATGTATTTCTGAAGAATAACAAAGTTTACTTCCAAGATGATTACTGAACTTTGTCTAATTGATTGCAACTTTTTAGAGGAAAAACAGTGATGAAATTCTTTTCTTTATAAGGACAGAATGGCCAAAATGGTTTTAAATTCCAGTTTTGGAAGGAAAATCAAGTACATGTATTAAAACCTTATGCCTCAATAGAGTTAAAAACCTATCAAGTTTAGAAAAAAATTTTTTGGTTTACTTAAATATGTATCGATTTTCCCCCCTTCCAGTACCAGGGGCTGTTCCTACTGAATCCATCCAAGGAAGTACCTTTGAAGAGAAGATATTTCTTCAGTGGCGAGAACCAATTCAAACGTATGGTGTCATCACTTTATATGAGGTAGTGTATACATTTGTTAGTAATTTAACTTTTATTATAATTCCTATGATAGCTAGACTGTCTAGTATTTAAAATAGCATAGCATGCCTTTTAAGAAGTTTAAGGCTTTCGGTAGTTACAATGGTTACTGTACAGAAGCAAAAAAAATTTAAAATGAGTTTTTGAATGCTGTAATTTTCAGGCTGAATATTCATAATGATTTAGATGTTTCCAGAGTAGGTGCTCTTGTATGTAAAGATGCAACATATATTTTTAAAGTCACCTTTATCAAAAACAACGTGTTCCATAGTGTACATTATTCAGAAGGCAACCACAGAAGCCTGTTCTTACCAGCTGTAAAATATTTGACTCCTGAATTACAGAAGAACGCTGATGATCCAATTAGCAGAGTCAATAGACGTTGTCTCGGGGGTGACAACAGAGTAACATCTTCTGGTTTCTGCGCATTAGCAGAACAACCTTTAGACTTCTGTGACACGCTTCTGTCTATTGAGGCATATCAAGTGGTGGAATGATGGATCGCAGAGAAGAGTCTGATGAATTGTTCAAGGAAAAAGTACAGCAGCCGCGGTGACAGTCGTCATCACATCTGTGTGAGCCTGATTTCTCTGCCTATTGTCATAGAAACAGGCAGGTGCATTTTCCCCCCAAAGCTAGCATTTATTTGAATGCAAATTCAACCAAATTATATGTTGTTAGGTTTCTAAAATTCGCAGCTGTTCTTCCTGTGGAAACTCTGAATACCTTTCAGAGCTACTGACAAAGCCTGAGAAGCTTAGCTGTCAGACAGTCATCACTGGCAAGCCCTTTCCCTGACCCAGTTGGCCTCACAGCTATGTTTCCTTATACCTTTTGAAAACTGGTATTGAAATGCAAAAAAAAAAAAAAAATTATTGTTAATTGAAAGCTAGACAAAGAGAATGGAAAAAAGTTGATTTTCATCTTAAGTTATCGCTGCTGCCCATTGGCTGCCTCGTCAGAGTCGAGTGTTATGAAAATGCATGGCTGTGCTTTTATAGACCTAAGTTTTATAATCAAATCAGACAAGTTCATATTTTTTTCCTCAGCGATCAGACTCTTTTAGAGAATATTTTTGGCCCCAGGACCATTTTTAGTTCTCAGTTTTGTGGATTCTTACCTAAGGATAACAGAGCACTTTACTAGACAAGAGTCAGTCTCTGAAATCAGCACGAAGTTCCAGGAAGTAAGTCCCCCGTCCTAAGAGCCACATGCTTACATCTGGACAGACAGAAAATAAAGGCCAGGTTCTTTCCTCCTCATCCCACTAGTATGATCTTCGTGTAATAAGTAACTTTGCCTTGAAAACAATAGAAAGGATAATTCAGAAGAAGAACCCATTCATCTCTGTGACTTTGGCAGCCAGGACCCCCAGGTGAACACTGATCGAAGTGCTACTACAAAGGAGAAGTGTGACTACGTCATAAATCAGGATTTTAGAAATTAGATACAGGTAAAAAAAGTAGGTTGGGTTTTTTTTTCCTTTTTCTAGACACCAAAGAGAAAATGTCAAATGTGTGAATCAGGCTTAGGTGATTAAATATAAATTTCTGACTGCCGAGTCTTTTCCCCTCTCTTCCTCGTGTTTTCTGGAAGTAGGGAGGAGGGAGTTCCAGATTCCTCAAGGTGGCCCTTCGATGGGGTGTGTGTGAGGAGCTCCCCAATAGCTAGGACACTGGGACTCCCAGCCTGTACCAGAGTCTGCGGGAGAGCTGGCTTCCTCCTGGGGCAGGGCTGATGGTGAACCTGGCCCAGTCCCCTCCATGGAAGACCACAGCCTTCTGGGACAGACATGCTGAGGAAGTAAGAGCTGCCCAAAGGGGAGCAGAGATCTTAGGAACAGGGTATTCATGGAAACACATTTGACTGGAAGGCAAGGTGAATTATCATAGTTGAAATAAAGCTTAGTAATAAATGATGTGGCTGTTTCTTGAGGGGCACATTTGGACAGTAGAGGAGAGAAGGATGAACAGGCAGAATACTGTAGATGCTTTAAGTGGACTGCTGTGAGCCTCCTCATTCTCAGGTCTCCTCTTTACACTCTTATGAAAGAGACGCCAAAGCAGTAACGGTTGGGAAGTGCTGACGCGCCTTTTGCCAGGAGTCATGGTAACTGACGGCACTGAAGCATCTCGTGGGCTTATTCTTTGTCCTCCCCTTTTTCCTCTCCTGATGTCCATCCTCAGTGTTCTCGAACTAGCCTTTCCTGTCTCTTCTCTCCACCTGGGGTCTAGCTCTGGTCCTTCTCAGGCCTTGCCTCCTGATCAGCTGTTTAATTCTATCCGAGTCATCTTCCTAACACTTGGGACTGATAACTACACTTTTCCTCAGTAGCCATCAAAAGGTTTACTCTATCAAATTATAAATGCTGTGTTGTTTTCTGAAAGACTATTTTAAATACAGAAGTATTCAAGATAAAATATCCTTGCTTCCCAAATTTACTTTTCAAAGGTAACTCCTGTCAAAACTCGATGCCTGTGCTTCCAAAATTTTATAAGGCAGAAATTTATAGTGCAGATCACTTGTGAATATAGATGGATAAAATCTAATAAATGCTGGCAAACCCAGCATTTTATTACAAGAATAATATGCCATATAAGACCCCCTCCACATCATACAGAAGTAAATGCCAAATAGATTCATGGTCTAAACACGAAAATTAAACTATAGGAACATGATAAGAAAAATAATAAAGACGCTTTTGTAATATATCCTGACATAAAACCCAGAAGTCATTTAAAAAGGATTGATAGATGTGTTTGTAGAAGAATTTAACCTTCTGAATGATAGAAGAGACCATAAAGAAAGTCTAAATACAAAGAGAAGACTTGGGGAAACCATTTCCGACATTAGTAGCAGTCAGCGGGCTGCTGGCTGTCGTTACGATGCACTTGATACGCATATGAAGTAGACAAAACGCTCAATTAGGAAAACTGGATGAAGACTAAGAGGAGTCAGTTCATCGAAAAAATCCAAATGGCATGTAAGCGTATGAAAAGGATTAAGAAATGAAATAAGACAAATGCTATGGAAAGTTGAAGTTAGTAGCATATCCGGTGTTAAGCAGGGATGCGGAGAAATGTGTGTACGCACCAAGTGCTGATGGGAGCATTCGTCTTGCAGCCCCTTATGTAGACGATTTGGGAGTATGTATCAAAACGCAGACACGGCTTCTCAAGCCTGTTGAAGGAAGTTTATCTGTCATGAATATGCCCAAATACACAGGGATATGTGTTCAGGTATTTTCCTTGCACCTCACTAGTTTTACTAGCTCTTGATTGCTTAATGAGTAAGCTCCAGACTCCTGGTCACAAGAGTCACACGCCAACAAGCTTTCCAAAAAAGAAAAACAAAAGAACAAAAAACATTTTATATGCACAAAGTATTGGAAGAAGACCAAACATAAAAGATTCTCTCCCTTCTCTACTAGAAGTAAGCACTCCTACCAGCAACTAATTATAGAGAAGAGTGAAACTAGGACCAAATCTCAGCCCTCAATGCCATGTGTGTGGTGTTGTCAGGCACGTAGTAAAGTAGAAAGGCCTGGATCGTTGGCTAGGGCACTGATGGATGGACAGTTGCAGACACCCCGAGATGCCCACCGTGGAGAAGGGGCTCAGTGAACCCCCATCAGCTGAGGCAGGTTATCAGGTAGAAGGAAGTAGAACTCAGGGGCCCCGCTTGGTGTCAGTATTGAAGGCATAACCGTGGCATAACCCCAGTTTATGTTGATTACTGCAGCTCCCGTGATTGTCGCCTGGCGTTAGCGACCCGTGTATGTGGAGTTTTCTTCTCTCCAGGAACCTTCTGCTCTGGCACACCTGCTTCTGCCCAGCTCCTCCGTTCCTCCTGACACCCTCCCCCCAGTGCTTCTGCTCCTCTTGCAGTGTTTTCGTCAAATTCTGTACTTGTCCCTGAAGTATTTTAGGTCCTCTCCTCCCCTGCAATCAGACATACTTGTTCATTCCTTTGATGGTGTGGACCGCCGTTGGAGGACTGTGTTTAACGCCGGCGTTCAGCCAACTCATACTCCCTAGAAGACTGGTTCCCCTCCTGGTCAGGGTCTGTGTGCTGTGCTGTTTTGGTTCTCCATGAATGTCTCCGATCACAATTTAAGACTTAGGTAGAGGAAGGGAAGATGATTTTGGAGCATTTCAGGCACCTACCTACAAATCAGGAATCATCCAACGTAAGAGGCAGCTGACTGCATCTCGCCTAAGCTAACCCCACGTATGGTGTTGGCGTGTCGGTTTGCTTTCTATTTGGGCATCCCATGAATTCCCTGGGTCCACCCCGGAGCAGCAGTGTTCTCAGTGGCGGCGTCATTAAAATCGCCTTGGCCCTCAGGCAGCAAAAAGGTCCAAGTGTGAGCTCAGTTCTAGATGTGCCTTCTGGGACCTTCCCGCTGCTCTTCCACAGCCTGGCACTTAGGAGGCACTTAGTAAACACGTGCTCAATGAAGGAATGAAAAACTAAACACCAAAAGGACACGTGGCATGTGGGTATGAGCGTGGAGCCCGGTGCCCCTCAGAAGTACGGCTCAGGTGACGGGTGCTCGCTGCACATCAGCTCTGCACGGGTGGTGGAAGTCTAGAGTCGAGGTCACCCGTTCCTAAGGGACTTTTTTATCCTTGGAATTCAGACTCCCAGGTCTCTGGGGGAATCCATGAATTTCTGACGTTTTATGTCCACCTAGACACAACCTGTGTGCTTGTTAATGTTTGTTAGAGGTGAGGGAGTGGACGCATTATTTTTAAGAGGGCGTAGTGTATATGTGCATTGTTAACGGGCTGGGGAGAGAGGCTCTATGCTTTTTAATGAATTGTCAAGGGCTGTGGCCGAGAGACGGTTGAGAACCCCGCAAACCCCGCAAGTCTGAGGCTGCAGGTGCGGCCAAGCCCATCAGTCCCAGTGAAAGAGCAAGCCCTTGACAGAGCATTTGCTTTCTGCTCTGCGGGCTGTGCTGGTGGCGTAGGCATCCTCCTCGCCGCGCGGTGAGCGTTTACGCCAGTGCCTGCGCCCACCTGCTCTCCCCGGGAGTCTTTGGGAAAATACACACTGAGTACCAAATATTTACTGGTCACAGCGGGATCTGAAAGAGGAAGGTATCAGTCACTCATCAGAAAGCAGATGCAATTATATGAAGAGTTCCCATTCCTTTGGTATATTTAAATCATGATTGAAGGCTGCGAAGAGCTCTCACAGCACTCCGTGATTTATTGCCAGCTGGATGGTAGGAACACAGGCAACAGCCACTGGCATTTAGCGGGGCCAGTGGTTGTCGGGACAGGCTTTGGAAGGCTTTATGGACAAGCAGACTGGGGCTCCGGCCTGAGACTGAGATGGGCACTTTTGGGGTTCCTGTCGTGAACTCCCAGCAGCACCTTTGAAAGCATTTCCTTCTTGAAACCCTTTTTTCCTTTGATTTCTGACAGCTGTCTTCCGGCTTTCTTCCTGCACTCCGGTTCTTTTCATTCGCTTCTCCTTCTCTGCCCTGTATTAAATATCAGTATTTCCCCAGTGACGTCATCCCTTCCTGAACCGTAATATCCCAAAGCTACCCACCCCCAAGTCTCGGCTTCCACCCAGCCCTGTCCTATGCGGTGTCGTACATGGTGCATCCGTGTGACTGTCACACGCATCTCATACGTGATATGCCCACCACCCAACAGTTAATTCCCCCCCCCCCCCGTTTATTCCGTCCCATTTCCGTGAATAGGGACATCTTTTGCTCAAGCTCAAATCATGGCCCTTATCCTTGATTCTCCCATCTTTCCCCACACCCAGTCCGTCTCTGAGTTCTGTCCATTCTGGCTCTGAAATATGCCAATTCTCTTCGTGCATTTCTCCCGTCAGGGCCTAACCTGAGTCCAGGGCGCTGCCTTCTCTGCCTATGCCGCAGCCTTACCCACGGCCTCTGCCGCAGCTCCTAGTGGTCTCCCTCCCACCTGCAGTGGCCCCTGCTAGCAAATCAGCCCTCCGCCTGGCAGCCAAGGTGATATTTTTATAAGGCAAATCAGATCATTTTATTTTCATACTTAAAATGTTCAAGGCTTCCCGTTGTGTCTCCCCATTTTCTACCTTGGGGTAGGGATTGCTGCGTGGTGTGGCCCTGCCCATGTCTCCAGCCTCCAGGGACCACGCCCACCTCGTTCCCGGGCTGCCCCACCCAGGCCTCCTTTCTGTCCATCAGCCGTGCCTAGGACACTCCTGCCTCATGGCCTTAGTTTATGTTGTTCTTCCCTCAAACTCTTGGCATGGCTGATTCCTCAATTTCACTGTCTTCTCTTGGGGCGGGGGTTGGGGGGAACCCTTCCCCAGCCATTCTAAATGACTATGTGTGTACCCCTCTCCCTCACAATACTCTACCTTAGCACCCTGTTTGTTTCTTACATGGAACTTAGTGTTTAAAAATTATTAACTTACTGGATATCACCCCAGCTCCTCCCCACCCCAGTCCAGATTCTTAGCTCCTTGAGGGCAGGGCTCTGTCTGCCTGCTGACCACAGTGCTTGCAGAGTCAAAGTGCATCAGTGTTTGAATGGCTTGAATGACTCTGAATTCATGCAGGAAACGGAACAGAATTAACCCATTACGTTCCAGGCAAGTGGGAGGTTCATGAGCAAAAGCAGCGTCAGAAAAGCCCAGTGTTTGGGGGCAGTAAATCTTTATCCCCTGACCAGGACAGAAGAAAAGAGAGTGCCCTGTGTCAAGGATTCAGAAGTAAGTTTGGAGAAGAAAGTGTAGACAGGTCTTAAGCATGAAGCTCAGAAATTTAAACTGTGTCCCGTAGCAAATATTCGTGTCCCAGTGAAGTGTTGAGTAAGGCAGTAAGATGAGCAGGGTTAGCCCAGCCCTGGCGGGAGGTAGCAGCCCTCATTCTGATCATCCTGCATGATGACTGCTAGGCCGTGTCTCTCCTTCCCCGCCAGGCTCGTGCCTCCTCCCGGGCAGGTACCGTGTCTGAGTCACCACTTGAGACCTCAGCCCCAGGCACAGGGCTTGGCGCACAAGAGATGTGCAACGGAAATGCTGTGAATGAGTGAATTAATCAACAGTTGTCACAGCTTAGATCTGCTTTCTCTGAGCCACACTGTCCTCTGGGGCTATCGGGGGGGAGATCAAAGAAAGCAGCTAAGTGCGCAGCAGTGACGTGGCTGAAGTCCCCTCGACGGCAGCCGGGGCTGGACATGGTCTTGTCTCTCGACTCGGGGGGATTCCTGCTAGAGGGTTAACAGCAGAGACGCTGCCTCTGGTGGTGTCATGCACGGCGGTGATTAATATACACAGCAAACAGTTTCTTGCCAAAGCTTAGTTGATTCAATCTAAATACTCCTTCTGAGAGGGCTCCTTAATTATAATGACATGGTATAAGTATAAGAAGAAAGAATGTCAGTTATCACTTCGTATAATAACAGTGTTAGTGTTCATGCACATAAATTATAAATAACTTTAACCTACTTAAAAGCAAGGAAAGTGCTCAGTTTTGCAATTTAAAACTTTTGAATATGCCACGTTTAAAAATTATGTCATTACAACCAGTAGAAGTTAGTAATCACCACTAAAATGCATGTTCTCGAGTAGTTGATGAACTACTTAGAGCGAAATTCTCCACAAAATCATTTGAAAGGGCAACATTTAAAGACACCTCTGTTACATTTATTTTCACACAGTCCAGACTCACCCAGCATGCTTTGAACACCCTTTATGTGGCAAACATCACGGAAGCTTCCAGAGCTGCACTGTCTGAAATGGCAGCTCCTAGTGACACAGGGCAACTTAAACTTAAATTTTAGTGAGTTAAAGTGACTCACAGACATAGAAAACAAACTTACGGCTACCAAAGGTGGCGGGTGGGTAGGGATAAATTAGGAGTTTGGGATGAGACAATACCCCCTACTGTGTATGAAATGGATAAACAGCAAGGTCCTTCTGTGCAGCACAGGGGACTATAATCAATGCCTTGTAATAGCCTACCACGGAAAAGAATCTGCGAAAGAATATATATATGTATGTATAACCGAATCACTTTGCTGTACACCTGAAAAGTACACAGCAGTATAAATTGACCATACTTCAATTAAAATAATAATGAAAGTGAAATAAAACGTTCCATTCCTCAGTCTCACCAGCCACATTTCGAGCGCTCTGCAGCCGCTTGTGGCTGGTGGCTTCCACACTGAACAGCGCAGAGTAGGACATCCCCATCGTGACGACAAGTTCTGCCGGGCAGCGTCGCTCTAAAGAGAAGAGCAGACAGGACACGTCACAGCGCCAGGAGCCGCTGACGCGCGTCTCGGATTTATTTTTGGAGCAGATGTCTTTGCCCTCATTGATGACAACACTTAAAAGTGCCCTTGTTCCCAGTGGACAATAATCTGTTCAGTGCAGAATCAGGCCCTGGCCCCTGGGTGAGAGACAAGGCCCCCCCATCACCAGGTCCTTATCTGTTGGAGCTGCTTGTGTGTTGTGTTATTTTGTTTTAAGCCGGCTGTAAAGTAGTTTTCCAACATGACATTTTGAAAGCAAACAACTCTGAGGTGTTAGCCTAAACCTGAACTCATTCTTTATGTTCTAATCTGCTGGCTTTCAGGTCCTCTGTCTATAAAAGTAATAACTCATAGCAGTTTTGGCCGAGTTCCTGTGCGCCTTCACTGGATCCAGGGTTTGAAGCGTCTAAGTGGGCTGGGGAGTCCATCTGAAGGTGCCTGACAGTGCGTACGTCAGAGGCTTCATTGGATAAAGATGCGGTTGTGGTCCATCTGCTCCAGCTGTTTTGTCACAGTCTTCCTCTCTTACAGGTCACCTACAAAGCCGTCAGTTCCTTTGACCCAGAAATAGATTTATCCAGTCAAAGCGGAAGAGTTTCAAAACTGGGGAATGAAACCCACTTTCTCTTTTTTGGACTGTACCCGGGAACCACGTACTCCTTCACCATCCGAGCCAGCACAGCTAAAGGCTTTGGGCCTCCAGCAACGAGTCAGTTCACCACCAAAATATCAGGTATTACACACTCACGGGCTATGCCTTTCACCAGAAGTAGCATTTTGGTACTTTTTCATTCCCATGGTCAAGTATGCAGAGCTCACCCCAGCGTACACATCAGTTAATATTTTGGGGTAGATGATAATCAGGCTCATGGAATTCAGTGAAATACTACAAAGATTTGTAATGTGGGAGCTTAAGATCATCGTCCAGTGTTGGGAAGTAGGCACTGTTGGAACAGTGTGCATGGGAGGACTTGGACGTAAGTGGACGATTCTGTGCTGAGACTCTTACCCCTGGCAGCCCCAAGTTCCCAGCACAGCAGTGTTGGAAAAGTCTCTGTAACGAGCCACGAACGATGGAGTGCTCGCTGAGCAGAGAGACGGCCTGCTGTGAAGTCCCTTCTGGAAGGCTCGGCCTTCCATGGGACCTTCACCGTTAGAGGTTTCACGTCCAGGAGAGAGAGGCCACTGCAGAGGGAGCTGCCACCAGGCCCTTGAGTCCTCCAGCTTCTTTCTCATAGAGACACAATTATGTCGTCCAACAAAAGACATAATTTGGGAAATATTTCTGGGCCTTTGCAACTGTGCAGAAAATGCTTTTTGCTTCAGACTAGAGGAAATGGAGTTGCCATCTGGCGTGGGATGTGCCCCAGCAATAAACACAATTCCACCGACATTTTCCTGTTCCATTTCCCCCACCTCTGGCTCCGAGCAGGGAAGTCGTTGAGCTGGGGCTTCGACTGTTTCGGTTGGGGGTGGGTGAACAGGAGGCGGGTGAGGGAGGGAGGTCTTTTTTTGCTTCAGGGTGAGCTAAGTAATATTCAGCCGGATTTTTATGTCTGTTGTCCCTCTTCCCTAGTTTTGTGAAAGTCTTCTTTAGAATTGAAGGAAGGGAAGCACGGCTAGAGTGCTGTAAGCCTTCTGCTGGGGTTTGAGGAAGGGAGGTTTGGAGTTTTGCTTTTCGTTGTGTAAGGTTTTATTTATGAGCACAAACTTACCTTGAAATGTACTATACACTCAGTGTTTGATCAAAGCATTAACTTAGAAAAGCAATCTGGGGAGTGGGAGATGAGGAAGGCGCACCTGGGAAGTCAGGGTGGCTCAGGTCGCACAGACAGCGAACAGGAAACCTCTGGGCCCAGAGTCGGGAAAACATGGGGTTTAGGTACCATTTTTCCAGATACTTCCCTTCTTATCTTGATCCAGTGAATTTACGCCTGGATGTAAATTAAGATAATATTATCTGATGTATGGCTTTATCCTGAGATTTAAAGAGGAACCGTGTGGCAGTCACCGATACCTCCAAGCCCCCGTTTTTTGGTAATTTCTTCCTATGGAAACCACGTTTCAAAGATTATTAACTCTAAGAAGCTGTTCGTTTAGGAAAAAAGTAGTTCATATTTTTTCCATTTGTATTTGATGAAAATTCTGGCTGATACGCGTCTGGCCACTTAGCCCACTGAGTTCAGCAGTTCTCTCCAGAAGCAAAGATGGTGGACATTTTAAATGGCCCACCCAGGCTCATCCAGAATCACTATCTGATTTTGATCGTTCAAGAAAATTACAGTTTATGGTCCCCTATTTTCTACTTTCATGGACCTCAGAGAACTACTCTCTGTACAGAATGTAATTCTGTATTACGAATTGAAGTTAATTCTTAATAGAATTAGAGTTAATTTTCAATGCTGAGAAATTCTAATAAATGGACCTAAGATAGAACCCATGTCCTTTACATAAAAACCTTTTATATGTAGGAGATTTAAAACACCGTATTTGGGAAAAAAGATCCCTAGCGTTCTCATCGGGTACCTATCTATACGCGAGGGTCTGAAAGAGACGAGGTCCCCCCTCCCACACACTCTTCACAGCCTTCAGGAAATGAGGGCTCTTGTCCACCGTGATGACAAAATTACTGAAGAACTCTCTGTCTTCTCGTAATGAGACCTAACAACCCAGAAAACAGAGAATGCCAGGAAACGGCCTTGGAAGTAGAGTTCACCCTGGAAAGAGGACTGATATTTATAGAATTGTATTTGCCTGGCTTTCTTTTTCTGTTACCTCTTTGAATTCCCATAAGTATCCTGGAGGGTAATTTCTCCTGTTTTGAAAGGTGAATAAACTGAAGCTTCAGAGATAATGTGCCTAAGCTCTCATGCTAGTTGAAACAAAACAGCAGAAAGTCAAACCGAAGCCTTTCTTAATTCAACTCAGAATCTTTTCCATGGCCATGCCTTCCCAGGGAGCCCGCAAGTGGTCAGTAATTCCAGCCAGCCTCTCTGGCTCCTAACGTCCTCTTCAAATCTTTGGATGGATCTCTGGTACACCAGAAACCTTGGCTTAGATGAGAGAACTGTGATGTTCAGTTTTATGATCCTAGTAATTATTTCTTAAATTTACCATCAATTTTTTTTAAGAAAAGCATATGGAAAGAAAAACACACAATTTATAAACATACAGCTGGGTAAGTTTTCACAAGCTGGTTACATCCATTGAACGAGAATCTGAACTGAGCAGCAGGATCACTAACACCTCCTAAGACCCCTGCATGCTCCCTGCCAGCTTGCACTCAGCATCATGAAGGTGGCCGCTGCTGGCTTCAGCAGCTGGCCTCCATGTTCTGGGTCTGGTAGACACCGGGAAGCTGTGCCTGGTCGGTTCGTATCTGCAGTTGAAACTAAGTGCACTGTGTTCTCGATGCTCTTTGTAAATGGAAGTAGAAAGAAAACGGAAAGGTAAACCGGAAATAACGAGTGTCCCATCTCTGCACCATCCCCAGCGCCCTCCATGCCGGCGTACGAACTGGAGACCCCTCTGAATCAAACCGAGAACACAGTCACGGTCCTGCTGAAGCCTGCCCACAGCCGAGGCGCACCTGTCAGGTAACCAGCCGAGGAGAGGTGGTTTTAGGTGAAAACTGAAATCAACCTGGTTAACTTCTCAAAGCATGTGCTTTCTAGGGATTTGCCATAAACCTTGGTCAGCACGTAAACCCATATACATATTAGCTCTCTTTGAAAGAAGGGACTGAGGACAAGGAGAGAGGGCTTTGATGTGTAGTAATCAAGTATTGTGTGAGGAGTTGGATTCTGATGCAAAGTGTTGTTCCTTGAAGATAATGAACAGGAACCCCAGTCTGTTTGGAGGTGACTTTACTCCTAAAAGGTAAATGTTTGCTGGAATTTAGTTACCCATGTGCAAATGGCATTGGCATCCTGAGGCCTGTCTTTTAAATGGACCTTTGTGAGGTGTTTTTGTTTGTTTTGTCCACATGGAGTTTTAAGCCCTTAACCTTCAGTAAAGTGGCTAATTTCTCACTTGAATATGTAGTGTATAGCTGTCTTTTTAAAAAGAAACAGGTGATTGGAGAGACCACTGTGAAGTCTTTATTTGAACAGATTTCAGTTTATTACCACCTTGTAGGGCCCACTCCTCAGTCCATGATGATTTATATAGCTAAGAAACTACAAAGTGTAACTTTCACAGCAAATGAATAAAATAAATGTATTCTTCCCAAGAAGAAGCAAAGGTTTGCCTGAACGACTCCTGACGATGAACTTGGCATAAGCTTATTAATCTACATAAGTGAAATTTCTGCTTATTGCAGAGGGATTTGGATCCTTTGTACTATCAGAACAGATTCCCTTCAAAATAATCTATTACTTCAAATAGTGCTCTCCAAGGAAACATTTACATTCACGTTTAAGGCTGTCTGGGGTTTGTTTCCCTGTTCCTTTTGTAGAATTTTATTTCATTAACCTTTTGAAACCTGGTTCTGTTTGATCACGTTTTCATTGCTGTATCAAAGGGTGACCACTTGGACTTTGTTCTGCCTGAGAAGATATACACATATTTCAGGTCACAGGCTCCAGATTAAAAACAGACAAGCCTTAGTTAATAAAGAATTCAAATTAAGGTGGTATCACGAAAAATATTATTTGAAAACCTACAAAAGGTCATGAAACAGTTTTAGCTCACCCTGTTCTGCAGGTCAGCAGACCAGCCCATGTCAGGATTTAGGGTTGCCAGTCGGAGGTGCAGCCCGTAAGAAGACTCTGACATATGTAAAAGCTCTGTTCCAAGTGTCAGATACTATTTCTTCGAGAAAAGTGATGCCTCTGACACTGCCCAGGCCCTTCAGGATGGTCTGTGTGGTTCTGAGGGGTTGTGCTAGCTGAACGATGCCAGGCACACCCTCCTTAGATGGGCGTCCAAGACCCGAGTGCACCTACAGCTGTGGGTCAGACTTTTTTCACTCCAGAAAGCTGAACCATTATTGAATGAAAATTGACACTCTGACCATGGCCTTGAGAGCATCTTTTTTTTTTTTTCCAGATCAATTTAACAGTTGTCCAGACTCAGCAGTAGCCGACCATTAGAACAAGAGTCAGTGTTCTACTGCAGAAACGTCACGATAAAGTGAGGGGCTAGAGGTTGCTCACATTCAGTGCTTCCAAACTGAAGGAAGCAGGAACCCTAACCATTGCTCCAGTGTTCTTCTCTATTCTTACTAAACCTCCTTTTCACGGTTACTATTCTTGTTGCTTCTTTGCTTCAAACCCTTTCAGTCGCATTTCCATCCACATTTTTGTCTAGATCTTTCCAAGTCTCAGTTTCCGAGTAGTGTTTCTTTGGGCAGTGCGCGTTAGCCCTCCCCCAGCTCCCCTTTCCCGAGCCTCTTATACTGTCACTTGAGTCCCCAACTGCCATTCACACTTCCCATCATCTGCTTTGCTAAGACACTATTTTGTTGTCTTCTTTTATGCTTTTCTAGTCATTTTTGGAGACTTTGCAGCCTTACTGCTTAGTTAGTTGCAGACATCCTCAGGCTTTTGATTCTTGCATCTATGAAAGTACAGATTCAGATGCTGGTCAGAGTGTCCAAACACAGGTCTCACATCAGAGTGTCACCAGCCCACTCTCTGACTCTGCGAGGATTTCTGTTTATCTTGTCGCACCCTCTCTCATACTTGTCATGTGCCCAGTTTTCCAAGTCCAGCACTGCCTTGCTTTTATTCAGCCTCATCTTGCTATTAAGTAAGTGCTCCTGGCATTTTCCAGGGTCGTTTTGCATCCTGCCTCTGTTATGCCTCCTTCCACAATGTTAGCATCTTGAGATGAACAAGTTTACTGTCTGTGTCCATCATCGAAATCTCAGGTGCTGGAGTCATGGTCAGTTCTCAGGGCACCCAATTCAGTAAGCGTCACAGGGAAGTCCACTGCAGGCACCACCATTACTGGAAGGATGCTTGTCTTACTTAACTGGCTGAATTTTTTTGGCACAAATTTGAGAGAGGAAATTATCTCAAACTCACCTGTCAAAAATACTTTTTGCAGAAAAGTGAATATTCTTTTCAAGAGATTCATTATCATAGTACAGCATAATGGGACTGATTATCCATTGAGTAGATGGAAGACCGATATATCTAAAAAGACGAGTTTGGAAAAAAAAAAAAAAAGGTCCATAATACTCTCAATCTAAATGGGGTATATGAAAATTTTCAATTTCATTTAATGTTTAGAGAAATAAGAACTCTGATTAGGGAATCATAGGGACCTAAAATATAAAGCCATAATGTAGATTGAAACATTTGAACACATCTGGAAATTTGCAAAATGCACATGTAATCAAACTGCAATACAAGAAAGCTTTTCCCAAGTGATAAGATAAATAGCAGAAGAGGAAATGGAAGTGAACATCTGTTTGCTTTCCTGGGTTTTGCGCAGTATTATGTGTTCAAAAAAGACTGTCATCGTGTGATTTCCAAAACCCGTTCTTTCCACTGATTTGATTTTTCTCTAATCCATAGTCATTGTTGTTGAGAATTTAGTCACACTTCACTAAGGAAGGTGGTGGTATATTGATTCCACTAGAAACACTCAGCTTGGTTAATGTAGATTCTGGAAATTGCACTAAACTCTCAGTGTAAATGATTGTTGTCTTTTTATTGATCAGCAGATCAGCTCTGTCACATAAAAGTATTTAAATCCTGAGATGGCCAGGAAGAACACAAATTCCATCATTCCAGCCAGCAAACTAGCACCTAGGACAGAATTTTAATGTTTGTTCTTGGATTCAATTTTTTTTTCCTTAATAAAAGCTTAATTTTCTTTTACTCATTTAGAATCATCTCCTTTCTCTCTCTTCCCCTCCCTGCTGTTCATTACCTGCCGACATAGTCGCACAGAGAAGCCGCTTGTACGTGGCAGTGGAAGAGCCGTTCTGAATAAGGAGTGAATTTAACACAAACACTTGTGCTTTTCTTCCACTAGCAAGCATTCTCTCTGATTCTCCCTTTGTGGTGTATGGATTTGTATATAGTCTGCTGTGAGCAACACCCCTGGTAGTGATGTTTTATATCTTCCGATGACCTGTAGCTTGAGACTCAGTCACCCTTTTGTCATTTTCCTCTTTAGGCATTGCTGCTCCGATGTGCTTGTAAATGTTCTGGAGCCCTATGTCTTCTTAATTAAAACTCAGTGCTTGAATATGTCAACTAATTAAACATTTTCATATTCATTTCAGTGAAACGTTCAATGATTACCCAATCGTTCTTTGATTCATTCATTCAGGAGAAACTGTTGGGTGGGGAAAACATCTATTACAGTTGTGTGTCCACAGGGACGGGAGGAGGGCGATAATCACATCAACAACCAAGACGTTGAAACCGGTGCTTGAGCCTGTGAATGCAGTTCTAATTCACGCCACCCACTTTGCTCTCCTAATGGAGCGGTGGCCCCAGTTATTTTAATGCTGTTGTGGGGGAGCTTACTCAGCGGTTGTCTTCTCAGTTGATTGTGCCCTGGACCGTTACGTTTATTTTATTTTACGTTTATCTTTATTATTTTAAGAAGACCCTTTCCCTATTTCCTGATTCTTTTAAATTTTTATTTATTTTTTAATTTTTATTTATTTTTTAATTTTTATTTATTTTTTAATTTTGTGGGGAGATATAATTTGATTGGTTGGTTTAATGGAGATGCTGTGGATGGAACGCATCACTGCGTGCATGCTAAGCACACGCTCTACCACGCAGCTGTACCCTCGCCACCACCCACCCCCACCCTTGACCTCGGACAGTCGTGTTTAAAAAGCAATTTGTGAATCGTTTCTGTTGCTGAGAATCAAGGCCAAAATCTTAAAACTAATAGGTGCTTCACTGTATTATGAATGAACAGGTCAGAGAAGAGGGTATCAGGAAAGGAAGATGTATTTTGCTGTACTTTTTAAAACAATGTGTCCTAGGTAAGTGAAATTTCAAATGGAATAGGAAATATTTCTTGTTAGTAAAAGGTAAGCATAACTCCTTTGTTCATCCAAAACACCTCTGATTTAAAAACAGAAAGACTTGTGTCATATAACAACTGCAGTTTCATATATGAGTCAAAAATTTGTTTATTTTTATATAATGTGTCCAGATTTCTATTAAACTGCGTGGGCCTTGAGTTCATTATCACAGTAGAATGTGTGTTATTTTCATTTCCTCCTGTCATTTTTTCCCCGATGCTGCTTTGTCTTACGTAGTGAAGTAGGAAATATGTACTGATATTAAAGCCTCCTTGTTAACTTCTAATATTTCCTGCTTAACTCAAATTACTAATCAAATATGCTTTTGTAACAAATTAGACAGAAAATTAAAAATGCATCACAGGATGTTGTTTTTATCATTAGTGAGCTCTTTGTCCTTTGAAAAATCCGCGCTGTAATCATAGAAGGAGAAGGCCAAGTGTTCATTCCATTGAGGATAAATAGGCACTAAAGCAGTTGCGTTGATTTTAAGAAAGTGCGTCATTCGTCCCAGACGTGTTGGACTTGATCCTGGGGCTGTATGGGAAACGAGCTGCACTCTTCTGTGGGTCGTCAGCCTGCTCCCACGCCCCCAGTGGGATGTCACACGACAGTTTCTGTTGAAGGGACTGAGCACGCGAGTGTCAGGGAGTCTGTGGTACCCACCACCTCAGAGGCCACCGTGGAACTAACCCTTTGGCAGTAAACAGAGAGAAAGCAACCATTATTCCTGCTGTAAGGTGGGAGATAATCCTGCATTTTTGTCCTAAGAAGTTTCTTGTTTTAGGAATTACAGTTGTTGACATCTGATTGGCCATGGTTTAGAAGTTTGATGTTATAAAGTATGGTCGAGGTTGTTTTTAAAAAATTTTTTTCAGGCAGCGGCAATCCATGGAATTGTCTGCCATCTGTAAGTCCAAGGCCTTACTCTGTTGGCACCCACTTCGGGGATGCCCCCTTCATGCAGGGAGTCTAAGCACTTCAACATTACAGGGTTCTTGAGAGGATTAAATGAGGTAATGTTTCTAAAACACTTCAGACCATACTTTGCACACGCTAAAAGCTACGTAAGTGTTTTTTCTCGCTCTGACACTCTTCAGACTGTACCCATGGGAGGTTTGTGTTGTTTCTTTTCATCTGACCAGCTCTAGTCCTCTAACTTTTCCTTTGTCTCATTCTATTCGAATCCAGTATTGCAAAAAATCTAATATGATGTGGAAAATAACTTAAGAGTTTAACAATGGTCTGTATCAATAAAATCCGAAACAGAATTCCTGTGAACTCTGATATCTCTACTGCATTTAAAAATTTGACCGCCTCTGGCTACCTGTTTTATATGTTTGCCAGTTTGGGGGGATTGGTATTATAATAGGTAATGAACGCTACTCCAGCCCCAATTCTGTACAACAGCTCTTTAAAAAAGTGAGGTGTTTCCTGTTGACCCTGAGTCCTTATTAGCTCATAGTGGTTTTTATCAGCTCTACTGAATACAGCTGACCCTAAAACAAAAAGGAAGCGATCTTCTGTTTAGAGCCACCCTGAAAGTGCAGTTTGCAATGTCGAGACAAGTCGCCTGCTTGGCTCAGTGGAGGCCGAAGTTCTCTTCACCCTTGAAGCATCTGATGCCTCTTCCCCTTTCTTAAAAGAGAGATATTTGTGATTCAAGAACCATTTTATCATCATTCAGTCATTATGATTACGTTCGAATTTATTTTCCAGATTCTGAAAATTATCTTTCTAATCAGAATAGTTTTGTCCAATAGTTTGATCTTGGCTTAGAGGTAAATAGTGATTTGCAAATGTATTTTTTTTATTTGTTCATAAAAAAGTTTGTCTTTTTATGTTACTTTCTTGCCAGAATGACAGTGTTATTTTGTGAAAGAAAAAAACTATAGTGTAGAATCTTGCAATGCAAAGTTTACCTTAAGAGCCAGAGATTCTGTAACTTAAAAGTAGGTTCATTTTAAATTAACCTATTATAAGTCAACATATAATTTCAGATCTAAGCAATGCTTTGCTCTAAATTAATTAGAAACTACTAAATCTATCAATAATTAATAATCAATTACAGCCTAAAATACAGGATAGTATCAGGTGTCATACACAACCTTTTGGACACATGGAATCACTCTTTGCCCCTTTGGCATGCTCCTTTGGCATAACTGTTCTAATACTCAAATAAATACTCTGATTATGCATTACTTAAGTTGCAAACCTCACTTTCTAAGATGAGTTCTAGGATATAAGGAAAGAACATACTCTCTGGAGTTAAATGAGCCTAGTTCCAAATCCTAGCTCTCTCAACAACCAATTTCTTACCATCTCTGATCCTCAGGTTGCACACCTTTCCAGAGCAAGGATGGTACCACCTTAGCTCTCAGAGCTGTTGTTGGGATTCCATTGACTAGTCACAAGCACAGTCCTAATACCTGGGGATACCAAGGGACCTGCCGTGGGCTCTCTTCTCTCGTGGGGTTGGCACTCTAGACACAAGAAAACAGCACGGAATGTGTCCCCTATGGCAGGGGTGAGGACGGGTGCCAGGGAGCCTCAGGGCAGGGGCTGTGCGTGGGAGGATCAGGTAAGACTTCAGGGAGGAGCTGACTCTCGAGCCAGGTAGCTGAATCTCAGCAGATGGACGTTGTCCAAGAGATGTAAGTGCCATGGAGCTGTGATGCAGGGGAGGTTAAGTATGTGGCAGGGACTAAACACTGAACAAGAAGGATAAGTTCCAGGAGGGCTAGGAGGACTAAGTTTTCCTGACCTGAGGATGAGAAGTGTGTTATGATCACAGAGGGGTGGGGTGGATGGAGCGGGAGGGAGCTTGGGGCTCGGTTGGACGATGTTATATCCACACCACGGAGTGGAGGTGTGTCCAGTAGGCAGTGAGCAGCCGTTCCAGGGACTCAGGTAGGGGGAAATGTCAGGAAGATCAGCTGCAGCGGGGAGGGTGGGTTAGCCGGTGGGGCGTGGGAGAGGGCCACGGATGAGGCACAGCCCAGAGAGCATGCCAGCCCTGCCAGTGCTCCTTTTCTTGGGCCCCGTGAAGGTACCGCTCTCTCTTGGGGAAGGAGTCTTGTAAATGCCAGGTGCTAATTTTTATGAGAAATAGGGCCTAGAGGAACCGAAAACACTTAGTTTTATTAGAAGAGACTGTATCACCTAATCAGAGTGATTGGTGACATTAACTGTTTCAAGTATTATTAAAGTAAAGACTGGGACACCAGAAATTGACAAACTAGCTTAGCAAAGACTCTCTGAGCATTTACTAGAAATTACTTAGTGTGTGAATATTTTTATTTCTGTATTTTTTGTCAGTTCCACATTCACATTACTAACAGCTATTTAGTTTCACAAAACAACATCGTCTGTCATATTAAGTTAATGCTGTTCATTTCAACATTGCTGACTGTGTGACATTCCTTATATTTAACTTCCAAATATGTTTGTGTTTTATAGTTGCTTAAGAGATACAAGCCTTTTACTTTTTTCTTTTAATTCTTATTTTTTATTGAAGTGTAGTCAATTTACAGTGTTAGTTTTAAGTGTACAGCAAAGCGATTCAGTTATACATGTACATATATATATATAGATTATTTTCCATTATAGGTTATTATAAGAATTGAATATACTTCCCTGTGCTCTACAGTAAGTCCTTGTTGTTCTTCTTCTTTCTTTTTGTTTATTCTTTATTTATATATTTAACTTTTTTTTTCATTTTTATTGAAGTGTGGTCGATTTACAACATTAGTTTCAGGTGTACAGCAAAGCGATTCAGTTATACATGTAGACAGGTGCATGTATTTTTTTTCAGTTTCTTTTCCATTACAGCTCATTACAAGATACTGAACATAGAAAATCCCAGTTTTCATACGCAGTCAACAGGTGGCAGGTTCGTCCCTCTTGCTCCAAGGAAGCTTCTGGATCTGTGTCTCTTGCTTATCTCTGCCTCCCTTTGCTGTGCCGCCCTGACCCCGTTGCCCCGAGCCCGTGAGATGATTACATGCATCGGGATGCGTTTGCAGCGCCTACTGGCTGATGTGGTGGGGCCTTTGCTCACGGGAGCCGGAGGGCTCGTGCTCCTCCCGGCTCCAGAAGGAACAGGAACAGATGCCCCGGGAGCTCAGCGGACGAGTGTGGCTCACTCTTGGCTGGGCCAGGGAGGGCCTGAGTTGCTTGCACCGTTTCTCCCTTTCTCTTGCCTGCTGCCCACTAAGGCACCCATGCTTGTCCCTGCCGAGGTCCCTGTCTGAGGTGGGAACTACAGGTGACGTGAGTGTCCTGTTTGGCGGAAGTGCCATATGTTGTGCGTGGCTGTCTCCCTAGAGGTGTGAGCACCCCCACCGCACTGCCCAGAAGCCCAGAAGCCGTCGTCGGGGGAGGGAGCAGGCTCCCTGAACTCACTGCCCTTTGACGAGAGAAAGTTCTGTATCTGTCCCCACGCCCTATCTGGACCTCTCATAAGCGTTAACAGTGGAATAATTTCAGTCTCAAAAAAATAATTTCAGTCTCAAATGCAGTCTCAATTGCAAACCCTGAGTGCCAATAGGTTGCAAATGCCTTGAATCCAACAACATAGCACCTAAGCAATGAATCTCAGTGGTGCTGTGTCGTTTGCTCTTGGGAACCGCTGGGGCGTCCTTGTCACGGCTGTCGATTCTGGGGAGTTCAAGGGATGCGTTTGTAGAGGTGCTCCAGGCCGAGACTGACGGCCTTCGGGAGAGAGGGGCTGGGAAATCTCGACAAAGACTGACTGGTTCGACTTAGATGTGCCTCCTTTTCACTTTTTAAAAGCACTTAAAGTATTAAAACCACATCCAGGATGCTGCTTAGAGCTGTGGGCTTTCAGAGCCAAGGAGCTGCTCAGAGAGGACCCGGCGTCTTCCTCAGGTCGCAGGACCTTGTGATCCTGTTGGGGGAGCAGGCGCAGCCGTGTTACGAACACTGTTTCATGTCATTCTCTTCAGCAGATCATTTTATCAGCAGGCACTTAGAAATAGATACAATGCGAGTGCTTATGACAAGAACTTTAAGCACCCAAAAGTGCTGATGTGCCTTTGGTTTCATAAAAACTTATTTTATTAAGTGTATTATTATCTTACGCTTGTGTTGGTTACCAGTATTTGGTTTTCAGCCTCTTGATTTGATTAATACTCAGTGCTTTAGTCTGTTAGGTAGCAGAACGATTGGGGAGCAGTGTTAGTTTTTCCCCCGGTATTATCGTACCCTTTGGAGTATTTCTCTAACTGCGTCCCATTTTTTTTCACTTCTCCACATTTACCTAATCGTGTTTTTCTGTCAGCATCAGTACTTTTTTCTGCTCAGTGAGAAGTGGTAAGACGCCTGTGAGGTTATTAGTATCTAGTTAAAATCCTTGCCCTTTGTAGCATTGCAAAGTGTTATAGGAAACTTTAGGGTTGACCCTTGGCTATTATTCACTGAGGCTTCATTTGTTCACCAAATATCTGTTGAGCAGTTTTACGTTCAAGTCACCATGCTAGGATGGTGGTGAGCTGTATGGGAGAGTCTGGAGTGCACTGAGCAATGTGACAGGAGGGTGGGGTCTCAGCGGTGGGTCAGGATGTGACCTGACATCCTCAGGTTTCAGCTGAGGTGGCCAGTCAAGGGCTGGAAGGCAGGTGTCCGTCGGTTGGTGGGTCGGTCTCCCAAGGAGAGGCGCCCCCTCGGAGGTCCTCGGAGTAAATGCAGGTAAAACCACACACAGGGAGTGACGTTCGACCGGTACTCAGGAGTATTCGTTAGATTATGAATTCGATGCTGAAAGTGAGCATTGTCCTAGGCTAATCGTTGTGTAAAATGTATGTAAATGTAACAGGAAACGCAAAATGATCACACAATGATTCTCATAATTCCGCTTCTGAATATCATTCAGTACCTCAGACCTAATTAAGTGTGCAATAACTGTTGAATTGAACCTCATCTTTTTCTTGTGAGCAGAAGTCATTATCACTGAAACCTTTATAGGTAAGAAGCTGAAGGTCTGAAATCTCCTTTTAACTAGTTGGATATATAAGGAAGAAGCCGGGCCTAAGTGTATATTCTCATCTCTAAATAAAATTTCAATACCATGACCCCGTCTAGTGCAGAAGCGTAAAAAAATACCCTACCTTTACCCTTGGATCAATCTTATTTTTTTTAGTGAGAAGAGAAATTCAGAAAGACGACTGCAAATAAGCCGTTGCTGTGAACTCAGACTTCAGCTGGAAGGTCACTATAATCTGGCGTGTCTGTACCGACTCCTTTAAAACTTGTCCTGCTCTCACCTCTCAGGGTCACTGACACCCCCCTTTCCGCCTTTACCTTCCATCCCCGGTAGATGGGAAAGGGGCTGGGTAGTGGGCCAGATGAGCAGGGGGATGGATGGTTACCTAGACTGTCACTCTGCAGTGTGCACAGATGTCGAATTACAATCCTAGACACCTGAAATTTACATTTTTGAAAAAGCTGGGAACCTTGAAGAATTACTACAAAGAATTCTCATCAAAATCAAATAAAAATGTAACGAAGGCTGAAAAATTAATTACTAGCTAATTGATTAGAAGAAAAATGCTCGCATGGGCCAGGAACCTGGGGCTTGCATCTGGGCCGCGCTGGTCACTACTGTGGGACCTTGCGCCACCCTGTGGGCTCTGAGTCTTTCTTTGGTTCTGAAATTGAAGTCCAGTGCACTCCCCAGCCATTTCAGCAGCGCTGTCATGAGAGGAAGTGTAGGTGGAAAGAGAGTTCTTGGTCAACTGAAGTGCTAAGAAAAGGGTAAAACTATAATAACCGGGTCTGGCTTCACCAAACAGGTGGATAAGATTGCTGTTCAGTTTTTACTCCCTGTATTCTGTGCTTTTGGTAATTGCTTAAAATTTCTAATCATTACAACCCTTTAACTTTTATGCCAACATACTTCAGTTATCACTTAAATAGGATCTACGTTATAATGGAAACCCATACTTTGACAACAATTTTATGGTAGTCGTAAGAAATGTGTGTTTGCATGAATATTGTGGGTTCATTCTGTAAGATCATCAGAGTTTTAGAGGACCTGTTGTTCCATCCAGACATCACAGTGGTGAGAACGCATCGTTGGTTGGAGGAGTTACAAATAATGGCCCTTTCTTGGGAAGGAAGGTGCGGAGGGGTTCAGCATCATACAGTACGCAGCCACCCACGGCGTGGAGTTCAGAGATCCTGGGTTTACATCCTGGTGCTGATCTGCCCTGTGCTCCTGGGCAAGTGGGGAACTGTTCTGTCTCATTCTCCTCCTCGATTAGACTTGAGTGATAATGTCTACCTCAGAGGGTGGCCAGGAGGTTAATGACAGTGAGCAAAGCCCTCAGGACAGCCTCTGACACGCAGACGTCCTCTGCTCGATGTGGGAAGGCTTTTCTTACTTCCTGTTGATGCTCTTCTGGTCTGTAATGATGACAGTCACTTGTAGATAACACAGGAACCCCTTTTATTATACCTGCGTCTTAGGAAATTTTCTGGGTCCTAATAAAATATTCCTGAACCTCAGTTACGATCTGAACAGGAATAATAATTAGGAGAATAAAGAGCGAGGAGTTGTTGTTACTTGGATTGAGGAGCTATAATGTGACAGGCCCGGGCTCGGTCCTTTGTGGAGTGGTTTCCAGTCGCCCAGAGAAGACTAGTCAGATGCCTATGCTCCGTGCGCAGATAGGGGAACTGAGGTCTGGGGTGGTTAACAGCCTTGCCCTCTCTGTGCGACACTGTGTGACCCATGGGAGGCACACTGTGCCTCCTGGGAGGCATCCCCACCACAAACATCGTCCCTGCAGAATCTCTTTGGAGCCAACACGGTTACATTTTCCTTTGCAGATGTGGGCTTTTCTGCAAACTTAACGTCCTTTGTTGAGAAGGTGTTGAGAAGATAACATTACACCTCTGTTTCTAGGTTACGGTCATTGAAATCTTTGGGGTCGATCTCTAATACTTAGTTCTTGGAAGTTAAAAGCAGAGCTTTTTTACAGTTGTTGTTTTCTTCATGATGGTCTGTAAGCTAAGACTTTTTTCATTTTCCTGGTCAAGCCTAACTCCATCAGAACCGCCTGGCTGTAAACCAGCAAAATGTCGAGTGCTTGAAGGACTTGGATCGAACAGATTTGTTTTCATGTATTGAATTGTTTGAATCAAATTCATCAGTCTGTCTTTGTTGATATGCAGGCTCTTTTTCATTTCACTGTTTCTAATAGTCCCCCGTGAATAAAGAAAGAAAATGCCAGTTCTTTCAAAATGCTTATTAATAGTTTCTTAATTGTTCCCTCTTATTTACTGAAGAAATGTGAACTGTAAGGGCACCTTAAACCCTCTGGGCTACAGGTGGTTTTGTCACAGTTTTTGAATCTTCTGTCTGTTGCTAAAATTGTTTAATGAAAGGAACTCTAAATACCTGACTTCCAACCAAAAATGTTTCCTTTTTTCACTGGGGTACACGTAATCACAGAGACCCAAATGTCATTTGATGGTAAAACCTCAGTTTTATATTACGACATTGGTTTGGTTTTTTTTTAAGACTTATTATAGCTGAACTGCTACAGTGCGTGTTCACAAAAGGGGCTAAATCCCTGATTACCACGACCACCAGCCTTTACCCACCTGACTTTAGGTGAGTTTCATCGTCTTGCAAAATACTCTGGATTCCTTTACTGCCAGGGATCAGGGATCATTTTTATGAAAGTTGCTTTGAGGATAACAATGTCAGGCAGCTCTTGGAAAATTCATTTTGGAAACTGAGTTTGTTCTTCGAGAACCCTTGAAAAGAAGCTCCAAGAATGGCAGGGGAAGCTATTAAGGACAGAGGTATTGGAGCGTTTATACAGTGAAACTTAATTTGACTTTCCCTCGAACTCCATTTCAAACGTGCTTTGGGGCGTGAAAGTAAAGGGCCCAGCTTCCCTTCCCCTGTTTCTCACATTTTCTTTTTTTCCAACATACTCCCGTCTGAAGGAGTCCGGATATTAGATGGGAGCTCCAGTCTGGTGGTCCAGGCCTCCCAGGCAGGTGCACAGGCCCCCTCACCGGGGGGCATCGCTGGGCCTTCCATGGAGAAGGCAGAGCAGTGAGGCTGCCTGGGGACCAGGGAGGCCAGCAGGAGCCCCCAGTGCCAAACCTAGCACCACCTCAGAAACAACACAATACATCATTGTGGACCCAACCATAATGATTACAATGGATAGCGAAAGAAGTACTAGAATTGAGAAATTATGGACCTTATAACCTGCGGAGTGATGACAGAAGCTAGGGAAAGTAGTTCCCAGTTTGCCTGAGGGTGATCTTGGGAGAGGTGGAGGGCGCAGGCGCCTGTCCACTGTCCGCCCAGAAAGCAGGGCACCTCCGTTCTTGTTCCTCGCCCTGGCATCACAGGGGGATGTGGCCAGAACAGCCAGCCCGGCTGCCATGCCCGCAGAGCATTCTTCCAGGAGCTGGGCGGTGTGGAAGCTGTGAGGGGGGCCCTGCCACTCCTGGGGTTCCTCTGGGGGAACTCGGGGGCTCTTGGGGCAGGTCTGCTGGGACCTTGCAGTGTCTGAGCCAGAGCCTAGTCTGCTACCCTGCTTCCTCTGTCCTGTTGATGAAGGGCCGTCCTGGGCACCGGGGGTGTTTCCAGCAGTCTCTGGTGAGTCTGATGGGAAGACGTGTTGGGACGTCGGTGGGGTTTCGTCCGCACAGGTGGCTGTAGGGAATGGAGATTGGGAAGCCAAGGACATTTTCTTTTCTGTTTGTTGTTGTTGCTTTATCTTTAATTTAGGGAGAAAGTGGGTGGCCAGAGGCAGCACAGGACAGTCTTCAGGTGGCAGTGGCAGTCGGAGCGTTTGGGCACGCGGTCCAGGGGCCAGGTGTCCTCAGGGGGGTTGATGGGGACCCTCACCCTCCTCCCCTGCACCGCTTGCACTTTGTACAAACCTGGGGCAGCTCCTTGTCCCAGTTCTTTGTTGGAGGGACCTACTTCTAACACCCTGAGGCTGCGCTTCCCAAGGGTGGGGACAGTCCGTGCCTCGCTCATTTGTTTCTTCCTTCTACTGCCTCGGTTTGTGCTCTGAGCAGCGCCCCCTTCAGTGCACCTGCCGTCTGCCCAGTGGAGTTTATATTCCAGGTCACCTGGCCAGCACTCTTGCTGCTTTTAGGGGCTGAAAGATTCTGAATTGAATAGTATACAAACATACAATAATGAAGCTATTTAGTGTGGCTTTGATAGTATTTGGTTTCTTTAGTTTTATTCAAGTCACCGGTGCTATTTAAGAAAAACAAGCTTTAAAAATGGTAGCTGACTTTGAATTCTAATTTTTAGAGTCATATGTTTGTTACGAAATTGCGATGATTCAATTACGATAAACATCAGTGGAAAGGAGAACGTGCAAAGGAAAATGTCTTGGCTTCTTAAAAGGGGGAGAAGTCACTCTTGGAAGATGTTCCATCTCAGGCTGATTTACTCGAAATTTGGTGCCTGTTGTGAAGAAGAACAACACGTGGCCTCTTACATGGCTCCTCAGCCGAGTCTGACGTTCTGGGTGTCCTTTTATTGTCCCAAACTTCCATAACTGAAGGATTTTCTTTCTTCCTGCCCTCTGTTCACAATACAGTGCTGTAACTGAGTGCGTATTTCTTGCCCAGCCTTTCAGCTGTAATTAATATTTTATTATATCAGATTTTAAAACTAGCAGAGCTTCAGGGGTACAGGGCCATGTGCCCAGGCCTAGCTCACACGTGTGCACACACGTGCAGAACACTAGTAACTCAGGGATGCCAGGCAAGCACCTTACGATGAATTACAGCCAAGAAGACATAAATTGTACTTGTGGCACCCTGAAAGTCATCCACAGCAACCTTACCTAGACCAGAGCCGGACAAAGAGACATTAAAGTTGCCAGTATAGACTGTTCAGCCCCGCAAGTCAGTTTCTGCTGTGCGGCGTGCTACCCAGTGCCCATTGTCTGTGTAAAACTAGTTCTCAGTCTGCGTCTGTGAGCACATGAGCAGGATGTGCGCGGACGGCTGCTTCCAGCACGAGTGTCACGTGAATCCTAGTCCCGCTGACAAACGACTCCAAAAAAGCACTGAATTCTCATCAAAAGCAAATAAAAATGTAATGAAGGCTAAAAATTAATTATTAGTTAATTAATTAAAAGAAAATACTCACGTGGACCAGAAGCTTGGGGTTTGCATCATGACCTTTCTTTCCCTAATTTTAACCCAGTGACAATATTTTTATGATGTAGTTTGGTTGTACCAGGTCATTTGGATCATGAGGGTGTCATTTCAATAAATGCTGACACGTTTAAAGAACAGGTGTGACTGAAAAAAGAACAAGAAGGAAATAAATTCTGAATTAATACGTGTATTTTACATGCTTTGCATATAATTGATACTTTCATTTTCCCTCACCCCTGGAAAAGTTAATCTTTAAGAAAATATTCATAGTAGACTCTATTCTTTTTTTTATACCTAGGGAATAGATGGTTTTTAACAAAAATTGAAAATCGAGCTAAAAGTCACTATTAGATACCATGAAATGAACATCATTCTAAGTCCTTGAAATGATCAGGGGTGCCAACTTTAAAGGACCAGCAAAAGCAACAGTGAAATGGATCGGTATGTCCCCACCTCTCTCCTCTCCTGCTTGCCTTCCGTTCTGCTATCCGGCTGGATCACCCTTCAATATTTTATGCTGTTATCAGCATAAACAGAATAAGTGGATACGAAAAATGGACTTACAACTAAGGGTTTAATCTTGAAATGAATTAGGGCACAGATTTTAAAGTCAATTTGAAATCTGCAGCAGGCATCCCCTCCAAGTCTTCGAAGTTAGAACATTTCATCACGTTCGAACTTCCGGGTTTAACAGAGTACGTGAAAGATGTTCAGGTGTTCTTTTCTAGTTTATACTTCGTGTGCTCTTCTGCATAAATGCAGATTTCTCAGTCTCTTTCTAAAAGCCGTAGAGTTTTGTTGTAGAAAGGCCTAGCATAAATTAAACTTTAAATTAAATTTCATTCCATAAGGAAGTTTGGATGTGGTGATGTCACATTTTTTGGCAGATTCATCTCCACGATGGATGGTGCCTTCGTACTGCAAATGCTGCAGGAAGGTTTTATGTTACTTTAAATTCCAGAACAGTGGTGGAGGAAGGCTAGGAATGGAGCGACTTTAATAAACAAAGGGAACATGAGCAGTACTTTGAAAGGAGAAGAGAATTTTAATTCAGCTCACAAAGCTAGAAACTTCTCAGTTTCCATCCTCGAGAATTTGCTTTTTTAAAATCATCCTTTAAGGAAAAACATTCAGATAGTGAGGTTTTCAAGGCTGCTTTTGAGATTACAGTTGTGGTTGGAAAGATCTTACGAAACTCATCAGTGAAATGACGTTATTCGTACAAATGAGAAACACATTAGTCATAAAGTTCTGTCACGGTACTGTTGACCTGGATGCCAATAATGTGCTCATTTCCATCAGGGAGGCAGTACCCTTTGGCAACTGGGCAGCAGATAGGATTCAGCCATTTTTCATTAGCACTTGGACTTTGATAAAAAGGAATAGAAAAGAGCTGCTTGACCTTTCTGTGCTTAAATTATTAAAGAGCAAATAGATTTGAGGTCTGGATGCTTGCAAATCTAATTTGTCTTGTGGAGCAAGGATGAAAAGACATTTTGGGTTTGAAATTGCTCTGGTCAACTTAGTTCTTCCCTTAATGCATCTGAAGATGAGTCGATGGTAGCCATTTAAAAAGTAATGTATCTGGAGCAGAGTATATGGTAGGACATACCAGCTGGCTGAAAGGGGGGCCCATTAAATAATCATTTCGTTCTCCAATTTTCAGCTGATCCTCATAAAATTGGTGCTTGGGAAAAATTAATTGTTTTCCTTCATATTCACTTAGATGGCATTTAAATTACAAAGTGAAATTTTCTTCCTCCGAATATCGAATATCAAATGTTCAAATATCATACTTTTCAAGGTAAAGCAGGACAGCCCCTGGCACGGACTAGGCACTGAAAAAAGACTTACTGAGTTAATAACTGAGTATAGTTGGGAAAAATTAGCAAAGTTGGGGGGGGGGTGAAGATGGATGGAAAGTGTGAGAGATGGAGATGAGAGAAGCGGGGTAGGATGCGGCTTCTGAGTCCCTCCAGTTCATGCTTACTTGTGGGTTATTCTGGGTAGACTTGCCATCTCACCAGCACTCTCGTCACAGGACCTTTTTCTTGGTCGTTTCCTCCTCTGTTAACTCTTGGGTGGTCAGGAAATGAATACAGAGTAAACTTAGGATGGCATTTTAGTAAAGCAAAGCATGTTAATGAGTATCAGTGTATTTCCTCCCCACTACTACGTATAAAGTATCTAAACTAGAAATTACTTCAGGACGATGCTGCGCTTCCAGAAATAGGACTTCATGGTCCACTTCGTTCTAGGTGACATAAGATGCAGAAATGACTAAATCACGCTCATCCTTCTCCAGGACCATACAAGACTTAAAATTAGCAATCAGAGGGCACAGATGACTCTAAGTCTTCACAGCAAACGTGTTTTTGTGAGTTTGGAGCAGAGTGAGAGAATGTCAAATGGGGGGACAGATGGTAAGCCCCCAAGAGAGGGTTCATGAGAGGGTCCCAGTCTTTTTACAAGGTAGGGTCACCTGCTGAGAGTGACAGAAGATTTCAGGTGTTGGGAAGATGCATTTAGGTAACAACCTCAGGACCAGACCAGGGTGAAGGCATAGAGGAGAGGGTATTTGTGGCAGGAGAATTCAAGCTGTCTGAGTGGCTGTGCTGATCTTTCATCTAGTGGAGTGAGAATCGAGTTGAGAAGCAGGTGATCACTGTGTCCAGGGCTGTGTGTGATGAAGTCCCTGGGAGGGACCAGAGCTGCAGAGGACACCAGCCAGATGCTGGTGTCGCTGCAGAATCCAGGAGAGTGTGCTCCCTGGAAATCAGCCACGACATAGACAGAGAAGGAATTGAGGTCAGAGGCATGGTTACAGTCTATAGCTCTCTTGATGGGATAAGTGAGAAAGAGTTGCTACACGACACTCAAGATATATTGATCACGGGATCTGGTGTGTGTGTGGGTTATGTCAACCTGAGCAAGTGAAGATGCCCGGGGTGTAGTTTCGCAGGAGTGCCTTAACCAGGACTTTGCAACAGGTGCTGCTTGGACGGTGTCAACTGATGGTCAGGAGACCCCGTGTGCTGTCTAATTACTGCGTGCCCTGAAAAGAATGGGCACTTCACCTCTGAACTTCAGCTTTCTCATCAGTAAAATGAGAAATGAAACCTACACGTGCAAGGCAGCTGGCCTCACACTTCCTGTGTGGAGTAATTTCTGAAAATTTTTTTTTCTTCACGTAAATCTTAATGTTTCTACTTTGTCTTGTAGAATGAGTTTTCCAGACATTGTTTTTAAAGTGAGATTTGGAAAATCATGTCGTATAGCAAATAAATTAGAAGAGCTTGCTGATCAAAGACAGCTAGTGTTAACAATAATTTTATTTAATGGGGATTCTCTTTGCAAAGCAGTGAATTATTCTTTGACTTATCTGTTTTGTGAGAGTGGTTCTTGTCTACTGGATAAAAATTCTGAATAAAAGAAATATAAAATGTCCCTTAGAGAACCATCTAATTCTCTCATTTCATAGGAAAAAAAAAAAAAGACCGAAAGACATTGACTTAACACCCCCGTTTTAGGAGTTGGGAGTCGAGCTTAGAAGGAGGCCCCCCTCCCCCGTGGTATCCCCCTCCCCCGAGAAGGCATTGCATGGGAATGGTTACACTTTCTTGAGGCTGTTGATAATTCTTGGCGTGGCGGGACAGCCTTCTCCGTGGGTTACCTGTCCTCGGCAGTTGTGCCAGTCTTTGACTTTGACTTTGACCCTTTGTTCTTGCTATTCCATGACCTGGTATTCTGGTTAATATTTGCTGCCTACCCAACCACTCCAAAACTTAGCAGAGTTTCACTTTCTGTTTGACCGTGTCTTGGTGGGCCACTGGGGCTCCTGTGTGGGGTCTCTAAGGGCTGCCGTCACCCGAAGGCTCGGCTGCGTGACCTTCCAGGACGGCCCCAGACATGGCTGTCAGGGTTACAGAGTGTCAGCTGGAAGCTCTTCAGGACTGAGTTCAGGCCAGTGCAGGTTGGTGGGACCACAGTGGCCGGCTTCTTGCAGAGCTGGAGGGAACCAGGCTGGAGATGCACCACTCTCTCTGACCGAAGTCTTGAGTTGCCCATTGTTCCTCTGTTACCTTCTATTGGTTACCTGCAGTCATTAAGGTTAGCCAACCCCATTCTTGGTGGGAGAGATGTCAAAGAACTTGGCAGCTATATTTTAATCACCATGCCTGACTCTAGATGTAAAGAGTCAGGGAGAAGGGGGCACGAAATCAAAGTCCCCTCTGTCTCTGTCTGGGTCCCTGGCCCCCCCCCCCCCATTATAGGAAGATTCTTCCTAAACTCTTCCTTCTATGTCAGATCCGCTGTGCAGGAAGAATTCTGCCAGACTTGGAGCATCTTCCACAACCAATAGAGAGTCTCTGATGTTAGGGAGTAAGAGTCAAATTCCTGTTCTTTTTTTTTGTTTTAAGTTTTACATCACGACTCAGAAGTCCCTTTACCATTACACGGTAAACCTGCTGGACTGCCTGTCTTCTGAGCAGTCATTCTGATGACCTACAACAGCTGACTGTTACTCAGACAGAATTACAAACTGAATGACAGCTGCACTGCACAGGCGTAACAGAGTGTGCAACGTTGTACTCCCGGAAACGGGAGATTCACTGGTGCACGTTCAGAATTCACGGGGACAGGAGCGCAAAGAGGGACCTCTCGCTTTCCCCAGCAGGTGGGGATGGGAGACACCTCCCTTCTACTCTGTTTTCCTGGAATGAATGAGTGCCCGTACTGAGCGGTCAAGCAGTCGGCACTGCTCCTGCTCAGTGCTTTTCTGATATGGTAAGGAAAAGACCTGTCTCCTCACCAGAAGGACCCGCAATCTAACCTGGGTTCAGTTTCTGAAAGCTGTTTTTAAGGTTGAGTTTTTCTCAGTATTAGAAACCTTTTTTCCAACAAAACTGCACAAAAGTTCATCATTCTGGTAAATGTATATATCTCACTTAAAAAGTCCGTCCCTTCAAGGTTTCTCCCATTCTCCTAAGGTTAACTCAAAAATCTCAGATGCTGGAAGGGGTTGGGAGGGAAAGATGGGTCAGCACCAGGAAATCCACCCCTCCACGGGGACATCTGTCCTTGCAGACATCTTCAGAGGTTACTCATTCCCATTGTATATTTGTGTGCAATTCAGACAACCTGTTCATGACTAAGTCTTAGAAACTACTTGTAACTCCAGGGCCTTGGATTTGACATTCCAGTCCTTTTTCTCTGCTTTTTTTTTTAACATCATCTCTTTCCACTGACCGAATATGGTAAAAGACAAAGGAATACAAGAAAGTATGGGAAGTTAAGCCTTGATTAATCCGAATCATCACACACTGTGTCTCGTGACTTGATAAGACTTCATGTGGGTTCATAACAGATGTCCCTGAAGAAAATATTACATTGCCTTTTTTATAAACTTGCAGTTAACCTAACTTCATTTATTAGGTAAGCTGAGTTAATCATTGACAAATTCCTTTTCAGTGACGTGGAGGAAGAACACTGTCTTGGTGTCCTGCTCACATAAACAGCAGAGAGTGTTACAGAAAAAGGTTTTTTTTTAGCTGAAGCGCTTTCCCTCTCTTCCATTGAGCAAGTGGCCTCATCCATATGTACTTGTTACTTGTTTTTTTATTTTTGCATTCTTTTTCTACTGAAGTAAAATCAGTTTACAATGTTGTGTCAATTTCTGGTGTACAGCATCATGTTTCAGTCACACATATACATACATATATTCCTTTTCGTTATAGGTTACTATACGATATTGAAATAGTTCCCTGTGCTGTATAGTAGAAACTTGTTTATCTATTTTATATGTAGTAGTTAGTATCTGCAAATCTCAAACTCCCAAGTTATCCCTTCCCACCCCCTTTCCTCCTTGGAAACCATAAGTTTATTCTGTTTATTCTGAGTCTGTTTCTGTTTTATAAATAAGTTCATTTAATCTTTTTTTTTTAGATTCCACATATAAATGATATCATATGGTATTTTTTTTTCTCTTTCTGGCATACTTCACTTAGAATGACAATCTCTAGATCCATCCATGTTGCTGTAAATGGCATTATTTTATTCTTTTTTATGGCTGAGTAGTATTCCATTGTATAAATACACCACATCTTCTTTATCCAGTTGTCTGTCAATAGGCATTTGGGTTGCTTCCATGTCTTGGCTACTGTAAATGGTTAACATTATGGACGATATCCAGTATCTTCTTTACTTGGGGTTTCCTGTGGATCCCAAAGGGGATCAGCTCCATCATCGTGAAGTATCACTGATAATACTCTCTTTTTTCTAGTGTCTACCAAATAGTTGTTGAGGAGGAACGCCCTCGAAGAACAAAAAAGACGACAGAAATCTTAAAATGCTACCCAGTGCCAATCCACTTCCAGAATGCTTCCATCCTGAATTCCCAGTACTATTTCGCTGCAGAATTCCCGGCCAACAGCCTCCAGGCTGCTCAGCCTTTCACCATTGGTGATAATAAGACATACAATGGATACTGGAACACTCCACTCCTTCCCCATAAAAGCTACAGAATTTATTTCCAAGCTGCCAGTAGAGCCAACGGGGTAAGTTTTACAAACAGGTTGTTTATTAAGGCCAAGTTCAGGGTTATGAATGTGAACACAGTCAGATTACATAAGGTGGTCACGCTTTTGTGTATTTTTCCTTGGAATAAATGTGTTTCATTCTCTCTTTTTAAAATTATTCTCACCTGGAGAAATTTATGGGAAGAAATGGATCTATTTGTATTTGTTTTGGTAGAAAGACTGTATTGTCAACATGATGGTTTTTATTTTCCGTTTTTACTTGTTACTGAAGGTTGGCCAGTAATTCTGCTTAGCTTTCTATTTTACAGGAAACTAGCATAGCTACCACACATACGTTCAGCTCATTTAAAGTTTTGTGAGATTCACAACTTCTGTCTTTTCAGCATATTCTGTCCCATTTCTTTTGATTCCACTAGAGTTCATGCTTCCTATAGCAGGGGCTAAATTAGTTATCTGTTTTTTTCCCTAAAAGAAAACAGCTTTAGAAAGATTAAATGGGAACAAAATAATAACTATCAAGTTGTTTTTGAATTTTTTCCCCTTTCCTGTTCAGACCAAACCAGAACCCTGATGAGATATGGAAGTCTCCTTAGAAAGAAGGGCAAGGTTTCCAGATACTGCAGTGGTTTCCCTCCTTCACAGTGCAGGTCTGGGCACCATCACTGACTTTTGCCAGTGAGAAGGGGGAAACTAGGGACATGATTCTTCCCCAGGAGTGTTTGCACAAGGAGAGAGTAAGGGTCTGCAGAGGGAAGGCAGAGGCCACTGGGCAGAGACATTTCATGTAGAGCTCTAACCTCACCATCTGCTCCCCAGGTACCCACCATCACCATCACCACCGCCACCACCATCATCACCACCATCACTACCACCACCATCACAACCATTACCACCACCATCACAACTGCCACCCCCACCATTACCACCACCACCACCATCACAACTGTCACCACCACCGCCATTACCACCATCACCACCATCACCACTGCCACCACAATCACAACCACCGCCATCGCCACCACCACCATCACCACCACCATCACTACTACCATCACCGCCACCACCATTACCACCATCACCACCATTACCACCCTTATCACCATCACCACCATCACCACCACCATCACTACCACCACCATCACAACCACCACCACCACCACCACCAGCACCACCATTACCACCCTTATCACCATCACCACCATCACCACCACCACTACCACCACTGGCACTGGAGCCAGAAAATGTATCAGAACGAGGTTCAAGGAGTGAGCATTGTGTGGTTAATGCCACTCCTGGAACAATGAGACCTCTTCGTATCTAAAGAGAACTACAGAGATTTTGTTTGTCTAACATTTAAAACATGAATAGTGATTTTTTTCCCCTCTTTATTTAACACAGGAAACCAAAATAGACTGTGTTCGAGTGGCCACAAAAGGTAGGTTGAAATTGTGGGATGCTCTCCTAGTTTATGTCCTTTAAGATTTTAGATGGTGTTTCAAAACTTCTTGAAACATTAGCATCATTGAAGCAAGCGTGTGGCTGCGTGCGTGCTCATGGCGATGTGCTGGGGTCATATGGCAGTGAAACTGTGTTTCACGTAGATCTTTTTTCCAGATAAGAGGTCATCATGCTGGGTTTCAGAGCAGTTTTCAGTGGTTATCTCTTTTAAAATTCTATTAAAATTAATTTTTCTATGACCTCATATGCGAGTTTTAAACCGTGATACCATATGTTCCGATACTGTGTCCAGTGAGTCTTCATAAGCAAAATAGTAAAATACATCCTGCTGTTTCAATGCAGTTGTCTAGTTAGGAAAGCTCTATACAGTGGCGTTGCGTGGGCTTGTTTTCACTGGTGAGGTGAGTCTCTGAACCCAGGAGCCAGGTGATGTTATTGCAGAACTTCTGTTTCCCAGGCCTGGATAAAATCCTGAGAAAATGTGACTGAGGCCGAGATGGAGGGTGAACCACCGTCAGCTCACCACACAGGGCCTTCTAAGGAAGAGAGCAGCCACACACGCGCATGTGTGTGTGTGTTTGTGTGTGTGTGTGTGTGTACAAACTGTAATGGATCTATCTGCCTTCCAGTGTGGTTTTAACCATCACTTGTGGAAGTGTGCGAGAAACGTACAATGCTGCATTAAAACAAGGCATTATAAATTAACACTTGCCGCTAACTACGTTTTTTTTCAGACCATTAGAGTAACCCTGAGCACTAGGAGAAAGTGCCGTGAGATTTAATTCAGAAAAGATGGGAAACATGCGTAGAGCACCAGATTTAATCAGGTCAGGGTAGTCCCTTGATGAGTTCTGTTGGATGAAAATATCTTGTTTTTGCTGCTTAACGTTCAGGCAACATAGTTTGAATTTATTGCACGTGCCCATCTGCATTTTCCAAATTCTCACTGAATTCTTATTTCCTGAAGACACCTGACCTTTTTATTCAGTTAACTTGACAAACATCTCTTGGTTTCCTGTTGTATGCCAGGGCTCGTGGAAGGGACGCACCTCATTTGTATTTTGTTTGTCCTTACGGGCTCATAGCTCTGGTTCCAAGAATCTCTGGACATTGATTTTAAAACACTCAGTTCTTGATGTCATATTGTACCTGATTATGAGCCTTTAGTTTGTAAAAAATAAATTAGTAAAAAATGAAATTTCAGATACTGATGTGTTTTCTAAACTGTAATTCGCTATTAACTATTAACGATTACAGTATTCTAAGGCCTTTGAATGAGGTATCGACGTAACTTAAGACCTCCAGATCATCGCCCACACTCAGATTGCTTTACTGAATTCTGCTTACCTTTGAGGTCTCAAGAAGCCAGTTCCAGTGTGCCTAATTTATAATGCCTCGTGTTGAACACCACAGCTGAAAGTTAAAATCACTTTCATGTGCATGTTCTCATTTATTTCTTCAACAGTGCTGTCAGAAAGGAGACAGGCATTGCTATTTTTATTTTTAAGATGAAGAAAATGCATACCGGGAAGATGAATTGACTTGCCAAGGTCACTCAGATAATAACCAGTGGGTCAAAGTGTTTCACTCTATCTCACGTCTCTTCACCCAGCAGAACCAGTTGTATATTGCACTGGATAAGTGTCTAGCCTCCTTTTTACTAGAGCTGAGTCACTGCCCAGTTTGCTCTGAAAACAACGAACTGTCATCCTACTCATTTGCATAGTTAAATAATTACATAAATAACACACTAGTAAATATGGAAACCTGACGTTGGCTGTTTTCACAATAGATTGAATTAGATGGTGATTTGGATCATTTTCTTCCATCAGCCTGATTTAATCAATATTGTGATTTGTTTTCCAATTCACCAAAGGCTGATTAGGCAATCAGATGACCTGATTGACGAACTATTCCTGCTTATATTTTCTGAGTCATTTGCAGACATTTACACAGCCACAAACGCTATCCAACCAAATAGCCTTTTTGCAGGGGAAAGAGAGAAACAAATTTTAATATTCATTGCATCCCGTCATCGTTTCTGTTCATAAAATCATAGCCTTGGGAGGGAGATAGTCTCTTTCCAGGTGAAATGACACTAGTTAGTACTATTTTATTTCATCAATTTCTACAAATACGGACTCAGCAACCTCCCTTTATAGCACTGTCTAATGTTTTACCCTCTTTATAATCAGGTAATTTTACAGTTCATACTGAAAATTATTTTGCCATGCAGGAAGCCCTTCCATCCTGACTCCATAGTCAAAACAGAGAAACAGGCAGGTCTGATAACTTGACTGGCACCATATAGGAAAGATGTTTGAAATTTACAAGAGTTAAAACATCCTGACTTTTTTGCCATGCGTGTCTTGCTGACAGCATGGTGGCTTGATTGAATTTTCAGCTACTAAACCACATTCCTAAGCAGCATTCTGAATTTACAAAGATTTCACTGTGTTCCTGAAACAACTGTTGACAAATGTCTTTTAGAGAAAGCATGAAGGGGTTTTTTTTTTTTTTTCAGAAGGATCTAATTTGTAATTTCAAACACAGATACGTCTCTTGAAGATATAGTTCATGCTAGTTATGAACTTAATGTTGTGATTATTTTAGTAATATTACAAGTGTACATTTTCACACGAATCATCTCAAATATAAAGCCTCATATAAAGTTAAACACCGGAAAAAAATCTAAGGTGTGTTATGACGTATCTTCATATGTCGAGGGACTGCCTGTGTTTTCATGTTTCCTCCTTTAGTTTACATGTCTAGATTCCTCGTACGTATTTCTGACTGTATTTTGATGGTTAGCTAAAGGCAAATTCATCATAGAATATTCTCTCTCGAGTTAAAAACACACCATATGGTGACAGAATATGCATGATGTTTGGGGTCACCCTCCCAATTCATAGGGTTCTTTTTCACCTTTATGGTGGAGTGCATAGAATAGCTCTTAGTTTTTCTTAGATTCTCCTAATTTCGATTTTGATTCTGAATCGCATTCAGATTTTGATACTTGAATTCTTTTTAAGACCCCTTGATCCACCTGGGTCTTAGCAATCAGTGTATGTGTTTTCTCTGGCTTTTACATCCCCCGTGACTGCTTGTCGGTGACTAGTAGGGTTGAACCTCTTTTGTGCTAGCTTTGGAAGACTTTGTTGATCAGTTCTAAACTGACAGGAGATACTGAAAAGGAGAAAGCGGTCTTATTAGCAAATTAGGTTTCTTGTATTAAATGAGGTTCAAAATTAATACAACCAGTTTAAACTGTATACTTTGCATTAATCTCTCATAAAATAATTTTTCCATCACGTGATGCCAGCTATGTTTCTCCTTGACAGTATAAACATTTGGGAGCTCTTTTGTGAAATACATTTATTTTAAAAATTATTTGAGTGCCGCCTGTGTGAGGCGTAGCGTAATCTGGGAGACTTTTAGGTGTAGATGCGTAAACACATCACCTTTTAAGTTTTGAGGATTCTGAGTTTGTAAAAGTTTGGGAGTTTTTTGTTTGTCTCTGTGTTTAGTGTGTTGGGGCAGGACGTCATATGAATTCACTTGTCTTTGATATGATTTGGCTGACAGCAATCTAGCTAGAAATCAAAACAAAAACTACATGAAAGCACATGCTAAATTCTTCCCCAAAGTATTATACTAGTCAGATGCTAAAGTGTAAACAACAACAACAAAAAAACGAAACCATTATTCTAATGTCATATTTTAAGGTGAATTTTCTGTGCACAGACGCTCCCCTGTTTTAAGTGTAGTCTTTTGTTTAACTTACATTTGTATTGCAGTGTGCTTTGCTGGAAGACCTTCAGGAAACTTTGAAGGATTTCTATTGTTTCAATACAGTTTCTAACTATATTCAGAAATGGGAATGTTTCTTTTTTAATCACTAGGCTCTTTGAGAGGTTTTTCTAGACTGTTTTTCTGTTCACTGTTTTGTTCAAAGCAGTGCCATCCTTTCTAAGCCACAGTGCTACAGAATGAAAGTACACTGATAAAAGAGCTGAGAAGAATGTCTGTGGAGATGTCAAGCTAATTAAGATTCCTTTCAATTACTCATATTCAGTACCCGAGAAAACAAATTACATAGTAAGACCACTCCTATATGCTAATCTGCCATCATTTAGCTGTGGATTTAGAAATAGAAACACAAATACGATATGCATTTGCCGCTCTGCGTTTTGTAGAGAAAAGATTTCCTTTTCTTGATCTGAAGTCTTCCTAGCATATGTCATGAGGGCATGAAGTTCCCTGAGAAGCTCCTGGGGAAAGAAACCTGGTCAACTTTGTCCAGCCTGGCGTTTTCTAAATTATTTGACCCAAACTCATTTTTCAAGGAAGGCTCGAGTCCTCTGAAACCCCGTTTGGTAAGCACTGGTTCACAGAGTCCAGGAACCCCACCATGTGTAACTGAAGTGACACTTGGGGGCTGGACACACTGCTGTGTGTCAGTCTCCCGAGCGCACCTTTGTGCTAAAGGAGACCCTGAGTTTATTCCTACTGATACTTGCAGACAGAGGGCAGCAGGTTTTTCTGTTAAGGGCAGACAGGAGATACTTTAGGCTTCCTGAGCCATCAGGATGGCCCCTCAGCCCTGCCCTTAATAAACAAGAGCAACCATCAGCCACATGTGAACAAACAAACATGTCCACGTGCCAATAAAACTTTATTTGCACTATTGGGGAGTAATGGGAACGTTAGCTGTCTTGATTGTGGTGGTGGTTTCATTGGTGTGTACATTTGTCAAAATTCATCAAAACATACATCTGAAAGACATGTAGTTTACTGTGCAAGAACCATTACCACAGTAAAGGTGTTTAAGTACATACATACATACATACTTACATAAAATTTAGGCGCTCTAAGAAGAAAAAATGGACATTCTACCCAAATAAATCCAATATTTTGTAAATGTTAAAAAAAAAACTATTTGCAAAAGCAAGCAGTGGGTTGGCTGACCCCTCTTCTAAGGTGATTTGTAATGAAATTACATTTTTTTCCTCGTAACAAAGAGTAACAGTCACAAAGGGACAGTTTACAAGGCAGAACAGAAAGACCCCGTAGGAACCCTCCCTGATGTCTTTAAGTGTGCTTTTCCACTTGAGTTCTGAGCCTTTCAGCTGTGAGTGCCTGGCTCCCTGACACAGCTCTTCCCAAGGGACTTTTTGTTCAGATCGTTCACCTTTTACAATATTGGATAGATGCTCTGTTTTGATAAAAGATGATATAATTTTTCTCAGAAGTAGAATAGGTCAGATTTTCCTGTAAATAATGGAAAACAGTGCACGAATGTTGGTTGAACAATAGTCGTCTGTGACCAAGAAAGTGTTCTGTGCGTCAACTTGAAATTGGTACCAACTTTGTCACAAGTCTTAGAAATAGCATTTTACTGTTTACAATTTATTACATCAGTATGCAAAATTGCATACTGTGTCATACCAAGAAAATTATCTTTGCAATACCTCGGGAGTTCTCCATTCTCCAACCAAACTGTTAGTTTGTTCATCTCACTGAGCAAGACTAGGAAGTTTTCATTAATAACGTGTGAAAGACGATTATACCACTTTGAAACCCAGTTGCTTCTGCTGTCTGGTTCCGAGGAACAGCACTGTTTGAACGGAGCAGAGGGATATTTCAAAATATTATGCAGCAGCAGTTTTGGGTTTAATTGTCTGCAGATGGTAGATGATCTATTTTCCTTACTCGTTGCCACATTTCTAATAGCACCCAGGCTGTTCCATTTAAATTAGTAATCTTTCATGTAAGCCTGTTCTTAATTTTCCAATATTTTTTCTTTGCATCATTTTCCAGCTGCATCACGTTAGAACTGACGTTTTAATTTTCTCTCTTTTTTTTCAATATTTGTGTGTCATAAATGTTAACCATTTAAACACAACTGCTGAGCTGTGTAGGCAAACCAAGAAGCTCGCCTGGTCCGCTTCAAGAATCTTAATCATTTCTTTGGTCACATGTTAACCATGACAACTGTAGCCAAGGCAATGATCAGCCTTCATTTTTTTTAACGGATGTTTTGAGATGCGTTTTTTTTTTTTTTTCATTCCCTGAATGTGACAAAATAAAGTCCCTAAATGGAAATGCTCTGCATGAAATTTAGTTATCAGAGAACTTTCTCTATGTAAAAATGTTTTTAGTGAGAGAAGATAACATTTTTTTACAAAGTTGATTTTAGCAAGAAGAGAAAAAGATTGTGATTTAGCAGAATTTTAAATAACCTGATGCATTTTGAAAGCCTCAAGTTTGGATCATCATAATTAGCAATGAATCTATGCTCCACTCAACAGCAGTTGGAAACACTGTTCAGTTTAGATCTTTACTGAGAACTAATGTTTTTTGTTTTTCCTTTTTTTTCTTTTCTTTTCTTTCTTTCTTTTTTTTTTTTTTTTTTTTTTTTAATGTTAGTCAGTCTATCCAAAATCTCAGCCAAAACTTGCAACGGTGTCATAGTTAGAAATCTAACTGCCTGCCTCTTTAGGGAAACAAATTCACAAAGTTCAACAGCTTGCTGTGGGGTTTTTTTTTTTTTTTTTTTTCTTTTTTTCTTTTTCCTTCTCTTTTTGTTGTTGTTGGAAGAAAATGGAGACAATGGGATATGCTGATGGAGATCCTCCTTGCTAGCCTGGCTTCAGTCTGGCTTTCTCTTCCCTCATGCGTGCTGACCTGGGAACCTTCCTTTGCCGTAGCTGCGATAATCGTGACTCAGCTTACGACTCCTCATGTTGGCATCGCCCCTGCTGCAGGCGACGACCAGCGGACAGGTCAGACGTTCAAGTACAGACGAGTCATCTTGCCCATCTCCCGCTCATTTTTCTCAGCTTCGTTTCCCCTCTGCATCTCCTCCTTCGCTTAAGGCTTGTTGACAGTGTCTCCAACTCTTGGTCCAGACCTGTGCCCGCGTTAAGTGGTGTGCTTGGCCTCTTCCGTGTGCACATTTACATCCATGCATCGAGCACAGACCCACTGCATGACCTCATTGTATGTTTGTCTGTTGGTATGTTCCTTTCTCGCCGAATGTTGTATGGAGTGAAATACGCCGGGCTTGCCCCAGCAGTGCCATCGGACAGATGTCAGTCTCCACACGTAAAGCTGTCTTCCCAGTTATCCAGATGAAGCTAGAAAGGCATTGCGATTAGAGGGTGAGAGAGGTTTCTTTCCACCTCATAGGGTCCAGCTTGCACCCACATTTAGCAATACACAGCCTCATCACCAGTGTTCCTAAGTGAAGCCACCCAAAGCTGGTGTACAAACAGCTTTTCGTGAACATACAGCTGGAATCGAGCTGATTGCATTCCTTATAGATCCTTGTTTCAAAGCAAACTGTTTATAAAAAGCAGAGGCACATCTGCAAGTCAAATGCGCTGCATAATTTAGGGAAGTTTTAAAAAAAACTGAATGGCTTAGAGTCATGGAATTGAGCTGTGTGCTCCTTTACACTAAGCAATTAGCTTGTCCGTCGGTGGCACCACTAAAGGTGTGTATGGACAAGCGTATAGACTCACACAGAACAACATCCAGTCCCATCACTCCAGATCCAAGATGAGTGGGTGCAGGGAAGCCAGGGGACCAAGTTTGGTGCTGCCACCGTCCAGATTTCTAGCACAGTTACCTGGGCAGGGCTCAGAGTCTGCTTTCAGGGACGTCAGCAACGTGGTAGTTGGTCACAGGAGTGACGGGATGATGAAAGCCAAGGAAGAAACACACGCCTGCTTCCCACAGGTTTTCAGCAGTCGTTCTGTGTGCATGAAATTAACATACCCTAACATTTAAGAGGAAAAGCAAAGTTCAGCTCCTAGGAAGAATTCATGAATGTTTAAGTTTTTCTGCGAGCTTATTATTTTGGAAAATAAAGCCACTGAGACTCAGGAAAATTATAGGCCACTTTTTATAAGGTAAAGAAACACAGGAATTTTACTTTTTCTCTGCTGCAATTCCATACATATGTTCAGTCCTCTGTTTCAGGGCCTAAAAGCTATAAACATATCATTACCAGGTCTGTTTCCCTTGCTTCTAAGCTTCTTTTAAGCATATTTGCTTTACTGGCTGAGCTTCTGCTTGCTGCAGACGCTCTCTTATCCCAAACTTCCAAAGAGTCCCTCCCAGCAGTAGAAGTACTTGGAAAACAGACAGTGTCCCTCTCACAGAAGTCCTCCCCTCAGAAAACTCCGCAGCTCAGGCCTGGTCCACGGCTCCTGTAGGGTTATGTGTCCACCTAGAAGGTAATCTGGGATCCTCAGCAGGTCTGACCCCCCACCCCGCCCCCATCACATCTGAGCTGGTACCAGTCTTGGCAGCAAACATTAAAAATAGGTTGCCCACCATCATAGAATGAGTGCTGGTGGGAAATATAAATTGCCCCTTTGAGACTTTCCCTATAATCCACTACCTTCAAATTCAGCACGTAGTTTACTAGGAATAAAGTAAATGCAGCTTCTGAATATAGCGTTCTCTCTCAAACTTTTTAAACATTTTTTAATCTTTTAAACTAGATTTTTTAATTTGAATTTTTTAATTATTTTTAAAATTTTAAATTATAAACTTTTAAAACTAAAGTCTTTCAAATTTTCAAAACTAAAAATTGAGAAGATACCTCCTAAGTAGCCTCCTTCACAAGGCTTTCAGATCCATGCTTCCTTGTTATTTTGCAGCTAGTCTGAGAAAGACACATACCTAGCTGCAGGTGCCCTGCACGTACCTAGCACAGTACCTATGCTGCCATTCTTTTATGGGCGGCAGGTGATGGTGATCATTACTTTGTTTTTATAGGGATTAAAATGATGGAGTGTGAGAATAAGCCTTAAAAACCAGTTAAAAAAAAAAAAAAACTACTCATCCTTTTTTTTTTTTCAGTTTTCACTGCTGCTGCTAATGATGGTTAACCTCACCCAGATAAATCCAAGCTCCAGTAACATTTCTTTTGTATTTTCCATCTGCATCAGCCATCCACTTTGAGCACAGTAACGCTGTCTTGTTTAATAGATGTGTTCATGAGTCGTACTGCAGGCTTGAGACCTCATTCATTCAATCACTGACTGACATTTATCCAGCACCTTCTGTGTTGCAGGTAAAGATATGCTAACTCTCATGAACAGGTTTGCTTTGTGCGGTTGCCCAGGCTCTTGGCATCAGATATTTTTGCATTTGTGACGTCAGAACCAACATACACACTAGCTCTTATGAATGAAAAAATGATACGCTTGTCATTTAGCGGTGAAGATGAGACAGCAGTTTTGTAACTAACGTGGGAAAAAGACAGCGAGTTTCAAAACCTTCCCCATCATGTTGAGCGGCTTAGGGAATGGCCAATGGGGCAGTTCTGAGCATTTCACGTCTGTGACCCGTTGTCTGCTAGATCAACACAGTTCCTTCTGGAAGCCAGCCGGAGATCATGAGGGAGACATTCTGAAGCACCTTGGGCGGTATTCTGGTCTGCTTTGTTTTAATTGTGCTGACATCTTGCCCTTTCAAATGCTCCTGGAGGGTGCGCTGACACCAGGACACGTTGATAAGATAGTGGGTCCTCTGTGACTTAGTCCTGTTGTCCCAGATCGCATTACATGCCAGTGCAATTCTCCTGGGTGTAGACAGGTCCTCCCTTCCTTGCCTAACACAGAGAAGACAAGTGCCTGGTACCTGACCCCCTGCACACGGACCATGTCAGACCCAACACAAGTGCCCGTAAATACTGGCTGATTTAATTCACTGAATGCATGGAGCTCAGATGCAGAATGCTCAGAATGCTGGTGTGTTTGATAAGCAAGCCTGTCGTTGCCTAGGGGTGTTCTTAAACTTTGTTGTCCTCAGTCGACAGTCAGAATGCATCACCCCCCAGTACACACACCCACATGTTTAACTGAAGCAAAAGATTTAGAGACAGCATGACCAGAGCTGCTCCCTGAATAAGCTGCTCTCTGATCTGTTCCGTTCTGTCGTATCTTATTCTATTTCATTTTTTAAAAAATTTAGTTGCTACCTACTAAATCAATTTCATTTCCCACTAATGGGTTGTAACCCACAGTTTTAAAAAACACATTACTAAACCACTGTAGCTGGGAGATTATGAAAGGAAACAGAATATCTCATTGGAGCCAAGCTCCTGTCTTACCTCAAAATTCCTACTCTAAAGAGTGCACCCAGAGAAAGTTCTAGAAACTGGACTTTCTTAGAAACTCTATTCCCTTTATTTTGCAATTGTCTATAATATAGAACTACTTTGGGAAGATAATGAAAAGCTGTACACGCTAGAAATTCCTCTTTAAGATTTTTTCCCTTGATTTTATAAATATCTCTAGGCTGTTTGTTTTATATTAAGATATTTCTATTTGATTTAAAAACCCAGCCAGCTCTGAGATGCTGTGGAGAATAATTCCCTTAAACAGATATTTTTTGTCATCCCATTTTGGTTAACCCATACGTCTAAAATGATAAGATCTGTGTCCCAGAGTGCTTAGAAACAAAGTGACTTCTGAGATTCAAGTACAAGTTACATATATCAGAGCATGTAGAATTACTTGCTAGATATAATTAGTACGAAAAAAGAAAAGAGAGGGAGAACTAACCAACAATTATTCCCACATAAAGTCTGAAGGTTTGAAAACGAGGAATGTAGCCTATGTCTGTGTTGCGGAGGATAAACACAGCCTGACATTAGCTAAAGTGGCAAAACCAGGTTTTCTTCAGTGTCTGCTGCCTTGTAGGAGATTGAACTGAGCTTCGGTTCAGCTGGCTCAGAGGTGGCTGGGCCTTTAGAGGGAAGAGACGGGAGCAGGGAGGAGGTGATGGGGGCTCAGTAGAGCTGGGGAGGTGAGACATTGGGCCATGTGACCCCATCTGGTTTGCTGACTGGTCCCTGTGGAAGTCAAGCTGCCCCCTCCACAGAGGCCGGGAGATGGGGCCTTGTCCTCAGGTGTTGCTGGAACCAGGTCAGCTCCTTGCGCTGCCTTGGGTTTTCTCAGGCAGGCACTTTGAGGGAAGCAGGGGTCACCCAGAGATGGAGCCTTGAGCTGTAAGAAACTGCATTAGTTTCTGTTCAAGTCTTTGGGGGCCTAGGTGGAGGCCTCGGGCCTCCTGCGGAGGGGGCCTCGGAGGACCCTGACTGGAGTTTGGTCTCAGAGGAATCTTTTGTCGCCTCTCCCTCCTTCCTGTGGGAAGAGCAGTGACCCACTGGATGATGACATTTGAAAAAGGAAGTGAGGGTATGTGATGAGCTCCTTCTGGGCACCGTCCCCAGGGCACAAATGTCCGCTTGTGTCCAAGGGGCTCGGAAGCACCAGGCCAAAGTTGAGTCACAGAGAGAGTCTCTGTCAGCATATCGGCAAAGCTCCCGTGAACCGAATCCCAGGGAATTCCTTTTTCTCCTTGATGTGGCTCTTCAAGCGAACAGAGAGGTTTTTTTTTTTTTAATGTAAAATAGAATCTGTGGAAGTCACTGAACTAGGCCTCTGCCAAGGAAGAACAGCGTTTGCAGTGTTTACCGAGAACCTTCTGTGACCTAGACTGCGTGCCAGAGACCCCCACCGCCTTCCTCCACTAACTGCTCACCACCAACAGCTGCCTGAGAAACACCCTGACAGCTCTCAGTTGAGGAAAGGAGACTCACAGGCCTGAGACTCACTGAGGGCTGAGAGTCAGTAAAGTCAGGGACACACGTTTGATATAGGCTTTGTGCCTGGAGCCCTGGGGCCCTGGGGCCGGAGCATCTGCCTGGACGTCACCCTTTCCTCTGGGGTCCCCTCCCCACTCCCCACCCCTGCAGGCCCTCCTTGTTTCCCACCCGCCCTGCAGCTGGGGTCTCACTAAGAACCCCCGCCCACTCTGGGCTGACCCTCAGCCCTGAGGAAACCCCGTGGCCTGCGTTCTGGCCGCTGGTTCCCATCCCTCCAAGTGTTTCTGGAGAAATGGCAAAGACAGGCGGATTCAGGCCAGTGGTTTATTCCTTGCCCCCGCCCCCCCACCCCCCTAGTGTCTCTGCCTGTGTGGTCGGTGGTCCAGGCTGGCCCCACCATGCCAGCTCCTCCGGGGGGTTGTTCTGCCCCAGAAGGTCTCCACAGCGCTGAGGTTGTCCAGCCGCGACGCTGAATTTCTGGTATTTTCTCTTGGGCTTTTGATTCCATCTGGAAGACAGCACTGAGATGGGTCTGGTGTCCTCAGGGGAAAGGTCCAGCTTTTCTCCAGACACACACCAGTTAGACGGCTCTCATTGCTAAGCCCACACTTGTTTTTCTCACAGAACAGAAAGGCCATGTTGTTCTGTGTCAAGTTCTCACTGTGATTCCCTTAAGGTCCTCTCAGTCTCTTTCTATGATATTATCATCATCTTTTTTTAGTTTTTAATGTTTTTCAATTTTTTTTTTTTATTTTGTGTTTGAAGGGAGGTAATTAGGTTTGTTTATTATTTATTTAATGGAGGTGCTGGGGGATGGAACCCAGGCCCCTGTGCCTGCTAAGCACACACTCTACCACTGAGCTCTACCCTCCCCTATCATCTTTTGAGTCTACTGGCTTTTATGATATTTGATGGTAAAACTAGAACTCTCCCCTTTTTCCCCGTCAGAAACCCCTCAGCACCTCCCCGTCCACATCACCACACCAGCCCTTACAACAGCCTAGAAGCCTTTGAATGGACAACCCCTCTCCCCTGTGTAGCCCTTCCCCCACCTCCCTCCACGCCCATCACCCTGATTTCCCTGCTGTTCTTCAGACACTTAAGCCCCACTCCCTCCTCGGAACGCCTGCCCCAGCTTTCCCCTTCCTCGGGAACACTCCTGCCCAGATACCTGCTTGGCTGAGCTGCTCAGCCTGCAGCCCTTGCTCCAACTCCACCTTCTCAAGGAGGTCTGCCTTGAACACTCGCCCCTGGGACAGGGCTGCCTGCTGCGGGCCCTCTCCCCAACCCCGCCAGTGCAGTCTGTCCCCTTCCCTTTGTTTCCTTTTCTCTCCCTCCTAGACCAGAAGCTCCCTGAGGGCGGGGATCTTGGTCTCCGTGTTCTGCTAAGTCCTAGGTGCCGAGAAGGTGTCCCGGAATGCCACTGAGAGTCTGTTGGACTCCTGTTAAACTGATGCATCATCATGACTGTGGGACATGTGATGAGTTTCTCCATTTATTCAGATCTTGTCATGAGACTGTTCACACAAATGTGTATTTTTTTTTTTTTTTTATCAGCCAGTTTTGTCTGGTCTCCCTCCAAAATATATCCCAAGTTCAGTGACACCTCACCTTCCCATGGCCACCACCCTGGCTGAGACCACTGCATGAGACCTTGCCTAATCCCCGACTCGCTTCCATGGCTCCCTATTCTCCTTCATTTCCCACATGGCAGACAGACAGACTTGTGAAACTGAAGTCTGGTCCCATCCCTCCTCTCCTTAGTGCCCTCAAATAGCTTCCCACCACACTCAGACTAAATTCCAAGCCCGGCATCACGGCACAGAGGGGCTGCCCCATCCGACCCCACCTCGCCCTGAGTCGTCAGCCCGTCTCCCTCCCTCTCAGTGCTGGTTTCTCTCTGTTTCTCCGAAACGCCCAGCTCACCCTGTGCCTTTGCACTTGCTCCTGCCCCCAGCCTTCTGGTTACCAGCAGCTCCTCAGCAGTCAGGCTTCAGCACAAGTGTTGATGCCTCAGGAAGACCTCCCTAGACCATGGTCCCTGAGATCTGTGGCCCCGTCGGTCCCCAGTCACCACCTAGCCCATCACTCTGTGTCTTTTCAGAGTCCCCTGAGGAATCTGTGTCTCCCTCCTAGAATGTGGTGGGAGCCAGCTTTGTCTGCCTTATTCTACCCAGTGGGGGGTTCAGAATTATTTACTGTGTGGCTGCTTAGTGGATTGTCTTAGTTGTTGCATTTGCTCCTAGGTGCTATATAGCTTTCCTCACTAGTACAGGTAAATTTTGAACAAATTTTGAATGAGGACAAGACTCTTGTGAAATGGGTTTAGTTTGTCTGCTTTTGACTGATTTTATGTTAATTGCAAAATATGTCTCTTCTCTGCAGTATATATTTTTAATTTAGTTGACCTTTCCATTGCTAATAAAACAGATCCATGGTTTTTCAGCCCGTTTACAAAAGCACAGCTTTAATCAGCCTTTTCTCTTGGCAAGAACCATAGAAAGATTTAATTTTAATTTAGTTGTTTTGGAAAGTGGCCCACCCACCAATATTATCTGTTTGACTCCCACACCCAGACTACACGTACTTCTCTGCCTCCACCCATCAGTCCCAGCCAGTGGGTCCTTGGGACTCTTGATGAGCAAGAATCTGGGTCAGGGCTAAATGCAGAGAAGCAGTGTCTGTCCGTCTGTGGACCCAAGGTTCTCTATTTGTACGATGAAGACATGACTGAAAACGGATCTTAGCCATACTGAGTAGCTCCAGTGCCTGGAGACAGAGAAGGTGGTAGGACTGTTCACTGATCTATAGCTCAGTCAGTGACAGGAACAGCATGTGCAAAGGCCCCATGGTGGGAAGTAGCTTTACCAGGAACGGAGAGCTAGGAAAAGGCCACCAGGGCTAGAAGGACGTGTGGGCAGCAGTCTGGCTGCACAGGCGGAAGGAGGCCGACTGTGACCTTGTCAGTTTCAGCCAGGACTTTGTTCAGGAACAGTGGGAAGCACTGAGGGGTGTTCAGGAGGGGCGGACAGGTTCAAGTTCCCACTCGACACTCCAGCCACACTAGAAACACTGGGCAAGAGATGAACGAGGCCAATAGACTGAAATAAAACTCTAAGAAATGGAAGATTGTCTGCCAGCCCAGAGAAAAGGATCAAAATGAGAGGATATGAATGGAAGAGCCAAGTGGTAGGAAATTAACACAGTGTAAGTACCTGCCCTGGGTTATTATCTACAATCAGCGTGAAAGAGAACGTGATAAGAAATTTAAGGGACAGGTTCAAACACATCGTAGGAACACCTTGAGTACCTTCCAGTTGGAATGGTGTCATTCACCCTCTTGCCCAAGATATCCACTTCATTTATTTTGAACGCTGTTTACGCAGGTATGTGTATGAATCAAAACTGGCCAAGGACATAAAGCATAATAAAATGCAGCAGTGTTGTTTGAATCTATGGTCACTGAGGTAAAAACCTCACCACCTTTAGCTCCAGACAGTTGTATTTTGCCCTTTTAAGAGTTCAGTCATTAGACTCAAAATGCCGCACTGTGTCCCCTATGAAATACGTGTGGAAATATTTTTACCTACTACCCCAGGAGCTGTGTTTGATATATCTCAATACTGTCCGCAACCTGCTGCTCAAAGCTGGGCACTTGAAAGGCTCTCAGAGATCAGCTATCGTTTTCCAATGGAATGAATTCATTTGCAAAAGATAATAAAAAATTCTCTTAAAGGTGTGAACTAATTTCCACACCACTTTTTAAAATTAAAAAAAAAATAAGTTTTAATGGAGGTACTGGGAATTGAACCCAGGACCTCGGGCATGTTAAGCACATGCTGTGTCCCTGAGCTCTACCCCACCCCCAGCACCACTTTTTAAAAAATAACGTCCCCACCACAGAGGAGCTTCTGACTGTGACTGCCATCAGGAGTGGGACCCCAGGAGATGTAGCAGAACCAAGTGTCACGTGGGCCTCTGATGGCCAGCCTTGCAGCAGGCACTTTGGGAAGGGCGTACAGTTCAGTTCTGATGGAAATAAGTCACAGCACAGCAGTCCCCGACGTCCTCGGCTGCAGGGGCCAAGCTGCGCTGCTGCACGGGCGTCCCCTGTCCCTACTTCAGGAGGGAAGTTGCCCTGTTCATCATTCACTTTGAAGACCTTCTCTCTCCTTGGAGAGCCTGATGTGTAATTAGCTCTGTGTTAAGAGAATTCAAGGGACTGTATGTATCATGTGCTCCTTACTTAGATTTACCAACTTTATTAAGACCACCATAAACAGCTCAATAAACATTCCACCTCATCAGATTTGCCGGGATCTTATAGAACTCTTTGTAATATGATAAGTGCGTAATGAAGTAAGTTACCGTATGTTCTAGAACACATTGTCTGTATGATACCAGGGTCATCTTCAGTCTCAGGAGCTTTGATTGGATTTTAGGAGAGAATTTTGGGTGAAAATTAAGCAAAGACAATGCCTCCTTTAGGCTAGCTTCCTTATAAACAAAAATACCAGCCTCTTCATTAAAACTGATAAATCAATTTATTGGAAATAATGGCTGAATAAGAACTACCATTTTCCAGCTTGTTCTGTTTTTCTCCCCAAATGCAACACCATATCAATATGGAGGATGAGCAATTCACACGCTCGTCTTGGGTATTTCTTAGTGAACAGCGAGCAGGGGTGTCAGTGCTGTGCATTTTGGCCGTGCAGCTCAGTGTAGAAGTTAATGTGAGGAGAATTTGGAATTTCAGCCTCCCATAAGGGTTACTTAAGGATTCTAAAATGTCCTTTTCAGCTAGAAGAATGTAAAGTAAGGAGGAATTTTTATTCTTTCTGCAACACCAGCTGAATGCATTTTAATGGGCTGTTGTGTCACTGGTGATTTATTGCCCTTTTTTGTTCTTTTATGTGATGTATTTGTTACTTTGCTATGGCAGTTTCATCTATAAAATGGTAGAGTTACAGGAAAATGGTGAGAGGATACAGGACTGCCATGGGAGATGCTGTTCCTTGTTCCCTGTCATTTTTGGAAGGAAATACTGAGTCAAATGTCAAGCATTTGGTTTCAGAAATAACATACTTTAAAAGATGTATACTGTACTGAGAGAGTATTGTTTTCCATTTTTACTGCATAAACTTTAGGATTTCTATGAAAAAAGATTTTCAATATAGAAGAGCAGTTTAATTTTTCAATATTCTTCTGTGTTTCGTCTTTCCATCAGCAGTGCGATAAAGGAAGACAAGACAATGTATTTAACTTTCTTTTATGCTTAAGGCATAGGCCTTCCTGGCTTGAAAAGCATAACTTGAAGTTCTATATTTTAGGAAATCTACCTTTTAATTTTGTTATTAATTCAGTGCATTGTACATGTCTAAAAGGAAAGCTGAAAGTGAAGTTTTGAGCTTAAAATAAATCAAGATTTTGACGAAAGATATGAAATGCTAGGGGAAAGATAATGCATAAAGTTTAAAAAAACAGATTTTGCAGGAAATATTTTATGTTAATGAGTTAAATTATCCTTGCCTTTTCTAGAAGGAAGATACTGTATCAATTTCGTAGTAAAATTAAATTAATTCACATTTGATATTAGTAGACATGGAAAAGGCCTGGTCTTTCTTTTTACCCCAATGGCTAGTGTAGAACTAGACACATTGTAGCTACTCATTGGCTACTGTTGATGGGTGCCCATTGTTCTACTTTGATTTTCATCCCTGCTCTTGCTTTAGAAGATTGTTACTACACTTTAGAACGTGAACCGTCAAGATTAATTCCAACACCTGGTGTCTAAGAAGCCAGTGAATTCCATCGAGAATTTGTAGGCAGAGGGCCATGTCTTACTGCTGTGCAGTTAACTTCTTGGTTGACTTTGAACTAGTCTCTTTTGTAAATAAGTATTTTTAGAATACTGTAAAATGCTTAGTATTTGTAGGGGTGGTTTTTTTTTAAGTATTTTTGGGTGTCATCCAGTATATTGAATCAGAATGGAAGAATTTTCATAGTTATGTTAACACAGCAGGGTGTTGAGAAGACAACTTACAGGATAGGTCTAGAATATGCAACTCTTTCTCGGAGAAAGGATTCTTACTTTAAATATTTGACTGTCCTTGTAAAAGAATCAAGAATCGTGGCCCAGGACCCAGACAGAGGTGAGAAAGCATAGCTTGTCAACACAAGTGCCTCAGCTTACTTGCCTTTTTGACAATGTAAGTGTCCAGACTTGTTCATTAGTGTCACTGGAGGGTGACAGGGAGACTCAAAGCCTTTAGAAAGATCAACGAAAATTCTACAGAAAATGTCACAACAGTGTAAACTGTTTATATACTTCAGTAGAAAAAAGACATAAAGTTCTAGCGTGTTAAAATGCTCCCCCCCACCACACACACACAAGTAAACACATGCACATAGGCACTACTTCTACAATTGTCATTGGGGTTTTTTTTTTTGTTTTGAAATTTTTAAATTTTTTTTTATTGGTGTATAGTCAGTTTACAATGTCGTGTCAGTTTCCAGTGTACAACGTAATAGTCCAGTCACGCACGTACATACATGCATCCCTTTTCACATTCCTTTTCATTATAGTTTACTACAAGATATTGAGCATAGTTCCTTGTGCTTTACAGTAGGACCTTGTTGTTTATCTGTTTTATATATAGTGGTTAGTATCGGCAAATCTCGAACTCCCAGTTTATCCCTTCCCACCCCTCTCCCCCCCGCTGGTAACCATAAGTCTGTTTTCTACGTCTGTGAGGGGATCTTGGGTTAGGCTTTTAATGTCTGATTTGTTCTCAGGCCCTGGCGTTTCCAGCTTAAGGCCCATAGATTCTTATCAAATACGTCTCCCTCTCTATCTGGAAACTCTGCCCTAAAGGGGAGGGGTGGGGTCGCTCTCCTCTGTGGGACTACAGCCCTTGTCTAATCTCTTTCCCATCTCATGATGCTTATCAGACTGGAAGCCAGGGCTTCAAGAGGGAGTATCACTTTTTTTGATGCTAAATTATTAAAACCATTATTTGTATTGAAAATCAATATATCATGGAGCAAATGGCAACATTTGCATGCTTTATTCAAAAAGATCAAGCAGCAGACTTTAAAGAAATCTGAAGCCAGTGGTAGAGCACTCAGGCTAAGCCTCAGGTTCCAGCTCATGCGTGTCCTCTCTTGTCTGCCTTTACGGGGACCAAGGATGGAAAACGGTGAAAGTTGCGGCCTCTCTTTGACCAGCTCAGGGAGAACAGTGAGGACCCTCGGGCTTAGACTCCAGGTCACCTTCAAAGCCACATGGCCCGCCTCGTAGGGCTGTTCTCAGCCACGTCAGACAGGACTCTGGGCCTGGGACTCTGCGCTGGATTTAATAGGGAGTCCACAGGGGAGCTCTGAGTCCCAGTACACATCATTTAGAAAGCATGTGCTTTAGATAAAAGGTCGTGAGGTCAAGTCCAGGCTGCTTGGGCAAATCTCTTACATGCTAATCTCAGCTTGCAGATCTGTGAAACAGGGCAAAGACTATTTCTTAACCTCATAGTGGGCAGTGAGGGAATTAATACAATCACAGATCTAAAGACCTCTCACAAAGCCGGCTCAGGGTCAAAGCAGAGGGATCGGCAGTTGCTGGTACCTTCTTTTCCGGCTGTGTATGGCTCTTAGGGCTCTTCAGAGAACAAGGTAATGAATCCAGACCACTGCCCCTCCCGAGTTTGCGTGCTGCTGCCCTTCAGAGAGGTTCAAAATTGAACTTCCCGGAAAATGAACGGCTTTCTTGATGCTACTCAGGGTGCATTTACGTGAATGTCACGTGGCCGCAGCGGTCTCCCGGAGCACCAGAGAGTGAGGGGAACGTGCTTGTTGTGTTATGTGTCACGACCTGTGATGAGTCCCCCACGGGCGAAGTTTCCCCATCCACCTGCCTTCGGGGTGTAAACAGCATCGGCCCGACCCAGGCCGTTATCTCGCTACTGGCAACGAGGGTGATGATGATACTGATGAGAAAAGCTGCTGCGTTTTCACAGACAACTGCTTTCTTGGAAGCTGTGATCGCCCAAAGCAGCGTATAACCTGTTCTGTGCCTGCCTGTGGCCCAGCGCACGGAACTAAACGCCAGGCTCCCTTTGCCGTCCCGCCATTGGAGTTCCTTCGTTCCTCGCTGCCCTTCATTTAATGTGGACGCCCCCGTGTGTTTGTCCTTCAGTGACGTCAGTTCTCCAGAGAACACGAGAGGGTGCCCTTTAACAGAGCTCTGCTAAGGGAAGGTTGGAGGTGATCTCACTGAACAGCTTTTTCAGACTCCGGGGGCGAAATTGGGGAAACACAGGATGTAAGGGAGTGAGGAGCATCGCAGGTTTCCGTCAACATGTTGTTTTCATTTGGAAGAGTCAGCAGCTGTCTCTGAGACACAGTCTTTGAAAATCAGCCTGGTGCCTGCCTTGGTGTTTAATAAATAGCTCAGTACGTCTCTCAGTATCTCTGATGAGTTTTCCCATTTACCCCAGTCGGTATCCGAGCAATACATCACGTTAGCAATGTCATGGGTGTTCAGCTGAATATGTGCAATTTACTTACTGGCATTGCTAATGGTGCAGTTACTAATTACGGCTTATTATTAATTGTAACAGTTTACTCAAGTTAGAGGCCTTGGTCAGAGCGCACCCTGGCCTGCCAGTGTTTGTCTGGGATCTTGCCTGGGCGCTGTCCTTGCGGTGCTTTAATTTTGCTCTTTGACTCAAGGTCATATCTAACTTCACAGTGAATGTAATAAGAAGCGTTGTGTGCTGTTACCACTTCGGTGGGTTCTTCTTGTATGTCTCTGAATAACTTCTTTAGATATTGGTGTATATTTATGTACAAATATGCACACACACACACATCACACACATCAGAGTGAGTTACATGGTTTTTTTAGCCAGTTTAGAGGCTTACTAAAGGGAATTTTCAGATTTCCACCTTCTCTCTTCTATGAGTAACAAGGAAATTAGAAAATGCTTTTAAAATAGGGTTGTAGGAATAGGAATATAAGCATGTTATTAAATAAAATTATTCATAATAACTTTAATCATGCTAGCATTATCTTAGATGTTCCTCCTTGTTTTGCTTTCTCAAAAGCCCTGGACCATTGTAATTACTCTCCAGCAGAAATTTTGGCCGGTTTAGAGACTTCTAAAACAAATTCCACATGTGAACATGAAAAATGGTCCATAGCTACTTACTCATTACAAGTATTGAGTTCATAACACTTTATTCTTGACAGAGATTCATTTCCTGTCTCTCTGATACGTTCCCAGTTAACTTCCTTGTCATTGATGGATGTATATATTTCAGTGCCTTCATGCTGGAAATACAACATTTTGCCACAAGTATTTATTTCCATGCTCTTTCTTTCTAGTAATCTCACTTTATCAGTGATGAAAGTTTGGTCAGTAAATTTACTGGTAAAGTCTTTCATCTGTCCCCCACATACGAGAAAACCCTTCTGTGCCCGGCAGTCTCCCCGCACGCTCCGTGGAGCCAGAGCTCAGATGGCCCTTCTTTCTCAGCGCGTTGTCTTGATGGTCATGAGGTCATCAAAAGGTAGCTGCAGCCACTCTTCACAATAACCCCACCCTAAGTGCTGGGGATCGGTGGAGGAAAGACCACAAAGTAGGACACACGTGGTTGCCTTCACGCTTCTACTTTTTCCTCCCTTTTCTTTCCTTTTCTGCCCATCACCCTGGGTCTGAGAACTTTAATATAAATGGAAAAAGAATAGGTGAGGTTTAATGTGAGAGATCTTTGATCCAGCATGAACTGCGGACACTTGAGAAGATACAGGGTTGGGTCCTGTGAGGAGCCAAAAAGTACAACCAGCTTTGTCCCCATATGTCAGGGTGTACAATAAAGGATTTACCAAATTAATTGAATTCAAGGTCAAAAATAGTGAAGAGGGGTGAAAGGCAGAGCTATGGCAGTCCAGTAGGAGAAAGAAGACTTTAACAAAGCCCCTGGAACAGTGCTGGGCGAGGTGGCCTTGGAGGGTGGGAAGGATGTGAACTTACGAAGTGTGAGTTGGGGGAGGGTCCCTGGAGAAGAAGCGGCATGACAAAAGGCCCTGAGGAGGGGAGTGTCAGGTCGGGGGAAGCCGAGCATCTCCGTGGGGTTGGAACACAGGTGGAGGTGGGGAAGTAGAAAGAGGCATAAAGCTAGGAAAGAGGGTTGGAGCCGGCTCCTGGGAGGCCCGACTGCCTTTTTGAAATAAGCATTTGAAAGCTCTTGGGTTTTTTGTTTGTTTTGTAAATGAAAGAGAGAACAGATCAGGGCTCTTCTTTAAGAAGATGAGTATGGCTTCAGTGTGTACAAGAGACTGGAGGGGGCGTTTCCTTGGGAGTCAAGTACGAAAGTCCGGAAGAGAAATGAACCAGGTCAGTGGCAGTGGGAGAAAAGATGCAGTGTAGCACTCTGTGAATTTTTAGAGATTGGGCACAGAGGGAAACTGACCTTCCTCATGTCAGGTGACTGTTCTTCAACCCAACAGTGGAGTGAATAAACCGCCTTTGTAGTCTATTTCATTTTCAGGTGCTGAGGGTCAAAATGTCACTTATGTAGCACCAAATTCATTTACTTGCTCTGAATTTTGTTAACCCTGTGGTACATCCCAGGCCCTGAGCATACAGAGAGGGAAAGGACGCAGCTTTTCGCTGCAAGAACACCAGTCCCTGCTTTTGTTTAAGCCTAGGTGTTCAGGAACATCCCCACACATACGCAGACCACGCAGGGTCACGGTTCTCCCTATAAACGTCTCCTCTGTGTTTTAAGACATTCGTTCAGGAAAGACTTCTCAGATGACCAGTGTGTTAGAGATAGTGGGGTGATGCCTGCAAGTCAAAAATGGATGAGAAAAAGTTCTTACTCTTGGAAAGCTTCAGGGCACCTGCTGGTCTTTCCTTGGTTGGATAAAAGCCCTTTGTCATCTGTCGCTAGCCCCGCTTTTCTACCCCATCAGTCATTTGTGCCTTCACCTTTGACCTGCACACTGTACTCTGGAAGGACCACGTGCATGTCACCACCCCCGTACAATTCGGAACCACGTTGAGCGGGTCTTTCTTTCCTGCACTGGGGCCTGGGATGTCCTGAGTCTTCATCTGTTGAGCACGTTTTTCTTTCAGGATTTTAGTTTCCTTCTTGCACTGAGCTGCGCTTGGGTTTGTTTTCATTCTTTTGTTGGGTTCTCCTCTCTCCAACTGATCAAGGTGATTTAAGCTCGAGTCTTTGCCTTCCAGAATGTGGGTGAGGATCACCCGAGTTTTCTGGGTTGTTGGGGAAAGTTGTGATGCCATGAAACAAGAGTGGGCTTCAGGGTCACACTTGGATCCAGGGTGTAGCCCCCTCTCCACTTCCCTTCTCACCGACTTAAGACAAGCTCCTTACCCCGACCGCTTCAGTTACCTGGTTTCCTCATTTGTGAAATGATGTTAGTTATACCTCACGGTGCAACATTAAATAAAGTTACATAAGATACCTGGAACATGAAGTAGGTCTTCAGAAAGATCAGCCCCTTCCTTTCTGTCTAATTTAGTGGCATCTGGGCAATTGATCAGCCAACTTTTAATCTACAATTAAGAATACTTTCCAGTTTTGACTAACTCTGGATAATCATAAAACCAGGGTTTGACTCCACCAGGTTTGCCTCGTCACTGTGTCAAAGGATCTTTTAAAATAGTGCCAAGAAGGACACTGGCCAACTGCTAAAGATGTGAGTATATCAGGAGGTTCTAAAAACGACAACCCAATTAAATACTTTTCCCAGTTTGCCATAGTCTCTGAAAACCTCCCTCATGGATGTTTAGGACCAGTGGTTCTCCAGCTGGGCTTTTCCTACTGTTGGGGGCAGGGAAGGTTTACCACCAAAGGAGGGACACACAGTTTCCTGGGTCCCACCTCAGACTTCCGATCCAGAGTCCCTGGGGCACCCAGCCACCTGCATGTGCCAGAAGCTCTCATATGACCCTTGAACTCTCTATAATTAGAGAAGCCCTATTCTAGAATATATTGAACAGAATGGCAAGGTTAATGTAAGCCTTACTTATTAAATGACTTCACTGAGGGAAAATTGTATGTTTAATAAATTAAAGTCAGGGGATGACATGACCTGACTCTCCCCTAAGACCCCAGGAATCTCCACCTGTTTTCTAAGGGTCACCTCTGATGCCTGAGGCTCACTGGCCTGTGAAAGGACATCCCACTGCCTGCATCCCTTGCTAGACTCTGTGCTTCTTTGTGAACCTGCGAAATAGGGATTCGTCTAGAAAGCACAGAGAATTTATTAGGTACATTTACTTTTTGATGAAATAGTGAATGACCATTTTCAAGCAGCAGGAAAAGCTACAAGGGTCTTTTGCAAACAGTGTCAGCTTCATGCAGAATGCTGTGGTCCTTCCTCCCACAAAAATGACATTTAAGAGCTGAACGTAAGTCTGGGGAGAAAAATCAGAGACAGTTGATGTTTGTTTTAATACCTTCAAAGTTAGGTTTCAAACTGACTGTTGGACGTGTCTGCTCTTCACTGATACACCCTCGAAATCTCCCACTCACATTCCTTTTATTGATTATTCACTTTGTATGAAAAGTGAACACACTTGATAACTTCTTATTGACAAGCTGTTCACTCATTTTATTACTTGACTGTGATTTGAGAAATGCAAATGGAAAAAATAAAGCCATTTCATCAGATCAGTAACAGCACTAATAATTCTCTGGAAACTTTTAGTGCCCAGGGTGTAAGTGATGAGCGTCTGATAGATTGTCTTACCCCTGGGGTGTTGGCTCCATCAATAAGTGAGAGCAGTAACCGTCATGAAATTAGAACAAAAGTAAAAAAGTAGATTAATTTTTTAGAGACGGTATATATCAAACAAACCAGCCTCTCAGTTTTATGTGAAAAATTATGTTTCTGATTATTACTTGTGCGGCTTACATGCTCCGCATGCCCTAGGGTGGAAATTAGGTACAAAGGAAGCGTTATAAATTCAAAAGCATAATCAGGTTACCAATAATACAGAAAGTGTGAGTGTAGCTTATTCCAGGGGTCCTGATTGACTTTGCATTTCCAGAAAGAAAAACAATGACGTGAAATTTAAATGAAAAATCTTGGAGATGTTTCATGGTTGTACAGAATGTTAAGGCGTGGCTGGAAAAAGCAAATGCAGACTGTGAGGAATGCTCAGCCTCTGAGCAGCAAGATGTGAATGAACCGTCAGACAATAATCTGTAAAACCCGGGTATTGCTATTTTTAAGGACAAGAAAAGACCCCTGCAAAAGGTGAAAACGAAACTCTGAAGATTAATTTAAATAGATTCTCTAGTTCACAGAGTCTTGCAAAGGCTGGTCCCAGGTGGCTGCACAGCCTCAGTGGACATTTTAGAATCTCTTTTGGGACCAGCACTCTTGAAACACACTCGGAGGAACAACATCCTTACTCGTTTCTGCAGTCTCCGTATGATTTTCTGCTTTGACTTTTCTCTCGTGAGGTTTTCCACCTGCTGCTTCTCTCCTGAGCGCTTCCCACGGTTGCTGGCCCCAAGTTTTTCTGTCCTTTCCCCTCAGGTATCAGGAGTGGGGTTTTGGCCTTTGGTGTGGCACGTTGCGAGAAGGAAGTGTTTTGTTGCTTGAGTTCAGTTCAAACGTGGGACCCAAACACGCGTGTCCTTCCACCCAGCGCCTGGCGCTCTGAGCCTGAGGGACGTGTGTGCGGCCGGTGGGCTGCTTCCCGTGCATCCCCCGTGTCCCTTCAGCTCCAGTCAGCCCCTTGGACTGGACATTGGCAGCCTGCGGCCTGTGCTCTCTAGTTGTGTCCTGGAGCTCACCCGTGGCCCCTCACGTGGCTTCTTGTGTTGTGCCTTGAAGCAATAGGTGACAGTCTTCTTACACATCTTGAATTCCCCTGCAGAGCCTCGTTACAGTGCCTGGAGCGCACAAGGAGTGGTCTATTTGGAGACTGAAAACCGAGAACATAGGAGTGGACATAGGGTCTCTCGAGCAAGGGTCCTTTCTCTGAATCCATTGCAGGGGTGCTTCCACCACTGATGGGATCCCGGACCCCTTGGGATGGAACTCTGGGTAGTGTCGCCCTCCACCGGGGCTCCTCCTCTTCTCTCCTTCATCTAGTGTGGGGAGGGAGGGGATGGCCCGCCCTGTGCTCCTGGAGAAACTCGCAGCCCCTCCACCCAGCCCTCACACCTCTCCATCACCACCTGCCTTGAGAGCATCAGGGTTCGTCCCACGAGGCCCTTTTTCTCCAGAAGCCCCTTGTCCAGCTCTTCCTCCTTCCCCTAGACCTTGACCCCCTCACCTCTCTGTCCGACCCTCTCCAGACCCATCCCTTCCTCTTTCTCAAGGTCACTGCTCCAGCAGTCATCTCCTTTCCCTCCTGTGTCAACGTTGCCCTCTCTATAGAGTCATACACTTCAGCATTACAAATGCAGTCATTTCTCATGCCTTAAAAAAAAAATCTTCCCTTGAGCCCTGCGCACCTCTCTGGCTCCTCCGTGGAGGTGGTGCTCCTCTGTTTGTGTTCACACGATGTCCCCTTCCTCGCTGGTGTCCCTCCTCCCTCAGACTCCCTCAGTCAGCTGCTCCTTTTCAGCTCCATTTCTGGTCCCTCCTGGTGATGCACCTTCTCCCAAGGGCCCTCAGGCCGTCTTGTGGCTTTAAATGCCTTCTTTTTGCTGATGACCCCCAAATAGATGCCCCGAGACCAGACCTCTCCCCTTTATGTTTGACAGCCTACTTGGTGTCTGTGTAATATCTCAGAACTAGCGTATCCCAAACCAGACTCCCTGTTTCCCCACCTGCCCCTCAAACATGCCCCTCAAACATGCCCCTCGGAGTCCTCTCCATTCCCAGACATGGTAACCCCATTTTCCAGTCACTCGTGCAGAAGCCCAGGTGTTGTATCAGCACCTGTGCACCCAGCTTATGGGCCAACCTGATGGCTCCACTGTCAAGGTGTAGTTGAGCTTCACCACATCTCACCACCTCCACTGCTGCCGTCTGACTGCCGACAGCCCAGTATCCTGCAAAGGCCTCATAACTGATGTACCTGTTCTAAACACTGCTGCCAGCATGATCCTGGTGAAACCTGAGCCAGGTCACATCGCTCCTCCACTCTGAATCCCCCCGGAGCTCCTGGCTCATGCAGGGAAAAAGCAGAGTCCTTCCAGGAGCTTGTACCTTCAAACCGTTTCTTCCCACTGCTCTTCCTGGGTGTCAGTGTATCTCGCTCCTCTTCCTTTTTCTGGTCTCTGCTCATGGGCTATGTCTCAATCATTCTCCTCCGATCCCCAATCTCAGATCTCAGCGGCAGCTGCCCTGCCACCCCCCATCCCCATCCATGTCTTTCTCTGCAACATGAACTCTGACTGACATCCTGCACACGGAACCCTCTGCTCTGAGTCTGTCTCCCACAGGAATCTAACTTCCACGAGGACAGAGGCTTTTGTGTGACCCAGATGCTCACTGCTGCGTTCCTGGAACTGCACACGTAGCTGGATGCTCGATAAATACTTGATGAATGCTCCCGATTTCCCCCCCATGAAGGGACAGCCTGGCCTGTCCATCATGCAGAGGTCCTGGGCAGCCACGCCCCTGCCCTTCCCTCTAAACCTGCTTCCCGTGTTTCTCAGGAGACACTACCCTGGTGCTGTGGGCTCAGCCGCTCCAGGCAGGGCTGACGGTCTCCACGTCCCCCTGGGCTGGCATCCTTGTGTCTTTGGGGAGTCTGTCCAGCCAGCTCAGTGGGCAGAGCTGGGCCAGGCCCTCGAGCCAGTGACTGAGTCCACCCAGTGCACAGCCTGGCTAGTAGGTTATTTTGTTTTACATCCAACATGGGGCCAAGATGGACTGTTGAAAACCAACCAAACACTACATAGGGTCATCCTTCTCTTTCTTGTGGGATTTTTCACATTAGATGGTATATCTGGAACCTTAAATAATGCAGGTTCACTGGAATACCACCCTTTAAAACAAGTTGTTTTTCTTGGTCATTAAAACAATACAGAACACCCGGAGCTGTCACTGAGCATCAGCAGCAGGATATCTGCAGATTCTGCTCTGTATTCCAGCAGCCTCTCGTCCTCCATCCCCTGAAGTATTTAGCTTATTCATCACTGTAATGAATGTCTTCAAGTCTAGATGATGCCCCCTGTTAAATGCATACATTTGAATTTATCCTCTTTAAACGGAGCTAAATATGTGGTCAACTCTAAGCAAAATGCGCAGTAGAAGAGAAAAAAAATGCTTTTCCATGAAGAACTGAAATTTATACCAAAAGAGAAAAAAGAATAAAAATTTGTAACATTAGAAGCCTGGCAAGAAAATAACAAGACAAAGGGGGAAATATTATAAAAACAACTCTTTGGCCAAGCAGTTTGTAAATTATAATGTTAAGTTCATAGATGTGGTAAGGAAGGGAAAAAAAGCTAGCTATTGGTTGCAACCACATTCTGTCACAAAGTATCCTCTGTCTGAGGCCGAGGCCAACTGACAGCTCACAGCCACATATTTCCAAAGAAACAGAAGTGGAGAGAAGAGGTTCTGTGGCAGGAGGACGGAAGGGAGTCCTTCACGGGCAGGACTTGGGGCGAGCACCCGGGGAGGGGCAGGAAAGTGTGCACCCAGAGTGAGCCTGTGACTAATGGTGAGCCTCCGTGAGATCATCCCCAAGGCCTGACTGACTTCATCCCAGCTTGTGATTGTGTCCCTGCCTCCCCAGTGGCGTCCTAAACCCAGACACCAGCACCGGCCGCGTCACCCAGGCATGCCGCAGCGATCTGCACAGGGAGGGTGGCTCACAGACGTGCCTTTTTGGAGTTGCTCTCCAACTTTGCGTGATTGCTGCCCTCATCACATTGCACTTGTGTCCCGCAGTGAGAGGACACCTCGTTTCCCTGACAATGTGAAATGTGTTAAAAGTAAGTGCTGCAGGGTGAGACTCCTGAGCGCACGCGGGCTGCACAGCGCCCCTCTGGGGGCGAAGGGCTGCAGGGGCGGCCCTCCCCCGGCCCAGGCTGCAGCCTCCTGCCGTTCAGCGAGCAGAAGCACACGTGTGGCTGTTCACAGGACAGGCTCTTCTCTCAGTGTTTGCGATGTATGTGTTGCATCCATGTGACTTTTTTATATTTAAATCAAGCTAAATCAAGTTTTTCTAAATAATTTCCTTCCCAAGTGTTGTATTTACTGGCGTAATTTTGTTACAAAAAAATACTTAGAGAATCATTTATTTAGAAAATATGTTTGGCGAAGGTAGGGAAGGGTAGAGCTCCTTGGTAGAGCGTGTGCTTAGCAGGCACAAGATCCTGTGTTCAATTCCTAGTACCTCCTCTAAAAATAAATAAATACAATAATATTACCTCCCCCCACCCCCACACACAAAATACATATATATTTGGCAAACTTGCAGTCTACACCCAGTGAGATAAACGGAATGGTTCCCAATGTGCTAACATTTGGAAGAATAAAACCAATTTGGTTTTATTTTTTAAGTTTTTTAAATTGGATTTAAAAAAATCAAAATTGGAAACCATTGGCCTTTTTTTCAGTTTCGTGAATTTGAAATATGTTATTTTTACCTCTTATTCATCGTTTAAAACATACACATTTTATCTCTAAATTTTTCTTAGCATTTTATTTAAAGTAACAATATCCTTTAAATCTACCACTGGGCTGTTACAGTCCGGTGGCATATTGGAGTGGTACACTTAAGATATAATTACAATTAACAGGTATGCACTATTGTTTATAAAATACATAAACAACAGGGACTTACTATACAGCACAGGAAACTATGTTCAATTTCTTGTAATGAGATATAATGTGAAAGAATCTGAAAAGAAAATATATCTGTATGTATGTGTATAACAACTGAATTGCTTTGTGGTATACCTAAAACTAACACTGTAAATCAATTACACTTAAAGAAAAAATAAAATTAAAGCAAAAAAAGATGCAATTACAATTAAAAAGAAAACAATAAACGTTTATATTTTCAAGATTTATCTGGACAAATGTTTGAAGGATATCATTCAAACAGAATAGCAGGACATCCTCTTGAAGTCAGAAATAAAAATGCCGGTAAAGGGTCACTGTATCCAGAAGGCTTTGCATTTAGTCAGGTGTGACTTTCACATCACAACAGCCATCATTACGACTTGTCACTCTGAAAGTGCACATAGGGTGGAAGCTCAGGTGATAGTGGCCGTCGGTCTTCTGCCTTGTGTTGCAACCTGGTCCTTACCAGCTCCATCCGTCTGACGGCCACAGTTCTGTTAGGATGCAGAGTCTCCTATAAAATCATCATATGAGCAGCTTTTACAAGAAACCTTGTGTTTAGTTTCCGAGTGGAAACAGATGGGAAGCTGTCGCTGACACCCCTATCTCTCTGTGATGACTCATCGTAGGGTAAACCTGTCTGGTGTGCATGGGGCGCAGCGATGGTGTAAGTTTTTCCAGAATCACATGAAGCATGAATGGGAAACCTAGTGGAGGGCAGAAAGGGCAGTTACCGATCGTCAATGTTAGCTGCATGTTTCACCAACAAAAAAGAGAAGAAAATTCTAACGTGAGAAATGTGAACCTAAAATCCCTCCTTACCTGTCTCCCTGGTGAGGGGACCTGCTGGCTCAGATGCCGAGGACTGTCATGTTCTGATTAAAAAAGGCAGAAGCCCTGAGAAAAATGGATCCTGTTTAGCGAACTGAACATTGCATCCCTCCTATTTTTCATCCTGAACTCATTTAGCAGAGGAAATGGATATTTCATCAGAAGTAGAGTTGACATTCCATCACATTATACCGTAAACAGGGACAGGCGGTGCTGGGAAATGGGGAGGCCAGGGAGCTAAGACAGTAGCCACTGGTTACCTCATTTAAACAGATATGAAGTGTGGGCGCCAGCAGTGTGACCAGCAGCCGCTTCCCACTTTGTGAATAAATTGCTTAGAAGGAGTCTTTTGCCTACCAGATGTGACCTAGATTTAGGTTTTCAAAGGCGGGGTGGGGAACAATCTCTATTGTGTTAAAAAACAATTGCTGGTGAAATGCCTGGTGCATGAGCTTATCTCCCTCCTCCAGGTGTTGGGGCTAATATGTTCTGGAATTACCGCTTCATTTTTGAAAAATAATTGGGGAAAATGTTCCAGCAAATCAAATTTGGATAAAGCCTTCGGCGAGCTAGTGTGGTGTTAGCAAGTTTTTAAAAGGCAGAAAGAGCAGGGAGCCAATAGAGATAATAAAAGTATTTAAAAAATGGTGTTTGAAGAGTCTCTTATAAAAGGGTCAGGCGTGGGTGGGCTCTCTGACTTGCGCTGCGGTTGAGTGAAATACGAGAGAACAATGCGACCAATTACACCCCTTTCGGCGCCTAGGAAAGCTGTTGGAAAGAAATCAAAGCCCGTCTGTCTGCTGGCTCTGATAAGTCTCATTACTCTGTTCAGTGCGGCGACTTTGAAAAGGTAGCATGTTTATTCTCTCTTACCCACCGTCTGCGCTTTCCCGTTTCCTCTCCCCTTCAGGAGCCGCCACTCCCAAACCGGTCCCAGAGCCCGAGAAACAGACGGACCACACGGTGAAGATCGCCGGAGTCATCGCTGGCATCTTGCTGTTCGTGATCATATTTCTGGGGGTCGTGCTGGTGATGAAGAAAAGGTGAGACCCTGACCGTTGTCACACATGTGCTTCTGTCCCCCTGCCGCCAGGGGGCTCCTCGTGTGTGGAGTTACCCCGTCGTTTGTTCGGCCTTGCTGACCAAGTCACACCTGTGACAGTGTTCGCATTCTGCATCGGATGCTACCCAGGAGAAAGTTCACAGTACACGGCTGGGCTTGCGCATGAACATGCAGGGCTTATCCGGTCAGCTCAGCCTACAGGCGTGAGTCTTCCCGCAGGTCGATACGTAAAGGGGTAGAATCATTTGCTTCCCAGGAGACACTTGGTGCTCACTACCAACACACTGGGTCCTGAGGACACACGAAAGAAGACCTTCCCTTGTCCTGATAGTGGAGGTGGTGATGGGGACAGAATTCATTTGGCCAATGCTTTGTGAGGGCTCCGTGCTCAGGTTAATCAGCCCAACATCCCGGCAGAAAGGGCCACTCAAAAGACAGCCTGACAGAGGCCCAGGGCACCCGGACAAGAAGGACAGGCATTTTGGATGTTGTACGGTTGCCCTGTCCAGCCAAGCGTGGTCGAGAGCGGAGAAAAACAGATAATACGACCATAATAAGCAGTCCTCACCTCCAGTACTTGAGAAATATGCAGTGTCTTTTGTCTCGTGGAAATGAATGGACACTTGCTTAATAATAGTGTTCAAGTTCTGTAAGAATGGTCAGTATAAAAGTGTAGACGGCAAGAAGCGAGAAGATAAATGTTCCTCTTTTTTCTGTAGTTTAAAAGCTGTCATGGAGCGTGAGTGAGGTCACAGGTGGCAGGAGGTGTTGGCAAAGCCAGGTCTTGAAAGTCTTGTCTGGTCATCTAAGGAGCCGGCCTGCTCACAGAATCCACTGATGGCCTTTAAGCGGGTGGTCAGGCGATGTACTTTTTATCTTAGAAGAATCACTCTGGTGTTAGGGCTGAGTGCAGCGAGGAGAGAAGAAGACTCGAGCTGGGAAGACCTGCCGAGTGAAGGTTAGGCAGCTCGAGAAACATTGGGAGGTATGCTTTGTTTTTTGTAGCCCTTTGGAGACGGAATCTGAGGGTGAGGAAACAGTTTAGAAAGGCCCTGGGTGCTCCTGGGGCAGTGAGTGGAGGTATCGCCGGTCCTCAGAATGTGGGGTGTGTGGGAGGTGGAACACGCACGGGGAGCGAAGGCAGGGAGTCCGGCTTTGCACTCCTCGAGGCCACTCCTCCCGCAACGTCAGATGCGCGTGTCTGCTGGGCGGTCGGATAGGCTGGTGTGGACCAGGAATAACGCTTTCCACCATCAAAGTCATCCACCTGTGTCCGCTGAAGCCAGGGGCTTGGACAAGGTCACTCAAGGCTACGGTAGCATCAGAGGAAGGGATGGATGGCGAAGGTAGAGCCTTGGGTCACAGCAGTATTGAAGGGGTGAGTTAATATCCAAGCAGACGGACGTCCGCACGCGTCTCTCCTCGCCTCTTCCTCCACTTGACGCTCACTGCTGCAGTTGCGCCTCGGGTCAGACCCCGGTGTCCCAGCCGCGTGGGTCACGGGCGGCCTCCGTCGTTTCACCCTCCCTCCCCACTGGCCATCCACCCCTCTTCCTTTCTCTTTGCTCACACATAGTTTAGTTTCTCTCCACATTTTTTAAAAAATCTTTCTTCTGGCAATGAGAACTTTTAAGATCTGAGCACCTTTCAAATACACAGCGCAGTGTTATTAGCTGTAGTCACCATGCCTTCCATTTCATCCGCAGGATGTCTGTGTTTTACCCCTGGGCGTCTGCCCGTTTTTCATTCTTTTTTCCTTTTCATTTCACTGCTCTGTAGTTTCCTTTCCTTCACCCTTCTTCTCTGCGTGTCCGGCTGGCAGTGTCTTTGTCCCTGTCTTCCTCCACGTCTCTGTCCTTTTTTCTTCCTCTTCTATTTCTCTGTCGCCTCCCATACATTTCCCCCTAAATGTTCCTCAACTCTCCTCACCTCGATGTTTAAGTGGAAAGCTTATCTTTGGTGCCAGGGGATTGTAGTTTCTCTCAATATGATGCAGTATAATTGCTAAGCAGCCGTAGGCTCTTCCACGCCTGGATATGCAACCTGAACATTTCGGGGAGTTGATGTGAAGTGGCGGGAACATGTTGGAGTTTGGTGTCATCTGGCACGCTCTCTGAGGAACAGCCTGAAACTACTAATCGAGCTGTCCTTGTGACCTCAGCTAAATGCTGGTTCATCTTCTAGGGTCTGTTTCTGCTGGATTAGTTCATGACTCTACCTTGGACTCTCAGGCAGTCATGGAGGTTACATTATAAATAATGCATTTGAAGAAATTGCCTGTGGTAACATACGGCCTTGATACAACTTTAGACTAACTACCAATAACTCATATCAAATTTACATGATTATTCTCTAGATAATAACCTGAAAAGGGTTGTTCTCACAGCATGTGCCACCTTTGTATGTGCTTTTTCTGAAATACAGAATCCACTCTCTTGTAAGGCAAATCTTCCAGTATTCCATGCCCACAAATACAAAGCTTGTGAGATTTTGATGTGAACAGTCATGTGGTACACACTGTCATCTTTCACAGAAATTCTGTAAACTCGTTGTTGAGGGTTTTCCACCCAAACTTAAGTCTACGATTTGCAATGTGTTTTTAAACAGAACAGTGAAAACGTGATTGTAATCACAGATAAGTTGTGGAGAGTTACTGGCACAAGCCGCACTGGTTAGAACAGGGCTGAGTTTAGGCTTGGAATTCCTACATCTGCGTTTTAGCGAACTTTGTGATTCTGAACTTCTCAGGGCCTTAGTTTAAATTTGCTCTTTAAATTGAGCAAATTGAACTAGGTGATCTCTGAAGTTCCGCCCAACCCCAGACTCTCGGGTCTTCTATTTTGTAGCAGCCGGTGGCGACCCTACTATGTGGTTGCTGTCCTAGGATTTCAGTGGCGACCCTACTATGCGATTGCTGTCCTAGGAGCGCAGTGGGGGCTCCTTCCTCTATCACATGCTGGAAACACGCCCAGTAGCTCCTCCAAAGGCTCTCTTGGTTCAGTGGATTCCAGTCTAGGGGAGGGGTTGGTGAGGGGTTCATCTTTCAACCCCACGTCTCCCACTGCCAGCAGGAGGCGCTCAGCTAACAAGGGAGCGACGGAAATGAAATGAGGGGAGGAGAGAGTGGGCCGGAGAGAACTGGACTTCAGGAGAGAATTAGTCACGTCTGCAGGTTCGAACCTCTGCAAGTCAGACTTGGGGATCCACTCCCACGTGGGCTCGTTAGCCTGTGTCTCCTGTGCCCACACGACTCTGAGACGCCAGCATGAACGTGTGCTATTGATTGTAAAGACAGACTGGGCCCTGGGGAAAGTGGGTGAAACAAATGCACCAATATTTCTGGAAATACAACTGAAAGTCTGTCCTGCCGGGGAAAAGCCAGCAGTGACCATCTGTGTGGGTCAGCGTGCCCGGCCCCCTGGGCCTGAGCGTCTAGGAGAAGGAACAGCAAATTTCATTAGGAGGTGTTGCCTTCTGAAGGCCAGGCCTTCCCTAAAAATTAGTTCCTGAAGGGAGGCCTCGAACAGAACATGTGAAGTCTGCTTAGCTCCTGCTAACGTGGAATCCTCCCACATCCAGGCCACGATGGCTAAAGCCTGACGTGACCGTCAGTTTTGTTTGGCTCTAACGTTTTACACACAGAACACAGACTGGACTAGTTGCTGCCTGATTATGAATATTAATCCATTCGAGCCTTGCCTGGACTAACAGAAATGTGAAACCTCTTCCTTAAAAACATTTACAAAACCTTGACTTTACATTTATTCTTATTTTATTCTTTAAGCAAAACAATTTCTTACTATCTTCCCCTTCCCAGAAGTACGTGTTCTTTGAAGGGTGCAGTGTTTTCATGCAACAAATGTTAAGAAAGGGTGTCGAGATAAGTATCTATGAAATGAAATTTCATACAGAGCCCCATGACAGCATGCTCTCAAAATTAACATAAAATAAGAGACACTTAGTTTTCAGCATGTTTCATCCCTGTACACTTCCATAAATTTGTGTAACTGAAAAGACCTGCATTTTCCACATTTTTCATAAGGAATCATTTATCTCAATAACATGTTTGCCAGAACTTGGTATACAAGCACCATCGACTTTTTTTTTTACCCTGATTAATTATATTTACTATTGTTTCTAAAACTGCTAGACATATTTTAGAAATTTGAGAACATTTGTATCAATTACAGTAATATTTCTCTCTCGGTCATTGCAGTAAATAGAAATTATGGAAATGGTGGCTAAACGGAAATATTTAGAGAAGTATACATTCTTGGTCAAAATAGCAAATGTTGGCCATTCTACTCCAGGAACACCTGTTACAGGCAAAGATGACTAAACCCTGAAGCACTGTCCGTCTGTCTCCTGTCCATAGCATGTTTTGACAGATGTGCATTTTGCAAATGCAGCTTATGTCGTTAAATGTTCAGCATTATTCTGTTCGCTTTAAATAATACTGGAAAAAACCTCCACAAAATAGGAGGTATTTCTGAAGACACCGTGAAACAGAAAGATAAGCTTTCACAGAGATGCCTGCAGGCTGGACTGGGGGTAAGCTGACATTAACTGTAACTCTCCCACTGGACGTGTTTGCACTGCGATGGGAACATTTTTCCCACTGTGGTTAAGTGAGAGTTGTGTGTGGAAAATGTCTTAAGTCTGGTTGCAGTATTTGAAGTCCTGTTTCAAAATCACGCCTTCTGAGAATGCATTGAGAAAGTCACGGGTGGACTTTTTGGGTGATTGTTTAGGATATGTGTGCTTGGTCGGAGGTATGTAAACAATAATCAGAGGGTGGGATTCCCTACTCCAGCCCCGTCTGGCATGAGTGAACCAGGCTGCATGGGTACACGGGTAGCTGTGGAAATGCCATCCTAATAGACCAACTGGCTGGTGTCTCTTAGCTTTCTGGATGGTAGCTGAATGGCTCCTGGTGCGGAGGTAAATTAAATTGACCTCCGAAAGGCGTCTTCTAACCTGGACTTCCTACAGTTACTCTAATAGCTCCCATATTAGCACTATTTCTGGACTCCAGCTAATGGTTTATTTAACTGTGTTCTCTTAAGGGTTCTCTGAGAGCTCTCTATAAAGAAGATTTTATTTTAAAAAGGAGGGTAGGGAATGTAGGCACCATTCCTTTTATTTTATAGGAGGAAAGTGTCAGAGAATAAGGGGCAGCCACTTGGGCTTTGGAATCTCACAAATCTGGGTTTCCTACACAGGGGCTCCCGCTGTCCTGGGAAGACTTGTGATGTGGGAAAATACTCTCTACAGAGAAGGAAGTCACATCCTGGGGCATGAGTACTGCCTCTCTCGGGGACTTCCCGCTGAGCCCCGGCGCCTTCTGAGTGGGCGTGGCCTTGGCACTGAGTGCAGATTCTTTGGGTGTCAGAACCTGTCATACTGAGACCCAGTTTGGGGCCAGCGGTCTGCCTCCTGGGGTCAGAACAGAGGGCGGCTTCACTCTCTCCAATGTGCTAGCAGCGTCTACTGCGACTCCCCAAGCCTGTTTTAGATCCTCTCAGCCCTCGACCTCTACAAGCAGGTTGGGATAATCCTGGGGGTGTCTGGAGTGTGGCGCCTCCTGCCATGTGACCAGGCACAGCGCTGAGCCTGCACACGTTGAGCGGGCTCTCTCCAGCCATCTGAGGCACAGCTGTCCCAGTGATGCCTCACTGAATGTCCTGTAACCTCCCATTGCCGCCTATTTTTGTCCAGTATCCAGCAGCATTGCTTACTAAAACTTGTTCTTTCAGTGGCTCTTACCTGTGAAGTTCGAGTCTAACCGTACCTGCAGGGGGTTGCACGTTCACCACTAACACTGACCGTTCTCCACGGCTGGTGTCCCCAGATGTGTGTGTTGACGTCCCTAGCTTAGTCCCACCCAGGATCTTCGAATTCTGTAGCAGGCTTGTATCTGTTCAAGTTGACGTGACCTCACTTTCTGGGATGTGACCTCGCTTTGTGGCTCATAGAATAAGAAGTACCCATGAAAACTGAGCATGTTTTACTTTGGATGATTTTTTTTTTTGAACCTGTCATCTTGGTCAGTGAATCCACAAGTTCAAACTTAATGTGATCACTTCTTCAGTTCGTTCTAGTTTTGTATAAACGAGTAAGACAGTAATGAAAAATAGAGTATAGGAAATACTTACAGACATTAAAAAAAAAAGGTAGGCCAACGTCTAACCTGACTTCTTTGGGCAAAATTCGTGATCCCTCTTCTCACATAAATTGAAATTTCTTTTTAACAAGGAAAGGAATTATATCTGGAATCTTTAATTTAGGTTCCTTTATAGAACATTACATAAAATTAAATTTTAAAGAAGATAAAGAGGATCTACTTGCTAATTAATAAAGGAATGCTGGTTTCTGATTTTTGGTGTATCTCGGCATTACAAGATGCGATGCCCTGTTAAGTAATATACTGAACTAACAGGAGAGGCATGGTTTTGCCCAGTGTCCTCATAGAATGTGCCTTTTAAAGTGCATAGGGCCTCACCGGTCAGCTGGGAAGTCGTTTTTGCTGTTATTTTCAACCTCTTGGCCCTGCTGTGGTGGGACTACGGTGAAGCTATTTTTTAGGGGTTTTACTGCAACAAGTGAAATGGACTCGTTTATTAAATTCAACCTATTTCAATTGTTGTGTAAAAACAGCACAAAACAAAAATTGGCAAACATGTAGTCAAGGTTATCCTGTCTAGGAAAGGCCCCCTGCATCTCTCCCGCACCCGCAGGCGTGAACACAACTTTGTAAAGCTGACGATATTCTTGAGATGGTGTGGAGCAGCAGCCTGGCGCCGGGATTCCAGCACGGACCTGCGGCCACTGGTCTTCTCACCCGCCTCATTGCAGCGCGCAGGGCGCCCTCCCCACACATTCAGCCTCCTGAATTACCACCTGCCACTTCTGTTAGATTCTAGCGCGTTAAGGGCCATGATGTGATCCCGGGTAATCCTCTCGGACACCCCCTCTCACACCTAGCACAGTCTTTGCTCCTAGTGGACACATAGTATGTTCAGTAATTAAAGACACAAAGCACTCCTTTAGTGCAGGCCCTTCAGTGCAGCCTTGGACTTTGAATTCTTTGGCTTTTTATTATTAGGGATATTTAAGTTTTATAAGATGCTTTATTAATGTTTCCATACCTTAGGTTTTCTGGTGAACTGATTCCCTATTTAGAATATTATGATTTTTTAAGATCTGAATAACAATTATTTAGGTTTTTTATTGATGTATTAAAATAGTTTAAATGAGGGGAGAGGGTACAGCTCAGTGGTGGAGTGCATGCTTAGCATACACAAAGTCCTGGGTTCAATCCCCAGCACCTCTGTTAAAGAAATAATTAGATAAAAGTAAACCTAATTGCCTCCCTCCCCTGACAAAAATTTTTTTAAATAAAAAAGACAATTAAAACATTTTAAAAATTAAACAAAATAGTTTAAATGAATAGGAATCTATTTAAATTCAGGTGCAGCCTAATAAAAGGAAAAATGGGTCCGTAACTATCGTTTACTTAAATTATTGCTCTTTTTAAAACCACTTCTGAAACATTTTTTTATAAATAGTGTACCTCCTTGCATATTTCTCACAAGTAACAGCAATGGAGATAAAAATTATTGTCTTCAAAAAGTGCATAGAAGCCTCAGGGTGAATTTTTCTCTATATAGCGAGCATTGGCCCTACGTAAATGAAAATACCCGGTTTTCCGGGCCTTCCATTCATTGGGTTTACAGTGGAAACATTCAGATGCGCTTCGTGGTCCTTCTACCAGGGCCCCCACGTGGTCCTCCCGTCGCCAGCCTTCAGCATCCTTCCTGCGAGTGTGTGTGATGAGCAGTCATGACAAACACTGGCCCCCGTCCTTACGTCAGAAGAAAACATGAGTAGAAACAAAATCAGGAAGAAGCCATGTACTGAGCAGCGTCACGTATGTGTGCTGTTGCCAGGAGCTATCAGAGTGTCCTTCATCCTCTTACCAGATTCTCTAAAAGCCTGGGTTGTGGGTTTGGAGTCAGAAGTCAGTGGTTGAAGAAACTGGCCGCTCTTCATGGAGGACTGGTGCCTAATGCCTAAGTGTGACCCTCACCTTGACTAAAAGGGAAGGAGGGAGTCTCAGAATATATTAAGATCTTGAAAACAAAGTGGTGACATTGCATCAACTGAAATTGTTCACTCGGTGACTGTCACCTGGGAGTTGCCCTGTCCCCTGCGGGGACCCTGGGACACGAATGAGGGTGTCTTCAGGGAGAATTGTTTGATTGTAATTGCATCTGTTGACCATGTAATTTGCAGTTACAACAGCCAGGGTTTTTCTTGTGTAATTTTTCAAGGTAGGACTGACTGACTCAGAGTTCTGGTCTTAGAGGTCACAGGGTAACGGTCACAGTCAGAACGGCCTACGTGACCGAGGTGGCAAGGGGGGGGCTCTGGTGGAGAGTGTGTCTGGAAAAGGCGTGGCCTGTTCAGGTTCCAGCGGGTGTGCTGCCATGTCACTGTTTTCCAGCGGTCCCAGTGTCCAATCCAAGACCCCACTTGGGCTTGACATCGGGCTGCGGTTATGAAATGTTCTGCTGCTTCTGGCTGCAGCAAATACTGGAGCTCCCCGGGCACATCAGCAGACCTGACCCCGCAGCCCGGCCGCCCGCTGCTCGGCCGGCCTCCAGCATCTTCTGAGGGACCCCCGAAAGCCTTGAGCCTCTCCGCAGCCACACCTGCCACACTCCCTCCGGGGCCGGGGCGACCCACTTTCGTTCCTTGGCAGGAAATTGCCCAGGTGCCTTGGGTCCCCAGCCTTCCCTTCCAGAGCGGTTTAATTTCCTCCTGTCTTAATTGCCGCGCTGGTGCCTGGACTTAAATGACCCATCCATTTGGATCTCCAAACAGACCCTGACTCATCTTCAAGCTCCTCCCTAAATTCTAAAATGGTGATTTTTTTTTTTTAACCTGGAACTTTGAGGCACAAGCCTGATTCTGTAAACCTTGCCTAGGTCTAGATTAAGTCTAGCTTATCGAACGTCCCCTCACATGGTGACATGCCCATCAGTGTTGCCGTGGTGCGGTCTAGGCTCTGTGTCACCTCTGCGTGGCCACCCACCATCCACAGCTGGTACCCAGGTTGGTGGTGGTTCCTCCCAGCAGAAGCCTTCCAAGCACAGAGCCCGGGACAATATATTAGCAAAGCCGTGCAACGTAAAGAAATAAATGTTTCTTATTCTGCTACCTTTTTATTTTTATGATCTACACTGATACAAAGAACAACAACGGCTACAAAATGTAACTGAAGTTAAAAGTCACGAAGTAAAATGATGATTCATTATGTGAACGGAGAAACCAACTCTAGGAAGAATGTGCTTGATTAATGAGCTTCATTAACAAGTTCCCAGTTTCAAAGGTCAGAATTGTAGATCTGATGCTGTGCCCCGTGGCTCTCCCCACTGGTGTGCAGGCTCTCTTCCTAACACAGAGCGTGAAAGGGCATCGCCAGCGATTATTTTAATGCCATGTGTTCCATGACTTACAAAATTTTGAGTTCTCAAAATATCTTTTAATTACTATCCTGACCAGTGCATTAGCGTCAGCATCTTTTAGCTTAAACTGAGGGCACTCCGCAATCATTTCTCTTTCAGATGTGACACTGCTCATTTTAGTGATAATGTGCAAAGAACCTACAAGTAATTAAACGGGAGTTCCAAACAAATAACAAACCCAGTGAAACTGAGGCGAAAGAAATAGCTGTAACAAGAGACCCATCCGCGAAGAGGGAAGCTAAGCAGGATATAGAGAAGCAGACTCGAGTCTGGATTCTGGAATGATGTTGCCTGTGGTAGCTGGAGGGGCCGCTGGGAGGGAGGGAATTAGCCGAGACATCTCTCCCTGAGTTAATTTTGTGATTTGGCAAACACAACCTGTTAAACTTATTTCTCTGGCCACCTGCAGTCCCTTTGCTAAGTGTGCATGAAATGAAAGACTGACTGAACTGGCACCCAGAGATGCAGCCCTGCTGTTTTTATTGACAAAAATGTCTTTCTACCTATACACCCTAAAGAAATGGAAGCAGGGACTAAAACAGATACTGGTACACCCATGTTCATAGCAGGGTTATTCCCAGTAACCAAAAGGTGGAAATAGCCCAAATGTCCATCACCGGATGAACAGACAAACAAAATCCGGTGTCTCCAACAGTGGAATAGTATTCATCCTTAAAAAGGAAGGGCATTCAGACACAGGCTGCAACATGGATAAACCTTGAGATCATTGTGCTAAGTGAAATAAGCCAGTCACAAAAATAACAAATATTATATGTTTGCACTTCTGTGAGGTACCTAGTGTAGTCAGATGGAGGGAGGCAGAAAGGAGACTGGAGGTGCCAGGGGCTGGGGGCCTTGGGGGATTATTGCTTAGTGGGTGCAGGGTTTCCGCTTGGGAAGAGGAAAAAGCCCTGGAGATGGGTGGTGCTGATGGTCGTACAGCAGTGTGAATGTCCTTAACGCCACCAAACTGTACACGTAAAAATGGCTGTTAATAAATTTTGTATCATGTATATTTTAACCAGTTTTTTAAAAAATGTCCTAACGTTGGCAGAGGAAAGAAGTTTAGACAGGTTTTGACGCACTGCCCTCCCAGGTCTAACCAACGGTCAGCCTCGAAGCCTTAGAGCAGCCCGTGGCCCTGGAATCTGGGCACGTAACGCAGCATCTGCCTTGTGGACCATTCAGCCTGGACAGCTGGGAGGGTTACTTTGTCCAGCTCCGAGCAGGAGGATACTGATGTGAATGTGCATGTTTACCTGGGGCCAGGCGGCCGCAGAAGCACATCCAACCACAGTTAGAGCACACAGCCTGAAGTGTTCCTGCATCGTTACTGACAGCGGTGACATCAAGAAATCCAAATTGCTTCCAAAAAGCACCTCCCGAATTGTCACCATAATACCCCTAAAGCCAGATGGGACGGCCGACAAGCTGGAACCAGCGGAAACACATGTGCTCAGACCCCTGGGAATGCACTGGTTATTTCGGTCATAAAGGGAGAAAACAGCATGCCCTGTGCCTTATTTTCAGACACCAGAGAGCGGAATGTGGGCAGCGCTGGGCGATGGCCCCCACAGCTGTCGATTTTTGTATTATCCTTCCTAGTAACAGGGACTCTGCCCAGATCACCTCCAAACAGAACATGAACACGTCTGGGGATCTAGAAGCTCGTGTGCTCCAAGTACAATCCACGTCGCTCCCCCAGGCAGGCCTCAGAGATTGTGCAGCCTCAGTGTCGTGAGTTTGGTTGAGAAACAGGAAAACAAACAAAATAAGTTCTGTATGCACTGCCTAAAATGTAGGGGCTGGCGTTCCTCTAAGCTGAATGAAGCTTCAGTCGGCAGGTCCTGAGTTAGGCTCTGGCGTGCCTGTTTTTAAGTAGAGCAGACCTGGTGGCCCCCAGGTGACTGGAAGCCCTTTGAGGGCAGGAGCCATGGCTTAGTCCCCTCTTTCCCTCCCGTTCCTCACCCGGATGAGGCAGCTGTTGGCTCTGGCCAACGGGAGAGCCTGGTTGCCCCTCCCACCGCGCAGCCCAGCCCCCAGCCCCCAGCCCCCAGCCCCTCAGAGGAGCTCAGCTGACTGCAGGCTCCCTACTTCAAGCCCGTACAGGCAAGGAAGCAGTCCTCTTGCTCCTCACTCGCTTCTTCCGAACTACAGCCTCCCTTTTGTAACCGGAGTCGCCGTGAAGATAGCAGCACCCCTGCCTGGAATTTCACTTGATAACCTAAGATGAGGCACCATATGTTTATATATGTTATGTGTGCCACCTGCAGGAAACCTCTTGCACAGCCCATCCTTCCTCCAAACAAGTTTATTGACCAGCAGAGACGATGACGACCGCCAAAAAGATAAAAGCCAGATTTACCTTGAGTAATCTAAATTACAGATAACACATCCATGAGTGAACATGAGTTGACGCCTCTAAATTGTCATTCCATTTGTATTAGTTGTTGCTTATTTAATAGCAGTGGTGATGATGTTGATATGATGGTGATGAGGTGATGACGATGGTGACGATGGTGATGATGGTGGTGATGGTGATGATTATGGGGGGAGGAGGACAGCAAAGAAGGATTAAGCATATGTTTCATACTAAGCAGTGTTACAAGTTTTGATGAGTGTTATCACAGTGAGGCCTTGTAGCAACTCTGTAGCATACGTACCATACATAACCCTGTTCTTACAGTCAGGGAAGCTGAGACAGAGAAAAGTAAGTTGTTTATAGTCCATGAGTGACAGAAGCAGAGGTGAAGCCAGCCCACCTGTCTCCGAGCTCCATTCTGAGCCGTTCTGGCTCTTTAGCTGAAATGAAACAGAAATAGAAAAAGATGGACACGGTGTCTACCCACTGGGCTAGAAGGAAGCTGCAGGAAAACCCCTGAGCTGTACTGTCAGCAGCATTCCCGTATTTCTCACCCCAGGCGTTTGGTGACAGAAGAACATTGTGCCCTGCATGAGAGAGGAGCCCTGCAGGGCCAGGCGGGCATCTTGGAGCTGCCCCCGGAAACCAGCTGTCACTTCAGCTCAGGAAGCAGAGAGGGGACCAGGGTGACTCGGGTCCTTGGGAAGCCTTTGACAAACCAAGCATCATCTCAGTGGACTTGAAATAGGCCACCAGTGAGTGACCACTTCCAGGCCTGAGTAATTTTCAAGCCTTGCGGTCCACATATGGTAAATATCCAAGTGGGTTCTGCAGCCTCCGTCACCCAAATGCAGTGAATCCTTGGCTTGGAAATCCTGACATCTGCCGCCACTTCTAGCACATATGGCATTCGGCTTGTGAGTCCACCCACAAAGCCTGTGGTTGTCATGTGTGCACTGCGTCACCCCGGAGGGCCCGGCTCCCGCTTCTCGGCACTGCCCCCGTCAGCTGGGCTCACCTTTACAATACAGAAGTCCACAATTTACATCTGTTCCCAACCCACTGAAAAGACTAGAACTTGAAGCTCCAGCTGTGTTCTCACTTGTTAGATCTCAGAGGAGAGGTGAGGCCATGAGGCCGTGGGGCCCAGTCGCTCGCTGGTGCTGGTAGAGGCAGCCGCGGTTCAAAGGCGAGCAGTCTAGTGCCCTCAGTGGAAAGATTCCATCCAGCGTGAGGTCTGAACCGTAGCCCACCAGGCACAGGCTCTCAGAGTGGGCCGGCCAGCCCTCCAGTCAGCAGCAGGCGAGGCTGGCCGGCGGTCCTGATGTGGATGGGTGTGATAGGACGGCTCTTAGTTGTTGGTCTCTGCGGACAGAGTGCGGCGCCTGATACTGAGAGATACTACCTTCCAGTGACGCAGGGAAATGGGAAGGTAAGCCTTTCAAGTGCTTTGCCCCTCCCCACTCTGGCTGGCTTGGAGGCTGGAAGATGACTTTCCTCCAGCTTCCCGCTTGCGCATGCTGACTGCCCGCTGTAAGGGTCTGCCTTTTTCTATTCCCTTCTGCTGGACAGGGAGCCGTCCACACTGAGGATGCTTCTAGCGCTCAGCTAAAAGCTTTCCTGGCATCTGTATCTATTTCAGCATGATTTCACAGTGTTATCTTAGTCTGAAAGGCCTTTCCTAACAGCTGTTACAGATTTCAAATGAATCTGATGAGGACATATTTTCATTTTTGACCCTATCTCATCTCCATTTGATGCCAGACTGCTTGGTTTTCACATTAAACCTGGCAACCCCGAGCCGCTTTATAGCCAAACGTGAGTAATAGGAAACTTATGGTAAGGTCTTTACAACATCGTTTGTGATTCTTACAAAATAGGCTTTGAAGGGTCATCATAAATATTTTAAATTAAACTCAGCAAAAATAAATGCATAACCCACATTTAGTGCCTGCCATGTTCTCGGTTTTCATTTTTTTCCCCTCCCTCTCACTAGCAGATTTGCTAAATTTGGTAATTTGCAGACTGTTTCTTCTGCATTAGGGAGAAAAATAAGCCAGTGCCATATTCATTTTTCTTAAAATAACTGTTTTCTAAAGTTCCCTTTATCAGTAGAATCAACACTCAATTATTTGTGTTAATGGAGGAGAGAGAAGATTCAGATACAACAATGGATAATCACAAATTGTTTACTTAGGGTAAAAGTGCTGAACTCTGTGAACAAAGCTGATCCATGGGCCACTTACCCTTCTCTTACTAACTGGCGCGGAGCGGGGTTTAACCCGTGCAAATCGCCATAATGACAAATATCACCGCATTGGATTCCCCTTCATGGTGGCCTCCCAGTTGTGTGTCCAGCCTCCCTAAAGCACAGACCCCCGTCACCGCAGCTAGTTTATAAACAGTGAGCCAGCATCCTCCAGTACCACACGTGGAGGCTCTGCTGGACTCAGAGGAAGAAGTTAAGTAAAGCATGTGGCCTTCCTGTTTGACTTTGGAATTAAATTTCTCTGTAAATATCATGTCAACACCCTTAGCAATAGCTTCCTTAAAGAAATATTATGAGTGCATGGGGGCAAAAATGAAGACTGAAAAGGCTGAATGTCACCAACATATCAGAGAGAGGAACACAAGACAACGGGCAGAGTCCTATTCTCTCCCTCCTCTCTGGGTTCGTTACTGTCTTTTCCGTCCCCCAGAAAAGTTAATTTAGAAAGTCCTGTTGCAGTGGAGGACAAGCAGATGTCACAGTGGCTGCCCCCAAAGTCACACCTCCTAAAAGGTCGTGTTAACTAAGACACATACTGCTTATCAAATTAATAAGACAAAAACGTGTTGTTTTTTCAGGGGATGAGGGAGGGTAAAAGTCATAGATTTCTTTAAAAATACTGCCCCCAGCTGAATGCATTCTCCAGATGCCTTGTGAAGTGTATTTCCAGGCAGCTTTTCCAGAGAGCAGCGAATTAGACATAGAAACAACGTTCTCAACAGCAAAGAAGGAAAAAATCTTAGCTGCCTCTTGTGTAGTCATCCTGAGAGTCTATACAATTCACAGGACTGGTAAGAATCCCCCAAGGCAGGAATTCAGCGAGGGGTGTGTGTGTGCTTTGATTCAGTCTTGAGGAATCACAGAGGTTGATTATGAATGTGTGTGTGCGTGGGTTGTTTTTTCTTTTCTGCAAAGCTGTATATTCATATGGGCTGAATGGTTGCTGATTCCCTGAAATGTGATTTTATTTTTTAATGCTGGGTACATTTTTGTTTTCCGTAAGTCCTCACTCCTGACACAAAAGTGTAAGTAATTTAAACCCATGATCGAGTATGCAAGAATTCACTTTCTACCTTTATACTTTGGAATGCATTTAATGCACAAAACTGTTCAAACTAAATGATGCATAGAATTTCAAGAGCTGCAAGGAGCTTCATAATTCATCTGTTCCTAACCACTCATTTTATAGATGAAAAAACAGAAGCCCAGATAAGTTAAATGCTTTCGTGAGGGGAGGGGGACCCCCACAGCTGCGAATCCCAGTTTCTGCACAGATTGCTGTAATGTAACTTTTCTGGTGACTGCTTAGCTGAGTGATGTCCGCTATGCTGATTTTGGGCCCTGTCGCTGACAGTGCAAGAGCTGCATGATTAATCTGAGGATGTCTCTATTTTCCTAGTGCAGCCAGGTGAGCACTACCAAAGCCAGAAGTCTCAATTGGCGACAGGTCCCAAAGGCAGGGAGAAAGCACTCAGCCCAGAAAGGCCCGGTGATGATCGATCGCCATGGCAGACGCGCAGTCACAGCCATCACCATCTTTGCTCCCTCAGGCGACCCAGCAGAAAATTTGCTCTGGGCTGAGCGTTTGTTGTTGTTAAAACTTCATGTTACTGTTTTCTCTGTGCAACCAACATTTAACGTTAGACTCAAGGAAAAAAAAAGAAAAAGGCAGCTCTCAAAATTATGTGTAGGCAGTCTTAGGCCTGAAGCTAGTTTATTTGGGGCCTTTAACAGTGATATTCAAAGGTTTGACTGCCTTTCTGGTTATTCTTACGAGTTTTTTGGTTTTTTTTTTTTTTTTTAATTACAGCAAATAAAAGTTCAGGCTCATGGCCTGGGGTGGGAGGAAGGAGAAACTCATTCAAGGAGCCAAAGACGGGAAGGTTTCTGGGGAATCCATTTCTGAGCCAGTCCTGGCGTCCTCCCTGTAACTGGAGGAGGTCTACCCCCTGATCACCACCAGAGAGATCTCGGCTTCTCCTTCTTGTGCAGTGATAACTACATTTAAATGTGGTATCGGGGGAGGGTGTAGCTCAGCGGTAGAGCGCGTGCATAGCATGCACGAGGTCCTGGGTTCTATCCCCAGTCCCTCCATTAAGTTAGTCAGTGAATGAACCTAATTATCTCTCCTCCTCCCAAATAAAATAAATAAATAAATAAAAGTAAAAAAATAAAAAACAAAAAAACATAATCCAACTGTTAAAAAAAAAGTTGATGACCACCGACTGCCAAAACTTAGTCCAGAATGAAACAGTCCATCCGTTTGTACTTCCGAGTCACGTAACTTGCTGATCCCCCTGCAGCAGAACTAAATTAGCTCTAAATTTTCTATGGAGCAGAGCCTTCTGACGGGACATCATGTGAAAGTTCTCCAGCCGTTGCGTGGAGGGCAGAGAGAGGTTCGGGAGGTCCTCGGGCTACATGAGTGGCCAAAAGCACCTCATATTCCCAAGAAAGGATTCTCCATGAAGTTCCTTGGATAATTAACGCAAAACACACAAATCACTCATTGTAGACCAGAGTAAACTTCTCTTACTAAGAACTATTTTTTCAAGTTCCGGTGTTTACTGTCTGAGGGAGGTGGTAGTTCTCACACCCAGAATGAGCAGAAGGTCCACGGCTGTAAAGGTCTCTGCGGCAAGCGGGCCGCGCGGGGGCTGCTGCCACAGCCCGCGGGGTAATTTATGTTGCTTAGGGACCACAGTTTTCTGATAGATTGAACTGTTAGTTTTCAGGAGGATTTAATGAAATATTGAACCAGATGCCAGAGTCTGCCACGGATGCGGGACTGTGAGAAATGAGGAAATGCTGCTTTGTAAACAGCTCGGACCTCTGTGCAGCGGAGGCAGGTTGGGGCCTTAGTGAGAGAGAATCACGGCCCAGAGGAAACAGGACAGGTTTTGTGTCACCGTGTTTGCATCTCTGTCCTGTGCTCCTTTAGAACAGGGGGCTGCACTAGCCAGGGCCCTTTTGATTACCTAGAAAAAATGGTCCAGATCTGGAGGTGGGCAATAGGGGCTGAGATTTTTCTGTCATTATTGTTATCTGTGTATCTGCGAATTAATCTTATAATTCCAACGGATAGGCTTTTGCTATATTCCTATTTTCAATAATATCAGATAACTGGCATCAATATTTAACTGATACAAAAGAGATAAACAACAGGGGCCTACTGCATAGCGCAGGGAATGATGTTCAGTATCTTATCGTCTACAATGAAAAAAACGGCTCTTTTACACTTTAAAATGGGAACCCTGGTTGGATACTATTATTATTAAAATTGTGTGCTATTTAAAAACAAAAAAGATTGAGCAAGGAGATTTTTGCAAAGAAAACAGCATCTTCAGAATGAAATTCCTGCATGTCATTTTGACAGCCTTGACCATTAGAGTCTGTCCCTAACGTTTTAGGACTGTTCCTTTTTTCTGATGACCATGGTCAAGACAAGAGGTCATTTTTAAAGAAAAAAAAAACTACTCGACTCATGAGTTCAAATTCTGATCTTCTGCTCTTTAGGAAAAGCAAGTATTGTTAGATAGTTCCTCTTCTCTCTAGTCCCCCCCCCCTTGGGGGGAGGTAATTAGTCTAGTTTAACTAATGAATTACTTATGTCTAGAGGAGGCACTGGGGATTGATCCCAGGATCTCATGCATGCTAAACTAAGCCTGCGCTCCGCCATTTGAACTATACTCTCCCCTCCTCTTCTCTCTCATTCCAGTGTAACACACTTTTTGAGCATTATCCTGTTTATTTGACTTAAGATTTAAAATGTGCCTCTTAACTTTAAAGAGCCTGCTTGACTCTGCATGGCCCGTCCTAACCAGGGCCTGAAGCCCTCTGCACAGGGCTGCGTGCAGTGAAAAAGGTCTGGCACAGTTCTGGGTTACACGTGAAAAGGTGCTTGCCAAATAAAGCAAACATTGTGGGTTTAAAGATGAATAGTCAAGACCATAAGGGTTCATGTCTCTGGGGAGGTTCTCTGTCTCGATGATTAAATGTCTGGTGTGAACTGGATTGCCCTTTTAATGCGAAACTGAAAGTCATCAGTTTTGTCCAAATACTTTTGAATCAACATAGTTGGGGAACTTGCTTGTCAAATTCCACTTGGTCCTGAGCCAATCCTTAGCAGCTGATCCTAGAAAAGAGGCAGGAAGCTGAAAGAAAGAAGATACCTCCCCTTGGCAAGTTCCCCATAAAAACCACGGTGCCTGCTCTGTTCATATTTATTTGTACCCATTTTATAGTATGATATCGTAGTTATTTCCTGCAGATCATTCAAGGGAGTCCTAGCAGAGTAAAAATGTTACAGTTCTTCTGAAAGAGATTAAGAGCATCCTGGTTTGGAAGATGAGGCCTTTGGGCCACATCCAGGGCCTGAGTCATGACCCCAGCAGAGCCCCAAGGGTACCTGTGACCTTTGGCAAGTTCTGGGACCCCTCTGGGTCTCTCCTGTTTGATCAGTTTAAGAACTTCTGGCTAATCCTCAAGGTTTCTTAGCACTACTGGTGTCTGATTCTAGCAGTACCAGTTCTCATCTTTCCAACAAAGAAATAAATCAGATAAACTCAAACTCAGGGAGCCTCTAGGACAACTCTATCCCAATTATTTGCTTTGTCCATTTCTATGACACTCACTCTGGTCTGGCAGATCCATAGCCTTAAATGAACAGGGAAACCTGTTTCCTGTTATATTTTTACTTTGTGGTGGTTACAGATAAAGCTTGACATTTATTCACTGCATCCTCCCACGTCCCTGATCTTGCCCTCAGTCACTCCCTTTAGAGTAATGAGAACTGACTTGCCCCAGCCACACACACCTCACTCCATCGGCTTGAAGGGGAAACAGGAATGAATGAATTATTGTTTTCATAATGTTTCATAGCATTTGCTGTCACAGAGCACCTGGCTTGCTCATTTCAGGTCAGTGCATGTGCTGAGTGGTAGAAAGAGGTCAGGTCAGAAAAGTACTGCTTCCCAGCAAAGGTCCATTTACAAAAGCAAAGAAGTGTGACTTTGGAAGTAAACCTAAAGATCAAAGCAAAGACAGATGGGTTGGGGGGTTTCACCACATAAGAATCAGTGATACATTATGGTTAATTCGATGAAAGAAGTTACCCACCTAATGGTAAGAAGTGTAATGCTAATGGAGTGTGGAGAAGTATTTAGCTCAGGAATAGTCAAGCAGTAAGAAGAGGGGGCAAAAAAGGGCCTACGGGGAGAATGCAATTTGCCATCTCTTATAAAAATAAAAAATGAATTGCTGCTCGAGTAAGAATGAGAATATCTTCTTATGAAAAATATCTTTGATGATTGCCTGTTACTGTTTGAATCATAACTTCCACTGCGGCTTTCATTCAGAAGCAGCCATTTAAACTCACATACTTCCTGAATGTGCCCAGGGTGTGAAAGCTTTAATTAAATCTACAAGTAGAGCCTTAAAAGAACAAGAAGCAAATTAATTGCAACATGGCCCATGCATTTGTTTCTCTGACAGTCCCTGTGCTCGGGAGGAAAGGCAATCTGTGTGCCCTTCTCTGAATTAGTAAACTCAGTATCACTTTCCATTAGCATGGCCAGTCCGCACCATGCATCTTTCCTCTGACACTGTTTACACGTTAATGCCGTTACAGACCAAGTCTGTTCCAACTGGTTTCCCATCAGATTCCCGAGCAGTAAATTCGTGGGATAGAATAAGCGGCCTTCTGCTCTCTGCAGAGCTGGCTTCGTGAGGTCTTCTCTCAACTGCAGTTGGTAATTAGACTGCGGCGTAATTAAGGAAAATTCAGCGCATGCAAATAGGGCGAAAGGACTTGCTGCTAATTCTGGTAGTTATACCGCCATCCATAAAAATTAATTTGTAAGATTATCATTTGACTTTTTCAGTAACCTGCAAAAGTCCAAAATGAGGACGTGGTGTTTTGTGCTCAGGAAAGACTTCTACCACTGGAGTTAATAAATATTCACCAAAGGAGGAAATTAGAGATAAAATCGATATTTTGAAATTTCATCTGGAAAAAAAAAAAGGGTCCCAAAATTCCTATGCTTCAAAAGCTTGAACGTAGACTTACTTTGCTTTTATTTGGGGTTTGTTTCTAGAAGGTGCCAGTCTTACTGTGTAATTTATAGCAATCTGTAAATACCCACTTCCCCTACCAACTTTCAGCACTTGCACCTGGGAGCTCCGTCAGACAGTATATAATTCTCCTGTTTTAAAATCTTCACCTATTAATACCTCAGGCCAAGTGTTTCAAGCCAGTAAACCATGACTTCTTTCACTCAGCCTCTAGGAAGGAAAGCGCCTGGGGCAAGGTGGCTGGGCTTAGCCCACGAGTCAGACAGGCCTCTTCAAGGTGATTTTGTTGGTTGCATGTAGTTTAGAATGAGAACGGCGAAGATTTCTGCTTTGAAACATTCCCTGTCTTAGGATCAGGATTGTTTCTCGGGCGGAGATGACGTTTTCTCGCTGGGAAGCAGATGTATCGGGGAGCTGTCCGCCCCTCCCTGCTACGTGGTTTCTGACTTGTTCTCGTTTCCGTGAGGCTGAAGATGAAAGCCCCCGGCGTGCATTCTTCTGACTGGAAAGGGGCAAAGGCAGCATTTTTAAGAGTAAGGGCTTTGCATATTAATTAAGAGACGCTATATTCACAGCGTATTAAAAATTCAAGATTTAGTCCATCCAGGGTCAAATTGGGAAATTTAAAAATTTATGGGCTTACATTGTTCATAGTTTCCTGAGGGCAAATCCATCCAGTATTTTGAGCTCTTCATGAATGGCTTGTTGTGGGGCAGTGTAGTCAGGAGGAAGGGTACAGTCAGACGGCATCCAGAAGTTGTTTTTGGAAACAGGCTAACAATGGAGCCTGTGTAATCTCTGTCCGTTGCAATCTCTAAAAATAGGCCGGGTAACTATCCATCTTCAGAGATTTCAGAGCGACGTGCCTAGAGGCAGGCAGGGAGTTGGACCTGGTGACTTATGAAGTCTCTTCCACTTTCATAATTCCCATGATTCCTCGCACAGATATAAATACAGATAACGTGGTTTTCTTTATTCCAGTTTTCATTGTGTGGGGAAAAAAAGATCTAGAATTCAGCACTGCCATTAGAGAACGTTGCTGTCGATTATTCAGCTTAACTCCAAAGAGCTGTCTCCATTAATAAAGGGAACCGTGGTAAATGTCGCCAACAGGATGGTAATTTGTGATGTTTTTGAAGCGTCCAGGTGACCATTGCGGGAAGGGCTGAGAGAAAGGTCACACCGAGTTTAGCCCCAGTCATACCCAGTTGTTACTCAAAAAGGATTTTGCTCTGATTAACCAAACACCAAAGGCCAGTCAGGGAAAAAAAGACCAAGGCCAGGAACCTTCTGAAAGGGAGTCAACTTTTGTAACAAATAAAGGCTGCTACCATGTCTCAGGACTCAAACCCATGCAGAATCAATGAGTAAGGTCCTGCTTGTGCATCTTGGGAGAGTGAAATTGTATCGTGGAACCTCTCCGTGGGCTACTTCTCCTGACAGTCAGGTGCAGCAGACAAACAGAAGACTTCTGAGAGGACGTGGACCTGCACCAGGCTCTCCCAGGCTAACAGTCTAGAGCCCGTTCCTTCCATCGGTGCCAGCAGCACAGCCAAGATTGTTCTCTGTTGTCAGGCAGCCTCAGAGCCGTTCAGCCTTCTAATACCCCTTAAAAAAGAAAAGCTGCACAGCAAAGGGAGCTTGTTCTTCTAAATGTTTTGGTTCAGTTTTAGGACGGAGATGAGAGGCGTTCGTTGGGGGCTCTAATTATCCTGGGTCTCCTTCTGAGCTGCCTTTGGTATTTTCAGTTCTGATGCTGATTGACTGAGATGAAAATCATCTAATATCTTTCCCTGTACCGTGATTACATCACTGAAGGAACCCCCAGACTGTGCACTGTAAGCAGAATTGCACAGGAGTGGGAATCTAAGACTATTGAAGAATCTCACTTACCTCATTGATTTTAAAGAAGTCTCACCTCCAAGGCAGGGCCAAGACTCTAAGGTGCTGTTTTAGTTACACTTCAGTGCATTTTACATATTTTTAAATTAAAGTGACCTATTATGATTGTCATACCAGTTGTAATACCCCTTTTTCTTGAACTTCCTTGAACTTTCTAGCTAAACCTACTTTCAAATCAGAAAAATCTAAGGGACTTTATAGATACACAGACATCTAGTCCCCACCCTGCACTGCTCCACAGAGGGAATAACCAGAGAGCTGTCTCTTTACAAATCACACAGGCGATCCTGTTTGCGAATGACTCTGCTCAAAATGGTATGTTCCAGCTGTAAAATAACTGGTGAAGTGATAGCTTTGATAGTTTTCCTGTCGTTGGAAAGCTAACACACGTTCATTATTAAATATTCAATCATAGCAGAAAAGTGCCGAGAGAGAAGGAAAATCATCTAATATCTTTGCCTGCCCTCAGCTCTGTGGTCCTTCCGGTGGCCATCTTTTCCCAGGCTGCGCCGTGTGTGTGCACACGGGTATGCACGAGACCGATGTGCCCGTGTGGTTCTGTAGCACCACACAGCAGACGTCTTGTCCCACCAAGAATTATATTTAACAGTTCAACACCAGTCATGGTCTCCAAACATCCTGCTTTACCAGGCAGTTGGCTTTGATGGCCATGCAGTCCCGACGATTGGATAAATTTACATTTCTTTCCCAAAATTTGTTTTTATCATAGTTGAAACGACCCCTGTAGCTCCCTGAAAACACTTGGATAAAGCTCCTCATGTGGACCTGAACTCTCTTTGTTCTAAATGCAAGTCAGCAGCTTTCTTACTTCTGAAACACAAACAAAATCAACCGTGGCTTCTACATGGTTATTAGTGTTCAAAGCATTCTAAAAGTGAGTAGTTTTTCTTCTTGATTTAAAAAGAAAGCCCTCAACAATTTCTTTAAATATGACTAAATTCTGCTGTGGGTCAAATGCAAACTTTTAATATTATTTCTAGAAGATGTGACTTGGTGGCTTTCTTATCAGAGTCCCCATCATCATCCTTAATATAATCTTGAGACAGGAAAAGAGGGAGGGAAATTGATAAGCTGTGATTCCTTAAAGACAGTAGCTGAGTCATTTGTCCTAGGACAGGGCTGTCCCATTTGCTTTGTTCTTCCATCCTGGTTGATAGTTTTTAATTTTTTTTGTTGAGGTATAGGTGCTTTACCATGCTGTGTTAGTTTTGGGTGTACAGCAAAGTGATTCAGTTATACATATATGTAGACATTCCTTTTCATATTCTTTTTCTTTATAGGCTATTTAAAGTATTGAATGTAGTTCCCTGTGCTGTACAGTAGGACCTTGTTGTTCATCTATTTTATATGTAGTAGTTAGTGTCTCTGAATCCTGAACTCCCAATTTAGCCCTCTCCCCTTCCCACCCCCTCCCCAGATAACCACGAGTGTGTCTTCTATGTCTGTGAGTCTGTTTCTGTAATGAAGGTTTCTGGGCTGCTTTGTGCTTCCTTCTCTGCCCCCTTGCCCCCCTGGATCCCTTGAAACCTCCCCAGGGCCCCTTCATCCAGTCACAGGAAGGCCTACGAGGCCCAGGTGTCCTGAGAGGAATGATAGACGTGGTCCCGTCCTCATGTAGCTTAAGGTTTTGGGAGGTGACCGAAAATAAACAAACAAACAAGGGTGTCAGGACCCACAGACACCACCTTCTGTCGTGTTTGCCTCCTCGTCCGCAGAGGTGACCTGTCCCAGGCCCTTTTGGAAATATTTCTCTAGGTGGCTTGACCACCTGGGGCCCAGGGCCCTCATCTGAAGAGACAATTCTTGGGTGGCACAGAACAGAAAAAATAAAACGAAATACTTCGAGACTGTGTTCATGTATAAATTGAATGATTATTAGCTGCTTTTTTGGTTTCCTCGGCCAAGGAAAGTGAGGCAGAGAATTTGAGGGGATCATACTAACAGTAAAAATACCTGACAGTTGTAGCCAATATATGAATATAGTGCTTTGTAAAAATGATAATAGTAGAATTTAATCAATGTACAAGCATAAATAAAGGAGAAAAAAAAAAAAAAGTATCTCCCCAAGCTGCTCCCTGGCCTCTCCATACCCAGTCCTTTCCCCAGAGAGGAAATCTGACTCCTAAATCTGAAAAAAAATATAGTAACTTATAAAAAGAAAAATTGGGGAAGGGTCTAGGTCAGCGGTAGAGGATGTGCCTAGCACACACGAGGTCCTGGGTTCTGTCCCCAGTACCTCCATTAAAATGATAAATCAATAAAAACCTGATTACCTCCCCCCCAGAAGGAAAAAGAAAAAAGAAAAGAAAAAGAACTCAGAGCTGGTAAGAGTTTGATGTTTATTCTAGTCCTTCTATGAATTTATCCACATATTTATACAAAAATATAAAATATGTTGTGTTTTGTGTGTTTTTGTATATTGACTCATTCCATACTCGCAGTCTGTGACTTTTTATTTAGCTTGATACGTCTTAGGGCTCTCTCCTGTCAACCAGGGCATGTTGATCTACATTGTCCTCTTAACTCTGAGTGTTTTCACATTCCTTAATTGATGGAAATGCAAATGATTTCCAGGCCTTTTTTTTTGCTTCGTTTTTCTTTCACAGCAAGAGCGGCTCTGCCTACCCTCATGGGGGCCCTCAAAACCTCTCTGACCTCTCTTTCCACATTAGTGGCGTTCGTCCACCTCCACAGCAACGTGGGCCAAAGTATACACTGTGGTCTCTTAGAATCCCTAGAAAATCGTTCAGTCATTCACTCATTCAGTGTTTTTGATGCCTTTGACAATCAGCGCAGCCGTCGTGGAAGTAGCCGTACTGACAGGAATGGGAAGCCATCACCTAGGACGTGCCGGGCAGCCAGCTAATTTCAGCGTCACAACAGCTCTATTTTTATTCCATTTTACAGCTGGAGAAACTTTGGTCATGAGCTTAAGTGACTTTCCGAAGTCACACAGTTAACAAGCAGTGGTGCTCAGATTTGACCGGGGGCCAGCCCACTCCAGAAGATCTGGTTAGCTACCGTAATACCCTCCACGGGCCAGGCCCAGTGCTGGTGCAATACAGTGACCAGGAGCCTGCCCTCATGGGCCTTTTGCTAGTTGAGAAGACAAGTACTAGTAATCACAAAACGAACGTGCAAATGCTCTGTGACAGGTGTAACAGGGGCAGGGCACACGGTGGTCTATCTAGTAAGTCCATGGTAGCAGGAGAGACTTGGCATGGTCCAGGAGGGCTTTCCCAGGGAGGAGGCTCAAATGAGATTGACAGGTGGGAGGGGTCACTGAGATGAAGTTGCAGGCAGAGCATCCCAGACAGTGGAACCAACATCTGCAGAGGTCCCCTGGCAGGAGGGACATGGCAAGTGAGTGGCTGGAACAGGCCAGGGAGATGGGGGGAGTTCCTCAGTGTTGGGTCAGGTAGAGCCTGGTGGGCAAGGAGGCTGCAGATGCAGGCTGGAGCCAGACCTCAGGGTGCCTTCCAGGTCCAGGGAAGAGTGTTGATCTCATCTGCAGAGGGTAGAAGTCACTGCTGGGTTTAAGGAAGACCATGAAGTGATCAGATGCATGTCTTCAAAGCTCTCTCCAGTGAGTGCTCGGGGTGGATTTGAGTGGGGCCAGTCCAGCTTCCAGAGACCTGCAGGAAGGCAATTGCAAGAGATGATGGAACTGTAGACCACGTGGCAATGTGGAGATTGAGAGAAGGGGACAGATTTCAGAGGTGAGTTAACGGGACATGGAACCCAGGGGTGGAGGTTCAGCAGTCGTGCAGCAGGAGGGGCGGTGATGTTCACCGCGTTGGCCAGAACCCAGCAGTGAAGGAGACCCCAGGTGTGGGACCCGTGCCCACCTGGAGAGCGTATGGACTTCATTCAGCTCAGCTGTCAGGAGATTCGCACACCCTCCTGCATGAGCTGCTTTGCCTTTGAAGAGCAGCCTCCGGTGTGTACTGAGCACTCTGTCATGCTTTATTCCGCTGGCCTTTTGGAGATGTGTGTGCCAATGGCAATTTTAGATGCTCACATTTAACATTGTATTTTTCCTGTTTCTTTGCAGCCATTCTTAAAAGCATCCAAACTTTTTTTTTTTATCCTGGGAGCTAAAAATTTATTTCATGTCACAAACAGGAGAATCTGTGTCAGAAAGTGTCAGTTTCTAAGTCCAAAATAATAAGTTAATTTTTCTCACCTTAATAATTTCTGAAATATTGATAGAGAGACAGGAAGGAAACGTTCAGCCGAGAGTCTCATTTTTAAAAGGTAAAATGAAACCCAGAAAGTCCAGAGGCATGCAGTTCAGCATAAAGCAGCCGGTCTTGTGCACAAGCTCCGAATACCGTGGTGTCAGAAGGAAGGGTCCTCCTGTGCTTTGTACGAAGGAGGTGGACAGCTGGAGTATTTAAGTGGGTGATGCTGTTCTGTGATGAAGCAAATGCCGGATGCTTCTGGAAGTCACGGGCAGCGCGTCACTGTCCTGCTCAAGGAAACATCCCTCCTGAGGACGAGTCTCAAGCCCTCGTGGTTTGCCTGTTCGTTTAGGTCTAGTCTTTGAAAGACAGTGACCAAGTAATACTCTGTGTTTGACTTGGGCAAGTGGCAAATGACAGTGAAGACCACGAAGCTGAAGGTCTTTACTGTGAAATTTTTCTTAGTTTCATTATAGCCGGTTAAATGGACAAAGTAGAATTTTCTTAAAATGAAGGCTTGTGCATCAGAAGCCCCTGGACGGTTTTTTTTCCCCTGAGTACTAACATTCAGACAGACCCACAGACCTACCCAGAACCTCCACGGATGATGTATGAACACATATACTTTAAAAATTCATAACATTTAAAAAATTACCCTACTTCCAGTTAAAAGCCTTTGGATTAATAAAATAAAGAGTAGTGGCTACATTTCACCAATTTTTCCGAGAATGCCCTCCTGAAGATTGCCGGTTCTAAGTTATCTTTGTTTTCATTATTCAGAGATCTCGGAGTTGAAGGATAAGTGGAGAAAACAGCCCCTGTTCTTGGAGAGACTAGCTCAGGGGTGGGTGCTGTTGGTCTCGAGTGAGTGGTCCAGGCCAGGGCACATCACCGCGGGCAGCGTCTTGCCAGCCCAGTGCTTCGTGAAAGAGCTGCAGCATTCCTGCCGCTTAGTAAGCCTCCGCCCACAGGGAGGTGATGACCCGGAAGGCTGGAGGCCTGCTCATCTGTGCCTGAGACCGGCATCCTTCAGAGCCAGTAGGTCAGGTCTTCATTTGTTCCCCGGGGTGGAGCGGAGCGGGAGGCAGCCCACCTGGAGGTGGGGTTTGGAGGTTGTCACTGCCTGCAGGTCACCTCCTCAGCAGGCCAGGCACATCCAGGGGAAGTTCTCATCTGGGAGACCTGACCTCAGGGTGACCGCAGGGTTGCACTTCACCTTGAGACTTTCAAGAATCGTCTTTTAAGATGCAACAAGATGTTGTTAGTAAATTTATTTTATTGGCACACAAACTGGTTGTATTGTAAATTGGTAGGAATATGTCACTTTTATTTTGCAGTAGCTTTTTTACTTTTAATTGTTTACTTAGAAATTAAAATTAACAATACCAGATTTTAGACACATACTCAATACCAACCCTGCAAGGTTGGGCTTACTTTATCTCAGTTTTCTGAAATGATGGCAAAGTGACAGCTGCTAATGTGCTTTTTCTACTGGTTGTTCTCGGCTTCTCTGGCTTTCCGAAGACAAAGATAATACAATGTGCTTGAGAATCAGCAACTAAATAAATTTTATTTGAATATCTTATATTTTATTTCCCCCTCTTTGAAAATTACATATAGTAATTCTTGTCATTTATATATAGTAATTGCATATAAAATACAGCTAATGTAACAGATACATTGGATTTTTTTATTCTTATATTTTATTGAAATGTAGTCGATTTACAATGTTAGTTTCAGGTGTACAACAAAGCAATTCAGTTACACATATACATACACATACTTTCAGATTCTTTTCCATTAGAGCTCATTACAAGACATTGAATATAGTTCCCTGTGCTCTACAGTAGATCCTTGTTATTTATCTATTTTATATATAGCAATGTGCAGATACCTTCAATTTTTAAATACAATGGTGTTAAAAAGAGTAGACAAGATGATTGCTTTACTGAGTGCAGATGGTTGTAATTCAGAGATTGTATGTGGGAAAATGTAGAAAACTACTCAGTCGTGGCAGCTGACACTGTAACTAGACTGAATTTCCTCTTAATGAAAAAAAGAGCTGTGTGTGGAGGGTGGGAATGTCGTGTGGGATAGGTCAGACCTTAACAGCTACAGGCTGACATAAAAAAGGGTAATTGGTGTGTTACTAAGTGGACGCCTGCTAAGGGCGTAATTAGGAAACCGAGCGGGCCTCGGGAGGAGTCTGCTGTGTTTGCCGCGGAAGGAACTGCCGGGGAAGAGGCAGGACTGGCGAGAGAGGCTGCAGGTCGCCCCGGCCGTGTACAGCTCTGCCGGGTGGCCAGGGTAGCGCAGGCAGCCTGGGCTCTGAGAGGGCGCTCATCGGGGCCGTAGGTCTCAGTGTGGCTGGGTCACTTGGTACCTAACCAGGGTGCCAGGAGGCTGAGCTGAGGGTAGAGGTCGGCAGAACATAGGAGCTGCGTCCACGTGGCCCATCTTATTTTTTTTCACTTATTTTCTTTTTTATTGAAGTATAGTCAGTTTACAATGTTGTGTCCATTTCTGGTGCATAGCGTAATGTTTCAGTCATATACACATGTGTTCACTTTCATATTCTTTTCCATTATAAACTATTACAAGATAGTGAATATAATTCCCTGTGCTGTACAGTAGAAATTTGTTGTTTATCTGTTTTATACATAGTAGTCAAGTATCTGCAAATCTCCAACTCCCAGTTTATCCCTTCCCACTTTGTTTCCCCTTGGTAACCATAAGTTGTTCCTTATGTCTGTGAGTCTGTTTCTGTTTGTAAATAAGTTCTTTTGTATCATTATTTTTTTTAGATTCCACATATAAGTGGTATCATATGGTATTTTTCTTTCTCTTTCTGGCTTACTTCACTTAGAATGACAATCTCTAGGTCCATCCATGTTGCTGCAAATGGCATTGTTATTCTTTTTTATGGCTGGGTAGTATTCCATCGTGTATATATACCACAGCTATTTTATCTGTTCACCTGTTGATGGACATTTAGGATGCTTCCATATCTTGGCTATAGTAAAGGGTGTGGCTGTGAACATTGGGGTGCATGTATCTTTTTGAATTACATTTTTCTCCAAATATATGCCCAGGAGTGGGATTGCTGGATCACAGGGTAAGTCTACTTTTAGTTTTTTAAGGAACCTCCGTGCTGTCCTCCATAGTGGGTGCACCAATTTACACTCCCACCAGCAGCGTAGGAGGGCTCCCTTTTCTCCACACCCTCTCTAGCACTTACTATTTGTAGACTTCTAAATGATGGAAAGTGACCCATCTATTGATAAACCGTGGGAAACTATGGGACACATATTGGACTACTACACGGCTGTACAGGAGATGGAAAAAGACTTCTCTAGACAAAAGTAAAGTGATTTCCAGGGAAGGAGACAGCAGAACAAAACCTCTTCTTTACAAAGAATGCCAGCTAATAAATGCGGAAGGGTCGGCAGGGTTAGAATGTCAGCATTTTGAAAAGGCCAGTGAAATATATGTGCAAATGATTATATATGGTGTGATACATTTTGAGTAAGAAAGAAATAAGTAAATATATGTGTGTGTTTGTCTATAAACACACACATTATTTTTACAAAGAGAACTCAAGAAAGGTAATCCCAAAATGCCTGAAAATGGTTACTATGGCGATAGGTAAGTGGGAACGGGGTAGAGGGAATAAAAGGAAATGAGCAAGAGACTTCTCTGAGTATAATTTTTATATAGTTTTGACTTTCGAAGCATGTAAATGTTTTGCAAATTCATAAAATTAAGTTAAACTGAAAATACTAAACAAGCTGACCCTGGGGTTGAATATAGATAGAAACACGAAGTAGTAATATTACTGCCCAGAGGGAAAAAATTTGGGTAACTTTTGAACACAAGTCTCTTGACTATATAACCTTAGTGATGCCCCCAGACCAAACTTGGGTCCACTCACCCATGCACAGTAAAGTCAGTCTACTGATACTGGGTTGTGGTAACAATTTAAACAGCAAATCAGCCACATGGCAGTCACAGAATATTTGGTTCCTCCCTGAAGTACATAGGGATGACCATGAGCACACAGCCCCCTGCTTCACCTCGCCTTTAAAAAATGTTTCCCTGGACTCATCAGGGAGGTTGGGTTTCCTGAGCACCAGCTGGTGCCTTTTTAAAGGCAAAGTGAAGAGGGGAGAGTTGCAGGGTGTGTGATCAGCTCGTGCACAGTTCCTGATTGGTTGATGGTGAGGTAACAGGGTGATGTCACAGGGGTTAGCATCATCAAGCCGCAGGCTCCAGCCAGCTGAGGGGGCTGTGTGCTCATGGTCATCCTATGTACTTCAGGGAGGAACTAAATATTCTGTGGCTGGTTTGCTGTTTAAATTGTTACCAGTTCTTCTAGCCCAGCTGCTAATTTTGTCACTACATGTTCACATCCTTTCAATCATTAGTTCTTGAGCCAGACTTTTGTGACTCAGAGGAGGCCTGGGAGACCACAGCCTTTCTACAAACAAGACGCAGTCAGAGGACATGGTGGGGTCTGTCCTGGGAAGGCCCCACAGAGTCCTGCTCAGTTACAGTGGGATATATTCAAAGGACAAAAAGAACTAAAATAAAATCTTAAACATTTTTCGTAGATTTACTTTTCATAATTATGTTCATATTGTTCTTCTAAAATTATTTTTCTATAGAAGGATAAGTACATAAACCCCAAGGTTTACTGTAAGAGAAGAGACAAAAATACTCTTTTTAAAAAAAGAAAATCTCTGTAGTGTTAAATCTGAATTGGAAATATCAGTGTGAAGTCATGATTTAAATATATATGAGATAGAATGCATATAAAATTTCCTAGGCCCTGGGCACTCGAAAGAGCTAGAGACAATGAAACTCTGGCTGCACTGAGTGCACGCACCATCGATCAAGACCTTAATTTGTAAATGCTGTTCCCCAATAAACACAGTTGGGCTTCTTGGAGAAATGACTCATCTCAGGTCTAGGTCAGGGGAAAACCAGGTGAGCCTGTAGCGTCTTATGCCAGAAAGCAAGGCTGTGCTCAGTGACTAACAGAATGATGTCAGAGGGACAGAGGAGCCGGCTGAAAGGGCTGCCCCCACCAGATGCCGGACCACTGGATCATCCGAAGGAGTACTGTCTGTAGTTGATTATGAAGCACTGCGCTTTAAGAAATCCATCCATCTCAGGTAAACATTTAAAAACAAAAAAACAAAAAAAAAAAAAAACAAAAATTAAAAAGAAACCAAGAGAAGGGGACAAAGGGAGGTTTTCTTTACACGGCAATACCAGTGAGTAAATATAGAAATGGGAGGACTGGAAAATCACCATTTTGCAAAGCCCAGTATGATAATACATTCAGACAAGAGTCTGTGTTTGCTGAAACAACTGGGTGAGGGCAGTGTGGTCATCAGAAGAGTCGCACAATCTAAAACGGCCACCCTACGGATGATCCGATGAGGGAAAGCTGAGCCTTTGCAATGGGAACATCCGCTGGTGAACGCCTTCCTCGTCAAATCCAGCCAAGCCAGTAAGGGCGCAGTTTCACCTGATGGGATGCAATTAGAGGGCACAGTCACCTGTGCAGCAGCTATGACATTAATGTTTAATCGGGAACAACCAGAGCGTCTGTCTCTGTGAGACATTCTGCAGTAAAAGTAGCCCCGGACTCTTCAAAAAGTCAGTGTTTTTTGTACAACCACATTTTCTCTCCCAGATGCTTATAGATTGATTCTGTGTTCTTTTTATTTTCTTTCTGGTATAAAAGTTAAGTCAACAAAATGTGTGTTGCGTCCAAAGCCCTTTAAAAAATATGATTAAATGACAGCCTACTGGTGTGCTTCCCCGGCGAGCTGAGGTCGGCGGTCCTGCGGCCGTGGCCAGATGCCGTCTGCGGGCGTCCTCCCGCGGGACCCCTGTGCCCGGGCAGTAGGACTCAGTGTGGAGGGAGGGAGGGGGCAGAGAGTAGCTGCGAGGGCACAGCTGGCAGCCTTCAGCCTCGATGAAGATGAGGAGCGCAGGGAGGGCCCCAGGGCTGCTGGGGCAGAGACCACGGCCGCTCCTGTCTCTGGCGCAGACTCAGGGGCTGCGGGCCAGGCCCTGGGCCCAGGGCCCACGGTCTGCACCTCGTCTTGTCTTATGGGCACACTGCGGGGTTTTCAGCTGTTTCGCCCACACCAGGACTTAGATTTTGCCTTCTCGTGGAGGCCGTGTTAAGAAAAGCACCAGGTTGTGTTGATCTGGCCTGGCTGGCTCGCGCTGATGTGGTGTATTTTCTCTCAGTGATGCTCTGTGATGTCATGTGCCTACGGAACTCCTCCTCCTTATGCAAGGCCGTTTTCCAAACCAAGCAGCAACTTTTACTTCCAGCCATTTCTCCGTCCAGCTTCTCCCCCTTACTGTGCGAGTCCAACACCATGGTTCCAAGTACGTTTAGAATACAAGACTTGGGACTAACATTGCTGGGCTGTCACCCCACCCCGTCCTCTGTCCTTGTCCCCATAATCTCTGACGGCTTCTCTGCTTTAAAAGCTGGATCACGGCGGCCTAGTCAGTGTGCGGGGTGTTTAAGGCAGCAGGGTTTTGAGAATGGTGAGGGAAGAAGTGTGAGAAAGGTGTTCAGGACAGAGAGGTGACACATGGAAAACCAGAGAAACTGAAGTCTCAAGGTTGTGTCTCTAGAAGAGTCCGTCTGTGGGAGGTTCTCCCCGTGCTCAGGGCCCACGCGAGCAACAGCAGAGCACCTGGACTCTAGCCTCACACAGACCACCCTTCCCCGGTGGGAACTCTCTGGACTGCCCGTGGTAGCATCAGTATTCCGTCCTGGGCTGTATTTCTTGTCGTGGTCGCAGCGTCACAGTGACTTAGGACGCAGGCCTTGGACATGATGTGAGCAGGAAAGCGCGCAGACACAGCTCGTTCACCCAGCACCTCCTGTCCCTCCCAAGTCCATGCAGAAACCCACTTCCCAAAGACAGTTCTTGCTGCGTTTTCATTTTTCTTGCTTTTGAAATACTGTGTTGTTCTGCGTCCTCCTGTTTGGGAATGCTGCGGACTCACAGTGAACTAGTGTCAGCCCAAGACGTGGGTTGTTTTCTGTTTTGTCAAATCTGAGCTGCAAGAGCCCTTTTGATTACTGGGAGGATCAGGCATCCAAATCCTCCCTCTCGGAGTCAAAGATCTCCTGGGACCCTGCTTTCCAGGAACCTGAGATCCCGGCCATCCCGAGGGCAGGGCTCCGCCTGGACCAGTTCGTCCTGACTCTGACATCTCTGCACCGAAACCTCTCAGGAGCTGCAGTGTTTTTATCCACACTCCGGCCAGGGGCACTGGGGACACAGCCAGGGTGGAAATGAGCCGAAATTTTCAATTCTTAGAATTTTGTTTTTTGTATGTGTGCCAGGAAATCCAAAAGCAAAGGCTTTTCACCTGGGCTCCAATAGCGAATTCTGGTCTCTGATTCAAGTCTGTGTCTGCTTTGTGGTTCCATCACACATGAAGGGCATGAGGTTTTTAAGTGATGACTGCCTTTTTTTTTTTTTTTTTGAAAAATACCATCTCATTATTTAATTTTTTTAAATTTCTTTATTGAAGTATAGTCAGTTTACAGTGTTGTGTCAATTTCTGGTTAGAGTATAATGTTTCAGTCATACATACACACATATATATTCCTTTTCATATTCTTTTTCATTACTGGCTACTACAAGATATTGAATATAGTTCCCTGTGCTCTGCAGTAGAACCTTGTTGTTTACCTATTTTATGTACAGAAGTTTGTATCTGCTAATCCCAAACTCCTAATTTATCCTTCCCCTCACCTTTCCCCTTTGGTAACTATGAGTTTGTTTTCTCAACACAGAGTTATGAATAGCCCCTCAGTTTGCCTGTTTCTATGTCCTCAGGTCAGATACTGCACATCTTCCCCCTGCAACCTATAATGAAAAAGAACATGAAAAAAAATATAGATATGTGTGTGTGTATATCACGTATATACATATATATAACTGAAACATTATGTTGTACGCCAGAAACTAACCCAGCATCGTCAATCAACTATATTTCAGTTTAAAAAATTAATTTTTTGAATAAAAGCCAGTTACTAGCAAAGCTGCAACTTCAAAAGAAAACCTCTGTGTTAATGGCCTCCAAGGGGCTAATTGGGAGCGTGTCATACAGAAAGCTAAATAAGTGTGCATTTCAAGCGCTTTGAGGGGAGGACCTTATTTGATTGTGGTTTGTTCTGAGAGATTGGAGTAGTTTCTGCACATAGTAGGCACTCAGAAATATTTGTTGAGTGTTTGGGTGAACGTCAAGGCATTCGTGTTGCAGTCACAGTCTTCTTCATTCTTTCTAAGTGATGTTCTGTGTTATAAGGGAAAATTCTTCCAGGGTCTTACCATGTATTATTTTAGGTAGTAATGTCCCTATTCATGCATTTTATGGTTTCATGGAAAATAATGTGTTGTACAGATGTTCTGTCACTAAACTAAGCCTCTATGAAGTATCACGGATAGTCAGTTGATTATTATCTGTAAATTACAACGTGGTCATCAACATTAAATTGTTGGAAAGACATTTGTAATGAGAGGATAGGAAAACCAAAGATACTACTTTCTGTCACTTTATAGAATTTCGTGAGTCACTGCTTCCGCACTTTAATTTCTGTTCGCAGGACAAGGTTAAGGTTAAAGGAAATAGAATTAAGAAGTTGCTTAGGAGTAAGCTTTTCTGTTTATTGGGAGCTGGTGTTGTATACTCATACATTTATAATCTGCATTATGCTCCAGCAGTATGTTAATGCTGAGTTCAGAAGATTCATCAGGCCACACGCTGTCCTGTGGTTTCTCTGATGTAGTTCTCATTTACATCAGCATTTTCTCTTGAACTCCGCACACAAAATGCCTTACAGAGCAGTGTGTAAGCAGTCCTAACAGGCAAATGTTCAGACATAATTAAAGATGAAGTTTAGCTTTTCTGCTGTGGTTGGTGAGTGAGATAATGTTCCTTAACTGTGTGACAGGAAAGTGGAGGAAGTCAGGGCATGTGGCTGCCAAGCCCATCCTCGCTGAAACGTCACGCGGGACTTCTCCAACTGCTCGAAGCTCATCCCAGGAATAATTCCAGCCTCTCAGGGATCATGGGGAAGGCGCCAAGTCTAATGGGTGGAAACGGGTCACCCCTGCTCTTTGGTCCCATTTGCCCGTGTGTACACTCTGCTTCTGAAATTTTTAGTAACCGGATGTCTGTTGGAAGACCACTTCCTTTGGCTGGACTGCCAACTAGGAAAATACGTGCATGCCTTTCACTAAAGTCTAATGTGGCTGCTGATGGGAAGGAATGGAATCAGGATTCTAAACTGAAGTGTGTCTTCTTAATTAAAGACATGGCCCCAGGTACTCAACAAAATATATCAACTGCCATGACTAAGCACTGAACAGATGTTTCCCCAGCACCTGCCTGTGCGGACACCGGCTCCGTGCTGGTGCTGCAGTGGAGGAAGGAACAGTCCAAGCGGGAGGCTGTCCAAAGGGTTACGCCTGTCTTTGGAAGAGTGACTCAGTGCTGTCCGCCTGGCCCTGTGGCCACACCCACTCAGGTGCCTGTTTCCTCCAAGTCTCTGTTGAACAGAAAATCGCCCACTTAGGTGGGCCAGAATACGGACAGCTTCTAAAAATGCCAGATTCCAGAATCAACTCTAACTGAATCAGTTAGTTAATCAGAGGATGTATTTAACCGGACTGGCTGGACTGACCTCTCCAGATTTACCAGTTACTGTTGGGTTGTGGAGCAAGGACATCAGGGGAGGATATGCTCCCCAGCCCACGTGGAGGAACAGGATGCTGTCCACCTGCCTTCAGACGTCTGGTGCGTCGAGGTGAAGAGAGCACGGCAGGCCTGCCCCGGCCCCAACACCTCGTCTTCTCCTGCCCCAGGTGCATATGCTCTTGAGTTTTTTCTATATAATCATCATCATCATCATCATCTCATTTTCCCAACCCTCCCATACACCACCTAGTGGTCACATTTTCACATATTCTATAAACTTGTTTTTCAATAAATAGTTATATTTTGAAGTGATGTTACCAGGAAGAGATGCCTCTCTGCCTTATTTTACACGTATTGTATTCTGTTCATTCTGTGTTTAATTTGGGCCCAAAGAGGGCTAAAGACCATACATTCCCTAATTCACTAATAATAATTACTTAGTAACATATAATAATTACATCATTGTAATAATTCACTAATAGCACCTCTACTTTCTTACCTACTTTTTAGCTCATATCCAGAAATTTATCTAGATGCAAAAGGAAAAACTACAAATTTGTATATATCTAGAATAAGCACTCCCTTTAAGATGTTCACGTATGGTTTCAGTCAGATTTCTAATTCCTCCTTCCACTCCTCTTACGTCTTGGGAGATGATGAGAAGTTGGCAGACCTGTCCCTGGAATCCCAGCAGTTAGCAGGGATTTGTCTCAGAGCAGCTTTTGTTTCTTCATCGCAGTTCAAGACCGTCATCCCATTACTCTAAGGGTTTCTTCCTTGACACTCTCAGTCGTCCTGCTCTTCCCCGTCTTCTGGGCAAGCTCCTCATCTCCCTCAGACGTAATTAAAGCCACCCAGAATCCCAGGAGGCCTTCCTCTGTGCCCGAGACACCTCCCAGCCTCTCCTGCCCGCGTCCTCCCTTCCTCTGCACCCGTCTGTCCCTGCTCTTCCTTCCCAGCGAGGGACCCACTCACCTCGGCTCAGATAGCCCACAACTCTGATTTCTTTCCCATTCACCACCCCCTAAGATGAGGTTGCATTTCAATTTGCAAATATAAAATCTAGGTATTTGTTCACAGTGATTTAAACTGAATGCGTATCTGTGTAATTGCTGCCAGTGTGGGTTATTCTCGGGAAACGCAGGGAGGGACTCGCGTCGGGGGCAGCTGTTTGCTGCCGCTCCCCATACAGCACCATCCTTAGGTTCTGGAGGTAGCATGAAGTGAGCTCTATTGCATATCAACATCCACAAAGGTCCTTTGTTCCTAAAGGTAAGGGGAACTCAGAGCAGCAGGTACAAGCTGCTGTGGAAAGGTTTCCTCCTTATATGTCAGATGAGAAAAAGAAATACACAGGTTTCAGGAAGTTTTTATAAAACAACTGGTTTGTATTCTTCAAAAAGGCCAGTGTCCTGAAAGGAGAAAATTCAGAGATTGTTCTAGACTTGAGACTAAAGAAACATGGCGGGTAAGTGCAGCGCATACTCTTTGATTGATTCTCGAGCAAAACAAAAAAACAAATGAAAAAACCATAAAGGACATTACTGGAATGATACGGAAGTTTTGAATGTGCATATGTATTAGGTAATATTTTGGTATCATTGTTAGATTTCTTGAGTGTAGTAATAACACTGCGGTTATGTAGAATCTCTCATTCTTAGGTGATACATGCTAAGTATTAGAGGTAAATTGTCATAATATCTTCAACCGACTTTCAGATGATTCTGAAAAATAAGTGTACATATTACGTGTGTAGCAGGCTCATGTAACTTGCAAAGATTCATTCTTGTCATTGCTTCTTTCTTGTGAAGGCATGAAAGATACTTTTCTAAATTAACTTTCCTACTGAAAAAGAAGAGATTTTTCTTATACCCTGTGAGGCAAACTAAGGGGAAGCCACAGTGAGGGGTTGCAGACATCCTGTGGTCTCCCACATCCTCCACGGAGTTGCCCCTTCCATACGTGCAGAATTCAGCCACACCACATGCCAACTGCGAGAGGTTTTTCTCTGCTATTTCATGAAAAAAATGAACCCAAGAAATTTAAATCATTTGATGTTGAATGATCTGAAAAGGATTTCCAGCTTTTGCAGTGTTAGTCTCTTGCTCGAAAGAGGAATGTAATGGGGAGGGGAACTGTGGTCGTCAGCTTGTACTTTCTTGGGGTTTCAGCTTTCATACCCTAAATGACACTTATCTGTCATCACCTGCCGTACTTTGGGATGTATTTTACCCTTTTCTTCATGGGTGTATCAAAATGTGTGGCAAGGTAAATTATTTTTTTAAGAAACTAAATCTGAGGTTCATTTGTGCTTTTCTCTTTAAATTTTTAAAAAAATTTTTATTGAACTACAGTTGATTTACAGTGTTTCAGGTGTGCAATGAAGTGATTCAGCTCTCTCTTTCTCTCTCTCTCTCTATATATATATTCTTTTTCAGATTCTTTTCTATTAGAGGTTATTACAAGCTATTAAATGTAGTTCCCTGTGTGTACAGTAGGACCTTGTTGTGTATCTGTTTTACATACAGGCATATATATTTGCTAATCCCAAACTCCTGATTTATCCCTCCTCTCCTTTCCCCTTTGGTAGCCAGAAATTTGTTTTCTGTGTCTGTGAGTCTATTTCTGTTTTGTCGTTAAGTTCATTTGTATCATTATTTTAGATTTGTGGGAAGGTAAATTGAGTCTTAACATTTTGAAATAAATTAGACTTTCCTTTATAAATCCATCTAGTTGTTTAGTGAAATAGTCCAGTAGGTTTTTTAATGGATATATAAATAGAAGGCAGATTAGTTTTGAAAGCACAATGCCATCTTCGAAAATACAAAAAAGGGAAAGAAAAAACAATGAAGCGTCTGCCTGACGTCAGTTACAGTTTGGGGGCGGAAGTGAGGCCGCCTCCACGCGGGGCAGCATCAGTGCGCAGGGTGACGAGGGACCATTTTGCCTGTACTTTGCTTCACTTAAGAGTTGTCCAAAGCTGCATTTGGACTTGATATGGAAAATGACTGGATTGAGAGCAGCCTTTATAAGTAATCTTTATATGGTAACTTTAAAAAAAAATTTAAACCTAATAGTTCCCATTACATGACACCAGAAAATTTTGAGAGTTTGTGTGCTCTTGTTTTCCGTCCAGTGTATTAAGATTTTAGATTGTTCTGGAGGATCTTGAGAGTGTGGAAAGAGTTTGGGTTATCAGCATTGCTGTATGCTATTTGTTTCACATGCGTTTGCAAACAGAAAATGATACTTTACAGTTTAAGTTGCTGTTGGTGCTTAGTTTTGTTGTTGTTGTGTTTATCGGGTTGTTCTTACATTGTTATCAGCCAGAATGCTGTGTGGCTAAGTGATTTTAGTTTATCTAATTTCTTTGACATTTAGACAGCCATTCTAGCCTTGGGAACAAAATATGTTCATCATAAAAAAAAAACTAAGAATGTGATCTGATGTTCAAAGCTAAAACACTAAACCATAGTTAGCAGAAAGCTTTCAGAACTATGCACTTAGTATGCAAAGAAACCGTGATTTCTCACTGCTACAAATTCTGTTTCTGACCATAAAAGGAAGATATGTCAAGTTTAACCATTTGATACACACAAGAAAGGAAACTGCGTTGAACCACCTTGCGGGAGTGGGGGTTCTCCAGACTGACGTCCCTGTTACTCTCCTACATGCATGTGTGACCTTAGGGTGTGTCTATATGATTTCATTTTGAGAACTGTTTACCAAACATGCATAGCAGATGGTTTCCATTACCAAGAGTAGGCTACACTAAGTTCTTTGGATCTGCTTTCTTTATTCTTTTGTTATATATTCAACCAGTTATGTGCTTTGTAATTTTCAATATTTCGGCATTTTAAAATACGCACAGCAATATGCACATATGGACAGTCTCCGACTTAGGGCAGTTCGACTTAAAATTGTTCGACTTTACAATAGTGTGAAAGCAATGGGTAGAAACCATACTTTGAATCTTGAATTTTGATCGTTTCCTGGGCTAGCGGTACATGGTAGGTTACTTCCTCATGATGCTGGGCGGTAGCAGCAAGCCGCGGCCCCCTGCTGGCCACACGGTCCCAAGGACAGGTAACCCACATAGTTAGAGCCATTCTGAACCCAGGCAGACATTCTGTTTTTCACTTTGGGCACGGTATTCATGTATTACATGATATTCAACACCTTATTGTAAGATAGGCTCTGTGTTAGATGATTCTGCCCAACTGCAGGGTAATGTAAGTGTTACATTATATGGTAACTTAGATGTTGAATTTAGGTCAGGCTGAGCTATGGAGTTCGGTAGGTTCAGGGTGTTACACGCATCGACAGACAGTATTTTCACTTAAGATGGGTTTATCGGGATGCAGCTCCACTGTAAGTCAGGATGATCTATACAGTTATATCTGGAACGATCCGTTATGCTTGAGTTGTAAAGATAATTTGACACACCCACTGTGTTCAGTGGGTATCACGTCTGCCAAAAAATATTTCCATTTGCACATGGCTGGCTTTCACACGTAATCACTTACTTGTTCATCTCGGGACATAGTGTCAGCGTGTACTATGTAACTAACATCAAATAATCTCATCTGGATGCACAATGAATTTCTATTATCTAAGAGTTATTTATATTTGATGACATTTTCCTTCTTTTGGAAAATAGATTTCAGGAAGAGGAAAATGGCAAATTTTTTTTTTAAATCAGTGCTTTTTCATGTTGATTTGTATTTGCGTTGTGGTAGGTTTGGAGTGCCCAACGATTAGGGTCATTGTTTAGTGGCAATGTGCTAAGCCTGTGGAGTGTGAGAAATGGTTTTTTGCCTCACGGCTCTCATAAGACATTATACATATTGAAAGATAATTAAATGAGACAGGATGAGATCAGGATAGTGACTGCTTTGGAGTTCAGAGATAAGTGACCTCATCATGGACCAAAAGATTAGATGCATCAAAGAACCCAGCCTTGAAGAATGGGAAAGAATGGCTGTCAGGGAGGTCGGGAGCAAGTGCACCATGAGGTATCAGTGGAGGCAACAAAAGGCTTCCATCAGGGCTGAACATTTCGTAACAAATGGCTGATGCTCTTATTGTAACCCATTCAGATCCATGAACGATGCACTAAGATTTCAATAGAAAAATGAGCAAAGGTTATGAATAGTCAATTCATAGAAGGGGAAATGCAAATGATCAGTATGTGTGTTAAACGCTGTGCAGCTTTATCAGTAAGCAATGAAATGCAAATCTAGAAAGCAAAGTACTCTTTGTGTTTCACTCCAAATTGACAACTAGTTTAAAACCCACTAGGGTATTGTAAGAAGGGTGTCCCCATGCATTTTCTGGGGAGACTAGAAGTGGGTACAGATTTTTTAAAGCAGTTTATAGTTTGTAACACTGCTGTTTCAAATGGACATGCCAGTTAGTCCACTGCCACTTAGAATGTTTTCTAAGGGGATTTTCACGTTTATAGACGAGGATAGTCATTACACTATTACCCATGACAGTGGAACATTTGGAAGCTGGCTACATTTCCAATAGACATAATTAAATAAATGTCACTTTGATTAAGTATTGTTTAGTCATTAAAACCTGTGTTTAAAAATAATTAATAGCATTTGGAGGTCATAGAAATAAAGGGTAGAGAAAAACCAGAATTTCATTCAAAATTAATATGTGTGAAAAAAACACTGGATTGAAATATCCTGAGCTGTTAGCAGTTATTATTCTGAGTGGTAAAATTATGAGTGGTTGTATTTTCTTTAACCTCGTATTTTTTGTTCAATGAAAATGAATTATTTTAAGGAAAAATATATGAAACTTTCACTTATCTTAACAATTTACTAAGATAGGGTAAAGTCGCAAAGAGAGGATTTTATAAATCAGAAAGTACCAGTGTTAATCTTTGACCAGCTAATGAAATGAAGTTGTTGAATAAGGGGGGGGGGGGTGCTGTGCGCGGGTGCACGTGTGTGCACATGCGTGCACACGCGTTAGTGTATCGTAAGGAAATATTTTGTTGGAGATGGTGCTGAGGGAAGTCTGGGTCTTGTTTGCAGTCTGGGGGCTCCAGAGACACTGAAAGGACAAAAATTAGTGGGAGTTGGAATAGGGTGGGAATTGATGTACAGGGTTGGCAGGAACCAGTGGTGTTTGAAAAACTAAAACATAGCAGAGACTAGAAAGAATTGCAGTGGCACCCATCTTGCAGAGGAAGAGCAGGGGTTATTCTAAGAAACCTCTTGCCATGTGTTTTTGCACAAAACGCATTCAAATGACTTTGTAAGTTGTAAGAATTCAGGTGCCCTTTTCGGGGTCATTTCTGGGCTCCCCACACTTGGCCTGACCTGCCAGCAGTCAGCTGGCATGGTCACATCTCAGGAGTGTGGCAGCATCAGGGACTGGGAAGTGATTCTCGCCTGCATTTCAGAGACATCCGTGGCTCCTGAATAATCACCATCAAACATCAGCAAAATCCTCTACACAGATGAGTGAAGATGTTCCTTTTCATCAAAAGTCTACCATTTACCTGTGTGTTTACTACAAAGGGGTAAAAGAAAGAACCCAACTAATGATTACTGTGCATGTTGCCAAATTAAATACAATTTAAAATGTTCAAATAGATAAAAACTAAAGGGAAGTGAAAATCTCAGTATAAAACACAATTTTTGCTTCTAGAGAATGTGTATAAATGGTAAATCGATAATGAATAGCCAAATAAGATGAATTCTAGTAATTGTACCCTTATTTGGGTTTCTGTCTTTCACAACACACAGTAAAATTCGTAGTAAAGAATATAACCTTCAGAAAGCATTTGGCAATTTAGAGAGGCATTTGGGTATCTGATCAACAGGTACTCAGAATTCTGAATTACGTCTAAAATCCTCAAGCGTTACGTCTGAGAGGAAGAACAGGAAGAGCCAAGCTCATGGGGATAGAGTCAGGACACCAGGACGCGGTCTGTTCACACTCCTCCTGGTCTAGACTCACCTGTGCCCCCCTCATTCAGTGTAACCCTCTTATGGTGCAGGTGAGTTATTTTAATCCTCCGGAACTCACGCTCACACGGGCTGGTACTTATGTACATGCTGAACGTGTGTCTCTTCATTCATTTAACAAACGCCAAACGAGCAGCCCTGAGCCTTGTTCCAAGTTCTGGAGAGCAGAGCAGCAAAATTTCTCTTCTTGGGCGGAGACAGCACACCCTGTCCGGCCGGCCTCTGACCGGAGACGTCGTCGTTGGACTCCTGGTCGCCATTCTTCCGATTCTTCACAAATGACCGAGCTCGGTCACAGAAGAGTTCTGGGATTCAGGTTGCTGTCACCCTAGTTCATGCTACTGTGGATGGGGTTCAGCTGCAATGGGCATTAGTCCTATCACACTGTAAATTCAGTCCAGAGCCACTCGGATCCCCCCACAGCGACGTGCCAGGCCCCTCCCCGCCCAGAGGGGCTGTGGGTGGCGGCAGCCGGTTCGTCAGGAACCCGGGTCCTGAGAGCACAGCCCCTCACGAAGGGTGTGCGCAGGCTCTTAGTCATGCAGACGGCAGGTCTGACTGTGGTCACTGGGTGACATTATGATCCCTGGTTTCCTGTAAGAAAAGGTCTCGTAAAGGGTCTGCTTCTGTCTGGTGGTGCATTTGTAGTGAGCCAGTGACACCATTAACCTACAGTAACATTGGGTACCAGTTTCTGGACCACAGCTCTGGAAGTGTGAGCGACGGTTGTTTCCAGTTTCATTATTAACTTGTTGTCAAGAGACTTGGTTATTATCCAGGATGGCAAAAGAAAAGCAGATTGCATTAAGTGATAATTTTGTGTATTTTAGCATTCTGTGCTTTCTTTATCAGTTGAATTTTCTTCTTCTCTGCAGTGACTCTGTCTCTTTGAACTTTTAAATGCTGCCTTTAATTGAGTTTTCACTAGTTGGATTGTATTTTTTCATATGAAATTCAGAACATCCTTGTTAATGATTTAAATACATTTCTTCACAGGACCAAGTTTGATTTTCTGTGACTAGCACCATTTTGACCAACTCATTAATCCCAGTAAATAGACTGAAATTTGAGAGTTATGCTCTAGAAGTATACCTGCCCTGCCACCAGAACTAGGCTTCTGAAAAATCATGTGTTAGGAAAATCCATGGTTGAGGAACAAGATGGAAAGCAGTGGGGAGAGGTGACCTGTGACATCCCTAAAAGAGTGTGTCTCCAGTCTGAAAACTGTAACAATGAAGTGCCCCATAAATGGGCCATCAACTGCATAATCATATTTTAACACAGTAATAACCAGTATTACATAGTAACTGTCATTTACCACCTCTTGCTTGATAGAAGCTTTTCGAGATCTTCCATTCCCAAAATTTTGAGAAGATGCTTATTGATGCATTTCCCCTGTTCCAGGAATTAGGCCTGTTAAGAGCCGTTGTCCCACGTGTCTGGCTGTGTAGACGACTGTTCAAAGCCTGTCTGATTTTAAGGCTCAATTTTTCTCTCTTTATTCTAATTCCTCGCCCAAGTCCTATCTTGTGCTACTTACTTGGTTCACTGGGCTGCAGAGTAACTTGGCTGCTCTGAATGAGAAAGGCTGGGAGGAACCTTTATGTAACCCGCACAGCGTGCTTCAGGTGACCTCTCCCTTCTCCCAGGAACCATGGTGACTTCGCCTCGGCTGAAGCCCATGCCACAGGCTGGCTCCTCCTCACAGGAGAGCACCCCGTCTCCTGGCTTTTGTCCTCATTTTCCTTCACGTTGACTAGTTTTATTGCAAAAACCCCTATTTCTCCTCCATATTTCACTTGACCTTGGTTTTCTATTTCTGACCCCAGATCTCTCTCTCTGTGCTCATTCCTGATAGGTTTGTCTGGCCTTTCCAGTCCTCTGTGTCTGAAATTCTCCCAGTGACGTCAGAGTTTTGGCACTAGAAACGTAGGTGCCCTCCCATTTTGAACAAAGAGAATTTGTGGTTGAAAAGAGATCATGGTAGCCCATTTTAATTAACTTCAATAAATAAACAGCACTTCATTTCTAGAGCCACAGACAGTCATGTGTACAGAGAACAGAGCAGCAGCTCAGATACGTGAAACCTGCTATTCATACTCTCCTGATACCCTGTCAGGTAAAGAAAGCGCATTCTGCTGACTTATTTCCTTCTGATACTTTTTCTCTGAATCAGTGTAATCCTGTTGATAATATACTTGATTTAGTTTGTTTTCAATCATTTTTCTTGTTTGGAGGCAGGATGGTTTGTTTTGTTTTGTTTTCTGAAAGGTTAAATCTCTCATTCAGTTACTCTTTTCCAAAATGTTGTTTTTTAAATACCAGGTCTGTTTTGATTCTGTTTTTTTTGCCCATCTGGCTTACAGTCAGATGGTGACATGTTGTTTCCATGGGCAGGCCTAAGCATTCTGAGGCAAATTACGGGCTTTTCGTAGAAGGGGATGTTCTTTTTTATAAAGAGCTGGCAAAGATTTTCATTTGAAATACGGTAAACTAATAGGCTGCTGGTGTCCGTCAGGAGCTCCCAGGGAACTAACTCCTCCCCGGCAGTGGAGGCGGCGTGCTCGGGAGGACGGGCGGCTTCGCGCTGGAGAGCGGGCGACGAGGCTCGTGCGCGCCCCCGCGGAAGGGGCTGGCCGGCTTCTGTCTCAAACCACCGGTGTTGCTTAGGGACACAGCTTTGTGTGGACTGTCTGGCTCTCGGGCCGCTTGGAAACCTTCTGCCGTGGCAGTATCCGTCTCTTCCCTTTCATGCTGTGGCGCGGTTAATCATATTTACACATGCTTTTCTCTGTGCCGTGAGGCGCTCGTCCACGCTGGGACGTGCAGGCTTGCCGTTTTCTAAAGTGCATCACTTTATCTTTGGTTTAGCCCGAAATTGCAGCAGCGAGTACGTTTCCTCCTGGGATTGGAGTGTAAAATAGGGGAAGCAAATCGAGGCTGGCAGTGACTAATGACGCCTCTGCAGAAGTCGGCACGTCGGGGCTTCCGCGCATGCATCCCGCAGCCTCTTTGAGATCAAGGCGTTTCTCCCGTTCCCTCCTGAGCCCAGCTTGGAAGGGGGGAGGGGACTTAAATATTCCTCCTACTTGCTTTCTAAAGACATCAAATTCAGAGTACACAAATGTGTTACATGACTGATAATTCCCAGCTAGCTTCCTTGTTTAATGAGCCATTTCAGCTGCCTGAAGGTATTGCACATACCATAATTTTAATCAGTCACATAAAATTTATGAAGCTGAGATCTCAGTGAAAATTAGCATGAATTAGAACAGAGTTTCTCGGAGGACTCCAGCCTCTGGCCACCTCGTTCCACCGTTAGTGTTCTGGAAAGGGCTCTGTGTCGCTGGTGGCTGGCCAGATGACCACCTTGCTCGCTTCAGAGCCTCAGTCCGCAGGACTGTGGCTTCATTGTTGTTTTGTTTTTGCTTGTGGTCAGTATCTGCATGTATTTCCATAAGTCCCTTACACAGACACACCTTTACTTCAGAAAGTTCCAGAGCAATTCCTTTATTTCTCTCTTGAAAGGCTTTATTTAAGCTTAAAAATGGTTTCTGGAACCCACAGCACAAGCATCCTGTTGCACCGGCTAGATTACACGCATACAGTTTGCTTGGTGCCTTTAGAAATGTGGTCTGAAAGAAACCGCTACACTCCCCCTCTTCGATTCATCTCTCAGAGCCTGTGCCCACACGGAGAGCAGCAAGATTTGTGTTTTCCAGCTCATTAAACTGACAGCAGAAATTAGTTTGCGGTATTAAAAACTAAAAAGTTAAATTACAGCTACACGTGTCCTTTACGCAATGGGGCATGGGGAAGATGGTTGATTTTAATGTTTGCCATAATGGAGAATTTAAATTACAATGTTTGTCAAATCTCTAATCTTTGTTACAGAGTGGAATATTAATTACGCTTTTAACTACGAGAGGTAAATAAAATGGGCATCTAAGACCCGCCCAGGGGTAAACTGCAGATTACCCACAACATGACCGAACGCAGTAAATGTCAGTTTTGTCAAACAAATTTAGAGGAGCAGTTAAACTATTAGCTTCCTGTTGTTCCGGGGTCTTTCTTGCAGCCGGCGACTGGGAGCAGCGGGGACACTGCACCGTGTGGAGGACTAAGCGGGTTAAATTGAATCAGGAAGATGAATGAGGTGACGGCACCGCAGCCACACTCAATTAGTTGATAACTGTCGATTAACTTCTGTAGGTGGTTTTGAATAAACAGCCGATTAGCTGTTGCACTTTGGAGGGATTTGGGGAGCCAGCGCGTGGGGCAGTGGGGTGCTCTGTGGGAAGGAAATTTCCCGGCTCTCGTTATTCCCTGTCTTGGACTTTTGCCGTTTTACACGGAAGTGTCAGGAGAGGCCACCAGAGTTTTCTGTGGGTTTAGAGGAAAAGCACTGAGGAATGGTCCCACCCTGGTGTTTCTCTTGGCGGTTCTTGTCTGGAATCACAGCGTGATCTGCGATGCTCTGCAAACAATGAGCAGGATCCAGGTCACTGGGAACCCATCCTTGGGAAAAGAGCACTGTCCCTCCGTTCTTAGCATTCAAGAAGAGGAAAACTTTCCAAAAATGACCAAAGCCAGGATTTCCTCTGGCTTGCTCAGGGTGTGGAAGGGGCGCTGAGCCAGGGAGTCCTCTCCTCACAGGCAGCTGGATGTAGCCTCTCGGGGCGGTGATGGCAGCCTTGCCTCCCGAGAGTGTGTCTTTCCTCAGCTCGGGTTTGTGCAGGTTCTCATCCCATGCTTGCTCTGTGCCACCTGGAGGAGGCATCACATGGTGTGCTCCTTAGGTTACTCCCAAGAAGAACTGCACGTCTTGATATGCAGTTGTTGCAGGAAAATGGGGCTCAAGGATGGTCTTGTCCCAGGTCTTGGGTGAGCCCTTGGGATGCGCCCCACAAATAAGGGTCCTTGGCTTTGTGAAAGAAAGAATTCAAGACTGAGCCATAGTAAAGTGAAAGCAAGGTTATTTAGAGAGATACACATTCTAAAGACAGAATGCAGGCCGGGGTGCGGGGGTGGTTAGTTTTTATGGGCTGGGTAATTTCATGTGCTAACAAGTAGGAGGACTGTTCCAACTATTTTGGGGAAGGGGCAGGGGTTTCCTGCATTTGGGCCACCACCCACTGTTGGCCTTTTATGGCCAGCCTCAGAGCTGTCATGGCGCCTGTGGGTGTGTCATTTAGCTGCTAATATATTACAATGAGCATATAATGAGGTTCAAGGTCTACTGGAAGTCGAATCTTCCACCATCTTGGGCCCAATTGGTTCTAATCGGTTTATATCATATCCTCAGTGCTGTGTCATTCTTTTTCAATATGCATGTCAACTTGCTTTTGGGGGCATGCAGACATTATGTAATGCAAGCCATTTATTTATCAGAATCCTTGTAAATAGCACAGCTCGTCATAAAATACTCTTGTTTTTCGTTGTACACACACACACAGGGATTCATTTTTCTTTTGCTATTTTGAAAAAGTTAAGAAATTTATGCTCAACGCTCTCACTGGCCACATTGGGGCACTCCCCAAGTGGAAATGTCCCATTGGGAGCAATTGTCGGGGGAGAGTCAGGAAAAAACCCAGCAAGCAGTGGGGAAGGCAAGGCTTACAGTTTCTGTGTCTTTGCTCCGCAAAGCCAGAACTGGCGGAGTTTGTGCAGGGGAGGCGGTGGGCCGTCTCCTCTGGTTGTTGCTGTTTACCCCGTGAACTAACAAGTACTCCTCTGACAGAGGAGAGGGAGGGACCGACGGAGGTGACGGAGATAAGAGAAAATGGAAAATCCGTTTTCCTAAAATGTGCTCACTGTTTTATTATTCCCTGCTTGGCATGATGTTTCTTATCCAAGTATTCTATCTCAACCTCTCAGCTTCCCCTCCAAAGCCTTCCACAGAATGACTCCAGGCCTTCACTATAGGCAGCTCAGACCCCATGTGTTTTGCTAAAAGTTGGCTGACAAGTTATAAACGCTGAAATGCACAGCCATGTGATAGTAATTGTGAGAATTAATTATTCTGTTTTGTCAGGATGAAATGTTAAGAGAGCTTCAACTCAGTGGCCTTGAATTGCTGGGTCAAAATTCAACCCGTCTTTCCAGTGGACATTGTAGCGAGTCGTTTTCAACTCTATCCATCTTAATTTAAGTCTTAAATAGTACAGACTTTTTCATGGGATTTTCGTAGATCTCTCCATCAATAGGGGAATGAAAGGCTGAATGTTCTCCTTGTGACTCAGGGAGCAGACCCTTCACAGTAGCACCTCCCCGCACACAGCCACCAGAGCAACCCAAAGTTCCAGGGGTGAGAAGGAAGCCTGCCTGTGACTGAGGATGGCTTGGGCCGTTTTTGCTGTTCCCTCCACCCCCAGGGGTCTTAACTCAAGACTGCTTGAGCTCACACTGCTCAGGACAACGCCTCGCACAGTCTGCAAACTGCGACTTATGTCACGTGTCACTGTGTGTCTGCTGCCGTGCCATTTAATGAGGAGGAGGGTGGGTGTTTTATAAATGACACAAAGCCACACATCTCTTCTGTATGTGTAGTACATGCAGGGGAGCTTTCGAATCCCTCCTGCGTGTGTCTGACCCCCCTTAGCTCTCGGACGTGAGGAACCCCAGAACGTGGCACGGATTTGTTGTGTTTGAATTAGTTGAGGGGTGGGGAGGGGGAGGGCGGTCCTTCTCTTTCTTCAGAAATCAAAAGAAAGTGCAGTACCTGCTGGGTGCGTATCCCCTGGAGGTTGCCGGCGCCATTCGGCAGACAGCGCCCAGATAAGCAGATGGCTTCTTCAATGATTAAACCCAATTTTTCTAAAATGCTAATTAGTAGAGAAAGATAATTTGAAAGTCTGTCGTACATTGCAGGAAGTGTCTTTCATGTCTGCATTATTTGCTCCTACAAATCACACACTATCACCTGAGTTGGCTCAGTTTCTCCCTTTTTATTTAAATCATGTGACTCTTCAGTTATCAGAAAAGGGGACAGACAGTTAATGAGGGGGAAGGAAAACCCCCCTTTCAGGATGAAATGTGCAATTAAAAGGCAAGCTATTTTTCTGTTTTCAGAAATCAGCCCTCTTGTTCCTTTTGAACTCTATTCAGAACTGTCACTCTGGTGGCTTTGGATGGCAAGTGCATCTCAATTCAATTTTTTATGAGTTTCCATCAAAACATGGAAAACCCAGTTGTCCCAATGAAAGTTAGTTCTGACTCTGAGCTTGTCAGACGGGAGGGCTTGGTCGAAATGTATTGGAAAAAATGAACTAAAGGAATGGAGACCTGGATTTTGTTCTGGTCTCCTGACTTTCAGGTGTGCGTCTTCGTTCACAACCCAGACTCAGGCATTCTACCCTTCCTCATTTATTGTGGAATAAGCTATCCATCTTGTGGAACATCCCGCGTTCTGAGCGGGGCCGATGCACGCGGGGTGTGTCATTTAAGGTTCCTGTGACGTGGCGCCGAAACGGGTCCAGGCTCCGAGTGTCGGTGAGAACCGTCCCGGCAGCACTTTGCACTTTGTGTCACGGTGTCGGGAGGCTCAGATTGATTAACAGGGGTTCGTGCTGCCAACCTGATCCATCCGTTACAAAGCTCTGCCTCAGCCTTTCCCTTAATGGCTTTTTAAGCTACTGATGATGATTGCCTCGATCTGTTATTTTATTAGGGGTTTCAAGATGGTGACATCCTAACTCTGTCACTCCATCCGCATGTATTAAGTGTCCTCTCTGCTCAACTGTTTGGTTACCCTGAAATAGAGTTCCTATAGGAAACTTGAGATCAAAGTTTGATTCATTCCCTTTGTTTTCCAGTTTCAGAATGGACTGGTTCCGTAATGCCCTGATCCAGTAACCAGTAGTACCATTATGGACCTAGGGATTTTTGTGTATTTAGTATGTGTGAATGCTTTGCAGTAATGAGTATCTGTGTGTTCAGGGCATCTCATCTTTGGCCAGTAGGAGCCCGTTCAGGTTGTCTCTTGTGTTCCTTGGACATGACTCTGGAAATCTTTGGGAGCGCCCCTGTACAACAGGATATTCTCAGCTCACCCCCAGACTGGAGCCGGCCCTTTCTCCAGGAAACCTTGAGGGCTTTTGAGCAGACAGTGGCATGTAGAGAACACTGTCCGGGTGCAGGGGTGCCCACTGGACCTGGTTGCTTCCAGCCCGACACCCACTGTGCTCACCACCACCCTGAACCCCTCTGTCTGCTGCTCTGTCTGCCGGACCTGATGCACCGGCTTCTAACTCATCCCTTTGTCTCTGTCACTAGGAAGAGAAAGACCGCTGGGTACAATGAAGTGTAGGAGGATAGCTTTATAACCTCAGGGTAGGCAGTGCCCTCAGCCTTCGTGGACAGAGTCGTGTGCTTCTGCTTACCAAAAGACACCATCAACAGAATTTTTAAGCAAGCTCTAGATTAGAAGAAATATTGATATGTCAGGCACTAGTAGCCTAATTATAAAAAAATACCTAGACATCAATAAGAAGAGACAAACCCAAGTAGAAAAAAATGGATGTAAAATATACATGGGCAGCTTACAGAACAGCAGTGTAGGGCTGGGTAGCGTTTGAAATCTATTCAGCCTCACACATAATCAGATATGTGCAGATCTACACAGTATGAGTGTATTGTTTCACCCATCAGACTGGCAAACGTTCCTAACCGATATCAAGTGTTGGTGAGTATATGGGAAAACACAAGTTGTTAAACATGACGATTAAGTAAAACTTTGGGGTTACTTTTGAGATTGCATTTTAATTTTGAGAAAAATTCCTCTGTTTCCCATCAGTCCCCCCCCCCACATACATAAGGAATAAACAGCATGTGAAGGCCAGATGATTTGCTTTTCACGTTTCCAATAATGAGTAAAAAACCTTTCGCTACCACTGTTCCAGATTACTAAGATAAATCCAGTTTGCTTTGCTTCATCTGTAAAAAAGAGAAACTTACAAATTCAGAATCAGTGCTAAAATTTTTAAGTGTGATTTTTATATTTTTCCACAGGGAAAAAGGTGTTGTTGACAATAAAGTGACCATAGTTTAGAATAGGTTAATAAGCAAATGAAGGCCTGGGTTGGGAGAGTGGTTGGTAGGTAAATATGTGTTGTAGAAAGGCCAGTCAGTCAGCGATGACCGTGGGAGTGCCTGTAGGTGATGAAACATTACAGTCCTGGGTGCTGGTTAAATGCACTGGTTACACTAGCTGTGTTGGTCTTCTGTGGCAGCTGTAACAAACTGCTACAAGCTTGGTAGCTAAAACACAGCACAAGTGACTCACTTACAGTTGTGTCAGTTAGAGGTCCGGCATGTCGCCCTGGGCTCCAACCTAGGTGTTAGCACAACTGCACCCCCTTCCGGAGACCCCAGGGGAGAACCTGTGTCCTTGCCTCTTCCAGCTCCTGGAGACCACTCCCATCTTCAAAGCCAGCAAGGATGAGTTCAGCCCTCCCCCCACCACCTCTCTCTGACCTATTGTTCCGCCACTTAAGATGCGCTGTAGTTCCATCTGGTCCCCAGATAACTGAGGACAATCTCCTTATCTTAAAGTCAGCGATGCCTTAGCTCTCTTTTGCTCTGGGACATCACGTATGCTCACAGGTTCCAAGGTTAAGAGGTGGGCGTCCCTGAGGGGCCATTCTGTCTATGAATGGACCCTGGATCCAAGCACAGAGGGACATCTCTTTCTGGGTTAAAGCTGGTGTTTCCCGTGCCGTCTCTTTCAGTGACTGTGTTTGTGCAGGTTGCTAGAGCCCCTAAAGAAACAGGTTGTATTTGCTCCTGAATAAATCAATCCGCAGCTGTATTTTAAACTTGGAATAGAGTGAGTTTGTTAAAAATGTCCATCCTATATGTTTATGAGCTTCTGAAGTATGTAGTTCTGCATACCCAAGGGGTCGTCTGGATTTTAAGATCAAGTCACTGCTTAAATTTGGATGCAGAACACACAATGTTCTTGTTTATTGGACTCCACCGGCTTGCTCTGTTTCTGTTAAGCTGGCATTCCAACTTTTTAGGGAGCTTCACAAACTCTGTCAAGAGAAAACTGGAGGTACGATTCCAATGTGACATGCATTAAAAATTCCTCTTTCTCACTTGTATTTATAGTCTGATGGAGGATCAACAATATACCAGTTTAGTCTTGAGCAGAGTGACAGTTTTGAAACCATTAAACTTCAAGGTAATGTGCACACAGCAGAATTCAGAATAAGCCGCCGAGGAGCAGGGACTCGCTGTCACAAATGTCACTCTGCTTCCATTCTGCTCTGTTGTGGATGGTCCTCACCTTGTCTTTCCTGTGCCATCGCTGGTTCAGTCCCTCTGCATTCATACCACCCCGATGGGAGAAGTAAAATTAAACAAAATATGACTAAGGATGACAGATACCGTGTCTATTACTTTCACTGCTGCCTTTTCTCTTCTAATGTTTAAAAACCTTCGGCTGGCCTGGGACAGTATGTAGGTGCTCACAGGAGCTGTGAGTTAGTCCCGAGTGGTAGACGCGTCTGTCGGGAGGGCTGTGTCTGCGGGTGGCTCTTGGCGAGCAGCATGTGTGTGGGTGGGTCCTTGCCACAGTCTCTGTTTTCAGAGGAGGCCAGCTTGAACCTTCATCCAACAGTTACCAAACAGGAGCTCTCACCCTCCGGGCCAGACAAAGGTCGGAGGGGAGGGAATGCGGGAAAGCTGGACTCGTAAGGAATTCCTGGTTGGTAGGAAAGATAACCTAGGGAGATGGGGAAGATGCCTGAGCAGGTAGGAAAGTGAGGGAGAGTGATAATTAAATGCATTTCATGATTGACCCAATGGCCTCTCCTCCAAGGAAATAATGTTAAATTCAAGTTAGAAAAAAAAAGTTGTTTTTTTTTAAACGCCTCTGTATCACTTAGAAAAATTCAAAGAAAACATCTGTATCCCTATTATGTTTTCAATCCCAGGGTCCTTTTCATTCTTTCCACAAGCTGAAAAGCTACAGGATTTAGCCATGAAGAGGGCACGTCATATCCAAGTAGTGACCTAGGAGCCTTCGAGTCTCCAAATGTCCATCAGTCACTGTCTCTCTGTCTCTCTTTTTCTCACACACACACACACGCATATACACAGCTACGTTATTCCTATATTTTTTATAATCAGGAAATAATGTATTATGGTTAACCAGATAGTTGAAATAATGGGAACAAATAGATGTCTGTATCGTCACCTGCCAGTCCGGCTCTAGGACAGGGACATCCAACACAGAAAAGAGGCAAAGCCCCGCCCTCACTCAGCGACACTAACACTGGCCAGAAGCACAGCACAACGCCTATTGGCTGAGGTCAAAGCAGTGGCTCTCAGCTGCCCCCGGGAAACGCGTGCCGTCAGGGAGGGGTTCCTTCGGAAGTCAGGGCTAGGAAGTTCGCATCAGTCTAGCCCGCGACCGTCAGAGCTGCAGGTGCTCGGGCCCCTCCAGAAAACAGCAGGTTCTGTTCTTAATGCTGCTGGTTCCCAAAATGAAGCATAGGATATTGAAGTTATGTTTGTTCCCACATGTGAATTTAACTTGTGAGTCCATTCATCTTCTTGCTGTAAATAATATAATCCCAAGCCCTTTCTTTGCTGTAATTCGAGACGACTGTCACCGTCAGGGAGTCGTGGAGCAGATGCACATCATGGTTTGGAGGTGATCCCGGGTTGTGATACATGCAGTTGCAGCTTTTTTTAAAAGAAGGTCAACCTTTTCCAGATATTTCTTCAACCTTTCAAGTTGGAGAAAGACTAATTTTTTAATTATTTAATTATTTTAATAATTTTTAATTATTTAACATGACTGTTATTTGAGCCTCTTCCACATGAAATACGGGTGTGTGTGTGTGTGTGTGTGTGTGTGTGTACGTGTGTACAGAGATCCTGGCAGCTACTTGTCTAAGAGATCCACAGGGTTCTTTGCATCCCTTGTCTGGTGTGTGTTCCTTGCAGACACCCTGACTGGTCCGTGGAACATTCTAGGGCATCTTTGGTATAAGGTCACCTGAAATAAAGCTGAAGCCTTGAGTGATACGTTAATAAAATCTGCCCCCACTTCTCAGCTGCAGGAGGGGAAGGCCGGTGTCTAAGGCCTCCTCCCAGCCTGTCTTCAGCCACACCGGCCTGTCGTTTCAGGTCATCACAGGGTCAAGAGGTGAACTCTGAAACAGAGACCCAACAAAGATCAAAGCCCTGGCTTGTCTCGACGTGAACTATTGTTTGTGATTAGCAATCGCCATGTTTACTAGTCAGTGAAAAGCAGGAGGCAGTGGGGTGGGTAATGAATGCGCCCCATAGTTCTATGTCTGCAAGACACGGGTTGGAGTGGTTTCTTAGGTGGTGATTCCATGAACAGCAATGTTAGAACGTTCTCATTTTGGTCAACAGCCACAAAGTCCCAACTGACAAAGTAAACTAGCCTTTGTTTTCTGTGTCCGGATTTAAGCAACCAATAAAGTTTGCTTAGCGATGCCCATCACAGTCTCATGAAGATGTTTTCTCTCAACACTGGAAATAATACCAAAGGTCTAGAGTTCTCTAGCCACGTGGCCTTGGGCAACTTAGCACTACCGCGCCCCGGTTTCCCTCTCTCTAAGACTGGGCTCGCAACCACAGGTTCCTCACTGGGCTGTTATGAGAATGGAGAGTTAGTGACTGTGACGCGCCTGGTGCCCCCGCGGTCCTACGGAAGTTTCTGTGGTCATTACTTTCATTGTTTTTCCATTTGCTGCTGTAGTGCTTCATCTTTTGCTCTAATGTTGGGACATTTTTTTTCTTTCCCTTAAAATTTTACCTTTAAAAACAACATTATCTGGTAGTTCTCACAGATCCATCTTCAAGAGGACAGCCCCCTCTTCATTTTGGTTTTTTCAGCTGGATCTTGGCAATTTGGTGTAACGTGTGCCAAATAACTTCTTTGACTCAACCAGTAATTATTTCACCCCTACTGGGAGAAAAATTAAATACCTCTTCTTCAGTCCAGCCTCTGCCCTGGTCCTTAATTAACCAAAGCACACAATTAATGGTGGAAGCCAGAACCAGAAAGTCATTTGCCTTTTCATTGAAATTTGCAATGCCTCAAGTTTTACCATCCCTGTAGAATTTTAAATGACAGATAGTTTAAAAATGAGGACACTTTTTGTATAGCCAACAACTTATCTTCAGGTCAGTGTTACCAAGTCCTTCCTCGGTTGCCATCTTTGTCAGCATCATCCAACATGGCAGGACCTGTAGTGGGGCAGAGGGGCCGGTCGTGCTCGCTGGTGAGCCATGTCCCATAATCCCGAGTCGGAATAAACCAGGAGTGTGACTAGGGTCCGCATTGAGGTTGACCTTTGGATTCCTCCCCTTAAATCTGCTTGGTACCCATGGCAAACATGCCCTTCCACCCCCATCCTCTCACAGGCGGCACTCAGTTCAGATTCAGGGAGGGAAAGAAGAGGAGGAGTTACCTCTGCCTTCCTTCCAGCCGTGCTGCACGTAGTCCCCTAGCTGGCTGCCGTGTGTCCCACATCTCCTCCTTCCATGGGACACACCCATGGAGAGATCGTGCTTCATGTTTATTTTACTGGTGCTAATTCATTCCTGTCACACAGTTAATAACTTGCCAGGAAGTTCCCTTCCATTCCCCTCACCCTCATTCCTCGTGTTGTATTTTCATGCCAGGAAAGGAAAAAAAGAGAACTATTAGAATATAATAAGCGTGAAGGACCGTCCTTCTAATTTGAATTCATTCCACATTTCTTTCCTTCTCCACTTCTGTGCTAGTGGGAAGTTTGGCGCTATAACTCATTTTTTTCTCCCTCCTATTTTTTGTCCCAGGCAGTATTGCAGTTTTTTCAGTAGACTTTACTTCTTAGAGCAGTTTTAGGTTTACAGCAAAAATCAGGCCAAAGGTCCAACAGGAGAGCAGAGAGTGTGTGTACACCTTCTGCCCCACCCCCACACACACAGCTTGCCCCTCTGTCAGCATCCTGCACCAGAAGTGTACATTTGTTACAACGGAAGACACATCGTTATCACCCAAAGTTCATAGTTTACATTAGGGTCCACTCTTGGTGGTGTACATGCCGTAGTTTTTAACAACTGAATAATAACACGTACCCACCATTTAATATCATACAGAATAGCTTCCCTGCCCTAAAAATCCTCTGTGCTCTGTATAGTCACCCCTCCTGCCCCACCTGGCAAACACTTACCTTCTTACTGTCTCTGTAGGTCCGTCTTCCCAGAATATCATAGCGCTGGAGTCGTACAGCACGCAGGTGTGCATTGCGTGTCATCTTCCACTCCTGTCCCTTCCAACACAGTTAAGTTTCTAAGTGCTGTATTAGTGGAGAGCAGAGAATACTTAGTTTCGGCCACATCGTCTTTTTAAACTTTTTGCTTTGAATGATTTGACAATACTTAGAATTCAAATAGTTCCCATAAAATCTGGATTTCTGGTTTCTCCTGAAGTTAATGATGCCTGGGACCTCCCTGAGGCATCAGTCCTCTGGAGCGGAGCTGCCGTCCCCTCCCTGTGCTCCTCCGTCCAGTCTCCACCACTGCTTACTGTCTTACATCTCCTTCACTCATGTCCGGGACCTGCCTGGCCCCTCGTGAGACACCTGTGTTTGTGGAATCTAAGGAGAGGAAAAATGTGGTTAAAAGCTGAGGTTGTTGCAGGAAGGCTTGCTTAGGGCTTGTGAGCTGCGTTTTGAAGGCTCACAGACATAGAGTATGTGTTTAATGGACGTGCGCTTAAAGCTGGAGGGCTCTGACTGGACCTCTGCTTGGTCTGAGCACACTCTCCCAGGTCCTTCGTGGCTTCTTGTGTGCTTAAAGATCAGCAGTGAAACGTGTAGCATGACATCACTGGAGCTAGTGCCCACGCGTGGGGATTAGAAAGGAGAAAGATCTGTCCAGTACAGGCTTAGCTTTTTGTGACACTTTGACTGTCATTTCCTAACCTATAAGGATTAGAGGAACACAAGCAAGAGAAGACAAAGAGAGAAGTCTGGCGAACTTGACTGCATCTCTCTTTGTAGGCAAAACAAAAGAGAACTTGGAGGCAGTTATCTGCATAAATCAGTCCAAAGCAAATCCAAGAAATTCCAGCAAAAAAGGGATGTTTTGCCTGAATGATGGCACTCATTATCTCAATCCTTCACTTCAGAGCTCCTGGGGAGACCCGGCTTGAGAATGCTTCTCCAGGGAGCTGGCGGACTCAGAAGTGCAGAGCAAACGTATTGTAACTGTAGCTGTTTCTCTCAGGCCGGGACTGCCTCTGTCCAAAACACCTGTTGAGAACATCCAAGCCCAGACGCTCCTCTCAGACTAGCATGATTGGCTGGAGGAAACGCAGCTCTGGAGAGGACGATCGGAGTCTGCACTCTGGTGCCCCGAAGAGCCATTCCCGCTTACTGCTCAAAACCTTTACAGCTTTAACACTGGCATAGACGTCATAGCTCATTTTCATTTCTCTGTTTAAAAATGTATCTTTTTCCCAACAACTTTTAGCAATAAAAAGGGCAACTTATTAATGAAACCCTTCTGCCTTCCAAGGATGAAATTAAAAGATTATTGTAACTACAGGCGAGAAAGCATTTGGATTATGTGGCTTTTGAAAATGATAATAAAGGTTATCCATATGGTCCAATGTTGTCAGTGCCTCCCATTGCATTAGTGATCTCCTAATGGGGGGGGTGGTTCTGATTACGTGGCTCATTTTAAGTTCTGCTGTGTCCTAGGTCAGTCAGCGTCGAGATGATTTACTAGAAATAGCTGCTGTTTTCCTGTGTAAGCGCTGCTAAGTGCTTAAGCAGAATTAGAATATTTAGGATATTGTGTCTTGGGTATTACGGTGCCATGGTCTTCTTTAATCCTCTCACTTTATAACTTCTTCATAAGCGTCTCTAATTCTATTCTTGTCTGTCCTGGATGCGTCAGACAACCTCCGGTGATAAAGAGCTGGAAAAGTGTGTTTTATCTGTGTATTTGAATGTCAGTTTCCCTTAGGTTTAATGCCTTTTGTTCGGGTCTCTGTGACTTAAGATTATGAGCTTTTGGTGGTTCGTGAGCATGATGGAGAGGCCAGGGTTAAACTGTCTCCAAAGGAATTACAAATCTCGCCGCCTTCCAAGTCCTTTCTGCGTCTGTTTCACCGAGGGAGGGGGCCTGGGGACGCAGTCCTCTATGAAACTTTGCAGGGAAGCCAGTAATTTGACTTTTTTTACCTTCTGCCCTGTTGACCAGCCTTGATGGGGAACTGCTTTGGGTTCATTTGGGGTCTGGCCCAGTGTCACAGCCACCTGATGGATATGCCCATCAGCGGTCTCTGTCCCCCGCAGGCAGTGTTACAGCGCCTCCCTTCGCGCTGCGCTCCGTTTATGCTGGCATCACCCCTCGCCAGGTTTGTTCTTTGGTTCTGCAGCTGTCCCTTTTAGACTCACTCCTTGGATTCAGTTTGGCTTGGCAAATACTTACTAAGGGGGATTGACTCTTGACCCCTGAGTATGGCAATGTGGAAAATAATTTAGTAGATACATTATGACCGTGTGGTACCTGGGTCCTGCGCCGTTTTAATTCAGCTCCTAGCAGGAGAAGCATAAAGGCGTGTTCCTAATGTCACTGAGGGTTTTGTCGAGGACAATGAATGTATTTTCTCCTTGCGTCTCTGCACTTGTCAGAGAACCTGACGCTCCGTGTGACGGAAGAATACCACTCACTCGGTAGAAGTGATTCCCGATCATCGGTCGGTTCACACTTTGTACCCACGTGCACGTCTACATAATGAGCTCTTTGTCCGAAGGAAACTGGCCAAGAAGCGGAAGGAGACGATGAGCAGCACACGGCAGGAGATGACGGTGATGGTGAGCTCCATGGACAAGAGCTACGCGGAGCAGGGCACCAGCTGCGACGAGGCTTTCTCCTTCATGGACACGCACAACCTGAACGGGAGATGTGAGTGCACGCGCTTCCCCGGCTCCCGGGCAGCTCCCGGCTCCCCAGGGCCCCCCGTAGTGCTGGGGTGAGGGGGTGGGGTGGTTAGGAAGCAGAACCCCCCGACAGCATTCTTATGCCCCTTCCTAGACGACCCTGGAGATGTCCCTATGTGCCGCGGCTCCGTCGGAGGCCGTGGGCCAGGTCAGGGAGCACAGGGAGCCACGGGCCATTTCTGTAGTGACCTGGAGCCGTGGCACCAAGGCTGCCCTCCTCCCCAAGAGGAGGGCACTTGCTTGTCACCCTCCCTTGTGGTGTTTAGCTCCTGTTTGTGTGTGTGCCAGGTGTGGAATTAACACAGGGGAAGCCTGTTGGAAAACAGTTTGCTAAATGGCAGTAACAAGCTAATTGTTTATTTGTTTAGCTGACAAGGTCTGCCTTTATTATAGGGCTGTTTGTGGCAGGTAATACATTAAACTGTATTTCCACTTAAGAAGGCTTACATTTCACGCCAGGTGAGGCAGCCGAGCTCAGCTAATACCTTCCTACGCTGCCACCTGCGATCCAGGTCCAAGGCATTATTTTAGGAAGCTGACAATTACTCGGATTGTGTGAAATACAAAAAGAGCAGGTTCTGGGGCCCCAGTGATCTTCTCTAAAAACTAAATCCCATGGCGCAGCTCAGCTGGGTTCAGGGTCAGAGGTTTCCTTACCGTGGGACATCCGTGTGCACAGGCTGTTGGACCACGTGGGGAAGGACTTGCAGGCATCTCGGTTTCTAATAAAAATAAGGCCGGGGATGGAGAGAAGCACAGAACCATGGTCTCTGGCGAGAGAGGCTGAACTCCGCGCAGACCGTGCGTGCGCCGACCTGACTACCCACTTGGCATGTTCTGATGCCGCATCTCCGGCCCGGCGTCCTCTCCCATCGCACACGCTGTAGTCAGCGCTCTTCCCGCGCCTGCCTTTCCCAACACTCAGCAAGGCTTCTAGAAAGCTTGTTTCTTTCTGTCCACAGTGGCCCCTGGTCAGAGGCCCTGTGTTCATTCATCTGTGTGCACACCCGGCCGCTGGTGTGGAGTTCCACCAGACACTGGCAGGGCACACTCCTCATGATGACCAGTGTCCTCTGCCCTTTCATGGCATCCTCAGTGCAGCTGGCAGAATCCGGGGCACTTGGTTTAACCATGAACTGCCTCCCTTTTTTTATAAAATTTTCTCTGCTTTTTTGTAGCAAATATATTTTTCATTAAAAAAAATATGTAATGTGTTTAATGGCCCAAATAAAGCAACTTAGAATGCATTTGTGTGGGCTGGGTGGGAGAAGTCCTTCCCACAACAGACAAGATAAGAATTTTTGTCACAGCTCTATTTAGCGCTATGAAAGCCACCTTTCCATGGAATCAGTGACAAATGTCCCATAGGTATTTATTAAAAAGGAGGATTTTTAGGACTGTTCCAGTTCTTTGGGGGATGAGGGTGGAATTTAAGCCAAGTTTGTGATTATTGAAAGGTCATAATGTCCTACTGTAAGCTATACGGATGAGATAAATCTCCCAAGATTATGTTTTACATGTATTTACATCTGAAATTATTCTCATTTTATCTGTTGGTCCCCAAGAAATAGTAATAGTCCTCATTTAAGGTTTCATTATCTTGGGAGAGCAAAGAAATCTCAATAACAACTAATATATCCTAAAACCTTTAAGTCTGAAATTAAAGTTATTAGGCCATTTCAATATCGATGACTTTAACATTGAAACATTAGTTAACTGGGGATTATGATAAAACTGCATATAAGCATGACCTTTATTATCTGCTGTTAGAAATAAGATGGACTGGAGGAAAAATACAGCCAAAATCTTATAACAAATTTCTGTCAATGCAACAAGTGGAATAAATCTTGGTTTTTGTTTTAAAAAAAGAAAGAAAAGGAAAAAAGACTTTTTGTCCTAGCAGTTATTTCTTGAACATCAGTATGAAAGGGACCACACTGACACATGTTCTTGCCTTCCAGGATAGTCCATTAATTCTCCAAACCTTCTGCTTCCTGGTGAAATTCCTCACAAATAAATTTACTTGGAATTACCTGCCCAAAGAGCAGAAATCTACATTAGCAGTTTCTAGGCGTTTGACGTTTGAGCAACAGGGAATATTTGCCTCTGGACAGGAAATTTAATTTGACATTTACTTTTTTAAAAATGTATGTTTCTGTGGAAATCCTAAAATGCCCACGCAGGGAGGGCTGCTGCGGAGGCTGGGATCAGCATCCAGGGCTCACCTGCCCTGAGGCGTTATTTGATGCCTCCCATCAATACCGCTGGTAGAGGAAACACAGCAGGAGGAGTTCCATTCTCTTCCCACTCTCCTTGAATCCCATCCGTGGGGAGTGACCCTAAGGGTAAACTTTGTCCCGATACCCTCTTGATGCCTTTAGGGTAGGAGCGTAGTTACTGGGAAAGGAAGCTTTCAGAAAAGGTGTTCTTCACCATAAAGAAGAATAAAATAATGCCGTTTGCAGCAATACGGATGGCCCAAGAGATCGTCATTCTAAGTGAAGTAAGCCAGAAGGAGAAAGACAGATACCGTATGATTATCACTCACATGTGGAATCTGAAAAAAAAAAAAAAGGGAAAAAAAGGACATTATGAACTCATTTACAAAACAGACTCGCAGACATAGTAAATAATCTTATGGTTACTGGGGGAAGAGGGTGGGAAGGAATAAATTTGGGAGTTTGAGATTTGCAAATGTTAGCTACTATATATAAAAATAGATTTTAAAAAACAAGTTTCTTCTGTATAGCACAGCGAACTATATTCAGTATCTTATAATAACTTTAATGAAAAAGTGTATGAAAACGAACATATGTATGTGTATGCATGACTGGGACCTTGTGCTGTACACCAGAAATTGGCACATTGTAAATGACTGAACTTCAATAATTAATTAATTAATTAATTAAAAGGTGTTCATTAGACAACTAGGCTTCCATCCCCAAACCTATTACAAGTCTGGATACGTTTGAGATCTTTCAGGGTTGGGAGGCAAGCAGCTTTTAGGAATGAAACAGTGCAAAGAGTGAAGGTGGAGAATTTCAAACTAAGCCCGAGCATTATGAGAGTGGAGAGTAATCTCTGCCAAAACAAACAGGAGTTTTACTTAAAAGGGGGAAAAGTAGACATGTATAGTGGGAATGGGTTTAATTTTTATCCAAAAAGAAGTATTTAAGATATATATTTTTAATTTTTTAATTTTAATTCTTATTTTTTTATTGAAGTGTAATTGATCCATAATGTTAGTTTCAGGTGTACAGCAAAGTGATTCAGTTACACACATACATACGTATATATACATTTTCAGATTCTTTTCCATTGCAGCTCATTACAAGAAGTTGAATATAGTTCCCTGAGCTGTACAGTAGGTCCTTGTGGTTTATCTGCCTTATATATAGTAATGTGTATCTGTTAATCCCAAGCTCCTAATCTATGAATTTATTTTCATATTTTTAAATATATATAAAATAAATATTTATAAAAATATATATAAATACATTTTAAAGGTGAAAATAAGCATAGTTATTTTGTATCTGCTTTGCACATTTTTACAGGACAAACTAACATGTCAGTGGGTAACAGGCATCATGCTCACTGACCCTGGTGTGTTTTACAGATACTCAGGTGTTTTGTCCTTATCTTCATCAGTTGCTCTCTTTTTACCTGGCAGCTTACCACAAATATACATTCTAAATGTAATACGTCTCTATTTTAGAAGAACTTATAAATGACAGGCAGCTTGTGCTCTGTTTCTGGTTCTGCCATTAACTAATTATACAGTTTGAAAATATGAACACAGGTGAAAACGTTATCTGAAGGGACCGGCTCCACGAGAGGGAAAGTATATTAACATGTCAGAATAGAGATGACGCGCAGGAACCACAGGGATGTGGTGGTGCTTCCCGTGAAGCAGCGATGTCGGTGGGCATTAGTGTCCTGATCAGGAACTCAGCGTCAAATTAATCATATAACTACCATTAACTCATCAGAGGAATTAAAACGTACACTTACATCCAGCTTGAGCACTTGAGCACATTCAAATCAGTTATCTTTACACTTTAATGAAATTAAAGTGTTTTTAAAAGCACTAATCAATTAAGATGTTGACGAGAGTTTAAAAATATTTTAAAATAAGAAGTATCCACTTTCAATGGAATCAGACAAATTGGATGAGATTGACTTTACCTCTTAATAATGGGAGGAAGAGAAGTTGTAATCGTTAAATCTTGAGTGTTTCAGAGGAAGATTTGGAAGAAAAATAGGCATTTTTTAAAAGCATTTAAATGACTAACAGAACAGAACATAGGCATGCAGTTTCACCTTAAAAATAATGTGCATGGAACGTCTCCTTTATTCTTCATGAAACAGATCACAGCATCGTGAAAAGCTCTCTGAAAATCCCAAGTAAGAGGAAGGCGAGGGTTTAGCAAATGAAAAAAAATTCAGAATATTCTCCACAAGCCATGTGTAGATAATTCTCATACTCTTAGTTGTTTAAAAAAAAAATCAGCTCAGCATGATTGCAGAATCCCAAAAGCAAAGGCTGGAAGTCAAAAAGGAAGTCTAATGAATTTCTCCGTCCAAAACGGTGGCCGTGGTTGTGGGGTTTTTCCTTCCGCTGTGGGGCCAGGTGTGCGATAGAAGGTGGCATGTCCTCTAAAGCACACGTAGCTCCCCGAGACTGCGGAAAGTGACGGCGCTGACCACACAGACGTGGGTGCGTCTCCGACGGGTCTTGGGTCAGCAGTGCGCCCGGCACGGTGCCCACGAGTGAGCGCAGGGCGGTGTTTCCAGGTGTTGCGTCTGCCCCCCACTGACTGGCCTTTGTCTTATTTACAGCCGTGTCTTCACCGTCGTCCTTTACGATGAAAACGAACACACTGAGCACATCGGTGCCTAACTCCTATTACCCAGGTAACGGGTTTTTCCACGTTCCATCTCTCCGTCGCCCCGAGACCCCGTAGCAGTCGGAAGCGGCCAGCGCCCACTTTGCTGTCCAGGCTGATGGAGGGGCTTCGTGTTTGATGTGCTGTAGCCCAACGCTTGCTGCGGTTTTCTGCGGGGAGACTGGGGGGGCCTTTCATCGTCATTTACTGTTCTTTCTCTTTTTACTTTCTCTGCCTTGACCCGCTTATGATGTTTGACAGACCCATTTGTGCCAACTGCAATTTTAGGTGAGAACATTTCCCTTTATCACAGTTTATTACAGGAGTAATTTAGAAAGTCCGCGGCCACTGTGTAGGAGACGGGAGTTTTAATTTTGCCTGATGTGGGGATTGTAACCGGGACAAGGGGAGTGGTAGGTGGTCTGGAGGGGTGGGAGGTGGGCATATAAAATAACTTTCTCCAGACAGTCTCCATTGATAAGAAGGGTTTGCCGCCTGTCTGTTGGGAATGACACCAAAAGGTTCAAATGAGCTATCCCGGCTCCAGTGTTCAGAATTTAAAGTCAAGTTTGATCCCAAGGAAAAATACACTATGTCATCACTCAGCTGTGCACTTGTAAGAGTGATTCTGTCCAATGTGACAGCCATGAAAGTGAAAATAGCTTCTTATTATCTTCACTTATTGCTAAGCACTAAAAACTGCAATTTCCAAAGCAGCATTTTTCTGATTATGCCACATGTTAGGCAGAAAAATGATCGCAGTAGAGTTTTGGCCCCCGACCTCTCCTCGGGGCCACTCAGGTTGCCCCAGCATCCAGTGTCTGTCACTCCGTGGCATCTCAAAGGAGCTGATGTTGTTGACAGCACAGTGAATGGTGACACTCTAATCACATGGTTTATCTTGTGTCAGATGTCACTGGAAATGAAATGAAATGTTAGCCCACTGGGGCAGAATGCATGGCGAGTAGGAAATATTCCCAGTGGGGGGGTTAAAGAAAAAAATCCCGTTTGTCCAAGTACAAGAAGCATGAGGAGGCGTGCCATCACCTGGATGTGGTCGAATTAAACAAGTGGGAGCTGCCGTGGCCTCTGAGACACACCGTGACCCAAGTGTATCCCGGCTGTGTCTTCTTTCTGCCGCTAACCTTGCCGAAAAGGAGCACAACGCAAATGGCTCCGAGGAGCCTAAGACGCTGCCGCGGCCAGACTCCACCCTCAGCTGTGCGACACCTGCGTCCTGCCTCTCGCTACAAGGGTTTACATCTCTGTGCTTCTCTATTCTCTAAGTTGTTACATTTTTTGTATAGAGAGCGATCTTTTTTCCCCTTATGGCGTTGCCTGGGCTTAATGAAGTCAGTTTGTTGCCTGAGGGAAAAAATGAACTCAGACAGAAGTTTTAAGAATGGACATAAACTGGATTAGTTAAATTGGCATTATTTTGAAGACTAACAAAACCCTCCAAAGTCCCCGCCTTTTAATACCAACTGTAAGGGAAAGAAAGCTGCATTTTTCTCCTTTTCATAAGTGAGGGGCTCGGGCTAATCTTAGGCACCCGAACAATGAAGTCTACATGCAGATGACGTTTGCAGAATCTCTTGATAGGTGAGGATTTGATATTTCTTTGTGCGCCTGGCATTCATTCTGTGATTCCTCTAGTAGATGTGCTGACCTTGGGGGAGCTGGGAGTGGGGGGAGCTGTGCTGTGCATTGTCAGAGGGAAGAAAATGTTCAGATTTCACAGCAGGATTTAGATAAGCTTATTAAACCAATACCATCTTTTAAAATCGAGGCTTTGTTATTCCGAACGCTAATGACATCTTTTAAAGTTGGTTAGGCTTCTTTTCAGAGAGAGAATCGCTCAAATAGACAATTCAGGTAGCAAAAATGAAGCGCATTGTGAAAAGCAAGTCAACCAGCTCAACAAATAACTGTTACTGTGTTGAGTGGGTACCAGCATTCCAATGTTCAGAAATGGCGCTGCTTGGGAACCACGTTATTGGGTGCAGAGGGAACCTGTATATCACATAGATTATCACTTGAAACCATGCAGAGAAGATAAGCCGTATGTCTCCTCTGGCATTTTGGGGGCATAGTGCTATTCTAATTGACACCAGGATGAGAAGAAATGTTTTGTGGGGACTCGGAGCTTAGCACAATTAAATCCACCAGTGCTTTTTATCGTCAGGGGCTAAGGTGCCCAGCCCTAATGTATAAAGCTTTAGTACAAGTTATATCATTTTCTTGCAAAAAAAAAATTAGATGGATGGATAAATGGATAGCTAGGTAGGCCCTTCTCCACCCTCAAGACAACATTCATTCCAATTCAAGATTTTTCAACTGGTTTGTTGAAAATTCAAGATAATTTATTGACGAATGTCAGTAGAATGAATTCTCAGGTCTTAGAAAACCATCAGAACTTTTAGTGAGGAGCTCTATTTCTGGTTTCCTCTCAGGCATAATTTTTTTAATTAAAAAATTATTGGTGGGTAATTTTTAGCAGATATAGGAAGTTAGTGACAAATGACGTATTTTATCAGTACTAATTCTTTCTTAAGAAGTCAGAGGAAACTGATTAATCACCAGTTCTGATGGAATCAAGATCTTCTGCCAGTGTGAGTGGCCCAGTTGCAGAGCAGGCGCCACACGAGAAGCCCGTTTTGCCTGCGGTGTCTCCGTGCCAGGGAGCAGCGCTCCTTCCTTACGTGGCCTCGGCAGCGTTTAAGTGCTTTCAAATGTGTCCGCACAGTAACGAGGTCAAGATGTCAGTGCCGTGGGGGATGATACGGTGGTGGCTGCTCTGTGGTCTTGAAACGCCCAAGGATGCCTCAGCCTGGGGTCAGAGGACCGCAGGGCTGCAGTGGATCCACGTGAAAGGCCACATGATTCACCTAGGGGGAGTTGAGAAGATCAGTCCACGGTGGAGGGTATTTAGTTCCATTCATCCCAAAAGCTACCGGTCTGAAAGAATGAGAGAGAGGCAGGGGGAGGAACTCATGCGTGTCCCATTTATTTTAGTATAAAGAGCAGAACCCCCAGGTAAACGCTCCAGGGGCTCAGCGCTTCAGCAGGGAGCCCTGCCCCGCTCTGAGCTTGGCAGTTGCCAAGGAACAGATCTGCTGCTGAGCATTTCCCAGTTTATCTGCAGCTGTTCTAATAGATGGGAACGTAGGAATTTCAAAGCAAATCCAAATGAAAAAAGAAAAAAGTCATGAAATCAACTACCACCTTTTTTATTTTGTCTTTGTGTCTTTGGCCACCTCGTAGTGATCCAGGTACCATTCCAGCAGCAGCACATGGCTACACACTTGTGCACCACCCTCATACCATGCATCCCAGGTGCTTTGCAATGCAGATAGAAGTGAGATTTCAAAGCCAGGCCCAGTTCGTCAAGCGCCCTTAAACTAAATTTCCTTCGGAGCCAAACTTCTCAGCTTAAACAAACAAACAAACCAAAACCCGTAGCTGAATTCCCTACTGATAAACTATCTGGTCATTTTTTTAATTGAACATACCTTTTCTTACATGTTTTCATACTTTATCCCTGAAATCAATTTTGATTTAACGTTCTCCTTTTAAGTGCCTTTCGCATTATTGTTTGATGAGACACATCCTCAGTCGTAAAACAGCAAAAGGGATTCAGCATTATAATGAGTTAACCTGTAGAATGTGGAACTCTTTTAATCTAATAGCACTGTCCTGCGTAAGACATTTTTTAATAGCTACAATTTCTGCAGTTCATTAATCTAATTTACTAGGAGTCTTCCATTAAAATATGGCCTCTTTAGGCTTATTTGACCAAATTTTGACATTAATTTTGCAGTACAATCTGGTTGACTTGTTTAAGAAATTTAAAAGAGAAAAATGTGTCGAATGCAAATACGACTTATTTAGTCATTACTTGGTTCACGGGGGATGAAGAGCAATTACGACACTATTTAGCCTCCTTTTTGTTATTGAATTAAACACCTCCGTCCTGACGAGAGGGGGGGGCTGAGGCTTTGCCCTCTGACCGCCTTTGAGTAGAAAACTTAACCGTCAGATTAGAGCACAAAATAAAAACTACCTGTAATCATTCACGCAGTACTATTGCTTATGCCCTGTTTCCTTTTTCTCCTCCTCTTTTCTCCTGATATGTATCTTCTTAAAAGTGCCTATAAATGGTAAGTTCCCCCACGCGCCCGCCCCTTGGAGAAGGTGTGGGGGGCTGGGGTGGGGGGTCTTACCTGTAGATTCGGACGAAGCCAGCTGGTTCTGCTGTGTGCTGGCCTGCATGTTGGCTCCCGTAGAACATCCCATGAGTGCTGTGTTGGTCCATCCTGTTCTGTCCAGCTTTCTGATCCTGGCGCATGTGAAGTGACTCATCCAACCAACTTCCCTCCCCTCTCCCCGTATCAAGTCCACATTTTCATTGCTAGCTTTGTAAGCCAACCCATCTTGTGCACTTTTATTTTGCTCACAGAACATTCGTACAGAGTTTATTCACGTCATCATCCAAACCAGTTAACTAATCTCCGTAGGGTTACAAGACTGGCTTCGCACCAGGCCTTGGTGAAGTTTCAGACAGAAACTTCGATGAACTTTAGCACCCGAAGGCTGAAGGATTCTTACCAACTAGCTTTGTGAAAGCAACATATCGTTTGGACTGCTTTGTTAAAAAACAAACAAACAAACAAAAACCACCAAAGAGTCCTGCCTCATCCCTGTCGATACTGCCAACCCCGTTTAAGGTTCTAAACGTTTAACTTTCCTTTCTTGCTGAGCCATCATGGGGACCGGCGCAGCTGTAGGTGGAGGGATGTCCGCAGCACTCCTTAGATTCTCGGCGACCCCGGCGTAGCTCCTGGTCCTCCCTCACTTTCTCCACGGCCTTCTTTCCCCAGACGAGTCGCACACGATGGCCAGCGACACCAGCAGCTTGGTGCAGTCCCACACCTACAAGAAGCGCGAGCCGGCCGACGTGCCCTACCAGACCGGGCAGCTGCACCCCGCCATCCGGGTGGCAGACCTGCTTCAGCACATCACGCAGATGAAGTGCGCCGAAGGCTATGGCTTCAAGGAGGAGTACGAGGTGAGCACGGGCCCCGCATCCCTTGGGGCTCCTTCGCCGCCGCCCAGGACTTGGCGCCAGGTGTCCTGCGCACAGCATGTCCAGCCAGCCGGTGGCGCCCACGAGGCCGGCCAGGACAAGACCAGTGTCTCATCGTCCACTTCCACCGGTGGTGAGACTTCCCACTGGGAAGCTATCTTGCGCTCAGTGGGAAAAGGGGGGATAGGCCACCTTTTTCTTTGTTCCGCATAAATTTACAGTGAAAACAGAGGCCTGCTAGGCTCCTTCCCCATTCCTGATCACCTTTCTTGGCTTTTCCTGAAATTAAGTCTGGTGTTGAATCCCAATCACTTTGTAGTGTTATCTCAGAAAGAAGCTGCCCCCCTAAGACAACTGCAGACCAACCAGCGACGCCTTGCAGGGGAGACGGGGTGGAGTAGAGGGGCCGGCTGGTGTCAGGCTGTGACAGCTGTCACTGCCACCAGCCCAGGGAGCCGGTCGCCGTCCTGGGATCTGGGGCAGACACCCCTGGGCGGGTGGGGAGGGATGGGTTCCAGGAACAGCGATGTAGACTCTGGCACCATATGCAAAATGTACCCCACCCCTTCCACAGCCTCTGTCTGTAGCTAGTTCTGTTGGAAAGTCATTCATAGAGTGAAGAGAATTCACTGATTTGGAGAAGTCTGGTTCAAAAGAGCACGCCATCACTGAGTGTGTGTGTTGGGGGGGGAGGTGTGTGTATGAGAGAGAGAGACTGTGTGTGAGTGGGGAGTAAGAGGAGCACAGGAAAGGGCTTGGATCTCTGTTACTTTATTAAATAAAATTAGTTCACAGTCATTGGTGAAGTTAAAGGAGCAGCAGCGTGCTTACAGGAAGTGTAGGATCATGTAGCTTTGTGGCTTTTTATACCTAAGAATGGATTTCTGGTACCATGTCTACCTGACTCACTCACGACTGGGGAACGTCTTGTCTGGAATTAGAGTCTTTTTCAAAATCAGTTCCAGTTTGAAAACTCTGCTTCTTTCTCCTTTGTGGGGACATTCACGATATTTCATTTTATGCCCCACATGCTCTGTTGTCTTGGGCTTAGCTGCATTACTGAGCATAGTCACAAAGGCTCGTTACAGCAGTAAGAGCGGCACCACTGCAATGCAGGTCTTTGTCCAGCTCAGGCGAACACCCAGACGCACCTTGCTCTGCTGACACGTGTGTCCGCGTGGGTTGCCAGTGACCTCAGTTCAGAAGACTGCAGAGCCAAGGAAACTCACACAAGCCAGGCCCCAAGGCTTTGATTTAAGTCCAGGAAGTATTTCCAGGTGAAGTTCTGCATTTTAGCCATCCTGAAGTTCTTAGGTTTACCTTTACCCATTTAATTTTATAATTCAGTGAAATTGACTGCCTTTGCATATTTCCTCATGCACTTTCAAAGGCTGGCTTAGGAATTAATAGGATTAAGAGCAAGACTTCCAAAAGCATTAATATCTTATGAAAGACAAAATTAGGTTATTGAGAAAATACAAGCCTAATGAATAGAGATGAAGTCTTTAGGTCTATCCAGCATTCAGAATGCAGATATGGCTCTAATGTTTATTAAAGATGTTAACATCAAAGAGATTAGTTATAGGCTCAAATAACAATTCATAAAATAACCCGAGTCCAGTTTTTCATGGACCATTTTAAAATACCGACCTTAGGACTTCCAGTGACGCGCCACAGATGGTGCCTATTTGACAGTATGCAGAAAGTTAGCTCCTATTCACATCTCCTGAAGGAACCTGATTTGTAAGTGCAACCGAAACAGTTCGTACTCATCTTAAGCAATATGTTATAATTGATGATTCATTAAGAGTTGTTATACTGTGAAATAAATGTATTAATTACATTTCAAAAAACTTTTTCTCAGTAGATCAGAGAGGACTATTTAACAGTGATATATACCGGTAATCCAGTCACCACATTACACACCTTGAAGTTACATCATGTTCTATGTCAGTTATATCTAAACAAAGCTAGGAAGAGAAAGTAAAAACTTTTTAATGCCAAAACCATTATCAGTTTTTTCTTTTTTTAAGAAGGAAGGAAAAAAAATGAAGAAAGAACATATACTAGAGGGGAAATCAGGAACAAATAGGAAGGTGCTATTGGGAGAAACCTGAGGTGGAAGTTGTGGCGGGAATAATCTTAGCGTTCAGTGATTCTCAGGTTCTTGGGTGTCACCCTCCTCCTCCTGCAGGGCAGGGTGCAGATGTGGGCGGGAGAATCAGGGCAGGACAGAGCAAGCGGGACGTGAGAAGTGGTGCTGGTCCGTGGGTAAACCCCTAGAGAGGATGCGGGCACGGGGGGCACCTGCTACGGGTCTCACCTGCAGCCCGGAGTCCTACCCTCACCACCCCGGCCTGCACGCACCACGAGTTAGGTGCCCAGACCTCCCCTTGAGGCGCAGCCAGACTTGCATGTGTTAACGGGGTGGCAGCAGGTCCCAGCTGCATTTACCCCGGTCCACTTTCTCTAACCCCAGGGAATTTTTATTCCAGTGTGAATCTGGAATATCCTTAAGTGGAATGTTTTAAAGCTCATTTGGCTTTCAGAACACTAACCAAATGCATCTCTTTGACTCTCGATGTGAAGTAACCACACTGAAAGTCAGGCATGTGTGACTGTCTAGTGTTCTGTGAATCTCGTGGGTCAGATACCAAGAGGCTATAGACTGGGACGAGGCTCTGATGCCAAACTGCCAGGATTCCAACTCAGCCTGGGTCGAGCTGTCTAAACTCTTGGCCTGTTTCCTCATCTGTAAAATGGAGTAACTAGGTCCTCAGCCTCATAATGCTATTTTGAGGCTTAACTCCTTGAGTGCATCGTAAGTGCTGGAATTGAATCTGGCATTCAGTTGAAGCATTAACTAGTCTAAGAGGAAAGTCCTAATTTATAATCGGATCCGGGAGAGAGTTCACTCGGTGTTCTTTACAGGGAAGCTGTGTCCATTACAACTTCAGTACCTCTCCTGTGTTCCGTGCTCTGGGTGGACTGAGCCCAGCCTTTCATGGGAAGGGCTCAGTGCCTGTTTGCTTCATCTGTAGGACCAGCTCATTCCTTTACCACGTGTCATATTTCATCAAAACTTCCCATGGAAAAGTAACTTAAATAAGTAGGTGGGTTTGATTCTGTGTAGAAAGAGTTTGAGAACTGAGGCAAAAAGTTAAGTATTTTTCCTTTTTTGTTTAAATTAAAGTGTAGTTGACTTACAATATTATATTAGTTTCAGGTGTACAACGTGGTGATTTGGTATTCTTATGGATTTCACACCAAAGTTATTGTAACAGTGTTAACTGTATTCCTAGTGGTGAACATTCTATCCCTGGGACTTACTCTTTTTTTTTTTTTTTTTTTACAGTTTACCAGGTAAAATACAGTTTGCTAGGTTAAACCTGAACCTCAGATGAACAGTGAAGAACTTTTTAGTATAAGTATGTCCCAAATAGTGCATGGGACATACTTACACTAAAAAGTAGTCATTGTGTATATAACACTCAGTTAATACTTTAAAATACATGCTGTTGGGGGAAGGTATAGCTCAGTGGGAGAGCACGTGCATATTAGCATGCACAAGGTCTTGGGGTCAATCCATATAAACAAACAAATAAGTAATAAATAAATATAACCTAATTACCCCCCCAAAAATTAAAAATTAAAGTAAAACAATTTTTGCTATATTTATGCTGTCATCTTTTATTGTTGAAATAATATTTTCATATCTAAGTTAGAAAAGTCCTAAGGGAGGGTAGAACTACAGACCACAGAATGCACTTTTTTAAAACAGTGGTTCCACTAGTGTCTTTGCAAGGTCAGACCTGAGGGGAGGTTGAACTTAACAAGCTGTGCTCATCGGTTCAGCAGAGAATAGCAAGCACATGGGGTGGACCTGACACTCCCGGGGCTGGGGACACAGAGGAGGCGCCGGCTGCAGGAGAGAACAGCCAAGGGGTGGCTTCAGCACGCCTGGTGAAACCCCATAAGAGAGATCTTAATCAGCAGTGCTTTGAAGCCCTGGGGTGCAAATCTGGGCAAAGATGACTCTTTCCTCAAAGGAAGAGTTGAAGTTGGCCAGGAGGAGGCGAGAAAGTGGGATTCCAGGCCGACAGGAAAGCAGGAGATGGAGGTCAGTCAGGGCTCCGTCATGAAGGGCCCCGTGTGGCCCACTGAGAAGCTCGGACATCACCCTGACTGCCACGGGAAGAGGAGGGGGACTCGGGTAACGTGAGTCTCGCTCCTGTACTTGGCTCAAGATCTGTTAATACAAACAGCTCGGTTTTTTAACGCCGCTATATGAGGCGTACAGGAACTGTTTGAAAGATAACAATCAACACCCAGAAAGTAAAGGGAGAAGGAATGTGTATTTACTGAAAAAGTGTAAGATGAACCACATCGCTGTGTCCCCATTCAAAGAATGCGGTGCGATGCTTGGCCTTGAGACTTGTTGAAGCCATGAATTACTTCCATCCTGAGGCATCCCGGGGGGTAAAATGGCAGGAGCGCCTCCGGTTGCCCCCCTGGCTCAGTGTAATCGCCCAGTCAGCCTTTCTGGTTTTCTTCAATCCATGGACATCTGGAGGCACCAGCCACTTAGATGATAAACTCCTTCTGAAATAGTGACTCTCTCTCTGTTGACACCGTTTCAACTAATGGGTCTTGATCTTTCCCCAGACAGAAATGTCCAAACACTGACCGACACCCTGGAAGAAAGGGTCCGTCTAAACAAGAGGGAAAACATGGTGGGGGGTGAGGCAGAGCAGCACGAAGTGCCGAGTTTTTTATCCGATTCTGTTCTAACGAGATCGGCATGTGGCATCTCTCACCAGGGAAATGCAATAATTTGATTCAAAGGAACCTCAGACATGAATCACAACAGAACAAGTAAACCAGGCTGAAATGAACAGAAAATGGCACGTTGTCAGCGGAGACTAGGTCGGGGATCTCAGGAGAAAGACCCAGTGGGAGGAGCGAGTTCGTGATGCTGGTGCAGAAGAGGAGCTGGTCCTTTCTCCCCAAAGGCACAGCCCGGTCTCTGCTGAGCCCTCGGGGAACACCGTGGTTTCACCGGAAATGTAGGAAGAAGAGGCTGCACTCCAGGGAGCAGCGGAGGCTGAGCCGTCCTGCCCTGCAGACCCGGGCCTCTGTCACCAGAGTGAACAGGGAGATTCCGGACTCTCCGTCTGCCCGGAACCGCGGCCTCACCCTCCACGGGGCAGGGCAGAGCCGGAAGTCGCTCCCTGCTGCCTTAGGTCCTGGGACACGGGAGGGGGTCCCCCGCTCAGTGGGGACCCTGCAGCGTTAGAATTCCTGCCCCTCTGTCACCCCCAAAAGCCCTTCTTGGGTCCTTGATTTTTGAACTGATCCTGTCTTCCAGGGTCTAAGCAGGGGGGGAAAAAAAAGCATTAACCTTAAGTAGGAAAGTAGTCCTGTAATTCTAAAAGAATCCATGTTGCTATCATTGTAAAATGAAGATAAAGGTAAAACTGCCCACAGCAGGCCTCCTGAAAAATCACGGCTGGCACTGGTTCCTTAGCTAGTCATCAGTATCCCTCCGGGGCCCAAAAATGTACCAGTTACTAGAGCTGAGACGCATCAACCTGAGTCACTCTTGCAGCCACTCTGCAGAAAGTATGTGCGCGTGTACGTCTGTGTCCAAATATATTTAAAAAGCACTATCCTGCCTGCTTTTCTCCTGTTATTTCTCCAGGGGCCAAACACTGAGGATGAATTTTATAATTGAACGTGGGGATTGTTTTTTTGCTCAGTGTAAACCGGCGGGTCAGAGACATTATGCCAAAACCTTCAGGCTTAAGTACAACTTCTGCCTTTTCCCAAGGAACCTGGATTTTTTTTTTTTTTTTTTTTTTTTTGAGCATGTCTAGCATCTTGTAGCTAGCTCCTTGGAGATATTTTTAACATGTATGGATTGTATGTTTCCCCCCCCTCCTCCTTCCCCCTGTTTTCTAAGTAAAACTAATGATTCTGTTCCATGGAAGCACGATGCTGTGTTTGATGCTTCATCTGCTGGACAGAGTCGTGGCAAGCTCGGAAGGAATTGTCGTTAAAACATCTCACTTGACCTCCAAGATCCAGTTTTATTTAAAATGTTCTTCAAAAATAAAATAAGATAAAATAAAATGTAAAATGATACTCTTGCCTCCCACCTCAGGGAAGCCAGGGAAAACTGAAAGAAGAAAACCACTCCCTGAAAACCCCCTCCTCCCCGCAGAGGCTGAAGTCTGTTTCCTGCTGAGATGCCCTTAGGCGGGGAGGGCCCCCACCCCCAGGGAAGACGGGCAGGATCCACGGGCGGGCGGGCGGGCGGGCAGGCAGCAGCCCCGGGGAGGAGGGCGCCCTGGTGGTGCTGTCTCTCCCCGTGGGAGGCTGCTGAGCAGAGAGAGAACTGCAGCCTCTTCTAGACAAGTTCTAAGAACCCTTTGTGGGGTTCTGGACACAGAGGCCGGGGCAGGTGGGACGAGAGATGCTTCGTGTTAAGTACCTGGCAGAAGCATTGCCAGCAGAGCTGGTCCCTGCTGCTGTGTGTGGGCCACGGTGGGCCACGGCGGGGGCCTCCTCCCACTCACCTCTGGCCCCCACTCTTCAGATGTGCTTCCAGTCCCCGCGTCACACGCTGGGGCACCAGCTGCGTCAGTCAGCCGCCACAATCAGTTGCAGGTTATTTTCTGTCCCACAGGACACAAAACAAACAAAGCAAAACCATCGAAAGCCAAGGTTGGGGTGTTGGGGGAGCCTTGGCGGGCACGGCAGATACATTAGGAATCACAACACCTGCTCCGACAGTGGCTGCAGCAGCCAAGTGAGCTCTGTCGTGTTTCTATCCTTTGATTGTTGTGGTTATGTTGAGCCGGTTCCATAAGAAAATGGCAAAAACTTCTGTCTGGAATTTTGAGGCTGCTTCAAGCTGTTTGGGGCCAAGCAGGTGTATGTGTTTATGAATACTTTCTCCGTAGATCAGAATTTCTGTGTATTTTCAAATAGCGCCGCAGAGAGGGTTGATGTTACTATGAATACTTGGTAGATTTTTTTCTCCAAACTACGAATATAAAAGCATTTGTTTTCTTTGTCACACGATCCATTTTGTCACGCTTGCTTCCAGGACCTCTGATGTGTTAGCTGAGCTTTTAATCCAGTTCCCTTTTGCCCACGCCCCTGATAATATCATGTACTCAGAAAGCTTCAGCAAATTTAGTTTAAAATGGTTATTTCTTACGACTCTCCGTCCTCCCTCTGAGGATAGCTCGTGGTGGCAGACGCGTTCCAGTTTGAAGCACTTTGAGTCAACTGTCTGGTTTCCCTTTTGAAGTTACTTAGTAGAACTTTCTTGATCTCCCCTGGGAGGAGTGAAGCACTTTTTCCACTTGTTAACATGCTTCTAGTGTCAGATGCCATTAGTCACCGGCCCGGCCCAGAGGGGACTGTAAGGGCCGCTGTGTCCCAGCACCTGCCGACCTCATGTGCATCTGGTACCAGTTGGATGCTGTCACCTCCCGCTGATGTGGTCCAGCTGCCCTGGGCACAGTCACATGGCCCTCCCTCTCCCTCACCTCCACCCCAGCAGCTCACAAGTCCCACCTCCCTCCCCTCCCACCATTTCCACCCCATCCCTGCCTCTCCGAGCCCACTGGCTGGCCCTCCTGTCTTGCCTACACCCTAGGGATGGCCCCCCATCTTATCTCTTGACAGCTGGTCTCCTTAAAATCCATCCTCCACTCTGCAGCCGGTTTTCTTTGTGAAACGTACACGCATCACATCTGATTTCTTGCAAAAACTGGAAACTCCTTAGCAGAACATACTCAGCCCTCCATGCCGTGATGTCAGCCTGTGTTCCAGGCTTTACCTTTAACTACAGCTGCTCTCCACCACGTGCTGCAGGGTCCAGTGCCTCTGAATTAGTCGCCGACTCTCACACGCTAAGCACCTTGCTGGCTCTGGGCCACCCTTCATGTCTGGTTTCTGCCTGGAGGGACTTCCGGCTTCCTAGTCAGCTGCCAGATCCCTCCAGACCCCACTCACAGGCTGCCTCCTCTGAAGTCTTCCCCAGTCTCCCAGTCAGAAACACCAGTCCACCCATGGTCTCATAGCTTGGCGTTTGAATGACATGGTAGGTGATATATTAATTGATAATGCAGTGGGCAATATGTTAACTGATAATGTTGTAAACTATATGTTAGGTTGTTCAATAGATAGTTGAGATATACTACTAAATATGAGTTACTTTACATTTGTTGAATTGATTTTTGTGTATTTCAACACTTATACCCCTAGAAGGGAGATGAAATTAAAGATGAATAGACCTATTTAAAAATACTTATTCAGAATGGTACAGATTATCACGTAGGATCAAGTGGGTTAGTGGCACCCAGCCAGGAAAAACTGCGCTGACCAACCCGAACCTTACAATCCTGATCACTTACAAACGGGAAAAATGGCGTGGCTTCATCTGATCACTTTACTCGCGGAATGCCAACCATGTGTTTAAAATTTTAGCGTCAATATTTTTATCCCATGTTTGATTTAATTTCTTTTTTAATCCCTTAATAGAAAACGTGTAGAATCACCTAGAGATGTCAGTGCACTTCATAACAAGGCTGTTCCAAGAGAGAAACTGTATGTCATCAAACAGATTCAAAGCTCTTGAAAGGAATCTGTGTCATCAAAGATGTATGTTAGCAGGGAACAAGGTTTGAGGGGTGGGCTTTTCTCAGAATCTTGCTTGGCTCCTAGAATCTTGGTGATGATGTTGGTGGTCCCTACCTTGGTCTAATTCCTAATTGCTAGCCCTCTGCAAAGATACGCACACAGATAAATAGATCGAGGGAGATACAGAGATTTCCAACCACGGTGTTACCACATTAGAATCATACCCATTTTACAGATGAGGGAATGGCTCGAATCTAAGTAACTTGCTGAAGGTCATCCCACTTTGGAGTGGTAGGACTTATTCCAGAATCTGTTGACTCCAAAGTCCATGTTCTTTCTTTTTTAAAAAATACTTTTATTGAAGTGTAGTTGATTTACAATGTTAGTTTCAGTTATACAGCAGCAAAGTTGATTCCGTTTTTTTTTCTTTTCGGATTCTTCTCCATTATAGTTATAAGAAATTGACTACAGTTCCTCATACTATACCGTAGGTCCTCATTGTTTATCTATTTTATATATAATAACATGTGTCTGTTAATCCCCAACTCCTTCCCCTTCCCCTTTGGTAACCATAGTTGGTTTTCTGTGTTCTTTCCACGACACCAAGTGACTTCCCCCTGCAACACCACCAGAAATACAGACATACAGAAGTTAACCTTGTGTTTTATTGATTTGACTTGTAGTTTCATGGCAGGAGTGTGATTTTCCTCCATGCAGTTTTATTTGCTTTGAAGTGTTCAGTCCTTTGGCAGAAGACCCATCCAACCCGGGGGGCCCTGCTGACGGGGCCAACTCTGGTTCGTTTCAGTATTTTAGCAGCAGCAGATTCTACCGGTTAACCTCGCTAAGTGTCCCAGCTCCGCAAGGAGGCCACTCTTACATGCTCTGGTTTTTCATTGTCAAGAAGTGCGGGAAGATGATTCGGCAGGTATCTATTGGCCAGCCTGGCTCGTGGGAAACCCACCAGGACCAATAAGCTAAAATCAAGCTGCCACTCTTGAAAGTCACAGATCCCACCAGCTGCCTCTCTCCCTGCATTGTTACATCACTGCTGACCAGCCCAGTAGAGGGAGGGAGGAAATGCAGCACAGATGTGAGTTGTGTGTGAAAGCACACGGTTTCCACAGAGATCTTCTCCGGAAGAGGGTGAATCTTTCTTCAGTGAGATGATACAACAGAGCAGTGACAGGCTTGCGGACTGAATCTCTGACCTCTGGGCAGAACCAAAATAACACCTTTAAGCTTTGACTAAATGATGCAGAAAAATCGCCAGTTGAAAAGGCGATTATTTTTTCCCCAAAGAATAGTGCTAGGAAGTAGAAAGGACTGTGGACTGCCAATCAGAAGACTTGGGTCCAAGGGTTTGACCAGTCACATCATTGAAGAGTCTCACTGAGACCCTAACCCTGGACCCTTGAATGAGTCACTCACCTTCCCTGAAGCAACTGAATCAGTTGTGAAGACAGGTGCTTCCTAGATGCCTCTGATTTTATAAGTCATGCTGTCACCTTGGTTTGGTTGATGTATCTCCATGGATGGGACATTTTTTGGTTGACATATCTCCATAGATGGGGTGTTTTTTTGGATGACGTATCTCCACAGATAGGATGTTTGTTGGTTGACGTATCTCCACGGATGGGATGGTTGTTGGTTGACGTATCTCCACGGATGGGATATTCTCCAGTGGGAGACCCTGAGCAGCTGCCTGAGAACTGCAGCCTGGTGGTCACTGGTGTGTTGAGGGCCATCACTGGGGGCCCACAGGCAGTTCTCTGGCCCTGTCTCACCAGTTTTGAGTTTATTCAGCATTTCTGAACAAGGAGATTTCTATCCCTCTTCGTTCGTCTTCCTCTCTCTTCCCCATTTCAACCTCTTCCCAACCTCGCTTCTAACCCCCACCCCACCTCCAAAACACTGGAAACTCCAAGTTGAGAGGATACAGTATGATATTAGTACAGTTTTGTATCAAGTCCTCATCATGTCTAGAAGGTGTCTATGATCAACATACCATTACGTCTCTAATCCCCACTGACCCGTTGTAAGGATCATGAATAATAAGGAAATGTATGGATTAAATGTTTTGAATTAATTTACTTCACATTGTATATTGTATACGTTCACATTTTTACATGTATTATTCAGACCAAAATAACATTGAATCAGAGCCCATAGTCTTTTTGACCCGTCCTGTCTCTGAAAAGGAAGAGAACATGCTGACTCTTCCAACTTCTGATGCATCTTCTGACATACAAGACGTTTTGTGTCCATGATGGAATTCACCTATTGTTCAGTATCTTAGAAATGCTTAGAAACCGCTTCTCTCCCTGTATCTTCTGTTGTTGCCCTTTAGGGACACGTGGAAAGCCTCTCATCTGTTTACTTCAGGGAAATTATGCAAGAGATACTGAATAATTATAATGTAGTCAGTGTTCATTATAAATGCACAGCTTATGTTTTTATATGTATTGTATTTATGTGGTTTCGGTAATTATGCATTTGAGTTTCTTGCCAGTTCTATGGCCAAAATATTTTACTTGGCTGATTACTAAGTGTATTTTAAGCCTACTTCTTGAAACATGAAGAGAATATACTGTAAGTCCAATTAACATAATTAATCTGCCCAAAGAGAAGGTTTGCTTTTATTTTTTCTGTATTTTAATGATGAAAAACAGTTGTAAGGATGCAGAGCAACAAAGTATATTTTTAAAGGTTTCCACGTCCCAATTTTATTGCTGTTTTCCTTTAAAAACAGCACATAATTTTTGAAAGAAATTTGGAAATTTTATAAACAATGTAAAGAAAACAAAGACAATAAAAATCACTCATAAATTTACTAATTTCCAGCAATATTTTAATGCATTAGAATCTTTCTGTAAGTAATTTCGTATCTTGTCCTCCCACTCCATATTATGTCACAAATGTTCCGGGATCTTTGCCGTGAACACTGCTGTGAATAATTCTTTGGATCTACCTCCATTATGTCCTATAGACAGATTTCAGGAGGTGGAATGATTGGCTCGAAGTGTGTAAAATGCTGAGGTTCTTCATGCATATTGACAACTCGCTTTCTAGAAAACCTGAACCAGTTCACTCTCACCATCAGCCCTTGCCGTGAGAAGGCTTCATCCCCACACACCGGCACTAAAACAAGCATTCTTCTTTTTGTTTGAGTCCTTGCCAGTTTGATAGGTAAAAAAAGAATATCTCATTATTGTTCCGTTTGAAACTAAATATGCCTTATATGGTCTTTATGTGTTCACTGGCCACATGAAAATTCCCTTTTGTGAACTGCCCATAGAGTTTGCCTCTTTTTTTCACTAGAGTGTTAACATCTCCTACTGACTTGTACGCCCTCTTCTGTGCTCACCTGGTTCCTCTTCGGAAATGCACTGACCACCCTTGAGCTTTGTGCTTCCATCATTTTAGAATCACCTTGTCCTTGAAAAACGTGGATGTTTTATGCAATCATTTTTTTTTTCATGAAAAACTCTGTATAATTTGGGGTTTTGGGAGGGGCTGGGGCAGTAATTAAGTTTATTTACTTTTTTATCGGAGGTGCTTCGGACTGAACCCAGGACCTCGTGCGTGCTAAGCACATGCTCTACACACTGAGCTACACCCTCCCGCTCTCTGTAATTTTGGTTGTGATTGCATGGGATCCATTATAAAAGCTTGGGAGAATTGACTTCTTGGCAATACTGGATCTTCACATCTTTATATGGTTTATGCCTCTATTTATTTGGATCTTCTTTTCTATTTTTCAGCAGGGTTTCAAGATGTTCTCCATGAAATCTTGTACATCTTCTAGTTATGTGTACTTTTTGTTATGATAATATTATCTTCTAAAGTTACATTTTCTTTTTATTGCAAGAAGATAGAGTATATGTGTAAACATAGGGAGGTATGGATGTATCAGTATATGTGTATGTATATACATTCACACACACACACACACACTTTGTATATTGCTCTTTTGTCCAGAAACGTTGGTCTGCTGCCTTTATTTCTGTCATTTGTCTGTAGATTATTCTGGACTTTTCCACGGAGAAATCATGTCAACTCTCATTAGTGATAGTTTTGTTTCTCGTTAATCCTAATACATTTTATTTATTTTTTCTTGCTTATAAAGCTGACTATAGAGCCTCCAGTACAATGCTGACTAAAACTTTGGTTTGCAAGCATAATTGTCTAGGCCTCATTTTCAGGGAAAAGGCTTTTAATGATGAACAGTTTGTTACAATTAGTGTAAGGATATCCCCTTTTATTTCTGCTTTACTAGTTTTATTTACCATGCATAAATACGGAATTTGATAAAACACCTTTTCAGCACTTATTGCTATACAAAATAATTATTTTATTTCTGTGTTAGTGTGGTGGGTTAATTAATAGAATTAATACTCCAATATCGAACCAGCCCTTCATTCCTGGGATAAGTATAAATTGCTCATGGTACGCACTAAACATTGCTGAAGACTGTTCACTAACGGCTAGTGTCCACGAGTGGCTAGTCTCTTAATGATCCTATTATATTTCCATTGTCTCATTTTAAAATGAAAAAGATTTCTGCTTTTTAAAATGAATTAGATAGCCTTGTGTATTCTTTCTAGTCTCTTGAAAGAGTTCACGTGAGATTGAAGTTATCTTTAGAACTCCTACAAAACCAGCTAGGCCTGGCATTTTCCTAGGGGTAAAAATTTTAGTTACTTATGTTTTCAATAGTTAAAAGACTATTCTGGATTTCTAGTTTTTCTTGAGTTAATTTTATAGTGAATATTTCATAAAATTTATGCATTTTGCTATTTTTTTTTACTCGGGGACATACATTTGTTAATATTTCCTTATTATTGTGTAAGCTTGTCTGTACTCGTGTTTCTTTTTTCCAACATCATTAATAGTGTCTGTTTGCGCCTTCTCTGTCTCTTCTTTCTTGACTGGTCTCGCCAGCATTTTGCTGATTTTATTAGTGGTGTCAAAGAGATAACTTTCCACCTTGTTGCTCTTTCGTTTTGCATTTTTTTAAATTTCTGCTGTCCCAGATCCTTATAAATCTCCTTCTACTTTCTTTGAGTTTATTCTGTTCTTATTCTTAAACGAGGTGCTAAACATGTAAGTTTCCAGTCTTTCTTTTTTCTAATACAAGCATTTAGTTAAAACTATTAATTTTCCCTCAAGTAACAGTTGAGGACTGTCATCGTTGAGTATTAAGAATTTTTAAGTTTTCATTACAATTACTCCTTTGACCCATGCATTGTTTAGAGCATGTGAGTGCAGGAGTGTGTGTATTCTATTTCTCATGCATGAGAAAATTTTTGGTTGGCTTATTAATGGTTTCTAATTTAAATGTATAATGACCAGAGAAAATTCACTGGAATTTGTCTTTAGAGCCTGACACATGGTCAATTTTCCTAAATATTTTATGTATTATTAACAACAGTGTTGAGTGCCGAGATATGTTCTTTATGTGTTCTCTATATATGTTCTTTAGATCAGCTTTTTAAAAAAAAAAACTTGGAGTTCAAATTTTCTGAGTACTTACTAGCTTTTTGTCTGTTTAATCTGTTATTGAAAGAGATAGGTTAAAAGAACTCATACATTTTGAATCTAAGTTATTAGGTAAATGTAAGTTTAGAATTGTCTCTTCCAAGAGAATGGAACATTTCATCATTAGACAGTCATATCATTGTCGTTAATTTATTTTGTTTAATTTCAGTATACCTATGCCAGTTTTTTCTCATTAATATTTTCCTGGATAGATTTTCAATCTATTTTAATTGTGTCTCTTGTAAATAGCATATTGCTGGACTTCATTATTTCAGCTTTTACTTTTAAACTCTGCTAATTTACCCCTGAGTACATTTTTAATTTGTCGTGATTACTGATACATTTGGATTGAATTAAATTAATTGCTTGACCTCCTCCTCTGAGATCTTCCTTGAGACTCCCTGAGCGCCAAGACCCCCGGGGATTTGTAGCGTCTGTAAGGTAGTATGTCTCTGACTTGCTCGTTGATGGATTCAGCAGGTGTTTACCGAGTGCCCTCAAAGCTAGACCCTAGGATTAAAAAGATGAATAAATCTTGGTTTCTATCCTTAAGGCCATCCCTGTTTGTTTTCTCCTCCAGGAGTAACTAGGCACCTGCCAAAGACCGCGTATCTGTCTTATGTCCTCAAACCATGTTTTCACCTGGTCGTCTCGTGGTGCCAGTGGTTGCGGGGTTGTCACCAGGATGGCAGTGCCTCCCGTGCAGTGGGGACTCTGCTCCCCTTTGCGGCTGGTCACTGATGGCAGAGGCCACCCTTGCCCACCATCTTCCCATTACCGGAGATGCTTTCTGCTGTGGCCACTGTGCCTCTCCTCTGACTGCAGACCCGTACCTCTGTCTTCGCCCCCATGTCTGCCCCTCGCCTTTCCGCGAAGGACGCGCTCGTGAGAGGGACTGAGCAGCCCTCTCTGTCTCCCTTCATCGCGTGTCACTCTCTGGCCTCGACCCTCGCCATGAGCGCTTGCGAGCCCGACGTTCCCCTGAACTGCAATGTCTCTGAACAGCGGGATTATATGTTCCCCTCCCCTTGCTCTGCTCCCTCTTCCCTCCTGCTTCCCCGCTGGTCACTCACCCCCCTCCCTCCCCCTCGCGTCACTGCCGCAGCCAGGCCCGCACATCGCCCTTCCCGGCTCTGTCCCGCCCCTCCCTGCCGCTGCGGCGCCCTTTACACACGATTGTCCCATGCAAAATCCTCTCAGTTGTCAGAGGTTGCGGGGTGTCCTCAGGTCTGGTAGTGGGTGGGTCTGTCCTAAGTTGTGCAATTCAAGGCTGCCTGTGTTTGGAAACAATCCAGCCAGTACTGTGAGTGTGCTGAGCAGAGAGGAGAAGTGGAGCCGGATAAACAACTGCAAACCCACTTTGCTGCTGAAAAGCCCTGCGTAGTTTGCCATTTCCCTCTGCCCTTTGGAAACTCCTGCAGGTGGTTCTGACTTCTGACTGTCAGTGGGCGGCTGACCGCCCCCACTGTGCGCGGACTGTCGTGTGCCCAGAGCATCGCGCAGCGCGGGTGGATGGCGCTGGCCGGCCTGCTGCTCCCGGCCTCGCTGGTCGGGAGGTGTAGCTCTTGGCATCCTCGGTGGTTTACGCTTTGTTCAGGCCCTTGATGTCCGGTTTTCTTGTCCAGCTTTCTGTTTATAACTTGGCACAAGTCTCATTGACATTATTGACGTCTCATCCATTTTTAAGTGTGTAGTGCGGGTTGCAGAATGTGGCATTTGCTCTCCCTTGCACTAAGTAAAATGTTGAAATTTATGTGTTTGAGTTCTAGCCCCGATTACTGCATTGGTCAGGTAACTTTAATGCTTTTTTTGTTTCTTTTTAAAAAATGCCATTGTTTCACATCAGGATTCCCATAAAATAAGTACATGATTCTTCATAACTGCTTTTCCAATGCTTTGCCCACATGACTCCCCCCAAAACTGTTGGAGGAGTGGCCCTCGTGACTCTTGTGAACTGGTAATTATGTCAGATAATTTCATCAGAGCTGGAGCTGTGCTGGCATTGCTCTTGGAAGACCATTTTTCAGCGTGACATCCCTCTGAGCATTTGTTAAATAATTAGACCTAGAAACACTTTTCCCACAAGGACCCTCGGAAGTCCTGTTAGACATTCAGAGCCTCCAGAAGAGAGCCCAGCCACCACTAACTGCCCGGACACCCTGCTGGGCAGAGTTAGAACGCTGAGCCAGGGAGGGCAGGAGGCACAGTTCTCTGTCCGCAGGAAACATCCCTGCGGTGTCACTGTCAGGAACTTGCATACATAATTAATCCGAGCAGAGCTCATTGGGATTTCAATTGACATCAGACCCCATTCCAGCATCGTGCATTGAAGGACCACTAGTGGGGTCTCCCCTTAATTTATGGGACATACGTGATTGTCCTTCAGTCCAAAGTCATTATGGAAAACATTTCTCCTGCGACCCACAACTGGTGTGTTCTGTAAGAAAGTGACTGCATAAAAAATTAGTACCAGAGTTTTTAAATTGCAATTAAATGGATAATAAAAATCAAAGCATCCTCTTTCAGGTCTGTCCATTTGATTTACGAGGAGGAAAGACTTTAATGCTTCTAAGAGACTCTCTTGGGTTCAGACCTTTGCAGGAAAGCAAATGTAAGGGCAGGTAAGCAAAGGAATTATTGGCTGTTTAGGTGATATGTTGCAAGATGGAGGCCCCTGCTACTTCTGTTCAGGCCTCCTGTCATCCTCTCTCTGTGCCAACTTGGCTGGTTGCTAAATACAAGACACACCCATTTAAACAGCGAGATCCCCTGGCATCCTCCTTGGATGCTCTGCTGTGGGTGCTCCTTCTGGCATGACTCTCAACACCTCTGATTCCCCCCTGAGAAGGAGGGTTGGGCATCTCCCTCACAGAACTGCTGTGGGGATGATTTTCTGTGTATCTGTCCATGCATGTGCACAAGTACATAAATAGATCTTTCCTCTGTGTTCTGGAACTGGGTCGTGGCCCTCATTTTTTGGTTCACTGCCAGAGCCTTCGAACCACCATCTCCATCTCGAATCAGTTGGTAGACCACCACCAGGCTTCACTTTCCTGGGTCATGCTGAAATATCGTTCGCTCCCCTGTGCTTAGAAACCCCCTTGTCTAAAGCCCTTGGGTGGTTACAGCCTCCCCATCAGCAGGCTCCAGCCCACCTCTCCTTGAAGCCTTTTGCTCTGTGATAAAAATCTTCCACTCGGGCCAGGCCGTCCCCTCAGTCCCCCTCGTCTCCACACCTCTGTCTTTGTTGGAGCCCAGCTCTGCCTCCATCAAGCCCTCCCTGATTTCCTTCTCCAGCGCGAGGGTCCGTGCTGCGCGCTTCGCTGACCGACCACCGGATTGCATCTTCTCCACGTTCAAGGTCTTCTGCTCTTTGATGTGGTCTCCGCACCGTGCTTAGCACCTGGTGGGCAGAGTGGTTGACAGTTCGGGGCAAGGGACTCTTTCCAGGACTGCCTTCTGATGTGTCAGCACAGACCGGAGATGCCACAGTTTAACCACCAATTGTTACAATTTCATGGTGGTGGTAAGAGAGATGAACATTTTTATCATGATAACAACTAGTGCTGGTGGAGTATCAGCTGTGGACCATGCCGGGCCAAGCCCTCCCGTGTATTCTCTCACTTAAAGCTCACCACACGCTCCACTCCAGACAGCAGGGAAGTGAGGCTTAGAGCAGAGCATCTCTCACCCATGTTCCAGAGCTCATGAGGGGTGCTGGACTTGAACCCAGGACAGCTGCACCTTCTGGGTACAAAGGAAATGGGACCTCCCCATGCCCCCGTCCTCTATCCTGTAACCATGAAGATGTGAAGAAGCAGAGAAGACCAGACGGTTGAAACAGGGGTCCTGTGCACATCAGATGCCCAGAAGGCTTGACAGCTTTCTACAAATTGGGATGAATGGCAGGTCACAATTTCCTAAAATATAAAGACGTGGTCGATGTTGAAAATCAAGTTTACTGACGGTTTGACCAAACGGTGTTGACGTGAGAACTTTCATCTTGTAAATTGACCTTGTGTTATTCGCTCCGTGTGTTCATTTTCACTTTATTTGAAAGCGCCGAGAATCAGACGTTAAGTGTAGGTTTGCTCCAGTTACCAGTGAAGTGGGTTCAAGAGAGTCAGGTGGACCTGTCCTTTGGTGCTGGCCACCAGCGGGATGCTGCTGTGCGCGTAACACATTGTGATACTGCACCAGCAAGGACAGTAGGCGTGATCAAGGAAAGGAACAGTGGAGAAGAGACATTGAAATTATTTGTCGATGTTCGACGTGTAGAATAAACGTATTTCAAAAGTCAGTCTTCCAATTATACACCTTTTAGAATCTAACTAATTAAAATCCTCTAGGGTAAAGGCAGAGCTTAAAGTGATCAGGAATTTTTAAAGCATGTTGTGTTGTGTGGGTGCACATGGGTGTGTTCTGTGGCGTTGCGTGTTCAGAGTTCTCTTGTTGTGGTGAGCTGTGGGTGTCCCGCTGAGTACCGTAGGCATGTTTCTGAAAGTGCTACAGCTTCTTAAACAGTTTCTGCTTTCCGCACAGTAAGTGCTTTTAAAGTCTTCGGATGACAATCATTTAAATGGAAAAGCCAGCATAGTTTGTGCGCCTGTGACTTCACGTGAGTAGGGAGGAAAGTGGGATGGGGAGGAACTCTGGAAAACACATGAGCACGTCTGCACAGCAGGATTTTGGTTTCTCGATATGTCATATTTCACTTTGGCATTCTGAATGGCTGGCACACACTATTTCTTGAGCTCCTTTTTCGGCCAACCTCCTATACCTGCTTCTCAGTTCATGACCCATAAATAATCCAAACAACAAGTCAGATCAATCTAATGAGAAAGAAAGATCTGAAATCTTTGTAAAGATAATATTTCTATAGCATTCAGAGTTTTCTAAAAGTTCTTATTTAGAGAGCAATGCAAAAAAAAAAAAAAAAAGCAGAAACATCTGCTGTCTCCTATACTGAACTTTTGTAATATTTTACAGCAGCTAATTTAACTTGCCTGCATAGTTTTAATGAAAGAAGTCATAGGATAGAAAGGTAGTGCTGAAATTTATATCTTCAGTGTCCTTGTCGATCTGATAAACTGCCGTGTTCCTCTAAGCTCCTGCAGAACACAAAGTGAGGAGGCCGATTGCAGAAAACTGAATTATACATAAAGTCATTAAGCCTCCACCTTCACTTCTGATTGAGGGATCGCTGCGGGAGTCAGTGAGAGCAGAGGCAAAATGAAAAAATAAATAAATGAAAGACCTGATCAGGTTATTCATTTCGTTGGGAATGTAATTGCTTGTAAGTTCATTTGGAGTTCTTGGGTATGTGCAAAACTGCATGGAGCTGCTGAAAATCAGAAAGGGGACGTGCCACAGGGCACCCTGAATGTTCTGAATGTAGCCCTCAGACGTGATGGGTGCTGGGGGCTAGAAGTGGGCTCACCAGGAATGCTGGGGTCCGCGCATCCTGAGTGGCCCCAAACGCTCCTACTACTGAAATGTTCAGTCTTCTTCTTGCCTGGTTTTCCACCCAGAAATGTATTTATTTTAATAACATGCCCTGTTTACTTCTTTTTTTAGTTTGAAGTATAGTCAATTTACAATGTTGTGTTAGTTTCAGGTGTACAGCAAAGTGATTCAGTTATACATATATACATTCTTTTTCAGATTCTTTGCTGTTATAGGTTATTACAGGTTATTAAATATAGTTTCCTGTGCTGTACAGTAGGACCTTGTTGTTTATCTCTTTTATGTATACTAGTGTGTATCTGCTAATCCCAAACTCCTAATTTATCCCTCCCCCATTCCCCTTTGGTAGCCATAAGTTTGTTTTCTATGTCTATGAGTCTGTTTCTGTTTTGTAAATAAGTTCTTTTGTATCATTATTTTTTTTTAGATTCCACATATAAGTGAGATCAAATGATATTTGTCTTTCTCTCTCTGACTTACTTCACTCAGTGTGATAACCTCTAGGTCCATCTTCTTTTCCAAAGTGGTTTTGTAACTGCCTCCTTTGAAAATATGTCTACTTAGACAAACTCTGTAGGAAGTTTACGAAATCCCCTTTTCCAGGCTCATATATCCTGGAGAATGTTCTCATCTGTCAGAGAGGATTGAAACGTGAGTATTTTTAAGGATGGTCATGCAATAATGACCCCTCTTGAGGTCACCGTTGACTGCTAGGAGAATGAAATGGAAACACTGGCATATGGTCAAGACCACAGCTTGGAGGCCCCGCGGAGCTCACAGAGCTGGAGAAAGCAGGAAGACCCTCTTCTGACCCTTAACTAACTGCCAGGACTCAGCCGATTGCTGCTGGTTCTCCAGCACCCCGTACAGCTCTTAACTAACTCTGGCCGCCGGAGTTGCCACAGCATATCACTACCAAACGAGCCCTACCTGAGGCGTGGGTGAGCAGCCGCGGCGAGCCCGGGGACCGCATTTGCTTTCACTTGACGCTGTATCTGGCAGGCTGCGACAGTGGGGTGTGACTGCCTCTGTGAGTGGGTCCGTTTTAATCAACACATCCCAGGACTGTAGTATTGAGACAGAACGTCTCCCTGCTTGACTGCATGAGCTATGGCTTGACTACGAAATTGGTGACAGTGACCCTCCCCCAAAATTAAGATGATGAACGCTCACTATGGAAGAGATGTTCCGAGAAGCAGAAATTGCCTGTGTGTATCCGGTGCTGCATGTCGCCTGCAGAGGAGAACGTGTCTGCCAGAGGCTCCTGCACATGGTGACTTATTTCCTGCAAACATTCCACCCTCCACACTCCAGCCCCGCGTTCACCGGCCAGCCTTGGAGTGACAGCTCGGCTCTCCAGTTGGCGCCAGCGCACGTGGCACCACCAGCGTCACAGACACGCGGAGAGACGACATCCCCATCTTAAGTGGGTGCACCGGCATTCTGGGTCACACATCAGTCACTGCAGTTTAACATGTGTGCGTCCGTGACTGGAAATGACTGGTGTCTAAGTGTGCTGGGGCGTCAGCATGCCAGGGATTCCGCCACAGAGCACCACGGGCTGGGTGTCTTCAACAGCTGATCTTCCCGCAGCTCTGGAGGCTGGAAGTCCAAGGCCGAGGCGCCAGAAGGGCTGGTTTCCTGGGCTTCCCTGGGCTTCCAGGCAGCCGCCCTCCTCATGCCTCTAGGTGGTAACCTGAGCCCTCCAACATGCTGGCTACAAGCCACACGTAGCCACTTAAATCTAGGTTAATTTCAGTTCAGTTCCATTCAGAATTCTCTCCCTCAGTTACCCTAGCCTCGTCGCAAGCGCTCACTGCCACGGTGGCTGGTGGCCGTCGAGGGGTCACAGGGACGTGGAACCTTCCAGTCACTGTAGAAGGGCCGGGCTCAATGGCTTTGATGGTCATTAAGGTAGCTCCATAACAAGCGTCTGACGGCCACCTGCTTTGTACCCAAGTTAAAAGTGAGGACGTGGGCCCTCTCCTCGGGCGACCATAATCTCACCCTGGTGATGAAAATAACATAAAATGCTACATATCACATCTATAAAGGAAACTGAAGGGCACCTACTAAGAGTTACAATAGGATTTTGGAGAGAAAAAAAGATCATTGGAAACCAGAGAAGAAAATACATGGAAGAGGTGGGCTGGAGCCAGGTCGTAAGAGATCAGCTTTTCAAGGCAAGCGAGGCCCCGGCCGGAGCTGCGTCCTGCCCCGCAGACCCGGAACTAAGAAGGCAGAGACCGCTGTCGTCGCGCCCTCCCCCTGGACGTGTGTCAGTGTGGCTTTCCTTCTCTCCTTCTTACCTCTCAGCTTCCTTGTCCCTTTCTCGGCCTTTCCCGCTCGTTCCTTAGTACAGCCTGGGCTCAGGTGCCTGCTGGCAGGCCCACCAGTGTTTCCTTGCTTCTACTGTCTTCCCCTGGAACCATCTGTCCTGCTCTCTCCTCCTCAGCCTACAGTGGGATGCATGTTGCGGGGAGCATCTGCGTGGCTCCCACATCAGCTGAGCGTGGCCCTCCTTGGAGGACAGAAAGCCGCACTGTCCAGCGCGGTGGCCACAGCCACTTGTGCTGTGGACACTTCCATGCGGCTGGAGCCCCCCAGGGACTGAGCAGCTGGGATGGACCCATGCTGCATTGTTTAGGGAGCTGAACTGAACCATGGGCTGGCAGTCAGCAGTTCCTTTTGTCCCAGCCCCATCAGCCACATCCTCCTCTCTCTAGAGAGGATGCAGAGAGTAACCCTGGGAAGTGGGGGCCACCTCCCAGTTCATTGAGAGGCAGAGAGGACACTGGGAAGGAAGTTCACCTGAGATCGTCTAGAGAGCCTGTGTGGGGTCCACAGATGCGTTCTCCCAACTTAAGTGCTGGCACTAACGCTGCAGTCACTGATGCAGTGTTCATTACTGTTCAATTTAATGATTTCATTGTCAGACGTGACAGATTTTTGCAGTGTTTTAAATCAAATAAAAGTATTCTGGGGGAACTTGAGGTTTGGTGACGAGTTTTTAGACATCACACCAAAACCTAGGAGAAAAATCAAGAAAATGGACTTCATCAAAATTTTAAACTTCTGCTCTATGGAAGATGATATTAAGAGGAGGAAAAGACAAGCTCTAGACAGAGGGAAAATATTTGCAACCCACCTATCTGCCAAAGGACTTGTATCTGGAAAATATAAAAGACTCTTCAAAACCCAACAGTAAAAAAGCAAACAATGCAATTAGAACATGGGTGAAGATGTGGAAGACACTTCACCAAAGAGGACTTACGGAGGGAAAGTAAACACGTGATAAGATCCCAGGATTAGCCGTTAGTAAAACACAAATTAAGATCACGAAGAGGTATTAGGACATACATTTTAGAATAGCTGAAGTGAAACATAGGGACAATACCAGATGCTGGTTAGAACACGGAGATGCTGGATTTCTCATAAATTGCCAGAGGATGTAAAATGATACAGCCATGCCAGAAAATATTTTGGCAGTTTCTTAAAAAAATTAAGCATGCACTTACCATTCAGCCCAGCAGTCTCACTCCCGGGCATTTATTCCACAGAAACGGAAACTTAAACTCTCCCCATAAAGTGGCATCTTCATTGTTCCAACTTCGGTGTTCTGGCTTGGATACAACACTACCGTTCTGTGGTAACCCGCGGTAACCCCTGGGGAAGCCGAGGCGTGCACAGGCCCTCTCTGAACTATTTCTGCAGCTTCCCGTGAACCTGTAATTATTTTTAAAAGTTATTTTTTATTTTAAAATTCACTTCAAAGTTATTGGTTACTAACCTAATTATTCCTCAGCTCATCGGTGAGAATAGTAGTAATAAGGCTGGCTTTTATCGGTATGCTGGAATCGCTTTCCATGAGCATAAGTTAAGGCTGTAACAAAAGGAACTGTCTATAGAGAAGAGACTTCTATGAAATGTTTCAGGTAAATAACATACGTATTATTATAGATAATAATCAAAAGAAGACATTATTATTACGGATGCTAGTACCTATGAGACAGCATGGATAAAGCACCTGGAATAGTATTTAGAACTTAACAGATACACTGCACTTATATTATTATTAATACTGTCTATTAATTAATATTATTTATTTATCATCCTTATTAATACTACCAAATTGATAGCTTACTGTGATTTCACTAAAAGAATTGTTATATAATCAAAACATTTTGAGCCAAAGTTTTTTCCTGACTACACTTCTTCTTGGCAAGAATTCACATCCCCTCTCAGAAATCTTTGCTGAAACAACAGTGTCTGACTGTGGTGTGAAAGTTCATTGTGTTTATGATGGAAATGGTAACACAGGTCCTCCAAGGGCATTAAGTCTCTGTTGTTTGCATTTCAAAATTGACCCTTGTGTTTACTTTAAACTCTCTTGCCTTCTCTAAAATGTTTTAAGGCAGTACTTGTAACAGCATGAAGAGCTCAGTTTTAGTTTAATCCTAAACCTTGTAGTTCTAAATAAAAAATTTGACCCATGTGCCCCCAAGTTTTAATCTAATATCAGGTTCCTTGAATTAGGGCCAACTCTTCATTTTTTAAAGCATCAGCAGATTCTAAGTACACTTTTGACTACTTCCTTTTAGCATCTGACCTTGATTTCCTTAAACTAATTGTTATCCTTTGAGTAGACTGTGATTCTAAGAAACAACAGAAATTACTGTAGAACATTAGTGGAATTTTAAAAATTCTGAGTACAATGCCCTCCATGTAAAAAACGTGCCTTTTCCGTAATACTCTCTTAATAATCATGATGATAATTTATTCAAAACTAAATAAAAGCGTATAATTTTTTAAAACCCTTTTAGAACCAAGCCTCAAAAATACTAATTTCATGCACACTTATAATAAATGTAGGAATCTTCTGGCTTATAATTTTATAATTGTCACTATTCGTTCACTGATGCTTAGAGAGCTCCTCCTACGTGCCAGGTGGATGCTGGGGGCTGAGGATGCGCAGAGGCTCAGCTCCGCCCTGCGGGGCTCCTGGTGGGGAAGGAGACTGGCCTCGCTTCTCGGGTCCCCTGTGCATTGCCGCCGAAGTGCCACGAGCTAGGTTCATTATACTGATGAACCTGGCAGTTGAATGGAGCTTTATGTGTACAAGCTCCTTACGTGTCCTCTTCACTGACATTCATTGGTTTCACTACTGAAAGCAATTCTGTTAAGTAATTTAAATTATTATCGTATTCCTATTGGATAAATTTAAAAAATGAGTTCAGTAACTGGCCAGTGGCCACACGCTTAGGAGTCAGTTGGACCTGGGATTGAAACACGTCTTCTGGTCTTAAATCCCATGCTGTTTCCTCTTCTGCACCCAGTGTTGTGAGCGAGCATTGACAGTGAGTTCAGAGGTTCCCCCCAAGTGTGAGACGCAAACGACAGGTGATGTACCGAGTGATTTGCAGGAGGTCCCCTCACGAGGAATAACCAGCGCTGATTTACAGGGCGAGAAAGTGACTGCCTGTCCAGTGGGTTCTTTCAGCGCTTTTGATTCATCAGTGAGCCTTGGTGTGGGGCTGGAGCATCCTCCCTCGAGGAAGAGGCCTCGGGCGGAGAACGCGGCCACGCCGCACTGCCAGGCGGGGTCGGTGCCGCTGCTGCGATTTCACTGCCTTTACTTTCTCTATCGTCTCTATCTGTGGTGTGTGTTTTGGTTTTCCACTTACAGAAATGATATGAAATTTCATTTCCAGATAAATGCCTTTAAATAAACAGTAGTTAAATTTAAACCTGTGAGTAAATTAGAGGGAAGAGGCAAGGAGACAAGGGACATGGTAAAGGTGACAGTGACTAAGACTTGGGGACAGCTCATGGGTCACTGCAGGCTCCTCCGTCACCCTCACTTGACTTCGGGAATCTTGTTTCGTCTTCCCCTTCACCTGCCTGCAACTTCCCAAACCAAAAGCCTCGTAATAAGATGACAGCAGGTTGTAGGAAGCCCATTCAGATGACTAAAGCATCCCACCCAAGGTCGATGGTAAAGGTGATCTCACCAAGAATGTGTGATCTGCTTTGAGAGGGGGGTTGGTTCTTTCAAGATTCCCTCCCTCTGGAGGTGTGATCAGCACGTAGAAACTTCCGCCAAGGTTCCTGCCCCATGACATTTGGCTGAACATCTGTCGCTGAAGGAGAGTAGCTATGACTCCAATTTCATAATGGGTTACAATTTTCAATAAAAGTGTTTGCTTTTAAGAAAAGAAGCTGAACTTTCTCATGGAACACATTGAGATGTAATCATTCTTCACTAAACTTTTAGAAACGGTTTTTCTAACCTTGATTTCCAAATTTTGAAAATGATTCTGCCTTCTAATCTTTCATCATTCATCTCCGTGTCTTGGGTACAGTAGGAAGAGCTTGGGAACTGTGCTGCTAGGTTTCGTAAATGAGTAGATGTCAAAGAGAGTCACAAACCTCTCATTAAAACTCCTTTTTCTGCTATACTTGTTCATTTCCAAGCCTGTCATGTCTAAAAAAGTATCCTTAGACTTTCAGTCACACTTGATGGAGCTCATGTGCTGTGATTCGTGAGGTGAGAGCATTTTAAAGCTCACAGCTCTCCAAGAAATGCCATGGAGAAGATGTTTGTTAATGTAGCAGAAAGAACGAAACAGTAATCGCCCCACTTCTGCAGGCTGTATAGAATCAGTGGTGGGAAAATAGAACCACTAGAAGAAAACAATGGGAAGGATTCTTGTCATTGACGTCGGAAACTCTTATGTTGGAACGAGAGCAATGATTGTTCTCACGGCTGGACCGCTTCATGTGCACATGTTGAGTCCCTGGGTTCCTGTGTCCACCCTGTCATCAGTAGGGAGACCTGCTAGGTTTTGAAGGAGGCACGTGGCAGGTGCCTGTGTGCTTTTTTTAAGAGCTCACCGTGGGAGAAGTGTATAAACCAGAGGGCGGGGGAGTGTGTGCACAGGCTCCCCGACAAATCAGTCTTCCAAGACAGGTGCCGGGGTGGAGGAACTGACAGCTCTCAGGTTGTATTAACATCTCAGACCCTGACGGGGTCTGCATCTGAGGGGAAGTGAGACTCGCTCTCGCTCTGAAATGTGGTGGCAACCTGGAGGAAGGGCTCAAGCCCGGAGTGATGTAGAGAGTCTACAAAGCAATTCATCTGCCCTTAAAGTGGAGCAGTTCCCTTCTTGGTGCCACCCGTGACAAGCCACTGACTGACACCACGATTCTGACACCCCATCCGATTACTGGAGCCTCCTCCAACATGCAGGGAATATAGTGAGGACAGGCCAGGTCCACGTTCCAGAAGCTTTGCAAGATTGCTTATCTCATGATGTCTGTCCACCGTGATCAGAGATAGGCAGTGCCCAAATCCAAAAACTGGCCGGATTTTACAGAATGAGTATAAACACTGCTGCAAGTCCCGGGCAGTGCAGCCCCTCCACTACGCCAGTCCTCATCGCTCAAGACCCTATCAAGGCCTTCTAGAAGAATGAGCCTGCAAATGCAGCCTTTCGCTCCCAAACTGAGGAGTATCTTCCCCGTGATGGACCCCCAGAAGCCACCTTCAAGGGCAAATGCCAGTGGACCAGAGACTCCCCAGAACTCCAAGCTGCCTCTGCATTGTCAGTGGGTGAGAACTTCGTTGCACATGTGGGACAGGGGCCCCAAGAAGGCAGCCCAGATGAGGCAGGGACCTTTGTCACTAAGCTCCTTTCCAGGGAGCAAAGGGGAGAGGCAGGAATGCCAGGAGAGGGTTGAGTGTCCCCAAACAGCTACTCTCTGCCTCTTAAAATAAACGCTTAACTGAAACTCACCCCATCTATCAAAATAACCCCCTATTTATATGGATGTTTTATTTATTTTTTAAATTGAGGTATAGTTGATGTACAATATTATATAAGTTTCCGGTATACAACATAGTCACAAATTTTAAAGATTAAAATCCACTTACAGTTATTAGAAAATATTGGCTATATTCCTTGTGCCGTACAATAGATCCTTGCAACTTATTTTATGTAATAATTTGTACCCTTTAGTCCTTTACCTTTCTCTTGCCGTTCCCCACTTCCCTCTCCCCACTGGTAACCACTAGTTTGTTCTCTACATCTGTGAATCCGCTTCTTTTTTGTTATATTCACTAATTTGTTGTATTTTTTAGAATCCACATATAAGTGATATCATACAGTATTGTCTTTCTCTTACTGACTAACTTCACTTAGCATAATGCCCTCCAAGTCCATCCATGTTGCTGCAAATGGCAAAATTTCATTCTTTTTTATGGCTAAGTAGTATTCCATCGTATATACACACCACGTCTTCTCTATTAATTCATCTCTTGATGGACACTTAGGTTGCTTCCATGTCTTTGCAATTGTAAATAATGCTCTATTAACACTGGGGTGCATATACCTTTTCAAATCGGTGTTTTGGGGTTTTTTCAGATATATACCCAGGAGTAGAATTTGGGTGTCATATGGGAGTTCTATTTGTTTTTTGAGAAACCTCCATACTGTTCTCTGTAGTGGCTTCACCAGTTTACATTCCCACCAACAGTGTACGAGAGTCCCCTTTTCTCCACATCCTCACCGACATTTGTTATTTGTGATCTTTTCAATGATGACCATTCAGACAGGTGTGAGATAATACTGTGCTTTTATCTGCATTTCTCTGATGATTAACAATGTCGAGCATCTTTTCATGTGCCTGTTGGCCATCTGTAGGTCTTCTTTGGAAAAATATCTATTCAGGTCTTCTGCCCATTTTTCAATCAGGTTGTTTGGGTTTTGTTTTGGTTTGGTTTGGTTTGGTTTTCAGTTGTATGAGCTGCTTATATATTTTGTTTATAAACCCTTTATCAGTCATATCATTTACAAATATTTTCTCCCATTCAGTAGGTCGTCTTTTCATTTTGTTGATGGTTTCCTTTGCTGTGCAAAAGCTTGTACGTTTAGTTAGGTCCCATTTGTTTGTTTTTGCTTTTATTTCCTTTGCTTTAGGAGACAGATCCAAAGAAATATTGCTATGATTTATGTCAAAGAACGTTCTGCCTATGTTTTCTTTTAGAAATTTTATGGCTTCCAGTCTTCCATTTAGGTCTTTAATTCATTTAGACAAAATAGGCCCTTTTTAAAGCTGCCTTACTGTGCCTCAGTCTCTGTAATTCCATGGAATGTTGGCCTCATCCGTGGAACATTCAGCAATAGCCCAGGCTCAGCGTTTACAGTTTTCACTGCTTTTTCCTCCGTTACTCACCTGAAGAGTATTTTTTTTACTCTCTGGCCACCTGATCGGTGGTTTTCAGGCTTTTTCCTGCTTCATTTCTCTTAATGGATGGGTCGCATCGTTAGCGGGCGCTTACCAGTGCAGTGATTCTGAAGGTGGAGATGGGGTTTTGAGATTGGGCAAATTTAGAGAAAAGCAGGTCGACTGAGAGCCCCTCCAGGGTGCGCCCTGCTTCACATCTCAGGGAAGTCACTGTGCAGAGGGCCACAGTGCTGTGCGTAATCCGTCAGGCTTAGTCTATCAAAAATGGAAACCAGAATTGCTTGGTGGCTCACAACCCACAGCCAGGGAGACCTCAGAAGGCTGTGTGCATGGTGCGATGCCGCGAGCACGATGCACGTGTTGTGGGCCAGCTCGTGGCCCAGAGCGAGGAGCACGGGTCTCAGAGCCTGGCAGCCCCGGGGCCAGGCCCCAGCTCTTCTGCTTCCTGGCTGCGTGATCTCAGGCAGCACTTCATGCCTTTTGATCCTAAATTCCCTTGCCTATGCAGCTGAAATAAAAAGACTTACCTGGTAGAGCTTCAAAAATCCCATAAGCATATATTATTCATATATGACATTGCTGTGAAAAGTCACTCATTCAGAGTAATATTCGAGAGAATGAAAAAACATTTTAAAGCTCAGTCAAATGTCAGGGGTACTGTTTCTGAGCGCTAAAACATCATATAACTTTTTTTAGGCTGCAAACCTCAATTCCATTTTCAAAGGAGCAAGAGATGTCAGGTAAAGGAAGGCTGTGTGGAAACCATTGCCAGACCATCACCCACTGAATCCTGCAAAATTCGGAATTGGGTTAAGTTGCAGTAAACCATGGCCATTTGAAGTCCTGAGATTAATTAGCAGCTTCTTTAGAATTCCCAGAGCGTTGACATTTAGATTTCAGTCTGTTTAGAAATAATATTTCGTGTGTCAAGACGGTTTACACCCAGTCCCCGTGTCTCTTGCCCTTGAAGCATCACACGCTTTGGCTGTCTCTGTCCAGGACGTTGGTGATGGCAGTGACTGGTGGCCACTGTTGTCTCTGGCCCCGAGCTTCTGGGGCCACCTTCCCAGTGACCCTCCAGTCTGCAGCCTTTCAGGCAACCATAGGTGTCTTCACTTTATTTGCTGCAACAGCAATAAATAGTCTATATGGCCCTAATAAAACATAGCACTTAGAAGAACCCAAAGAGGAGTACTGGCAGAAAACAAAGAAAGTTCAGAGGCTCCACGTGCCCCCGTGGGTTTATCTTCTTTCTTTCAGAATGATGATTTTGGTCATTTTACGTGCACAGTTTTATTCATACGAGAAAGGGAGGGAAATTCCATCTCAGAAGCTTCTCAGAAAACTTGACCCTGCACCACCTGAGAACACCCTGTGCTTTATGTACAGTCCTGACTGGCACCCCATCCTTCCTGGCAGCTTTTCAATTGAATAGGGCTTTTTTCCGTCCTTTTTTAATATCTGGGAGCCATGGCATTTTTAACAGACTGCAGCATTTTGGAGTAACAGTTTCTTGAGGTGGGCAACAGAGATGTATAATTATGTCCCGTGGAAATGATGGTGGGGTGACAGGTGGGGTGGAGGCTCTTGAATCACAAACACATGTTTCCTACTCAGAGAAAAATGACTGTGTGCAGGATGTTCCATCTCTTGCTCTGTGCCCACGGAGAGCCGGGCGCCTCCAAGGGGAGGAGTCATTGGTATTCACTGGAGCCCACCTGCTTTCATTTTTATTGTTTCAGAGACTTACTACTCTTTCAGAGTGGTTGCCTGGCTTGCTGCGTTTTCTCAGTATATATGAGCTACGGTAGTCAGAGGAAACACTTTAATTACATTTTAAGTAGAGTCAAAGCCTAAGTGTATTTATGAAAATTCTAACAGACGGTGCAGTGAGACCATTAACTTAAATCCCAAAAATACATGAAGTGTTTTCTTCATCATGAAAAGTCCATAGTTGGTGCATTAAATCGCATCTGCATTTTAAAAATCCACCCTGAACACTAAATATCACCTAAATGTGCATATCGTATTTAAAATCCCTCCTAGGAAAAGAGTCCTGGGAGCGTGGGCCACCGACGGCCTCCCAGGCTGGGCCTTCCTCGGCTGCCCCAGGATGAAGCTCTCAGCCATCGCCTCTGCTCTCTCTCTCTCTTTAGGCCTCATTTTCAAAGTCATGCCTGTGTTTTGGTTGAATCTGATTTTAACCATAACCTGCTGGTGAGTTTTGTCAAGCAAAAACTGACGAGATTAAGGAGGAGTTGGAGGCTGTACTTAAACATGAATTTTAAGGATTTGTCTTGGGCCTAGGAAGATGCAAGGAGCACCCCCGCAGCAGAGTATCCCCCAAGTGGCCAGAAGCCACAGCCTTAGAAATCCTCCGATCCTCCCAGGAACCAGGCTCTTTCTTTCTTAGCCACTGCAGGATTCAAACCCAACTGGCTGTCCCTCCAGTAAATGCGACCGAACAACCCTTCTCTAGAACCACATTAATTATGTGCTGATTGCTCACTTCCCAGGAATACCAGTTCAGAATGGGATTCTTCTCAAAGCCTTCAGTGATTCGATTTTTATAGTTTTATTGGAACACGTATAACTTTTGACCTTCGTGAAGATAAAAAAGATAGCTAAAGAACCTTTTGTTCTTGCCCAGAGGAAAATGCACAGGAGAAAATCATCTAAAATGTGTGTTGATTGCCTTAATTTCTTAAAAGATATTTGAAAACCAAGAGGCGTGTGAAACAGGACATAGTAGAAAGATTGCAAAGCAGAAGTACTTAATTTTCCTCAAGCGCATTGCACTGGTGGGTTTATTAGTAACTATCTGTCCATCTGATGGTCTGCAAAAAAAGAAAAGTGGCAGATCATAGGGTGGTCAGAGAAGTTCTGGGGAGAACAAGGTGTGGACAGGTGTCACCGCTGTCCTGGGGTCGCACGTCTGTGCCAGGCCTCGCCGTGGACCAGACGGGAAGTGTATGCCCTACAGCACCGATGGCCTGCGTTTCTGCCCTGATTGCTATTCTTGCTTAGAATTCCCAAACCAGAAAGTGTCACTGAGTCCAAAGTTGTTCTACTCACCGCACGACAGACCAGTAAATTGGGAGACGAGGTGCTGGGGCAAGGAAAAATGACTTTATTCAGAAAGCCAGCAGGCCGAGAAGATGGCAGACTAATGTTCTCGAGAACCATCTTCCCCAAGTCAGACTTCAGGCTCCTTTTATACTAAAAGGAGGAGGGGGCATTGATAGTTGCCAATTTCTTGGTGTCAAAATTCTCTGTTCTTGCAGCTGTCCATGTGGGTCAGGTCATGATATTCCTGTAAACCTCCAACACGACAAATGTTATTCTCTGTTCTGCAACTTTTTATCTCTGTATGAATGGCTGTGTTACACCCTTAAAGGTCAGAGCCTTGAAAATGGGCTCTCCTGTGTATCTCAGGCTCTAGGCAACATTCTTTTACAAAAGGTGCAGAACCAGCGTGACTAAGCCCAGGAAACAGAGAAGGGGGTTAGAGCTAAAAGAACAGATCCAGTATGGAGTCAGGTTTGTTCTTCCCTATTCCAAAAGCAACCAGGGACTCACAATGTAAAAGAAGTCATCATGTCACAGCTTCTCTGAGTGCCCAATGGCTCTAGAGCTATAAATAAAGTTTTATTTTCTAACTAGAAATTTAAATAGTTGACTTTTGTCCTCCTTCAGGCCTAAGAGGGAGTCTGAAAGGTAAACATTTTCTCAGCTCTTTTGAAAATGTGGGCTAATGAAAAGCCATAACATTAAAAACTGGGTCATTTTAGGCAATTTTTTAAAATGATCATCTCCATCACAAAAGAAAACAAAGCCAGGTTATCGATCTGGAAAGCCCTTTCTTCCTCTCTCTGGGTTCCCCATAGGCATATGACTTACTTTCCAAGGCAAGGATCAGAACACATGGTCTTCAGAATGCAGACTTACTCATGGGGAGCTAGCTGATGTAGTTAGTAGCAAAACTGTTCCAGAAGATGCAGGACCGGGTACCATATCCACAGGTAGTCAGGACCCGGTGGATGGCTGTAGTCATCAGATCTTTTTCTTGAAGCAGCTTTTTGTTTTGTTCTGGTTTACTTTTGCTTTTGCTTAATAAGGAAAAGTACATTTCGCCCCTTAAAGTGGTTCACATAATTCTCGCTTAGGAAAGTTGGGGCGGCAGGGGCTGGGGGGACTGCTGCTACTTTCATGCTGTTGCTTCCCCGCAGCGACCACATTATCCTGTGAGATCAGAAAGTGTCCTAGTTTGCAAACACAATCAACAGTTAAATTTACCTGGCACCATTTATATTCTCTTGTTGTAAACCTTCATTTAGAGACAAGGAGATAGGACGTGGGTTGGAAAGCAGTTGTTGGCCATGTGTGGACTAACCATTTCCCCTGCCAAGTCCTTGTCGGGGCCGGGGCAGTACCGGAAGGGCACAGATGAAGAGCAGACTCCATGAGGTCAGACCCAGGCTGGTCTGCTGTGCGCCGGGGTCGGTCTTTCTGCATCTCCCGTCAGTGCAGTAGGCCGGTGGTACCCTTGAACATTAGTCCAGACGATGGACTCCTCATTCTTCTCGCTGTTTACACCCCCCGCCCCCGTAGTCGGAGATGGAGAGCACGGGCCCCACCCTCATGGGAACGTGCTGAGTGCATGCAGAGCTCAAGTGCAAGGAGACGCTTATCCTTTCGTCCTTGACTTGGTCGGTTTCCTGGTCACCAGTTAAGTGAAAACAATCAAATTAAAATAACTGCAAGCCTTTTAAAAGCAAGGCCTATGGGGATTCCTGTGACTACCACAGATGCTAAAGAAACACAGCTGTGATGTGAGCACCGTCCCTCCCACCCTCCCCCCGCCCCAGCCAGCAGAGCGTCTGTGTGTCCAGAGTGGAAAGAAACTGGTGTGGCGCAGTGTGGCTCTGCCTCGGTGGCCAGGAGCATTTTCTCTGATTAGTGGAGCACGTGCTGCTTTCCCGATCCATTGTTGACCTCCTCTGGTCAGCCTGTCTGTCTGTCTGTCATCCTGCGGTGAGTTAACCAATAGCTGTGGATCTACTGGAAGACATCAAGGTCTTCCTCAGAGTCCATTCCCTTCTTCATCTTCCCACAAAAAAACAAAAGTCTGAAAACTTTCACATGGGTGGAGAAGGCAGAGGGGAAATTAAATTGGTAATTACATCACGACAAACTCAAAGCAGAATTAAATTGTTATAAGGAAAGTCAAATAATAGTTATTACTCAACTGTAAAGTAGTTGTCATTCATCGAGTAACAAAGACACTATTCAGAAAAAGGAGGTGACTTTAAAATCCCTGAAGCTATTTTAAATGCATATTTTATACAGGAATAGAAGTTACATGTCTGAATAAATCTTTTATCACATAACAGTCTTGTCCTAGATGGAATTAACTAGTGATTTTTTTACTGCATTTTTATTGGCTTGATTTATTAATAACCTGAAAACGTTTCTACTTGTGTTTGTGCCGCATCGCCCAGTAGCTCACTCTTGGATGAGTACGTACATTGTGAATCTGTTAACGCAGCTCTCGGTGTGTAGTGCATCCGGTCTTGGTCTGCCCCATGTTTTTCTTTCAAAATGGCAAGTGCGGTGTAAAGCTAGTATGATAATGAGGTATCAACAACGACCATGAGCAAGGTCCCTTCGTTTAAAATGGGCAACTTTAAACTCTTAGCTCTTACGCCCGTAGTGTTATCATTTCCCTCTTGGATGTTATAAAATGATGTGTCCTGTTGTTTTGTTGCTTGGGTGTATTAGTGGGAGGTGGGGCAGAGTCAGGACAAGGCTCTTTTCCAGCCAGTCCCTGATGAGGGTTGAGCTGTAGGGTAGCAGCAGTTTGAACACACGGCGGGCCATGGAGCAGACGTGGACTCTACAGACTGGCAGGATGAACCCTGCAGATGGTGCCTGTGCCTGTCTCCAGGTGCCCCAGCTCTGTCTGTCCAGCTCTGTCCAGCTCCACACACGCCTGTGCCTGTCTCCAGGTGCCCCAGCTCTGTCCGTCCAGCTCTGTCCGTCCAACTCTGTCCAGCTCCGCACACTGTGGTTGCAGAGGTTGAGCTTTATTTACGATCAAAGCCCAAAAGACTGTCCCCAAACACTGCAGTTGTGAATCATTCAATGATGAATTATTGGACTCTTACCACAAGGCATGGACTCTGCACCCACAAAAATGATGACAACACAGCCCACGTGTCTGGGCGTCCACAGCCTGGGGTAGAGCATTGGACCGTGCCATCCATCTGTGGTCAGGTCTGAGTCACCTGCAGGCAGGCGCAACTGTGTCCACTCACTGCGGCTGTGCTGAGGGGGCAGCCAGGCTGATAAGTCACAACCACACCCATAAAAAGGAATGAACTGGTTCTGTTGAACCACAGACCGATTGCAGAGTATCGGCCATTGCTGGAGATGGCCAACAGCCAAGTGCTTTAGGAGGATGGAGATTAGGGGAGTCAAAAGGAGCTTCAGCTCTAAGGGGGGAGCTTAGAAAGCCGTCCTGGGGGTGTGTGAGGATGTGAGTTCCTGGAACTGTGTTCTCTGGCCCCAGGGTGTTTCAGAACCACTTCCCCACATCTGCTCCACCTTCACATCTTCCTCCTGCTCTTCCCTTATTTTCCAGTTAGTGCCAGGAACTCTGAGAGTAGCCATGGCAAAGACCAGAAGTCAGCGTTACTCAGATGATCAAACCATGCCAGTACAATATTACTAACTTAGTTACATGTGAAAATGGATTGTGGTGTGATAAGAACATGTCTGTATATAGAGATATAGGCGTGAAATGAAATCCAATGGGAGGTTTGTTTAAAATCCTCCTATTAAATAAAATAAAGCAAAAGTGGAAAAATCTTAAAAAAAAAAAAAAGTCAGTGTTACTAAGCCCTTCCTGCCACTGCCTCCTTAGACTATTGAGTCCGTGAAGGCAGAATGTGGAATAAAGTGGAAATTAAAAATCTCCAGTTTTTTTCACTGGTCAACTGATAGCAGAGGACATTTGCATTATAAATTGAACAGGAAAAAAATTTATATCTGGCTTATAACATGAAGATTAAAGTCTCTGGGCATAATAAGGCCAAATCCTTAAGTAAATGGACATCTAAGCTCCATTAAAAATGAAGAGAAAACTCTGGCAGAAGTTCTTAGAGAATTTTAGGCTTCAAGTCATGAAAACTTAGCTTACTTACTCTCAGTTTTAACCAAAAATAACCTTTTTTCAGTTTGCAGTTGGGAAGAAAAATTAGATCTTTATATCTCTTAGGAGAATATTGAAAGATGGTGATAGAATTGAGATACTGAGAGAAACGTTAAATTTTCTGTGTTAAATATTCAAGTAGGGTAGGAATGAACACTCAACCTTTTTTAATAGATGGTACAGATAAAACGTGGGCTCACTCTTCAGCCCCTATCCGTGTGCGTAGCATCTTAACTAAAGGAAAACAGAAATAAATGAAATATTTAACACATAGAGTAGTTTAATAACCCATCATCTCATTCCTGTGAACATTCTCTTTCTTCCTTGACTCTCGTACATTTTTTTTTAATGGAGGTACCGGGAATTGCACCCAGGACCTCGTGCACGCTAAGCACGCGCTCCACCACTGAGCTGTGCCCGCCCTCCCTCGCGCATTTCTGAAGAACAGCCTCCACCATTAAGATCCCTGTGTGTGTTTACTGCACCAGGTTGTGATTCGTAGTGTCACTTTCTCTGTCTTCCAGAGCTTCTTTGAAGGGCAGTCTGCACCGTGGGACTCTGCTAAGAAAGATGAGAACAGAATGAAGAACAGATACGGAAATATTATCGCATGTAAGTGTTGACGGCGTAGCGGTGCTGTGCCGTAACTTTCTTTTCATGTCTGCTAAGACTGACCAGCAGTCTCATGCAGCAAGAATGTGCAGAGCAATTACTGCCTTCCTTGGGCTGGGAGAGCTGGTGTTCTGCTCGTAATAGGAAAAGCTAGCTAAGTAGCCCTGCTGCGTTCGTGCGTCTTGCTGTGGGGCTCGTTTTACTTTTAGATTTAAGGTTTGGGTGACGGAGGCAATGGTGAAATGCTGAGAGAGAAGATGCATGTGGGAAGGAGCTAGCACGCCAGGCCTGACGTCTCCCAGCTGCTGCAGGAGCAGAAGCAGGAGCCACGATGCGAAGCACGCCTGCTGCCGGGAGTGGGTTCTCAGCAGACGTGAGCTCGTTAAACCTGGGGACTCTTGGGGTGGGTAGGTCAGTTAGAGCCCCATTTTGAGGACAGGAAACTGAAACTCGGAAGTTAAATAGTAGTCCTGTCTCACAACACTCATTAGCAGAAGAGCTAGGGTTCTGCCTCGGAAAGCCCCAGCTCCAGTGGAGCTGCCTGCTACCAATCCATGACGCCTCGGACGGTTTTAACTCAAGTCCGGCCTCATTAACGTTCCGTAACGGTCTGGGCCGCGCTCTAGACGGGCGAGCCTTCTTCTCCCGGGGCGGAAGCCACCCGTCCCCCGCGTTGAATGGCTCGCAGCCGCACATGGCTGCACCCAGGCACTGACAAGGCACTCACGGAATTGATGCTGTGTCCAAAGCCACGTCAGTTAAAGAAGCAACCACCACCACTGTGTGCAGTCGACTTAGCTCCTAGCGCGTTGTGTCTGACTACTTGCAAGAAGACAAACTTGGACAGTTTGGGTAGCCCAGGGGAGCGATATGCCAGTGTCATTGATTGTGAATGTGCAGTTGGCTTTTATTTGCCTGTGTTAACGTTTCTTGGTAGGACAGTTGAGACCCTACAGCAGCCCCATCGATTTTTCAGGGATTGTGGAAACAGCCTGTGTCTGGGCTGTCCGGGGCAGCACGTGAAATGTGGCTGGTGTGACAGAGGAACTGAGTTTTATACCGTATTTAATTTTAATTATTTTTCATTTAAATCGTACATGAGACTAGGGGCTCCCATACTGGACAGTGCAGATCACAGTGTGTGTTATTAAGAAAAAGCAGGGCGGGGAAAGGGTACAGCTCGGTGGTAGAGTGCGTGCTTAGCATCCATGAGGTACCTCCTCTAAGAATGAATAAATAAATAAACTTAATTACCTCCCCCCACAAAAAAAGAAAGAAAGAAAGAAAAGGAAAAGCAGGGCATCGGGGTTTACATATAATATGAACTGAGCCTGACCCTACCCTGTTCTCCCTCTGCCTCTCCCAAAGCCGAACCACTGGTTTGCAGGTGACAGGTGCTGCTTCCAGTGTCTTGTTTGTTCGCTTACTGAGGGCTTCATGTTTAGAGAGTCCTTTTTAAAGAGATGTTCCCCTGAGATCAAAGGCATAATGGCCCCTCAGGGAATTCAGTCAACACTGTGAGCATGGACACTGGGCCCCTACTGAGAATCTCAAGGTGATGGAGACGATGTCCCTGCCCCCCCGGACAGAGTGGCCCGGCAGATGCCAGCGCGGTGACTCACCATTACTGACCCCCTGTAAACACTTCCCACCTGCAAGCTCACTGCCCTTCATCAGCCTGTGACAGAGCTAGTGTTACCCATTTACAGGAGAGGAAACCGGGGCCTCAGGAGGGAGGAGGGGTGGCACCGTTAACTAGATGGGGGCAGGATGCCACCCCAGGAGCAGCTCTCGTAACCACCAGCCAGCGGATGTTGGATGGTTGGTTTCCACCGGCTTCACGAGCCTGCAGTTTTTGCCATTAGCATCATAATCTGCCTGGGCCAGTGTGACAGGAGGCAGCTTGAGGAGACGTTCTCCACCTCCGTCCCCATCCTTCATCTCCCCAGCCACCCCAGATGAATATACAAACTAAGGAAAAAGTGTGCCCTCATTGTTGAAGGGGGTGCCCTATGCCCGGGAGGTTGGCATCTCCTTTTGGAGCCCGTGGGGAGACTTAGATGATTATACAAGTAAATAAAATAAAAGTCAGGGGTCCCAGGGGAAGACACGATACTGCAAGAATGCAGATGTGGGGGTGGACTCACTCCAAACGATGTGAAGACAGCCGACTCGGGGTGAGCACTCCCTTCACAGGCGGGAACCCCGGGGGTTTGAGGGGCGGAAGGAAGGCCAGGTGACCAGAGAGAGAGGTGAGAGCCAGACCTGCAGGGCCGTCTAGGGCGAGTAAGTGTTTCAGGCTTTATTCTAAGAACAAGGGAAACCTCAGTCAAGGGTCAGGAGGAGCCATCGAATTTACATTTGGAAAAATTAATCTAACTGCAGTAGAAAATGAATCAGAAGGGACCCTGGCTCGGGGTGAGGTGAGCATGAGGACCCACAGCTCTTACACGCAGGGGGGCGGGTCCTGACATTCACCTGGACTCGGTCACCTGTGCTCTCCCACTGCGCTTCCCAGCTGCTAGTGAGGTGACTGAGAGGAGAGCGAAACCTTTGACCCAGGCTGCCTCCCACCCCCCGGTTCTTTTTGCCAAAAACCCAGTCTCCACGGCCCGTGCCGAGGGCTTCGCGTTTCCAGGACTTTGTGTGAAAGCAATGTGCGAGTCTAGCAGTAACCATGTCGCTTTTGAGGGACCAGTACCATCATGATTCCTTTACTGCTTTATCATGAAGGGAGAGACCGGGTAGGGGTGAATTTAGGGGGTGAGAATGGATGGGCAGAGGGAGCTTTCTGCTTACAGATCGGGCGGACGAGAGTAAGACAGAAACACATCAGCACAACGTGTTTAGGGAAGAAAAGGGTAAAGTCTAGGAAAATCAGGCAAAATAAAATAGGAGTCCAAGGATCTGCCAAGAGTCTGAAAATAAAGAGTAGGGGTCTGCGACAGAGGGTCCAGGTGAGAAAGTCAGAAACAGGCGGCCTGACAAGTTAGCCACACAAAGCCAACAGCTGGAGTGCAGATCAGCGTGAAGCCCAGCTCCAGGTCCCTTACACTTCTTGCCCTGAACCCGCGTGGCTGGCGGAGCCCCGCAGCGGGCAGCAGTTGGCGGCCAGGCCGGAGCAGGCGTCGGGGAGGGCCGGTGGCCAGCACTTCCTGCCGGCTACCTCGACCCTGCTGCCTCTAATGCCTTGAACCAGCGCAGCACCTGCCCTTGGCACAATGTAACCGCAGGAATAGCGAGGCGTGGTCTGCAGCAGTCAGCTGCGATTAAAATTGATTTGGGGGCTCCCGGCAGAGGGCACATGCTACTTAGTGATTCCAAGTTACCTTAAATATCTCATCAGTATTTAGCAGAAAGGGGGGAGTGGTTAGCGATGAAAGATGACCAGTGACAGACGCCATCCCTGCCGCTGCAGTAACACCTAACCACGTCCAAGTCACAGCTGCAGGCGCTTTCCCAGACCCACTGTGTTTAATAGGAAAGTTTTAAAATATTTGCAGCTCTAGTATTGATTAAAAGAGCACAAATAACATGTTTTCAGGACTGAGAGTAGAACACAGGAACCTGCTTTTAATCTCTAGTTACCAAACCTCTACTGTGTGATCTCAGGCCCACGTGCAGGCACACACACACACACACGTAGATACATACACACCATACACATACAAACACACATACTTATAAACGCACAAGTGTAGACATGCATATACCCATGTGCACACATACATATACCCATATACATATGAGCACACATGTGTACACATGTGTACACTTGCATGTAACACATAAATACACATATATACACACATAGGACACACACATACATATACACACACCTGTGAAACACATAAATACATATATACACACATGCACATATGTGCATATACACACATAAATGCGTGCATGTATACATACACATACATGCATATAAACACAATACATATAAACACACATAAATGCATGCATACACACACACACACCATAAATACACACGTGCACACATGCAAACACATACGGAAGAGTGCCAGGAGATTCTAACTGTGCAGCAGTAAGCAATGGTTTGTGACGACCAGGTCTTTATGTGCCTGTTTCTTAACCCAGAATACAATTTTTGCCCTGTTTCATGTAGTAAGGCCTTTCTTGAAAGAAATTAGAGGAATAGCACCAGACCTCTGATGTGGGCTGAGTTTCTCAAAGTGGCAGTCTGTTACCTTTCTTGATGGGGTAGCACCGACTTGTGATAACAATATAAACGTTAGTGGGATTTTAATCATGTTCCAGCCATCCGTGGCTAAATGAGTTTCTTTTTGTTTCCAATTATAAAAGCAATTCATACACATTAAAGAAAATTTCTGCTGTAAAGAAAAGATGGGGAAATTGCCCAGGACCTCACCAACCAAATTCAAATCCTGCTAACATTTTACTTCTATTTCCTTGAAATCTCTGTATTCTATGCCTTGAAGTGGTTGACTTTATTTTTTAAAATAAAAATAGATCTATTGTTTTCTTTCTGATTACTAAAGCAATATAAAGTCTGTAGACAATTGAAATAGTACATAAACTCACAAATAAGAAAATGAATATTCCTCCGAATTTTACCACCCAGCAGAAGCCACATCCTTTACATTGCCCACCATGCCTTCCCACGTAGACAAATGTGTTCTGTTGCTTCATATAAATAGACTCTTAACACACCTGCTGCTTTGTGACCTGCCCTACGGCACCCTACAGTATGTCACAGAGCACTTCCCAAGTAAAGGAATTAAAGGTACAGGAACCCTTTTTAATGGTTGTTTCAGATCCCGTTGTCTTTTAAGATCACTGTTGATCAATCCTCTGCTGATATCATTGAATGGTTGAAACTAGGTGGGGACAGAATAACTTGTGTTTCAGAAAAGTAGCTCTCCTCACGAATTCACTGGAGAGGGAGGAGTCTGGAGGCAAAAATAGTTTAGTTCCAGGGAAAAACAATCAGGGCGTGACGTCATGGGCAGTAGCGACAGGAGTGACGGCTCATTCTTACTTAGGTCTGACTACGTACCAGACACTAACTCATGACTGATACTAACTCCCTTCATCCTCACCAAAAGCCAATAAGGGAGGCACTATTTGTATTTCCACTTCACAGTGGGAGAAACTGAGGCACAGAGGTTAACTAACTTGTCCAAGGCCGCACAACTGTTGAGTGGTGGAACTCAGAATCAAACCCAGGGGTTTTTGCTCCCGAGCCTGTGATCCTGCCCTCTGGGCCACACTGGACAGAAAGAGGGGTGGGAAAAGAAAAGCTGTGGAGTAGATACCAGGGAGTGAAGACGTAGGAGTTGTTGAGAAGTTTTCAGCCTGTTTCCAAACTTTTCCTGTCTCCTCTCTACAACTAGCTGGACTCCTCCTCTCCAAAAAGTGGTTGCCTGGGCTTTCTGGTTCTGCTCTGCTCTGCTGGTCCCCAAACAAGCCTCCTGGGCTCATCATGCTTTGAATTGCCAAACTCCAGCAAAGATGTTGCTTTTATTTGTAGAAGAGAGTAAATATTTTTTAATGGGGACTGTCCTGTGTTCCAGGTATTTGACATGCAGTGTCTCGCTTGGTCTCCCCAACACTCCTGTGAAGGTTTCATCATCACCCCCGTTGACAGACTCAGATTTTTGTCTAAGCTCCCATTTCATGGGGCTGGTAGAGCCTGCATCCAAATCAGTGCCTCGCAGACACCAAAGCCCGGTTATTTCCATGGACTATGCAACGTGAACATGAAATGGCTTTGGAGCACACCCACCCTAGGAGAGAAATGGGGACAGTTTCTAACTCGAGTCGGGTCTTGTCAGACTTACAGTTCCTACAGGCTTTACCGCTTGGCTTTCGTGGTCAGTAATGGATGTCACGTTATCCACAAATCCCCCTGGATTTCCCAGCTTTTGTACCTGAGCAGTCAAATTCTCCGAACTGCTTCCTCTTTTCAACCCAGTTGGTAGACTCTGGAGCTGAGAAAGGCCCCCTCCCAGCTTGTTGGCCTCCAAAACTAACTGGGAGGACCGGAGCTCAGCCAGGGGGCAGCTGGCATTTCTATGGATCCTTTGCCTGAGTGACTCCATATTTGCTTCATGCCAGAGATGTCCTCTGGGATCTCCTTGTAGTCATTTGTTAATGTTTAGCCTCAAGAGTGCTCCAAGAGAAGGGACTGAGTTTTCCTGAACGAGTGTCTGTACACATTAGTCTTCTGAATTGGCATTGAATTCAAGGTGAATAGGATTTCAAGAAAATATGGTAATGAGCCTCCAGGTGCTGCTTTATTTACCCCTAGAAGTCCATATTTATTGTTTTTATAGCCATGTGCGTTGAGGGCTTGATTTAAAAGAGGACGGCTGAGAATCCCAGTTTCCATCACTGAGTCATTCTCGGATATCCAAGCAGCAGTTTAGAGTAGACTCTTGTGGACGGATTATCTCACTTCTTTTGTTTTTATTTCCACTGACTCAGTGTGGGTGAGGGTGCTGCTTCCACTTATGGTTCTGCTGTGTAGGAGGGGTGGTTTTCCCATCAGCCTGCCGGAGGGCAGGGCATTCACTTGACAAATGCTGTCTTACATTCAGGAGGGGCAGCCGTGCCACCACCAGCCTCCCCTCCACGGGCACAGCTCACGCCCTGTGTTCTCCTTCCCCTGGAGGTGGAGGCATCCCACTGCCAAAGCGTCCCTCTCCCCGCCTCAGGATGCGCTGACTCGGCAATGCTCGCGCTTACGTTATCACCGAAGGAGAGGCTGTCTCGTAGACCTCGCTCTTAAACACACCTGCGTTACTGATGTATGTGGTTGTCCTTAAGTAGCAGACCACAGAATCACTGCCTTTACCTCATCGGGGAACCAGCCCATCTGAGGAGATCTGCCCAGCAGAGGAGACCCCAGGGGCTCTCAGGCTGCAGGTCTGCGAGGTGGCCTTGCTGCCTTGAAAGTGCTCTATTCTAGACTATCTGGGGCTTGCGTGGAACACCGAACATGTGTCCTACAAGGAGCGATGGAGAGTGGACTCGTTTTTTTTTTATTTTGGTTACACACAGCAGAAAACTTACCATCGTAACCATTTTTAAGTACACAGTTCAGTGGCGTTAAGTTTATTCACATTGTTGTGCAACCGTCACACCATCCATCTCCAGAACTCTCTCATCTTCCTGAACTGAAACTCTGCTCCCATTAAACAAGCACTGCCTACTCCCACCATCCCAGCCCTTGACAGCCAGCATCCTGCTCTGTCTCTCTGAATTTGACCACTCTAGAGTCTTCATGTAAGTGGGATCATACAGTATTTGCCCTTTTGTGTTTGAGTTATTTCACTGAGCATAATGTCCTCAAGGCAAACTCTTTTATTTCTAAATACTCTATTTAGAAATAAAAATAAATATCACTAGATCATCATAAAGCGACACTAATAAGGCCACTGACCACATCCACAATAGGACTATTGCCAGCACCCAGAAAAGCCCCTGTGAGCCTCACCTGAACACAACCTGCCCTTCTTCCGCCGTATTTGTTAGCATGGGGAAGAGTTCATCCGTGATGCTCATTGCCGTGTGTTGGGCAGGACCACTGCAGGGGGCAGTGTGGGCTGTGCTGCGAAGGGAGTCCTCACAGTGGGCGTTGTGGCCCTGGTGAAGGATGCTCGTGGGGATGTTCAGAGTGGACCCACGTGGTCTCTGACCACAAGAGGTCATAGTCTGGTAGAATAAACTTTAAAATAAAGAGCCTACATATATAAAGAGAAATAAAAACAATCCAGTCTGCATAGGAAATGCACTGTACATGTGTCTTACGAGTTTCTTTTTTTAAAAAAAGTTCAGGCAAATAAATTTGAAGACTAATTGGCTTTATTCAACATTCAATTCATGAATGGGGCGGCATCCCACTAGCAAGTAGAGAGATGTTTTTTATGGGTTCCTCTGTCTTGAGGGGAGTGGAACAATTAAATTTGGAGAACTAGCAGTGAAGTTAAAAAACAAAAAAACTTTGTGGAAGTTACCTGATGGATCGGTGGGAGATGATGGGGACATTCTTTATTTCAAAGGCTCTGTTTATGGGAGATAAGAGTGCAGTCTTGTCAGAGACTGAAGTCCCTAACGAGAACATTACACAACAACTTGAGAGACCCAGGGGTGGTAAATCATGGGGAGTGGGCCATCCTGAGGCCATCCTCAAGTGTGGAAGAGGAGGGATTCTGACAAGGAGGCACAATCCATCCTGAATAGCCCTGCTTCTGAACATTGGGAGGCTTGAATGCGGCGCCTGCCTTTTACAGAACTGCCCAGGGAAAGTCAGGGAGCATACAGAGTATACCTGAGCTCCTCCAGAGGAGCTGAGTCAAAGCCCTGTGTGTGCAGGAGAGCCGTGATTCAGTTCTGCGGTAACATCCTTCATCCAAGAAGCTCAGATGGCTTTACCCCAGAAATTGCTCAGAGTTCCATGCCCAAGTGGTCGTGTGTGCACTGATTCCCCCACCATGTGCAAAACCCAGTGCCCTGACGACACGGGCAAACTCCAGGCAGGAGCCTCTGGTTTTAAGCAAAATGGATCCTAGGAAACTGGCTCTAAGAGCAGGTAACCTCAGGGAAAAATTCTGACTGCCTGTGGGTCCATTCCTGGTTTGCTGTCGTCAGTTTGGGCAGCATCTATAAAGATAGTGCGAAGAAAAGCAGGCGTGTCTGTTACACAGCACGCGGTAATCCCGACAGCTGACAGCACGCGTCACTCACTGTACACCAGGCTTTCTGCTGAGCTCTTTCTGTGTTTTATTTTCATGCTCACCTTAATCCCATGTAGGGGGCAGTGTGAATCCCCGTTTTACAGATCAGGGAACAACGAAAGCACAAAGGAATGAAGCAGTTTGCCCAAAATTACAAACGGGGAGGGAGTCCAGTGGGCACACTAGCCCTCGAGCCCACAGGCATGACCGCTGCCTGTAGCCCCCCTTCTCACCACCTTCCAGATACACGTCCTGAGCCCCCGCTAACAATGAGGCACAGATGTGAACCCGTATGACCACCTGTCACAAACTGAAGCAAGAAGTCCCATCAGTGAAGGAAGGGTGGAAAACTTGAGCCAGATTTCCTTCTACCCACACTGTTGAGAACATACAGAAGTTCATCCACAGAGGGTTGAACTTGAGGGACTGGCCCGAAAGGTTGACTTTCACCCATGAGCACATGAGGCCAAGGAGCAGGTTGGAGTCCACACTTGGTCCAGTGGTGGTGGGTAAAGCAGTCTGTCACCTGCTGGCCTCCTGGCTCTTGCCTCAAACTGGGGGTGTCATTTCTCACCACTGACCCAGATGAAAAGTCAACAGTTTAGAGGCAAGACCTTCCACTTCCCAGCATCGTGGCAAGTGGGATTTGCCAAGTGCCCCTCAGGTCCCCTCTCAGCGACCTCAGCGCTCACTCTCAGAGCAGCCGGCCTTTACCCGCTCCAAATACTGGGCTTGGGTGTGAGCTTCCACTGGGGGGACAGGTTCCACTTCTAGAAAGTACATTCACTTAGGAAAACAGTGTTTAAATGATTCACTTAAAAAAGAAAGGTTCACTTTTTATTCATTTAAAGGTATTTGGGGGGAGTTCTACTGTGGTACAGAACTAATACAGGGGTCAGGGTAGACCAGTGAGCAAAACGGGGAACTCTCTGCCCTTTTAGGGCTTTTAGCACTTTCCTTTTTAAAATACAGATTTTCAAAGAAATACTTGAGATGTCTCAGCAGCATTTATGGAGAAAATTTTTCCATTCAGAAAAATGGTTTAATATAGCTAATTAGGGCCACCATCATGAACCCTGGACGGTGCTTGCTGTGTGTTGGTGGTGTGCTTGGCAATTTGTGTTTGCATTTAATCTTTAAAACAGCCCAGTTTGCAGCAGACACTGTCATCCTTTCTCCAGACGCGTGGCTGAGGCTTGGTGGCGTCACTGAGTGGCCGGCAGCCACATGGCTGGTGGGGGACAGCCTTGCTCTACCCGCTGATGCCCTCTGTGCAGGGGAGGGCTCTGGGGACTCTGGGCCTGTGACTGAGGTTGGAACTGTGTGCACAGCTCCCAGAGGCTGGGCTGTGGTTTATGACTCATTTGTCAAGCTGGCTGTCATAGGCAACCTTCAGGATCTCAGGGCTCCCAGATGATTTAGTGAAGGTGCTAAACTTCCAATCCCAGAAATAGTTCTGTTGTGATTCACAGGTAAAAGTTTCCAACCTCTGCCAATGCTTCGCGTCTGTAAACGATCAAAGAATAAGTTAATGAGATTTATTGTAAAATGCAAAGAGCTATAAATCCTTCCCAGTTTGAAGAGTGAAAGGGTGGGAGGGGTGAAGTATTTAAGCCTTTGTCTCTAAAGCAGCATGCGTATGGATGCTCCCCTGTGACGTGCGTACAATCTGGGGCTCTGGGCAGCCCAACAGATTGCTTTTGTTAAATTTTTTTTTTTTTTTTTTTTTTTGTCCTTTCCCTTGACAGACGACCATTCCCGCGTGAGGCTGCAGACCATAGAAGGAGACAACAACTCGGACTACATCAATGGGAATTATATCGACGTATGTATTTTGAAACTGTCAGTAAACCTATCTGTTCTGACACATATCACGCCCCCGTGCGTCCGCTCTAAGACTGGCGGACGTACCTTGGTCCAACCTCGGGAGCAAACACACAAGCCTGGTCCTGTCCAGAACTTTCCGGTGAACACCTGTCAGCCTGCAGGCTGGTGAATTCCCTGAGACAGTCTCTGCCTTCTTTCTGTGGACTAAGAAAATCTTATTTCCATTTTTTGTCAACAACTTGGATTATTTGACACTTAAAAAAATCTGTTTGCCTATTAATAGGACAAAACTCTCTAATTCCTAATTCAATGATTTGCCATCTCTTGTCATCACTACACTTTTAAGTTGCCTTCAAAGTCGTCTGCAGCTGTTAACCAGGACTTCTGATGCACGCAAGACGTGTCATTAAATATGTAGGCTGCTTAATTATTGAAGCCTGCTTCTTTGTTCATTCGGCATCATGTTAACTGAATGCCTTACATCAGAATAAATTCTTTAGGAGACAGCATGTTTTCACTTGAAAGAATGAATGAAATCAAAAGTAGACTGAAAATCAAGGGAAAGTTGCTGTTACCTCCAAGGCCCAAGTTTACATTAAACAGGTCCCAGCCCCCGAGGCATCCTCTGTGCTTGGACATCACACTGTTCCCTAATCCGTCAGTACTTCCACGTGCAGGTGTTACTCAGATAGACGGATCCTTTTCTTGTCTTGGTTGAGTATTGCTCAGATGCTACTGGAAATACCGGCGTCACGATCTCTAGGGGTCATCTAAAGATAACTAAGAATGTTATGCTGAGCGCTCATTGGCAAGTTTGGCGTTTTGGGTTATAGATTTGAGGGTGGGGTCTGGGAAGGAATCTTTAAAGAATAATTCGCATCTTGTTCTTCAGACGAAGACCCCTAGACCATACAGTTGAAAACGACCAAAAACACCCAACCCAAGGTAGAATTTTTTCTATTAAAGCAGAGTTTCTTCCTAAGACACATTGCACTTACTCCCTTGTTCAGCAGTGTTTCGTGAGTGCCTCACAGGAGTACTCAGAGAGGCCCGAGACTGCTGCCTTCTCCCCAAGGCCTCACAGCTTAAATGCTGAAGGAGACATCTCCGCTGTAACACCCCTTCCCTGGGGAGGTTCCAAGGGAACCCCGTTCACGCCGCGGTCTCAGCTCCAACAGCCCCTGCTGGGTCCCCAAGCAGAGGGCCAGTGCCCCCCTCGCTGCCGTCTCCCTGGCCCTGACACACGCCTCAGCTGTTGTGAGCGCTCAGTGAGGGTCTGCGGAGTCACTGACTGAGGCTCATTGCGATCAGATCAGGCTTTGTCGTGGAGGCCATGTGGACTGAGCTGTGAAGAATCAGTGGGCGGAGATGCAGAGGAGGGAGGACGTGAACGTGCTGACGATACCGGGTTCATTCGTTTCCATTTTAACCAGGAGGAGGGTCCACATTCAGTTCCCTCTCCACTTAGTCAGTGAGATTTTGTTGAGCACCTGTTCTAGGGCAGTAACAGTTCGAGGTACTGGTGTTATAACTGTGGACAATTCAGACCAAAAACAAAAGACAGACCTCTGACATAGTGGATCTGACGGTCTAATCAGGAGAAACAGACAGTGAGTGAGGTGCGTCGGTTAACTCTGTCTGGGATGTTAGGTGGTCGGAGGGACTGGGGAGCGAGGAAAGCCCCAGCGGAGGAGAAGGGGCCCCAGGCTTGGAGGTGGACTGCGGCTTGGAATAGAGTGGCTGCCGTCAGCTCCACTGAGAAGGTGACCTTTGAGCCAAGAAGGTGAGGGGCTGAGCCAGGTTGACACCTGGGTGCTGAGCATCCAGGCTGAGAAGCAGCCCGTTGACCACAAATGGCGAACGTGGAGAAAGACAAGCCAGGAGTGTCTGTGATGTGAAGGGGGTGGAGTCCCAGGTGATGGGACAAGAGAGGTCACGGGCCAGGTAGCGTCCACAGTGCTGAGGAGTTTGGCTCTGACTGTGAGCCGGGCAGTTGTTAGAGGAGTGACAAATGCACAGATGCAGAGGAGTGACAGGGTCTGGAAGCTGAGCGGAGGATGCACTGAACGTCAGCGGGGGTCGGAGCAAGAGGACCTGAGAGGCGGCCGTGGCAGCCATCGGAGAGGGACACTGGTGGCCTGGCCCAGGCGGGGGCCCTGGAGGGAGAGAGATGTGCAAAGCAACGGCTTCGCTGCCAGATTGGCAGTGGGGTGTGGAGGACGGAGGGGGCCCCGTGCCTTCAGGAGGTGCAATCACCATTCTCTTAGGGTCGTGGGGGAGCAGGCTCCGTGGAACGGCCTAGAGGCCACAAGGAGCCGGGTTTCGGCGCGTCAGGCTTCAGATGCGTGTTAGACATCTAAGTGGAGGTGTGAATCGGGCAGTGACGTCGCCTCGGGGTTTCAGGGGAAAGGTGCAGCTGCAGGTGAGAACACAGGGCTCCCCGGTACACTGGGGGCCTTGACGGCCGGGAGGCTGGATGAGCTCACCCGGGGAGTGAGTGTAGGCGAAGGAGAGCCCAGGAACACGGCATCCGAACATCAGCATCTGGGCGAACGGGAGGAGCTGGCACAGGAGAGAGGAGGAGCCGGGGGGGCGGGCAGGAAGAAACTCAGAGAGCGTCCCATCCGGAAGCCACAGTGCAGAAAGCATTTCAGGGGCTCAGCTGTGTTCGTGCCTCTCACAGGTCAAGTAGACGGTGCCTGGGAAGTGGCCGTCGTGCTTAGCAACACAGGTGGTGCGGACTATTTCAGCTCAGCAGATGGGCCCCCCATCTCCCAGCGCCTCGCTAGGACTGTCATGTACAGTGAATAAGTCAGACGGGGTCTCACCTTGTGGCGTTTATCAGCTGGCAAGAAATGGGAACCATCTAGATAGTTTCAATGTTGGTCGTGATTCTGTGCTTGAGACCAAGAGCAGGCCAGTTGTATTAAAGAGTGTGTTTGCTTTTGTCGTTCGCTGTTGTGGACTTGTTTTTAAGAGCAGAAAGAATCTAACAGATACGCATCTAAGTGGTCTGAGAAGTCGGCCTTTCCGAGTTTACTCTGTTTTCCAGCTGGCTGTGGGCACAGTGTGGTGGGCAATCTCAGGGGACAGCAAGGGAAGGTATCCAGGTCCGTGGTGATAAGGTATGTTACTCGTGTGTAATTTTCTCTGAATTGGCTTTATCTTTCCCAGATATTGATCCTGCAGTGTCCCTCGTTCCCTTTTTCTTTGGTCTCGGTTTTCATCTTACCCCTCTTGTGGGATCAGATAAACGGAAGGGGTCTTGCAGAACTTCTGCCTCTCTAAGTCCCTGGCTCCTGCTACAGCATCATGTCGTGGTATTAGTGGTGTTTAAGAATGATGTTTAGTATTACTGTTGACATAACTGCCTAGACTAATATATCAGAATACACATTAGAGCTTTTTCACATTGCCAGTAACAGCCCAAACGCAAATGAAATTCTATTGCCCGTTCCCAGGCGGTTTGCACTCTAATAGAAGTCGTGGTCCTGTGATTTCAGGAAGTCTGTAAATTGCTCGTGTTTAGTGCTTATCCGTCATCTCATAGCCTGTGTGTGGTTCCGTTACTCACTGCCCCGCCCCGCCCGGTGCAGGCTTCAGAACTGCTCTGTCGGACGCACCCTTGCTTATTAGGAGGAACCAGTGGTGCTGGGCCTGGTCATTTACCGTTCAGGCGACGCGGCTGTTGGTGTGGGTACGCGCATTCATTTCGGCAAACTTAGCGTGGGACTTGCGAGCTGCTTACTGATTTTTAGGTTTGTCTAATATTCTTTCTCATTTATTTTTAGGGTTATCATCGACCCAATCATTACATTGCGACACAAGGTAAGTTTATTCGAGCTCTGAAGCCTTTCTCGGTGGTCTTCCCCTTCCCCGTCATTTGGAGCCCGGCTCGCCCTCCCTCCGAACACCGTCGCTTGTTGCCATAGCAGCGCTGACTGCAGTTCCAGGCGTCAACACATGCGCCCTTGTTTTCCCGTCACAAGTCCTGGCAGTGTAATCGTATAGTGAGAACTTTATGTTGAGATCATTAGAAGAAATGTATTCAATTAATTACTGAATTAACCCTGTCTACCTTAGCAATTAATCTGGCATTTGCAAAAATAGATACATAGAAGTTCGCTGAATACTGACTACTCTCTGTGTAAAGACCTGGTTGCTGCCAGGGTTGCCGGCGACTCCAGCAAGGACCCCTCTTACATCACTGAAGCCTTGTGTGGTGACTGAAAAGAAAGGAAAAGAAAAGAAAATGAGTAGACTGATTGCTCCCACTGTAATCTTCTTTTTCAAAACTGATTTAGATATTCTAGTTGCTTTGTTTTGCCACATAAATTTTAGAATTATCTACATCTATAAATATCTTGCTACAATTTTGCTAAGAACTGCATTAAATTTGAAATCAGTTGGGGAAGAATTGGTGTCTTTACTCTTTTGAGTCTTCTATGCCATGAACATGGTATGTCTCTGTATTTATTTTGATCTTTTATTTCCTTCATCAGCATTGTGAGGTTTTCAACATGTAAGTCTTATACCTGTTTTGTTTGATGTGCATCTAAGTATTTCTCTTTTTTTGAGAAACTGTATATGATACTGTCTTTTTAATTTTCATGCCCACATGTTTATCACTAGCATATAGAAATACAGTTTGATTTTTGTTGGTGTGTGTTGGCAGGGGACCCTGATGTGAGCAGTACAGACAAAATGTTAGGGAAACTCGGACAAGAAAGAGTTTGCTTTCGGAAGGGATGATCTAAAAACAGCTTTGTGGCAGGGGTGAGGCTGGGAGAACACCTAACTGATGGAAACGTCACGGGCAAAGCTCTGAAAGCAGGAAGTCAGTGTTTCTGGGTGGAAAGCGGTCAGTGGGTCACTTTGGCTAAAGGAAGGCGAAAATCAGAGAAACATGTCAGGGAAGTTCACGGCGTGATTTTTGTACCATCTTCCCCACCAACGAGAAGGCGAGTCATCCATGGAGAGTGAGGATCATGGGCGATTCTGAGGTTTTTGGGAAGAGGCATCATCAGGGCCAAGTTAGTGAGTCAATATGAGGTGAACTGTTTCCAGCGGTGCACTATATCCTAGAAGCAGGAGCAGGGACATCTGCGTGCGACCTGCCAACAGTTAGGGATGGGCAGGGGGATGCCCAAGAGAAGTCAAGGAGCAAGGGAATCAAGGAGTCCAAGAAAATCATGGTTAGAAAGTCTAGGCTTGGAGGCAGGGAGGTCAGACGTGTCCGGTGGGCCATGAGGACAGGGAAGGCACTAAAGGATTGAGGCCAAGTTCAGTAAATGAGTCACAAGATAGAAGAGGTGGTCGTGGCCAGAGACCCGAATTCCAGCACCTAGAGCAGCACCCTCCCGTAGAGCTTCCTGCGCTGGTGGAAATCTTCTACGTCTGCGCGGTGCACTTTGGTACCGCTCATCATATACTGATACTCAGAATGTGCCTACCGCGAATGACGAGCTGAACTGTAAGTTTTAATACTGATTTAAATAGCTGTTTGGCTGTTCCCCTCTGGTGGTGCTGGACAGCAGGGCTCTAGGTGTAGCTGAAGTGGAGTGTATCCTGCGAATCCCCACCGCCCCAGCCAGAACCTGGGTGGCATCACGCCGCGGTCTTGTGTCGCCACTTACGGGCTCTACATCCGGGTTCAGGTGTGCTTCCTTCTCCAGAATGATGTCGGGAAGGTCTCTTCCAAGGTCGCTTTGCAGTCAGAGGAAATGCCACGTGGACTGCGCCCAGCATAAAACTAGCATGAATCTGGCTTTCATGAGGAGTTGCTCAGTGCCTGTCCTACATCTGGGACAGGATGAGGATGTGTTTCCAGTCCTCTGAGTCCAACCAGGGGAGCTTCCAAACCGAACTAACCGATGCCTTTAGAAGAGCCGGTTGTTAGTGCTTCGTATCCATACCAGACTTTCAGAGTGTCCCAAAGTAAGGGCCATAACGGATCTGATCTGATTTATTACATTCGACAATTATTTGAAATTTGCAGTTTTTACAGATTTTATTGAAAGTACATATATTGAAGTTTTTACTGCAAAATATACAAAACACTACCGATTTCTTAATTAGTAGCCCACATTTTCTGAAAAAGTATGAACATCAAGTTAAATCTTACTTCCATCTTGCCGGCTGAGGACCTGCAGATTAACGTGACCCCACGGCGAGCGGAAGGAGAGGCTGAAGCCCCCGGCGCCCTGCGTGTGCTTTCTCTCCGGCTCCCCTCCTTCTGTTCTCTCTGCCCCTCTCTTCCTGAGGGAGAGCACTCTTCGAAGAAAAATACCACTGGGGAAGGCACTTTCTGGCCCCTTTGGAAGTACTTGAATGACACTGACCTGCCCAGTGATCGTGTTTGACAGCCTTCAACTGACCAAATGTTAATGAGCAAATACATTTGCCGGCAGCTGAGAAATGACAGATGTAATCAGTTGGTAGCGGACACCCAGGTGCCCTTAACGGAGAAGGGTGTCTGCCTGTTCACAGAGGGCGGCCCTTTCCTCACGGCCGAGTGAGCTACAGATTGGACTTCAGAAACTGGCAGTCCGTACATCACTGTTGTTGGTGCGGGACGAGGAGGAAGAAGTGAGATTTTTCATCGAACAGTCAGTCTAGACAGTGCGTGTCTTGTTATGAGTAATACATTCCGACCGTGATGTTCAGATTAAAAAGTCAGAATGTCTCTTCTAGTATATGCCACCAGCATAATTGAACGGATGGCCTCGGGTTGCCAGCAATAAGAATTTCCATCTCTCTGAAGTAATTGGCAGGGACAGGTCAAACCCGCTCATGGATTGCTTTCATTTAAAAAAAAAAAAAAAAAAGGAAAAAAGCACGAACAACTTCATGCGCGAAGTCCAACAAAGTGGGTGATGAAGACTAACAGGCAGACGCGATTTTGAAATCCCTCCGTGGTCTTTTTTTTCCTCTCTGTTTTGCACTGATGTGAGTCTTTAAAAATCTGTTCACAGCAGGAACCCCTGAAACTACACGAATGGTCCATTTTCCTGACAACCAGCTTTATCCCCAAGAGTTTGAAATACATGTATTTCTACCAAGTCCCTTCGATACAGAGGACGTGTCGTGAATTTAGCTCTTCAGCCTCCCCCCACCCCCACAAGTTTATTGATTTTTTTACCAGTAACTGACTCTGACCTTTGATGGTAATGAAATTTTTCTGCGAATTGGAGGGACCACGTTCAAGCCAGACCTGTGGGTTTCTTAGTGTGTTCTTCGTGTCTCCCTGGCCTTTCATTGTTTTCCATCCGGCAGCTGATAGACTGATGGCCCAGCGTTCACTTCATCACATCGGCCCAGCCAGCCATGAGCACAGCTGTAACATTCAGGACTTACAGCTGGGTGCACCAGGGATCCAAGGAGAGGAGGTCCCATCTGTAAATGCGCGTCCATACTCGGAGCCTGGGCACAGATGGGATTCCAGAAGCTGGGCTTGCGGAGAGAGACAGTGTACAGGCGGGTAGAGTCACCCAGAGCTGATCATCATCAATCAGAAGATACCCCATGGAGACCACCACGTGGGCCGTGAGCTGGAGCAGCTGCCCACCCATCGGAAGTGCTCCCGCAAGGTGATTCGGGAGAGCACCTGCCCGTCACGTGGTGTAGGAACTCGGGCCCTGGGAGGCGTCCCGTTTATTACTGTTTAGGTTTATTTTTCAAACTGACGTCGAGAGTCCTGCTTCAGAGAACTCAGGAAAGACGGTGCGAGGTCGTTGTGGGAGAAGAGGCTGTAAGTCCATGATGGGTGCAGCCTGCCCAGCGTCCCATCCCTCTGCCTCACTCCCACGCTCATCTGCGGGCTGGAGGATCCTGCCAGGGGAACGAGCATCCCGAGATCTGGAGGTCCCGTCCTAGCCACGTGGGGGCTCCGGCACCTAGCCGGGGCTTCAGAGGAGCTGGAGCGGGGTAGACGGGAGGCAGTTCTGCGCCCAGGGGGCGGCCCCCAGCAGAGGGCTCGGGGGCGCCCCGTGGAGGGGGACGGTCTTCAGCTCTGGTGTCTTGAGTCTTCTTGGTTGCTTGTTGAAATGGATCATCTCTCAGGAAAGAGTCACACAGACACACTGTTCTACATAGACATTCAGGCATCTTCCGACTTACTAAAATCCAGGCTGAAAAATCCATACACCCCAAATAAAAACCCCTGAATGAGAGGGGCTCTGAACAGAGAACTGACAAGTAACCTGATTGAAAGGCTTCAGATAAGGAGTGTTGTTTAATGGAAGGCGGAAAAGCAGGGAGGGAAAAGGGAAAACAACGCTTTAAGAAGTTTAATTAGTATGGGATTATCCTGGAGGGAAAACTGGAAACAAAGATTAGCAGGGAGTAACCACCAGAAAATCTGGGAGAGAAAATCATTCAGACAACAGTAATGACAGCCAGGCCGTTGTAGCTTTGGTTTATTCAACAATCCGGGTTGCAGACGACTGAAATACGTTTTCTAATTTTAAATATGTTCTGGTCTCAAAACTGTTGATTTATAAGTGTGTTTCCTTCATTTAATGAAAGGGATAAGTCATTTTCTTTCTGTATGGGTAGTTTGGGTTGATAGACTTTTCTTTCTGAAACTCAGCATTTTTCTTTGTCCATCCGTTCAGTAAATATGAAGTGCTTTTTATGTACTAGGCTTTGTGCTGTAGCTAGTTTAGTGTATTTTCCATCCTCTGGCCATTTAAGATACTTACATGTCTTGTTTCACAAATAGAAGACTTGAGGCCCACGGGGAGAAGCAGGGTTGAACAGAGGGGTAACTAACAAGTAGCTGAGTGTGTGTGGGCGGGACGCTGCGGGCGCCTCTCTGGTGTCTGGTGGGGCCGGGTAACGTGTGATCCCCGCCGTGCACCTTTTGTGCCGTGTACACTGGCCTTACGAAACTCGCCCCTGCAAATCACGTGGTTCATCTTTTACAAAACAAATGTAGGATGCAGCCACTTCCTTCTAAGTTTCGATGCTTCTCAAAAAGCAAATTTTCTAAAATACATTCACATCTGAAAATACTTCTTAACTAAAATTGTCTTAAATGCCCTGAAATATGACATGGCGCATTTGGAGTCATCCTGCTCCCGTGTGGGCACCTGTTTGGAAGACCCACTGGTCCAGGGCTTCACAAGGGTGCTGCTCGGCGGAGCCAACGCTGATGGTAACAAAGAGACTCCACGTGGCGTGATCAAGCCCAAGCTCAGAACTCCCCATGGCAGGGGAGGGGGTCAACCCACTGAAATTGGCACAGTTCAGGAAAAAAGCAATGACAGAGTGGGTGTCAGAGCACCTATACTCAAGAAGAGTAAATTGTGTGGATTTTAACGATCTAGAATTAAAACGATAACATCTTTCATGCTTTGAGTCTCCAGATGCTCAGTGTCATATTTTGGGATGCCAAGCCACACTGGCATAAACACAGGAAAGACAGAAAAACTAGATACCGATTAGTTACTTACCATCCCTGGGACAGAACTGCCCTCACCTGGCAAGAACAACTTGTGTCTCTTCGGCAGACGTCTGCTTCTTGGCCTGACATCTGAAGAAGAGCCTCAGAATTCACCCACTGATTCCCGAGGACCTGCCTGCTGGTGGGGTGGCCGGTGGAGCGCGGGGCGGGAGGCGACGCCCGTGAGAAGGCAGGTGCGAGGGAGGGAGTGCAGGAGGGAACAGAGGAACGGATGGGGAGTTGCCGTGCACCCGACACCAACCGGGCAGCAAAATACTCCATGCAGGCAAAAAGACACCTCCTGTTGGCCTGACCAGGTGTCTGCTGGCCTGAGTGGATTTTTATCTCCAACATCTGGGGCTGCTTCCTTTCCAAGCTGAGGGCTGGTCAGCGCCTGTTCTTGTGGTGACTTCTTCTTCAGATGTGTCAGTAAATCCAGGTGCCGTTTTGGGGAGAGTCCATCTTGTCAAAATCACCTTGTTTCTCTGACTCTGCTCGTGCAGATACAGCCCCCCTCCCATCTCCACCTCGTATGATCAGCCTCATTTGTCCATAACTATAATCTGCTAAGCATCTGAAAAAGGGGAGCCCAGAAAAATGTCCTCCAGAGACTCTGAGCTAAGAACAAGCTTCTACATGCAGGTGATACAAGTATGGGGCCTGAAGGTTAACAGTGGGATTACCTCCAGGTCCTCAGCTGCTGGGAAACAGTGGAAACTTGGCTGCACTGCCTGCCTCCTGTTCACTGCTCACCTGTCTTCCTTCTGCGTTTCGTCCAATACTCTGCATGGTGTGGATATTTTCATAAGGATTTCAGAAAGATAAATACGGTGTGTATTTTTCCAGGTCAGATTCCACAGCAGGCCTCTGAAGAGGTAAATACTGGTGCTCAGAGCAGGACACTGCTCCCTGGCAAGTCGTTCTCGAGGCAGAGACTTGCCAGAGGGTCACTGCAGGTTCTGCACGCTCTACAGAGAGCTTTTGTCTCCTGCGTTCTGGTCTCCAGATGGAGATAAACACTTGAATTTTTTTCTCAGTAGAATTGAAAGAAAAAAATTTTTTTAAATCACAAGCTAAGCTTTCAGTAAACAACCTTTGTTTTTATTCCTCCAAGCACCAGGGTGGTGGGCACCTCAAGTTCAAATTCTGCATCACTCGCCATTGTTCTTGCCAGCTGAGTTGTTCCCACGTTGTCAGTGGGTTGTGGGTTATGTTTGGATTCACTGCTCCTGTCCTGTTTGAGGTTTATTTAAAAGTACTGCCCCGTAGAGTGGAGGACTCTCTAGTGTCCAAACTTCCACAGGGAGGCTTTGAGGAAGAGCGATTTGTGCCCAAGCAGACGGTGACCTCTGAGGACATCCAAGTATTCCCAACACCCAGGGCCACGCTCTCCATGCAGGGCCTGCCTGCATCTCACTCTCCATCTGCAGTTTTCCAAGGGAAAATGAAGAATTGCAATAAACAGCTGACCCACAAACTTCCTTTCAAACAATAGTTTTTCTTCCCCAGATTAATTTCAAAAGCTACTGGCCAATTAGCTGAAAGGTCAGATCACAGACATCGCTCATCCCTGTGCCCTTAATAAACTTGCTCATGAGTCCTGAGAACGTTTAAAGACAGTTTGCAAATTAAAAGATGAAACCAAAATTAAATCGTGTTAGGTAGCATCCACCCCTGTTGTCAGAGATGCTACGGCGGAACCGTATCCCCTGAGTAACAGAGCCTAAGTGAATACAGAATGACTTGAAAACAGATGATATCCCACTGCTAAGCAGGTGCTGGGTCCTCGAGTGCCCTGCCACAAATGCTTTTTAAGTCTTTAAGAAGAATTTAGATGAACTTATTTACAAAAGAGAAACAGACTCACAGACGTAGAGAACAAGCTTATGGTGACCAGGAAGAAAAGGGGGTGGGAGTGGTAAACTGGGAGCCCGCGATGTGCCGACACTAACTACTGTATATAAAATAGATGAACAACAGATCTCTTCTGCACAGCACAGGGAACTACATTCAATATCTTGTAGTAACCTGTAAGGAAAAAGAGTATGAAAACAAATACATGTATGTATGTATGACTGAATCACTATGCTGTGCACCAGAAATTGACACAACATTGTAAACTGACTATACTTCAGTTAAAAAAAAGAGGAATTTAGAAGTGTTCCTCATTTGAAGTCGAAAAATTGTAGGATCTTTTGGAGCTGGGAGAAGCTTTAAAAGTCTTCAAGTCCAGCTCCCTCATGATAGAATTCAAACAGTTGAAACTTACAGTGCAGGTTGGTTTAAGTGACTTTCATCCGCATCCATTCAGATGAGCCCCGTGTGCAGAAGGACTTGTGAACCGTACGGACAAACGCATGTGTTTTAATGGGGTCTGTGCCGTGTTCAACTTAGGAGGAACGTCATGGGTTTCATTCCTTTCAGGCCTCATTCATCAAAAATCGCACAAACATTTCTGTGCACCGACCAACTGTTGGTGAAGTACAAGGTCGGGAACACAGCGTGACTTAGGAATGACGCGGTGGGCCGTGTGTATGAAGGGCCAGCTAGTACCAGTCTGTGATTTCGCTGCAACGTCAGACGTGGGCCATGCTCAGGCTGTTTCTCTCTCCCAACCCTAAACTGCTGAGCAGGTGAAGAAGTGAGGTCTGATTCAGCCCAAAACCATTCTTCCTGAGTCCCGGGACCAAGGTCCTTTACCCCCATGGACTCAATGGTTTTGGACAAGTTTATCAAGGCAGCCAACTTGAGTAGTGTTGGCCAGGGCAAGCTCTTTTTCTTGCCTTCTCACTCAAAAGGATGCTTCTGGAGATTTCTCACTGCTGTTGAAAACCTGAGACTGCCTGCACTGAGCTATGTCTAGGGAATTAGCTTACCTCTGTTTTATTCTTTTTTAAGATGCATTCTCTTTTTCCTTAAATCAAAGTGGATCCCACTTGTATCGTGAGAAAAAAAAAAGCTTAATTAAAGAAGAGAGAGGCTAATGGAAGCTCTTGTCCCTCTGGCAGTGTCCCCGAGCAGGTGGCTGGAGGCTTTCTCCTTGCGTTGCTTTTCCTTGACAGAAGGCGGGCGGGTCCTTGGGGTCGCCCTCCCCTCCATTCTGAAGGCTGTCATTCTTCTGTTTCTCCTTGATTGCCTTCTCTCTGTGCATCCCCTTTGCAATGTGAACAAGTCCTCAGGATGAGTTCATGAGGGTTCTCTTTGGAGACAGGCCTGATGAATGCTCTGTGACTCCGCCAGCAGGAGGCTCTTGTGCTGTGAACATCTGTCATGTTCCTCCCTCGCGGGGCTGCAGACACTTCCCCGTCCGCCTCTTCTCAGCTCTCCGTGCGCAGGTTCCATCCAGCCTGTCCCGGGGATCGGGGCCCCTGGGAGTGTGTCTCTCTCTCTGCATCTAAGAGCAGACTGTTGCCACTCTCCGCCGACCACCCCTCCCTTCTCTTCTAGACACGAGTTTCTCTTGGGAGGCTGCATCTTTACCCCGCCACTCACAGCTGATTTATCTGCCTTTATCCTTCTGTTTCCGTGTCAAGAATGAAAACAGCCTTTGCGTTTCTGTTCACAGTGGTTCTGCTGCGAGCTGGCAGTGTTTGTGTAACTGCTGGGAAGGCGTGATTCTAGAACAGGGCTGATCGTCCAGAAAGAGCCAAATCCAGGTAGCAGTTCACTTAGGTAGATGGGGTTTCCAGAAATGCTGTGGAACATTCCAGTTCCAAGCCAAAGTCCTGCCAGGACTCACCCTGTTACTGGTCTTATTCCCGAATATTCCTTTGCTTTTGCAACATGGCCACAATCAAATATTTGAAGCGTGGCCCTCAGATTCCTTCCACGTACGAACACGTTTTATGCCAGTAACTAGGACAAGGCTTTTTCACCTCCAGAAGGCAGTAGAGCAGAGTGGTTAATTAGGGTGTAGATGCTAGAGTTACACTGTTTGGGCTCAGATACCAGCTCTGCAGGCAATCTCCCGTAAGTATTAGCTAAAATTCTTACCATGATCATTACTCCGTCATTTCCAAGGACACATCTCTCAAAGCACACAGGCAGTCAGGCTTTAATGCGAGTGTAGTGTATACATACATAGTTTTCATAAAAGCTGATACATCCTATACCTGTTAAAGCTTCTCCCAGAGGGAGGCATTCCGGGGAACCACTTCCATTTTCCCCAGCAGCCTGCATCCCCCCCACCCCAGAGTACAAACACTGCCATCACTGTTGTTGACTTAAACAAACATGGCTTGCAAAGATGGTCAGCTACCTCACAAAGTGCAGAGAGCATATTTTCCTTCAGTTTTTGAAGTCTTGCAGACGTTGACCGTCTCGGATAGCAACAGAGGACACCAGCGTGGGGTTCTGAAGGCTTCTCTCATGCTGCTTGGAGTCAGACTCCATGAGAGTGAAAGCAGCTCAGTTCCAAAGGCCAGACCAGTTCCTTCCCAAGAGGCTTCATCCAGACCAGTTTCCTATCCAGGAACCGCACACGGGCAGGTTAGAGAGGCATGGAGAAGGCTGAGGAACCGTTGGAAAGTGACATGGAGCTGAGAAGTGATCTGGGAAGGCACAGAAGGACGTCAGAGGGAGATGGAGGGGAGCACGTGTGCTCTAGCCCAGTTTCTGCAGCTGGTCTCTGTTGGGTGGGGCTGGGGCAGCTTGGCTGAGCAGATGCCTGAAAGTGGCCAGCGCCGATCTGAGCTCCAGAGGCTGGAGACAGAGCAGAACTGAAGGGAAAGGGATTCACCCTCCGGGCCACTGAGATTAACCTCACATAGTGGAGTCACCGCAAAGAAGCGCGGGGTTCCCCCAGGCACAGCGTATCAGCTTGGGAAAAGGACCATGGGGTCACTTTTCCAGTTGATGGGTGTACAATGATCTTAAGAATTATTGTTGTATAGCTCAAGTGGTAGAGCACATGCTTAGCTTACATGAGGTTCTGGGTTCAATCCCCAGTACCTCCTCTGAAAAGTAAATAAATAAACCAAATTAATTACCCCCCAAAAGAAAACCTTAAAAAAGTTTTTAAAAAAAACTGTGTTAAAAGAAATAAAGGAGTAATGTTACTTTAAAAAAAAAAAAAGGAATTACTGTTCTTTTAAAGTGACACAACATTCTCATGGTTATTATGTTCTTAAAAGGACTTATAAATACCAGTGAAATATTTGCATCATGCAGTGAAACGTAGACATTGCACTAGGGGGCAATCGTGCCCTTGGCTTTGAGTCCTCGAGGGTGACCCCACCCTGACCCACACCTGAAGCCTCACTGCTCACACCAGGGGAATGTGAAAGGGACAGTAACAGTTGTCCCAACAATTTATGGGCAAGTTTCCAAAACAAATTTTCTAGCAACACAGTCAGACGAATCTTATTCTGCTTCTATTTTCAAGTCGAAAGTTTTTTTATGTTTTGTTAATGTTGAAAACATTTGTACCACTTTGAAGAATCTTTTAATTTTGAGTATGTTTTATAGATAAAAATATGTGTGTTTTTAACAAAACCCGTCCTTGTGATTTAAATCCTCACAGAGCGTATGTGGTGTGAGGGCGATCGCAGTCACGGCGTGTGTGGGCTGTGGGCGATCACAGTTATTTCTAACATGACTTCTTATTTTGTAATCTTTATTTAGGATTTTATTAACAGATAAGTGTGTCTACATGGTTACGACTGTGTGTGTGTTTGTGTATCAGAAGTAATTTAATTTAAGGCTTCTGTGGGTGATCTCGGGATTTTTACTTTGAAATGCTTCATTCAAATTAATTTTAACACACGTAGCTTTTGTTTAAGAAAAAAGACTTCTCAAAATATTATGGCAAACTTAGGCTTCAAAGCCACTATTTTCATTTATTTTCTTATTTTAAGGTCTTAAAATAATGGGTGAGGAAAGGGAAGAAGGTATTTTGAATACTTGGGGCATTTTGTTTCAGTTTTTAATGCACTGCTTTATCTGCTTTTGCTGTGACGTGAGGCATAGTCAAGAGCGGTGTGGAAGCGCCTGCAGTTTATCCTAGTGGAGCTAAATTAAGGAAAACCACAATAAAAATTATGGAAGCTATAGAAATTTCCAACAGAGAAGAAAAGAAATGGTAATAATGGCCATTCAAGGTAGGATGAACTCTTACTGGAACTAAAATACTAGACAGTACAAATATGAAAACTGAGAAGGTGCCAACTGGAATTAAATACTAAGTTCCCGTATTTCTTAGGAAGAAGATGGCTATTGATTAAATGTATCTTTATTAAGACATATTAAATAATACCTACTCTGTTATTCTTTATTGCTTTTAAATATTCCATAATTATTTTTAGTTGAATAAGTGAGCAGGATGAGAGTCAGATTATTAATCAGAGAGCCGGGGGCTGACGGTTGTGACCAGCACCGCAGACCGAGGTTCCTGGGCTCTTAGATTTGTGTGTGGCCTCTCCATTAGTAGTGCCTGGTTTACACCGATCTTCTCTTAGTTAAATCTGGCACGACCTTCTGGTGTCCAGTCAGGATTTCACGTGTTCTAGTAATGCGCCTGGAAACTGACATCTCGGGAAGCTAATGACCTGGACAAGACCACAGCTACTTGCACAGTCAGTGCTGCCACGCTGTCTTATTCCAGCCTGGGAGGAGGGTTTTGGGGAATGGCACGCGTGATGGAAACATTGTCACGTGGAAGGAAACGCGTGCAGGAGGCAGTGACGGTTCTTCCAGGTATCAGAAGAGCGCACGTCTTTTGAGTCAGTTTGGGAGAAGTAGGCTTATCAGCAAGTTCCTGCTCACCTGACCTCGCCAGGTGACAGAGAAGACTCAGGTGGGGGAAGGATCCGCTCCCATGGAAAAAGAGATTTGTCACTGGTGTGACAGCTGTGGAAATTCAGTGACAAAAAAAGGCAAAAGCACTATTTAATGTCATTAAGTCATCGCTTGTGACACTACTCCTAAAAAAGTGTACTTCATTATAGCTCCAGAGTCTATTTTCTCCTGTTTGGCTAAATTAAACTTAAAATTCCACTGGATTTGTCACTAAATTAAATTTCCACTAGGCCAGTGAACATTCTGACCCTGTAATTTTGGACATAAACGGTGTTTCCCCTGAGACCTATCCTTAGAAATGCTGCCAGTTATATTTTTGAATTTAGGTTGAATAAAATATGCCCAAGTCTTCCCCATCATCCAGCAATTCTCAGTGTTTGCTTCTAAATCTTTCCTTGATTTCTGATGTTTCTTTTAAACAGTAATGGGGGGTTATTCTTAGCGATTCAGGAAAATAAGCGAATTACATCCCATGCACCCAGCTACCTCCGTTTCCTTTTTCTTTTTCGGCCACTGAAAACAAAAATTATAAGAATGCCATGATTTTAATGAAGTAGCCTCAGGAGAGAGCAACACTATCAAGTAAGTGTTGTTAAGGATCATTAATTATTAACGCAGATGCCAGCTGTTTTCTGTGTCACCGTCAGTGCTTTTGTGACACACCAGGCAGATTCAGTCCGTAAACACGGCGGCAGGTTTCACCTTTTACGTTGCAGTCTTGCGGAAATGAAAGGCTACTAAATGTAAGCTTATAGACGGAAGTGTTCTGGAAGCATCGTATTGAAAAATCATGTGAAGTTTTGTCATAAAAACTTACTCAGAAGCCACTGAAGGGACATCTGATGATCTGCATGCGGAGTAACTGACCTCAGAATGCCTATTCTAGCTTACTGCCCGCGGCAGCAGTAACAACAATGGGGCAGGAATGTAGGGCCCCTGTATTCCATGAGCAAGAGCTTGTAAATGAACGCACGAATCGTAGGCCGCTCTTTTCCATGTCGGGAGTCCCCTGTCAGGGGTCCCCAGTTCTAATGGAGAGAGCTGGAGCCCAGCCAGCGCCCTGAGCCGGGACTCCGAGTTACCTGCAGCTGACTGCCCTCAGGGTCCCCACCCCTCCCTCTGCGCTGCGCCCACACCACCCGTCACCCCTCTGCTCCCTGGACCAGTCAGTCATGTGGTCGGAGACTGATGTTCACAAACAACGCCCCCCAGGCTTTGCGGGTCATTCTGAAGTTGTAGAAGTGCAGATGGGTTGACGTAGGTTGGAATCCCGACTGCAGAGTCTGGTGACTTTGCCCCCTCAGCCCAGGTCTCACGTGAACTGGAAATGCAGTAGTTGTGATGCTGAATGACTGATGGTGCGTTTAGAGAGCTCATCCACGTGCCGTCCTCCTCAGCCCCTTCCTAGGTCCCCTCGACTCCCCAGCCCAGAGCCCACAGCTGCTTTGCGGGCAAAACAGTGGTCTTGCCCTAGAATTCATCTCGGTGTCATCCAGAACTGCCCCGGTCTTCCCCAGTCTGATCAAACATCAACCCGTCCGTGACAGTGCGGCCCAGGCCCGGAAGCCCAGCTGAGCCCTGGCTCTGCCCTGGGGAGCCCGGGGCTTGCGGCTGGCCGTGCCGGTGGGGACCGTCCCCTGCCCAGCACTGTGGGCAGTAGTTTGCCGGAGTCATTTGGATCCGCCGTGCAGATCGGTAGTGTTGTTTGGATTTGGATTTGGCGAAGTATCATATCACGGCTGTGTAATAAAATTTTTATTAACACTGCAAAAGGAAAAAAAAGGTGACTCCTTCCTCCCCGAGGAGTCATCTCCAGGAGCCACACGCCGCTGTGTCTGGGAGTCCAGATGTCGCTGCCTGGACCTCGTTTCCACTGGCCGTGGGGACGCCAGGGAGCCATCCTGAAAACGTGCTTTGTTAGTGCCTTTAATCCATCTGGAGGAAGTACCCTAAGACCTTCCCTCTCGTTAACCAACGTGGAGCACGAGCTCCTTACTGCTCTTTACTGTTCATGGGCGATGCTTTCCTGCCTCTTGGGAGTTTTTGTCCAAAAAAATAGCCTCGCTGCCTCCGCTCTGGAGACTGATGTCTGCGCCCTCCAGGGACTCAGAGCCTCCGTCTGGACTCAGCCTTCTGATGCCTAGGCTCGTGGGCCCCCCTCCTCCAGGCCCGCCCTCCCTTCCATCCTTCCGTCCTTCCTTCCCCGTGGCTGTGGACACCTCGTCGCGCGTCTGGCTGCGCCCGTGCCTGTTAACCCTCCTCTCAAACAACCAGATGCTCCTTCCCCTGACGCGCCCGGGCTTTCGGTCTGCAAGATCCCTTCCGAATTGTGTCTTTAACGTCTGTCTGCTCCTACTACTCTTAAAATCAGAACCCCCAGTTTTTATGAAAATTTCACGTTTTCTCCCAAGCTGGCTCCCTGTGTGTCCTTCCCCCCTCAGGTGGCATCGAGTCGCCCCCTGAACGTTCCACCTGGAGGACCTGCTGCCCTCATCCTTCCCGTCCAAGTCATATCCAGTGTGCGCTCCTCCACAGCAGGGGAAGTAGCACTCCTACTGTCTCTCCACCGGGAAAAACTTCCTGACTTCAGCCACCATAGACACATCACTGGCAGACAGTGGTCTTCAAACTGGTTCTGCTAGTGGATCTCCAAAAGAAGTTGGAGAAAATGATGTACTTCCCTTGAACTACTAAATTACTATCTAAATTTTTCATCAAAAAAGTGGGGAGGGTAGAGTTCAGTGGTAGAGCACACGCATAGCATGCACAAGGTCCTGGGTTCAATCCCCAGCACCTCCACTAAAAATTAATTTAATGAATAAATACATAATTTAAAAGACTTAATTACCTCCTACCCCCCAAAATAAAATTGTATCATATTTTTTTGTTTTTTTTTTTAATTGAAATATAGTCAGTTACAATGTGTCGAATTCTGGTGTACAACATCATGTCTCAATCATACGTATACATATACATAAATTTGTTTTCATATTCTTTTTCATTAAAGGTTGTTACAAGATGTTGAATATAGTTCCCTGTGCTACACAGCATCATATACTTATGTAAGTTTATTTGTTAATAGGAGGTAGAGAATATTAAATTAAATATTTTCTAAGATAAAATGAGGTTCGAAGTCATTAGAATAAATACTTAATGATATGTGATAAGTAGGTTTTAATCACCTTACCGATTAAAGGACACCAGACCTGAAGGAAAACACATGGAACGTTCATCCCTGGGTTTCATCTGGGAAAATTTGGCAGGTCTTACAGAACAATCCAGTTTCATTTCGAAGAATAAGCATTAGCAGCCTCTACAGCTTCAGGTGTTATGAATTCAGAGCATCTCAACTTGAACCAAAATACCCTGTTTCTGACATCAGATTTTGCCCTTAACTAAAATACGTTTCAGACAGGGAAGACGGGAGGCGCTGTGAGTTTCCAGAGTCAGCTTTTCAGTCACCCGTTGGTTTCCCACCTGCAGGGTTTTCACGGGGGTGTGTCCGTGGTAGCAGTTGAGACAGGGGAGGGTTTGGTTGGGCTCGAGGAGGACCGCTGTTCATGGAGCTCCTTCTCAGGGAGATCAGTTTGGGTGGAGTCCACAGAGCTCTTAAGTACCTGGAAATGACTACTTTCGGAGTGACTCGTTTTCCCCTTGGAACATCGCCGTGTGTCTGCAGTGGTGTGCACGTCTCAGGTGAACTTCAGGAGGACACCGACCTGACTGCGCTTTGTATGCGAGCGTGGTGTATTCTTGCCGTAGCTCTGTCTTATACGACGGCCAGCGTCCCGAAAGTAGAGGCCGTGTTTCTAGTCCCCAGCTCTGCATCCCTTCCCATTCCTCGCAGGATGCCTGGCACGGAGTGGGCCAAGTGCTCATCTGTGGGTGCAGGCCCCACACTCAGATTCCTATGGGGCCAGGGAGGGGGTGTGGATTAGTGAAGCCAGCTGGGGATGCGACCGCAGGGCAATGAGCAACTGTGTGCACTGGACGGGCAGACCGCGTCCCCAGACCACCGAGGGAGACCTGCATCCAAACACTAGTGCCGCAACGTTGCCTGCTGTGCAGAGATGGGGAGTCACGCCTCGGGCCTTGGAAAACTGGCCTGAAGATGTGACTTTCCATCTCCCGAGCTGAGAGCCACGGACGGGAGGGCTTGATCTGAAGCACATGGGGAGGAGGGGTCCTGGCAGGGGATCCTCGAGGGGGGTCCTGGGGAGGTGGCCCCTCATTAAAGGATCTGGGTTTTACGCAATGGAAACCCCTTGAAAGACTTTTTCTTAAGCAGGAAAATGATGTTTTGCAGAAACTACTGTGGCTGAGATGGAGAGAACAGGCCGGGGGGAGCCCGAGAGTGAGGCTGCGCTGGTCATTCAGGGGTGTGTGGCTTGGGCTGGTGGCAGGGGTGGGGGGTGCCAGTGGGGGGAGTCAGCCGGGACGTGCTGGGTTCTGGAAGCACCCGGGTGCAGGAGAGGATGGAGCTGCCCAGAAGCGGACTTGGGAGAGGCTGTGCTCATGAAGCTGGACTTCATTCTGTGGCAGTGGGTCCGTGGAAGGTTTAAAGGAGGGAACTGGCCAGGGGGCGGGGGCGTGTAGCTCAGTGGTAGATCATGTGCTTAGCCTTCGTGAGGTCCTGGCTCCCATCCCCAGTACCTCCATTTAAAGAGAAATGAGGAAATGAAAATAAAGGAGGGAACTAATCTGATAGAAAAACAAGTCTAAAGAGGGTGTTTGCGGACAGTTGACGTGGGTTCCTTCTCTTATTCTTGCTGGGATCGTGGTAACTTGTGCACACACAGCTGTCAGGGGGAGCTCCTCTGAGTCCCTCTGACCGTGGGGTCAGACCTCAGACTCAGCCCCACCGCTCCAAGGCCGGGTGACCTTGCGCAACTTTCCTGGCTTCTCTCTGCCTCCGTCTCCTCTCCCTAAAATGGAGGAGCAGTAGCAACTATTACATAGGATTGTGATGTTTAAATTGATGACATAACACATGCAAAATACTCAGAGCACACCTGGGGAATAGTAAGAGCTCAGAAGAAGGGAGGTGTTCCTCTGCTTGCGGTGGAATGCCAGCGCGTAGCTGTGCTGTCTTCCCTTCCAAACTCTCAGACGCCGCTGTGAGCTCAGGACCTCAACTCTCAGCAGTCCTGTTTGACGCAGAAGACGTGCTGCATAGAAATGGCAGTGTGCCGGGCGCGGCATTCATCCATCAAGGCTTGCAGTCCTGATTTTCAGCACCTCCCACTGCGGTGAGCGAGGGCTCGTCGGGCACAACAGCTGTCCATGAATGTCCTTCACCCCGCTCTCCCTGGCTTGTACTTGATTTTACTCTGCTCTCGTTCCTTCTGCCCTTTCTCGTTGCTGCTCCTTCAGGCACTAGGGGTATCAGGATGGCCCCTCCGCACGTCTCCTTCTCAGCAGAGCGAGGTCTGTGCGAGCCGACCACCAGGAGGGAAATGGAACGTATCACTGGCCTGATACTATTGAAATTTGGGGCCCTGCCTTTCAAAGGCTTTGGTCCCAGGGGGACAACTGCTGAGAATAACCCTCCCATGTATCGTGCTGACATCTGTGAGCACACAGCGCAGCGAACCGGGCTCCCACCCAGCCAGCGACTGCAGGAATCAAAGACCGGGCTGTCAACCGTAGCTGTTCATACCGGGGGAGGAGGGTTTCCAGCATCCTTGCCTGCTGTTTTGGATTCCTTGACTGAGGAGTTTCGCTGTCCATCTGCCCTGTGAGCGATCCCGTGACCTCTCTCTGGATTGTTCTCCCTGTGCTGAGGGCGTTCCCCACCCCCGCTCTAGGGAGACGGATGTGGAAGGCGAAGGATTACCTCCTGACCGCCCCCCCCCCGTGCTCCTCCCCCAGTTTCAGCCCTGCTATGGCATGGGCCTGAGAGCAACCGCCCTGGGCACCTGGCACACCTCTGTGGACTCACGGTGTCGGCTGCACGACAGCCACAGTCACTGCGACCCCACCAGGAGCTGCTCAAACCCAGTGGTGTCTGTGAGATCTACTCAACCCGGCCTCCAACATGATTTTTGATTTTGTTTTGAGAAGTGTATCTCTGAGAAAGTCTTAATGTATTCAGGTCTCAGGAAATAATTTGAAATATGTTGAATAGAGAAGAAAAACAGGATTGACAAATTTTGCATTAAAACCCTTACATTTGGGTGACTGCCTTCTTCTGTTTTCCCTCCTCCAAAAAAAAAAAACAAAAAACATACACACACAAGATTTGAATGAACATTCATGAAAATATCTTGAATCATCAGCCAAGAAGACGAGACTCTGCAGTGTGTGCCCTGAGCAGCTTTATTGTTGAACTGCCCCAGGGACCAGGGGCGGGAGAGGACCACGTGGTGTGCAGGCGGGGACACGCTCACGTCCTGCCCTCACCTACTGCATCCTTCTCTCCTGATCTTTTCTTTCAGTCCAGGTCAGTGGGTGAGAACCTCGTCAAGATTAAACTATATGTCATCACCCAAGTGAGCCACTAATGCTTATAAATGCCCTTTATTTTCAAGATAACCCAAATCTAGTCACGTAAACAAAAAGCCATGTCATCTTAAATACCAGTGTGCACCTCGGTGAAGTGGTGCAGCCATGTGCCTGAAGTTCTTTCTAAGTCAAAAAGAATTGGGATTTCTTGATTCAAAGAGCTTGTATACAGGTCAAACTAATCAGTGATTCAAAACCTACAAATCTTGTGTGTCCCACAGTGACTCCTCCACGTGAGACTACCCGGGAGTCGGAGGGGCAGCCGAACGCCCAGGTGCTGGGGCTCTGTGATCCCCGCCCCCACCCCCACCCCCCCCAGGAGACCCAACCTCCGGCCCCGGCCAATAAATCTAGAGTCTCTTGGGTTAGGACATCAAGACTGTTTTAAAGCACCACAGTAGTTGTAATATGCCGCCAGTGTTGAGAACCACTGCCTTCGACAGAAGCAGCCAGGATCACACTCTGGCTACAGGGTGATGGGTTAAGTTTGGTGGCCAAGCCTTGGGGCAGGGAGATGCAGGGAAGCTGCCTCTTAGTGGTTGGGAGCAATTCCATGGCGGCACCACCAGGCGGCGCTCTGAGGCCTCGGGGACCAGCAAGCTCCTTCTGAAGAAGCCTCTGACAAAGGTGCCCCACTCCCGTGACCCGGGAAGGAGGAAAGGCAGTGCGCTTTCGAGGTCCTCCGGATACTTTCCGAAAGACGTCAAGAAACAGACTCGTACAAATATTATATACTCATATTAATGTTTTTATATTTAATACAACATTTTCATAGCAAATAATACGGTGTATGCACATGCATACAGACTTACTCATTCATTCATTCACTGAGCCCCTGCTGTGTGCTGGGTGTTCCGCAGGCACTAAGGGGAGAGAGGTCACCACGACAGCCACATTCCCCTCCAGGGGGGAGCTTGAGACCAGTGACCGGGAGGGGTCTAGCGCTAAGAAAAGGCGGGCGAGTTGCACCTTGGAACTTGCCCCCAACCAGAAACATCTCTGTCGGGCAGCAGGGAAGAGGGCGCTTTTTCGTCCTGCAGGCACCTGCGGTCCAGGATGCTGGGACACCTGATTCTTCTCCGATCTGGTCCTGAAAGTTTCTGAGCAGGTGGCAGAGACCTGTGTATCTGGTGAAGGAGGCCGAAAGCGCCACCCCTTTGTCTCAGGGTCACATTGGGATGGCTGTCTGTTTACACAAAGATGGACTCAGGGTATTTTTTCCTTGTGAATAAGAAACAAGCTGTTAAGTACACAGTGGAGGTATGGCTCTGTCTGCGAGCTCAAAGCCTAGTGATTGATGGGACCCGATGTTTACTTGTCTCCTCTGTAACCTTGAGCAAAGTCACCGAAATCTGCAGCCTCTACATCAGGAGAATGGCACGCACATGCCAAGGGACGGGCCTGGGTGGCAGGTGTGGCTCCGTGGGAGGTGGCGTGCGAGGTCTCGCAAAGGGACTGGACCCAGAGGCCTGGGAAGTGGCGAGGTTCTCCCCAGGAGGGGAACGGTGTGGCCAGAGCAGCAGGAGGAAAGGCAGGCGTTTGTGTTCCGAGGAGAGGGGTGGAGGCTTGACAGTGAGAAAGAAGAACACACAGGAACCCACTGGTCACTGGTCCAGAGGAATGAGAGGTGTCTGAAGGGGCCCCTGGCTGTGCCCGCATCACTCAGCATCTGAGCCTCAGCCTAGGAGTGACCGTCGATGAATATCCTTAAATGCACTTTGTTTTTGTTCTAACGTGTGGCTGTGTCTGAAATGCCTGAGTGCACCTTAACTCCACAAATCCTCAAAATAACCCTGAGAAGTGTTAGTGACCTCAGTACATAGATAAAGAGTCAGACACTGACGGTCACAGTAGCCAGGCAACGTGCCCCAGATCACACAGAGGGTTCAAAGTCAGAGGAGATCTCAGATTCAAGTATTTGAGCTCTAAACCGAGTGATCTGTCTTGTCAGGGTCCAGTAGGACAGCCAGGCCATCCCAGCATGTCCCTGGGCGCTTATCTGAGCCCACACTCAGTGCGTGGCTGTCCACGCCTTCAAAGTTATCTTCCACTCATGTCCTCCTCACACCTTTGCTGATCAGAAGAAGATTTACGCTGTCACGATGACACCTCAAATATGCCTGGGCATAGAGTTGGGTTTTTTCAAAAATCTGCATGGACAAAAAGTTGAAATGCCAGCTTTCTGTGCCTGCTGGGGCTTTTACAGTACCTGGAGCGCTGGCGTTTTGTCATACCTGTTTCGTCTCTTTTTCTTTCCAGTCTGTGAAGAGCTTTTTAATACTCAGATCCCGAGCACTAGGCAGGAAGAGTCTAGTCATGTTTGGTGGTGGGAAGGACGACAGCTTGGAACTTCAGCTCCTCTCTCACTTTGGGAAGTCAGGCAAAAGTTAAAAAAAAAAAAAAAAAGATTAATTTGACAGCACAGAGTAAGAAAAATATTAGAAACTAGAAAAGGCCATTTTTTCCTATCAGGGCTCATTTCATTGTCTGTCCCGTTTCGCTGGGATATCTGCCAGTTGTTAGCAGAAGAGTAACGTTATCCATTTCTTAAAATCTCACTCTTGAGTATTATGGAGATAAATAGCTAAATGATGAAGAAATGACTTCCTTTCACGGCAGTCATTGAAGAGGGGCAGAATGACCTCACATGCAGATTGGCTGGATGACAGGAGAAAATTCACCCACGAGTGCAAAGCTCAGGATTCCTACAGGTGCTGTTTTAGGAAGAGAAGCCTCTTGCCTCGACACTAGAAAGGCGAGTCCTGTCCGCCTGTGAAAGTGAGGGACTGCATGTGGCGGTCCAGAGGTTTATTTGCAAGCCCCAGAGATTTTCCAGTTGCAAACTTACAAAGAAAAAAAAAAGTCTCTTCTCTGTTTTGCCTGCAGGACCGATGCAAGAGACCATCTACGACTTCTGGAGGATGGTGTGGCACGAGAGCACGGCGAGCATCATCATGGTGACCAACCTGGTGGAGGTGGGGAGGGTGAGTCAGCGCTCACGCGGGGCGTTTGGCCCCTGCTTCACTGGTGTGCGGAGTGAGGCGAGGGCAAGTTCTGGAGGCACTGTGTGCATCCAGACAACGTTAACCACTCAGTTCCTCCATCGCTTGCCACACTGGCTTATAGATTATCAGTAAACACAGCCTGAACTGCTTTCATTTGTTGCAACAGCAACAGGCAGGAGAGGCACTCAGGGTTTAGCAGCGGTTGTCAGCTGGCTGCACTGGGCACGCGGAAACCAGAAGCACCGCAAAGTGCGCGCTGGCAGTTGGGGGTCAGGACGCCGTGGGAGGTGCGGGAAAGTCCCCCGTGGGAGCCGCCCGCAGCCCTGGAGTCAGCCTGGGCTTAGAACTCCAGCATCTCCTCTCCTCAGACTTGACTTTCCTCGTCTCCTGACTTGCAAAGTGGAGACCACCCTCTGCCCCCCGGGTCTCGTATCCCTTCATCTGTGCTGTTAATAAGCTACTTTTATTCAACCAGGAAACTCTCACGTAGTTAAGATCTCAGTCCTAGCACGCGACAGGCGTATTTCCAACACGAAATTTTAAAATGAGAAGATACACAGGGTGCAACTGCTTGGTTGAATAGTGGAGCCAATTCCATGGTTCTGCTTGAGAACCGTGGCTTCTTAGAGAAGTCGATGTTCGGAGGTTTACCAGAGATTAGCCTTGAATTGAAATATTGGGGCAGAAACCATAAAGGAGATGTTATGTTAGGAGTCTCTGTTAGCCTCTGTTAGCCTTCAAAAGAGAAAGAAATCCTGCTGTTCACAACGCAGACCTGGAGGGCATCGCGTCCCATGAAATAAGCCGGTCGCAGGAGGACAGGCACGCGCAGTCCCACTCACAGGAGAGGCCTGGAGCGGTCGGGTTCATAGTAGCGGGAGGTTCAAGGGTGGTCGCCGGGGGGGAGGAGTGGGTGGGGGTGTGAAGTGGGCTCAGCGTGCGTAAAGTTTCAGCTACGCCAGGTTCTCTAGACCTGCTGCGCAAGTAGGGCCGCTGGCCAGCGATGTGGCGCCGTGCACTCGAGTTGTTACGAGGATAGAGCTCGTGTGAAGTGCTCTTACCGCACACGCACACGCTTGCACACGCACACGCTTGCACACGCACACACGCGCATACGCACACGCACACGCACACGCAAGCAGGAACCCGCGGCAGGTGTCGGGTGTTGTCTGCCTCCCTGGCGGTAGTGACCGGTGCCCAGGAGGTATGCGTGTGTTGAAACCCATCAAACTGTGCAGGTGCCGTCCTTTGTATGTCAGTTGTGCTTCAGTAAAGCTGTTTTAGAAACAGATTTTCTGAAGGTATCAGAAAGCACGAACTGGGAAGAAGAAAGACATTAAGAAGTGGGAGCTACTTTACTCACAATTCTAGCAAAAATGGCCAACTAACTTACCTGAAGACCATCCTCCTACAAACGTCTAGACATTTTCAGTAAAATATAGATGTGTATTTTAATGCATTTCATACAAAATGTACATGTATATGTAAACACATGTGTTTAAAATGTTGGAATATATGTGTATACATGCATGACTGGACATGATGCTGTACACCAGACGCTGACACATTGTAACTGACTGTACTTCAATTAAAAAAAGAAAAGTTTAGCTTAGCTCTCAAGGAAGTAAACCAGGAGAGACCAGAAAGAAGTGAGGGGGACAGACGACCAGAGGCGGGCGCGCCCAGCAGCTGCCCGTTGGAGGCCGGGCGCCGTGGTGCCTGTCAGTCTTGGGGAGAGGCTGGGAGGGCGTCAGGCTTGTGATCTTGGATCTTGGGTTTGAAAGCCCACCAAGAGCGGGAGGTAACATCTTGGGGAGATGCAATGCTGAGAATCTGAACTGAGACTGTCGGGTAAGACCCAAACCCTCCGAGGGTGGACGCTCAGAGGAAGGGTGAAAGGGGAGGGGCGGGGGGGGAGGGAAGCCAGCGGGCACCAGAGCAGGAAACAGCACGGAAGCAGATGGGTCTTCCCTTCGGATCCGGGTGAGAAAGCACTTCCACTGTCTGTTGGACATGGTACCTTCCTCTGGGACCCAGATTTCACTCCGAGTTACCTGCCTTGGAATAGCAAAATAGAAGGGCCAGGGCGTGGTGGTGTCTGTTTCTTCCATCTGGCACCGGGACCTGTCCCTTACAGGGTGGCCACCATTGACATTTTTGATGGGAACTATTCTTTTGGGCAAATAGCCACAGACTGTTCACTAACGGTGTGAAGTGAAGGAGAGAGGGAGGCCAGGTTCAGGTTTACCTGTAGATAGAAGCCCACAGGCTCCCAGAAACTCAGTAATTTTAGGTCTGGTAAGCTTATTTTAGAAAAAAAAATCCTTCCAAATCCTTGCCCCATTTGTGGGCATGCTGTCAGCTCTGGAGAGTCCCCTGTTACCATCTTCAGTTAGTCGTGCCCGTAGTGGCATCTGTCCTTGAAACGTCTGGTGTTATTGAGGGTGCTGACAGCAGGGCGCATTCCTTCCGGGAAACGGTCTAACCTTATTCCAGGCCATTTCCCGTGGCTAATCCGGCACATCTGCTGAGAGATGACATCCCTGTCTTCCATGCCTAGAAACAGCGACAACAAACCACAAAAGAAATGAAAACGACGTGGTTTCTCGGGGCAGCAACTGCCTACTTAACATGTCGACTGTGCACGGCGGGCCCTTCATGAATCAGGCATGAGCCCGGCGGACGCTGTTTGTTGACACAGACTTGCTGCTGATTCATTAAGTCGGAGCGGAGAGCCTCCCCGGGTTTTGCCCTGCAGCGCTCCGCATCAGGCCGGTGTAATTGCCGGGCTCAGGGCGCCGGGAGGCCTTGCGTTCGCAGCACCTGTGCGGGAGACTCAGCCGCCGCACTTCCCTCCAGCGGGGTCTGCTCTGCATCTGCCAGGGCCTGTCATTATCTGAGATGCCAAGTCGCCACCGTGTGTCCCTCCCGGCCAGTGTGTGGTGGGAAGGGACCTCGTCAGTTTTCCTGACGCCTGCTGACAGCTGCACACCTGGCAGGTGACATGCGCCGGGGTGTGTTGTGGCTGTTTTCCCTCTTTCACGACCCCACCCGAGGGGTGCCGAGCTCTTCCTCTGGTCACCTGTCTCCCAGACGCTCCCATTCACACTGTCTGCGTGCAGACTCAGAGCTCCGCGCGCTGTTGTACTGACCCACCTGCCGAACGTCTTAGGACCAAATCCGGGGGCTCCCTGAGGAGATTTTTGCACTGGTAATCTCAGCTAATGATTTCTAAGCATATTTAGTCAGTTTTATGAAGACCTCATTAGAATGTGACTGTTCATTAAAAATTCAAATGAGGTCTCATAGTCACAGAGGAGAATTATTGTCGCACTGCTCTGAAGAGCTCTGATAACAGGTGATGCAGGGTTTTGGAGCTAAGACAAGTAGGGACCAGAGATGTTAATAACCCCTGTCGATCTAAAGGATGCAAAGGAAATCACCGAAAGAAATGCTTTAAAGGCTGTCGTCTGCCCATAGAGGGTGACCTGCCGTTCCTTTCACAACGTCTGCCACGAACAGAGTAACAAAAGGGAAAAGTTAAAGACTCACATTGGATGTCAGAAGTAGCGATTAATTCACATGCAGGGAAGGTTTATCAAGATTCCAAGCACCCCTGTCACAGCCAGCAAAGAACATCTGCTTTTCTACAAAAGCCACCAGATCCAGGCTCAACCGAAGAGGCTGGAGAGAGTCAAGATTTCCCCTTTATAACATGTGGAAATGCTGTTTAATAGTAAAAATAACAGATAATGCCTAACAGTATAAAAAATAATCTTTATTACAAAAATCTTTGCAGCTGTTCCAAGACATCAAATTCGTACATGAACAAAAAGAGACAAATTCTTTTTGTGGACCTTGCAGAGGTGTTTCTGTCTTGAACGCTCACAGTCACCTTTCATCCGTCTTTTTTTTAATAAATTATATATTTAAGATTGACGTTAGTGGGGAGGGTGTAGCTTAGTGGTAGGGTGCATGCTTAGCATGCACGAGGTCATGGGTTCAATCCCCAGTACCTCTGCTAACGAAAAAACAGTAACAATAATAAATAAATATTACCTCCCATCCAAAAAAAATAAAACGCAAGAATAAAAAATTTCATGAATGTTTAAAAAAAAGAAGGCTGATACTTGGTGACCTGGGAACATGGACAGTGCCCCGAAGTCACAGTTGTGTGTGTGACACGGTCCTGCGGATGGATGCCAGTGAGGGTCACCACAGCTCTCAGATGACAGGGATGTGGCTGTGTTTCGCCTCCCTGATTAACGCCTTTGTGTGACGTTGGCATTTCAGCCCCATCCATTCTGTCCCTTTAGAAAGGGCAAAGTCACTTTTACTCGAATATCAGTGATGAATTGTAAACTGGGCTCCGAGGCCATTCTTCCCATGCGGTGAGTCATCTGGTGCTCTCTGATCAGCCGTCTCCAGTGTCACCAGGGTGGCAGGGCCTGCGGGATCGGCCCGCAGCAGCCTCTCGCCGCACCCACAGAGGCGCCTGTGTCTGTGGGGGTGCCCCCATCCCTGGTCGCCGCCGTCCAGCCCGGTCGCTGGCCTCCAACAGACACTCGTGCGCTTTGCCGTGATGGCCCGGCCCTGGACCGTCCTCATGTGCATCTGTGTCTGGGCTTCCTGTACGTACGCCCTTTTACTGGCCCGGGCGGGGCTCTCTGCTGTCTCTCCCTGCGGCCTCTGACTTTCCCTGCCACTGTCTCTGGGGTGCATGTAGGCGCTCACCTGCCTGAGTGCCGTGAGGCGCTTAAGAGGGCAGGGCTGACGGGAGCAGTGGGCAGGTGCCCTGGGGCAGGTGCTTCACAGGCCCAGTCACACTCGTAGCCGCCCGGGCAGCGTACATCTGTAATTTCTTGGCAGCATAGTTGGACGCAATATGGGATGGTCTCAAAGCCGCCACAGCCCTCCTCCTGTGTTCTGCTCACGTGAGCACCTGGAAACTGAGCTCCCCCTCCTTGCACTGCAGGTCCATCCTCTCCTCGAATAACTTGTCGAAAACTGTAACTGGTGCCCTGCCTGGAATGTAGGATTATTTTTCCTTTCTCTGCTTTCCAGATCTGCCAAGTTCATCTCCTGAGGCCTTGCTCTGCCTTCCCCTGAAGGCGTGCGGTTTCGCACTAAGGAAGCAGGAGAGTAAATGCCGGGGGTGTCAGAGGAGAAGAGGGCCCAGGAGGCAGAACAACCCCGAGAGCCAGGCTGTGGTCTGTATACAGCTTCTTTCCCAATAACCAAGTGACAAGACGTCCGTTTCTCTACACTAGAGATTTAATTAAGGGATTTAACTAGAGGAGAATTTAATCCAGGGGGTAACAGACCACCAGAATTCACTGCCTCAGAACTTTTCTTCTGAAAATCTTTGCCATAGGTTTACAACCCGAGCAGGATAGCGGTTTAGGGTTTAAGCAGCTGTCCCGTTTCTCTGGGACCAGGTTTCCCGCAGTGAGAACGTGGGACAGCTTTGGACTCTTCTCTGATGTAAAGCCCGACCGGAGACCCCCCCTCCACACCTGACGAGAAGGTGCAAATTTCTTCCTTGTCCTGTAGACCTCAGGATCAGGGAACATGGATTTGGGTAAGGTTATCTGAAAACACGGAGGTGCTGCTGGAGGTCGGATGTGGGCTGGTCACACGGTGCGCGTGGGAAGCGGAGACGAGCCGCTGCCGGGCTCTCACCGCATTGCCTGCTGGGAAGTTAAAAGAGGCAGAGCCTGAGAGAAAGGCTGGAGGGGACCCGTGACACGGAGCGGAGAGCACGGCCCGCACAAGGGAGTAAATAGGAGAAGTGAGGGAGGAGACGGATATTTCAAATCCCGACATCAGGTTCACATCTTCTAGCTTCGGACTGGCTGCTCTGAGATAGAAACAGGTCCCTTACCCCTTACAATTCTGGAAGACAGAGAAGTCTTTGCTCGAGAAAAGGATGGTACATTCATCAGCAGGGAAGAATCTCTCTTTTCTGACGTTGGGTAGAGAATCCAACATCGAGAGTGAACTTGTGGGAGTTTTAATCCACCACCTGGTTGAATCCCACAGTCAGGACTATTTATGTGATGTTCAGGCCACTGTATCCTTCAGAGTCTGCTCTGCTGAGCTGTGCCTGTGGGATTTCGGGGAGAGGACCGTGGAGCAGGTGAAGACGCTCGGACCCCGGGGCGGCTGGTACCTTTTGTAAGTTTCTTTCTCGATCTGTAGCCCCAGAGCCATTCACCTCCCCCGAAAGATTAGGTGGGAAAAGTGTGGGCCGCAGACTGCCTTAGAGGGGTTTAGCCCAGATGGGTGCTCCTGGAATTCAAGTTCATTGCCTTCCTGACAGACGCGGTCCTACGTCTGGTAGGGACCGTGAAGTGTGAGCCACCCGAAGCAGCACAGCGCCTGGCATTCTCTGCGGAGGGCGAGCCGCTCCTTAATAGCAGAGGTGCTGACGCGATGGTAAGACAGTGGCCGCTTGCAGTTAGTGGCGTCTCCTGTGCGGGCTGACGCCATGGGTCTTGAATTCATTGTCTGTGACGCAGACATCGTTGTTTCCCAAATAATCCACTGAAGCTTTCAGGGGTTAAATAACTGGTTCCAGGCATGCAGCTGGCACGGGTGAGCCCGTGGCGGGAACTGCAGAACCCCCCTCCCGACCTCCTGCTGAGCTGCAGGGCTTCTAAAGGGGCTCGTTCTAGAGCCATGAAGTGGGATCATTTCACACTCAGACTTGGAATAATTTTAATAGCCACAAGGTCTGCTATCCTCTTTTTCTGCACATAAGGATACCAAGGAGGGTATGAAGGACAGACACACGCGCTGAAAGCATCACTCATCCGTGTCCCTGATCAGAGACGGCGCCCTTCCTGCAGATGCGCCCGCTTGGCCGACTGCCGTTTGGCGGGCGGGGGCCTGAGGCAGAGCGCACAGGTCCGCTTCTGCGCTCTGTCTGGGCCCAAGGACGCCTTCTGCTAAGAAACTCACGATTAAAGAGGATGAAGGAGCTGAACGTTAGCCCTTCAACTGGGGGCCCCGTAGCACCACCTAATTCACACAGCGTAAAGGGGTGGAAGGCAGGGAAAAGAAAACGGCACGGTACAAGTCTTGCTTCGTCAAGGGGTTTTCGGCAGACTCTTTGTTTTTCTAGAACGAGCCATCCGAAGAGAGAGTGACCACAGTTCCACCGATAGCCGTGCTGGGGGCCAGCAGAGCGCGGCTCTGATGGAGAGACCCGGTAGCAGGAGCGAAGCTGCTGGCGGGAAGCACAGTGACCACGAAGGGCCCCAGCCGAGAGCAGCTGCCAGCGAGGTTTCCAAGAGAACAGATCTGTGGCAGCCAAATGTGTTTTTTAAATAGAGCTCTCAGAGCAATGAAAACGTGCACTCTTTTAAATGTCCTGAAAATACGGTGGCTTTGGTCCCAGGGTGATGAGGTGAGGTGGGTGCACGCCGGCCTTTCTCCTGGCTGGCCCGTGGCGCTGCGGCCTGAGACTGTGCCCGCTGGGCCTCAGTGTTCTCATACGTAAAGTGGGATCACAGCACTGATTTTTTTTTTTTTCCCAGGGAGGTTGTGAAGATGAAGTCAGACAATCTGTATAAAGCTTTGCATAAGTGCCTGGCTCCACCCTTCCAAACCCACCTCCTTTGGCCCTGGGCCTCCTTCGGGCCACATCCTTGAAGCCTGTTTCAAAACCCACACTAAATCAGGAACTTCCAGAGGTCCGGAGAGTGTGAATTTGGGACAGTCACTTCACACATGAACAAACCCCTCTTCCCCACCCTCAGGCTCCTGCCCAAAGTCCCCCTCACAAGGCTCCAGGTTTTCCACCTGGTCTTCCGACAGCATCTGCTAGTCAGTGGGCACACGATACTTACCGTCCGCACAGGGTCACCTCTGTGTTTTCATCAGCTGTAAAGAAACACGTGGCCTGAGCGCCATCGTGCAGCCCACCCGAGAAGAGTCTTGTTGCTTGTTCTCTCTCTGACCTCATGAGGATGGCAAGGGTCACACCCAGCTAGGTCACAGCACCAGCACTTCGGAGACACACGGGCACCCGGGCTGCTCGCCCCACCCAACTCAGCAGATCGGCCCACACTTTCAGCCAGTCCCTAAATTTAAAGTCCTCCTGCCAGTGGAGGGAGGTTTGCCACCACCGTTGAGGACAATAAAAAGTGTGTGCCATGTACTCTGGGGATTCTTCTGAAGGAAGATTTTCAGAACTCTCCTGAGCAATGGCAGCATTACTAGCATCTGTGTATATCCATATCTGTGTATAGCTATCGACTGATCGATCTAATCTGTCTGTCTGTCTGTCTATCCAGTTTACCTATCTTTCTGTCTCCTGGGGTACATTGAGGGGATCTCTCTATCTCTCTCTCTCTCTCTCTCTATCTCTCTATCCATCTATCTGGCTACCTGTCTGGCTATCTGGCTGTCTATCTAATCTACCAATCCGTCTATCTCCAGAGGCACAGCAGGGGGACGTTTCTTAGAGTGCTGTCTGTCTCATCTTGGAGAAGGACCCACGTTTTCTCCCATGGGCAGTCTCCCACGCAGCAGGGTAGCCAGTTAGCTCGGCAGCACTTTTGAGTTTATAAGGGTTTACGTCTACTGTCTTTCCGTGAGTCACACAACCGTTCAGGCCAGACCACACGGAGGCCACAGTCACTCCAATCCCAGAATGATCTGAGTGTGTGCTACCTCCCACTAATTTTGTGGGGGACACAGAACCCCCATTTTTAAAATCCATCATCTGAAGCTGGCAAGGCTGAGGCAGACGGGGAGACTTCAGGGCTCCCCATCACGGCTGCGGCCTCTGGGCTCAGGACGGCAGTGTCCAGGGTGCCCTGTCGTCACTCGGACGGCCCTGAACGCTGTAATGAGCAGAACCCACTCCCAGCATGGCCGGGGTACCAAGAGCAATGAGGAATGAGCTAAGAGTCTAACGCCAGGAGGAGGCGGATGTGTGAATAACCCCCCTGACTCGGTGTCGGGTGAGAGGCGGGGTGAGAGGCAGGCTGAGCCATGTGCTCTCTCCCTGGAGCCACACTGTCTGGGTTCAAAGCTTGGCCCCATTCATCTGCTGTGTGACCTCAGGCACCTTACTGAACCTCTTGGTGGCTCCATTTTTCAGTTGTAAATGGGAATAACAATAACGTTTTTAGAAGGATTAACTGAATTCTCGTTTGTCAAGCTCTTAGAACATGCTTGGCACCAGGAAATGAACAAAATGAAAACTGCCGCTGGAAGTCAGAAGGAAGAAGTTCAGTTCTAAAGGAAGAAAGTCAGAGCTTCACCAAGGGACTACGTCACAGATGAGACCAGCAAGAACAAGTGCACCTTCCGTGGGTGGATGGGCGGGGAGGGCACTCCGGACGGAAGAGGTTAGCGGAGGGCAGCTCTGGAAGCCTGAGTGGCCCCGAGTCCCTGTCCAGGGGGTGGGGAGGGGCTGGAGGATGGGGTTCTCCCAACAGCAAAGAAACAGTCCCTGTTTCAGGATCTCCAGCTGCTTCTGTCACTGTCCTGGTTGAACTTCCTTGGTGCTATGTTTTAAAAGAAGAGGAATAGTCCTTTGGTGGGAAGTGTGTGCTGGAGAAGACAGGAGAAGGCGGGAAATGGATTTCTGCAGGACCTGCATCTTTAAAGGGCACAGTTCCTTTGTCTGAGTCGATAGAACCACAGGAACCACCTGGGGCTCTCTGCCGCTGAGCCAGCTGCCTGCCCGCGGGGCGCTCCGGGCGGAGTACACACTGGATGCTGGGATGCGCATGTGTGCACGCAAGCGGGGCACCGGGAGCTGGGATCACCAGCTGATCACCCGCTACGACCATCAGGCACCTCTACCACCAGCTGTTGAGGAGCAGTGGCCGGCTGCCCTCAGAAGCAAGGTGGGGTGATCACTGTCATGGATAGCCCTGTGGCTTCTTAGAGCGGGTGAGCTCAGGGGCCAGGCCTTCTGCATCTCCCACGTTGCCAGCATGTGACCTCTCTGGCCTAATCACAGACCTGGAGAAGTTCTTGAAAACAATGCACGTGCAGGCGCGCGCGCACATGCGCACGCGCACACACACACTTTCTTCTAGGCAGAGGGGTAGCATTTTATTTTTAAGGACCACTGATGAAGGTTTTTGAACCTCTCTGAAAAACTCACATTTAATAACACAGCCCAATGGCATTAATGGGCAGGGGACTGGCTGGCACTCAGGAGGGCCTGGGGCTGAGTCTGATTCTTGCTGTCTGACCTTGTGCAAGTCACAGACCCGTTCTGGCCCTCGGTATCCTTATGTGCAGAAAAAGAGGACAGCAGACCTTGTGGCTATTAAAATTATTCCAAGTCTGAGTGTGAAATGATCCCAATTCTTGACTCTAGAATGAGCCCCTTTAGAAGCCCTGCAGCTCAGCAGGAGGTCGGGAGGGGGGTTCTGCAGTTCCGCCACGGGCTCACCCGTGCCAGCTGCATGCCTGGGGCCAGCCCTCACACCCTCACTCCTCCAGCATAGCTAAAGTCATCTCAAGGCTTTGGTATGTGTTCCCAAAATCAGACCCGCGAGACTAAAGGAAGTGTAATTCGCTTTGAGTTCCCTCCTCCAAAGAGCCCTGCGCTGGGGGCCAGTCCACAGCCTCTCCCTCGCCGCCACCTCACTCATCCCCTGGAGCAACTCCCTCTCGGTCCCTGGGTCTGCCTTTCGGTTCTTCCTCTCAGGACACAAGACGTGGGGGGATGAAGGAGAGGGAGGCCAGCCTGGCCCCTGCAGGCTCGCCCCTCAGGCCGCTCACTGGGGAGGCCACGCTTGTGAGAACCCCGTGATTCCAGGCAGCAGAATCCAAGTACACAAGGCTTACGTCTGGCCGTTATGATCTTGAAAAGGAGCGTTTGGAAGCTGTCTCTGCGGCTCCTCACAGCTCTGTGGGATGTGAATCTCCTCCCCAGAAGGCATGGCACTCACTTCTGTTGGGAGTTACCCAAACCTGCCTAGTGGGAGAGTGGACCTGCCGGCCGCTCTCCAGGCTCCTTAGTGCCTGGGACAGGTGGGCAGGACAGAGGGGCTGTGAAAGCACGGGAGTTCCCCTTTGTCTCAGCCTGCATTTCCCCAGCAGAGAGCTCGCAGGGTCCTCCGGGCTCGTCTGCGCTCTCTTCCTTCTCCTGAAACCCAGCTCACCTCTCCAGGCCTCTCCAGGACCTCTGACCTCTGTGGTCACCTCCAGTCCAGCTCACAAAACTGTCATCGTAATTAAAGTAAGAATTTCCACTTGGGGGCACTCACGACGAACCAGCCCCAGGGCAGATGTTTCCACCGTGTCGTATCAATCAGCCCAGTGCCTCCCAAACTCAGCTGCACTTTGGGGTTGAGTTGCCTGGGAACTGTGAGAAATACACGCCTCTGTCTCACCCAGAAATGATGGTTTAATTGGCCTGGCATGTGACCTGGGCTTTGGAAATTAATGCCCTCCCCCCACAAATGATTCTAATGTGCAAACTTGCAAACCTCTGACTTAATCTGAAAACCTTCTGATCTGAGGTAGAACAAAAACCACCCCCTCCACAGATGAAGAACCTGAGCTCTAGCAAACCGAGTGCCTTACCCAAGCTCACTGCATCCTAAAGGAGAGAGGCAGCCTCTGCAGTCAGGCTGTTGTCAGAATCCTTGCTTCCCGAAGTGTGGTCCACAGCCCAGCAGCATCACATGGGAGCTTGTCTGATATGCAACTTCTGGGATGTTCAGAGCTACTGAGTCAGAAACCTGGGAATGGGGCCAGGGCCTCCTGATGCCGGCTGAAGTTTGAGAACCACTGCTCTAGAGACGCCAGGAGGCCCCGAAGGCCACAGTAGCTGCAGCCAACCTGGGAGCCTGCGCCCCCGGGGGCCTCTGACTGTTGTGTGTCACGTCGTCTGGGCTGCTGTCTGAAAGTGACCCACCTGAAGAGTTTTTTTCAGGCTGTTAGAAATCCGGGAGTTGTTCCGCTTTCTGTACGGTTTCATGTTTGTGAATTTCAAAGCCAGCGAGGATGGCCCACTGGTGGCAGAGACCGATGGCGCACCCCTGCCGCCCTGCATGGGGACGGGCAGGCAGCAGCCTCAGCCGCGGGGTGCCCGATTGATGGCCCGATAGAACCGCGGAGACACCTGGTAATTAGACGAACCTGATGTGGGCTGAGGGCTACTGCCTTCCGTGAGGAGGTTGTGCGAGGACCTGTGCGTAGCACCGGGATGGAGGAGGTGGCCAAGCCTGGCACACGGTCAGAGGCAGGGAGCGTCTGGTCTGTGGTTCCTGGCAGGCCTGGGAAGGTGCGTCCAGAAAGAAGCCTATCTTCCTCTGGCTTCTTTTTTTGAAAAGCAAAATAATAATTTGACACAAGTCCAAGCAGTTAAAAAGATGCTAAAAGGAGTCCAATGTTGAAAGGCTTTTAGTAGACTGAAAACAGATGTGACAGGCCATTTCAGGATATTCTGGGAGATGAGGTGGGAGGGCAGGATGTGAAGCGGCTCATCTGCCTCTTCTGGGCCCGCCCAGCCAGGTGCCTCTGCTCGGAGAAGTCTGCCCATAAACACGCTCTGGCAGGAGGCTTCCTTTCTAATGACTGCTCCGCCGGAGCCCGGGGTGGCAGTTTGGGGCAGGCCATGCTTCTCTACCTGGTTTCGCTCATGGGGCTTAGAGCGTGGCTGGCCCTGAGTGACTCCCGGTCCCCGTGGCCGCTTCCTGCTTCTGACGCCAGGGGGCGTCTGGCTCCATCCAGCTTTCGAGGGGAGGGGGTACCCCTCTGGGTCTGGATTCCTAGGGAACCCAGGTCGCCCAAGGGACTTGGAAGAACAGTCCCCAGGAGAAGCTCTAAGCATTTGGTACATTGCAGAGGCTTTTTCCCTGGCCCCAAGGCTTTGAAGCCCCCTCACCCATAATTACTGAAAATTCAGAGAGTAGAGGGGCAGGTAAAGACGCTAAAACAGAAGCACAGGTGACCAAACAGTGTGTCCCACAACAACCGTATTTTATTAGACTGGATATACCTAATTGACATAGGTTGCAGGTGTGTGCTTTGTTCTTTGTAATTTTCAGAGAAATACGTGGATTTTTGAATTATGTATTGATTCCATGGAGAACTGTTTAATTTTAAAAGTTCACATGTTACTCTCTGTGGTTTTGTATCTCTCCACTACCGTCTGCACGCATGGGTGAAGTCACAAGAGGATAGGAGCAAGTCCCCCCAGAGAGAGGAGACTTGGGTGTGGGCCGCAGAAGTGTCATGGTTAATTGCCACTGTGACAGTAATTAGACGTTCTGTGAGTGAAACCAGGGTTGCTGTCAAGTTAGACGTCACAGACGTGCATGATCTGCTCAGACTCACCCTCCATCCAGGAACAGAACGGGGGAGATGATAGGTCTCTCTTATTCTGGACTATTTCAGATATGGCACAGGTATCCATGATGTATATCTTTGAAATATTGTGGATAAGTCATAATACATGTAAGTATTTTTACTGTAAAAAGTCACGGATAATTTTCCCACGAGGGGAAAAAAAAAGGTTCCCAGAGGAGACTAAATATGTAATGAGGGCGGGACCGTCTCCCGCTCGCAACGTGCCCGGCTCTCACCTTGCCGAGTAAAGGTGGCAAGGCCCGTCTAGGAGCGCGTGGACTGGCTGCCAGAGAGCCTCATAAGGAGGCGCTGGGGTGCTGCTCCGGCACATTAGTGGGCCAAGGTATTTGGCGTTCCGGAAACAGTCGCCTCCGTCCACATTTCCTTTTGTAGATTTTCCCGGCAGGGGTTGTCCTTCCTGTGCTGATCCTGTGATCGTCCTTGGGAAATTCAGTTCTGCATGTACCTGTTGCATACTTACCATGTATGGTACACGCGCCGGATTTACTGGGTTTGCAGAAATAAGCAATGCAAAACCCTTGGCGTCTGCCAGGCAGTGAGCAGGCGTCACGCAGTGTGAAGAGGGTATCACACGTGCAGGACGGGCTCACCTCATCAGAACATCAGGAGAGAGCTCACACCATGGAGGAAAGACTTAGAAGGGGCGTGGCCTTTGAGGTGTTCTTGGAAGAGTGGATAAAATGTTCGGCTAGGGAGGTGGAGTGGACGGAGAACTTTCTGAACAGAAGGAATGGCATGAGGAGGAGTCTGGATGAGGAGGTCTGCTTTGGGGATCGGCAGACTCCTCATCTTTGAACTTAAACTATATGTGGACAGAAAGGAGCAGAGTGAAAAGGGTGAAAATGCTCGTTGTGGCCAAATAGAAAACAGATCTTCGTGTGCCAGGCCAAATCTGATTTCTATTAATTTCACAGGCGGTAGTTGGAAATAGAAGTTTATTGAACAGAACAAGAAAATGCCATTGGGGTGACACTTTGGAAGGGTTTTGGTGATGCTGCTGTGTATAAAACTTGCATGCAGGAAGTTACCAGAACCTGAGCTAAGACGGTGACAGAGGAGACGAAGAGTTGGGAAATGTATTTGAGAGGTATTTCCAGAGCTGCTCAGACTGGCCGTCGGTTGGGTTTTGGAGAAGGAATCCCCAGGTTTTGTGCTGGGGTGCCCAAGGACATCTTAGTGTCGTTGACATAGGGAGTCAGAAAGCCAGCCGTTGATGTGGGACAGAGAATTCTGGTTTAGACGAAATGCTTGTGAGGTGCCCCAGAAAGAAATTAGAAACCGAATTCAGCACTGGGAGAAACAGGACCAGAGGTCCAGAAGTTCACCCTTGGGGAAGCGGCGGCGGGAGGGCCTGTAGCACCAGGAGCCCGGGTCAGATCCGCAGACCCGGCCTCCTGCCCCCCTCACCCAAGGCTGCTGCTGTCTGGGAGAGCTGGGGGCAGAAGACCCGTTCCCTGGGAGGGCCAAGTCTGACAGTTCCTCCACCTGCCAAATCCCTGGATTGAAGGCTTCAGGAATAGGGAGAGACTGGGTTCCTATCTCAGCAAGGTTTGTTGAATGTTGAATATTGAACTTACTAAGATTAAAATGAAGCTGTAACACCAACTTGGGAAAAACACACAGCTACTTCCTTCTTCAGAAGAAAAAAACGTCTCTCATCTTTGCTGTTGGCTCTGATGTCCTGCTCTGTTGTACTCAAATGTGTTCACTCGATTTCTGAAACTAGGAGGAATTTGAAATTCCAAGGAGCTAAGATATAGCAAGCTACCTCTTACAGTTTATTTTTCCAGGCCATTCCTGAGTGGGAACAGACAGGAAATGAATCGTTACTTAACAGAGATGTTTGCGGTATAAATACAATTTGTTAACTTTAGACCATTTTCCTCGGTTTCACTCCTGCCATACCTCAAATTTTGTTTTCTTCTGAAGAGAGAAAAAAGCACAAGTGATCTGGAAAAATAAACCTTGCTTTTGAGTGTTCCGCTTAACTTCTGTTTTTGTGTACAAATTGTATCCTATAAATTATACTGTGACCCATCATTTGGAGAACTTAAAAAAAAAAACGAAAAGCCTAACCCCTCATTTCCTTTGCGTTTTTCTAAAGGTCAAATGCTGCAAATACTGGCCAGATGACACAGAGATATATAAAGACATTAAAGTTACGCTCATAGAAACAGAGCTACTGGCAGAATACGTGATAAGAACATTTGCTGTTGAAAAGGTACGTTTTCACGCTCCTTTGAAAAGCTATGGTCAGCCGTGAGTGCTGGCAGCCTCATTAACTTACCTGGGATCATTCATACGTGGTCACACCTGAAGGCAGGTGGGCTCTTTCCAGTCATTTCTCAAGATTGCATCTCGCCCTCTGATTCTGTAGCAGCTCAGATCCATCTTTGAAACAAATCATGCCCATTTCACAAAACTCTGTGTTGCAACAGACCCGAAAGATACCACCTCTCTGTCTACTGCCTCTTCCTTTTTAAGCTGGTAGATGCTGTCCTGCCCATCGCTCTGTCTGGTTCACAGACAGTTTGATATGTGCCCTTTGTGCCATATGTCCACGTGGGTTTCCTGGTCGTGAGTTAGCATCACAGGCCTTAACTCCTCCTGGAACCCCCCTACTTTCTAGGGGCTTTTCCAGCCTGTGGTTTCATAGGACAAATGGGTTTTCCAGGTGGAAGTTTCCACCTGGAAACACAAGTAGACGCGGGACACCCTTGCATGACCAGCGCCTCCGTGCTTCCTCGCCGCCATGCTGGTTCCAGCCCTCCGTGCCCACTGGCCCTGGGTGGGGGTCGCTGTGGCTCTCTGCCTCGTCCCATGTGCATGGACGGGGCCTCTTCGCCGGGAAGCGCTGGAGGGCGTAACAGGGAATCTCCTTGCTCCCCCTCTTTCTGCTGACATAGGGAGGGGCCGGAAGTGACGCACACTGCAGTCCGTCCAGAGAAGCGTCACAGGTAGGCTGCGGGGGAATGGAGGTGACGGGGCCGAGAAACCTGCTGCCCTGCGGTCCTCGTCTTGCCTTCACAGGAGGGGACACACGCTTTTGTCTGGGAGGTCCGCAGACTTTTCTGTCCAGACCTGATTCTCCGTGACGGAGCCCTGCACTGGATGTGGTGATGCGTCACGGACTTACCACTGGCGGGTCCCCTGGGAGGACCCGGGCTGAGGTGGACTGCTGGGCACTTGGCTCCCGGCCCTCCTCTCTCATTCTCATGACATCAAAGTGCACTTTCCAGATGAACAAGGCCAGTTTTAGGAAGTGAGGAAACCGCAGCATTGGCTTGTTGGCTAATTTACCCTGCTGTTTGGAACCACCTCTCCTGGTTTTCAAATCCGTATTTGTCATAGAATCACAAGGCTGAAAAGACTTCCGCTTATTTTAACCTGTTTCTCAGACTATTTAGCATTTTCCCCCCTCAGCCTGTCTTTTTTAACAAGCAGGCAGGAGGCTTGGAGACTTCAAAGAATGTGAAGTTCTGGTTGACTCAGTTCTTCGAGTTCTGAACCTCACACTTTGATGTCAATTTTTTTCCTTCTTAGGCAGGATTGAGGGGAAAATATGGGGGATTTTTCTGTGGCTCTTGGCAAGAGCACTCATGAATAACTGCATTAAAACAGCGATAAAAGACCCTGAATATTCTTTTCTCTAAAAAAAAAAATCCAAAAGCCATCACTTAAACATGCAGTCCTTTGAACAATAGTCAGCTCTCTAATAAGCTGAAGTGCATCTCTGTTGCTAAAGGAAGGGTTTGTTTGTTTCTTTGCTCTTTTTTAACCTCTTACTGTCCCCTCCCACATCCCCAGCTACACAGAAATGGTTCTGAAATGCCCAGTTATTTTAGTCACCAGACAACCAGCCAAGAGGTGGTGGAAGGAAGGCAGGACAAGGAGCTTGTTCAGGCATTTGGGGAAATTAAAATGACGTGTTAGTGATTTTCTAACCGGGCAGCTGGAATCTCTAAGGAAAATAAATCATTAGTACTTCTGTGGAACGCTGCTTGTAGGTTTTCAACTTTCTCATTAGAAAGGAAATTAAAAACAACAACAGCCGAGCGTGGACCTTGACAGTCCTGCAGTTCTGATTCTATTTTGAGAGTATTTGCATCCAGGGCCCTAAAGGCGATAAGTGGGTCTGGGTTCCATTTCCGCAAAGCGAGCAGGTGGGTTGCACTTTGATCAATTCCTGTTTGACCTGGGATTGTCTTTCCTTTCCTGGGGGAGCTGATGACTCAAAGCTACACAGATTTTAGATTACAAAGTGCCGGTCCTGTCAGGAGGAGGACGGCTGAAAAGTCTCTGTGGATCTGGGCAATCTGGTGACTCTGTCCCCACCTCTCTGGGCAGGAAGGAAGCCAGCAGTGGACACTGAATCCACTCTGCCGGGAACTCAGGCAGGAACTGGCCCTGCTCCTCTGTGAGACAGGACGTGCACCTAGTGATTCATTTTTGCCCCGTCTTTATCAGGCGCCCACTCTGGGTGGGCACTGCTGTTTGTCTCGGGTTCTGCCGTCCCATTATACCACAGCGAAAATGAGTGGATGCCACTTTTTCATATAGCAATAATACTAAGTATTATATTTATATTGTATATAATGTAATTCTTATATTATTTCTATAACATTAATTCTTACTAATGAAAAATAAACAAAAATACACTTGATAGCAAGTTGGGAGGTCCTGGGGCTGTGAGCACTGGTCCCACCTGCGATTTTCCCCCACGTAGGTTACAGAACAGCGGGAAGCAAAGCTGCCATGTCCGTGAGCAAGCGTGAGAGGCGGCTCGGGCAGTTTCCCTGCTAATCTTGTCAGTGGTGAACGTATCTGAGGGTGGAGGTCCACCTGGGGAGAAGGTTCCCTACACCCCAGACACTGACATCGACTTCGCTGAGAAAGTGAGCCTTAGATCAGCTGGGGGCCCGCCTCACGACAGATGGAGTTTGGGGTCTGGGGATGCTGGGTCTGAAATCTAGCACAGCTAGAAAGGGAAGTGCCCAAAAATTAAAAATAAAAATCACAGCATATACTGCTGGTGGGAATGTAGTTTGCTGCAGCCATTATAGAAGAAAGTTTGGAGATTCCTTTAAAAACTGAAAAAAGACTTACCATATCATCCAGCAATCCCACTCCTGGGCATATATCCAGAGGGAACTCTAATTCAAAAAGATACATGCACCCCAGTGTTCACAGCAGCACTGTTTACAATAGCCAAGACATGGAGGCAACCTAAATGTCCATTGACAGACAACTGGATAAAGAAGTTGAGTGTGTGTGTGTGTGTGTGTGTGTATATATATATATATACACACCACAACAATTATACACACACACACACACACACACACAATGGAATACTACTCAGCCATAAAAAGAATGAAATAATGCCATTTGCAGGAACATGGATGGACCTGAAGATTGTCATACTAAGTGAAATAAGCCAGACAAAGACAAATATCATATATCACTTATATGTAGAATCCAAAAAAATGACACAAGTGAACTTATTTACAAAACAGAAACAGACTCACAGACATAGAAAATAAAACTTTGGTTACCAGTGGGGGAAAGGGAGGGGGTGGAGGGATAAACTGGGAGTTCAGGATTTGCAGATACTAACTACTGTATATAAAATAAGTCAACAGCAAGGTCCCACTGTACGACACAGGGAACTCTATTCAATACCTTGTAATGGCCTAGAGCAAAAAAGCAGGTGGAAGGGAATATGTGTGTACAAGTGAATCACTATGCTGCACACTAGAAATTAGCATGACATTGTAAACCGACTAGACTTCAATTTAAAAAAAGATCACAGTGTATAGGAGAAATAAATGCCCTTTGTTTGTCTCTGGAATAAATACGTATTTATTAAAGGCTTTCCCACTCCATGGGACCACCGCTGCCCCATCACCATAGGAGACCCAGGGGAGCTCAAGGGGTTTAGAGGGCAGCTCAGGCCCGGCCATTGTCTTCTGCTGGAGGCTTTGGCCAAATGTTGCCGTGGTTTTAATGTTGGAAATATGGGCGCCTCACTACCTGGTAATCTCACTGTGGGGTCACAGAGCATATTTAGCAGATGACAGGGTTGACTTTCCTTTGTGAATCCCTGATGGCTTAATTCGTTAATGCTTAAACTCCACTTAAAAATAAAGTGATTTTCAAAGAGAAATAAAACCTCAGCACTTGCGGGCTATTAAGCCAAGACCAACGAACATGCTGATGGCAAACAAGTCTTATCTTAAAACCTATCATTGTTTGCCTCTTCTGGTCTTTCAAAGTGCATAAAAATCCTGAATTTCTCCCTGGCTAAGTATGTGTGAACAGTGACTGAGGGAGGGCTGTGACAAGGTTACTGGGAATTTAATGTTAAGATAATAAAATCAAACCCAGGGCCTGATGCAGAGATGGTGTTCAGGAAACAGTGATGGAGTGAGAGAAGGGAGAAAGTCCAGTTTGTGCTCGGATTCCCTCCAGAATTCTGAGTAACTGTTGTCTTCAAAATAAACTTTTGTTTTAAAACACAGTCTTCATACACAGGCTCCTAATTTTAAAAAAAAAAAAAAAAAGAAAAAGAAAGCAACTTAATTATTCTCAAAACAAGAACACGTTTTTTCCAAAACAACCCTCTGCCTTCCCTCTTCGGTTTACTGCGGACCCCACCCCCAAACATCACCTCCCCTTCACGCCACGAACGTCTTCCTCCCTGTTACACCTTCTTCCCAGCAGTTCAGTTTCCCAGCCCTGGGCTCACTCGCTGCTTCGGGGTACGTGGCCCCCTCCTGGCTTCTCATCGTGTATTTTCCTTTGTTCTCTCCCCCGGGCTGTGCCGATGGACGGCAGCGAGGTGTTCACGAAATCCGCGAGATCAGACAGTTTCACTTCACCGGCTGGCCGGACCACGGCGTCCCCTACCACGCCACGGGGCTGCTGGGCTTCGTCCGGCAGGTCAAATCCAAGAGTCCGCCCAGCGCAGGCCCGCTGGTGGTGCACTGCAGGTGAGCGGAGGCCAGAGGCCCTGGAAGGAAGCACGCGCGCGGTGGGTACGGGTCTCCTTGCGCGCTGAAAGCGCGTGCAAGCTCGTTAGCGGTGATGATTGCACCACGTCGGGAAGGCGCCGGGTGCCGCCGCATCGTGCACTTCGCGGGGGTTCATTTCACGTTGCGTGAATGTCACCGTAATGGAAATACAGAGGGAAGCGGCAGCGCCGGGGCCCTTTCCCCTCTGCTGACGTAGCCTCTCTCCCAAAGTGCTGGCGCCGGGAGGACCGGCTGTTTCATCGTCATCGACATCATGCTGGACATGGCGGAAAGGGAAGGCGTGGTGGACATCTACAACTGCGTCCGCGAGCTGCGGTCTCGGAGGGTGAACATGGTGCAGACCGAGGTACCGCCGCTCCCCTCCGCCCTCGGCGCCGCCCCCAGCACCTGCCCTGCGCCCCGCCTCCCGGGCCGAGGGGAAAGCAGGCCAGCTGTCCTGTCTCCAAAACTCCCCGGAAGAAAAGCCATCTTCCTGGCTATCCTCTTCCCCTCCCTCCCTCTTTCCATCCACCCTTCCTTCTTTCTATCTTTCATAAACGCGCAGAAAAGGCCAGGAGTCTCCCAGGTCTCCAGCTCTGCTCCGTGAGCCCGACTCTGCCCTTGCTTCCGTGTCCAGGGTCCAGCGAGGCTCTCCATGAAGCACTCGGATTCAGTGCCGTTTCTTTTTATTGTGTCTTTGAAACTAGCTGGTAACCAGAGCGAGACCACTCCCGAGAACAGCCAGGCATTTGGCAAGTGGCTGAAGGGTGGTCTCTGTGTGTTTTGTTCTCCCCCTCCTGTCCCTAGAAAGAAAGTCAGCCCCGTGGCCCGGCATCGTGGGAATTCACCCATTTTCTGGAAGTTCTCCTCTATAATTTATATATAAATTAGAATTGAAGGTGTATCAGGAATTTAAGTTTTTGAGAAAAAGCATTCCATCCTACTTCCAGGAAATTCATGCATTTACTAATATTTGATCACTTTAAGTAGGCATGGCACTCACCACCTGGAAAATGAATCATGATGTAGAATGAACAAGAATCCTTTACATTCAGATTTTGTATTCAAGTTAACCAGAGCCAGTGGGAAACCTAGTTTCATTTTCTAACTAATGAAAAGAAAGAGCAGAAACTGTAAATGCTACTTTCATGGCCTTTTTTTTAGAGGAGGGATTCTTTGTTTTAAAGATGAAAATGATCACAGTGTATTTTTTAATGTGCTTGACAGTTGACCAGACATTGTCACGTCCACTGTCTCACTCGATCCATTTCTGGGGTGTGGTTTAATAGGGCGGGCTGTTTTTGAGAACTAAGAGTGCTACTTATTTATAGAAACCAAGGTAAAAAGTGATGGGACTCGTCTGCTTTCACATAATTAGAGCTCAATGGTAAATAGGGTAGAACTTTACTAATTAACTGTAGGGAAAATCAGTGCCGGTTCAGAATTATTAGAGGGTGATTTTTAAACTGTAGATTTGTATGTACAAACAGGAGCTCTTCCCTGGTCACGTAAAGACTTTTGTCATCATCGCATTAATTCGTGTTTCAAAATAAGTATCTCTGAGTGCTCGGAACTGTTTATTTTCATAGTGATGTCACGTTTCCCTGGACCTTCTCTGCACTATCGATTTGGTTAGCAAAGTCCTCTTTTCATTATGTATGGATAAGATTCCGCTTACTTCTTCCTCTGCAATGCTGAGTTCCAGACTCATGGGATCAGAATTACAGAGTGTGTAGCCACGGTTACTTTCACATTCCAGTGTTTGTGCTGGTATTTATCAGTGTCTGAGTGGTTTTAATCGATCCATTTAACGCTTCTGCATTGAGCCCCCGTTTATCTCTTCCTCCTGTTACACCCCACACATGCCCAGTCACTAACATGCCAGCCATCCCGTGTGGAGAACAGGCTTACTGGCCCTGGAGTACCCGCCTCCTAGCAGCCAGGTGGGAAGTCATGGTCTGTGATGGGTGGACCATCGTCTTGACCACATAGGGCTGCCCTCCATCCTTCCCTAGTTCCTACAGGGCCCCTTGGTTTCTCTCCCCCTAACTGCCCCCACCCCGTGTCACCAGGAGCAGTATGTGTTTATCCACGATGCCATCCTGGAGGCCTGTCTTTGTGGAGACACCTCGGTACCTGCTTCCCAAGTGAGGTCTCTGTATTATGACATGAACAAGCTGGATCCGCAGACAAACTCGAGCCAGATCAAAGAGGAGTTCCGGGTAAGTCGTGCGCAAGGGAGAGGCGACTGGCTGGGACCTTGCTCCCGAAGAAGCATCTCAGAGTCAGCCCCCGACCCCATAAGCCAACCAGGGCTTCTCAGCCTCGGCACCGGTGTCCCCGGCCCGTCCTGTGGGGTGTTTGGCAGCATCCTGGCCTTTACCCACTGGGTGCCAGGAGACCTTCACCGCACTGGTTCCAACAACCAAAACGTGTGCAGACATTTGCAGTGCTCCAGGTTACCTGGCTGGGAAGCACTGGGCTGGCAGAGCCAGGCCCCCATAGCAAGTGGACATCGGACAGTCCCACAGCGAGTGTAACACGGTGCAGCGAAACCAAGCAGGGTGCCTTCAGGGAACTTGCGGCCAGGAGATCATGCCGTTTCTCACACTCACGTTCGTCTAAATGTCCTCGGCTCTGGACCAAACTCTACCAGCCTCTTACTCCCACACGCCCAGATGTCCAGCCCTAGTTAGATTGGAGGGCGTGTAATCTTGCACACCCACTGCAGCCCTCAGGCCTGATGGGCGCTGTCCAGGGACAAAATCCGAGAGAACAGAGAAATCAAAACCTAACTGTGTCGGTGGGGGAGGGGCCACCTACTGCAGGAACTGGGGACCTTCTGGGGTCTGAACAGGAGTCTGGGTTCTCTCCCCAAGTGCGTGTCCTCCGTCCGCAGACCCTGAACATGGTGACGCCGACCCTGCGCGTGGAAGACTGCAGCATCGCGCTGCTGCCCCGGAACCATGAGAAGAACCGCTGCATGGACGTCCTGCCCCCTGACCGCTGCCTGCCCTTCCTCATCACCATCGACGGCGAGAGCAGCAACTACATCAACGCCGCCCTCATGGACGTGAGCGCCCCCCCAGCCCCCCGCCGCGGGGAACCGGGCATCTCTCCAGGGGCAGCCCGCGACGCCCTTGGGGTTTGGTGTTTTAAGACATAAACTACTGTCAGAGTGCATTTCAGATCCTGTATCTGTTTTTGTGCCGGGGCCGACATTCTGGGTCTCCCGGAGACCCCGGTCCAGGAGGATGGATAAATGAAGCGTGTCCCAGCTGCTACTCTCTGAGCACTTAAATTTTTAACCTGCTGGCTGGAGAGCAGGAGACAGCTGTTAGTAACGAAGGCAGTAAAGTGGGATAACGTGGTTTGCAGCGTTGTGTTAGTTCTCAGGCCTCCTCATCTAGGCGGTAATTAACAAGGGGGGAGCGGATTGCCTGTCGGCACAGATAGGACACAACTGATCACTGCCTGTCAGTCCGTTTACTTCTAACTGAATGAACATTTCTATTCAATTGATGGAGAAAGTGAATGGGTATTTTCCGTGCTAATAGGGAAATTTTCATTCTGTTGCTGCGGTATCAGTAAAAAGGCATCTCAGCTTGTCTGAAGCTCTACAGAGCTGTAAAAAGCACGCGTGTTTTTATGGCAGGAGTAAGTAACACCGTCACACACAGAAGTGACAAGCACGTGGATTTCAGGGAAACAGAACTATTTTAATCATGCATATTTTTTAAGTAAAGTTAAACTTTCCCCATTAAATAAAATGGTTATGTATAGAACCAATATTGCCTTCCTGCCAGAAATACCAAAAAAAAAAAAAAATGAGATACTAAGTTCTCTTGGTCTCAAAGTGAGGATATTTTATGGTTAGTCTTCTGCAAATGAGTCGATATTTGGTCTACTTGGCATTGACCACAGGGAAAGAATTCAACAATGCTGAACACCTTCAGTGCTTCAGGTCCCAAGCTCCCCTGTGCACAAAACGCCTTGACCTCCCAGCACACTTCCCGCGTGTATCTGGGTCTCTCTTGTTTGTGTTTGCAGAGCTATAAGCAGCCTTCAGCTTTTATAGTCACCCAGCACCCTTTGCCAAACACAGTGAAAGACTTCTGGAGGCTGGTCCTGGACTACCACTGCACGTCCGTAGTGATGCTGAATGATGTGGATCCCGCCCAGGTGAGAGTCGGGAATTACGGTCAGAGCCGGGCCTGGTGTCCAATGCCTGTTGGCTTTGTTTGCACATCGAGAAGTGCGGTCCTCCCCACCCCCCAGGCCAAGTCACAAACACCAGGCGAGGGCTGAGAATCAGAGGAGCTGACACCCCATTGCTGAAAATCAGATGGAATTAGGGATGGGGCAGAAAATAGTCTGAAACCAAAACGACGGACTGGAATTGTAGACAGTGGGAGTGACGGGCAAGAGCGGGTCAGAAATTGGGCTGTTCCCGGAGAATGGAAGTACTGACTGGAGGGCAATCCAAGGTCACGGGCAGAGTCAGAGCAGAACAGGAGCCTGAAGGTGGCAGAGCCCAGGACAGAGCCAGCAAACCAGGGGGCCGTGAGGAAGGGCCGCCAGCCTCTGACCCAGCTTCCACGCATCCGTCCAGGAGCATCTGTGCAGCTGCCTCCTGCTCAGCTCACCGGGAGCCTGCAGGTGCCCGTCGTCCCGGTGAGGTGACAGTGGAGACCAGCACGTGATTCTAGGGGATAGCAATGACTTGTGTCAACTCTTTGGTAAAGATATTAAAAAGAAATACCACTGGAACTTGACAGTGAGAAAAGCTCAGAATGATAAGTGGGGCTTTTTCATATCTCCTCTTCTTAAACATAAAAAGAGAGGGCACTGGGCAGTGATGACTCAGTCTTAGTAATGGGGTTGGAAGCGCTAAAGGGCCAGTGAGGCCAGCAGCAGCGCAGCAGCCCTGGGAGAGGGATTTCCTGCCTTTGGGCTCGGCTGCTCCAGTCCTAGGCTGACCTGCCGGGACAGAGGGCACATGGCAAGTTTGAACTCAGCGTGTTTTAAGAATAAACTTGTTCTGAAGCTGAACTAATCTTCTACCTCATAGACACAAATTCTTTAAAGAAAAAAACTCTGAAGTATTTCAGCTGCCACACTGGACTTTTTCCTTCCCAGAATCCACTGTATTGTCACCCACCTGCCGTAAGTCCAATGGGCATTCACTTCGGTTCTGTACTGTTTTTAATTACATTTGAGGCCCTACCTGACACGGTTATGGCTCCAGCCTGCAAGCTCGTTAATGAAATAATAATGATAATCCTTGTCCTCATCCAGTCCTTTTTACTTAAGAAGCTTAAATATTTTAGGAGTCTTCCCTATTATCCTCTCTGAAGAGTAGATTGCAACCATTTGGAAGGACAGGCAGACGCCACAGCTGGAGGAACTTCAGAGACACCACGGGAAGCAGGGCCCAGGACCCTGGTTTTCCACCCCACGATGCTGCTGGTTAAGTTTCACTAAGGCAGGCACCCTCACTCACAGACAGTTACAGGCTAAGTGGCTGCCCCCTCTTCAGGCTTATGCTTTTTCCCCAAATGTGAACCCCAAAGTGTAGCAATACGCTGTTTTCTTCGTATTAGTGAACCAGACGTCAGTGATTCTCACGTGTTCTTTCTGGACGACAGTGTTTGAATTCTCAAGCTGCGTTCTAACCCGGCCGTGTCTGGACTCACACCAGGCCCTGGCTGATGGCGGTGGGAGGGACAGGGAGGCCCCACTTCCGCCCTGCAGACAGAGCTGGTGCTCAGAGAGAGAGGAGGCTCCTGGGATTCGGTCTTTTACAGAACACTAAACGGAGCATTTGAACTGAAAGTCTTTGCAATTGCACAAGAATAGCACTCAACGACTTTAAGTATTTATATCTCTGGTTCATGGACGTGTGATGCGCTATTTAAGCCATTTTCCACACGGTTTCCTTGGGCAGAGTGCAGAATGCGGTGTGGGGAGTGCCAGGTGCCCGCCTAGGCCGATCCTGTTTTTCTGGTGTCAGTGACAAGCTTTAGATTGGGGCCTGAACCAAGAGAGTGAACAGAAAGGAAAGCTGACTCAGTCGGGAGGAGAATGGGCAGAACAGCTCAGATGTGCCTGTTAGGGCCTTCGTTACCGCCGGCGTGTCCCATCGTACTGCCTGTGAATTTCAACAGTGGGTACCCTTGGGTGTCAAAAAGTCAACATCAGCAGGCTTATTGAGTGACAAGGCAGTTCTGTCACTTGTCACCAGGAAGCGCTGGTGAGGAAGCAGAAATTTCCTGGAAGCATTATTTTACAATAAATAAATGTAATTCCTAAAATACTACAGATTTTGCCAACAAAGGACGGACCCATAGTTACCCTGCTTTCATCCTTGAGCAGGAAGTCCAGACCTTCAACTTCCTTGGAACAGAGGGAGGGGGCTGGCTCTGGCCAACCCGCTGAAACCCGTCTCGTAGTCTTGGACACAAATCAACCTTTGTAACCTTTGATGATGAGGTTTTAGAGCCTTTGGAAAATGAAAGGCATCAGGAAAAGGAAGTTCAACCACTGAGCTCTCTCTTTTTGTGGTACATTATTCTGCTTAAAATGAGATGATATGTTTTTCGTCTGCTCTTGGCCCAAAAGAAAAATACTATAAAATAACGAGGTCATTGCCTCTTGCCTTCCCCCAGCCATTTGTCCCTCGGGTCAGTCAGAAAGAAGAAAGTTAAACACTGCTCCCCAAAACATCACAGCGTACCACGTCCCCAGGGCAGTTGAATTTCAGACTTTAAATGCCTACCTACATTAGGGGCCCAGAGCTTTAGGAGAGGTTTGTGAGAACAGGTTGTTTCCGAGTTTAGAGTTTCTGGGGGGCAGCAGCAAGCGAAGCCTCCCCCATCAGCCGCCTGCCCAGCGCCCCTCCCCCCCACTGACGTCACGTGCATCCTGTGCGTGCAAAAGTCCTGGTTTCCTGGCATCACCGGTACCTGGAGCTTGAGACTCTGAGAATTGTGGTTTTTCAATTAAAGCCACCTCCAGGTAAAAGAGCCAACAGTTACTCTTATTACACCAGTTTCCTAGATCTGAGCTGGGAGGGTTTGGACCAGAGCATGAAAATGCAAGCCAACCCTGTTATCAGTATCTTGTCACTAAATAGCCCTATTCCCCAAGGTGAGTACAAACTACGGTGCCAGCCCAGACGGGAGGATGGAGATCTGGGGCGTTGACAGGTATGCATTCCATCTCAGGCGTCTCAGAGCCTGGAAGGGCAGGCTTGGCTTCTCCCCAGGGCTGGAGAAGAGTTCCCTTCAGCCGCAGAAGGGACCTGACAAGGGCTAGGTCCACAGCATCCACGTGGCCTCCTTGGAACACAGAGGTGCTCACGGCTTAAAGATGCTTTCAGAGAAAGTGAAGGCAAAAGTATTAGGAGAGGAGGTGGATTTAAGGAATCAGCCAGCAAGAAAGTCCTCAAGCTGACTTGCTGGTAGGAAAAGAGAGAAAGGGGAGAAAATGAAATGACTCGGGGGTGTGTTGAGAACGACTGAAAGCTTCCCGTGACCTGATCCCAACCACGAGGAGTAAATGTATTCTTCCCACTCACCTTGTGTCTCTGTGTTTTGAACTCAGTTGTGTCCACAGTACTGGCCCGAGAACGGCGTACACAGACACGGCCCCATTCAGGTGGAGTTCGTCTCCGCGGATTTAGAAGAAGACATCATCAGCAGGATATTCCGCATTTATAACGCAGCCCGGGTAGGAGCCGCGGCTCACGTTATGCTTTTGTTGTTTTGTCACTTGTTGGTTGTTTAGAGGGTTGGTACTGGTCACTGTTCTAGGTGTTTGGAATACACTCTAGGAGACTGTGAGCAAAACAAAGCTCCTGACCTTATAGAGCTTCCATTCTACTGGGAGAGGACAGACCAGGGATGAGGGATGTAACAGATATGGTACCAGATGTGTTAGAAAGTGACAGGTGCTGTGGGAACAAGAGCGGGGAGGCAGAAGGTGCTCAGGTCCGAGCAGGAGGGAGGGCGGATGTGCCCTGTGACCAAAGACCGGAGCAAAGTGAAGGAGCAGCCGCTGCTCTTGTGGAGACAGCTTTCCAGACAGAAGCAATGGTCAGTGCAAAGGCCCTGAGGTCAGGAACCATCCAGAGGCTGTGTAGCTGCATCCCAGTAAGCAAAAGTGGGCGTAGCTGCTGGAGCAGTTCACCTGGAGGGACAGGGGCCTAGGTCACGCAGGGCCTTGCAGGTCACTGCCAGGGCTGGCGGTTTTGCTTTGAAGGAAGTAAGGAGCCATGACAGGGTTTTGAGTAGAAGGGTCACATGATACAATTTACCTTTGAAAGGAGCACTCTGGCTTCTCTGCTGAGAACAGAGAGTAGGCGAGGCTACTATAATCCCATGTAGGAAGGGACAGGGCGGACTGGAGTGGAGCAGTTGGAGGAGGTGAGAGGTGGAGAGGTTCTGATTCATTCTGATGGCACAGCTGGCGGGGTTTGCTGATGGCCTGGATCCCAGGGAGGCCAGGGTGGCTCTCAGGATTTCAGCCCTGAGAACTAGACGGAACAGACATTCGCCATGCTGGGAAAGGCCCTTGGGGTAGCAGGATTGTTAGAGGGTCGGGGGCACACGTGGACGGGGGTCAGGAGTTCAGCTGGGGACATAGTAGATTCGAGATGACAGTTAGACACCTCAGTGGGAATATCAAGCAGGCCTTTGAATCTGTGAGGGGGAAGTTCAGGAGAGAGGGCTGAACTGGAGATCCAAATTGATGCCTTATTGGAACATTAAAAGCCATGAGACTGAATGAAATCATCAAGTGAGAGGCAGAGAAGAGACAGCACGCAGGCCTGAGCCTGGGGCGTCCATCAGCAAGAGGTCTGGGAGAAATGGAGGCCGGGCACACAGGGACAGCCAGGAGGAGGAGAGAGAGTGCACTGTGTCAGGTGCAGCTGAAGGTCACGGAAGACAGTCCCAGTGACTTACCGTGGCCACATGATTTCTTAGATACTGCAAATTCCACTTAATCGTGACGAAAGAGTACTGAACTAGTGATCCCTTATCAGGGGTCACACCAATAAGCAGAACCGTCTCCTACTCCGAGGAAACACGGTGTAGTCTACATCACCTTGAGCTCACAGACATCTCCAAATAAGTTAGCCTTTTCCCTTCATTTCCCTGCCATTAAGGCAAAGCCTTTTTACTGCTTCCTGCCCGATGTGGTCCGTGCTCAGTTTGTGCTATTTTTCACTGGGCTTTTGCAAAACCCTAAGCCTTCTTTGCATTCACTAGGCTGGCCTGTCATTGGAAACACCTGGTTTTTTACAACCACTGGAGATTAAAGCTTGTAACCCTTCAGGCCAGTGGACAATTCCTTCATTATTTGCAGGCAGGCCCCCAGCTCCCAAAGGCCCTGCTGGAATGAGGGCCAGGTGGGTGGGACCAGCCCGCTGGAGGTGGGCACTGGGAATGACGCCTGGTTTCTCTCTCTCCACTCCCCGGCCGCTGCCCAACCCTCTGCAGCCCCAAGACGGGTATCGGATGGTGCAGCAGTTCCAGTTCCTGGGCTGGCCCATGTACAGGGACACGCCGGTGTCCAAGCGCTCCTTCCTGAAGCTCATCCGCCAAGTGGACAAGTGGCAGGAGGAGTACAACGGCGGGGAGGGCCGCACGGTCGTGCACTGCCTGTGAGTACTTGACCCCGGCCGCGGTCGCCGTCAGCGGAGAAGGGACAGGCAGGTCTGCTCTCCCCTTGGAAGGGTCTTAGGAGACTGCTCACACTTACCCTCCACCAGAGGTCCCCATCTCTGTCGCGGGGAAAGACGCTCTGTCACCCCTCCCCCCACCACTTTCCCCTTCCTTCTCACGGACCCAGTTCATTAAAAACATCTGTACTGAGACAGGGTCCAAAAGGATCACTTAATAGCCCACATCCCCGGCTTTACTTCTCCCCATCCAGATAGAACTTCTGATCAGAGTAAGTTCAGACGGTCACCTGTGTGGAGCTGATGCAAGCCTGGCGGGGAAAATGGACATTTTGGTTACAGTTTGCATTAGATCTGTTAGGTTTTTTGGAGATACGAAAAATAGTTTGCAAGGAGGAGTGTATAGCTCAATAGTAGAGCACGTGCTTAGTATGCATGAGGTCCTGGATTCAGTCCCCAGTACCTCCATTAAAAAATACATAAACCTAATTACCTACCCCCCAAAAAATAAATTAATTAAAATAAAATAAAAATAGTGTGCAGTTACTGATTTCTGCCTCTGGAGTCTGCCAGTGCTGGAACTGGGAACATGGCGCATGGTAGCTCTTTGATGAGGGCTTCCTAACGAGGGCCAGTGCTGTGACCCACAGGAGGAAGTCCCCGTCGGGGAGCCGAGGCACCAGGACAGGCCTAGGTGGGAGATACAGAGACCCCCTTAAATCACTGCACCTGGTAGCCACTGACCGCACTCTCCCAGGGCACGGCTGTGACCCTAGGACTGAACAGCCACACCGCCCCCGGCGTCCTACCTCAGACGGCGGGCTGCCCTTTAACTCCAGTGGGCGTGGTGGGCGCCCGCCGTGTCCGCCCTCCTGCCAGCCCAGCACCCGGCCCTTCTGGTGAGAGAACTGGGACTTTTCTCTGGGGACCGTCCTCCCCACTCTGAAGCCCCTGCAGGAAGTTCCTGTGGGGCCCCTCCTCCTCTCTGCATCATGGCATGAGACCCAGGCCTGGAGAAGATGCTGATTGCTGTTTAGATTCAAAAATCTAAATCTAAGAATTTTTAGTTGTGGAACCAAGTTAGGTTCATTTAGTATCCTCCAGTGCAGCCAGGAAAGGATGCTTTGACCCGCACATCAACCTGCTGTCCGTCTCTGAGGTGAGAACTTCGCATTCCGCATAGCATAGCGCCACCTACTGGCCGTTGGCGGAGCATCCCTGCCCAGACGCCCTCCAGGGGCCGTGAATTGAGGCACGTTACATCTCATAGTAAGCAAATAGGGAAATCTTTTTTTTTTTTTAATTTGGGGGGGTTAAGGTAATTAGGCTTATCTGTTTATTTATTACTTTTGGTGGAGGGTTTGAAGGCAGGCACTCTACCACTGAGCTATACCCTCCCCCTAGGAATTTTTTCTTTATGCACGTCTTCCAGCTAGTAAAACCAGATGAAATGGATAGATGCAGGATATCACCATTTTTCAACCCTTGATGAAAATAATGGATGTATGCAGTGGTCATTGACAGCTGCTAAAATCATTAGGTGAAATGCTGATGGGGAAGAGCAGTATGGTGTCCATGCAAAGAAAATCCTGGAACGGAGCCACGCCCTGGGGTACCCTGGTTTACAAGGACCCACCGCAGCACACCGACTTCAGGGCAGCAGGAAGAGCCTGCCTGCACACCTGGCCTCCCTTCCCACCCTGCAAACAGAAGCCATCTCCAGGTGGACAGTAGACCAGAGTGGGAAAAGGAAAAGAAGGAAGCTTCTAGGGAAAGCCTTCGTAATGCTGGGGAAACCAGAGATGTGCTACACAGGCCACAGACATGAGCCAGAAAGGAAGACATTGGTAAATTGGGTTTCATTCAAGTCAAGCTCTTCTGTTCATCAAAAGACACCAATGAGAGTGAAACACAAGACAGGATGAAGAGTTTTGTGTTACATACACCTGACAAAGGATTTGTGGCCAGAGTGCAGGTCAATAGGAAGAAAGATAGACAATCCACTCGTTTGGGGAAAACACTTCATGAGAACTTCATTTAAAAAAACGAACTTCAATGCCAATAAGCACTGAAAAGGTACACAGCATCATTAGTCTTCAGGAAAATACATGTTAAAAGACATTAAAATTGGATGCCGCTGCTTGCTGGCCAGAGTGGCTAAAATCTAAATGACAAGCAAAAGAATGATTCTGAGTGTTGAGAAGCCGTGGGGCAACTGGACCCCCAGACACTGCTGGCAGGAGAACATAGGTACGACCACTTTGGAGCTGATGGCATCTCCGAAAGCTAAAGGTAAAGGTGTTTTCTGAGCTCTTCTCCGAGGTCTGCGACTGCAGGAATGAGCCGTATATGCAGACATGCTTATAATATGGAAAACTGCACACAGCCCAAACATTCTTCAGCTCTTAGATAAGGAGATTCTACGGCGGTATATCCATTCAGTGGACTTAATTCTCAGCAATATAAGGGAAGAAACTACTGACACAACATGGATGATTCTCACACAGATAATAGTAAGTGAAATAAGCCAGACTCAAAAAAAATGAAAAAAAAATAAAGTAATAAAACGAAAAAAAAGGACACAAATGAACTTACTTACAAAACAGACTCACAGACATAGAAAACAAACTTATGGTTACCAGGGGGAAAGGGGGGAGGGATAAATAAGGAGTTTAGGATTTGCAGATTCTAACTACTAGATATAAAATAGGTAAACAAGGTCCTACTATACAGCACAGGGAACTCTATTCAATACTTTGTAATGACCTATTATGAAAAAATATGAAAAGGAATATATATATATAATACACGTGAAAATGAATGACTAGGCTGTACACCAGAAACTAACACACTGTGAATCAACTGTACTTCAGTTAAAGAGTGTATATGTATGATTCCATGTATACAAAATTCAAAAACAGACAGAAGGAATTTCTGATGCTAGACGTGAGAACAGAGATTATCTTGAGGTATTGATGCTGTTGAGGAAGGAGCACGGGGCGGGGGTGGGGGCATCCAGGGGACTGGTCATGGTCCATATCTTGATCTGAGTGGTGGTTACATGGCATATGCATTTGTAAAAGTGAACTGAGATAGATACTTACCATCTGTGGACTTAATTGTAGGTTTGTTATATTTTATTTTAAAAATTGCTTTACGACTTAATCATGGAATGATCAGGCTGGCATTGGAACACCGGGATCAATCTTAAAATCACAAAACAAGGAACAGCTTGATATCTTGTGCCTGCTTCCTAATGAGCATTCATTTATAAGGTATCCTTGTCTTAAAAAAAAAAAAAGCAACTGAATTTTTATGAAGCTCTAGAGCTAACTCCCAACTGACAGGAAGTACAGGTTTAGAGATGGGTGTGTCAAATCCATCTCAGAGATGCAGTGAATGAGAACAACCCAGAATGTGTGCTCTCTGCAGGGGAAATGACCCCATTTCGTCCACAAATACATTGCCAAGAGTAAAAAAGAGAGAGCAGGGAGGAACCTATAGATTAGAATGAACTTGCAAGACATAGCAACCAAATGCAATGTGTGGTCTTCGCTTGGATGAGGATTTGAAAAAGTCAACTATAAGAAAATGTCTGAAACAGTCTGGGAGATTTGGACATTGCCTAGAAACGTGATTCTATTAAACTGTAGTGTTTATTTATTTTAGATGTAATAATAATGCTTTTATGTTTAAAATAAAAAAAGATCCTTTAGCTCCTTGGAAAAGTGGTTGATTCCAGAGCTGGTGCAGGGAAGAAGACACAGGGTGAGCCTGGAACATCTTGTGGTTCTAGAAAGTAAGGAAGTGCTTCAAATAAAAATAAATAAGCAAATAAATTTTCAATGGTGGTAAGAGCCAGCTGTGTCTTTAGAATGCTGAAAGAGGGAGGAAAGTGGAAACCACTGTTGCAGACAGGATCCACCTACAGACACCAAAATCAGCAGGTGAAACTTTGAGGAGAAACAAGGTATTTGCATATTCCCAAAGTATCTTTACCAAGACATCCATTAACCACAAAGAGAAACATAACTACACAGTGAAGAGGTCGGCCAGATGCCCATCGTCCTAACGAGTGACCCAGGCTGACATCTTGAGCGAGAAGACAGTTCCGCAACAGGAACACCTCCACGGAGGTCAGCTCTTCTGCAGTTTTCTGGCCAAAGTGCGTAACCTCACATCCAGTGATGAGGAAGCAACAGACGGACCCAGAGGAAGGGACTTTCTACGATTTGTGCTTCGTGATGACTTAGAGGGTGGGTGGGGACCATCGCTGCTCGTCTCATTCTGTATTTCACACTCTACACAATAACTGACCAGTCCTCATTGAGTGTCGAGGTCGAGAAAGACAAGGGAAGAGGAGGCCTCGTGATGTGGAGGAGATCAAGATGTGACAGCTAAACTCAAGGTGGGTCCTGGACTGGATCCTGGACCAGAAAAAAAGGCTCGCGCGGAAAAACCGGTGACGTTTGACTAAGGTCTGTAGTTCAGTTGATAGTATCGGACCAGCGTTGACTTCCTGGTTTCAGTCACGTGCCGTAGTTCCGTAAGACATTCACATCAGGGGAAGGTGGCTGTGCAGGGAACTCTGCTCTTTTAGCAATGATTCTGTACGCCTAAAATTAACTCAAAAGAAAAAGTCGTATTTAAAAAGAGCCCTTTTCAGATTCTCTTCCATCACAGGTTATTACAAGGCAGTGGACGTAGTTCTCTGTTCCCTACAGCAGGGCCTTGTTCGTCTATTTTATACATAGTAGTGCATATACATTAAACCCAAACTCATAATTTTTTAAATATATATCATAAAAAGAATATATGTGTACAACTGAATCACTTTTCAGTACATCTGAAAGTAACAGAACATTACAAATCAACTACAATTTAAAATTTGTAATAAAATGTTTTAAATTTAAATTTAAAAAATTAAATGAGCCTTTATGTTTTAGAGATAAATAATGAAATATTAATGACTTATTTAAGGCCAAATCCACCTTTGAGCATCACATACCATTACAGCTTTCCTGCAGACACTACACCAGGTGGTTTGCATCGAAAATTTCCCTCTGGGCCCCTTTCCATAAAAATAGACAAGGTTCCGCATCAGACGGTGTCGTCTGGCCGCGGCGGGCGGAGCTGGAAGCCCTGTACCAGTCGCCCATCCCCCGCCCGCGCCCGGCCGCCCGCGGCGCCCACGCGCACGGAGGGGCGGGACCGGCCCAGGCGGAGAGTCGGGAGCGGAGGCCCGGGCGCTGCAGTTCCCCGGCGCGGAGGGGTCTCGGCCGCGCGCGGTGTGAGGTCACCTCGTGCAACCACCTGCCTCCTCTGCCCCCTCCAGGAACGGCGGCGGCCGCAGCGGGACCTTCTGCGCCATCAGCATCGTCTGCGAGATGCTGCGGCACCAGAGGACGGTGGACGTCTTCCACGCGGTGAAGACGCTGAGGAACAACAAGCCCAACATGGTGGACCTGCTGGTAGGGCCCGCGCCGTCCCGCCCAGGGGGCCCTTCCCGGGTAGCGGGAGCCCAGGCTGACCCCCGGGGGAGGCGGCTGGCGTTCGTGGTGAAACAGCGCAGTCGTGTCTTTTTGCCGGTTTTCCTACCTCGTTCTCTCTCTGCCGTTTCGCAAAAAGACTTCATCTCAACACATTTGAAATGTGGAAACCGCTGAAACTCAAAAGTGAACGTTCTTATTAATTTCCCGTCTTGGCAGTGCCTTCCACGCGGCTGAGCACTTCGTCCTCCTGGGGAAGAAATACTCGTAGCACATGAAATGCCGGAGTTTCAAATTATATATTTTATAAATAGCTTAATCACCTAATATTTATCAAAGGCGGGAATTTGAGCTTGACATCCAGAATATTGCGTTTAATTACGGTGGCCGTATCTGGGGAAAGGATTAAAGAGGTGGAGAAACAAAGGAGGAAGTGAAATTATTTTCTTAGAGTGTTTCATGAAATCTGTTTGTGTGGAGCTGTTGAAATGCCAACCACTGTGACTCGAAAAGAGCAGAGTAGCTTAAAGGAGGGAGCTTTTCCATTAGGTTTTTGTGTTTCTGTGTTAGTGGAGGAAGGATCTGAAGGGAACAGGACTAATCCCAGTCGGAGAGGATGCCGGGGAGGGGGAGGGGTGCGATGATGAGCTTGGAAAGCCTGCGTCCTGGGTCCAGTGCACGGCCGCAGTGGCGTTACAATTTTAAATAGAATAAAGGGGGCTAAAGAGAGAGTCGAGATTCAAGCTAAATGAGGAGGCAGCAGTGGTCCCCGGTCATTTCAGCAGTGCCCAGGCTGGGTAAAGACAGTGACCCGTGATGGCCGCCTCCTGGGACACGTCCCAGCCCTACTCAGCACAGGTCACCCTCCTGTGGCATCTGTTCCCCGCATCCAAGCCTCATGCTTAATGAGCTGTCCTGGTTTCAAGAAGCCCAGTGCTGCCTGGGGAGTGTGGTAAACGGGCCAGGTGCAGACACTCAAAACCGTTAGCAGTTACCATGCTGGCTTCTGTGCCCAAGGATCGTGCCCCCACCTCCCCCGCAAACTGCTGCTCCCGGCCCTGCCCTGCCCTGCCCCGGGGAAGCCCCTGCAAACCCTAATTCTAGTCAGCTAGCTAATTCAGGTGAAGCAACTTCAAACAAATGCGCTTGGCCATGTAAGTCTCCTTGCGCACGTCACTCGACTGTCCCAAGCCTGGGTTGTGCGAACTAGGGATGATACTGATTTGCTGAGGGGACCCCACATGACGATACGTGTGAACATGTTTGGGAAGCTGTGCAGGTGAGGATGGCGGTCTCTGACAGCACAGGTGTCGCCAGACCCATGCAGCCAGCAGCCCTCCTGAGGCAGGTGAGTTCCAGCCCTGGGTGAGGGGCGGAGACCCAGGTAGCAGCAGTGTTTCCACACGCAGTGCCTTCGCACAGTCCGGATGTCACATGGGTGAGCTGGGAGGCGTGTTCCGTGCCCTGACTTCGCTAGACCACCCCCTCCCAGAGTCAGAGAATCGTCTCACACCCCGAGACCCACCCTGAATTGGAAAGAGTTCCCCCATCCTGGAATTCTCTGTCGTCTGGGCTGGGGGCAATTGAGAAAAGGACAGTCGGGCAGGTAAAGGTGGCCTGAGTTTAGAACAGATAAGCAGATTGGCAGAGGATGGAGACAAATGCATAAATCAGAGTGTTCTGATTGGGACTTCGGCATTTCAGGCCCTGACTCAGGGACATGTGTGTAGCGTCCAAACCTTAATCGGCACCTGAGCAAAGCTGACCTTGATTTTTCTTTTAAAGACAAGGCCGTTTCCCTCCCACTGCAGGCTGAATTAAGCAGATCGTGAGAAAAAGACCCTTCCAGGTCTTTCCTCCAATAACTCTCGCGGTAGCTTCCATCACCCACCAGTTTTTATGCGCAGAAACAGTTTGGCTTTTCCCAAAGCCGCAGTGCAGACTACAGGATGAGGTGACACTACACAAAGCTGCTGATCGCAGCCCACTTTCCTGTAACAACCTGGGCGTCGCTGCAGTCGTGTGTAATTCTGACAGAGAAATAGGACCCCTGGGTGCACAGAACCTGAGGGTCAGCCCCAGCCTGAGGATGAGAGCTCTGTGCCTGAGAAGTGCCGGAAAGCTCTGACATTTCCTGGGGAAGATGCCCGGTGACTTTGTCACCGCGACTGCTGGCAGGAGGAGAGAGAATGTCTGGTGGCCAGAGGGAGAATGTCACAGTGCCCTTCCCAGTGGGTTTGAAGCTTCTAGAGTTGGATCAGGGCTCTCATTTGGTTGGTTTTGCCTGTAAGTACATTCTGTAGTTTGGTGCTTGTATGTGTGTACGCTGGCTAAGGGAATTAATTCAGGTCTGGGTGGTAAAATCTGGTGCAGTTTTACTGGGCATAAAAGGCCATCTGAGACCTAAGCACAGAATGTTGTACCAACAGCTGAAAAGAGATGGGTCCTGCCAGTGCCCCTGCGCAGAGTGAAGTGCGAGCCAGGATGTCCTGGGGTGCACTCCCATGCTGGCCGCCGGGAGGCCGTCCGGGGGGCGGGGGTGGGGAGCCCTGACCAGGCACCTCTCTCCAGATCTGCATGCTGGGGGCCCTTAAGAAAGTCACACATCCGTTCTGAAGCATGACGTTCTCAAGGGAGATCCAGAAGACCCTGCAGATTTATTTATTCAAACATTTCGTTTTAGGGGGGCTCCAGGGAAAAGCCAGTTGATGGCCAGGAATCAAAATTATTTTAACACAAGACTGGATGTTTTCATGCTGGGGGCAGCTGGGTTTTTCTCCTGACCCTCTCAGCCCAGTCTCTCAGTTATCTACCTCTTCAGCAGGCCTCCAGTCATCATCAAAGGACCGGGTCCCAGGGGGCAGGCCGGGGTGGGACAGCCTGAGGTCGGCTCTACTGGGCTGGTCAGATGCACACCGAGTCGCCCGCCCTGAGCCCCTTTGAACCTGATGGAGTTGCTGGAAAACTAGCTGCTTCAGCAAACAGTCCTCTCACCTTTGCCTCCGCACTTGACTTTTGAAGTTTCCAGGGATCTGTTTTAACAGAGGAACAGCCTTTAGGTGATCGATCTTGCCTAGAGAAACGTGCTGTTCCCTGGGAGGCGGTGGGAGCTTTGGGCAGTGTGATGATTTGAGACACATACACGTTGTAGAAGGGTTGCCAGGATGAGGGTAGTGAACCCACCCGTCCCTCGCATCATCAGCATAGTGACTGTGTGCGTGCGGTCAGAATGTTTACTGCCTGCTCCCAGCAGCTCTCAGGTACCCGACCCCGTGTCGTTACAGGCCACTGTGCTGTACGTTAGATCCGCAGAACCTACTCTTCTTACAACCAAAAGTGTCTACCCTTTAACCAGCATCTCCCCCCTTGCCCTCCCCTCGACAACCGCAGCGCTAGTCTCCATTTCTATGCAATGGACTTTTTTTGTAATGGGAGCTTTAAAAAATTCTGATCCCTGGCCCACCCCAGAGAGCCTGATCCCGTTGGTCTCGAACTGGCTTCAGCGCAAAGCGTTACAAGCCCCTCGCGTGATTCTGATGCATAGCCGGTCCATAAAGGCTCTAAGCTCACCTGCACCTGAAATCACCTAGGCGCTTCCCAGACACGGATGCTCAGGCCGGCCCCAGAAGAGCGGGGCAGGCCGAGCCCACGTGTTGTGCTGCAGGGCAGGGAGCACAGTTCCGGAGGTAAACTGACCTCCCTGTCCTGCCAGGCGGGCTGCAGGGCGGGGCTGCAGGGCGGGGCTGAGCCCACCCCCCAGCCTCCTGCTCCATCCCTCCCGCTCCACATGTGTGCGTGGGAGCTGAGGGTGGAGACCTCAGGTGGGGAGTCAGAGAGACTCCCTCAGGTCCCCGAGCTGTGCCCCCACCAGCTGTGCGGCCCGCCGCTGGGACCCTAGTGGCATCTGCTTCCCCGAGCCCATCCCTGGGGAAGCAGCCCCTGCCGTCCGCTTCTCTGGAGTCTCTGTCCGGGCCCCAGCCCCCCACACTGCCCCAGACTCTGATCTCCTTGCAGCTGCCCCCTCAACCCCAGCCCCAACTGAGCTCCTGGCTCCAGAGAGCCCCGTAAATATCTGCTGAGCAAGGGGACATTTCTTCTCTGTACCTGGACCCGGGTTACCCTGAGAGGCTCCCTGGGACCCAGAAAGGCGGCAACTACAGGCTGATGGGTTTGAATAGGGAACCAGCTGTGCGGACGGTTCGATTCAGGGGCTTTGAGGGAGAAAGTGCTTCAGAGCTTTCCAAGGCTACAGAGAGAGTTAAGGACCCACGTGTCCGTCATCAGAGACCTGCAGCTGCCTGCCCGGGGTCTCCTAGGCCCAGTGGCTGATTACCTGGTGTGACCTCCAGGAACGCTGAATCAAGGCTGTTTGCACAAGGGGACCAGTTCCCTCTCCTGGCAGGCGCACTGGTCAGAAGGACTCTCTCCAGACCGATTTGTCAGCAAGGATGCAACTGAAACTTTAGTTTCAGACAGCCGGTGCGTCAGGGAGGGCAGCTTTCCCCAGGTGAGCCGTGCGGACGGCTCTGTTTGACTCTTCCAAGGCAGGCGACGAGGGGCGTTTGAAGTGACAGACTGACAGTAGGGCCTGACCTGCAGGCTCAGGCCGCCTCACTGATACAGGCACTGCCCAGACCCTCAGGGAAGCCGCCCGCAGCCGCCGCTGGCACTGTGGCCTCATGACGCCTCCCCGGGAAAGCAGGGGCTTTCAAAGCGTGCCCTCGCCTTGGTGCCCTTCCGACTTCCCTTTCTCCCTCTTTGTGGGAATAGAAGTTGGGTCTGGAGTGAAGCTGGAGTCAGGGGTTTTGGAGAGGAGTCGCCCTGGTTACTGTCAAGCTCAAAGATGAGCCCCTGCTCCCGGCACCAGCTCACGTCACCCAGATCTGGGAACCCGGGACAGGGCGTAAACGGGCTTTTTCCCCTGAAGCACAGAGAAGGCTCGTGCGGCCGAATTACACTGCTCAAAAGCCAGTGAGCGGGAGGGGAACCACAGAAGGCGGCCCTGGACTCTCGACCAAATTTATCAGGTTCCAGTGGGTTTCAGGCATTTCCCGAGGTGCTTGGGGCAGGGAGTGTGGCCATTCTCGGTCTTTCTTCCCAGTGCCCTTATTTTCCTGATTCAGAATCCAGTCATCACAGAGCCTATGGGGACTGGCAGCTTGCTTAGGAGGCATAAGACGTGAGCGAGAATTCACTTTGAAAACTGTAGTCCGGCCTGCGACAGGGCTCCCTGCCTGACTCCCACCACAGCCGCTCCTTGCAGGGAACCCAAAACCCCTTCCCACGCCCTCACCTGCCCTGTGACCTGAGGCTGGCAGCCATGTGGCCCTCTAAGTACATTTTAATTTATTTTTTTATATTTATTTTGGTGGGGGGAGTTAATTAGGTTTATTTATTTATTTTAATGGAGGTGCTGGGAATTGAACTCAGGACCCTGTGTGTGCTTAGCACGCACTCCACCCTGAGCTTTGAGCTACACCCTCCCCCTCCAAGTGCATTTTAATGCACTAAAAAGTTAGTTCATAGTCGGCACTGGAATGAATTGCAGTTAGGTTTGTACAGAATCATGGTTCTGCGATAAAGGATTGGACCTCTTAGGGAGGGGAAGTGAAACGTCGGTGTGATTCCCCCAAAACAGACCTGGCTGGAGCACTCCGCAGCCAGCGTGGCCTGACAGTGTCAGAATTTTGAAATTCAAATGACTTCTTTGAAATATTCTGAAAATAAAAGTATCAAAGCCTGAAGTAATGAATCCTGGGATGTGAATCAGAAAGTTTTCATGCCATTATTTCCAGTTCTCCTGGGTCTGTGCCCGGGAGTGGCTTCGCTGGGGTGTGGGCCAACACCAGGCAGTTTTCCTAGGGGCTGTGCCATCTTGCAGCCCCAGCAGCACTGGGAGGGCTCCAGCGCCTCACAGCCTCCCTGACACTGGTCTTTGTGTTTTAGCCGTCGTGGCAGGAGGTACCACCACTGATGTTTAATTTTGTGGCACTTCAGTGTATTGAAGTCACCCATCTCCTTTCTGTCTTTACCTCTGGATTGTACCACCTGAGGGCTGAGGCTTTGTCTGGAAATCCCCAGTCTCTCGCCTTAAATATTTATCAGGTGGAATCAGACGCTAATATACCCATGTTTTGTCATCATTTACTTGCACCACCAACATTTGAGCCCCAGCTGCATGCTGGGCTCTTTGCTAAAGACCGAGGGGACAGACCATGGCTTCAAATAAGTAGGCTGGCCTAGTGGGGCATTTAGAGAACAAAATGTAGGTGAAGAAAGAAAATTGCAATGACTAATTAGGCACATGTCCAAAAACAGCAATTTATTTTTAATTAATTTGGCGAACTCCCAAATAAGAGACCCATTCCCTCAGTTGTGGCCATTGTGTTGGTGATGAGACAGCGGTGTGACCTGCATCGCTGGTGAAAACTGACCTCCCCTCTGGGGGGGGTGGGGCCTCTGGTTGCTGAGGGGCTGGGCTGCTGCCTCGTGAAAGATGGAGGCGTCCCCAGCCTGGGTCCCTCCACCTGGTTCAGAGGCCACACCCCGGCGAGTGTCCAGCAGCTCACGGCATAAACACAAGTGTGGGATGCCCTCCTCTCCCACCTGAGACCCCACCTGGGCCAGGACCTCATGCTGGGGTGCTCAGGCTGCAGTCCCTGACTGGAGGAGGCTTTCCCCAAGAGAAATGGGTCCATGGCCCGATTAAGAACTGCCGTGTGGCCCCCTCTGTGCGTTTCCTTTTCCTGTCGCTCCACCTGAAGTGCCCGCTCCATCTCCAGTCAGGATGACCACATACTTTATCATTCACGCTGGGAGGCTTTGAGAGTGAAGTGATCTGACTACGGATTCTGCCGAGACAACAGGTGGAAATCGGGACTGTCCCAGACAAACCAAGGCACACAGCCCCCTGCCCCAACCCCCTCCTCAGTGTCTCCTACTCCTTACCACCCCTGCACACCTTCCCTAAGAGGCTCTGCGCCCTCCTCCAGCATCCACATGGGGACTGTCTGTGGGCTCCACTCAGCTCTGCCCGTGAGTGTCATCAGGTCCCTGCCCCTCCTCCCCGTTGGACCATGGCCTTCTCCAAGTCAGGGACCAGGTCCAGGTGCCTGGTACTTAAGAGATGCTGAGTAAACTCACGTAAGAGGGAGGAAGTCCCGCTGAATGAAAATCAGGGCGAGCTGGGCCAGGAGAGAGACCACGTTTATTCGCTGAGCAGATCACAGAGGCATCCCCTCCTTCCACGTGGAGGGTTATCGGTCCTTCCACGTGTCTGGAACGTCCGTCCCAGAAGCTCTCACGAGCATCGATGTCACAGTCCCTGTTCCATCAGGCCTCGTGGGAAACTTCTACAAACGGCGGACACGCTTGCGGTTCTGAACCGCGACTGTCGGGTTGGTTGCCAGTTAACATCCTTCTCGGTGTGATTTCTTCCTACGAAAACCCTAATGTGACATCATTGCTTTGGTAGGAACAGCACTGAGCCGTCGCCAGGCTGACGCTCTGTCCTCTCTGTGTTCCAGGACCAGTACAAGTTCTGCTACGAGGTAGCCCTGGAATACTTGAATTCGGGCTGACGGCACCCCGAGCCCTGCAGACGCGCCTTTCAGCCCGCGGGGCCAGGACGGCCCGCGGAGTTGGTGCGGACGAGATGAAGGCTTCTCAATACGCTTCCTTTGCTTTGCATCCTCGGCTCTTTGAAGAGCCCAAGCGAGCGTTGCTAAAAGCGCTTGCGCTGCCCAGCCCCCAGCAGCGCTGCCGCCGCCAGAGGCCTCCCCGCATCTCCCCGTCGCCAAGCTCCAGCGTCCCGGGCGCCGGGTCCCTGGAGCGGCGTGGAAAGCTGGCGAACTGAAGAGCACAATTATATTCTTATGAAGGAATTTGTACCTTTGGGGTATTATTTTGTGGCCCGTGAACCTTCATTATTGTTACAGCTGAGTGTACATTTTTGTTCTGTGGAGAATGCTGCCCAGCATTACGGTAATATATTATTTTAGTTAATATTTGTACTTTAACATGTTGCACCATAGAAGTTTCTGTAGCTTCCCGAGACTAACAGATAAACGCGTCATGAACAGAGATAAGTTGTCTGAGTTGTGGTTTCTATCAGATTTGTATTGTTTCCGAGGGAAAAGCTTGGGAGGGAGTTCAGTTCAGAACCGCAGAAGTCGGCTGTCAAGAGTCAGAGATCCGAGGCTTTTCCCTTTGTGTATATTGTAAATATCTTTGAGTTCATCCAAATTATTTATTCATTAAAAGAAATTTTTGTGAAGCACAGTGAGTGACAATCATTTTTATTAAGCCCTGGACATGATTTACTGTGTAATGTTCCCTTGTGTGAATTCTCAATAAATAAAGACCCGTGACCAGTCTGGTGTCTTCCTAGTGTCCACACCCTGGTGGGGACAGCTCGGTCCCTCTGGACCTTTGGCAGAAAGGTCGTACCTGGGATCTGTTGGCCTGGAGCAGGTAGAGCTGGGATTTTTGAGAGAGAACGTCTGTCCGTGAGGAACCTAGGCCCATCCTGAGAGCTTCCCGTGGTGCACAAGACAGCATCCCACCGCCGGTGAGCCCTGAGCCGGCAGGCAGGCTCTCACAGGGGGCACGGGACTGGACACCAGGGCGGTGACTTCCTGACCGGAAGTGGCCTCTGCCTTTCTCTGCCTCAAGTCAGTGGATGGAGGTCATATCTCTCCCTCTCCAGGGCTCACGTAAACCTGAAACTTGCTCTGAGAACACTCGTTAGAGGGTCCCAGGATCGGAGATGCGTTTAAGCAGGACTCAAAGCTGAACAGGACAATTCCTGCAGGAGGAAAGGATGGCGGCCCGAGGGCAGTGCCTGACCCAGAAGGAGGAGTAGGCTGCGGACTTAACTCGGAGTTTAAGCTGAGTTCCAGGCTCTGCAAAGTGATGACCCACGGACGATGGGGATGGACCTTCACCAGACACCAGTTCTGTGCCGCAAACTGCAGGCCACTTTCCCGAGGGGCAGTGGACCCTCCCCCCCGATGGTGTGATCGGGGACAGTGATGAGCCATCGTCCAGCTGGAGAGACTTGGTTAGAAGAGATTAAATAACATGGGTGAAGTCCCCCCAGCTGGTTAGTGCCAGGGGTGCCCAGCCCTGTCACAACACTCTGGGCGGGAAGTGCCTCTCCTGCTGAGACAGGAGGTGGGACCGTCGCCCACACTGGAGGGTGGCAAGGCTTCCTGCCTGCCTGGGGATCCCAGTGACTAAGAACGACCAGCTCACCCAGGGGACCAGCCAGGCGACCGAGGCTGACGTCTGCATCCGAGGCCTGCACTGCTTCACTCCACCGAGGACGTCATCCCCAGCCCCCAGAGCCTGCTCAGAGAACATAATGTTGATAACCCTTTGAACACACATGCCGCCGAGCTCAGAAAAAACCCCATGGCCCAAGATGTCCCTGGAAGAAACCTACTCCAGCCAGGTCTCCAGCCAAGAGCCCTGTCCCGCTGTCCAGCTGGCTCCCTGTGTCGTCTTACTTTTTTCCCTTCTATGGTCTGTCCTTCCGTTGATTTCTGTATAGGAATCTTGTATCTTGTCTGTGGTGTCATTTTTGTGTTATTTCTGTTCTTTAAGTGTCTGGTTAAGCCCTTGTGATGAATATGTTAAACAGATACATTTCGGGGGTTTTTAACCCCAAAAAGGAGGAATGGGACTCCATACGTGCCTGGAAAGAGCTGAGTGAGTCTGGACTAAGCACCTCACCGCCCAGGCTTCCCCTGGACCGTGGCCTCTCACCATCCCCACCCCATTCTCTCTGACGAGCTCCTAGAAGATTAAAAAGTGCTCTCTGGTGCGGGCCTAGCATGCATGAGGTCCTGGGTTCAACCCCTAGTTCCTCCATTAAAAAAATTAAACTAACCTAATTTCCTCCTCCCCCCCAAAATTTAAGACAACAGACAAACAAAAGCGCTCTCTGTGACTTCCCTGGGATACAGCTCTGGGAATGGACGCCTGTGGTGTGCAGGCTGGACGGTGACGGGAGGGGGTGCCCTCAGTGCCCTTGTACGCAGTCGTGGCAGGTGGAGGGTCTTCACTCCCACGGTGAAAAGGGAAGTGGTTTCCGTAGGGCCTGGACCCACCTGAGATTGTGGGTCTGAGGATGCCACCCACATCCCAGTACATCCTTGCATCATCAGACCCCAACTCACATTGAAGCAGTTAGTTTCCTCTAGATTTTTGAATTTCAGATTTTTACCTTTCTTTCACTTGGTTTCAGCTCTCGGCAGAAATAGTGGTAGAAGAGAAGGGACATCTGGTGGCTTTTCCTCATCTCTGGGGCCTTGCTGCAGGGTTGAGATTCCCATCACTCTCCGGACACAGCCTGAGTCTCTGACCTTTGCTGCTGAGTAACAATCACCCAAAACTTAAATGCTAAAAACACCAGTAAGTATTTATTATCTCATGCAGTTTCTATGGGGGAGAAATCCTAGAGTGGCTTTGCTGGATGGTTCTGGCTCTCATGTCATTCGTGACGTGACTGTCAAAATGCTGGGTCAGGGCTGCAGTCAGCTGAGAGCTTGATGAAGGCAGGAGATCCACTTCCAAGGTGGCTCGTGCTCACCTGGCGAGTCGGTGCTGGTCTGGGTAGGAGGCCTCGGTCCTCTCTTCATGGGCCCCTTCACAGGCTGCCCAGGTGTCTTTGCAGTGTGGTGGCTGGCTTCTCCCAGCGACAGAGAGCAAGGCAGAGGTCTCTTGTGACTACGTCTTTCACGATCGGGCCTTGGAAGGCATTCCCACGATATCCTGCTGGTTACACGAGTCAGCCCTTTCCCGTGCAGGCGGGGATGAGAAGGCACAGACCCCAGGCTGTGAGGCTCCTCGAGACCGTCTGAGGCCGGCCGCCTCCTGGGCCGGCGCCCCTGGCCGGGCGGGCGGGCTGGTTGGCGCGCGGTCAGTCCTGCACCTGTTGCCTAGTCCGGCAGCCGAGCTCGCTCCTCCTGTGTGCTGACCTCTCCGTGCCGCGATGCACTGTTGTCCCACCAGCTTCTCCTGCTGTCGTGGCCTCTTGTTCCTTTAACTGTGCCCAGAGGAACCTTTATTCGGTTGTGAATAAGCTTATCCCACAGCCTTGATTAACCTGAGGCTCTTCCCCCTCGGCACCCTGCAGAAATGGCCTCTCTGGAACTCTCCCCACAGGTGACTCATTCTTCCACATCCCAGACGCTCCCTCAGTTTCAGCCACTGCCCTTCAGACTCCACTTGAGCTAACGGAGGCCACACCCTGCAGCTTGTCACCTTAAGTGCCCTCACCACTGAGATCTTAAACTTGCCAAATTCTGACCGCAGCCTTGTCAATCGCTAGCTTCCTCTTTGCTGGGTTCTCTTGTTCTTTGAGTGTATGAAGCCTCCAGTGCTTTCTCTGAGCGTGACTCTCCTGCTTCCCTCTTTCCCAGAACAACTGAAGCCTCTGATGCATCACTTCATCCAGTTTTATCAGCACACTCAGTGTCCTTGACTCATTATTCCATCATATCTATCCTGCAAATGGTCAACTTTAGAGAAATCCATCCAGGACTTCCAGTCTCAGACAGGCTAGACAGATGTACTGTCCTAATTGAAGCAACTAAAAAACTGGGGAAAATATATGTATATATTTTAAGATGATTTTCAAGACACTGGCCTTCAAATAATGAAGGGAACAGGAAACAGATTAGGTGACCCCTAGGTTTCCCAGCTTACAGCCTTGAAAGAATGTCCAGGTAGTGGGTACAGGGAGGGGGAATCCAGGTGTAGCCTGGTGGTCTCCCTTAATTGAAAGGAGAGCTCCCTTATTTGAGCTGAGAGTTCCCAAATGCCAAGGTGGATAGAGTCTGCAGGGTGGAGCAGCAGAGATGAGAGAGCTGCATAGAGAAGGAATTCTGAACGCATGCAGTGTCCCAGTCAAGGCTTCAGCCAAGTACTGAACAGGATAAGCATACAAGGAAATGACCTGAAGCTGAGGAAGGAACCACCCAAAAGGATTAGAGAGAAAAATGCTCAGAGTTCACGTGGGGCTATATAGCCCCTGTCCCTGTTGGGCAGAGAACCCAGAAAGGTTTTGCCCCAGTAAGTGGGGAAATTATCTACAGACTAAACACAGCTGTAGTCCTGCCTAGCAAAGCAGTAACTGAAGGGATCAAACTGTTTCTGAGTAACTGCATCACAGAACAAAACTTTAGAATATTTGTAGGAATACAAAAACATCCAGCACTCAAGAAAGAAAAATTGACAGTGTCTGGCATCCAGTCCAAAATTACCAGGCATACAAAGACACAGGAAAATATGACCCACAAAAAAGAGAAGAAAAACCAATCCATTGAAACTAACCCAGAAATAATATGGAAGATCGAATTAGTAGACAAATACATTAGAGCAGTTATTTTATAACATCATTCCAGATGACCAGGAAGCCAGAGAAAAGATTTAGTATATTTAAGCAAAAACATGGAAGATAGTTTAAAAATCCAAATAGGACTTCAAGAGATGAAAACTACAGAGCCTGAGGGGTTTTTTTAAATATAGTAATGAGGTTAACAGCAAACTAGACTGCAGAAGGAAAAAGTAGTCAACTTATAGCAATAGAAATTATTCAAAATAAAACACACAGAGAGAGAAGATTGGGCAAAAATGATCAAAGCATTGGTGAACTTGATGTCCCCCCAGCATTGGGGACATCAAGAAAAAATGTGAAATGTGAAGAAATATGGCACGAATTTTCCAAACTTGATGGAAATTATAAATCCACAAATCCAAAAAGCCCAGTCAACTTCTAGCACCAGAAACATGAAGAAAACTACACCAACGTACATCATAGTCAGATTGCTTAAAACCAGTTACAGAGAGAAAACTCTTAAAGCAGCCAGAGGCGGGGAACAAAACATTGTGTGCAGAGAAAAACAGGAAGGACAGCAGACTTCTTTTTGAACACAATGCAAGCCAGAAGACGGTGGAGCAGTGATGTAGAGTACTGAATGCGGTGCGAACTGTCAGCCTGGAGTGCTCCACTTAGCAAGGATGTTTACCAAAACAAAGGTAAAATAAAGACGCTTATATGACATACAAAAGTTGAACAAACCATCACCAGAAGACCCATGAATGTAAGAAATGAAGGCCATGTCTCAGGTGGAAATCTATGTCTGCACAAAGGAATGAAAAGCACTGGAATTAGTGACTACATAGGCAGTCCCACATGGATAAATACAAGATTTGTTTTCTTATTATTTAAACATCCTTACGGGAAAATTGCCTGTTAAAGCATAGTAACATGATTGGAGACCCAAACGTAAGCCTGGATACTCTAAAACTTCTAGAGGAAAACAGAGGCAGAACACTCTTTGACATAAATCACAATGGTATTTTTTTTGGATCTGTCTCCTAGAGCAGTGGAAATAAAAGCAAAAATAACAAGTGGGACCTAATTAAAAAGCTTTTGCACAGCAAAGGAAACCATAAACAAAACAAGACAACCTATAGATTGAGAGAAAATATTTGCAAACAATGCAACTGACAAGGGGTTAATTTCCAAAATATATAAACAGTTCATACAACTTAATATAAAAAAAAACCCAGTCAAAAAATGGGCAGAAGATATAAATAGTTATTTCTCCAAAGAAAATATACAGCTAGCCAACTGACACATGAAAATATGCTCAGTATCACTAATTATTAGAGAAATGCAAATCGAAACTACTGGCCTCACACCAGCAGAACGGCCATCATTAAAACATCTACAAATAATAAATGCTGAGAGTGTGGAGACTGCTGCACTGCTGGTGGGAATGTAAATTGGTGCAGCCACTATGGGCAATAGTATAGTTTCCTTAAAAAACTAAAAATAGAGTTACCATATGACCCAGCAGTCCTACTCCTGGGCATATATCCAGAGAAAACTCTAATTCAAAAAGATACATGCATCCTAGTGTTCATAGCAGCGCTATTTACAATAGCCAAGACATGGAAACAACCCAAATGTTCATCAACAGATGACTGAATAAAGAAGCTCTGGATGGACCCAGAGATTATCATACAAAGTGAAGTAAATTAGACAGAGAAAGACAGATATCGTATGATATCACTTATATGTGGAATCTGAAAAAAATGATACAAATGAACTTGTTTATAAACCGGAAATAGACTCACAGACATAGAAAACGAACTTACAGTTACTAAAGGGGAAGAGGGTGAGGAGTTTGGGGTTAACATATACACACTACTATGTGTAAAACAGACAACGGGGACCTACTGTAGAGCACAAGGAACTCTAGTCAATATCTTATAATAACCTTTAGTGGAAAAGAATCTGAACAAGAACAGACATGTACATATAACTGAATCGCTTTGCTATACACGTGAAACTTACACGTTGTTCATCAACGATACTTCAATTAAAAAACATGAGAATGTAGTGTGTAATTTATAACCGAGGTGGAAGGAAAGGTGTGACAACAGCAGCATGAAGGAAGAGGGGACAAATGGAAGCCTCCTGCTGTGAGAGTCCTCTGGTGTCAAAGTGGGAGGGTTTCACTTGCAGAGAAACAGTGACAAAGATGTGAACTATAAGCCCCGTGGCAGCCACCGGAGTGACACAACAAAGGGATTAAAAAGGGAATCATTAAAAAGACTCCATCCAGCCAACAGAAGACAGGAAGAGAGAGAAAAACAGCACAAAGAGCAGAGGGGACAAATAGAAAACAGAGCAAGATGGTAGATTTAAACTCAGCTACATCAGTAATCACATTACAGTGTAAATGGGCTAACTGCCCCAATTAGAAATCAGAGGTTGTCAGATGGGATTAAAAAAAGCAAGACTGCTTACAAGAAACCCACTTTAAACATAAACAAAGAAGGAAACCTATCCATCTGCTTTCTTCATTACAGCCAAGCTGCTGAGAACTGCTAGGAAAAAAAAACATAAATGGGCATATCATTGCTGTAGTAAATTCATGGTATCCATCCTTCCTTTCCGACTCCCCATGCAAATAATCCAGGACTGTCTACACTCAAGCTGCGTACACTGCCGCGATGGCTTTATTTCCTCCTCCACCGGGAAAATAAGCGGTCCACCCTCATATCTATAAATACATTTATCTCCACACCCATTCTCACCTCCTTTTTGCCAAATTCAGAGAAACAAGCCTTCAGGAGACAGACCCCTGGGCAGGAGCCATCTCTGAAGGCCCAGGCCCAGGTCCGCATTGTACTGGGGATGGAGGGTGAGCGTGCCTTCTCTGCTTCTTGGGAAGAGCCTTCTCACCGCCTCTGTACTTGCCACCCATTTCCCGCAGGGTTTGATCAGGAAACCTGGGCTTTTCAGAACCACCCACCTAAGCTTCTCCCAGACTCCTGACCCTCGGAAACTACGTGAGATAATAGATATTTATTTTAAGATGGTGGGTTTTAAAGATATTGCTGTGTCTCTGACTTAGGGTCCAACTCTGGTACCTAATAGGAGCTTCCGAAAAGAGGTACTCCTAGCCTAGAAATTTAAAAGTGTGGATGTCTTGCTTATCCCCAGGTTCCTTCTGCTCAGCGGTTATTTCCTGAAGCGTGACACAGACCACAGGTAGTTCACGAGATGATCATAGTCGGTGCAAAGATGAGCATTTGCTTGGATCATGTGTCTGTTTCACTGTGTGTGAGAGAAGGGCTGGTTTTCCATTTGCAGTGCTGATGGATTTCTTAGTGTCGGGGGCGTTTGTGCGTGGAGAGGAACAGTCACTGCTAGTTGTAATTTAGGCAAAGACCCTGTTATTAATCTCAGGAATTTATTAGACAATTAGCATTTCTTAGATATTAAACAATCAACTTTGCCCTAAATATTTACAATTACTTACAACTAATAAATAAAAAATTACGGATTTAACATAATAAATGTTCCCAATCAATAAAAAAAAACCTAGATTACAGACTTCAGCCAGCCCTTTTAAGCATTTAATTAAAATCTTGAGTCATAGTCATTCCCTTCAATAAGCTGACTCTTCATGTGCAAAATAGTCACACATGAAATACAAAACGTACAAAATTGATTAATGTCCTTACACCAGAAGAGGTTACAGTGATAGATACAGTGGCTTTCACTGTGTTCCTTTTTTGGGTTTTCTGTCTGTTTGTTTTGTTTTTAACTTTTTTTTTTAATGGAGGCACTGGGGCTTGAACCCAGGACCGCGTGCACACTAAGCCCTCTCCCCCTGAGCTGTGCCCGCCCCCAGACTCCTTTTTGGATCATCACTCTTCTCAAACCCCCGATTATCACATGCTTTTGTTACGCTGTCCTGGGATTTCAGTACCTCTGTCAGTTCAGTAACTGATATTTTCCGTCTTTCTAGAATTTTGGAAACTTTACCAGACCCCAGAGTAAGAGAATACTGCCTTGATACACCCCTGGGAGATGGTGGGCCTTGGGCTGGCGACGTAGTGATTCTTGGTCAGGATACAACTGAACAGACAAGTCGATTCAAACCTGAGCCACTGGTCATCGGGGTGAGTTTCTTTTTCTTGCAAGGAAGCTCCCCTTGTAATATCGGGACCTTTAGTTGCTTCCTTTGAGACTTGGAATCTTTTCCAGGGATGGAGTGGCCCCTCAGATCCGCACGCCGCCCCTGCTTACTGAGCAATGGCTGAGAGGTGCTGGTCTGGTCTGTTACCGGGATTGGAAGCTCACGGACATATGTCCTATTAGTGTCTCCCTAGAAACAGTGGTGTTGTCCAAGGGTTTCACTCCTTGAGAAAAGAAGGAGTGAGTCTGGGGTTCACATCTTCTGTTCAGGACATTTGGCTAATTTATTATCTAGGGACACGTGTTTGGATAGCCGTTAACGGGTGAGAGCAGTGAAGCTCACGGCCAGGTCTTCACTTCCCACTTACCGTCCACAGAAATTTCTTGCTCTTGGCGGCATTCCTTTTTATGCTGGGTGTGCTGTAGCTGACTCGCCAATTTCAGTCACTCCTGCTTATGCTGGTCTGTTCCTATGTCTGATTAATAGTCAGGAGCTTACCAGAGGATCACTGTATCCACAGACTGCAGAGATAAAACACTTCTATTATTGAAAGTAACAAGGATGAGGCATATTCTGAGTTCACCCTTTCTTTGAATAACTTCATTATTTTGTTACTGATCCTGACATTTTTTAAATTCTTGCTCCAAAACATGCATCAGTCCCCAATTTAGTCATTGTCGTTTCACTGGAGAAGAGCGTTAGTGGCCAAGATCTTGGCTGCACGAGTGTTCACAAGCCACGGTTCCATCAGTCACCAAACCTTCCTCTCCAGGGCTGATGGACAGTAGGGACACACAGCTCCCTGTGATGAAACATTTAACATTAAAAAGTGAGGCAGTTAGAAAAGAATTGCCTGTAAGGAATATCACTGGCCGAGACAAACGCCCCATGTGTGGACTGTGAATGTGTGGCCCTTTGAACTTGCCCACCGGTCTGTCCAACAACTGTGCTGGACCTGCCCTAACAAAGCACCCCAGACCGGGGGCTTCAAACAACAGAAATGTATTGTCTCAGTTCTGGAAGCTAGAAATATGACGGCAAAGTGTCAGCAGGGTCCTGCTCCCCCGAGACCTGGCGGGGGGGGGTTCTCCTCGCTTCCCCCCCACTTCCGGTGGTGGCCAGCCACCCTGGGGGCTCGTTGACTTACAGTTACAGCACTTCAGCCTCTGGGTCTGTCCCCACGTGGCCGTCCTCTCCATTGTGTCTGCGTGTCTCTCCTGATAAGGACACCACTCATTCAGGGCCTACTCTGCTCCAGTGTAACCTCATCTCAACTAATGACACCGCCAATGGCCCTGTCTCCAAATAAGGTCGCATTCCCAGGTCCTGGGGGTTAGGACTTGAACATATCTTTGGGGGGCACAGGTCAGCCCACAGCAGGCCTGTCAGCCGTGGCCTTTCACTAGAGGTGACCGAGAGCAGAGGCCAGAGGCAGCGGTGCTGGGAATATAGAGACGTGCGCTCCCATGCGGGGCCCAGGCCCACCCAGCAGACCTCAAACCTGCTTTGCAGACTCTCGACCGGAAGGGTGGTTGATTGAGCAGAATTCAGTTCATAGTGGAGAGGTAGTTTGGAAGAAGGGAGGATGGTCTTGCTTACTGAAAGGTTCCTAAAAATGGGGAGACTGGGATGCTTCAGAGGTTCCCTCGTTTTGTCCGAGGAGCAGCCTGGGCCCCTGGGCAGAACCGTGGACCCCAGGCCCCCAGCAGCTCTGCTCCTGTTTCTCTTTCCATTTGTGCAGCTGCCTCTCTGGGTCCAAATCAAGGTGGGTTCCTTGTGCACATCACTTGTTCCTCAGTCGTTTCTTTTTGGTGGCAAAATACACGTAAAATCAACCATCTCTATCAATAAGTAGGAAGTAAAACGTTGCAACGCAGCTGCCAGCGATGGGCGGCATAGAGGAAGTTGCTCCTTGCTGCTGCGTCTGGGTAGCAGTGCCTCCTGGACCCCAGGCTCTTCCAGCAGTTTCCCTGAACAAGATGGACACCCCAGCCCCCGAGCTCTGCTCGCAACTGGCCGAGCCTGTAAACAGAGATAATACCAGCACTGGGCCACGGATGCCGTGCGTGGCTGCCTGTGGAGGTTCCTTTCTCCCTCTGTGTTAATACAAATAACAGGCTGAAAATGTGATTACCACTGCTGACTTCATTTAAGAGCACCTCTGAAGGTTACCCCTCAGTCCTGGGGTAGAAAAGACTGCATTGGGGCCATCTGACCTCGCCAGCCCTGTGGTGGACCTCGTCGTTGGCTGCCCCAGGAAGCCAGTTTCATCAGCCCCATTTTGCAGGCACCAAACTGATCTTGGGGAGGGGGGCCTCCCCTAGGCTGCCCCATCACCCAGGGGCCATGGCAGGACTTGAACTTGGGGGGTTGGCACCCACGTGCCCCTGGGGCCTCCCCAGAGGATCCAGGCCCGGAGCCAACTTCCTGGGTTCAGGCTCTTCGGCTGTTTGATCTTGGGCAGTTTATCTAAGCTCTGTGTCTTCATTTGCACATCTGGACAAAACCAGGTGCTTCTTGGCAACCGGCATGTTTCAAAAAATCCGTGGGTTCTTTTCTCCTTTCTATTTTTCCTCCTCATTGAAGATGAGCCGCTGCCTCGTGAGGAGTCCCGCCTTGGCAGTCTTGCCCCAGGGCATTCCCACAGAGGAGGCTCTTTCTTGCTCCCACATGGGACACAACAGATGGGCGGCCGATTCGCAGGAAGAAGCAGAAGGCAGCTGTGATGGGTGAGCCTGTGGACATGCAATGAAGGCCAGGGGAGGGCTCATAGCGGGGACACTCAGAGCGGCCTCAGGAAACAGACCAGACTGAAAACTGCTCGACACAACTGGGGTTCTCGGCGTGGAGCACGATGCCCGGGAACCCAGAGACTGGGGCACCCATGGCCGGAGTGGAGTCGTTGTCTGCCCCGGGCTTCCCACGGTGCTCAGACCCCAGCACACACGCTCCTGAGTCTCTGAACCAGACGCCCGGTGGAGCATGGAAAGGAGGTGCTTCCCTCGGCCACTCAGCCCTGCGTCTCAGGTCACTGCGGCACAGGGGCCTCCTCCTGCAGCCACCTTGCCCGGCCCAGCTCCTCTCCCCGCTGACCTCGGAGAAGGACGGAATCGGTGGTCCCTCCCACAGCGGGTCCTGGGACTGAGGCCCCCAGGTGGGTAGGCTGATGGCGACCCCCCTTCCCCTCCTCTGTTGGCTGAATTGTGCATTGGGGGGGTACACTGCTGCTCCTGGGGTCGGGGTACAGGTGGGGATACGTTGGCCCTGCTACCCATAGGCCAGCAGAAGCAGCTCCTAGCCTTGGTCACGGGACCTGAGTATGCATTTTTTTGACAGAGGGGTTCTCCACCTCCCTACCTCCAACATGGCACTGAATCAGGGCAGTGGGTCCAGCCAGGTCCAGCCTGGAGGTGGGGGCTGGGGGGCCATCTCTAGGTGGAGATGCAGGGGTCCTTTGCTGAGAGTTCACACCCAGAGTGTGGCTGGCATGAGGAAGCACCCCTGCCTCCCTGGGAGAGCAGGTGACAGCTCCTTGGGGTGGGATCTGGGGCCCACGTGCCACCTCCAGGGAGTGTGGGCTGGAAACACGCCGCATCAGCCTAAAACTCCCTCTGAGAGGTGACACCAGCGGGCGACCAGGACTGCAGGACGAGCAGCCCGGGAGATGACCCCCGCCCCACATCACAGCCCAGGCCGGCTGGGACCACTGGGCTCCCCTGGGGGTCTACTCCAGCCTGGCAAGAGAGTTTGCAATTCAGGGGCTGCTCATAAGGGCTTCTGCACCCTCCCAGGACCGTCAGATCTGGGGTCATCAGGCTGAATAGCGCCTGGCTGGTTCGCAAAGCCGAGAAGCTGTGGCAGCCTCCTCGGGGCTGAAGAGAGACTTTCCTGGTGCTGGAAACCTGTTGGGCTCGGGGTGTGTGTGACCCAGGAGCTGGCTCTCCCTCCTCCACCTGCTGCAGAACGGACGTTTCCCATCACCTGCTGATTTAATGAGAGGTCTCTGTCCGTCTGCCCCAGGCTTCCTTTTCTTCATGCTGTCTTAGATCTCCATCCATTTCACAAAACACTGATTTGTCAGACATTACCCTCATTTTAAATTATATATATTGGTTTAAACATGATCCACCTTCTCTTTCCGATCCCATTAGCTTATAAAAGCATTAGCAAACTGTCACACGTTTAAATGAGCGTGTAATGGGTATTGGTTTTAATTGTCAGCACTTAAGTGGCCATTACAACCAAGTGTTTTGCCTCATAAGTCAGGTAAGCCCCTCACTCTCCAAGGAAAAATGCTTGAGACTTGGCTGCTGCAAGCTTATAGCCAAATTTGCATCCCCTGGAAACACACATATAGGACACTGGTATTTTGATCAGCCTTAAGAGGTGTTTGTTTGTTTGTTTGTTTGTTTTGGTGGGAAAATATACATAGCATCCGATGTATCATTTTAACCATTTTTTTAAAGCGTCCAGTTCTGTGGAATCAGAAACATTCACATTGTTGTGCAGCCGTCACCACCGTCCATTGCCAGGAATTTCTCAGCATCCTCAGCTGAAATTCTGCACCAATTAAGCAGTAACTCCCCAGCCCCCCACCCCCAGCCCCTGGCAACCCCTCTACTTTCTGTCTCCATGAACTTGACCACTCTAGGTCCCTCAAGTAAGTGGCTCATATAGTATTTGTCCTTTTGTGTCTGGCTTATTTCACTCAACATCATCAAGGTTTCGCCATGTTGTAGTGTGTGTCAGAATTTCCTTCTTTTTTCTGTGCGAGCAATATTCCATCGTGTGTTTACAACGCATTTTTTTTTTATCTGTTCATCAGTCAACGGACATGGGTTGTTTCCACCTCTGGGCTGTTGCAGAAAGTATTGGTGCTGGGGGTGGGGCTTGGTTTTGTTTTACGTTCCAGTCCTCGTGTTTTCCTTTCTCTTCCTCAGCCACTAAAATCCAAGAGTTCTTATCTGTTTTAGGGGGTCACCAACCCATTCAAGAATGTCAAACAATTTAGGTCCTCTCCCATTGAAAAACTTAAGTATGGCACGCCCACAAGCACTGCATCCTTGCACCACAGGTTAATCTCTGCTCTGGATAAGCACTGTCTCCCCGGAAGCTGAAAATCAGCGGTTTTCAAATCAGAACCTGGTTGAAATGCTGAGTAAAGCAAACCATCGCTTCTGGCTTGACAGTTTTAGAAAGTGAGTGGCTGTGTCTGGAACTTCCCAACTGTGGGCGCAACAGCAGGAAGGGTACAGAGTGTCTCGGGGGCCCTGGGGATCAGGGGCAGAGTGCGTGGTCGTGTCCCAGACGCAGAGAGGTCAGCGGCAGTGTGCAGAGGGAAGGGCGTTTGCAGGGGACGTGCGCCCAGGCAGGAGGCAGAAGCCCCTCCCTCGTTCTAGGCAGGAGTCTCCCCACGCTGGCCTCTTGCCTACAGACCTTGGCTGCAAGGCCCCACCCCGAAGCACCAACACTTTCCCGTGATCCCAGGAATCAGCTCTGGAGCTGGAGATCCTCGTTTCCAATCTCACTGCATGTAAAGTTGTGTTCCCAGGAGAGGCTTTGGCCGGACAGGATACGGTACTACCCGGCGGGGCTGCAGGAGCGCCGAGACCAGCCAGCATCAGGATCGTCTGCTGCGGCGGGGAGTGTTTCCTACAAATTGGCCACGTCTGAGCAGCAGATCTGAACAAGATCCCACTGGGTTCCACGCAGAGCTGTGGCTGAGCTGACGCTGGACACCCAGGGGTGCTCGGGGACTCGTGCCCGATGTCCAGGCATAAAGATGGGAGGTGAGTTGCACGGGAGAAGCAAGTCCTCTGGTGTGCACACTTGGGGCAGTGCCACGTCTATATTAGTATGTGTGTGTGTGTGTGTGTGTGTGTGGAGGGGTGAAGCAGAAAGACCCACACAAATGTCTCAGGTCTGGTTCCCCAGAAGGCAGGGCTATAGAACAAAATCTAAAGACCTCTGGTCCTGGGACACCTGGGACACTCCTGCCAGGTGCCCCACAGAGCGAGAGACAGGGACAACCTGCCTTCTCTCTTGGCCAGGGCATCCCAAGGGGACACAGCTGTGTGTAACTTTCAAGGTAGAAATGGCCGCACTGGGGCAGGGACCAGCCAGCTGTTGGGGAACCCGGGCAGCAGGGCCAGCCCTGAGTGAGTGGGGCCACTCTCCTTGCACCCCAGAAACCTTGGAACCTCACCGCCAACCAACACGTAACCCTAGGGCACATCCACATCACCTGGGGAGCTTCTACGCCACCCCGATGCAGGAGCCCTATTCCCGACTTCCAGGTCCATCGCGGTCTGGACGGGACCCCCCTTGCCCTTGCTGTTTGAGCAGAAGCCTGGGCTTCTGTCTTCCAGAAAAGATAGCATTAAGTCAATCTTGGGGAAGTGTGGTCTCCGGAAAGCAAGAGGTTCGAGACCTGCTTCCCTCCTTTCTGGGCTCCCTGGGATGGGCAGAAGCGCCCACAGCATCCTCTGTTCACACTCCCCTGGCTGGAGCTCCCTGGGGGAGACTGAGCCCAGCCGCAGAGTCGGAGGGCTCTGTGCCCCGCCTCCGTCGTAAAATGGCCTGCTCTGGTAGTCGTGACAGTGGCACGCTCCGTGTCACCAGGCTGTCGCGGCGTCCCCGGTGTGACTGGAAATCCAGTTCCGCAGGGTGGGGGGAGCGAGGCAGCAGCTCCCTGGAGCGGTCGTGCAGGATGGGTGCCAGTATAAATCCTTCCAGCAAGCACAGAACATGCTCGTACCGTTGCCGTCGTGCCCAGGGCTCTGCTGCAGTCCCTGTCTTCCTTGTGGTGAGCGGCACCTCTGCCCACAGGTGCCACAGGGCGTTTCCACCCATCCTGGGAAGGTGCCTACCCAGAGCTTAAGCTGATTTGTAACTACAGAGTGATGGATTTTGTTAGTAAATTTGTATCAGAATAAGTCAGTAATGTTCCCACACAAATTAATGTATCTCAGCAGATGTTCAATTTTTGAATATCCGGTTTTGAATACATATTACCTGATAATGTATAAACACGGAATATATTTTATATTTCCACTCATTAAATCTCAGTCAAACCAGTAAACATCCCAAACGTTTGGGACAGGAATTCGGTTTCCTGTTTCATCGAGTAGCAGCAGTTTGTTGTGGGGTAAGAGGCATGACCTGCTGACACAATTTTACAATAACAGCAACGACAAACAAAGCCAAGGGAGTTGCTCCCTTAAGCGTCGGGTGTCCGCAGCTGGGGGTGGGGAGAGGGTGCAGCGCCCGCCTGGACTTGCCTCTGCCCCTTAGTGAGTGACCTTTACCCGCTACTTGGTCTACACCCTCCTCTGCAGAAGGGGACAGTCATCGTGCTACTGAGGTGGGGCGGCGGCTACTTGAAGAGAAAGAATGAAACCTAGGGACACAAAAAAGTCATGCCTTGGAAGGAGCCCATGCAAGCAAGGGACCCGGAGGCTTTGGCATCATTCGTTTCACAGTAAATCTGCCGCTAAGTCAATAAATAAAGGAAGAGGGGATGAATGAATGAAGCTTTGGTATCAGCTTGTCTGGGTCTTAAAAGTTGTTTGGTATTTTTATTGGGATCACGTTAAATTTATAAATTAAAATAAGGAACTGGCATCGTTGGGTTTTGGGGGGGAGGGAGGTAATTAGGTTTATTTTCTTGTTTATTTAATGGAAGTACCAGGGGTTGAACTCCGGGCCTCATGCGTGCTAGGCACGTGCTCCGCCTCTGAGCTGTGCCCCCCGGGAGCTGGCCCCTTGCCCCTGCTGAGCTGTCCTAGCCAAGACCGAGGGGTGCCTTCGTGTTTGTTCTAGAAGCTGGAGGTGGGCGCTGAGTCTCCACGCTTTCACATTCTTCCGTGTTGAAATCACCGTGTGATGTTGAAGACGCCGTGCTGCTGCTCCTGTGTGATGTGTCTTCTTTGTTCTTCTAGTTTTTCATCTTCTTTTGCTGTTTAGGAAGGTTTGAAGTTTGTTCTAGAGGTTTCCTTGTACTCACACCTTTTTAATTGCCCTGAGCCTCCAGTTATTTTACTTCCATCTTTGACCGCGTCTCCTGCTCATCGCCTGGGCAACAGTCAGTGCGATCATTCTGCTTTCTTCTTGTCTGGGCCTTCTCGTCCACTTCTGGCTGAATTATTTCTCCTTTGTGTTAACATGTAACGCATGACATTAGCAGGCAGCAGGCAAATGCTTACTCTCCTGCCCTTGTTTGACTTACTTAGTCACGGACCTTCAAGGACATACGTTAAGTGCTCACTAGAAGACCTTTCACTGAGCTTTTCCCTTTAGTTTTTTTTTTTTTTTTTTACGAAAACCACACATGTGGTGTTTTTTGTTTCGTTCCTGTTGTTGTTGTTTGCTTTACTTTCTTGAAACTGAGAATCTTTAAAGCATCTTGTAAATGGGAGAAATGGAATTGGACCCAGGAAGTGGGAGTGGTGGGGTGTGATGGAAGTGATCTGAGTGGACACGTGACTTCGTGTTGATGTGGGCGGCGAGGGAGGTGGTGGGGGCGTCACAGCAGAGCTGACTGCTCGGCCAGGGGTCATCAAGAACACAGTACGGGTAAAAAAAAAAAAAAAAACAGCAAAACCAAACACAATCTGCAGCTTCTCCAACTTGGAAAAGCACTTCACAGATTTCAAAGCGCAAGGGAAGTAGATGTATTTATTTTGTCAGTTTAACCTTGATTTGAAAGCATGAGTAGCAAAAATAAGGGAGCCGCGGCCACCGACCTCCCAGGCAAGCAGCTGTGTTCTGAGAAGCAGCAGCTCCCAGCCGCTCTCTTCTCAAGATGCCAAGTGAGGAAGAGACACCTTCTCTCTTGAATTCCACCTCTCTCCTCTCCTCACGCACGCCTGCGATACTCACGGGTGGCTTTAGGTTTGGTGTTCAGGGTCCTGCCTGTTGTAGACGTAGCTGAGGGGAGCCTGGAGTGGGGAAGGCAAATCCTTGGAGGATGCTGCAGGCCACTTCGACCTTCTCCTGGGCTGCCTCCAAGGCTCCCTCCACTTCTTCAAAGGCATAACCCTCTCCTGTGAGTTTTGCGAGAGTTTTGCAATTTTCACATCGCCATTTGCCAGTGCTGCCTCTGGTCGTGGGGTTCCTGTGGTAGATTCCGGGCGCACCGGAGTCCTGTGGGGCTGTGGTTTACGAGGTGTGCCTGGAGCTCGTGACCGGAGAGGAAGGGAGCTGGTCGCAGTCCTGTGACGTTCTGTTGGAGCTGACATTTCCACCTGGCAGTCTAATCACCGGAGGCAAAGGAAGCTGGGCCACTTGCTGGATCAGAAGAGGGATTAGATCGCTGGTTTATTGTGAAAGGATCTCACTCGGGACCAGTCAGATGGAAGATACGCACTGGCCAAGGTCTGGGGAAAGGGCGCCACTCTCCCCAGTGTCCGCGTGTCATCCACCCTCTTCCACTGGTAGATTCCACAACAAGGACTTACAGGCTGAGGGTCTCCTACGTTCTCGTCGGTTTAAAACTTTTTCTATAACTTTTATACATAAAGAATAGCTCGGCCTGATGTAAAATCTTGGGTCCATATTTTCCATGACTTTTTCTAAAAACACTGCTAAGTTGTTGCCTTACTCGTGTGTCATGTTTTAGGAACTGTGAGGCGGGTCTAATTCTCTCACCCTTTTAAATGATTGGGTCTTTTTGCTTGGAAGCTTTGAGGATTTTTTCTTTATCTTTAAATTCTAATAATTTCTCAAAGATATGTCTTGGAGCCGAGCGTTCGTGCCCAGGTTCCCAGGTCCTGGCTGTCGGCTCCAGCTTCCTCTCCCCCCGCAGGTCCGCCCGCGCCGCAGTGTCACACGCTGTCCCGCCGCCCTGTGCGCTCCCTTCGCCGTGGTCTCCGACCAGCCGTGCGGTGTGGTTACCCAGGCCTCTCTTGTGTTTCAGCCGCTTTCTCCCTGAGCCTTTTGGCTTTTGTTCTGCACATCATTGGCACTCTTTCAGCGACGTTTCCACCTTTCTTCAGTGTGCTCATTGAATGTGCATGTACGGCTTTCTCTCTTGTGCGCCTCACGACTCATTTTTCATGTCTGAGATCATTTTGTCTTTCTTCCTTTTCTTTCCTGAGATCCATGCACTCGCTCTTCATTTCTTCCCGTTTCTGCCTGTTTCTGGTGTCAGCTTTGAATTTCGGATTCAGGGCGGGGTTAGAGACCCTGCAGTGCTTGCTGGGGTTTCACTCGGCGTGGCTGTTACCTGACGGTCACTCCCGCTCACCTCGGGGAGGGGGGCAGCTACCGGCGCGCAGTTCTCTGTGCCACGGCAGGTTCGCCCGCACGCAGTGCGCTGCCCGTCCGCTGTGCGGAGCGGCCGGCGCGGGCCCTCGGTCGCGCGGGGGGGGGCTGCCTGCGCGTGCTGCCCCCCCCCCCCCCCGCGCCCCGCGAGCCCGGCGGCTCCTCCAGTGGCCTCTCCCCTCCGCGCTGGCCATCCTCCTCCTTGTACAGCTTCTCCCCCGGAAGCAACGCCCTTTGAAGATGGCCCCCTCCGGTCGCACTCAGTCACGGGGCGTCTTTGCACTTCAGTGATTTGGGGTCCCTCTGGGGGCCCCCCCGAGGCTCCCGCGTCCCTCCTCCACTCGGTTTCCCAGGCCGCCCCGCTTCCCAGAGTCCGGAGGTGGGAGCACGGCCGAGTCCGCTGGGGCTGGGCGCTTCCTCTCCGACTAACGGTCACTTACAACCCGGACGTCCTCCTCCTCCTGGAGCGGGTGGAAGCTGTGTTCCCTCGCCCCTCCCTGGTGTCCTGCAGCGGTTTTGGGAGGAGTGGGGGGGTCCAGATGTGTGGAGCTGCTGTGACTTCGACTACCCAGAATTTTTGATATCTTCTTGATTGACATCAAAGGAAAAATTGCACCTGAGGTCTTGAAGATTAAAAAATGAGATGCCTTGTGATGATTTTCAACTCTTTGGAGGTTCCCAGAGTGTCTTGCATTTCAACGTTAACTCAGTGCCATGTGATAAAATCTTCCAGAACGTGATATCCTTGGAGGTGAAAACAATGAGGCATGTCCCTGCTGGTGTCGCCATCAGGAACCTCTGCAGCGCCCTTGCCTGACTCTGCAGCCCTGTGAGTCTTCACACCACGGTTCAACGGACGGAGGGAGGCCGCCCAAGGCGCTGAGCCATGGGGAGGGGACAAGTCCCTCAGAAGACCTCCCCTCCCAGCACGCAGCCCCTCAGTCTCTGCTGGTGACAGCCACTCTGATGTCTGGCTGCAGTGTTTCTGCTCATATTGGCACCAAATTGCAATCCACCGTATCCTGGTGTTTGTCTCAATCAAAGAGAAGGAAAAAGATGAGTCTCTGACCAAACGCAGTTACACAGCATGTGACATCTCTGCCGCTTTTTCTCTTCGCCCTGAGCCATCCTTCCCGCCAGAGATACACGCACAGACACACGAACACAGACAGACACAAAGCCTGCCCTATGTCCGCGGTCCAGCCAGGTCTCCCGTGAGCCCCCTTCAAGCGCAGTGGGGACCTAGGATCCAACAGTCCTTAATCAGAGGAGGGGCAGGCAGCTGTGGGCGCCTGCTCCACCCCGCGTGGCCCTGCTCCCAGCTCAGGGGGCTGCACGGAGGCCTTGCCTCTCGGAGCTTCCATCAGCCGAGCCTACCTCGAGGGACCGGGTCTCTGCCTTCATCAGAGAACCTTGGTCCTCAGGACGTGGTGGTGTGTTGTGGAGGGAGCGCAAAGGAGAGGGTCAGGCTCTGTGAACATCTCATTTCTGGTGCAGAGGGCAGGGGGCTCAGAGGGAGCAGCGGCCTCGCCCCCGCTTGGTCCTCTCTCTGTGGTCCTGGCCCCACGCCGCCTCCTTTCCCACCTCCTATGAGCAGCTGCACAGGGCAGCCTGCCCAACAGGAGAGGGAAAAATGAAAATCACAATATGGAATTCTGCGGTTTTTCTGCAGTATTTCCGCAGCTCCAAAGATTTCTTTTGTGCAAAAAAAAAAAAAAAAAAAAAAAGTCTTTCATCTGCCAAGATTTTTACTTATCACATATGAAAGGAAACCGTCTTCCACACATTTTTGAAATGCTTTAAAAATGGGTATCAAAGAGTCCGAGGCCCATTAATCTAAATTGCTTTAACACTTAGAGAAGAATAAAAGGCACTTTCTAAAATCTGCAAATGAGTGTAACCTACAAAATTACAGATTAAATGCTGGGGGGTGGGGGTATTAAAAACCCTGAGGTTGTCAGCTTGGAACAAGTATCTTTAAAGGGAAAGAGAAATATTACTTCAATATTTTTAAATCATGTTTTGAAATAGATGAGAAAATGAAAGCTATGTTCATAGACACGATGGAAGGAGATGGGGAAAAAATTCTAGTTCGGCTAAAACTGATCGCTGTTACATTTCATTCAATAAAGTTTACCCAGGAGGGATCAGATGAGCTCCATGGATAGGCAATTTTTACCACCTTTGCAGAAACCCTTATACATGGATCTAAACTATTAAGTCACTTCTCCCCCCTGGAAAAAGGTATGAAGTTCTCCAGATTTAGACCTGAATCCTCAACTGACACAGTTGGTAGAGAAGGGGTCATCCTGCCTTTTCTTTTCTGTCTCTGCGTTTAAATTTATTGTCCAGTATCTAATAGTAGAAGTAGAATGGACGGTCTGTAACATTTGATAGTTTTGATTCTTCAGTCCCAGCCAGGTCGGGAAAGCTGTCATCCTGTTACAACACCTTAAATTTACATCCTGTGTGTCTCTAAGGAACTAGTAGAGTTTTACCAGGCAATTTTTACATCTAATTTATCCCATCACCATTCCTGACAGGTGGGTTCTGTGGAGCCGGGGTTGGCAGGGCCCCCCCCCCCCCACTGAGCAGTAATGAAGGGTCGTGGATGACGAAGACCAGGCTGTATTGCACACCTACTGTGCGCCAGCCTCTGTCCTTTGCATTCTGTCTCTCATTTAATCCTTGTGCCATTACTGTGTGGTTGACATTCGGGACAGATGCTCACAATTCTCCAGCCTCCCCAAAAATGCACAGTCTAGTTCCCTGCCCCTGGGGTCCAGCTGACCGTGGTCTTTGGTGACTGGAAAGTGAGCAAATGGGACATCGCAGGGACTTCAGAAGGCATGTGCCCTGAAGCTTCTTGAAACATTATCACCACGTGAACGAGCCCAGGTCAGCCTTAGACACCTGTAGCCCAGTCACCGTGTCACGGCCGACAGCTGGACATGAATGAGGCCACCGTGGACTCGCCAGTAGGCAGCCAGCCGGCCAGCTGACCTCACCCCCACATACAAGCCCAGCTGAGACTGGCCAAGGGAAGTCTAAACCAGAAGAACCACCCAGCAGAGCGTGAGCCAAAATAAATGCTTTCCACCCGTGACGCTGGCAACAGTAAACAGCCAACCCAGCAAGACTAACCCCATTTTACAAAACAGAAAGCTGGGCTCAGAGAGGCCTGGTCATTTGCCCAAGGTCTTCAGAGTCAGGACTGTCTGATTACAAAGCACGTGTAGGATCCCTGGCATGGGAAGAAAATTTGGGGAAATTCCATGTGTTAAGCTTGAAAATGAAAATACTGCACCATTCTGGCTGGCCTCAAAGATTTTGAAAATAGTTGAAAAGAAGACAAAGTCGACCCATATTTGGAGTTGATGTCAGTAGGGCCAAGGAATAGAACTTTCAAGAAAGCAAAATTTATGTCTGAGAAATAACGTGAAGACATCCAGAGTGATTTACAATAGAACAGTCGGCCACAGAGGGCATTACATCAGCGGCTAAGTGACACCCCCAGGTCAGTGACTCCCTCTTTGGGAATGTGTCCTGGGGGTGAAAACAGCACCCTTCCCTGCTCCAGGGTCCATGTCCCGAGGGACATGATGCGTCAGACCTTCTCTTAGAGTCTCAACAATTCAAAGCAAGGACTGGGGGTGAAATGTGGCCCAGATGGAGATTCACATCGTCTCTAATGTGGTCAGTTGCCTTCGGGCTCACCTTTCAGAATGGGGCTAGTCGTCAGCCCGACCTTTTGACCACGATTTTCTGCATTTCATGAAAGGCCACCCCAACACCTCTGTGCAGAACTACACCTTCCAGTGATGCTGGCTTCTGTGACTTAGTGATCTACAAATCTTTAACATGTTGCTACGTTCCAGTGTGTGTTATACTCATCATCACTCTTTGCTGAGAGAATTACACAGTGATTCAAAAGAATTATCATTGTCAAGCATAAACCTGATACCATGTAAAATGTAAATAAGACACACCTCCCTGGACTGTTTTGAGAATTTTGAAAAAAAAAAAAAAAAGTGACGTAACTACAAGGAAAACTCCTTTTGGTAAAAAATAATGATCACTCAGAACATTGTTTCAGGGTCCCATCAAGGTGTGACTCAGCCACTGAAGGGGCTTGACGTTCTCTTTTAATTAGTTTATTTAAATGTTTTTAATTGGATTGAAGGTTGCTTCCTATAAAGAAAGAAATTCACATGCAGCAACCAGAACAAGCAACCAAGTCTCTGTACCTGTTTCCCATAAGAGTTTCTTTGCTTAGTTGTGTGTTTTTTAGACTCTGTCCATCAGTGGAAACGGCTCTGGGCATCTTCTGTGGACTCAGGTTTACATTTCACGTTTGAGTGAGCCAGTGATGTCTGGTGTTAGGGAAGTTTGTACAGAGATCCCTGCCCCCCTCCCCCGCTGCCACCACCCCCGATAGTCCTCTGATATGACCATCAGCATAAAAGCCTGATGTCATCTGGGAGAGGCTGGAGCAGAGCATTCACTCCACGTGGCTCAGAGCGGGGGAGTTAAATTACAGAACAAAGACACATCCCTAACAATATTCTGTATCGTTTTTAGCTACTGGGGCAGTAAAATAGATATCTCCACTGTTAGACCCTTGCCAGGGTCTTAGAAGCACACCTGTCACACTTAGGGACACTTCAGCAGGGTCTGGGTCATTGGCTGTCACCTCTGTTTATTTCTCATGATCTCTGCCGCCAGGAAAGAGCTTCTACTGCGTCCCTCTCCAAGGTGATGGCCGTTTCGACCCGATGGCCCACGGCTGCTCCATTTTTCCAGTGGTTACTGCAGGACAGTGATAACAAATTTTCATGTTCTGAGATACAGGTAAGTCATTCCTGCTTATACACAAGGTGACTTGAATTTGATGCTAACTAAAGCAGCCTGTTTGTGGCCTATCAAACATACATTGTACATCTGCTTTAATTATTAGAGAAAAGAGCACGCTGACCGGAAGTAAAAGTCCATGTTAAAAATACAGATTAAATGCCGCCCTTCCCGGGACGCCAGTGCTGGTCCTCCTTTGATGATGAGACTCCCTCCCCAGGTGCCGAGGCCACGCTCGCTCACCGTGTACGTGCTGGTCTGTTTTGTTTTTTGTTTTTTTGTTTTTTTTTTTTTTTGAGACCTTGAAGGAATGTATCCCTGACTTCATAATAAGTCTTTGTTCTGACAAAATACAAAACTACGGGAAACCCTGCTTCTCCGGAGCAACGCTTCAGTCATCTGAGAAGTGGGCTCCCAGGCCAGTCCTCAGTTTGGCTCAAATAAAACTCCTTCCTCCTCTTATTGATTGATTGATGGTTATATGTGTCGACAGGAGGTAAGAGCCCTTCTTCAGCTGTCCTCCGTGAGCCTGCGCCCCGAAGCCTCCTCCTGGTCCCTCCTGGTGGCGACTCCTGGGCCACCCGAGAGACCTGCCCACGTCTCGCGATGACAGCGCCTGCTTTCTCGCGAGATGTGGGCAGGTTCAGTTCCAACGGCCACAGGAGGCGCCTGAGAGGAGGCAGGGCAGGCAGGCGTTCGGAGACGGCGTCCCTCAGAAGGTCCGGCTTTAGGAGGAGAGGAGTAAAAGGTAATAGCCGTGTGTCGCGGGACGTCCGGACGAGTGTCTCTCTCACTAACCCTCATTCCGGAAGGAGGTGCGGGCGGGTCTGTGGTCCTGCAGCGCCTGGCTCGGCCCCCTGCGAGGGCGCGAGGTGGTGCCCTGTGAGGTTAGGGCGGGGGATTCCCGTAGGGAGACGGGCGCTACCGTCCGTTCTCAAGTCCAGTGAGGAGCTTTCGGGGAGAACCCCGAGGGGGCGGAACCCTCCGCGCCGCCTTGAGTGGTGCAGGTTGACATCCGGTTGGCAGGTGAATGGGGGCTGAAATCCAGCACACGTCTTCTGATTTGCCGCGGGCACCATTGACGTTGTCCTGAAGGTCAGCTCCTCAGGGCCAAGCCGGCGGGGAAGCAGTCGGTGTGCTCTGGGGGGCGGGGAGACCCCGGAGAAGAAGGCTGCATGTGGCCGGCCACTGGCCACCCAGGGCGAGGGTAGAAAGTAAAGCTGCCCTGGCGTGGAGGGCTGCACCCAGCCTATCTCTGCAGCGAGGGGCTCGTGCACCCCCGCAGGGAGCGGGAAAGGTCAGGGACAGACGATCTCATCCCGTCAGCGAATATTCCACCAACAGCAGCATTCAAAGCTGGTGAGGGCGCGGCGAGAGGGCCACCCTGAGGTACGAGAGTTTCAGTTGTTGAAAACCTTCTGAAAAGCAAATGGCAGCAGATAACCAAAGCCTCCCAGATACTTAAACCATGTAACTCAGCAATTACTGTAATTACACTTTCTAGGACTCCGTCCAAAGGAAATAAATGAATATACTGCTTTTATGCGTGAATGGAAAAAAATTTAAGTGACCCAAATGTCTAACATAAGTACGAAAAAGTTATTAATCTTTGTTACTTCAGTTGAGTATGGGCATTAAAATTGTTTTCAAGGCACTTTTAAGGCCTAAAACAATATTAAGTGAAGAAAAAAATGAATTCTAACAATGCATAGAAAAAAAGATCAGAAGAAAATACACTAAAATGTAAATAATGGTTCTCTCTGGGTGATGAGACTCTAGAGGACTTGTTTATTTATTCTTTTCACTTTATTTTTCCCACAATACATGTATTATTCTTCTAATTAAATAAAGGAAAAAACCAAGTGAAAGTCCTGGAGGCCTGGAGGTCTGTCTGGTGGCCTGGAGGCCTAGAGGTCTGCTGGCCTGCTGGTCTGGTGGCTTGGTGGCCTGGTGGCCTGCTGGCCTGATTAGCTGGGTGCCAGGGCTGACGGGACTGTGCTTGGTGAGACATGTAGCCAAGCATGCAGGTGACCCTCTTGGACCAAGTTTTACCTGGCAGGGAGGCTCAGTCTGAGCAGTGTGCATGCTGGCAGAAGGCCATCTCGGCTGCCTTCGGGGTCAAGGCTGCAGACAGGCCAAGATACACTGGCCTGCAGCCACCCCTCAGGTTTAAGGGAGTCCCCATCTTAAACCCAGGGTTGTCAGTGCTATTCTGAAGCAGTTCTCAAGAGCAGACCAGTCACCAGGGCATCTTGTTAAAGTGCAGCCTCACTCGGAGCATCTGGGGTAGAACTTGAGCATCTGCACTTCTAGGAAGCTTCCAGGTGACAGAGATGCTGCCCCCCCCCGGGCCCCTTCCGAGTGGCGCTGCTCAGACTCCAGCGCACATGCTGTGAGACACAGGCTGTGGGACACGGAGCGCTGGGCCACACCTCTCGGCCTGGGCCGGGCTCAGGAATCTGCATTTCTGACAGGCCCCCCAGGTGCCGCTGCCTCTGTGGCCCACACCGCAGCCCTCACTCCTCTGGCACCGCCAGTTCCACCTGGGAGCCTGCCAGAACTGCACGTGAGGGCTTGGGGTCTGATGTAGAGACTCCCAGAGAGCTGCAGGACCAGCCGGGGTGCTGCCCCTCCCACCCTCACTCCCCAGGGGAGCAAGGCACCCTTCCCTCGGGACCAGTGGAGCCCCTTCCTGATCTCGCTACATGGTCACACCGTGATGACCTGCCCACACAGACAGCTTCTGCCCTCAGCTGCTGACCATGTCCCTCGGGAGAACAACCTCTCAGTCCCATGGAGTTCTTACATCAGTTCCTTAAATCCGAATCCTCGCCTAGACCGATGGGGGCGACCCATGGCAAACGTTTTCTGGGTAGGGGAATGGGACATGGTTGCAACAAGGAATTCTGGGAGCACCTAGAAACGCAGCCCATCAATTGCTTAAGATTCTTGGTGGCAGGACTTCAGGACTGGGAGTGAGGGAGGGGGTCCTTGTGTTCTAGGTAACCTCGAAGCAGTGCTATGCTGAAGAATTGTGTCATTTCATTGGAGTGACTCCCTTTGAAAAATAGCCTGTCCCTCTATTTTTTTCATATACCCCAACTTTAGGGGTAAGTCCCCTTTCACAAGAAGGTAGACTAGTGGGAAAGAAAGAAAAAATACCCTGTTTCTAGGATACATTTATTTGCTAAGGTATTTTCTTTAGCTCTGGGCAGAATGAAATACACAGTCTAGTTGTTTCTGTTGCTTGAATTTAAATGCAGTGTATGCTGTCATCTTTCCTGCTAGTTGAAGACTTTGTTTTTGGTGGGTTTTTTCATCTGACAGCGGGGTAGGGGGGAGGCTCTTCACCAGTGGCTATTTGAAGTTTAGTGATTGCTCAGAAAGGGGTTGGGGGAGAAAGAAAGAAACACATCCAGTGTTATTTTTGAGCAGTGAATATTTTTCACTCTGCTAAGAAATTACTGCAATTTGACACATGAAATCTAAGGCACAGATAAGTGTGATCTAGAAAAATTGTCTTTTGTGGGCTTGATGATAACCAAAAAAAAATTAATCATGTCAGTGCTCCAGGCATTTCGCCATGGTTTGGTGGGAATTCAGTCTGTGCAGCAGAACCATACAGCACTTTCTCTGCATTGTTGTAACAGAAAAAATTAATGCTAACTGCTGGAAATGATGAGGGTTTGCCCATTGGACAAGGCAAATCAAGGCTGTCACCTCTGGAAAGAACATCACTTCTAATGACGTGAACTTTAAGGTGAACTGCACATTCTGACATCCTCCAAGTTCTGCCTCGTTATGAAAGATACAGAATTACCCAATTCGTGTTCTTTTTTCAGTGTTGCTTTTAGAAAGAATCCACTTGTCCCCTCTGTTATGTTGAACTCGTTTGAATAACCATGTATATTTTTTAAAATTCTCATTGACCAATAGAAATACTAAATACAAATCTCTGAATGTGACTTTAGCCTTTGAAAACTCTTCCATGCAAATTACTCATTTCAGGGTCACCATGTAGGCTGTCATTCTCCAAAGGTGATGAGATAGCGGGTTTTGATCCTCATCCATGCACCTGAGCGGAAGTGCACGGTGGGGCCCAGGCTCTGGGGATGTCTCTGTGCCTCGTGGATGTGAAGGCACGGACACAGGGGCCTCTTTAGATTTTGAGACTTTCACGGAGGAGTGCATGAGTGTGTGTGAGTGTGGCGGGGAGGGTGGCTTTTATCTAGCTTTGCCAGGTAGGATCAGTTCTTGAGAAGTAAGTTCCCGATAGTGTCTGCAGAACCTGGCTTAGTGGGAATGGAAGCAGTCAGCAGGGAATTTCCAATGACAGGTGCCTGCTCCTTGAACAGTGGTCCCAAATCCTCCCAATGGCCCTCAAGCAGACTTCTCACAAACTGCTCTTTTCTTGGCTGTATCATCATCTCCATTCCCCTTTTGGAGATAATGTCTGAGCAAGTCTCAAGCCTTTGGACTCCCTCTGGAACAAACTTACAGGTGTCCCCATCAAGCGGAGAAACTGACCTGAGGACGCTGCAGGTCACTGTGGGCAAAGCTCCAGGCAGGGGCCACGTGTACCACTGATCTTGCCTGATGGAGTTGTTGGGTGTGTTTTGTGAGACAGAAGGAGAAGAAAGATAGCCCATTCATCTTTTGTAACCTGAGAAAAATATGAAAAATAAATAAAGCAAAGAGTTTTCATGAATTTCGTATCTCTGTTACAATCAGTTAAGAAAAGGACAGTCAGGGGAGGGAGAAATCAAGAGAGAAAAGGAGCAAACGGGAGGCAGAGACGCAGAGGCAGAACTGAGAAATGGGGATGTCAGGATTTCCTGGTTAAAAAAAAAAAACCCCAGAAACTAGTTTCATTCAGGCTGAAAGTTTAGAGTCTTCTCTTTCCATCACTGAAACCGACACAGGATTCTCACCAGGCGTCAGGCCCCATGTGTCACCTGTCTCCTGGTCAGACCTTTCCTACCTTTGTGCAGAATAACTTCACGTAACAGTTGCAGCTCCAGTAAGCTCTCTCAGACCCCAGTAATCCAGCAAGGATCTGTTCCAGTGGCAAACTGGTTGGTGCCAGAACACAGAAGCTGCTACACTTTGAACAAATCATGAAGAGGATGTCTTTACTGACCACGTGTTGATAAACAGTGCTTGGACGTTGACACGGCACTGCTAAAGAGATGTAAATAGATCCGTCTGGGTAAAGGGAAGATTGGGGTCTGTTTAGCTGTATGGTTCTGGGGTGCCAGGAAGGCCAGAGGCTCCCCGAGCATTCCCCCCAGTCCTGCCTGTCCAACAACCCACAGCGGCCAGCCAGTCTGCACTTCCACATTCAGAATAGAGCCCTGACTCTCTCTTTTCCATGACTCCCTCCCCTGTGAGGTCCAGAATGTCCTCACTAGGAGATGCATTCCTTTAGCTTAAAACTTGGACTCCTTTTCACGTAAAAGTGATATAATGTTATATGTTAATTATACCTCCATTTAAAAAATGAATAAAAGTTTATATTTATTGAGTGCTGCCCAAAAAAAGACTTCTTTAAAACTGCAGCCAACTGGGGTCAGAGTCCCATTGTCCTCCATGGATAGAAAGCTCTGGCTGGGAGCACAGAGTTCGTGAAGGAGCTGGGAGCACGGAGGTATTCTGGGGCTCCCAGGGAGCAGGTAGACACACACAGTTCCCCTGCTTTCCCATCTCTGTCATGACTCCACCCCTTGGCCCAGCTTTCCCAGGGAGCAGGGACAGAGGGACAGTGTTTCTGAGCAGGACCACAAGCAGTGGAAACTGGCTGGCCTCCTCGGTCAGCCCCTGGGGCTCTGTCCCAGACCTTAGGACCTACCCCTTGTCAGAGAACAAGGAACCTGCAGAGATCCAAAGGGCTGATCAGTACAGTGGCTCTGAGGCTGGGCCATGACGGGTGGAGAGGGTAAGAGGGGGCAGTGAGCGGCCTCCGGAGCCCTGAGGACGACCTGGGAGGAGGAATAGCAGGGGAGGTGGCCCTGGAGGCTTCCAGGAGGTGACCAGAGCAGCGGGGCTGGGATGGAGGGTGTAGAGGGACACGTGCGCTTCTGCTGCTCCTCCTGCCTGCTGGCTGCTCCAGCATGTCACCCTCTCAGTGTCCCTACCCCACAATCTGTAAAATGGGGATCATGATCCAGCCACTTAGCCAGCTTGCCCAGCTGCTGATGGTCACGCAGAGCTTGAAAATCGCTCAGGGCGGTGTTTGAAAAGTCCAAAGCAGGATGCGTCTCCGTTGGCAGCAGCTCGAGGAGGAGAGCCAGCTTTGAAGCCGAAGTGAGGTGCTTCCTGTTGGACAGTGGGACGTTCGGGTCACATTGCGGAAGATAAGAGGGTTGGAGTGGACAGCGTCAGGCAGACGGCAGAGCCAGGGTCCCGGCGAGGAGCCTCTGTTTCTCCGCCTGCATTTCCAGATTCACATTCTAATGCCCTTGTGCTCACGGTGGCCCACAGGGTCAGAGTAATCAAAGAGGAAAGCATGTCTCTTTCGATTGCAGTTACAGCCATTATTTTTGCTATTGAAATTAATCACTCACGATTGACAGCCTTCACTATTTTTACATCACTTTGAGGAACCCAGACAACAAATCTCCAGGCCTTCCCAGGGTAGGCAGCCGCTGGCTGGGAGGCAGGAATGTTCTCACAACAGAGTGGAAGAAGTTAGGGAGGTTGTGTGGTTATTAAATTTTTAACATGTAATTTCTATGTAAAGCAGCATGTGATTGATGTTCCCATATTTGCTTGGCCAAGAGCTTAGGCACTTTGCAATAGACCTGTATCCCAGACGTCAGTCACCCACATCAGCACCACGTGGGGCCACACCAGTGGTCCTGCTAATACAGCAGGACCATCTGCTTATCGGGGGTGTGGGAACTGTGGGGCCAAAGGAGCATGGCTTTGGGCATCAGAATGACATGCGCTCCAGTCCTCGGTCAGCCGCTGTCTGGGCTGCATGGAAGAGGGGACATTTGTGTCCGCTTTGTGGCAAGGAGTCCAAGGGGTAGAGAGGTGGGCAGTCAACTCAGCCCCATTAGCCAGGGGCTTTCCCAGTGGTAGCGGTGACAGTCCCTTGTCCAGGCGGCAGTCTCAGGTCACCAAAGCGGGGAGGGGATTCCAGGAGGAGCGGTGGAGGAATGTGCAGCCTGTGTTCATCTGGAGCCTTCCTGCAAGGAAGCCGGCCGTGGGAGGTGGTGCTAGAGGTGGCAGGCAGATAGGGACAGCCGGCGCTCTGGTCAGGGGACAGTGGTGACTGCAGAAAAGGGAGGGCAGGGCGGTACAGGTGCTGGCACCTTCCTCCAGCCAGGTGTGGAGGGCACACAGGGAGGCTGGTCCAGGTGAGCACCTTAAAGGTGGGTTTGGTTCCCCAGCTTCCTTTCAGGTAACAAAACGAGTGAACCACTGAAAATCAGATGAATAGTCAGATCAGTAACAAACTTCGAAGCAGTGTCTCCCTGCCCACCCACAGACGCCCAGACACCACGGGCATTTCAGCCTTCGTCTTAGACCCAGTTGGTTAACTTTACAGATAAAACGATTTCTTGGCTCTCAAAGCCTATTTGACTTTAAAGCCCCTGCTAGGATCAGAGCGGAGCGAAATGCATTTCCTGCTTTTTCCCGGCACGCATTCTGTTTTGCTGTGAAGCCAAGAGAAGAGCTTCCTGGAGGTTGTTGAAGCGCGAACGCTGACACCTGGAAGGATCCGTCTGCTTCCCCTGCCAAGCAGCACAGCAAGAACCCAAACCTCTGGGCTGGATGAACCCCTCTTCCCATCCTGGCATCAGCCTTGATGTAAAACTCTGCGGTTCACAGAGCAGCATTGTCCCTAGTCTCCGAAATCACAATTGCAGGCAGTTCTGCCCTGATTGCCGTAGCCTAAATGAGATGACCACGCTCTTCGCGGGACAGGGAGAAGCTAATGAGATGGAGCGGCTTCTCGGAGGCAGGCCTGCTGGCCCACTGCCTAACACGCCGAGCGGGGCCTCCGGGAGCTGCCTCCTGGGCTGCCGACGAGCCTCGTCACGGTGGAAGCTGCGGATGTGCTGTGGACAGCGGTGGGATGGCAGCGGGCTGTGACACAGAGCAGCGGGGGGCGGCCGACCGGTCCCTCCCAGCGCAGAGCAGTCAGCACCCCGCTGGAGTAGCCCCTTCTCCGTAACAGGGCAGTTAATCTGTTGGTGGATGGGGGTGGTGACAGTCACCTGCCGGGGCGGCAGCGGGCACCAGAAGCAAAACCTCGGGCCCGGAAGCCGGTGTCAGGGAGTGGTTATGATTTATTCTCAGAAACGATGCGCCTCCCAGCCGCTGGTCACGTTGTCATTAACATGATTAAGGGGAGTCCAGGTGGTGGGAGTCCATCACCGACCTTGTTCTTTTCAGCCCAAAGGGGAGGGAGTCAAACCGACTGGAATGGAGACACTGATGGTTTGTTTCTCTGGGAGATCCAAACACAGACAAAAGGGAAGATGAGACAAGAGCTTAGACACCCCCAGGGTTCTCCCAAAACCATCAGAAGCTTCCAAAAGCAGATGGCCACCTGGCCGTCCCATACACCCAGCCTGCTTCCCTGACGGAGGGGACAGGAGACCCAGCTTGGTAGCAGGTCACAACCATGATAAACTGTTGAAATTGCTGTGTTTTCCTTCATCCTGGATTTCACATGACCTCTTATCTAGTCTGGTTCTCTGCTGGAGTCGGGGTGGGCTGACGTCATTACATTGAACAAACATGAGAAAGGAGGTGCTCTGCTCTGAATCTTGCCTAAGGAAGAGCCCCCAAAACCACTTTCTCCTTTCTATTTGCCAAATTCCCACAAGACTCAACATGGGACTCAATGTGGCAAACCAAACACCTGTCCTCGCGTTCTGGTGGTACCCAGGAATGTTGATGGAATGAATGAGTAAATAGATGAATAGTGATTAATAGTGACTGCCTCTCTGGACTGACCCACAAACCTAGACAGTAAACTCATCATTGACAAATGTTAATGATGGCAAAGCCCCATGTGTCCCAGTGTCCCCCATGGGACATGCCTGATGGAAGCCAAGTCCCAGGTAGGGCGGTCGGCTCCAGTCAACCACACCAGCTGACCCGGGCTGTCATTCCAGCTTCCCACCAAACTCCCCTGCGCCTCCTGTTCCTTGCGTCCATGTGGCAGTGCTTACATCCTTCTGTGCTCACTCCCACTTGCCGTCTTCCTTTCCTCATCCACAAGGATGGCGCCGGTGACCTCAGAAGACTGAAATAAGCACCATGTCCTCCCGATGAACCCACAAAGGCTAAGAAGTCAGAAACAGCGTGTTACTCTTCCATTGAGGGTTGGTGATTGACAAGAGGACCGACAGAGTTTAAGCCTGGGCCTCATCCCAGAATCCCTCGGGGTGGTCACTGGCCGTGGTGAGCCATCTGGCTTCTTAAGTCCTGTCTCTAGGTGCGATGAGACAAGCCATCCTCGTGGGATGCTGTGGTCTGGCGTCGTGCACAAGGTGGTAGGACTTGGCTATGTCTCAAGGTAGTTGTCCTGTCCAGCAAAGGGGCGTGAGTCCAGGACAGCAGTAATTTCCATCCCACCCACCTCGACTCTCAGTCAAGGTATCTCGAAAGATAGTCTAGCAAATCTAATAGAAAAAAATTTTTAACTTTGTTTTTGTTGGACTGAGAGTGGTTTTTTCCCTATTTTTTTAAACTGATGTATGGTTGATTTACAATGTTGTGTTAGTTTCTGGTGTACAGCTTAGTGATTCAGTTATACATATATATATTCCTTGTCATACTCTTTTTCATTAGAGGCTGTTACAAGCTTTTGAATCTAGTTCTCTGTGCTCTACAGGAGGACCTTGTTTAACTATTTTATATATAGTAGTTTGTATCTGCTAATCCCGAACTCCTAATTTATCCCTCCTCCCTTTTCCCCTTTGGTAAACATAAGTTTATTTTCTATGTCTGTGAGTCTATTTCTGGTTTATATATAAGTTCGTGTCATTTTCTTTAGATTCCACGTATAAGTGATATCAGATGATTTGTCTTTATCTGACTTACTTCACTTCATGTGATAATCTCTAGGTCCATCCATGTTGCTGCAAATGGCTTTATTTCATTCTTTTTATATCTGAGTAGTATTTCACTGTATAAATATACCACAGCTTCTTTATCCAGTCACCTGTCGATGGACATTTAGGATGTGTCTTGGCTGTTGTAAATAGTGTTGCTATGAACACTGGGGTGCACATATCTTTTTAAATTAGAGTTTTCTCTGAATATATGCCCAGGAGCAGGATTGCTGGATCCTATGGTAACTATTTGTAGTTTTTAAAAACTCTCAATACTGTTCTCCACAGTGGGTGTGCTAAATTACACGGACTGGGAGTGTTTCTAATCTGAGAAGATAATTCACAAAGTGATCATTATATGAAATGAAATAACTGCCACAGACCTTTGCTCTATTTTATAACAGAGCCGTATGTCATGACGTTTATCATTTGCCTCAATGTTTGACTCAGTTTCCATTCATTTTTATCATGGTTCATTATATTTTAGAGTTCTCCTGCCATCTTTGATAACCAGTGGGAAAAAGGCTTTAACTGTTTCAAAACTTCAGTGAGATGCGTGTTTGAGGCTGTAGGTCTGGCTTGTGGTAGGATCCCTACGATGCTCCGTCCTTACCTAACACCTTCCAAAAGGAGGCTGAGAAAAGTCTTTCAAACCATAGCTTAGTTCTTGTGGCGTCTCTATAAAAGCAGTCCTATAAGCCCTGATTTGTAAATGAGGAACTAGGAGCCAAAAGAGGTAAATAATAAGCCATGTCCTTTTACAGACTCGTGTCCAAACTTCTGATGTCAAAAACCCCAGAGTGCAGACCATGCCATTTACACATGCACACGTGTGCACACACAGGTGCGCACAGGCATGCACACATGTGCCCCAGGACAGCCTGGGGAAAAGAAACGGGAGTTATTCTTGGTTAAACCAAGATATGTTATCCACCTGTTTCCCCAGAGTTCACCTTACACTGCCCTCTCACTGCCCCTTCCTTTCCCTCCCCCTCCCGGCTCCATGGAGCCAAGTCCCCCTCCTCTGCACAGCCTGATAAATAGAGCCCAGATTACACCCCATCAGTAACAGTGCCTACTGAGTGCCGGCCACCAGTCAAGCGCCTGGCGAGCTCTAACTCATTGAAAACCATCAGCCCATTTTATGGATACAGACCTGAAGACCGAGGTTGCCCCACTGTTGAGTTGCAGAGCCTGGTCATTTGTGAGACCAAACACTGGAGCACCTGCCTGGTCCTCCGCTCTGCTCTGGGCACCGGGATGCAGAGGCGTGAGGAGCTCCGGGGACCCAGGGCCTCTGTGGGCTGGGAGGCAGAGAGGAGACGCTGGCCAGCACTGGGGGCACCCACCCCAGCCAGGATGGGCCCGGGGGTCCTTCACGAGGACACGCTGGCTGGCCAAGCCCTCAGGCTGTGTGGGAGCACCAGGCCTCTGGGTGAACCGCAGCAGGCTGTCCCCAGCACATGGGCTTCAGTGGAAGCGACAGGAGTAGAGGCCGCACAGCCGGTCAGATGGGGCTGCGAGGTGCCTCGGGCCCTCCCACACTTCCTCTCTCGCTAAGGCTGATGGGCGGCTGGTCAGTTTTGGGCTGGGTCGCAGTGCCTCTGGGACACACAGTCATGGTGGTCAACAGCAGCTCGTGGTCCTGGTGCCTGGGAGCGCCCTCTGGTGGTGAGAGATTGGGGCTGCACTTGGGGGAGAGTGGGAGGAGGAGGGGACAGATGCCCCCCTAGGGGCGCCGGCACCCAAGGGGCAACACGAGGAAAAAGAGGCTTCCCAAGGGCAAGCAGGTCTCAAAAGGAAGACCCGAAAAGGAAGTGATGGAGTTGACGGGTTCAAGCAAGCGCCTTTGGCCAACAGTGTCAAGTGCTGCAGGCTCAGTGAGAAGAGGACCGAAAAATGAGCGCCGGCTTCTGCCTCAAGGAGACCAGTGGCGGCCTTCAGCTGGAGGGCTGGAGCTGCAGGCGGGATGCGGGTGGAAGAGGCGGGAGGTGAGGAACCGGCGAGAACAAGTGTAGACAGACCGTGTACCAGCCTGGAGGGGCGGCCTGGTGCGCAGGTGGGCTTGGGGCTTTGCTAAGAGAGGAAAGATGTACGTATGTATATATAACACCTTGTGTGTGTGTGTGTACACACAAGGTGTTATATATAAAGTATCTTCTATAAATACATAAATATAAATACATTTGTGTAAGTTTTAGTTTTTTTATATCTTTATAAATGTATATCAATACCATAAGGAAGGAGCCTACAGAGACAGGGATGACTGCTAGCACTTTGTCCCTGAGGAAGTGCGAGGGTGCAGGACCCAGGCACAGATGGAAAAGTTAACCTTGGAAAGCTCTGGGAAATGTGGCTTCTGATGGGGTTGGGGAAGCTGATTAATCCCACCCCATGTTCCTTCCTTCCCTACTGGTAACCAACTGGGAAGAAGGAACCAGATACTCAGCCCCTGACTCATTCTGCTGAGAGCGCTCAGGTTCCTCGCGGGGCAGGGCTTTCCTCTGTCTCCACCCAACCCCAGCCCGGCATTCGCTCCGACTCCAGCACTGAAAGAGGCCTCACAGCTTACTGTGCGGAGAAGGCAGCTTCCCGCGTGTGGCCAAGGAGACGTCTGGCTTCCCCGGGACGGCCACTCCAGGAGGCGAGAGAGAAGCAGGCCCTGTGTCCATTCCTTCCCCCTAACTCTCTCGCTGTGGGAGGGGGTGAGGAGGTGCAGAGAGAACAGAGACGCTCCTCCCAGTGTCTGAATTTGTCCAGAAGGATAAGATTTCATTTAATAGATCTGGGCAGGAGGAGATAAAAAGGGAGATAATAAAAATGTGGAAGCAACTGTTTATGCCGTTGGTGATGGGACCACCTTCTGCGAATGGGCCACGACCACCATAACCCGACTGTGGCGGGACTGTCGGTGAGCTCCTCGGACTCCTGGCACCGCGCCATCGTCTCTAATCCTTAGACCATCCTCTGCTGGGCAGCGATCACTGCCCGTGACAGAAAGTACCACTGAGGCTCAGAGGATCGGGAGGCCTTGAGCAGAGGTCTTGAGGAGCCTGGAGAAGGAAGTTCTGTTGCAGGAACTGGGAGAGAGCCAACGAGGGACCCATCACAGGACAGCTGAGCAGAGCTGAGCAGAGCTGAGCACCCAGCGGAGACTGGTAACTGCGCTGGTGATGGTCCGAATCCGCGGTTTGCTGTGTGGGCAGCAGCCCTCGCTTAGAAGTGGAAACAGCAGAAAGTCAGACTGATCTAGGACTGTGATTCTGCTCAGCATGGCAGGGGCTGATGAAACAGACGTGGGTCAAGAGAGCAGGAAACCTCCATCCCGCCTCCACTTCAGAACCGCCTGGGGAGCTTTCAAAGCTTAGGAATGCCTGTCTCCAGAGATCCTGGTTTAATTAGCCTAGGATGGAGCCCTGGCCGTAGCTGGCTTCTAAAGCTCCCCAGGTGACTCCAAGATGCAGTCAGCGCTGGGGACCCTCAGAGCCACGCTTCTCCAGTGCAGTCCACGTCAGCACATCGGCATCACCTACCTGTTTCTCAGAAATGCAGAGTCACGGGCTCCATTCCAGACGTTTGGGGTGGGGCCCTGCCAGCTGTGTGTTAGCACATCCTCTGCGAGACTCTGCTGTGCCCTGAAGCTTGAGAGCCATTGGCTTAATGGATCTGAGCAGAACAGTGGAGTTTAGGATCTCATGCACTGGGGTCACCCGGGTATTAGGTCCAGGATGACGACGTGGAATGGAGCCTCAGGGCACCGGGATGCCGGAGGGCGGCTCTGTCCCTGTGGGACTTTCTGTAGGCACAGAGTTCGGAGCCTCAGTGCACCAGGGGTGTAGGGAGGAGAGAAAGAAGACTGCTGTGAGCAGAGGGCTTTGAATGAGGAGGTGATTCCTCAGAAACAGCTTGGGGGGGGGGGCATACAGCTCAGTGACAGAGTGCACGCCGAGCATGCACGAGGTCCTAGGTTCAATCCCCAGCACCTCCATTAAAAAAAAAAAAAAGGGCTTCTTAAAAAAAACAGAGAAATGGAACTCAGGAACATCTTGGGGAATGGGCAGACTCTGACCCTGGCTCCGGGCCCTGTGGTCCCGGGGCCAGGTGACAGGTGCTTCTCTGGGGGGTGCTTCTCTGGGGGGGGCCAGTGTCTGTGGGCAGCAGGTGGAGGTTTAGGGTGCTGGGACCGCACGGCAAGCCGAAGCCTCGGAGGTGGGAGCAGAGAGCCCTGCAGGGAGGGTCACATCCCGGCTCAGCTGATCTGCTGTGCAGCCCGGGAGAGTTACTTACCCCCTCTGAGCCCCAGGCAGTTCACCTGTAAAATGAGGGTGATGACAGCAGGGCCAGGGGCGTGGGGCGTGGGGCGTGGGGCTTGTGGGGGTCGCTGGTCTCCAGGATCAAGTTCCTTCTAAGGCAGTGCAGATGGAGGCTGGGTGTTGCCAGAGCTTCCAGCACATCATGGTCTGCCCCGCGCAAGGCCGTAAGCCCACGTGTCAGAATCACTTGATGTGATTCTAATGTGCTGCCAGGCTGCGTCTCCATCAGGCAGCTCTGAGGATCTCCTGGAAGGCAGAGCCAGGGCAGGGTGTGGGGAGGGTGTGCTGGGTCCTTTCAGGACTTCTCAGGTCACCCCGCTTGGCGAGACAACCACCCAGGTCCTCAGTGGGGAAGCCCCTGCGTCTGTGCTTCGCGCTGTGTGGCTCCTGGACCCAGTGAAGCTGGTTGGACCTCACTGTCACGGCCGGGGCGGGAGGAAGGCGTCTCTGCTGAGAACAGCCCACACTACGCGTGACTGCCTAGGCCACCACTGCGCCGCGCTGGGGCAGCTGAGAACACCGTTGTCCTGAAAGTGGAGGGCTGCCCAAGCCCCCCTGCACTGCCTTTGCCCTGGAGACCTCGAATAAGTGCTTTCCAGTCAAATCAGGCTGTGAGGAACCAGGTCCTTCTTGCCTGTTAAGGCAGAAACCAACCCATTTTGAAAGCCGCAGTGAGAAATGTCTCCTCGGGGATTTATGGGACAAACATCTTTCATCTTAAGCAGAGCTTATTTTTTCCATTTAAACAAAGTTTGTAAGAAAATAAAAGTGGAGCGCTGTGCCGGGAACAGCTGTGGACAAAATACCTGTTTCCAAGTGGGCTTTTACACAGCACTGGTATCCTGTTTGTTAACACAGTAAGTCACCTAGTAACAAATGAGGAAACCATTAAAGAGAAAGAAAAAAGCACTGCTTCCCCTAGACCTGGACCAGGACGGAGACGCTGACCATCTCAGCTGGAGGGCCTGTGACCGGAGTGGCGGGAAGCCTAGGAAAGCCTCTGCTGCAGCCACAGAGCCATCTCGTGGTTCTGTGAGGTATTAGTGCCAGGAGCGCACTGCGCCCACCCTTCCCGGTGAGCCAGCGCTGCCAGCCTCGTGAGGGCCTGTGAGGACAAAGAGTCTGGAAAGGAATGTATGTTATGTACACTGTGTATATAATACATAGTATCTGCGTGTTGTATATACATTGTGTGTGTGTGTATAATATGTTATATATTATATATAGTATATATATGTATTGTATATATGTATATATAAAAAGCTGAAGCACTATGCTGTACCCCAGAAATTAACACAGCATTGTAAATTGACTATACTTCAATTTAAAAAACAGTCAAACCAAAGCCAAAAACAAACAAAAAAATGCAGCTAGGGACAAATCCCTGTTTGTAATCCGTGAAATCCATCCTTCCGCACAGCACAGTGTGTTTGCCAAGCCAGAACAGAACACAGAAAGAGCAGGTGAAGAAGTGGGTGGGTTTAAGAACTGCCAGGAACTTGAGCCCAGGGGAATCTCTGAAGCTTTGGGAATAAGATGTTCTGTCCACAGTCTGACACCACCAGCTCACTGGCGAGGCCAGGAGACAAATCCATTCAGCCTTTTCTATGTGACAAGAAAGGAGTAACAGTAGATAGGAGACATGTACACTTTCAGCAATTCTCAAGGTCAGAAGCTGGGCTACCTTTGGGGAAGAAATTTCAGGGGGGAGGGTATAGCTCAGTGGTAGGGTGCGTGTCTAGCATACGTGAGGTCCTGAGTTCAGACCCCAGTATCTGCATTAAAATAAATTTTGAAAACCTAATCCCCTCCCCACAAAAAAACACAATAAATTAAGGGAAAAAAATAAGAAATTTCAGTAGAATGCATCCGATTTCTCTGTGTTTTTGTGTTTCTGGCAAACAGTGCAGGCAGGTGTCTGCAGGGTTTGACATCTGCTCCTGAGCCTGACTTCCCAGGCGCTTCACAACAGGTTGCTCCCAACCGCACACCCGCAGACACACACGAAGAAGCAGACAGACAGAGTCTCCATCTTTATTCCTGTCTCCACCCCATCCTCCCCCAGGCCATGCTCCGCTCCCTTTCCCAAGCATGCACCCACCATACGCCGGCTCTAGAGATCTGGCGATGAGTCCTGTCCATCTCTCTTCTGGAATAATTTCCCTACTTCTCTCCAGCTGCCAGGAGAGGAGAGCGTGGGAGACAAGAAAGGTGAGGGAGTGAAAAAGAAAAGCTGTTACTTCAAAAGTATGCATTAGGCCAGCCAGGGCCTCAGTAAAGGCAAACGGCATCAAGTCTGGAATGCTCCGGCTCCCAGGGGCGGTGTGGGTGTGAAGCGCAGGAGGACACAGCCCGGATCCCAGCCGGGTGGTGGGACAGAGCTGGAAGGAGCCATCGCAATGTTCGCCCACCCCCGTCACTGCAGGCGCAGGGGTGCAGAGTTGTGTCTGGGTCCCTGGAACCAGCGAGCAGCACGGTGGTGACTGGAGCATGCAATGCCTGGCATTTTTAGGAATGACATTTCCATTAAAACTGCTGGAAACTGAAGCTATGATATATAATGGGCTGATAGTTGATGCCACGGTGGAATGTGCTAGTGACATGGGAGCAAACAGTTAATGAAAGAACACACGATCGCTTCTGAAGGAGGTGATCACCGAAGGTTATTTGTGCCTCAGTTATTTTTCCAGAGGCACCAAACATGAGCTGGGGGTGAGTCTGCAGCCTGCGGTGGAAGCAGCAAACCCAGACAGCAGTGGGTGCAGGTCCGAGGTGAGTAACTCGCAGAGTAAGTGATTCTGTCATTTTTTAATGTAAAACTGGGCAGCTTCCCCAGCATCTTTTTCTCAAGATAAGTGAGTTTTCTGCCCCATTGGGTATCAGGCTAATTTCCAGCTTCTTTGTATATTAGAACTAAATTTAGAAACTACAATAGGATTAAGGAGAAGACACAGTGATTACTCACACACTTTCATCTTAAACAGTTTAATTTCTGAGACTGCTACCTAAACTAAAATGAACAAGATCATTTTCATTTTTCAAATTACATGTTTCTTAAAAAACACAAGCCAGCAGCTTCCAGCTCGGGAAAATCCCCCTACTCTGAGTCTCCACTAATCATTGGTGACTGTGAAAAATGGAAAAATGAAACTTAAAAATAGAGATTTTTTACTCTGGTGCAGACATTATGGAAAACAGTATGGAGATTCATTAAAAAACTGAAAATAGACTTACCCTATGATGCAGCAATCCCACTCCTCAGCATTTATCTGGCGGGAGCTCTAATTCGAAAAGACGCATGCACCCCAGTGTTCACAGCAGCACTATTTACAACAGCCAAGACATGGAAGCAACCTGAATGTCCATCGACAGATGACCGGATAAAGAAGCTGTGGTATTTTTTACATATATATATATATATATCTCTACAATGGAATACTACTCAGCCAAAAGAATAAAATAATGCCATTTGCAGCAACATGGATGCACCCGGAGATCATCATTCTAAGTAAGCCAGAAAGAGAAAGAAAAATACCACATGATATCACTCATATGTGGAATCTAAAAACACACACACACACAAATGAACTTATTTACAAAATAGAAACAGACTCACAGACATATTAAACAATCTTGTGATGACCAGCGGGGAAAAGGGGATGAGGAGGAATGGGAGTTCAGGATTTGCAGGCACTAACTACTGTATATGACATAGATAAACAGCAAGTTTCCACTGTAGAGCACAGGGAACTATATTTGATATTTTGAAACCTTGAATGTATCCCTGACTTATTTAATATTCTTTGTTCAGATAAGATATAAAACTGTGCTGAAACCCTGCTTCTCTGGAGCAGTTTTTCAGAATCACCTGGGAAGTGGACTTCCAGGCCACAGTCCTGTTTGGCTCAAACAAAACTCTATTCTTACTATTGTTTATTGATTATTTCCGTCAACTCATCAGTCAGAGTGTATTCTCCTGATAACAGAGCCGGGATGGAGCAGGAAGAGACCCAAGCCTGGGCTGAGCTGGTGCCACCCCCTCCCTTCCCCTCCCTGCGGGGCGGGTGGTGGGTGATGCCCCAAAACTGAGGGCTTTGGCGCAGCAGACGAACAGTCAGGTGGGCCGTTCGGTGATGCTCGTTCTCCACACCTGCTTGGAGGAATCATCCCCTCTGTGTACGTGGGCAGCATCCTCAGGTGAACAGCCTCAGGGATGCAGACAGAACAATTAGAGTGGTCTTAAGCAGCTGCCTGCCGACTGAAGTGATTTCTTATCAACTTCCCGTTAGCATCTGCTGAAGAGTGTCCACAGAACATCCGTCGGAGGATGTGGGAGCCCCGTGGAGGGAGGTGGATGGCGTGCGGTCCGTGCACGCGCGGTGTTCTGGGGGGCGGAGGCCGGGCGGGCTCCTTAGTCACCTCCCTTCCCCGGCCTTCAGGCTCCCGAGTGCCTGCAGGTCTTGCAGGGGGACGCGCTTCCCCAAGCACGGGTGACGGTAGAACTCCTTTTTTTTTTTGGAAGAGCTCCTATTAACACTTTGTAGAAATGGGATTCTTCTGAGAAATATTTCTAGAAACGTTGCTGCTTTTTTACAACCTTAAGGAAGCATATTTTACGTATCACGTAATCAACCCGTTTCAAGTGGACAATTTGATGCTGTTTAGAAAGTTTGCCAAGTTGTACAGCCACCCCCATAAATCAGTTCTAGAGCATTTCTGTCACCCCCACTGGAGTCCTCCTGCCCATTGACCGTTCACCCCTGTTCCTAGCCCCCCGGCCCCAGGCAGCCACTGATTTACTGTCCGCAGATTGCACTTGAGAACCAGGGCTTTTTTCTTACCGTGGTAAAACACACGCAATGAAGTTTACCATTTTAAAGGGAACAGTCCAGTGGCATTAAGTGCAGTCACAGTGTTGTGCAGCTTCATCACCATCCAACTCTAGAACTTTCCACCATCATTCCGAACAGAAATTTTGTTCCCATCAAGCAGTAACGCCCCATTTCCCCTTTCCTCCAGCCCCTGGTAACCATCACAGAACTCTCGTCTGTATGAATTTGGCTACTCCAGTTACCTCATGTAACTAAATCATACGATGCTCATCCTTCTGTGTCCTACTTACTTCCTTAGCGTAGTATCTTCAGGGTTCATCCACGTTGTAGCTGGTGTCTGGATTTTTTAAGGCTGAATAATATTCCATTGTGTGTGTAGACCACATTTTGTTTATCATTCATCTGTGGATGGACTCGGGTTGCTTTCACTCTCAGCTGCTGTGACTAATGCTGATATGAACACTGATGTGTACATATCTGTTCAGGTCCCTGCTGTCAGTTGTTCTGAGTAGACACCCAGAAGTAGAATTGCCAGGTAATTCTATTTCTGACTTTTTGAGGAGTCACCATACTGTTTTCTACAGCAGCTGCGCCATCTCACAGTCCCACCAGTAAGGCACAAAGGTTCCAATTTCTCCACCTCCCTGAGAGCTCTTACTGTTTTCTGTGTGGGCTTTTGTTTTTGCTTTTTACAATAGCCATCCTAGTGGGGGTGAAGTGGTCGGTGACTGTGGTTTTGATTTGCGTTTCCCTAGAGATCAGTGATTTGAGCATCTTTTCATGTACTTACTGGCCACTTGTGTGTCTTCTATGGAGAAATGTCTGTTCAAGTCCTTTGTCCATTTTTAAATCAGGTTGTTTTTTTCTCGTTGAGTTGTAGGACTTCATATAATCTGGATTTTAATCCCTTGTTAGATACATGATTTGCAAGTGTTTTCTCTCATCCTGAGGTTTGCCTTTTTATTTTCTTGATAGGATCCTTTGATGCACAAAGGTTTTAACTTTGATGAAGTCCACTGTATCTTTCCTTTTGCTGCGTGTAATTCTGGTGAAAGAAACACTGCTTTCAGCTCTCAAAAATTCAAACGGAAAAGAAGAGCTTACCTGTGAAGTCAAACAAACAAGAAATCTCCCACTGTCATAAAGGGCATTCTTATCTTTCCTCTAGGTACAGTGAGGGGTTTTGAGTTTAGAACTCCCAAATATTTCATTGTGTTGACCACGTGACTTGGCATGTGGCTAAACAAGGTTCTTGCTGTTACTTACTATTCATTTTGCACCAACAGCTTATCAGACACAATCAGAGAAGCAGGTTCAAGCAGCCATCAGCTCTGGAGTGTCTGTCCTGAGAGGGAGGAGGGGCATGTTTATTAGTAAAAACTTTCCGTTGCAAGTGACAGAAAACCAATCTAAAATAGCTTAGACAGAGAGGTGAACTCACCAGAAGAAACTCCTGGGGAAGGCGGAGAAGGACGTTAGCTGTCACGTTTTGTCTTAAAAACACAATAATCTGAAGTGACTTTGACAAAATGTTAACGTGCTAATCTGAGTAATGAGTAAATGGATGTCTTTTTTTTTTTTTGAAGTATTTATTCATTTAAATTAATTTTCTCCCTTTATTGGGGGAGGTCTGATGAGTAGCCCTTAATTTCCTTAGTATTCTACGACAGGACATGCTACCGTTACGTGAAATTGTTTAATTAGGTGAAAAAAGATTTTTAAACCAGTTTTCCTTTCCAGGCAAATGAACAGAACTGGCAAAAAAAAAAAAAAAAAAAAAAGAGAGAGAGAAAGAAAAAGAAAAAGAAAATTCACTGGCTCATGTTGAAGAGTATAGTGGTTTTATCTAAACCCAGAGGTTTAGATAAAACATATAGCCAACTTTTTTCTCTGCCTTTCTCTCTCTCAATTTCTTGGCTCTGCTTTTTGGCTTCCTTCTACCCACTGGCCTTTTCCCTTCTTACTGTGTATAACTTCCTTTATGCCTCTCAGGGAGTGTCACAAGCCACTGTAACATATATTACCTCAGCGTACAATCCTGGTTAATTAGAATATTAAATCCCAGGGAATCCAGAGAGCCTCTCTGAGTCACATGTCCGGCTCTGAACCAGTCCCTGTGGCCAGGGGGACGACAACCCTGATTGGCTAGCCTGGCTCATGTGCACAAGCCCACACCTGCAGCTGGGACTCAGGGGCGGGGACTTTCTAAAAGAGAGGATTCATGCAGTGAATCTACAGAGACACACAGGAGCACGCCTGCTGCATACTGTGGAGGGGTATCTGCCTGGATTCCTTGTGGTGCTATCTTTCTCCCAGTTTTTCTCATTTGTTAGGATTTTTGTGGCAATGACTGTGAACCTTATGGTTTTGTAAAACTGGGAAATGCCTTTGTCCATGAAGATTCCAAGTGGAAGAAGTATTCAAGAGGCTCTTTGGATTGGGGAGAAATACCTTTGGAAAGAGGAGGAGTGCACATGTGAGCAGCCCAGCTGGAGGGCGCAGCAGGTGAAGTGAGAAATGAAGGCAGAACAGCTGAGTGTCGGTGACTCCTGTCTCAGAAGGCAAGATGACTGAGAGCAGTTGTAATGACTGTGTCTGTTAGAAGGACACCTCAGGATTCTTTTGGTTGCACCTGGTGGAAGACCTTTGGTCTAACTGGCTTTGGCCAAAGGCAGTCTGCAGCTCACATAACTGAGAAGTTCAAGGATAAACTGCTTTCAGGCATAGCTTGATCTAGGACTCACTGTCTGCAGGAGCCATCTCTGAGCTCCACATCCCCTGGCTGGACACCTTCCCAGGGTTTCAGTGAACCTCCAGTACAGTTCCAGGCACTCACCTTTATGGCTTCAGAAGCTTCAAGCCTCCTATCCTCACACCGCTGAGCCAAGAACAGGACATGTAGGTGCCAGGATTCCCGGAAGGGGCCCTGAGGCTCTCTGTGAACCGGCAAGCTGAGACTTTGGGAGAGTCAGTGTGGCGGGGGACCTGTTGGGCCCCTCCCTGAACCACATCCCAGGCACTGGAGCTGGGGGCAGGGTTATGCAAATTGGTCCCTAGACCTGAGGATGGGGTCAGGCCCACTCAAACCAGACAGCTGAGAAGAGAGGGAGGGCTGGTTTCAAACACCCAAACAAAGCAGGCAAAAACCTGATACTCTTGTCGGGATGAGGGGACGGGTTCTGGCAGCAAACAGGTGTCCATTACAGGGACCATCATTTGACGACTGAAGATGAAGGTAACAATGGAAGATAAAAATGAAGGACCTGGTCAGTGGTGAGTAACAGGGTACTACCTGGGACCAATGACAAGGTCAGCCAAAGTTCCCTGTGCTGGGAAAGGTCGTCTGTGCCCCCTCCACCTGCAGGTAGAGGCCTGTAGCCCTTCAGAAGTAGCCACGCAGATCCCACTTCCAAAACCAGTCACTTACTCCCCGACTTCGTATCTTGACTTAAGAACTGTGCATTAGACGCCAAAGACATATTCCCAACACGTTCTTCCCGAAGCATGTGATTTATTCTGTTATTTTAAAAATCCAGTCCATCTCATCATCTATTATTATTCTGTTGTCATCATATATATTTAAACACATTTCTTTAGTGGATTTAAAATGCTTCTATTTTATTCCCTTAATAAATATTCATTTCAAGGTGACAGCCAGATGGGTTTTAAGTAGGAAAAAAAAATAGTTTATCCTTTGAGCAAATTTATTATTGGTGCATTTTCTTATATGCTGTCGTAAAGGCCAGTCTCTCACCACACGTTAATTTTATGACTTTATTTGTACTTCACGGGGAAGCCGAACTCCATTTCACTTTTCTGTTTACTCATGGACCGAATCATTTTATTCTCCTTTGCAGAAAAGAAATGTTATATTATATTGGGCATGAATTTATAACAGGTTGGAAGTTCAGCTTGCCGGAAGATCTCTTCCTGGCGGCAGTGCTTGTGGGAAACCTACTTCAGCTTCGTTGCAGGACAAGACTATGAGTATTTTTAATCATGGAATTGCCAGCAGAAGCCTTGCTTTGATTTGTGATGTCTTTGTTTATCCGCTGTGTTGGGACTAACTGTGGTACCGAGTGCCCTCCGGTCCTCCCTCTGTCAAGTCTCAGTAGCTCATGTCCGTTTCCGTCCTCTGTGCTCCGTCTTTGAGTAATGATGGCTGCAGTGATGAGCATAAGAGCAGGGACTCATCAGTGGCAGCACGGTTCCAAGGAGATGTCAGGGTCAGGAGTGTCTGCACCTGTGGACCTGTTCTTCCCGAAGCAGGTGATTTATTCTGTTATTTTAAAAATCCAGTCCGTCTCATCATCTATTATTATATTGTTGTCATCATATATATTTAAACACATTTCTTTAGTGGATTTAAAATGTGAGGAAGATGGGGTGCTTCTCCTGTGAGGAAGGCCCCGAGCAGCACTGCAAGTGGCGTGAAACTCCCAACCTCTCTGCAGCCTCTGCCCCCTCCGACGCGGGGGTCACGAGCAGGCGTCTTCAGTGAGGTGGCTTACGCGGTGAAGACCAGTGCAGCCCAGCACAGCTCCCTCTGCTCGGCATGGCTCTGACGCTGGAGCCTAGTGTGCACCTGCGACCCCCGGTGCAGCAGATTCTGGCTGGCTGGATGGTTCTCTGTGTGCGAGTGCCTTGGCAGCCCTCCGACACTCTGGCAGGTGACGTGGACGGCCGCCTGCCCTTGGCTGGATGCCTCCAGTTTCCAGTGAGCCAGAACGCGGCACTTACGGTGGTCAGAAATCTCTGTGGCTTGTTATTTGAGCAATGACAAGAGCCTTGTGTAGACAACACGCAGGAGTCAGATGCAGCTGAAATTTGCAAGGTAGTGCTGTGCGTTACAGGCTGGCTTTGTGTCCCCATTACTTGGACTAGGGGACGTGGCTCTTTTCAGTCAATCATGTCTGAGTATTTTAAGCTTTGTAGAACAAAAAGCTTTGACGTTACATTTGCTTTTTTTTTAAGGTTAACACTTTTTAAGACGGGTATCATATGATGTTGCTTATATGTGGAATCTTAAAAAGGATACAAATTTTATTTACAAACCAGAAACAGACTCATGGACATAGGAAAAAACTGTAGTTACCAGAGGGGGAAGGGGAAGGAAAGCATAGATTAGGAGTTTGAGATAAAGATGCACATGACTATATATTATCATGTATGAAATAGATAACAAGGACCAGCAGGGGAACTATATTCAGTTTCTTGTAATGAGCTGTAATGGAAAAGAATCTGAAAAAAAATATATATGTATGTTTGTGTATGTGTGTGTATAACTGAATCACTTTGCTGCACACCTGAAACTACCATTGTAAATCAACTACACTTCAATAAAAATAATAATTTAAAAAAAGACAAAACAAAAAAGACTAACACTTTTTAGGGTATAAAAGTAAAGCATATTGAAAACGTTTGTTGTAAGAAAATATGTCCTAAAACAAAATTTTGAAAGACAAGTGACAAGGAGAGGGAAATATCTGTAACAGTTACAACAGACAAATATTAATACTGAGAATATGTAAAGAACTCCTTCTAGTCGACCAGAAAAAAACAAGCAATCTCGTAAAGAAATGAGCAAAGGAACGAAGAATGGAAATCAGAGGAGATGAAATAGAAATGGCCAATAAATACATTAAATAATGCTCACCTTTGCTAGGAATCATGGAAATGGAACTTCTAAAAGTGATATACCATTTCCACCCACTGTAATGAAAAAAACTCTTAAGTTTTCTAAAATTAACAGTTGGTGAAGGAGTGCGGTGGGGATATTCCTGTCGCTGCTGGTGGGAATGTAAGTGACAGTGACGGGAGAACGTGGCAGTGCTACAGTGGAGACAAGCCTGCCCTCGTGGCCCAGTCATTCGGCTCTTGGAAGTTACCCGCAGGAAACACTGTGGTACAGTTTCCCTCGTACCTGTCCCTAATACACCTTGGTATTTCGGGCTTCTGACCTCCAGAACTGTAAGAGAACATATTTGTGACGTAAGATACGAATTTTGTTGTAATTTGTGCAAGAAGCTGTCTTTGCTGCCATCAGTGCCGGCCAAGAGCAGCAAGCTGTCTTGGAGGAAGGGTGGCATGTGGTTTTTGGTAGGATGTGTTTACTCTGCGAATCTGGGTTGGGGGAGATTTGCCTCCAACTCTTGCCTCGTTAGAGATGGGTTGGCCTTATCTTCACCTGACCAGCCCACGCGAGGGAAACAAACCCTCTTCCAGCTCCCCTGAGACTAAAACCTTTGTTAAAGAATTCTTGGATGTCAAGGCAGTCTCTTTGAAGGATAAGAAAGTCTCTGAATTTCAAGGCTTTGCCTGATGATGAATCTTGAGATGTTAGATCTGATGAGAATGAAGATGTTCCCTCTTCTTCCAAATTTAAATTCTAAGCATGCTTGAGCCATTTCAGCTCAGGCTCTGGGAAGCCAAAGAGAGCTGAGGGTGAAAAAAAGAACAGCTCAGTTTTATTGTATGTGAGATGCCAGCCAAGTAAGAAGTTATAAAACCCTGCAGTCGTCACCAACTGTCTTGAAACTCAGACCTGAATGAATGCCTAAGGACCTCTTCTCCCGAAACAATAGGGGCTCCCACTCACCCATCACCGCCCTCGTTACTGGAGATCAGATGGGAAGAGAATCCTTGCCTGGGAAAATGCTGACCCTCCACCACAACCACACATGGACCTGCTCGGGAACAGAGGAAGCAGCCAGCCAGGGCCGTCCACTGGTGACACGAGCACTCCTGTCCCACAGCTCCAGGAAATGGGAGAGAAGCAGTTGTCCACTGCAGAAGCAGGAGGAATATTCTGTCTTCACACACCCTCTTTAAACATCCACATCTTCCCCAGCCCGTGGTCTACTCCCATCTTTTCAGAAATTAGAGTTCCGGTCTTTTTCCACTGGAATCATGGGGCAAGTGCTTCTAAACCTACTTCTGGTCAGAACAGTTCCTTCTATTCGGGGTCTGCAGCGCAGACTGCTGTGGCCTGCTCATCCCTCATTCTGCCCTTTCTCCTTAGGAAATAACTCTGGTGGGATCTGCAGTCCAGTGGTCTACTAGAGCCTGCTTGTACCAGCCCACAAGAAACAATCTTTAGATTTTCAAGAATTTTGGAAACCAACTGTTAAAGCTTAGTAGCTTGAAATTGGCTGTGGTGGGAATATTTGCACCGCAAAAATTTGGCAAATGTTACAATCAGGACTTTTTTTTTCTTTCTTTCTTTTTAAAGAGGCAGGAGGATGCAACGTTGCCTTATCAGAACACCACTGGGGGTGAACAGGCAACTAAAAAACTACATTTGCCAGCTTCCTTTGTAGTAAGATATCACCAAGGGGTCAATGAGATATAGGAGGAAGCGCTGTGTGGGACTTCCAGAAACAATTCCTAGAAGGGAGAGTTCCCCTCTTCCTCAGTATTGTTGCCTGAAATATGAATACAATGGCTGGAACTCCAACAGCCATGTTGTACCATGAGGTCAAGGCGCACTAGATGGTCCCTGATGGCTTGAAGCTGTCGAACTAATGTAGATTATTTAACCCCAGAGCAAAAATACACTTCTAACTTTTTTAAGCCACTTTTTATTTGGAGGTTTTCTGTTATATGTAGCAACATCTAATCCTAATTGTAGGACCCAGATGACAGTAAATTCCTCATCAAGCAGACACGTGATATTTGCTACTCAGTACCACAGTGGCTTACAGATGTTGCTGCTCAGCTACATTGTGCTCTTCCTTATATGGGCTATAGCTGCCTACACGTACCTCACCATCCTCAAACTTGCCTTCCCATGAAGTGGCCACTAATGATTTTTCCTTAATGTTAACATTTGGCAAATCATTAAAGTCTCCCACATGCCCTGAATCCTCTGGAAGTTTCACACCACAGCAGCTGGCTGGTGCATTCTGTTGTTGAATGATGTCCTTATGGCAGGAGCTAAGCCTAGACTCAGCTCACCGAGCGTCTGTGTGGGAAGGAGGGAGGGCTCGGCAGGGATGATCAGCTCAGGGGAACTTAGGGACAAGCTCCAGTTAAAAAAGACTAGGGAAGGAGGAAATGTCTGTTAAATGATTGAAAACAGTGATGCAAATGAACACCTTTTCCTGTCCAATTTTACAGGCTGTGCTATTTCAGGACCAGGACACAGACTGTAGCATCTTATTTTTAAACAATGGGTTAATGAAACAAAAGTGTAGCCTGTTTATCAGGTAATTGAGAGATTGATGTTTTTCTGAATTAAGCTAATTAACCAGCTGTAAGTCATCATAAGCATGACCTCTAAACTGACTAAATAAACCTCTGATGTAAAAGTAGACAACTTCTCTGCTGAGTAGTTGCAGGAATCACCCTCAGGGACAGACACCTACTCGTGAAGTATGCCAACGCATCATTCCAGGACAGCGGTTTTTGAAATTTCGTATCTAATGCCTTGTAATGGTTATAACTCTATTAGAGAAGGAAATAAAAGAGGGGACTGCCTCTTTTGTTCTTGTAGATCAGGCTAATTTAATCTGGTCAATTATAAAAAAAGTTTTTTGCTATTTTAATGAAATGAAAATGAAGACCATCTGTGTGAATCTGAGTAGAATTGCAACAGTGTGCTTCAAATGTAGGGTATCAGAAAAGTATGCATTTGAAGCCAGAATAAATGCTTATGATTACAAAGAAAATGCGCTGTGCTTTGGTGGCTTTCGGAGGCAGCCGAAACGTTTTTGAGGTATTGCTTGTTTGCATTGATTCCTGAATGGAATTAATATCCCCTGCCTTTCCTGTCTTGCTGTAGGCGTGCCCTGCTGTCTCATTTGCAGTTTCTTAATTGCGATCAATTCTCTCCCTTTGCACAGGGCAGGGTCTTTGCCGCCGAGGAACTGCCAAGGTCGAAGGTGGTGTAGACCCACATAAATCATCACCCCCTCCCGCTTCCCAGCACTGTTGCACAGTTTGCTGAGCTAGATTAAGATGTCTTCTCTAACAGAGGGGACAAGTCCTTTATACGTGTAGAAGAAACGTCTATTTTTCTACTTCGGTATTTACTTCTCTAGCAGAATTTTGCATATAAATAATTTTTTCTACTTATTTTTATAAATAATCACATCTGCTTATAAATCACTATTTGATCCTTGGAGTCTTTTAAAAGTAATTAATACTATAAATAATATTGTTAGAAAGAAAATTATAAATTATGAGTGTCAGTTAAAAGTTTTTCCCTGTGGCTGCTTTCTTTCAAAGTTAGATTTTGGATTATAATTTTTATCGACAGTGAGTTTAACATAAAGGTAAAATTTTAAAGGTATTTTTAGAAATTTAATGAAAATAAAGCAGCAGACCTTTGGGAGTGTAACAGGTCTATGCTCATACTCAGCAAATCGGAAGCCCAGCGTATGGACAACCCCTTGGATTAGAAGCCAGGAGAACTGTGTTTCCTGTTTCAGCCCTCCTTGGAATGAGTGCCAGCCCCCTAGCAACACGTCTTCAGGCCTAATCTCTTTCCCCAGATGGAACCAAACCTCACCTCATCTCTGTGGCTAATGCCCCTGTGCACTGACAGGGCTGGGAAGACCAGACACCCCAGTGAACACACTGAGTGCCCACATCTTGGTTTCTAAATACCATTTTCCACTACAAAGAATCAGAGAACCTTGGAAAGGGGGCTGATTCTGGGGCTGGGGCAGGGAAAATCCAACATAGCCTGGAATCTCTTCTTGTGACAGACAGTAGGGCAGCACCCAAAGAAGGAGAGGACCTATCACGTGGACACAGACACCAGCTTCAAGGGGCTTCCCCACCAGATCTGGAGCAATTTTGAGCATAGAATCTGATAATAACAGTAACAGATTATAACCTATCAGGTAGAAGTGGAATCCCCAAGTCCACGTGGATAGAAATAAGAAAATAAACCAGTACCTCGAAAGTTGCCCGAGGAACAAAATATTTACAGGGTATCCAAGACTTTCCGTCCAAAATACATGTTATTTACTAAGGGGAAAAAAGAGTAACTTTCAAGAGGGGGAACTGAGCAGATATCAACTTAGCGGAGGGACCAAAGCAAACCTCACCAGTAACAAGAGACCCTCAAATGTGCTGCATGAAATGACACAGTGAGAACATAGCCTCACTCCGTGAAGTTCCTGCAGAGATGCGTCCTCTGAACTTAACTTTGAGAAAACGTCAGACCAGCAGTTGGCGGAGGTCATCAAGAGGCCGTGACCCAGGCGATCGGAAGCCCCTTCCCCTCCCCTGTCCGTGGAATGGACGTTCCACCCACTGTTCCCGACCAGGAGCCACTTCAAGGGTGCAGCCTGGAAGGAGTACTGTGTTACTGAGACCATCTGGACAGTGTGCGTGACAGAGCAGCACCGAGACCTCTAGAGAAGCCTGTAAGGTTCTGGCCGGTGAATGCAAAGATCCACTCATCCTGCAACTGCCCAGGACAAGCCTGGTACAAACATTCCCTTGCTTATTAAACCTGCTGCCTACCAACCTGAAATGAGTGGGCTGCCCTTTCTTTGGTCTTTCCTGACCTTCCATATGTGGGACCCAGTTTCATACTTCACCTGGGGAACTCCTGAGGTCGGGAACCAACACCAGCCCAAACTGAGGGACGTTCTGTTAAATAATGAGCCTGTAATCTTCAAAAGTCAAGTCCTGAAAAGCAAGAAAAGACTGAAATTATTCGAGACTGAACAGAATGGACAGCTGCTTGTAATGCAGGACTTCAGATTGGATCCTTTTACTCTGGAGGACACTGTGAGGACAAGTGGTGAAATCTAGAGCGGGCTGGGGGTTAGGTGGTAATAATGTTCCACATTGATTTCCTGGTTCACGTGGTGGCAGTGTGGTCATGCAGGAGTTGCCCTTGGAGCAACTGCATCTGAAGAATTTGGGGGGAAATGGGACATCGTGTGGGCAGATTCTTATCAGATGGTTTAGGGAAACATAGTTCTGTACAGTACTTACCGCTTTTCTCTAAGTTTGAGATAGTTTCAAACTTAAAATAACAATAATGGGGGGAGGGTATAGCTCCGTGGTGGAGCACATGCTTAGCATGCACGAGTCCTGGGTTCCATCCCCAGGACCTCCATTAAAATAACTAAGTAAATAAATAAACCTAATTACCTCTCCCCTCAAACAAAATAAAAATAAAAATGAAAAATTTTTTAATTTTAAAAAATAACAGTAATGAAAGAAATAGTTGAGGAAAAGGCAACAGGAACATGGCTCACTTAGAACAATGGGATAAATTAACAGATCAGAGTCATCTAAGACGGTCAGAGGATGATCTTCCAGTTGCGTCAACGGGAATAACTAAAAGGATGTTTCCTTTTGGGAAAAGGGATAGGGACAGTTAATACGTTACCTAGTTTGAAGGAGGGGAATTATAATAGTACTATTATATATTCCTTATAGAATAATGCAAGGAGAAAGTGAAATAATTATACAAAAGAAGTGAAACTGGATGTACAGACAGAGGACAATAAAATACCAGTTGCTTTTCATAGGGGAAAAAACACATTTAGAAAGGCACACGAAATGTGGCGTAGATGTTAATGACAGCCTTGATGGGCTGGGAATCTGCTGCATAAAGAAGGGAGAAGTCCCTGGGATTGAGGAGCAGAAAGGAGACATCTAGGGGGGTGGTAGCAGGGGGAGCGAGCACGGGGGTGGAGAGTACCTGGCAGAGCTGGGCAGTGGTTTGCATTCTTGTGACCCTGGCAGTGAGGTCAGCCAGGAGCAGACACAGCTGGGGTTTGATGCCATGAAACACTGTGAGTCAGAGTTTAAATGGGACCTGGCTATGGGACCCTGTTATTATGTCAGTGGGCGCTAACGCGGGGAGCCACAGAAATCCAGGTAAACATCGTCCCAGGCGGGGCCATGCTGGGTCTGGTTAACACCACCAGGGCAACGTCTGGGGAGGAGTTCAGTAGGAGCCTGTCCCTTAGGTGAAGGAGGAAGGGAAGGAGGTGACTTACTGAAGCTCTGAGCCTGAGGGAGCTACTGGGGTCTGCTCTCTGCACGTGCATCTGGTCCCACCTGTCCTAATCCCTGGCATCACCATCTCAAGGGAAACCTGGTCTGGGTTAAGGCCAAGGTGCACGCTTTGGGGGCCCAGGTCTTGTCCTGGGTCCAGAGCAATGCAGGCAGCCACTCGCCTCCCTCCAGGCCCTGCAGAGGGCTGGTCGCAGCAGAGGGAGAGCTGACCACCCCCCACCCCGACATCCCCTTAACTGGTGGAAGCAGCTGCAGATGACTTCATCTTTTTTAGTCAGATCCTTTCGCCTGCAGTTATATGTACAGCCCCATCCATCTTCTCTTTGTAGCTCTGATTTGATGTTCCACAAATTCTCTGAACTCTGTGTCCTCCCGTTAGGATGTTTGCTGTACAGTGAGTGTTCCAATTACTTGAGAGTAGGTGACCCTGCCTCTCAGGCAGGAATATCTTCACACTGTTTTTCCTAAATTAGAAAACTATTTACACCTCATTTATGGTGAGATAGGAGATCCCACCAAGCAAAGCAATTTTCTACTAAACATTATTTACCATTTTCTGTGAGAATTTTGACATGCTGGGATAAGCACAATTTAAATTTATTCAGAGACCACATTTAACGCTCAGCACATTGAAAACATCTAAAAAGATCTCTTTTATATCCCGCTCTTCTGTCAACATTTTTGACCTGGAATGTCAGCTATTGACACCTGATTCTGTGTAACTGACAGATTTAGAGCACACTTGGCAGTCGTGATCCTGCCTTTCTAGCCAAGCCGGCAGCAGCGTAGAGCAGTCGGGGTTCTCTGCACATCCACTTGTTACACTCCATCAACATTTGTGCACAATGCTCCCTAACAGACAGGGAGCCCGCAGTTTTGAAAGCATTCAAAACATTATAATCCTTCACACACACACACACACACAACCCTGTTGAACTAATAATTCAGCAAAGTTGCCAGGTATATGGAATTGACAGGCAGAAATGAGTTGTATCTCTATGTACTAACAGAAGTGTTCTTACCCCAAAAAAAGGGTAAATACATGAGGTGATGAGTGTGTTAATTATCTCAATGGTGGGAATCCTTCCATAATGTATCAATATAGCAAATCACTGCCTTGTGCCCTTTAAATATGTCATGAAGTATTGGTCAATGATACCTCAATTAAGCTCAAAAAATTAAAACTAAAGATGAAGGGAATGCTGACACCAGCCAGGGCTGGATGAACCCTGAGGCCATCATGCTAAGTGAAATGAGTCACAAAGGGACAGATACTGTATGGTTCCATTTACATGAGGTCCCTGGAGTATTACATTCCTAGAGATAGAAAGTAAGACGGTGGGGGCCAGGGGCTGGGGGAGTGGGGGTTATTTAATGGGGACAGAGTTTCAGTTTTTCGAGATGAAAATGTCCTGGAGACGGATGGTGGTGCTGGTTGCATAACAATGCGAATGTTAAGTAATGCCATCGAACTGTACACTTAAAAATGGTTAAGATGATAATGTTTAGGTTATGTGTATTTAATCACAACTGAAGAATTTTAAAGTTACATTCCTTCTAAACTAGAGTTCCTTAACATGATTTTGCCTGAGGTCATGTTTATAATAAAACCAATGAGGTGAGGGTGGAGCATGTGCTTGGCATGTATGAGGTCCTGGGTTCAATCCCCAGTGCCTCCATTTGAAAAATAAACCTAATTACCTCCCCCCAAAATAAATTAACTTTTTTAAAAAAGGTCAGAATGTGGATTCCGCAAGGATTTGTTCAGAGACTTCAGAGAGAGCCACCCATGTGCTTTAAGTCCCAGCCCCCAGGGGAGGGGCAGGGGCCACTTGACCTCAAGGGAGTCATTAAAGGGGCCACAGGGAGAGCTGGTTACATGCAGTGGGGGCCCCAGAAGGAGGTGTCTGATTCCCACCTGAGACATCGGAAGGTGGGGGAGATACCGAGGCTCTGCTAACAGCACAGGGGGGAGGGGTGGCCAAGTGGGAGGGCGGCACCCCCAGGACGCTGCGGGAAAGGGGCACGAGTGCTTCCTATGGGCCAGACGTGGGCCCACCTAAGAGAAAGCCATTGTGGGTCACATCTCAGACGTCCAGAGAGGCCACCTGGATCAGCAAAGAGCCGCAGGTAGCACTGCCCTCCTGTGGCTCTGGGAGAAACACACACAGTGAGCCGGAAGGACATTGTGACCTGTGCCAGGGAAGAACAGAACTGACTCCATACTGCATCTGTTTCTTTTACTCTAACCCCTGGATTCTGTTGCTTTTGCTACAAGTTGATCACTCAAGGGAGGTTGCCTGTAAGCTTAAGTGATCCATAGTGGCCCAGCCAGGGAACCCTGCCTCCCAGGCATGAGCCTTAAGCTAAAACACCTTTTACAGCTCCCGGAAAACATCCTGACCAGGCCCACCTGTGAGTGGCTGTGGGAAGGAAGACACGAGCCGGAGGCTGACGGGAACCAGAAAGTGTTGACTTCACTTCCGCCCTTTTCCGTATCAAAGAAGCCTCAATTCTAACTCAGGCGAGGTGGTTTTCTGGGACACTGGCCCACCATCTTCTTGGTCTGCGGGCTTTCTGAATTAAGTCGCTATTCCTTGCCCCCACAGCTGTTTCTCGACTTATTGGCCTGCTGGGCCCCAAGCAGTGTGAACAGAACCCCACGTGGGCGCTGCCCGCTCGTGTGGGTGGGCGCAGGGGAAGAGAGAGAGAGAGAATAGGTTTAGGCATCTGCCAGTACCAGAGGGTAAGAAGTCAGCTCAGGGCCGAATCAGCTTAGTCCTGATTATTCCTTGTCTTGCTTCCCCAGAACGCCGAGGAACCTCCAGCCCCGCAGTGGTCAGAAACATGCTTAGCAAACTGGAGGGATCTGGGAAGAAACGGAACATTGGATGGAGGATGAGAGAAATGCCCTCTCCCCGGCAGCAAGCTTCCCACCTTTTAGAGGAGAGACACCTCAGTCACATCGAGCTTGAGTCTAGAAAACTGCGGGCATGAAAATGGTGGTTGCTGTATTGTGACGATTTATGAGACTTAGGAGCGACTTCCAGAAGTCATGGAGCTGCTTGAGTTTTTATCCAGGTACAGAGAAAAACCAGCCCCACTGAATGAATTTAAACAAACACTGACATAAAATAAAGTCATTTCATGGTAGCAAGCCATGAGTGATGTCTGTTCAGTGTACAAACTACAAGTGTGCAGAAAACAGAAATAAAACTTTGAAAAATGGGATGTCTCTTGAAATACCTATCTTACTAATTTTTAAACAGGTTGCTTTTTCAGATTATAACAGTAGACTCATGAGAATTTAGAAAATAAATGAAATATTAAAAGAAAAGTTTTAATAAAATAAATTTTATATTATTGTTATAAAATAAAATAATTTGTATAATGGAAACTTGTGATAAAATACCCACATTATCCTATCCCTATTTCTTACAGTCTGAACAGAAAGTGCCCTTTCCCAGTGGAAAAACAAAATGGTATTCAAATGTTCCAACCATTATCTTTAATGGTGTGATTATAGGTTTTCCCCTCTTCGCTGCCTGTTTGTGGAAGCAGACAGCTGTAATTTTGTCTCCCCAGCTCACTGCCCACGCCACCTGTCTGCACTTTGCTGGAAGCAGCCCCCCCAGCCATGAATCTGGTCCCGCCAGAGCTGCCACGCTCCCAGGTGATGCATTTGTTACTCTTCACATCTAAAGGTGGAGAACCAGCAAGCCAGGACCTGTGGGTCTGGCAGTGGGACAAAGGCATGTAAGTTTATACTCTTTCTTTCCGGGAGCGGCAGATAACAGCCCTTTCCTCCTCTGGGAACTGGGAAACAGAGTGAGACAGGAGAGAAACACTCAGGCCCACACTCGGAGAGGGGCGGAGATGAGGGGGAGAAAGTTCTGCTGGCCTTTGAGTCACGCCCGAGGTCCACGTGGCCTTTCTGTCTGTGGCTTCTGTGTGAGGGGCCCCAACCTGAAAATCAGTTCCTCTTCTTTGCTACAGCTCTCATTGTTAAATGTCTGTAATCTGAAAGTAAACACATTCATTAATATCTTTACGTGTTCTAATTTTCCTTTTTTGAAGAGATGCATGTATACTTAACTAAAATTTCCCGAGGACATAGGACTGTCCTAATTTACGTGTGGGATCTGCGTCCACACTAAGGGGACACGGAGAAGAGCACACTGGATGTTTCCCTTCTGCCCCCGTGTGTGCGTTCTGTCTGTGCTTAAAACAAAGTAGCAGTATTTAAAAGGGGAGAAAATCACACGATGACAGGTGAGGGGCTGTGCGTGTGCATGTGTGTACATTTGTGTGTGTGCACGTGTGTGATCACATGTGTGCATGTGTATGTGTGTGATTGTACGTGTGTTGTGTGCACATATGTATGTGATTGTGTGCATTTGATCTCGTATGTATGTGATCGTGTATGCGTGTGTAGTTGTGTACGTGTGTGACTGTGCATGTGTGTGTGTAAGAAGCTCAGCCCTGCCCTCTCCCTGGGTACAGTTGAAGTCATCACCAACTTCCTACATGTCTAGCGGTGTCCCGGCTTCTGGATAAGCTGCTGGCGCCATGTCCCTTCCATTACACGCCACTGTCCACTGACCAGCTAGGAGGAGGGGGACAAGAAGTGTGGTTCCGCCCCAGAGGGCCATCTTGCGCTGGCCTTGTCTGGTGGTTACACTCTCTCCTCTAAGGTGTGTCACTCCTCAGGCTGCCTGCCTCGCCCGACCCAGATCTGAGGGTCACTCCTCACGGACATCTCGAGTGGATGGGGAGGGAGGGACTCCCACCCCAACACATGTGACTCTCCTCCCGTCCCACCAGCCGCAGTTCTTTTATACCAACTGACACTTGACCCAACTGCGTTAGTCAGGTGTCCTCTTCTGGGGACTCCAAAGAGTTGGTTTCAAGGCCTGGAGCTGAAACCTGGAATCAAGCCGGTGAGACCACCTCGGCCATGTGTGCCCCATGTCAGAGGAGGACATCTGTCTGCAGACACAGGGGCACGAGGCAGCTGGGCCCAAAAACTGCTCTGTGATTTTCCAGAACGGGAGGACCAGAAATGGAACGACTGCTTTCACGCCTGAGTGTGAAACAACAATCCCCAAGTGCCTCTCTGGGCTCCGATTTTGAACTGAGCTCAGCTCTCCTGGAAGCATCTTCTTCCAACTGAAATCTGTCTTCGACTTCCATCAAATATGCCAAATCCAAAATTCTGTCATCAGTGTTGCTGCATCACTGGGGCCTTTTCCGGAGACCTTCGGAAGTCACCCTGTGGTTCTCACTTTCTCGACTTTGTGATGTTAGATGCACTGTCCGTCCTGGTGAGAATCTTGACTTTCTCGAGGGAAAATGGAGGATTGTTTGGGGGTAAAGGAGTGCAGGGGATTCTAGGGATTTCAGTGTCAAGCAGGAAATAGATGTGGCCACAAGGTGGCAGTAGCGCACACAGACGTCATCAGGTCGGCTATGACAGGTTTGCATCTCCTCCTCCCAGGGGCAGGAGACCATCCAAAGGATGCTGTGTAGGAGACCACAGCTCCAAAGAGGACAAGAGCAGGGAACTTTCCCATCCCAGGGAGAGAGAGATCAGAGAGGGGGCTTACACGGCAGGCGATGTCTCTGGGCTGAGTCTCTGGACCAGATAGCTCCAAAGAGCGCAGTGGCTTTATCTTACCTATACCTAGCAGATGGTAGGCACGCTTTCTCAGGGTATGCAAAGCAGGCAAGCTCTAAACGGTTAAAAATCTGCTTATTGGGGCTGTGTTTAGAGCAACTGGATGTCTGAAAATCTGAGTTTGTTTTCAGCAGACTTTGGAGCTAACACGTCTCAGCCAGCTGTGAAGAAAGAAACCATCTGGGGCCAACATACCGAGGTTATCTGTGGCCTACTCAGGTAACCAGGAGGCAGGGGATGCTGGAATGAAGAAAGAAAAGGTAGGTAAGGCTTACACATTTCATTCTTTTAAAAAGGAAAGCCAGTAATTCATGAAAAACGAGAGACTGTTACAAAGCTTCTGATGAAATAAAGGAACGGATTCAGATTCTGTAAATTCCCTCGGTGGAGCTGAACTTCGCCAATCAACCAACTTTGAATATTAGCCACATTTATTTCCTTTGAAGAAAAAGACTCACATGCAAAAAATTTGACCAAAAGATAGTTCCTTTGAAAGTACCCACGTAAGATTTTCTCCAAAAGCATCGTGTCTGGGTGCATACTTTTTTCTTCATGATTCAGAGTGGAAGATGAGGATGGTGACTGCGAGCTTTCCTCTATAATGTCACATCTGTAAGGATGTAATCCTACATATTCTTAGGATACTTTCAGCTCCAAAATGAAAAGGCCTGACTCAAAATGCTTCAACGAGGTAATTTATTCTTTACATGGTAAGATGTCCCCAGATAGGGGGTCTCCATGGTTGGTTAATTTAGTGACTACACAGCCACATCAAAGCCTACAACACCTACGACCTGTCAGCTCGCTCTCAAGGCTGCAGTGTGACAGCAGCAACTATAAGCAGCTGCAAGCATCACACCTGCACACGCCCCCTTTCTGACAGAAAAGGGACTGTTTCATCCTTGGGTCTTCTTTGAGAGGCTAAGAACCTTCTACTGGAAGCTGTGTCTTCCCAGAGATCCCCCTGCATGTCTCCTTGGCCAGATGTCGGTCATATACCATTTCCTGAGCCACCTGCTGACAAGGAGAGCAGAATGTGAGTGAGTCAGACAAATCCACCTTCACCCTGACCCTGACCAATGGACGAGCTCTGCCTGCAGCATGTAAGCTTCACGGAGCAATGTGAGTCCCTGGGCCAGAACCAGAGTGGGAGGAAGAACGCAGCCTGTCCCTCCTTGTGGTGGATGCTTCTCAGTACAGACAGCCCTCTCTGCGTGGTCCTGGGACTTCAGTAACTTCCGTTAGCACAGTTTAGTTAAATAAGTCCACTCCCCCAGCAGTTCCAGTTTCTGTCACCACAGTGCATTAACTATGAGTAATTGCAAAAAGCACAAACTTCACATCTAGCTTTTAAGTCCACTCATCACTACATAAGTCCCAGGTGTGCATCATAATCATCTAACCGCCACATGTGCCGTGGACACGCTGAAGAACAGGGTGGACTCCCACCAGAGTGTGGTTTGGATGTCATGTGCACACCAAGAGGGCGTGTTTGTTATTTACATAATTAAAGCTTTCTGGGGAGAATAGGTGGGTCTTCCAAGCTAGTGTGAAAATGGCTTGGGAGCAAAGTGAAGGAGACAGGCTCCGAGTTTGTGGTGCTTCCAGTTTGCTTTGTGGGCAGTGCTGGAGTTTTACAAGTCAGGTTGGCAGAGTAGCAACCACAGGACTCTGCATTACTAAACCCAGTTCTAAATAAAGCTGAAATTTGGTGGGTTACGTGATCATTCTGGGCAAATGTGCCAGCTCCTATCGTATTTAGAACCCTGTGTTCTGAGGTGCTCAAGTTCACGCTGAGGAATTTGCTAAACAAATCCCTGGCAAAGAATCAGAGCAGTGATTTTCTGTATCCTTAAATCCTTTCAAATAGAAATGGCAGAACATACTCCCAGAGTCCACAATTCCTAAACTTTTGGAGTTTCAATCTTGGAGTTTCTTGCTACTGTTTGAGTTTTAACTCACTCACTTCCCCAGAGTAGGCTCTTTATTTATTTTAAAAGTTAAACGGAATAAAAACTTATGCACTTTGAGTGAGGCAGCAGTCTGGGCTAGAAAGAAATGATTTCACGTGTTTCCTATGGAAAACGGAAGACAGGCCTGCTCAGTCTACCTCCCAGGCGGGGTAGGTGGTGTCTGTGCCCGAGCAAGCAAGCAAGCGAGGGTGGGTCCGGCGCCAAGGTGGGGGCAGGTGTCTAGCGGGAGCTGGCCGGGGACTTTCGAGCCCCCGGGGACAGTGCAAGTTTGCGGCAGTGGTTCGGGAGAGTGTAACAGATTTGGGGGAGATGGTTAATACACTGGGCTGGTGTTTGGGGGCTGTGCTCAAGGACAGAAGGTAAAGAGGATTGAAATAGGAAAGGGGGGTGGGGATGGAGGAGAAAGGGAAGGTAAAAGCACGGCAGAAAGAAATGGGGGAAAGGAGGGGATACCTCAGTGGTAGAGTGCGTGCATGCGAGGTCCTGGGTTCGATCCCCAGTATCTCTGTTAAAATAAATAAATAAATAAAACCTAGTTGCCTCCCCTCTCCCTACCCCCCCACAAAAAGAAATGAGAGGGAAGAAAGGGCAGTGGAGGCCGAGCAGAGGGTGGGGGAAAGCGGGGTTGGGGGGCGCGGGGAGGAGGCGCGGTGGCCAGTGGGCGCGGCGGGCGGTCCTCCGGCCGGCAGGGGGCGCGCGCCCGGCCTTCCTGCGCCCCGCCCCGCGCGCCCGCGCCTGCGCTGTCGCCCCGCCTCGCCCGGGATGCTGCTGCCGCTGCTGCGGAGTAGTTGCTTCCCTTCCTCCTCCCCCGGCGGCGGCGGCGGCGGCGGCGGCGGCGGCGGCGGCGAGGCGGACGCGGGGAGCCGGCCGGCGGCGCAGCTGCAGCGCGGAGCCCGCGGGCCGCCGGGGCCGCTCGGGCGCGCGCTCGCCCAGCCCGTGGCCGACCCGCGGCGCGCGGCGGAGGCCGAGGGGGAGCCGGGGCCCGGGGCGCGCGGCGGGCAGCGGGCCGCGCGGGGGCCGCATGCGTGCATGGATCCGGGCGGCGCGCTGCAGAGGCGGCCCGCGGGCGGCGGCGGCCTGGGCTCGGGCTCCCCGGCGCTGTCGGGCGGCCAGGCCCGCCGGAGGAAGCAGCCCCCCAGACCGGCCGACTTCAAGCTGCAGGTCATCATCATCGGCTCCCGCGGCGTGGGCAAGACCAGCCTGATGGAGCGCTTCACCGACGACACCTTCTGCGAGGCCTGCAAGTCCACCGTGGGTAAGGCTGGCGCCGGGCCGCGCGCTGGGGCCTCGCGGGGCAGCAGGCTGGGCGATGCATACGGGGACGGCCGGGGGCGCCCTCCACCCCTGCCTGAGGCCAGACCGAAACCTCCGTCCCCGCTCAGACTCGTCACGAGGCCGGTGAGGCGCGGGTCCCTTCCCGCCCGGAGACGGTGTGAGCATCTTTCCGTGGAAACTCGGCCCCCACACTGCTCTTCAGGAAGAAGGGGGTGACAGGTGGGGCGGGCGGCCGGTGGGGCGGGCTCGGAGCTGTGCCCTGGCTCGATGGCCAGAGGGGGTCATCTGTGGCGAATTTTGGTGCCTTAGCTTTCCCCACTGTAACCTCGGCTTATTTAATCATTGTGAACTCCCTTCTTGGTTGCGCGGAGATAATGAAGTTGTAAGTTCCCTCTGGAGGGTCTAAGGGGAATATCAGACCAACACGCCCCTGAGTATCTTCTTTTAACTACAAACGCGGGCAGAGGGACTTGAGCTGTTTGTGACCTCAAATAACCCTGGGACTCGAAAAGTAGGGAGGAGGCCTCGGCGCCGCCAGGTAGGTGAAGTTCAGCGAAGTAACTGCGGTAACGCCCGGGGGCAGGAAGTATCCGGTCCTGAGGTTGTAAAATTGGAACTGCAGGGGAAGTTTTCTGATGAAGTCACATGGACGAGCCTTGGCGTTGCGGTCGGTCAGACCAGCGTGGGGAGCTTTTGTTTCTATGGAAAACCCCGTGAAAGCTGTTAAAGGTGGGGGAACCCCGCAGATGAGACAGTTCTTCAAAATAAAGAGCAGTCACCTTCAGTAATAGGCAGGAGGGATTCCCCTAGGGGAGGTCCGGGAATCAATAAACAGTAGGTAAATATGAAATTAAGAATTCAGAGCGCAAATTCAGAATTGAAAGTATCGTTTCACATAGCTGTACCTGTATTTTGTATTGTAACCAGCAGTCATCTCAAGGTGATAGTTAGGGGTTGTCATTGTAACAAAATATTTAAAATGTCTTACTGGAAAATTCACCCAACCCCGACACCAGTTTTTGTGTTGTCTTTTTATTTTGCTCGTGAAAATGTGTTTCCCTTAATACTTTTTTTATAATAGATCATTTTGGAAGTATTTGTGTTCTCTGTCCCCAGTTTGTTTTTGAGATCTTGGCCTTGGGACCATGATGTTAAGTTCAGTAGCACAGCTCAGACCTGTTTCAAATATCTACTCTTGGATGATACAAAGCACAGGGAGTTAGTAACCCATCAGCCGAGGGTTTGGGCTGCTACTTTAGTAGCTGAGATAAATGAAATAGAGCCAAAATCAATTAGGAATTAGCTTACATGACTCCACGCTTAAAATTACGTAAAGTGAGGGATAGCACAGTTGTACTGTGTGATAAAGGCATAACGGGGGCTAACAGGGCTTGCGTGGACGGAGCGGGAGATGGGGTGAGCACAGGTGCCCTTTAGGACGGGGTGGAGGAGAGATGAGGGGTTTTCTAACTCGGGGCCAAGTGGAGTAGCACCTTCATGATCTAGGAAAGACTCGTTCAGGGACATGGGGAATGAATGCTTTGAGACCTTGGCAGCCATGCCAAGGAGTGTGGACCTTCTCCAACAGCCGCTGGAGCCGTGAAGGCCTCTGGGTACAGCCCTGGCAGGGAGACGGTGAACCTAATCAGGCAGGATTGCATAGGGTGTTTGGGGATCAGGAAGAAACCAGGAAGCGAGGAGACCCGGCAGTTGGTTTCTCTGTCCCCTTAGCAAACAAACGTAAATACACACACATACACATGCACACGCCTCCCCACACTGCTACCCCTGTGGGGTTCTTCATGCACTTGGATCTTGTCTTGCTCATTTCTGTTTCCTCCATATGTAGTCTGTGGCTCTTGGCTTGATAAGTATTTCTTAATCGTGGGAAGTTCAGAGAAGGGTAACTTCTGGTCTGACCCAGAGTGTGAGGACAGTTAGCTAATGAGCCCCCTTCGACCTCCTCGGCCACTGAGTTGCTTTTTCCTTCCACTTACCCAATCACTTACTGAGCACCTGCTGTGTGCTGGGCCGTGCGACCCACGGCGGGGGGTGGGGGTGGGGTGGGCCTAAGTGCCAAAGAGGACATAGCCTCTGACCAGATGGGGCTCAGACGGGTGGGGAGCAGGGTGCTGCGTGTTGACCAGGGCAGCAGAGACGTGTGTGCAGCGTGTCTGGGGGGCCGGAGGGAGCCCCTCCCCTTGGGGTGGTGTGCTCCTTCCCCGAAGGCTGTGAAGATAAGTTCATTCCTCGAGTTCCTTAAGGAAAACTATTGAAATGTGGCGCTGGGTGTGGTGTTGGGTTGTGGTTTCCCCACCTGACTGCCTCCCGTCTGAGCAGGTAGCTCACAGGGTTCTTCTGAGGCCGGTTGGTCAGGTGTGCAGGGAGCAGGCAGCCCCACACAGATTCTTCTATGGAGTCTTCTCTGCAGGGCAGCCTTGGGGACGCTGCTGCCCGGGACGCCGGGTCTGGGAAAGACCGGGGCCCCGCAGCCGCAGCCGCAGCCAAAGCAGGTGCAGGCCCGGTGGGTCACTGAGGCAGGCGATGGCCTCGCAGACCTCAGGCTGGAAGCCAGCATCTCCGGTGAGCGCCTTTATAAAGCAAATCAGACTCGCTGGACTTTCTAGAAAAGAGCATAGCCAAAATCCCCAAGGGGCTGAGATAATAAGCCTATGTTGTAAAGTTATGAATGAGCAGAATGTTGATGTTTGTTGTGGTTATATTATTAATCAGATCAGAAGTTGATTTGGTTTAAAAGACACACAGAACTCACCGGTGTATGAAAAGTAGACCGTTGTTAATCATTGACCTGTCTAATGAAAATTGTCTAGGTGGCGTATTTTCAAATGGGATTTTATATTTGTGGAGTCGAGTTACATAGTCTGGTCCAGCTAGCATAGTTGGACAGGTTCTTGGAAAGGCCCAAGAGCAGCTTTTTGAAATTTGGGGAATGGAAAATAACCTGTGGCTGTAGAAATTCACAACTGTCTGTCTAAATCCACCCCCTACCAAAAACCAGAAGACATAAAATTATGTATTTGTCAACCTTTGTTTTACTTTTATATAACCTATTGGAAGGTAGCTGTTAATTTTGTTTGGATCAAAATGGTTTTAGCAGGCAGTGCCTGCTCCCCCGCTTTCCGCCCCGCCAAGCAGCGTTACATTCTAGAAAAACTCTAGAACAGGATTTAGGAGGCTGGGCTCTTGATTTAAGCTCTGCCACCAATTAGTTTGTGGCTTTGGATGAGTAATGTATTGTCTTTGCATGTGAAAGACTGCGTTCTGTTAGTGGTATGTTCTATAGAATTCCACGTTCTACAGTTTCTTGAGCCCATACTGTGTACCAACAAAAGGATGCCTTTTCTAAACCTCACAGCAGTCCTGAAAGTTTCCCCATTTTGCAGGTGAGGACGCCAAGTCCCAAAAGGTAGACAGCTCACCCGCAAGGACACAGAGGTCCCAGGTGGTCAGGGCCAGGGCTGAGTTGAGTTCTGTGTGTCTGCTCCTTAGCTGACTTGGAGATTTGGATTTACTTTACTCTGTGAAAATCCTGACAGTTCAGAATTGGACACCATGAAGCGCTTTCCCACGTACCTCGTTACCCTGCGGTGTCGTTGAAATCGACTTTCTTTAACTGTGTCTGTCACTTTCTTCTGGGCATTAAAATAATGCTCTAAGAATTGCATTTCTTACCTAAATATTCAGTCAGTCAAATATCTTAAGCCTTTTACATATCTATTAAAATGTCCCCAAATCTGGCATATTTAAATAGAGGAAAATGAGGAGTAAGACAGTTTAGACTAGAATTCTGATTTTTCCTGGACAGTAAAGTTTCTTCCAAAGTGCCAGAGGCCAACACAGGGTTGCCATTCTTTTATTTTGCCACAGAAGGACTTAAAAAAAAAAACCCACTGTCACCAACTTTTCAAAGCAAAAAAAAAGACAACTTAATATGAAGTAGACCAAAAAAATCAGGAAAGACAATGTCAGGATTTCCAAATTATTTAAATTTAGTCTGAGGACCTCACTGCCCTGCCTTCATCTTTCTTACTTTGCAGTGATGCATTCTAGTCCCAGCCCGACCCCAAGGGCAGGTGGTCTTGGCTGAAGCCCTGTCCTCCCTCAGCTACGTGTCATAGCCTCTGTTCTCAGGGGGAGCACTCCCCTTGGGTCTTGTGTGGGGATGGGGCTCCCGGGGCGGGAAACCTCAGGGTGCAGGTGGACTGTGTGTCAGTGGGGCCAGCAGTGGAGCTGGAAGCAGAATGGAGGGGTCTGAGAAACAGGCGGATGTGGACCTCGTGCAGGTGTGGCCATCTGGGGACTGGCCTTGAATGGTAGGTTGTCACCTACCTCGCTGACTGGATGAGACGCGGGCCACCAGGAGCCAGTCTGCTTTGCCCAGAAGCAGTGGGACCGCTGTCAAGGGAACCTGCCTGCTTGTACTTTGTTCTGGAAATGTAGGTCGGGGTTTTTGTCAGGAAGCCCAGGAGGAACATTTAACACTGGACTGAAATTCTAAGCTGTGTGTTTGATTTTGCCCTTCTGTGATCATGCGCAGCCTTCCCAGCCGCGGCGGAGCTGCCTGAGCGTGTCACTTAGTCCCGAATGCCCCGTCCGGAGCCCAGACGCCGAGGCTCTGCCGCCGGTCCCTCCCCTGCCAGGATGATGTAACACCATGACTCAGGGAGATGGGAGCGTGGGAGGAACATTCGGTTTCGTGCCCGCATGTGCTCTGCGTGTGTGACTTGGCTTGTTTAATGAGCCTCAGGCAGGCCGACGGGCTTGTGCAGGACGCGTTTGTGGGATGGAGTCGCTGTCCTTCAAAGAAAGTGCGAAAAGCTGCCATCAGGTTGTTGAGATTGATTATAAATCTGTTTAAATTCTTTGACTGTCGGGCACTCTTGCTGGAGAAGAAAGGTCTCGTTGTGCAGGACAAGAGTGACCAGGCCCTGAGAGGTGGCCTCTCCTCTGGCAGTGGGGTCTGCCAACCCCCTGCCAGGGACCCAGGGACCGGCCTTGGAAGGCAGACCCGGCTCCTTGGAGGAGCTGACGGGGCCGCGGTGTCCTCCAGCCTCCCGTGCCAGAAACATGGTTCTAATTAAGCACCTGTTTGAACTTGTGAAGAAAGCAGAGCTTTGTACGGGAGTCAGCACATTTTTGGTGCCAGGCGGCTCACACTCCTGCGAGACGCTGGTCTGCTGGCCGTTCCCTGGGGCACAAAGCGCTGAGCTGATTTGTCCCTTGCAGGAGGGGAGCGAGCCATGGAGAGGGTCCCTGTGGACCGGGCGGCGCCCTTACACTCCAGCAGGGGAAGGAGTGGGCTCTTCTCCCTTTGTCCTTGAATTGCACACCTTTGACCTTCGGAAAGTGTTTAGAAAACCAGAACTGCAGGCCCAAAATAGCACCCTTAATTGAATGTGATTATGTCTTGTTTTGTTTTTAAATCTTTACTCTTTAAAACTAGAAAATACCACCCAAGCTTAACAGAATAGGAAACCTCTCACCCCCTCCCCCCGCCAGCCTCCTGCTTGCTCTCTGGTGCTGACTGTACTGCCTTCTTAGTTTCCAAACCAAACAACCACCTGCAGACCCACCTCAGGCAAGCATGTGGTGGAAGTTGCCCGTGAATAAATGAAACTCTCCTGGTTGTCCCAGTGTAATTTAACACAGAAACTTCAGGACTCCCTGAGGCATGTCCGGGGCGAAGGCACAGCCTCCCCAGTGAGGACCCCCCGGATCCCCCCCCAGGCCTGCTGCTGCTCTGCACGCTGCTGCACACTCGCACGCCTACAGCCAGACTTCCACTCCTGATTTTTCATTTAAAGGAAACACTGGACCTGCTCCTTGGCCACTCCTGCCATCCTAGGTGCTCCCCCACGGAGTGTGATCAGCAGGAAGAGTGGGTCAGGGAGGGCTGGGCAGACGGTCCTGGATTCAAGTCCCAGCTCTGCTCGCTGTGTCTGTAGGCCAGTGACTTCACTTCAGTTTCTTCCTTCGTGAAAAGAAAAAAGAAGCAAAACTCACACTCTTCTGTCTCCGGCTGCGGGAATGGATGGGGATGAAATAGCTTATGTCCCTGGGCCAGAAAAGGCAACTGTGAACCTTCCCTTCTCCTCCTAGTTTATGCTCCAGACGCGGAGACTGAAACACTAAGAAGTCGTTCAGCGTGTAAGCACGCGACCTGGGTCAGGGGGCAAAGCTCTGACCGTCCTGCGTCTGTTTCAGGGACCGGCCTGAGCAGTAGTCAGGTTAGTATTTGCATTTGAAGAAAACACTATTGACCCACCATTTAATCACCTGGGGTCATTTTCCAGATCTTCCTCTGCACCGACATTCTCTTCCTCTTGTGACCAAGAGGCCGAGGTGACTCCTGCTTTTCAGACAGGGTCTTTGTGGTGCCAGGGGGCAGAGCCGGGCCTGCTGGTGCAGGAGCCATCTGTCCGAGCCGGCCAGCCCCTCCCTCTTGCTTCTATAATACTTCCCTGGCAACACAGAGTTCTTTTTTGACATTAAATACATGTTCACAGCTCCCTCCAGGGAGGGAGTCATCAAGGGAGGCCACACGGTGTGTCCTCAGGAGCCCGGGTTCCACCCCGCGCACCCACGCACAGTGGCTTGCTGACCTCGGGCAAGGAGCTGGCCACTCTGGCCTCAGTTTTTCATCCAGAGAATGGAAACAATGATTGTTTCTACCTACGAAATTGTCCAAAAGATCTCTGCAGTGAGCTAGTTGATGTACACGGACACCTCAGAACAGCACTTGGGGCACAGGAAACTCGTGAGAGGCAGTTCTGACCCTGACCGTGGGGAGAGCCACCCCTTCCCTCCCTGGGCAGCTGTGTCTGTTCCAGCCCAGTGCAGGGCCACAGGCACGCCCCGCCTGGATTCAGAGGCAGGGCTCCTCAGGCTTGGGGCAGACATTTAACATCCTCGGGCCGGAAAGCAAATGCTTTTTAACGACACGAAGTTATCGTACCTATGTTAATAGTGCCCACTTCTGGGACAGTCATGTATTTTACAATCTCAGGCTTAGTTTCTGTTTCCTTGAATTCTCATAACTTGGCTTAAGTTGGAAAAGCCCAGATAATATTAAGCAATGGGCTTACACAGGCCCGGGTGCCTCCCGGAGACGGTGCGGGAAGCTGGTCTACCTGCTGCTGGTGAGCACCACCCGGCCTCTGTCAGGTGCTCTCCTGCGGGCTCCGTCCTGTCCTCTCCCCGGGAAGGTGCTGGAGAGGCGGGGGCTGGACTCACGGTCAAGTGATCTGATGTTAGACGGGCCTCTGTCTGTGACCTTGACCTTGACCCAGTTCTTAGCATACTTCCTCACTGTCAACTCCGTGTAAGTGCTGGGAAGCCTCTCCGTTAGTAGCAGTGTTGTGTCCCAGGCTGAGTGACTCTGCAAAAGACCTGTGTCCTTGGGGGAAAAGCCAGCGTGTGAACCGCAGGGTGGTGAGTATCAAGTGGCAGTGACATTGCTGCTTGAATCGGGGCTTATTTTGAAGTCTGTGAAATCCTTCAACCTCCTGAAAGTGGGACGTAAACTAAAATCATAGTCTGGTGCCAGCGCCCGGCCTTTGCTGTTGCCGGTGGGCCAAGAGGACGGCCCATCAGCTGTAACCACAGCCACCGGCCACTGTGTCAGTTTTGCTTTTATTTAGCTTTCTGCTGGAAGGGAATGAGAAGGGAGAAGCTTCTGTTTATTTCTGCTGTTTTCATTTTTGTAGCTTCCCATGCCCCAGCAAAGTGCAGTGGAGTCAGGTTCTTTCGGGAATGTTCTGCCTTCAGGGGGCTTTGAAATCCCACCAGCACAAAGGAGGACAGTTCTTCGTGACCTTGCTGAGGTTTACGGGAGATGAATCCAGAGAGGACAGTGCGAAGTTAAGCTCTGTTTTCCAGCAGCCCGATTATGCTGATTCTGGGCCGTCTGCTGAAATTTTCGCACTTCTCCTAGTTTCCACGCATCTGACTTTTGTCATAACCTCTGATTGTGGGCGATGTTACGAAGTTGAATCTAGGTTCTGCCTCTCGACTGGCACGCGATGTGACCTTGAAGCAGAGTGCCTCGTCCTCTGTCGCTCCGGTGTCTCCTCTGTAAGATGAGGAGGGTCTGCCAGCCCGCTGGGCAGCTGCAGGCGCCCGAGTGTGGGATGTCAGCACAGAGGGTCTGACGGATACCCATTGTCACTGTCACTGAAGGAAGTTAAGATCAGGAAGACGCAGCAGCTGGAACAGAACAGTCTTGATAGAAAGCGGGGTGACAGCCCTGTGGCTGTGTCCTTCCTGGTTGGAATATTTCTAGGAAGACTTTGCACGTTGGTAAACTTGAGGACAGGTGGGCTCCTGTCACCCAGCAGAACAGTCACGTGGGTGCCGGCTTCCCTGCTGTGTGCCGGAATCAACTACAGGAAACTACTGGAATCAAGCCCTGGGAGGGGTGTGTGGAGGGAGGATATGGGCACATTAAGGCTGTCCATCCACAAAGGATTTACCATCAGTAACAGGAATTGGAGGAGAAATAAAGCTCTCCGTTTCCAGGATGACACGTGGGTGCTGAGCACCCGCTTCCTGCTGCTCTGCCCCCAGACGCCCTCAGGACAGAGCATCCGCCCTTCCTTCCTGCGACTCAGCGTGCGCGCGAGTGTGTGTGTGTGTGTGTTTAATCGTCAGACCTGAGTTACCTCATACTTGCAAAGAGAATCAGCATTTCTCCTTGCGCATCCAGCGTTTGATTGGAGAAGAGGGGCGGTTCCACTTGGCAGAGGTGCTGAGTTCTGTCCTGGACCAGGCAGTGCTCTGGGCTCCGGAGCTGGCTGTGACGTCCTCAGAGAGCGTGGGGTTTCTACCTGGTCCTGGAGACCGACAAAACAATGCGGTCAGGGCTGGAGGGGAGCGGACCTGGGGACGTGGATGAGGACCGAGGGGGAGGTGCAGGGCCATCAGGAGGTTCAGGTGGGAAACCACCTGGGACTGCAGAGGTTTCTGGGCAGACAGGAGGGTCTCTGAGAAGAGAGAGCAGCAGGGAAGGACACGTCTTTGCAGGTGCCCGGGGTCTGTGTGACTCAGGTCTTTAGGGCAGGGACTGTCCCACCACCTGATGGAGGGGGTGCTGGTTGCTGCACCTTTTACTCAAGACACCCAGAGGAATCTGGATTTTCAACAAAAGCTGCCACCTTTCTTTGTCCCTTATTTGTAAACGTGGGTCCTGGATGGCGTTCCTCGCCCCGGAGTCTCTGTGCTAATTTCTCCCAAAACGAATCCCCTGTTTGAGGCTGTTGGTGGCTGTTAGCCTTTTATTTAAGGATCAGTATCATTTCTGTGACATGCAGAGTTGAAAACACACAACATTAAGAGAGACGTTTGACTTGATGCAAAAACCTTTTAAAACAATATTTAGTCACGTGCTTTGGTACATGGATTTGTTTCTGAGCCATAAACTGGAATAAGTTTCCAACCTTTATCATTACTTAGTGGCTGTTAGATATGGGAAAGGAGACTGCATTCAGGGGAAAGGACCATTTTAATGAGCTGTTTTCTTTTACAGAATTTAGATCTGGCTACTGGGCATTTCTCTGTTTTTGTTAGTGATGTCAGTAATCTTCACTGAAACTGGACAGTCTTCATTTTTGGTGAAGAACAGAGTCTTGATCCTACGCACTGTCAGTTCTTCCCTGTGCTCTGTTCTGTTGAATTTAGTGGTGTATTTATAATCACGTGAAAACTTCATGTATCTCTTGATTGTGACTGTTAAGGCCTTTTCCTTTTATTTTAATTTGTTAACCTTTGTGGTTACAAAATAGTCCTAGTGCAGGACTGCCCAAGTGAAACCTTGTTCAAGTTGGTTGGGGAAGAAAAAGTGTCTGGCATGTTCAGGCTCAGAACAGTTCTTAGCAGAGAAAACAGCCTAATCAAAACAGAAACTATTTGCTTTGGCTGTTTCAAGGGATTCTTTGCTGACTTGAAGCAGAGCTCATAGAGAAGGATTGTCTGCCAATTCTTTTCCATAAAATGTTGCAGGCACTGTGACAAGTTTTACAAGTGTTGCAGCTCCCTTAACTAAAAAGGAAAAAAAAAAATCAAAGGCGCGGGAATCAAAAGCAAAACAGAATGGTGGACATGACACCATATGAATTTGATTTGTAAACTGCCATCACAGAGCAGCATGGTGAGGCCCTAACTTCGTGCTAACATCAGCAAGGAGGGGTTCTGTCCCTGCACTGTGGCTTTTTGAAATCAGAACACCGCAGATCTGCCCAGGCTGGTTTCCGCGTCCTGGGAACGTCACGTCGAGCCCCTCCCTGTGGCTGGCTGTCTGGTCTCTGTTGGAGGATGTTGGTCGTGCACAGACGTGCTTCCTGTTTCGGGCCTGTTGGAGAGCGTCATTTGACTGCAGAAAACAAAGCTGTTCCAGAACTGAAAGTGGAATTGGCTTCACCACGTTCCCCAACCTTGGAAGTCACGTCTGGTGCGAGGGGTGAAGCACTGAAGTGCAGCAGCCGTGTCTCCGGCTGCAGCATGTTCTGCTCCTGTGACTTTGTTGTGCAGACCTGACAGGGGAGGCTGCCCCAGGGCTGTGAACACGTCTGCTGGTTGCACTGGTGTCCGCAGGGCGTTACTAATTATAAAAGCTAGTCGCGTGTTCTGGGCTTCATCTCAAGAAGGTCATCTGACCTCCAAGAGCTGCATCAGCCCGGCAAATGGGTCTGGGAGGGGGTCCCTGTCTGTCACTGGCCGACGCGGGCCACCCCCTCACCCCCTGCCTGTTAGGGGCCGGGCAGCGTCGGGCCCCTGGGTCCCACGAAGCCATCAGGAAGTCGTTCCTGTGAAGAATATGTTTCCAGTCCCCCCGTTTAGCAGGATCCCTTTGGTTTATTTTTCTTAGTTGTGAAAATTGTGTAAAAAATATTTTTGAAGTCTTCACGTTCTCTATAACGGAGAAGCATGTACGGTAACATCTGCAGATGAAAATTTAGGGTTTTTTTAAATTATCCAAAGCTTTAAGGACTGATTTGGAAGGGGTGGTGATGCTCAGTGGTTTGCTTGTTACTATTAAAGTAAATAAAAATTGAAATCGGACTTGTTAATTTGTGTGAATGAATTATTAAAAGATAACTCCTCTTCCGCACTCCTGACAGTACGATCAAGTCACCGTCTGCGAACATGGAGACCTTTAGGGGAATAGTTTTTACATTCGGCCCAAGGCTGTTTGAAATCAAGACTGAGTGTCCATGGGAGAACTTTCCCCAAGATAACGCGCTTCTAAAGCCATCCCTTCACTCACGTAATTACTAGTTGTAATTTTTAAATAGTTTTTCTGCTCCACCTGTGATATAACAAACTCTTCCTGTGACCAGCAAAGGCTGCCACTCGGGGTCAGGGTAAAACACGGCACAGCGTGGCTGCCGAGAATTGTGTGCGGAAGCGCAGAATCCACCGGGTCTTCACGGAAACTGGCGGACTTCTGCTTTCTCCTTTTGGGATTTTGTGAGATCAGGTTTTTTTGGTTTTTGTCTGTTTTTCTGGTAGTGGTACAAAAGTGTGCAAAGAGTATGATCATTATGACCGATGACGACATAATTTTGCTTTATCACCATTTGTTTTATTTACAGGTGTTGACTTTAAAATCAAAACCGTAGAGCTAAGAGGAAAGAAAATTAGATTACAGATCTGGTAAGTGGGGACTCTGCCCCCAGCAATTGCCATGTGTGTTTAACAATCCATACGCTTGTCTAATACAAGTCGCTGTCCGAGCTGGTCTGTCTCTCATGCGGGTCCCTCCCCTTCGTTCACGTTCAGATGAAGTGAGCGGAGCTTCCTTCAAGAGAGAGGGTTTAGAAAAGAGTCCACTTGTCTCAGACCCCGTTTGCACACGGGAGTGTGGAAGGAAGAATATCACTTTCATGACAGCTAGTGAGTGTGGGGCCTTCTATCTCTAGTTTCAACTCATTTGACAAAACTGTCATTGTTCAAATGATGGCTCAGATGTGTGTCTTCATGTTTTTAACGTCACTTTGAGAGCCTTCAGAGAGGGTCCAGGATGTCCCTCCCGGAATATCCAGAGTTGCACGATTTCAGGGCCCATCACCCGCAGACCGTGTGCCTGGCGGCACCGCGAGACCACAGCAGTGGGATGTGCGCCTTCCCGGCCGCATCACTGGTCCACGCGGCGGGAGCCCCGAGCCCTTCCGCACGTCAGGGTTGTAGGAGAGACTCAACCAGCCGTGTTGGTGATGACTGGTCAGCACTGGGAGCCCCCGCCGCGAGAGAGGGGACCAGGAGAGGTGCAGCGCGTGGCCCCGTGGAGGTGTCCTGAAGATGCCCTTTGTCTTAACAGAGCCCCGGCCGCAGTGCCCGCAGCTACTAACTCCTCCCGGCAGGTCACCTCAGCTCTGAGTGTCTGTCCACCTGTGTATGTCTGCTCTCATCTGCGGTCACTGCCGCCTCATCTCTGGCTTCACCGGTCACCTAGCGCTTGCGTGTTGTCCATGTCTCCATGCCTCATCCGTGTCCCGTCCAGGCACCGCTGCCCCGACCCGCAGGTGCCCACGGATGCGCCCGAGGTAACGTCCCCGTGGTCCTCGCGAGCTGCTTACCCCACTTTGGGGTGCGGGGTGCTTTTCTGTCTTCTGTTCTGGTTTTCTGTATTTTTGTTTGGGGCTTGATGATGAAATGTTGGCAGTCATGCCTAAATACGCAAAAACCGAAAACGCCTACTTCTGGTCGTCCGCCCAGGAGTGGGAAGGCAGCAGGCTGCGTCCTGTGCACTGCTGCCTGGCCGCGAGCTCCGGGAGCAGCAGTGGTGCAGCTCTCGCGGAGCTGCTGTTCTGACTGTCGGCTCTTCAAGGTTAAGGCCGCCTTGGGGAGGAGTCTCATGCACTTGGCACCGTGGGGGAGACCCTTTCTGGCAGACGTGGCCTCACGAAGGGGACACGGCTCGTGTGAGCTTGTCTGTGAGGCTGCTGGGGGCAACAGCAGTGTCACAGCGATGACATCCTGGCCCGTCGCCATTAACGTGTCGCTGCTTCGGTCCCTCTCAAGCAGCGGTAATCCGGCTTACAGAAGGGCGTACGTCCGAGGTCCTGTGCCCCGGAACCTGCCCGCCTGAGGCCGTTTTTGGTGGTGACATTGGATCCTGCTGGAGTCTAACTGCCTCCCTCTGACTCTGATCTAAGAGGCTCTAGCTGCCAGTTTTCTACTGGGGGTCCCCCGTGGATCAGTGAGGAAGCAGAACTTGTCCTTCCCAGAGGGGTTTTCACCAGTGCGCAGTGGGCCGCAAACACCGGCTACTCGCTCCCCACCTGAGACTCAGGAGGGGTCTGCCTTCTGGAGTATTTTATTTAAAGGAAGAGGCCTTTCTCTTCACCACTGTCACCCTGTAGGTGGGACCAGCTGGAGGCGTGGCTCAGTATGTAAAGCAACGTGCGGTGTGTTTGGCATTGGGAGATGTCCCTGTGCTGTGGCTTTTGTCACCTGCCTCGCCGTGGGCCTCTTGTCATCCCTCTGTCACAGTCGAGGGTGCGGGAGGAGCCGGTGTGGCTGGGGAGAGCTCTTCAGGGGGCTGACCTGGGCTGAGTCCGTGGAGGTGCTGGGGCCGGTCTTCACAAGGAGGGCTTGTTAGAAGAAACGTGTCCTTTCCTGATGATTTCTGGATCTAGCCAACCATAGAAACTGTTATTTACTGTGGATCCCTAGAAGTCTAAGGGATCTACCAAAAGCCTCAGATGTCATTGTCATATTTTTAGGTCACATTTTATGTCATCGCTGCATTTAAGTTCCTTGATTATCTGTGGTTAGAAAAAGGACCATTTTCCCGTCTCTGCATGAAGAAGTGTTCTACATGTGTGTGCGTAGAACTTGGTGGGAGTACAGCTAAAATAGGACGTCGACCAGAACGTGGTCCACAAACTTGCATCCACATGCTCTCCCGGGAACGATGCACAGACTCAGAGTCGTTGTGCTGAAGCAGACTTGGCACTGAGAGGCCAGCCTCCTGTCTTCAGGAGCAGATAGACACTTCATCTGGAGGCGGCTTGGTTCTGTCCGTCGAGCAGTGTTCACCGTCGGGCAGGTGGTTCTAACCCGCGTCCGTACGGGGACGTCGAGCTTGTGTCCTTTCATTCTCCTTGAAGAGGTAGAACATTCACACTCTGAAGTGGGTTCCCGCCTGCAGAGTAGGAATTGTGTCATTGAAGTGGACACAGTAAACACAAAAAATGAGGCCCTTTGCGTTTTCACAGCATGGTTGTGTTACCAGACCGGGGAAACAGGATTGTAGAAATTTTTTAATTTGCCCCAGAAGCAGAGAGAGAAATGTGAACAAAATCATATTCCACCTGTAATAAACGATGGTTTAGCTGATGTTAACAACCTGAAAATCTCCAGAAATCAGCTCTTTGTTATGACAGTGGAAATTCAAGTTCATCCTAAAGACAGGAAATGTTAGGCTTCTGTGTCTTTCTGGGCAGATAAAAGTATGATCAGCGCATTGGTGTCTTGGTGTCACGTGGCTGTTTGAAAGCGAAGAGTTGCGTGGAGTTTTCAGTCCTGGCTCAGTAGGTGTGTAAGGAATCCTTGTTGAGCTGAACTGGGTTTCATTCACTCGGCTCTTTGACCGTACGTGGTAGCAGATAATTCAGGAGGGAGATGAATCAGGCAGAAGAACTTTTGAGAGGAATAGAAAATAAAAACACTTGCAAGCCAGATATTTTGGGGATATGGAAAGAGTCTCCCAAAGGAACATGCTCTTCTGCCTCGAGCAGTCAGAGCCAGGCAGAGAAAGCGGCGTTTAAGGAGTGGCCTTCATGTTTCCTCGCTGGCGTTCAGGGTCATTTGTTTGTTAGATTCCCTCCGATTGTGCACATTGAGGCCTCTGTCCTGTGTGCATGTCTGACTTCAGGCTGATGGGACAGCTACCTTCACCGCGTTTCTAACGCTCCTAAGTGTGCTGCTCATGCAAGACGTTTATTTTAAACAGATCAAAAATGCCTCTTACTGTTCTGATTCTTCGATAGCTGGATTTTTATTAAAGCTTCTCCTAGACATAGGTAACGGTGCTGTACTGTGCACCTACGCCTCCGGGGGTAGACCTTGTGTTGTGTTCTTGCCACGATAAAATAAAAATAATTTTCAGAAAACTCCTATTATTTCTAATTTCTTGAGCCCCTAGTTTCTGGATTCTAATTCAGTGAACGTGTATAAAAATGAATACGAAATTGGTTTGCACTAGAAGCCAGCTTAAAATCCTTAGAATGAAGGTTCGCGAAAGCGTGTAATTCCCGCAGCGCTCAGGGAAGAGCTTGTGTGTAGCTGCTGTGTAAACTGGTGGAGCCGCTGTGTTGTGCTCGTCCCAGGTTGCAGAGCAGAAAACGTGTGTTATTTTGCTTTTAAAGAAACGACTGAGACAGGGAGTTGGCATAGCTCAGTGGCAGAGTTGCATGCTTAGCGTGCATGAGGGCCTGGGTTCATCTTCCCGTACCTCCATTAAAAAAGAAGAAATGAATGAGAAGTGTTCAGACAGCACAGACAATTTTTTAAAACATTAAAAATACTGTATCAAATTTTAACAAGCCACCACTCATGATAGGAGGAGAAATCATGCTCTGAAAGATTTCGCTCTTCACTGGTTTGAGAATATCAGGTGCACCCCTGAGGGCTGAGGATCCCAGAAATAACTGTATCCGTTGGTTCCTCGTGTGGGTGAAATGGTATCTCAGTCAGTCCCTTCTCACCCACTTTGAAGGCACCTTTAGTATCTTTCAGTTGGTGTTAGAAATCCTGAAGGATTCAGCCCCCGCTATTTTCAGTTTTCCAATTTGGGGGCAGTTCTGGGTCAAAAAACAAAGTTTATTGTGCCTTGGAGTGGCACCCACTTCTGCATGTTACCTGGGTGGCCTTGTTTGGCACGTGGACGTGGAGGGCCTGTGGTGGGCCAGGCAGGCCAGCCTCGGCCCCCAGGCCTCCCGGCCAGGGGCCCAGGGAGGCTGCCAGCCTCTGGAGCGAAGCTTGCTTCATGGGAGGGTCACGTGCCCCTGGGGTGTGCCGTGAGCTAGGGGGCTTTGGGAAAAGCTAAACTATAGATCATCTCTAAGGAGCTGTCTTCCTACTCAGCAGACCTGCTCTGCTGAGCCTCGTTTGTAAGTTTATGGAGGTTCTCACGCAGTTTCTTGGCTTCTTAGACGGAGAAGGTGGGTCTCGGCCAGCTTCTGTGCACTGTTAACGAGCTTGTGTCATTCTTCATGTTGAAACAGGCAGCTTTTCCTGGAGAAGAATTAAAGGTCTAGATTTCAAAGGAGCAGTCGCAGAGTCGTGAACTTGACTGTGTTTGCAAACCTACTTGGCCACCTCTTCCTCCTTTTCCACTTACTCTGTTGGCAGAGATTAAGAACATGTTAAGACTGATTCTAGAGCATTTTTCATTAGTGGGGGCCCGTGGTCATCTTATCAGCAAAATCACGTGTTCGCCAGCAGGTTGGGTTAAAAGAGTGTTGTTGTAGCTGTAAATCGTTCCAGTTTCCATCGATGCATTTTGTCATTGTTGGTAATTACCTCGTGTACAGGGTGCTGTACTTTCCACCATTTTACACGGTACTGACTTATGTTCACAATCTTGGTTTGAAAGAAATTGGGGCTTCCTTATGATTTTGTTTGGATGTGCCTGGCTCGGAAAAGCTGCCCCTGCTCATAACGAATATGCACACGTGCACAGATGTGTGAGGAGTTGCCTGGTGCCCGGAAGGCGTCGGCCAGCGGTTGGGCCGTGGCTCTCCCCAGTCTGCGCTGTTTGGGAACTGACATCTGCTGTTTCTTAGGGACACAGCAGGTCAGGAGAGATTCAACAGCATTACCTCAGCCTATTACAGAAGTGCCAAGGGGATCATACTGGTGTATGACATCACGAAGAAGGAGACATTTGATGACTTGCCAAAGTGGATGAAGATGATTGACAAGGTGGGTGTCACACTTTTGTCTCAGATGAGAACTCTTTGCTTGTGGGTGTTCATTGTCACAAAGGAAGAAGGGGAACTTTTGCTGAATGTCCGTTAATCCAGATGACAGCGTTCAGAGTAGATCTGTAGTCCTGCCTTACACGTGAGGCAGAGAAGAGTGTAAATGTCTCCAGAATCAGCTTATAAATAATAAAGCCAGGGGTTTCATCCTGGTGCCTGGGCCGTCTGACGTCAAAGCCCAGAATTGCTCACTCCACGCTGTCAGGTGGCTCCCGTGCAATCAGATTCAAGTACTGTGTGTTTCTGCAGAAAGTTCGCTTGCACAGTCAAGCTCAGAGTGTCCACAGAGTGACAGCCCCACAGGGGTGGCCTTCTCCACTGTGCCTGTGGACACGCCAAGGACCTGGGTCATCACTGGACATTTGCCCTCAGAATTCTAGGTGGCCTTCATCTCCTCATTGTGAACTAAGATCTTATCCTTTGGATCACAATGGACTATGTAGAGATAATCTGGGTCTGTATGATTGATGTGGTCTGCGGGTTCCCCTCTAAGAAATGGGTACCCAGAGTTCACATGGAGAAGACACAGCCACTGAGGGGGAGATGTGGTGGTAAGCAGTGATCATATTTGGAGAGTTTTCTTCCCCCTTATTCAGTAATTTGATGTTTGATTCCTTTGCATAACAAGCACACTTAATGTATTAGAAGTTGAATTTTGTTTACAAATTGTGTTGACCCGTTTGTTAGATGATGCTGGAGAATGTCCATCTGCAGGTTGTACCAAGCACATTTTTAGTGTCTGCCTCTTTAAAATGTGTTAGGGAGCAGGGTTGCTGTGGTTACCGAGGTGATGGGCCTAGAGCGGGTCTGGGCTCTGCGATGGTGAGGATGACCCTAACCCCGACGCTGAAGCCATGGAGTGTGCCCGAGTCCCCTGGCTGATGTCACCCACTCAGGTGCCTTGTGCTGAAGTCTGTCTCAGGTCACGCTCGAGGTTACCCCAGATTCAGCGAGTGACTCAAGAGGCATTAACCTTTTTAAAGAGCACTTCTACTGTGCCGGTACATTTTTTTAACTTAGAACTGGAGCTTAACGCTTCCTGATTATAAAACTAATGGTACCTTGTCATTATAGAAAATTCAAAAAACCAAACACAAAAGTAAATGTTAAAAATCCTTAGTTCTGTCATCCAGAAAAACTGGATTGCATCCGAACTCCGTGTAGTTTTACATCCTGCTTATTTCACTAAATATTCTGTCACCACAGCCTTCCTTTGTCAGATATACGGTCTTCCAAAGCATATGTTTTGTTTCATCATGACTTTATTTTTTTATGTACCTGAACTTATTTCATTCTTCACGTATCTTGTGGGATTTTCAGTTTATTTCTGACTGAGTATAGAAGTTTGCCTGTATTTCAAATCGTTTCCTTAGGGTAGATTCTTAGGAGTTTGGGTCAAAGGCTAAGAACGTTGGGGTCCGTCAGGCCTGGGACCACGATGCTTTCTGAAACGCTGCAGGCCAGGCAGGAGCTCTGCCCACACAGAGCAGGTGCTCAGAGACTCAAGGAGGGAGAAGCACGTGTGGCTGTGGCCAGCGTGTCTGGTGGTCAGCGTGTCCCGTGGCGTGTGACACGCCCGCCTCTGAGATGCAGCTTCTCTCCCCATCCCACAGTACGCTTCAGAAGACGCAGAACTTCTCTTGGTGGGAAATAAGTTGGACTGTGAAACGGACAGAGAAATCAGCAGACAGCAGGGAGAAAAGGTGAGAAATGGAGCGGGAGAGGGTGGCCCCAGCTCCACCTCAGCACGGCCAGCACGTGGCATCCTTTTCTTTTAAATAAGTTACTTTATAATTATTTCATAACTTAATACAAGTTATCTCCCCATCACATCCTCCTTCCTTGTTTGCTTTTGTTAACTTCCTGCTCCTTTAAATTTGGTTTGACATGGAGAGGAAAAAACATGTTAATATTACTGCATTTTATGTATATATATATAATGTATATAATCTATCCTGACATTTTACACAGAGAAACGTTCTTTTAAACCATGTAATGGGTTTCATGGTTTCCTCGGAGAGTCGGTGATACTCACGCTTTAACTGTCAGGTACACTGCAGTTTTATAAACTTGCGCACACAGTTGGACTTGAAGGTCCTGGTATCACTTTAGGGATTTTATTTGTTTTGTTGTTTTCTTATAACATAGGAATTTGCTGCACTCGTGAACTTTATATTTGAGGGTAAACAGGAGTCCTCCAAACTTTTGGGCCCCCCCACCCCCGGTTAAAGCAGAAGCCCCAGAGGTACGATTCCCTGGGCACAGGCCTCGTGCTTGTCCTGTAGGCTGTGTAGCATGGAACCCACAGAGAAGAATAATTTTTTTCTTAGTTTGCACAGCAGATAACTGGGATGCGGTTCTGTGAAGCAAGTGCCAAGGATAACTTCAATGTGGACGAAATATTTCTGAAACTTGTTGATGACATCCTGAAGAAGGTAAAAAAAAAATCCTACATCATGAAAGTGTTGCATCTGAAACCTGTTCTGTTTCATTTGCTGTTTTTTGGCTGGGAACTTTGTGTTTAGAAAGGGAAGCACGGTGGTGGTTGTCAGGCTGGAGGAGCAGGGAGCTGCGCGCTCAGCCCAGGGTTTCAGTGTCCACTAAGGACGCTGGCCCCGTCCAGGCTTCTGGCTCAGCCGTACACACGGATTGGGGGAGCAGCTGGAGCTGGTGTGACAGTGGGCTGTGCGTTTTACATCCACTTCCCTCTTTTTTTGCATTTTCCCACAAGAATCAAGTTAGATACAGCCGGGGTTGGGGGGGTTCTTGTCTCCCCTCCACACCCTGCCCATCTGAAGGGCCTGAGGCCATCACAAGACCCTTTGCGGCCCCACCGGCGGAAACATGGCTTCCCTAACAGCAGCACTTGCTCAGGGTTTGTCAGCATCACATCTAAAGATTTCTTAGTGAGACCTTCAAGTGCACTTACGTTACTGTGACGCAGTCTGCTCCAGTCAGATGCTTCTCACACCAGGGTTGTCTGTGTAATTGCCAAGAGAAGCCACTTCTTTCTCTGGTAACGCTGTAACCCCTGAGGTCACAGAACCATCTTTCATTCTTTGATACATTACATTTTCGTTACACTGGGCCTTGGAAACAGTTTATGAGGTCTGCCTGGTTTCTTCCACCGGAAGGTATGACACAGGCTGGGTGGTGTTTGTGCAAGGGTTGAATGAAGCTCCCTGAAACCTGGTTTAGTTTTTGGCTTAATATTTTAATGTCTAGGTGAGCGCTGATGATTTGGAGAGTTTTCTCTGAAAGATACTTTGTTTTTACACAAGGGCATGGTTTGCAGAGTGACTTGTACATTGTGTGGTTAAACTGCACCTGTCTCTTCTCCTTTGTTCTCCAGATGCCTCTGGACGTGCTAAGGAACGAGCTATCCAACAGCATCCTCTCACTGCAGCCGGAGCCCGAGATCCCCCCAGAGCTGCCCCCGCCCCGACCTCACGTCCGGTGCTGTTGACGTGCTACGTTGGAGACACAGCGGTGGCGGTTCCTGGACAGGGAAGTGTTTCGTTCTGCACTACAATCGTTTCGACAATTTCTTTTCGCACTTTGTAATCCAAGTCAGAGCTATACACTAACTTGTAAATATGCAAATATGCAATCCTGGGTAAGTTTCGGTTATGAATTACATGCTTCCCTCCAAATTGTTATATTTCATTCATGATCCCAGTGCCTCATCTGTGTACACTGGGAGACAGTAGTACTTCTAATATGAAGAGCAGGAGAAATGAGAGCTATAATGTGTCTTGAAGTAAATAATATAATTGTCCTTGTTAATTCTCTTATGAGGACAGAAGATAGTCTGAAAAGAAAGAATGTGGTGCTTTGCTTACCGTTTTAAAGAAAATTCATAAAACTAAAGACTTTTTGGGGGAAAAAAGCTATCTTGAAAGCTTTTTCTTTATTTACATTTCTCCCAGCTGTAGCGCCTTTGAGGTATTGGAGTGTCTCCCACAAAGCAAAGCTCCATCTGTAGCCGTCTCGAAGGTTATTTATTCACCTCACATACCAGTAGAACTGACTAGTTGAGGGGCAGGACTTGACTTGATCTGAGCCGAAGAATCTCTCCGGTTTCCTAATGGACGAGTCCTGTGCTTTTAAGAACTACAAAGATTCAAAAAAGAAACGTTTTTGAAACAATAGAAGATTTGAAATGAACGCTGCTGTCCTAAACCAATCCTGTTTAAAGGAATTTTAAAGAGATACATTTTACTATATCAGAGAACACACATGTATTTGCCTAAACCTTCTCTATACCTTTGTAATGATGAAACTTCCCCCTTGATGGTGAAGCTTACTCCTATATAAGCCTGGACTGTGTTCTTTTTTTCTTTTTTCCTGGTCTGATAATGGATTTGTGAACTCTATCTTTGGCAGATCTTCCTTTATTAAACTGCACTGTTTAGTCAAGGTGAATAAGTCATTATGTATTTGAATAACTTGGCGTGTCTTGAGTGTCGTGATATGAAAAGCATTGTGTTTCTACACTAATGAAGTGCAAATAAAATTTTGTATTTATGAATGACAGTTGAGTTGCCACATTTATTTGTGCAGTTGTGAATTACGGATTTGACGATAATTCTTCCAAAACAACACATCGTAGTCATGTGAGTGTTTTAGAAAAGAAAAAAACAGCCTTATCTGCTGTGGAAGGCACCTGGGCCATTTCGCAAAAGTTTTCGACACAGAGCTCCCACCTTGGTCTGTATTCCCCACCAAAATAATTGAAAGCTGGGGCACAGATGGATGCTGTGCACTAATGTTCACAACTTTATTCACAATAGCCAAAAAGTGACAGCAGCCCCAGTGTCTGTGGACAGATGAATGGATACACAACGTGTGGCCCATCCGTGCAGCAGAAGACTTCAGCCTTATAGAGGACGGGGCTTTCTGACAAGTGCCGCAACCTGGATGGACCTTCGCCGTCGTGCTCAGTGCAGTAAGCCCGTCACCGAAGGACGAATACTGTGTGATCCCACTTGTGTGAGGGCCCTGAGTCGTCAGATCCACAGAGACAGCCTGGTGGGGTCCAGGGGCTGGGGAGAGGGTGAAAAGGGGAGTTAGTGTTGAATTGGAACAGAGTTGTAGTTTAGAAGATGAAAATGTTCCAGAGAAGGGTGGTGGTGGTGGTGACGGTTGTACAAGTGTGAACATAAGTGCTGTCACTGAGCTGTACGCTGTAAATGGTTGAATATGTGTATTTGCATATGGTGTCCTCGAGAAAATGTTCTTTTTAATGTCCATACCTCACCGTCCAGCAGTCGGTCGTGGCTCTTGCCAGTCATTTACCTGCTACCCCACCTGCAGGGGAGCCTGCCCTCCCTGCCCTGCTGTGGTGCTGACTCCGCCGGAGCCCTGCTCGTCCCGCCCGGGCTGCTGCTGGAGGAGGTGAGCGGGGGCTCGCCGGCCTCCTCCCGCTCCTCTCGGCCCTGCGGGGACAGCTCACCGTCGGCTTCAGCCCTCGGCTTCCGGTGCGCCCTCGGCTTCCGGTGCGCTCTCGGCTTCCGGTGCGCCCTCGGCTTCCGGCGGGCCCTCGGCTTCCGGTGCGCTCTCGGCTTCCGGCGGGCCCTCAGCTCGGCCTCGCTGACCCGCCGGAGGGCCGGGGCAGCGGGGCTGGTCAGCACCTCCGTCCTGCCGGGCCCCCAGCGCCGCTGGCCTGCCCTCCGCACGCGTCTGCGCCCCGCCCCGGGCGCAGGCCACTGTCGTGGGGTCCCCTCTGAGCTCCTCGGTCCGGGCGACACCCCCTCCGCTCACGCCGGCCCCGGGAGGGGCAGTCGCTCCCTCCGGTTGCCGCCGAGTGACCTCGGCGGTGTCTGCTGGCTTCGCGCCGTCCCGGCTGTGAGGCCCGCTCCCTGCGTCGACCCCTCGGCGTGGAAGCGCCTCTCGTGGCTGTTCCCGCGGCTGCTGGAGTGCTTGTCAGGCGCGGGCGCGGCAGGCAGGCCCTCAGAGGAGAGTCCAGGGGAAAGAGTCGTTTGCCGTGAGGGTGCGCGGCCCCGTGGTGGGCCGGCCTGCCGCGGGCACGGCGCCTCGTCCCTGCGCTTGTGCCCCGTCCGCGTGTTCGCTGGGGCGGTTCCGGCCTGCAGTCTGGCTTTGTGAGAAGTCTCCGCGGCGTCCCCAGCCCCTGAATTTGGCTCACTTTCTTCTCTGGTTTTCCAGCGTACCTGTGGGCTCTTTCCTCCGGTAGCAGGGAATTCGCGACGGAAGAACTGGGGCTTTAATTTCCTATACTATCATCCGGCGTGGTTTTTAGAGGCTGCTTATTCAGTATTGATTCTGCTGGTGGTTCTCATGTGTGGTGGTCCTTTGGGCCATCGTGCGATGAGCTGAAACTCAGTTAATTCTCTCTTGATTTTTGAAGGGAACTCTCCTTTTAAAAGCAGTTGTAAGCGGTACATTAACATTTTTATAGCTCATTGTCCTAGATTTGTGTCTCATTCGATTGTCACAGAAACTGAGTAGCGACAGGTAAGAAGTGAATTTTCATTTACCCATGTAGATGGAGAGGAACAAAATCCAAGGAAGTACAAATAAAAGTCGCTTAAGACCACAAGATCCATAGATCTTGTTGGGACCTCAGAGCCACATTCTAGTCCGTGAGCTAGGTGGTGAGCTTCACTGGAGGATTAGCAGTGAATTGGGTTACGCTTATTCTCCGTACAAACCATCCATTTCTCTTTCTACCTCCTGGATCTTTGAAGTGCTATTTCAAGGTGGTAGGTGGTTTTATTTAACTAACGATTTAAAAGTTTTGAATATTGGAGCAGAGGCGTGAATATTATTTGATGACACAAGAGATTCATCTTGCTTGTCTCAAGCTGTAAAACTACCTAGAATCGTTGGTTGGTTTTTTCTTCCATGAGTGGCTTGCATTAGCAGGGGGAGCAAAGGCACTTGTCTCACAGGTGATTTATTGCCTGGACGCTGTAACCAGGCCCACAGACTACAGCTAAGGGGGGTCAGGACACGATACACAGGCTCATATTTATGCTGAGATCCTGTGGTCAGCAGAGGTGAGGTAGATTGTGTGGTGGCTGTCATCACAGCCCTGTGCTTGGTGCTACCGGGATGTGACCAAGGCAGATAGGACTGTCCCTGCCCTCAGGGTGGTTTGTCAAGTGTGACAGACAGACGCTTCCCAGGACTGCAGGACAGAGCTTCCATCATGGAAGAACGGATGCAGAGCCAGGGAGCGGAGGGAGGTGAGGGGGCATGGTTCTCCTCGGCCGCCAGGATCAAGCAGACTGCTGCCCGGGGGGACAAGGCAGCCTAGAGGGAAGGGGTGTTCACAAGCTGTTCATCTGGAAGCAGAGGGACCTTCCGGAAAAAGCCGGCTTCACAGAATAGCCAGCACTGCCAGCTCTCCTGGTAGGTTACAGCTTCTTGAACGCTTGGCTGCTCTGTGGAAATGTTTGCTTAAGCCTGTCCTTGTGACCGAGACAGTAGTTACTGGAAATGTAGTTAACTGCCTGCATGCAGACACAAAACCTGAAGCATGTCTCATTCCCATAAACTGAGGTATTACTGAAGAGGGTTCCGGGAATCTGTCTCGTTAGCTGATGAGGCTGATGCATTTGTGGACAAGTCCGTTCTGGTCCACAGGCATGAATTGTAACCGTCTGAGAAGCTGAGACGAGGATAGGTCGGCCCCAGTCCTTCCACTGTCGACAAACAGCTCCCCACACGTGCAAACAGCAAATGCTGGAGAGGATGTGGCGAAAAGGAGCCCTCCTACTGGTGGGAGTGTAATTTGGTGCAGCCACTGTGGAAAACAGTATGGAGGTTCCTTAAAAAGCTAAAAATAGTTACTGTATGATCCAGCAACCCCACTCCTGGTCTTATGTCTGGAGAAAACTGATTTGAAAAAGTACATGCACTCCAATATTCATAGCAGCGGTACATGCAATGGCCAAGACACGGAAACAACCTAAATGTTCATCAACAGATGACTGGATAAAGATGTTTATTTATACAATGGAATGCTACTCAGCCATAAAAAAGAATGAAATAATGCCATTTGCAGCAATGTGGTTGGACCTAGAGATTATCACACTAAGTGAAGTAAGTCAGTAAAAGAAAATATCACGACATCATTTATATGTGGAATCTAAAAAATAATACAAATGAACTTATTTACAAAATGAAAACAGAGTCACAGACATAGGAAACAAACGTATGTTTACCAAAGGGGAAAGAGGTGGGAGGAGGGATAAATTAGGAGTTTGGGATTAGCAGATACAAACTACTATATTCAGAATAGATAAACAACAAGGTTCTACTGTGTAGCAGGGGAACTATATTCAATAACTTGTAATAGCCTATCATGAAAAAATATGAAAAGGGATATATATATATATATTACATATATGTGTAACTGAATCATATGCTGTACAGTTAAAACTAACAACCTTGTAAATCAGCTATACTTCAATTTTTAAAAAGGAAATATTGGAGAAGAAAGGACTGACATACAGATGAGAGGAAGCAGAATAGATTCAAGAAACAGACCACACGTGTCTGGTGAGTTGGTTTTCCATAAATGTGGAAAGAGGCCATTCTGTGAAGCAAAGATAGTTTGGATTTTCTTTCAGTGAATGGTGCTGGAACAATTTGACGCTATCTGCAAAAACAAAAACAAAACAAACCCTCAATCTGTACCGTGTACCCTGTCCAAACACTAAGCTAAAATAGATCATAAACCTAAATGTGACACCTGAAGCTACAAATCTGCCAGAACAAAGAGGGAAATCTTTCTTTCAGCAAGGTGCTCACCCCTCAGCCTCCTGCAGTGGGCTGAGAATGTGCTGTGAAGGGTGAACAAGATGGATCTGAAAATAACTCCGTGCAGCATGGTGCAGAAAGCCGATAGCAGGCTCGGTGCCGGTGCCGGACTGAGCGCCAAGATGCTTGGAAGGGCCGCCCGTCAGTCTAGCACTTTGATTAGGCTTTTTATTTCCCACCCAAACTGAAGGCACCCCTCCCATCTGCTTGATGCTTTTAAACAGACAGATTGCTCTTAATCAGCTGCACAATTACCCACACTCCAAGCTGTTAAAATCAGATATCTGTTGCTCAAGTTTGTCAAAAATTCCATAGCACATAGTTCACAAGTCGGAGGCTCCATGCCCTTCTCATATCACTCCCCAGGGCCAGCGGCCCATGCCGGAGCTGGACGAAGGACCTGTGCTCTTGACTCCGGGAACCATCTTCAGTGCACCCTGACGTCATGCCTTCAGCTTGCAGGGAGCACCTCTCAGAAGGCGCTCGTGGAATCCACTATTCCCTTTAGTGAAGGCGTGTTGTTGAGTGCACTGTAAACCTGAAATTACGTATATACTTTTTTTACTCTAGTGTATGTATTCATTAAGCCACCTCAAATCCCTTGGGAAGCTACATGGCCTGTTAAAAACCATGAAGTATCCTAGGGGTTTGAGGATAATCTCAGCGCATCTTCTGCAATGATGCGAACTGTCCACTGGGAGGAGCCAGAGTAGCACTAATAATAATACTGCCGGTTAAATAACGTCCTTTACAACTTGCACAGCTGTTTCTAAAGGAGAATCTTTATTATTGTAATGTTTCCTGCTATATACAAAAGGCATACATAATTAAAAGTATCACTTGAACATATGGTATAATTTAGAAGAGGAATGTAAATCTTAAGGTTTATGCTCAACTTCTTAGCAGTACCTTTGAACAGACCCGATGAATTTGGTTTGAACTCCATGGTCGGTGGAGGAGGGGATTTTTCTGAATCAAAGGCTGAAGACTTTTTAAGCATTAAAAAATATTAGAGGTAAATGAAAAACAAGGCACGTTTTAAAGAGAATTCTCTTGGTAAAACGTATTGTTTGCTTTTTATCTAGGTGTCACTGAAAGAAGACAAAACTGTATTTTACGCCCTAAATCTACTTGGCATTTGCTTTTTAAATTGTAGCCATGGACCACCCTGGGAGATGGTGACTCCCGGCTGTGGGCGTGTGTTGGAACCGTTGCGGGAAAGAGTGGGGGCTGTTGGTGACACATAAAAGGGAGGAAACCAGAGGCCCAGGTTCCATAAAAAGGCACCGTCCCTGTGAGGCTGGAAAGGCGTTTAAAGAGGACACGTCCTTGTCAGGAACAGCATGAGGAACAGAGAGGCTGGAAGGACAAACACTTCTCTGAGGAGGAGAAAGAGCGGGCGAGTTCCCGTAGACACTATGATGAATTTTGGAAGTATGTGGCGTTGGCAGGGATACTGTGAAGAGCCGTGATCTGACTGCTTCCTGTTCGAGGCAGCGCAGGCCTCTCCTGCTGCGTGGCTGCTCGGTAGTGATCGGTTTGGGATGTAGGAAAGGAATACTGCCTTTCCTCTGGGTTCTGTCCTTGGCAACTGCGGCTGGGCAGAGGGCGTGCTTGGAGAGGCCACTGAAAGGTAAGCAAATAGGCGAGAAATAGCAGGTGATGAGAAAAAGGTTGTTCCCTCCTGGTCTCCTGGAACGTGGGCGTCGTCCCCAGGTGGCCAGCTGGGGCAACCAGAGAGACAGGGTCCTGTGGACTGGGCGGAGCAGGGCTTCTGGAGGTTTTCTGGTTTGGTTCTGCTCTGTTCTCTGTGAGTCATTTTTATTGCAGTATAACATACATGAGGAAAAGGACACAAATCATAAGTTACGTAGTTGATAGATTTTTTTCCAAGTGGACAAGAAAGAGTAGCCTCAGAGCCTCAAAAGTTCCCTCTTAGACGCTAACTTCAAAGGCCTCAGCCTCGTCTGCTGGGGACTGAACGTCACAGAAGTGAGTCACATGTAAGGTGTTTCTTCCCTCCACCCTGGCATGAGTGCATCTGGGTCATTGCGACAGGTCGTGGTGTGTTTGTGCTCATGGTATCCAGTAATACCTCATGTGGATAAACCCTCATTTATCTGTTCTGTGCAGGTGGACTTCTGGATAGCAGGGGGTTACTCAAAATACGGCTGAGATGAACATTCTTGCTCTGTTTGGATGAACACAGAGAGGCACTCCTGTTACGTGTACCTTGGGGAGGATTGCCGGGTCACACGGTATCTCAGCGGATCTCAGCCCTAATAGGAACCAACCAAGAAGTTTCCCACAGGACTGGTACTGTTTTACAGTGTATATTATACCAGCAGCTCTATAGTTAAGCTGCTGGCGTTTAATATGACTAAAATAATAATAACCTATTATTTTATAATAAATGCTATAATTATTCACATAAGCAAATACATCTTAAATAATTACATAAGTCGTTATTAATTATGATTATATTAGTATGATCTCTTAACAACTTGAAATGACCTGTCTTTTCATTTTACCCATTCTGATGGGTATATTGTGATATTTCATTGTGGTTTTAATGGTTCCCCCCCCCCCATCTTTTGCCCATTTTTCCATTGAGTTGTCTGCCTTTCATTTATTGATTTGTAGAAACTCTTTGCATATCGTGGATACTCCTGAAGTATCCTTTTAGAGATATAAATGCTAACCCATGATACAAGAGAAACTGATGTCTTTGAGTGGACAGAACCTTGGGGAGAAAACGCTAGATGGTGAGCCCTTACACAGATGTTAGCAGCTGGGCTTCCCAGGACTATGGTTCAAAGAGCATCAGGTGTCAGCCCTGTTGTGTGGGTCAGTGCCAGGAATCAAGGGCAGGGGCTAAACTCAACCCGAGGAATATGTGACTTTGTCTTTTACTGGGCAAAACTTTTTTTTTTTAAATTGAAGTCTAGTTGATTTACAGTGTTGTGTTAGTTTCAGGTGTACAGCATAGTGATTCAGTTATATATATATATGTGTGTGTGTGTGTGTGTGTGTGTGTAGTCTTTTTCATAGTTTTTTCATTATAGGCATTACAAGACATTGAGTATAGTTCCCTGTGCTATAAAGTAGGTCCTTGTTGTTTATCTATTTTGTACATAGTACTTTGTATCTGCCAGTCCCAAACTCCCAATTTGTCCCTCCCCTACTTTCTCCTTTGGTAACCATAAGTTTGTTTTCTGTGTCTGTGACTCTGTCTCTGTTTTGTAAATAAGAGTATTTGTATCATTTTTTTGAGATTTCACATATAAGTGATATCATATGAGATTTGTCTTTGACTTACTTCACTTAGTATGATCATCTCTAGGTCCATCCATGTTGCTGCAAATGGCATTATTTCTTTCTTTTTTATGGCTGAGTAGTATTCCATTGTGTGTATATAACACATCTTTGTCCAATCATCTGCTGATGGACATTTAGGTTGCTTCTGTGTCTTGGCTGTTGTAAATAGTGCTGCTATGAGCTGGCCAACTTTTTTTGTCGCATCTGCTGAAGAAAGTCACCAAGCGTTGGAGAGCAAGTTCTAGAATGAGGCATGCCTTCGAACTGTGGTCCAGGTGATCTGTTGGCAAAGCAAGGAAGGTGCCCATCTGGCTCATGACTTGCTTTAAAATTAGCCCAGCCTGGCGCCAAGCAGGGTCTTGGCATCGTTTCACTGCTTGGGAAGCAGTGCTTCACTCAGGTGAATTTATAAAGTAAATATTGGCCACTGTCACTCAAGAGCTCGGCCTTTCGGGTTCTGTGGGAGAGTCTGGGAGGCTGGAGACTTTCTCAGCGGTGAGCCTCCGACTCAGGTCATAATGCCTGTGTCTGCAGCTCCTAGCGGGCGCCCCGTGAGTCTCTTGTTTCAACACCGACAGCCGGTTACTCACCCACTTGGCCCCCTGGAGTATCTTATATCTACCAGGTGGATGAGAGCTTCACATGGAGCACAGATTTCATAAAAGTGGGTTTGTCCTAACCTAACAATAAAAAGCAAAACTGCTCAAAACCAGCCAGACACTTTTTTACATTCTGTGCCAGGCATTATTTGTGATAATTCCTTGAAACTGCCATTTCAATTAAATCTATTTTCACTTTACAAGAGAGGTCTGATTTCATAGGAAGAAATGCTTGAAGTTCAAGGCAGTGCAAAATCTCCAGCCCTCCCATGTCCCACACAGCCTGGCTTTGTCATTGCCAAGGTCACTCACTGCCCCAGGCTGTGGGTGGAGGGAGCTTCCTCTTCTGTTCCCTTCCTCCTCTGGCTCAAAAGATCCAGGTTCCTTTCTTCCTTTGTCTTTTCCCCCTGGACAGGAATTTAAACTGCACCATGCGTTTTCTCACTATCCCACGCCTTCATCTTTAGCAGCAGCCCCTGGTCCCTCTGGTTTTGCTGCTTCCTTTCCTTTTCGCCATCATTTGTGCATCTTCACGACCATTTTGTGATCTTTCCCTTCATTAGGGAGAAAAACACACTCTAAGTCTTACAGATACTTGGAGCTTTTGGGGACTGCTGAGCCCACTGGGCCCCCACCCTGCAGGCGAGCTTAGCAGCTGTCTGGACTTTGTCCTCTTGGGAATCCACCCTGCGGGGGCGGGGCACGAGAATCGTGTTGCCGTGACAACCAGCAGTCTGCACGTCAGCTTGGTCAGCTTGGTCAGGGTGTGCTTGCCGAGGCCTGAGGCGCTGGCCCAGCCAGGGGACCCTTCTCACCATTACGGGAGACCACCCCGTTCAGTGCCCCCTAGGTCCTGGCGGGATCTGCCAGCTCTGTGCTCACCCGTCTTGGCAGCTGCTCGTGGGGTGAAGCCCAGGGCCAGGTGAGGGCCCCCAGAAAGCAGCAGTATTTTCTCCGCAGGGAAATCAGTCACCACTCTGTCCTCAGAGTAGGTTTATTCAAAAGTCAAGAATGAGTGTCTTCCAGGGGAGAAAGGGAGTGGGGACAGATAAATTAGGAGTTTAGGATTAGCAGATTCGAACTACTAGATATAAAACAGATAAACAGCAAGGTCCTGCTATAGAGCACAGGGAATTCTATCCATAATCTTGTAATGGCCTAGAATGAAAAAATATGAAAAGGAACATATATGTAGGTATAACTGAATCTCTATGCTGTACACCAGAAATTAACACAACATTGTAATTCGACTATACTTCAGTTTGAAAAAAAAAATGAATGTCTTACGCTGAAATGATGGTCCCCACTTGGTCCTGGTAGCTGGAGACAAGAAAGAGAGAAGGACTCTTAAGAAATTGGTGGGGAAAAAACCAGACAGATTTTGCACCTTATTTGCAGGGGCAGTTTTTACTGCACTGTAATATCTTGCCGTCCTTAAACCATAGCAGTTCGTCCTGCACAGTAGTTCCTCCTAGGGAAGGGTCCCTCTGGGGGCCTCGTGGACTGTCTTTCTTGAGTGCTTCTTAGAAACCAGCTTGAGCACAACATGGACAGACCTGCGATCATGTATAAACCACTTTGTAACAGAAGCTCGCCGGGCTCTGGTCATCAGGAGACAGCCCCAGAGTCACTCAAGAGGAGAGGGGAGGACAGGGAGGCCACCCGAGCAGGCGGCATGCTGTCCTGTGTGGTCCCCGAGGCAGAGGCTGACAGTGGCCTTAAGATAAAATCCCTATCGATCGACAGTTGTCGGGACACTTACAGGTCAGGAAGCAAAAAGGGCTTATTCTTTGTCTCATGAGACTTTCCTGCGAATGATGCAGAGATTAATAACCAGCCTCAAACCGAAACTCAATTTCCTCCCAGGCTGCAGATGGAAGCACGGGAGACTGCAGACAGGGTGGTAGAGGCGAGCGTGACGCCGCTCGTCTGCCTGGGGCCGGGCGAAGCCAGCTCAGCAGTCAAGTCCACTGGCGGTGATTAGGAAAAGGCCCTGGACTCCACCGGATCCGTCTCTGACTTGAAGTCTGCCACTTAGGAACTGTGAGTATGAGAAAATCAGCGGATTCCCTGAAGCCTCAGTTTCCTCTCTTCTGTGATGTGAGGTTTTCGGGGGGATGGGAGTGTGGATACCAGGTCCAGAGACAGACCCTGGCTGGGAATGTTCACATTTCCCTCGTTTGGGGCCAAAAGGAAGGGCATATCCCTGGGGAGACAGCGCATGTGCAGACGGTCAGGTCTAGTCCTTGCCGGCCTGCTGTCCCCACCAGGCCTGCTGCCCCCCGGCTCCTGCAGCATCTCCCCCTTCCTCATCAGGGAACAGGCAGCCTCTCCTCAAGGAGAGATGAGAGCCGGCCCTCGGCTTTCAAGGATTTATTATTGGCCATTTGGAAGCTCCTGGAAGATGACTGAGGTTTTCCCCTCTGCTACATGTCCAGCCACGCACAGTCAAGAGAGCCCTGAGGGTAGGTGTTGTAGCCCACGTCCCAGGGGAGGACACTGAGGATCGTTCGTGGACTTGCCCGGGGCTCAGTGGTGACAGCACCCCGGGCTCCTCCCTGCTCGGCGGTGGCGGGAAGCTCACGCGGTCCCTTGAGTCCCAGCTCAGACGGGCATCCTTTACTTGTTTCCCTCATCCTTAATCTCAGGTCACGTTTCCCACCCCGGGCTGGTTTCAATGCTCAGCATGTCTGTTAAAGTCTTTATCTACTCGACTTTGGACGGCCCTTCCCTCCCTGACTTCTACCACCACAGACCCCTCTGCAGTTTGTGAATATCGTACAGATGGACTCGCCACGTATGCTGTTGGTAGACTTTTACAGAATACTGTGTCTGTCTCCGTCATCTCTGGGATTGGAGGCCATTGAGCTCCCCACTCACGGAGCCTCACCTGTCTGCAGGCCTGGATGGTCAGGCCACTCAACATGGCCGTCCTCTCGCTCTCTGTGCACCCCTGCTCCACCAGTGCCTGCTGCCCCTACACCTGCTCGCAGGACTGACCTTCCTAGGCACCTGTCCCAGGTCCCAGCTAGGGATTGTTCTTGTCAGAGGGGCGTGAGGGGCGTGCCATCTGCTGGTTTCCCTGGTGACCAATGGGCGAACCTGACATCAACTCTCCCTATAACTGGTAACCTCCCCTTCCCCCCAGGAGCGAGCCTGCCGCCAGCCACGTCCTGCCCACTGTCCCAGGGAGTCACTCCAGGACCTTGCTTCAGACGTGTGAGCTCCCCCATCCATTTAACCTTTGATGTCTGTTACTGGCTCCGGGCTCTTCCTTTGGTCTCGAAGCTGGGTGAGTACAGGCCTTGTAGGCCTGTGGGGTGCAGCCCCACAAGGCCCAGTCAGGACCAAGTTCTGGAAGGAGAAGCCTTGGAAAAAGACGAAAGCTTTCCACCGAATGCCCAATGGGAACACTACACACCGAGCCCGGGGCGGGGCGGGGGCTGTGGTGCACTCAGGTGGGCCTCCAGACCGGTTTCCCAGAGCCTCCGATTCTGCCTGGCTCCCTGGGTGGTTCTCTTGGGTTTGATGAGCCTGGTGTGCTTTTAGAAAACCCATCTGTGGAAATCCAAACCAAATAAAGCTGGCTAATCAGGGTCATTACCAAATGATGGTAATTTCCTCGCTCTGCAAGCTGATTCACTCTCAGGTCCCTCGCTGCATGTCCAAATATGTGATCTAAAATGAATTGAGCCCGTTTTCAGGAACATCGTCACACATCTATCCAGACATACCTGATTGGACCGTATTTATGTTTTCATTCACTTACTGAAGTTTGTTCCTTTATTTGCCCATCCTGCTTTAGCTGGTGACCACGTGGGAGGGGAGGGGGCTCTGTGGGTGCAGGTGGCAGTGAGAACAGAAACTGACTGTGAATATTAAGATGACTTTCTTGACTCCACAGCTGGGGAAGGCTGCTTCATATTTCAGTTACAGTTACTTCTGTGTCTCTCTCCCCAGCTAGAGTGTACAGCACTTGAGAGCAGAGGCCTTTTTCCCTATCCAACGTCTTTTCTTCTTTAACGGAGGTATGGGGATCGGGCGCAGGGCCCCGTGCGCGCTAAGCAGCTGCCCTGCCTCTGAGCTAGGCCCTCCCTGTCCCCGCCAGGACCGCAGTCTTTGTGAATGAGTCTCGGCCCAGAGAAGATGTTCAGTGAATGTATGCCCACGGTAAATGCGTCTGGCCAGAAAGAAGGAAGAAGGGGACAGGGGGAGGGAGAAAGGGAAGGAAGGAAGAAAAGCAGTGTGATTGCACAGAGCTGTGGCCTTCCTGTGTAGGCACGTGGACGGACACACGTATGGGAAGAGCACGCCCTTACAAAGTTCTTGGAGAAGTGCTATTGCTGTGTCATTCCGAGATGGAAGCCTTTACACTCATACAAGCTTCCTGGTCATATGGTAACTGGAGGGTTGAGTGTGAATTGCTACACAGAAAGCGAATGTAACTCACTTGTGAAAACACAAGTTGCACTGTTGTGCCTTTTTTTTTTGGCCTATTAATACAAATGAGTAATAAATGGTGAGCAATCAGACTCGCTATTGACGGTACTGACTGGAAGGATGAGGGTACCGGCCATTGCTGGAGGTCAGCCCTGACCAGTGAAGGGGGTGAGCTGTTGTGATTTTTACCTTTACTTCCTTCTCCCTGTGCCTCGACCGACCGACCGGGAAGCAGCACCGCCTTCACCTAGGAAACCAGCTCTCAGCTCGCCGGCGGAGACAGGAGGCCGCACCCTTTCTCATTACAAATTTGCTTTTGCAGCTGGTCTCCTGGGACCCGGGGAGGACAGAAACCTAATCCGAGGCCCAGCACCCCCCTGCTGGCCCCTGAGGGTCGAGCTGGAGCCTGTCTAGACTGTGAAACACGCCCATTGCTCCCCTTGAGATGGAGACTCCAAGGTGGTTTTGTTCTGAAGATGATGAAGCAGTGCGACTGCTCTCTGGATTGTGAGCGTGCCAGGCCCCGGGTGTCCAGCTCTCCTCTTCCCCAGGTTCCGGGGAGCCGCAGGTTAGCATTGAACTTGAGGGGGGAGGGCTCAGCTCAGCGGTACAGCGCATGCTCAGTGTGCGCGAGGTCCTGGGTTCAATCCCCAGTCCCTCCATTAATAAAAGAAGAAAGCATTGAACTTGAGACAGGGTGAGCGGGGGGGGGGGGGGGGGGGGGGACGACACACACACAAAGACCCCGGTTCCCACTTTAGTTATGTTAATTAAGAGAGCATGCGGGGACAATAGGGCTCTGTGGTCTTTATCCGCGGCTGTGGCGGCGGCGGGTCCCTTCTGGGCCCATTGTTGCCGGGGATCGGCGACCCCCGGGCCGCGCTCCAGCTGTATGCAAAGTGCGGCGGGCGGGCGCGGGAGCAGACGCTCCAGCACCAGCGCCTCCCTCCAGGCCTCCTTTGGATGATCTCAGCCGCTACCAGTACCTTTGGCTATCAGGTGCTACTCTAAGTCCTTCGCGGTGAAACGACTTAATTCTTACAACAGCCTGGAGGTGGGTGCTGCTAGCGCTCTGATTGCAGACGCGGGTCTCACTAACGCACAGTCGGCGCCCCCGGCCCGAGATGGGGCGGGGGGAGTGGCCCAGAGGGGAGGCTCGCGCTGCCTCCAGGTGGCTGCTCCCGCCCTCACTCGCTGTCGGCCCGTCTGTCCCCTACCGTCTAGCGTGACCGCCGGGGCCTGGAGCCTGAACCGCCTGGTGCGCCTGGCCCGGATCGCTCCCGCCTGAGCACCGCGGGCCGCGAGGCCAAGGGCAGCTCCCGTGCGTAGCCCTCCCTGCAGGACAGTCGGGTCGGAGGGAGAAGACACCTCTTCCTTGTGCAAAGAGAGGCTGTCTGTGTGTCTTATCCCCGGGAGAACGTGACCGGCTCAGTGATTGTAACCGCCGTTCCAGGGGCGTCCGCTCGAAGCCGGTGGTGGCTGCCCTGCGCGGGAGGCGGGAGGGCGGACCCGCCCCGCGCAGTGAGCGAAGGAAAGCGGCGCAGCGGCAGGGAAAGCGCGGGTGGCGACTGAGCAGAGGGTGCAGTGGAGGAGCAGATGCTGAGACGGGTGTCCAAAACCGGCTCTCAGAGGAAGGGGCCGCAAGCTGAGACCCGCGGACAGATGAGGCACGCGTGCAACTGAGGTGATTGTGCACGTTCGTTTGCTGACCTGGAACAGTAGATTCAAAAATACTACGTCCCCGGGGGTCAGGACCTTATCTGCACCGCCCTCCTCCCCCGCCGCCAGCCCTCCCAGCGCTCCCCCCCCCCCCACCAAGTGTGCTCAGAGTCGGGAAGTTAGCCAGCCCCGCAGCAGGCGGTGGTCCCCCCGCCGCACACTCGCTGCTTCTCCGAGTGGCACTGTGAGAGCAGTTAGCATCCACTGACCATTCGCCGGGCACTGCGGAGGGAGGAAAGTCAGTCGCGGGTGATCTGAGGAGTGCTGCATTTGAATTTGTACTGAACTTGATCAAATCGTTCCTGTGTGTGCGATGGGTCTTATCCAGTCCTCCCTTTACAGTGGAGGCCGGGCATGGATGTGACTTCCCCAGAGCCACACGTTTAGAGCCTGGCAGAGCCTGGCAGGGAATAATACTGGACAAAAGCTTTTACTCCCAAAATAAACAGGAAGAGAAGCGTGGCTGGGAGGTGATCGCAGTGCACACGCGTTCACTGCAGCTGGTGGTACAATGCTATTTTCCATAATTTGGTCAAACAATTTGAAAAATTATAGCTAATCCGAAGGAGAAAAATGCTCCTTCCTTCCTCGTCTAAGGAAACAGTAGTGTAAATACAGGAGACGCTCTGTTAAGTATAAACACAGTGAAACACATCTTCAGATTTTCTTCCCTCCCAACGTGAAAATGATTGAAAAATAGTCAAGGTTCCCAAAGGAGATAACTCCACTGTGTTCCCACGGTGCCTGGTTAGCCGGTGGTTGATGTGACATGTGGTGAATAATCATGATTTATCGCCATTTACTGCGGACACCCAGGGAGGGGCTGGGAGCACAGGCAGTGGGACCAGAGTGTCCCTGTCACCTCTGCCTGCAGTGTAGGACCCCCACCTCACCTTTTGTGGAAAGTTGTGATGGGTCAGAACGCTACCAATAAAAACACAGCTTCTGTTTGTCCTAGAAAGTCCTAAAAATATTGGTAAAATTGAAATTTAAAAAAAAAAAAAAAAAGGAAAACCAACAAAAAAAGGAAGGAGGGGAGGGGAGAAAAGGAATCTTCCTGAAGAGAACCTGCCCCAACAGGAACAGGCTGATTTTTATAAACCACTGTCTCTGCTGGTTGGGCTTACAAAAGTGGGTTGGTTTTATTCTCCCATAAACTGTCTCAAAGTAACACACATGCTGTGACATCCACACATTCAGTCAAGCACTTGGATTTCAGTTAATGATGTGGTTTAGACCCCTGAGATCCAGGTACGATTTTACACATTCATAATTTTTCTGTCACCTTTTCTGCCAAAAAAGAAAAAAAGTCTTTGACAAATGGTCACACTTCTCTGGAGTGTGAAGAGGAGAGGTATGTGACTTCCCTGGTGTCCTGAGCTGGCAGACCTGCGTCTTGCGTGGAGCCTGGCTCAGAATGTGCAGGAACCCTGAGGGGACACTAGCTCTGTGGCTTTAAGGGAGCAGGTGAGGGTTAGAGGCCATGCTCCCTGCAGTTAACCAGAGTCCTCTACCGGGTTCCCCAGCCCTGAAGGCTTGGGGAGGAAGTGAGGAGGAGGAGAAATGAATCTATCGAGTGGCTGGCTACGTGTTGGATGTTTGGGGTGCTATGGAGGTAGGTGCCCTGGTCCCCTTCCTTTACAGCTGACACCATTTACCCCACTCCCCACCCAGACTCCTGCAGGGCTGCTGGGCTCCATCCCCACCGCCCTGGGGCAGACAGGGGCCCAGATTTTCTCTCCTGGGAGCTCTGGGACACAGGTGCTGAGAAAAGGAGCCGGATAGCTGTCGGGAGCAGAGCTACGAGGCATGTGTGGTCAGCAGCCCAAAACCATCCCTGCAGGGGACCCATCCCACAGGCAGAGAGAGTACCAGCGAGAAGAGGCACAGGAGCCCAGGCTGGCAGCTTGCAGAGAGACACGGAGACAGAAGGTCTCCGAGTCCCTCGCGCAGCGTGGCTGGGCACCATTTCCTTCAGGTCTGAGGGCGTAGCTCTCTGTCCTCAGGAAAACCCCCTTCTAGGCATATGTCCCCGACCACCCCCAAAAAGCTTGCACCCCAAGCCCAGCCTGGGAAGGAGCCTGATTTTGTGTGATGCAATTCCCAGGCTACTTCCAGGAAGAAAACAGCATTCTTGTTTTTTAAAAATTAAAACAATTTAACAAATAATAAACATTAAGGGGATACAGAAATTGTTCTGGGAAACTCGACACCCACCCACCCAGTCAAGTGAGACAAAAGTGAGCTTTAATTAAAAATCCTTTTTTTACTGTGTCTGATCTGACAACGATCATCCAATAACCTCCTTTTCCTATAATATGTCCCTGGCGAGAGTGAACTGTATGCCTCCTCCAGGGGCCTTTACTTCTGTGTGCAAGATTGCACCAAACTGGGGGGAGGGTGTAGCTCAGTGGCAGAGTGCATGCCTAGCATGCATGAGGTCCGGGGTTCAATCCCCAGTACGTCTGTTAAATAGATAAATAAACCTAATTACCTCCCCCCAGACCCCCCCAAAGATGACACTAAATCTCAGACCCTGATCGTAATCACCTGTGAAATCTGCTTAGGTCAGCCATGCGCCAGGCAGCGGAGGTCAAACTGGTCAAACCATGATTTCACCTGGGGATTTGCTGCAAACCCTGATTCCCAAGTCTCGCCCCAGGCCTGTGACTAGAGCCCTGAACGGAGCTACAAGAGGACTCTGAAGCTTCTGAAGGTTTCCTTTTTGGGACTCCTTTAAGGCTCGCCTTTGGGTGGGTCCACTGAATACACTCTGCTGCGGGGGCCAAGGGCCGAGACGGGCCCGGTGAAGAGCGCACCTGTTGCTCTCACCCAGCCGGGAGCTTTGTTTGCTGTTTGGCCTGCCCCGTGGGAACCCCAGGCTGTGGATCGGCCCGGGCTCCCCACCCCAAGGAGGTTAATGAGGAGCTTCTCCCAGGGAGCAGGCCCAGCGAGTCGGCCAGGCTCTGATGTGCAGGCAGATCCCTGCCGGGCCACTTCCACCCAGGCATTTAGCTTGGGGAATGTCCTGTCCCCAAACGGGAGGGCTCCAAGCTGACCGCTGGCAAGGGCTGGCGTCTGTCAGTCTGTAGGAGAGAGGGCAGGGAAGGAGTCTGAGTGACTGAGAAGGCAGATTTGGAAGAGACAAAAGTGGTCACCTCCTTTCCAGACCATTCCTCACCGGCCGCCTCCCACCCCCATCCAGGAAAAGCTGCTCACCTTTCCTTTGTGCCCCCCGCACCCCTCTCCCTACACAGTGTCACCCGTTAACCTTGCTTCTACCTGGCTCCTTAACAAGGCGCTTTGAGGGCCGAGGCGGCGATCAGTCATCTTGTGTTCTCTGTGTCTGGCAAAATTTATTTGCTGAGTGAGCTTTAAGTAGGGCTGATTCAAGTGTTTGGGTGGGAAAGATAGTCAGATCCTACGACCTGTTCCGGCAAAGCTTCCTGACTCTACAGGTTCCTTTTGGGCACACACATACATGAGCATGCGTGTGCGCACACATGCACACACACCTACACACGTCCTTTTTTTTAAAGTGAAGTTAGTTGAGTTTCAATGTATTAGTTTCAGGTGTACAGCAAAGTGATTTAGTTACACATATACATATATTCTTTTTCAGATCCTTTTCCATTATAGGTTATTATGAGATACTGAATAGAGTTCCCTGTGCTGTACAGTAGGTCCTTGTTCTTCATCTGTTTTATATGTAGTAGTTAATATCTGCTAATCACATACTTCTAATTTATCCCTCCCCCAGTTGCCCTTTTGGTAACCATCAGTTTGTTTTCTCTGTCTGAGTCTGTTTCTGTTTTATAAATAAGTTCACTTGTATAATTTTTTTAGATCCACATATAAGTGATATCACTTGATATTTGTCTTTCTCTGTCTCACCTACTTTACTTAGTATGATAATCGCCAGGTTCATCCATGTTGCTGCAAATTGCATTATTCTTTTTTTGTGGCTGAGTAATACTCCATTGTAGATACATACCACAACTTCTTTATCCAGTCATCTGTCAATGGGCATTCAGGTTGCTTCCATGTCTTGGTTGTTGTAAAAAGTGCTGCTGTGAACACTGGGGTCCATGTATCTTTTTGATTTAGAGTTTTCATCTCTTCTAGATAGATTCCCCAGGCATGGGATTGCTGGGTCATAGGGTAAGTCCATTTTTAGTTTTTTAAGGAACTTCCATACTGTTCTCCATAGTGGCTGCACCAATTTACATTCCCACCAACACAAACACACATCTTGGTGGTGATTTCAGGTCAGCTAAAATTCCTTTTCAGCTTCAAAAAGCTTCCAGAGGCTGTCACAGCTAATTGCAACGTTCCCTGAAGTTCCACCACCTTCCTTCAAGACTGCAGGTCAGTACTGCTCACACGTGGGGGCCTTTCAGTTCCCACCGCTGAGCCAAAGAAACATCTTGAGGATTCAAACTGCATTTTGTCAACCCGGTCAGTTCATTAAGGGCTGGTCAGAGGTGGACCGTTGTGTTTCCAGTAAACAAGAGTCCCCTAAGGAAGGGAGGGTGCCAATAAGACATTACTTTCTTGGTTGAACTCCGAGGGCACCACTCAGGGACTTGCAGTGCCATTTACATATAAACAGTGTAATTGCATTGAGAGTGGGAGCTGGCAGAATTAGGCTGGTGCTTGATATGCTAATTACAATTCTCTCTAATCTATGGAGACTGTTTGGAAAGAGAATTTTGAATTGGAGAGAATTGAAACCCAGTGAGGTTGGCTTGCTCAAAGGTGACAGGGCTGATTAATTGGAAATTTTCTGTTTTTCAAATGTTCATAAGGTCCTTTTACAGTATCTCATTTAATCCTTGCAAGGGTTCTTGGATGAGTATTTCATTACTATTGGCACCATGCTGTTGGTGGAGAAGGGAAGTCACATGTAGTGGGTGGGGAAATCTGTTGTGATCGGCCATGATTGCAGCTGATGTCAGCCTGGTCCCTGAGTGAGGCATTTACAGGTCATTTTTTTGCTATGGGGCAGAGCTAAGACTGGGTGTTCCCATTCTTTTTTCTTTTCTTTTTTTTTTTTTAAATTAGAGTATAGTCAGTTTACAATGTTGTGTCAGTTTCCAGTGTGCAGCATAATGTTTCAGTCATACATATACATACATAGATTCCTTTTCGTATTTCTTTTCATTATAGGTTACTACAAAGTATTGAATATAGTTCACTGTGCTGTACAGTGTAAACTTGTTGCTTATCTATTTTATATATACAGTAGTTAGTAAATCATCTTGTTTATTTTATATATAGTAGTTAGTAGTAATAAGCTATAATGGAAAAGAATCTGAAAAAGAATATATATGTACATATGTATAGCTGAATTGCTTTGCTGTACACCTGAAACTAACACTGTAAGTCAACTACACTTAAAAAATTAAAATTAAAGAATAAATTTTAAAAAGCATGCCTCACTCCTTACATGCGTTAAGCTGGGACGCACATTAAAGCTTGTTCAAGTTCAACTCCCTAATTTCACAGATTAGGTCTCAAAAGCCCAGGAAAACCGAGCTATTTTGTCCAAGGTAGCTGAACAAATCACAGTGACCAGGCATAGAACCACATTGTTTTAGCTCTTCATTCATAAAATTTGCTTATCAGTGATTTTACACAGAATTAATAATTAAAATGTATTTTTTGTGTGTGATTGTATACAGTGTCCCATCTCCTGAATTAATCAGGAAACGTATTTCGTAAGTACAGTCTGCTCTGGAACCTCCTATAAATGGCGGTTGTATTTCTGCTTTCCATGTAGACCTCCTCTTATTTTGTACGTGGAAATGAGCATGGACTTTGGGCAGGGAAGCCAGAGTCAGCAGGAAGAAGTGGTTATGGGCATCATATGTCCACTTCTGTTCTGAAGGGTCGTAACTCTGTAAGTGGAGGAGTAAATAATGGTGAATTACCAAAAAAAAAAAGCAGCACAAGACATGCCAGCCAGCTCAGAATCTGTCTGGGGAGGTGAGTAATGCTCTACATTAAAGAGGTGACGACGGAACTAATTAATTTCCCTGACGTTTTCAGAATGCGCATGCTGCCGACCAGAAAAGAGGGAGTAGTTTGATGAATTTTCCTTTTTTAAAAAAGATATTTTCCATATGCATCAAGCTGAGAATCCCAGTTTTTTTAAAAATAACAAAATCTTAGCAGTCATGTTGTATGAGGAAAGAAGTCCGAATTTTTTATTTTAAGTTTAGCAAACATGCCAAAAGCTTGCATCAGGGAACACTGCTTCGTTTAATGAAAGGACGTGCCTTAGAGTCACCAGCCTCCACTTCCTCGCCCCTGGAGGGGACACTTGTAGGATCTGCTATTTCCTTTGCGTGGGGGAAGGATGCCATCCCAACACCCACCACAAGGGGGCACCAGCCCGCGAGACCGCTGCACTGTCTCCGCTCGAGCCGCAGTTCCCAGCACCGGTAGCAACTCGCCCCGCCTTTTCTTACAAAGGCCCTTTAGTTTCGTGAAATGAGAATCAGTTGGCGTCTCTCCCTAAACACGCATTTGTAAAAAATAAATATATTGCTAAGAGAGGAATAATAAGAATGTAATTTATAACAGTAATATGTATTTCAACATCTAAAGCGTAGGTACAAATACTAGAAAATACGTATAAAGAAGTACTCAGATCTTCTACATAGAGACAACTGCTAAGATGCAGGCACATGCACGTGTTTCCTCGGTGACTCAGGTGCATTGAGTGGCGCTACCAATGATGAAGCAATCAAAGATGAAAAACTATTCCCTGTGAATCTCCCGATAAAATTAAGTCGTCTTAATTTCTCTTGCAGCCGCATTCTTTTAAAAACTTCAGTACCTATCAAAACAACATGAAAAAATGCTGCTGTATATGTAATAAAAGTGTTATGTTTATGTGTAAAACAGGGCCCCCCAAATTCATGTGAAACCCTGATGCCCGGCGTGATGGTATTAGGAGGCCAGGCCTTAGGGAAGTGATTAGCTCATGGTGGTGGAGGCTGCATGGCTGGGATATGTGCCCTGAAAGAGAGGCCCCGGACCTCACCTCTTCCGCCAGGTGAGGACATAGAAGATGGCGGTCGGCAGCCCAGGAGCGGGTCCTCCCCAGACCCCGACCTTGCTGTGCCTGGAACTCAGACTTCCAGCCTCCAGAACCGTGAGAAGTAAGCGCCTGCTGTTTCCACGCCACCCGGTGTGTGGGGCTCTGTTGTAGCAGCCCGAGCGCAAGAAAACAGACAGTTACATTCTCGGCTCAGCTGATGGTAAGCAGATTTTTTTTTTTTTTTTTTTTTTACCTTCAGGCATGTTTCAGGAGGATGTTTGGAAGTCATGTGGTATGTGGGACAGTTCTCTGGGAATACTGCAAAACATCCAGCATCCAGCACTTAAGACTGGCTCTGGGACAGGCCCAGATGCCGCGATGCTGTCCCCAGTTGGGGCTTCACTGGCTGAACTTTCATCATCATGATCTCTGCACCCCATCCCCTGGAATCCACAGCAGTCTCGGAAGGACTTGAAGGACTTTCAAACAGAACCAGGAGGAAATGCAAGTAACAAGCATGTGACAGACACTTGGTGCCGCGTGAGAAAACACCAACCCGAGGCTTCTCGGGGGAGGGCAGAGAGTCATCTGTATCAAATGCCTTTGTTAAAAGTTCCAGGCTCTGCTCCACACCCTTGAGATCAGCTCTCGGGAGGACATGGCCATAGAGCCCACGCGTTTAATAAGCTCACCAGGTAGGTCTCAGGCGCTCACATTTTAAGGGCTTCTGAGGCCATCGTCCTATCACACAGTGGCCGGTCTGGCCAGGCCCCCGCGGCATTTTGGCAGTAACCCTGCAGGGGCAGCGGGGAGGCCCCGGCACCCCCAGGAAGGCCACCTGACTTCACCTATTTCCTTTTCAACCCTAGCTTTCCTGAAGCACCATAAAAATAGCCCGCTCAGTTAAAAAATCTCCTTTCCACTCTTTTTAAAGAGGATGACTTCTTATGACGTAGACAAGGAATGATTTCATCCTCTAAACGTGACATTATGCTAAAATAAGGTAAAAAACTGGAAAATAGGTACGTGCCTTGTGGACAAGGTTTTGAGGGGGCAGCTCTGCCCATGACGGCAGAGCACTGCAGGAGGCAGAGTCCTGAGGCTGTCATGTTTCTCTCCTCTATGAGCCCAAGTTTAAAAAAAAAAATGTGTTTCTGTTTATATAACTGTATAGACACAGACTCAATTTCTAACTCTCACTCCAGGTTTGCTTTGCTTACTTTTTAAAGCACTGGAGGGTATTCCACTGGTAGGAAATACTAGTGACGGTGATGGTGTTGATAGTAACTACCCCAGGCCACACAAAGGGTCAGTGACAGGCAGGGTTTGACCCAGATCTACCTGAAGCCAAAGCCTCAGCTCTTGTCACTGTAGCTAGCACACTGCGCTTTGACAAGGTCATGGATACAATCGTAGGAAATTACCCCTGACACCACGGCTGCCTGCAGGACCTTGGCCTGTGATCAGCCTCTGCAGAAGAAGGGGAAATCAGAACCTTGGGGTGTAGTGCAGGTGTAGGGTGAGGGAGGGAACGGAGGAGGTTACCGATGGGAGCAGGTCATCCGGCGAAAGCTAGAACCCCAACAGGCCAGACTACAGAGGAGACCCGGCCACTCAGGAAGGGGCAGGGGGAGAGGGTAAGTTCCCCAGTGTCTCCCTCGCTGTTACACGCCAGTCTTCCGACAGCGCCTCCCAGTGGCTACACTCAGTCAACACACCCAGGAGCCCAGAAAGCCAAACTATCCGTGGTTCCCTGGAAACAGCAGCACCAGGGAAGGGCAGGGCCTGGGTGTGAGGGCAGACAGACCAAGACAGGCACCCCCACACTGGATTTTGTTGTTTTCCAGAACAAAGCACCTAAAGGCTCCTTTAAATAGTACCCCCCAATACCTTTAGACTAACTTGATTTAGCAAGAACAAAACATTATTTTAAAATCTCATGTGACTTTCAAAACATCTATTATGCAAGGGGATATCTCTGTAGACCTGCAGCCCGCTGACCCCTGGAGACAGAAAGTGTTATCAAACGCCGCCTCTTTGCCGATGGCCTGTGGAAGCAGTTGCCTGGCTAATAATTCAGAATATGGATTTTGTTTGACGTATTACCTGAGGGGAAGGGAGCTGGCTACAAACAGTATGGTCGCCTGGCTGAGAATTTTGGAAGGCCTGCTCACTGGACACTTCTGAGCTGGCCTTTGCATGATTGTATGCAGTGCGAGGAGCCGGCGCGCTTGGGCTGTGAGTCTTGGACGTAATTCTTGAGAAATGTGAGGGCGTCAGAGACTCCAGGTCTCCAGAGGAAGGGCAGTCAGAAAGTTCCGGCATTCCGGTCGGTTGTGCTCTGGGGACGGGCAGTGCCCCTTTCTGATTAACCAAGCGCTGGGCAGGGAGAGCTAACTCACTCCAGGGCGAGCTGGCTGGACCGGGCACCGGGGCAGGGCGCCCGTCGAGCCTCCCTGCAGGGTGGTCGACACCAGCGTCCTCCTTCTCCAAACGCCCCGTGGCACGTGGCCTCGTGTCAGCGACGCCTGTGTCCTGTGTTTTGGAAGGACACAGCCAAAGAGGGAGATTTAAGGTTGAGGTCACAGACTTCCGGGTCTGTTTTTTTTTTTGTCTCAGAAGTCTGTCTGCTTATCTTTACTCCTCCTGAGATAGGAGGGAAGGGGGCGGGGCACAACCACTAAAAGAATGACATTGCCACTGAGAATACGACAAAAACAGGTGAAGACCTACTAGGCACCTGCTAGGCCCAAGATGGCGGAAGATCGGACCCCCAGTAGCCCTTGAGCCTTACTGTGCGCACGCTCGTTGTACTAGGTCAGCTGCCGAGCGGCACACCCTCAGGCACCGAGACAGCTCCCAGGCTGACCGTAAGAGGTCAAAAAGTGGCTGGGGCCCACTTCCAGGAAATCCCTGCCCCTTCCCCAAAACAGTTGGAATAGTCCTCCCACTAGTTAGCCTATGAAATTACCCAGCCTGTAAAAACCAACCACCCTACGCCCTGGGGCTTCTTGCCTTCTGAGATGGCAGCAGTGTCGGGGGGGGGGGTGCCTCCCTTAATACCACTACTTTCACTTAACAGTGGCTCACTCGAATTTCTTTTCATGAGTGCAGCCGAGGACCCTCACTTGGTGGGGTGCATCTTAGGGACTCGCCGAGACCTGGGACACTACCACCGTCTCCTGCCCCACCCCAGCAACTTGTAAGCATTGCTGGCCTTTGCCTCTGGGCAAGCCAAGTCGACACTGCAGGCTGGCCCTCATTCCTGAGTGTTCCCCACCATCCTGTTACCAAGTTCAAGCTCGTGCTGCTCTAATACATCAGGAGAGAGGGAGTTGTTGGAGCCAAGAATAGTGACTTCATTTGGAAAGCCAGCAGACCGGGAAGATAGTGGCCTAGTACCCCAAAGAACCGTCTTCCCCGAGTTGGAATTCAGGCTTCTTTCATGCTGAAAGAGGAGACGGTGAAGGGAAACATTTCTTGGTTCCCGGCAGCCTGCTCTGCAGGGGTTGTGATCATTTCTTCCCGCCTGCAGCCACTCACAGGTGGGCCTGGTCAGGATGTTTCCCCGGAGCTATGAAAGGTGTTTTAGCTTAATGCTAATTACCTGGGAGGCAGGGTTCCCAGAGCTGGGCCATGAAGTATCAGTTAAGCTTATAGGCAACCTCCCTTTAGTGATTAACTTGTAATAGAACACAAATGTTCTTCTCAATTATAACCCCACAGCCAGGACAAAAACTGCATTCAGTGATACTGAAAAGCACGTTACAGTTTACCCAGAGTTTTCTCGTTCTGGCTCTTTCAGTCCCCGCAAACACTCAGGAGGCAGTATTTTCTAATTCCACAGGTGAGGGATCTGCATGTCGGAGGGACAATTGCACAGACTCGGTGTGAGTCGCGGCCAGCGTGCACCGGCTGAGCCACTGACTTCACCTCTGTGCACCCACGTCCTCATCCTTAAACAAGACAGTAATTCCGAGCCGGGCTGGTTATGAGGATTAAATAAAACAGTGTGGAGTGTCTAACAGGGCCTGGCTGGCAGGCCGGCACTGTTAATTCCAGTTCCCTTTCTGACCCCAAGCTTGGCGAGGTGCTTCTCCTATTTCGACGGCAGCTCCTCCTCTGAGGTCCAGAGGCCACTGGGGGTGCCAAATGTGGAGCACCGTGCGCGTTTGGACGCGATAGTTAGCTGCGTCGGGGACCAGCAGTCCTTAAAGGAGTGTGTGGAGACCAGTGTACAGCTAGAGAGGACAGCGGGGTGGAACTAAGGGCCCCGGGGACGCAGGGCTGGATGCCCGGCCTATGGGGGCCATTTTTCAGCCCTGGAGACGCCGGCGCCCCAAGGCGCACGCGGCAGAAGGGCCCAGCCAGCTTCCCCCGCCCTCGGGGGACATTGGCCGCCCCCCAGTTCACCTCTGCCCCTTCCTTCTCCCTCCCCCAGGTCCTTCAAAGTCTCCCAAGCCTCAAAAAGCCAGAGGGTCCCGGGGTGGAGACGGCAGGGGGCTGAAGCCCGCTGGCCCGCCCGCCCGGGAGCGCAGCCCCGCCCCCACCGCGGCGCCGGCTGGCGGGAGGCGGGACATGCGCACGCGGCGGCGGGCCCGCGCCAGGAGGGAGGGCGCGGGGGGCGGGCGCGGGCCGGAGCGGGCGGCGCTGCAGGGAGCGGGGCGCGGGAGCCGGGCGCGCGCCGCCAGCCGAGGGCGGGTGTGCGATCCCGGCGCGCCGCGTGCAGAGGATGCGAGCGGCAGGGAGCCGCCGCGCCGCCGTGCCTCGAGAACGCGAGCGGCGGTGACCTCAGCCAGGGGAGAGCCGGGCGACGGCGGCTGCGAGCCTCGCGGGGATCCTCGGGGCCGGAGTGCGGACGGCGGCGCGGGAGCGCGGGGCGCAGACCGGGCGGGGCTGGCGGACAGTGATGAGCGGGCGCGCGGGGAGGCTGCACGCCGCCGCCGCAGCCGCCGCCCGGAGCATCCGCTGCCGGAGCTGCTGCTCGCGGCCCGGGCTCCGGCCATGGACACGCTGAACGGCCCTGCGGGCGGCGGCATCCCGGACTCGAAGCCGCAGCCGCCCGGCCAGCACCACCGCCACCATCACCTCCACCCGCTGGTCGAGCGGAGGCGGCTGCACCGTGCGCCCTCGCCCGCCAGACCCTTCCTCAAGGACCTGCACGGCCGGCCCGCGGCCCCCAGCCCGGCCCCCGCGGCCCCCTCCTCGGGCCGAGCCCTGGCTCCCACCGCCCCACGCTCGCCCAGCCTCGCGGGCAAGGCGCCGCCCTCGCCGGGGCCCTTGGCCGCGCCCGGCCGCCTCTCCCGGCGCAGCGGCGGCGCCCCCGGCGCGAAGGACAAGCCGCCGCCGGGCGCCGGGGCCAGGGCAGCGGGCGGCGCCAAGGCCGCTCCAGGTTCCCGGAGGGCGCTGCGCGCGGCGCCAGCGGAGCCACTGCCCCGGGTCGGGAAGCCGCCGCCCGGGGCCGAGCCGCCGCCCGCCTCTGCCAAGGGCCGCAAAGCCAAACGCGGCTCCGGGGCGGTCCCCGCCCGCGCCGCCGGGCCCCCGGTCGCCGCCGTCCCGGTGCCCGCCGTGATCCTCGCCGTGACCACCGCGGCCGGCTCCCCCGCCCCCGGCTCCCGCATCAGCCACACGGACAGCAGCTCCGACCTCTCTGACTGCCCCTCCGACCCTCTGTCCGATGAGCAGCGCCTGCTCCCCGCCGCCAGCAGCGACGCCGAGTCCGGCACGGGCTCCAGCGATCGGGAACCCCTGCGGGGGGCCCCCACGACGAACCCCGCAGCTCGTGGGGCGCTGCCGGGTAGCCCCGAACCCCCAATGTTCCTCTCCGCGCCACAGGCCGCCTGCTTTGGAGGTCGGAGCAGTCCGGGTGGGGTCCCCGCGGGGTCCCCAGGGCCCGGCGTGGCGGAGGATGCTGGGGGGCGCGCGCCCCCGGAACGAACTATCCCCGGGACTCCCAAGGAGCAGGGCCCGGGCGAGCAGCCCCGGCTGGTACCGGCGGCGGAGGAGGAGGAGCTGCTTCGGGAGATGGAAGAGCTGCGCTCGGAGAACGACTATCTTAAGGTGCGCAGCCCGCCCCGCAGCAGGTGTCCCGGAGGCGCCCCGAGGGCCTGGGTGCGGGCGGGGACCCGTGAGGCCCGCCTTCCCGGTCCCCAAAGCGCTTTCTCCCGCTGCCATTCGCTTTCCAGTCTCCGCGCACGCTGGGCGTTGGGAGCTTGAGCCAAAACTTCTGGAAGGAGCTGCGAGACCTGTGGGTCCGGGCCGCTTGTCAACCCGCTTGGCTTGTTTCTAGAAGGCTTGCTTCTTTCCGCTAATCTTTTGCCCCTGTTGCTGTGCTGCGTTGATTATAGCGACGGCCGTTACCACTTTTGGGATTACTCGGTTGACCCCCGCCCCAGCTGTGGGAGCTCTGGGCCCGGCCCCGTGGGGTGAGCGCGGGGTCCGAAGGGTGCGGTGGCCCAGGCTGCAGATTGGCCCGCCGCCTCTCCCCCAGTTACGGAAAGCCAGGCTCTCTCCATGTCCTCCCCCAGGGGCTCTCACAGCACAGACAGCGGGGCCTCGCCGTTTTCAGAGATAAACCTGAAGTTCAGGAGTCCCTTGAGCGCGGCCTGGGTGGAGGGAGCTCGGTGTTTTGCTGGTCGGCTTTCTGTAAGCGTCCACCAGCCGGCTTCTCCGTGTCAGGAGTCCCTCCTCACGCCAGTACTTTCGAGGGAATCACGTCCTCTCTGAGCGCTTCCCGGCCGGGCCTGCTCCAAGTGGTTTCTTGGTCCTGTTAGCTTTGGGGTGCGAGTCTGACTCCATGTTTTCTCCGAGGAGGAGGGCTGGTGCTGCAGAACCGCGGGTGTAGACAGTGCTGGGTGGTGGTGGTGGTGGTGGGAGGGGATCAGGACAAGAAAGGTGACTGGAAAGGAAGGAGGGCTGTATTGAAAGCAGCTGTTCTAGTTTATTATGATGCTCATTGTCGCAAATAGCGCCGGTGGTATTAATTTACTGTTTCTGTTAAGATGCTTAAATGTATATGCCTTCTCCCAAACCAGGGCGGTGGCCCTCCTTCATCAGTGGGTTCTGTGAGTCGTTCTGTTTTCTCAGCAGATGCCAAACCTCCCGGGTGGAGGCCCAGTTTTGGCTGGTGGGACCAAGGGGGTTGGCTTGTAAGGTGCGTGGTGATGAGGTGGGCAGTCCAGACCGGGCTCAGAGCAGTGGACTGAGCATTCCTAACCCAGGCACGGAAGCTACTCCAACCTAGGCTGAGCCCCGTGGCACTTCATCCTGCTCCAGGAGGCAGAGCAGGAGAGGTGGGAGAAGACAGGACTCGGGGGTGAGAGATTTCACAGAGTACCTTTGCTTTTGTCACCGACTCTTATGTAACAGTCAACAGAGTGAAATTCAAAGGTGCTGAAGAAAAAGGGCCACCCTGTTGGGTGTGACGCTGTTGTGCAATCCGCACTTTTGAAAACTTTCCATAGATGTGAGCTCCCCCAGGGTGAGAAAGATCATCTTGTTCATTGGTAACCTCAGCTCTTAGCATCCTTCCTGACTTAGTGTTTCTGACTGTGATGTTTGTGCAGATCATGGCAGCTGAGCAACAGAAAACTGAGGGTTTTTTTTTTTAAGGAAAGATGTTTCTCATTACATCTTTGATCTTAAGGTAGGCAGCCCGTATCATTTCAGGGTTCATTCCTAGGTAACGAGCTATTTGATTTTTCACGTCATTCGATTCTCAGTGAAGGAAATTGTGTCTGAGCCTGGAGTCTAATTAATCTGGTGTATTTGATGTTTCAGTGAGTCTCATAACAACACAGGGTATAATCGTTGTTATATTGATCATAACCCCAGTTTCACAGACAAGGATGCTGAGAACCAAGAAAAGTTAATGACTTGCCCGAGGTCACACGGCCACTAACTTGTGCAGCTCGTATTTCCCCTGCCTCCAGACCTCTGTCCTTTCCCTACACCAGGCTGCATCCCTGTTTCCATCAGGGTTGCTTTTCTCAGACCACATTTGCTTGCCATGGTGGTTTTATTAAGCTCAAAATGTTCCCAACATATAGCTTTCTTAGGGGACCTCTTTTTAGGTGAAAGGGCCACAGTGAACACTTCTCCACTAGCCTGTGGACAAACGGTCCCATAAGCCCCGCTGGCAATGTTTAATTGGTGGGAAATGTCAGTTACCATTTCCTGTGGAGAAAGTGTCAGGACCGACTGCTTCCGTGCCTGAGTCCATCCGCCAGCCGTTCCTCTGACAGCAGGAGACAGAAGCGGGGGCAGAGGAGGTCTGTGGAGGCTCGGGAATCAGGATGGTCACAGATATGTGTGTGAGTTACGTGCTTGGCTGTGCAAAAGCTTGCACAGTAGTTCATTTACTGTCAGTAAATGACAGTAGTTCAATTTGAGGAAGAAAGGTGGTGATCTCCACCCACTGGTGCCAGGAGCGGCAGTGACCTTTGCTGTAGGCCCGCCTTTGCACGTGGGGTTTAGAGCGTGCGTGTTATAAGCCAAAACTGCTGTTTGTTGCTTTTGTTCTCAGTGATCCTTTTTTGAGATGGTAGATAAAAGTCAGTCCTCGACCTGCTGCTTTCCTAGGGAACGCTGTACAGAACTCTCGTGGTTAGAAAGAGCAGCCTCTAGTAAGTGTTATCTAACAAGAGGAGGCTCCACCCAGAAATCTTGCTTTGACGTGTCCTGGCGGCTGGTACACATTAAGTATTACAGGCCTTCCTGAGACTCATGATGTCTGAACGAGAATGACTAAGAGGAATCAAGCGGAAAATAAGGTCTGCACACCATAGGAGGATGCCTTATTGATCGGAACACTCGAGTGGGATTCTCTCGGTTTCGAGCCAGACTGCTGCATTTGCCCACAGCGGAGCGCCCCTCTCCTGCTGTGCAGAGCTGTGCGGGGCCTCCCGGCCCCTGCTTCCACAGCAGCAGCTCAGGGCACCGCAGTGATTAGATGAACTCCTCAGTGCAGGTGGCTGGCGTTTTGCATGGAAGCCCAGTCGGACAAGCACTCTTGTCCCTTGACCTCTGATGAACTCGCGTGTATTTGGAAGTCTTGAGGAATTAAGATGAGAGGATGAGTTCAGTGATCCAGAGGTTTTTGCTTCCCTCTCAGAGCAGACCCAGGCACGTTCTTAGTGACAAGGACATCCACAAATGCTGCTGGCGTGTGTCCCCCCCTACCCTGCCCGCCACTGCGTTTTGCTCCAGCGCTCAGAGACAATCAGACAAGCCTAGTGCTCATTGTGAACATATTAATTATGTTCTCTGTTTCCACAGGCTTTTTCAGGAGGGTTTAATCACTGTGAGTTTATTGGCCTATTTTGAAAATGCTTTCCAAGTGGCTGGTGATGCTGTCCCAACACGCCCTCCTCCTGCCCCACGCAGTGTGCCCCAGAGTGCCCCCGTCCTGCAGGGCCGGCCAGGCTGGCGTGGGGAAGGGCTGCTTGGTCCGTGCTGCCTTTTCAGTTATTTCCTTAGAACTATTTTTGGTTAAAACAAAAGAAGTCAGCACTAAAGGACAGATACCAGGGGGTTCCTGGAGAGGAGTGGCTTCCCAGGGCAGATCATTGGGTTTTACAGGTTTCAGTGCAGCAGCACCGAGCCAGCCTTCCCCTCCTGTTTCTCCCTTGGAGTTTTCTGAGTTTCAAGGTCTGAAATGACTTGGTTAAATTCGACTGCCTGGATTCCATGCGCTCAGCGTGGCCTGGAAGGGGGAGGGGTGGACACTGAGACAAGAATAAACAGTTCTGAGCACGAAGCGCTTCACCCACTCCTCCCCTTCCTGGCCCGGGCCCTCCTCCCTTTCTTCTGGAGAGTTAAAGTGGACGGTATCTCTGTTCTGCCCTGACATTCTGCCTCCCACACCCAGGTCTTACTCAGCCTGTGGAAAAGCGGCTGTAATAATCTTTGGTGGCAAGACACTGTGGCCCGGGGCACACAGGGCCATCAGCTGCTGGGTGAACTGTCACTCGGTGAACAAAGGGAGCAGTCCCTGCACCGTCTCAGCCTCAGCTGGGACTCAGTGGAGACCATTCCCATTGTCCAGGGGGAAATGAGGTGGATGATCGGCACATTACAGAGGACAGTGGTTCCTGCTGTAGCTCCCAGAAGATGGAAGTGTTGCGGCAGTAGCCAGATGACCGCGCCTGCCGTCCAGAGAGGGTCTCTTTAAAGAGGGGTCATTCCAGTAGGACTAGGTGTTGATTTCAGGGTGTTTAAAGGAGCTTATCAGTGTGATCGGAAGTTTCCATCAGCACTTTTACTACAGAACTGTGGATAAAACTCCTCAAAGGGATTTTCACTGAAATTTCAATCTTGGTTTATTCTCGTGCACACACGTACCTCATTAGTCCTCTAACTTGACACACATATATGTTACGTATAGAGAAGAAAGCCTGATTTGTTGCTCTGCAGGCAAAGGGGAGGAGTGGGGAGCTTCATGCTACTTTAAGATTTCATCTTATATGCGCAGTTCGAAATGTATATTTAACTAAAAATGAATTAGCTTTTCAGTGAGATAATGATCCAGCATTTGAGTATCTGACAGACTTGATGTGAGTTCAGTGTGAAACTTGATGAAGGGGAGTTTTTTTCCTTCCTTGTTAATATCTGTCTTAACAGCAGCAGTTTTCCACTTCTACTTACTGTGTCTAGATTACGTCTGCCAGAAAATGCTATGTTCTGCCTGATTTGGTTTCCTTAAGCATTTAAATGGCACACGTCTTTAAGATTCTTTAATACAATGTTCTCTAAATTAGAGCATGCTGTCTGAAAATTAATGTCATGTTAATTTGAAAATCACTCTCCCATCATGACCCTAATCTGAATAATCACAGTTTTTGCTTTTCAGACGCCTGCTCCCAGCTTACATGGCGTGTTACTTGTAACTTCTTTTCACCAAACCTGCAAATTGCTTTTTCCAAGGCTCTGTGAAAAGAGTTGAGACCCTGGCCTCGTCCCGTGTCTGCAGCAGACTAGAGGGGGGAAGCCATTTAAACGTATGGAATTTCAGTGTCCTCATTGTACAAGTGGGGGTGTTAGTGTCTTTCCTGCACAGGGCAGTGCTTTCCTGAGGACCTGCTGTGGTGATAGCTGTACTTGCATGCTGACGACATCGGATTCCCAGCCTTGGCCTGCTTTTTTTATTTTACGCCAGTGGTGCGCTTTACCAGTAGGACTTAAGGCTGATTACTGTTTCATTTGTCATGGTTGTTGCAGATAATTTCTAGCGTTTACTGGAAAGAGCACGTGTCTGAAACCAGACAGCCTCAGCTTGTAGGTGGGCTTCCGTGTGTTAGCAAAAAGCGTTTGGACATGTTCACCGGGGCGGGGGGGTTGGTCTCCTTGTCCATCAGATGCCGGTGGTGTGTCCCTGGCAGGATTATCGTGGGCTCAGGACGAAGGTAAAGTGCTTAATAAAGGCTGTCTTGTGTTCTACCAATTTAGAGGAAACAGGAGGTATGAGAGCAGTGATTCAAATACGTGCAGTTATGGTCTCTCCCTAATTTTCTTTTCAACGCAGCTAATGTTAGTGATTATTTATGCCAAAAAGTACTAGCTGTTTACATCTGCATCTGACCTGCTCAGTGATCCGGGGGTGTGGGTTCATCTCGTCCTGGAACAGGGATTTTTAGCCTGCAGTGGTGGTGCGGGCGTCTGTGTAACACATCCAACATTTAACGTCAGGGTGGAGGAGGGGCCCCGTTACAAAGTCTGCAAACCAGAGAATATTTTTACCTGGAAGTTATATCACATGTCTTTTTATGGCTGTGTCACATTTGAAAACTCTTGTTGGAGTAACAGGTAACGTCAGGCATTAAGGCCCTGATAAACTTTCTAGGAGGAAAAGCAATCTCAAAGGTTCCTTCCACAAACAGAGTCCCCAGCATCACTTTGTATTTGTACGTGTACGTATACGGCAGTGATTACCGCTTGCGTTGAACTATTTTTTAATTAGTTACCCAGTGAAATAATTACCTTTTAACTGTATTCAGACACAAGTATAGAGATTAGGCTGTTTCTCCAGGTCAGAGCAGATTCATGGATGGGACCCTAGTGAAACTTGGCCTTGATGCTGCAGATTCAGGAGTGACTCTCTACTCTTTATCAGGAGAATGGCCCGTACGGGCCTGTTGGAAAGCTTCTGGGCTGTGGCTGGTCCCCTCCAGGGTGGCCACGCTCCCCTCCTGCAGTATCAATGCCTCAGTGCCGGGGTCGGGCGTCCTGAACAACCTCTCTGCTGCAGGTTGGCAAAGACCTTCCTGTAATAGCTGTGTTCTTCAGGCCCCAGAAGAGCCCTGCCTGTCTGGCTGACCCACTTCTGTGCTGGGCCCAGTAACTCCCAGTCCCAGCAAGTTTTCCTACGAGGAACTAGATTTATAGGAAGAGATCTCCAGAGAGGGGGAGAGAAAAGAAAAAGAAATGAAACTTGCTTCTACTTCACAACATTTTCAACACTAGAATTTACCTTTCTTAGGATGCCTTAGAATGTCTTATTTTTAATGAGGTTGTCATCACTAGTTCCGAAATTCTGTAAGAACACTTAGCAGACGAGAAGAAAAACATTTTATTCGTTTAATCCCTGCGAGGCTGGGAACGCCTTCCTCCCTGACAGCCCTTCTCCTTGGGCGTCCCCTGAAATAGACTCCATTTGGAGTCACGGTCAGCGGAGCAGGTGGTCCTCTTGGCCGGGTGGAGTGGGCGGAGTGGGAGAACGTACGGGCTAGATTCAGGGAAACGAGATGCCACGTCTGTGTGCTTCCCGAGACGGGTGATTGCTGCACGTGGTGGGGTGGGCGGGACAGTCGTCTTCACCCCGTGAGTGCCGGTCTCTGTTTTTCCACGAGGATTCGCAACTCGCTTAATAGCCTCTGGGACGTAATCTCACCCAGGATAAAATACTCTTCGGGAGATTTCTCTCTCATCGGTTTCTCATCTGTGAGGCGCTGATGTTGGGAAACTCTTGTTCTTCATTGTAAGTAAATCCCTGGTTTTATGATTAAATGCAGGTGGCCTCCCTGGCCTTCTGAGACGGCCTGCACTCCGTCTGTGGAGCGCTCATCTCTCTGAATAAATCTACCTTAACTCAGGGGAAAAAAAGGAATAAATGCAGGATTAGTGGGAGTGGTGAGGCTCCAGGGAGAAAGCGAGTAGCAGGAGAGCTGGCAAGCTAGGGAGCCCACGTCCAGGGAGGCTTCCCCTGGGCTGCAGTGTCCGTTGTGCAGAGCAAATGGGAATGACCGAGGGTGTCCTGGTCTGGAGGTGCAGGCTATCTATGATGAAAGGAATCGAGAAAACTCCTAGAATGCATTTCTTAGTCTCCCACCTTCCAGGCTGCTCCTCCTGGAAGTCGTTGTCATGGAATTTGCATCTCGCCTGCTGCAGCCCTGTCTATGGGTTTGGGAAGGATTCCTCACGATTGGACTACAAGACTGGAACAAAGCAGAGGGCGGCTATGCCCAGCTTGCGTTGTATTTATGATTTCGTCTTTCCAGGTGTTGACCGATGTTCCCATGTGTTCATTCCACAAATACTGGTTGAGGCCCTTGTGTGGCTGACACTGCTCTAGACACGGGGGGTGCAGAGGGGAGCTGACTCTCGAGGTGTCTGCCCTCCTGGGGCTCACCTTTCCGCGAGGGCGAGGGCGACAGACGCTGAGTAGGAAGAAACAGATTATATTCAACAGTGATTAGGGGTGGGAAGGAAATAGGGCAGGCCCGGGACTAGAGACCGTGGGGCTGGGGGTGTCGGGGAAGGTGGTGTGTGCCTTCCAAATGATGTGACCATGAGCTCTGCCAAGAGCTGGCTGGGGAGGGGCGTTTTAAGGAGAAGGCAGCACAGGGGACCCTGTGGGGCCAGCGGGGGAGAGGGAGGGAGGGGCCCTGGGGGACTTAGAAGAATTTCCTCTGTGTGATGGGAAGCCCCCTGGAGGGTCTGAGCTGGGGGAGGTGGTCTGCGTTACATGCTGAGAGGATGACTCTGGGTGGAGAATGGACGACAGAGGATGAGATGCTGGAGGGGACACCGGGAGCCCAGGTGCTGGGCCTACCTGTGTGCGAGCCGCTCCCGTGAGAGGCGTGGAGGCTGACGGGCGCCGTGGTGTGGAGCCGCTGGGAAGACAGCCCTGCAGGTTGTTTTGTTTTTGTTTTAATTGGAGTATAGTTCATTTACAATCTTGTGTTTCTGGTGTTCAGCATAGTGATTCAGTTAAACATACATATATATCTATTCCTTTCCCTAGTACTTTCCATTATAGGTCATTCCAAGCTATTGAAGGTTGTTCCCTGTGCTCTCCAGTGGGGCCTTGTTGTTTATTTCACATATAGTAGTTTGTATCTGTGCATCCCAAACTCCTAATTTTTCCTTCCCCCACCCCTTTCCTGTTTGGTAACCATAAGTTTGTTTCCTATGTGAGTCTGTTCCTGTTTTGTAAACAAGTTCACTAGCGTCATTTTTTCAGATTCTATTTTGATGTTGAGCTGATGGCACTGCGTTGACTGTGGGATGGGAGGGAGGGAGGGAGGGGGCCAGGAATAACCCTGGGTTTTCTCCTGTACCCGGAGTGTCTTCACGTCAGTGCCAGCCTAGAATGGAGATGGGGAGTGCAGGACAGGCGAATGAAAAACCAAACCCGAGTGTATTTGAAACAGCACACAAGGCTTTACCCTTACAGCCCTGAGTCCCATGGTCAGTGCTGAGGTTGTGTTGCGGGACGGGATTTCAGGGACGTTTGCAGGTGTGCGGTAATGCTGGGGCAGCGCACAGTTATGGGTCCACTAAGGTTTATGTTCTTTGAAGGCGACATGTGTCTGACTCACCTTCCTGCCCAGACTGTCTTAGAGATACAGCTTTAGGCCCGTGTTTGGTTTGAATCTAAAGGCTGAGTTACTGCAGAGATGACTGCATTTATGATTATGCTTCTGTAAGGAAATGTCGGGGGTGGAGTGACTGCTGAGAAGCTGTGATGAATGATCCAGGCTAGTTCTTGGCTTCTGCCCCTTGCGATTTGAGCAGACGTTGGGTGATGCTGTCTTGTGCAGGGTCACACAGGTGTGGCTGGACACCGGCAAGTAGCCGGCGGGTGGTGGACGGTGGTGCGGGCAGGGGTGGATGGGATGAAGGTGGGTCCTTGATGATGCACTTGGCTTCTAAGTCTGCCCTGTCTGGCTTGTGTAGGACGAGTTGGATGAACTCCGTGCCGAGATGGAGGAGATGAGGGACAGTTACTTAGAGGAAGACGTTTACCAGCTGCAGGAACTCCGGCGGGAGCTGGACCGCGCCAACAAGAACTGCCGGATCCTGCAGTACCGCCTCAGGAAGGCCGAGCAGAAGAGCCTGAAGGTGGCTGAGACCGGGCAGGTGGACGGCGAGCTCGTCCGCAGCCTGGAGCAGGACTTAAAGGTGGGTGAGCCGGCGGGATGGGACCTGCCCCCCGGAAGGGACTGCAGGGGGCAGGATATGGACCTGAAATGTCACCCTCAGAACCCACTTCCGCGCGGTCTTGGTGTTCGGTCAGTGCCGTCAGTGTCTCTCTCAGCAGATTTCAGCTTAAATGTTCTTCGCTCGGTGATTGGTCTTATAGGGTGTGTAGGGTCATGTGGCTTTGATGGACCAAGATTTAAACCCATCATAGGAACTGGAATCTTAACCCCCCTCCAAAAAAGGAAGAAAAGAAATCATAGTAATGGATCTACAATTAAAGAAAAAAAAAAAACAACACCTGCCCATTGTGTATAAATTGTATAAGAACTCCTCCTAAAGATCGGAAATGTTTTAAAATTGAATTATCAGTTCAATCGTAGTCAAAGACCACTTTTAAAAATTGACCATAATCACTTGGCATTTTTTGTTGTTGTTGCTTTTTAAGTTTCTAGAACGCGGAAAACTTGAAATTCCCGTCATCCAAGTTAAGGCTTGTAGTGGTGATCTAACCGAAGGAGATACAGGGCGTAACTAGCTGCCTGCGGGGTCTCTCAGAACCACTGGCGGGTGTGGGGAGGAGGTGAAAACATCCCAGACTTTACCCCGGTTGTTCTGTCCCCCACAGCTCCTCTCGTGCCCCCATTATCCAGTCGTTTATCTTGCGATGACTTATGCATCGTGTCCCCTTATCACGCGCGTCCCTGTGAAATCTCATGCAGCCGCTCACTGTAACAGGAAAGGGATCTTTGTAACAGATCTATAAGCCACTAACCACACGTCATTCACTGTGATGTAAAGGTGATTTATATTTCTCTTACAAAATCTCCCTCTTCACTTTTAGAAAGTGAAAATGTGTAACTGCTTTTAACATTCAAATATTGTACCTCAGTAAGCGGCTTAAAACTTGACTCCATCTAGTGCATCCAGAATTACTGTATTTGCTTTTTTTAGCAAGTAGCTTTAGTATTATTTTAGGGAAGAGAAATGCTTGTTTGATGATGATGACAGTGAGTTTAATGTATCCTTGGAAGCGTGCGTGCCTGGGCAGAGTTGGCATTCTTAGTGAGAGTCTGTGAGGAGGGCTGTGCAAAGCGGCCTTTTAGCCCGGGTGACAGTCCTGTTCCCCCTGACTGTGGACTTCATGCTTTAGACGAGGCCTGCTGACAGTGCCAGGGCCTTTGCTCTTTGGTGTAACACAGTGTTCCTTAATGCGCCGCCTCTGAAGTTTGGAAGCACCCTTAGCCCATCCTGACGACTGTCTCTGTGGGTCCACGCAGGTAGCCAAAGATGTGTCTGTCAGATTGCACCATGAACTTGAGACTGTGGAGGAGAAAAGAGCCAGAGCCGAGGACGAGAATGAGACGCTCCGACAGCAGATGATTGAAGTGGAGATATCCAGGCAGGCCCTCCAGAATGAGCTGGAGAGACTGAAGGAGGTAACCCAGCGTCGTCTGTGGACGTGTCCCTGGGGTTGGGTCGTGAGGAACTCGCGACTCCATGTTTCCAGTTCTTGTCGTGGTCTGAGGCAGGGGTCAGCCAGCTGTGGTTTGTGCAGCCCGAGAACTAAGAATGGTTTTTACAATTTTTATAGCATTGTTAAAAAAAAAAAAAAAAACCTAAAAGTAAACCTAAAAAAGCAAAGATGCCAACGTGACTTGCAAAGCCTGAAATATTTGCTGTCTGGCCCTTTGCAGAAAAGGCTTGTTGGACCCTGGGCTAAAGCTGTTTTTTATCATTTCCATTCAGAGGAGCTAGCCGTTAATTTCCTTTATGGGTCCAAACGGGGTATGTTATTACTAAAATACTAAAGGAGGCAGTTGGTTTTTTTTTCCTCGAGAGCCTCTCTTGCAATGAGCTGGAAAATACGCCGTCCTTGCCCATTATCTGTGTAAACAGACGACGTGTGTGCGCAGCCTCTGTCTGTTACCCGGCCAGTGTGATTTAAATACAGATTTCTTTTAAATTTCAGGGAGTGAATGTGTTCTCGCAGAGGGGTCCAGGCCATGAATATGTATTTTTGTTCATTTGCAGCAGTAATGCAAATCCTGTTTTGCGGGGCTCCCATGATAAGATTAAAGCTGAGTGTTTCTTGGAGAACATCCTGCATGTTGATGAAGTTAAAAACTGGTGGTGAGGGCTTCAAGACGGCGGCTCAAGCCAGCGTCCTCGCCGCCAACAGCCCCACTTAGCGTGTCAGCTTCCTGGTCTGCCCGCCCTCCACCAGCAACTCACTGGGGGGCCGGACGTGAATGTGAGCAGGCCCTGCCCTCCGGGTGTGTGCGTCCCCGTCGGCGCAAGTCAGCAGCAGAGCCAGTCAGTCACAGCCCAGGCACTGCTGCCGCCCCGCCTGCGACCTCCCTGCCAGCCGCCCTCTACGTGGGGTAGATTCCGCGTGTTGTCACCACTTCTCTGAAGAGGCGTGTGTTTCGTTCCTTGGTCCCTCGTCAGCGCCCCCTCCCTGCTTCCTGAGTGCCCCCGTGGGACCGCCTTCACCGTGGGGACACCTAGAGCAGTGCCCGGTGCTCCAGGGTCCCCGGGGACGCGCCGGGCGAGGGAGGGATGGAGGTGAGGGTGTGGGGCCGCGGCGGGCTTCTCTGAGGGGGAGGGCCATCCTGAGAGCGCTGTCGCTGTGGGCAGCCCTGCCCGGCTGGGGGCCTCGCACCTCTCCGCTTGAGGCTGAGTAATTCATGCCCCCGTTTCCTTCGGCCTGAGTTTTCTGGAAGGCCTGCTGTCATGAGATTTTCCCTCAGTTTCCAGTTGGAACCTCACCTTGAGGGTATGGGAAACAACCTGGAAGTCTGTTTTGTAAATTCTACGTGTGCGTACGTGTAAAGATGCAGATCACACACCTAAGTGAATGCCTGTGTGGAGAGCAAACAGAGACCCTTGCACATTTAGATGGATTTGTGAAGGACTTGGCATCAGGTCAGGAACAGCTCTCTGGGGAGAGAGTGGTCACTGAGGTTGGAGGCAGGGACCCCGAGAGCGGTGAGGTGGGTTACGAGGGGGGGGTGGGCGGTCGGCCCCTCCTTTTCTCTAGGGGTTAAAATGACTCACGAGGCTGGCTCCTCTGGGACCCAGGAATGGTATTTGACCTCTGGAGCTGCAGTCAGACCGGTGGGGCTGCGTGTGTACACCAGGCGTCTTGGTGCTCAGAAGGCTGAGGAATCTGGACACTGGTGGACTGTGCTGGAAGTGGAGAGTGGAGAAGCGAGCCGCCCACGGTTCAGAGGTGGCCGGTGGGGATGCTTATCAGAAAATGCCGGCTGGGGTCTCTGAGAATGGGTTCTCTTTACCGAAGCCAGGACAGAGTCCGCTGAGGGGGCTGCTGGAGAGCCGGGATGGTCTTTCCTCCGTCCTGAGCCTTGTTCACCTTGGGAGTTTGGCAGCTGCACAAAGCACCACTTTCTGGGAAAGGCGGGGACAGTCGTGCCCCATGTGTGTCCCCAGGGCAGGTGCGGTTGCAGGTGCGTGTGTGCCCTCAGCCTCGGGGGACAGAAAGGGCTCTGTGCTGTCGCTCCAGCATTTCCTAGCCTGCCGGCTGTTTCCCGCTCCCCGGTGCCCTTCTCCAAGGTGGGTTTCATCAAACTCAGTCTGTCCAGGAACAGACTGGTCACCGTCGTCCCCACCTGCACCTGTGTTAATGGTGCCACCGTCCTTCTAGACCCCCAGGCTCAGGCGATGGCAGGGACCCTTGCCACTCTTGCCCCGCCCCTTAACTGCCTCCTGTCCACCTTCACTGTCTTAGAAATTGTCCTTCTCACCAGTATGTGCGGCGACATGGATGAACCTCGAAAATGTACCAAGTGGAAGAAGCCAGGCATTGTGAGTCCATTTATAGGAACTGTTCAGACAGGTCAATCCATAAACACAGGAAACGGACGAGTGGATTCCAGCGTGGGGAGGGGGGAGACCGCCTGCGGTCCCCTGCTGGGGGACGACGTTTGGAACTCCACAGAGGTGGTGGTTGCGTGATGTGAATGTGCTCAGTGCCACTGAATCACGCACCTGAAAATGGCTCATTTTAACGTCCAGTCACATATTTTACTGTCCTGTCCATCCTTTCACCTGTCTCCTCTCAGATGAGCGTCTGAGGGCTGACTGCCGTCACCACGTTAGGCGTGCACTGCTTCTAGCCGCTCCCTTTTCTGTTTTAGCTTCCGAAGCTGAGTGTCCCTCTGCTGAAACAAACTGCCTCGCACTCTCGCGTGGCACCGCTCCATCCCTGCGTCCCGACTGGGCGCCCCCCCCCCACGGCAATAAGCCCTCGGTGGGGTGCAGGGCAGTGGGAGGGATGAGATGAGACTGTGCCCTCTGGTCCTCTTGGATGAACGGAGGTGTGTCGTGGAAACGTCACCTCCTCCGGCGATAGCTGAGGGTTAGGGAGGGCTGGCAGGCTCCCCCCGGAGCTGTCCCTCCTGGGAGCCAGCTGGCCTGCTCCCGGGGCCTCCTCGTGCCGTGTCTGTGCACGCAGACCCCCATTTAGCCCTTCACCTGGGCAAAGCTTAACATTTTTTTTTTTTGCCCTTTTTTGGGAAGTATATTTCTAGTACTGTCTGTGGTAGAATATCTCAAAAGGCTGGAAATGGTTAACTTGAGTTTCACCTTCTTAAAGATTGCCCAAGCACTTTCCCTCAGGAGTATTTCATTCCACCAGAAAGTCTGCTCAACACAAAAATAACTAGCCAAGTTCGCTGGCACTCGCAAGGACGGACATGTTCTAGATCCCTCCGGGGAACCAGGGTGGGTGCACGGAGCCACAGGGGACCAGCTGGCTGTCAGCTGGCCCTCGTGGGACACCTTCCAGCACCATTCAGGATGCAATGCTGATTCTCTGGGTTTGGTTCTGACTTCTTTTGGGCCGAGCAAAGGGTCAGGTTTTGTAAATATTTCTTGAGTGCTTGAGAGGAATATACATGCTCCAATTTTGGAGTAAAGACTTTATATCCATTAGATTGAAGACTTTCAAGCTTGAACTATAACCCATAGCAGGAAGTAGGTTTTATATCGTCACTCAATATACAAATGTGAAGGTTTCACAAAATAATGCTTATCTTTGCCATATCAGGTGCATTCTGATGTTTTCAAGTCTATTCTGTTCTGGGTTTTTTGATGGTGGTTATAAGTTTGATTAGTGCATTAGTGGATTGCCACAATTTGGAAAAAATGTATTGGATCGTTTGTTCATTGTGGTGTTCAACTTTTCTATATCCTTTATAGTTTTGCCTGCTAAATGTGCCTAGTTAGGGTAAAGATAGATTAAAATCTCCCCATTATAATTTTGCATTTAAATTTTCTTCTTGTAATCTGTCAAACTTTATAGAGTTTGAATATGACTGCACAAAGATTTAGAACTATTTTTGTGGTGAATTGTTTCCTTTATCATTTGACAATGACCTCTTCGTCCTAATCTGGCTTTTTTGCTGTAGAGCCTACGTTGTCTGCTTTTATCATCTACGTCGAATTTCTCTTAGTGTTTACCTGAGATTGCGTTTTTTTGTGATTCTGTTTGTTTTTCTACGCAGACCTGCTTTCATCTACTGGTCCTGATTTGGGGGTGGGAGGGCGTTTAGCTGGAGAACAGGAAGGGAAGAGATAGAGTATCCTGCATGACAGCCCAGTGATGGGCCCGCTGACTTAATAATGAGGTGGCAGGATGGGACGAGAGAGCAGGACGAATCGGGGGTGTCTGCTTAAGTCATTTTCCCAAATGCTGCGACACGAGAAGAGTCCAGGGTGGGGGTGTGTGTGTGCATGTGTGTGTGCACGTGGTGTCTGCACGGAGATCTGGTGGGAAACAGCCTCTGTGTCCTGCCCGCACCCTGAGGGCGGGGATGCGATTGGACTGGAGCCGCGTCAACCAAGGGGACAAAGACCAGGCCAGGAGATCAGCATTCAGAGCCCGTGGGGTTGGCGGGGGTGCGGGTCGGGGCAGGGCAGCCACCGCAGGAAGACTTGGCAGGGTAGTTTGAACGCTTCTGCTCTAAATGGCACGGTTTTGGTGTCTGGGAAGAAAGGGGGCATGTGTTCAGTTAAACAACCGTAAGTAGCGCTAATGGGGGATTCACTGTTGCTGGAAGGGACGCGGTCGCTCTGGTCCCCGGCACCTGCCCCGGAGCCGTTCCTTGTCAAAATCAAGATGGAGTCACAGTGAGGTTTCCACGAGGCTAGGAAAGGGGTGGTGGCCCCCCACCATGTGCCTCTGACCCAGCACCCTCCCCCCCATCCTCGGGACCTCAGCCCGAGCCCCGCCTCCTCCTCCGCTGCGGCCCCGGGAGGAGGCGGCCTCAGGCTGCCAGGTGGCACTGGAGGGGGCTCCGTGCAGACGCCTGAGTGGGGCCCCACCAGGGAGGACACTGGGAAACGATGGGCTCCCCAGGAAGGGCATCTGCATCTTGCTTTGACCCACTGATGCTTCTCTATAAAACTTCTCCTCTTAGAAGCATTTATTAAGCTGCGTCTTTCATCTCTACTGAGAAAATTATAGGAAGGAGGGCAGAACTTACCTTTGAGGAGAGTGGCCCAGCCCTCCCAGCCTGTCTCACCCTGCTCCCTTAGACGGCACCAAGATTCCCACCTCTGCCGACTGAGATGCCGCCTGCTCGTTAAGGTCCTCCCAGAAATGCCACCTCCTCCTTGAAGCCTTCCCAGCACCTGTTTCTGAACTCTTCCATGAGGCACTGATAGATTCTCATGCAGTTGTGAGAAACAGTAGAGAAAGGTCCCGTGTGCCCTTCAGCCAGTTTCCCCAAGTTTACAAGGTAACATCTTATAAAACCAGTGTGATCTCACAACTAGATCGCACCGATTCAGCTGAGCTGTAGGTCGGTTTTGTCACGAGGGTCCCCGACGTGGACCTTTTATGGTCACGCCCACTTCCCTCCCCCCAGCACCTGCTGCTGTGGTCTCTGTTTCCACCATCTTGTCATTTCAAGAGTCTGACCTAAATGAAGGCATGCAGCGGGTACCGGTGGGGTGCTGGCTTTTTTCACTCGGCATCATTCCCTGGAGACACAGCCAGGTTGTGGTTTGTATCCACAGCCCGTCCCTTTTTGTTGCGGAGGAGAGGTGCACGGTGAGTGTGCACCACGCGGAGCTAAACCAGCCCTGGTTGGAGGACGTCTGGGTCGTGTCCGGTTTGCGGCTACTAGGAATACGGTTGCTATGAACGTGTTTTGTGCAGGTTTTTGTAGGAACGTGCGTCGTCGCTCCCCTAGGATAGATGCTCAGTTTCTGGGTTCTGTGGTAGGTGCATATTTAGTTTTTTAAAGAAAGTGCCAGGCTGCTGTCCAGGCAGGCTCACACTCACACTCCGGGCAGTACGGAGGCGCCAGGGCTGTGCGCCCTCACGGGTTTGGCGCTGTCGCTGTCTTTGGCTTTAGCCGTTCTGCCGGGTGGTGTTTCGTGCATTTCCCTGATGGGTATCTTTCCATGCAGTGTTTGCCGTCTGAGTGTCCTCTTTGGTCTCTTCGTGTCTTTTGCCCATTTCCTAATTAGGTTGCTTGCATATGTTACTCGTGTGTGTGTGTGTGTGTGTGAGAGAGAGACTGTTGAGTTCTGAGAGTTCTGTTACTTTCTAGACGCCCTTGGTTGGACATACAGTTTGCAAGTATTTTCTCCCGTTTTGTAGTTCATCTTTCATCTTTCAGCAGGATCTTTCGCTGGGCAAGTGTTTTTAATTTTGATGAAGTTCAATTTATAAATATTTCCTTTTATGGTATCAGTTCTCAGAGCCCTTTGCGTAGCTCTAGATTCTGAATAGTTTCTGCTGTGCTTTTTGGGGAAGGTTTTGTAGTTTTACATATGACATCTCCATCCGTGGTGACCCTCGTGGGTTCACTTTTGTGTAAGGCGTGAGACGCGAGTCAGGGTTCACTTTCTTTGCCAGTGGACGCCCCGTTGTTCCAGCGCCATCTCTTAAAAAGGCTGTTTTCCTCCATTGAATTACTTTTGTACCTTGGTCAGAAATCAGGTGGACACGTGTATGCAGGTCTGTGTCTGGGCTCTGTTCTAGTCCCTGAACACCTGCCCGCCCAGCGTCGATCACTCAGCTGTGTGAATCTCACAGGTGCTTCCTTGGCGGGTGTCTGCTCCAGCCGGCGGTGTGCAAGTCTCGCCGGACCCCTCAGTGCATCTCAGAGCTCATGTCTCTGACGTACAGGATTTGTACATGTATCGGCAGGTCCCAGCCCTTGCCAGGCCCCAGCCCTTGCCAGGCCATCAGTAGATGTTTGTTGAATTAGTGAAGGTTTCATCATTTTTATTTTTCCTTGACAAAGAGCCGTGGTATTGCCTTCAGGTCTCTTGATGAGGGATTTCTGGTTCTGTAAACGCTGACCTCAGGACGGTTCATCCAGACCGTAATTCTCCTGGAGGTCAAGTATTCTGACCATGACCGTGGGCCACCAGACCACCCTGTCTGGTGAGCGATGAGGAGCACTGCTGCTGCTGGTCGCTTCTGGAACTTTCATCCAAGCCCGGGGTCCCTTGCTGGATTGTGCCACGCCTGGCTGTCTCTGTGGGCGGGCGGCCTCCTCTCTGCCTGTTCCTTACAGCCCTGTGGGTGCCCAGGTGGCCTTCCAGGCAGAGGGCGGCCCCTTCCGTGGCGCGTCAGAAGCAGCAGTGCTGTGTGAGCCGCCACTGACTTCAGGCCACATCCACTCCCTGCAGAGATTTAAGTGCCAACCCCTCCTCCTCTGCCCTCAGCACAGCCTTTCCCGGCACGTGGGAAACTTCACAAATTGTGCGGAGGGTGGCCCGTCAGCCTGTCATCTGCTGTTTAATCCTTAGTGTTGTTTGTGAATTTCAGTGAAAGGGTCACCATTCATGCTGCTTTTCTTAAGAAATAATTAAAATGTAGACAGAGCGCATATTTCTGGATGGTTTAGACGCCACTAGACAGCTGACTGCATCCGTTTTGTGCTACGGGAACAAATAGCAAATGTTTCTGTTTTCAAAATTTACATTTGATGCCAGAGGTGGGGGGGGGTCTGTCAGAATCATATGCTGTGTGTGGTGTTACTGGGGTCGTATAGTTTGGGTAACTTTTATCCTCAAATGCAGAATCAAGAGCCAGAGAATTAGACGTGCCTGGAAGATGCTACCTGATGTTTTCTTGGTGTTTCTCTGACTCAAGTGAAAAGCATCCAACGCTGAGTGGTGTGATTATGGACTGATACACAGTTCTTATTTTTTCCCTTTAGTCAGAAATTATTCAGCATTGAAAAGACGCCAAGTTATGTCTGTATAGTTCTGCACCCGTGCAGATGTCTCACCGTTGAGCAGTTGCTTGCCGGCGTTTGAATTCTTGCTGTAAGGAGGAGGAAACTCAGGGAAAGGACAGGCGGACCTGAGCCTCCCAGGGCTCGCCCACGGGTTGGGCAGCTCTGCTGCAGGACGGCTCGTGGGGGAAGCTCGGTTCTCACTTGCCCCCCAGCATCGCAGATGCTCCTTTCCGCGGCCCGCGGCGGTTGGACTGGAGCAAAGGAATGTACGGGATGTGGGAGCGTGCATCGGGTGGTCGGCATTCAAGCACGGACGCTGTTCATCTCTGGATGCTGGTGGGAGCTGGTCACCCGGCCAAGCGGTGCTTGTAATTGAGCACGTGCCTTTGGATGGCTGTGTCCTGAGTCGCTGGAGTGGCCCCTCATCCGTTGCTTCTCCTCACACGTGGTGTCTGGCTGGGTCCTGAGCGGGGCTGGGAGCCGGAGAGGGCTGTTTTGGGGGAACGAGTGGTGGGACGCTGGGGTGCCGGGCAACCCCCCCCCCCCCAGAAATGCTGGGCGAGGTGTGTGGAGTGGGCCTGTGAAGAGGCTGGTGAATTTAGTCATCTGTGGGGTTTTTTTTTTTTTTGCATTTAAAACCAATTGTATAGTTGGTTTACAATGTCGTGTTAGTTTCGTGCGTACAGCAGAGTGGTTTATATGTGTGTGTACATATGTTCTATTTCAGATTCTCTTCCGTTATAGCTTATTACGAGGTACTGAGTTTCGTTCCCTGTGCTCTGCAGTGAGAACCTGTTTTAGTTATGTATGTATCTTTGCTGGTTTTGTTTGCTTGCTGAGGAGGAGGCCATTAGGTTTCCTCACTGATGCTGGCTGGAGGAGGTGCCAGGGATTGAACCTGGGACCTCGTGTGTGCTGTTCCTGCACTCTGCCACCTGACCTATACCCTTCCCCCAGCGTGAACTTATTTTAAAACACTTCAGTGACGGAGCGCTTTACCTGTTCCAGCTGGAGGGGGTTGTAGGTGCTTGTGGGGGGCCCGAGACGCTTTCCCTCCGGCCAGCTGAGTCCACGCGGGCTTGGCCGGGCTGCTCTCTTCCTCTTCAACTTCGGGAGTTTCTTGTTTCCAAGGGTTCTCTCGTGGAGAGTTTTTGGTGTGCGTTTGGATTTACTGTTTAACAGGCTTGCTCACGGGGTTTCTAAGCGAGGGGCCCAGCTGCCGGATAAACCCTCTCGGAAACGGCATGCGTTGGGGTTGCCTGAAGACTCCCTTTTGAACAGCCCGGGCTCTGTGGATGTTTTGGTCTGGACGGCTCTGCCGTGGGGGGTGTCCTGTGCACCTCGGGATGTGTGAGCATCTCTGGCTTCCCCCCACCGGATGCAAGTGACAACTCCCAATTTGTGACAGTGTCTCTCGGCAAAGCCAGGTGCCCTGGGCGGGGCAGGTTGCCCCCAGTGCAGCACCACTGGCTTAGGGAGACAGCACGTGCACAGCTGGCCGGACGTGTCTGCCTCCCGTCCCCCAGGAGCCGCAGAGGAAGGGACGCTCCCTGGCTGACCCCACGGGGAATGTGGTCCTGAGTGCGTGCACCTGGCCTTGACGGCAGAGTCACGTCTTTCCTGTTGAGGCAGGGTTTGTCGGACACGATTGTGAGGGCACCTTCCGGGAGCTTCTCACCCCGTCTCACTCTGTCCAGGCTCACGTCCAACTCCTGCGCCACCCTAGCGACGTCTGGAGGTTGGCTAATTATTTGGTTTTCTCCAGGGCGGGCTGGCGACCGCGTGGCTAGAAGGCAGACACAGCATTTTGAGCACTGCTTTCAACCTCTTGCAAAATATCTTCAGAGATGTCCTTGGAAATGCCGGTGTAGACGTTTGGGTCTTTCTTTGCAGGAGGACTAGAGACCAGCAGCGCTCAGGGCAGGTGATGACAAGGTGTGTCCTATTCCCCGGCTTTTATTGGGAGGTGAATGGGGTTGTATGAAAGTGCGCCAAGGACCCAGCCCTTGAGCCCCGAGACGCTCCCTCCTGGCTTTGCGTTAGAATCCCTGGAAAGCTTTTGGGACTCCTGGCGCCCAGGCCACACCCTGGCATCAGAGCCTTGTGGGGCGGGACCCAGGCATCGAGTTTTTTGCGTTGTTTTGTTTCTCAGGCCTCTGTGTTTTGTAAAATTTCCCAGTGCTTTTAGATCAGGCGTGGTCAGGGCTGGGAGGTGACCAGTGCATCTGGATCACCTCCGTCATCGTAGCTAACGAGTTCCCGCCCAGGAGTGGTGCTGTGCTGGTTAGATTAACGAAGGGTAAGCTGAGCGTTTGCAGGACAGGCGTTTGGGGAAGATAAGGCCTTGGAGTGACCTCTTTCCATCAAAGCAGGGGCCCTGATGACTGAGCGGCAGTGTGTAATTGCCCCAGGGGGGTAGTCAGCCCGTCTCGACCTGTGTATTTATGACCACAGCAGTCAGAGAGGGCGGTGACTTTGGCTTCCTGTCCATTAATTATAGTTTTCCTAAAACACATCAGAGGCCGGAGTCTAGCATGCCCAGGACAGTGGCCTTCATCTGTCTCAGGTTCGTTGGAACCTGCCCCTCGTCAGATCCACCCACCCACCCCGCCCTGCCCCTTTAGTTTTCTTTCTTCTCTTCTATCCTTTCCCTGTTTTGCACACCTGTGTACACAGTGCACGCCTCCTGCTCTCCCGGATGTGCTGTCTGCGTGTGGCTCTGGTACTCCAGGTGGCAGTGGGCAGGAACCCCCCCGTTAGAGGGCAGGGCGGCCTTGTGGTCACCCTCCAGGCCTCCTGCTGGCCTCCGGGCCTCTCACAGAGCCTCTGAAAGCATCCACTCCAGCAGCTGAATGTGCTGTTGGTGAAAGGACGGAAGGGCAAAGGGTGGTTTGCTGGCCCAAGCGTCTTACTCTGGGGAATGGGCTTGGGGCAGTGGTGGGTGCCTGGCAGAGGTTGGAGGTGGAGCCCCCGGAATGGAGGAAGTGGGGGGCCCTCTCCCAGCCACGACTGAAGGTGTCCTGAGGACCAGGGATGGTCCTTCAGCGCTCTAAGAACCTCACCTTGTTTCCTCGTAAAAGCATCCCAGCGGGCCGGGCAGGGCAGCCCATGTATAGGGGGGGAAATCGAGTTCAGTGACGGCAGGCGACTTGGCCCAGGTCACACAGCTTGCACACAGCAGACAGGACCGCACACCAGCGGGAAGCAGTGACTCTGAGGGACCAAGCAAATACTGACTTCTTCTAAAATCGAAATGCATTTCCCTTAGAGAAGTGGGAGAAGTTTGGGGGTGTATGTGAAATGTAGAAATGTGCCTCCTGTATTACACGTGGAGGCTGTGCGCCTGCAAAACGAAGAAATAAGAAGATAGAGCCTTGAGTCCTCGTCCTCCTTTTTAAATCCCATGTGCCATAATCAGACTGGATATGGCTGTTTCCACGGACAAACTAAACTTCCACTCACTGACCATCACAGATGTAGAGGTGCAACATTAAGAGAAAAAAAAATACAGGCTGCCCATGAAGGGACAGCACGCCAGAGCGCAGCTGCCCACGAAGGGAAAACGTGTGTCTGAAAATCAATGAGATAAGCAGGAGGAGGGTGCAGCTCAGGGGCAGAGCGTGCACGTAGCATGAGCGAGGTCCTGGGTTCCATCCCCAGTGCCTCCGTTACAGACAATTAAATAAATAAACCTAATTACCATCCCCAAAAAGAAACAAATTAAAAAATGAAATAAAATCGATGGAACGTGGCGTGTGCATACTTACAAGTTCCCTCGGACAAGGCCTGCTTAGTCCCCTGCGCAGGGGACTTCCCACCTGAGTTAGGCACCCACAACGTGTGACAGGACTTTAAAACCTTCCTGAGCCAGCTGACGCCGCGTGAGGCTGAGGGAGGCTTTCTGGAGCCCCTTCTGGGGGTCCTCCTGTCACGCGTCCCCAGGGCACCGTGTGCAAGGGTAGTTAGTGTCTCTTCTCCCGGCTCGTCAAGTCCTGGGAGGCAGGACATTCACATACAGCTTCTTGGGCTGTTCTTTACTTTCATCTTAAAAATGCTGAACAAGTGAAAGGAAACTTCACTGAGTGGCCGACTTTCATTATACAGAGACTGGCTTATTCCTTTACTGGGCTCCACTTTGACGTTTAAGGAGAGCATTCAGACAGCGGGGAAGTTTGAAGCTGAGAGGGTCTTCAGGGTGAGTCTGGAGGAAGCAGCAGACTTGCCCCTAGGGGAGCCGGCTTCTGGAGTGGACGCAGGCTGGTGCCCAGCGGCGCGAGGCGGACGTCCTGGCCGCGGTGGCCTCTGGGTGGGTGCTCTCGGGAGGCTCCCTAGAGGCCAGCTGACAGCAGGGAAAGGGAGCAGAAACCATTAGGTGTCAGGCAGGTGACTCCGTGAGGCCAGGCTCCTGGGGTATCTCCCTCAGTGCCTTCAGAGCTGAGAGGACCAGGGAGGGGGCTCAGACCTCAGTGATGCAGGCCCAGCACCGAGCACTGGAGTCAGCTCCATGGTGCACGTGGGGGTGGAAGGCCGCCCTTGGCCACGTGCAGCCCGGGAACGGGGACCAGGCAGGGCTTCCTCACCACCTGCAGGACAGAAGCTGCCACTCACTCAGGGCCACGGTGCGTCCCACCCACAGGCCCATCCAACCAGTGGGCTGGCTTTCTTATAAGCTGCTTTTGGGGGTCATTTCGGCAAAATAAAGTGAATTTGGTTTGGGAGAAGTGTTTGCTGCTTTATTATTAGGTGCATAAAAATTTGTGGTTGTCATAACTCGGTAGGCTTCCTTCCGTGTTAAATGCATCCTTCGTCCCCATTAATGCCTCTGCCTTCGTCCCGCCGTGTCTGGTGCTGCTCTCGGCATCACGTTGTACTGATGTTGCTCTGTTAGCTTTCTTTGAGGTATTTTTTGCTGGTGTAATTTTTCTTCGTTTTTGTTTTCAACATTTTTGTGTCACGTTTTAAGCAGCTTAAGGCTGAGTGTGAGAGAGAGAGAGTCCACATCTACCTTGATAAGTGAGTTTGTTCCGTCTAGAGTCACTGATCGCTCTCAGACTTGGATTTACTCTCCTGCCTTGTTTTACTTCCCCTGCTACCATGTTTTTTTCTTTTTCTTTTGTTGTAACCTTCCTGCCTTCCATCAAAAACACTGTGCTCATTTTTAATCTCTTCTATGGGTTTGGAATTTATGTCTCTGTTCTTTCACGGATTGCCTGTGCAGGTTTTACCAAACCTACTTAAAAGTACATTTACCATTCTCCTAGAGGAGACAAGCTCCTTCTGACACAGTGACTTGCTGACAGTCCTTTAGTGTTGGATCCCCACCCCCACCCCATTGTAAGCTTCCATTTCATTTTCTTTTAATTGTAAGTACTTGCCCTGATTCACCATTTGGGTCTAAATTTACCCCTTTCCTTTCCAGGTTCTGTTTTTCCTTCCTTGGGTGCGTTTACTGTTATTTCGGTAAGCCTAGGTAGGAGATAACCTCTACGCAGAGGCTTTCAGATAACTAAAAACTAACTTGCTCCCAAATGGGAAATTAATAGGGTAGAGAATTTCAGGCTAGCAGGTTTTTTCCTCAGCACTTCTAAAGATTCAGTTCCATTATTTTTCCCTGCCTGTCGGCCTTGTATCAGCCGTCAGCCTAGTTGTCAGTTTTGGCTGGTCACCTGACTTTCCCTCTAATTACTTTTAGGATTTTCTTGTTACCACTGCAGTTTCACTCTGATGTGTTTCAATGTGTGCTTTTTTTTTTTTTTTCATAACGTTTATTTCCGTTTTATTGAGATACAAGCGACACACAGCACTGTGTCGGCTGAAGATGTGACATAATCAGTGAATGATGTACGTACATCAGATCATGATCACACGAAGGCTGGTAAATGTCCATCACCGCACACAGATACAAAGTTAAAGACATAGAAAAAAAATGTTTTCCTTGTGATGAGAACTCAGGATTTACTGTCTTAACGAATTTCATATATAAGATTTTATTGATCTCCCTTGGGACTCACAGCACATTTCCCTCATTATGTTTCGGATCACTTCGAACGCAGTGGCCTGGACCGTTGAGCTCAGGGATGTGTCCAGGTGTCTGGCAGGCGTCGCTGATGACGCAGAGACTGGTGGCGAAAGATCTGTTGGAGCCTCTAGGAGTTACGATCAGTGTCCATGAAATACAGGCCCTCTGAGGCGGCCACCTCGTAAATCTTCCTGGAGGGTAATGGTCTGAAAGAAGGAACATTTTCACTTACTCCGCCTTCAGCATTCCTAGAGAAACAGCGGTTTAGTCAGTCACTTCCTGGTGAACAGCATTTCCCTTCAAAAACAGTTTGCCTGGTCTCGTTCCCACACGGGAGGACTTCCCTCTCTCGGTGGAGCCAGCAGGCACTGGCCGAAGGGCTCGGGGACCCACTTCCCGCCGCGCCCTGGGCGCCCTGGGCCCTGCTGAGAGATGCTGTTGGCGTTGGGCAGTGTGGCCATGCTAGCTCAGTTCCGCTCTAGATGAAGGATGTCTTTGCATTTAAGGGTGTTACAGGTGATTCTTGTCCCCAGTTCACACAAAGTAGGAAATCAAAGAAGGAGTGAGGAGGCAATTTGGGTCACATTATTCTTCATAAATGCTTAACCTGAGGCCTGTGGGTTCCCAGTGTGGTCTTTGTAGGGATGGCCTTTAACATTTTGAGACTGTTGGCCAAGAAATACACACAATTAGAAACCGCCTGGGGGATACTGGGGGAGACTGTGGGGGCCTGGCTGACCTCGCGTGATGAGCAGAGAATCTGAGAGCGAGGGGCTGGTGCCGCCTGCTTTCAGAGTGGGAGGCCGCGCCCTGCCCGCCGTCGGCGCGGTCCCATGCGCTGCTTTGAGGGTCGGGAGCAAGGGGTCCTCCTTGACCACCTCCCACCTCAGACGCTTCTGTAGTGGCCGCAGCCCGTCCGCGCCCCGGGCTCCGCAGAGCGAGAAGCCACAAAGGAAAACCTCAGCGCAGAGCCGCTGTTGGAGTGAGGGTCCGCGTAACCCCCGGGAGACGTGGCCCGAGCCCAGACCTGCTGTCTGGTGCTTGTCACGTGCATCCCAAAAAGCATCCCCTGAAAGGCGGGGGCTGAGGGGTGGGCAGGGGCTGCTCCCCCAGGAAGCAGGTCCTCCGGCAGGTTTGGGGCTGTGCCCAGACGGGGAGGTGCTGCCGGAAGCAGGAATGTGTCTTCCCTTAGAAATCCGTCTGCGTGTCTGCATCGTCTGTAAGAGATCCTGCACTCCCGGGATGTTTTTCCCCTTGTTACTAAGGAGACGCTTTCCAGAGCCAACGCCAGCATCTGTCAAGGAGGTCGGAGTAACCCAAGAGCAGCCAAGTTCGGGGCAACGTCAGCTTGGTGGAGCAGCAGCACCTGACCGCAGGCCTCTGGTCAGGGAGGTCAGTGTGCTGCAGGGGAACGTGGGGCGTGAGGAGGGCCGTGTCCCAGGGCTCGGCTGGGTCCCTGGGACGTGCCCGCCAAGTGTGGGTCCTTGGCTTCGTGCAGGAAAGAATTCAGGAGCGAGCCACAGTCGATTAAGGTGGATTTATTCAGAGAGATGCGCACTCCAGAGTGCAGGCCGTCCCAGAAGGTCAGAGAAAGGCCACAAGGCGCGGGGTTGGGTGTTTAAAGGAAAAGCAGTTACACTCTCCACGGACAGAGACCCAGAGTCTGTGCCTTTGCGCCTGGTGATGCCAGCTGTTAGTAACATTTTTCTGTTTATCACAATTGAAACTACATTGCCTCCTTAACTGAAGACCAGTGGGGACTTTTGCATGAGTTGCTTTAACCCTTTGGGAAAGACTACTTTCGGGGGAGCCAGAGGAGGTGTGCTGGGCTAGCAGGTGTGCCCCTGTTCAGTTTATTTTCTTATTTTTATTTTTTTTTTAATTGTAAAATATACATAACATAAAATTTTCCGTTCCGACCATTTTTTGGTGTACAGTTGAGTGGCATTAAGTTCACTCACATGGTGCTTACAGAGCATTTTTTCATCTTACAAAACAAACTCTGTGCCCATTACCTGATAACTCCCTGCCCCCACCCCCAGCCCGGCGGCCGCCACTCTCCCTCTGTCTCCATGAACCTGACTACTCTGGCCCCTCACGTGAGTGCAATCACGCAGTGCTTGTCCTTTCCCGACTGGCTTATTTCCTTAGCACAGTGTCCTCAGGGTTTGCGCGTGTTGTAACGTGTGTTGGGATTTCCTTTCTTGAAGCTGAATGATATTCCGTTCAACAGTATGAATATTGCTTTTTGTTTCTCCATTTACCCAGCAGACACTTGGGCTGCTTTCTCCCCTTGGCCGCTGTGAGTAACGCTGCTTGGGGTACAGATGCCTCTTCCAGCCCCACGTTCAGCTCTTTCGCGGCATGTGTCCAGACGCGGGACTCCGGGGTCCCGTGGCGATTCTGTTTTAATGGTTTGAGGCACCTCCGTTCTTCCCCACAACGGCTGCACTGTTTTACGTCCCATCAACAGGATGCGAGGAGTTCCAGTTTCTCCACATTCTCACCAACATGCCATTTTCCAATCTTTTCACAGCATCCATTCCAACGGATGTGAAAAAGCATCTCACGGTGGTTTGACCTGCGTTTCCCCGATGACAAGTGATGTGGAGCCTCTTCCCATGTGCCTGTTGGCCGTCTGTTTATCTTCTTGGGACAAACATGTATTTAAGTCCTTCGCGTATGTTCTGTTTTACTGAGTCACGCCGAATGGGGTATCAGAGTGGTTGTGACCAGCAAGTTATGTGAATTTCATTTGTTTTATATCTGTGCCAACTCTCATATGGTCAGACTTTTTGAAGTTTTGCCAGCCTGCCGACTGAAATGGTACATCCTTAAAGTTTTAGTTTGCAAATGCAGCCAAGTGTCATCTTCTGTTTTGAGATGTATCTGTAGTTTCTGGCAATATCTTCTGATGAATGGAAGTTTAAATTCTCATGTGCTTAAATTTATCAGTCTTTTTATGGTACGGGCCACAAGGTCATGCAGGTACTTCCCTCTAATTCTGTACTTGCACAGTCAGGTTCTTGACCCCAGCGGGACTTATCTGTGCTGTAGGCCGTGGGCGGGGCTTTGTTCATTTCCCGATATGGATGACTTGTTGAATCACTTCTTAGAGCAGCCCCTTGCACCTTGAGCAGAAAGTGTCCCCGAGTTACCAGGGAGCTTTTGTAAACTGAACACCCTCTTCCCCCTCTTCTGACGAGTGAATCCTGAATTGTGTGTGTGTGAAAAAATACCCAGTGGACTCTGCCCTCTGCTCTCCCCAGAGCGCCGCTGCCTTGGAGGCAGGGGGACGTTTCACGTTTCCGGGATGCTGTAGTGCATCAGTGTCTCGTTCTGTTACTCAGAGGTTCCTTAGCTCTATTCAGCGTCAACTGGCCGCCCTCTCAGGGTCGGACCTGGAACCTTGTCTTGTGTTACATGTCTGTGTTCTCAAGAAATGATGAGGATTGGTTGGCACGTTTGTGACAGGTAACGTGACGGTGGGGTCAAGGAAGCAGTGTGCTGTGTGTAAGGAAAGGGTGGTGGTGCCCGGTTTCCCACCTGGCAGCTGTTTGGTTTTTTTGTTTTTTTAATTGAAGCATAGTTGGTTTGCAGTGTTGTGTTCAGCATAGTGATTCGGTTACACATTTATATATTCCTTTTTATATTCTTTTTCATTATAGTTTATTACAAGATATTGAATATAGTTCCCTGTGCTGTACAGTAGGACCTTGTAGTTTGTCTAATCTGTGTATAGTAGTTTGTGTCTGCAAATCCCAACTCCTGATTTGTGCCCCCCGCCCCACCGCTGGTAACCATAAGTTTGTTTTCTATGTCTGTGAGTCTCCTTCCGTTTTGTAAATAAGTTCATTTGCATTATTCTTTTAGATTCTACACATAAGCGATACCACATGATACTTGTCTTTGAACTGACTTCACTCAGTATGATAATCTCCAGGTCCATCCCTGTTGCTGTAAATGGCATTATTTCATTCCTTTTTACGGCCCCTCCTCCAGGGCTGTCAGTCACCTACGAGGTTCCGTCTTCGTGCAGCACTTTCTCGGGCACGAGGAAAGGTGAAGTGTCCTCTGGCAGCGCCCCAGCATGCGCTGCCACCCTCGCCGTGTCAGGCTGCATCTCTATGTTTAGTCCTGTCATAAATGGACGACCTTAGGAGATAGTTGGCGGCTTACCTGATTTGTTTGGCAGCAGTAAAAGGTGGGGCTTTTAAGGAACCGGCAGTGTTTTTGGTTTCTGGGACTTTCTTCCCTGGGCAGTATCACCAAGTTCCTAAAGGCATCACAGAGCATTTGGGAAATCACGGCTGCTCCATGGCACAGCCATCTGCGTGGCCTTGGCAGTGATGGACTCGTGTCAGAGCGGGACCCCTGGAGTGAGAGGAGGGGGCAGGCCACCTGGGCAGGGCCCCTGGCCACGCAGCATGACCACCGCCGGGGTCCCAGGGGGCAGCTTGGCAAGTTGAGCCGGCCAGGGACGGCCCACCGGGATCTCGTGTCAGGCGTTGTTCCAGAGGCAGTGGGGCCTCGCAGGAGGGCTTTAAATGGGGAATGACACGAGCAGAGTTGCATCTTTGGAAGGCGATTGGCAGGAGAGTGAAGCCAGAAGAGGCGGGCCAGTTTGGAGGCTGTTGCAATAACCCAAGTGGGAAACAGCAGCCTGGCCCAAGGCAGGTGCAGGCGGATGGGCCTAAGCTAGGGAAGGGCTGTGCCACCTGTTAAAGCCCATGAGAACAGTGCCACCCGCTCATGGCGGCCCAGGCCTCAGTGCACCGCAGCCCGGGTCACTTCCTCACCCTGTATCTCGGCCAGGCTGCTGATCACAAGAACTTCAGCTTCTGCAACTGTAAAGCAGACATGTCAGTGGCTGCCTGCAGTTTGTTCCCACGTTTAAATGAGATGAAGCTTTGCTCTGAGGGGAGAAACAGGCTAACGGAAAATTAGATTTTGAATTTGTGTCTTCGTCTGTAGGGACTGTTAAAGTTGTTGTCAGCTGGTTGGCCACACATGACTGCCAAGGCCAGGGCAGCCTGGAAAGAGCCCAGACCCGGAGGCCGTCGTCCTCAGGGGCGGGGCCGCACCTGCTGCTCCCGCAGAGGCGGGGCGCCGGGTTCCCAGCGCGGCCTGTGCTGTCGCCGGGCTGGCCGGCTGGGCGAGGAGGGAAGTGTCCACCTTCTCATCGGGGAGAGGGCCGAGAGGAACTGTAGAACGCTGCCAGCTCTTCCTTGGGGTTACAAAGCCGGGCCCCAAATGCATAAATTTAAAGGGACAGTCCTCCGTCAAAGGCTTGAGAACTACTTTTCCCGGCATGGGAAGAGTTATAGCAAGATTATTGACGTGCGTTTTTTTTTTTGCTTGAAAAACACTATTCAAATTGGATATTAAAAATTTTAAATATAGATTTTGTATTTTGGTACTTAATAGACACTCAATAAATATTAGTTGAAAAACATTTTTTTAAAAAACCCATATGCTTCTTGCTACATTGTCTTAATATAGAAATTAAAGCTTGATCCAATTTTGTTGTCTCCAGATTTTACTAATTACACTTAAAAATTTTTTTTTAATTGAAGTACAGTCAGTTACAGTGTATCAATTTCTGGTGTACAGCACAGTGTCCCAGTCATGCATGTACATACATATATTCATTTTCATATTCTTTTTCATTAAAGGTTATATAAGATATTGAACATAGTTCCCTGTGCTATACAGAAGAAATTTTTTTCTAAATCTATTTTTATAGTGGCTAACATTTGCAAATCTCAAACTCCCTAATTTATCCCTTCCCACCCCCTTTCCCTGGTAACCATAAGATTACTGTGTCTGCAAGTCTGTTTCTGTTTTGTAGATGAGTTCATAGTGTCCTTTTTTCCCCTTTGTTTTAGATTCCACATATGAGTGATATATGGTATTTTTCTTTGTCTTTTTGACTTACTGCACTTAGAATGATGATCTCCAGGTCCATCCATGTTGCTGCAAATGGCATTATTTTATTCTTTTTTTATGGCTGAGTTGTATTCCACTGCATAAACATACCACAGCTTCTTTATCCAGTCATCTCTCCATAGACGTTTAAGTTGCTTCCATGTCTTGGCTATTGTATATAGTGCAGTTAGGAACATTGGGGTGCAGGTGTCTTTTTGAATTAGAATTCCCTCCGGATATATACCCATAAGTGGGATTGCTGGATCATATGGCAAGTCTATTTTTGGTCTTTTGGGGAGTCTCCATATTGTTCTCCATAATGGCTGCACCAAACTGCGTGGAGGAGGGCTCCCTTTTCTCCACACCTTCTCCTTTTGAAAGATGGACATTCTGACTGGTGTGAGGTGATACCTCATAGTTTTGATTTACATTTCTCCAATAATTAGTGATATTGAGCATTTTTTCATATGCCTATTGGCTATTTGTATGTCTTCATTGGAGAATTGCTCGTTTAGGTCTTCTGCCCATTTTTTGGATTGAGTTGTTTGTTTTTTTGTTATTAAGTTGTATGAGCTGTTTATATATTCTGGAAATTAAGCCTTTGTCAGTTGCATCATTTGCAAATATTTTCTCCCATTCTGTAGGTTGTCTTTTTGTTTTGCTTATGGTTTCCTTTGCTGTGCAGAAGCTTATCAGTTTAATTAGGTCCCATTTGTTTATGTTTGCTTTTATTTATATTGCCTGGGTAGGCTGCCCTAGGAGAACACTGCTGAGATTTATGTCAGAGAATGTTTTGTCTATGTTTTCTTCCAGGAGATTTATCGTGTCTTTTATTGATGTGCTTTTTGAATGCACTGCAATCATAATCGGATTATCCACCCGACTTGAAGGAGCTCTTGGCTCACTCGAGTGCTTTTTCTTTGTTGCAGTGAAGTGACTTCCAGTGAAACTGCGCTTCTTTCGGGGAGTCACGAGATGGGCACCCCAACTTTGCTGAGGTCGAGGCCCACAGAGCTGCCTTCTGCCTGTGTGTTGATAGACGGTCCAGCAGCAGGATATCCTGGGGGCGAGGGCAGCCACAGCGGGCAGGGCTGTGCATCCCCACGCTCCCGCACCTCCGCCAGGGCCTCCCACTGGTTTCCGTGGCAATGGGTGGATGGATGGGCGGTGCTCTGGGTACCAGACCCAAGGCAGGACCAGCGTGTGTGGGCACTACTGGGACAGTGTGCGTCTGTCCTCCACGTGCATGTCTCGCAGCACTGGGGTTCTGTGTGTCTGAATTCTAGTGAGGAGAGAGTATTTGTGCAGAAGAGGGATTTGTGAGGCTCAGGCTGCCACTGACTTGCTTTGACTTGAATGTTTATAAGGAATTTGGAACATGTTTGGACATAGCTTGTGTGTGTTCTGTCAAAAGAAGGCTCCAGAAGAATATTTCACCAGGCACTTGGCTCTCTTTTTTAAGTGCTGTATGCAGAGACATTAAACACGTCTCTTTCAGTGACCACCCCAGAGTGTAACATATTTTATCTCTACTTCGTGGTTTGTTACCATAGCATATGAGCTATGCTGTTACTACTGTTCTGGGTTGTGCTCAAAAGTTGGCCATCTCGGCCCTTCCAGAATTAGGTTGGTGTTGTTTTGCAACAAGATAATTTAAATTTTGTGCTGTAATTTCTCCCTGGAGTGCTATGTTTAACACCCATTTCCCCTCTGTCAGCACTGAAAGCAAGTGTTTTTTGTTCTTGGGGGTTTTTGCTCCATGTCCTTTAATAGTCACTGAGACATGGGGCAGACTTCCTCGTTTCTGAATCCCTCAGGTCCAGTGCCGGACCGGCAGGTGTTGGGGTGAGATACAGGGGAGGCACAGTGTGAGCCATGGCTTGCTGAGAGGGGACATCATGGTAAAAAAAAAATAGTCCTTTTTTTGGTTATCATGTTGAAAACAAGATTAAATTAGGAACATGTGGAGCTGGGGCAAATGGAGTCAATGATAGGTACTCTCTTTGGAAAACTGTTCCACTAACCTGGGCATAAGGTGTTGGAGACCTAGCTCAGGGTAGTGGGGCAGGAACGGAGGCTGAATGATACAAACGGACGTATCTCGAAGTGAGTTTTGCTAATGAGCTGGTGAGAGCAAAGTGACGGGAAGGAGAGAGGATGTGAGGACTCCAGCACTTCGAATCTGGGACAGCTTGATGACGGGAATGGACACGGCTCCTTTGGGGAGAAGAGGCTGAGGTCAGACTGGCCCTATGGGATGAGGAAAAATAAACGTCATCTTCTGTTTTACGTGAGAACGTCTGAATAGTGTTATTCTGAGGAGCAGGTGTAAATTTCATGACGCCGTGTGCGAATCATCTGCATAGTAGAAGGACTGAATGGTAGTGTTGCAAGTTTGATTAATTTTTTTTAATACTTAAGCTTCCACATCCTAGTTGCTGATAGAGTGCTGATAGTTGATAACTTAAATAGAAAAAAAAAACCATTAAAAAAATTCTATAGTTCTCTCTAGCAATTGTGTCTTGTTTTGCCTGGTTTGCTTTGGAGGAAAGTCTCAGAAAAGCCTGGTCTGGCTCTTTATCTCAGAGAAGACCACAGGGAAGAGTAGACTCAACAAAGAGTAAAAATACTTCCAGTCTTAGGTGCGCTGGAGTTTCTGTGCCAGACACAGGAGTACTTCTAAGGTTCTTGGGGTAACTGTTTAAAAATCTTACTGGCTACTTTCCCACTTTTTAAACCCAATAGAATGTTATTGAAAAATATTGTCGCAGGTGAGTTCTAGAAATGGTGATGACTTATGTAGCCAAAATCACGTATCGTGGAGTGGCCTCTAGGCGTGACAGGCAAGGAGGGTGTTCCAGGAACGGCACAGCCCCTGCCCTCCAAGGGGGACGTGACGGGGAGGCTCTGGACTTTGCACAATGCACAGTAAACTGTAAGCGAGACGTAACCACTGGGGCGTGAGAAGCCTCAAATGACCGGGGGGTGGACAGGGAAACTCAGGCCCCATTGCCATGCCTAACATGGCCATTCTGACCTCTTTCTGCAGGAAGAGGGGGTGGAACTGAGCCAAGCAGAGGCAGGCTGCACTTGAACTTTTACTGCTGATTGCACGGAGCCACGGGAGCCCTCAGCGGGGGAGGGAGTAGCGGCAGCGGGGCCAGACCCCTGGCCAGGCAGCGGGGTCGCCTGGCGGGGCGATGGGAGTCTACGCACAGGCTCAGAGCTGCATGTGGAGGAGCCTGGGTTGAGGAAGAGTTTCCGCAGACAGCTAAAATCACTTTATTAAAGTAGCAAATGCTTACATTCTATTGTTGTCGGCCTGACGTTTGAATCTAGTTGTTTTCCTTCCGCTCAACTAAAGTCCACTGGAGATGCTCAGCCGTTACCTGAAATACAGATATGGACAAACCCAGAGTTTGATTTTCACCCTGTTTACAGGACAACAAGCACCCCTGCTGCTGTTCCAGGGACGCCAGGGTGGGCTCCAGGGCCAGAGGCAGAGGACTCTGTCACCCCGGGCGCAGCGGGCAGTGTCACAGTCAGCTCCCCTTGTCCCCAAGTCCAGGGAGCAGGACCCTGTGGGCCCAGACGGAGGCCGTGCTGACAGCGGGCTGGTGTCACCGCGGGGGCACTGGGCTGGGGGACCCACCGTTTCATAGCACATGGGAAGCAGGCCCGTTCTTCATTGCAGAGCGAGGCATTGCCTCATCCCTCAAGGTTGCTCCCTGCAGACACAGTCCTAAAAAGTGGTCCCAGGTGGTCCCAGTGGTCCGAGCTTTGCAGCCCTGGCGTACCTAGCCGGATGTGGAGGAAACATACCATATTTATATGACAGAAACATATAAATGTCGTAGTATTATAGGTGAGAATATGAGAGGAGTTGAAATTTGTGTCTGCTTAATAAAGGACCGTTTCACAGCATATCATTTAGTTATATCACAAATTTAAAATGAATATTAATTTTTATTTCAAACTATTTGAAAATCCTATTGTTCTTCCTACAGACTGTGTGATAACTGCTTGAAAAATTTTCTCCTCCCCCTTCCTCACTTTTACTCTTATTTTTAAACAACCGTCTGTGAAATATCCACTGTGCGCACAGCATCCTCCCAGGTGCGGTGGGCCGTGTGGAGGTAGCAGCTGGCGCAGCCGTAGCCTTGGTTGTGTAATATGTTCGAACACTGAGCCCAGCTTCCGTGAAACAACGCTGGTAAATCTATCCAGTGCTTGATCACGAAGTACCAGTGCCATTGGGGAAGAGTGAACCCAAATCGTTTTGTAAGATTTCTGTCCAGAGTGGGCACCTATTACCTGACCTGTGTTTCGCAGCCGTGGCCTCCTGGTTCCTCGTCGCTGTATTCCAGATGCACTCGGTTCTGCAGAACGTCCGCTGCCTGACACCACCGTCCCCCTGCCCCATTCTGTGTCTCGTGTCCTCTCCTGTTCTCCATCTGTGTCTCTGTCTCTGATGCATGAAGCCTATGGTTATCAGTGGGAAAGGGGTTTGGTCCCTCGGGCTTCTTGGTGGGAAGACATTGCTTGCGGGTGGGGCTCACACGCGGGAAAGTCTCCCCAAGGCTGCACTTTGGTCCTTTCCACGTGGCAGTGTCGACGAGCCCCCTGGCTGCGAGCAGCTGGCTTGGCCAGGTCATGTTCGCGATTCTGGTAGGGATGGGGTGGCGCTGAAGTTGGAGCCACGGAAAGCGTCACTTTAGTCTCTGGGTAACCGCGATGTTGGCACGGCTACGTGAGGGCACGTCTGAGTGGCGCCAGGCGCACCTGTGCCACAGCCCCACTCCTCACCTCCACGTGGAGTTCGGAGGTCTGCCCATGGGAGGGCGTGGCCCAGGGGCTTGCCTGAGGTCACACAGCCCGTGACAGGACGAGGTCGAGGACTCAGGCCTTCTAATGCCAAGGTCCTAAGTGCTTTCTGGGGTTTTGGTGGTGGTTGTCACTTGTAAACCAGGATTTACTTGAGATGAAAGCTACCTTAAGAGCCGGGAAAACCCTGGTGTTTAGTCCTTGATCCTCTCCCCTCTCAAGCTCAAGTTCAGCCCGTGGTGGGGGGACAAGAGTGGGGACTCTCCAGCCCCAACTCACACAGCACATGTGGCCGTTGTTCCTGATGAGGGCGCGATGACCCTGCAAGGCTTCCTTCCCGCCAGGGACACTCCAAGGGCATCTCGCAGCCGCCTCCTCGCCTTCCCGGGGGCCAGCTCTGTGCCAGGAAGTCCTCCCGCAGCCAGTCTGCTTCTCAGAGTTCCAGGACATCTCTCCAGGGGCCCCAGCGTTGCCCAACCTATTTTGTGATGGGTCACGACTATTTTTAGTGTCCAAGTCCCCTCTGAAGGCCATGTCGTCCCCTGTGGGAGAGAACACGGTCCGGGGGTCACAGGGAGCTGGGGGTGGGGCAGGCTTGAGGGGGGCTCACACGGCGCGTTCGAACCCGTCACACCAGGGTGGTCATCCTCGTCTGTGCTGCTGGGCTTATATTCAGAGCTAGAGGTGTTCAGAGCCCGGAGGGAGGGCCGTAGGCTCTGTCCTCGGAGCAGGGTCCTGAGCCCTCGTGCCCAGGTGCCGTGGTCACGCCCGTAGGGCCCGGGCCGTCCCAGAGGGCGTGAGGCAGTCTGGTGACTCGGGCCCTGTCACGTCTCCACCCTAGCCCTGTGCGACACGGCGGGTGAGGAAGGATCCGCCCCAGCAAAGGCAGGAGGGTCAAGCTCTCACTTAGAGCTTCAGGATTTTGAAGGCAAGAGGCAAACGTTCTGGAGAAAAGACACATTCAGACACTTTGCCAGAGAGGGAGGAAGAGAAGGTGGCACGTGAAAGAGGAGAGGGCGTCTTCGTCTGGAATTCAGGGGTCGTCAGCTTGAAGCACCTGGAACCCGCTCGCAAACCCCAGAGAGCTTAAAAAGATGCTCCGAAGCCCTGAAGGAGCCGCCAAGAAGGCCAAGTAGTGCATCTGGGGGCCGGGTCTCCTCCTGGGGCCCTTCCCCCAGACAGTAGCTCGACTGTACCTGCTCGTGCTCACCCTGCCCCCAGCCCCTGACTGACCGTGACCAGCAGGTTGGCTTGAACCGGGCAGCGAGGGGACAGTCAGGCAGAGAGCCCATGGCAGAGACCAGTGGCTGGTGATGGGGCCTGACAGGAGGACTGGTTGGCCTGTATCCTGTAAATCCTGTTTACACAGGCGTCCAGGTGGAGTTTGAGTGTTGCCGCCATGGAGATGAGTCAGAAGTGTCGAGGAGGGTCTGGGGGTCACAGTGGCCCCATCACAGGAAGGGTTCCGGTTCCATATACTGACCCACGTCGCAGTGCAAAAGCACATCTGTGCTGAGCACAAAGGTGTGTTATGGAGCTGCACGTAGAGAAAAGCAGAGGTGATTTGCATTTTTGGAAAGGTCTGTGAGGCTCTGATTCTGACACCAATTCCGACCCCCGCCCCAGCATCGCCAAGCAGTTAGCTCAGTTCTGTCCACCAGGAGGTGGCATCAGATCTCACAGGTTAAGGGCCCAGTCCTGTAAGACTCGCCCCCCCGCCTCCATTTCAGACGCCAGTCACGAGTCCAGGTTGTCACCTGGCTTCGGATGGACTGGCTATAGGCAGAGGGTCCCACGACCCCTCCTTCGGTTTGACTCATTTGTTAGAGCGGCTCATAGAGCTCAGAGGAACGCTGCTCTCAGTAGATCGCCAGCCTATCGTCAAAGCATGTAACTCAGGAGCAGCCTGTGGAAGATGAGCGCAGGGCCACGTACAGGGCAGGGAACCGTGCTCTGTCTGAGCTCCACTCTGCCGGAATCTCCACGGGTTCAACCTGGAAGCTCTCTGAACCCCATCCTTTTGGGGCTTTGAGGAGGCTTCAGTATGGAGACATGATTGATTAACACTGGTGGGTGATTTAGCCTCCAGCCTCTCTCCCCTTCCTGGAGATCTGGGAATCGGGACTGAAAGTTCCCACCCTCTAATCACGTGACTGGTTCCTTTGGCAACCGGCCCACATCCTTAGGCGAGGTCCAAAAGTCACCTCATTAACATCAACCCCAGTGTGGCCGACTGTGAATCTGGGGTTTGTTATGAATATCAGGACACCTGTACCACTCTCCTCACTTAGGGAATTCCAAGGGTTTTAAGAGTTTTGTGCCAGAAAGAGCAAATATCAGTGAAGACCATAATGTACTCCTTGTTACATATTACAGTATCACGGTGGAATATTCTAGTAAGGCGGTCTGATACAGTTTCACAGTTGTTTAAAAGCGATACATTTGCACTGTGTTAGGCACTCTTGTCTTCCTTAATTGCTGACAGTATCATTGATAAAATGTGCATGTTCTTCTGCTATAGACGTTTTTCCTTTAACTGGTTTTACAGCTGTGGATTTGGCTTAAACAAGGTTTTAAAGACTGGTTTGTCAGCTTTTTATCCAAGCAAGATAAAAAGAAGTATTTTCGAAAAATGACTCATGAACTAGCTGGTGGCATCCTCTCGGCTCATCCTTCCCTCCCGAACTTCACCAGATGGCAGCGAAAGATTTTCCTGGTCACGTGACTGCGGCGCACTTCACGTTCCCTGGGTGGAGCTGATTTCACGCGACCGTCTTTTATAGACCACGGAGGTGCCGTCACCCAGGCTCTCCTTAGTCCTGAGGGTTTGGGGTCAAAGGCAGTGGAAGCCTTTTCTGGTTGGTCAGCCTCATCTGTGACGAGCCTGGTGCTCCTGCCCCAGGATACTAGTCAGGCTCCTGTGACCTGACAGATCTGTACAAGTTTGGTTCTGCACGAGCTGCGATGGTGTGACTTTGTGTGGTTGAGGTTTCCTGACAACTGTGCGTGCTTCTTACGTCGTTAGGTCCCCTCACCTCCCAGGAGCTGCCCTTCAGGGGCTGTGAGTTCTCGTCTGGACACAAGGAGATGCTTGGACTCCCTGCCCTCTCGTCTTGACCCCGTTGTTTCCAGCTTCTGGTACTCCTTTCACTCTTTCTTCTTCCCGCACTTCCACGAGGAGCGCGGTGCGCGTGTGTGCACGTACAAAGGGCGCGTAGGGACTCCCGTGGCAGGTGCGTCTGCTAAGTTTTAAGACTTTTAATGCCCGTGGGAAAAAAATCAAGTCTTCTCCCATTACTGCCGTCTGGTAAATTTTAGGCATTCTTTTCTGCAGATGAATTATGCTCACTGAGAGGAAGGGTTTTGCTTCTTAGGAAGAGACCATGCAGGTAATAGTAATAGTTGATTAAAATACAGTGCCTTGGAACGTCAGCAGGGGAGAATCTATCTTTGGAAGTATAATAAAATAAAAAAATTTTTTTAATGCTGCCTTTTTTTTTTTATTTAATAAAGAAAGAAAGGTCTTTGGAGAAAGAACTTGCTAAGGCTTTGGTCACAGTTTAAAAGTTGCCTTCAAAACATTTTTAAACTGAGTTCATCTGAATGTGTATTTTACAGATTAGAAACAGTGCTAGCTAGTCTTAGCTTCTTGGCCATAAAAGGAGAGGAAGAATGTATAGTATTGTACACACGGAAAGTAAAACCAAGCCAGGGATCTTCCAGTGACACCCCAGTCATAAGCTGCAGCCGTCCACAGAGTTTTGCTTGGGGCCCTTTGTCATGGCTCTTAAAATAGACCATCTTGGATATAATCAGCATTTTTTAATTGTGGTAAAATAAACCTAACGTAAAATATACAACTTTAATCCTTTTTAAGTGTACAGTTCAGTGGCATCAGATACAATCATAGTGTTGTGCAGCCAACACCACTATTTTCAGAACTTTTTCATCGTCAGAAACTTTGTATCCATTGAACGGTAGCTGCCGCCCCCCGTGCCTCCCGCCCCACCCCATTCCTGGGACAGCTCCCCCCCACTTTCTGTCTCTGAGTCGGCCTAAGTGGGCACTGCTTGCCCTTCTTCATCTGACGTATTTCACCTGGCACACTGTTTTCTAGTCGGTGTTGTATGTGTGTCAGAATTTCCTTCCTTTTTATGGCTGAATACTATTCCATTGTGTGTGTGTACAGATCACATGTTGTGTATCCGTTTGTCTGTTGATGGACACTTGGCTTGTTTGCACCTTTTGGCTGTTGTGAATGTTGTGAATGTCCATTTGATGGTGCAATGATGGTGCAAATGTGCATATGAGCCTCCAATAACTCATGTTGTAGAAAGGTCGAGATTGTCAGGGAGAAGGTGGAAGGGCACTCGGATGAATGGCGTCCACGTGCTGTCACGCAAGCCAGCTCCTGCCACTGTGCTGTGCAGTCGAGACTGGTCAGACCTGACCATGTGCCCATGGACACCGCAAGCACGGAACACGGCGTCCATCACCAGAGGCGGCCACCTGCAGGTGCACAAGTGATGTGTAAGCTAGATGGAGGTGCCTTTGGGACTGTCTCCGATGCACACGTTTTTCGATAGTTCAGCCAATTGAGGACAGCAGCCTGGGGCTTGGTCATCACCCCCCAGAGCGTGGCCAGGACCATCGAGTCTTCCCATGGCTGCAGGAGAGGAGAGACACAGACACGCAAGAAGAAGTGCCCTGGATGGCACGTGACAACCGCGGGGGGAGGAGAGGGGCTGACGAAGACTTCGAGGCGTCTCTTCCCGAGGCAGAACCGGCGAAGGGGCAGCTGGGAGCCCCCCCAGGGATGGAGACGGGTCGTAGTATCGATGCAGCTGCAACCAACGAGGGAGATGGTGTCAGCAGATGGGGGACAGGGGTGGGGGGCAGAACAAGTGGGGACCCTCTCTGTGTGGGGAACAGACACCTGAGACAGGAGAGAGGCAGGAGATAAATGTGGGAAACCCGAAGCACAGGAGGTCGGGGCGGGGTGCAGCCCCTCGCCCGCATCCTGCCCTTCGTTGAGACTGCGAGGCTGCGCGGGGCTGCCTCGGGTCTCCGTTTCTGCGCGCCCGCCGTCCTTTCTCCACCTCATTCGTCATTATTTTTAGTCACTAGAGCCCTGCATACACCGCGCAGCCTGAAATACCCTGCTGATGGCACAGAAGACAGCTCCCCCCAGACTGTCAATTCACAATCAAGCCCATTCAGAATGTCCTAATTTATAAGAAAGTGTGCACCATCTGCCCAGCGCCAAGGAGACCTCGTGACGAGACCTCGTGTCCGTGTTCAGTGTGTGGAAGGGAACGGGGACCTGGACCCGGGAAGGAACGAGGAGGGAACCACGTCCGAGGACAGGACCGCGGAGCACAAGGGGGTCCGTGGGGCTCGGGTGCCAGGCCAGTGGGGACCCACTTGTCGTGAAGGCCAGGAAAGTGCGCGGTGAACGCCTCCAGCGTTCTTCCAGCTGGGCGTGGCTTTACATCCAGACGAGAGTTGGCATTTGCACATCCTGCTGGCGCCGTGAGCAGAGAAAAGGGCTTCCCAGCATCCCAGCCTCACACCCTGGGGGCCCCTCCGTTCCCATCTCTTGAGAGATTTTATATCTCTCCTTTCTTATTTCCCTTTTCTCTGCTTCATGCTTCTACTTTCCCTTCGGCTCTCCCCCCACCGTATTATTCACTTTGTCTTAATGTCACAATAATACGGCCAGAGATGCCATGTCTCTCCTTGGACAGTTGGGATCTGGTGGGTTCTGGTGGTGAGGACAGCATGCCTTGTCATTTTTTTTGCCCTAGAGGTTTGACTCATACTGAACATTGTGTGTGAAGCCATTTTTGCCACGGCTCTGGCCGTGCTTAAATGCCCTGTGGAAAATCTGACCTGTTTATCTCCCTGAGATGAGAGAAATAATGCCCACTTCGTGTGAGAGAGACTTCTTTTTTGTTAAGTTAAATTTTCTTGTGTGAATTATTATCAGAAGACAGGAAGACGTTTTCAGGACAGAGTTTACGTGACCTGGGATATGAATTTAGAGATTTAAATGATCCAGGTTCCATCCCATATGCAGAAAAGAATATGCAGAAATCACATGGATGAAAAAGTTTATATTCCAAACACATTTCCCATGCAGAGAGAGAGAAGGACGTTTCTGTGAACGTTCGTTTTCTCCTAGAGGGAGAGGAAAGCTGAAGTGATTATTAATACCTCTACTCTCTACTTTGCAAAAGAAAGAGAGAAAGGATGATTAGCGTTGGAAAATGTTAACCAGGAAAAGAATCAAAATTGTTTAACAGCTAACGTTTGCTTTTGCTTTTTATGACAATCACTTTTTAAGAATATTACTTCATTTAGTCCTTACAAGAACCCTTTATATAAATTAGATATGAATATTATCTGCACTTTTAAATAAGAATGTTGAGGCACCACCAGGAACTCAAGGAACCGGTCCAAGGTCAAGGCTGTGCCTGGGTTTGAACCTAGATGCCCGTGTCCTTGTTCATCTTTCTCTTTCACAAGTAGAGCTGATGGGTCATCATATGTTCGCTGGAAAACTGAACAGTTTGTGGAGATGCTGGGCCAGTTTTGGAAGAAAGTGTGTTATATCACGCAAGAAAATTTTTAAACTTGAATTCAAAGCCTCTCTAAAGCAAAACTTGCAAAGCTTTTAAAAACCAGTTGAAATTCCATTCAACTCTGAAAGATCTCAGGTTCTTTGAGTCCAGGCGATGAGAAGAGTGGAAATCAAATGCCTAAAAGAAGAGTCGGAGCCCACGAGTGGAGTATGGATAGCGTATGACCCAAACTCGAGCGCCAGCCCGGACCCGGGGCTGTGTGCTGAGCCGGGAGGTCAGCGGCATCAGGGGGAGGAAAACAGCCCTCCCACTGGCCTTGTCCCATTCGCAGACCATTTGCCACTTAAACCTCCAGAGGACTCCTGCTTTGAGCACCAGTTAATTTTCCGAAGCCCCCACTTCCCCACACTGTGCTTTATCGCAGCAGCCTGGAGCCGCACCGCGTATCCCCGGGTGGGCCTGCAGGTGTCAGCGCGGGAGGCAGGGACGTGGTGGCGGGAGGCCCCTGGCTGCCGAAGTTTCCTTCTGGAAACCTGGGAATGGGGTGGAGGCGTGAGGAGGAGGGAGACGTGGTGCAGCCACACAGGGACGTGTAAGGCACTGGGGACCCAAGGGGGAGAGATGACAGCTGAGCAGGTGGCAACGGTGGGGCAGAGGCCACTCAACCTTGTGCCGTGGGTGGCCTGGTCCTGCTTTTCAGAGGTGGCTGCGGGGGTTGAGCAGAGTAGACCCGGGTGGAGCCGGGCTGTCCCCCCGGTGCCCGGGGTGCATCAGGCATCTTTTCAAGCCTCTGTTTTCCCCTGGTCCTGAGGGACCACGGGTCCTGTGTCCATCCTGGTGCGGTGCTGGGCCCCTGTGCGGGTCCTCCCCTGGGCCCTGTCACTCCCTGACCCCTGCCTGTGCTGAGCGGGACTGCTCCCACTGAACTGAGCACCTAAAGGTCAGGAGGACCTGGCGCCTCTGCTCTGGTCCGTGGACAGTTGGTGGCACGGGGCAGGTGGGCAGGCCTGTCGGGTGACAGCCCGTCCCAGTGGGAACGGCCGTGAGACCACATCGGGGAGGAGCAGGACGGAGCTTCCAGGCGGACGCTGCCCTTCGCTCCGTCAGCCCAGGCACCGTCGGAACCCAGCCCGGCTGCACAGGCGGGTTCACACGCAGCCGGGGGAGTCCCGGGAAAGCGCGCTCTCGCCCTTCACACGGAGACGAGGGCGCCTTAATTTTCACAGCTTACACAGAAGCACGTGACGCCCTCCGGGCTTCCTCAGCCAGCATTTCGAGGGAGAAGCTGGTTGTAGACGTGGTGTCACGAGCAGACGGCCGGCCGGGCCGCAGGGCTTGTGACGGCCGAGCAGGCCCCCGCACACGAGGCCCACGGGGCGCTGAGCTGACGGGCCCCCGTCGCTCTCAGCTCAGTCCCGGCCCCGGGTCCTCAGCGATGCCCGGGCTGTGGGAGCTCTCCGGCGGAGAGGAGCAGCTCCCACGGGGAGCGCGCCGCCGGGCCGTGGGAAAGCTCCTGGGGCTCACCTTCTGAGTCAGAGCCCCAGGGCCTGGTGCATTGAGCGGGGACTTACGGATGATGGCGGCTCTAACCGTGGCCACCCTGCCATAGCTGGCAAAGGGCTGCGTGCAGACACCTGGTCTGGGAGCCGATGTGTTTTGAAACGCTGTCTGGGATGTTCTGTCCCGTAATCTACTAGCAGATATTATGTGCCATTTGGGGCATCCAGCTTAAGCCTATGTGTTTGCAAAAGAAGCTAGCACTCCAGAAAGCAGGACTGGCTTCCTTGCTTTTAATCACTGGAATCCGGGCCCTTCTCATCTTCCACAGAAGGCTGCTCCTAGCTGCAGCCCTGCCCGGGGCCTTCCAGGGCCGGCCCTCCCTCTGCTGCTCCAGCCCGTCCCCAGCCCTGGGCCGGTATCTGCTCCCAGGGCGACACTCTCCTCGAGGCGGGGGGCTGGCAGCTCGTTCCACACCCAGCAGCTCCTGGGCCTCTGGGGTTTTTCTCAGGCTGCAGGAGCAGGCAGCATCCTGCCCCTCTCCCTGCAGCTCAGTGCCTGGTCCGGCCTTGCTGAATCATCTGCAGCTCCCAGAAGGTGCTGGAGGCTAACAGGACACAAAGAGAGCTTTTGCTCCACAAGAATCATGAAACCTGGGTGCAGGCACCCCCACCCTCCCCTGAAATCACTTAGAGACTGTGTCTTGGTGCCACAAGTGGAATCCAAGTAGCCTAAAGATGAGGACTGCTGCAGGCACACCCAAGGGACAGGACGGGCTCCGTGGAGAGTGCTGGGCAGGGACGCCTGGAGATTGCGGAGCCTCTGGGTGGGAGCTGAGCGCTGCCTTGAGGTAACAGGGCCCCCGGGCAGATGCCAGGCAGCAGGTCCGCCTCCGCCTGGCTGGGGAGCCTCTCGGAGAGGAAGCTGTCAGCCTGGGAGGGTGATGAGAATCTCAGAGCTGTCTGCTGTCCCTGAGTGTGCATTAGGCCCTTCCCTGTCCTCTGTGCAGAGACCATTTGATAATCCCCAGCAGCACGGAGGTAATCCTGCCCGGGGGCTGCTGCTCAGCTTCCCCTCCTATCCACGCCTGCCTGGCTTCAGGGCCCTGGTCCCTCATGCCGTCTGCTGCAGTGTTTGGTGTAGCGAGGGTGTTTGCATCGTGGGTCAGTTCTGTTGTTTTTGAAATATGACGTCTTTTCTAATTTGAAAAAATAATATAGGTTGAGTCTTTCAGAGAAATGAAAAATATCTGTAAAGAAAAGCATGGAGTCACTCAAAATTCTGCCCACTGGATAAGACCTATTAGCACTTTAGTGTATTTGCTTCCAAACATTTCAGAGACAAAAATATTTAATCTTGATGAGATTATATTACATTTATGTCTTTCATCCTGCATTTTGAAGACTGGCATTTTATGAAAAATTTCCCATGGCATTAAAAAGTTTTTAGTAATCATTCTAGGTGGTGATGCAATATTACATTAACTGTTTTCAGTGAAATTAGAAACATGTGTATAATGTTTTTCTTCCAAACATTATGACAGTCTTCAAACATGCAGTAAAGCTTAAAGAATTTTCTAGTGAACTGGTGTAGTCACCACCTGCATCCTGTGTTAACATATTTACTTTTCACACATCTCTTCATCCATCCATTCGTTAACCCATCATAATTTTTGATGCATCTGAAAATAAACTGTAGACACCAATTCACTTTTCTGTAAATACAGACCGACATCTAGGGCCTAATTTTTGCTGACACTTGGAGGTAATTTACAGATACTGAAATGCACAGATCTTGAGTTTACCTTCCCTGAGTTTTGACAAATGTGTGCATAAATTGTAACAGCGCAGCCTGTTACCACCACCGCACTCAAGTCACATTAGGAGGTCCAAAGGGTGTGAGGGCTTCATTATGATGAAGCAGTACTGAGTCAGCAGAACCCTTCCACACTTCCAAGGTCTGCGCTTCGGTTAGAGTACTAAGGATTTTCTCACCTGAAAAAAAAAATGAGTGATGAACTTTTGCTGAAAATGGGGCAACGTTTTAATATATCTTTCATCTGTTTTTTTGTTTGTGTTCTTTTGTTTTTCAGAGTACTTCTAACTCTTCTGTATTACTTGATTAGACTAGGAAACAGTTTGCCTCTCTTGAGGGATGGACAGGAATATTTCTTTCCAGTAGACCAGTGGGAGCCAGAAACAGATTCTTCCAGACGCAGGTTTTCACTTCGGCTCAGCCAGGCAAACAGCAGACATCTCTGTGGGCTTCCGCCCTTCGCAAAAGCCCAGGGGCCTCGCTGGTCCCTGGCTGAGTCAGAGAGACGTCTGAAGCGCGGGCACTCGTCCCGCGTTTTGTGTGGTGCCTGGTGGCGTGGCCGGGCGCCTGTGCACATCAGGAGGCGGGAGCTCTCGTCTGGGGGACAGACCCGTGGTTTGGGTGCAGCCGTCATTCTGCTGTTGTCGTGACCATGAGTCTCTGCTTCTTTCTGCGTACTGATGATTTCCATTTTCACTCTGTCATGTCTAGTTTATCTTGTGACATCTGGCTGAGACTCCTGTGTGGTGGCGTGTTTGCCGGCAGTTTTCCAGCTGCTGGGCTTCAAGGCGCGTCTCTAAGGCATAAGACGGACCAGCCGCCCCACCGCTAAGGAGCCGGTGTCACCCCCCGCCCCAGGTCTGTGCGTGCGGCAACTGTTGTTCTTGTCTTCATGTCTTTTCCAGGAGGAGGCGGCGTCTGACAGGCTGGGTGTGCTGGCGGTCCCCGCCCATCCCAGGTGGGCCTCGTGGCCCGGACAGCACAGCCTGTGGCCGGGCTCCTGCCCCCCGGCCTCCCCCTCGCCCCTGGCCGCCGGGACCCCCACCTGCCCTGGCCTTTGTGACTGGACTTTCCTTCTGCCTCAGCGTCTCCATGTCACTTTCCTCCTCTTCTCCTCACTGACAGCGTGCAGTTTTGTCCCCTGATCGTAGTTTTCCGTCTTTTCCGAGTAAGGCCTTCTGCTGTCTGCAGCCGCACACCCTTTCAGAAACCATCAGAGCGCCAACAAGTATGTCACGGCCGTGAGGTACCTCGGAGCACAGCAGCTTGCATCCGTTCCTGTAATAATTCTTTGTGCTCTTTTGCTAAAGAGAAAGAGACTCTTTGGATGGAAAAAGAAAAAACAAAAAACTCAGCAATTTGGAGCTCAGAAACCTCCAGAAAACAGAAAGAAAACCAGCTGGAATTGGGAGGCTGGGCTGTGACTGGGAGTGAGGGCTTCGAGTCAGGGTCGGGTCAGGAGGGCGCCCCATCTCCAAGTCTGGGGGACCCTGAAACGTTACCTAACTTCTGACTGTGTTTCCTTGTCCGTTAACCAGTGGTAAGAATGTATCATACATATTATCTACCTCAGGGCTCCCATGAGAACTGAGAGAGATTGGCTATGTCGAGAATGTCTGGCATTGCGCTTGGCACGAGGAGGTATCCGACAAATGGCGGTTGTTAGTATCACCATCACCCTCCCAGATGGGCCAAGGAGAGAGGTTTCCTTCCCACTGTAGCCCTGGAGGGTTTTCCACCAAATCCGAGGGGGTTCACACATGTTGGACCCGCAGCGTAGCTGGGGTGCAGCTGACTTCAGCAGAGTGGAGCACAGGAGGGGAAGGAGGGATCTCCCAGCCAGGACCTGCTGCTTCTGGCCGAAGGGGAGGCCAGCTAGTAATTTCTGTCCATCACATCTCATGACACCTAAATGAGGACTGTCATACGGGTCAGAGAACCCTGATGAGAAGACCTAGGCACCTTCATTTTCTTAATCTGGTTGTACAGCTGTGTGCTGCAAATCAGCCCCCCAAATCCAAACAGCTTTCTAAATAATAAGACTAAGAATTCTGGAAACCGTCGGCTCCACCTCTGCCCTTTACCAGCTGACTCGTTCACAGCATCCTCATTTCCCTCTGCCTCTGTTTATGACCAATCTAAATTTTAAGCCGCAAATCTGTCTCTGAAACGTTTTAGTAATCGAGAGCTCTTTAGTTTTTCTGAAATTGCTTGGGAGAAACTGGCTGCTAACTTAAAATAGGAAACATTAAGAACTGACATAAAAGTCTAAATAATTGCCCAACTTCATATTTTATTTAATCATATTCAATACTCAGCAAATGCATCAGCCTTAGATGGATTCAATTTGGATTCAAACTCAGTTTTTTTTTCCCCCCTTTTCAATAGGAATGTAGAGTTGATTGGCTGGCAGTTGGCCAGCCTAAAACAGAAGAGGGGGCTGAGTCATGGGCGAGCCCCCCTCGTGGGCTCTGTTTGATAGTCTGTATTCACCCCTTTCCTTACTCTTTCTTGAAGGAGTCCACTGGTCAGAGTCACCCAGAGGAGGGAGGTGGCCATGTGCTCACACAGAACATCCTGTGCCCAGGGTCCCCGGCCAGGACACCCAGAGCACTCGGCACCGCCCTGGGCGAGACTCAGGGGGCAGGACTGCACCCCCGGCTGGAGCTGGGGACCTGCAGTGCCTGGGGGTACCTGGCTGGTTCCCCCACCCTCAGGGCATGTCCTGGTCTTTTTAACCTACCATGTATGTGTCAGTTACACCTCAGAACCAGACTGATGAGAAGAACACCCTATGGAAAGGGACCTGGAGGCCGACAGGTAGCTTCTGGTGAAGCGCAGCCATAATCTTACACAGCAGGTCAGTGATGGCCTCTGTTCTCCGCCCTCCTTCAGGGACAGATCTTAATTTCCTGGGGTGGGGGGGTTCTTTTTAATTGCAAAGGAAATGACATTCACTATAGATAATCTGGAGACTTTGAAAAGCCACAGAAGAGAAAGTTAGAATCACTCATCACTCAGTCACCTGAAGAGGAGCACTGTTGACATTTTGAGATTTATAGACACCTGTCTAGGCTGCTCTTCTCACGCACACGTGTAATACAAATGTGTATTTACAATCTATCAGGTGGAAGTTGAAATAACAAGATACATGCTGTTTATAATCTGCTGTTCCTTTTTAACGTGTTCTATTTCCTTACTCTCTAAGTGTCGTGGATACTTGCAAACCCTGGGTGTCATGCTTCTCTGGGTCTGTAAATCCCAAAGTGAAAAATGAGATCTATTGTTTTAATTACTAGGCATTGTGTTTATTGGTCTTTTTTTTTTTTTTTTTTTTACTAAGATGGCTTTCCTGTTGCTTACAAAATATGATTCTTTGTCTTGTGTTCGAAAACTCTTTTTTCCCCATTGTGTCACATTTTATAATACCGTAATGGTTTCTTTTGATATATAAAAATTGAAAGTCTGACCAGTCCACTCTCTTCATCTTTTCCTTGGATGTTCCAACCTTTGTTTCTCGTGTTCATAAAGGCCACACCCCAAAAACAAATAGAAATTCAACTCTTTCCTTCTAGTTTTTTTTTTGGTGATTTATTTCTACATCCAGATTTTTAAATCATCTGGAATTTTTTTAAGACATGGTCTGGATCTGTTTTCCTCCTGATCCACAGATGAGGCTGTGCTCCAGTATCTCACAATGGGCTGTGGGTGGATTGGTCCTGTGGGCCAGAGTTGGCCGACCCCTGTTGTGGATGAATTTTTGAATCTTTTTTTCCTCTTGGGTTTGATTGATTGATTGATTGATTGCAGCATAGTCAGTTTACAGTGTTGTGTCAGTTTCTGCTGTGCAGCACAATGCTGCAGTCACACATGAACATACATACATTCCTTTTCATATCCTTTTTCACCATAAGTTACAAGATGTTGAATATAGTTCCCTGTGCTGTACAGTAGAAACTTATTCTTTATCTATTCTCTATGTATCAGTTTAGTATCTGCAAATCTCGAACTCCCAGTTTATCCCCTCTCATCCCCTCCCCCCTAGTAACCATAAGTTTGTTCTCCATGTCTGAAAGTCTGTTTCTGTTTTGCAAATAAGTTTTTTTTTTTTAGATTCCACATATAAGTGATATCATATCTCTTTCTGACTTACTTCACATAGAATGACAATCTCCAGGTCCACCCATGTTGCTACAGTGGCATTATTTTGTTGTTTTTATGGCTGAGTAGTATTCCATTGTGTCAAGATAACACAACTTCCTTTATCCAGTTATCTGTTGATGGACATTCAGGTTGCTTCCACGTCTTGGCTATTCATTGTTTCCTAATCCTGAAATTCATCCAGTAAATGGCATGGCCTGACCTTCTGATGCTGAGACACTGAAATGGAAGAACTGAGTTGATTATCATGACATCTGCCGTGATGGAGGTGACTTGGAGAGCCTCCCTCCTAGCTGTTGTGTCGTGGGAGCTGCAGCAAAGGCTTGAAGCAGAGAGGGCACTGCCCCCGCAGAGGGAGCTCCGGGGACCCCCATCCCATTGCCTTCCGGCAAAGCTGCAGAGGAGAGGGGGCACCATCGGGGGACCTCTTCCCAGCACAGGCTTGCCGGGTTCCAAAGGAAGCCAGCTGATCCTCACCTTCCAGACTGCTTTCTCCTACCTCATGTCAGGATCACACTCACCCTGTTGGGTTTCGGGCCTGTTACCTTCCTCTCGGACACGTCTCGTTCTTCCTCCAGTCACTCTTTCTGTCTCCACCCTTGACTGGAGGTCCAGGGTCGGTTTTGGCTCCTTCTGTCTCAGACATCCCTTGGCCGTTTTATTTATACGTGTTTGTATTTCCGACCCCCCGCTGGCACATGTGTAAGACTGGAGGTGGGGGCCAGCCCGCTTTCAGGCTGCATCCCAGAGCTCTCTGACCATCTCCTGAAAGTTTCTGTCCAGCAGTGGCGGAGCGGAGCGCCTCAGGAACTGCAGGACCTTGATATTGGCCTAGACCCCTCCTGGGAGTCTTGGAGTTTGAGAAAGTCTTTGGTTATGAGCTAAGATGGGGATCCTGCCTCTGCAACCTTACCTGAGGCTGTGAGTCCTCATCCTTTAGAAGACGCAGTTCCTGCCCCAGAACAGGCTGAGCCGGTTCTCCCCTGGCTCTTGCATGGGACCCTCCTTAACCGAATGTCCCTTGGGTCTCTTTCAGAGCTCCCTGAAGAGAAGAGGCAGCCGGGAAACATACAAAGAAAAGAAAGCCTTTGCCCAGGTAAGCAGCGGTTTCATCCTCGTGTTACAGCTCCGCCAGGGGCCATGGCCTCATTTCGAATTTTCTCAAAAAGCACTAGTGTCACCTCTAACAGTAAAGAAACCCGACCTGCCCCCCAGACTGGGCTCACTTAGAGCCTCCAGGGGGTGAAAAGTGTCTGCCCAGGCCAGCAGCTCCGCCTTCTGCTGCTGGCATCAGGCCGCTGGTGAGTCCTCCAGGCGAGAGCGCAGCGCGCCCGGTGCCGGTCAGGCCCTGCGGCGCCCACGGCTGGCGGCAGCCCCTCAGCCCTTCACCCAGTGAAGGAGTGCAGCGGAACGGTGTAGCTGCCGTCTGCTCGGGTCTCCACAAAACACTGTTTGGAGTGTTGGGTTTTTTTTTTAAAAAATGCACACGCTGAACAGAATCTCAGATTGTCCTCATAGACAGCAAGACACCGTCTCTGGACGGTGGTGACAGCGTCGTCCCCTCTGTGCGCGTGGCATGTGCTCTTTGGAACTTCCTGAGCTTTCTGGAACACTTGTTTTCCTGGCTTTTCTTTCTTTTCTTTTGTTCCTTCCTTCCTTTTTCTCTTTCTTTCTCTCTCCCCCCACTTCCTTTTTTTAAATTGCTGCTAGTATTTGGTGTTGATAGAAGAAGGCATTCTGGAGGTGTCAGCTCCTGGAGCTCCCAGAGCAAGCAGTCATTAGAGAGATGCAGTCAGTCCAGGAAACTGCCACCCCCCCACCACGTGAACCCACACCTGATTCCCTCCAATTTCTCCATCCTCCAAAGCCCCCGGTCCCCAGAGTAGCCTTCAAGGAGGGCCAGGCTGCACGAGCCAGAGGAATGCCAGTGGTTAACTGTTCTCTGCCACCCACATCTTTGCTCCCCATGTCTCACTTTGGAATCCACTAGTGATGGGGACATTTAGGTCTCTCGTCCCTGCTGCTGGGTGCATCAGCCCTCCGGAGCTCCGAGTGTGTTTCAGCTTCCTGGCTCCTGAACAGGGAAGATCTTTTCTTTAGAAGGGTAATAATAATCTCTGCCCCGTCTCGAAGCGAGCAGCCTGTGGTGCGCTCACCGGGGTGAACCAGGCTGAGGACCGCGGGTGGGACACCCGGGCTCGGGAAGGGGTTAAGTGCCCAGCCTGCGGTGCCGCTGAGCCCGGAGTTTCTGTCCAGCAGAGTGGCGGAGCGGAGCGCCTCGGGAACTACAGGTCTGCAACCAAAACTCAAAGGAAGCTGGCCCCCCGGCGCAAGGTAGGAACACGAGCCATCGGCGCTCGGGTGCTGGCCAGATGGCAGACTTGCAAGCCAAAGAATATATACCTGCGGCGATATATTTCTGTTGCTTGGCAAGGCCTTTCCAGCTGGTGGCGGTGGCGGTGGCCCTGCGTGTGTCCCCACCTTGGTGCTGAGCTTGCCTTCTCTGCCTGCACCAGAAGGGTCATGGGGAAAGGTTACTGGATCTGCTTTCAGGCTGCATACCGGAGCTCCCTGACCATCTCCTGAAACCAGACCTTGATATTGGCCTAGACCCCTCCCGGGAGTCTTGGAGTTTGAGAAATTCTCCAGTTACGAGCTAAGATGGGGGTCCTGCCCCTGCTGCTTAGCTAAGGCTGTGATTCCCCATCCTTTAGAAGACGTGGCTCCCGCCCCAGAACAGGCTGAGCCGGTTCCCCTGCCTCCCATTTCCCCTGTGTGCTGGCTCCAGCCGCCTCCACCGACCTACCGAGGGAGTCTGACCCCTTCGGTAGATCCATACACCCCCTCGGCTTCAGAGAGTGCCTTTCTTTTAGAAACTGCGTTGGTCTCGGTGGCAGGCCTGGCAGTGCACGGGTGCCAAGGAGACACGATGCGTGCTCCAGCCGTGCGTTAGAGTTCTTGGCGCGCGGGTGGTTTCTTTCTTTAAGGAACAGGAAGACTGTTGGGACGTTTTCTCAGTCTTCAGGTAACCAATGAATCGGACACTTCCTACGGTTTATCACTGAGTCTTGCTTCTTTAACTGACCTGGGTTAAAGTTCAAGGAGACAGGAGGATGGTTCTGGTTTATAACCAGACTTGTGGGGAACTGAGGGTAGGGGTGGATGAGGTACAAGGTTTTCAGAAATCAAGGCAATCTGAGGGCTCTTTGGGATCTTCCATCTGGATAAAGGGTGCAGATGAGCACTTACAACCCAGTGCAGAGCCCTTGGGGAAGGCCCGGGTTCCCTAATTTCTCCGCTCAGCTTTTGGGGGAGGCCCTTCCTTAGGAAAGATGGCCTGCAGTTCCCTGGTCTGCGTTGGAGATGAAAGTCTCCGGGACCGGGCAGGTGACTCTGCTCCTCGGCCTCCGCCTTGCCAGGGCCTCGCCAGACGTCGTTTCCCATGGGAGTACGGTCAGGACGTTGGTCACAGCAGGGGATCCTGCCTGTCCCTGGGCTGTCCCAGGCTGGAGGGGGTTCCCTTGTGGCTGGTGACATTCTCTTCCACGGTGTCTGTGGCTGTCCTCAGGCATGAAGGTGAATTTCCCTGCCTCGTGGCAGAGACTGGGTCGTGCAGGTGATTTTGACTGCACACAGGACAAATGCTGGCTCTGCAGTTAATGCAGGGGCTGGGGGTCTTCCTGTTCTAGGCTTGTCACGCCCCGTCTGACCCACTTACGGAGTACTGACGGTCTGTCTGCACTGACGCGTAGTCTAACTCACTCAAGCTCCAGCCCTGCATGTGAGCAGCAAAGCCCTCTCCGGGTATCTGGACACACAGATTTTTTTTTTAAGTCTGTATTTATCAAAAATTGAAAAGGTGCTTTTAACTGTTCTGCTTTGGAAAGTTCTCAGCAGCTGGGCTGTTGAACCTGCCAGCTTCTGGTGGACAGCAGGATTCAGTATTTACTGAAGCGATGAATGAACCAACAAATACGTATGCGTCTCCCTTAGTGTTAGGACTAGACAGTGTGTGCTTTTCACAGCCCACCTACTCTGTGTGGGCCCTTTAAATCTCTGTTGTTAACCCAGCAGCAGTGGTAACCCGTGCTGCTCAGCTGGGTGGGGCAGACACTCAACTTTATTTCCAGTTCATCACAGAAGCCCTTGTTAACGTCTGACTAATCCCAAACCAACGAACTGAACTCCTTAATGTGACAAGTTCTTGGAGCATAAAGACCATGCTTTCTTCCCAGGGACACTTATATATTACTCTCCTGATGTGCAAAATGGGGGAAAAAAGCAGTTCCTGGCTCCTTTTCCCAGTGGTAACTGGGTTTCAGACAAAGCAGAAAGTGGAGCCTGACCGCGTACCAGCCCCTCTGCTGTGTGCGATTCCGCTGGACCTTCACGTCAACTTCGGCTGAGTGAAGGTCCTGCTTTGGACGTAAGGAGACAGCTTTCCAGGGCCCAGCGCTCAGGCCCTGGTGCCACGTGCGGAAAGGGCAGGACTGGTCAGTTCCCGCTCAGCGGGTGGCGGTGAGGGTGTGCCTCCCTCAGAGGATGCACAGGCAGCCCCAGGGCTGCTTCATGCAGCGCTGGCTCACAGCTGGCCTCAGATTTTTCCTTCAGTCTTCCTGGTCACCCTGCTTTTCTTTCCTTCCGTGGGTATGTGGTGTGGGCAGGGGGAGTCTAGGCAGGGTGGAAGGAGAAAAGTTGGGCGCACCCAAGGAGGTCTTCCTATGTCTTTCTGCCCATGGGGAGCATGCAGCACGGAACAGCCAAGAATGAGCTGTGTCTCGGAGGCTGAGAGCTGTGTCTCCCTGCCAGACCGCTTGCGCGCAAGTGATGGTCTGTCTGGAAGGGTTCACCGTCCCGCAGAGGGCTGACTGGGTGCAGAGGCTGGTGTGCTGGCTCTCGCTCCCTTGGGCTGCTGGCATGTGGCCGTCACCCAGCAGGGTGCTGGATTTGCATGATAAGAGAAGCCTTCACCAAAGTCTTTGTCCCCGTGACAGACTTTTGAAACTTAATAGCCAATCAGCAGAAATCGGTTGTTGTCGCCAGTGACTGAATGTGACTAGTAAAATATGGTGCAAGCCTGAATCCAGAGCTCACAGAGCCCCAGGGCACCACTGTCCAGTTGGTCCAGAAAGTGCCTTCTTGACCTTAGCCGAGCAGTGTGGGCTTTTAGTAGCAGAGAGCCCGCTCCAGTGACCCTCCAGAATCCACTGTATCCCAGTGAGCCTTGGGTTTCTGAGTTTAACTCCCTGCTGTTAGAGCAGCTAAAGGGAGTGGGACTGACTAGAGGCTCTGAAGTTGCGTTTGCCTGGGGAGGAGGGTGTGAGTAACCCAGGTCTCAGGTCTGCAGGAACCAGTTCACACTAACCAGCCATCTGAGCTTGGGATGTACCCTGCATCTCGACCTCTAAAGCACCCTCGTGCTTGTCACCTCGTGATGTCCTCATGGTGTCCCTGTGATAGGCTGGGGGAGGAGAGGCGGGGAGGAGTGCCAGGTTGCCGTGTCTCCGGTTCTCAGCAAATCCATGGAGAGCCGGATGGCCCGGCTTCCTCATGCTAGTCACACCTGTGGTGACGCCAGCCCCTCTGAAGAGGGAGGTCTGCGCCGTGGAGGTGAGTGACAACGGGTAGGAGTAGCCATGGAGGCCTGTCCCCCTGCCCCTGGCCTCACGAGGGGTCCAGGCTCTCTTGCTGGTCAGGTCGGACCCGCAGAGTAAGGCGGGGGCGTGCGCGTTGCTTATGGCACTGGGTCTCATTCCGTTCGCTCGTCTACACTCATCCTCTGTACGATGGTGTCATGTGCACGCTGTTCAGGCTCCTCGTTGCCTTTGTTTCTGCGGCAAAGCCCCTAACGTAGGCCCTTGTCCCCCATGGAGGCCCTGGCTCTGTCGTGGCCCCTCTCCATGTGCCTCAACACGCTGATGGAGAGATTGGTGTTTTGTGTTTGTGTGTCGGGGGCGAGGTGCGAGGGAAGTCGTCAAAAACAGGAACATTTGGTATTTTCAAATAACCCTCCTCCTGGCTGTTCTCTCCTGGCAGGATGACAGTGCCGATCTGAAGTGCCAGCTTCAGTTTGCCAAAGAGGAGGGCTCCCTGATGCTCAGGAAGATGGCCAAGCTGGGGCGGGAGAAGGATGGGCTGGAGCAGGAGCTGCAGAGGTACAAGGCCCTCTACGGGGACGTGGACAGCCCCCTCCCCACCGGCGAGGCGGGCGGGCCGCCCAGCACCCGGGAGGCCGAGCTGAAGCTGCGGCTGAAGCTGGTGGAGGAGGAGGCCAACATCCTGGGCCGGAAGATCGTCGAGCTGGAGGTGGAGAACCGGGGTCTCAAGGCGGAGATGGAGGACCTGCGGGGCCAGCACGAGAGGGAGGCAGCCAGCCGGGACCCTGTCTCCAGCATCCCTACCTCACCCTTCGGCGACTCCCTGGAGTCCTCCGCGGAGCTGCGCCGGCACCTGCAGTTCGTGGAGGAGGAGGCGGAGCTGCTGCGGCGGTCCATCTCCGAGATCGAGGACCACAACCGGCAGCTGACCCACGAGCTGAGCAAGTTCAAGTTCGAGCCGCAGCCAGAGCCAGAGCCGGCGTGGCTGGTGGGGGGCACGGGTGGTGGGGCGCCCCTGCAGGACGAGCTCCAGGCGGCCCGGCTGCAGATCCACGAGCTGAGCGGGAAGGTGCTGCGGCTGCAGCAGGAGAACCGGGTGCTGCTGTCCAACCCCCCGCGCGGCGACAGTGACGCCGACAGCGACGCGGGCCGGAAGGAGAGCGATGGGGAGGACGGCCGCCTGCCCCAGCCCAGGCGCGAGGGCCCCATCGGTGGTGAGAGCGACTCAGAGGAGACCTTTGAGAAGACATCGGGCTTCGGCAGCGGAAAGCCGTCGGAGGCCGGAGAGGGCCTGGCGGAGCTGCTCAGGGCCCGGGAGGACTCCGAGTGCCTGACGAGCATCAGGCACGAGGCCGAGCGGCTGGAGCGGACCGTGGAGCGCATCATCACCGACACCGAGGGCCTTGCCACCGCCTCGCCCGGGGCTGGTGTCCAGGGGGACGGGGAGAGGGGAGAGGGCGCCCAGACGGAGCCCCAGCTGCTGGGGACCCTCAACACCAAGATGAAGGCTTTCAGGAAAGAGCTCCAGGCCTTCCTGGAGCAGGTGGACCGGCTCGGGGACGGCCTGAGGGAGCGTCTGGAGGGCCTGTCCCCGCTGCCCCACCTCACGGAGTCGTCCAGCTTCCTGTCCACTGTGACCTCCGTGTCCCGGGACTCCCCCGTCGGGAACCTAGGGAAGGAGCTGGGCCCCGACCTGCAGGTAAGGGGGCTCCCGGCTCTGCCTCCCTGCTCCCTCCTGCTCCTGCTGGCTGGCCTGGCCGCGCTCCAGCTCCTCCTGCTCACGGCTGCTTGGTTGTGATTGCAAACCTGCATTGTACTAAAGCCTCCGGTGTCAACCAAATCCTTTCTCTTGGTTGGGTTTCTCCTTTCTCTTGGTTTTGTTTTATTTGTTGGTTTAGTTCTTTTGTTCCCTGGTTTCCTCTCCCTATTCCTCTTATTTTTAAACCGCACAGCTGCTCTTGGCTTAGAGGTCCTCCCTCTTGCCACGAGGCTGATCCTGCTGGAAGCGCTAGGGATGGACACAGGCCTCCCTTTTTTTGGCATCCCAAACGACCAGCCCTCCCGATGAAGAAGCAGAGAGGAGCTTAAAACAAAGTCCACGGGCACTTCGCAGTCGGGATGCATAGCAGACTCCTCAGGAGCGCGGGTGTCCCCACCTGCGTTCACTGCCCCAGGGACAGTCCAGCCCCGAAGGCCTAGGCAGCCCACCCACCCGCTCCCTCTGCGAGACGGACAGCCTGGACGGGGAGGAGCGCGGCCAGAGAAGGATGTGAAAGCACCCGGAGCCAAGGGCGGCGACGGCGCGGCCTCCCGGGACTGCTCTCCTGCGCGGCGCCCTGGACCGTGGCCTGGCTGCCCGACCTCAGCGAGGCGGCAGGAGCCTTGTTCCCGTATCCTTCCCGGTGGCCTGCCTGCGGGCGAGTCTGCCTCCGTGTCCCCGTCGCACGCGCCTCGTCAAGCCTTCTGCATTCTCTCCCTCTGCTTTCCAGGTCCTTCTGCCTGTCCTCACGCTCACCCTCACTTCGGTTCTGTTTTCTCTCTCTGTCGCCGCTGTGTTTGCGTTGCTGTCTCTGGTCATGCTGCTCTCTGTCCCGTAGTTTCCCAGCCTTCTGCCTTCCCCACCCCTCCCCCACCCTCTGGTCCTTTGTGTTGTTTAAAATTTTTCAAAAAACAAAAACAACAAAACCCACAAATCCCTCCCGTGCACCTAACAGTCCAAACTGAGAGATCAGATGGAGTGGCAGCTCGGGCAGGAGCGAGGGGAGGAGCGGGGGCCCCTGCCTCCGCGAGCCGCGCGGGAGCTGCACCGCCGAGCCGACGGGGACGCCGGGAGCTGCCGGCCCGGAGCCCAGAGCTGCTTCAGCCTAGAGGTCAGCAGTGGTGGTCCCCCCGCCGCCCCCTCCCGCCCCTCCTCTGCTGTGTGTGTGATGGTTCCCACCTGAGTCCCAGGCCCCTCGGGAACGCGGCAGGGGGAGTGTGGAAGCAGGGGGGTGTCACTGCATGCACCTGACCTGGGGGTTCCACACGGGGTGAGGGCAGGGAGACCGCCTGTCTGGGGCCTGCGGGCGCCTGGGGATGTAGCAAAGCATCTGAGACTGATTCGAGCGCGCTCTGTGGCTCCTTGTCAAACAGTAAGGAAAGCGGAGCTGAAACCCAAGCTTGTTCTCCCGGTGTCTCATGGGCCCACCCAGCATTTTCCCTTGATCGTCTCCAGCCATTGGGCAGAATCAAGGATGCTCTCCTGACTTGGGGGCGCTTCTGTAGTCTCTGTTGCCATAGCAACTCTCGTCCACAAAGCTCCCAGCACCCACAGATACTCTGTTGTGGTAAACAGTTTTCCCTCTCCGTGCAAGTAATTCCACCCAGGACAGGACAGGTGGCCCCGAGGAGTGAGGCCAGTGACCGCAGGGTTAGAGCAGCATGTTCTGTGTTAGAGAAGGTCTGGATGAAGGCTCTTCATTCATCAGTCCCAGTGGGGATGTCACTGGTCAGTTCTGAGGCATCATAGCGGTTCCTAGATGGCAGGGGAGATGGAGAGAGGGGGTTGTCACGTCTGGAAGCAAATGGAAGTTCACTTGGCAAAGAGTCAGGCGTTTGATCAGGAGAAGAAGTGCGCGGAGGGCCTGTCGGTTCAGCTTGCGGCTTGCGCCCCAGTGAGGCTGCTGCCCTGCAGTCAGAGGACTCGGGTGCGGGTCTCTCCAGCCGGGGTCTCCTCCCTGGTTCTGTAGGGGCTGGGCGGGTGGTCATGTGAAGACCACCCCCAGAAAGTGTAAGTGAAAGCAAGGCAGTTCAGGAACATCCCAGGCGGCCCCTGTCCTCGCATCACCTGGGCAGAGGCCGGGCCTGCCCGAGGAGGTGGCGTCCAGGCCCAGAGGGAAGTGACTGGCCCACAGCCAGGCGTGACAAGGGACTTGGCCTGTGAAGGGCTGAGCTCCCAGGAAACAGGCAGAATCCTGGCATGCTGGCTGCGTGGAGCCACCATGGGTGGTCCCCAGGCAGAGGCACCTCCCGGTTAGAAGCACGGAGGGCCCAGTGTAAGCACTTGTGACATTTTAAGAGGTGTCTTCTGGACGCGTCCGGCGTGCTGGCTGCAGGGTGTTGTCGCCCCGGAACGGCAGGCGTGTGACCAGCGGGGTGGCATCACACGTCGGGGCATCCCGCTTCCCCGTGGACTCAGCCACGTGCTCTGACTGCGTTGGACTACAGGCAGCCCCGGCCAGCCCGTGTCTCACACAGGCCCCTCATCTGTGAAGGCTACTTGCTTGGGCAGCTGCAGGCTCACAGTTAAGTGCATTTCCAGTGAACCGGGTGATCCATCTCCAGGATGGAAACCGGGGTGGAAACTTCAGGGAAACATGTTTCCCAGCCTTTGGTTGCCACTGTACCCACTGCTCGTTCTAGTGGGGACGGCACGCCGTGCGCTGGAATCCACCCCGGCAGAGGCACTGGTGCCCCAGGTTCCAGCCCAGCTCTGCCTATTTCTAGCTGTTTCTCATGCAAGTCTCTGGGCCTTTGTTTTCTCGTCTGTAAAATGGGAGTAAAAATACTGCCTGGTTGCCTCACACGGGTAATAAGCGGTTGATTTTTGGAGCCAATGAGCTGTTGACTGAAAAGCGTGAGACTGTGTCATCGTGACGTCTGGGAAAGGGGGTGACATCCTGCTGCTGAAGACTGCCAGGTGGTGGGTGTCCCAGATCCTGCAGTCTGTGTGGCTTCACAACTATAAACGTGCAGTGAAGATGAACAAGAGCTGGCCAGTCAGAGCACATCAAATGACAGCACATGCAAGCCCCAGGCAGGCCAGTCTGCGTCCTGTCCTGCTCGCAGAGGACTGGCACCAAACCCTGCGGCTGGTGGCTGGGCCACGGGGCCAGTTTTCTCTGCCCGCTGCGGCCCTCTCTCACTTTCCTCTGGCTGCTCCCTGATCCTGTCCCGGGAACGCAGCTCGGGGCGAACAGGGCAGCCCGCTTCCTTCTGACACCTTGCTGAAGAGAACGTGCCCCTCCCTGTGCCCCACCACCCAGTGTGTCCCACGTGACTGTGTCCGGGGGACTCTGCGGAGCACCAGCACCTCTCCTCCACCCGAGGCCCTGCTGGCTCCCGCGGGCAGGGGTGCGTTCTCGCTCACCCAGACAGGTGGGCTTTGCGTCAGAGGCCGGCAGTGGCTTTGGAGAGAGGAAGATGCTTTGTTGAGTCCTTGTGGTGGGAAAACCAACCTTTGAACAAGGCGAGTGAGCGCAGCTGGTTGTGCCATGTGGTACCTTAGGGTCCCCGAACATGACTGCTTGGAAGGGATCTTCAGAGGAGCCCCCTCATTCTGTGAGAGAGAAGAGAGGGTCTGAACCAGTGTCAGCAGGCCCCCCGCGGGCCGTGCTGGGCCGGGGTCCTGAGCAGTCTCACAACCTGGTCAGCCCCCCTGGTCCCCGCCCCTCCCTGGGGACGTGTCCAGACTCCACCACTGGGCGGCTCCCTGTCCAGCCAGCCGTCTTGCCATGGGGTGTTTATTCTCTTAAGCATCTATCTGTTTTCCTTTAATTGTATGCACTTTAACGAGGGAGTGAAGAGTCTCAAAGACAAAGGCAGGGTCCAGGACCATCACTTCCTGGAAGGGAAGACAGAATTAATCGGGGGGGGGGGGGGTGTTCTGACTTTTTCTATTCACCAAGGCATTTCACACAGAAGAGAAAACTCAGTTATGTACACAAACACATACTATACTGTTTGAAAGACAACACACACTCACGGACCACTCTGGTGGCTCTGCAGTTTTCCCTCTTAGAGGAGCTGTGTGTGGGTCCCGTCGGGGCTGGGTCTCGAGGGAGCAGCTGTGTCCGTCCCTGGGGCGCATGTCACCCTGACATACAGTTCAGTCTGCTCTTTACATACTACGCTGGGTTACAGGATGGTATAGCGGACAGTTCTAGGGAGCAGAACTCTAAACCTTTTAATGAAACCCCCCCCAATTCAATGCCCACAAAGGCCGTGGTGGAGCCGGTGCGCAGGCCTCACCAGGCGGCAGGGTGTCTGGCCAGAGGGGCCGCTCCCGCTGCGGGCTGAGGGCTCGTGCCACGTGGCCACGGAGCACCATGCGGCCACAGCGTGTCATGTGCCGGGGGTGGGGTGGCAAACACAGAGGTCTTCATCTAGAAGGAGGCTGATACTGAGGCCGGGCATCCTCCCAGCTGCTTTCTTCACTCCCTCTTCCGTTGTCCTGGAAATGACTGCCACTCGTCTGCATGAGCCAGCTGTGCCTGCACACATGTGAACATCCTCCAGCTCCTGGCCCGGAGGTCCCTGGGGCTGGTGGCAGACCACCAGGGTCAGCAACTTGAAAGCGGCGGCAGCCTTCTGAGTTTCAGCTGTTAAGTTTGGAAAATTTCTCAGCTCTAAGTTTCCAAGTTCCATTTGTGAAGTGCCTTCTATGATTTTGCCTGATAGATGTTCACGTTTGGGGGAAAAGAGGAAAGAAGTTAAATGCTTACTTGGGACGCACTGGGTGCTTTGGCCAGGTTTAGGTACTGCCAGCACCAGCAGCGGGCAGTGGTAACAAGGTGGAAAAGGAAAGCCCCTTCTTAACCTGTCAGCAGATAACAGATCTGTGTGTGGGAGACCTGCCACGTGGAATGGCCACGCCGAGCACTCTCAGAACGGCCACAACCAGGGAGCTCAGGTCAGAACCCACCAGCCCACTAATGCAGCCACAGAATCCACCACTCGGAGGAAAAGGACGCAGCTGGCCTCCAGAAGGACCAGTGTTCCTGTTGCTTATTTGCCTCCGCAGACGTCGGCAAGATTCCCACCAGATTCTTCCCTGACCGCTCCCTGGGGCTCCCGGCGAAGCTGCTGAGAGATTCCCACTTGTCAGGAGAGCAGTGTACGAATATGTGGTTTGGAACGTGTGGGCGCCTAAAAATAGTTCTGAATGAGGGGTAGCCAAGTACAGGCACCGGCTGGGTTTCAGACACACCCGGAACCAAGCCCGCGCCCGAGGATTGGGTTTCCGGGTCAGGAGTCCCCCGGGGCCCTTCTCCGAAGCTCCCCTCCCGCGCTCTTCCCCGCAGGCCGCTGTGCCTCGGCTGCGCCCTGCCCGCCGCGGCCAAGCGGCCCGGGGCTTCCCGCCAAGTGTGCGTCGAGCACAGGTGTCGACCTGGTGAGCCGCTTCTGAAAGAGGCCGGAGCTCACCAGAACAGGAGGTCACGGTGATGGAGGCTGACGAGAGTCCTACTAAGCTGGGGTCTAGGAAGGGGGTACAGTGAAAAGCGTTGCCTTTCGGGGCTTCGGTTTGGCTTCGTGTGCTGAGACCGTGCCGGTCTCCTCGTAAGCATGGAGTAATTTATAAGCCACCTTCTCTGAAGATGTCCGGAAGTCAGCCGTGTGCATTGGTGTGGGACAGCCTCGGGGGGAAAGCCTGGGCCGTGGCTGTCACAGCAGTGACACCGGGAAGGTGGTCGTGATGCCAGCTGAAGAGAGCTGCCCTCGTAGAGGGGACAAAGTGCGCACGTGTGACGTGTCATCAGGCTCGTAGCTGAAGGGCAGAGGACGGTTTTAGAGCTAACCTCTGGGGACTTGGTGACGAAGGGACATATTTCTTTTCCCGAAGAAATCTACGTGCTGTGTGCAAACTTCCTCCAGACACGTGTGACTGTGTGGCGGTGGATGCCTCTGGGTGGAGATTTCTGCCGCAGCCTGTTTGTATTTTGGTTTTTTGTGACACAAGAGTGGCGGCCTCCCGATGTGGAACAATTCGTTGTCCGTGGAAGCTTTACTGTTCTGTTAGCAAAAGTGGAGAAGAAAGTGCAACTTCTAATAGCTGAGGAAGGTCTAGAAGTTTCTGTTGTGGACCAGCCTCCACAGAAGACACGGGAGCTGCTGTAGGTAAAGGAGTTGCCTCGCAGGACTTCAGGGTCCTTCTCTGTGACCTTTCAGAGGTGAAGTTCAAACGGGGAAACATCTGTAATCAAACGATGCTAAGGTACGAGGCTCATAGATTTGTTTAAAAATAGCTAATATAATTATGTATTAAGATTAAAAGCAAACTAGTTTAGCCTCACATGTAGAAAAGTTTGGCTTTTCTCAACAGAGTAGCACGATTAGGGTGCTGTTGTAACATCTAAGAGTAAGGAGCTTGGGGCCAGTACCAGACGTGTTAAAACACGGAGGATTTTCACATTTTAAATGCAGAGTAGGATGGGAATCACAGCTGAAGCTGGCAGTGGAGCAGCTGGGCGACCTGGAGGCACTCGTGTGCAGAACAGCTTGAGGGGCAGAGGGCGCCCCAGGGGGGCAGGGACTGGGGACGTTTCCGGGAGGTTGCAGATGACAGACCCAAGAGTACCGCCCCCCGCCAGGGCTGGACCTCCAGCGGTGGATCCTCTAGCATCTGCGGGGCGCCTGCCCCACACTGGGCACTGCACAGCATCAGGCACTTCACCACACTCAGCCAGTGGCCTGAAGTAACGCACAAGTAAACTGCAAAGCCTGGATTTGCGGTAGCTGGGCAGCCCCCTTCCCCGCCCCATCCGTCTTGTCGTGTCTGCACAGGGGACAGAAGCAGGGGTGGGACTCAGGGCTGCTAAGATGTGAAGCAAATCGCCACCGTCTGACTGTCTGATGTCCTTCCAGCCTGAAGTGCAGATGAGCTCTGGTGTCCTGACAGTGGCCGAGCCAGTGACCAAGCTGCCCCCGGGGCCTCCCAGGGCTGCCTGGCTTAGCCTGGCACGGGCCTTAGCATGTCGGTGGTGGTGGCGTCGACCTCAGGCAGTCCCGTGGTTTGTGAGCACCAGTCTTGTGCTTTAGGGAAACCAAACCCAAGCCACCCACTGGTTTTGGTCCAGTCAGGAGAGGACAGCTGGTAACAGTAAGCCTGGTGTTCCTACTCTCTCTGCTCTGTGGAGCAGAAAACCCTCACCCCACGGGCCACGTTAGCTACTAGAGATTCACCTCTGTGCCTTATCTGTAAGGTAGGGATGCGTTCACACCCTTCACTTAGCCGTTATCGGCACATACTAGTTGTTTATTGCTTGGAACAGTACCTGTACCCGTGTTGGGAAAAAACAGGAACTTGACAGAGTGATGGAAAACATTTTTCAAGCACCGCTTGTACTTCCCTGAGAGTCTCCCATATCTGATAGGAAGGTGAGGTCTCAGGCGTGGACAGAGGTGATCAGCCTTCCTGCGCGCAGCGGAGCACCCGCTGGTCCTCCTTCCGTTAGGGTGTGGTGACCCAGGGCAGGAAGTCGAGGGGAAGGATTCCCGCTGACACTGCCATGGCAGGTGCAACGTGCCGTGTGTCCCAGCCCTGGTGCAGAGGGCCAGCGGCACCTACATCTGAGTTGGCTGTGAGCCCTGCAGCCAAGAGACAGCTTCCTGCAGGAGTTCAGTAATGTCTAAAACCACCACGGGAGACCACAGGGAGAAGTGATTCTGACCCCTTGCCTTGAAATAGCAGGCACTTCTGAATCAGAAGACACCTGTGGTTTTATAAATAGAAGCCCCCTCAAGGAGTGGACCAAACTCGGGGGGCTTTTGAGTTTCATGTCCCACGGGCAGGGTGGCGCGGGCTGGCTGGCGGTGTGCAGAGTCTGGCTTTGGTCCGGGTGGCGGGTCAGGACGGCGGCCCGTCTCACCCTGGCGTCCCCTCCCTGCAGAGGGAGGAGGAGCACCTCTGTGCCTGGAGGTGGCGGGAGCTGGAGGTGCAGGACTCTCTGCAGGAGCGGAGCTGGAGCGACGAGGGCCACCTGCTGCAGCAGGAGCTGCGGTCCTGGAGGCAGAACGTCTTCCTCTTCTACGTCAAACTCAGGTGGCTCCTGAAACGCTGGCGGCAGGGGAAGCAGCTGGAGGAGGAAGGAGAGGAGTTTGCCGAGGTACATAGTGCCAGAGGTTGTTTTATCTGGACCCCCAGACCATGCTGCCCCCTCCCCCTGCACACAACGTCGTGTTCACTTACTTCAGACGACCTGGTCACGGCCCACCAGGCAGGGCGATGCCGCGGGCTGTCCGGTGCTGCCCTCGGAGCTCATTTAGGAGCGCGCTGGTCCGTGACCCCCTCCTGCAGCCGAGTTCTGCTGCCATCTCTTTTGTTGCTGACGGATGAATTTGTTACACTTGTCACCCTGAGGTCCTTAGCTGTCTCATTCCACTTTGCTGGTTGTACTTTAATTTATAATTTAAAAAAAAAGTGGCTTGGGGGTAATTAGGTATTTATTTATTTTTAGAGAAGGTACTGGGGATTGAACCCAGGACCTCGTGCCTGCTAATAAGAATGTGCCCTGCCCCATGAGCTATACCCTACCCGCCTTAAAATTTTTTTAAGTTTTTCCAATTTTTTTTAAACTTTTGTTTTTTCCTATCTTTATCAGTGGGAGATAATTCGGTTATTCATTTTTTTTAATGGAGGCACTGGGGATTGAACCCAGGACCTCGCGCATGCTAGGCACGTGCTCCACCACTGAGCTATGCCGCCCGCCCCTCCCCCCACCAATTTGCTGGTTTGTTAAACGTAGTTCTAAATCGTTCTCTATTCTTTCCATTTTAGTTTTTGTTCGTAATTGCTAGAGCCTGCTCTGCCAAGGCAGTCGTATATGAGTGTGTCCTCTGAGCCCCAGAGGGGCACTTTCTTCACTTTGAAGTTTGTATATACTCTTCTTCTTGTGCTGCAGTTTCCCAGACTTAGGACAGAAGCAGAGCTAAGCGATCTGCTTTCCGATGGGTTTGTATCAGGGCAGAGGGGCCTCCCGCCCGGCAGGCTCCTTGCTGGCCTCACGGGCCGTGAGTGCAGGGCTGGGACCGCGGGTTTTCCGTGGACTCTGAACGTCCCCCCCCCCCCCCCCCCCCGCAGCTGCCTTGTCGGCTGCTGCAAGTCACTGTGACTGTGGGCTCCTCTTACGCCCGGAGACCTTTGGTCTGCTTCCCACTCTCATGAGCAGTGTATGGAATTCTGAGTCATCCCACGTTTGGGGAGATACAATGACTCTTTCCTCAGGGTGAAGAGAGTCCTCAGTCAACTCGACCCATTTGCAAATATCCATGACCTTTTAGAAAACCCCATCATTAAGTAAAACTAGAAATAGCTGTAAGGTTTCCTGCTGATCAGTACTTTGTAGTTCCTCCTCCTCTAATTTATAAAACCGTAACTCTGATCGGTAATTTACAGACAAGTAAAAATTGTCATTGTCCAAATAAGATATAAATAGTAAAATTTCTAACCTTTTCTGATCAACTGGGTACCCACTCCCTGTGATTTACATGAAGTGGCCAGGGAGGGGAGTGGCCAAAACAAACTGCTCAGGGCAAAGGGCCGAGAAGGGAAGACGTGACAGCCTGGAGGGTGGGTGCTTATTCTCAAGACACTGAATCAGGCTGCACAGCGAAAAGGCTTGGGTGGAGCCATGACCATCATCTCCTGCTGTTTCAGGGCGAATTTCCGGAGGCCTTCCCCAGGCTCGGGGAGCTGGGAGTCCAGGGGGACCCACAGGCAGACGGGCCGGCCCGAGATGACAGGGGCCCAGGCTGTGGCTTTCTGCCGGGAGAGCGCCCTGCACACCCCCCTGTGCAGGCCGGGGACCACGGAGCATGGCTGCTGCCCACGGACGGGGGACAGCTCCACAGGCAGGTGGGTGCCTAGCTCCCAGCCCCTCGTCTGACCCACTCCTCGGATGGGGGCTGCCATGAGTTCATGGGCTGGTGGTCTGGCGAGGAGAGCTCTGGTTCGTTTGGCTTACACATAAATAAGGACATGGTATGGTCACCTCGACTGTGTCCCCTCCAGGCCAGCACGTGTACCTCAGGAGGAGGGAAAAACAGGATTGGCTAGAGTGGTCTGTGCCTTGTAAAGGGTGACCTTCCTTCCAAGGAGGGGAGACCCCACGTGTAGCGCTCTCACCTGGGCCAGAGAAAGCACTGAGGGCTTGTGTGTGGCTGTTGGCTGCAGGGCACCTGCCGTGTCCCTGAACTGGCAGCACAGCGCACGAGGAGGAGAGAGAGTGTTTTAATCCCCAAATACGTGCAATGTGTTTCTGGTTCTTTTTAAGCCACATGAAACAGTATCTCAAATGAAAAGTATCTGATGACACTGGAAAAAAGCTGAAGCGCGTGTGAAGAGGTGGGGTTTCAGTGTGTAACCGTAAGTGATTGCCAGCATTGCCAAGCGTAAGCCCTGTGGAGTAAACCAAGAGACAACATTGATGGCACTCAGATTTTTTGCACTTTGCACAAAACTGCGGCTGTGGTGGGTCTGGAGTGTTGAGACCCTGCGAGGCTGAAGCTTTCTTGCTCCTGAGCTTCTGGGCCTGGGTCCCTCCTGCCCACCGTGTTGTTGAGGGTCCTGCGGGCAGAGCCCGGGCCTGGGCTGAGGCGCGGGGCGGGGTGGACCCCGAAGCAGCTGCAGCCGCTTGGCCACAAACATCTTGGGCGCTCCTTATCCCCCCCCTGGACTCCACAGCTGCGGCCCCTCCCTCGGCCCTGAGCCTCCGAGTGTCCCCGGGGAGAAGGCTGTCAGAGGAACCTGGGCGCAGATCCAAACGAGGGAAGTGGGAGTGTCCGTGGAAAGGCCTGGGAGAAGCGTGTGTTTACCCCCTCCTTTCTCTCCATGTAAACTCAGATTGTCACAAAGACCTGTTTTCTACGCATACCTGTCTACCCTTCATTTTCCCCGAATAAGACTCAAGAAAGAGGCTGTACTTTCAAAGGAACTTTTAATTACACATAATAGAAAGTTTGTCACTATGCCAATGTCCACGAGGAGATTTTAGCTCATGGGATGCCTCTCCAGCAAATATCTAGTTAGAAGTAAAATGCTACTTTGCAAAAAATCGACCAGTTTTATTATTTTCCAAAGAGGTATCATCAGTCCCAAGACGTGTCTGTGATTAACTCAGTTTTCCTGGGTTGTCGCTCAGCCACAGATCTGCTGCCTCTGAGACCGCGTGTTGGGTGCTTCCCACGCGCGCATCCAAATGCCTTGGAAAGGGGAGTGAGGAAGTAACACATCTGGGTTCCCAGACAACAGTCATGGGAAATTGCACCCTTGGGGTGGGAAACCACGTGAACTCACTCAGCTGGAACCCCACATCCTGTGTGTTTGTTGTCTCTCTGCTGCCTCCTCCTTCCATTGCTGCGTTCTCAGCCCTTCCCCTTGAAAGCAGAGACAGACCTGCGAGTTTCCACCTCGTCTGGTACACGTAGAGGCAGGTGGATGGGCGGACAGGGTCGAGTCCACACGGGCAGCATCCTGTCTCCTGTGCGTGAACCCGTCTGCCCATGGTCGCTGGCCGAGGACAGAGATGAAGGAGCTGTACTGTAAATGACAGCTGGGTCCCTGGGAGGGGGGAGCGCATGCTCCGGGAGGAGGCTGCCTGCCCTGTAGCCACGTGGGCGCCAGCCAGGCCCCTGGGTGCAGGAGCGGAGCACGTGTCTCAGGGAGCTGCCCTGCAGAGCCGCACGCTTCTCAGAAACTCGGAGAACCTCCCAGGTGATAAGCAGAGTGGGAAACATGGCATGCCTTCTTTCCCAAGGATAAATCTGCAAGTAACAGAATTTCCGAGGCCTTGCTCTCTGCTTTGTGTTGTGCTGAAACCTCTCCCAGCAGAACACAGTGGATGGCAATATTTATCATGTCAAAACAGGTAAAAGGAAAAAAAATTACACGTATCGAGTCAATCTTGGAAGTAGTTCATAAGAAACTGTCAGGTTGGAAGATGTTTGTCTCTGCAAACGTTCCCGGCTGACTGATGGGGCAGCAGGGACCTGACTGCCCCAGGAACAGTGAGCCTTCAGTTTGCTGCCGTCTGGAAGAGCCCAGGCCGGTGGCAAGCTCCAGGACGCCGGCCGCCGCGGTAAGGCCTGGAGCCCCGCCCGCCACGGCTGTGTGAGCATTCTGCACTCCCTCGCAACGCCTGAGCTCGGGCTCTTTCACGCGGGATGGCTGACGGCGCTGGAAGTACACCCCCCGGTCCCAAGAGCCCGTCTCCCCAGAACTGGATTGATTTATTAAGAGAGAAGTAACGTTTTCATTCAGGGATGCGACATAATACTCTATCAAAGCATCCAGGGGTGAAGGTGAAGACCCTAACCTGAAACTCAGAGCGAGGCCTGATGAAGCCTGATGTTCGTCTGTAAGGCTGCAGCTGCCCCTGTCACTGGGGAGTCTCACCCAACATCCAGCCGTAAGGCCGAGTGACTGCCCCCGGCCCCTCCGTCCCTGAGCCAGGCCCCATGTGCAGTGTAGCGTCAGAGCCAGCCTCCCCGGGGCCGGAGCGCCTCTGGCTCTTGGACGCCTGGGACTTGGATCCACCAGGAGCCCAGAAGCCTGCGCGCTGGCCGCCACCTCCTACTCGGCCCAGGATGCAGAAACTTCTGGAGAGAGCACTTCTGAGTGTCAGAACCGTGACCTGCCCTGACTTAATTTTTCAAACAAGGAAGCTCTTCTCTGGAGCCGAGGTAGTTTTTACTTCCGCGTCTGGAACCACGGTTTACTCCTCAGACTCGGAAACCTTCCCCCGCGCCGGGGCGCCCCACAGCGTCAGAGGGAAGGAGCCAGGCCAGCGCTGAGGCCGAGGGAGCACTGGCTTCTGCTGCGTGGTTTTGTCTCAGTTTCTGTGAAAACAACACGTGCAGGAGGTGGAAAGTCACAGGTACTTAACGGTACCTGAGAAAGGCCCCTGTCGGCCCCAGTCCCACCTCCTGGAGCTGACTGGCCGGCAGTTTGACACACACCTTTGAGAGTGCGGAAGGAGATCGGAATCGGCTGATACGCTTGCTCAGGTGCCCACTTGCCCCCGGGCCCCGTGAGCATCGTCAGCGCTCCCTGGTCTCTCCGACACCTTTGCCTGATGACTCTGGGTCTGTACCTTCTTAAACATACAAACATTAGGCCTTTCACACCCCCACGTGCATTCCTGGGAGGCTCTCAGTGAAAATTAGGGTGACCCGCAGGCAGAGCCCATGTGGTCCGGGTGCCCTGGTGGCTTCTCAGCCAGCTGAGTCGTGTACACAAGTGAGTCTGTCCCCTCTGTCACCTTCCATCATAGGTTATATTTTCACAGCCAGCCTTCAGTGACTCATTCTCTTTTATCTGTGTGGGGATGATGGCTTTAGAAAGGAATCTTAAAATTAATCTGAATGTAACCATGAAGGCAAGAATGATAAATGGCTGATTTATTCAGATGTTGCTTGAAGTGCAACTGTATCTGTTCTGGCTAATCTCAGTGAAGGACGCGTCCTGGGGCGCCTGCTGCTGGAGGAGTTACTTTTAGCGAACCTGCATGAGGCCCCCTCTTTATATGTATCAAGAAGAACTCTGTACGGCTGTGGTGTGGTGGGGGTCGTGGGGGCAGCCACCAGAGCATTCTGGGCCTCTCTGCCTGTGTGTCTAGCCCGAGTGAGTAGGACGTAGAGGCCATCACCTCTGCTTTGTGACTGGCTTTTTGTAGGTCAGTCCGAAGCAGGTCAGTACCTCTGTTCCAACTTTAGATTAAACTCATCTCTGAAGTTAATGGCTCCAAGGCAAGCAAAGTAGGTGATGGTAGTTTAGCCCTTTCACAGAATGATGGTGCGCACGGCTTGGAACTCTTCGGCAAAAGTGATTTTGTAAAATAGCTGACATTGCATCACAAATGGGTGTGTTATCTTTCTAAACTTCCTTTTCGCCTTCTCTTAATGTTTGTCTTGTACTTGGATGGTAGTCCTGTTGGAAGCCCAGCCTTGAGTTTAACACTTCATAGCACCGTCAAGCTCCTGATGCCAATTCTGGTAATTTAAGCCTTACCCAAGAGACAGGAGTTTGGCGGGGCTGAAATGCCTTTAGAATGAGGAGAAGGGATTGGTGGAACCATTTTATCCTGATTGTTTGCAAGAAAACCAATCGACTGATTTAAAGAGATTGAAAAGTTGGTCTTTTTTAATTGAAAACTGACAATGCTTACCAGATATATAAGCTAAAAAGTTGCAGAGTCGGTCTCCTTCACAGAAGGTGCAGAGGGCTGTCTCCAAGAAGACTTTCACCTGATGATCTCTAAATGGACCAGATATTCCATTTTGATTCCATTCTTGATTTGGGTCTTTTTTACTGGAAACAGCTCAGCAAGGGCAACCACTGGAGATGTGGTGAGAGGAGTAACTTCTAGGCATTCTTTCAGCATGACTCATTATTTCCCTTAATGTGGGGGATGGAATTTGCATCACAAAGATTAGACAGAGAAGCCATCTTTAAAAAAAAAAAAAAAAAAAAAGCCTGAACAGGGTCTGATGCCAGATTCAAATATCCTGGCTCTGGCTGTCGCCTGGGGTGGCGCAGACCCAGAGGGCAGTCAGGCTCCATGCTTCCTTTCGGCCGGGCCACAGCAGGTGCACAGTCGCTGAGCACCGGGGCTCCGCACGTGACACAGGCATGTGACAGCGCTCACTCAAGGCTGATGTGAGATGCGGCCCCTGCAGGTGAATGACTGTCACAGCCCGGCCCATGGGGAACTGTTAGTATTAGCTACCATTCCTGGGTTGGTTTGTATGTGTAACAGCCATTTGGAAGGATCGTGCCCAACTGTGGCTCATTCTAGGTCTTCAGAAATGTGCCCTGGGACATCGTTCTTGCTGTTGTCCACCGGGAGCCAGGCCGGCTGCTTGCTGGCCACGCGCTCCTCCTGGCGAGGACGTAACGGGCCACAGCATTCACCCCCCTTAGCACTTGCTCCCTTTGGCCACCTTCACCCCAAAGCAACTTGGAGCTCACTCCACGATGACTTAAGACAGAATACTGGGATAAGGGACATCTGGTTGATGACTCTGACCCCAATGTTCATGGAAACATTAAGGCTTAATTTTATTTAATCTGATATCTGCTAATGCCAAAATGTACTTCTTTCCAGAGGAACCAAATTTTCAATTTCCAAAAAGAATGTCTGGTGAACCCTGTTGTTTGTTTGTTTGTTTTTTTCATTTCTGGTGTACAGCAAAATGCTTCAATCTCACATGGACATACAGACAGTTGTTTTCATATTCTTTTTCACTGTAAGTTACAAGATACTGCATATAGTTCCCTGCACTATACAGTATAAACTTCTTGTTTATCCAAACTCCCAATTTATCCCCTCCCACCCTGTTCCCCCGCAGGTAACCGCAAGTTTGTTCTCTATATCTGAGTCTGTTTCTGTTTTGCAAATAAGTTTGTCTTTTTTTTTTTTTTTAAAGATTTCATATGTAAGTGATATCATAAGGTATTTCTCTTTCTGGCTTACTTAGTATGACAACCTCCAGGTCCATTCATGTTGCTGCAGATGGCATTGTTTTATTCTTTTTTATGGCTGAGTAGTATTCCATTGTATATATGTACCACATCTTCTTTATCCAGTCATCTGTTGATAGACATTCAGATTGCTTCCATGTCTTGGCTATTGTAAATAGTGCTGCTATGAACATTGGGGTGCATGTATCTTTTTGAAGTAAGGTTCCCTCTGGATATATGCCCAGAGGTGGGACTGCTGGATCATAGGATAGGTCTGTTTTTACTCTTTTGAGGAATCTCTATTCTGTTTTCCATAATGGCTGCACCAAACTACATTCCCGCCAATAGTGTAGGAGGGTTCCCTTTTCTCCACAGCCTCTCCAGCATTTATTGTTTGTGGACTTTTTAACGATGGCCATTCTGGCTGGCGTTAGGTGCTATCTCATAGTAGTTTTGATTTGCATTTCCCTGATAATTAGTGATATTTTGCATTTTTCACATGCCTGTTGGCCATTTGTATTTCTTCACTGGAGAATGGCTTGTTTAAGTCTTCTGCCTATTTTTGTATTGGGTTGTTTGTCTTTCTTAAGTGGTATGAGCTGTTTATATATTCTGGAAATTAAGCCCTTGTCAGCCTCATCTTTTGCAAATATTCCTCCCATTCAATAGGTTGTCTTTTTATTTTGATTATGGTTTCAGTTGTTGTGCAAAAGCTTATAAGCTTAATCAGGTCCCATCTGTTTATTTTTGCTTTTATTTCTGTTGCCTGGGTAGACTGCCCTAGGAGAACGCTGCTGAGATTTATGTTAGTGTTTTGCCTGCGTTTTCTTCTAAGAGGTTTATAGTCTTTAAGCCATTTTGAGTTTATTTTTGTGCCTAGTGTGAGGGAGTTGAACCCTGGGAGCACAAAATTCTGGTCCTAATGTTGTCACAGATGTTTGTTACACAGCTAAGAACTACACAGCTGACCGTGTATATGACTTGGGGTTCATAGGGAGGTACTGATGACATGAGAATTTATTATATGATTTGCTGCTTTTTCTGCAATGAAAATGAGATGACTGCTTCAAAGACTGGATCAAAATTATTACTATTATTTTCTGCTTAAAATACTTCAACTTAAAAAAGTAGTGACTTTTTTAAAAATTTGAAATCCAAAGATGAAAATACCAAATAAAGCTGCCATAAAATATACATAATTTTTCAGCAGACAAATTCTATACTTAGGAATATGTACATTTGTGAAAAAGTTGTTGAACCCCTCACTCACTCGCACTTACATCACCTTTAAGTACTTTCGCCGTGGTTTACAGAGACCTCTGCGTTTGTTACAGGTTCTCACACTTCATGAGCATCTCTTTGAGAACAGGGGCAATTTACTTATACTCAGATGGTTGGAAAGAATGTGTAGGATTTTTAGGTTTTCTATCTGCTGAGTTTTGCAAATACTAACTGAAATGCCTTTCATCTCAGAGCCAAGTACAAACTGGTGTTCAAGGTGAGAAAAGGAGCAAAAAAATGCCAACAAGTAGGCTTTTCCACTCAATCAAAAATCTACTGTATCTAATAATATCTTCAGATAAATTATGGAGAAAACTTTGGCATTTTCAGTGATAAATCTACTCATGTCAAGGAATTTCTTTTCTGTCAACTTTATTTAAATCCTAACATATATCCAAAGTATCTTAAATTCTTTCCAAATGCGGTTGACTGTTTTTGTGTACGTACATGTGTTTTGTGTGCTCACAAGATGGTTTTAGAATCATGACTGGCTCTCGACCTGATGGAGGAGAGGAGGCTGATAGGCGTGCAGACCCCAGGATGGGGGACCCCTCCTTCCTGCCCTGCATGGGAGGTTGAGCACATAGGGGGATTCTTCAGAGAGCAAGGGACTCTGTCCTCCCATATTACAGACAGCCTCCATCCAGCAGGCCTGATAGAGCTCTCATTCCTCCTGCCTCGTACATACACCAAACAGAGATTGCCCTGAGACCAGTCTGGGAGCTTGCGATAGGCTTTTGGGGTTTTCTGTCTAATGGGAAGTGATGGGCGCATGCAGCTTTTAGTACCCAGGTACCATAATTGATGCGGTGTGTGTAATTCATCTTGACAGACCTTTCTGATATAATGCCCGTGCAGAAGCGTACTAAGATAGCAGTGGTGGGTTTGAAATGTGCTTCCGAAGGAGTGGACAGGTTTTCAAATACATAAAATCTTTTAGGTGTAGGCAGATTAGTAATAAAAACCCATTCTTCATGTATGAGGCCTGTCCGCAGGCTTCCTGTGAGCCAAGCACTGGGGATGTGAGGGTGGGCCGGGCTCTGTCCCCCCTCCTCCCACAGCTTAGAGGGTGGGGCACAGGATAAGCACGTGGGTGCGGCGGTTATTCCTGTGACCCATGAAGCAGAAAAGAGAGGGGCAATGATTCTGTCTTGGGGGCCCATGGGGAAGCCTTCATGAACAGGTGAAGAACTTACCTTTGGCTTTAGTTATGAAACCTCAAAAGCCAGCCCTGCCCATGACCATGCTGGTGTATATGTGACCTCTTAGTAACCATGAGTCGGAGTGGGACCAGCTCTCTTGGTTCAACGGTGTACACAAGAGGGTATGTAACTCATCATCTCTCTGCACCGCAGCCGAAGCTGGGACATCTGAGGTCCTGCAGGGGCTCCTGACAGCCCCAACCCGGCTCCCGCTGGCCTCCGGCTCGCACTGGCTTCCTGCCCCACAGCTCCCCCAGTGCTCCTGGGGCAGAGAGCACTTCTGTTCAGCCTCCTGATCCCCGAGCCCGCGGCAGCCTCAGCCCCTGCGGAGGGGCCCCAGGCTCTCCCACTAACCGTGCAGATTCCCGCCCACCTGGGATACAGCCCAGCACCGGTACCACCCTGGTCACCGGGCTCCTGTCCCCTCCCTTATGCGTGACGGCAGGCCCACCGTGTCGCCGTGTCCCCGCAGGTGGCAGAGAACCAGCAGCTGTTCTGCGCGCTCAGGGCCCTGCTGGAGGACCTGCGCTCCGAGCTGCGGGAGGACGCGCGTGCCCGGTGGCGGCTGCAGCAACAGTATGCACGCGACAAGGCGGCCTGGGACGTGGAGTGGGCGGCGCTCACCTGCCGCCTGGAGCAGGTACGACCCCCGGGGGACGGGGCGGGCAGAGTCCCGGATCACAGGGCCCGTAGCCGGGGACGTCCCACCGTCCCCGCCCAGGAGCGTTTCAGAAGCAGCATTTCTTATCTTCCCATTCTGCCTTGAACAGGGCTGTCTATTTTTATTGTTCAATTTACTTAAACTAAAAACAGAAAGAGTTCACCCATTCCCAGTCCCCTTCTCCCCTGCAACTATCAATCTCTTCTGTGTATCTGTGAGCTTGGCTTCATCTATGTGTTTATTTTTAGATTCCACATACACATGAGATCTTACAGTATTTCTCATTCTGACTTACTTCACTTAGCATAATGCCCTCAAGGTCTGTCCATCCATGTTGTAACAAGTGGTGAAATTTCGTTCTCTTTCATGGCTGAGTAGTATTCCACGGTGTATACACCACACTGTCCTTATCCGGCCATCCTACGACGAACACTTAGGTTGCGTCTCTTCTCGACTACTGTAAACAATAGGGCAGTGAGCGTGGGGGTGGAGAGAAATACGTTTCCAAGGAAGTGTCTTCCTTTTCCTCAGAAAACATGCTCTACATTATATTAATCATCAGGGAAATGCAAACCAAAACCACAGTGAGATGTCACCTGGCACCTGCCGGAATGGCCCTTAGAAGCAAGACTGGAAATAGCAAGTGTGGTGAGGACGTGCGGCAAAGAGAGGAGGCTGTCTCGGGCTCCCCTGAAGCACGGCCGTCAGACAGGAGCACGGGAGGAGCAGGCTGTGGTTCAGTTGCCCTTTCCACCGGATATCCCCAAAGACTAGAAAGCCTGCAGACCTCCCCACTGTGTCTTAGGAATCTAGTCAATGTCCTTATTTACACCGAGGGAAACTGAGGCCCAGAGGAAGCAGTGGGCTCCGCTCTCCAAGCCTTTGGAGCGTGAGTGCAGCGGAGAGCACGTCCCTGCCCCCACCGCCCACGGCGCGACAGAGCAGAGCCTCACGGAGACTTTAGACCCTGGCTGCTTTCTCTCTGAAAATCTTTAAAAGCAGTGTCACTTCCTGCGTAGTGTCTGCCCAGGTTGCTTCTGCAGGTTTCTTCCAGCCCCTTGATCGTGCTGAGGGAGGAAAGGTCTGTGCATCTTTGATCATCTATTTTCTAGGCCCTTTTTTGAGGGAGACTGTAAAGTCATTAAAATTTTACGTGAATTGGCTCAGTCGGGAAAGAAAAAACTTGCCCAGAAAGGAGACATTTTCCAAATGGCCTTGATACAAGATGAAGGGGCCTGTCGTGTCAAAGGAGGACAGCTCTCCCCTACCCGCAACCTCACGTGCATCGCCGTCTGGCCACAGGGGCGGTGCTGTCAGGACCACGGCCCTGGGTGGAGCAGACGCACAGTGTCGCCTGCAGAAGTGGCAGCAGAGCCACAGCTGAACCAGAGCCCCGGGCCAGGCTGGTCAAACGATGTTAGGAATCCCATCTCCTGGCGTGGGGTAGGCTCCTACTAGGTGCCGTTTACCTCAGTTCGCAGCCTGAAGAGTCAGCAGTGGAGGAGACCTGAGTCAGGACGCTCTGATGAGCTGCCTCTAAATTCACTGAGAAGTGTGTTTGGGGGGAGAAAGCTAAATATTTGCAGAGATGTAAGTGTAGCTAAAGAAAGGAGACAATCTTTGACGTGAGCCAGTTTCAAAACATTTCATCTTTGTTTTAGAGGAACCTGGTATCCACCCACGTAGTTGCTACAAATAAAGCTTTGGGGAGAATCACTAAACACCGAGAAATAAAGCTAGGACTTCAAACCCAGAAGCCAGAAGTGGTACTAAGTAAAGATTTCATCTTCTGCCCAAATTGTTTTAAGAGTTTGTCAAATATTTGCAGCCCAGAAAACAACGAATGGGGGCTGATGCCGATTCATGTATAGTAACTCCATCTACCCTTTTCTACTTATGTGCAAAACAGTTGAATTCTACCAAAAAAGGAGTATTTTCCTCTCAGAGGAGGCCATGTTGGGTCATTTCCCAAATCTGGGATCCCTTCAACTGGCCCCTAAGTCAGACCTTGTTCCAACTGCCCGGGAATCCCCAACAAATAAAGTCCTGCTTAGAATGAATCTCAGAGGATGAACAGGAGCGGGTGCACAGAAAGGGGAGAGGGTGTGTCAGACAAAAATAGCACGTCGAGCTGGGCACATCAGAGGGGAAAGAAGAACTGAAATATGAGTCCTGATTTTGTACTGGGAGTAAAGAATTTTGATTTGCATTTTAAAGAAGTTATTCTGACCATCAAGGTAGAGAATGGATTAGAACCCATTATAACTGAGTAGATTAACACATGTCCGTGGATAGATTCAGGGATCTGCTGAACTAACGCAGCAAAAAGATTCCTCATCACGTTTACCAGTCTTGCACTAAAATGTATCATGTTGGACAACACACAGCTACTCGCAGTTCCCCCTCCTGTCCTCGGTGCTGCTGGGGCACAGTTTACTCCTCTGTGTTCTGTGAACACAATACGTTGCAACTGTGTTTACTTTAGACACTCAGTAATATTTTAAAGCAACTAAAAACTGGGGAAAGTGACTTTTATATTCAGTTATTTAGATCATTCCCAGTGTTCTTCATTTTTTGATCAAAGTGTGTGTTGGTGTCATGTTCCTTCTTACTGCAGACGTCCTCTATCATTTCTTGAAATGCGGAAAAGTCTTGAAAAGTCTTCTGGCAATAGTTTTTTGTTTTTTTTTTTTTTAATTTTGTTGAGAAAGTCATTTTCCCTTTATTTTTGAAAGATGCTGCTGCTAAGTATAGAATTCTGTCAAGGCTGGCTTTCTCGCCCTTTAGCCCTTCCGAGGGGTGCTCCGCTGTGCCCTGACCTGCGTGGTTTCTGAGCAGATGTCTGCTGTGTGCTCGGCGTGTGCTGTCGTCCTGTCTGCCTCTACAGCTTCCTCTTTGGTTCTCAGCAGTTTGCATGGGATGCGCTGATGGGAGTTTCTGTTTGTCTGTCTGTTTTTGGTATTCAGCCTCCCGGGCATGTGACGTGCGTCTGTTGTAGACCACTCATTTCCATCGCTGCCCCATCACTACGCTCCACTGGGGACTGAGGATACAGGGACAGATACGGGCCTGCTCTCAGGGGCTGTGCAGCAGGATGGGAAGGGGAGCGAGGAGCACACAGACTCTGTCAGAGGTTCACCCTCAGGGCTTTAAAGATGAAACCTTTCCTCTGAAGATCAGTCGCATGTCGGCTTACACCCGCTCCCGGGCCAGCACCTGTGTGTGCAGGGCTGTGGGCCACCTCCTGATGTGCGGCTGCGGGGCTGTGTTCCTGAGTCTGCTGTTCTTGACAGAGCGACCTGAGCCTGGGGGACATGGGCACCTCCGCCGACAGCAAAGAAGCTCTCCGGAAGGAGAGGGAGGCGCACCAGAAGCTGCTGGCGGACAGTCACGGGCTGGTCATGGACCTGCGCCAGCAGATGCACCACAGCGAGAAGAACTGGAACCGGGAGAAGCTGGAGCTTCTTGAGCGGCTGGACCGGGAGCGGCAGGCGTGGGAGCGGCAGGAGGAGGAGCTGCGCTGGACGATCCGGCAGGTGAGGGGGCGCGGAGGGACCACCGATCTGACCTTGGAGTCAAGTCAGGGCACTCGGGGCTCTCCCGCACCAGGCTGATTCCGGGACCACCAGAGGAAGAGGAGGACCTAGGGTTTTCTAGTATGGGAGCCCTGGGCTCAGCCCTTCCGGTACCCGGGTCTTTTCATCACAGGTCTATAGGGAACCGCCTGTGTGTGTGTGTGTGTGTGTGTGTGTGGTGTGTGTGTGTGTGTTTGTGGTGTGTGTGGTCAGGGGTAGAGGATAACATTTTAAACAAATTTAAAGACTAAACTTGAAAGATGAGGTTATTTCAGGTCTTAGAAAGTGAATTCTGCTAAAAAGCAAACTAACTTTTAAGTGCACCACTAACAACGTGGGCGCGGTGACTGCTGCAGCTGGAACGGACCGTTAGTGAGGAAACTGCTGAGCTAAGTTGCAAGTCGGACTGTTTGCACCTGCCGTGGGTACTGCTGAGCTGTGATCAGACAGGACCATGGTCCGGGGAGGGAACTGGAAGCTTATCGTCTTAAACTACAAAAACAATTGAGAAATGCAGACGCGTTCTGGGAGAGGGGGCTTGTTTTTGCACAGCCCAGATAACCGTTCTCTGCATTTCGTCAGACTCGGGACGACCTGCGTACCACAGCCTGCATGATGCACAGATTAAATTCTCACATTAATGATGAAGGATTAGGATTCCGCCCTAGTGGGATTTTTACATAGGAATAATTTTATTTATCTCAGCCTGTCACACTTATAAACTCATGAGGCCTCAAGGAAATGTCTGAATCACTAAGAAACTGAACTCAGGATAAGAACTTCATTACTGTTACAGATACCCACACTGCCTTCAGCTACACAGGAGCCTTTTAGAAAAATGTGCTGTGTCATTCCCGGGACATGGTCCCTGTGTTCTGCATACTACTGGGGAGATAGGTAAGAACTGAAAAAGACCTGAGGTGGCCCACAGCCCTGCACACACAGGAGCCTTGAGCTCCAACACGCCTGGGAAGAAGCAAGTGCCCTGAAGCTGAAGAGGCACTGACGTCCTTCCTGGGTTTGGTGACTCACACGGTGAGTCACTGGACTGATGGGTGATATGGCTTATTTTAAAATTCCCCAAATTCTACTGAAGGAAAGTTGGCCACTTCCTGTTTGGCCTAAAAACATGGCACTTGAGAAGAATTTTCTGACCATTAGTTACTCCAGGCACGTCATTACCGGGCCGGCCCCCCACCGGGCTCCCTGCCCAGACCACTCACTGTCCCTCCTGTCCCCTGGGAAGGTCGTCGTCATCACCGTCCCCTCTGCCTGTGAGCTGTAGGCTTGCTGGTCTTGTCATGGCTTCATTTGGGAAGTCACATCTTCGGTAGAAGTTAAGCAAGTCCTTTCGGGTTTTATTTTACTTTGGGAATGAAGAATGTCTAGTAGAGGAGAAATGAGGGAGACATCTGATGATGTTCAACTTTTGAAGAGTTAACACCCTAGAGACGAGCACCCGCCTCATTTTAAGACTGTTTTTGGGAAAGGTAAGAGCTGAACCCCATTTCCACATGGTCACTGCCACCCCAGCTGCATCCTCAGTCAAGGTTACCATCTTTGAGCAAAATGGATCTGACACACGAGTGTTCTGGACGTTCATCTGGTCCTGAAATCTGTACGGTGGATCCCACGGGCTTTGCGCAGTGATTTCACTCCTGTTTTTAGAAGGTTTGCTGTCAATGAATGATGCTGCAGATATGCAGCTATGCCTTCAAAAATAAATCCAGCCTTTCCCCCAAAATATCTGACACTTTAAAAATCACAGTACTGAATCCTGAAAATTAGGGAAAGCGGTTGTAGGCATTCTCTGTAAAGGAGGAAGCTGGCTAAAGTGTGTATGGGTGTGTGTAGATTTTGCTGGTATCAGTTATTGGGCTGTCAGTTCACTTCACTCTCAGCTGCATGCCCCATAGGTAACAAGCACCGTTGGCGGGCCCTCCTAGTAACATGCGCCCTCGATGTCTGATTGCATGGTGGGCGTGTAACCTTCCCTGTGATGACCTCATGCAGATGGTGGGAGCAGTAACACTAAATCCATTTTCCACTTGCAGAACACATGCTTCATACTTGTCCTGTGTCATTGAATTCCTCCATAATTTGTGCCACACAAGGCATTTCAGATGACAGATGATTGTGGGAATGTGTGAGGTCAGGTGACACGGACCATCTTCTCAGCATGTGTCTCGCCCCAGACCTGACTGGTGACAGTTAACTTCCTGGAGTCACACAGCACTTCTCTGTGGAATCGTTCCATTCCCAGTGCACCTGCCAGGGCCCTAGGACGCGTGCTGATTAGACTAAAGGGAAACAAACGTTGCTCCAGTCTTCCTCCAGTAACTCCCTTAGAGCAGTTACCTCTCCAGCCTGAAAGGCTGTTCTTTTAAAACCTGTGCACAAAGTCACCTTTTTCTTGTGACCAATTCAGGTAAGGTGACACTCTCAAGGGTTTACTGTTCCCTGTATTATTTGAAATGCAGATCTTAAATGTGGCATCTGCATGACAAGTTGTTCTGCTGCGGGACTCTGAGCTCGGAGGCACTGACGTCTAGTCTGAAATGACTCCCGGGAAGTGCTGCCCGTCTGAGGCCCCATTTTCTGTTACAGCAGCCCGGAGGCACCTTAGAAGCAGCTACCTCCAGCTCAAACCGCATGGTTCATCTGTAGGGAATCTAAGGCTCACCAGCTATGGTGCGCACTGCTCCTGGCTGCCCGGGTTTATCTTGGAAACCCCGCTTTGCTGAGATAGAATGCTTGTTCGTAGCTCTTCTCTGTAGTCCCCCCTCCCACCCCCTCCATGTACACTGACAGCTTCACGTGTGATTCCTGCATCTTAATTCTCTGCCCAGAATAGCTTGGAGATGATCACGTGTTGAAACTAAATTGCACTGACATGTATTAGATGAATGTAATAAGCTTTCCTTTTCATGCTTCCTAAAGGAAGCATTTAGCATCTTCAAGAGAACTGTGCTATGGGGGGTGGCAGGGCAGAGGGGGCTGAGATGAAACCCAGGGTGACTTGTTTGTTCCTCATTTAACTGTGATCCTAACATTTCAGCTCTGGCTGCTTCAGTCGCCACCTTCCTCATAAAAGGAAGGTAACACTCTGAGACTTCGGCTCCACCAACTCAGAGATGACTAGAAGTGAGTCAGAGTCCTCTGTCCCCGCATGGCTCCGTTCCTGGTTACACAGGCGGCGCCGACCCAGCCGGTGGAGGGCGGCCCATGTTAGGACAGAGGTGTGGTTGCTGAAAGACGCTCTGTTGAAACGGAAACCAAGGCGCTTCCAAGGGAGGTTGAGAACTTGCTGGCATCGTCTCAGCCTTGAGCACTGGAAATCTTTCTCCTGCCACCCTGTGAGGACAAGGCCTGATGTCCGTTTAGTCATTCAGATAATTTACTTACTCAGAGGGCAGCCAGCACGTGTCACCCAGTAGGGGCCCATCAATGGTGCTGTCTGCTCCTGTTCTGGGAGGCAGGGAGGGGAGCCCCGGAGGGTCCAGGGGCAGCAGTCCCCAGGCTCCTCAGAGGATAGCGCGCCGCCCCACATGTGTGTCCCTGTGGTTTCACCCAAGCTCCTTCTTAAAGCCCCCCCCCCCAGGTCTAGGTCTGGTTCTGGTTCTGTGAAGAGACAAGGCATTTAACCGGCCGAGGAGCCAGGCAGGCCTGAGAGGAGTCGGCAGTGGTTCTGCTGACAGTGAGCCTCACCGGGCCAGCCCTGCAGCCCTCTCTGCACCCATCTTACAGGTGGGGAGAGTGAGCTGCGCAGAGTCAGCAACGTGACACCTGCCTGGACCAGACACACAGGGGCTCCAGCTCAGGGCTGCAGAGTTGGCCCTGGGATTGACCAAGTGAGGGGAAAGTAGGGCTGTAAACAGCTATGTGGCTTGTGTTTTTGTTTCTTTCTCCAATTATCCTAGACCTTTAATTACCTCTATAGCTAAACTGTAATCCTGTCAGGCAGAGTGTAAGTTGTTTTCAACCCTCGCTGGTTATAGCCCCAGTAGCTCCTTCAGGATTTGTACAGGACGCATCCCAAATGATGTGGAGACCGCACTGTTATTAGGAAACCTGGGTAGGAAAATCAGATTCACCCTCAGAAGTTTGCTATCACTGATGGTTTTCCAAGTGTGCCTTAAATTCTGAAGGAAATTACAAAGAAAGGGAGTTCTAAATATGTCACTTGGCAATGTTAAGATCGGAAAAAAGGGAAATGTGCAATTTCCCACGAGCACAGTACTCAGAGTTAAACGCACAGTAACATACATGTTCTCGTCAGGAGTTGGCCTGTGTGTGGTTAGTGCAGGTTGTCCCCGTCCAGATTTCTCTGTAAAGCATTTGTAATGTGTTATTTTTGAAATTATGGTCAGAACTCTTAAGAACGTTTACTTTTCACTGTCATGGATGAACCACATATAATTCCAGATTTTGGAGAAACCATGATCTTAGGGGGCAACAGAAAACAATGAAGCTAATTGTTTCCATTTTGAAAACCCTTAAGTTGCAGAAAGAAAACAGTCCGCGGAGAGGCAGCAGTTTCCTCTGTGATCAGAATGAAGGTGACCTCAGCCCCCGTGCCCACCCAGGGGGGCCCCGGGCGCCCCGCCCTGCGGGGACCTGGCCCTGTGCAGACACCGACTCCACGCCCTTCCAAGACCGGCCGCTGGCCAAGCTGAAGGAGTCAGACAGGTGCTCAGCCCGGGAGAACCTCTACCTGGACGCCCTGTCCCTGGACGAGGAGCCGGAGGAGTCTCCGGCCCACGGGCTGCAGAGGGAGCTCAGGACCTACTTCCCCAAGGTCAGCCTGGGTCTGGGGTGCGGTTACCTGCGGCAGGACCGGGTGGGGGGGCCGGGGCTTAATCCACCGCTGGGAGCCTTGATGAACGAGAGCAGCAGATGGGAGCGCCACACAGGCTTTCCTGGTCACTTAGACTTTAGGGACCATGCCCTGTGAGCCCGTATCACGGGGGCTGCACCTGCCCACTCGCTCAGCAGACAGGAGCTAGTTGGGCCGTGCTGTCCAAAGTTGGGGGATGGCCCTGAGTCTCGGGGGGTGGGCTCACCTGCCTTCTGCTGAGCCCCTGTACCAGCAGCAGTGACATCCCAGCATCCTGGACACGGCACACGTGCCCTCTCACAGCAGCGGAAGTGGACGGGCTGGGAGGCTGTCCCCTTCCCAGCTCCCTCGCTGATGGAGGCTGTCCCCTTCCCAGCTCCCTCGCTGACCTGTGGGCAGAGGCCAGGGCTCCCAATGGACCTCAGGCCCCTTTCTGTGCTGGGGGCCAGCCCTGTTACCTGGAAGGTTCGAGGGGCCCTTGCTCCCTAAGGACGGGTCTGCACGAGGATTTCCCAGGAGAACCATGTGCGTTGCTCTCTTAAGTGGCGGTCACTGTGCCTTTGCCTGGCTCCAAACGGCAACGTTTAAAACTAAGAGCTCTAACCAAGGGTGTCACACTGGCTGGTTTTTCTGCACTTCTTTTTCATTGAGGTGTGGTTAGTGTACAGTATGGTTCAGTTCTACAACACAGCGATTCACAATATTTAAAGGTTATGCTCCTTTTATAGTTAAGATATTGGCATAATCCCTGTGCTGTACAATGTATCTTTGTAGCTTAATTTCATACATAGCAGTCTGTACCTCTCACACCTTCTGCAACCAGGCTGAGGGGCGTCTGTCCCTTCCCTCGCACACAGAGACATATTCAGTCATCACAAGAGCAGCTCAGGAACTCAGTGATGTCCCCTGAGGAGCACAGGAGAGCCACTTTTTCTGTGACAAAGTTCATAGCCAAATTTTCTCACTCATGTGGGCTGTCCCTGGACACAAGCTCTAAACCCTTTGTTAAACTGTGGATTCTGGTTTCATCTTTGTACTTCAGAGGGGCAGAGGTGCTCCTGCCCCAAACTTGGCCTCCCTGTACATTTGATGTGGTCTTTTCCTAAAAGCACAACAAATCACTTAGATACCTGAAGGCTCCCAGGCAACCAGTACTAATTCAGATGAACTTATTTCTTCCCTGTAGGAAGAAGACAATCATAAGGGAAATCTTCAAAGGTAAGATGGTAGATTATTGCAGTAAAAACCTCTTGGCCTTAAAATTCCATCTTGTCACTGCAGTCTATTGTGACACTTTCTTCAAAAATGACTTAGAGTAAAAGTTCTGAATAGGTCAGTTTTATTAATTTCATATATATGGTATTTTTAATCGTTAGCAACAAAAAGGCCAGAGCCCTGCTGTGTTGCTGTCATGGCAAGAGCTGTGTGGGTAGAGCTGTGTATTGTGCTTAAGGGAGGGTCATGTTAAATGGTTTTAGAAAGTCCATGGAAACCCCTCTCTAAAGTCTGGAAAAACTCCCTCTTGCTATGCTATGAGACATTCCTAGGAGGATTTATTGCACTACTTCCCGGCAGTCTTCCTTGAAGTAAGTGAGCAGTGGATGTTAATAATCGTATATTCTAGTGACCCGTCTGCGTATTGCAGGATGTGTCTGAAAAGGCACAAAGAAGCCACTGAGTTTAAAATGTACACCTGAGTGGAAAGTACAGAGCTTTCCCATAGCACTGCACCCCGACCACACACGTGCTGCTTCTTGATAGATGATGACATGTACCATTTCAGGGCGATTCACTAGTGTCTGATCTCCTCATCCCTGATTTTCCTAGGAACTGTCTCCTTGCCGTTTTGCCTTTTATCAGGTTCATCCCAAACCCAGCGCTGCCTCTGGTACGTCCGTCCCTCAAGCCCTGTCTCCTCTGGGCGTGTTTGGGCAGGACAGGAGAGCCCATGGAGCTCAGGCTCCAGGGCCAAACGGCCGGGGTTCAGACCTGCTCCTGCCCTGAGTTACGTACCTGCTTTGTGTTCAGTTTCTGCATCTGTCCACAGAAGGCAGGCTTTTGTGCAGCTGATGTGGGAGGATACACATGAAACAGCACCCGGCCCAGGTGCCTCCCATCCCCACTCTTCCTTTCTGAGCAGGCCCCTCCCTGCACTGGAGCCATTATTTTTTTATTGCTTGTGTTAATTTCAAAGGGCCGCCATGCCTGTAAGCAGTATCACAACGTGCTGAGAAAGTGCACGCGCCCCCACGCCTTTGAAAACTCTTGCTTCCAGCAGGGTTTGTTGTTCCCTCCGCGCCTTCTGCTGTGCATCCTCACACGCCTGCACGAGTTTCAGGTGCATCCTGGTTGCTGCTGCTGTTCTGTTTGGCTTCAGTCCCTACTAAGGTTGATGCCTTTTCTCTCTTCGTCCATAGTCTCAGTTTCATGTCATCCACCCAGGCCCTTGAGGCAGATGGTCACCTCCCAGGTGACGCTGGATTAACTCTGGGAGGAGGTTGTGTGGGAGGACCAAGCCTGTGGTCTCTGAAGCACAGTCCCAGCCCCCAGGGAACAGGGCTCTGACCAGAGGCAAGAGGACAACTCTGCTTGCCCGGAGAGCTTAAGACCTAGTGACAGATCAACCACCCTCTCTGTTCCCTCCTATTTCCAGTGCTGGTTTCCTGCCAGCCTTCTGTGATTCAGAGGGCCCCAGACAGCATGTAGAGGATGACCTTTGCCCCCAGTGGGAAATGACGAGCTGGGATGTCTGCGGGCGTCACTCGGGGCGGGGTTGGTGAGAGCGTCATCTGGTGGCTGAGCTGGTGAGGCTGCAGATGCCACCACTCCTCTGCCCCGGGTGGGGTGATGAGCTGCCTGAGACGCCAGCAGCGCCCCCAGTCCCATCTCAGATGGTGAGGCCCCTGCACCTCATGCAGCGCCTGCCAGGGCCTGTAGGAGTCTGTCAGTAAGTTCAGGTCAGACAGAAATATATGGAATTAGGGCGCTGACATAGTGAGGAATCTATGTCCAAGTCCCTGTGGTCAGGCAGCAGCTGCTCCAGAACTGGCTGTGGCTTTAGCTCACCTACCCTGGCCCTTCCGTGGTCTTCTGCTGTACAGAAACACAGGAGGAGCGAGAGCCAGGAGGCGGCTCCGCTGAAAAGGAAGCGCAGAGGGGAGGGGGCACTGGCCCTGCTGCTGGGCCTGGGCAGGGCAACAGGGATTTCTGCTGGACAGGGTATGGAAATCTTCTGCCAACCTGCTCCAGTCTTCCACTTCCCTCCTGCCTCCATCTTCCATTTGGCCTGTAGAGATCGTTGTGCTTTAAGCCAGAAGAAGATGAGGCTGATGGGTGGAAAAGACCTCTGATTACAATCATTTTGTTGGGGGTCTCTCTCCCCCACCCACCACCATTCCATTATCTGGTCCTGACCTGGGACCGTGGTGTGTCCCTGACTGTAGCAGGAGCACCTGCTGCTAAGGCCAGGAACTCAGGAAACTCCAGGAACCTTGGGAGGGAAGGTACCCACAGCAGATGGAGAGACCAGGCCACAGCCAGGTTCCCCTCTGCCTCTGGAGCGTCCCCAGGTTGGACTAAACATCACTGTGGGCATGGAGCCCCCCCCCATTCCACAGTACTGGAGGGTCAGCTGCATTAAATTCGGCCCAATCTAAGACTTCTGCAGCCATTCCAGAGCCATAGAGGGCTGTATGACAGCAGAGGGTCACCCAGGATGGAGAACATCAGGCCGCTGGAACGTCTCCTGACTGTCCAGGGGGAGAGACAGGCACTGTGCATGCGGGCAGACATGGCTGCCCACAGGCACTGTGCGTGCGGGCAGACATGGCTGCCCTGGGTCTCTGGCCAGCAGCTGACGCCTTCTCTTCTCCTGTCCCCTCCCCTCCCCAGAGCCGTGTCTGTGTCGTCCATGTCTGAGTTCCAGCGCCTGATGGACGGCTCTCCTTTCCTGCCAGAGAAGGGGCTGCCCACAGCAAGCAGCAAGGAGGACGTCACCCCACCCCTGTCCCCCGATGACCTCAAGTACATTGAGGAGTTCAACAGCGAGAGTTGGGCCGACAGGATGGAGGCCGGCACTGAGCTCTTTCCCGACTCCTCCTGGTACCTCACCACAAGCGTCACCCTGACTACGGACACCATGACCAGCCCGGAGCACTGCCAGAAGCAGCCCCTGCGGAGCCTCGTCTGCGCTGAGCAGGCCGGGGTGAGGGTGCTGCACAGCCCGCCTACCGTCCGGAGGCTGGACAGCATAATGGCGGTGGGCGGCGAGAGCCGGGCCCGAGGCCTGGGGGACACCAAGGGGGCCCCCTCGGAACACGTACTTAGCAGGTGGCCCTGTGCCCCCTCCAGGCACCCCCGAGACTACGTGGAGGGTGGGCCCCGGCCCCTCGACAGCACCCTGGCCACCCCCCTGGGTTTCTCCCCACCACTGCACAGCCTGGAGATGTCCAAGAACCTGAGTGATGACATGAAGGAGGTGGCCGCCTCCGTCAGGAACGCCGTCTGTTCTGGCCCCAGCGGGCCTCTGGTGAAGGACATGGCCTGCCAGACCAATGGGTCCCGGACAACGGGGACGCAGACCGTGCAGACCATCAGCGTCGGCCTACAGACCGAAGCCCTGCGGGGCGGCACTGTCACCAGCAGCCCCCACAAGTGTCTCACACCCAAGGCGGGGGGTGGTGCCACGCCCGCGTCCTCGCCTTCCCGCGGCCTCAGGGGCAGGCAGGCAGCCCCGGCCATCGAGAAGGTGCAAGCCAAGTTCGAGCGCACGTGCTGCTCCCCCAAGTACGGGTCCCCCAAGCTACAGCAGAAGCCCCTCCCCAAAGCTGACCAGCCGAATCCCAGGCCCTTGACGACGCTGGCCCAGAAGGGGTGCAGCGAGTCAGCCTGGGCCCGCTCCACCACCACACGGGAGAGCCCGGTGCACACCGCCATCAACGATGGCCTCTCCAGCCTCTTCAACATCATCGACCACGGCCCTGTGGTGCAGGACCCCTTCCAGAAAGGGATGCGGGCCTCGGCCTCCAGTCGGTCTCGTTCGGTGGAGCCCCGGCCAGAGCTGGGACCAGGCCAGGAAACCAGCCCCAGCTCCCGGGGCCGATCGCCCAGCCCCATCGGAGGCGGCGCTGAGACGTGCAGGGAGGAAGGGGGAGAGGGCACGCCAGTGAGGCAGGACCTGTCCGCTCCCCCTGGCTACACGCTCACAGAGAACGTCGCCCGGATCCTCCACAAGAAACTGCTGGAACACGCCTTAAAGGAGGAGCGGAGGCAGGCTGCCCATGGTCCCCCCAGTCTCAGCAGCGACAGCCACGCGGGAGAAACTGGCAAGGCCGAGCCAGGGTCCATCGAGGTAAGGGAGGCGGAGTGTCCTCCACCATCTGCTCGTCCTTTTACGTGTCCACACACCTTAACCTGGGGCTGTACTAGGTCTTCTATAACTGGCACCTCAGAGCTGGGGAGACACGAGGTGCAAGGGAGAATGGACACTTAGGGACACAGACCCTGAGCTGCTGCTTAAAGAGAACTTCACTTCCCTGCCGCCAGCGGGCTTGTGCGCAAGACGAGATGGAGTTCCCTTTAAGCAGCTCAGGGGTTGATTCAGGCCCTCAGCCCTGGCCTAGGTTGAGCTTTCCTCTGGGGTCACATCTGCCCTCCTTCTGTAAGGACTATGTCCCGGGAGAGTGTATGTGTGTGAGACATCAGACAGCCGGGGGCCCGGGGGGGGGGGGGAACGAGGTGGACCTAGGACACCTCTCGTCAGGGCCCATAAGGGCGACATCTAGCTTCCTGAACAGCCTCCATGCACATGGCAGTCTTCTGTGTCCTTGAGTCCCTTCAGCAGTAAAACCAGGCGAGACGAGTGGATAGGTCAGAATCTGGCCCTGGCACAAGGCGATCATCATGACCCCCTACACATCACCCCTCTAGGGCTGCCTGCAAATCAGTCCACCTTGAATTCTGCTCTGACCGTAGCCCCGTGTGGTATAATTGTACCACCCCACTTCTAAAACAATTCCCCTGTCCACTTCCAGAATAAGCAAAACAAAGCCAGGTGTCGGTGGGCAAGGGGTTGTGGAAACAGTGGTGATGCCAGCCCCACAGCTCTCCCCATGTGCATTCTTGGGGGTCAGGACTGACCCTCCAGCAGCCCAGATGGACCAGACCTCCTCCAGGCAGGGCAGCCACCAGACGGCAGGGGTCACCAGAAAGGAGAGACGCCTCCCCTGGCTGCCCCGCCCTCGCTCCTCAGGCCCACTGCCCCAGCTGCACAGGGGAGGACAATGTGTCACCTGAACCACCTTCTGCCCCCCTTTCCCACAGCAGGGGAAGTAATGCTCAGCCTCCTGGTACAACTCACCACGGGTATTTAACTCAAAGTATAGTTTAACTCAAATAGATTTTAAACCATGTAAATTGCCAGTGACCTACAGCAAGGGCAGTGCCACGTGGTTCAACCCCATAGTGACAGTCTACGGCCTCACCTGCCAAAGGTACAAGTCTTTGTGGGGCCCTTCAGGTGAGTGGTTTGCTGCTGCAGCAGCCGTTTGAGAGAGTGCCCCCTTCTTAGGGATCTGGAGCAGTCAGCTGGAATGAGTGTTTAGTCCCAAAGCATTAACTGGCTGGTTTGTGGTGTCCCATTTGTATTAGACACTAAATAGAAGTTAATTTTTATGGACTAGAAATGCTTTGTGTCACCTATGGTGAATGCTCCAGGTACCCTATGATACTACAAAGGAAATGGTTTAAGGACTGGGTAACAGCACCAAGGCATGAACACGGCTGTGCCCCACCCCTCTGTCCCCTGGAAAGCGTCTGTTTAGATCATCTCACTGGGTGAGTTTGCTACCACAAGAGAGGATGGCCACTTTCGGAGGTGCACAGGCACAGAGTCAGGGGTTCGAACCTGCGTGGAGCGCCCACTGGCTGTTTAAATGTCACAGGTGCTTTCTTCCTTTCCTGTTGGAATTCTTCCTCACCTGAACTGGCTACTCTGTGAGGCTCGTTGGAGAGCCCTTCCCATCCACCCATAAATTACGTGTAGGGTTTTTGTGTCATTTCCCACTGTCCTCAGCCCTTCTGGGGAATCTCTGAGTGGTCACTGGGGTGTCCGGACCCGGGGATGGAGGTGTCCTGGCCAGGAGCGGGCATAGCTGCAGCTCCCGCCCCACAAGCTCCTTAGGCTTCCGTCTGTCTTGAGGCCAGAGCCGCAGTGCGGAGGAGCCGTGAGAAGGAGGGCTGGCGCGGGGCCAGGAAGAGGTGCAGTGCTGTTGGAGGGAAAATGCGCGGGGAGAGTTTAGCCTGGGTCGCAGCTGCTTGGGCACCGAGACTACAACAGTCCGGCTGTTTGGAACAGCCAGGGGCAGGCGGGTCTGCACTCTGCCGTGGGGGCCCCAGCTGGCTGTCCCCGGAGCTTTTAAACCTGTACTGTTGTTCTTTCTTAAAAAGTACTTTGCAACCTACCTGCTCTTCTCTCTCTCTCTGTCTGTCCCGTCCAGAACCACACTGTCTTACTAACTGCCCCCTGGGGACTCTAGCCCTGTCTGCCTCACGCCGTAAGTGCTTTCTTCCTTCTTTCCCCGCTGCGCTCGCTTGTGTAGCCCAGGGTGGTCCCTGACCCTGGAGGTGCGCCTTGGGGGCTGCCCGCGCGGCGCAGGGTCCCGCTGAGCGACGCCCCCTCCATGCAGTTTCCAGCCAGCGCACATCTGCAGCAATGCCCCAGAGGGGCGGCCAGGCCAGGGTCCGAGCCCAGCACCTCCCCCGGAGCGCACTGCCGTGGGCTGTGAGGAGGCCTGAACGTGTTGCAACGACTCCACCAGAGGGAATGAATACAAAGCCATCTCGTCCTCCCCAGAGGTCACCACTGGCGACAGAGCAGTGCTCGATAAATGCGTTAACTGAATAAAGCGTAAAATCAGCCCTGCTCCAAAAATTGCATAATTGCCTTCAGAGCCTGACTCGAGGCCTGTAAGGAAACACCGATCTTGTTTCTGTTCAAGGACAGTCACTCGCCCACCTTACCACTGGCCTCTCACAGACTCAGCGTGTGGCCCCCAGAAGCCAGCACCGGGGCTTCTCAGGGAGAGACAGCGTCCTGGCATCTGTGCTGGTGCACTGCTAATACAGAGCACTGTGCCCTTGGACTCAGGGTCACATAACATTTCTTCCCCAAGGTGTTCGCACAGACACACTGAAGAGGGGACACACAACTCACAGGAAGCCCTTGTCACAGCCTCAGTCAGGTGGAAATGAGCCACAGACCTAGGTCGGCAGCCTGTACGCACACCCAGACGTGCACACACCACACACTAGCACTCACACAAGACTAGGAGTAGCGACACCCAAAGCCATGGCAGGTTCCCTGGCCACCATCGCCGGTGCACCAGGCTTAGGGGAGGTGAGGATGTTCGGTTTCAGTTCCACCTGCTCGTGCTGACGCGGTGTCACAGGCTGAAGCTCTGGATGTCATGGTGTCTGTTAGCACACGTGCTTTGCTGACGTGGCCTCCCCGCAGCTATGTCACATGGCCCCAGCAGCGGCAGGACAAGTCATCTTGTGTCATTGCTCCCTTTCTGCTGCCTGCAGGCGGCCTCCTCCCTCCATTGCTCGCTCCGTGTCACAGGCTCTCTCTTCCCTGTGTCGCTCCCCTGCTCTGCTCACCACACACTCATCTGGGTCTCTTTACATCCTGTGACTTCCTTCCTGACTGGCTCTGAGGGTCTGGTTCTGTGTCCTTACTCACGGTAGTGGTCTCCCATCTCAGTTTCTTGTTGAGCAAGTGTCTTCGGGGCGGACAGCTCCACCTGGGAGAACTCACCCTGTCCTCCTGCTGCAGCCTCTAAGTCCGGGGTCCTCTGTCCTAGCATGCAGAGCAAGGAGCAGCGGCCTTGAGAGGGGCCTGCAGGAGCCCCGCTCGGGGCTGAAGTGGGTGTCTATCCCCAGCATGTGCAGGAGCCGGCAGAGAGGCCCAGGCGCTCAGCTTCCACTCTGTAAACGCAGCTACCGGGAAGAGTGGTTAGATGAAACACCCTAAGTTAAACACTTCACGTCGTGGGCGTGTGTTTAGCCCAGCGCCTGTCAGTCTGGAATGAACAGCAGCAGAGCTGGTGACAGGGGAGTCTCGGGGCTGATGCACCGCCAGGTGAAATCTCCAGGCCCTTCATGGGCCACGGTAGTTACTTCACTGGTCCCAGAGGGCTGGGATGACGGGTCGCCTGGGTGGGAAGGTTTCCCCGGCCATGTAGACCACTCGCCCCTCCAGCTCCCCTGGCCGCTGCGGCCCCATGCACACGCCCATCTCATGCCACACTGTAATCGTCACCTGCCATCTCCCCTTCACTGTTGTCACTGGTCATTTGTGCTGAACCCTTTGCTTACCGTTTTAATCGTTCTCCATGAGCAGCGTATACATGAGCGCTCAGAAGGTGCAGGTATGCTGGGCTCCTGCACTTGGGTCTGGGGAGATCAGCCCCCAGGGGACCTATCTTGAGTAACCTTGTCTTTCTCTTCCTCGGCTCTGAAGGAACTACCTTGTTCCGCACTAGCTCCGCCCCTAGAGCCCTGCTTCGCCAGGCCCGAGAGACCAGCAAACCGCCGCCCTCCGTCCCGGTGGGCCCCACATTCCCCCACTGCCTCACTGGCCCTGTCACCCGGGTACCCAACCTCCACAGAAGAGCTCGGCGACGAGGAGCCACCCATGGAGAAGCCACACCTGTGACGTGGGTTCGCACGGACCATCCGGGAAAATTCACTGTAATTTGCATAACCACCCAGTCGTCATCGTCAACCGAACTCTGCCCCAAAAGGAGAGAGCTGGTTTTCCCAAGGTCAAAGAATGTTAAAACAAACAAACAAACAAACAAACAAACCACAGCTGCTGAATGTTCAACCTATGAACCTGAGATGTTTCTAGAATGAAACAGTAAATGTGCCTGTAAGAACTTAACTTTTTCATAGCGCAGAAAACTATTTTTGTCTCCATCTTTTTTACACACAGTATATTAAAAAAACAAGTAAATAAGATAAATTTAAAAACAAAGTTTTAAAGATGTACATTTTAAGAGATTCTGAATACCCTTGGCTCGCAGTACTGACTGCCTGTTAAATGTGCACTGTTAACATTTTGGTTTGGTTTATTTCCACATTGAATTAGGGTGTTTTAAGTTAACCTTATTTGTCAGTGTACTTGTTTTTTAAGAATTTTTGAAATGCTTCGGACCGTCTGATTCAGTGTACTTTTTGTAATGAAAACCCTGTGAGGCCAGTAGACAAGGCAGACTTCCTACATCCTGGAGGGTGGATGCAGAGGCCTCAGCTTCCGCGCTCGCCGTGTGATCCACGTGTTCCTGTCGGCCTGCATGTCCACACGCCGCCATGGCCTGTCCCACCCTGAGACGCTGAGTCCCCACGTCCTGCACTTGTACCACTGTCCTCTAGCGTCCATGATACAACAGCATTTTAAATTATTGTTAAAGGATTAACTGGCAATCCAGTGTTTACTCAAATTTTCTTGTTTAAGGAAAAGCACTACAAAAAGTCTTGAGGATACCAAATGGAAAGAGAGGGTGGTGCCTCCGAGTCTGTGTGAGACGATGAAGAAGAAGAAATAAAGCCTGTACGAGCTGGTACCTCCGTCTGGCCCTTGTGTCTCCCGGGCTTCTGCCTCTTCCTAAGGGCTCCCGTTAGTGTGGGGCAGCAGGGGGTCGTGTGCCGCTCTCGCACCAACTGGGAAAGCTCTGAGTGCACCCAGGCCTGGCAGGGTCTCTATGAGAGCATCCTGGGATAGATTAAAAGGCAACTTCGTGTTTTGCAGAAAAAGCCAAAACAGGTGGGCGGGGGGGGGAGGGTACAGGTTATTTGCAGTCAGAATGCACCCACCCTGGCTCCCTCTCCCCTCCTTGGAAAGTGGGAGAGCCGGTAACTTCCAGAACAGGCATTTCTAGCCCTGGACTGAGACGCGGCCCAAGCTGTCAGCAGGGGACAGAGGAGGAGTCGGCGAAGAAGTGGCACTAAGAAGGGAACAGGGGAGCAATTTCAGGCCAGAGCTTCTGGCTTTAACATTTTGTTCACAGAACAGTTTTCTTCTTATCCAGATGGGCTAATAAGTTCTAGTCCCGGTCCATCTTTAAACAGTCAACAAAAAATAGCAACCTCTGGACACTGGAGCCCTGTGTAGCTGCTGTGTAAAACAGCAAGATGGCTCCTTAAAGGTTACAGTTACGGCAGGACCCAGTAACTGCACTTCCGGGTGTAGACCCAGAAGACCTGAGAGCTGGGACTTGAACAAGTATTTGTACGCCCATGTTCATAGCAGCATTATTCACGATAACCAAAAAGTGTCTGTCCCTGGATGAATGGATTAACAAAATGCAGCCTTAGAAAAGAAGGAGGTTCTGTCCCCTGCTATGGCATGGATGAACCATGAGGACATTATGATGAGTGACACAGACCAGTCACAAAACTAACAAATACTGTATGATTCCTCTTATATAAGGGACCCAGAGTGGTCAAGTTCATAGATACAGAAGTGAAATAGTGGTTAGCAGGAGCTGAGGAAAGGAAAGAATGAGGATACTGTTTAATGGGTGCAGACTTCCAGTCTGGGAAGGTAAACAAGTTCTGGAGACACGTGGTGGTGCTGGCTGCACAACAGCGTGAATGTACTTAATGCCCCTGAACTCTGCTGAAAAATGACTCAAGTGGTGAGTGTTATGTATATTTTACCACAGTAACAATTTTTAATGCAAAAAGTAAATATTCTACTTAAGCCCCCAAACATAGGTGCAAACCAATTGTCAACCAGGTGACAACATCAAGTTTCTTTCGTGCCCACCTTCTGCCCACAGTAAATGCCAGGAGGGAGGCACACCAGCGTTCTTCCACTTGGAAGCAACTAGGCAGCCACAAGAAGGGACGTGGCTGGTGCTCATCCCTGGGAAAGCACCAGTGTCAAGGCGCATTACAATCCAGGCTTCAGACCACGCTGTCAGGACCTGCTCTGTCTCTACTCTGCTCTGCATGGCCTTATTCTCAGACACGCATCCCAAGAGCTGGCAACACTGGTCCCCCGAGGCTCTTACTAGGTTATATCCTCCAGAGAGAGGCTCTTACCAGAAGTGCCAGCAGAAGCCCCAGAATTAAAGCGTCTCACCCGTCTGCTCTAAGTCATGCCACACCTCGAGCCACTCGCTGCCAGACCAGCCCGCAGAGGAAGAATAGAGGGGAGGGTGCTTGGAAGACAGTGAAGGCTGAACAGGACAGGGAGAAGAGCCCTGAACTACAGGGAGAGATCCAGTCGCCCCAGAGAACTTGCTCACTGGCTGGAGAAGAAAGCCCCGCGCACAAAAACAAAACGCAAAACTGGCGTGGTCTAAGTCCCAAGCCAAGCAGGGTGTGGGCTGAACTTGGAGGAGGAGCGGGATGTAAATGCGAAGGCAGGAGAGGTGTCGGCTGGGGAGGTGGCAGTAGAGATGTGGGGACCGTCCAGAGACCAGCCTGCAGGGACAGAGCCACGACAGCAGGACCATTGCCCTGAAAGCGCCTGGGGACCTCTGGGACCACCCAGGCCTCTCGCCGCGGGGTGCATGTGTTCTGGAGCCCAACTCCTGAGGAGCCGCTGGGCTTCTGCACAGGCAAGATCAGAGGCAGAGTTCCCTCTGGCCGCACGGACGGCGAGGCCCCAAGTGGTGAGAGCAGCTGCTTGTCTGTTCATGTCCCCACCCGCCACCCCTAGTGTGCAGTTTGCTTTCATGGCCTGGAGAGAGAGAGGCCGAAGCCCAGCTGACAGCCCTCACGTGCACGCCACCGCCCCTGCCTCCGGCTCAGGGCCAAGGCCAGCCCGACAGCGCCCATCCAACTGCGGTCAGTCTGGGCGAGGGTGGCCACGAGGCACCTTTCCACCTTTCCTTTTTCCTCCTGATGAGCAGGCAACCTTGTTACGTTAAGGTTTTCAATATTATGTGTCTGTTTAAAAAGTATATCTGTGCATGTCATTATTCAAATTCTCTTTAGTACCTCTGTTTCACTCACATTTTTAGTTAAGCTTGCCAGAGTTATGCACATTTACTTTCTTCAAAAATAGCTGAGAGGTACAACTATCATTTTCTAATGTGTTGATTTTTTTTCACATTGTGGTGAAGTATACATGACCTAAAACTGAGCACTGTGAGGAGTACCACTCAGGGGCACTTGGTGCATTCACAGAGCTGCGCAAGCACCCGCACTGTCTGATCCCAAAATGTCTTCATCACCCTACAAGGAAATGAGCCTTGAGCAGTCCCTCCCCCAGCCCCTGGCACCCACGGATCTGTTCTCTGTCTCTGTGTTTTTGCCTATTTGGGACATTTCATATAAGTGGAATCACACAAGATGTGGACTTTGGCTTCTTTCATTTTGCATGGTGTTTTCAAGGTTCACCCACATTGCAGCCCGTGTCTGCACTTCCCTTTCAGAGTTGAGTAATAGTCCACATTTTGTTTACTATTTATTTTTAAAACAAAAGAAAATGCTTTACCTTAAACAGCCCTGACCACAATGTGCACTGGAAGCCAGTATAGCAGGAGATCAGGCTGAGTCATAAGCAAGTTGGGTGTGTGAGTGAATGTGACGACACTGGCTCTTTTGAACACACTGGTTCGCTCCACTTAGAGGAGACATCTGAATCTGAATAGTGATTTGAACACTTAGAATAACACAACCTTGGCCCATCTCCTTAAGATGCATCTGAAAAACAGCAACAGTGACACCTACTTCCCAGGCATGTGCTTACTGTGCGCACAACACTATGCTAAGAGCAGAAAACACCAACTGTCAGCCAGAAATGAACAGAAAAGATGAGCTCCCTGCTCTCACAGAGCGCGTGTTCTGGTGGTAAGAATGGCACGGTGAACAGGGCTGAGCGTGATGGGGAGAAATGAAAGCCTCCCCAGGGGAGATGAGCTAAGTGAGGCCTGGACGGGAGCAGCTGTCAGCTGGGCAGAGGGCGTGGCTGGTGCAGTCAGGACGAGGATGTGGGCCTGAGCCCTTGTGTTCCTGGAAGCGAAAGACGCCACTGTGGCCTGGGCGGGGGAGGGGGACCAGGGAGCCTGGGGGCGCCTCATGGGGCACAGGAGAGTCTGAATTTTATGCAAGGCTGGGGATGTGGTCCATTGAAAGATACTAAGCAAGAGAGTGACTTTTTAGAAGACCAGTGTGATGTAAGGACGAGAAGGGCAAGACTGGGAGGCTTCCTGACAAAAGGCTGTTGATCAGAGAAGCCTCGTGCCACTAAGTTGGCCGCGAGCCACACCACAAGGGCCAGGCTTTCGGACCCGTAGCTGAGGATTCTGTGTGCCCCGCTGCCAGATGCCAGAATCTGCTGCAGCTGTTGAGATAAAAGCTGGACGAAGTCCTTGCGTATTCTACTGCTGCCTCTCAGGCCGAGCCAGCAGCCTGGGCAGTGGCTGTGGGCCAAGAAGAACCAGTCCCCTCTCTCAGCCCCCTTCCCTTCAGGGCATGAAACCACACAGCAAGCCTCTCATTCCTGTTCTGTTTGTTTCAAAGGTCCAATCCTTTTCCAAAAGGAAGCTGGCACTTCTAAGCTACTGTCAGTCATCTGTAACTTAGTGACAGTGGGTTCCTGCTCTGTAAGGTTGTCTTTATAGGGGGGCAGCTGAGGCCTCTGGGTGTGGGGAGGGCAGGGGCACGGAAAGGCAGTTACAGGGGCTACACAACGTGAGACAAAAGAATGGGATGGTGGAGGGAACAGCTCTGTGGGAGAGCATGTGCTCAACATGCACGAGGTCCTGGGTTCAGTCCCCAGTGCCTCCACTAAAAAGACACAAAGACGACGACGACTGGGATAGGAACACAGAGAGAGCCGACTTTGTTTCCTCCAGGCCCAGTTCTATCAGACTGAATGAACCCAGCCCACTTCAAAGACAGGAGCTTCTGTAATTTCCCGGTAAGCTAATGAACTTCAGCAGCACTCCAGGCGTCCAAACCTCATGGTCCCCAGAGGGTCCTGGAATCAGTTCACACTCATCACTCATCAACTCCAGCCTCCCCTGTACATATAATTTTAACTGATTAAAATAAAAACAAAGCACTGAAGATACTCTGATGAGACAGGTACACCTAAAAATAGCTGGTGGAATTATAAATTCTAAACTCCAAACTTCTGGAGAATGACTAAGCAGTAAGCCATTATCTATAAAAACTGTTCACACGGAGTCATTTCCCTCAGGGGAATTTACCCCCAAGTAACTCCAATGAAGTCACTGTAATGTGTACAATGTACAATCGTTCATAACAGCACAACTCATACAGCAAAATCAGGGAACAGGCTAAACAAGTTGTGGTCCATCCACAGGGCTGACTATCGTGATCCTTCACCTAGAAAACATTCCCACTGACCAGGGCCTGGACAGACCTGTGGGGACACAAACATAAATGTGACGCATCTGCCCCCACAAGGCTCATCACTGGGTCCAGGGTATCCAACTACCGGGGCTCAAATCCCGCTCCACCACCTTCTGAGCGAACGCCCTCAGGAAGGTGCCCGGTGCCCTCCTAGTCTCAGCTTTCTCCTATGCAAAGTGAAAGTGTGACAGCAATCAGCTAGCAGGTGAGTGACGAGGTCAGGTACGCTAGTACCTGTCAAGCAACTGAATAGTGCTGGCACGAGATTTGTTAAGTAAATGATTACATGTGTCCCAACGTAAGACAACATGACATGCTGTCATGGCATAACAGAAGTGCAGAGTGAGCACAGAGAAGGCCTTAATTCCAGCCGGGCTGGGATGGGGGGCTAGGCGGTGGTCTACGAAGACCTCACGCTGACCTGCGCGGTAAGTCTCGTGGGGGAAATGGTGAAGGAGGAGAGAATGAGAAAGAGAAGCTCAAGAAGTACCGCCTACATTATACATGTGATACACTCTTCTGGGATTTTTGGAGAGATTCAAATTTATTTTCAGTCACTTTTGTATATTGGGCTAGTGTTTTATTGAATGTTGCACCAGGCTAAGTTTCACTGGAAAGAAAACCAAAGGGAGAAAAGGAGCGCAACCGTCTGTCGGGGCCAGAACGCCAGCCACCCCTTCCTGGGCACCCGTCTGCTATGGCATTTCACAGGAAGAGTCACTTTTATCTGGGTCAGTGTTCCTAGCGTTCCTAGTGACACGGGCAGCCACATCTCCCGCCCTGTGGTTCACGCCTGTTTGTGTGTTAGATTCTAGACGAGTGCCAACGTTCTCAAAGTAGTGCTGATGAAAATGAGACGTGTGCATTTGGTTGTGTAGTTATTAGAGATGCTCATGAATATTCCATCTCCTGCTTCTGAGCACATTATAAAATCACATTCCCTACTCCTGCCTTGAACTTGGGTGTGGCTCTTGGCCAATGAAATGTGAACAAAAGGTACACATGTCACTTCCTGCTAGAAATTTTAAGAGCCAATACACCACCTGCCACATTCCTCTTCTGCCTCAGCAGCTGTAGGGGCACGTGTCCCTCCACCTGGGCCTCTGAGTGCCTGTCATACACAGACCCACTTTAAATATGTAGCATGAGGGACAGATATGTCCTTGGGTGTTAAGCCACTGGGAGTTGGGAACTGTTTATTAAGGCAGCACACCTTAGCCCATCTTGACTGGAACTGTCAAAAATGGAAATGCAAATATAAATAATATGAAAAAAACAAGAAACATATGATCACCTCAATAGATGCAGAACAAGTATTTGATAAAATTCAACATCTATTTATGATAAAAACTTTCACCAAAGTAGGTACGGAAGGAACATATCTCAACGTAATAAAAACTATTTATGACAAACCCACAGCCAACACAATACTCAACAGTGAAGCTGAAAGCCTTCTGCTAAGTTCTGGGACAAGACAAGGAGCCCCCTTTCACCACTTCTATTCAACACAGTATTGGAGTCCTAGCCACAGCAATCAGACGAGAAAAAGTAATAAAAAGTATCCAAATTGGAAGGGAAGAAGTAAAACTGTCATTATATGCAGATAATATGATACTCTATATAGAAAATCCTGATGACTCTACACATAACATTATCAGAGCTGATAAATGAACTCAGCAAGGCTGCGAGAATCAATATTAACATACAGAAATCTGTTCCATTTCTTTACACTAACAATGAAATATCAGAAAGAGAAAAAAAAAAAAACACTCCCTTTAAAATCACATCCAAAAAAAAAACAAAAAAAAAACTTAGGAATAAACCTGACCGAGGAGGTAAAAGACTTATATGCTGAGAACTATAAAACACTGATAAAGGAAATTGGACATGATTCAAAGAAATGATTAGCGATTCCATGCTCTTGGATTCGGAGAATACTGTTAAAATGGCCATACCACCCAAAGCAATCTACACATTTAATGAGATCCCTATCAAATTACACATGACATTTTTCACAGAACTAGAACAAATAATCCTAAAATTTATGGAATCACAAAAGGCCCAGAATTGCCAATGCAATCCTGAGGGAAAAGAACAAAGCTGGAGGAATAACCCTCTTAGACTTCAGATAATACTGCAGGGCTATAATAATCCAAACAGCATGGTATTGGCACAAAAACAGACATGTTGATCAATGAAACAAAACAGTCCAGAAATAAACCCACACACCTACAGTCAATTAATCTTCAACAAAGGAGGCAAGAATACACAATGGAGAAAAGACAGCCTCTTCAACAGTGGTGTTGGGAAAGCTGGACAGCCACATGTAAATCAATGAAGTTAGAACACTCCCTCACACCATACACACACACAAAAAACTCAAAATGGCTTAAAGACTTAAGACAGGACACCATAAATCTCCTAGAAGAGAACATAGGCAAAAATTTCTCTGAGATAAATCATAGCAAATGTTCTATGAGGTCCATCTCCCAAGGCCAAAAAAAATGCAAAAATAAATGAGACCTAATCAAACTTAATAAGCTTTTGCTCAGCACAGGAAACCACAGACAAAATGAAGACAACCAATGGAATGGGAGAAAATATTTGCAATTGATGCAACCAACAAGAGGTTAATCTCCAAAATACACAAATAGCTCATACAGCTCAGTATCTTTAAAAAAAAAAAAAACCATCAAAAAAATGGGCAGAAGATCTGAATACACATTTCTCCAAAGAAGACATAAAGATTAATTGATGCTCAACACTGCTAATTATTAGAGAAATGCAAATCAAAACTACAGTGAGGTACTGTCTCATGACCAGAACTGCTATCATCAGAAAGTTTACAAATAATAAATGCTGAAGAGGGTGTAGAGAAAAGGAAACCCTCGTATGTTGGTGGGAATGTACACTGGTACAGCCACTATGGAAAACAGTACGGAAGTCCCTTAAAAAACAAAACATACCAGCAATCCCACTCCTGGGCATATAACTGGAAAATATAAAAACTCTAATTCACAAAGATCCATGCACCCCAATGTTCATAGCAGCACTAATTTACAACAGCCAAGACATGGAAGCAACCAAAGTGCTTATCGACAAAAAACTGAATAAAGATGTGATATTTACATACACACACATGCACAAACAATGGAACATTACTCAGCCATAAAAATAATGAAATGTCACCTGCAGCAAAATGGATGGACCTGGAGATTTTCATACTAAATGAGGTAACTCAGAAAGAGAAAAACAAGTGTCGTATAGTATCACTTATATGTAGTAGAATCTTTTTAAAAAAATGATACAAATGAACTTATTAACAAAACAGAAACAGACTCACAGACATAGAAAACAAACTTATGGCTACCAAGGGGGAAAGTGAGTGGGAGGAGGGAAAAATTAGGAGGTTGAGATTAACAGATACACACTACTATATATAAAATAGATAAACAACAAGGACGGACTGTATAGCACAGGGAACTATACTCACTATCTTGTAATAACCTACAATGGAAAAGAATATGAAAAAGACTATGTACAACTGAATCACTATGCTGTACCTCAGAACCGACACAACACTGTCAATCAACTAGACTTCAATAAAAATAAATAAATAAGCACACATAAATATGAAAAACTAGGTCAGATTTTCCCAGCACATAAAACTGCTACTTGTTAAGAAAGAGGTAAGAGAATTTAAAGCTATGCTAACAGTTGTTATTTTGCTGAATTATTTGAATTTATAATAGAAGGCACTTCCCATTCCTTTAAGCCGTGGTATCACCAGACCTAAGTGACTACATGGATGAAGCAGAAACGAACGGTCCAGCATTCCAGAGATGCTGCTCCCTGCCCCATTCCTGTTCTTCCCAGTGACTCTTGTTGGACAAGCATGGGCTGAGTCCCTCCCTTGACCCAGCAAAGGTGAAGCGTGGTTTCTGAGGGAATGACCAGTGCACACTGGGAGAGACCTTAGAAGACCCCCACAAGCCTTTATGTGATACATAATTTTAACAATGGCAACCATTTCTAGTGGGTTCTTCCCCTATAACTTAGCACCATGGTCTCCACCTTGCCACATTTTAGAGTCACTCAGAGTAAATTAAGGCCCTTCCCCAGATCAGACTCCCTTGGGCTTGTCCATCAGTGTATTTTAGATGTTTCCCCTGCTGGTTCTGTGCAGCCAAGACTGAAAACTACTAGTAGAGTAGAATTACACAACCCAAACCTTGCCGCACACTGGGATCACCTGGGGTGCCTTCAGAAACCCATGCCTGCCTCCCAGCCTGGACCTTGTGATGTAATTTTGTCTGGGTTGAGAGCTGCATAGTGCAACTTTTTCAAGAATCCCCACTGGAACTAATTCTGTTCTGCAGCACTGTTCTCTCGAACCAGATTTAAGAGCTCGGGGTCTGAGTCAGACAGATGTGGGTACACCACCGTGCAGTTATGGGTGTGGCCCTCACAATGTCTGGAGTTCGGTTTTCTCACTCTGTAGGGTGGGCATCACAGGTGATGAGAGCTAGCCGGGGCCTGTCAGATACCACCAGCTCGGGAAATGCAGCAGTGTCTCATACAGTCCTCTCGACGGCCGGGGGAATCATGGTTACCTTTCCTGCCCTGAGCTACAAGGATGTGGCTAAGATGGGTGGTTGGCTGACTCAAGACTGCACGGTAATAATTGGAGAAGCAGAACTCACCCCCGGGCTTCACTGAGCAGCAGCTGCAGTGGGCCCACATCCACCCCTGCCCACGGGCTGAACTGGCCCCGATGCTGGACGCTCTTAGGCTGCCAGGTGGACTCAGCCCACCTCAGCACACCTGCATCTGTCCTGGAGCTTAACAGACTAAATCGTGTCTTAAATTTCAATCTCTTCATTTCTGTGCAAGGTTGTAAAGTAGCTTCAACTGACCTACTGGACCAGAATCCTTTACTCAATGTGTTCTTGAAAAGCAAAGGTTACCCACCACTGTTTCTTCTGTTCACGCAGTGCCCTTTCTAAGGGATCACGGCCTGTTAAGTCCTCACGTAACTGACACACAAGGATGAACTCGGGCTTGGGTGACACGGTACTCACATCCACTGCACTAAGGAGGGGTTGTCCCAGCACCATCCCAGCCCCTCCCCCATGAGCAGGAGCTGCAACCATGACTGATGGGGCAGCACCAGGTGTGGCTGGGGTGGGCCAGGGCAGGGGGCCCGCCTCCTCTTGTCTCCATCACCCCTCACACTTTACTCAGATGTGAATAACTGACTTCTCACTGCTACGTAAAGCGACATGAAAACGACTTCAAGAATGTTCTGTAGTCCCCCAGGATGCTCCTATAAAGAAATGCTGGAGCAGCGGTCACAGCCTGGCTAAGGCAGGACCCCCACGGGCTTTGGGCTGCAGGGTTGTGAAGTGGCCAGTGCTGGCAATTTCATGCCCCAAGAAAACAAGAGATTTCTTGGTGTGAAAATCCACCATTCTCCAGGCCACAAAGAGAACGTTTCCAGTCACTTCTTGCCTCGTTGGCTTGACCTCAATCCTGAAAGAGGTCATTCCCAGACCATACCGGTCAAATCAGAGACTCAAAATAAGGCAGAAACATCTTCCCCGCTGAGAACTCTGTGTCCTCAAAAGTCGAGTCCAAATTGAATTGAATTCTCGGAGCTGTTAAAGATCTTGTCTAAATTTACCCTGACCCACTTAGGGGAGGAGCAGCAACAAAGCAGACCTTTTAAAAATGACATTTGGGACACTGAGCTCAAGGCACTGAGGCCCCATAAAGCAGCCAGTGACCAGTCTGAAGGTTCGATCTAATATTAATTTGCCACCAGGGAGACCAGATGGGCGTCGAAGTGCTGCCGGATGGTCAAGGCCGGGCTGGGTCGGCACCTGTGCACAGGGTGCCCAGGAGGCTGCAGGCTGGACCATGACGCAGGCACGGCTCGTTGCCTAGCAATACTGCACAGATGTCACTCAGGGGCATTAGTACCTCATCTGGTGAGGACGGCGCTCTGGTATTTCGACAAAACATCTAATGGGTTTTGAGTCACTGCTCCAGGTGGGAGATACAGCGGATGCGGCATGCGTGTTGGAGGCCGGAACCCTACCTCTCCCTCTGTATTTAAAATGGCCTGATCTCCCGTCCCCTTGGAAGTGGCCCACCCACCCCTCTGGGCAGGTGGCAGGCGTTTGCTGGGCAGGTGGCAGGCGTTTGCCCAGGAAGGCTGGTTTATATTTCCATCTTCCTCCAGTCTACTTCTGCTCTGTCCTCTGCAGTGAGATGAAAGCTAAGGGGACTCCTTTCCTGGGCTCCATGGAACCCTGAATTAATGCTTTATGGCCTCACAGGCACAGCGGGTCGTGAGCACCATGAAGCCAGGGGTCTCCTTCTGATAACCTCCTAGTACCCTGTGCAGCTTAGGAAACCATCGAGAGAGCCAGTACTCTCATTTCCAATTTCTTTTAAGAGAAAGTGCATTAAAATTTAAGGAATATAGCTTAACCTAAAAGACCCATTGCCTAGCATCAACGCCCGTGGTAACACAATGGAAAAGCACGCTGTAATGCTAATAGCCGGTCTGCACACAAATTCACGGTTTCATGAAGCACTTTTACACACAGCTCTCCTTTCATACAGTTAGGATCTGGGTCCCTGTTTCCCTTTAGTCACTCTCTCCCAGCCCTTTCTATGACCCCCCCCCCCCTTGCTCAGGTCACTTGGCCGCCCTCCAGGCTGTGAACTGCTCTCCAGGGGACCCAGCCTCTCAGAGGCCCTGGCCCACCCTGCCCCCAGGAGACACAGCAGCAGACCCAGGGGAAGCAGGAAGGCGGATAGGAAGAGAGCGGTTTCAGAAGCCGCACGTCCCCCCTCTGCCCCCAATTTGGAATCCTCCCATGTCTATCGGCTGGGCCTAACATGCCCGGAAATTCTAACAGTAAACATGAGAACAATTGTTTATTGAGCCCCTGACCACATGCCAGGTACCATCTCATTTAATACAATCACCCTGGGCATCTCTCAGGTGAGGGAACGTGGCTGAGTGTGGCACCAGAGGTAAGAGTGGGACCCAGGGCAGGCTCGCAGCCCACGGCCAGCACTGTTCACCCCTGCCCAGCTCAATGCACAAAGCCCCAGCAGCGTGTGTGAACATCTCCAGAAACACGTCCCTGGTAATCTGCTCCCCACCCGCGCACCAGGTGGGGTCAGCAGTGGGAGTCTGTGTCTGTCCGTTCACTCAGCAAACACACAGTGCAGAGCCACCCCACAGGACGCTCTGCTGGACTCTGCCCACAGAAGGAGATGCAGACATAAGAAAACTCACTGGGAAGGGCACCTGCACAGGACGGGGCAGGCCGAGTGCCACAGGGCCCAGAGAAGGCACGGCCGCTCCGCTGGTAGCTCCACAGTGACATAAGAGAGATGAGATGATCAACCCTCCGGTATCACAGAAGACTGAGGGAGCCCCACAGATGGCAGATGAGGGGCTCGAATCCGGAGACCTCACAACAGCTCCATTAGTCCTGCAGAGGCAAGTGCTATCCCTGCGGTGTCCCTGCAGTGGTGCCTTTCAACGAGCCATTCAGCAAACAGCTGCACTCCCCTCACGTGCTGGGCACCCTGCGAGGGGCCGAGCCCGTGGCAGGAGCCAGGACAGCCCCAACTTCTGGCCTCACAGAGCAGCCAGCCTTGTGCCCAGGCTCATCACATGGAGAACTGGCCCCGCCAGCACTTGCTACAGCATGGACACACACGGAGATTTACTGCGGTGTAACCCGCAGACGCTGGCAAATGCCAGCTTGCAAACAAAGCCGCTTTAAACCAGAGCCACTGCGCCAGAAGCCAAGGGCAACTGAAGACAGAGATGCCCATGTCTGCGGTGGCCCGGGGCCAAGAGCATTACTGTGCTGATGTTTGTCAAGCAGTGTATCTTTGTAAGATGACATTTTGTCAAAGATAGGTGATCCGCTCAACGAAGCCCACTGCTCAAAATCTTCCAGGAAGCATAATGTACACATATTTCCATCCTGCCTTGGTCACTACCCTCCAACGTCCATGCTTCTACTAACTGAGCAGGTTAAGCCATCCTAAAGAGTTCACAATTACAGGGTAACACAGGAGCAGGGCTTGCCCACATCCTGACTGTGCTTTAAGCTACTGTGGGACTTTGATAAATCTCGTGCCTATCCAGCCAAGCAAGCCAGATGGCAAGACACATTCAAGGTCTCTGCCTCAATTCCTGGTGTAACTATTATCACTATCATCATTACTCATGTCCTCCTGTTGTCCACTCATCTCTCTGTCTACCCATCCATCTGTCCATCTTTCATTCATTTCACGCTCCTGTCCATGCCAGGGCACTGGTCAGGAGGAGATTCCCCAGTGCATCCTCTCAGTTCAGAGTAAGAGCTGGAGGAGGGCTGAAGTGGGGCAGCTTGTACAAATAACTGAAAAACACCAGTGCAGCTTGTGGGAGGATGTTTTCTGGAAAGCCCTGACAACAGATCTGCAGGCACCACCAGGAGAGTGTAGTCACCTCCCTCTGGGCATCAGCAGTCACCCTCCACCTAAACGCCTCCCAGCAATCATGTCACCCCAAAGCCGCACCTCCCTGAGTGGGCCAGCCCACCTCTCGGGGGGCCATGGCTCTGGGCCAGGCAACTTCCCTGCACTGAGCAGCCAGGACGAACCTTTCCCTCCGCCCAAGGCGTGTCCTCTCCATGGGCTCTCCACCGGGGTCTCCTGGGCCCAGGGGCTATGCTGTTTGTACCGCCTGCTCTTTCTCACATGCACGACAGGCACCAGAGCTGGGAATACAGCTCCCGCAGGCCCCCAGTGCCATTTGATGTCATACATCATTTGACATGGAGCACAAGTCCAGTAACAATCCCACTTTCCTCCCAACTTCTGATCACATGTCCTTAGTAAATTACCCAGGAATTGCTCTGTGCATCCTGTGTGTAGTCTCCCTTCTCTGTAAATCTGCTCAGCTGATTATCATGTTTTGTTTTTAGTGTAAACTCTGCATATCCAGACTATAGTTAAGATTCTTTCACTCACTCAATCATTTATTAACCACCTACCATATCCTGGTCTCAGTTACAGGGATGTGGAGATGAGTCACCAGAGACCCTGACTCAAGGGGACCCTCAAGAGTCCAGGGGAAGAGAATGCACTTCCCTAAGTCATAGGGTATCGTGGAGCAGAGAGGGGGGTGCACCGAGTTCTACCTCAGGAGCAGCAAATTCAAACGTGAACCCCACCAACACACCACTGTCTCAGTCCACTTTGGGGATGAGACTCTTGACTCAAATAGGGCCCTTCTAATTCACTTTTTATTCAGAATGTCTAGCTAGGTTCTTTAATCTTCATAAAGATAGCAAAGGATTAATTGAGACTGACTGAACTTACACCCAAATTACGACGTGTTACAACACAGCACTCCCGTTAGAGTCCACAAGCGAGTCCTAAACACAGGCTGTGGGTCCGTCTTCGTCCTCCAGGAGGGGGTGGTGGGGGTGAGGTCAAGTCCCACCTTGTTCTCTACAATGCCCCACCTGGGCTGCCAGTGCTGATTCCCGGTCTTCTGCCGATACCGCCACTAAATGGACCATCTTTGTTCACGATCCCCTTGAACCAGCCTGTGTCCCTTCAGTGAGCTCTACTGTGCACTGTTAGGACAGGTGTGAATCCCCTCCCCTCCCCCTGCCAAGTGCTGCTCGGTGCCCCTGCTCCCTCTGCAGGACCTGTGTCCTGGTGAAACTGCCGTCCCTGGGCTGTAGCTGCAGCTGTGAGAGAAGCAGACCTCCAGTGCACAGACACAAGGACAGGGAAACTGTGTCTGTGGACCCTGGGGAGTCACAGGTCAGCAGGTAACCCTGAGTCACTTCCTGACGTGTGCTGCATGGGCTACAGAGGCTGGGAAGAGTGTGGACAGTGAAAGAATACCGAGTCTGGAAGAAGCAAGACTGAGGCCTTGATAAGGCTGAGATATAAACATAGTGAAGAAGAGAGCACTGAAAACATTAGGATTGAAATTGGTTGTCAGCAACAGAAAACTCCACGAACAGTGCCTTAAACAAGACTGAGACTGGGAGGAGGTGCCAAAATGGTGGCAGTAGAGGGGCTCACAGCTTGCCTTCTCCCACAAAGACACCAAGATTTACATCTACAAACCAAATGAATCGCACAGAACACCTACTGAACTCTGGGAGAGTGTCTCTTACTTTGAAATACAAGGGGAGTCTCACATAATCTTGTAAGAGGGGGAAAAAAAAAGAAAAAAAGGAAAAATCGGTGCAGGATGGGTCCTGCAGGGAGGGAGCATCATAGGAAGACAGGCACCCTCATGCTGGGACGTCCCCTCACCAGCCGGGAGGTTGGGGGGACAGAAGCGGAGCTTCTGAGACTCGGATGAGAAAGTGGCAGTCACTTGGCAGGCACACAGAACTAAGGGGAACTGACACGGAGGGTCCGTCCGATCCCCAGCCCTAGACGTGAGCCAGCAGGGATGAGCAGGGACTGCCTGCTGGAGATTCATGAGGAGCCCAGGCAGAGGGCTGGGGCCCATGGCATAGAGGCCACCTCAGGGGGCTGGAGGGTGGTGCAAGCTCTGGCTGGGTATGTTGAATAGAACAGTCTGAGACCCCCCATAGAAAGTACCACTGTTGGTGTGCATGGCGGGGAGGGGCGCACACAGCCGAGCCATAGCTGCTGCCTCCACTTGGCTCCATTGTCAGTCTGTTCTTGCAAGAAAAGAGATGGGGCTCAGCGGTCATAGCCATTGCTGCTGGGCTGAAAGCTGAATCCACACCCAGTGGCCCTGCAACTTCACAGGCAGGACTGAGATTTGTTTACAGCCCCAGGCAGAGAGGGTGGATTTGCTCTCCCTGGACCCTCTGTGGACCAGGGCTTTCTGGGATGAACAGGCAGTGAGCGGAGTTCTGGCGCCTGGCCTGGGTGAGTTCAGGTATTTACAACAGGTAACTAAATACATAAAACAAATACTAACAGACATAAAGGGAGAAACTGATGGGAAGGAGACGTCAACATTCCACTAACATCATTGGACAGATCTTTCAAACAGAAAATCAATAAGGCAACAGAGATACTAAATGACACAATAGAATAGTTGGACTTGGTTTATTTTTTTAAAACATTACATCCCCCCAAAACAGAATATACATTCTTTTCAAGCAGTTATGAAACATTCTCTAGGATAGACCACATACTCGGGCACAAAAGAGGCCTCAACAAGTTTAAGAGGATAGAAATTATTTCAAGCATCTTTTCTGACCACAATGGCATGAAACTAGAAATCAACCACAGTAAAACAAATGAGGAAAAAATGACAGCATGGAGACTAAACAGGCTACTAAGAAACCAATGAGTCAATGATGAAATCAAAGAAGATATTAAAAAATACCTTGAGATAAATGACAATGAAAACATAACCACGTGAAATCTACGGGATGCAGCAAAAGCAGTCCTAAGAGTGAAGTTCACAGCAATACAGGCCTTCCTCAAAAAACAAGAACAATCTCAAATAAACAACCTAAACTACTACAAAAAGAATTAGAAAGAGAATAAACAAAACTCAAACTCAGTAGAAGGAAAGAAATAATAAAGACGAGGGAGGAAATAAAATAGAGATTTAAAAAAACAATAGAAAAATCAATCAAACCAAGAACTGGGTTTTTGAAAGAGTAAAAAAAATGGACAGACCTCTGACCAGGCTCACCAAGAAGAAAAGAGAGAAGACAAACATAGAAAGAGAGGAAAATGGAGAAATTACAACCAACATCACAGAAATACAAAAAATCATGAGAATACTATGAACAACTATATGGCAATAAATTGGACAACTTAGAAGAAATGGCCAAGTTTCTAGAAATATACAGTCCATCAAAACTGAATCAAGAAAAAATACATCATTTGAACAGACCAACCACTAGAAGTGAAACAGAATCAGCAATAAAAAAAAAACCTCCCTGCAAACAAAAGTTCAGGACCAGATGGCTTCACGGGGGAATTCTATAAAACATATAAAAGAGCTCATACTGATCCTTCTCAAACTCTTCCAAAAGAGTGAAAAGGAGGGAATACTCCCCAAACTCATTCTATAAAGCCACCAGAGCCAGACAAAGACATTACCAAAAAAGAAAACCATAGACCAATATCATTAATGAACTCAGATGCAAAAATCCTCTACAAAATTTTAGCAAACAGAATACAACAGCACATAAAAAAATCAAACACCATGATCAAATTAAGTTCATCCCAGGGACACAAAGATGGTTCAACATAGGTAAATTAATCATCACATCAACAATAGAAGGGACAAAAATGACATGATCATCTCAATAGATGCAGAAAAAGCATTTGATAAAATTCAACACCCATTTATGATAAAAACTCTAACCAAAGTGGGTATACAGAGAACATATATCAACATAATAAAAGCTATTTATGACAAACCTATAGCCAGCATAATAGTCCTAAGGGTGAAAAGTTGAAAGACTTCCCGCTAAAATCTAGAATACAAGGCTGCCCACTCTGAACACTTCTATTCAACATAGACTTGGAAGTCCTAGCCACAGCAAATAGGCAAGAAAAAGAAATAAAAGGGATCCAAATTGGAAGTGGACAGGTAAAATTGTTAGTATATGCAGACGACATACTATGTACAGAGAATGCTAAAAGCTTCACATAAAAATTACTAGAGCTGATAAAAGAATTCAGCAAGGTAGTAGGATTCAAGATTAACATATAAAAATCAGTTGCATTTCATGACACTAACAGTGAATTAGCAGGAAAAGAAAGCAAAGATACCCCTTTTAAAATCAAATCCAAACCAATTAAATACTTAGGAATAAATCTGACCAAGGAGGTGAAAGATTTACACGGAGCACAAAACGCTGATTAAGGATATTAAAGATGACATGAAGAAATGGAAAGATACCCCATTCTCTTGGATTGGAAGAATCAGTATCTATAAATGGCCATACTACTCAAGGCAATCTATAAATTTAACATGATCCCTATCAAATTACCCAGGAGACTTTTAACAGATCAAAACAAACAATCCTAACATGTATATGGAAAAATGAAATACCCAGAATCGCCCAGCAATACTGCAGAAAAAGAGCAAAGATGGAGGAATAACCTTCCTAGACTTCAGACACCACCACAAGAGCGACAGTAATCAAAACACCATAGTAATGGCATAAAAACAAACATATGGATCAATGCAACAGAATACAGAGCCCAGAAAAAAAACTCACAGACCTACGGTCAACAAATTTCTGACAAAGGAGGCAAGAATACACAATGGAGAAAAAAACAACCTCTTCAAGAAATGGTGTAGAGAAAACTTGACAGCAGCATGTAAATTAATGAAGTTTTAGAACACTTTCCCAAACATACACAAATATAAACTCCAAATGGCTTAAAGACTTAAATATAAGAGAAGACACAATAAACCTCTTAGAAGAAAACATAGGCAAAACATTCTCTGACATAAATCTCTGCCATGTTCTCCTAGGGCAGTCTACCCAGGCAATAGAAATAAAAGCAAAAATAAACAAATGGGACCTAATTAAGCTTAACAGCTTCTACACAGCAAAGGAAACCATAAGCAAAACAAATATGCAACCTACAGAATGCGAGAAAACATTTGCTAAAGATGAGGCTGACAAGGGCTTCAACCCATCCAAAAATGGGCAGAAGACCTAAAACAAGCCATCCTACAATGAAGACATACAAATGGTTGATAGTAACATGAAAAAAAGCCTCACTATCACTGATTCTCAGAGAAATGCAAATCAAAATGACACTGAAGTATCACCTCATACCAGTCAGAATGGCCAGCATTTAAAAGTCCACAAACGATAAATGCTAGAGTGGCTGTGGAGAAAAGGGAACCCTCCTACACTGCTGGTAGGAATGCAGTTTGGTGCAGCCATTATGGAAAACAGTATGGACAGTCCTCAAAAGACACGCATACACAAAAATGCTTTTCCCATACGATCCAGCAAGCCCACTCCTGGGCATATACCCAGAGGGAACCTGAATTCAAAAAGATACATGCACCCCAATGTTCATAGCAGCACTATTTATAATGGCCAACACATGGAAGCAACTTAAATGTCCATCAACAGATGACTGGATAAAGAAGCTGTAGTATTTTTATACAATGGAATACTACTCATCCACTAAAAAGAATAAAATAACACCATCTACACCAACATGGATGTACCTAGAGATCATCATTCTAAGTGAAGTAAGCCAGAAAGACAAATACCATATAATATCACTCATATGTGGAATCCAGAAAAAAAAAAGACAAAAAAGAAAAAAAAAGGATACTATGAACTCATTCATTAAACAGAAACAGACTCACAGACACAGTAAACAATCTTCTGGTTACTGAGAAAAGCAGGAGGGAAGGAATAAATTTGGGAGTTTGAAGTTTGCAAATGTTAGCCACTATATATAATAGATTTTTTTAGTTTCTTCTGTTTAGCACAGGGACTATATTCAATACCTTGTAATAACCTTTAATGAAATAGGATATGAAAACAAATACATGTATGAATATGCATGACTGGAAAACTGTGTTGCACACCACAAATTGACACATTGGAACCAAATGTACTTGAATAAAAAAAAAAAAACCCAGCATAATATTCGTATAAAAACACATATGGGTCAATGGAATACAACAAAGAGCTCAGAAATACACACACAAAATTCTGGTCAGTTAACGTTTGACAAAGAAGCCAAGAACCTACAGCGGAGTAAAGACAATCTCTTCAGCAAATGGTGTTGGGAAAGCCGGACAGCTGCATGTAAATCAATGAAGTCAGGATACTCCCTCATGCTATACACAAAAGTAAACTCAAAATGGCTTAAAGCCTTAAACATAAGGCAAGACACTACAAACCTCTTAAAAGAAAACATAGGCAAAACATTCTCTGACATATATGTCTGCCATGTTCTCCTAGAGCAGTCTACCCAGGCAATAGAAATAAAAGTAAATATAAACAAATGGGACCTAATTAAGTTTAACAGCTTCTGCACTACAAACGAAACCATAAGCAAAGCAAAAAGACAGCCTACAGAATGGGAGAGAATAGTTGCCAAAGATGAAACTGACAGGGGCTTAATTTCCATAATTTATCAACACCTCACTCAGTAAGAAAAAAAGAAACGACCCAATCCAAAAATGGGCAGAAGAGTTAAACAAGCCATTCTCCAATGAAGACATGCAAATAGCCAACAGGCACATGAAGAAAAGCTCAATATCACTAATTATCAGAGAAATGTAAATCAAAACTACAATGAGGTATCACCTCACACCAGTCAGAATGGCCATCATTCAAAAGTCCACAAACGATAAATGCTGGAGAGGGTGTTGAGAAAAGGGAACCCTCCCGCACTGCTGGTGGGAATGTCATTTGTTGCAGCCATTCTGGACAACAGAATGGAGATCCATCAATATGATCCAGCAATCCCACTCCTGGGCATATATATCCAGAGGGAACCTTAATTCAAAATATACCTGCATCCCAATGTTCATAGCAGCACTATTTACAACAGTTAAGACATGGAAACAACCAAAATGTCTATCAAGAGATGACTGGATAAAGAAGCTGTTTTATTTTATATAATGGAATACTACTCATCCATGAAAAAATAAAATGCCACTTTCAGAGATAACCATTCTAAGCGAAGTAAGCCAGAAAGAGAAAGAAAAATACCATATGATATCACTCATATGTGGAATCTTAAAAAAAGATAAACGAACTGATTTAAAAAATAGAGAACAAATTTATGTTTACAGGACTGGGGTGTGGGAAAGACGTGGGAAGGGATAAATAGGGAGTTTTAGATTTGCCGGTACTAACATATATAAAATAGATGAACAAGTTTACACTGTATAGCATAGGGAACTATATTCAGTATCTTGTAGCAACTTCTGTTGGGAAAAAAACAGGAAAATGAATATATGTATGTTCATGTATGACTGAAGCATTATGCTGTACCCCAGAAACAGACAAAATGTTGTAAACTGACAGTACTTCAATAAAAATACATATATATTAAAAAAAAAAAAAAGACTGAGGCTGATTTCTCTTCCATGGAATTGTAGGCAACGCAGGGCTGGTATGGGGCACCATGATCACAGGTTCCTTCCACAATGTAGCTTTGTGGCCCTCACATGTAAGCTTCTCACTCATACTCCAAAATGGCTGCTCCAGCTCCTGTCTTCACATCCTTATTCCATCCAGCATGCAGGCAGAAGGAGTAAAGAATGGATTGCCCCCTTCCAATGAGGACAGTTCTCAAAAGTTGCATCTATCGCTTCTGCCTATATCCCACCTAAGTAGTACTTGGTCACAGTGTCTCAGCTAGTTGGAAGGGAGACTAGAAAACACAGGCTTTCTTCTGAACACAGCTGGTGCCCTTCTGTGGTAATTAAAGGCTTTCTGGCAGTCTCTGCAAATGGCCTGAGTTAAAAGTTGAAGTTTAAGATCTCAGAGATGGAGCACTGTTGGGTATTAATATAGTGAAGCATGTGACCCTCAGGAGAAAGTGGGAGAAAGGCAGTCAAGCTGAAGGTCACAGACATACTGAAGTTCAGGACAGTGAGGCTGATTTACTGGATGGATCATTAACTGTATAGGAGATGAAGCCACACGGGCTGGCTGCAGGAGTCAGTGGGGAGAGGGAGGAGGACTCCGAGGCCACCGATGAAACCCTCACTACACAGCCGACCTTACAACCAATCGGCCCTTGGTGTAAGTTTATCCCAGGACTACCTCATCTAATTGTCTCAGTAGACGCACAGGCACCTTAAAGAATCAGGGACCTTGTCTGCCACCTCCCCCATGATTCCCTGCAGTCCTAGGGACATGGCACATGATAAATACAGCTGAGCCAATGAATCCCAGACACTTGTGGGGTTACAGAAGATAACTTAATGTGTCCTCTTTCCTACAACGCTCTCACTGACCTAGCATTCAAAACATGACACTCTGTTTGCTGCAGCAGTCTGGTAAACTGCCCAGCTTAACGGGCCATCCACTTGTTCTTTGAAGACTGAAAATAGTCTAGAGTAAAAGAAAACAAGAAAAAATAATTTTGTGTGTGCTGTGTCATTACAACAGACTGAGAACAGGCCCAAGGGTCACAGGGTAGCATCTGTTGCTAAAACAGCCAACTGGATGGGGATTCACTACCTATAACCTTGACTAAATACCAGAATTGCTGTAAGAACAGAGCAACTTCTCCTTCCTGTGAAGATGATGAGTAAACCCACTGCTTTCCATTCAGACGGTGCACCTAAAAGGCAACCACGTCAGCAGCCGGGAGGTGGAGGGACCGGTTTCCACGTCTAGCTGCCACTTGGCCTCGCAGACCCTGGCACGGACAGTGCCCCAGGCAGGGGCCTCCTCTGACGGCTTCTCTCTCCCCCTGCCCGCCCAGCCTGGCAGCTGGCCGCCTTCGCCCTTGTCCACAGGCTTCCTTTTGTTCCATGTTAGGTGAGGCTGGGGCAGCTGAGACAGATCAGAAACCTGAAACGATCTCGTGCAAATCTAAACATAGATTCTACAGTGAGTGGAGTTCAGGTCTAATCTGAGACTAACGTAGAGATTGAAAAAGAGCCTTTCATGGTCTAGGGGGCCTGAGGCATGCCTTAGCCGTCTTCTCCTGGAAACCTGTAGGGATTAGGGAGGCCCTGCCCCCTCCTTTTTTTTTTTTTTTTTTTAGTGTAAGACTCCTAAGTGTATTTGTCAAGCTAATATTGAGAACAAGGAAGAAAAAAATTCTTAAATTATCCTGTTTACACTACAAAGCAGGCTTTTTTTTTTTAACAAAATAGAGATAACAATACTTATGTATCCACTTTTCAAATGAATACTTAACGTTTATTATACTAATTACAGTTGATTCTTGTTATGTGCAGTAGTTATGTTCTACAAACTTATTGTGCACCCTTAATTAGCCAATACCGAACCACTGCTCTTAGGGGCAATAGCTTTCCTAGGGGAAATACGGCTGGGTTCCTGAAGTCCCTGGTGTGTACCCACAAACACAATGCGATCTGGTTCGGTAGGTTAATACATTTTTTACATAAACATCGCACTCTTCCAATGTTCTGCAACTTGCTTTATCCACTTGAAAACTTGTTTTCAAAATCTATTTATATGGAAACCTATCTACTTCATTCATTGAAACTTCAGTATAGTAATTCTAGGCTCAGTAATTAGATGATATTAGTTATCAAGTTTTATGTCCTTCCAATGAAAAGCTATTATTCATCCTTCTCTCAAACAGCTGTCTTAAGAAACAGATCTGCTCATTTTTTGTGTGTGTAAAACTCTCAAGCACATGATACAGACTATAACCAAGCTCCTCAATACATCAAGGTCATGGTCAGTCTGACCGCAGGACCATTCCTCTGAGGTCACCCTGTCACTCAACCTCAGGCAATCAGTGCTGTGATACCCATCATTTCCACGTCTTTAGCCCTTTCAAGTACTAACAGCTGTGCCAGGCAGGTTATTCCCTTCTTTGGCTGGCGAACCCCCAAACAACCTTGAAAACTCAAATGTCATCTCTGGAGGCAGACTTACTGTGAAGCCAGTGAAATTTAAGCTCCAGGCGTTGCATTTCCATAGGCCTCTACTTAGATCAAGGGAGGAGTTCTAGCAATGTGTTCACATGGGCATTTGGTGCTTATGTAAAATTACAGGATTAAGATTTTTTTGTTGAAGGGCCATCCAACTGTACAACCTTCAGACCCCTCCAAGCCTGGATCTCCTCTGATCACTACTCGTGAAGTCTTTCACGACCTCCCTACCAGGAAGCCCTCTGGAGTCCCGGAGCACTTTATGCTCCAGTGTGGTGGTACAGCTTATCAGCTCACCGCTGGTTTGACAAGACACACAAGGGTTTCTGTTCATGCGTCCAACTCAACAGCAGCTATTCAACAAACACTTGTTAAATGTATGTTCGTAATGGAAATGTAGACAGAGGTTTGTGTATTTACATGCTAACTGTTCCCCAATTTTCAGATGTGGCTACTCTTGCTGGGTCACTTCACAACTGAGGATGGGAGGGGCTGGAGGGGCCACATGACAGACAGCAGGAAGGCGCAGAGGATGCAGGAGCATGTGGGAGGAGATGTGAAGACAAAACACAAAAGGAAAAGGAGTCACACAGAAACGAGGCGGGAGTTTCAATAGGGAAGGAGCTAACACGAACCTAGAATCTGGAAAAAGTTCATGTTTTAGGTTTCACTTAAAAACAAAGGGGAAAATACAAAGGACGTAAAATGGGAGATACAAAGAAAATGGGTATCTAGTTACAAGCAGGTGGACCACAGCAGCTAATCCAGCACTGCTGTCTGTTCTCTCGGAGGCCGCCCCCCGTCCGCTTGCACACAGCCTCCAGGAACCGGCCTCACCGTGACTCCTCTGAAGCCATTTCTAGGTATCCCCATCCTACTGGCCCAGATTTCATTCCTCCCTCAGCTCTGCAACCAAAACTATGAACCTAAGTATCACTGCAAGTTATGTGTTGTTTTACTATTTTAAACATCTGAACAGTGTGGTATTAAACTATTCTTTACATTCTATCTGACAACCTTAACATTTCCACAATTAGCTACTAGTTAAAAAATTGTAGTGTTTTCTATTTTGAGTCACCTTTTCTCCCATGTACCCAAGAGTGAGCTACATTCTGGAAAAATATGACATTGTTCTGCTGGTAAGAGAAAGGAGGCAGGCAAAAGCAAAAGGCAGAAACGAACATTTGAGCGCATTTCCCATGGGAAAGAATGTCACATTCGAAAACAGATGCCTCCGTTGTTTCCTTGGTTTAAGCATAAATTACTTGCTCTGTAAACTGCAGCTGAAACCCGTGCTGCAGAGCAAGCAATTCCTCACCCTCCCATGTTGAGATGCACTCAAACAGAACCTAAGATCATCCCAAATTTACACAGCCAGGGCCACAATTGGACTGTCACAGGGTCAAGGGAACAAAGGAATAACTGATCTAACTCAAAGTTAACATTTAGGAAAGACCAGACCTGCACATTCCAGGAGGGAGTGACCACCTGCAATAAGATGATGCCCTCTCTTCAATTAAAAATAAACAGACTGACCCCAGAATCTGAATGCTAACCTCCTAGACACCCTACTTTTTGGCAGGAGCACCGTTCAGACCTGAGAGCGCTGACTACCCTGACAGGGTGTACAGAAAGCTGATCTGATTAAGGTTCATCAGGGTGGGATCCGGGAACGCAGCGACAGGAAAACTGCGCTGCCCTTGGGAGGCGTGTGGTCGTGGGCTGGGTGAGGACGGGGGCTGGCACAGCAAGGCGTGTGCCCAGGGCTGTGCAGGGGACAGTGAGAGCCCCAGGGGCCCACTGCCTGAGCCTGTGTTTATGTGTCTGGAAAATTGAGGTGACTGGACAGTATCTGAGAGATGCCTGGGCTCTGACGGTGGGGAGCTCCGGGGAAAGCAGCAACCTTGGGGCTGAGGGCCAGCCTACAAGGACAGCTCTTGCATCCCACAATGACCACAGGCAAGGTACTTCTCTGCCCAGGATGTGCTCAGCCCCTTGGTCCTCCTGGAAATCACTGCTCCTCCATGAGATGAGACACTGGCAATAATGTGGCCCCATGGGCCCCGGTGCTGATGGGTCCCCGTGCAGGCTCCTGTTTCCAGCAACTGCCACACATGCCAGCAGTGAGCACATCTTGTTGTGACTACCAGTCGCCTGATGCACGATTTGCTCGGTGAGCAGACAGCAGAGACCATGTTATCTCTCCTCTGCTTGTGCACCGCCTGGCAAGCAAGGCTCCCAGCAAGTGTTTGTTAATACAAGTGAGGCAGAGCTCCCCTGAGCTTAGTGAGAGCGCGGCTTCCACCCTAAGAACAGGAAAAAGCCAAGTACACTGTCTTTCTTGAGCCCATCAGAGAGGTGAGCTTAATTCCAGAGTGACAGGCCCTAGAGGAAAGACAGACACACTGCTGATTTACCCTTGGTGGAGGCGAAGGGAGACATGGCTGCCACAGAGAACAGGGAGGAAAAACAGTGAAAATATTAAATCCTCAAGTGTGGCCTCAGTACGCCCAACAACCTAGAGTAACTAGAAGCCCAGGCACAAAGACAAGGCCTGTTCCTGGAAACAAGCGTGTTCCCATGGCCTGGAACGGGCATCATGTGAAAGATGGGGGCTGAGCAGGAGACCCTGCCCAACCCTGAGGAAGGACCAGGGGACTAAGAGCCCCACTTCCCCCACAAGCCCAACACACAGGAGGGAGCCTGGAGAGAGGCCCCGAGGTGGGCGCACTGGGCCTGATGGGGCAGGTGGAGGAGGGGGCCCAGGAAAGCCCCCGATATCCTGGAACCCACAGGAGGACACGCACCAGCCACCCCACAGGAGGGAAGGACAGCATGGCAGTGCCCATAGGCAGCAAGGCGACAGCAAACCAGACCTGACCCGTGCTGACCACGCAAGCCCGCCCACCTCGCTCAGGGCCAGGCAGCTACAGCCCCGCCCCACCCCACCCCATCCCTCTGCCGCTCTCCAGGGTCCTCCCTCCCTGTCATCTGCTCAGAACCGGCTGCCCTCATCTCCCCCCTCTCCTGACTCCTCCACCCAGGGGGACCACCAGGCCCTGTGCTGCAGCTTAGAGACCCTCCAGGTGGTCAGCAGAAGCCACCTGGGACATGCACCCCACTTGTCTCCCCTCCTTCAGGGCTGACTTTCCCATGCTGTCTCTCGTCCAGTGTCAAAACCATTGTCTCCGAGGCTCTGGCCAGGTGTCTAGTATTTCATGGCTTAGTGATAAATGCGGTGCCTGTTTCACTGTCTTGGCCAGAAGCCGAAGTTCATTTGCCTCGCAACAAATGTGCCAAAGTAATGCAGCAGAGAAAGGAAAGCCTTTTCAACAAATGGTATAGAAACAACTGGACACTCACTGGGAAAAATAAACCTCAAAACCGGCCTCCCAATATACAGAAAATGTTCGTGTAAATGTAATAAAGCTTTTAAGAAAAAACATACATCTTTATGCCTTGAGAGTAGAGAAACATTACTTAGGCAGGAAGCAGAAAACAGTGACCATAAAAGAAAAAAAAAGGATAAATTAGACTTCATCAAAAACTTTTTCAGGGATAAATTGGGAGACTGAGATTTACAGATACTAACTACTATATATAAAATAGATAAACAACTTTCTACTGTGTAACACAGGGAACTATATTCAGTATCTTGTGGCAACTTATGGTTAAAAAGAATATGAAAACGAATACATGTATGTTCCCATATGATGGAAGTATTGTGCCGTACACCAGAAATTGACACATTGTAAAATAACTATACTTCAATAAAAATATTTTAAAAAAACTTTTGCTCATCAAGTGATTAAGAAAACAAACAGGCAAGCTATGGACTTAGAGAAAATAATCATAAACTAAAGACTAGTTATACCAAGCATGAATAAAGAACTCCTACAACTTGATAATAAAAAAGAACCCAATTTAAAATGGTCAAAGAATTGGTCAGATACTTTATATAAGGAAAGTATACAAAAGGCCAATAAGCACATGAAAAATTGCTCAACATCCCTAGTTGTCAGGGAGGTGCAAATAATTAAAACCACAAGAGACAGCACGACACGGGCACTGGAATGGCTAAAATCAAAATCACTAACACCAAACACACGAGAGGAAGGAAAGCAGCGAGACCTCATGTACTGGAGGGTGTGCAGTGGTAGCTGGTAGTTTCTTGTTAAGACGAAACACATCTACTCGATCGCCCGAAAATCCATTCTAGGCATTTATCCAAGTGAAATGAAACATATGTCCACATAAGACTTATGAAAGCTCCCTCATATTTATAATACCCCAAACTAGGACTCCCCCACCATCCAGTGTCCACCCACAGGAGTTGGATACACAAACTGCAACAAGGTCCGGCACTGTGATAGTTCTCAGCAAGGAAAAGAAACAAATCGGAGATACACAAAGCCACATGGTTGACTCTCAAAAACATCCTGCTGAGTGAAAGAAGCCAATCCGAAAAGACCACATGCTACTGTACAGACTGTATGAGTCCACTTATTCAAAATGCTACAATAGCCAACACCACTGTATGAAAAGACAGTACCAAAAAAAACAAAAACAAAAACAAAAATGAAAACTATTCTGTGATAGTAAGAATATGAGATCAGTAGTGCCTCTGGGGAGGAAGGAGCTGGAAACCAACTGGGAAAGGGTGTAAGGGAACATTCTGGGGAGTGTGAATGTCCTGTACTGTGAAGGAACGTTCTGGGGTGTGTGAATGTCTCATTCTGTGAGGGGGTGTTCTGGGGCATGTGAATGTCCTGTACTGTGAGGGAATGTTCTGGGCTGTGTGAATGTCCTGTATCTTGACAAGCAGGAGTCTGGGTTAACCATATTTGACAGTTATCACCACTCAATGGATGACAACCTCAAAGATCTGAGCGTCACACTGATTCTAAGTTTTACCTCAAAAGAAAAAAAACATAGATGCACCCAAAAATGAAAATGTATTGATGGGTAGAAACAGGGATAATAGATAAAACAAGGGTGGGAAACAAAATCTAGGCGAATGGTAGATGGGTGGTCACTACAGTTCCTTCAACTCTTCTTTACGTCTGCAAATCTCAAAGTACACCGACCAGGAAACATTTGTTTAATGAGTCTGGCAGAACATCCATCTTAGACAGGCCAGGGTACTATGGCAGAGACTCAGACACCTGGGGCACAGGGCAGGACCAGCCAAATAAACACATACATCACAGCCACTGTCGCTGCCATTTATCGGGTACTCATTGTGCGAAGCCTTGACATCCGCCCTTCTCAGAAGTCAGCTCATGTAAGCCGCCCAACACTTCCACCTGACAGCCAAGACACTAATGCTTAGACAATGTCTGTGACTCATCCAAACTCCAACCCCACAGCTCGTAAGGAGCTGGGCCTCGGCTGGGGCCCAGCCTGCCACGTCCCAGGACTCCCCCAGCACACGGCCCACCTGCTACTCGCACTGGGAAGGGGAGGGCCTGTTTACAGCAATCAGCTTTCAAGGCTGGGGCAGGCCAACAGCACAGATGACGTGAGGAGCCGTCGAGGTACCAGAGGGCCTTTGATGTCTCCTGACTGGACAAGGGACGGGCTCCAAAGTACAGGACCTGGCTGAGGCCTGAGACCCTGAGGGTAAGCCTCCTGAGGGCAGGGACCACCTCTCCCTCACTTCTGCTGTCACCCCACCAGCACAGCGCATGGAAACGCACTTACTGAATGGATGATAAATACAAAAACAGGAATGCAAACAGACACTGTCAACTCACAAGCAGGAATGGGACCACATGAATGGGAAAAATCACCTTTCTAGGTCTATCTTGTTTTTCATCAAACTGTACCTCTGAGATTCCCCCAAAAGAATGAAAAGAATGTAACTTCGTTTGAGTGACTCATTCTTGGAAAGATTTTCTTTTTTGCTGACCCTGGAGATAGTTTCTGCACATTCTAACAGAGACCAGGAAATCTCTAGGAGTTCTGAAACTATCCCAGAATTCTGACTTTTGGAAGGTCTTTAGAGGTGGTCTAGGTTAGCAACATACCAAACCTAAGAGGCAGAAGAGCCTTATAATCACTTCTCTCCCTCTTTCCTGGGGAAAGGGCAAAGGCTCTATAATCTGACAGGAGGAACGTGAATGAGGACCACAGAACCGGCTTCCTGCTCTGTTCACAACCACGAGGAGAGCACTGCCAAGGGAGGCTTCCAGTGGGCAGGGAGGCCAGGGTCCAGGGCCGGGGCATCTGGTGAAGCCTGGCCTGCCTGAGCTCTGGGTTTGATTTAGTTAGCGTTCTGGGGACAGTGATATCTGATGGGCTAGGTCACGGAAAAGAATACCTCCCCACAAGATACACTCAGAACAGACTTTATGTAATGCTCATTTTCCCATTTTCTTTATGTAATGCTCCCAAGCCACTCTTTGAATGAGCAGGGAGCCTATTTGCTTCCTGGTACAAGAGCAAAGGGTTCTTCATGGCATTTAACTGAGGGCCTCATGGGCTCCACATATGCTCTTACGGGACTGGAGTTTTTGAGTGGCTTCCGGCATTAATGTCGCTACAGAAGCCCATCTCGGGGATCCCCCCGCGTCCACACGATGTGGCACTGTTTTATCCACATGGTGCAGATGAAACTCAAATCAATGAAATAATTCATCTAAGTCATCCGGTTGGTTTGAGGAAGAGCACAACGCTGTGGGCTAATCCCTCGTCCGGGCGAGGGGTCCTGTCCTCGGCGAGCCCCATTCTCTGCCGTCCACGGGTTTCTGTTTTACCCAATCCAGCCACTGGAGCCTGTCTCCTAAGGCCCAGCAGAGAGCAGCCCAGGAGTCTGTCCTCAGCACCATGGGTTGTAGTTATTCAGTTCCTGACTTCGGGGGAACCATTATGCATTCCCTGAGACCTGATGTCAGACTGGGGTTAAGGAGAACATGCCCCATCTCCCTGATATTCCCTGTGAGTCTGGGTGGGATAGAAAACATAGATCCTCACACCTTCACTGTCCTCTTACACGTTCAGATGGGTCCATCTTCTCCCTCTGTCTTTCCTCCCTCCCTCACGGGGAGGTAGGCAGGATGCCCAGTGATGGAAGGGCAGGGGCTGGTCTTGGGTGGGCAAGTCTATCCTTCCCTTGCCCCTTGCTTCTTCATGAACAAGTCAAGACTGCGGTGCTAGCCAAGTGGGGACCAGAGCAGGAGAATTCAGAGGGCAAAGCTGCTTTTTTTTTTTTAAAAACAAAACTAGAATTATCTTGTTTGGCAAAGCATATGGAGATCTAGCCTTAAAACTGCAGCCAGGAAAGGACAGAAAGGGACCACAACCTTTTAAAAAACTCAATAGTTGGCGAGTCTTCAATTTCTAATGCAGAGAGTGGGGTGATAAATTATTCAGATGAAATACTGGCTTCCATTCACCCTAGTACAAGAATACTGATCCTCCTGTTACTAACCCACAGAGGCAGGCACTGTAAGATGCCAGTGAAGTCAGGGAGCAAAAGCATCTGTTTGGATTTTTTTTTTTTAACCCCTTCCTCACCCTGAGATTTTATTTGCTTTTCCCCAGCCTCAGAAATGAACTGTTCCTCCAGTCACTTCAAAAACAATGTAAAGACCCATTATTCCCATACGTTCCCTTACTGTGCTCAGGATTTACATAACGAAGGACTGATTCAGGACCCCTGTCCCCACACAAGACCATGATTCATCATCTAACACGTAGACCAGTGCTTTTTAAACTTTGATGTGCATGAGAATTACTCAGGGATCTTATTAAAATGCAGATTCTGATTCACTAGGTCTCACTGACTGGAGAGTAGGCCCTAACAAGCTCCCAGGAGATGCCAGTGCTGCTGGTCATGGTCCACTCTTTGGGTAGCAAGATGCTCGATGGCCATAAAAACCAGGCCAAAAACACGCCTTCCAGACCCCTCCCCGAGTCTAACTGGACCTATCGCATCTGTGCTCAAACCCCCTCAGTTGCCCACTAGGAAAATCCATACCCTCGTCTGACTTTCAAGACGAGGTACAAACTGATCCCACCTGTTTCTCTGCCTCCTAATCTTTCTTTTCCACTGCTCCTAGCTCACAATCTGCAGCTCTCTAGACATCCTCTCACTCTGCCTTTGTTCTGTTTCTTATACCCAGAATGTTCTCGCCCAGCTCCTTCCAAGTCAGCTCAAATACTGCCTCCTCTATGAAGCCCACCACGGTTCTTCCACCAAGAAGTCTGCCTCCTTCCTCTGACCTCTGATGTCACTTTGTACCTACTTTTCTCAGGGACATTATGACAGTTATCTTGTACAATGACTTGAGGGACTATGTCTTTAATCTTGTTTACACAATTATCTGTTCTCTACTTGGAGCATGTTCTTGTTTGACTTATGCTTGTAGCTTATAGACACCCAGCACAATGCTCTGTATTGCGGTAGAGTTTAAAATCAGTGAAATGCATAGATTTCAGCGTACTATTCATTGAGTTTTATGCCCAGGTAACCACCGCCCAACATTCACATCAGCCCAGAACGTTCCCTAGTTCCCTTTCTAGCCAATGGCTACCAACAGCCCGTCCCCAACCAGACTGTAACTGCTCACATTTTCACCACCCTAGTTTCATCTCTCCTTGAACTTTATCATAAACAGCATAGCACCATGTGTACTCTTTTGTCTACATTTTCACTTAACATAACGTTTTTGAGACTTGATCATGTTGCCAAACATTAGAAACAGCCTTTTAAAGAGTGGAGCCCCTCTTCACTGAGATCACACCAGCCCAGGGGCTTCCCCGAATCCATGGCATTTGAACGTTCTGGGCTTGCCTCCTGCTGCTGTCAGGCTGTGCACGCATCCCGCTAACCCCTGAAGCCCTGTTGCTCTTTCTTGCCAGCACTCCTGCCTCCCCCAAGTTGCCTTCCAGCCACTTCAGCAAGGAGACTGCTCCTGACTGCATTCCCCACTGTCTCCTCAAGACCCTGCTACTCAGCTCCAAGGTTCTGGGCCCCCAGGGGGGGTCCCCATCTGCCAGGAGGAGATGTCATCTCCACTGTTTCTTTGCAAATCCGTTTTTCTTGAGGCTCAGCTAGAGTCACTCATTCAGCGGCCTCTGGGCCCATGTCCTACCACAGCTCAGATCCACTCATCGCCAGGAGGAGAGTGTGACTGGAGCTGCTGGAGGCCGAGAGACTGCCGGCCCAGCGGTGCTCTCTGCCGGCTGCATCTTAGGGATTCTCAGGTGATCTCACCTGATGAGGATGGGCTGGCCCGCACCTGCCAGTGCACATGATACTGGGTGGCGGCCACCCTTCCTGGCTGACAGGTTCTTCCGGTCTGGTTCTCTGTGCACATTTGGGTGAACAAGCCCAGGAGATGCCCCTTCCCATCACAAGGCCCACAAAGGGCTCATTCTCATGCCCACATCAACTCTGCGCGTCACCTACGTCAGAGGCGCCACTTCAGGCCTTCATGTGACAGGGTGAGAATGAGGCCCAGCCTAGACAAGTCCTAAATTACCATTCCAGAAAAAGAGATCTGGGCCTGCACCCCTGACACCGTGACATCTGGCTTAAATGTGAGGCAAGGAGCTAGGTGTCACTCCAAGGAGTTATCTTAATTGGGAAGAGCAAGGAAAGGGAGCCAGTTCAGGCACCGTAACAAATGTACCACAGACACTCACAGTTCTGGAGCCTGGATGTCAAAGGTCAAGGTCCAGCAGATCCAGTGTCTGGAGAAGCTCTCGTCCTCATCTTCCTGCTGAGTACTCACCTGGTGAGGAGCAGAGAGAGGTTAGTTCTCGCCAGTCTCTTCTTATAAGGGCACTAATCCAATCACGAGGTTCTCACTCCCTTGACTTAATTACCACCCCCAAAGGCCCCACCTCCAAATATCATCACATTATCTCATTAGGGATTAGGGTTTCAACATATGAACTTGGCTGAGGAGAAGATCTCAAAGTGATCTTCCAGGACATGTGTAACTAATTGTGTAGAGCACGCCCTTAATCCTGCAAACCTGTGAAGTATTATTATCCCCGCCTCATGGGACTAAGGCCCAGAGAGGGTGGGTGGTTGCCCAGGGCACATGCAGATCTTGGATTTAAACCAAGTCTGTCTGCTCCAGGCTTGTCCCCTACTGCTCTGCCATCCTGCCTGGCTCCTTGAAGGTGATTTCAATGCCTCTGATCTCATATAGCCATCAAAGTGCTTAGAGTACTGACCACAAAGTCCTTCCGTCTCATCACAGAATCTGACTTACTGAAAAGGAGTCAGAAAGGAGATGATGGCTTTCCCTCCCGTTGACAACGGGCCTCCAGCACCGTGGTACCCACCCATCTGCACTGGCTTCTGCTGTGTAACTTGAGATTTACAGGCTGTCAACTAGGCCTATGCGAAAACGTTCTCCATTCCAAGGTTGTTACGTACCTTGAACTCCTACAAAGAGTCCCCTGAGCTAGAGTTTTGTTAAAGCACAAACATTTTCATCAAACCAGACACAAATGGAGCCATTTTGCCTTGTGAATTACCCAGCCCAGCGCCAAGCCTGCTGGGATGGCCCCGAGGCCAATTATTTCAGGAAGAGGAGAAAAATGAGGGAATGGGATTCCACTCAAAGGCCCAGGGTCAAACGAGGCACTGTAGTGAACTGTGGCCTCGAAGATGGAGGGTCAGGGGAGGGGAAAAGCTGAAAGCAGCAAAGGTAATGATTTACCAACTGCAGAGTTTAGCGGGGCACTTGTGAGATGGGGTGTTACAGGGGTGGCCGGCCAGCGGCTGGGGGCCCCAGGGAAGCTGCTCGAGCTTCCTGGAGCTCTGCTCCCACTGACCAGGAACTGGAGGTTTTCGTCTTCCCTCCCAGGGTCGTTAAGAGGAGCCACTGTCCGTCCATCGTGTGGGCAGAGTGTTCAGCGCGGGAGGCGGTCAGGAAACGGCCCCTCGTGAGCCACACGAAGCCTCGATGGGGAAGTCGGGGCACCTGGGATGGGCGGGGGCCACAGACGTCCGGCTCTGCTCGCCCCGGGGAGTGGGAGCCTCTGCTTCCCTGGTCGTGTGCTGGCCGCCCCCTGCCCCAATCCCCGGAGGCGGACATACGGGGAATGGAGGTCCAGCCTCTCGGCCTCGCGGAAATCGCTCCCCATGGAAACTATTGCTGTCATTGGGTTTGCTGGGTTTGGCATCCGGCCGTGAGGCGGTGGTGAGGGGGCCTGGCGTCCGCGGAGGGACGAGCCAGGCACCCCGAGCGCCTCAGGCCGGAGGCAGCACCGGGAGGGGCCCGCCGCCCTGGGGCGGTCTCCCCGAGGAGCCAGCTGTGCCCTGTAACTGCGTGCACACTGAGCCAAGCCGAGAGAACGCGAAGACGGGGGCCGGCCTCGGCCCACGGAGGCCACTCAGCGCCTCACCTGCAAAGCCCACGAACAGCTCCTGGGACATAAAAATAGAACCTGGGAGGAAAAGTTAAGACTAACCTTTTCTCCTCTGTGCCGAGACTGGCTCCACTGGCTCCCAGGGAGCCACGTCCAACGGCCTCACAACGGGCGCTTCACTCAGACCAGCGTTCCCCGCACAAGACGCCCGAGCATGCGCACACCTCGGCTGGGCCGTGTGCAGAAGCCCCGCCCACAACCCCGGTTCAAGATGGCGGAAGGGAGCCGTGTGCAGACACTGCGCCCGGCACTGCGACCTGGAGCGTGAGCAGCGGCTGCTCCGCCCGAAGCCAGGTCCCCTCCCGCTGCCCCTCCGACAAAGCAGCCCCGCCCGGCCTGCCTGGGAGCCTGCCTCCTGAGCTGAGCTCCTGCGTCCCCGTCCTCTGGTTGGAGGATAATGCTCCCATGGCTTCTCAACCCAACTTGCCTCCTTCTATTGGCTTGAACATCACAAGGCAGGAGGGCCCTTGTTGGGAACCCACTTGAGAGGGTCAGTAACAAGATCACAAGTGGAATTTCAGGAGTGATACGGAAATGTTTCTTCCTTACTCAGGAGGGCCCAAGATGTTCCAGAGGAAGAGGAGCCCCTCCCTGAGATGCCAAGCGGCATCCAGGGCCCATCTGGGAGGCAGGTCCTAGAAGACTGGGGGCCTTCCAGCGTCTGCTCTCCCTCTCCAGTGAAGGGGAAGGAGGGAGGGGAAGCCCCCGCCGCATAGCGGCCTGGAACACTGAGGAGGGGGTTAGGCAGCTCCTTCGGTTGTGAACCTGAGCCCCAAGATCAGCAGACAAGCCAAGACGTTAATCCAAAAGCAAACCAAGTCTCAATAGACAGTAGTCCAAGAACGAAAGCGTTCCAGCTATCCAGAAGCAGATCCCAGGGAGCAGTTAGCCCAAGAGTGGAGCCAAGGCCAAAGCCACACTGAGATCTGAAGACCAAGGCATCCCCAAAGAGCAGCAGGACTAAGACAGACCAGAAGCAAGTCTGGAATCCACAAGCCAGGGGCCCTCGTCTGTGTGCTCATAGTGGAGCCATGCTAAATGCCCTGTAACTAGCACAACTTAAACCTTTTGCGATCTGCAGAGAGACAGAAAACAACGTTCAGGTGCCAGCGTCACACCTCACCCGGTGGTTGTGTGCCTTAGAACCAGCAGTGGGTGGGAGCAACAGGGCAGCACACCCTGTGAGCATCTTGCCATCATAGAAGTGATTTTGTTGGTATTCTTTTTTAAATAAAAAATAGTCCCTAAATGCAATTCAACCACTGTATCTGACTCTCAGTGCCCACCACCCTTATCCCGCACAGTAAGTTCCAGCACAAGAGGGGGACCCAGCTGGGACTGACCCACTGAGAGGCATCATTCAGTGTAATCTGGGGATGATATAAGGATTTTCAAGGCTGATTTTAACTGTGTGTAAATTTTATCATATGTACTGACCAGGTAACTAGAAGTTCACTCAATGTTTGGTTCCTAGGAATGCAGGGAGTGAGTGGCAGACCCCATAGGTAAAAAGCACAGACTTTCGACAGGAACACTTAAATCTACCTAGAGCTACGTGGAATCTGCAAGGTTTAGGGTAACAAAATCTACCAAAGTCAAAGACGAATGGGTACTACCTTCAGTGTGGGAAGGACAGTCTGTTCAACAAATGGTGTTGAGAAAACTGGCTATTCACATGCAAAAGAATGAAGTGGGACCTTTACATTATACTGTATATTAAAAAATAACTCAGACTTACATAACTAAAAGTATTAAACTTTTAGAGGAAAATGGGGCATTTGGCAATAATTTCTTGGGTATGATACCAAAAGCACTGGCAACAAAAGAAATAACAGATAAATTGGACTTCATCAAAATGAAAAACTTTGTGTGTCAAAGGCTACTATCAACAGAGTGAAAGGCAGTTCACAGAAGTGGGGAAGGCAGAGGTCACACAGAGAAGGTGAGACTGACAGGATCCTGACCCTGACTTTCCCAGAGATTTTTCTTCCACCGGCTCCTCTTCCACCAGCCTTTTCTCCTAAGCACGGAGCAGCTGCTTTTCCACATCTCAAATTCTGCCTGGCTCTTTTTTTTTCTCCTTCCATCTCTGAGGTCTCTGCTCCCAACTTAGGCACGTGTTGAGGGATTTTAGCGCAGCCTGGACCATGACTTGGGAAGGCAGTTGGCCAGTGCTCCTGGCTCTGCACCCCATCTCATCAATCACCCTGGAGGGGCTGGGGCTGCATCCTGGCCAGCAGTCGATAGCGCTAATGGCTTCTGGCTCATTAGAGGCGGAAGGGGTCCAGCCTATGCCAGGCAGCAGCAAAGTGCTTAGCAGCCCCACTGGGCGAAGATCCTGGGAATGCTCTTGGTCGTCCCCTGAGCTCTGAGGGCAGGGCACAGCGCAAAGAGAAAACTTCTCCCTGAGCTGTGACTGCTCTGACCTGTTCCAGCCTTCTCCTCCTCCTCCTCCCTGGTCCTAAAGAGACTGCACCTCACAGAACATCATCCTGTGGAGCGGCTTTCTTGCCTGTCCTTTTAGTGGACCTATTTAAACAGTTGTCATTCTCAAGAAAGAAGACACTAATGAACTCATCTACAAAACGGAAACAGACTCACAGACACAGTAAACAAGCTTATAGTTACGGGGGGATGGTGGAAAGGGAGAGGAAGGGATAAATTGGGAGTTTGAGATGTGCAAATACTACTATACATAAAATGGATAAAAAACAAATTTCTTCTGTATAGCACAAGGAACTATATTCAATATCTTGTATTAACCTATAATGAAAAGAATAGGAAAACAATTATTTATGTGTGCATATATATGAATGAAACGTTATACTATACACCAGAAATTGACACATTGTAACAGACTATACTTCAAAAAAAATCTTTATGATGTATACTTTAAATATATACAAATCTGTCAATTATACCTTAATAAAACCTAAACAACAACAACAAACAATTGTCCTTCTCTACCCCGGACCTCTTGGTGTGACCTTTTAGTAGTGACCTTTGATACCCCAGCACGATTACAGTTTCACTCCGGAGCACCACACATGATCCAGGCAGCGAGATGCTACTGAGCACGTTGTATTCACTTATCCCCATCTTTTAGCAGCTGTAATGTAGGCAAATCTTCATCTCCGGTGCCATAAGAACCCAAGATCCCCAAAGCAAAAGTGGGCAATGGCAGGACTTTCCCTACCCTCTGGGCAGCACGGAACCACGACAGAACAGAATGAAAATCGGGCTGCATTCTAGCTGCATCTCAAAACCAACAGCTGAAGAAGCCCTGACTTCCCATTCTGATGTGCGGCCAAGCGTGAAGCATGCTACCACATGCCCTGCCTCTCAGGTACAAACACAGGGTTTTGAATGGTTCAACTGTAGCCCCAAGATTAAAGCTGGGCTGAGTGACTTGGCGCTGAGTTAAGCCATGCCCACAATAAAGGGACTGCTCTCCTCTGTCAAAATCAAAGCGTGGACAGATTTCTTTTTTGCTCATGGCAGGTCCCATCTTCAGATCTATTGCTCAAAGCGAAACAAGCCCTTCTCCTCTTTGTCCTTTCAATAGCCTCATCTCTAAGTAAGTGACTTTCCCACCTCTAGAAACTCCACATTGAAAGAACATCATTGAAATTTGCCATAAACAGGGCAAATATTTTTTTCCAAAATGATCTTGATGATGAACAGGGTAATGTGTCAACAACAACCACCACCCTTCCTGAAACCAACTAAAAACCAACAACTAATAGTTGTTCCATCGCAGGGCCTTTCATCTATCCTATCTGAAATGCAAAGCATAATTTTGAAGACTTCAAACCCCATGATTCACATCCCAAATCTGGAAATTGCTGTGGGGCTTGGCAGTTATAAAACGTGTCATCAGATGTGAAATACTCCTCCCATCAAGAGTTGAAATCTATGTCCCCTACTCTTGGACCTAGGCCCTTTGCTTGACCAATAAAAGGCAGCAGAAATAATGGTCTCAGTTTCTAGACCCAGGCCCTAAGAAACGAGCAGCTTCTACTTCCTCTCTTGGAAGTAGAAGCGCCTTCTCCTTCGTGGAACCCAGTCTTTGAGGGTTTGAGGAAGCTCAGCAGCCCTTGGAGAAGCTCATGAGAGAAGTTCTTAGGCCCATGGAGCCAGCTGAGCTCCCAGCCAACAGCCAACCCTTTGAGTGAGCCATCTTGGAAGTGGACAGCTAGTCCCCAGGCTACTATGAAAAGGCTGCTGTTTAATTTTTATTGAAGTATAGTTGCTGTACCATATTAAGTTATAGGTGATTAGATAGTGAGTCACAATTTTTAAAGGTTATCCTCCACTTACAGTTGTTATAAAATATTGGCTACATTTGGATGGCCAATTGGAATCCATATTGTCTTTTGTCCTCTGATCCTGAGATATCTTGCCATTTATTTGGGTCTTCCTTAATTACTTTCAACCATGTTTCGTCGTTTTCAGAGGGTAAGTTTTGCACTTCTTTCGTTAACTCCATTGCCCAGCACTTTATTCTCTGGTGCTGCTGTAAGTGGGCCATTCTTGCTCTCCTGGATGGTGGAGAAGCCCTCCCATGCTGAGAGCCATGTCTGACACAGGTACTCCAGTTACTTGGGAGTTTCAGATTTCTCGGGGTAGGTCTTAGCTAGTTCATAGTTAACCAACTGGAAATAAACCCCATAAGAAAGATCTTCCCCTGCCCTGGCCTAATAGGTTCGAACAACGTAAATTCACACTTTCAAGGGACTTATTTCCTATTTTAGAAAGTGCCTTTTGACTGCTGCTGCCCCCTCCTTCTGCCACTCCTAGGGCTGCTCCATGTTTGTTCGGCTCCAAGCTGGTGTCTTTCTTGTGAAGCAGACTCTCCAGGGGTCCCCATGGCCAGTGAAAACCCCAAGGAGGGAGCCATGACTGAGGATCATGATCATGTTACTCTGAAGGTGGAGGGGCAGGATGCTTCTGAAGTGCAGTTTGAGGCTCAGAGGCATAACCACTAAGTAAACTGATGAGCACCTATTGTGAATGACAGGGTTTCTCAACGAGGCAGCTCAGATTCTGACTCGACGGGCAGCCGTCAATGAAACAGACACACCTGCTCAGCTGGAAATGGAGGCTGGAGATATAACTGGTGTGTCCCAGCAGTAGACAGGCGGCGTCTACTAAAGGGAGAGTCTGCTGCTTTACTGCAGAACCAAGGAGTCCTTCTCAACTGGAAAACCACCAATTGGCTCCACCACATCCTGGCTACCCTAGCAGAGCTTTCTCCGTTCTTCCATTTCCCCTTCCCCACGCCTGTGTCGCACATTGGGGTTATGGTATGTGCACAAGCATATTGATTTTTTCAACTAAATGGCCAGTGGTATGTTTTGATCAGCATCAGAAGGAGATGGGGTGGTGAAAACACTGCTGCTGTGAAAATAGCCCCTTTCTCCATTACTGGCGTGTCATTCAGCTCTTTCCACACCATAAGCTCTTTTGCTTTCACTGTTAACAACAACAACAGATGAAAATTATTGCATACTTTGTTCGACTGGAGAATTTTAGTATTCCTCATTTTCATTGTTAAACCAAGAACAATTTTATAACTTTTTTGTATGTAGCTGTTACATGCAGGGCAATCTGTCTTTAAGGACGGACTAATTACTCTAAAAAATGTGAATCCCAGATAGTTTTCCCTTCACGTCCAGCATCTTATTGGTTAAATAAACTTCTTGGGATTTAAAAAAAAATTTTTTTTTAACTTCTGTTTCTCAATTTAAGTGCAATTACCAGGAAAGTGAAAAGTTGCTCACGATGGCTTCTGCAGATCTATGTTAAATAACCTTATTTTAAAGAAAGCTAAGGCAGAAATCCTCCCCGAGATGCTCTTCTTGGGAAAGAAGTCTACTCCTCGGGCTACTTCTGAACGTGCTTTCAGTCACAGCCTAGGTGGGTTTCAAGTTTCTTCTCTGTTGGGAGTAATTAGAAAAAGCATGAGGTGGAGTTCAGAAACAGAAAAGAAAGGTGATGCAAAAGAAAAAAGAGGGAGAGGAATTCTGCCAAGCAGCCTCGGGAGAGAGGGGGCTGATAAGGCCTCTTGTACCTCCGACAGCTCCTGTGTGGGGCGGAGGCGGCCTCGGAGGAGCTCTGGTGCCCAGAGGGCGAGGCCTGGCTGCCAAACCAAGTGGAACCAAAGTGGGCTTCACTTCTCTTTGATAAAAAATTTCCAACACACAAAATAAAAAAGAATTAAGTATTTGTCATAATGAACAAACACGATGAAACCTCACATGCCCCCATCACCCCAGATTCAAGCATCATCAGCTCACGGTCAAACTCACATCTCTATGAACCTACCAATCCCCCACCCTCACCCCAGATTACCCAGAAGCAAGTCACAGACGATATTTCACCCGTAAGCTTTTTTTTAAATTGAGAAATGTATGGCTATGTCTTCAAGGAGGAGGAAGCAGAATTAAAGAAGAAATATACAGCCTAAAATAGTCAAAATGATCCTAAAATTTTTGTGCCAATTATACATTTATAGCCCCAATAAAAATGAATAGTTTTTAATAATTAAATCACTTAACAATTTTTTGCTCCCTAATTTACCTGAAATTAAACAGATATGACATGTCTGGGACATCTTACTGTACACCAGAAATGGACACAACATAACTGATGGTATTTCAATAAAAAATTAATTACTTAAAAAAAAGGCCAGACATGAGGTACCAGCCCAACCTCTAGGGGAGGGAGGGAGGAACCAGAGGTTGCTCTCAATCATGTGGCCCCCAATCCAGTTACTCATACTCACATAAGGAGACGCCAGTGGGCATCCAGACACCGATGCTCGGGTGAACACCCCTCCCTGCCAATCCTCTGCGTGTTGTGACACCTTACTGTGCCAGGAGGGTGGTGCCTCCTGACAACACAGGGAGAGGACGTGTGGGACCCTACCAGGCCTTGCCCTCAGCATCTCTTCTCTTGGCTGGTTCTGATTTGTATTCTTTTTGCTATAATAAAACAGAAATAAAAATAAAACTGTACTGCAATTTCCTGAGTTCTGTGAGATGTTCTGGTGAACTAGTGAACTGAGTGGGGAGTGGGAACCACAAATGGCAGCCCGTTGGTCAGAAGTGTGGAGGCCCTGGGCAGCCCTGAACCTGCAGCTGGTGTCTGAAGTGATGGCAGCCGGGAGCACAGTGCCCTCACCTGCCAAGCTTGGCCTGACCCTGTAGCTGGACTCAGAAGTCACTGCACCATTACAAAAAGAGATTAATAAATCTGTTTACATTAAACTCAAGCGGTTTCTACATGGCCTCCTCAGAAAATCATAAAAAGACCCAACAGAAACTGGGAAAATATTTGCCACTCATATTATGGAAAAGGACTAAATTTTCTAACAAATAAGGAATATGTACATATTATCTAGAAAAAGAAGCTTAACCCAAAAATGAGATTAAAAAATCTTTTAAACTTATAAAAAGATATTTAACATCACTCATAATAAGAGAAATGCAAAATGATACTTTCTGAGACATGATTTTTTACCTCCCAGATTGGGAAAGATCAAAAGCTTGGATGACAAACAGCTCGTGCGAGAAGCTGGAGCTGAGTTCTCTCATTCTTTCTGGTGGATGTAGCCATCTGCAAAACCACCAGGAAGAGCAGTTTGTCAAGGACTACAAACACTCCATGCACATGGCCTTTGTCTCAGTGATGCTAATTCTGGAAATTGATCACGTGGCTGTACTTGACCGCATGTACAATGATTTATGCACAAGCCTGTTTATTTATTTATGACAGTGTTACTTCTTATAGCAAAATATCGGAAACAATATCTATACATTCATCAGTAGGAGGGAGGTCAAATGAATCATGCAACATCCGTAGGATAAAAATAATCTGTGTATCCAAACCCTAATGTGAAGTCGGAAGCCTGTGTGTGCTTCTTTAAAATACGATAAGTGAAAAAGAGGTCATAGTAAGCAGGCAGCTGGTGGAAGGAGGGGTGCATGAGTCTGCCCAGAATTCCTTAACAGAGTCCACAGGCTAGGGGCTGGAACAAGGGACATGTACGTCTCACAGTTCTGGAGGCTGCAAATCTGATCTCAGAGCGTTGGCAGGACTGCTTTCTTCTGAGCCTCTCTCCCTGGCTTGTAGCTCTCCCTTTATCTTCAGATGATCATCCGTCTTGTGTGTGTGTGTGTGTGTGTGTGTGTTAGAATCTCCTCTTCCTATAAGGACACCAGTCATTTTGAATTAGGGCCCACCCCTATAACCTCATTTTACCTTAGTCACCTCTTTAAAGACCCTGTCTCCAAATCCAGCCACATTCTGAGGTGCTGGGGGTTAGGGTTTCTACAAAGGGATTGGCGGGAGGGCAATTCAGCCCATAACAGGCTGAAAAGGAGGATAAAATAGCTATGGAATACACATAAGAAACCGACAACACTGTTTACCCCCAAAGAAGGGATATGAATGGCTAGAGGATGCGGAGGGGAGAGGTCTCATTACACATCCTTTAAAAAAAATGTATTGAAGTATAGATGATTCACAATGTGGTGTCAGTTTCAGGTGTACAGCACAGTGATTCAGTACAATCAAACTTATTTAGTAAAATATATCTATGTACATATATTTTTTCCTCAGATTCTTTCCCATTATATGTTACTACAAGATATTGAATATAGTTCCTTGTGCTTTCCAGTATATACTTGTTGTTTATCTCTTTTATATATAGTAGTGTGTATTTGCTACTCCCAAACTCCTACTTTACCCCTTTCCCCTTTGGTAACCAAAAGTTTGTTTTCTATGTCTGTGAGTCTCTTTCTGTTTCATAAATAAGTTCATTTATATCATTTTTTAGATTCCACATATAAATTATATCATATGGTATTTGTCTTTCTGTCTGACTTCACTTAGTATGATCTCTAGGTCCATCCATGTTGCTGCAAATGGCATTACTTCATTCTTTTTTATTGTTGAGTAATATTCCATTGCATATATACATGCCACATCTTCTTTGTGCAGTCATCTGTCGAGGGACCCTTAGGATGCTTCCATGTCTTGACTGTAAATAGTGCTGCTGTGGATGTTGGGGTGCATGTACCTTTTTGAATTAGCATTTTCATATTTTCCAGATATATGCCCAGGGGTGGGATTACTGGATCATATGGAAACTCTGCTTTTCATTTTTAAGGAACCTCCATACTGTTCTCCACAGTGGCTGCATCAATTTACACTCCCACCAACAGTGCAGGAGGGCTCCCTTTTCTCCACACCCTCTCCAGCATTTTATTATTTGCAGACTTTTTGATGATGGCCATTCTGGCTGGTGTGAGGTGATACCTCAATGTAGTTTTGATCTGCATTTTTCTGTCAATTAGTGATGTGGAGCATCTTTTCATGTGCCTCTTGGCCATGTGACATACCCTTCAGAACCTTCTGAATTTTGTATTACTTACATTGTGTATCAAAAGGATACATGAAATGTTAAATGTTTAAATCAAGAAGTTGAATTGGCAGGTGGGGCTTCAGCCCGCATCTGGCATTAAATGGGCAGACTGTTTCTCTGCTGATGAAAGGACTAGTCCTTACATTCCTCAAGGACAGCGGTTGCCTGCCTGTCACTTCTGTAATGGAAGTAAAGCTACTGGAAGCCAGTGTTGTCACAAGATGAATGCTTCCTATTTCAAAAACAAGCATCTGGACATTTATTTATTTTCAGAGTCCAGTTTTCTGTGACAACAGCATTTTCCCATCACTACTGTTACTGCTTGGGAGAATGTGTTTGTAGCTGACAACCATTTTACAAATAGTAAAATATGGTGTGTAATGATATATGCTCACTCAGGCTAAGAGATGTGTAATTGAACAACATTCTTGTAAGTGAACTACAGTTAAATAATGTCTTATATTGCCATAAGGTGGGGAATAAACTGTGCTTTAATAAATCTCAGGGATAAAAATAAATCTCCCAGTATCTCTTGGGAAGCTGAAAAGAGGTAGCGTGCGGACAACAGGACTGGTAAATACACCCCAAAGTGTTCTGAGGGATAATGACAGCAACTAGTAAGGGGTGCAGTTGTTCAGTGCTAGATGTCTGCAGAGTGCTACAACACAGAGCTCATTTACTTCTTGTAACTACTCTTTGAAGCATAAATTTTGACTCATATTTTACAGATGAAAAATATGAATCAGTGGAGCAGGAAAATGGCCAGCATCAATTCTGAGTTTTTTTTGCAATTCAAAGCCAGTTTATTTGGTATTTGTCTCTAGAAATATTGTCAATTTGCATAAATTGGTCCAATTTCAATTTGGCCAACGGGTCTGCCCAAGTACCAAGAAAATATGATTCAGGGAACAAAACATGGGGTTTAAAAATGCACAAGAGAAGGGAAACTCTCCAACAGCACGTGACCACATACGCAAAGCATTTTCACATAGCTTATCTCCTTCAATCCTTACCATGGGAGATACGCAGGGCGGTTCTTACCACAAACCCTCAAAGGAGCATAATATTAATAATACAATGTCTTTAATAATATGAAGCCTGTTTTACACCCTTCTTATGCTACTGAATGCTTCAATATATTTATCCACAGCTGAACCTAAAACCCTACAAAGTATAAAATCTAAGTACAGGATAGACCTCCGGTGACAGAATATTAACTGAACAAGACAAGGTTCTTGTTTTGCCAAGAATTAAATATTCAGCCATCAGCACTGTTGGGAGACAGTCACAGCCCCTCTCCAAGGTCCTGAGCACCTGACAGGGTCTCAGCCCACCACCCTCTCTGCACGACATAATTGACTCGCCTGCATATTGGGGTTATTCACTCCTTTGCTTTGGTTAGCAGGTTAAAGATCTGATTGTAATGTAACCGTGGGGATTCGCTTGAGTTGCCTATAATCTAGCCAGAGATAAGAAGCCTGTTCAGGAAGCACCACAAACTGAGCTAAAATCCCTCTGCCTCCAGGCCTAGCCTGGATGCAGGTTCTGACATAGTGGCTTCTATCTTCTGCTCTCTAAGAAATCCTGGGTAGCCTCCAAATTTCAGAAAGCCTGCAGAAGGGACCTTAGCACATCTATTTGGATCTTCTTATTTTTTCATACTAGAAAGTTGTGCTCAATACCCAGATATCGTGTCCCTTGTCAGAATACTAGAAAAATGGAGTTTTAAAAATATGATGTGTGTGTGTTCACTGTGCCTCATTTTGCCCATCAAAGACAAGTAAAGCGTCATTTGGAAATGACATTGATGAACTTACTTGCTGATGACAGTATTTGAAGAACTGCATAACATGTATTCATTCAAGGGCTCTCTATATATTGACAACCTGTCAACCACTACATGTGAGAATCACTACACGGTGAGGCAGTAAGACAGCAGGGAAGCTCTGTCTCCTGAGTTAGAGGGACTTAGGTTTGAATCCTGACTCTGCCACCTACTACCTGTGTGATCTTGAGGAAATTACATCACTTCCCTGAGCTTCAGTCTCCTCATCAGCAAAATGGCCCACATGACATCATCTACTCCTGTAGAGTGGTTATAAAATTTCTGTGTGGAAAGAGAAGCCCTGTGACTGTACGAAGAGAGAAGGAGAGGAAAGCGGGACTGGCTGCCTGCATCCCAGCTGAGCCCAGACTTCTAGTTTTCCCCCTGAGACTTCATGGACCTGAACCACCTCCACAGGCCTGGACCACCTCTACAGGCCTGGACCACCTCCACAGGTCTGGACCACCTCCACGGTCCTGGACCACCTCTATGGGCCTGAATCACCTCCATGGGCTTGGACCACCTCCACAGGCCTGGATCACCTTGGATCTCTCCAGCCCAACCAAGCCTGGATGACTGCAGCCCAGATAACATCACAGGAGCAGAAGAATCACCCCAATGAGTCAGCCAGAGTCATGGGAGACAATAAAGTGTTGTTTTAAACCACCGAGTAGTGGGATGGTTTATAACCCAGCAGGAGATTACTGGGACACTGACCCAGGCCAGTTCCACCAGAAATGACACGTCTATCTTACCAGCCACTAACTTCACAATTCAGCTTGTTACAAGGGAAGTGGTCCTCTTCCCCGAAGCCCCCAGCCCCTCTGTGCCCTTTAGAGTGAACTCTGCACCACTGTCTGCAGGGTTGCCCAGCGGCCCCACTGATGCGAGGGGGGAAGTCATGAGCTTTTCAGCTGTGACACCGGGTGACTCTGTCCCCAGGACTCAGCCCAGCCCTGTGATGGTGACAGCTCAAAAGCCACTCACTGAGGACTAAACAAGCACATGCAGTTTCACCAACTGTCCTGTGTTCTCACGCCTCCACTTCCCAGGCTGCCTCGGTCACTCCCAACACTATCCCACTCCCGAATGACTAGCTTAGCTCTTTATCTTTAGGACGGAGCTGGAAGTCACCCTTTCCCAGGCACCCCCCACCTACCCCCACCCCAAGCCTGGTAATTAAGGCCCCTCCCCTGCGTACCACAGCAGCCGTGATGGAGACGGGCTATGGGACAGCTGGAATAGCATGTGAGGACAGGATGGTCTGGCCTCTGCTGTGTGTTGGAGGACAGTTTCTTTGGCATGTCTCCTGATGTCTCCTCCCTCATCCCCATGAGGCTGCTCCCCTGCAGCATTCCCACCCTTGACACTCAGCCATGAGGGTTTTCTTCCAATGAAGGCAGATGAGCAGGAGATGCTCAGAGTCCCTGATCTGCTTTGAGCCACAAGGTGACTTTCCGGAGTCCATGGTGGGACAAATCGCTCCTACGGAGTTTTCTAGATTCCAGAAACTCCCTTACAGATCAATAGCCAGGCTTGGCCAACCTGAACTAGACAGTTTGAGGTCTAGATAGTCCTAGGTGACCTCGGCAGAAAACTCACGGAGAAAGACACCAGCTGCCCGCCAGGTAGGCGTGCGGCTGCAGCTCCACCCGCCTGGCAGGTGTGCTCCCAGGTCCTCGTCTCTCGTTCTCATCAGCTCAGCCTCCACCCAGAAACCTCAGGAAATCTCTTCACTTGGCAGCCCAGACAGATGGTCTCCACGCTCCTCAGTACACAGACACTGCAGCCCACAGGGCAGCACAGAACAGGGGAGATTTATTAAGAGAAGGAAGCATCCAAAGCGCACTGATCCTGCCCCACAGGGAACCCATGCCCTCTCCCGAGGACAGCACGCTCTCCTTCTGAAGCACATCGGGTGCCAGCCCCGGAACTCCTGGTGGAGGTGGGGAAGCTGCGTGCCGAGCAGGCTCCTCAGTGTGCAGCCCCGGGGGCCTCTGGGGAGACGGTGGCCTGGACACCCAACCCTGGGAGTCAGATCTCCGCCCCGGCACCCAGGGCTGACACCAACAAGACCCCCAGGGAAAGTCAGCAGCTCAGTCCCTACTTTACAATCATTTACATGGGAGCAAACCTGGCCCAATTCTTAGATTTTTAGTGGGGCAACCAGAATCTTTGACACTTCCCAATTTCTGCAGAGCCCGTGGAAATTACTCAATGATTCAGAAATAGAGGCTGAGCCTGGAGGACGTCTTGGTAAATCCAGGGCTGGGCCCCGCTTCTCCTCCCGGCAGGTAAAAGCCCGCTTCTCCCAGGGCCTAGCTCACCCTCACCAGGCGCTGTGGGCCTCCGCGAGTCCCCCCGCCTCGACAGCACCTGTCTGGTGATCTGGGCAGAGGGCCGGCTCCTCACCTGTCCCTCTGGCTGAGCACAGAGCCAGCCAGCCCCAGCCCCCTTCCCTTCCAGTCCACGTCCTCCTACTCCCTGCACCCCGACACACACGCTCCCACAACTCTGGGTGACAAGTGAGCAGTCACCTTCAGTTCACTGCTCTGGCCAAGAACGCACACCAGATGGAAGGCCGCGGAGAGTGCTGGGCGCCTGGGAAGGGGAGGGGGGGTTGTTTGGGGGGCTGTCACTATAACAACAGGAGGGAGCACGCCAAGGTTCCTATTCTCGGGCTGCCACTCTTTAGGATGAACGTCCCCCTGGCCCTGGAGCAGCCGCGGCCTGAGCGGCCTGCTACTGACAGAGGCTGGTTTCCTTCTCTCTGAGGAACTTCACCCAAGACTGCAGTTGTGTTTGGTTGTTTTTTTTCTTTTTAAAAAACCCTGACAGGTTTAAGAATGCTTTGTTTTCACACTGTATTGTGAGGGCTCAGATGCCTCGAGATTCTTTCCAAACAAACACCATTCTGTGAAAATAACAGGCAGCAGCATAAATTAACTCAGTGTTGAACGAGTTGGGGGCGGGGTGGGAGGCCACTTGTGGCCTCACCCTGTGGGACTCAACAGGTGCCTCTCCCAGCCCCTCCGACAGCAAGACGAGCAGGAGCTCACGTTTGGAAGTGTGGTTTTCCCTGTTTATACAGTAAACCGTTTACTAAGGTTCATCCCAGAAAAGCATACGGTTGACGTGCAGCGACCCTTCAAGCTGGTACAGGACGGGGTGGGTTTGATGCGGCTCTAGGGACCAAAACTGAGAGCAAGTTTCACCGAGAACGCCAATAATTCAGTCTTCTTTCAAATCTCTGTGTATTAACTGCGTTCCATAAAGGTTTGAGGCAGCCTACCAAAAAGCACGTATCAGATTTACAGACACAAATACTTGCGGGAATTGATGCTGGGAAAACAACGGGTAGGAATATAAGAACGCTGTGGTCGGGAGGTTTTGGACAAGGACACCACGACAACGCGCTCCGGCCTCCTGAGTGCCTGTGAGCGCCGAGCAGGGCGCCCACAGTGCGCTCACCGCCCTCGGCAGCCGGAAGCCGCGCCGGTGGCCCTGGTGAGCACGTCGGGCTGTGCTGGTGGACGGGGTCCTCCCGCGACGGGGCGGGGGGGGGGGGGGAACGTCCCCGGGCACCCCCGCCTCTCCCCACACCCAGGGCGCGCAGCTCTGCCCCTGCCGGCCGGCCAGGGAACGAATGAACGAGCGAGGGGCCGAAGCGGGAGGGGCAGCCCAGGCGGGTTTCCCTCTTTACCTCCGACTGCGCCCAAGCGAGCACGCGGAACCAGCGGCCTCCGCACAGGTTGCTCGGGGCCTCAGAGCACTGACGCCTCCGGAGTTGCCCTTAAACCAAAGGCTTTCTGCAAAAAAAAAAAAAGAAGAAGAAGAAGAAGAAGAAGAAGAAGAAGAAGAAGAAGGAGAAGAAGAAGGAGAAGGAGAAGGAGAAGGAGAAGGAGAAGGAGAAGGAGAAGGAGAAGGAGAAGGAGAAGGAGAAGAAGGAGAAGGAGAAGGAGAAGGAGAAGGAGAAGGAGGAGAAGGAGGAGAAGGAGAAGAAGGAGGAGAAGGAGAAGAAGGAGGAGAAGGAGAAGAAGGAAGGAGAAGAAGGAGAAGAAGAAGAAGAAGAAGAAAGAAGAAGAAGAAGAAGAAGAAGAAGAAGAAGAAGACCTCTTGGCTTCCGGTTTGGATTTCAGTGATGTTTGTTTTCCCAACGCTCTCCTGACCTTTCATAAGGCCTGAAACGTGATACTCCCTGCAGATCTGCTGTCCCTGCTCTGATGAGGAAAACATCCAGAGAACAATGTGACTTCTCCGCATCTGTGCCTTCAGTCTAGCGGTGGTAAGATGCGAGTTCTCACTCATGAACTATAAATCAGGGGTTCACAACTGGGGGTGGGGTGAGGGGAGTCTCCCGCCCCCCAGGAGGCAGCTTTAGCTGTCACACCGATGGAGGAGGGGAGCGCTATGAGCGTCTGTTTAGTGGGTCGAGGCCAGGCATGCTGCTAACACCCCCCCTGAGGACAGCCGCCTCCCCCAGCAAAACGTGATCCGGCGCAAAACATCAACAGCGCAGAGGCTGAGAAACCAGCCCTTCCACAAAGTAAATCAAGAGAATAAAGATTGTCACGGTTAAAAGAGAAAGTTCAAAACAAGATAAAATCATTCTTCTCATACAGATAAAAAACAGGAACCCATGATAAAGTTTGTATGTAACTCATGAGGGAAGCAAATGCTGCAGCAAACGTTATAGCCTATTCAAAAGAAAAAAAAAAAAACCCTGAAGAACAAACATCCAGGTGTATGGCAGGGAACTATATCCAATTTCTTGTAATGAGCCATAATAGAAAAGAAGCAGAAAATATATTTATGTATGTGTGTATATATATATATATATTTATAACTGAATTGCTTTGTTGTACACCTGAAACTAACATTGTAAATAGACTACACTTCAATAAAAAATTAAAATTAAAAAAAAAATAGACCAAAAAATCAGGTGTATTGAAGTAGCAAATTGAGGCACAACTGGGTTTTGCCAGTGGGGGAGGGAAGCACGTGGACCCTCTACCAGACAGGATGGAACAGGTGTCTCCAGCAGTCCCTGAAGTGGCACAAAACTGAAATAGCTCTCAGAGAACCGGGACCCGTCCGAAGGGTGTGCTACAGACAGTGTGAGGGCCAAACGCTGAAGCTTCTCAGGAGTTAAGTGTTTGCTAGGTCAAGGTCAGTTTTAGAGTCCTTTGGGGATTGTGGACTAATCTGAAGAAAAGTTTCAGCGTGAGAGCACTTAGTTCTGCTCCTGTCTCATCCAACAGACCCACGAGCCCAGTGATGGACCAACAGTCATAAGAGCCTGAGGTCCACAGAACTCACTGGTCCCCCAAGCTGAGGAATAAGCATTGAAATTCTGCAAGCAGTTGAAGCAGCAGAATTTGCAAGACACCGGACCAGACCAGGCTCTAGGACTTCCTCTTGGTGTGGAAGAGGTGGGGGAGGGGGTGCTGGCAGAGGAAGGGCTTAAAGGGAAGGACTTCAGGATGAATGGAGGGGAGAGGAAGTGCCCCGTCTGGGAAGCCAAGCTCCTCCGCTGAGTGAAGCAACGAGGAGTGACCCAATGATCTGATCTGGAGAAGAGGTGGAGGGTCCCCCCGGGGAATAGCTTCTTGCAATATATTTTATTTTAGAGAAGCAATGCGAAATTTTTGCTGTATACTGTTTTCTTTTCTTCCTTTCTTTTTTTTTTTTTTTTTAAGGAAATGCAGCTTGCTTATTTTCAAGCACAAACAATAACTTGGGCTTGGCTAACCAAATATTGCATAATTGAAGGATCCGCTCTGCTTCCATTTTGCACGAAAATAACTTATCTTAGGAGGCACCTTGTTCCCCAGTCACTCCATTACTTAATTCCTCCCCCACAGAGACCTCAAACATAAACTTTACCTCAGTCCCCCTAGATCACGACACACATCCAGTTAGTAAGTATGAATTGAGGATTTTTACCGTGTTTCTGGATGTGTCGATGAACGACAGAGACCAGCCTGAGATTTTTCAGCAAGGACACAAAATCTAAATTAGTGAACTGTCTGTTCACAGCGTGACTGTAAGAACACTAAAAAACTGAGGGTATAACACTTCAGTTAGTAATTTGGTAGGTTTAAACATGCAAGAACACATTTTTATTTGCAAACATTCATAAAGGGCAGAAGTAGCTGAATTCTTTAAGCTGCAGTAAGTAAGTGGGTTTACACTGGTCAGGATGTGAGAGTGACTTTAAGCAATTGAACTGTTCTAAGATGGGCTGATAAAGACTGGAAACGCATTGAATCTCAACAGGAAAACACCGTTTTATACTGAGTCTGATCAGTCAACATGATTCTGCTGATGGCTGTGATGCAAAGACCATCCAGTCATCCATTTGGAAATTTATTCTGGAAAAAATTCACATTCCTGGAGCAGCTGGGAGGAAACTCTGATCAGAAACACAACCTAAAGATGGATGGTGAGTGGCCGTGTCTACACTGCTTTCCGCTTTCATCAGCATTTCAACTCAGGAGCTTTCTCCTAAATATCTGGATTGCTAGCTTCTCTGGAAGACTAGGGAGGCCTGGCCACACGGCACCAGGGTTCACACGGGGCCACAGATGTGACCACAGCTGCCACCTCCGAAGCTTTTCCTTATCACAGGTGGCCCAGTCATCCGTGGTCTCCCCACAAAGGCAAAGGCCAACTGTCCACTGTCTTAAGCTTGTGTTTTTTAATGGTTTGCAGAGCTATCAGGAAAATGAGATCATCCTGTACTCACATCTCTTTCAAAACCCAAAACAGACCAATATAGGGGAGGGAAAAGGTTTCCTTAAGCCTCTTAGGGTCCCTGGCTGGGTCTGAACTTGAAGCTGACAGAGATGAACAGGAGAAAAGCGTACAGATTCACTGACTAGAAGTTCTAGGTGGCGCGGGAGCCCCATAAGGAGAGGAAGACGGGAAGGAACAGTTAGACTGTGGATTTCTCTGCTGGGTTCCGTGAGCACGACAGGATGTGAGTGCCATAATCTGGGGGATCTTAGCCAGGCCTGTTGGTAGGATTTGTCTCAAGTCCTCCCGAAGATAAGATGCTTCTGTCCTCTGGGTACAGGGAGCCCACACCTCATATGAGGGTTTCAGGGGAGAAGGTGGAGGAAGGTCAGAGTGACTTTGCTTCTGCTGTGTTCTCAGAATCCTTCAGCTTAAAATCCTCAGTGCACCAACGCACCATATTCTGGAGTAGTATTTGTTCCCTAAACCCCAACACCAAACAGCTTGGGGAGTTCTACTTCTTTGGAAGTGACATACATTCCTAGATGCTAAATGTGCAAAGTGGGTCTGGAATGAAAGAGTATTGTTTCTTTTAAATTTATTTCACTCATTTGCAATTACTCACCTGACTCAGAGGTATTTGAGTTTCTATCTCTAGTGTCAACCAGCTGTAAGAAAATGTTTTCCTTAATTCCAGAGGGCCCACTGACATGTCAACCAAGTGCAGTATCGTGGATCTCTTCGGTCTGTGATTTAAACAAACCAACAGGAATACAACAGTTTGGGACAATGCACAGTTCAAGCAGCAGCTGAGGTTTAGAGGACACTGAGGAACTGTGGAGGTTTGTAGTGTGGTAATGATTTTTTAAATGTTTTAAACGTTTTCATCTGTTAAAGATACACAATGAAATGTTCACGGGTGAAAAGACATGATTTCTGGTTTGCTCTAAAATATTCCAGACAATGTGCTCTTTTGAAACTGTCCCACAATGAATGGTTTAAGAAACCATGTCTGCCGCCCTGTCCCGGGGCCTGGGAGCCTGTCAGCGTGCAAAGCAGTGCTTGATCCTTTTCGCGCTGTGTCCCTTTTGCTGTCCCCCAAAACCGCCGCGGACCGCTCTCCCGCAGTACTGCTAACTTCTCTCTGCATGCCAGACGGTGTCTTTTAAATAGCGTAATTTATCTACATATATTAATAGGTTATTTGAAATTTTTAACTTAAAATGTTTATTTTAAATTCTATAATTTTATATTTTGTGTATGTATTTGTCGTATATTCATATACACTAATTCATTATATATCAAATATAATTATATATTCATATATAATTTTATTGTATTTATTACATCCACATATATTCACGATTTGTTTACTTAAATATTCATATAGAATATATATTATATATTCATATAGAATAAGTTATTTATATATTTATTGTGTTATATTCATATTGTTATGTTAATTTATTATGTATTCATATATAATGTATTAGATATTCATATATAATATTTATTTAAACATTCATATTTATTTAATTTATTCTATATGACTATAGAATAAATTAAATTATAATTTAAAATAAAATTTTAAAGGATATTTATTTTACAATGAGAATGTTTATCATTTTGGAGGCATTTTCTCTCCACTGGGTCTCTGTACAGGCCAGATCAGGCTGACCTCAGCGGTGGCCTGACTGTGTCCCAAGGATACCCTTGAAGAGGACTCTGTGGGGCCTCCAGGGTCCTTTCCCCTCCCACCTTCACCTTCCACAATGAGCTCACTGACACAGGTGCTTCAGTGGTGTGGTTCCCACGGGGGCCAGGCCCACAGTGTCTGATAATAACCACAGGGGCTGAGATTTTCAAAACACTCATCTTTCAGTCAGCTCATTTCCAGACAAGAGCTTCCTTGAGAAAGTCCCTGAAGCTAAAAATGGCCCTTTTCTGGGTCCACAAATTATAGGTCTCTATTCTCAAGTCCTACACGATTACCTTGCTAAGAGGCATGTGTGCCCAGCACTGCCCTCTGCGTCCCCCAGCTCAGTGCTCCTGCATGTCAGCCTGACCCGCCTGGAGCACCGGGAAAGAAGGAAGCTAAACCGCCCACCCAGGGGAGGTGCGGATTTTCATGACAGCAGGACTAGACTGTATTATCACCCTCCATTCAGAGCTTCTTATTTTACAGTCTCCCCTCAATCTCCTTAAGAATGCTGTAAAAGACTCTTAGCCCTGGGTTCACAGACCACAGGACAGAGTTCATCACGTGCACCCCAGGTGTGGACTGCCCTCCTTCCACGAGAGTGAAAGGGGTGGGCGGGGAAGGCGGATGTGACTAGACAGGTGTTCTTAGCAAGCTATGTGGACTTGGGCGAGTCTCTTAACACTCCTAGACCTCCTTTATGTATATAAATGTGACGTGTGAATATCCAGACAGACAGTGGCCAGACCAGACACAAAAACAGAGCTCTGACCACGTCTGCAGAAACCACCCAGAATCATCACGATCCACAACAGCCAGCCCAGGAAACAGCATGCTACCGGGAGGTCAGGCCACTCTCTCTAGCCAACAGTCCAGGGAGCAAAACAGTAACTTCGGAAATAACTGGCCCCAAATGGCCAGGACTTGATGAGTAACTGACAGCTTCCCTGATTTTCACGCCTGCTTGCAACTTAGGACCAACCAAAGGAAGCCAGATATGCACCCCTAACCGACCACGCAGGATGTCCCGCTTCCAGTGAGCCTGCCCACAGCATCCTCACACCGCAGCCTCCGGTCAGGGCACACCCACAACCTTCCCGCTTCCACCGGGAAGCTTTCTCAGTCCTCTGCCTGCCTTTGAATCTGACAAAACACAGGTGCCATAGCTGACTCCCTGGCAAACTCTGACTAAAAGGCTTCACTTGCTCTCATTTGAGTGGTCCTCCTTTACTGCCACGTGCGGAAGGGGTAGGCTGGATGATCGATCTACGGCCCCAGTGTTCTTGGTTTTTGGATTCTACAAGAATGTACACTTATTTAATAAATATTTTCAGTGCAGCTAATTCATGCCAAGCACGGTGCTAGACGCTAGAGCTACCTGGTGAGTTTCCAGTCTCGTGAGGGAGGGTGTCATAAATCAATCTTCCGAACAAATGTAAAGCCACACTGTTACGAGTAGCCGTGCAGCATGCCACCAGAACTTAAGGTGGTTCCCCTTGTCAAAGAGAAAGAGAGGAACTTCTCTGGTTCTGTTGTCTGAGACTAAGAACACTGACCAAAACAGAAAGTGGACCATTTCACACGCACTAGTTTTTCTCTCACCGTTTCAACAAAATTCATTCCAATCTGGTCCCAGGACCTGCTTCTCATTCTAGAATTCATGTTAGTAACACACGTCCAATCTTACAGCCTCAGAACCACACCTCAATTTGAGGTGGCCTCGCATTGTTGAGATAACAATGTGCAGTAACACCCTGTCTCTTCCAGTCAGGTCTTTGTTTTGGAACCAGTTCTGGTCTTCCTCATACAAGCCTCTGTCGTCAACTTCGTTATCATTTCCTTTAGAAGTTTGATGTCTCCATGATCTTTTTCATGAACTTCATTCTCCTTGAACTATTGGAATGTCTCATCCTTCAACTTGAAAGACAACTGTTTCACCAGCTCTAATAGGGTCTTCCCGGAAACTTGTTAGGAACGGAAGGTGCACCCTGGACAGCGCTGGCTCCTCACCGCAGCTCAGCACCTCCATGATCAGGTGCTGCCATGGAAGACGATCAGAAAAGTCATAGGCACCCACAGGATCATTAGGAGAGGGAGGAAATGGACCCCAGGCTGAACTTCAAGGAAGAAATCCCCAAACCACACCGCACTGTCCGTCCCTCAAAGGAGCTAGTGCCCACATCGCCAGGGCCCTGCTGTCTGGAAGCCACCATCCAGCCCTGGCCTCAAAGACTCCCTGCTCCCCAGCCACCCACACCTGCACGGCCTCGGGCCCCCTCCTCCATCCATCTTGGTGTCAAATGGCAGTCCTCTGAGAGGAGGTCTGGGGGAAACCTCATTCCAAATGGAACCCTGGTGAGGGAATATGGAAATTAGTATGGTTTGCTTTGTCCCCTCTGGCCAGCAGCTGTGTGAAGGGGGAGGGGACAAAGGGCTGGAGGAACCAGTCCACTGCAGCCTCCACCCAGGGCCAGGAAAATGGTACTTCAAAGAGAGAGAGGTTAGGCGAGTGGTGTCAGATGATGCAGAGAGAAGTCACTGAACAGTGAAAAGACTTCTCGAATGCAGTGCTCACTGGTCACCCAAAGAAGAGCTGAACCAACGCGTTCAAGGACGGGGGCAGCTGAGCACCAAGGGTATTCTGCACAGCACGGGGGGTACAGCCAGTATTTTATAGTAACCATACGTGGAGTGTAACCTTTAAAACTGTGGATCACTAAATTATACACCTGGAACATGGAATACTGCCCATCAACTGCACTTCAACTGAAAAAAGAAGAACTGAGGCCGCGGAAAAGTGAGGGCACGTGAAGGAAATGCAGCCCAGAAGTACAATCAAGGATTTTGAGAAACCTGGCTGAAAAGAGGCAGAAAGACAGAGGGCAGCAGTAGCTTCCAGGGAAGGGGAGGTGGGGCTTGCTTTTCTTCTGACTTGGATTGCTTTGGTTTGGTTTTCAGATATTCAAAAACTAATGATAAAAAGCCCTTTGGGAGGAGGAGCTGACTATAAAAGATCAAAGGGTTAATGCAAAGAAAAAAAAGAATGATCTGAGTGTGCGGCTTCTGAGAAGGCAGGAGGTGGAGCGGGGAGGTGAGGCAGCATAAGGTGGTGGCTCGACTGCTCAAGGTTTCACCAGTGGTGACCTGGACGTGTCCGGGGGGAGACCCTGAAAATACAAAGGTGGAAAAACGCCTGCAAATACAGTAGCACGGGCTGGCTGCTTCTGGGCTGTCCTGATGCCCGGGAGGAGAATGAGCGACTGAGGCCTGCAGACATCAGGTCTCTGTGACAGCGCACAAAGGGGCCTCTGTGCCCTGCAGAAGGACAGACACAGCTGGGGTGCAGGCTGAAGACCTCCTTGCTGGAGTCTTGCAGCTCCAGAGAGGTGTCACCGCTCAGCCAAGGCGGGGCAGGGGAGGGGACCTGGGATCCTGAAATATGGCGCAGGGATGTCTGGATGGGTGCCCTGAGGATGTTGATTCCACAGCACCCCTGGGCCCTCCCTGAGGGAGGCAGATGCTGCAGAGCCCCCTCCCCCACAAGACAACAGGTGCCCCAGGGAGCAGCCCCCCTCTTCCTCTGACTCCTGGGATTCTCATTACCACAGAAAAGAAGATGGAGGAAGGGAGGAGGGCAGTGAGAACTCCTCTGCTTTAAACAATCCTGGGAGCTGCACAGACACCTTTCTATTTGCTCCTAGAAGGTAAAACTGTGAAGCAATACAATGAATTCCTTATTAAAACTAACAGCTTGCTCCTCAGGAGTCACTGTTCAAGTTCAAGTTCAAGTTCCAGACTCACGTCACGTGCTTCTCAATTCAGTGCTGTGATGTCTTAACCTTTGCCCAACCTCGTCCCATTCCTGGCCTTCCAAGACACACCTTAACATCACTCAATCCAGGCCCCAACGCCCTCCGTAGGCCCTTTCCTAATTCATCCATTTGGGGCACCACTAAGACGGACACTGCGGTGTCCACCTCCCACTGCAGGGCTGACACACTTAGCTTTGCTTGATCAACAAGTGTTTCCCGCAGTCTTTTTGGGAAGACCACCATCAACACAAAAAAGACACTGATGACAGTGATAGAACAATACATTTAACACAGTAGACACTTCTCACTATGGTGCTGACCTGTTTCTGTTTGTTTGTGTTTCACTTTATTTGCCTATGATGTGTCTGACCTGGGTCAGTTCCAACCAATCCCTTTTCTCAACGGAGAAAACATAGGAAACATACAAGAAACGAATCAGGAAATACACCAATTAAGTGCACTTCACATCTGAGGTTCAAGAAAACAGTGGTCGCCTCACCCAGGGGAAGAAATAACGACGGTTATTAAGGAATTCCTTACTCCTGTAAGAGCCCTTTGATGACTCTACCCTCTTCACCTAGAATCTTACATACTTTGCCCGCATTTATTTGGTTGAATAAGATTTATCTTGGCTGGTTAATGGCTTACTTAGGCTGGCCTTTCCAGATTCCGAGATAGTTGCCGAATATGCAGTGCGTGTCCTAGAGCTATGAAGAACAGTGTCTAGAACACCTGGGCCATCTGGGCACTTAGAGGAAAAGTCAAATTTAGATAGGAATGTCCCTTTTAATGGCTGCAGACTTTGGCCACATTGGCACAAGTCTTCCTTGTCCAAGTTGGTCATTTGGGCCTCATGGTGATTATTCCAGCAAAGGAAGGAGCTAAATCTGTCAGAAAATGTATGTTTGTTGTTGTCCATGATCAGATTTTTAATGTATTCTTATGGGTGTAAAAATACACTCATAATGGTATTAAAAGAAAAAGGCGTAACTTTTCACACATACTGCTTATGTTTCAAATATAAATCCTGTACAAATTCTATCTTCATCTCAACAGATACTCCCTTAAAGTTGAGTACAAATCAAGGGTTCTCAAATATGGGTCTTTTTCCTATTGGTTTCCATTTTAATTTTGTCTCATCATCATTTCTAATCAGAAATATGTCCTGAGATTTACCAAGCTTTATTCCCTGACGACCCCAGAGAGTTTGTAACCTAGTTACACAGTCAGAGCTCTCAGTCCACACAAGATGGTAATTATAGTCCAAAAAAGCAGGTGATTAATGCCACGTGGGCAGTCCGTCAACGAGGGTCCTAGTGTTGTCGAACCCCAGATGGTGTGTTCGATGCACAGTGAGGCCAAACAAACAGAAACGGCGGAATTTGGAGCAGAGAAAGGTGTATCGCAGGACGCCAAGCAAGAACAGACAGCTCAGGCTCAAAAGACCCAACCCCCCCTGACGGTTCTCAGGGAAGGGTCTTTACAGGCAACATGTCGGGGAAGGGCTGCAGGGGCCATGACTTTCTTCTGATTTGTTGGTGATGAGGTAACAGGGTGACGTTTCAGGAATCTTGATCATCAGCCTTCTGGTTCAAACCAGTCTGGGGTCTCTGCTTGTGATCCGGTGTGGTCACTAGCCTCCACCTGGGTGGGGGTCTTAGTTCCTGAAGAACAGCTCAAAGATAAGCATCAGGTTGTTACGTAAATCCCTTGAGGAGGAACCAGGACTCTGCTTTAGTGCTGAACTGTTGTTGCTTGACTGTTTTTCCTTTGTTTCTGCATCCCCTCATTTCCCAATTTCCTAATTAGTAACTTGAACCTGCTCTTCGGAACTCAGGAAAGTTCCTGGGAGACTAAATTCTTTTTCTACAAACAAGAACTGGGGGACACTGAAAGGCTTTTGTACTCGGGAGGGCCCCATGGGTCCCGCTTGGTTTCACTAACAGCACTCGCTAAGCCTCTAGCTTTGAGTATCTGCCTCATCCCTGCTGACCCAAGACCTTCTGCCAAGTAGTTAATCTGTAAGTAAGCTCTTAAATATACTCAGGGTGTTTCTATTCTTGAAGCACTATTTTGATTGTATTACTCCCCTGTTCAAAACTTTCCACTGCCTCCTGATAAAAGTCCAAAGTCCTTAGGCTGAAATTTTAGGTTTTCCAAAATCGGATCCTGTTTTTTTTTTCCAGGTTTACTTCCTGTGTCCCCTCCAGCAATTCAGAGACTCCAACTGAATGGAACCAGTCCATATGCCCTGCACGTGGCTGGTGTTTTTCTGCCCCCAGGCCTTTGCTGCCTTCAGGACTACCCTTTGCTCCCCAACAGAGGCTCAGCCAGCTGTCCTGTTTAGGAGGTGAGGTGACCATAAGAAAGGCAGTGGGTCCTGCATTTCAGTGGGGTTGGGATAATTAACATAAAAATGCATCATTCTTAAGACCTCTGTCTGCTTGTCTCACCCTCCTGATTTCCTACTCTTTCTGTTAACATCCTTTTATCATGAGTTTAACAATGGTCAAGTAAATATACCTTAAAAACTGTTTAGGGGGTCCGAGGGATAAATCAGGAGTTCGAAATTCGCATCTCTTGGGGAGTGAAGGAAATGTTAGCTATCTTGATTGTGGTGGTGGTTTTCATGGGTGTCTACATCTATCAAAATTCATCAAATTGTACGTCTGAAATATGTGTAGTTTAGTGTACAGGAATCATACCACAACAAAGGAGTCTTTAAAAATAATTTGAAAAAAAGTTTCAATGTGCAGAGGGAGAACGACTGCTCCTCTTGCTTTCGACCCCAAAGACCACCTGGTTGTGTTCAGCCTGCTCTTTCTCTGCCCTTTGGTAGCCCCCCTTCAATCCCAGCTCCCCTCCTCCCCCACCACTGGGTTTCCTGGACTTTCTCTGCAACGAGCAATAAGGTGATACAGTCCTTACACATCCAGATACCCTGTAGGTATTTGGGCTCCTGCCCAATCTGTTCTTTGAGGGCTGGGATTCTGCCTCATCAGCACGTCTGTCCTCACACCTCCTAGCGGAGAGTTTAGTACATTGTATTGACTCAATCACTCATTTGTAATGAGAATCACTGTCCATAACTGTCTGGATTATGTGTCCAGCTCTGGGACACGGAGCCACATGTGTGGATCATTGATCTGTTTTCCTCCCTCTCTTAATTTTTACATAAAGTTGGAAGCTGGTGAAGAGAAGCAGAATTTGCCACCCAAAATATGTCTCTTGGGCATAAGGATTATTTTGAGCTGGTTATTTTTAAGAAACTTGCAGACACAGGAGAAGCTCTAAAAACCGATTAGCAGTTACCCTTTTGTAAGAGACATTTACATTTATAAGAGAAATCTCCACTTGTAAGGATGTCTCCGTCTCTGTACCAGAAAGAGGAGGATGACCAAATGTCTAGAAACTCCATCCATGGATAAGGCACAACTTAAATCTGCATGATGACCTTACCCTTCTTTGCTGTGCTTGGCCTGAAAACCTTCCATAACTGGTCCCCCACCCCCACCATTTTTTGTCTTTAGCTGATGATGGTATTTAAGGTGGTGGCTTGGCCACTTCAGGGAGTTACTTAGTGTCCCTGGTGTCTCCCATGCATACAGGAGGTACATGTGTTATTAAACATCTCTTTGTTTTTCTCCTCTTAACCTGTCTCTTTTTTCCATTTCTGGGGCATCTTAGCCAAGAACCTAGAAGGGCAGAGGGAAAATTATTTTTTTCCTCCCCTACAAAGGCAAGTGTCCACTTTGGGTCCATCTCATCTAGGAAGCAGTAGAAGTGGCCTGTAATTCATGCAACAGGTGTTTTTCTCCATAAAGTGCCAAATAATTGGTTTCACTTGTTGTTTTAAATTATTGAATTACTTGAGCAAACAATAGTTTGGGTATCTCAAAACAGCCTGAACTGACCAAAGAGAGTCATTGAAAAACAAGGGAATTTCATATAGTATGTGAGGTTTTTATCACTGAGCAGAGAGGTTTCCAAAAGCACTGAAGTGTAGGCACAGAAAAGCCAGCAGCCACAAATGCTCTCCCTTGTCTCAGATCTTCATGAAAAGAGTCCTTTGTTGAATCTCTTCTTCAAACAGGCAACTGCTAGCAGGTCACTTTGTGACTCCTTTGCCCTCAAAAGGATGCATTAGTAAGACTCATAATGATGATCGGGTCCTCTGAGAGAACAGGCCAGGGCAACATTAGGTGGTTTATTTCTTCCTGCACCTGTTTCTATTACCTTCCAAGTCCCTGGAGAAGGCAGGGTAGCCTTTCTGCTGCTCTGAGAAATGACTCTGTCTAGAATATTTGATCACACTCCAGAACAGGTGCCAAAAGGGAAATAGGATACCAGATGTCCACCCAGGCAGCAGGAAGTTGGCCAGAATATGGCATCTCCTAATTTCAAGGCCCAGAACTTGACATTAATCCTGAGCTTCTCAGCAGTCCCACTGTTCACAGATCCTGGAATCCCAGAGTGCTAAGCAAACTTAGAAACCCTGACCTGAAGTGCACTCACTTTTCAGGCTGAGGTTCAGACTGTCTGAGATCCAGACAGGTTAAATACTATCCCATTCATTAATCACTGAGTAGCGGCAGGTCCAGCTCTAGATGGAGCCCAGGTAAACCCAGGTGCTCTACCTGCAAACTTAGCAAGAACAAGTAGTCTTTATTCATTATAATACTCTGTTCTTTCAGAACTAGGATGAAGACCTTCATTTCAGAAATCATGACCCATGTCCAGCCAATTTTAGTAGGTAACACAGAACAGACTTGGATCGGCTCAATCCATCATGAAAAATATATGGTATTTGTCAAATGCCAGAGAGGTGAGGGTCTGAATACTCATTAAGTCAGATTCTGAACTTTTCACCCCAAGAAGTTAGTTGAGAATAGAGCCACATTTTTGACAGTCATATGTTACAAATCTGTCAATTAAAATAACATCGTAAAACAACTGGGCTATCTTTAAAGAGGTTAATTAAACGAGCAGGCTTCCGTGTTCACTTGAATTTTTTCCCCAGATGCTTTTGTAAGCAAGCAAACCTGCAGTTCAGTGAGCCTTTTGCCACAGGAAAACATCAGCTGTGGGAGGGAGATTTCTGAGCTGGCCCATCAAGGACTGTTAAACTACAAGGTCAAAGCATTCTGGTTCTTCCAGGCCTGAGTCATCTCTGGACACTGCAGAAATGAGGGAGAGTGTTACTGGACCAAACTCAGGTCCACTTGGCTGACATGCAGCAAAGCTAACACACTAACACCAGGTTAGCACTGAACAGAGCCTCAAAGAACTCTCCCCTCAAACTTCCCTCCGCCCTAGGAGCATCAGCCTCCAACAAGGGTCTGAGCAGCCACCCCTTTCCCTAGATTAGTGGGTTTCTTCCTTCAGGCACTCAGCTCACCAATGGTGCCCCAAGACCTTGACCTAATATCCCGCCCTCAGTCAAACCCCTCTCCCCGAGCTCAGCTGGGTGTTAGAAAAGAAAAATATCTGACTGAATGGGTCCACGCTCGATGGCTATCAGCTTCAGAATCCTCTGAGCAGCGTGAAGATTTTTGGAAGAAGCTGATCAATAACCAAGGTGACTCAAGCACGATAACAAAATCAAAAGAAATTCTCCAGACAGGGTTAAGAGAAGCCATCACGATGGCAGGTCCAGCCCTGCCTCAAAGCCTACTCTGAACCATCAAGCAGGATATTCCTGTTTTCACATCTTCTGACATCTGTTAGACCACCACCTCTTCCCATCCAGCCTTGGCTGCCAGGCCAGGAGCGGAGCTGCGGCAGACACAGAGAGACGGTGGTTGCTATGTAATTCCTGCACTTGTGTGTAAGCACGGTCTGATCCACCCTTTCTCTGGGCAATCATCATCCACCTTTCAGGAAAGAGATATTCCAAATGATGTAATTGTTTGAGTGTGGACTGTCAGAGTCTCACACCTCCCCTTTCCCAGCCTGAGATACAGTGTCTCCTGATTTCCAGGGTGAGTGTGTTAATATATGTCTGTTTCTCCTAAGGGGCCTCGAACTGCCTTTAGTAAGGCTCTTCAGATGAATGAATGAGTGACTGAATAACGGAATTTCTAAAATCTAGTAGATACCGCCAGTGCTCACCTCCAGGTCTCTTCTCCTCCAGGTGCGTGGAAGGCCACCTGGCAACCTCCCTGCTGTTCAGTGGGGCCGTGTAACTGGTCCTGACCCATGCACACAAGCAGAGTGACAGGTGTCACTTTCGGTCTGAACCACAGATGTGAGCTCTCCAAGCAGAATGTCCCCTGGTCAAGGCCACCAGCCACATTACAGCTGGCAAAGCCTCTGTGAGCCCGGGTTCCCCGGTGACCACGTGCAATAGATTAACTTTCTACACCTGTGCTGGGTCTACACCAGGAACAAGCAATACTTGTGTGTTGAAGGATTTTTGTTCTGTAGCCTCACTTGGCCTATTCTGATGAATCCAGCCAGTTATCACTTAAAGGTGACGACAAAGGCTTGCGTATGTTATAAAAACCACAAATGCTTCACATTGTGGCTGTTGAGGACATCAGTCAGGCAGGATCTAAAGGTCAAAAGCCACTTGAGGGAGGCTGTCCAACCTACAGTCTCAACTTGTGTGAGGGCTGGAAGTTACAGTGAGTCAGCGCCCCGCTGCACTGCAAGTCAGAACAGAGAAGCCTGTCGGGGGAATATGTGAGACACACTGAAAACAGCTCCATCCTCACATCCTTGGAGCCGCGTCCTCGACTGATCTGTGCATAAATGTTTAAAATGCACTCAGTTTCGTTTTTAGGTTTTGAAATAAGGCGTTGACATTTGCAAGAACAAGCACCATATGTGACTTGTCGTGTCTGTGGCATGCTGCCCGGTGTCACCCACAGAGCACCTCCTGCAACACCTGGTTTCTCATCTATGGACAGCATTTGGCCAGACCCAACAGGCAGTAGGGCAGGGACAGGAACAGTCCACTTTTTGGCAGTGTCTCCAAATCTACCTCACCAAAAACTCCACTTGGTTTTGGTTCCCATGTTGGCAGTGAACTTCCCTAGGATGGGTACCATATGCCCTAGTATTTCTGAAACCATCCCAGCTTCTAATATTTTACTTGTCTCTGTACTCCATTAAAATGCCCCAGAAATGCCAATATTTTAGCATACAAACTGTATCTTTCAGACAACTTCTCACACTAGGAAGTAATATAAAAATTCACTTTGAGAGCCTCAGTTTTTGGTTGAAACTGACTCCCCTGGCCTTCATACACCAGCAAATTCTAGGAGGAGGAGGCTTATTTCTGCCCCAGGAAATTCCAGCCCAAAGGGCAGCCCAACAGTCACCACAGGCTGGAGCACTGCAGAGCGCGATCTCCCGGAGCCGCGAGGGGTACCACCCGCACTTTGGCAGAAAGGTTTCTGCTCTGTTTCCCAGGGATTAGCACATGTCAGAATGTGTGAGATGAACATTTCCAGCACAGAGATGTTACTCTGCGCCTGAGCAGTTTGGTCTGAATTGCAGAAGAGGCCAGTGGCTCAGTCGCTGCCATCTAGGGTCCATCTCCATGTCTAAAGCACTGTCATCAAGGAGCCATCCTTGGAGTGAGAGCCTGAGCCCCGTTAGAAACCAGATGCCCCAGGGGCCCCCGTATTAAAGTATAGGCCACTCACCCCTTGATGAGATGCGTTAGGGGCACCGTTCCAAGCAGCACTGCAGAGGTGGAGGCCTGGGAGGACCAGAGGTAGGGCAGGGAGTGGGTGGTCTTGAGAAGATGGTGGCAGAGCCAGGGGGAGGACTTCCAGTGGAGAGGGTGTGGCCACACAGTGAACCTCTGCGGAGCCGTTATCCCCCGCCACGCACCACCCAAAATGCTTCCTGTGCACTTCCATCTGCTTTATTTCCCTCTGTGATCCTGGGAAGCAAAGAGCTGTGCTCACTTTGCACGTGAGGAAAACCCTGGCCAAGGTGGTTAGTGATGTCCCCAGGATCACGCAGTTGGGTTGTGATGAACCCAGGTCTTCTAAAGCACTCGCTGCCCCACCCTCTAAATCGGCCTGGATCTCAAAGCCCTTAAAAAATAGATATTAATTTCTTACACTTCTGGAGGCTGAGAAGTCCAAGATCAGAGTGCCAGCAGACTCGGTGTCTGGTGAGACCCTCCTCCTGGTTTGTAGACTAAAGACAATTCTAATGGTTACCTAACACCTCATGACCGAACCTTGTTGGTCCAGATTTGTAGACTTGAAACAGTTACGAATTGGGAAAACAGTTTGGCAATTTCTCCAAAAATTAAACCTAGCATTCCCAAATGGTCCAACAAGTTCATGTCTAGCTATATACCTGAAACGATTAAATACAAGGACTCAAACAGATGTGTGAGTCCACCCAAGTTCAGAGCAGGATTATCCACAATAGCCAAAAAGCAGAAACAACCCAAGTGCCCACTCAAGGCTGAACAGATAAACAAAGGTGGTCCAGCCATACAATGGAGTACTATTCAGCTTTTTAAAAGGAAGGACATTCTGACACCTGCTACAACATGGAATAGCCTTGAGGCCATTATGCTAAGTAAAATAAGTCAGTCACAAAAGAACAAACATTGATATGAAGTGTCTGTTCATTGATATGAACAAACATTGATATAGAGTGGTCAAACTCAGAGACAGAAAGTAGGATGGTGGTTGCCAGAGGCGGGAGAGGAAGGAACGGAGAGTCCTTAATGGGTAGGTAGTTTCCGTTTGGGAGGGTGAAAAGTTGGGAAGACGGATGGTGATAAAAACATTTTTTTTTAATTAAAAAAAATTTTTTTAAACATGGATGGTGATGATGGTTACACACCATTATGAATGTTCTCAGTGACACTGAGCTGTACACTTAAAAGTGATTAAAATGCTCAGTTGTAGGGTGTATATATATATATATATATATTTTTTTTTTTTTAACACAACAAAAAAAGAAACCCTCACAAGGACAGGAATTTAGACTTCACCCCCTTAAATAGCCTCTTCTGTTCAGGAGCACAGCGCATTTCCCCTGCACTCTGCTCTTCTGCCAAGTGCTTGTGAGATGGGAAGGGCAGCAGGCGGGAGGAGCCAGCCTGGGCGAATAAACAGGAGCTTTCCGATAGGGAGTCAGGATGGTTCAGCCACTCGAGAAATCAGCTGGTCCTCCCAGCTCATTTGTCAGAAGGGGAAACTGAGGGCACACAACAAGGGAAGGCAGCCTCCGGTGGCCGAGGCACCTGAGGTCTTGGCTGCCCTGCCTTGATCCACCCTCTGTAACACCCTTGAGAATAACACCCGTAAGAAACTGAGAGAATGAGGCAGGGGCTGTGTGCGTGTGTGTACACCTCCTTGCCTGAACGTAGAAGTGTGGGAATGACTTATACGTGAGATTTGTCAAATTATTTGGCAAAAGATTCCAGAACCAAATGCTTGCTTCTTCCACCAGCTGCTGCGCATCAACCTCCTCCACCGTGTATGTGCATGAGAAACAAGTCCCTCCCCAACCACACCTGTCGAGACAAATTCCTGCTGAATAGGAGGGAAAGATTCAGCAGAAGTAAAGCTCACTCCATGTTTCATGCATCAAATATTCCTTGAGCACCTAGTATGTGCCAGAGACCCTATTAGCCCACGGAACGTAGGTGAGAAGTAGCCACGCTTAGTCCCCGTCCCCAGCCAAGGACAGGAGTGTCACACAAAAGGAAGCCGGAACAGCCCAGAAGGCATGTGGGGAATTACAGGGAATTAAAGCCCAGTGTTGTGAAGGCTCTAACGGGGAAGCCTGGATGGCTCAGGGATGCTCATGTGAGACTTGGCATCCGGGGATTTTATTTGGGTCAGTCCAGGAGGCATGCGACGCCCTCATGACTGACCTTTGACACCCAGATTCCAGCCTCTCCCAACTCATGCGCGTGGCCAAGGCCCCACCATCAGCACAGACACCCGGCAGGGCCCCGCGCTCCAGGTGAGCGGGCATCTTACGAGGCAGGAGAGTCCGTGGGTTTGAGTTGTCCCAAGAACCCGTCAAGGGCTAGACCTGTCTATTTTGTTCTCTTTCCAAATAATCTTTCCACTTATTTTTTTAATTGGATATAGTCGACTAACAATATTGTGTTAATTTCTGAGGTACAGCATAGTGATTCAGTTATATGTATATATATATATATATATATATTCCTTTTCAGATTCTTTTTCATTATAGGTTACTGCAAGATACTGAATACAGTTCCCTGTGCAGTACAGTAGGTCCCTGTTGCTTATCTATCTTATATGTAGTAATTTGTACCTGCAAATCCTGAATTATCAATTTATCCCTTCCCACACCCTTTCCTCCCTATAACCGTAAGTTTGTTTTCTATGTCTGTGAGTTCATTTGTGTCATTTTTTTTAGATTCCACATAGAAGTGACATCATATGGTATTTCTCTTTCTCTTTCTGGCTTGCTAGCCACTTCAGACCTGTCTTTAGAACATTCTGGGTTTAAACAATGCAAGCCTGTCCCGCTCACCCACACATGTGTTCCTCAGATTTCCAGGTTCTCGTCTCCAGTGTAGAGTCTGAGAACGAAGCCCACGGGAACATAGTTAAGAGACTTCCTGTCACTGACTGGCCGGTGACCTCAGGCTAAGACCTGGCTCTCGCTGCTTTGTTCCTCCATCCGTGAGATGATGGTAGTAGGTCCCGCTCTGGGTTTCCTGGAAGGTGTGATGAGAACCAAAGGGCACGGGGTCCCCAGCAGCAGCAGGACTGTGACGCCAGGGCTGCCAGGCGGGAGGCACACGGCCCCTCCAGGGATTTCTGTCCATTAAAGGCCATTTCATTTTCCCCCAACGGTTATAAAACGCTCTGTGCCAGACGCTGTGTCCAGTGCTTGTGTGGCTTATCTCGTTTAATCCCCCAATAATTCTCTGCTGATAGTACTATGACCATCCTCGTTTGAGACGACTGAGTCTGTAAGGTTACCTAAGGTCACATCTCTCGTTCAGTAGCCAAGACAGCTTTTAAACTGCACAAAGGTCACCAAGGCTAGAAAAACAATGCTCAGCTGAGGCTTCCCAGACCAGGGGAAGCTGCTTCCCTCATCGGAAGGTGTGTTCGGTGAGTCTCCCTGAGCTTAAGGGGATGTAGGAGAAAAAGGAAAGGCTTTGCCCTGACAAGGTGGGCTCCTGAAGGGTGTCCTTTGCTCGTTTGAAGAGAGGGTAGTGAAGTCCCCTCTGGAGATGTTCATCACTCTGGCTTTTGGCACAGAAGTGCTTTTGTCAAGCAGGTCCAAGTGGGTTGTGCAATTAAGACTAGCAGGCTTGGGTCCCAGCCACGAGCTCGTGAGCACCTGAAGGACTGGGGACATTCTTCTGTGCAGAATGGAGGCATCTGTCTCCAGGGCTGCAGAAGGGACATCCCCGTACCTGACCATCTTTGCTCCATGTCAGCTGTCTCCACATCGGCTTCCAGCCCCTCTCACAGCCAAACAACCCGACAGGGAACTCAGACTGGCTTTCAAAAGCACATTTTGTCTGTTTTTAACAGTGTCACGTCTTCATGGAGAGCCTCATTTTTATTAGAGCTGCAGAAGTGACCAGCATCTTTGGCAGTGATTTCTTGTCCTTCTTCAGAGGCTCGTACGCTGCTCCCTGTCCTCCAAGATAAATCTAGAAGAAACAACTCTTCACTTGCTACAAATCATAGAAGCACACTAGTGCAAAAATCTCCATTAAAGTCTTCAGAGAAGATCTACATCTTGAGGCAGAATTTAGAAAAAAGGCAGGAGACTTGGCACGCAGCAGCGGAAGGCTTTTGTAAGGAGGCAGAAAGCTACAGACAGCAAGCTACAGACAGCAGATCAGAAACCCTGTGAGAAGCGCGAGGGAGGGGCCCAGACCCGGGCTGCGGGGAGAAAGGCGGGCTTCCCGTGCCCCCTCATGCTGACCCATCAGCGCCTGTGGGCTGGAAGGGAAAACACACACAGCCAGGAGCATGTGGAAGGCGGAGTCTGCTGTGGGCAAAGGAGTCTGCTTTTGAGGTGGGAGAGCTTAGAAGGGCCCCAAGTATCCAGGACAAAGAAGGACTGTTCAAAATAGAGTCCATTTTCTGCAAGCCACTTTGGAGATTATCTGCAATGCTTACTCTTATAATTATTATTATTTTAATCCCAGAAAAAAAGGACATGTCCTCAAAATATGTAAATGTTACACACAAACAAAAATGGAGAATGAAATTGGGGTGCAATGCTCGGTCTACTGTGCCCTACCCATCTCTACCCCACCCCGTCCTCTCCATAATGGAAACGTTCATGGAGAGACCCCACCTCCCGCTCTCCCTCCTCCCTCCTCCCCAGACCAAAGAAGACCAAGGACTTGACACTGTGGAATTTGAGTTTCTAACTGAAGCTGGCCAGCTTTTGCTGCTCCCACGACCTAGAACCTGGCCCTCTAGGGGCTGTTTCTTTTTCGGTGACAGCCAGGCGGTACCTCAGCCAGTGACAATGTGTGACCCTGCAGTTCAGTTCTGCCGTAACACCTGGATCAGCTCGGACCCCGCAGGGGAGGGCACAATCTCCAACAAGGGTCCCGACTTCAGAGGCCGGCTGCAGGTTTCAGGGTCCCCAGGCCACCTGCACTTCTAACCAGCTGGTTACTAATTTGGGGTTCCCTTGACACACTCAGGTTCAGTAATTCACTAGAGTGATTCACAGAAATCAGGAACTGGACAGTACTGGACATGTGCTTCATGGCAGTGACAACTGACATTTAATGAGGGCTTTCCAGGTGCCAGGCTCTGTGCTGAGCACTTGATGTAGCTCTCATTGGATCCTCCAAACAATCCTGTGTGCCAGATGCAGTATCAGCCCATTTTACACATGATAGACTGAGGCACAGAGAGGGGAAGTAACCAGCTCAAATTCTCACAGCAGGATAAGACAGATAAGCAACATACATATTGCACAGCACAGGGAATTAGAGCCATGATCCTGTAACAACTTTTAATGAAGTATAATCAGTAAAGATGCTGGAACACCATGCTGTTCACCTGAAACATGTAACACTATAGATCAACCATATTTAAATTAAAAAAAATTCACACAGCTGGTAAGTGGCAGGGCAAGCTCTGAACTCATACTTTCACGTGTTACGCTATGTCGTTCCAGAGCTGCCTGGGGAAAGGGAGAAACCAAGAAGGTGGCCATCTTTGCTACAGAAAAACAACGCAGATACAACTCAAGGACCCAGACTTACTTTGCATTCTCAGGGTAAAGACAATCTAGGTTTTGCCCTTGAAAGAACTCAGTCTTTAGAGTCAGGGGGCTATTTTAAATCTCAGTTCTACCAGTTACAGTCGGCCCTCTATATCCATGGGTGGGTTCCAAATCTGCAGATTCAACCAACCTTGGATGGAAAATATTTAGAAAAAAAAATTCCAGAAAGTTCCAAAAAGGCAAAATTTAATTTATTATCCCCTGGCAACTATTTACAAAGCATTTATGTGGTATTTATAAGTATTCACATAGGATTTATACTATATTAGGTATTATAAGTAATCTAGAGATAATTTAAAATATACAAAAGGATGTGCATAGGTTATATGCAAATATGACCCCATTTTACACAAGGGACTTGAGCATCCTTGGATTTTGGTATCTGAGAGGTGCATTAGAACCAATTCCCCACAGATACTGAAGGATGACAGTAGCTGGTTGAGTGATGTTGGAGGACAAAAAGCACCAATACTCTGATCTGCAATATCTCCATCGAATGAGTGGAGATTCTAATGGCACCTACTGCACAAACTTGGCCTAAAAATAAAGATCACTTATTTGAAAGTGGAAAACATGATACCAGCGTAAGGCTTTTCTCTTTTCTTCTTTTTCCTTTTCCACTTAGTCTGACCCTGATCTTTCACCCTCAGAATTTGTCTTCTGTCCACCTTATCTATTCATTCCTCATGTCTCACGTGATGCCCTCAAGCCTCTCTGGCCACCTTAGGTTAATTTTTGTTACCTTAGCTCAATTACTTTTACACTGTTCATGTGGACTACTGCTTCAGAGGCTGCAGAGAACACCAGCTTTAAAAAGCATTTATTAAGCACCAACTGTTGGATTGGAAGAATTAATATTGTTAAAATGGCTACACCACCCAAAGCAATCTACAGATTTAATGTGATCCCTGTCAGATTACCCAGGACAATTTTCATGGAACTGGAACAAATGCTCCTAAAATTTATATGGAACCATAAAACACCTAGAATTTCCAAAGCAATCCTGAGGCAAAAGAACAAAGCTGGAGGCATAACCCTCCCAGACAATACTACAGAGCTGCAGTAATCAAAACAGCATGGTATTGGCACAAAAAGGACACATGGATCAATGGAACAGAACAGAGAGCCCAGAAATAAACCCACACACCTACAATAAATTAATCTTCAACAAAGGAGGCAGGAATATACAGTGGAGAAAAGACAGTCTCTTTAGCAAGTGGTGTAGGGAAAGCTGGACAGCTGCATGTAAATCAATGAAGCTATAGAACACCCCCTCACACTATACACAAATATAAACTCAAAATGGCTTAAACACTTAAACATAAGACAAGAAACCATAAATCTCCTGGAAGAGAACATAGGCAAAACATTCTCTGACATAAATCACAGTTTTCCTAGGTCAGTCTCCTAAGGCAATAGAAATAAAAGCAAATATAAACAAATGGGCCTAATCAAACTTACACAAGCTTTTGCACAGCAAAGGAAACCACAAAAAAAACCAAAAAGACAACCTACAGACTAGGAGAAAATATCTGCAAGTAATGCAACCGACAAGGACTTAATTTTCAGAGTATACAAAGAGCTCATACAACTCAATATCAAAAACTGAAAAAAACCAATAAAAAGGGGCAGAAGATCTAAATAGACATTTCTCCAAAGAAGACATACAGATGGCCAACAGGCACATGAAAAGATGCTCAATATTGCTAATTATCAGAGAAATGTAAATCAAAACTACAATGAGGTATCACCTCACACCATTCAGAATGGCCATCATTTAAAAGTCTACAAACAAAAAATGCTGGAGAGGGTGTGGAGAAAAAAGGAGCCTTCCTGTACTGCTGGTGGGAATGTAAATTGGTGGAGCCACTATGGAAAACAGTAAGGGGGTTCCTCACAAAACTAGAAATAGAGTTATCATATGATCCAGCAATCCTACTCTCAGGCATATATTTGGAGAAAACTCTAATTTGATACATGCATCCCAATGTTCATAGCAGCACTATTTACAATCACTAAGACATGGAAGCAACTTAAATGTCCATCGACAGATGATTGGATAAAGAAGTTGTGAGATACACACACACACACATATATGCACAATGGAATACTACTCAGTCATAAAAAAGAATAAAATAATGCCATATGCAGCCACATGGATGGACCTAGAGATCGTCATACTAAGTGAAGTCATACAGAGAAAGACAAATATCATATGATACCATTTATATTGGAATCTAAAAAATGATATAAATGAACTTATTTACAAAACAGAAACAGACTCACAGACGTAGAAAACAAACTTAAGGTTACCAAAGGAGGAAAGGGGGGAGGGATAAATTGGGAGCTTGGGATTAGCAGAAATAACCTACTATATATAAAATAAACAAGGTCCTCCTGTATAGCACAGGGAACTATCCTCAATATCCTGTAATAACTGATAATGAAAAAAATGTGTATACGTATAACTGAATCACTATGCTGTATACCAGGAACTAACAAAGCATTGTAAATCAACTAGACTTCAATTTCAAAATAAATAAATAAGCATCTATCAAGCACCTAATTACACGTGGCACTGCACTTGGCACACGGCCGACACCTGGACAGCACCGTGGGAAAGGCCAGGAGCACAGCCTCAGAAGAGCTGGTCCTAGTCCCAGGTCTGCCTCTTCCTAGCTTGTTACCTTAAAAAAGACACTTAGCCTCCCGGAGCCCCAGACTACTCGTTTGTAAAATACCACCAGCAACTACGCCTGTCTCGCCAACCTCGCAGTCTGGTGGGAGGTTACAGGAGAGGATCTATGTGGAGTCTCTAGAAGCGACAAACCTCTCTGTGCACAAGGGGACTCGTTATGTAAGACAGCGTTGAAGCAGACAGAGCATCCCACATACAGAGATCTAGGACAACTCTAGAAGAATCCACACAGAAGCAGACAGAAAAACGGCCCAAGGCCTGCACACAGAGAACCACATGTTCACATCAGAGTCAGGCTTGCCAGCTTCCCGACTTGATTTCCAGCTGCCCTGCCCCAGAGGTGCTCAGGCCAAGCCTACCCAGAGATCTCAGACTTCAAAGCACAGGCAGAACTGAGGGAACCTCCGTGAAGGTCAAGGGCCTGCTGAGCCTCTGGACTGCACAGGGCAGGAGAAACAGCTTGCACTGAAGACAGGAGCCACAGCCTGGGAGCAGAAACAATAAGGAACTAATCGCTCACGTTTAGTCGAAAACAGAAACAATTTATCCGTGGCCCCAATTGTCTCCCGTCCAGTTTACGCCTTAGGACTTCCATCTGCTGCAGGCTGGCAGGGGTTTAATTCCAATAGCTACCCAGGCTCCATGTTAACGTGTTTGTTGTTTTTTACTGGCTGTTTGTTTCTCACAAGTCTCATAGGGAACTAATCAATTGAGCATTTGCATGGCAATATATTTCTATTTACTTGTATAACAAACGCTATAAATCCATTTTAATTGCCTGGGAGGGGGTGAGGGTTACAAGGGGATGCTAACCCCTGGTGAGTTGAGACGTCCCTGAGTCTTAAACAGAGGGACAATTTCAGAGGAGAAATAAAGACGTGCATCTGGAAATGGCCCTGGCATCAAAAGGCCTGGATTTTATTCCTCGTCCTACCACTAATGTGTTTTGCGGCAACAAACAAGCCTGCTTCAGATTCAGTTCATTTTTTCATTTGTAACCTGAAGACGCTGGACTAGATTATATCAAAGGTTCGTTTCTACACAGTGTGTGATTCAATCATGGTTTCTGGTTCTTCTGCAAAAAAAGCTACTTACGAAGCAAATCAAAAGTGGTTTTAAAGGGGGGGGGGATCTGTGTCCTACTGAGAAATACGGCGAATTTTCACCAGAATAAGAACCATCATCATTATTGTTACTGCCACCATCCCTGTCGCTTACTGTTTACTGTGGGCGGGACTCTGCCCTGGAGTGAGTTGCTCACCATTTTATTCAAAGCCTCTCAACATTTCTTAGTGCTTCACAAGATCCATTCAAAACAGAGAGACTTATGTTCCCGGGAGAGGGGATGGGACAATTATGGATTACTAAAAGCTACCACTTATCAGTGGTCTCCTTCCTGCCAGGTGCTTGACGTACCTTTTTTCCAATCCTCACGACAACCTTACAAAGGAGGTGGATGAGTCCTGAGTTCATTTGCTTGCCGATCAAAGTGCCACAAACTTAGCAGCTTAACTCGACATGTTTCCGTGGGTCAGGGGTGCAGCCTGGCTCTGCTCAGACTCTCACAGGCTGCAGACAAGGAGTCAGTCGGGCTGTGATCTTCTCCATTGGCGCTGTATTTGAAGCCCACTGCCCGTGGCCTCAGAAATGAGGGCCCAAGTTCTCTGTGGTCATAGCACTGAGATCCCTGCTGTCCTGCTGGCTGTCACCTGGGGTCTTCACAACAGGGCAGTTTGCTTCCTCAGGGCCATTAGGAGACTCTTCCTGGCTTCTGTCTCTGACCTCTGGATCCTCTTCTCAAGGGCTTGCCTGATTTGGTCAGGCCCACCCTGGAACTAGTTTGGTTCCTTCATTACTTCTGCAGACCCCCCTACCTTTGCCATTCACGGTGAGATATTCATGGGTCTGATAGTCCACCACATCCACAGGCCCCATCACACTCAGGAGGGGATTACCCAGGACGTGGGCCCCAGGGGTGGGACTCTTCCAGGGCCATCCTAGAACTCGGCCACAAGTCCCGTCTTACATGTCCGAGGTGCTGGCTGGACTCCATGGGGAGTCAGAAGCCAAACTGAACTTGTACTTCAGAGTCCTGAGGCCAAGCCCTCCTTACATATCACACCCCTGTTCTAACAGCAGACTCCACATCCTCCAAATATGCCTTTTACTGAAGTCATCCCGGGCACCTGCAGTTCATAAAATACTTTGCTACCCGTAAACTTCACTGTGATTGATTCAAGTTCAACATTTCCCCTGGAATGTCAATCAACTCCAGGTGGAGCTGTCAAACCCAATTGCTCAGAAACCAGCCGATACAGACTATTCATAAAGCCACGTGGAACAAGGGAGCTGTGAAGCTCACTCGATGTCTTTCCTCTCTCCTCTGCTCCGCCACCCACTCTCCTTGTCCTGGTGTCCCCGTCCCACCAGCGCTCGGGAAGCTTGTGCACTCGGCCAGTCTGCGTCCCGGTGGTCCTAAGTCTGTGCCTTTTGTGTGCTTCTGTCGCCACCTAGCCGTCGCGGGGAGAACCGCTCCTCTCTGGGCTAACCTCCCTCCTTCCACACCCATGCCCTCTCCCACCTACAGGTGTACCTTTAGACCCAGGAGTCCACAGTCCTCTCCACAACAAACACCTGTGTGCTGTCTTTCTTCAGTAGGAATCTTCTTTGGTACATGTGTCCAAGGCCTAACCATTTAAAAGGAAGTAGAAAAAAGTCGTAGCACAGAGAACTGGTATCACTTGAGTCGTCTCAGCCCCCAGATGGGATGCGTCACTCCTTTAGAAGCTCTCTGCTGGTAAGAACCGTGCCTTGTTTCTCTCCGAGTCCCGGACGCCACCAAGAACATTCCACGTGCCCACGTCCGGTCCGCCTGGTCGGAAGCTGTCTCCATGAAACTGGCAAGTTTCTGCTCATTCTGCAATTACCGCGTGCCAGGAGCTTGGTGAGCACTGTCTCGTGTGATCCTCGTGACAATCCTCGTGACAATTATTTCCATCTTACAGTCGAGGCTAAGTGAGGCAGAGTGAGGTCCCAAAGCTGGGCCCCTCCCCCGACCTAGGACTCTCCCTCAACACTCAGTCCCTCTACTCCTCCTCCGCCAGCGTTTGTCTGTCTTCCTCCTGCCATTTTCCCACTCCCCTCCCCTGCCTTTAGCTTACATTCCTCTTTCTCTGAACCAGAAACTCAAGCCCTGCTGGGACATCATCCTCTGTGGTGTACATGCAGAAGCTCATGTGTGGGGTCCTCGGGACCGCAGCGTGCACTCACTCACCTACCTGTGAAACTGCAACAGCTTCCGGTGCCAAAAGGTTGTTGCTTCCGAAGGAGAGGTGCAGACAGTGTGAAAGCAGGCCTGGCTGGGAACAGCGAGACTTGGTTTAATTTTTTTTTTTTTTTTTTTTTTGGTAAACTGATCAGCAAGTGAGAGCAAAGAGGTCAGTCTGGGCGCTTCAGCCTTGGGCAGGCTGAGTAGAGGCATCAAAGAAAATAGGTCTCAAAATCGGGGGTCTGTCTGGGGAACGACAGCAGGGTCCACCGGAGGCCGGCCTGGGAGGTCCCCGATCGGAATCCCTGCGGCGCGGAGGTGGGCTCCCCGGAGAAGGCGGAGGAAGGAGGCGGAGGAAGGAGGCGTCCTTCGGTGCAGGGCTCAGAAAGAAAGGACGCTGGGCTGCAGGTTGTTCGAGGGAGCGTGGGATAAGGCAGTGAGCAAAAGCAGGATGGGAGTGAGTAGAAAGGGGAAGAAAGGAAAAGGAAGTGATAACAGGTGTGCGCAGAGGTTGGCGTCACGACACTGAACAGCCGTGCGGGGTGGACGCAGGCCAGTCAGCCAGGTATGGTGTCCTCAAGGCCCTGCGATGTCAGCCGACCCCTTGGCCCTGGAGGCCCAGGTATGTCCTGGAGACATGCATGCACGCGGCCCCCGGGGGCGGACCCTGGCTGTGCACCTGCAAGGAGCAGTTAGGTCTTTAACCAAACACCGCTCTCATCGAGTCTGTGCTGAGTATCTACCCTGGGACTAGGAGGGAGGGAAGAAAAACGTGAATATCTGGCACCATCAAGGGGCAAAGGGGAGCTGAAAACCTGGCAGGTCAGATCGAGCTGCCCGCCGCCCGGTTCTGGTGGTCTGGCGGCCCCCGTGGTCGTAGCTGTGACCCTCCCCGCCCGGGGAAGCAGTCCTGGCAGGAGCCCCCGACCAGCTGGCTGAGCAGCAGCCGGACTTCCAAGACCAGGAACCAGCTGGTCAGCTGGGCCAAAGCCCAGTGACGAGCCTGGCAGGCTGGTCTTGGCGGCCTCCCGCGCCTCCCCCGCTCCGTGCACGGCCCACACAGGCGGCTCACCTCTGGCCGCCTGAGTCAGACACAAAACCCCGGCCAGCTAACGAGGAGCCGCCGCGCCCCTGCCTCGGGGCTTCACGAAATGTGCAATTCTCATCATAGGCCCGCCCTGGGATTTCTATTTCGAGACCCAGAATTTCTGACTTTCCAAGAAGGAACCCAGCACCCAGGGCTGTGAAAAAAAAAAAAAATCACAGACATAAACGTTTTCAGAGTCTGCTTCTCCTGGTGGACAAGTTCCAAAAACTCACCTGCCCAGAGTCCCATGCCTATGTTAAGACCACACTGTCCCCCTGCGTCTTGAGGACGTTTGGGGCTGTTTTTAATTACTCCCTGCACTTGGGGGAATTCACAGTTTTGCTTTGGGTGATTGGAATCTATTTCCGTCTTCCCATATGTGTTTGGTTATCACTAATTGGGGAAAGTTATTTTTAGTATTTCTTCTTCTTTCCAGCTTTGTAGATCTGCCCTATTTAGGGGGGAAAAATCTAGAAAAGAGTAGTTTGGGGGATTTTTTTTTTTTTTTAGAGGAATACCAGAGATGATTTTAAAGGTCTACAAGCAACCTTTTCATGTTCAGTGGGGAAGTCAGTAAGAGGAACAGGGAAGGCAACTCCTGAATTTTATTCCGCACACCTGTGCTGGCACAGAAAGGCAGCCAGGGGTCCTTTCATCCTTCAAGACTCCGGTCAGTGTCAGCTCCTCCAAGGGGCCTCCTGTATCTCCCCCATTCCCCTCCTGCTCCAGGCAGACCCATGGTCCCCAAATTCAACAACCACACAAGCCCTGTACCTTGCTATGTTTTCAGATACTACCTGCACCCCCAGAGAATTCTGCCAAGTTTAGGCATCTTTTAAAAAATATGGAGAATTCAAATCTGATTTAAAATCTGTTTTACTTAATCTATCCCAAAGCAACTTCTATTAATTAGTAATTTGATAAGCTGTTTTAGAAGTATTTCAGTACTTAAATTATTTTAATAACCCCAGCACACAGCTATTTGTTTAATGCTATCAAAGTTAAGAAATGGTATTTTTTTATCACTTGGTTTAATATTTTGTTTTTAACTATCATTTACCAAAAATAATTTTTTAAAAAGCAATTGTTGAACCACATAGAAAAATGAAACTTTTACTATTTTGATTAGGGTAGACCTGTCAGTAGTACTCAAAAGCTGGTTACTATGGAAGCAGCTTAATTTTTTCAGTTCTTCATTATGCCAAGTCTTAGAATTAGGAACTCTTTCAAATATGTGAGAACTTTAGAAAAATTTAACTGAAAATGAATTAACCCAGTACATACATATTAGAATGGCCCAAACCCAGAACACAGACAACTCCAAGTGCTGGCAAGGATGTGGGGCCACAGGAACTCACACCCAGTGCTGGTGGGAATGCAAAGTGGGGCGGCTGCTTTGGAAGACAGTTTGACAGCTTCTTACAAAACTATACATCCTCTTACCATGTGATCCAACACTTGTGCTCCTTGGGATACTTACCGAAATAAGTTGAAAGTTTATGTTCACACAAAAACCTGCACGGAGATGTTTATAGCAACTTCATTCATAATTGTCAAAACTTGGAAGCTGGAATCAACCCAAGTGTCCATCAACAGATGCCTGCATAAAGAAGATGTGATATATATATATCTATCACAATATCAATATATATCTATGTGATATATACATCCATATATATCTTCCATTGTGTATATATATACACACACTGTGTATGTATATACACACTATATATACATACATTGTGTGTGTATATATGTGTGTATATATACACAATGTAAATATACACAATGGGTACACACACACACAATGGAATATTACTCAGCCATAAAAAGAATGAAATAATGCCATTTGCAGCAACATGGATGAAACTGGAGATTGTCATACAAAGTGAAGTAAGCCAGAACAGGAGAGGAAAAATACCATATAATATCACTTATTTGTGGAATCTAAAAAAATGACACAAATGAACATATTTACAAAATAGAAACAGATTCACAGACATAGAAAACAAACTTACGGTTATCAAAGGGGAAAGGAGGGGAGGGATATATCAGGAGTTTGGAATTAGCAGGTAAATACTGCTATATATAAAATAAACAACAAGGTCCTACTGTATAGCACAGGAAACTATATTCAATATCTTGTAACAAACTATAATGAAAAGGTATGTGAAGAAAATATATATATAACTGAATCACTATGCTGTACCCAAGAAACTAACACAACATTGTAAATCAACTATACTTTAATTAAAAAAAAAAACTTGGAAGCCACCAAAATGTCCTTCAGTACATGGATGGATAAATGAACTGTGGTCCATCCAAACAACAGAATATTATTCAGCATTAAAAATAAATGAGCTATCCACCCATAAAGAGACATGGAGGAAACTGAAATGCATATTACCAAGTGAAAGAAACCAATCCGAAAAGACTATGATTCCAACTATATGACACTCAGGAAAAAGCAAAACTATGGAGACAATAAAAAAACCAGTAATTGCCAGAGGATGAGGAGGAGAGAGGTATAAACAGAACACAGAGGATTTTTAGGGCAGTGCAACTTTTCTCGTAATGTAGACATCTGTCATTATACATGTAACTAAACTCATAGAATATACAATACCAAGAGTAACCCTAATGTAAACTAGCGACTTTGGGTGATAATGATGTCAGTGTCGGTTCATTGATTCTAACAAACGTACCGCTCTGGTGTGGGAAGTTGTTAGCGGGGAGGCTGTGTGTACGTGGGGGCAGGGAGTGCATAGGAAATCTCTGTATCTTCTGCTCCGTTTTGCTATGAACCTAAAACTGCTCTTCAGAATAAATTCTATTAAAAAACTTAAAAAAGAATTAACTAGCTCTGGTTAAGAGTTTGTAGAAAATTAAGCTTAAAAAAATAACTGTAATTGCATTTTGATTATTGCTGTCTTCCCAGTCTCATTCATTCTGCTTTATAGCTAAGAAGTTACCCTGGGGAAGGAGAGGGAAAGTTCTTATTTTCACATAGTGGGGAGATTTCCTAGTATTACGTCTGTCCTGCCTCGATTGCAGAGAGCTGACATGGCCAAGTGCAGGCTCTTCCCGAGGGACCCAGACCCACTGAGCGACGGTGGGAGACCACGGCCCAGCCGTTCCAGCGCACCCTGGGACCGCTCTACTGGGCCATTTCTGCTGCAGAGTTTTCTATAATGTTATCGTCGCTAGTCTACATTGCAGTCTGACCCGTCCCTCAAAGAAATGCTACTTCCTTCACCTCCTTTTCAGATGTTGGTTTTTAATAAATACCCTACACACTAAACTCCATCTCAGCACCTGGTTCTGGAAAACCCAGCCTGTTAACATCTTAGAACGTAATTGCTTAATTAATAATTGACATAATATGTACCTTTACATAGAAGTACATTATTCTTCAAAATAGTGTGTTTTATTTTTATCACAGGGGAAACTGGTTCTTTTATAGAATGACTACTGGAATGAAAGATTCAAAAGTTGAGTGCCAAAAAAAGCTGAGTCTCAAAAAACACAGTATTTTTTTTACCATATGATATAATTTATATGTTGAATCTAAAAAGAAAGACACAAATGAACTTATTTATTAAACAGAAATAGACTCACAGACATAGAGAACAAACTTATGGTTACCCGGGGGAAAGGGAGTGGGAAGGGATAAATTGGGAGTCCGAGATTTGCAGATACTAACTAGTATATATAAAATAGATAAACAACAAATTTCTTCTACAGAGCACAGGGAACTGTACTCAATACTTTGTAGTAACCTATAACGGAAAAGAATATGAAAAGGAATATATGTATGTATATGTATGACTGAAACATGATGCTGTGCACCAGAAATTGACAACATTGTAAACTGACTATACTTCAATAAAAAATAAGTCATATTTTAAAAACAGTATTTCTAACAGCTACTATGCAAATCATTATTTACATTATGTTCCTCCAAACATAAGCCATCCCTTTACTTGGGGATATAGTCACTATAACTCCCCCTATATCTTGCTTTATATTTCCTCACATTTTATTTGAAAATCTTTTATATCTATATCTGCCTCCCCAGCACCTAGAACGGAACCTGATACACGATAAGTGTTCAGTAAATATTGGCTGAATAGACAAATGAATGGACAAATAAATGAGTAAGGATTTTAGGGCCAAAGACAGATAAAACATATTCAGGCCAATAACATATTTGTCCTCTCTCATCAGGAAAATGAAGCATGGTATTAACTTGAGAAATGTTCATTGTATAAACACAGATGTATTCAGACCTTTCTGGAAACCGTTTTTCTTTGGTCCCTCTGCTGCCAGCCTCGTGCCCTTGCAGGCTGTAGGATCGCACGGCTTCAGGGAAGCTCACAGGAAGGCTGTGCTCAGGGGCTGGGGAATGGTGACAGATGGCTGGATGCCCTCATTTTGCAGATCCCCCTGTATCTGTGCTCTTAAAGGCCTTGTAACTAGTATAGGGTGAGACGTGTATTATCCTTTGGTTACAGCGCAAGTTACTAGAATCCCAGATTAGTGTCCAGTCCCCTAAACCTCAGAGCCACTAATCTTCTGTGGTGGCTCTTATGTACTTGTTGATGTTGGGTATTTTCAGAACCTGGTGAATTCTGCTTCATTATCTCTGGCTTGGGGTGGGATTTTCCCCAACATTAGCTCTTTGGCTTAGAATATGGTTGGCCCATATATTTTTTTATTGAAGTATAGTCAGTTTACAATGTTGTGTCAATTTGTGGTGTACAGCATCATATTTCAATCATGCATATACATTCATATATTCCTTTTGAGATTCTTTTCCATTACAGGTTACTACAAGATATTGAATATAGTTCCCTGTGCTATACAGAAGAAATCTGTTGTTCATCTATTTTATATATAGCAGTTAGTATCTGCAAATCCCAAACTCCCAATTTATCCCTTCCCACTCCTTTTCCCCCCCGCTAACCATGAGTTTGTTCTCTGTCTGTGGCTCATATATTTTTTGTGTCAGACTATCTAAATACGGGAGAACAAACTTGAAGAGGGTGAGTGAAGGTGATACGGGAGACCTGAGATAGAGCTAGGACTTCCGTCGGCGACCTGAGTCATCAAAAGCAGTCGTTCACCTTGTTGCTGTTGTGTGACAGGGTGGGAGAAAGGCACGGGTGGATTTAGAGGTCTGGTGCGACGGGGAAAGCCGCTCCCCAGCCTTCTGTGGAAGGAGCTGGCCCATGAATACAACTGAAGTGCACAGACAGTCAAGCACGGTCCGTGGTCATACTTTTAAGTTCAGCTGCAGCATCTCCGTCACATCCAGCTACAGTGGGAAGGTCTTTAAGGCTGCCATTATCCAATGGCTTTCCACTTGAAAGAGAAGGATGTGATTACTCACGCTAAGTCTTCAGGCAGTAGCATCTTTCTTAGTTTTAAACAAACCTCCTCTAGTTTAAGTAATTTGCAGCATGGTGGGGGGTTGGGGGGAGAAGGTCATCTTTTCCATTTTTCCTCAGAAGGAATTCTCTTTTTTTTTTCCTCAGAAGGAAATGATTAGACAGAACAAATACAGAAGACTCCAAATGTTGAAAGTAGCAGGCTTTTAAATTTCATAGGGTCAGTTTTCTTAAAACGTAGTACTACCTGTGTTGCTGAAAATAGAACTGAGAAATCCATGAGCTCTTGGACTATCCCCCTGTTTTTGTAAGTATTGTCATCACTTCCTCTACCAGGAAGTATCTGTTACACAAATTCCATTGGGAATGGCTTTTCCATCATGAGCTGCGCATCACTGCCATCAGAACAGTGCTCCCTGGAGACCACACTGAGACTCTATGCAGAAAAGAACACAAGTGTGAGCTGGAGGAGTCTTGGTGTCTGGCTGGTGCTGTCCCCACCAGAGCTGCTCTATAGAGATATTTCTTTACCCTTTGCTATGGACTGAATTCTACCCCCTAAAATTCATATGCTGAAGCTCTAGCCCCCAGTGTGACTATATTTGGGCCTTTGAGGAGGCAATTAAGGTCACCTGAGGTCACAGGGGTGGGGCCCTGAGCCTACAGGACTGGTGCCCTTGTGAGAAGAGGGAGAGACACAGGGCTGCACATACAGAGGAGAGGCCGTGTGAGGACACAGGGAGAAGACGGCTATGTGTGAGCCAAGGAGAGAGGCCGCAGGAGAGACAGCCCTGCCCACACCTGGACATCCAGCTTCCACACTTATTTACATGAGGAAATGTATGTCTGGGTTTGAGTCATCCAGGCCATGGACTTTCTATGGCAGCCTGAGCAGACGCAGGCATTCCTGAATATGCGATGCCCCAAGTACATTTACTGAAGATATGTTCACAAGAAAAATGCACAGACCACACAAAGAAAGAGAATCACAAGGAACAGCAAACAGGAGGGTGAGCACTCCCCAAAACTTAAGATATTGGAACCAGCTTAAAGAGTTTATTAATTAAGTTTGTTTAAAATACTGAGATAAAAGAAGGTATAGAAATCATAAGGCAAATATGGGGTAATATGGGAAAAGGACACATGTTTTTGAAAGGGAACCATGTATAAATTGTGGAAATAAAAGGAAATAATTATTGAAATTAAAAGCTAGCAGGTAGGGAAATAGTATATTAGATCCAGCTAAAAAGAAAATTAGTGAATTGAAATATAATTCTAGGAGGAGGGTATAGCTCAGTGGTAGAGTGTGTGCTTTGCATGCACGAGGTCCTGGGTTCAATTCTCAGTACCTCCGTAAAAAAATAAATAAATAAATAAACCTAATTACCCCTCCCAAAAATAAATTTAATTTAATTTAATTTTAAAAAATTGTACTGCTAAAAAAATAAAATAAAGAAGAAATATAAGTCTAGAAAAAGTCTGTAGCACAGAGGTGAAAATAGGAAAGAGGCTAAGATACATAAAAGATAGAACGAGAAACCCCAAAATGTGTGTAGCAAAAATTACAGAAGAAAACAACAAAAAAATAGAGGGGAAGGCAGTATTTCAAAAGTTAAAGGTTGAAAATTTTCCTGAGTTGAAGAAGGAATCAGTCTTTGGATTAAAGAAATATATCAAGGATCTAAGCAGGAAAAATAAAAGCAAAATCCCACCTAAATATATTGTAGTGAAATAGCAGGTTATCAAAAATTAAAAAAAGAAGTTCTTAAAAGCTACTAGACGATAGATCAGAGAATGGAAATCGTGTTGCAGAAGACTTCTTCACAACAGAAGGCAAATGACCATGACGGTATTTCAAAGTTCTGAGAAAAAAAAAAAAAACCTGCCTCCCTGAACTCTATCGCAGTGACACTGTCACTCAAGAATGAGGGCAAAAGAAACGTTTTCAGACAAGAAAGTTTACTCTTTACAGACTTCCCTGGAACTGATTTAAAACATACCACAGGAAAATCGGATTGGAGTGGTAGGCAAGAAGTATGCGGTAAATGCTCTGGTAAATCTAAATCAGCATTCACTGTAAATAATAAGGACAGTGCTAAAACTGACGAATGCGGTGGGGGTCAGGGTAGAAATAAAATGGAATTAAAGTGCCAGAAAATGATAGCATGGAAGCTAGAAAGTTGGTTCTCAAGAGTTCTCAGGTTTTTGTATTATTGAACTAACAGAAGTATTAATTTTACAATCTGACAAACCGAAGTATTAACTTTACAATTTAGGTAAATATTTGTGTTAAAAATTGAGAAGAATAAATGGATAAATCATTAAATTAATTGGGGAAAGCTAGGCAAAGAAAATAAAGAAAACCCCAATCAATTCAATAGAGGTCAGGAATTGGGGCGAAGGGGGGCCGTGGTAAATGGGAAACAGAGTAAGACGATAGAAAAGATCAAATCTATCAGTAAGCAAAGCAAATGTAAGCACACTGTATGTGCCTAAGAGACTCACCTCCACCTACAAGATTAGTCAGATGTTGCTCTACTCTTTGTGGCTTGGATTTTTACTAACGAGAAGTTAGTGTACTGTCATTCTTCTTTGCTCTGTATGGAATGTATCTTTTTTTCTGGCTGCTTATAAGATTTTTTTAAATTGTTGGCTTTAAGCAATTTGATTATGAAATTATAGTGGCACTTGTGCCCAAATTAGTCTGTAGATTTAACACAATCATAAAAAGCTTTTTAAAAGAGTTTTTATAGAGGTTGATATGCTGAGTGTAAAATTTATGTGACTATAAAAAGGACGTGGAATAGCCAAAACAACTTTTTTAAAAAGTTGGTAGACTTATAGTACCTGGGTTATACTGTCTGATTTCAAAGCTTATTATAAACCGGTAATAACTGAGACAGTCTAATTGAGACAAATAATCAATGGAACAGAATGGAGTCCAGAAACAGATTCACACACCTGTGGTACACTGATTTTTGACAAAAATACAGAGGAAGTTCAGGGGAGAAAACTTCTAGAAGAAAATACGGGAGAAAGTCCTAGTGGCCTTTGGTTTGGCAAAGATTTCTTAAACACAAATTTTATAGCATAAACTATAAAAGCAACCCCTCCTCCCACCCACACATCCCCCCTGCCTGTTTCAGACAACCACGGATCTCCTGTCTGTCACTGTGGTATAGTTTGAATATTCTAGAAATTTCAAAGAGATGGAAACATACAATAGATGGTCTTTTGTGTCTGGCTTCTTTTGTTCAGCAGGAAGTTTGTAAGGTTTACTCTTACAGCAGGTGTTAAGTAGTTTGGTTGTCATTGTTGTTTTTCTAGCTGCTAAGTGGTACTCCACACTTTGTCCTGTCCCCAGCTAACGTGCTCTGGAGCAGTTTCCATGCTGGAGTTACTATGAACGGTGCTACTGTGCACAGCCACACGTGAGCAAGTACAAGACTTTGTGTGGGAGTGTGTTTTCATTTCTCTTGGAGTTTGTTGTTTCCCTAGGAGTAGAATTGCAAGGTCATGGGGTAACTAGATCTTTAACTATTTAATCAGCTTCCAAAATGATTTACAGAGTGGCTGTGGTCATTTCACGTTTCCACCAGAAATGCAGCGGTGTTGCAGTTTCTCTGTTTCCTCGTTAACACTCTGCTTGTCTGTGTTTTTGAGTAGAGTCATTCTGGTGGCGGTACAGCAGCATCTCAATTTGATTTCAATTTCATCTCCCCAATTAAGTTGAGTATCTTTTCATGTACTTATAAATCATTTATATACCATTTTTAAGACTACTAAAATATTTTGTCCATTTAAAAAATTGGGTTTCTTATTGTTAGTATTGATTTATAAGAGTTCTTTATATATTTTGGATACAAGTCCTTTGTCAGATACACAATTTGCAAAAATTTACTCCCCGTCTGTGACTTGTTTTTTCATTTTTAAAGATATCTTTTGAAGAATAAATTTTTTATTTTGATAAATTTTTGCCAACTTTTTCTTTAATATGTCATCCTTTTGAAATCATATGTAATAAGTCTTTGTCTAGTCCAAGGAGACTAGACATAATTTCTCCTATATTCCTTTCCAGAATTTTTATAGCTTTAGTTCTTACATTTAGATCTTTGATACATTTGGAATAATTTTTTGCATATTGGGCAAATTCTTTTTTTTTGAGTACATGGATAGTCAATTGTTTCTGTTCAATAGTTTGCACAACAAATACAACAAAAAAAGACCCCTCCAAAAAAAGACTATCTTGCTGTACAGGACAGATTAAACAATCATTTATATACACATAAACGTAATTATGTTTATAATTCTGGACCTTTTTATACCACCTCAGGACCTTCTGTTAGAAAAGGGAAGCATTTATTTCGGCTCCCGTCTTGTGTTGGTTAAAGGTTTGCCCTCTGGGCACTAACTCCCCCGTGACACTGAACACTTCCGAGGTGTTCTACACCATGGGGTCAACAGGGAAGTTCCAGGACAGGAAGCAAGTGACCACTGCCCCTACCTGAGGCAAGATGCTTGCAGGCTGTACCCGCCTGAAACCAGCTGGAGCCCAGAAGAACTGGTCCCAGTGGCTGGAACAGAAGTCAGGTAAACAAAGGGCTATGGTAATGATGCACTTGAGTGGCCAACACTCTGTCCTATCTCCATCTCCAAAAAAGAGGAGCTGTAGTCGCAGGCATGTTTCTGGACCACGACATGGCAAACTGCAATAGTGGCTGAAATCCAACTGCGCAGCGGCAGCAGCATGAAGCAAATTCTGTGTCACCGCCGCATTAGCGGCAGGAAGTGGCAGATTAACCTTGGGCAAAGGAGGCTAGAGGGAGATTGGGGACAAGATCCAGTCCCCTGGGGTAACCAACGGGCTCTACCCACAGCTCCCGGGGCGCCTGGTGGGAACCAGAGCTGAGAGCAGGAGGGGGTGGGGGCTGAGGTGGCAAGATCTCCACCATCAAGGATCAAGGGGCATTTGAGAACTTCATTACTTAAACCCCTGGAGCAGGCAGTATTACTCACCTAAGGTGTTGCAGGGATGAGAACGAATCCCCCTTCCCCAGAAAGGTGCCTTGTTTAAGGGGCCACAATGGGAGCAGGAAGAGGACCTCCTGACACTGGGGAGACCAGAGGAGTGTCCCCTCCATCAGACCCGGGTGGACTGGAGAGACCTGAATCCTCCCATCTAATCCAAAGGTGATGCTCAAAATACTTAACCACAGGCGTGGCCCGGGCACTGACTAGTAAGAAGAGACGCTAGGTGTAGACAGTCAGTGAGTCACCCTGGGGCACACTGATGAACACTGGCTCTGTCCTGGGCCTTGACTTATGACAGCTAATGCAGCTTACAGCAAAGGTAACATCAGGTTAAAACCAGGGCGACAGACTCCCCTTGTGTGACAACCCTGATCCATCCACAGCTGCCGCCTAGACTGCTGTGTTGAGAAGGATTCCAGTGGTCATATCCCAGCTTAGAGGGAAAGAATGCTGTGATCGGTGATCAATCAGCGATGTCTGCGACGGTCACAGAGCTGGACAGGCCAGCATCTGGCCCGTGTTACAGACTGACGGACCCTGCGTTAAGTGTTTACATTTAATCAGTCAACAAACATTTGCTAGTCACATTCTCTGTGTGTGGCCCTTTGTTAAATACAGAGTAGATGCAAAGACGAAAAAGGCACAAGTCCTACATGAAGGAAGATCTTAACTCGTTATTAGGAAGACAGGTAAATAGATCGTTCCAACACCACAAATGATAATTACATCAACAGAGCGATACACAGGGTATGGTAAGAACATGAGGGAACAAAAGGCCAACAGAATTTCACAGGTGTGTCAGTTCAGCTAGGATTAGAAATGACTGAAATCAGAGACTTCCTACGAGGAACAGAGAAGAATTAGGGCTTTCAGTACCCACTTTACAAACCTACCTGCACGAAGTGCAGGAGACACAGAAAATAAACAGTCTGAGTTGTCACCATCATCATTCCCAAGTCTATCCAGATTTTGTAGCTTAGGTCTAAGGCAAACTGGCCAGTTAGTAAGCTTCCAGGTGTCACGTTTTGTAAACTGGGCCATGCGTTGAAGAGGCCTTTGTGGGTTCTGGGGCAGGTGGCGTTGCCATCAGGCTGCAGGCACCCTTCAGGACGCCCTCTTTGTCAGTTGTGGGCAGCGGGGAAAGAGAAATGGGGAGCAGAAGAAAAGGCTTGATGAGACTTCTGTAACTTTCAACCCCCTTAAAAAGGGAAATATAAAGATGGAAAATCACTTATCTACTTACTCTGTAAGCTAATGCCTTGGAAAGTAGCACTGCTTTTTTTTAGAAACACGTGAGGTCAGAACTGAACACAGTTAATTCCACCAAACGGATGGAGAAACATGCACATTCTCTTCCGTAAGACCAAATGGGACTACCTTCCTTCTTCCCACTCTGGGTGTGGAGAGCAGCCGGGAGTTCTGACCCCTCACCCTCCCTGGCTTATCCAGGCGCCCATGAACCATCTACTCCAAGCTTAACCGCGAGCTGAAGGCAGGTGTGTGAGGAAACGAAAGCCCAGGGAGGTCAAATGACTTGCCCCAACTCGTCCATTCATTCACTCCCTAGATGTCTCTCACTCTGGGCTGGGTTCTGTCCAACATCTGCAGAACCACTAGACAGAGGAAACTTCCAGACTGGAGTCTATCATCTGAAACACCAAATTAGGGCTTTTCCCACTGCCCCACTCTGCTCTGGAAGTTTGTGCATATTCAAGGCATAGGAGGATTTGGTTCCAGGACACCTGGACTTCCATTACTGCGGGGCAGAGAGAAGAGGTGAGCCTCAGTCCCAGAGGGGGAGGCTCGCACAGCTTGACAGGCAGAGGACAGAAGTGCCCACAGCTTCAAAGAAGACTCTCCTAGTATGTGAAGGGGGTGGAGAGTGAGCCCGGGAGTAAAGGGGCCTATGATGTTGCAGAAGCCCACGTTGGGGCAGAACCTCAGGGGAGTGACCTGCCAGGTGCATCTATAGGTGTGGTGCCCTGGGTCCAAGGGTCCCAGCTGCAGCAAGCCTGTCCTGGGCTGGCTTGTCATGGAAGTCATGGCCTCACCCCTCCCTTAAGGACCATAAGAGCTCAGACCGATGAACGGAAGGCCCTCCTGTAACCTGGGCTGCAGGAGACCCCATGACCTTTGCAAGACCCTCTCTCCTGACGGGGAGAGAACCACAATGATGACAGAGATTATATTTTTAACAGTCTCTAGAGACTGGGAGCTTAGGAGTTTATTTACTTTGATTTTTTAAAATGAAACAATCGGGGAGGGGTTGGTATAGCTCAGTGGAGAGCATATGCTTAGTATGCACGAGGTCCTGGGTTCAATCCCTAGTACCTCCATTAGTAAGTAAACAAACAGCCCCCCACAAAATTGAACCAATCTGTTGTATCTTGGTCTGAAGACTGTGATAAAACTAAATCCACATGCACTACACATATCCATAGAACAAGGCTGCTAGTTAGGCTTTTTTATGGCTGAGTAGTATTCCATTGTATAAATATACCAGCTTCTTTATCCAGTCGTCTGTCAATGCACATTTAGGTTGTTCCTATGTCTTGGCTATTGTAAATAGTGCTGCTGTGGACACTGGGGTGCAGGTGTCTTTTTAAAGTAGGGATTCCTCTGGATATATGCCCAGGAGTGTGATTGCAAGATCATATGGTAAGTCTATTTTTAGTTTTTTGAGGACTCTCCATACTGTTTCCCACAGTGGCTGCACCAAACTACATTCCCACCAGCAGTGCAGGAGGGTTCCCTTTTCTCCACACCCTCTCCAACATTTATCACTTGTGGATTTTTTAATGATGATGTGAGGCGATACTTCATTGTAGTTTCCTGTTTTTTTTATTTTTTCTCTGCTACCTCAATGTTATAGAGTTTTGCCATAGTCTTTGTGTCTCCATAAGGCACCTTAAATCCTTTTTGGCACAAAACAGGGACAGAAATAAATTTTTTAAACATATAAATAGAGGTAGTTTCACGTCCCAGATTTTCTAAATCAATGCGGTTTTTCTTCCTGGGTTGAACATAAGCTTGTGGGCCAAGTCTCCAGCCTGGAAAATTACTGACTCACCTTGGCTATCTACAGCTGTGGGTGCACTAGGAGCCTGTTCTATATTGACATTTACTTTTTTTCCACCCTCTGGATCCAGAAACAATTGTGTCCAAGAATTGTGCAAGAATTGAACAGACATTCCCAGTCTGAGAGCGAATGTTTGCCTCATCAAGTCCCAAACAACCTCATTCTCAGGTTTTGTACATGGATTTTTTTTTAACAATATACCTTGAAAAGTACACCAATGAGATTCCTTCATCGCAGAATTTTTGTCCTCAGCTTCGAGCCAGAGGATGTTTGTTAAAGGAAGAAGGAAATCTACAGCACAGGCCCCGGGAAGTCAAGTTTCTCTGAGTCTATAACTGCAGACTCATGGTCCTCAGAGGGGAAATCAGGCAGCTGAATTTCAGTGTATGAAGTGGAGCCAATTGATCATCTCAATCGATGCAGGAAAAAGCATTTGATAAAATTCAACACCCATTTATGACAAAAACTCTCACCAAAGTGGGCATAGAGGGAACATAGCTCAACATAATAAAAGCTATATCTGACAAACCTACAGCCAGCATAGCCCTCAACGGTGAAAAACTCAAAAGCTTCCCACTAAAATCTGGGACAAGACAAGGATGCCCACTATCACCACTCCTATTCAATGTAGTCTTGGAAGTTCTAGCCACAGCAATCAGGCAAGAGAGAGAAATAAAAAGGGATCCAAACTGGAAGAGAAGAGGTAAAAGTGTCGCTATATGCAGATGACATGATATTATATATAGAAAACCCTAAAAGGTCCACACAAAAACTACTAGAAATAATCGAAGAATTCATCAAGGTAGCAGGTTTCAAGATTAACATTCAAAAATCAGTTGCATTTCTTTACACTAATGATGAATCAACAGAAAAAGAAAGTAAAGAAACAATCCCCTTTAAAATAGCACCCAAAGTAATAAAATACCTAGGAATAAATCTAACCAAGGAGGCGAGAGACTTATACACGGAAAACTATAAAACAATCATTAAGGAAATTAAAGAAGACTTAAAAAAATGGAAAGATATCCCATGCTCCTGGATTGGAAGAATCAATATTGTTAAAATGGTCATACCAACCAAGGCAATCTACAGATTTAATGCAATCTCTATCAAATTACCCAGGACATATTTCACAGAACTAGAACAAATCATAATAAAATTTATATGGAAACACAAAAGACCTAGTAATGCCAAAACATTACTGAAGAAAAAGAAAGAGGCTAGAGGACTAACTCTCCCAGACTTCAGACAATACTACAGAGCTACAGTCATCAAGACAGCATGGTATTAGTACAAAAACAGACATATGGACCAATGGAACAGAACAGAGAGCCCAGAAATGAACCCACAAACTTTTGGTCAACTAATCTTAGACAAAGGAGGCAAGAATATACAATGGAATAAAGACAGTCTCTTCAGCAAATGGTGTTGGGAAAACTGGACAGCAGCATGTAAATCAATGAAGCTAGAACACTCCCTTACACCATACACAAAAATAAACTCAAAATGGATCAAAGATTTAAACATAAGAAAAGATACAATAAACCTCCTAGAAGAAAATATAGGCAAAACATTATCTGACATACATCTCAAAAATGTTCTCCTAGGGCAGTCTACCCAAGCAATAGAAATAAAAGCAAGAATAAACAAATGGGACCTAATTAAACTTACAAGCTTCTGCACAGCAAAGGAAACCATAAGTAAAACAAAAGACAAACTATGGAATGGGAGAAAATTTTTGCAGATGAAACTGACAAAGGCTTGATCTCCAGGATATATAAGCAGCTCATATGACTTAATAAGAAAAAAACAAACAATCCAAGCCAAAAATGGCCAGAAGACCTAAACAAGCAATTCTCCAAGGAAGACATACAAATGATCAATAGGCACATGAAAAAATGCTCAATATCACTAATTATCTGAGAAATGCAAATCAAAACTACAATAAGGTATCACCTCACACCAGTCAGAAAGGCTGTCATTCAAAAGTCCACAAATGACCAATGCTGGAGAGGCTGTGGAGAAAAGGGAACCCTCCTTCACTGCTGGTGCAAGTGCAGTTTGGTGCAGCCACTGTGGAAAACAGTATGCAGATGCCTCAAAAGACTAGGAATAGACTTACCATACGACCCAGGAATCCCACTCCTGGGCATATACCCAGAAGGAGCCCTACTTCAAAATGACACCTGCACCCCAATGTTCATAGCAGCACTATTTACAATAGCCAAGACATGGAGACAGCCTAAATGTCCATCGACAGATGACTGGATAAAGAAGATGTGGTGTATTTATACAATGGAATACTATTCAGCCATAAAAACCTACAATGTAATGCCATTTGCAGCAACATGGATGTCCCTGGAGAATGTCATTCTAAGTGAGTAAGCCAGAAAGAGAAAGAAAAATACCATATGAGATTGCTCATATGTGGAATCTAAAATAAATAAATAAATAAATAAATAAATAAATAAATAAATAAATAAATAAATAAATAAAGTGGAGCCGATTGGAGTGAAATGAGAGAGATGGGGGTGGTGGGTAGCAGGAAAGAGAAAGCATCTCTGTGACTGATTGAATTGTTTCATTCATTCATTTTTAAAACACTCACTAATTCATTCATTCAGCATTTATTCCCACTTGGAGATCCCCCTTCCAGAATCCTTCAGCAAAGCTATGTTCAGTGTTAACAGGTCAGTGTTCCCATACAACGTGAAAGGAGTTCATGAAGGTCTTCCTGTGCCGGCCTGCTCTGGACCTGGGCCCATGAGGCCAGTTCAAGGCTGTGGACAGTTACACGTTGTCTACTGCATAAGGACACTGCATTCAAGGGGGCATCCTTCATATGACCTATTTATCAGGACAATATTCTGGCAGATGGAAGTATAGATCTTGTACCAACAGAATTCAATGTATTATGAGAGTTTCCCAACAAACAGAAATACAGTGCCTTGAGGAAAACATACCTTTATTTATTTGGTTTTTCAAAGGAGGTACTGGGGTTTGAACCCAGGATCTCTGTGCATGTTAAGCGTGCACTCTACCAGTTGAGCTATACCCTCCCCTCTAGTTATGTGACTTTTAAATAATACATTTTATTTTTATTTTGTTTCAGTACCTATGAATGAAGATAACAAATACTGACTGAAACAAAAGCATGTAAGTTAAAATTTGTCATTCCAAATTCACAAGACTAAAAAAGTGATAAGAAATATATACAATTAAGGCTTCAAATCGAGTTTTTTGTAAACGTATGGCAACTGTACTTCTGACACTATTAAGGTTTAAAACCGCACAGAGGCTTTTGGGGGACTGTGTACAGCACGCTGAGTTTTGTCTGTCAGCAACGTAGCCTAGAGATCCTTCTGCACAGAAACGGAAGCGCTCCCTACAGCTGCTGGGTGTCCTGTCACGCTGGGGTCCCCGTCTCCTGTCCGTGGGTACGTGGGCTGTTTCTGATCACAAGTGGCGCAGCGACCGTCTTGGAGACCCCAGGGCACGTCGTCAGAGGTGGGGATGTGCGGTCAAACTTGCCCACCTCCCAAGTGGGTCCCAACAAGTGTCCTACCTGCTGTCGCCTCAGCCAGTAGAAGGCGTTCACGTTGGGTTGAGAAGCCAAGGAGCTTTAACCTCCGGTCAGGGGACGGGGAGGCCGGAGCTGGGTCCCCTAGAGGGTGCTCTGTGGGACCTGCAGCGGGAGGGGCGGGGCTGGGGCGGGGCAGCTGCTGCTCACAGCACAGATCCGGGTGCCGGGCGCAACACCCCCCCTCCGCCATCTTGAACGGGGGGTCGTGGGCGGGGCTTCTACAACTCTCCCCCCCCCAGGTATGCGCATGCGCGGACGTCCCCGCAAAGGCACTCTTGTCTGCGGCGCTGGGTGCGAGGCTGCTGGACGCGACGCCCTGGGATCGAGTGGAGCCCGCCTCCGCACAGAGGAGGAAAGGTTAGACTTTATTTTAACGACCAGGTTCTATCTTTATGTCCTGGGAACTGTTCACAGGCCTTGCTGGTGCGGGATCCCTCCTGCCTTCGCTCCTGCCCCTCGCGGTCCAGGGCGCGGGGCGCAGGCCGTGGTCTCCGACTGCTTCCTGGGAATCCTGGCCGCCTTGGGACCCCTTGGTGACCCCGGGTGGAGGGCTGAAACCTCTCCAGCAACCTTTAGGCCTGCGTGGTGGCCCCCAGGCCTGGGCCCTGACCCTGTTAAAGCCCCATTTGTGTACACTGGGGAGTGAGCGGATGCATCGGGCCCTGGGGGTGTGAGAGGTAGTTGCCGAGTTCCTGGCTGTAGGGCCGCCCTTTGGGCAGTTGTGGCCGCCCTGTTGTTTCCCTTTATCACCTCTGCACCCCTTTCAGTGGCCCCTACAATGAGTCACTGCTGCCCTTTTTTGGAAGTTCTGCTGCTTCTAAGAGCTTCAGTATGCTTAAGCCTGTATGTTTCACCTGTTTGTCCAAATAGCTCTGTGTGTGTGTGTGTGTGTGTGTGTGATGGCAAACTGTGTAAATCATTCAGGATCTTCCCTGTCCCGAGTTCTAAGGCTCAGGTGAGAGAGCCATTAGCTTGGCCTTTTGGGCAGGAGTGCAGGAGTCCCCAGGGAGGCTTCTTGCCTCTATGCCTTTGGTCTGGAAGGTCACTGCGTATCCCACCAGCCTTTTCCCTGTCTAATGAAACTGCTTCCGTCTGTGAACCGTTCCTCTTCGGCATTTGGGAGAGGCCGACTTCCTAGGTTGGGGCAACTGAAATAGGTCATGTCTGTGGTTTCTACACAGTCATGCTCCTGGGACCCCGTTTCCGTGGGTTAGCAGGGTGGCAGGATTTAGCATGTGACAGGTTTTTATGGTAGCCACTGGGTTGTCTAAAAGCATAGCCTGTACTTGAATCGACCTTCAGGGGACAGCCATTCTGTTCCCTTGGAACTCACTAAAGCTTGAACTGGGTGTTGAGTCTGTATAGTGACTGGCTGACCAGACACCAGGGTGCATTTTGGTGGCTCTGTGAATGCCGGTTCTCAGGCCTTCCCTGGTACCCTCATACTTTTACAACCCTTGTGACCAAGTTTGCCTGATCTGGTGTTCAGAACCGAGTAAGTGGCACTGCTGTCGACTAAATTTGACAGGCTTTGCCCTCATGTCCAGTGTCAGCCAGGGCTCCTCAGGGGTTAACTGGAATGTCACCTTAGGAGCCCCCTGGCCAAGTCATTCTTCATGTAATTGGACCATCTGCCTTTGAGGGTAGTGGCTGGAGTCTGTCATTTCCATACCCCTTCCGGGCGGGGAAGGCACTCTCCCTTCCTCTGTCCCTCTTGTTTGCATCTGGTGCATCCTTGGCTTGTTATCCCTCTGTGGGGGCCAGGGGTCACTCACCAGAGTCGAGAGTCTCCATAAGCAAGTTAGTCCAGATTCCTGTGTTGACTGGTTGACACTGGGGGGCAACAGTGGGGACGTGGGCTGACCTCCGGGCTTTTTTTATCCTCTTCCTGTTCCTGGTCTTAAGAGTGACTCAAAGGGCTCCCCAACCCATTTCAGAGAAACCCTCCCTGACCGGAAGAGGTCATGTCACGGGTCATGTACCTACCTTGGGGACCCTTTCACACTCTAGCATTGCTGAGGTCTTTTCCCAGACTCGGATCCAGCGTCCTCGTTCTGTTTTGTCTGGCGTCCTTGGCACCTGGGCCTCCTCCTGGTCTCACCTCTTGGCTCACAGGCTGCCCACTGTGCTTTACCAAACCAGAAGTGACAGTGGAGGATGCTCCTGTTGACCCCTGGAGGACAGTGGAAGGCAGAAAGCTCTGGTGCAGCCGCTACCGTCTTGTACAGTGGGCAAGAGGACAGCACTAGGGGCAAGTCAGTGGGCAGGACTGCCGTGGCTGCCTCTCGTCCGCAGGTCACTGCCCCTGGGTGCCCAGCACTGTGGGAGGCCAGCCAGAGGCAGTGGGCAATCTCTGATTCCCGGTGATGCCGCAGTGTGAGCCCCTCAAGGCAGCACAGTCCAGGTGACTGGGGGCCACACTGTGTACACACCACACTCGGGTATCCAGTAGCTGCCAGCGTTGCTCTAAATTCAGCTGAAGTCTTTGCTGTTCTGCCCCGTCAGAGTGAACTCAGAGGCCAGACTCAGTCTCCCTCACGCCAACCTCCCAAAGCCTCCACCTTCCTCCTGCTGGAGCCAGAGCAAGCCTGGTGCCTAGCAGATGGTTGCAGGTGGAAAGGCCATGATCTGTCCCATCTGGGTCACTGGAATTTGTTACTGACCCTTTTGAGTGGGTCCCCAACAAGCATCCCCCTGCCCAGTGTCATTCAAGCTAGTAGAAGGCAGCTGAGTTGGGTTAAGAAGCCAAGGAAGCTTTATCCTCCAATCAGAGGATGGGGAAGCAGGAGCTCGGCTCCAGAGCACAGGCTCCTTCCTGGACAGGTCAGGCAGGGCTGCTCTGTCCAACGAGCAGCAGGAGGGGGTGGGGCTGGGGGCAGGGCAGCTGCTGGGCAGGCTCCAGATCACAATGCCAGGCACAGCGTCTCTGCACATGGCCCCCCTCCGCCATCCTGAACTGAGTGTCACGGGCAGGACTCCTGCTCAGGGCCCAGCTGAGGTGTGTGCGTGCACGGACATCGCACACCAGGAACTCTGGTCGGAAGCCCCAGGTTCCAAGCCTTTGTTCATGGTGTCCTGTGAAAGAGTGGATCTGGACTCAGCACAGAGGAAGAAAGGCTAGATTTTATTTTATTACCCAGGTTCTATTTTTATTTCCTGGGTATTGTTCATGGGCTTTGCCAGTGACAAAACCTTAATTTTCTGCATTAAAAATAAGGTGTGACAGGTTGTTTGCAAAGATGACTGTAGTAATCCCTCCCATCTGTGTGCACATCCTTTTGTGGGGTAACTTGGCCGCTTCTGTCTCCAAGATAGAGTTTTATTTTTCCACCTGTGGAATCTGGGCTGACTTGTGACTCACTTTGGCTAATAGAATGTGGAGAAAGTGATGTGGTTGGACTTTCAGGCTTCCAAAATCCTTGCAGAGACTTCTCTCTCTCTCTGTCTCTCAGTTCGCATGATCTCAATCCTGAGCACACCCAAAACCTGGCTGGCCACCAGACGGTCCCATTTTTAGAAATAGACAACAGGAGGCTTAGTGTGCTTCTGAGCAGTGGCCACATGAGGGGCTTCCTCTCCACAAGGCAGCACTTCTTACTGTTGAGTGGTTTCCATGGTTAAAGGACAAAGCTCGGCTCCTACGCCACCCCCTCTGGCACATACTAAGGCTCTTCTTGCTTCAAGGAAGGAAGATGAAGAGTCTGAGACAATCCTAGTTAGCTTTATCTGGCTCAAAGGAAAGGGTACATTTGATTTCAGTTAATGAACCAGCATACCAGGTTTTCATGGTGAAGAGAATCAACTTAATGTGTTGAAACTAGTATTTTTTAAAATGGCATTTGTACACACATGTTCACAGCAGCATCATTCACAACAGCCAAGAAGAGGAAGCAACCCAGGTATCCATTGACATATAAATAAATAAGCAAAAAGTGGTTTATACATACAATGGAATATTATTCAGCCTTGAAAAGAAAGGAGATTCTGACACCTGGTACAACATGGATGAACCTTGAGGACATTCTGCTAAGTGAAGTAGCCCGTCACAGAAGAACAAAATCCACTTATACGAGGGGCCTAGAGTAATCAAATTCATAAAGACAGAAAGTAGAATGGTGGTTGCCAGGGGCTGGGGTGAAGGAGGGAATAGGGGATTATTGCTTAATGGGCAGGGAGTTTCAGTTTAAGATGATGGAAAATGTTCTACTGATGGATGGTGGTGATGGTTGCACAGCAGTGTGAAAGTACTTAATGCCACAGAACTGTATGCTTAAAAATGGTAAATTTTATGTTATGTATATTTTACCACAATAAAAGTAATTATAATAAAATGAAATAGAGTAAAATATAGGTTAAGGTTACGTGGATGTGTTCACTGTGGGAAAGTTCATCAAACTCTACACATGCGATCATGTATCTTGCTGTGTATTTGCTATGCTTCAATAAAAGAAGTAATTATTTAAAAGTAGAATAGAAATTGTCAGCAGCATTGCCTGTAATAAGGATTGGGGGGGTGTGTGTGTGCTGAATCATGATGTAAAATGTATTTCCGGTTGTTTTTTAAAAATTGAGAAAACGTTACGCTAGGGGCTAGTCTCCATTTCCCACGGCTGTGGCTCCTTCCTTTTTGAATTTGATGTGCTTTTCCCAGTGGAAGTGATTTAATTTTGACTTTCAGTTTCTCAAGCGGAAAAATCCTATCCCTTGGGCCGTCTCTCCATCATAATCATTTTTCTCCATCTGCCTGCTCACGGTAACTAGATTTCACATGCTAGATTGGCCAGGAAGTTCACGTACTGACATTCTATCATCGTGCTCCGTGGACTGTTCACAAAAACATTAGCATACGTTGTGATGAGGAATTATGACCTGGGCTTTACGCTTCCATTCAGAAAAACTAGAATTCCTTAAGTCATGGAGTGTTTGGACTTAAAAAAGTCATTGGTGGTTATGGCTTCTAAACCTCTTTTACTTGTAGGCATCCTCTCAGTGACACCCAAACCGATAGGTTGTTCGTCTTGTGCCGGAACGCTTCAGTGACAGCGAGGGCCCCCAGTGCATTGCTAAGCAGCTTCCGTTGTGGAAAGTGTGTGAGAACAGCTTCGTGGTAGAGTTGGGTGGCTTGCAGAGACATCTCAGATCACCTGACAAACAGGCTTCTGGACATGTTACCACATTTCAAAGGCATCCTTCCTGGGGACTGTGTATTGGCTTCTAAGAGTGCCCTTTATCCTTTTGCTAGTGACTGTCCAGTTTTCCCAACACCATTTACTGAAGAGACTGGCCTTCTCTGTTGTGTATTCCTGGCTCCTCTGTGTAGATTAATTGGCCATAACATGCATGGGTTTATTTATGGTCTCTCTATTCTGTTCCGTTGATCTGTGTGTCTGCCTTTATGCCAGTACCATACTATTTTGATTACTGTAGATTTGCAGTATAGTTTGAAATCAGGGAGTGTGATGCCTCCAGCTTTGTTCTTTTAGGATTGTTTATTCTATTTCTGGGAAAACGCCATTGGAATTTTGATGGAGATTGCATTGGAGCTGTAGCTTGCTTTGGGTAATATGGACGTTTTAACGACACCAGTCCTTCCAAACCATAAGCACCAATGAGTCTTTCCACTTATTTGTGCCTTCTTCAGTTTCTACCATCAGTGCCTTACAGGACCTTGAATGCTGCCCTTGCAGAGCCCAGTGGGGATGCGGGTTACTTTACGTTGAACCAGATGCAGAGCGATGCGTTTGTCATACAGCGGCCCCGCAGGCAGGCCTCGTTTTACTGCGCTTCACAGACATTGCGGGGTTTTTTTCCCGCTATTGAAGGTTTGCAGTAAGCATTCCCACATAAGATGGCAAAGTAATCAATAAATGTTGTGTGTCCTGACCGCTCCACCGGCAGGCCATTCTCTCTCTCCCTCTTCTTGGCTGTCCTATTCCCTGAGACACAACAATATTGAAATTAGGACAATTAATAACCCAACAGTGGCCTCTAAGTGTTCAAGTGAAAGAAAGAGTCAAAACTTCATTGTTGTCTTATTTTAAGAAGCTGCTGCAGCCACCCCAGCCTTCAGCAACCACCACCCTGACCAGTCAACAGGCATCGGCACCCAGGCGAGGCCCCCCCAGCAGCAAAGAGATTATGACTCGTTTTTGAAGGCTCAGATGATGGTTAGCACTTTTCAGCAATAAAGCATTCTTAATCAAGGTACGTACATTGTTTTTTTAGACCTAAGGCTATTGCACACTAACTAGACATCAGTATAGTGTAAACATAATTCACATATGCACCAGGAAACCGAAAAACTCTTGTGACCTGTTTTACTCTGATACTCACTTTATTGCAGTGTTCTGGAACTGTACCCGTGCTGTCTCTGAGGTCTGCCTGTATAGCCTTTGCAAAACAAAATACGGTGTGCATCAACATTGCCAAATTAAGCACTCATCATAATAGTCCCAACTCACAGGAAAGCAACTGTCAGAAAAACTGTAAAACTTAGACTGTCTCATCACAGATGAGTTTCTTCATAAAAATAAACATAAAAATGAGGCTGTGGCCAAAGTCAGTTTCTGAACAGCTCATGTGTTAGTCCAGCAAGGAGAGCCATTTACTGGCAGTGACTCAGTCGAATCATGTTTGATTGTAGCGGCCAACAGAATGAGTACAAAGGAAATAAACTTGAGATGATAATCCTTTTAGTGAAAACAGTTGCTTGAAGAGTAGAGGATATTGGGAGAAACATCAGTGGTTAATTTTTTTAAAAGAGGAAAACTATCAAGTGTCTTCCCTTAACTTTTGAGGACTTGACAGATGAGATTGAAAATGCTCCGTTTTTGTTATTTGAGGAGTCCATCCCAAGTTAAAGTGACTGAAGAGTTAGCCTCTGAATAGTCTGCGTGAAACAAACTATCAGCAAGGATATTTTCAAAGTTGACAAAACCCTAATTCAGTACCACCTATAGCAGAAGATGCTAAGATGTGTTGCAACCAAGGCAGTAAAAAATGTGTGTGGAGCAGAGAGGTTTGGCGGTACAACTTTTAAAAGCTGTGACAATGTAAGTTGTTTATATCCAAACATTATTCATTGTATTATTCATCAGCAGGTATTTTGCAAAAAATATTTTAACCTACCTTGTGTTATTGAACGAGTAGCATCAACGGTGAATTTCATTCGCTCTCATGAACTTAATTATCATCGGTTCCATAAACATTTTCCCAGAAGTAGATTAATACCCTGACTTGCACTACTATATAGCAGTTTGATGACTTAGCAGTGGTAGAAATGTGATTGTGATTTCTTGAGCTCAGGACACAGATTGAAATTTTTCTGAATACAAAGAACCTTTTTCGACCACAATTATCAAACACCGAATGGCTTTAGAAATTAGCTTTTGCTGCAGATTTTTCCACATTGTGGAAATATGTTCTCTGTCTTCTTATGTAAGTACGACATAATATCCTCAGTTTTTCCTCTTGGCCTGAAAAGCCTAAAATTTTTACTGTCTGGCCCTTACAGAAAGTTTCCTACTCCCTAGTTTAAGACATTAGAATTCCATGCATTTTTACTGAACAGTAATTTTTCACTTAATTAAGTGCTTTGATTATTTTTTTTTAAAGTGCTTCATCTTAAGTAGGAAATCAGTGGAGTTAGTTTATAATCCTGAATTTCCTGTTTTCTGCACCAAAGCATTTACTGCAGTGATTTAAAAAATAAATGAACAAATCAGCTGAAAACCCTAAAAAGAGACATGTGGACTACGGAGATGTGTGCAGGAAAAATGATAATAAATAAGTACTTAGAAATGTTGAATGTATCACTATAGTCTTTTGCTTGCCCTGTTGTCTGTAGTTCCAGGAATTTTTCATATTTCCCTTTAATAACTGTTTGCAGAATTTTATTAAGATAGACGTCCTAAGTAAATGAGCAGATACAGTTGTCATCAAATTGTAATGCTAGGCAGTATAATTCTCACTTTGTCATATTAGGAAATGACAAATGAAAATGCATTCAATTTATCATTACTTTGTTATGTGCTAAGGGATTAGCAGGCAACTATAAATACATAATTGCTTTAAAAAACTAGTGTCCTGAAAATTAATTTTTGTATCCCAAATAATGTTTTGGTTGTAGCTCTTATTCATGTGCTCCATCTTGAATTAATACATAAAATTACAGTCTGTTTGGCTTTTTTATTTTATAGACTGGCCTATTATTTTGTGTTTTGGTGGCCCAAGGGCCAAAGCAACATTTCTCACAGATTCTTAACACTGCAGTAGAAAGATGTGACTGTCTACCTCTTCTGGTAAGAGGAGTTTGTACCTCTGCTGGAGCCTGGCCTTCATCTGACGGAAGCAAAAAAATCCATTTAATAACTTCAAAATACTGGAAGAGATCTCCAATAGGCCATGTTCAGATCTCTCATTTTACAAATGATGACATCTGTTCTTTATTCCAAAAATATAATTTGTAAATTTTTTTTTAATTTTTTTGAAATCTCAACTTTTTTTTAAAGATTGAAGTCCACTCTCCAGACCAAGTACAATGTAAAAACTTCCAGTACATAGTATATTTTCTGACATAGATTGCCACGTTCATGGAACTGATTATTCAGTTTTATTAAGAAGCCAATTCTTTCCCCAAATTGGTCTATATATTCAACATAATTCCAATCAAAATCCCACTAGTTATTTTTAAGAAATTGATAAGCCAACTCTAAAATTTGTCAAGGAATGTATAATATCTGAAATAGCCAGAATTTTTAAAATTATAATACAAAGGTAGAGGAATTACCTTACCTGATTTCAAGGAAGTAATTAATACAGTAATTAAGGCAGTGTAGTATTATTGTGATAGGGTAGGAATAGGAATCAATGAATAGACATGAGGTCAGTGGAAAAGAATATACAGTCCAGAAACAGATGCACACATATATGGCCAGTTGATTTTTTTTTAACATACCAAGGTAATTCAACGGGGAAATAATAAATTTTTCAACAAACATTCTTGAATATCCACTTGGATAAAAATTAACCTTGACCCTTACCTCATACCACATATTAAAGTGGATTTGAAATGGGTGATTGACCTAAATCTAAAAGTTAAAACTTTAAAGCTTCTAGGAGAAAAGGTAAAAAATCTTTGCCACCTTGGGGTAGGCAGAGATTTCTTAAGGTACCAAAGACATGGGTCATTAAAGAAAAAAATCATAAATTCAATTTCATCAAAGTTAAGATTCTTTGCTCTTCATAAAACACAAATAAGAAAATGCAAAGATAAGCCACACTGGTAGGAAATATTTACAGAATCTGACAAAGGACAGATGTATTCAGAATATATGAGGAATTCTTACAACTCAATAGTAAGACAGTCATCATTGTGATTTTAAATGATTTATTTAAGCAAAATAGTTAACAAAAAGTCATTTATTTTAAATTTGCTAATGATGGAGGAAGAAATAAGGCATTAACACTTTAATAAACAAATGTCTTTTGATTGAAGTGCAAGAAAACCCAATTCTACGTTATCTAGACAGTTACGGAGATGTTCAGTGTTCGGGGCATAGTCCTGCTCACCTAATTGTTTGGTCACAGCTACATAACACCTTGTTAAAATTCTATATAAATCACAAGTTTAAAAGTATTGGTGTCTATGCAGAAAGGATGCAAGAGGAAAGGGCTTTGCTTTACTACATACCAAAGGAAGGCTACCAGCCCTGAATATTTTATTTCAAAAGCTCATTTCAAAATACTGGAAAAAAAAAAAAAAGAGAATGAGTCACAGGAGTGTTTTTCACTTTGAGTCTGCAGTGAAGGGCTACTACTGTTGCCATAGCAACCAGATCACTAGATGACTTTGCAAAGGAAGTGTCTCTCCAGACCAGCTGCCTAGTGGCAGCTGTCCTCATTGGCATCTTTCTCAGTAACGTTGCTTCCAAATGCTTCTGGAACATTGATCTCAATTTCATAGAACCTCAGTGATGACCCTCTCTCTGTTTCTCTCCAACTCAAAACCAGCTCCCTTGTCAACACAGCTCCAACATAGGTCAGTTCCCTGCCCCACTTGCCCTGCTAGAAGATAGTGACTTATCATGTGAGGAACCAAAGCCTGCCAATGAACTAGGAGTCAGCCCTCTTGCATCTTAAAATAGAATCCTGGGCAGGGGCCCATTCAAGCTTTTAGTTTTGAGCACTGCTCTCAAGCACTGGAACTAAGGCCAGTACTTGGGAGAATGGACATAGGAAAGAATTGTGGTTGGGGGCTTAGACACTTCAGTTAGATACATCTGATGCCAAAGGTCAAGTTTCCCTGTCCCACTTCCTCTCACCCCTGCCCTCCCTCATCCCTCATCCCCCATGGGGAAAAAAAACAATGAGGCAGAGATTGCTATGCAGGAGTTAACTGGGGGCTTACACCACCTGTAAAGGGAAAGGAAGCAGGGTGGGCAGAGGGAGGAGTTCAGTGGCAGTTCATTTACAGTAGAGCCTCGGCTGACCCCGCAGGGCACTACGGAGCTGCTGTGGGCCCTCAGGGCTGGCCTCCCTTTGCCAGAAATTTGAATGCACAAAGTCAGTCCACCACAGAGATGCGCAGCTCAAGGTCACTAGGACTGGAGGAGCTCAGAGGTCCCACAGGTTTGCTGGCATCTGGAGAACAACCTCTGCCCAGTCACGCGGACAGTGCTGGCTCACGTGAGTGTGCAGTGACACTGAAAACGGTCCATCTCAGACTGGCCAGGTGTTCAGTGTAACAAGAACACCTGTTCCCCTTGCAGGGAGCTCCAGAAGTCATTCCAGACTTTTGTTGAGCATTTCAGAGGTTGATGCTAAATTGTAAAAAATCACTTAAAGGTGTTTCCCTTAGAGGGAACCCCTAAGTTCTGGATCTCACTATGCCTACTTCATGATCAGGAATTCCAGTCAGTAATTCATTAAGATGTGATTTTTGTGTGTCGTTCACATTGGTCTTTTTAACATTGCTTTGAGCTTACTGCAGTAGTTGTATCGGGATTTGGGGGAGGGGGTTGGGGCGGAAATTGATTTAATTTTCCCTAAATTCATATATACGAAAACGAAGGAAGTTGCTTGTGTGCTGGCTCAAATTGTTCTATGTAAAAATACTGTTAAAAGATACAGCAAAGTTATTCTAGTAGCTTAGGTTTGTTTCTGGTTTTTTTTGAAACTGTAAGCCAAGTCCTTTATGAAGATTGTAACAGTGAAAAACAGTGCACTTTTTTAAAGAAGTCGCTGTATATAAAATGTTTGAGAAATTTAATTTTATTTCACCTGTGCAGACACAGAGTTTGGAGGAATACAATGAACACTAACTTTTGTAGATACTTACTACATTTCTTTACATGGTTTCACTGCCAGTGTGTATTATACAGAAAAAAAGGTTTCATAAATTGATTCCAAAGTAGATGCCAATGTTTTACATTTTTTGTTTAAAAATTAACTTTTATAAAATGAAATACTTTTTAAAAAGGTTGCTGGGCTGCTTCTGATGCAGCAGGTTGGCTCAGCACCCCCGGAGGATGCTAATTATTGGGTTAGTTTTCCATCACTGCCAAACCAATTCCCACAAACTTAGGGCTTAAAACAACACCCATGTGTTAGTTCACTGTTCTGCAGATCAGAGGTTGGACGAGCTTTGCTAGGTCCTCTGCTTGAGTTCACCTCCGAACTCAAGGTGACAGCCAGGCCTGGCTCTTACCTGGTTTGTTCAGTTGTAGGACTGAGGTTCCTGTTTACTTGCTGGCTGTTGGCCAGGGTGTCACTCTCAGTCCTAGAAACCAGTCTCCAATCCTTGTACGTTGCCCTCTCCATCTTCAAGGCCAGCAAATGGTGTGGAATCTTCTGCTTCTTCTCCTGCTGACATCCTCTTATGCTACCAGCTGATGAAAACTCAATGCTGTAAAGGGCTCTTGTGAGGTTAGGTCCACCCAGAGAATCTCCCTATATTAAGTTCAGCTGATTATCAACCTTAATTACATCTGCAAAATCTCTTTTGCCATGTAACATAAGATATTCGTGGGAGTGAAACCAGGGGCAGAAGGTCAAGGGGCCATCTCGGAACTCACAGCCCATGTAAGGACCGAGCAGACTGCCAAGGCGACATACTGTCTCAAGCCCACAGGCTTCCTTCTTGGTGCCTGGGGGCCAAATAGCCTGCAGTTTTCCCTTGATCCTCGGAGGGGCTGATCATCATGAATCTACCCACTTAGTCCCAAGAAACTTTCTTTGGGGAGCAGAGCCCCGCATTTTGTGAGGGATTATCAGATGCTCCTGCAGACAGAGGTGTGATGGTGCGACAGTCAGGGCCTCTGGGACAGGCTTCCCACCTGTCAGCCCACGGGGCCTCATCTGAGTAAACGCTGTGGACGTCGTGGGGTAGGGGCTCTTGTGCTCCATCCTGACCGCTCGGCGGTGCCGAGTGGCGGGGAACCTGCCTCTCCAGTGCTTCTCCCCCAGGGCTCCTTCTAATCAGGGGGTCCCTTTGGCACTTGCGGGATCGGGAGGCACAAGCCCATGACACGTCAGTTCCTCCTATGCAGTCAGCCCAGATGAAACAGCAGTGTGCTGACCTGGCCGAAGGCCCTGTCCCCAGGTTTTGTTAGCTCCCTTTCCCTTCGGTGAGGGTGCGATCCCTGCCCAAACCCCATCAGTTGACTCCAAGCGTGCTTCTCCCTGAAGGACCAGCGATGATGGTCACCTGGGTGCTTACATTCAACAGAACCATAAAAGTTTGAGGCGCTCCCCGCCCTTCCTCCAGAGTTCCCCAGTGTACTCAGATGCACGTGCTCGAGGCCGGGGACACCTTGGTCCCACTTCTAATCGATTTTTAACTTGAACCAGGAGGAGGGAGAGGTGGGTGGGGATCGGAGGAGAGAGCTGCTCTGGGCCAGTGGGCCAGCACGTTTACTTTCTGTTTCAGGTGGCTGCCTGTTCAGAGTGTGGCTCACTGCGGACACTGTGTGCTCGCTGCCGGCACCATTTATTTTAGCACCGGGGACACTTCGGCTCAGCAGCCAGGCCGCACTGTCTCCTGGCTGGGCTTACAGGGTGTGATAGCACCTCCTCCCCCTCCTGCCTGGAGGAGGGTGGGCAGTGGCCAGCACACCGTTTGGAAGGCGTCTTCGGCTCTTCCACTCAGCCTCTGACGTGCGTTAGGAGCCAGGACAGAGCCCCTCACCCCAGCGCCTCACTGCCCGGTGAGAGCAGCCGCGTCCAAACCCCAGGGAGTCTCCTTGCAGCACCTGATCCCGTCCCCGGAACGTCTCCGCTTCTCGTCCAGAAAGCCGCAGATCTATTAGAATCCTGTCTTCTCACCAAAACTTAAGAATTGGGAAGGCTCTGAGATGTTGCCCTGATCACAAGCCAGCAAAGGAGGCTGCGGCTGTTTGAGGGGATCTGCTGTGCAACATGGTGCTTACAGCTGCCGTTCTATGTTGTGCACTTAAAAAATTGAGGGTAGGTTTCGTGTTGCGTTCTTACAAAAATAAAGTTAACAAAAATTTTTAAGAACAAAAACAAAAAAGGAAAAGGAGGAGGAGAAGGAAGAGGTGGAGGAGAAGAGTGTGGAGAGGAAGAACAAACACTTTCCAAGGCCTTTATCCTCCTCTCTTCTATCAAGGAAAACAGGTGTAGAATAATGCAATCGCTGTGAATCTCAGACTAGAGACACACGTCCTGGGTTTGAATCCTGGGTTTTCCATCTTGTTAGCTGTGTGACCCTGGACAAGTCACTTGACAGCTCTGTGGCTCCATTTCCCCAGCTGTAAAACGGGGATAATAGTATCTGTTATAAGGGTGCTATGAGGTTTAACGTCAGTCTGTACAGAGAAACTTAGAACGGCCCTGGCGCTCAGTAGATGTTGTCACTACTGCTAGAGATGCTGAATGAAGGGTTAAACAGTGACTCCAGTGGAGCGTGCGAGCCAACTAAATATTTGTTCATAAAGGAACACAAGATTTGTACAAGTGAAGTTCTGTTGCTCATTTTCTTCTACTGACCAAATGATAAAGGTAGATACACGTGTAGGCTTCTTAAGGAGGCAGTGGGCTCAGGCTGAGGGCGTGCCTCCTGCCTGCTAAGCGTGGTGTAGTTTTACATATATTGATGGTTTTACCTTATTTTCTCAACAAGCCTGCAAGTTGGGTATGTCATCCCCATTTTTCCTGAGGATGAAACTTGCTCAAGATTGAGAAATTTGTCCCAAATCACAGTGCCTAGTAGGCCTGGACGTTGAGTTCAGTCCTGACTGTAGCATACAATATATGAACACAGATGCCCACGTGTACTCTGTATGCAGACACCTGCTTTCCTGGAACCACCAGAAAGAGAATGAATTGAAATCATTCTAGTCGAAGGCGCTCAGTGCCGGGAAGAGTCAAGTTATTTACCGGCTACACCAGGCTTCACGGTTTTCTATTTAAACTGGGTGTTGGTCTGGGTGTAATATTCCAGATGACAGATCTTTTCTTTCATCGTTAAGTGGTCTATCCAAGGAAAAAGTAAATTAGAAAAAAATGTGTTTGAGACTTGAAGGATAAATTGCTATAGATGCCTCAGGACAGATGGGATGGGTGAGTGAGGTAATAATTTAGGGAAATGTAATGACCAACAAATGAATTATCACTAGTGCTGAGTTTTATTTTTATCCAACATTCTCTCGTCATGTATAGATATGAACCCACTGTGCTCTGTCCTTTGGGAAGTATCATGGTTTTTTGGAGGCACCGTTTTGAATGTTCAGAAACAGAAGCCACCATCCAGTGTTAGAAAAGTAAATCAAGTAAATAGAAGGAAAAAAGTCTTGTCTTCTTTCCCTGTAGAAGTGTCTGTGTCAAATTACTAACGTTGTACCAAGAGGCTCAGAATACATTGCATTTGTTTGCTTATATAACTTTTACTCACTATTTTCATTTTGTGGTGAGTGAAGGAAAAATGGAATAAGAACAAGATGACCTTTCCATTTTGTCCTAAAACAGAAACCAGGAAGAATGAGTACTGCCCTCTTTTGGTTACACAATATAATAATTTTACATTGTTAACACTGAGCCCCTGGCAGAACGTGTTAGTCATCACCAAGTGAACAGAAAATTCATTGAGCTCACTTACCTGGCCTGAGTCAATTTTTAGGCTATTTCCTCATAAGATCTTTCTTCAGCAGAGTAATCACAGGGGTTCCAAACTCTAATTTGTCTTTTAATCGTAGACAGAGAGAGTGCCGGTGGGTTGTTTAGATTCTCTTGCAGACCACTGACAGTTCTAATGGTATTTAATCATTCTAAAGCATTCAGAGTGGACACGGAGAGACACGGAGAACGTTTTGTTTAATCATTACAGCCAATTTCCCAATGGCTCCAGGAGCCAGGAACTTGAGCGAGAGGCTGGGCTCCCTTAGGCGAGGAATGCCTGCGGCAGAGGCTCCCCGGCCCCCACTGCAGGGTCTGTCTGCACAGGCAAGGGAGGAAGAGGAGGAAGACTGGCACGGAATAGGCACATTCCAGCAATGTTCTGTGTTTTAAGGAAACACTGTCCCACTTTAGAAGGAAGCCTTGAGACGTCTACCGGGGGTGCTGTCTAGGGCCGGCCTCTCCCCTGCCTTAGCTGCAGGAAACCATAGTCGCTGGACGTGACTCGTGTTTCATTAGCAGTGGTCCTAGAGACAAGACTTGGAGTGTGTAGGTAAAGGACATGTTTTTAAGAGGAAACTTGTGAATGTGAAGAAGGGAGAAATTTGGAAAGGAAATTGGGGGGGCGGTTAGGTATAGTTCAGTGATAAAGCACATGCTTAGCATGCATAAGGTCCTGGGTTCAATTCCCAGTAATTACATTGCAAAAAATTTTTTAAATAAATAAATTTTTTAAATTATTTTTAAAAAGGGAAAGGAAATATAATCCTTTCATATCATGTGTGGATCCAGAGAGGAAGAAACCAAAGTAAACCTTTTAAAAGGCTCATCAAGGTGGCAGAAAATAGATTGTAAAACCCAAATGAGGATTTTGGGGATATTTGGGATAAAAAGGAACATAGAAACATCCATTGATTCACCAGCTCATCTGCAGGACATCTGACTCAAAGGCTGTTTGCAATGATTTTTTTTTTTTTTTTGTATGACGTGATAGCAAAAGATGGAAAGAGCTAGAACCTGATTTGGATGTCAGCAGTCCGGGTTTCAGACTGCGGTCTCACGCCTGTCCTTTGATACAAACACCTGGAACAGTGAGTTAAAGGGGTGAATAAGAAATTTTACAAGTTGAAATGGGGTAGACTGTTGTGTACAGGAGAAGATAAAGACTGTTTTTCATTCAGCCAGCATGCAATGTAAAACAAAAGTATCACATGTGTGCAGAAGTCAGAACTTCCTACTTCTTACCCACGGGGCTTCTGGCAGCTCTGAATTTCATCATCTTTCCACTTTCTCAACTATTTGGGATGGCAGTGTTGTTCAGAAGATAAAGATAAACTCTGGATTTAAGTACTTCCTGCTTTCTTACGGGGAAAAGAAAACCCGTGAGCACAGATTACCTAGATCGCCATCAGCTTATTTAAAATTTTTTTTTATTGAAGTATAGTTGATTGAGAATGTTGTGTTAGTTTCTGGTGTACAGTGATTCAGTTATACATATATATTCTTTTTAATATTTTTCATTATAGTTATTAAAAGATATTGAATACAGTTCCCTGTGCTCTACAGTAGGACTTTGCTGTTTATCTGTTTTATACATAGTAGCTAATATCTACAGATCCAGAACTCCCAATTTATTCCTCCCCCTTCCCCTTGGTAACTGTAAATCTGTTTTCTATGTTGGTGAGTCTGTTTCTGTTTTGTAAATTAGTTCATTTGTATCATTTTTTTAGATTGCACATATGAGTGGACTGTGTCTTCCTCTGTCTCACTTGACTTAGTGTGATCATCTCTCGGTCCATCCAGGGTGCTGCCCATCAGCTTATTTAAGGGTCATTCGTCACAATGCGCCATTCCTCCCTCTCCTTCATCCTCTAAGAAAAGACGTTGACCAGTCAGAAGGGCTGGAGGAGCCAGCAGGGGACGCTGGATAAACCACTGAGGGAGCCCCTGGTGGGGAACTGGCATTCCACTCTCCCCACCTCACCCCTGTTGCTGTGATGTTGGTGAATCTGTGTGCCCTTCTGATGGCAGTTCCAGACACGCACCGTCACGCTTCCCCTCCCCTCTTCATCACTGAGATTGGTTAAAAAGATGAGCTCCAGCAGGAGGAAGGGGGCGGCACTGCGTGCAGTATAAAGGTTAGACTTGCAATTCTGCGGAATTTAGTGCATTTCTAAATTAGTTCCGTACATTTTTGGAAGGTTGACACCGACTGGAATGAGGCCCCCTTCCAAGGTTCCCTAGACCAGCAGCGCCTCTTCCAGGGCTCTGTGCTCCCCCAGCACCTGCTGTGGGTGTCTGCTGGCTGGTCTGCCTGTGAGCGACAGGTCCACAGAGGACGGAGGAGGACCCCAGGTGAAGAGTGTGGACGGGGAAGGTCCAGCACTCCGAGAGCCTTACCAGCCTTCAGTGTCTTAACAGTAATCACAAGTGGGTTCTCTTTGTAAAAATAAGGGTCTTGCATTTCTTGTGGCCTGTCCATCGCTGGACAGAAGTGGAGTAGGACCCCCTTGGTTTTCAGCAGGCGTTACCTGCTCCCTTTACCCTGAAAATGGCCTTTCCACCTGTCCCTGTCATTTGCTCCATCCCAGGGGACTGAGGAGAGGACTCACGTTTACCTCTCCACGGTGAGGAAAGGTGCACAGGCAAACTGGACGTTAGCCCTGGCCCTTCAGCTCCACGTGACCTGTCGTCTTCATTTTGCCACATCAAGTACGTCCTTCAGAAGCAAAATGCACAGGAGGAAATAGAGTCCTTCCCGGTTCAGTAGGGCATCTGCCTTGATCCCCTTCACAGTTCACCCCAAGCAGCCTCTCTTCCCACCCCCACGCAGAATGGGGCTTCTGACCACTCCTCAGAGAGCGCTGCGGTCTGTCCAGAAGTGCCGCGGGTCTGAAACTTCACCCAACTTGGACTCCGACAGGTTGTCCCATTCCAGTTTCATGGATCCTGAAGAAAACACTAGACTCTGGGGACGGAGACAAAGGACTTTGTTACTAACGGCACGGCAAGCAGGGCCAGCTCTTCGCGGCCCCTGCGTAACACGGAAGTGACGCAGCGGTCCCAGATGGCACGAGCACGTGCGGGACAGGCCTACGAGCCATCCCCCACACTGTGACCTGCGTGCTGACCCACGTGACCAGCCAGGGGCACCGCTCTGCGTCAGGAGACAGCAGCCTAACCATGGGGCGCACTGGGTGCGAACCTCCCGGGTGTGCGGGCCTTGGAGGGCCGCCTGTCCCCACGGGGCCCGCATACGTCTTACAATTCCAAGCTTCCCTTCAGACTTACCTTCATCCAGAGGCCCGCAACCCTGAGTGCTGACAGCCCTGTGCTGGGTGCTGAAGACCCAAGGAAAGTTGACCTTGCTGGAGGAGAGTGGGATGGTGTGATGTCAATGTCTCCCTGTATTTAAACAAAAACACTCGAAACCCTTCCCCCACCCCCACCCCTTCCACGGTTTCAGTTCCTGCCTGGCTGTTACATAAACTCGCAGTTCCTGTTGGATTGCAATATTGAAAAAGAAACAGCACCTACTCTCCAGTTTGGATGGAGAGTTCAACAGAAAGAGGAAGCTACGGCGACTGAGAAGCTCAAACTTTGTATGTCCACAACCTCACTTCGGGGTCCCGGGGCCACGCGGCACACGCAGTCCGGGACCCCACCGCGCCCGCCACCCCGGTGCACAGGCCATTTCTTGCCTGGATTATCACAATCCATCGTCTGCTGGCTGTTTTGCGGCTTCAACCTTTGCCGCCCCTCGTTGATGCTCAATCCAGCAGCCAGAGTGACCCTCTCAGCATGAAAAGCCAGATCATGTCACTTTTCTGCTCAAAACCTCTCACCAACTCCTAAAGCATTCAGAGTAAAAAGATCTGTCTGGTCCTGTACGTCTGCACCCCCGCCTGCGTCTCCGATCCGGGTTCTGACCCCCTCTCCTGGCTGCCTCCGCTCCCTTCACTCCGGCCTCCGCCCACCTGCTCCAGAGCCACCTGGCCCCCAGGGCCCTGGGCCTCGCCTCGTGCTGCTGCTCCCTGTGTCTGGGGCTGCTCCCCGGATGCCAAAGGGCTGGTCCGCTCCCCTTCAGGTCACCCCTACCCTGCACCCCTGCTTTATCCCTGGCATGTGGCACTGCCTGCCACACACTGGCTCCTGGCAAATGGTTGTTAGATTCACTAACTCAGCAAGTACTGATGGTCTGCCCTTTGCCTGTGCAGACCAACAGGAACTTGTAAGGCAGTGCGTGGTGCTGCACGGGGAAGCGTAGGGTGTCACAGGGCCACACGGGGGGGGCACACTGAGGGGAGACCAGATGGGAATTTGTTTTTTGAAGGACCCTCAGAGAAGTCCCTGTGACACCCGTGCATCCCAGTTTGGCATTCCCAGCATCCTATCCCACCTGAGGAGTGTGGGCACATTTGCTTTCATTGTGATTATAAAGGTGTCATCATGGGCTTAATAGGAAATAGCAAAATGGGAGAACATTCACCTACCCAAAGGGAGCCCAGGCAGAAACAAAAGCAGTGCAAAAGGGACTAAAACAATTTTTTAAAATTTTAAAGTGATTTTGTAGTACTTTCTATACTTTTTACATTAAAATTAAGTATCTTTAAAACTTTACTGAATATATTCTAGTTATGCCAAATTCTCTTCCGATTATTAATGTGAATATATGTTTCACAAAATTGTAGTTGTACTTACACACCTTTTTAAAATCTATGCCTTTTCATGGAATATCACTTCGTTGGCCCAAACCTCTCCATCACACAGTCTGTGTGACTTTCCCACCCTCCTTCATTCACCCTGTTTTCCTGCATGTTCTGGTGATTTCTCTTCCTTCAAACAGCGCTGTTTCAAACAAGCCATCCAGCGGACGCTTTCCCTGCGAACCCAAGGTCACAGAGGCAGCGTTCCCCGTCCTTTCCCCAAGTCTCTCGCTCTTCCTCCCTCTGCCTCCACATGTCTTCAGTTCCCAGAGGTTTCTGTGTTTTTGTTGGGTTTTGTTGGGTTTGGCTTTTTTTTTGTTTGTTTTTGGTCTTTTTCTGGTTGGGAATATAGGCTTCATGGGTGGATGACAGTTTCTTTTCCCAAAGACCTTGGAGCTCTGTGGGTGCCCCTTCCGTGGTCACCCCCACTCTGGCCGACCCTCTTCCCCTCGCCCATGGGAGGCAGGAATCTTAAAACAAAAATCCCCATCAGGTTTACAGAAAGCAGGCGCTAACAGCTGATGTGTGCTGAGTGCTTACCATGCGCTGGGCTCTCAGCATCGCCCTGAGCTGTCTTCCCCACACTCCCGCCCGGGGCGGGGGGGGGGGGTGAGCGCCTGGTCTAAGGCGCCTGAGTACTGGGTGACGGGACATTGTTTTTCCCTTTTCAAAAGTAAAAATTTTGTTTTTGAGGAACTTCTTATGCACATTTTAAAGATACTCCCATAAAGGAAGCAAAAATACTCTCCTCCCCTCCTCGTCCTAGAAATAACTAAGAAGGCGCACAGTTTCTGTTCAGCTCACAGCACCTGGAAGCGCAGCACCGGCACCGAAACATCAGAAGGGAGACAGCGGGTGCGCAGCGTTGACATGCTGTGCGCCCCAGCTTTCTTTGGTTGGGGCTCTGCCCGTGGGGTGCCAGTGTTCTGTCCTTCACCTCACTCAGCCAGAACAGCAAAAACCGCGGCGGGGGGATGTACCCCAGTGGTTGCTGACACTGGGGAGGTCCCTCTCCTCCTCTCCTCAGGCATTCCCTGGATGTCCCTCGGCTTCCTGGAAAACCGGCTGACACTTTCCTTTTGTGGTGGTTTCGTGAAGAATCATAGTAAACATTCTAACGTCCACACCTTGGAGGTTAGTCTTCCACCTTATCGTTTGGATGATTCTTTGGTGTTGGTAAGGTTGTGGTCTGTTCTACATTTTGTTTGATTTTTTGAGTGGTCGTTAACTCTGTAGATCACAGGCCATGGTGAGGATGCCAGGGACGTGGTGTTCTAATCCGGGCTCCCACCACCATGCGACTCTGGTCAGGGAAGCCGACCAGGTGGCAAAGCCGCGAAGCTGGAGACAGCGAGGACATGTTGCTGCGTGGGGGACGGGCGGTATCTGGGCCTTGTCTTTGAGGGAAGCTGAGGGGTTACTTTTACAATGGCTCCTTCCTGGTTCTCATGGTTTTGTTCTGCTGTGAGTGGAATGCAGGTGAAGTCCCCAGATGAGGACCCAGGAAGATTCAGGCCGGCCTCACGGATGAGCGCGGGACTGAGATTGAGTGTAGGGCCCGCCGTCTCCTGCCCCCGTCCGCCTCACCACCCCGCCCCGGGGCCGAGCTTCCTGCTGAGGTCCACGGAGCTGCTCTCTGGGCTTTCCACCTGAGAAGGCCCCCAGTCTCCGCCCCTGGAACTCAAGCTGCCCTTGGCCTGCACTGCCTGCGAGGTGTCCTTCTCTTACAAGCCCCCTCCCTACCCCTCCCCAAAGTGGCTTGGGCTCTGGTTTCTGGAAAACCAGAAGCTGACTTTGCCCTTTCCCTCTACCCTTTTCAGTTTGTCCAGAATACTCATCACCGGGGCGTTCTGGCTGGTTTGCCCTTTATTGAGTCTCGGCAACTCTTTACCGCACTGTTCCATTGACATCGGGGGCCATGAGGGCCTGGTGACCACAGTGGCAGGTGCCACCACTGGGGAACCCACCTGCCTTGCACAGAAGCCCCAAGAGCAGCTGCTGCTTCCTGTGCAGAAGCCCAAGCCCCAAGGAGTCAGAGTTTCCAGCCAGGGGGACTTTCTAGTCAGGGTGCCCTGCCCTTCCCAGCCCCGGTGAGCGGCTCTCCCGCCCCGTCTCTCTCTCTCTGACGATTTGTCTGTGGGTCACACGTCAGCCCCCCAAAAGGACCGTCCTGCAGAAGGTACTCTATCTGGACTTTCTCACCGTGTTAAGCAGAGTTTTCACGCCGTGGTCTCTCAGCGCTCTACTCACAATCGTGTCCATGCTGAGGACCTCCTCTAATATTCATTGTTTCTCTTTGAATCCACGCAGCTCTTCACTTTAAATTTAATTACCTGTGTTGTCCAAAACACTGTCATTTTCAAGACTAGTGATCTGAGGTGCTGGTGATCTGTTTTCAAATCCTCATTAACTGAACTCATGACCCGGAGAACGGCCGTCTGTCTGTGTCAGTGTAACACAGCTGTTCGTCCCAGGAAATCCTCTTGCGAGGAGGTAAGACTGGGCACCGATGAATCACTTCCCTGTTCGCTTCAGGACGTGCCTGCAAGTGACTTCCTTCAGAGGAGCAGTTGGCTTACCTGAGCAAACTGTCCTCAGGCACAGTTCAGGCCTCCAGACCCTCACCTCGCTGTGACCGCCAGTCCTGAACCGCTGTGTCATGACTGTGCCCAGCCCAGCCCAACCCACCTCCAGCCACTGGAGCCCGCACCTCAAACCCTGTACACAGTCTACCTTGAACTTTTCCTTTTGGCAAAATGGTGAAAACTGTCAAAGCGGTGGTCTCCCTTTGCAGTAAATCTAAAAATCACTGTGCTTGGTCAGCGACACCTTCGACGGTCTCGTGGGAGCTGACAGCAACTCTGAGAGTTTAAAATGTTCAACTGTGCACCCCCCGAAATCACCTCACACATTCTGAGTGGGGCACACCACCCCCTTCAAGAGCAAACGAGAGGAAAGTGGTCCGGCCAGCACCCCGACCTCCCCAGCCCGCCTCCCCGCTTCCTGCCTCCTCCTCTCTCGTCCTCACCACCAAGGCCCCTTTGCGCCTGATCCCCCCTTCCCTTCCACAACCCGAAGGCAGGACACACTCAGGATGAGCAGGTCATGTGACAGTGAGGGCTGTAAAAAGCCTCTGTGGTTTGAAAAGGTTGTTAACTTAAAACAGAATGATCGGCCATTTGTGGGGTCATTCACTACACTGGCCACTCTGAAGCCAAATTTCAAGTAAATATGGAAACTCACGGCTCCAGGACAGAGCAGTCTCACACCCAGGTAACTGCTTACATGATGTGATTTGAGAGTATCAAGGCTTCTCTGCCCCAAATGTCTTGCCTTTCTCCCATTTTCTCACAATGCACAGGTTTTATAGGGTATGAAATTCTAACTTTAACTTAAGTAAAACATTAACTTTTTAAGAACCACCTTTATGGTCCTTTGAAGACACAAAATCTGGGGAGATACAATAGCAACCTTTGATCTTCATTGGTCATTGTCTTAGTTCCAGATGTTATAACAAAAGTACCACTGGGGGTTGTTTAAGACTCCGGGGACTTTACCAACAAGCATTTATTCTCCCAGCAGCTCTGGAGGCTAGCTGTCCCAGAGCAAGGTGCTGGCGGATCCGGGTCGGGTGAGGGCTTGCAGATGGTCATCTTCTCACGGTGCCCACATGCTGAGTGGGGCTGGGGAGAGAGGTCTATGTCTCTTCTTATAAGGGCATGAATTCCATTCCTGGGGGCTCCACCCTCCCGACTTAATCGCCTCCCGAAGGCCTCAGCGCCAAAGACCATCACAGGGCGGATTGGGCTTCAGCTTGTGGACCTGGGGGACGTAAGCACAGAGCCCATGGTGCCCAGTCACTGTTTCAACGCATCCGTGTGCATTAAGTTACATGCTAACTACATGTTTTGATTCTTAAAGCTTCCTGTGAATGGGAGATACTGTTTCTTACAATTTAGAGATCAGGAAACCAAGGCTTCGAAAGGTTTGCAAACTTGCCCGGTCGCACAGCTGTGAGTGGCACACCCAGGTGGTCTCTCCCCGTGACTGCCCTCCTGCCCTTCTTAAGAGTGGATTCATGATGCGAAAACAGCATCTGACGCCGGCGAGACCCCGTTGTTTGTCCAGTTTTCTCGTTGGCTTTCTTACTTCCTCATCAGGACACCCCCAAAGCAGGCAAGATAGACGCTATTTTTAGCAACAGCTTGTCAGTTCAGTTTGCTCTTGGGGGAGACTAGGCTGAAGCGAAGGGGCTACAAAGCCGCTGGACCCACAGAGTCAGAGCGAGGGCAGGTGCTGCCCAGAAGGTGGGCAAAATGGGAGAAGGGGGTCGAAGCTACAAACTTCCAGTTATAAGTAAATTCTGAGGAGAGAATGACCATCGTCAGCAATACCATGTTGCATATCTGAAAGTTACTGAGAGAGCAGATCGCTGCCCAGGACGGCGTCCCACTTTGAGAAGAAAGACCACGAGAGACCCACGTTCTCTGTAAACTCTGTTCTTCTTTACTAGGAAGGCACTGAAGAAACAAGGAAAACGCTTTCGCTGGGATTTAAGATACATTAAACGTGGCCATGAACAGACTCGGGGAACGCAGGGCTAAGGCTCTCATGGGACGTCCTGAGGAAGAAGCAGTCCTTATCAGGATTCAGGCCCAGCCGTGGGTTTCAAGCTCTTTTGGGGATACTTGCAGTCCTAAGATACAGAAATCCAGGGCAATCGGGAAGACAAGAACGACCTGAAATGCTGTCAGCAGGGCTTGCTGTTTCTAGCCCTGCTCGGGCTGTGCACCCGCACGTGAGGGACGCAGCGTCTGCAGCGTCCACGTGGTTCTCACAACAGCTCCACACAGTGAGAACGAACAGCTTCGTGTTCAGGTTAGGACACTGAGACCAGAATCCAAAACCGAGGCTGTCCTGCTCCCAAGGCTGCGCCTGGTTCCAGGAGGCTCCCAGATCAGCCCAGGCCGTCCCGATGCCAAAGAGAAACAGTAGGCAGGGCCAACAGAGATCCATTTCCGAGCCTCGAATGCCACCGCTTCCCACCTCAGGGCACCTGACACCGCCTTGTTCAGAAACAAAGAGGCACGGTTACTCACAGGGAGCCTAATTCATCTGAGATGCAAGGTAGGCCTTAGCTTTAGTTTGGGGTTTTTTAGACCAATAGAGCAGTCTTGAACTTTTTTGAACTTCCCCACACGATGAAAAGCCCTTTACCTCTTGCCCCAGTACACACAATACACACACGTGTCACAGAAGTCTCACAGGACAGCACTCACCATGCACACGAGAAGCATGCCAACATATTATTAAATATTTAATGGAGGCACTGGGGATCGAGCCCAGGACCTCGCGCGTGCTAAGCACGTACTCTCCCACTGAGCTATACCCATCACCCCCCGATATTTTAGATTCCGATCTAGTCTTTTTTTTCCCTTTTGTTCATAGTCTCCCTTAATGATCCTTGTGTGTGTGTGTGTGATGAAAGCATTTAACATGAGATCTGACCTCTTAAAACTTTAAGTGCACAAGACGACGTTGTAAACTACGAGCTCAGCGGAGCTCTGGAACTTACTCACCCCTTGTACGTGAAGCTTCACCCCGCTGAGCACCCCCCCGTTTCTCCTCCCCCAAGCCTGTGCCAACCCCCACTCCACTCCTGCTCCTGTGAGTTGGACTATTTTGGATATTTCTCATGTAAGTGGAATCCTGCAGTCGAAAACAGGATGGAGACACCGCAAAAAAATGAAAAATGGTTATTTTTTTTTTTAATGCTGGGCACAACCCCCATCTTGATGTCAGGATCCACAGATGTGTTGCTACGAAAGCTTGAAAGACATTCCAAGGGGACCTGAATTGTTTTTTGCTTTAAAACTGTCCAGTCGTTGAAGTTGGTATCAAAGCCTTGTGAAGTAGGTAGGAAGAGCCGGGGGAAGGGGGTGAAAAGAGAGATTTTAAAAATTAATTATTGATGGCAATGCAGTGGAAATATTAACACCCTGATGCATTTTTAATTCTTGAAAGGAGGGAGAGATGCAGCTTATAAATGCTGCTTATTTTTTCCTACAGGCTCATCCAAGATGATGAAATGCCAGATTTGCTTCACTAAACAGGCATTTTAAAGTCCAAACCGAAATGAAGACGCAAAGGTTAATTCATCTTCTGTGTCTCAAACAATATTCATCAGCGACTTGACTAACAGGGCGAGAAAGCCTCTCTGAAGCAAGCGCACAGGGCACGGACATCCTTGTCCACTAGGTGGCGATACGGAACAGGGGGAGCCCTTTCCGGAGTCTTACTGACACGTAGGCAGCAAAGGAATTTAGAAACCCAGGGCTGCCCAGTAATTCAGTGAATTCAGCCTGAAAGTTTACTCAGTGCTCTGGGCATGTTTCTGCCTTTTCTTGGAACATCCTTGGATTTCAGCTTCATTCTTGCTGACATCCTGACATTTAAAATTAGTAATATCTTGGCTAGTTCCTTGTGGCAATGCAGATGCACTGCAGCTGGATAAAGTCAAAGGCATCATGATGCTTGTGCTGGTGAATACGCTGCGAAGTCAGCCTGTGGCGTTAAGCTTTCCTTCTTGCCCGTCTGCGTAACATTTAAGAAATACTGTGGGTCCTTGTGTAACACTTCCTATTGCAAACAATTCTGTATCTCTTAGTCGTTCTCCATATTGCAAAGTTACTGAAATATTTAATGGACATTTTAGTTTTATTGTTCAGCTGAAAAGAACGGTCTTCTCAAATACACACCGGCAAGCCATTTTCCCTAAAAGAACTAATAGCTGGAAAGTTAGAAATGTATCAGAAACAAAAAAATATGCTTTTTGCAATTTAGAAACAGTCTTTTGAAATAATCCCATGTATGGGAGACTTTTAAATCCTCAAGCGATCTCTGTTGTAAGATATATTTATATTTACTTGGAAGTCTTGCTTATTTTTACGATATCTTTAATGGCGGTAAAGAGGAGATATTTATAAGTGATATTCTCTTGCTACTTACTATATTTATATATCATGTGAATTTTAATGAATACATATTACTTTTACAAATAGGAAAATAGAGACATTTTTTTATAAAAGTAGTATTTAACTATGAGGGAAAACATAGATGTTAGTATGGTGTAACCTGAAAGTTGTTACTAATAGGTCAGTTGAATGCGCATACAGTTTGAGTGCTGTGTTGGTTAATCTTAACTGTGAATTGCTGATTCAGGAAATAATGTTTCTGAATTTAGGTCATTTTGACCATGTTTTTGTCTATAATTAGGTATCCTTAAAGTGGGAAGAATATCAAGCTGGTCATTACTTTTATGGTAACGTCATTAGTGAGACAATTGGTAGTAGCACTTTTGTTGTTAAAAACAGAAAAATCAGTATATCTAGTATCTCACTATTCTTGAATCTGCGCAGTAACCCACCTCTGTGTGGTGGTCCGCAGGTTTACAGCATAAGAAGCTCCGAACTGCTGTATGATGTGGGTGGGGCGTATCCAGGTTCCAAGATAAAAAATCCTCCCCATAAGATCCTAATCTGATGAGTTACGCAGTCAGAGGAGGACTGACCGTGAGACTCTGAGTTCAGGCTCCTTGCCTGTCTTCGCTGTGGTGTTGCAGACGGTGCCTGAAGTGGTCCGATGTGTGGGTTGGGAAGGGGACGTCTTCTCAGCAGACATTTAAAGTATCGGCTGCTCTTTCTTGCCTTCTGTTCAGCTGCATGTGGGGTGGGGGTGGACAGGAATGAGTCAGGCGGGGCTGCGTGAGCCGGTCATGCTCACACACATCGTGGTAATGGCCATCGGGGCGGCTGTGCTCGTCCTGTTGGCGCTGAACCGGGCGGCGTGTCGACTTGCCCACTGCCTTTCACGCTGCGCTTCTCTGAGGCTTAGTCTTGCACTCAGCCGATTTTTTCCCCTTTGGAGAAGGAAGACAATTTAATGTTTTATCCAGATCCAGAGGTGCATAAAATTAAAGGACAGCTCCAGTTGGCAAACAGGTGTTTCACGATGATATCCCAGAAGAAATGGTTGGCGATGGACAATTCAGAAATGCTTCCCCTAAAGGTGGATGGTTCTTTAAAAAATGTCAGGAGTGAATGCACAACGTGAGTGCCAGGGACTTATGTCAGGGGCTGCGTCCACTTGCATGGGGTTGAGCACAGACAGGCTCCCTGCCCATGTGGAGACTGCAGTTTAGCGGAAGAGACAGACAAACAGAACGGCACGTGAGGGGATGTGCCAGGAGTTCAGGTGCGGACTTACAGGGATGGACGCGGGGAGACGTTTGAGTGGAGACGTCCAAGAGGCATCCAGACATGGGAGCCCGAGGATTAGGCCAGAGCTGTCACTTTGGGAGATGTCGTCCTAGAGATGGTGCTAAAATCCAGGAAAACCACTCAGACCACCTTGGGAGGAAGAGTGCACAGAAAAGAAAGGAAGGCCTAGCACCCGGCCTGAACAATCCTCTCCCTTTAAAAGTAGGCAAAGGAGATAAACGGCAGGGTCCTGCTGTGCAGCACAGGGAACTATATGCAATACCTTGTAATAGCCTATAGTAAAAAGAATATGAAAAGGATATATATATACATGTGTGTTTAACTGAATCACTATACTGTGCACTAGAAGTCAACACAACATTGTAAACTGACTCTACTTCAGTAAAAAAAAGAGCAAGATAAGTAAATAGATAAATAAAAATTTAAAAAGTAGGCAAAGGAAAAGGAATCAGTAACAGACCTTGAGAACGGCCACCAGAGCAAGAGGAGAGAACCTGGGAGGGCGTGGCGTCCCCTCCCGGAGATGAGCGCTGAACCCATGTCCTGGGAAGGCGCGCGGCAGGCTCAGGGGAGAGCACTGCAGTCAGAAACACCGTTTCCGCCAGAAGCAGCTTCGATTGTCCTTTCCTTTCAAGGAGGCCTTTATACCCGCGTGGCTCTAACTGGCCTGACTGGAGAGTTTATTTCAGGACACTGGGATCTGTGGGCTTTCTGTAGCCACCAGATTGGTACTAATTGCCAGTACCACTTCTTTTTTCTAACATTTCACTGTGAAAAATTTCAGCCATACAGAAAGGTTGCAGGAATTTTACAGTGAACATTCATGTGTCACTAGGTTCTTTACTTAACATTTGCTCTGCCTGTTTTATCATGTATCTACCCAGCTAACCACCCCTCTATCCACCCACCAATCCATCTTATTTTTCGGATGCCTTTCAAAGTAAGTTTCGGACACTGAATCAGTAATTTGAAAACTCCCAACAAACAAAAGTCCAGGACCAGAAGGCTTCACAGGTGAATTCTACCAAACACATACAGAATAGTTAACACCTATTCTTCTCAAACTATTCCAAAAAGTTGCAGAGGAAGGAGCACTTTCTCACTCATTCTATGAGGCCAGCATCACTTTGCTACCAAAACCAGACAAAGATATTACAAAAAAAGAATATTACAGGCCAATATCACTGATGAACATAGATGCAAAAATTCTCAACAAAATATTAACAAACTGAATCCAACAATACACTAAAAGGATCTTACACTATGATCAAGTGGGATTTATCTCAGGGATGCAAGGAGTTTTCAGTATCCACAAATCAATCAGTTTCTCAAAAAACTACAAATAGAACTACCATATGACCCAGCAATTCCACTCCCACTTATATATCTGAAAGAAATCAAAACACTAATTCAAAAAGATAAATGCAGCCGAATGTTCATAGCAGCATTATTTGCAATTGCCAGGCCAAGGAAACAACCTATGTGTCCATCAACAGATGACTGGATAAAGAAGATGTGGTATATTTATACATTGGAATATTACTCAGCCATAAGAAGGAACGAAATTTTGCCATTTGCAACAACACGAATAGACTTGGAGGGTATTAAGTTAAGTGAAATAAGTCAGTCAGAAAAAAGAATGATATCACTTACATGTGGAATCTGAAAACTAATCAGTGAATATAACAAAAAAGAAGCAGACTCACAGATAAACAGAACAAATTAGTGGTCACCAGTGAGGAAAGGGAAGGGGGTAACATAGGGGTAGGGGAATAATGGATACAAACTATCACGTTTCAAATAAGCTACAAGGATATAGTGTACAACACAGGGAACATAGCCAATATTCTATAATAACTATAAATAAAGACTAACCTTTAAAAAATGCAAATCACTATATTGTACATCTGTAACTTACACAATATTTTGCATCAACTATACTTCAATTCTATACGATGAAAAAACAAACCGAACTAAGTGAGTTTCAGACATAAGACCATTTCACAACTAAACACTCTAGCATCCACGTCATTGACCAGGGTTCAGTATCTGTTTATGGTTCTATTTCTTTGGCAGTAACATTTAAAAAGAGTAAAAAGCCCAAATCTTAAGTGTGCAGTTGATGCCTTCTGACAAATGCATGCCCTGGGTAGCCGCCCTGGCAAGCCGTCCATGCACGTGTTACTCCCTGTGTCACCCCAGCAGGTCCGCCAGTGCAGCTGCACCTCAGAAAGCGGGGCGGTGCAGGCAGGGGGCTGGGGCCGGGCGGGGCAACGGCACGGCAAGTGTTCACCCCCTTCCCTCTGCCGGGGGCTCTGCCGCCCTCCCATAGACCCACTCACATTTTCACCAAGACAGAAATAGATGTTAAGCTCCTCCTAAAAACGCTTTTGTAAACGTTTCACAACACACCCTTTGTGGAGAGGACGATGGTGTCCAGGGAACCAGGCCCGAGCCAGGAAGGCAGAAGTCCCCACGCAGGATCCGCTCCGCTGGTGCGGGGCCGGCTGACTTGTCAAACCAGGACAGCCAGCAGCGATGTCTGCAAGTATAAAACCACCTGGCCATTTTAACGTATTCACTAATAGAGCCCTGGGGGGGAAGGCTAGAAACAACAACAGCAACAAACAAACGAGCCACTGCGAGGCAGTGACCACTCTGGCTCACCTGCCACGTTTTCACAGGTTGCCGCCTGGAGCCCTGTCCCGGCCTCATTGCTAGGGTGACACCTGCCGGGCACAGGTCTGAAGCAGGGATGTTCTGTGGGAAGGGCTGGGCCTGCTCAGATTCGGCACCATAAGCAAGATGGAGCCACTAACTACATCTCATCTGTTGTTAACAACAAAAAGTCAGAGGTGGGGGCTGGGGAAGGTTAGTTTATTTGTTTACTTTCTTGCTTTTGTTTTGTATTGTCACTCCGGGCTTTAGACAGTATGTCTAATTTCTTGGAATGAAAAGAAGGTTTCTCAATCCTCACCCTACGCTGGATTTAAGGAACCTCGGGACATAAGTTGAAGTAGCAGCAACTTTTCAGATTTAATTAAAATTTGCTTGAGCCTCTTCTCCAAGCTCTGTGAGAAGCCTAATGATCTCCCCAGATTTATTTGTTAATTCTTGAGATTTTTATAGACTTGTGTTCACTTCCAGCTGCAAAATCCTACTCCTGCTGGGCTCACATCTCTCCTGGGGTTCGTGCCCACTGTCGGCATCTTCTTTCCACCGTGGGCCACCCCGGACGTGGAATTCAGCCTCTCTTCTTTGACGTCCCCCACGACAGCTTTCCCAGGCAAAGCCTGCTGGAATCCCGTGTCTCCCTCTGCTTGCTCCCCTTGCCCTCTCTTGACTCCCATGTTCCTCTGCAAGTCTAGGTTCAGACGGGTTTAACTGTGACCACCTCCTTCCCTCCCACACGGGGAAAATCAAGGTATTTTCCTAAACAAAGATGGTTGTCAAGAAGAACTCTGGTGCAAAGTCTTTGAAATACACATATGTATATGCATACACATCTATATGTCACACACACACGTATGTGCACATACAATATACATATATGCTTACACATATGTCCTACATGTACACATAATACACACTACATAGGGATAGAGAAATAATTACATGCATGTGTATAGTTACATGCACAACACACTATCTGCACACACATGCACACACATATATACCCCATGACATATGTCTACACAGATCTAAACAGCCTTCACTAAGGAATCTTGACTCAAACTTCCAGTTATAAAATGAATGCGTTCTGAGGATCTAATGCACAGCATTCTGCCTATAGTTAACAATACTGTATTATAAACTTGAAGGTTGGTAATAGAGTAGATCTTAAATGTTCTCATCACAAAAAAAGAAGTGGTAACAGAAGTGACGGAGGTGTCAGCTCACCTATGGTGTAATCATGTTGCCATATACAAGTGTATCAAATCAACACATTGTACACCTTAAACTTACATGTACACCTTAGACTTAACACTACATATGTGTGTCAGTTATATCTCAATGAAGCCGGGGGAAAAAAGAAGTTCAATGTAAAAAAACAAAAAACAAAAAAACCACCAAAAACTAAATCCAAATTTGACCACTTGTCACCACCCTGGTCCGAGCTACCTGTCTCTTGCCTGGATTATTGCAATAATCTCGTAACTATCATACCTGCCTTGGTCACCCCTTTAGCTCTAGCTCCTGCCCCTTCCTGTCGGAGCCTTGTTCTCATCTTTTTATTTCTACATTGCACAGACCTTGCTCTGTGATTGAGACAGATGCCATCCAGTCTGTACTGATCAGTTGAGAAAATGGGAGACTGGAAATATCTGTCCGGCCACCCGTTGATTCAATCACACATTCACTCAGCGTCCGATACCCGAGCACCGACAACACCACAGTGTTGGATCCTGCAGAAGAGAAAGGATGTAAAGGAGGGAGGGGCCTGTGGCTTTCGAAATTTAAAATCCAGCTGCCTGTGCAGCCCTTGAGCACACACAAAGCAAAACGTCCTCACACGCACAGTTCTCATCAGAGGAACAGCAAAGAAGAGCAGAAAGCCGGGGCCCACAGCGTACAGCAGTCCTGCTGCCTCAGCAGATGAGCAGGGGGGAAGAAAACCACTGCGGTCAAAAGAAACTGCTGGCTTACAGATTTTTTTTTAATTTACAATATGCATGCTCTTCTAACAGTGTAAGTTCTGCTTAGACGGCAGGGTGATTTTCATGAAAGTCTGTGCTCAGCCTTGTCTTATGCCTGTTTAAAAAAAAAAGAGGTCAGGTAAAATGACTGTAGTAACAGCACTGAGCGAGCTGAAAACCAGTGTCTTTCAGATGAGACAAGAAAAGACCGCACGCTGGAGATTTTTTTTGCCTGCTGAAAACCCCCTGAAGTCATTTCAGAAACACACAGAGAGGCGATCTCCACTTCCCCCGTAGCAGTGTTCTCAAGGAACACGGCATTCCACATCCGACGTGGAGGACCGGGGAAGCAGTCCAGCAGCCTGGTAACTCTGAGCTCAGCAGCAAGGGCCCCCTGAGGATTAAGGCAGACGCGGTCAGAAGGAGGGAGAGCTTGTCAGTGTCTGGCTAAAGCTCACGTGCCTTGAAGAGAAGTCTTTCTCATGCACCAGATCTACACAGACTCAGAAGTCAGGAGCCCAAAAAAGAAAAAAAAAAAGACAGAACAAAAACCAAAACAGCACAAAAATGTCAGGAGCTGAGTCCCGCGAACACACTGCTGATGCTCTGGGCTGTTGTTTTCCTCTCTGCCAAGAGGGGAGATGCAGAACTGAGACAAGACAAAGTAGTAAGACATGTATCTTACTTTTTAACCTCTCTCTTTGGCTGTATTTGGGATGAGGGACTTAATCTTGATGTAGCTCTTCCAAATCTCTTCATGTAGTTCTGCAATTTTTAACTGCCTCTACATTGAATATTCTAACCATTTAAAACAGTTGTTTAAATTGAGGTGTCATCAGCTTACAATGCTTATCAATTTCTGGGGTACAGCGTAATATGTTTCAGGCATACACATACATACATACTTTCCTTTTCATATTCTTTTTCATTTACGATATTGAATATAGTTCCTTGTGCTATACAGAAGAAACTTGTTTATCTATCTTTACATATAGTAGTTAGTATCTGCAAATCTCAAATTCCCAATTTATCCCTTCCCACTCGCTTTCCTCCTGGTAACCATAAAAGAAAAATACCGTATGATGTCACTTATATGTGGAATCTTAAAAAAAAAGACGCAAATGAACTTACTTCACAACAGAAACAGACTCACAGACATGGAAAACCACTTTGGTGCAGGAATTACTGACAACTGAGCGTGTCTGCAGAAATCCACACCACGTCTATTGCAGAACGTCAACCAAGGGCCAGGGAACTCTCGTCCTCCAGGCTGACAAACAGGATCTATATCTGGTTTTGGTCATTTTTTTAATTCAAAAGTCAACTATATTTTTAATGGAGGAATTTACAGGCGAGTTTCATGAAGAACACCAAGTACTAAGATACTGAAGGGTGACACTGGTGAACGCAGAGGAAAGATATGATGGCCTGGTTCTTGGTGGTCATGAAATTTGATAAATGACTTCCTTCCCCAGAACCTCCAGAACAGAGCAACGCAGGCACTCTCTTCCTATCACACTGGTTAGACAGAGCTTTCCTCAGAATTGGCTCTGTTCTCCCTAGCATTCTTCTGTAACAAAATTAAAGTTATTTGTTAGAGGAAATAGTAATGGTCTTAATTTGAAAACACTTAGCGAGATGAGCCTAGCATGCTGGATATGACACCAGGAGAACTTGTGCCTCGTTCAAGTTCAAAGTTAGCAGTTCTTAGGGCTGTACTTCCCCAGAGCACAGAGAGCTGGCGTTCCTGGGAAACCCTGACTTCTCACACGATGCTCCTTCTCTTCCTCTTTACTTATTTACCTGCTTAATGAGACGAGGCAAACATCTGATGTACTCTAACTTGAAAATCCTTTAAGTTGATACTGGAAATTCTATAAATTCTATCCAGGGCTAATTCTTTTTTAAAAAATGTTTTTATTCAATTTTTAGAAGTTACTTTCCATTTACAGATATTATAAAATATTGGCTATATTCCCCATGTTGTATAGTACATCCTTGAACTGTCTTACACCCAATACCTTGTACCTCCCGTTCCCCCGAACTTGCCCCTCCCCCCACACTGATAACCACTAGTTTGTTCTCTACATCTGTGAGTCTGCTTCTTTTTTGTTATATTCACTAGTTTGTTATGTTTTTCAGATTCCACATATGAGTGATATCATACAGTATTTGTCTTTCTCTGTGTGACTTATTTCACTTAGCATAATGCCCTCCATGTCCATCCATGTTGCTGCAAATGGTCAAATTTCACTCTTTATTATGACTGAGTAGTATTCCATTGTGTGTGTGTGTGTGTGTGTGTGTGTGTGTGTGTGTGTAGACACACACATACCACATCTTCTTTATCCAGTCATCTGTTGATGGACACTTAGGTTGTTTCCATAGCTTGGCTGTTGTAAACAGTACTGCTATGAACATTGAGGTAAATGTAAATCTCTTCAAATTAGTGTTTTGGCTTCTTTCAGATATATATGCAGGAATGGAGTTGCTGGATCACACGGTAGTTCTATTTTTAGTGTTTAGAGAAACCTCCTTACTGTTTTCCATAGTGGCTGGGCCAATTGACATTCCCAGCAGCAGTGTAGGAGGGCTCCCTTTTCCCCACATCCTCGCCCACATTCATTATTTATGTTCTTTTCAGTGATGGCCATTCTGACAGGTGTGGGGTGATATCTCTGTGGTTTTGATTTGATTTGATGTTCTAGTATTAATTCTTTAGGAATGCGAGAAAAGTCCCCTCCTTGTCTGAGAGATGCAGGATGGTATAAACAAGAGGGGAAGCAGGGACTAGTGACAAATGATGTTGAAAATACCAAGGAGATGACTCACCTCCGCAGTAGGATTTCAGGTGACTTTTAATGTGTTTCTTCATATTTGAAATAATTATTTGAATTTTAACAGTGTGCCCGAATTGTTTCCATAATCAGAAAGTTATTTGGAAATAAATAAAATTAGATCCTTATGTAACACTCTAGTCACAGATAAGTCCTAGAGAGAATAAAGTCCAAAACGTGTGACGCAAAACTGCTACACCATTAGAAATATACAGATTATCTTCATGACCTTGAGTTAAGCAGAATTTCTTAAAATAAGGTGGAAAGAGCATGAATAATAAGGGAAAACACTTATAACTTGACTTGTAATTTTTAGATGATGCCAAAATTAAAGCTCAGCTTAAAAATGGTTAAAAATCAAGTCACAGACTAGAAGATATTTGTAACATGTATTACAGAGTATCTAAGAAACACAAGGAATTAAAATTAATAAGCAATAAAACAAAACTGCCAATTTTAAAAAAATGGACAAAAAATATAAACAGGGAAGAGAAAAGGAAAACAAAATTCACCAAAATTCACAAAATAGTCTCCTCCTCACTATCCTCAGAGACACACAAATTAAATTAGATGGTGCTTTGTATCCCTCTGATTGTCTGGAAAACGTCAGACCAGGCAGTACGAGATGCTGGAAAGGACACAGAAAACAGAGTGGGAGTGAAAGTGAGTACAACTGTTTTGATGTCAAATTAACCATATCCAGTAAGGCTAAAAATTTACCTTCCTTGTGACCTAGAAAGTCCTCCACTAGAGAAACTTGCAAATGTGTGCAAAGCGACAGCTAGGAAAAGTTAGGAACAATCTAAAATCCATCAGAGGAAAATAAAAATAAATGTCATGGTCCCAAGAATGTTAAAATAGCAGTTTAAAAAATGAACTAGATCCCTCTGTTTTAACCTTATTAATATAGATCACTAAAACATACAGTGAGAAGAAAAAAAAACAAGTGGCAGAAAATTTAAACAGTATGATACAAAGTATTTAAAGTTTAAAAAACACTATATGTATTGAGCATGGATACATATATACATAATAAATAGAGTCCTGTACTGGAGGACACTACCGGGTTGTCTCTGGGGAGATCCTGCAGGGCCCTGGGGTGGGGCTGCCCTTCAGCAAAGGGAACGGAGCAGAACTCCAGCCTCAGTTTCTGGAGCAAACACCCCTGGAGGCCCAGCAGGATCCTGGATGATGTCACTCCCTGAGGGTCCACTGTGATGATCCACCTTATTAAAGACACCACAGGTACTTGCAGGGCCTGAAATAGACACCCACAGCGTTGGCGGAAAAACAGCTCTCAGCCTGAAGGAGATTATATCGTGAGGAGAAATGGAAACCCTTTTGAAGAAACACTCAGATTGGATTTGGGATTGAAAATATACCCCCACCCTTCCAGAAGACTGGCTGTGCACATCTTTCAAAATCCAAAGCACAAAGCCTCTCTCAGCAGGAGGAACACACATGTTAGGAAGAAAGGGGGCATTTTCTCAGCAGAATTTCTAAAGGTTTCCCTTTCATCTCTGATGCTCTCACAGCACTGTGGACTTAGGAGCATGTTGGAAAGCGTCTGGCCACCTCTACCAGCACCTTACTTTTTTTTTTTTCACTGAAGTCTAGTTGGTTTATAATGTTGCTAGTTTCTGGTGTACAGCATAGTGATCCCAATTATTTATTTATTTACCTTTTCATTTCTTTTTGTTAGAGGCCATTACAAGACATTGAATATAGCTCCCTGTGCTATGCAGTATGAACTTGTTGTTTATCTATTTTATATAAAGTAGTTACTATCTGCAAATCTCAAACTCCCAATTTATCCCTTCCCATCCCCTTCCTCCCGGTAACCATAAGTTTGTTTCCTATGTCTGTGAGTCTGTTTGTTTTGTAAATACATTCGTTTGTCTTTTTTTTTTTTCAATTCCACATATAAGTGATATCATGTGGTATTTTTCCTTCTGTTTCTGGCTCACTTCACTTAGTATGACAATTACCAGCATCTTTTTTTAAAAAGTGTAGTTGACTTACAGTGTTGTGTTCTGCCAGCACCTTGTGATGGAGATGTGGCATCTGGCTGCAGGCACAGACTGGAGGTTGTCTATTAAAGCCTGCGCTGAACTCTGCTGATTATTCTTTGTGAAGCAGGAGCTGGAAGAGCAAGGTGCAAATGCAGACCCCACAGAAGAGCTTAGACACCAGAATGCGCTCACTTTCACACTTTTTAACCTTCCAGCTGTTAGGTGACAATGACGTGTCAGTTTTCAGTCGGGGGCACCTGCTCAGTCTGTCTCAGACCCTTCGTCAGTGTAGCTTGCTGTGTTTCACTTTGTCCTTTGTGCCGAACTCTCGGGGGCTCTTAAGAATGAGTGTTAGTCTAAGCAAGTCTATGCCGACAGTAAGAAACTGGAAATAGAAAAAAAAAATCTTTGCCAAATTCTTCAGAGATTACTGCATTTGCATATGCTCGAAAACCAAACTTTATAAAAAGCTTTTTGATTAAACCAGAGAAAAGTAGCTGATTTAAAAATAAACATTTGTACTCACCTCGTGATATTGGGGACCTTTCAGTCTTGGTTTGGGTGATTACAGCTGAAGCCAGCTGCAGCCTGGAAGAGAGGACCCTATTTTTGGCTTTGCTGTTCAAGAGCTGGGAGGGCTTCGGGGTCAAGAGAGCAAAGCGAGAGCATAACCACGTCTCCTGGGACCTGCCGGACCTTGCTGAGGGCAGAGATGGGACTTGGTCGGGTGACGACTCTTCTCCGAGCTTTGCCAAAGGAAACCCAGCTCTGTGTTGGTTTACAGCTGTTGGCCATGATTTTATTTGTCAGTATTCTAAAAATTATTGGGAAGTCTGCATCTTTAAAAAAAATCATCTGTCAACCCCCAAAATAAGGCAAAGATGTACTTAAGAAAAGTACAGGTCATATTTTTCCTCTTTAGATTTCTAGGTCAGTTTGAGGGTATTTGATGCAAGCACTGTCATGGTTGTCATTAAGTAGCTACATTTCTCAGAAGATTCCGCTGGTTTCTGTGACCTCCTCTCCTTCTAACGGGCTCAAATAGGTGCGTCGTGGAAATGGAGCGTTCCACAAGCTCTGTGTGTTCATCACTACGCGGGCAGCCGTAGCCCTTGCACTTTGGCAGATCCTGGACAGGGGCTGAGAACCAGCAGGCAACATCCGCCCCTATGAATAAAACGAAACGTAGTGCAGCGGAGAAGCAGCAGGCGCTGGCGTCCCCGAGGGGGGGCCGCGGCCCGCCTGCGCCTTGCGCGCCCCGCAGGCGGGGGGGGGGGGGGGCCCGGGAGCGGCCGTCGGGCGGGTCCCAGCAGGCCTCCGCCCTGGGCGCTGGCGGCGCCTGCCCGCCCCGCCCCGCCGCCGCAGCGGCCTGCCCCTTGCCGCCGCCCGCGAGCCCAGCTGGCGTCCAGGGCCAGGCCGACCTCGGCGGGAAGCGCCCGGACGTCGCTGCCCGTCACCCGGCCCCCAGCGCCGGTCCCCGGCGGAGACCCGAGGACCTCCCTCCGCCCCGCCCGCCCCCACGCTCGGCGCACACCTGCCCCAGGTGCGCCCGCCCGGCGGCCCGGGGACTGCAGCCCCGCGGCTCCCTCTCCGCTCCGCCGGGAGGCAGCGCTTCAGCGGAAGAGCTCGGCTGGGACAGGCCCGCAGCGCGACTAAGAAAGGATGGAGTGGGGCTCCTCCAGCGTTCGTGCTTCTGAGAACTCCCTTACCTTCCTTCTTTGTTCAAAGCCCGTTCTGTTTCCAGAGGCCCCTCAGGGCTGCCCCAGCTTACTCAGGCGGAGAAGCGACACACTGACCTCATCCTCCCACGTTCCATTCGGCTGTTAAAACCCTTCCACAGCTTTGCGAGGGCGGAACCGCCGTCTTCATCCTACTGACGAGGAGACAGCTCAGCGAGGCTGCACAAGCCCCCTTCCGGAGGGCTGGGGGCTAGACCCAAACCAGAGTCTCGGACTCCAGAGCCCACACCCTTCATCCCGGCCCGCAGGCCCCTGGTCCGGGCCTCACTTCCTTTGTGCCCCGTGGCCTGAGTCCATGTCAGCAGCAGGGTCCCTCTAAGACTGGGGCTGCTTTGTTCCAGCAGCTCCTCCTCAGGGGAGGGAAGGCCCCCCTGGACCCTGACTCAGTGTCCAAGTCCCGCTCCCTGCTGGCAGTGTCCCCCCATCTCTGCCGCTACCTGGACGTCCCAACACAACATGAACTCGAGGAGGGGGGAGGGGGGAGCTCAGTGGCAGAGCAGGTGCTTAGCACGCTCCAGGTCCTGGGTTCCATCCGCAGCGCCTCCATTAAAATAAATAAATAAAGTGAATCTGATTACCTTCCCCCCACAAAAAAACCCAGCCTGAGCTGGTCCCCATTGTGCCCTCCTGTCTGGCCGGGGGCTGGGCCAGCCGCCACAGATGGCAGCCTCGTGGGGCCACCCCTGTGGCTACAGCCCTGGAACCTCATTTTCTCTCAGCACCAGCAGCTGGATCTGAGTCCCCAGGTTCACCCTGCGTGGGGAGCGAGTCAACTGAGAAGTCCTGCCCTGCCAGCCCTCTTCCCTGGATCCCTCTCCACCAAGTTGTGTCTAGGTCTTGAGGTGCTCGAGCAAGACAGCTTCGGTGGGACTAACCCAACAAGACTTTGACCTAAGTGTCCTGTATTTGTTCATTGGTTCACTGGGGCCTTAAGTTGGGTTTCCCCAGAAGCCAACTTTGGGTCCAAGCAGTTGATTTGAGGGGTGACCCACGGAAGTGTTATTGAGTGAGTTGCCCCTGGGAGTACCCGGGGTTCAGTGCCGCTGGGGAACTCCAGGTGACAGCATCTAACCCAACTCAGGGTCATTCCACAGAAGGAGGCTGAGGAAGCTTGGGGAGGCTTCCTCCCAGTCACGTGGTCACTGGCTGCTGGCTGCACTGCCCTTGTGGCTGAAGGCCTCACCTGGAGAGTGGTGGGTGCTTGCAGTGAGATTGTTCTGGAATATACTGTGATGGTATAACCTGTGGGTTATAATCAGAACACAGGCGGCATCTGCTGTAGTCAGTAAAAATAACACTCAAAGCTGCTGTTTTCGTGATTCTGGAAACCTTCTGGAGGAAGCACATAGTGTCCCAATCAGTGCCACCTGTGGAAGTCTAGCAAGGCTTCTTACATTTGGCTCGTGAACTGTGCACCAGAGCCCTGTGCGGGACGGCTGTGGCAGCCCCGCCCCCGCCCCCATCTCAGTACATGCACCAGGCCTTTCAGGAAACTCCGTCTTTTGTGTGTTTTTCACTCTTTCACCAACTGAGAATATAGTTCATCACTCGTATTTTGTGAGCCCTGCCCTCACATGAGAGGGCAGGAGCTAGGTGCTTGAGAGAGTACTAAGTATAACATACTCTTCCTGCCCTCAACGAACATGTCATCAGGTTGGGCAGGTACAACTCAAATCACCATTCTTCTTTTCAGGTGGAATACAGAGGACCGACTAAAGGGTGGGGTTGCATAAGAGCCTTTCCAGCTGGAAAGTCTGTAAGAACAGAAATCAGGTTAGCTTGAGACTAGAATTGAAATACCTAAATCACAGAATTGAGTCCCTGATTTAAACCTCTGCCGAGTTACTGAAGATGGCACATCTTTTAACATTGTGCTATAGTTAGTGTTCAGTCTAGCACCCTCTATACTGCCAACTCCTAAAGAACAAGGATAATTTCCATATGAGTTATCTATTGCTGCATAACAAATTACCCTAAAACCACTAGCTTAAACCAAGATACATGTATTATCTCACAGTTTCCACAAATCAGCAATCTGGGTACAGCTGGCCTGGGCCTTCCTTCTCAGAGTCTTTCGCAAGCTGAAATTGAGATGTCAGCCAAGGTTCGGGTCTCATCTGAAGGCTTGACTGGGGAAGGATCTGCTTCTAAGTTCACAAGGTCGTTGGTAGAATTAAGTTCCCCATGTACTGCTAAAGTGAGGGCCTCGGTTCCTGGATTGCTGTGGGCTGGAGGCCACCCTCAGTTCCTCGCCAGGTGGGCCTCTCCAATAGAGCAGTTTGCATCTCCAAAGCATATGAGTCAAGGCAATAGAGACAGACGGCACAGTCTTCCCTAACCTAATCACAGAAGTGATGTCCATCACCTTGCCCTACTCTGTCAGTTAGGAGCAAATCACTAGGTCCACACCACACTCAGGAGGAGGAGGTTATTTAAGGCCATGAATACAAGAAAGGGGGGATAATTGGGGGCTGTCTTACGTGGTTATAGTAGGTGCACAGTGATGTTTGTTATTTTGCATGCTTATTATTCCTAAAACAACAGAACAAGTTGCAAAATTGCATCACAGCAAAAGGACATTGGATTTCAAAGGGAGCAGGCCATATAAAAGGAGAGTTTGGGCTCAGACATTCCATTCTGTTCAGTGGGCAGATCCACCTAGAATCCACTCACGTGCTACGAGCTAGAAGGTGAGCTCCCTGAAGGTGGGACTGTGTCCTTAATCTTGACATCTTCCAACACCTACTGCCCTTCCCTGGCAGGCGAAAGGAGCTTGGCAAACACTGAATGGATTGCGACCTGGCTTAGTAAGTAACAAAATCTGTCCCTTTAAAGACTTTTTCCACCCAGGTTACACATTAAACAAAATATGATGCCAATTTAGAAGGTAGTCACGTGAAGACGAAGTTAACTGCTGCAGCAATCTAAACAAACATTTGACTGAGTGTAGACAAGGTGGTGCCAACTTGGCTCTGGTGTCTTCAGTTTTCAATGCCCTTTGAAGATTCTAATCTGAAAAGGCTTATAATGTGGACCAACAGAAGCAGTACCCAGTAGAACTGCACATGTTACTACCACCGGGCTGCTCTTCACAGCACGGCCCCTGGGCAGGTAGCGTTTAGGGTCTGGGTTCATCTGGAGAGGTTCACTAGCCCTTAAGGACTGCGGTGCTGCGTGTGCTCTGAGGTGTAGAATCTCGCACAGATGTTGAGTTGGAGTTTAGCAGGGAGTGAATCCATGTGAAAATGCATGCAAACCCTTCTCTGCACAATGTGAGCTATACATTTTTTGTGAGCCCTTGGCCATCTAGGATTGCAGTGGGTTTTAAGAATGTGCCATTGTGTACCTCAGATGAAATGCTGATTTAAAAAAGGAAGTTCTTTTTATTCAGAGGAATTAATCCTTGGTCTCAGAACTGATCTACATCCTCTCTCTCTCGCTCTCGCTCTCGCTCTCTCTCTCCCCCACCCCTCCGTCCCCTCTGTCCCTATTTCTCTCCCTATCTCTATCAGTTCCTCTATTTCAAGGAAGAATGGTTTTCTGGTTCTATACGTGTAAGATATTTGTGGAAAGTCACCAACCTCACCAGCCAGTTCACCTTCTTACTGTGTTCTGGGTGATTTACACCATGCGTTGTTGACCCTTGCTTTCCTTCGCGTTCGTAGATGAGTAAGAATCAGATTGTGTACTTTGTAAGAACGACTGGGGGGTTCCCAAGAGCTACAAGTTCTGCAAAATAAGCCCCTTAAGTAAATAATGGAAAATGATAGTTTATTTTAAGTCTTTTGAAAGTTGAAAAGTGATGCAAAAGGAAAAGGCTCATCTGCTCTTAGTCAGCGTTTGACCTTTGACTATATAAACACAAGAAGTGCATGAGCCCCGGCTAGAAACAGAGCATGACTTCTCTGCTCCCCACACGAAAAAAATGAGTCTTCCTGTTAAATTTTATGGCGAATGCCAGAGTACCGTTTCACAGAACAGTACATTTAATAATTTATTCTTAAAGAAGAAGACAGTTGTTAAGAGCTGGGCCAGCTCAATAATTAAAAAAAAAAAAAAAGAAAGAAAATTTACTCTGTAAAGTGAGGCATTTGGACCGGATCTTTCCTAGTCTTTCCTGCTCCAAAATGCTGATACCAGGACTCATCAAACCAGGCTATCTCAGAATCCATACAACCACTCCTGTCCTTCCACTGCCCCAGAAGCCCAGCCCCATCTCGTCTCGACAGTAATACACACAGTTAACACACAGTGGTGTGCAAGTCCTGCCGAAAGCACCACCTTAATCATTTTCCATAAACAGAATAACTTAATGTTCTCATTATACTTCCAGAAATTGAGGACCAAAGTGTCTAGTAAGTGGTGTGGTCAGAATTCACGTCCACTTTCCTCTGATTACAAAGCACGTGGTCTCCATTCTCCCACGTCCTCAGTAGAGCCTATTTGTGATGCCTCAGATGGAGAGGAAATCATAGGAATGAGGGAGCCAAAGTTCCCACATGTGGTTATTCCCTTCAATTTGATTCTACCTCCGCTGGCTCCTAGTTCCCCTCCTCCCCCTCCAAAACACTGCATTCTTTAATTAAAGGATTGATGGTTGACCACTGTAGTTAGGGTCAACTTCCCTGGGCTTATGGTAGTAGCAGTAACTTAGAATAGTGGAATAAACACCAACCAGACAGCCGCAGTGTCCATTACATGGATTTAATCAGGCCAACTTCAATCAAGCCTACAGGGTTAGGTCACTAACATTTGAAATCACTGATGTCCATGTTGGTCTGTGTCCAGAAACAATGGCTTTGAAAGTGGGAGGAAGAACAGGGATTCTTTTCAAACAGCCCCACAATTCTAGCCTGAGGACTCTGGGAAGAACAGTTGATTGTGTTTTGGGTTACTTGATCAGTGGGCTGGTTCTAGAAGTGAACTCACATTCCTGGCCGTGAGGAGATATCAATCCTGACATTTTCATTTGAGAATTATTTAGGTGGATGTTAAGCCAGAGTCACCCTGGACATTAACAAATCTTTTGGCCTGGTGAACCGAGTGGTGTCACACTTACTGACAGTTGAATGTTGAACTAAAAGCATTGTACTTCCGGTATCATTGTTGAAGAAGTGTTAACAGCCTCGACACTCCTTTCAGCCTGATCCTTAACATTTTAAACATTACTCTTGGCACTCTTTGGTTTTGCTCCTAGGGAACAGAAATAACGACACCTGCTAAGCCCTTACTTCCTGTTAGACACTGGTGAGATATGTGCTTTCCTTATGGACTGTCAACTCCAAAGACGCTGCTCTCCCAAAGAAGATCCCAAGCTAACATTTATTGGCACTTACTCTAAGCTAGGTACTGTTCAAGAATTTCACAGGTGTTTCGTTTCATTTCACTAAAAAAATTTTTTTTTAAATTTTTTTGTGAGGAGGTAATTAGGTTTTTATTTATTTATCTTTAATTGAGGTACTGGGAATCGAACTCAGGACCTTATGTATGCTAGACACGCACTCTACCATGTTTCATTTCATTTTGACAGGTGCTGCATAACTCATTTCATTCTCATAGTAGAGCTTTTAGAAGGGTACTATGACTAACCAGGAGCCCAGAGAGACTGATTTGCCTAGAATCACACAGCGATAAAGCAGCCGAGGCAGGATGTGGACCAGCAGTCCGGTGCTAGAGCCTGTTTCCTTAACTACCACATTAGTTAGGAATGCCACTGAGACAAGTCTGCCAGAGGAACATCTGGGACCCTTTCTGGAGAGGTGAGTCCCTTTTCTCCCTCAGAATGCTGTTGTCTGCATCTGATCCTTGGAACTGCTGCAGCCACCTTGTGACCATAACAGGAGTCCCAGCGGAGAGAGCGGTGGTGTCGAGACGGAAGGCATTCAAGTTTTTCAGGACATCTTTGAGTCACCGAATTATCTCATCTTGGAACTGCCCTACTTCTGCAATTCTTTTTGTGTGAGATCATGAACCCAATACTGTTTAAGCTACTTTAGTTAGCTCTCCCGTTACTTGTATGGAAAAGCACTCTCACCGACACACATGTGTGTGAGCATAAATCCAACCAGACATGCAGCCCTTGCAGAAAGGCCAAATAGTTGCACCATGTTTAAGATTTTAATTGTCAACAAATATTGAATTCCTTCCATATGCCAGATACAGTAAAGTTGTTGAATGGAACAAGCTGGGAAGGGCAGGTTTCCTATGCACCTATGGTGGTTATAATCTGGTGGTAAATGTGGGAATGAAAATGTACACAGGCATATTTAGGGAAGGTATCAGGAGGACTAATCTGGGCAGGGAAGTCAGAAAGGGCTCTATTAGAACCCAGTAAAAGCCTGCAGACCACATTTTAAAAATCCATACCATATCAGTCAGTGTCATCCACTTGTAGGTTTCTATGTATTTAATTTGTGATACGTTTTGGTTTCAGTGATATAAGAACTATAAGGACAGTGTTATGCATGTAATAATGTTTCAGGTATCTATATTTAGGTAACTTTATAGTCAAATAGCTCAAATCGACATAGAGGCCCAGAACATTTTTCCCCTGAAGCTGATATGGAGGAGCAAGCAAACTAATGTAAAAGATAAAACAAAAGAATGGGAACCAAGTCATTTGGTGTCTATTCCTAGCTACTGGCTGGGAGCCCTCTGTGACTTGAATTCCCTAATTTGTAGAATATGATGCATAAAAAGTTGCAACGGGTTATTTTAGGGTTTTTAAATTAATGAGGGATACTTAAAGAAAAAAATCCATGTACTGATGTGAAAGTTCCAGAAATCATTCACAAGTTTATGACAGCAAAGAAAATGGGCAAAAGGAAGAGTGTGGGTACAGTGAAGGGAGAAATCAAGAGGCGGTGAGTGCCTGGAAACAGCGCTGTGCATATCAGTTATTACTGAGTAAATACTTGTTGGAATTTCCAAAGATGACCAAACACCAAGAAGGAAGTGGCTTTTTTCTTTTGAAAGTTTTATTACGGAGGACTTCCGACATGTACGAAGTACGGAGACAGCAGTGAGACCCACCAGGAGGCTTCCACTGTCACCACCGATGGCCCACCCCGTTTCCCTGGTGCCCCCCCCCCGTTACTCTGCTGTCGCCCTAGATATGTAGGCACACACCTCGGAAGCCCGAGAATGGGGAACCTAGGATTTGGCGTCGATGCCTGGCTCACTGGGTGGCGGCCCTCTGCAGCTTCAATCCTGCCATTCATTAAATACGAGTTACAGGGGGTTGCAACGGAATTTTTTTTATAAGCAACCATAATTAAAAAGGAGGTGGTTAAATAAGGTTCTCCTCATAAGGCTCTCCAGGAGGGACGCTCCCCTCATAAATCCAGGTCGGCAGAGCCCCAGGCGCTTCCCGGGACAACGCCCTTCAAGGCGGGGACCCCAGGCACCGTCCATGGGACCCGGCCTTCTAGGGCGCGGGCAGCTCCTCGCCCCGCCCCGCCGCGCCCCGCCCCGCCCCGCTCCGGGAGTCTCCGCCCACCCCGCCCTCGCGCGCCCCCGCCGCCCTGGGCTCGAGGGCTGGGCTCCGGAGCGCGCACGCCGTGCGTCCCGGCCGCTCGGGATTGTCGCCCGGCGCGCCCCGGAAGGCCCGCAGTTCGGCCCGCCATGTTCGTCTCCGCGGCGCTCCGGGCCCGGGCGGCGGGCCTCACCGCCCAGTGGGTAAGGAGGCTCGAATGAGCGCGGGCGCTGCCGCCGCCCTCCCCTTCTCTCTGTGCCTCCTCTGGCGGCGGGCACCCTGGAGCCCGGGGCTCCAGACTGGCCTGCGGGCGGCGGCAAGGACACCGCGGCCTTCGACCGCTCCTCAGGGAGGGTCGGCCGTGCGGGTGCGAGGCCTTCCCTCGGCCGGGAGTGCGCTCTCAGGGCGGTCATCGGCCGGAGGGCTGGCGCCGGGCGAGCTCTGTCCCGGGGCAGCGCCGAGCGTGGGTCCGGCCGGCGGGGGAGTCCGCGGGCGTGTCCTTGGGCCGTGGAGGGGCGACCCCGGCGTCCCGGTGCCCGCGTTGCCCGCACTTGCCTTGTGTGCCAGGGGCTCGGCGAACAGCTGTGTCGCTCGGCACCCGAGGACGCAGAGCCCGCGTGGGCCGCTGAGCTCCAAGCTCACCTCGCTGGAGGCAAGGACGTAGACTCTCAGGTGGAAACACTCGTCCTCCTTGACTTAAAAATGCACATTCCAGAAATGACGGAGGGCCCACGGGGCATTTACCAGAAAGAAAGAAGCCTTTCCCCCAGCGGTAAAATAGAAAGCTTGAGTCAGTTCTCAGCAGGGGCGAGGGAGGCGGTGTGAGCTCACGGCTCTGCAGTTAGACCTGAGTTTGGATGCTGTCTTCACCACCTTTTTGAGTTTTGTGACTTAGGGCTTTTATGTTTCTCTGTTTCCTCAGTTGCAAAATGGGGATATTCCGCTTTGCAAAGTTTAGTCTTCCAATGAACATATGAGGTTCTGTTACCTGCTGGGCTCCAGGTAGCAACGTGGATAATAATAATGATAGGTAACATTCTGCGACTGCTTTCTAAGTGCCAAGCACTGCGGTAGGTAGTAACATTTTAAATCTAGTTTATGAGGCTTGTACTATTACTTCCCCATATTACAGTTAAGAAACGTATTTAGATGATCCCTGTTCTTGTGGAGTTGATAGTCGTAATAGGACCTTAAAATTAAATTAGTGAACAGTGTGAAAGTACAGTTGGCCCTTGAACGGGTTTGTGCTGAGTGGATTCACTCAGAGGCGGGGTTTTTTTCCCAACAGTAAATAAGTACAATACTACAGGATCCGTGGTTGGTACAGAGGATATGGAGGAAGCTCATATTGGGAGGTCCGGCTGTTGTAAGTTATATTCGGATTTTCAACTACTCAAAGGGTCCATGCCCCTAGCCGCTGGTGTTCAAAGGTTCAACCGTACAGTGTTAGAGATATGAATAGGGTCATCCGATTTGGTTTGGAGGTAGTGTAAGATTTTTCCTGGGAACAGTTATGAACCGACTGGGGATGGGGTCAGATGAACTTGGGAGACGGTATTCTAGGTGGAAAGGACGAAATAAGAAAAACATTAGGAACAGCAAATAGAGTAAGTTTAAAAAATAGAAAACCCATAGTTTTATCAAACTAGAAATGACCATAATGTTGACATTTTAATGTCTGCAGTTAAAAGACCTTACAGAATTTTTTTTGGTAAAAATCAGGTGGTATTGTTCACACTGCTGTTTTGTAGCCTGTTTTTTTTCCCCCATTGTACATTTTGAGCAGCTTTCCTTAGTAAACGTTTCTACACTGTCATTTTAAATGCTGCATAGCATTCCATTGTGAGGAATATTCTATAACTTCTATAACCAGGCCCTTCTAACCTTTTACAAACAGTGGGAAATCACAATGATTTAGCAAAAATAAGGAAAAATGTGAGTAGAGGTATCCCTAATAAAGTTCCTTTCCTGAAGGAGAAATCTTCAAGGAAATTATTTACATTTTCAAAGAAATTGCTTATTTTGTCATAATTTCTGCTTTATTAAGCTAGCTGCCAATTTCTTCAGCCACAGGGTTTTCAGCTCATCGTTGCTTAAAAAAACCCAGAATTTAGTGCTGTGCCTGGAAGACACTAATTGTGTGACTTAGAACCATATTTCTTAATCTCCTTAAACCTCATTTTTCTTTTCTGTAAAGTGCAGTGATACCTTATTGAGTGTCAAAGAATTGCCTAAAAATTGTGAAATACAAAGCAATAGATACCCAGAAAAGGTTTACTTCTCTCAGTGGTTGCCATGACTTTCTGTAAGGTTGACCCCACTTTACAACCCATCGCTGCCTCACTCCCTAGCCACTGTAATTAAATACAGTGTTTTAAGGGGTTGAGAGTGGTATTTTCAAGGATTGTGTTTTCAGTTTTAGAATTTTTTTTTTAATTTATAGTTTTTATTTCTATCTTTTCATTCATTGAAGCTATTTTTCTTTATGTCTTTAAGCCTGGTTGTAGTAGCTTTGAAATTATTGTCTGGTAATCTCCATTGATTGTCTTTTTTCTTCAAAATGGGTTGTTTTCCTTTTTAATTTTTTTTGGGGGGCTATATCGGGTAATTTTGGATTATATCCTAGATGTTGTGAATGATGTCAGTGACGCTCTAGATTTTGTTAATTTCTCCAGAGTGTTAACGTTGTTGCAGGCAGTTAACTTAATTGAACTCACACTGCAGTCCAGCTTCCTTATGGGCAGCAGCTCAAGTATTGGTTCAGTTCATTTAGCTAGGCTGCTTTGAGTGTGCATACATGTTTTGGGGTCAGCCACGGAATTGGGCATTTCTCCCAATTTGGCCAAAATTTACTTGTTAATTCTTTCATAATGTTAGTAAAATCTCTTATATTTCTTTAATCCTAACTGACACTTTTAATTAAATTATTGATGGAAATTTCTTTGGAGAATATTTGTAAAACCTCCATATGTATATTTGAAAGTATAACAAAACTTAATTTTAGTGGTTAAGGCATGTCCTCAAGTCAGGAAAACCTATGTTTGATTTTTCATATATTTAGCTGTGTGATCTAAGGAAAGTTTTTTCCTTCCTTTGAGCCGTAGTTTCCTGTAAAACAAGGGGTGATAATAATACCTATGTGGGGGTTGTTGTGAGGAGTAAATGAGTTACAATATTTGTTAAGTTTGTAGTACAGTATTTGACAGAGAGGTAATAAGCATTTTTATTTATTATCATTATCCTTGAAATAGATTGCACAGTTACTATTAACTCATCACCTACTTTATTAAACTGAATGCATTGAAAATCTTATTTCCCAAGGATTTTTGAAGTTGTAAAAATACCTACTCTGAGTGTGCCATGGGCAGAGACTGGGAGGAGCCTTTGGTTTCCTCTGCATGCCTTTGCTCTAGACAGTAGGAACAAGTGGCCTTTGCTTGAGCTGGCAGTGGAGGAGGCTAAGGTAATAAGCTAGTAGGTATTGGTGAACAGTGAGAAGAAAGTACAGAGGGAGCCGACATCACTTTTTCTTCACTAGGAGATATTTCACGCGTGAGTTGTGACCCCCTGTGCAGTTGCACACATTTATTGTGGATTTAATCTAAATGTTTGGGGTAGTATCAAAGGTATATTTCTTTTCTGAGTTGGTTGCTAATAAAGAAAAAGTGTTTTTCAATAGCTTGTCCTTAGTTCTTTCTTACTAATTAGATTACTGATTCTGTCAGTTTTGTTTTACAGCTTCCTTGTCTTTTATTAAGGTGCCCTGTCTGGATGTGGCCTTTTATAATGCACATGTCTGATAGAACTGAAAAGTGAACAGAGTTAGATACTTCTAATGTTTGAGCAACTCAAGAAACTTAAAAAAGAAAAAAAAAAGAGTAGAGCCCGTGAAAGGTCCTATTCTTGGGGAGTGGGTAATAGAATGTAAAATTGTAATTTCTGTCATTTTTGAGCTATTAGTATTGTAAATGATGATAAAAGACAAGGGCTGGTAGAAAACAGAGGACTTAGATTCAAAAGGCTTGGGCTCAGAATGCATCTCTGTTGCAAATTGTGTAATGTAGTGCAAATTTCTGTTTCTGAGCCTAAGTTTCTTTAAAAGCAAAGTGGAAATACATAATAGTAACTAACTGTAGATTTTTGAGGAGTCAGTGAAAAAAATGTGTTAAGTACTTAACACAAAGCCAAAGCCACTCAAGGTTATTTGAATCCAAAGAAAGCAGTGGCACTATTTGCCTGCTGTAAGTCTTCTCCCTTCCTTCTGAAACATTCTGAAAAAGGAGTAAGCTAGAATTGCATCCCACTATTAATTCTTCACTATCAGATTATATTCTTGTTTGTGAAAAAAAAAATTACTTGAATTTTCTTTTGGAGTTCACTGAACTCAATTGGAATTCACTGAACTGTAGACATTTTCAGAGTCTAATGAGAAATGACTTTAGTCTAATGAAAAGCCTAGATCTAGTCTAAGGGGGAAAACTCAGCTTACCCTTCAAATCGGTCACGCCTAGCTAAGCTGTTCTTTTCCAGTTCTAAGACCAATTGGTTCTGGAATGCCTTTTTATTCCAAAGTGAAACTGAATTCAAATGGCCCATTAACTAGGGTAAAGACTACTTACATTCAGACTTTTCTTTTTAAATTGAAGTATAGTTGATTTACAATATTTTATTAGTTTCAGGAGTACAACAAGGTGATTCAGTATTTTTTATAGACTATACTCCATTTAAAGTTATAAAATATTGGCTGTATTCCCTGTGCTGTACAATACATGCTTGTAGCTTATTTATTTTGTAAATAGTCGTTTGTATCTCTTAATCCCCTACCCCTGTCCTGCCCCTCCCCTTCCCTCTATAATTCAAACTTTTAATGTCTTATTTATTCCTTTGCTGAAAATGCCTGATGTTGAAAGTACAATGAGTGTGGTAAGATAGGTGACGTTCTTAAAGATATCGAAAAGCAGGGCAGCTTTGAAAATGACCACATGCTAACTTGCTATGAATAACAGTGTATGCCAGTTGAAAAGAAAAAGAGGGCTAATACTTATCAGTTTACCATCACTATTTTGCTTACTTTTGTTTTATAAACAAATTGAGCCCTTTTTCTACTATTTTGAAGAGGTTGACTTTAGACATTGAAATTAAGTTGCTGAAATGCTGTGCTAATGTATATATATTTAGGTTTTCTGTAGGAACTGTTTTGTTCCATTTTGTTTTTTAGAACAGTTTAAAAGAAAACACCAGTAAATAGCTTGTTTGAAATAGGGAACATACATGCACCCTCTCTCTAAGTAAGAACTCTGTGTGCGGCAGGCTTTTTCATTTCTAGCCTGTCTCCCTGTCTGGTTTTCTTCATTAAACTCTGCTTTCCTAGATATACTCTGGTTTCTTCTCAGAGCTGCTTCTAGAGCTCTGATATCATCAAATAGTTTAATTCAAGTGGCTAATAATGTCATGACTTTTGTAGTCATTAGCTGTAAGAGCTAATGAGAGTTCTCCCACATTAGACATGTGACCTTGAGAGGTTTTTTTTTTTTTAATCTATTTTCTGGAAATAATACCCACTTTTCATGCAAGTTGTATAAACTAAACAACATGTAAAAAGCTTAGTGCCTGTCACATAGTACTTGTAATAATAATAGCTGATGGTAGGTAATAGCTGATGTAGTTCTTACTACTATCCAGGCAGCACACTAAACACTACATGAATTATCTCTTCTAATCCTTACAACAACCCTTTGTGGTATCTGGGGTTGTTATTCCAATTTTGCAAATGAAGTAGCTCTAGAGCTGGGCTTTTAACCACTTTGCTGTGTTGTGTCTCTGCACATGGGGTATTTATGAAATATTAGATATCAGTGATACATTCCAATTTCTGAGATGTTAGAATGTGAAAAATGCGGTTTTTAGGAATGATGAAATCGACATTCTTATTTGGTGTTGGTCCTTTTTCGTATCACACCCACCATCAGAAGGACAGTGTTTCTAAGATTAGTTTGGTTGCATTAGACAGCATGGTTTGGATTGGGGAAGGGTCAGCTGGAGAACGGTAAATGTCCCGCCATGAGAGAGTGGGTAAATGGCCAGTAAAGTAAACAGAGAATACTAGGGTTCAGAAGTTTGAAGGATTGAGTACTTCCCTACAGTTGAGTTAATGCTTCCTTACTTTATTATGAAATCCTTTGTTTTCTGTCAGAATTTAGTTAAGTAACAACTCACTAATGTTAACTCAATAAAAATTATTCTTTGATTTAAAAAATGTATCTTCTCAGCTAAAGCGGTGGCAGGGACTGACTTGTAACTTTCAGTTTCAGTTAATTTTTTAAAACTTTATGCTGATATTGTTCTTATAGTGTTATTTGGGAATTGTGGCTTTAATTTTTTGGTTATCCCAGTCCATGTTCTGGATGGGCAAATTAGGGATACAGTCATGACCTTGTATTTAGTCACAGGTTGACTCTGAGGCAATTTAGGAGACATTGAATAAAAGTATAAGAACATAAACTATGTCCTTTGTAAGTGTTGCACTTATTTTAAGGAAAATTTATAATATATCTCAGACACAAGAAAGCAAAAAGAATATAATAAACACTGTATCCATAACTTGCTGCCTGAGAAAGAAAGCAAAACCAGCGCAGTTGGAGCCCCTGATGCACCGCAGCTGGTCAGATGCCCCCTCCCCCTTATCCTGGCGCGTATTTTACACCTGTGTTTCCCATTCTGTGCCTGGGTCTTTTCTTGATGAAAGCAAGTGTTCTGTATAAACCTATTTCCTCAACTGAAATGCTATTTGGATCTAGGGAAAAGTTACATCTATGACTGTGTTGTGTTACCGCTTTTATGTCCTTCTCTGCTATGTTTGCCTGTGAACGGTCTAGCTTTCTGCCAGTTCCGTGCTTGGTTTAATCCAGTGTTCTCCCGTCTGTAGTTGGTAGAACTCAGAGCGTTTCTGAACAATAGTTCACTTGCTTTTCAGGAAGGGTAGTAGAGAAGGTAGGAATGGGGGAGCAGCTACAGGGCAAAGAGAAATTAATGCGATTGGAGAGAGTAATCAAATGGATTCCTTCCCAAACAACTGAGTTTGGTCAGTCTGCATAGCATCATAAGCAGCTTTCTGAAAGTACTTTTATGGCTGGAGTTTCTAAACTAATTTAGTAAAGAATTATAAAGGGAGATACAGTTGATTCAGTTGCACATAGTATATGACTCATTTGTATAGAATGAAAACATGTTTATGAAGATCCACATTAAACGAGAGCTGGCAACCAGCTTGTTTCAGACAGAAGTGAAAGGCAGTAAGTTTATGGTACATTAGCTCTGCAATTGCCTGCCAAAAGCATGTAGTAGAAAGGATACCCTTCTTCCATTGACTCTTGTGTGTGACTTTAAACTTTCTTAAAATTTTAGGGAAGACATATAAGAAATTTGCATAAGACTGCTGTGCAAAATGGAGCTGGAGGAGCCTTATTTGTGGTAAGTAATTAGATTTCTTCAGAATGGAAAGACTTGGAAGTTTGGGTAAATACAACGTATCTTAAACACCAGTGTCTTTGGTATTTGCTGGCCATTGTGGTAATTTAAATATAGCTAATTGAATTCACTGCATTTCAGAAGGTTTTAGCTGAACATCTCAAGTTTAAATTGGGACCAGGGTATCTTTGGAAGTGAGAATTTAGGTTATTCCTTGGTGAAATAACAGCCCTGACCTGATTTCTGGTCACACTCGGTTCTTACAAACCATTCACGTTGTCTTACTGAAGATGCTGAGGCTAGAACTTGGGGAAATCCCCAAATGGCACTAGTTTGAAACTAATGGATTTTAGTAATACAGTGAATATTGGCAGTTGGCCTTTGTGGTTTTGGTTTCCAGGGTTTAACTGCAGGTAGAGGTCAACGAATTCCCCAGTTTGGTTGCATAATTCAGAAAAGCTAAGATAACGTATCCCTTCTCTGCGACAAGATACATTTCTCAGGATTTAATCTAGTGTTTAAAGGCAATTTAGTGGACTTGTACAATGATTCAGTTTGTGATACAGTTTTGGAAAATGAAATTCCTAGGCTGAATCTTAATAAATGAATTAGCCATACTATTAATAAGTAGATTTCTGCTTTGTATTTTATCATCTTCATCTAAAAACATGAAATTTGCCACCTATTTGAGATCATTGCCCAAAGTTTCTGTTTTCTTTCCTCTTTTATGTCCTTGAAAAAGCAGAACTCTGAGACTTAACATATTAAGGGGTTCAGTTCTGTGTTTACCATACATACAAAACATTGATTGATGTAGGTGTTAATCTCAGTGTGACTCATTTGATTTCCTGTTGACGTGCCATTTCTTGTCAGTATTTGAAGAGGGCATGCTCTTTTTGGAGAAGAAATGAAGCTAGCTGTTGGCTAGTTTCATTTGTGCAGGGAAGAGATGGTGCTTTTGTACCTTTCGTAAGGTAGTAGTTTGTTTGACAATCTGATACACTCCTTAGGAAATGCACATATTTTCACACTCAAAATTTCATGTCTTAGTTTCATAAGGCTTCCAATAATTGGTAATTTTTGTAATTAAATTATATTGGAAGATCCTATTCTCTAATCAAGTTGGATAATGCTTTTTTGGTTTTTTGATCCTAAAATTACTTCTTATAACCTATAAAGGGTGATTTCAAAAACTTTTCTAAATTTTTTAGTTCTGCTAACATTTTGGTAATCATGCTGATCAAATGTGTATTTATTTAATAATGAGTTTAGCTATTCGTTTTGATGGAGGGGTAGGTTGATACAGATCATGTTGGATTAAAGTGAAGAGGTTAAACAACTGGTAGTGGTACAGTAAAGTACAAAGTTTTCCACACTTTTGAGGGGACTTTGGTAACTTTGGAAAACATTTTTTTCCCTTTATAAAGCACAGAGATACGCCTGAGAATAACCCAGATACTCCATTTGATTTCACACCAGAAAACTATAAGGTATGACTAAATTAACATTATAATTAATTACAAAATACTTAGTGTCTTCCAGATATATAAAAGCAGGTGCTTTTTCTTTGATACAGAGGATAGAGGCAATTGTGAAAAGCTATCCAGAAGGGCATAAAGCAGCAGCTGTGCTTCCAGTCCTGGATTTAGCCCAAAGACAGAATGGATGGCTGCCCATCTCTGCCATGAACAAGGTACTTCATTTTTGCGGTAGTTTGAAAAGAGGAGAGATTGTGTATGGTAACTCCCTTATGTAGAAGTTCCTCTGACAGTCCTTAATGTCATAATCTAGGAGTGTGAAGCCCTTGAATCATTTATATGTTTCAGGCCTCAATTACGCTTATGTTTTGTTGGTTCCCGTAATAATGCAGAGAAGAGGAGGGTAGAGCTTTTATCCTTGCAGGAAATAGTAAAGGCGTTACAGTGGAAGAGGTTTTCTTTTTTTTCAGTCTTTGAGAGAAATGGCCATAATAGTAAGATAAAATATTCCAAATATGTATAATTTGCTGTAAATATACCCTGAAAATGAATGTACTGTTTAAACTAAAATTAGAGAAAAGGATCTGCTCACAGCTAACGTGAGTCTTTTAAATATTTTGGCTACAGTCTTTAACAAAAATCTATATAATACATGATATCTACAACACTTGATTATGGCACCTTGCAGTCAACAACCTACAGAAATCTCATGGGTGATGCATTTAAATAAAGTTAGTATATTCATGCATATTTTAGGATTCATTTTTTTAATAGTGTTTTTCAGCAGTGATCCAAATTTCAAGTTTATTCATATCCTATTACTATAATTACAGTTGTGTATGGTGTTACATGTTATAGTGTATTATTTACAAAGTAGTGTACAGAACCTTTTGTTACTTGATTCTTTGGAGAATCACACAAGTAATAAGCCAGTGTGATATAATGGGAAGTATATTTGGTTTTGAAGTAAGAGAGCTGGTTTTTCTCTGGACTGACTCCCCGTCTGCTGTGAAGATCTTGAACTAGAAGAGCTCTTGCAGTTACTATGTTGTAATTTCTAAGTGGCAGAGCTGAGACTAAGTCATTCCAATTCTGTGCATTTTTTACTTGACTGTTGCAGAGATTCTGCTATACTCTTTGTTTCTTTTCATTTTCTAAATTTTATTTAGTCTGTTATGTTAGACCATTATTATCTTTCTTGGAGTATAAGAGTGTCCTCAGTTTATCTAATGGAATCCCAGATGCAGATTTGAGGTACAGCTCGTTGACCTCTTACTTGCTTTGTATAGGACTCTAACACCGTTGTGGACCCATAGTGTTTTTTTGATTATGGAAAATGGTATAAAGCAAGTGTAGTTACTACAATACTTAGTAAACATAGGTGCTTTCTTTGTTTTCAATTAATCACATGTATGTTTGGGAGTTTTCTAAATTACATTGTTTTTATAATAGCCAACTTTCTAAATAATGATTTAGATTATGTTTCTAATCATAGATACTGTTTTTGCAAAAATTTATGTTTTTAATAATGGCAAGCTTGTTGAAAGTCTTGCTGAGTGGAAAGCTTAGTAGAGCAAAATAAAATAAATGAAGAAACTAACGTGAGAACATTTCAAAAATACTGTCCTGTTCTGTCTAGAATTACGTGTGTGTGTGAGAGGCAGGAAATAGCTTATAGAGAATAGAACCAAGAGTCTTTTCACTTTACATTTGAAACTTCTAATGTTACTGTTTCTTTGCTCCAACCTCTCTCACCCCTTAAAGAAAAGCCCAACCTTAACAACAAAAGCAAAATCCAGAAGCTCATGCATCATTTCTTTAACCATCACTAAGGCGTAGGGAGGTATGCAGCAGCATCCTGGGGGAGCTTTTTCAAGTTAGACATCTGGCTCTTACAAGCTATTCCAGTGGTAGGGCCCCAGCGTGTATTTTGAGAGAGCTCCCCAGATTCCGAAGTATAAGCCTGGTTTATATCACCAAATTAAATTCATCACATTTACTTTATCTTTCACAAGTCAGCCATGATTAGATGTCTTTTGAGAATACATTTCCTTTAGAAATCTTGATATGAGAAGGTTTAATATATTTCTCATTGGAAATGCCATTCAGTGAGTTATTTTTTTATGTCAAAACCTGGATATGTGTATAATTTTTAAGAATGCCAAATAACAAATCTTAAAACCTGATAGGTTAATGATATTAGATCACCTAAAAGATGGTAGCCTGGATTATAGTCATGATAGACAGTGTGTGGACCAGTCTGAGCAAACAGCTAAAAAACCTCGCTTTCTTTAACAGACTTGCCCTGACCAAGAAAATTGTACTCAGATAGAATCTTCCTTGGTCCTGAATTTCAATATGTCAAAACAAATATTTTCTGTAAATAACTTGACATGAAGGGTTGGGAAGTACTAGTCTAAGATCCAGCTTTTGTAAAGAGCATTGTGATAGGAAATAGAAGTAGTCTTTTGGATTGTTCTGGAGAGCTGTGTGTGGGGGTGTGTGTGTGGGTGTGTAAGCACGTAGGTGTATAAACCAGTACAGGCTCATAGGTGAGCTTTGATTCTCAACCCTCGTTGTGTCGCCGTATTATCTGCGTGCACTGTACGTCACCAGTAACATCAGGGACTTTTTGAAAAAAATTGATAAAAGCTTAAAAAGGTATAGTTGTTTAATATTGCCATTTTTTGCCATTTAGAAATTTTAAATTACAAAATATGAGTTGAAATGATCAAAGTAGAAATTCTTAATAGTGAAAGACAAATGTTTACTAGAGAAAAAGAAGATCCTTTTGCAGAAACGACGAGTGGGGTAGAAAGAGGAGAAGAAAGTGCTATAACCATGAGCTTCTAGGCTGTGTGTGATTTAGGTGTAAAAGTTAAAGGATGATACATTTTATGTTACATGTATCTATTATAATTAGTACTTCATTTAGTGATGTGTGCTTATTTCTCTAGTAAGGAAATCTCCAATTCCCTTAATTCAGAACAGTTTCATTTCACTTTCACTCCTGCAGTAGAATTCGTCTTCCACTCCAGAGCCTGTGAGGATTGTACAGATAAGAACACAATTGTAGATCAGGTTCAAGCATATCAAATTGTTTATTACATTGCAAATGGAGAAAGGGTTGAAGTGGGAAAACTTTTCCTATAGGAGATGGAATTGGGAGATGCTGCTTAGTGGCAAGGAGGAATCTGGGCAAGAGACAGATTAGGAAATATGGGAGTGTCCATATGAAATATATCACCTTTAAAAAACAAAATCTGGAAAAGAAACAAAAACAAAACAAAAAGCGTTGAAGGATTTATACCTTGCAAATATCAAATACAGATATAGTTTCTGCTTTTGTAGAACTTTTCTAGTTTTTACCAAATTGAAGCAGTGTTGAAATTAGGCTTTTTACAATATACATAAAGCTCAATTAATAAACATTGTAATCATAGTATTTTAAAATTTCCTAATATTTTAGGTTGCAGAAATTTTACGGGTACCTCCAATGAGAGTCTATGAAGTAGCAACTTTTTATACAATGTATAATCGGAAGCCAGTGGGAAAGTATCACATTCAAGTCTGCACTACCACGCCTTGCATGCTTCGAAACTCTGACAGCATACTGGAGGCCATTCAGAAAAAGCTTGGTATGAGACATTATAACTTTTATGAAAAACAGAAGTGACTTTCTAGATTTGGCTTATTTCTGTGTACATTTTCCAAGTTTTACCATCATTCTGGATCTGTATTTCACAGGTAAATTTTTGCCTTACTGTGTTTACCCACCATTATTTCTTCTTATTTTTAGTTTTTCTTTGGTTCTTAAGTTTCTAAGCTGAGTTTTCACCTTTTCTAATCATTGAGTATGTCTGAGAAGCTTCTAGAAGTTTTAAAGCTTTCATTGTTTATACAATTAAGTTTCACTCATTGTATGGTAGCATGTGGCACATAAAGAAGTGACCGTATTGTCCTTGTCTTCTTCCAAACAAGACTTAGGAGAAATAAGATATAAGAATAGCAGGAATGCTTGAGGAAGGAAATGTGGAATAAGGCGTTTTTCTATATGAAACTGCCTTTGCTGCATTTATCACTCTACAATATCAAATGAAGTAAAAGGAAGTGTCTTAATTTTGTTGTCTCTGAATATAAAGTACTTGCATGTTGTAAAAATAGTTGGGCATTATAGAAATACATAAAACAGAAAGCTGAAGTCTGCTCAAAGTCCCATCCCCCAAATCTGTATTGTTCTTCCTGAAACACAGCACAGATTAACATTAAACTTAAATAAAACAAACTTAAATTAAAAATGCCCCCTAAAAGGTACAAATTCTGGTAATAGTTGAGTATATTAGTTTTAGGTTTGTATTTAGTATTGCCTCAATTTTTCTGTTGTTAAGTTATTCTGCAGTTACTTTCACGTATACCTATCTTTGCACACGGGTCCAGTTGTATACTAAGGTTGTTTACAAGAAGTAGAATTGCTGGGTCAGACTTTACTGTATTTTGTCAAAATACTTTTCCTAAAGATACGGGAGTATGCATTTCCCTCACATTCTTAATGACCTTTGATATTAGCAGTTTTCAAAGTCTTTGCCAATCTGATAGTATGACTGATTTCAGTAGGTTGCTTTTCACAATCAGAATGAAGATAATCGTCTCACGCGCTGCTGTGTATCAGTAAACGGCAGTGAGTCCCCTGAAATTTGATTGTTTTTAAGGAAACCACTTAAGAAATCTTTGAATGTCCTATGATAATTATACAGAGTTTTGTTTAATTTAACAAATTTAATGCCTTAAATACATTTTATGTATCTCTGTAGTATGTTGGGGATTTTTTTTTCTTCTTAAACTGTATTGCTATTAAAATACAATCTGGGCCTTACAGTGATTATTTATATTCTTAGGGATAAAGGTTGGGGAGACTACACCTGACAAACTCTTCACTCTTATAGAGGTGGAATGTTTAGGGGCCTGTGTAAATGCACCAATGGTTCAAATAAATGACAACTACTATGTGAGTATTTCACTTCTACAAATTAAAGTTGTATGATGTCATATGTAAAATATTTTAACTATTTGGTTTCCTGTCCTCTGGATGTTGGTTTCTGAATTATTTAGAAGAAACTGTTGGCTTAAATATCTAGAAGGTTTTTTCTGGTTTCCAAAGTTTATTAAAAATCATAATAGAAAAACTTTACATAAAAATATGTCAGTTTTAGCTTCCACACTGTTACCTACCAGCAGGTTTTTTAAAAAATCATTAAGTATTTTTGCACTTTTCTCCAGGGCATAATGACATATTTTTAAACCTTTTAAATAATGAAAAATTTAATAATTTACATATAAGTACAAAAAGTAACCACTAAGACTTAATATGTAATAGCATTTTGTCACACTTATTTCAGGTATTATTTTTATCATTATTATTACATGTAAAAATAAGGTATAGATGTGGGTATACCATCTCTACATCCATCTAAAATCCCATTCCTTTCCTTTCCTTTCCTTCCCAGAGATAACCACTATCATAAGTTTAGTGTGTATACTTCCTATGTTTTTTAAACTTTTACAATCTATGTATCCAGGCATACTAATACAAAATACTATATTGCCTGTTTCAAAAATTTTGTAAAGATGATATCATACCTCTAAGAATTGGTTTAGCTGGATCTCACAAGTTTTGATATGTCATATTTTTGTCATTTAGTTCTAAATATTTTTAAATTTCTGTTTTGATTTCTTCTTTGACCTGTTTTTTGAAAGCGTTCTTAATATCTAAGTGTGTGGAGTTTCCTAGTTATCTTTTTAAATTGCTTGCTACCCTAATATCATGGTTTTGATTCATAATATCTTGTTAGCTCACAGTTCTTGGAAATCTGTTTTTGGAAAGTCTTTTAGGCCTGCACTGAAGGTGGATCCTTCAAGAAGGGATTCACTTTGCTTCTCTCTTGCTCCTGGAAATATTACTAGCCCCTAGAAAAGCTCCTTTACCTACACCCTCCTCTCTTCCCTCAGTGTGTAAGGTTCTGGAATAGCAGGGGTTTTTTTTTTGAGAGAGAGTCTTAATTTCTAGTTTACCATTATATTGAGGGTATAGCTTTTTGGGGTCTTAACTTCACGTGGTTTGGATGATCTCCTGTGGCCTGGGCATTGTCCCTTTCCCCTCTAGGCTATGAAACCTTGAAGCCAAATTTGTTTTGGTCGTTCCACTTGTCTCCCTGGGTTTTCTTTGCGTTTTTGGCCTCTGGGTATTTTATTCTTGTCAATGTCTTGATGGTGATAAAATTTTTAAGTTTTTGTTTTTTATCTTACCATTTTTAGTCGCTACAGCAGGACATTTAGTCAGGATAGCTAGCCTGCCATAATGCCTAAAATGGAAATCTACAATTTTTTTTTAAATGAAGATGAAATTTTATTTCTTTGGCCTTTTAGATTTCTAGGATTTTTCATTAACTATAGTGATTTTCTTCATTTTAATGATCAGTGATTGAAATTTCTTACCTTCTCTATTTCTCATGCTTTTAAAAAAGGTCCTTTAAAAATATGGCAACAATCTTCTCTTTTCCCGCTTTTCTGCATTTTACTCATAATCATGAGGCTCTTGATTTAAGCAGGAATTAGACAGTCAGGGCTTTGTATTCAGCATTGTAAGTTTAAGTATAGTAGCCTATGGATTTATGCAAGAGATTCTTTTAGTTAGCAGTGGTATGGTCTCTGGCAAGGCAGTTAACTTTCCGAATCTCAGTTGACCAGTGAATAAAATGAAGTAGTCGCATAAATGTTGACTGGATCCTGATTAGGAAAAAATATCAAACACATTTTGAGGATGGTTGAGTAGATTTGAATATGGACTTGACATTTGATCTTATGAAGGAAGTATTATTGTTTAGTTAATTGGGTGTGGTAATGGCATTGTGTTATTTAAGAAAATGTTCTTGTTCTTCGGAGATGCCTGCTGCAGTATTGGGGTGAAGTGTCATAATGTCTGCAACTTGCTTTTAAATGATATGGCAAAAAAAAAAAAAAAAAAACCAACCCAAGAGACATCTGTATACATAATTGAAATATGGCAAAGAATACGGTTATTCATGCATAGTTTTCAAATTTTCGTAATAAAAGAGTTGGGGGATAAAATCATTAGATGAGTTTGAAGATTCCAGTTTTGAGATTCTGAATGTCTGTTGAACCCTAAGCAGTTTGAAGCAGCTTATTTTTATAAATGTTTAATTATTAAACAAACATTAAAGCCTGTGTGGCTAGGGACTGGAGATACCGTATTGAATCACGATTCCTCTAGCATGGTACCAGGGTCCTAGAAACATTTTCTTAAGGACTTAACTGTTTTGGAGGGGGAGAGGGGATATAATGTAATTTAGGCATTGTTTTCTCTTACTTTAATCTTGCCCTATTCTGTTTTGTCTATCTTTTGATTAAACCTAGGGTGCAGCTCGGTGCACAAATGTGTTTTAATTGTATTATTTTAAATAACAGAACACTTGCTTGAGGTAAGAATTTTACACAGGTGAGCAGTTTACCAAATACAGAGCTTCCCTGGTTGAAATGGGGATTGTAGGGTCAAGATCACTAAAAGAAATGTGTCAAAAAAGATTTTTTTTTCCTTTTCCGTTTGAAAATTAAGTGAAGTTTGAAACAGGGTGAATTTCACCTGGGAAAGAAAGAGGGTATCACTGGGGTATTAGATGTTTAGCCTAGGGATAGATAATTCGGCATCTGTGTTTAAGTTCTGTGACTGCTGCTGCTAATTACTGTTTGACCCTCACTGTTTCTTCAAGGACATAGGATTTGTTGAGCATGTGCATGGCACTGTTCTTTTTTATGTATTTTCTCTTTTAATCCTCCAAACACTCTGAAGTAGGTTTACCAATGAAGAAACAAACTTGGGGAAGCTGAGTAACTTCTAGGATTACTAGTTAGTAAGTGTTGGAACTTGAACTCAAATGCAGCGCTCTTTCCTGTCAAAGCACTGCTCTGTATTGCCTCTTCAGCTGCAGCTCCTACGGCACACTGCAGTTAGCAGTATATACCATATATGGGGGTGACTCTGTTGCTGCTTCCTTGGTAACTAACTTGTGAGCTGAGACAGACAATAAACTGATACTAGGGATTTACACTGATTTCAATAGTAGGATGTAGTTTTAATGTGACTATTGTACTTTTCTCTGGTAGGAGGATCTGACACCAAAGGATATTGAAGAAATTATTGATGAACTCAAGGCTGGCAAAATCCCAAAACCTGGGCCAAGGTATCCTTTTATTTCTTTTTAATAAATTTTAATGACTTAACCTAAATTAGTCTTTCATGTAAACTTAATTAAAAAATTTTTATACCCTAAGTTTGCAGATGTTTTCAGGAGCCTTGAGTAATACCTAAACCAATTTGTCATCTAAAGTAAGGATTTTTTTCCCCCTCCCAAACCCTATTAGATAATCATCTGCTATGTACATGAGTATTTATAGAGAAGGGAAATTTACTACAATAGAAATCTGTTCCATTGTTTAAAAGTTCATACTGCCAGAAGCTTGACCCAAAATCTGTCTTCCTTCTAATTTCCACCTAAAGGCCCAAAGGTTCTATGCTTTGAACAAACAGAAGATAATTTTTATACCTCTTCCAAATGCTCTTTATTACATGAAATAGCTGTCTCATCTTCCCCTCTTCTTTTTCTCAGATTTAATATCCACAGTTGCTTCATTGTTTTTCCTTATGTGACACAGTTTTGGTCTCCTTCCTTTATAAGTCTTCTGGTTGGCTAATGGCTTTCTTAATGTGGTGTTTAAACTAATCATCATATATGAGATCCGTACTGAGCAGTGCAGAGCATTGTGGGACTGTCTTCTTTTTCCAGACATCATGCTTGTAATGCAGCCTAATTACATCGATTCTCACTTCACATGCATTACACCATTAAATTGTACTTATAGTCATTTAGAATGCCTAGATCTTTTTCAACTTGAACACTGTTTATCCAGGCGGCTCCATCCTGCAGTTGTGTTAAACTAATTACTTTTCTTTCAATTATGAACCTGAACTTTTACTGCTAAACGATCCCTCCCATTCCTTATCTAAGTGTTCACATTACTTAAAATTCTTAATACTAGCAAATATTTGCATGGTTTTATACAGTTTTAATCCCTTAGTGTTTTTTCCTGCTTATGTCATATAAAATTGTCCTTCTCAACATATTTGTAAGTTTTAAAGGCCATATAGTATTCCAGTGTATTGAGAGAACCATAACAGGCTGTTTATTCCCGTTTTAAAATATGTTTTCCTGCTTTCTGTTATGAACAACAATTCCCTGAGGCTGAATTGCTGGGTCAAGAGGGTATGCATGGTTCTGTAGTCTGCATTCTAGAAGTACTCGCTCATTGCTCTGGCCAACGAATAACTCTTCCTGATCAGAAAGAGAGGTCAGTTCAGGATGACGTAAGTTTAGTAAAAGGCAAGCTGGACCCTACTGACTATTAATTTCTTTTCTAAGAAACATGTACTTCTTTCAGCACTTGAATTGAATTTGCTTAAAGAGGTTTGGCATTCTCTTCCTAGTTTCTCACTTTATTGGGCTACCCTTAAAACATTTTTAGGAGTAAAACATTTCCATTGTGAAGATCATTCTCCTTTATGGAGGCTATTGAAGTGAAGCCTTTCGTCATTTAATATTACAGTATCTATCCCTTACTTATTCTTGCTTCAGTTGTAGCTTCTCTCCACCCCACTCCCGAAAAAGAAAATGTTCATAATATTTTCTACCAACTTCAAGTTGTTTTTAGGCCCTAAATGTTTTTGAATAAGTTCATGTCACTCTTGTGTTTGTTCTTAAACCCTTAACTTCTTTCAACTTTGGGGACTTGTTTTCATATCTTAGATGCAAATTTCCTTGCGAAATCCACTTGGTTTCTTTAAAAGTCTTCATTTCTTCTGATTAGGTGCCGTTTATAATTCTGTAGTCATACTTTTGCTATCTAGAACCTCCTCTTTCCCTTCTGAACTTTGTGATGTATCAGTGACAACAGTAATTCAGCATATCTCTTGCCACACAAATAGACAGATAGTTGCTTTGTCTGTTGCATTCCCTCAGCATTCATTTATTTCAGAAACATTTCTGGACGTGTGCTTTGTACTTGGCACTATTTTAGGTTATGCCTGCAAATTATGAACAAGGTAAAGTTGTCATATATTTTATAGTCTACTGATAGAGATAGACAACTAATGTAATATCTGAGTAGTAAATACTATGAAGAAAACATAAACATAGAGAATGACTGGAGGTAATTAAGTCAGGAGAAGTCTTTCTGAGGTGGTGACTTAAAGTGACCTGAATGATACGCCCAAAGGAACCATGTACAGATCTGGAGGAACAGTGTTCAAGAGGGGGAGGAGAGGGTGAGTTAAGATCCTGGAGAAAAAGTAAGATGATAGTATGGTTGCAGTAAGGTGATCAAGGAAGAAACTGGTGGGAGGAATCAGAGAGTTAGGGGCCTAGTAATTTGGGTTGAGTCCTAAGAACAGAAAGCTGTTTGGAGTGTTTTCAGTAGGGGATGATTTTGCTGATATTATTGTCCTACTTGCTGTGTAAAGAATAGCTTAAAATTTAGTGGATGTTGTGGGACAGAGGAATTATGAGTGATTTCTAGCTTTTTGATCTGAGCACCTCAGTGATTCCTTAAAAATGGGGATTTGGGGTAGAGCAGGTTTGGGGAATAAGTCACTTTGTTTTGGACGTGCGAAGCTTGAGGTGCTACTTAGACATCCGTGATAGTGTGCTGAGAGGTAGGTAGGAGACTGGGACTTAGCCAGTAGATTAGGGCTAGCAATCTGAATTGGGGATTCATCAGTTATCATAGGCGGTATTTAAAGCCACGAATCTGGATGAGATTATCAGGGGTGAAATTAGAGTTTGTTGTTGTTTTTAATCTGGGAGATACTATAACATCATTGTAGTTTAACATTAATAAACAGGAACTAAGCACAGTTAAGCATTTTCAACATCTAATAATAATAGGGATGCTGCTTATCAGTAATTGTAAATAGTTCTTCAGTAAGATTTTTTTAACAGTGTTCTAGACTTAAGCCAAAGACTTTTGAATTATTGGTCTCTCAACCTATTTTTATTTCCTACTTAGCTCCTCTTATTTAAAAAGCTGAGATAAATCTACTTGGTTTTCAGTAATTGCGGAGCATCCATCAGTGGTGTCATGTAAAGACTGTATTTGCACATGGTAGTTCTAGGCTTTCTCCCCAGCGTAGGAAATCAAGAACTTTCCCTCTTCTTCCCCAAGTTAATTTCTTGGATAGTGAGAGAGATTTTGATTACAGTAATAACCAAAACACAGTTTTAGTTATTCTTTAAATTAACCAAAGCTGGTTAGTTCTTTTCATTAGTATTTTTATAGTAAAGCTCTGTGCTTAAATATTGACAGAGGTGCTAGTTTTGAGTCTTTGAGTGATGAGAGAAATTAAACTGGTTCAACAGTAACTGATTTTTGAGTACCTCTATCAGGTATACACTGGCCAAAATTAGTAAAGATTGCTATCTCTATATAGTAGATTAAATTAAGTTTGTAGGCTTTACTGCAGGATTTTACAGCCTTTGTAGTATTTTAATGTGCATTTTGTGAATGGTGGGGGCTGGAGAAAGTTTGCAGACAGGCATAACAGAGGACTGGAACCCCACTTTTTCCCCTAAAGTATGTTAGACACTGTAATTTCATGGAACAAACTTTAGGAAACTGGACCAGATTATTCTTCAAATGACTTTCCTATATAAAATTCCATATTCTTGTGGCAAGCTCACGTAGTATATGTGATTAATTCTTTTTATTGTTCCAGAAACTTAAGTTTTTTAAATCTTCCTAAAATTGGTCCTTTGTGTTGGTAAAGATGGTAGCTGAGCTTAATGCACAAGAGGGGAATCTAGTAAAGGAGAAGAAAAGTCCTCCAAAAGTGATTAATTGTATTATTTTATCAGCAGTCAGAGAGCAGCAGGTGTACCTCTTACCACTTAACATTTAAAAAAATTTACAAAGCCAAATACTGGTTTTTTTTTTTTTAAACTTAAATATTATTTTGCCACTTACCTTACAACTTTAATTTTAGGCTCTGACAATACGTGGTGACTGCTTTTTTTGATCTGTTTTTCATAGTGAATTTGTAATGCAAATATGTTAATTTCTGACTTTGTAGGTATTCTTTGTCGTAATACACTACTTAGTTTCTTACATTATGTAATGCAATAGTTTGAAAGATCTTATAGATGATTTTGTGGTATCATTTTCCTGTCCCCTCAACAAATGATTTCCTAGGGCTCTAAAAATAGACTTATAAAGATTGATGACAGAATGTGAGAGGCAAAGCCAGAAGGAGTAAAGAGATTTAATTGAACAAATTCTTCAGCTAAAATCTGCGGCAGGAACCAGGTAAATGAACAAAGCCAGGGAATAAGAGGGTGAAACAGGAGTAGGTGCCGAGTTGGGCTCCAGCAGCAGAGGTCAGACAGGGCAGAGGCTGAACTTGAACGATGACCTGGGAAAGTATGTGTGGGAGTGAAAAAAAGACAGACAGGTTTGTCCACCTCTGCACTGCCTCTCTTCACAGAACGACACGGAGACCTGTTCATGTTTTCTTTGTGGCTGTGGTAGCCACCCTGGTCTAGAACCTGTTTTTGAAAAATTAATACTAATAATTTAGCCTTTAAAAACATATATAGTCTTCACTACTTATAAGGGACAGCTTCCAGTTTCTCAAGGAATCCAGTTTCTGTTTCCAAATACAATGTATAAGTGTGTGTCCCTGTGACAGTGGATCTCAGTCAAGATAAAATTCAAATATAAAAAGAATAAATGTAGTGCTCTGGTTTATTAAAACATGATTTAAAAACGTGCCCCCTGGGGTTGGGCATTCTGCTGTGGTTCTTCGCCCTGATGTTGGGCACACGCTGACTCTCCCAAGCCTTGGTTCTGCATCTGTGAAACACTGTGGTCAGTTATCACTTGTCTCATGGTGCTGTTGTAAAGATGTAATGAGCTAGTGATGTATGTACGCTGTTTAATATGGGGGGACTAGTATTACTGTTATTTTTCTATTTTTCATATTTCATATTTTTATGTCTGTTTCCATGTTTAACTTTAGGAAGAAAAATCTTGCAGCAGTTGTAACGTTTGGATTAAGTAACCCATGCTAGTTCTTGGGTGAAAAATGTTTACTTAACTGGATTGTTGTGAGATAACAAGTATAATTTTTTTAAGCAAAGATTTATAAATGGTAATCATTAATAGTCAATTTAATGTTACTTTTCCTTTTAGGAGTGGACGCTTCTCTTGTGAGCCAGCTGGAGGTCTTACCTCTCTGACTGAACCACCTAAAGGACCTGGCTTTGGTGTGCAAGCAGGCCTTTAATTTATATTCACCTGTAAATATGTCACTGGAGAAATAAAATATGAATCTCCTATCTGCATAAACTTTTTATATTTGTTCATTTCCATCTGTCTACACCTTGGTGATAACCTAGCAACTTGCAGCTGTAAGTACCCTGTTAGAACTTCAGAGCATCATTTTAGTCTTCTGCTATCTTTGGCTAACTATGAAGACATTATTCCGTAATCTAGTTAACAGTTATTCCAACATCACCCATTTTCAACTGCCCTGCCACTTTTATCAATAATACAAGATTATTATGAAGTAAAAATTCTGTCCAATTTCTAATTCCTTTTGCGTTCCCATCTTTAGCCATAGCCAAGTCTTAAGTTAGTGTGATCTTTCTATAAACCTTATTTGTCAGTACTCTTTTAACATTTTTATATTTACAGCATGTAATTGTTACTTTATTTTCCACTGGTAAGTGGCAGGTCAAGCAGACTGTAGGAGTAAGGAGGATAAGGGAGTTGGCTCTAGAAGTACTATTTATCGTCTTCATAAAGACGGTATGAAACACTTTGACATTATCCTTGGCTATTCTGACCCTGCAGGTATACAAAAACTCATCGGGGGAAGAACCTGGAAGTGAGATTTGAGTTGGAAAGATCAGTGGCTACGCAGAGTATACTCAGTTGACTGCATATTACAACTTAGAAGTGGAATGCAAATAATAACTTAGAAGAAATAAAACCTCTCATTATTGTACCTAGTTGAAGAAACTAGCTATGAGTTTTGTAAGCTGGGAAAAAAAATAGCTTTAAGGCAGGGATAAATCTAAACTAATCCAGTTGTTTCAGGATTTCTCAAAGTCACTGTTTGGCCCTGGTCTTGTGACAGACTAGTAGTTACGATGGTTAAAAACATTATTTTTTAAGACAGCGTTTAAAAATTAGTTTTTGTTTTTCACCTGAGAAAGTAAACAGTAACAGTAATTCTTCAAGTGGCACAAAAAGGTAACAAGGAAAATGCCTCCCTTCCATCCTAGAGCCCTCAGACCTTCCCAAAGTCAACTACTTCTACCATTATTTTTCTCTCTTAAAAAAATAGTCTATCTTATCTTTGTTTAGCTGTTAAGTTTTTTATTTAAAATTATGAAAAAATACAGGTATTCCTTTAAATGAAAGCTACTACTGACTTGTAAAAAATGCCTTACACTTTGGTATTATTATTATTATTTTTAACTAGACAAAAAGTTAGGAGTGAGGAGCCTTCAGATACTGGGTGAAAAGAACAAGTCATGTTTAAAGGGTGGGCACTGGTGATTAATTTATGTACCATTTTAGAAATAGAAAATTAATTTTAGGTTGTTTGAGAGGAAATCTTCCTACTGCTATTTAAATTTTATTTCTATTGCAAAAATAAACCAACAAATAATTCAACTTTTCATTCTTCTTATTGGGCAAAGAATCTAATAACCTAGCTTCCGTTGTTTTTGGAGCGGCTACAGAACTTTGCTAGGGGAAGCTACCGATTGCTTACAATTACTTGCTGTAACTGGATGGAGCCATTGTTCTAGTAAATCCCACAGCACATAATAGCCGTAAGAGTATTCACTGCAAAGGCGCTACATGTATGAAGACTAAGTCATAAAAGCCACGACCTCAGATTATATTTTTCATTTATTACATTCACCTTCTTTAAATATGGCAGGATTTAATTTAGCAAAACATAATAGTAGTTGATTCGAAAGCTGAGAACTAAGTTGGAAAGAAATTTTGCAGATGGCTTCTAGTTCAGATATCAGATATACACATTTTAAGTGTCTGCTAGTAATAAACCTAAATAAATGTGATAAAACTTAGCTTTGGCTAAGAGTGATGTTTAATCCTTGGGGTCCCTGACCTACTGGTACTGCTAAGAAAACAGGTATTTTGCCCACTTGCTGAAGATGGGTTCCAAGACTTGAGCCAATGAAAGATGGGGCTATACAATTAAAAGCCTTCGCAACTTACTATTCAGCTAGCTGTGGATATAAACTAATTTTCTTCAGCTTTTTTTGAGGCCCTTATCCATAATAATTATTAATTTCTTGACTTACACTTCCGGTTTCACATTGAAAAGGAAAATTAGTTCCTTTTCCCTTCATAAGTTTCACTTGAACCTTTCCACTAACAGAATGTATCTGATTTATAATTTGCCACATATAATTTAATAGGAGCTTCATTAAAATTTTTCTTTGCAATATGATTAATTCTGCAGTGAATTTTGTGTTTCTATTCAAACACAGTCAATACAGTGCCCTGGATCACAACTGCCTTGTAGGTCTTCGATATATTCAGTGATTTTTAAGTAATAAGGTTATGCATACAGTTACTGCCATAAATTACGGTTATTTCGGCAAATTCAAGATAAGCTACCTTTCCGTTTTGACAGCAAATTCAAGATGAGCTACCTTTCCGTTTTGAAGTGAGGCTCTTACTGCTATGGAAATAGGTATTGCCGCTGCCATCCAGACTCCCTGTGACAGTGAGTCAAATGAGAACCAACTCAACGACCTCAAGTCAGGATTGTCAAATTCCATGCCATAAATATCCAAATTAAAGGTAATGGTGTTCCACTTCTAGCCACAAATGCTCTCTTACTATTCACTTTGAACCTAACGTTTTAAAGGTGGGAGAAATCAGGAACCTAGGAAAGGAACAAGTGGTGATCTTTAATGCAAGTTTATAAGCCTTATGTCGCTACGTGCTGGTTTTTGGCTTTCTCAAAGTCAAATACACCATCTGCTGATTAATGACGTAAATTGTAACTACACTCATTAAGTCACAAATGCGTGCTGTAGTTGAGGTCACGATGGGAGAGATGATTTCCCTCCAGTTACATAGCCCCTTTGGTGGTTAAATAAAGGCACGCACAAATTGTCGCGGATTCATCTCGATGTAAATGAAAGCGTCCAGAAGGAACTCAGAATAAAATGGTTTCCTCCGATTATGTAATCCCTTCGGTGCTTAAATAAGGGCATGCACAAACTGTCGCGGGGTAACCTCGATGTAAATAAGAGCGTCCGGGGGAAGTGCGTGCCGGCAGCCGGGCCGCCGGGCGGGAAATGCTCCACACGCACTCCTCCAGCTGGACGGCTCCCTGCGAAACCGTCTCGGATGTGGATAACGCGCTTAGATTTGCCTAAAAGGGTCATCCGGCGGTGCGGCTGTGGGCGGGCCTGTCGTGGGTCCGGGCCGTTCCGCGGCAGGTGCTCGTCGCTGTGCTCTCGGGGGCCGGGCATGGGCCCGCCTGGCGAGGGAAGGGCGCGCCGGGTCCCGATCCCGGTCGCCGTCCCACAGGTGCGGCCAGCCGGCGCGCAGGCGCACTGCGGCGGACACGCGCCCCGCCTCTCCGGACACGCCGGAGCCGCGCCCGCCGCCCGAGCTGGGCGCACGCCCGTCTGTGCCTGCGGCCGGGCCGCGCCGTCGTCCTCCGGTCCGAGCTCGCAAACTGGCCCACCCGCGCCCGCAAAAGTAGCGTGTGGATACCCTCTGTACACAGAGCCTCTTCTTCACCGCCGCCGCCATTTCTAGAAGTTTCCAGTCACGGCCACGGTCGCCACAGAGCGCGACTGCAGAACCTGCCGGCCGCCTGCGCCGCTCCGCCAGGGGCTCCGCTCCCCCAGGGGCTCCCCTCCCTCTGGGGCCGGTGACGGCGGAGGGAGGCGCGACTGCGGGCGGGGTGGAGTTCCGGCCCGCTCCCCCGCCCCCACTTGGTACGCGCCGACTCCCCCGCCCGCGGCTCGGGAAGCTTCTCGCGGAGCCGCCAAAGCGGCGGGCCGCGGGGGGGCGGGCGGAAGGGGCGCCGGGCGCCGGGGGCGGGGCGGTCACGCCGCCCGTCCCGTGCCCGCCGCGTCACGTGCCCGCGCCGCGGCCAATCGCCGGGCGGCGCCGTCCTGGGAGCGAGCAGGCTGTGGCGAGGGACGGCGGAGACCGGAGATGTTTTCGAGCCCAGCCTTGGCGGCGTTCGTGGCGGTTGCGGCGGCGGCGAGGACCACGACAGCGGCGGCGGCGCCGAGGCCCTCCCTCAGGGGGTAAACCCTCCTGCGCCGGCCGTGCCTCGGGTCCGTGAGGGCGAGGGGGGCGTGGCGACAGGCGAGGAGGAAGGAGGGGCGCGGTTTCGAGCCCTGGCCCCGGCGCCCGGGAGGAGCCCCTCAGTCGCGCCCGCTCCGTCCCCTCCCCAGAGCGAGGTAGGGACGCGCCCCGCCGCCCCGCCCCGCGGCGCCGAGCTGACAGGACGGGCGGTTGTGGCCCCGGCGCGGGCCGCCCCGCCGGGAGCCGCGGTGCGGCGGGAGCTGCCGGGCGGGGGCCGCGCCGCTCCCGGAACATGGCGGGGCCGGGGAGCGTGTGCGTGCGAGTGTGCGCGGCCGGGAGGGCGCCGCGGCCGGACCGCGGGCGGGCGGGGTGGGGGCGGGGCGGGGGCGCGCCCGGTCCGCGGTGGGGTGGGGACGGGGGGCGGCGGTCGCGTCGCGGGCGGGCCGAGCGGGCGGCGGCCCCGGCGTTCTGCGAGCGCCGGTTCGGGCCGCGTTCGCGCACCCTCGGGGCCGTCGGGTTCTTAGAGCCCGTTCGAGGGGAACCCGGTGTGACGCATCCTCGAGGATCCCAAAGCGTTGAGTAAACGGTTGTACAAAGAGGTTGCCGAAGCCCAGCTGACAGCTGCGTTAGCAATAACAGTAAGGGACGGTTTGGGACGGGAAGTTGACGCGCTCGCGCCGGTGGCAGCGTAGGAGACGTTTTAGGCGCGGCAGTCATCGGAGTATAAGGTCCACCGGGCACCCGCGCCTCCCCGGCGAGCGCGGCTGGATCGGCTGCGGGTCCTCTAATCCCGAAGTTGAAGTGAACCTGTTCTCAATCATGTATTCTGCCATATTTTAAAACGGTTTATGTAAGTTATAAAAGAAGGCGAACTAGGAAAGCAGCTATTTTAGAATAAATCGACTGTTTATTAAAAACATATGTTCAAGTAGGCTCTTAAAAATCTTGGGCACTGATCTGTTTCAGTTTCTTCAATCGTTGTACAAAGGCTTTCCTGGAGATTAGCTCAGAACTGGCAGAACATATGCTGTATTGATGCCAAGTGGCTTAAAAACAAAATGAAATAGTGTCGACTTTGTAAAATCAAGTCGTTATATTAACTAAACTTGTTGGGAAGTCTTGAATTTGGGCTAAACGCAGAACCTTGTAAACATTCGAAGTGTTTCCCCAGGAGATTATAGGCAAGCAGGGGAAGGTTTTATTACTTAAAAGATCTTTTATAAATGACACAAGCACTGACTAAATTTCTGAAGGTCTGCAGACGGTTGACTGAGGTCAAGCTTAACTATTCAGGCTGTGTGTTCTATTTTCGGGACAGACAAGGTGTTAAAATAAAGTGGAACCTAAATGTTAAGTGGTAATCATGGAAGGAAAAGAGTAAAAACGCAGCATGCCTGTAATGTTCTTAATCTCTGTGGTTTCCATAGTTATTGTTAGAATGGTTTTGTGAACAAACGGAGCTGGAAAAGTGAAAATCTCTCGGTGTGTAGTCATGAAGAGTATTTGAGGAACAGTAGAGAGAAAAAAATCAGATGACGAAAGAACTTAGTAGATGAAAATGTGTTGTGCTGTCTTTTGGATTTAATTCTTTAATATCAGGAAAGGGGAGAAAAGCTTCAGTTTTGTTTGGAGACAAGTGTTCAAATGGAATTAATTTAAAAGGAAGATGTTTTTATCAAATGCTTATATGTTACTTTTTTTCCCTGTAGAACTTGTTGAGAAATGTGACTGATACTCTTCTGAGGTAGACTGGAGAAATAGTAGTTAGTAGGAATATTTGGAAAATGCTTCACTGGAAAAGAGATTTTTATTCTAAAGAATAATAGTGATAATGTTCAGTTTCTTGGTGTTGGTTGACTAGTAGTTAAATTTTCTTTAAAGCATTCTTGTCTTTTAAGGGCATTATTTCAGTTTAAAAAAAATGATTAATGAGATTTATTATTTCCATCATAGTCTGTAAGAGGTGTAGACAGCTTTCTGTATGTAAACTTGATGCTACTGAAGCAGTATCTATCAGATGAAGAATTTATGCTGTAATTGCAGTAGGTTGCTTAAGAGCCATTGACACTACCTTCTGACTTGGAACTTGTTCCTGAGGCTGACATCAACAGGTATTTGTAAAATGCTCCTACTTTGTAAAGGGTACTGTCTTGGATATTTTTCTTGAACTGGAAAGGCCTCAAATTTTCTAATCAGTTTCCCTCATTTTACAGATGAAAATATAAAGATCTGGTAAGGGGAAATGACTTACCAAAGTCAGCACAGCTAGTTAAAATAGTCTGTGGTTTGGCCTAGAGATTTCTTTTTGTGAAGATACTAATTTGCCTCTTTAAGAAGTAGCTTTATGGAGTAGTGGAAAGAAGGTGGAAATGTAAGTGAGAACGTGGAGTTTAAAGTCTTCATTTGTCGCTTCCTAACAGTGATTTTTGACAAATCATATTAACTTTCAGAACCTTGCCTTTGTAATATGCAAAAAATAATTTTTCTGTATAATTTATAGGGTTGTTTGGTGGAACAAATGTGATTACATGTAGAAAACACATTACATATTATAAACTTCTATACATATAAAAAGTAACTATGTTATTTTTAAAATAAATGCAGTTCTTACTATATTATCTAAGGTGTTTAGATCCCTAGGTTTTTGCTTAGCCTTAGCTTCATTGTCTGGAGCACCTGCTGTTTTACAGATTATAACTCCCTGTAGATGCATTTTCTGATCCCTACTTAGTTCTAATCTTAGTAAAGCCTCTTACGAACATTTTAAATATTGCAGTTGTTAGAGCCTGACTTCCTTTGGAGAACATGAAGTTTCTTCATACAGCATTTAAAAGCATTCTTATATACACTGATGCATGCATAATCTGTTTCTTTAACAGAGTGGCTTTTTTAAAGTAATAGTGAAAGTATCTTAGTAGCAGTGTTAATTTGTCTGTTGCTAGTTTCCAGATAGGGCAATAATAGGAGGTAATTTCCTTTATAAACTCTGCTTCTGAGTAGTTCATGTTGAGGTTATCTTCTGGATCTAAAATATACGTGTAGAAATGTTAAGACAGAGTTTTTGTTGACTTTTGCTGTTAGATTTAAAGACCTCTTCTCCTAGTGCTTTAAATTGATAATACTAGGAACCAGTACATCAGTATTGTAGAATTGTATTATTACAAGCTAAAGGTTATGATAAACATTTGTTGAGCACTTAGAATACGCTCATATCTGTGTTCAAACTTTTAAGTGAAATATTTCAGATAATTTTCTTAACAACACTGTAAAACAGATACTATTATTATTCTAACATGTGGCTAATGAAGATGAGGCTTTGAACTGTTACATGATGTGTAGATAGTCACAGATGTAAAAAAGTAACAGACTTTGCTGTCCCCATTCTTAACCATTTCTATCTCTAAATAAGTGTTTAGCTGGTTTTGATAATTTTAAGGCTGTATTTCTTAAATTTCAGACTTCGTGAAAAATATGTGGGACCAGCATTCTACCTTCTACTGTGTTGGTTAAAAAAGAAAAAGAAAAAGAAAGAAAAGAAAATACCTTATGAGAATTGTGGAAGATAGGCTGGCAAGCCTTTTTATACAATGCTGATATCATTGTTGGGTTTTTTTATGTTGTCAACCAAATCATTCTCACCAGGTACAGAAGAACTACAGTTGTTACATTATAAGAGGCTGTCCTAACAGATTCCACCTGCTTTTAATGTTCATTGTTCTAAGGAAACATACTTTAAACAGAGTGACTGAAGAAAAAAGATAACCAAACTCATTTATGATTTTTATAAAGGAATAGATCCAGTAATAGTAAATAAGAGTTTGTCCAGGTTAGAAAATGGCAACCAAAACTAGGTTTTCTGAGTATTGAGACACTCCAAAATTCTAAGAAACACAAATTCAAACTTAAGTTCTTAGAAAATTAGGTTTAAACACAGAAATGCTTCCAAATTGAGGTAAGTAGAAGAGGTAAATTATGAATCTTCAAGTTACAGGGCGGAAATCATTTCTTTTTCTTCGACAATTAAAAATTGCGTCTTTGGCCAATCCCTTAGTATTTGTTTATTGCACTAAAATCATTTCAAAATATGTAGTAGTTAACATTTCTGGTTATCAGTTGGTATTTGGGCCACAATTAGGGGAAGTGTCACAAGTATTAGTGATAAGTACTGTATTTTTGAACTACCTTATTGCTTGAAAGAGTTGTTAGTCTTGCATCCTTTTACATTTCAAGTTGTTGTTCTTTGTACATAAGGAGTTTTGCTGGCAGTCTGACTTAATAGAAAACAAAAATCGTGCATGCTTGGCTCTGTCTTCCTAGAAATAGCTATATTAACTCACAGTAAAAGGTAATAATGGTACGTAAAAAATTATGGTGCTTTGTAGTTCATGAAGTACTTTTTATCCCATCTCTTGAATTTCAGAACTACTCAGATCAGCAAAACATCCACTAATCTGATGATATTGAGCCATGGATAGGATCCAGGTTGAAATTCTCTGGAGTAATGCTAGACTCCTTTGAAATTCACTCATGAAAGAGAAGCATTAGCAAATCTAAAGGAAGAGGAAAGAAACACCTACTTTTATTCTCTCTTCCGCCAAAGCCACATTGTACACAGCTTTCTTTCCACTCTATTTTACTACTTCTGAAACTTAAATAATTAGGGTAGAGGTAAATGCTAAAAGCATCCTTTATACCACCTTGCTAATTAATGGTGGTGGTTAGTGATGTCAGTTAGATGAGAGATTTAAAGTTTTACAGAATATTTCCTACCATAATTTGCACAAAAATATTATAACTAGGAATAAAGCCTTGGCTTGCATTCCAGTGTTACATACTAAAGTCTTGCATCCTGTGAGTTAAAATAAGTCCTTATTAGAGTTTAATTCTGATTATTTGGAAATTACTTGGTGGTCAAAGTAAAGAACTTTTGTACTCTAGGTAGTGTTAGATACTTTCATATGTGTTATTTTAATATATGATGTGAGTAGGCATTTTACATATCCAATTACCAAAAAACTTCAAAAAGTTGTCACTGAAATGTCTCCAACTCTAGGTGCTATTACTCAAGAACTAACTTGAAATTTGTGTTATATATATATTTTCCTATTACTTTGAAATTTTTTCTTAAGATCAACCCAATCCATTTATAAACTGATAGTTTAGGTGATCACTCAATAGTGGTTATTCAACTTTCAGAAATTAATCCGTCTTCCAGGATTCATAAAAACATCCCAAGAATGAAGACGAGTGTTCTCTTTAGGCTGCAATTGAACAGGACAAAAAGTACCTCTTTACCAAGCTTCTGTTTGTCCTCATGCTATTGAAAGTAAACAGGAATGTTTGAAAGCAAATTGGCTCACGCACTCTTCCGTTCCTCTGTCCTTTCCGCTCCTTGGCCCCACCTCCCCCTTTGAGCACTGTTGCTCTCTAGCTTTGCGAACACCCAGTGGAATTAAGTCTGTACTGTTGTTGGCTAACAATTTAACTTCGTGAGGTTATATTACCTACTTTTATTTTACATCCTAAAGGCTTTCATCTGTAATTATGGTGTGACCGTATTTGATTTTAGCTGTAGAACTTCGATCATTAGCTAATACATGGGGAAAATAATCATTTATATTTTCTCTTCTGTGAACTGATACTTCTTCATATCCTTTGGTCAGAGGAGTAATTACAAATGTTCTGTGATTCGTAATGGGCTCTCCACATAGCTTTTCATTCACTCCTTATCGTGACCTTGTTAAGTTTATCATAGTCCCATCGTATAGTTGAGTTTAAATCAGTGACTGTATTGCTCCCTTACAAAACTGCACCTTCAAAGAGGTTGGTATTAAGAGAAAAAAGAAGGATAAAATGATAAATTTTGAGCCTTTGGGGTGAAAATAGTTATTTTGGATTATGGATTATGGATTTTTATAAGGAATGAAAGGTCTTGAGTGATCCATTTTGACAAAGTGATAGATTATTTCTCGGTATGGAATATGAAAGTAACTGGATTTTTTTTTCTGAAAATAACTGGAATTTTTATCTTTTTTGTCTTTTCAAGTTTTGCTACAATGAACAAGTATTATGGGTGTATAATCAAGAAGGTTTTAAATACTGCCTGTTTATTTAACAAGTTTTAAATAAATGTTTCTATGAATGGTATTGCTTTTAGTGTTGTTGAAGTAGAAGTTTAGGAAAATACAAGTGAAGACAGTGTTATAGTCTTTTTTTTTTTTTTTAAAGAGTTTACACTCAATGGACAAAACATAGGCATGTGAAATAGAGGGACAGTATTATTCTTTAATCATCCAAATTGCTTTCTGGTTGGTGTAGAAAGGAACATGGTGAGCCCTGCAAGCATGTAGATCATGTCTGCCTTGTTCACTGTTTACCCCAGATTCCATCGCACAGTAAAGGATTGCCCAGTGCTAATAAGGGAGAATGGTCTGACTGGCGTAAGAGGATGAACTCGGACTAAGGGAGAAAAGATGGATAGCAGATGAGAAAAGCCATGATTGCGAGGATGAAGGGCTTAATAAAAATGAATTTCTAAGATGGGGAATGATGTAATACAGATTTTCTTAGAAAATAATTCAAGAGGTTGTATGAAATTCATATAGGAGACTTTTTTCAACATTTTTTATTGACTTATAATCATTGTACAATGTTGTGTCAATGGAGACTTTTTTTTTTAAGCACATAAGTTAACTTATTAATTTTTGTTTTAAGAGGCAGGGACCAGTGATTTATATATCTCTCGTACTATTAAAAGTGGGTGGAAAGGAAAATATTATTAAACTGAAAAATAGAAAGTATAAAAACCGCATTTTATAGTATTTTACTCTTTCATTTAGAAAGTCAGATGTAAATCATTTCCAGAAATAAGACTTACCACTCCTAGAATCTGGAGTCTAGGTAAATAAACACAAACTTCATCTATAAAATGTGCTGAGGGCAATGTTGTCAGCAAATTGCGTGGAGGGGCTGGGGGTTTTGAGGGGCAGGACCCTGCCTGATGGGGCAGCCCGCCTGGGTGTCCTGAAGACCCTTCTTTGTGGCTGCTGGAGCCTGTGCTTGAAAAGGTGCTTAGGTTTTAAGGTTTTAGGTGCCAGTGCTAAGCACATATCTGAAGACTTTCTCTGCTTGTATGGAGCTTAAAATTGAGCTGAAAGAGATAATTACTTAGAATAAGGATCCATAATTACAGAGAGGTTCTGTAAACATTTTGAAGTTACGTTGCAAGTTCTTTAGTGAATATGTGCTCAGGGGAATGGACCTATGGCTTTTAGGCTCTGAGATACGTCTGTCCGAAATAGACTAAGAATCACTGACTTGAAAATTTGAGTTCAGTTTTTGATGTATAACTGTTACATTCTTAAATAGTCATAAATTCGTGTTTTTAGGGATTTATTTTTTGTAGTATATTTCCTTTGATAGATAAAGCTCTTTAGTTTTGGTATCATCAGTGAGATTTGCCTTTTTACCCCCCGGTTCTTAACATTTGTGTGGTTATATATCAGGAAATGTTTCACTTCTAAAATAAAACCAAATATACATGTATTCTTTGCCTTTGGGGTTGGAGTTTTCACAGTACCATCCCATTCCTGTTTCTGACTTACAGCTATGAGAACACGGTGAATTTACTGTGCTGTAATCCCCTGTACCGTATTTCTCATCATTCTCCTCAGCGTACTTTGGCAGGGAGACAGTTCTAATTCTAAATTGCCCTGACTAAAAGAGCTACCAGTGATACCGAATGCTGCCAGTTCTGAGCTTATTTTCTTTTGAATGCCCTATATGCGGTTATCCTTCTTTTTTAAAATTGAAATATAGTTGGTTTACAATATTAGTGTTAGTCTCAGGTATACAACATAGTGACTCAATATTTTTATAGATTGTGCTCCATTTAAAGTTTGCAGTTAGCCTAGTTCTTGTGTGTAGTATAGTAAGTGGGCTTATGCTGGGGAGTGCACAGCATGCTGACTGAGGTTGCAGCTCAGGACTAAAGTAAGGCTCGGGCAGTCCAGGCCTGGTGTGAAGTTGTATGGAAGCTATAGTTTTGGCTACAGTTGACGTAGTGTTAATAGCTCGCGCTATTGTTGGGTCAGAGTGGAAATGGTGTGTGATGTGGATTGGAAATCACTTCCACAAGCATTGCTTTCTTGTGGGGTACTACTGATTTCAGCTACCTCTAACTCCATAGAGGATTTGGCTGTAAAGATGGTTTTCAGGATCTCAGGCTTATGTTTCAGAAGCCATGATTATTGTAGATTGTTCTGGATTTTTATGCCATGTCCTTTACCCCAAATCTTTTATATTTTTATGTGCTGCTGTTCAAACTACACCCAGCTATCTAAGCAATTAAAAGTCCTTTCCTTTCACTTAAAGCTAAAGCATGTGCCTGTCTTTTTTAAAGAAAGCGGTAAACGTGTGTTAGGACACTGTGTAGGATGAAACTGTGAGTGACACTGGGAATGGCACCAGACGTGTAGTATGTTGCATGTGTCGGCTGCTTGTCTTGTGAGGGGCAGAGTTAAAACACCAAAAATTTGTTTTATTGTGAAGTAGTTCAGATAGTTTAAACGGTCCAGAAATAGCATAGTCAGCATCTGCTGCCTATCACTGGCTTTAAGAATTCAACATCACAGATTCAGTGCAGCCCCCTGGATACCTTTCCTTGTTCTGTTTCCCCACTCCCCCAGGGTAATTCCTATCTCCCGCTTGGCACAAACTTTTCCCAACTGTGGCTTTTCCCTTTCCCTAGACCTGTAAAATTTGTTTCTTTCCTCAAAGTTCACTACAGTGACCTTTGCCATTTTAACTCTGTTGCATATTGTGTATAACAGTAAGAGGGGTATGACTAGGAGAGTTGAAAATAAGATTGTAAACCTGAGGTAGAAATCTACCTTAAAATCTAGTCAAAGGAAAGTTAGACTTAAGAACTGCGTTATATGCAGAACAGAATTTTCAAAGTAGGTGTCAGTGTAACCTAATGAAGTAATTTTAAGATTAGTCTGGTAGCAGTAGTGTGGAGCAGTGGTCGGGAAGGAAGTGTAAATTGCTTTTGTTTTGGCTGTTGTTTTGGCTGCCTTTTCCCCCTTCTAAGTACTCTGTTAGTGAGATTTTGTTCTGCTTCCAAACACTTGACTATTTTGCAAGAAGAGAAAGGAGCTGGTGGCAAAATGGTTAATTACGAGTGTTTCTAGTTTTCCGGAATTGAGAGATTACTCCTGCCCCCTTTTAGAATCTGTTGACAGTGAAGTAAATACATAGTGGCTATTAGATTTCTACTTTCTGTATTGGTAATTTTTCCACTTCCCAGTGCCAGAGATGCAAGTAAAGCCACCTGACCATTTTCTCTGGGCTGTTGCAGCCCTCTGCTGGTCTACGGAAGTTGCACAGTTTAGAACCCTGTAGGGCTAGAAAGAGGGTTAGTACAGCCAGCAACTCATTTTTAGCATCTTAAAGCCTTAAAAGTCACTTGCGGCAACTCTCTCCATTACAGATGAGTATTGTGTATATCAACCTTAACAATTCTGGAAAGAAATGTATATATGGCTATACTTAGATATCCAGGGCAAATAGATAATTGTAAACACAACTGCCTGTATTACTTTCTTTAAAAACTCTAAATGTATTGTTAGAATGTGGTCTTTTATGGCCCATCTTGACAATGTCAGAAAATCTTTTTGCTATCTCAAATGGTAGAGCACATGCTTAGCATGCATGAGGTCCTGGGTTCAGTCCCCAGTACCTTCTCTAAAGAAATAAATAAACCTAATTACCTATCCCCAAAAAATAAAAAGAAAAAAAAATAGAAAATCTTTTTGCAACTATTTTGTAAATAGTACCTAATGAAGTAATGAGAATTTTATTTTTTAAAAATTTGAGATATGGTTTAGTCATTACTGTTAAATTACTACTAGAAGGTACAAGCAACAGGTAAATGCTAATTGCTTCTTTTAAATTATTTTCAAAGCATTTTCACTTCTTGTTGCTGGTGCCAGACAGTTAGTTGTCATTCTGGCCTCCTTGCTCTTGTTTACTGTTCCTTCCCGCCTCCCAGTCTGGTCATTATACTTGAAGTGGTCTCCTTGTCTCTCATATAATTCCTCATTAGTCTGTTCTCCAGAGCTTCACCAACGACACCTTTGTAAACATGCTGTTTGAAATTGTGTCACTACCTTTTTTGAAAGCCTTAAATTGCTTTTGTTACCATGAAGATCAAACAGCACAGTGACAGGGTGCTTGTGGTGATCCCTTGCTCTTGTCTTTCCTCATTTTCTACCCTACTGTGCTTCTGTTTTTGCTGTCCATTCAGTGTTGCCTGCTCTCTTGTGTGCACTTGTGTGATTTCTTGGTCTGGAATACAAGCATCATTTTCCTGTAGGTAAATGTTACAGAATAGCTGCTAGAGAACGTGCTAAAAATCTACCATGGCTCACTTTGGGAAGGCGTGATAAAGCAAGCGTGAACTCTTGATTGTTTATATTTCAAGCAATTGAACTGTCTAAATATTGCTCTGTTTTATACCGTAGGTTTACCTTTGTGGAATTTTGGGAGTAATACACACATATAGGTAAACCGAATTGACCGTTTACAATGTATTTACTTGGTACAGCCTTCTGAATTCACTGCCGTGCTCAGATTCCTGAAGGGTATAATACACAGCAGCACCAACCTGAAGTGCAGGCTGGATTGAGCTTCTGTCCTGAATCTTTTGCTTCCTTTTTTATTCTGGTGGCTGGGTTAGAAAATGTAACACAAATAAAAGTACCTTTTACCTCTCTCCCTCTCCCTCTGTCTGGAGCAGTTCTCTCACCTCTCATCTCATTATTTTTTCCCCTTGGGTTCTAACCAGAACACTAGTTCTCCAGAGCAAACCAAGTGGAAGTCGACCTATTTTATTATTTTTAAAATGTTTATTTGCAGATTATACAAGTAGTACATGTTCATTATAAAAATTAATATAGAACTGTATAAAATAGATCATAAACATTCCTTAAGGACTTTAAAAAATAATTGTCTTAAAAACAATGTTGAAGACCAGTTTATTTTAAAGAATGTAGATGGTTTTCATCTCTTTAATGCTGTTGGCTAAATTTGTGATTTTTATGATACTGATTTCTGGGTCTGCATACAACCATTATATTCTTGAGGGAAAATGTTATGGAATAGCTGCCAAAAACCATTGTGGTGAAAATCTACCATGGCTCACTTTAGGAAGGTGCGCTAGAACAAACTCAGCCCTTTCCATAGAGAGATGTCTCACTTGAATTGTTTAAGTAGTTAAGGTGGGCATGGGGGTCCAGTCAGTATCCCAGAAACATTGCTATTTGCTTTGAGGTCTTCTCCATTATTTTTGTAAGATAACTTAATTTTTTTTGATTGAAGTACAGTCAGTTACAGTGTGTCAGTTTCTGGTGTACAGCACAATGTCCCAGTCATGCATATGCATATACATATATTTGTTTTCATATTCTTCTTTGTTAAAGGTTATTATAAGATATTCAGTGTACTTCCCTGTGTTTTACAGAAGAAACTTTTCTTAAAATCTATTTTTTATATATCGTGGCTAACATTTGTAAATCTCAAACTCCCAGGTTTACCCCTTCCCACTCCCTTTCCCCGGTAACAAGATTGTTTACTATAAGGCCACTTTTTAAATTTGAGGAAATTAAGCTTTTGGCCTTTGTTTAAGTAGGAAATACTTAGTTATTTATGTCTAATTTTTTTTTGCATGAGGAAACACAGAAATAAGAATGTCATAATTGTTTAGTAATTTAGGCTGTCATTTTTGTATTTGTATAAAAATAGAATGGAATGAAATAGTTCTAAACCTCTTATTCTGGAATCAGAATTTTGGGAAAATAAGAGATCTTCAGTGTTATCTAGCCTAACGTTACTTTCAAGAAGAAACAGAAATACTGAAAAGTGATGAAGGTCAACCAAAAAGTCAGTGGTAGATCTCAGAATAGAATGTTGGACTTCAGGTTCCCAGATCAAATCACAGATAAAATAAAGGTCACTTTCTTAACTGAATGACTCTAGTATCATTGAATCATTGCTGTGATTTAGTCTTTTGCTAGTTGTCTTTTTTTCTCAAAACAATTTTGGAGGAAGCATGCTTACCCCTAGCATAGCTCCAGCCCAGTGAAAGCTGGAACAGGAAGAAAAATGAGGAATTCTCATCCCATGCTACGGTTCTGTCTTTAGGTAGAATGTAAAGTGGGTGATAAATTTAGAAGGCAGCATTTTACTATTTTATATGCACCAACGACTATTCTAAGGTACCATTTTATTTACTTCTCGTAGCCTTATTATTTGAGCTTTATCACTTTATGATATAAATGAAGAAATTAAGTAATTTGGACTTTGTTTTCCATTGTATTTAAAGTACATTTTCTGAGGACTTCTGGAATACATGGCAGACTGGGGAATGCTCCCTTCTTTTTCAGTAACACATGAAAATGCTAGATAAAAATAAAACATTTAAAAAACACAGCTGAGCTTCAAAGCAAGAAAGAGGAATCTGCAGGTGCCTGAAATGGAAAAAGAACTCATAATCGGAGACAGAAATTGAAGCTCTGTCCTGTAAGGAAAATAGATAAGTTGTTAGTGTGCGAGCTTTAATGTGGCACTGTAATCCGTGGGCCCAGGGGTGGCAGGGAGCGGTACCCAGACCAGGAAGGGCTGAATTATTTATGCGTGGGGCCTACAGAAAAGCCTGTCTGCCAGCCTGGGGTTGTGTTTCCTGCTGTGTCTTCTGCTCTTTTGTTTTCGACCTTTCTGGTGTCCTTTTCTGGTCTCTTTACAAAGTGTGTTACTGAGTCTTGTTTTTGTCTAGCCTCAGAGTCCCTTATCTTTTAATTAATGAATTTAATTCATTTTCATTTATTGTAATAAATTTATTGTAATAATACATATGTTGGCAATTATTTACATTCTTTTTACTGTATTTCTGTTCATTTTCCATAGTTTCTTAACATATATATAACATTTTCTTTCCTTCAAACAAGACAAGTACTTTAACCATTTTCTCACTTTTCTCTAGTCTCCTCCACCCCATCTCCAACCCCTGCAGTGTCCTAGCAACCATCTTGATGTTTTGTAGAATTTTAGTTCTGAATTATTAGGGGTATTCTTAAAGCACCCATCCATCATTTTTCTTTTTATATGAAATACTAGGTTTATTAGGTTATTTACTCTAATTCCCATATATCACATAGTGTTCTCATAGATTGACTTCAGTTCTTATTTGAGTACCTACTTAAAAGCAATTTTCAAACAGAGTGTTTTGGGGAGGGAAATAGCTCAGTGGTAGAACACATGCTTAGCATGCACGAAGTCCTGGGTTCAGTTCTGCAGTACCTCCATTAAAAAAATGTATAGACGTAATTTAGATGTATAAACAATAGCAACAATAAGCAAACTTTTAAAAAATCCTTGCACTTTCTTTGTCTAGGGTGACTCAAACAGGATGTATACATTCTAAGGCCTTTTTATGCCTGAAAATATTGTTAATCCTCACCCTTAAGTTATAACTTCCTTTGATTAAAGATTTTTGGTTTGAAATTCTTTACCTTTAACATTTTGAAATATTACCACATTCTTGCCTCTGATGTTGCTTTTAGGAAGTTCTGATGTCAGATTGATTTCTTTTCCTGGGTGTGTGACCTGTAGTTCCTCTCTAGAAGATTTTGACTTTTTTTGTTTATCTTTTTCAGTTTGTAGTGTATCTGAGTGTAGTTCTTTTCTGTCTTGTTTGGCACTTGGATTCATAATCATTCATCCATCCTTTCATTCAATAAATACTTACTTATTGGGAGTCTGCTGTATGCCAGGTTGTGTTCCAGATACTTTAATCTGAAATCTTTGATCTTTCCTCATTTCTGGAAAGTTATTGGTCATTTTTTCAAATATATTGTTTTCTTCATTTTTTCTTTCTTTCTGGGAATTCTGTTACATGGATTCTGTCACTTCTAACTTCTCCATATCTCTTAACTTTAATATTTTCCTTTAAAAAAAAAAATCCCTTCCTGTTGCCTTCTGCAACTATCTTCTACCTGATCTCCTAGCTTACTAACTCATTCTTGACTTATCCATTGTATTATTTATCTAATCTGTAGGTTCTTTATTTTCGGTCACTTGTACTTTAATATTCTGTATCTCTTCTTGATTCTGTTTACTCCTGCTGCATGTTATCAATCTTTTCTTACTTCTTTGAGGATTTTATATGCTTTAAAAAATTCTTATGTCTATTCCATTAATTCTGCTTCATATAGTATATAGATGGTTTAGTTTGAGTTTAGATCCAGATGCCAACATTTTTTAGCTTATCAAAGTTAATCTGAAATTTATTTGGTGAGAACTGGCAAGATAATTTTGAAAACGAAAAATGATGAGACACTAAAATTTATTATAAAGCTATACAAAAAAGTCTAAAAAATAAAATATTCAAATGCAAAAAAAATCCAAAGCAAAATGGTATAATATTGGTATAAGAATGAAAGACAGAGTAGAGAAACAGACTGGAATGCCTAGAAACTGATTTCAGTATATAAAGAAATAAGATTGTTATTAAAAACTGGCATTACAGATAGATGAGAAGAGTTAAATGTAAAAAGAAGTTAAAGGGAATAAAAGTGAATACATTTTGTAATCTTGGAGTAAAGATGGTATAAGCCTAAAAATGAAGAAAGGATTTATGAAGAAAATATAGGCATAAAATGTATTTTTGATTGTACATTGTACAATCCATTGTACCCTTATGTTCATAGCATTGTTTGCTGTGGTCAAAAGGTGGAAGCAACCCACGTGTCCATCAGTGGCTAAGTGGATAAGTAAAATATGGTATTTACATGCAGTGGAAGGTATATTATTCAGCCTATGAAAGGAAGGACACATACTACCGTATGGGTGATCCTTGAAGACAGGCTTAGTGAAATAAGCCAGTATGAAAGGACAAATGTTAAGTAATTCCACTTATATGAGGTACCTAGAGTAGTCAAATTCATGGAGACAGAAAGTGAAATGGTGGTTACCAGGGACTCAGAAGAGTGGGAAATTATTTAATGGGTAGAGTTTCAGTTGGGGTAGATGAAAAAGTTCTGAAGATGGATAGTGATGACGGGTGCACAACAGTGTGAATGTATTTAATGCCACAGAACTATACACTTAGAAGAAATAACAAGTGTTGGCAAGGATATGGAGAAAAAGGAACCCATGTGCACTGTTGGTAGGAATGTAAATTGGTTCAGCCCCTGTAGAAAACAGTACGGAGATTCCTCAAAATATTAAAAATAGAATTCCTTATGATCCAGCAGTTCCACTTCTGGATATTTATCTGGAAGAAAATGAAAACACTAATGTGAAAAGATATTATTTATAATAACCAAGATATGGAAACAGCGCAAGTGCCCATTGATGGATAAATGGATAAAGAAAATGTGATGTGTAGCTCTATCTATATATGTATGTGTACACACGTGTGTACACACACACACACACACACAAAATGGAATATTATTCAGCTATAAAAAGAGTGAAATCTTGCTGTTTGTGACAGCATGGATGGACCTCAAAGTGCATTATGCTAAGTGAAATAAGTTAGACAATGGAAGACAAATAACATCTGATTTCTCTTATAGAAGGGATTTTTTTAAAAAAAGTTCGTAGGTACAGAGAACAGATTTGTGGTTGCCAGAGTGAGGGAGGGGTGGGATAGAAATGGGTGAGAGAGGACAAAATATATTTTTTTTAATTGTGGAGAAAAAATCATGGGGATGTGAAGTACAGCATGGTGACTATAGTTAATAATACTGTATTGCATATTTGAAAGTTGCTAAGAGACTAAATCTTTAAAAGTTCGCATCACAAGAATAAAGGTTTGTAACTGCACGGTGATAAATGTTAACTAGACTTATTGTGGTGATTATTTTGCAATATACATATGCCAGATCATTATATTGTACACCTGAAACTGATATAATGTTACATGTCAGTTATGCCTCAAAGCATGATTAAAATGGTAAATTCTGTGTACGTATATTTAACTACATTTTATGTGTGTGTATGTGTGTGCAACAAAAATGACAGCATAGTTTTTCTTTTACAAATCAATAGAAAAATGATGATTTCCACAGTAGAAAAATGGCTAAGGATCCTAGCAAAATTCGGAAGAGGAAAAACGGAGAATAAGTTGTTGAAGTAGGGTATAAAGTTTTTTGATAATGAGAAGTCACCTAAGGGATCAGAGCACGGAATGGAATATGGACATGAACTCTGAAGAAAGCCAGGATGGGGCCAGGATTTTGATGTAGAGATAAAGGCTGTAAGTGACAAAGTTAGTATTTAGTGAAGTGACTGGCAGGTGTGTGGGTGCTTGCTGTGAAAAGGGTAGGGGCAAATGTTGCTTAATGGTTCCCAAGCCATTAAAATTACCTGGGAACTTTTTTTTTAAATAACCTATTTACTTCAGAATAGTACTAGATTTAGAGAACAATTGCAAAGGTAGCACAGAGTTCCTGTATACTTTACCCCAGGTTCTTCTGTTTTCAGTGTCTTAACTTTAGCATGGTACATTTGCCATAACTGATAGACCAATATTGATACATTATTATCAAGTAAGTCCGTACTTTATTCAGATTTCTGTAGTTTTCACCAAATGTCATTTCTTTGTTCCAGAATCCTATTCATAATACCACATTACATTTAGTCATCATGTCTCCTTAAGCTCTTCTTGACTGATAATTTCTCAGATTTTCTTTGTTTTTGATGACTTGACAGTTTTAAAGAGTGCTGGTCAGGTCGTTTTGTAGGGTGTCCCACTCCTGGAATTTGTCATGTTTTTCTTATGATTAGACTGGGATTATGCAATTTGGGAGGAAGATTACAGAGGTAAAATGCCATTTTCACCACATCTTATCAAGGCTACGTATTATCCACATGATTCATTACTGTTGATGCTAACTTTGACCACCTTGCTGAGATATTACTTGCTGAGCTTTTCACGTTCTTGTTTTCCCCACCTTGTTCCATGTTGTGTTCTTTGGTAGAAAATCACTCTGTGGCTTACACTTAGAGAGTGGGGAGTTATGCTCCACCGCCTTGAGAGCAGAACGTCTACATAAACTGCCTAAAATTCATGAAAATTTGTCTTCTCTCTTATTTTTTAATTTGTTCAATCACTTATTTACATCAGTATGGACACATGGATATTTATACCTTGGATTGTAACCCAACCCTCTTTTACTTACTCTGTTGCTCAGAGTAGTCTGACTTTGCCAGTGGGGACCTCTTTCAGTTGATACCTGGTATCCCTTTGACATATTCCCATTGTTGAGTTTATATATTTATGTATATTTTTTGAGCACTTTCTTACTCTGGCAGTACAAGAGTCTCCAGACTCACATATATTTTCTGCCTTAGAATCAGCCATTTCTCTAAGGAACTCAGGTTCCTTTCACTGGAGTAAGGTACTCGTAACCAAGACCTTGGTGTTAGGTGTGCTCCTTGTTACTGACGTCTGTTGCTTCTGGGCTTTGAGCTGACAGGAAGGAAATATATGTATGTATACTAATTCTGTATATACATATCTATAAATACTTCTGTATGTAACCATCTGCACCAAGCAAGACATGAGTTCATACTGATGTCTCAAACAGTGATCCATTCCCACATTGCAGCCTCCTCCTGACTTGCCCGTCTGTAACCTCCTACTCCAACGGTGAGAACTGGCGCCCACCATCCACTGTTCATTTACCCAGGTGTCTGTTTCCAGAATGCACGTATGCTGATTTCAGAATTGTTAATGTGTACCACTAGGGAGCTTTTTTCTTGAAATAAAATTCACATAACATAATTCACCATTTTAACCACTTTAAAATGTACAATTCACTGGTTTTAAGTATATTCACAGTGTTTTGCAACCATCATCACTGTATAATTCCAGAATATTTTCATCATCCAAAAAGAAACCTTGTTCCCATTGAGCAGCCAGTCCCTGTTTGCCTCTCCCCCAGCACCTGGCAGCCACTATGGGGGCTTTTAAAAAAGTGGTATTTATGTTACCTCCAGGTACACTGATTTAGTAGCTCTAAAGTTGAAGCTAGAATATGTATCTTTAAAAAAAAGGATTCTGCTTTGCTTTTGATAAGGAAGTTTGAATTACCAAGTGGCATGAGCCTAAAAGAACAGCATATTTCAAGTAAATTGAAATGTTGTAGAAGCAATAGTGTCAATCAAGGAGCACCTCATCAAAGCTAAAAGCAAGGCCAACACGGGTGATTTTTAATTTAAAAGTCAACTTAGGGTTAAAGTTGGGGAAAGAAATCATTTTATAAACTGTCAGTTTGTCACATCTGTGTTTATATTTCAGTTCGGTTTTAATCTGTGTAGTCTGTTTCATCTATTACCAAGTTTGGTGTCAGTAACTTTGTTCTGCCTGTTTTCTCTTGGGGGTTTTGTTCTATTTTGTGATTTTATTTTAAATTTCTGCTTAGCCTAATCATAGAAAGCTACCTTCTTCCTCTCCCCACTCCCTTGGTAAAAATGCACTCTTAAAGGAGGAGTACGAATTGCCAAGTAGCTCTGGAGCTGTGGTAAAGCCAGGTATATCTGATAACTGAGTTGGGAGACTTGCTGACACACTAAGTTTGCTCTCTTGGTTTGTAGGTGGAAGCTAAAGACAAGTACTTAGTGTTTTGTGATCCCCTATGCAGAACTTTTAAGACAAACTTACAGTTCGAAGATAGAGTGACTAGAGCAAACAGAATAAAATCACATTTAAAGCATTGATTCTGAGGGTCCAGTGCTTACTAAATGCTGAAAGACTATGAAGTGATCTCAAAATACAGACTTTCCCTAATTCTTTTTTTTTTCATTTTTCAGTTTTATTAGGTAGAATTGTTACAATTTGATTCACATACAATATATTGCTTGTAAATACATACGTACAATATACTACACATTCTTTTAGTTAACATATATGTACTGATTATTGTTTCTAATGACAGTTTAGAGCTTTAGCTTTTTAAACTTAACATGGTTACCAAAGGAATAAAGCCAACCACAAAATAAGAATCAACAGGAGACTTTTCCTAATTCTAAGAGGAACATTTCTGGAGATTTTCACCATAGCATACAGCTTCACAAATTTATCTATTTCTATTCTCCAAAGTTCTCTAGCTATATAGTCAACTAGAGGTATTTTTTCCTCTCATTCCCATCTTGCAAATAGTCTACCAGAGTCTTCTCTCCTTTGTTTCCCTTAACCCTCTCTCCTTTTGCCACATTGGGTAGTTATTCCCAAAAGGCATGGTCCCAAGGCTTATTTCCTTCTTGAGTAGCTCTCCAAGGTTTCTTCTTAACACAGTGTGGCCTCTCCTAGTGCGCAGTTTTGTACTCTCTACTAAGAAGATAAAATTTTCTCCAAATTGTTAGCCTTAGGATAAGTAGTAATTCATAAACAACAACAAAAATTAGCATATTAATGTTTCCTGAAGAGTCAATTTAGTTACTGTACTAAGAAGTCTGACCTGCAAGCAAGACCTGGCATCCTTGCAGTACCTTAGCTTTTAAGAAGGATGCTTACCTGTGTATGTCACCATTCTTGTCTTGAGTTAGTTGTGTTCCTTGAGTTTGCTGTTCTTGCTATTAAATTATAATTTAGCATTAGTTTAGTGGCATTTAGTGACATCATTAAATTTGTTATACTTATTTGGTTAAACTTTATATTGTAGGGTGGTGATGTACATTTTTATCAACAGTAGTATTTGGCACATTTCCAGTGCCTGGACTTCTTGGGCATACATGCATTGCCCCCCACCCCCAAATGAATTGTATATTGTGTCTCAAAAATGAGTTGGTCAGGCTCCATTTGCTAAAGCAAGTGCATGTATAATCCATGAGAATTTGCTTGTAGAATGATTTTTTTCCTCTAGTGGAAAGAAGGATATGGTAAGGTAAATAGACAGTGGGGTCTTTTTCACCACCTTACACAAGTGAAGAGATTTGAGATACAGTAGTTTTCTTCCAGTTGTGATTACCTCCTCCCCCAGTGTCAAAAGTAGTTTCTGGAGATCCCAATAAAGGAGGCTTTGAAAAATCAGTTTAGAAAATACCGTTTAAAGTTGTATTTAATTGTAAAGAACTGGTAAAACTTAAAACATTTTCTACTTAATAATATGAAAGAAAAAGAAATACAAACACTGGTTTACAAGCTTCTATTGAGACTGTTTCAAACTTAAAACCCTACAGAAGACAGTAACTAAGAAAATTTTTCTGTCTAGAGTGGAAGAGAAAATAAACTTCCAGAGAAGCCAGTGTTAAAGGTTGTAATTAATAGGCCGTGGCATGAAACTAATAGTTGTTCTGTATACTTCCCAGAAAAAAAGGAAACATAAATCTAAAAGAAAACTATGGCGTATTTATGGCGTATCTGTCAGTAGAGTGACAGACTAAATGTGAGACCAGTGTTTGCTCTTGAGGATCCTTTTCATTGTCAGTGAAAGTATTCTCCCAAAGAGTTACTGTCCTGTGAAGATAGGAAGTGACAGTAAAATGTTTTGTTTTGTTTTTAATAAGACTCTTAGGCTGCCTAATGTGGTTATTTTCAAATGAGTTGATACCCCACATACCCACACACATGTACGTTGTGCTTAACGTGGTAGGGAAATCCCGTATTAATAAAGTGGCTGTGCTACTTTGCATTTCTTCCTAACCCTTGGCAGTGTATCAGAGTTCCAGTTCCTCTACATCACCAATACTTGATCTTCCTTACTTGTTCTGATTTTAGCTGTTCTTGTGGGTGTATAGTAGCATCTCATTATTATTTTCCTGATGACTAACAACTAACTTTTTCTGTGCTTATTTGCCACTTACTATATATTCTTTGATGAACTATCTGTTGAAGTCTTTTGTTCCTTTTAAAGTTGGATTATCTTCTTATTGATTTGTGGGAGTTATTTATATATTCTGGGTATAAGTCATTTATAAAGATATAATTTGCAAGTATTTTCTCCCTGTGTGGCTTGCTTTGCGTTTTCTTAACAATGTCATTTAAAGAGCAAAAGTGCTTTGTGAAGTTCAATTTATCCATATTTTTCCTTTTATAGTTTCTGCTTTTCATAGCTTATTTAAGAAGTCTTTGTTTAACCCAAGGTCATACAGTTGTTCTAACACTATTTGTATCTTTATAATGTACTATATCTTTATGATGAAATCAGGTAACGTATGTAAGTCCATGAATTTGGTTTTATTCTCAAAGTTATTTGGACTTTTTTAGGTCCTTACCATTTTTATATCCATTCTAGAGACAGTTAGTCAGTTTCTATTAAAAAAAGAAGCATCCTGAGATTTTGACAAGGACTGCATTACCTTAGAGATCAGTCTGGGGGAGAACTGACATTTTACTGAGACTTCTGATCCATATGAACATAGTATATCTCTTTATTTTGGTCTTTAATTTCTTTCAGCAGTGTTTTTTATTTGTCAGTATGTAGTCTTACACATATTTTGTTATATTTATTCCTAAGAATTTAGTATTTTTGATGCTATTATAAGTTGTGTTTTTAATTTCAATGTCAAACTTTTTGTTGTTAGTATATAGAAATATTAATTTTCATATATTGACCATGTATCCTTTGTCCTTCCTGTGCTTGCTTATAAGTTCTAGTAACCTCTTTGTAGATACTTTGCCTTTGTTTCCATAGGCAATCATTTCATCCTGAAATAAGACCAGTTTACTTCTTCCTTTCCAAGCTATATACCTTTTATTTCTTTTTCTTGCTTTATTTTACTACTTAGGGCTACCAGTAAGTATAATTTTGAATACAAGTGGTGATATCATCTCAAAAGATGCAGAAAAAGCATTTGACAAAATTCAACATCCTTTCATGATAAAAAAACTCTTTAACAACTTAGGTATAGAAGGAATATACTGAAACATAATAAAGGCTATATGTAACAAGCCCACAGCTAACATCATACTCAACAGTGAAAAGCTTTTAGCTTTTCCTCTAAGGTCAGGAACAAGACAAGGATGCCCACTCTCACCACTTCTGTTCAACATAGTACTAGAAGTCCTAACCAGAGAATTTAGGCAAAAGAAATAAAAGACATCCAAATCAAAAAGAAAGAAGTTAAATTGTCTCTGCAGATGGCATGATCTTATATATAAAAAGCCCTAAAGATTCTACAAAAACTGTTGAGCTAATAATTTCAGTAGAGTTTCCAGATACAAAATCATCATTCAAAAAGCAATTGCATTTATCTACACTAACAGTGAACTCTCTGAAAAAGAACTTTTTAAAATCCCGTTTATAATAGCATGACAGAGAATAATATACTTAGAAATACTTTAACCAAGTAGGTAAAAGATCTGTACACTGAAACATGTAAATGACTTTGATGAAAGAAGTTAGACATGAATAAATGGAAAGATACCCTGTGTTCGATAGGGAAGAGTTATTATTAAAATGACAGTACTACCGAAAGTGCTCTACAGATTCAGTGCAGTCTTTATCAAAATTACAGTGGTGTTTTTCACAGCAGTAGAAAAAACAATTCTAAAATTCATGTAGAACCAGAAAAGACTCTGAATAGCCAAAGCAATCTTGAGAAAGAATAACAAAGCTGGAGGCATCACACTGTCAGATTTCAAACTGTACTGCAAAGCTATAGTAATCAAAACAGTAGGGTACTAGCATAAAAAGAGACACACAGACCAATAGAACAGAATAAAAAGCCCAGAAACAAACCCACACATACAGTCAACTAATCTTTGACAAGAATGCCAAGAACTCAAAATGGGAAAAAGATATTTTTTCAGTAAGTGGTGTTGGGAAAAGTGGATATCCACGTGCAAAAGAATGAAATTGGCCTCATATATGTCATATACAAAAATTAACTTGAAATAGATTAATAAATGCAAGGCCTGAAACCATAAAATTCCTACAAAAAAAATACAAGGAAAAAGCTCCTTGGCATTAGTCTTAACAGTGGTTTCACGGACATGACACCAAAAGCACAGACAACAAGAGCAAAAGTAAGTGGGACTATATCAGATAAAAAATATTCTGCCCAACGAAGGAAACAAAATGAAAAGGCAGCCTATGAAATGGGAGAAAAATATTTGCGAACCATACATCTGAGAAGCGGGTAATATCAAAATATGTAAGGAAACTCATACAGTTCAAGCAAAACCAAAACAAAACAACAGCAACAACAAAGAAACGGTTAAAAAATGGGCAAAGGACCTGAACAGGCGTTGTTTTGAAAGAGGACATACATATATGTAAAGGTACATATAGCATCACTAATCATAAGGGAAACACAAATCAAACCACTAGGAGATAACACCACATACCTCTTAGGATGGCTGTTACCAAAAAGACAGGAGATAGTAAGCGTTGGTGAGGGTGTGACAAAAAGGGTCCCTTGCACACTGTTGGTAAGAATGTAAATTGGTGCAGCCACTTTGGAAAACAGGATGGAGATTCCTCAAAAAATTAGAAGTAGTACTGCTGTCTGATCCAGCAATCCTACTTTCAGGTATATGTTCAGAGGGAATGAAAGTAGTATTCTCTGTATGAACATTACCCCATGTTCATTGCAGCATTATTCACAGTAGCCAAAGTATAGAATCAACCTGTTGATGGATAAATGGATAAAGAAAATGTTGACCCTTGAACTGGGTGGGGGTTATGGACACCAGTCCTCTGTGCAATCAAAAATCTGTGTATAACTTTGCAGTTGGCTCTCTCTATCTGCAGTTCTACATTCTCTGATTCAACCAACCCTGGATAGTGTAGTATGTATTTATTGGAAAAAAAAAACCCACGTATAAATGGACCTTCACAGTTCAAACCTGTGTGTGTTACTCAAGGGTCAACTGTGTATATTTACAGTGGCATTTATTCAGCCATTAAAAACATGTATCCTGCTGTTTGCCACAACAGGGTTGAACCTGGAAGACATGCTATATAAGTGAAATAAACCGACAGATAAATACGCTATGATCTTACTTAGCTGTGGAATCTAAAAATGTTGAAATCACAGAGCCAGGGAGTAGGGTGGTGGTTGCCAGAGGCTGGGGAGTGGGTGAAATGGAGATGATGGTCAAAGGACGTAAACTTTCACTTGTAAGATGAATAAGTTCTGGGGATCTAATGTACAGTCAATAATGCTGTATTGTATCCTTGAAATTTGCTGAGAGTAGATTTTAAGTGTTCTCACTGCACATGCACAGAAAATGCTAACTATGTAAAGAGATGCATATGTTAATTAGCTTGATTGTGCTAATCATTTCACATAAATCATCTCATTGTACACCTTAAATATATACAATTTTCATTTGTCAATTATACATTAGTAAAGCTGTGGGTGAAAAGTGACAAGAGCAGACATCCTTGCCTCATTGTTGATCTTAGGAGAAAAAGAAAATACTCAAATTCTGTTTGCTGAGTTTCGTCCATTAATGGGAATATTAAATTTTATCAAAAAGCTTTTCCTGTGGTGTTGAAATGGTTATTTATTTATTTATTGCTTTTAGTCTTTTAATACTGTGAATTATATAGATTGATTTTCAGACATTAAGCTGACCTTGAATTCCTGGTATAAATCCCACTTGGTCATTATGTAACATCTTTTTTACGTTGGTGGATTTGGTTTGCTAATACTTTGTTGAGGATTTTTTGTTATATGATTATGAGGTATATTGGTCTATAATTTTTTTGTAAAAGACTATTCTGGTTTGGTATCAGGGTGTTGATGGTGTCATAAAATAGGTTCCTTTCTCTTTTCTTTTTCAGGAGAGTTTGTGTAGAAATTGGCGTTATTTCTTACTTACGTGTTATATAGAATTCACCATTGATGCCTTCTGGGCCTGGAGTTTTCTCTGTTTTTAAATGTGAAATCAATTTCTTTAGTGAGTTTCAAGTTGTTGAGATTCTGTTTTGTCTATTTCATTTAATTTGTTGAATTTATTTGTATAAAGTTTATAATATTTCTTTATTATCCTTTATGTATTTATGGAATCTGTAGTGATGTTCCCTCTTTCATTGTTGGTTTTGGTTATGTAGGGCTCCTCTATTTTATTTCTAAAAGATCTGGCTGAGAGATGTATATGTTTTATTGATTTTTTTTTTAAAGAACCACTTTTCATTTTCATTGATTTTTCTTTTTTTTAATTTGGATATATTCATACTATATTTCTATAATTGGTTCTGGTTTAACTTCTTTATTGTGTGAGAACAAACTCTGTATGATTTTAATTATTTTAACTTTATTAACATTTGTTTATGATCCGTGATGTGGCCTATCTTGCTGAATATTCTATGTGCCCTTGAAAAGAATGAGTATTCTGTTTGTTGTGTAGATTTTTCTATAAATGTCAATTAGATCCAGTCAATCTGAATCACTGGCATTTTTTTTAGTTCGTTTATAACCTTGTTGGTTTCTGTCTTACTGAGAGAGTAATTGAAGCTTCCAAGTCTTACCAGTTTGTTTATTTCTCCTGTCAGTTCTGTCTGGTTTTGCTTCCTGTACTTGAAGCTATGCTGCTAGTTGCATACACATTTAGTGAACTGATCCTTTTATCAGTGTATGGTGTGTTCCTCTTGGCTTTGAGATCTCTTTTGTCTGATGTTAATATAGTCCCTCCAGCTCTCCTCTGATTATGCTTGCATGGCATATCTTTTTCCATTCTTTTACTTTTAACCTACTCATACCATTATATTTGAAGTGAATTTCTTATTAGTAGTAGCATATAGTTTTGTCATTTTTTTTTTGACAGTCTCTAGCTTTTAATTGGTGTGTTTAAAGTATTTGCATTTTATATAATTATTGCTGTTTGCATTAGTTCTATCATTTTATTGCTGTTTTGTTTCTTCTGTTTTTTATTCCTCAGTATTTCTTTTCCTGCCTTCTGTTGGGTTATTTATACATTTTTAAATATTCAGGTTTAATTTACCTAATGTGATTTTGATTATCTCTTTGTGTATTGATTGTTCCAGTGATTACAGTATATATCATGGGCCCAGAACCTAATTATATACTAAATGCTTCCTTGACTGAAGTTATAGTTTTAAAATCCAATTGCGATTTCTGTTGTTAGTGCTGAAATTTTCCAAATAAACTCATTGAAAAATAATACAAGCTTTTTAAAACATACAGCCCATTAATATAAATTTATTGTCATGTATAATTTTCTGACGAAATACAACACGTCTTCATTCACCGATAACTTTTTTGCTTAATCTACAGAAGATAATGCTTTATCTTCATAGTCTCACCTAGGTTAATGCCTGTTGATAGTATGCAGCTCAGTTTTGCTTTTGAGTCTGAACTTTTGTGTTTATATATGACTTGTAACTCTAACTCTGTAAGCTAGCTCTGAGGACAGTGCTAAGTTTAAGTGATTCTGTTTATATGGTAATAGCCGAATCCGTTAAGTGGCTGTCAGGGAAACTTTGCCTTTTGTGTGTAGTGTCAAAAATTTCCCTTTGTTTCCTTGTTTCCTTATCTATAAATGGAAGATTTGAATTATTTAAAGTCTGGCAGCTTTTTTTTGTTGAAATATACTCTAATTTGGCTATATCCAGGTTAATTTAACCTACTAGTTTTTTTTATATTTTATCAATTAATTCAGTTTAGTTAAGGGATTTTGGTTTTGTTTCTGTTGAAACCAAACTAATTTTAAAGCACCAGTAGAACAATTTGAAGAGCATAGATTTTACTGGTTTTTTGTTCAAGATACCTGAGTTTTAATAATTCATATAGATACTAGAATGTAGCTTACTTAAGTCTGTAATACCCATTTATAGGAAATTTATAGCATGAAATAGTTAAAATTAGGCTTGCCAGTTACTCTGCTTGTGATTGTGGCTCATGTCACAGTCCCATTGGCCAACATCCTCAGTTTAGCCCAGTGCTGTGCTGTAGAGCGTTCTGGGGTAATAGAAATATGTGTCTGCACTGTATCATTTGGTAGCAACTTTAATTTAACTTTCAGCAACCACATGTGGCTAATAGGTCATCAGACAGCAACACAGGTATAGTCTCATGGCTTCCCCTTTCTTATGTAAAAGTCCCTTTTGGGAATTTTTTCTGGATCTCTCAAGCAAAACCTTCCAAGAAGTTCTTTGGCCTATTAAATCAGCTTGCAGAGCAGGAGACAGAAGGCTGAATAAGTTGGAAAGAAAATGATACATGAAGTGGTAACTATAGTACAGTATGATAAGGATTAAATCAACAGATAGGCCAGTAGAGTGACTGGATACCTGGGGATAGATGTCTGGGAGTTCGGTGAATGAAAATAAACCACTCTGGGGATTTTAAGTAGTAAGGACTTAATTAATTTAATTTAAAATAGAATTAGATGTTATAAAATTACTGATCAAACCTATCAAGTTACTGGTTGGGTCTTCAGAAATAATTTCCAGACCAGTGCAGAACTACTGCAGAATCTGTTAGGAGCTCCTGGCATTGAAACCATGCTGGAATGGCAAACACTTTGCTTACTTGGACTGCTGCTCGTTATCCAGGAAACTGATGTTAGATATTAGTCTGGAGAAGATGGGAAGAAATATGGAAGTTCTCTTTTCTTCTTTTCAGTGGCAAACTGAATGGACTTGAACAAGGAAGCTTTAATTAGAAGCTCAAATTGTTAAATGAAAATTTATTTTAGGCTTGATTAGCCTCTCTGAGAAAATTAATTATTTTATAGAGACATAGAGGAAATTACACTAATTGTGGTGCATAAACTTTAAGTAGGTTTTATTGCATATGTATACAAATAACCCTTCTATATCCATTCTTTACAGATCCAGGATGAGAAGACTGATAAAGGTGGAAGCTAGCTGAACAGCTGTAAGATGCCCAAATCTGGGTTCACAAAACCAGTTCAAAGTGAAAATTCTGACAGTGACAGCAATATGGTAGAAAAACCGTATGGAAGAAAGGTACATGAGTATGCTAAAGATCTGTTTACTCTTTGGAAATTATGAAAAAGACTCCTGATTAGTATTTGTGGTAATTACTCACAAAATAAAAAGCAGTATGGATGCCAGATCAATTCAGACTGTTTATCTAAGCCCCTTAGAGGTAAATTGGATTCCTAGGGATGAGATTGTTTTCCTTTCCCTAAGATAACATGATTATTAATATCGCACAATTACTTGAGAAGTAATCATTGAGCCAGGGGGCAGTGGGGGGGTGGGGGATCCAAGTCCTTAGTCATTTCTTCTCTGACCCCTGGTGGTGAAACACATATACAGTAGCTATTCAGTTTTCCATATCTGTAACTTCGGATAAATTTACACGAACACTTTCAACTTCAGTGTATCTCTCTATTAATAGACAGTAGAGCTTTATAGAATTGTTGTGACAGTGAAATGACTTAAGTATTGTACTTAATGCAATGCTTGATACATAGTAAGTGCCCAATAAATGTTAACTATTTTGTTGTTTTATCATTAGTCATTGCTAGTGACCCGTGATTCTCTCCTTTTACATCTATCTTTCTTCATTCCTACTCAATTTAGTACCTCAGAACCTTTATTTAGACTTTTGCAACTGTCTCCTAACTAGTCTCACTATCCCTAGTCTCTCCTTATCTAGTTAGTTTTATACATTACCTTTGAATTTTTCTTTTTGTTTTGTTTTCTTCCTTTTAAGTCCTTTTCCTCCCCTAAGCTATTTTCTTGTTGAAGGACATCTGAAATGTTTCCAGTTTGGGAAATATGAATAAAGCTGCTATGAACATCTGTGTACAAATCTTTTTTTTTTAATAGCTTTATGGAGGTATAATTTATTTACCATAAAATTCACCACCCATTTAAATTTGCAATTCAGTGATTTTTAGTAAGTTTATAGAATTGCATAGCCATCATCATAATCCAGTTTAGACCATTTCCATCATTGCTAAAAGATCCTTTTGCCCATTTGCTGTGTTTTCCCGTTGCCACCCCAAACCCCAGACAACCCCAAATCTGCTTTCATAATCAGGAAACATAAGTTTTCAACTTTGTTCTTTTCAAAAATCCTTTTGGCTATTCAGGGTCTTTTGCATTTCCATATAAATTTTAGAATTAGCTTGTCAGTTTTCACAAAAAAACTTGCCGGAATTTTTATAGAGATTGTATTGAATCTGTAAATTAAATCTGTAGATCACTTTGAATAGTATTGGCATCTTAACAATATGTTTTCCAATCCATCACCACAGAATCTCTCTCCATTTATTTAGATTTCCAGTTTTCTTGAGCAATGCTTTATAGTTGTCAGTGTACAAATCTTGTGCTTCTGTTGTTAAATTATTAGTATTTTATTCTTTTGGATGCTGTTGTGGATAATTTCTTTTTGGCTTTTTCATTGCTAGTATATAGAAACAAATATTTTTGTATCATGGTTGTTTATCCTTAGACCTTGCTGAACTCATTTATTGGTTCAAAAAGTTTGAGGATTCCTTAGGATTTTCTACATGTGGAATTATGTCTTCTGGTTGTGAAGATAATTGAACTTTTTTTCCAGTATAAATACTTTCATTTTTTTTTTCTTGCTTGATTGCACTGGCAGTCTCTGCTTTTGATTACAATGTTTAATCCACTCACGTTTAATGTAATTATGGCTAAGGTTGGTTTTTATCTCCCATTTTACTCTGTTCTTAGGTATCTCATGTCTTTTTTCTCTCCCATCTTTGCTGCCTTTATTTAAAAAATATTTTTCAGTATACTGTTTAAATTTTTCTGATTTTTTTAAACTATGTTTCTTGAATGATAATCTTAAAATGTTGATCTAGGGATTATAATGTGCATGCTAATTACCCAGGTTAATGTTGACTTAATTCCAGTAAAATATAGCAATCTTGCTCCAGTATAGCTACATTTCATTCCTGTCCTTTGTGTTACCTATGTAATATAGATTACATCTACATTTGTTATTCACCCCAAAACAGAATGTTATAATTACTGTTTTATACAGTCTTCCTAAGGAATAAGAGAAGAAAAGAGAAATATATATTTATACAGTGTTTTGTTTTTACCTATAAATTTATCAATTTTGGCACTCTTAATTTCTTCCTGTGAATTCAGAGTACTCTTGTGTCATTTCCTTACAGTCTATAAGAATTTTTCTTATTATTTACTATAAGACAGATCTTCAGCTGTGATTTCTCTTAGTCTTCATTGATTTAGGAATATCTTGATTTTGCCATTTTTAAAAAACAGCTTTATTGAGATATAATTCACATACCATACAATTTACTCATTTAAAATGAATAATCCAGTAGTTTTTAGTGTATGTTTACAGAGTTGTGCAGTCATCACCTCTTTCAATTTTAGAACATTTTCACCTGAAAAAGAAACCCTATGTACTCACTCCCCATTCTGTCCCCAAATCCCACAGCCCTAGACACCACTAAATCTCTTTCTGTCTCTATAGATACAGAATTCTTATTTGACTTTTCCCTTTTAGTGGATTGTCATCCCACTTCTTTCTCGCTTTAACTGTTTCTATGAGAATTCAGCTGTTAATTGTGATGATTTTTTTCGTTACTCTTCTCTTTTGCCTTTAAACAATTTGACTGTAATGTGTTCAGGATCCCTTTGTGTTTATCCTGCCTATGGTTTGTTGAGTTTCTTGTAGATCATTTGTTTTCATGAAATTTGAGGTGTTTAATTTACTGATTCTGTTTTTTTTGTTGTTTTTTTGCCATCTCATACCTGCTGTTGAACATACCTGATGCATTTTCAGTCACTCTGCTTTTCAGATCTTCTCTGTGTAATTTTTCTTTATTGATAGTCTCTATTTGATTAGTCATTATTGTCATACTTTAATTCTTTAAATATTATTTTCTTTCTTTCCTTTCTTTCTAATAGCTGCTCTCTTGACCCACTCAGAGAAGTTTCTGTTAAATACTTTTTTCCCTTGCTTTTCTGTCTTAATTTTTATTGAAAATTGGACAGTTTAGGTCAAACTATAGCAGCTCTGGATTTTCATTATTTCCCCCCTTAGAATTGTAATTGTTGCTAGTTTGTTTGTTTTTAGTAAAATGTCAGGCATTTTTCTGCAGATATTTGTCATTTTGTCATGACCACTGGTGTCCATTTTAGGGGGAGTTGTCTGTTTGCTTTTAGCCTTGCTTTCTAGGGGTTGCCCTGGGTCTGCATAGGTCAGTTAGCAGCCATCAGTTGGTCCAAGGTTGTGCACAAACACCATGAGCTGGTAAGACTTCCACCTTCCACTGACATACTTGCATGTGTGTTGGGGAGTGTGTTCAGTGTTCAGGCATTTTTCAAATCTGCCCTAATATTTACTTTCTTTTGGGCTTACCCAGGTCTTCCCTTCTGTGTGCGGCCTCCTAGTCAACTAAGGATGGTGTAGAGAGCTTGGACCTCACAGGTCTTCCCTGCACGTGCACACAGCGTCCCAGTGAGTGAGGGGTGGGTGCCGAGCTTAGTGTGAACACAACCTTAAGCTGGTAGAACTGTGGTTTTTTCCCCTCCATCCCTTTCCTACCCTCTTTGCTATTTTTAGCAACAGTGTAGCTGGGTGGTAGGTTTTTGGCCTCCTTTACCAGTTCATGTCGACTCTCTGGCAGCAAAGAAAGATGCTGGTTTTCATTGCCAGCCCCACCCTGGTACCACTTCATGCAAATTAAGCGTTGGTGAGGGAATGAGAACCACCCCAGGCAAGAATTCCAAATTCACTCACTGTTCTTACCTGTAGTTCACCAGCTTTTCTTGAAGAAAATGCTTCTCAGTTTGTTGTTTGCTTTTGTTCAATTTCTAGAGCCTTGAAATGGTTGTTTTTGACAGCTTTGTTCAGGTTTATGATTGTTTTCTTGGGGAGATAAGTAGCCAATATCTTTACTCCACCATAGGCAGAAGTTCTCCCCAGATGTATTTTAATATGCCAAATCTTAAGGAGAGTGATTCCGTTGACCTATTCACCTTATCCAGCAAACCTTATATGGGATGCCTGTTGTGTTATGTGCGTCTCCTGTGGCCCTTGGAATAAAACAATGAATGATCAAGTCCTAGCCTAAATCTTTTTTTGAGGACATGTAACTGATTACTCTACCAGTGTGTCTGGAATGTTTTGCTCTCAGGACCCTTTGATACTCTTCAACGTAACTGAGGAGCCCAAAGGGTTTTTTTATATGTGGACATGTCTGCTGATATTTACAATCCCAGACATTAAAACAAAAAATTTAAATGTTCACTAATTGCTTTAAAAAACAATAAAACTATTACACGTTAACACAAGTAATGTATTTCTTTGAAAAGCAACTATATATATATATATATATATACACCAACACAAAAAAAAATAAGTTAGAAGAGGGTTGTTGTTTTGAAGATATCTTCTATGTGTAGCTTAACAGAAGGTAGCCAGATTCTCATCTACTTCTGCAGTCCATATGTTCTGATACCACGTGTCATGTGATCGCTAGAAAACTCAAATGTACATTCTTTAGAGAATGGGAAAGATACACTAACATCTTAATATTATTGGGAGCAGATTTCTGACCTTGCAGATCCCCTGAAATGTTCTCAGGAACCATACTTTGTGGATGTCTGTGCTGTCGTCAGAAGCACACTAATGAAAGTATTCGAGTGAAAAGGAGAGAAGCAGTCAGTTCTAGGGTGTTCAGGGGTAGGAAAGGTGCTTAATCTGGATTCTCAAGGATAAATAAGTACGTGACCAGCAGAAAAATGGGGTTAAAGGGGCAGTCTAAACGGGGGCTGTGAAAAAGACAGGAGTGTGTTAAACTAGTGCATAAAGTTAGGACGGTTCATTATGGCCTTGTGTGCCTTGCTGAAGATCTTGAATTTTATCCTCAAGCCATTGAGCAGAAGGGAAGGGCCATGGTGGAGTCCAGAGACAGTGTTATTTAAAACCCTAAGGAAAAGGGAGTGTGGGCCGTGGCTGTGGGGATGCAAAGAAACTGGCAGATCTAAAAGACACTGAATTAATTAACCTTACTTGGGTCTGTAGAAAAAGTAGTCTGGGTCTACTCAGAGGTTGATTGGACTATTCCGAGAGGGCATTCAGAAAAAGGAACAGATTGTTTCGAGAAGAATGTTTGGTTTGTACTTGTTGAATTAAGTTGCCTTTGGAACATTCAAGTAGAAGTGTCAGTAGGCAGTTAGATATGAGTCTAGAGCTTGAAACAGCTAGACTAGAAGTAAATCCATGAGGATTTGTGGGAGAATGAGCCATAGGTGTGGAGGTGTCACCCAGAGGGAGTAGGACAAGAGTGGAGAAGAGTGTACCCTAAGGAACTCAAAGGTTTCAGGTGGAGTCGGGAGGGGAGGAGCAAGGAGAACAGAGAGAGAAGCCGGAGAAGTTACCCAGAGAAGTCAGAGTGGGTGTCTGTTGCCAGACGCCCCAGAAGCTAATAGGGAAGACGGGGCCATTGGATTTTATCCAGTGAGACTCCTTACAGTGACCTTGATAAAGGTCAGTTCAGTAGAGTTGTTAGAATACAATGTTGTTAGATTTGAGGAAAGAATTAAAATGTTTATTTCTAAATGTTTAAATGTAGTGAAGGTTGCATTTGTGAAATTACATCTGAGCTACTTGATGTCAGTTTTTTGGATTTGAATTTACAAGGCTAAGGTTGTTGAAGCTTTTATTCTTCCTAGGTACTTTGTATATTTTTGAAAATTGTCACTAAATATACAGTAGTCCTGAGCATTGCCATCATAAAAATGTGATTTCTTTAAAGTGTACAGGCAAGCAAAAAGCAAACTTTTTACTACTGTATTTCTATTAAAAACATTGCTTAGGAAAGTTAAGAATACTTATTAATCATTAGATATATAAAATAAACACGAAGAATAAATGCAAACTATTAAATTCCTCATTTATTAACATTTGGCCTATGTAAAAGGATATATTCAACTGTTCTCAGTCTCAATCATTCAGTAATTTTTCAAGACTACGTTTGTTTGGGTAAGAGTCAGAAGCTCTTCCAAGGCAACATGCGTGGTGCTTCCTGACATGCTTTGGGGTTTCCGAGCAGCTTACCATCAGAAGCTGTTGTTAGAAATAATTTTCTTCAGTTTTAAATAGATTTTTTGACTGCCTGTTTGCACCTTAAAGAGGACCATAATTTCCATTCCAAATTTCCTGCTTATAGACCATGTTATTACTGCTTCTTATGACAAAATATGGTTAGAAGGGACAGTAGGAGAGAAGGTAGCATGACTATTACTCATTTATTTGCAAAGCATATTTTTAGGATTGTCTTTTCTTAGTGAGTGAGTGGCCTTGAAGCCAGCCTCTAGCTTCTGCTGAGTTTTTTCTTCCATAAAATTTTTAGAAATGAATATATAGTTCTGTTAAGTAAATAGAGACCTTATTTACAGTTTAATGTGATACAGACATTGCTGTTATGAGATTTTAAATTAATAAGTTAAGCTGAACCAAAATTTAATTTCTTAAATGCATTTAAATAGACCATAGTTTTAAATAATAATTACATGCTATAGCAATATACTTTTTATATAAAGTGCTTTCATTACCTCATTAAATACTATAGTGGTCAGCGTTCATCAAAAATGTCTGCTCAAAATTCTTCAAATATTTGTCTTTTAACTGCTAATCTGTGGGGGTTTTACCTATTGGTTTTAGTTTGAAATTCTTTCCACTGAAGTTTTTAGCTATGAATTAGTATTCATAATTTGTGAAACAAAATCTTATAAAACCTCTTCTGATAATGTAAAATCTGGGTTAAACTCATAAACTATGAGAGTGGATCTTACTTATCTTTCTAAATAGCTTTGTCCTGTCCTTTTCATCATCAGTATAGTTCAGACCTTCATTAGCTTTTCTCCACATGATAATCAAGAAATTTTCTTTTATTATTTAAGTAATACGATACATGTTCATTGTAGAAAAATTAGAAAACATATGTAAGAATAATGAAAAAAGAAATTGCCTTACCAAAAACCACGAAGGCTCTTTTACCCTACCCTACTTGCACGCTAATTAGTTTCATGGATTCTGGCAGAAGACATGAGACTCCTGAGTCAGATAAAGGAAAGTTTTGTCATAGCAACAGCAGTAACCGTACATCAGCATTTGTGCCTGGTCTATGAGCTCTGTTTCTCACAGAGGGTCCCAAAGAGGGCCAAGTGACAACTACATATACAGCAGATTGTGTTACAGGAAAGGAACCCCAAATCTTTTATAATGGGCGATAAGTCTACCTGACCTTTGCCCTAATGGGAGAAATTATTTATTATAAAAAACAAAACAGATCTGATCTCCCTCTGCTCCAGAGGGAGACACTATCTGTGTCTTCCAAGGCTGTTCTCTATACAGATACCCTTGAAAAGACAGTCCAGAATAAAAGGATTTAGAGCATTTGCTTGCAGGACATGTGGAAATGCAGGGGAGCCATGAAGCGTTGTCCCCCAACACTGGTAACGCCGTTGCCGCAGACAGCCAGCAACGTTTGTTTTATATCCCTCTAGAGTTGTATGTGTTTTTTAAAATTTTCTTTTTTTCTAGGTAATTTTTTACCTCTTCATTTTTCTATCTTGCTGAGTTGATAAAGGCCACTAGCACATCATTTGATACCAGCAGTGATAGGAGGTCATTCTTGTCTTGCCATTGAAAGAAAAACATTAATATAAGTGAAAAAGACAGAGTACTTCAAAATTAAAAAGTGTGACTCTGTTAGGCATATTATGTCATCGATATGAAAGAAGAATGTGCCAGTGATTCCTGAATTGTCAGAGTATTTGTACCATTTGATAATACAGAAATTTCCAGACAACCACAAGTAACTATTTCCTTTGAAAGTTACTTTCTCTGGATCTGAAAATAATTTTTAAAGTGGCAAAAATCTCAACAAAAACACTTTGTTCAAGTAACACTTTCAAGGATAATTTTATTTTAGAGAACAGAGTAAGTTGGTAGCGGGTATGGATGCTCACACTGATCACCATATTCGATATTGCACAGGAGAGCATGATGAATATATTCTTGTGAACATTTTTCACTTAATATACTCTCAAGTTGATTTCTTTTATGGCCCAGAACAGTATCTTTATGTATGCAGGTGCAAGGCAGAAGGGACATCTTTATGTTTTTATTAGATTCTTTCGTTAATAACAAAGACTCATATTTCTAAGGCAAATCTCTAGAACCTTGCTGGTTAACCTTTTTATTAATCATGCCTTTTTATTTCTGATGCTTCGACATCTGGGGCCTTGCTGACCCTGGGGAGACTGCCCTTCCCAGGACTAGTCAGTTCTCAGAGACAGTGAACAACTCAGTTGGTACTACACCTTTCATATGCAAACGGACCTGTCTGGAGTCCATCTTATCCAGCTCTCACACTCTGGGCCACTGTCCCACTGCTCTAATAATCGTCTCAGAGCCAGTTACCAGACAACTGGAAAAACAACACCTAACCCCAGAGCCTGCTGAAATTATTCAAACTAGCCAATCCTAAACCTGCTTACTCTGCCTTGCCTTTTCCTTCCTGTGAAAACCACAGTGTAAGCTTTTGTTCATATTTCCTTCTTCTCCCTCTGCCTCCTGACCCTGCATGGTGCTTCCCCGTGTGGCATTGCCTCCTCTTCTTTGGAACTCTTGAATGACAGACTGTCTTCAGTGGCAGTGGTCTCTGATCTGTTGGCCTCACCATTCCAGAATAATAAAATCTACATTTTACAACAACCTTATAAGCAAAGGCATGCCAGTTAAGCTCCATTTTTATTAGCAAAACTGAAAAAACAAAGATTTTCATTTATAACTAGGAAATAAATTATATGAGGCTTTTATTCTTCAGTAATCTGTACCAGTTAAGATACATGGCAATCACGTTCTCTTCCTAATTTGCTAATAGATTTATCAAGAATGAATGTAGATCGATTCAGTTGTTATTGTCAACCTATTAAGATCATCATACGATTTTTCCTTAGTCCTTTGATACAATGAATTGTTGTAAGAGATTTTCTGATAATGAACTATTTTTATATTCTTTGGGTGAACCCTGCTTGGTTATGATGTATTATCTTTCTAAGACACTAAATTTGATTGAAGTTTATTTTTGCACTTACTTCATAAGGAATTTACGTGTACTCTTCTTTGGTGTTTGTTTTATTTTGCACTTGTAAAATGGATTGAGTAGCTTCTAATCTTATTTTTATGTTTTAGTATTGTTTATATGAAATGGGAAATATCTGTTCCCTGAATTTTTTATTAAAAATCTCTTGTAAAATCTTCTGGAATAGGTACCTTTTTAAACATAGTATCTATGGCTATTGCGTTTATTGTCTTCTGTGATCACTGATCTGTTCGGTTTTCTATTTTTTCATGACCAGTGTTTAGTAATGCATGTTTTCCAAGAAAATAATCCATTTTCCAGGCCTTAAGTTATTAATGGTCTAAAAATGAATACAGTATTCTTTAGTAACTTTAAAAAAATTTTGGCTATTTTTTTTAATATCCCTCTGGAATTGTATTTAAGTCTCAATCCCAGTCTTTTTTTTTTCTTGTTTTTTTCCTCTTCTCTCACATCTTCGTGATGAGACTCACTAAAAGTTGAATTCCATTGCTCGTTTTGAATCACCTTTTGGTTGATAAATTCTACTTAAAAAAAAATTCAGTATTTTTAATGCTCCTCCCCACTCTTCCTTCCTTTTATTTACTTTCTGTCCTCGATCAAAAGCTTAGTATCTTCTGCAGTCTGAGTCTACTTCTAGTTTGCTTTTGAAAAGTCTCTATAATTATGGTATCTGTCATTTATTATCACAGTTTTTAAACTCAACAGCTAAGGTTCTGTTGCTTAGTTCTTAGTATCTAGCATGTTTTTCCAAAGGGTTATCATAGCTCGATTAAATATGCTGTACCAATTTGGGTGCTGGATTCTAAGAGTGAGTTAGTAATTACTGTAGACCGTGAGGGTAGGATACGTTGTCTACATGAGTGGGCACGTGGTGTTAATAAAATGCAATCTGCTTATTGATTAAATCCAGAATTGCTTTTTCAGATTTAAATATTTGTTCACTGGTGATGTCTGTCTTATACTTAGACATAGATTTCTGGTATATTAAAGATACATTGTTTTATTGTTATTTTAAAATTATTAAGTAAAAGGGAATATGAAACAAGTTAGAAAAAAATGTTATAGTTGTTGAAAGTAGGTCTTGAGGACATTGAGGACAATGACGGTTTGTAATAAAATACCCTTTCTGCTTTTGTGTACATTTGAAAATTTCCTTCATGAAGTATTTTTCATACCGTATGGCTTGGCTAATATTGTTATAACTTTATTCATATTTGATTTTTTAATAGAGTAAAGACAAGATTGCATCCTATAGCAAAACTCCAAAAATTGATCGAAGTGATGTGGGCAAGGAGATGAAAGAGAAATCGTCCATGAAGCGTAAACTTCCTTTTACCATCAGCCCATCAAGAAATGAAGATCGAGATTCAGACACAGGTAGGGTAATTTGTTGTTTTCTGGTAAATTTTCAGTCATTCTTTTACTGAGATTTTCGTTATCATTCCTCTTGTACCCCATTTTATAGAATAACATTTGTATTTCAGGTTTATCATTTTGGGGTGGAAATTCATATATTCCTCACCCAAACATGATTTCTAATTGTAGATGAAAACAATTTGCTTTTTTTTCTTATTCTCATTGTTTATTAAAAACCTCTTACCATTTTCAGAACTAAATTTTTTGGGAAGCATTTCAATGATGAAAGTTTTACTCAGTGATATGGAGCATAGAATATGGTAGATTTGAGAAAAAGTTGTTGAGTTTTTGTGGCCAGATTATTGAAACCACCAAATAAAAAAGTTTAGCCACTTTAGATTCAGAAATGAGTCAGAAATACGTCCCTTCCAAAAACAAAAAAAATAATGAGGCTGCCTAAGCTCAATTTATAGTCCTTTTTTTCTCAAAACTCTTATACGTCAGGGATACTTGATATCAGTCAATCCCAGTTATGCATAATAGATCAGAACCTTATTACTACCGCTATCTAATAAATTACTAGACTGTATTTTAGCCCTGAACTACTCATTTCTGGAAACTAATATGAACTTGAATGTTTGTTATATATTTATCAAAATTATTTTATTCCCTGAATGAAATATTATTAATGAACTGTTTTTAAGAATGTTTTAGCGACACTCACAGAAAGTCAGTGTTACAGTCTAAGTTTATGTACAAAGATCATATCCCCCTTTTATCTTTCTAGCCATCTTAATGATCAGTATGGAAATAATCTTGACTCCAGAATTTGTGAAAATACTCTCAAGTCTTTTGAAATCCCCTGTGTTGACATAGCTTTAGAAATGCTTTATTTTAGTGTACACTTTTATTAGGTAGGTTTCCTTTTGTGTGTTTGGCTCTCTCTTAGCTTGAACTAGAAATTGTTCTTAAACACTCATGACATTTTTAAACCTTGAAAATTGCTTATTTGTAGTGATTAAGAAACTATGTGCTTTGTTCATTTTATGTTACACAGACTTCTTCTAACGGTTCAGAATCTTGTTTTTTTTGAAGCCTTACTCTCCTTGTCCCTAAGCATTGTTCTCCAGCTGTCACTAGGTCACTTGGCTGAGAAGAAGGTGCTTATGTGCCTTTAGCTTTGCAAGATTTAACTTTTCTCATGCTTTCTCCTTGGAAGTCCTTTTGTTCGTCATTTCTAAAGCAGTTATATTAACCAGGTTTTGTTTCCCAATGACAATGATATTCCTACTAGTAGTTTGAAGAAGGGACTTAGAAAAATTCAAAGAATATTTTTAGAAATAGGTAAGGTTTTAAAATAATGTACTTCTCATTGGAAGTTTTATTATTGGATCAGGTGGATTATTTGTCTTTTATTTTGCATGAAATAATGGAGAAAGGTTTAGTGACATGTGAACTTTAGGCAGTGAATAAACAAATCTAATTTATATTTTATTAATGGGATTATATGCTTTTCCCCCCGCTACAGTTTTTCCACTATTTGAATTTAATGGGATTTTTTTGCAGCTCTGTCTCTTTAAGACTGTTTCATAAAACAAGCTCTTATTTTTCTTTTGGAACGGTTACATGCTAACCTTAAATGAGACTTTGATGGACTTGAGCATATGTTTATATTTTTGGTAGTCTGAATTTATAACTTTTAGTAAATCACAGATGAAGGCTTTATTTTTGCACACGCACACATCCACACACACATACAAAGCATTAAGAATTTCACCAGGCCCAAAGCAAAATGTTTTATTTATAGTCAAGCTGTCTTATTTTCATAATTAAAAGAATAAAATAGAATCCAGAGTACTATTAAGTGATACTTTTCATATGAAAGATAATTATAGCTTTGGACCTCATATTTAACATTGGTTTTCATATGGAATGTATTATATTTTAAACAGTGAGCTAAAACTATAAAGAATAAACTTATAGAAGGGAGAAATATTTACAACATATATGGCAACCCTTATTTTTATTAGTGGTTAAAGTTCTTTTAACGTGAAGAGAAAAACATAAAAATGGGAGAATGAACAAAAGATAAAGGCAAGTAGTTCAGAGTAACCAAAGTATAGTTACCAAAGAAATATATGAAAAAAGTATATTAATAGTAGTCAAAGAAATACAGTTTATAATGATTAACACAATTGTCATTGGCCTAACTTAAAAACTGGTCCCTGGTTTGAAATAAGAACTTGCTTTTAGTTGGTCTGAATTACAGGAATACCTTGTTGGAGGTAAATATAACAACATATATTAAAAACTAAAAGTTTATTAACATTTGACTTATTCTTTTGGCATTTATTTTATACAGACAATTACTGATGAGAGTAAAAATCATCTTCAAGTATGTTTATCTCAGTTTTCTTTATAATAACAAAAAAAAGGAACATAGTTCAAGTAGTATAGAATTTGTTAAATTATAGTAAATTCAATGAAGAAATGATTTTTTACCCTTAAAAATAACACTGTGGAAGAATATGCAGTATGACATGGAAAGATGTTTGTAGTATACAAAGTGAAAAAGTAGGTTATGAAATGCTATGTGCTATTTGATGTTAAGTCGTATTCTTTACCTAAATGCATATTCACACAAGGTGTATATAAACACACATACAGAAAGATAAGATTATTTAAATACAAAGACTGTTTCCTTGTAGAACTAAGCCTAAACCTAATGGGCTTATTATGGCTTCTGGACAAAAAATGTAAACATTGGAAACCCTGACTTAGTGAAGAATACAAGAACAAAGAGGGAGGAATAAGGAAAAAATACTAATAGTGCTACCCAGCTTGACATCTCTTGTAGCAAGGGATTAACTGATAGTGTTTAAAACTGAAATAACATGGTTTTTTAAAAATTATTACTTAAAATTTTTTATCTTTCCTTATTTAAAATGCTTTTATCTGTATGTTTATATATATGTGTGTGTATATATTTTAGTATGTGATGTCTCTTATAGAGAAGCATTTCCTCTAGTTTTTTTTCATGTTGGATTAAACTAAAATTAATCTTACACATTTTTATTTAAAGATAGCACATATATATGATATTTTCTTATTGTTACTTAAATTGATTTCTCTTTCCCTCTGCTAGTTCATCTGTCATATATATACATATACATATACATATATATATAGAGAGAGAGAGGCTTTGAATGATGCTCACGAGATGTTTACATTTTATTTCCAGGATTTGGGAATGATTTGTTACTTTCTTCTTTGTATTCTTTTATATGCCTTGAATTTTTAAAGTAATAAGCATACATTATTTTTATAAAACACAGTCATTTCTTTTTTAAAATGACATTTATATTGTCCAAGGAGGGCTCAGTGGTCCTCAGAATCAGCAGTGCCATCAACTGGACGAGTCACTCCTAGTCTTCATTTTGAGATACCCCAGTGTATCTTCAACTTCCTAAATTCTTAATTTAATATTTTTTAATTTTTTGAAAGGTAAGACTTTCTAGAAAAGTAATTACTTGACTAGACAGATAAAATTTGGGGGAAAATTGCAGTGTAATTTTGAACTCATGCCAATGGGTCCTTATAGCTATATCATAATACTATACATTTCAACAAATCTCCAGTATATCTACTTATATCATTCCAGTATCTATCCCACATTGTCCTGTCCTGTCAGAATTCCCATAAACTTTGTCCATGAAATGTTGAGAGGCTAGTGTATACAGGGACTCATTGAGCCCATGGATGCATCTACATCTTACCTAGAAGACAAATTACTTCTTACACCTACTGCGTCAGCTTGTTTTATCACTTATTTTTAGCCTTTATTTTCAGTCTTCCCTCATGCAGAATCCTGACAGGATAAATTGCTGTAGCTGTAACAGAGGTAATTTATAGCATCATGTTTATTATCAGAGGCTTTGGAGCCTGACAGCCCAGTGTTGACTCCCTGCTCAGCCCCCTGCTAGCGCTGGCCAGGTAAACTGAGTTCATTATGAGTCCCAATTTTCTCATCTGTTAAAGTGCATATAATACCAGCTTCAGAAAATTCTGACCTTTGAGTGATATAACGTGAAAATCAGTTTGCAGTACGTTAATTAAAACAGAAACCTGGCTAGCACTGACTTAGAGGTTTTTAGTCTAATGCGGTGAGACCAAGCAGAGGCAGGCCGGAGTTGGTATAGCAGTTCAGTAATGCCTTCAGGGCCTGGGCTTTTCTCATGTTTCTGCTCTGCACCCTTAGCTCATCATAGGCTTTGTCCTTAAATATTTTGTCTTACAGTCACAAGATACCCTTCCTGGGCAGAAAGTAAGAGAGGAAGGACCAAGTAGAGAAGTCTCTCTCTCCCAGTGAGACTTGGCCTTTTTGCTGGTGAGACAGCCTTCCTAGGAACTTCAGCCCGTACCTCACGTTGGTTAGGCCTCTCTAGTTGCAGGGGAGTCTGAAAAGTCACATACTCGGAGCTGGGCGAGTTGTCACCCTGATCAGAGGTGGAGTATTCCTGGTGGGAGAAGGGGAGAGTGCATATTGAGTGGACACCTTACAGTACTGCTGCTCTATAGCACACTTTAGCGCAGTAAGTAATAACTGATAACTACTGTTACCTCGAATAGTTATTAAAATTTTACCTAAGTGAACTTTATTCCTGCACTATCACTCTTAAAATCATATTTATTTTCTTTCCTGATCTAATAGCATCAAGAGAAAGCCACAGTCCCTTGACGAGAAAGCACTGAACAGCTGTCTTGAGGCTGTACGTGAGGGAGTCTCTTCTTGGCCTCCAAACTAGACTTGCAATTATTTTGTTAAGAGCATCTTAGCAGATTGTATCTTTATTATACCCTGAATTATTTATTTTTTATTCATTCATAGGAGTAGGGTTACAGGGTTAAAAGGGTTAAAATTTCTGTGATGTTTCTCCAAAATGATTATACCTAGGTATAAAGCCTCCAGGAGTGTACCACTGTTCTTCAGCCTCAGATAACATCGGGGCACGTTTTCCTTTAGATGTGATAGATCTAACGTTCTTCAGGGTTAAACCAGTAGTACTTCATTTTAGTTTGCCTGTTTAAATAAGCAGAAAAATACAACATTCTTTACTTTTTAAAAATATTTGTTTCCTCTTAGTAAGCATTATTTATTTACTAATTTTTCTTTTGGCATATGTAAGTAAGCGTGGTATGAGAAAATCCACAGGGGCACAGTACGATCTGTTCCCAAAGTCCACGGTGGCGGTTGTTGAACACGTTCAAATGTTTTAAACTAAATTTCTACTGGCCAGCCTTAAAAGTTCTGTTTTCCTGAGGCTTCAGATGCCATTAAAGGATTTACCCTATTTAATATGACTCAAGCAAATTTGGAAAGGGAAACTTATATAAAAAAGGAAACATGATTTTTCTGGTAACTGTGTTAAAGTAGGAGATAAAATCAGTGCTTTGCTTAATAAGGATAGTCATCTTTTGGTGATTTTCATGGAGATTACTTATTATAGATTTAATCCCATCTATTCCCCCCTGTGTTTTATTATAAAAATTTTGAAATACCCAGTGCAAACTTTTAAAAATCATTCTTGATATTTTTCTTGTTCTCTTGCAATCCAAAACAGAATATTACCTTAAAATAATGGCTTTTACAAGAAGGATTTACTGTATATGGAACTATATTCAATATCTGTAATAGCCTATTATGGACAATAATCTGAAATATATATATACATATATATAAAACTGAGTCACTTTGCTGTACACCTGACGTCAGCACAATGTTGTAAACCAGCTATACTTCAATTAAAAAAAAAGATGGCTTTTAAAATACAAATATTGCTCGTCTTGCCTTGCTGCCAAGAACTTACTGGGGAGAGAGAATTGCTCTACTTAGTACTCAGTGTTTTACAAAAACCTCATAGGTAGCAATAATCTCATTGTGGTCTGGTCTCAGTAGAGCACTGAAGGAAGAAGTGGTTGAGTAAAAGGACAGGATATGGAAGTTTTAAATTTTCTAGCTTCTTAATTAAATTTTTATAGAATACACATTCAGATGCTCCAAATATAAACATACTTATTTGAGTAAGAGCCAGAGAGTGTTAAGGAGTCAGAGTGGATTAATTACTGCCAAAGGAAGGTTTGGATGAACTGTTAAACTACTTTCTTATATTAATGAATATAACCGAGAGTTCATTTTATCCCTCATTCTTCTATCTGTCACAGTAATATCTGCTCCAATAATCCATTTGATTCAGTTTGTTGGTGTAGCTTATTGATTGCCACTTTTTCTTTGCTTTCCAGTCTATGGAGGCCTTTTTAAATTTTTACTTGTCTTTAAACGAAATGTCAAATATTCTTCATGATATTCTTCTAGTTGCTGACTTAATGTGTTAATTTTGAAATACAAGTATTTATTGAAAGGCTTGTAATTCAGTTCATTTACCCATTTGCTCTAGAATTGGTCTAAATGTTATTAATGATTTCTCTTTCAGTTGAATGATCCTTATTACTAAACTTTTAGGCTTATCTTTAAATTTTTCAAATACTGTGTTTAGGGGTTACTTGTTCTCTAAATTGATTTTCTCCCAACATTTTTATTTCCTTACACCTAAAAAATGAATAATGTCTATAATAATGATCCTGGAGAGAAAAGTGTAAGCCAGTAGATTGAAAATGTGAAGATCAGAATAATATTGAGTTAAGATAGCTTATTGCTTGAAAGTAAAAGTATTTGCTCTGGCCTTATTGCCAAAAGTCAGTTCTCCATATTGTTGTTTGTCGTCTTCGTTGAGTTCTTAGCTGATAAATGTTTTGATTTAGACAGCTTTTTTTCTAAGAGGTCTTTAGTAGTGGTCAGTGTAGTAATTTCATACCATTTGAAATGTATATCATTTATAGAAAGGTTTGTGATCTGGAATGATGCTCTGGTCTGAAATGTTCTGTTGTCTTGTGAGTAGTTTTGGTATTCATAGAACAAAAAAGGATGATGTAAGTCCATTATTCAAAAGTCATTTCTAAAGACAAATTCTAAACAAAAAAACAGTGATGGAGTACTGGCTCTTTCATCATTATTCAGAGATTGAAAAAAAATATATCCTCAAAAGAGATGATATGTTTTAATAAGCAGCACCAGTGACAACTGTTATCGCAAGGTACATGGTTGACTTTCTCAACTTTAATATTCCAGTTAAAGAAACTGAAATCTTAGTTATTGGCCAAACCTGTGATTTAAATGTACTTTTGGCTTTACCTTTAAAATATAATCTTTTGGGAAAACCATGATACATCATTGACTAACTAGTGATCTTTTGAAAAATGTTGGTTTGTTGAATTCTGCATTTCCCTTCGTATGCTTTTTTCTTTTCTCCTGTCTCTTCTCATTCTGTAGATTCAGAACCAGGACATACAAGTGAAAATTGGGGGGAGAGACTTATATCTTCTTACAGGACATACTCAGGTAATTAGATTATCAGGGGCTCCTGTTTAGCCAGTGGTTTCTGTCACATTTAAAATTAATTATTGTGCTATAAACAACTTATTTTCAAACCAGTGTATAGATGTCTTTGTTTGGATAAGTGAACTATATGTGAATGACACGAAATTTTCCAGTTTTCTTTTGAGCTATCCGGTGCATCATACTCAAGACATGCCCTGTATGAACATTAAGCAGGACTACTGCATACTGCCACTAAGGTGTTGTGCAGTGCACTGTGGGGGCGCCACTCACCTAGAAAAGCGTGCAAGTCAGCTCCTTGGAGTTGTGCGGTGCAGTGACCCCTGTGGGAAGGTACCCGAGGGCCTTAGTTTCTTTGCTGTACTCCCCGACAAGGTATACCATGTGTATGGATTGTGGTAGGCAGTGTTGTCTTACTCTTAAATCATGCAGTGTTTTTTGTTTTTGTTTTTTTTAAAAACACACTTAAAAACTTTTTTGGTTGACCTTCTTAGTCTGTTGACTTCGCTGCCCATGTTGAATTTCAAAGTGGATCAAAACACTAGGTTTCTTGGAAAAATGCCATTAAAGAGTAAATATATTCTCTGGTATGTGTAAACTAATTAATTGTTTTGATTGTCTTTTTTTCCTTTTTAATGAGCTTACATTCTTGTCTCTGACTGTTTTTAATGTAAAATATTGTTTAGTCCTTGATTGTCCAGTTTTTAGCATATGACATTTAAGTCTAAAAACTGAAATAAATTTTCTGTTTCTGATGTACTTTGTATTTATTTTATAGATTTGTAGGGTTGGTATAAAACCAAATAGTTATTCGTAAAATTATCTTAAAAGCTGTTAAATTGAGCTCATAAGTCAATAATACTTAGTTATCAAAATTTAGGGGTGGGAATCATGTTTACAATAAGCATTAAATTGAAAAGACCTACTCTTGTGGAGTTCAGCGTTCTTTCCTAAAATGAGGCTCCTAAGTACCAGGATGCACCTAAAAGAGCTGTATGTGACGAAGCCATCCACGATCTGAGTATGACTGCTGGAAGTCAGAACAGGAAAGCCCCCAGCTGTTAGAGATTGTGTAGATATTTCAGAACGAAATAGTATTTGACAGCATTTTTCCTCAGAATTGAAGTATATACATTCTAAATGTGATTGATTTAACTATGTTCCTCTGTATTTGAGTTTTAGCTCCGTTGCTTCATTCTTTATACAGTGACTACTTTGTGGAAAACATTATATTCTTTAGTTTTTGAGATACTGATATATTTATGAACCAGATCCCCAAGAAAAACAGTTTTGTCTCTTCTCCTTAATATGCTTAATTGGGATGTGACATTGTTGAGCTTTCTATTTCTTCTGACATGACCTGGAAAGAAGGCACTGATTTTTGAGATTATAAGACTGAGACATCTCTGTTATTCTAAAGATCCTCTGAACCTTGAAAGAAAGAATGTTGGATTCTTGAAAAGTCCAAATATCTTTTTCTTTAGTCTTAAGTGAATCACTTGGATTTTTCTTTAAAAATCTCTTAAGGTGGCTGAGTGGAATTTCAAGTCTATAGTAGATTGTGCTGAATGAGTATGTGTGTCAGTGTTTCTGTGTTTAAATTTTAAAATTCTGACCCATTAATCAAATAAATAAATACATATTTCAATTACTAAAATTTGAAAAAGTACCTAACCTTTTCTAGTATATATAGTATATGATCATTCTTTACTTATGACAGGTCAGAGGAAACAAGTTCTTCACTGGATAGATCCCAGATTGTCAGAATTTTGTTGAATGCTTTAAACTTGAAAAGGCAAACTTTGCAACATGGTAGCCTAACATTTATGTTTTTGAAGAATGGTATATGGTTATCTCTAGTCTAGCTGTTCACTTATCTTCTTTTCCTATCTCATGTAAAGCATGAACTCAGATAACTAAAGTAACTCAGTTAAAGAAAAAAGTTCATTTTGGATGCTGATATCTAATTGAAATTTTTGCTTGAATATTTGGAGTATATCCAGTTAGTTTATTCTTCTCCAGAATGTAATAATTATCTCTTTGCTCATTGGCAGCATGGAATTCTAATAATGAATTTATAATTGTCTTACTATTTTCTATAAACAGTATATATCACTGTAGAGCATATTTTTTAAAACATTGTATTAAAATGCAGTCAATACCAAAAAATAATTATTTTGCAAATGAGAAAGTAAAAGACAAAATTTTTTCCAAAATTTTAGAAAATCTTTTAAGGATAGAGGTATTATGTGTTTTTTATTTTGCTTCCTCTAATTACTGAACTTATTTTCCTGAAAATAACTTTTCTCCTTTCTATAAAATTGTCACACTTAAATATTTAATTCTGGGTGAGAAGTACATTCATTACATTTAAAGATTTGTTATTCAAATAGAAAAGTATTAAAACAACAGCAATCATGGTTCTTCATTAAATATGAAGCATACAGAACATTATTAGGAGGAAGTACATGTTTCTGGAAAAAATAGGCCTGTTCAAAAGACCTGTTAAGGGCTTTGTGATTTAGTAGGCTAGGTGAAACACTGTGCTGAAACTGGATTTATACTAATTGGATCATTAATGATAATAAAATGAGAAACATGAAAATAAAAGAATATATTAGAACTATTAATATAGACTGACTTTTAAAGTGTTGAAATTTTTAATGTAAAATCAAATATCAACTAAATGGATATTTTAGGAACTATTGAATTTTGAGTGATTTGTGGGCAGCAGAGTTTAAATATTAAGACCTTCGATTTTTCTAGGCCATTAAGACTCCAGTTTATCCAGTTTATCCTAAATTAACTGATACATTGGAAGTGTTTATGCCTTAAATAATAATACAATAATACTTAAATAATATCAAACTTTTATTAGTTTCTTGAATCTTGCTAGATCAATAAATAATGACCTACTAGAGTAATCTAGCTGCTGGCCGTGTCTGTCTGGAAAAATACCCAGTATTGACTACTGAGCCGTCCCTTCTCCCACTCATTTTTGCTGTTTTACAGGGAGCTTCAAACCTGGATCAGTAAAGCCCAGATGTTGGTATAGGATTTCCCAGGAAATAGATGCCTAGACAGTTAATAATAGGCAGATCCTCTCAGGGGACTACCTGAATTAATTCTCAGGAAGTCCTAGAGGAAGAACAGACACCTGTGTGTCTTTGAGCTGTGAAGTCCACTTCCATCTGAATTTTCCAGCACTTAATGGGGAATTCTAGCTGCATTGCCAGAAGTTTTCCCAAATAGCTAAATCTGAGAGCTGACTTTTTGATGGATCTTTGAAAAACTCCTTAGACTTTTTTGAATCTTCGCAGATTCTCTGTTAACTTCCTCCTCCACCCCTACACACACACACACACACACACACACACACACACACACACACACACACACACACACACACACACACACACACACACACAATCTTTAATTTGCTCTGTTTTAACTTTGACTGATACTATGCCTTGTTCAACTATTCCTATGACTGGAATGAAGTGATCTGCTGCTTTTTTTCAGTAATTATTCTTTGTGATGTGACTTGTCTTAAATATTTGTCTCCTTAGAAGATTGTACAAATATTCAGTGGAATTAGGGAGGTAATATGAAGGAACATGGCTATTTAGGCTTAGCAGTAATTAAGAAGAATAAAATTATAATGAATGAAAGAGAAGTTTCGAAGATGCAAAACTAAGGAATGTTTGAAATATTGAAGAAGTTAAATATTAGTAGAATCATTAAAATACAAATTTTACACTGGCTGAATTTCCAAATGTTTCTAATTTTCTGAAAATTATACAATTAAAAGTATTTTTCAAAGCATTCACGAAGAAAATTGCTCATGTAATGGAAGCCTGGTGCTCTCTCGTCTGCCTACTGCTAGTTTGTTTGTTACACACGTTTCTCGTGTACACGTATAGCATCTGTTTTTAAAAAGTCTTTTTATGTTTTACTTTTGAGTGCTTAAATTTCTTTCAGAATCTTACACTTTTTTTTTTAATCATTCCAGAGAAAGAAGGTCCAGAAAAGAAGAAAACAAAAAAGGAAGCAGGAAATAAGAAGTCCACCCCAGTGAGCATTCTTTTTGGTTATCCACTCTCGGAGCGAAAGCAGATGGCACTTCTTATGCAGATGACAGCAAGGGACAACAGTCCAGGTGACACTTACCGTCACTGAGTCCATGTGTGTCCTTAGTTTTCCTCTCAGTGTGGCCTTATCTTACCAATTATTTTTAAGTACTTCAAATTTTTTTAGTTCTTTTCTGGATTTAATCAGAATTTTTTATAAGTTTGTAACTTTACATTTATTTGTGTGACAGTTGTTTATTGTCTGTATCCTCCACTAGATGAAAGACTGTACAAGAGTGGACATTCAGTAAATACTTGTCAAGTAGAATGCATACAGTTGACCCTTGAACAGCACAGTTTGAACTGTGCGGGTCCACTTTGTGCAGCTTTATTCAGTAGTAAATACAAAGTACTACACGATCCATAGTTGGTTGAATCTGCAGATGTGTGACTGAGAATACAGAGCCAACTGTAAATTGCACCCGGATTTTCAGATGCAGGGAGGGTAGGTACCCCTCCCTAATCCCCAAGTTGTTCTGAGGTCAACTATAATTTAGAAATGGTCAGCCAACTTGAGAAATCTGTTGCAGGACTGTGTGCTTTTACCTTGCTCCAAAGTTTTTACCCCAGGTTCTGCAAAGCTGCTTCTAGGTTTATAGTTTACTTTTCAGTTCATTAGCACCCTGCTGAAGGCTGATAATCTTATCACATGCATTTAGAAGCAAGGGTATAATCCATGTTTTATTAAGATCTACTAAAATTTATTTTAAAAGGAAAAATATCTACAGTATACTATGTAAGTTTATTTCATATTTCATTTCATGCTTCCAGTTAAGGTGTGGTTCTACGTGTGTGTGTGTGTGTGTGTGTGTGTATGTGTTTATTCAAGTACTTTACCTTCCATAAATAATTGAAAATGGCTCACCAGCGGGACCAAAACGAAGAGGGAACAAACATACCAACCTAATTTATTAAAAGGGCTTTAAAAGGTAGATAAAATTAAGAGAGCTGGGCCGAGATAGTAATTACTATTGAGCGTTGAATTTAGCTATACATTCTGATAGCTAACAACACAAAAGAAAAATTTTAAGTTTTATAGTTCTCATTGACCAATACAAGAAGAAGGTAAATCAGTTTTGTCTAGAGAAGAAAATTTTCTCTTTTGGCGCTGAATCGAAGGCCTCTTTATGTAAGACTTTGGGTAAATAAAAGACCCTGTTTAAATGCATTGAAAAGGACACAATTTTTCTAGTGAACTTTTCCTGTGTTGGTTCTTTTTAAAACAATGGGACAAATTAATAAAATTCTTACAGTTTCTTTGTATCATAGTTTCCATCAAAGCATTGAGTGTGTCTTACACCTTTCACTAATAAAAACATGTTAGGGCTTCCTGCTTTTTTACGTAGAGCATGTTGGTTTGGTTATTCTCCTGCCTTTTGACCCACAGTTTGGGAAAGATTGTGGCCAAATTAAAGATATTAACAGTGTTGAACTTTAAATTTTCTGTAAAATCTTGACCTTGAGTTGTATTTAAAGTTAGATGGGAAGACTTTTATTTTTCAAAACTGGTTTTTTAATACTCTGAACCTCTATCCTTAGAATAAAGTAAAAGAATTAATACAGTAAGGCAAAAAGCTAAAATCCTCTCCCATTTCCAGTAACCTCCCCCCTTGAGAGGTACCCACTATTAACAGTTTATCTTCTAGAGATTTTCTAGGTACAGACATGCAAATATATATCTTTTGTTGGAGTTTGTTTTAAATATAAATAAGATTACTATAATACTGTTCTGCAGTTGGTTCTTTTCATTAAGGGTACATCTCAATCATCTTTATCAACATATATAAAACTAGAGTGGAAAGCTTTTGAAATAAATATCAAGCTGTCTGCCAGCTTGTAAGATATACTTGGAGTTTAGGGTTCATCATTTTATCCATTACATAATTAATTTTCCATGTTTTGTTATGTTTATCTGGATTGCCATTATGGATAGCACTGTTATTTTGTGTGAACATTACTTTGGTATGGCGAACAAAATTTTGTATGAATTAATTCCTTTGAGTTGTGTGAGTTTAAAAATATGTCCTTTTTGCTTTTAAGAAGTTAAACTGCTAATTTTCTAAAGAAATAATTTGACTATGGAGATTATAATAAAAATCATGTATTCGTTCAACAAATATTACGTGAGTATCATTATGTACCAAGAAGTCTTCTGAACAGTCCTCACTGTTGTAAGAGTAAATCCTTCTAAGTCTTCTCGCTCCTCTGGAGTGTGCATTATAGAAATACATAGATAAGAGATGGTTACTGACACAATGTACTTTAAAATCCAAAAGGTAAATTTTAAACTTTTCTTATTGAGAAAAGGATGATAATACTTTAGCACTCTAATTATGTCAGTTTGCAAGGAAATTATTATATGACACTAGAAAATTATTTTTCATAGACTTTTTTCTCTTAGAGCTGTTATTTCTTTTAAATAGTTTAAAATTTTCAGAATTAATTATAAGCTCTGTACATATGTCTTGAATCCTTGATTGACTAAGAAACCAGTTTTTTTGTTTGTTTGTTTGTTTTCCCAGTTCTGAAACGGGGAGGGAGAGCACTTAGGGCATCATCTGGTTAACTGTCTTGCTTTTGATAGAAAATTGGAACAAAAGTCAAATGATGGGAATCAAAAAATTTTTTTCTCTTTTAGCGGTCCATTTTTTTTATATTGAAGTACAGCTTATTTACAGTGTTGTGTTACTTCCAGGTATACAGTTGTACATAACTGAAGAATAAGAATATGTCTCTATTCTTTTTCAGACTCTTTTCCTGTAGATTATTACAGGATACTGAATATAGTTCCCTGTGCTGTACAGTGGGACCTTGCTGTTTATCTGTTTTGTGTCTGTATCAGCCCACTTTTTAAGGACCTTTTTCCAGACTGTCCTTATTTCTTACAGAGGTTAACCTTCTTTTCATACTAACATCATCTATGACCTTAAATTGCACCTAATATCACAATAGAACTCCAGTACGTTGAGTTGGCGGTGTAAACTCTAGCCTTCAGTGTGATTTCATCTAGGTCTTAAAATAATATAACATGCCCTGAAAAGTACCTTTTGTTCGCAGTTTATCAAATTATTCATTGAGCAAACACTTACAGGGTATATATACTTGATACTTTATTATTGTTTTAAACCAACTTTCTGCATTGACAGAATAAAACTTTTTTTCTTAATTGGCTCATTCAATATTTGATAATCCTAAAGGAAGATCTACTCCATGTAATTGGGGCAAATTATTAATTTATCATCCAAGTCAAGTTTCAGATTGTTAGGTTAAGAAGATATTCCCCCTGTTCCAGGAAGTTAGCACATTACTTGTAAAAACCTTTAAATGAATATATAAAATATTCGGACTGGAACTTCTGTTAACTTTCTTCTTTCTTATAGAGTCCACACCAAATCATCCATCACAGACAACACCAGCCCAAAAGAAAACTCCCAGTTCCTCATCTCGACAAAAAGATAAAGTTAATAAAAGAAATGAACGTGGTGAAACTCCTTTACACATGGCAGCTATTCGAGGAGATGTGAAACAAGTCAAAGAATTAATAAGTTTAGGGGCAAATGTGAATGTAAAAGATTTTGCAGGTAAGAGTAATAATTAAAGATTATTAGTCAGAACTAAAATTTTGAATTTCTCATCTAACTAGATTCTGGTTACAATTTAATCTACATTCCTCATTCCTAAAGGTATACTTGACTACAAATCTATTTTTGGAGTGTGTATGTAAAACTGTGATCTCTGCTACAATTCCATGTCAGTAGTTACTCATATTTTTAAATATTAAACTTATATTTTAGTTGATATATTACCGTATAAATTTTTATCCAATGTAGGTTCTAGGTGAATTCAAGTTATATAATGTTTTCACAGTAGTTAGTTTATTTGTCTTCCAGGAACATGTATTAGCTTTTACATGAGGACTATAAGAGCGGCGATGCTTGTTTCACTTCGATTATTCAACTGTCATAGCAGTACATTCTCACCATAAAGAGATCAGACAGTGGAAGTGTTCAGGGGACAATACCGAAGTTCCCTTTAGTCTGACGTACTACATACCCTACCCACCCACCCCCCAGTTTCTTTCTTTTCCACAGAACTGTTAACAGTTTGGAGGTTATCCTTTCCGTGCACTTCGATTATCACTTATATTTTAAATGAATATTTATTTATATATAGACTTAAAAAAAAATCCCACATCACTCCTGTGTCTGTCAGCCCGTAGTCTGCAGTCTGCCTTTTGTGCCTGGAGTCCTGCAGACATTTCCGTCAGTGCATAGGGGCGGTTCTGCTTCACTTACCGCGGCAGCTGTGGGGTGCTGGGCTGCACGGACCGCACGGGCATGCTCCGGGGGCGCTCCTGTGCAGATGTGTCTGTGCGCAGTTCCAGAAGGCTTTCAGGGCTTCAGCAGAACAGAAACTGTTACATTAAAAGCTGTGTGTATTTAAAAAATTTTGAAATAGAGGCAGAAGGCCCTCCAGGAAAACTTTCATCAATTTACAGTCTCTGCAAGAATATATAAAAGAGCCTTTTCCCTTACACCTTCACTAAAACTGAGTATTACCAGTTTAATGATTAAAAGTCTGACAGATGAAGAAAAGAACTTATGTTAATCTGGATCTTCTTAATCAGTAGTGACAGTGGATATTTCTTTTTCGTACAGAGTGTAAATTTCTGCATGACCTGTGAATTGCTATACCCGGTCCCATGCCCATTTTTGTTACGGTTTGGTAGTATTATCAGTATGTAAGAGGGTAGATTGTAATTCTCTGTCAGATATGTAAAGATTTTCACTGTGGCAGTGTTTGAATTTGCATTACAGCATTGTTTATTATACGAAAGCTTTAATTTTTAATGTAATCATATCAGTTAATCTTTTCATTTGTGGGTTCTTTGGTCTTCTATTCAAGAAAGCCTTTTTTTGGCCTTTATATCATAAAACGATTCCTTGTTTTCTCTCATTTCCGAATTCTTTGTTTTATTTTTACATATGGCCCTATTAGAATACACCTGGAATTTATTTATCTTATTTGGTGTGAATGGGAAAAGGGAGACATACAGGATCTTTTTCAAAATTGAGACTTAAAATGCACAGCATTATTTATTCTAGAGGAAAACTTTATTTTATCTACCAGAAACTCCCCAAAAAATTACTTTCCCTTTTATCTAACAATTCCACTTTTAAGTTCTTACCTTAAATATTTAATCATGGATATGCATGATGATTTAGTTGATGATTTAGTTGTAAGGATATTTGTTGCAGCATTGTTTCTTTCTTTCTTTTTTTTTAATCGAAGTGCGGTTGATTATAATGTGTCAGTTTCTGGTGTACAGTACAATGTCCCAGTCATTCACTTACATACATATAAGCGTTTTCATTTTTTTCATTATAGATTCTTACAAGATACTGAACATACTTCCCTATACTAAACAGCAGAAACTTTTTAAAATCTACTTTTATATATTGTGACTAGCATTTAATATTTAAAAATTAGAAATAACCTAAATGCCTAATAATAGGATCTTGTTTAAATAAATTATATTATACCCAATCAGTGAAATCCTATTTTGAAGAAATGTAATGACATGCGGAATTACTTTAATTGTAATAAGTAGAAGAAGCAAATTAATTTATAAAAGTAATTGAAATGATAAATTTATTTCAGTTAAAATAAGTATTAAGTTCGGAAGAGGTTTTGACTTAACAGATGAAAGCCTTCAGCTTATTTTGCCTCCTTTTCCGATTCCTTTTCCGTAGTTCAGATGATTATTACAAATTATATGAAGTTTGTATATATTGGATAACCTTAAATGTTTAATACTTTTGTCAAATAATTTAGCCCCAGTGGAAATAATATTGCGAGTGACCTTCTTGTAAAATTGATGGTGTTCTTAGTTCTTATTTCCAGGAGCTTGCTTGTTACTCCTTTTTCCTTCTGTATCATGTGCATTTAGAATCAATATGTCACACATGGTTATGTATATAAAAAGCATATGTATTAAATTAGTAGAAGTGAACCATATGTTTAATTAATATTCTGACTTTAGGTTGGACACCACTGCATGAAGCTTGCAACGTTGGATATTATGATGTTGCTAAGATACTTATAGCAGCTGGAGCAGATGTTAACACGCAAGGATTAGATGATGACACTCCACTTCACGATTCTGCTAGTAGTGGGCACAAAGATGTAAGTATGACGGAAATACCAGTGAACATTTTCAAAATGTAAATTTAACCTGGAATAATTTAATTCACTGCTTTGTCATCTGATCTTATATCATATTTCACTCGTTGCCTGATTAGCTTATCTGTATTTTATTTTCTCTATTTTTGCCTTTTAACTGCTAATTCCTAACATAGATTTAGCATTATCTTCTTACAAAATCTACTTAATTTGATAATTGAGCCAACTTGTCAAATTTTTTTATTTCAAAGGCCATTCTACTGTCAGGTAGTTACTTGTAGCGGATAAATCAGATTTCACTTTTAATAAAAATTGTACATTGTCATGCTGCCTTTTCTTTTTAAGACTTACTAATACTTAATGATCCCTTTATACACAACATCTGTTTCCGAATTTTAGCTGACATGTATTTAATGTATTCAGATTTATGTGCAGAATAATAAAATGATTTAATCAAGCATGATTATATATGCTTATGAATTAATAGCATCTTTAAACATCATGTTTAACTTGTTTTGATGTAATATTATAAACCATGCTGGGTTTCAAATTCTGTTTGCATATTTCAGTCTCTGGCATGTTGATATCAAAGTCGAACCAGTCTTTGTTAGTGTAATGTTTGTGTAATGATGCTTGTGTCTTAAGTGTGTTTTTAATGCTTAAGTCCATTGCTGTCACTTCCTTGTGGCCAGAGCAGATCAACTTGGGGCACTGTTAGCAGTGGTTCTAAAACAGGATTTTGTTTATCAAATAAATAGTTTTTCTCTTTTACTTAATTTTTACTTTGATCAAAAAATATATACAGAGTCTTAAAAAGTTGAAAAGCACTGTTCAGCTTATCAAGATAACTGCAGGCTCCCTCCCAGCCCTCCCCACTTCCTAGTACCTTTCACCGAAAGCAGCCATTGTAGATGTTTCTTCTACTATTTACCTCTGTATTTCTAACAAGATGCAAAGCCATTTTGCTTTTTTAATTCTTAATCACTAGTTATTGATCTCCTGCGAAGGATTTTAATAAATACTGCTGCTCAAAGACTCATGGAGTATACTGTAATTGTATTTAGTTTTCTGTGCATCCATTTCATACTTCTTTACTCTCTCTGACATAACTCTAAAATGCCTGAGTAAGGTCAAACACAGTGGTCAGTTTATTATTTTTGACAGTACCCTCATGCACAGGATAGCTAGCTTGTGTCCTGCTCGAACTGGGACTGGCTGCTCTCTAGATCTGTAGCACAGGTGCTGTCCAGGGAGCTCTGCCGTTAACCCACGTGGCGTTCTCACAGTCTCTCCATGGAGATTCCCAGTCTCCGGGTGCCCATCTGAACTCTCTGAGAGTATTAATGAAATGGTTTGTTCTACTTCCTGCTTGGTCATGGATTTTCCTAAGATCCTTCTAATTGCTCTGTTTTGATACATTTTTCGAGTTAGAGATCTTCTGCTAACCTCTGTCATTCATGATTGAATGAAGCTCTAAAAAGCCTGGTTGACAAGTTGTGTGATGTCTGGAGCTGATTGACTGGTGGGCTTCTCTGTACTGTGTCTGGAAGACAGGGTGGCTCTTTTGTCAGAAGCCTCGTAAGTGTCAGTATTTGTAGATCCTTCCCTTGGATGGACAGTTTCTCCAAAAGTAAACACTCTGCTTTCCTGTCTGGGTGGCATAGGAGTGTTTTCCAGCATCCTAGAAGCCTAGAAGAGTTTCTGTGTGACAGTGGTGAGGGGAGACTGTGAACTCATTCTGTCCCACAGAAACTTCTGCTTCGTCCTCCTGATCTGGGTAAAGTACCATAGAACTGTTCTCCACTGTGTTGCTGTCTAAACCTAGAAACTTACTCTTACAATGAGAATAAATCTCTGTTATTCAGGGATAGAGAGGGTGCATTCAGCTGGCTTTGAGGGCATAAGCAGAGAATCATACTCATTATAACTGTTACCTCCCTGCGCCTCTCAAAGGCTTCTGAGTTTGAACAGTTACACGACTGCTGTGTGCCATGGCTCTCAGGACTCCATCTCATGGCCAGCCATCATGTCGTCTAGCTCAGAAATCCTGTTTTAAAATTTTTAGAGTTTGTTTCTAGGACCACTGTCAGTAGCATCTACCATAGGTTGGGTACCTTGGGATTCCAAAACAGAAATCTGCAGGTGATTGCAGAGACTGGTGGAGCGGGGACGTGATCTGAGGAACAACACCCGTAGGTATGTGACAGCAGCAGGAGAGGACAGGGAGAAGCTGAGCTGCCGTGCCGCTGCAGCAGTGGCCTCGGCCCATCTCGCACGGGGTTCCTGCTCCTGGGGTGCCCTTCCACCATAGTCTGATTTGAGGTCGGGGGCTAGGTCTTTGGGGCTCCAGTTATTGGATGCAAGCTGCTGACATTAACCCTTAATTGATGCTGTTTTGTTTGGCTGTGGCTGTACCTGGTAAGGAACTTAGCTACACATTATTAGCCAGCAGTACTCCCAGCTCTTGGGAGAATAAGTTGGTCCAGAAGAGGAGAATCTGAACAATTCACAATATCCATTGTACACTTCCACTGGAAGCATCTGCACTGGACCGTTGCCTCGCCCTGTGGGTCCATTTGCAGGTGCCTGTCAGCTCCAGTCCGCCATGTAGGCTCGGCCCAGGAAACACACCATTTCCCACCACCAGTGAACACGCACATGTGCTTCCATGACCATCCTCCTTCCTTGCTTTGGTATCAGTACCAAACCCAGTTAACTTTTCACTCTCAGGTTTCTCCAGGCAAGAGTCAAACACTGGCCTTTGTGAGCCCCCAAATCCAGACACTCAGGTAACACTTTATTTTCATGGTGACCTCAAGCCCAAGTGTCCATTATTTGGCATAAGGTCAGGAAATCCCCTTTAAAAATTTCCTCGTACGTTATTTTCCTGTTGAGCGGACCAGCGGTGGTGGCAGGAGAAGAGAAGAGGTGGATTTGGACACCTTTCAGCACGGCTGGCAGTGCATGCAACCTTTTTAAACCGAACAGAGTCTTCACTCACTTCCATCACATTTATCATCTCGTTACACTCTGAGTTCATGAGGTCAGCCGTTTCCGCAGCTTAAAACTTTGGCTGTGAATGGTGTTTTCTTTGAGAAATATTTGCACAGTCTGCGTGGAAGTGAACACAGCTCTTACTTTACATCTTCATTGCAAGTGAAGATGTACCTGCTTATTGATCTAAATACCTTTTGGAATTACTAAGATTTTTCATAGTAAGAAAGACCTAGTGGTGGAGCATCACATAAATTATTTTATTTACTGAGGTTCTTGTTCTTTTGGATTTTCAGGTAGTTGCATTTGTCTTACCTTCTTTCAGTCAATAAGCTTCAGTGAGTATCCCCCAAAGTTAAGTAACTTAACATGAAAAGTCAGCAGGTGACAATAATGGAAATTAGTTTCCACAGTAAGAAGAATCCTCAGTATTCACATGATAATACAATGACAGAGTATGAAGCTAAATGCTATGAGTTAATTGCTCTTTGTGATAATTTATTTTGTGTTTGTGTGTTGTGAACTTTATTAATTTCTCACAGCAATATTTGTGTTTTCACTATGGGGTGAGAAGTGTGGTAAATGCCTTATATGTATTAATTATTTTAATCATCACAGTAACTGAACAGCCTTCTTGTAACTCTTGTTGAAACCGTATGAGCCATTGCATTACAGTACCTCAGCCTCTCCCAGAGCACGGAGAAGCAGGGACACAGGAGGACCACTGGTCTGGGATACTCCCAAGTTCATCAGACGACCATGAGTCCAAAGTAAGGGACTGGACAGGATAAATAGCAGTGTTTTTTTTATGACAAAGTGAGGCAGTGATTCATTAATTTGAAAGAGCTGTTATTCACTCTCTGGTGCATAGCTTAGGACATGCTTTGTAATGTCCTGCATGGGATTTTGATAGCATCTCATACCTTTTTGCTGGAAAAATCCCCTTTTTCCCTCTCATTAGCAGCAAACATTCTCTGCCTTATTTTCTTTCTTCCCTTTACTTTTTTTTTTTTGCATTTTATTTTTTTTTTTACTGAAGTATAGTTGATCTTATTTTCTTTTTTTTGACACAATAAAAATTTCAGTGTCACACTGACAGTCTTTCAAAAGGCATTTTACTTTAGTTGAGAAAAAAATGGGATTTGGAGTGAAAATAGATATTAATTCAATTCTGGACTAGCGAGATTGCCACCTGTGTGATCTCAAACAGGTTACTTTTTTTTCTCTGAACCTACAATTTTTTATCTTTAAATTACATAATAAATAAATAGTATCTATCAAAAGGGGATATTTTGAAGGAGGAAAAAAAGACACTGTGCATGTAAACATACCTTGAAATTTAAAATGTTACAGAAATGTTGGAGGTAAAAGACTGAAAGGCTACTTCTGTATTGCTGTTTTTCATATATACTCAAATATTTTAGAAACTAAAATTTGAAAATTAAAAATGCCATTTTTCTCGTTAACATTTTTTCTATAAGGTATTTTTCATAATTCTCAAGCAAGTTCTAGTTTTGAAGGAAAATGTAGCCCATGATGTTACTTTTCCTAAACTGGTCCTTGCCGACTGTCAGACCAGTCTTCTCTGCTCCCTTGACAGCTCACACATACCTGGGTGACAGCACTTAACTATGTTATTTTCTTACGGATGTACTTGTGTGTTTCTTGCACTGTATTTTGAGCACCATGCATGCAAGCTTTTTGTACTGTTTTTGTGTTTGTGACGCTGGAACCACTTGTCATACAAGAAGCACATAAAAATTCTGTATGGATGTGTGTGTAGGTACATGGATGAATGGGTGAATACATACCTGACTCAGGCAGCAGAATGCCAAAACTTAACCCACAAGGCTTGACGTTTTCCCTTTCCACTGAATTTATCATAAACCGGTTTAATTCTGGCTGTGATACTTTAAATGCTGTACTTATTTCCCTTTTTTAAAGTATTACTGAGTTTGTCAGAGGTGAATAGTTTTCCTCTAAATGTTGTATTAAAAAATTTCCTGATTTCTAAATGTGATGTTAAAGAATTATGCCTTATGAGTAAGACGTGGTTCTGTGAACACAAGTTTCTAAATGTGCACACAGCTGCAGAATATTTCCAGAAGCTGACCTTTGAGCTCGTGTACTTACAGGGACTCAAACACTATTTCCAGTCTCTTTCCAGAGGGAGACTGGCATGCTATTTTCAAGGGAACTTTGCTTTTCCTCCTACCAGCATGCCCAGGATAGTAGGAGTCACAATTCAAAGCTGTTGAGGGCTGTTTTCTCCTTGTTCTTTTACTTGTCCCCAGGGAGGAGGAGAGAGATGAGAGCCACCAAGACCTCTCATTTGTATATGTCTGTACCACAGGTTATGAGTCTCTACCAAAGGCTTGGATTTCTCTCACTCAGTTATACTCAGGACAGCTTCAGTCATCCATAAGACGTTTCTAAGGTGGGAGAAGCAGTAGCCTGTTAAAAATTTTTTAGAATAAGAGAAAATTAACATAGCTTACTAAGAACCTAATCTCTGGCCTGCCTTTAACAAGTGTATAGTAACTTCTAATACACATTTTTATAATAGCCTTATTTCTAGTCTATTTTAGATACTACCTATCTTCATTCTTGTCTCATCATTTTTACTTACTTCTCATTTGCTGCCTGCTGTATTTTAAGTAACTTTAAGTTACTTTACATTCTTTCCAGAATAAATGATTTTTTTTGCACATGAGGATGGTCTGTGAAGCGTTGATTATTTCTGTTAGGATTTTTGTAGCATGCTTGGAAGAACCAGTTGTCTCTGACTCATCACAGGTGTATAATAAATACTTGTTGATTATTTGCTGCTGGGTATAGAATGCTTTCCTCACTACCAAGATCCTTTGTTCTGTGTTCTCATTGTAGGACTCTAGCCTAAGGAAATAAGCCTACAAATGAAAAAATTTTCAACTTCTAAAGATGTTCACTACAGCATTATTTATAATAAAGTGTTTTCAGTAACCTTATCAAACCCCTAAAATGATAGTAAGGGGAGATTTTAAAGGACATAGACCCACAAGGACAAAGAACAGGGGAAATAAGAAAACCAGTATTTGGGGAGATAGAAATTTGAGGAAAGAGTGGTTACTGACATGGAATAGGGTTTGGCAAACTTTCTGTCAAGGGCCAGATAGTAAGTACTTTGGGCTTTACAGGCCACATGCCACTTCCATCGCCCCTCTTCCATCTTCTCTCTCCTTCCTCTCTCTTCAGTGCTTCTCCTTTATCCATTTTTTAAAAAGTATATTATAAGAATATAGAAACTACTCTTAGCAGGCCAGATTTGGCCTACATACCAAATTTGCCATCTCCTAATTTAGAAAATGCAAGAATATTGAAACCAAAGCCATTTCAACACAGAAACCCAGAAAAACTAGAGCCCAGCAGTTGGTGGCCAGGTACATCTGGAAGTGCCTGTTCAGTAAGACTGAAAACAAGACAATTAGATCAAACTGTTTTTGACCTTCCTGTTCCCTTCCTAACCCTTCATAGGTAGATGCTACACCTCTCCCATCCTGGCAGATGATTGAAGATTTATTTCCTGACAAGTATAAACCATATGTTGTGGACTGACTTTCCACAAGGGTAGTTGGGAGTAAGGATTAAGTTGTAAGTTAATTAAGTAGAACATACTGAATGTTAAGACCCCCGTCTCCTTTCAGCAACCAGAATGCTGACTGTAAGGCTTATCGTTCTAGGCGTGAGTTGAAAGGTTTCCCCACAGGAAGCTGAACTAGCCAAGAGGGGTTCTGATGAAGTGGCCCAGCCATACCACACTAGCACAAAGTCCATCTGTCAGCAAGTCCTACCAATACCTAAAAAACTTGCAGTAAGTCTTTTAGTGCCTTATTCTTAAATGTGGACAGCCAATGATAATCTGACCCTTGAGAAAAGTCTCTAGTATAGAAGGCACATATCAAAACAAGCAAACAGAAAAGTAGGAATCTGGAGGACACAGTAGTGCCAAGAGAAACGTAAAAAACCCAACTCATTACCTTCCCCAAAGAGATATGAGACTTTGTTGTAGCCATGAAACAAGAACTGGAGGCACTAAGCAAGGAAGAGTTAACAAATTTAAAACCAAAAACAAAAGAGGCTCTTGAATATTAATAATACGGTAGCAGAAATGAAAAAATGGAGTATTAAGGGGTAAAGAGAAAATTGAGGAAATCTAGAAATTAGGAGACAAGAAGACATAGATGGAGGAGGAGAAATGAGAAAGAAGGAAGATTAATTCGGAAGATTCAGTGTCTTAACAAGGGTTCTTAGAAGATGGAACAGTGAGAACATAGGATATACAAAACAAATAAAACCAGAAATTTCCCCAGAACCAAAGGAACACGGGTCTTCAGATTGAAAGGGCAGTGGACTGCTCAGTACAATGAATGTTAAAAGATCAAGACCAAAATTCATTATCCTGGAGTTTCGGAACAATAGGAGCAAAGAATGTCCTCAAACTTACAGAGAGAAAAGGCAAGTCACATGTAAAGGCAGAAAGTGAGAATGGCATCAGAATTATCAGGAACAACACTAGAAACTAGAAGATAATGGTGAGGCCTTCAAAATTGTGGGGGAAATTATTCTATATCCAGTGTAAGGATTAAGTGAGAATAGGATAAAGGTATTTTCTGACATGTAAAACTCTAAGAATATTTACTCTTTCTTAAGAATCTCCTGGGGTTGGTATTTCAAGAAAATGAGGGGAGTAAACCAAGAAAAAAGATAGCAGCTAAAGAATTCGACACAGAACTGAAGGAAGGGTATTTCTGGGACTGTAGGATGAAGAGAGATGGCAGGAAGACAACGGGAAACAGATCCAGAGATCTGCCAGTCCTTTCGGGGCAAGTTAGGAGGCCTGGAGAAGGGAATCTAACCAGAAAGATGGTTGCATATTGAATGGACGAGATCTGTGCTTGTAACAGCATGGGGGATAAATTGAAGATGAGTGTCTAGAAAACTGAGCAAATGAAAAACCAAGATAATTAACTCTGGGGGGTAAAATAAAGTTGTGTAGGAATGGAAATTTAGTCATACTGTACTACTTGGCTCAACACTCATATTAATCATAGTACACACAAAAAATATATTGGAAAGTTGTGGTGGTGGGGTGTCTGTGTCTGGGAAGAGAGGAATGAGAGTTGGTAAAAGCGCTGAATCCCCGTTTTCCATTGCAACACAGTAGACAATGCCTAAAACTGAAAACTACCGATGCAGCAAGCTGAGTACATGACTGAAGTATCCAGAGATACGTATAGGCACAGTCCTTCACCAGCAGCCTTCAAAAGCTGGTTGATCTTTTAAAATCATAAGCATGTGTAATTTGATAAAAAATAAGTAAACAGAAGGGGAATTAAATATTAACAGTTGGGATCACGAGTAATTTGTTTTCTTTATTCTTTGCAAATTTTATGTATTGATAGTTTATTCTTTCATAGTCTGGACAATTGTTTTCATTTTTTAATTTGCTGTGTATCTTTATTGTTCTTAATACTTTTCATTTGTTAGAAGTTCCTAATTTACAACATCTTGTTTAATATTGTTTCTTTAAAAAGATACAATGTATTTCCTTAGTACCAGGAAGCACCATAGTTGTGTGTTGAGAATAGAAAGGCAAAAAAAGACTTGATGTCATACGAAGTTTATGGTTTAGGATAGGGGAGAAATGTGTTAATAAATTACAGTATAGATTTACCTACCAGAGAAGACACTAATGCCATGGAAGTGGAAACTCAAAACAAGAAGAGATGATAAGGAAACAGGATTAGAGTATGAGACATGGAATCGTGCGCAGAGCCCAGGGAAATGAGCTATTGCTTAGGTATTCACAGATCTTAGAAGACTCATTTCATTGGCCTTATGGTGGCATCATTGTAGGTAGAAGAGTGAAGGGCCAGTTTATCAAGTCATGGCTCAAGGGTAACATCTTTTCAGGAGCTTGACTGTAGAGGAAAGAGATTTAGCTGGAAGAGGGGAATGTAGGTTTGAACAATTTCTGTTTTTTAATCTTGTGTTTTATTTCTTTATTGCCATTATTGTTTTAAAGTGAAAGAGACGTGAACTGGAAAGATTGGTTTCTAAAAAGGAGCCAATCAAAAAAGGTTAGAAATATAGAAAGGAAGAGGAATAAGAAGCAACGAACAAAAGAAGTGATGACTAATTAGGCAGATCTTAGTTTTGTGGAGTTCAAAACTTACATAATTGGGGATGGGGTTTCTTTAAGAAATGAATAAAAAAAATTAGATTTAGGGCCATGTAAGGGAACCATAAAAATGAGGGGCCTTGACGTTTAAGCTTCATTAGTTTTTCCTAAACGCATGTCAGTTAATGATAGTTCAAGTTCCTGGGAGATGCGGAAAAGAAGATGATTAAGAGTGTTGGTAGTGATAGGAGCCTTCAACAGAGGGGAGATACTTCGGAGACTTGCTCTAGCCTCTACCTTCCGAGAGGCAGGGATCCTGTTATTCTTGGTCATATATTTATCTGCAGAACTTGGAGCAGTGATTGTTAACAGATACTCAGTAAACATTTGTCAAATGTGTGATGAAAGAGGAAGAAAAATGATGAGACTCAGTGCTAAAGTAAATTTCAGCTTAAATTTTAAGGAGCACACTTCTTTGTAGTAGATACGATCATCAGAAGAGGGTTGGCAGTCAAAATGGAACTTGAGAGTAATCACGATTTAGAGGAGACACTGAGGAATGGAGGCGGAGTAGATGAGGAGGAAGGATATTACGAGTGTCATCAAGAGAATGGTTGGAATGATGCTGTCTGCAAAAGGACTAAATCTCCTTCCGTTTACTCTTGCAGATCGTGAAACTCTTACTTCGTCATGGTGGAAATCCATTTCAAGCTAACAAACATGGGGAGCGTCCAGTGGATGTAGCAGAAACAGAGGAGTTGGAATTGCTGCTAAAAAGAGAGGTGCCTTTATCTGATGGTGATGAGAGTTACACAGGTTTGTTGCAGATCATCTCCACTCACCTGTTTTTTTGACATGATATTTAGTAAAGTACTTGTACTTTATAATAACCAAAATGTTTGAGTATGTTACACAGTGCTATCTAGCTATTAAGAGTGGTAAATTTGTTAACCTAAATTTAGGCATTTGCCACAAGTCCTCTGTGTAAATGTACTTTCCCCGTTAGTAGCTACCAACACTAGCTATACCACTTCTGACATCTTTTAATTCTTTTATAAACTAGAGAGCTAGTAACCAAACCCTTCCTGTCTTCCTGGCATTAATGAGCCATCTTTGCATTTTTATTTTTGTGATTTAGGTGGCTGAACTGTGGTTACTGTTGCAAAATAGGTGCGTAATTTTACAAATACGGTTTTAAAAAGGAAAGGTCCAAAAGAATATTTCAGAAAACTTTTGGCATACTCCCAAAGAGTTTTTTTTAAAAGCATAAATCATTAAAAATAAAAGAGAAAATTTTTCCTGTATTGAAGAAAGGTCTTTAGTGTACAGACTGGAAGGGTTCATCATGTTTCAGGGAAAAATCAATGGAAAAGAATTTAGAAAGTCTCATGTCCTCACAAAATCTTAAACAATTCCTATAAACAGTTACATGATACTGCTATTGTATTGTTATATGTAAGGAAATAGAAATCAAACCACACGCATTTAATCCCAGTCATTGCCAGAAGGCAGTAGAACAACATCTGTACTTTTAAAAGAGAGAGATCCGTCGTTTACTCTCTTTCCTGTTGAGGCGTTATGACATAATATGAAACTTGTACTAGTTTCACGTGTACAACATAGTAATTTGGTATTTATATACACTGCAAAATGGTCACTACATGAAGTCTAGTTGATAACTGTCACCATACATAGTTACAAAGTTTTTTTTCTTTCCTTGTGTTGAGGACTTACGATCTATTCTCTTAGCAACTTTTAAATGTGTGATATAGTATTAATTACAATCGCCATTTACAGCACATCGTCCTGACTGACTGACTTTACACCTGCAAGTTTGTACCTTGTGACCCCCGTCACCTATTTCACCCAGCCCTCATCTCTAACGACCGCCAGTCTGTTGTCTCTGTCAATGAGCTTGGTTTTTGTTTTGTTTGCTTTTTAGACTACACATACAAGCGAGATCATATGGTATTTGTCTTTACCTGTCTTATTTAACTCAGCATAATGTCCTCAAGGTCCGTACATGTCCCAAATGGCAAGATTTTTTTCTTTTTTATGGCTGAATAATATTCCATTGTGTATGTAACACATCTTCTTTATCCTTTAATCCATGGGTGGACTTAGGTTGTTTCCGTATCTTGGCTTTTGTATGTGAGACTCAGTGAACAAGGGACTGCATATATCTTCAAATTAGTGTTCTCATTTTCCTTGGACGAATAAACAGAGGTAGAGTTGCTGTATCACTTTTTTTAATTTTTTAAGGACCGTCCATACTGTTTTTTTATAGTGATTGAGCCAATTTACATTCCCACCAACAATGTACAAGAGTTCCTTTTTCTCTACATCCTCAAGCAAACACTTGTAATTTCTTGTCTATTTTGATAATAGTCATTCTGACAGGTATGAGGTGATACCTCATTGTGGTTTTGATTTGCATTTCCCTGATGATTAATGATGTTGAACATCTTTTCATATGTCTTCTTTGGAAAAATGTTTTTTCAGATCCTCTGTCCATTTTTAAAGTTGGATTTTTTATTTGTTTGCTGTTGACTTGTATGAGTCTTCTTTTAAAATATATTTTGGATATTAACCCTTTATCAGATACATGATTTGCGAAGATTTTCTCCTATTCAGTAGATTGCCTTTTTATTTTGTTGATGATTTTCCTTGCTGTGCAGAAGTTAAAATCCCAGTATTTTATTATGAAAATGTTCAAACATATAGCAAAGTTCAAAGAATTATACAGTGAACACCCTGTATCCACAATGTTTTGTGATTGTTAACTATTTGCTGTATTTCCTTTATTATGTTATCACTTACCTACCACCTACCCATCAGTCCATTTTATTTTTTGATGTTTCAGAATAAGTTGCACACACCTCTAAATAAGTCAGGTCAGCTTGCATTTCATTATGACTGGAGTTCAAATTTGTATATAGTTTTTTAGGTAATATTTGTATTTGTGAAACTAGTAATTATTTAATAATACTTTCAGTGAGTTTTGAGAAATGCATAGACCTGTGTAATCCAGCCTTATCAAGATATAGAATATCTCCGTTACTCCAGAAAGTTCCTTATACCCCTTCCTAGTCCATTCCCACCCCTACCTGATGACTTACACCCTCCACGGTAAAGATGATTAGGCAGGAATCACTAATGACTGATAGATCTAGGGGGAGTTTTTTGATAAGATCAGGTATTTATGTGGGCTTTTCATATTGCAAAAGAGGAGAGGGGAAAAAAACAATGATTCTATAGTGCAGAAATCCAGCAGCACCTGAACTGAGTGACTGTAACTAATATCATCCAGGGAGGGACAAACGCATGTCCTGTGACTCTAGATGTGCTGCCTTGAGAAGGATAAACATCCCTTGTAGCATTCTGGCTGAGGATGCATAACCATGAGGAATGTTCTGTTTCTTTTTAAAAGCCAACGTCATTGGAGATTAAGAAGTGTCAGTGTTATGAAAACCAGTACAGGCAATAGGAATGTCCCACGCTGTCCAAAGAGAAAACAGGGCAATGCCTGTTCCTGTCTGGGCCCCTGTCCTGGGGAGGGAGCATGGCTGTAAGGGACGTTATTAGACCATTTAACAAGGAGTACGGTAGTAGATTGGCATTGTACCAGCTTACATTTATGAAGTTGACGACTGTACTGTGGGGACAAGAGAACATCCTTAGGTCTCAGGAAGTACTTACTCCCTACGTATCCCTGAAGTGTGTCGGGATAGTGAGCCATGGTGTCTGTAATACCCTCATATAGTTCAGGGAAAAAAATGTGTCTGCACATGTGTGTGTAGAAAGAGAAAGTAAATTGTAAAGCAAGAGAGTAAAACATTAACAGTAGACAGATCTGGGTAAAGGATATTTAGTGTTTAGTGTTTACTTTTCTAACTTTTTGTGAGTTTGAAATTATTGCCAGGTAAAATTAAAATACATACAAATACATAAAAATTTTTTGTTTGTCCACTGAAAAGATCTGAAAGAGTGAGTCGTACAGTAGCAGTAATCATTCCTAGTACCCAGATTATAATCCTGAAGTATTTTCTCCTAAAGGAAAACCAGAGCTTCTTGGGAAAAATGGATGATGCTAAGTCTGGGGCAGGAAATCTGTAAGATGAACTCAGAACATCTTGTCATTGCAGATTTCAGGTCTTGTCAGAAGGCCGTAAGAGGCAACTTGGAACCCTTCCCCACTGGCCAAAGATAGATAGTTTGAGCTTCAATAAGGTGTTAACTGCAAAGATTTGAAACTCAGAAAATGTTTAAATCCATAAGTAATGATAAATTTTTAATATAAATTTTTAAATTAATTCATTATCATCAGAGAAACACTGTTATCTCAAAATTAGGCAAAAAGGAGGGAAAAATCAGTCATGTATCTTGCCGCTCCTATATGAACTCTATCACTGTGGGCGAGGAGAAGTGTTTTTTAGAAAATCCAGAAAATAATGAAAAGGTTGGCCATTTTGCAAACCCCAATTAGTTAATATATCAGAGCACTGAGAATCAGCAGGTAGAGCTGGACACAATCATGTGATGGTGTTTCTGTACACAGAAATACATAAGGCTCAACAGATCTTCTCTTGCTTCTGTGCTGTTTATTTAATCCCCGTGCCCTTCCTTCACAGCTAAGCTTCTTAGAGTGCATTGCGGTGCACTTGGAGAACCTTTCATCCAGTCCGTGTTTACCGACATCACACTTGACCTTCTAACAGCCAGGTCCTTCTGCTGTCTCTTCAGTCTCTCTGTAGGATTTGACAGTGTTGACTGTGTTCTTCCTTAAAATTGTCCTGTCTAGATTTCAGAGCTATAATTCTGGCTTTTATCCAGCTTCTCAGACTGTTCCTTCTCAGTTTCCTTCTAGAACCTCTCTTTCTTCCTCATTCTCTTTGCATACACCCGTGTGCTGATTTTTCCAAAGCTTTTACTTTCTGGACCCTCTTCTCATACCACATAATCTCCCAAATAAAGTTCATCCAGACTTACTGTTTTAACTACCATCTGTATGGTGACATCTTTTACATCTCTCTTTAATTCCATACCTTTCACTTATGCTTCATGCATATATATTTAGCTGCCCTCTGGATACTACTGCCACTTAGAATTCCCACAGAAATCAGTGTGCCTGAATGCAACTTCTTTTTTCCCATTTACACTCTTCTTGTTTTTCCTATCTCGACTTCATGACAGCATCACTCAGCTCTGCGTGTATCGTGAGCTTGGTAGTCATCCTAAATCCCTCTTCCTTCTTTTCCTTCAGCTCAGTTATTCAACAGCTATTTTTGTGCACACATCGTGTGTTAGGCATTGTTTAAGCACTGAGGATATAGCTGATTAAGAAAATGTAGATACTAACATAATTATCCCTGTCACTTCCTATTTTCAAAATATTTGTAAATCCATCTACCAGTTACAAGCTGAAAGTCATTTGAACGTCTCTGTGCTGGGTGAAATCAGGATTATGATAGCGGAATTCCTGTTGGCTTCTGTAGAAAGTAAGAAAATAAGATTTGAAAAGTAGAAAACTTCTATATAGCATGTTAATTCTTCCATGTATTATGGCTATGAACTCTAATCCTGGTCTCGTCAGAAAACAGTGGCTGTGAAAAGCAGCTTTGGTTTAAAAGCTTTCTGTTAGGAAGAAGTGCTGCAGCAAGCTTCCCTGTGAAGAATTTAGGTGTCTTATTTGAACTTCAGTGTTTCATTAGAGTGAAACATGTCTTCTAGGAGCTTTTTTGATTTTCACTGATATTGATTGTTTAATGTGTTCATCAGCTATGTGTTGATTTTTCAGCATATTCATTTCCACATGGTGAATGTGCCTGAATTATTGTTTGATCAAAGTCCCTCAAGGAATGATGCAAAATCATCAGTAAAAATCGTCCGTAAGTATCATACAGAGATTTTGGAGTTACTGAAAAAGACTGATGAAAATACCCAAACATTTTGCTTAATTTACATGAGGTCCTTGTTACACTAAACTTCACCTAATCTAAATTCAGAATGTGTTAATACTCAATCGAGTATTAATTTTACTGCCCACAAGATGTTTGTACAGATAAAGCCAAATGATAGGATTGTTACTCATCTTGTATGTTGTGTCATCCATGTGACAGATACACTTTAAGTGTTAACAGAGTTAGAGAATGTAACTATGGATTTCAGTACTTCATAAATTTGGAGTAGATTAGAAAGGTGTTAATTATTTATGTACCATTTTAAAATATGGTTTATTCCATTAGGCATTGTGCCTTATAAGAGGGCTACTGAGAGCAGCCATTCTGCAGACTGTTACTAGCTCTCACAATAAGGAGCTTGTGCCAGAATTTACACCAGTGCACTGCTTCCGTCATCAAAAAGGGAAAATGCTGTGAGAAAAACGTCAGCTTATCTTACAGTGTGCTGGTGGCATAACTGATTTCCATTTCTGGTACAAGCCTCCTGTTTCATCAAGGGTTAGTAGTAAACAGTTTACAGACTGGCCTAAGTTCATGGACCACACTGAGTAGCAGTTTTATGTCCTGCATATATCAGACATGAGGATATTGTTGCAGGAATAATGTCCTGTTCAGTATAGCATTTGTATACAAATGTGTGGCCCTTTTAAATTTGCATAGTTCTTCTAGTCTTTTTCGCCTCTAACTTCTACCCTTATCCCGCAGTCTTATTCCACATTAGCCTCTTCACAGAAATTCTATCTAACAAGAGCATTTGCTGCAAATAATTGCTTCTTGCCTACCCTGCTGGAAACTCAGTCATATTTGGAGAGCCAGATAATGCTCAGAAAACATGATTATGGTAACGGAGAAGTGGGTGACTCTGTGTCACATAGTGCCCCCCCCCCCAGTGCTTTCTGACACTCATTAATTACCAAAGTAGATAATCTGCTACAAGTTTGTAGACCCTGGTTTTATTACTTAAGCAGAGTGTCCAGTAGACAAAGTTGAAAATGACAGTCATTGTTAAAAGAACTTTTCACCTTGTTGTTACCTTTCTTTGACTGCCAGCAGTCTGGCCATGTTTATTAAACAGCTGCTATAAACTTTCCTCACTTGTATACTTCAGCTTAAGCAAGGGCATTCTCCATCATAATAAACAGACCAGCTACCTTTAGAGTCTACTGTAAAGCAGATTAGGAGCTTTCAAAAAGACAGTGATATATTGTTACCCTCTGGTGTGTGCTGAGTGTATTTTTGTGTCATAAAATACACAAAATGACCAGTATTTTGAAGTTTTATTTTCTTAATGTTAAAATAGTAAATTGTAACTATTCTAAATATATTCTCATATTTGTTAAACTCATTTCCTCGGATTATATTTCAGGAGCTATGAAAATACTACCATTGACACATGCATATATGAAATTATAACAATGAATAAATCAAGAGATCCAAAAAACAGTTATTTAAGTCCAAATACACCAGAAATTTTTATTAAATGAATTATGTGATGCTAACAGTTGAATTGTAAGTAGGAAGCAGCATCACCTTAGGAAGCTTTAGAGCAAGCCTTTTAACCTCAGAAGCATAGACTGCAGGTAGACGGTACATAGGGCTTTTTTAAAGTGTCAAAATATTTATCAACATGTTTGATCATTAGGAATTTAGATTTGATAGAACATTTTATACAGGGCAAAGGAGTTTGCATATTAGTATACCTAAAATAAAGATGATTTCTCCATTTAACACATAAAGAGTATTTTATTTTCTTGCTTTCCAAATGGCATTTTAAATTCACTTCTAGCATATACATTCGATAACAGCTTAGGCCTCGCATGGAAAATTGTGATTCATTTTATAAGCGAAGAGCCTTGGCCAGGGCTGGCAGCAGCTTCTGTGGCTGAAGCTGTTTCTGAAGCTGTTGAGCAGCAGCAAGCACTGTGTTTGGTGTTCAGCGCCCTTTGTTTGTCACGTGTCCCTGGGGTATAGGTGCTTAGAAGAAATGAAAGGCACCTGGGTGTCCACAGTGTGCAGGGAGCTGAGCACACAGCATGATAGGCAATAAATAGGCAAAAAATGGAGAAGTTCTTTTACTTAATGACCAGTTAAAAATAGTTTCATCATAGTGTTTTGCATACTTGGCCTTTTCTCCTGTGTTTTTTAACATACGTATATGGGACACTTCACACACACAGTTCTGTTACTAAGTTTTCAAACTTTTTTCTAAATATCATCAGCTACTTCTACCTGAATCTTAAACAAAACCTCTACAATTTTTCTATTTAAAAATCAATACTTCTAAATCAATACAGATTTTATTTTGTGTTTTATTTGGATTAATTATTATCAGCCTAATTCTAAAGTTTAAGAATTTTTAATTGCATATTAAATGCTTTTTTTAAGAAAAATATATATGCAAATTTTGTTAAGTGGAGAAAAGGAAAGAAATTTTGAATACTTAAATTACCATATACTGTGTATGTTCAGTCTTTAGCAGTGTCTATAAAAATTACATAATTCTGTATCTTTTCCTTGCTTATATATCAGAAAAATAAATGGGAAATTGTGACTGTAGCTGAGATGTTCTATGGATATCTGCAAATGAATATGTCTTTCAATTTTTATACTACAAAAAAATAATAGTCTGCTAAATATCTTTGAAGTTCATGCAAATACAGTAGCCAAGAAATTTTAAATGTATTTGCCCCAAATATGTAAAACTGTTTATTGCAAATAGAAACACTAATAGATTTTTTGTTAAAAATATGTTAGCTTGATGGTTTTCCTTAAAAATTGAATTTCTACTAGTTCCTATTCTAACAACTTAAAGTGAGTCTGTCACGAGATACTGATGATATTTAAGAGTAAAATTCTATAAAGGGTACATTTGGGCAGAACCCTGAAAAAAGATCTTTGACTTTAAAATATTATATATGCATTTATTTAAATGAGTTCAGCCTTAGCTATCTCATCCTGTCCACAAAAAAATATTTTACCTAATCATGGCTTAAAGGACCTTCATGTAAATATATATATATAGAGAGAGGGAGTGAGAAAGAGAGAGAGAGATGTAACAGCTGAGACTGGGTGATTTTTATCAGTTTCCTTTAGTGACATCAAAATTTTTGTAGTGATACCAGTCATTTTCAGAGAGTAATATCTTGATTAACTTATACTTGATAGAATCTTTTTCTGTGTTACTGACATTCTGGTGGAAAGGCAATGTATAACTAACTGACGGAGTATGAGAAGTGGTGTGGCCCTTGATTTTACTTCTTATATAAATTTTGCTTTTAGACTTTGTGTTTTCAAGTATTGATTATATCCTTTTCCCTCCCCAGCTCACCACTAAATTCTTCACTGTAACTCCCCCGTCAGTATCTGTTACTTTAGAAACACACCAAACATGTGTTCTCATGTGGCACACTTACTTCCAAGGGAATGCACGACTGCTTTTCTCCTATGTAGTAGAACTAAGACACCTGACCTTTACTTAGGAAATCTGAGGTTTAGAAATGGAGATTTAGAAGAGATTGTATAAAATCACCTGATATTTCTCAGTCAATTTAGGGATATGGAAGCTGTAAAGATTTGTTTCCTAAAATTCAGGGTCTTTTTCTACTGTTACTTCTTTCACTGGGTAACGTAAATAAGTTATATCTGTGTCATTAATTGTTAGGCATATTAGTTGTGGTTAGTGAACTATTGCAGAGCAAAGGAGCAACTCAAATAGACAAAAGGGAAGCCTGCATCAGTTGTGAAATACCCGTCCCAGTGAAGCCCCAGAGACTCTGAAACTCAGGAGTCGGCTTGTTGAGGGAACGGTCTCAGCAAAAGACTGATCAGAGAGAACCAGGATCACTCCCGCAGGGGAAGCCTGCGGTAGGGGTCTTCCACAGAATCGCTGAAGGAACAGGGTTTTCCCTTTATCGGTTTGAAAAGAAGTCCGGAGATTTGAGGAAAATCGACAGAATGAAAGACAAGAGGGCCAAAACGAACAAAGAAGATAGTTGATCTGGAGAATGTATATTACATGGGAAGCAGAAGGGTAAGTTCTTAGTGTATTTGGAGGAAGGTGGGGGCAGGCAGTCGGTCCACTAACCATAACAAAGGCCACCGTGGAAAAAGTTGACAAGGAAAAGGCAAGATGTTTATCGTTACTGGAAGTAAATATTCCATATAGGACTAAGGAATAGTCTGGACGTGGCTGAAGATCTAATTTGAGATCTAAAAGAAGGACAACATACAAAACTCTTTTTCTAAATGGTGGAAATAGAAAAAGAATGATAAAAAGACAGACAAAAAGCCATACCCAGGATATACGATTCTCATCTTACAAAAAAGAGCAAACGTCAGGAAGAAAATAATTATTTAATTCAAGAAAGTATCCCTTAACTGAAAAAAAAATTTATATTTATAGATCAAAGGGGAATGTAAAACAAAACAAACAAGGAAAGGGAAAATACACATCTGGACACCTCACAACTTCAAGGGTGAAGGTTTTTTTTAATCTTACAAGCTCCCCGAATCAGAGACTGAATCTGATTCCCGTTCTTAAAGGTGTGTAAGAAGACAGGTGCGGCTACACTTAGGATGCCCGTGACGTCCTGCGAACATCGTTCTGTCCCCAGCACTCCATTCCCAGCTGACCACCAGTCACGTGCAAGGGCTCACGAAAAACAGCACTGCATGTAATTTCTGTTCTCTTCCTGAAAAAATTATTTGAATATGTTATTTTCATTAACATAAAATACAAGTCTAAAAGGAAAATGTGAAGACTCAAAATTTTGATGAGAAATCCCCAGTGACGATAGTGAGCAGTTGGCATATTTTAGAGCAAAATGTCACAGCTTTGTGAAGAGTATTATCAAGAAAAGAGTGGATGACAACACATTGTGTGAATGAGATACCGAGAATTCACTGTGTCATGCTGTCAGTGATATGAAGGCGTGTTGTCTGATCTGATGAACAAGAAAAAAGGCAAAAACTCCAGGAAAAATAAACTATATGTACAAGCCACAGGCTAGAATGGAAAGCAAATACAATTTGACATGATTTGGGGCTGCTCATGGAGTGTGAGTGTGCTTTCTGAAATGACGATAATAGGTCTGCCTTGGTCTGGTAATTTAGAAGAGCCAAGAGGACAGACTTGAGGTTCAGGAATTCTGTTCACTTTACTATTTCTAAATAAAATCAAATATAATACTTTAAGTTGTGAAGAAGGATTCCCTTGGGTAGTGGGCTCATATTATGGGTGGCTTTTCTTTACTCATCTCTGTTTTCCTGGTTTCCTAACATAAACTGTTCTTTTATAATAAAAGAATAATAAATGCTAATTGAAAATAAATGAAACTAAAAGAGTCTTAATGAATAAAGATTACTAAAGTTTAGCTTAGGACTTTTTTATGCATTCACTTATCTCTGAATAAAAATTGCATGTATAAACAAAAACACCATTTCAATTTTTTTTTGAAGTATTCCTAGCGTAAAAAGAATACTTAATCCTGGTTGAGTACATTAGATGGGGAAAAAAGGGCTTTTGACATTGTAGGGCTTTTGACATTGTAGAGATTTTGACAATGGAAATCAAGCCAAAACCCATCATTTTTTCCCACTCTTATCTTCAGAGTGGCTACATTAACTATAAGAGCTCAGGATTCAATACTCCTGCACTGTTACCTCGGTTTAGTCTCTGGATCTCAAACTGTGGGCGAGTTAGTTGAGCTGTCCATGCTCAGGTTCCACATCTGTGAAACAGGGACATGGCGGTGAATGAAGGTTAAGTGAGCTCATACTTGAAGCACAGAGAACGCTGACTGGCCCAGAGTAAGCGCTTGTTACATGTTTGCTTTACAAATGGTGAAGATCTGAAAGACGGTGATCACGTTAGACAGGTATCATTTGCTTTTACCATCGTGACGTTGGAAAATCTAAGTTCACTGACTTGTTATATAGTCATTTAAGATAGTCAAGACATGGCTTTTTAAATTAGCTAACTTAGAAATAGTAAAGTGAACAGAACTTCTGACCTTCAAGTCTGTCCTCTTGGCTCTTCTAAGTTACCTTTATATTTTGCCTAGCTTTATTGAAATATGACATATAACATTGTATATGTTTAAGGTGTGCAGTGTAATAATTTGATATCTGTATATATTATAAAATTACTACCACAGTAAGGTTAGTTGACACATCTGTCACCTAACATTACAAATTTGTGTGTGTGTCGTAAGTACTTTTAAAACCAACGTTTAGCAATTTTAGATATACAGTACAGTATCGTTAACTATAGACACCATGCTGTACATTACATCCTGAGGACGTATTCATCTTATAAATGGAAGTTTGTACCCTTTGACCACCTTCAACCATTTTCCCAATCCCCTGACTTTTTTCCTTTATAAATTGTATTACTTAACAGTAATGAATGAGATGTTTTTAATCTATCTTATTTTGTGTACTTATGGAATATATAAATCAAGATGTATGTCTTAACATGGTGACGATCACAAAATGAAGCAAAGAGTAGACAAGCAGGAAGTTCCTATTTGAAATTCCGCTTTAACCTCAGGTGGGTATGTTTAATAGCTCTGTGTCATTGCTTATATTTTTTAAAGTATTTTATGTGTAAATTAGCAGTAAATCTCATTTAATATTCTACTTTATCTTAGAGCCTGTGTTTTTGTAGCAGAGTTGTTTCCTCAGTATGCTCCATCGTGAAATAAACATTGACTAGAAGGTATTCATTTAAACGCTTGTGGGAAGATCACAGGTTGTGGCATCGTTTTTCTGGGTGCTGGTGTAGTTCATACTGACTATCGTTAGTGCCTTTTATGTACCGAGAAGTAACAGAGCATGATGGTTGTGAGTACTGGCTCCTAGAGTAATGGAAATAAAAGAAAAAACAAACAAATGGGACCTAATTAAATCTAAAAGCTTTTGCACAACTAAGGATACCATCAACAAAATGAAAAGACAACCTACAGAATGGGAGAAAATACTCACAAATGATTCAACTGACAAGGGACTAATTTCCAAAATATACAAACATCTCATACACCTTAATATCAAAAACAAGCAACCCAATAAAATGGGCAGAAGACCTAAACAGACATCTCTCCAAAGAAGACGGACGGATGGCCAACAAGCACATGAAAAGATGCTCAGCATCACTAATTGTTAGAGAAATGCAAATCAAAACTACAGTGAGGTATCACCTCACAGCAGCCAGAATGGTCATCATTAAAAATTCTTCAAACGATGAATGCCGGAGAGGGTGTGGAGAAAAGGGAGCCCTTCTGCACTGCTGGTGGGAATGCAGTTTGCTGCAGCCATTATGGAAAACAGTACAGAGATTCCTCAAAAAACTAAAAACAGACTTACCATGTGATCCAGTGATCCCGCTCCTGGGCATATACTCAGAAAAAATATAATTCAAAAAGACACCTGTTTACAGTAGCCAAGGCCAGGAAACACCTCATGTCCGTGGACAGACGACTGGGCAGAGCTGCGGTGTTTGCTCACCACAGAGCACGGTTCAGCCATGGACAGAGTGAAATGACGCCATGTGCAGCAGCGTGGTGGACCTGGGGGCTGTCGTACTGAGTGAAGTCAGCCAGATGGAGAAAGAAAAACGTGATATTGTTTATGTGTGGAATCTGAAAAACAAAGACACAAATGAGCTTACCTACAAAACAGAAAGTGGCTCATAGACACAGAGAACAAACTTATGGTTAGGGATAAAGGGGGTGGGAAGGGATAAATTTGGAATTCAAGATTTGCACCTCTTGGGGAGTGATGGAAATGTTAGCTGTCTTGATTGTGGTGGTGGTTTCATGGGCATATGCATCTGTCAGAATTCATCCAATTGTACATCTGGAATGTATGTAGTTTACTGTACAGGAGCCATACCACAGTAAAAGTGTTAAAAAATAACCATAATATTATCATACCTAAATTAGCTAAATTATGTTACTATTAAATACTTGGTTATTGTTCCAAGTTCTGATTACCTCGTACAATCCTAAATTTTTTCTTTTAACTTTTTCAAAGTCAGAATCCAAATAAAGACCACATACTACAATTGGGTGATATATCTGAGAATCTTTTAATCTATAGAACCCCCTTCTGTTGTTATGTTCTTGCATTTTTGTTGTTGTTGAAATAATCTGATCATTTTCCCTGGTAATTTTTCCCAAAGTCTGGATTTTGCTAATTGTGTCTCCATGATTTCAGTTAAGGAAAACTATTTTCCAAGTATTTTCTTATCTCAATTTCAAATTTTCTTTGTTTAACGACAATGAGTTAAATGGTAAACTGACTTTAATGTCAGAAAGAGTTGCTTGTGATTTTAAAGGAATTTTGCCAGTGGTTGAGCAGAAGATTAATGATTCTAATCAATTTTCTTAATTTCTGTCAAGACAGAGGTGAACATTAGGCTTCCTTTGAAACTAATTTCTAGCACTTAGTATTGACATAAACTGTTTGTATATATTATTTAAATACTTTACATGCTGATTTTGCCCATAACTTAAAAATCTTATTTTTCATCACTGCTTTTCAAAATGTTGACACACTCTAATAGATATACTATTATCTTGGTTCTCTAATTTTCCTTTCCTTTACAGTTGAATAGTCTTCATTTCAGTGAGATTCTAAAGGAGGCTATAGATTTGCTGCTTTTACTACATCTAGCAGTTTCCATCTTTAGTATCTTAATTGTGTTACTGGTGTCAGCCATTTATCCATTTTCATAAAATACAAACAAAATACATATGTACTCAAATAATTGTATGAACTTCACTAATGGTGCTATTGTTTAAAAATAAATTTCTGGGGAGAGGGTATATATAGCTCAACTGGTAGAGTGCATGCCTAGCATGCATGAGGTCCTGCGTTCAATCCCCAGCACTTCCATGAAAAAAACAAATAAGTAAACCTAATTACCTCCCCTGCAAAATAAATAAATAAAAATAAAATGTTTGGCTTACTGAAAAAGGGAAACACAGTAGCTGATGTGCGGGAGCAAGCTCTCAGTATAGAAGGGACTCTGCGGAGCGGTAGCGCACCAGGTGTGATGCTGCAGGCTGTAGGAAGGCTGGCGGTGGCGTGAAGCATCTCAGGTGACGGACCAGTGATAACAGGGACCGCTGCCGTGTGAGTGACATGCCTGCCACCTCCTCCAGGCACCAGGTTTAAAGGAGACATCAGCAGTATGTTAGCCAGGCAGAAGTCAGTGGCAATAGTATTTCCCACTTGGGTACCGTGCAGAATTGTAAAGTGGGTAACTATGTGTTTCATGTTTATCTCCCTTCTGCGGGCCTCCCGTCCCACAGTAAGCACCCCTGCTTGACTTCTTGATGTCTTAGTCCAGCTCGGAAACTCACTATTTGTACATTTATTCTGCATTTGTTAGGCATCTACTACATGTTGTGTATTAAGAAAGTCCCCAAGTACAAGTCACAGGCTTCCATTTGAATTATCTGTTGGATAATATGGAAAACAGAAACAGAATATTACAGCTGCCTCGCTGGTGGTTACCTTCCCACCAGGGACCCCTAGGTTCCATACGTAGACTCTTCCTCTCAGTGAGCACACTACCACGCCTGCCGTCCTCTGTCCCATGAACAGACGATACCTGGTTTTCATTTTCTGAGGTGCTATAATCTAGGCAGGTGCTGTTGATACAGATACCTTTATAAGTGCACAAGAAGCTGTGTGTGTGTGTGTGTGTGTGTGTGTACACGTACATGTCCGCATGCACTTAAGCTCTTGCTCATCCAGGATGCACTCGGGACATAGTGGAACAGATAGCCTTCCATTTGCCTGTTGCCTTTTCTGGGAAACAGACAATGTATAATCATTGATTTAATTCAGACCTTTTTAAAAGCCCAGAGTCTTTTGGCTTTATTAATCAGGAGTGTGAAATGTACCTGCTTTGTCAGATGCATGCTGGTTGTTTTGGAGAGATTTTGCAGGAGGAAGGGTTTACTTTATGTACTGTCGTCTCCCTACTTTGGTCACATATGTTCCTTTTGGATTCCATACAAGAAAAAATACAAATTTACAGTAGCTTCAGTATGGAAAAAGTCAAGCCTGAGGATAATAGTGATCTCAGATAACATTTAGCTGTTCTTTAAATGTCACTAGTATTAGTTGCAAATGTCTGAAAGTGCCTTGAGATGTACAAGAGCAAGTTTCAAGTGTATTTAAGTGTTTTTAATCAGTTACGCTTCATTTTGTTGTTTGTAACACTTTTTCATGGGGAAGAAAAATGCTTTAATGAAAAATTTAATATTTTAATGATTGCTTAACCCATTTCTCATGTTACTTCCTAGTTTCCCAAATAAAATTGCTGAGATGGTAAACATTAAAATTTTTAAAGGGTTCTTTGTCAGAAATAATTTCATCAAATGTTTTAAATACAAGTTCTAATGTAGTGACTAAATATATATTAAAGACTAAAAAAGTTGGAACAAAATGCAAAATAACGTAGTACAGTGATAACCATGGCTATTTTCAGTTCATGAATTTGAAGATTTGGATCCTAGGTGAATTTCTCACTATAAGCAGTCATTTGCTAAGAAAGGCAGAGCAAGCTTTTTTTTTTTTTTTTTAAGTTACTTCTGCACTAGAGTTCCAAGACCAGCTTGATCTGTATTCCTGGGTGAAGTAAATCAAAAAGGTTTCAGGCTGCTTAGGGAAGAAGGGGGATTTCAGCCTGGCCTGCCAGTGGAAGTGGTGTCATTGAGATGTAGTACCTTGCTGAGATCACAGACTAGGCTAGGTAGCTTCCTGAGAGCCACTCAGGGTTGTTGCTGCTGGTGCTCAGAGCCAGCGTGCAGCTCAGCGCGCAGAGCGACCCTCCCGGGGTGACTCCACACACTCATCATGGGCATTAGTTAGCATCAGCTTGACTGACTCACTTGAGAACTGGTACTTTTTTACCTTTTAAAAAAGTAGGAGTCTTTTCACGGACATAGAAAACAAACCATGGTTACCAAAGGGGAAAGAGTGGGGAGGAATAAATTGTGGTTGCGGATTAACAGACACACATCACTATATATAAAATAGATAAACAACAAGGACCTACTGTATAGCACAGGGAATTGTCAATTTCCTGTGATACAATGGTAAAGAATCTGAAAAGAAAATATATATGTGTATGTGTATGTATAACTGAATCACTTTGCTGTACATCTGACACTAACGTAAATCAACTACACTTCAGTAAAATTTTTTTTAAAGTAGGAGTCTTTTTAATCTTTTATTGAGGTATGGTTGATGTACAATATTATGTAAATTACAGGTGTGCAACAGTGATTCACAATTTTTAAAGGTTATGCTTCATTTATAGTTATAAAGTATTGGCTGTGTTCCCCATGTTGTACAATGTATCTTTGTAGATAATTTTATACCTAGTAATTCATACCTCTTAATTTCCTACCCCTGTATTGCCCCTCCCACCTCCCCTCTCCCCACTGGTAACCACTAGTTTGTTCTCTACATCTGTGAGTTACTTTTTTGTTATGTTCACTAGTTTGGTGTTTTTCAGATTCCACATAAAAATGATATCATACAGCATTTGTCTTTAACTATTTCATTTAGCATGATACCCTCCAAGTCCATCCATGTTGTTGCAGATGGCAGTATGTCATCCTTTTTATGGCTGAGTAGTATTCTATTGTATATGTATACCATATCTTCTTTATCCATTCATCTGTTTTTCCCCCTTGCTATTTTTTAATTTTATTTTTTGTGATGCCATTATAAATGATGTTCATAGCAAACTTTTTTTTTAATTTTTAAATTTTTTATACAATCTTAAAGGTTGCTTTCTACTTAAAGTTATTACAAAATATTGGCTGTATTCCCTGTGTTGTACAATACACCCTTGAGCCTGTCTTACACCCACTAGTTTGTACCTCCCCCTCCCCCACCCCTATATTGCCCACCTGCATTGGTAGCCACTAGTTTTGTTTTCTGTAGCTGTTAGTCTGTTTCTTTTTTGTTGTATTTACTAGTTTGCTATATATTTTTTAGATTCCACATATAAGTGATAATCATACAGTATTTGTCTTTCTCTGATTTATTTCACTTAGCATAATGCCCTCCAAGTCCATCCATGTTGCTGCAAGTGGCAAAACTTCATCCTTTTTTATGACTAATACTCCACTGTACATACACACCACATCTTCTTTATCCATTCATCTGTTGATGGACACTTAGATTGTTTACATATCTTGGCTGTTGTAAATAATGCTGCTGTGGACATTGGGGTGCATGTATCTTTTTGAATTAATGTGCTTGCTTTTTTTCAGATTATGTACCCACGAGTGGTCATATAGTAGTCCTGTTTTTAGTTTTTTAAGGAACCTCCATACTGTCATCCATAGTGGCTGCACCAATTTACATTCCCACTAATGGTGTAGGAGGGTTCCCTTTTCTCCACAGCCTTGCCAATATTTGTTATTTGTGTTCTCTTTGATGAAAACTGTTCTGCCAGAAGTGTGATGGTATCTCACTGTGGTTTTGATTTGCATTTCCCTGATGATTAGCAGTGTTAAGCATCTTTTCCATGTGCCTGTTGACCATCTGCATTTCCTCTTTGGAAAAATGTCTATTTAGTTCTTCTACCCATTTATTAATCGGGTTGTTTGGTTTTTTTGACGTTGAGTTATATGCGCTGTTTATTTATGTTGGATGTTAACCCCTTACCTGTCATACCACTTGCAAATATTTTCTCCCTGTCCATAGGTTGTCTTTTCATTTTGTTTATGGTTTCCTTTGCTGTACAAAAGCTTTTAAGTTTATTTAGGTCCCATTTGTTTATTTTTGCTTTCATTTTCTTTGATTTACAAGATAGATCTGGAAAAATACTGCTACAATTTATGTCAAAGAGCGTTGTGCCTGTGTTTTCCTCCAAGAGTTTTATGGTTTCTAGTCTTACATTGAGGTCTTTAAACCATTTTGACTTTAGTTTTATGTACGGTGTTAGTAATTTCATTCTTTTACCTGTAGGTGTCCAGTTTTCCCAGGACCACTGCCTTTTCTCCATTGTGTATTCTTGCCTCCTTTGTCATAGATTAATTGACCACAACTTTGTGGGTTTATTTCTGGGCCCTCTCTTCTGTTCCATTGATATGTGTGTCAGTTTTTGTGCCAGTACTAGACTGTTTTGATTACTGTAGCTTTGTCATACAGTGTGAAGTCAGGGAGCATGATTTAGAAAAAAAAAAAAAAAAAGGAGTCTTTTTAAAAGGACCATAGGGGAAAAAGCATATCTGTGCTGGAGAGCATTCCTTAATTACCTTCAGTTGATGAATCAGGAACACAGATGACAAACCTTGCATCTCTCAGGTACACACACATGTGTAACTCCCTTGGAGAATTTGCATTTGACCTTTAATGTCTATATTCAGATGGGAAGCACTATGGTGTAATAAGTGAAACATACACAAAAGTAAGTGTGTGGTATAATCTAAATAATGTATTAATATACATGAGCAAAAAAAGACCAGAAGAAAGTAAGATGAAGAAATTATGAAGTGACATTAATCAGGAAGAAACACAAACATGGCAAATGAGCCACACAAGTAATCAAAAAATCAAACTCTGATATCATTTTATACCTATTAATGAACTTTTTAGAAGTATTTTTTTCTGATGATAAAAGTAATATAATCTGTTATGCTGGGAATTTGGAAAATACAGCAAAACTTGAAAATAAAAATCACCCATAATTCCTCCAGCCAGAGTTTAATACAGATACTATTTTAATATATTTCTCTAGTTTTTTTTCCCTACACACACAAAGACAAATTTGTATACTGCTGTTTTCACCTACAAGATACACAAAAATTTTACAAACTATTAAATATCTGTGCTATCGTTAATTACGAGCAACCTGAATGTCCCTCAGTAGAAGAATCCATTTAAATTATTACATATTAACTCCATGTAATATGCAGCCGTTAAAAATAGTAATAAAAGAAATACAACTTCAAAAGAAAATCTACAGCCTGTTCAATTTTTAAAAAGCCATACATAAAACGGGGCATGCTGTGGTTTCAGCTGCTTCGTGACTTAATAGTTGTCTTCTTGAACCCTGCCTGAAATTCCTGCGCGCCCTTCCTCTCAGTTCTGTGCGCTGCTCTGAGAAGCCCGCTTCCCTTCCGTTCTCCCAGCGTGCTGACTGTCCCAGGTGCACCCTTTGCCCTAGCGCCCGCTGCTGCGGTTACAAGGCAGGACTGTATTCGTCTATCCTGGCATCCCTAGCCAGTAGCATTCTGTGCCTGGCGGGGCACGCAGTATATATTAAGACCGATTTGCAGTGCAGAACTGAGGTTTTATGAGATATGCAAAGGAAAAAAATCATTCCCAGTTTCCAATAAAACTTACCTAATGAGAAACAATACAAATAGAATAGTTAAATATAAACCCTTGGAAGCTGCAAGGGGAGAAAAGTCCTCAAGAACAAGTTATAATAAGGTGCTAACGAGGGAAAATAATACCTGTGGTGCAAGTGCATGTTCTGTACTCATTTAATCAAGTGCCGAAATAAATATTGCTTCCAGAACAAGTGTTCCTCTTTTGCAGCATGAAGTTCTGTAGCTTGATACTCTGTATTGCAGTATTGATAACTGGGAATGGAGTTCTGCTTACAAGCAGTTGTAATTCCAGAGTGTTCTTTTTTATACCACGTCAGTATAACTATTTTACTCATTGGCATTTAATAATATTGTTTTAGAATATTAACATATCTTCTCCAGAGCTCCCCATACAGTGCCCAGGACCTTAGAGACACCCCACAATGCTTCTGGAATTTGAATTCCCATGTGAAGAGAATATATGGGTGCTAGATCACTTTAAACGGAGCTTAGTGTACTAAAATAAATTTATAACTACAGTATTATTAAATAGCAAAAAGATCTGTTTAGTTATTTTTTATGAGTTTGGTTTTTTTCCTCCCTTGGTCAGAGGCCTGGGTTTTCTCTTCAGTTAGAGGCCCCATGTATACAACATACATTTCAGCTAAGAAAAGATGTCATCAAAGAAGAAAAACAATTTTTTCTTAAAAATTATGTAATGAAATAGAATTTAGCAGTGCTTTGACTGTATTTATACAACAGCTTGTACACAAGTACATTTTTGTGTACTTAAAATAAATGTTAATGTCCTTAAAAACATACAGGGATTGAGCACATTATTTCCCCTTTTGTACTGAAGTACAGTTGCTGTCAAGTTTAAATTATAAAGAAGAAAGCTAAGAAATAAAGTGGCTTTTTTCAAATTACATATCAATTCAGTTTATCTGTTATGATCTTAATGATGTAATGGGAGGATTTTTTTTTTTTTTAACGAAATAGTCATGTTTCTTGTATGGTCAAAACCACCTTTGTTCAAGTTTCTGTCCTTTATGGAAATCAACTAATCCTTTATGCTTTTAGTAATAAAAAATTCTAAAACAACCTTTTACATTAGTGGTTCTTAATCTTTTTTGCATCAAAGAGTCTTACATAAATTAAATATTCTCTCTCCAGGAAAAATAAACATACATGTATGTAAAATTTTACATATCATTAGTAGCCAGTGTTTCCCCTGAATCCAGCCCCCTAGGTTATGAACCTCATCATTATATTATACATACATTTTAATATTGTGTGTGTGTGTGTGTGTGTGTGTGTATATATATATATATATATATATATATATATATATATATATATATAGCTATATATGTTGTGAATGCAGTATACTGTATGCTTTTAGAAGTGTCAAGGAATCTCATCCTGAAGCAAGTTGTCTGTAAAGCTCTTCCACAAAACTGTGGCAGAGTTGTTGCATATTTCTATTGCATTATTTGCACATAAATCTGAGGTGTTTTTCCTGAATTGTTTCAAATATTTGCTGTATATCTATATTTTTCTCTCAGTCTTATTTTTCTGACAATTGTTTCTTGACTAAGAACAGATTTTCTTTTCTTACCCTAGATTCTGAGGAGGCTCGGTCTGTCAATCCTTCCAGTGTTGATGAAAATATTGACTCTGAGACAGAGAAAGACTCTCTCATCTCTGAAAGTAAACAGATAATTCCCAGTAAAGCGCCTCTTCCATCTGCCCTTGATGAGTATGAGTTCAAAGATGATGATGATGAAGAAATAAATAAAATGATTGATGACAGGCATATTCTTAGGAAAGAGCTACGAAAAGACAACGAATCTGAAGTAGAAAAGAATAGTTTATTTGCAAAACAGGAAAAGGCCTTCTATCCTAAACCATTTAAAACTAAAAAACAAAAGCCATCTAGGGTTTTGTATTCAAGTTCTGAAAGTTCAGATGAAGAAATTCTTCAGAACAAAAAGTGTCCTGTTCCATGTTCTGTCCCTGAAGCATCCAATTCTGATACACAAACCAAAAAGGAGTATGGAGTTTCAAATGAACACAAACAGAAAGGCAAAGTGAAAAGAAAATTAAAGAACCAGAACAAAAATAAAGAGAACCAAGAGCTGAAGCAAGAAAAAGAGGGGAAAGAAAATACCAGAGTAACAAACTTGACGGTTAATCCTGCCCTAGATTGTTCAGAAAAGACCAGGGAGGAGGGGAATTTTAGGAAATCTTTTAGCCCAAAAGATGATACTTCATTACATTTGTTTCATATTTCTACCAGCAAGTCTCCCAAACATGCTTGTGGACTAAGTGAAAAGCAGTCAACACCACTAAAACAAGAACATTCTAAGGCATGTTTATCACCAGGAAGTTCAGAAATGTCATTGCAGTCTGACCTTGTTCGGTATGATAATACAGAATCTGAATTTTTGCCAGAAAGTTCAAGTGTAAAATCTTGTAAGCATAAGGAAAAAAATAAACATCAGAAAGATTTCCACTTAGAGTTTGGTGAAAAGTCAAATGCCAAAATAAAGGATGAAGATCATAGTCCAACATTTGAAAATTCAGATTGCACACTGAAAAAAATGGATAAAGAGGGTAAAACATTAAAAAAGCATAAATTGAAACATAAAGATAGAGAAAAAGAAAAGCATAAAAAAGAAATTGAAGGTGAAAAGGAAAAGTACAAAAATAGGGATGGTACTAAAGAGCTTCAGCGGAGTGTGGAATTTGATAGAGAATTTTGGAAAGAGAATTTTTTTAAAAGCGATGAAACTGAAGATCTGTTTTTAAATACGGAACATGAAGCCTTAACGTTAGAAAAAAAATCAAAGTTGGAAAAAAACATAAAAGATGATAAATCAACCAAGGAAAAGCATGCCTCAAAAGAGAGGAGTTTTAAAGAAGAACGAGAAAAAATTAAAAGTGAGAAATCTTTTAGGGAGGAAAAAATAAAAGATTTAAAAGAAGAGAGAGAGAATGCACCTACAGATAAAGAAACAGAATTCAGTTCTTTAGGTGTAAGTGCCAGTGAAGAATCTGTAGGGTTACATTCAGTGGAAAAGGAAATAGAAATTGAAAAACAAGAAAAGCATATAAAAGAAAGTAGGGAAAAATCTGACAAACGATTTCAAACTAAAGAAAAGGATGCTGAGAAGGCTGAAAGAAAAAATTCTGAAAAAGAGAAGAAGATAAAACATGAGCATAAGTCAGAGAAAGACAGATTAGATTTTAGTGAATGTGTTGACAGAATAAAAGAAAAAGACAGGCTGTACTCACACCACACAGAAAAATGCCATAAAGAAGGTGAGAAGGTAAAAAACATTACTACCATTAAGAAAACTGATGACAGAGAGAAAAGTAGAGAAAAAATGGACAGGAAACATGACAAAGAAAAACCTGAAAAAGAGAGACATCTAGCCGAGAGCAAGGAGAAACACTCAATGGAAAAAAAAACCAAACAGTCAGATATTAGTGACTATGCTAAGTCAGAGAAAAGCAAAAATAAAGAAAAAGACAGAGATGTAGATAAAAAGGAAAAAGCCAGAGATAGTGTGAATATAACTAACTTCAGACACTTCCAGGAAGAGAAGAAGTCAACTATAGCAGACGGTAATAAAGCGCATGAAAAAACTTTACCCCTTAAAGAGAAATCTAGAGATGAGCCTTTGAAAACTCCTGATGGAAAAGAGAAAGATAAAAAGGATAAAGATATAGATAGATACAAAGAGCGAGACAAACATAAGGATAAAATTCAACTAAGTAGTGCACTCAGACTGAAATCTGAAGCAGAGAAGCCTAAACCTAAGTCACCACCAGCATCAAAAGATGCTCGACCCAGAGAAAAGAGGCTGGTGAACGACGACTTAATGCAGACAAGCTTTGAACGAATGCTAAGTCTGAAAGACCTGGAGATAGAGCAGTGGCACAGAAAACACAAGGAAAAAATTAAGCAGAAAGAAAAGGAACGGTTGAGAAATCGTAACTGTTTAGAATTTAAGGTAAAAGATAAAGAAAAAACAAAGCATGCCCTAGCTGAGTCCAAAAATAAAGAACTTACCAGGTCGAAGAGTTCAGAGTTGACTGATGCTTCTACCAAGGAGAAGCAGTCTAAAGATGCTGTAAGTAACAGATCACAGTCTGTCGACACCAAAAATACAGTGAATTTAGGGAAGTCACCCTTCATTTCAGATGGTAGCTTAAATAGATCTCCTAGGTCAGAAAGTGAAAAGCCCGGTCTCAGCTCCAGGTCTGTGTCCATGATTTCAGTTGCCAGCTCAGAAGATTCCTGCCATACTACCGTGACAACACCAAGGCCACCAGTTGAGTATGACTCAGACTTTATGTTGGAGGGTTCAGATTCCCAAATGTCCTTTTCCCAGTCACCATTTCTGCCAGTTGCCAAATCTCCGGCCCTTCATGAGAGGGAGCCAGACAGCCTGGCTGAGCTGCCAGAGCGGGTTAAAGCACCACATACGAGCCGGCTTCCAGCATCCCACCTCCGCTCATCCTCTGCAGAGGACGTTAAACTAGTTCTAAGTGAGGGGAGACCAGCTGTGGAAGTTCGAAGATGTAGCATGCCATCTGTTATTTGTGAACATACAAAACAATTCCAAACAATATCAGAAGAAAGCAACCAAGACGGCTTAGCTGTGCCAAGAGTTACTTGTCCTTCTCCCCAAACCGAGGTGTCCTCACCTGTGCCTGAACGAGAACTTTCAAATGTGTCTAACGTGCATTCCAGCTTTGCGGCCTCTCCAACTAGATCTGTAAACGGCAAATACACTTCAGCGGATGTAAATGTTGTCAAGAGTACTGCTCCAGTGGGCCCTTTGACGGACAGTCCTGTGCATTTAGAGCCATCTAATCAGGTTGATGTAATTCAAAATAAATCATGGGAGATAGCTGTTGAGAGACTGGAGTCGTTAAGCACCAGTGACTTTATCTGCCCAAGTTCTCGTATGCCTGATCAAGATTCTTCTGTTCAGGGTTTTTGTAATTCTGAAAACAAAATATTGAAAGAACAAAATACTGACTTTTTATCCCTGCATCAGACTGAATTGCCAGGAAACACTTGTGCTCAGGACCCAGCGTCCTTTCTGCCTTCACAGCAGCCTTGCTCTTTTCACAGCCAATCACTTTCAGATGCTGAATCTATTTCTAAACATCTGTCTTTGTCATATGTTGCCAATCAAGAGCCAGGTATTTTACAACAGAAAAATGCTATTCAGATTATCAGTTCCGTTTTAGATACCGATAATGAACCTACAAAAGATATGGAGGGTACTTTTGTCCTGACAGATGTTCAGAAGACAGACACCTTTGTCTCAGTGTGCCCTGAAAGCACTGTTCAAGAAGCATCACCAAATTTTGAGAAAGCTAACACTTTGCCTGTATTACCATCAGAAAGGGACTTTAATGGAAGTGATGCCTCTTCCCAGCCAAATACACATTATGCACTTAGCAAACTAATGTACAAGTCTTCCGGTGACCACGAGGCTGAAAATAGCACTTCTGACATTCAGGTTGTTTCACATGAAAAAGAAGGTAAACTGGAGAGTTCAGTTCTGACTCACTTGAATGATAAGTGTGATTCTGATTTATGTGACATGAATGCAGGGATGCCAAAAGGAAATCTGAATGAACAAAATAATCCAAAACACTGTCCTGAAGGTGAGAAGTGTTTGCTTTCCATCGAAGATGAAGAGTCACAACAAAGCACTTTATCAAGTCTGGAAAACCATTCGCAACAATCAGCTCCCCCAGAAATGCATAAATACAGTCACTTAGTTAAAGTGGAATTGGAAGAAAATGCTGAAGATGATAAAACTGAAAACCAGATCCCTCCAAGGATGACTAGGAACAAAGCAAATACGACAGCAAACCCAAGCAAACAGGTTCTGGCTGGCTGTGCGCTGTTAGCAGAAAAAGACGGGGAGTCTTCCTCCCCTCGAGGAAGAATCAGGTTAACCGAGGACGACGACCCTCAGATCCACCACCCTCGGAAAAGGAAGGTGTCGCGTGTGCCGCAGCCTGTGCAGGTGAGCCCGTCCCTGCTGCAGGCCAAGGAGAAGACGCAGCAGTCGCTGGCGGCGCTCGTGGACTCGCTGAAGCTCGACGAGATCCAGCCGTACAGTTCAGAGAGAGCAAATCCGTATTTTGAATACCTGCACATACGGAAAAAAATTGAAGAAAAGCGCAAGCTGTTGTGTAGTGTTATCCCTCAAGCACCTCAGTATTACGATGAGTATGTGACGTTCAATGGATCGTATCTGCTGGATGGGAACCCCTTAAGCAAGATCTGCATCCCCACAGTAAGTAGCGCCGCGCGGCGCGCGCCTGCGCTTCAGCGGAAACATGACGCACGTCGCACGCGTAGTTCTCAGTTTTCTAGGAGCCACATTTTAAAAAGTAAAAGGAAACGGGAAATTAATATTAATACTGTATTTAACCCAGTATATCCAGAATTTTATTTCAAAATATAAACAGTATAGAGAAGTTATTGATAAGACATTCTGTAATTTTTTTGTACTAAGAATTTGAAATCCGCTGGGCTTTCAAGTTGGAACTCGCCACGTCAGTGCCCAGTAGCCACGTGTAGCCGGGGCTACCTTACTGAACAGCACTGATGCACAGTATTTTTTCTCTTACCTGTTTTTCCTTTCGTCCCAAAGCAGTTGTGTTTTCACTTCTGTGAAGGGTAATTCCACCACCCGTGTGCGCTTTTGATCCCAGTCTCTGCAGTGTTCTCTGGCACTTTCCTCTATTAAAACACTTCTCGCTAGTACACTTTTTAACTCTCTCTCTCTATTGGCCCTTCTCCCTCCACTCCTTCATCCTGGGGAGAACGCGGTTCTCCCTGGACTGTGCTAGCCTGCCGGCCGCCCCCTCTAGCTGCCACGCCCTTGGAGGGCGGTCTGTGCCCGATGTTTTCCCTGCGGCACGTGCTGTTCGCCCCTTCACCATCTCGTGCCCTGGCAGTCGTCACCAGTGAGCTCGAATTGCCTGGTTCATTGGCCTCTTCCTTTTTCTTTCTACTTGGCCTGTGTCACATTTGACACTGTGACCATCTCTTTCTTCATAAAATTTTCCCCTCCCTGGTCTTTCCCGAGGATGCACTCTTCTGGTTCTCCTGCCTCACTAACTAATCTTTTTCTATCTTTTAATGACTCCGCTACGCACCCCTGAAACATCAGCATTCTCTAGGAGTTAATTCGTCTTTTGGTCCCCGTAGTCCCGTCTGTCCCTATGGTTTCAGCAGTCTTCTGTGTGCCAGGTAGTCCCTCACCATTCTCTCTAGCCACAGCATCCTTGCTGACCTCCAGAGTCACATACCAGTGCCTCCTGGGCATCAGTCACTGCATGAGCTCAGACACCTCTCACTGGTTTGGTTCCTCAGGAAGGTTCCCCAGGACTCTGAGATTGTGTGCAAGAGGTTTGTTCCTGAGTGCCGCCAGGAGCAGTACCTGTAAGTGTGTGAGGGGAGTGGAGTCGGGCAGAGCGAGAAGTTGGACTGAAACGCAGGTGCAGCAGTGACCTCAGTGGAAGCTGCTGGAGCTCTGGAGTGGGATGGCCCCTCCGCTAGGTGGCCTCCACTCGGGGGAGGGGACCTGGGGGCACACCAGCTCTCTCCCCTGAAACAGAGATCACAGAGAGTAACTCCAGGGAGAGCTGTGGGCCACCTCGCTCCTCGTGCCTGACAGGAGAGTCTGACCACGCACCATGGCATCCTCTCTGACTTCACACTTCACACAGACCCAAGGGGATGATTTATCCCTCACTCCCTTAAAAACAAACTCCATTCATTAGTGAGGACAGCAAAGTAGAAACCTGTCAGTCCCCAAGCTCTAAACATGCTACCTTAGCACGCCTTCCAGAATCTGTACCTCAGCACAGCCTTGGTTTCGGGCCCTCATCATTACCTCTCACTTTCAGCTTTGCAGCAGTTTTTCACTTCTTTTTCCTCCCAGTTTCCTTCTGCTGGACCATTCTCTTTTGTTGTTAAATTTATGTCCCTTTAAAAACAATGGAAAGCTATTTCCCTCTTTAAGTATCTCAGCTGTGATTGGCTGGCTTCCCATTGCCGGCAGCATGAACCCCACACCTCAGCCTAGTCCGTTTCACAGTCTGCCCCTCTTGCTTCAGCCCCTCACACTCGTCCAGATCACCCGGTAGTTCAGCAGGCGAACCCTTCTGGGGTTCTTTGGCTGTACCGCCCCTCTGCCTGCAGCGTTGTTCTCACCAGGCCCCCTTTCTCCTCCCTGCTCTGTGCACAATCCTGTCGAAGCAGAATTGCTTGTGTCTTCCTTATACCTCACCTGCAACGTCGTGGTTAGCTGTCCACGTGGCTGCTCTGCCTCTGAGCTGTAATCTGATTAAGGGCTAGGACACTGCTGTCTCTTGTGGAAGGAGTCCTGCATCTGGGTCAGCCCTGCGTGCACTGTTTGTCTCCGTAACTGTGTTTCTAGCTGCTTCAGGTCCTCTCCTGAACGTCCCACGATATCCTTAGAATCATTGTGTCCAATACCATACCCGTTTGTCTTCCTCACTAGTGCTGTTTTTGCTCTCTGTTTCAGACCACCGTGTCTGCTGTCTCATCTTAGGCTGGGAACCCAGAACTCAGCCTTGCCCCTGGTCTCCCTGTCACAGCAGCCACTAAGCGGTGTAAATATGTCTGTCGTTCTTTCAGATTCTTTCAGCAAAATAATTTGTTAATGATTCAAAGAATATAAAGCTAGTAATTTCCTTGTTTCTTTTATTTCTCCTTAAGGGGTAGGAACTTTGAGCTGAACTATGTTATATCTTAGGCTTGAAATATAGATAAAACTAAAAGGAACACATTTAAATTAGAAGTTCGTACAAACTGTTTCACTAAAAGCAACTTCTCATAAGCCATGTTAGCTTGCCCTTTTAGCACAGTCTGCCTGTTGATCCTGTTGCTGTGTGTGTGTGTGCGCGTGTGGTCAGCATGACACACACTTGTGTGGATGCTCTGCAAGCCCATCTTGACTGTCACCTTCGCGTATTCCTGCAAAGATGAGGTAGTACGGGTTCTGGGGACGTAACTTTAATTACGTTAGAGTTTAATTGTAATTGAGTATCGTCTCAGAAGGGGCTGTAAGCAGAGCTGAGAATTATTTCTGGATGTAGTGGAGAATTTTTTCCTTGTTTTGAATGACAGTTACTAAAGTAGAGAAGCAACATAAGACAGCAGGAAGACTAGACGTTCCCAGGGAGCACATGTGAATTCGTCTAGATCTCACCGCACCCAGCTGTGTGTCCTGCGTTTTCACATCTGTCCTTTGAAAACGGTAACACCTGCCCTACCTCGGAGCAGGTTGGACAGTGTCAGCCGTAGCCATTGACACTGTGACAACACTGCAGCTGTAAGGGGCCACCATGATTTTATCCAGCTCCAAATGACTCTGAGGGCATATTCACTAGCACTAGTATGGAGACCTGCCGCCTTTGCCCATAAAAGGCTGTGTTCTTGAGTTTATTGGACTGGACTTGTTTATTTGAAACTTAGTTTCAAAAAATAAAAAAAGACCCCAATAATAAAAATCACTTATTTACAGTACTTTTGTATTTTTCAATATTTTATCCATTGGTGTCCTCTCAGTCAGCTAAGTGCCACTTCGTCGAAGTGCTCTCGTCACAATTACGTGATATGGGTATAGAGCCCACTGGAAGTGTGTTGAGATGTCTCTGGAGTCCGCTTCGTGTTTATTCTTCTGTAACATGTGTTTCTCATAATTAACCGTAATGCTGCCATTTTTCCAGAGGAAATAAAGGGAAGAAAAATAAAACAATGTCAAGTTCCTGAAAATCAAATAAACAGGGGAAAAAAAGAAAAAGACTTGACAAGCTGGTGTCTGCCAACAGCCAAGAACCCCCACCAAGGGGTCCGGGAGTGGGTGATGAGAAGAAGGGCACCTATGAAGGTTGTCGGGGGTTTTTACTCTGGAGACCCGTGAGACTCAGTAAAAGACAGACTGTCCAGGCCTGATTTGTTAGAGGAAGATGAGGGAAACAGCGAAGGGCAGGTTTCCTCAGAAAGTCTCCTCCATCTGCTCTTTTGTGATTTTACCACTTTTCTATGCATTGATGTACGTTGAGAATTCCAAGATTTAGACATTCCACCCAAACCCCTCTCCTCAGCTTTTTTGGTAACTCACGCCTCCACAGATTCAACATTTCAGCACTGAACTTGACTCTCCCCGCTTCCCCTCCTGTGCTCTGTTACTGGCCCCCTGGCCGTCATGCTAAAAGATTGAACAAGCCCTCGGGGCTCCTCTTTCTTACCCGGAATCATTGAGCCATCCGCATTTTCAGACCCCTGGTCTCTTCCACTCCCTTGTGCATCTCACACCACTGGAGCAGTGACCTGCTCCCCTAGTTCCTTGCCTGCAGTCTTGTCCCCCTGATGTCTGTTCTCCAAACAGCAATGGGCTGTTAAGACCTTTTAGTGGTTCCCCATCACATACAGATTTTACCCTGATGTGTTAGCGTAATGGCTGTTCCACAGTGTATTAATTAAATACCTTCCTCGGGGCGGGGAGAGACGGGGGTCTTTCATGATCAAATAAGTTTGGGAAACACCATTAATTTAAACATACATAGATTTCTTCACTGTAGGACCTCTTAGAACCATTAAAATTTAATTTGCTAATTATGAGTTGCCTAAGTAAGCACATGAGTGCAGTTTTTCCCAAACTTCCTTATTCTTGGAACCATTTCCTGTATGTCATCTCTGTGGCTCAGTTTTCCGTGCATCATACTTTAAGGAAAGCAGTTTTCCAGGCTAGACAACAGCCTTTATTATTTCGCCCGTGCTGATCTCTTGTGTCCTCACATCCCACCACTCTTTCCCTCAACTTTGATGTCCGGGAGTTCGGGACTGCTCATGGCTGCCTCCAGACGCCAGCCTGTTTCTTTGTTCTCATGCAGAGGACCATGCTCTCCTTTCTTGTGTGTGGGATTGTCTCCCTCCTTCTTTCCCTTTTTTTTCCCCCCCGCAGCTCGTTTCTCTTAACTCTTTACTCTGGCCCTTCCTTGAAGATGCAGCCTTGGCATTCCACCCTCAAAGAAGTCTTCTCTGACACCCTGTCTCAAAGGAGTAGATATTTCCCTCAGTTCTGCTCAAAGGATGCTTGTGTGACTTTGCAAAACTAAAATAACAGCTCCAAATGCTACTCTTACATCTTCTTAGTAAATTTCAAAAAGCTTACAGGCACAGAAATCAAAGATGATATTGCAGTTAGAGACCTGAAAAATGATCAGCCCCAGTAAGTTATGTGTATTGTAGAATTTTCTCATTGATTCAGCTGAATATTGTGATGTTATTTAACATGTTTTTCAGTCCCTCGTAAATTCTATAAGCTGTTTGCTGTTTATGAAGTGCCGATTAGATCCAGGTTTGATTCTTTGGCAAGAGTGTTTCATGTAACAGTACAGGATGCACATAGCATCTGCTTGTTCCCCTTGGGAAGAGTCCACAGAGTTGTTACACTGTGCCCTTCACTCTAATATGCTGACAGGAGCTGAAAGCTGGGGCGGGGTGGGGGCTGTAGAGGGAGCACGTTCAGGGCTCACAGGCAGTTACCACCCTACGTCGATGCCCTGTATTAGCACTAGAGTGTGTGCACAGACCGAGTCAGCTTTCTTAACCTCCATCATCTGCCAGAAAGCGCAGGCCACTGTAATGATCAACTTAGAGGTGAGCCAACCATTAGCTTTTTGGAGTGTGGATAGCCAAAGTGAGTTATCACATGTAACATGTAACAAATCTATTAGAAGACAGTTTCATCTATTTTTATAACAGACGTAATTCACTAAACGTGCAACCTCAGTGCCTTGGTGTTTGGTTTTTGTCATGTCTACAAAAACACTTCACTTACTGTCACTCACACTGTTCCAGTCTTTAGGACCGTTTGCTCGGGGCTTTTTGTGTTTCTGTTACTCCTTCCTCCCTGTCTGTGAACTATCACTTACTGATGCTCTAAAATGTGTCTCTCTGTGGTAAATAACTCCCTTAGTCCTCTGGTTTGCTCTTTGAAACTTGCTGTGGCCTCAGAATTAAAACATCTTAAGTTTTCGGGAATGCTCTGCTTTGTTTCAAATAGTTCAAATTGAGAAGTACCAACCATTACTATATTATTTAATTCAAAGAACATTAGAATTTATATTTTCATTAAGTTTTGTACTAAAAAGGTTTAATTTTATAAGAATAGCCAATTATTGTAAATAAAATTAGTATTTTAACTCTATGTTTTTCAAAAACTAGATTACACCACCACCTTCACTGTCAGATCCACTTAAAGAGCTTTTTCGACAACAGGAAGTTGTAAGGATGAAACTACGTTTGCAACACAGTATTGAAAGGGTGAGAAATGTTTAAATTTACATTTATGCCAAAAATAACTGTATTTTAACAATAGATTATAATGGCCTGCAGTTTTTTATTAGTGAATTTTCCTTATTTAGAATCATTTTGGGGAATGGTTTGATTTTATCTTGTGCTTATACAAAAAGATGGAGAATTTTCAAGCCTGTTTTAGGAAAGCTCCCATGTTACAAGTCATGTTGGGTATATATTTGGTACGTAAAAATCTCTAATATTATCATTTGTTGAATTTGCAGAACTATAGCAGTGAATTCCTCTCTGGACATTGAATTTCCAGGTTTTGGAATTGTTGCCTGCTACCAGATACTGTAGTGCAGGATCTTACAGAGGCGATGCTCATTGGAACTTAGAGGTCTGCCTTAGTACTCCAGTTTCCAGTGGTTAGTTTTGGCATGAAATAACAGGGCAAAATACCTGTCTCACTGTTTATAGAAATCATCAAAGTAACTTGAACTGACGAAAATAATAATGTCTTCATCTTTTAGGAGGGTCATGGACTTTCTGAAAATGTGCTCTAAGCTGAGATCCTTCTTTACAGACATATACATGTTGTCTTACACAAACAAAACCTTGTATGATTGATTTCCTAGGTTCACCTAGATTCACCTAGAGGTTTTTAACCTTTTTTTGTCCCATGGTTTCCTGTAAAAACCTGGTAAATATAAAACCTTCCCTCAGAATAATGTCCTTAAATGAACAAAATAAATTTATAGCATTACAGAGAGAAAAACAGATAAAAGACAGAAGCACTGATACGGAACTTACAACACTGTCCATGACTCGTGTCAGTGAACAATTGTTGGCAGTAAGAAGTTAGGTCATATAACACACACCAGTAGTTGTTTGAGCCACCAGGCATGTTTGAAGTCACCTGATATATATTCATCTGTGCCTTTAACCATGTTACAGAAGCCATGCTACCTTACAGACAGTGAAGAATTCTCATTTCAACTGTGCAATTAGCAAAACTTTAATAGCAAAACTGACTCATACCTTTCTGCACATTGACCAACGAACAATTGAGAATTATAAAATACTAGAAAGCAACTGAAAAGTCTGACCAGTGTGAGAACAAACAACTCTACCCTTTGGCGGCTGGATGAGCTTCCACTGTAGGACTGCATGATGGTTGACCAGCCGTGTCACGCAGGAGTCTGCACAGAAAAGCTACATCACATGTTGTGTAGCAGCAGGTCCAGTAACTACTGAAAACTCAAGAAAAAATCAGTATAAAGTTTTGGGGCAATACCTGCAACAACTATAATGGGGATGGAAGATATCTGATTTCTGTGGGCAGCAGAGTTGCAGATACCTCTGGCATTACTGTGGTTTGCCGCCTACATTCATAATTGAAAGAAATGCCAGTTGGAGATTAGCAAAAATACAATTTTTCCCCCTTGAGGTTCACAGATAACCTTTGCCTATTTCTGTCCTCTCTCCGCTTCCTGGAAGTGGGAATTTTTTTTAACTAATTAAGAAAAGATTTTTTTTTTTTTGAAACTAGTTAAAAATTTATTCTTTAATTAGCAACGTTTGAGGGTGGGGGGAAGTCACATCAGGACTTCGAGGCAAAGGCAGAAACCCCAGACTAGTTGTTCCCAGGCTAAGGAACTCTGTTCTAGGGTCATTTTTCCCATAGAGAATGATAGCATTTGAATGTGGTGCTGAACGCAGCCAGAGCCCCGACTCCTCACTGCAGAAGCACCACATGTCCTGTCCACCTCCCCAGGAGCTAAGACGAACCCGTTCTCAGAAGACATTGTTTGAGAGGCTCTGCTGTAGAAGTTCAAAGTCACAGCATTAAGAATGATCTCAGGTGTAATGTGTTGGCTGTCACTTCAGCAGCATGTCTCTGTTAATTATCTTAGGGGAAGAGGTCTGACTTTAAGAAATACATTTCTTTCTCATATGGTGAGAGGGATTTTTGATTATTGTTCATTATCTCTACAACCAACTTTTTAGGAAGACTTTCTTCTAGCTGTTTTTTCTTAGTATCTGATCCAGTGTTTGAATATTTGTCACAAAGTCCCACCTTAAACTTGTACTTAAACTGATAAGTCATAAGTATTAGATTTATCTTCTCTCTCTCTTTTTTTTTTTTTTTTTGAATAAAGGTAGATTTATTAAGAGAGATACATACTCCATAGACAGTGTAGGCTGTTTTAGAGGCAAGAGGAAAGCCAAGAGGTGTGGGGGTTTAAAATAAAAGTAGATACACACGCCATAGACCGAGTGTGGGCTGCCTTGGAAGGCGAGGTGGCAGGAGGCCTTAGTTCTTCTCTTCTGAGTATCATTTGTCACATGAGAATTTGCAACAGGTTAAATAAGACCACGTCTCTTTGTCTTTTCACTAAATTATAAATACAGTGGAACGCTAGTCATGCCCATTTGGATATAATGTGGCCTGCATCTGCTGCAGGGGAAGGATGAGTTTCTTGTCAGTTGAGGGGGGAGTAGGGACCATGGTGGGGAGAAGACCAGCCGCATTTGTAGTATTCTCCCGGCCCAGCCTTCCAGATGGGCCAACAGACCCTGCAGCTGGATCCCAGGAATTCACCGTCTGCTAAATGCAGATGGTTGCCTAGATCGTTTCAGTAATCTTCTGATAGAGGGACTCTGCAGAATACATAATTGGAAGTTTTGGATCCCACGTAACACATTAAAGCAGGATTATACTGTGATTGTCAGAGGTTTACAAGTGCAGTTGACTTGTAACAACATGGGTTGCACAGTCGAAAGGTGGCATGTAACTTCACAGTTGGCCCCCTCATATCCACACTTCCACATCCATGGATTTAGTTAACCATGGACCATGTAGTACTGCATATTTACTGAAAGAAATCTATGTGTAAGTGGACCTGCACAAGTCAGACCCATGTTGTTCCAGGGTCAGTGTGGTTAGCATTACAGTACAGTGTGTTTGTTTCTGTGAAAATACGCATAAAAGAGCCACTTCCACCACAATGGCGTTCCACCTCAGAGTGTTAGAATGGCTGTAGCAAAAAAGACAAGTAATAACAAATGCTGGCAAGAATGTGCAAAAACTGGCACCCTACACATGGCTGGTGGGAATATAAAATGATGCAACTGCTGTTGAGAACATGTCTGCAGTTTGTGAATAAGTTAAGCATAACACTGCCACATGACACAGCAGCTCAATCCTGGTGTTTACGCGGAGAAGTGCATTCAAACAAGAATTGAGCGTGAGTGTCCACAGCAGCCTTAGTCACGACAGCCCAAAGGAAGAGACAGCCCAAAAGACCATCAGCTGATGAGTGGATAAATAAAATGCGGTGTATTCATACAATGGAATATTACTCAGCCATTAAAAAGGAATGAAATACTGATACCTGCTACAGCACAGGTGAACCTTGAAAACACGTGACGAGAAGAAGCCAGTCACAAAAGACCACATACTTTATGATTCCATTTATGTGAAATGTTGATAATAGGTCAGTCTGTAGAGACAGAAAGTAGAGTAGTGGTTGTCAGGGGAAGAGGAGGATGGAGAGTGACTGATGGGTGTGGGGCTTCTGTTTGGAGTGACAGAAATGTTCTGGAATTAGTAGTGATGGTTGAAATCTTGGTAAGTATAATTGGTCCTCTGTATCTGCAGATTCCATATCCATGGAGTCAGCCAACCATGGATCAAAAATACTCAAGAAAAAAAATTCCAGAAAGTTCCAAAAAGCAGAACTTGAATTTGCCAAACAACAGCAATGATTTATATAGCATTTACATTGTATTAGGTATTACAGGTAGTCTAGAGATGATTTAAAAGTATATGGGAATATGTGCATAGATTATATGCAAATATTATATAAGGGACTTGCACATCCATGGATTTTGGTGTCCACAGGGGTCCTGGAACCAATCCCCTGGAAATACTAAGGGACAACTATACTAAAAGCAATAATTTTACACTTTATAATTTTTAAAAAGAGACTGCCAGTTTTGAAAAGAAAATTTACTTTCAGAATGCTTGGAGTTCTCTAATTTCTCAAGCTTACTATGAAGTAAAAGCTACTCTGAGATTCAGGTTCTTGAGCACGTTAAGTAACTTTATTTCATTAGGAAAACAAGTGGTTGAAGAACTGTTGTTTTTAATTCTTCATTCAACTAGGAAAAACTCATTGTATCCAATGAGCAGGAGGTCCTTCGAGTTCATTACAGAGCTGCAAGAACACTGGCCAATCAGACGCTGCCGTTTAGCGCGTGCACGGTCCTCCTGGACGCGGAGGTGTACAGCGTGCCGCTGGACGCGCAGGTGAGTGCGCCGAGTGCAGCCCGCGGCTCCCGCGCTGCTTCCTTAGACAGCGCACCGTCGGCCGGGCCCAGAGGGGCACGCGACTCTTTCAGACCGGACTACTTCCAGGTCACCTGCCCTCTGTTTTCTAATAGCCTCTGAACATTAGGTCTATATTAACACAGCAGGTGATTGTGGAACAGGTATGTATGTGTTCAGGGTAATGTCAGTTTATAGGTAACTTGTAACTTGTTTCTGAAGTGGAGTTTAGACGTTCTGACCTTGGAATGACTGGGAAGCTGCTCGTGCAGAGGGAGGCTCAGTGTGACAGGGCTGGAGTCAGGCCAGGCTGCTGTGTGAATCTCGGACACTGTGCGGATAAATTAACATAATTGTGAAAAACTGTTGCTGTATCTTGAAAAAAGTTTATTGCCATTTATAAATTACCTGAATTCAGAACCAGACATCAGTTGTCAGAATTTTGTTGTGCCTCATAAACCAGAATGAAAATATTGGTCATAAGAATACAAAACTAAACACAGACAATGAAGGATTATCGCCGGAAAAAAAAAAAAAAAGACGAGGGAATGCTGTTTTAAATTAGATAATGTATAGAAACACAAAGGATTTGGAAATATTACAGACAAAGTTACTTAGTTCTTTCTGTGCTTTATTTTTCTCATCTGCAAAAAAAAAAAGAGAGTCCCAGGTGGGTTATAAAGAAAATTTCTAACAGCTAGTGAATTTTGCCAGTAAATGTCAGAATGATCCCCAAGTTAGAGACTAAAGAGGATCAGGCCACAATCGACCTAATAGTTGAGCAGGAAGACTTGTCAACCTCTTGAGGACAGCTGTGGAACCGTTACCCATCCTTGTCCAGCAGGCTTTAGAGTTTCAGTAATAAAATTGAAAATAGTCAAAACATCTTACGTGAGGACCAAGGAGGAAGTGATAACAGCTAAAAATGTGAGTGGTGTGATTGTGGGGCTGTGTGCTGCCTGTCTGTCGCTTGGACAGCACTGGCGGGCGTAGCTGTAGCGTATGTTTATTGGATCCGGTGCTTCCCACGTGTCCCTGTGCTAGAACAGGGCTGTAGACACTCTTAATTCTCAAAACAGGATTAAAAGAAATGCTCTTATCCCATTTTACAGACTAGAAAATTGAAAGGGTACATAATTAGTTCAAAATTGCACAGTAAGATAGAAAGCTGACATTTGAACATAGCCTGTCTTAAGAGAATACCGAAGTGTTAGTCCTGAAAACGATGGCAACTTCAGAGGCCTGTCTCCCACCTCAATGCTTTTTCTCCCTGCATGTGGTGAAGTGTAACATTAAAATTAATTTTGTAATCAATTATACTTTAAGAAGAATGTCATGGGCATAATGCTTCATATGACATGCTTTTTTGAGAAACAGTTTTGACTCACAGAGAGGTAGGATTCTATTTAATTAATAACGAAACCCAGCATCCTAATAATTCCAGTAACTAATCTGTCTACTTAATATGGAAATAAGTGCTTATCAAAATTTTTAAATATTCAAATTATATTTTACCCTTTTTTTGAAATATATTTCCATCATTCCTTAAAAGGAGAATATACTATAAAAAGACATAATGGCATATATAGAGTGTAAAGTGAGTTATTTATAATATCCAACTACTTTTAATGTTCTCTTTCAGTCTGATGACAGTAAAACTTCTGTGAGGGATCGCTTTAATGCAAGACAGTTCATGTCTTGGTTACAAGATGTGGATGATAAATTTGACAAACTAAAGGTATGTATGTTTACAAGTTCACTTTGGAGGCTTCCCCTCCATGAACAGAAATCGCACTGTGTTAGGGAGCAATGCTTAGGGAAGGATATGCTGGTTAGTCGTAATCTTCACTCTGCGCGCCACACTGCGGAAGATAAAAAGAAAGCCTGCCCGTTTCTCAGGTCCAGTTTAGTGTAAAAGGTGCATTGCCACAGAGAACGCAGTTTCTAATGGGGACCTTCGCATATGAGACTGGTTACGTCCCAACATGGGAAAGAGCGGGCAGACAAGAGGAGAAGGAATATGTTTGTAAATAATCTATAAAGAAAATTACTTGGTTTGAGGTTTTGAATCATTTCAGAAATAACTTCTTCTTAGATTTTCATGATTTTTCTGATAATTTGAAATGTTACTGTTTGAAAGCACAGTTTCAAATTAGAGCTTGGGGGTAAGTGCAGTTGCAGATCCAGAAATATTTGGTTTAGAGACAGAGGGAAAAACAGAAATGGATGTGTAACTCAGCTGTAAATACCCCTGGAATATCCATCTGACGCCCTCCAGTAACAGTGCTTGAGATTCATTTTTAAACAAAGCAAATCTAATAGAATAATCAGTTAATTTTCCTCTTCTTTTAAATAGACCTGTCTTTTAATGAGGCAACAACACGAAGCTGCAGCTTTAAATGCCGTCCAGAGATTAGAATGGCAGCTCAAACTCCAGGAACTTGACCCTGCCACCTACAAATCTCTCAGCATTTATGAGATTCAGGAGTTTTACGTTCCCCTCGTTGATGTTAATGATGACTTTGAATTGACCCCCATATAGCAGCCGTTGCTTCCTGGCGGCTGTGGTAAACGGGTGAGGCTCAAGAGTGTTATACTGTGGAATACTGCCTTTGACAAAAATACAATATTATGCCTTCACAATTATTAGTAAAGTTCAGCAAAAGTTGGTTATGTAGTAAACACTGTCATTTTATTAAAAATGAAAAGAAGTATTTCGGATCTTAGATCCAGTTTCTAATTGAAAACTATTATTTATATTGGTGAAAGGTCACTATCACGTTAGAGCACATTGGCAGACTGTGGTAGGTATTTAAGAAGCTGAGAACCTGCTAACGGCGCTGGAAGTTGTTAGCACTCTTAAGTACAGGATAACCACTAGCATTCAAATTGCTTTCAAGTTTTATTATAATGTATCAGTAAACTAAAAGGTTCAATTCCTACCAAATAGTTTCTAATGTGGAAGAAAAACTTGGCACAGAATTTCTTCAGTTTTATTATATCTGTAAGTTAATTGTATAGCTTTCTTTTTGAAAGTTTTAATATTGTCTTCCTTTTTAATAACTTATTTTATACATATTGTGCAGATGTAAATCTTGTAATTAATGGTCAAAATATATACAAAGGGATTGGTAGTCAAAATATACAAAGAAATAATTGTAAAACTGTTCCGTCTGATGTTTTATTGGACCAAAGTGTAGTTTGTATGGAGTGTAGTGATCGTGTGTTCAGGTAGCGGAACTTTTAAATAAGGCATGCGTGTTTGAGTTAGCTTGTTTCCATCCCCACAACCATAGAGGGTGGCTTAGCTGTACTGCATGCTTCCTGTAACTTAACTCTCCACAGCGACGCCCGAGGTAGTGTGAGGTGTTCCATGCTGGTCTCCCGGGGTAGTACTGACTTACTGTGTTGGCCATTTTATTTAGAATTAGTCATGCAAAAAAATAGCTCGTTTTTCATCTCACAGTAGAGCCTGTTCTCCTCCCCCCCCCCAAAATGCCTTTGAATGAAAATTGTGAAATTGTAAATGTTTATTTTAATACTCAAGTATGAAAGAATCTGTGAATATATGTAAATATGTTTAATAAATTTTATTGGTCATGTTAAATCATTGTAAAACTTTTTTACATTGCTTAAATATAATGTTTTAAGCTTAATAACCTTTGCACTTTTAAAATAAACACTGAGTACTCAAAAAAGATATTTGGTAGTCAAAAAAAGTAAAAGAAATAGGCATATTCTAATTGATGTCTGCAATGTTTATGAAAAATTAATATGTTGTACATTTCTTTCCTTGTGTCAAGATGCAAAACATAATTTTCAGAATTTTATAATTAAAATAAGATTTGGTATGCTGTTTTTAATAAAATAATTAGCAATATACTTAGACCAGCTTCTCCTATAACATGATATAAATTAAATATTCAGGAATATTTCAGATCTGAAACCTGCTGCTAAACTTATTAAATATTTTTCAAAGGAAAATTAAGATATATGTAAAATTCATCGTAAGTATATGAGATAAAATTTTCAGAACTTTCCACAATACTTTTTTCAGTTATAAAATAATACTGGATGTTTTTTATTCTGATACAGAAAAATAAAAAGAATAAATGAGGAATAAAGTGATTTAAATTCAGTTTACAAGTTGAAAATCCCACCTAATGGGAAAGACAGAAGTTTTTGAGTGCAAAGGTATATATTAAGCTTAGGGATTTTTGAATTTTTATGTCAATTTATATTTTAATTCATACTGTACTTGGCATGCGCAATAAAACAGCACATGTGAAAAAGACACAGTGCAAGGACTTTATTATAAAGATTGGATGTAGTAGTCTTTAGAAATTTAGATGAAAGATTTTGGCCTTTTTTATTGGATAAACGGGGCCAAGAAAGGCAGGGTAGATTTTGAAGCACTGGTTTTGTTGAAGTTAAGTTTATTAAGGCTGGGAGCATTAAGATAATTTATAAAAGCAATACTTTTTAATATGAAAAACTTAGTGCAAATTTTGTTTATACTTTTGCCTAAAATAAAAAAACCAGATTATTGAGCATTGAAGTCATAGAAAATATGAGAAGGGTAAGTTTATACAGCATTTTGTTCTAATGGTTCAGCCAGGGAAGGCGGTGGGTGGTGGGGGTGCTGGGAAGAAAAATCACTGGCCAAACAGAACAAGCTACAGAAGAGAAAAAGCAAGCAAGCAGAAACCTGGCATTTCAGTCATCCCAGCTTTGCAGTGCTGACCTCTGTCCTCACCCTCTTCCATGGCACCTCCCATTGCTGGAACCCGTCTGCTGCGATTCTGCTTCTGCAGAGTTCCTTTGTAAAGTGGCTCAGAGCTAATCGGACATCTCGACCGAAAAGCGAATGCCTTCTCCGTGGGAACTGGTACTTAAGTAAGTAAGTTAAGGGCTCTTGATATTTCAAAGATGTTCTAAAGCTCTGAAATGGCTGAAAAAACTTAGAATGGCGTATGTGCCTAAATGATAGAGGATTCTAAAAGAAAAATAAAGGATGACTAGTTTAATCAGTGAATTTTTTAAAAACTATTCAAATACCATGAACAAGATACTAAATTGTACCTAAGGATTTGTATTTCTTTAAATCTTGTTCTAAATCATATCTGTTTAATAAATGACTAGTTGATATTTGTGCATGTTATTTAATAAAGAGTTATATTTTTATAGAAAAAATAAGAGTGAAATGTGTGATAAGTGTTGTTTTTTTTATTTTCCAATCCTACATGACTCTAAACCAAACACTAGTGTTCACCTGGGCAGCTAGCAAAATTGCAGAAATACTCATTTTAGGGAAACAACCTCTGAAGGAACTGGCCTTTCAAACCCAAGTCTATTCAGTAATGAGGTCTCAAAAATGAGTTTTAAGTATTAGACATGCTGCAGTCTTAGCTGCAGAAATCTCAAGCAAAGACCCCTTGAAGCTAATTTTAATAGACTTAAGAATTATAGTTATTCTAGGAGCTGAGAATGCTAAATACATATTTTTCTTTATCCAAAACAGTTATTCAAATAGTTAGCAATACTTTTTATTCTATCTCTAATACATAAAACCCCAAAATTCTATATAGAGGAAATTGATTATTTCAAATTCATAAGGTAGTTTTATCTTAATGTATTTTAAAAGAAGCATTGTCACAATTTTTAAACCTTAAAAATGAATTTTAAATAATTTCATTAGTCAAGTAACTAAAAAAGTTAAATCACATAATTACATAAGTATTAGCATTTAAACAGTGAAAAGTACATCTAGAAAGATTGGCTTTTCCAATGATTAAATGTTAATGCTATACAACATCTGCAAATAATAAAAAATTGTACCGGATGTGCAGTATCTCCATAAGAAAGTGGGATAGAAACTGTTTACCTAAAGATAAAGCCTTTTCTTGCTTGAGGGTTCAGTTTTCTTAGGTAGATTACATAGAGAATTTAAGATTATATATGAAGCATATTTATTTAAACTCCATTGAGTTTTTAAATGCTAATTTTTAAAAACTGTGTCATACCTAAATATCTGAGTGACCAATTAAAAGCTCTTAGGTAACCATCTTTTCCCCCTACTCTTAAGGAAAATTTTGTTGTTGATACACAGAGTGAACATGTACAGTGTATGTCTACAGGTTAAAAACACCACCTGTGTGCCCATCACTCGGCTTAAGAGCAGTACCAGTTTTTTTAACTGTGTAATTTGTATCCAGTAGAAGTGCCCACATCTTCCTGGGAGGTCCCAACAGATGCCTACACTGACATTTCTGTCACCCGGGGAGTTTCCTCCTGCCCTTGCAGAGGGCTCTGTCCCAGAGGCCACCACACTGAGTCCTGTCCCAGTATTACCTATACCTGTTTTTGAACCTCACGTACATGGGATCAGATGGTGTACACCTGCCTGCCACTTTTAGCTTAAGGTTTTGCAGTTCATCCTGTTGTGTATATCAGTAGTCTTTTCTTTTTTATTAATGAGTAGTAGTATGTTGTACAAACTGGTTTATTTTCTCTCTTGTTGGTAGGCATTTGAATCGTTCCATTTGGGGCTGTTGTGAATAAAACTGCTCTGAACACCAGTCTCTTTGTGAACACCTTTTTTCACCGCCCTTGGGCCCCTGCCTTGGAGTGCCGTCACTAGGTCCTAGAGTGTATGTGTATGTCTGACTTCATTAGAAACTGACAGGTCTCCACGGTGGTTGCACCAGATTGTACCCCTGCTGGGAACTGGGAGAGGCCCCGTCGCTCTGAATCCTCATCGGTATTTGGTGGTGTCAGTCTTCAGTCTTAGCGCTGGTGGTGGGATGTGTAGTTTTATCTTACTGTGCTTTTAACTTGCATTTCTCTGATGACTGAAGAGGCTGAGTGTATCTTTTACTATGCTTAGTGGCCATCTGCACATCTTCCTTTGCGACATGCCCTCAGGTGCTTTGCTCATTTTCCATTGGGTTGTCTTTTTGTTACTGATCATTCTGCACACGAGTCCTTTGTCAGAGGTCTGTCATGAATGTTTTCGCCTGGTCTGTGGCCTGCCTTTCCATTTTTCTTCCTGACTAGTTTCCCCGCTTTTTAGTAAAGCTGTTACACTGTCATGACTTTTCAGAATATTTAGTAGATTTCGTATCACCTCCCCTCCAAAATTGTCCCCTTAAATAGCAGCCATATGGATGTACAACCATAGCTTTCAGTTTCTTGGAAACACCACCTGTGTTTAATTTTAGAGCCATTAGTATTTGAATGTAAGGAGCTTTAAAAATCCTTTCCTGAATTAACCTCTTCATTTCTTGACACCCTTCACATGTCGTCTGGGCTGTGGAACTACTCTCAGTGCAGTTTTTGACACTGTTTGCTTGCTTGCTTGTTACTTAAACTGTGTGGTGTGGATGGTCTTGAAGAAGCACGGTGTCATCGGTGGGCCTTTAGGAAGCAGGGGGCTCGTCTGAACTGTGTCCGGTGGGCGTGGTGTCCAGCTCCTCTGCCGGTTCACACTTACCTGTCCACGGACTCAACCAGCGCACATCTAGTAGGTGGCTGTGCTGTGCCGGGACTGTGCCCCTTGACAATTCACACAGCATTTACCTGGGTCATCAGTTCTCAAACTTTGATCCCAGAACCCCTCTGAGCCCTTAAAAGTAACTGTGAGCTTTCATTTCTGTAAGCTGTTGGCTGATATTTACCACTGTTGAAATAAAAACAAATTTAAAGAATTTATTAATAAATGCATTTCATGCTTATTTTTATGAAAAACGTATTTCCAAAAATAAAAATGAAAAAAACGAATTATTTTAAAGTTCTGCAAATCTCAAGATCTGGCCAAAAAGAAGAAAGCTAGAATTACCTATTTGCTTTCTGCAGTGTACCTGTAATTTGTTCTGTTTTGGGTTGGATTGGGTTTGGTTTGGTTGGTTTACTTGATTTGGACTTATAAATCCGTAATAGGAAAAGGGAGTATGTTAATAGATTTTCAGATAATTGTCATTATTCTTGGATTCCACATCAAAACAGGACAAGGAGTAGTTTCTGAAAGGTAAGTTGCCTTGTGGAATCTGACTGCATCAATGAACTCTACCTAACTCTTACTACCTTGAAATCCATCGGCCTATCTTGCATGTTGAATGGGTTTTCCAGCAATGCATAGATTTTGTAACATCATGTATTGGTCATTTGAAAAATACTGATTCACTGAATTACATGATTCTTCCAAATGTTGACACAGTTCATTACACAGTCCAAACACTCAGCTTGTTAATATCACCACTGATTTCATCAGAGACGTCTTTTTAAGTATGAAAGCTGCAAAGCTCTTAAGTGATAGAAATTATCCAAAATTCTGGTTTTCGCTCAAAAGCCTGAACACCACTGACAACAAACACTGCCGGCTGTTTTCCTTAAAGTCACAGGCTCACTTTACTTATAGTTGAGACTAAATGCCAAAGAGCTAGATCTGAGTAACCACAGTTTGTCTTTTTTTTTCAAGTAAAATTGTTGTTCCATGGAAAAGGTCGGTTTGGCTAGAAACTCGGTCAAGTGCTTTTTCTCTGATTATTTTTCTTGGGTATGCCACAAAAGTATAGCACGCATTCTCCCCTTTAGTTACACAACGTTAAATAGACATGTACCCCAGGTTGAGATTTGATAAAATCACTGATCTTTACTGCTTTATTGAGAACATACTTAAGTGAAGTTGGCTTCTTTTTTTGTTTTTAACTGTGTGTGTTTGGCAGTGGCTCCTAGTGTAGGTGGGCCAGTAATAAAACCAACATTCATTAAACACTCACTATGTATATTCATGTACATTATCCCATTGAAGCCTGCGAAGTCCCAGAAAGAAAGAACACAGCTTTGGTAAAAAGGACTAGGTGGACACCAACACAAACACACATTTTAAAGGTTGGAGCCAATTTTTAAAAATTCAGTGATATCCTGGTGTCATTCATCTAAAAGCCGGCAGGGGGAGAGGAGAGGAAGTCCCGTGACCCCTGTGTGCACCATACTTTTTGGTCTTTAATAACTTCCCTAAGAATCTGAGGTATGCGTGACTATCCACGCATTTAGGTTTTAGTGAAAAGGATTCTTGGCAAAGAATTCTATTATTGCAAACATTCTCCATATAAGCACTGTTTGCTAAAATCAATTATAGTAGCATATTTTAAATTACCCATCTCAAAATGCTTTAGTTAAACTACTTCTGTAACTGTCCCAATTGGAATATTTCAAGAGCACAAAAATTCTATTTTTAAAAAAAGGGAAGAGAATCGCAGCAACATGCTTTGGTGAATGTGACATCCATATTTTAACAAGCATGAAGAGAAGAAAGAAAACTCAGAACCTGTGAGTCTAACAGGCTTAAAGGCAAAAGGCTGAAGTCATTGATTAAGGGCAAAAGAATAGAAAATCTGGACAGGTGCAATCTAACCAGGCGCACTTACGATGGAAACCGTGTTTAAGCCGTCTTTTTCCCTAAATTAATGACACAGGAGGCTGGGGATGGGGAATGAGTAGTTTGTCCTACAGAGAGCACAAAGACTCCAGCTGTCTGAAATAAGTTAGCACCAGGAGGAAACATTCACTGAGCAAAGTATCCGCTCAACATAGAGGCAGACAAAAGCCAAGTCCAAAGACAGCTCTGCACCCGAGGGAGTTGGCAACGGACACAGGCCAACAGGTAGAGAGCAGCAAACCAGCTGCCTTTGTGCGGTGTTGTGTTTGATTTTGGTTTGTTGCTTTGTTGTGTTTAGCCCTCCCCAACTTAATCCTGAAACAACTCTTGCTTCAGAACTGCTCTGTCTTCCGATGGGATAAAAGCTCGGCCAGCTCTGCTCCAGTCCTGTGCCCCTCCCACCTGTCCTGGTGTCTCTCCGCTCTGGGTTCACACCCATGAGTTCCAGCGGATGCAAGGTCACCACGCTGAAGACTCCGGAGGGTGGGACCCAGTTTCACAGAACTTTGAAAATCCAGCGGAGAGGGGGTTAAGGTTCTCAAACGAGTAACTCATAGGGCTTGGATTCCACTGGTGGGTAATTTGCAGGGGACAGAGACTGGTTTACTGCTGACTGCAGGGCCTGGGGCATTGGCCGCGCACCCCTGCAGGCGCTCCCTTTCTGGTCTGTCTTTCTTTCTGGCCTTTCTTTCTTTCTTTCTTTCTTTCTTTCTTTCTTTCTTTCCTTCCTTCCTTCCTTCCTTCCTTCCTTCCTTCCTTTTTTAAATATTAATGAAAAATAAAAGGAAGTAATGTGGCAATGTAAGCTATCCAGGGTTCCTTATTTTGAATAGATTTTCTTCTTCCTTATTTTTGCATTTTCTGTCCCTTGAAAGGAAAACTACATTATAGTAGTTTTATATAGTATAGTAACCTTTCAAAGAAACAGTTAAAAGTCAACAGTCTTTAAATTTGTGTATCTTTAGTACTTTGTTTTAAAAAAGAATTGCAGTATTTAGGAGCAGTGAACAAACTGATTAGTAGCTGAGTTTGTGGGTGAGGGAGACCTTTGTGAAGGTTATTTCTCAGAGTTGCACAGGGATAATGCAAACCCTTAGAGACAGAAAATAGGCTAGTGGTTGCTCAGGGGTGGGAGTGTCGTGTGACTGCTTAATGGCTGCCGAGTTTCCTTTTGGGGTGATAAAAATGTCCAGGAATTTGACAGTGATGATGGCTGCTGAACATTGTGACTGTTCTAAATGCCACTGAATTGTACACTTTAGAATGGTATTTCATGTTACGTGAATTTTAACACACACGCGTGCATGTGAGCCTGCGATGTTAAGTTCCTGGGGTACCAAGAGCACCTCTCCCGTCACCCGGGTGCAGCTCCGCCCTCAGGGACTGGGAGCCGTCCTGCGTGGTGTGCTGTTGGGACCCTCCTCCTCCAGCTGGCCATCCTCTGTCCCTCTGCCTCACCCTGGGTCTCCCTCTCCTCTGCTTCGTCAATCTGACCTCCCCGTCAGCCCAAGCCTCCAGGAACCCTTCCGATTATTTTAGGCCCACTGATTTCTGCTTTTCCTAGTCTCTCGAAGTATCCAGGCTCTACGCAGCCTTATCTTTTTCACGAATTGTTTCACCTCTTCATTACTGCTGTCATTTGGCCAGTTCAGCTTGAGCCCACACATTCTAGTCTTTGAGAGTGTTCCAAGAGCCTCCAAGTCCCTGTACACAGTCAAATGATACATTCATGACACGATTCCTGCCCTGAGGAAGTCTCCGAAATTAGTTGAATATACATACACGAATAGTGAAAGGTTCATGCAAATAAATGCTTTAGGAGCTCAGAGGCTGCCAGGGACATCAGCTGGGCAAGTCATTCATCTAACCAATTCCTTTGATGAGCATTGGTTGGGCACCTACTGTGCGCAAGGCACTGTGTTGTCATGTGAGGTGATACCTGATATTTGAATAGGGTGTAAAGAGAGGACGGGGGGGGGGGGGGGGAGGGTGTAGCTCAGTGGTAGAGCACAGGCTTAGCACGCACCAGGTTCTGGGTTCAACCCCCAGTACCTCCAGTAAAGAAGAAATAATAATAGTAAAGATTGGACAGGGTTTAAGAAGCCCAAAATAAATAAATCCTGTCCCAAGCAAAAAGAAAAATGTGCAGAATACTGGAGTGGAAAGTAGGAAGCATGAAAACAGAGCATCTTGGCTTTCTGGGGAGGATTTGTGTAACATGAAAAAGAGACCTGCGTCTACTGGTGTGGAGAGGTGTTCTAGACACACCAGGTGGGAAGAGGGCAAGTTGCAGTAAAGCGTTCTTTGCATAATTTCATTTTTTTCAAACATATGTTAATATATGTGACTAAAAAAGACAAAGAATGTTCATGAAACGAGGGGCAATCTCCAGGGGCTCTCATAAAGTTCTGTAGTTTTTCAGTTCTCTGTGATCAGAAGAAAGGGAAAAGCTGAAATGAAAAGAAAGGACTAAACATTTTAAATAAGTCACGAAGTTTGGACTTAATTTGGTCAGCAGCAGTGAGCTGTGAGTCAATATTGGATTTTGAGAAGCCTTAGAAACCTTTGAGAACGATCTGTAAATACCTCAATAGCCCTGGATTTGTAAATATCTCAGTGCAAACATCTTCTGCTGAAATAGCACTTTCTCCCCGTAGGCGGGGCTGCCCGCCTCCCCAGAGGTCCGCTGGGCTCTGAGCCTCAGAAAAGGCTGCCTGAGTGTTACCTTTGCCTGGTGGATTAACGATCGTTCACTGCGGAGGGAATTACAGAGATCCTGAGAACTCAAAATAAAGCCAAACAAAACAGAAATATCCTCCAGGTCTTCTCCATTTCTTTTTGCTTACAGCAGGAAGAGCTGGAGGCCTGCGGAAGTTATTCTTTCCGCATTCTTTTGATGGTTTGCAGTAATTCCCATGACCCAGCCCGGAGGGAAGAAGGAAGGTGAGAGAGCAGAGAAAGGTTTCTCCTCCGGGGGACCTTCGTCCCCAGTTCTGAATGGGAGACAGCGGTGCCCCACCTGCCAGGCCCGAGCTTCCCGCCTGCCTCCTGCAGGCTGGTCCGGGCTCAGCCCAGGCTCCTGTAAGGGACCAGTGGCTGGAGCTCCGAAGTGGAGAATCCAGACCAAACTGGAGTGACTTGGGCTCCCCTTTTCTCCCTCTCTCCTGGGGTGCATTGGCTTGGGGGAGGGGAAGCCCGGAGGTGAGGAGTGTATAACTCACCACCTACAGGAGTGAGTCCTCGGGTGTGAGGTGCTCACAAACTACATACAGTTGTCCTTGTTATCCTTCTATGCTGAGCACATAGTGCCTCCTCCCCAAGCTCTCTTACCCACCGCCCAGCCCTCAAAGATGTCCGCACCCTAATCCCTAACATCTGTGGGTGTTACCGTACGTGGAGAAAGGGCCTTGGAGATGTGATTAAATGAAGGCGCTCGCGATGGGAGGTGATCCTGGATTATCTGGGTGGGCCCCGTGTCACCACAAGGGTCCTTATAAGAGGAGGCAGGAGGGTCAGGGTCAAAGAGCCAGTGTGTGTGGGGGGGGTGGGGGTGGACGAGGTGCAGAGGAGGAGAGGGGATATGGGTTTGAAGGCTTTGCTGCTGGCCGTGCATCTGAGGACTGGGGACAGGACGAGGAAGGCAGTGGCTTCCGGAAGTGCTTTCTCCCCTAGAACCTCCAGAGGGAATACAGCTCTTCTGACTGACCCTGGTTTTAGGACTTCTGACTTCCAGATAATACACTTGTGTTGCTTTAGGGCAGTAAATTTATAGCAATTTGTTAGCTGCAAAAGAAAATGAGTCACGTCTGTACTGTGCTTCCGTGAGAGTCAATCACTGACATGTCTTTATCTGACTGAGGGTTAGGTGACTCAGTGACATTTGACCTTTTCATCAAGGGGCTTTATTGCATTGATGATAATGGCTTCTGGTAAGATAAAAAGGCCACTACAATAACCCCTGCAGTTCTCAAATTCCCAAATAGCCAGCCACAGATCCAGAACCACTGGACAGCCGTCAGGGCTCAGCCGCCAGGGCTCAGCCGCCACTGGACCTCCTAAGGCCTATCAAAGAGGTTCTTTGGATTAAAAATAGCTGTATCTTTTTTCTTACTACCAAAGTAATACAGGCAAAGACACCAGAAAATGCAGGCAAGCCGAAAGAAAAAACAAAAGTCATTTGTAATCTCCCCAAGAGATAAGCACTCCTCACACCATGGTTCTCTTTCCAGGCCTTTAAAAATAACTGTACACAGTTTTTAATATTAGCCATTTAAAAATATATACACCACTTTAAATGTTGACATACCATGATTATGTTTCCATGTCAATGGTATTTATCTACAAGACTAGTTCTCAAAATGTGCCCTGGGAAGATGCTGGAGGTCCCAAGATCTTTTCAGGTAGTTCCTGAGCTCAAAACTATTCTTATTTTAATCCCAATACATTATTTGCCTTCTCATTCTCTCACAGTATGGTTTTTTAAGAGTACATAATACATGATATTGCAACAGTTTGAATGCGAAAGCAGATATGAAAATCTAGCTGCTTTCTATTACTTGACATTAAATACACAAATGTAAAACAATGCCACTCTTTTTTTTGTCTTGGAATATATCTTTTTCATAAAATATGTATTCATGTTACTATGTAATGAGGTCTATTTTTATTTTTTGGAGTCTTATTTTTAAATGAAATATTAAGAATTTGTTTAATTTCTCAGTTTTAATTTCAAAAGTTTTGCTAAGTGTAGCACACATAAGCAAAACCTCTTCGGAGCCCTCATTAATTTTCAAGAGGGTAAAGGGGTGCCGAGACTACAGTTTGAGAACCTCTGCCCTACGGCATAATTTTTTAATAGTTGATTTAGCCCATGGCACTGGAGTATTATAATTCATTTAACCAGTAAGTAATGCCAAGAATAAGTTCGTTAAATGTGTGTACACTCAATTATTTCTTTAGGATAATTTTCAGGGATGATTTAAAAAATATAGCCTAATTTACTTACACAAAAACGGACTAACATCAATGATGCAGTTTACCCCCGTAGCCAATCAGCCTTTTCCATTCTTCCTCTTTTTTTCCAGTCAACCAAGGGGAATACAGGCATTTAAGGCTCTTTCTAGCTCAAGACTTTAGCACTAGGTCACCATTTCCAAGGCTAAAGTACCTTGTGGATCGTCTCACCCAGCGGGCTCCAACTTCGTCCGTATGGAATCGTCTTAAAAAGCAAATTCCCAGAGTTGTGGGGAAGAACTGCCGTTCTCAACGGCCTTTATCTACCTGCTGGCGGTGGAAAGAGCGCATCTTCCTAACACACAGGCTGAAGTGAGTGCTGGCCTCACATGCTCGGGCAGCCCTCTCCAGCCACTAGTCCGGGCGTGCGTCCGTCGGTCCTCTCCCCGGCCCGTGACCGTCTGCGCCAGCCCCACGGCGCCCCCTGCCCTTTTCCGCCGCTGTGGGTAGGGCCGGGCGCCCACCGAGCGCGCAGCGTTCAGTGACCAGCGGGACGGGGGTTTTCCCTTGGAGAGCCTCGTTCAGCGGGTCTGAGGCAGGTCCCAGAAGCCTGCATTTTTATTAAATCCTGCCTCCGACGTCCAAGGACGGGGTTCAGGTGTCAGCTGCGCTGGGTAAGGGCTGGGCTCGCCGAGCACTCGGTGCCTCCGTTTTGCATCCCCATAACCGGGCCAAGAACATCTCCCTCCCGGGGTTGCCGTCAGGAGCCGGGGAGCTCGTGCGCGTCACGGTCCCGGCTCCGGGACCAGCGCAGGATAAGGCCACAGAAAGGTGTGCGGGAGCCAGGGGCAGGCGGGAGAAGGCCTGGGAGACCCGGGCGCGGGAGACTGAGGACAGAAAGCGCGCGCGGGGCCAGGAGGGGGCGGGGCCTTCGTGCGGGGGCGGGGCCACGGCCGAGGGCGGGGTCGGCTGGGGGCGGGCCGGGGTCGCGCGCTGACAGGAGCGCGGGGAGTGAGAGACGCCTCCTGGCGGGAGCTGGCGGCGGCGGGAGCCGAGGAAGGGCGGGGGAAAGCGGGGGCGCGGGGGCGGTGGCGGCGGGCCTGTCTCTGTCTCTTTAAGGCCCAGGCTCACGGGCGGTGCGCGGAGGACGGCGCGGAGGCGCGGCCTGCCTCCCTCGGCCGACGCGCGGGGAACGAGGGCCCGGCGGCCTGGCGGCGCCGCGGCGCACGGTGAGCGGGGGCGGGCGGGCGAGGCGCCGAACTCGGGGTCTGCAGGCCGCGGCCCGCGGCTCTCGGCCGGGGAGCGGGCCCGCGCGGCCCCGGCCGCCTCGGCGGAGGACGCAGTGGGGCGGCGGGCGCGGGCCCCGGAGCGCGGAGACCCAGCGGGCCTGGGAGGCGGCGGCGGCGGCGCCGTCGGGTCGTTCTCAAGCTGCTGGGTCCCCGCCGCGTTTACCTGAGCGCTGGCTCCGGGAAGGTCGGGGGTGGGACGGGACGGCGGCCGGGCGCGGAAATCCCACGCGGGGGTCGCAGGGAGCAGGCTGATCCGGGCGAGTCCGCTCTCAGGTGCCTCCTCGCGGCGGCCCCGGGAGCTCCGACGCGGGCCGCGCGGGGGTGGGGAGCGGGCGGGGTCACTAACGGGCCCCGGAGCGCGGCTCGCGGGCCTCGGCCACGTCCGGGGCCCTCAGGACCGAGCCACGCCCGGCGCGGAGCCCTTTCTGCTCTGCTTTACTGTGCTTCCTAGTAGTTAGAATAAAGGTTTACGGTCACCATAGAGGCCCCGTACGCTCGCCTTTTACCCGTCTTGCGTCAGTGCGCTTTTATTTGATTCCATTTTGGGGGTGTGTTTTAAACCCCAAGAAGTCACAGCTTCTTTCAGAAAGCCTAATGGCCATCCTGGTCGTTGAACACCGTCACAGCCTGTGCTGGTCGTTTTCTCCATTTTCTTTTTGGACCGTCGCATCTCCTGAAATAACTTTGAGAAACAGAATTTAAAGACCTTCACGCTTTAATAAATTAGAGTTCTAAATACAGTTAATAATTTAGTGTTCCTTTTATTAGCTAAATTATTTATGGAACAGCTATCCACTCCTTCCCTTGAGCTCCTTCATTCTGGCTAATTATGGTAACAGACAAAATGAGATAGTAATAAATAACCCCTAGTATAATTTGCATTTAAAAAATTTAATTGTAAGAATTAAAATGTTGTTAAATGTTTTTAAAGTTATGGTAAAATATTAATAGTTTTTATACTGGCTTAAAGCTGAATAATGGGCCTGAAGCTAAAGTTGAAAAGTAGCAGCGCAGTATTCAGACTAGGTATTTGCTTTGTATCCTTTCAGGTTACTGACGGTTTGTGTATATATATATTTACTCGCTTTAACTTTCACAGTCACCATTTCTGGATAGTCTGGGGAATTTCAGAATCCTGTCTTTGAAGATAGCTAACAAGATATTATTGTATAAAACCGTAGCTTTTTTTTTAATTTTGGCGTGTTTAAGTAATCTTTAATTGAGAATAATCTTTAAAAGATCACTCAAGTCTTTTAACACAAATAATGAGTCTTGGTTTATTTATTTGTTCTTTGTATTTATTACCCTAGCATGCTTGCCATTGAATTAAAGTTTTTTTTTCTTTTTGTTTGTTTAGCTTCCTGGGAGTTACTGATTGTCTTTGAAGAAACATGAAGTCACACTGTGTTGTTACGCTTACTCTTCCCCTCCTGGTGTTCCTGACCTGGGTCCCTGTGTCGCTGAGTTGTAATAAGGCGCTCTGTGCCAGCGATGTGAGCAAATGCCTCATTCAGGTAGGACTGCGTCCTCTCTCACGCATGTTAAAGTGCACCGTAGAGCGGGTACGGAGCACAGACGTGCAGGTGGTGTCTGTGTAACACAGTGTGAAGCCGGAGTATTAGGTCAGGGCCTGAGGTGCTGAACAGGGACCCGCTGGTCTGCATTTTTGCCTCTGTAATTCTCTTGCATACAAGCGAGGTCAGACTGAAGAAATTCTGTACCGAAAATAATATCCAGCTTTATAAACATACCATTATAAGGTGATGAGCACTCCTTTCGGATGAAATTAAAGCATTCCTTGTTTAATGTAGTTCACATAGCAAAGAGGCTCATGTGCTATATTTAGAAAAAAAAATTTTAGCTCATCAAATCATAGACAAACTGCCCTAAATATAATGTCCTAGTGGTCTGTTCTGTGTAACCAGTTTCCTCAGAGAGCAGCTTCATGCAGTAAACACTTAATTCCCGCGGTTTCCGAGGGTGAGCATCTGGGAGCAGCTGAGCCGGGTGGTTCTGGGTCATGGCTTCTCAAGGCTGCAGGCACTGAGAGTCTGCTTCCTCAGGATGGCTGACAGTGATCTCTCTGTCAGTCGTCAAGGCCAGCCTACTGATGTAGCTACCACTCTCATTTCGTTGAAGAGAAAAGTGGCGTTAAGTAATTTGGCCAGGTTCGTATAGCTAGTAAGTGGCTATGGAATGTGGTCTGTGTTTGACCCCGAAGCCCATGGCTTTTCCACCATGCAGACTGGTTATTACTCTCCATATAGTTGCGTTAATTAGTGGTGAACTTCACATCTCTTTTCCACCCTGTTAGACCATCAGCAGGCGTATGTCTTTTGTGTCGGTGTTCATTAGCTTCCCTTCTAGCTCTTGGCTGTTGGCTAAGGAATTCAGTAACTACACATATTAGAATTCTGCATGGAGTGTGACTCACCCACCTCTTGGCTGTAATCCTGACATGAGAGCCATTGTGTTGAGGTGATAATGATTTTTATAGATGAGAGGCATTTTATGTTATTAATAGAATTATAGGAAGCCTGGCCTTTGTGTAAGTGTGGACGCTGCCCTGTCATACTGTTTACCTTCACTTTGCCCAAATATTTGCTTCACTGAATCCAAAACATTTAACTAGCGGAGTTTGTTGGTTGGTTTTAATTTTTTTTTCCTATGGATGTTTTTAAGCATGAAAAGAGAAGAGTGTAAGAAGAGCAGTTGCAATCAGCAGTGCCAGCAGTTACTAACTCAGGGCTGCCCTGGTTTCATCTGTATCCCCTGCACTGTCCACCCCAGCTCTGTTTAGTTTCAAGCAAATCCCTGATACTTTGTTAATCATAATTCTAATGTCTGTCTCTTAAAGATAAAACATAGCTATTAGCAGTTTTAAAATCAGCAGTAATCCATTAATGTCATCTGATTTGATACATGGAAGCTTTGGTACCACAAAAGCACCCTTGCTTCAGCATGTGCTGTTGGAACTCTGTAGTATTCCCGTGAAGTCCAGCTGTGCCCTGTGGTCGGAGGGGAACCTGGGCCACTTCCCATGTTGTTTCAATGTAGCTTCATTATTCATTTATAGAAATACAGTGTCATAATAATTGCTGCATTCATGTTTAGGTAGAAATTCACTTATATCTCAAATTATTTTTTGACTCTCCAAGTCTACAATTTCCGTTATGTCAAATAATTAAAAATTGGATTTTATTTAAAATACCTTACTTGGTAAGGAAGTATTAAAAACAAAAATTTTGGTTACTGTTGCTAAACACTCTGAAAAGTTTTTGTTTTGCTTTTTAATGAAAAACTCCGTAGTACTTAAAAAAATGCTTCAAAAAGAAGAGTAAAAATCTAAGTATAAAAACTGGAAAAAAGGTGAAGCTTCACCTGTTAAATGGTGGTTCTAGTAAGCTCATTGGAAAGAGTTTTGTTTTTTTTTTTTTACCATGAACTCACTGGTATTTCTGAAGCCATTTCAGACTTCAGAATCATCAAATCTTTCTGGAATAGTAGAGACAGTGCTTCTGGTGCTTAGTTGGAGGGTATTTGAGGTTAAAAATATTGAGGCCTCGAGTATTGAGGATTTTTCTTGTTCATTTATGGGTAAGTGCTTATTGGATGTTGCAGCAACTTGTGATTGGTTCTGCCATCTGCCTAGTTTTGTGAACAGCAGCCGGTCATTTGTTTCACACTCTGACCTTGGCTCTGCTTGTATGCCTCTCACCGTGGCTGTGTGACAAACCACCTCAAAGGTCAGTGGCTGGAAACGACACCACGCTTATTCTGAACGTGAATATGCATCCTGAGTGGCACTCGGGGACAGTGCACCTTCACCACACAGCGTTACCGTTAGCAGCGTAGCCTGAAGGCTGGTGCCTGAAATTACCTGACGCAGCGCTGTCCGCTAGAACTTTCTGCGATGATAAAAGTGGTCTACATCTGACCTGTCTGGTGCAGTAGTCTACTGAGCATTTGAACTGTGGCTAGTAGGTCGAGAGACAGATTTTAAAATTCAGTGATTTTAATTCATTTAAACAGCTGCGTGTGACTAGTGGCTACTGTATTGAAGAGTCACAAAGCTGAAGGCTCACTCATCTAACATCTGGGCTGGGAAGATTCTTCATCTCCCGCCTCCCTCCCTCTCAGGGCTCTCTGTGTCTGACCTCTCAGCACGCTGGCTGAAGTCTAGCCAGATTTCTTACCTGTTGGCTCAGGGGCTTGCAGGACCACGTGCCTCATGAAACAGAGCTGGGGAAGCTGTTTTGCCTTTCATGGCCTCTCCATCGAGGCTACAGTGCTACTTCCACTGTAGTTGCAGGCCCACCTGGATTTAGGTGGAGGGAACACCGACCGCACCCTGACGTAGAAGCGTGAGTGTCACACAGTGAGGGGAGCGTGGGGGTAATGGCGTGGCCGTCTTTGGAAAATACAGCCTGCCACAGCTTCACTGTACAGTGACTTAGTCCGCTGGGTGATCTCCAAGTCTCCCTCTAATTCAAAGTAATTCTAAAGAAAGAAACCAACTATTAGGTGTTAAGTATTTTTACAGTCAGAATAATAAAGCCCTCTTTTAAAAAGTCAGATTGTTAGGATAATCCCTTGGCTAATTCTTCCTCCTCATTTTGTTGCCCAGGGAGAAGCACTTTTAATCTAGTAACTGCTTCTGTTTTTGCTTCAGTTAGTGATTTGCAAGCCATATTGCTAAGTAATACACTACTGCTTCTTCAGTTATCACTTATAGATATTATGTGTCTAAAACTGCCTCTCTGCTCTGTTAGATTAGGAAACTCGCTCAGCATCCTGTCCTCCCCTACCCCAGCCCTGTCATAATCCTTTCATGGTTTTGGTTTCTCTGTCAGTCATCTTCTCAATTTCTGCATTATAGTTAAGCCTTTCTGTTCTGTCCTATGAACTAGAAATACTATCTCTTGATTGCTGATACAAGAGGAGAATATTAGTAGCCCTACTCTTTCCCTTTAAAATTTTATTTGCTTTTTAATTTTTTAAGTAGTAAACAGAGTATAATTAAGTTTTAAGAAGAGCTGTGCGTTTCTTTCGGGATCTGGAAAAGGGAGGGCCCATTGAAACTCAGAACAGTCTTGGAGATCACGTGCCTCTGCCACCGATGGCCATGCTTCACATCATAGAGAGCAGAGCGGTCAGTTTCCTTGTACTTGTGAATGCGCCCTCAGAATTTCCTGCCTTCGGAATGCCTTCTGATGGGCTGTATCAGAGTCTGTGGGGATGGGCGTAACCTCTTCTTGTACGCTGTCGAGCTTGACAGCGTGTGTGTTCTGAGTGGTGTCGCAGGGTGATGCTCAAGAACGTGAACTTTGGAACCAGACTGTCTGAATTTGAGTCTACTTCTGCCGTGGACTTGACCTTGGACCGGTTAATCTTTCAGTCCCTCAGTTTCCTTACATATGAAACGAATGATAACCATGCCTGCTGTGTGCGGTTACCGTGAGGGTTAGGTATGAAGCACTTAGATCAGCTCCTAGCGCATGCGTGCTCTGTCAGCAAGTAACACTAACCTAATTTCTCTGTTGTATAACTGTATTTGAATTTTCCATGTTTTATTTACAGGTATATTCTAAAGTTGACAATAAACAATTTCTGTTGCAATGCTTATGTAAATATTGTTGACTGAATAGTGACATAGGGTACTATGATTACATTTCCTGTCTTGAACAACTGTGTTTTTCTTGAGTTTCTGATTGTCTTTCTTGATCTTGCAGCATCAGTCATTAGCACTTTATGTTGTCTTAAATTCTTAATCTGTTTTCCCCTCAGTAGAGCCTTCAGTCTTGTTTCCAGACCTAACTGACTGCTCGCTGGGTGTGAAGCACGCTGTTACATAGGCGTTTTCCCAGGGTGACTTTCCTCAGTTGGTTCCACTATTTCTTTGATTCCATATCTTGGTCTTTCTTAATTTACTCTCATTTTGTTGTAACATGCCCTGAAGTTTCTTCCCAAAAAGGCTGTGTTGGAAATAAACTCTCTGTATCCTGCATATCTTAAAAATGTATTTATTCGCATCTTACACCTGATTTGGTGGTTTACCTGAGCACAGAATTCTATGTTAAATTCTTTTCACTGGTAACTTGGCAGACGTTTCACAAATGTCTTCGTGCTACTGGATTCCATGATGCTGGTGAGACGTCTCGTGCCTGTGCGTTTCTCGTTGTCTGTAGGTGACATTGTTAGTTTCTTTCTTCTCTCTGAAAACTGTTGGTTTCATCTCCTTATCCTTGGTGTGGGTCTTTTTGTACAGGCATTGTGATGGGCACCTTGTGAATCTTTTGGGGCAAAAGGGGGTTTATTTTGAGCTCCAGAATGGAGTATTTCCTTTTATGATTATTTTTATATATAATATCCTCCTCTTTTTTCTGGAACTATAATTAGTAGCCATTCTTATATCATCTTTGGAGAACTGTCTATTCAGAACCAATGCCCATTTTTTAAATTGGCTTATTTGTCTCTTTATTGTTGGGTTATGAGAGTTCTTTATATATTCTGGATACAAGACCCTTGTCAGGTACATGACACACAAGTAATTTCTCGCATTCCTTCGGTTGTCTTTTCAGTCTACACATAAACTTCTTTTCTTAAATTTATTCGTAGGTATTTTATTTTTGATGTTGTGATAAATGGAAGTATTTTCTTAATTTTATTTCCAGATTGTCATTGCTTGTATGTAGTGCTGTAGATCTTAAATCTATTTTCACCTTACTCTGAGAAAGTTCCTTGACTTTACCTTTGAACTCTTTCTGCTGAATTTTCAAATTTTAGCAGTAGTTTTTAAGTTTCACCTCTCATTTTCTGCTTGTTAGTTTTTCATATTAACACTTTTACTCGGTTTTAAATCCACTATTTTCTGAGATGTCTCTGAGGATACTTACTGGAAGTTTTATTGATGGAGATGGAGGTGAGTCCCTCCCTCACCACCTCATTCTGTTACCTGGATTTCTCTTCTGAGATTTTTTTCTTTTAATTTCTATCTCTTCCACGTGGGAGGCTTTCCTCAGATGTCTAATGCTCCTTGTTCGTCCATTATAGTTAAGAATGAGGCAGTAAAGCCATGTTTGTGAGCGGGGCTGGCGGGACTGAGGCACAGACTGGAGGGTGTCACCTGAGGGGCAGGGAAGCCCTTGATGCTTTAAAGTGTTCTCTGCTCTGAGGCTGATCATTTTCCTGAACAGAAGGGCTTGGCTTGGTCATTCTGAATGGCTGGTTTTCTTGCTGTGGTTAAGGTGGGTGGTGGGTTGGTAGCTGCCTCATTCTTGTCTTTGCAGCCTGGCACTGGGGGATCAGGGGGGTGACTGCTCTGTTAGAAACTTGCACTCTGATGCCCTCTTTTATTCCTGTTCTCTACAGGTGGAGAGCAGATTGGCTGTTGGGTTTCATGTGTCAGGAATTGTTAACTGGGGTCCTTGGACCTCTTAAAGGGGATCCCCAGAATTATATTCAAGTTTGCACATGTACAGTTTTCTGGGAGAGAAGTCCATACCTTTCAGGAGGGTCTCAAAGTGGTCGGTGCCCTTGAAACAGTGAAGAATTGCCAGGCTTTGCTTCCCATCACACATACTGAGTTCTCACAACTCTGCCTCCACATTCAGCAGAATACACGGCACGCTGGCATTTTGGATGCCAGTAATAGCTCTTCTCCTTAAACTTACAGGAGAGCATGCACGGAGGTGAAGGTGGGGGACGGGTGCCTGGAGAAGGCAGTGCCGGAGAGGTGTGAAGGGAGTTTGGGTTTCCTTCCTGCTCAGAACATCCATGGTGTAGAAACGATGTACTGTGAGGATAAGTTAGAACATGTTTACGTGGAGCCCTCGGCAACTCATGAAATATCTAAATTTAAAACATTTTCCCTGGAAGCTCGTGGTTGTGTAAATATTTTTTACCAGCGTGGTCGCAAGGCAGCACAGTCATCCCTGCCACTCAGACAAGTTGCTACGTGTAAGGGTGGTCCCTATGTGAATATTTATTTTGTGCTTCTGACAGGAAAGAAACCTAATTTTAAACATCAGGAAAGTAAAATTGTCACCCTGGTGTATTCCTTTGCTCATATAACATGTGGTTTAGCTGTCCTGTTCCAGGGGAAAATGGGAATGTAGGACTTCACTTTTAAGAAGACCTTCACTTGTTTTTTTCTTCTGCTTCTGTGAAAAGAACATTTAAAATTTGGATCAATATTATGCTTACACCCCAGAAATCTCAAGACCCACTTTGTATTAGGAACTGAAAAACCCCTTATTGACTCGTAAGTACTTTTAGCTAATGTTTATGGTCTTGTTTAGGATGATATAAATGTTATGTTTCATGAAAATATTCAAAGTTAGGTTCAGAGATCATTGATGCATTCTTCTAGCACTGCACTGGTTATCTGAATATCTAGTGCTTTTATGTACTAAATCAACAGTCTGCTTTTTTATTCTAGAAGTCAATTTAACTATTAAATAAATCTTAGATTATCTGAGATAAGCTGGGATTTCAAAATAATTTCTCATTAATACTAGTTTTTTTTAAAATTTATTTTGCTTTAAGTTAAAACTATAGTTCAGATAACTTCAGGGCTTTCTTAACCACAGTAAACTAAAAAATTAACTTTTTCTTCCTTTTTCCTTGATCAGTGCTAATTAAATTCCACATTAGTTTCTTGCTGCAGGTAGCATGATTGGTCACTAGCCTAGTGATATTGTGCTGTATAATACACAGTGTTCCCTCTTTCCTCTTACAAACGTTGCCTCATTTTCCGGTAGAGTTTTTCCTCTTCTTTCTACTTCCCTGCTCTTAAAATTGTGGCTCTAACTTACTCTCGTCCTGTTTTGCTTCAGTTAACACCTTATGAAAATCTTTGAGATTAATGTCCAGAAGTAGTGAGTCAGAGCTGATACAGTTTAAGGGAAGAGTAAGTCGTTTCCCTTCAGGTGTCAGCTGTTGAAATAGCTAGAAGAACAGAGGGCTAGAATAGAAGTGTGTAAGTGGGGACTGAAATGTGCTTTCGCTGGCTATTTCACCTGCTGAATTATTATATGAAAACAAAGATGAGGATTTCATTTGGACACTTGGAAGTTTTCAGATACGTGTTTTAATAGGGAGGATAGTAGAATAGCTCCCCATTTGCCCATCGCTCCGTGTCAACAGTGATCAGCGTGTGGCCAGTCCAGTCTCACCCATGCCTACCCTCACTTCACCCCGCGTGGCATATTGTAAAGAAACGCGCTGGTGCGCTTTGACAGGAAGCAGAGTTAAAATCTTGTTCCTAGGTTTCTATGAGAAATGGGTGCCATTTGATGTATTTTAGTAGTACCTGGGTATACGTGAACTTGTATGCTGCTTTATGTAGCTAAAAGGATAAATTCTGTTTTCCATGATGTCAGTGTGTTTCACTTAAATTTATTTTGTTTTCAAGGCAAAAGTTTGCCAGTTAGTTAGAATTCATAAAGAATGACATGGTGATAAAATTCAGTTTAGGTATTTCTGTCCCGAGTTTGAAAGTCTGTCTTATGTCCTCCTTAAAGAGCATGAATGTATCAAAACAGATTCGTTGTAACTAACATAATTATAGTTTTGTTTATTCTTTTGAATAAAGGCTGATTGAGGATGTGTTGTTTCATATATTTGTTTTTAAACAGCCATTTGACCTAAGTAAGGGTTGTGAAAGCAGTGTCAGCGCAGTAATGCCTTGCTGGTTGTGGATTCTCACACAGTGTTCATTTTCATAGTTACCTGTATTCTTACATTCCTGGGGTTTTAGGTCAAGATATTATAAATACTTACAGTTTGTTTCATTTAATGTATAAGGGCCTCAGTTTGTGTTTTTGAGTGTCTTATCTTTTTTCTTGTACAAAGTTAAAGTGGATCTTAAGAAGTCCTTCTACCTAAATATTTAAATATTTATTTGCCATTAAAAATTTTTTTGTATTCAGAGGGAATCCACAAAATACCTAGAAGTAAAAAAAGGAAAGCACATCATTTATAGTCCTATTTTCCAAACACAGACTGCTCATACTATTTGACACAGTCCTGTCTAGATTTTTATTCTATGTTTAGGTGTTAAAAGTCACCTAAACATAGAATAAAAGTTGTATGTTATTTATTTTTCACTAGCATTGTTTTGTTTCTTTGCTTTAAAAAAAGTATTTTTGTTAGTTTAGAGAAGTTTAGTTTTAGCTTGAAAATAGAAAAGAGAAATATATTTTCATAATTAGAAGAACTATCTCTGCATTACTTTCTTTAATACCAGTTTACATTTATAGAAAGCTTTGTATTTTTCAGTTCAGGTTTGTTGAAATAATAGATTTATGGACCACGGTGTACCGTACTGGTCTTTCAAAGATGAGATAAGGTAGTCCCTGATCTCCCAAAGCGTTTTTGGGGTCAGATTTATTGAGGTGTAATTCACATACAATACCTTTCACTCTTTTTAGGTGTACAGTTCGGTGGTTTTTAACAAACACATGCCTGTGTAACTACCACCACGTTCAAGACAGGGAACATTCTCTTCACGCTGGGAAGTGCCTTCCTGCCCCAGGGTAGTCAGGGGCAGCCTTCTCCCCAGCCTGCCTCCTCTCCACCACTGCCTGATCTTTGTCTCTGTAATTTCACCCTTTGCAGAATGTCTTACAGCAGAATCGTACAGGGTCTGGCTGGCTTCTTCCAGTGAGGGTAAGGCTTCTGAGCCTGACCCGCGTGGCGGTGTGTGTCGGGAGTGGCTGAGCAGCGTTCTGTTGTGTGCGTGTGCCACGTTGCTTCCTCTCTTCACCAGCTGATGGACACGGCTTGCTTCCAGATTTTGATGATTATGAATGAAATTATTTACTTTCGTGTGTAGGTCTTTGTGTGGGGGGATGTCTTCATTTCTTCTGGGTGAATAACCAGGAGTGGGATTGCTGGGCCACCAAGCGTCCGAAAAGCTGAGGCCTGGTGTGATGTGCCGCAGTTCATGGGCTTAGACTTGATTCCACATCCTTTAAATCCAAGTCACCTGCTGGCTGCTAGGCTGTATATTGTTTTCAGTGATGGTATTTCCCTGTTTTAACAACAGTGCTGACAAAGATCTCCCAGATTTTGGCAACAGTTAAAGAATGGAAATATTTATCAGTAACTAAAAATCAGAATACAAATACAATTTTTCCTCAAGATGTTAGTTTCTGTCTCTGGCCTGGAAATTTGAAAGTTTGTAAAATTTATTTTGACTCTTACAATCTAGGCTTAGTCTTAGATGAATAATAGCTCCCCCCTCCCGATTTATTTTGTGTAGAGAAGTAAGATCGCACCAGGACCATAGTCATATAGAGAATAAGATTTTTGATTAAAGTTGACTGAAAATTATATAAAATCTATCTTCTGGTGTAAAAAAATTTGAAAATCTGTTATATTCAAGATTTTCACTAATACAAATATAGTAAAATACATTTTAAATGATAAGACTCTTCCCACAAGTTTTCATCCTGCCAGGTTTTCATTTCCTACAAGCTTTCTAAGCAGATTGTCAAGGTATCCCTGAGCACTCGTGCTGGTCAACGCAGGACAGCCCGAGTGTACACGTTTCTGTTTTCCATTTAGTGTGGTTTTAATTTTTCCCGTCATAGATTTGCTGAGCGGTGTGACGACCACGCTGTAAGAACGTCTAGCGTGGTCTTCGCCCGGGAGCGGGTGTCTCGGTCTGTGTTCCTCTGGCTCTAACCCACAGAAGCGGTGGGGGCAGGAACAGCCTTGAGTCAGAAGACCTGACGCTGGAGCCCAGCTGAGTGACCGCTGACGCGTCGCGGACCCGCTCCTTCCAGCCTGTCCTCTGTACCAGGAGCAACTCCCGCACTATTCCCTGAGACTTGCAGACTAGGGAGGCAGATGACACGGCCATTAACTGGCTGAAGCGAAGGAAGAATTAAGGATTAAATTCCGACTCACTGGTTTGGCAGCTCGTAGCCCGTGATACTTACTTTACCTTTGCAAACAGTGGTTAGACTTGGGCCGTAGCACTTGTGGTTATGTTGAGGCGCTGAGAGTGAAAGACATCATGATGCCTTTGGTGAACAGCCTGAAAGAGTAGCTCTGTTTAAGTATAGTAATAACTATGATTATTGAAATGCTACCCTAATAAGAAATCAGCTTTATATTCCTCATTTCGGTGTTTCAAAAGCAGGAATGTCTATCCAAAACTGGGGTCAAATCTCAAGCACTTACTAACTGAGTGTGTATGAACTTCATAACCTTATATGAAGATGAATATAAACAATGCCTTGATAAAGGCTTTATGAGCTTCAAGATAATGCATATAAAACACTTACCATGGTGCCTGTTAGTATTAAATAAAACCCGCTTAGGACGTCTCGGGGAGGTGGCGGCAGGGAGTCAGCGGAGACCCTGGGTCGATCTTTCTTTTGCGCTCTGCGAGCTTTGTGTTTGGCTGTGACCACACGCTCATCCGACTGAGCAGTCCTCAAGGTGAGTCGTGGGGAGGCTGGTGCAATGAATAGCCCGTCCACACCGGAATCCCATGCCTCAGCACAACCCTTTCAGATAAGAAGGGAGGCTTTGAAGTAATAGTAAAATGGAAGGTAGTGATGTTGACGAAGAATGGAAACACGGACGAGGTGTGAGGGAGTTGAAGAACTGAAAACCTGCTTCTGAATTTTGGCGCACAGGATGTTCTGTTACGCAGCTGTTAAGTTATGTTGGCAGATGTTCACAACGGGGCAATGCTTGCTTTTTAAGTCAGGAGGGCATGCGGTCATTCTGTTAGGAATGCGCAGGAACATACCGAGCGGGCGGGGTTGGGGTGTTTTCTCCTTTTACTCCAGTTGATGTTCTTCAAAGTCTTTTATAATTAAAAGAAAACCTTTAAAAAATTTAAAGCATCCCTTTTATCTTGACTGTAGTGTCTTTAGCAAAGCTATTCTAGTTATAGAAGATTCATTTTATCCTTATAACTAAAACAACTAAAGTAAAGGTTTCTTTTTAAGTGTCTTGAAGAAAAGATTCTACTTAATTTAAATGGAGTGATTTTTTATGTTCTTCTGTGATCCTTGATTCTTCACAATTACATTTTTTTCTGTTGCATTTTCTGTACTTGAGTTCAAATCACCTTGAAATGTTTTTTTATATTTAGAAACAATCATCCCAACCACAGGATGCTTGCTGTCAAAAAAATTAAAGTATACATTTCCAAATGTGTTTATGACCAAACATTATTCAGTAGTGTGATTCTGAAAGACATATAAAGGGAATAGAAAAGAATGGATTGCTTGGTGAGCTACACATGGTTGTTATAATTTATAATTATTTACACATAAAAATTCATTGTTTCCTAGAAACAAAGCAAATCCTTTCCACACATTTTTGTTCGCTAGATTTGCAATGAAGTTTTTGAGATCCTAAATGCCATCTCTTAACTTTGCCTGTGTATTGTTTTTCTCCTGGAAAGTAAGAAGTTTAACGTGTAATGCTGACGGAAAGGTTGGTTTGAGGATCTCATTTGCATTATTTTCCAGTGTCCTGGAAAGAATGCTAGCATGAATTTTGAAGAATGCAAGTAATTTGATACATTTTGAGACTTAATTACTCTAAAATTTCATAGTTTATGAGATCAAATTTGTTTGATTGAGACAAAAATTCTTCCATCTATTCTGTAGTAGTAAGATGAAAAGAAAATATTAGGTAGCATATTATTCGTTGGCATTCAACCAGTTTTAGCAGTAGTTTTTACCAATAAAGTCTTTGCCCTGGATTTTTGTCTAATAGTATAGTAATAAAGCCCGTCTTTAAGTCGCTTCTCCCTGTCTCTGCTGCCTGCAGCTGCTCGCTTTGTATTCCATCAGTAAATTAAAAATCATTAATTTTTGTTACTGAGTGCACTCTTCTGTCACACTGCCATGTGAAGGTTCAGCTCAGGCATCTGTTAAGAGGGTGTGAAATATATTTAATCTTGAGGGCTGGATGATCCAGGCAACTTCAAGCAACTTTTAATAGCCTTGGTGTTAACCTTCCATTAGTCAGCAGTAACGTGATGTCATCATCCGCCCTTTCATTCCAGTTTAAAGCACTGCACAAAGACCTGACAGTAAAAGGCATAATAAACACTTTAAAGATGGAAGCCATTAAACTGACATGCATTTATTTAGCATAATATACAGTAATTTATTTAACAAGCTACCATTTGAAAGGTGTGATAGGAAAAAGGAGAGACATATTCTTTGACTAAATGTGTTACTTTCCTAATTTGTTTCTCCTGAGCTACGTGGATAATGTAAATATACACAACCAGGATAGCAAAAGGATATTTTCTGTGGGTAATGTAATTAAAATTTGCTTCTGTGGGTCGGCAGTTTGGGCCTGTATCCTCTGGGTGGGTTTTCTGGGCTCATTCCTGCATCTATTGGCTGGAGGCTGGCTGAGCTGGTATGGCTTCAGATGGACCAACTTGTCTCCGTGGCCTTCTCCTAGGCTTCACATGACAGCTGGCCAAAGTTCTAGGAGAAAGAGTGGAAACTAGACCTCTTGAAGCCCAGACTCAGAACTGACACAAAATCACTTCCACCGAATTCTGTTAATCAAAGCAAGTTTCAAGATCACTTCTATTCAAGGGGTCTGGAAATAGACCCTACTCTTGATCAGAGGAGCTGCAAAGTGACATTGCAAAGAGGGTGACATGTGGAGGGGAGTATTTGCCACCTTCTTTATAAATAGGCTGCCACACCAAGACACTGTTCTAATGTACTATAGATCAATAAGAAGAGTTTTTAAAAGGTGCTTTATTCACATTTTACATATTGAGAAACCACAGCTCCCACACTACAAGTTGGTTGGCTGTGAATTGAGATTAATTTGGACAGTGAATATAAAAGCTGGAAAGTAGGTTTTGTTCTTGTGCTGGGTTATTTTTTGAGGTAGTAGAGGGGTCAAGTTATGGGTTATAAAGTAAATGTTTAAAATAAGAGAAAAGAATCCAAAATACATTCCCTGAAAGTGTCCAAAATATAAATTTTTTTGGCATTGTTGATATTTATGTTTCTGCAAATAGTCAGTGATGAATTGAAAATTGTGCCAAGAGTAAATTACTATGAATGCAAATATTATGGAGGGTTTTACTGCAAAAATGTAACAATTTTGAATACAGTTATTTGGAATTTTAAGTTTGAACTTCTGTCTCATTTCTAGGAGCTCTGCCAGTGCCGACCTGGAGAAGGAAATTGTTCCTGCTGTAAGGAGTGTATGCTGTGTCTTGGGACCCTTTGGGATGAGTGCTGTGATTGCGTCGGTAAGTTGACGTATGATAAAGTTTTCTAATATTTCTTATCACGGAATCCTTGACTTTAAAGAGACTGTAAAGAACATAAATGTGTTTATCTGTGTCTAAGATAGAGTAGGTGTATAGATTACATTTGCTTGTACTGAATACTGTTTACATATGTATATATATTTTTTATTTCTATAGAAAAGTTCTGAGAGGAAATTAAAAGTGCTTATTCTTGGGAAGTAGGAGTGGAGGAACACACAGAGGGCTTTGCTCCTTATATTTAAGGAGTGCTGCTGATTGTTTTCCTTTTCCAGTTTTATTAAGTAGAATCACTAGTGTGCCTGTGCAAATACATTATATCACATGTAAATACGTGTGTACAATACGCTGTGCACAGTTTTTTCAGTTTGCATGTGTGTGCTGATCATTGTTTCTAAGAACAGATTAATGCGGTAATCCAATCATAAGGGACTCATAAAAAAGTTCCTGTTTTATTCACAGGGTGGTAATCCCAGTACTGTCATTTATTTTAGTGTTAAAGTCATCAGTTTGGCCAGTGGGAGCCCCTTCGGGTTGCTCCTGTGTCTTTTCAACATGTCCTCTCGCTCACTGATCACTTCCTTCCTTTCTGGTACAGATAAGTGTTCTGGGGTCATTTTGTGCTTTCCCTGTCCCAGCCCTGGAGTCAGTCTTTTCTCCGAGGAGCTCTGTTCCTCTTAGCCAAGGATAGGCATTTGGAAAACAAAGCCTGGGCACTTGGTGTGCTTGATGCTGCTACAGTGTCACCAACTCCAAGTCCTCTCAGCGAAAAAGCTAGGAAGGTATCTGTGTAATGTTAGAAGGCACCTGGTTTTATATGTGTCTATATATTTTTTATTGAAGTGTAGTCAGTTTACAATGTTGTGTCGATTTCTGGTGTACGTCATGTTTGAGAAGGCACCTGATTTTAATGTGTTGGGGCTTGGGTTGCAGGCCAGCCCCTAACAACATCTCATGACATTTAAGTTGTGAGAAAAACCTTGATTCTCTTTGCCCCTCCCCCGCAGGTATGTGTAATCCTCGAAATTACAGTGACACACCTCCGACTTCAAAGAGCACCGTGGAGGAGCTTCACGAGCCGATCCCTTCTCTCTTCCGGGCGCTCACAGAAGGAGACACTCAGCTGAACTGGAACATCGTCTCCTTCCCTGTTGCAGAAGAACTTTCACATCATGAGAATCTGGTTTCCTTTTTAGAAACTGTGAACCAGCCACACCATCAAAATGTGTCTGTTCCCAGCAATAATGTCCACGCACCTTATTCTAGTGACAAAGGTAACTGCGGCAGCTGACTTCTCCTCCCTTGCCCCCTTGCTTTCTGCATGGCCTGTGAAGCGTGCATTAGCGTTACCTTTTAGAGCAGTGTCTGTGGTCTTAGGGAAGTTCTAGACTTTCATGCCCCCAGCGCCTGAGTAGACGAGGAGTTGTCCCAGTGCCCTCAGACTCTTGGCAACAGAGGCTGTGTTGGAAAATAGATAACCAGGTTCTAATTCTGATATTTATTTGCATTAGGCTTTGATGATTCTTTTCATGAGGTAGCAACAGGGCTGCTCACCTAGCGCAGAGTTGCTTGCCGTCAGGTAACGTTCAGAGTGTCAGAGGAGGTCAGGCTTCTGTGACAGCGTTGCTGCCACCAGTGATGCCAGGCCAGCAGGTACTCCTCAGTGGGCACGTTGGGGTTACAGACTCCTGATTTCAGGTAGTAGACTCGCCCCAGCCAGCTCTCTGAAGGTGAGTCCTGTGGTCAGAAGGGAGCCTCCGTGGAGAGTGGCGGGTGCTTCATGCTTCTCCGAGTCGCACTAAGGAACACTTATTAGTGAGGGCAGGTCACACCTTAACTCTGGAATGTGAAAGGCATGTAACTTTTGTAAGGTCTCTGATGTTTCCAAATGAAAGGCCCCGCACAATTTTACTCTGGAAGGATAAGGCAGCTGTGAAAATTGCAGTTACTTCCTAACATATGAGGTGAACTACGCATAAACTGTATAATTTGTACTCTTTTTTATTTGGCTTTTTTGTCGTGCTCCCCATTACAGTCCTGTCTATCTAAAATAGTATGAGCTTTGGCCATAAGTAGTAAAAAGCAAACAGCTTTTGTTAATAAAGAGTAAGAATTCTTAATTCCTCTTAGGCTAAAGTACTTTATAAGACAAATTCTAGATCTTGGAAAACATCAGAAATGTATGGAATGTGTCTTGCTACCATTTTCCCATTATTAACATGTAAATAATCATCATATTAAATAATTGATAAATTTTTCTCAAAGATTATTCATAGTCATGAATTAATAAGCAGGAAGCTAATTCCTGAAAACACCAGCTAGGGCATTTTCTAACAGCTAATGCTGAATTGTGCTAGCATTGTTAACCACATTGTGTCATTTGAATTACTTAAGGTTATTTTATTTTGTTGTATTCTCAGTATAGCTTTAGAACAGTATTTTTCAAACTTCTTTTAGCTGGAGAATTCCTTCCTCATAGGAATCTTATCAGAAATGAACTGTTAATAGTATTCAGCGAGATATTAAAGCATTTCCTGCTTTTCCTACTTCCTGTGCTGAAGTCTTCATCTTTTATTTTTCAGAACACATGTGTACGGTGGTTTACTTTGACGACTGCATGTCCATACATCAGTGTAAAATATCCTGCGAGTCCATGGGGGCCTCCAAGTACCGCTGGTTCCACAACGCCTGCTGTGAGTGCGTTGGCCCGGAGTGCATCGACTACGGCAGTAAAACCGTCAAGTGTATGAACTGCATGTTTTAACGAAGGAAAGAAATGAGAACCAAAACGATGTCATCAGAGGTATGAAAAGCTGCTCAGTGATGTCTCCTGCTTGCATCCAAATGCCCGCAGGTTGAGAAGATGTAAAGAATCCAGACTGAGTTACTTTTAAAGTATGACGGATGCAGGATTGTGCTACATGACGATCGTGACTGCTCTCACTGATATTTCTGCCTGCTGCTGGCGGTCAGCCCTTTCTTCTAAAAGCACGCACAGCGTTGGTCACGGGACAAGTGAGTGCGCAGAGAGTGCCTTGAGGGTGTGGGGTTTCTAACCCCGAAGCCTGCTGTCCCTTCCTTGTTGCACTCCAGAAGCCTCTGGGTTTGGAGGTTTAGAGCATGTTAACAGAGTTACTGCTTCGGCACGTTGTCCTGCTCCAAGGGCACTGCGTTTTTGCCGTCTTTTGCCATTCTTCACTATGCCTGGTATTGTTTATCTGTAATATGAGTAGGGTAGCTATTCAGGTATATCCCCATGAGAACGCACAAAAAGTCACCACGAAAAGCTTGATGTCAAACCTCTTTATGTTGGTTTTAGAAAGTAAACACTTTCTGTATTTTACAATTTAACTCTTACCTGGTGGAATTCATCCTGTACTACACATACTGACAGCTTTGGGGAGAGTTTCTCCTCGTCCTCCACCCCTGTCCAAAGTGCTGATCAAGGTAGTAATGAAGCGTCTTTACCAAGAATTTCAGGGCACACCTGTGAGACGTGTGAAGTTCGCTAGCCAGGGGCAGATAGGTAGGATGACTTAGGTACCAGCTGGAAGAGCACCAGGAATGGGAAACATTGCCAGACAGGGCTCCACACACAGCACCGGGGAAACAGTGCCCCCATCACGGAAGTGGTGGAGCTGTGCTCGTGGACGGTGAGGGTGAGTCCACTCAGCCTCAGCGCACGGTGGTCGGAGGGGCAGAGCAGCGAGCTACGGGTCTGAACAGGGAGGGCCGAAAATGCCGGGGGTCCTAGCGGAAACAAACTTAGAACTATGTACATTAATTATTTTGTTATTTTACAGTCTTTATGTTTATAATATCTAGATCAGACACTCTTGTTAAACAAGTATAATCACATAGTAAGAGGTTAAGATTATGAATCCAAAAAAGATTTCTGTTCAAGATCATGTTCACTCTAAATATACTACCGGACATCTCGTCAGCTTTTAATGCTGTTTCAATGGCAGTAAGATAAGATACTGTGTGCCCTTCATAGTAATAAATCCTGATCTTCAAGCATGGACCTAAAACGTAAATGTTTATATGCAGAGACTCTTAACTTTACAAAATTACTGATTTCTCAAATAGTGCATATTTGAATTACAAGTAACTTTTTAGGAACACCTCTTTGTATATGTAAATACTTCAGCATATACAGACAGATAATGCTCTTAGACACTTTGTAATCATTATCTGAACAGTAGTTACAAGATCGTGTGTAATATTATGATTAACTGTCATAAAGTGTAAAGACTTGATACCTTTTCTCTCTCAGATAACTCTAATGAACACTCAAGGTACTTTATTTAGCCTTTTAGAAAGTTGAAATTTAGCTCATGGATATATTTTTTTTTATAGGAAAACATTGGGATATCCTTTTCTTACTTTTACCTAGAATGCCTCTGTTTATGAGTGCCTGGAAAACAAATTAGCTCCCTTTCTTCATTATTACCTATAAAGCTGAGGATTTTCTAGAACTTAAGAGAAAGTTTTAAAGGAGTCTGCAGCCAGCTGCTTCATTTCCACTTTGCTGTTTTCCAGAGTCATTCATACCTATGAATGGAGGAATGCTTTTATGTTTATTGACAACACGCTTAATGTTTCCATAAATATGTTAACAAACCTTTTTTTAGCTGCATTTATCATCTGTTTTAGGTCTTCATTATTAAATTTGAAAATGTAATATCTCTTATTGGGAGAATAATTACGTTTTCACTGATTTTTTTTTTTAACCTGTTTCTCCCAATAGAAATTAGCCCTAAATGTACTGGTAAGTTTTGTATTCAAATTTTACTTAATTTTTATGGCTTATGAAGGGGTTAAAAGAAAGAGTTCACCTAAAAGATTCCATTTCCAGTTCTATAATATATTTTAGGTTTTGAATCACAATATTTTTCCAAATTAAAAGTATAACATTTGGGAAACTGATAGCCCCGCTACAGTGTAGTCCTTCTGTTACCATTCTAAGCAAAATCCACTTCTGTATTAAAGCTGTGCTTTAAAAAAAAAATTACGTAAAAAATTAGGTGGTTATCTTTTTTATAACTAGATCAAAAGATACTAAATCTTAAATCAGTATGTATTATAATAAGCCGTATACAAAGGGTTCTTTCCTTTAGTAGGACATGTTCTTGCTTGGTGGTTTTTCATCCCCCAACCCCATAACATCTAATTATTACTGAAACTGTACTTGGTGGCACCAAATCAATTGATGATTCAGACACAGCAAGTCTTTGTTTACATAGATGCTATAAAACAGAGACCTTCATTTAGAAATAGGATTTCTAAAGTGTCAGAAAACAAAACAGATAAAATACTAGAATATTTGAACAATTATTTATAAGTCAAAGTAGCATCAAAACAGAGAAAAGAAACTAAGACGTCTGAAAAATGAGGTAAATATAAATAAGCCACATATTTAAAGTTTGTTATTATGAAAGCTTCTTTGAAGAGTTTTAGAATCTCTTATGCATTCCCAAGAGTTTTATGTTTGTTTTATTTTACACGCTCCTACAACATACAAAATTATGTATTTTTTTCTTTGGTTGTCCCTATAAACAAAAAAATATTTTAATAAAAAATCAAGATGAGAGCGTCATGTTTTTTGTTAATTTCAAGCATAGGAAAACAAAATAAGTTTGCCATTTCTGTCTGGTGAAGTTATAGTTGAAGGTGTCAGCCAAGTGTGTCCCCTTCTCTCTGGAAGTCCCTGCACACTCTGTTGAAACAAGGAGTCTTTAACAGTCTGCTTTCTCGTGTGCTTTATTCCAATATGGGGAGGCTTTGAGATGAAATACTTACATTCTCCTTGCCCTGTGGTGCCCAACCAGCCTCCCAGGAACCTCCTCATGGTTGGAAGGAGTTACCGACAGATGAAGGTAGGAAGATGGCTGCCAGCTCTCCCGCAGCAAGCTCACAGGCTGCTGTTGGAATTGAGACCCGTAGGCTGTACGCTCTTCGTGAAATCAGTGTTATTTCACAGAATCTGTGTTTTGACTGCTTAGTGGAGAGGGGGGTGGGGAGGAGTCAAGAGGACAGGTCGCAGCCGGAGGGACTTCGGGGATGGTGGACCTGAGGTGCTGAATTGGTTTCAAGAAAGAGAGTACATTTGGTTAGGCGAGCTGTTCTGTGGCTGACGGCGTCTGATGGCAGGCAGTGGTGTGGAGCTGAGAGGCAGTCGTCCGGGGCTGGGAGGGAATACCTCTCAGCTCGAGGAATCAGCAGGGACCGGACGGCGGGCAGGCTGGTGCTGGTGTGCCACCCCCTCCACACGCCGTGCATCTTAGGTTCACGAAGCCCGTGGGTGTTAGTCCTTTGAGGTGTTTCCTAGCCAGTGAAAAATAAATTCACTTTACGTCCTTTTCTTTCGAAGCCTGTGCTGGAAGGATGGAGTCAGCAACAAGTCCAAGGTCTGACTTCTGAGATGAAAATTCTCAGTGCAGAGCAGAGAGGAAGGCGATCTCTGCCCTCCTCCGCGGTCCGCGACTCCCAGAACAAAGCCTGGAAAGTGCACTTGATGGAGGGCGGCCACTGAAGTTAGACACGGGAGCCACTGCGGTATCTCTACGGCAAAGGGATTCTGTTTCCTGCTCTCCTCACTCCTGCTTCACGCTGAAGCCAGAGTAAGCCTCCTAAAATTGCCACCCGACCTCCGGCCCAGTCCCGGGCAAGTAGCAAGGCCTTTGTGCTCCTTTGTCTCTGAGGGTTGAGTCCCTCAGAAGAAGCAGGAGCCAGGCAGACAGCCTGCTTTGGTTTTCTGGACTTCCTCACCTGCCCCTGGGGGTTCAGCTGGGGGCAGGGGAGAGAAGAGAAGGCCTCTGGGCCTGCAGTTCCTTCCTTCTAGTGGTTTCCACTCATGAGCGTTAACAGCGCAGCCCTCACCCAGGGCCCCCCCACCATCTCTACGGCTCAGTGAGGCCCAGGACGGTGACAGAAACTCTTGGACAGACGATGGATGAGATGGGGCTCAGAGTCAGGCTTGACTTGACTTAAAGAAAGTAAGGAGACAAGACACCTGGGTTTATGGCATCTTTGCTCCCAGCCTCTCACTGGCAGCCTCGCTACTCACAGCCCCTCTCCTCTCCACTCTGGATGCCGGCCGACCCTCACTCCAGGCCTCCCCGCGCCCCGGGGTGACAGGACTTGTTGCCTCTGCTGCTTCTGTTCTTTGTGCCCATTTGGATTCCTGTTCTCACTCAGGTCTCAGCTCAAATACCACCCCCACCACCCCTTCTGCAGCAGCAGCCCCTAGCGGGCCCCCATCCCCTTATTCTGTGTCATTTTTAATAGCCCCCCCCAACCGGCAAAATGTCTGTCTATTACAAAGGATGCTTAGGGATACAAGTCAACTGCCAGGTAGAGATCACAGGGCAAGGGCCAGAGGTCTGGAGCGCAAGGGCTTCTCCCCAGTAGAGTTTGGGGAGCACCAGGCTCCTGGCACCCAGGTGCCTTCTTGTTCTCAACTTGGAAGCCCTCTGAACCCTGTCCTTTGGGGGTTTAATGGAGTCTTTACCACATAAGCATGGTTGCTTAAATCACTGACCACTGATAATGGAATCCAATCTCTAGCCCCTCTCCTCTCTCTAGAGGTTGTGGGGTGGGGCTGAAAGTTTCAGCACAAGGTTGAAAATCTAATCACAATGTTGGTTCCCCTGGCAAATAGGCCCCATCCTTAGGTGCCCTCCAAAAGTCATCCTATTATCATAAACTGGTTGAAAGGGGCCTTTTTGTTTGTTTTCATATTCTTTTTCACCATAAGTTACTGCAAGACATCAAATATAGTTCCCTGTGCTCTACAATATGAACTTGTTTATCCGTTTTATATTTATCAGTTAGTACCTGCAAATCTCTAACTTCCAATTTATCCTCTCCTACCCACCTCCCCCCTGGTAACCACAAGTTTGTTCTCTATGTCTGAGAGTCTGTTTCTGTTTTGCAAGTAAGTTTGTTTTTCTTTTTCTTTAGATTCCACATATAAGTAATATCATACGGTATTTTTCTTTCTCTTTCTGGCTTATTTCACTTAGAATGACAATCTCCAGGTCCATCCATGTTGCTGCAGATGGCATTATTTTATTTTTTATGGCTGAGTAGTATTCCATTGTATAAATACACCACAAGTTCTTTATCCAGTCATCTGTCCATGGACGTTTAGGTTGTTTCCATATCTTGGCTAATGTAAATAGTGCTGCTGTGAACGTTGGGGTGCATGTATCTTTTTGAATTGAGGTTCCCTCTGGATATATGCCCAGGAGTGAGATTGCTGGATCATATGGTAAGTTTATCTTAGTTTTTTGAGGCATCTCCATACTGTTTTCCATAATGGCTGCACCAAACTACATTCCCATCAGCAGTTTAGGAGGGTTCCCTTTTCTCCACACCCTCTCCAGCATTTGTCGTTGATAGACTTTTTAATGACGGCCATTCTGACTGGTGTGAGGTGATACCTCATTGTAGTTTTGATTTGAATTTCTCTGATAATTAGTGATACAGAGCATTTTTTCATATGACTATTGGCCATCAGTATGTCTTCATTGGAGAATTGCTTGTTTAGGTCTTCTGGCCATTTTTGGATTGGGTTTTTTGTTTTTTTCTTATTAAGTTGTATGAGCTGTTTGTATATTCTTGAAATTAAGCCCTTGTCAGTCTCATCTTTTGCAAATATTGTCTCCCATTCCATAGGTTATCTTTTTGTTTTGCTAATGGTTTCCTTTGCTGTGCAAAAGCTGTTAAGCTTAATTAGGTCCCATTTGTTTATTTTTGCTTTTATTTCTGTTGCCTGGGTAGACTGCCCTAGGAGAACATGGCAGAGAATTATGTCAGAGAATGTTTTGCCTCTGTTTTTGTCTAAGAGGTTTATAGTGTCTTATGCTTAAGTCTTTAAGCCATTTTGAGTTTATTTTTGTGTATGGTGTGAGGGAGTGTTCTGTCTTCACTGATTTACATGCAGCTGTCCGGCTTTCCCAGCACTATTTGCTGAAGAGGAAAGAGGCTTGTTATGAAGACACCTTTATCACTCTTATCACTCTGGAAATTCCGAGGATTTTAAGACCAAATATGTATTTCTTACTATAAATCACAACATCACAACCCTGCTTTGTGATGTTGTTGTGCAAACTACATCTTTATACTTGGCATGCCTATCAACACAGATTTATAATTATTCCTTTATGCAGTTGTCTTTTAAATCAGGACATTAGGAAAATGAGTTATAAATGAAAAAATACATTTATGCTGTTTTTTATATTTACCTCTTTGGTTCCCTTTACTAATGTCCTTTATTTCTTCATGTGGATTCAAGTAACTGTCTAGTGTCCTTTCGGTTCAGCCTAAAGGACTCCCTTCATCAGATTAAGTTGCAAGTGGAACTCAATTTAAACTAGCTCAAGCAAAGGAAGAAAAAGGGCGGGCTTGGGGACTCACATACCTGAAAAGCTCGGGGATAGGGCGTCAGGCCTGGGGACCCCTGGTTCCCCCTCAGCAGACTCACTCCTCCTGCTGCTCTTGGCTCCAGGTGCCCCAGAAAAGTCCCAGGTCAGGCTCACACTGGTCCAGGGGAGTCCTCCCAAATCACATGGGCACAGCGGGGGAGTGGAGGGTCTCCAGAGAAATAGAGAGGAACCCACAAAGGGGACCTTGGGTGAAGCGCCAGTCCAAACCAAAGGTCTGCCCTGGGCCGGCTTGAGGACGAGTTCCAGCTTCCTTCAGTTGTTCCCCTGCCAACGTCACTTCTATACAAGGCCAACTCTCAAACTGGAAATCTGCATGTTAGAACATGCAGATACCTGGAATTTTTCATTCTGTGTCTAGCAATTTCGTTCCTTGCCTGACAGGCTAAAAATTCTTGCTAGTGTAATCTGATAAGCCAGTCAAGAAGTACTCCGCGAGCTAAAGTATGAAAGACCCTCCCTGAAAGCCCACTTGACTCCCAGCTATGGGATGTATTTTCTGAGGTTTAAAAAATGTGCCTTGAGTTGTAATAAAGGGGATTATGAATACTCATCAGCAGCGACTTGCTCCTCCACTGCTGCATGTCCTGACTATTATTTCAGGCTTATTCATGACTCACAAAGGGGGAACACAGCAACACTTTGTCACGATGTCTAATTTCCTGTATCCAGATAGACAGTAGATACTAAGTATGAGCGGCCAAAAACTTCAGGAGTTTTGTCAGATCCAGTACTTCAGCTCCGGGAACCCAGGCAAACAGTTTACTTACTTCTAAGCCCTCAGTGCCGTGCAGGCACCTGGGTTGAATGTTCCTTCCCTCGGGTTAGCCTTGTTGTTTTATCCCCTGCCTTCGGACATAGTCCAGGACCACGTTCTGTGTGTTTCCTAATGACTTTGAATTCGCCTCTTGTTTAAGTGGCTTTTCCCCCTGGATTGTCACTGAGATCTTCTTCCAGATACTGCTAATAAAGTTTAGGGTATAAATTGGGGCATTGGTAATTAAACTTTTACAACTCAGGCCTGTCGGTGTTTGGGGAATAAAGCATGCACAGATAGCTAACCCTCACTGACAGCAGGTGGCGGTGTCTCAGGGGGTTTGCTCTGGGGGGCCTCTCAGCGTGTGCGTGTGCGCGCGCGTGCTGGATGGTCCAGGAAGAGGACCGCGAGCAGGCGGTAGTGACACAAGTGGCCATAGTAGCTAGAGCATTCCCATGCGTTTAGACGTTTCATGTCTGGTTCGCTCGCGGTGGCCCATTTCCACATGCGTTTTACCCTTTTGGAGGGCGAGCTTGTGGCCATTCCCAGGACACCTCGGTTGCAGACAGAGATTTTCTGGGAAGCTTTTTGTTTGCTTCTGGAGCTGCTCCAGGAGGCTGCCAACCCCAAAACCCTAGAGCTACGTATGGTATTCAACAAGTTGTTTAAAATAGTAAAAATTTATGTTCACCTTATTTTATACACGTGAGATCTCTGGACGGGATTCACAAGGAACTGAGAACCTCGGCTGTCTCCAGGGTGGGACCCTCTCCTGCCTTGAATTGTGAGCCACCCACATGCATTCCCTTTTCAAGAAATAAATGACTAAAATTCTTCAATTTTAAAAAGATACGGGCTTTTTAAAGAAAAAGTAAAGAAAGTATTTAGAGACACTTTTCCTTAAAAAACTCAATTTGGTAGCATCTTCCCCCAAACCCTGGATCCCTCTGGGTGACTAGCCACCCAGTCTCTAAAACATGTAACACGCGACAGGGGCCGAATTCTGTGTTACCAAGAGTCTGATCGTAACTGAAAATCCACAAAATGTTGATCTAGTCACATGTCTGTTGATGGACAGTGGGGTATATTCAGTTCTCACATTCTAATAGGTCCAAACAGGAGCTAAGATTTGAGCAGTTAGATTTTGGGACAGATAGTCCTGTGGTTTGCGCTTCTACCTACCCTGAGATTTACTTCTTTGTCCTTCTAAAGGAGTTTAATAGCATAAAGTCAGGCCACAGAACTCATTTAAACAGCCACTTTTCAACTTCCTTAAACTAATCAGAACCAATAAAAACACCAGCAAGAAAGTCCCGCGTGAGCGATCTTTAAGAAGACTGTATCTGATCAAGTAAACTACAGACTCAGTTTTGTCGCTGGCATCGTTGTCCGTGGAACTGCAGGCTTCACGGCTTTCGTCCGTCCCCAGTTCCTCCCACCCTGATAGCAAGGCCTGTACTACATTCTTGAGTTGGAATTTCCTTGCTCCTGCCAGTTTTATAAAAGCACTCCATGCACTTGGCAGGACCAGGGCCCTGGGAGGGAGGAGGAAGCACCAGAGTGTAACCATTCTAAGGGAATGTTGATTTGTTAAAGCAAACCTTGTCTCTCAGAGTGTTTACAGCTTTCCCTTTTGTGAGTTGTTCTGAATCTAATACCAGATTTCCTCCGAGGACCTTCTGACACAAGTATGACCCCTGGAACAAAGAGCTCGTTGCAGGAGGGCCCCGAGCACAGACTCTTCAGTGACTCCTGAGCTGGGGCCGCTGCCAGGCAGGCTCCTGCTCTGGGCCCCAGAAACAAATCTGACCCCTTGAAAGAACACGTTCTCTTTCTGCTAGGAATCTTGAGTGAATTCAAGAGGGCAGGTGTTCAGCAATTCTGGAGATGAAATTCAAACAGGAGAGCCCCTGCCTCCCGTGTCACTGCCCAGAGGCGTGGGCCGCTGGAAGGAGGGCCTGGCACCCACGCATGGATCACCCAACATCTGTGTCTCCGTGTCAGAGATGCACCTGTTCCTTTTCTCTCTTTGATCTCTAGAAAAATAGAGAAACAAACATCCACTGAAAGTAGGGGAAAGAAGAAAGCTATTATTCATTTAATGCTTGTTTTTTTCTGATAATGATGGATTATAATGGATTCACAATAGATGGGGGGGCATGATTCAGTCATTTCTCAAATTCAGAGATTTCTCCTGAGAAATGGGGGCTCTGAGCACACAGGCCTCAGGCCTAGCAGTCAGGGCCTGGCAGTGGGGGTCTTCTGGATACTTAAAGGGCAGACTCAAGGCAGAGCAAGGCAGTGGTGTAAATGAAACTTACAGTTTAAATGAAAATTACAGTAGTCATACTTGGCCTACATTTAACCAACTGTCAAAGCAAAACATCTTCCGAACATGAACAAAACCTGGTAAGAAAATTTTTAGTGGGGTTGTTGAAAATAGTTTCTAAATGTTAAGTACGTCTAGGGTCTGGCCTGAGATGGTTGAAGTATTTTGAAGATGGAGATGGTGATTCTAATGGAGATAGTAAGAATCATCTGGATACAGAATTCTATCAGTGAGTCTGTGCTTTGCCCTCTATGTACCTGTCCTTTCTGAGTTATCAGAATATGGTTCTTTTAGCTATGCGCCTTTATTCTACAGTTTTTTTAAATTCCAATTTTATTTCCAAGAAAGAAAATACCAACATTTCACAGTACAAACTTAAAAAGATTAAATATTCTACTGACTTTGTCATGTAATAAGATCAGAAATTATACCATATAATTTTATTTTTAAGCACCTTTATGATGGTATGATTCCTGTGTAGTAAACTATATGTATGTCAGATATACAATTTGATGAATTTTGATAGACGTAGACACCCATGAAACCACCACACAATCAAGATAGCTAACATTTCCTTCACTCCCCAAGAGGTACAAATTTCAAATTCCCAATTTATCCTTTCCCATCCCCTTTCCCCCTGGTGACCATAAGTTTGTTTTCTATGTCTGTGAGTCTGTTTCTGTTTTGTAAATAAATTCGTTCGTGTCTTTTTTTTAAGATTCCACATATAAGTGATATGTGGTATTTTTCTTTCTGGCCTCACTTAGAATGATCTCTAGATCTATCCATGTTGCAGCAAATGACATTCATTTATTATTTTTTATGGCTGAGTAGTATTCCATTGTGTGTGTGTGTGTGTGTGTGTGTGTGTGTGTGTGTGTGTGTGTGTGTGTGTGTGTGTGTGTGTGTACATATATTGTATGTATACAAGTTGTATGTATACCACAACTACTTCTTTATCCAATCATCTGTCAATGGACATTTAGGTTTTTTCCATGTCCTGGCTATTGGAAATAGTGCTGCTATGAACATTGGGGTGCATGCATAGTGATTCAAGTTTTTTTTTTTTATTTATTTATGCATTTATTTTACACTTTTTTTTTTTAAATTGAAGTATAGTTTATGTACAATATTATGTTACAGGTATACAATATACTAATAATTTTTAAAGGTTATACTCCATTTATGGTCATTACAAAATATTGGCTACATACCCCATGTTGTACATACATCCTTGTAGCTTATGTTATACCTGATAGTTTGTACCTCTTAATCCTCCATCTCATCTTGCCCCTCCCCCTTCCCTCTGTGATTCTAAAAAGTCTTTTACCCCGATATATAGCTATTCAGATTTTCTCCTTTTTTCTTGGGTTAGTTTTGGTAATTAGTTCTAAGAATGCCGCCATTTTCATCTACTTTTAAAATTATTAGAACTGAGAGAGTATTGGACGAAGGAATGGAAGTGATTGGGAAGGACTGTCTACCCCCAATTTTATCATTCTCCTGATGTAAACTGCCAAACTTTATGAAAGAGCACCTAAAAAAACCCGTGACTTTCAGCCACGCATCAGAACTATTCTTTGAGCCTTTGGGAAGGATTTCTGGAGCAAATGAGGCTATTTCCAGTCTTCCTCTAGATCTCGCTAACGCGAGGCTGGGCAGCTCTGAGTCAGGAGCTCCTCTGGGGACGCTGAGCCAGAGGGCGGTGGAGGCCGGCGGCCCCGCTGAGCCCCAAGAATCCAGGGTGGCCCTTGTCAACGCCCGTTTCAGGAATTCTGAGGCTGGCCCCAACACGGAGTTCTACACAAGCTTCTCCTCCGAGGCCCACGGCGCTTCCCGTGTCCAAACCCCGAGTCAGTCTCCACCCCAGGCCCAAATTTCCCCACCCAGGCCGGCCGGGAGATGCCCCACCCAGCGGCAGGCCAGGCCGGCCTCCGGGCCGGTTTAACTGGTTAGGACTGAACCCGCCGGCGCAGAAGGTCTGTGCCTCGACAGCTAGAGAACAGGCTGCGCAGAGCGTGGAAAGGAGAGCGCTCGCCCCCAAGACGGCGACCTGCGCCGCCACAACCTTCTCCGCGACCTCGCCCGGGATAAGTCCGCGTCCCACCCCGTCGCCCACCACCCGGCACTGCGCAGGCGCCGGCGGAGCCCCAGCGCGGCGCGTCCTCTCGCGCGCTCTCCGACCTCCCGGGCGAGTTCCCGGGCAGGGCAGGCGCGGTGCTTCCTGGGTGTTGTAGTACGGTTCCCGACGAAGCGCCGCTTGCGGACCGGGCGCTGGGTTACCAGGACTACTTCTTCCAGCGTGCTCCGCGCGGGGTCAGCGCCGAGAGGCGGATCCGAGAAGCCGGCCGCGGCGAGAGGAGGGGGTGCGCTTGCGCGCTGGGCCGGCTGATCCAGTTCCGTCCCAATCATTGTAAACAGGCGGAGGTTGGGGCGGGGTGGGAATGGGGCGCCCGAGGCCGGCCAGGGGTGCAGCGCAGGAGGCAGCTGCGGCGGCGGCGTGAGCGGAGGTGGCGGCGGCTGCGGCGTGGCGGGCGCAGGTCAGTGGCGGGCCGGGGCGGGCGGGGGTCTCAGCGGCGCCGGCTTCCCGGCGTCTGTCAGGTCGGGCGGCGTGCGGGCCGGCGCTGGGGGCGCGGGGCAAACGCGGGTGGGGGCGTGGCCGCCCCTGTGCGGCGGGTCCCGGCGGCCGGGCCTCCCCGCGTGCGGTCGGGCCCCCGGGGGCGGGAGGAGGTCGGGCGCCGGCCCCCAGCGCGGGGCTCCGGGCCTCGGGGCAGCTCGCGGGCGCCCCGTGCTTCACGTCGCCGCGCCCGGGATGTTGCCTGCTCCCCGTGCGCGCCCGGTGGTCTGGGAGGCTCCGCGGAGCCGCGGGGAGAATTCCTTCCACAACTCCTTTTCGAGTACGCTGGTGCCGACATGCTCTAATTGAGGTCAGCTTGGTGTTTTTTTTTGTTTGTTTGTTGATTTATTGTCGTGATAGTGAAACAGGTTTTACAAAATAGTCCACCTCAGCCTTACCTGAAGTTGTTATGCGGTTTCAAGTTTGGGGGATTCTCGACCTCAGAGCCTCCCTCGTGAGCAAGCAGCCTGTTTCCTTTAGAGGCCTAGTAGAGTTCTTGAAGATAATTAAATGTTACCTCGAGATGCTGTGAACGTGCAGGTGAAAGACGTCCAGTCGCTTGAACACACCGGTAGCCCCCCTAGGAGGCTTCCCCGAGCTTTTTTGTCGTGTGGGCATGTGCCAGTGCCGGCACTTTGGGTTGCATTCCCTCATACTTGGCAGTTATTCACGGAATATTCAAATAGTGACAAGGAGCAGGGCCCCTTCTGGTTTGGTGGTCCTGGAAGCAGCACTTCTAAGTGAGTAGATGGGCCTGTGAATGAGAAAGGTTAACTTCACTTTCTGCCTTTTGAATTGTCTGGGTGATGTGATAATTCCTTTCTGAGTGTCTTCCTGAGAATGAGTGATTGCTATACAAACTGTACTGGCAAGTGTAGAGGCGGGAAGAAGTTGGTGCAGGGGTTTCCACTTTTCACAGTGACCCACAGATGTCAGGGAGGTGGGCTGGTTTAACAGTCACCGTCAGGAACTAATTCTTCAAAGTATCTTGGAGCAATGTGACATAATTTACCATCTCTTCAAAACAGTATTTCTCATTTTAGGTCTTTCAGGGACCGTTTCTCCCCTAATTCAGAAAAAATAAAAGTGGTATCAGAAAGTGCATATTCACTTGACTTCGTACACTTGTTTTTGCGTCGTGGTTTGCTTGGCAAGGAGAAACTGGGCCTACAGCATAACCTGGAAGTTATGCTCTTTCAGAAAACGTCCGGGAACTTACGTTAGCATTTGGGGGGGAATAAGGAAAAATGAGATCATTTAGTGTAGAGGAATTTCCATGTAGCAGGAACTGTGAAGACAATTTACAGATGGATAAGGCACTGCCCCTGTCTTTGGGGTGGTAAGACTTTCTCTCTTTCTTGAGCTGTCTGCAAGGATGGGCAGTATGTTTTTCAGTTGGCTTTGACTTGAGAAAGGATGGGGGGTGCAATGGATGTACAAAGGAGATAGTGGCCAGTTTCTTAAGGGAGAAGAGGGAGAGACTGAGGAAGGGGGTGGTGGTAAGGAAAAGTGTATACAGGAGAGTATGCAAACACAGAAAGGACCAGCGTCTAGATGGGAGAACAGTGCGAGCAGAAGTTCAGAGGCCGAACTAGCAATGAGTTGTGGGATCTGCAGGTGAAGCTGGCAGAGAGTCTAGGGTGGTGGCAGGTCGTGCAACTGGGAAGGAGGGCAGAAGCTGAATTGTGCATAGTCTTGTAGACAGGGGAAGTAGTTTCCGCTTGATCTGGAAAGTGAGCAGGAGTCATTGAGACAGTGAAGAAGAGAGGCCTAAGTCAGCCTAACCCATTAAAAAAGTTTATTTAACTGAGGTCTAGTTGATTTACAGTGGTGTGTTAATTTCAGGTGTACAGCAAAGTGATTCAGTTATACATATAATACACATATATTCTTTTTCATATTCTTTTTTGTTATTGGTTATTACAAGCTACTGAATATAGTTCCCTGTGCAATACTTGGTTGTAGGACCTTGCTGTTTATGTGTTCTGTCTATAGTAGTTTGTATCTGCTAATCCCAAACTCCCAATTTATATCTGTCTCCCCTCTGCTTCTCTGGCAACCATAAGTTTGTTTTCTATGTCTGTGAGTGTGTTTCTGTTTTGTAAATAAGTACATTTGTGCCATTTTTTAAGATTCCACAGGTAAGTGATACCGTGTGGTGTCTGTCTTTCTGACTTCCTCAACCCGTTTTACCTCCTTGTTTCGTGTGAAGCATTGTATTAGGTCCTTTATATTTCATGTCGTTAAACTTAAAGAAGGCTTAGGCTCAGCTGAGGCAGAAGTCACGGGGAAGGAAATTGAGGCCAAGGGAAAGCTGGGCCTGATGAGAGGGAGCGTGGGAGCCTTGTAAGACTGAAGCCTGTTCCCTGCAGCTGTCCCATGGGGGTCGTGGTGCTGAGTACCAGAGGCGAGGCTGCACAGATTGATCCTCCAGGATCATGCACCGTTCCAAGGATTCTGGAGGTTTTTTCCTACAGGTAATAATAGAGACTATGGGTTTTAATCAGGAAAGAGTCATGATAAGGTTTTCATTTTAGAAAGATCATTCTGGTATTGTAGAGTGTAGATTTCAGAAGGGATGCAGAGAAGATAAGACTGAATGCAGAAGGACTGTGAGGCACTTTTGTAGTAATTGAGGTGACAGATAAGGGACTAAACTAAGGTGGGGTCAGTGGAGATATAGGACTAGGTTAATAGCACGAATATTTAGAAGGTAGAATTAATAGGATTCAGTGACAGTTGGATTTGGGGAGTGAGAGAGAAATAATAGAATAAGATGACTAGGATTTTAACTTGGGTGATTGAATAGATAACAGTGAAGTATGATGAGACAGGGAATTCAGGAACAGGAGCACATTTGGGGAGGAGCAGTACTGTAGCTTTTGAATACACCGGGCCGTCATTATCCAGAGACATGCGGGTGGAGACGTCTGCTGCACAGTTGGGTGTGTGGGTTTGGAGTGCAAGGGGGAAGTCTTGATCCGACAGTCTTGGGGCTGTACTGTAGGTGGTGCCTAAAGCCTTGGATTTAGGGACGAGGACATAGGGATAGAGTGATGGAAGGTAGTTCTGGAAATAAGCCTGGAGAACAACAGCATTTTAAGCCAGATGGAGGCAGAAGAACTGAAAAGGGAATTCTGTGTGTTTAGAGACGTCAAGAAATCATATGAAATGGTAGGAACCCAAATGGGATTGTTTCAAAAGGAAGCTGTTCTTCAAAACTGACTCCTCAGAAAAAAGAAAAATGAAGGAAGCTATACTCCAAATACTTTGAGAACTTGAGTAAAACACGTTTTCCTAGGAGACTGTTGAATTTGATAACTCGGTGAGAGCCGTTTTGTAGCATTTAGTCATTGCTGCCATTTGAGGACGGAGCTCAGTTTGATTGACGTGAGTTAATGGGAGGTCGGCGTGGAGAAAGCACAGGTAGATTATTTCAAAAATGAGCGCGTCTTCGCTGTGAAGGAGGAGCAGAGGAGGTGCCAGCAGAGGGGGACAAGCGTTAAGGGATTTTGTTTTTTTTAACCTGGCAAAGACTTGAGCCTGCTTTTTTCTTGTAACAGCCATATTGAGATATTCATGTATCGTAAGTTGATCCTTTTAGAGTATACAATTCAGTGGTTTTTAGTACATTCAGAGTCATACAACCAGCTCTAGATGAATTTTAGAACATCTTCATTACCTCTTATTCATCATCAGCTACTCCCGTTCCCCCCGCTCCCACCCGCTAGCAACCTCTCAGCCACTTTCCATCTCTGCCGATCTGCCTGTTCTGGACATTTCAGGGACGTGGAGTTGCATATGTGATCACTTGTGAACGACTTCCTGGACTTAGTGTGTTGTTTTGGGGGTCCGTCCACATTGTGGCATGTGTGGGGCTCCATTCCTTTTTATTGCTGAGTACTGTCCCCCTGTCTGGCTACACCACATTTTGTTTATCTGTGCATGGGTTGATGATCATTTAGGTTGTTTCTGCTTTGTGGCTATTGTGAATAATGCTGGTGTGAATATTCCTAGGCCAGCCTTTGTGCAGGTACGTGTTTTCATTGTTCCTGGGTATTTACCTAGAGTCATATGGCGACTTTTACGTTGAACAATTTGAGGAGTTGCCCGGCTGTTTCCCAAAGCAGTTGTACTGTTTCACTCTCCAGGGTAAGGATTCTAATTTCTCCAAGTCTTTACCAACACTTGCTGTTTTCTGGTTTTTAAGATGTTAGCTGTGCTGCTGGGTGTGAGGTGGTGTCTCACTGTGGGTTTGATGTGCGTTTCTCTGGGGGCTGGTGATGCTTGTTGGGCAGTTGTGTGCCTTCTTTGGAGAAATATCTGTTCAAGTCCTTTGCCTACTTTAAAATTGGGTTGTTGGTCTCTGCTGAGTTGTAAGAGTTCCTTTGTATATCCTGGGTCCTGGACCCTCACCAGTATATGTGATCTGCAAACGTTTTCTTCCATTCTCTGGGCAGTCTTTTTTATGTTCTTGATATAATGCCCTCTGATGTATAGAAGTTTTCAATTTTGATGAACCAGTTTAGCCGGTTTTTTTCTTTTGTTACTCATGATTTTGGTGTCCTGTCTGAAAACCCATTGCCAAATCCGAGGGTGAAGATGTACACTGTGCTTTCTTCTAAGAGTTTTATGGTTTTAGTTCCTATGTTTAGGTGTTGATTCATTTGAGTGAATTTTTGTGTTTGGTCTTAGTGAGATGGGGGTCCGTTTTTGTGTGTGTGGAAACCTAATAGTTCTGTCCTCATCTGTTGGAGAGATCATTCTTTCCCCATTGAGTAGTCTTGATGCCATGGTTGAAAATCAGTTGACCGCGGCTGTTCGGGTTTATTTTCGGACTCTCCCATCAGTTGCGTAAGTCTGTGTGTTTATCCTATGCCAGCGCCACATCGTTTCAGTTCCCTTCGTTCTGTAGTAGGTTTTGAAAGCAGGGAGTGTGAGTCTTCCAACTTTGTTCTCTTTCTTTCTTTCTTTTTTGTGGCTATTCAGGGCCCGTTGCAATTCCATATTAAACTAAGGGTCAGATTTCCATTTCTGCAAAAAAGGCTGTTAAAATTTTGATAGAGTTTGCCCTGAATCTATAGATCACTGTGAATTACAAGAAAACTTAATAATACTGAGTCTTCCAGTCCATTAGGAAGGTGTGTTTTTTTCCCATTTACTTAGGTTTACTTTAGTTTCTGTCGGCAGTGTTTGTAGTTGTCAGTGTATAAGTCTTTCACCTCCTTGGTTGCATTTTAATATATTTTTATTGAAGTATAGTCAGTTTACAATGCTGTGTCAATTTCCGGTGTACAGCACAATGCTTCAGTCATATATAGACATATATTTGTTTTCATATTCTTTTTCACCATAAGTTACTAGAAGATACTGAATATAGTTCTCTGTGCTGTACAGTATGCTGTACAGTTGTTTTATCTATTTTATATGTATTAGTTAGTGTATGCAAATCTCTAACTCCCAATTTATCCCTTCCCACCCTCTGCCACCCTGGTAACCGTAGTTTTTCTTCTATGTCTATGAGTCTGTTTCTGTTTTGTAAATAAGTTCATTTGTCTTTTTTTTTTTTAAGATTCCACATATAAATGGTCTCATATGGTATTTTTCTTTCTCTTTCTGGCTTACTTCACTTAGTATGACAATCTCCAGGTCCATCCATGTTGCTGCAAATGGTATTATCTTACTATTTTTATGACTGTATAGTATTCCATTGTGTTCATTCCTGTTTTCTTCTTTTGGCTGCTAATGTCCCATCACTAGCTGACCAGTAAGCCAACAGAACAGAGTGTTCAGCTAAAGATGGGACAGAGACTTCCTTAAACACTTGGTGCCAAAAGCATCTTCCAGTGTTTTCAGAGCGTGCTGTGCATCTGTGGGGGGGGGTACCTTCAGCACACACCCACTTTGAGTCTGTCTTAGCCTTCATGCCTCGCAGAGGTTAAGGGCATCCAGAGGTGAGCGTGGAGGGTGTTCTCAGGCAGGAGAAACTCAGTGAGATCCATCTGGGACACATCTTAATCAACTAGGTTAAAGACGAAGAGAGGGTCTTGAAAGTAGCAGGAGAGAAGTGGCTTGTCAAGTACAAGGGGCCTCAGTATAGTGAGAGTTGATTCTCATCAGAAACCATAGACGCCAGAGGCAGTGGGGTGACACCAAATACTGGGGGAAAAAAAAAAAAAAACGCCAACCAAGAATTCTTTGTCTGCAAAATTCCCGAGCACGTCATAGCCCTGGGCGCACGCATTTCTCCTAGATTTCCAGCAGCTTGTTGACGTTGTTCTGGTCCTTATCCCCCAAACACCTCACTGCTCAGCCTTTGCTCTCAGGATTTTTGGTCCTTGCCTTTGCCCTAGTGTTGCCTGTGGCTTCAGGCAGCATCGGGAAGACATCTGCCTGCCCCTGGGGGCGTTAGCCAGGGGTTCTGAGATCCCAGCCCTCCGGGAGACAAGGGAGCCTGGAATGATGACTTGAGGTCATCCTGCTGTGAGCGCTGGAACCTGGGCTGTTATTTTCCAGGTGGCCACTGATGCGGGAAGCCCAGGGTGGGACTAGAGTGAGTTAAATACCACAGAGCTCTATGTTCTTAGGAAGATTCAGCTGTTTTTCTTGAGTAAGCGCTCCCTGGATGGCTGCAAGCCGTTGGTTTGTTTCCAGTGTTGTGAGAAAGTTGGTTCTGACCGATTTTAGTTGCTTCTATGGAGGGTGGGCTTCGGGAGTTCCTTCAGCCATCATTTTACCAACATCACTCCCCGTTTGCCACTCCTTTATTTTTAGGCTGCCCCTGTCACTCCAGTTCAGGTGAATTTTTTGTAGACAGCGAATAGTTGGGTTAGTATTTTCTCTTTGTTCTTTGCTTTATCTCGAAAGAATTTTTAGCTGCTTGTAGAGATCAACATAATAAAGAGCTTTTGGCCGTCAGAAGCAGTGCTGTGCTTACTTCTGTGATTTGGGAGATAGGGTTTCTAACAGTGACCTGCTCGGTCAGAATACTAATTACTGATGGGTGCTGCTAATTTGCCCTTTTAACTGTATCGTTTTACACTTTTACCAGTAGTGTATGAAGGTGTCTCTTCAGACCCCCCCCCCAGTGTTGGATTTCATATTTGTTCATCTTTAGGAAATTGGTGGTGGGGGAAGAGCACCTTTTATGTTCCCTATTCTTTGTGTACTTCAAGTTCATGTCTTCTACCATTTTCCTGTTTTCCTTTTTAAAAAATTTTGTAAAATATTTGTCCTGTCCAATGCTAGTATTTTTCCCCAAGTTTCTTCTTGGCCTCTTACATTTGTTTACGGTCTTTTAAAAATGTACCTGTGACTTTTTGAAGGTCTTTCTTTAAAAATGGGAGTCAAAGAAAGAAAAAGCAGTAAAACCGGTCCTTTTTCACACTCCTACTTATGGGGCGGCTAATTTATTAAATCTCAAGTTTTTTGTCCAGGTATTTTTGTAGTGTTGCTTTTTTGCTCTTGTACAGTTAATAGCCCAATTAAATGTTGACTAATAATTATTCTTGCTGTTTACTGAGTACCTCCTGAAGGCCAGGAACACCGTGTGGTTTAATCTGGGCAGCAGCTTGCCAGATGGATGGGAGTGTCCGTTTCACAGGGAAGGAAGCTGGTCTGTGAAGGGTGACGGCACCCAGGCTTCTTCACCTGGCTGCCTCCCCATCGAGGTGGTTCCCAGCTTCTTCACTGGGGGATGGGGCCCCTGGGTGACACGCACGTCGAATGCTTGTGTTTTCCTCAGCCGCTAAAGTTATGCTGAAGAGATCACAGCCAAACATTTTCTTGTATATCTGTCCGGAGATGATTTATACATGTACCAGCAAAGACTGCATAAACACATGTGCGTTCTGTCCTAAACAGTCACACTATAAAAGCATGGTGCACTGACGGTGACCCAGACACTCCACCTGTCTCTGTGTATTTGAGTGAAGTCCTTCCAGCCTATCACCTGGAAAGGCTGCACGAATACTCAGATGGGAAGCTTTTGCCCAAAAGGTCATTGAAAAGAAAAATACCAGTAGAACTCATCGCGAATGGCTTTCTGGGCTGATACCATGACGTCATGAAGCATGACCGTTAATCAATTGCAGGTAAAATTAATCCAAAAGCTCTGCAGATTGAGAGCCAGGTATTGTGACAGGTTGCGACTAAAACTGCATACTATTGCCATGGTTTAAAAATTGGGTGTGTTTGTCAGTTACAAAAACTGTTTCTGTGTGATTGGGACTTCCTCCTTAATCTTTCTACGAATGGAGCTCCTTCACCAACCTGCCAGTGAGAGGTGCCTTTAGATAAATCCATTTGGTTAAGGAACTACTGTGGAGAAAAAGGCTCCCCTCCCCCATCCTGGGAAGAAAGCTTCTTAAGGAAAATTCGTAAGTGGAAGATGTTAGCAGTTCTCAGCAGTTCCTTCTAAAGCAGAAATAGTGAATCTACAACGTTGACTTTGTGCTTAGGAAAATTAGGGGAAAAGAAAGTAGATACAGACTGAAGAAAAGCTCACTGAAGTCTGTTTCATCCCACAAGTAAGGTAATGGTTACAAAGCAGCAGGCACTGTACTCCGTTTTCAAGTAAGTTTAACAGTTTAAGAAAACAAGCATATTATGACATTAGATTCCTCAGGCTTTTTTTTTTTTTAATTGAGACTTTGTTTTTTGAGAGCAGTTTTAGGCTCACAACAAAATAGGAAGGAAGGACAGAGGTTTCCATATGCCCCCGGTCCACCACGTGCACAGCCTCCCCTGTTACCCTCATCCCCCACCAGATGGGATGGTCATTACGAGAGGACCTGACAGTGACACATTGTTGTCACCCAAGTCTGTAGTTTACATTACAGTTCACGCTTGGTGCTGTACATTCTGTGGGTTTGGACAGATGACATGTGTCCATCACTGTGGTGTCATAATACAGTGTTTTCACTGCCCCCAAATCCTCTGTGTTCTGCCTGTTCATCCCTCCCCCTTCCCCTCCCCCGGCCCCTGAACCACCGATCTTCTTTACTTACTCTCCACAGTTTTGCTTTTCCCAGAATGTCATATAGTTGGAGTCGTACAGTCGGTAGCCTTTTCAGGTTGGCTTCTTTTACTTAGTAGCATGCATTTAAGTTTTCTCCATGGCTTTTCGTGGTTTGGTAGCTTATTTCTTTTTAGTGCTGAATAATATTCCACTGTCTGAACTCTAACACAGTTTATTTGTCCATTTACCTACCAGAGGACACCTTGGTTGCTTCTAAGTTTTGGCAACCGTGAATAAATGTAATCCTAAAGGTAGCTGCTGTAAACATCCATGTGTAGGTTTTTGTATGTACCTAAGTTCTCAGCTGATTTGGGCAAATATCAAAAGTGCCACAGATATGATTGCTGGATTGTATGGTAAAAGTACAATTAGTTTCATAAGAAGCTGCCAAACTGTATTCCAAAGCGGCCGCACCACCAGCACTGGGTGAGAGTTCCTGTGGCCCCACATCCTTGCCAGCGTTTGGTGTTGTCAGTGTTGTGGATTTTGGCCATTCTAACAGGCGTACAGTGGTATCTCATTTCTTTTTTAAGGTCACTTTTAAAAAAAATTGAAGTATAATTGACATATAACGTTATATTGGTCAGGTGTGCAGCATGATGATTCTATATTTGCATATATTACGAAGCAATCACAATACATATAGTTAACATATGTCAGCATGCATACGGGATTTTTAAAAAATCCAGATTTATTTTAATCATGGTCACCGTTGTTTTAATTTGCAGTTCCCTGGTGACATGATGCGGTGCATCTTTTCCGGTGCTTGTTTGTGGTTTGTGTGTCTATTTTGGTGAGGCGTCTGTTCTGGTCTTTTGTCCATTTTAAAATTGGTTTGTTTGTTTTCTTACTGTTGAGTTTTGAGAGTTGTTTGTGCATTTTGGATAACAGTCCTGTATCTGATGGGTCTTTTACAAACACTTTCTCCTGGTCTGTGGCTTGTCTTCTCATTCTTGTTCTTACGTCTCTTTAATTTTTTAAAATATGTTTTTAATTTTATTTATTTAATTTTATTTTTTCTTCCACTTTTATTGATATAATTGACATACAGCACTGTATAAGTTTAAGGTGTATGTTGTGATGATTTTTTTCTTTTTTAAAAAATTTTATTTTTTTATTGAGTTATAGTCAGTTTACAATGTTGTGTCAGTTGCCAGTGTAGAGCACAATTTTTCAGTTATACATAAACATACTGATATTCATTGTCGCATTCTTTTTCGCTGGGAGCTGCCACAAGATCTTGTATATATTTCCATGTGCTGTGAAGTATAATCTTGTTTGTCTGTTCTACACATGCCTGTCATCTACAAATTTCGAACAGAGACTCAGACATAGAATACAAACTTGTGGTTGCCGGGGGTGGGGGGGAGAGGGGTCGAAAGGGACAGACTAGAAGTCTCTTTAATTTTTATCTTCACCCTCCCACTCTTCTTTGTTCCCCCTTCTTTTTTTGCAAAGCATTAACTAAAGAAACTAAGTTGTATGTCCTGTAGATTTTAAGGCTTACTCAGATTAAGGTTTGATTCGTTTGTTGATTTTTGCAAAGCTGGTGTGATTTTTCTCTCCTGTGTGTGTGATGTTAGCAGCCATTGATCATTATTGCCAGCATCTATTTTTAAATTGCCTATTGAGTGATGATAGTCTTTTGTTTCTTTATTTATTAGCTAGAATATTTTGATAAAAAGAAACTTGGCTTAACACTTTGTATAGGAAATTCAGGGCAAATGCTTTTGCCCTCCTTTATTTACCAGTTACTCCAAATAATGAGATGGTTCTCTAGTGCCCTCCAAAATGACCAATGAATTTTACTTTTGAGTATCATTGTGAACGCACGGATTTAAATATACTTGGTAATTTAGTTCATGGCAGTTAACTAATTTTATTGGCGTTCATATGGTCCCATCTTTGGCCAGTGGGACCTTCTTCTAGTTGACTTCTGAGTCCTTTTGACTTGACTCCAAGCATCTTTCATAACTCCTCTTTTTTCTGTCTGTATATTTTTTTTTTATTGAAGTATGGTCAGTTTACAGTGTTTTGTCAATCTCTGGTGTACACACAGTGCTTCAGTCATAACATGAACATACATATATTTATTTTCATTTTCTTATTCATAAGTTACTACAAGGTATTGAGTATAGTTTCCTGTGCTATACAGTATGAACTTGTTTATCTAAATAACGTCTTTCTTTTGACACAATATTTTGGCATCATCTTGTACACATCCTGCTCTTAGACCTGGCGTCAGCCCAACGGTAATGCTCAGTAGTATGCTGTGTTACATTATTAGGTTCACACAACTTAATACATTTACGTCTTGGCAATTTAGTAGCCATGTGAAAAAATAATACACGTAGGTTGAAAGAGAAAATAATATTTTATTTCACTCTTAAATAACGAAAGTTAATGTTTTGTATGCACCTGCTGGACACTGCACAACTTGACAATACTTTGCAGTCAGATTGGACATCACCACCCTTATTTCTTGTACCATGTTGATTTTTTTCTTTTAAATCACAGCTTCCCGAGAAAACCCAGCCTCACAGAAGTATGTTGTTCAAAGGAAATGTGCACCGTCTGCCGTTGAAGCTGATCCTCTTCCAGCTGGTGGTTTTTTGCACGGTGTCTGACAGATATTGAGGACTGCTCTGTCTCCCCTCAAATTTCTGCTGCCCCGGGAGCCCGGAGGAGCTTTTTCACAGCGCTCCAGGAGCCTCAGCACACTGGGACCCGTGGACCACGTACTTCACCCTGTCTCTGTTGTGAGCGGTGGTGTGCATTTTTAAAATTATTAAATAACCTTTGTTGGTCTCACCCCCGCCCTAGTTCTGGTTTAAGATCTCCCTGAGAACAGAGTATATGAGTATGAAATGCCGTCGGAAAGACACTGTCCTCCCCTCCAGCCAAAGGATATGCCATTACTTTTAAAATGTGCTGTTGTTCTGTTAAGTACCACATACTTACTGTGATTTTTCTTTTTTCGGTCCTCCGTGTTAGATTGGCTGCTGATGATAGCACTTCTGATTTTGTTTAAAGGCAGGGTGGGCTCTCCTCCCGTACTTGCTACATGTACACACGCTTTGGGTGGGGCAGCTGTGTGTCGGGCTGAACCGTGCCCTCCCTGGCCTTTCTCCCCGCGGGCGGGAGGCGGGCTGGCTTCTGGCTGCTGCATCCTGTGTGTTTTGGCTGCTCACTTTCCAGCCCCGGACACGCTGACCCCCGGAGTCTGAACGTTCACTCTGAGTGATGGACAGAGCTGCACTCCTCACACTTGTTTCATCCGGCGTTGACTTCACATACTGCATTATATCCGTTTCCTCGAATAACTTGTGAGCTTTTCTGTTTTCTTGTTACTAGTCCTGTAACGGTTGTTGTCAGCATTAAAAAGTCATCCATACACGCATATTCATTATGATGAACTTCGGAATGTCACATCTTTTAAACCAGTTTTACACACATATCTTGTCTTAGGCATACTGTGTTAATCAGTGACACTGATGGAAAACATTAAATCACTGTCATTCAGTACGTTCCTTTGAGTGGCATATGGGACGCTAATTCAGAGTTTGAATAGGCAGCTTCGGGTAGGGGAGAAACTGAAATAAAGCCTAAGTTTGACTGATGAGATTTAAGAAGGAACAGATAACTCAAGAATAAAATCTCTAATGTGCAGATTCATATTACTGTATATAAAATAGATAAGTTTCTGCTGTACAGCAAGGGAACTATGTTCAATACCTTGCAGAAACCTATAAAGAAAAAGAATATGAAAAGGAATATGTGTATGTGTACGTATGACTGAAACGTGTTGCTGTGCACCAGAAATGGAAGCAACATTGTCAACTGACTATACTTCAACTAAAAAAAAAAAAAAAAAAAAAGTAAAATCTCTGTTAAAGTCCAGGCCTGAACACCTGTTAGAAGACTTGGAAGGACTGATTATGTAACAGCTGAGCGGGCTGGCAGTTGGTCTGGGGGTGTGCGTGAGAGGTTGTCGTCAGTCCCGTACATGGGAATACTGTTTTGCGTACAGGGCACAGGCCGTAAACCTCGCACACGTGGTGACGTCCGGGATTTCACTGTGGACGATGTGAAACCCTCTAAACCTTACTGGCCTCGTCTGAAGGCCTATTTCTGTCCTATCTCAGTTTATAAACTTAGAAAATTTCTTTCTTGCATAGTGATCGTGTTCTAAGCAAAATCCCTGGACTGGTAAAGTTCCCTGCGGGATGTAAAACTTGCCCTGAGCGGGAGGAGTGGCTCACTGCGCTGGAAGTCTCTGTGCACAGTGTGGTTTGCACCCAGCCCCTGCTTCCTGTCCGGGAGCCTGGGGTTCAGGGCCCCGCTCCACTGAGTGTGCTCCAGTGGCCAGGCTCTGCCAGGACCTGGGGCTCCGAGTCTGAGAGGCTGCCTGGCCCACAGTGTCCCTGCGGCTGCACTGCCAGAGGGCCTTGGGGAGCTTGTGCCTGGTCCCCTCTGGCATTCGCCGCGTGTGCCTTTTGCGTCCTGTGACTGTGATGAGTCTCAGCCATGAGCATGACTGTGCGCTGGTTTAGTGAGTCCTTCTCAAGACTCTGACCCTGGGGCTGGGCTCGGGGACCCCCGCCCAGGACTAAGAGACTTACAGTGCCAAACGCTGCTCCCTGCCCCATGCCTGCACCTGTCTGTCATAGTTTTTTCCTTTTAGCGCTTTGTCTTGGTGTTTCTTTCCTTATTTCTAAGTAATGGACTTGAACTGCTGTTTGTTTAGATGCCAGTGTTTGTCAGTGTCTGGTAACCAGGTGTTGGAGCGGATGAGGGTTTAGGTCTCCCAGGCCCTCCCGGGCCCCCGGCCCCTGGCGTGTGTGCCCGCACAGCGTGTAATGGACTTGGGGGCCTGGGTTTCCTTGTGACAGTTAGACAAATAGCGTGGACTGCTGAGCCGGCCGGAGATCACACTTCATTTTCTCATCTACCTTTCTCTTCTGCTTTGAGTTGACGGTTATCTTGTGTGTTTATCTGCGTTTGTACTCTGCTCCCATGCCGGATTTACCCCATGGCTCTCCCCTGCATCCTACCGTTCCCTCCGTGTGGTCAGGCGCCTGCGACTCGCACTGCCCTTGGAGCCCCTCTTCCTGCCGGCTCGCTGGGCATGTCACCGGCTGGTCACAGACCTGCTGTCCCTGGGCTTGTCTGTGCCCGTGAGGACGCTGGGGAAAACATGTGGAAGTTCCTTCCTGGTCACTGTGCATCTGGAAGCCTTTATTCCCCCCATGCGCTTGAATGGTCATTGGAACTAGTTTTCAGAGTTTTGAAGATAGTCCTTTAGTGTCTTTGAGTGTCCAGTGTTCCTGCTGGCATGTTGACCGTGCTCCCTTGTATGTCTGCCCTGGTCCCCGCCCAGCGGGGGTCTTTCAAGATCATCTTCCTGTCCCCTCGTGCTCTGAACTCCATGTACACCTGGGCCTCTGCATCCATCGTGTGGGCGCTCAGTGTTCCCCTGTGATCTACATGCTCTTGTTCTTTAAGGCTGAGAAAATTTCTTTCCACACCATTTGGAAAACAAGAATGTATTGTGCATGCAAATACTGCTTACAAAATTGGCCATTCCCGAATCCTAGGTTAATACTGGGTAGTGTTCAGTAGGGAACGAATTCATGAGTCAGTATTTGGATTCCCTTGTACAGATTTAGGTTAGAGACTTTTAATTTACAGATTTTTTAAATTTTAATTTTCTTTCTTTCTTTTTTTTTTTTTTTTTTGGCAGAGAGAATTAGGTTTACTTATGTGTTTATTCTTAGAGGAGGTGCTGGGGGTTGCACCCAGGACTTCGTGCGTGCTAAACAGAGCATGTGCTCTACCACTGAGCTACACCCTCCCCCCTGATTTACAGGTTATTTTCAAAAAACATAAGAATGAGGGAGAGCTGCTTCTAGTGAATTTTAGCATGGTTTTATTAATAGAGACCATTTACAAAATACTGATTTTGCTTACCTTGTAAGTTAGTGAAGCACACTGTTTGTTTTCTGGAAAAGACCTTTTTCTGTGTAGATATGATCAAGTTTACTAAATCATTGGAGTCATCCTCAAAAGCTCATTTCAGGAGACTTTGGTTTAGTAATCTGTCTGTCTTCCCGGCTTACATTGCTTTGTCCTTTTGCATGGGTGAGTGATTCTCCCTATATGCGCTGACTAATAGGGTACGTGAACAGGAAAGACTATTTTAAGAACAGTGTATATCCTAGTTCTTTGGAGGGGTGAATGTTTTTAAGCCCTTGTTTAGTTAAGTATGAGTCTAGTTTTATGAAGGTTTTTTGTTGTTGCTTTACCTCAGTTTTAGCTGTCATAACTGTTCTTTTTACATGAAATATTGTTTCAAATGTATAATTTTGGGGGTTCTAAAGTAAAATTCTAAATGTATGGTTATTGCTTTATACTTTTAATACTTTTTGTTAGATATTCTGGAAGTAACATTTTTTACCTTCAGTTCTCTCTGGAGAGAAGTTTTGCGCTGGTGCCAGCCACAGGCTTTCAGTCGGGAGAGACTGGAAGTGGACATTCCCGATGTAGTGATTCTGGGTCTGGGCTGGTGGGATGCTGATGGTAGAGGTGGGAGTAGCAGCACTTGAAAAGGCGGGTTTGCGTTTTTTAAAGGCTCACGATCATCTCCATATAGCATCTGTGGCTTTCCCCCCAGTCTGAGGGGGTTTACTGAGGTATAATTTATGTTCAGTGATAGGCACGGCTTAGTGGGTTTTTTTTTTTTTTTTTGACAACATGGGAGGATCTAGAGGGCATTATGCTAAGTGAAGTAAGTCAGAGAAAGACAGATACTATATGATCTCAGTTATATGTAGAATCTAAAAAAAACAAAACAAAATGAAGATTAGACTCATAGATACAGAGAACACATGGGTGGCTGCCAGAAGGGAGGTGGGTGGGTGTGGGTGAAATAGGTGAAGGGGATTAAGAGGCACGGAGCTCCTGTTGTGAAAAAAACCAGCCGCGGGGGTGGAGCTTGCGGTATGAATATGGTCAGTGATAGTGAAGTAACTTCCAGGGCAGATGGTCACTAGGCTTGTCACGGTCATCATTTCACAGTGTATGTGACTGTTCACCTGAAACTAACATAATATTGTATGTTGACTGTATTTCAATTTAAAAAAAAGTTTTAACAAATTTCTACATACATGTGGCCCGCATGCCTGTCAAGATACAGAACAGCGCCATCAACCCGGCCGGTTCTGTCTCGGTCCCTGCCGCTTCCCCACCCCGCAGCCCCAGGTCTGCATTGTTTGGACAGAGATGAGTCTGCCTGTTGGAGAACATCATGTAGACAGCAGCACGTATTCTGTAATCCCCTGTGTCTGCTGTGCTGTCTTTGAAGTTCACCGGCTTGGTTGTGTCTGAGTAGTTTGTTCCTTTTACGTGCATGTATGTTTATCCAGTCTCGTTGCTGGAAATGTAGGTGTTCCTAGTTTTTATCTGTTATGAATAAAGTTACTCTAGTCATGGCTTTTTGTGAATATATGTTTCCATTTCTTGGGTGAATACTCAGGAGAGGAATTGCTGGGTCAAATGTTAAGGGTTTGACTGAAAGAACTGCCACATACTTTTCCAAAGTGGTTAAATGTTAGGAATTGTAGTTCTGGTTAAATTTTAGCTGTTCTAGATGGTGTCGCATTGATAGCTCATTGTGGTTTTAATTTCTATTTCTTTGATGTTTTTCTTTGATGTGGAGCTTTTTTCTGGGCTTATTAACCAGTCATATATTTTCCTTTGTAAATTGTTTGCTCAACTCTTTGGCCCATTTTCATTTTGGCCTGTCTGTTGCTGAGTTGCAGGCGTTCTTCATGCATTCTGGGTGTCTTTGTGAGATACGCACACAGTAAATGTGTTCTCCAAGTCTTTGCCTTCACTGTTCATTTTCTTCACGATGTCTTTTGATGCAGAAGTTTTTACTTTGGATACAAAAGTCCAATTTGTCAGTTTTTAATTTTATAGTTAATTAGTTAATGTTTTCTGGTTCTGTCTGGGAAAATCTTCGCCCAAGGGCTCAAAAATGTTTTGTTTTAGAAGTTTTATGGGTTTTAGCTGTTTTGTGTCTGTGATGTGTCATGAGTTATGTTTTGTGGGTAACGTGAGGGGCTGCCCCTCCCTGTTTCCTGTGTGGTCATCCGTCTCCCCTTGTTGAAGACCTTCCTCCCCCGTGAGTCCCTTTGGAGCCTTTGCTGACGTTCAGCTGACTGTCCATGGAAGTCTCTTTGAGTTTTCTGTTTTGTCCCTCTGATCTGTCTGTCCCTCTGGCCTGTCTGTCCTGACTCTAGTGCCGGCCTGCCTGGACTGCTCTCCTGTGTGTCTGGCTGGAGTGGACCATTATCATCCAGAAGCTCTCTGTCCTGCAGGGCAGGCCCCCGGCCCGCAGGCTGCAGAGAGCAGGCTTTGTCACCACCTTTGCACCCATCATTGTTTCGGCCTCCTCTGCTCCGAGTGTGCGGTGTAGAGGCAGACAGAACTCCGGGAACCGTGCTGGCCCTTGGGCCCGAGTCCCTGACCTGTCTGCCTTCAGCCTGTCCATCTGTTGTTGTTGTTTTTTTTTAATCTGAAGAATCCAGGACTTTTCTTTGTGCCTCCTGGGAGGCACAGGGATGAGTGTTCCCTCCTAAGTGCTTGCAGATTTACATCCGTTGTCCTCTTGCCTCAGAAGCAGGAACTTCTCGTTGTTCATTGTTTTACCTTGGCCTATTTATGCTTAAATTCGCAGTGGACTGTTTGAGGCCTCTCTCTTCTGCCCCTTCATTCGGTGAAGTTCAGGCTTGCTGTGGCTCCCCAGGGCTGGAAGCTCTGTCCCTGGGCAGCACGGGGTTTCCGGGTCCTCATCCTCTGCTGGGGCCTCATCCGTCACGGGCGCCAGGGCAGTCAGGCCAGCAGTGATAATAGTAATAAAAGCAATAAAAACAGGCATGGTGAGGCTCAGACTGCGTGAAGGGGTAAAGTAAGAAATAAAAACATCTTCCTCTCCCTCGTCTTTCACAGCTCCCAAGGGTGAGCTGCGGTCGGCTATTTCAGAAATCGCCCGTGTGACTTCATGTTCCAGTATTTGGATAAGTCATGATTTACCTGATCTTCTTTTGGTAGCCACTTAGGTGGTTTTGGTTTTGCTTTCACAGCGCTAAAATCGGTATTTTCAGGTGTGCAACTTTGAATGCATGTAAAAGTGTATCAGGAGGATAAGGTTCTAAAAAGAGGAATTCCTCGCTCCGAGAGACACACTTGGAACTTCCATAGATATTACCAAAATGGTTTTCAGAAAAGCCTGTGCTTGTGCTGGTCTGTGCTTCTGCTGTTGGCAGGTTTTCTCCAGGCACCTGTTTGCTCACGTCCTCACAGCACTGGGTGCCGTACGCCTTCTTTGTTCTTTGCCAGAATGATGTTGGGAAAATGGTGACTGATTGTTTTAATTTCTGTTTTTAAAATTGTAGGTGTACTTGAACCTTATTTTCATATGGATATTAGTCATTTTTCTATGAACTGCTTCACATTCTTTGTGTAGTTCTCTTGATTTGTTTCTGTTTTCATTGATGTGTGAGAGTACTTTTTAAAGAAATCAGCTGTCACAGTTTACAAACTTTCACATTTGCTTGTCTTTAGACTTTGTTTATGGTCAGATTTATCAGTCTTGTCACTCGTGCTTCTGGATTCTTAAAGCTGCAAACTTAAAAGTGAGTGTAAACAGAAACAAGTGATTCTAATAGTTTTTCTAATGAATATCACAAAGACATGAAAGAGGATGAAGAATAATTCCAAGTGACTTTGGACATAGCTTAGACATACTTAGACCATGTACCATCCGTCTAATGAGGAAAAAAATGCGAACAAATCTTGACCTCTTCTTACATTTGTCCTTTGAGTGTCCAGTCTATTTTGTGTGTATTGTAGGATTGAGCAAATGAGGGGTCCTTTGTTTCCTCCAGCACAGCTCCAGTGCGAGATGAAGTAGCTGTCCTCAGCCATGAGCTGTCCAGCGCAGGGCTCTGCTGCAGCTAGTGTGGCCTGTCGTTGCGTGAGCCAGGACGCTGATCACCTTAACTCTGTTGTAGATTTTAGTTATGATGCTGAACTCTTCATGTGTAGTTGTAGAAATAGCCTTCTTAATTTATTATTCACCATTGTTTGGTCATAACTTTAAAAAAAATTAAGATTTTATGTTGGAAAGCAATCAGAACGAAGCCCCTTTCAATGGTGGGTTCTTGTTAGAGAGGACTCTGTGTTCTACTTTGAGAACTCTAATTTTCATTTGGTTCGTCTTTTTAATACTTGGAGATCCAGCGTTTCCAACTCTCTGAGACCCAAAGCGTGTGATGCCGAACGTAACTGGAGGTGGCGGAATGAAAGAGCCCTTTTATAGGGGGTTGTGAAGAATGTTTCTGATGTGTAAACGTGGGATGGATTGCGTGTCGTGTGTGTCTGGTGCTCTTGTGCGTGGCCCTGTCGGGTGACGTGACGCTCTCTGTCCCCGTGCAGGTGAGATGGACAGGTAACAGACAAGCCCCCGCACGGTCTGTCCCGGTGGCAGCATGACCGAGTGCTTCCTGCCCCCGACCAGCAGCCCCAGCGAACACCGCAGGGCAGAGCACAGCGGAGGGCTCCCCCGCACCCCCAGCTCGGAGGAGATCAGCCCCACCAAGTTCCCCGGCCTCTACCGCACGGGCGAGCCCTCGCCTCCCCACGACGGCCTCCACGAGCCTCCTGACATCGTGTCCGATGACGAGAAGGACCATGGAAAGAAAAAAGGGAAATTTAAGAAAAAGGAAAAAAGGAGTAAGTGTCGTTTTCTCCTTGCTGTGGCTCTGTTTTAGGTAAACCTCTCGTCACAGGTGCCTGCTCTGCTATAGAAACAAATCCAGTCAAAGACTCCTGTGTTATATTTTCTTAATTTTTCTGGGTCTCAGTTTTTGCATTTTAGGGTCTTACTCTCACAAATAGAAATAACGAATTTCTGGAAATGGTAAAGATTTCTGCTGGAAGTTTCGTAAACAGAGCATTTAAAATAATGTATGAAAAGTAGACAGCGAGTTTTGTCCTTGTAGAATCTTGCTGTGTTGGCGAGGCTGTATGGGCCAGCTGGGGCACACTTTATTGGAACTGAGAAAAGTATGTATTCACGTGTCTTAAGCAAATGCCACGATGCGTTCCATTTATGATTCTTGTTCTGTAGGGAGGGTGAGCTGCCTAGACATAGCTTTTCAGTTGTTAAAAGCAAATCAGGTGAGTTAAGTATTGCCTTATTTTGAGTTGCATGGTATCTTTCAGTTGATTTCTCCTTGAAGCATAGCGTGTGGATAGAAGGCACAAGTGGTGTGCCGCCTGCCGAGTCAGCACAGAGCGGCCGCGCCGCGGGATTAGCCCGAGGCTGCAGGTGGAGGGCCTTCGCAGCACCCTGAAATCCCGTCACTGCCCCTTCAGAGGGAGTCCACCTGATTTTGGGATTTCGTCCATGGAAGTAGATTTCTGTTTGTGTGTGGTTTCTTTTGCCCACTGTTGTGTTGGCTGGATTCCTCCTGGTTTTCCGTGTGGCAGCGGTTGGTTTGTTTTTCTTGCTGGATTTTGTCTCATCGCACTGACAGACTGGAATTCATTGTTCCCCTCTACCACTGCTGGTCATCTGGGTTGTTTCCAGTGTCTGACTGTCAGGGACAGTGCTTCCATCACGTCACCGTACATGGTTCTGCATGTCTGTCGTGTGTTCCTGGGAGTGGAATTGCTGGCTCACAGGCCAGGCTCGCTTCAGCCTCAGTAGATGCTGCAGAACATTCCCGGAGCGGCCGTTCCAGTGGACAGCCCACCAGCAGTGTCTGAGGGCCCCAGTTATGCCGTGGTATCAGGCCCTTAGCACCGCTGCCATTCTGGTTGGTGTGGGGCTCATGGTATTTTAATTTAGAGGGACGTTGATGCAGAATCTTTCATCTTTGTGGTAAAATAGCCTGTGAGGTGGCTGGCTGAAGAAGAGGATAGGTGAGTTACAGGTGTGCAGAAGGGGAAACCTGTGTAGGGTAACTGGCGTGAGCGCCGGGCCATCCCGGCGCTGTCCTCCCCGCCGGCGCCCGCGGGCCCGGCGGCCGGCTCCGGAAGGGGCTGCGCGGCCGGAGCCGGGGCCAAGTGGGAGGGGCGGCTCGGGGCGTGGTTGGACACTGCTCCCAGGGACAGGGAGCAAGCCTGGAAAAATCTAAGCTAAGTAAAGTAAGCTAGGGGGTGTCACTGGGATGATGAAAGAAGACTGTTTTACAGAATTCTCTCCATTAGCCTCTGTGCAGGTAATAAAGTAATAGCTAGATGATTCCTTATGGTAATTTGGTTCGCGGAAGTTCCAGTTACGCGGTGTGAAAGCCAGTCGCAGGGCCAGCCCTGCGTGTCGCTGCCCTGTGTCAGGACCCGTCAGGGCGGCGCCCGCCTTCCCGGGGTCCGGCCGGCGCGGGCGGGCCGGCCGCGGGGTGAGCAGCCCTGTGGCGGCCGGGCGGTGCCCCGTCCTCTTCTCAGGCACTGAGAGGGGACGCCTGGCGCCCGCAGACATGTCACTCACTCCCTGCGTCTCTTCGGCAGCTGAAGGCTACGCCGCCTTCCAGGAAGACAGCTCTGGAGATGAGGCCGAGAGTCCCTCCAAAATGAAGCGCTCCAAGGGGATCCACGTCTTCAAGAAGCCCAGCTTTTCTAAGAAGAAAGAGAAGGATTTTAAAATCAAAGAGAAACCCAAAGAGGAGAAGCACAAGGAGAAGAAGTCCAAGGACCTGACGGCGGCGGACGTGGTGAAGCAGTGGAAGGAGAAGAAGAAGAAGAAGAAGCCCGTCCCCGAGCCCGAGGCGCCGCCGGCCGACGCGCCGAGCCTGCGGCCTGTGTTCGGGGCGCCGCTGGCGGACGCGGCCGAGCGCACCATGCTGTGCGACGGCGTGCGGCTGCCCGCCGTGTTCCGCGAGTGCGTGGACCAGGTGGAGCGGCGCGGGATGCGGTGCGAGGGCATCTACCGGGTGTCAGGTGCGCGCCCCGATGGGGGCGGGGCGGGGGGGGGCCCGCAGACACGGAGGACCCGGGGCGCAGCCGGGCCGCGCGGGCGGCTCTGACCCCCCTGCGGGAGGGCGAGGTCGCGTTCCTCCTCGCCCGTGTCTGCGGCACTGCTGCTCACACAGAGCTCACGAGTCAGACCATACACGTTCAGAACAGACGGAGACTAGACTGACTTTTTCAGTTTAATTGCACGTTCATGCACGTTTGTAGAAGGTTTGATATTTACGCTTTTTAAAAAAGGATAGGCATGTTTGATGAGATAAAGGGAGACCTGTAAAGCAACTATACTTCCTAAAAAAGGAGGGGAAGTGAGGGAGACCTTTACAGGAGCCCACGGATAATATGTTCTCACTGAAGACATTCTGGCTAAAATGCTATTTTATAGAAAATAAAGTGAACGAACTAGGAACTGAATATGAATTTGTAAGTCCTTAGTAACATAAAAATAAACACATTTAAATGACTTTGAAATTTCAACTTTTAAGAAAAATTTATGATGACAGGATTTTTAAAGAGCTAAACAGTCCGGGGGGGAGAGTACAGCTCAGTGGTAGAGCGTGTGCCTAGCGTGCGCGAGGTCCTGGGCTCAATCCCCAGCACCTCCATTAAATACATCAATAAGTAAGCAAACCTGATTACCCCCCTCCAAAAAAAGAAAAACAAAGAGCTAAACAGTTCTGAGATAGCTGCTTCTCTCAAGTGCATTTGACAGGCACAGAGAAATTTTAGGTGAAAGTGTCTCCAGAGAGTTCTTCCAGCTTTGCTCAAAGGGTTCTTTTGTCTGTGACCTGTTTTGATGTTTGTGTTCTTAGGGAGTCAGTGTTGTGTACTGCTTGTGTGTGTGTGTGTGTGTGCGCGCGCGCACTCAAACTGAGGTGCTCTCCTGGGTGGTGGCCCCTGGGAGGCCCAGCTCCTGCCTTGATCAGTTTTGTGTTATTTTGGGGGCCCTGGCAGTGCGCTGCCTTCAGCACTCTGTGGGTCAGAGTTTATGGCTGTGGTTTTTCTTTCTGAATGCTAATAATACTGTTTTCTGCTGGAGAATTTTGGTTCTCACTTACTCATATATAAGCTCCAGTTTCAAATCTTACTCTGCACATAATATTTCTGTACCTTGGATGCTTTATTTGAAGTGTCCAACTTTTAAAAAGAAAACATTTTGAGAACAATTTCCAAGTAACCAAACAATCAAACATGAATTCTAATTGTTCACTTGTGCAGTTTTCTGGGTAGGCTCTGTTGAGGGAAAATTAGTTCCCTATAAAACATGCATGAGAGAGAGGATCACCTTGTCAAGAGTTTCAGGTAAAGTTATCACTCATCGTATTTTGCTCATGAAAGTAGGAACATAGGGATTATTTCTAACTCTTTTGCCTCAAGATAAGGATGGTGCAGAAGCAAGATTCATGTTGTCACTTTCCTATTTGGAGCTGCTGCTTTCATTTTGTCAGTGCTGGACAGATTCCTGGCTGACTGTGATGCCTCTGACAGGTTTTTACAGAAGATCAGGAACGTCAGACCCCAGGTGTCAGCACTGTTGATTGTAAAATGCTGCTCAGATTAGGTGACATTGTTTGCATTTACCATTAAATCTGTCAGCCTTAATTTGTAGCTTGTTTCCAATAATTGGCCTGAAGTTATTTTATTTCTTTATTTTTTGAGGCACAGTTGATGTACAGTATTATGTAAGTTTCAGGTGTACAACACAGTGGTTCAGTTTTTAGAGGTTATGCTCCATGTACAGTCATTATAAACTGCCCTCTCTTCCCCGCGTTGCACAGTGCGTCCTTGCAGCTCGTGTGTCTTACACAGGCAGCCTGTGCCTCCAGTTCCCGACCCTTGCCATGCCCCTCCCCCGCCCCACAGGCAACCACACCACTTTGTTCTCTATATCTGTGGGTCTGTTTTTTTGTTGTATTTACTAGTTTGTTGTATTTTTTAGATTCAGTACATAAGCAATATATACAGTATTTGTCTTTGTCTGACTGACTTCGCTTAGCATAATACCCTCCATCCAGCCATGTTGTTGCAAATGGCAGAATTTCATTATTTTTTATGGCTGAGGAGTAGTCTGCTGTAGATATATATCCCATATCTCGGCCGAAAGTTTTAAGTATTAAAAACCGGTGAAAGCAACTTTATATTCTCAAGAACAATCACTGTCACTGAATTAGTAACTAAGTCTTTAGTCCAGTCTGCACTTATCATGTCTGAAAAACATGTTTGTGTTTCTGTCCAGTAACAAAGGCAAAACAATTTGATGTCAGTAACCTAGATTTCACTTTTGTTCTAGCCCTCTTTCAGATAAAGAAAACATGTAAAGAATTTAAGGTTAAAAATAGAAATTAGAAGGGTATTTAATGGGGAATAATTTTCAAAGTTTGTTCAGATAGTGAACTCACCTGTTGCATTTATGATACAGTTTTTACTTATAAAAAAGTAATTATCCATGACTTTCTGGAAGGTGCTTATGTGTAATGAGCTGCATTTTATGTTGTCAGTCTTGTGACTGTTAGAAGAAGCTGTTGGCGGCTCATGGAGAGCAAGTCTTACGCTTGAGTTGTAGTTTAATTTTTACCTACCTAGCTTTAAACTAAAAAAAAGATTTTTTTTTTTCCGTGAATCGATTGGCTTATTTGCTTGATGTATCTGTGGTTGCTCTTTTGTTCTGAGTATTGAGTTTTTCCATTATCACTTAGCTTTGGTTAAATTCATCCCGAGAGTAGTTTTTTATATTATCTTCTATACGGAGGAACCGTGTGAAGCCTGTGCAGGTGAATGCTTCATGAGCAGAGGTTTGTCACTGTCGGATTGACTCTTCCCAGATCTCCCGCAGGGGCGAGGGCAGTGGGGAAGAAAGCTGTGTGTTTGATTTTTTTTCTCTTTCATACATTTTCATTTTTTTCATACTTCTTTTCTTCTGAATTGGAATATTGTAAGGAATTAAATCCAAGGTGGATGAGCTGAAGGCAGCCTATGACAGAGAGGAGCCCCCGAACTTGGAGGAGTACGACGCGAACACGGTGGCCAGTTTGCTGAAGCAGTACCTGCGGGACCTGCCGGAGAACCTGCTCACCAGGGAGCTGCTGCCGCGCTTCGAGGAGGCCTGTGCGAGGAGCACCGAGGGCGAGAAGGTGCAGGAGTTCCAGCGCCTGCTGAGGGAGCTGCCCGAGTGTAACCAGCTCCTCATCTCCTGGCTCATCGTGCACATGGACCACGTCATCGCCAAGGAGCTGGAAACCAAGATGAACATCCAGAACATCTCCATAGTGCTCAGCCCGACCGTCCAGGTACCTGGCCCTCCCCGCGCACCCGCTCTCTGGTTGGCCCTGGGGGGCCCGGGGACATTGTCGCTGTCACAGCCAGAGCAGTGAATGGCAGAAAGCAGACGACGGGTCAGCCTGAACGTCGGTCTCTTTCTTTCCTGCTGTGGACAGTGAGTGCCGACTTGCAGGTCAGAGCACGTTAGCCTCGTAGCTGGAGCCGTAGAGTCTGGGCGCTGTCCAGGCGCTGAGTCGCCATTCCTGATGACGTGACCTGCCATTGGTAGAGGAGGGGCGACAGTTCACCTGTAGATTGACTGATTGAGTATTTTAAAAATGTTATGTATTTTGTGGGGGGAGGAAATTAGGTTTGTTTATTTCTAGAGGAGGTACTGGGGACCGAACCCGGGATCTCGTGGCTGCTAAGCCTGCGCCCTACACTGAGCTCTGCTCTCCCCTCTAGAATTTTTTTTGAATTGAATAATCAGTTGACAGTGTTGTGTCAGTTTCTGGTGCACAGCATCACGTTTCAGTCATACATACACATATTCTTTTTCATATTCTTCTTCATTATGTTACTCAGGTTACTGAATATCATCTGTAGAATTTTAAAGATTTCAGTTATTTCATCAAATAGCATTACTGCTTAATTATATCACACAGACACGTGGGGCGCAGGCACAAAGGGCCTCACGGCGCTTGTCTGCTCGGGGGTTAGCCTGGGGGGGGGTGACTTCAGGGATCGGAGGTTACTTCTTGTCCTTCATTTATTGCTGTTCGCTTGGTGCTGGCGGAGAGCACGTGCTTTCCTTTAATTATTCATGTTTCACTCAGGCCAGAAACAAAGGGCGGGAAAGTGAGACAGTGGTTATGTTTTTTACTTTGAGCCCTCTTTTTGGCCCATGTAACGATGACCGATACTAACCTGGTATAACACCGTTACATATACGAGTGTATTTTCTTTTACTGAAGATTCTTTCATGGCTCATCGATTATATTTTGTAAGCAAAATGTTCCTCAAATTTCATATTAGTTAGGTTTTCAGAATTTGGTAAACATTACATTCTTACTTGGTGTCATGGTCACAGGGATGATGGTATCACAGAGGTTCAGGTGTGTCGTAAAATTAAGTTTTAGGTAGGAAGTCATTTCTTTTCCTGGCTTTTCAGCTAGCCTGGCGTCCTGGTCTCTTGGCACCTGAGTCGTATTTAAACAAGTGTGTGCCTGGAGGGTGGTGCTTCCTCATTCAGCCGCTCTGACACCTCCCTGTTCCTCAGTAGATCCTTGTGTGTGTTAAAGCGTCTCACAATAATTGGGAAGCAAAGAACACGAGATTTTTGAACCTTATTTAATGTTACATAGCGTTCTAGGGCTAAAACGGGACAAACTGATGACCATCGACCACTGCGTCCTTTTCTTGGCTTTCCCCCCTAGTTCATAGGCTCGAGCTCGTGACTTAACTCACACTTTCCCCTTCTCTTCTGTAAACCGCCCACTGATTAGCAGGCGTGTCTAGTCACTACCAGGGATTAAAGGATATGCCCTTAGTCAGGAGGCGCAGGTTAAGTGAAGGGAAACGATGATGCTAACAGTCTCCTCCCAAATCTCTCTTCTCCTTAGATTAGCAACCGTGTACTGTATGTGTTTTTCACACACGTGCAAGAGCTCTTTGGGAACGTGACGCTGAAGCAGGTGACGAAGCCTCTTCGCTGGTCCAACATGGCCACGATGCCCACGCTGCCCGAAGCCCAGGAGAGCATCAAGGAGGAGATCCGGAGGCAGGTGCGCGGCCGCCTGCGCCGGGGGGCCCGTTCCCCAGCCCTTCCTGTGTGTCGGGGGCCGTGCCGGGGCCCCGTACGAAGGTGGTGCCGGGTTCCTGGGAGCAGCCCGGAAGTGTTAGCTTACCTGGACTGGCAGCGTTGTCGGCCCTGTGCTACAGATAAGAATACTGAAATCTGGGGGAGCTACGGAGCTCTGCTGGCTGCTTGCTAAGCCGCAGACCCCGGATTTGACTGTGTCCTGTGCTTCCCACTCTGCCGCTGGAACAGTGCCACGTGGTTGTGTGTGTGTGTGTGTGTGTGTGTGTGTGTGTCTGCCGAGCTGAATGAGGAATTCAAGACTAAGAAATTTACTTACATCTGATCATTTTTACACCTTTTGTTTGGGTACCAGTTTCAGATCCCTGCTTGTTTTTCTTTTATCTGTTCTGAGCTCCCGTTTCCTATCAGTTGATGATGGGTTGAGGGAAGGGGGTGAATTAACTGCCCCTGAACCAGTGTAAACTGATGGATTAGGACCCCCTGCTCAGGCAGAACAAAAATGATTTTTCAGTCGTGTCCTTAAGAAACAGTTGGTGCTACCACGTCGTTTCTTTAATGATAAGTGCGAGGTAGTTGCTTCTCCGTCTTTAGAAACTGCATGTGGTTTTATTTTAAGATGGTAAGACGTGGAATGCTATTCAGTGTGTGGTGTACGGTTTTCTAGGAGTTTCTTTTGAATTGTTTACATCGAGACCTGCAGGGCGGGATAAAGGACTTGTCTAAAGAGGAGCGCCTGTGGGAAGTGCAGAGGATCCTGACAGCCCTCAAAAGAAAACTGAGAGAGGCTAAGAGACAGGTGAGTAGTTCGCTGCTGCTGCATCGCGCTCATAGCAAAACGGAGAGAGAATGCGCCGGGGTCTTCTGTCTACCGCTGTGAGTTACTTTTTAGAAAGTACATGATATAAATGTCTTTTGAAGGGAAGTTCGCTCAAGTCCCCAGTCCTGGGTTATTGATCAGCTTGCTATCAGGGAGATGCTTCGTTGAATTTAGAAAGCTGTTTGGTTTATTAAAGACTGTTTCACTGAGAGATGTTTTGCCATTTCCTGCTTGGCTGTACCTGTGAGCAGCTTCCCAAGCATGAGCAGTAGTCAGGCGATGATCCACTGCAGAATCTGAGGCCTCTGAGTGCCCTCTGGAAGCACGCGGAGGCACTGACGACCCGGAGGGACGGTCTTTACCTGGTGATAGGCAGGTGGCACGTGACTGCCGATGTCCTGGGTCCGCGAGCTGGACGTTGGTGCCCTGGCCACGGCAAGGCTGAGATCCTGAGTCCCTGGAGCGTCTTACAGCCGCGTGCGGAGTCCACGGCAGGATCCAGAGGGCGCATCCAAGGAGCATGAGTCGGCAGGTGTGAGGGCGGGACGGCGTGATGGCTGGGGGGCGCACGTGTGCTCCTGCTACAGGACAGGCAGCCCACAGGCTTCTGTTGCTTTGAGGGTGACGGTTCACACTTGTGTGGAGATGGAGATGCTTTGTGGGAAGGAGACGCTGCTCAGACCGTTAGACGTGTGCTGCAGGACTAGCCGGTGGCCTCTGTGTTTTTCTTTCTTCTTTCCTGCCTACCACGCTATCTTCTGCTTCCAATGTCTGTTTTTAACTAATTTTTCCCTTCATGATCCAGCCTGGGATCAGGTTTAGTGACTAACCAGCTGGGCCTCCTGGTGGTGGTTGTCAGCCATGTGGTGTTGCCCACCAGCCTCTAAATGAAGGGTCTCTGACCCAGGACAGGGCGCAGGCAGGGGAGTTGACGGCAAACCAGAGCCAGTGCAGAAAGGGATGGCTCATCTCGCCTTCACCGGTTCTACTCCTTCACTCGCAAAGTGCTCAAGAGGGTCTATCCAGGTGATTTCAACTTTGAGGAGTAAATGACTTTTAAAGATAGAAGTAATACAGTTCATTATGTTAACAGACTAAACATAAGAAAACCCACAAGATCATTTGGCAGAATTTGACATTTAACTCCTGATAAAAACTTTCAGTCACCACCTTCTTAGCATGATAAAGGGCATTTACCAAAAACAAAAACAAAAACAAAAAACCTATGGTTTACATTGCACTTAATGGTGAAAGTCTGAAGGCTTTCCTCTAGGATTGGGTGTACAAGTGGAGATTTCTGATCTCACCTCTTCTGTTCAGCATGGATGAGGCCGTTCTAGCCAGTGTGATAAAACAAGGGAAAAAAGGCACACGGATTGGAGAGAAATCAGTCTTTATAAAGGTGATATAACTGTCTATATATAAAAGCCTAAGGAATTTATAAAAAATGGGATGAGTTTAGCAACATTGTAGTTATACAGGGTCAGATACACACGTCTATTGTATTTGTGTATTAGCAATGAACTATTGATACTGAACCTGAAAAGAAAAAAGACCTAAATAATTTGGTAAATATCTCAATATTGTTAATATGTTAGGTTTTCCCAAACTGATCTGTGGAGTCAGTTCCAATCAAAATCTAAACAGGCGATTTTGGTAGAAATTAACAAGCTCTTCTAAAATCTGTATGGAAACACAAATGTCCTAGAATAGCCTGAACAATTTTGAAAAAGGACAGCTGATATGAGACTTAAAATAAAGCTGAAGGAATCGAGACAGGAGATACAGGGTGAGGAAAGAAAGTGCAGAAACAGGCCAGCACATATGTGAGCAGTTAATTGTCAGTTTCTGTTGTACAGCACAATGCTTCAGTCACTGACACATACATTAAACGTTTTTCAAACTTCTTCACCGTAAGTTACTACAGGATATTGAATACAGTTCCCTGTGCTCTACAGCATAAACTTGTTGATCTGCTTTTTATATTATTATCTGCAAATCTCGAACTCCCAACTTCTCCCTTCCCCCCACCCCTCGGTGACCACAGGTTTGTTTTCTATGTGAGTCTCTTTCTAAGTAAGTTCGTCTGTCTTTTTTTCTTTTTTAGATTCCTCATGTAAGTGATCTCATGTGGTATTTATTTCTCTTTCTGGCTTGCTTCTCTTAGAATGACAATCTCCAGGTCCATCTGTGTTGCTGCAAATGGCATTTTATTATGGCTGAGTAGTATTCCATTGTATCAGTGTACCACAACTTCTTTATCCAGTCACCTGTCGATGGACGTTCAGGTTGTTTCCATGTCTTGGCTACTGTAAGTAGTGCTGCTGTGAGCGTTGGGGTGCATGTATCGTTTTGAATGAAGGTTCCTTCTGGATATATGCTCAGGAGTGGGATTGCTGGATAAATGGTAAGTCTGTTTTTAGTTTTTTGAGGCATCTCCATACTGTTTTCCACAACGGCTGCAGCAAACTGCATTCCCCCCAGCAGTGTAGGAGGGCTCCCTTTTCTCCACACCCTCCCCAGGATTTATCATTCATGGATTTTGAATGATGTCTATTCTGACTGGTGTGAGGTGATACCTCATTGTAGTTTTGATTTGCGTTTCTCTGATAATTAGTGATATTGAGCATTTTTTCATGTGCCTCTTGGCCATGCATATGTCATTGGAGAATTGCTTGTTTAGGTCTTCTGGCCATTTTTGGATTGGGTTGTTTGTTTTTTTCCTATTAAGTTGTATGAGCTGCTTATATATTCTGGCAAATAAGCCCCTGTCAGTCTCATCTTTTGCAAATATTTTCTCGCATTCTGTAGGTTGTCTTTGTTTTGGTTGTGGTTTCCTTTGCTGTGCAGAAGCTTGTAAGTTTAATCAGGTCCCATTTGTTTATTTTTGCTTTTATTTCTGTTGCTTGAGTAGATGCCCTAGGAGAATGCTGCTGAGATTTATGTCAGAATGTTTTGCCTGTGTTTTCTTCTGAGAGGTTTACTGTGTCTTATGCTGAAGTCTTTAAGCCACTTTGAGTTTGCCTTTGTGTGTGGCGTGGGCAGGTAATTTTCAACAAAGATGCCAAGACAGTTGAATAGGGAAGGGTCTTCTTTTCAGCAAATGGTGCTGGAACAACTGGATATCTATGTGCAAAAAAAAAAGAGCCTGAGTCCAATAACATATACAAAAATTAGCTCAAAATGAATCATACGCAGAGACCTAAAAAAAACCTCCAGAAGAAAGCGCCAGAGAAGGTTTTACTGACTTTGGCTTAGGCAGTGATTTCTTAATAGGACTCAAAACCCATGAACTATAAAAGGAGAATTTGGAAAATTACATTTCATCACAACATACTTTTCAAACGACACTGTTAAATTAAGACAAACATGCAAACCAGAGGCTGTGACAATATTTGTAAAAACCACACACCTACCTGATAAAGGACTTGGACTGAAATATATTAAAAAACACAACAAGACAAACCAATTTTTTTCTTCCTATATCTTTAGAGCAGTTTTAAGTTCGCAGCAGAATTCAGGGAAAGGTAGAGATTTCCCACCTACCCTTCCCCCCACGTGCACAGCCTCCCTCATTATCAACCCCCAGAGGGTCATTTGTTACAGTAACAACTCAGGGTTAAGGCAGACATTTGAGCGGGCCCTTTACCAAAGGCGACACACAGATGGTGAACAAGCACTGAGAAGGCGCTCAGCAGCGTCAGTCACAACGGAGGTGGCACCAGGACAGCCAAAGTCACACAGCGAGTGTTGACAAGAGCGGAGCAGCCGGACCTCTGGTACCGCTCTTGGTACAGACATTTTGGAAAACAGTTTCTTTTCAAGTTAAGCATAAGGTTCCCATGTGACCCAGCAGTCCCACCACCCCAGGTGGTTACCTGACAGAAGAAGACATACACGCACACAAAGCAAGCAGAGCTCACGCCAGGTCTGGTCAGAGTGGCTCAGGGCTCAGGAGGACCAAGTGCCCATCCGCCGATGAATGGGTGCACCACTCGGCACCCATTCATACAAGCAACAAAACTGATGAATTGCAAAGTTAGCAGTGTGCCAGAGAAAAAAAGACTACCGACTGATTAATTCAGTTTATATGGAACAAAAGGCAAAAACCACAGCGGAAAGCAGGTTCGTGCTCACCTGGGCCAACAGCTGGCAGACAAGCCCGGGGCACTTTGTGTGACGATGGAAATGTTCTGAATTGGGGTTGGTGGTGGTTCCTTGACTGCATACTTTTGTCAAAACTAGTTTACCTGTATGCTTAAAATAAAAAAAAAAAAATCACAGAAGGTGATTTATGTGGAAGGTTCCAGAAATGGTGAGATTAATGAGAAATGAACATTTTCCTCACAGTGCAGCCGGACTGAGAGCCACGGGCTACTTTCAAAGCCCAGTTAACAGAGGCCCATCTGTCCAGACGGTTCCTCTGCCTGCCCCTCGGTGCACGTCTAGGAAGGGAGGCGGCGGTGGCGTCCGGAGTGGTGAGGGGTGACTTTGCAGGATGTGAGCTACACGAGGCTGACCAGCTCGCTCTCTCTTACCCCACAGGAGTGCGAGAGCAAGATTGCACAAGAGATAGCCAGTCTTTCTAAAGAGGACGTTTCCAAAGAAGAAATGAATGAGAATGAAGAAGTCATAAATATTCTTCTTGCCCAGGTAAGCTAAGATTCTTTTTTAGTTAAAAATTGTGGGGCTTGGGGGTAGAGCTCAGTGGTAGAGTGCGTGCTCGGTGCGCAGGCGTTCCACCCCCAGTGCCTCTGTCAAGGAGGGGAAAAGCACAAATAAAAAACATGCATATAAAATAAAAGTTTATACTTGGGGTGCACGCCCTGACAAGCCGGTTTTCCTGCACAGCGAGATGACCGCTGCGCTCAGGCCAGTCAGCGTCGCGCTCCACGCGGGCGCCTTCCGTGTCTCGGTGCTCCGTGCAGTGCTGCTAACCGGCGTGCAGCACAGGTGTGCCCCCTGCCCGCCAGGCCCGGGAACCGCCGTTCTGTTCTCTGCTTCTGTGACTTGACTTTTTTAGACTCCACAAGTGCGGGAGAGCGTGTGGGCACTCGCCTTTCCTGTCTGGCTCAGCTCACTTGGCGTGAGGTCTGCCGGGTCCAGCCGTGCTGCCCTGAACGGCAGGACTGGCTGTCTCGTGGCTGAATGATGATGTCGCAAGGCTCCTAGTGGTCAGCTTACAGTCTGAGCAGCTCCGCGGCAGGGGGTGTGAGTCTTCCAGCCAGCCTTCTCAGACGGCTTGGAGGGTGCAGAGGGACGGCCTTGCGCTTGGCGTTCCCTTCTGTGCTGCTTGGCCGCTTCTGCCCGGACACGGTTCTGGACGCCCCCCTTCTCTCCTTTCCCTCCCCCCAGGGCTGAGTTAGAGGTGTTTTTCCTAAGTTACAATTTAGTTGTGCGTGTTCCATATTAATGAGATTGGACTTACATTTTACAACGTCCTTCCTGACGGCACAAAGTTTGAGGTCCTTGAAATGTGATGATGGAGATTTTAGCTGGTGGTGGTTGCTGGTAACACCTTTCAGGCATTCTGACTTTATTCTTTGCAGATCAGTCAGTTGTCGGACGTGAGTTGCTTTACCGCCCACTCGCGGACTTGGCGCACAGCTCTCGAGGGCCTCCTGTGTTCCTGGCCAGGAGCTGAGGAGGAGCTCCTTTCTTTCTGAATCTCAGTCGGCCTTACTCTGTTCTGGAAATTCCCCGAGTTTAGCCCGAAAGAAATGAAGTTCTAGGCTCTGACAGCATCGTCTGTGCTTCCAGAAACTCATGTACGTGGGTACCTGGAGCCTTACAAGCCTCAGTCCTTTCCTGTCACTCCTGAGAAATACATGATTTTGCTGCCGGGGCCCGAGAACTCCTCTCCTCTGAAGAGAGGCTGGAGGCCCAGACAGGCCTGTGTTTCAGAGTTCTCAGTCACGGAACGTGCGCTTCTGTAGGTACACTGAGGGCGCAGGACAGGCATCTCTGTAGAAGCACGTAGGGAGTACGCCTGCCACGTCCAGGAGGCTCCGAGTAGGTCGCTTCAGAACGCGATCACAGCGGCTTTTGAGTTTCATCACAGGCTCTCCTCTGCATCCCTGTTGCTTAGAAAGAAACGCTCTAGACCTTTGCTGCTTCCAGCTCGTTCCTGTAGCGTCCCCGTCTCACCTCCTAGGTTCCGTCTGCTTCGAGTCTTTCTCTCGGTTGGGGGGCGGCTGGATCCCGGGCAGGTAGGGATTCTTCCCTTTAGGTAATTCCAGTTTAGAAATATGCACACAGTATTTACTGTTTAAGTATTCTCTCTGGGGACAGGAGGTGAGGACGGTGGCTTGTGGCGAGGAGGAAGGACTCTCTTGCAAACGTCTCCCCCTCACTGGGTCTGCTGCTAGATGACGCTGACGCCAGCTGCACCTCTCCTGGGCCCTCACATAGGCCCTCCCTTTCCTGCGCGGTGGGGAGGTGCTCAGAAGGGTCTGGGGCAGAGACAGACGACGACACCTGGACCGTGTGTCCGGTGTGCTCGCCTCGGAGGGAGCCTCTGCAGGATGAGGACGGGGAGCTCCCAAGAGGCATTTTGCGTCTTGAGGAAAATCTCGTCATTCCTCCCAGACAGCTGAGCGCACCTTCTGCTGACGTCAAGTCTCCGGGTGTTTTCGGGTGTGCGGCTCCGCGAGCTTTCCCGGAACTTGGTGTCGGGCGTCCCTAGACTTGGTCTCAGCCGTGCTTACAGGGGTGCTTTTCAGGAGAACGAGATCCTGACCGAGCAGGAGGAGCTCCTCGCCATGGAGCAGTTTCTGCGCCGACAGATCGCCTCGGAGAAGGAGGAGATCGAGCGGCTCCGAGCTGAGATCGCCGAGATACAGAGGTAACGCAGGGCAGCAGGGACCCTTGTCAAGAAGAGGGAGCGGCGCCAGCGGGCCAGGGCGCCTGCTGACCCTGGGGTCGCGTCTCCCCCCAGCCGGCAGCAGGGCCGCAGTGAGACGGAGGAGTGCTCCTCGGAGAGTGAGAGCGAGAGCGAGGACGAGGACGAGCTGCAGGCCATCCTGGAGGAGCTGCAGAGGCAGAACGAGGAGCTGGAGGTGAGGCGGGCCCGGCGTCCTGCTGGGGACGTGACGGAGGAAGGGGCTTTGGGGTGGGGCGTGGAGCAGCGCTTCAGGGTGAGGGCCCCGGGCCCCTGGGGGGGGGGGCAGGCGGGGCTTGTCCTGGTTCTCCACCGGAGAGCAGGTGAAGGGGGCCCCAGCCCGATGAAGCCAGTTGAGCAGGACGCCCCTTCTTACTCCAGACAAGATGACGTAGCGCTGGGTGTCGGGGGCCGTGCTCGCCGCAGAAAGGAGCCCACGCCCCGAGCGGCAGAGAAAAGCTGAATTCCACACACAGGACCACCCCCCCCCAACATCCTCCCACAGAACTGAGCAGAGACGTTGGCAAGGCCAGCCCCCCACCTGGGCCAGGGGTTGGGGTGGTGACCTGGGCTCCCCGCGGCTTCCTCCCCTTAGCGAGGTCTCATGGTTGCCCCTTGGCCTCTTTGTGTTTTTCAAGCATGTTTCAGACTCTAAGTAGGAGAGCATCTTCCAGAATCACAGTCCTGGGGATGGAACAAGGTCCAAACAGGAGAGCCCTCCCCCCAGCAGATGCTTGGGCCTGCCGTCCTGTGCCCCGGGTTGGTTCCCCTTGGGGTCCAGGATGGTCCCTCTGGGTCTGGCTCACTCAGTTTGCAGGCAGGGGAAGAGGAGGGTCAGGGCTGAGGTCGGGTGCGCAGGCAGCAGGGCGGCTGGGAGGAGGGAAGCCAGGGCTGGAGGGGTTTTGTGCTGCCTCGACTGCTGGAAGGGTGCAGGCATTATAAAGCTGCTGGCGGTCTCCTATCGTCTGAGCAGGTGGCACAGGTCAGGGGTAAGCAGGGCCATGCACAGAAGAGGAAGGACATCACTTCTGAGACAGAGCTCAGGTTTTACACTAATAACACTGTCATTAAAGCCTGTTTTCTGTGGGTGGTTTTGTCTCCCAGGGGCGTTTGCTCCTCTGTGATTTAAGCAGTTGGTACCTTGATCCATTCTGTGCTCGTGTTTTCTCTCACAACCAGCTGGACCAGAACAAAAGCAGGTTCTTGGGTGGGTGGCTGGCCCCTCTCCGCCGTCCTTTCGGTGAGTGCCACCCTCCTTTCCTCCAGATCAAGAACAATCACCTGAACCAGGCGGTTCACGAGGAGCGCGAGGCCATCATTGAGCTGCGGGTGCAGCTCCGCCTGCTCCAGCTGCAGCGGGCCCGGCCCGAGCCCCCCAGCGACCCCGAGCCCGGCGCCGCCAAGGAGCCGCCCCCGGCGGGCAGGGAGCCGGCCCGGCCGTCGCCCAGCAGGGACAGGAAGGAGACGCCCATCTGAGCCGCGCGGGCCGCCGGCCTGTGCACCTGACTGGGCCCCAGCCAGGGCCCCGCCGTACCTGCTGTAAAGGCGTCTCCCTCCTCCCTCAACGGAGGACGCACGCGTCGGGCTCGGGGCCCCCGGGGAGGACGGGCGGGCGCGGGCGGCCGGCGGGGCACAGAGGCTTCCAGATGCTGTCTGCTTCTCTGAAGATTTTCTTTGTTAACTTAAAATAACTATTTTCACCCTTGAGTGGCTTCTTTTTAAACCAAAAATCGTCTTTCTTTGCTTTTTTATTATGGCAGAATGAGGATTTTTCTCTCGTTCAAGGGGGATCCCGGACACGGCGGACAGCGCCCGCCTCTGTGCGGCCCGTGGTCCCCTCCAGGGTCCCCGCTCACCTGTCACTCCTGCTTGTGCCTTTCACACCTCTCTGGTGCAGATTCTATGCTGGGAGCTGCCTCCCCTTTCCTGAGGGGCCAGAATGGCTCTCACTGGGGTTCCCTCCCTGCCCCCCCAACACCCCCCTTGGGACAGGCCCCCGTCACAGTCCCTGAGCCCGAGTCACCACCACGGCCTCGTTAGTCAGAGCCGTCCTGGGGCAGCGGCCACCTCTCTCCGGCTCCTGCGGCCACTGGTCAGCAGACGCTCTCCACGGGCTCGGTGGGAGGTGGCCGCCCGGACCGGAGGCTCTAGCTCTCAGACCTCCCCTCAGAACAGGACGTCATCGTAGGCTGCTCGCCTGGGCTAGAATGTAAGTGTCTCTCTGCCTGAATAAGCCATATCGATAGACACGCTCTGACCTGAGTCCACACCGTCTCACCGAGCCGCTGCCAGACTCCCAGCTGACCAGACTGAGCAATAGGAAACGGCTTTGCTCGGGGGGCAGCCGTGTCCCGACCCCCACCACCCCGCTGCCCTGGGGCCCTGGGGCGTCTGGGGGGCCGCTCTGTCCATGTGCACGGCTGTGAAGACGGCCCCTCACCCAGGGTGATGGAGACCCCCCCCCCGGGGCTCTGTTCTCTCCTCCTGGTTTGTATTTATTTTCAGCACCTCTTCTATGCGGTTTTTACCCTCTACCTATTGCACTGTTGTGACTTGTTGGCCATTATTTGATTTTTGTACGAAAAAAGCTTTGTTATAGAAATCAGCATACTATTTTTTTAAATCTGGAGAGAAGATATTATGGTGACTGAAAATATGGTCAGGTGTCAAATGTAAGTGTATAAAGCCTTCCAGCTGTCCTGTCGGTCCTGTTACATTCATTTCACATTTGCTGGCAATGTTGAAGGTTTCTTTTTTGTGTAAACTCTTAATTTCTATCAAGGTGTCATGAATTTTTTAAATTAGTATTTCATTACAGCTGTCTCAGCGTTGATTAACTAATTTTTGCCAGGACCCATTGTTGATCAAGCAAATAAATTCAACAGCCATTTGAGGAAAAAGGGACTGCTCGCTTTTTTGTACATGTCCTTTGAAATGGTGGCACCCTGTGCCTGGCAAGGACTTGGTTTCACTGCTAGGCCCGGGAGCGACAGCGCCGAGTCCCTCCCTGGGCCCCCTCCTGCCCTGGCCACCGTGTCCGCTGCCCTCCCTGTGTGAGCCAGTGGGCCTGCTGTGGCAGAAAGGTTTGTTGTGGTCACTTCCCTAGAGGGGACGGCAGGGGTCTCGGGGGTCACCTACCTGGTGCTGGTCAGGCCAGTCCCGAGTCCCGGTTTAAGATTCCATTCCTGAGGGAGCCGGTGCCGTCCTCAAGTCTGAGTTTGGTGACGTGGGGGCTTCGCAGAAGCGACTCTGTGTGGGGCTCACTGTCATGGTTTTTAACGAGTCTTCCCTTTTGAGCAGACGCTCAGCCTGAGAGACATGCCCGGGATTTTAAGGCATCGGAGCTGCTCCCACCACCGTCTGGGAGTTGGCCCTGAGTCCGTGCTGTGTTCACGGGTCACTGCGGTCACAGTTTTTACGTCGCTCGTTCTTGGTCCTTCTCTGAGGCTCCAGCCTCAAAGAGGTCGCTTGATGGCTGGTTAGCAGCTGCAAATGTGCTTTTAAAGCTTCTGCAAGGACACCGTGCCCAGCAAGACGACCGCTTCCTACCAGCAGGGTCACCCCCAGGGTCTGTAGTCCCCAAGACCCAAACCAGAGTCAGACAGGTCAAAGAAAAGCTCTGATGAAGGAGTCACTTTCTTTAGCCAAGTGGCTTGTTCAGTGACCTCAGGAGCTGAGTTCCCACTTTTCCAGGAGGTGGGCCAATCCTAGCAGACCCTGTCTGCTCACCTGCAAGGCAGCCACGGGCTGTCCTCTGATCAGAACAACTTTGGCCACAGAGCCTGGGCTGGTGGCTGCAGCAGATTCTGCAGTGTCTTCACGAGCTGAGAGGTTCCTGGTCACGGCCGCGTGGCACATCCTCCTGGCCCGGAGAAGAGTCGCTGAGAATTGAGACTTCTGGTGATTCGTTTTGAGTGTGGCTCAGGTGACTCGTTTTGAGTGTGGCATCCTCGTTTTGAGTATGGCCACGGAGGCCAATAAAGCTGCAGGGTCTGTAGACGGGACGGTGGTTTTGTTCTGGTCACCTGTCTGCGTCCCTTTCTTTGCACAGAACCTGGATGCGGTCGCCCCTGGGTTTGGGGTTGTTGACCAGAGATGTACCCCCAGGGCCCTGGACATCGGCGAGAAGGTGGGATGGACAGAGGAGCCACAGGACCATCAGCTTCATGGCAAGTCCAGCAGTCATGGGGGTTAGATGACCCACCTGCATGATGGCCTGAGACAATGGCGCTGTCCTTCCAGGCCCGAGCAAGACAAAAGGTGGACAGGAGAATCCAGAAGGCCTTCACGGGGAACGAGGGAAAGGATGGCCGGAGTGGGAGGGAGTGGAAAGAAACATCCTCGGTCCTCCTGGTCTGACGACTTGGGAGGACGCAGTCCCGGTCCCCAGCGTCTGCACAGGACCAGGCGTCCGGTGGGGCCTCCAGCTCTGAAATACACATGCGAGGGTCAACACCTTGTCCCCTGGCAGCGGGGTCAGTGGCCGAGACCCTGGTAGGGTCCTTCCCATGAATCTCACTTACGCAGAAGCACCAGAAAAATAGTAACTGTCTGTAAATGATGAACGACTTGAAAAGGCCCGTGGTCACAGAGCTGGTGAGAGTTCATTTGGGAAGGAAGGAAACAGTTATTTCTGTGGCATGCAATACTTCAGGATGATAACTGAACAGCAAGAGTGCTGGTAAATTTCTAGAAACTTAAGGCAATGTCTGGAATACCTGTATTAGAAATATATGATTCATACATACATAACCTAAGAATGTTTATCATTTCTTATTCAACAGTTTCCCCCACATATTTTAACGTACCAAATAAACATAATCGAACATCTCTCTTTTACAAGATGAGAGGCAAATGCTTTGGGATTTTCCAGGAGCCCCGTGGGAAACCTCAAAGTTACTCTGAGGTTAAAAAGACTATTTAATTTTATTTTGAGACAATGTCAAGAAGGTTGAACATTTGAATGGAATAATACTTAATTGTCTCACCAAAGTGACAGCAGCAGATACTAAAGGCACATACAGAAGGGAAGCAGAAGTCAGTGCTCTTAACACTGAGAAGACCGGATGTCCTTGAGTCATCAAAGGCTGATAGAGCGTGAAGCAGTTATTGTGGTAACACACAAAGTTTTGCTGTCCAGATTTGAAAAGTAAAACAAAAACTACAACGCCTTATTAAGAGCAGACCAATAACCTAAGAGAACTTTGTCTGTTTAACAGAACAGTTAACAGTTTTAATCACACGGAGATTAGAACCCTTAATCCCCGGTTAACACCAGCATTCTGTGGGCTGGAGAGTCTATAAACACATTTTGATTTCTGGAAGCATATTTATCCTGATTAAGCTTTCCAGTGGCACAAAACGTATTAACTAACAGACTCCAGTATCTCTGGTTTCTCTATACAAGGAAGCCGAAGGTGGAGAAACGTGTGGTGATGAAGGTCTCAGCACCCGTCTTACTTGGAAATGATCTGGATATTCAGTGAATACCTGTCACTCAACTTATCTCAGTGTAACTTACAGGCTTCACGTTACCAAAAAAGTTTTGGAAACGGTTTTTAAGTGGACATACCATAAAGTATCATTGTTGAAAAGTTAAAGTAAACTTTTATCTTACGTCTATTTAATTCACTGTTCTTAACAATCATGTTTAGTCATGAAAATTTCACAAGACAAACAACTAATAATCTGAAGTTACCTTTCTTGCTGACAAATCCTGTGAGAGAGAACGTGAGCGCATCTGACTTTCAGTAAACCTAGGCAGAAGAAAAGCATTGTACTTTACAATGATAACTTTAAAGACATGCCTCTTGTAACTGAACTACAGACTTAAGCTAGCGTTTACTTACTGAAGCTCGGCCTAGAGCACCCGAACCGGGAAGGCACTTGGGTTAGTTTCCGTATTTCTGAGAGTGAACTTGTTTCTCTATTTCATTGGCTTAAATTGAACTCTTTACAAAATAACTTCAGCAATACCATTTTGAGGTAGGAAAAAAAGTCACATCTATAACATATACATAAATATACACACAGGTATTTTATAGCGTCTGTTTTAAAATTTTAGGGTGAGACGTACAATTGTGCAAAAGTCATTACTTTGTAAACGAACAGTTGGATCCAAATTGTGTTTCTGGCACATGGAGTAAGTCTCCTGGCTCAGACGGCTACAAGTTTTCACTGATGCCTGGCGAAGACTTTAAAGACACTTCAGAGCCCGAGTTTTCGGCAGCCTCTCCTTTGTCTCGGGCGAGCACCGCCTGGAGAGGTGCGGGGAGGGCGCCTCCACAGCAGAAGGCACCGCGACCTCTGTCCCCTAAGCCCAGACCTCGTATGGCACCAGCAAGGCTTCTGAGACGAGCAGAGGCGGTCTGGAGGGGGGTGTGAAAAGCACAGCTGGGGGCTGGGCTGTTTCCAGGGCCGCGTGACTGTTCTGTGAGACGAGACAGTCGCCTCAATCCCTCAGAGACCCGGGTGGCAGCCGCCCAGCTGCCCACCACACTACCTTCCGTCGGCTCCTCTGTATCAGCGGGAAGGTTTCCAACTAAGACGGACGTCAGGAGTCCTGTGTTCCAGACAGAGCTGTGTGTCTCTGGAACGTTTTAGTAAGTCCTCCTGCGAAGCCTTCACAGTGTTTCTCTTTCTGTCTGGGAACGTAGTTTCACCTAAGCTTTGGAGAGAAGGCCTCACGAAAGTCCCCATCGGGCTCTGAGTATCAGCCTCTAACTCGGCCAACTTCTGACCACAGAGCGTCTTTGAAACCAACAAAGCCTCCAAGCATCGTGTCAGGTTTCAGCCAGGACACTCGGTGCATGCGCCGGGGGCACTCAGCACCCCGGCGGTGCAGGCGATGTAGGCGGCGCCTCCGAGAGCCGCCGCCGCCGTCCGCAGGGCCCCAGCGTGTCCTGGGGGCCTCCAACCCGACGGCTGCCAAGCTCTCAGATGCAGAACGAGACCAGCACTGCGGCAGGAGCCGTCCCTGGGAGAGACAGGTCGACAGCCCGCGGGGACCGGAAGCGGGGCCACGCGTCACACTGCAAGGACCTGTGGTCTGATCTCCCCTTCCTCCCCATCGCAGTGGGGGCCCGGCAGAGCTGACTCCGGCGAGAACGCTCACCCTCGGCGGCCTTTCCGTTTTCTCAGGAGCCTGCCGGCAGGCTCTGCAGTGACACCCTGGGGTGTCCGGGGGGTGTCTTCCTGTTCCCCAGAAACTGCTGAGGAGGAAAAACCAGTGTCCCTCTACCCTTCACGTGAGTGCCTGGCTGAGGCCCTTTCTCCCTAGGACACCACATAAGCGGATCAGCTTATCCAGGTTAGGAGCTCTCCTCTGTAGCCACTGTAATTAGGATTATCTTCGGTGAGTAACCTGCTTGTTTAACCTAAACATTTTATTTGCCTGAGGTCGCAAGGACCCAGACCAGCTGAAGTCAGACCTGGTTCGATGGCAGACCCAGTCAGGCAGACCCAGTCTGACTCCAGCCAATTGCCAGACCCCGTCCAGAAAAAGAAAAGTTCCGATAAAGTCTGAAAGCTCATGAGGTGAAGGGCGCGGAGTCAGAACCCGGAGAGGAGGTGCCAAGCCCGGGGGGCCTGGCTGCTCACCGCCCCTGGGGCCGTCGAGGTTCGAACACCAGGACTGTTCAAAGAGAAACTAGGGACTGTTAAGTCTTTTCAGTGTATTTGAGCAAAACTGGATTTGAACTGGGCAGCGTCTAACCCAGCAGATAAAAGGAGTTCCAAGGAGCTGCGCAAAATGAAAGACTTTCACAGGAGCATGGAGGGACCACAGCAGTTACCCTTGGCAAACGAGTGAGCTACTACGGTCACAGGCAGACCTTGGAGACACCGGCTTCAGCTCCACTGCAGTGAAGCGAGTATTACAGTAAAACAAGGCACACAGATTTTCTGGTTCCCCAGTGCGTAGAAAAGTTATGTTTTACACTGTACTGTAGTCCATTAAGTGTGCGACAGAACTGTGTTAAAAAATACATACCTTAATAATTGCTGTTGGAAAAATGGCACCAGTAGACTTGCTTTACTCCAGTTGCCACAAACCTTCAATTTGTCTTAAAAAAAAAAAAAGCCTCTACGAAGCACAGCAGAACGAGGGATGTCTGTACCTGCCTTTGGGGAGGCAGGGACCTTTCAGTCAGGCGGCCTTACGAGTGTTCATCAGGCGACTCCTGGCTGGTTCAGGGCCTGAGTCCTGGCTTGGTGACGTGGGGCTTAGCGCAAAGGGCTCCGTCTGCAGGACAGACAGGAGACGGGGTCAGACCCCTGCACTGGCACCGCGCACCCCGGGACAGGAGGGAAGGACGTGGCATCTGCAGGCAACCTGGGCCCCCAAGTTCCGATGGGGTCCAAGTACATGGACCAGGGAGGAGAAACAGGCATGGTTCTCGTCTGACCGAGCACCCCAAGTCCAACAACAGGCAAGAAGCTGCTGAAAATTCCAGCTACAAGGGGGGGACACAAGAGCCGCCTCTTGGTGGGGAGGTGCCTGCAGCCTCCTGAAGGTCTTCACATGGGGATAAGAAGTGCGCCCAGGGCCCCCTGCGGAGTGGTGTGGCTTAGGCTGGCCTTCCTGGGAGGCTGCCACGTAGGACAGACGCCCTGCACACCTGAGCTTCAGATCAGTGACTGACTTGCATATAAGGTGTCCACGCAATCCATACTTAATTCGGTGTCCTGGTGGGTTGTTTTGGTGGTGGCTGTTTTTAGCCCTTTTGCCTAAAGCAGTGACCTCGATAACACCGTTTCCTGGCTTTTCTCTCCTTTTCTGTATTTTCATTTTCAGTCTGCCCACCCTTACCTTAGCATCTCAATGAGCGAACAGCTGGTTATGCACAGTGCAGTCGGTTCCAGTGGTCCTAAGCCACGCTGTGCAGACTGGCCACTGGTACTTCTGGGAGACGGGAGGGCCTGATGTAGTGACTGAACGCACAACACGGGCCATACAGCGTCCTCTGCACCCGTATCTTCCTTCCCAAACGTGGGCCTCCTCCAGGTGCCAGGCTGGCAGGGGCATCGAGTGAAGGGGGCCCCCACCACTCTTGGTGGGAAACCTCGTGGGGGTCAGCGCGGCACAGCCCCCCAGCCTGCACGGCCGCCCAGCTGGGGAACCTCCAGGAGCTCCTCCCAGCCTTCTCATGAATCGTTTGAAAGTATGACCCAGGAGGTGTTTGTATCCAGTTGACAGCAACCATCGGCATCATGAACACAGCGCAGCCGATCGGAGTAAAACTCATATGGTAAAATTATGTGCTAGAAACTCCAAGTGTCAAACCTTGCCAAATTTAAATCAGCAAAACCCAAGTTTAAATCGGCATAATGTGACCTCGACAAGACTTGGCAGAGATCAGCCTCTAACAGCTGTAAAACGCCACACGGATGGAAACCTACCACTGCATGGAAGGCTTGGCAAGCTTTCGAGGGAAAGAATTTTTAAGGAAAATAATTTCTGTATAATAAAATTGAAACAGTCTATTAGTTCTCTATGGAAAACGATGCAGGAATTCAGCTGATTTAGTGGAGTTCCTAACCAAATGTATCGCCTTTGGAATTCTGCGTTTACAAATAAAATAGAATTTTCTCCAGGTCAGACCTCCATGGGATGAAACAGTCACGTTCCCAGGATCACGCAACCCCCCAGTTCTGGAGCACCCGGGGGAGGACCGGGGAGCCAGCGTCCCGCCCCAGCGTCCTCTGAAACACCATCGGGCTTCTGGAGGGGAGGAGATGCCAGCTGGGGGGGGGGGGGCTGACCCGCGTAGGCCACTGGGGAACGTCCCTCTGTGCGCACCCTCCCAGGCCCCGCTCTCCGCGTGCTCACAGGACGGAGGCCAGGGACAGCCGTCTCCGCTCACCTCCAGCCCTGGTCTGAGTGGGAGCGTCACCTCAGGGCTGCTGTGGGCTTCCTTCTCCTCCTCCTTGGCTCACGGCAGACGCTCCCGCCCACGAAAGCAGCACGTGCATCTGGAGCCCAGGACGCCGCTCTTCTCCTGTGGGTCAAGGTCACCTCCTCCGAGCTTCCAGGACACACCAAGCCTGGCTACCGACGTCCAGGCACCCGCCCCCTGGAGACCGGGGCAGTGGGACCCGCACCAGGCAGGCGTGCAGACCCGCAGGGACGGTGGCTTCTAGGGATCAGCCATCACCAACCTGGAGGGTTCTAGAAAACCTGCACGGGCCCAGCGTCACAGGATTGTCTCCAAGGCTGATGGACACAGCTCACAGGCAGAAGGTGACCCCCAAGCCCCTGAGAGTCCAGGAGTGCGGCTGGAGGCCTGGGGCTGGCATGGTTCAGAGAGGGAGGGATGGCGGGGACGGTGTGGGTTCCAGGGGGAGGAGGAGGGAGAGGCAGGCAGGCAAGGAGGGGGCTGCGGGGGACACAACAGCTGAGCAGGAAGCTCCAATTTTTGAAAAATACAGCCTCCTCTTCATCTTGGTCACTCCCAAGTCCCCAGACCCGTGAGATCAGAGCACAGTGTTACATACCCTGAGGACACAGCACAGTGCATCTTCTGCTGTGGAACTGACAGAGCGGGTACTGACTGTCAGCAGTGTCTCTGCCTCCGGTGGGTGGAAGGACCCGGTTTTCTCTGTATGAGGAGGCTGCACCTTAGACGGGCTCCGACCCCCTCGCCATCCTCAGGACTTGGCGGCCGCTGCTCTGCCCACACCCAAGGGAGGGCACGCAGCCCGGCAGCCTCCTGCGGGGCGACCTCAGGTGTGCAGTCGCCACTCAGTGAAGAGCTGAGATCAGGAGGTGATGGTCCACCTTGTGTTCGTTTGAATGCCACTCGGGAGTACTCAGACTGGGACCACCTCGGCCACTGACCAAGCAGGTGCCTTCCCGTGTCCACTGCTGGGAGAGAACCAGCCTCCAGATCCACGTCCACGGCGGCTCCTCTGGAGACACCTGCGCGGGGATGGCCAGTGCATCTAAGCTCACAGGTGCGCCTGCACACCTGACATTCCAGTTCTTCACCCCAAAACGTACCGTTGCCGCCACTGCTTTTAAAAAAAATGCAGCTACTAGTACATAATTCTAATTAACTTACAGAACTGAAACTCCGGGGGTCGAAGAGTCACAACCTAACAGCAGAGACTGCGCCTCAAAAATTGGACTGAATGCAATAAAAAAGGTCACGCCCTCCTTCAAGCTTGGCTCTGAGGCTGCTTCACAGCCAGCCTCCCCCAGCCCCCCTGCCCCCACAGCCCCGCCCATTACCTGCGTGTGGCCTGATTCGCTTGTCCTGGTGGGATGGTGCACACAGAAGCACACAGAAATCCGGGCTGTGGAGAAGGATGAGGAACCAGAGGGTTCTCTGTCATAATTTACACACGAAGCAGCATGTGCGTTCCCAAACCCACCCAAGGTCCAAGGGGTCCTGCTCCCTTACAAACCTGGGACGTCCCCACTAGCCGGGGAGACAAACCAACGCCACAGAAGCACCAGGGCGGGCGCCTTCCAAGCTGGGCTCAGAGGAGCAGCCGGCATCGCCCACAGCTCCTCCCGAAAGCACGTTCCCGCGGCCCCGCCAGCTCCCCTGTCACAGCCAGACAGAGGGCGGGGCCCAGGCTCGGAAGCATCTCCCATAAGAAGACCTCAGGGCAAGGCCTGGGCTTGCCAAGGGCAGAACCCGCCCAGGGGCAGACGCAGATTTCAAAGAAATGACTAAACTAGGTAAAAGACAAATATTTTAATCTAGTTCTCCCACTTTATACTAAAATCATTAATACAGGTCACGAATTGCATTTATTCGCAGGTATCTAGAAAACAGTCAAAGGGGCAGCGCTCTCTGTGTAGACCTTAGGAATAAATTTTCTCTGGACAGGAGAACTTGTGCACAACAGCATGATTGGAGCGCGCCCTCCCCGGAGGGTCGCAGGCGTGTGCAGCACGCAGAGAGACACACACAGTGCACCCAGGGCCGGGCGTGGTCCAGCTCAGGACGCCCGACACCCTGCACACCTGCTCACAAGTTTCCTTCAGGTCATGGCCCAGCATGAGAGACAACAGGATACAGGCGCTCGGCCACGCTCCGTCACCGTGTGCAGCCGGGTGCTGCGTAGGAGTTAAGGTCAGACTCTAGTGCCAGCATCAAGCCCCAGGAGAAACCCAGACAGACGCTCCTGCCCCGTTCACACACGCTGGAAACTATTCACATGCCGGCTGGCCGGGCGCACCCCCGCAGCTCCTCGCCTGCACTGAGGGCGCTCACGGCGGTCCTTCAGTAAAGCCAGCAGAAAGCCACGCGGGCCCCGGGACTCCCGTCCCCTCCACGAGGGACACGCCTGACCAATTCAAGGTCTACTCAGTCAGGAAGACGGAAGGGTTTAAGGCTTCGGTGACGATTATAATCCTCTGAGAAATTACTTTCCCTTCAAGTCAAGACAAGATCATAGTGTTTACTGTACTTTCTCTCGACTCTGAAAATCCCTGGTGCGGCGCAGGCGACTTGCACCTGCCATTCAGTCCGCGGGCGGAGCCCGGGCCGGCCGGGCGAGTGGGGCGCGGCGGGACCCTGGCCCTCGGCACGCGGGCCCCGCGGCCGCGGCGACTAGTAGGTGGAGGAGGCCGTGCTCAAGGCGTCTTCGGAGATCCTGGTGCCGGCGGGGTGGGTGCTGGCGAAGTACTTGACGTCACTGTCGCGGTCCATCTGCAGGGCCACAATGGTCTGCTCCACCGCCTCCTGGTGGCAGCTGGCCGAGGCCGAGAAGTACTCTGGGGACGGGAAGCGCAGATCACGTGAACCCGGTGCAGCGCCTCCCGTCCGCCAGGAACACGGTCAACACGGGCGCTTCCGGCTGACGTGCGCTCTGACAGCATTACAAGACTGTCCTTGTTTATAACAGACTAAGCCTCACGGCGCTCACCGCGGTGACACTAACATATGGCACCGCACTTGTTACAGCCGCTCGGCAGCGCGGTGCAAGGAACAAGCTTCCGGATACAAACCACACACACAGAAAACCAGTCTTCTCCAGCCCTTCATTCTAACTGCTACTAAAAAATTTTAAATGAACTCCGAAGGAGAAAAAAGCAGCAATATTCATTTACCTACATTGAAATCCACAAATTTCTTTTTCTGCTTCATTCATGAATTCAAGTGATATTAACCGGCATTCTGGGGTGATTACAGTAAGTAAAACAACCCGAAATTTGAGGAGCTTATAATTTGCAGCCAAGCAAACAGAATAAAAACAAATCCATCTGGAACAGAAGGGTGATGATTACAGCCCCTCCTTCGGCAGGAATGACCGTAACAACTCATTAGACCCCGTCTGCGAGCGCCTGTCCACCTGCGGGTCTGTGAGCTCCCGGCCTGACACCTCTCCCCAGCCAACTGCTACCTACCTTTTTCTAGTAGAGTCTGTCTTAGCGTCTTGGCGAGCAGCACTCGAACGTTGGGGACTCTGTCGTTGGCCAAGGTCAGCAGGTGCGGCATGAGGTGCAGCGCAAACTGGTCCATGGGGAGGCAGTCGTCCTCGATGACCGTCTGGGGACAGAGGAGACCACCTCAGACCGGCTGGTCTGCCCAGCGGTTTAACCAAGTCTCCCAGAAACAAGTTAAGGGCTTCTGATTTTAGTTACTGCTTTTTAAGCCAACACTCCAGGCACTTGGGACCTCAACACAGGACGCCAAGTCCCCACAGAGCTGCTCATGGTCACCCGCCCCTCGGAGGCCGGGATCACGCTCTGCTGCCTCGGGGACTTGGGGACAGAAGGGACGAAGGCCAGCACAGGGAACACGCGGTCCTGGCTGGGCGCTCACCTGGCAGACGAAGACGAAGGCCTGGCGCCCGGACCAGCGTGGGCAGCGGCCGAAATTCTCCACCAGCTCGTGGATCAGGTCCACCCCGAAGGAGGGCGGCGCCGCGCGGTGCAGCTTCCGCACCATTTCGCTGACCTGCGAGGACATGCTCGGTGGGCATTGCTGGCTGCTGCCCGTTGCCTGCCCCGCCCACTGCCCAGAGCCGGCAGCCATACCAGCTTGTAGGAGATCCAGCGGACGGAGGAGACCTTGTCCGCGCACAGGCTCAGGGCGATGGGGCGCAGGTAGTCGTAGACGTCCCTGGGGCTGTACAGCTCCAGGAGCAAGATCAGCTGCCTGCAGATGAACCAGAGAGGGAGGGGAAGCACCCTGTAACCATGGACACGTATAACGAGCAGGCTGCTCCTCTCAGCAGCAGCGCCTGGTCCCCGCTGTCTGTAACACACACAGAGCCGCCTGCTCCCTGCACGTCCGTCAGCTTGGGAACCCCAGGCACGGTCAGAAGTCCCTCTTCCTCTCAGGACGCGGGCAAGACAAATGCTGCCGAATTCTGCGTCCATGGGATGGAGACGGCGGAGCATCTCCTGCTGTGCTCAGTGGGGCCGCAGACACGGGCTCCCACGGGGACCGGGATGTGCCGAGACACTTCGTCTGCACATCGGTTGTCTATGGAATAAAGTGCTGGCAGCATCAGGCAGCCCGGCATGTGTCAGAGCTCCGGGACCAGCAGCAGCGCCTGGCGGTCTGAGCAGAGGCGGCCGCGCCCGTGAGGGAGGACCCTGGATACGGAAGACTTTCACCTCCCAGCTCTGTGTCTGAGGTCACCGACACCTGCGGGCAGCAGGCAGTGCCCGGTGGGGCAATGCAGGGCTAAGCAATGGCCGGGGGCACCGCAGACCCCACCAGCCCTGTGCCGGTGCCTGGGGTCAGGAAACGGGCAGGGGCCTTCCTCTCACCCTCGACAGGCCAGGGCAGTGCGCAGCGGGGGCCGAGGGGAGGACACTGCCTGAGACCAAGCACGGGTCCAAGGCAGTGAGGGGGCTGGAGGGGTCCCAAAGACTGAGGCCAAATGGAAGGAGCAGAGAGCCCCCTCCCTGGTGGGCCTCCACGTGGAGGCTGAGATCTAGGGCTGGGAGGGACCTGGAGACGACAGCGGGCCCCAGGCCCCCAGCCACCCACCTCCCCCCAACTGGCCGGAAGACGTGTGTTCAGGCGGCACCGAAGTCCCACGCGAGCACGGAACCCAGCCCTGCGGGCGAGGGGCAGGCAGGACGGACCCGAGGGGTGACCTCCTCGAGGCTCTGAAGGAAGCGCCGTCAGCCCCAATCCCCTAGCCGGCACGCGCGCCGCTCCTGAAAATGCTGGGGAGGTCCAGAACATTCTGTGAAGCACTCTTACAATTCAACAGCCCAATTTAAGACACACAACCCAGTTACAAAACAGGCAAGAACTTGAAGACGTTTCTCCAGAGAAGCATCTGAACCGTCAACAGCACCAAGGGGCTGAGCCTCCCTGCTCGCTCCCTGCTCGCTCAGGAAACGCAATCAGACCGAGACGGGGTGCTGCTCTGCACCCATGGTGAGAGGGGCGTGGGGGCCGGGAGCCCCAGCCACGCTGGCAGGGGGGGTCCCTCTACACGGCCTCACAAATCCACCTCAGAGACGCTGAAACAGGAACTAGTGTGTGAGTGTTCATGGCAGTGCCGCCCACATCAGCCAAGAGGGAGAAGCAACCCACGCGAGTGGACCAGGACGCTGCACGACCGCGCGGGGCGGCACCGCCCAGCCGAGGGCACGACAGGTGCGCCGGCAGCGCACGCAGGGACTGGAGAGGGGGCCCCACAAAAGCCTGCGTGGGACGTGACTCCACTTATGCGCAGGGCCCAGAACAGCAACGGACACAGAGCAGATCGACCGCGGAGGGAGGGGGAGCGACCACCTAAAGGGCGAGGGTCTCCCTTTGGGGTGACAGGATGTTCCAGAACCCCCGCGGTGCTGTTGCGCGGCCGAATGCCCTGAGTGTGAGCAGGGGCAGGGGCGGCTGTGTGCACGTGAGGCTGCAGCACAGCGAGTGTCAGAGGGACAGGACCCGCATGGGCCTGGAGCCACACCGAGCGAGGACAGAGCCGGGAAGGCCAAATGCAGGGGCCGCCCCCCGCCCCCCGCAGCAGCACTCACTCAGCCAGCTCCGCCCGGAAGCGCCAGTTCCTGCTGTTGTCCGTCACCAGAAACTCCTGCAGCTGGTACAGGTACTCTCGTCTCTTGTCAACATGAAGGAGCTGAAGGGACAACACGAGAGCTGTCACTGGGCAAGGCACAGATGCTTCTCTCCCAGGCTGCTCAGAAGTGACGGCAAACCACACGGCTCTTCTGCAGGACAATGGCTGCAGTAGGTACATGTGCTTGTTTTAAAAACTGGTATTAAGTTCGCTTTCCCCCGATAGTCCCGGCATTATCCGCTTTGACGCATTTGCTTCCTGGGCCGCTGTGTGTCCCCTGGACTCTACTGTCCCCAGCCCTTGGGCACAGCTTGGCCAGAACCCGCGTCCTCTTCGCTCCCGCAGCGTACGAGCCATCAGACTCTGGACACGGCGGCCGTGCTCTTGCTCGGACACGCGAGCCCAGCAGACGGCACCGCGAAGGCACACAGTAGGTGCTCAGCGGTTACTGAGTGAAGAAAACAGAAAGGAATTTACCCCTCTAATTCGCTGTTCTACAAACACTTAAAAGTAGGTTTAAGTCGACGGGGAGGGGGCCCCAAAAGCTGATATACACAGGATCCATCAAACAGGTAAGATCACACAGGAAAAAGTCTAAGTCCGAACTCGCTGTTCTGAGCACACGTCTTCATGGAACACGTTCTAACGGCAGGAAGTGCAGGAGGGAACCTGGAGCATTCGTGCTCTCATGTCAGAGTCGTTCCTGGTGGAGGAGTTCGGAACCTGTTCCATGTGTGCTGCGTAAGAGCTGAGCAAATGACCACATGAGCTAATGCTGTTAAAAACAGAGTTTTTACCACAAGAGAAAAAAGGAGAGGAAATGGTACTGGATCAGAAGTGGAAATATCAATATGAACTCAATAATTAAAAAAAAAATCAGTAATTAAAAAAAAAAAAGATCCAAACCCCAAATCCCCTCCTCCTGTCCGTCTCTGGAAAAGCACAGGAGGAGTGGCACCTGGGGGGCTGCCCGGTGCCTGGATCCTGGCTTCCCCGAAGGTCTCGGGCCTCCGGCCGGGGCGGAGCAGGAGGGGCGTGCTAGAAACCAGGGGCAGAGCGAAGGGACGCAGGAGCTGGCTTTCAGGGGCTCCTACTCGCCAAATTTGATGTGCAAAACAAACGACACAAATGGATTAAAAAAGTAAATCTAAAGTCCACACTGATACTAAAAACACTTCTAAAAAGGTAGAGGGAGAGAGGGGAAAGGTTATCTTTACATGAGACACCAACTAATAGATACAGGAGTTACGAACCCAGAAAATCAGTATTTTACAACCTACAAGGTAACAACCGACTCAGGAAAGAAACAGGTACAAACACAAAAGCACTGGGCGAAGGACTCAGGGGGGAGCCGTTCACACGGTCTGAAAGCATTGCCCACCGAGGGGTCGTGAGCCTGGACGGAGACAGTGGGCGAGGCCACTGCCACGGGGCCGCTCCGCGCCGCCCGCCGCCAGGAGTGGACATCGTCACCCTAACGCCACCCATCCAGGAAACAGCTGCCACCTGTTTCCGGAAGCAGTGTTCCGGAGAAGAACTCCTGCTTCACCTGAACTCTGCGCGTAACAGAGCAGGTGATTTCAAATGGGGGTGGGGAGCACTCCGCAGAACTGGCCAGACCTCCTCAAAACGCCCATGACGTTAAAGACGGGAGCCAGGGGCCTGCTCCAGGTGCAGGAGGATCACAGAGACGTGACTGGTTTCACATTCAACGTGCAGCTCTGAGTCCAGGGGACACTCCTCGGGCAGTGAGAGAAAGCAGATCTTTGCAAAGTGTAACCACATGGTAACTACAGCGGTGTTCCAGGATTAAACAGTCTGCAAAATCAGAGCTGTCCGCCTCAGACCCCACGCCACAGGGGCGAGGGCGACTCAGCAGCATAAGCACAGCAAACTGTGAAGCGCCAGGCCCGTAAAACCTCTCACGTGCATTCAGTTCAGTGACTGTGGGGAAACACGCAAATATTGGTGCTCACGATCTAACGTCATTTAGAAATGAAATTCAGGGTGACTGTTTTTAAATTAAACATTAAAGTGACACCACTGAAACAAAAAAAACAACCAGTCCCCTTCTAGTCAAAGTGAATCTCAACCAAACTCACAGCTACATTTCCCTACACAGACCACACAGAAACCTATCTCGATGGTGACACAAAGCCAAATTTTTAGATCTACAGTGGAATTTTAGTGTTTATCATGCAAAGAACTTAAGGGTTACCTTTAGAAAATCATGCAGGTGTTTGAGGACACCTATCCTGACTTCATCGAGGTCTTTCAAGAATCCATTGAAAATTGGAACCAGATCTGCTGCCGTCAGCTGATCCCCCAGGATGACAGCGAGCTCATGGATGGAGAAGGCCAGGGTTCTCCGAACTTTCCACTGCAGGAGAGAGACAGCAGGGAGTAAGCGGACACAGTCTGGGTGCCTTCGCTTTTACAGGGTACACATGGCTAATTTACATCTCAATGTTACTAATCTCAAGTCAAATCAGAATAAAAGTAGTAACAAAGGCCAAGTTCTAAATGCCTACTTTGTATCAAAAACTGGCAGAAAAAATTAAAATCCCTGCACAGAATGTCTGCCTTCCTTTCTGGAAGGAGGACAGCCAGGGGATCATGTGGAGAGGTCTGCGAAGCTCTCAGCACTGGGCGCCAAGCTCCTCGCTGCCCTGGCTCCTCCCACTGCCCCCTCCCCACCCCAGCACAGACCACCCTGGGTTAAAAACAACAACAAAGCTTGTTTTCAAGGAACTGAAAATCAAAGAAATACAAGAACAGGATAGTTTCTTGCAGACCGCCCTGGGAAAGAACCCCTGAACAGAAATGCATTGCGTTCACAGGAAACTTGATGTCAAAACCATCTTTTTCTTCTCATGCCCTGAATTCTTAATATTTTACTCTGTTAGTTAGCTTAAAACTTTACTGGTGGAGAAGCTGTTTAGGACAAAGGCTTTCTCTTTCTTCCTGCCCCCAAGCACAAGAACCTGTTCTTGAAACAAAATGCTCTCCCACGTCCAGGGAAAAGCCCTGCTGGCCACTCGGAGTCCCAGGAACCTGAGTAGGGACGGAAAACGCTAACGGAATCTGGAGCCCAGATGGACGTCAGGCCAGTGGGTCCCACGCCCCATCCCACCCAGGGGGCCGAGCCGGCGTAAAGTCCTCCGAGCTCAGAGGAGGGGTGAGACTGTGCGCCCGGGGTTACCCTCCACTTTTCACTTGCTCAGTCAACTAATACATTTAGGGGGTGATCCGTCAAGGCTCCGTATAGATTAGTCTAAGCGGCCCGCTTTCCAGTAACCGAGAGGTGAAGGTCACCGAGGTGAGAGGGACAGCATTCTGGAGCGTGGTGACCAGATCTAAGGGCAGGGACGGGAAGCTGGCCACATCAAGGAGGAGCCGCAAAAAGGCCACGGCCCGAACGACCCAGGGTCAACGTTTCACACTTCTTGTCTCTCAGAGGTGGTGGCAGTGGGGACACACGTGTGCGCACACACATGCACACCCTGTGACACCAGAGCGTGGCAGGCTCACACGACTGCAGTTGCACTAAAGTTTGAAAGTGTCACTGAAGAAGCATTTCCGACACTGTTTCGGGGGGAAACTAAATCCCACACTCTCAAGAATGAATCTATACTTAAACTCCAAACAGCAGCACATCCATGAGTTAGGAACGCAGGCCTGCCAACATGATGGTCATTTCCAGACAAAAAAAAAGAAGGCAGGATGCTGGGGTGGGGAAGGGACAGGAGAACTGTGGGCCGTGGCCTTGCAGGGAGAATTCCCTGCTGTCAGCTCGGAGCCCAGGCTGGAGCTGGACCATGAGCAGAAACGCTGCCAGGTTCGGGGAGGCAGACGTGCGCCTACCCCGTGGCCCTGGGGCCCGGCCGTCCCTTCACCTGCATGTCCGAGGCCAGCGTCTCGTAGGTCCCCCGGGCCTGCCCCCCCACCTGCATGTCCGAGGCCAGCGTCTCGTAGGTCCCCCGGGCCTGCCCCCCCACCTGCATGTCCGAGGCCAGGGTCTCGTAGGTCCTCCGGGCCTGCCCCCCCACCTGCATGTCCGAGGCCAGGGTCTCGTAGGTCTCCCGCAGGCAGTGCCAGTTCTGCCGGCCCAGGGTCAGGGCCACGCCCGGCAGGCTGTAGGCGCAGTGCTTGGCGATCTCCGTGTCGACTGTCTGGGCCCGGGAAGGGTCGGTCATGGACAGGTACTGGTCCAGCAGAGCCTGAGGCACCACATCCTAGGGGAGGGGCGGTGGGGACACAAGTTAGGGTCACTCATCTTCAGCACAGAGTTAACACAGCATCTCAAACAGCAGAGAAAAACCAATCTCAGTCTCAGGAATCCAGTCACTGAAAGAAACCAGGCGGACGGAAATACCCCCGTCAGCAAACAGAAGCACCTCCAGGAGAAGGACGGCAAGTAGCACCTGGAACGGAAGCGCTCCGAGGACGGTCAGCAGGGCTGACGCAAGCCCGCACCTACAGCCGGGGCGGAGGGCGGAGCCGACGAGCCCCAGCGGCAGCGGGACAACGCGCTATCACCTCTGCGCGATCACCAGCAAGGATTCTAAAACCACCGCCGCCACCGCCTTGAGAGGGAGACTGAGCAGTTCTCTACGGAACGTGAAGTGCACGTGCATCTAACCATCTGCACGAACACGAGGACACACACGGTCTCACTCACGCAGGCGGAACACAGCAAGGAAGGAGCTGCACTCACGGCACAGCTGGGGAAAGGGCAAGTGGGAGGAGAAACTGAGCAGGAAGCTGAATCCTGGGCTCTGTAAACGCATTATTTAAAAAATAAATAAAGCAGAGCTTCATTAAAGGGTTGAGACTATACGTATTGGCTTGAAGATACGTTTACAAGTAAGTGGTGAAAAGCCTATTTGAAGCAGGGCCAAACCTGGTAAGAAACGGGTTTAAACATGGAAACGACCAGCCACACAGGACACGGCGTCCCGGCTGCTCACCTGGACTCTGGGTCTCCTCTCCTCGTCGGGGCTGAAACCGCCGTCGCTGCCCAAGTCCGGATCGTGGTGCATGTAGCAGAGGGCGGAGTCCACGTCCTGTCGGGACACACAGGCACTAAAGGACCATCCTGTCGGCTTCCTGCCTCCAAACTACCCCACTCAGTCACTCACCTTTCAAGACAGCCAGGAGATACAAATACGTACAAATTCTTTGTGCTTTTAAACATTTGAAACACACCTAAGACCTCATAAAAATGTCCCCTTCCTTCAAACACGCACAATAAGTTGCTAAATACATGAAAATAAATTCCAAAATGAATGTAATTCAAAACTAAACTCAGAAGTAATTTTGAAAAGGCCTCAAAATCTAAAATTGTTCATTAACAAAACAGCATTTAGCCAGAGACAGTCAACCGCTCTAACAGCCGCACAGCACCTGCAGTTCCTATTCTGTTCTTTTCTACCCCGGCTACCACCAATCGCACAAATACATTTTATTAACAGCCCCTGCACCCCCCAAAAAACCTCAAATGAACACAAAACACCTTCTAAAACACAGAGGCATTGCAGTCATATTTGCAACGACACTCAGTGGCCAGGGTTTCCTCTGCAGCCCTGTTATCACACGAGCCCTCTAACTGCACCACATGTCATCTGACAGAAAACAAGCTCCAAATCCACCAACGCCCGGGGCCCTTGTGTGCCCCCACGCACACGTGGACACTGTCCCCTGAGCTGACTGCTCAAGCTGCCCTGACCTGCAGCCACCCGACTCTGGCAGCCAGCAGTGTGTTCCGTCTCCATTTACATCAACAAGGGATGAGAAGGGCCGAGACCCAGCGGTGCTGGCCTGGCGGGCGTGGGAGGAAGCTGGGGGACAGCCGTGCACAGGGAGGGGACGCTGGTAACAGTACCCACCCTCACACTCCAGAGTCCAGATAATCCCGCAACATGGCCTCAAGTCCCGATCTTCCGCTCAGAACACTGTTGCTCGCGGCAGTGAAATGGTCCACTCAGAAACAAAGCACCTCTCCAAAAAGAAAAGGGAAGAGTTAATGATTCTTGATAAAGGGCTTTGTTTCCAGGAAGACTATTTCACTGCAGTGAGCTACGTTAACACAGACCCGCTGACGTGGTCACGGAGACGGGCCCGGGATTTCTAGGACACCGGGGTCACAAAGGCGGGAGGTGGGGACGGTTACTTTTACTTTGTGTGAAGGGGGAACTGAGACAACTGCTGACAGACAGAGGACGTGCTAACTGGGAAGTGAGCCACTGCCGTTCCCCCCCAGAGCCTCCAACTCCAACCGTCTCACTGATGACCCCTGTGCCCCTCGTTACCTCAACAGCATCGCTGATCAAAGGCACGGAGGCTTCGTGGCTGAGTCCGCAGCCAGGGAGCTCGCCGGCGGCCGGCTCGTCCTGCACGGGGCTCCTCCTGGCCGCCTCGCCGGGCTCATCACAGGCATCCAGGCTGGAGGCGCGCAGGGCGGCGGCCAGCACGTCCACCTGCGCTGTGGGTGGGACGAGAGGGCCAGTGAGCGCCAGCCGGGGCGCTCGGTCCCCTCCCTCTGCAGGGTTATGGGATCAGTGGGATGCGATGCTTTGACACTGCCATCAAAAAGCTGGGGGAAAACTCTACTGCAGTGCAGCATTAGTTCCCCGAGAGAAAAAGTAGAGACTAATACGCTTTCGTGAGATTAAATGTGTTTATCCACTACTGTACATTATTCTGCGTTAGTAGGAAGAGAAACGCTATCTAGTGCTGGAGTCAATCTCGGTGAGTTAACTATGTCAGGTAGTGCGTGAACGGGCTGACAGGGCTACTTACTAAGCTATTTTAGCAGAAGAGCAGCCACCTGCCAACATAAAACAACGGTAATTACAAAGATTTCTGTGGCAGTTACATTTAAACATCTTATCCCAATTTGTTGTGTTTTCCTCTAGTTCTTCTTGAAAATGAAACTGGTGACCTGTCCCAAACACAGGGGACTGCCTTGCTCGAAGCAAACCAGAATGTCATCACCAAGCAGTTCTCAAGTCTGGCAAATGGTGCTGTCAGTGTTTTGAATGACACCTTCTTCATAACAGTGATTCAAGGCTAAAGTAAAACATTCTTCCTTCCCCCACAAAGAAAGGAGAAATTTAGCAAAAAATATTGTTTAGTGTTACTTGAAGTAACAATCCACCTGGATGCTCAAAATAAAGAATTTATAAATTTTAACTTCAAATGTATTTAGTACAAAGATTAGAAATAGAAAGTGTGCCCCCCCATACTTAAAGATTATTTTAGAAGCAATCAGAGTGAGTATTTTATTAGGATAACCTATTATGGTGCTGTAGCATTTTTAAAATTCTAATTCAGCACATGAGGTACCTGGAAGTAAAGACAAGAAACACAGGATGAGGTTCTTTCTATTCAATCAGGTCATTCTTTGTTAAATAAACTGAAGGTGTCAATCGTGAAAAGTTACCATGGAATGCGTCCTCATTCTTCAGAGAATTTAGCAGCAATCTGTACTAATCCTTTAATCATGCCAGCTCTCCCCTGTAGACTCCTTCACATTTCCACGGTGAAGGCGCAACAGCACCCGAGGAGACCGACCGCCCCAACGTGTGCAGGTTTGAGTGTCCTGTCCCACGTAAGTCACGGGGCGGTGGGGGGGGGGGGGCTGAAGCATCTCCACCCTTTCCCAGGAGAGACTAACGGGTCAGAGTCTGCAGTCACTCATCTGAGCAGACGACAGACTCTCCTCCTCCACATTAACCTTTGTCTTGAGGTCTGTACGTTCATAAAAGTTTAAAACGAGTACCTCTGGGAAGTCACCTCTTTCAAGAAAACGGGTACAGGATCATGGAGGTGGGCCTGAGCCGATTCCCAGGGGGCCTGGCTACGGCTGGGACTCCCACAGACCTACCACTGGGACCACGGGGGGAGCCACGGGCTCCATCCCTTCCGCACGCAGCACACTTACAACGCAGACACAAACCCTGGGTCAGAGCGCGTTTACCACAGGTCTGTGAGGACACGGCCCCTGCTGACCGCTGCTCAGAACAGGGTTGGCCGGGAACCCGGACTGCACTCCCCCCGACGAAGCTACACCTTCTATCTGCCCCACACTCTGCTCGTGGTTAGTCGCAACTCCGCAATGGTTTACTGCTTTCAATCAATGAACAATGTGACTTTTCTGGCCACAGCTGCTGAAAGGACCCAATTCTTCTGCTGGGCCCAAGCCCCCTGGGGAGAAGTCTGTCCTCCGTGGGCCCTGTCATCTCAGAACCGGTGCCGTGAACGCTACTCGGCCGCTCTCAGGTTCAATCCTGAATCAGCCCGGCCCCCGGACCTGCCAGCGATTTTCAGTGTCAGGACACACGCCCCACACTCCCTTGTACGGGGTCTGGAGGAGGGGCCTCCTACACCGGCTCCCTGTCTCACTCCCTCCATGTCGTAGGACCTTTTCCAGTTCTACAGCCGAGAACGGGCTTCCTTTTTCTGACAGGACCGTCTCACTCTAGTTCCCGGAAACACTTAACTTTCCTGACCAGAAACCCGCACCCAGCCATCAATCCGTCAGCGCTTGGAGGAGGGAGGAGGTCAGAGTTAGACTTCCCAGGACACCTCCCACCGAACGGCACAGAAAGGGACAGGGACAAGGCTCCGGAGGCCAAAATCCACCCGCCGAGGGGCCGGCTATGTCGCCCTGGGCGCCTCCCCGCGTCCTCAGGCCCAAGCGCCAGGAAAACACTTAGCCACACAACACGGCCACGTTAGTCCTGTCAGAACTCCATTTCCAATTCTGGGTCAAAGTTCTGCCTTTCAAAAAGGCAGACATTCTCTGCCAGTTTGAAGGAGATGGCTGCCCACAGTGGCAGGATTAGAAAAGAAAAATGCATCCCAAGTTAAGGGACACCCTTAAAAACTCAAAACACCTAACGGTCTGAAAAGCCTGGCAGTTACTAAAATTCACACGGGGTTCAACACGCCCTCGGATTTCAGCAAAATCAAGGCTCCAGAATCCTGCAGCCACACACCCAGCACCGATCCCATGTTTGGCGGCAGGACATCAGAACACAGACAGTTTGTGAAGTGAGTCTCACCCGCCATGCTCGCTGAGGCTGGGATTTTTGTCTGGTTTGTTCCTGGCGTGTATTTAGTGCCCAGGAGAGTGTCTGGCACTTAACAGCTGCCCGCTAAGTAATGCTGGATGAATCCACCAGTGGATGGATATGTTATCAAAGTATCATCATTATGGGCAGAAAGAACACGATGAATTTAAATCACAGCAGGTTTAAGAGCTGAATCAGAAAGAGAACTGATTGAATCATAGTTCGGTGTTACTACTAAAACCTCTCGTTTGCAGTCTGTAAACTTTCAGTACAATTTTAAGTCAAACCGTGTTAATTTCTCCAAAACACAAAGTCATATCTGAAACTCATACATCCATATGAGTCTTTTCAAAAAAGCAAACTATGCATATTACTTTTTAGCTCATTTGTTAAAAAAGAATTTAAAGTAGCATATTCAAGATTTCAATGAGTATTTATTAAGTGTGTACACCATGTGTCAGAGAACTGACCAGCCAGTGTGACCAGCGAGGGCTCCCAGAAACGCCAGCCAGCCATCTTTTCCCATGAAAATCAGGATTGTAAGAAAAATCACGAGAGCTACTTCAGTTTGATCAACTGAATAAAACTTAAGCTGATAAACGATGGCAGGCACTAAAACAGGAAGCAGAGGGCTGGGAAGGTGAGCACTGCTCGAGGGCTGACGGCCCTCAGACATGGACATCCTGGTCTGGGTGTGACTCCTCTCAGCTCTCCTAGTCTGGGCTGGGAGGACGGGATGGAGGGGCCACAAAGACTGGGTTCTGATCAAGATTCTCGTTTGTCAAGTGAAACCAAACCTCAGTATCTGCTAGATCATCAGATCATTATGAAGCGCAGAGTCCTGGGTTTCAGGGGTAAAAACCAACAGCCAGAGACACAACTGAGGAAAAAGCCAAGAAAGTCAAGCTGTAAGGTTTTCGTAGAAAAGAATCCACCGTGAGGAATAAAAACAGGATCTACTGAGAACACTCGTAAGGAGGAGAAGTGAACTCCTGGGACCCAGAACAGTGGGATAACCTCAAACACAGACTCAGGGCGCCCCCGCGCCTGACCCCACGGGCGCTTCTCTGGAGAAGGCGAACCACAGGGTCACGGAGCGGACTGCTGGCTGCTGGGGACGGAAGCTGGGGGCACCGCAAGGGACCCGACCCTTGCCAGTTAAAGAAAGATAACTTTCAACCATCAAGGGTATGAGTCTGCCTTTAATCAAGTCATTTAGTTTTCCTCTAAGTGCAGAATGACCACAGGAAATCTTTAAAAGTCTTGGTAAGTCAAAGCCAGATACAGGTGACGGCTGCCCTCACAACCACTGGTGAACCTGCCACAGTTCAAACATAACAAGGATTTTCGTGTTTTAGGAAGATCCTGAAGGTGTCACTTTGTCTACTTTAAAAATGGGCATTCCTAACACTGAGCTGACAGTTCAGTAATTTTAGCTTTTGCAAATAACAAGGCAAAAAAAAAAAACAAACAAAACAAAAAAACCCACAGTGATAAAAGAGCTGAAGACTTACAGTCTGGGGATTTTTCTAAATTCTCTTCTTTTAGGTAACAGTTCAGGTTTCACTGACTGGTCACAAGTGCACAGGCTCCCACCCAACGGACCTGGAATCCCTGGCCCCCGCACAGACCCAGGGCTCAGAACCTCACTTCCCACACTGACTGATCAGAGCATGAATTCCACTCAATGAGAGCAACTGCTTATTTTCACCCAAAACCACCTTTACAGCCATTATTCATAATGACAGAATCTGGGTGGGACATGAGTAACCCAACGGAACAAGTCAAAACTGGAGAACAAAGACGCCACAGTGACTCCTGCAGACGTCCCCAGCAATGAGAGCACCCACTGCACAGCAAGACACACCCTCTGTCCAGCACCCCCGTAACAACTCTGCAGCTGCCGGTTCATAAAAAGGCCAACGAGACCGAGAGCCGGACAGTGAAAGCAGGGCTCCAGACGGGAAACTGTGAATGTGAAACACTGGATGACTGACAACGTCAGCGCGTGTGAACCCGCACACCTGTAAACGCTACACTTAGGAGCGTGGGGACAAGCTTATCTCAAACTGATTTCCTGAATCAGACTGGGCATCTCTATGAAGACGATGGTCAAAAACTCTTCCCCTCTGAGGATGCCTGAGATTCCACCTTTTCTTGGTGGCGGTTGCTGTTTAGGCGGATGGGGGTAGTTTAGGTTTAGTTATTTAACAGAGGTGCTGGGGATGGAACCCAGGGCCTCGTGCATGCTAAGCATGCGCTCTACCACTGAGCTCTACCCTCCCCCAAAATAAGTTTTGAAAAGACAATTTTTCTGAGGGACAAAATCAGGCCATAATGTGTCCTGCCAGCTTCAGAGGAAGTGCGTGCCGGCCCCCTACCTCTGACGTCCGGGTCGTCGACGTGCGGCTCCAGGTTCTCGATCAGCTCCTCCAGCTCCTTCCTGGTGGCCATGGTGAGGCTTGCAGAGCCGGGCACGGAGACTTGGGGTGCTGCTCCCGGGCCCTCTGGGCCGAGGGGGCTCCCAGAGCCCTGCCCCAGCTCCATGTCAAGATCTATTTCGGGAAGAGGAGTCCTCCAGAAATGGAAGGAGTTGTACTCCTGGTCCAGGAGGCCTGGCTCCTCCAACCGCGACGCAGACCGGCCGTGCCCAGGCTTTCTGTCCTTCTCGTCGCCGGCCGCCTCCTGGGGGGGCTCTGAGGACCAAGCACAGAGCACAGAGCTGCCCACCAGAGCGGCTGCTTCGCCAGGAGGTCTCCGAGGGTTTTCAGTGCCGTCTTTCAGCGTGCCTTCCAGTTCAACACGGGGAGGACCAGCAGCTGGCTCCGTGGGGGCGTCCTCCGGCCTGATCTGGACATCCTCGGGGGCTTCCTGGTCTCTGGTCCTTTCATTGTTTTGTTTGGGAAAAAGAAAGTGAAAATTATAAAAAGAATTACTGAAAAAAATCAATGAAGGACACTACATAAAGCATTTAGACAAGATAAATATTAAAAATTACAAATTATTCATACAAACTGAGTAGTTTACATCTATTACTGATAATGCTTTTTTCCCAAAAATCAGGTGTTCTGTGTTCAGAGGTGTAGACACCTGTTAAGTCTAGACACCAAAGCCTTACGCATTAGCTGAAGAAGGCAACATTTAAGAATGTCAGGATTCGACAAAACGATGCTAATTTTAGTAGTACAAAGATTACAAAGAAATAGCAGGAAGACAGATTCGTACAATGCATTTAAAGCCAAACACATCTTAAAAATCATCCGCTTTTTAGGATTATAGTATTGCCCCTGTGCTCCAATGACATATCAAAAAGCTGAGAACTAAAACCTACCTGCTTACACAGAGAGAAACACTCCTCTACACAGCATTAGAAAAGACCTTTCCTGACTATCTCACAGGATACATTAAAATCCAAGTGTAAGTGATTTTCACTTCTTCCCCACTTTCCAGCTCCAGGGCCAGAAGTTTTCCCCAGAGCCATGACCTCACTGATTAGGACAGGGCAGCTCCCAAATTCAAGTCCACGGATCACTGCATCCATCACCTGAGCCAAAGCACTGCAGTAAGTTTTAATGTTTATTCCCTGTATCTCATTTGACTCAACTAAATGTAACAAACGTGTGTTGAGCACCTGCTGGGGCCAGGAAACAACCCCGGCAGGTACTGAGGATTCACATGTGAACAAGGGGCCGATCCTGCTCCTGAGGTTACACTGGAGGCAGAGAGGACGAAGACGAGAGCGGCCAGCTGGCAGCACAGTCTCAGTCCAGGTGTGTCCACGCGGGACTCGGCGGGCAGAGGTGGGAGGTGAACTTGAAGGCTTTAGAGGAAACAGTGTGAGCTGTGTTTGAAAGAATAAATAAACGTTTCTGAGGCTATGGGGAAGAAAACACACCCAAAGCAGCAGAGACGGCATGTGTGAAGGCAGGAGGGGTGGTCGAGGCCCAGCCACTGAGAAAACAGCCGCACTGGAGACGTCTGCAGGGATCACAGCATCCTGTACCACACAGCCCTGGAACAGCCCCTTGGGCCACAAGAAATAAGGGACAACTGAGAGCTGCTTTTCTGGATGTGGTATTTTTGGAAGAGAATTCTGGAAGCAGGAGAGAAAGTGGCTGGAGCTGAGGCAGGGCAAGGGCCTCAGGAGGGCAGGTGAGAGAGGTGCCCTGGATGACGGCGGTGCCAGGCCGGAGAAGGAACACGTGCCCGTCACGACAAAGCCCACAGTCTGCTCACTCACTGCGTGCTGGGGACAAGACCCCAAGGGAGGAAGCTGCGAGGACCTCGGCATGTCCGGCCAGGCCCTGAGCCGAGGCTGCAGCCCATGGAAAGTGGGAAATGCCAGCGCGGCCACTGATCTGCGCAGAGCCCCGGGTGTGCCTGCCCAGGCCTGGCCACAGGTGGCCCAGAGAGGCGGCGGGGCCCAGACAGACAGCGGGGAGGGAGGCCATGTCCTTGCACGAAGGGAGGCTCAGGAGCAGCATTTCTTAGGCTTAGAGGGAAAGGCCGGAAGAGAGGAAGGAACTGGAGCCACACGAAACGGACGGGGGAACTCCAGACCGATCTCCTTCTGAGGAAACAGGCTCGAGAACCCTGGGGCCACACGAAGTGGGGACAGGCACCTCGGCCTCAGAGTGCCGGGGACATGTGGGTGGACACCGCAGGTCAGTCTGTGAGGCGAGCACGGGAAATCTGGACCGCAGGCCTCATACAGGAGCTCACAAGGCCTGCGTCCTGGAAGGACACACACTGCCTGTGTGACATCCCAGTCACAGGCCCCACACAGCTCTCCTGAGGTGACCAACATCCCCGCTGTGGCTTCACCTCACAGTAATCTTCACATTGTCTTCAGAAACACGATTACTTCAAAAAAATTTTTTAAATACAGATAAAAATATCTAATAAGTCATCCAAAATCATCCCACACAGTGACAGCACAAAAATTCTGGTGTTTCTCTTCCATCTTTATAACCATAAAGTGCACACAGACTAATAAACTCCTGTTACAGCCGTGCAAGAACTCAGATGCCAGCCCCGCTGACTCCACACTTACTCTTTGCTCATAAAAATGCGGGACTTGCCTCGACGGCCGGTAAGATCCTTTCCCTCTCCGACTCCCCACCTGCCCCGCCGCCAAAACAGTCCTTGAAGCTGGTGCTATTATGCAAAAGAAATGTCTTCTGTATCTGTATGAATTACATATTTTTCAATCAAGTCTAAAGATTTTTTTTCCTTTGTTTTGGGTTAACTGGTGAAATCTGAATGACATCTCCAGATGACATATTGCGTGTTAATTTTTTAATTGTGGTAATTAGACTGTGGCTACGTATTACTGTCGTGTTCTGAGAAATGCACAGTGAAATATTTTAGGTAAAAAGAGTAAGTATAAATAAGCTTAAAACTTACCTCAAAGAATTCAGAGAGAAAATAAAATTAAAGCAAGTATGGTAAAGTGCAGGGAAATACATACAAGGTCTTGTGGCAGCTCACTTCGAAAAAAATGTGACATTGAATGTATGTATGTTCGTGTATAACTGAAAAATTGTGCTCCACACTGGAATTTGACACACTGTAAAATGACTATAACTCAATAAAAAAATGTTAAAAAAAATAAAGTATAAGATTTTTAACATTTGAAGAATCTGGATGAAGGGCCTATGGGATTCTGTGTGCTATTTCTACAGTTTTTCTGGTATCATGCAAATTAAATTTTAAAAATTAAAGTAACAGGATATTGTTCGGTGAGGGTGGGGAGCAAATGGTTAAATCCTACTTAAGACTTTATCTATCATCTGATGAATTTTAGAAACCTGCATTTAAAATACACAGAAAGAACCCAGTTAAAGGGCCATCTGGCATATAAAACTACTCCAAGGGCCCGACGTGCCTGGATCGCTGCCTTACTTCAGCATCAAATTAACTTTTGCTTTTCTTAGCAGGAAAAACAAAGAATAACTGGCCTACTCATTCTATTTGCCTAAGAAAAATTACCAGTTTGTCCCAACTTAAATCTCCTGGTATGGCTTCAAAGAGACAAAAAAAAAAAAAATCTTCTCTAGTATTAAATTCTTGGAAGTATCAAATTCTGTATGAGTAACAGCCACTTCAAACTGTTGAAAATATAAATTCTCTAATACTGATTTTTCCTAGAGCCAGATAATCGTCAGTGCTCGGTCAAGCTGCTAAACATGCCAAAATTCTGGTATCCCTGACCACCAGTCTTCCAAGTGCTGTTACACCAGCAGACGCTGTTCTGAGAACCAGGGAGACTTAAGGTTCTCCTAGCCAAGAGAACCCCCCGGCTCCTAAGCGCTGCAGGTGACGCGCACCAGCGTGAACCAGAAGCGTCCCTGTGAAAGAACCTGGCATTTCCTCTAGTGTCCACATAAGCTTACAGTTAGCATCCTTGAGCTCTGGTGACCAGAGACCACGGGCCCAGAAAAGGAGCACGTGTATTTCAAGGAGAAATGGACCCACAGGACTTCTGGTTACAGAAATGCTGTGTCCTGAGACGGAGGCGCTCAAGCCCCGAGACTAAGCCAGACGAGCTTTCAGTATCAGTGCAACTTCCAGGCTGGAACCAGCAACAATGTTACTTTCACACAGTTGCCATTCAGCTCAGCTGCCAAAGGCCAGCACTAGCCGTTCAGTTCCTTGCAGCTTTGGAGATGAAATCCATTACTTCTTACCGATTCATTCCTGGAGTGCTGTGTACCAAGCATGTGCCAGGCCTGGTGACACTGTCAGAACACTGACACAAAACCAGGCTGCTGCACGGATGGGCCTGTCTGCTGGAGGAAAAACGACGACTAACAATCAGCGTTCCTGTTCCCGTGACGGCCAGGACGCAGAAGCCCAGGACTTCTTCCCAGATGCTCGAGCCAGTTTGTCCCGAGACAGAAACGCACTGACACTCTCTGTTAAATGAGGTACGGATGGAACGGGGGCCTCCCAAACAGAAAGAGGGAGAAGCAAAAGAAGCCAGCGTACTCAGAGAACAAGACGGCAGCTGGTGTAACTCCACGGACAAGTTACTTTGTGCAACTTAAAAGTGCATATTTGAACGTTTAACTCTGCTCCTGGAAGCAGCTTTTATTAACACCTTCAAAGAACCATGACCAGTTTGATCCAGGGAGAGTGAAAGTTAAGTCTGGTGTTTTATAAAGTCAGAGCTTAATGATCAACAAATGCTTCGAAGAGTTAAGTGATATTAAGTGTTTCCCGGATCAGAGGAAACACCATATGTAAGAAATAAATATTAGGAGAAACATATTGCCAAACATTCGCTTGCTTTGTGAGGTATTTGTTTGAGAAGTCTGAATTCTAGGAAACCAAGAGGACCTTGAGAACAGGAACCAAGGTCTCTGTGTCTGTCTACAGTAGCTGGTCCACAGTAGGTGCTCAGTTAACTCCCGCATAATTAATCAACCACCCCAACAACCGTAAATAACAGAACAAGTTTTAAGACAGCTTAGAACAAAAACCAGGGCAGTATTTAAGACAAGGCCAGCCCGCGAATGGTTCTGAGATTAATAATACACAAGGCTACTCTTTTTGATGCTAGGAAGTAAAACTACACACTTTCACAATATTTAACAGAAGTCCTTCCTTAGCCAGGAACTATCTCCTCCCTCCCCTACACCATTAATACAATTCAGTAAAGGCTAAAAATAAAGTGAAAATCTAATGCTACAAATAGTACCGACTTGGCCTTAAGACATACCTCACTATAGTGGAAGAGGAACTGAGGTTCGCAGCTACAAGAAAACTCGCTGACTTTACACAGCTCCCCCAGCGACGGCCCACGCTGGCAGTTGGCAAACTAGGGGCCACACCAACTAGTGCCGTCTGTCCAGTTTTACCGGAGCACAGCCAAGCCCAAGCCCTGCACCGTCTCCGGCTGCGTTGGCTGCGCAGGTGGGGCCGGGGGCTCTCAGAGACCAAGAGCTCTCAGCAAAGCCTGCAGACCCGTCCTAGACACGCCTCTGTGCACTTTCACTCACTAGTCTCCCTCCAGACATGCCGGCGTCTCTCTACCGCCAGCGGGTGAAAGGTGCACTGGCTGCAGACACGGAGAGAGCAGGTACCACCCGTCCTCGCTGCGGCACTCAAGGCAGTGGCTGTTCTCCCAAGAGCTCACAGCCTCTGGTCGCTAGGAACACAGGTTTAGCCTGAGTCTTCTTCCTTCACTAAACACAGTACCACAGGTGTGTGTGGCTATTCGGCAGGACACGAGGAGAACTGGCAAAAGGGGACGACAAGGCAGCAGAGAAAGGAGGACTGCCAAATCAACACACCGAGCACCGGGTCCCACAGTGCCAAGACCCACAGGAGCACCACCCCCGTCAGCATCACAGCAGGGGGGTCGGGCACTGAGCAGGGACCGTTTCAGGACAGGCACCGAGCGAGCTCCCCACGCACTAAGTTAGGTCTCAACCCTTTTCCCCTGAGGATGTACAACAGCACATTTAAAGACTAAAACTCAAAATACTTTAATGAACAAAAAATTAGAAGTATAAATCAGAATTGTCCTCTTTAAGCTTTATTTTATAATTTGGCTGCTTTAGTCATAAATACACTTAAAAACTTATATTCCAGTTAATAAGTACACTAACTTGGTGCTAATCATTAAAACACTTTCCCCTCGATTGAGAGATTACCATCATTATTCTGAAGACAGAGAACCCAAGATCCACAACTGCATTCATTAACTGAAAAGGAAAACAACCGCACGATAGACTATGTTGTGACACAGTCCCGAGTTAGGCTTTACTCCCTAAGGAAACAAACCCTTTAAACTGTACAACCATTAGGCTGTATATTCTAAATGTTAACCGTTTACTAGGTAAATAATCTATTAAATAAACTTATAAAAAATTATCATCGAATCTAGCATTAGTTTTCTGTGTGCCCAGCACCAAGCTGCATTACCTGCATCTTCTTCTCAGTTAAACGTGTAACTAACCAGAGATGTTTAACAAACGTACTTAAAATAAAACTACAAAAATATCTACCAATTTTTCTAATCAAAAGAAAAAGAAAATGCTCCAAAAAGAACATTATAAAAATAGTGAAAATGAAAAAAATATTCACAAGCAGGGAAACTGGAAAGCAAAGTTTAAAAAATTATACCTATTTTTGTCTTCCACTGATGCATCTTCTGAACTTTTGCTTTCTTCTTTAAAGTACTGGCCTGAGCTAGATGGATTAGCAAAAGTAGATATGAAAGGTCCCAGAGACTGAAAAGCTGCCTGGCGAACCTAGGAAGAAAAAAAGGACAGGTATAAAACATAAGTCCGTCTTCAGCTAGGATTCATCATTCCTCATCAATTATTTCCTCCTTTTAAATTTTTCATCCTGCTTGAACAGTTACAACACGAGAACACGAATATGAGACCCTATAAAACATCCAAGTGGAACAGAAATTACGTGCAGGTTAAGTGGAGGGAGGGTGTAGCTCAGTGGTAGAGTGTGTGCCTAGCATGCACAAGGTCATGGGTTTAATCCCCAGTACTGCCATAGAAATAAATTAAAAAATAACCTAATACCCACCCCCACAAAAAAAATTAAAAGAAAGAAAACAGTTACTATAGTAGTCTACTGTCTACTAAAAGCATTAGCAATAACATGCCTTAAATGATCAATTATTCTTAAATTATGAAATCAAATCATGTTTTCTATAAACTGTATTATTTTATAAAAATGATAATTAAGCGAAACCCTACCCAACGTGAAGGATCACTGATCAAATTAATAAACAGTGCAGATAATTTAGTCCGTCGGATTTCTTGACACGTTGCACAGGAAACCGCCATGAAGCACTCGGCACAGGCCTTCCGGACGCCCCACACGTTATCAGAGCAAAGCTGGAAAAACCTAGGCAGCTAGCGACAGGGATGGGGCCCGTCAGGCAACAGACACCAGCCTCCAGGGCTTACTTTCATTTCATTTTCTGCTTTCACAGCATTTCAAACATTAGATTTCTCTTAATAAAATTCAGAAGGCCTATTTACTATTAGAAGTTAGCAGTTCTAAGTAAGCTCACGCCTGATTCAGACCAGTACTGACTACGGAGAAGGAAGAACACCCCAACATGCAAAGCTGGAGCGCCACCCAGGAGCTTGTCCTTCCTCATTGCGGCGATGGGCGGACTCAGGCTCTTCAAGCATGCTAACTTCTACATCAAGCGTTTGTATCCCGTAAACTCACCATTTAAAAATCACCTGCTATAAATCTGCCACTAGAATACTTGAGGGTTGCAATAAAAGTAAAAACTCGTTTGAATAAATAAGAATTGATTTTATAGAAATGTGAGAGTTAAACAGGGATTGATGGTTCTTACACATACCTGCATTTTTAACAAACTGTCCTTAACAAAACACAGTTCAGCCTACAGAAATTTAAACTCCCAAACTCAAAGTGGTACTATCTTCCTGGTTTAGCTCCAGGGGACTGCGTTATGAAATCTGGGGGTGACCGTCAGTGTTTCAAACTTAATGTGCTACTTTGTAACACGCTGCTCCTCCGTAATTCCTTTCTGTAATACTTACCAACATCTCCTCAGTAGCCTGCTGGCCAACTACACTGCAAATGTCTCCAAAGTTGGCAGCACACACCTGACGAGAAAAGCATCGGTGGCATTTCACAATATTGCAGAGTTCTTTAAAAATAACCTTTTGAGTTTCACAGAGCAATACAGTGACCACCAGAACCACCTTTTCTTAAACAACAGCAGCAAAATACCTTTCGAACATGAAACATTCTGCAGTCACAGCACATCTCACAGAACCGGGGGAGGATAAGGCGCTCGGTGATGTCCTTCCCAACCATGGGGGCCATTCTGCACATTATCTGAAACAAGAACGAACAAAAACACACTGAAAACATCTTCAAACTAAGACTTTTCCAGCTTGCTGATTTATTAACAGCCTAAAGTTTAAGGAAACGTAAAACACTTCCTCAGTCCACACGGGGCTTGGGTTTCCCAGCTGCACTGGCAATTTTTCCAGTCTTTTCTCCCAAGACAGTAAACTGAGGCTGTATGAAGTGGCAGGACGCTCTCCAGGGGAGAGTGCCATCTCTTCTTCCCACCTTATCTTCCCATCTGCTATAATGAATTTACAGTTACTTCATTACTTTCTTGCTGTACTTCTTGCTTTCTCAGAGCCCAGTGACGCAGCCATCGAACTCACAGGTGCTCTGCACAGCACGGGGCACAGAAAGCACCTTTTCCCCAGACGGCTATGTCCCTTCCGGGCCCAGCATCGTATCTCAAATGCAATGACCTGTGGCTACTCGGACACCCTACAGTATGGATGCAGTGAAACGTGTAACGAGCACCTCCTGCCTGTCAACACAGGACACTTTTTCCCTAAACAGAGAAGCAGTTCCACTTACGGCCACCGCTTCCGTCTTCACGTCGTCGGTGCTGTCGGGGGCGGTCAGCCCCACGAGGACGGGGCACACTTTGGTCTCCACGTCGAACCGTTCAATCAGCTCCTGCTCCAGCAGAGCCAGCAGGGCCGCCTGGCTGGTCTTCCTCACCTGGGAGAGAATGGGCCCGAGCACCTGGGACTCACTCACGGTAACCACAGGCTAACACCCGAATCCCACACGTCTGAAGACCTCTCATCCCAACTTAAAGGGGCTCACAACCGGCAGAACCTTGCAAATAAAAGTCAGTGGCTATTTTCTTCAACTAAGGCTAAAACAGAACTCTGCAGGTGGTGCTGTAACAGACAAGGGGGAGCAGAAGCGCTGTTCTTGTACACTAGCTCTCAAAGTGACAGACTTCCTGAGGGATACCAGCAGGGCACCAGGTAAGGATGCAGCCCGACTGGCATGAAAGACACCTCCAGGGACACGCGGGTGTTTTGAAAAATAGAGAAACCAAGTGGCAGAGGAAGGAACACCCCAATGAGACCACCTGGGGGCCAGTGAACACCCAAGAGACCATGCGGAGAGGGCACACTCACCTGGTTATTCTGATCTGCCAGGTACCTCACCACGATAGGCAGCAGGTATTTGGAGAAAGCATAGGGGATGGCGGGCCGGTTTTCTTGACAGAACAAGGCGATGTGGGGCACCTGCTCCATCAGCTCTGCTCTCACCGTTGGTTCTGGTGAAATGGGAGCGCGTGAACGACGTCCTCCCACAGGAGCACCACCGGGTCTGGTGGGAGGCCAGTGAGGAAGTGCCAGACCCCTCCTCCACCCAGAGCGCCTGCGACTCTTCTCTTGGCCCGAGGGGGGCTGACCCCGTGGGCGAGGGCCCTGCCCCGTCCCAGTGTCTGTCTCACTGTGTGCACGGGGACTGCACCTGCTCACCACCCGCCCTGCGCCAAACATCCCACCCACCAACTACAAGAAGCTGCCATCCGTCCGCTCTGCTACCAGCACCTCCCAGCACAAGCCAGAAGGACTGGCGCCTAGCGCAAAGGCAGCCAGCTAGCAGAGGGCACACAGTCGGACTCAAGTAAGATGAGGGGCGAGTGAGTATAAAGGAGACCAGTGGACGTAAAAAAACCAAAACAAAGCCCGACAAGACCCAAGCAGACGTGGCAGGTTTACGTGTGGCAGACACAGCGTCGCAAACCTCCGGGTTTCCAAAAGAGGAACCGTCCAGCAAGCACTGGTCGGAAAGTCAGCAGGTCACGTGAGAAACAAGGCAGGATTCCTAGGCTGCTCACCACACACAAACTTGACGTGAACCACAGGGCCAATTTTTCTTTTTAAAGATCAAAAGCCCTTTCAAGGCAAAATGAGAAACTAAGATGAGCTAATTTCACTTTATAAAGAAAAACTTCATTATACACCACAGATGCCACACTCAGTAAAAGACAGAACTTTTGGGAGGAAATACATGTATAATGAAGTGTTAATAAATAAATGCATAAAGAACCCCTTGTTCACATGAACAGAAGAGAGAAACTAAGGCTACGAATGGGCAGTTCACAGAAGAAACGAAGTGGCTGAGCCTTGGCAGACGTGCGGAGTCCCCAGCACAGCCCGCTGCACCAGCCCTCCTCAGTGCCCTGGCACCGATCAACGACTCTGTTCCCACAGCTACGTTACTGTACAAATGCGTCCAGAGGAAATTTAACTTTCAACAAACAGAAATTAATGAAACTATCAGGAGAGTATGTCCTAGCACTGCACAAAGCTAAAAATTTTATCAACAACCTGACATTTGTAATTTCCACTGCACGGCGGTGCCATGTGAAGTCAGACGGTACTTGAACAGAATAGTGCACTTCTGTTTTGAGAAATAAAAACTAATTTTTAAAAAAGGTACTTTTCCTGACTGAATTTGCGAACGCTGGCGTAATACACCTATTTTTCAAGCAAAAGAAGGACACAAGTTCCAGTCTTAGTTAAGAATGAAATCAGTAACTTTTCTTTCCTCAAAGCCCTGCTTAGGCAAACAGACCAACAGAACAAAACAGAGTCCAGGCGCGGACTAGACAGAGAGACAACTGGTAACTGAGGTCTAGCAGGGAAGACAGTCTCTTAAATACACATGCTGTGTCCACACATTTACAAAGAAACAGAACGGGATGCAGCCCCTGCTGCACACTGTACGCAGGAGCCAAGTCCAGCCGGGATGTAACCTGAGTCAGGGGTACGATCAGTGCGGCTTCCAGGTCAGATAACGTGGGCAACAGCCACGACTCTGGGCTGAGGAAAGGGGTCACAGGCGGCCCTGCCCGTGAGAGGGAGAACTGCCCTCCCAGAGCGGGCGCCGTTCCAAGGGTGGACAGAGAGGAAAATACACCTCAAAGTACAAACTCCGCTGGGTGACACAGGGCTCGTACCCGGAATACGGAATCCTGCCAATCTATAAGAAAAAAGACTGCCAACTTTAAAAAGGGGAAGGGACTTGAACAGGTATTTCCAAAAAGAAGATTCCCAGACAGCCAGTAAGCATGTGACCAGGTGCCCAGCCTTTCTGGTCAGTAGGAAATGTCAATGAAAACGACAGTGAGATGCAAAGGCAAACCACTACCCCTCTGGCAAAATTTTAAATAAACAAAAAAGAGCTGGTGAAGACGGGAAGCAACAGGGACTCTCAGACACCGCTGCTGCTGCTGCTGCTACAAACTGTGTGTCACTTTGGAAACCTCAACGGAGCGTCAAAAACGAGCACAGGCATAACCTCTGACCTCGGGGCTCCCCTCCCGAGCAGCCGCCCGGGGACGTGCACACATGTGGCTGACGGTCCACGGACAGAACGGTGGGTGAACAGGCTGCAGAATATTCAGACTGAAATCCCTGGGTGGTAATTTTTAAAAAACTTTAAATAGCTACATGCACAGGCATGAGCTTCAGCAGTTCAGAGAGGAGCACAAAAGAATACATCCAGGATGACAGCCAGGGTGACTCTACGTAAGGTTCAAACTGATCTGTGTGTTCAGGGGTCGCTCACTACCCGTGAGCGAGGAGGATGCGCAGAGAACAAAAGCACCAAGGCCCCTGAGAAGGAACACCAGTGTCAGCGGCATCAAACACTCAAGTCGGTGCAGGTTAGGACCTGGCAGCGAGCGCTCTGCCGGGGGACAAAGGACTGGACAGTGAGAACCTGGAAAATATGCTGCTCGAGCAGGACTTCTGTCTTCTGAACCACGTACAAAAGTTTAGAAAACTTCTAGGTGGAGGAGAGGTAATATTCAAAAAGTTAAAGGCTGAGAAGTTCCCGTATCTGATGCAGAGACAGGAATCCTCGTCATGGAAGGCACCGTCCTGAGAGGAATAAATGAAAGTAAACCTGCACCTGAGCAGGGGGCAGTGACACTGCACAGGTCAAGGAGCAGCAGTCTTGGAGCAGTCAGGAGCACCCAGGTCTCCTCAACGATGGCGTCGGGCCAGCTGACTTCACAGCAAGAGCAGAGTGGGTAAGCACAACAGTGCCAGCTAGATCGTCCCACTCGGCTACGTGCTCACTTGACAGTAACGGTGCGGGGCAGGGCACAGCTCAGGGCTGGAGCACGTCCTCAGCATGCACGGTGTCCTGGGTTCCGTCCCCAGTCCCTCCTCCAAAAATAAACACGTAAACCTAACTACCTCTCCCCGCAAAAAAAGTAATGGGGAAACTGAAACATCTCCAGACAAAGGAAAGGGCGCGCCACTCCCAGACCCCCAGCAATCCGTGTTCCTGTGGCGGGGGGGGGGGGGGGCAGAAGGGCTAGGCAAGAGGCCCACCAACGCGGGGCACGGGGACAGACTCAGCGGCGAGTCTGCACAAGCGCTCGCTGTACAGCCACCTCCAAAAGACGAACAAATTCAGGGGAACAAAGGAACACAGGTGAAAGCTGAAACAGAAAAGGCAGCGTGCAGGGTTCTAAGCGCCTTGCTGGTTTGGGAGGGGGTTCCACACATTATAAGTTCAAGCCGCGGCGGTCTCAGCGGCGTTCCCGACCACCGCGGCCGGCCGGCCCTCTTCGCTGGCTCCCTCCGAGCACACGGCAGCCATGGCGTCGCCCCAGCTGGCCCTCCGTCACCCCCGCTGCTGCTCTGCTCTCACTCACAGAAGTGCGAGCTCCCGGGCGCGGGGGCCGTGGGAACCTCCGCAGCCGCCCCACTGCAGTCTCCTCTCTCCCGGCAGGCACAGTTAACCCACTGCGGACCCACCTCTGGCCTGTCCTCCCCTCTGCGAGTACCCCGGCCCTCCACCCCCACGGTCCCCACCAAACCAACTCCAACTCCCTGACTCTGAAGCCAGCCAATCCTCCCGTGACAACTTAACGTTAGTGTGTCGGCTGCATTCGTTACTTAATTTGATGACAAGAGTTCTTCCTCATCTTAGTAATAGTTCTAGCATGTAACCCAGAACCTTGCGTCAAGTATGCACTGTTTTATGTTTACTGAACAAAGTGCAAGTGTAAATGTCGATAGAGATACTTATCAGAAACTCAACTTAGGAACATATTTAAAACCACACACAGAATATACAGATAGAAGGAACAGCACTATAGTTGGTAAACAGGTAGAAGAAAACAAATACAAATTCCTCCTTAAAGAATAAGTCTCTCCTAACAAAGGGGTAAGCGCAATGGGCTCAACAGTGCCGGAAGTGGAAGGTGACGTGTCTGCCTCTGCCAGACCGAAACAGACGGTGGGTAAGGTCACCATCCACCAGACGCCCCCAAACCGCTCCGGAAGCAGCACAGACGCGAGCAGCTATGAACACAGACCATCACAGCGAGACAGAACATCAGTACGCTTACAGACGGTGTCTTCTACAAGGTGATAAAAATATTTAAAGCTTATGTAAATAGTAAACACAGTCCCAGAAAAGGGAGTTACCAAAAGATGAACTCATCTAAAACTTAAGATGAGAACTGCTGATATGCCAAAAAGTTTGATGGAAACTGAAAAACATTTTAATAAAGAGATCATGAATTAAAAAAATTATTTTTGATTGTTTCTAAAGTCAAATACAAAAATATGCTTAATAAAGTATTAGGTTAAAATGGTAAATTTTATGTGTGTTTTACCACAATAAAAATATTCTTTAAAAAAAACTTAATAAACTGTATTCTAAGCGTCAAATCAAGTTCACCTCTTCCTTAAGCAGACTCTCCACTTACCTCCACTTCACACACAAGGCAGCTTTGGTGTTACAAGGGGTGGTTAACTTTTTTTTAATACAAGTAATGCATCTGACATTCACCTAAGAACCTTACAGCCCACTCCATCCTTTTTAATTTATTCAAAATTATTTTCAAGGTTTTTATCAATCCTAAAATACTATTAATGTACATGATGCAAAACAACGTTCTTAGACTTTTCTGATGAGAAATTTCCAGACTTAAGCTGAGTGGGCCTGCTGCAGAATGCGCAGGCCTTAGTAACAGGTTCTTATTTTCTTCTTACTGATAGGTTTGATGATTCTCTTAGGAAATCTTTTAAAGAGATCTCATGTCACACTAGGTTTTTCAGTAGGTTTTAGAAACATGAATTCAGTAAAAGAAACCTTTCTCCACATAAATATATACCTGAGTCATCAGCTAATCTGCTAATTCTTTCCAAAACGGCAATACAATCTCTTTCATCATCGCAGACTTCCCTCAGTGTATCCAGCAAACTCCGGGCCACCATTTGTCTACACAGGAAAAGAAAATGACATGGTGTTCAGTGACTTCGACAGCTAACATTTGGCATTTGAAAGGGCAGAATCCATATTAGTTTACAAGAAATGTGTTATTATAAAATACATTAAGGAAAAATTAAGTCACTAATTTCCTACATGACAAATGCCAGTGTGGACTTTATTTTAACAAGATGAGAGTGAATATTTACCAAAATATTCTTCAACTATCTGACAAATATCTAAGGTCATTGAAAATGTGTTTCAAATAGCTACCTTTAATTGTCATAATGGAAAAATATCTCTATTCTTCATTATATAAAACATTATCTTGACATATTTTAGTCACTGAGTTTTATACATGTCTACGCAAAACATTTAAGCAAAGACCAAGGTTTCCCAGGAAAGTGTCATATGGGGTCTGGGGACACAGCTGGGTAAACAGCGCATTAGGAAGAGCCTGGGCCCAGTTGCCGCTGGGGCCCTGGCGGCCGCCCGCGCACAGTAGGCAGACAGCACCATCTGCTGGAAGAATCAGACTCCTCGGCAGGCACCTTATGTGACTGTCAGGATCATGCCTAACAACAAAAAGACAGTGTTTCTTGGGTTTGTTTTGCGGAAAAGCCGAGAAGCAGCGCAGCTGGCTCACCAGGACCGGGGCACAGACAGCGGGACCGGCGGCCGTGCTCAGGGACAGCTGGCGGCCCGGGGGCACCCGTAACCTGGGTCCTTTTATCTTCCCTCCTGTAACTCTGGTCATAAACCCTCCCTCTGCTTCCCCTTTAACGACGGGGACGTGCACGTACCTGTTAAACACGTTGTCGCTCGCAGCATACTTGTCCAACCTCCCCAGCGGCGTCAACATTTCATCTTGTGAGACAAAGTCCAGGGCTGAAGGTACAACAACCACATCAGACTCTGAGCTGCAGGCATCCACACCAACTATCAGAGACATTAGAAACACTCCTCGTAACACTGGGAGACCAAGCGCTGCCCCGTGCCTGCCGCAGCAGAAGCCAACGGCCCTCTGATGCGTCTCGAGTGGTACCAGCACGCACAGGAGACTCAGAACCAGCCCAGAGGCCACGGGTGCCTGAGGACATGCCCTCTCCTTCTCCTACAGACATGTTCCAACTGCCCCCGGAAGCACCGGGGGCAGAAATTCAGTCACGGGGCTCAGAGAACGGAGGCATCAGAACAGAGGGGTGGCAGGGACCTGAATGCTCACATATCCATCAGAACACCAACACCTTGTCAACAAGTCAAGTGCCAAACGCTGACAGTAAATTCTGCAACGCAGAGAACAATTCTCTTTATATACAGACAGAGGGACCAAGACAAGAATTACACAGACTTCTCACCAGAAAGAACACAAGCTAGAGACAAGAGAGCAGCATCTTTAAAGGACTGAAAGGAAAGAGGTCAACCCACACCTCTACATCCAGTGAACAGAAAGCGCTCAAATATCTTTGAAATTCATGTCTTTCAAACACAAAGGTGAAATAAAGACTCTCTCTGACATACAAAAGCTGGCAACCATCACCAGCAGCAGACCTGCACTACAAGAAATACGAAAGAAAGTCTTTCAAGCAAAACGAAAGTGATACCAGACGGAAGTCAGGATCTACACAAAGGGACGAAGACCGTCAGAAACGGAGACGTCTGCGGAAACACAAAAGCCTCTTCCTATTTAACAGACATCTCTAAGAGATAATTGACTGTTTAAAGAAAATGATGTACTGTAAAATAAAGAGGCGAAGAATGCCCTGTGCGGTTTATAACACGTGAGAGGGTAAAACGTGTAACTACAATAGCACAAGGGCAGAGAAAGAGCGGAGCATATCGTCCTCAAGTTCTCACACACACAGACGGCAACAATCAGAGGGGCACGCTAACTGTAAACTCCACAGCAACGGCTACACGTCTAAAACCCGCCAACACACAGCAAGCCAAAAAGGCCGAAAATGGAATCATAAAAAATATTCAATCCAAAAGGGGGCAGGAGAAGATAAAAGGAAGAAGAGCTGGGGCAGGTGGGAAGCAGCTCGCAGAGGAAGGAAAACCAAACCACACCAGTAACCACACCAAGTGCAAAGGGGCTAAAGACCCCAATTAAAGGGCAGAGACTGTTAAACTGGATTAAAAGTAACACCTAACACGAAAAAATTCACTTACACAGTACCGAAAAGCTTTCACGTGTTACTCTGATCCACAATTCATAGCAAAGTACCTTACATATTATGAGCCAAAGAGTTGTAAAAACCACTCAGACACTCTCATCTGGCCTGTTTCCTCCTTTGTAACCTAAGACTGTGACCTCAAAGGCACCTGTATGCAGGCTCTAGAATTCTATGACTATGACCAAACTGTTTCATCAGCCTCACACTTGTTCATCTTAAAGATAAACATTAATAGCATTGAGTCCGGTCCACAGAAAGTCAGGGGCCGCAGGGAAGAGCCTGAGAGCAATGAGAGCCAGATACTGCTGCGTTTGAGACAAGCCTGGAGCACTTACCCTAAAACGCAGGCCCCAGATCTCCTATTCAGACCCTGGTCGTGCAGGTTTGGAGTGAGGTCCAGGAGCGATGATTTTTGGTAAACAGCCCCAAGTAGCTCAGTGCAGGCTGTTGAACCACAGTATCTGAGACACACACGCTGAGAGGGTGACAAACTGTATTTTGCTTCCACTTACGGCACCAGTCTATCAATCACGGTTGCCAATGATGCCTACACAGAAGGACAGAGGCACTGGGGACAAGGGAGCACTTCTGTTTCCCAGACCTGCAGCCTCCTGCCATACCTGTGGAATCATTCTGGCCTGAATCATCCTCTTCGAATTCAAGCTTTCCTCATCAATTCTTGATTGGACCAATGGGTTTGGATTTCATCTTTATGGAAGTGGCAAGGATATGATTATCATGGCTACAGATGGCACACTTAGTCTTACCCAGTCATCCAAATGCACCCCCCCCACATTATAAGAAGGAAAAACACAAAAATAATCAATAGAAAAAGTATTACCACTAAGGGAAAAAAAACCCTGCAACATGAGTGATGGTCCAGTCAGTAACATCCTTAGATAAGGTAGACAGAACAGAGGGAGTAAACGCAGCTGCACTGCTCTAAGGATCCTGTAGCTCATGCAAAGTAGTACATTAACTTTAAATAGGTCATGGTAAATTAAAGGTGCAAATTACAGTCCTCAGGAGTAATCTTAAACATGTCAGAAAGGACAGCTAGAAAACCAACAGAGAATTAAAATGGAATACTAAAAAAATATTCAGTTAACCCCAAAGAAAGCCAGGAAAGGAGCAACAGAGGGGGAAAAAAAGAGACAAGAAGAAACAAGCAACCAGATCAATAATTATATTATGTATAAATGGACTAAACATTTAAGTAAAAAGGTAGAGATTCCCAAACTAATAACAAGGTAACATTCAACTGCAGTCTGCCTACCAGAAACGTACCTTTAAAGTCAAATTTTCAATCAACAGATTGAAAAGCATAAAAAACAAACAAACAAACAAACAAACATGAAACAGCAAGCATAAGGAAGCTGGAGCGGCTACTTTATTATCAGACAGAACAGACGACGACAAGGCTATTACTAGAAATGGGACAGACCGCCCACCACCCTCCCTGCACCCAACCTGTGCCTTCCTTTCTAAATCGCTCCCTGAACTCTGGATTCTTGGGATTATGGCAGCAACAGCCCCTAACAGTGTTCACAGCTTTAAAACTCACTGATGAAGTGAAAAAAATCAAGTCAGCTTTTAACATTATGTGAAATTTCAAAATGACCAAAAGGCAGTGATTAATTACTCTGAAATGTTTTCTCAAATTGTATCTGTGTTCCCCTTGTTTCAATGTTCCCTCTTCTCCTGTAAATCTACTGTCCCAGGTGGCTGAAGGGGGAGCAGGATGGAAAAGCAAAAGGAAGATGATCTGAAAGGTCAACACGAGGCAGAATTCCCATCCTGACGTAGGCGACCTTCATTCTCCAAGACCTGGTACTTAATTATAAAGCAAAAACTTCCGGGAAGAGCTAAATGATGTATCTTTTAACAAAAAGTGTGGTTTATAGTGACTCCTAACAGAACAGAGTTCCTAATTGGAACAGAAACCTAGGATACAAACTGAAGCCCTGTCTTTACAGGTCAGTCAATCCATCCAGTCTCAAGGGCCCTGAACATAAATCAGACTCCGGCCCTTCTAGTTTCAAATCATGACAAAAGAGCCGAAAGCGTCACACGCAAACACAGAGGACATCAAGGAAAAGAGGACAAGAGAAAGAAACAATAAAACAAAGACATTTACCTCCGTTACTTATAAACTGCGTACTTCCCTCTGCACCAGCTGAGACACACGGAGCACCAGTCACCCCTGCAGTCTGCTCCCCCTGCACCTGCACCTGCACCAGCAGAAACCACCTCCCCCCAGTTTTCAGCTGTTTTAAATTTAACGAAAACTGTATAAAACGGAAAAGTTTAGAAGTTGGACTCATCTGAAAACTTGAGGATGGTTGATTTAATCACCAGCGTCAGCAAAAGTGCTGGGAAGAGGGCAGAGGTTCTTTCAAGTCACACAGATCTGGGTTCACCGTCGTGCTCTGCTCCACGTGCACCATCTACGTGGACTTAAGGCACGTATGTAGTTAACGTGGCTTCATTTCCTCATCTGTGAGATACTTGTTTGTTGTCAAAACTTGAAGACACACATGCGAAGGTAAGACATCTAACACGGCGGCAAGCAAGTGCATCAATGTTCCCTTACCCCACAACTCACTGGTTTCTGATACAGAATCTCAGTGTGGTTTTCCCGTGTTTTTAAATGTTTTCATTCACTTCATTCAACTGGTACGTAGCACAGCACACACGATGTGAGTGCCAGGCAGACAAGAAGTGTGCACACGTCACTGTACACGTACACATGTGTGCGCACATGCATGGACATGAACGCCCCCCTAAGAAAAGGCACGTGCAGTAAGAGCACACACACAAGACGTGATTAGCAGTGAGCTTCCAGCTTGGCCCTGGTGAGAGCAGCCTTCAAAGCCAAGCTGATTCTGGGGAGACACACTGAGGTTTGCCGGGCAGGACGGCGGGCAGGAGAGGGCACTGCAAGCGGCCAATCCCAACGACAGGGAGTCGAGGAACCCCGGCCATGTGGAGAGGACGACAAGTGACTCAGTACGTGTGGGGCACACGGCTCATACGGAAGGGGTGGGGGACCAGTCACAGTCAACTCAGCCCTCTAACTTTTAGAGTACCATTACTACCTTTGCAGACTCCTCTCCCCTGGCAGTTCAAGCCGCACTGCCGCCCTGTAACTGGGGATGGCATTTCAGATTTTCTAAGCAGCGACAAATTCAACAGTTATCTCCTTTGAACAACGGACAATTCCAGGCAGTGAACATACTTATACAACTATGTTATAATGAAATGTGATTTAAATGATCATTAACTAAAAACCATCAATTGTATTTTCAATTAAGAGAGAAGCAAAGATGGTGATGTCTTTTCCAAGCCGAACCACCTCTTGGTCTCCAGGTAGCATCCCCAGGGCAACAGCCTGGCCTCACCTCACTCCACTTCCCATCACACTGCTGTCCCAGCGGGCGGTGGGGGCGGGGAAGAGGCAGAAGCTGGCCCCTCAGGAGTAAACATTCGAATCCAGCTACCTGCATCCGCACCACAGCCTCTCCTCCCCTGCTGACGATGCCCAGACTACAGATTCATGCTAGTTTCTTGCTCACTCTGCAGGACTTTTGAATTTACTATTCTTAAAACTTACAATTGTCTCAGACACTCCAAATCTCTATTCCAAGTCCTTTGAACTACCCTCAAAAAGTAACCTTCCTCTTGTCCTTACTACCACACATGCATTTGATGCCAAGTCAGGGAAAGGAAAGTGCCCACAGCCACGAGGACAACAGCAGGATCTGGGCGGAGCACGTGACTGCCCGCTGCCCCACAACCACAGCCCTGCTCGAGCAGAGTGCCTGCCCACCCCGTCTACAGACCTGCCACCGTGGCCCAACGTCCACCCCATCCAGGACGCCAGTGCACAGATGAGGTGCTGACGGTGGAGGGAAGACACAGCTCTGAGACTCAAATGTACTCCACACCTGATGAGCGACACAGGACACACGGGGCCGTCCTGACCACACAGGCTGTTCCCAACACCGAGTCCGGGACTTCAGCTTGTTAGTCTCTATAATGGCTTTTCATCAGACTCCTTAAAGCTGAAGTCCACCTCCTCGTTGAGACAGATAGTCTGTCCTGTTTCTCTTCCACTCTGGTGACACTTTGCAAAGATTAGGGATACTCTGCCAAAGCTAGAGGCCCTTCCAGATCTACTGTCTTACTCCTCCACAGCCTCTGACGGGGCTGACTTCATCCCCCCATCCCAACCTCCTCCTCTGAAATTCTCTTTCCATGGGTTCTCTGGAAGTACACACTCAGTCCTGGGTATTTTCTATCTCAGACTATTCTTGCCTGCTTCCTTCTGTCCCTTCTGTGCAGGGAGTTCCCCTCCACTGCCGTCCTCACATACACACTACACACACACCTCTCCCCCCGTCAACGATCCGCGGCCTCCAGCACCCCTTACACCGCAAACGACCCCCACGCTCTCCTGCTCGAATCCCCACGTATCCGGGTCTGCAGGTGCTTCCTAGAGCCTCCACCTCCGGGTCACATGTGATCTGAAAATTAAAGTGTCCAAGCTAATCTTATAAAAACTCAGCTCCTCCCATGACTTTCTAACTACCATCATTTCCCCGTGACCTTGAGCTCTCTGACATGAGGTCCTCAGTCACTTTTTAAAGTACCTTTCTTGTCCCATTTCTAACCAGTTGCTAAGAACTGTAAATTCTACCTCCTTGAAGTAGCCCACACCACCACCCCTCAGTGTCCAACTCCCCAGCTCAGAGGCTCTGGTGTCTCCTGCTCAGAGAAAACCGGGGTGCTTGAACCCCACCAGGTACAAGAGACTTTCCAATAAAGCAGGCGGGTAACTTTGAGGGATGTCCTGGACCAACTCCCAGGAACTCCCCACCACAAAGTGGGCCTGAGGGTTGGCTAAGGCTCTGCCTTTCACAACGGCCCGCCTCCCACTACCTCAAGGCTGCGCTGCCCCCAGGCGGAAAACGCCCCATGCTAAGCAAAGGGACCCTTGAAATACTGATGGAAATGTTGCGATCAACTCTCTAAAGACTGCAGTACTCAGGTATTCACTCAATTCTTTGCTTAAAAAAAAAAAAAAAGGAAAGACTGATAAACTCATTAAAAATAATTAAAAAATTTTTGACACGTAAGTTGGAAGTTCAACGAAATCAGTGGCACTGCTGGTCAAATCCTTGCCATCCACTTATGACGTCAACAAAACCCCTCTGCGCTCAGAGCTCTCCTGATTCTACCACCCCACTTCTGCCCGCCTTGCCTCTCCTCCGTTTCAGTTCACCTACTTACGAACGCCACCCAGGGCGCATTTCCGACTGTAATCCAGGTCTCTCCCTCCCATGAACCCCCCTCCAGCCTGGGGCCTGGGCGCAGACCAGACAAGGCAGTGTTTGAGTTACCTTTTCTTCTTTTTCTCACTTTATCTCCCTCTCCCCACCCCAAACACATGAATTCCCTGAAGACAAAGTCTGTCTTGATAATCCTTTTACTACCTAAAAAAGCAAACAAACAAAAACAGGGTCTTATGCTTCTCCTGAAGGATGCGAACTCATTAAAACCTGTTCAGGAAAAGGCAGCCCAGAAAGCTGCCTGAGGGCACAGGGGTCTTAAGGGTACTTTCTCCTTCCTCAGACTCTCCCAAGGTCCATCAGCACATTAATATCCTTGAGAGCTGATTACTTTGTACAACCGACTTTCGCTGGGCTTGACTTAACATCCTTCCATTCTCCATGCCGCCTCTAGTAAAATCCTCTAAAACAGGAAAAAGCTAATGGTCCTTCTACAGTGTTTCCCTCATTAGTGCTAAGGTCACACTAAATGTGCCCAAGTCTTCACATCCTAGAAAACCAAAGATAACAAGACAGATCATAGAGATTTAATCATTTTTATGAGTTACCTTAACATTTGGGGCTTTAAGATGATATTTTAACAAATAAAACCAACAAACAGAAGGGTGAGCTGGTCCTTAGAGCAGAAAGCCAGGAAGGAAATGGAACCGATTCAGGTAAGAATCATCAACTCACTGATACGCAGGGGTGAATGTCTGGGAATGGGGTATTTCCCAGTGTCAAATTATTTCCCTTGCTAACAACAAAAGTGAATTGAAAAAGAGTCTTTAAGTGGAGACATCACACCTTAACCAAGTGGTTAAAATTAAATTAACCACCACCAGTAATGGAGGCCTGACATCAGGGGCCCTGTGAGATGAAGCACTGAGAAAATCACAGCATTCCTCACACAGCACTCCTGCCCCCACCCGAAAAGCATAACCTGAATTGAGTGAGGGAAAAGATAAGGCCAAATTTTCTCTTCAAAAATAGCAGTATCATGAAAGATAAAGGCTGTGAAGTTGTTCCAAACTGAAGAGACATGACAACTAAATGCAGCCTGGATTGGCAAGACGGTTGCTATAAAGGACATTAGTGGACAACTGATGAAATGTGAACACAAACTACGTATTATATACCTGATTCGTATCAATGTTACATTTTCTGGATTAGATGCTGACTGAGAGCAGCCTGGCTCTCAGGAGATACAGGCTGCGGTCATGATCTATACAACTTCTTACAAAGGTGCAACAAAGACGACTAAGAGTAATGTATACATTACATCCTGTGCGTGTCTGTAACTGTAACTGTTCAGAGAAAAACAGAGCAAATCGGCAGAACGTTCAATGTTGAATGCAGGTAAAGACTTAGGAGAATGAACTATGACACTGTGAGACTTATGGTTAGTCTGAAAGTTTTCAAGTATCATGTTTAATTCAAACAAATTATTTCATTATTTGACTCCAAATAGGCTTATGGCCTTATTTAGGTTGGCCTGAAAAGCAAGATTCATCTCAGCACGCGGTCACTGAAGGCCCACCGTGTGCCGAGCTCTCTGCTCCAGATGAAGAACACCCACGTCTCAGCCCTGGACTTGGGGCCCCGCACAGGCCACCGGCCGCGTGCGGCCGGCAGGTAAAGCCCCCCCACCCCACTCCGCTGTGTCCTGGTAACCGGTGTTACTGCGTACATTTGGCCTGAGCATCAGCTGTGTCGCTCGCCCCTCCGGCTGCTTCACCAGCACGGCAGAGGTGAGGAGCGGCAAGGGGGCCCACGGGGCCCACAGCTTGTGGCATGCTCACTGTCAGCCCTGCACGGGGACTTGCAGCCCCGGCTCTAGTGACCAGCAGGAACACAAGTCACTGCCTGGGGGAAAACTAACAGGCAGAGACAAGGAACAGACCTGCAGGCGCGGCTCAAGCGACTGGTAGGCCGGGTTTCAGTCTGTTCCTGTGACAAACTAAGAACGCTTATCAGAACTCTTTTCTTCAAACATAAGTATTAAGTTTAAATTCTTAGAAATGGTCTTTACTAATAAGTGTAAAACCGTCCTACAGTATATTTAATTTCACAACTGAACTTAAGCAGGAATAATTTGCTAAAGTTCACTCTATGAATAGTTCAAAAACCATTTCCCCAAAGTATATACGCACATAAAAGGGGCAGTTGTGTGTTTACCTACTTTCAAATTAGTCACCAAGATCATGTTTTCTACCCGGCACTGGACAGGCAGAGATGCAGCGTATCAGGGCACCTGCAGGCGCGGACTCCCATACATTATACATGTGCTGTTTGTCCCTCCAGAGAGCAAACACCTTCCTTACAGTCTTATTTACCCGATTACTTTGATTAGTAACTCTTTTTTCTACAGGTAACCCAAATATTGAATTTGAGCTAATCCAGGTCCAAATTAACACAAATCCCCTAGAAGTGAAGTACTGAATTTATCTGAAGTCTAAGTTATTTCTACCAAAAACTAAGTTGTGAAAGCGATTTATATCAAATCTGACTTTGAATATAAACTCAATGCAGTATATAAATTTAAGTATAAATTCAGCAGTAAGCTCTTGGACTCTGCACTCAGTAATTAGGTAGCGACAGGAACAAAAACACCAGATTAAATTAACGTTCTCAGCCACTTTCAGTCCAATGACTGGCTTCCCGATACATCAGTGTTTTAAAACACAAAGCAAAAGCATCTGTTTTGCTTCTAATGTTCCCACGACAGGAGCTACCCTAGACGGAATTACTTTACCCACCAGATGCTTGGAACGTGCTGTTACCCTCATATCCTCCAGAACCTTGAGGAGGGTAAACAACCGAAATAGGACGTAAATTAAAGGAGGCTGACCCTGGAAGGCAGTGAGAGCACAGTTAACACAGAGCAATAGACTAATCAAGCCTGTGTGGGACAACTCTAAGTTTAACCTAACACTTGCAAGAGGGGTAACTGCGTGAGTAACTGTTTAGATTAAGTCTCATCCGGTTGGCCGTAAATTTGTGGGACTGCCAACCTCACAGGGGACTAGTATGAGTCAACTTACAGCACACTGCCTGACACACAGTATGACAACAAGTGGTGATTTTAAAAATGAACAAAATCTAGAAATTCCTCCCACTTCCCTTCTGCCCTTCTGCAGTGAGTTAAAGAGCTATGTCAGATGATATCTTGAAAAAGAACATTAAAATCTAACCAGTCTGAATTGTACTCCAGCCTCTGCCTCCAAGCCATCTTTATCCGTAGGTCCTTGGGCCCAAACAGTTTCATGCTTCATGAAAAGGATGACTATATCATGTCCTCTGGCTCCTGATTCCTGTAATTCTGGAATCGATGGCTCCCCAGAGGCACAGTACAACTCACATTTTTAAAGTTCATGTGACCCTCTAGATGACACAGCAAACCAATTTAATATATAAAACCCAACTTCTATTTACCAACGGTCTTGTGTTACATTGAGGCTGAGCTGAAAGGGTGAAACGTGCTTAGCGTGGTAACGAGCTAGATGCTGCTTCTCTTAATCTGAATTAAGCAACATTAAGAGAAAAGTGAATTTAGTAATTACACACACGGACTTTATTATAGTAGCACAAGCAAGGAAAAGGTCTCAAGAATTTAATCACTTAAACTTTCATAAATGGCCAGACTTTGCAAGAATCTTAGATGGCCTTCCATTCACAGATTAGAACATCACACTTCAGTTATATGCCTTGGGAAATATTTATCGTTAAAATAAGTGACCCCTGAGATGTCTCTAAAGTACTCTGATTGTGTTCTCCTGCCCCACAGAAGTTCAGGTGTTAGAGCGGATAAATGGAAGTTGACACTAAGTGGTGTGTGTATGGTGGCTCATTTGCTTTTGTGTATTTCTGAAATTTCCCATTAAAAAAAAGTACTGACTTAAAAAAAAATCAATGTAATTTATTGAATTAAAAAACTGAAAAAGAAAAAAAATCATAAACGCAGAAAAAGCATTTGACACAAAATCCAACACTCATTCCTAACTTCAAGAAAGGTCTCAGTCAACTCAGGGAGCTTTCTCAACCTGAGAAAAGGGCATCTGCAGAAAAAAATGAACAGAACATCAGAATTCAGAACTTCTGCTCTTCGAAACACACTACTAGGACAATGAAAAGAAAGTCAAAGAATGGAAAATAATATTTGCAAATCACCTATCTGAGAAAGGATCAATTATCTGGAATATATAAAGAACTCTCTAAACTTAGCAAGAAAACAAATAACACAATTTAAAAACGGGCAAAAGGTCTGAACAGACACTTGACCAAAGAAGACATACAGATGATAAATGAGCACAGAAAAAGATGAGCATTATCCATCTTTAAGGAAATGTAAATTCAAACCACAAAGAAAAACACACATACTAGATGAGCTAAAATGAAGCCCGCCCACACCAAGTGTTGGCAAAGGTTGGAGGACCTGGACTCTGACCTACTGCTGGCAGGACCATGAAACCTCCAGCCACTCTGGAAAGTCTGGTGCTTTTTAAAAAGCTACACAGCCACACCACTCTCAGGTCTACACCCAAGAGAAAGAACATACACAAGCACACAGATCTGTTCTGCAACAGCCGAACACTGACAACAACCCCAAGCCCACCAATGTTTTAAAGACAGAACCTCTCAGAAAAGTAAAGTAACTTGCTCAGGGTCACACGGTGAACCCTGGTCCAGAGGGTGGTGGGCCAGAGCTCTTTTCCCAATGCAAACCCACACTGGGATGTACCCCAGAACTGTAGCACGACAGACGACCCAACACCGGCCCAACTGGCATCAACTGGGCCAGGCCAGAAAACGCATCTGCTCCAAAAGCCACAGAGAAGAGGACTAAGGAGACTGACTTAGGAGAGTCAGGGGATGGACAAGGAGGGGGGACCCCAGGAAGTCTGTGCAGAAGCCCCCGAAAAGGTCCAGGGAGCACGGCCTTTTCAACCAATGCCTGAATCCCACAGGGGCCACCCTCCCTTCTTCCCAAAATGTTATGTTAGTTTTATTTTCAGAGCCAAGTTAAAAGCAAAACCACGCCCTAACTCAAGTGCAGGAACTGCCCACCCTGTCATGAAGCGGATGGCAAAAATTATTTGTCATCAAGAGAGGAAAATCCGAAATTCCAGAATATAAGGCAAATACAGGGGTGAAGTAACAATAGCCCAATCAACAATTATACATTCTCTGTTTTGATGAGAGGAGGAACTCTCACAAAAGGATCAGAAATGAAACCATGATCAACAAACTAGTGATCTTTCCCCAGCCAGGGCCAGCTCTTCTCCACAGGCAGGCAGGACAAAGCAACCTGAGGCACTGAGGTGTCTGCTGTTCCCCCGAGTCACGCAGCTACAAGCCCACGCAGCGGACATGCATACTTACAGAGGACTCTCCCTTTTTCTTAAAGAAATTCAGTACGGGGAGTTGTGACCCAAGGCATCATTAACTGATTCTGTACGCATGCGGGCACCACCAGGGCCACTGTGAAGCACTCTTTTCTAGGACACCAACTATGCTGCCTGCAAAGAAAGATTCCGCCTGTCCAGTCTTGCTGGTAGCAATCCGAACATGCTACAAGTCCCATGACTCACTCTCCCAAGTCCCTATTTAACAACATGTCTAACTATGAAGACTTCCAAGGGCAACTTCCTGGGGTTCTGACTGATTCCTTGGCCACCACGGGGTACAGCCCCAATGTTGCAGGTCTCACCTCCCCAGGTGGCTCTAAGAAGCTTATCAAACCCAGTTTTCAAAAGTCGTGGAGGGCCCAGAGACTCTCTGAAAGGAGCACAATCCGGGCAGTTACACCCAATTTCTTCCAGATACATCGTTAATTCACTATTTCAGCAGTGCCCTCAAACCTGAAGAACAGTACAGCATGAAAGGATTCCAAAACTGTAACAAGAAAAAGCCTGTGCTACGGATGTTCCGCAACACAGCTCCTGAAGCCCTTCCACGTCCCGCAGGTGACAGCTCCACAAGGAGCTAACGCACAGCTAAGTCAACTCCTCTGCACCCGAGCCTCGTTCGAATCCCCTCTCCGAGTCAAGCTAAGCCTTGTGGAACTTGGAGGTTAACCTACGCACAGGTACAAGTAAGTCACCTACACGAGCCTGGATGTTGTAAGTTGTACGTAAAATACGACATTCAGAATCAGGAGGCCTTAAAATTCTGGCTGGTACTTAGGAGTTTTGTCCCTGAGAGAATAACTCAGTCCCTCTTTATTAACGTCTGAACACTGGCGCCTACACGTCACATGACTGCTGGGTGTGAGAGCTACTGTAAACCCGTATTATGCTATCTTCCTTTCAAAACAATTTTCTTCAACGTATTACTGTGACAAATTAAAATTTTAATCAAACTCCCCCCAGTGAAATTATTTTTACAAGTGTCAATTCATTAATCTTACTGTATCTCAACTCCCATCTCACCTCTTCCAGAAATCCAGCAACTTCAAGAATTGCCGTCTTTGAAGAAGTGACAACAGAAATTTAAAATCTCCTTCTCTGAAAGCCTTTCTGTAATTCTGTGCGGCCTCCCACCATTCAAAGAAAAGGAAGGGTGCACCTGACTGTGAAGTCACTCTGCTGACACGCCTGTGCACACAGCACGTCACCTGTCTGCTTTCACTTTGAAAGTCAAAGTGCGTTTCATCAGACGGTATTGGAAGTGTCGCCTTGAAGCACAAACAAATTTACACTTTTCCAATGCACTGTTCTCCTAAACTTAACTCTCATGGTACCTTATGATGATTGTATTTACTTACTTTTCTGAGAATTATACACAAGGCACCATTTTTACACATTAGGATTTTGTCTCTTTTTCTCCAAGAGCACCAGTCAGGTCGGTCTCTGAGCAATCCTCTTCCCCAACCTACCCGCTTTCTACTGACTCTACACAGAGACCTAAGGGCTTAACACAAGTTAAACGCATGAGCTGAGACCCTTAGGCAGGTCTGGTAAAGCCCCCCTTTCAGCATCCAGACCCCGCCCGGGTCCTCCCACAGGACCCCTGGCTGCTCACAATGTGTACAATGGTATTTACTCTCTCTTCTGTCTCAGTTTAGCTCCGCATTTTGGAAAGGCAACCACAATCCTAGAGCTTGAGCAGATCCTGATTTCCCCCTCCTCTCCAGGGCTGACTTGGGCCTGGCGTGACCAAGAGGCAGGACTAGGGCAGGAGGATTCCGGAGCAGCCGGCACCAGTGCTGCCAACAGAAGATGGACTCAGAGGACACAGTCTGGCTGCGAGGGCAGCCCAAGCTCCAGTCTCCACCATCTCTAGTCCTGTCCCTTCCCAGCTTCTCCAGGATGTGACAAGCTTCTCCACTCCCTCACCACATCCTGCCCTGGCCTGATGCCCCCCTCATCTCTCCTCCCTCCACGGCAGACACCAAGTGGTCCTTCTACTGGCCACAGGTTCCAAGCTCTCTCATTCCAAATATTCTGGGTAAAGATCCCACCTGTAAAAACTGTAGCCACTAAGAAAAATAAGCCATCATTCTAACAAAGCCTTCAAATTATGAATATGCAAATAGACTATTTACACCTTCAAATGGCTCGTTTAATCCTAAATTAAAATGCACTGGCAACTAACGGGACCTTTAAAAAGCTAACTGCAAGCATTAGCAGCATTTGTAAATATACAAAGCCAGTGGTGTAAGGTTCAAGACCCAGGCTCCCTTCCGTGCACTTTCCTCCAATATTCCCTCATTCCTTACTCGTGACAACAAACGCGTAACAGTCACTACTTACCAGTACATAGTCTAGGTGCTGCACATGCGTTAACTTTTGTTAACAACTAAACAACTCTGTAAGATGGGTAATGTTCATCGTGCCTATTTACAAGTCACAAAACTCAGTCATCAAGAGGCTAAGTGAGCCTTGTGAGTCTGTCCACAGTGACGATGCCAAGACGGGAACAAAGCAGCCTGGCTCCTGCATCCTGTCTATTAACCACTGTTCTATGGTGCCTCTGACATCTGCATTATCACACCTGCGTGAAAACTGCTTGTAAACCACTAGAGGGCATGGATCGTGGCCATCCTTCTCAATGCTACATCCTGCGTGCCCAGCAGAAGTCTTGAGGGTCATGAATAAATCATTGCTGAGTTCTTCCCAGGTGTGCCTTCCCTTCTACACTGTGCTCCTTAAGGGTCAAGGACACTACAGCTCATCCTTTAACCTTTAAGAGTGCAGGGCATCTAAGTGACCATAAATGAAGACACAGAAGGTCTTGCTCAGGACACTCAACACCTGCGGAAGGCATGTATCTTCTACCCACAAAGCCTTGGACGTAAGTATAAGCATGAGAAGCACCCGAGCCACCTCTCCAGCCCTAACTAAGCAGGGAATCAAAAGATGCCTAACATTTCAAACTTACCAGTAGGCAGATGAGGGTCCTAGGGTAAAACTCTAAATGAACTGGAAAAGCCAGGCTTCAACACGCAAGCACTCCTCCCTTAAGAGGGCTCTTTACTTAAAAAAACGAAAACAAAGCCCGGCCTCGCTAGAGGCAAGTTTACGTATGGTCCGTCGCCTTTAAGAATACTTACTCTCCTTAGAGAATCCTTCTGAAGAGGAAATTCCCCTCACTTCACTCAAAACACCCAGTAATTTAAAAACTGGGCCTAATTAGAGCAAGGGAGACCACAGGAGAGATGCTGAGGATTCACCACACAGATCTAAAGGCGCGACCCGGGGCTGCAGCCATCTGTGAACCGCCCGCCCAGACATGAGCCACAGCAAATCTCAGCATCGGGCAGCCGTGCCCCCAGATACACCGCGGAGTGCACCTCGGTTATCACTTCGGCTCCAGAACAATTTCCCAGTTACCTGCCCGAGTTAGCACACACAGAACCAGCGATACCCTTCCGACACTATTCTGGAAACAATGTTCAACTTTGTGGGGTTTTTTGACCTCGAGCAAACGAATCAACTCAGAACTTCACCATCTCCGGGAGAGCTGGGGCCGAGACATGGGAGAGGCCTGGCGGATCCCGAGCCTCCGCGCGGACGAAACGCGGAGGGCCGGGCCGGGCCGGCCCCGCTGGGTCACACCGCCCACCTTCCCAGTCCGGTCGGCTCCCGGGGAGCGCGGGGCGGGCGCGTGGGGTCCCCGCTCGGCCGCGGCCGCCCGGACCGGACACGCCTTCCCCGGGACCCGCCCGGGCCGCTCCCAGCTTCTGCCCGCCTTGCTGCGTCCCCAGGCCGCGGGCCGCTCCCGAGACGGCAGAGCGGGCCCCGCGACCCCCGCGCAGCCCCCGCCGCCCCTCCCTAAGCGCGGCCTCCGCACCCGCCCGCCCGGCCGCCCCGCGGGCCAGGCCCCGCCACTCACATCCGTCCGCGTCCTCCTGCAGGTCCTCCTGGAGCAGCGACAGGTCTGGCCGAGGGGAGAGAAGACAGGCCGTCAGCCCGCCGCCCGCCGCCCGGCCCGCCCCGCGCCCCCGCCCGCCGCCCGCCGCGGGGCCCGTACCCGCCATCTTGGGCGCCCCCTCCTCCTGCGCGCCCGGGCTCCGGCTCCAGGGGCGGCGCGAGCGGCGGCCGGTGGACGCGCGCGGGAGGGGCGGGCCGCGGGCGGGGGGCGGGCCGGGCGGCCGCGCCCCGCCCCTCTGCGCGCCGCTCCGCCTCCCGCCTGGCTCGCTCAGGCCCGCCCGCCGGCGCGCTGGCTGCTCGGCCCCGGGGCTGCGCCGAGAGCGGACTGGGCGCCCGCTGCCGCCGCCGGAAGCCGCGGAGTGTGCCGGCCGGGCCGGGCGGGGCCGCGTCGCCCGCGCGCTTTATTGGGTCACCGGCGCCAGCTCGGCGCGGGGCTCGCGCCCACCTCCGGGCGGGGAAGCGCCGCCTCCGCCGGGAACAAAGCCGCTGCGCGCCGGGCCCCGCCGGCCCCGGGTACAGATCCGCGCCGCGGGGGGCGCGCCCCCCAGTGGTAGCGGGGAGGGGGATGCCGCCCCTCGGGGTCAGCGAACGTGGGGGACCGAGACCGGCTCCTGGACATCCCCGCGGTGCTGGAGGAACGGTGCCTGACGTTAGCTTTCTTCCCCTTGCAATTATTAGCAGCACTTGAGGTGCTCCACGGAAATGTGTATCACAGATTATGTGTATTATTCCCGGTTTTTACCCTCTGTTAAGTAATTAAGGCAAAGTCCCAAGTGTAAAGTGGGGACTGAACCCAGGTTTTCTGACTCCATTTCACACCGTCCTGGCTCCTTGACTCCAGTCCACCTCCATGTCTACCCCAGGCCTCCAAAGTGGTAACCTCCTCAGTAGACGACAAAACAAGGACTTGTTTCATTGATGCCACGTTGGGGGTCTGGGCTCTTGGGGAGGAGAGGGAATTGTAAATAGTATGTACTGTGGTCTTAACCAAAGACTATTACATTTAATGCCCTTAAGGAATCAGGTCTTGGGGGTAGGGTAGAGCATGTGCTTGGCATGCAGAAGGTCCTGGGTTCAAACCCCAGTACCTTCATAAAATAAAATAAAATCCAACCCCAAAAACCTTTTTTAAAAGAGTAAAGAATAGCAAAGTATTCTTTCAAAAAGAAAACTCAGGCCCTCTGAAATTCATAAGTCTGTAATAAAATAGGTTCTACATAGCTGTTCTGAAAACTTCGCTCTCCGATGTTACAAGACGGAACATATTGTATAGTACGTATTAAGCTATATTGTGTAGTACATATTCAGTTTCTGAGAGAGAGAAAAACTGGAATAGCATCTGTAGCTATAGGTGTGTGTCCCATTTTCTCCAATGTAGAATAATTACAACTAAAAGCCAAACTGTCACAACCTGTTTCTCCCCTCCCTTGCAGAACACCCTTATGTGAATTCAGCTGACACTCTCAAAATGAGAAGGAGTTGGAAACTGAGAAACTGTCAGCTGATTGGATGGGTGGGAGCTGTGCCCTGTGGAGGCTGGGGGAGGGCAGGAGGCGGCGGCTGGGGGACTTGGTGGTCTATACTCACTGGTGATCTCCTTCCAGCAACACAGAACCTACAGAGTGCCAACTCCGCCTCGGCCCCTAGACATTCAAAGACCAAGAAAACTATCTGGACGACCTGCCCAGTAAAGTCGGGCTTATAATTCTCAGTGATCGTGATAAAACAGCGGTTGTGTACCAAATACTTGGTTTTGGTACGTACAAATACAAATAGGTACCTGCGGTACTGAAGGACTAAGTCCGACTACGTCTGCCTTGGGTAGGTAGGGTCACGGGAAGTCTGACCTCACTTTCCCTGGAAGGCAGCCAGGGAGGATGGGCCATGTGACTCTGCTTTGTTCAGGATTATCATACCTGTGACAGCAGGTCCCTGGAGGCAGCCTGGCTTTTAGATGTTTCGGATGAGGGAGTCCTAATTCACTGCGCAGCACAAACACGTTTCTGACATTTGATTTCTCTCTCCTCTCTAGTCCTTTCTCAAAGACACAATAAATGGTTTTACAAGCGTTATTTACTCTGTACAAAGCACTTTGTTTCCTCTTCTTAAAAAATGACACTTATTCCCTGATGTTAGTGATGTTGAGTAACTTTTCATGTTTCTGTTGGCCATCTGCATTTCCTCTTTTGGAAGAACGTCTGTTCAGTTCTTCTGCCCATATTTTAAATGAGTTGTTTGTTTGCTGTTAACTGAACTACAGTTGATCTATAATATTGTATTAGTTTCTGGTGTACAGCATGGATGGACTTAGAGGGCATCATACTAAGTGAAATGTCAGACAAAGACAAATACTATATGATATCGCTTACATGTGGAATCTAAAAAAATACAAGCTAGTGAATATAACCGGAAAGAAACAGATTCGCAGATGTAGAGAAGGAACGAGTGGTTACCAGTGGGGAGATGGGAGGGGGAGGGGCAATATGGAGGTGGAATATTAAGAGGTACAAACTATCAGGTATAAAATAAGCTACAAAGATGTATGTACAACATGGGGAATACAGCCAATATTATACAATAACTATAAATGGAGTATAACCTTTAAAATCTGTGAATTGCTAAATTGTATACTTGTAATATATAATATTGTACATCAGCTATACTTCAGTTTTAAAAATATATTGTAAAATATACAAATAAATTTTAAAATGCAAAAAATATTTAAACAAAGAACAGCAGTTATTATTCTGTGTACTCTTACCCCAACTTCACTTACATGGTAGCCCATGGATGCCAGGAATTGTGTGTCTGGTGGTCAGAACACAAAGTTTGAATAACCTGCTCTTCCACTACAATCTGCAAAATAGAGGGATTGTCACAAGTCACTATTTTCAAAAGTATTATCCAAATATGTGACTGCTAAGGCCTGAATTTTTCAGAATAAGTCCTCCTCCAAGTGATAATGAAAACTTTTCTTAGTAGCCAAGGAGTTTTGGAAATGGGTGAATTTGGCTCTTCAAACAAACATATTAAGTATCCTGGGGAAAATATTGCTAATAAACCCCAAAAAAACCCCGACCTGACATGGCTTGATGCTATCTCATTTATTAATTTTTGTATTGGTAATTCAACTGTTTACTTTTTTTCTGCAGAATGATCATTCCTGAAGCCGAATGTATATAAAAGGCAGATTAGTCATCATTTTGAATAAAAAATGAATCAAACTGAAAATGGAGAAATACTTATAGAGTAAATGCTTTTTAAACAAATGTTTTAACCTTTATTTTCATTTATCTCTGTGGGTTTTTTTTTTTTAGCCAGGTTGATGAGATGTCGTTCACAAACTGCCATTCGGCAGTAAAAAGAATATATGTATTTTTTTATTAGCCAATCTCTTACCTAAAGCCTCCTATACATATTTTGGTAAACTGTATAAAGGTAAGTATTTGTGTGGAATTTTTCTTATCTTTTCTCTCTGCTTCTTTTAGCCCCCTTTAAAGCTCCATGTCAAGATGACATTCCACCGTATGATCCAGCAATCCCACTACTGAGTGTATATCCGGAGAAAACTTTAATTCGAAAAGATACATGCACCCTAATGTTCACAGCAGTATTTACAATTGCCAAGACATGGAAACAACCTAAATATCCATCAACAGATGAGTGGATGAAGATGTGGTTTATATATCCAAAGGCACACAGCTGTAAAAAAGAATGAAATAATGCCATTTGCAGCAACATGGATGGACCCAGAAATGATCATACTAAGTGAAGTAAGTCAGACAGAGAAAGACAAGTATCACATGATGTCACTTATATGTGGAATCTTAAAAAACATACAATTTCTCTTTACAAACCAAAAACAGACTCACGGACATAGAAAACACACTATGGTTACCAAAGGGGAAAGGGCAGGGGAGGGATAAATTAGGAGTTTGGGAGTAACAAACACATCACTATACATAAAATAAACAACAAAGACCTACTGTATAGCACAGGGAACTATATTCAATTTCTTGTAATAACACATAATGGAAAAGAATCTGAAAAGATTATATATATATGGTAACTGAATTGCTTTGTTATACACCTGATATACATTGTAAGTCAACCACACTTCAATAAAAAAATAAAATAAAAAAGGATGACATTCCAAAATGTGAAATCTTAGCCTTTCCTAGAGGTTTCAGGGTTTGGTTTTGTTTTTCAAAGACACTGGATCCCTCTTTCTTTACATCAGCCAAAGATACACTTTCTCATGCTACCCTAGAAAAACAAGAAGAACAGAGGGAGAAAACAGTGACAGAACTGAGCCCTGTACAGAACTCTCTCTACTCAGGCTGCTCTCTCTCTGCTTCCAGGAGTTGAAGGCTGCCCTCAGGTGTAACAGAACTTCAGCTCTGTCCACGGTCAGCCCCAGTTGCACATTTCTTAAAACAGGCTTGTTCTGAGCAGAGTAGTGCAACCTGGAACCACCACTGTAAACTGAGTATAAAGGAAAACGCAGTCTGTCTCCTATCCACAGTGTCACCATCAGCCAAGCACTCCAGCGCTTCACACAGTCCTCCACATCAGTAGAGCCTAAAGGATTCTGCATTGAGGAATTCTGTAGTTACTCAATTTCCCAGCCAAGGTACGGTGTCCATCCAGTTTGTTCCACACATTTTTATTTCACTAGGAAAACCAAGATGTGAACATAGTGAGCATTCATGGATTCAAACGACACTGTTGGTTTTCTTCATGCCTTTCTCTTAAAATGTGGAAAGCGTTAGTTGTAATTACATTTAAAGCGACATGGAATACACTGCCCCCGTGGGTGGTGGTGGAGTTCGTGCCGAGGAAGCGCTTATTAGTCTGAATCTGAATGAATGAGTCAAGTTGAACCTGGAAAAAAAACCATAAGAAACCACATATTCAAACCCAGATAAGCTCAGTGATTAAGCTCTGCCTCACTCTAAAGTCCTTCCACATTACTGCTGCCCTCTGGTTCTATGATTCAGGAGAAAGGGCTTCCATGCCAACTTCATGTCTGGGTAACTCTCTGTGACAAAAAGTGCTTGCGTTCCTGGTCCTTGATCCTTCATTTGGTGAAAAAAAAAAAAATATTAGCATCATGACATGATACAATTCAAACAAAAGATAACTCACCTATCTTTTTAACTTTTGATTTTTAAATAATGACAGATTCACAGGAAGCTGCAAAAAATGTACAGGGAGTTCCTGTGTCCTCTTCACCCCACTCCCCCTAGTAACACGGTATGTTTTGAAACATTTTTGAGATAGGTGTACCAGGCCTTATGCTAGGTGCTTCTGTGTACTTCCAGATTTAATCATTAAAACAGCGTTGTGAAGCAGGTATTAGTATTTACATTTTTAAAATAAAGGAGACCCAACAAAGGCCTCTAGACACAGCCCTACCCACCAGAGGTCCAGGACCAAGCTTCACCCAGCAGTGGGCAGGCACTGGCTCCTCCTGCCAGGAAAGCTGCCTAAGCCTCTAGTCCAGCCTTATCCACCAGGGGCAGATACTAGAAACAAGAAAATAGTAATCCCAAAGCCTGTGGAAGGAATCCACAAACACACAGAAAGGTAGGTATGAGGCGGCACCAAGGAGTATCTCCCAGGTCAAGGCACAAGATAAAATCCCAGGAGAAGAAATAAGTGATGAGGAGATAGGTAATTTATCTGAGAAAGAGTTTAAAGTAATGATGGCCAAGACGTTCAGAGAACTCAAGAGGAGTATAGATGCACAGAGTGAAGTTTTTAGCGAAGAGTTGGAAAATATAAAGAATACCCAAACAGAGTTGAAGAATAAAATCACTGAAATGAACAATACACTAGAAGGAACCAAGAATAGACTAAATGAGGCAGAAGAGTGGATCAGTGGGCTTTTAAAAGACAGATTAGAGGAAATCACTACTTCAGAACAGAAAAAAAAAAAGAATAAATAGGAATGAGGATAGTTTAAGAGAACTCTGGGACAACATGAAGCACTCTAATATTCGCATTATAGGGGTCCTAGAAAGAGAAGAGAGAGAGAAAGGACCTGAGAAAATTTTTGGAGAGACAATAACTGAAAATTTCCCCAACTTGGGAAACGAAACAGTCACCCAAGTCCTGGAAGCACAGAGTTCCACACAGAATCAACCCAAAGAGGAACACACCGAGGCACATAGTCATCAAATTGATAACAATTAAGTATAAGGAGAAAATATTAAAATTAGCAAGAGAAAAGCAACAAATAACATACAAGGGACCTCCCATAAGGTTATCAGCTGATATTTTCAGCGGAAACTCCGCAGGCCAGAAGGGAGTGGCACAATACATTTAAAGCGATGCAAGGGGGAAACTTACAACCAAGAACACTGTCCAGCAGGGCTCTTGTTCAGACTTGATGGAGAAAGCAAAAGCTTCACAGATAAATGAAAGCTAAAAGATTTCAGCACCACCAAGCTAGCTTTACAACAAATGTTAAAGGACCTCCTCTAGTAATCAAACCATAAGAAAAGAGAACAAAAAGAAGCAAGAGAAAAAAAAAAAAAGAGACCTACAAAAGATTGCTTGGGCTGTTGGGGGTCTTTTGTGGTTTCTCATAAATTTTGGACTTGTTTGTTCTAGTTCTGTGAGGAGTATTGGGAGTATTTTGATGGGGGTTGTGCTGGATCTGTGGATTGCTTTGGGCAATGTGGCCAGTTTGACAGTGTTGATTCTTCCAACCCCGGAGCACAAGAAATCTTTCCATTGCTTTGTGTCATTTCGTTTTTCAGAGTATAGGTAATCTCCCTGGTTAAGTTTATTTCTAGGTATTTTGTTGTTTTTGATGTAATGGAAATGTCTCTGCCAGTTATAAAATTCTGGTTTTTGAAGTGGGAAAAAAAAAAAAGCGAATGAAGGGCCGCAAATGGCAAAATACCCTTCAATTTTATGGGTGAGTTGTATTCCTTTAGATACACACACACACACACACACACACACACACACACACTGCATCTCCATTATCTATTCAACTATTGATGTATACTTAGGGTGCTTCCATATCTTGGCAATTATAAATAATGTTGCTGTTAATAGCAAGGTGTATGTATCTTTTTGAGTTAAGTCTTATTTTGTGGTTGGCTTTATTCCTTTGATAAACACATAAGTTTAAAAAGCTAAAGCTCTAAACATTCTGAGAAACAATGAACAGTACACACATGTAAATTAAAAAATATAAGTGCAGTGAAAAAAAAAAGATCTATCAATCCATGAAAGACATGGAAGAAACTTAAAAGACACATTACTAAATGAAAGAAGCCAGACTGAAAAGGCTACAAACTGTATGATTCCAACCAAATGACCTTCTGGAAAAGGCACAGCTACAGAAACAATAAAAAGATCGTGGTTTCCAGGGGTTTGGGGAGAGGGATGGAGGGAGGGATGAACAGATAAAGCACAAGAGATTTTTAGGGCAACAAAATTATCCTGTATGATACTACAGTGGTGGCTACATGTCATTATACATTTGTCAAAACCCATAGAATGTACAACATCAAGAGTGAACCCTAATGTAAACTATGGACTTTGGTTGATAATAATGTGTCCATGTTGGTTCATCGATTGTACCAAATATGCCACACTGATGAGGGATGTTGAGGGTAGGGGAGTATATATGTCTGGGTGGAGAGGGATATGTGGGAACTCTGTATTTGCTGTTCAATTCTGCTGTAAACCTGAAACTGCTCTAAAAAAATAAAAGTTTATTAAAAAATTAAACAAAAATAAAGGAAACCCAAAAAGAGGTCAAGTATTTTAACAAAAGTCAGAGAGCAAACAGGGGGGCGGGAATTCAAGTGCTGGAATCCTGGTTCTAAGCGATGCTAGTGGGATTTGGAGAGCATCACGCTCAGAGTTGGCTCTGGCATCAGGAAAGCCTCTGTCCTTCCACGCATACGGTCTTGGTGTCACCTCAATTCCAACTAGGTCATCTCTCTGTTCCTTGCTGATTTGACCACTGAAACACTGAGAATCATTCTTTCACTCTGTTCTCACCTTAACACCCTGACCAAGATATTAACCACTTTAAAACCATACTAGCAACTTTCTAACTAGCCTTTTTCAATCTATTCTGTCCAAAAATGCAGAATGATAATTCTTGTGAAAAATTTTGCTCATTTATCAGTTCTGTGAAAATGCCACATGAGGAAACAATATAATGAACCTGATCCCTACCTCACTCCATGTACAAAAATCAATTCCAAAGGGACTGAGCTACAAACAGGACATGTAAAACAATAAAGCTTCAAAGTTAACAGAGGAGAATATCTTCCTGGCAATGGGATAGGGCGTGATTTCTTGAACAGACACCATCACGCTAACCATGTGGGAAAAAGATAACTTGGACCATGTTAGAAGTTCTGTTACCCAAAGACACTTATTAAGAGAGCAAAAACACAAGCTATAAAGTGGAAGATCATTGCAATCCACACAACTGAAAAGAGTTAATAGTCAGAACAAAGAACTATAAATCATTAAGAAAAGGACAGACAAGGGGCAATATATATGAACAGGCAGCTCATAAAAGAGCATAGCCACGTGGCAAAGAAACATATGAAATGGTGCTCCATCTCATTTCTTATCAAGGAAATGTAAATTAAAACCATAATGAGATACCACAAAACACCCATCAGAATAGCAAACAATTTAAGTCTCCTTTCATCTTCAAGGTCAGCAAAGTGGCATCTCTGTGACCATCCCTCCTCAGTCACATCTGACTTACTTCCTTTCTCTCCCACATTTAAGGACCCATGATGACATGAGCCCATCTGTGTCACTGGGGTCATCTCTGTCAATATCTGTAACTTAACCACAGCTGCAAAGCCCCTTTGTCACATAAGGTAACATATTCACAGGTTCTAGGAATAAAGAGATGGACATCTTTTTTGGGGGATTGGGTGGTGGTCATTATTCTCCCTACTCCACAGAGCAACACAACTTTTGTACAATGCGCTTGGGAATGTAAATTGGTACAACCACTTTAAAAAATTATTTGGCAATATTTACTGAAGCCAAACACATGCAGAGCCATTGATCCAGCAATTCCACCCCCAGAAGAAACGTACATACCATTGTTATCTTTAACAAAGCCCCCAAAGTAGGAAAAATCCAAGTGTCCCTCAACATTTAGAATGGATACATAGAACTGTGGTGTATTCATGTTACGGAATACCATACAGCAACAAAAATGAATGAACCACTGCAACACGCTGTAAAACGAATGCCTCTCACAGACATATGGTTAAATCAAAGCAGGCAGGCACTGAGGAGTACATTTTGTATGAACCCACCTGTTCAAAATTTTAAAATGGGCAAAATTCATCTTCCATCTGAGAAGTCAGTTTAGAGGCTCCCTTTGAGGGGTGGATAATGATTGGAAGAAAACTCGAGCAGGGCTTCTGGGTGTTGGTAACTTCTCCTTCCTAACCTGAGTGGAGGTTGCACGTGAGTGAGCTCTCTGTTCATTTTTCACACTGTCTTCTGAATTGGGCATTTGTTCCTCTAGGCATGTTTTACTTTTACAAGTTTAGTAAGCATGCAAACAGTGCGAATATACTGAACACTACAGAACTGTACACTTAACCATTTTAAGATGGTCAATTTCATAGTGCGTTTCCCCCCTCCCCAATTAAAAATAATTTATTAAGAAAAGAATTTTTTGCCTTTTCCAGAAAAAAATTTGGGTGACGAAAATGTAACCCAGCACCAGCACCTAAGAATTTTAAATACACTCAATTTTTCTTTATGCCATCTTTAGGGAGAAATGAAGTGGAGGAGGAGGAGGAGAGGGAGGGGAGACAAAGGAATGGGGAGGGGGAGGAAGGACAGTAGGAAAGAGGAGGAGGAGGAGGAAAAGAAAATGTTTATCTGACTTCACTTGATTGTTTAATAATAGTTTTGCTTTTGAAGCAGAGTGTCCCCAGGGCAGGTTAGAGGCACCTATTTTTTCCTACCCCACCCTGGGGTCTTCACCCTCCTCCCTGATGCTCAAACCCTCCCTCCTGGCCCCACCAGCCCCTCGCTTGGGCGCCTCCACCCTAAAACTGGAGAGAAGAAAGAGCTCCTGCCTCCACCCTTGGTCTGTGGATGATGAGTGGTCCCCTTGGCTCTTTCGGATGTGGTTTCCAGGTTTGTGAGGTGGAAATAATGAAACAGAAGCGCCTTTCTCACTGGCCAGCGTGAGGATGGGGGAGCTGACACCTGTTGTGGGGGTGGACAGCTGGCTCGAGGTGAGGCTCGCTAGTAAACTCCACGGAGGACAACGCAGTCATCACCTGTTGTGCGCACCCAAGTCACGGACGGAAGGAGCAGCGTTGGCACCTCCTGTTGAACTCCTTTTTATTTTTAGCTGTCGCTGCTCTTCAAACAGAGCGGACAGTCCCCTGATTTAACGGTGCTTCAGGGGGACTGGGTGCCAAGGCTCACACAGCTCTCACTCCATCTTTCTGCTGGTTTAGAAATAGACAATGCGTCTCTTAGGGACGCAAAGGAGTTGGACTCCAGCCTCGGTGATATTTAACTTCAGCCCAATTTCAGCTTGGGTGGCAGCCCCGCCGGTTCCATGTCATTCCCCGCATCCCTAACACTGCGCTGCTCAGTGACCACCTGTGCGCAAGGGTCCCCATTGCACCCAGTGTGACGGTGCCAATAATAACTGTGCTATGTCTCTGTTATTATCTTAAAGTACTCTTTCAAATATAATTAAGCAGTCTAAGTATAACTTGGAGGAACATCTCATGTGCTTCCTATGCTGAAATTCTGTCCAACAAAGTTCTACATAAGCTTACAATCACCAGAGCAGATGCCACAGTATCAGTAAGTGTTGTGAGAGCTGTTATTCACCACCTGATTTTTTTTTTTAAGGGCGGTACTGGGGATTGAACCCAGGACCTCACGCATGCTAAGCACTCACTCTACAACTGAGCTGTTATTTAAAAGTGTTTTAGATAGTTAATTTTAGAAAGAACTTTCAGAGCCAAATTTTTATTAATTTAATTGCTAACATAAAGTAATAGTGATTATATCAAGATTTCAAGCTTTTCAGAATTTTGTTGTACTCTGCAATTTTATCCTTAAACAACAACAAAAAAACAGTCTGTAAGAACTGCATTTGATTTTTAAGGTTTAAAAAATTCCCTTTAAACCTAGACTCTTTTGGCCAAAAGTCCTATTTGAAAGTACTGCACATCTCATGAGAGTGACAGTGAAATCACAATGACAACTCTGCCATCTCAATCGTACAAAGAGGAAAAAATCCAGAAGAACATACCGTAAATCCATAATGAACTACCTTTAATCCAAACAGATATGCTAAAGTGTCCAAACAGCAGGAAGAAAAGAAATAGAGAGCAAATGAAAGCTACAATGAGGTATCACCTCACATCAGTCAGAATGGCTGTCATTCAAAAGTCCACAAATGATAAGTGCTGGAGATGCTGTAGAGAAAGGAAACCCTCCTATTCTGCTGGTGGGAATGCAGTTTGCTGTAGCCATTATGGAAAACGGTACGGAGATTCCTCAAAAAACTAAAAATAGACTTACCATATGATCCAGCAAACCCACCCCTGAGCATATTATCTGGAGGGAACTAATTCAAAAAGATACATACATCCTAATGTTCATAGCAACACTATTTACAATAGCCAAGACATGGAAACAATCCAAGTGTCCATCTACAGATGACTGATAAAGAAGTTGTGGTGTATTTACACAATGGAATACTATTCAGCCATAAAAAATAATGCCATCTGCAGCAACATGAGTGGACCTAGAGATCGTCATTCTAAGTGAAGTAAGCCAGAAAGACAAAGAAAAATACCATATATCACATCACTCATATGTGGAATCTAAAAAAAAAAAAAAAAAAAAAAAAGGACACTAATGAACTCATTTACAAAACAGAAACAGACTCACAGACATAGTAAACAATCTTATGGTTACTGGGGGAAAGGGGGTGGGAAGGGATAAATTTGGGAGTTTGAGATTTCCAAATGTTAGCCACTATCTATCTATCTATCTATATATATATATATATAAATAGATTAAAAAAAAAACAAGTTTCTTCTGTATAGCACAGGGAACTATATTCAGTATCTTGCAATAACCTTTAATGAAAAAGAATATGGAAACAAAGATATGTATGTACATGCATAACTGGGATATTGTGTTGTACACCAGAAATTGACACAGTGAACTGATTGTACTTCACTTTAAAAATAGGAAGAGAAAAACTAGATATCCCAAATACATTTTGTTTCTTCTAATAAACTTAAAAATAGATGCCCAAGAATACTTCCAAGACTTTGATAACTATGTAAGTTAAAAAAGCTAAAGCTCTAAACTGTTCTTAGAAACAGTGAACAACAGTACATATGTGTAAATTTTTTAAAAACTTACATTTTTATAACAAAAAAAGATAATTCCAAGAAAACAATTCTTTATAGATTTGTACCCATAGAAATTACACATTAAAATAAAAAAGCTTATCAGAATGTTTGCTGTGGTCTGCCAAGCATGTTTTCTGTAACTGAAGGTATTTTTGTGATTTTCCTAAGTCCCCAGTTCCTTCAAGCAAATATGGTTCTGAAAATCATTTTCCCAAATTATATTCTGTTACGCACAGTTAGGTGCAGGTGACAATTTTGTCTCATTAATGTGCAGTAGAGTAACTGCAGAAGTGATTTCGCAGATGACAACATTGACAAATTTTGTTTCTGCACTAAAATGTCAAATTTTAAATATTGGTTACTAAAATATTTAAGGATAAAATTACAACCTAGTTAAATCTTTTATAACACATCATTTATTTTTGTACTCTCGAAGCTTAATCTGTGATGGTGAGATTCAGCTTCCACCTTAGCTCTGAATAAAGCTGGAATTCTCCCAGATTTGGCTGAATGTTGTTTTTAAGATCTGGCCATTTGGTGTTTGGCCATGATAGGTATTCAGTGCATTGCTCCAATGTACATAATGAATAAATATGGCTTATAAATGCATATTTACATGCATGTCGCATGATTATCTACAGTTTATTTTTCCTCAACATCTCCCAAATCAATGTGGATTGATGAGGGACATGAGTTTGGGATAAGATGAAAATATTTGTTACATATATATTAAAGAGCTATAAAAAAGGAGTTTTCTTGAGTGACAGTAAATCTTATCTTACATATTTGGTCAGCAGTGGACTTGAATAGACAATAGAAGATATACAAATGGCCAATAAGCACATGAAAAGATTCTCAATATCACTATCAAGGAAACGCAAATCAAAACCACAATGAGATACCATTTCACTCATTAAAATGGCTATTATTAAAAAAGAAAAGCAGAAAGAAAGAAATAACAGCCATCGACAAGGATGTGGAGAAACTGGAACCCTCACACATTGCTGGTGAGAATGTAAAATGGTGCAGCTGCTGTGGAAAACAATATGATGGTTTCTAAAGAAACTGAATGCAGGATCACCATAAAATCCAGCAATTTCACTTCTGGGTATAGACCCAAAAGAACTGAAAGCAAGGTCTCAAGCAGGTATTTGCACACCCATGTTCACAGCGGCCCTATTCACAAGAGCCAAAAGGTAGAAGCAACCCGAGTGTCCACTGACGGATGAATGGGCAAACACAATGTGGTCCATTCATACAATGGAGTATTATTTAGCCTTAAAAGGAAATTCTATCACATGCTACATCATGGATGGATCTTGAAGACATTCTACTAAGTGAAAGATGCCAGTAACACAAAAAATACTGTATGATTCCATTTATACGAGGTGCCTAGATTAGTCAAATTCCTAGAGAGTTTCAGTTGGGAAGATGTGCTGATGGTTGCTCAACAGTGTGAATGAACTTAATGCCACTGGACTGTATATTAAAAATGATAAACCATGCGGGGAGGGTATAGCTCAGTGGTAGAGCACGTACTTAGCATGCACGAGGTCCTGGGTTGGATCCTCCAATACCTCCACTGTCATAAGTCACAATCCACTATCACAAATCAATTAAGTTAGAATAACCCCTCACATCACACACAAAAATAAACACAAAATGGCTTAAAGACTTAATCATAAGACAAGACACTATAAACCTCTTAGAAGAAAATGTAGGTAAAATATTTTCTAACTTAAATCTTAGCAATGTTCTCCTAGGGCAGTCTACCTAGGTAATAGAAATAAAAGCAAAAATAAACAAATGGGACCCAATCAAACTTACAAGTTTTAGCACAGTAAAGGAAACCATAAGTAAAACGCAGACAACCTTGGGAATGGGAGAAAGTATTTGCAAATGATGCGACTGACAAAGGCTTAATTTCCAGAGTATATAAACAGCTCATACAACTTATTCACAACAACAAAAATACAACCCAATCCAAAAATGGGCAGAAGATGTAAACAAGAAATTCTCCAATGAAGACTCATAAATGGCCAATGGGCACGTGAAAAATGTTCAACATCCCTAATTATCAGAGAAATGCAAATCAAAACTACAGTGAGGTATCACCTCACATCGGTCAGAATGGCCATCATTCAAAAGTCCACAAATGATAAATGCTAGATGGGGTGTAGAGAAAAGGGAACCTTCCTACACTGCTGGTAGGAATGCAGTTTGGTGCAGCCATTAAGGAAAACAGTATGGATATGCCTCAAAAGACTAAAGATAGATTCACCATGTGATCTAGCAATCCCACTCCTGGGCATATATCCAAAGGGAACTCTAATTTGAAAAGATACATGCACCCCAGTATTCATAGCAGCACTATTTACAATAGGCGAGATATGGAAGCAACCTAAATATCCACTGACAGGTGACTAGATAAAGAAGTCGTGGTGTATACACACACACACACACACACACACACACACACACACACACACACACACACACAGAGAATGGAATACTACTCAGCCATAAAAAAGAATGTAATATTACCATTTGCAGCAACATGGATGGAACTGGAAATTGTCATACTAAGTAAAGTCAGTCAGGGAAAAAATACCATATGATACCACTCTTATGCGGAATCTACAAAAAAAAGAACACAAATGAACTTATTTATAAAACAGAAACAGATTCACAGACATAGAGAATAACACTGTGGTTACCGGGGGGAAAGGGGGGTGGGAGGGATAAATTGCGAGTCCAAGATTTGCAGATACTAACTCCAATATATACATAATAAACAAGTTTCTTCTGTTTAGCACAGGGAACTATATTCCATATCTTGTAGTAACCTATAATGTAAAAGAATATGAAGAGGAATGTATGTATCTGTATGACTGAAGCATCATGCTGTACACCAGAAATTGACACAACATTGTAAACTGACTATACTTCAATTTTAAAAATTAAAAAAATCTAATTATCCCCAAATAAGAAAATAATAAATCTTATGCATACTTTACTAATAAAATTATTTTATATTAAAAATGTATATGTAGTATATATATTTCTTTGACAAAATGGGCAGGGTGGGAACGAGGGGTTTCTGAAGAAGGGGGTAAAGAACAGAGACTGAGGGGCTCTGACTTTGGAGCTGAAGCTTTTTCCTTGTGCACCAGGTGCATAGAGTAGAAAGACATTTCTCTGAAAGTTTTCCTGTTTTTATTTTATTGAAGCACAGTCAGTTACAGTGTGTCAATTTCTGGTGTACAGCAGTGTCCCAGGTATGCATGTACATACATATGTTCTTTATCATATTCTCTTTTATTAAAGGTTATTACAAGATATTGAATACAGTTCCCTGTGCTATACAGAAGAAACTTAGTTTTTTCTTTAATCCATTTTTATACACAGTGGCTAACATTTCCAATTCTCAAACTCCCAAATTTATTCCTTCTCACCCCATTTCCTGGGTGACCATAAAGTTGTTTACTATGTCTGCAAGTCTGTTTTGTAGATGAGTTCATAGTGTCCTTTATAAAATTTTTTTAGATTCCACATATGAGTGATATCATACGGTATTTTTCTCTTTCCTGCTTACTTCTGGAAGATCTTAATGGCCCAGCACCAGCCAGCAGCTCAGAGCCCAGGGCTGAGATTCACGCTGAGACAGATAAGCCACTTTAGGTGGCCGGAGACCAGGAGGTCTTGTGGGGGTCCCACAGTGGGGCTTTCAGTGGGGGTTCCAAAGTGAAAAACTGGACCACGTGAGCGTTAATTGGATCAAGGGGAGGAGTTAAGCAGGGAACCGAGTGGGAGTGGTGGGTGAAGGGGTAACAAGGCCAACCACGTCTGCAGTATGTGATGGGGTGTGACTTCACTGTGGGACTTTCTCTTAATCCTAGGAACAGGGGAGACACCGAGGTCCATCCTGGCGGCACAGCAGCCACTCAAATGATTATGCACGTCAGAAAAGCTGTTTCATCTGGGCCATGGCCTGTATTCAGACGCGGTCCCCGCCAGTGGTGGTCAGAGCTGCTCAGTGGATCCACCTGACAGAAGATGTAACGCACCTGATGGAGGTTTGCAGGCAACACTGCTTTAGAGAGCAGTGCTGGGTCGGAGGCTTTATGAAGCCTGGCCTGTGTGGGATGAGCCTGCAAAGGGCCCAGTCTCCACCACCTGCTCGAAGGTTCTGTACCTCCTCTGGCCTCCCTGTCTCCACCCCCCAGCTCTAACTTGGAGTCTCCCTGACTTACCTCTGCCTGGTCTCCACGGCTCTGCAAGTCACCCCTCAAGGATGCTGCATCATGGGTCCCCGGAGCTCTCTGGAGTCGGGCCCTTAATCACCTCTCACTGAGCCGGACCCACATGCCCAGGATCCACTCATTCTTCTAGGGCAGGGCCAGCATCCTTCTTGTCAAAGTGCACCAGTGCTCACTGGAGATGTGGATGGACAAGTAAACCTTTCTCTCAATTTATTCTCAGGAAGTCCTAGCCTCAGATGGAGGCAAATGTCCAAGAACCAAGGCCACTACATAAATAATATCCATTCAGAAAAATCTTTACCAAGTGCCTTCCATATGCTTCAGGATGGGTGTTCTGTACCTCCCAGTCCAGAGATAATAAAGAGAAAAACAACTGTGATAAAATGAGTAATGTGTTCTCAGAGCACTCAGGGGAATCTGAAAAGACTGGGCAACAAAATACTTGCTCTGAGGTCCTAGGTGGAGCGTGCTCTGGGTGGGCAGCGCTGGGAGGGTCCGCCCTTGTGGACCTGGGCCACCTAGTAGCAGGCATCTGGGCCTCCGTTTGCTGCGTCTTCTGCGAGAGGGGAGGGGTGGAGACAGGGGGTGGGCTGGGCAGAAGGGATTGATGGGGAATGGGGCTGGGCAGAGAGGGAGTGGAGGTGGGGGAAGAACTGGGCGCTGGCCTCAGCTCTCTGTAGGTAGTGGGTTTAGGAGCAAGATGCCTGGAAGATGCGGTGACCTAAACCACCACCATCACCACCCTCCTCCTTTGGTCGCACCCAGAATCGTGCCTCTAGCCCCCACCCTCTGTGACCGAGGCCCAGGTCAGCTCACCACGGTTTCTGGAGACCAGCGAGCCTACCAGCCCTGCTCATCCCTGCGGCTTCCTCCTGAGATTCTCCTGAAACTCAAAACAGCTGCACTTCTAGAAGCAGTGAGGCCAGGCCTGTGGTTGTTCCCTGCTCCGGCTGAGGAAACTTAAGGACCGCTCGGAACTAGTCTTGGAGGCCGTCCGACCCCTTCTCAACTGCGGCTGGGACTGGTGGCGCCTCCTCCGAGCGCATGGCCGGCTCGTGTCAGAGAGCGTGGCTTCCTCCCGCCTCTCGCAATGAACAAGACGCTGAAAATACCAACCTTTCAGGTTCCCCCAAATCACAAGCCTGGAGGTCAACAGGGAGTGTAAGCGCATCATAAAGTTACTGGGGGCTGGGGTGCGGAGCTCAGTGTCAGCGCGCGCGCTCCGCGGGCCCGGGGCCCGGGGCCCCGTCCCCAGTGCCTCCGCAAGAAAAATAAAAGTTCTGCAATTTTTGGAGTCGCAGCCACCTGACATTTCCGAGCAGAGGAGGACGGGGCGGGAGCGGAGGACCCCAGCCAGCAGGACCACGGCTGGGTGAAGGCTGCGCAGGCCGGCTCTATCCGCGTGGGCGGGGCGGGCGGGGCAGCACGCAGAGCCGGCGCCCAATCCCCGCTCCCCACGCTCCGGCGCTGCATTTGGCTCAGCTGTGAAGCGGGACCGTGTGGTCAGTTGGCCTGATTAGCAAAAGCGCGGCCTGTAACCCGACACACAGTGAGTGCGAAATCAACGTCAGTTTGATTCCTTTGCTTCTATCCACACCGCCTGCCCGGGACACGGGGCAGCAGCCCGCTTACAAAGGACTACTGTTGGTCGCTGCTCCACATCCTCATTCGCTACTCCGGGTCACTACCTACAACGGACACTTAACTAACAGGACTCTGTACACCGGAGACTAACTCAACATTGTAAATCAACCATACTTTAATTCAAAGAGAACTCATAGGACTGCCTGAGTCCAGAGCAGCCAAGTGCCCAATAAAATAATCCTTTTTTCACTTCACAGTTGGTGAAGCCCCTGTGTAAGATCTCCGTGTTAATCCAAACAGCTTTGTGAGGCCAAAGGGCAGGTGTTAGCTCCAATTTACTGGGGACGGGCCCGACACTTGGAACCCGAGGAGACAGGTTAGGATGCGAGAGTGTCAGTGACTGAAACCCACTCCTTCTCAATCAGAGGTTTCAAAGTAGGTACAAACATTTGAAAGTAGGTATGTAGGCAACATTGAAGAAAAAAGGAACCCTGTAATTTTGAATTTTAAATAATCTAGTTTAGCAGGATGAACAGATTCCTTATAAACCTATTTCGGTTAATCTGTGACCACTGACCCACAGTCACAGCCTACTGTGAAAAGTCCATCAAAACAGCACACCTGGGGTTTGCCGGCAGGCCTGACCACGCGGTGAAAACACAGAGACTGTGCCAGTGGACTGTGTTTCCATGTCCAGTCCCACGTCTGCTGGTCACTCGACCCCTAACTCGTCCACCATGTCTGTCTCAGACTGGAGGACCAGCACAAGGATGTGTTAGCGATTTCCGGAGCATGTTTATTTCATTTGTATTTGTTGACTAAAGAGAAGATGCATCTTTAAGGACATGATGTATCTCAACAAGCAACACACTGAGATGACTATGTACCTGACGTGCTTGAGTTTACGAGGGACTCGGTCTCCAGCCAGGGAACTTAGCTGTCTGCTGAGTGCGTTGCAAGATTCTTCTGTCAGTGGATCTCATACTGTAGCTTCTGCAGAACCGCTGCTGGGCTTTCCAAAAGCACAGACAGCTGGGCCCCACCTCAGAGTTTCTGATTCAGCAGGTCGGGGGGGAGGGGCCTGGGAATGTGTATTTCTGACATCAGCCAGGTCCTGAGGCCTGACTTGGAGGACAAATGACACACACAATGCCTGTGATGAATGGGTGGACGAATCTCACATGTTTGCATTAAAACCAGTGGCTTCTTTTCAAATTTTAAGACTTTTTCTTCCTAAATAGAACACATATTACCTGGCAATGAAAAAGTTAAAAAAATAGAAAGGGTGGCATCTGGAGATGCTCAAAATTTCATGGAAGAAGAATGTATGGTTGTTTCCAGAGGAGACACCTTTGAACTGAAAGAAACAGGAGCAATAAACCAGGAGGCTGGTGGTCACAATCCCTTCAGACCCAGCTAAATAGCCCCTGGGCAGGACAAGGCTGGACACAGGCTGCATCATTAGATCAGGGCCAAGGGATCAACCTCTTTTTCCCTAATTAGCGGCAGCATTTACAGCTTTACGTGAAGAATGAAAAGCAGTTGAAAAACACAACAACTGAATGACACTGCATTACACTTCTTTTTTTTTTTAATTTATTTAATTTCGGGGGGGAGGGAAGTAACTTGGTTTATTGTTAGAGGAGGTACTGGGGGTTGAACAGAGGACCTTGTGCATGCTAAGCATGTGCTCTACCACTGAGCTCTACCCTCCCCCCACACATTACGCTTCTAAAAAGCATCTGTGTGTATCTTTGGGTGCGCCGAGGTGATGTCAGGTGCAGCCTTTCTGATCCTCTCCCCTTCTGCACCGGGGAGATATAGAGAAATCTCCGTCTTCACGAAATTAAACGATATTGCTCTTTTTGGTAAGGTTCACATGCAAGACACAGAGTATCTGAATGGAATTCATCAATTGTGAGGAATGTTCTCAAGCCAAGGGAGGAGAAAATTCCCTGGACGGCCCCCAAAGCTGCTTGTCTCGCCTTGGAGTCCTACAAACCAAGGAACAGGGCAGGGCTATTTGCTATTTAAATGACACAAGCAATGGGATCTTGCCCCCAATAATAAACTCAGAACAGAGGGGTGGGGGGTTGCAAGAACAGCGGGGCCCTAACCCTATCTCTGCCACTTGTCAGCTGTGGGACCTTAATCCACTGATTTGTTCGTTGAGAAAAACCATGTAATTCTTAAGGGCTCGTACCTGCCAGGCACCTAGTTTACAAAAGAGACTTAAAAGTTTTCTTTTGTAAAGTAGGGATCACGCTCACACACCTCCCCACTGTCGAGGACCATGTGCTGGGAACCTCCAGGAACTCTGGGTCCTCCTCTTTGTCCCCTGATGGTGAGCTCTCCACAACTGTGACCTCTCTCGGTGTGACCTCCCGAAATTTAGGCATTTTGAGAGCCCCTGAGATACAAAGTGGTCCAAGTGCCAGGACCTGCTTCCACGGCTACGATACACGGAACTCACGAAGCCACTTTAAAGACCCTCCTGCTGGGGACCCACCCTGTGCAGGGCTGGACATGGTTTCCTCTGTCCTCACCCTTGCTGGTTGCAGAGAATCAGCTGACGTGATCACAAAGTAAAGCTCTCACTGCAGCCCCACAAAACCCCTAACTAACTTAGTGGGATCACAACTGTTTCCTGAATTGAAGCAAGCACCCTCAACCTTCACACTTTCAAGCAGTTATTGTCAAAAGGAACTGGCAACTGCTTTTAAGAAGGTACCAAAAAATGTTCTCTCCTGTGGCCTGTCCTCCCCTTTGTTTGAAACAAAGTCTCTTGAATTAAGTGTGGCCTGAACATTTTCCATATCAGGCTGACTCCATTTAGAAATAAAATTACAAATCAAAACTTTTTTTTATTAATGTGTAGTTGATTTACAATGTTAGTTTAAACATACACCATAACTTTACATCACAAATGAAACATTAACTAAAAAAACAATTACAATTTATTTCCATAGAAAAGATGTGTAGCAGTACAATTAAGGAGAAAGATGTGAAAAGCTAAATCCTTACCTTCCTGAAATCGTATCGTTTTAGTAAAGTCTTTTGTAAATAGAGGTCAACGCAGCCGACTGGAGACCAGTTATAATAAAGCCAGACCACAGGTTTAATTCCTACCTGGGGTCCGAGTACCCGGATCTGCAGCTACAGATGCTCCTTCACCCCAAGCAGCTGCCGGTCACTAGAGGGGCCCAGCCAGACTGCGGGCCTGCAGCTGTGCAGACTTCCGTGAGTGCAAAGTCTGCCTTTGGCTGGGGGACTCATAGCACTTCCTTTGTATTCTCATAAGCGGAGCCTCATTCCTTTATCATATAAAGTGATTAGGACATGAGCGGTCTTCACACAGCCGGTAGGTTACCCAGCCTCGGAGATACCGCAGTCGGGGGGAGACAGCCCCTCCCACGTGGATCTGTATAAACCCTGGACCAGCCCAGCACGCCCAGTGTCCTCATGAGTGATGTATTTCCTGGTTTCTCAACTTCCCCAAATCAAAAGTCACTGACAAACCTAAATAGGTGATTAGTATGGGTGAAGTCTTTCTGCAGAGAAATCAGGGTGCTAGAGTGAAGAACAAGTTTAACCTGAATATAATCGAGCTCTAACATCTAACTCCCAGATTCCTGGAAACGCAGAGGAGCAAGGAGCGAGTCACCCAGTTTCTGGAGAAAATGGGAGATTAAACAGGGCAGTGGTCACACCACCAAGTGAGTGTCAAGCAGGGAGGGGACACTGTTCTAGGGAAAGGGAGCACTTTATTTTTTACACAGCCAAACGGAAGGCATAACCGCGACTGGAGTTCGGTTTGAGTAAGCCAGCTGTCAAAAACAATCTGGTGCAGTCGTGGAAACCTGAATATAGACTGGTCTGAGCTGATTGGCGGGGAATCACTGCTAATCAGGCTTGAGGTAATAAAGCTGCTACAGTTATGTAAGAAAACATTCTTATTTTTTAGAAGTACATTCTAGGTATTTAAAGATGAAGTGACACATCTGTTAGAGAAAAAACTTCTCAGCCAAAGAAAAGAAAAGAGGAAGCCAATGTACTGAATATTAACTGCTAAATCCAGGTAATGTGTAGTTTACACTATATTCTTCTCTGTACTTTTCTGATGTCCGAAATTTTTTTCAAAGGTTAAAAATGTACTAGATTTCACATTTTTGTTTAAACAGTTTCCTGGCTTTCTCATTTATTAGCTGAATTAATTTGCACAAGTTGTTTAAATTCTCTGAGCCTCTGACTCCTCATTTGTAAACTGGTGATAAGGACAAATTCCAAATGGAGATTTAATATCATGTATATGAAAGTACTTCATAAATGGGCAAAGTTCACAGTTTTGTCCTTCTGGCTTATACACACAGCTTTTAAAAGACTTGAAATAAACCTTGGATCGCGAAGAGGTTCAGCAATTCTCAAAGTGTTGCAGGTACTTGTATTAAACAGGGTTCTCCAGAGGAGCGGAATCCATAGTGTGTGTCTATATAACTGTATCTATTATCTAGATATCTGTCCAGAGAGACAGAGAGACAGAGGAAGATTTATTTTAAGGAACTGGCCACTGTGGAGGCTGGCAAGTCCAAATCTGCAGGGCCAGAGACCCAGGGAAGCTACTGATTCAAATTTCTTTTTAGTAAATTTATTTATTTATTTATTTATTGCAGTGGAGGTACTGGGAATTGAACCCAGGCCCTTGTACATGCTAAGCACATACTCTACTACTGAGCTACACCCTCCCCCCATGTAAATGTTAATCTCATCTAAAAAATACCTTCACAGCAACATCTATAATAATGTTTGGCCAAATGTCTGGATACCATGGCGTAGGCTGACACATAAAATTAACCATCACCATGTTTAATAAATACTTGATTAATGAGATATGTCATATTTTGCTCTGTACAGTTCTGTGCAGTTGCCCCAAGTTGACCTGCTGGTGGTGCCATTCTGAGTCATTTGACGTCACAGCTTTCCAACCAGCAAGCAATGTTTAGGGGTTAAAAAAATACACCTATGTGTAATATGTGCTTCTCCTATAACTTCTTATCTAAAATCTACCCTCAAACAGAATATAGTAAGTGCCTTCTTTTCCATGATGGGAATGTAAGACCCATGAGAACAAGGGTCCTTCTGTCCCTGCACTGCAGTAACCTTGGTAACTGTAGCCTTGGTAATAAGGGTGGTGCCTGGCAGACTCAGGGCACTCAGCAGATAGTAAGGAATGAAGCCATGACGAAGATGTGGAGCAGATGTCAAAAGTGCAGTCAGTAAAGTGTGATCAGGACACCACAAACATATATTCTGTGATGAAACCTGGCACCAGTCCACATGCACAGAAGAAATTCCATTTGTTTCATTGGAAACATTTCGCTTCTTGCCCAGACACTTGGAGACCAGGGTTATTGAAGTAGCAATTGTTCAGTAAAACATGAAGATCACGTCCAAATATATTCTGCATGGAATCTTTCTTATGGATGGAATGACATGCTGAACACTGACATAATTTAACTGTTTCCAGTGAGAATTCTCAGGGGAGGAGTCCTGGGGCGCACTAGTGGGCAACTGTAGGGGGCGTGAGACTGCCTTTCCCAAAATATCTCCCTGTCATCTCAGGGCATAAAATGCCTGCTGTGCTCCTGATGGGCTCTAGGCCTTAAATCTTCAGAGGATTTCCATTTTCCAGCATTCTCTGTCAAAACGCAAGTGCCTCACAATATGTGAATGCAATCATTGTGAAATAGTATGTGAAAATTGTCATTTCAGTAATCAACTCGAGTAGCAGACATGCCACATCTTTTTCCTTAGCGAAGACTCTTCCCAATTCTGACAATTCAGAAACCTCCATTATCAGTCCTGCCCTCGTAACTGTAGAGGAATCCAAGCCCATGAAGGACCCAGAGTTTATACTTAGTGCTTTTCTCTTTTCCCCCGTTCACACGTAGTTAGACTTACACTGGGGATAGTCTAATTGCTTCCACCCTTTTTAAGGGAAGGAGTGTTCCAAACTCCCCCCCAGGAAGGAGTGAGCACTGCGGAATGCCGTCGGATGGCTTTCCGATGACGTGTCCCTGGTGGTTGCTAGGCTGTCACCCATATGTTTATACACTTACATAAAAATGACCTAAGGGGGGAAGAACAAGCACCAGCACTGCAGGGATGGGTGATCATTTTCACAAACCTATTCGCTTTCTCTTTCATCAGTCCTGCCAGAGTCAAAACCACATATTTAACAAACAGAACAGGACCAAGAAATGTTTAGATAAATTCATAGTTGTACTCTTGGATTCTTGTAGAGTTTTATCATTTGAGCAGATATTACACTGGAAAATGTAATTTTAAAAATAAATAAGCCCTTCGAGGGAGGGTATAGCTCAAGTGGTAGAGTGCATGCTTAGCACGCATGAGGTTCTGGGTTCAATCCCCAGTACTTCCTCTAAGAATAAATATGTAAATAAACCTAATTAACTCCTCCTACCAAAAAAAAAAGCCTCAAACCTGTAGGAATAGTTCAATGTTCCCCAGTTGTTTGTTAAGGTCTATTAGGAATGTATTTACCTCGTAACACCTGTTATTTAAGTTATAGCCTCAAGATGATACACAACAACTTGCATTTTGACTAGAAAAACTCCTTTTTGGTTCCCTTTTGTGGACAAAATTTTACCATATATACTAGTTTTAAAATCACTTCAGATACAAAAGATTTAATAGTGATAAAGTTGTATTCTCTGAGAAAAGAACTTTCATGCCCTAATTTTTCTTTTTTTTTTTTTGGTAACAGAGACATTGGAAATTGACAGAAAAAAGTGCCTTATCTTTTTTAAAAAATGTATTTTAATGGAGGTACTGGGGACTGAACCCAGGACCTCGTACATGCTATTCCCTCCCCCCTGAGTGCTGTATCTTTGATGCAGCCAGAAGCACTACAATAACACGTTCTCTGCGGCAGCTCCTAAGCACACATCTCAGGTTGTGGTGAAGACTACATGGAACAATGGATTCAAGTTTCCAGCACACTGCCTGGCATATTTTACCCTCCAACTGTTAGTTTCTCTTCCTCATCCTAAGGGAATTGAATCTGTATATGGAAGATCTGAGAAGTACAATGACTACATAGATGGGAATTTTTAGGAAGCAGGCAAAATTCTGCTGTTGCAGGTCAAGCAGTTTTCTTGTGTTTGTATTTTAAATGAAATCAAATCTATTAAAACGTTTTCTATAAAGAGACTAAAACCCTTTCCCTCCCTCTTCGAAGAAGGCCAACCTCTTCCAAGAACGTACTACTCAGTTGTAGCGTTAAGATCGTGTATGTATAGCCCGTTTGTCAAGATAAAGAACACATCGTGTGCTACGTGCTCAAAGGCGCATCTATACAGCAAGCGTGCCGGTGATCAGCATGACTGACGTTATTCGCTAGGCAGAATACAGCCAACTTTTCCTCCAAACCGATACTGTTGTTTTGGGAAATGATGCTCTTCAGAAGTTTAATAAATCACTCAGAATTAACATATCCATCGTTAAGTCAACAAGGAAACATGCTGTTCTTTAAAAATTTGAAACAATTTTAGAGTAGAATAACAAATGTCCGTGTTACATGCTGATATACAAAGCCACAGGCATTTGAGGACATCGCTTGCCTTCTGTCGTTTTTGTGTCACACTTCCTTTCATAGTAGATTTTTGGTGTGGCTCTGTTCTGATGGATGTGTAATCCCTTACAAACTTACTCTGTGTTTCCTAGCAAATCACTTCACGAAATAAAGGTGTGAAACCTTACTGGCCAATCCAGTGTTGCCTCGATTTATAGAGACACCGAGTTACCAGGGCCCCTCTGTCACAAGCGACCACTGCTCCCCCACTGGCCAGCCCCCAGGCTCTGCTTCCAGAACTCAGGCCCATCAAGGTCAGAGCTGCACTTGCTGGCAGTTACCTCAGTGATTTCAAGACACCCATCTTGTAGAATGTTCAAAAAATGGAAGCTCCCAATATGAGATTCTCTCAAATAACAGATTAAAACAAATTAAGCTAGGTGCCACGGTCTCAGTTTCTGTAAGATGAAGCCCAGGTTCTACCATGGATGACACACTGGCACCAGCATGCTGTCACTCGGGACACCAGAACCAAGCAGGCGTATCCAACAGAACCTTGACGCTGGGCCTTTCGGAGCAGGTGCTGCTGTTCGGCGTTCACAGCTGTCCTTCCTGATCTGTCCTCTATTACGTTCTTCCTGTGACCTGCTGCGCTTGCTTTCGCATCTTCCTCCTGTTTAAAGCCTGGCGGACGGTGCTTCTTGGCACAACTGAATCTGCTTTTTGTGAAGACTGCAGAAGCCCACCGCGCTCGGGCACCCAGGACGAGTAAGCTGGGTCTCTCCTGTGCCTCGTTCACCCCTTCTGGCCTGGAGAACATAGATGCTTGGCACCAATGAGCTTTGGGAAAGCCCGGTGGTCACGAGCCGTCCTGAGGGCCATTAGGCTGCCGTGGGACACCGTCCTGTGAAATCTCAGCGTGTAGGGCGAATATTATGAGCGACACGGTTGCTCCCCTGTCTCTTGTCAGAAAGTCAAACTGAAGCTGACTCAGAGCTGGCAGCGAGCAGAAAGCAGCTGGAGAAGCCCAGGAGGACATCCCCGCAGCCACCCCAGCCCCTCCTGGCTCCCGCAAATGGCGACCTGCACGGATGCCATGGAAGAAGTGAGTGTGGGGCTGGCCACCACATCCTGATGCCCGGGGACCGAAGTCCAGTCCCACTGGAGTGTGGGTGTGGGGGGAGGGGAGTACCAACGAGCGCCCGGTGTAGCTCTGACTCCACGCACAGGCCAGGTGGTGCTCACGATGATACTGTGAAGACCACCACCCCCAAGGACAGGAAATTGATGAGAAAGTTGAACCTTAGCGAGATTAAGTAGCTTGCCCGATTTTGCAGAGTTAACAGGAGCCAGATCTGGTTATGAAGCCTCCAACAGCTTTCATCCCGAGGAACGTGACTAGGGTAACGGAAAAGGCAGAAGACTTCAGACGCAGAGTTTAGGGGGAGCCTACTTCCCTCACCCATCACCTCTCCTTCCCCTGTTTCCTTTGCTTTTTTTCACTCTCTAGCGCCTTCGGTGTTGAAACAAGATCTACCCACTCGAGGTGTCTGGACCTGCCTGTCCTCATCTGTAAACGGAGGGGGCAAGATGACCCAAGGGCAGGCTGTTGTGACGGGGCCCCCACACGGCCCTGCTTTCCTGTGGCCTAGCTGGGTGCTTGCACTCTCCCTGCGGCGCTGACTCGGTGCTGCTCGTTCTGACTCACAGAGCCCCTCCGTGGGTCACTCATCGTACCCCCGGAATACTGTTTAACACAGTCTCAACTGGGTAGGTGCTTACCTAGCTCTTTTCCTGTTCCTAAAAACGTGTGGAATGTCTCCCTTCTTTAACCAGTGCCATTTCGTTGCAGACCACTTCAGAGCAAAAGAATGTTCTGGTAATGGCTTACAGACAAAGTGATTCAGCCCTGTGACCTTGACCCTGAGGTGCCTTATCTTGGTCTTATTAACTGTCCCTGAACCATACCTGTCCTTGTTCAAACTAGCAGGAGGGGCCTCGGGCCAGAATTCTCTCTTTAGGAGTGTTAACAAGGCATGAAAAGGGAATTAATTCCACTGACTCCCCACAAGGCGGGTGGGGATAAAAACTCGGGAGACCCACTCCCTACCAGGAAAGTGCTGATTCCCTTTCGGAAAAGTTGCTGACATAAGAAAATGACACGGACCAATCTAAGTGCTCTTTGGGTTTTTGGTAATTGGATTTTACTTATTTTTTCACTTTTGATTTCGTTTTGAGAATTAAAGAAGTTACCCTTTTATTCTCAGCAGTTGGAGGGGTTCCAGTGCAACCTTGCCCCAGACGTGGTAGTAAAGATATTTACACAGAACAAGGATGTTGTTGGTTCTGCGGGTCAGTGTTAAATCTCTGGTAGCTCACTTTTTGTGAGAGCGACTGAATGACTGGTATATCAAGGCCTATTATGTTTAATAATCGTATGATCCTACGTACTCAAAAGTACAGCCTGAAGACGGTCGTTCAACCGACTCATGTTTACTAAGCTCCTACTCTGCACAAGCCCCACTGTTCATCACTGTGGAGGACACAAAAACAGGGCTGTGACTCCTTCTTAAAGGAGCCTAACCTCTTCTGGACTGGGCTGAGGTGGGGGAGGCGGTGAACAAACGCGCCTCATAGGGAGCATGTGATACAATGAACTCCCAGATGAAGAACGTAAACCCGTGACCTAGAAGCTCAGAAGAGAGAGGGACCTGATAAATTTCATTCACTCAGTGCCCAATTCATTCACTCAACCAATGAGTATTTTTGGACAAATGTTCAGGTGCTGAGGAGATTTCAAGATGAACAAAAAAGGGTCCCTGCCACCGGACTTGCAGTAAAGCAGACAGGCTCACTCATGTATACAAGTAACTGTAATTCAGGGAAGAAGGTGATAACATGTTACAAGAGATGGAGAGATAAATGTGCTGGAATTTCAGAACCACGGGCTACCAGCTTCGACCTGATTCAGGAAGACTATACAGCAGGTATTTGGACTAAGTCTTGGAGGGTGGGCAGGGTCTGCACAGATGGAGGTGATTAAAACCATCCCCGTCAATGGTACACAGACAGTGTCTTCTGAAGTTGGACACTGGTATTGGGAACATATTTTGCATACAAAGAATATTCTGCCTGGTGTTCGTCTTTCCCGGTCTGTCCACAAAAGCTCATTTAACCCACAATGCACGTGAGAAATATTATAAATATGTGCTTTCAGCTACACGTAGATATTATGTCAGGGTTCCTACAGGAAAATTTCGGCTGTTCACATGTCTGAGGCTGGGCACACACTCCTGCCCCACCAAGGGATCAGGGACCCCTCAGCTTCCCTCCCAGACCTCTCAGGTCCTCCAGCCAACAGGCGAGGAGAGCGAAGGCTTCTGTGATGGGGAGACTTGCAAGAGAGGATTCAGGTTGTGGGGCCTGGAGCTTTCATAACTCCTGGGAGGCTCTGTTTAGAAAAATAATTTAACAGTCACTTACTTTTTCCAATTTTACGAAAACATAAGTCTGTGAGAACATACTGGGAGGGCACCTCCCAGGGCCTTGCAAGTGTTTAAGCAAAGAGAGACCCTGATGTTGAAGCTTCCTTAACTCTCTGGAAAATCCAACTCTGAGAGTGGAAAGCTTGGCAATCTGGAGCCCGTTTATTCTCTGTGCTTCACTCCGCACTGCCCCTGGGGTAGCTGCTGAGAGGAGGACGGCAGGGGTGGGATGACGTCTGGTGTGGCCGGCCGGAGCTGGACAGACTGGCGCTGGTGTTCCAGAATGTTCCACAATCAATACCGGCAGGTGACTCCATCTTTTTGGTCTCGAGGTTGTTCATTTGTAGAAAATGAGGAAACTGTCCTTCTCGTTTGTAATACTGCCACCTTCAGAGGACAGTTTCCATGAAATGTCTCCCTGGCTTGCCGTGAGTCTTCAACAATGTGGGGGGATGAGTCATCTGGAAATTGCCACATGACCTATTCCAAATAGCTTTGCAAAACCCACTTTCCTGCTTATAACTCGAGTTCACTTGTCTCCACACCTGAGACAAAGAAAGGACTGCAGAGATGCGGTCAGTGCTGGCCGGAGCGTCAGGCACCGTGGACATGGTAGACGCATGGACACGCAGGGCCTCTGTAAATGGTGAGATGCGGTGCACGTGGGCACTAGTGACTGTCCAAGTCCGGCTCTCAGAAATGCTGTCCAGGTCCCCCCCCCCACTGGCCAATGACCACGTCTCAGAAGGGAAGGGAAATCAGACCCCTGGGAGGGACCAGAGAAGCAGGATGGGCGAGGGAGTGGGGGTGAGGGAGCATGGGTAGTTTTATTTCAGGCTGGTTAGGTAGAGTCCTCACCTCTTACAGATACAGAAACATTTACAGATGAAGTGGTAACAGTGTCTGGGACTCGCTGCCCCGGGGGCACAACAGCTGGGCGTGCAAGTAAACTGGCCATCTCTCATCTTCGGTCTGTGTCTTAAATTTTTCATAGTAAAAAGATTAAAAATGACCAGTGTGATAAAATCACTTGTTCTAGAATCGGGCAAATGTCAATGTGTGTCCCTTGCTGTGCCCCCTGCCGCCCTGCCAGCAAGGCTAACCCAAGTAGCATCTCCCGCATGTATCTCTCTCCTGGAATGGCTCCTGCCCCTCGGGGAGCGTGCAGGAGGCATCTTGGATGAGGTGGCTGGTCCCTGTTCGGTGTCTGAATCTGCTGTCTTTGTTTTGTTCCTTCTCGGGCTCGCCTTGAGCCCAGGATGCTGTGTGGTCTGGTTCCTGGTCTCCCACCCCTGCTTGGCCGGCTGCCTGGCCGAGGTCTCCAGGACCCACGTGTCCCTGACTTTCTGACTTCTGTTTTGAATTTGGAGCCTGGTGCTTGAGCACCTCCCAGGCTCAACCTAGTTTCATTCCTGGTCCTGATTTTCCCCTCTTTGTCTCAGCTGGGGCACCTCGCCCTGTCCCCGTCACCCACTGGTGCTCACAGCTCCATGAAAGACAGAACAACTGTATTTTTCCAACTCAAAAGAATAACGTGCATTTCATTTTGCAGTACTTTTATTATGGAATTTGAAATCTACTTTCTTTAGCTTTACGTTGATCAGCTTCAGCCATCTTGATGAAACCGTCGCAGCAAATCTCTGAGGCATTAGAGTACGTACCATCTACTTATCTCCTCTTGCTGCTGGTACAGTTTACCTCAAAATTAGTGGCTTGAAAAACATGCACCTCTTCTCTTACAGTTCTGGAGGTCCGAAGCTGAAATGGGTCTTACTGAGTTACAATCAAGGTGTCAGCAGGGCTGTGTCCGTCTGGAGGCTCTGGGAGGGTCTGTTTCCTGGCCATTCCCAGCTTCTAGAGCCCCTGCATTCACTGGCTCACAGTCCCTTCGTCTATCTTCAGAGCCAGCAGTGTAGCATCCTCAAGGATCTCTCTGACTCTGACCCTTTCCGCCTCCCTCTTCACTTTGAGACTTGTGTGATTATGCTGGGCCCATCTGCATAACCTAGAACAGCTTTTTTAAGGGCAGCTGACTAGCCATCTTAATTCCATCTGTAACCTTCATCTGCCCACCCCTCGCCTTAAAACCTGATGTATACACAGATTCCGGGGTTAGGATGTGGACAGCTTTTGGGGGGCATTATTCTGCCTACCACGTACCGTATTAGAGATCAGATGTGACTTTAAGGAGATTCAGGGCAAAAGTTATCCCAAGAATGAAGTGGCTAGTTTAATAAAAACCATACAGATGACCAAGAAACCATTAAGATAAATTTGTCTAAACAGATGGGTGACTGAACTGCACTGTGGTCCCTACTCCATCAGTTTCTGACTCGGCGTCTCTTTCGGCTCCAGGTTTCCAGGAAGGCACTTGGTGATTCACGTGAACTCCTGATCTTCACGATGCTGCCTCTTGGATAACAGACTGAATGATGTAAGCTCTTCATTTATTGCATTTGGCCCTGCACAACCCTGGACTTGCTCTCTGCTCAGCCTGGGGCCCCAACTGTGCTGCACAAGGGCGCGTGTCCCAAACGTGACCTCAGTGTCCGACCCGGCAGCACTGGGGTGGGTGCAGGAGACCTTCAGGCTGAGAAGAAAATCCTGACACCCAAAGGGAAACAGCTTCTATCTTTTCAGCTTATTTTATCATTTATTTTTTCAGCATATTTTATAAATGAAGAAACGGAGGCCTCAGGACACTGGAGAACTTTACCAAGACATGGAGGTGGTGGTGTCAGAGACCAGAACCAGAAGCGGATCTCTGAGTGGCTAAACAGAACCTACCTCATTTCTTCCCAAATCACCACTGGCAACATTATAGTTCTGTTAGAAGAATTCTAGTTTTAAACAAGAAGGCCAGTGTCACTTGTGTGCTACCAGACTAGAGCCCTGTGATAACAGAAGAATAAAAGTCCTTTGTTCCGGAATTCTCAGCGAGATAAGGTGTGGGAAAGCAGAGTGAAGAGAAGTAACACAGTCAAGATCACAGTCAAGCCTGAATTCAGAATAAGCTCCTGCCACGTGCTCAGGCCAAGCTTAGGGAGGTGGCATGTCCTCCCTTGAGCTGTCCCAGACGTGGTGCACGCCACAGAGGGGTGCAGCCCTCCCCCCAGATTCTGGTGCGAGGTGGGAGACGCGTGTGGCCAGCTGCACCCCGGCACTGGTGGCCCCAGCCGCCGGTCCAAGGCAGCAACGGCACACAGACTCCTCAAGTCCTTCTCCCCTCACCCCTGCTTACGCCACCTTAACTCATTCATTCATCCTGTCAACAAACTCATAGCGAGTACCTGCTCTGATGGTCAGTGCAGTAAAGACTGGAGAGAATGAAACGGTGGATAACTTTACAGGGCCTACTGACCAATCAAGGTGTTCACAGTATGAAACTTTCATACCCACTACTGCATACAGAATAGATGAATAACAAGGTCCTACTATAGAGCACAGGGCACTGTATCCAATATCCTGCAATAACCTATCATGGAAAAGAAGCTGAAAAGAGTGTGTATATATATATGTAACTGAACCACTAATGCTGTACACTTGAAACTAACACAACACTGTAAATCAACAACACTACAATAAAAGAGAAAGACCTCTCACATAACCAAGCTGTCACAATCCACAGAGGTAAACACAACCTGGAAAGTATCCAGCAGGGAGTGTTGAGTGCACAGAAGTCCTCCCGAGGGCCAGTCCAGAAAGACAGCAACGCTCGCCTGAGAGCCCACAGCCCAGGTCGGGCGGGAGGCACTGGTCAGCTTTTCAGAGTGCACTGCGCATCCGCCGTGCTGCTCGGGGCCACCCTGTCCTCCCTTGGACACAACTGTTACCACTCACTGCACCACTTACAATCTGCTCATTTCCATCTTTCTGGTAGGTAGATGCTACCAATCCCAGCAAGCAATCGAAAATAGGCGCTGACTGCTGTATAGGGCCCTAGGTGGGATGTGCAGGGTGCTTCCTTTGTTTCATAATTCCATTTGTAAATTAACCCAGATCTTAAAAAAGGGAAAAAATGATACTTGGTGACACTTTTGAAGGGACAACTGATGTTACAATCCTTCTCTTTAAGTTGTGAATTTAATTGTGAGGCCTTCTCCCCATCAGGGGCTGCAGCCTGTGTCAGCAGCCTTTTGTCAGCTGGTTCCCCGACGATCAGACATCTAAGTTCATAAAGAGAAATGTTTCTTGCAGAAAAGATGTTGAGATGATTTCTGTGTTTTAAGTGTGTAAAAGTGATGTCTAGTTGAACAATGAATCACTTTATGTGTTAAATATACAAAATGAGTTCTGACAAACAGGTGTCAGATTTTAAAAGGATGTGGGCGGTTTAATTCAGTTTCACATCATTCGACTGTGACATTCTAATTCATTGCCACATAGAATGAGCTTTCTCAAGAGGAGCTGATTTATTACCATTAGTTTTCCCCTATTTCCTTTTCTGCCTTTCCTTTTTTATAGTACTCCTGAAATAGGGCTAGAGAGTTATTTTTAAAAACAGCTTTGTGTGTGTCAGATTAACAGCAAAATCATTTAGAATTTTAAATAAATTTGAGGGCCCTTCTCAACCTCACCATGGAGACAGGAGAGTGAACTGTTACCATGGAGACGTGTGAGTGCCTCTGAGCCCAGAGTTATGATTACATACAGTCAGGTATTAGCATGAATCGGGTATCGTACGTAAAGCATTTTCAGTTCCTCATGGGAAGCCTGGTGACAAATGAAATTAACAGGAAACAGATTTCAGTGCACTACAAGTGTCCTCATCCCTGGGGCAGGAAGAGGAAATCGCTGGCTCCCAGACTTCACCCCAATTCCTGATTCGGTCTGGAGAGGAGGCTGAGAAATCGTTATTTCAAACAAGCTTCTCAGGAGATTGAGAACCAGCCCAGTAGGAGACTCTCAGAAACCAGACTGTCTGGGCAGTCAGTCATCAGGAATGGTTTGGTTTTGGTTAATTAAGAGTTTTTACTTAATTAGGGGTTTACTATGACGTTAAAAATGAATTGCAACTAATTAAAATTTGTAAAAACCTAGTTATTTCTTAACTGTTGACATTCAATTAACATACTTGATTTACGAATTTGACACATTTTAGCCATCGTTTTTAGAGAGGCTTTTACAATTTAAATTTCCTTTGTATATAATATAATTGATTTTTAAAAAGATACCTAAAACTTTACTGCAACAAAGCTGTCTCAAGTTTAAAAAGCTAATAAAATTTTAAAAATTAAACTTATATTCTCTTCAGTAGTCTAATAGTATAACAGCATAGTGAGGTTTCAGCTAAATAATCAGAAATCAAACAGTTACATATTTTAAATTTGAATCACCATGCTAAATTCTCTGACTCTAATGACCCAAATATTAAAAACTTGGCAAGTATATGAAATTCAAGTCTGCAAATTCCATAACACAGAAACATATTTATTAAATGCTACATATTTGATATCTTGAACATTTCTAGACTTAATTCTAAACCTTCTCAGGGAGAAAACTCCCTCCTTGCTTCTCAGTGAGAGGTTTTGGAACAGACACTGATGGATAGGATAGGCTGAGCATGAGTTTTCGTTGCAGTAATGTGCTGGGATTTAGAGTTCTTCCCCAGAGCTTTTAGACGGTAGTCATGATAATCATCACGGCTGAAGGGACGGTATTTTTCAGCCACCTGATCCAGGCATGAGAGGCTGGTACATGGGGTTGTAATTCTTCAAAATTATATATGTTTTATCTTTTTATTCTGAAATCACCTTAGACATATAGAGTTGAACTGTAATTCTAACCCAGAGATCTCTGACGTGGTCTTCCTTCTGAATCTAGCGACTGAGGTGGAGGAAAGGATGACAAGGGGAGGGAGGGACAGGACACTAGAGGTCCCACCTAGTCAACGTATTGTCCAGAAGCTAATCATAAAGAACTTCCCATCAGGGAGAACAAGTAGCTGATTTCCAAATAACCAGGGTCTGAGGGGCAGGTCCCCACTTGGATTTGAGGAAAGAGGATCATAGTTGATGTATCCACCTAACAGTCATCTGTACTAGTCAGTATAAAGGCTAAGCTTTCGTAACCAAGAGCCTCCGGACAGGATGGGGCATCAAAGACAGGGGTGTAATTCACTCTCACTTAGCAGCCCTGTGGAAATGGGCAAGACTGATGGGGAGGCTCTGCTCCATGCGGCCTTTCTGCGACCTGGTACCTCCACACCACTGCTCCACTGCCCCTCAGGGCTTCTTAACCTGCCTTCTCGGACCCTAGGAAGTCCGTGGCAGTTCAGAGGCTCCATAAATTTGGACGGGAAGAAAATTACACCTCTATTTTATATTTAGCATTCCCTTCAATTATAAATGTGGACAACAAACCTTGGTACTATTAGCAGTACTTACAAATGGGTCACCAACACAAAGAATAGATATTTTATATTAATTTCGACTGTCTTGAACTATCATTTATCTTCATCACTACTTTGAAATTATGGTAACTATTAAACCTGTTGCTACTTGTTACTAGATAGTATCACTAAAGAAGCATCTATATTATTATATCACTTATTAGTTTAAACATTGATAACATTTTAAGTGTATTTCAATATAATTTATTTGTAATTTAAAGAATTTTATTTTTTACTTATTTTTGTATTCTACTTTCTCACTGAGTTACAACATGTACATAGTAAGTGACTAAAATATGCACAAACCTTAAGTGTATGGCTAGGTGAAGTTATATATTTTAATGGTATCAAAATACAGAACTTCATCACCCCAGAAAGTTTCCCTGTGGTTTTTCCCAGTTCTTTGTGCCTCTCTTGCAAAAATAAATGTTAATCAGACTACTGATACCATCAAGTAGTGTTACCTGAGATTTACATTTAAATAAAATCATAAAGTGTGTGCACTCTTTAAAAAAGACTTTATTTTTTTAGAGCAGTTTCAGGTTTACAACAAAATTAATAAGAGAGAGGTGCAGCGGATTCCGTACACCCTGTTCCCACACATGCAGAGCCTCCCCCACCACCAACATCCCTCTCCAGAATGGGACTTTTTTTCTTTTTCAAACCAAGGAATGAACCTACACTGACACATCATAATCACCCAAAGCCCACAGTTTACCTTAGTTTTCACTGCTGGTGTTGTACATTCTATGAGTTTGGTCAAATGTATACGGATGCATACTACCATTATGATATCATACAGAGTACTTCCACTGCCCTAAAAATCCTCTATGCTCTGCCTGTTCACCTCTCTCCCTGATCCTAGAATATTTTTTTTATTGAGATATAACTGACACATAACATTACGTTAGTTTCAGGTGTACAACACAGTGATTAGGTATTTGTGTATACTGTGCAATGCTCACCACAGTAACACTAACGTGTGCACACTTCCGTGTTGGCCTCCTTCCCTCCACATGATGTCTGTGAGAGTCATCCAAGCTTCTGTGTGTGTTGGTAAGCCACTCCCTCTGTTGCTGGGCAGTAATTCATTTTATGAATAGAAACAACGGATGTATCTTCTGCCCCATGGGTGGCCATGCGAGTTACTTCCTGTTTCTGACCACTGCACATGAAAGTACTGAGCCTTCTCACACACACAAGCACTCATGTCTCCTGGGGATGAACCTATGGGGGACTGCTGAGTCACAGGGCAATCACGCTTAGCTGTAGTAGATTCCGCCAGACTGTTCTTCAGATTGCCTGAGTGAGATTCTGCTCTTGCCAGTAAGCAATGTGTAAGAGTTCCAGTTGCTTCCACATCCTCACAAATATTAGAGATGATCAGTCTTTTAAACTTCAGCCACTCTAGGGGGTATTTTGTGGTGTATTTTATTTTATGCACTTAAACATGAGGATGAATCCAGACTCTCAGAGGGTTCACAGCACAAGAGATCTCAAATGCCTGGTGAAAGCTGTGCACTTTGGTTTCCCAACTCAAGGGAAGGACAAAAAGCAGAAGTTGGGGACCAGCAACTTCCTTTGGAGCAGCGAGGAGGAAGTTGCTCATTGCTTAGTCACTTAGTAACTGAGTCACTCGGCCACGCCCAGCCTCACAGGCATCTGGGAAATGTAGTCTCTGGAGGGGCAGCCATGTGCTGGGCCTAAACTCTACTAACACGGAAGAAGCGATGATGAATTACTTGCAGTCTCCACCACAGGATGCTGTTGACAGTCCTGGCGATTTTTTGGTGGGGTCCAAAGCAGCACAAATGGGCCTCCACCCGGGGCAAGGACTGCTGAATCCCCTGGCTGCTCTGTCTTGCCTTCTGGGGACATATTGGCAGTGTTTGGGGCCCTGGTTTCAGGCTCTCGTGCTGAGCTTGCCTGTCAAGCAAACAGGTAGGGTGATTGGGTCCGTGAGGTCCTCCAGCAATGGGTATATAAGACATGATATTTTCCAAGTTTTGGTTAAGTAAGTGCATGCCCCGAGGGTGAGTTGGGCAGTTTCTTTGGAGAGAACACTGAAGGTACTGGCGATGGGGCCCTGAGCCATACCTTCATCAGGCACCTGCGTGGCACGCTACTCTTCAACAGGATTGCCACAAGCGTGTTGAAACTTCTCCAGGAAGTTGTCATAGTGTCTCAGCCAAGGTCTCTTGGGTCATCCCTGAGTGTGGCTTTTCCCCACTTGTCAGAGTGGGTACAGTGGCCACCAAAGACACCTCTGGGCCTCAGGGTTGGCTGCCCCATGTCTTCACTTCACACACTTCAACAGCAGTTACAGAGGGAGCAAACCATGCGGTGGAAGCAAGTGCAACCATGTCTATCAGTGGAAATGCACAGATGGCAACAACATTAGTGGCTGGATCACTCAGGAGTCAGGGAAGGGTCCTTCGGCCTGGCTCCTACCAATGCCAAGTTGATAGAAGAGGCTCGCCATGTAATTCAAGGTCAGAGTGAACTCATACAAGCCAGCGGGGGTTGGGATGGAGATTTGGGTCCATATGAAAACCAAAAAGGGCAATGATAAAAAAATTAAATCTTGCAGTGTGAGCTATGTGTAATTTTTAAAAAGCTATCTATCTATCGATCGATCTATCTATCTACCCACACTACATCTGGAAAGTGGACAATCAGCCCAGCCCCTGCCTCCTGCCCCATCTAACTTTGGGTCCTGTTTCTGTACCTCTCCTCTATTCAGCAGCAGATACAGGCAGAGATGAGAAGAGCTTTGATTTACAACTCAAGGAGGGATCTGGGAAAAGTTCTAAGATGCCAGAAAAGGCTTGAGATCTGATAACATCTACAGGGGGTGGGGGGAATATGGTGCTACTGAGAAATGGAGGAGGCAGGAATTTGGGGAGAAGAGAAGGAATTAAAAAGACCAATGGCATTGGGAGAGGAAAACGTGGTGCTCAGGAGAAGACAGTGTGTTCATCAGATGAACCTCTACTGGGGGCACTCTGGGCAGTGAGGCTGGGCTTTCCAGGACAACACAGAGGTGCACTAGTGAGAGCAGAAAGCCTGAAAGGCTGGCTTTACTACTCTCTCCCCAGTGCCTCCAAACTCTGCACCCTGTGGGGTGGAATGCTGGGACCTTGAGTTGCTAGTCTGGCTGGTGTGTGTGATGCACAGACGCCCACCCTCCCCTGTTCCCAAACCCGGGGCACTGACGAAGCCGCCTGCGGGGACACAGGTATGCACAGCTCATCAAGGGCGCTTTGTGGGAAGCCTAGCTCTCGGAATGTTATGGCTTCTCACTGGGTTATAGGACGTTTAGACGGTATCTAAGCTGTGAGTACGTGAATTCCATTCAGATCTGTCCAGAGATTCTAGTTTGGGAAAAGTTATAAATAGTGTTCTCATGAACACTTATGAGGAAAAAACACACAAGGGAAAACATAGCCATTGGCTAAGACTCTGCAGACAGATCTGAACAAACACTTCTTGGTTGGCACAAAATACACTGGAATCTTTTGAAATAAGCCTCACGCCTGCTTGGCAAAACATGAATGCTGACTGTGTGTTAAACAGGCATATTATCCTCACTTGGCAACACACACACAAAGTGTGCTTCCTGGACAGTGACATTCTGACCTTAACTCTTTTCTCATTTACAATATTTGGTTTAATTAAGAACTGCGATCGTAAGCTTTCCTCGGTGGTCTGGCAGTAACATGGGCATCCGTATTGGACACGAAGCTCTGTGTGGTGCTGGGGCCCAGTTACCAGTCACTCATGTATGCCCAGAGTTTCTTGGAAAGTGAAGGAGGCTCAGTGCTCTTCGTAAACATGGTGACCTACTGGGCTGGGCTGAAGGAAGCAGAGGCGGGATTTGGCCAAGACTCTTCTCGGACGAGGGGAGAACCCTTGAAAAGCGCATGCAGAGGGAGGAAATTGTTGAGAGTGCCGGAAATCATTTCCGGGGGGGGGGGGTTCAGCAGCAGTCTCGTTACAGCTGCAGAATATGGTGAGAACACTGCCTCCATTAAAAACACAACGGAGGCTTCGCGTGTGAGGGCGGGGGGGGGGGGTAGTGTCAACAAGCAGTGTCGACTCTCCTGTTTCATTCAAATCCTTCACTGAAATTAATTCATTAGAGTTAAAAGTTAAGAATAAAAGCAGCAGCCGGAAGAAGACTGGAAGGAAATAGAACTGAATATTAATCAAACCTTAAAAGGGCTTTTTAAGTTTAGAAGAAATCACATAGAAAAAATAAAAATGTGAAAGTATGAAATTTTGAAATTTAGTATCTGCAAATAACAAAAAAAAAAGTGAAAAAGAGAAGAAAGAGACTGGGAAATACTATCACAGGTCAAGAAGAAACAAGTGATTAATCATTGCCTTCGATCAGGTTCCCTGGCAACAGACCCAGAGTAAGCTTTGTTATTCAAGACGTTATTGGCTCTCAGGGTTTGTTGAGGGAGGGCAGATCAAAGGAGTGTGACAGACGTCACTTGTGACCACATGGATGGACTCTGAGGGCATCATGTGAAGTGAAACAAGCCAAATAGAGAAAGACAAATACTGCATGACCTCATATATGGGTGGAATTAAAAAAAAAAGTCAAACTCATAGAAACAGAGGAGAAAGTGGTTGCCAGGGGCTGGGAGTGGGGAAGTAGGGAGAAGTGGGTAAACTTTCAGCTACAGGAGGAATGTGGTCTGAGGCTCTAACATATAACTTGGTGCCTACAGCTGACAACACTGTGCTGTACAGTGAAATTCACCAAAAAAAAAAAAAAAAAAAAAGAGAAGAAAGGTAAATATGAGGTGATGGATGTGCTACTTAATTGGATGAGGAATCCTTCCACAATGTATGTGTACATGAAATCATCATGTTGTACACCTCAGAACTCTGACAATGTTATTTGTCAGTTATACCTTGATAAAGCTGAAAATAAGAAGTTTACTGGGGAGGGTTCTAGAAACAGCAGCCATGAGGGAGTGAGGGCCGCAGAGCTGGGCAGAGGCCTCAGATGGCCGTTCAGTGCTGTCTCAGCAGGGGCACCGGGGCTAGTGTCCCCTGGGCTTGTCTTGGGTACCCCCAGGAGGGGGCCTAACCCCAGGCAAGGCCCTCCCACCCTTGAAGACAATCACAAAAGACGGAAGCAGTGGGGGAGAGTCAGCAGCTCTCCTCTCAGGCAGTGGGGTTGAGGGGAGAACCCCACCTTCAGGGGGGTTCTGGGGGCAGCCATGGCATTGACAGTAAAGAGTTAAACACTACAGAACTCACAACGGCTCTAATGCATCAATTAATAAAGGTTGTGAACAGACAGCCCGCAATTCGTAAATGGGAAAACATCCAATGTCACCAGTAATCAAAGAAGGACAAGTCAAACAAACAAAGACCATAATTGTCAATTACAATATACAGACTATCACAGGCCCTCGCAAAGGAACCGTGGTGCTTTCTGTATACTTTACTGGTGGGAGTGTAAACTGTTCCAGCCTTTCTGGAAAGCAGTGTAGCATTCTGCCTCAACCCCCTAAAAACGCCCCTACTTCTTTGACCCAGTAATTTCTACCTCAGAAAAATTACCCTAGAGAGATAGTCCATTACTTGAATAGATCATATGCACGAAGATATCTGTCCCAGCATTAAGTGTGAAAAAAGACGATAAAACTAAAATGTGCAAGAACAGAGACAACATTTAAGTAAATAAAAGTATGAAGCTATGTAGCTATAGAGAAAAAAGCTTTAAATATGCTATTTAAAAAGATAATGAAGTTCTATATAGACATGACCTCATTTTAACTAGGTTACCTTTGTGAAGACCCTGTTTCAGACCCGGTCACATTCTGAGGTCTAGGGGTTAGGACTTCAGTATCTTCTTGAGCGGACACATTTGAAACTGAGGATAGTCATCAGTTAGACCCATTAATCTACAACTTGCTTAGTAAATGATAAACTGTAACCTGCCTTTGAGGATCAAGCTTGCTTTTATTGTTTTTACAAGAACTTGCATGTCCTCCAAGAATCACATAACCTAAATAAGTCATAAGACCCCTTTGCCGCCCTGTAGATGGCATCTCTGATGTAGGAGTCTTAGGATGTTTGCCCAGGTTTTTCAGGAACTTGGAGTCAGCTGTTGTCCAGGTCAATCTTGAGTCAGCTGAGACTGGCTGGGACCACCGACCCTCCCACTTGGCACGCACGATCGGTGACCTTTTGAGGTCAGAGGACCCAAAACTCCACCCTCAGATGGTGCTAACGCCAGGATTTTCTCAACATGCACCCTATAAAGAAGCATGTAGCTAAAGTGCACCAGTGCATAGCGACAACTACCTCATCTTTTTTTGGTTTCCAATCACCTTTGCCAAAGACACTCTCCAGGCCTCCGACTACCCTGCTTATCCCAAAAGCATCCCAAGCCCCTCACACTTGGGGAGGCAGGTTTCAGATCTGTTCTCCCATCTCCTCACTCAACTGCCTCCTGAATAAACCCTCGTCTGCTGCAAACCTTGACATCTCAGCATTTGGCTTGCTGCGCATCAGGCAAGCAAACCTGGTTCGGTAACACGTTCAACCTATGACATCGGTCCAACCTAATAACCAGCTGCAGAAAAATACACAAAGTGCTTCCATGTTATTGCTTATTGCAGAGCGAACTAACAACCCTTTCCTTTTTAAAAGAAGTCACCACACTTTGTGCTCTTCCTTTTCCTTCCTCTGCCTGATACTGGGTGTGATGCTGCTGCCTGAGTGTCCTAACGTCTCCAATGCAGAGCACTGACACAGGGTCTCTGCGGAGCTAGAGGCTCGCAGGCTGGCCGGGATCCCGGCCCTGCGTAATGACTTTCGGGGGCAGCTGCTGAGTCTAACGTGGGGGGCCTTCCCCTTGGGGAAAGAAGCTCTCAGATGATAGTTCAGCTGTGTTCGACTGGGGCATCTCTAACAGACGGGGCGGGGAGTGTCTGTGAAACACAGAAGACTCCTCCTCAAGGGCTTTTCCCAGAGGCCATGTCTGAGCTAAGCGATTCTGTATAAACTGGACTAATCAGTTTCTGTTTCTTGTATAATTTTAAGTTTGAAAACGGAGACACCCAATGTGTAGTGAAGAATTAATCTTACCCAAAGAGAGGTCTGGCCTTTGCCCTTGGCTACTGGGAGGTGGTCTCCTGGCCCTGCAGTGTCCTGCCTGGTGAGAGCATCTTTGTTTTCCTGGCAGCTCTGACAGCTGGACAGTCTTACAGAGCGATTCATGATGGGTCTTTGGGCTTCATGATATCATTTTGCCTCTGGAGGGGACTAGAGAGAACAGGTTTCTGCCCAACCTCCAGGAGGGGCTCGAGACTAAAGGCTGGCCGCGAGGTCACACCAAAGGCCCCGGTCAGCTTCCCTGGGTGGCAGTATCCAGCCAGGCGTGACATCACGTCGTGTACAGGACATGGATGCCCAGACTGAGGCTCCATGTTGGACTCTCCTGGACTCTGCCCCAGATGTCCCTGCCCTGGCTCATTTTCACTGTTTCTTTTCTCTGTAATAAACCATAACCATCAGTATTATAAAAACTGCCGTTTGTGTCAGAAGGAAAGGCAGTCATCTGTAGGAGCTGTTCTAACTGGACACAGGGCTCAACTCCTGCACCTGGGCTCTGGGCTTCCCTGTCGCTGCATCTCTAAGGAGAACTCCCACGACCGCCTGTTGCTGAGGTGATCTGGGCTGGCCTGACTCCTCCTCTGGGGTTAGTTCTTCCTTTGATTCTGTAATAACTAGTATCTTTCCAATAAATTATGTGCTTTTTTTCTTAAGCTTTTCCAAGCTGGGTTCCGTTATTTGTAACCAAAAGAATTTTCATCACCTATATAAGTGGTAAATGTTACGAAGGCATAAGGTGGGGGATGTGACCCACAGACTTCTCCCAGGATCTCCTCTAAAGGATAAATATAAGTTGACTCAGTGAGGGGACAGGAAGTGGGCTGGCCCCAAGTCTGATATGGCGCTGGTTTGTTCTTTCCAAGGTACGACATAAAGGGGAAGGGCCAAGTATTTCTCCTGCCCCTTCGATGGGTCACGTTTCAGAGTAAACAACAGTTGATGGGGGAATTTCTTTATAGAAGGATGACTGTGGTGACTGTGGGGGGAAAGACAGAATTAGAAAATCACCACTTGTCTCCTCTAGTGAAGCAACAGATGCAGGAAGAGAAGAATGGCTTCTAACGCCAGTGGATGAACAGTTGATGGGGAACATTCTGCTGGATGGTCAGACTGGCCACACCTGAACCACTGATCAGTCTTGACATGACTAAAACTCAGATAATCAGACCTGAGGGCTCCTGCTCATGAGATGGAATAGGAAATGGACAGATCCACCTCTGATGCACATTTGCTCCCAATCAGACTGAGCCTGAATATCAACAAACTTCTGCATCTGAGCATCAGCTGACAGGGAATACGGGGCATATTAAACGACCAACACGGACTCAATCAACCAAAATCAGATTGTGAGAAATTCGATAGAAAAACTGTCCCAACATCTTCAACAAATACATGACAGGAATAAAAAGGAGAAGAGAGGTAAATTGTTAAAGGCTACAGGAGACTTGAAACTTATCAATCAAGTGCATTGTCTGGACCTAGTTTGAATCCCAATTTCAACAAACTGATTGTAAAAAAACATCTGTAAACAATCAGGGAAATTTAAACCTGACTCTGTATTTGATACTATTAAAGCACTTTAAAGAAAAAAAAGAGAGAGAGATAATAAGTATATTGTGATTATGTTAAAAAAAAAAAAAAGGAGAATTTTCATCTGTTAAGAGTATATCCCAAAGTATTTCTGGTGAAATGTTATGTTTCCTAGAGTGGCTAGAAAATAGGTGAGTTGAGGGGGATGGGTGGGAGGGGGGTGGATAAAACAAGCTTGTTCAAATGTTTATAACTATTAAAGCCGGGTGACAGGAAGTCATTTTATTCTGCTTGTAAAATCAACTTTTGTGTCCATCTGAATAGTTTCACAATAAAAACGTCGTAAGGAAAACTGGGTAACACCCCTCCCGTCTTACACTGGGATAAATAAGCCTCTGTTATAAAAACTGAAACCAGAAGGGCAGAAGAAGCCCTGGGAGAGCTGTTACTGGAACCTCAAACGCAGCAGGGTTTTCTAAGAACGACACCTTTCCATTAGTCTTCTCATGTGACTGTGCTCCTTTGGTTCATGTTCTATGAATGCTTTGGTCCTATCACAAATGACATTTGGTGGCAGTTTACTTTTCTGCCTGTTTTGTTAGGTTTTCATATTAGAGTGAGGATACGAATTGTGACATTTTCCATCTTTTCTGAAGCTTGGGATTAAAGAAATTTTGGGGGAGCTAGTTCTCCAAAAACTTGTTCATTTTTTCCTAGCAGTATCTAGTGAGCCATTGAGTGTTTCTTCCCCGTCTTTCTCTTGCAGTATCATGATGAACAAATGAGTTTCTACATACTCAGTGTTTCAATCTTCCCTTCAAGTTGGTTCTTGTACCCTGTGACATTAACCTCGAAGTCTCTGATGGCTTCCTTGCTTTCTGAAATAAGGTACTTGAGGCTTATCTCACACTTTTCCTGCCCTGGACCTGTAAACAGCCATTCCTCCAAGAAACCCTGGTACCTTTCAGTGGGGAATGGTGTGTGCAGAGCACAGAGAGGATGGCAGATGTCCTCACTGCTGCTCTGTTGTCACTGCTTCAGGCCTTTTCAGCTTGGAGCTATGAGAAGTGTATCAATTTTTTTTGAAAGAGAAAAATACATCATATGTTCATACTTATTTTTCAATGCAAATTAAGTATCTCATGGACTTAATTTCGTGATTTTATGTCCATATCTTTTCCCTTATATGTTGAATAGCATAGGTCCTAATAAAATTGGCATAATTACTTTATATAGATATGTGGCGTGTGTGTGTGTATGTGTATACAGCGGTTGCTAAATATGTCACAGTGGTTGCTTAATAATACGTCAACTTGCATGATACTATATATAGAAAACCCTAAAAGGTCCACACAAAAAGTACTAGAGCTAATGAAGAATTTAGCAAGGTAGCAGGTTACAAGATTAACATACAAAAATCAGTTGCATTTCTTTACACTAACGATGAATCAACAGGAAAAAAAGTAAAGAAACAATCCCCTTTAAAATAGCACCCAAAGTAATAAAATACCTAGGAATAAATCTAACCAAGGAGGTGAGAGACTTATACACGGAAAACTATAAAACACTGATTAAGGAAATTAAAGAAGACAAAAAAAATGGAAAGATATCCATGCTCTTGGATTGGAAGAATCAATATTGTCAAAATGGTCATACTGACCAAGGCAATCTACAGATATAATGCAATCCCTATCAAATACCCAGGACATATTTCGCAGAACTAGAACAAATCATAATAAAATTTATATGGAACCACAAAAGACCTAGAATTGCCAAAGCATTACTGAAGAGAAAGAAAGAGGCTGGAGGAATAACTCTCCCAGACTTCAGACAATACTGTAGAGCTACAGTCATCAAGACAGCATGGTATTGGTACAAAAACAGACATATGGACCAATGGAACAGAACAGAGAGCCCAGAAATGAACCCACAAACTTTTGGTCAACTAATCTTAGACAAAGGAGGCAAGAATATACAATGGAACAAAGACAGTCTCTTCAGCAAATGGTGTTGGGAAAACTGGACAGCAGCATGTAAATCAATGAAGCTAGAACACATTGGGGTGCATGTACCTTTTCGAATTAAGAGTTTTCTCTGGATATAAGCCCAGGAGTGGGATTGCTGTTTAATAAATGAGTTCATAGTATCCTTTTTTTCTTTTTTGTCTTTTTTAAGGAACCTCCATACTGTCCTCCATAGTGGCTGCACCAATTTACATTCCCACCAGCAGTGTAGGAGGGTTCCCTTTTCTCCACACCCTCTCCAGCATTTATTATTTTGACTTTTGATGACGGCCATTCTGAGGGGGCTGGGTCTGTGGCAGATTCTGAAGCAGCCGCACTGGCTCTCTGATGCCAGGCAGGCCAGGCTGCTGGAGCTCACGCACGTGCTGTGCACCTGCCGCTCGCCTGCTGGTGTAGGTGCAGAGTCCCCCAGTTCCTGCGGGTTCTTGTTCTTCAGCTTCTCCAAATTCTGAGCCAGGTCTGAGAAGAGAGTCGGGGGGGTCCCTGCTGTCCCCCATTTCACACATGTCTCTCCTCCCCTGCAGTGGCCCTGTGACTTCAGGCTTAATACCAGGTGCGGAACACAGAGCCGCAGGGAGACTCATAAGCCAGCTCCCACCAGGGAGTAAGGTCAAATCTCTGGACATGGATCCTTATTCTACATCATTTCTAGTGGTTCTGCCTCTTCAGCTGAGTCCTGACTGGTACATATAGACACATATCACACATACGTATGTATACATGACCATATATATGCACATGTGTATTTACACATACATGCACGTATGTATGCCCTGCTACGTATGTAACTAATTTCAAGACAATACTAACATCATTGCGATCAATATCAACCTAGTTTAAGATTTCTTTGTGATTGTTTTTGTACCCAGAATTATATATTGGATAAAATACCTTTCTTCCATGATGTGAAATGCCACTTGTTTCTTACACTAAATTTTCATGTTTCTTTGAGTCTTATCTGGACTTGATGACATTCTGGCCCTTTGATGTCTCTATTCAAGTGTCAGTTGCACACAGGTTTACTCTCTGTAGCTTCCTAATATACCTTAATATTTGACATGTCCCGCTCCTCTTATTTTTTATATCTCAGCTTTTTCCTGGCCATGATTGTTAATCTGGCCCATTAAATTTAGAATCAGCTACTTAACTTTTAAATAGTCCTGTTAATATTTTTATTGGTTGTATCAGTTTTGATCATTTATGTTTTCTTAGAAAATTATTCTATACACATTAAAATTTTTTTCACACAAATCTCACAAGTTAACTGTGAGCTATTCCCTTACTCTTTCCTAATGAAATGGTGTTTAATCACCTTTCTTTTCTTGGTTACATCTGTCCAAGACTGTCTGTTGCTTTCAGAGCTCTGGATTTTTCTATCAAATGTATTATTTTATGTTCTAATTTATTCATTTTTACTTTTGACTCTATGATTTCTTTCCTTTACTCTCCTTAGAGAAAAAGAAATTAAAAGAAAAAGTGATTCTGTATAAGAAAATGTGATTTCATTGTAAAAGTGTTTTTTTTTCATCCCTTCACTGAGTAATTTTTGATGTCTGCTATTTTCTGAGGTAGATACTAGACAAGAAGAAAATAAAAATACCCTTTTTATAGGGAAATAGAAATCACTCCAGCATATAAATGCTATCAGATTCACAGGAATACTCTTCTGGAAATTCTAAACCTGCACTGGCAGACCCTGCCTTCTCTCTGGCTCTGTTTATCACCACCTGGTGGCCTGCCTCCCCAGCTACGGCCTCTCTATCATCAGTGGAATGACAGAGCTCTCAGAATTGCAGTTAATAATTCACACGCATTGGCCTGAGACGCCTGGGTCACTGCTCTCTCACACTGGCGTCTCCACACCTGCACTGCCTCTAAAACCACGTCCGTGAGGAAAAGGGCCTTAGAGTCAACAGGACATGCAGTCTTCCAGCTCCCAAGAAAAGTTAGTAAGTGGATACTAACAACAGGAACAGCCCATCCACATGGCACTCTCCTGCCTCTACGTTAAGTGTACACTTCCTCAAACAATTTAACCGTCTCTCTTATGGGTGGTAAATGGATGTCAACCAGAAGTAAAACTTCCTCTTGAGACATCATAAAGCAGTAAAAGATGTCCCTTTCGTCTCTGAGTTTCTGTAACACAGGTGGTTCCTTTTCACTGCTCAGCACAGCACAGTGGACCGACAAAGGCCTGCTGGTGAGCGTCACTGCCATCTGACGTCAGAGGTTAGAAACCACCCAGGGGCTCTCCGATCCCTCTGGGCCTGGACACGGGGAGTTCAGGGAAGAGAATGGCTCCAGTTCCAGATCCCTTGGCCTCTGCTCCTCTTGAAATATCTCACTTCCTGATCTGAAACACCATGGCAATCATAGGATTGGTAGGTACTATTATTGTATTGAGTATTAAGGGTGATAACATATGTAAAGTGCTCCATGCTGGACCGGTATATCACATTTAATAAGTGTAAGCTTAAAATTTTAAAACATTTAACAGATACCTGCACACCCAGAATCTTCAACTCTTCTAGGGTCATAGTGTCCCTGGGTTTCTAGAATTAGATGGTAAAGAACACAAAGCAGTCTTGGATCACAGAATTTTAGGTACTTTAAACTTATCTCATGAAACCAGTGGGGCTGCAGCATTCTACCTAAGCAGTGTTTACAGGTAATCAGAGTAATGAAATCAGAATTTTGAAAATTCTTTATATAAGCTATCTGCAAGTCATTTATCAGTTACATGATTATAAATATTTTCTCCCAGTCTGTGGTTTATCTTTTCATTTGCTTAACAATGTCTTTTGAAGTGTGGACGTTTTTAATTCTGCAAAAATCTAATTTATCAATTTCTTCTTCAGCAAGATATGACTCAGACGTTGTATCAAAAAAATCTTTACATTAACTCAAAGTTACAAAAGTTTTATTCTATTTGTTCCTAGAAGTTTAGTAATTTTAGGTTTTACATTTAGGCCTATGACCCATTTTGAGTAAATTTTTATCTATGGTGCGAAGTATGAAATGAAGTTCTTTTTTTAATGTGGGTATCCAGTTGTTTCAATACCATTTGTTGAAAAGATCATTTTCTTCTCTGAATTGCCATTGTATCTTTGTCAAAAATCAGTTGTTCATATACATATTTCGGTCTATTTCTGGACTCTTTTGTTTTACTGAACTGTTTGTCTATTTTTATGCCAATTCTTTGCTGCTTTCATTGCAGTAGTTATAAAAGAAGTCTTTAAATCAAGTAGCGTTAAGGCCTCCAATTTTCTTTTTTTCTTTAAAGTTGTTTTGGCTACATACGTTCTTTGTATTTCCATGTAAAGTTTAGAATCAGCTTCTCAATTTCTACCAAAAAAATGTGTTGGGATTTTGATTGGGATTACGTTGAATCTGAGATAAATCTGCGGAGGACTGACATCTTACCAACACTGAGGCTTCCAGCAAATGAACAAAATATACCTCACATTTGTTTCGGTCGTCTTTAATTTCTCTCAATGTGTTGTAGTTCACAGGTCTTGCACATCTTTTGTCAAATTTATCCTTAAGAATTTCATAATTTTCGATGTTATTGTAAACTGTATTTAAAATGTTCAGTTTCTACTTGTTGCTGGTACATAGAAATACAACTGACTTTTAAATATTGATCTTGCCTCTTGCAACTCGCTAAACTTACTCATTAGTTTTAGCAGATTCCTTCTGATTGTCTACAGAGATAATCAAGTTACCTGTAAAGAAAGAGTTTTACTTGTTTCCTTCCAATCTGGCTATGTTTATTTTTATTTTGTATTTTTCCTTTATCACACTGGCTGGAATATCAATATGTTTATTGAATAGAAGTTATAAAAGCATAAATCCTTGTTTTACCCTAACCTTCAGGAGAAAGACTTTAGTCTTTCACTATTATGTATGTTAGGCTAAGGACATTTCCTTATGGCCTTAGTTTACCAAGAGTTTTTAAAATCAGGAATGGATGTGATATATTACTTCTTGAAGGTGAACTGTGGTAAGCTGAGTATGTCAGTTGGTTCACTGTGTTTTTCAAGTCTTCTGCAACCTTACTGATTTTTTGGTCTACTTTTTCTACCAATTATTGAGAGAGGGTTGTTGGAATCTCTGGCTATAATTTGTCTATTTCTCTTTGTAATTCTATCAGTTTTTATTTCAGTTTTCAACTCTGTAATTATGTACCTCAACATTTAATATTATTCTGTCCTCTTTGTGAATTGACCCTTTATCATTATGAAATAAACTTTTTCTCTGGTAGTAATCTTTGCTCTGAAATTTACTTTGTCCGATATTAATATAGCTGCTCAATCTTTCTTTTGACTAGCACAGCATATCTTTTCCCATTATTTTACTTTTAACACTTTGTGTTTTTAAAGTGTTTGTTATAGGCAGCATATAGTTGAATCTTGGTTTTTGTTTTCTTTTAATCCAATCTGAAATTTCTGCTTTTGAATTAGGGTGTTTAGATCATTTATATTTAATGTGATTACCAAAATATGTGGTTAAATTTATCATCTATTTTGTTTTCTATTTGACTTATTGTTTTCTTTGTTCCTTTTTCTCTCTCTTCTGCCTTCTTTTGGATTAACTGAGTAATTTTTATTTTTGTGGGGTTTTTTTGGCAGAGGATTAGTTTTTTAAAAATTTTATTTATTTAGTTATTTTAATGATGGTACTGGGGGTTGAACCCAGGACCTTGTGCATGCTAAGCATGTGCTCTACCACTGAGCTATATCCTCCCCGCTAACTGGGTAATTTTTATGATTCCATTTTATCTCCTTTGTTGGCTTATTACCTGTAATTCTTGTATTATTTAAGTAGTTGCTTTAGGGTTTATACTACTCAGCTTTAACTTATCACAATCCACCTTCAAGTGCTATTACACCGCTGCGCGGACAGTACCGCAGTAGTACATGTCTCTCTCTCCCCTTCAGGTGCCATTATACGGCTGTATGCATATACATCTATCTCTCCCCTCAAACTGTGTGTCCTTGTCATCATACATATTGCTTTTATGTGTTATATTTCCTGCACTACATTGTTCTCATTTTTGTTTAAAGACCCAATTATCTTTAAAATATATTTAAAGAAAAAATACATATTTATTCATGAAATAAACCATATCTGGTGCTGTCTATTCCTTTGTGTAGATTCAAATTTCTACCTGGTATCATTTTTTTTTAACCTAAAAAAACACTTTTTATTATGGAAAATTTCAGAGTATGCAAAAGAGAATGGTATAGTGAACCCCCATGTATCCATTACTCAGTTTCAATGATTACCAACAGTTTTGTGCCATTTTTGTTTTCTAGCATGTGCATGTGTTATACGTTAAAACAAATAAATACAATTACAAAAATAGCCATACTACAGAACTATGGAGACAAAATCTTTGGTTGGAGGCCCAGGAATCTGCATGCTAACAAACTTCTTGCCTAGCTGGTATCATGTTCCTTCTGTTTGAAGGGCTTCCTTTATGATTTCTGGTGCTGCAAATGCGCTCGTGATGCTGTCTTTCAGCTTTTGTATGTCTGAAGATGTCTTTATTTCACCTTCATTTTTAAGAGATACTATCACCGAGTATAGAATTCTGGGTTGGTAACTTTTTCTTTCAGTGTTCTCAAGAGCCTTCTTAAGTTTAAACTTCCCCACACTGTGTTCCAAATAAAGTCAGTTCCTTCGGGGAGAGTTTCAGAGCTCTCGGTCCTTACGGCCTGACTATTCCAATGATCAGATTCTCTGAGTCCCTGCTCCAGAACTGGGGGCAGGGACAATGGTTGCTTTATGAACAGGTTGTGGACAGGGGTGGTAGCCTCTGGTCTTCCCAGCTTGCCCCTCGACATCAAACCTCTGTCCTGTGAGCATACAAAGGCAAGACAGGGGCTCCAGTGTTCTCAGCCTGCCATGCATAGGGTAGAGTCTCCATCCTATGAGTGGGGTGGCGGGGAGTAAGGAAGCCCCTGACCTCTTGCTGTGCTCACCAGGAACTCTGCCTTTGTAACATGGTGCTGGGGTAGGAGATGAGAAATGCTGGCAACTTTCCCCTCCCAGAGAGATGCCATAGCCCCTGACCTGGAGCTCCTTGGCCATAGCTGCTCAGAAAGAAGCTCCCATTCTGCTGAGCTGAGGGGAGGGAGGGAACAGCTCTGGCTCAAGTGCCACAAGCTCTCACTGTTCTTGCTGAGATTGAGTGGGTTTTCTGGAATAAATGTTTCTTAATTTGCTGCACGCCCTTAAGACAATTTCCAGAAACTTTAAATGGTCATTGAAAAGATCAATTTTCCCTAGTTATGGTTGTTCCAGTAGAAAATGGATCCATGGAGTCCCCATGTCACCTTTCTGGGAGTCAACCCACTCTGTCCACGTTTAAAAATTCTTTTCCTCTGGGTTTCATTTTTGATCATTTCTCTTACTATGTCTTCAAGTTCAGTAATATTTTCCTGTGTGATGTCTAATCTGCCTTTAACCTCACTCAGTGAATTTTTTGCTTCAGACATAGCAATTTTCATCTGTATAAGCTTTATTTGGGTCTTTTTGATATCTTCCTTGACTCTACTACTCAATTATTTGAATATATATAGCACAGTTGTAATAATTTTAATGTAAATAATTTAAATAATTATTTTAATGTCCTTGTCTCCTAATTTTAACATCTAGGTCACTTTTAATTGATGGATTTTTCTCCCCATTATAAGTTTTATTTTCCTGGGTTTTTTGTTTGTTTGTTTAACTAGTAATTTTTTATTGGATGTCAGACTTTGGGTGCTGACTATTTTTGTATTCCCATAAAGATTTTTCAGCTTTGTTCTGGAACACAGTTAAGTTACTCAGAAACGATTTAGTTCTCTCAGGTCTTGCTTTCTGGGTTAATCTGGCAGGACCAGACTAGTGTTCAGTCCCTTGAACAAGGAATCCACCAAGCTTTGCCTATATTCCCTCCTCTGCACCGTCGTCTGGAAACAGTCTCAGTTTCCACAGAATGGGATACTTGTAGGACTCATCTAATTCGTTTCTCATCTCTTAGGGGTCACTGTCCTTCACTGCCTGAGTGTCTTGAAACATTTTTTAAAAATCCGGTTTCTTTTTATGGTGGTGGCGGGTTAGGGGGCTGTTTTAGACAGGAACATAAATCTGGTCCCTGTTACTTCATCTCGGCCAGAAGCAGAAATCTAGAACTCCTTTGTTAATTTCTACATTTCTCTCTGAATCCAGTAAATGAAACCATATTAAATCTACATGCTAATAACAAAATTAAAAAGCATACATTGTAAGGTTCTTTTATGTATAAACAAGAAAAGCATCTGGATACACACGTTATTTACAGACATTAAAAATCAAACGCAATAGCTGCTCCAGATAAATTCTAACTTCTCCCAGTAGTTTGCCCTTTCTGGAAAGATCTCCAAAGCCAAAGGAAGAAAAAGGATACAGTGATCACTTAGAACATTCAAGAAAAACAAGCATGTCTGTCCCAAACTTCCTCCTCATTTGTGGTGCCATCTCTAGCCCTCTCTCTCTCTCTCTCTCCTTCTTTCCTTTCCTCCCTTGAAAACTGCAGTATCTAACCTGGCTTTAGAGCAAAAAGGAAGACTAGTTGAAGTGTTTATGCTAGTAGCGGAAAATTTGGTTTTACTTAAAGAGGTACCATTTAAGTAAAATCATAATGAAAAAATAACACATTCAGTATTTCAAAATGTTCCTGTTTCAAAACCCAAACAAAAGCCTTTGAATACTGAGCTTTCATAGTTCTGTTTTTACCAGACACTGGAAAACATTGAAACCAGACCAATCCCTCAGAAATGTGTTCCTAAGCACAGCTCCATGTAGGCAGACAGACAGAGTTTATGTCAGTTCCCGGAAAAGGCCGGCTCAGGAGCTGCATTTAACTCTATCACCTCCTTTGTTCCTTGGCTCCCGGTCTGCACCTCTTCTTCAGAGGCAGTGAGGGCCAGTGTCACACACGTGCCTTCTCTTCCCGCCTCTGTTCTGGTTGTGCTTGGGGTTCTCCAGGGTCTGCCCTGGCCCGTCCCTTCCCAACTCTGTCCAGAAAACTCGGGTCTCCCTGGGTTCTCTCCATGGCGATCTGACTCAAGCTGAGGCGGAGGCTAAGCAGGCAAACTGTGCCCTCTGTGCTCTACTCCGGGGCTCCTCTCATTGTCCCCAGCCCTCAGTGCTCTGTCCAGGGGATGCCTCCTCATCACGGCCAGCCTGCGGTGAGAGGAGGCTGAGATCCAGCCTCTCCATTTGCGTGTGGTTATCACCGAAGCAGATATATTTCAGGGGTGCTGGGCTGGTCCAGTCCTGCTGTGCGGATGGGGCAGGCAGAGAGGCCCAGCCCGCAGACAGAAAGCAGAACAAAGCAGATGTGCCAACAGAAGCAAGAAGGAAGGTCCAGCTGACTTTGTTCCTTTCACATCCAGTCCCTTCCTGAGTCCCATGTGTCCCCACGTCCACATTATGTGACATCCCTGAAGCTGTTCAGTCAACATCTCCCCGTAGCTACCAGTTTTCTCTGACTTAAGGTAGCTCCCAAGTTGGTTCCTATTATGCAACACAAAACTGCTCCAAGATCTGCTTCATTTCAATGTGATCTTGGATTATTACAAAAAAAAAATCCATGAAAATTGCTGGAGGAATCTTAATGATGTAGTAATTTTTATATTTTGACAGTTATGTGTTAAGAGAAGTGCTGTCCAATACAGATATAATGTGAAGTACATATGCCATTTAAATTACCTAGTAATTCCCCTTAAAAAAGTAAAAACAGGTTCAATTCATTTTAATAATGTTAGATATTATATATACTATAGCTCATTTCAACATGTAATCAATAAAAAAATTTAAAGATTTCTAATTCTTTTTTTCTTACTAAGTCTTCAAGATCTTGTGTATTTCACACAGTTTATCTCAATTTGGACTAGCCACATCTCACATGTTCAGCAGCCACGCATGGTCAGAGGCTACTGGGCAGGAGGATTCTGGTGGCTTTAACTGACAGGAATGACTTTAATAGTGTGCATCTAAGAACACTAATGAATTCATCTACAAAGCAAACAGACTCACAGACACAGTAAACAATCTTATGGTTACTGGGGAAAGAGGGTGGGAAGGGATAAATTTGATTTGCAAATGTTAGCCACTATACATAAAAATAAATAAACAAATTTCTTCTGTATAATACGGGGAACTATGTTCACTATCTTGTAATAACCTTTAATGAAAAAAATATGAAAATGAATACGTGGATGTATATGCATGACTGGGACATTGTGTTGTACACCAGAAATCGACACATTGTAACTGACTATACTTCATTAAAATTCAATCACTCAATAACATAAAATAACATAAAACAAAATGCCATAGCAAACTGACAGACATTATTTTAGGGGAAGTGGGGCCCATGGTGACCTTCATGTGATACCATAACGCAGAGGAAGGCACCTCTACTCCTTCATAAGGTAGACCCTCTAGCGAGAGGGGACTTACCTAAAACTAAGAAGAAGATGGAGGATAGCAATGAGGGTATGCATTATTGGTTCAAAAGAGTATCAGTTGTATGTCTATTACCTAGGACTATGCTGGGAGTTAAAGTTATATAAATAAAAACATTTTCCACATTCATGGACATTACCATTTCTGGAGGGAGAGAAATACTTATCAGAACCACACAAATAAATGTGCTAAATGCGCTGGAGGAAAGGCAGGCAGAACAGTGAGAGCAGACCCTGGGACTGGAGCTGGTCTGGAGTTTGGGAAAGCTCCGCTGGGGTGAGGAGATTTGAGCTTAAATATGAAAAGATATGAGAATGCTTAGAAGCAAAAAGGAGGACACCCCAGGAGAGGGACCATGTGCCAGGGTAACAGGAGACAGGGCACACCCAGGCACCTGGGAGACTGAAGTGTGGATGTGAGACGGGGTCCAGCCCAGGGCAAGGGCCAGGTCACACCCAGGGTGTTAGACCATGTGACACATGTTGGTCTTTATCCCAAGAGCACTAGGAAACCAGTGTTGGGTTTGAAGCAAGGGGCACCATGTAATTAGGTTTCAGTTTTGAAAAACCGTCCTGATTACAGTGTAGAAAGTGTCCTGAGCAGGGCAAGAGGTGTCTGTGGGGAGACTGGTCAGGATGCTAGTGCCATAACCTCAACAGGAGACCGTGGTGGTGCCGTCACATGGTGGCAGGAGAGGTGGAGAAGATGACAACTTTGAGAAACGTTGGGAAGGGAAAACAGACAGCTCTTTGTCAAGGCGGGCAGTGCACGATTCCAATCCTTGCACTAGAGTGAGCAAAAGGCCACACTTGGAGAGAAAGATCATGTAGTTTTAGGGGCCCAAGAGACAAGCCAGGCGGCACTGCTGGTAGGTAGTTAGACATGAGTCTGGAGCTCAGAGGAAATGTCAAAACTGAAGATGACTTTGAAATCATCTGTGTGCACCCCATCCTCCAGCCTCCTGCCTCAGAGAGTCAAGCTCGAGTGATTCTGCACACGTCTTCATCTCCCCAGTCCTTCTCCCTCTCCCCTTTGCCTAGGGACTCCCTAACTTTTCCTTTAGATTCCAGATCATCTGTCACTTCCTCAGGGTTACCTTTCCTCACCCCCATGCCTTTTGTAGACCCTCACAGCACCATACAGCTCACCTACGTGGTACTTGGAGCAATTACCAATTGCAGTTTTACCTTTATTTGCATCCTCATTTGATTAACAACTGTCTTTGTCACTAGAAGATAAGAACAGGACCAAGGACCAAGTCTTTTTTTTTTTAATTAGATGGACTTATATTTTAGAGAAGTTTTACGTTCACAGAAAAAGTGAGCAGGAAATACATAAAGTTCTCATATGCCCACCTCCCTCCACCAAACACGATCTTCTTCACCGTCAACATTCTGTACCCAAGTGGCACATTTGTTACAGTCAGCAAATCAACACTGAAACATCATTATCACCCAGAGAATGCAGTTTACATTGGAGTTCACTCTTGGTGTTATATTTTTGGGTTTTGACAAATGTATGACATGTATCCAGCATTACAGTTTCATACAAAATAGTTTCATTGCCTTAAAATCCCCTGTGGTCTGCCTAATCCCTGGAAACCACTGATCTTTTTAAGGTCTCCATAGGTTAGCGTTTTCCAGAATGTCATATAGTTGGAATCAGACACTATCATCTTTTCAGATTGACATCTTTCACTGAGTAATATGCATTTATGTTTCCTTCATGTCTCTTCATGGCTTGATACCTCATTTCTTTTTACTGCTGAATAATATTCCACTGTCTGGATGGACCATGGTTTATTTATTCATTTGCCTATTGAAGGACATCTTGGTTGTTTCCAAGTTTTGGCAATTATGAATAACGCTGCTATAGACACCCATGTGCAGATTTTTGTGTGGATATAAGTTTTCAGCCTCTTTGGGTAAATATCAAGGAGTGTGATTACTGGGATCATATGGTAGGAGTGTGTCTAGTTTTGTAAGGAAACCATCAAACTGTCTTCCAAAGTGCACCATTTTGCATTCCCACCAGCAGTGAATGAGGATTCCTGTTGTTCCACATCTTAAACAGCATGTGCTGTTGACAGTGTTTTGGATTTTACTGTTCTAATAGGTGTGTGGTGGTATCTTGTTTTAATGTGCAATTCCCTGAAATGTATGATGTTGAGAATCGTTTCATACACCTATTTGCCATCTGTCTATCTTCTTTGGTGAGATGTCTGTTCAGATCTCTTATTCACTATTAAAATGGATTCTTCTTTTTTTTTTTTTTTTTTAACTGTTGAGTGTTAAGGATTCTTTATATATTCCAAGTTGGTTTTTGTTCACCATTGTGTACCAGTGCCTAGGATTATAGCTGAGCTGAATATAGCAGTACCCTAAGTGAATGAAGCAAAATGGCAGATAATTCAAGCTGTGGATAAAGATTAATTATTGAAACAGAGATAAAAGTGAGATGAGAAGAGAATATTAGGACTAAGATTTTGTGGATTTCCCTCATTTAAATGCTGGATAGAAGAGAATATCCATATGGCCACAAAACATAGGGAAAGAGACTCAACCTCCTTAGTCACTGAAGAAATGCAGACTATAACCACAAAGAAATCCTACTACACACCCACCAGAAAGGTTAAAATTCTTGAAAAGGATGGAAATACCAAGTGTTGATAAAGACGTGGAGCAGATGGAATGATCATACTGTACTTGGAGAACTGTGAATTCATGCAACCAACTTGGAAAACTTTGGTGGCAATAATTAAAGCTGAATGTATTTATATTTTATGACCCAGCAATTCCACGATTAGGTATATATCCAACAGACTGATTCAAAGACTTCATGGTCCCATTTATAAAAAATTCTAAAGCAGGCAAAATGAATTTGCTGCATTAAAAGCCAGAATAGTCACTACCTTTAGAGAGCAGAAGTAATTTGGAGGAGGGTCAAGGTGAAGATGAGTCTAAGGTTCTGGTATTTCCTGATCTGGGTCTTGGTTATATGAGTGTGTCCAACTTGTGATGACTCATTAAGCTATTCTCTTTATGATTTGTGAGCCTTACTGCATACTTGTTTATACATTAATTACAAATTTAAAGAGAACAAGATAAATCTGTTTGGAGTCCTCCAAAAGAAAGTAGTAAAGGTTTTTTCTCATCCCTTCAGTACCCAAAAGTCTGTGAGTATAAGAGCAAAGGAACCTGTTTACAAAAATTTATCACACATTTTAAATGTTGGTGCTTTAACTTGCAACCTAATACTATGTCAAGAAGAGACTTACTTGATGGTGATGGTTGATAAAAATATTTCACAAACAGTCTAGAATACTTAATGGGTCATGAGAGAAAACATTTGGGCCTCCAAATTGTGTTCTGCTATTGGTTCTTATCAACATGAATTTGTTTAGCTAAGACAATTATAACATATAAATGAAATGATCTGTTTGCCCGGGTGCTTGCTCTGGTCTTTGTAAATCCATTGTTGTTGATGAGCATTAGAGCCATGAGCTGCTCTCAGCTGAGCTTTAGGTAATTGCTGCGAAATGCTGGGTTAGTTTCCATCCCTAAAACAGGGTTGAATATGGAAAGTTGTCTGTAAAGTTGGGTGGATTCTCATAAGCTCTCTCTTCCACTTCCTGGACAGAGGTCACTAGGTGATTGTTAGTGCCTCGAATTGTGGAATTGGGGTAAAACAATCAAATTCTATACAGGAAAAAGGGATTCAGGAGAACAAAAGAGCACCAGAATTCTAGTCAGAAGAAATTGCATGTACCCTAGTCCTGCCCCTTACTGTGTGACTCTGGGTAATGACTAAGGTACTCTCTGTGCCTCTGTGCCCTCATCTACAACATGGGGAAGATTCACTGGCTTGCTGGGTGGGACAATGACCTCACATATTTGAAAGCATTTAGCAGGTGGTAGGCGCTCAATAAACATTCTCCTTGTTCCTTTCATAACTGAGAAATGAGAAAAAAACACGTGTTATAGTCAATGTTTTTTCAGAAAACATAAACAACTCTATTTTTGTAGAGTTGTTGAATATATAGCTTATCCAATGGTGTCATCTAGTGAAAAGTGCTTCAGCCTCAGGGGACCTTGGTTCAAATCCTGCCTGTCATTTGCTAAATTTTTGACCTTAAATAAGTTATTTAAGGTATCTGAAATTTAGTTTTGGGTTTTTTTTTTTTCATCACAAAACAGCAAAATGTTACTAGTTTTTCCACAGGCTATTTGAGGGTTAAGAGTAATGCATATGCTAGTCATGGCTCTTTGTTTGCAAGTGAAACTCAATCTCACCTAGTCTAACTCATAAGAGGGGATGTATTGGCTCTTGCTGCCAAATTTAGGCACGGGCAGAGGAAATCTGGTCTTGGGGATGGCTGCTACCTGGCATCCAGACACTTTAGGTCCATCTGTCTCTTGGATCCCTGTCTCTTGGATCTGTTCTTCTAAAACAGATACCAAGAAAGGGGCCCAAGCTAGGTTCTCCAGGCTTAAAATTGTTATTATAAACGCTGTCTCCTTTGGGAGTTTGCATGGTCAAGTTTAAGTTTGCTCCCCAAGTTAGAGTTTGAGACCCTGTGCCATTTACCTTTCTTCTACTGCAGACATTGGCGGGGTCCTCACAGCTCTTTCCCACCTGTCTGAAATGGGGGAAACTGAAGCAACCTTGAGCTTTCTTGGACTGACTTGGACACATCAATTCTTTCCAACAGATACACTGCTGGGAGATTAAGATAATGGGTACCTTTTGGAGGTCTTGGTATTGGGAGACTGGCCTTCAACCCCAATGCATTTAGTCATGCTCTCTCTCTTATAAGGATAAATCCAAATCAACTTGTTCACTTTTCTTTATGCAAATGAGAAATATATATTTACATTTTATATATTTATTTTACATTATTTATAAATGTATAGTGCATAGTTTTTCTACAGACTCATTAAAATCCCTGAAACTCTGATTAATCCTTATTAACTGTTATTATTCCTTGAAGTATATCACAGTATTTAAAAGCACGTGCTTTGATCTAGGAAAAATGTGACTTTCAATCTTGGTTTCATCCTGACCAGCTCATATTTCAGGCTAACCTCTCTCTTAGGCTTGGTTTTCCTACCAAATAATCTCCTATATGGTCTGATTTGCATCAACAGTCCTTTGAGGTGTTAATAACCACAATTTATGCAGAGACATCTGATGCACATATGCTTGCCTATTGTTTTTGTTATTTATTTGTATGTTCATTCTAGCCAGGACCCTGACCTTCCAGAAGTGGATGTCTCAAATACAGTTCCCATTTCCAAATACAGTTACATTGGGGTTAGGGCTTCAACATATGAATTTTGCAGAGGGAGCACAATTCAGTCCATAGCACAAAACAAAACAAAATGGCCTAAAATTGAATATAAACAAAAAGAAAGAAAACTAACTGTACACCAAGTAATTACATAACCACACAAAGAAAATAAAAATAATTCAAATTAACTTTTGAACCAAGTATTCTAATTGCATACCCTCAGCAGACAGGAGGAGAAAAAAGAACTGCAGAGAAATCATGAATTTCCTTAGTTTTGTTGTTAGAAGTGGTATTGATTTAGTGATATTGGAACTATTTTATGTATATTGAGGGATAGATATGTCATGTGTTGTTGGGAACCAGGGGAAAGGGAAATGCAAATAAGTCACGAAGAGGGTGGCAGGGGAGGTGAGAAAGGAGAGCTGTAGTTCTCTTAGCATGAAATCACGTTTATTTGTTTAATCCAGCCCATTGAAAGGATCTACATGCCCTTTCTGATATCACTTAAACACCCAGCACCAAAATCTTGGTGTCTAAATACTATTCCCTATTAAAAGGAATCAGGGCTCCTTAGAGAAATAGCTGACTGCAGGTCTAGGGCAGGAAGCAAAAGGTGAATCTGAAATCTTTATTGGGTCAGACGAGTTATTAAAATACAAAGGGAAGAGATGCCTTTACAATGAAGACAATCTGGTGGACACCACCTGTACGGAGTTAGCATCACCAGTAATGGATAAATTTACATCTGTGCCCTCTGCTATGACGCAATGGGAAGCATGCAACATCATCTTTGTAGTTTTCTTCCCAAAATGTTTAACCTGAATCTACTTAGGAGGAAAGAATCATTCATATCCATATTGTGGAAGATATTCTACAGGACCACTGGTTCTTCAAAAATATCAAAAATCTCGAAAGACAGAAGGGGACAGGAAAATGTGGACTGTATAATAGAGATTAATTAACATAAAATTAATTATGATTACTAATGTGATAATCAGTATTATTAATAATTGTTCATCCATGTTAAACACCTCAGGGATGATAACGTTAGTGCAGTTTTATGTAAGAATGTCTCTGCTCTTGGGAGATACAGGCTGAAGTACTTAGGGGTGAAATGTGATGATTACTCTAATTTACTTTCAAATGGTTCAGCAAAAAAAATACGGTAAGTGTTTTATACACATACCTACATATATACATATATATGGGCAAGTACTTCCAGACTCTTGGATTTCATGGGCCAAAATAAATTAAAAAGTAAAAACATACACACACATACAGAACAAAACAAAAAAATGAGGGAACTGATGTAAAGTTGCTAGCTCTGTCTAATAAAGACTGATAATAAAGAAGAAAACACAGATAAAACATTTTCTAACATAAATCTTAGCAGTGTTCTCCTAGGGCAGTCCCAGGCAACAGAAATAAAAGCAAAAATACACAAATGGGACCTAATTAAACTTATAAGCTCTTGCACAGCAAAGGAAACCACAAGCAAGACAAAAAGACAACCTTCGGAATAGGAGAAAATATTTGCAAATGATACAACTGACAAGGGTTTAATTTCCATAATATATAAACAGTTCATACAATTTAATAACAGAAAACAAACAACCCAATCCAAAAATGGGCAGAAAATCTAAACAAACAGTTTTGCAATGAAGACATACAAATGACCAATAGGCACATGAAAAAATGCTCAGTATCACTAATTATCAGAGAAATGCAAATCAAAACTACAATGATGTATCACCTCACACCAGTCAGAATGTCCATCATTAAAAAGTCCACAAACAATAAATGCTGGAGAGGGTGTGGAGAAAAGGGAACCCTCCAAAACTGCTGGTGGGAATGTAGTTTGGTGCAGCCATTATGGATAACAGTATGGAGATTCTTCAAAAAACTAAAAATAAACTTACCACATGATCCAGCAATTCCAGTCCTGGGCATATCTCTGAAGGGAACCTTAATTCAAAAAGATAAATGCACCCCAATGTTCATAGCAGCACTATTTACAATAGCCAAGCCATGGAATTTCAACAACCTAAATGTCCATCGACAGATGACTGGATAAAGAAGATGTGGTATGTTTATACAATGGAATACTACTCAGCAAAAAAATAATAAATTAATGCCATTTGCAGCAATATGGATGGACCAGGATGTTGTCATTCTAAGTGAAGTAAGCCAGAAAGAGAAAGAAAAATACCTCATGAGATCGCTCATATATGGAATCTAAAAAAAAAAACAAAACATAAATACAGAAAGAGAAAGAAATATGATATATCGCTTATATATAGAATCTAAAAAAAAAAAGACAAACTTATTTACAAAACAGAAACAGACTCACAGACATAGGAAATAAATTTATGGTAACGGGACGGGGATAAAGGGGTAGGAAGGGATAAAATTGGGATTCGAGATTTGCAGATACCAACTACTATACATAAAATAGATAAACAACAAGTTTCTACTGTATAGCACAGGGAACTATATTCAATATCTTGTATTTATGATGAAAAAGAATTCATGAAAGGGAATATATGTATGTATGTGCATGACTGAAACATTATGCTGTACACCAGAAACTGACACAACATTGTAAAATGGCTATACTTCAATAAAAAAACTCATCTATTATTTCATCTGTTATCAAACTGATGTCATTAAAAATGTCATTTTAATGAAATAATGATCTCAAAGAAAAAGGCAATCTATTATCTCAGGGCGAGAGTTGTTTCAACCAGCTGCATTCATCTGTGTGAACACACACTGTTCTCGTTCACTGTGGACCGGTCAGAATGGTGGCAGCTGGTGTGAGTCACTGGACAGGCACTGGGGACCACTACAGGGTCTAACGGTCCTCCTGCGTGGCCCTGCTTCCAGACTCCAGAAGAGAGAGGAGGAGTGAAATCCTCCCTGCAGAACCCCGTGCCCCTGGACAGTGCTATGTAAGAGTGTTCCCTCCAGGTGAGCTGAAACGGACCGCTGTCCCCCAACTCTGTTACTGTGCCATCTGAAGCACCTCGGAATTTAGCCAGTTCAGTTTTTCCCCTTGTATAGGTAAGATATGAATCCAGAAGAGACAAACTGGGAACCCATCTTTCTCTCTCTTTCTTATGAATATGCCTGAAGGCTGCTGTCATGTTTTCCTTAATCGTCTCTGGTCTAACACATCAGTCTTTCAAATAACCTTCTCAAGCTCTGGGTTGGTTACTTGATTTTTTACCCCCACGTTCAAGCTTTCTTTATATAGCACTAAAAAGATAATCACTCCATACGTAATTTCTCAAAGTTCAGACTTTATTTACTTTAAAAATTTAATTAATTAATTAATTAATTAATTAATTAATGTACAGTCAGGTACAGTGTTTCAGTTTCAGGTGTACAGCACAATGTCCCAGTCATGCATATACATACATATATTCATTTTCACATTCTTTTCCATTAAAGGTTATTACAAGATATTGAACATAGTTCCTTGTGCTATACAGCAGAAACTATTTTTAAATCTATTTTTATACATAATGGCTAACATTTGTAAATCCCTAACTCCCAAATTTATCCCTTCCCACCCCCTTTCCCCAGTAACCATAACATTGTTTATTATGTATAAAGTTCAGACTTCAAGAGCACCCAGCAGTTGTGCCCACAGCTCCACTTAGTGTGTGTGCCTGCGCATGTGTGTGCTAGTCAAATCCCACGGCTGGAAAGCAGGTTTGCTTTCCCTGAAAATGCTCTATGTCATGCCTGCTGGAGACCCTCATCTGCTCAGCACTGGGCCTTCCACATTTTACATCTCTCTTTCTCTTTGTCAGCTAAGCATTTTGACCTCTGAGCCACCGGTGGCTCTGAAATACTTCCAACAGGCTCTGACATCTGGCAGGAGAGAGCAGCTCTGAAGTTGACTGCAGCCCAGCTATGGCTCCTGAACTGTGCAGACGTCAGGTTCCAGAGTGACGCTGCCAAACCCCCTCTGGCTGAGCTTCTCCTGAGCCCACTATCTTTATGGGCCAGTGGTTCCCAGAAAGAGCGGTAAAATGAGAGTATCTTCTATCTGGTAAGGCTTTTAAAAAAAGAAAAACAAACTAGAAAATCCAAGCATCCCCCCATTACTACCACCATTCATAAAAGAAAGAATACCTTAATACCCATGAAGTAGCGAAGTCACAATCTCAGGATAACTGGGGAGCCAGGCTTTCAGCCGTGACACAGGAGGGAAGACACAAGAAAGCACCAGATCGCCCTGGGTGCTCGTGCCCAGAATCAGCCAGAGACAATCTTCAGTGTCATCCTGTCCAACTTCCTTCTCAGATGAAATAAATTACACAGCTGACGTCTAATAATGGAGATACGACCATGACACTGTAAAAAGTGAGAGGTTCTCTCAAGGAAGTAGGATCACGTCTCATGGGAGGCAAGAGGAGAGAAAGCAGCAAGGTTCAAGGGTGCAGCACACGCTAGGAGTAATGCGACTTAGACCATGGTTCTCACGTTAGTGCACATATGCATCACCCAGAAGGCTTGTGGAAACACAGCATCCAGACTCTGACTGAGTAGTCCGGGGAGGGGCCTGAGAACTTGCATTTAGGAAATTCCCCAGGTGATGCTGATGCTGCTGGTCTGGGGACCAGGTGTATAAAGATGCAGAAATTGGGGCTTAGGCAAAAGTGCGGAGGTAAGAAAGCAGAGTTGGGTGGCGCAGGTAAGAAGGGCAGGCAGGATGTTGTGGGTCAGTGAATGCATGTGAGAGAGCTCGGACTTTATCCCAATAGCACTGGGGAGCCTTCCAAGATTTGAGCCAAGGAGTAGAATTTAAAACAGTATCACATAAAAAGGAATGAAGTGCTGACGCATGCTACAACACGGACGGACCTTGAAAACATTATGCTACGTCACAAGAAAGAAGTCAGTCACAAAAGACCACATATCTCATGATTCCACTTACAGGAAGTATCCGGAGTCAGCAAATTCAGAGAGACAGAAAGCAGATTAGTGGGTGCCAGGGGCTGGGGACAGGAGGGGTGGGGAATGACTGTTGAGTGGGCTCGAGGTTTCCTTTTGAGGTGATGAAAATGTTCTGGAACCAGACAGTGGTGACAGTCACAACACTGTGAATGTACTAAATGTCACCAATGATAAATTTTATGCTACGTGTATTTTTACCAAAATGTTAAAAAGCCACCCAGCATATTTCCTACAAAATTAGGTTACATCACAATCAAATACCCTGGATACAATTCTAACAGATAAAATATGCCATTTTATACACAAAGAATGGCTGTAACCATTTCAGGGGACAACTCTATATACAGAAAAAAGATCAGAAATAATTTACTTTGGGAGTATGTACATGTGTTTTGGATGATGAAAATAATGTGATGTTTCTCTGGCTAGAGTTTTTTTTAAATTTTCAATAACTGTCTAGATATTACTTACCTAATTAAAACATACTTTAAAGGAGGAGAAAAGGGGGTCTCAGACTGGGACTGGAGAAGTCACATGGACATGGGACTCAGGAGGGCACTGGCAGGAGGAAATGAGCCGGCCCGAACAGAAGTGGTGACTGTCCACCACCCACCAGAAGCACCGTGGTGTCCTCCAGAGCCCTCCTCCTTGGTACCCAGCCCTCCCTCTAGTACTCCCCTTGGGGTTTCCTCACTTGAGCTGTTGGCGTGTCCCAGGGATGTCGCTGGTTCATCCACTCACTTTCTCAGCAAATATTTACCGAGCGTCTACCTTGTGCCCCCCAGTGCTTTATTCACGGAGCCAGGCTGCAAGCACCCAGTCCTGCTAGCCTGGCCAGCTGGGGCTGGTTTGACACGGCAGGGTTTTATATTGTCTCTCTCTTTCATTTTCTAAACACAAGTATTTTCTATTCCTGGTCTCAGCTGCAGCCCTCTCTCTCAATTCCCCTGGATGGTGAGGAAGTAATGCCTTGTTTGTTTCACTTCTCTAGATGGTGCCTTTGGGTCGGGCTGGACACCACGGCCCAGACACGTTCTGGACAGCCTGGTGGTGCCCTCTCCTCCCGGGGTCCACATCCACACGGCAGCCTGGCTGTTTCACTCTGAACAACTGATTTCAGCTCTGACTTGTCTCCACTTCTCCACCAGCCCCTTCTTTCCAGTTCTGACACGTCTTGGTCACTGGCTTCAACCTTACAGACCACGTCTTTTCTGCTTTGGACCTGGATCTGTTATCTCCAATTTTTATTTTTATGTCATTGTTGCCCTCTCCTCACAACATCAATGTGGCCCAACCTGTATGTACATTCATGAACTCTCACACTCTGGCCACAGCCGTAGAGGTTTGGGAAAGTCTGTTTTTTCAAAGGGTCAGAAATGAGTTCAGACTGTAGCTTCCTGGTGCCAGGGCTTCCTGGCTGACCTTCTGCATCTCTAGCTCCTGGGCTCATGTCTGGCACATGGTGGGTGCCCGATTAATATTTGGGGAAACTGAGTCAGGACCAGTATGTTTGCACACTGGGTGGCAGATTCAGGGCAAAGAAAAGAAATCAGTTGAGTTTTGTATTAGTTAGGATTCTCTAGAGAAACAGAATCAACAAAATGTGTAAATGTAGAGATTTATTTTAAGGAATCTATACGGTGAGCCAGCAGGCTGGAGACTCAGGGCAGAGTTACACACAAGTCTGAAGGCTGTCTACTGGCAGAATTTGCTCTTCCTCAAGATCAGTCTCTCTCTGTTAAGGTCTCCAACTGACTGGATGAATCCCACCCAAATTATGGCGGGTGATTTGCTTTACTCAAAGTCTACTGATTTAAGGGTTCTTCTCATTTAAAAATACCTTCACAGAAGAATTGATAATAATTTCTTAAAATTTATTTTTAAGGTAACTGGTTTATAACATTATATAAGTTTCACATCTACAACATTATAGTTCTACTTCTGCATACAACATGCTCACCACTAGAATAATGTTTGACAAACATCTGGGTATCATGGCCCAGCCAACCTGACACATAAAATTTAACCATCCTGAATATTATTGTTGAGTTTATTGTCTGCTCTTTAGGTTAAGAGCTCCAGGGCAGGAAGAATAAGATGCTAAGTGGGAAATATTGGGTTTCACAGACATGATCTCATGTATTCAACAAACACTTTTATTATTTTCACTCTTTGGGAGAGACTGCTCAGCCCTGCAGAGAGTACCAAGATGCTCCAGATGCCGTCCCGGTCCCCTCGGGGCTTCCAGTCAACAGGCAGTGTGCACAAGGACGCCAGCTGGTATCCAGTCTCTGGTCTTTGCAACTAACTCCTGACTCTCTATGTGCATTCTGCTCATCATTTTTGTAGCAGTACCATATAATCTAGCAGTCACATTCCTTGGTATTCACCCAAAGTAGTTGAAAACTTACATCCACACAAAAACCTGCACACAGATGTTTACAGCAGCTTTATTCATAACTGCCACAACTTGGAAGCAACCGAGGCATCCTTCAGTAGACCATTAGATACATCAACTGTGGTTCATCCAGAGAATGAAATATTATTTAACACTGAAAAGAAATGAGCTAACATGAGCTCTCATTGTTCTAATTTGCAATTCCCTATTGACATATGACGTTAAGCACCTTTTCATATGCTTATTTTCCATCTGTATATCTTCTTTGGTGAGGTGTCTTGTTAAGGTCTTTGGCTCATTTTTTTTATGACTGTGTTCTTATCGTTGAGTTTTAAGAGTTCTTTGTATATTTTGCATAGTTGTCCTTCATCAGAAGTCTTTTGCAAATATTTTCTCCCAGTCTGTGGCTTGTCTTCTAATTCTCTTGACATTGTCTTTCACAGAGCACAAGTTTTAAATTTTAATGAAGTCCAGCTTATCAGTTATTTCTTCATGGATCATGCCTTTAGGTTGTGTCTGAAGTCATCACCATATCCCAGGTCATCTAGATTTCCTCCTGTTATCTTCAGGAGTTTTATAGTTTTGCATTTTACATTTAGGTCTGTGATCCACTCTGAATTAATTCTGTGACGGGTGCAAGGTCTGTGTTTAGATTCTCTTTTGTGCATGTGGATTTCCAGTTGTTTCAGCACCATTTCTTGAAAAGACTGTCTTTGCTCCATTGTACTGCCTTTGCTCCTTCATCAAAATCAGTTTATTACATTTATGGGGCTTATTTCCAGGCTATTTGTTTCACTGATCTATTTGCCTATTGGTGAAATAATACCATAATGTCTTGATTACTACAGCTTTATAGTAGCCTTGAAGTCGAATAATGTTAGTCCTCCGGCTTTGTTCTTTTCCTTCAATATTGTATTGGCTATTCTGGGTCTTGTGCCTCTCCATAAAAACTTTAGAATTAGTTTGTTATCATCCACAAAATAACTTGCTGGGATTTTCACTGGAATTGTGTTGAATCAATACATAGATCAAGTTAAAAAGAACTGACATCTTGACAATATTGATATCTCCTATCCATGAACATGAAATAGCCCTCCATTTATTTAGTTCTTTGATTTTGTTCATCAGACTTCTGTAGTTTTTCTCAAATAGTTCTTATAGTTTTTGTTTTAGATTTATACCCAAATACTTCATTTTGGGTGGGGTGCTAAAGTAAATGGTGTTGTGTTTTGAATTTCAAATTCCATCTCTTCATTGTTGGTATATAGGAAAGTGATTGACTTTTGTATATTAAGTTTTATCCTGCAACCTTGCTATAATTGCTTATTAGTTTCAGAGTTGTTTTTTTTTTTTTCGGCAATTCTTTCAGATTTTCCACGTAGACAATTGTGTCATCTGCCAACAAAGCCAGTTTTATGTCTTCTTTCCCAATCTGTATACCCTTTTACTTCCTTTTCCTGTTTTATTGTGTCAACAAAGACTTCCGGTTTGATGTTGAAAAGCAGCAGTGAGAGGGGACATTCTTACCTCATACCTGATCTTAGTGGGATTGTCTTCTCATTTTACCTAATGAGGTCTTAGTGTCTGTCCTTTTTAAATAAATAATGATTAATAAATCCTTTCTATATTAAGATAACCAACTGAATCATATTTATTCCAAATATTCTAGATTGAAATTAAAGGTGTTCATAATATTTTTATAATATTTATAATAAAGTAGGTGTTAACTGTTTGCATTGATCAGTCTTTCTCCTTGTGATTTGTGAAAGTAAGTCTGCATTGTCCTTTCTCCATTTAGGAGAAACAGAGCCAGAGCCCCTTCATCCTCAGCCCCTCCACAGCACACCACTGGATAATACTGGCATACCACTTTAGAACAACTATTGACAGTAGAACCAAGAGAGATCTCAAAGTCTGAAACTCAAGGAGCCACATGTGGGCTAAGGGAATGATTGTATGGAGAAAGCTCAACTTCCCAGAATATTCAGGCAAGAAAAGATTCTGCCTTAAAATCCCCTCTACCAGAGGTACAATGTGTTGGTTCTGAAGGTTTCAGTTCAGTAGGAGAATATAACATGGGACATGTGTGGGGAAGGGGTCAGGTGGGGATCAGGAATGAAAATGAGAATGAAGGTTAGAGTGAATTGTGAGCCACCAAAAAGGGGAAGGGGCCTCACCAGAAGCCTGGGAAACTAAGCAATCTTTCCTTTTTTCCTGTTTCTTTTTTAAAACCTGGCATGTCATTCAGTGAAATAGTTGTTATTTAGCTGAAGTTATAATCTGCATATTTAAAGCCTTTCATGTGGACTGAGTGTAAGATGGAGAGAGAACATAGGTAATTTATGTGTTTACAGCTCTGTGTAAGGTAGTGGTGCTGTTTTTTTTTTTTAAGTCTAGAGTCTTTTCTATGTTCAGAGCTGAAAAACTGAGAAAGTAAGTAAGGATGTTTGGAAGTTGACATTTCCTTTTTAAGGGACAGTAGCAACCTAGAAACAGGCTTAAGGAAGGGAATAGCCCACTAATGCGGCTTATCCAGGTCAGACAGGTTTCCAGGATGCAGGACTTCAGTATTAAAACCTGGACAGTCCCATGCAAACTGGGAGAGTTAGTCATCTAGGTTTGCTAGTCACTCACATACACACCAAATGTAATTCTCCCCACAAATAATGCAACAGCCTTTTTATGTCCATCTTTGACAGAGTATGAAATTAAAGGGCATTCAGAAACTTCCTTAACTCATGCAAACCAGGATGAATGAGCCTAGATTTAAACTTTGCTCTGATGTCAAAGTACTCTTTCTACCAACTTGAGACAACCTTTTATGCTCACACCCTCACTGTCTCATCCACTCACCGACATGTTCAGATGCCATATGCGTGCTGTGCTAAGGACGGGGCTGCAGATGACTTACAGTGGGCTCTGTCACACAGGTAGATCAAACAAGTCAACGAGTGGCAAAGAAAGTAATAGTTCAGTAAAATAACCACAACGATAGAAGCAAAATTTGATTGTTTTCTTTGTCTTTTTTTTGTGTGTGTGTTTTTCACTGGGGGAGATGATTAGGTTTACTTATTTATTCTTAGAGGAAGTATTGGGGATTGAATCCAGGACCTCATGCATCCTACCACTTGAACTATGCCCTCTCTCTGAAACAAAATTCGAAAGAGTTCCGATGTAACTGGAACCTTAAGGCAACTCGGTTAAATCTTAAACTAGGTATTTGGATCTTTGGAATAGCATTGGAATTGGAGGATAGTTAGCACTGGGCTATTGCTAGTCTACAGCAGTACTGGGAATTCAGACAGAACAAAGATATCTGTGTCTCTGTCTGTTTGCCTATGTCTCTCTGTTTCTCTCTCATTCACACAAACACACAAACACACACATCTCATGGCTGACTAGGTTCAGTCTCTAACCATCTTGATCATCCTCTCCCTTACTTGGGGGCTGCTGTGTACTGCATTGACTCTGGAAGTCATGCTCATTTTTTAAATTGGAAGAGTAAGAAACAGGAACCCAATACAGTACGGCTCAGATATTCACCAGCACGTTGTAGCTGCCTGCTTGTCTGTCTGCCTGTTTCCACCATGCCAGCAGTATACTCTATCCCGTTTGGTCTCATGCCCAGTGTCTAGCACACAGTCAGCATCTACTGTTTGCTGAATGGGCTTGTAAATGATTAAAAACAGAAATTCCTGAAGGTATGAGAATTGTTTCCAACATCTATACTCAGTTTTCTAGTTTGGTAATAAATAATATTAAAGCAGAAAAAAAATGTTAAACTTTTCTAGAGAAAAAAATATACTGTCTTAAACTCCATAGTGTTACTCTAAGCAGTTGCAGTGACACGCCCATGCCTAGCAGAGAGAACAACCTATTGATAAGCTATGAAATGAGGCCGGGTTGGGATGACTCTGGTTTGTATCACTGCAATTTCATTTCCCAGTCTTACAAGTAAGCCAGGTACATGAACAAGACTGACTGGGGAACATATGGTGTCTGGGTTTGGCGAAGTGGTCTCCCAGCTGAATCCATCCACTTACGTTTTGTGGGAGGTGTTAATACGAATCTTGTACCTTCCTTTAACTCAACCCTTTCAGCTCAACCAGGGATTGGAAAGACTGCAGAGGTTTATGGGCAGGAGTGTCCAGGAAGAGGTCAGTTAGATGAGGAGGCTGGCTTGGTGCCCAGTGCTGAGACTCAGGAAGGTGTGTCTGGAAAATCTAAAAATTATCACCTGACACCAATCCTTTGTGAGAGCCCAACAGAAGCCTCTCGTTTTAAGTGAGGGCGCCCTGATTGTTCTCAAACACTTCTGAGTACTTGCATTCAGATGGTGATGGAGAAAATGAAGATGGCAGTCCTCGCTCTCCTCTGTTTCTGTCCTGACAGCTCACTGCCTTCTCTGGCTGCTGCTCCTGAGCTTCGGAGAGATGTCACTGTCCTTTCTACACAAAGATGAAGGCAACCAGAGTGGCCAAGAGCATGGTCATTCACAAAGGGACTGGGTCCACTTACCCACCCTCCACCAGGCTGCCCTACTCTCCTCACATGACGTCTTCCCCTGTTCTCAGGCGTCCCCAGCAACCTGGAATCCCTTATATGCTGCTATCTCTTTCTCCAGGTCTGTGGGTGAGTTGTGGGGTCCATTCACCTCTGTCTTCCTAAACCCCTCAAGTTCCTCTCTTAACCTGTTATGTATAGGACGTAGTTCCTCAAAACTTGTTAAAGGGTCTGCACTACAAATAAGAGAAGGCAACAGATGCTAGTTAGAGGGTGTCTGAAATTTAAGGAAGAAAGAGGGAAGGGAGAGAGGGAGGAAGCAGGTATTCAGAAAACGAGAAATACTAAAAGGCTGTTTAACTAATACTGCATATGCTAAAATACTATAATAACTAAAAAGAAGGTTTTTCCTTGACTGGCCCTTGAGTTGACCAGATGACTCACCACGGGTCTGAGGAGTTGTAGGAAATTGGTATGGCTTAACAGGTAACATGCAGACCCAAGTTTGTGTCATATTATACTCACAGAAACTCACCTACTACCAACTTCTCTCTAGATCAGCCTCATGTACACATTTCACACAATACCTAAGTGACAATGACCACTGTGCACCACTAAATACAGCCTCGCAAAGACACCAGTCAGTTTGCTTGTCACCCCCGGATGCGCAGACTTCAGTCGTCTCCCCCCTTTCATGCCGCGATCAACGCGGCCGCACGCCTCCGTCTCAGCAGAGCCGACTTTTTGTGTGTCTAAGATAACGCTTTATTTCTATGTGTGTTTGTGCAAGAACAGGCAGGTTTATAGTTGCTCACTTTTGTGTGTCTGCTTCTACGCTACTGACCAAGAGAGGATCTGCTGGATTAAAAAACATGGTCAGTTTTATGGCTGTTACTGGCTTCTGCTGGATTTAAAGACAGAAGGGGTGGCTTCTCCGGTCACGCGGTAGGCTGTCACTAAACACAGTGAGCTGCTCCTTGTAGAAGGAACCCCGCGCGGAGCCTTCCGAGACCAAGGCCGGGGTGCGCCTCCCGGTCACTGCCCGGCCCGTCGGGAGGACCACCGACCGCGGGCCCCAGGCCGACCGGCCCGGGGCGCGAATCTGGGCCCAACAGCCTGAGAGGGAAACGTCCGAGGTGGACTGAGGTAAAATGATCCAGTGCTAGCCATTCTTTCTTTTTTCTTTTTAAAAGAAATTTCTAGTCGTTTGAAAACTCTGGTGACTCAGAGACGATCCTCACTCCATCTCTGGGCACCTCTCACACACACAGGAAACTACGGGTGTCAGCTCCGGCCCCGACCCGCCCTGAAAGCGACTAAGTGGCTGATTATGCCTGTCACCAGCAAAGCCCATGAACAGTGCCCAGGACATAAATAGAACCTGGGCGATAAAATAAAGTCTGACCTCTCCTCCTCTGCGCCGCACCAGGCTCCCGTCGCTCCCGGGGCTCCGCGTTCAGCGGTCTTGCACCCGGCGCCTCAGACCAGAGTTCCGCGCTGGACGCCCGCGCATGCGCACTCCTCGTCTGGGCCGTGTGTAGAAGCCCCGCCCACGACCCCCCAGTTCAAGATGGCGGAGGGGGGCTGTGTGCAGAAGCCCCCTCCACAGCGCCGCAGTTCAAGATGGCGGCAGGTCGTGAGCAGAAGCGCCACCCTTGACACCCAATTCAAGATGGCGGAGGGGGTCATGTACAGAGACGCTGCGCCGGGCAATGCGACCTGGAGCATGCGCGGCGAATACCCTGTGCCCAGCCCCGCCCCCTCCTGCTGCCCGGTCCGGACAAAGCTGCCCCGCCCGGCTTGCCTGGGAGCTTGTTCTCTGGAGCTGAGCCCCTAACTTCCCATCCTCTGATCAGAGAATGAAGCTTCCTTGGCTTCTCAACCCAACTCGCTTTCATTTTATAGGCTTAAACGACAAAAAGCAAGAGGACAGGGCCCTTTTGGGGGGACCAGACGGTCGGTGACTTGCTGAGTCGGTCCTAAGGGAAGTGTGAGAAGAGCACGTGCAAGCTCAGGGGAGTGCTTACTGCGGAGGTGGAACTGGAGCAGGTCTGTGAAGGATGATGGGGTTTAAACAGGTGGGCAGAGAAGAGGCTGGCTTGGGCAGATATTGCAAGGTGTGCTGAAGACTCCGGTTTCATCTTGTATGCTGCTATTGAGGACTTAAAGTTGCAGAAAAGCGTAAGTCTGAATTAGTACAATGACCTTTTGCTTTACAGAATTCTCATGAGAAAAACTTACATGTTCCAGTTAAAAAATGATAAATTCTCAGTTATGTGCCATAGGATTTTTATCCTTGCTTAAGTTATACTAGAATCTCTTCCTACTTGCAGAACATTCCAGAGGAGGTGGGATGGGCCCTTGGTACAGTAGTCACAGAGTATAATGACTGCACTCCTAGGGAGCATTATACCTGTAACAAGCTGAGGTCCACCCAGGATATGACTCCCCAAGTACATTTCAGAGCAGCCATCTCCCTCCTTCCCTGGTGAACCTTGTGCAACACGTTGGGGTGATCACAGGGACTGGACTTATTGTCAGGCCAGTTTTTAAGCCACCAAGGGTGACCTGGCTGAGGACGGGTGTAAACCCACGAAGGTGGTCCAGGTGACTGAATAGCATTGGCAGTTTGTGACGCACGTGGCCTGGTCAGAATGAGACACAAGTGATGTGATTGTAATGCGGTAGGTGCGGGGAGAATGAACAGATGGGAGATTCTCAGGGGGGACAGCCTGGATACATGACTATTTCAGGAGAGCTGGGGAACCACACAAGCTTGGCGGACACCTAGGAGGGTGGAGAGCAGAGTGGAAGAGGAAGAATCATGAAGAGAGTCAAGGAACAGGGGAGGAAGTCTCACAGCCCACTCTTGTCTGGGGATGGCCCTCCCCTCATGACCCAATGCAAGTTTAAAGGGCAAGGCTCCCACTCTGGTTTGGCCGACTTTGGGGAAGTGAGAAGAAAGGGGAGGAGAAGCACTCCTACGTGGAGATTCAAGTTGTCTGTCCAGGACCGTGCAGTGCTCTGGAAGTCCGTCAGAGGAGGTCGGGCCAAGAGCTGCTTGACCACTGTGTGTCTCTGCAGCTGTGCTGCAGTTGCTCCCTGCTCAGCAAGTCTGAGGACAGTGAGGTCCTGGGACCAAGGCTGGGTGACCCTGGGCCAGCCTCTTTTCATCCTGCCCACACAAAGGACTGTCCTCGCTTTAGATACTAAACCAAGGACAGGTACCGATATAATAATCTCCATGCTGAACAGGACCTGTATTTTGTCCGGGGCTACATTTTGAACAATTTAGTCCAGATTTGTGGGCAATCTTCCACAGCCTGCCCAAGCCAGAGGAAGCCCCACTGCCCTGGGGAATTAATTGACAATTGTCAGGGGTTTTTGGGGGGGGCGGGGGGCACAGTTATTTTGATTCCAGCCTTTTAGGATTTTTCTCTCTGTAGGCCTTGATTCCAAAGTCCCCATTGTAGGGGGCGACTTGGGTGCTGGTGGGTGATCCACTGAGGGACCAGAAATGTAATTGATCAAAATTGGCAAGTTAGGACAGAGGCCTGAGAGTTTGGGATAAGGGCTTAAGTTTAAAGAAAAACACTCTTTCCATCTGAAATGCCAGAAATAACTCAGGTACAGGTGTTCAAAAGGCTGACATTTCTCTGGAAGTAACAAATGAGGGGACCTGAGAGGATGAGATCTGTGGGCCACTGTGGAGAAGGGAGGGCAGTCCCCAAGCCTCCCTTGACTGTCTCAAGCCGGAGCCTCTCTGTCTCCCGGGTAAAGAAGGAAGCAGACGCTCGGCCTCCAGCTCCGTATTTCTGGCTGCCCTTCTCGGGGCTGGGTGTCTGCCCAGGCAAGTTGTAGCATTTTCTGTGCTGAGCAAGGCAGCTTCCTCTCTAGAACGTGGTTCCCTTTTGAGGCGGGTATACTCCTGTTTTGGAGGGAGGGATAGACCGTAGCTTCTAGAACCATTGTCAGTTACGTATAGAAAAACGAGGTAGGAGCGGAGAGTGACCGGCTACGTGGGGATGAACCGAAGCAGCCCCCCACTCCCGCCCCCGTGGTGTTAGGAACTGCGGTGGAGGGTGGGCTGCACAGTCAGACCCTGCTCCCGGTCCTCACAGCTCTCTGTTAAGTGCCACTGAATGGTGGGACTGTCGTTGGACTTCAGAGCAGTCCCTGTAGGTGACCTGGCCTGAGAGCATCACTTTTCCGAGGAGGGTGTAATCTGTGACGCTGCCAGTCGTGGGGACCTGTTCTCCTTGCACCCCACGGGCCTTGCAGCCGGCGGGCCGGAGGGATTCTGCAGAGCGGGGTCCGTGGCCGTGCGGGCCCGAGGGAGGAGCCGCGTGCCAGGACGCCGCAGGCCTGCGGTGGCTGACGCCGTCGGGGGCGTTCCTGGGAGCAGGCCGGCGGGGTTAGTCCGGCAGCCCCGGGAGGAGCCGGCAGCGGCCACGTGACCCACGGGCGGCGCGGCCGGCGGCCCAGAAATAGCAGCGGCGGCGGATCCGCCCGCAGGCGGCGCGAGGGGAAGGCGGGGACCCGCGGACGCCGGCTGGCGGGGCGCGGCGCGGCCCCGGAGGATGCTGAGTCCCTGCCCGGCCCGGCCCCGAGCTCATGATGGCCATCCGGGAGCTGAAAGTCTGTCTCCTCGGGGTGAGTCCTGCGCCGCCGTCCGCCGGGCCCCCGGTCCGTGCGCCCCCTTCTTCCCTGCGCGCCCCCGTCCGTGCGCCCTTTTAGTACCGCTCTTCCCTGCGCCCCCTCGTCCCCCTCCCCCCCCCGCGTCCTCCCGGCCCCGGGGTCCCCGCAGTCCTCCCCGCCCTTGCGCCCCCCGCCCCCGGGCCCGCGCCCCGCCGGGCCCGGGTCCCAGCCTCCGCGGGAGCTTTCCCACTCGTTTCGCCGCCGCCGCCGGCCCGCGTCCCAGAGCCGCTCGGGCCTCGCCGTGCCCGGGCCGGGCGCCCGGGACCCTCCGCAGGGCCGGGAGTCCCTGCCCCCGCCTCCGAGCGCTTTCTCCTTCGCCTTTAATAATTTCCTTCCGCCGGAAACTTTAAGTAACTCAGCCGAGGCGCCGAGTCCTTTTGCCTCCCGGGGGCAGTTGGTTTATTTACTTTTTTAAAAGCCCAAGTCAGGGCGAAAAAACGCCGGGGGCTGAGCGGGCGCGAAGGTGAAGAAAGGACGTGCGGTGGAAAACTGCGCCTAGAAAACTTCAGAGCTTCGGGTAAAGGCAGGTTGAGAAAATCCTCCCCCGTCCCCCCTTCCCCTCCCAAGCCGGGTCCTTCTGAGCCTGAAGAAACGTGGAAGAAGCCAGCAACAAAGCCAGAAACAAACACCCGAGTGGTGCGGACCTGTCCGGCGCCGCCGGGCAGCCGCTCTGGGACCGCCCGGGGTCACTTCCCTTTGGGTGCCCACATCACATTCCAGAATCACTTCTTTGGAAAGAGCTGGTTTTAAGCCGTATTTTCAGAAGCGCTTGGCATCGGTCCCTAGTGTTTAGTCCTTGGCAGAGCTGGTCTCCCAAGAAAACAGTTTCCGAAAAAAGCAGGGAAACGCTGGACCTATTCAGTTTGTCTCAAAGCAGTGCGAACTGGTCTGTCAAGGCTGAGGTACAGAAGCGGACAGAGAAGTGGTTCTAGGTTAGGATTGGATTGTTCTGGACCCAGGGGCTGTCTGGACTCCCTCTAAGCTCTTCTGGAACCCGGGGCCGGTTCATGTTCTTGACTGTCTCCTCTCACTGTCCTTTGCTGTAACCCCATTTGCACTAGGTAGTTGGGTTCATCTAGAATTCGGGGAATCGGGCAAAGGCCCTCCCTTCCCTGTGATCCTGGCACAAGCCCTCCAGCGTTCCTGCTGCCTCCTCGCTCAGCCAGGGCTGGGGTCTGGATAGGGTGCTGTTCTGGTCTTCCTCTGTGGACCTTTACCAGTGTCGCAGGGGTTTCGGTGTCTGCCAGGCTCTCTAACGTAGTCCAGACTTAAATTCCAGGAATCCCACGTTTTCCCTGTGAAGAGTCATTTCAGCCTCAAAGAAGCCCTTCAAAGACTCAGAAGGAAGGTCAGATCCCAAGGAATCCAGGGGCACCTTTGACGTGTGTTGTGTGTCTGGGTTGGCCTGGGGAATGAATGAAGTTGGTAGTGATTCCCACCCCCAGCCCCCAATGTTTTCTCCTTTGTCCTTTACTCAGGTGTCCTGCCCCATCGCATGAGCTGGTTTCCATTTCGCTGCTCAGGGATGAGTCTGTTTCCTTCTGCAAGGACCAGATCAGGTGGAAAGAGTCTTGCGCGGGGAGGTGGCAAACCCAGGTTCTTGTTCTTCCCCATTCACTGGTTGTGCCATTTTGGACAAGTACCTTAGTCGCCTCTTATATAAAATGGACCTCGTAATGTTTTTTCCTTTTAAGGCAGAGGACTATAGCAGATAATCTCCTAAGATACTTTCTGCTATCCTGTGATTCCAGTTAGCAAGCCTGGGAGATGAGAAAGCTGAAAGGAATTCCTTTACTTCTTTCCCTTATCTCTAAAAATGGAACCCACTCCTGTCCCGTTTTAGTGGCTTCCTGGAGACAGCACCTCCCCTCATTTGCTGGCCCCCTACAGTGGCTCGGCTGGTGGAGTTGAGCTTGGAAGGGAAGCACAGCACCGAACCAGTGCAGGAAGGTGTTTCTGGGCATGCGGACACCTTGAAGCTTCAGTCATTTCACACCGTATCTGTGGCCTTGTTTTGAGAGTGGTTCTAGGTTTCAGTCTTGTTTAGGTCAGAAAACATCTTATTCGAAAGATTGAAAGAGCCGGTGACCTTAATATCACACTGAGTCATATTTAGGTCCCCCCAGTCTGGCTGGTCCTCTCCTGGGCGAGATGTGTGTGACATGCTCTGTTCTTAGCTGCTCATCCAAGCACGGCGATTCTCTGGGTGAGAGGGCGTTTGGGTGAGGCCAAAGCCACTGTAACTGCTGGGTTTACTCTCTTGAGTGGAGAGAGAGAGCCCTGTGGGTCTGTGGCTGGAGGAGGCAGTCAGTGCCAAGTCCAGAATCCTCTCAGGGTTTTGACAGGAGCCCTGGCTGTCTCCTTTGTTTGTGTTTGTTTGTGGTTTGAGAGGCCCATCCCTTCTGGGTTAAGTCTTGCATGCAGCTATCACTCAACTTCCTATTTTTTTGGCCCCTGCCACGCCTTCCTGAAATCTCGGTATGACCCTGACCCTAGCAGCCACACCCCGGAAAGAGCCACTTCCTGTTGGGCCCCTTGAGAAGGAGATGGGAATGCAGACCACTTAGCTGAAGTCTTGCTCACTCCCTAGAGAGGCTGAGGGGCAGGCCCTTTTGTGCCTGGTCGATTGTCCCTGTTGCTCAGTGATTACCTGGGGACGTGTTTCCCATGTAAGGGGCATGATTGTCTCTGGCGTGGGCAGAACAGCCTTCTGTCCCTCTGAGCTGCAGCGTCTGGCTCCCTGTGTGGATGGAGGTGCTCGACAGGAGGGTCGTTCACAGCAGGTGGCAGTTCCAGCAGGCCAGGTGACGTGTCCTCTACCTGTACCGGTGCCTTTCCGCACCCTGATGTTAGGCATGTCTCAGCCTCTTTTGTTGGGGGAGCGCCCCCAGCCTGTGGAACACTCCCTGAATGCTTTGTGTGCTTGGAAACACCATGGACGCGAGAGCTTTGGGTTCATTCAGGTCACCTATTAGAGATGCTCGGCTCTCCTTGTTTTCAGGGGTGGCCTTTGTCGTGTTTGTCTCAAGCCTTTGTCAGCGCCCTTTCCTGGGCTGAGCTGGGCTGTTGTGGAAGTACGCCGCGCAGGAGGGTGTTGACAGGGGTCCACACTGGACACTTAGGATCCACGAGTCTCATTCTTGCCAGTGAAGTGCCAATTGCCCTGCTTTTTGTAAAGCCCCGCTTATATTATGAAACATGTAGCTTAAAAAACAACTCTGTTAAAAACAGCAAAGTATGTTTTAAAAAAAGCTAACAAAAACAATATTGAGGCAGCAGCTGTTCCAGCCCCAGAGGTGGAAAGCTTCCCAGTGTGCATTTTTAACACACATCACCACGTGGCAAAGGCGGGGGGTGAGGGGGAGAGAGGGGGGACAGGAGAGGATCTTTCTTTTATTTTATTATTTCCTCTGGGTGTGTACACTTAAAAACTGCTTCCGGATGGGATCCCAGAGAGATTTATATTTGAACTTCGGTTGTCTTGACCACAGTCGAGCGATTTCTGCCGCTTCCTCGGCAGCGGAGCGGCTCGGGTGAAAGATAGCAGTACGCGGCTCGGTGAAATCGCTGTTCGTGGCCTTTGCTAGAGTCTGGATGGGGGTTAGTCTCACAGCAGCTGAACACCTGGAATTCGCTGTGACATCTGGGCAGTGGGGACGTCAGATGTGGACAGGGCCTTCAAAGCCAGGGCTGTGTGACCCCCGGGACCGCTCACAGCCACGCAGCTCTGTCCAGGCTGTGGGCCCTGTCTTTAGCAAGGGTGAGCGTGGGTTCCTGAATCTGTTTGTTTCTTACATGGTTCCTCTATTAAATTGAAGCCCTGTGGATGGTGTGGGTCAGCGTCGGGGATTCTGGGGTGTGAGTGGATAGCAGGGTGCAGTGGGGTGTCCCCGGCCGTGCCAGCGTGGAGTGGCACCGAGCACCTGGGCCATGCTGCTGGGACCCACCAGGCCCTCGTGGGCCTCAGCGTGGCCGCAGCATGCAGTCTCTTGCGTGGCATCAGGACCACTCGTGGGGCATTTTCAGACTCCTCATGGTCCCTCCCCACCCCTCGTCTGCAGCTCTCCCGCCCTTGGCCTCACCTCTGCCCCGGCGCAGTGTCCCTGTTTCGGTGAGTGTTTTACCCCTCAGATCCACTCCAAGACCGTAGCCGTTGGAAAATAGAAAACTGCATCTTAAGGTGCCAGAACGTGAAAAGGTTCCGAGCTCACGCGTTAGAAGAGGTCTAGGTCCAGTTGCGTCCAGCAGGTTGGACTAATTTCAGTGCTTGTGTGCCTGCACACGTTACCCTTTCATTTGCTTTGGTTTTTATAATTTGTAATGTGTGTTTGAAAATGGGACAGGCTTCCTTCACACTGTCATTCACCAATTACCGAGTGCTTCTTCCATGCTGGGAGCTGTAGGCGGCTGCGGGTGGAAAGGACGGCCACCATCCCTGCCTTCAAAGCACTCTGCCTTTCCCGGAAGAGGACACGATGACACGATGACCTAAATGACGTCACCTGTATTCCGGTGCCAGCACTCACCACGGAGCCATGCACAGCAGAGGAGACAGAATGATGATAAATATGGGCTGTCGTCCGTCTGTTTTAGACGTGAGGACAGGTGAGGGGCAGAGGCTCTGTTTTTGCTCAGGGTCTGTTTTGCGGACCTGCTGTGGATGAGGAGCTGCGTTAGCTCTGCAGGAGGTGGAAAGTAGGCAGGGCGAGATCTGGTCCCTGTTTGCGGCTCCTGGTTGGGCTGGCGCACAGGTGCCAGCGTAAGTGGCCACGGCGATGGGGGGGATGCTGCAGGGGTCACATGGCGCAGGGGAGGCCCGGAAGTTACGCTCAGGGCAGGGAGAGCTGGGAGCCGAGCCGCCCGGAAGGTCTCTCAGAGTGGGAGGGATTTGCACAGGGCCTTGGAGGTCTGGGAGAGCTTTGATGGGAAAGGAAAGGTGGGCGTGGACCCCCGGCGTGTCCTGAATCTCATGGTTATTTTCTGGAAGGTTGAGGTGGTTGGAGGATGCAGGAGGGTAAAGAACATCGCCCCCCCCCCCCCCGGCTGATGGCCATCCCGTTGACCCCGTTGTCTCTAGCAGGGGTCTTTTATTTTAACTCCCTTTCCTGTTTCATTTGGGAAAATATCAAGCTTACAAAACAGTTGAAAGAGCAGTGCAACGAATGTCCGCGGAGCCGCAGGGATAACTCCTTGCCTCTCTCGCCCCCCCCCTCCTGCCTACAAACAGTGCAGAATTTTTTTCCTGAACCATTCTGAAAGTCAACTGCAGACCCTATGACACTCCACCCCTGCAGACTGCAGTTGTATCTTTGAGGGAAAAGGACGTTCTCCTGCGCACCTGTAAAGCCATCATCTCACCCCCAGTGTTGAACACAGCCAGGGAATCGAGCATGGGGTTCACACCCAGGATGCAGGCAGAGGTCACGTGTCATATTTGCTGCTCCGTCTCTCATCTAAAACAGTTCCTCTCTTTCTCTTTTTCTCCCCACCACAACTTTGGTGTTTTGAAGAATCCAGGCTAGTTGTCTTGTGAGAAGTCCCAGGATCTCAGTTTGTCTGTCTATTTCCTCATTGCTTCTCCCAGGTTGAGTGGTGGGAAGACAACATAGGTGATGCTGAATGGTCTGATTTTTTTATGTGCTCACGTATAATATGGGAATAGTCTTTCCACTTACTTCTATGGCCCTCATTCAAAAAACACTCCTAGCTTCTACCAGCGCCGGGCAGTGGTGTGTCTGAACGAAACCAAGGGCTGTGACCCTGTGGACCTCACGCCTTAGATGGGGCGGATGGGCGGGTCGTGCTCAAAAAACCCCCGAACACCCCGGTAGTTTTCAGGGAAGAGCTTTTATAGAATTTGGGGTGAGGGCTGCAGGGTGTGGCTTGCTTCTGACTGGCTGGTGGGGAGGGCCTGGGCAGGCCCCGGAATGCTGTGCTCAGCCTGAAGTCGCCACCCTTCCCCTGGGTAGGGGCTCAGTTCCTGCAGAAGAGCTTGGAGAGATTGTTCTGTACTTTCCTTGAGGGGGAGCCGGGACCTGCCCCATCACTGCACTGTGGTTTCCTGACTGCCTTGCCTTGTTTCTGTGTTCCCTCATCTCCCTAATTAGCAACTTTGAATCTGCCCCTTGGAACTCAGGGTAGGTCTAGGAGACTGAAGTTTTTTCTCCTGCAAACAAGAAATGGGGAATAGAAAGGGTTTTGTACCCGGGAGGGCCCCACAGGGTCCTGCTCAGTTTCAGTTCCATGAGCTCTTGGTGGAAGCTGACAGGCTTCTTGCCTTTGTGCCTCACAGGTCACAGAATGTCATTTCTGACACATTGTGCAGATCAAGCGAGTCCCTGAGGCCAGCCCAGAAGCAGAGGGAGGGGAGTGGGGTTCCCCTCTTTGTGGGAGGAACAGCGGGAGTCCGTGGTGTCTTCAGCCCGACTGACAAGTGCGCCGCACACAGCCCGGCGTCAGAGGGCGCTTCAGGGTGATCTCTGTTAGCCTCCACCCGCGGTGGGGGAGCCAACGCTCAGAGGGTCAGCTCGCAGCACAGAGACTCCCTGCGAATAAAGGACGTTTACAGCCAGGGCTGTGCGGCTCCGGAGCTGGTACACAGAGCCCCTTTGCTGGGCAGCGTACTTTGTCAGCCACACATTTCTTGTTCAGACCAGCATGTAGCAGGGGGAGCACCGCGGGATCAGTGGAATGGGGTCAATAGAAAGATAAAAGGTCTGTGTTTGAAAAATGATAATTCAACAATTCAAACCAGGTTTGGAGTACTCCCCTGGAAGAAGAAAGCTAATACCCACAGTGTCGGGGTCCTGGCTGGATGTGGGCCGGCGTTACCCGTGAAGGGGCAAAGTGCCTTGTCAGCAGGGAGGCTGGATGCAGCCGCGACACCACCACGCACAGTGACAGTGACATCAGTCACACCCTGCGTCTGCTTAGCACATCATGGGGGCAGCGTGCAATCTGTGCGTTGTGTCATTTGGTCTTTGGACAGCCCTGTGCAGCGGGCCCCCGCCCCTGGTTTGTGGTGTGACACCAGGCCTGGCAGGTCCAGCGCGTCCCTCAACGTCACAAGGCCACGCGAGGGGAGTGGCTGTGAACCCGGCTTGAGCTGTTGCCCATTGTCCAGCTGGTGACCAGGAAGCCCTTTGCTTCCTTTGCTCCCTCAGGGGATACGTGTTGAGCACCGTAACTGGGTTCAGGAAATATCAGTTTGCAAACTGTGATCAGTTAGTTGGGATGGCCCACCTGCTGGATGGAGTGTCTCCGTCTGCAGTTGGCCTATCACTGTGGCTGGACAGGCCTCCTGCCAGCGGAGCACAGGGGACCATGGTTCAGCCTCGGGCCGCAGATGTGGGTGCTGGCTTGATCGCTTACTGGCTCAATTCCCCTGGCCAAACGTGTAACTTCTGGGCCCGGTGTCTCCTTGGTAAAATGCTGCCAAGTTGCACGGGCAACCCTGTTAACCCTTCCCGGCATGTCATGTTGGAAATTTCTCTTATCTCCCTTACCTCCTCCCCCTCAAACTGTTTTACACCCTGATAATCTCCAGGCTTAGGAGAGTTTAAATAGATGCATTCCACAAGAATGCTGTCCAATTCAAAAGTTTCCTTTAATCTGCTTTGCTGTGGGGTCTGGCAAGGTGCTAAGTAAAAGCTTCTGATTTACTGTGTGATGCTGTAGACCATCCTTTTCACGACTTTGACCACGTTTATAACATACTCTTCCAAAAGTTTTTATAAATTTGACATTGACATTGTGTAAGTTTAAGGTGTGGGCGTGTTACTTTGATACACGTGTAGGATTCAGTGTAGCCATTGTTTGTCACATCACACGATCAGTATGGTTCTGCCTGTATTGGTTATACTGTGCCTTAGATCTCTGTAGCTTACTTACTGCCGTTTCAGGTTTGTACCCTTAGTGATGTCAGTTTCATCCACCCCCATTCTCTCGTCTGGTTTTCACAGGTTTAGCTTTTTTGGACTCCACATGTAAGTGGTGTCATACAGTACTCACCTTCCTCTGTCGGACTTACCTCACTCGCCATCCTGTGCTCAAGGTCCATCCATGTCACAGGTGGGAGGCTGCCTGCCTTTCTCGTGGCTGAATACTGCTCCATTGTGTGTATGTGCCGCATCTTTCTTATCCATTCCTTTGTCCATGAGTGTTTGGTTTGTTTCCATGTCGGGCTGTTGTGAATCATGCTGTGGTGAACGTGGGTGTTGCAGATATCTCACTCAGATCCTGTTTTCATTTCCTTTGGGTATATACCCAGAAATGGAATTGCTAGGTCATATGGTAGATCTATTTTTATTTTTTTTGCCGAACCTCGATATTATTTTCCAGTATGTCGTGCCAATTTACATTTCCAGCCCAGAGCACGAAAGTTCCCTTTTCGCTGCCATCTCACCAGCACCTGTTGTCTCTTGTGTTCTTGGTGATGGCCGTTCTAACAGCTGTAAGATGCTAGCTCACAGTGGTGTAACATATTCTTCAAATTTTTATATTAAAATATAATATTCATACAAAAAAGTGCACAAATCTTAACATAGTCCGCAGTGGATTTTTACAAATGGAACAGACCTGCGTAAATGCCCAGATCAGGAAACAGAATATTACCAGCCTCCCGGAAGCCCACCCTGTTCCTCCTTCTAGGCATTACATTATCCTTCAAAAAGAAAGGAAGAAAGCAATCCACTTTCTTGACTTCAAATATTAGAAAATTATTTTTCTTGTTTTCAAATTGTAGTGCATATACTTCCTGTAGGATCTTCACTATTTTGAAGTCCTTATACTGAAGAGGTCTTGTTTAATAGAAGTTCCAAGGACAGAAGCCACCCGACTAGTGGACCGAGAGCCACCATTGGGTCATGGAGCCCAGACATCGGATGTTGGCCTTGGCACATGGGGCTGGAAGGCATCAGCCGTCTGTGGTCACTTGCCCAGTGCCATACAAATCACGTCCTTTTCTGCGACTGCTGGGAGGTGGAGAAGGTTGGAAAGCAGTGTCTTAGGAAGTCTGTTATAATCAGTTAACCGAAATGAGATGCATTTTAATTGTAGATGAATATTAAGCCTTTTTAGAGTGCTCAAGGGTGTTTGAAAACTATTCTCCCCAATATTCAAAATATTGTTTCCATTTTTAATGAAGAAAACCTTGCCAAGATCAGTCTTTCTTGAAGTCCTTCTTAATGACTAGACAGTACATACTTGTAAAGAGTGAAGTGGTGCAGGAAGGTCCAAAATGAAAAGCAAAAGGCCGTCCTCCTCCTTAGTCTCTCATGTTTCTTGTGTTTTTTCTGGATATGGTCCATACGCGAGAGTGTTATTTTCTTGCCTTTTTACCTGAAGGTAAACCTTGAGTATCTTTCCGTGTCAGTATGTATTGATCTACCTCATTTATTTTAAAAGTCACATAATGTTCAATCACAGCGATGTATCACGATTTACTTAATTGGTGCCTTCATGATAAATTTTTAGATGGTTTTTGTTTCTGGCCATTACAAACAATTCTGCACTAAAAATCCTTGTGCCTGAACATGTGTGTGCAGAGTCTCTGTAGGATACTTTCTAGAACAGAATGCTGGGTCAGAGATACATGGAAATTTATATCCTTAAAAAGATAATGCAGAATTATCCTCCAAAATATTGTACAATTTACATTCCCAGTAAGTATCTACGATATGATTTTCTGCACCTTTACTAACACTGAATATCATCAAAACTTTTTATCTTCGCTAACATTGTAGATTAAAAATGATAACCTGATTTGATTTCTTGCATCAGTGAATGACTGAGCATCTTTTCATATGTTTTTGACTAACTACAATTTTTCTTACCTACACATTCATGGCATTTACCTGTTTTTCATTGGGTTGTTTTTGTTACTGATTTGTGAGAACTCTTTGTATATTAAGGAACCAAAGTTTTTGTCATTCATATTGCATGTACTTTTCTTTAGTTTGTTGTTTTCTAGAAAGTTTCCTTTGTTTCCTGCACTTAGAAAATCATACCAGTATTTAAAAATCTTTGTTAGTCAAATATATCAGTCTTTCCCTTTGTGGTTTTAGTGTTTTATGTCTTGCTTTTGGAAGTCCTTCCACATTCTAATATTAAAAAAAATGTTTACCTGTGTTTTTATTTTACTCTAGTACTTTCATGTGGGATTTATTTCAGTACAAAGAGAGCCAGGTTGTGATTCTGGTTTTTTTTTTTTTACTCGAAATCTCTAGGTAGTTGTTTTAATGCTGTTTGTCCATTAATTTATCATTATTTGCTGATCTGGTACGGTATTTTTATCATAATGGAATCCCTGTGTGTATGTGCGTCTGTTGCTGGGTTGTATATTGTTCTCTTAAAAAATCCATTGATTTCTGAGTCAGTCAGATTCGGGCAGATTTAGAAATTACAGAGAAGTTGGCTTTTGGGGGCCAGATGGTGCAGGGGGCCTGAGCACCCGGGGCTGCGAGGTGAAGCTGGGTAAGTGGTTTGCTCAGGGAACACACATTTATGGAGCCCCTGTTAGCACGCACGAGTTTTGTAAGTGCTGAGTGTGTTTTGAGTTTTGGTCTTCTGTGACAGTGTTCATCTTACGAGAATAATAATCTGGAACGTTGCATGTATTGAATTCATTCAGTGAATGAGAAATTTGAGGGTAGTTGAAAGGAAAGAGTGGTGATGTGAACTGAGCCCTAGCTGGGTGGTACCTGGCTTGGAAGTGCTATGGTTTGTGTGTTTGGACCAATTTTGGAAAAGTAAGCGAGCGGAGTGATGAGTTACAGCCCCACCACCTGCAGCACTTGGGTGTTTTCCGTGCTGTAAATCTTTATATTTTTCCCCCTTCAGTGTGAATGGGATCACTTCCATTGGAGTTAGTCCAGAAATTGCTACGTCAGTGGGACTTGGGAATCTAAAAGTTAGGGCTAAATTGAACTTAGCGTGTAACACAGTCCATTTGAAATGATCCTGGAGCCTAAGTTCTTCATGTGTGCTGAAGAGCGAGCAGGGCTAGAATCCTCCTTCGAGACAGCTTCAAGCTCTCTGATACACGCCAGACGACGGCGGGCACGTCAGCCTGGAGTCCCAGCCCCACCCAAGCCCCATCCTATTTTCTTGGGCCCTCATCACTTCCAGGAGTCTCCCAAGGTGGGATTGGAAAGAACTCCTGGGGCCTCAGGCTGCTGCCTGCCCCCTGGCTCCCAGCCTCTGTCCCTGCTCCGTGGGGCGGGTCCACGTGCCCTCCTGCAGTTGGCCTCCCCTCCCGTCTTCAGACTCACCCTCCCGCATGTGGATCCACACACGGGGATCCGCGCACACGAACACGACCGGTGAAACTGCATGTACGGGAAGTGGGCTCATCGGTCTGACGGACAAGCCACTTTGGCTGGAACATTATGGCTTTGTGCTCTGTCCTCCTCGAACATCACGGCATGGAAGACGCCCTTGGCTTAGTTTCCAGATCTGATGTAGGGAACGCCTCTCACAGCACCTGGGAAGGAGGAGAGAGCCGTGTCCCCTCTAGGGAACACGAACTGTGAACTAGGCTGAGCTCGGTCTGCAGTTGGGAGCGGCGACCGGTCTGAGCTGTCTAAGCCACGACATTAGACGAAAGGGATGTGGTAGCTGTTGTCCTTCATTCTAGGAAATTCCTTCGAGCGATGATTTCGGAGGGAGGCAGATCCTGCCTTCTGAATGAGAGTGAAAAAGGCCAGATACCCCTCTGGCAGCTCAGGGACAGGCACGTGACCCAGTTCGACCAGCCCGAGGCCGTCACCTGGGGGCCAGGTTGCGCAATGACCGAGGGGGGCTGTGCCCGGTGGCCTGACCTGGCCAGCCTGGGGTCGTGGCGTGGTCTCAGCTGTGACCACGACTCTCCAGTTCCCTGACAATCCTGCACGTTGCCCAGTGTGCCTCACGGCCCCCCCAACCCCATGTGTGTTCTCTGGGCGCTGAGGGCTCCGTGGATCCGCCTCCTCCCTCAGTGCCGGTCTCGTCCCAGGCCTGTGTCCACCTTCCCTCCTGCTTTTTAGCTCTAATCAGTTCGTTTTCTCTGGCCTTCAACCCGTCTCCGATCGTTCAGTTTTGTCTGTGGAGCCTTTTTATCTCTGTGGCGATATCTTTTCAGTAGATCTCTTTTTGCTTGAACGCCCCACAGGGACCTCCAGCCATGCCTGCAGGCGCGGTGAGGTGGTCGGGCTGGGAGCGGGGCAGGCAGCCTGCAGGTGTGGAGGAGGGAATCCCTCAAGTGCAGGTCACGAGCAGGGGAAAGAGAGGCAGTGATGGGGAAGGGCCTCCAGGGAAGGTGTACAAAGAGGGCCCAGAGAGCCGTCCCTACGGAGGAGACGTTTGCAGAAGTCCTGACTGCACGGCACCTCCCTGGCCTTGCCCCCAGTGGTTCTGTGCGCCCAACCAGGCCCCATAGGGATGAGGGGTGAGAGGGCACCCAGGTGACCACAGGGACGGCTCAGGGCCTGGAGGCCAGAGAGCAGACCTGGCCTCCGTGGCCAACACAGAGAGGCAGTGCACACAGCCGTGGGATGACAGCAGGGGCCTGGGAAGATCCCTGAGGGGCGGCTGCTCTGCGTTGTTCGGCTCTGGGACCCAGGCACTGTGCAGGGATGGACCTGCCATGTGACGGAGGGCCTGTCTCCTGGACCTCCACATCACATGCCCGGCTTGTGTGTGATTCTATTCTCCTTTTTAAAAGGGCGCTTTTTCTCAGTCGTTACCTTCTTGACGTAGAAAGTAAATAGTATCTTCTTGGCTGTTACTGAAACATTTTACTTTAAAGCCTGGACCTGAATCTCTAGGACCTCGCCGCCCACTGCTCACTGTTGTGACCACCCTTTCTCCCGCTGGCCCGGGGCCTCCGCGGAGGTGATGCGAGGAGGCACTGCGAGGACGCGGGCTTCCCTCCTGTTCGCTTGTTGGCTGTTGGAACTTCCCACTGTCTGTGAGCTTGTTTGTTCATTTAGAAACTCCTTGGCAGCGCGGGCCATGAGAATCGCGGCACCGTCCCGGGAATTGCTGGTACACGTTTGCCGGCTGTGTTGGTGTGATTAGGCACCCAAAGCCAGTTTGGTGGATGTTTCCTAGTAATTAGATTTGCCGAAGGCTCGAGAAGTCCTCGTGGGTTAGGCGTTCCTTTTCTGAAAAGCCTTCAGACTGTGGTGATAAATTTGCTTGAAAATGGTGCGTGACGTGTGCTGGAACACACAGGTCTATTTTAAAAGCACTTCACTCTTTTATGTGAATTTCCAAGTCTTCCCCGAAGACTAAAAGGCAGTGTTTGGGGATGTTGGATGAGAGGAACAAGGGCTTGTTATTTTTGTTTTTAAATCTGTGTTATCTCTGGTTTGCTTTTTCAAATGTCTATTAAAACTTATTACCTGTTTACACTCATAAAGGTTTTATATGACAATTGTAAGAATAGGTCAGTGGTTTTATGTGTCCAGCAGAGATCGGCTAATTGGCTTTGAACAGTGCGCCAAGGTGACACTGTCGGTACTATGGCTCTTCGTAGATGATGAATTCAGCTCCTGTGACAAAGTCAAACACATTAAAAATGCCAGCCAAACGCCATAAAAAGCACAGGTCCATATGTCAGTCTAATTCTGTAGCAGTCTTTTTGTCAGTATAGCTGGTAATTCCATCTGTTTCAATTTAAGATGCTTCCCAGTCTTGCCTGTGTAGCACACACGCAGATTCCCAACACAGGTAGCATGCTAAAAGTAAGTAGCACCTATAACACAAATGTGTATTGTCTGTAATTTAAATCTGCACTATATTCGGTTGCAGTGGAGTTGCAGGGGGTGGCAGAGTGTAACTTCCAGAGTTCAGGATGGAGACGGTGATGCTGGCTTCTCTTGGCGGCAGCCTGTCGTCTCTGTACTGCGTGGTGCTGGGTCTGCTGCAGCTCTCCACCAGAAATGTAGTGGCCAAGGTGGATTGCTTCTGTTATTCTGGCCACGGGATCCAGCAGGAGTCACGGCAGATCAATCTCAGATTGGTAATAGGTTGTTGAGAAGGCAGAAGGTGGCAGGCTGGAACAAACTGACCCATGCCTGTCATTTCATCTCAGGTAATGACGGTTGGTTATGCGCAGTGCAGCTGACATATGTAGCTGGAGGCACCCAAGCCGGGGGTCTCTAAATAGATCAGAGGGTTCCAACAGACACCCCACCCCCTTCTGCTTCTTGTAAGGGCTCTTCTTACTGAATGGTTATAAGAAGAGTTTTGTCTGCCCTCTCGCTAACCAGCAAGACAGGATTACCAACAACTTGGTCCTGGCAGGCAGCCAGCCTGCCAGCGTTTAAAGGATGCTTGCTGCCGTGGCAACCCCACTGGGCCTGAGGTGTGCGAAAGTAGGTGCAGCTGCTGAAGACCAAGAGCCACCGGGCAGGGCAGAGCACACGGCCTGGTTCAGGTGACATCGTGCCAGCCTGGACCACCGGCAAACACGGGCGGCGGCCAGACCCCCTGCCCAATGGCTAAATGTGGGTGAGTGGCATTTTCCAAAGAAGGACACTGGGAAGAATAGGGGCTTGAAGAAATGGGATTGTGTCCTCCTGTACGAGTGACTATCATAAATTAGAATTTGGAAATTGGGAGACTTCAAGCTGGGATGATTGTAAACAAATGAGGAAAAAGCAGATGATCAGGGTCAACGAGCTATAAGGGTAATTCTCGGCCTGTTCAGAGGCATGGACAGAGCTTGACGTTTCTTCGATGTGCTGCATTGATTCGGGTGCAGGCCAAGCTGCTGAAACAGAAGGTCCCACAGGACCGTGACTTACGTGGGACAGAAATCGTCTCTTTCCTCTTGATCAGTCCTGGTAGCTGGGTCAGGGCCACCAGGGGTCTGTGGGGTCAGGACATTGCCTCTGCTTCCATCCTGTTTGCCGGAACCCCGTCCCCTGACCACTTCTACCAGCACGGGTGATGGAGTGCCCGGCCAAATCTCAGGGCTCTTTTTCTAACAGATGAACGGGTGGGTGGGGATCTTGGAGCAACGATAGTTTCTCCCACAAGCACCTTTTATGTTCCAACAAGGTCATGGCCGGAATATGAATTTGAAGACTGTGAGTTTGTGGCTGGACTGGAGCTTTAAATCGATTCATCTCCTAGACGCTGGGCTCTAAGGAGAGAGGAGCAAGGCTGAAGTCTGCTTGCTGAGTCCCCAGACTCGGACCCCCCCACGTGTAAAGCGTGGATGAGTGTCCGTCTGTCTCAGGGAGCTGTAACAGTTACACACACAAGCGACGTGGGAATGCCCAGGCCCTGCCTGTCATGTGGTGACTTCTCAGTAGGGGTGAGGCTGTTCTTCCTCTAAGAAGGCTGGCAGCACTCATCTGCTTCCTCATCGCTTCTCGAGAAACAAGGTGAGGTGCTCAGAAGTTAATTTCATTTACAAGATTGCGCCAGGATTACCCCACTTCACAGTAAAAGTATTTTTACTTCTCCAAATGCACCTTCTGAAGTTCTGTGATGAGCCCAGAGGCACCTTGCAGCCTCATGACGCATCTCCTGGCCCCACTGCACCAGCGCTAGAATGAAGGGATAACAATAAGGGAGGTTTCCTGGGAAATGACGTATGCACGCTGCCTCCCAGGCGTTTGCCGTGGCCTCGAAGGAGGCTTTGAGCGTTGGTGAGCGCCAGTCCTCACAGCAACACAGATGTGCTCCTCCTGGTCTGTCGCCTGCTGTCCCTGGGGCTCTAACCCAGATCCAGTCGGGCAAGCTCAGGACCCAGGGCAAGACCCTGGTGCTGCTTTGAGGCCAGTGAAACTCCTGCGGGGACATCGTGTGCTGTGAAGTGTGACGTGGCCGATGGCTCCCCTGGAATGTGGCAGATGAGGTCCTTGGATAGACGGCTCTGGAACTGGTGGCAGCGCTAAGTGACAAAGATGCATCCCAGGGACTGGTGTGACGGGGCCGGGATTCATGAGTCTTCGCCGGGAGCCACCAGCTGTTTGGGAAGCTGTGTTCTTTCCCATCACTGCCTCCCCACTGGGCTCCCACGGGCAGGTGCCCAGGCGGCAATCCTGGCGTTCTAGGGGTTGCAGGAGGACACGGGCGCCGTGCCTCCCGGCCTGGGTTTCCCGCCACAGTGCTGCGTGGTTTCTTGAAGTCTCTGTCTGCCTCCCTGCCCTGTGGCAGCCCCTCCTGCTGGCCCAACCTTGGGAAGCCCCCCTCCCCCGGACATGGTTACTTTGCACGGGAACCGTGATTGCTGTTTGTGGCAGGGTGGGGGTACTGCATTGGGAAATTCTCCCCTTGCCTTCCCCGTGGATGAACTGGTGCTGTGCCCACGGCTCCTGCCACTGCCAGGGCCCTGCAGTCGGGCAGGGGGAGTCGGTGACGCTGTCCCTGGACCTCACCAGCGGCCTGTCGCTAAGACCCTCAGGCACCTTGCTGACCACGTGGCAGAGCTGCGTTGGCAGCATCCGTGGAAGGAGACAGTCAGTGAGAGTTAAGTGTGACTGAAGGAGGCCTTTCCAGCAGGAGGGTGGTTGGCCTTCGGTAAGAATCACATCCCAATGCAGGATGGGTGGAAATGGCAAGGCAAGGTTTGGAGGGTCTCCGAGACTCCTGGGACGCCAACTGCCGCACGCTTCCGGGGAGTCCCCGTCGCAAACAGTCACCCTGTTTGTCCACCCCATTTGTCAGGCAGGGAGAGTAAAGAAATGCAAATACAGCAGAGGAGCAGCCAAGTCCTGCTGAGTGGCAGGGAGGGGGTGTGGGCCTTTGCGTTGGAGCCCACACGCGGGGACGTTCTCAGTGTTTTCCTCACGGCCCTCTGTCATTGTCTTCGTCGTCTTCTTCCTCTTCCTCTTCCTCTCCTTCTCCTCCTCCCTCTCCCCCTTTGCTTTTTTTGGGGGAGGGGTAATTAGGTTGATTTATTCTTGAAGGAGGTCCTGGGGATGGAACCCAGGACCTCGTGCACGCTGGCACGTGCTCTCCCACCGAGCTGTCCCCTGCCCCTGCTCTCTGTCAGGTTCTGGTTTGACTCATACAAGTAGATGGGAAGGTGCCCATTTAAAGAGGCGTGTAAACAGGCTCCCAAGGCCAGTGATGATGCTTTAATAAGTCAGCCCCGAGACCTGCTTTTGATGGAAGTGGTTTTGCTTAAAAATAATATATTTTCCTTGAATTCTGCGACTTTTTCAGTTCTGTGTGGCAACGTTCCCTGTACAGGCATCACCAGCACATGAGGAAGAATGACTAACAGATGCGCAAATAATTTTCACGTGCTTGAAGCTATCAAACCATACATTCGTTACCAAAAATAAACACGGTGGGTGTAATATCTGAGCCATGTGTGTATCTCAATCACTTAGAAAAGAAGTCTTGGCGTAAAGTCAGGTGATAAAACCTGCCTGGAGGTTCGTGTAACGCCAGTCTGCGATGGTCTAGGTTCCAGAAGGGCTGGTTCTCACGAGGACTTTCCCGAGCTGAGGCCCCATCAGGCCCCCGGGCGGATGCCAGGGTGGGTCTGGGAGGACCCCTGGGTCTCTCCTGCTTGCATGTGCCCCCTGCTGCCAGGCTCAGAGAGCCTCCTGCTCCGCCCACAAGCAAACCCAGCTCTGTTTGTCTCCCCCGACGCTCCCCACGTCCTCACGCTCCTGGAGCCGCGGTGACAGACCTGGGCGCCGGCCACCTCAGCACCATCTTTTGCCATCTTACAGCCCAGATCAGTAGGTGTCTGTGATTTGGGTGACGATCATTTGAAATGTGGCTAATATGAAGGAATGTGGGGGGAAAACAGCGTGAAAAGTTACATTTACACAGAGAAGCTGAAGGAAGGACAATTTGTACCCTGCCCCATCTACCTGGATAACGTCTGTTCATCCTAAGATACAGGATTACAAACCTCAGATGCTACAGGAAGGCACAGAATAAAAAGCCAGGGCTCCCCACCTTGGTGACCCCTGTTCCAGTGTCCTTGCCATTTTTTTAAAGGCAGTGTTTCAGGCTTGTGAGCTTGTGCTCACGCACGTGGATTTTTTTTTTTTTAATGAAGGAGTCGTTGCAGATTTGTAAATGGATTTTTTCGATCAGCGTGTCGTAGGATGCGTCCCATGAATACCGGCACCTGCGGATGGGCTGGATTGTTTTGAACGGCCTCCCAGTCGCCGTGATGACAGCCGGCAGTTACGGACGTCTGCGGTCCGCCGGCACTGTCCTCCGCGCTGCGGGCACGTGGGCTCGTCCAGCCCTCACAGTAATCCCAGCAGGCCGGCCCTGCTCTCGCGCGTGTCTTACAGAGGACGGGCGGAAGCACACAGACGACTAGTAAGAAAGGTAACTTTCATAGTCTGATCCCAAACCCACACTAAGCCCCACGGAGTCCTGCTCCCGTCCGCACTTAGTCTGTGGGAGAGCTGGGGGTTATGGCTTACAGGTTCTCTGCATTCCGCTCCGTGACCAATGCTTCCTGTTCCTCCCTCGTCACCGTGTTCCCTCCGGTGTGTGCCCGTGTGTCTCACACTCCAGGCTGTGGCCTCCAGGGGCCTTTGTTTTAGTGGAGTTCCCTTCGTGGTGTCGTCCAGTTAGAAGAGACAGGGAATGACTCAAAGAGTAAAACAGTTATGATCAAAGTTTACAGAATTATTCCCAAGAATGGCTATCACATCCCTTAGTCCAGAAAAGAGAGTGTGCATTATTTATCTTTATTTATTTTTTTAATTGAAGTATAGTCGATTTGCAGTGTTGTGTTAGTTTCTGGTGTTCAGCATAGTGACTCAGCTATATATACATACATGTATATATGTTCCCTTTCCTATTCTTTTTCATTGTAGGCTATTTTAAGGTATAGAATGTAGTTCCCTGTGCTCTGCAGCAGGACCTTGTTGTTCATCTGTTTTATATGTAGTCGTTAGTATCTGGGTTATCCCTACCCGTGCGTGATTTCTGTAGCTTGGCGTGCGTGCAAAAAGCCATCTCAGAGTCGTCTTCTCTCCTTACGGGAGGCAGGTCCTGGTGGTCCCTCTGGGATGCCACATGGCTGAGGAACACGCTGACACTTGGTGAGGTGTGCCCTGCCACGCAGCACGTGGTCCCAGGATTGAAGGTGGGGCTGTGGAAGCCCCTAAGCCTTGGTCCGTGCTGTTATTGCTTCCTCTTTTCGCACCAGGTCTCTGTGTTTCCCCAGCTGAGCTCCAGATTGAAATGTGTCGGGTATCCCAGCCCGCAGTCAGAGGGCGGGTGCTGGGATGCTTTGTGAATCGGTGGCGTCCTCACGTGGGGGTTCTCGGGTGGGGGGAGATCGCAGAGACGGGTGTGGGCGAGAACGCTTTGTGCCGGGGATTGGTGTTTTGGCTTTGGCAGGGGAGGGAGGGAACAGAGCACCGTGAAGGCTGCCAGCCTTGTGGCTGCTGTTCTGAGGAAGCATAAGTCGCTAGCTGGTTTGGATCTAGAGTCAAGATGGAACGTAATAGAAAACTCAAGCCCCAGATTGTTCTCCTTGGGTCAGCAGAACGGCAGGATGTGCTGACCCCGGGCTCCTGGCCGCCACAGATAGTCTGCCGTTCAGATCCACTTAGCAGAAGACGCTCCCATCTTGCATAACCGCAGGCTTGGCACTCGCTGGGACTCTGGGAGTTCATTCTTAAATATCCCAGTCGTCTTCTGGGAGAGAGGCAGTCACAGAAAACGGGGGACTGTGCGGGCAGGTTTACCGGCATGTTTTCAGATGAGTCAGACACTTGGGAAAATCTCTTTGGTGCCAGTTTGGGTCAGACGCCAGATTTTCATGGGTAGGAGCCAGAGTCTGAAATGAGGTGCCCAGGTCCCATGGTCAGATCCCTGTGGAGAGGGAGTTCGTGCTCTGAGGTCTGAGGAGGCCTGCAGTAGCACTTCTGACCGTGACGGCGTCCAGACCACGCAGCGAAGAAGCATGTTTCCTTTGGTTCTTCTGAGAAAATTATTGTCCGTACACTTCTGGCCCGCTGGCCTCCGTCTGCTGCAGTCTTCCGTACACTTCCACTCCCGGGGGGTGCAGGGGCAGCGTATCATTACTCCCCGGAGTCAGAACATGAGCCTACGGAGGGGTCCGCGTGGAAACCAGAAGGATGATTTCACTCCTGGAAGAAGTAATCGTCTGTCCTAGCGTGTCTGGTGGTGGTTGTCTGTCATTTTTTGTTTGTTAGTTTTCTAAGTCAATTGGTTGTGTTTTTGTAAAGCTAGAATATAGAAATGGACGTCCTCTGACAAGTTAGAGGCTGCACGTGGCTTTCTATGACTGAGACTCTGAGTGCATGGGTAACAATGCCTTTATTTTTTATTATGTTTTAAGTGGAGGTACTGGGGATTGAACCCAGGACCTTGGCCGTGCTAAGTATGCACTCTACAGGTGAGCTCTGCACCCCCCCTCCTTGTGATGCCTGTAAACTGTGACTGTGAAGCATGCCCCGGGATAGCCAGTGGCCCAGGAGGTGATCCTGATGGCTTCGGCCAGGCGCAGATGCCAGGCAGTGGCGATCTTTCCAGGCTGTTTGGATGTTTCCTTCTCCAAACACAGTGGTAGTGCAGCATGGTATTTAGTTACAGTTTGGATGTCAAACTGCCTGAAAAAGAATAGTGAATGTGATGATGTGATGGCAGAGTCCAGGGAGGAAGGAAAGGGGCCATGGGATGGTGTGGTCTGATGGGGGTCAGCCGTCGAAACCTTATGAAACCTTCCTCCTGGGACCGGGCTTGGACACGCAGCCCCCGCTGTGCTGCTGGTGGACATCAGGTGGTTCTAGCACGCCCTGAGACCCAGTCTGAAAATAAAAAAGACTGTAATGTCCCACAGAACCCAGAGCAGGAATACAGCTGGGCCTCGGGAGGTGGGGAGGTTCCAAGGAACACTAGTCTCGGGCTCCTAGACTTACGTTCTTCTTGCGCAACTGCCACCCTTTCCTGCTTGCGGGGCGTTGGCTGCCTCCAGCCTCTGCTTCACACGGGGTGGTCCTCGCCTCAGGGGGCTTCGTCTCTGTTTCCCCACCTCCGAGTGGAGTGACTCTAAGCCTGTCTGACAGTGTGGGGCTCCTTGTCTGAGCAGGCGCATGGAGTCCGGGGCGTGGGGGCCAGGGCAGCTCCGCATCCAGGGGTTTCTGTACTTGGTGGCACAGGGTTGAGCAGATCTTGACTGACAGATCACTCTTCTAAACTTCCTGTTTCTGATTATGTCTGACACGTAGGATATCTCAGTACCGTGTGGCACCTGTGCGATTGTCGATACATACGCTCCGACCAGAGGGCACACACACTCTTCTGCCGTCAGGCACGTGCGGGAGGCTCGTGCTTCACGGAGTGTCCACATCCGTATAGGATGTCTACCCACAGCTCCGGAATGTTCAGTGATTCATGTAAGGGACACTTCCTGTCTTGAGAAGCATACACTACGCATTTTCTTTCCTGATCCTAAAATAAACTTCTTAAAGGGATGTACACCCACAGATCTTGAAATACCCACAGACAGAATTTCACGGTGTTTGTACACGAAGTTCAAACGGGTACTGATACCGCGGAGTCAGCGTGGAGAGGAGGGTGGCCAGGACGGTGTACTTTTTATCAACCTATCTGCATCTGTTTGCATAAAATTAAGTTCTGGTATAAAAATTAACCAAAGTTGTTCATTTATAGGAAACAACTGCCTGTTATTTCACTTTTAGATTTCTTAACTCTGAATTTTTTTCCTCCCTAGCTTTTTTTTTTTTTTGGAAAGAATTCTATTTTTATTTTGTGTGTATTCTAGTTAAGTTAAATTATCTGTACTAAAGTGAAATAAATCTTACATTTTGTTCAAGCTTTTTAAAAATTGTAAATTATTAGGTTAATGCAGCATACATTTACATAATACAAGCATTTTTATGACTATGAAACCCTTACCAAGTTCTTTTCTTTGCTTCGATCTTTTTCTTTTTTGAGATATACTTGACGTATGACATTGTATAGTTTCAGGAGCACAGCATAATGATTTTGTATTTGTATATGTCATGACATGAGCACCACGGTAAGTCTAGTTAACGTCCGTCACTGCACACAGTTACAGATTTTTTTCTTGTGACAGGATCTTTTAAGGTCTGCTCTCTTAAAACTGGTAAATGTACAATGAGTCTTGTTAACTGTGGTCACATGCTGTACATTCCGTCCCCAGGACTTCTTTATCTTCTAACTGGAATTTGTACCTTTTGACCCCCTCCACCATTTTGCTTTTGAGGGTCCTTCTGGTCCCGCATGCTGAGGTTCTGTGAGGTTCTGTCGACTTCGTAGGACTGAGAATCGTTCAGTGTTGGGGAGAGAACGTATCGGGAGATGGAGGCCTGGAGTTGTCCTGACCCCCTTTCTGCGAGCTGTACTGGGAATTGTACTGGGCCTCAAGCTCTCCGTCTTTACAATGGGAACAGCAGCCCCCCAGGGTCACCGTGAAGACCGGAGGCAGTAATGACCGTGAGCGTGTCCTGTGAGCCGTAGAGCCTTTAGACCCCGGGTTGAGGTAAAGAAAGGCCGTTGCTTTCGTTCCTCACGGACTTCTGATGAAGGCCGTGTTCTTCCTAGCACATCACCATCAGGGGATTGTGATGCCAGGGGAATCCCGCGGGGGGCCTGAGCCGTTGCACCCCAGGATGGGGGCCTGCTGCCCCTGGGCACCACTGCGCCTCGGGGTCACGAGGAGGAAACCCCAGCTCCCCGGGCCGTTGGGACCTTGAGGCCTGGCCCTGTATCTTGTTCCTGTGTGTGTCTGTGTGATTACAGGAGAGGATGCATCTCATTGAATCTCCAGTCCTGAACACAGCGCTGGTGGTGTCTCGGGCACAAGGAAGTGTTAGTGAGTGGAAGGGAGGTGCGTGGTACCCGTGTGCATCCCCGGGCTCGTCGCAGGATGGGGAGCCCAGCTGGTGCTTGTTGGGAGGGGGTAGGTACAGGATGAGGTCAAGAGCTGGAGCATCTGAGGCACAGACCAGGGTCACCTGCTGGCCCCCTGGGGCCATTTTCCTGCTGTGAGGGGTACTCATAGCTCGTCTTTCAGAGGCCTGTGTGGAAGGTTAAATAAGATGACACAAGTTAACGTGGAGTCTGACTCAACGAGGCGTCAGCCCCCACCGTCACCGTCCTGCGAGTACACGAATGGTGGTGCTACTAGCTCGCTGACCATCGAGATTCAGAGCTTGGACGCCCAGAAGCCCTGTTGGCCCTGAGGTCCTCCCTGCTCTTCGCTTCTCCCCGGGTCACTGCTTTTGTAGCCATTTCGACTCAACTGGGCACCTGCAGTTACGTTTTAGTCCAAGTTCACTTCCGTGCCCTTGCCCTCACCCCTGTCGGCAGGCGCTGCCTCCTCTAGGGTGAGGTTTCAGAACTTTCCATGCTGGAGGGGAGGCAGGTGCTTTTCAGACCAGAGCTGCGCCTTGGCATTAATGACGTGAGGTCGGCCCAGCATCCAGCCAGCGTTGGAGAGCGGACCTGCTGGCGCTTGCTTGCTTCCTCGGTGTCCTTCCGCTGGCCTCTGGCTGGGGGGCAGTTGAGGACACTGTCCCGGGGGTCAGAGCGTATTTCCCTGGTGCTTCTGCTGATAGTCGTCAATGCCCCCTTCACGCCGTCCCTGGGGAATGCGTCCACATGAGTCTGTCTTCGCCTCATTCCAGAAGCCACATCTATTTTCTCTCCTTTGGACGATGAAGGAATGAGTGTGCCTCACCTTTGACCCCAAGGTTGGGTGATGGGAGCCAGCAGGGCTTCTGCTGAGCTCTGCTCAGGGCTGCGGCATGGGGGCTTCTGACAGCTGTGATGCTGGCAGCCTGTGTGTCCTGCTCAGGTCTCTTAAACGACGTGTGATGCTTTAGCATTTACTTCCAAAGGGAGGGCAGCAGTAATTTCCCTCGAGTTGGAAACTCACTGCTGACTTTTATTTGGGTTTTGTAAAGTGTCTGAAACACTTGCAGAAGTGCTGGCTGGCCGTGGGAACTAAACTGTGAGAAAGTCACACCAGCATGATTGTTTCGGGGACGGTTGCTCTCACGCCCGTTGGGCCCAGCCTTTCCCGCCGACACCCTTCCCCCTGTCCTGCAAGCCCCTTTCCTGACACCAGTGTGGGAATCAAGTCTAGGGCTGGGTACCGCTGACTGTCATACACCAGGACGGTCCTGGCGGGTCTTGGGTCAGAAGCTCCTGACCTACTGGGGACAGTCACAGAGTCAGGAAGGTGGGGAAGTTGTGAGCAGCCTGGTATCCCCGGCTTGTAAATGACGTGAAGGGGTGTGATTATTTGCTCGGGTTTACAGTTGACAGGGGTGCAGGCACATCCATATAACCTAGTGTCTTGACTGAGGATCACAGCAGTCAGCTGTCTGCATCACACAGGATCTCGGCTGAGGGTCAGCAAAGCATTGAGCGTTCATTCATCTGAGCGAGTGGGCTGAGGACACCGACTTTCATGCTTGTCGGAGTCAGGATGTACAGACAGTTCCTTTTGTCCACCGGGCAGAGCTGAGCACAATCACCAACCAAGCTCTCGATGCAGAGTCTCAGCTCTGACCCAGGAGTCTCTGGCCGCCACCATCTGTGAAAACGCCTGGCACATTGTAGGTGCTCAGTAGAAATGCAGCCGATGAGACAGCAGCCTCCGAAGTGCCCGTTTCCTGTTTCAGTTTCCCTGCTGTCCTTTCAAGTTCCATACCCGGGGGATCTCCTTCGTTCCTGTTGCCCTCTGGACGAAGTCCAGACTCCAAAAGCTGGTAAGAAGAGAGATCAGAGGGCAGTGTCCCCCATCCGAGTCCAGAGCTCGGTGAGTCCACACCCTGCCTTTCCCTTGAATGGCGGGTTTATGACGTGGCTGTGCCGTCAGGCACCAAGGAGGGGAAGGCACCGTGAGTGATCTTCGGATGCGTGGCTCTGATGTGTCTGTCACTAGGACTGTGTTGTCTTCAGGACCGGAGGGCTCGGGGCTTGGTGAGAAAGGGGAGCATCAGCACGGTGGTCCCGGACAGACATTCCAGGGGTGTTAGGGCAGAAAACTGGGGGACGGGTCTTTCATCTGAGGCTTTGCTTCTACACATCTCCTCCACAGAGATTCGGGATCTTAATGAGCGGTTCTTTAGAATGGTCTTCAGAGGTGGGTTCATAGGATTATCTGAAGCTGAGAGACGGGGAAACAAGCCTGGGCTGTGTCCTCCACACTTCCTTTCTCCCGGCATCTTGCAGCCGAGCATCCTGGCCGGGGCTCATCCGCGGGTCACAGGCGCCAGGCACTCCGAGTGTGTGGGGGTAGGAGGTGCGGTAGGAGGACCCCTGGCGCTGGAGTCCCTGAGACCCCCTGTGTGGGAAAATGACACCAAACGAGGGAGGATGTTTCCAGCGAGAGGAGAAAGTGCTTAATACAAGGGCACAGGGAGCTGGGGAGCTCTGCAGTGTCTGTAATGGAGATCTTAAGAGCACATTCTACACCATGGGTCAGTTTCTGGTGTGCAGCATCGTGTTCCAGTCATACACATACATATATTTGTTTTCATACTCTTTTTCATTATCAGTTACTACAAGATATTGAATATAGTTCCCTGTGGTATTGTAACTGAGTGTTTGAGTATACTTCAAACAAATTGTATAAAAATAAAAAAGTATTCTAAAGAAAGGAAAAATTAAGGGGAAAAAAAAGCCCGTTCTGAACTCCCCAGTCCTCTCCTTTCTGCTTGTGGAAGCTGTGGCGTCTCCCCCGAGCTTCACGCCTGAGATGAGTTCCTGCACCCGCAGTCGCTTCGCCTGCTGACTTCAGGTCTGTCCTCGATGCTGACATCTTTCTGACTTGGTTTTGTCATTTAAAGTCAGGTAGGATCTTTCCTTTCCCGCGGCCCCGGGAGGAGTATTAAGAATTGCTGCTCTCAGAGCAGAGCCTTGTAAGTCCTGTACAACCTTTTTTTTTAATTGAGGTTTAGTTGATTTACAGTGTTGTATTCATTTCTGATATACAGCATTGTGATTCAGTTACATATATATGTATTCTTTTTCATATACTTTTTCACTGTAGGCTGTTACAAGGTGTTGAATGTAGTTCCCTGTGCTACCACAGGTCCTTGTTGTTTCTGTATTTTGTATATAGCGATTTGTGTCTGCTAATCCCAAACTCCTAACTTGTCCCTCCCCTCTCTCGCCTCCCTGGTAACCGTAAGTTTGTTTCTATGTCTGTGAGTCTGTTTCTGTTGTGTAAGTAAGTTCATTTGTGTCATATTTTAGATCCCACACATAAGTGGTCGCATATGGTATCTGTCCTTCTCTGTCTGGCTGACTTCACTTAGTATGATGATCTCCAGGTCCATCCATTCGGCTGCAAATGGCAGTAGCCCTTTATGGCTTTGCCCTCATCCTCCATCAGGGGCCAACCTCTCACGCTCCTGCCACGCCCTCAACTTTAACTTCCTCCTCTGCAAAATGGGGCTAACCCTACCTCACCAGGGTTGCTGCATGGATTAAATAAAATTGATTCAGAGCCAGTACTTAATAAACGTTGCCCACTACCTCTGTATTGGTTATCCATGGCTGTGTAACAAGTTGCCCCCACATTTAATGACTTAGAATCATTATGCTGTACACCTGCAACTGAGGATGTTGTATGTCAGTTATATCTCAGTTTAAAAAATTTAATGGTTAAAAGCAGCCTACATGGAGTATCTCTGGGTTTTGTGTGTCAGGAATCTGGGCGCAGCTTAGGGGGCCTCTAGAATCAGGTGTCGCTGCACAGTGGGTCTGGGGCAGGGTCTGCTTCCAGGCTCCCTTGTGGCTGCTGGCAGGAGGCCGTTGCTGGGATTCTGCCCAGACGTGCTCGGAGGCCTTTGTGGCTCCTGGCCGGAGCCCCTTGGTCCTCACCGCATGGTCCCCCACCCATGGCGGCTCCTTCAGCAGAGCCTACAGGTGGGAGGACACGTCTCAGCATTTTCTAACCTAACTTCGGGCGTGACGGCCATCGCTTTTGCCGCCTTTTTTCTGTTTTTGAGGAGCAAATCGTTGGGTCCAGGCCGTGCACAGGAGGCAGGGATCGCCGGGAGCCACTTGAGAAGCTGCCTGCTGCAAAGATGACCATTCTTTATCCTTATTTGCTAGGTCTGCAACTGAAGCACAGTGAATACTGAGTGTTTTGTAAAAGCGTTACAGAATACGACAATAAAATCCAGCGTTGGTGCCTGCAGCCTATGCAGGGCACAGATTCCGTGGAACCAGTGGGCCCCCCGCTAGGAAGAGGGGGCCGTGTCTCTGCCGTTTGTCCAGTAATCCGTCTTGCCCAATCACCAGCCCACGTGTGTGCTTTGCTTGTGAGGGAAGGAAGGTGGCAAAAGAACGGTTGGTTCCTTTGGCAGGAAGTGCGATTTAAGTAAAACACTGGTTTTAAAAAACTTTTTAAACAGTTAAGGTCACACCTTCCAAGACGCTCTAGATAAACTGAAATTTCTGCTTAGCTGCGCAGAGTTTGTACATGGGGACAAACTGCTCTCTGGAAAAGCTGAGCAGTGGTGGGGTGGGGGTTGGGGGCTGCTGTAAGAATAACGGAAGTGGGGGGGTGATGGAACCCATCCGTCCCCATTTGGGAAGTGTCTTCCTCCTCCTCCTTCTTCTTCTTCAACTTTTCTGAGGAATGAGGCTGGAGGAGACATGGTGACCTTGAGGACTCCTTTCCTAGCTTGGGTGGGGAGGGCTGGGCCCCGAGGGCCTGGAGTCCCCTGGAACTCCTAGGACATGCTGTGGCCACCAGCAGGAAGGAGAAGCCACCCCCACTCTGGGGCCAGAGCACCGGGGGCTGGGCTGAGAGGCTGCTGAGCTTCAGAGCCCACCAGGTCTGCCCCCTCTGGGATAATGAGCAGCAACTAAATTGAACAACAGTAGAAAGGGACAGTATTTCATGGTCTGACGCTCCAGCCAGCTGTGTGACCTCAAGGAAGCCTCGCAGCTTCCTCCTTTTGCAGGACCAGGAGACTGGACAGGAGGGGCTGCGACGGTCTCACCATCTGAGGAAAGGGAAGGAGCTTCCTTCCACGGTGTCAGGTCCACCGGGAGGAAAGGGGCCCCGGAGAGCAGCCAGCAGCCCGGTCCACCCATCCTTTCTCCTCCTCCACTGACTCCTGTTTCCACCCAGGATTTCCTGCATCAAACCTTTGTGTTTTCCTGTGGGATGGTCATGACTGCTGTGTGTGGGTGTGTGTCACGGTCTGAACGAGGTCCTGCGCGAAGAGGAAGTCCCCGTGCTGAGTGATTCACGAGAGTGCCCGGCATCCTGCTTGCTCTCCTGTGCGGCCGTGAGCAGGGCCTTCCCCCCGCGGCTGGCGGGGGAACAGCAGCCTGGGAGGAGGCGGCCCCGCTCAGCACGAAGCCACTGGCCGCAGGGCATGATTTAGGTCGTGCTTTGTAAGAACATTGTCTTTGTGGAGACAAACAAAAGGGAAACTTTGCCTGTTTTTTTTGTTCTGTTATTTCCTTCCTGTCCAATGCAGAAAAGAAAGATGTTGGGAGTTAAATTGTAAAAAGAAAAGAGACACCAAGCATATTTGGCAGAAGAATTAACTGTTAAATCTAAGTTCGAGCAGGCTTGCCACCTAACGCCTCAGAAAAGGCATGTTCTAGCCTGAGATACCTGTGGAAGGCAGTGAGCAGAAATGAATCATTTTCAAGATGGCTTTTGAGTTTTTCATCCTCAAGGGTATTTTAAGGGGCGGCCTTGCAGGACCCTTGGGCTCTTTTGAGGAATTGGAGCCAAGTTTGGAGCAGAGCCCTTGGGTACAGCAAATGGACAGACTCCTGAACGTGTGCCCTGCAGCCGAGTCCTGACTGCGAGGACACACGGTCTGGCTGGAACCCTGGACGCGAGCGCCCTGGTGGGGAGGCTGTCAGAGGGCGGTTGTCTCAGCTGGGAAGAGGGGGGCCTGGGTGTGAACCGAACGGACCCCAAGGGAGGCCACAGGGGAACAGCACCTGGAAAGGAGGGTTCAGGTCCTGAGCTCTGCATGCTGCAGAGGAACAATGGTGGCTCGGGCCCAGGGTGTGCTGCTGGCCCCGGGATGTGAGCCTTGCACAGTGCTGTTCTGATGAGTGTCACAAGCCAGTGGCCTCCTGCCCCGGATTTGCTGGAACTGTCCCCTCAACCTGGGAGCGACGGGCGCACGTAACTTGGGTTGTCAGTAGTGTTTCAAATCTCACTTCGTATTTCAGCGTCACCTTTGTCTGAGTTTCAGCTTTTTTTCCTTGCTCTTTAGGCTTTTAAAGCTACACCGTTACCGCAAGAGAAGCACGCGTGTCGCTGCTCTTTCCTTCTTGGGCAGAATGTGTCTCATTTCCCTTTCACGTATCGATCCCAGGGCTCAGTGGTCCCTCGGTGGAGACGACGAGGACTTCCCTGAGCCCTGCACCTCCTTGCCTTGCCGTGGCTCTCAGAAGGGCAGCGGCTGCGACTTCACCTTGTCCCTCCTCCTTTTGACGTGTCCGTTTCCACTATTGTGTTTTTAATTTCTGAGGGGTCAGCCTTGCTTTCTGAATAATCGTTCAAAGCCGCATCCTGCTCTTTTTCTGTGTGTGTAAATGGTTACTTCTTAGCTAAGCATGTCTTTTTAAAAGATTAAAATGCATCCCTGGGAAGTAGGGAGGGTATATAGCTCAGTAGTAGGGCAGGTGCCTATCGTGCATGAGGTCCCGGGTTCAATCCCCAGTCCCTCCTCTAAAAATAATAATAATTTGTTAAAAATTTAAAAATGCATCCTTAAAGCTCTGTTTGCACTGGGGGCTCGTCGGTGGTGCAGACGCGGCTGTGGTTGGGGACCTTCGCGTATCCTGCAGGGTTGCTTTCCCTCATCCCTATAGGGGCGTCCTTCCCTCTTTCGCGCAGGGCAGAGGTTGCGGTGGGAGTACCAACGGGCTCCTGAGCTCTGTCTGGAGTCCCGAGCCAGCCCTGTTTGAAACAGATTTCTTAGAGCCTCAGCCTCCTGTGTCCTCCCGGAACATCCCTCTGGTCATGTGCCTGGGACCCAGGATAGGATTCTGGTTCCGGGGCTGCCCTCCAGCTCTCGGGCGCCCTGGGAGTCGGGCCTGAGCTCAGTGCTCCTCTAGTGCTCCTCCCTGCAGGGCCTGGGCTCCAGCTTCCCTCTAGACAACCCCACCCCCGCCTCCCACCCCCGGCCCCTGCTTCCCCTTGTCATCACTCGTCTGCTGCTGTCTCTGCTCCTAACTCTTTGACCTTGGGAGCTTGTGTTTTTTATTCCTTGAACCATTTGACAGGGGTCTTGAAGGGAGTGGAGGAAAAAACGCAGGTGCCCTGTGTCCAGCATGTAACTGGACGCCCATCCTCGGCAGCTTTAAATAGTTACTTAACAGAGAAGGCGCTGAGACCTTTATGTAACTGAGAGAAACTGGAGTTTATTCCGCAGCCATCAGATTCCAGAGGGAAAATGTTAGAAATGCAATAATTAGAATTCATTGGTCTTAACAGCGTGATACCTAGAAAAATGGATTACATGTGTTCAGAGTGCTGAGGTTTTGAACAGTCAGTTCTGTTTCTACCAAAACAGTGCAGTGTGTAACCCTGCTTCGTAGACCCCTCCAAAAATTTTCCAAGTTTCTGGAAATATATGTAGTGGGAACATGCCATTTCCAGCTTAATTATTGTATACAGATGGGACATGTTTCTAAAACTGATTTTTACCATACTGCGTTTTCTGTGAAAGCAGCATGATTACATTGTCGAAAACGCTGATACGAAATAAAAGAACGTACCCCCTTCCCCCCATCGGAAATGAGCTCTCCCGTCCTGGGTTCGGTTTGTACTTGCTAGAAGTGGCTCCCCTGGTCCTCACGGCTGTGTCCTCCTCTTCCAGGACACCGGCGTCGGGAAGTCAAGCATCGTGTGTCGGTTTGTCCAGGATCACTTTGACCACAACATCAGCCCGACCATTGGGTAAGTCCTCGCGGGTTCTTCCTTTCAGAGCACTCGGAGAGGCCAGGTTGTGCCTGAGCCTGCAAGCAGTTCTCATCCCAGCTGCAAAGACTGGCAGAAATTCAGGAACTTCTAGGCAGAATGTCCCTGTCACCCCCCGCCCCCCACCGCCGCCACCACCAACCATCCCCCTGCCTCAGCGCAAGGTTGCTTCCTGCATCTCCATGGCATCATTCTGCGCATCATGCCGGCTTTATTTCCAGACGGAAGACGAGCCTTGGGACAAATCCCTGAAGGCTGTGCTTTAAGACGCCCACCAGGAAACCTGGAAGCGCCTCCGCTCACGGCAGAGCTGTGTATGCAGCCTGTGGGCGGATTGATTTTCCCTTCCTGCATTAATCGAACGTCAGCATCTCCATTCTAATGCGTGGGAGGGGAGGGGAGGGTTGCTCACTCCAGACTCCAGACCCCAGACCCTGACCTTGGACCGCAGGAGCACTTTCCTGTTCCATTTCCCCCTTTCCTACAGATACCTTCTCCAGATGGGCTTTTGCTGTGTTGTTTTGCAGGTGCTTGAGTTTTTGCTGTCCTAGAACCTGGCCTCACTGATTTCTCTCCCTGAAGACAGCATGCTGTCTGCAGAGAGCAAGGTTTGGGTTTCCTCAGCAGGGAAGCAATGTGTGTATAAATGTGGGGAACCGGGTAGGATTGATGAGGACAGGGCGATGGTGTCCATCAGCAGTAAGTGGAGAAAATTCACGGGGAGGCATTGGTGGCTGCTCAGCTGGATAGGCCAGTGGTTGAAGCTGTGGATGTGAGAAAATCCAATACGTTTGTAGCTAAAATAATGACTTGAAACATTTTCACAGAAATATGCTCAAGAATTGAGCGGGGTCTGCAGCCTAACAAGTCTACAGATGCTTGCAGAAGATAACTTGAGTCCTGGGTCTGAGGCAGGGGGAATCACAGTAGCCAGACGACTATCACTTTGCGCTGGTTCCTGAGCCCCAGTTTCCTGAAGGTGATGTGAGGAGGGTCCTATGGCACCCCACATACAAATCTTTTACAACGGGCAGTAAGTGTGCCTGTGCTTTGCTCAGAAGACCTTCTCTTCGCTATATTATTGGCTAAACAAACATCCTTGAAAATACTGTCTGGGAAGAAGATGGGCCTCTGCCTGCAAGATGTGCATCACCTCCCAGCACAGGCACTTCTGTAGGTTGGGGACAAATTCACAGAGGAAATTCTTTTCACTCTTCTCTGTAATGGACTTTTCCCTCCTTAATTTGCCACTTTGTGATTCTTGATAAGAACCCATAAGAGTGATCGACTCAGAAATGTCATTCTGGAAGTTGGAAGGGAAACTTTGTCTACTTTTTGAACTTCAAAAAAAGTTTTAGTAACAACTCTGTATTCCTTTTGTAATGATTAAAAAAAAATCAAAACGTAATGCGTGCTTCTGCCATAAATTATGGTAAGTACATAAGAGTGTTCGTTGCTCATAGGTATTAGCATCATTATGCCTAGAACAGGTTTGTCATTTTGGTCCCAGTCTCTTGTCAAAACAAGTCAAGATGCCAGCCCAAATGCAAGGGAGGGGAAGTAAGCCCTACTTCATGGTGTGGAAATGCATCGTGGTGGTTTGGGGATTCTTAAAAATAATGTATTATATGGAAACTGCCTATAGTTTTGGCTCAGTTTTTCTGTAAACCTACTCTAAAAAACAGTCTATTGGGTTTAAAAATTATGTATTTTTTCTTTAAATTATAATGCTCATTGTGAAAAGTTCAGACCATACATAAATATATAAAATAAAAAGTGAGGTCAGAGGATTATTAGCTCTCCAGTCCCGTTTCTTCAGTTTCTTTTGCCAGTATTTAGAGTCCAAAGTGCATGTTTCATGTATTTTAAGTGTTTTCTGTGTATAAAGCAAGCAAACAAACACATAACTTTCAAAAACAGAAACAGCTTCGTGCTCTGCCTGACGTGCCGCAGGACCCCTTCACCGTCTTGGTAGGTTTTCCTGACTCTTTGCCATGAATACAGATTTCTCAAAACATGCCATGAACGGAGTATTTTAAGTGCTATCTGTGCATTTCCTTGACAGAGTCCAAGATTAAAGTCTAATTTTTCTGGTTATACAAGTTCAAGTCCACTCTAAAAAACCCTAAGAAGCACAGAATTTATCAGGAGTCCTGTTTTTTATCCTGTTTCCTTCTTCATCCCTACTTTGAATATTTTCTTATATCATGTAATCTCCAAAAACATGATCAAAGTATTTTTCTGACTGTAACTTTTATATACTCATCATAAAAAATTGAAAATGAAGAAAGTCATGAGGAGAAGTGCAAACATTACCCGTCATCTCTCTCTGAAGTGCAGGAGGAGCAAAGTTCATGTGCAGTGTCATCAATCTGGGGGATAAAAGTTGCATAATAATCATTCGGAAGGACGTGTACCAGCGCACTGGCAGTGATGGCAGCGCAGTGCTGGAGTTACAGTTGATTTTAATTTCCTTCTTTCTTTTTTTTTGTGAAGTACATATATTGCTTTTATAATGAGAAAAGTAATAAAGACGTTTTCATTTTTGGAATGTATTTGCTCTTTTACTGTAGTCTGTGATGTGTGGTTTAAGCACTCTTAAAGAAATGAAGTGTCATGGGCCAGGTGTGGTTTTGAGACTATTGGGTCATGTTGCTTAGAAAAATGCTTAGAGTTTCCGTTTGTGCACTGGCACGTTGGCAGGTAGAGCTCTAACTGGTGACCCTGGTGTGTGTGTGTGTTGCGGGGATGGTGGGGGAGCCGCGGGGCTTGCTGTCTCCTTGGGACTCTGTGCTTTACCTCTTAGTCTGGGGGAAAGTAGCAGAAATTGAGGGAATAGTCCTGGGCTGTGTGCAGCGTGAGCGCAGGGCTGGACTCTGTGCTGAACTTGGAGGGCGGCGAGAACCATGAAAGAGGGGAAGACGTCCTGACACTTTGTCCCTAAAGACTGTAGTTCATGCATGTCGTAAGAGGAAGGTACTGAGGGCACCATCATCGTACCGACACAGCTGATAGGACTCAGTGATAATATCTGACGTAGCGTCTAAATTTAAGTTTCTCCAGTTGTCCTTAGAATGTCTTTTAAAGCTCTTTCCCTCTTAATCCCAGGTCCAGCCAAGGTCCAAGATTGTTTTATGTCTTTCCTCTCTCTTAATCGAGATCCTAGAACAATCCGCCTGCCTTCTGTTTCGTTTGCTTTTCATGACGTTGATTTATTTCAGGCATTCATGCCCGTTGCCTTGCAGAATGTGCCCCATTCCAGATTTGCCCGATTGCTTCCTTGTGCTCAAAATCAGATTAGATGGTCGTGGCCGGAATGCTGTGTGGGTGACCCGTGTTCTGACCCCGTCACCTCAGGAGGCTCGCTCTGTCTGCTTATCCCACAGCCAGCGATGATTGCTATTTTTTTCTTTTTTTTTGTGGTGGGGAGGAGGTAATTAGGGTTGTTTGTTTGTTTACTTATTCTGATGGAGGTGCTGGGGGTGGAACCCAGGACCTTGTGCATGCCAAGCATGTGCTCTACCCCTGAGCTGCACCCCCCCCCACGCTTGCTGTATTTTAGTGAATGGGAAGCTTTGTCTCATGGGGGAAAAATAGTCGAGGGTATTAAACTTCCGTTGTATTAGATTTTTTTTCATCTTTCATGAGCACAAAGAAAAGGCTTATTAAGAAGAACTATGCAAGAGAGAAAGCATCAAATGTTCCGTTTTCTACTGAGAATTTCAAATCCTTCCTTTTTCGCAGAGAAAACAAATACTGTGAAGCTACTGATCTGTGTCCCTGCGCTGATGGAGGGCGGACGGGGCTTAGATGCGGCGCTCCCGCTGCTGGGTTCAGAGCAGCGGGCGTGAGCCTCTGTTCATGGGCTGCAAGGCCCACACGGGGACTCACCCGGGCACCAGCAGCCCTTTGCCCTCTTAACTGTGGTGGTGGTATGTTTTTAAAATCTAAGTTTGTTTGGTTTTTTATTTTTATTTTTTCTTTGTTTTTAAAAATGTTTTAGTTACTTACTATTGTATTATTTATTTTATTTTGGTGGGGGGGAGGAGATAATTAGGTTTTTTTTAAGAGAAGGCCCTGGGGATGGAACCCAGGACCTCATGCATGCTAAGCGTGCACTCTACCACTGAGCTGTACCCTCCCCCCAGCCCCCCAAATCTAAGGTTTTATTTTCTTTTTTGATTTCAGGCATAATGTCTTAGAACAACTGAAGATAAATGTTTTAGAAACAGAGCTTTTGAAGGCAGACTTTGCCTTTTCCCCCTGAGACCTCCAGTTGGACTCACTGAAAATGCAGTGTTTTCTCTTGGGTGAGGGGTGTCTCCTTTCCTCTCAGCAGCCCTGAGGGGGCAGCTTCTGGGTCCTGCGGAGACGCCACCTTCGCCTGTTTGAAGCTGGAGTCTTAGTGAAGGTTCTAGGGATAATTGGTAACGCGGAGATTCTCTCTTTCAGGGCATCTTTTATGACCAAAACTGTGCCTTGTGGAAATGAACTTCACAAGTTCCTGATCTGGGACACGGCTGGCCAGGAACGGGTAAGGACATGCTGTTGTTGGCTTTCCCGAGAAAGTACTGGCTTTTCTAGCGGGAAAAAACCTCACCAAATACCGACAGTCTCTGTATTTGGCAAGACTATTGGTTGCAGATGGTGGAAACCCAGCTTGAAATGACTGAAGCAGAAAAAGGAAATGTTCTTTTCTTCGGCTATGAGAAAAATAAGGGGGTGCCTGTCTTTTTTTATTTTAGTAAATTTTTTAAAATTGAAGTAGGGTCGGTGTACAGGGTTGGGTTAGCTCGGGGTGCCTGTCTCAGGGCGGGGCTGAGCCCAGCCCTCCCCAAGGGCTGTCCCCAGCCACTGTGTCTATTCCATTTCCTTTGCTTGCTTACCTTTAAACTGACTTCATTTTTAGGCCCACCCACTGGCGTTCCTGCCCCGGGGTGGCCAGGATAGCCTCAGCAGCAGCTCCAGGCCATCATTCTGCCACCTTGGCAACCCCAGGAAGCAGGGCACCTCTGCTCAGACCCGCGCCCCGCGCCCGGCCCCGAGGACCCTCATCCACCTGGTCTGGGTCCTGTGCTCACTCCTTGGCGCTGTACTGAGTTTGGGGGAGGGGGCTGGCCCTCCTGCTCGTGGGGCCAGGCTTCCCCCTTGGGCGGCGGCTGCTCTCAGCTCCCCCGAACCACTGGGCGTCTGGCAGGCTTTGCTCCTCGACGGAAGTCTGGGCTCTCTTCCTAGGAAATGGGGGAGTGGGCGTCGGGTTCCCAGGAAACAGCTGATGAGTGCTCTCTTACTCCTCATTCTTCTTATTTGCTGGAAATATTTATGGAGAAGGTGATGCAAAGAGCCCCTGTCTTTAGATTTTAGAAAGTGGAATAACGAACACCAACAGACTGTGTGCAGCAGGGGATTTGTGTAATAACCAGAGTGTGTATTGTCCGAGCTGAGGGGTGACCAGGATACAGGCAGAACATGGGTAACCGTCACCTCCTCTCAGCTGAGTGCTTTCAGCCAGATCACAGTGCTCATCAGAGCTGATCGTCGTGGAGAGACGTAGGCTGAACTTCCGCTTGTCTGATCCCAGCTCAGGTGCCACCTTCTCTGCCCCCCCCACCCCCCAGCTTCACCCACTGCATTTTTCTCCGTAACTCTTACCAACTTCTAATGTACCTCCTAATTCACTTATTGATTCTGTTGATCACCTCCCTCTCAGAGAGACTCCAGGGTTCAGGGTCCTGCATCGTTTTCATTGTCACCTCCTAACAAAGTGAGTGTGTAAATGTGATTTTCGCTTTCTGTAAATCCCCTCAAAGTGAATATCCCAGCGTCTGTCAATTAAGGTGTCTTCAAGATTTCTTTCTCTTTAATCAGGACGATCCTTCTGGCCCACAAATGCTGACCCCGTTAGAATGTCTTCTGTTTTGCTGCTAAATCGGGAGCAAAGATTTGCACGCGTGGGGCTGCCACCTCTTCCCCTCCTGTGCACGCTGACTCCCGCAACTGGGCCCAGATCCGAGGGGACCTGCCTGCCCGGGACCTCTTCTCTGTGCACCGGTGTTTCTCTGCTGTCAGTCTGCTAGGTTCTTTGTCTTGGTGTTTGGGGGGATTGTTATTTAAACCTAAACAATGAGGTTTTCTTGCTCCGCTTTTTACTTTTTGGCCCTGAAAGGGTTGCTTTTTCAGCTGGTTTTGCTGAGCGCAGTAAGGTCAGTTTCACACGGAGGTGGCTTGCCCTGCCCCAGCACTGGTCTGAGCGCCTTCTGTGCCCTAACACGTTTAGCCAGCTCACAGCACTTGGAAGTACTGTCTTATCCCCGTTTACAGGTGAGGTCACTCAGGCACAGAGAGGTTAAGTAACTTTCCCAAGATCACACAGCTAAGATGGTATAAAACTGAAATTTAAATCCAGCTCTCTGGTTCCTGTGCTTTATAGCTTTGTGATGATAGAAAAATCACCCCAAAACCATGCAGTTGAAAGGAAAATTGTCCGAAATCCCACTGCCCACGTATTTCCACTCCTAGGATTAGGTGGCCATTCTTCAGAGAGCTCACGATGTGAGTTGGTAATTTCACATCAGTGGGATCATGATTCTTCATAACCTGCTGTTTTCACTTGCTAGTAGGGTTCTGAAGGGGAGATTTCTGTGTGGTCTAAACAGAGCGTTTGACGTTTACACTCCTATTCTAATGTAATAGTCCAGGGATCGACTACTTTGGATAAAATCTGGCTCTGAAGTGACTGTTGGAGTTTGGAGTTTGGACCACTTAGCATCTCAGAGCAAAATAGCATATGGCGGTATTTCTAATTATTCTAATTGCTTTTCTAAAATGTGACCCTTAGAGGTCATAGGTCCCTGCAACTGCACTGCTGTGTCTAATTTGAAATGCATGAATGTCACCATACAAGTCACGACGCGGTAGCAGTGATCCCCTTTGTGTGTCAGGGAGGAGGGGCTGGCTTTGGGGTGGTCATTTCAGGCGCATCCAGGTTTGTGGGGACGGAGCGAGCAGTGTGCACGCGGTTGTCCAGTCCCGCTGACCCTCAGAGGCCCGGGGTGTTACTCCTGGGGTGACCTTGTCTGCCCTCCCTCCCTGCGGTCCCGAGTCTCTCCAGTGACGGCAATTTCTCAGTCGTCTGGCAGCTTGTTGCTGGGCTTAATCGTGCTTATAATGACGTTGCCCAGGGTTTGAGCTAAAAATAAACCCCCTGCTGCTGCCGGTGCGGGCTGCCATGCGTTCCGTCCCGTCAGTTGCTGGAGTCCGCGCCCCCATCCTCCCCGCCTCATCCCTGCGGAAATCGGCTGCTGTTCTCCTTTGTTTTCACCATGATCAACGAACAAGACCGCTTTGGGTTTATGATTTGACAACATAAAGATGCCAACTTCTGTGTCCTCAAGGAGGCAGGGTGCTCAGCTCAGTGTTACTTCCTCCATATTAGTTCGTTTGTGGAACCATCGGACCAAGTTCTGCCTGGCATGCCCAGCCCTGCGGTCACTGCCCTGCTTACCGCCCTGTGCTAATCCCATGTTATATGTGTGGGAGAAATTCATCTTCTCTCCTCTGAGCACTGAACATGTCAGAGGATCCTGGTCCTCCTCCATCTCTGTGTGGGAGAGCATCCGTTCTTTGACAGCTTGCCTTAATTCTGCTTTTAGTTCAGCCGAATGTGACCGGCATCCTGTGATCCTTTCAACACAGTCCAGAGGGTGACTCTTTTTTTCCCACTTTTTTTTGTTGAGTTATAGTCATTTTATAATGTTGTGTCAAATTCCAGTGTAGAGCACAACTTTTCAGTTATACATGAACATACATATATTCATTGTCACATCAGAGGGTGACTCTTAAAAAAATGGTTTAAGAAGGTTTCTAGTTGCTTGTTGAATGCAATTTGTTAAAAGCTGACCATTTTCAGGATTTGCGCATTTAGTTTGCCACCCCTCCCCCAGAGGGGTGTGGGGAGGGAAGATGTCCGTGTTGGGGCACGGGATGGGCTTTTGGGATTTCCATCCTGCCCTCTTTGATGGGTTGTCGTGCTGGTTTCTGCTTCGTGTCGGGGTCACCAGGGCCTCTGGAAGGATGTACACAGCCCGCAGCTCAGAGACGGCCCCCAGGAGAGAAAGGACTTACCTGCCCAGCTCCGTTCTCCCGTCTCCCTCTGTCAGGATTTATAAGGGAAGATGAGACTTCGTTCCCAAGGTGTCAACATGTCATTCCTTCCCACTGAGTTTCTTTGATTTCCTTCTTTGTTTTTCTCCTTAAACTGGGGACCAGAACATCCTCACTGCTATTAAATATCACAGTGTGAGCTGCAACCTGCCCGTCCTAGATGTGTGCTTCCAGATCATTCTGCGCCTGCGGTAAACACAGTCACAGTCCATAGAATAACTCCACTAGAAATGTCAGTATCTTGGAAAACTTTCAGGCTTCATTCTCTTGGTCTGATCCTTCCGAGAAGCCTTATTTTCAGAATCTAATGTGAAAAAATACTGACATCATCGTATTCTTTAGTTTCGTTTGGTTAAAGCCCGTGTTATAGCTGTCTGTCTTTCCTATTGGACTGCCTGAGTCGTATTTATAGGATTTTGGTTTCAAATGAACCACAGTCGCAAATCCCACAAAGGCGAACTGATGGTTCCATTATTAGTATAAAAACTCTCCGTTCCCCTGCAAACACATCTGAAGTTGGGAAGATTGGCTTCTGAAATCAAGCTCATTGTTCTGTGCTTTTTGAAGATAAAACTGAAGAGTGCTCACAGAGACCGAAAAACAGCCTCCCTCTAAATCCCCCAATGCTAGGCTAATTTCAGTCTCTAGATTTTCCTAATGCGGACATTGCAATTAAATGGAGCCACGCAATCTGTGGCTCTTGTGATCGGCTCCCTTTACTTAGCACAGTGTTTTCAGGGTTCACCACCTTGTAGCAGGTTTCAGCGGGTGATTTTTATTCCGTTGTATGGATTACTACATGGTGTTTATCCACTGACCAGCCGATGGACGTTTGGGTGGTTTCCACTTCTTGGCTCTTATGAATAATGATGCTGTGAACATTCACGTGCAGAGTTTTGTGCAGATGCTTTTTTTAAAAAAAATCTCGAGTAAGTATCTAGGAATGAAATAGGTGGGTCATATGGTGACTCTAAGTTTAGTACTTTGAGGACCTGCCAAGCCATTTTCAAAGGGGTTGCACTATTTTACATCCCTACCAGCAATGTGTGGGGTTCCAGCTTCTCCACATCGTGACCAACACTTGTCTTTGCCCAACTCAAGTTCCCACAGATTTACCCCTGTACGTTCTTCTAAGAGTTTTGTCGTTTCAGTTCCTACGTTTAGATCTGGGATCCGTTTGTTGTTACTCTTTGTGCATCTTGGTAAGAGAGGAATTCAACCTCATTCTTCGTATGTCAGTATCATACAAAATCAGTTGTCCTGACACGGTGGAAAAGACTATTCTTTGTCTTGGCACCTATGTTAAACGTCAGTTGGCCACACATGTGAGAGTTTAATTCCAGACTCTCTGTCCTGTTCCTTTGATCTAAATAAAGTTTTATCCTCACACCAATACCATGGTGCTGTGATTCCTGGAGCTCTGTCATAAGCTCTGAAATAGGGAAACGTGAGTCCTTCAACTTTGTTTTTCTTTTTCAAGATAGTTCTTGACTATTTTCAGTCCCCTGCATTTCCATGAATTTTGGAATCACTTTATACATGCTTATCAAAAAGCCCAGCTAGGATTTTGGTAAGGATGAACCTGGAGATGAATTTGGGGTTGCCTACTCCTAAACCTTTGTAAGTGATAGGCAAGTGTCACACTGGCTTTCATCTCTTTGGAGATTCCTTGTGATTTGGAAACGCAGCCTTGACCTCAGAGTTGTACCTAAATTAAAAATGTTGAATAAAGTATTAAATCTTCTCAGTGTTGAAGTGTGGTCCTTGTAGTAAATTCATACAGAACCACAGGCAAGGTTACGTTTGTGAAATTGTCAGTTGCGATGTTCCAGACCATTATTAGACTTGAAATGTGTAATATTTGACTGCATTGTTTTGTTAAGAGAAGGAATCTATCTTCAAAATAGTATTATTTGCAGCTGATTGAGTTTTATTTCAGCAATATTCTCTAACCCAAGGCCAGACGTTTACTTAAGCCATACTGCTAGAGGTGATCATATTCTGAAACCCACTGATTCAAAACAATTACAGTCACTTTGGTAGTGAGTGCGCAGACTTTTTTCCCAATAGTGAGAGATTTCACATACTCCAGAAAATAATATAATAAATATCTCCATTTGCACCATACAGCTGTGTGTAATCTTAACTTGTTCCTGCTGTCAGAAGTTTTCCTTGAGCCCTGGGTGCCTGAGAAGGAAAAGTCACCGACGCGCCCAGGAACTGAGGGTTTCAGGGACGCGGTCAGGAACCCTGGGTGCCAGGCTGGTGGGCCGTCCTGCCTGCTGACCTCCTTGGCCTGCATTCTGCCGGTGCCTGCCCGTCTGCCGTCCTTGCGAAGCTTGGGTGACCGGAGGGCAGGCTCGGGGATGTGGCTGAGAAAGCCGGGGCCTCGGGTCTGGGTCTGAACGGGTCATTGAGAAGGAAGAGAGACATGAAGAGGGCCGCTATCTGAGGGCAAGTTCAGGCTCCTTACAGACGTCAAAAGGAACTTCTCTCCTCCCGTCTCTCTCCGGAGCCTGGAGTCTGTGGTCAGGAAAGTCATTCCCTATTCATAGGCTGCAGCTGAAGTCAGAGCGCATTTTGACCTTCGGGAGTCCTTGAAGAAAGGGGCCTCTTACAGGCTCCGAATGAGCTGCTCTTTGTTCTGTCTTCCACTCGCCCTGCAGCCCCGGGGGGCGGAGGTTACCTAGCTCCCAGCTCCCAGCACCCAGCTCGCAGCGCGTACCCTGCGTCGGCTCCCCCGAGCTGCTGGGGGTCACCCCGGGCACCTCCTCACAAAGCCGCTAGGGAAGTGTTTCCGGGGAGGGTTCTCCCTTCAGCGGGAGGAGGTAGAGTAAATACACTTCCCTCCTGTCTCGGAGAACAGTGCTTTCACAGTGCAACTTGAGGTCCTAATAAGGGAAGTGCCCCCCCATCACCCCCACCCCAAGGATGCTCTCAGCAAGGACAACTGGATGCAGACTTGTTGCTGGGGGACAGCTCAGAGGCTTGCGGACGGGATGTGTGCTATTAAAATGAGATAAACTGCAGTCGATGGAGGGGACCACCTGGATCTTTTAGAAGAAGCCCCAGGAGTCACCTTTCGCTCAGAGTGGTGCATGAAGACCCCACAGCACACGGGATGGGTAGGTTAGACAGATTTTGAACAGGAAAGTGACACAGTCTGACTTATATTTGAAGGAAAAGTCGCTCTGCTTTGCAGTTAACATAGTGTGACGTCAGGTGTCTGCTGCAGAGGGTGGACGGGGCGGGCGGTGAGGAGGGGTCAGGATGCAGGGCTGGTGTCTGAGGGACGTTGAGGCTCGGGGGCGAGCACTCGGGTGCATTACACGATGCTCCCTCCTTGTGTGCACGTGTGAAAATTTCCACAAGAAAAAGTTAAAATGAGACTGGACGGTAATGTAAATAAATAGCCTAATCCAGCCGTTAAACCTCGGGTCCTCCTGGCTGCTGTGGGGCCAGCGTGGAGGCCACTCCAACATCTAGATGCGCTGATGGAAGCTTCCGGACTGCCAGTCAAGGGAGGATGACCTGGGCTCAGGAGGGAGGGGGGCCGAGGCAGGGTCCCTGGGCCAGGTCTGCAGGCGGCTGGCCCTGGAGACGGTGCAGAGACCTGGGCGCCTGGTGGGTGGGGTGTGTTTTCTGTGGTTGGTGCGGTCACAGGTAGGGCGTCCGCGTGGCTGCAGCGAGGGCAGGCTTTGTGGGTACCCAGGCGGGGGTGGCAGAGCATCTGGGAGCTCGGGCACCGTCCCGGATGATGGGACGTTGGTGAACAGAGGGCCAAGGATGTCGAGACGGGAGGAAAGCGTGGAGAGACGTGGCTCCTTCCTGGCGTCTCCTCTGGGAGCAGGAAACAGGAGCTCCAGGTGACAAAAGGCCCTGACTTAGGGGCAGGCGGGGCACACATCAGTCTGGACTTTCAGGAACCCCACCCCCCACTGGTGCTAGCAAGCAGGACTGAGAGCTGAGGTCCACTGTGGTTGGGTTTTTCACAGATGGGAAAAACATGAATTTCTGTAGCATCTCCAAACGTTGACTTCTGTCTTCTCCGTTATCCTAGAGATCAGACTACGCCAGGTGGTTACCTTGTCTTTCCAAAGACACTGATGGGGGAGGGTGTAGCTCAGTGACAGAGTGCATGCCTCGCGCGCACAGGTCCTGGGTTCCATCCCCAGTACCTCTGTCTTAAAAAATAACCAAGTCAGTAAACCCCAAATGATATATGTATACGTAAAGGCACCGACCCACACCCCACACGCTGACACCGTCTTTTTGTGGAAAGACGTTTGGGTTTGGCCCTGTCATTTTCTGCTGTAGAAGGTGTGCACGCACCTCATCAGGGATTCAGGGGCTTCCTCGTGGGGCTTCTGCTTTAACCCTTTGGACCCTGAACGCTGAGGAAGCCCTTGGATGTCAGCACAGTGAAAAAGAAAGCAAGCAGAGGGGGAAAAATCCCCTCTCATTGCAAAAGTAATGTATCCTGTTAAAGGTGGTTTCATAATGAGGAAATAGTGCAAACACGTGGTGGGCTGCCCGTCACGGCATTGAGAAGTAACCCTTGTTAACAGGGGCTCTGTGCAGCTTTACACACTGCTAGGTTTTAGGACATCTGAGTAGGCTTATTAAGTAGGTCTCTGCTTTTCTGTGGAGAGAGAAGTCTGTGTAAAACTTAGAAACGTTCTTCTGAATGACGCCCAAAGAGCAGGCAGGGATGGTTTTTCCACTCAGCTTCGCCAGCTGAGAATGTGGGAATGTCAGGAATTTTCCTCAGGCTTCCCTCTTTGTTTGAATCCTTCTGGGCCTTGGAGGTGTTTTGGCTCCTGCCTTGGACTGTCCGGGCCCTGGTGTTACGAGAATTTCTGACAGGGCGCTGGCCCGGAAGCAGGCCGGCGCTGGCCCCCAGGCTGCCTCGGAGCGTCTCCCCAGGAACGGTGTCTCTGAAAGTCACATCCAACCCCTGAAGTTCCAGGCCCCCACGCCAGAGCCCTCTGCTGGGCTGTCTCCTGGGGGAGGCAGAGCCCAGCTGAGGCCTGTCCTTGTTTGGAAACTTCATGTATTTTCCACCACTGCTCATTCTTGACATGCAGAATTTTGCTGCTGTGGAATTTATGATGCCAAAAACCTAAGTTTAAGGAATTTTGCCTGAAGCCGACTGGGTGGCCTAGAGGATTAGACGGTTTACTGGAATAACACCCTTCACTGTGTGCTGAGTTGGGTGTGTGTGTGTAGGATGGGAGGTTTGTGATGCAGGAAGGCACTCGGAAGAAGCAAGAGGTTCCATCCAGAGCCGACTTACCTCAGCCATGAGTGTCGTCGCAGAGCTGGGAAAACCTTAGCTGTCACCACCAACCCCCCCCCATGGCTGCCTGCACTTTACAAAACACGAAAACCAGTAAAGAGCCAGTCACAGGGCAACAGACTGTCTTGAGTCTAGAAGTCTTCACGCTGTACCCCTAAGATGGGTTCTCAGTGCCCCATCTAGGTCCCTAGATGTTAATAAATATTACGAGAAAAAAGGTTAAAAAATAAATGAAGAATTCTGAGTAAAACCAAAACCAATAGTTTTCTTTACTCTGGAAAATTTCGGAGCCTTTAAAAATTACTCTGTAAACCTCCAGGGGATTGTTAAAATATGTAGCATTTCTCAAACTTAATTAGCCAAGAAACCTTTTTTCTGAAAAACACTTCAAGGGCACAGGGTTCTGCAGAAGACCTTGGGAAATACCCAGCCATCTGGCCTCACATGCCGTTTCATCCTGTTCAGAAACGAGTTTAATCACTGCTCAGGATTCCATGTGACAGCTAAGCCAAAGTCACGTTTCCAGTCCCCGATGGTTAGACAGGGAGGTTGGTTCCAGTTTGTCAGGGTTACTGATGAATCTAGAATGAATTCTGCTTTCCTCGAGGCCACACCTCTGATCATTCCCCCTAGAAGTGGAATTGTTGAGGCAAAGTGCATGAACGTTTCAAGACTCTCTAAATACATTGTCCAGATGTTTCCCAGAAGGGTCAGGCCCCCTCATCCTGCCGGTTGCTGGAAGCAGTTTCCATCTGTGACAGCTGAGGGTCTTAGAAACTCAGAGAAGGCCTTGCCCTGGCCCTCGTCCTGCAGACATCCAGCAATTAAACACCAGCAGCCACACACACACCCGGACAGAAACAGCCATTTCTTTTGAGGGGACAGATTGGCTTTTCACAATTCTTATGCTTCTTCTAAACAAATGTCACTGGAGAGCTATCTGAACACTTTAATCTGGTTTTCTAGACATTTTGTTGGGTACTTAGGGAAGAAGGGATTTTGAACTGGCGTCTACTGTGCTCATTTTCCAATAACCTTTCAAGGTGAGATTAAACGAGATAGTTCTGTCAACCTTGGGTGATGGTGAACTTTGCGTCTAGAAGAGTCTTTTATGAGAGGGTCTCCTCGGTCTTCATTCCGACCCCATGGGAGTGCAGTGATGTCATGCTGAGTGCTGAGGCTGGCGGCGGTGCTTTTGTTTTATATTTTGTTAGAAGAAAAGTCTCACATTGTAGCTAGAGGTGATTTATCTTTTTGTCCTCCACCAATATTACCCTTTGGTCAATGCATTGCTGGGTTTTGGACCTGAGACATGAACTTTTAACTCATTAAACCCCCCCGTCCTCTGTAATGAAGTCATTTAAGTGGTTTCACCAACAGATTTATTTCAAAATGATTCCATTTGGAGGAAGGAAGGAACAAGCAATGCGTCGTATGCAACGATCTAGTCAGTAATTCATGAGCCTGCACCCCAGGGACCGTTTCAGATCCAGTTCTTGGTTTTATAGCTTGAAATGGACTGTGTCTGAGAAAATGTGCACAGCTCACTTCTCTTTGTGCTCGAGTCCACAAGTGTCTTTATTTTTGAGAGACAGATTTTGTACCAGCTCTCCTACCTCGAGTGTGCAAGTGGGTCGTTCTTACATGGAAGCGGTGTGGGAAAAATGAGCGTTTTATATAACTGGGCTGAAAGGACACTTGATATGCATTCTCTTCGATTAGCAAAGCAGGGATGTTTAAAAAATACGCGGCTTTTTCCTCCTTTATGGCAGGGGTTCTGATTTTGTGTTCTGCCTCTGGAGTGGGTTGCCAAAGGAAGGACTGAGAATGGATTTATTGATGCTTACGAGGACAGCAGACACACAGAGCTGGGCCGTGAGCAATTGTGAACGGCCCTGTCCTCAGTGAGTCCTGGTGAGGGAGGGGCCAGGCTCTCCAGCTGAGAACTCCGGGGTCCATCCTGAGCCCCATCCAGTCTGGTCCCTTTTCCGAAAACCCCCAGGCACCAGGGCATTTTCTCATTGGGGTGGAGACTTGCTCGAGGGCTGTGGGGCTGGGGACCTCGCACCCTCTGGTGAGGCCGCGCTAGCCTTCTGCAGGAAGAGGGAAACCTCGGGGACCGATGTGCTTCCGAGGTTCAGACGGGACCCCAGTCTGGCCAGGGCTTATTCAGCGAAGTGTACTGCACAGGAGGTCAGCGCAAATGATGGCTTTGTTGTTTGCCAGAGAGAAGCTTCAGAACCCATCCTTCTTTCCCCACAGTTCCCCCAGCCCACTCCCCAGTAAACACAGCTGCTTTTTTTTCAGTTTAAAAATCACTGTACAAATCTGTACACAGCAGACCCTTGTAAGGAAAACGTACACATCACAAGAAATCCCGCTGGCAATGTCTAGAGAAGCACCATGTCGTGCCTGCGCGCACGGGCACACCCACACGCGTTTTACTGCAGGTCTGTGTGCTGCGTACGCTGCTCTGAGACTTTTTTTTCACTTAACAGTATGTCAAGGATCTCTTCCTGTAAATAAAAATCCTCATCGTCATCCTAATGCTTGTAAATATTCCACTATGAACATACACCGTTAATGAATTCTCTGTGCTGAGCCTTTAGGTTGCTTTGAATGTCTCCTCTTACTTACCAGGCAGGGGTGAGAGCCCTTGTGTGAGGTGGGGGGGGGCGGGTCACAGAGGTGGAATCTCCAGGTCAAACGATGTGCACATTCCAACTTTTAATATATTAACCGACAGCAGCTTTGAAAGAAGGCCTCTTTTCTAAAATAAAGATTATGTATGTTTCAAGTGTGCAGCATGGTTTCATGTATGTAGACACAGCAAAATGACCATTAACGAGCAAATTTTCTCTAATATGCTAATTAGCTATTAGTCAAGCTAATTAGCGTATTTTCTCTGACCTTTTTTTAAATGATGAGAACATGTGAAATCTATTCTCTTGGCAGATTTCCAGGCTCACGTATTATTGACCACAGTCAGCAAGCTGTCCATCTACCCTCTTAGCCACTTTCAAACATACATAACGTTATTGTTAACTGTGGTGCCTCGGCTGCATGCTCCATCCCCAGGACTTACTTATTTTTATAACTTTGACCCCCTGCGTTCATTTCCCCCACTCCCACCCCTGCCTCTGGCAGCCTCCACTCTGTTCTCTGTATCTGTGAGTTCAGTTTTTGCTTTTAGAGTCCATATATAAATGAGACCTTATGATATTTGTCTTTCTCTGTCTGACTTATTTCGCTTAGCATGATGCCCTCAAGTTCCACCCAAGATGTCACAAATGGCGAGATTTCATTCTTTTTAATGGCTGAATAGTATTCCTCTGTGTATATATGTGTGTGTGTGTGTGTAGTATCTTACTGATCCATTTATCTGTTGATGAACACTTAGGCTGTTTCCTTGTCTTGGGTATTGTAAACAGTGCTGTACATGAGAGTGTACATGAGAGTGAATATATCTTTTCAAGTTAGTATTTTTCAGGTAAACATCCAGAAGAGGGGAGTTGCTGGATAGTATGGCAGCTCTATTTTTACTTTCTTGAGGACCCTCCGTACTGTTTTTTATGGTGGATGCACCAGTTCACATTCCCAGCAGCAGTGCACAGGGCTCCCTTTTCTCCACACCCCCTCCAGCATTTACTATTCGCAGACTTTTTGATGCTGGCCATTCCCACAGGTGTGAGGTGGTATCTCGTGGTTTTGATTTGCTTTTCCCTGCTGATTAACGATGTTGAGCATCTTCCCATAAGTAGCTCTTAAAATGCATCCCTGTGGAGCGTGTGAGAGTGTCTCTCTCCCCAAACCCACACCAACACTGGATGTGATAAATCTTTTTAATATTTAATAAATTAATACCTACCCCATCATTGCTTCTGTATTCATTTCTCTTATTACGGTTGAACATGTTTTAAGATATTTATTGGCAATTTATAACTCTTCTCCTGTGATTTATCTCTCTCTAGAGAGCATTTGTTCATTTTCCTATTGAGCTGAGTTATCTCTTTCTTAATATCTTTCACAGCCCCTCTGTGATCTAGTCTTAAAATATGTTCAAAGATACTCAGATACAGTCTTCAGAATACACCTAAAACCTGTGTGTATCCTCAGGATAAGTCTCTATCCTGCTCGGGGATAAGTGACACTTGCTCTGTTCACCTTTGGAACGAGGTGTTTGCAGGTTGGCCACCGTCCAGACCCCAGGGCGAGTGGAGCTGCCCTTCCTGCGCGTTCCTCCCTGGAGGCTCGGCTGGGGTCTTGTGATCTGGGCCAGCCTCCTCTCTTCCTCCGCCTGGCAAACATCTTCATCTTGCCACCATACCACACTAATGACGGTGCCCCGGGGCCATCATTTTAGATAAGTGATGAGCGGTAGAGAAAAGAAAATTCAGAGGACAGCAACATTTTAAAAAAACACTTGTTTTCGGCTTTGCCCCGGCATGAATTCATGGTCTGTAAACCACAGGCGTCTGTGCAGTCGGGGAGGGAAAATGATCTGATGTGAATCCTGGGGAGCTTCTGGGGGGACCCGGGACCCTACAGGAATGATGCAGGATTCTGGCTCTCTGTTTGCTGTGAGGCTGCGTAACATGTGCTCACTGTGGCCTGAAACCACTCGCTGTTCCTTCCTCTACAGTTCCACTCGCTGGCTCCCATGTACTACCGCGGGTCCGCTGCCGCCGTCATCGTGTACGACATCACCAAGCAGGTAAGAATGTCCCCTCTAGAATTTAGGTGACGTTTTTGGTGACTCTCTGTCTAAAACGACCACAGCAGAGACCTCACTGCCTGAGTCTTGCCTGGAATGAGAGTCCATAAAATGGTGGTGGGAGATGATGATCACTGGATACTGAGTTTTAGTGTCTGGTGGCCAGGCAGTTCAGATCTACCTGCTCAGTGAAATAAACGATGAACATTTTCTAAATTGTCTGTTTGCAGAGGCAAGGTCGTGCCTGCTAATCCCATTCTCCAGAATGTCAGTGTTTTAGGAAGAGGAAAATTTTTTTTAGGTTTTGCATGTTTTAGAATTAAAGATCCTTATTTTCTCTTGGTGTTTCAATCATACAACTTAAAACGCCCAGGATAACGTCCATGTCAGCGTGGTGGGTTTGCGTGCGCATGAGATGGGTGTATTTTTAGTTTTCACATTGAGGCTCCAGGATGTCCGTCAACCAACCAATAACGTCAGTGGTCTGCTGGCATCTTCCCCACCCTGCTCCCGCCCCGGCCCCCGGGAGTGCTGACTCAGCGTTCAGGGCTGCTGCTTCAGTGACTCATCGCTGAGCCCATCGGGAGCTCCCGACCGCTCACCTCCATGGAGTGGCTCCCTGGACTGTTTCCTGGAGGTCGGTTATGCGTGACGGACAGAGAGGAAAACAGGACTCTAAAATGTGTGTGTGTGCATGCGCGTGCGCATGTGTTTATTTTCTTTTTCTTTTCTGATTAAGTGTGAACGTTGTTTGAGTCCTACGACTGCACCCTTGTTCATGCCGAACCAAGGCTGTAAGTTACAAGTAATGCTATTTATAGAAGAAAATTATGCATATGATTATCTTAACCTCAAGTTTCAGTGTTAGAAAAGGAACCTTTTACAGCCGATGTATGGATACCTTCACTAACACTAAATTTTGCCCTGCGAGAAGGCTAGTACATTAATCTTCATGTGCCTCCTGAAAATGTTTTTCGTCGTTCATTTATGCTGGGTGTGTGTTTCTACATGGTTGAAATACTCTGTGAATGAGTCTTTTCTAAGATTGATTTACACTTTTGATTTAGGATTCATTTCATACCTTGAAGAAATGGGTGAAAGAATTAAAAGAGCATGGTCCGGAAAACATCGTCATGGCTATTGCTGGAAACAAGTGTGACCTCTCAGACATCAGGTAAGAATCATCGAAAAAACTTGCTATGTGGTAAGTGCCCTCCACCCTCGAATGTCTGTGTGGTTACGTCTGTTGTCGGCGTCATCATTTAATTGGTGTCATTCACTTGTGGGGGTCGAGGTGGTGTTGGTTCAACCCGAGTAGAATTAAGGGACAATTCTAGGGAAAGGCAGCTTTGATGGAGCGCCGAGGTAGGAATGGATATTTAAGTCAGATCTCCACCCAGCACAGTCATCCCTGACGCTAGAGGTCTTTGGGCTGAGTGGTTTGTTATTTTTAGTGCTACCTTTTCCGTGACTCTTGTCATCATCACTCCCATGGCCATTTTGGTAGGCAGCATGTTCACGTGGTCAGGAGACTTTGAATTCTTGACATTTTCCCCGTTTGTCTGAGTTCTAGACTTTAACTTAAGGATGTAGTCAAGTCTATGCAATCTCACTGTTTTGTTCTAAGATCTGAATACGATGCAGCACATGTGAACACCTTTGTGTGTGTGTGTGAACAGCGGGAGACACGGGATGTTGAACTTCCTGTACTTGAAGAGAGGTTTGTAGGGACCTGGTCCGCATAGACTAGGCCTTTGACAGGAGTTTTATCTAGCCTGATAAGCTAACTATTTTTACTAAATAGAAAAGGAAACTGAATTTGCGTTGTCTCCATCCCCTGGTTAATTTGATTCCCAGCCATTTGAGTGGTTGACTTTCCTAAAGACAGTGACATCGTGCTTGCTGATCCAAAGATGATGACATCGGAGTTCAGTGAACAATCAAAATAGAGCTTGCAAAGCTCTTCACATGGCCTTTGACAAACGGCTCCACTTCTTTGGGGTTTCAGAGGCTTTGTATCATGTTGCATCAAGCTGGTTTATAGTAACAGCTATAAACACCGCTAAACTGTTCGTTTCTCTGGGGGCTGGACAAATCTTTAAACGCCCAGACTTAGTTCAGAAGTCTGCCTGCTTTACTGTGCTCCTGAGACAGCCTGTGCGTCTTGAATTCCCCGCCGAATCCCTGTAACGTGTCGTGGGAAAGAGGCAGGGTGTGGAGACGGCCTCTGCCGAGAGAGTCATTGCTGTCACCCCACACCATCGAACTGCGGAGAAGGTGTGACTTTAAGTGGAATGAAGCCTTGTGTGTTCTGGGAGAACTGATGGGTGAGAATTTAAGCAGAAAACAGTTTAAGTGTTAATGGAATTAGTTAGGACTCTTGGTTATATGGAACTGAAACTCAATTGAAATTAATTTCAGGAAAAATGGGAATTTATTGGAAGGTACTGGTGTCCACATGGTGAAAAACGGGTGCTTTATTAGCTCTGGTATTTGGTATGTTCCGTCTTCGGTCTCTAGAAAGCCTGGCGCTCTCTTGTTTTTAAATTGCTGTGGGTGGATTGCCCTGCATCATGACAAAGCATTTGTGGCCAAAGGAGGGGATGTGAGTGGTCCAGATGATTTTTCCCACCATAACCATGAGAATGGGAGAGCAGGTGGTTTTGAAGCGGGCCAGTTCCTAGAAAAGTGCAACCGGCACCTAAAGTCACGCTATTTCTCAGGGTGGAGGTCACTGTTTGTGCCCTGATATAGCGTTCTCCTTGAGTTTCTCCATACACAGCTTTCAACATGTCCCACTCACATAACCCTTCCATCTCACTTCCAACTGCAGAGTCACTCACAGCTGCTCCACCCCAACCAGGAGACAGTCCGAAACCACTTCCAGCTCCAACATCCAGTGTGACTTCATGGGGCCCCTGTCGCATGAGTCCACATTCCCTGGGTGATAACCATCTGCCCTCTGGCTTGGCCTCATTGAGGTCTGAATTTTGCTTCTCCAGCCTCTATCATTGTGGTTTGAAGGGTCGAATAAGCAAAATTATCTTAGTTACTTCCTGTTACTGAATCAAGGAATTAATTCCCTTTGGGTCTCCTTCAAACCTCTGACTAAGTCAACAAGGAAGGCCGGTTTGATGCTAGTAAATTAAAACTTTTTAAACATTTACTGTATTTTACTGCAATTGTTTACAAATCATAAAATCCATCTTTTTAAAGTATACAGTTGAGTGAATTTTAATCTATTTATAGAGTTGTGTAGTCATCATCACATCTAATTTTAGAACATTTCCACTCTGCAAAGAAACATCACACCCACTTACAGTCATTCCCGATGTCTGCCTCCTTCCAGCCTCTGGCAACTGCTAGTCTACCTTTCTGTCTTTATAAATTTGCCTTTTCTGGACGTTTTATGTAAATGGAATCATACAATATGTGGTCTTCAGTGACTGGCTTCTTTCACTTAGTGTAATGTTTTCAAGATCCATCCATGTTGTATGTAGCATGTACCAATACTTCATTCGTTTTTCATGGCTGGGTAATATTCCTTTGTATGGATATACCACTTTTATTTTTTCACTGACAGCTGACATTCAAGTCGTCTCCACTTTCTGGCTATTATAAAAAGTGCCTCTTAGAATAATCATGTACAAATTTTGTATGGATATATGTTTTCATTTCTTTCAGGTCTATATGAGGAGTAGAATTTTGGAGTCATTTGATAGCAATGTGTTTAACAATTTGAGGCACTGCCAAACTTTTCCAAAGTGGCTACACCATTTTTACATCCCTACCAGCAACATATGAGGTTCCAGTTTCTCCACGTTCTCACCAGCACTTGTGATTACCTGTGTTTTGGTTACAGCCATCCCAATGGTTGGGAAGTTGTTTCACTGTGGTTTGGGTTTATATTTTTGTACGACTAATGGTGTTAAACATCTTTTCATATGTTTATTGACATTTGTATATCTTCTTTGGAGAAACGTCTCTTCAGACTTTTCCTCCAATTTTTAGTTGGGTTAATTGTCTTTTTGTTACTGAGTTGTGAGGGTTCTTTATATATTCTGAACACATATGATTTGTAAATGTTTTCTCTCATTCTGTGACTTGTCTCTTTTTAATCTTTATTTTGCCTCTCAAAGTGCAAAAGCTTAACATCCAATTTATGATATTTTTCCTTTTTGTGTCTTGTGCTCAAGTGATTGTCTAATTGAAGACCACAAAGGTTAACCCTTATGTTTTCTTCCAAGTGTTTTATGGTGTTAGTGCCTGGGTTGAGATCTGTCCTCCATTGTAAGTACTGAGTGGCGTGAGTTAGGGGTCCACATTAATCTTTTTCCATGTGGATATTTAATTGTCCCAGGACCATTGGTTGAATAGATAATTTTTTTCCCATTGAATTTTCTTGGCATTTTTGTCAAAAATTTGTTGACCATAAATGTAAAGTCTTATTTAGGGGCCTTGATTCCATTCAGTTGATGTATACGTCTCCTCTTATGCATTACAATATTATTTAAATTGCTGTCGTTTTTTAGGAAGTTTGAAATTAGGAATGGTAAGTCCTCCAATTTTATCCTTCTTTTTCAAGATTGTTTGACTATTCTGGAGGACCCAGAAAAAAACGAATTGCATTTCCATAAGAATTTGAGGATCCACTCCTCAACTTCTGCAAAAAGGGCAGCTGGAATTTGAATAGGAATTAAATTGAATCTAGAGATTCAGTGTGTTGAATCTCAAGAACAATTTAGGGGTATTACCATCTTAATATATTCTTCCAATCTGTGAATAGGAGATGTCTTTCCATTTTATTTAGGTTTTCTGTAATTTCTTTTAGCAATGTTCTGTGGTTTTCAGTGTATAAGTTGTGCGTTTCTTTTGTTATATTTATTCCTAAGTATTTTATGTTTTGGCTGCTATTATGAATGGGGGGGGTTGTTAATTTCATTAATGGCACATTCCTCGCTAGTGATGCAGGGTTATGGTGTCTGTGAATAGAGACAGTTTTACTTCCTCCTTTCCAGTCTGGGTGCCTTTTATTTCTTTTTTTTTTTTTTTTGTCTCATTACCCTGTGTAGACACTCTAATACAATGCTGAATAACAGTGACGAAAAGTGGACATTCTTGTCTTCTTCCTGATCTTAGGGGCAAAGGAGTTAGTCGTCTGTTAAGTATGATGTTAGCTGTAGGTTTTGTGTGGATCTTCATCAGCTTGAGGGCGTACCTTTCTATTCCTAGTTTGTTGAGGCTGTTTTTTTTCTCATCATGAATGTTGGGCTTTGTTACATGCTGTTTCTGTATCTTTTGAGACAGTCGTGTGTTTTTCTTTTTTCCTTTATTCTGTTAATTTATTAACCAATTATTGGACTACCGTGCGTCCTTGGAATGAATCCCACATATCTGGGGTGAACAAGCCCTTCATGCGTTTCTGGATTGGCTTTGCTGGCACTTTGTTGGGGGTTTAGGTCTATAGGCATGAGGGGTGTTGGTCTGTAGTTTGTTTTTGGTCTTGTCTGTTGGGCGTTGGTATCAGGGCAGTAGACCTTGTAGAATGGGCTTAGAAGTGTTCCCTCCTTCTCTGTTTTCTAGAAGAGTTTATGAAGGATTGGTGCTCATTCTTCTTCAGGTATTTGATGAAATCACCAGTGAAGCCAGTGGACCTAGGCTTTTCTCTGGAAAGATTATTAATTATGAATCCAATTTCTTCACTTGCTATAGGCATGCTCAAGTTTTCTAGTATTTCTTGAGTTAGTTTGACTAGTCTGTGTGTTTTTAGGAAGTTGTCCACTTATCTAAGCTATCAAATTTGTTTTCTTATTTCATGGCAATCTCCCATCACTGTTTCCATTTTTGTAAGGTTAGTAGTGATGTCTATGCTTTTAGAACTGATTTTAGAATTTTAGTCTGCTCTCTTTTCTCATTTGGTCTAGCGGATAGTTTGTCAGTTTTGTTGATACGTCAAAAAACTTGCACATGAATATTCATAGAAGGCTTATTTGTAACAGCTTCAAAGCTGAATCAGCCCAGATGTCCTTCAGTAAGCACCGTGTGTGCAGCCACACCATGGAATACTACTCAGCAGTGAAAAGGAACCAGACACTTAAACTAGCAGCCTGGACGAACCTCCAGGGAAAGATGCTGGAAAAATTTCAATTAACAGAAGTTGGATTTAGATCAGAATAATAAGGAAATATTATTAGGACAGTGGTGTGTGTGGATAGACATGAATATTATATATATTATATGTGATTAACTGAAGTTTTGTAAACATATGTGGCCAAATGATGAATTTAACTGCCCTCACCCCAACACACACACTCACTGTACAGGAGAAAATCAGGGTGGCTATATTAAAACCCTACTCAGGAGGGCGGGGCAGGGGAAGCCTGACGGGTTGGCCTTTCCCAGAGGGTGCACTGTCTCCCGCTAGACAAAAATAGTTTGGTAAACGACGGGGCTGCGGGTCTCTCCGGCACCTGCTGCTGACGCCCGCCCCTGGCGGTGGAATCCTGTTCTTGGGCAGCCAGTCCCGCTGCTCCAGATTCTGCCTGCTGGTCCGATTTTTCTGGGGTGCTAGCCAAGCCTCTGCACCCTGGACCTTATTTAGAACCTGGCCTTCTTTTACTCTCAGCTAAAACTCTGTGCTCTTCTGTAATTGCCAGAAGACTGCGTTATTTTTCACTGGGGATTGAAGAGGAATCTGTAGATTTGGCGCGTGCGCGCGTGTGTAGGTGGAACCAGGCTCACCTAACAGACTACGTTGTGTAAGCTTGTAAATCCTTGAGTGGAGCTATGCCTGGCGTATTCTGAGCGTGCGCTGGAATTTAAACGCGACTCACTCCCCAAACTTGACTGAGCCCACTGGAGGCGTTTGTGTGCAGGAGTGCCTCTCGGGGTGGGGGTGCCGATCATGGGGTCAGTGGGGTTCATATCCACACATGTCCCAGAAAGTAGAGCAGTCTGGCCAAACCCCAGGGGGAAAGGCGTTCCGGGGCGTCTGGTCCAGAGAACTCGGTTTCCAGTTGGAATTTGTGTTTATACTCCTGATCTCTATACGAGGTTTCCCTGAGTGCCTTGAATAATGCTAGACAGAACCTCCTGGTGCTCAGATTATTGTGAAATTGGAGTGATGTGTAGTCTCTGAGTCAGAAGACAGGAAGCAAAGCAGAATTGGCGACACTGTCCGTGAGAAGACTGTCCCAGCTGGCGCACAGCAGGTGCTCCGGGGGCATCACTTCCCTCCTCTTCTGCCCTCCCCCCATGTCTCCCTCCCCAGAGAGGGTGGCCTCAGAGAGAAGCGCTGGTAACAGCTCCCAGAGGAGCGTGTGTGGCTCCTGATGGGGCCTGTGGGACGGGCCGCCCCCTTCTCCCTGCCATCTGCTCGTGGGGGACATTTTAGGGACACACAGGGTTGAAGAAGGTCAGAGAACCTGGGCTGAGCTGACTGTGCGGGCCCCGCGGGGCAGGAGGAGCAGGGACAGGCGGAGCAGAGAGCCGGACGGTGTAGGAGGGGTGGACACGCATGCTGAGCTTCTGCACAAGTCACCAGAGGCCTTGGGATAATTCCAGGCGACTCTGGACGGCACACTTGTCCTGGGGTCTAGACAGAAAAGAAACCTTCTCAGAAAGTCTGGGGAGCCTACAGGAGACTGCATGGCCTTGTCCTGGGCCTGCTGGAAAAATTAGGGCAAAGAAACCTGGAAAAGAAAAAAAAATAGGTCACCTCGCTTCGGGAGTTTGAACATAAGACGCGTGGGGCACGTGTCAGAGTTCAGATTCCAGGACCCAGTTCCCCAGATTCTCATTCGATTAGCAAGAGCAGGCTGGGGACAGATGCATTTTTTAATTAATTTTTTTTTATTGAAGTGTAGTTGATTTACAGTGTTAGTTTTAGGTGTACAGCAGAGTTATTCAGTTATACATAAACATACGTACGTACATGTATTTTCAGATTCTCTCTCATTATAGGTTCTTACAAGACATCGGATACAGTTCCCTGTGCTGTGCAGTAGTCCTTGTTGTTTCTCTGCTTTGTATGTAGTGCTTTGTGTCTGCGGTTTATCCCTCCCTCCCCCCTCCTTGGTAAGCGATTCTTTCAGACATAAGTGGCCCGAGGCCTCGGGAAAGCATGGCTTTAGGTGATAGGAGTGGTGGGAGGGAAGGAGGAGGCCCCGGGACCCGGCTGGGCATCTGACTGCAGGCCGCACCTGCCTGGGCCTCCCTGCCGCCCCTCGGACCTCACGGAGAATGGAAACAGTGGCCAGTTGTCACTCCGGGCCCGGAAGGAGCACCGCGGACCCAGTCTCGTCCCTTCCAAGGCAGCTCCAGTCCTCTGCTCCTTCTATCGCGTTTCACGTTGGTGGTTGTCCAGAGGAAAGATGTGATGGGCTGATTTGCCTCCATCTAGTAACATCAGACTGCCCCTGGACCAGCGCCCCGTGGCCAGCCGCCCCCAGATGGTGGGGCCCCTCAGGCCCAGCCTATGCTTGGTTGCTTTGGCTTGCGCCAGGGGTTAGGATCACCTGGCCGTGGTGCCTTCATGAGAGAGGCGGCAGGTATCTTCGGGACCATCTGCTTTATTCGGTGATCGGGGAAGGGTCCAGCAGGTGTCCAGATTAGAGGAAGAAGAGGATATCCTGTCCTACCCCAACCATTCAACCAGAATTACCCCCTTGGCGTTCCCCATCAGCCCTGCAAGCACGCCGTGGTCTGCAGCCACCGTAATAAGTGATTTACTGGAGAAACTCCTCGCACCACACCCTCCCTTGGAGCAGGCTCCGTTCCGTCTGCTTTGCCTCGTCTGCTCTTCCTGGCTGTGCAACCTCGACTCTGCACAAACCTCCTTTGACCTCTCCAGATGAGGAGCCCTTCCTGCCTTTCTTGACCACTTAGACATTGGCCTGCCCCGAAAGGATTCTTTTTGTTTTTATTTTTAAAATTTATTTTCGTTTTTTTTTTCAATGGAAGTATTGGGGATTGAACCCAGGACCTCGCACATGCTAAGCAGGCGCTCTACCACTGCGCTGTCCCACCCCACAGTGATTCTAATTTGACCTGCTCTTCAAGCTCAGGGGTCTCCTGTTGGCCCTTCCTTGGAATCCCACCCATCACTGGCATGTTTAGGGCTGCGAGTGAGTTGGAGAGGCTGAAGGAGTGATTGTGCAGAGGTGCTGATAGGAGAAGGCTCCTTGGCCCTAATTTATTTTATTTTGCAAATGGTAGCAGTGGGAAGTTACCCACCCCAAGTGGTGGTGGCGACTGGGGGTGGGAGCGGCGGGGGTGATGGCCCGGGGATGGCTCCTCTATCCCGGATCCTCTTTGCCCAGGGTTCCGCCCACCTCCTTACATACAGCCCCGGAGATAATCAGGAACGGAACCCTGACTCTGCGACCTCAGACCAACACTTCTCGTATCTCTAAGAGAAACATGGAGAGAGAGTGGTCGGGAGGCTGCCTGTGAGTCAAGAATTTTTTCCCGGATTAGAGGTTGTACTCCAGGAGGGGAGCAGCTGGGGGTAGGAGTGAACCCAGGCTGGGGTAGGAGTAGGATAATTTATCCTCCCAGTTATTCCATCAGCCAATGAGGTTTGGTGGTTCTTTTGTGTGGTGCAGATTACTATGGGAAATACAAGAAAAGAGAAGAAAATATATCCTTAGAGCTATTGACTCTGACTTGGGGGAGCTATTGACTCTGACTTGGGGGAGCCAAGAGTAGTGTACATATAAATTTATAAAGAATGGAAAGCAGTCTTTAAAGTACACCTGAAACACTTGTGTGTTTTCAAGAACAATATGAATTTTAAAGAATAAAATGAACAGCTGTGTACCTACGAGTGACCTCCCTCCCCAGTCCCATCTCTCCATCCAGAAGCAGCTGCTGCCTGACTTCCATGATAATCACCTCTTCCTTCCTTCCTTCCTTCCTTCCTTCCTTCCTTCCTTCCTTCCTTCCTTCCTTCCTTCCTTCCTTCCTTCCTTCTCTTTCTTTCTTTCTTTCTTTCTTTCTTTCTTTCTTTCTTTCTTTCTTTCTTTCTTTCTTTCTTTCTTTCTTTCTTTCTTTCTTTCTTCTTTCTTTCTCTTTCTTCGCCGCCCGTGTTTGCACTTCTAAAGCGTAGATCTTGGCTTGCAGGTTTGGGGACTTTGCATAAATGGACTAACCCCGCGGGTGTCACATGAAGGTTGGGGGACTCATCCTGACACAGGTGCGCTGACGAGGACCACACGGCTTAGCTGTCCATCCTGCAGCCGATGGTGTTGGAGTTGTTTCCGGCTTCTTGTCGTGAACACTGCTCCCCAGCATTCTTGCATGCCGCGTAGCGCCAGGTGCAAGCGTTCCTCTCGGTGCGCGTGTCTGAGTCTCACTGCCGAGTCTCGCGGTGGGTGCCTGCTCGGGTTTACTCGGTGATGCCGGGGCTTTCCGCCGTGGGCACGGTGGCGTGGAGACTGCCTGCTGCTCCCCGCCCTCGCCACGGCCGGGTGCCCTGAGACTCAGGCTGCGGGGACCTGATGAGAATTTCAGTTTGCATGTCCCCGGTTACCAGCGACGCTGGGTGTTTCTATGTGCTTATTGGCCATTTAAGTTTCCCCTTGTATGAAGAGCCTGTTCAGGTCTTTGCCACTTTTTCTATTGGGTTATTTGCCTTAATCTTGTTTATTCAATGTGTACACATATGTATATAATTACTCACAGAATTTGCATATGTGTAAATGCATATATATTTGATGGTATGTGTCGAAATAGCTTCTTCAAATTTATGCCTGTCTTTCCACTCTCTTTACATTGCCTTTGCACCATCAGAAGCCCGTAGTTCCTATGTAAGAGGATTTATCCATTTTCTCCTCTATGCTTTTTTGGGGGGAGGGTGGAGGGAGGAAGGGTGAGTCTTATTTAAGAAATCTTTCCAAGAGCATAAAGATGTTCCCTTATGTTGACTACCTTTTAAAACCGTTACGGTTCTGTTTTCTGTCTGACTGCAAGTCACACGGCATTGGTTTGTGTATCCGCTGCTTCGTTTCTCCTGGGGAGGCGTCCAGCGGAGTCGGCGGTGGTGGTGGTGAGGCCCGCTCTCTCCCCCCGATGAGGTGCGGTCCCCGCGCGGGTGCCCGGCACGCACGGCCGTTTCCAGGGCGCTCTGCTCTGCCCCCCGGCCGCCTTGCCCGCCTCAGGCCTGTGCTGCATGGACTGCACCACCACAGCTTTGTCGTCTGGATAGACGGTTTTGGACTTTCGATCTGGGATCCCTCTAGCCAATATCGGTTGGGCCCAGAGAAGGTTTCGGGAGAGTGCATGGGGTGGATGTGTGTGCTGTGGTCCAGTGGAGATTAGGAGAGTGTGGGGCCCAAGTCTACATGTGGGGAAGGTGTGCGTGTTGAGGAATGTTTATTTTTATGGCCAATTTTGAAAATATTTAAATAAACTTTATTTTAGAATAGTTTGCTATTTACAGTAAAGTTGCAAAGATGGTGTAGAATTCCCACATGCCCCACATCCGGTTTTCCCTGTTGCTAACATCTCACGTTAACGACTGTGGCACATTTATCACAACTAACAAGCAACATTGATACTTTATTATTAACTGCAGCCCACGCTTTACGCAGTCTTGTTACTTTTCCCCTCAACGTCCCTCTTTGTTCTGGGACCCCATCCAGAACAGCGTAGTGCATTCAGTCGTCATAGCTTTTTTTTTTTTTTTTAATTTTGTGCGGAGGTAATTAGGGTTATTTACTTATTTTTAGAGGAGGGACTGGGGATTGGACCCCGGACCTTGTGCATGCTGAGCACGTGCTTTCCCACTGAGCTGTGCCTTCCCCTCTCATATCTTGTCAGGACCCTTTGGGCTGTGACAGTTCCTCAGACTCCTTTGTTCTCCGTGACCTTGACAGTGTTCAGTCCTAGTCAGACAGTTTGGAGACTTCGTCTCAGCTGGGGTTTGTGGGATCCATTCCTAACGATTAGACGCAGGGTATGTGGTTTGGAGAGAGAGACCACAGTGGGGACGTGCTACTTTCACCGCCTGATTATTAATTAAACATCACAGGGTTCACGTTATCAGTGTGACTCGTCATCCCTGATGGTGCTGACCTTGACCCCCGGCCGAGGGAGTGGCCGTCAGGTTTCTCCGCTGTGCAGCCCCCCGCCTCCTTCCTGTGCACTTCGTCCCTGTGCACAGCCCTCACTCAGCGCCACTGCTTCCGGGGAGGAGCACCTGCATCAATTATTTGTAATAATTAATCTTCTGCAGCTGAAATTTGTCCCCCCCCCCATTGATTTATTCAGTCATTTATTTTTATCAGTGTGGACTCATGGATATTTATTTTGTACTTTAAGTTATAATGCAATATTATATCATTTAATTTTTGCTCAAATTGCTCCAACTTTGGCCACAGGAGCCCTTTTTGTTGTCTCCTGTGTCCCTTTAACATAGGCCCATTGTTTTTGTTTTGGGGCACTTCCCTACTTTTTGCCAAAATAAGGTGTTCCAGGCTTGTCTTGTATGTTTTAGGTACAGCCCATGACTCAGCGATTTCTCCAAGCAGCCCTCATTCCTTTCATTGACGAAGGATATTTAGAAACCAAGATCTGGGCTGGGTGTGCTCATTGCTGCTAGGGTGTCCTTGAGTCTAGGCCGTCTTAGTGAGCAGAGCTAGGAAGCATATGTATGCATGCTAGCTAACTTGAGTTTGTACACTTATCTGTAATTATTTCTGTAGGTATCCATCTGCATCTGCGTTAAGAGAAACACACGCTTGTGTTGATGCCTCTGACTCGAATCCAGAACCGCAGGGCTCACGCTAAATTTCTTTAGGGGGTCAGGGAGGGATGTTCGAAAAAGTCAACCACTGATGTGTGATTAGGCAGAGGGGTAAGCTTTTGTTCCTGGGGATTTTCTTAGAAGATACAATACTCTTTTCCCTTTCACTTTCCGCATTGCCCAGAGCTTTCAGAGCTCAAAATGTAACTTCTGTGAAGCATTTCAGCTATGCCAGGGGCACAGTATTTGTTTATCTTTATTTACTATTCACTTAGGCAGTGAACTGAAAACCAGTTAACCATCGTCATCCTCATCCTGGTCCACCTGAATTGAGTGCTTACTACACACTGCGTAGTCTGTGTTCATCCCAGCCCTGTAAGAGTTACACGCATTCTCCCATCTTACTGTAAGGACGCGGAGGCACGGAGCTGGGGAGCTGGCCCGAGTCCTGTGGCTCAGAGGCGTGGGCCCAGCTTCAGACCCGGGGAGTCCGTCCCAGAGCTGACATTTAAGTTCGTCTCGTAAGAAGTGCAAGCAGGATCCATGAGGGAAAATCATTTCTGAACCACCAGGCAGCTGATTTGATTCTGCTCAGAGAATTTGCGCTAACAGTTTTTTCCAGTGGTTCTCTCTGACCTCAAGGCACTAGCCAAAATTTCTGTCTGGAGAAGAGGTGTTAAGAGGGAATGAATGGCCAGCCCCTCCTTGGGAACCCGTGTTTTCTGCTCAGCCCTCATTCGATTCAAATTCTGACCTTTTCCATGAGAAGCAATCCCTGAGTCTGCGGCAGGAACCTGACACCAGGAATGTGGCCGCAGGTGAACAGCCTTTATGGACAGCAGGCATGGCCCCCTGGGACAGAAATCCTTCCCAGGGGACACACGTCAGCTGCTTTAACTGTGAGTGCTTGGGTCGTTGTAAAGTGTGATCGTCCAATGAGGTACTTATGGCGAAGGTAGTAATTCTTCTTTTTGTAAAGTTCATTTAAGTTTTAGTTCCACCTCACAGGTAGGGAGTGTCGAAAAGAACTGGCGTTTTGAACAGAGATTTTGCTGCTTTAATTGTTGCTAAAATGATTGCCTCCTCCGGGTGTTACCCAAATATCTTGGATGTTGAGAGGTGACGGGAGGTGATGGGGGCACAGCATCCCCGAGTAGCCACTTCAGCGGCTGCTGGAGGGAGTGGGGGAGACCGAGAGCACTGGCGGCGCGTGGCAGCCTCTGCAGACAGCCTGCAACCGTCGTCCGCTGGGCTTTGGTGAAACATGGTGAACGATTTCCATGGCTTTCGGCTAGGATGCCTTAAACATGTGGGAATAATTCCAGCAGACATTCAACCGCCGTCTCCTGCTCACGGCTGCCTTGCTGTGCGCTCATGGCCCTCTGGGTTGGTTGTTCAGGCTTTGACCTTGGAAGGTCGGGGAGAGAGTGAAAAAACAGGGCAGGCATTTTTTAATGACATGGTAACTGTTGTATCCCTGGAGTCTGGCAGAATGTAAAACGCTTGGTTATGGCCGGTGTGGTATTTTAGAAATGTAATATGCACGCCAGAACACACCAGGAGCACCAGAACGTGTCTTTGGGGGAGAGCTCGTGCGGCCACTGTCCCTTTATTTTACCCCTTGTAACATGGTGCCTGATAAATGTATCTTATTATATCCTAGGTGTAGGCATCTCGATACAGATCTCCACACTCTGGACTTTGCAGTGTCAGATGATGAATTGGACAGGCTGCAGAAATATCAAAGTCAGTGTTTTACAGCCTACCTTCTAGAGGAGTTATTCTCAAGCTATAGGAAACGTAAGAAGCTGTCGGGAAGTGGCTAAAATGCCTATGTCTGGCACTTGCCCAGTAGACAAGACCTGGTTCAGTAGGTCTGGGGACAGGGGTCCTCATTTCTGACAAGCCCCAAATAATCACGGGCTGGGTGGTCTGTAGAACACACCTGAGACTGATTCCCCAAAAGATTTGAGGGGCCCTCTGGGGGCATCCACGGAAGGCTGAGTGATGACTGCTGGGTGACAGAGAGGAATGAGAACTCTTGGATGTTTGTTCTCATTTCCTCTGTTTCTAGAAACTGAGAGATTTGCTTTTTAACTTATATGTTTAATTTTCTGGGAAAGTGAGGACTTTTGTGCACCTGCTCTAAGATACTAGAAAACTCCTTAGAAGATGTAGTGGTTCTGCAGTTAACCACAAACTCTTTGGAATCACATGGTGGTCCTGCCAGCAGTGTTTCAGCCTGCCTCTCTCTGTGCACGCTAACACTGCAGAGGCATGAATCTGATGCATGAGTCACATGACCCTCATTTTCATGTGCGTTCCTTTAAGTGTGAGCACGACTATCTACTAAAAAGCTATTCTTCACCTGTATACAAATAATAATCAATTAGAAAATCAGGTGGAAGGTAGAACTCTCTTTATAATAGCAGTATAAATCTGAGGAATAGGCTTTTTTGATGTGTGCATGTCATTGTTAAAATTTGAAATATTGTAATTCCTAGAAATGAATTCAGCAAGAAACGAGCAGAGGCCTGTGTCGATAAACGTGGCAGCTCTAAGGTAAGACAGAAAAGAAGACTCTAACAAGTGAGAACAGGTGCCTACCTACTCCTTGGATAGGGAAACTGAGCAGAATTGTAAAGATGTCAGTTGGCTCTAAATTAAGTCACAAATTCACTGAGACGCCAGGCAGGTTAATTGGAATCATTTAAAATCACATTTTAAAAGAGGTTTTACAAAATGATCCTAAAACTCACCTAGAAAAACAAACAGGCAGAAGTAGTATTGGAGGGACTAACCCCAGCAGATGCTGAAAAACATTTTAATGATTCAGTAATAAATCAACACAGTGTTGTCACAGACCTAGACAGAAAATCAGTGAACATACTGCAGCGTCAAGAAGCAGAGTGAAATACGTAGCAATGTTTAGTATGTGATAAAGGTGACATTTTAAAAAGTGCAAAAAAGGGATAGTTTATCGTTTGGGGATAATTAGCTGGTCAGGAAAAATAAGAGAAAATTCAAAATGGATCGAGGATTTAAGTGTAAAGTAATAAAGCCATAAAAATTGGAGAACACAGTTGAATTTTAAAAATAATTTTGGAATTGGAACAAACTGTTCAATCATGATACAAACCCCAGAAGCCATAGAAGAAAATCACCAGTAAGTCTGCCTACATAGAAACTACTGTGTGGCAGAAATGCCACAAACAACATCTGAATACAAATGATAAGCTGAAAAACATGTGGAAAATATATTCTGAAGGGCTAGGTTCCTTTATATGCAAAGAGCACTTACAAGTAAATAAGGAGAAAATCTAAACAGTCCAAACCAAAATGTGCAGAGAACACGCACAAGAATGTCGCAGAACAAGAAATTCCCATAGCCGGTGAAAAACTGTGCTCCATCTCTGAATAAAAGTTACTCAGAATTAATGTCAGACTTTTCTCATGGAGAAAGGACTTTACACTGAGATGTAATCTTACTCCTGGAGTGATTTATGGAAGTGAATGTGTTTATGAGTTGGCTGACATAGCCCGTGTTCCCTCCTCCTTCTGTGGAGTGGTGATGACTGCACTGGCAGCCCCCTGCGCCGCGAGACGGGGGGCTTGAGCCAGATAAACTCAGGGTCTTTCAAGCCTCCCACTTACTTGTTTCCTCCATTTGCTTGGTTTCCTCAGTCTTTCTGGCATTCTGTTAGAAAACAGTGCCGTCTTTGTAAAGATTTATTAAGTAAACACTGGTGATACATCACTTTCTACGTGCCGGCTATAGTTTTGAGCACCTTATGATATAAAGTTATGCTCCATTTAAAACGTTGAAGCGTTCACCTGATCTGGAAGAGACGGGAGCTAAGACCCGAGGGAGGGCGACCTGAAGGGGTCGTTTCCTGAAGGAGGACGTAATTTTACTTCTGTGAGCAGCACGCTTGAGCTGCCTTCCTCACCTTAGGTACCCACGAGGCCACCTGTGAAAAGTTCTGAACTCGGGCTCCTCTGCACAGGCAGCCCAGGGCAAGTCCTCTAGCTCCACCACACACGAGGCACTTGCCCGTGAACCCCTGGGGACGGAGCATTATTCTGCCCTCCTCGGGGCGGGGGGGGGGCAGGAGCTCCTTCTTGGGGTGCTGACCCCCTCTCCCCTTGCTGACCTCGGAGGAGGATCACCAGGAATTAAATAGCCCAGCTGCCCTGTTGCCTGGTTACACCAACAACAAAACAAGGACCCTTGCTGGGCAGCGCAGCCTGGGGACTAGCTGGAACCGCAAGAATGTTGTTTCCTGCCCTCCCCGTGGAGCACCTCCCAGCGCTGCGGCGCTGGGCCAGCCCAGGCTTCCGCCTGTGTCCGAGACAAGACAGGCTGAAATGCAACATCTGATTCCCATCAGAGTCTGGGTCTGGGAGGAGACGCCCCCCTTCTGTGTGTTTTCAGCCCTCAGCCCCCCTCTTGGCCCTTGTGGAAGGCTGGGTGAGTCTCCACCCTCATCCCCGGGACTTTTCCCGTTGCACTTCCTCTGAAGTCCGCACAGCCCCCTGCCTGAGTCGTCCTGCACCCTGACGGGAATCTTGTCACTCAGTCGTTCAGCAGGTACTTAGCGATCACCCCCAGGTGCCGGCCCCCTGACACACAGCCCCCCCTGAGGGTCAGAGATCCACTGCACATCAGGGGGACAGGCATCCCCTGGGATGAGGGCACAAAGAGGGTGCACGCAGGCTGCGGGGGCGGGCGGGGGCCCGCTCTGGGAGGAGCGGTGCTGGACCCCGCTCTCCCGGAGGCCACATGTGGACCCCTGCCAAGTGCCGGGGAGGGCCGGACAGGAGCAGGTGCAGGGCCCAGAAGCAGACACAAGCACAGCGAGTCCCCAGGACGGCTGCCCACTGGGAACAGCTGTGTCTTGGGGCCCGGGGCCAGAGGAAGCGGCCAGGGAGTCTGGTCCTGCCAAGGCGCTGGGCTTCAGCCCATCTGAGGCTGTGGCCCGACATCAGTGAAGTCTGTTCACGGGACACCTGATGGATTTGCAGTTTTGAAAGATCCCCACAGTGAGCACACGGGTGATGGTTGGAGCCTGGAGGGCCAGGTAGTGGCCGTTGCAGAAGTCTGTGCGACAGGTGACAAGGGCCTGACCAGGGAGAGTGAGCGGACTTCATCACTTAGCACTGAGAGGAGAAGGGGGGCCTTCTACGATGCCTCTGTGGTTCCTGGCCTGGGAAGCAGCAGGTTTACAGGAAGAGCAGAGGGGCAGTCAGTATAAACAGAGCGGTTGTATTTTCAAAGCCCACGGCTGTTCACGTAGCAACGAGCCTCTGCGGCTGGCGCCACACCCCGCGGAGGTAACCTGCTGGAGGTAACCCTGCTGGAGGTCGCCACCCGTCCCGGTCCTGGCGCGTGCTGCTCCCCGCCGCCCGGCTCTGCAGCCTGGTGCTGCCCCGGTCTCCTGCTGTGGCCCCTTGAAGTCAGTGTCTTCTCCCGTGGTCTCCAGGGAGATTTCTGGGAGTCCTGACTTTCTGTCGGGAGCTTGATCTACAAAGTCTGAAAATAGTCTTTCCCATCAAAATTGACTGGCTGTGTGTTTGTACCTCAGCTTGGGTGAACTCGTTTCAGTTTACCTGTGTTAAGGCCTCACACAGTGCCCAGCCCAGGGCAGACACTTGGTAAATATTTATGGGAAGAAATGGACAGAAGTCACTGATGCCAGGGTGTCCTGTGGTCACGATGACAGAAGGCCAGTCAGCGACGGTGGCTGTGCATGGCCTCTTCTGAGACGCAGCTGGAGGGGTTCCCAAGGTCACCCGATGGTCACATGTCTGCCGGATGCTCCAAGGAAGCCCATGCCCCCCTTTCTGGGGGCCTCCTTTCAGATCGTAGCTGTACCGTTTGTTCCAACAATTTTCTGACACCAGCTGGGTGTCCTGCAGTTCCTGTTTCTGACTGTCACTATCCAGAGTGAGCGCAGACCCCTCCAAGTGGAGAACTCAGTCCCACAAGACTGCCCCGACTCCAGACGCCAGCTCAGGTCTGGGGTGTCCCCAGGTTACCCACACTCCTGCCCAACAGACTGCAGATCTCGGGGGGATGGTCCCATGGCCCACCCCCACCAGGGTCAGTAACTCACTGGAGCAGACTCACAGAACTCAAGAACACACTAGACTTACGACTGGTTTCCCTGCAAAGGATACAGGAGCTGGCCAATGGAAGGGCACATAGGACGAGGCCCAGGGGTGGGTTGCGTGCTGCTCCCCTGCCCCCTCCCGGGACTCCACCCTCCCAGCCTTGGGGTCTCTGCAGCTTCCTTGGTTGACAAGTGTGCCCTCCTCTCTCAGAGATTAGCAGACATGGCCTTCTTATCTGCCCCACCTTTGGGCAGAGGGAAGCCCCACCCTTTGATTTGGGGTTTGATAAAGACTTCAGGGAAGAAATAAAGAGATAAGGTAACGTGCCAGACTGAGCCCAGAAGAGCCCTTTCCTGGAATATTTCAGTGTACAATTCATCCCACAAAAAAACTGAAGACTTTTTTAAATAACCGAGAGGCCTGGGGCTGGTCTGTTAGAAACAAGAAGGAGGGTAAATTCTGGGGTGATTTCTTCCCAGTGTGTCTCTGGTGAGAAAGACAACACGCATGCAGATTCTGTACGGACTGCACTCAGGAGGCTGCTTCTCTGGTGGAGGTGCTGGGCCCATATCTCCAGTGCGGTGGGGGGGTCCCTTCCCCCCAGTGCCTGAAAATTCCTCCTCTCTTGTGTTTGGGGGCTGGAAAGAATTTAAAAGTCAGGTAGAATTTTCCCAGTAACTTTATAACTGGTTGAAACCACTGATGAGGCATGTTGGGGGGTGAAGGAAGGGCCTGGGGTGGGGGTCTTCTCTGCCTCCCAGTGCTGGTTTCCCCCCATCTGCCCTCCTCTCTCACCCGCAGCACCGGAGGACCCCCCAACCCTTCTCCTCACTCTCCTCTTTAGGCCCCTTTGTGCACCATTTTCCCCTAGAATGTGGAGCTGAGCCTGTCACTGTCCCTCCATGGCCACGAGGTGCCCTCCTAGTCCCCCACTGAGATACCACATCCTTCATTGTCAGTCCTCTGTTGTCAATCCACCCAAGGTAGTGCTGGGTGAGGAGTGGACTTAGGCTATGCTGGGTGCGGAGTGGACCTGGGCAGTGCTGGGTGTGGAGTGGACTTTCAGCAGTACCTGGGGTGGGGAGATGGGAGGATGGGGGCCTTTGTCAGGCCTTTGCATCACAGGCCCTCATCCCATTTTTGCTGCTTCTCGAGGCCACACTTCAGTGACCTCCATGGCGCCCACCTGGGTTCCGTTGGTAGAGCATCACTCTCTGCCCCTCAGCTCCTGAAGCACTTTGTTGTCCACGTAACGTACATGCTACAGTGCTGTGGCTTCTCGTGACCGTGGACGTGCGTGTCTTCGCTCTCAAGGGCAGGTTCCAGAAGGCAAGGACTAGGGGTTTCTCTGTAGCTACGAGAAGGGCTGGCAGACTGCAGCGCTGTCTGAACAGTTGTTAAATAAATGAACGAGCTGCCAGAGGATAGGCACTGTGTCTTTTTTTAATCTTTGGATCCACCACAGTATCTTCAGATTAAAAGTAGATCGGTAAATGTCTGTTTAGATTATTCATCTGAATAGAGTTCGTGTCCTAAAAGCCTACTGGAGGTGAAAGTCCAGATAAGCCGCTGCAGCCGTAAGCGTGTCATTTCCTAACTTCCAGATAGGTCACGTGTTTCCTCTGATTTGTGAGAGTCTCACAGAAGCACATTTGCACGTGTGTGCACACACACGCGTGATTTTTAAAAAGCATTGTCATTATCATGGGGAAAAATTTTGCAGTCAGCCCTAACACCAGAAGTGGGGCTGGGTCCCTCCTTGCTCACTCAGGATGCCTCTTCCTGCTGTTCTGGAATTCCTTCCTTCAGCAGGACCGTGGGCTGTGTTCCATGCGTGCATGTCTTGTCTCCGTGGGGCCAGAGACCAGGTTTTAAACTTTATAAAGGCTCAGCCACCCGAGGCTATTAATACGTGGCTGAGCAGCCGAGTCGTTGTTCTGCAGGAACACGAGGGACCTGATTCTACATGAGCCTCTTCTTCGGCCTGTTGGGTTATTTATTCTTTCCAGACAAGCACTCATCTCTGTCTGGGTCTGACCTGTTTTCCAGGGAGGTTCCCCTGAAAGACGCGAGGGAGTACGCAGAGTCCATCGGAGCCGTCGTGGTTGAAACAAGCGCCAAAAACGCGATCAATGTCGAGGAGCTCTTCCAGGGGATCAGTGAGTACCCGATCTGTGCTTTCCGCCCAGCTTGCGTGTTCTCGCCTCGGGGAGTCAGGGGAGAGGAGAGCTTTTCCAGTGTGAACTTGCTGGATGCCTCGCAGCTCTGTCCCCGCCATCCTGTGCTTTAACGTGCTGGGTCTGTGTTCTGTGAATCAAGAGGAAGTAACCCCACTGGAAAAAAAAATTTTATTTTAATCAAAGAATGATGTTCCCTGTAGCATTTTACGTTAGTATGTAGAGGGGAGGAGACATAAAATAGAGTGATAAGGTGTGGAAAACCAGTCACCCCTTAAACCGAATGACTCTAGGCAAACAAAACAAGAGAAGCTTTGAGTAATTTCTTCCACCTGGTGACGTCAGCAAGCGGTAGTGTCTGTGTCCCACATGCCCTGAAACTGGGAACTGCATGGAGAGTCGGCGTGCAAAGGTTTTCCTCGTTTCTGGTCGGTTATTAACAGGAGGTGCAGGCTTCCCTCCTCGTCTCCAGTCCTGGGTCCTGTTTGCTTCCTTTTCTTTATGTTGGTCCCACGAAGAACCCTTATCTTGGGCTGTTTCCCAGCCGACGGCCATAGTGCACCTTCACAGCCTCTCTGGTAATGGCGCTGTGTCCTGGGTCCCCTCAGAGAGCAACCTGCCAGCAGCCGTCTTGGGACACCGTGTCTTTAGATGCCCACAGAGCACATGCTTAGTGAGGTGCCGGGACTCAAAGTCCTGGGCTCCCCATCTCAGGAAAAGTCAAACCCCAGAACAGTTGGCAGTTGTGTCAAGTATCTTGTCTGCGTACGATTCCACAAGGGAATTCAGAGGGAAATGGGTGGCTGGATCTCCCTCTGGCCTGAAGTCATTGTCGGCAATGCTTTCCAGGCCAGAGGGGCTATGGCTTCCCACAACAGATTCAGTTTCCTTTGAGCTGGCTTGGTTTATTACTTCAGACACTGAGAACCCTCAGCAGGGAGTATTTCGCCTGAGTCTCGGCTGGAAGGAGTGTCAGCTGGAGATGGGGCACTCTGCCCTGGGCTCCTCACCAGACCCAGAGAGGTGCAGGAGGCAGCCAAGTGTCTGCAGCCCTGGCCCCGCTTGTCTGCTGGGGTCCTTGCCACCCTCCCCCTTCCTCCTTCAGAAGAATGCATTTTCCTGCTAGTATTTCACACTCTCAACAGGATAGTGTTCTCCAGGCTCGTGGGCCTGAATGCTGGAGACCGCACACCCCCAGACTCCGGCTCCTTCCCGTGGTTGCAACGTGGGCGCCAGGCTCTGCTGTGTGTCTGGGTGACAGCTCACTGGGTTTGGCCTGAGCTCATGCCATTCACCTCACGTGTCCTTAGGCCAAACTCGGTCCTTTCTGGGGACGCTCAGCTTTTCTGGTCCCTCGGGCTAGTTTTAGTAAACGTCTCGTTTCCGTTACCGGTTTGACTTCGTGAAGCAGGGCAGCTCCTGATAGTGCGACCTTCGCTCCTGTCCCACGTCCGGCTCCTGACAGTTTCCCGGGCCCTCTTCCCAGCCCTCGTGCGGCTCCGCGTACCTGAGATTCAGCTTGGCATTTCTGCACAAGCTAGGGGATTGCCTGAGGTTTATGCAAAGTCATTCTTTCAGTAAAAAAAATGACAGAAGGACCTCAAAGAAGAAAACAAGCCTAAGGCTGCAGACCCAGCTGGCAGTCAGCCTCCCCCTACCCGCCCCAGTGCCTCCGTGGGCCTCCTGTTCCTTCAGGTGGACGTCTTCAGAGCGGGCTGTGGGTGCCTGCTTGCAGGACCGAGCACTTCTGGCTACGTCGCAGCAGGCCCCCTCGTTTGCTTTTCCGTCCCCTCCCCAGCTTGAGTTACGCCTGCTCCTCCCTGAGCTCAGAGCAGGACGAGCTGTCGCTGAGCTCCGCGCCCCCGCGGGGCAGGGCTGCTGAGACCACGCGCTGGGAGAGAAGAGGCCACCGACAGCCAAGCACAGGGACGGGGACGAAAAGCACAGCTTTGAAGAGCTGTGCTTGAGCAAAAGGAATTCATGTCGGCTCGGACCAAGAGACACATTTTCTCGTCGCCTTTCCAGAGTGTTCAGAAGCCAGAAATGAGACGACTGTGATTTTGGAACATGAGTCCGTGTCTTTCCTAACAGGATTGTTTAGCAGAATCCTGTCTGTTTCCAGGCTGAAGCTACCCCGTGAAGGACGTAGGTGCTGCCTCTTCGGGGTGCTCTGGCTGCAGTCCTCAAACTCCCTGCCCCTTTAAAAAACAAGTCTCTCCCTGAGGGCAAAAAGAGGTGGGGCTGCAGGCTCACCAGGAAAAATGTCTGGATCTGGGCTGCGCTTCTGCTCCGCTCCCGTGCGCGCCGACCGTGCAGAAGGAGCGGGGTCCTGAAAGCCACATCTGGAGACACTGCACTAGCTAGGGGTTTTGTTTGTGTGCTGTGGGTCTGAGAACAAGGTGAGAAGTGTTTGTTTTTTAAAAGGGAATGTAATTAGAGGTACAGGCATATGTGTTTGGAGAAATTAGAATAGAGTGTTAATGTGAAAGACAGGAAGTTAAGCCTTGTGGGCGGCAATCATGTCTGTCTGTTGCCATCCGTCGTTGCGAAGAGTGTTGGCTATTTTAAGTCCACTGGAGTTTTGGAGTTTCCTCGGTAGTCATTTTTGGTTTGGAACAGGTTAAAAAAGTTTGAAAACGAAACAAAACGTTTGCACATTTTATAGCACAGTACAGCAAGCTGTCAAACGAGGGTCAGTTGAGCCACCAAGGCCCAAGGAAAAGACGGAGGTAAAGCCGGTCACGTCCTTATCCCCCTAGAACTCACTTTAGCAAGTGCGTGTAGGAGAGCTGGCCCCAGCGAAATCACGCAGTTTCAGATATGGGCGCGTTGGGTATCAGAAGCCCCAAACTCTCCTGTCTTTTGTCCCAGGGAGTCTAAGGCAGAAACTGATCAAGTGTGCAAAGTGTGGTCATCTTATGTTTACCTTACAGTGAGTTCTCACTCTGGGCCATTGTTGCAGTTGCTTGGGTTATGTTAACTCGTTACTGCAAGCTTCATCTCACGAAATGGGCCCCGTTGTCGGCCCTGTTTTATGTCAGAGGAGGTTGAGGCCTGGAGAGTTTTGCACGCTGCTCTGGGTCACCGCTGAGCGAGAGACCAGGATTAAATAAGGCCGGCAGCGGGGCCGCCGAGCCCACGCTCTTAGCCGCTGGTCTGTGTCACTCCTCACTGGCAGTTTATGGTAGCATTATTCATGATGGTGAAAAACAGGAAACGACTTCCCCATCCAAACCTGGGGAAATAATTCTTAAGAAGTCATAGTACACCAGTATAAACCAGTGATTAAAAATGAGGATGTAAATCCTTCTTTGCTGACGTTAAATTGTGGAGTGTGAAACAAACGTTGCAGAGCAGTTGTGTAATATCCTGATTTTATAAAATGTGAAGCACATAGTATGTAACAGCAGACATATTTTTCTGGGTAAAGACTGGAAGGAGGCACACACATTAAAATGTTAGCAGTGATGAGATTGCAGGGAACTTAAAAAAAGAAGACTTTATTATGGCGATATTTAAACATATACACCAGTAAACTGAATAACGTAGTGAACCATCATGTGCAGTTGTCCCTCAGCGTCCTTGGAGGACTGCTTCCGGGACCCCACGGGTACCAACATCCCAGGATGCTCAAGTTCCGTGTATAAAAGGCTGTAATACTTGCATATAGCCACACACGTCCTCCCATATACTTCACATCATCTTCACATCATCTCCAGTTTACATGTGATACCTAAGACTACGTAAATGCTATAGTTCTAAATGCTATTCAGATAGTTACCAGTGTGGCAAATTCTAGTTTTGCTCTTTGGAACTTTCTGGAATGTTTTTTCCCTGACTGTTCTCAGTCTGCAGTGCATTGAATCCTCAGATACAGAACCTGGGGAGATGGAGGGCAGACTGTCCTCATGGCCACCTGGTTCCATCTCTGGCCCACATTCCCCCCCGCCCCCAGCCACTACTTTCCACCTGTATTATTTTGAAGAGAACCCCAGATACCATATCGTCTGTAAATATTTTCAGTCTGTAATCTTCTTTAGCATAATGACAATACATGATCACATTAATAATCACAATGCTATTACATATTAACATCATCAAATATCTAGTGTCAGATTTTCAGATAGCTCATTATTGTCAAACATGGTTTCTGTGTTTGCGTTTTACAGTTTGTTTGGATCTGGATACAGATAAGCCCCACACAGGGATAGAATTAGCTGGCGTGTCTTTTCGCCTCATAAGGAGTCAGTTCCCTCTCCATCTTTCTTCCTTTTCCCTCCATGCAGTTTCTTCATTCAAGCAGTTTTGTCATTGTCCTACAGAGTTTTAACACAATGTGGATGTTCCTGAGTTCCATTTAATTACTGAGTGGTGTCCCACCGCGTAAAAATCTGTGACTCCGTTCCCAGAAACCTTTGGGTTGTTATCAGGTTTCGGCAATTATGGGCAAGGCTGCCGTGAGCACCCATGCACAAGTCTTTGTGGGTGAATACCCAGGGGCGCGTGGCTGGCTTACCTAGGAGGCAGTGGTTCGCTGTCCAAGGGGCAGTCGAACCGCTCCCTGAGGTGGCCTTAGCACCTTGCGTCCTCAGCACCAGTGGATGAAGCTCCGGTAGCCCCGCATCCTCACCAGCACGGGAACGACCAGCTGATAGATTTCAGTCGTTCAAACGGGAGTATGGTGGTCTCTCCTGTGTATTTTGTTTTTTGGGTTTTTTTGGTAGGGGGAGGTAATTAGGTTTATCTATTTTAATTTTTTTTTTAGTGGAGGTATGGGGGATTGAATCTGGGGCCTCGTGCATGCTAAGCACGTGCGCTACCACTGAGCTGCACCCTCCCCCTCGCCCTGTGGTCTTAAGCCCGCCTTCCTAGTTACAGTAACACGGAGTGCCTTTTCCTGCGCCCACTCGCAGTCCTTGCTTGTGTCTGCTTCCGTGAAGCCTCTGTTCCAGCTTTGCCCATTTTGTATTGAGTTGTTTGCTTATGGTTGGGTCCTAAAGATGATTTATAGATTTTGGATACATGCTCTTTATCAGATGTTTGTTTTTTAAATATTTTTGCCCAGGCTGTGGCTTGTCTTTTCATACATTTGAAAAAAGTTTTTAATTGAAATGTAGCTGATTTACAATGTTAGTTTCAGGTGTACAGCAAAGCGATTCAGTTATACATATGCACACAGGTATATTTTCTTTCTTCAGATTCTCTTCCATTATATGTTATTACAAGAAATTGAATATACTTCCCTGTGTCTTTTCATTTTCTTCACAGTGTCTTTGGAGGAGCAGGAGTTTTTCACTTTGATGAAGTCTAGCTTGTTAGATTTGTTCTGTGTGGCTTGTGTTTTTTTTTTTTTTTGTGCACGTCTCGTAAGTTTTAAGTGGTAAAATGAAAAGTAAAAGTGTAGATCCATGCAATAGAATATTATCCATCCATAAGGAGAAATGAGCTAACAGGCCATGGAAATGCACGAGAGACCCTTAAATGCATATTTACCAAGTGGAAAGGCTGCCTGCTGTATGATTCCAGCTGTGTGGCATTCTGGAAAAGGCAAAACCACGGAGACAGTGCGAAGATCAGCGGTTGCGGGGGGCTGGGGGGGCGACGGGGTGGAGCAGCAGATTTTTAGGGCTGTGAACTATTCTCTGTGACGCTGTGATGGTGGTCAGTGCACGCTTATCAGCACCCACAGCATGTGCAGCACGGAGAGCCCTGCTGTGCACCATGGACGCCACTCGCTTGCTGATTAGCGGTGGCTAATTTTGATAACTGTTCCCGACTCATGCAAGATGTTGGAATAGAGGAAGCTGAGGAGGAGGGGGAGGCGTGTGTGCGAACTCTCTGTACTTTATGCTCAATTTTCTCTATAAACCTAAAACTGCTCCCCCCCCAAATAATAGTCTATTAATTAAAAAATAAACTGTAAGGAAATGATGCCTTTGAATGGTAGGGAGGCCTAATGATCTCAGAGGAACTCCAGCCCCTCCATGTTGAAGACGTTTGGCACTTTGGACTCTTGGCGGGGTGGCCACTCCCTACCCTCCTCTGCTGGGCGTCACCCTTCCTTCAGCTCCTAGGCTTTGACTTCCGGTCTCTGCGCCCCTCCTCACCCACCCACTTCCCACCAGTTGGCACCTGCTCCACTTCTCTTTTCATCTTTGTTTTCTGCTTCCCCCACTGCCCCCAAATTAAGCCTCTCGTCACCCCGACCTGGACTTGTGCCCGGCCCTGGCTCGACTCACTCCCTGACCCTAAGGGGCTCTGGTCCTAGGTCTAGACTCTTTAATGTTCCGGGTCGTCTTGTCTTCTTTACGGCAGCAAAAGGACGGTTCAGAGGATGCCCTCAGGTGTCCTGCGTGTGTTTCCCCAGGGGGACATTCCGTGACTGTCAGCCACGGCACTGTTCCCTAGAGACCCCCTCCCTTCTAAATAAAAGAAGAGGCTTGGAGCTCATCGCCAACCGTGACCGCTGCCAAGTCCTAGTAAAGTTTGTCAGTGCACTAAGCTGCATGATTTAGAAAACCAGGATCAAGAAATGGAAGTGACAGGGCAACACCAACGCCTCTAACACCCAGCGAAACAAAATGGAGCTCATGAACCCTGGGACTGGAATGAGAGGCGGGGGGCCCCAGGCCTGCGCAGGAAGTGGCCGGCCCACCACACGGGGAGGGGCAGCTGGAGTGAGCCCACTGTTTTATTTCTGTCGTGTGTAAGAGCTTTGCAGCCCCAGGCCAGAGCCGTGACGATGTAGTTTATTGCTTGGAATTGGGTCTCGCCCATCTTGTGTTCTTGAGGAATCATTTATAGAACCTGCTTTTTCTCTAGGGTGTCAACTTTCAGGAAAACGGAACTCAAAAAAAAAAGTCTTAAGTTTTTCCAAGCAGAGTCTTACACAATCCAAACCTTATTAAAATAAACACCCTGCCCTGAGATTTATACATCAGGATGACTTGTTTGGAGAATGTGTACTCAGAGGACATTTTGTAAGAGCAGGAACACACAGTCATGCTGAGAGCCTTTCCCGATGTTTGTGTATATAGTTTTGTCCTAGTCTGTGCCCGTGTACTTAACACTGAGTCAGCAGTGTTCCAAGGTGATCACCTTGGTACCAAACGCCACGGTCATTTTCCAGAACTGCTCCATTGTGTAAGCGCGTGTAACCTTTCAGCAGGCTCCAGATAACTCAGATCACAAGATGTCAGGTCTTGGTGTGCTTTCACAGCGCTGCTGGCTTCCTCCTCCTTTTGAGGTGCTTGCCTCATTGGAAGCACTTCCTTTCTCCTTGCTGTTTGAAGTTGGACTGTGTGGACCCCTCCCAGGTCGAGTGTTCTGTTAAAGAACAGGTTGGCCCCTATCCTGGTCACCAAACCCCAGGTTTCCACTGCGGTGAGCCGGGAACACGGGGTGTCTCCCTGCTCAGACCTCACCCGAGCTGCGGCTGGAGCCTGGGACGGCTGAGGACCCGTCCACTGTTGTCAGGTCCTGCCATGACAGCAACCGCACGCGGCCGTGGTGTGTCGTCCCCACACGACTTCCCGTGTCTTTTTTCTAGGTGGGGAAAGGCAGTCACAGAGACATCAGAGAACGTGTCCAGATTCACTCAGCTGGGACGCTCATTCTCAGATCTCTAAACTCTTTCTGCCCGATAAGAAGGTCCAAGTCTAAGGAAACTGCAGTAATTCCGTCTTGGAGAAGTATTTGGTCCTGTTAAGTGAGATCTGGGATATTTTGAAGATGAATAGACTCTGGCATCTCTCAGAAGTCAGGTCACTGATTCAAAAATGTTGCTCGCAGTTTAAAGCAAATAAGAGGGGACCATTTTTTGTGACTTTAATGAATGTCTTATGGATGAGCTTCTTAACTATTTGCAGTACTTTTCGTAGGAAAAAACTTATGAAAATGTATGGCACGAGGCATTGCAGACGAAGTCGTGTACAGGAAGGCTGGAGGTCTAACGCTCTTTTGCTCACTTTAGGGCTGACATTTTAAGAACACCATGAAGTTGCTGTTAGTACAGGACATGGATTTTCATATCATCAAAAATGCTGATCAGTGAACAGTACTTGCCTGTTAACTAGGGCAACAGTGTGCACCGATCACAATTATCATTTTGTCCAAAAATATTTATGACCCAAAAGTCCCTATTGCAGCTCCTAACACCCTCAAGAGGCACGTGGATTTTTTTTGCGGGGGTGGAGTTAGGTTTATGTATTTTAGTGGAGGCACTGGGGATGGAACCCAGGACCTCGTGCATGCTAGGCACACACTCCACCACTGAGCTATATCCTCACGCCCGGAAATGTTGTTCATTTAAACAGTTTAAGGAATGCTGTAACTGAGGACGACCAGCCCTCCAACACACACACCTTTCTCTGGAGGAGTCTGGGACGCGGGGCTGGGAAGCTCTGAGCTCAGGAAGCCAGGGCGCCGGTGGTCGCGGGGCCCTCCGCCCTGCTCACCACGTGGGGCTGGGGGAGCAGGAGCACGCTGCTTGCTTCCTTCGGTGATGACTAAGAAGACAAGCACAGCGTGTCCAGAAGGAAAGTACGTGCTCACTTGCTTCTGGATGAGGACAGAGCTGTTTTGAGAATGGCCTGCGAAGCTTTGTCAGGGGTACAGATGGCAGAGCATGGCCATGGCCATCACTACAACCTTCCTGTCTGCTCTGTAAGTGGGTGAGGAATTGGGGTGCTTGTCAGTGACCTCATCTGTTTGGTGAGCTTTGAGGAATGGCCGTACCACCCAAACTACAAGATGCATTAATCCCTTGGAAGCTGATGATGTCCGCCCTTGCGAGAACGCACCTCTCCCAGGGCTGTGTGACTCTCTCTGGACCTTGTGCAGCACCCACTTGCGGGAAGGGCTTTGTCTTTGGAACTAACTTCCCCTCCATTTCTAATTACTGCTTACCTGGTAATGTGATATCCTAGTTAGCTGATGTTTTAAAATCCCTGTTTCAAGCTCATTTTTCATGCCTTTTTCATGGGGGATAGAGCGCTGGCGTGGCTGAGGGGAGGACACAGACTTTGGGACCCCTCGGAAAATCGAGATGCCACCTGGTAATGACATGACCTTCTGTGTGTGACCTACGTTCTTGGGTTAGTCATAAAACAGTGATCATTAACAGCCATTCCACCAGCCTCACAGGACCCATTGAAGATGTGCCTCTGAAAAAATCTCCTAAAACTGTGAGCTTTTAAACAAATATTTGTTATTTCCAGATTCCACTGCCTTTTAAAAAACAGCTTTATGTGAGATAAAACTCACATACTCTACATTTCACCAATTTAAAATGTACAGTTGAGTGTTTTTTATGGGCACCATCAGCGCAGGTTTAGAATATCTTTATTGTCACAAAGGAAAACAAAACCCAACCAACAAACACAAAGCACGTACTCCGGGGCTGCTATCTCCCCACCCCTCCACCTCCTGCTTACTTTTAGCTTGAGTGCATTAGCAGAGGCTCTAGGATAATCTTTAAAATTAACATAAGATTACTTGTGGCCGACTGTTCCCTGCGAAGAATGTCTCTGAGGGCTTTCCGGTCACGCTCCAAGGACTTGGGATGGGAGCTAAGTGTTAATGAATGGTGGTACTGGGAAGAGCACGACTCCCACGCCAGTTCTGTTTTGAGAAGCGCAGAGAGGAGCCCTCACTGTTGCAGCTGGAGCCCTGGGCCCAGCCCGGAAGCAGCTTGTTCTGGTGGATGGGCCCGTGGGGAGACTGGGAGCGGCCGGTGGGCTGATGTCAGTGCAGAGAAGGTAGCTGTTTGCTCAGGAGCAGGGGTTCCGAATCCAGGGAGTTCTGTGTTGTCAGAAAGCTGCTTCTGCCTTTCCTGAACTTTCTAAACACGAGTTTGACCTGATACAGCCGAGGGAAGGCAGGGTAAGACCTCCCCCCGTGGCCCTGCTACCTTGTGAGCAGCCCAGCCATAGTCTGCATGAGGGTTCGGCTGGGAAAAGGTACTCAGCCTTGGCCTCCTTCCGTTGCAGGTCGCCAGATCCCACCCTTGGACCCCCATGAAAATGGAAACAATGGAACAATCAAAATTGGGAAGCCACCATCGCAGGCCGGCCGGCGGTGCTGCTGACCTGGGCCGGGCTCCGCTGTGCTTGAGGAAGCCAGAGCCCACCTGCCCGCGCTCTGCTGGAGGGCGTCCCGCTCTCGGGGGCCGGCACCTCACTCAGAGAGCCGCGAGCTCGCCAGCTGGGCATCCTGGAAGACCTGCAGGGAGCGGGGCAGGGAGTGGCCCTGGAGAAGGATTTCCAAAAACTGGGAAAACCCAGAACATCGCCACAAAAGGGCTTTTAGTGCATGAAATGCACTCAGAGGAGACGGATATTAGGTATTAAGTATAGTTGAGTTTTTTGTTAAAAACCTTGAAACACTCCTAAATTTGTGCAAAAGTCTTCCTGGCTTACTACATGTGTGATTCCAAAGTGGTGGTCCACTCTGATTTCCCGTGTTTTCTAACCAAATTTCAGGAACTTTTTCAGTGCCGTTGCCTTAGTTGTGTACACAGCCTTCACTGAAAGGTTAATCTAAGGTGGCTCACCTTTCAGTGGAGTGTGATTGGACCATCACTCAAGCTGTAGGCTCGAGCTGTTAAGAAAGTGGAGAAGGAGGTACTAGAAACCATTGTCTACATCTCGGACTTTGATTTGATGAACATTTTTCTAAGTTTTGGTCTTAAAAGCAAAGAAACCAATCTGACTGTAAACTATCTCATGTGATTCTGGGGTTTGGAGGCCTCGTTTGGAAGTCATTGACATGGGTACGGGTAAGCAGTGACAGACGTAGGACATACATGTGGTTCCAGAGACCTCCTGGTACGCCTCAGCTCCACAGCGATGCCTTCCTGCACACGTGGAGGGTGTATTGTTTCACTGAGAGTGCGCCTGGTGTCATGTCTAGGGGCACAAACCAGCTGGAGGAGGTTTGAATCTAAACCATAGGGCAAACTTCTTGAATAGATTACAGGAAAGCCAGCCAGAGGAGGTACCAGCTCCTTAAGATTCTAGACCCCCAAAACTGCAAACTCAGAGAAAGCCTTTTAGAAGACGCCCAGTATGAGGAGGTGGGTATTAAGGCCAACCCGAGGTCCATTCCTGGAAGGCCAGTTAGCTGAGAACAGGCTTCCATGACACCTTTTAATTCAGATTCCTCGTCTCTCTGTTAGTTAAAGATGCCTGAATCCAGTGGAAGAAAAGAAGGCCTGGAAAGGAGGAAAGCTATTCCTGTTGGAAATTCCAATCCTATTTCCATTCTAACTTTCATAAAAAAACCTGGGGTCAAGAAGCAGTTGGCTTCCCATGAGGGTTCATACTGGGAAGTGATTCTCAGAGGACATTCGGGTTGGCGCCTTTCGTGGGGCTGAGACACAGTAAAAACACGGCCTCAGAGGTGGTTGGTCAGCAGCGCGGGGACAGGGCCAGCTGGTACCTTCAAAGCTCAGCAGACGTTAATTGAAATCCTATGATGTAAAAATCAGAGATCATGAGCTGATTACAGACCCAGACGCTCAGTAACTGGTGTGAGCTGTGCCCACCGTATTCTGGACGGGTGGGGACACCAAGTCTGCCAGCAGAAAAAGCAAGAGTCCTTGAGAGACGGGGGCCAAGTTCACACTCTTTCTGTGGACCGCAATCAAGAAAACAGGTAGAAATCACAGATTTAGGTGTGTTTTTTTTTTTTTTTTAAACTCGAGGGTGTGTTGTCAATTTCATGTTCTTACTACTTCCCCAGTTTGCAAGAGTAGTTTGACAGTCTTAGGCTGCGAAGGCTGGAAACACTTATTTTTTGGTTCAAGAGTGCCTCTCAGGTATCCCAGACAGGTACCTCAAAAACTGTTAGCAAATGGCACTGGGATGTCTTGGCAGAGCCTTGCAGAGATTTTTAGGGTTTGCTCCACTTGTCAACGTTACAGGCTAACGTGATTCCGCTTGCCGGCCAAGCGACTAGCTTACCTCTTTCCAAAAAAAAAAAAAAAAAAAAAAAAATTGGGTTGTAAATGCCAGTGACCTCTTTCCAGGTGACACACAGGCTTATTTTGGAACCTTTCCTCATCCAGCTGTCCCCGAGGACCTGGGCTTGTCTCTGGATGGCTGCTCAGGTTGCCAAGCCAAGGAGGTACGCTTCCCAGCAGAGTCTGCAGCTCTGGGCTGGGGCTTCAGTGCTTGCATCTTGCATGAAACAGCTGGTTTTAACCTCCCGTAGAGAGCTACCCACCCTCGAGCCCAGGGTTTTATTTCAGAAGTACATGAGGGTGGAAACCACACTTTTGCCTTTCAGTATGGCCTTAACTTGTCAAGCCCTCAGACGGCAATGTATGTATATAATCACTCCTTGGAGCAATTGATGGAAAGAGTCCACGGCTCGTGGGTGCGCCAGTGTCCACGTGAACGTGGAGACAGATGCTCGAGCCACGTCCACGACCAGGCGCTCTGCTCTTCCTCCCTTTGCCTTCACATCCTTACTGGCTGTTCTAATCGCTGAGCTGCAACCACATCCTCTAACGTAAGGGCCGGGAAATGACTGCTGCTCCAAGATGTCGAGCAGCCTCCCGGACGCAGCACCCTTGCCCTGATTTCCCCAAACGTGCTCTCCCCTGTTTTCCTCCCTCCTGTGCGGCATGTGTGTGTACACGTGCTTTCGTATTTGTTACACCGACAGGTGATCCCTTTCGCTGGCTGAGTTTGGCTGTGGCTGTGTGTCACACGTAACACAGGCACAGGCCCGCAGAGGGATAATTTCCAGCGGAAACCCCTAGGGTGGCAGTGGCGTCGTGCCAGCATGTCACAAGTGTGCCTAATCGACCTGCCATTTTATGGTGGAAAGTGGTACATTGGGGTGCTGAAGATGATGTGACCTTGCAGACCACAGAAGGCCGAGGACCTAAAACTAGCCTTCAGGCAACCACAGGGCTGGGCCCATGGAGGACCAGGGGAGGCTGGGGTGGCTTGTCCTCTGAGGTTAAGGAGTGTGGCCTGTGAGGGCTGGAACCCATTCCTCTTAGGGGCCCTGCGCCTCACTGCTCTGCACTGCTCATTGCAACTTGAATGGGGAGCGGGGTCACGAGCGAGAGGGCTCTGGGCCGTCTTCAGGCCTCTTAGGTTCCGGGTTAACCATCGTTGTCGAAGCCAGCGTCAGCGCTCTGTTCTCTGGTGTTTTTACAAAGGGCTTCTGTCTGGGCTGGACCCAGTTCTCGCATATGGAAGACGCGGCTACAGACTGTTGGCACCTTTGCCCCTTGTATTCTGTAGTCAAGCATTGCCCTCCATGTTGCCCAGTTGTATCTGTTATTTTTGGTTTAACACACACTGATTCATACTAATAAATATTTTCAGTTTTGCCGAGTTTGCCTTTTTCTTACCAGGTTTGATGGAGTAGTTTTTTAGCATTGCAGTCACCTCAGAATAGAGAAGGGTGATTCCCCAGAGACACTTGTACACCTGTGCAGATGATGACACATGTCAGGATGTTCTGCGGCACTGTTTGCAACAGTAAAATGTAGTCTTCCCCTAAGGGTGTTGGTTAATAAAATGGGGCACAGCCGCACAATGAAATCTGTAGGGTAATTACAATGGACGCAAGGTCTACCATGCATTAAAGTGTATCTTCAGACAAAATGTGGGGAGCAGGCCTACCATCCTGCTCACTCCCAGGAGAACCACTCTCACAGTGGCCTGTGGGAATGAAGTCCTCAGGAGTTATGCAGTGCGCAGCCTGAGCAACAGAGCCGTGGCCCTGGCTGAGTGAACAAAGCAAGCTGGAGAAGTACAGAAGCGTGTAAACTCACAAAATAATACGTTGTTCACGAATGTGTGCACATAAAAATAAGAGAAGGATCAGAAGGAAAAACATAAACTTCAGGACAGGGCTTATGTCTGGGGAGGCAGGGAAGTAAACAGGATCAGGGTGGAGAACAAAGGGCGTTTAGCTGTCAGTCATTTTGATTTATTTCATGATACGAAAATCTGAGGCCAGTGTGGCAGAATGATAGCCTTTGGTAATTTCAAGTATGTTTTATTAGTCTCTGTATTTTGCTGTATTAATTTCTTTCAAAGAGACAGGATATGGAGACAAAAACAACGAGGGGAAACATTTTGCTGCAGCACCAGAAATTGACACATTGTAAGTGATTATAAAGAAAAAAAAAAGAATGAATGAATGAAGGATTAGGCTGACTTCTTAAATGTGCTGGAAGAGTTTCCTAAGTGTGGGAGCTGACTTAACGTACCCAGTGAACTGACTGAGGCTTACCCACCATCCCTGCATCGTCTCTGCTAAGCCTCCTGCCCACTGGCCCACACACTCCTGCACACACACGTGGGGACCTTCTGCTGTCTGCGCGGAGCTTCCCCGATGCACAAATGAACATGGGGAGGGATGTGAAGGGAGAGGAAAGCGGTGCCTAATGTTCTCAGCCCTCGAGTCACTCCCCAAGGCATGTGTGAGGAAGCTGCTTTCAATATGATCAATCAAGAAAGAAAAAAGAACACAGCTCACCATCACCAGAACCCAGGGTTCTGATTTTTGTAAGAAAACTGGCCTTTCCTTCGCTTCTCTAAGAAGTGGTTCATCATTTATGGCAGTTTGGGGGAATGTTTTTAGATTGGATTTAGCCAGCAAATTCTGTGCAGCCCAGCCCCCTCAGTGTCGCCGTACATGGAGATTCCTCCTCTCCGACCCTCTGTCCTTCTTTCTCCCCTCTTGGGCGCGAGTGGAACAGGACCCGGGGCTGAGGCAGCTTGCAAGTTTTTACAGCACAGCGCTGGTTGACGTGGGCACCCTGGAGAACAAAGACAAGGAGCCAGCTTGGCCCCAGCGCATTGCCTCTGGCTGCTCTAAACGGTCCCTACATGTCTCCTGTTTCCAGGGACTGTCCCCGAGCAAGGCCGGCTGGCTAGAAGGGGAGGGAGACCTCCCCTCATTTCGTGAGCATCCTCTCCAAAAATGTCTTCCCTTGTTTCCAGACACTGCCACAGCGAGCACTTCCACTGGCTTCCTGTGTGTGTGAAATTGTTTCTCCCCTCCAGTCCCTGTTTATTAAAAACCAGACACACAAAACCAAGTGTTGTCAGGCATGCCGGAAATGGACACTCAGACGTGCCGGTCAGAGCATAAATGGGTATGGTCTCTCTAGAAAGTGGTTTGGCAAATGTGAATCTCAGACTTTGGGAAAGATCATAGTCTGTGACCCCCTCATCCCATGCTGCTATTTCTGGGAATTCAGTATATGTGCATGTGTGTATGTATGTCATCTGTGGCTTAGATGTGCACACATATACATGTATTTATCATATATAACACATATACACATGACCTACTGCATAACACATTTCATCCAAAACTTAGTGGCTTAGAATAAACACTGTTACCTCACGGTTTCCGTGGACTGGAGTTTGGAGTCTGCTTAGCTGGTGGTTCTGGCTCAGGGATCCCTGAGAGGCTGAGCCAGGATATCAGCTGAGCTCCATCGTCTGAAGCTGTGACTGATGCGCTCACACGGCTCATGGCACGTCCTGCTCGAGGGACTGCATGACGTGGGGTCTGGCCAGCACAGGTTTAATTAGTGATGGGCCCATAGCAAGGTTTGTCCCAGTATCATTTACAACAAGGAAAAGTTGGAATAATACAAATGTCCTGTGGAAGGAAATTAGTTAAATACTTAAAACTGTCCGTACAACAATACCGTAACCATTAAATGTTGCAGTATCAGAAAGAAGGGTTCCTGGCCACAAAACTCAGAGGTACAAGAGTGTGTCCCTTTCTTTTTTATGTAACAACTGACTTTCTCCCTCGAGCCCTGTTCTGTCTAGTGGGAAAGGTGAATTCCGTCAGCCCTGGCTTCCCTGGTCTGCTCAGTGGGCTCTCTCATTTGAGGTTTAAGCTTGCTCTCAGGATGGCTCCTCCTTGTTTCCCCCTGTGGGCGAGGGAGGGTGGGAAGGAAGCACTGAGGTCCTGGAGGGCTCACGTGGCGTCCTGGGTCTGAGTGGGGCTGTGCGGTTTCAGTCTGCAGAAAGCACTGCTGGTCCTGGCTCAGAGCAAGTGCTCGTGACCGAGAGTTAACACAAAGCGGCGACTTGCCGTGTGCCACGTGCTGTCCCGGGCGCTCTGCATCGTTTCACCTCCTCCTGTTTCCGCAGCCCCTGTTATCAGGTAGACACTGTGATTATCTCCATTCTGCAAATGAGGAAACTGAGGCATAACAGGTTAACTATTGCCTAAGACCATGGTCTAGTAAAGAGAGGCAGAAGTCAAATACTAGCTTCTATTATTTTCTCCTTTCTTTTAAATTTTTCTTTAAAAAATTTAAATTACTTATTTTATCATTACATTTATTTTTTGCTTTTTTCAGTTGGAGGGAGGTGATTGGGTTTGTTTGTTTGTTTGTTTGTTTATTTATTTATTTATTTATAATGGTGGTGCTGGGGATTGAACCCAGGACCTCATGCATGCCAAGCACACACTGTACCACTGATCTATGACCTCCTCCATTCTTTTTTAATTTAACAATTTTTTTAACTTTTAAAATTGCAGTATAATTGACACATATTAGATTCAAATATCCAACATAATCATTCATTATTTGTATACATTGCAAAATGATCACCACAAATCTAGTTAACATCCGTCACCTCACACAGTTTACAAATTTTCTTTCTTGCAACAAGAACTTTTAAGAGCTGCTCTCTTAGCAACTTTCAAATATGCAACATGGTATTATTGATTATAGTCACCAGGGTGTGTGTTCCCTCCGCAGGACACATTTCTCTGACAACTGGAAGTTTGTACCTTCGACCACTTTCTGTTTTCTCCTTTCTTTACTCTCATTATCAGGACTGTAAAAAAAAGGGGAGTAGGGGAAAGGAAATCCATGTTCACTGAATACTTCCCAAGAGCCAAGTACTTTCAAATGGCATCGCATTTTATCCACAAAGCACATCTGAGAAGGATGCACGATTGTTCTCATTTGTGCCGGAGGAGTGCAGAGGGCTTAACTGCACATGGGAAGCAGACCCCCCACCCCCTGCCCCATATTGAAGCCAGGCTATGATTCTTGCATCTCAATTCTTGCATCTCAGGAGGAAGTGTTGGCCGGGGAGCTAGGGTTTCAGCAGCTCTGGCCGGAAGAGCTGAATTGCTCCATTAACAAGATTGCACTCACTCTTGTCTGATCCCAAACTGCTGGCGGGGTGACCCTCCTCCCCTCACCGCTCAGGCAGCTTCGTTTAACTTTTCTGCATCCCTGACCTCAATGTTGACACTGTTGCTCGGCCCTGACTGAGTTCCTAACTGCCTTTTTGAAATGACTTCCGGATCAGGGTCTGACAAGTTTGACGTCACAGGGCCTGCAGCGCTGCCATCCTGCTGAGAACCCAGCCCTGAAACTGGTCCCCAGGGGGGCCTGCAGGGCCCAGGGGGCCAGCGTCCTCTGCAGTCCTCGGCCTCGACTCTTCTCTGGATTTGTACCTATCCTCTCCTTTTCTGCTTCTTTGGAAAAGGGTCCCAACTCACTTCTAAAGCACATCCCTACCTTTTTTATTTTTATGATTTTGCTTCGATCTTAAAATTCCCCCAGACCGTTTTCCCCTCCTGTCACCTTACACGTGTGCATAAATCGTCTCTGGTTCTGACAGACTCCAGCCCACATCCTTGTCCCCACCAAACTACGGTGTCTCCTTCACACCAAGTCACATCGTAAAGGAGAACCTTGATTCAGTCCTGCCCTGACTGACCTCTTCCTCACTCTCCCCACGTCCCCCAGGGCACCTGCGGTGTCACCCTCCCCCCCCCCCGACCCTCCTCTGGCTCTGGGTCCGAGCCCCACGGTCCTTCCGGCTCTTCTCCTGTGCCACAGACGTCTGAGCCACTTAGATGCAGGTGCTTCCTGCAAATCATGGCCCCACTCACGGACACCCCCTTCCTTGTGATCCCATCCAGTTCCCAGTCCCCATGAAGTCCCATGTTTTCAACTCTTGCCTCTGGGTGTTCGACTTCCATGTGGAGGTCTGGCCTGACATCTCTCCAGAGACCAGACCCTGGTTCCCAGCTGCTGGGTGGTTGTCCTGCCTCGGGTATGATGAGAGAACACGGTTTCTTTCCGGGGGCAATCGACCTCCCGGTTCGTGCCCTTTCTCGATGGTGTCTGGGTGCACAGGCCGTGTGGACTCGCTGTGTGTGGGCCCTCTGCCTCTTGCTGTTCCCCCGGGGAACGGGCTGGGCTGGTCCGGTCCCTGAACTGGGCACTGGCTGAGGCCGGCGAATCCCGCCTAGGGCCGGGGCCTGTGCTGCCCCCCTCTGGCCCAGCCTGTACCCGTCAGGTCCAAGCCTGCGGTCGCAGCCCCCCTACCCTGGGCTTCTTTGTTCTTGCTGAGCTTCTGTAGCTCTCTGGTCTCAGAAGACTCACAGCCCTGCTCCAGGGTGTGAGCACTTCCCCAGCCCTGGCCCAAGAACCTGGCCACACCCTGTGCCGGAGGCCCCTGCCGCCACATGGATGCGGAGTCCCCGTGGATGCGGGTGCTTCCTGGTCTTCTAGATGGAGCAGAGGCAAACCTCCTCTGCGTCCAGCCTGTCCCTGAGCGCGTCCAGCCTGCGTCCATGCCGAGGTTCAGCCTGGAGAGGGGAGGCCAGCACACAGGTACCTGTTCTCTGGGCTCCCCGTCTACATGGGAGATGTTTTCACGTCTTTTTCTTCTCAGGGAATTCCTCTGTGTCGTAACCTCCCTTTCAAATGTCCAAACAGGACTCTGATGAGTGGACAGGACTTTGCGGGGGGGGGTCACACGGGTAAGAGGAGGCACTTAGTAGATGGTTCTGGTGGTTGGAAAGAGTAAGCTGGAGCCTGGGAGTCCCAGAGGGAGGGAGGGAAAGGTGGCCTCAGGTACCTGCCCGGTCGGGGTTGTGTGGCAGCGCAGCACCGCAGAGCTGGGGGTTCTGAGGGTGGGCTTGGAGCCCGCCCACGTGCGAGCTTTGTGACCCTGAGGGTTACATGCCTTCCCTAAGGCTGTTCCTCACTTGTGGGGCGGGGATCACAATGGGGCTTACCTCAGGGGTTTGTTGTGTTGTGGGAATGATGCCTGTGAATGCATTTTAGGCACTGGGCAGGGCCTGGCCCGCAGTGCAGCCCGAACCCAGGCTGTCATGAGACTCCCAGGCAGTGCCCTGTGAGCGTGGACAGGGAAGGCCGCTGTGAGCTCCACCTGGACACAGGTCGTTACCGTATGATGTTCGGCTGGGAAAGCTTGGAGGGGACGGCCTTGCCTGCACTATGAGGTGTCTGTGAAACAGGAGTAGGAACAGACAAGGAGCCGGAAATGGAGAGTGACACAGCTGGAGCCCCGGGAGAGCTGGGAACAGAGCTGCACAGACCAGCAGAGACGGATGACGGTGAGGCTGGGGTGGGAGGAGGGCACTTTGCGGACCGGTGCGCTCAGGGAGTTGGCTGCAGAGTTAAAATAAGCAGAAAAGCTGTAGTTAAGCAAAACCCTACGAAACACTTCCATGGAGTCACATGCTGCTTGGCCTTCTGTTGAATGTGATCATTCAAACTAATACATTGTTACAAGACAAGGTTCTCCAGCTCTAAGAAGGACACCTGTCTTCCTTGGAGTATATGATCAGAATTTTTTTGTTTGTTTCTTCTTTGCCTTTTTTTTTTTTTTTTGACTTTTTTCTTCAGGAAGCCCATTATTACAGGTTCTGTCCAGCCATGTGACTCTCCTGGTCCCAGCACACACCCCGGCGGCCTTTGTCCATGAAGTTGGCAACATTCAACACATACCTGCAGAGGGGTCTGAAGCCCCATGGGCCATGGACACGCTCCCGCCTGAGCAAGCCGGTGACACCCCCAGTTCCCCAACCCAAGCCACCCTGCCCACACAGAGTGACATACTTACCTCCTCAGCAAAAAACATCTCGCCTGAACAGGCTGACAGCCCCAATCCCCCAGAAAAAAACATCCCACCAAAAGAAGGTGACATTCTCAATTCCCCAGAAAAAAACGTCCTACCAGAAGAGGCTGACATCCCCAGCCCCCCATCCAAAACCATCCTGCCCAAGCAGGCTGACATCCTCAGTTCTTCGGAAAGAACCATCTCACCCAAGCGGGACAGTAGCCCCAATTTCCCAGCAAAATTCATTTTGCCCAAGCAGGGCGACACTTCAAAGTTCTCAGAAGAAACCACCCCCCTTAACCAGGCTGCCCCCACCAATTCTCCAGTCCAAACCATCCCACCCAAGCAGGCTGACAGCCCCAATTTCTCAGCCCAAATCATCCCACCCAAGCAGATGGACACCCCCAATTTCTCAGCCCAAATCATCCCACCCAAGCAGATTAACACCCCCAATTTCCCATCCAAAATCATCCTATCCAAGCAGGCTGATACCCCCAAATCCCCAGAAAAAACCATCTCACCAGAAGAGGGTGAGATTCTCAATTCCCCAGCCAAGATCATCCCACCCAAGCAGACTGACACCCCCAATTTCTCAGCCCAAATCATCCTACCCAAGCAGGCTGACACCCTCAATTTCTCAGCCCAAATCATCCCACCCAAGCAGATTAACACCCTCAATTTCCCATCCAAAATCATCCCATCCAAGCAGGCTGACACCCCCAATTTCTCAGCCCAAATCATCCCACCCAAGCAGATTGACACCCCCAATTTCCCATCCAAAATCATCCCATCCAAGCAGGCTGACACCCCCAATTTCTCAGCCCAAATCATCCCACCCAAGCAGGCTGACACCCCCAGTTTCTCAGCCCAAATCATCCCACCCAAGCAGGCTGACACCCCCAATTTCTCAGCCCAAATCATCCCACCCAAGCAGATGGACACCCCCAATTTCTCAGCCCAAATCATCCCACCCAAGCAGATTGACACCCCCAATTTCCCATCCAAAATCATCACACCCAAGCAGGCTGACACCCCTAATTTCCCATCCAAAATCATCCCATCCAAGCAGGCTGACACCCCCAATTTCTCAGCCCAAATCATCCCACCCAAGCAGGCGGACACCCCCAAATTCACAGCCCAAATCATCCCACCCAAGCAGGCGGACACCCCCAAATTCACAGCCCAAATCATCCCACCCAAGCAGGCAGACACCCCCAAATTCACAGCCCAAATCATCCCACCCAAGCAGGCAGACACCCCCAGTTTCACAGCCCAAATCATCCCACCGAAGCAGGCGGACACCCCCAAACTCACAGCCAAAATCATCCCATCCAAGCAGGCTGACACCCCCAATTCCCCAGCCAAAACCATTTCACCAAAGCAGAGTAACACTCTCAACTTCCCACTCAAAACCATCCTGCCCAAGCAGGCTGACACCCACAATTCCTCCGAAAAAACCATCTCGCCCAGGCAGGGCAATAGCCCCAATTTCCCAGCAAAATTCATTCTGCCCAAGCAGGGCAGCACCCCAAAGCTCTCAGCCAAAACCATCTCGCCCAAGCAGGGCAACATCCCAAAGTTTTCAGCAGAAACCACCCAGGCCAAGGAGGATGACACCCTCACGTCCTCAGAGGAAGCCACGCAGCCCAAGGAGCAGGACAACCCCAGGTCCTTAGGAGGAACCGTCCGGCCCGTAGTGAGAGACATCCTGAAGCCAGCGGAAGAAAGCGTGGAGCTCCTGGAGGCGGACCTGGTACAAGTGATCTTGAGCAGGGAGGACTTTGAGTTGGCGCTGAAGGAAGCCGGGGAGAGGCTGGTGGCCGTGGACTTCTCTGCCGCGTGGTGTGGGTCTTGCAGGGCCATCAAGCCCTTTTTCCATTCCCTGTCTGCAAAGCATGAGGACGTGGTGTTCCTGGAAGTGGACGCCGGCGAGTGCGAGGAGCTGGTGAGAGATTGCAAGGTCATTTGCATCCCAACCTTTCAGTTTTATAAAAGAGAAGAAAAGGTGGGTGAATTCCATGGCGCCCTTAAGGAAAAACTGGAAACCATCATCACAGAATTAAAGTGATCGTGTGTTCCGAAAGCACTGCACACAGCCAGCTGTTTATCAGCTTGTGATTTCTTATTACAAGATGAGGTGTGACTACAGTGCGGGTCCAGACGCCACCTGCTTGAACGTTAGAAACATTAGCGCTGCCCTTCCCCAAGAGCAGTCAGAGCACTAACTCCCATCGTGACTGTGGAACAGCGTGACATTAGAATTTCCTTTGGTGGAGGTTGGCACTCCAATGGCCCCCTTTTTTTATTTTGGGGGGGTAATTAGGTTTTTTAAATATTTTTTTTAAATGGAAGTGTTGGGAATTGAACCCAGGACATTGTGCACGATAGGCATGCACTCTACCACTGAGCTATGCCCTCCCCCCACCATTTTTAATCTTGATATTTTATCACTCTGTCTTGAAAATTCTGCCCGTGTAGTTAGTGAACATGGGAAATTTAGACAATTCTTCTGTAGAAGTACAGGAGTTAACGAGGAATGGAAATTTCTCTCCTGATGCTCACCAATCTCTGGGATTTCTGATAAAATACGCAGGGAAGTAAGGAATCTGAAAGATGCACATATCCTATCTGACTCCTTCGTGTGTGGGAAGTGCTGTGGAGGCCCCGGGAAATTCCATGGGTTCCGCACATCTGTCTGGGATTCGTGGGTGTCGGAGCTGAGACCAAGGCCAGGTTTCTGGATGTCACGTCCAGGCCTCTTTCTACCAATCTATGCTAAGAAACCTGAGGCAGCTCAAAACATCTGGTTTTCTCTGACCAAGGGCTTTGTCATTCAAGGTTAAGGCGGTGTGATCCTTGCCGCGATTATGACATCGGCAGCCTAGTAGCACAGTTCCTGCTTTGTTCCCCTGGTAACTGCGCTTCTGCTCCCAGATGCCTCGGAGTCCAAAGGCCCAGTTCTGGACCAAAGATGGTGGCTTGGTCAGAGTTTTTGTGGATGATACACACACATAACTGCACAGACTTAATGGATACAATTTGATGAGTTTGCACATAGGCATACACCTACTTACCACAATCAAGGCAATAAACATACCCATCACCTCCAGAAGTTTCCCTGTGTGTCCCTTTCCTCTGTGTGTGTGTGTGTGTGTGTGTGTGTGTGTGTGTGTGTGTGTGTGTTAAGAACACTTTAGATGAGATCTGCCCTCTTAATCTTCACGTGCACGGCACCACGTCGTCATCCACAGGCACTGTGTCACACAGCAGACCTCTAGAACTTCCTCACTTCGTGTAGCTAAGTTCAGACCCGTTGAACAACTACCCCCCCATTTCCTGTTAGCCGCCATTTTATCTTCTGCTGGTCCAGAATGTTTTAAAGAATTTGAACTATTTGTCAACATTTCAAAAACCAGGATTCCCTTTAAAATCTTGAATTCTAGCTTTTATGGAAAAATTGTAAAACTCTAGCAATCCAGGCGTACATGACCTCAAGAAGTCACTCTACCCTTAGGGCCGAGGGGCCACGCCCTCCATTACACAGGGCATGGATTCTCCACCCCGATGAGGAACCTGGTCGGCTTCTTCATTTACCTGGTTGACGCACTCTAATTTCAGCTTAAAGTATTTCTTCTGATGCTGAACCATCCAGGTAAGATTGATGAGTGATTCAACCACACATAATCTGGGCTGTACTTTATATCTAACTGTAGACACTTCAAAGACCATTTGTTCACATTAAAATCCATGGCTTACATCTGCACTGTGACTTAATTCACATTCTTTCGCTTTACAGTTCTTCAAAATTCATGATTCTATTGATCTTTGGCCAGATTAAAAATAGGAATGATTATATACTGGTTGCTATGGGCTCAGCTTACTTGTCTGAGCATCACTGTCCCCGGGCGAGGGCAAAGGGCACGGAGCAGCTGGGCGGGTCAGCCTGCACGCTGGCCCTGGTCCCTGGCCGTGGGATGCAGTGCAGTGCAACCCCGGGAGGGGAACCCGGCCAGAGAAGGGATCAGTGTTGCAGTTCTGAAGCCGGGGCCCAGATGTCCGTGTCGCTTGCTCCTATTGCCAGTCAGCTCCAGCGCTGGGTTTCAGTCATTTAAAGGGAGCTAGGAAGCAATGAAGAGCATCTGGAAAAAAATGGGCCATGTGTGAGTGTTTTCAAGGGTTCCAGTGTCTTTTTTATCACATCTGCAGGGAAGGAAAACCTTCTGAGCCAGTGAGGCTAGGATAAATTAAATTTCTCAGAGCCCTTTAATTCCAAAGAAAATCCTCCTTCTGAAAAAGCAGCTCAGTAAGTCTTTTTCCTGAGTCTTCTTCCAGCCTTGATTTTATGTGGTGAAGCGTCCATTTGCCTTCTCTTGGAATCTTGATTTCTTACCGAAGTCTGACGAATCTCCAGTAAGCACCCTCTGCATACCTGCACTTCCGTCAGCATCGCATCCCTGTGATGTTTCCTGACCTCGTGCCTGTTTCCGTAGGTTGCCACCCTCCACCATCCGTGTCTGTCAGGGTGCTTCGGGTGCAATGACTGTGTTCATGGACATTTTCCCCCAGAGCCCCCATTATTCCATCAGATGAATCGTCTCCAGTACTTTCTTTAGAGGACCTATCAGCAGATTTCTAACACCACTGACCTCCTTCCGGGTCCACTCTGGGCTTCCCCGATGCCTTGCTCGCTGCAGCACTCTAATAGCACAGGCAGGAAGCAGCACAACCAGGGGAATCAGATGCTTATACAATCTAGTGGAGGAGGTTACAGAGGAGCAGACTCCAGACTCAGCTCTCCAGGAATGACTCCCAGGGCAGGACTGAGCTTCCCCACAGGGCAGCCGCCACCTCTGACGCTGCACCTCCTGCCTCTGACCCAGGGGCCCGCACTGAAGCAGGAGCCGATACTTCTGCTGACCCTGCAAAAACATACTGCCTCTGGATCCCAGGGAACTGGTGGAAGGGCGCCGGAGTGCTGCTGCAGAAAGCTTCCAGGCTCCCTGCTGCCTTGGCAGAAAACAGATGGAGGGGCAGAAAGCCGGCCCTGTGTCACTGCTCGCTTTCAGTATCACTTGAGTGTAACTCACAGATTGAATTTATTTCAAGAACAGAATCCTAGCTGCAAAGGGGCTATTTCACATCTGTCTCTCCTGCTTGAGTGTAAGCCTGTAAGGGCAGAGACCACATCTATTATTAGCTCATCGCCATATCACCTACCACACGCCGGGCACGGCAGTAGCAACATTTAACGTTGATAAGGTAACAGTGCTGGAACCAGGCACTACTCTAAGCTCTTCCTATGCATTCACTCATTTAATTCTTATAACACACCTGGGATGTAGGTTTTGTTACTCCAGTTTACAAGAACAGGCACAGAGAGGTGAAGTAAGTTGCTATGACCACACAGCAGAAAATAGTACGTGAACCCAGCAGTTCAGATCCAAAGCCTGTACCCCATACAATTTACTGCCTCGATATGTGTTGAAAATATGCTCATTTAAATGTTTGCTGAATTGGGTTACACAGAAAATTGATCATAAACAAATTCATAATTACAGAGTAATTCTACTTCTAGAGCAAAGGTTAACATGTTTAACTATGGAGAAGATGGTCATACTTTACTACCGTTTGTACCAGGAATTCGTGGGTTTAAAAAATTATTATTCTTTCCAAACCCATAAGAGATAATATGTGCAAAGGTGAATGTTATTAATGATTCAAGCAGGTTGAAGTAATGTTCAAGGACTTTGTACCTCGTAGACTTATGAAAACTTCGGAGTTAGAGAAATATGCTTGAGTATATATTTTTTTGCTAATACTTTAAGGGATCTTTATGTAGCTGCATTAATCAATGTAAAAAGAGCAATGAACATTAGGCTCTGTGTTTCTCCATTAAAATTGTTGGCCTTAATCACATTCAGGTGTCATTTTATTGTGGCTTTGGGAAGAGCGAAAATGCACAGAAGAGAAAATTGAGGATCTCCCCGCTCCCTGCCTCGCCCAGTTTAGCTCTATTAACTGACATTAGATGTGCTCACCTGTGTTTGCATTTACATATTTAAAAACAAAAGTAGCACTTCCTAATTATTATGAGGTTGTTCTGAGTATTGTGTGATGATGATATTTGTAAAGTTCTTCAAACTATTAGAAGAAAGGCACAAACCACTTGAACAGTTCACAGTTTAATGAAGGGTCTGTGATTCAGGACTTTGAGGCTTTCTTAACGCAGCGCTCCAACATGGTAATAGGGGAATTATTCCCAAGACATTGCATGTATTCACAGGCTACCAGATTTGTAGATTTTAGACTCTATCTATATGGTTTTTGAAGTGATACTGCAAAGAGAAAAACAGTTGATCCCAAAGGTGATGACTGAAATGGGCAGAGGTTTCTTGATGATAGACTGGGAAACCGGAATACATCCAGTTCTGGCTTCCTGCTGAACTCCTGGTGAACATACTGCCCTTGCCCCACAGGGGAGAGACTGGCAAAGCTCTCAGCATGCTGGACCTGCTAACTGGGATTCCCACATGCTTGCTGGGAAGAGAAGTGTCCATCTAGTGGTGGAGGAGCTGGTCTGGCCAGGAAAACCTGCCCATGGATAAGAGGTCTTAGGCAAGCAAAATAAACAAAAACAACTCCCCCAAACAAAAATAAAAACAAACTTTGGAGTTTGTAACAACTTTAAGGTTGTCAGTTCACAACTGGACATATGTGGAACTATCCTGGAAAGCAATTGTCAACCTTAATTTTTTTTTATCATTAAACCCTCTTTTGATATACATGTAATTTTTGTATTCTCCTCTAATGAGAACTGAAATTTCAAAATGATCTTGTTAATGAAAGGATATCAAAGGAGAGATAAAGCTAGAATATGCTTTTAAAACTATTTAAGCACTCCCATCCTCCAAGGTTTGTCATGCCTGAAGATTTATTCCTCTCTGCAGCACAGTCTAGTGTGAGTGCTAGGCTAGCTGTTCTGGAGAGCTATTCCCAGATGGACTCTGATATCTGGATTGCAGTGAAAACTTGGACCTTGTGCCTACGCCTAGGCTACGATTCCATTTGTCTCATTTATTTTCGACCCCAACTGGGCTGCTCCTTTATGGCTGCAGCATCAATTTGTCTTTTGCTTCGTGGGGCTTCAAGCAGTAACAGAACGACTTAGTTCCAGCACATCCGTTTGTTTCATTTGACGCTTCTGTCCCCGATTGCCCTGGCCATCGGTTAAGAGCGGTCAGCAACTTTTCTGTTGGGATTTTCCTCCTTTGGTTCAGTTTGCTACAGGCTGCCGTTCATGAGGCAGATGGAATTTATTTCCAACGCGTGAATGTGACAAGTGTTTTGGTTTGGGCTTATCAGTATCAATCAAAACTGAAGAACAGACTATACAGCAACAGAGGCCGTAGATTTAGATTTTTATTTCTAGCTTGATAGGTGTGCCTCGTCAGCTTCCCAAAGACGCGTCTCCTTCCTAAAGGAGGTGTGTTTCCTCCTCGGCTTTTGCATCACTGGAGGATTCCGGGAGCTGGAGAGCTTGGGCAGGAAAACGGCAGAGAATTTAGCGTGGCTATCGACGGAGGGATGGATAGAATCTGCGAGCAAACCGACAAATCCCGGCCTGTTTTCAGCAGAACATGCATTTCTAACCAGGTGAACCTCGGGTCAGTCTCCAAAAGTTCTTGTTTTTCTTCTTTAGCGCAGATGAGACCCTCTCTGAGAACCAAAACGAGTGTTGGCGCGTCCCACCCGGTTCGCCTCCAACCGACCCTGCTCCTTCCCGTCCACCCACAGGCGCTACTACAACTCCCAGCAAGCACCGCGCAGCACCCCAGGGGGCCTAGGCCCGGGCGGAGGCCCGCCCCGCGCGGAGCATGCTGGTAGTTGTAGTCAGCGAGCCTGACTGCCCCTCCTTCAGCTATTAGGCATTCCCACTCGGGAGACGGCGATGCTCTGCTATAGCGGGTTCTCCGGTTTCGTAACGCAGCGAAACGTGATCGAGGATTGCTCCCTCCTGCCCTGCGGTGCGCGCCGCGTCGGTGCCCGGGCGCCGAGCTCCGCCCCGTCCACACCCGCTCCCTTGACAGCTGGATCGGACTTCGGGCGCGGCGAGGCCGGGGGCGCGCAGGCGCAGCAGCCCGCGCCGCGCGGGGTTGGCGTGAGGGGCGGGAGGCGCGCGGGTGCTCCCGGCCGCCGGGGCGCGCACGTAGGCACGCAGCGGCGTCACGTGGGGCGCCGAAGATCGCAGTGCGCGTGGCCGCGGCGGCTGGTGTAGGGTTGAGTCAGTTGTGAGACCCGGAGCTGCGGAGCGGCGGGCGGCCCACTGAGCCGGCGACGGAGCGGCGGGCGTCGGGTTCGGGAGCCGAGCGTGGCCCCGTGTCGAGCCGGGCCGAGCCGCGCCGCCGCCGCCCCCCGCCCGCAGCTAGCGAGCCGCCGCCGCGGGCGCGCCCCCGCTCTGCGCTGTCTGTCCGATGGCGTCCGCCTCCGGGGCCATGGCGAAGCACGAGCAGATCCTGGTCCTCGACCCGCCCACAGACCTCAAATTCAAAGGTGGGCAGGCGGCGGCCGGCCCGGGAGGGGCGGGCGGGCGTGCGGGCGGCGGGGGGTGGCGGCCGCACCCGGACCCCCTCCCCCGGCCCGGCCGGGCCCGGCCCGGCCCCGCCCGCGGGCGCGCGCCCCTCCCGCCGACGAGGCCGCGCCGCCATCTTGCGGCCCGCGGGCGCCTCGGTGCGGCGGGTCGGCGGGTCGGCTCTCGTCCGCGGGCCGCTGGCCGCCGGGCGGGGTCCGGGCGTGGGCGGCGGGCGGGCGGGCGGGGGAGGGGGCAGGAGGCCCGGCCCGCCGCCCTCAGGTGCGGCGGCGCGGCCGGGGGTTGGCGGGGCCCCAGGTGCGGACCGCGGGCTCTGCGTCAGCGGCCGGGGGAGGTGACACCTGCGCGTGTCCCCGCAGCGCCGGGCTCGGCCCTCTGGCAGCGTCTGATGGTGGCTGGGCGCCCGGGGCTGCGAGGCCCGAGAGGGGGACGCGGGGCCCCGTGCAGGGTCCTCAGAGAGGCCCTGCGGAGAACGCGGGCCCCTGCGCTCTCTGGTCGCCTGGACCGCGTACCCCTTTGAGGGGACATTCGATATCTTGCACTTGAAGTCTTAGGAGCTACGACGGGAATAATTTTGGGGAAATTTGAGTCGCACCCGTGCTGAAAAAAAAAATTCCTTACTGTGTAAGATTAACTCCGAAAGAAAAACAATGAGGTGGTTTTCCATAGGAAACGTTTCAAGTAGTTTTAGGAATTTTAAAATACTGAATTCTGGGCTTAGGAGAGTATGTCGTGTAATTCCTTTATTTTGCAAGTTCTTTAGTGCATTTGCAAATTTCTTTGAATGAAGGTGTAAGTGAGCTGCTTCTTAGGTAAAGTTTTGGTTTTAAGACTGCGCTACGAAATATTTTGAGAGGCACTAAGTGCATTTTATCCTGGCAAGTTTAGGTGCGTGGCATGTTTACATAGTTTTAGCTGAAAGAAAAACAAAACACCTTTGGGGAATCATGAAATTACCTAACTCAAATAACTATTACCTTAGGATGGAGGAATTGAATGTAAACCTTTATGGTGTGTGTTCTTTCGATAATTTAAGTATTTTGCTTTTATTTTTTGGACGCTGAGTTTACAGAGGAAGTTTCCTCTTCTGGGTAACCTGTGCGTATTGCCATGAGGATCTTAAGACACTTTAGCACTAGTTTTAGGTCAGGAAATGTTAACAGTTTGAAGCTTTCTCCTTAGAGAAGTAATGTTTCCATCTTGAGAGAATAACAACGGAGGAGCAAGTTAAAAAAAACACACACACACACACAACCAAAAACCCTACACAAAGACTTGCCCTGTGTTTAGCTTATTTTAGGTACTGAAGAGTTACTAGCTGTGGTTATAGAAGAGGTTGTTCTTGTGTTATGGGTGAAAGTAATTCACAAGGCCTGTTAACGTCTAGATATCAGTAGAATGTTTCATTGAGAAGTTTGTAGGGACACACATTCGCTTGGGCCATTTGTTTAGCAAACACTGTTGAAAGCTTTGTGCTATCTCTATGTTAGATGAAGAGCATTCCACAATGAGTAATTTATTCAACAGGTACCGTCTTATATTTGAGGAATCATTGCGAAGCACGGTGGAGAAAAAATCCACAGTTTGTAGTTTAATGGGGAAAGCATGTAATTAACAACAGTAAAATGTGTTATACCTAGACCTTGAAGAACTCTGAGACTAGGTAGGGAGACAGAAGAGGCATGTAGCTGCTGCAACAGGGCAAGAAAAGTATGAAGAAAAGGCTCTTCTCCCCGCTTTGGCTGTAGGTGGCTGTAGGAAGGGGCTTGTTTTCGGTTGGAGGGGAGGGCAGGCCAGGGGAGTGGTTTGCTTCTCCTCTGATAGGAGAGAATGTTGGCTTGTACTTAACCACCCTGTGGTTTGCTGTGTGCCTCTGTTTAAAGGTGGAGGAATGGGAGGAACTGGGAGGGAGGAGGGGTAGGATGAATTAGGAGGTGACCTTTGGTGTCATTTGATTCCTTCCTTATTAATGTTATTCTTTTAGGCAAAGGTAAATAGTTTGCTTTGATGGAAACGCCTCTATTCCACCGAACAGTTCAACACTAAGTGAGAAGACTCATTTAGAATCAATGGTCTTTTTATACTTTGATGGTGATATAAAAACTCATTTAACTCTGTCCTCCATCACATGTAATTTTTAGTTTAATCTGTTAATGGATAGTTTTGCAGAATGTCACCTTCTGATAGGTGTATTTGAATTATTTTGTCTCTTCATTTGATTAAGATAGTTTCTCCAAGAGTGACTCATTTAATCATACTCAGATTGGGTGGTGAATTTTTCTTTGTTATATGCGTAACAAAGTCATCTTGATAAGAATTATCAGCACTTTGCACAGTTGTGGAGAAGCAGATACCAGTTTAATACATTTTCTACACACCTCAGTATTTTATTCCAAAAGTTGTTTGGTTTATATGTTGTTTATATGTGGAAGTATTTTTATAGTGATGTAATGAATTTTAAAATAGTTCTTTTGCATCAGTAAAGAAAAAGAGGTAGGTATTTTCAAATTCTGTTTTTCAAGCCCTGGCAGTAATTTGACCTAGAATTCAGATTTGAAATTTGGTATTACATGTGAGAGACTTTTTAGCCCTTAATATGTTCATTTACTATTGTAAAATCTCTTCCTTTGTATTACACAGCATTTTATTTTCCTCCCGGTTGGTAGTTTTGGGAGGAAGTTTGGAGAAGAAAGTTTAGAAAACTAACTGAATGTATTCTTCCTCCTAACGATCAGAGAAGGAGGAAAATAGACCAGAATCGTTGCGCTGAAGGAGGCTCGTAACAGCAAATCAGTAAAGAAGGTGAGGCTCTCTGAGGGACGAGGGGCCTGTGATTTGCCAGCCAAAGTGTCTCTGTGTAGCAGCACATCACTAAGGAGAGGCCCCAGCGAGGGCGTAGAGAACTCCTCCTGTTGGCGGGTGTTTGGCACATTTTTAGGTGTTTCAGAGCATTCTGTTTCCCAGGGACTACACCAAACCCCAGGGTGAGCCTCCCTACTCCCCAGGGCGCAGATACCGCCTTAGTACTCCACTCCTTAAAAGTGTCGAGTAGCTCTTGACTGCCTGCTGGATGCAAGTCTAACTGTTTTAAGTCTGGCACACAAGCCCTTCTGTGCCGTCCTGTCTGCCCTTGTTAACACCTGTTCACCTGCACATATCCGTACTTTCTTCCCTGAGAAAGAAAAACTCTTCTCATATCCAAGCATGTTTGTTCTGCTATTTTTGCTGGTTAAGGTAAAAATCTTTTCCTGACTCAGACTGTGTTTCATCAGATATTTTGCCTGTCATGTTTTCAACCATCTGCTTCTTTCTTTAAACATAAAAATACACCTAGGTCTTTCATTTTAAAAACAAATAAACAAACACAGGGCTTCCTTGACTCCCAGCTCCTCCTGGTATGTGGCCCTCCCTGTGTTCTGTTTCCTGTAGTCAGGCTTCTTGGAAAAGTAGTTGGTGTGCCCCGTGTCGCCATCCCTCACCTGTACGCCTTAGTGCTGTCTGTCCTCACTGCTCCCTGGTCATCGCCGGTTTTTATCTCCCTGGACCTCTCCTTGGCACTTGGCATTATTGACAGTTCCTCTTTTTAAGAACTGGATTCTTTTGACTTCTGTGTTACAGTTCTCTTCTGACTTTCTTCTTTGCTCTCTTTGTTGTCTTATTTGTGGCCTCTCTTTCCTAGATGCTGATGTTTCTGAGATTCTGATTTGTTTTCAATTTTATGTGACTCTGAACCTCCCTTTGTTCAGTCTCCTTGTTTCCAGGGCTTCTCTTTCTCTTCCTTGCTCTCTCTCTGCCCACGTTGGCACACACCCATATCTGTGCTTAATTCAGACAAAATCAGCTTTGAAATACGAACTGATTACCTGTTGACTATCTGAATTTGAATGTTACTCAGATATCTCAAACTCAACACATCCCAAGTTGGTTTTACTACCCAAGCCTACTCTTAGTCCTGTATTTTAAAAATTTTTAGTGGCATCGTGATTACTCATAGAAATACTATGCACATCTAGTAATTAAAATCTGTATTTCTACATCTCAGACATAACTCTTGAATCTTTCCCATTTAATGTAACTCTGCTTCTAAATCCATTTATTTGTTTTAATTCATTCAGTTACACAAGAAAAACCTGAGTTTCTGATCTACGTGATGCATGTTGAATAAGTGTTAGAACTAGTTTTGTGTAAAACAGTCTTTATTTTCATGAGGCAGTTCTAGTGGGGAGAGGTAGACACTGATCAGATAATCAGAAGAAGGAAGTGTGGCTATGAAGAGGTTTGTAGGGCTATGAGAATCTAAAATAGGGCACTTGGAGGAGGTCAGCAAGGCTGCCACAGCTGGACTAAGATTTTCCAAGAATGAATAGAAATTATCGAGGTGGTGAAGAAAGGAAAATGCAGTGGGAGCAGCTTGTACCAAGATCCTGTAGCAGGAGGGAGGCAAAAAGAAACATGTACATGTTGTGTAATGTGTTAAATAACCTCATGTTACTTAAAGACTGTGTCAGTGTGACAGTAGTGGAATCAGCCAAGATGAGTGTGGTGCTGTGTAAGTAGGTCAAATAAGGAGCTGTTTTTATCCTAACTGAGGGATTGTAAGGGGGGAGCATGGTAGAGGTGTAGAAGTGATGGAGTGACATCACATTTGCATTTCCAAAAATTTAATTCTGGGTGGGGATGTATATATAGCTCAAGTGGTAGAGTGCATGCTTAGCATACATGAGATCCTGGGTTCAATCCCCAGTACCTCCACTATAAAAGAATTAAAAAATAAGTAAACCTAATTACCCACGCCCCCCCCCCCCCCCATTATAATTATGGTAGTAATGTGAACTAATTGTAGAGGGGAGATACAGATAATGTAGGCAGTTGCCACAGTCCAGGCTACAGGTGGCCACTTGGACTGAGGGAATGGCATTGGAGATAGTGACAGGTTAAAGAGAGTCAAACCAGTGATTCTGACTTTTCTGTGAAGTGGAAAATATATATAAAGAATTGGGAGACTGTAATTGGTTTGAGTTCTTCAAAATTTGGTGTCTTGTGATTGTTAGTGTTGGTAGTTTTGTTGTTTGTTTACTGAGCTAGTTGCCTTTCATGTTTCCTTTAGCCTTGCAGAGGTGGTCTGTGTGCTGTTTCCTCAGAGGTACTTCCTGACCTCGGTTTTTCTTGTTGCTTTTGTAACTTACCTTGACTGACTATTCAGTGTTATCTGTCTTTCAGAAGAGGTACTATTTAATACAGGATAGATCTTGCTTTCCTTCAATCATAAAGTTGCTTTAAAAGAAAATTAGATGTTTGTTAGCTTATTATACTATACAGACCACAAAATGTGATATTATTTTGTATAACTGCTAAAGGAATCCTTGTTAAAAACTTTTAAGTGTAAGTGACGGCTATTTGCAAATGCTTGTTTACTGAGTTTATTACAACTGAAATGTGACTCAAATTGCTCTAAAGTTTCTTGGAGGGAGGGTATAACTCACTGGTAGAGTTCTTGTTAGCATGCACAAGGTCCTGGGTTCAATCCCCAGTACGTCCATTAAGATAAATAAATATAACTAAATAAACCTAATTACCCCCTCAAAAACATTTAAAATTTTTAATGAAAACTTTGATTTGTTAAAAATCTCTATACACTTAATGAACCTCTGTACACTTAAATTTAGTAAGTTCATGTATACTTAAGCTTAGTGATTATTAGTATTTTAATTTTTTGTGGGGGTGCTTACCGCAGTATTTTAAAACAAATTCTGGGTATAACATTTCAGGACAAATATTTGTGCTTGCTTTTCTAATAAACAAAAAAAGGGACATTTACATAATCATGACACCATTGTCACTTAATAAAACCAAAAGTAATTCTTTAGTATCATCTGATACTTAGTCTACTGAAATTTCCCCAGCTGCAGTCCTGTGTGTTAGTTGTTGAGTCTGTACACTGCTTTTGGTTGTCATGTGTCCAGGTCGTTTTGATCTTCAGTAGTGCCTCTGCCTGCTCCTCTTTATCACCCTGTTTACTGTTGTCATCCAGTGGAATGTCCCATATTCTTGATGTTTCTGACGTGTATTCCCTGTAAACTTGGAGTTAGATTTAAGGGCTTGATTAGATTCAGGTTTCAATACTTTTTGGTAAAAACACTTCATAGATGGAGTTGTGTCCTGTCAGGTTTCCCACGTCTAGTGACCCAGAGTAGATTGCTGATGACAGCTTCACCCCTCCCTGGGAAAGTTCCACAGATATAGGTGAACGTAACATTGCAGGCATTAGCTCTGCTTGAGGGTTAAGGTGTCTTTTGTTTTTATATTTTTACTTTTCTGTTTTTCCCAAGATTTCTGCAATGAACATTCAATGCTTTTTATAATAAGAGAAAAAATTATTTTGTTATTAGACTTGATACTTTGGGGAGATTATATCAAAAGTTTCATTTGTCCTACCTGTTATTACTTTATTTTTTAATAATTTAAGCCTCTTATGCAGTCCAAAATCTTTTTTTTAATAAGTACTCTTAAGTAACAAGGCAATTGTATAACGTAAAATAGAGAACAAGCCTGTAACCATCCAGTAGCAGTTCGCAGATTAAAGCATATTAAGACAGAAAACCATGTTTGTCTGAAAGTGTATCTGATTTACAACTGTCCTGTAGCAGTTCTCGAATCATAACTGTACATGTGTCTGTTAAGTTTCTTGAGCTCTTACTGTTAGCATTAATTGATGGTCTCTTGTGGGAAGTATGACAGAGTTGTTCGGGATATTTTTCTCAGAGGATGGGCCAGCCCATAGACTGTATGAAAGAGGCAGGTAGGTCTAGGCAGCATGTGAGTTCATGGGATTCCCCTTCCTCCAGATGGCGCTGATGGGGTCAATAATGGGCCCCTAACCCAGGCCAGCCAGTATGTATGTGCTGGTGACCCACTAGCCCAAAATTTCAATGCCTCCCCTTTAAATGTGATAGGCTTTAGACTTTTAAGGTCAGCCAGACTTGGAGACAGGCTTATTTGGGCCACTTGCTTGCTGAAGTAACTGGTTGAGGGAGGAGAGGGAAGGAAAAGCAGGCAGAAGAGCTCTCAGGGCCCCAGGTGTCAGTTTCTCCTGAATGTGGCCGTTTGTTTCCTGTGTCACTGAGATGACTTACGTCCTTTTTAATAAACTCTGAATTATGACTTTATTCTTCATAATAAACTTTCTTGCTTAGTTAGACTTCAAAATTTATGAAATGATATTCAACTTTGTGACACATACATCACTTTGTGAAAATAATCTAGACCAGTGACTTAAATTTTTATAGACGAAACACCCATGTAGATAGCATTTTTGATGCCATGTCGTTAATATGCCATAGTTTGCTTAACGACTTTTCTCTGGCATGTGGGGTGTTCTCTGTAATTAGAGTTATCGTGAACACGGTACTGTTTTCAAAATTCAGGTTTAAATGAAAGAGAAGTTTAGTTATGCTTATTTCAGCTTTTAAAGGATATGATTGGATTCAGTTACCATTTTTAAAAATAGATATGTTAAAGAACTGTTAATATGAGAGGGATTTGAAATACTAGTTTGCAGTATAATTTGACAGATTTCTTACGGGCCTGCATTTTGACAGCCTTTAATTATGTAGCTGTATGCTTCCATAAATGCATATTCATCCACATATATTTACTCATGTATTCATGTGTATCTGTAAATATATGTACACATACACTTTTATTCTGGTACTGGGATAATCTGGCATGAATTGGAGTAACTGCTATGCCTTTAAAGGTCTGGAGTACCTTTACATCATAGAGTGTTTCCTGTTTTGTTTTCTCTATGAACAGATTTTACTCTTAGAGCTTATAGGGAAAGACGAATCGCTTGGCCTGCTTGGCCTTGTTGTCTAAGTACTGTTCCCACTGCTGAAAACCTCCACGACAGCATTTCCCAAAGATAGCTTTTTCTGAATCTTCAGGTTTTCCCATCAGAATTTTTCATGTAAAAGATTTTATGAACACATTAAGCTAATATTAAAAACACATTTGAAAGTCTGTTCTGATTATAAAATTAATGTTTAATACAGAAAGTTGAAAATGTATAGAACAGTATAAAGCAAATAAAAATTGCCCAACACTACAACCTACAAATAACCACTGTTAACATATGATTTTTTGTGTGTTCTGTTTGACTCATTATAATTTCAGAAGTCATATTTTAAAATTAATATTTAAATTTTTTAATTTTTAAAATATTTTAAAAATTAATAATGTGATCATTTTCTCATGTTATAAATATTTTGCTTCTGACCTAACAAGAGCTTCAGATCTGTAGATGGTGCTAAAAACATTTATTTCAAGTTCTCCCAAAATACCATTCTCTTTTATTTTCTCCTATCCTGACTACGTAGATTTTAAAAAGCGATCTAAACTCTTCAGATATGGAGAATTTACTTTTGTTTTAACAAAGGTGTTAATTTAAGCAGCATGCACATTTAACATTTAATCTTGAATGCAGGTGTTTTTTAAAAAGTTTTTTGTGTGTACATGTTACTGTTCTTTAGATGTTACACAGTGGAAGGACATAAAATTTATATAAAAGTGTTACAAACCAAAATGTTCCATTTCTGTGTAAAGACAGTTTATTATTCTCTCCCCCTTGTTTTCAGGACTGTGTCGCAGGGATTGCTTCGGTCAGAGTGGGCAGTCTCTGTCTCAGGAGGTCGGGAAAAGCACTCCTAGAGTGTCTGCGGTAGCGTCACACACACAGCCGGGAAAGTGTGGTCATGTGAGGTTGAGTTGTCTTCCATTTTACCGTAGAGTTGTAGGTGTTCTTTAATTGGGGCGGTGGTTAAGTTGTTCACAGACGTCCCCTAATCTCGGAGCTGAGAGGAGCCTTGGAGGTGGTCTTGTCTGCTGAGCTGAGGTGAGAGGTCAGACTGTGCTGGAGAAGTTGAATGATTTGCTCAGGGTCAGTCACCTTGTTAATGGTTTTAGATCTTACGCGTCTACTTCGGCACACTGCTTTCTGTTTTTTACAAAAGTCAGTACACCACCAACAGCAGAACTAGGCCCCTCCCCGTGAAACTTCCAGAAGCGTGAAGGAAGAGGCTTTTGACTTGTGACGTAGGCATAGCTGCTTTTCCATGTGACAGTGATGGGGAAGTACCTGTGTGATTGGGACACTGCTGCATGAGCTGAAGATGCCGCAGAAGAAATAAAAGATGTGATTCCTGCCTGTAGGTCCCTCCTCACTGTGACTTCAGGCCCTGGGAGTGGGGAAAAAGTGACCGCACACTACTACATTAAGTGGATTTTGGAGATTTTTCATGGTACATTCTGAAATTTTTTGTTGATTATATAATATGGATAAACAGGTCAGTGAAGCAGTTTAAGAAAGCAAAGGTTTTTTTTTTTTAATATTAGAGATTTAAATAAAACAGTGAAGTTTGGCTTTTGTATTAATCTCTGGGCCCATGCTTTTGTAATGAATGTTAATGAAATCATACAAAAAGATAAAAGGACGTGTTTAGTACTGTAATAATCAAACCTTCCTGAGTAGAATTGACTAATTTTGTTTCCCAGAAAGTGGTACTCTGTTTACTTTTGCAACAGCATTTGTATAATAATATTTATTCAGTATCTGCATCCAAAATTGTCCCAGCAGCTGGGGGTACAGCTGCAAAGGGAGCAAGGACCCAGTCTTCATGGAGCTTACATTTGCTAAGTCTGAGATTGCAATGTGTTTGAGAAACAAAACATAGAAAACATAAATAAATTAAGGTGACTTCATTTTTAAAATCTGTAGTGAAGATTTTAGGGTTTTCTTTGGTGTAAAACAAAAATATTTTCTCGGTGTTTGCTCCTTGTTTCCAGAAATGTTCATCATTGACTTGTGGAATCAAGGGAGATACAGTATCCTTTTAAAAATCTTTTCCATATATTGCTGGTTGGACCACAGTTTCATGGTTTAGTGCTGCAGAAATCTACCTGGAATGGCTTACGAATTAGGAAATAAATACGGCTAGGTAGTTTGCGGGCTCTTTGGAAAACATAGAGAACTTACAAGAGTTGAGGCTCGAGTCAGACCTGGTTTGACATCCTCCTGACGTTACTTTGTACTTATATGACCTTAGGCAAGCATTTTAACTTCTGGGTTAGGGTTGGCTCCCCTGTGAAATGGGGACGATAAGTAGTAAAAGTGGCAGCCTCCTAGCGTGATGGCAGAGCTGAGCAACGGAACCCGTGCGAGGTTCTTGGTCCCTGCTGAGTGCCCCACGAGGGCTGGAGGGTGTTCCCGCTGTCCTCACTGTCCCTGCTGTGTGACTGTGGAGGTGGTGGGAGCACCGGTGGGAGCATTGGACAGTCGTCGCCAGCTCTGCCATGGCTGCGCATCCGGCCTTCCCCGCTCCGGCTTCTCCCTGTTGTTTCGGTGCCGACAGGGTGAAGGCGTGCGCATGTGCTGCTGGAGTAAGTGATTCATGAAGACCTGGAGTCGAAGCAGACCTGCTTCTGATGGTTTTGTTGTTGCTGCTGATTAGGAGGAGCCCATGTGGCGCCTCTGCCTTGCTGCAGCGCCCTCGGGTGGGCTGATCCTCCTCACGGCGGTCTGTGCTGCGGGAATTGTGTGGTCAGTCTGTTCTCAGAGAGCCGTGCCTTGGCTCGTTGACCTTTCTGGTGTTAATCATGCACTGGTCGCTGACTCGCCTGTATCTCGCAGCGAAGAGCCCCGAGAGAGCTGGGCAGGGATGGGGGAGGGACGGGGGGGCTGAGAGCTCAGCCCCCTGCGGTTTCGGGCTGTGGTGGGAGACACGGACTCCCAGTCTGGAGACTTGTTGGTTCAGAGCTCTGCCCGATTGTGGGCTTCACGTTGGTGTCGGCCTCCTTCGCCCCTCCAGGTGCCCACGTGGTGGGGTCATGGCATGATGTGCCACACTGCATGTGGGGCCTGTGCGCTTCCTGGTGGGCTGCACAGAAGCCTGCCCGGCCTCCTCCCACAGGGAGACCTGCCCTTCATCATGCGGGACAGTGAACCGGCCCTCCATCAGAAGGGGGTGTTACCTTCCACAACTCTCCACGGCCTCCACCTGTGAAGGCTGCAGCTATGCTGAGGCCCGTGGGCCGGCCTCTGGGTAGCTGACCTCGCCGGCTGTCAGGGAGTTAGTTCATCGGCTGTGTTCCGCTCTGTCACCTGTTCATTCTTACACCGCATCCGCGGGGGCCTTTTCTGTTTCTGAAATGCGCCATGCCGTGTTCAGGACTGCTCACCCTGAATTAAAATTGGATTCTCTTGTCAGTAAGCAGGTACCATTGAACTCAAGTTGGTACGTGTGCTGAGGTGTTTAGTAGGGGTCTCAGCTTCCTTTGTAATGCATCAGAATAAGATGGATGGACAGACAGATACGGCTGGATAATTGATGTGTCTCAAAGTAAATAACAGCAAAGTGTTAATTGTAGAGTCTAGATAGTGGCCAAATAGCTGTTCACTGTCCACCTATTTCAGTTCCTCTGTTTGAAATTTTTCAAAATAAAATGTTGGAGGAAAAGCCACCTGCTGTCTCCCCCTCTCTCCCCCAAGTAGTTGTCTTTGCAGCTAAGCAAAGCTTGGCAGTTCAGGAAAACTTTAATGGCAATTTACATTAAAGTACTCATAGATGATGACCATTTTAAAATTTGTTTAGTCAGAGTGGTTCTACTTCTAGCTGTTTTTAGCTTGAGTTCCTTTTTAGAGTGAGAGGTTTGGAGAATAAAGTTCCCACTATGTGAAAAGAAAGCATTGCTCTGAATCTTAGGTATACAGCGTTTCATACTGGAAATAGATTTTTAGATAAAGAAGGCAGGCCAGTCTCACTTAGGACAGCCTTCTGGGTGAGCTGCCCTAAATTCTCCTGCATTTTTGGAATTTGAAGCTCTGTCTTTTTTCCAAACTTACTTGCACAGAAGTCTTATTTATGTATGTTGCACTTCTATCTGACTGTTAGAATTTGGGACTGAGAATAGGATTTTGCCTTACTGGAGTGACAGCGTCGTAGAGTTAAGATGGAATACTTAGTGGCAGGAAAGGTCCTGGCTACTGAAAAGGGAGGCTAAACCAGGGCAGCCGTGTAACTAACAGAGCTTTTCTTTCTTTCTTCCTTTCTTTCTTCCTTTTTTTCTTTCTTTTCTTTTCTTTTCTTTTCTTTTCTTTTCTTTTCTTTTCTTTTCTTTTCTTTCAGTAAAAGAGTGCAAGTAAATGTAACCTGTATTGTGTGGAATTTTGTTTTATGTGGACTGTTTTTACATATAAACAGTGAGATTTCATCTCTAAAATAGGAAGTTACGTATCAGATGGTACCTGTGATTGGTGACTAGTTTACTGTCAGATAATCTTAAAATGGACTGTTGTAGTAATTATTTCTAAATGTTAAATTAAGCATTCATATTGGACAAACGGCAGGGTTTTCCTCACTTACAGGGATTAAGTTTCAGAAATCCTCCAAACATGAGTATTTATTTTTTATATAAATTGCTTTAAATGTTTCACTTTCTCATTTTTTTCACTGTTTTTTCGGTTTTGTTTTTTTTTTTTTTAGTTTACGTCAAAGGTCAGTTTTTCTTAAAAAAGAAAAAAGCCTTTATTATTTTTCATAACAGGAAAATGTATACAGTTTAAAGAATTATCAAAAAGTAATTAGTGCTCAGGGTAAGAAATAGAACTTGGCCTGCGCTGCGAAAGGCCTTCTTGTACCCTCTCCCTCTTGTACCTCCTTTCCCTGCAGAGTTAACTTGTTTTTTATGGTAACCATTTACTCGTTCTTCTTAATGGTTTAACCACGCACATATCGCAGGGGGTAGAGCAGGAGATTATTGATATAAAGCAGTGGTTTTTAACCCCATTTGACACACTGTCCCATTTTAACATTTTATATTTTGTAATGCCTCCTTTACCATCCCAAAAGGAAATTCATGTTTAAAATTACCTACCAAGGTACGTAATTGAAATACTAATATAGTGCCCTAACTACAACATAAAGGAGAAATAAAGTAAGTTTGTAATGAAGTGTGCACTTGGATGTGTTTGGGTGTGACTGCACTGAAGTGACCAGATGCTTGTGACCTAATTTCAGCGACTGGGTTTGAATTTAAGATCAGGCAAGAGTTATCTGAATAGAGGCCGACTGTGGTTTTCTTTAACGTTTTGAAATAAGGGCAAAAGAAGAATATTTATGCATATAAGTAGAATCATGTAAATGACTGAAAGAGATATGTTGTAGTGATTCGAGTGTCCTGAGTGACATTGCTGTTGGTAGAATAGTTTTTGTGCTGGTAAACCCACCTTTTAACATTTTGGAGAAAGAGAACAAACTTTTCCTGTTGTACACAGCAGATGTATCTCTGGAAAAGAGATTTTTCACCAGTATGAGTTTCTGTAGGGGTATTTGAACTTTTGGTGGGAGGAGGCGTAACAACTTGATTGCATGGGTCTGCCCTGCTATTGCAGAAAGTCCCACTGCCTGGCCCCCCCCCCCCCCCCGCCAATAGCGCCCCCAGTCACACTGTCAGACAGACGTGCCTGACAGTGACCGGTTACCCTGGGGTCTGTGGCTGTGTCGTAGTGGATAAATCACACAACTTTTCCTCTATTTTTGAGGGCCTGTAAAGGTAGATATTTTATCAGGTCTTCTCAACCTGCAGGCTGCAGGAGTCCCTCCCCCAACCTAATCTCCTTGTCTCACCCTCACCCTCCAGCAATATTCAAGCTAAACCTGTCCTGAATATCTGCATGTGCATGTTTTCCTGGGGTAGTATATAGTTTTCATCAGCTTCTGTGATGCACAAAAGTGGACCAGATGTTTCTTCCTAGGAACTCTTCAGGCTGTTAAATCTGGTTACTCTTATGCTAACGGTTATTAGTACTTGCTAATTTTCCATTTTAACCTGGAAAATGGGCTCTGGCGCAGAACGGTCTGCTGGGAGCAACCCTTATATTGAGAGGCTTGGTTAGAGGGACACAGTCGAGCAGAAAACCTCAAATTCATTTGTTAGGTGGGTTTCTTATAGGTAATTTTACATTTTGCTGATAAGGTTAACATATCCAGTTAAGAATTTTGTTTTGAGTTGGTGGAGTTTTTTCTTTTGGCGTATTTTCTTCCTCTTTAGATAGTTTGCATTTTTATGTCTAGAAAGACCACAATCTGTCATTTAAGATTTATAAGCCCAGCTGGGCAATGTAAAGCTTAAGTACTGTTTCAAAATTCATATGTTAATGAAAGTGGACACGTGGTTTTCTAAATCAGTGTAAAAAATCAGTCATTTTACCTTATTTGGATTTCCTCTAAAATTGGGGAGAATTAAAAAATTGATTTTAAAATTAAAAAGTTTAAAAATCTTATTACATAATTATGTTCTAAAAATACAGGATTGTTAGAATTTTGTAAAATGTTTTGTCATTTTACTAAGAAATTGGGTTTTTTTTAAGTCCATGCTTGCTGCCAATGTTAAAGTCCTAGTTGAAATAGTCCCATAATAATTTACACATTCTCAGTTACCTGTAGTAATTTATGGATTTTGAGAATGTTGAGGAACGGAATGTACGTCTTTAAGACTCCTAGTTGTAGCAACTTAAAATGTGTCTCTAGCCAACAATTTTGTGAATTCATGTAGCAAAACGGGCATATTGAAGCTTTCACCTTTACTCTTCTGTGACAGTGTATGGTGGGGTCGTTAGCTGCTTGTCAGAAAATGCAAGCCGCTGGAATTGAAGAAGCAGCGTATAAATATAACATATTAAAAAGTATAAAATAATACACAAGTTGAGTGACTAACTTGACTATGTAAAAGCAAACTATTCAAAAGATTATAGTTCACATATGTTTATATATACTTAAAGTGCGTACTTTTTAAGTGGCTATTTTACATTAAAAGTTTTTCTGTAACTGGTCTCTTGCCTTTAGATGTTTTCTTCTAATGTTCTCTTATCTCTGTCTTCTCTATCAACCCAGTTCCAAATTTTTTTTTGCCCAATTGTTCATTATTTCTGAGTAGTCTTCCCTTTTATAGATATGTTAGTTTGTTCCATTTACTTATTAATGGACATTTGGGTGATTTTCAGTTTTTGACTTTTACCAATAAAGCAGTTACGAACATTTGTGTTCAGGTCTTTGCATGGATATATGCTTTCATTTCTTTTTTTTTGTTATTTGTATTTTTTTTATTAAAGTATAGTCAATTTACAATGTTGCGTCAATTTCTGGTGCACAGCACAATGCTTCAGTCATGTGTGAACATACATAGATTCATTTTCATATTCTTTTTCACCATAAGCTAGTACAAGATATCGAACATAGTTCCCTGTGCTACACAGTATGAACTTGTTTATCTACTTTATATATACCAGTCAGTATCTGCAAATCTCAAAACTCCCAATTTATCCCTTCCCACTCCTTTCCCCCTGATAACTGTAAGTTTGCTGTATATGTCTGTGAATCTGTTTCTGTTTTGTAAGTAAGTTTGTCCGTCTTTTTTTTAGATTCCACGTATGAGTGGTATCATATGGTATTTGTCTTTCTCTTTCTGGCTTAGTTCACTTAGAATGATGATCTCTAGGTCCGTCTGTGTTAGTGCAAATGGCATTATTTTATTCTTTTTTATGGCTGAGTTGTATTCCATTATATGAATATACCACAACTTCTTTATCCAGTCATCTGTCCAAGGACATTTAGGTTATTTCCATGTCTTGCCAAATTTTTATTTGTTAGAAAATAGCTTACAACTCACAAACTTGAAGCTTAAGATAAAATTAATTCATTTCCAAGGGCTTGGAGCAAGTGTCTCTTACAGGCAGTGCATTTGCAGTCTGTTTCTCGTCCCCGTGTTGCATTGGGAGACCTGCTGTTTTCAGCCCCGGCTCTCTTCCTAATAATGGCTTTTCATTTGGCTGTGTTTGTTCCCCTTCAAGCCTCTGTTTTAGATAATTTTCCAATATTTAACAAAATGGGAAACGTTTTCTGGCAGAGTTGAGGAATTTTCTCAGTCTGGGCTCCATACAGTAAATATTTTAAAGTTTTAAAAGACATGCTTATTACTATTTGTTTAAATGAGAGAAGGTAGCGTTGACAATAGTTGTCTTTGATTTCAGCCTTCTCGCTCTTTTTTTTTTTAATATAACTTAAAATTAATTGTTTTAGAAACCACTTAAAATTGTTTTTGGGTTAGTTAGAAGTGTGTGGTTATTGCTTCATTGGGGCGTATTTTTAAGTTTGTCTTCTGTCTCTAAATGAACAGATACTCAGTTTATTGTCTAAGTCTGTTGAGTCTGTCTTTAGGCCTTTCTTCAGCCAAGAACAAAAACAGCTGTTCTCTTTGTTCCCCTCCTCATCCCCTGCCCCCTTGACAAAAAATTGGTTCGGGATTTAGGTAATTCAGGCAGGGCTGGATTACTTTCTGGGGTCCTTTGTTTTGCAACTTTGTGTTGTCTGGGTGTAGAGCCAAAACTTAAGCAAATCTGTATGTAGGGCATTTGCCGCAGTGCTCATGATAAATACTGGGCAAACACGTGAGTGAGAGAGCAAAGGAGTGAAGGAATTAGACCCGACTCAGGAGAAGTGAGAGCGCCCTTGTCACTGGCGTGGTGTCTCAGATGAAGAGGTCTTTGTGGTCGGCTCAGTCACGTGAGTGGGAAGGTTGGCCCTGGTCTGCGGACCCCTGGAAAACCCTCGTCTTTCAGTAATGCGGTAAGAGTGCGCTGGCAGTATCGCTGTGGAATTCCTTCATAAATTGAAAGTTTGAAAATGCACTTTATTAGATAGAAATAGTAACATGTTCGTGTAGCAGTTTTAGGAAATCTGATAAGAAATGAAGGAGAAAATAAAACTCCTTTGTGAGTTTACCCCTATGGGAAGGTACTGCTAGTCTCAGTGTATTTATGTACACAGACTTCAGTACATACGTTCTGTAAAATTGAGGTTATGTGTGTTCAGTTTTGATTTCTGCTTTTGTGTGTGTGTGTGTGTGTATGTGAATCCAATTAAATTTTTCCCCTCTTTTTGATTTTTAAACCTTACAGGCCCCTTCACAGATGTAGTCACTACAAATCTAAAGTTGCGGAATCCATCGGATAGAAAAGTGTGTTTCAAGGTGAAGACTACAGCGCCCCGTCGGTACTGTGTGCGGCCCAACAGTGGGATTATCGACCCGGGCTTGACCGTGACTGTCTCAGGTAGCAAGCCACGTCCCAAGCTTCTCTGCTCTTTTACTGTGTGCAGACTGCTGCAGAATCTCTCACCCTTGTCTTGGGGTGGCCGTGTATGCGGTCAGCTTGTAAGCACTTTGTTTCTACAGTTCACTACCACATTCTCTGCCCTTATTATTTTATCTTTGAAATGTGTCATTTTGGGGATTTGATAGTTGTCATTTGGATCTCCAGCTGTTGTTACATATTGCATGCAGCTGGAGAGGTATTATCCTGAATTTTTTGCTTAATAGTTACTGGTACAGTACCTCTTTTTTGCCAATAGTTATCAAATTAGATGAGTCTTTCTGCCTTTTATTGTTAATACCAGTAGCGCCTTGGCACTTGAAAACTTTAGTTTTGTTACTCCATTTTGTGTTTACTTACAGTGCAAGGAGGATTCTTGGTTCCTTCCACGTATGGCCGGCTTACTCCTGCCATGGAGTCTGTGCTGCTGTGCCCCGTAAGCTGGTCTTTCTTCCCTCAGGCGCCCCTGACGGTCCTGTAGGGAGCTGGTCTAGCACAGCTGGGAGGCAGGAAGTGAGGATGACAGTGTGTCTTACTGACTGGAGAACCTCTCTGGCTTCGCACAGAGACCACTTACCCTTGGTTTCTAGCAGTCATTCTCACCTCTGTGGCTGTGTCTTAAAAACTCGGGGACCTCTCAGATTGGGATCTCTGGGGACATAGCCTGGACGTGTATGTTTGAAAAAATCATGTCTGGGTGGTCCTGATAGGTGTTCCTAAGGGAATATAATAGCTCCGTATCTGTTTTCTAGTTTTCAGGCCCACAGCAGATTAAAAATAGTAAGTCACACAAAGAGTGAGAGCCTAGGGCAGGCTTACTGAGGTAGTTACAAGTGGGGCCCAACTGTGCAGGCAGTCGAGGACAGACCACAGTCAGAGTTCTTGGTGGCACTAAATCCTCCCTCAGTAATTGTAGCCCCAAACTCGGAGCTGGGAGGCCCTAGAAAAGATATTTTTAGCCAGTCTGGTGGTGGCTGGGAGGCTGCTTTCATATGTGTTTGTCCAAGCCATAAGTTCATGGGCAAGATGGCTGGGAATTGAGAAGATGAAGCTGTGAGCACATGGGTTCTGGAGGCAGAAATAGGAAGGGGAAGCAGTGAGCACGTGTGTTCTGGAAGTTGCTCTCTAAGTCTTCACGCCTTTAGGTAAATTGGAAGAAGACAGAATTATTTCTATCCATGTGGTTAAAAAATAGTTTTTGGTGCAAACAGCTTTATCCCTAGGAACCCATGAAACTATTTAGAATGACCTTTGAGGGTTCTAGCTTGCTGAAGTCTCACTGTATTAATGTTTCTTAAGGACGTGTATACTTTTCCAAGCACTTTCTCCCACATAAACCCCTGCTATTGAGCCATCTCACTTACTAAAAACTCCAGATGCACTTGCTACTGTTACCATGGCGTGCGCTCAGATTCCTCTCCGCCACATAGAACTTGGCGCTACAGTTTTCCGTGCAGCCCCTTCCTAGAGGAGGGTCACTCCAGCCACTCTTCCTTCTGCAGCCTTCCCTGGGCAACTCTCTGTCTACATACTCTTCTTTTTTTCCTCTCTCCCTTTAGCACTTAGTTTTGTGAATTCACTCCTTTAATTTGTCTCCATTTATATATATATTTTAAGATTCTCTTCCTCTTGTTACGTGGTCTGTAACCTTACAGTATGACTATCATAAAGTCGTAACCAGCTGTAAGTTTTCTTTTCACCCAGCTCCCAGTGCTCAGCCTAGAGTGGTGTCAGTGAGGAGCGTTAGTGGGCGTTTACTGTGCTTCATCCCGCCCCCCTGTCATGTGCGTTTTCTGCTGCTGTGTATTTGGCCTTTGAAAGTTTGTTTTAACAATGATGGAAGTTAATGGGAATGTCGTAGACTTAACTTAGAAATAAGAATTTCTTATGTAAATTGATATTTCTGACATTTGCTTATTTGCATTTGTCTTTTTGAAAGTGTTGAGTCTATCTTAGAAATAATGTAAATGTTAGCAGGGGAGTCATTTCCACAATACTGTATACGTGTTTTGTATAATTACTGATTCAGTTTTTAGACCCTCTTACTAGATTTATATTACATAATTTAAAACCACATAGAGCCTCTAAAAACCCTCTTGTAGGCCACTGGAAATCATAAGTGCTTAGAAAAAAAATTGAGTGTAATTATTAGGATGCTGGAAAAATACTAGAAATCATGAGGCTCTATGGTTTCTTTGTAGACTTTATTTTCTTAGAATCATTTTTAAACAAATTGATAAGCTTTTGAATAAGTATTTATTTAAAATCTATTTTAGAAGAATTAGTTATGTCAGAACATTAATATGGTAGTGAGTTTTTAAGTTGCCTAGAATTTCTCCTATAAATATCCCTGTTGTCTAATTTTAAGAGATATTATTGTTAAATAATGTGAAACCTAAATTTATATTTTAAGTAGTTTCAATAGACAATTTACTAGATTTTGAGTTTACAGGCATTATAATAGTTAATGTTGACAAAGTTTTGAAAATTTTTCAAGCTTAAGTTTAGAAAGGGTAATTATAGATGTTTATTTTTTAAATAGCCATTTGTTTATTTTATGGGTTGTTAAAGACTTAGCAGATAAGAAAGGTAGACAATTTAAAAGTAATTTGAAATCATAAAGTTGCTTCTGGATCCTGACTGTAAGTCGTCCAGTTTGGTTTCTTGGATCCTTCCTGGTTTTCTTCACTTCGGGAGTTAGGGAACGATAAGAAGCCAACAGATGCAGAGTCAGTGTGACGTGTCCTTTCCTCTTACTCAGTAATGCTGCAGCCTTTCGACTACGACCCCAACGAGAAGAGTAAGCACAAGTTTATGGTACAGACCATTTTCGCCCCACCGAACTTCTCAGATATGGAAGCTGTGGTGAGTACAGAAGTTGAATGGAGTTCCCTGGGGGATGCTGTTTAAACTGTGGGTTTTGTTCTCGATTGAGAAACCCAGTTTTTTAAATTAACAAAACCTGTACATCTGTTCACCGCAGATGATCCTAACTTAAGAATGAAGGGGCTTTGAAGCAGTGTTTCTCAGGGACAGTTGAGAAGTGCTGCTATTCAGAGTAAAGTCCTGTGACCGCCAGGGATGTCAGTGCGGCTTTAACGGGTGGCGACAGTAGCTCTTGGGGTTACATGACAAGCCCTGTGGCATTGCTGGGTACGGCCAGCGGGGCTCCTGCAGCCACAGGCCCCTTGACTGCTCCAGGCAGCCACACCAGCCCGTTCCTTGTCCCTTGAGGTGAAGCTGGTTTGTCACGATCACATCTCTTCTGTCTCACTGTTTGGTTTTGTTTGTTTTTAGTGGAAAGAGGCAAAACCCGATGAATTAATGGATTCTAAATTGAGATGTGTGTTTGAAATGCCCAATGAAAATGATAAACTGGTAAGTAGAGAAGATTGGAAGCTGCGATACGCCGTCGGTTCCTTTGCGTCATCTTGCTTCTGGCTTCGGCCTCTGTGGGTGTGCGGTGCAGCGCTCCACTTGCAGAGACTCGGTGCTGCGGTTTTCTGGGACCTCGATGTGGACCTACTCTTCATTTGCTAGCATTTTGTTCATTCAGGAAGAAAAATGCTTTTTGATACAAGCTGTGTGATGGAGAAGAATCATCTTATTCTACCACAATTTTGTCACTTAAACCACTTCAAGTTCTTTTTTAGAATGAGATAATTAAATTACAGACATAAACCACTTTTGGCAACTATATTACCAGGAGATATCCTGTATACTATGTTTACGTGGACAAGCAGTTTATTCCAAATTAGGCCACTCCCAGGTGTTTTGCTCACTATTAGTTTTGGTCAAAATACATTCGGTTTTATTCCTTAGTGAATAATTTTAATGTTGCTTTTTAATCAGTGTGAGGCAAATACAGTTTGAGGAACTTCATTGTGTATGTGTGGAGTTTATAAAGCGGCCTCTGTATAGAATGGGCTCTGCTCATTTTCTCGGTTCCCCTTTGAAATGGACACTTGGATTTTTTCTGTGGTTTGTGGGAGAGACCTGGAGAGTGAGTAGGTTGTGTGTGTGACTTAATACATAGAATAATACGGATGCACACAGGTGCTGGCCCAGGTAGGGTGCAGGCCGGCGTGGCTGCCGCCTTGTCTGGCGACGCCCGCCCCGTCACAGGGTGAGCTCACAGAGTAAGTGTGTGGGCTCAGGTGTGCTGCTTTTTGGGACACGATGAAGTGAGAAAGTGCCAGAGTGGTAGTTAGGTGTTGGCCAAATCTTTATTGTGTTTTTAAATGACTTTTTAAAGGGATTTTGAGATGTTTACCAAAAATAGAAAGTGTGACTACTCGTGTCCTTACTGGGAAAGGAGGGTTTGACGCGTGTTGGTGCTTCCTGTTCGGAGTTCACTTTGTTTTTGCCGACTCAGCTGCCAGGAAGCTGATGGCTTGCACAGCTCCTATTACTGGAACCAAGAAAACATAGCACGTTGTCTGGGTTAGCGAATGTTATTTCCAGTTTTATTGAGCTCTGCGTGGCATTCAGCACTGTGTAAGTTGAAGGTGTCAGCGTAAAGACTGATCTTACATGTAGTGTGAAGTGATGACTACAGTAAGGTTATTTAACGTCGTCATTTCGTGCAGCTGCAAAAAAGAGAGTCACCCCTCCCCCTGCCTTGGCCATGGTGGGAAGTCTTAGGGTGTGCCTCTGTCACCGGGTGCATCACTCCTCCAGTCCTCCTTGTCTTGCAGTTGGAAGCCTGCACCTGCTGACCACCCCCATCCAGTTCTTCCTCCCCCTGCCCTCACTTCTGGTGACCACAGATCTCGTCTCTTCTATGAGTTTGGGGTTTTGTTGTTGTTACTGTGGTTTTATTTTAAGAGTCCACATGCGAGTGAGATCATACAGTATTTGTCAGGTCAGTTCCTGCATCCTTTCACCTTAGTGGTCTTTGGTAATTTTCTTGATGTCTAATTTGGCAGGATTATTTCCATGCCCAGACCTGGAACCAGACATTTCTTCAAGAAGCTCTGGGTCCTTTTAGTGGGAGATGGTATTTCAAGACCACAGTCTGGACCCTGGGAGTAAGACAAAGAATTCCTATCAAACCATTCTTTTGGCCAAAGTTCGAATGGGGGCCTGATTGTCATTTAGGGGCACTTCTTCAAATGCTGAAATTTTAACAGTAAAATTATGTCAGCATCACATAAATCACGTAAGATAGTGTGCATCCTTTTATTTCTTGGGGAAGTGGTTAGATGTTGTGGTTGAGGTATGTTCTTGAAGGTCTTGGGAAAGGGAAATTCAGAACGTGTGAAACGCACACAGCCCCTGAGGAGAACGGCCGGTCCCCTCGTGACCCGGAGGCAGTGCTTCTGGAACGAGTGGCTCGTGCGGCTTGTTTGCTGTGCTGTGCTGTGCTGATTCCTGACGGGTGTTTTTAAGTGTTTGGAATTCACATTTCAAGTTTACACGTGAAATGAGCCTTCCAGGGCTTCATGTTTGTACAATTCAGATGTGCAGAGGAGCTGTGTCCGGGCGGTGCTGTCTGCCGCCCAGCAGCGGCCTTCAGCGAGGGTGCAGCAGACACACGCTGTGCTTTACCAGGCGCCGCTTCCCAATGTGTATTGGATTGGAAGGCTCTGTGCGCAGATGAGCTTGGAAAAATGCTATAAATACTGTGTCTCCCAATAAATAAGCACATTGCATATTTGCATATTCAAAGCCCTGAGTAAAGAAAATATGGTTAACCTAGTATTTCTTTTTTCTCTCATATAATACAGTTAACTTCTCATGGAATGCCTGGTGTTCTGTAAAATACGCTTTTGGAAACATTATTACTGCTTAAACTCATTTTTTTCTAACATTTTTTATTGGTTTATAATCATTTTACAATGTGTCAAATTCCACTGTAGAGCACAATTTTTCAGTTATACATGAACATATATATATTCATTGTCACATTTTTTTCTCCGTGAGCTACCATAAGATCTTGTGTATATTTCCCTGTGCTACACAGTATAATCTTGTTTATCTATTCTACAATTTTGAAATTCCAGTCTGTCCCTTCCCACCCCCCGCCCCCTTGGCAACCACAAGTTTGTGTTCTATGTCTATGAGTCTGTTTCTGTTAAACTCATTCTTGTGGTGCTACTAACCTGCAGATTGTACAAGAAATCTCAACGACTGAGAAATGTATTTAAATTGAGTGTGGCCTGGCCCAGACCTGGTTCCATCTGAATGGTTGATTATATGACTTCCTGTTAAGTCATCAGTTTAACGTTGCATCTCATCCTTTGTAGAAAATATGAAACCTCGAAGTAACCAAATCTGGAGTGTTCATAATAGTACAAAACACACAATTTTTGGGGTGTATTTGTTACACTAGCTTAGGATGAAACCATGTGTGTAATATATACATACGTACACGTGTACAAATACATGTAGACCCCCTCTTTTGTGATGTTCCGTGTGTTGGTTATTGCAGCTTGCCATTTCCAGCTTAGTACTGTTTAGGGATGAGTGGATAGAACTGCCTACAGACCACAGTACTTGGACACACTGACTTCTTCCTAGCATGCGTGGACACAGAACATTGCCGAGCGTCCTTTTTCTGTCTGTCTGTCTTCCGTTTGGTATGAACCTTGTCTGTTAGGGAATTAGGGCATCACTGAGTAGTGTTTTGCCTGGATAAGAGCTGTCAGCGCCACAGATGAGCTGGTACGACGCCATGTGACTTACACGTACTGATTATAGATGACACTCCCTTGTTCCAGGAAAACACATTTCTAAATGTGCAAGATTCACAAAAATGTAATGAGAACTGTTGGTATTGTGTATTTTTAGAAGTAGAATATAAAATACATCTTTTTAGTTTATAGTTATAATTGCTGTACAGTAAATTCCTATGTGATGTGGTTTGACTGTTTTTAGTTTTGTTGTTAGTAGGTTTTAAAAAGTATGTTATTTTAGGGAAATATACACAAAATGTTATGATAACTCACAGAGAAAAAAATGTGACAATGAGTGTGTATATGTCCATGAATGACTGAAAAATTGTGCTGAACACTGGAATTTGACACAACATTGTAAAATGATTATAAATCAATAAAAAATGTTTAAAAATAAAAAAAAAATAAAGTAAAAATTTCCCTATAAAAAAAAAGTATGTTATTTTAAGCAAAATTCAATTTAGTTTTTAACTAAGTTTCTGGCGACAACTTGTGGTTTAATACGCAGCTCTGTCCGGATTGGACGTGTAGCTTGTGTTCAGAGAAGGGAAGCCCATGTTCATTGCAGTTAGTGGTCCCTTGCACATTTGCTCTGAAGAGTCCATTGTCAGAATGTGTGATCTTTAGTCCTTGGCTTGGAAAAGCTTGATTAGTACCCGGAGCTGATGGATAGCACAGCTGCTGCCGCAGTTGTCAGTTCCTTCTTCCCACGGCTGGTGTAGGCCTTGTGACGCTCTGTGAAGCACCGCGTCCCACTCACCCCTGCCTGCAGCTTCTCACGCACCTATCCGTGCCCCCCAAAGGTGCAGACTGGTATTTAATGGAAGTACATGGTGTAAGGATACCTCACCTGTTTGAAAATCTGGATCTTCTTAGGTATGCTGTTAGTTCTTGGGTGTTTACTGTTTCTAAGAACAGTTGGAAAACGGTGAGTTATTATTATGTTGATTTCTTTGGGTTTCTTAGGACCCTGATACCGAATGTGTAACTAAGACGATGATTGAAGTATTTGGTCACCTTGTAGGGTAGGAAAGTTGCCAGCTTTAGAAGTATAGTGATTGAGTCCATGTTTTCATTTTTGAAGTTTAAAGAAGTCATTTTTTGGTGATGAAACAGTCCTAATTTACTAGAACCATCATTAGAATATGAGCTTCTTTTTGGGAAATAGCTATTTGATTTGGATCATACTTAGAAGGACCTAGGATTCTGAGAATCCTTTTATTTTAGAATAGAAGGAGGTACTATTAACATTATTCCCAGAAAGCAGGCATTAACTAATAGTGCCTTCAAGCACTAAAATGCATTCCTAGCCCTTGGAACCACAGGCCCTGGGCTGGATACATGTCACTGAGTTAATGGCCCGCAGCCCTCAGTCGAGCTGTGTTCGGGGCTGCTCCTGAGAGCCACTCAGCACCTCCCCCAGGCTGCTGGTGGCTGGACGTGGATGGTGTTTTACAAAGTGGGGTTCTCTGAATTGTTAGCTCTTTTTAGTTATTATCAACTCCATATTGTGAAATCTAATGTCTAATTACTGGTCGTGTTTTTTCAGGATTGAATGGTTTTAATTCACCTTTTTTTAAATTTGTTTATTTTGCTGGGGGGAGGTAATTAGGTTTATTTATTTTTGGAGGAGGTACTGAGGGTTGAACCCAGGACCTTGTGTATGCTAATCATGGCTCTGGCACTTGAGCTATGGCATCCCCCTAATTAACCTGTTACTTATGTTTTATCCCCCTTTCACTTCTTTGTATTGAAATAAAAAATTATTTTGGTTTATTTTGAGGCCACCAACTCTACTTGACATTTTCCAAGTTTTAAAAATGTATTACATTTCATTTATGCCCCCATTTAACATCTGTTAATGACATATTTTGTAGGAAAAGATACTGACTTGTCTTAATGAAGACTGAAGGGCTGTCAAGAAGAGGGAATTTCAGGGGTCCTAGGAATAGACTTTTTATGATTTAAATATACATTGTTTTCTGTTGAGACAGAGCAGATTGGGAACAGTGCATTATTAATAAGTAAGGTGGATTTGTCTTAGTTACATACAGTGACCTGGGTCAGTAAGTATTATTTCAGAGTCTGTACAGCCTTTTTGTATAATAGTATTTTTATGTGTATTAAAGGAATTTGAAAAGATAGGAAGAGAACTGTGGAGATGATAATGGTATAACTAGAATATTATGTGTGTCCTTGTTTATTGGTTGTGGGACACAGTAGGGGTGTGTGTGTGTGTATGCGTGTGTGTGTGTGTGTTTCGGGAGGGGAGTCGTTGAATACAGGAGAGGTTTATAAATCCTTGCAGTTTTCACACGCTTGAGGAAGAAATTCATTTGACTTAAAAATCGTTCAGGTTGAGTGCTACCGAAGGTAAGGAAGTATGAAGTGCTTATTTTTCGGATATTGACAAGTATTGATTGGTAACAAAAATTCAGAGCTACACCATTAGAAGGTATTCATTTTAGGACATGAGGCTAGCATAAGTTCAATAAGGTTTATATACTTAGTAACCGTAATGCCAGTTTAATCATAACTAATTTTGTTTGGAAAGTAATATAAAAAGTTCAGAAATGTTATACTTTTTGCTTTAACATAGCTATTACTTTTATTACTGTTACTTCTTACGTGTAGCACATTTCTGTAGGATAATGTGTATGTTGTAGAGCCTAATGATTTCTGTGTTAGTCATTCCCAGTCCCGTGCAGGAGAAGTCAGAGCTCGGGGTGACTCTGAGACTGTTTCCCATGCCGCCTCAGGGTGTAGCTCCACCGGCGACCGCCCCGGCTGGCACTCCGCTGAGCAGCACCAGCAGCACAGGCGCGACGCCTGCCAGTTACCACACGAAGAGTGAGCCCAGGGGACTCAGTGTGTTCAAACAGGAGAAGCAGAAGGTTTGTTTTAGGGAGTTGTCAGACACAGGGGTCTGCTAGGGTTGCTGCTTCTGTTCATGCAGTTGCCTGGCACGTGTGTGGTACTTACTGTGTGCTGCGTGAAGTAATTAGAACTGAAATTGTCAGCTATGTTTGAAATTATAGTAGGACCAGTTAAAAATCAGGCATGCAGACTATTCTGTTCTAAAAAAGCAAATGCAGCGCTTAATAAAATCTCAGTAGTGAGCAGGACAGATGTGCGAGCAAACATGACTATGGCGCTGGCGCAGGTTCTCCTGTCCCTGGGGTTTGAGCAGACCAGCGAGCGCAGCAGTGAAGGTGGGAGCTGGCGTACGCTGCTCTCCAGGCAAATATTTGTGTTCATGTGTTTGAAAAAGACAAACGAAATTGCTGCTTTATGTTTTGTTACCAGATGCCAGTAATGGTAACCCTTCTCTAGCTGTCATTGTTAGTTGTTTACAAATGCCCCGGGTAGGGGATCTGTGGCAAAAGCACCAACGATCTTCAGGCCATATTTGCATTTATTAATTTCTCTGTGTGTCTGTGTGTGTGTGTGTCTGTGTGTACACACTGTCCTTAACATTCACTCAGGTAAACTGAAGGTACCTCAGTCAGGTGACAGTGACTCTTGGTGACATAGTGGCTGCTGTGTGATTCTCTGTGCCGTTTCATGCTTACTGGGAGCTTTAGGAACCCCACAGTGGGGACAGGTTGCTTTCACTTTGATTAGGCTTTGCAGGGAATATGTGTACTGAGGCTGAAAAAAAAATCCTTTCTTTAAATGTCTAATACTTTTAAAATTTTGTGTGTTTAGTTATTTACTTCTGGGAATCCTAATCCTAGAGAAAAAGTAAATGAATTGTTTAGAGTGAAAATAAATCTTCAGTAACTTTATTATTCAAATACTGCCTCTTTCCAGGGTAAGGCCCTTCCTAAGCCTCCTGGCAGCTTCATGCCGTGGCTCTTGGCTTTAGCCTCTTAACTCCCTGTACGTACATTTGATCCCTCACAGTAGTCAGCAGAATGGAGCCCCACGTTGACATTCTTTTTGCTCCTTTATCCATCCCAAGGCGTCAGTGAAAAACCTGCTTTGCCTTGTATTTTCCCTTTCCCTTTCTGTCCAGTCCCTAAGCCATCGCTTTTTCTGATTACCCCGCAAGAGGAGTAACTTAGAATATTGGAACTGAAATTCTGAAGGTTTTTAAAAAAAATACAGAAGTAAATTCACCTCATAGATGGAGGGGGATTACTGCAGAGAGTCTGAATAATGTAAAACTGGAAAACGCACAGAATAGCGTGTTTTCTTCTTGTCTTGATGTTGTGGCTTTGGCCTTTCTGAGTTGCCGCGTCAGACGTGACGCTAGTGTGACGTTTCTCTTTGCCAGCTGCCGAAGAGGCACAGCACGTGGAATCCCCCTGTGGCTTGTTCCGTGGCCTCAGGACAGCCAGGCTCCCCTTTCTGGACCAGTTGAGGCGCCCCTCAGGGAACTCGCTGCTTTCTGGAGCCAGACCTCACTGGGGCCCCTGAGAGGAAGCGCGAGGTCCATAGCCCCAGCGAGTCCACCAGGCTCTTCAGGGGTCCCTCCACCCCCACCGCGTTAGGTTATGGATGCTCTTGCGTGACAGAAGTTAATTTTAAGTAAAGTAGGTTTCTTTGCCTCTGCTGTGTGTGCGGCCTGCGTGGTGCTGAATACGTGGTACTCATGCACTCAGCGTAACTTCTTGAGGACTTCCTTGGCCCACTTTTGGAAAGCGTTCAAGCTTCACTGTGTCCTTGGCGTTCTAACATTTATGCTTCACAGATTGATTATGACACTTTTTCTCCTTTTTCTTATAAAAGCAATGTAACAATATTAAGAAAAATTTCAGTAAAAAGAAAATCTAATTGTGCCACCATGAAAAGATACTGATTGACATGTTATTTAAAATCTCAAAGAGTAGAAAGCTAGCCATCAGGTGTCTAACGAGTAATTGTGGTAAGGCGCAGAACAGAATATTGAATGACATTGTGTCATTTAAATAATACCTATATAAAGGATGCACGTATAAACAAAAAATGTTACATGTATGCTGACTCTAAAATACACACACGACAAATGTTGGAAGATGATATATAAGCAGTAGTTGTGTTGGGCTGATGAGAGAATGGGGGCTATCTTCCTCTTTTCCTCTCATGATTCAATTTTCTGGAACTTCAAGAATTTGTTTAAAAATAGGAGGCTAATTGTGAGGAGTTTGATGAGTCCTCGTTTTAATTTTTTTTCTCTCCATCTGTTGGCCTCTCATCTCTCTATTTTTTATTCTTTTAGTCGGTGGGGAGGTGATTAGGTTTTATTTATTTATTTTTTAATGGAGGGACTGGGGCTTGAACCCGGGACCTCCTGCATGCTAAGCACTTGCTTTGCCCCTGAGCTGTGCCCTCCCCCCACTTCTTACTTTCTTGTCAGCTCTCTGGTATGAGTGTGGTGTTTTTCCGGAACCTGAAGACTGCTCAGTGGCTGCGTTGCTGGCTCTTGGCCTTTGCCTTCACTGGGAAGGCCACGCCATCCTTGTTTGCAGACGTTAGTCTGGTTCTGGGTTGGAATCTGAGCACACTTGAAAAGTCCCTTTGAAATGAATTCTAGTTACTGCTAGGGAAAGAGTAGGAAGGAGAGTCAGGTATGTGCGAGACAGGGTTGTTACTCATGGTGGTGGGGTGGGCCGGGGGCAGGGGAAGGCGGTGAGGAAAGAGCCAGCGCTCTGGCCGCAGGGGGACGCGGGGCAGCCTGAGGCACTTGTTCACCGCGACTCCAGCGAGCGTCTCAGTGTCTCGAGGCGGAGTGGAGAGTGTTGCTGAGGAGTTGAAGGGACCCTCTCTCTGTTTGTGTCCCAGGTCATGGAATTGAGTCCCTTTTCTTTTCCCATGATGCGTGTTTGTGTTCATTATCTTCCCTTCAGTGTTTATATCCTTCCATTATCTTTTCCCACTAATCGAAGTTAGGTTTTCTTTTACGTGTTTTTCGTAGGCAGTCTCCTAATTTTATTGGCATAATTGTGATAATGCCCCCTTTCCTCTAGCACCTCATTTGAATGACAGCGTCGGAGCACTGAAAACTAGCTTCACATTTGGGTTTTGGCTGGCGTCAGTCACTCAGCGCAGTTACCGAGTAACTGCCCCGCCCGGAGCGCTGGGCTTGGGGGTGGGTGCGGGCAGCATGGCTGCCGCTCCCCCGGCGCTGGGCGCTGCCGTAGGAAGGGGCATCCAAGGGGCTGCGGGGCCCGGGCTCCGGGGACGGACGAGGGAGAGGGCCGCGTGCCTCGTTTGCTTACCAAACATTTGGTACTTAGAAACCTTCTCAATAACGAAATTGAAAATTGTCAAAACTTCATTGAAATACTTTTTTGGAGAAGAAGGATGTGGCATTTACGTTTCTTTGTAAGACCAGTGAGGAGACTGAGTCCGTTAAACAGCTCCCACCGCTGTCTCTGTTACGCAGAATGACATGGAGCCTAGCAAAACGGCGCCCCTGAACGCCGCGAAACAAGACGGGCCGCTGCCCAAGCCGCACAGCGCTTCCCTCAGCGACACGGAGACCAGGAAGCTGATGGAGGAGTGCAAGCGGCTGCAGGGGGAGGTGCTGAAGCTGTCGGAGGAGAACCGGCACCTGAGGGTGAGTGCACCGGAAGGTGTGCCTGCCTGTCCTGCTTGGCTTTATCCTCTTCCAGTTCTGTTTTCTTCCCCCAGTTTGATCACGTCCTGGCTGCGGTGCCCCACTCCTAGCCAGAGCCCACAAACCGACAGAAAACCCAGTACTGCACATGAAGCAGTGTGAGATCAGGTGGACTCTTAGTCGGTATTAGTGAACACACTAGAGGAATCAGAGTGAGAGCGTAAACATGAGCTTGCGCCAAGGAGGTAGAAGCCTGCCCTGCTGTTCCTCTGGTCGGGGTCTGGGCCAGATGAAGCCAGCTGCCCCGGTAAACGGGCGTCATTACTCTCCCCACGGTCATTCTATACCTGCTAAGTGTCATAACAGCCTCCTACTTCAAATGACGGCTGTTTTCTTGATGAGAGACCTTGTCCCCGAAAATCATGGACTGTCAGAGACTTTGCCGTGTGAAAACTTATCAGTAGGAGCAGAGCAGCCCACTCTCGTCGGGGGGTGGGCTGCAGTTATCGATGCAGACACAGCCCCCATCCCCAGTCCAGCAGCAGAACCTCACAGGCGGGTTCTGCACCCCGCATCCCAGTCTACGTGTCTGTAGTCTCCACGAAGCAGGGTTCTGTCTCCTCTGCAGCCCAGACCCAGCGCTGGCCCTCAGATACACACACAGCCCTCCTGCTCGACTCTGAGCGTGTCAACGCTGTGTTTCTGTTTCATCCTGAACCTTTCCCTCCCCCAAGCCCTGTAAAGTCCTGTCTCTTCCTTGTGCCTCTGCTGGGCAGGTGCCCTGATGGCAGTGAGTCAGTAAACCAACCTCCAACTACCTTTGCCCTGGCTTTGTTTCCGGGTGTCTTTGGCTGATGGGGCTAGGATAGGTGTGACCCGTGCGAAAATACCGCGGTCCACCTGGGAGGTAATGCCTGCACAGACCTCTTCTTTAATTGTATTAATTTTAGGAGTATATTTCTCAGTTCCACTTTTTAAAATCAGCATTACTGAGATGTAATTTACATTCCATAGACACCCATTGTGAATGTGTGTATAGTTCAGTGAGTTTAGTAAATTTACAGAGTTGTGTAGCAATCACTAGGATCCAGTTTTAGAATATTTCTTTTGAGCTAGAAGGTTTCTCAGGCCGGCTCGCAGCTGATCCCTGTCCCTGTCCCCAGTCGTGTGCATACTAGTCTGCTTTCTGTCTGCAGATCATTAGCTCAGTAGCCTTACGCGTGTTTGTTCTTCAAACCTCTTTGTGTGTGTGTATTTTTTTCTAGGATGAAGGCTTAAGGCTCAGAAAAGTAGCACATTCGGAAAAACCTGGATCAACCTCAGCTGCGTCCTTCAGAGAGAACGTCACCAGTCCCCTTCCTTCACTTCTTGTTGTAATTGCAGCCATTTTCATTGGATTCTTTCTAGGGAAGTTCATCTTGTAGAGTGACGCATGCAGAGTGCTGTTTCTTTTTTTCCCTCTTGACCAGAAAAAGATTTGTTCACCTGCCATCTCACTGGTAGTGTGGCCCACGGTGACCATTTGTGTGTACAGCGTCATATAGGCCTCGCCTTCAGTGGTCTCTTACGGTTAGAAACACAGTCAGAACAGCGTGCTCGGCTGCGGACAGATTGTACGTCACAGACCATCACTAGCAGATGCCAGTTGCACATTCAGTCCTGTATGAAATTCATAAATAAAGAATTGTTCTTTCTTTGTGGTTTTAATAAGAGTTCAAGAATTGTTCAGAGTCTTGTAAATGTTATTTTAATAATCCCTTTAAATTTTATCTGTTGCTGTTACCTCTTGAAATATGATTTATTTAGATTGCTAATCCCACTCATTCAGGAAATGCCAAGAGGTGTTCTGCGGGGAAATGGTGCCTCTTACAGTGTAAATTTTCTCCTTTACCTTTGCTAATATCATGGCAGAATTTTCTTACCCCTTGTGAGGCAGTTGTTGACTGAGTTTTTCATCCTTACAATCCTGTCCCATGGTATTTAACATAAAAATAATAAAACTGTTAACAGATTCTTGCTCGATAGCTTGTTTGTGTCTGTCGTGTCTTTAGACGGGAAACCATGGTGCACTGTGTGGTGATTTGAGTTATAAAATGCATAATTTATCTTACCTTTCGGATATTATAGTGTCTGTGGTTAAAAGCCCTCGTTCTATTAAGGAAAGGAATTGATAAAATTTCAGGCTGTTTTTGGTGTTTTGGAAGGTCATAATCCATTTATCTTCAAGGTGATATGAAACAAGTACCATGAGAATTGAAGTGTGTAGTTTCAGTCCGCTTGCGTGTCTGACCGGTGGCTCTGTCGCGTCTGATTTTCCCCGTTCTTAGCAGGGTCTTCTAGTCTTGTCTCAAGGAAGGTTAGTTCTCCCTGGTTCTGGTTACTGCTTTCTGACCAGCCCAATTGTTCTCCTACAGCGTTTATGCATAGTAGTAGTTACAAGTAGGGTTTTTCCCTGTCTAGTTTGACACTCAGATTCCCATTATGGAAATTTGGTGTTACTGAGTAAAGCCTTGGGAGTTTCTTTGTGAAAAGTGACTTTATCCTTTCCAAATCTGTCTGTTAACCATGTGAAGCAGGTTTTCAGTATCAATACGCCTTTCTGGGGTCTGATAGACTTTCCTACACTTAGTCTTGTGTCTTCATTTAATTTGTACCAGCATGGAACATTTTGGAGCCAGGGAAGATGTTCACTTTTTCTAAGTAGAATCTAATACAAGTGAATTTTGGTTTTTGAAAATATGTGTTGGCTTTGTAAAAGATGCACTTAATCTGAAAGGGAAATTGGACGTTGGGACCTGACTTGGTGCGGTGAAGTATGTTAGGCCCAGGTCTGCGTGTCCATCACGTAAAGGAGTGAATGGTCTGGTAAATTTTGGTTGCGTTTTCATTTCAGGTATGTTTTGAGTTTGTTAGAGCCCACAGACTGCGCGTGTGCAGGGGTCACTGCGCAGCCGCAGTCCGGCCCGTGCGCTCCAGCGCGGCCGCAGGGCGCGCAGTGAGACGTGCTTCATGCTCCGGTAGCTGGAAAAGCAGGCGAGAAACGGGCCTGCGTCTTCATCCCGTCGGTGCGGGGTCAGTGATTCCTTGGCTTAGAGCTCTATGTAATCAATGTTACTGGTGTTGGGTGTCCAGCTTCGTACTTCATAGCTCTCAATTTTTTTTAAGTTTAAGTTCTCAAACGTAGCACAATCCTGTTTTGTGGGGATGCTGCTTAGAGTTCACCGTGTGGACCCCCTTGTTTTCTGGTTGAGGAATCTGAGGCCTTTACGAGAGTTGAGAGAGCTTTCCTTGTGTCTCACGGGTGGATAGAGGCAGAGCTAGCCCTAGAAATCTCCTGACTCCACCGTAGCGTCTTTCTCTGGTGACTTTGTAGAGAAAAAAATTTACCCTAATTTGACATGACTGCAATAATGAAGGTAAGATGCTGTTTGATAAGCACATGTGAGATCCCCGTCGTCGTAAGACGGTCCTGCAGGCTGTGGAGTTGTCTCGGGCGTGTCTGCATGCAGGGAATAGGCTAGAAATGCCGCTCCCAGCTGGTGGTAAGTAACCGTTGTGAAGTACAGTGTCTTTTTAGGTAGGCATTTTACAAAATGCTAACGCATGGTTAGTTTTGGGAGAGAGTGTGGTCTGGGTAGCATCTGCAGAATCAAGCTTCCCTGGGCTTAACAGCTTTGCTTGTCAGGAGGTGCTCCGACTGTGTCGGGGACTTTGACGGCTGTGGGAAGCCTGATCCAGTCACTTCACCACCAGCGGTGACTCTAAGGGTCCAGCTGTATGAATGGACTGATAGCATACAGACTGAATTGTCTGTCTTCACTCCATGCGTGTTGAGGACGTTTTGCCTCGTCTGCCTGCTTGCTTGTGAACGTGGGCATGAGGCAAGGCTGCCAGGGGACTGTGTCCCAGTCACTAGGCCTTACGTTCCCCTGCGACGCGGCCCGCCCGCCCGCCTTCCGCTCCTCCTGCACCTGGTGGACCTGAGCTCTGCCCGTTCTTGCCTTTACAACATATTTAAGAATTGTATTCTGAGTGTGGGGTATGGCACCTTAAAGAAAGAGAAATGACACTTGAAAAAACTATGTATCAAATTCAGAAATTCTGGTCAAAGAAAAAAAAATCTTGATTTCTCCTTCAGTTGTCTCAGAAGTTCCCGAAGGTTGATATTATCTGCTGTGGGAATTACTTCTGGATTGTAGTCATTCAAGACATGCCACTTTGAGAACAAGTTTTATCAACAAGGTAAGAAGGAAAACAGTTCTTACAGTTTCGTTCCTAAACGTACTCCTTCGGCACTTTGAAAGCACTCCAGTGCCCGTTTTCCCAGAGCTTTGTGCACTCCTGTTCAGTGGTTTGGGTGTGTGCATAGGTTTTTGAAAATTGCCCTTTATGGGCGTTAGGGAGAGATGGCTGGCTGTCGTGTGGAAAGACAACAGAATAAGGTAAATGATCTTCATATTCTAGCTTTCAGAGGAAATTAAACTATTGTGTGAATAAATAAACTTTAAAAATGTGGTGAAGTGTCATTTTCCTTTCTAAAAAACTAAAAGGAATCTGACTTCAGCAGAGTGTGATGGTTTGTGTATTAATGTCTGTCAGGTAGTAATAGCCAGTGACGGCCTGGGACCTGAGTCCTGGTGGCAGTCTTTTCTTAGCGACCTTGAGTTTAAGGGCCTTCGGTAGGAAAGGGGGCAGCTGCTTTTTCATTTCCTCGCGTGAGAGCCCACAGTGGTCCAAGCCCGGCTTCTGGAGAGTTCTCTGCAGACAGTGCATCTTGGAGGAATGCCCAGCCAGCGGGGGATTGGTGCCGAGAAGTTTGAGCATCCATCCCTAAAGGGAGAGGCTTTCTCTTCCTGCATTTCTCATTGTAGAAATAATGTGTGCATTTTAGGGGATTTGGGAAATTATGAAAAGCGATGCCACGGCCTGGCGTCCAGCAGCGCCGGCGTCTGCACTCGTTTATGCCCATGCAGTACTGGTGCTGTCTAGGTGGGATGAGTTACAGACCGCTCTGTAGCCTGCGGTTTTTCCACTTAACCTGATTTCTCTGATTTATGGAAAACCAAGTATAAATGACTGCAGGAATGCCTGCTTTATTTTTATGATCACCTCTTTGTAAAGTTGCAGATGTTTTACCTACAGTGTAAAGCTTGATTGGCCAGGTGACTCCCTTTCTAATTACACCCTCCTTCTACCACATTCCTCGTTCTCAAACTGAGTTTCTCGTTTTCCGGTTGATCTTGTATGTAACGCCTACCTTGAAAACAGGTACAGGAGACCCCTCAGGTCACCGTTCATTTTGTTAGGTTTTAGCCGTGGTGCTCAGCTGCGGCCGTGTGTTAATTCACGACACTTAAGGTGACCTGACACCCGAACGGCGCCTGGCAGATGCTGCCTGAGCTGGTTTGGGGAGGGGACCCGGCATGCTCGTTTGTTTCTAGGCTCCATTTGTTTAATCTGCAGCAGACAACTGCTCTGTAGGCTTTTAAATGCTAAAGCCAGGCACAAAATAGGTTTCAGTAAGACCTGAGTCCTGCAATGTAGGGAAACTGCATTTTCAGAATTCCTTGTATGTCAATCTTAAAATAAGTTGCAGGAATTACCTTTAGGTGTTGCTTGTTACAAGAGCCATCTTAAAGGTTGCGATGTTAAAACACCAGTGAAGGTTTTTAACTTGCAAATAGATCTGAGCTTTCTGTGCAAAAAGAAGTGACTTGAGAAATTTTGTGGGGTTCAGTTTTAATTACTAGTTTGCTGGCAGACACCCAAAGTGACGACCCACCTAAGGTTTATTTCACCCATCGTGTATTTCTTAACGCACAAAATGGTTTTCAGGGTGCTTGTGCCATGTGCCAGGTTTCATGCCCTCGGGTAATACCCAGGTCCTGTGGAATAGGTCCTGTTTTAACCGCCATCCTAGGGGACGGGGTGGAGAGGTTTAGAGAAATCAGCCGTGCTCAGGGTTACAGAGCTGTAACAGGGCAGGCGTCGGATCCCGATGGGCTGGGCCTGGATCCCAGGCTCTTAACCATGTCATCTACCATGCGAGGGGAGTGACTTGTCTCCTGTCCAAATCAGGTCTTTACAAAAAAAAAAAAAAAAAAAATAGCATGCTGCTTTGTGATGTCTTAGATACAATGTAACGGCAATTTGGTCGTCCTCCACGTCTGCGGGGGTCGGTGCCAGGGGCCCCCACGGAATCCAGAGTCCAGGGATACCCATTCCCTTGTCCAGAAGGGCGGGGTAGTCAGCGCTCCTGTCCGTGGATGTGACGCCTGCAGGTACGGAATGCTGACTGCAGCACTTCTGTGTAGCATCTCCTTGTGGAACCTTTGCTCCTAGATTGGTGAAGACTTCTTTTCTCACCTTTGTCTCCCAAAGAAGTGAGAAGAGGTAACTGCCTGTTAACAATCTCAGCTCTCGAACAAAACCAGCACGAGCATAACTAAACAGGTTTAGTAATCCAGAGTCTGTGGGACTCAGAGATGGTTCATGTGAACTTCAAGGCTGGGGAGCAGAGTGTGACCTCAGTCTTTTCTATGTGGTTCTTAAAGATTCAGTGATTATTTAAACCACGTGTCTGAAATCTGGTAATTCATGGTCTAAATTCTTGACACTGTTTATAGCTCTGCAGAGAACAGAGGAGGTAAGTAACATGCACACTCAGGACCTTGTGGGAAAATACAGATCCTTTTTAGGGGGAGAAATTGTTGACAACTAAGTTCTAAGAAAATTCTTGGAGAGTTGAGATTGCAAGTAATTGTCTATTTTACATTACTGAGCAAGAAGGATTTCTCATTTTAGTACCTTCCTTGTTTCAAGCAGTAGGGGTTTGTCAGGAGCTATGATACAGTTTTGATATCGTTTTGGGGGGCAGACTTGTGTGCCATTTTAATCCAAGTGTATGTCCCTAAGTGTGTAATATGTAGACAAATACGTGAGGGTGTGTATCACACTACTTTGAATTAGATTTAGGGAAATGCTTCACTTGAAAAATTCAGCTTGAAGGAGAACTTTTGAGAAGTCCAGGAGAGCTTTGCTGCAGAGTGGGTGCTGTTGTGTACTTTGCCAGAAACTAAGTTTTATGAAATGACTGAAATGAAATTAAGATTTTCTTTTAAAAGTTTAATGGTCATGTTTAATTTATCAAGTGCATCCGCATCTTCTCAAAGGAAAGATGCTCTTACACTCCGAGACTGCGCCCCCAACCCTTGCCGTGGACTTGGTCAGCCGGGAGATTCCTTGTATGTTTTAAGAAATCGTGGTTTCTTACCAAGATTCTTCATTCTGCAATGCGGACATACCTTCTTGAAGATCTTAATTTTTGATTGGGTGAAGTGTTCCTTTGTAAGACACGTGGGTGGAATTTCAGGGAGGTCTGGAATATGTATATGAAGGGTCTTGATGTGAACTTCATAAAGTGCTAAAAATTTGTGTTCATCCTCAGAACGCTTGCACAGCAAGGCGACGTGAGGGGGACAGGGACCGTTACTGAGGTCTTAGCGAGTCTTGTAACACGCGTGCGTTTGGTGGAGGTAGTAAATGGTACGAATATTCGCACAGGCAGTGTTCAAACTGGTTAAATATGTAAACATTCTTTCCAGCCAATACTCCTACCTCTCGACTCCAAAACAGTGCACCGCAGCCAAGGACTGAGCCTCACCGTGCCCCGCCCGCGGCGGGGACAAGCTGGGCACCAGCCTGTTGCAGGCTTCTCTCCCCTTTGTGTCCCTTTTGCCCCTTTCCATGACATTGTCCTCAGCTTTAACGTTTTATTTCTCCATATTTGCTTTAGATGCTTTTGTTTAAGGGGTAAATCATCGAAGTCCCCTTTGTACGCTTCCCTGGTCGCGTTTCCCTGGCGGACACACGCCTGAAGTTTATGTCCTTCTTGTCCGTGCGTCAGTCTCTTACCGCGCGTGTGTGTGACAGTGTGTGCTGTACTTTCGTGCTTTAAAATGTGACTTCCCTGGTCCTCCCGTCACGTACAAGTCCCTCCTTGGAGGCCCCACACTTCCCAGTACAGCCCTCGGTGTCCCCTGTGTGTCCGCGGGGCAGGGCGCCCTCTCCTCTGCCGGCCTGGACCCTGGAGGGACGTTGGGCCTGTCGCCGCCCTTGCAGGGTTGACACGGTGGCCCGACACCTGCCTGCCCCTCCTGCCGACGCTGCCCCTCTCACGGCTGGGCCTTGCTCTAGGGCTGAGGTATCAAGGTGGGCAGGACAGTTGGTCTGACAGGTGTCGCCCTCAGAGCCACCGGCTGTGTGACTGTGTCCTACGCACACGTGGCTGTAGGAGGGAGCAGAGGAGGTCGAGGACGCGTGTTTATGCACAGGCTGCAGGCTGTGTGGATGCTCCTGTGTGTGTTGGGTGGAGGTGGTTTTTCTTGCATGTTTTGAAGATGCAGAAATGTCATAAAAATGGGCAACTCCTACTTTTGAAAAACTCAAGGCATGGAACACAGGGCTTGTGCCCCCACACGCAGAGATCTGCTGGTGCTGAGTTTTACCGGCAGTGTCCGTCACTCCGTCTTAAACTTTTTCCGCCTTAGTTCCCGCACAGTCCCTGTATTCATCTCAATTGCTGACTTTCTCACAGAGGACAAGAACGTGGGGGAGTGGGCTCGTCCAGACTGGCCGGGGGCGGAGGGGAGCGAGCTGGGTCCTGCCCCAGGCTTGGGTCTTTGCTGCGCTGGGCTGCCCCCGACAGGAGGGCAGTGAAACCGTGAGACTGGCTTCATGGTGTTCAGTTCAGTAAAAACGAGAACTTGCTGTGGTCTCAGGCACTCTAAGGACTGGGAGTGTTGAATAAAAAATTTTCTGCTTTTGAGAATCTTGGCATCAAGAGCGACTCACTGCATCGTGGCTAGAAGCTGGGGTGTGGCTGCAACGTGGTTTCCGAATTCAAGGTATTTTGAAAGCCAGGCTCTTCATAGCTGGCCTTTCCGCCAGATTATCAGCTACTGGCGTGGTTTCTAGCATCACGGTGTCAGTTACGGAACGTGAGCAGCCTGGGAAGGAAGCGCTTACAACAAGCCTGGGGTCTGGGGTCACACCACGCCGTTACAATTCGGCCTGGTCGCCCTGCTAGGTACCACCCGGGGCATCTTCTCTGCACCCGGCTTTCTCCTCCGTCAGGCGGGATCCTAGCCGTGTCTGAGGAGCAGAGCTCGCTGTGAAGAGGATGTTCAGGAGACGAGCAGTTGCTCCGTTCTGAGTAAACGTCCGGACCCCACAGTCCTACAAGACCTGCCACCCCCGCTCACCTCCTGCTCCTTCCTTCTCTCCATCTTGCTGGTCTTTGGGGATTCACGGAACACTCTAGCACATTGTAGGCTCGCAGGCTGTGTGTGCTGTGATCTCTGCCCGAGCGCTACCCCCTTGTGCCCACGTGGCTCGGCATCACCTCCGGGAGGCCTTCCTGGGCCACCCCGGCTGGGTTGAGCGCCCCCGCCCCCCACAACCTCCACCACCGTCACCATGTGCCCACTTCACCTGTGTTCTGTCTGCTCCTCCACCAGGATGGAGATTCCGTGGGATTTTGCACGTTTTGTTCACTGCTGTAGTCCCCGTGCCTGGGACAGACTGCATGTCGTAGGTGCTTAATGAATCTTTGTTGAGAGAAGCCTTGTGCATGCACCCGGGTTGACAACACGACACGTGACCTGCTATGAATTTTAGTTCACAGGGAACTCAGAAGCCCTGTCCTGGTTCCACACCCCTCCCCTTGAAGCTCCAACCCCAGCGGGACCCCTGCAGCCCCTCCACCTGCAGCCTCTGAGCAGCCTCTGGCCGCCACACTGGCCAGATGTCCGCCTGTCGCTGGAGAAGACACTGCAGGGCCGGGGGAGGGGCGCGCTCCTTCCTCGTTCTCGTGCCTCCTCGGAATCAGCCTTTCCTCTTCCGCTTGCACAGCGGTTCCTGGTCCCTGGAGCCCGCCCTGTGAGGGGCTCACCTCTCCACCTGGCCCCGCTCATGCCCAGGGACCGCACTGGCCGGTTCCTAGTTCCTGAAACTGTCCTCACCCCCTCTGCCACCCACACTCGCTCCTCTTCCTGGAGGTTGTCGCCACCAGGACAGAAGCATCTCAAGAGCGTGGAGCGCAGCGGCCCTGCTCTGCACCATGACCTTCCATCTTCCACGCAGTTGAGGAGCCTCCCCTGGTGCCACGTTCCCCCCGCGAGCAGCTTTTGTCTCGTCTCCTCAATCAGCTTTGGCTCCGCTGTCCTGGATGATGATCCCTCTGCAGCCCTTTTGCCTCACCACCCCGTCCGGCACACGTCCACCCTCTCTGGGTTCACAGGGAATGTTCTAGGTCCAGGGAAGTTTCCAGAAAGTGCAGACAGGGGTCTTTGGGTGGCTCAGGGCATCCCCATCCTTTTAGTTTAGGGCCCTTTTAGCATAGCACACAAGATGAGCATGCGTGTAAGATCAGACCATCTTGACTAGACGATGGAGCCACGTGGGCCTCGTGCTTGCTGGAGCTCAGGGACCAGGCAGGCACCCACGTAACTGTGTGCCGTCGGCAGTCACTGGGAGCGAAGCAAGCCTTGGGCCTGGAGGGGAGGAGGGGCTTCCTGCGGGTTCTGGGCCCAGGCCCGTGGCAGGCGGCGTGGCTGGCATGGCCAGCGGGGATGCACCTGTCCTCTTATGGAACTTTGTTCCCTCCCACCGGGGGAGATGGTGGTGACAGGGCTCAGAGGGTCCTGCCAGCCCCAAGGGGCGTGTCTGTGTTTGGCCCCAACCTCAGGAATGGGGGGAACGGGATTGGGGGGAGCAGGGCCCCTTCCTACCAGTTGTGGCTCAGGCATTCCTGGGCAAGGCCCCTGGGAACAGCTTCCCTTCCCTCAGGAGTCACCGGGTGGCCTCAGGCTCTGCTCCAAAGGGCAGAGGAGCAGGCCTGGGCACCGAGACCCGCGGGCCGGGGGCTCCAAGGTGCAGCCCTGAGTTCTTTTGTCCATAAATGCTGGTTATTACACGACATTGCTTTGTCTTAGGAAATTCTCCTTAAAATCTCAGCCTCAATATTTTTAACTCTTGTGATGTGTTGGAAGTAAGAATCACAAGACTTCCTTGGATTCGGGTAACACCTATGCTTGGAGCTCTTTCTAAAACTGGGTGAATGACTGCATTTGGTTTCCTAACCTCCGAAGCCTTGCCGGCTTTGTTCTGGCTAAATGGTACTGCTGGGTTTTAAGGTAAAGAGGGGTCTTGGAAGTGCTGTGTGTCCTCCATCAGGGCCACCTGGGGGGCGCTCACCGTGGTCCCCAGGTGTCAGTGGGGTGGGGCTGTATTCCGCAGGAGGAAAGGGCTAACGGATCTTCTAAGAAGACTTGGGCGTGTTGTTTTAATTTGGCATCTCCAACACCCTGTCCCTCAGACGCTTTCATTTTTCTTGAGGTTAAGTGATGACCAACATTTCATTTTTACTATTTAAAAGGGAGAGGCTGGCTGGCTCTCAAAATGAATTGTTGTAAAGTTTGACGCCGCCACCAGGTGGCAGTGCAGTCTTAAGTTTTGAGTCTGGACCACGGAAACCCCAACTAACTGGTTTATCATCTCAAACAACTCAAACTGGTAAATATATTTTTAATTTAAACTGCAATTACCAACTGAAGGAAGTATTTGTCTTGATTTTAAGGATAGATACAAAACTTACCTCCCTTAGAAGATAACAGATAGTTGACATAAAGCGTTTTCCATTATAAAATTGCGATAATTACAGCGATCAGGGGGGTAAACCCTGGTGGTGTCACTCATGAAGAGATACTACAGAATACCTTCAGTTTCATTGCTGACATTCGTTGTAAGTGTTAATGTTTTTAATAATGTCTTCTAATTGCATAAGGTGTTGTGTGTTTATCAGTGTCCGATCCTTCACTCAAATGTTGGTAACTTTCTGATTTAACGATGGATGTGGTTAAATTCTGGGCTCCACATGTGTCCCCCCCACACCCACAGGCTAACATGCAAAAGGCCTGTCTACGTGCCAAGTACCAGACTGAACCTCCAACATGGGAAAAGCAAAGCTTAAAAACAACAGAAATTTAAAAAGCTGAAACTCCTGCCTTTTTTTTATTGTTAAAAACATCCGTATATAATTGTCCTGAGTTTACTGTTTGAAGCTCGGGTGAGAGGGACCTCACTGACTTTCTTGCTCTTGGACTCTTTAGTTTTTCTCTGCTCTCAGCTGCCACTGAAGACTTGTCTGGGTTCATGCACACCTGTTCGGAACAGATCTTACCTAAAATGCACGCTGCCTGTGCTCAGACGCAGCCCCCTCGCTGGTGCTAAGGGCCAGGGGAGGGGAGGTTCCAGATGGTTAATTCCTGAATTTAAAATAGGGCGCTTTCCAGAGTATCCGGATGGGCCCAGTGTGGTCACAGGGGTCCTTGTAGTTGGCAGAGGGGACTGTCGCGATGACAGCACCAGACGGGCTCAGCCCGAGGCTTCCAGTCCAGGGTAGGGGGGGCTACAGTCTGAGGGACCCAGAGGGGACACCGCCGCCCACACTCTGATTTTACCCCAGGGAGACCTGTTTTGGACGTGTGACCTCCAGACTCGTGAGATGATAAATCTGCGTTGTTCTGAGCCACCTAGTTTGTGGAAACAGTGCTGGTGTTGGCAGTACTACAGGCAGCATGCAGGGTGGGCGGTCCCCGCTGTCTCACGGCTCTGACGACTGAGAAATGGCAGTTCTTTGTTTGCTGGAGAAAGTGATGGTTCTCAGCCTCCTCAGGCAGAGGTTGGAGGGACATTCACGTTTAGTTCTGTACTTTCTGAAATCCAGTCTTCATCCAATAATTAAAAAAATCCCTTTAGGCAATGCTGTGGTGTTGGGTTTGGGAGTCATTCACTCTTGCTTCCATCCTTGGCCGGGAGTGTGTGAGGTGACCTGGGGGCAGCGGGTGAGGGGCCCCGGCTCCTGCAGGGCTCTGAGGCCCCAGCCCCTTGGGACCTCTGGGCAGGCTGGGTCTGTGGGGACAGAGCCTCAGGCCTGCTCCCTCCGCAGCGCTGCCCACCTGTGACCCGTGAAGCCCGCCGGCTGCCGGGTGAGGGGTCCCAAGTGGGCCTGGACCCCTCCAGGTGGCCTTCAGGGACCTTCCAGGGCCCGCTGACCCTCCATTCTCCATCTACCCCCAACTCCAGGTCACGTCCTAGTGATGGGCGGTGGGGTCGGGGGTGGGAATTGATTCGAGTTCTCCAACTTTGGTTCTTAAAAAAACTAAAGGAAACTGTAACAGCCCTCCCAGGAGGTAAGCAAGCCTGGTTTTCAGCCTCTGGCCCTGCTCAAGGGCCAAGAACTAGCACCCCCTTGCCCCAGAGCAGTAAGTCTGCAGACCACGGAGGAACGCGCTTTAAAGGGGGCTGTACGAACGCACGCTTTAGCAGAGGTCAGTGAACTATGGTCCCTGGGTCAAATCCAGCCCCCTGCCTGCTTTTGTAAATAAAGCTTTATTGGGACACACACAGTGCACACTTGAGGATTTGCTGTACGTGTCTCTGTAGCAGAGTGGTTCCTGTCGGTCTCAGTCTTCTGATGGTGACGCTGTCAGCTAGGGTAGGGAGACCTGGGCCATCCTGCCTGGGCAGCCCCCGCAGACGTCTCCCTGGGCAGAGCCATGGGAGGACACACAGCCCACCCAGGCCGCACATCCGGGTCAGGTCGAGAGAGAGGGAGGGAGAAAGGACCTGGGGCTCTGCCTTTATTAGGGTCCCAGGTCGTGTGCCTAGGGTTTGGTTGGTACACTTCTTATTGGTGACTTTAAAGCATAAGAGTGGAGATTGGGGCGCAGGAAAGGAGAAGCGGGGTCACTCGAGTGTCAGTTACCTGGGTCACGTGGGACCTTGTGGAAGGGGGACTTGGGTGGGCGCAGGCTCCTTGTGCAGGTGTGTAGCTGGGTGTCTGCGACGTGGATGCCTCCACAGTCAGACCTAATTGTCAGGCACTTACCTGTCCCAGGGGTGGAGCTGGAATGGGAGCCTGGATCTCTGTCCTCAAAAGTGCAAACCCTCCACCCTGGGCAGGTGCGCAGAGGTGTGAATGCCTCCGGGTAAGGAAATCTGGCCCTGTGGCCAGAGTTGGAAGGGAAGGACAGTGTCTCTCCCCTGTAATCAGAGGAACGTCTTTCCCTCCACCTGGCTTGGGAAACCAGGAAGAAGGGGATTACCAGCAACCTCCACAAGGGGCTCCTTCTGCTGAAGCCTCTGCCTCGAAGGGAGAGCAAAGGGTAGGGACCACTGGGAACGCCTGCTTCTCACTGGGCTGTGTGCAGAGGGGCTGGGTGGGGTTCATAGCGCCATTAGACGGTTTATCCCAAGGATGAGCAGATGCCCTTTCCTGACCTACTTCAGTGGGGAGGAATGATGCCTTGGGACACTTTCAACGAAAAAAAATCTGATTTTAGCTTTTGGGGAGTAGTTTTAGGTTTGCTCCTTTGCATACCACTTCTAATGATGTTCTTTGACTTGTAAGGGAACGCTTTTTTATTGACCATAAAGAATAAAACAATCCTTGTGGTGTCCAAACCATGGTCCACAAATTCAGCCTGGAAGCATCTGTAAAAAGCAAACAAACCAAAAACTGCCACACAGACTTTTAGAGAATGAAATACAACTTTTAAGATGTTTACCACTCTGAATAAAGGCATTTTGGAAATCCAAGCAGGCATTACAATGAGCTTTTACAAAGTTAGGGTAATGGATTTCCTGTGAAATCCACACGGCTGGAGGGCAGGCCTGCCCGCCTTCCCCATGTCACTCTCCCCGCCCCGCCCTCTCCACCGGCAGCCCCAGCTGCTGTCGGGTAGCATTTCGGCCATTAGGACAGTGTTTCCAGGTCTCGTCTGTAGCTGGAGGGGACCATGTGACACCGCGATACAGACCAGTCGGAAGTACCCGGTGGGGTGGGGGGCTGCTGGACGTTTCTGGGACATTTCACTTTCTCACTTTACCTTCATCACTTTTTTTTTCCCTGACGTTTTCCAGGTTGAAACACGAATGTGGTTGGTTTTATGTCTAGTGGTCATTTTAGGACCGTGAGGTAAAGACTAAGAATTGCAGAACGCCTCTGCCGTCACCTCCCCGCCTCTCACAATTCACCAGACGCATCCCGCCTGCTTCCAAAACTGGGCAGAGAGGGAGGGGGAGACCGGCCTGGCCGCCAGCGGAGTGGCGGACAGCTCTTCCTGGAGTGATGTCCTTTTGCTGGATAGATCCCTTTATCTCTGCGTAATGCCTTTTTTTTTTTTTTTGATCACTTATTACAGCCTATGTTTTAAGGTGTATATATATATATATTTTAATCCATTCACCCACCTTTTGAGTGGAGTGTTCAGTCCATTTACATTTAAAGTAATTGTGATAGCTGTGGACTTACTGCCATTTTGTTAATTATTTTCTGGTTATTTTTGCTGTTCTTGGCTCTTCCTTTCTTCTTCTTTTGCTCTTGTCCCTTGTGATCTGATGGCTTTCCACTGTTACGTTTTCTTCCTTTCTCTTCACTTTGTGTGCGTCTTTGATTGGTTTTTGGTTTGCGGTTACCGCGAGGTTCCTATGTAACAGCTTGTGTGTGTTGTGGTCTGTTTGAAGTCGATGCTTTCTTAAGTCTGAGTGTGTCTGAAAACACTGCGTTTTTACTCTCTCCCACCACATTTTATGTCTTTGATGTCACCTTTCACATTTAAAAAACGTTATGTATGCCTTAACTAACTATTGTAGACACAGGTGAGTTTACTGGTTTTGTCTTTTACCCTTCCTAGTAACTACATAGGTGCTTGATCCACTGTCTTTACTACAGTTTTGCCTTTACCAGTGAGATTTTTTTCATTCATAATTCTCATATTTCTAGTTAAAATGCTCTTTTCTGTTCAAAGAAATTATTTTTAACGTTTCCTATAAGGCCAGTTTAGTGGTAATGAACCCTTTTAGTTTTTGCTTGTCTGAGAAAATCTTTGTCTCTCCTTCAACTCTGAAGAATCTCTTTAACTTTAAATTTCGACATTTTGATGATGGCGGGTCTTGGTGTGGGTCTCCTTGGGTTCGTTTTGTTTGGGGCTCCCTGTGCGTCCTGGACCTGGATGCCTGTCTTCTTCACTAGGTTGAGAATGTTTTCAGTCATTATTGCACCACGTGGGCTTGCTGTCCCTTCATCTTTCTCTTCTCCCTCTGGAACCGCTGTGATGCAGGTATTAGTAAGTTTGATGTTGTCCCAGAGCTCCTTAAGCAATCTTCATTCTTTTTGTTGTCCAGGTTGGGTGATTTCCACTAGCCTGTCTTCCAGATCACCCGCATTTTCTTCTGCATCATCTAATCTGCTCTTGGTTCCCTCTAGTGTGGTTTTCATTTCAGTTCTTGTAGTCTTTAGCTCTGATTAGTTCTTTTTAATATTTTGTCTCTCTCTGTTGAAGTTCTCAGTGTGTTCCTCCATTCTTCTGAGGTCAGCGGGTATCTTTATGACCATTACTTTTCACTCCTTATCTAGAAGGTTGCTTATCTCTGTTTCGTTTAGTTGTTTTTCTGAAGTTTTGTCTTGTTCTTTTGTTTGGAACATATTCCTTTGTCTCCTCCTTTTGTGTAACTATTCAAAATATTTGGACACCAGAATTTTGCAAAATTGATTTTGATGAGTACCAGGACCAAGACCTTCCCTAATATAAAAACAATGTAGTACAAAAAGGGGAGGTGACAGCTTAGTCTCACATAAGAACATAGCTGCAAAAATAAAATATTAATACAGAAAATTCAACTGTCATAAAAAAAAAGAATGAATTTTGACTAAATAGACTGTATTGCAGTAACACATGAATGAGTCCCTCACAGAAGGTTTACGGGTATCATTTATCACATTGCATTTCCTTTGGAGAAAACCCATGGGAGCATATCAATACATGTTGAAAATTTAACAACCAAATAAAAGCTTTTTAATAGGAATGGAAAGAGATTACTAAGATGTAATAAAGTCTACTTGGTAGATATTATAAAGCTTACCAATATCTGGTTTCTGTCTCCTTCCAGCCATCCAGAGGGTTACACTTCCCAGCCCCCTTGAAGTGATCCAGGTGGGGTCATGGGAAAGTGGGGTGAGGACACTGTGCTCTCCCCCTTCACCAGGGGACCCAGGAAACTGTGGTGATGGCAGAGCCACAGGACTGAGACCATCTCCTTTGTGTGACTTCACAGAGAACAGTGTGCCTGGAGGTTGTCCAGACCCACAGCTGGCTCTGTGGGAATGAGAAATAAATGTGTGAATTCACTGGGATTTTGGAGTTGTTTGTTACCGCAGACAGCATAACCATTTTGGGCAGAGGTGTTGGAAAACTTCGCCTGCAGAGGGCCAGATAGTAAATATTTTAGATGTTACAGGACATATGGCCTCTGTCACGACTGCTCAGCCCTTCCACTGCAGCGAGAGTGACCATGGGTGATACTGAACCGGTGAGCATGACCATGTTCCAGCAAAACTTTATTTATAAAAATGGGTAGAAGATTTTGCCCATGGAACATAGTTCGCTGACCTCTGTTTAAAGAAAAAAGTCTTTATTAAGATATAATTAGTTTACAATTTTATGTTGGTTTTGGGTATGCAACATATGATTTGATATTTTTATAGGTTATACTCCACATGAAGTTATTATAAAATGTTGGCTCTATTCTCTGTGTTGCACATAAGATCCCTGTCTGTATCTTATTTATATTTTATACCTAGTAGCTTGTACCTTTTAATTCCCTTCCCCTATTTTGCCCCTCCTCCCCACCCCTCAGCCCAGTGGTAACAACCAGTTTGTTCTCTGTATCCGGCAGATGAGACGAAGGGTCCCTGTGTGTGTCACCGTCACCGCGTCTCAGCCCTTGGCTGTCCAAGGTCCGCAGAAGCCGGACAGACAGCAGTGGGGCCCACGGGGCTGCTTCTGCTCTCCTGACCCCGTCCCTGCCGTGGACACTGCGGCCTCCCAGCCCCCTCGGCCAGACAGTGACCGCCCCCGCCCCCGCCCTGCTCACTGGGGTGGGTTTTTCCTCCTTGTCAGTCACGGGGAGTATCATGCCAGCTTGGGAGAAATTCCTGCTTGTGAGCTTTCCATTTATGACTCGTAGACATTTTAATGCTGGCCATTCTGACTGGCGTGAGGTGATACCTCACTGTAGTTTTGATTTGCATTTCTTCAATAATTAGCGATGTCGAGCATCTTCTCATGTGCCTCTTGGCCATCTGGATGTCTTCCTTGGAGAAATGTCTATTTAGGTCTTCTGGCCATTTTTGGATTGGGCTGTTTGTGTTTTTTGTTATTGAGTTGTATGAGCTGTTTGTATATTTTGGAAATTAATCCCTTGTTGGTCGCATCATTTGCAAATATTTTCTCCCAGTCTGTAGGTTGTCTTTTCATTTTATTTATTCAAGTATTACTGTTTTTAATCCACCCTCCAAACTCCAGCTAGAGGCATCTTTTAAAAATACACGTCTTATCAAGTCACTCCTCTGACTAAAACTCTCAGTGATTCTGTGCTTTTAGGAAGAAGTCCTGGCCCCGCCTCCTCCTCCTCCTCTCATCTCCTGCCCCTGCTGATCCGTGGCAGAGTTTTTCACCTTCTTCAGGAAATACAGTGTGTTGGCAGTCTAAACCTCCCTCTGTCCGTGCAGCTTGGTGGAAGGCTTGCGGAGCGACCACACCCTTGTGTGGCCCCGAGGTCTGGGGCACGTCACCATCCTCTCAGCCGGTGGCAAGTTCCTTCTGGCCGATGAGACCTCAGGAATCTCACCCCGACCTTTACCAGTTTTCCTGTCTTCATTTCTTAACCAAGAGTGCAGGAGGGGAGGAGGTGGGGTGGCTGCTCCAGGATTTAAAAGCACCAAACCCCACAAAATTTATGTGGACATTGTAATTATTACTGTGCTGAATTAATGAACTCTGTCCTCTCCTTTTTTGGCTGGAAGCACATAAAAGTCCCAATGAGAGGAAACAGATGTCACTGCCGTGAGCGTTTCCAGAGGGAGCTGCAGTAAAATCCGAAACTCGCCGTAGGAAGGCCTGCTGTGCGACGGAGACGCTGCGATGGCCTTTTCATGTGCAGCTGTGTGTCAGAGCAGTTGGTGCCTCTGGCCAGCGCAGCCCCCACATCAGAGGAATCCTGGCAACAAACCAGTGGGGGTGTTCGGGGGGGGGGGGGAAGCTCATACTGTGCTGCTTTTCTGACTGTGCTTGGTTTTCCTTTGAACCCAAAGCCATGTCGAAGAAGTGAGTGTAAAGGAGGGCTTGTGGGCTGGGAGTTAAACGTGATGTATGAGCCGGTGGGGAGAAAGAGGGTCATCGGGGAGGACGGTCTTCGGTGATCAGCTTATAGGCCCCGGGAGCAGGCAGCTCCCCGGCTCCCCAGCAGTGGTTGGGACCCAGTGTTAGCAGCCCCTTCAGGGCAGGATTCAAGGACCGCCCTCCCGCTGGGCTCTGCACCCCGGGCATGGCCCTGGTGGCGGCTTGGATGCCCGGGGGGAGCCCCTTCTCCACGCGGGCTGAGAGGGGGCGATTTCTTCTCCCCCTGAGCAGGGAGGTCAGTGGACACTGTCCCTCTTAAAGTTTGCTTTCTTGCTAAACACCGGAGTGTGTGGAGTTCCACCCAGGTTTCAGAAGAGGAGCCGGATTCCTGTATGTGACAGCCTCTCCCCTTTTCCTTCCTGGTTCCCCCTTCTTTTCTTCTCTTCCCACCAGTGCACTTTAGAGACTGCGAATCAAGGAAAACAAGAAGTTGGGTGCTTCCTAGTACTCATGGTGGGGGGTCCCACTGGCCGCATTGATTCTTGGTCGGGGGGGGGTCCGGTGGGGGCGCCCAGCCCTAGGTGGTCCTGGTGGGGGATCTCTGACGTGCGTGGCGTCAGCCGGCTTCGTGGGCCAGGAGGCCTGTGAGCCGCAGAGGTGCGTGCTGGCCCGGGAGGGCTCCCAGGGGCTCGCAGTGAGAGGATGGCTCCATCGCGCATGTCCCCGGAGCGGCTGCTTTGGTAGCTGCCTCCATTCCTTCAGGCCGCCCGGACCCAAGGGGGCTTGAATGGATAGTGGGCTGCAGTTTATGGAACGTGAACCCAGCTTCGTTTCCACCTGACTGTTCTTGTTCTGCTGGATTTTATTTCCCGTACGTTCTGAGGCCACTCTAACAGGACACGGCTGGGTGTGCCCGGAGTTTGGTCTGTGGCACAGCTGTCTGCTTGTCAATGAAAGCATCTGGCCCACGAAAGGCCCAGCTCGTGGGTCCAGGAAACGAACTGCAGAAGTCCGGGGAGGGGCTGTGGGACGTAGCGGGAACAGGGGTGAGGGGGGCGGCCGGCTGGTTGAGAATGAGGCTAGTATCCAGCCCTGGCACGTGGTCCCTGCCAAGCGCGTGGGCCGCAGCCGCGTTCAGGGAAGTGCGGTGTTGGGGAGAGGAGTGGCCGTCTGGCTCTGGCTGAGTCGGGCCACCCATGGGCGCGGCTGGGCCCCTGAGGGGCACCTCTTTAAAGAGGGCATCACTGGATGGAGGGCAGCCAGGGCCACGTGGGCCCCCTAAACCTCACTGCACGTGCCTGGACCAAGGGAGCTGAAGGGCCCCTGGATGGTGCCGCGTGGCCACCCCAGGCCACGGAGGGGGCCGCCGCGGTGTGAGGCCGCCCAGCAGAGCCCTTGGAGGGCTGAGTGCTGGGTGGTGGGAGGCTGTGGGGTTCTGTGGGACCACCCTGCTGGTCAGCGTCAGGAGGGTCAGAGTAGGTGACTTTAAAGTCTTATCCAGCGTGGGATTTTAGGATTTTCAAATGGGCAGCTCTGGAGTTTTCATGGGTTTCAGTGAAATTTGAAAAGTGTGTCTGGAGGACTCAAGCCGCCGGGTGATTCCGAAGCGCTGCTGGGACCGCCCCCGGGGTGTGAGCTCTGCTGCGCCCGCTCCGGTGGGTGGGCTGGAGGTGGCCTGCGCTTCCCGGCACCGCCCGCCACCCGTCAGTGTCTCCCCGAACCGGGCGGTCAGTTGGTCACGACGCTTCTTGGACATCAAGGGGTCGGTGGGCAGCCGGTAACCGGCATCCAGCACGTTCCTCTGCTTCAGCGTTGCCGTCTGAACTCACAGATGTGCTGGGGAGCCGTGCGCCTGCACCTCCCTGGCTGACAGTGTGAAGGGAAATCCAGCCCGACGGCAGGAAACCCAGTGGACGGGATCGAGTTGGAGGGCCAGTCGTTGCGCGTTTCTGATTCGGGGCCAGAGTGCAGGCTGTTTAAAGTGCAGGCAAACCCTCCTGCGTCTGCTTCTTGAAAGAGAAACGGAGGGTCAGTGCTTGTCGCCCTGCCGAGGACCAGAAACCTCTCCGACGGCCGTGCCAGCGTTTCCTTAAGGCCACAAGAAAAGAAGGGAGAATGAAGGACGTGGCTTCCCCTTCCGTGTAAAGCAGGTGCAGGGCTGCATGGGGGGAGGAAGCGTCAGGTCTTACGAGCCCTTCTCCCGCCACCCCGCCGCTCCCCTGGCTGCCCTGGGGATGGACGCTGCGATCTCCTGGCCGCGTCTAGCGGGCTCTCAGCGGGGGCTGGGGTGCCCACGGGGCACCGGGTCCTCATCGGCCGAGTGAGAACAGCCAGGGGGCTTGCTTAGCAGCTGCTTTCCTTGTAATTCAGGATGTCATCCGGACAGTCAGTGTTCTCCCAAAGGCTCCTCGACTCCAGCCGGTGTGGGCGAACTGCCGCCTCAGGGACCACATCCGTCGGAGGGCTCGCAGCGGGGCCCCTCTCCAGGCTGGTACTTTAGACCAGGCTGTCCAGCTGGGTCACAGGCCCGGGGTGGGACCACAGACAGGGGACGCAGGCCTGAGGGGGTCCCTACCAGCCTGTGATGGGGGCACAGAGCAAAGGGGGGATGCTGAGGGCCGCGTGCGTGTGCACGAGTGAGGTGAGGTGGACGAGGCGGGGGCAGGGGCTGAGGGTGAGATAAATGATGAGGAACTTGGGGAAAAGTTGAGCTGGATTTATTCCGACGGCCCCCGACCTACAACGTAACGTTACAAATCGCCGTCTTCCAGAGGAACTTACTTCCTGACCTCCGCGCAACTTCCTAAGCCTGGCACGTGTGTGAGAACAGACCCTAGAAGCCCGAGAAGAGACAACGGCGGTTTGTACGAATGTGGTTTGAAGCCACAGCTGCCGAAGCGGCCAGCGCCGGGGGAGCTGGACCGGCGTGGACTCCCCAGGATGGCCCAGATGGAATTTTCAAAGAGGCGTTTTTGTGGTGGCCACAGGGCCTTGAACTCTGGGCTAAAGGGAAGTTAAAGGGAATTTTGGACCTGGGGCGAGCCCAGGGCGGAGCGTCAGTGGAGGTCTCGGTCCAGGTGGCGCCTCCCCAGAAGCGGGTGTGCATGTGCCTAGCGCCGACCTGGTCCTGCCTCTCTGATCCCGTGTGCACGCACACCCACAGCCCCGACGCTAGCGGGCGCACACGGTGCTCGGAAATCGTGGCTGATTTAATGAATGAAAAGTGAAATCCTCGCACAAAGGCAATTGCTCTGTGCTCTGAGTCGACAGGAAACCTCCTTCCTGGACTGATGCCTCTCCCAGGTTGTTTTGTGTTGTCCTAACGACACTCGCCTGGCCACCATTGTGCCCCCAGTTCCCCCACCCCGAGCACAGCAGCTGTGACTTCTCGGCCTGTGGTGGGTGCAGCTCTGTGTCCAGGGGGTCAGGCCCCAGTGTCCAGTGTTGGGCGCGGGTCAGGCCTCGGCGCCTGGTGTCGGGCCAGGTTGAAGCTAAATTGACTTGAACTGGTACCTAAGTGACCGTGTGCTGTGGTGTGACGTGTCCTTGTCTAGGCACATGAAGTGAAAGGCTCTGAAAAGTCTTCCCTGTGTGAGGCTTGAAGATGGATCGTTGTATCTGGCTAATTCACTGGCAGCTAGAATGCTGGGGAGATGAAAACGGGGTTCAGCAACACGACAATGGGCCTGCTAACCGCACTGGGGATGGTGGTCTGAGGGTCGTGGTGTTGGGGTTCCCTTTGTGCTGCTCTGCAGCTGGGGGCGTCTCCCTCCTTCCTGGGTGTCATTGCTCAGACGGCCAGGTACCTCCAGGACCAGAGGTCAGAATGGCAGGTGCAGAGCAGTCCTGTCCTATGCAGATACTGACTGTCCATCAGGGATCCTGCGATCCTTGCTGCCACGTGACACCCCGTGTGCAATGCCCCAGCAGGTGTGCCCGGGCAGGCGGCTGCCCAAAGTCCTGGGGGTGTGGGCCCTGTGCATGACCCCTCTCCAGGGCAAGGCTGCCCCTCAGCGGCTCCTGAGAACCAAGAGCCTCATCGTCACCATCGCTTGTCCCTTCAAATGACGCAGTTGGGTGTTGAGTCCACTGGCGATGCTTGACGCCCGAGATGCCCGAGTGACCGAGACGCCGGGACCTGGCTGAGACCACGCGGCTCTCACGGTGCCGGCGTGGGCAGGATACCTGGCATAGCGCCTGCCACGTCGCCGGCGGGGTTACTTGTGTGTGATTTTAACTCGATTTCATTTCCCTTTACGTTCGCGAATCTCTCAGTGCGTTGTTTTTGTGGCCTTAAGGAAATGTACCCCATTCTCTTGGGAGGCAGAGGTAAATCCGATGTGACAGCGAGGAGGGACATGACAATTACCGGGACGTGACAATTACCAGTCGGTGGACGACAGCATCCTGGCCGCAGAGGACGGATGCCACTCGGAGGCCTCGGTGTTTGCACACGGAAGCTTGGGCTGCCCCGGCTCCTCACTGTCTCCAGACACGCTCCGGGGGCGGCTGGTTTCACACGTGCCTGGCCGTGAGCTCTGCCCAGCTCCAGGGCCCCGGATGACGGCAGGGTCCTTGTGCTGCAGCCCCCGACGGCCAAGCTTGGTTTTTAGAAGCATCTTCGGGGAGTGAACCCACCAACACTTCCTTCAGCCTGGGTGGGCTTCGTACTCCATCTCAGCGGCTCCAGGTCGGAAGTTATGCCCCAGACAGCGGCCCCAGGGCTCTGCAGGCAGTTGGGGAGCGGGCCCCGCCCCCCCCCCCCCCCCCCCCCCGGAGCAGGGCGTGAGGGTCTAGCGCGAGGGCTTCGACAAGCTCACGCGCCCTTTGTCCTGGAGTAAGCCGCACAGCTTCGTCTCTGCGGCCGTGTCCTGCCTTCTGGCCCTTTGGCAACAGCAAAAGAGAATTGTGCGTAAGGACTGAGGCGAACCCGCCCCGTGTAGATGACGCGGATAACTTCCCCCAGAGACCTCGTCCGCCCGGGGACTCTCCTGTTGCCATGGGAGCTTGCCAAACAGGACCCTTGCATTTTCCTCCCGCCTGTGTCCTCAAAAGAACCCACAAATGGGAATGTCACGCCCATTCTTACTTCTCTCTTGCCAAACGCGAAGTCCCCAGGGCCAACGCTTGCGCGTAATCGGTAAGTCGTCTCTGCTCTTCAGCAGCAGTTTTCTCGTTTCTGTGATGATGAGGTTGAGTGAGGTGGTCTTCAGTGCCCCTTTCAGGACAAAACCTAGACTGTTGTAGAGACTCCTGAGATCCAGGGAGCACCTTCGGAGGCTGGAGACATAAACACTGCCGGCGGTGGCCCATCTTATGCCCAGACAGGCGAGGGAGACCAGGACGCAACAACAGCCCGTGGGTTTGAGGCAGAAATGTCCTTTTTGTAAAGCACCTGCATGAGGCCACACGTGCCGCCCAGAGCTGGGACGTCCTGGTGGTCTCTGAAGGTCCTGGCAGGCTGCCTCCTGGCCTGTGGAGCCCGGGCTTCTGTTAGAGCAAGTGATGGCAGACTTGGGCCCCAGTGTTTAGACTCTGCATTCTGGGCTTTCCCCCCACGCTGCGTTGTTGCCCAAGAAATTCTAGACTGAGTCCGTCCGTAACTTTTTTTCAAACTGAGGATGGCCCATTTGGCAGGTTCCATCATTCTTGCTCGAGTAAGAACCCTGCTTCTAGACCGTCCCGCCTTCTCCCCGCACGTGTCCCCATTACCAGGTGCTCTTGCTGGAAGGGATTTCTGGTGACTGCCGCTTTCTGAACTTTGTTGCGCCTTGCTCTGCAGGAACATTAAATAGATAAGTAGTTTTGGAAACGCGTCAAGAAAAGTGAGCAGGGAGGGGACACAGCTCGGGTAGAGGGCACACCCAGCACGAACAGCGTCCTGGGTTCGAGTCCCAGTACCTCCGTGAAAATAAATAAATAAATAAATAAAAGCCTAATTACCTCCCTCCAAATAAGTAAATAAACATTTTTTAAATGAGCAAGGCTTCATCTTGATGCATACAAAGAACATCTTTTCCCCTGCATTCTCATGTCCATCCTCCCGTCCACTCACGCATCCACCCAAGAAAGAATGTATTTATCCATCCACCCATCCACCCATCCACCCATCCATCCATCCACCCATCCATCCATCCATCCATCCATCCACCCATCTATCCACCCAGTATTGATTGCACACCTACTGTGGGTCAGGCACCCTGAAAGACCTCTGGGTTACAGAATTGAGCAAAACATACTTGGGACCTCCCCTCGTGGATCTTAAGGTTCATTGGAAGACACAGAGAAGTAGGTGGACAAGCACAAATCTGTGTGAGGAGTGCTCTGACGGGGGCGGGGTACCAAGCATGCCTAAACGAACCTCTGCTTCTGTGTTTTTTAAGTTCTTGCTTACATTCCACTTTCCCTGAAAAGCTTTCTGTTAAGATTGACTTCTCACAGAGATTCTTCTGACATTTGTCACATTCTGCCGTGTACGTTTAGTTACCCTTTAGTGTGCTTCATAACCGCTTATACGTGCATACGCTTTTATATACGTATATGTAGCTTGATTGCTTGAGCTGGAATTCCCAACGTGGCTGTCTGCAGGCTAACAACACAGTGGCCTCTCTGGGCCCACATTACTATGAGAACTTGCCCGGGGCTTCTGTGTTTGTTTCAGTGTTGGTGCTGGGGCCAGGAGTGAGCGGAAGAGACGGCAGTGCTGGGGGCGTGGTGTCTGATTCCACCCGCCCTCTGGACGGGGCTGGCTCTCTTAGGAAGGGGTGTTTGGACCCAGAAGCCAAGGGAGCCCTTTCTCATGGAAGATGTTGTGAGATGCGGGGCCCAGGGCTCCTGTGACAATGGCTCTTCCATTTCTGCCGGATTCCTGCTCGTCTCTGGCATCGCAGGGCTGGTGGCTTTGAGTATCAGGAGACTATGTGGGCCAGTAAGTGGTGCCAAGGTGGGTGCCCCCCACCCCAGCCTTCAGGATCACGGGCCAGGCCAGGAGGGGCCTGAGAGGCGAGGAAGGAACCAGTAGGAGCAGCTGAAGTCTGGGGGTGAGCAGGGATGTTTCCTCAGACAGCCTCAGACTCCTCTGCGGGATGCGGCTGCCGAGGGCCCGGCTGGGAGCCCGCTGCCCACACTCCGCAGACGCCCTTCTTCCTCGGCTGGCTCCCGGGGCTCGCGATGTCCTTTGCAGACTTTGCAATACCTCATCCATGGGTCAGGTGCTCAGAAGGGAGGCACCTGCCGAGTTCTGTCTGGTGTGTGCAAGGGCTGCAGCGATCTGGACGCGAAATGTGGCTCCTGCCACTGATGAGCCGCCGCTCCGCCCGGGCGACGGCCCTGAGACTCCAGCCTCCCGCCTTCCAGCCGCCCCACGTTGTGCGTGGCTTTCCTCTCGGTCAGAACTCCTCCCCCAGCGCTGCCTTCTCATCGGACCCCATTCCTGCATCGCTTAGAGCCAGCTGCTCAGAGAGGCGCCCCAGGCCCATCCTTCCCTTGTCCCCGCGTTCTCCGTGGAGCGTCCGGAAAACGTTGTCTTGGCTCTTCTCACAGCACTTCTTAGTCTTCTGCCTTTGATTAAAGCTGCTTCTGCACAGGGCACACCCCTCCCTCCAGCCTGGCAGCAGGAGCTACGGCGGAGGAATGTGGCATCACTCAGAGAATCTTGCACACAATGGACACCAGATCGAGGTGAGCAGTGCCTCTTCTGCACAAAACCAAGAGGCAAGGATGGCTCGTTTGTGAAATCAGTTCTGTCCACATTAAGATTTAAGGTTCCCATGGCTGCACAACAGCAACCATGGGGACAAGTGCGTGCCATTTGAGCTGGCATTTAGAGGCCCTCCTGCTGGTTAAGCAGGCAGAGCCCGCCCTGAACTCTCACTGAAAGCCTGTTCTTTCAAAAGAACAAACCCAGCATTCTGGGCATAGCTGTCACGGCTGGAAACAGCCTCAAAGGAAAACTGAGAAAACGGTGGGCTCAATTACCAGCATTAAAACCGCTGAGCGTTTTGAAGAGCATCTCGGTGAAGGTAATTGTAGCCCCAGCATCACCTAGTCCTGGAGGCTGCAAAGCTCAGGCTGACATTATGTTCTCTCTTGTTTATTTAGTTGGTTTTCGAGGCCAGGGAGAATTAATCCTGCCTAATCCTTGCACCGTAAGTCCAGCTCAGGACGCCAGCTGGGAGTGGGCACCCTGCTGCCTGTGCTGGCTGGGTGCTCGGATCCCAGTGGAAAACATGCCAGCAGCACATGGTGCCCGCTGTTCTCTCCTGGGAAGATTCCTTGGCACAGCGGATCCTAAGATCCACTGGACCAGAGCAGTGGGAATTTCCCAGCACCCGGGACTTGTGCGCCAGCACGCACAGCTTGAGTCTGACTGCACGTGGTAAAGATGCAGAACCCACATGGAGCTTTATGGTTACTAAAATGCTCCCACACCCTGCAGTCTGTCCGATTCTCAGGATCGTCCACCGGTGGCCAGGGCGAGGATCAAATGCAGTGTGATTCGAGTTCTTTGGTGGCAAACAACAGAAACCGATGTAGGCTAACTTCAGCCAAAAGTGAGTTTACTGGGAGGCTATAGAGGACTCGCAGAATCTCAGGAACGGTTAAAGACCCAGTGGAGATGGGCCAGCTCATAGTGCCGGCCCATCCCAGGACCCTGTGGTTAGCAGTCGAGGGTCTGGGGGAGAGGCTGCAGGCCCAGCTCGGTCAGCACCCGCCCCTGGGACAGAGTCCTGCCCAGGGATCAGCTGGGGAGGGTGCGGTGGGGGCAGAAGTAGAGGAAGGTTATTCCCCAAAATGAATGCGCGAAGCTCTTAGCACAGAAGGGTCATGGAGGTTGTTGAGTCGAAAATAACAGTGCGGACCACTGTCCCCATTCGAGACCACCTTGAGAATAACCACTCCTCGTTCCATCGTGGTGTCTGCAGCCCGTTTCCTCCCAGATTTGTTCTCAGCACCCCTTCTGTGTCTCCAGGCTTCAGTGCCTTGCGTCCTGCCCACTCCCCTGCAGGGCAAGTGGGGCTGGGGATTTTGGCTGGCTTCGGGTTTATGCGGCAGGTAGCAAACCACTGGGAGGAGAGGATGGTTTGTTTGGGGTCCATGGGTCCCTTGTAAGTTATGCCCATGGAAGTTCCCAAGGGCGAAGGCAATCTTTTGCTCAAGACATGAAATTCCTTCTGATGCTGCACAACAGAGGTCACTGGACCAGCACTGAGGTGCCACACTCTGGCCGGGGTGGCTGGGCCGTGGCTAGGACCTCTGCCAACCGGCTCTTCTTTGATGGAGATGAGGACGTGAAGTCAGCACGGCTCAGTATCGGGGACTCTCGGCTTTCTGGTTTTAAGGTCCCGGAGCAGGAGGAACAGATGGATGTGGTGACGGTCCTGAAGTCGGGCGGCAAATTGGTCACGAGCCAGGAAACAAGCCTGCTTCCCTGACCCCAAAGGCACTGGGTCGGTCAGAACCGCTTTCCTCCAGGCGCTGGGGGTGTTGGGTGAGGGCGCTGGTGGTGTGGGCACCTCAGGGGACGTGCCCCTCTCCTGGGGGGTGCCTCACAGCCAAGAGCTCCACAGGGCAGTGGAGCGTGTGTGGGGGCTGGGGCTCAGAAGCGGACCCTCGAGGCTGTGGAAGCCTTGACTACTGGAGTCTGGGGGACAGAGGAGCCGTTGTGTTTTCGCTGCTGCAGCCTTTCTGGTTTTTCTCACAGCTTTGGGGATGTGCCCACACCTGCACATCCACACCCATAAGTACCGGGGAGCCACCTGCCTGATGCCCGCAGAACAATCACAGGATGGCTGAGCGTCCCCATTGGCAGGTCCCGACAGCAGGAGCCGGGGGAAGAGGGGCGTTGCCCGGGGTCCCCCGGTCTCCTCCCTCTCGCGGCCCCTCGGCCAGAGCTCCAGCCTGTGCTCACGCCTCACCAGCCCTGACAGGCGGGCTGGGACCACCAGGGCCGGCTCAGCTGGGCGAGCCAGGGTTTACTCTTAGGGGTTCCTTCTGTCATGGATGGATATCTGAACAAAGTCGGGGCTCTGTTTGCAAGGGGCCTGGGTCAGGGACTGGAGGCTGGGTAGGCAGTCACTGTCCCTCTGAAAGCAAGGTCCTGTCCTCCACATCAGAATGAGCCTGTCCGTTCCTGCCCCAGCCCTCCCTGCAGAGAGGGTATCGGTTTCCTGAAAGGCTTGATTCCTGTTAAGGGTTGTGAACCAACAACACACTGTTGCCTCGTGAGCTCGCTGAGCTGGGGGGACCTGCTTTGTTCCTCTCCGACAGTGCGTCACCCAGCACGGTTCCTGGTGTGTGCAGAGCTCAGTATTTGCTGGACTGGATGAACGTTTATTCAGGCACGACCCCGCTCACATCTTCTTTCCTCGTTTATTCTTTTGGTGACTCCACCTGCTGGTCTGGGTTGCAGCTGGAATGGAGGAGGACATTTATTGCCACTGAATGAGGAAGGGTCAGAGTGAGCAGGCAGGTGGCAGGTGGGGCCCGGAGGTGTTCCCGGAGAAGCAGGTCCGACAGACAATGACTTGCGGAGGCTCTGGAAGACAAAGCAGCTAAGCAGATGGGCAGAAAACGAACTGTGCTGTTAATGCAGAAACTTCCAAGTGGCTGCAGGAGCGAAAACCTTCGAGAAGCTGATGACACTGGCACGTGAACTGCGTCTGTCTTCATTCACACGGACTTAACCCAGAATGAAAACACGGTCTTAACTGGGATCTTCCGTTCACAGCCTGCGTTATTTTCTCCCTTATTTTCGCCTTTTCTTTTCAGCCTGGCTTCCTAACTCCTGGGTGTCTCACTCCGGTACATCTGCAGCTTCTCAGCTGGGGGGTGTGTGGGGCGTCAGATGCGCATGCACGGAGAGCTCCTCCTGTCTCTGGAGTTAGATGTTAAGAGACAGAAAACAGGGCTCAAGACCACGTGTACCTTGGCTCTGAGTTAGATCACCCGACAGCTATGTTCCTGGACCTCATTATCTCAGCTCCTCACAGAAAAGCATCCGGCGAATTCAGATTCAGCGTCATGTCTTCAGCTTTTACAGAGGGCAGCCAACACAGAGCGGTACTTTTGAGGAACACATCTGGGTGTACCATAGAAGCACAGGGAATGACTTTATCCTGTTACCCAAAGTCCTTTTCATAAGACCCTGCAGGGCGGAGCAAGGTGTGTTTCTCCAAATGAACTTTCTGTTGACCCCACAGTGGCGAGGGTACCCCATACTGTCACAGGGCACTCAGCACCGAACGTGTCCCCAGTGGCAGCGTCTGCCACATCCCTGGTGCCTCGTATCTGCTCATTTGCTCCCTTCAACCTGACTTTGATGTTGTTTTTATTATTTATTTTTCTGTTGTGTATCATGTTGATTTCCTAAGTTGCCGCAAACGTTTATGGATATGTGTGCATGTGCTCTTTTTCCTACTTACCTACCCATCTACCCACCCACCCACCTACTTACCTACCCATCTACCCACCTACCCACCCATCTACTTACCTACCCACCTACCCACTTACTTACCTACCCATCTACCCCCCACCCACCTACTTACCTACCCATCCACCCACCTACTTACCCATCTACCCACCTACCCACCCACCTACTTACCTACCCACCTACCCACTTACTTACCTAACCATCTACCCACCTACCCACCCACCTACTTACCTACCCATCTACCCACCTACTTACTTACCCATCTAACCCACCCACCCGCTTACCTACCCATTATAAAAGAAATGCTTATATAAACAAATACATAAAGACTCAAGGATGTGGAACTGACGTTTGTATATACTCCTGTTTGACATTCAAGTGATTTGGACGGCATTTCAGAAGGTCACCTTTGGTACAAGTGAAGTTTTAAAATTTGGATCCAGCAAGGCCAGGACAGCGTCGTGACCTTACCTCTAAGATGTTCAGGTTACTTTTCACCTTGCCCACCAGTTCCTTGCAAGAATCCTAAGGACGTCTTGGGCAGTGAGGAGAGACCTAACCAGGGGTGAGTGGTCCGGGCTCTATAAGCTGGATGGGCTCCTCGCACACGGGGTCCACGGAGAGGGAGGCCAAGTCCGGCCCAGACCAGCAGCCACTGAAGAAATGTGAAACCACCGCACGTGTTTCTCAAAGTCACTTTCCCTCCAGTGCGGGAAGCAGATAGGCCTCTGTCATAAACGCACTAATTGCTTATCAAATATTGACTAACACGGAGTCGTTTTCTTTCCGGGCAAGTCACATTCCTAAATCATTAGCAAATGAGAGGTTTGTGAAATAATTTGCCAAAGCCTCTGGGTGTGTGTGCACATGGTTAATGGTCAGCAAATGGATAGTTTTCTTTATTGCCTGGAGAGTCTGTTTAATGTTTAATTTAAAAAATTATACCACTTACAGGCGGTGTCTAAAGTGGCCGCCTTCACAGAAACAGAAAGTAGGATGGTGGCTGCCGGTGCGGGGGAGGCGGGGAGCGGAGTTCTTGCTCAACGGGGATGGAGTCTCAGTTTTGCGAGATGAAAAAGCTTTGGTGGTCTGTTGCAGAACAACGTGAACATACTTAACGCTGGTGAACTGTACGCCTAAAACTGGGTGAGATGGTAAATTTTATGTTATGTGTTTTTTATCACAGTTGCGAAAAATCGTAGAGGACATACGTGTAGCAAGTGAACATACTTTCATAGATTTTATAGTTTGAATTCTTTTTTGGTTGATGCAATTTTTCTGCTGTGAGAAGAGGCAAAGCTTAGAAAGGAAAAGGCTTCTTTTTCCCTGAATTTTAGGCAACGTCTCAGGCTACTGGTGAGCAGCAGTTAGTTGGACGTCTGTGTAGTCTATGGCGGTGTGTCTGTAACGTGAGTTCATGTATGTGGAGAATTTGAATGCCCTTCTTTACATTTCACTGGTGGTCATATGTGTTTTCTTGTGCAAAAGGAAATCATAGCAATGCTTATTAATGTTTCAGCCACTATATAAATCACCCATTAAGGAAGATATTTCTGAATACATACCCAAGAGGAATGAAATTAGGGTCTTGGAGAAATGCTTGTACACCCATGTTCATAGCAGCAATATTCACAAAGGCCAAAAGGGGGAAGCAACCCAGGTGTCCATCAACAGATAAATGGACGAGCGAAATGTGGCTGAGACACGCAGTGGAGTGTTACTCAGGCTCGCCGCCCTCGGCTCGGGGCAGGCGCCCCACCCTGGGGCCGGGTGAAGCCCGTGACAGCCGGACCGTGGGGTTGGCCACGCGGCCACGAGGACCCGAGGGAGCGGTGCTTGCTAAGCAGCCGTCCTCGTTCTCTGCCTCCGTAGCTACCTCTCCACCTCGTCTTCGCTCAGCGCCTCCTGCTTTCAGGCTCACGGACCACAAGTTCCCTGGAGCCCATTTTCCCAGCCACGCCAGAGGCGCCGTGCGTGGGGCTGTCTGTCTTTCCCTGCCGTGCGGGGACGTGGCAGGCAGTCGGCCCCGGAGGAGGCCCTCACCGCCCCCCTCCCCCCGCCCCGACCTCAGACGTCCAGCCTCCAGAAGCCTGAGCGGCACGTTGCTCTTGCTTTACCCCGCAGTCTGCGGTGCTGAGCTAAGACGGGGGCCGTGACATATCCTCGGGTCTGGGGATGTTCTGAGCCGAAGGGGGAGGAGAAAAGTGACTGCGTCTCATTCACGTTACTGACAAGTGGAAATGAGCTGCATCTTTGATACTTTAAAGTGAGCGTTTTAAGAAATGTGGCCAGTGATGTCACAAGTACGAATGGGTCATGCTCTTCCCAGTGCGGTGGGGACCCGCTTTAAGTTCCTCCCGTCTGCCCAGCAGCATGTGCTGAAGCCCCTTCTCTGTTGTGCGCGCGCATGCGTGTGAAGGGATTGTTCCCTCCTGGAACCAGAGCATCCTTGGAGCCGACGCCCAGGCTTACTCCGGGGTCTGCCACTCCCCTGTTGGGTGGCCTTGGGCAAGTGATTAAGTCTCCCTCGGCTTTAACAGGATCAGTGACACGATTTGCAGGGCCCAGTGCAAAATGAAAATGCGGGCCCCTTTCCAAAGACCATCAGGAGGGCATTCAACCACGTGGGGACCCCGAGACAGAAGACGGTGCACCCAGGACGTGTGGGTGAGGCCGTGACCCAGCACCCTCAACACAGCAACCCTGAGGGCAGCCTGGCACGAGTGCCGCACAGGGGACGACACAGGTTGAAGCAGACGCCACTCGACCAAGCGCTTGGCGCAGCTGCGCCGGGTCAGTGGAGCCTCAGGCAAGTCTCCAAGCCCTTAGTGTCCCCACCTGTGACGTGGAGAGGGAGCCGCTCACCTCACCCCCCGACAGGTGCCGGGAGCACCGAAACCCACGTCCCCGGACACCCTCTGTCCTGAGCAAACTGGGTGCCGGTCCATCAGGTTTCCAGGAGGCAGCCCATGTACCTCGTTTGCCTGAATCCCTGCCACAGCTCCACCCATGGGACAGAGGGGATCACCTCCATTTTGCAGGCGCGGAGGCTGAGGTTTGAGGGATCACTGATGGTAGCCCCAGGGTTAGAACGGGGCCAGACTGTTTTCATTCCCAAGCCAGAACCATCACCCCAGAGCCAGCCCAGAGCTTCTGACTACTCCACAGCTTGGGGACAGAACCCCAGGATGTGCATCTCCACCAAGCTCCCAGCGGGAGCTTGTGCGCTGGTGCAGGGGCCACATCTGGGGACCACCGCTCTGGTGGGACCAGTGTTCTTGTCTTGTTTGCACCTGGGAGCCACCTGGGAACCACCTGGCGACCTGGGGAGACGCTGACGCCAGGGGCCCCACCCCAGGGTTCAGTGTAATTGGTCTGCGGGGTGGCGGGGCGTCAGGGTTTAAAGGTCCCCAGGAGATCCCAGCGTGCCACCAGGGTTGAGGCTGCTGCTCTGTGCCGGGCGGTTGGTCTCCCGGTGGAAAGAGACGCAAGCATCCTCTCTCTTATCTGGAGAGACATACCAAGTCCAGAACGCCATCGGCTTAGAACGGACTAAATCGGATAGTCAGAGGCGTGCCTGAGCCCGTATGCAAGACGAAGACAAAACCAGGGCCAAAGAAAATGAACAACAGATGTTTGGGAGACACTGGGGCCTTACGAGTGTTTTCCGTCTCTGAGTTTGGCTCAGATAAGAGGCGGCTCCCCAGGCTGGCTGCTGCCCTCATCCTAAGGGACAGGCTTGAACAGAAGGCCCCCCGAGTGCGAGCCTCCCCCCCAGAGGATCTGAGCTTGCCCCCTTCCCTCAGCCAGGAGGTTCCAGCCGCATGTCTGCCGCGCCACTGGCGTCTCAGGGTGCAAGTTGTGCTAAGGTGGGGGTACTATGTGGCGGGGTGGGCGGCCAGATTTAGGAAAAACGAACCCCCAGACAAACAGAGAACAAAATTCCCCCAAGCCAGACACCCAGGCACATTTGGATTTCAGATGAACGATGAAAAGTTTTTAGTGTGTGTCCCGGGGAACACTTGAGATGTACCTGTAGTGAAGAATTATTCGTTGTTTATCTGAGCTTCAATCCCGCGGGCATCTCGGGTCTCATCCGTAGCCCTGTTTGTGGGGCTTGGTTTCTGTCAAGCCCTGCCCCCTCCCCGGCTGCACTCCAGGGCACACTCCTCACGTTCCCTGCGAGCAGGTGGAAACGCTCGGCATCTCTGCTGTCCTCCCGGAGCCCAGTCCCCGGCCTGGGCCAGGTGGGGAAGGCAGTGTTGGAGCCTGGCCCCCTCGCTTTGTAGTTGTGTGTTTCCTCCTCTTCCTCTCGGGAGCTTCCTAAGGAGGAACAATCGCAGGGGCTGCGCTCTTGGCTGAATGGTGTGCAGTCCTGTGACTTGGTCTGACGTCCATCTGGGGATCGCTGACCTTCTGGAGGAATGTGAACAGATGCATCGGCCAACCGGGCCGCTGAGGGCAGGTGGGACCCGCACTGCTGGGCCTCTGCTGTCGGCCACCGCGTGGGGGCAGCAGACGCCCGGGGCCTCAGGGCGGAGGGGAGGGGGGCCTGCGGGCACCAGGACGGCTCGGGGAGCAGGGCAGGCCGTGTGGTCAGAGTCACTGTTCTGAGCTGGGGGTTTACGGAAGGAATGCAGAGCCCTGGGCCCAGGGCGGAGCTGTCCTGGTGTCTAACTGGTGCTCAGGGCCTCTGGGGAAACCTGGACAGCGTGTGTGAAGGAGGCAGGGAGGGGTGGGGGGCTCTGCGCACAGGTTGTGTTTGGCAGAGTCAGGATGGCAAAGAGCGACTTGTAAAGCTCAGCAGAGAGAAGTGAGCTCCGTTTCCTCCTCCTGTTTGGCGCCAATTCTGTACTGACTGTTCTGTTCACAGGTCCCCTCAACAGACAGCGAGGCCGTGCTGTGTTCTAGGGGCCCGAGACCCAACGCTGCTGAGCTGCGGTGAGAAAACTGCTCTCTGCCACCTCCATTGTCACTGCAGTAAATCTACAGACCTGCCCCGAGCCCAGCCGCCTGGACCACCTGGGATTGCGGCTTGTTTATGGGCCCGCAGACACACTTAACGCGGGGGAGCCAGGGAGGGAGACACAGGACCAACAGAGGTGCAGCCTCTCCAACCAGCTGTTGAAGGAGGGGACCACGTGGGCGTCAGGAATGTGAGTATGAAAGAGGGAGCGTGTGTGTGTGTGTCTGGATGGCAAGAAGTTCCAGGAGAATTTTGACTTTCCCCCAGCAAATACTTTCTTTTTTATCCTGTCTCTGAAAGGACTTAGTGGGTCAGACACTGAGGACCCTCACCTACTGATTAACCATTGGCCCCGAGTCCTCCCTGGTTTCTCCCCGGGGCCCGTGTCCTCCTGCGGATACACTGGGTTCTCACAGGCCTCATGCGGCCACGGAGTGGGGCGTCGTACCTTTATTCCTTCTACTGCAAGCTTGCAGCTCACCCTCCCCCACCAGACATAAAAAGCTGTTAGACAGAGGGGTAGGCGTGAGGCAGGTGTGAGGCCCCCTCCCAGATCCCTCCCAGCTGATCACGGAACCGGGAAGCACGTTTGTGCAGTGACTTCCGAAATACAGCACATCGCCTCCATTACCCCTCTAACCCCAGCACCGAGCGGCGGCGCTGTGCGGCCCTGGCGCCCCCCCCCCCCCCCAGGAAGAGCCTGACCTGAGACGATGGGGAGGCCGACGGTGAGGGCACCTTCGTCCCCTCATTTTCACAGCTGGTGTGAGATTCCTGTCCCTGCTGCCGGTGCCAAGAGGTGGCTGAACCAGCAGGTCTGATGAGCAGGTGTGAAGACGTCTGCTATGTCATCGGTGCTTTCAGATGATCATGAATACTAATTGAGACCGACCCCTGCGGCTGCTGCTGTGTTCTGTCTACCCATCTGGACAGCTTCTTTAAAAGGAGCGTTTTCTTTCCCTTCCTGTGCATGTGTTGGTCAAATCCTAGACTTCGATAAGTGAAAGAAATAATGCACTTTGTGGACAAGTTAGAAAAGAGACAGAAGCAAGAAAGACTGAGGAGAGCCCGGCCCCGCCGTGTTGTGGCCACGGCCACGGCTGCCGGCTGCTGGGACTCACCTCCGACCTTCCTCGTGGGCTGCGCTCAGCGTGACCTATTTTTGCAGCCCTGGGGTCCTTGCCCACACAGTCTCGTACTCGGGCCTTTCCCTTAGTGTACAGGGCGAGCATTCTTGCCTGCCGTGGAAGTGTTCTAAGGTGATTTTCACGCCTGTAGGCTGTGCCGGGTCAGCATGCTGACTCACTTCTTGCCCCTGCTGTCAGAATGTCTAAACGGAAAAGAGCCAGCCCCGGTCTTCTCTTCTGGGGGAAAGCCCAGGCCTGACTTCGAAGGGACCAGGTCTGCCGCAGGGAGGGAGGCTCCTGCACCCAGACCCGCTGCCTTGGGAGCCCTGGGGGTCAGCTTCCTCTCCGCATTGTGGAGTCTGTTCGCCTGAGTGTGACCCACGAGTTGAAGGTATTAATTCGTGTCCCCCTCACCGCCCCCAGATGAACACCTGATGTGAAATCAGGAGGGGAAAAAAGATGTGCGTTGGAACCACCGCTGCCTGCGCCGCGGGGGATGCCAGGAGGAAGAGACACGGTTACCTCCCCAGGCCTCAGCCCGGCCTTTTATAATCAGCGTCAGTATGTCTTTCATGGCAGAAATGAGCCACAAAATGAGGCTGCGTCAAAGGGACTCCTTCCGAGAAGAAACTGTTGAACAGGCTTGACGGGTGAGCGGAACTGGGAGGGGTAGGGCGGGTGGGGTGGCAGCTCTCATTCCCAGGCCTCCGATCAGCCCCGGCAGCGTTGGTGGCTGCCCCCCTGCACCCAGGCTTCCCCTCCGCCTGCGCCACCAGCTCGGGGCCACTGGCCTTGTCCGGGGCAGCGCGAGGCGGCGAGGCGGGAACGTCCGTTACATGGCCTCCCTGATTTCTCCCTCGCCTGGTCCTGACTTCTCCTTAGCCCTAATCTGCTAGTAGATACTCGTCCTCTCTCAGAGACACTCGGGCGTCCAACAAAAACATGGAAAAGAACAGCCCTTTGTTGTCTGCCTTCAGGAACCCGGCTCGGCGAGGCCCCGGCGCTGAAGGGCTCAGTGACTCACGGTTTCCTTGGCTGGAGCCTCCCAGCGCCCAGGGACCTGCTCAGTGCGCATGGGACACGATCTTACTCACCCTGAGGTCGTCCCCACGGACCTCGAGTCTCGCCCCACGCGTCTCCTCCTGAGCTTGCGCCACTGCTGGCATCAGTTGGTCTTTTTTTTTTCTATCATGGATTTAAAATTTTTTTATTTTTTATACAATTTTAATATTCATTAATTTATTTTTTATTGAAGTATAGTTTGTTTACAATATTGTGTTAATTTCTGGGGGACAGTATAATGATTCAGTTATGCACGTGTAAATATTCCTTTTCATACTCTTTTTCATTATAGGCCACTACAAGGTATTGAATATAGTCCCCGTGCCTACAGTAGGGCCTTGTTGTTTATTTTATATCTAGCAGTTTGTATCTTCAAGTCCTGAACTCCTAGTTTATCCCTCCCCACCCTCCCTTCCCCCCACCCAGGTAACCATAAGTTTGTTTCCTATGTCTGTGAGTCTGTCTCTGTTTTGTAAATAAGTTCATTTGTGTCCATTTTCCCTAAGATTCCACATGCAAGTGATATCATATAGTATTTTTTCTTTGTCTTTTTAGCTTACTTCCCTTAGCATGACGATCTCCATGTCCATCCCAGTTGCTGCAAATGACATTATTTTATTCTTTTTTTATGGCTGAGTAGTGTTCCATTGTATAAATATACCACATCTTCTTTATCCAGTCATCTGTCAATGGACGTTTAGGTTGTTTCCATGTCTTGGCTATTGTAAATAGCTGCTGTGAACATTGGGGTGCATGTCTCTTTTCAAATTAGCATTCCCTCTGGATATGTGCCCAGGAGTGGGATTGCTGGGTCATATGGTAAGTCTGTCTTTAGTTTTTTGAAGAATCTCCGTACTGTTTTCCACAGTGGCTGCACCAAACTGCATTCCCACCAGCGGTGTAGGAGGGCTCCCTTTTCTCCACACTCTCTCCAGCATTTATCGTTTGTGGACTTTTTAGTGATCAGTGTCTCTTTTAAAATAATCCCTATGGGCCCTGGGACAGAGTGCTATGTTAGGGCATGGGAGCTCCTGAGGCCGCCTGCCTTTAGAGGCCCTCATCCACATCACACTTATATCTGGAAAGAGAGCTATAGCCCTTATTACGTTTCTGAAAACTTGGGAAGTTTTTCTATAAACTATAAAATTGTGAGTTTCATTTGAAACAACTTCTTCATTTTGCTTTTGTGAACTTTTTTGTGAGCAGGGCTGTAAGGCGAATTCCTAGCTGAGAAATTCCTGAGTCAAAAGCTGGCATGTTTCAAACTTTGATACGTTTTGAACTCCTGAAAGGGTATTCCAAATTACATTTCTGTCAGTAACATACGGCAGTGTCTGTGTTTTACCCTCACTGAGACTTGGTTGTCATTAAGCTTTTAATTTATGCTAATAAATAGACCATAATCATTTAATTCGCATATATTTAATTGTGAACGAGAGGACTTTTTTTTTCCATTTCTATTTTGCGTCTGTGACTGGCGTATTTGTCCCTTTACAGAGCATTTAAATGAGTTGGTTTCTTTTTCTTATTCAGTTGCAAGAGAAAAGCCAGGTTTTCAAATGTCAGTTACATTTCTCTGATTTGGGGGAGAATTCATCCTTAACTGAGCATCCTCCCTCTGTCTGTGCCGGGGGCCTGGATTGTTACGCCCCCTGCGGCGTGTGAGGCTCATGCCTCCCGCGTCTGGCGCTCAGCAGGCATCCGTCTCCCCGCACCCTCGAAGCCGCGAAGCCGCGGGTGTTCGCCTCCTGCTTCGAGCCTCTTCCTCTTCTGCCGCCAGCCGGAGAAAGCGCTCAGCTTTGCAGGGCCACCTGGGCAACCTCCCAGCCGTGCTCGTGGGAGAGGGAGCCCGTCACACTCACGGGCTGGGGGCAGGCGTGGGACCCTGGGATGGGGCCGCACAGCAGTGGACTTTTTGCAAATCCAGGCCTGGGCGGAGCTCTGGGAAACAGAACGGGCGGCGGTGGCGCTGCAGCGAGTGGAGCAGGGGCGGGATCTTCGCGCTGCAGCGCCCGGACCTCGGCTCAGGGCGCCACCCCCAAACCTGGGATCCTCGCTTAGGAAGTCACGTGTTGAAGGTGTGAAGGCTACTTCTGGAACACATGCTGTCCTGGGAAGGGAACAAGCTGGAGCCATTAGCACCTTCCGTAAACGGTCTGTCGGGCTCGCTTTTGCAGCAGGAGGGATGCTGAGCGAATGAGCCACACGTCTGATAAAGCAGGAGGAAAAAGCAGCAGACGCTGGAGGGGCTGGGCGGGCAGCTGACCCACCCACGGTCCTCCCGAGCTGGGATTCGGATCCAGGTCTTCTGGACTCCAAGACCCGAAGGCTTGCCTTTGTGACACTGTAATACTGCTGCCACAGTCAAGGTGGCCGAAGGGAAGTCACCCCCGAAAGACCCCCGCACGCCCCTCTGCGCCTCTGCACCCAGCAGGGGCAGCTCCGACGTAGGGGCTCAGCTGCAGTGCTCCCCAGACTCAGGCTCGGGGAGGAGCACGGCCATGGGGTGAGCAGGCGCTCACACCTGCACCCACGGACCCAGAGCTCCCAGGCGCACTACGCTGCAGAGGCGTGCCTTTCCAGACCCGGGGCCCGGGTGCCGAGAGGCGCTTCCTTCCACGACGTTCGTGAAAAAGAATATTTCCCAAGTTCCAAGTGAACTTGGAATGTTTTGCTGGAGAAAAAGGTGACAGGCGTTCTTCAGAGTTCTTCTGGGGCCGAGTGGGAAAATCGCTGTCTTTTCTGTGGTCCCTTTACGCTCAGTGATACACACAGGGCGGCGCACGGGTTGCAGAAGGAGCTCTTGCTGTCGCCTTTCCGCCGGGCGGCCTGCGTGTTTACGGCAGCATTTCTGCGGCAGTTGGGTCGCTGCTTCTTGGAGAAGGTGCCGGAGACTCTCTCAGCCAGAAGACCCCCCTCACCGGGCTCCTGCTCAGTCGGGTGTTGAGGAACCAAGGTGGCCGCCTTTTCAGGTGGAGACGGAGCCTTGGGAACCGCGACTCCTCACCCAGCAACTCCCAGAACATCCTTGTCCAGTCAGGACGAGGGGACAAGACCTGCTCTAGAACAGAGTGAGCGTTTGAAGACCTACCAGGGACCGGGGAGTCAAGAGAAAGGCGCTGCGTTGTCGACAGAATGCAGCTTTAGTTTGTGTCACACGAGTGACTCGTGATTTTCAGACTTCAGCGTGTGTGAAATCGCGAGGGAGCTGGTCAAAGTGGAGACTCCTCGCTCCGACTCGAGGGGATTTGTCTCATGGCCTGAGCTCCAGAAAAGCTTTAATTTTTAATAAGCAGCTCAGGTCCAAAGCAGAATTCCAGCTGCCTGGCTAACAGCTTATCAGAAGAACAGCCCAGGACCTTCTGAACCAAGGATCTTATAACTCTGTTTTAAGGGAAAACTGGAAAAATAACTTGAAAGCCCCAAAATACAGAGCTGGGCGGTGAATTACGGTGCGGAGATACCATGGAATATCGTGCAGCCAGTAAACGTGGCACGCGTACATACTAACGGGAACGCGAGTGGAAGGTGGGTCCCGGCGAGCACTGGCAGATCGTGGGAAGGTGTAGCGGGAAGAGGTGCGCTTGCCTTCAGTGCAGCTTAACTGCGCCTGCTGAGTTACTCTGTAAAGAGTTCACAAGCTCAGCGTGAAGACCATCATACGTTTTGCACTTTGTGCTGATACCGGGCTCCGGGACACAGAAGTAACTCCCAGCTGCAGGGAGCTGCTGGCCAAGTGGTGAGGGAAGGGCCTAGAGGGGTCTAGAGAGAAACAGCAGGGTTTGGGGCCGGGAGGTTTGTGTTTGAGTTTCAACGTTCCTCCCAGAGTCAGGGCCCTGTAAGTATCCTAACCCCTCTTAGTCAGTTTTCAAGTCTTTAAAATGAGACCAGTAACAGCAACAGTAACCATTTTGACCTCAAGTGTTGGGATGATGGTCACATGAGGCTGAGGACGATGGAAGTTCTTCGTAGGCTATAAAATGCTGTGCAAATAAAGATTATTTTCGTAACCTGTTATGCAAAGCAGAATGGTGAAATGCCAACACTGAGAAGCCTTTCCTCTGGGAAGTGTTTCTTTTTTTTTTAATCACCTATAATTTTGGAAAGTCCTGTTTGGTCTGTTTATTTTTATTTTTTTGATGGAGGTACAGGGGCTCGAACCCTCCGTGGGTGTGTCCCCCTGTTTTGCTGGAAAGACTGGCTGGACAAGGGGTCAGTCTCTCTGACTCCCACGGGAAGGCAGCAAGCCATGCCCTGCTGGAGATGGACTCGGGGAATTTGCCAGGTTTTTCCGGTAAGCCAAGAAGTCCTCATTAATTTCGTGGTCATCGCCACACTGTGTATCGAAGATTCTCTGCTTCAGCATAAAGCTCCCAAATACGGTGTTTTCACGAGCCTGGCTGGGACACCGCCAAGCGCCTGGGGCGTATAAATATTCACCTGCCAAGCAAACGCACACGGAGATGTGTCTGCCTCGCATCAATGCGGTGGCCTCTGGCATTGATTCTCAGAGTGAGGCCATTTTATGGATTATTTCCAGCTGGGGCGAAGGAAGCTTATCAATGTCCACCAAGCCTGTGAGGGGCAGTCTACCTTTCCTGAGGGAAGGTGGCGCGTTGTGTACAGAGAGGCAGGGGTGACCCCGTTCTGGCCTGAGCATCCTTGCAAAGCGGGGAGGGGGTGAGGAGCACGTGGAGGCATCAGCTTCAGGCCGACTGGAGTTCGACTCTGAGCTTTGGTGCGCTCTGTGACTTCCTGTAAATCATGTACCCTCTCTGAACGCCATTGCCTTCTCTACAAACTAGGAGAAGCCGTCCAGATTCTGTGGGGTGCTGTGGGGGTTGGGGGCGCAGGTGCGTGCGGAGCATCTGGCCAACAGCGTGCGGTCAGTGATACCATGTTCCTTTCTTTTGAATTATGTCTTCTTTCTAAACCTTAGGGTTCTCTGCAGTCTCATGTTCCTTCCCCAGGATGTTCCTCTGTAGTCCTGGGGTGTCTGTGTAGTGAAATTGAATCCACATGTTCTTCATCTGTGTGTATACTAAAAACAGCAAGATGTTATTCCAGGAGATTTGTTTGATGTTCAAAAAAAGTGGCAGCTCTGGGAGGGTGTCTGGCAGCTCCTAAGACATCTCGTCCAACTAGAGTTCAAGGCCGCTTGTGTCCCCTCCCTTAGACCAGCCTGGAAGACAACCCGTCTGTGTGACAGTAAAGAACGACACGGGATTGCATTTTTGCTATGAAACATGACCATAAATATTTTCTCATTGAATCATCAAAATAACCCACAATAACTATGAGTGTGTATGTGTGTGAGTCTGTGTGGTTATGACCTTATTATCCGACTTCACAGATGGGTAAACTGAGTCTTGGGGGATCAAGCAACTCATCCAAAGGCAAAAAAAAAAAAAAAAAAACCCACCAACTGCTTTTGGCCAGAGTGAGTCAGACCATATTTCCTGTCTCCACATCTGAAGCAGGCCAGGCTCCCCAGGCCTAGAGATCGGAGGTTGTCAGATGTGCTCCCTGGGGTGTGGTTTGGTTTGGTTTTTTCTGAGAACCCTTGCAGAGGTCTCAGCATTGAGGCAGATCTCGTGGACAGACGCATGGGCAGTGAACGAAGCTACCAGGGGTTGGGATCCATGCAAAATTTGCAGGCTGAGTGATTCAAGGAGAATCTGGGAGCATCACAGAAGGGAGAGCACTGGGGGGTTCAGAGGTGGCTTTATTCCTGGAGGCTTTCCTTATTTCATTCTGCAATTTTGATCACAGTCCAGCCGTGCGCGTGGCACCGTGCTAGGTGCGGGAGACCCAGGGACGGATGGAGTCAACCATGAAGGATGGAGCCTGCCTTTCGGGATGCAGGGCAGCCCTCCGTCTGGTGCTGTGAATTCGCAGGTGGGGGTGGGCTCAGGGGAGGGAAGGTGCTTTGCTGCAGGCCGGCTGGCTGGCTGGCTGTGAAGTTCCTGGTCTTCCATCTCCTGACGTGGCCCCACTGCCCCCGCGGCCAGCGGCCCTGAGGAGAGGAGTCACCCAACACCAGTCTTCTGTCTCCGTAGGCGGGAGGGGCACACAGTCTGGCCGGACAGGGGCACCAAACCTCTGGATTTTCCTTCCCATTTCTCTGGCGTGGTTGACGGTGTCCACCTGCTGGATCCTTGTGGGAGGAAAGCCAGGGCAGCTCCCCTGGAGGACCAGCAGGGACCCAGTGCCGGGTCACAGGTGCTGATGCTACAGCCCCGAACGTGGGGGCCAGGAGAGCATGCTGCGGCCCGTCTCCCTGCCTCCTCCCTGCGCTCAGGAGGACGCAGCCCTGGCCCTGCCTCTAAGTGGCGGCCCCAGGAGAGTTCAGATTCTGTCAAGTGGTGCCTCATAAACCCAGGAAACAGAGGGAAATAACCCAGAATATACCACAGATGGGGGCCCCGTCCTCACGCGTCAGGCCCCGTTCCGCCTACATCAAGACATCCGGTCACTTTGTTTCAGCAGGACAGAGTCTTTTCTTCCCGAGCCAGGATTTTATGTCTTTAATCTTTTCCAGAAGAAAAGAGTTCTCATTACGCCTCCATCTTATCACATCGCTGGGCATCATGAGAACGCTGCTATCGCCACTCCCCTCTGATTAACCGGCCCTGAGTGATCCTGGCCCGTCTCAGGAGCCGTGCTCGAGAAACGACGACTCCACTATCATGCGGGCATCAGCAGAGGCCGCGTCGCAGGCCCTGTGGAGTAACCCGCCAGGGTCTTTGCCGGCTCTTCATGATAAACAATGATGCAAACAGTTCTCTGCCCAAAACTCCGGCAAAGAGAGCCTTTCTGCACAGACATGCTTTGGCACCTGCAGCCAGAGCCTGACAGCCTGCAGCAAACTCCATCCTGATGTGTGGCCTCTCCTGTTGGCTTCATGTCCTGAGTCAAAACTACAGAAGTGAGCAGAGGTGCAGCACCTGGTGTCTTTGGTGGCCCAGGAGCAAGCAGGTGTTACCCTTCAGGTGTCGAGCGCTGTTGGGAAGACAGCTTGGTGACAAAGGAGGCATTATCTTCTGATCTGCAACCTCAAGATAAGGACAGATATCAGAACAGCCCGGCAAGGGTGACGGCTTTGAGAACGGCCGTGGGGCTGAAGGCTGGAGACGCCGATGCTCGGATAGGCGCTCAGATGGCGGAAGTGCCTGGTACTTGGGGAGCACCTGGCTCTCCCTCCAGCAGACGCCTCGTGCCTGGGGGCACCCCCAGGGAGACTTAATTGCTCCCGGGGAGGGTATGCCTGGCCATTGATGCAGATTCTGTTTACACTCTCCAGGAGATTTTCATGGGCAGCCAAACCTCTCCCTCTGATGAAAATCACCCAGTCTGGTGGGATCAGGAAGGAACAGACAAGCTGGTGACTCTGAGGGACTGAGGCATGAGCGAAGGGCAGAGAGGAAGATGGTGTTGGGACAGGAACAGAGCAGTGGGCTTGGGGCTAGATGTGGGGTGCAGATGACTTTCTGGAGGAGCAGGATGGCGGTGAATTTGGCAGGAGCGCCACATGGAAGTTGGGAGGGAAGGAGACCACGGGCAGAGGCGCAGGGAGAGACGGCTCTGAAGGCTGGTGAGTTGGCAGCCCGTCCTCAGAGCCAGGGGTGGGGGCCCACTTTGGTGCACAGAGCAGCGTAGGTGACATCAGGCAGTCGAGGGAGCATCTCGGCTGCAGCGTGGAGGAGGGATTGCCCAGCAAGACTGGGGCCGGAGGCCCCCGCTACGGTGGCCTGAGCAGGTAAAAACCACACTTGCAAGGAGAGGACCTGGAATTCACAGGTTGTGCCAAAGCCTAGCCGAATCCAACTGCTGTGAGCCACCTGGGCCGACACGGCCTGTACGACTGAGGTCCATTCACCTTTGTGGGGGGTGATTTTCTAGGGTCTGCTTGCTGTGAGGTTTCAGGCCTCTGAACGTCCCCTGCTGGGATCAGCTTTGTTTAGATTTTATACTCTGTTGTTTTTGGCAAAATCCTTTTGGTTTAGGAGAGACGAAGACAGTCTGTCTCAGTGAAAGTTTGTCCAAGAGCTGAGTTATCTGTGTCAAAAGGGAGGTCACGTCAGGGGAGAGTAGCAGGGGACTAGGTCCGTGAGGGTCACACGATGACACCTGGCATCGATTTCACACGCCCAACCAAGGAAGCTTGGCGGCACGAGCCTGGGTCCCGTCAGTCAAGGTGGATGCTGGCGGCACGGTGGGCGGGGGTGGCTGACGGCGGCTGCCAGTCTCCCTCCCGGGGCAGCCCACGTGGGTCTGCTCCGTGGAGACTGGTGAACAGAACGAGGGCCAAACCAAATCTGTTTCTGTTGCCTTTGGCCCTGACGCGGCAGAGAGTGGAAATACTGGTTTGGCGTTGCAACACTTGCTGGTTTCCCCGTGGGCAAATGGGATTTCAGGTCATCGCAGCTTTTTTTTTCCTTCTTTTCTGTCTTGTTTGAATGCACATGTGATCTTTAAAATCGGATGAAAAACAAAGCTGTGCTTGGAAGAGAAACCCAGACGGTGTCATCCCGAGGGCTGTGTAAGTGGTTTTGGTCACAAGGAACGAGGCCTGGGCGGCCGGGTGTGCAGACGGCCCGGAGAACACGGCCTAACCGCGTCTGGCTGGGAGAGGAAGTTAAGTGTAAAACAGAGTAGAAAGTTCTTTCAGAAGGTGTCCAGGAGGGCCTCGGCAGGGCTGGCTTGAGTAAGCAGTCTTCCTCAGTGGAATCTGGGGAACAAAGAGATGCTCAGAGAAGCATGTGGGCCATGGAAACAGGTGGCCCGGCCACTTCACCCCAGGGCTCACGCGTGAGTCCTGAGCCTCTTCCTTCCGTCTTCTTTGGAGTGCTCCCCAGGCCGGCGCTGTGTCTGGGACACACTGGTGGCATCTGACGGTGGCCCGTGCTGAGGGCCTCAGTGGGAGGGCTCAGTGCTGTCGGCAGGCCTGACCCTGGCCTCTGTGGCCCCTGGACATCTTAAAACAGCTCTTCAGCTGTTGGTCCCTCTCCCCACCCCACGTGTGTGCCTGAGCTGGGGACCGTGCGGGTGGTGGGCACTCAGCTCAACCTCCCTTTCCTGGGAGCCAGCCTGTTCCTCGTGAGCCGTCAGGCTTACCTGACCTCCTTCATTCCAGAGGAGGAGGTTTCCCTGCAATGTAGGCCCAGGTGGGCCCACTCCATCGGCTCATCCTGACTATGGGACCTGAGATGCCTGGATCCCAGAAGCAGCACGGTTCAGACATCCAGGTGTGGTGCCTGCCACTCCAGGGTGTCATAAACAGCAGCCTGAGCAAAAATCAGAGATCAGATGAAAACAAACTGTTTCCAGGCTAAAATGAGCTAATGCCAAGGCCCTAATGCAATGCAATGTACCAGCAGCTGCGTGAAACACGGCAGGTGCCCGCTCACATGACAACAACCCTGGACACGGCCTTGGCAGGGACTGTGGATAGAGGTTCCTGTGTTCTGATGGCACCAGCTCTGCATCTCCTGCCACCCTCCATGCTCCCCTAACATCACCACAACCCGATGGAGAGGGCGCAGAGCTCCCAGTTTACTGGGCGGTGGGACTGGACGTCGCACGGACCAGGCTAGTAAGAGCTTGGGACAGTACTTGGCGTTTCTCAGCTACACTGCATGCAAAGGTGACATTTGAAAAAGTCACTTCCTGTGACTGTGTGAAAACACAAACTTGAAAGTGAGAATTGGTATCTGTTGCATCATCACATTTGAGGAATGGCGTGGAACCCCTTTACGGGGAAAATGTGTCTTTTTAGGACAGGTTATCCAAAGACAGAGAAATGTGAAGGTTCAAATTGGTAACTTTCAGCTGCTGCTTGCCAATCAGCCAATACTGCTCGTCATTTCCCCCTTTCATCGGGGACGGCTGCGCCCCCTTTAGGAGACGCCCGGAGCAGGGATGGGGAGGCACCCGCAGGAGACGCTCCCAGCCTGTGGTTCCTGGACCACTGCACGTCCTGGGGTCCCACTGGCCTCAGGGAGGAAAAGTGGGTGACAGGGACAGTTCTCTGTGCCTCCTCTGCTCTGCCACCGGTGCACAGTTGGGCGGTAAATTAAGTGAACTGGTCCTTAAGATGAAAATGGGAGGAGGAAGTTCAGAGCAGAGTTTACACTCCTTCTGGAAAATAGCCTCGAGCTGTGGTTGGAAATAAGAGATGCTCTTTAAGGGTTAGCTGCATTTTCAAAAACCACATCAAATGGGAAACCTAGAACCACAGAAACTCTGGGCTTGGCCTGGAGTTGGAAGGTGTTGCAACAACGTGAACCAGCAGTGACCTGCCAGGAGGTGCCCGGAGGGCTCTGGTCCTACCTGAGCATCCCCTTTCAGCCCAGAGAGCTGGTAGCAAAGGCTCAGCCCAACTCCTGAGTCCATGAGTGTCCTGGACTCAGAAGGTTCTTACCTGTACCTCTTCGGAAGGTAGACTAGTTCAAAAAGGGGCCTGAGAACTTACAACCCGGGGTGATGCACAGCACCCCCGGGCAGCTCGGGGCCCTTCTCTCGTGCTGCTGGGTCTTAGGAGGGCTTCTCTTATGTGGCTGTGCTTTGTGCTTTATCAGAAGGACACATGGTTTGGGAGGGACAGGCCGTTCTACGGTCTGATTGTAAAATCCACTTTGCCAAATACTTGCCAAAGGGGTTTTGGGGAGGAAGAGGGCCCTCTGGAGTCTGAGAGGTCAACACGAGAAGCCTGGAGGAAGGGGCACCGAGAGGCCTCTGTCCAGTGCAGTGCTCAGGACAGAGACCCGGGGGGTGACTGGGAAGGCTGACAATGTCTGCACAGGAGGGGTGCAGACCCTCCTGGGGGGCGGTGCTGGCACACTAGCTCATGGCTCAGCCCGTGGGGTCTTTGAGTATCTGCCTGCAGCCCCCCAGATCTGCTCACTTTGAGGGAAATAAAACAACACACCAAGGGTGCCTTGCACGGGGATGCATCTGAGCATTCACAGCCCTCGATCCCGCAGGGGAAGGGCTGTCTGCCACTCTGCCCTGCCTCACTGGATTGAGGGAGGCTGCAGTGGCCCCGAGTGGAGAGACTGCCTGTGGAGGGTCCAGGTGGGGGGTGGGGGGCAGGCAGAGCAGGCAGGGGAGGGGGAAGGAGGGCTGGGGTGAGAGGGAGGTAGTCCAGAGGATTGTGCAAAGTTTTGCTCTGAGTCATGAATGAGACCTCCCTTTGCCATTTTCCCAGAAAACGGCTGCAAAGATTTAAATCGCTGTTCAAATACTTCTAGTTGTCAGCTCGTCCTTTCCTCCAAAGGGATCTCGAGCTGAGTCTGCCCCGGGAGACAGTGAGCAGGTGCGCTGTGCGGGGTGGCGAGCGACAGGTCCGGACCCTCATTGTCCTCTGCAGGGTCTGCCTGCCTGGCGTGCCCGCCTGGGTACTTGGGCACTGACGCAGCTGCCAGCTGAGGCCACTCGGGCCATGTGATATGTGCAAGATTTTAGTAAAGACTGTTTAGCCCAGGCCACTGCCTTCTCCTCCCCACTCCTCCCCTCCTCTCCCCCTCCCCCTCCTCTCCTCCTCTCCTCTCTGTCTCAATGGTAGTAAAGCACACAGAACGTAAACCTTATGTTCCTAACCATTTTCAGTGCACAGCTCCGTGGCAGTAGGCACATTCACACTGCTGTGTAACCATCACCACCGTCCACCTCCAGAGCACTTTCATCTTCCCAAACTGAAACTCCGTTCACGTTCAACAGCAACCGCCGCCCCTCCCCCGCCCCCCAGCTGTTGGTAACCACCATTCTACCTTCTGTCTCTGGGAATCTGATGACTCTAGGTCCCTCATACAAGCAGAAACAAAGTATTTGTCCTTTTGTGACTGGCTTATGTTGCTGAGTGTAAAGTCCTCAGGTTCGTCCACATTGTAGCAGGTGCCAGAACCAACCGCCTTCCTTCCTAAGGCTGAATCATTTTACGCGTATGCACAGACCCCGTTTTATTTATCCAGTCGTTTGCTTGTGGACAGCTGGGTGGCTTCTACTCTGGCTGCTGCTGTGAGTCAATCTGCTGTGAATATGGGTGTGCAAATATCTGTTTGAGTTCCTGCTTTCAGTGGTTTGGGGATGTGCCCAGGAGTGGAATCGCTGGATTACATGCTGATTCTATTTGCAACCTTTTGAGGAGCTGTTGGGCTGTTTTGCATGGCGGCTGCCCCACCAGCAGTGAGCAGGGTCGTTAATTTCTGCTTCCGTGGAGGACAGTGCATCTAACGGGTGTGAGATGGCATCTTATCTGTGTCCTACTCTTGACCGAAAGTCAGGCCACGCTGCTTCTCTGCCGAACCGCCTCTAAACAGTACTAGCCGTGGTCTTCCTCACGGCCTGCTGGGCTCTGGGATCTCCCCCTGCCCCCCTCACTGTGGCCTCTGGCCTCATCTCCTACTGACATCTCCCAAACCAACCGCCCCCTCCTTTCTCAGACCCACCCCTGGGACCCGACACCCTCCCTGTGAGACATCCTGGTTCTCCAGAACCCCCGGGAGATAGTTCTTCTGCTTTGTTGGGCTGAGGGAAATCCGAACAGCCCAGACTCCTATTTCAGTTGCTGGGACCATCTTCTCGGAGGACTTCACCCAAGTCAGCTCCGCAGAGAGGATTTGTCTGTTTCTCCTACAAAACAGCAGCCCCTCACCTGGTCACTGGATTCTTCTCCGGCCCTATTTTCACCATAGACGTGCCAGCCCTGGACTTCGCGTATCTCTGACTCGCTCGGTCCATCCAGCCCCGGGAGGCTCCCGCCCAGGGTGGTGGAGGTCTGCCTGCTGTGAACCCCCGCACCCAGACTGCCGCCGCACACAGTGCTTGTTGCCAAACAAGCGAAGGAAACTGCGTGTGCTGAGCCGTAAACCAGGACCTCACAGGGTTATGGCTTTTTAGGGACTGATTAGTGACCAGGTTTTTACAGTTCTAAGTTTTTAATCGATTTTCCTGGGTTTTCTGGTGTATAATCATATCAACTACAAAGAATGACTGTCTTATTTACCCCTTTCTTCTTTTTCTTTCTACATCTTGCAGCGTAATTCTAGACAACGGGGTGGAGGGGGCGGGACAGGGACACACTTGTCTGCCTCTGCCCTTTCATGGGGCATCTTGAGCCCCCCACTGGAGGCGAGCTGACCTGGGCTTCTGCCTTGGGGTAGACCTCTCATCACGTCAGGGAAGCCCGTCTGTCCTGATTTCACTCAGGACTTTTTCTGTTAAAGTCAAGACGGAGGGTTATGCTCTGAAACGCTTCTGGCACCTAGTGGGATCAGGTTTTCTCTCAACTCCTTGATGTAGGAATTACGTTAATGGCTTTCCTAGGACGGGTGCATCCTCACATCTTTACCTCTGAGCCCCCAAAGCGCTTTGCAGTGGGTGCTGGAGGCAGCCCCGCCCTGCCAGCTGGGACCGGCCGTGCAGGCCTCCCAGGGAGGGCTCAGGGTGGGCTACTGTTCCTGCACCAGCGGGTGGAGGCTGTGATTCAGTTAGCGGCAGCACAGCACGCACCAGGATGGACTTAGCTCTAGCCAGGCGGACAGCAGGGAGGACGGAGCTTCCTTCACTGCCGGTGGGAAAGCTGGCTTTGAGGTGAGGGAGCGCCCTCCTCCACGCTGTCTTCACCTCCCCCAGACGCTTCCCTCCAGACATTTCAGGCTTCAGTGGAAAGCAGAGCTCTCACATTTTTATCCTGGAGTCTCCCTGTCTCTTTGCAACGCTGCCTGCCAGGGCAGATCCCGTGGTCCCCGTTTCTAAATGGGTTGATGTCACCTCAGAGTCCCCCAAGGTGACTTTTAAGAATAGATTAAAAAAGGCGAGTATGTGAATGCATTGATTTTCTATCCAAATCAGTCCCTAGAGAGCAGTAAGCAGAGACACAAGATCGCTCTGTTATGATTCTCTGAGGGTTCCCTGGGGGCAGGAAGATGAAACAGAAGGAGGATTTTGTGAATTTTTCTTAGTTGAGATCTCCTGTGGGACCAAACACAGGTGAGACCCCAGCCCGGGACCCCACGGCAGACCCCCAGACAGCAGCTCTTCAAGGACAGGGAGGGGCACACTGGGTCCTTCTCTTCCAGACCTGCGTCTTTGGGTGGTACATAATCTTTGTTTCAGTCTGATCTCTTTTCTTCTTCTTTCGTTAACACTTGAAACTGCTTTGTGTTTATTCCAGGATAGATCAAAAAAGCAAAAATGTTGTAGCTAACAAGAACTGTGCTTCTCACACTTGGAGAAAGGCAGTACCCATAAGCTTAGGGGCAGCCTGGGGTAAGCCCTGCAGTGTTGGATTGGAATGAGAGGTCCAGGACCAACTCACGTCTTTAATATACATGCATGAAGTCAGGCACCCGTGGGTAGAAACTTGATATGTGACGTAGAAGTCACTGCATAGAAGGATGGACTATTCAATACAGGGGGCTGGGACAAGTGCTTATCCACATGAAAACAAATGAAAATGGTGGCCTACCTCACACCATAACAAAAACAAATGCCAGATGTATTAAAAACTTAAATATGAGTTAAAATATTAAAACTCTTAAAAGACTATAATAACATATCATTATGTCCTTTTGGGAGAAGTTTGAATATTTTTTAAAAATCAAGACACAAAAGAGCACAAAAAGTGATGACAACTTAGATCCCATTAAGATTGGAAGAAATGTGCTTCTTCAACAGGTGCAGGGAAAAAGGTGAAGAGCAGGCCACAGTCTGGAGGACAAGGAGTGTGATACACTGACGTCGCTAAGGAGTAACCAGAGAATTAGAAAGTGTGGAGTCCGACCTCTTTAAGAGGACAGTCTGTTCCACGGAATAGCTGTTCGCCAGGTGGGAGCTGCTTTAGGGGAGAAGAGGAGGGGCTGCTGGTTCAGACCTTCAAAGTTTACAGTAGCAAGAAAGCAGATGAAAGTTCAGGGCCTGCAGAGGGTCCCAGTGATAAGGCTTTGAGCAGCAGCTGAGCCGGCCCGGGAGGGAGGGAGCTGGGTCCCAAGGGTGTCCAGAAACCGCCTCTCAGGGAAGCCAAGCCTGGAGACCCCCTTCCGGGAAGGGGGAGTTTTGGATGAGCCGAACAGTAAGTCTTCCTGGAACATAGTTTTGGCTCGGGACTCTGTATTTCTTCCATCCCTTTGCCTAGAAGAGTATTCGATTCCTTCTGAAAGGGAAGAAAAAACTCATTAAAATGTGTATTGTTTTTCCTATTAATTATGCTTTTTTAAAAACTAAAGCATCCTAACGTTGCCTCACAGCCCCCCACGGGCTCTCCCTTCCTTTCTCCCCACCTTCCCCCGCCGCCTCTCCCTGCAGACGTTTCAACCAGGGACCTGCTTTCATGGGGGGCAGCTTGTGAATACGGGTTGTCTCAGTGGGTCCTCTGCAATCACCCTGGTTTATAAAGATTAGGAAAAGTGAATAACTTCCCTTAAAAAAAATTGGAGGGGGCGGGTGTAGCTCAGTGGTACAGCCTGTGCGCAGCAGGCACAAGGTCCTGGGCTCAGTCCCCAGTACCTCCATGAAGGATGAATCCGTCAATAAAACCCTAATCACCTCCCCCCCAATAGTAAAAAGGAACAAAACCCCCCAAAATGGATTCCAAGGCTTGTCTTCTTCTCTAGAGCCTAGAAAACATTCAGTGGTCCCGTGTGAAGGAGAAAAAGAGTTAAAGGAGTTTCCCCAGCTTTCCTTATTTTTATATCCAGGACTGAGTAGAAAAATCAGACCCTTCCTAGATCTCCAGCCCCGTGGAGTCGGGGCACGCTCTCGTCTGTGTTTAGAAAGCATGTCAAGACTGATTGAATTATCTAATTAAAACAATGACCACAGAGGGCCTGTTTATTTTGGCCCAGGGAAGGTCAGCTCAGCCGGCCCCTTGTCTGTCCTGCTGAGGGTCCCCTTCCCCTTCCTGACTCAAGGCCCCTGAAGGACTCAGCTCTGAATAAAAGCGTGAGGGCGGGACCCACGTCCACCAGCGGGGTACGACTCACTCCGGCTGGGACTGCGGCGGCTCTGTAGCATCCAGATACATAGTCTTGAGAGACGTAGAGGGTGCACAATTCAGGCGATTATGATTGTCAGTCTGTGAGAAATTGGCAATTGTTCCACCGGCTGGCCGAGCTGACTGTAGTCTTGATTGCATGCTCTGTGCGCTATGAAGTTAAAACTTAAGATCCACAAGGCAAGTTCACAAATAACAAGTTAAAAATAAAGCCAGACAAATTTCTTTTATGATTTAGAGACGACTGGAGAGCCAGATACCTGCTGGCCTCGCTTGTCATGAGGTTGCCCAGGCCGGGCTGCTTCGGGGGCTGTGGTCGTTCCTTGGTCCCCAGGCTCCCGCTGAGGACAGGGTATTGATGGTGCTCATTACAGTCAAGCCAGATCAGGTGTCCGGGCCTGGAGTAGAAGTGGGGGCACGGATTACGAACACAGTCTGCGTGCTTCCTGGCAGTGCAGCGTCCCTGGCCGTGAGCCTGGCCCGGATGTAAGGAGGTTTCTGTGCGTGTGAGAAACGTCCCATTGGTCCTGCAGTTGTTCAGTGAAGGGCTCCCTTCGGGGTGTGGGTCCAGTATCCTACAAGTCCTCAGAACACAGGTCCCAACCTTTAAAAGCTAGGAAGCGGGGCCGGGCTTCCTGCGGAGCCCGGGAGCAGCAGCAGCCTGCCCGCCTGGTGGACGGGAGTGGGCCCTGATTCTACGTTGGTGGTTTTTCCTTTAACATGTAACGATTATCTCCTATGAAATATCCGCAATGACTCACTGAACGAGGTTTTGGATACTCAGCAAGGGTAGATGACTCACAGTGTGACGGCGTTTCCCACAGCTCTGTGTGTCACCGTCTTCTCTGGGATGTGGGAACAGAAAAGGAGGATGAACGCCAGCTTCTGTGGGGAACCCTCTTACATGAGGTTGTCCGGATTCCCTTTCATGGTGGGTGCTCTTCACTGCTTTGCGCTGACCTAGATTTCCACCTGCCGCCATCTTCCTTCTGCCTAATGGATTTCCTGTAGCATTTCTTGCGGGACAGATCTGCTGGGAATGAATTCGTCCAGCTTTTTTGTCTTTTCTTTCTTTTATTTTTAATGTCTGAAAAAGTCTATTTTGTCTTCATTTTTGAAAGCTTTTTTGAACGTTTTTTTCTAGATGTAAAATTCAAGGGTGACAGTTTTTTTTTCCCTTTTAGTATTTTAAAGATGTTGAAACACTCTTTTCTGACTTGCATTGTTTCTGAAGAGAAAATTGCTGTCATTTTAACCTTTCTCCCTCTGTATGTAATGTGTCAGTTTTCTCTGACTGCTTTGAAGATTTTTCTCTGTACCACTGGTTTTAAGCAGCTTCATTATAATGTGCCTTGGTGTAGCTTCCCTCATATTTCTTGTGTTTGAAGTTTGTTGAGTTTTTTGATCTGTGGAATTAGCACTTCATCAACTGTGGAAAAAACGTGGCCATCATTTCTTCAATATTTTTCTGCCTGTCACCATCGGGGATTCCAATGACCTACTTATTAAGCCTCTGAGTTTCACAGCTCAGGGATGTTCAGTTCATTATTTGATTAGTTTTTGTTGCTGTTGTTCAGTGTTTCATGCTTGATTATATGGCTACGCTTTGATTTCTTTGCAGTTCTGCTGTTAATTTCATCCAACTGCATTTTTCATTTCAGATATTATATTTTTATCTCTATTTTTCATCCTGATTTGAATCTTTATTCTATCTTCCATGTCTCCTTAAAATGTTTATGCCTTCCTCTGCCTTTTTGATCACTTGGAATAGTTAAAATAACTGTTTGGATGTCTACTAACTGTATTCTTTGGACCCTCTCTGTCTGGGTGCTGATTCATTGCTCTTTTCGCTATGCATCGTCCTGCTTATTTGCATGACTGGTAATTTTTGATTGGATGCTAGACATTTTACCTTGTAGGGTGCTGCGGTTTTGGTATTCATTTAACTAGTTTCGGGCTTTGTTCTGGAGTGCAGTCTGGTTACTCAGAAGCCATTGGACCCTTACGAGGGTTGCTTTTAAGTTTTGTTAGGTGGGACCTAAGTTTTGTTAGAGTGGCCCCTGGGCTAGGGCCGATTTTTCTCTATACCTGAAAGCCTGTCTAGTGTGACGCTGCCCCTCTGCCCGGCGAACGCCAGCACCTGGTCTCCCCTGAATTCTCAAGAGTCTCTCCACAACTCACGGAGACCCTGGGGCTCAGTGTGGGTGCCGTTGCCTGGAAGCTCTCTCTAGGCAGCAGGCTGGCAGGAGTGTGCTTGGCTTATCTTAGGAACAGAGAGGAGGCCAGTGCAGCTGGAACTGAGTGAACGAAAGGGCGGGTAAGTGGTCCCAGTTGTGGTCAAAGGGACAGTTGGGAGCTTGCAGGCCTTGTAGTTACAGTGGAACAAGTAGCCTCAAAGTGAGTATCTGCAGTTAGATATGAAAATACACATTATGTTGCAGTGTTTGATTTTCACTCGTTGCTACTGATATAAATGTTCTATAACTAGTGGGGAGGGTATTGCTCAGTGGTAGAGTGCATGCTTGGTATGCATGAAGCCTTGGGTTCAATCCCCAGTACCTCTGTTAAAAAATAAAATAAATAAACCTAATTACCTCCTCCCACCAACAAAATTTAAATAAAATTTTTAAAAAATTTAAAAATAAATTTAAAAAGTTCTATAACTAATAGTTACTGTAAAAATTAGGCTGGAAGTTAATTTCATTTTGAAATTATTTGGGGTGATTTTCTGTAACATCCCTTAAAGTGTCAGAGGCAGAGTGAATTAAAAAAAAACAACAACTGGAAATACTCAGGTTGATCTAAACAGTCTTACAGATGATCAGAAAAACTGACCAGCATCTGTCCTTCAGTCTAAAGTCACACAGACATTTGTAGTTTCTGATGATCGAGAAATACAAATCCATACACTCCACAAATTCCACTGAGGTTAAACCTCACCTCATAAATAGACGGAGGCTTTTAAAACTGACACTGGGACATTTCAGCTGTGCGCTGATAAACTGTCCTCCTCCCTACTGCCCTTAGAGCCTACTGAGTATTAAAACAAGTCCTGCCTTCTTGAGTTTCCCAGTCAGAAAATCTGTTTCACCCGAGTGAGGACAGGCAGCCCCACTAAATCTTCCCGACTCCTGGTGGAGCCCGAAACACGCCGGTCCCCGTGGAGCTGGATGCGAAGTCAGTCTCCAGGCCCTGCACCACCAGCACGGCTCCTGGGAGGGCACAGCCTTTCTGGTCTTGTGGAGGCCACCCCTGGAGAGAGGTTAAGGGGGGGACAAGACCATAAACTCCTGTCCCCAGTTATCATTCACGTCCCTGCGGTGAAACCAGCCAGACCCAGAAGTGTCACAACCCCTCTTTTCCTTTACAGCCCGGCATCCTCCTCCTGCTCCCAGGGCGGAAGGTGCCCCGTCACCTCCTTCTCCTGCACCCCCTCTTCCTCCTGCACCCTCCTGCACCCCTTTCTCCTGCACCCCTCCTCCTCCTGTACCCCACCTCCTGCACCCCCTCCTCCTCTTGCACTCCTCCTTCTCCTGCACCCCCTCCCCCTGCACGTCCCCCTCCTGTACCCCTCCCCAGGATTCAGGCTCTTTCTCTGTTAATTGATGGGACATACCAGACGATCTGCAAGGTTTCTGCAGTTTCTGGTTCTGTGCGCCCCGCCTCGACCCAGGTCTCCTGATGAGAAGTCTCCGTCCTTGGTTTCCTCCACAACGTGACCTGCGAGGGCAGACCTGGACTTACGCCGATAGCTGCCCAGCCATCACCTTGCATGGAAACCTGGCTCCGGATGTGCTGAGCGCGGGGCAGAGACGGAGGGGGCTGGCGGCCCCGGGACCGCAGGCAGCTGCAATCCATGGCGCTGCTGTGGAACAACTTCGCAAATGCCAGCTCCCTCTCTTCTCCCTGCTAATCTTTGAATTCTGACTCAGCTGGGCTAGACCTTCTTCTTTTGGTGGGGAATTTCCATTTGTCGAAGGGATTGCCTTTCTAAATATTTTGGTTCTTAACTTTTGAGAATTTTTCTGCTTTTATTAAGGTGGTTTCCTTTCTATTCACTTAACTCTTTTGCTGGGAAAGATTATAGTTGCCCCCTGTATTGGTGGAATTTCAAGTCCACCACTGATAATAAAAAGCCACAACAGTAGCTGGGGAAAAATTATTGTGAAAAGTTCCACCTGCCCCCTTTCCCTGCCCTGTTTTTGAAAGCAGAGGGCAGATGTTTCAGTGGAAACCATAATATTGCCCTGAGTAATAAAAACATCTGGGTTTGTCTTCGGATAGCATTGATTGCCGTCTTGGGAGTCAATGTACTGATTTTTGCCCAGCAAATTATGTCACGATTGTGAGCGAGTTAACAGGTAAGGCTACAGAATCCTTGCTACCTTCTCCCAGCTCTGGACTGCCTCTGAGCTCAGTCAGCACACTGAGGCAGCTGGGACTCCGTTACCCTCCTCGGGTCGTTCTAAGCATCTTGGGTGAGCGTTTCTCACCGGACTGTCAGCTCCTGTGCACGTTCCACCTCATTATGCACAGCGTGTTAATATTGGGCTCAAAATGCCTTGTCTGGTTTCCTGACGCCTCTGCACGTAACGCAGCACCCGTCTGTGGGGAGGTGACCTGGACCCTGCTCCAGGAGGGGCTGTGGGTTACGAGCAGGACCACCAGTCACTTGGCAGAGCCCCTGTTCGCTTGTTCATAAGAGGTGATATCTATCTGCCTCCTAAGTGGGAGTGAGGGTCAGGTGGGGAGCCATCCGGCACATTCGGAGACTTCTCTGTCAGTGAGGGTGAGGCTTGCCAGGAAGCAGAGCTGGGCCCCCTGGGCTCTGGTGAGGGGTTCTTTCTGCTTACTTTGCCTGGTGTCTCAGAATTTAGGCTCAGCTACAAAGGGCAAAGACCAGGACTCGGCTGCCATCTCTCTCCACCTTGACTAGGGTGGGAGGCACTGGAAAGGGGCTGATACTGATCACGGTGCAGCAGCCAGGGGGATGGGGGCCCCGTGGGTGGGCGGACCCTTACTTCCTTCATCATTTCCTTTGAACCATCTTTTCAGACAGTGAGTGATGACCCCATAAGTGGTTGTTCTGATAATTTCAGACTTCACACGTCAGTCCTTCTGGAGATGACCCCATGATAGTCCGAGGCCACACAGCTCTGAACTACAGAAGCAGGGGGCTCAGGCAGTGTATGAACAGAGGTCCTCGATGGGTGCCCCCAAGCGGGACGTCCTTACCAACTCGCCCAGGAGCCCTGCACGTGCCCTGCAAATGGTCTCCCTGCCCCCCACCCCTGCTAGGTGGCTAGGCAGAAGGATGAGGTACCAGGGCCTGAACGGACAGTGACAGCAAACACAGGCCCTCACCCTGCTCTTGGGGGTCCCCCATCTTCAGTCCTCACCTCCATCCACTGGTGGATCAGGGCTGGTCACCTCTCCTTCAGACCCAGCCAAGGCCCTGAGGGCTTTTCAGTGTAGACAGACCTCAAGAAGTCTGACCCATGGAAAGGCCCAAACGTGGTCGATTCAGTTATCCATGTTAATCAAGGGAGTTGCCTGATACACAATTCAAAGTTGCTACAAATCCACACATCTTTCCCCCATTGCCTGCTTGCAGTGAGCTCTGCATAAATGTTTACTGAATGACTGAAGACATTAACACACAAATGAGTATTTTGCAGTGGGTTTTGGTATTTATATTTGCACATCTGTTTGTTGCATGTTCCAAGGATTCCCAGCAGCCCTCACAGAGTGACGAAGGCACGCTACCAACATAGATCCTGGAGACAGGAACACCAGAGCTCGCACGGGCCCCCAGCTCTGACACCGGCAGCATCAGCCCCCAGCCTGAAGCCCAGTGTCACAGAGCTGCGAGGCGCCTCTCACCGTCCTGGATCTGGGTGGTTAAACACGTGTCTTGGGTGTCTGTCTCCTCTGGCTTCGGTCAGAACTGCAGACAGCGTGGCCCTCAAGAGGTGCTCACACCCTGGTTCCTGGGACCTGTGACTATGCTGTATTACGTGTTTGCAGATGTAGTGAAGGTTAGGGACTTTGCAATAGGAAGATGACCCTGATGTCCGGGCGGGCCCGGTTAAATCTCACGAGCCCTCAAACACAGAGAGCTCTGGGGTGGGTGGAGTGGAGAGATTCGAATCATGGAAAGGATTCCATGTACGTTCCTGGTTTAAAGAGGAAGGGGCAATGAGACAGGAGTGCAGGTGACCTTAAGAGCTCAGTGGCCCTGAGGAGACAACCCTTGAGGAAATGGGGGCTCGGCCCCATAACTGTGAGGACCTGAATCTGATGAGCTTGGACATGGAATCTTCCCAGAATCTCCAGGATGGGCTGCAGCCCGGCCGACACCTGGATTTGGGGCTGTGAGAGCCACACGTTCTGAACAGGCAGAGGCCCCGACTTCTGGCCAGGGAATCTGTGACTGATACGTGGTGTTGATTAGGCCGTCGAGGGGGTAACTCGTCAGGGCAGCTCACTAACACCGACACAGACTAGCGTCACTCTGACCTTGGATGCTCGCCTGCAGCTTGGGGGCCGCAGGTGTACGGGGTCGAGCTGAGTGACCCTCAGTGCCTCCCAGCCCCCAAGTTCTAGGATTCGCTGCCAGAATTAATTGATAAAAATACCAGTATATTTTGAACTAAGGCTTTGGAGTCCATTGGACTGGGTTCAGAGAGCTGCTTTACAGCCAAGGACAGTGCCTCTGCCCGAGGTTCAGATCCTTTCACCCTGGCCTTGCACGGTTTTAAGGATTAAAAGGGAAAACATGCAGACAAAGGCTGGCTCACGTGTGCTTGGTCAAGAGCACACACCTTTCCCTCCTCCTTCTGACGGTTCTGCCACTCAGAGAAATGCAAGCGAGCATCTCAGCCACTTCCAGGTTTCTGTCCTCCAGGTGGCTGAGGCTTGGCCAGAACTCCAGGGACAAGAGAGTGATAGGGCTCACCATGGCTGCAGGGAGCCCAGAGCCCACGGGCTGCCAGAAGCAGCCCGTCTCTTCTTCCCTCTTGGGCCCTGCACCTGCCCGAGGCCCCGCGTCCAGCTGGGCTGGGAGCCTGTGTCTCTCCTTCCGGGGAGCTGGGAGTTCAGCTGGCTCAGTCCCACGGCCACGGCTGCCTTCAGCTGGGGGGCTGGGCTCTCGTCTTCCAGTGTTGGGTGTAGCTCTAGAACTTTCCAGGCTCTCTGGTGCTTGACTTCCTGGTATTTGCCATCTCGAATCTGGAAAGCTGGCTGTTCCCGGGAGAGGTGTTTTTGGGCGGGTAACTGGGTTTTCTGAGGCTAGAGGTCAGCTTCCTCCATCTTCCTTGCTGATGCCTTCCCACCAGTCAGACGGAGCAGGTGGTCATTCCTTTGGGGCGCAGGGAGCCCGGGCACGTGGATGGAGGCATGAAGGGTGTCCACCTTGCCACCCCCTCACTGAGCTCACCGATGACTGTTTCCCTGGCTCCTTCTGGAAGCAGCTAGACCTTCCTCAGGAAACTGACAGATGAAGAAACTGCAGTATTTCCTCACCCGTGGGCAGAGGTGAGTAATGACACTGCACCCGACCATCTGGGGAGGCCCATCTCTGGGACAGGCGGCAAGAAGCACTTCATTTGCATATAAGCTGGGGAAGTACCTAGCCCTGGCTCAGTCACGTCTTGACCCTTATATGTAACCTGTCTCTCCCTTCTCACCGGGATGTCAGTGCAGAAAGAGTCCAGAGAACAGCTGAGTCGGAGTGAGACCCCCTCAGACTCAGCCAGATTCTGAGTCAGATTCTGGCTCAGCCCCTCTCAGCTGTGTGACTTTGAGCAAGTTACTTAACCTTTCTGTGCCTCAGTGTCCTCATCCATAAGGGCTGTTATGAAGATAGAAGGAATTTAATTTTGTAAATATGTAATGCATATTCACAGAACTCTGCTTGGCACAAGGCAAGCGTGTTGTGTAAGGTGAGCTGTTGCTGTGGAGTCCTCAGAGGGTCTCTGCACTGACTAGACGGTGCCGATCCCCCTGCCAGTCCTCTCCATTCCAACCAGCCAGCACGACCCCAGGAGGGGGTGGACCCCAGGACTACCCCTCTCACCTGAGGTCCTCCCTCTGACACTTGCCACCAGGCTCAGCCCTCCCTGAGTCTCTCTCTGGAACTGGCAAGTGGTGGAATTCTGCAGACCAGGTGAGGTCACTGCTTTCTTTCTCATGCACCAGGATTGCTATTCCAGATGGATTAACTTAAAAAAAAAAAGTTTGTATTTAGTACTCAATTAAAAAAAAAAAACTATGTCAAAGCTTTATTGGCTCAAGATCAGCTAAAGAAAAAAGGGGAAAAAGTTTGCCTTTCAACAGAGTGGTCCAAACTGCTGACCATCCCCCGCACCTCCGCCCCAAACCCTGCCAAGACTTATATATGGCTTTCTTTTCTGAATTCTTTCCTTTGGTGGTTAAGACATGCAAGCATCTTTGAAGTGGGCCAGACATGTTCTTTGCATGTGTGAGCGGTTGTGGTCTCTGCAGGGCTGGTTCAGATAAACCAGTTTCCGTATGGTTTCCAGTCATGGGTGGGGGATGGCTGTCCCATGGGACCCTGTACACCATTTGATCATGGCGGACAAATAAGAGGATTTTGCAGGTGGATTCTTGCCACCCCACCCTCCGGGAGCAGTGGTCTTCAGGTCACTGGCCACAGCATTTTGTGCAGGCTATGACCCTGGGTACCACAGGGCTCTGGGACGCAGGCTTAGTATCTGCCCCCTCCCTGTTTCTACACTGCTTCTGTGACACAAGCTGCTTTGTGTCAGTTATTCACACGAGGCAGCAAAGCCCACAGCACAGAGGAGCATGCAGACCCGACGGGACGCCTTTCCCGTCGGCCCCCAGACCCAATATCAGCATCCGCCCTGGGGATTCCATTCGACCGTGGTTAAGGGTCAGTTCCAAGTGCGTCTGAACAGGGCCCCTTCTGGTCTCTGCTGCCCTTCTCAGAGCAAAAGCTGTGATGCCATAGGTACATGTTGATTATACGTGATGAGACATGAAGTGGGTGTAGCCAGCACACAGGAGGCACTTGGGACCCTTTATTGTTACCACGATCATGACACGCGGCTTTCAACCAGGGTTTCAGAGAAAACCAGCCTCCACGATTGCATCCGTGATTCTCTGCGGCAGTCCCGTCCCACATCGTTACTTCCCCTGAGTCAGCATTCCACTCTCCCACCTTACAAAAAAAAATCCTGCATCCTCATGGCTGCTATGACGTGGCTACTCTCCTTCCCTACTGAGTCAATGCCTGAGAAATTTGCTTTGACTTTTCCTCAGTTTCCTTCAAGCTTTGACTCTCCGCTGCCAGGCTCCGCCACCAACAGACCCTGAAACCAGGGCTTCCTCCCACGGCCGTGCTTGGGGCCTCAGCCCTTCGCCCCCGTGTCTGCTCTGGACCATGTGACTCCGTGGCCCTGTGCCGTCCACTTCGCTGTCCAGAAGGGTAGCCTCCTGGGCAGAGGGTCATTGAACACTTGAAATGTGGCAGTGCACCAAGCAACTGGATTTTTCGTTTAATTTTAATTATTCCACATTTAAATTCGAATGCAGTTATTGAAAAACTTTCAGTATGACCACAACAACTTGGACCTATGAACCTAGTTTCTCTACTGCAAATGTTATGAAATCTAAACACAGAGCAAGCACTTCTGATGAAAATTTAGCATCCATATGGAGACGTGATAAAGGTAAAATATACACCAGTTTTCTGAGATCTGATTTGAAAAAAGGGCGTAAAAGTCTCTCAATACTTTTTATATTGATTACATTGAAATCACAATATTTTGGCTATAGGGGGTTAAACACAATTTATTATTAAAATTTATTCCACCTGTTTTGATTTTCTTTTTAAAGTGGCTACTAATTAGAACCTTTGTGGCTGGCATTTTATTTCGGTCTGGATGGCACTGCTGTGGACTGTTTGCTCCTGGAAGTTCTCTCCCGCCTCGGCTTCCGAGCCCGGGCCTCCGCTTGTCCCCTCTAACATCATTCCATGTGCAGGTGGCCTCTGCAGCCTCTCCTCCACATCGGGGCTTCCCTGAGTCTGCCTCTGTCCTGTTCTCTCATCACATGATCCATTTCTTCTTCCCCTCTGCTCGGATGGGTACAGCCCCTCCCGTTCACTGAGACTCTGCCCAAAGAGCCCCTCCCTCCGTCCGCCTCACTGATACCCAGACCTGCCCTTCGACAGAGTCCTTACTGCTGCAGCAGGATGTAGGGTCTCTCTCTGGGCCCCGCTGAACCACATGGAGACCACCGTTTTGTTACCCTTGTAACCTGTCACTGTGACTTACCAGCCTGGCCCCAAATGATCTCATGTTAGGATTAATGCCCCAATTGTGGCCAGATTGCAGTGGCTCTTAGCTGGAAACTCAGCCGCGCCTCAAGTCCTCCTTCATCTTCCTGGGGAGGGGTGGTCTCCGATGAATGGGCTCAGGTCTGCCCGTGTTCTCCTCCTTGCCCTGTGGGGTGACTCACCTGACCCCCTCCAGTCAGAAGCCACCAAGGAGAGGGTGTCTCGGGGAGAGATGGGAGCAATAAGGGAGGCATGGTCTGCAGCTAATTTTAAAACAAGATAAAACTGACCAGACATCAGTCTGCTTTTTATTATCACTTGCCCGGGCAGTTTCAAACAATGGCAGAAACAGAATGCCCCTTCCTGCCAGGGTAAACCTTGTCCATTGCAGTCCCTCCCCCACTCCAAACATTTCTCAAGCAACTTATCCCACCGTCTTACCATTTCTGGCTTAATTCTCTTCATCATCTAGCAGACCATTTTTGTTTTTAGGCTAGTGGCAGGATGTTATAAATATATATATGTTTTTGTTTTTTTTAGGGCCTACCACAGATTCCACAATAGAGGAAGTGTTAGAAATTTATTGAATTAATAAATCAATGGATTTCTTCAATGTACCAGAATATCCTTTGGCAGGAAATCCTTGGTCAAAAAAGCATGTGGTAAGGAGACAAATTCAAAGTAAGGATTTATTGAAAACAAACTTGAGGCATAGTCTAAGGTTGCTGGAGATCTGGCCCACAATGGACACCTAGCTTCTGTCTGTTTGGCATTGAAAAAATATTGCCTACAAATGTGAATCTGAGGCCCTCAAGATATTGAATCAACAATGAAAAGATTAATTTATTGTTATTTGTTACGTAGCTTGTGCAAGGCCTGTGCTATAAAGCAGAAACATGGACCAATATATTTTATTGAAACTTTAAACGATGACAGTAAAATTGTTCCGGTGCATGGTGAACTTATAAGAAAGCTCAGTCAACCAGACATGGAATTTTGCAGGCGCTTCCTGGGATAATGTGACGCATTCTCTTCATGACTCACAGTGAAGCTTTAGTTCCATCCATCACGACAGCCTGGACACTTCAATCAACCAGTGGAAGTAATCACGCCACCCTCTCAGGGGATATGTTGATTTCTGGGTCCATTTGTCATTCCTAAGAGATCAGAAAGTTTTCACCCATCTGGACAGGCTTTATTCATCAGTGTGTGTGTCACATGCGTGCACACAAGAAAGACTTGCCAGGTTTCATTAACCAGAGCCTCTAAGGAGCACATGGGATGTCTTTTCCCTTTAGGAGAAGCCCTGGAGTGCACTGCCTTTGATCTGGGCTGAGACAGCCGTGGTTAGCACAGGGCAGGGCGGACCGCGGTTCTGATGCCGTGGAGGAGCTTGTGGAGGCTGGACCTGTCAGATGTGAATTTAGTCTCATAACTTTGGAACAGTAAATGGCCCTTTGCTTTGGAAGCCAGTCCACAGTTTGCTGGATCCACGACAAGATCTGAATTTCAGTTTGTCGATATTGTTAAGTGTGTTTGGGGGCAAGATTTGCTGACTGGGCAAGAAGTAAGGATTATTTTATTCACGGACACGCGTCTCTAAAAATTTCACATTAGTAGGTGTGAAGTAGGACATGGTAGTGTTCAAGGAGCCTTTGGGAACAGGCTTGGTGCCCAACTTGGACCTTAACCCCAGCATCAACCCTCCTACCATCAGGGTGTCCTTTTAGGCTCTGTCTTCGAGTACAAACTGTAGACAAACTAGGTCCCCCGGGGAGATGGGGGAACACACGTGTGTTTCACCAAGGCGAGGATGGGGAAGTGGTGGCTGTTGGTGGCGGAGGCGGGCCCAGCGCAGCAAGCGCAGAGCCCTCACCTGCGGGCCCCCCTGTCGGGGGGCAGCTCCGGTTCCCACGCATCCCTCCTTGTCAGTGTCACCCATGTGATCAGGGCTGCAGAGGCCGTGATGCTGTTCATGCCATCTCGCGAACGTCCGGCCCATTTCCCTTCCTGGGGGGACCCGCCCTGCCCTGCTGACCTCTGGCGGAGCACCAGCCCCAGAGGTGGCTCCCCCAGCTCTAACGACGGAGGACGGCCCCTCCCGGGAATAAACCTGAATCCCACATCCTCTGCGTGGTCTGCGGTTCCCGTGCACCCGAGGAAACGCCCGTGAGCTGATTCTGAGAACAGAGGGACTTCGAGGAGGAAGGCGGCCGCTCCCTCTGCCCAGAGATGGCTGGACCGGCGGCGAGAGTGCGCTCTGGGGGTGGGAACAGTGAGAAATTAGGGGCTGGGATGGCCGGGACCTTGGCCTGCAGTAACTGGAAGACTGTGGGGGCGTCTGGAGAGTTTTGGAAACTTACTGTGAGTGTGGCGTTCCTGGGGTCGCTCCTGATGGGAGATCAGGTTGAAGAACAGCGATGAACCGGGCGGGAGGCCCCAGACCCACCTACCACTCAAACAGTTTGATGTTTGACCACTTGATTAATCCCCCTAGCTCGCAGTGAGCGATATGCTCGCAGTGACTGAGGAAAGCGATTCTGATGTTACTGGCTATTTGGATAGCTAAACAACGTGATTTTTGTGACTTTTGTTTAAATGCCATGCGATCCACAAAGTGTTACACAAATGTTATTTTTAGTGATGTGTCCCTTAAAATAGTAAAGCATGGGTTTACACCTACCAGTCTCTAACAGTGCTGGGGAGGTAAAGAGATGGGTGCTTGAAAGTCAACCCGCTCTCAAAGCAGCTCACGAAAGCCCTGGCTGGTGATTAGCCGTCAGGGACCCTGGGATGCCTGCCTCTGTCCCCGTCCCAGCCAGGTGTCACGGCTGCTGCAGCTGTGCCAAGTCCTGGCTGCACGTGGGGATCACAGGAGCCTAAAAAATTACCTATGGCTCATCCCACCCCCAAGGGCTTGTGATCTAAACGGTGTGGATAGTGGCCTGGGCACAGAGATTTAAAAAAAAATCACTTATATGTGGCCATGAAGAAAACCACTGCTCTGACCACGTATGCGAAATTGGGAAAGGCCGGAATTCGGAGGCGCCGTCAGTGCTATGATCTGCAGTGTTCTCAGATGTGTCCCGTTTCCCCAGTAGAAGTCTTGCTCCTTTGCTCGTTTATTCACTCAGCAAACACAATCTGGGAACCTGGTAAGTGTCAGGAATTGGGGGGACGATGCAGAAGGCACAAGTGGCTCTCACTGGGTTTAGCGCTCTCAGGAAAGCCGGGCTGGGAACAGATAATTCAAATTCCTTGATTATATTTCAGCTCAGGGGACGTGTGCCCACCCTCCTGAGTCTGTCCCCAGCAGGTGTCCTCCTGCCCGGTGATGTTCAAAACAGTAGAACCATGCCGAGTGGGTTAGAGAGCCAAGGAAGCTTTATTCTCGGATCAGAGGATGGGAAGGGGGAGCTCGAACAGGCCTGGCGGGGCAGCTTTGTCCAGACTGGACAGCGGGAGGGGCGGGGCTGTGGGCGGGGCAGCCCAGATCCAGGTGCCGGGCGCAGCGTCTCTGCACACAGTCCCCCTCCGCCATCTTGAGCTGGGGGTCGTGGGCGGGGCTTCTGCACACGGCTCCCCCCGAGGAGTGCATGTGCGCGGGCGCCCTGCGCGGGGAACCCTGGTCTGAGGCGCCGGGTGCGAGGCCTCTGGACGCGGCGCCCTGGGAGCGACGGGAGCTGGACTCGGCACCGTGGAGGAGAGGTCAGACTCTATGGCCCAGGTTCTGTTTCTGTGCCCCGGGAGCTGCTCACCGGCGCTCTCCGCACCCGTATGTCGGGGTGGAAGGCTAGTGAGAAGTTGTGGTCCTCCCCTGACAGGAAACGCGGTCGAGGGGTGTGGAGCGAGGGTCACGTCAGCCAGGGTCAGGGGGCCAGGGCTCCCCAAGCTCCGTCCTCGGGGGCGCCTGAATGGGCCCCTCCTGACGGGGAGGCGGTGTCGGCGCTGGGAGGTGCCGGACGCCCCCGGGGCACTTGGCAGTGCCGCCCTGCGCGGCCCTGGTGTGCGCGCGGCCCTGGTGTGCGCGCGGCCCTGGTGTGCGCGCGGCCCGCGGCGGCAGCGCGAGGCGCGTTCTCCGCGCTCCCGCGAGGGGTCTGGGCCAGCACCAGGCGCGGGTGGGCGCCGCCGCAGTGCCCACCCCCGACGCCCCGGGGCTCCTGCTCAGGCCCCGGCCCCCGGTGACCCGGCGTTTGTCTCCCTTGGTGACCCGTCTCTGGTTTGGGGCCCGGAGACCCACGGCCGTTCGAGCCTCGCCCTGCAGCCTGAGGGTCCTCTGTGCCCCGCCATGCGGCTGGGAGGGAGCCTGGGGCCCCCGCGCCTGCTCGCAGGCTCCTGAGGAGAACGCAGCCCTTAAGAGGCCGAGAAGCCGGCTTCCCCCTGTCCTGGGTGGGGCGGCGGTTTGCGGACCTCGGTCCCCGTCGCCACTGCAGGTCCGGCACACGTTCACGTCATGGTGTAGCCCCTGGAGGCAACCCCGTTTCCGGCAGGGTGCCTAGTGCTGGGAATTGGCTCCCGGGAGTAACAGCTGAGGGAGCCCTAGGGGTGAGGAGAGGGGCCGGACTGTCCCTTCAGGGTGGGTCCGGGGCAGGGCCGTGAGTGCAGCTTTGCGGATCAACCCAGATTCCCTGTTTGTGCAAGTCTTTCAGGTTCGTGTGCAGATCACTGAGACCTTTCATACTGAACACATGTCACCAATTTGAGTTAAACGGCTCGACCAGAGGCCAGGCCAGCTAATGTGGGTTAGCAGCTGGTGTTGCCCCAGCTTGTCAGATCATTAGACGTGCGGGCACGAGAAATCACTAAGTCTGCATCCTTTACTGTTACATCTGGGGTGACTGAGCACAGGGGAGGGGAACACACCCTCAGGTGCAGCGTCCAGCGGGGTGACTCCCGGTCCCCACTCCCGGCTTGCCCTGGGGCTTTGGTCCTGCTGGGGCTGGGAGGGCTTCTGCCAGTGTTGTCAGTAATGCCCTGGGCGTCAGGGGCCTGAGGGTTTGTGTGCTTCTGGCTTTCAGCCATTGCTGGGAGCTGACCTAAATGAAGTGAGGGGTGGGTAGGTTCCGTGCACTATTTCCACAAGGGGGAGAAAGCCGCCTGTCACCCTGCCTTCCCTGTGGCACCAGCAGCAGCGGCAGGAAAGCTGTTAGTAGCCTTCGGGACAAACACATGGGCAAGTTTCTTTGTGTCCTTTTCAGGGTGTCTGATTAGCTTCCTTTGCTTTATATATAGTTTTCCAGGAATAGGCAAGTGTGCTTCTCGCTACAAAGATATTAATACCTGAGGGAAAACAACCACCAGGGCTGGAACCACTAAGTGAGGAGGAAGGGGCGGCGGGGAGAGAGAGAGAGAGGTTCCCTGCCATGAAGGGAGGTACCAGCGTAGACAAGCCCCAGCCCTTTGGTGTGTGATTCAGATGGTCTGTTTCATAAGCACAGGATAGTCACAGGCTCTTCTACGGCCCACAGGGATAAGAAACATAGCTGATGATGATTGTATTTTATGTAACTTTACAATTTTATATATTATTATTTGATACTAGAGGTATCAGAATTGGCTGGTAATTCTAGGAAGAGTGTCGAGAATAATTAGCTGTCATTTGCCAATCACCCGGCAAGGTGGCTCCTCCTCCCTGCTGCTAATTCACCCTCATGGCTGAGAAGTCATGAGAATGAGCCTCAGCAGTCAGGCCGTCCAGACTCTGAGCTGACCGGTCCCTTGGAGGGTCCGGCACTGCTTAAGGAAGACAATCTGGGGGCAACTCTGAAATGGAAAATCCCGAGTTCTGTGAGCATTCAGGGTGGAAATAAATGTGGATTTATTTCATCTAGGAAGCTTAAGTACAAAGTGAAAAGCAGCCTTCATTGCACAACTGGAAAATTTAGCTAGCTTGGAGCAAAGGAGACTTCATTATTTTAATTCAGCTTCCAGTGTTTCATTTTGGGGGAAGCCAGTCTTTGGTTTTTTCGTTAGTCAAAACTTTTAAAGCAGCAGATGAGTTTACCTTCAGTTACACCTGTCACACCGGCAGGGTGGACATGTGGCATATTTTTGTGTGCGTTCGAGTTTAAGTCCATCAAGGTGGGATAAGGGGGTGTGTGAACACTGGGAGAGGCAGGAAAGGGGAGATCTGGGTACTCAGGTACATGTGCACATGCTGGGAGGGAGGGAGGAGGGTCTGGGGCTGTGGACTTGGGATGGAAAGGATTCAGATGGAGCCTGTCTCACCTGACTTACATGGCCTTTTTTTCTGAGGTGCAAACACGTTTATATCTAAAGTCTCACAAGAGGGGAGCAGAGTCCAGGCAGCCTGCTCCTCTCCAGAGTGCTGCAGAGACTTCCGTTCCCCAAGTCAGGGCTGCCCCAGGGATGGTCAGGCTCCATGGTGCCCTCGCATTGGGGATGGATGTCTGGGGACGCACCCAGAAGTGCGGAAGTGGGCAGGTTTTGTACTGGGTCATCTGGGCTAAGTGGGAAGTGCTCCCCAGAATCTTGTGTGGTCTGAGTTAGAGCTGCACGAGAAGTTGTGTGACGTGGCAGAGGTCACGGCAGCCAGCGTGGTGACAGGCAGGGGTCTCTAGGCCGCTCCCTCTTCCTCAGTGAGTGTCGGCCAGTCGCTGGGGGTCCTCCACTCCTCATCCAGTTATCTCCCTGCCTGCTGGCCCCAGGCCTGCTTTCCACAGGCCTTCTTCTCCACTGGCCAGATGCGCAGGGTCTCCGGCCACCTTGGCAAACGCTGCCTTGTACACGCAGCAGGAGGTGCAATTAGCCACTCCCTCTTCTGGATCCTTGTTTCCCTAGCTTTGCCCTCAGTCGTGTAAGGTTTTATTTCTATAATCACAGGGAATGGTTGATTCCCGGAGCTTGGGAGAGAGGGAGAAGGCAGTCGAATCCTTGAAGAAAGGGCAGCAGATCTGGCTGGTCTAACAGGAGCCCGGGAGGAACGAGGGGCGACCTGTCTGCCAGCCCACGGGCTCGAATCTCAGTGCAAGTCTCCACTGTGACCTTCTCATCTCAGTGACCTGTGCCTTCAGCAGGCGCTTGTAGACAGAGGCAGCTGTGAATCCACACGGGCTTCACCAGGCAGCAAGAGTGGTCTGAGTGTGCGGAGAGTTACCCAATCATGTCGATTGTAAAGTCTGTGTGGGATGGATGGGGAGGAAGCTTCCTGAGTGTGTCAGAGGGCAGGTGGGCGGGGTCCAAGTCTCAAGCAGCCCCCATTAACTGGAAATTTAGCAATAAGCGGCACGTGGGTTAGGAGCCTCCAGGGGAAAACTGCTAAATCGTGTCTGGCAACTCCAAAGGCCACGAGGTAACTGTTTTTGTATTCTTACCCCCACAAGTACACGTTCATGGAGCTGGGATTGTAAAAACAGACTTCTAAGATGAATTTGGGAATAGTCCTTATCTGGACTCCCAAACCAACCAACCAACCCACCCACCCACCCCATTTTGAGCACCATTAAGTTTGTCTGTCTTTGCAAGGCTGAGGACTTCTTAGTGTTTAAATCATGGAGAGAGCCTAGTCACTCAACCAGACGCATGGTGCTTTTACAAGAACGCTGATAAAACCAGGAAGTCTAAGTTCTCATCTGGGTGTTCCCAAAGGGTCACTCATTGTCTTTGGGTCCACATTTCTTCACCTATGAAACAAAGAGGCTGGGCCACATCAGCGGATCAGCTCTAATCAACCGGAGCCTGTCAGGGCTGGAAGAGGGCCAGGAAAGACATCTGCCGGCAGCTTGTGATGGACCGAGACCCAGCTCTTTAGGCCAGGGTCTTCCACACTCAGCCACTTGCCAGTTGTGTGAGCTTCAGTTCCCTCAATTTTAAAAGGTAAATACTGTAGCTCCTCTATGATATGGTGCTTGTCACAGCTGCATCAGTGTCTGTCTGATCCAGTGCCTGGCACCCGTCAGAGTTTAGGGAAATTTAACCATTAGTATTAGTGTTTGGATTATGTATTCCCTACTTCCTGGGTCCCAAATGCCGCTCTGTGCTCAGATGGCAGAACCAACTGGCTGATTTTAGAAATACTGATTCCTGTTTCCAAAACTGGAGATTTTGGTTCAGTAGGTGCAGTTTAGGAACAGGGATCTGTATTTCTGGAAAGTTTTTCAGGTTAATGATGACTAGTAGCCTTGTTTCAAAATCCAGGCTCTAGCCAACACACACACTTAGACTCACATACTCAGGTAAACACTCCCCTGTACTCACAGCTACGTAATAAAATCTACTTAAAAATAGAATTATAATTCAAAAGAGAATTCCTTAGCCTCACAATAGGATGAGTTTCCTTATTCACATCCCATCCTCTTTTAAAGGATTGCAGTGACAGAAAGTGCTTTTCAGCCTGGTGAGTAGCCTCCAGTCACAAGTTCTGACTTTCAAAGAGCCTGCGAGAAAGACTCTCCCCGAGGAATGTGGGTACGTCTGGCATCTGTACATGCCTTCCGCAGGATGGCACACAGCCGGCTCTCTGGGACGAGTGGAACGTTTCCCTTCCAGGTGCCCTCCAGATGTTTGAGGATGTGAGGAGACAGCCCAAGGGTGAGCAATTTATGAAGCTTGGACCAGTGAAAAACCGTGGCTCAGCAGAGCCCTCACTGGGTTCGTCATTCTCCTACAGAGCCCAGGTCCTTTCATGTGGATGTGCCCTGCCCAGCAGGTCTTTAGTCAGACAGACTGCAGACTTTTTCATCTCCTGCACTTTGCAGGTTTGCACGTTTGAGGCCCAGAACCAAGTGAGCAGTTGGTGCACATGTGAAGTGGGCATCCTGGAGCAGACGGATGGTGGATGGTTATCTGGCTTCTCCAGACCCCGAATTAAGCTCGTACCATGCAGTTCCCACCCAGCTATGTTGTGCCTTCTCAAGGTTGCTGAAATTGAATCAAAAGCCAAAAACACATGCTGGCCAGGCTCAGAGAGCAGTGCCGATTGCAAACACATGGCTTAGCAATGCGTAGGATGCTCTGGGGTGACTTGTGGGGTAGTTGATTAAGTGGGATAATCACAAGAAATGTTATTCAGATCCCTTGCCCTTGCACACAGGCACACGTTGAACTTCTTTTTTTTTTCTTACAAGCACTAAGTAAAAACAAAATCTTGGATGAAGATGCTTAATGACCCCAAAGATGGAAACTAAATTTTGGATTTGATTTTTACAGATGTCAGTGGAAAATGCCACATAAAGCAAGATGCTGGGCAGTTAGGATTTCTTGCAGCCTTGAGTGCAGTTTCTGGAAAATGGGAGATTAAGATCCGTGGCCACAAAGAGTCCAGAATAGGTATCTTTGGGTCACAAGCAAAAAAGAAATCATGCAGGAGACATGTCTGCTCCATTGGTCAAGGATGCCTGTGGGTACTAGGCCAGCGCCAAACCACATGCTGGAGTTCAGAAAATAGCCCCGGGCTTAGAAGGGGACGGGGAGGGGGTCACAGATAGCCCTGCATCTCCTCCAGAATTCCAGGTTGGAAACAAATCTTTACTGGCAAGTGTCCAAGTTCTTTACCTTTGCCAAGTGATTCTTTGGGCAGGACTAATCTTAGCAGCATGGGTTAGGGTGGTGTGGGTGGGCTTTGAACAAGGATGGTGATCCTGCCACATGAAGGAAATGGAACATCCTGCACAGAGACCCTTAGAAAGGCTGCTGGCCATCCGGCCGTTTCACTGTTCGGGAGTATTTTCTTCTGATGGGACGCTGTAGGGGGTCGAGGGTCTAGTGGGCGGAGAGAGCCCGGGCCCAGCCCTCAGGGCCGTGTCCTTGGCCTGGCTATGTCCTGGGGCCCCCGTTTCTCCTGTCTCCTTCTGTAGGCTCCCTCTGTGAGAGGAATTCTCAGTTGAGCTCAGCTTCCCGGCCCTCGCCCTTCTCTCTGGTCTGTTCTCCACAGCTGCCCCTGAAAAATAGACAAGCATGTCCCCTGAGCCCTCGCCATGTGATAACAGCGGGCGGGTTGTGTTTTGAGGATGGACAGTTCAGATGCATGAGGAACTGGTGATGGGAACAAAATCTTGGAGGCAGAGTTTTTCCCTATTTCTCCCTTTCATTGTGTAGCTTTTTCTGAGGTTCGACCTGGCTGGAGCAGAGGTGAGGATCAGACCTTCGGAATTTAGGAGAAGTGAAGTGTGCGCAGTCAACAAGGCTTTCTGTCGCGTCCCGAGTGCTGGGCCTCGTGCCGACATTTCCCAGGGGTTCTTGCATGCCGAGAGAAGCGCCAAGACGACTGTGCTTTGGGCTGCGTCTGGGCCTCTTGTCCACCCGTGCGGAGCCTCCCGCAGTATGCGGAGCACCTGGACTGCATCTTCCAAAGGTCCTTGGCTCCTTTTGGGGAAACTCTTGTGTATGAACATACCTGTATGTGAGGATCGTACTGGGAAACTGGCGGGTAACGGGGAGGGTGGGGAAGACGGTGCGCAGGTTAGCGGTTGGCACTGAGGGCTCAGGGAGGAGGTGCCTGGAAGGGCGACTGGGGCTCTTCAGCTGGGCTTCCTTTTGGGCGGATTTCTGCCTAGTTTTCATTATCACCTCCTTAAGGAGAAAAATTAAATTCTGCCTAGTGAGAGAAATGAAGTACTGAGAAGTGAGATTTTGTTGAATAGCACTGAGCTTTGAAGGGCTACAAACCTTGATAATATCTGAATTTTTTTTTGTCTCCAAGAATCAAATTTTGCCCGTAGATCCCCCATTAAAAATGGATGGTTTGGAAGTCCAAGTGCACGCCCCATCCAGTTTGCCTGGTTTAGAGGGGCTGGACTTGGCCTCTCCTTGTGAGTCAGGGCAAGTTCTAGTTTTTCAGATCATCAGATTTTCAAAGCCTGAGCATCTTATAATCACTTTCTAGAGTATTTAATGATCTGATATATTGCATTTATTACAGTCTTAGGTAATGTTACAGTTATGTCAGTAAATAGTGTTTATCCAATTTGAGACGCTCAGGCTTTCCTGTAATTGATTAGGGTTGTGAATCTGCCCGTCTCCCAGTGGTAGTGTCATATACTCGGCACTGGTAGTTCTACCTGCTTCTTTCCACGTGTTTATGTCTGCATTTCCTTGTGCAGTAGACACCTGAGTGTCTGTCGTGTGCTGCATCTGCGACTGCTCCATGTGTGCTGGTCACACTTCATCCTGTCCACATGTGACCACTGCTCCCTGAGGATCTCTGAGACCCCTTGGTCCAAGCAGATGTCAGATCCTGTGGAGTCCTTGACCTGCCCTTGACTCGGTCTGACTGATGGTCACCTCCTCAAATGGATTCCCTTTACCACTGTGACACGTGCTGTTCTTCTGACTCTGCTGACTTCGCTCTTAAATGTCAGAATTCCTCAGAACTCTGCTCTTGGTCCTCCTTTCCTCTGAAGCCATATTCCTGGCCAGGAGTCTCGCCCTCTATGCCCAAGGCTCCGCAGCTTTCTCTCAAGGCTGGCGTTTCCCCGAGACCTGCCCTCCGCCCCACCCCACCCCTGGGGGCTGCCTCTCAGTCTCTGTGAGGATGAAGTCGTCATCTTCCCCAGCCCCGTCTCCTCCCATGTTTTCTGTCCTGGCTGGTGGTGCCTGTCACCAGAATCACCACGGGTTCAGCTGTGAGACAGACTCTGCAGAAAACTTTTCCACCTCCAGGAACTTGTGTCACTGTTGATCAGGAGCTGAGTAACAGGTGTCCAGAGTCAAATGCTGAAGGTTGGTCTTATACATTAGAATGATTTTTTCCTAAAAAACACGAACTCCTTAGTTTAAGATCTTTCTGGAGTGACAGAGAAATGGGTGGAGTTCAGGCCACTTTTTTTGGCAGGCTGTGGGGCATTTTGCTTCTCAGGTGACCTATGTCCTGGGTGTCAAGGATGAGGAAAGGTTGGGGACCAGTCACATCTTGTCCTATTCCTGAGAGTTTGTCAGGCTCGACATAGGCACATTCACAAGATGGGAATGATGAGGTTTCAGGAGAGCTCCTACTTTGTGGCCTTGTCTCTGATTCCCCAGTGCAGCCGTTCCAAACAGCTTTGGTGGCATAGTTACTCAGGCTGTGCTGTGCCTGGTGTCTTTGCACGAATTCATGTGGCTGCTGGAAACCCTCATTCATTCATCCATCAAATATAAATGAAAGGATGACTGGAAATCCTGAAGGAGTTGAAACCAAGGATTCTAACAGATACGTATATACCAGTGTTCTTAGCAGCACTGTTCACGGGAGCCAGAAGCAGCTCAGTGCCCTTCAACCGATGAGTGGAGAAATTAAGTATGGGGTATATATGCGATGGGATGTAATTCAGCCATACAGAGTAGGAAAATATGTTGCATGTACAACACAGATAGAAAGTGAAATAAGCCAGAAACAAAGTGAAATAAGCCAGAAACAAAAGGACAAATACTATGAGTCCATTTATATGAAATGTCTGGAATAGGCAAATTCATAGAGACAGAAAGTAGACAAGAGGTTACCAGGGGCTGGGGGAAGGGGTGAGTGGGGAGTTATTGCCTAATGGGTACAGAGTTTCTGTTTGGGATGATGAAAATTTTGGAAACACATCGTGGTAATAGTTTCACAACATTGTGAATATAATTAACCCCACTGAGGAGTACACTTAAAATGGTTAAAATGGCAAATTTTATATATATTTCAACAGCATAAAAAATAAATAAATGGAGGCATGATATTCACCATGACAGTTATGAGTGTATTTGTACCCCTGTGGGGGTGGAGTTTCTAGGACAGGAGCCTTGGCTGGTTTCACTGTGTATCCTCAAAGTCCAGCCCAGAGGAGAGTGTGGAGCTGGGTCTCACACCTGAGTGATGAGAGGCAGTGGCATCTTATTACATGGAGAGATCTTTTTATTGTAATACTCTGAAACTCAGGTGCAGAGTTGGTTAGTCCCTTCTTCCTCTAAAAATGTGGGATTTATCCCTTCTGCTGTGGAAGGGGCAGAGAGAAAGGCTGGCCTTGGGCCGGGTGTATGTTTCCTAACAGCAAGCTTTGGGCAGGCCTTGCTGCAGGGCACGGTTGTGGAACTGTACTTTGAAAAGCAAGTGAAGGTGGGTTGGGGAGGCCTTGATTCTTAGTTCAGAGTGTGCTTTGAGCCTGAGAGCTGAAGTTTCCTGAGCAGGGCAGCGCGGTGGGAAGGCGTGGATGGAGGGAGATGGCCCCCAGGGACCAGGCGGGCCCTTCCCGTGCAGGCTGGACTCTTGGGGCAGCTTCCAGGAGGCACACGTGGCCCGTGGCTTCAGTGCAGGGCCAGGCGCTGCCCATGTGCAGGTTATAATTACACTGATCAGAGCTGTCTTTTCCCCGGGCCTCTCCTTTTTCTTCTTCACTTTTTTCCTAAAAGAAATTTTAGAAAAGCAGAAAAGAACTCCTCCCCATTTCCTTCAAAGCACTGTGGCACCTTCAGATCTGGGTACTTGAAAGCTAAGGCTGATCATGATTTCCGATGAACATAACGTGCGTTTGAAATTCTTTTCCACATCAAATTAAATCTGTCTTGGACTGATTTCCTGGAAGTGTTTTTCATTAGAATAATAGTCCTCAGCTGAGAGATCAGAGGATCAGATACCACAGAAGGGGAAATAGAAACAACGTCATCGTGTGCATCCTCCAGGGAGGTACCCAGGGGACTTCTGGGGGCTCAGCTGGGGAGAAACTGTCCCTTCTCTAAGCTTGTCCCCGGGGAAATGGCACTGCGTCTGGGGGGCTACCAGTGACTTCAGTGACAGAATCTTTGTTTTTTTAATGAAAGTATAAAGGAGTAAGAAGTTAGGTTCAGCTAGCCAGCCAACCAACTGACCAAGTTAATTGTGTACCTACTAGCTGCCCCTCCCTCTCTGGTGCCAGAAATCTAACCGTTGGAAAGACAAAGTCCTTTGAAGAGAGTAAACTCTCAGGACAAGACTCCGGGGATGCAGACGGAGCTCCAGCCTGTTGGATGATTTTTCTTTTCTGATCTAAATATGTCCTTCTGTGTAATGCACACTTCGCTTACCTACACAGGTTCTAGGGTGGTGGAGGAAATCCTTCTGAAATTCCTTTCTCCTCCTCCTGTCTGAAACTTGACTTGTTTACTGCAGGTTGTTAACGGCCTTGAGAGTGTCTTTAATCCTTAGCCAGGGTCTTTAAATATAATACATCAATAACAGGTAATTATTCACTTTGAACTCCTTGCTCTTTTCCCTCATACCCTGCAGGGTGAGGCTTGGAACCTTCAAGCACTGTAACAGATTCTTCCTATCCGAGTGTCAAAACTCGTACGGCGTAAGGCGTCTGTCAAGGAATTCGTTTGCTTACTTTAACGACTCCCCTCTCTCTCCCTTTACTTCTGACTCTTGCATGGAGTGGGAGGGCTGGTGTTCACCCTACGGGGTCTCTTCACGCCTAAGGGGTTGGCCCTGTGCACTCACCTCGTCTCCCCAGGAGTTGCATGCAGTGACTTTGTTGCTCCCGGCCTGTCAGGTTATTTCTGTTTTGAATGTGTCCAGGAAAATCCCGTCAAGTTCAAAACTTCCTTTCGCCCCAAACCTATCTTTGATCTGCGAGGCCTGGACACAGCAGTCCGAGCAGCTCACTGTGGGCCTCGGCTCCTTTAGCAGGGTCCCGGGGCAGCATGATTTATTGGTTCTGTTGGTCAGCTTGGTGTTGGATGGCCTGGTCCTTGGCTCTTGTGCATACCTGGATCAGCCCCCGTCCTGAGGACAGCTTTGTCTCTGGTGTTCTTGGGCACTGTCTGTGAGCGTGGATTTGCCTCCTCTGCGGAAGCCACACGCGCAGTCCCTGATGTGTCCCTTCCTGGCATGTTGGAATGGCCCAGCGATTGCTCTAACCTTATTGCTGACTCATTGCATTAAGTGGTGCAGGCTTGGTTCTCTGTGCAGATGAAATCTTTATCGCTCACCCTGGGCTCCCTTGTGCGTATGAAGCGATTTTCTGAACATCAGCTGGTGGGGGATGGGCGACGCTAATTACTGTTAAGTGCTGTTCAGTCTGAAAGCAAAGGCTTAGGCGTGTAGAACAGGTGGCATTTCCTACCTCAGGCTCTCCGAACGGAGGGACACCAGCAGTGAACTGGGAACTCATTTTAGGTCTAAGGTGTTAGCCAGATTTAACTAAAGGGAAACGGTTGAAGGTGTTAGTTGACATTGAAAAAGTACCCACCTTTCTATACCCAAATAATCAAATTGCATAATTGATTTCTGTGATGTTACTCAGACGATTTCCTCACTTGCTAATGATAGGAATTCACTTTGAATGTAGACATAACAAGATCTAACAGGATGTTCTGGAGTCTCACTGGGGAGTAATGACTAATGGAGTGGAAACTTTCACTTTTAAATCTGATTTCATCCTTGACCTTGTTAGTGACCTTTGGCCTATTGCCTACTCTTTCAGTATCTGTTTCCCTGTGATTATGTCGGCTCTGCAGTATCAAAGGGGCCTTTACATGTCATGAAGACTTTCGTGATAAGCAATATGTTTATACTGAAGAGTGTTGAGAACTTCAGACTCCGTCCATACAGGATGTTAGAATGTCCTTTATTTTAATCAATGTGGTTTAAAAAAAAGCCAGTGTTTGGATGTCATGAAGATCAATGAGCTTGTGGGCTGACTGCATTTTTCCTTCCCCAGCAGTGATTTTGGCAGCATGTGCCAGAGCTTGGGTAGTCTGTGAGCGCTGTCAGCCGTGGTATGGAAACCAAGGGTAACATGGTGCCAGGAACCTTTGGGGAGCGTCTGTCTGTTCGCCCTTGAATGAGCTCAGCAGGGAGGGTGTGCTGAGCTCTGCGAGGAACGAAGTCAGATTTAGGGCTCCCGTGTGTTTGAAACTTCAGTGAGCAGGGGGACGTCTGGTGGAGAAGATATCCACAGTTTCCTTTTCTCCTGGGCTTTGTTCTTTCCCGTAGGATTGCAGGCTGAGCTGCGTGGCAGGCTGGCCAGGGGAGGGGATGGAGAGTTACAGGAGGGGCCACTGGTCACTTGAATTACAGGCCTGGGGGGGGGTATCTGGATGTGTCTTTCCTTAGAGTGACCTTCTGTAGCTTTGTTTGCATCTTGGGGAGTCGGAGATTCTTGTCATTACCCCTCTGGTTTCCCCAAACTGGCTAGCCTTCCTACTGAAGAACGGTCAGAAACGTGAGTTCATCAGTGTGAGTTCCTGAACAAGTAGGGAGAGTGGCCGTCAGTGTTGACTGATTATTACTTTAGTGTCAGAGGGATTCCTTATCACCTGCTTGAATAGTCTGACTACAGGGCATTAAGTCAAATAGATGGTTTGACTAATCAAACCATTAGTCAAATGGTTTTTAAAAAAAATTTTTATTTTTTTATTTTTTAAAAAAATTTTAAAAATTTTTAAAAAATTCTTATTTTTTTATTAAAGTGTAGTCAATTTACAATGTTAGTTTCAGGTGTATAGCAAAGCGATTCAGTTATACATATTTTAGGTTTTTAATCATTAGAGTGAATTTGTTAATATAAAAAAGTAATATGTTAACATAGAAGACAGCAGACTCTTTTCAGTTAAAAAAACTGAGTGAAAGGATTACTGATAGCTTTAGAAATGAAGATTTTTTTTTAAAGGTAGTACTTTTTTTTAAAGTTTATTTTATTATTTATATTTTAATTTTTTTTTACTGGAGGTACTGGCGATTGAACCCAGGACCTTGTGCATGCTCAGCATGCACTCTACCACTGAGCTATACCCTCCCCCCTAGAAATAAAGATTTTAATTCTTTAGACTATGACTAGAATTAAGGAAGTGTAAGTATTAAAAAGAATCTCCTGTTCTACACAGTAAATACACATAAGCACCAGAAAGAACTGATACCAGTGTCATTTATATAAAGGGGTTTAGATATCTTTAGGTGTCTGTCTGTCTTTCTGTCTGTCATATAAAGGCAAGTTAAATACTCACCTGGGTGTGACCTTCCACGCCCGCCTGAGTCCTCAGTCCACGGTTCTGAATCACTTTTGAGATTTGAGGCACTGTTGTTTCTGATCACTGTGGTTCACAGTGACTTGTGTCCAGCCTTTCTCAGAAATCCAGACCTGGGGTGGTAGGGAGGGGGTGGGGCGGCAGCGGGAGGAGGGTGGGACATGAGAGCGCAGCGGGGGGAGATGTGCTGCACAGAAACCACTGCTGCCCAGAAACTCGGCTGTGTCTCCCATACTGTCAGTTTATTCCAAAGGAAACCGCTGTTGACTGCGATGCAGATACCCCACTACTAGAGGCAGTAAAATGTTGTCTGTGGACTGAAACAAAGCCAACCCAGCTCGATGGACTGGGGCAGTGTTGACCGTGGCCTTGCCCCCCCATGCCAGGATGAAGACTCAGCTCTTCCTCGTCCCAGAGCAATAGAATTGAGACTCATGTTATAGAATATTTGTAATTATCTTATGTGCCTTTGGTAGTTCTTTCCCATTCCTGACAATTATGCAGGCTTTTCCCCATCTGAGAGGTTGGAGGAAAGCTCTGGCCTGCTCCCCTCCCACCCCAGCTGTCAGAGGTTTATGGCCTCCTTGTTTATACAGGCAAGGCCAGAATCCCTCCCCTAGAGACCTCAGGGGTGCATTGGGAAGATCCTAGAACTAACTCTAGGAATCTGTAGGAATAATATAAAATCATGTCTTATAATGTTTAAAATGCAAGATAATTAAACACTTAATAACCAACTTGTGGTTTAGGACTTATGTATCCTATAAGAATATTTTAATAATTATTTGTATGTTGAAAATTTTCACTAAACATTTCAATCAAAAACTTGCGCATAAAATTTCCTGGGTCCGTGTCTGAACATAAACACTGTTGCTATGTGTGTCAAGTGAAATCTGGTTATGGAAGGTCTAGGTTATTGTACGTTCAGGAAGCAAGTATATGTGTGAATTTGGCTTGAGGTTTACTTTATGTCACCCCCTCACTCCACTCAATAACGTATGAAAAAAATCACAGGATTAGTTTCTGGGTGTGGACGAGGGCCAACTCAAAGGAACCCAGAGGGCTTTATTAGATTTACCCCAACCTCCCCCCGGGGGTGATATGTTCACATGTATGCAGCACCCACCAAATGCCAAAAATACTTTCAGAAGTGCCCTGGGACCCTGCCACCTCCTAGAGAATGCTGGCCATCCGTGTGTTCTTCAGTGGACTGTGCTTGTTTACTGTTCCAGGGCAGTGAAGGCCCTCTCCGTGCGTCTCACGGCCTCGGCTCTATCTGTCCCGCCAGGCTTCCGTGTCACCCCGGCTGCGGTTTGCAGAGCTGAGCACATAGTATCTGGGCCATGTAACCGACCCTGGTGCCAACACACGTTTCTTTCCCACTACTCTTCACTCTTCAGTAAAGGGGGAGACTGGCTGGTGGAAGTGTCTGGGCTCCTTCAAGCTCTACTCAGGTTTTATGGTCCCTGTAACCCAAGTGCCCTGAACAGAGTGGTCATGTGGTTACGGTCAGACGAGGGCTTTATCGCTATCCATCAGCTGGGCAGTCACGTCTGGGGCGTGTGTGTTTACACAGCGTCATGATGGAAATGGGGAACTCGGAATGATCCGGGGATGGGGGTGGGGGCTCTGCACGGACAGACAGTGTGGCCAGATCCCTGCCGGCCACAGCATCAACTCCAAGTGATACCGGGCCCACTGGTCACCCCCACCCCCAGCCTGAGACCCATGGCCCCGTCTGCCTGCAGCAAGAACCTGACAGCTCTGCATGTGAGCCGTGGCCTCTGTCTTGTGGGAAATGGCCACAGCTGTCATCGGGACATCGGGGAGGAGTCCACGACAAAAGGAGAGTCGGGGTCCTCCCCTTGCAAGGCCTGGCAACTGCGGAAAACACAGAGTTGTTCTGAAGTTCGAGGAGGCAGCTTTTCCCCCACCTGCTGTGGGCTAGGGGAATCCGTGTGGTCCTTGGAAGGCTGCCCAGGCCTCTTGTTTAAGTAGTGCGCATGTGCGCTTTTGGTGCAGCTATTTATAAGCACGCTTAGCCCTCAGTCACCATCCTTATTAAAGACACAAATACTCTACCTCTTAGCAAAGATGAAAATAGTTTTCACAGATTTCCTGGCGGGCGGCAATACAGCCTAGCCAACCCCTTTCATCTGCAGATTTCAGCCTCATAAAGTATTGATCTAGAGAACAGAACTTGTTTCAGAGTCACGTTCCCGAAAAGTATAAAACCAGCTTGACGAGGGCTGGGGGTGCGTGCCTTCACCTCAGGATATTTTGAACGTGCCTGAGGCTTTGCTGAGTGGCGCTGAAACAGAAGGTGGTGGTAGAATAAAAGAGATGTAGGACCAGCGCGTGATGCTTTATGCGGGAGCACAGCACCTCTTGCCGGTTGCTTGGTTACCCACCTTAACTAGGTACTAACTGCTTGACAGACCCCTTCTGGCTCCAGACTACAAGCTCATAGCAAAACTCTGTTGGTCCTAGACAGGCCGTAGACTGTGGATGGGAATCCGGCTGTATCTGAAGGCAGAACACAGTGATTAAAGCAGGACTCTGCTGGGGGAGCAGGACAGGGCAGGGGTTGGGGGAGGGAAGCCCTGTCTGTGGATGCGTTAGGGAAGACAGGTCCTTCGTTGGCTGGGACTTAATGAAAACAGAGAAACGAGGAGGATTTTTCAAGGAGCAAGATAATAACCTCTTTTCCTGGCTGGGTCTCAGCCACTGTTCTAGCACCGCACGGCCCCTTCCTTCGCTCTGTGAATGTGGCCTGCAGGCTTAGAGCATCGCAGCCACCTCTTCCCCTGCTTCCTGTGAGCTGAACAGCTGCGTTTCAGTTTAGCACTCAGGGTGGCAGGGTTCCTAGAGATGGGCCACGATGTATACTTTAAGCTGTAACGCACCCGTTTGGTGATTAACCTGTAGCACGAGGAGTAGGATGCAGAGGTTCAAGTAACAGACCTAACATGGAGTGGAATTTGTTCTTGCGTTGGAAGGCTGGTTCCGGGACTGCTGACGCAGGGCGCTGCGGGCCATTGGTTTGTTCACGGATTTGCAGGCCCTGAGCAGGCGGGACACTCGCGCGCGGTCACCAGCTTAGACTTCCCGCTGCTGCCGCCAGCCAAGGTCCTGCCTCCCACGTGCTGCAGCTCGCTCTCTTTTGACATCTGCGCCAGGTCATCAACTCAGCCACCCCACTTGTCTCCCTGCCTTACGGAGAGCACCCGGCTCCCACCAGCCCCACCCTGACACCACAGTCCGAGTCCACCCACCTGAAGACCCACACTCCCTCTGCAGCGCCAGGCGTCTGGGGGCTGCCGGCCTCCCTTCCCCGTCAAGCTGTCTAACTGCAGCGATAGCCTCCACGGTGCATCAGAGAGCTTCCTCGGGGCCCCTGGGTTGGGGCTGTGAGGCTGCCAAGGAGAAAGACAGGGCACACGCGGCTCCAGACCTGCAGGCTCCAACCTGGGAACCTGGTTTTCCTCTGGCGTTTGCTCCACACGAATTCACAAGACCAGTCCACAGATAAGGTCACACCTCAGCAGTTGAGGTCATTAACTTGCCTGTTCAGGAAACAAATGCCAGGAGCAGGTGTGAGGAGACGGACACCACCCTTGGCCCTACCAGCAGGGACTATTGTTACTGTTAATTGTTTCTAACTCATGCCTGTTGCAGTTGCATCAGAGTAATGCTTCTTTTACTAGACAGTGTGATTTGCAACACAGGCAGAGTAGGGCTACCCCCCCCCCCCCCCCCCCGCGCCAAATGCCGGCCTTTTGCCACTGCCCGCTGGTTAAGCTGCACTTTTCTCAGCCTGGGTCTGATCTGCCGCTCCAGGGCGCTGCGTCAGCCTGGGTGTTGGCAGCAGAGGAACGGGCTGGTCGTGAACCCAAACTGGAAAGGTGGGTTTGGGTGGTGCCTGCTGTGTGGAATTGCTGCACATCCACCGCCCTGGGAGGAGAGCCGGTCCCAGCCCTCTCCTTGCTCTCAGATTCTGAGAAAGACACAAACCATCAGATTCTTTGTCTTGTGGGATATGTTAGACTTACTGAAAATAAACTTTTTGTTTAAATCAAAGAGTGATATCCACACAGAAAACTGCGTGGCTGTTGTGAGTACCGCCCAGTGACTTCTTACAAACTGTTGTTACCTATGTAACCAGCTCCGGAGCAAGATGCGGAGCATCCCAGAGACTCCCGAGGGTCCCCTGTGAGGCCTGCTGCCTTCCCCGAGTGGCCGCTCTCCAGACTCCCACCCCCTGGACTCGTGGTCTCTGGTTTTGGATGCTGTGTTAATGGAGCCGTGCAGGTTGTGCTCTTTTGTGCCTGGTGCTTCTCTGATCATCGCCCTGGGTGATTGGTCTGGGCTGCTGTACGCCACATGGGTGGAAGTTCGCTCGTTTTCATTTCATTTCTAAACAGAATTCTGCTGTGTGGACATACCACGGACACCGTACGTACCCATCCTGCAGTGAGTGGGCATTTCGCTCACGTCCTGTCTTTTGAGTTTTAGGAACAGAGCTGCTCTGAACGCGTCTACGGCAGGCACGTGCGTGTGTTTCTATTGGCCACATACCTGCGGGTGCAGTTGCTTGGTCACAGGGTGTATGTATTTCCAACTTAGGTGCAAACTGCCACACAGCCTTCAGAGAGTTAGAACCACCATACTTTCGCTCAGCAGGATGTGAGAGCTCCGATTGCTCTGCATCCTTGTCAGCACCTGGTACTGTCTCTGTGTTTTTTGCCATCCAGCCGGGTGTGTCCTGCTGTCCTGTTGGGCTTCACTTGGCGTTTCCCTGATGACTAATAACATTGAACATCTTATTATAGATCTGTTGAGCATTTGGGTATCCCTTTTTTTGTGAAGTGCCTATTTAGGATTCTGCCCACTTTAAAAAAAATTGTAGTGCCTTCCTTTTTCTTGCTTGTAGGAGCTCTTTTTGTACCCTGAGTTTGAGAGTCCTTTGTCAGATAGATGTTTGAAAAATAGCTTCTGTGGCCTGGCACCCTCATTATTGAGACATCGGTGAAATTCCAGTTTGCTGTCGGGTAAATCATTATGAAGCTTCTTCATCTCTAGGAATGCAAGTGTGTGGTATTAGGCCAGCTACCTCAGCTTTCCCCAGTGCTTGTTTGCATGCCCCATCTTCCCCCTCCTTTCATTCCTTCTTTGTTGTGGCTGGACCAGACCTTGTGGTTCTTGTTATGATTGCAGAACACATCTCAGCGACAACCATCAGGGAACTCTGGAAAAATAGATTTTTCACTCGCAGGTCCTGGAGGACACATGGCACACCTCGGGCCTCACATCAGTGTTGGGATAGGGAGCCCCATGCTGCATGACCTGACTCTCCCCAGCGTCACAGCCACAGGGTGGGAGATGCTGCTTGTGGAGGGGCTGCCTGGCCAGCGGGTGCTGGAGCCCTCTGCCGAGTTGCAGCCCTTCGGTGCTGGGCAAGCTAAAATCGTCTTAGACCGATGTGACGTTCCAGTGTCAGCTTTCCACCAGCCAGCTCATGGGACCATGGGAACATCTAACTGTGGGACAGGCCCTCTTACTGTAGTCACACCACCCAGAGGGGAAGTGACAGGGAACGGACCTCAAGTCAGTATTTTCACGTGGAATCTCAGATTTCCCAGGCCAGCCAGGTCCCGCCCTATGGATGCTTGTTTTCCTAGGCTGAGGGTCTGGGCCTCCCCAGGGGACACATACTCAGGCTGCTGTTGTATGCATCACCTGCTACCGTCCTGGGCCACACCTGTACCCTGAGCTGTGCCCTGGGACTTGGGTGCTTTGCTAGAGGGACTTCTCTTGGAGGCAAAAGAGAAACGGTGACTCTTCCCCTCTGCCTGATGCTGTCTTTCATTCACTTCCCTCAAGCCCTGTGTGTTTGCCTGATTCTTAGAAAGCCACTCTGACCTCCAGTGCAAGCTCCTTTGCTTTCACAGTGAATTTTCCAAGAATCTTCTTTTGGTGCCAGTTTCAGTCCTCACCCGTGTCTTCAATGCATGACTTCCCTGAGAGAGGCACGGTGGCCGAGTGCTGAAGTGCACGTTTGGGAATCGGATGCCTGGTTCTGCTCAGTTCTGCACTTAGTGGTGTGTGATCATGAGCCATTTACCTCTGTGGGCCCCAGTTTTCTCATCTGTTAAATGGGGATATGATGGGAATTTAAGATTGTTGGGAGATCTAATGAGATAATAATTGCAAAAGACTTAACTACGGTGCAGAGCAGTACTTAATAAATGGTAGTTACTGTTGTTGGCTTGGTCCTGAGCTTGTTACCACAGATTTAAACTCAGATACTACTGTAGCTGTGGAATTGAATCTTTTCTTGTGAAGTTTTGCAAGAACATGTAAGGATGTTTTAAGACTAGATCCTGTCACCTTCTATCCTGCTCAGAACTTACAAAATCAGTAACGTGGGTCGCCTTCAAATCTCTTCTCCCAGTGTCATCACCAAAGAGCCAGCTGAAGCTCCCTCTCCCCAGGAACTTTCTTGGTGTTTCCAGCATGGGGTCACCCTCCCCGTTGAGCACTGCAGCACTCACCTTCCACCCCATGTGGGGAGCCGATGGCCGAGGCGCACAGCTCACTGCGCTAAGACACCAGACTCTCAGAGCAGGCAGGGGGTGGAGGTGGGGCGTGGATGTACGGTTTCATGCTCTGGGCAGATTTCCCTGTAGCTCGGGGAGTGTGCCTGACTAGTGCAGATCAGGGGATTTGTTGTAAAGCAGACCTGGAATCAAGTCCTGTCTCTGTTAACTATTGTGTCTCGGGAATGTGGGGTGATGGGTTCTTCTCAGGGAGGCTGTGAGGATTGAACAATAGCTCAGCACAGTGCTGGGCATACAGTAAGTGCCCAATAAACAGTAACTGCAGGCAAGCAATAATGATTGATTAATTAATTGCATTAACAAATCGGAGGGACACCTGAGATGTTGGCCATGTCCCTTCAGGGTCTGCAGCCTGAAAGCCAGCTTCCCTTCACCAGATCGTGCTCACTGACCGCCTCCGTGAGCGTGTGCTTAGCTGAGGGCAGTTCAAGAGGGAGTCCACAGACTTGGTCTTGCTCTGCTGCCCCCACGGCCAGTCATTAAGCAAGTGCCAGTGAATCAGCAAGGGCCGCTTATGAAAAACAGACTGGCCAGGAGGAGCCTGTCGTGTTTAATACGTTGCAGACCCAGCGAATTGTGAAAATAAATTAAGGCCCGCGATGCTATTGTTTTTTGAAGCCCTTAGAAAAATTCATTCTCTTTCAACCATGGGGCGAGGCAATATGGTTTAAAACTGTGTGATGCTTTAAACATGACAGCATTTTTCTGCAGTTTTTCTGATGACTTGCACCCATCTTGAGAGCATCACAGGCATTTTCTTTTGTTTTTCCAACAATATAGTGACTTAAAGGCAAATCTTGACAGTCATAAACAGCCTTAATTAATGTCAAAAGCACCATAGATCATATTTATGCATAGAAATGGAACATTTTCTGGCGGGTGGAATGGAAACCTCCTGGGGGGATGTATGGTGTACGAGGTGGAGTTGCAGCCTGCAGTGAGGAGGGGGCCTTTTGGCCAGCAGCTTCCAGACTCTTCCAACTGAGTATCCCCTGATGGCCTCAGGCACATTGGGCTCCGTGTAGTCAGGCCCTTCGCTTCAAGGATACGCTGCCCAGGGTGGCCTGGCTGAACGTCCCCAGTCCTGGAACGTGGTGGTCAGGAGAGCCGCTGCCTCCACGTGGTAATAAAGGTCCCCAGGCTGTGCTGCTTCCAGATTGGCCGTGTTAACTCTGACTCATCCCACCCCTTCCTCCATTGGCTGCCAGGGTATATCCCCCTGCCCCACCCAAACCAGTCTGAGCTGGAGCCTCACCTAGACGTGGCCTGTGAGATACACTCTCTGTTAGATAGATGGGCAGGCCCTCTGCTGCTAATGCTTCAGGTCTCAAGGGCCTCCTCTCTCCCTCTGCCCACGGCCTTACCATTCCCTCTGCTCCAAACCACAGGCGCAGCGTGAGCAATGGAACAGCCAGTGGACTAGAGGATGATAGCTGGGATCCTCCAGGTCATGCTCACCCCCAGACACTGGAAAAGGGAGTGACCACGAGGGGAAACCCCTCAGTTTCCTCTGGTCAAGCCTCGTCTCCGCTTTTGTGTGTGTGTATAGAAGTTTCCTAGAGAGGGGTCCCTGCATGCCTCTCCAGACCCTCTTCTCAGCCTGTTTTGTCCTCCTGCACTCCATTCCAGTTCAACCCGGTCTAGTCCAGTTAACAAGCTGATCAGCACTGGGACACAGCCACTGGGCCCCTGGGTCTCTGCCTTAAAGAGCTCAATTAACTGCTGTAGTAATTTGCTACCATAAACTTATACATGTTAATTTTAGAAAAGCTGAAAGCTAGAGCAAAGCACAAAAATGGGAAATAAAAATCACCTTCAATCACACTCAGATTCCATCTTGATAATTTTACTACATATATGTAGGTATGTATATAGTACATATACCCACACATTTGGATTCTGTGTTTACATGTTGCCTTGCTTCCTGCTTTACTCATGAGAGCTCTGTCCAGGCATTCCCTGTCTTTTCGACTCTCAGTTTCCCACCTGCAGCTGCAATGGACGGCAGCGTCGTCTGTTTCTCTTGTGAGTGTGTTCAAAGGCTGGTGCAGAAGTAGATCGTCACTGTGAGCTGTTCATCTTCCTGTACCTACACTTTTATCACTGTGTCTCCTGAGACTGAGTCCACGGTAGGCTCCTAATGAGAGTGATTCTGTCTTCAGTCCTGGGCGTGTTGCCTGTCCACAGGAGAGACCCATGTTCTCTCACAGCCTGGCTTGTTGGGAGATTCACCCTGGGCTCTGAGACAAAGGGTTAACCAGAGCCAAGGGTCAAAGTGCTTTCAAAAACGCAGCAGAGGGTCCTCAGAGCCTCTTCCCAAGGAGCAGGCAGTTAAGAGGAGCCTTATCTGTGAGAGCAATCATCAGGAAAAGCTGTACGTTTTCTGCACTACAAAGGCGCTGCTTTCTTCTCTTTGGCTCTGACAGGAGCTCTAGAGATCAAGAAAACTGTTGGCCACAGTTCTAAAAACTCCAGATAAAGGCTTTGATTTGCTAATTAAATTTTTGCTATCTGCATTTGATATCTCAGCCAAATTGTATCCGCTTCAGGAAGAACAAGAAAGCCCCTCACTTCAAAGGGGCGCCCACTCCTCTGTGACCTGTAATTATGGAATTTACTGCGGGGGAAGAGATGTCTGGGACGCACCTGCAGCCCCCGCGCCCCGCACACTGCCCCCAGTGATAGAGCTCGTCTTCGGATGCCAAGGGGCCGGGCTCCAGGCGGGCGCAGAGAGGCCGAGCCTGCACCTGGCCCGGAGGTGCCCGGCCCCGCCCACTGCGCGCCGGCCCCGCCCACCCCGAGGGAACCGGCCTCCTTATTGAAATAAGAGAGGTCACCTGCTGCCTTTGGGCTCCAGGTAGGTCTCACCCTTTCCCCAGAGATTGGCAGGGGCCAGGCCACCCTCTGCCCTTTTGTTCCCTCCGGGGCGTGGACTTTATTAAGGCTATATAGAGGTCCCTCTATAGGGATGCTTCCCCAGAGGAACACATTGACCAGTCAGCACCGGCCACTTTTTCACAGAAATACAGTCGAGATCTGCAGGCTGTCTGTTGGGCTGCGTCTACTGTGTGGAATAGCTTTGCTTTGGCTGTAAGCAAAGCAGAGCCTGGTTTCGAGATTCGTTAGCAGTTCTGCACGTCTTTCTGGTGGACTCATTCCAATGCCGGCTATGGTTTTACTAGTTTTTCTTATTTTCCTTCATCTTTATTTTTAAAATTCAAAGTTGATACTATTGTTATAAATTAAAAAAAATTTTTCTTTAATAGAGGTACTGGGGATTGAACCCAAGACCTCGTGCACACCAAGCACTGCACTCTACCATTGAGCTATACCTTGCATCTGGTACTATTGTTTTGAATACAAAAAAAAAAAAAAAAAAAAAAACTCCCTCCAAACCATTTAGGAAAGATGCAGAAGTATGAACAAACTGGTCAGAAAGTACAAAATTCAATTAAGAAAGCAATTTAGGATCTATACAATTTTCATAGAATAGATTGGTATGGATTTTTTCCCAGAGGAAAGGGTTAGTTGTTTTGACCCAAAGTGGAAGAAAAAGTGGAGGGACAAAAGAAACTTTCTAGTGACCGTATACTGCATTAAAGGGCACAGTCTAACGTGACAAATACACGTGGAGGTGTTGATCCAGGTTTGAAAACACAGGCTTGCTGGTTATCGGACCATATCTGCCTTCTTCCCTCTCTCACCACCTGAGGCTACTCATCGTCATGCCCCCTGCTGCCCGGACTCTGCAGAGCTGCAGAGAACGAATCTGGCCAGGCTTCTTCTGAAAAGCCGCATCAGAGTATCACTGGGAGACATTTCACGAAGAAGGAAGTTAATGGTGTCAGCATGTTCTGCCGCAGACCTTGTCACTTGAAGTAAGAACCTTTTTGGAAACCACAAACTCTCTCGTATGTTCTTGCCTGGAAGCCTGAACGAGAAGACACAGCAGCTGGTCAGGAACCAGAGTCCACATCCACTGCGAGGAAGAGAGACCAGTGGGGATGGCAGCAGTAGCCCCGGGAAGGGTGTGTGTGTGTGACTGCGACGTCAGGACACTCGCTGTCTCATAGACAAAAGCTGAGTAATCTGTTCTGGGACATTAATGTTACTACGTGGGTGTTACTACTTCTAGCGTTCATGAGCACTTCCAGGTTCCAGGTTCTGTACTGAGTAAGTTCTTCCCATCTGTTTTTCTCATTTAATCCTGACAATGACTTTGTGACTCAGATAGTTTTTTGTTTTGTTTTGTTTTGTTTTTTGCTGATGATCAATAGGCTTGGAAAGGTCAACTTCTAACAAGGTCACACGGTGTCAAGGTTCGATCCCGTGGAAGTCTCTTCCATGTTACCCTGTCCCCTAAGATAGAACAGCCTTCATAAGAAATAAAGGTATCTGAATACTTGCTGAAATGATATAGTATAGAATAGCCAAGGCCACGTTTGTCCACATATTAGAAGATAGACACATACTGTTATTTTTCCATTGAATTAACCTTATTATCCCAGGAATTTCTGCTCCTCTCCCTCAGATGATGATAATCCTGTTTATATTTGTCTGTAACCCACGAGCCATTTATTTTGCCAAGTTCAAGAAATAGTAACTTCAGATCACGAACAACAAAAATCAGAGAAGGAAGACTAGTTATAGGAATAAAGAGAGGAGACTATAACAACTTGAAATTCAAAAGCTCAAGAGGAAGATAAACATCTTTTTAAATGTGTATGAAGTCAAGAGACCATAAACAAGAGAAGTAAAGATTAAACTATAGCATCTTCCTGTAATTGTGGGAATAAAGTGAAGAGTGGCTTCAGAATAGCATATGGTGGAAGCTGCATCCGAGGTGCTGTGCGTCATGAACTTTTTGTGTGGGTGAATCCAGAGGTGGGTTAACTAACCATGCCTATTGTGGGTTTAACATAAATATTATAATTTTGTTTGTCCAAAATGTGCCATTGTTCTCTTACACACCGGCCTCCATGATTCATCAAGAAGGCAGGCACACAGCCACGGTCAAGGATGTGGGGACTCCAAGGTGATGCTGTCTCTGAGCCCCAGAGAGGAGATGCTTCCCCCAGAGGGATTTTACGATTTGACTCCACCCAGTGAAGGGAACAGCTCTCTTTTCCATTTCCCTTCTCTTCCATTTGCCCCCAAAACGAATGAGAACAAAACAACCCGTAAGTGAGAATTATGTCTGTGGGCAGGGGAGGTGCTATATGGAAAACAACCCAGGCTCCTGTACTCCTTCGTGATGACCACGAGGGGAATTAGTCACATGCTCATGTTGTTTCTGATTTATAACCTGATGTGGCATTGTGCTCTATGTGGAATGAGGAATCGTAGCTGCCGCTGACTTAAGGCAAAACTCGGAGGTGCGGGGATTCCCATGCACACCAGTTCCTAGGGGAGCTGTTTCCCACCCCCTTGATATATGCATGGCTGTGTGACTTCTCTAGGCTACAAGCATGTGTGTTATTGCTGGTGTCTGCACTTCCTCTCCCCCTGTCACGGGAGTGGTGGGAGTCAAGAAGACACGGAGGTGCCCGAAGATTGGGTCACGGTGCCTGCTCATGGAGGACGGCTGCCACAGAGTCATTCAGACCTGCAGGGGATGCTGCCTGAGTGAGAAATAAGCTTTTGTTGTGCTGAACCCTTGAGAGGTGAGGGCAGAGAAGACCCCACGGAGGACTGAGAGCTGGCCTTGAATCAACTTGGTTATTTTCCCCTCTGCATAGAATCAGTGGCCTTGAGAATCAATGGGATTTCGTAGGAGTTTTTCTTATAGAGTTATAGTGTATTACAGAGCCCCAGAAACTGAAGTCCTCATCTCCAGGAGTAGTAGCCAGGTGGTAGAAAATCTGGAAGATAGGACATATTTCAATCAATGTGTTTTTCATTTCTCTTCCCCTTTCCAAGCTTCGTAACTAATGCTTATCTGTTCTGACCTGGGAGAATTGCCCCTCTTCCCTTGTGCTCAGGTGTGCACAGGTTCTTTTTTATGCAGTCAGTGTTTGTTTGTGTGTACCCATGTGTTTACTGTTTACTGTTCCTGGCCTTCCATCTGGGAACATTTCCTTCTGCCAGAAGAATGCCTCTTAGTGTTTCATTTAGTGGGGGTCTGCTTGCTGCCTGCATTCTCGGGCTCTTGTTGGCGTAAAGTGTCTTCATTCACCTTTCACCCCTGAAGAGTGTTTCTGCCACGCGCCATGTGATACTAGGTTGGCAGGTGATTCCCTTCCGTCATTCGTAGTCATCATTCTGCTGTTTTCTGCCTTCCATTGTTCTGTTGAAAATCAGCTCTCAGTCTGATTACTGCCCATTTGCAGTTACTTTGTCTTCTTTCTCTGGCTGATTGTAAGATTTTCTCTTTGTCTTTTTTGGTGTCCTGCAGTTTTATTGTGATATTTCCAGGTGTGCGTTTCTTTACAGTTATCTTGCTAGGGGTTTGCTGCACTTCTTGGTGGTGTGGATAAATTAATGCATCATTCTTTGACTAGGCAAATGCTCTCTGAACACATGCCCCAGAGCTTGGTGTGTAGTGGTGAGACAAGACTGGGAAGCAGCAAGTCCCAGGATGGAGGCTGCCGGGAGCTCTGGGGCCAGCACCGGGGCCCTGGGAGCACATTCTGAGGTAGTTGTCTGAGCCAAGTTCTGACGGACAGGTAGAGGATCAGCAGGTACAGCATGAGCAGAGGCTGGGGGGGAGTGCGTCGGATGTAAGGTCTGCAAATACAAGGCTCCAGGGCAGGAGGGCGTGAAGGCTGTGGGGCTGCAAGCAGGTCAGCGAGTCTGCAGAGTGAGGGCAGAGCTGAAAGGAGAGGCCAGAGGCCAGGCTGGTTTGTCACCTGCAGCTGTGTCGCCTCTTCTTAGCTTTGGGCAGATACTTACTTCCTATACGACATCTTTCCTGGGATGATCCAGACCGCCTCAGCCTCATCTTGTCCAGGGGTCTGCCTTATATTTCCCGAATCTCAGTCTCCTCTAGACCCCTAGGCCCTCTAGTCAGTCGCACAGATCGGAGAACTGGGCGTCATCCTCTCGTGACTCGATGGCCCATGGGACTTTGTCCCCGTGCCTCTAGTCCCACCTCACACCGTGCTTTGTCTTGACTGCTCCACTCCAGCTACACTGACCTGCCTTTCAGTTTCTCCAGCACAGGCTCCCTCCTGTCGGTAGGTTTTACAGATGGTGGTCCTTCTTCCTGGAAGGCTTCCCCTCCCACCTCACCACTTCCCTGGGGAGGCCTGTCCAGCCCCACCCCATCCCCATCACATGCTCTCATCTGCATCACATTTGCTCTCACGGGGCCAGTCACAGCATGAGGGTGGACACTGACCTGTGTGGTGGTGCACGTGGGGCTGGCTGCCCCGCTCACCTGGTGCCTGAGGGCAGAGCGCACGTGTGCTCTGCTGCGCTAATTCTCAGGGCCCGCACAGAGAACGTGCACAATAAACACTTGTGGAAGGAACGTTCTGGAGCTATATTAAACAGGTTTGGGCATTGTCCTGAGGGCACCTAGGAACCACCAGTGTTGTGAAAGAGGGAATGATTTCATGAGTTCATGCTTTAGAACGCTCTCTGTGGACTAGAGTTGGGAAACGAATTGGAGGAGCCAAGACTGGGAGCAGAGGAACCTGATGGGGTTGTTATGTTGGCGCAGGTGGGAGATGAGGTTGCAGAACCAAGACAGCCTCAGTGGAGGCAGGGAAGAGTGGGCAGGGGTGGGAGGTGTTAGGGACCCAACCTGGTGAGACCTAGTGACTGAGTGGAGGGGGGACAGGATGCCTGTCAGATCTCTGGCTTGAATCGTTGAGCCAATGGTGGTTCCATTTATGAAACAGGGAGCAGAGGGAAGGGGCAGGGGGTGTTTACTAAAGAAGGGAGATGACTTTATGGAAAGGAAGATGATTGATTTGGCCTTGGGCTTGTTGAGTTGAAATGTAGGTGCCCAAGAGACAACTGAGCTTAGTCTCCTGAGAAGTCAGCCCTCAAGGTAGGGGGTTGGGATTTGTCATGAAACCAGCATAAAGTGCTTTATGTACAGTCTGCTGAGTGACTCTGGGTAACTGAGGACTTACTTAAGTGTCACTTACCAATCTTGACACAAAAGACATATGTATTTGAATTTTTATAGAGAAATAACAGTAAAGGGACAAGTCTGAATGGAGAACATCCTGAAGTGACTTGAGACTGGGGTCCTTTGCCTTTGGCTGGCTCTGTCAGTTGAGTGTAGAAGTTGAGTGAGGGGCGGCTGCGGAAGCCAAGGGGACAAGCACCATTCCCTCCTGGAGGGGCCGCCGCCCCTGCCGGAGCTGTCTACTTGGGCCCTTCCGCTTGCAAGCAGTTTCTGTTTAGTTTGTAGCTCTGGAGGAGAGAGACGTGAAGAGGTCAGCCTCAGAGCAGACGCAGCAGGGTAAACGTTAACTAGATGTCAACCTGGCCCCCTTTCCCATCAGATGAGTAATGGATTGAACACTCAAGCTGAGCAGTAGCCAGCCTGGAAAGCCTGTATTGACTTTTGGAAGATCATGAAAGAGAAATGGAGGCTCCCTAAATGGGAACGGTTCTCACACCTGTGGGTGGGTTGCCTGCGCTGCCTCCTAAAGTGGCCAAACAGGACGGGCTGCGAGACTCCCCTGGTCAGTTTTCACCAAGCAAACTGAAGGGTGCGGAGAGCTTCTTCTGAAATGGCCAGACTCTCCTCCTGACGGATTAATCCTGCTGGCGCTGCTTCTCACACCTGGGGCGCTCTCTACACGGGAGACCTTGTCACAGAAGGCATTCCTGCTAGGGCCACAGCGTCCTCCTGGGGAACCAGTGTGCCACTGGGATTTCACCAGGACTCGGGTTTATCAGAGAAAGTCATGCAGAGGAACCCTCTGCACACCCCTGGGGTGTCCTGAGACGTGCTCTCCTCCCCAGGGTCTGGGGAGACCACCAGGGTTCACATGTGACTCTCACACCTTGTGATGTTGAAGAGATCTCAACATTTGAACTCCGTGTGTTAAGTGAAGAATTCCACTTTTTTCTCATAAACTGTCTTAAAGACACAAACTGATTTTATGACAAGACTTTCTCTTCTCTAATGTTTACTCTCTTTAGCTCCCAAGTCTTCATTTTTGTCACTATGACCTGAGAAATAAATTCAGCTCAACTGCAGCCATCATATTTTTCAGATAATGGAATGGATGCAAATAGCCATCCCCATCTTCCTGTGCCTTTGAGCCTCTCCCAACAGACAGTGAGGTTGGGCAGGCCATCACCATTCCAGTGCCCAGCGTTGGGACCTTTTGTTCAAATCAACCCCACTTTGATCTTGATTGTGTTATGGACAAATGTGAAAATAAACCGTGGCTTTACACCACGTCTCTCTCTACTATTTATGGAAAGAGCTCTGGGTCATTGGATTTAAGTGCAAACAACTGAATTTGAGTTCTGACTTTGTGACGTGGGACTAGTCGTTTAACCACCTGGCTTCAGTTTCTGTGAAGCATAAAATGAAAACTGAGCTACGTGATTGTTAAGATCCTTCCCAGCTCTCTTCCCCCCAGTTCTGTGATTCTGAAGCACCCCTGATTTTCTTCCCCAGTGAGGCCCCTGGCCCTCAACCCCGTGTTGGTCCAGCCCCAGGGCTGTGCTCAGTGTGGCTGCCCCTCTGTGGTCTCCGTCTCCTGAGGCCCAGTCCCCCAACCACGTTCCTGTCTCCTCCCTTCTGCAGCCTCCCCTCCCTGCCGGCACAGGGTCAGCCAGGTCTGTCTCTCTTATTCCTGTCTCCCCTTGTATGTTCCTGTCCCCTCCTGCCACCTCCAACCTCTGGGCCAAGCTCTGAGCCAGTGTCCTGTCCTGCACAGACCTTCTTGTGAAAGAAGAAAGTCACCTGGTGAGTTGATTCACAGTGAAACACTGATGACGAGGTTCCTTTCTTCTGGTGGAGGTCTCCCATCTGCTACGTGTTCAGTGTACAGTGGGGTGAGGCCAGTCCCGTCGCCCTGTCTGTGTCTGGCACCATCGAAGCCCTGAGCCGCCCCACAGGACTGCCCTGGGATCACCTAGCGAGCACCTGGACAGTGCTTTGGGAAGACAGACTGTGGACAAGCGTTCACACAAGGTGACTTCTGGAGACAGCGGCCCTGGATGCTATCCCGGGTGTCATCACTGTCACCCTCTGTCCGCTCATGTCCTCAGCTTGGTCCTGGGAGACGAGGTTCCCCGCCGCGTCTGGGGGCTGGCTGGCTGCACCGCTTGTGCCACCACCCTGGACCAGCCTCCTGGGCCCTGCTCCACAGCTGGCCAGTGTCCTTCTCTCTGCTTTCCCTGCACGGCGGGAGGGCAGGCGGGGAAGAGTCCTTAACGTTTATGTACTAAGGTTCATTATGTTAATATCATAATTTGAGTCTGGAAAAGGAGAAGGAAGAACATTCAGATGCAAAATGTTATTGGCCCCCGAGAATGAGACGTAAATACGCGCTGTGGAACCTGAAAGATTTCAAATCCAAAATGGCAGCCGCCAAACCAAACGCATTTGCTGGGCCGTCGTTTGTTGACAGTGAGTCAGGAGTGGCTTCTGAGGCATCGATTTCCAGCCTTCCCGCCTCGTGTTTTGGATCTGAGCACAGAGGCTGCCCTTTGGATAGGCTGCATTTCCACGGAAAAGCACCGGGCTCTTGGCCTAGGAGGGGGCGTTGTTCCAAATCTGGACATCCTTGTTGGGGTGAGAGAGGTTCCCATGGCTGCCATCCTTCACCAGATGAGTTGTTTTTGTCTAGTTTCAGAGAAGAAGTGCCTGTGCATCTTAAAATTAATCCTTCATGAAAATAATTATTTACTTCATTTTGTGCCCATTTTTAACGATGAGCTGATGTTGGGATTAAAAGCTCAGCCTTGGGCAGTGAGTTTGAGCAAAAAGTAATTTGGGGAATGTTAGAAACCTCTGTTAATCACTTTCATGTTATAGGACCACCTGCTTTAACTGGTGAGACAGATAGTCTCTCCTTGAGTCCCACTTCTTGAGATGAAAGATGAGATTAAGTAAGTCTGTTCAAGGCATTTGAGGTCTTATCAAAATAAAGGAGGCCAAAAGGAAGGAAAGGAGAGAGAGATGAAGTGTCTGTATTTGTAGGAGTGAACGTGTACTCCAGTCATTCGGGTCACAATTCTAGGTACCTTCATGCTTGTTAACATCACAAGGAGTCACTGCCACACGCCACACAGACCACACACAAGTAAGGTGTGATCGGAAACACGGCAGGCCACAGACAGTCCCCAGAGCTTCTGACTGTTCTGTGAGTTACCCTTTGGAAGCAATTTGAAAGCCAAACTCAGTTAGGAAAAGCCCTCCTCTGGGACTCTGGGGGGATTCGAAATCTTTGATCACTGCTTTTCCATAGTGAGCTCTGATACTTCGAAGGCCGCCTCATCCCGGCCACGTGCAGAGGCATTGAGCTCCTGTCTGTAAGACACTGCTTAGAAACTGGGCGTGAGACAGAGATGAAGCAGTGGAAGCTGGTGTCTCCAGGAGGTGTGAGCCCTGAGCCCTGACCCATCCTGAGGCTCAGGGCCAGCCTCTGGGCACAAGGGACACTGTGGCCAGCAAATCAGCCATAAGCACCTGTGAGTCCTGAACGGGAAGGGGGACGGCCCAAGTGTGAGCAGCTTGTCGTCCCACAATAGCACCTCTTGAGGCTGGCTGTGATGGCCGCTTTTCTAGCTGCGGGTCCCCTGCTCAGACACAGGCCTGGGCTCCCCAGGGCGGGGCTGGGGAGAGAACACTTTGGGCAAGGAAGGCTCTCAAGTCACACAGGCTCTTCCACCTGGAGTGCGATCCCAGGGGCTCTCACCGCCCGGCCTGAGCTGCAGGGACACGCTGCCAACACGTGCTGACACTTGAAAGCAGCAGACAGCTTGAATTAATCAGACAGGAATGAAATCTCAGCTGGTTCTCCTGGTCAATACCTGAGCTCTCCACTGGCAACTGAAGTCATAGAAAGTACACTGAAGAGAAGCCAAAAGAGAGGGTTAAAATACCTAAAAGGAGTAAGAAAATGTTCTGAAGAGGAGTTTTTCGAAAAGGTGCCTTGACAAGGATTGCTGGATGATAGATAATCCAGTGGGCCGTATGTGTCGCTGAGATGCAGGCTGTAAGCAGCCATGTGGGTGGATGGTGTAGTCCTGGGGAGAGCGATTGGGAGTGGTGGCTGGGGTTGTCCGATACAAGACCTTCACATGAACTGCCCACTCCCGCAGGTCCATTCATCTCCCTCCTGGTCCATTTAGAGGTGTGCCACCATCTGTCTCACCAGAGAGGAATAAAATCAGAGGTGTAGAGATACCTAGGTGAATCAGAAGTGCCCGTTGTTTCTCTAAGGGGTGGTCAGAGAAGTTCCCACAGCGAGCCCCCCCATGAGAGTACGTGGACACACTGGTGGGGGCTCCACCACTGCGAGTGATGCCCTTTGGTGCTCTGGGGTTGACATTTTGGCTGATGGTTCTTTGTTGTGTGCGGTTATGGACTGAATGTTTGTTCTCCCTCCACAGTCATACATTGACGTCCTCACCGCCAATGTGATGGCATCTGGAGATGGGGGTCTGTGGGAGGTGATTACTTTTATGTGAAGTCATGAGGAAGGTGTCCTCGTCAAGGGATTAGTGCCCTTAGAAGGAAAGAGAGAAGCACTGGAGTGCTCTCTCCCCCTCCCTGCCTCATGAGGACACAGCCAGAAGGGCTGACTGCCACCCAGAGAGAGAGATCCTACCAGAAACTGAACCCTGCAGGACCTTGATCTGGACTTTACAGCCTCCAGAGGTGTGAGAAGATAAAATCAGTTGTTAACGCCACATAATGTGTGGTGTTTGTTTTGGCAGCTCAAACTGACACACGCACATTTTTGTATGTTTGGCACCATCTCTGGTTTCTACTCACTGCATGCCTGTAGCATCCTCCCAGTAGTGACAATAAAGTGCCTCTGGACACTGCCAGATGTCCCCTGGGGGCAAAGTTGCCCCCACTTGAAAACCAGAGAGGTGCAGACAGGAGTACACGTCCGATTTTGTGTGATTTAGCCGGCATGAGTTCTGCAAATTGGGCATGAATGGACAGGGATTTGGTCTGAGAACTGCCCTCTGACCACTTGTGCAATCCCGTTTGTGGATCTAGGACAGCCCGAAGGCAGCTGAAGAGGAAAAGCCTCGAAGGAGAATGGGGACTTCTGCCAAACACAGGCACTGGCCCTCTGTGGGTGCCTGGAGAGCCCTAGCCCCTGGAAGGGACGGATCCTGCGGTCCACGCTGGACCCTAAGCCCCTGCCTTCCCTCAGCTCACTGCCCTGCTGGGTGGCTGGGAGACAAAGCTTAGTATCGTGAATGACCTGGTTTCTTCTCAAAGTTTCAAAAACATCCTCTTGATGTGGCCACTGTTACTCACATGGAAACTTGACGAATGGGTTTTGGAGATGCTCTTTTTCAGACAGGCTTGGATGAGACAAGCTTTGAAATTTGGACTCAAATCAGAGGGAAGACTCTGGATAATTGCCCTTAAATTACCTGGGGCTTTTGGGATGCTGAAGAGAGAAAATATTCCATAGACGTATACCCTGAGAAATCATTTCCATCTGAGATGGTTTGGACCAGCTTTCCAATAATGGGATGATGTGTCTATTTCCAGTTGCGCATTGCCTGAAAATGGACGTAGCCATTGCAGAATTTCGTGATTTCCTTCAGGTTATTAGTTTTAAGCCTGGTCCCTGCTCTTTTCCAGGCATTTCTGGAACCATGAGAAATACACAGGGCCATTCAGAGTTTATGGACAGGAAGGCACCCCACATGTTTGGGCTGGTACACGGAGACTCCAGCAAGGTGTTGGTGCCTGAGTGTGCCACCTCCTGGTGTCTTTAAAGCCTTGATAACAAATGTTGAGTCCCAGAAGTGGTGGAACTTCGCTCCATTGTCTCGTCTCTGCCTGCTTGGCCCCACTGAGCCATCAGCTCTTCCCTGTTCTCAGTAGCGGTGTCCTGTCTGAGTCACTCTCCACCAGAGATGCACGCCCCGCACGCAGAGCTCCGGTCTGTGGGTTGCACCTCGTCTCCTGTGTTTGCAGTTGCCGTTCTCTACTGGTTTTTACTGTGTCCTCCCTGGGTCCCCTGAGACTGTCAGCCCCTTGTCCTCTACACACTGTCCTGTCTGGTCCCGGTCCTCGCAGATGCTCCGGCGCCTGGCGCAGCGTGAGGACCATGAGCTGCCAGCCTGCTTCCTGTTCTTCAACCTCTCCCTGCCCTAGTGCCCGTTCTCTCAAGCTCCAGTCTGTCTGCTCTCCAGGAGCCGCTGCTGTCCGTCCAGGCCCGCTTCCTTTCACTCCGAGACTTCCTCCTCCATCACGTGCCCGAGTCTGGCCAATGTGGGCGAAGCGAGGCCTCGACTCTCAGAAACTTCCCATAGTATTCCCTGCTCTCTCCTTCCTTCTTTGTCGACCAGACACAGAGGACCCAGGGAAGCCTTTGGAGGTACAGATGGAAAGAGGGATGGTCCCAAGTTCCTAGATGACTCTGGGATTCAAAGCTCCCCAAACCATCCATGCCTCCTCTGCTGACCCATGGGAGCAAAGTAGGAACTTTAGTCAGCTTGGCCCTGACAATAGTGGTCATTTGTTAACAATAATTAGTCCTCCTTGACTCATGCCTGTCACCCCCCTGAGTCCCTTGAAGCCACAGTAGCCCTTCTCACCCACAGGCCCTAGGCTAGCCTCCCTGGAGTCCCAGACATGGTGGGTGTCCTGTCCTCTGTGGGCTCATCCCCTTGGCAGCTTGGGCTCTGTTTCATCAGTGCAGAGGTGACATCTCTTCCTCCCCAACCTTTTTAAAAAAAGAACTGTCCCCCAGTCAAGAGCTTGCCTCCTGTGCTCCCAGCATCTACTGGGGCTCCAGTCACCTGTGTGTCTCTCCCGCTGCAGTGTCTGGGGTCCCAGGTGCCCTGCCACCTGCTGGCCTCTTCGGAACCCTGACATCAGCGGCCATGGCTGAGCTGAGCTCCCCAAGTCCAGCCTTTCTCTGCCCTAGCAGCCCCAGCATGTCACTGATTGACCCGCATCCTGTAACACCTGCCTTCCATAGCAGCAGGGACATGCGCATCAGTTCTCGATCAATAACTCCCCCTTGTAGGGGGCATCTGGACTCTAGTGGGCAAGGGGAGACTTCTCTGGAAGGGCTGAGTCTCTCTGCAGGAAAGTTTGGCACCTGTGTGGACGTGTCTGAGATACTCCCTCCTGACCCTCTTCCTCAGTCTGCTGTGAACAGCTGCTTTGATGACACCCCAGGTTCATTACAACTCTGTCTTTTAAAGTGTTTCCCTTGCGTCCTTAATTCAGTTATTTTTACTAACCTTGCTGTGTGGTAGGTGTTGTGAGTCTGGGGAGCTCGCCACCCCGTAGGACCACAGACCCTGGTGTCCTGGGGACAGTAGGAAATTCGGTGCTAAAAATATCAACCAAATACTGTTTGAAAAAGCATAGTTAGGTATTTGGCAAGCTTGGTGGGACCTAGGGGCGCGTTCAGATGTTTTGGCTGAGTTCCTTTTGAGGACTCTCCTGTTGTTCCTCCTGGATCGAGGAGACTGCTTGGTCTCTTTGATCTGTCCCTGCTTATCAGTGCAGAGCTTTCCTGGGCATCACTGGGAAAATGGTTTGCGAAACAAGCTTCCCCAGCGAGCTCCCGGGACTGGGACCTGGTGGCCTGCTTTTGATCTATCACCTGTCCTCCAACGTGCCCAGCTCCACTCACATCTGCTGCGTGAGCAGCGTGCGGACACCTTCTTCCCAGGCAGAACCCCCGCTGGCTGTGGCGGCTGGGTACAGGACTGGACGCACACGGCGGAACACGCCCACGGTCACCATAACAGTCATTAATAGTCAGCGTGATAATCATCTAGCTGCAGTGGCAACGCACTTGAAAGAATATCCTTTGGGCGTATTTTCCTCAGTGTCCCAGATATGACAGGAGGATTGGGCTTTTGAAGATGTAAGGGAAACCCCAGAAGGACCCTTCTGGGACCCAGGTTGATGGCGCTCATGCTGGTGACTAACCTTGGTTTCTAAACGTGGCACCAGTGGACTTCCTGGACATTTTCTGTCTGATGTGTTGGAAAAGTGTAACCATGGGCGATGTAACAGTGGGGACAAATCAAGATGGGGGACACCTGACCTCTTTTGACTCTGCAAAGGGCTGTCAGCTGGGGACCCCAGATAAGGGGGGTTCAGAGAACATTCTGGGAGGGGCCTGAGGGGCGGAGGGTGGAGGCAGGGCTGGGACCAGAGGCACATTGTCCTGGTAACCCTGGTGACTCTGGGGAGAATGAACAGCCCGGAGCTGCTGCTGTGTGGGAGACAGGTTGTCCCCAGACCAGCCTCTCTGAGCGTCACTTGGCCTTTCAAGGTTTGATTAATTCACAAGGGTTGGAACCTCCCGTTGACACTGAGAGGACTTGGACAGAGGGGGACGTCCTGACGGGCTGCCATAATGGCCCTGGAAACGCCTGACCCTCCAGCGCCCAGACCCTCCCTCGGAGCCTGACACCGTCCGTGTCTGTTGGGCCTCATGCCCAGAACCGACATTGCTTCGGTCTCAGGCCCACGCTCTGAATATCACTGCTGGTTACTAGGGGAGACAGCATTCTGCAACAGGAAAACATGAGTCAGTCAGCCTTTTTATTTGGACTGAGTTACGCCTTATTCCCAAATTGTCTTTACATGTATGTTCGTATCTCGTTCTGGCAGAAAGTCCTGAAGAACAACTTGCCCCGCTGCCGACCTGCCATCTTCTCGAACAGAGGTGTGAAGCGTTAGTGTGCACGCGGGTCTGGGGGCCCGTGAGGGGCGTGCGGGAGCCACAGAGCCCGCCTGCACGGGCCCGCATGTCTGCGCCGGGCAGCTCCGAGAGGGCTGTGCAAGGCCCACACTCGGTGTGCTGGGAGATAGGGCGCTTTTACCTTCTTTGGGAACATACTTGGCATTTCAAAAAGTGCCTGTGCCACTTCTCGTTAGCGACAGAGCCATTGCCACGGATTTGTGGGTTTCTGATAAAGGCCCTTAGCATCCATTCCTCTCGTACTATCTCAGCCACAGCACGTGAGCGCACTGACCCTCACCAGCAGTCACAGCAGACGTGCGGGGAGGGAGATCAGGCTCCAAGCACGTCCGTCTGCATGGATGCCGCCCACCAGAGGCCGTCGCGTAGTAGCCAACAGTAAGTGATTGTGGCGACGGTTCGCTGGTTCGGAAACGGCACCAACGAACTGTTGAATGGAATGGAATGGAACTACTGAGTGGAAAAATACAAACGCTTTCCATATAGTTCCCATACACTGCCAAGGTGGAGACCCCATTCTTAATTCTCCTGTGTCCTTGTCCGACTGAGTGAAGTACAGGTTTGATGTGTTAGAGTTAATGGCCTCAGCCAGGGTTCAAGGGTAAATTTTGGGCAAACAAGGGATCAAAACTTGAGGTCTGATTTGCTGTCACTATTCTGGGGCCTCCAACCAGCCCTCTTTGCCTGGGACTGAGGGGTTTCTGGGAAGGGAGCTTTGTTTTTAAAACCAGGACTCCTTGGACAAGAATGATAACCTTGCATCCAGCCACGGGCAAGATTGGTTTTGAGCTGTCCCCCCTCACATGTGCCATGTGTCATGGTTCAAGGACCTTATTCCACACTGACTGACTGGACCCTTGCTCCCACCCACATGGATCCACAGCGCACCAGCACCGCATTCATTTTCCAGAGGAGGATGCTGCCATTAAGTGACTCCCCCGAGATGGACAGATGGCAGATACCCTAAGCCAGGTCTCTTGATTTATTCTGGGTTTTCTTGCTACTAGACCACAACCCCTTGGGCTGTGAGACTGAAGACCACTAGCAGGCTGGTCTTTAAGTCATGAAAGCATTAAATGTCAGATTCATGCCATCCTAAAAGTGAAAACCCCACCAGCTTCCTGTTAACCTGTAACTGGAGTCCTGTACGACACAGTGGGAGCTGTTCAAGGTGAAGGAACACCTGGCAGATGGGGGCGTCCTTGTGGGATGAGACTGGGAGGGCACCTGTCCCAGAGGAAGCTCCCCAGCAGCCCCGCTCACCTGCTCTTCTCCTTCACGAGGGCACAGCTGGCACAGTTAGGGCTTTATTCTCAGAGCACAGAGAGCAGGTGACGCGTAGGAGACCAGCGTCTCCCAGTGGCTCTCTCTGCCAAGACCACGTCTAACAGGGTCTGTAGAGGGGCCCTGGTGAGAGGTATTAGAAATGGTCTTTCCTTTCTGTGGTCCTACTGGGGCACAAGCTGCAGGTCCCTCTAGAACTTTCCTTCTGTCCTGGACAGTCTGGTGAGAGTGGCAAGGTCACAGGGTTATTTACAGAAGATGCTCTTGGGAGAAAGCCCTTCGATTGTAGGTGCTGCCTCATTTCCCTGAACACCTGTGGTACCTCGATGGGGTCCTTAACCCGGCGTGCTGCGAGGCTCTCTGTCCATCATTCAGTACAGCCTGCCGTCCACCCAGCACAGGAGGCGATGCCCAGTCCAGCAGGGCTGGCCTGCGTGCTTCCCCTCATCTTTTTTCTGCCTCACACTCTTTGCAGCTCTCCTGGTCCCCTCAAGAAGTATTTTCCTCAGACACTTAGATGACCGGAGACTTTAGGATCAGAACTCCCTACCAGCACACTGGAGGGTGGATGAAATGGTACACTTCTTTTCATGCAATAGGTGTGTTTTTGGAAATGGGTTTGTGGGTAAAACTTTAAAAATGTGGACCATTTCCCCAGTCACTGAGCTCACCTTGGGCCCCAGTGTCCATCAGGAACATGAGGGAAGCTGGCAATGGAGGAGCCTCGAAGGGATGTGCCCTGGCCCCAGCTCACTGTCCAGGGTGGCCGGGAGCATTGTCACATCGTGGGGACCCTGCAGCTGACTCAGACTAGCCTGGGGAAAGGGCTGTAGAGGCCACTGGGGGAAGGACCCCAAGGATGTGGACAGTGAGGAGAGCGGGGACGGGCCTGTGTCGTGGGTGCTTGGTCCCAGAGCTCAGCTGGACCCACCCGACTTGGAGGACAGCCCAAGTGCCTGGGTGACAGGATGGGACCTGGGATGAGGCAGTGCCCAGGAGACGGAGGTCACCCAGCACCTGCGAACACCGGCACCTGCACTGGTCAGAGTTCACGGGAAGCCGGCACCATCGAGGGTCCAGTCCTTGGCCATCATGACCATGAGCTTAGATGAAATCGGGGGAGCTCAGATGGGGGTCACGGAGCTCAGTTGAAGGTTGAGGTTTTTTTCCCCCTTCTGTGAGTTATTGTTTTCTCCCCAGAGCACTGAAGATGGGGAGACCAGAGTCTGAGACCCTAGAGAAAGAAAGGGTATGAGGATGGGGGTGGTTGCTGAAGGGAAAGGAAATAGAGTCACAGCGAATCTGGAGGTGCTGGAGGAGGGAGAATACACCCGGGGGTGTAGACAGCCCTGTGGTTCACGGAATCCTAACACGAGGGCCTGACTCCTCTGCCAGGTCACCTGCTATACGGTGTGGGCTCTTGTCTTATCCTCTGACAGAGCCAGGCTTCGGGAAGCTGTTGATGCCTCAGCCTCTGGGGGACAAAAGTGCCCAGTGTCCACGTGTCCTAAGTGCCTGCTTGGCTTAGCAGCTAGCGGCGCCAGGCTTGGGGGTCACCCAGCAGTTCTGCGTTTCCATTAACGCTCAGCTCAGTGGCGCAAGGGAATTGACGGTTCTTCTCATGGAGAGACTTTCTTCTTCTCCCCTTCAGGGTACTGGGCAGCCGAGAGCCCAGCATGTGCAGCCTAGGGACAGCTCGATTGGAAAGGGATTCTGGTCCCTTGGCAAAAGCATGATTTGGCTAAACACATGGGCACGTAGAAGTATTAGTGTCCAAAGGGAGCAGGTGGGAGCCATTAGAGGGAAGAGAGGTGTGGGGTGAAAGGGAGGCTCCAAGGGCAGAAAAAGGGCAGCTAGGTCGCCAGCCAAGGTCCCCTCCGTCACGGTTGTCCCCATACTCGCCCTGAGAAGACTGTCCTGGAATCCTCAGACACTCCGTGGGCTGGTGACGTGTCCACCCGCATTCGGCCCGTGGCGGTTCTCCTGCAGTCCAGCTCCGGCCTGGTCTACAGTGAGTTTCTCCGCCGATGGACTGTGATCGGGGCATCCGTGTGCCCGGTGCACCCCCAGGGCCTCCGCCTCTCCTGGCGTAGTTGAAGGTCAGCCAGAAAAGCCCCTCTTCATCCCAAGTAGGGTGTTTCTACACATAGCTGTCACTCCCCAAATTTGAATAATCAGCTTAATGGAACTGGGAAGCTGCAGATAAACTGTATTTCTGAAGTAATGGAATTTTGGCTCCTAAAGCTTTCATTGTATGCGTATCAGTTTCTATTCCGTGATGCCAAATAGATTATCTTCAAAATTGGCACAGTGTTTTCTTTCTTTCCTTTTTTTTTTTTCAGTTTGCTATACCATTAAGCATATTTCCATGAGATTGCTTTTACACATGCTTGGGTTTTTAAAAGTTGCTTCTTCCTGTATTACCAGACAATGGAAAGATTTTGGGATAGTTCAGTGTAACCAGTGTTTGGATCTTCCCGGGCATTGTAACGTTCCAGCCTCATAATTTCTGTGGACTCCAAGGAGAGGGGAGGGCGAGGAGCTGCTTGGGGAGCTTGGTGTGAGAAAGTGAGGAGGCTCTTTACAGCGGGAGGCAGTGAAGAGGCCGGCTAGGTTATTGTCCACAGTGAGGGGGCCACTCCCAGGCGTTTGTGGGCTTTCGTCTGGTTCCATCCTAAGTGGCTCATCTAACGGGCTTTCCATAACCTGCCTTTGGAAGTGTCCACAAACCTACGGGCTTTCCTGATTAGGAAACTCTCATTCTGATGCATTTTCCTGTGGGTCCGTGTCCTTAGCTGATGATCCCTGTTCATTCTGCCACGGTGCTTTTATCTCCCCAATATGACATTGGAAAACTTTTGATTGTGTCTCTCTGTCATGACTTTCCAACTGTTCTCATGCTCACCTCAAAACTCCTTCGACATGCTAATGGCTTCCCCCTCCCCGAAGGCTCGGGGCCTGTTTCAGAATTTAAGGTGATGGTGGCAAAGTTCATGGCCCAGTGTTAACGCCCAAACGTGAATGAGAATTAGGTCAGTATAGTGTATCCCAGGGATGAAGGGTGTAGGGCCTGGAGTGTCTGTGGTCAGTGTGCAGTCTCTCTCGAGCCTTGTGACCTTGAGCAGCTGCATGAGCTTCCCAGCCTCCGCCTCATTGTGAGATAGAGATGGCTGTGAGTGGAGGGCCAGCGCAGATATGACTGCAGGAGCGAGCCCTGGATGTTTGGGGTCTCGAGTGTGATGTGAGGTAGACTTCCTCAGAGTCTGGGGTGTCGGCCAGCTTGCTTGCCGTCCTCAGGGCTGCGCCATCTCCGAGGGGCGTGGTCTGCCTCTCCTGGCGTTGTCGATACCCGGGGGCCCCGAGCGGGGCTGGCACCTCTGCTAAGAGCCAGCGGCTCTCCCCGCATCATCTCATCATCCCTCTCCTCCGTGGCATCCAGGTGAGCAGGTGCGCGGTCTCTGCTGGGCCACCCTGGAGGGCGGGGCTGCGCAGTGTTTTCAAGATGCCCCCCTCAGTGTGTGAGGACTAGATCGTTTCCTCGCTTCCACTCGGGTCTCGGCCCTGCTGGGGGTGGGAGAGCTGGCCTTCTGTCCTCTCTCACTGTTACCTTCTGCTTTCAGGCACCACACTCGCAGCCCCAGCCTCAGTGCGGTGTGAGTCCCATCATCAAAGCCTCACGCTGACTGCTGTCACACGCCTGGGCTGTAGGGTGCCAGCGCCCCTCTGCAGGGGGTATGCGGGGTCCGGGGGCACTGAGTGAGCCCACACCGCAGTTCCAACCCCTGTCCTCACATCAGTGGAAGCCTCTACCCTGTATGGGTTCGGGAAGGGCAGGCTCCCCTAGGCCCCAGCAGCTACAAGCTCTCTGGCGGAGGCTCCTGGGCTCCCCACCGCGCTCCACAGGTCTGTATTTGCAGAATGGTCCCTCCTCTGGGTTCACCAGCTCCATCACTTTCGTCTTACAGAGGATAACCATCCTCGCCCTGTGTCGTTTGGGCGCTACTAACAAGAGTGTTGCCCTCCACCTGTTGCCGCAGATTTTTAGATTTTCCTGGTTGTGATGCAGATCAGCCAGCAAGAAACCCCTGAATCCAGGTGCAGCCTTCACCCCAGCTCTTCCTGGCCCGGCTCCTGGCTGTGATCCTTGATTACATTCCCGAGCTGCTCCCAATTCGGTCATCACTGAGTAAACTCAGTCTGGCACCATGAGTGAACGGTGTTTGGCTGTGTTTGGCTAAATCTGCCACCGTTTCCTGTGTAATGTGCCAGCTCTGTGTGGGTCCCATTATGGTCTGTGTTCTTCCCCGTTAACTAATGTTCATTCTTGCGAGAGGAGTCATGGTAACACCTCAGTCATCTAACCTGGCTGGGGTCCAGCTCCTAATGGAAATATATTAAGAGTATCCCTTTGTATCTGGAAAAGCAAACAAATGTGGGCTTTCTCGTATTAACCTCTCGAGGGACAGAAATTCACGTCTGAAGGAACAAAGCACTCAAAATAGTCTCTAAAATAGAATGAGCTTCTAAGATGTTTCTCTCTTGGAGAGTCCCCTGTCCATCTGTCACATGGAAGCAGTTCTGTTGATACAGAAATCCCGAATGTGACAAACGGGACCAGGTGAGAGCAGGCTTTCCCGTGAATGGTGACAGCAGTAGAGCTGGTGGAGCCAGAGGGAGTGAACCTTCTTCCGCAAATCCCACCTTATCCCAGCGGGGCCGGGGCTGAGGAGGAGGGCAGAGGGCCCAGGGGAAGGTGGAGGTGGGCCTCCTCCTCCCAGCCCGTCCTTTAGTCAGGACAGGTTAGCTCTCGTCTAGTGTGTGTGTGTGTGTGTGTGTGTGCGTGTGCCCATGTGTCTGCACAGTTTAAAGAAAGTGTGGGGGCCCCACTCAGTTCTGTGAAATAACCAGAACTCTGTAGAGTGCAGAGCCACCAGGCGAGTGCCCCATGTGAGCCATGGGCACAACAGGGCAGGTGCGGGTATATGCCTCCTTCACTTGGAGATGTTAACACGTGATATTTCTCATCCTTTCTCTCAAACAGATGTCGATCCTGTTTACTTGATAAATACAAACCAATTTTTAAATGGCCTAATTTGTGGCAGCCTATTGTCACCATTATTACACCTAATTTGTCCAGTCAGTGTGTCCCAGAGACACAGCCACCCCACGCAGATCATCCAAACAGATCTGTTGTTCAAAGGGGACCTTTGGTCTTGGGAAGGTTGGGAACGCCTGCCTTCCGTATTCAGCTCACACATCGTTCCCGGAGTAGGTGATTGTCCCACTGAGCAGTCCTCTGTCCAGTTACTTTGTCCCCCAGCATTTGGGGGAAAGTCAGTGGTTGCATGAGAACAGCCTCTGCTGCAGCCTACAGGGTGGCTATGTTTGGTGAGCAGATATTCCCTGGACTCGGGGCTAAAGCCCCTGACCAGCCCCCTCATGCCTGACAGTGAAGAACAGATCCAAAGTAGACAGCCGCGGCCACCGCCCCTCCTGCCCGCTACCATCCGGGCCTCCCAAGAGGCGGAAGGGCGTTGCCAGGGCCCCCGCCTTGTGCACATTTAGACCCGTTTCCTCCCCCTCCCCGCCCCCTCCGCCGGCTGGGAGTCAGCTGGAATGTGGGTGGAAGGTGTGGACGGAGTTTGTACACACACCGCCGAGGCCCCTTTTCGGAGCATGGAACCTCCTGCAGGCAAACGGTTGGCTGATTTCACACGTGAACCTGTTCCTGGGCTGCCCTGCAGCATTTTTACAGGAAGGCAGACTGGTCTTTGCATGTGACTTTCACAGAGTCACACGTTGAGGCTCTGTGGCCACTTTCCATCCTGGGTTCACGTTCACGTGGACGAGATGAAGGGACCCTCCTGCGTCATTTCCTGCTGTGGTCTACGGTGTCTGTGGGCAGGGTTCCTTGCTGGACACTTGATAAGACGTGGCTTCTCTGTTGAATCCTCGGGTCTGGGAAGCAGTATTTTGGCAGGAAGCAAAACTGTAGAACACCTCATCAGTCATTGTGTTTTTCCAGAAGAAGATGGAAGGGCAAGGTACGGAGAGTAAGGAAAGTCTCTTAAGCACCCACCATGTGAAGAGAATGGAGGCTGAGAGAGCTGGCCTCAGCAATCCCCAGTTTGCCCCAGGAGCAACTGCTTTCTCTTTTCCCATAAAGCAGAGCACAAAGTAGCAAACTCCAACCCTGATTCCAGAAACGTTTTTACTTCTAATCATTTCTCATGCAGCAGTCTCCTGCTGCAAACTCTGGTTTGTGCCGTATTGTAGGCAGGGTTTTCTACTTTGGTTTTTGAGAAAGCAAAACATGTCCCATGTAGCATGTGGGCACAGTCTCTGAATGTCTCCCGAAAGATACTTGATCTGTCTGTAAATAGTAGCATCACAAGGATTTGGAGCTTACGAGGCAATGGACTCTAAAAAGTGATGGAACTGAGGTTCAGAAGCAGGAAGACCACACTCGTAAGTATTCAGAGTCTTCAAGAAGCTTCAAAGAAAATGACTTGGAGCCATGGAAAACCGGGATGGCGGGTGATCTCTGAGCACAGCCAGGGGTTTGGTGGTTACCCTCCCCAAGTGCTGGAGGGGCTGCAGCTCAGCCAGCTTCCCCTGTTGGTGACAGAGTGACCTGCAAAGGTGGCCAGGATGGCGCGATGGGTGGTTTTTTTTGTTTTTTTGTTTTTTTGTTTTTGTCAGTTGTTTAAACAATGGGGAAAGGCTCATTTCCTATATTCATGTGTTGTATGTATGCAGAGAGCTCAAGATTCGTCCCAGAGGCCACAAGTGAGATTGGCCCCCACGGGTAGGGAGTTTGGGTGGAGATGACTTCTGTATGTTGGTGATGTTTTCTTGGACCCTGAGCGGGCAAGTAGGCTAAAGCTCACGGATGGGGAGAATGCACTGTCCACTCGAAGACCCTCTTAGGTGACTGTGCATCAAGTCCTCATGGGAACCAGCAGTGCCATGGAGGGGCCCTGGGGACACGCGGCTCGGCTCGCTTACGTCTCCTTCCGGGAAGCAGCTGCAGGTGTAAATGCACAGTGTGGTCCCTGCTCGGTCAGGGGACAAACAGGAAGCAGTTTTGGTCCATTTAAGCAGCGTGCACTGAACAAATCCACCCTAACCTCCGAGGTCTGGAACCTTCTCCAGCCCGGGCGCTGAGCGAGGGGACTAAGGTGTCCCAAGGGGAGGAGGGCCGCATCCTCACACGTCCGGGGGAAGTCTCCATCCTAGAATGAGGTTGGAGACACATGACCTTTCTTGACCCATGGTGTCAGGCTCCAGAGAGCTGAAGGAACATGGTCCAGGGGTCCTCGGGCTGTAGGGGGTGCCTGCACGGCCTTTCCAGGGGAGAAAGCTGGAAGGGGATGGCATATGGGGCTGTCACATCCAGTCTGCCTCTCTGCAGTGCTGGCCTCCACTTTGGGAGTATCCGTCACCGAGTCCTTCTATCAAAATGTAGCCCTGATACAAATTAGTGGGTTCCCAGCACCGGGATTTAGGCCTTCGGGGCACAGAAAGGGGTGTTTGTGGAGAAGGGCGGTGTTTTCGTGTCTGAGAAGTAAGGCCCAGGGAGCACCAGGACAGGCTCCAGAGGAGTCCAGCTTCTCCAAAGAGTCTGGCTTGGCCAAGAGCCCCACAGAACGCCCCCCCCGCCGCAAAGAGGATGTCAGACCCATGGCAGTTGAAACGGGCCCGCGGGGCATGGTCTTCCTGACCTGGTTCCTCCTCCGCGTCCCCACACCCTCTGCTCAATTGGCCCTTCCTGGGGAAACTCAGAATAACGAGGCTGCAAACTACTGACTTCAAAAGAAAAAGTTCCTTTTATCTTCCCTGGTAAGATTAGGAGGCCAGGCACATTGACTTGTGTCTGAATACTTTAAACACACTCTTGGGAAAACATAAACAGGATTTATATGAAATGCTTTAATCCCCCCAAAGAGCACTGAACTCTCATGAAGGGGCACCAGCCACTCTAGAGTCGGGTGAGATAATATTTGCTTCTGTCTGTGTCTCACCTGGAACTCGGTAGTGGCCTAACTTCCATCACGAACATTTCCTGAATGCCTCTTGGACACAGGTGCTGTGCCGGGGAACCAGTGAGCAGAGAGGGTCTGGGGCTGTGAGGAGCTTGGGTCTCAGGCTTACAAACAAACCTCCTCTTTTAACTTCAGTTCATCTGACTTTCTTCTTCCAGTGAGTCTAGCTGATTCTCACAGAGTTCTGACATCTACATGTTTCTAGAAATGTAAGTGTGAGTGGAACTTTGGCAGATGGAATCATCAGTCAGGATGAGTGCTGGGATGTGGCCGTGACCGTGAATTGTTTGGAAAAGAAATGAGCTCTTACCATATGTTTGGTAAATCAGGACTTTTTCAGCCTCACAGAACTTAACAAGAGAGGAGATTGAAGCTGCAATGGGCTTGTTCCATGGATGCGGAAACGGGGGCCCAGAGAGGTTAAAATCTTTTTCGTTGTCACACAGCAGCTGTTGTGATGTCCAGGCTGTGTTTAAAGTGGGATGTATTTGCATGTAGACCTTCAGTTGTACTTTGTGATGACACATTGGACTTTCTGCATCATCTCGAGCCAGAGTAAGGTCAGCAGTTTACAAACTTCATGATAGGAGAAAAGACACACACTTACTTTACTTTTGCAAAGGAAAGGGGAACTGAGGAAAGGGGTGTTGCCTCCAACTCTCACATCCTTAGAAGGGAAGGCAGGTACTATGTTCACTTAAAGTATCTGAAATACTAGTTTTGTTTTCTTAAAATTACTCAAGTTCTTAAAATAATGTGGAGATCAATTTAAAAGTCAGGTGGGACAGAGGGGAAATGACTTAAATATCTATTTTTCTTCCCTATGAGTTAATGTCTCCATTGTCCATGTTCTATTATGTCTTTGGAAATAATATCTCTGGAGGTTTATTTTCCTTTTATTTATTTATCAGTTTATTTTTGGCGGCCCCGTCTAGCCGCCTGCAGCCGCGTTCACAGGGGGAGGGGCCTGGGCCCGTCCGGAAGAGCAGAGTACTGTTTGCTTTCTGCGTCTGAGTGAGCATCTGGCAGAGCCTCTCAGCCCCGGGCTGTCCATTTGTTTTCAGAGTGTGGCCGTTATTGTCTGACGCTGTGCTGGTTGCCTGAGAGACTCCTGCCCTCGTCAGTAGCTGATGACCCAGGGCGCCCGCAATAGTGCTCTCTTCTGTTGCCCGCGGGGCCTCTGAGCTGTTCCTAATGGAGCGCTGGGAGTACCTGAGTGCCACGTGGTTCCCAGGGATGGAGAGAAAGCCAGAGGGCCCCACCTTGCAGGGTGGGGTCTCCTTGGGCTGTGTCCCCTTGATAAAATAAAAATCACAACTTGACAAGTGGTGCGTCCGGAGGAGGCTTGGAGGAGTGGGCTCTGTACTGGGGCTCTGAGCCCCTCCAAGTGGGAGGGCTTATCTGCCTTAGCCCTGGCCTTTATGTCACTTCAAATGGGACTTAGAAGCCACGCTCTAAGTGGATTAGGCCCGAGATTAGCTAGAGTATCCTGTGTTGAAAGACCTGCGCTTCACTCTCTCCTGAGACCCCGAGGATCTGGGGAGGACCAGTATTTCCAGTATGTTCACAGCAGCTGCCACGCAGGCGACCCCGTTGCTGAGGATGGGGAGAGGGGAGGAAGAGGCCGTCCTTTGATGCTGCTTTGTCCCCCGACTGCTCCCCCAAGACCTGTCCCATCCCTGTGCCCCAGACCAACACCACACCTCACAACCAGCTTGAGGGCCAGAGCATTTTCTAGACAATCACCGTTGGCAAGTTGCAGCACTGGGAAGGAGGGTCAGAAGGTTCTGTCCCGGAAATGTCCGGGCTCTGTTTGACGTTGGGGTCATAATGGAATGACTGCTGTCGGTCCCTTGTTTGGACGAGCAGGGTGAAGAGGAGGGAGGGTGGCAGCCAGGCTCTCTGGGGCCCCTCAGGGCCTCCCTGTCCAAGCAAAGCCCGGAAGGGGAGGAGGGGACTCCTCTGCTCAGGGGCTGGGCACTTCATTGCTCTCAGGTGCTGGGGGACAGATGTCATTTACCGAGTGGGGGCTGCTGGATGGGTACCCTGAGGTAGAAGAGGCCTTTGTTAATTACCCACTGTTTCCTAATTCCTGCTGGAAGGGCAGGGAATGGACAGGCTGCGGGAACTTTCAGTGCAGTTCAGTCCTGCATCCTCATGGTGCCCCTGGAGCCCCAGGAAGGGGATCATTGTGCAATCCCCACTGGGAGGGCTTGGGAACTTCCTCAGGGTCACTGCTGACAAGTGGTCGAGCGAAGATTCAAACCTGGAGTTTTCTGTTTACCTGGGACTGACTGCCTGCTGTGACGCCCAAGCCTCCGCTTATCAGACCAACGATGCGGACTTTCCATGTCGCAGTGGAATCCGCACTTGGCTTAGGGGAGGGGGCTCCCTCCCCCAGGCTCGCCAGTGCACATGGTGGCCAGCTGTGGCTCCCACCCCGGGTGGAGGTGGAGCGGAGCCAAGACGCACATCAAAGACGAGCAGGGGAGTGTGCAGGGCCCCTTCCTGGCTCCGGCCCCGCCGCGTGCTTCCTGGGTTGTGTGAAATTAACCATGAACAAAGCACTGGGGGATCCCGTTGCGGAGAACAGACACCGTTCTCCCAGCTTTGTCCAGTCCAGTTGCAACTGGTGGTGGGTAGGCAGGTAGTGGGTGATGGAAAAAGCCTCAGAGTGTTCGTTATGGTATGTTCTTACGACTTTCACAGGGGAGTTAAGGAATCCCTGACTAAACAGGTAAAACTGCTTAAAGTAAAAAAAGCAGAGATCAAAGCAGTGTAAATTCTTAGTCATTTAACAGTGTCATGGAATGGGGTAATTGACCAATTTTTCAGAGAGTTAGAATAGTATAAAATAGAGGAACATAATGATTCAGAAACAAAAATCTCCTGGGTGCCCACATTGTGCTTTGAGTACAAGTTGCACAAGACCCCAGAGAGGTTCTGGTTCCGCAGGGAGACTGACCTTTGAACAACCTCAGTCCCAGACGGTTAGGACTGCAGTGCTGTAGGAACATAGAGGAGAAGGAGGAGGTGACTCTGTCTGGAGGGTGGGGAGATGTCAGAGTCTTCCCCAAGATTACAGTATTTTGGCTGAATGCTAAAGGATGCCTGGGACCTCTGTAGACAGAGCAGAGAGAGAAAGGCACTTGGAGCTGAGAGCGAAGTGGTTATCGGTGTGAAGGCGAGAAGGGGCCTGGCTCTTGGGTCATCATTCTGAAAGTAAGCCTTCCTTGCTCTCCACTGTAGAAGAAGGAGTAGAACCCCAAGCCATTAGAAGGGAAAATACCTTTTACTGCATGGTATTAGGAAGCACACGCTTTGGGGTTAAAAAGTCTGGATTAGAAACATGGCTCTGCCATGCTGTTCATTCATTCATTCATTCATTCATTCATTCAGATACATCATCAGGCTATATGCTTGGTCCTGGACACACAGAAACGAGTGGAGACAGAGAAGCTGCCTCTGAAGACAGGACAGGTGTAGAGAGCCTTCCAGCAGAGGCTTTGAGGAAGGCGCAGGGCAAGGGCCTCTCCCGAGTCGGTGTGAGGGCTGGTGGGGGAGTCCGTGCTCAGGGAGATTTTCAGAGAGTAAATGACCTGAGTTTTCAACCTGAATGGAAGTTAGGAGGCCCAAGGAGGGTGGGGCAGGCGCAGAGGAGAGCGCACTCCAGGCAGAGGGCAAGGATGGACCAGGACCAGCCTGTGAGTGGAGGGACTAGAGACGAGTCTGGGTCCTGGAGTATGAACTGCGGTGGGCAGGCGGGGTGGGCAGCTTTGGGGCCGGACGACCAACGGGTCTGCACAGCATCCGCTCTGTTCCACGTCAGAGTCACCCCAGGGCACTTTGAAAGTGGATCAGTGTTCGGTCCCACAACACAAGGTCTGGATGTGATTGGACCGGGTCCTGGCTTGCTGTCATCTGTCTGTCTTTGAAGCTGGGTGATGGACGTGCATCAGGGTGGGGAGGTGCTGCTGCAGGGGTCAGGGAGCCACCCAAGAGCTTTCGATAAAGGGCCTGGCTCAGCCCACTTTGTGATGGAGAAGTCTGGAGGAACCAGCAACAGAGAAAACAGGAGAAACATTCTGGAAATGATCATCCACACCAGAGATGGCGAGGGCCTGAATCAGGGTAGCAGTTGTAGGAGTGAAGACAGACAGGAGAAGGTGTTTTTGAGAAACATTCTGGAGGTAAAATCAGCAGAAACTGATTGATACTGAAGACGTGAGGATGAGGGTTCAAGGCTGGGCACTCTGGTGGGGCTGTTGGATCAAATAGAAGACACCCAGTTATGCTTGCATTTCAGATAAAAAAGGCATTTTTGTTTTTTTAGTTTAAGTGTATCCCATGCAATATTTGAAACAAACTTATAAAAATTTATGTGTGCATTTTCTAAATCTGACAGTCTTAGTTCCTGGGCTTAAGGTGGAGACATCAGCTAGACAGAGAATATAGGAGAAGGAAAAATTTTGAAGTCATGATGGTTCTGAATCCAGATCTTTGCAATAAGCAGGAGGAAATTGGATATTGAGTTGGCAGTTGGATATCTGCGTCTGAAGTTTGCATAGTCATCCAGGCTGAAATCATCAGTATATTTTTGTAGAAGCTGAAACCATGGAATGTGGGTGAAGTTTTTCAGGCACACTAGAGAAAGTGAGGGAGTGGCAGCTCGGGATGGAACCCAGGTTTTTAGGGGACTTTGAGAAAATCATTTAATTTCTCAGAGTGTCTGTTCCCCATCTGTAAAGTGGAGAATAATAAAACCCGGGTCAGGTCCTTGTCATCTCCATGTGTCACACTGTGTGAAAGCCCTGGGACCTTGCCTGGCCCTTAATATTACCAGCGTTGTCCTCATCATCACCACTGTCACTTAAGTGGGTCACACAAACCAGTGGACAAAGACAAATCAGTGTCTGTAAAAACAAATAGGTCAAAATATTAACAAAATAATACTCTTGTGAAGAAACAAATGCAATGAAAATAATCCACAAGGCCCCAAACTATGGATTATTTTATGTAGTTTGGATAGTAGAAGTCAGAGGGCTACATTCTCTATTACAGTAATCCCAATTTGTATTAATTATATTCTCCAGAGGATGAAGAAAGGCTGTTCACGTCCCCCAACACACACCCCCAAGAGTGTCTTCAGTGGTTTATTTTCTTTTTCTTTACTTTTTCTGGGAAGTAAATGTTTAAAGATATAAGCAATATTCATTTTCTAGCAGGAGAAAGAATGTTGATTGTCTGAATTGGCCCTCAAATATACACAGAAGGGGCACACGTGCGCACATACACACACACACCTGATCTCTCCTCAAACTTTGTCTGGACGCGTTGGCCACACAGTGAGTCACTGTTTGTTCTGTACATACAGAAGGAAGCAAGACCACCAGGGCTTTTTAATCTTGTACCCAAGGTGGGAAACTAATGCCTTGATGAAAAGAAAAGGGAACATAGAGTTGTTTGGAGAAAACTCTAAAAACTAATTCCTCAAAGGACGCCACTTAGGTCATCTTGAATACTGTCAACAGTTTTAGAGAAATGTGTAGTCACACATACATTCATATAAGCATCTACTTCATGTACTTCTTCTGTTTGTTTCCCAGTGGGTGACAGAGTAGCATCCTTACCTGTGCCATTTGTCAGTGAAATTCCAGAATTTATAAATGACCTCTCCGTGCCTTCCTCTGTGGTAGTAAATTACTACTGGGAAATAAAGAAGCACAAGACTCAGACCTGCTCTCTGAGCAACTAGATGGGGAGTGAGGGTCGGGGTGGAGGGAAGACGCTGATTTAAACAGATGGAGTTTCAGGCTCCTTCCCTACCCACGTAGAGAGACACACAGAGGAGCCAGGTCGCAGCAGCTCGTTCATCTGCTCCTTCACTCCATAGGGAGAGGTGTTGCGGACCACACAGGAGCTCTCAGATGGTGGGAACGGGGCCGACAGGCAGGTGGCCCACAGTGTGATGGGGCTCTACGCAATGTAAAGAGCGAAGTGCCAGAGAGGGGAGACCCGTGGGTTAGTTTGCCTGGGTGGGGACCAGAAGACTTACCCTGCATTTTCCAGCTGGTTGCTCATCCAGCCTTAAATTCAGAGGATTAAATGAAGAAACCAGTTGCCTGCTTTGTTATGATCCAGTACTCTTCCGGCCACCTTAGTCTCTGCCTGGCCCGGGCAGCTCCTGCACTCGCTCCACGCCGCCGTGCTGACTGGGTCCTCTGTGTCTGTCTGCCTGAAGCTCGGGCAGGGGTTCCTCATACGTCTGCTGTTGGTGTGAATGGACGCCGCCACCCCAGAAAGCAGAGGTGCCCTGGACCAGGAATTCCCTCTCGCACCCTCTGCCCCCACCCACGTTTTGTATTCACTACCTGAAGGGGTCAGAGTGTGTGGTGCTGGTAGTTCTGCATCTTTGCCCGGGAGAGGTAGCCCACATGGGAGGAGAGGACGTTGGATTCCAACAGTGGCAAACAAGGTGGCAGGGGCCAGGCAGTTCCGCCAGCGGATGAGAATTCCAAGGAGACTTCCTCTCATGTCACACTGTCACAAACCATGGGTGGGCCCACTGGAAGACTTCAGCACAACCGACCAATTGACCAATTGGTGGTCACTGAGCAAGCTTCATGGAGAAGTGGCGGGTGGCGGGTGGCGGGTGGGTAGAGCTCAGTGGTAGAGTGCATGCTTAGTAAGCACGGAGTCCTGGGTTCAGTCCCCAGCACCTCCATTAAAACAAAGAGGTGATTAGCGTGTTACAAGCCCAGGAGGCCATTCTTCTGTCTCTTCTCATCCGGGGCCCTAAGCATTCTTTGAAAACGAACAAAAAAGTCTGTAATAAAGTAAGCAGCATTCCATAAGGGCACATTTAAAAAACAAACAAAAACACCCCAGGTTTCCTTTCATACGTACTAGTTTAGAAAGGTACAGTACGAGATACGAGACATCTTTGGGGAGCTACAGTCACGTGAGCCATCATTTCACTTAGTTTAGCAGGGAAACAAAACAGAGATAAGCCAAGGCATTTAATGTACAGTGTTTGTTGTTCATGAGTAGTTGAAATCAATGAGTGAATGTGAACTACAGCCAACAAGGAATACATCACCAGCAGCAGACTCGTGTCGTATCCTCTAAGAGTTTCCTGAGAAATCTGTACATTTAATTCAGAATTGAAAATGCCTTTTGCCATCACTAGTAAAAACACTTCCTAATGAACAGAGGAAACATTAATTTATATATTCTCCACATGTATGCATATATATATAATACATATGTATTATAAATATGCATGTATATGTGTATCTCTTCCTTTGGAAAGTGGAAAACTATTACTTTCAGGTTACTCTTATGACTTTAAAAAACTCACCAAATTAAAGTGTCATAGCCTCCAGGTATATTTAAATGATTCATGAAGATCTGTTTTAAACAAAATTTACTAGGCTGCTGACCATTGTTCATACTTAAAAGGCAAAATGTAACTCAATTAGAGTAATTGAACTTTTAAAATGAGCTTCCTATTTTTAATCTTTCAATGCAGAATTTTGAAGATTTTTAACCGGCCAGTGATTTTTTTTTTTAGAATACTGTGAAGTATTAATGCGGGCAAAATCTTATCACAGTGGATACTAATCATCAAAGTTTTCCCTGCACTATTTTCATATATCCCCTAGGAATTCTACAGTAATGGACATGCATATGTTTGGTCCTTTCTTAGTTTCTGTATGTTCGATAGTCATCCGGAAATAATTTAATGTTCTTTTGTTGCCACTTCTGACTCTTACTAGCATGTGACCTTAGCAACTCACTCAGCCTTCCTAGTTATCAAAGGATGGCGGGTAAAACCAAGACAGGACCCAAACCGAATTAATTATTTTGTGTTTGCTCTGAAGTAAAACTATTCTTCAAATTCTCCAATGTGTCAGTCACATCACCCATCAGAAAACACGCATTAACTCTAAAGCCACTTACAAAACCGGGAACAAATGGGGAACAATCCCGATATTTAAAGCAGTCAGTCTGTTCAGTTCTTTTCACTGGAGGGTTTTAAGTGCTACTTTTTACTTCCTGTTTCTAACACGTGTTAATTGAGTATGTGATGGGTGGCTTCTAGTAAACAGTATAAGGCATGAAGGGAAACACAGTGAACAAAAGGACCCTGGACAGAACAAACCAGTGCGGTTACCTATGAAGTTCCTGTAACTGGAGTTTCCTTCAACACCTGTTTTCAACAGAAAAGTGCCATGTCTCAGGGATGGAGATTAAAACTGTCCTGCGAAGTGGCATTCCTCCTCCTCCTCAAAAAGGTAGCTGTAGAAATAACAATTAAAATCATCTCAGGAGCCTAGCAGTAAGGTTGGCTCTGGAAGACTGTGCCGTCTCACACACACACACACAACCTGTCGGGGCTTTCCAGGGTCGGTAGGTCAGTGGCTCTCGGCACCCATTACTTACATTGGGAGTCATGTAGTCAGTAGAATCCGTCGTCCTCCACTGAAACGGAATCTTTCAAAATCTGAGATACAGTGAAACGATTTTTACTGGTTCTGCATAAATATCTAAGTGGTTTTTATATTAATTTAACATTGTTCTGCTTCACGATTTCCTTGTGTAAATGTAGGAATTTTTTCAAGCTCTAAGATATTTTCCTGTAATTTTACATTTATAATAGCCGAGAAGACTCATTTTTTGTTGTAGAATACCTTCCACAACCATGTCCTCAAACAAATGTTACAGCTAAATTGTAAATCAACTAAAAACGCTCATGTCGGAAGTGTAATATGAGCAGACATGACAAGTGTGGGGACTGCTCGGAGTCAGGGTGTAGCCCCGACAACGAGAAGGCAGTCAGTAGAAGCTGCATGAGGTCTCAGAAATAGGCCTGCAGAATGTCCTTAGTAAGAAGAGAGAGGGAGGTGCTGTTGAGTCTTAGAGTTTATTTTCAGAACAGCAGAAGAAACCTAGGAGATCACTTTAGAAGAGGAAGAAAAGGAACCACAATGTCCCAGCCTAGCGGAGCTGACCCTCAGAAAGTCTTGAGTCAGGAAGGAAATGAGGTCGTTGGATTTTGTTGCCACTTCTGATTCTTTGGAGCATGTGACCCTGGAGAGTCCCTTAACCTTCCTGTAAATGAGAGAGCCGGACTCCTTGTGGCTGCAGAGTCCTACCACCCGTGACTCTGCTGCCACGTCCACACGAGTGCACGAGACCGTGCTGTTCTGGAGGCCAGAACTGCACGGGTTGGTGTGGTCCTGCAGGAGGACAGTGCTGGCCTGGTCTGAGCAGGGTCCTGTCAGTCCTGGCCTTCTCTGACGGGGATGTGACCCGGGGGAGTCCTGTGATCTGTGCTTCCACGGCCTGGTCTGTGATGGGGCAGTAGTGCTGCCACCACCATTTGGGTTGGAACGATTGAATACCATCTCAGGAAACACCCTCATCAGGGGGTCTGACACATAGTAAGTGACTGCTGCCCAGACGGGGAGCAGCTTCTGGCCTTAGAGGGGCCTCTCAGCTCTGCCATCAGGCCTGACCTGGGCAATGACCTGGGCTCCTGGTCTCCTGTCAACTCACCCGGTTTCCTGGAGTTGCTCCAGGCCCCACCCCACCGTGTTAAGATGACTGTGCCGTCACCTGGTCCTGCAGCTGCAGTAGGCAGGTCGTGGTGCCTCCTCCTGTGCCACCTCTGCAGGGAGCCGGGGCTCCAGGAAGTGGGAAGAGGGGAAGGACCAGGGTAAGTGGGCAGAGAGGGCTTGGCTGGGGTGTGTCGGGAAGGGGGCGGGAGGGCAGGTGTGTGCAGAATGGGCATGGAGAAATCCAGGTGTCACTGGAACCCAGTGTAAAGGGAGACCTGAGGGTGGGGTGATGTGTGGGCAGAAACAACGAGAAAGAAGGACTTGTGAAGGCTGATGTGTGGCCCCTAACAGTGAGCCAGATGCCTGGCAGCTTGCTTGGTCAGCGGGCTGTCTGGGGCTCATAAACACCAGCAGCTGGTTCCCACAGTCCAGGGGTTGAAGTCGGGGCTCAAGTGCCAGCCTCGCTGCGTCCTGGTGACGGCCTCTCCCAGGTTGCAGACGCTGGTGTCTCCTGGGTCCTCACCCGGTGGGGTACAGAGGCGGGAGGCACAGTCCCCTGGGACCCTTTTGAGGGCACTGATCCCACCGGGAGAGCCCCACCCTGGTGACCTCGTCTAACCCTGGTCTCCCCGCAGAGGCCCCACCTCCTAAATACATCACATTGAGGGCTCTCTGCATGTGAATTTGGGGGGCACAAATGCTGAGTCCATCACGGGAGTGCAGGGAGGAGGGCACTAATGTTTCCTTTACTCCAGCCAGCCGTGCCCTTAGGTGGCAACCCACCGAACATGCCCCTCCAGCCTTAACCACAGACATGGACGTGGACGTCTGCAGAAAACATCAAAACTGTTCTCTCCAGAGTCCCTAATCTCAGTTTTAATTGTACATCTGTATCCCTGAGGCTCTCTCTTTTTTTAAATTACAGTTTACTGAAGTGGGTTACAGGTGATGGAAATACCAGCGGTCTGCGGGCAGCGGGGCCCGTGGTCCTTTCCTCAGATCCTCCTGCACATCGGGCGGGACTGGCTTTCACCCCACCGTCCCTGGGGCTTGAGCTGCTCATTCCTGCTGGAAACCCCGAAGTTAGGGTTACGTTCAAAACCATAACTTTTCTTTGTTCTGGGTTGATGAGAGGAACCAAAAGATTAAAGTCCTAGAACATTTAAAAAACTTCCCTTCTTTTTCAGAAGGCTGGTCGTTCCTTCTTACTCTGGGAGTGTCTGCTTTCTTGTTGAGCCCACTGTGAGCAGAGCTGATCCTGTATGCTGCGTGTTGATTCACACAGCAAAGGGCTTGGGGTTACCTGTGAATCCGAGGCTTCCTCACCTGCTCTCCACCTTTCTCAACCTAAGAATAATCCAGATAGTTCTTGGAGCTGAGCCACCACAGCCGGTTTGTCCCCAGGGGGCTCTCTCACGTCCTGGCCATGGCTGGCTGAGGGGTACAGGGTCCCTTTCCCCTGTGCAGAGAAGCCGCGACCCCACACCACTCACTAACTACAACTCAGCACTCTGGGAAGCCCACCAAAACAACTACCTGAGGGCTCTGAAAAATAAGCAAAGCAGGCTGACTGTGGAATGGACTCAGACTTGGAGAGGGGATCCCATACACCTACGGGTCCTGTCCTGGGATGCCGAGAACTTTAGTAGACACTCCATCGTGCTTGTCAGGGACCAGGGAAAGGGTGCAGAGAATCCCAGAGCGTTCCCCTAATTCTGCATGTAAATCCACACAGATTCTGGCTTAATCCCTGAACCACCATGCCAGGGGCAGACCCAGAGCAGCATAATGGGTGTGCCAGTGTCCTGGGGCTGCTTTGAAAATCACCACAAATGTGGCGCCTGAAACTGACAGAAGTGGATTCTCTCCCAGCTCTGGAATCCATTCTGGAGCCAGAGGTCTGAGGTCATTTTTATTATTTGTTAATTGGACTTCATCAAAATTTAAAATTTTTTTGCTTTTTTGAAGATACCGTAAGAATGTGTAAAAGCAAGCCTCCGACTGGGAGAAAACACTGAAGAATTTGTATAGAGACTACATTACGAACTCTTACAGCTTGATTCCAAACAACCCAACGGAAAAATGGGGCCAAGATTAGGACACTAACAAAAGAAGGTACACAGATGTCTGACAAGCACATGAAGTGATGTTCCAAGTAGTTTGTATCAGGGAAAGACGAATGAAACGTACAAGATACACCCACTCTCGTCTGGCTGTGATTAAAAGCAGTGACCACACCAAGTGTCAGTGAGGAGGTGGAACTGGTGGGAATGCAGAATGGTGCAGTGCTTTGGGAAACATGTTGGCAACTCCTTTAAAAGTTAAACGTACACCCACTCTATGACCCAGCCCAGCCTTTCCACTTCTAAGTCAAGTTACTGCAGAGAAACAGAAATATATGTCCCGGACGTGAATGTTTACTGCAGCTTTGTTTGAAGTAGCCCAAGCAGGAAACAACCCAAATGTTCATTGTAAGAGTAAATGAGAATTATTTTCTCCACGGATGAAGGGTAAAAGGACCATTTTCTCTTTCTCTTCTTAGAGTGCTTCCTGGGAGACACAGTGAATCTGCACCCTTGCTCTGATTGGAACAGAGGTCGGTCTCTCTGGAGCGAGGGAGCGAGCCCGTCTCCAGTGGGACGAGACTGAGTAGACAGACTCAGCAATTAGCTCCAGGCTGCCCACAGGAAATGTGGTAGGTAAGGAGTGTGGTTTAGTCTCTGGAAGATAAGAGAAATTATTGTTCTTTTGTTTCCTTTGCTGCATAAAATGTCAGGTTTCCCCCTAACCTTTCAGTCACTTTCGGGCCGCCTTACATGCACGTAAGTCTGCTAGTGCTCCACAGGGAAGCGTGTTCTCCAGTCTTCCGACTGTACAGGCGCCTTCCTTCCGGCCTGTTGCTTTACTTCCCCACCCCCACCCCACCCGCAGGTGCCTGGATAGGCAGACTGCTGTCTGTCCAGACCGTGGATCACACTCAGCACAGGAAAAGAGGGAATTACTGATTCACGTGACAGCATGAGTGAATTTCAGACGAGTCGTGCTGGGGCCCAGGATGTGCCCGGTCCCTCCAACACCGACTTCTGGCTCTCATTTCGGCCTCAGTTGTCTTGATATTCCCTGGAGCTGAGCTCTTGGACCAGAAACAGCCATGTGTTTTCCCTCAGTTCCTTATCTTATCTTCAGACAATTTTTTAGAGGCAAAGTGGAATTCGTTCTTGGGGGAGGGGAGCAGTTGGACCTCAGTCTCATCACTTGAGAAACATCTATAAAAATACACGGGGCTCTGACTCAGCCACGTGCCGGTGACCTGAGGACAGAGTCTCAAGTCTGACTGCAAACAGGTGCCGACCTGAGAGCACCCCCACCATTGTTCGGGGGCTCCCTGAACACCCACGGGAACTGTGCTATAATTGATCTGAGATGGAGCTGGGAATCTATGTTTTCCTGAGGGGTCCAGTATTCTATGCAGCAGAGTGTGGGCACCAGGGCTCTAAGGGTGCCATCATTGACTGAAAACCCCATTTTTTCAGCCCCTCCCCTTCATCATTATCAGCAGGCTGATGCCTGGAAGCCCCTCAGGGGAGCCAATGGCAGCTGGCACACAAGTGTCAAAGGCCACCGACCAGCTTCTGCCATTATTTTTGCACTTTGCTTTTCTTTCCTTTAACTAAGTCTTTGAAATCTATTAAAATGCAGAGTTGCTGAGGCAGATAACAGTGAGTCAGAGATGGCTCCCAATTCTTCACCTTCCTCCCCACGGAGAGGTGAGGTCTCTGTTGCCTCTGCTCTGAGTTTTGGAAGAACAGACTGCAGCAGAGATGTGCAGTTCTTAGGGAACTGGCTGCTTCCCCGTCCCGTCCCTTCCTGTCTCTAAGGACACTTGCTTTGGGGACGGAGAGGCCATGCTGTGAGGAAGCCCCAGAGCCCGTGGAGAGGGCCAAATGGAGCCAGGGTGGGGGGCACCAGCCAATGGTGAGCTCGGGAGTGGGTCGTCATCCACGTGCTGCCAGTCCACCAGGCTGATGCCTCGTAGGTCAGGGTGAGCTGTCCCTGCACAGTGCAAACTCAGGATCCAGATCCATGACTGTTGTTTTGAGCTGGTTGGTTTTGCAGAAATGGATCTCTAGGAGGGGGCACACTCAAGTTGTCAGTCGTTTAAGACAAGCTCCCTCTTGTCTCTGCTCTGCCACTGAGTAGCGAGCGGTGTGACCTGGGATAAGCAGCTGGTCTTCATAGACCTCAGTTTTATGCATCATGGACTTGAGTGAAACTGGACTAAACAAGCAAGAGGCTTAAGATTCAATGAATTTGTGAAACTTTGTGATTTGAATTTTCATCTGAATGAAGGGTGGGTGAGCAAGTTTTGGTGGGAGGTGGAGAGAGTGGAAATCTTCCCTGACGGCACCCTCTCCCCTCTGAAATAAGTGGGGCCCTGACTCTTACCCAGCACACACGTGCGCTGCAGGGTTACTGCAGTCTGTTACAATGGCCTGTTTACCTTCCTCCCGAGTAAAGACCATGATCTGTTCTACTTTACATCTCTAATACTTAGTGCCTAGCTTGGCAGGCAGTAGGTCCTCGATAAATGTTTGCTGAATGATAAATGGGTCTAGGGTAGATGGATGGAGGCTGAAAGCAGACGGATGGAGTGAAAACCATTCATGAAAAAGGGGCTGTAATTTCCAGCTCAGCGATTCTCAAGGAAGGATATAGTCAGGCAGCGCCTACAACTCCTATGGGTTTTCCATCACAAGGTGTGTTTTGGTATTTCATCCACCTTAAAGGAGTATATGAGATGCTGAGTCCTCTGCTGGAAGCATGTGTTGTGAAGAAGCTGGGATACCATGTTCTGGCTTCTTGGGCTCTGCCTGGGGCTGGTCCTGCTTCGTGCCCCCTCCTTCTCACTTGGAGACCAGAGTGTCATCTCAGAGGTGAATCTCAGAATATCAGGAGGAAACTCAGTGCAATCTGTCTCATTTACCAAACTGCCTTAAACACTCCCAGACAGACACTGGGGGGCTTGGCTTGGAACCAGTTTAATTCTTCTATTTAGTGCCCTTGAGGACGTCAGGAGGGGAGTCTGCCTGGTCTGCGAGGAGCCACAGAATAAGGCTGGATTTAGGTGATACTGTTGTCCTGAAGTGGATGAAACAAAAGTCACCCCCACCCCGTCCCGTCAGGACTGTCCAGGTCAAATGCACTCAGTAGTCAGGGACTTCCTGTCCTGAGACTGAAAGGTGCAGCCACGCCAGGTATGATTAAACACTTGCCCTCAGATGCTTTTCAGAATTTATCCACAACAGCAACACACGGTTTGTGTCCTGCTGGGACTTTAAGGTTACTGCATTGAGAGGGAGGGGAGGATTTTTCTCTTGAAATTTCTCACTTGCTTCTGAGCTGTGTGGTTTTCAACAGGAAGAACTGACCTTCCAAATACCTTCTGCGATGCCAGCGTGTTCCTCTGTGTCTTTCCTTACATGTTAAGGAGCTCTAGAGTTTAAGACTGTGTGTAGTTTGGTAGTTTCTTTCCAGTTTGTCCAAAGAAGTCTGCCCCTTTTCTCTGATGTGGACTTTTACTTTAGACTTACTAAGGCATTGGAAGCACTCTCCCCTTCTGTGTACTGAGACGAATAAATGCATGTTCTTTCGCTGGTCTTTTGTCCTGGACCCAAAGCATTTTGGACCGTTGGGTGCGAGGTATTTCTCATCGGCCTGTGTTGAGTACTCCTTCTTCAAACTGCGCTCTTTCATCTTTGCTGAAGGTACAAGCTAATCTACTCATGCGGGTCGTAAGTACACATCAGCGTCTGTCCAGGTGAGCCGGGGGCAGAGGGAGAAAAGCGCAGTGAATGGAGAAGTGGGAGTAAAGGTGACCCCAGATTGGGACACAGAAATACGGACCGAGGGAGATGGGGCAAGGAATGTGTATCAGTCAGGGCAGGATAGGTTATGCTGTGGTAACAAGCATTCTGCTGATCTCAGAGCCTTCAAACCAGAGAATTTTACCTCTCATTCAGAGAAATCCCCCGAGGTCTGGGTGACCTTCCTGAGCAGCTGCCCCTTATGTCACATTTCATCAGACGATGCAAGACCAAGGCCCAATTTCAACTATGTGGGCTGTCAGTGAACAAAAGTAACCATTGCCCCAGAATAGAAGGGGGGGTGCTTAGGAAGCAAAGAGAGGCTGCAAACCCGAGTGCGGCCACTCAGGAGCACTTTGGGGTGCAGAGTCCAGATTTGGGGGTGTAAGGTCTCGGGGGGCCTTTGGGGGGTAACAAATGTCACCCTTGTTCCCACCCACTTTCTGATCCAACTGAGAAGGGAGGCAGGAGGTTCTGCTGGAAGGCCATCTTGGTTCCTGACAAAGCTGACTTCCCACCAGGACAAGCAGATGTGTCACACTAATGGAGGAAAACTCCAGGAGGAACAGGGGCAACCCTTCTCCCCGAGGGGACACGGGAGGAGGCAGCCGGCTCCTCTAGAGGCCGCTGCACCCAGTGTCAGGGTGGCTGAGAGAGGGCACGTGAGAGACGGAGGCAGGAAAAGACACAGATAAGACTCAGGGAGAGCAGAGACTTGGAGACAGAGGAAGACGTTCTGAGGGGAAGAAAACACCTGGAGAGACAACTGAGACGGGGAGAGGGAGAGACACAGGGACTCGGGGAGAAATATGAGAGAGAGAGAGAGGCAGAGATAGGGAGACAGACAGAGAGATGAGAGAGATAAAGACAGAGAGAAAGAGAAGGAGAGGCAGAAACAGAGACAGTGACACAGAGAGAGATGGGAGACAGAGAATGAGAGAGAAATAGAGACAGGACGAAGAACACAGGGGCAGAGGGGAGACTCCGGTGAAGCCACAGCAGTAGCTACAGAGAACCCGTCCCAGGTGGGTGGGCAGCTCGGGGGACTGGAGGCAGGAACTGAAGGTGCCCTAGTTCTCCGGCGTGCCTGCTGTGTCGTCCCGGACTCCTCACCTTGCAGGACCCTCGCTGCCAAGCTCAAGTGTGATGTTGTAGGTGACTTGTTGCTCAGAAGATGCTGAAGGCCAGGGGTTCTGAGTAGGCCATTCCTTGCTCCTTGGAGCCCTGGCCTGGGCGGTGGCAGGCATCCCAGGGTGGGGGCCACAGGCCTCTGAGGCTCTGTAGTGCTCCGACACTGGCCGCCTGGCTGCGAGGAGCACCTCTTTGCGTTTCTCCCTCATCCGTCTTGACAATCATCTTTAGAAAGCTTGCTAAACTGTGGCTGGATTAAAACAGAAAACATTTGCAGCCACGTGCTTTTAAACGTTTTTGTTTGCTTGTCTGTTTATTGCCAAAACCACACAGCAAACCTTTGCATTGATTCTCCCATTCGTTATTTTTCATCTTGGAATGTGAAAAAAAGCGGGGTTCTCACAGAAGACTCTGAGTTCAGCTCCAGTTCCCCCTTTGGGTAGAGTCAGTGTGATTGTCTCATCTGTGTGTATTCTTCCTGGCTGTTTGCAAAAACCACTTTCCAGGCTCTGGAAGATGCCCAGATGTACATCTTCTTAGTGAAGTTCCCAAGCTGAGGGGTTTGCACGATCAGATGACCCACACGCCCCTGGAGAGTGTGTGCCTCGCTTGAAACGCTCGCCCACATTTGGCATTTAGAGAATAACTGAAGTAGCTTTCATCCTTTTTGGCCTTGACAAAATCCATCATGCCTTTTCCCGAGCACTTTGCCCCTTAGTTTTTAAAGTCATGAATTTTCTCAGGGAAATGCAGTCCGTATGTTTCTGACTCATTTATACTCAGCCCATCAGACTGCTGTCTGCCAGAGTCGGGCGACTCTCAGGGCACCCAAGGAAAGTGTCCCTGACGCCGCAGGTACAGGATGCACAGTGACCACCTCCCCCTGCTTCAGACCAGGTCTCCTCCCCTCGGAAGCTAACTTGTCTTGGGCTAAAGTGAATGCGTCTGTCCTTCCCTAGAATTTGTGACTGATCCCCTCCAAACCCCCTGAAGGACTTAATAAGAAAAACATGGGCTCATTTCCCACCTCCTTCCTCTCTACTTCCCTTTTCCTTAGAAAATGCTCAGTGTTACAAGTAAATCTGAGGAGACGGATAACTTTAAGGAGTTCTGCCTCAGTCTGATTACAGAGGTCCAGCTTGGTCTTGGGGTTTGGCGGGAATTGGGCATCTGCATCGATGTGACCCTTCTCTCCTTGGGGAAGGCAAATGTGCATCACAAGTGAAGAATATACAGAACTGGGCTGAACTCAAAGCCAGCCTCCCCCGGGAACACCGCCAACTCGGACACAGTTCCCAGTCCGCCTTGATATGGAGAAGGCAGACCCCAGTAAAATACTCTGATACCTGAGGTGGATTTAAAACAAACACCCAGCTAGTTGTAGGAGTGGCTGCCCGTCCTTGGGTCTGCAGGACTTTCCATGTCGGTTTCTAAGCGCTGAACCACGAGGAGGCTCCACTCTCAGAATTGCTGCCCAGCGCCCAGCGAGATCCTTAGTCATCACAGAAAAATTCAGTTGTGTTCAGTTCTGCGACAGGAAAATGAGGGCCTGCACATGTTTTAGAGATGTCTTCCGTATGGAGGAGGGAAACACCCAAAACTTCTGGGTAAAACAAACAACTCCCCAGAATTCAAGTTTCCGTAACATACTGCTGCCTCCAGTACTCAAAAGCAAAGAACGATAGAAGTCACCGTGCATTGCTTGCTTCCTGTGAGCCAGGAATTTCACGTGCCTGATGGTAAGCCTCAAGGTCCTACCAGTTCGAGGGCTGACGTTGCCTCCGCTGAACGGGGGGGGGGGGGGGGGGGGGCGCGGGGAAGGCCTGGTGGAGGTGGACCGTTAGCTAGAGGTGGCCTCCTACACCTCGCTGCTTCTTCCAAGGTCGTTCCCGTAGAGGCGTGGGGAAGTGTGACGGCACGTGAAATGCCTTATCATAGCGCCTGCTCGTGGCCACAGGCCCTGCAGTAGGTGAATCCGAGTCTGTAAACAGTTTAAATCTGACCAAGGAAATGTTTTCGTCCTCAAGGGATGGCTGTTTTGGTTTTCCAATATGTGGATGGTCTTCTAGACACGATCAAGTTTCCCTTTTCTTTTTGTTTGCTGGACTTGGTTGGCATCGGTGATGGAATCATACTGGATTTAAACGCATCCGACTGCACACGGCCGGAAACTGTTCTGTGAAGTCAAGCTGAATGCATCCTGAGGATGGTCCTCAGCCTTCCTGCTGCTGATCAGTCCAGAAGTCCTGGGGAGAAACCCTGTCCACCCTGCTTCTAGGTCCCTTAGAGAAACAGATGTTAAGATACACCCGCTCCAAAGCGCAGCCCAAAAGAAAATCCTGCTGAACGTTTTTCAGTCCCTTAAAGTGGGTGTGGGTTTTGAGAGATGGTCCTCTCAAAGAGCTGGTTTTCATCTTGGCTGAACTGAGGGAAACCACCGTGGTTACTTATCAGCCTGATTATTTTTCAGTGGTAAAATAACTCAGAGAAAAATTCATGGTCGGTGTTAGGTGCCCGGAGATTGCTCGTAAATGCTGACTGTGTCCCCACTGGAAGCGTGGTGCCAAGGAACACTGCTATTCTGGCTCCCGCGTGTGGGCGGCAGATCCTGCTGGCCACGGCCAGTTGCAGGAAGTCAACAAGGAGGGAAAGTTGAAAAGTCTATTGGATTTTTGATGTTCTGTTGTAGCTGGAGGAGCTGAGCCAACTGTAGCATGTGCAAGAGACAGAGAGATGGCTTCTGCCCCCCGCCCCAGCTCCCTCAACATCTGTGCTCCAGGGTGTGTCTCAGAGCTAGACTGGGCCTCCCACTGCCCTTGGCCCTTTCAGACAAGACCCAGATGACCGCAGCATGCACGGTTTGGACCTTTGTGAAAAGCAGTGTGACCCGCTCCCTCCAACGATGACACGACATGGAAGTTAAAGTTCCCAGAACGTGTGGCCCCTCTCAGTCAGCAGGAAAGTCCTACCTCGGTGCTGACCTCAAGTATAACGAGTCGGTGCCCTTTAATGCGGCTCCAGGCGGGGCCTCGATCTTCCTGCAGCAGAAGGGCAACTTGAAATTATGCCAGGTTGCTTTTGATGACAAGAAAAAAAACAGATCTGCTTCTACTGCACTGGGCTCTGTGTCCTCCCCTTTCACATTCCTGGGCATTCCCAGGTGAGGGGGACACATGTGACAACTTGAGGGGAGGACAACTCCGTGGGAGGGAGACATGTGGAAAACACAGCAGAAGGCAGAGGTGGATCCCCCACATACTTTTGTTTTAATTTGGAGCATACGTGAGGGAGATGCCGGTCCTATCAGCCTCCCGGTGCTCGGGTGCCCAGCCCACACCATGCATACTGCCGCGTGCTTGCTCCCGAGATGAGGGAAGGATTGGGGGAGCTGCTGAGAGGAGAGTAAAGCAGGGGACTTGTAAGTCTTCTTTAAGTGGTACCATCTTGAGCAAAGCCAAGCCTGAGTTATGTAAGAGCTGGCCAGGTGCCCACATCTGGCAGTGGTCGGATTGTTTTGTAACAGGCGCTGTCCACACGCCATGTGGCCTGGGTCCACCCTGGAAGGAGAACCACTTGTGAAGGGTCCCTGGGGTGGGCGGTCAGACAGGTGCCCAGGCGTGGGGGACTGTTTCCGGGCACTTGGCCTCCCAGTGTGGCCAGGTGATAGGGTCCTGTCCTCCCTGTGAGAATGTCACCAGGATTGATTCAGCCCCCGACTCCTTCCTGCCTGAATTGAGAACCACGTCTCTGCTCAGGGGTCAGATTTGGAAATCAGATTTCCTTCAGGTCTCCAAAGTTTCTCAGAGGAAATAAGACCCTTTCCTGTGTCTGTGATTGTCTTCTTTCTGTGTAGACCCCTCCCTGCACCCTTCGCCCCCTCCCCCATGGTGCAGTGGGTCCTTCAGAAAACACAGCGTTGTGCTGACTCTCCGGTTAGCTGCTTTGGGGCCCGGACGCTGCAGGGCTGGGGTCCTGGCCAGGGGTCCGAGGGCACAGCCACCTGCAGCCCTGCGGGCTCTGTATGTCGGGGCGCATCTTACAGACCAGGGCTAGCCTGGCCTGGTTTCTGCAGTTCCAGCTCACCAAACCCTGCAGTAAACGTGGAAATGCAGGTGTTCATTCTCTTCCCAGGGGAACAAAAGAGGCAGACGTGCCAGGTGAGCACTCGGGGGGCCTTGTGATGCGAGCCCCTGGCCTGGCGCTGCTTCCTAGAAGAGTCTAGCTGCAGCCGCGGGCAGCGTGCCCACTGCAGGCCGGCCTCAGGACCCTGGAGGCACAGGGCTCCACAAGAGGACAAGGTCTGGGGGCCTCTTTTCAGAACCAGGCCTGAAGCATCCGGCATGATTTCGATTTGCTCATAAGAACAACACAGTTGGTTCCTGTTAAGTCAATAGCATTTGAATTGCTTCTCAGATGTTTAGCTTTTGCAGGGTCCTTTAGGACATGGCCGCCTGCCCGCGGCATTTCTCAGGGACTGGCTGCCTCTGCTGTTCCCTGCAGGCCGTAGACAGAGGAAAGGCGGAGGGAGGAGAGCCGAGGTGGAGAGGACTCCTGCTCAGCTCTGATTTTCATTGCTCATCGCATACTTTCTCGCTGAAGGACTTAGCTGCTACTTTAAAAGACACTTTCTGTATTTTCTCATTCCTAGAGTGTCTATTTCCCATGAAAAGTCATTTTGGAATCTGACTTAAGCTTTGACTCGATAGGCCTCTCCTAGCAGGGGCCCTTTCCAGTGGGCGGGTGAGAGCTCCCGCTGCAGCCTCTGGCCCAGCCGGAGAGGCTCCGCAGACAGACGGCCACCGGGGCAGGAGGCGTGGGCAGCAATGCAACAGGCATTTTGTATGGAGCTGCCCGGCCTCCACAATCCTGTATCTCTGGACTGTGGAAACCTCCCTTCAGCCTCGTGCCTTCCACTTTGGAGTGCCGACCCAGGAAAGCTGTGAGAGGCCAGTTGCAGGCCCGCGGGGCGTGCAGGTTGCAGGTGCTGTTTGCTGTGGGCCAGGCTTCCTTACAGATGGCCCTGGTTGGGACTGAGGGTGCCAGGGATGGGGGGAGGAAATGATAATATGACTAGGAGAAGAATCAGTCTCTTCTGGTGGGTGCTTGTTTAAACTGGGCACTGGTTTAGGCAGAGCGCCTGTGTCTCGTTTTGCTCTGACCCCCAGAGGCGTTTTCTCAGATGTGACTCCCAGCCAAGCAGAAGAGAAGTGGTGTGCTGTGTTTAGTCAGGACTAATGTGGGCCCCTCTCTGCATTTGCAGGCTAGCAACCTACAGAGGGGTTGAAGCAAATACTACATGGTATATATAGCATGATGCTTAGAGCAAGGGCCTTAGACTGAGAACAGGGTGGGAGTCACACCCCATGTCCCACAGGGTGCCCTTTATTAGTGGTGAGGCCCCAGGGAACCACTTACTAAGCCTTAGTTTCCTGACTATAAAAGGGACATGACAGTGCTTGTATCAGAGGGTAGCTGTGAGCATGCACTGACACAGAGCACGGAAGGTGCGCGGCGCTGTGGTGAACGCTTAGTGACAGTGGTGGTATGCTTACTGCCACTGCCCCGGGGTCCTCGTTAGGTGTTTGAATCACGAATGAAAGCTTTCCCCTTAAATACGGACCTAGAAAATAAAAACAAAGCCCACGAGGCACCTGAAATCCTGCCTTTGCCAGGCCTCAGTCATACATCTCAATTCCGGCGTTCAGCGTCTTGAAAACGGGTTTGACTGGCTCTAAGGGGCTCACAGGCAGAGCACCCCTGGGGAGGTGGAGTCGGAAAGCCGCCGTTGAGCATTTCAGCAGCGACTTCGGGACAAAACACGAAGGACACTTACACTGAGGGCACCTTAAACCCAACATTATTCCCAGTAAACCTTGAGCTCGAACTCTGGAGCCGGAGCCGGAGCTCCCAGAATGGAAGCTCGGGTCTTTGGCAGGCATCCTGTGCCAGGCGTGTGAAGACTTTCCTTTCTGGGGATCCACAGCAGAGATGTGGGATGAAAAGGGACACGGAGACTGAGCTGGGGCTGCTCAGTGTTCTGACTACATTTGAAGAATTCTGCTTGGTGGAACCCCTCGAAAACCTACTGTGTGAGCCAGTTTTGCAGGCAGTTTTAGGGCTTACGATGGCTGATGGGCCCAGCCGTGGGGTGGGTGGAGTCCTTCCCGTCTCGGTGACGAGACAGTAGAAGCGAACATATATTCCTTCAAAACCCTCTGACTTTTGAGATATGCTAAAATTATGATTGAAGGTTACATGAAAATCTTTAGATTATCTTCATGAAGCTTCTCCCAGAGCCACCAAGTTGGCTGTGAAGGGAGGTCAGAGGTTACGCCTGTGAAATTCACCTGCCGTCGGGGGTCTGTCCCCTCACTGCCCTGCTCACCTTGAGGGATGTGAACATCTCTCGCTTTCTGCCTCAGGAATGTGGACAAAGACGCCCTCCTGCTTCCCTGCCGTGGGGTGGAGTGGGCACAGTGTGAGGTGAGACTTGATGAAAGCTGAGGGGTGGCAGAAATGAGTCAAAGTATAGAGGATGACACGTAACTGGTTCTGGAAAGAGGACCTGCTGCTGGACCTGCCACCCAGCGAAGGGGGCGGTGGGCTTGTCGCAGCGCCCCCGACTAGCCCCATGTCTCACAGGGTGGCCCGACTTGAGCTGTGCTGGGGGTACACACGGCACGGAGGGGGCAGCTGGTTTCCTCAACACCTTCGCGGCTTTGCTGGGGCCTTCTCTGGCCACGAAGGGACCTCTGCTTCAGAGGGACTGAGACAAAGGGTTTGGAAACGTCGCCACTAGCTGCAACAGAAAAAGCACCAGGTAAAGTGGGGGTTAGGACGGAGCAGTAGGGCCGCACTGTCTCAGCCCTCAGAGTGGCAGTGAGTCGACAGAAAACCAAGTCAGGCTGCCGCTAGGGCCCCCTGCGCCCCCAGGCCAGCCTCGTCCTTTGGCTTCTGGGGCTGCAGAGCTCTATCTCAGTCATTAGTAAGTTCGAAGACTGCTTGAGAAATACTGGTGGCAAGTATTTTCCAAGCAAAGGAAGCCAGCTGGCCGATGTCCAGGCAGAGGGATGGAGCTAGTGTGAGTCTCACACCGAGTGCACCTTTTTGACTGAGGGGCCCCGGCGGAAAGTGCCCTTTGTTCCTGGGTCTGCCCGCTTCGCAGTCTTCCTTCCCGCACTTCCTGAGTTTGTTCTTGGCCTGAGGCTGCCTGGAGGGAGACTCCTTGGAGGAGCTGTGGCTGCTTTCCTCAACTCTGCCTCGGGCAGGGGGCAGTGGAAGTGACCTGTGGAACCTCTTTTTTCACTGAAGTTCAGTTGATTTACATCGTTGTGTTAGTTTCAGGTGTACAGCAAAGTGATTCAGTGACACACACATACATACATTCTTCTTCAGATTCTTTTCCGTTATAGGTATTACAAGGTATTTAATATAGTTCCCTGTGCTGTACAGTAGGACCCTGTTGTTCATCTATTTTATATATAATAGTTAGTATCTGCAAATCTTGAACTCCCAGTTTATCCCTCCTCACTTTCCCCCCAATACTCATAAGTTTGTTCTGTCTGTGAGTCTCTTTGTTTCATAAGTAAGTTCATTTGTATTGTTTTTTAGAGTCCATGTGTAAGTGATATCGTGACATCTGTCCTTCTCTGCCTGACTTACTTCAGTTAGTGTGATGGTCTCCAGGTCCATCCATGTTGCTGCAAGTGGCTTTATTGTATTCTTTTTGTTTGTTTGTTTTTTCATTTTACTCTTTTTTATGCCTGCGTTGAAAAGGCACTTCTTGATCCCACTTCCTTCCCTTCTGGAGCACAGGTGTGGTGGTCAGCCGTGTCTGTGCAGAGTGGGTAACACACAGGTGGGGCCTCCTAACGGGGGTCCCCCTCCCTCTGGGACTCACGATACCTCTTGCCTTCACTAACCCCTGTCTGGAATCTAGCTCCTTCATTCTTGGATGTAGGCAACTGAATACTGGTGTCAGCAGAAACTGATTTTTACCACCAGCAGAGTTAAGGTAATTTCATATTGCAGCTCTGTTTTTGTCAGCATCCTGAAATAGTTGTACTCATCTTATCCTCAAAATTATAACTGCTGCTCCGCCTGCTGGGAACCTGGCCACTTAATGTGCAGGTGGAAGAGCAGGTGAGACTGCAGGGACACCGGGACACTGGCATCGGGCTCTGGTGTGAGTGGTTTCGCTTGTGGTCTTCTGAGTTTAATCTCACGCACTTAAAAACATTATTCTAAAATGGAATCCATCACCTGTATCAGGCTGCTGAAGGGACCTTTGGGGTGAGTGTGTGTGCAGTGAGACGGGGGCACCCCCATTGAGCCCCCTCAGGTGACAGAGAAGCAAATGGCTGTGAGCCCACCTGGCCTTATGTCTGCTAAGTGCAGGCCTTCTCCAGTGGGTCCTGTGAACTTTCGCTCAGAAACAGTCCCCTTGGTCCCACAGCCCTGTGCTTTTTTATGTATCACAATTCCCTAGGAGCTGTCAGGAGCCTAGGTTTTTTTTAAAGGTCACTTTTAAAAGGTTAAACTGCACGCATACTGCTTTCTGAAACCTTTTTCTACAGTCACCACGTGGCCAACCTCCCCTCTGGGTGGACACTTTCCCAAGGTTCAGAACAAGGGCACATCCCTGACCCCAGTGTCCTGCCGTGTGCCCCTTGGCCCCCTGTTCAATCCTTCTTGGCTTGTTTACTGCTCAGGGAAATTGCCAAACACTCTTTGGCTTAAAATATTTTTTCCCTGAATTGCACTGACATGCCCTCCAATCCACAGTGTTGTCTGTGTCGTGGGTCCAAATTCCAGAAACTCACTTGGCTGGAGGCAGCGCTGAGCAAAGATAGTTCTGAGGCCTGAGGCCCAACTGGTGCCCTCTGTCTTTTCTCTCTTCCCCCTCACCCCCTGTCCCCGGCTCCTTACACGGACCATCTGGGGAGTATCTCAGGACACTTTTAATGGTTCAGAGAGACGGTTTTCCAAGAAGGGCAGGTCTGGCCTGGTGGGGTCAATCCAGTGAGCTTTCTATAGGCCGCAATGCCTGCCAGTTAAGACACATTATTGTTTATTATACTCTGTGTGCAGAGGGCGTGGGTGACCTTACACCTAACCAGGAGGGACCGACTGGCACCATTTCAACACTGTGAACATTACAGACAAAACAGAAAGTAACACAACCAACCACAGCGGCCTCGAGAGGCCAGGGAGAATCAGAGGGCCAGGGCCATTGTCCCCCTAGACGGACTGCAGTGCCTGGTCTGTAAGATGACCAGACTGGCCTGAGCAAGTTTCCAGGTCCCTGCCAGCTGGTGGTCTGTGGTCCTACACCTCGTTCCCCGAGGCAGACGCAGCCATAAGACCGGGCCTCAGGCCCAGGCATCAAAGCTGAGTGCTCGCTTTTCCTGCCCCCCACCCCCCGCCCCCATCCCGGCAAATGCAAGTCGGCACTACAGCCACAGGCAGCTCAGACGGGGAAGGGGAGCGCTGTGGGGAGCACAGAGCGGGCCCCTCCCCTGCTGGCTTGCAGGGGATGGTTCAGGCTCACGGAGCACAGCCTGGGGGCCGAGGCCTATCATCTCCTCCCTCTCCAGACCAGGCCTTCCCTCCAGCTGAGAGAGCTTTCTGAGTGAGCCAGCAGCCTGTCTGCAGATTGGTGAGGGGACTCTTTCCACAGGTCCTGTTGTGAGGGGCCGGGGGTGGGAGGGAGCCTTGCAGAAGGACAGAGGGCTGGGGCCTTACGGTGCAGGGGAGGGGGCCCTCCAGGGTCTGCCTGAAGCTGCCTGCCTAGCATTCAGGGCAGGGAGGGCTTTGCCTGCGCACAGAAACGGGCCCAGGGCTCTGTTCACCCAGAAGACACATGTGGTCCCATTCAGATCTCTTTTGGATCATAATGTAGTTTCCTTTTGTTGTTTGGTTTGTTTGTGTTTGTTTTTGAAGAATGCACATTTCCTGTGTTCAGGGTTGTCCAAACACCCCTGTGCACTGCCCTTTCCAGATGAGCGTCCTTTGAAGGCACCCCCGGCCCTCGCCTGCCCACCACTCCCCCCTCCCACCCCAAGCAGAAGCTCTCGATAGCCTCACAGTGGCTATTTTCTATTTTTTAGAGCTGAGAGCCTTTGGGAATCTTTCTCTTGGTGGGTGTACAGCCTTGAAGGCTTTGTTTTGAAACAGAAAAATCCACCCCGGAAAAAAGAGCAAGCTTTTGGGAGGAATAAAAATTTAGGAGCTCAGATATGCCAAATGAAAAATGGGCTGTCTGGGAAAGGCGGGGTGGAGACCTCCACCTGTGGCTTGATGACATGACACCGGGGGCACCTGGCATCACCTGTGTCCCAGCACGCACGCCACCCTGTCAAGGACAGGAGAGAATGTCTCTCCATGAAATGGTATCTGCTCTGCATTTGTCAGGTGGGTTAGTTAGCTGCTGTGTAGGAAGTCCAGAGAGAGGAGTCCATGCCATCAGGAGTGAAGCCATTATATTTCTATGTAAATTTCATCCTGAAATTTACCAGTACCCGCCACTCCTCCCTGCAGTTCCTGCTGAAAGCACTGCCTGGGGCGGGGGCGCGTTCCCTCACCTGGGCTGCTTCTGCCACCTCCACGCAGTGGCACCAACGTGAGGTGTACGTGATGGGACAGTGTCCAAGGACAGTTTCTGCCGTCCACTCCCTTCCTGGACATGCATCCCTGCTGTTTCTCGCATCCGCCTGAAGGGAGCTCTCTGTAAGAAGGGCCACTGGGTACTTGCCCTCCGCCAGAGAGAAGGAACAACAATGAGCACAGGCCCCAGCAGTAGGGGCACCTCGTCTCCTCCTTGCCCTCCTGCTTGCCCACAGGGTGAGTTCTGTCCCTGCCCGCACGGGTGTCTGGCCTCACACTCTCTGTCTTTTCATCTCTCTGTTTCTCCCTCACCTTGAACCCACCTTCGGGCTACAAGCCTTCCCTCATCCCCTCTCCTTGCAGGTGGTGAACGAACCTGGGGGTTACCTGACCCACCACACTCTCCCTTGGGCTTCTGAGTGCTCTGTTCTCTACAAGGTGCAGGGCAGGTCACAACTGTACATGTGTCTGGGGGGCTGTGACCACCCTGAACCCCTAACTCTCCTCTTCAGTGTATCCCAAAGTCTCAGCTGAAGAAAAAGGAATTGGAAACTTTGCTTTGATCTCTGGTCAAATGATCTGTTGATCATCTGAGGTTTGGATCCCGATCTGATTCCTGTGCCTACTTTTCATTTGTTCGGAATCTGCAGGAAGACTGAAATTAATCATGGCTAAGTTTTACTGAGGATTTACTACGTGCCAGGAAAGTGAAGAGTTGGAGAATTTAGGTAAAATACACCACGTGACTGGGGGGTCAGTGGTGGAGCCACGCTTTCAAGAACTCAAAACAAAACAAGTGGGCCATTTCAAACTACAACCTCCTGCAGAGTAAAGGAAACTATCAGCAAAATGAGAAGGCAGACGAATGAATGGGAGAGGATGTCTGCAAATCATGTATCTTAAAAGAGGTTAATATCCAACAATGTAAAGAACTCATCCAACTCAATAGCAAAAGACCAAACAATCCAATTTAAAAATGGGCAGAGGATCTGAATAAACATTTCCCAAAGAAAGCATACTGATGGCCACCAGACACATGAAACAGTGCTCAGCATCACTAATCGTCAGGGAAATGCAAACCAAAATCACAGTGGGACACTGCCTCACGAGGGGTATCAGAATGGCTGTCATCAGAAGGACAACAAATAACAAGTGTTGGCGAGGATGTGGAGAAAAGGGACCCCTTGTGCCCTGTTGGTGGGAATGTAAATTGGTGCAGCAACTATGGAAAACAGTGTGGAGATTCCTCAGAAAATTAAAAGTATATCTACCATATGATCCAGCAGTTCTGCTTCTGGGTATTTACCAAAAGGAAATAAAAACACTAACTTGAAAAGGTGTCTGTACCTCCGTGTTCGTAGCAGCACTATTTACAATAGCAAGACATGGAAACAGCCTAGATGTCCTTGGATGCGTGAGTAGATGAAGTGTGGGACACGTACGCAACGGACTGTACTCCACCGTAGTAGAGAGCACAACCCGCCTTTCCTGACAACACGGACGGACCCTGAGGGCATGATGCCAAGCGAGATAAGTCAGAGAGGGACAAATACTGCAGGAGCTCACTTGTGTGTGGAATATAAAGAGGAGAAACCCCACTTATATAGAGAACAGCTTGGCGGCTGCTAGAGGCTGGAGTGGCGGGCGGGTAAAATGAAGGGGGTCAAAAGGTACAGACTTGCAGTTATGAAGCAGGTCCTAGGGATGGGATGCATAGTGTGGTGACCATAGTTAGTAGTATCTTTTTGCACATTTGGCAGCTGCTAACAGAGTAGATCTGAAAAGTTCTCATCACAAGGACAAAAAGTTCAGTAATTATGTGAGGCGGAGGATGTTAGCTAGATTATTACGGTGATCGTTTTGCAATATACACAGATACAGAAACATTATGTTCTACACCAGAAACTAGTATTACAGATGTCAATTATACTTCAATTAAAAAAAAGCGCTAAGCAATTTAACTTGAAAAAAATTCCGTAGGACAGAGAATCCAGGCAAAGGTAGGGAGTTGGAGAGAGAACCATAGATGGTCCAAGGGAAGCGGTCCTTGGGGCCCTCAGACAGGTGCCAGCCAGGTTGCTGTTCAACACGCCCGGCTGACCAACACCAGCATTCACTGCTGCAAGAAGCAGTGATTCGTTGGACCGTATAGCCTGGACTTTCTGGGATAGCCCTGATTTCGATTCTTCTTTCTCACTGCCGGATACTTCCACCGTGGCTCTAAAAATAGAGATGATGTAAGTGTAGAGATTCTGGAAGCTTGAATCATCAGTCCAGACTTTGAAAATATCATTGTTCGAGGATAGAAATTCAGAAATACAATTTCAGAAAATGGGTTTTTTTTCCTCTCTCATTTCTCCTTTACCAGTGTATAAGAGAGAGGGAGCTAAGAGAGAAGAAGTGAATTAAAAACATTTTAGAAGATGCACCAGAGCATCTTAAATGCAGTGTTCATTTTCTCTCTCCAGCTCCTGTGGAGTCCAGTGGCCAGGCAGGGGCCCTGCCTGCAGCCAGGACTGTACGGGGCTGAGCAATCTGCTTTCCAGTGGCCATGGGGCAGCGCCTGGGGCCAGGGATCTCCTTCCCGTGGTAGATGAGGGTGTTTCTGACCTCACTGACCTGCAGAATGGGAAGTGATATTAAACTTTGCAAAACTCTGCCCAGAAAGTTCCTATAATGTGGGAAGTGTGGCTCCTCCACTCTGATCCCTGTGGGCTGAAGTGCTTGGGAGCACTTCTCTGTCCCACCAAGACTTCATTTGTAGAAGGGAAATGAATCCCGACCCTAGAGGGCCTTCCCAGCATTGCTGATGCCTGCCTTCTGGGAGCTCTTGTCTTGACAAAATGGAGGGAACGCTTTGGGCAACTTGCTGTGAAGGTGGATTTGGACAAGAAGTGCAGCCAGTCCGTGTGAGTTTCAGGCCAGGACTGGCGGTCCATCTTCTGGCTCCATCTCTTCAAGGGACTTGCTCAGGAAAGCCGGTCTCCTCCCCAGCAGTCAGGCCTCCTGTGGGAGTGTGCCTGACTGTGTGGGCTGGCCCGCCCTCTGGAAGGATTTGGTGGCCTCTTGAACAGGCAGAATCCTCCACGTTCACCGTGTCCTTCAGGCAGAACCGCGTGACTTCACATCTCTCTCCTCGCTCAGCATCCCTCTGCTTCCCCAGAGGCTCCTCGCCACGGACAGCAGTGTCTTCCTCACCAGTGGAGCCAGTCTGAAATCTGGGCAGACTGGGGAAGGAAGGAGGGGCTAGAGAAGGAGAAGCTAGAGAATTTTTGCTTCTTCCCCCTGGTCCTTCTGCAATCTATTGCTACCAGCACCAGCTACCACCGAACAGCTTCCTGGCTACTGGAAAACCTCTGAGGATTTTCCTGTCCCCCCCCCCCCTGCCCCCCAGAAGGTCCAGTCCCTGTTTAAGAAATCCTGGAGGGGTTGGTGGAATTCTCCCAGGTCTGCAGGACAAAGTAGGCAGGACCCACATGAAATTTCTTCTCACAGGAAAGCTTTGTGACAGCCTCTTTGGGAAGAGTCTTTGAGGAGAGCGCCTTTTCCTAGAAGGCCCGTTCTGGATAAAGCCACACAAAGGCGTACCTCAGGCCATAGGCCAAATCCTTCGTCAGGCAGCAATGTACAGTGGGAGCCTTTCAAGAGCACTTGATGAAAGCCACTGCTGTCCTCCCTACAGGCTGTAGTCTCTAAGCAGGTGGAATCTAGTGTATTCCACATGGTGTGAATGAGTAAGGCAGTGAAGGAAGTTCCTCAGAGAATCTGCTACAAGTACCTTAGATGATAAAAGACTGTTTCTTCATATTAATATTTTATTGTTAAGGGGTCACTGCCAGTTGGCTGGGCTTCCTGCTTGAATGAGCACATGCTGTCATTCTGATTTCAAATGCTGCTTTTCTCTCTCTCTCTCTCTCTTTTTTTTTTTTTTTTTGAGAAAGCTCAGGCAGACACGCTCTCAACCAGTCACAGACCAGTCCTAGGTGATGCTTAGCAGGTGGCGTTCATAAGTGGAAACGCTGGGCACAGTGCCCAAGATCATACCAGAGGAGGGAAAAAAATGAAAAAAGTTGTACCTTCCATGAAAATGTTCTCTCACACTCAGGATGCAGATAAAACTTAACTAAACTAAATTTCAAATTAGACTTTTGAACTTTCCTAGATGGAAAATACAAATGTTACATGAGATCATTCATTATTTGATTTTTTTTCCCCTGATGGTTCCATATTTATGGGAGAGTGGTCTGTATGGTTTAGCTTGTGCCTGGGTAGTATAAATTTCTCAGTAGGGTTTCTTGCAGTGTTGGTTGGGGGACACAGTTGACCATTTAGAGGACCAGCTGGTCTAAATTCTAAACTCCTGAAGCATAGTATCTAGAGGCCCGCAAAGGTTCTGAGATTTCTAGGGTTTGGATCTGTAGGTGTGGAGGCTTCTGAAGACCAGCATCCATCCATCCAATTATTTGTTTATCAGAAGAGGGTTTTGAGGGATGTCTTTGAACTGGTGGTAGAAAAATATGTTCCACAGGAAGTTAAAAGTGACTGTCTTCCTGACAGTAAACAGCAGGACACGTTCATGAAAGGGATGGACTTCAAGGGATCAGGACAAAGACTCCCCAGCCAGCACAGCAGCTCGGCATATGGTTCACACGTTGCGCATTGAGACAAAAGCTGGCTTGAAGCTGAAACAGGCTTGTGATGTAGAAGCTGCTTGAGCATCAAAGAGTGTGACCCACGTGGGTCTCCCATGGAGCCACCATATGATTGTGAAGAAGGAGGCGGAAAGGAACCAAGATGAGGTTATTCTCTCATCTTCAGCTGCTGCCTGAAAGATGGAGGACACACATGATCAGACGTTTGGCGGCTAGTGAAGGGGCTTACTACCGACTTCTTCGTCATGCTGACATACACTGTTTCATGTTAATTAAGTAATACCTGTGGCAAGATTGTATAAGAAATGGTGGGCAGAGAAATACTATCTGATTCAATTTAGTGTTTAATACAAGTAAATAGGTAGAGAACAAGGTAGATTATTCATAACATAGTGAATCATAGCCTTTCACGTCTCCAGGAGTTGGCATGAAGCTCATTCATTCAGTCAGCAAATATTTACTTCCAGCAGGGAAACTTTCTCTGTGCTGTGTGGGGTACCTCATGCTACACCAGCAAGGCTGGTGCCAGGTGGAGAATGGCCAGTGGTTTCAGTGACCACTCGGGAGCCTGGAAAGAAACATCAACTGGTGCCAGAGCGAAGCAGCCAGCCGGACGCAAGCCCCCCGTCCCTAGGGTTCTCTAGGCGCCCCTGCCCACATGCAGCTGCCCCAGCCGCTGTAGCCCACGGCACTGCAGTGCCAGCGGTCCGAGGGAGTGAAGTCTCTGTGTTCCTCCTGTGGGGTCCCAGATGGCTGCTCCTGCTCAGCCACTCGCTCTTCTCCGAGCAGCAGTTCACCCCCGGCTCTTCCCCTCGGCTGGTGCTGTCATTTCACTGCCTGGCTTTCCAGTCCTCTGGGCTCATCTGCTGATGAAGAGGATAAGCCCAGATGGAGAAGAGCTTGGAGAGGAAGGTGAGCAGAAAGTCTTTAAGGGTCAGGCCTGCCGCCACACGCCCATCCTCTCACTTGCCACTGGTCAGAACTCAGTCCACCCAGTCTCCAGGCTGCAGGAGATGCTGGGAGGTCTAGCTGTGGGCCGACAAGGAAGTGGGATGCACAGTCCATTTCTGGAAAGCTTAAAGGGCGCCAGGTGCGGTGCCAAGGGTGGTGGGTTTGATTGGCATCCACGGTGTGCAGAGAGCATCAGACAGCTGTCTGGGTCACAGGTACGGAGGTCAGGGGCCCTCTGTACCCCGCACTCTGACCACAGCCTCATCCGAGACCAGGTGGGAGCTCCGGGGCACAGCCCGCTCCCTGCCCCTGGGAGCTGGAGGGGGACACGGCCTCTGCAGTCAGCACTTGGGGGACGAGGAGCGCTGTGGGGCCTTAGGTAAGGTTCTTCTCAAATTGTACAGATAGGTTAAATGAACAGAAAAGTCTCTCTGAAGACCCCCCCCCCCCCCGAAGGCCCGTCACAGCCCTCTCTAATGACATCTTCGTCTAGAACCCGATTGGGCATTTCTTCCTTTATCTCCTGCCTCGTGTAGACGCATAAATTTCAGTTTCCTCTTCACTGACGACGGAGAACAGCTGCTGCCTTTTCAACATACTGGCATGATGGAAGATGGACGTTTATGAAATTTCGCCTTTTTCCCCTGCTCCATCTGCCTCATCTCTCCTCTAGGGCCCCAGTCCGGAGCTGACAGCACTTCCCAGACGGTCTCAGTCCACTTTCCATCCTGCCGGGGGACCGATGGTTGGACACAGAGTGAGCCCGAGGGCCCAGAGCCGCCCCTGCCTCTGTGACCTTGCACGCGTGCCTGCGTCTTCTGAGCTTGAGTGTCCTCTGAAAGAGATGGAGTAGGATAATTCATCTCTAAATTTCTTCAACACTTAAGCTTCTTATGAATCCTAATTGTTTTGTTCCTTTTTTAAAATTCTGGATTTCGAGCACACCAACCCCCAAAGAAAACAAATCTTTGTTACAGTTCTGAAGGGGCGTTAATCACTAGGTTTTGTATTTTCTGGACACCAGAATCTTGACTCTAATAATCAAGTGAGACTCATCCAGCTTAGATATCCATCCCGGATCCCCCAGAGTGTGTGTGTGTGTGTGTGTGTGCGCGTGTGCGTGTGTGTGTACGTGTGTAACTCAGGACCTTTCTCTTTTTCAGTTTTTTTTTTTTTGGAAAGGGAAATGTAGTTACATGATTCAAAAGTATAACAAGTATAATAGAGCATAAAAAGGTATGGGCTGAGCAGCCTGCCTCTCACCCTCTTCTCTGTCTCCTCATTATCCCGCCCTGAAAGTAACCACTTCTGCTTGTTTCATATTCTGGTATTCTGGTGTTTCTTGATACAGATATGAATAAATACGTTCTTGCCCTCCCCTAGTTCTTATTATATCATCTGCACCTTCCCTTTTTAAAAATTTAGTTTTATTTTTGTATTGAGATAGAATTGACATATATTCGTTTCAGGTGTGCAACATAATGATTTGATATTTGTGTACATTGTGAAATGAATACACAGTGTCTAGTTAATATCTGTCACCTCACACAAAGTTACAAATTTTTTCTTGCAGTGTGATCTTTTAAGGTCTACTCTTAGCAGCTTTCGAACGTGCAGTACAGTCAGTGATAGCACCGAGCATGCACAGCACTGAAGGTCGTCACCGTCTGCACGTTACCTCCCGGGACTACTGTCTTATAACTGGACGTTTGTACCTTTTGACCCTTTTGGCTGTATACCCACCCCGCCCCCACCCCTTTCCTTTCTTACTTCAGTCTCTGACTTCTTCCACACCTCTCTTTAGCCTGTGTCCCCATTGTTTTTCACAGCTGCGTAGTATTCCACTGTGTAGAGCCTCATAATTTATTTACTTCATCTCCTGCAGATGGACAGTTGGGGTGTCTCCAGTCCCTTGTCATTGCAAACAAGGCTGCAGTGAGTAACTCTATGAACATGTCACTTTGAATGTGTGCAGGTCTCTCTGTAGCGTGAATTCCCAGAAGTGGGATTGCTGGGTCAGAGAATACGTGCGCTGGAAACTGCACTGGATGTTCCCATGCTGCCCTGCATGGGGTCTTGTCACCCACACGTGTCCCCCGTCAGTAGACCAATGGCCTGGTTTTCCACGACCTCCCACGGGGTGGCTGTCAAATCTTTAGACATTGGCCAGCCTGATAAGTGAGGAATGGTTATTTGGGACAGTTTGGATTTTATTTTCCTGCATTAGGAATGATGAGCTCAGGGCCCTTCAAAGGCAGCAGAAGGATGTGTCAGGAGTAATGGAGTCACACCCTGGTAGGAACTATATTTGCTTTCCTGCTTCCTCTGTAAATGAGTTCTCAGCCTGGCTACACACTGCTGTCCCCTGGGGAGCTTAACATGCCAGGGCCTGGGTCTCATCCCAGACCGTGAAGGCAGAGCCCTGGGAATTCGGCTGAAGTTCTCTGTGTTGTGGATCTGTGTGTCTTTGTCCAGGAGTGCCCTCTGTGTCACCTGGGACCAGCTCTGTCTTCTCCTTTTCCTTAGCCATATGGGGATCTTCAAGGACTTTTTTTTTTTTAATAGCAAACGTTGCTTCCTGATGGGGAAGGAAGCTGCAAACAGACTCTCTGCTGTGTGATGGCTCACGACAAGCCCCACATAGCTTCACGAAGCCCCGGCCTTGGAGGTGGGCTGTTCCTCCCTCCTGCCCCATGCCTGTGGGCTCTGCAGACCCTTCCAGCAACAGGGATCGAAGCCCGGCTCACATTCACAGCTATGCTTTTGCCCTCCTGGGATATATCTGGCTTTGCTCCAGTAGACTTGCTCTGGGTTTTCAGAGACTAAAGTATATTCCAACTGCAAATTATTTCTATTGATAGCATGGATATATTAATATAAATGAACAGGTGTTTTGATATATCATAGAAATAAAATTGTGAAACTTTCTGCTGCACTGATTTCAAAAGTATCTCCTATAACTGACAATGTAACCTAGGAATTTGGCAAAGTGATGAAATCTTGGCTACGTCTCTGCTACATCTTTCAAAGTTTGCTGGCTGGAGTAACTAAGGTTCTGTCCTTTGAATGCCACGGAACCGTCCAGACGGGGTTGCATGGTGCATAGGCTGCAAAGGATACCCTTCTCCCCGGCCCTGTAGAAGGAGCAGTTCGCTTCTTCCTCCTTCCAGCAGGGGAAGCGATGGGCCTGCGTGAAGGAGGTTCTCCTCAGGGTGTGGGGGGTGGGGGTGTTGTGCCTTCAGGGTGGGAGGAGCTGCTCTTGGGGTCAGAGGGGTCCCCTCACAGGTCCCCTCAGTCAGTTGCGCAAGAGCCAGGAAGAGTATGGAGTTTACAGACGGCGCTTCCTAACTGCACAGGCCCTGAGTCCTTCCAACTGCAGCCACTGGGAAGAAGAGTTCTTTGATGGCGAGGACCGGTGCTCACCTGTGCGCCCGGTGACTCCCTCTGGAGGGCACGTGCGGAGGTAAAGCAGAGACAGTGCATTTATCAATGCACTCTGAAGAGCAGATGAGAACTAGGTTGGCCAACAACCGACCATTTTCCGTTCTTTTTCTAATGTATTAATGACACGAAAACTTTGTTTCTGACCCCTTCCATGGCTTGGAAAAGTGGCATGAAGAGTTTGAAAATGAGCAGAACTCTGTGAGTTTCACTGTCTTCAAAGTTATAGACTCCTGCGAGAACAGTGACAACCTCACCTCCTCTCCTGGTTCTCACTCACAAAGATCTGTCCCTCCCTCACCGATGGCACTAAGGAGTCAGATAAATGTGGGGAACTCAGCCTGGGAGCAGGGTTCTTCTGGACTTCACGCCAGTTTCCTTTTAACCAAAGACACCACGAATGAGTCCCACCCATTTCAGCTGGCTGCACTGCGCATTTAGATGTGTCTTTAAGAACAGGGAGTACGTGAAGATGTATCTGAGAGTCACGCCAAAAAAAAAGAAAAGACTTTTTAAAGCAGCATTTTTGAAGCAATGAAGCACAGTTTACTTCCTGTCACAAAAGTCCCCAAAAACAAGCCGTCTGAGAAATCATCAGTGTGCCTCCCCACGCAGATACAGACTCCCGTTCTCTGTGAGGTTTTGGGGGAAGAAAATGCCAGACAAGCTAGTTGTTCAGCATCATGAATTCAAAACACTTGCACTAAGTGGATTTCCAATGTCTTCCCTGGTTGTCTGGGCGCCCGCAATGCCCAGACCAAACACTTGTCTGGTTTTCTTTGGGTAGCACCTGGAAAAATCAAGGTTTTTTCTCTTTTTGGCCTCTTCCTGACCTCTCTTCTCCCCACTGCTCCTTATCCCACGGCAAACCTTTCATTCCGGGTGATTACTTAGTGGTACCAGGCACTGACACTGTGCCTTCCCCCAGCGCGTCTCCCCTTCTCCATGCCTGTGAGACACAGGCAGGCGGCATTTCTCAGGAAAGAGGGAAAATTAGAATCCAAAGAAATATGCTGCATGGTGACCCGGCTTTCGGAAGGTACCAGAGCCCCTTCCCGCCTCCAGTGTTTCCCTTTCCTGGTCCCCGGGGAAAAGTGCAATTTTTCTGCATCTCATTCCAGACTCATGAAGGTTCTCATTATCTTTCCAACATGAAACCTCAGCATTCAAAATTACTCGTTTCAGGAGGAAAATGAAAAGAGAGAGAAGCCTCCGTCAACTGGAATAATTAGAGGAACAGAATCCCAAAATGCGCTGTCTGGCCCTCCCCTTGAGGGCGAGGTTGGGCCCCGGGATGGGGGTTGCACTCAGAACTCCCCCTGGTTCTGGGCAGGCCCTGCCTGCCCCCGACTGCACCGGCTGCCCGGGGGAGAGCCCTCTTTCCTCAGCAGTCCTGATGGGAAAGGCTCAGAAACGTCTGCTGGAAGCTGCCGATGCCAGCGCTTTTCAGCTTCGCCCGTCTCCCGTCTCCTCAGGAGCGAGCCCCAGCGGTCATGCACTTGGTACTTGGCCCAGAAGTCTCAGCCGGGTCCCACTCCAGGACTGCAAGCTGCTGCCAGCCAAAGATGTTTGTCCAGCGTTTCCATTAACCTGAATTTCACAGAACCAGCGCGCCAATAGGTTTACAGATGAAATGTCTTTGTAGAGATGGTTGTCCTTACAAGTGGGAGAATGCTGGCCCTACACCCAGCCCAGCAGAACCCCTGCCAGGCCCGTGCAGAGGCCAAGCACAGTGAGTTCAATATGGCCTAGTGGCCAAACAGGTGTTATTTGGTCCAGAATGATCACAGTCCTTGCTGTTTGTCTCATTGGTGTGCACCTGACCTCATTTACCTTACTCTTTTTTTTTTTTAATGGAAGTGTAGTTGATTTACAATGTGTTAATTTCCGGGGTACAGCACAGTGATTCAGTTATATATACATATATATTCCTTTTTATGCTCTTTTTCATTATGGGTTAATATAAGATATTGAACATAGTTCTCTGTCCTGTACAGTAGGACCTTGTTGTTTATCTATTTTATATATAGTAGTTAGTATCTGCAGATCCCACACTCCCAATGTATCCCTCCCCATCCCTTGTCCCCCTCAGTAACCATAAGTTTGTTTTCTATGTCTGTGAATCTGCATCTGTTTTGTAAAAGTTCATTTGTGACCTTTTTTAAAAGATTCCGCATATGAGTGATATCATATGGTATTTTTTTTTTCTCTTTCTGACTTACTTCACTTAGAATGACGATTTCCAGGTCCATCCATGTTACTGTAAATGGCATTATTATTTTTATGGCTGAGTCGTATTCCCTTGTATAAATATACCACAGCTTCCTTATGCATTCATCTGTCCACGGACATTTAAGTTGCTTCCATGTGTTGGCTATTGTAAACAGTGCTGCTGTGAACATTGGGGTGCAGATGTCATTTTGAATTAGAGTTTCCTCCAGATAAATGCCCAGGAGTGGATTGCTGGATGATAGGGTAAGTCTAGTTTTAGTTTTTTTTTAATTCTCTTTGGAAGCCTCTTTCCTAAGGGATCCGTCAGTGAGAAAGAGAAGCTGGTTTCAGGTACAGGAACTGCAGGAGGTAAGCGGCCCTCTGGTCTCCCTGGTGATGCTGCAGGCGGGCGGGAAGCCCTAAGGACTGAGCCTGCACAGGACAGGGCCCTGGGACACTGGAGGCTGGAAAAGAGGAGCAGGGCAGAGACCTCCCAGGGAGGCCAGCCCCCTAGGGCCCCGCCACAGGGATGCACAGACAGTGAGGACAGGAGGCCCCCATGACATTTTGGTTGGAGACCAGAATTTGGATTTATATCACCGCCGTGAAAGGAGCTGAAGTTTTCATTTATGAAGTAAAATTCAGACCCAACTGCCTGCTCCGGGCTGGCCGAGGACGTGATGTCTGTCAGGACAGAGCTGGGGGTGCAGGTCCTTCTCATACTGGCCCTGGGTTCTCGGCCTGCAGCTCAGGAGGCATGTGCGGGTAGTGAGGGCGCCGAGAGCGTGGGGACACCCAGAAGGCGCGGCTAGAACAGAAGACACTGCACGGCTCTCCGGCAGTGAGGCTGAGTGTTCGCGGGGCTTGTGTTCCAGGTTGTGGGGGGCGGGGTACTGCCGGTCCCGGGTCGTGATGTAAAAGGGAGTTCTTGCTAGGGCTCAAGGTCAAACAGGATGGGAATGTCTCTGGGTTGGCTGTGGGCTCCCCACTGGAGATGGCTGGAATGGTCTTTAATCGCATGTAAATCTCGAGTGCCAGGTTTTAAAATATCAACAGACGTGCGCTGGTCTTGTACCATGTCCCTCTATACCCGCCTTGAGCAAAAACGGAGAGAAGGCTCTGATGCTCAGAGCTCTGCTGTCCACGAAGATAGGAGCGGCTGACAGTTCTGAGCAGGGACATGGGCCAGGGTCCCAGAGCCCCACCTGGGGGAAGCCGCCTTCTGTGGGGAGCGGGGAGGGCTCCTCCTTTGTTTTCTCAAGGACAGGACTATCTTTGGTTGTCAGTCACCTGCTTTCCGACCTGTCCTTGAGCACGTTACTCCAAATGCTGGAATGCCCAAACTTTTTTCAAACTCTTTCAGACTTCTACCTTTTTATTCACTGTGAGCATTTTCAACAAAATGCTGGAATAAAATAGCCTCAGTTCCAGGCATCAAGATAAGCAGTCCTCCATCCCGGACTCAAACAAGTCAACCTGCACAGCACGAAAGTAGCTTCGTGTGTGGAACCCTAGATGGGAGGCAGTGGTGGGCCCAGCCCCCACCTCAGCACCCTCCCTGTGTGTCCTCCCTGGTTGGTCATTGTCCCTCCTGGGACTCCTTGTCCAAGCCACAGATTGAAGGGGTGGGTCTACTCCAGACCATCTGAAGTTGCACCCCCGGCTCTGGTCAGGGTAACTCCTCTCTCTGTGGCCAGGGGCGGCAGGCCCCGTCCACTCTTTTCTCTCTTGCATTTCTCCTTGAGTGTGCTTGAAAACACAGGCTTATTTCTGTCTTGGGAGCAAGATAAACTTCTGACGGCTGGTATTAATATACACCTAATTGGTACACATCAAGGCCATATGTACTGCTTTGAGGGTTGAATAAATGCCAGGATTGATTTAGCTGGGTTATTTGGAATGGGGGAGGTTGTCTGTATTTACCAGTTACTTAGTATTGATAAAATAACTTTTCTCCCCAAAACGTAAACCGTTTTTTCAACCAGCACTTGCACTGCCTCTAATTCACTTAGTCCCACTCAGCATGGGCACACCCCAAGGCTCTTGAGTCTAAGATACAAAAAGATGAGGACTTAGTAAATGTCACGGAATGGCACTGAATGGGGGGCTGGTGACCCCCGCATCCCTGTTTGTCTCTGACCTGGGTGCTGGGAGATGTGTGTTGAGTGAATATTACAGTTTTCCTATCCATCTTGAAAGGACCGGTGGTGCTGACGGAACCTGCCCAACTTCCCCTTACGACCATACTAATGAGGCCTATTGTGCATGAACATATCTGAATCCATTTTGAATCTATTTACAGTTTCCCCTGACATTCTCAGCGTAATTTGCCCCATGTGTTCACAACCTATTGTAATGAACGATGCTTCCTTCTACTTTTCACCAGGACGACCTCCCTCAAACTCTGCAGGGTCTCTGTCCTTTAGCTTAGTGTTCCTAGAGCACATAGAGCAGGGCCCTTCCCTGAAACCTCCACCCTGCTGTCTCAGAGCCACTGCATTCCAGGCAGAAGCATCCATCCCCGAAGCGGAAGCCACCCCCTCCGTGGGACCAGGGACATTTGCTCACGCATCCCTCTCTGGGCTTTTTGTTAAACGTTCTCCTTGATCCTTATAGGCAGAATTATTCACAGCACTCTAGAGACAGGCCACAGTTCTGTTGAGATTCACTGTTTCAGAAGAATAACTTCCTGTGACCCAGAGTAATGTCCGGGTTATCAATAAAAAGTCATTCCGATTATACACAGACCAAAACAGGCCTCACCCTGCAGCAGCTGGGGCATGCGTCTGTCCACATTAGCAGAGTAACTCATGGAGGACGTGCCATAAATCTACTCAAAGAGGGGTCCCTGCTTACAACAATCACACATGCTAGCTGGAGGATTTATATGTACACACTTTCCAGAAAAAAAGTCGTGAGCAAGGCAGTAAATGTCTGCACAGTGGCATAATTGTGGAAGAATGAGAAAACCAGGCTGTAACTTTATGAAATTCAAAAAAATTTGAAAGAAATTCTCGGAAGTTTTGGAGAAGAAAATGTCATGAGCTTCATGAAGGGGGCAGGGTTTTAAGTAGATCTTGAAAGGTATAGGAGAATTTAAGTCAACGATAAGAGATCAGAGAAGGAATTTGTGAGGTGTTACCTGAGCTTCCCTGCAACGCTTGGAGGTGGGAGTGATCAGTTCCTCTGGTCAAGGTGGGGAGACAAACTCGGAGAACCTGAAGGCCGCCTAAGGCCTGGTCTTTCTCTGGTCCTTTTGGCCAGTGTCCTAGGAGCCCGCTCTCCAAGGCCCTGGCGTCGGCCACAGAATTCAGCGTGAACCCGGTGCCCCGACCTGACTTCACGGTACTTCCTGAATGTTCCCGATCTTCCTGGCTTCTGACATCCTGAATTGCTTTCCCAGTTATGGTCTTGCTGCCCCTGTGACCTTGGCTTGGTTCTATGCCCCAGTGTCACCCTCAGTATTCCTTCCCCGGTGTTATGGGAACTCCTCTTGTGGCCACCAGGTCAGGCTGCCCAGGCCCCACACATCCCAGCCCTGCTCCTTCCTTCCAGGAAGGGAGCTCAGAGCTGCTGGATTTCAGACCATCTGTGCTCTCCTTCCCAATGCGCATCGCCTCCAGGGAGGATACCGGGGTTGCAGGCGGCAGGAGAAGCAGGCCCCAGCTCTAACCCTTAGGCTGTGTGTGCTGCTCCCCGTTTCTCTTTACACCCGGACCTGATGCAGATAAAAGTCGCCCAAAAGCAGTGGAAAAACTCTGTTTCTTTATTTTTCTAAATCAAATAAAATTGGATTATTTCCAACTCAGCAAACTTAGAGAGAAGCTCAGTGTCAGAGATACAGGGCTTCCCTTTTCCCTCCTCTCCCCACCTGCTCCTGCTTTGTCTTGGGATTGTATGAGAAACAGAGAGGATGCAGTGTCCAGCCCCTGCTCTGCTGTGGCTTTTACCCTAGCTCCCTGGTGCCCCTGGGGAGGTTGGCTCTCAGTCTTGCCAGGGCCAGCCAGGGGTCCCCTCTCAGCCCCTGTGGGAGAAACTACGTACATACTTTCTCATCTCAGCTTGTACAGCAGGGAGCCTGGGGTTAGGGACTGGTTCCAGCCGGTACGACATGGCAGAAGGGATGTGGTCACCTGCCAGAATGGCTGCAGAGGCCCCGCCTTGTGACCCTTAACCCCAGCTCCGTCCACCAGAATCCTCTGCCTGGAAGGACACCTTCCACATCTGCACTGACTACTGTGGTAGCCACTGGCCCCGTGGGCTGAGGACCTGAATTTTAAATTTTATTTAATTGTAATTAATTGAAACTTAAGTAGCCACATGTGGCTAGTGTCTGCCCCACAGGGCAGTATGGGTCCATCCTGTTAGTGTCCTTGGAGTGACCTCAGAAGTTCCAAGACCTAGAAGATGCCAAGACAGAGGCAGCAGGGTCCTTGGTTCCCTGTGTGGAGGCTGACGGCCCAGGGACGCAGCAACCTGGGAGCATCTGGACTCATGCACCTGCTAGAGCAGCTTGTTAACGCGGTGTAACCTGACCCGTCCTGACCACGGCAGCTCCCCGGACTCAGCAGGTCCCCACACCGCCTTGCGTCTGACCCAGAGGCAGCCCGGGCACCCAGCCAGCTCTGACCCACACTCAGCAGCCCATACCACCCCTGCCCATTCCTCTCCTGCTCCTTTGTGAGTCCTTAACCTGCCCTCCTTCTGCCCTTGAACTGCTCAGACTTTGTCCACTACTCTGGGACAACCTGGGCTAGTTATCCTTGGTGGGCCTAGAGCTTGAAGGATGAAGAATCTACTTTGGTTTTTATTTTCCTAAGCCCTGCCTAGCAACTTCTCTCTCTTTTTTTTTTAAGCTCTATTCTTCCTTAATGAGTCTGCCATCATGAAAAACAAAGAACAGAGTTTCTCAATAAGGACTATACTGCATTAAATTATTAATAAATCATCAAGCTTTAATTACAATCGCAGAGTTCTGGGCGTGGAGATAAGGGAAGAAGTCATTTTCCTTTATTCATGCCAAGTTGGCACTTTTGTCCAAGGCCTGAGATCCTGGCATGGGAAGTTCTGCAGCAACAATTGTTTAAAAGTGTAACCCAGCTGGGGCAGGCCACGGGGAAGTCAGCCCTGGCCCCACACCCACCTGAGTCCAAAATCAGCCCCCATCAAGCAAACCCTATCCCGCACAGCCCGAGGAAGAAATGCATATTTTCCTGAAACTTTCAGGGAAGTTTATTGGAGAGGCAGAGAGGGAAAAATCACAGCTCATACCTCGGGGTAAATTAAAGCCCCCATCAGACATTTCTTAAATCCCCCAAAGTTCCTCTCCCTTGCCAGCTGTTTCTTCTCTTGGCCCTGGCTCGGCCCTGAAAACCCCTCCTCACATCCTCAGCAACTTTGCTTTCTGTCTCAGCTGCGTCCCTCACTCAGCAAAACAAAGTCTTCCAGGGTGTCTGTGGGGACAAGGGGCTCCCCACCACCCACCACTCAACACAAACACGCCCATCACCCTGCCGTTAGGGAGGGGCATAACGTGTAAGGCCAGCCTCGTCCTCTGCCTGCCTCCTTCCTTCCAGAGGGTCTCTCCTCATCACTCACACGAGGGAGACCTTTCCCTGTGAGCAGCTGCCGGGGGCCTCTAGCCTAAGTGCTCATCCTTGAAGGGGCCTGACTTTCTCCACCTGCCTGGTGGTCCTCCCTCAGTCACAGCCCAGCGCCTGCTCATCCCCTGGCCCGGGAGCTCTTCGCTGGCCGGCAGCCAGGGGAGGGAGTCTGCTGTCCCCGTGTCACCTGCTCCCGACCGCATGGTCCTAGAGGTGTCCCCGCAGCAGTGGTTCAAGGCAGTGGTCTTCCTTTGCTCTCCTGTTGGAGCTCCTGTGCTTTCCTATCCTCCTCTATTATCCTGAGCCCCTTATTTTTCCTCTTGCTCCAAACCAAATACTGTTTATCAGTCGTAGGAAGGGCTTTGCAGGCTCCTGCCCGAGCGCCCAGTGATACTTGAGCTTCCTGTGCAAGCCCGACCCAGCTGCAGCCCCGTGACCAGGCTCCACAGGGAGAAGGGTGCCTTCCCAGGCAGGGCTGGGCAGGGAGCCACCTGAGCACAGAGAACTGTACCTGGAAAATGACCTTCTCCGCCCCCTCTGCTACTCCACGTCGGGGTCAGGGGCCCAGCCCTGGGTCACTGCTGCCTGCACTGGGGTGCACGTCTGATTTCAGAGCTGGTTTATAGGTCTCTCAGGGCTCCTTGGGGTCTGGATTGAGAAGATCAGCTAGTCATGGTCAGTCCCTGCTTAGGATTTTATTTCACTTCTTTTTATTTTTTTATTGGAGTATAGTCAGTTTACAATGTTGTGTCAGTTTCTGGTGTACAGCATAGTGGTTGAGTATATATATGTATATATTCTTTTCCTGTTTTTCATTATAGGTTATTTTAAGATACTGCGTGTAGTTCCCTGTGCTATTCAGTAGATCCTTGTTGTTTCCTGCCCAGCATTTAAAAATTGGGAAACAGAGCTGCTGTGGTTGTCCGGGGGGACTGAGGATGGGGGGCTGAGGCCATGTTTGGGTGAGCCTGGGTGTGCAGTGTGGTGGGGGAGAATGAGAGATTGGAGAGACCCCCCCCCAGCCCCCACCTTGTGCGACCCCAAGGTGGGACCTGCCTCCCATCTCAGAGGTCTCATTCCTGCTCTTGGGAGGTGGGATTCTTTTCTTTCTAAGCTTGTAAAGTTAAAAAAACCCTGTAATTGTACAGGTGAAATTTTAACAAACACCTAGATAGCAACCACCCAGTTAACAAATTAACAAATTAATAACAAATAAATCAGGGTTGCTCCAGATATACACACTGTGAAAGATTTGGAAATCATGACTAAGTTTAAAGTTGGCTTTTCTTTTTTGCCCTCTCCTGGTCCTCCATTCCTTCACTGGAGGAGCCATTGGAAACGTCTCCATGAGCATTCTCCAAAGGGACAGGCCCTGCTGCATCAGGAAGAAGAGGGGATTCCAGAATCCCAGCTTCTGTGTGCATCTTACTGACCAGAATCTGGTCTCATGGCCCTCCTGAGATGGGAGGGGCAGAAAACAAGGGTGTGGCTTTGTTGCTGTTGTTTTGTTGTTGGTTTAATCTCACCTACTGCTTGGCACAAAAAATGATTCTTTCCTGATGGAAAGAGGGAATCGTCCTGCCAGTGAGGTGTGATTTATCACTTGCCTTACGTCTCTGGTGCATTTTCTGATTTTCTGCGAGCCAGGAGGACGTTTATTTGTATGGTTCTGCTAAGGGTCCAGAGTGTTCCTTCCCTTTTGAGAACTTCTGTGTCCCATTTTGGAAAACCCACTGCCTTCTCTGGTACCGCCATCTGCTTTTTCTGAAACATCCTGTTCTAGGCACCAAGGCTCTCTAATTTCTCCTTTCTGTTTCCCGTCTTTTTGTCCCTTGTCCTACATTCTGGGTGATTTCTACAGAGATGTTTTCTACTTTAATTGTCTTTTGAGTTGTGTCCAATTTTCTGTTTAAGTATTTATCAAGCTGGGTTTTCAAAAAGTTTCATGATTATAGTTTATATTACTTTCAGTTCCATTCTTGGATTGCGGCATCTTTTTCTTTATCTCTTTGAACTTGAAAAAAATTCCTTTATGAAACAAGATTGACTGAATTTATCCTGGAACTGCCTGGTAGATACACAGGGCTTCTTTTTTTTCTCTATGCCTTTGTTTGAGATTTTTCATTAAAATTTTTAATGATGGTTGTATGATTATGAGCAAGTAAGAACATTATTTTTCAGCATTTATTAATGGTGCCTTTTGCCTGGTCTGGGGCTATTCTCTGGTGTGTAGAGAGCTGGGGCTCCTTCCATTCCTCAAGCACATGTTCCTTCAGTGCCTCTCACTCACTGCAAGATAGCAGAGTACACCTATGGGCACCTACATTCCCTGAGTGACACAGACCGCAAACCAAAAGGGAATCCACAGTGATCAATAAAGTTACATTTACGTGAAAAAGCTTTAATGATAATACTCATTTAAAGTGCTCTGGATGATTCAGTTTCCCCCTAGTTCTAGGGGCGACTGGTCACTGCCCACGGTGATGTGATGTTATCAACCCGAGAATTCGTCTCTGGCAGGTGCTGCCTCTGTGGGACACGCAGGCGACCCTACTTCAGTGGAGGCAGTGGGCTTATTCCTGCCTGGCCTCAGGCCCCGTATCCCGTGGAGAGTCAGAGCCAGGGCTCTGTGCACCTGCGGCACATCCGGGACCCTGACATCCACCAGCGGACCCTTCCCACCACATCCTGGTGTGTGGTGATTCTCTCTGATTGCTCATCGGGGCCACTGGGAGGGTTTGGTTGTTCTTTCTGGCCCCGGGCGACCTTCAGCAGGGAGTGTCATGCAGGCACACAGGTCTGCTTCCCGCGTGCGGCTGGTCCTCCCCACCCCACAGCCGTCCTGCAGGCAGCAGAGCCCTGGAAGCTTCTGGGCTAAAACCCTTGGTTTCATCTCCTACTGTCTGTTCTGAATAGGGGCTTATTCCTGGCACCTGGATTTCCCTCATATAGAGACCAAAAGATGTTATTTTGTTACATTTCCCCACATTCCATATTTTGGGGCCAGAGGAGGGAAGTGGGCTTGGAAGTCTGCTTATATGTGGATTCTGTCCAGGGTCCCTGCTGGTCCAAGAGCTCTTGGCATCCTTCATGAAAGTCCCCCTTGCCTTAAACTAGGTTGAGTATCTGGACTTTGCAGTCAGGGAGGACTGACAAGACAGGTGTGGCATGGTCAGGGAAAGGTGGATGGTGGGTGAGGGGATGGGGTGATGAGCAGTTTTATCTCTGGGAGTCTAGAAAAAGACTGGAGCTGGGGAGGGGGCGACGTGACTGACTTGTGAGTCAGAAAGACACGCAAGCAGCACTTAAAAAAAACCCCAACTGGTGGGGAGAGGGGAGCAGGGAAGAGAAGAGAGGCAGAAATACTGTTTACACAGCCATCGGCCATCACAATAACCCAGGTGAGAGGTGACAAAGTCCTGAGCCAGGGCAGCAGGAATGTGGGTTTTCAGGAAAAACAAATTAAAATCTGTGAGTATCTGGCCTAGCTCTGCCAGACCTTTTCCACATGTTTTGTCTTTATTATTATTATTATCCCCATTTTACAGAAAAGATATTAGAAGCTCAAAGAGATTAAGTAATTTGATCTAAGTCATTTAACTAAGTCATGGTTGAGTCAGAATTTGGACTTAGGTCTCTAACACCAAAGCCCATCCATGTCCTTTTCTTTACGTAAGAGACCTTGTTATAGGAGCTGGTGGTAGCTTGTCCGTGGAGGGTGAGGACGAGGAGGAGAGAAGAGATCTTGCGGTCGCTGGCGCGGGTGCTGCTGATAGAGAGATGGGTGGCAGGAGGCAGGCTGGTCTTGGGGAGGAAGAGAATTAGGCCGTTTTGTGCAGTGGCTGGGGGTCATCTAGGTAGAGATTTCTAGGGGATGGTTGGAAATAAGGAGAGAGCTCAGCTGGAGATTCTGCCCTTGAAGTCACTGGCTGAGTGCTGGTTATGGAAGCCAAGGGAGGGGTGAGCCTTCAGTGAGCTGGGAAGTGAGGAGAGGTGCCTCTGAAGACGTTGCTGTCTAAGAAGGGGCGTGGATGGAGCCCGCTGAGGAGTTGAGAAGGATGGTAAAAAGGTGCACAGAGAATCCGTAGAGAGGAGAGTCTCAAAAGCTAAGATAAGAGAGATCTTTTTTTTTTTTTTAATACAGAGGGAATTTTCAATACTAACAAATGCTGAAGAGGCAAATAGGATCTAGATGGAAAAGAAGACGTTGGCTCTGCCAGTCGAGAAGTCCGGGATGACTGTGTGAGCACAGAGGAGAGGAGGGGTGATTTCTGCCGGGGCAGGTCAGAGAGGTACAGAGCGGAGTAGGCGTGTGAGTCAGAGCTGAAGGGTGGTGGGGTTGTGCCTGGCAGAGAGGAGGGGAGAGGGAACAACATGGGGGAAAACAGAACTTCGGGATGTAGTCGGAGCTCTCTGGGTCTCTGCAGACAACAGTGAGCTGTCAGCACGAGTGTCTTAGGCCATGTCAGCGTTTTGGAGAATCTATGGTTGCTCTTTCCACTGCAGACACGATAGCTGGGGTTGGGAAATGTGACTGGTGTCTTCCAAAGGGACACAGGGCTCAATCCTTTGTGAAAACAGAGTTCTAATCAGACAGAGTAAGGGGAAGAGTCTGCAAATGGGTCTCTGGGGAGCACGTCGTGATCTAGAAGGGTAGTAAACACCAGCTGCTGTCACAAGGAACCCCAGGGCTCTCAGCAGCTTGAACAGCCAGAGCTGAGTCCTCACTCCGTGTCTGAGGGGCTCCAGCACCACGTCTGGTCAGCTCCCCTCCACATGGAGCTCAGTCCCCTGTGTTCTCGACCCTCCACTCCAGCCATGCGGACAGGGCAGGAGACCACGGAGAAGTCCTGCCAGGCCCTTCCACACCCCAGGCCAGAAGCGACGCTGCCCTGCTGTTCACATTCTGGAAGCCGTAGCTGGTCAGATGGGCAGCCTCCCCGCAGGGGCTGGAGGACACGTGAACACACTGACGTGGTGCGCACCAGCTGCACGTTCCGTCAATAATTTGGTGTTAAAATGTTGATCATTAAAATATTCTTTTCTTCCCTCGGAAAATGTAAATGGCTGTAGGCATTGTCCATTTTCCACGTTTTGAGGTAAACTACGTTCTCTGATTCGGAGGGCACCATCTCATCATCTTTTTAAAAACAAATTTTCCTGTTTTTCATGGGCATGTAAATTGGTGCAGCCACAGAAGAAAACAGGGTGGAGGTTCCTCAAAAAATTAAAACCAGAACTGCTGTGTGACCTGAACTCCTGAAGGCCCACTAATAGATGTGTATCTGAAGGAACTGGTCCCTGCCTTGTTCACTGCAGCATCATTTACAGTATTTGCATCGTTTACAGTTTTTCCAAGGCATGGAAACAACCTCAGTGTCCACTGACAAGTGGGTGGATAAAAAGATACCTATCCACCTGGAACAGTACTCAGCCACAGAAGGAGCGAAATCCTGCCGTTGGTGACAACGTGGATGGACCCTGAGGGCCCGTGGTAGTTGAAGTGAGTCAGAGAGGGACAAACACCACGTGACCTTGCTTATATGAGGAATACAAAATACAAAAACCGAACTCAAAGATACAGAGAACAGAGTGGTGGCGGCCAGAGGTGGGGGAAATGGGTGAAGGGGGTCAAAGGTACAAAACTCCAGTTATGAGACGAGTAAGTCCTGGGGATGTAGGGCAGGTGTGGCGACTCCAATTGCTGAAACGGTTCATCTTAAAAGTTCTCATCACAGGAAAAAACCTTTTTTTAAGCTCTATGAGGTGATGGATGTTTAAACTTATATTGTTCTCCTGAAACTAATACAAGGTTATTTGTCAGTTATATCTCAATTCAAACAAACGAAACCCTGAATTTCATGTTACTACAACTCTTCCCTTAGACTTGGAGCAACTTGTCTCCACGGTTTGAGACCTCAGGGTTGTGTTCCTAGGCATTTGCCAAAGTGAAGTGAATTCCCAGGGTGAATTCAGTTGGGTGGATCCAAGGCGAACCGTTGTGGTTGGCGGCGTGGGGCCCGCCCCACGAAGGGGACCCTTCTGTGGAGGGGCTGAGTCAGCTCTGCCAGCTTGTGGTGTAGGGTCAAGACCTTATTTTTGCATATTCAACCAAGGACGCCTTCATTAATAGCAATTTTAAGAAAGAAAAGAATACCCTCACAACATTGTTTTAATTTTCCTTCTTGCAGTTTGTTTTAATACTCACGGGAATTCTCCTTAGAGTGGAAGGATCCTGTGTTTCCGTGTGTCCATCGTCCGCCACCCCGACTCCATCCTCCACACTCTGACGGCGGCCCTGTCACATGGGCCGACCAGGGCTCCACTGGGCAGGCTCTCCTTTGCCTCCAGACGTCTGCACGGGGCGCTCTCCAGGAGGGCCTTTCCCAAGTTCATTCTCATTTCTAGGCCTCAGCTTGAACATCACCTCCTTAGGGTTTCCCTGACTCCCCACGAAGAGCACCCCCATTCTTCTCTATCACGTCACGTCACGTGTTTTTCCCAATCTAAGTACTTCGTTCTTTCTTTAGGTTTCTACTCATCTGTTGCACTAAGACGTAAGCTTCCTTAACGAACATGTAGACAATGCTCTTTCCTGAATTCTTCCCGTGGGTTCTTTTCCTGAGCAAATTCTAAGAGAGATTATTGAACCAACGTTGTAACCTTGCGAACATCGTAATGATCCTTGAAGTGTAGTTACCATATTGCTCTCCAGAAGTTGTCCCGGGGTACCCTGCTGTGGGAAGTAGTTTTGTACCCATTTCACCGAGTTACTGTCAGTACGGGGTTCGAGTCAGCCTATGACAGCAGGTCCCTCCTTTAACAAGACAGTCCGAAGCAAGACATGGGGTGAACCAGGTGTCATTTTCACACTTCCAGACCATGCTGTCTCGGCTGAGCCATGGACTTCAGTCTCCAGGAGAATCCACAGTGGCTCTGAAACTCTGCCTGGTCTCAGGCCGATCTTTTCACGTCAGCCCCAGTCTCAGAAGTCAGTATCAGGCTGGGTGATACTGACACTGATAAACATAGATGGGTTGCGTGAAGATTTTTAGAAGACTTACCAAAAAAACCCAAACAAACAGCCTTTTCCCTAACATTCTGTGTTGGACCTTGAGTTATCTGAGTCCACACAGTCTCCAAATGCTGTGTGAGAGAAAGAATACTCAGAATCACGTGGGGAGCATCTCAGTTTACAAGACGCACTTTAGGAAGAGCGTGTGCTGAGGGCATAATAAAATCCGGGGCTTTGGAATCACTGCCTGGGGGTCCCCTCCATGAGCCGGGCGGGGACTGGAATCCTTGGGAAAACTCACAGTGCCCCATGCTCTGAGCGCCTCCAGTTTCCCACTGCTTTCAGGACAGAGCAATTGGCCTGATATGCCCTTGTTTTCAGTAGGGGTTTTAGAACCCTCAAGGGGCCAGTGATAATAAAACTTGGGGTTTTTTTTCCTCTCCCACCAAATGCTTAGGTAAAAACTCTGAGGCTGTATCTGCTTCCAGCTAGATGAAACTAATCTGAGGGCACAGACTCCTGGAAGATTCCTTTCAAGCCAGGGTCCTAAGGGGAGGGGCCCGAAGGGTCCACCTTGGGTCCTCAAGCCCTGCCTGGCAACACAAGCAGCTCTGCCCAGCTGCCACCACCAAGTAAAGACCCCCTCATCTGACTTTCAGACGGGGCTCTGCGTTCTGCGTGCTGTGAGCACATGATCAGTGTCTCCCTAGGGGGAACTCTGCATCAGTTAGCAGGTAGCATTTTGGACTTGCTCTTGATCTTTGAAAAATCAAGTCTTACTACACCAGATGAGAATGTTTGTATTCCCTGGATCTCACCATCAAAACGTCATTTAGTCAAGTGTCATTTGAAGCAGAGAGGTGCTGTTGAAATAACTGGTTTGACCTCTTTGTGAAGGTAACACATGAACCTAGTCCAATGTAGATTGTGTTGGGGGCTCTGAGCGTCTCCACACTTCTCCCCGCCCTCCCTCTCTGCTCATCCCAAAGAGAAGTTGCTGGACTTGTCAGGAGGATCCTATTTGTTCGTCTTCTTATAGGGCTCCTTGCTGCTGCTGACGTCTTGGCAGCCATAGCCTCCACTCTTGGTCACTTGTGGATTTATTTTAGATTCTCAGTGTTTTAATTAGTACCATCCCAATTCTGTACTTTTTGAAGTCTGTTTAGGGTGGAGGGGGATACAGCATTCTCGGTCTGTGTGGGCCACCAGCACCCTGAGAGGGACAGAAGTCCTCCTCTCCAACTCCTTCTGATAATTAGTATCAGCCTGACAGTTCTGGAGACGCCCCCCGAACACTGCTGAACAGGAATCAGGGTTCGTGCCTGAGGGGCCGGTGGGCGGTGGGGCAGGCCCCAGCTAGCCCTGTCTGGAGATGAGGGCTGTATGTTCTCACCAGCCTCGCCTGGGATGCGATTTTAGGTTTCAGTAAATACTTTTCACTGCTCATATTAGCCAGTTTGTTCAGGGAACAGGTAGGCATTGTCTCATTTAATTAATATATTTAATTACATTGCTTTTCTCTTTCTCCTCTGCACACTTGTAGTCCATGAATTCTTTGCTGCTGCTTTTGCAAACCATGGAGTCAACATTGTTTCCCCTTGTTGGCATATTGATCTTTTATTTGCAATTAGATACTCCCAGAAACTGTTCACGTTTTGAGATAGACAGCTATGACCCTGACGGCTTTGTGCTGGGAGGATGCTGGAGGCCTTGGGCCCAGCACTTGCCCTCCTCTGTCCCGCCAAGGCCTTTTCCGCTGAAATGGGAGTGTCACTCTGACGGGGCCGTAGCCGATTTTCTGCTCTTCACAGAGCTGAGCGGATGGGCAGATGATCAGTTTGCCAATCCTTGTGATGTGGCATCAGGCAACCACATATTAGGGCTTCAAATTTGACCACTAAGATTTTCATTTCCTTGGGTTAATGAAGAGGCTGGGTTGAGAAATTTAAAGCAATGCAAAATAGATTACAAAATTCTTCTGTATACCCTGCATGTCTTAACGGAGTTTACCAGAAAGAGAGATGTTCAAGTATCTATGTGACGCTCCTATATCTCATGAAAAGTTAAGTCACTTTCTCGGCCTCCAGGGTTTGACTCTGGCCTGGGATCTGTCACTGCGCAGGCTGCTGCTCCTTTACCCTTCAATGAATTTGCCTCGAGGAGCCGGACCGAAACTTGAACCTGGTCACACTCCCTCCAGGGCGATCCCGGCGGTGTGGACAGACCTGCAGGGCAGCCTGAGCAATTCGCTTGCACTCAGGGGGAACATGAGCCTGTGAGACACTTGAAAGAAGCTGGGTTTTCATGTCGCCTTCATGTTTTATGAGCGTTAGGAAAATGCTGGCTGTTTACTAATTATCAAAGCTGTTTTCATGACTTCCCCAGAGAAAAATAAAAAAGGAAAGGCTCCAAGCGCTTACTCCTTTCGGCCTGGGATGAAAGCTTGCCCTTTAGTGCTCTTGGGGATGGCCTGCTTTGCTGCCCTGGAAAATAAAACTCAGGATACATGTTCAGGAAAGTGGGAGGCTTTGAAGTTGGAGGTCAAGCAGGAACAGCTGTCTTGAACGGCGTGGCCGTGCTGGCCTGACGTGACAGACGCATCCACGCACTGGCCCTGCCCTTCCAGGCTGGTGTGCCACAGATGCTCAGCGCTGATCAGCAAAGGACACGATGCACCAGCCCAAGGCCCCAGGGCCCCTCAGTGTCTGTCCCAGAGGAAATAACATGGCCACGTTCTCCATGGAAGCCACAGATACAAGGAAAACAGAAACCGAGAACACGCTTTGCTGCTGAAAATCTCATTATGATGATTTAAGACTGTCAATCAAGTTTGACTGGAACAAAAACATTTCTGCCTTTTTCAGCTCCTGAGGGCTTGGAGCTGCCGTCGAGCAGAAAAATATTTTCACCATGGAAATTTTTATTTTCTCAGTGGAATCTAAATACTAGGTTAAAACCCATCAACCACCAGTGAAAAATTAGCATAAAATATTCTTTTCCCCAGAGAGAATGTGAGAAACCTCTGAGGCTGGCCATTACCATAAGCACTGGGCGCCAGTATTTACTGGCATTCTCACTTTGGTCTCTGTTCAGTGGACAGACCTTTTACGGCTTCCTTCCTGCTTCTGTCGGCAGAAATTGAACAGTAAAAATGTAAACAACGCAGCCCTATCAGTTCCCAAGGCTTCGGTCCTTTCTTTTATATTCTCTTAAAAAATTAACTCAGCTGCAACACTTTATAAAAATAAGACTTAGGGTTGCATTTATTGTTCTCTTAGCTTTGTGTTAACCTGTTTGAAGAATTGATGACAACGTGTCGGTTCCAGTGAGCGATGCTGGGCTGACGTTCCCAAATGCTTATGAGGTGGTCTTTGCAATGTGGCTCAGTTATGATCTGAAACTTAACAGTTTCCTGTAAATGTTCCCCAAATGGACATTCATTAACAACACTCCCCCAACTGTAGGTTTTGCATTGGGATTGTCTTAACACAGGCGCCATGTTTTTCTACACCATGTCGTGGGGTGTTGGATGGTGTGGTCCTCATCCAGGAGGCAGAAAGTGGGAGATGCAGGAGGAGGTCTATAAACACAGAGCCCTTGTTGGGAGAAGTCACCAGCAGCCACACCCAGAGCAGCCAGCCGGAGGGGCAGGAGGACTCCACGTTGGCGTCATGCATCTTTTTGTTTGCTGGGCTTTCTAAATACCTAGCACTCCTTCATTCTCTAAATCTTCAACAGAAATTAAAATTTCCTGGGAAACAGAATGGAGTTCCCTTAAAAAAGTAAAAATAGACTTACCATATGACCCAGCGATCCCATCCTGGTCATATATCTAGAGAAAACTCTAAATCAAAAAGACACCTGCACCCCAATGTTCACAGCAGCACTGTTCACAATACCCAAGACATGGAAGTAACCTAAATGTCCATTGATAGATGACTGGATGAAGAAGTTGTGGTACATTTATACAGTGGAATACCACTCAGCCATAAAAAAGAATAAAATGATGCCATTTGCAGCAACATGGATGGACCTGGAGATGATCATTCTAAGTGAGCCAGAAAGAGAAAGACAAATACCATATGATACCACTTATATGTGGAATCTAAAATATGACACAAATGAGCTTATTTACAAAACAGAAACAGACTCGCAGTCATAGAAAACAAACTTATGGTTACCAGCTGGGAAAGGGAATGGGGGAGAGATAAATTAGGAGTTTGGGATTAGCAGATACAAACTACTATATATAAAGTAAATAAACAACAAGGTCCTACTGTATAGCACAGAGAACTATATTCAATATCCTATAATAAACTACAATGAAAGAGAATATGAAAAAGAATATATGTGTGTATAACTGAATCATTTTGCCATGCACCAGAAATTAACACATTATAAGTCAACCATACTTTAAGTAAAAAAAATAAATTAAAATTTCCTTTGAACACTCCCAAGGCTGCTGTGTGTTTCGTCAGCTCTGTGTGTTGCCCTGTTGTTACCGTTTCCTCTCTGAGGTTCTGGTGGTGGCTCCGTGTCTGCTCCAGTCCGGCCGTGTGCTCCCTCCCGCTGTCCCCACACTGAGCCCTCGGTCCTGTGCTTCTGCTTCCTGGCTCGTGACTGCCTCTACTGCACAGCTTCTGGAAGCTTCCTGGGGAGAACGCCTGGGAAGAACACCTGAGCCTTCTGCCTGACGGTACACGTGCTGGCCGCTCACAGCTGCTGCCTGCCAGGCACTGTGCTGGGTTCTTATTCATCCAGTCAGCACAGCCACCCCGAAGGCAGGTCCTGAAATTATCCCTGTTTTACAAGCAAAGGAAGTGAAGATCAAGGGGTCAAGCAATCTGCTGAAGGTCACAAGCTGTACATGAAGGCCACGTGCCAAACCCAGGTTCCACAGCTCTGGCCACTGGACTCCAACCAGAAGTCCCCAGATGTTTCTATGTTTCTGTCACAGATGCACCAAGTTCTTAATTTTTTGTGAGTACTGGTTCCTTCCTCCTCTTCATCCCACAGCAACACATGAGTTGCCCCAGTTCACCTCTGAACCCACTCTGGACGTTTCAGGTGCTTTGTGGGGACTAGTGGGGCCCATCACAGGTGTCTGGCAAGGGTTTGGTTAACTGACGTGAGCATAGTGGTCTGTTTTGTGTATACTGTTTTTTGCTACTGAGTCAACCTCAGAAGGGCCGATGGGGACAATTAAAACAGATAAGGAAAAATAAAAACATTTGTGGTTGCAGTGGTGAGATGGAAGGTGGTCCCCTAGGTCTGTCCGGGGCCTTTGTGGCACGTGTCCCAAGCCTGGGGCAGCCGTGTGGTGTGCACGCGTCAGGAGCTGATGGCAGCAAGATCGCCACCTCTCTGTATCCCATGTCTTACCTGGACAGGGGCTGGCCTCCCCCGTGGTGGAGATGGCCTCCCCCATGGTGGAGATGGCTACGTGAGCTCGAATCCAGCCCATAACAAGTGTGACTTGTTAGACTACCTGTTGTCTGTCTGCTGGCTGAACCTCGTGTGGGGTGTGGACACCTGTGGGTCTGATTCCCTGCCGCGGGTCCAGGGCTCAGCACAGCCCCACTGTGGGGAGAGGGGACAGGACTATCAATACTGATTACACCGGGCTTCACACTGCACGGTTTGCAGCAAAATGAGAGCCAGCATGTCCACGTTTACGCTCTGTTCTTCTCCCCGGGCATGCTCCTAGGGCCGTGGAGAGGAGCCAGGACTCCACACGCCAGCTGGCTGCGTCCGTGGAGTTTGGGTTTGTCCCTCAGTTTCAGAAGACACAGACACACCGTTGCCTGTCCCGTTCACTCACCTACTGCTTCTTCACAGGCAGACTCCTCACAGGTGACCTGTGATTCAGCTCCTGCGGGGGAGGTGGTAGTGACCCACCTGTGCAGGAACGGGGCCTCTTGGGCGGGCGTTGGTGTCTCTGCCACCAGCCCACCGGCCCTGCCTGCTCTTCTCTTCCCTGGGCTTCCACCCCCAGGCCAGTCTCCTTCTCTGTGGAGGGAGAGCGTTTGGCTGTATCCCTGACGATGGCAGGAGGGGACCCTCCCTGCCCCCAGCAAAGCGCCCCCCCCCCACACCTGCTGCGCCCTGGAAGACAAGAGGCCCAGCTACATTTTTGTTTGAAAATCACTAAGTAATTGCTGGAGTTTCTTTTGTCTTGGATGTCTTTTGACTCAGTCCACTCCTATTTACGAAGCTTACACCCGTGCCTGTGCTAAACCTGCCCTTCATCCTGAATTGCTTCTCCAGTTTCTGGCACACGTGTCGTCTCCATCAGATCTCCCTGGCCAGGGTGGAGGTCATCTTTACTCCTCCGTCCCTCCCTGTCCCTCCTCCTCCCTCCCTCTCCCCCCGTTTCACTTCACTCGAGAGTACAAGCCCCTCACGTTTGCCTCTGGTTTTCTACCAGCTTCCTACCCCCCATGACCCTACACGCACGTTCCCTCCTCCTGAGGTAGTCTCTTCCTTCTTCTTTACCTGTGATTGTCCAGATGCTCTGTACTCTGGTATCCCGAACTTTCCTTTTTTATAGCTTACCTCGCATTAAATTCTGATTGCTTAAATGTCTGTTTCCTCTTAAACGTGAGCTCCTCTGGGGCCAGGATCATGTGTTGATCATCTGCTCCCAGCCAAGTAGACCCCAGGTAGTCAGCAGCAGGCACTCCATGAGCAGCTGACGAACACCAAGTGAGTGGCTGGGTCTGGGGTCTCGTCTACTAATTACAGCTCTTCGGCTGGGGCCCCAGTGCCGGTTCTCGGAGCTGCAACACAGAGAAGACTTTGAGTGGATACTTTCAGGGCACGTGTTCATCAAGCCCAGGGATCCAAGGATCAGAAGAGTCCTGGGTGGGGAGGTAATACCCCCAGTGATTCTAGGCACAGCACGGGGGGTGGTGTGGAGGAGCCCCAGAACAGCACCCCCTCCCCTTCCCTATCCCGACGAAGGAACCAGAAGTCAGATCGCAGGCGTCACTGAACAGGGTGAGCTCCACCAGGGAAGGGGAATATTTAAGGGTGTCCTCCGGGCTCGTTTCAGATGTCTGAGTGGCAGTCGTGTAAGTGAGAGTGTGGACTTGCTCTCGGCACCACCATCTTGCAGAACAGGGACCAGGGGTGATGAGGCTTCGTAAACTAAGGAGAACGGTGGGAAGCTCTGCCCTGCAGTGCAGTCTCCTCTAAGCACGCTGTCCTGCCACAACCAGGAGGGTTTCTGCGCGTCGGACAGCTGTCTGGCAGGGCGCCGGGCAGGACACCCTTCTCACAGAGCCGCTCAGACCAGACGTGCTTTGGCCCCTCCTAACTTTGGGATTTCTGGTTCGACAATTTGGGAGAAGAGAAATACGGAGCAAAGGTAACCAACACAAGAGGAAGTCTTTGAGGTTACCCACCAATGATATTAAATCTTCCCCAGCCCTCACCCCAGGACAATTTTAAACTTTGCTTTGTTGCTCTCGAGAGAAGCAGTCTGTGAATGAGACTTTGCCACAGATAAGCTTTCTGCTTCCAAGGGTGATCGGAGCCCTGACCCCCAGTCCAGGAGATGGCTGGTCATTGTATCTCTTCTTATTACTTGGTGGAGGAGTCAGAATTAGCGATGGGGAAGTCTCCCTTTCTGGCCCATTTTCAATTATCAGAAGATTTAGCACGCTTTTGGGAGGACCCTGCTCATCCTTGCTGCCCGGCGACCCCCTGAGTTAGTCTCTTTTATCTCTTTTTGGATGTCCCGTGTCCCAGCACGCCACACTGCACTGACTAAATAAACCCGTAAATCTAGCTTTTGTGTCCTACTAATCCTTTTATTTCCTAAATCTTATTTAATCTGAACGGCTTCCTTTCATCTCTTTAACTGTCCACAGGGTCACCCTCGCATCCGATCAGCAGTCCTCGCAAACCCTGGATAGAGTTGAAAGGCTTCCCAGCGCTTCCCCAATTCTCATTAGATTGCAGGCGGACCAGGCAACACCAGCCAAGTGGCCTGTTGGGGACAGCCCCCCCCCCCCCCGGTGCCTGCGGCCCTGGGAGAAAGAACCAGCCACTCTCCTCTGGATGACCCCCTGCCCGCTGGGTTTACTGACGGAGACAGGCTATGTTTCTGACCTCAGAAACGTGGGAACACAGGCCAATGGCATAATTAAATTGGGCTCGGAGGGACAGAAGGGCCAGTTCATGCTACTGAGTTTTACTTTTGTCTAACTCAAATGAAGTTTGAGTTTGAAGAAAAAGAGTAGTAATTAAAGACAGTGTCACTGCTTAGAGGGACCCAGCGGACAAACCCACATGTATCCCAAATGCACATTTCCGCTTCAGCTCCTTCTAGATGCTTGTTCAGAAAGGGACTTAATAGGGTCATTACAATACCAGTAATTACGTTTTTAATTTTCATCATCACAATCTTTCTGCCGAACTTTGCTTGGGTTTTACTCCCTGGTGCACAGCCCAGCCTTCCCGGTTCTGCTCTCTGCTTCTTTCCTGTTAGAGATTAGCGCTCACTGGCCTACTCGTGTATTGTCTGGATTTATTAATTCAGTTTTCGGGAGAGTAGCAGAAAGTCTCTGACCTCAGAGTTGGCTGTGTTAGGGTTTCACCCAACTTAACTTAGGCTCCCGGTCTGGCTTTGGCTAAGCTTTGGTAATGCGCAGCAATTCCGTTTTCTCCAACATAAACCAGGAAAATTTTGTGGACCTCGCAGGACTGAACGAGGATCAGATGAGATAGAAACTGTGATGCAGTTGAAGTGAGTGCCACACAGGAGGTGAAAAGCGACGTCAGCTCCCAGCATCTGCAGGGTTGTCACGAGGGTTCACGGGCTGTGCGCGTGTGACAGGTGGGCACTTGCCACAGACGATGGGGATACGTGGATGTGTGCAGATGCCCCATGTGCACAGCAAAGTTGTACAGCGTGTGAATGACAAGGATGTTAGTGAGACCCCCAACCGTCCCGCCAAGAACCTGGAAATAATCATATCAATGTAGCAGCAGAGGAAAGGCGCGTCTCCAAGGCCAGTGTGATTAGCAGTTGGATTCTGGTTTAATTAACCAACACATGGACCCATCCAGAGGACTTTCCTGCCAGATGAGCCAACGGGGTGGAGAAAATGGGACAGGTGGAGGGGCAGGTTGGACATGTGGCCCAGCTCTCCTGGCAGGGACATGAGCTCCCTGGGGACATGAGCTCTCTGACCAACGGCAACAAGGCTTCACCCAGTGCCACCGTTGGCAGGTTGCAATTCACTTCAAGACACCCTGCGTCTCCTTCTTTAAACCCACTGTCACCAGGCAGCCTGCTGACCACCTGTTCTCTCTCTAGGTGTCTTGGAAGGTGCGGTGTGGAGGACCAACCAGTCTGCCGAGCAGTCTTCTCACAGTGAGTTCCTTCTCTCCCGTGGTGGGTCCACGTGGTGTGCCATGGGGAGTCTGACCGTGGTTTGGGGGTGGTGTTAGCTGCTAGTTTCTGTGCCTGGCAGACTGAGGACCAGACCCCAGGTGATGGCAGTTCACGGTGGGACCTTCCTTAGACGCTGGTCGGAGCACTTAGCGAGTGGAGGCCTTGCTGGGTCACTTGGCGCACTTAGCACTTCGCACACAAAGTGTGCAGCGCAGGACCCTCCAGGGACCAGGAGACAGACATGGAGGAGTTGCTGTTCTGTCACGTTTTCACAGGACCTTCTTGGTCTTGCCACTCTGCAGCAGGGACTCAGCCGGGCAGACTCTTGAGTGACAACTCCCGGTGCGTGTGGAGGTCCATCTGTGCGCGGAGTGGGGCTGTACTGGTCACGGACCTGCACTCGCAGGTCCCCCTGAGACAACCTGCCTCCTTTTTATGCTCCTCGAACATCTTGATGTTCCTTCTGTTTACTTTGTTCTTTGTTGCTTTGTAAGTAGTGTTTGCTTTTGAAATACATATATTTCTAGCTCCCTTAGATTGTCAGCTTCTCGCTAGGGTCTGTGCTGTACTCCGTCTCCCACGTGCCCTTTACGAAAATACAGGCATCCAGTAAGACGGCAGTACATACGTGTGGCCTGTGGTCAACAAAGGAGTCAGGCAAAACTATAGAACTTAGGGCATGATGTTATTTATGCGCACGGTTTCTCTTGCTTATAAAGTTTACAGAGTGTCCCAGAAGCTGAGATACTTTTTGACCCAGGTGAACACATTTCATATATATTCCCTTCTTCATGGTAGAAACTGGTTTTAAAAAGAAAAGCGTCAGAGTATTATTTGTTCATGGAGTTAATGTAATACATCAGCTGTTTATTGTCTTGACAGTTTATGAAAGATGCAACGGGCTTTGCCGAATCCGTGTTGGCGATGCAGTTCAGCATGCTGGTGATGAGGCAGAGCTCTGAGGACACTGTTGTAAATTCCTGACAGTGGTGTATCTGAAGCAGAAGTAGAGACGCAGACTAAACGTGCGCCGGCTGTGGTCCTAACAGTCGTAGTCCGGGGGGTGCAGGGGGGTGCTGGTAATCTTCCCAGCTTTATTGGGTTGTAACGAATGTACTGATACGTATTTTTTGAAAAGAGGGATGCGGCCTCATCAGCACGACGACCTTGGCTTTCTCGAGTCGTGGTGTTACCTTATCAGACGTTAAAGATGTGCTGACTTGTTTGATGGGATGTCAACCTGAAAGAAACTAAATCTGGAAAAGAAAAGAAAAGAAAAGAAAAGCTGTATTTGTAACCTAGCACAATCCAGAAGTGCTTGATGTTCCCAGGGTGCGAAGTTTCCCTCAGAGGGCCCGGTGCAGAGGGGCCTGCTGTGTCCTCTGGGGCACAGATCCAACTGCGGCCCTGGGTCGCTGGTGTGCAGGGTGGTGGCGGCGGCAGACGCTGAGGGCTCGTCCGGCACCCTGAGCGTCTGCCCCGGGGGAACAGACCCACCCCGTCCCCTTTGTCTGGCTGATCAGATGGTTATGTCTAGGGGCGTTTTGAATGTGGAAGTGTCCAATACTTTGAAGATTGTAATGATTTTTCCTCCTAAGGAGTGAGTTGTTTGTGTTCATCCAACAGTATATATTAAAAAAGTGGGGCTGGTCTTTAAGGAACTTACTCTCAAAAAGAGAACGGTAGAAACGCAAACAAAATGTATGAAAACACAACGATGTGTTTGCTGGTCTGCAGACACATATGTAAATCTGAATCTGGGCAGAGATGGACACACGGAGGTTAAGGGGCTTTCTCCAGGGATTGGAACGGTTAGAAGTCTTTCCCAAATCCCAGAACATGTTCGGTTGAGCAAATCAGCCCTTCGAGTCTGGTGGAAAGCAGAGCCAGAGGTGGTGTGGGAGCCAGTTGCCAGGAGGACTCTTGTCCCTGCACGTCCCCTCCTGTGCCCGAGCAAGTGTGCCCTCCCCAGCCACCGCACCCGCGTGCTGGCCTCCCTGCTCCATGCTGGGGGAAGCCCAGGGCTTCCTTGTTGGTGCATGACACACCAACACGCATGTGTCACAGGCCCGGGGGGTAAGCACGCAGCGTGCAGATGGGGCTCAGAGACTCTGCAAGGCTCCCCAACCCAGACTCCAAGGGGACAGCTGTTAATTGTCTTCAAAATACTCAACAAAAATTGACCTGAGACTTTAATTGCAAAGCGTTTGCATTACGGGTGCTGTCCAGCCTTGCTAATGGGACGAGCCCAGTGCTCACACGTGAACGGTGTATGGACCCCCTTTGAAGGAATACATTCCTTTGCATCCCTAGAGGTGACTTAAATCTATTTTGTTACAGTGTCTCTTAAAGACCTACAAACATTAAGTTACACTCTTAATAAATGCTAAGCCCTGGGGGTGAAAGATTTGAGTTTCTACAGCCACTTCACTGCTGCAGGCAAGCTCGCTAGAGCCCGAAGGCATGTGGAGCGATGCACAGTGTGCGTGGAGCGCCGCAGGCGGGGCCCCCAGGTTGGGTGGCCAGTAGGGATTCCATCTGATCCCAGGTGAGCTCTCCCTGAGGCCTGGGCTAGACGAGCAGCCGCGAGATGTGAAGACAGAGGTGGGCATGTCTTCTCCTTGGGGAAGAGGGATCAGTAAGCCTGGTGTCCTCTTTGATGCCATGAGTCCACTCTGAAGCAGTATCCATGGAGACCTGTGTTTTATGAAACCATCAACAGATAGACTGGCAGCTCATTTTGACTGGGGCTGTTGCCCACCAGTTATATCTGGTCCTAAGCGTGAGGAAGATGGTGCCAGAAAACACCCAAGCCCGAGCGCTCAGCTGCTACCAGCGCTCGGAAGCCTTACTTCTCTCCTCCCCCAGCTCGGAGTCTTTGCCCAGCAGGTGGCTGTGTGACTGGCGGTAACGTTGGGAATGGGGGTCGTGCCTTCTGTGTGGATAACGTCTGGGGGTGGCTTACTCCTCCTGGTCGTGTACATCATTCCTCAAAAGTCAGCGAGGGGACATAGGAAACCACAAACTCTGGGCACCTACGCGCTAAGGTCGTTTTTACAGTTAGGTGTTTTACAGCTTCTGGTTTGTCCAGGAGCATAGTTTCTGCCACGTGCTCTTCTGGGCGCTGCCCACACAGCTATAAGCGAAACGATCACTCTTTGCCCTCGTGGAGCCTACATTTTAGCAGCAAAGTAAATAAAGTAAAACTTGTCAGATGATGAGGAGGGCCCCTGGGGGTATAAGGCCCAGGAGAGGGAAATAGATGCCGAACAGACCCATTCCACCTGGTTCTCGGGGAGGATGCTGGGAGACTAGGAGGCAGGAAGGGAGCCCCGCCTCCTCTTCCTGCAGGGCCGGGGGCAGGGCGCACGGCTCAGTCCTGCCTTGTGCACCACGGGGCGGACAAGGGCCCTCAGTGAAGCAGTTGGCCACCAGCCCTGCTGCAGCCGAGAGAATCCGCGGCGGGAGGGTTGATATTTACAGTAAGAGAAGGAAGTGGCTGAAGCAGTGAGTGGACAGGGGAGGCTGCCCTCTCCAAAGGGTCTGAGCGTGGAGGGCATCCTCCAGTCTGGGCCGCGTTCCCACTGCCCTCTGGAGAAACTGATACCGGCGCCTCAGTGGCTGGGACCATGAGCGTCCCCTTGTCCCAGCGCACAGGCTCAGGGAGACGGCGGGCTTGCTCTGCACCCGCCGACTGGAAGGGCCAGGAGGCACCTGTTGGGGAGCAGCACAGAGGGGCGGACAGAGGTGACTGGGACCCGATGGGCCCTGGTCTGTTCACAGCAAGCCCACCACCACTCTCTGATGCTAACAGCTGCCAAACGCTCCAGACTGAACTCCCCGAAGCCCCTCAGTCTCCTGGCACTTAGTGTGAACTCGTTTAATCAGATTCTTTTCTCAGGGCTGCCCTGCCCTGGGCAGTGGGAATTTGACAGTATGGAGGGAGGCTGGAGATGGGGTGGGCACTGGGTGCTGGGCCGAGACGCCTGCCCCATCGGCCGCTCAGTCTCCTTGGCTCCCAGACACAGAAGAGCAGTGTGGGCTCACTGGTGGGGGTGGGGGCACTGCCAGCTCACAGGCCACTCCATCCCTTGAGGGTGACTGTACCGGATAGATTGTTGAGTTCCTGAAGCCTCTGCTTTTTGGTCCGTGAGAGGAAATGCTGGGAGTATGTTCCCAGAGGGCTACTGTGAGACTCAGAGAAATGATCCCTGCAGATGGCTGGGCACGGCCTGGTGCTAGGTAACCCTGGGGATGATCAGGACCCACGCTGCCCAGAGGGGACTGCGTGATTGCCTGCAAGGCCAGCAGGCAGGCCCCGGGGTGAGCCCAGAGCTGCTGTCTGGACCCCTGCCCTCCGGGAATCTGGGGGCGTGGATGTTGGGTGAGGTCTGTGGTCAGTAGCAGGGCGTGTCTCCTTCCTCTGGAGGGCTTGCTTGACCTCTGCCTGGTCTGAGTCTTTCTGACAGGAGCAGAGAAATCTCACTCCCGGAAGAGCAGGTGCCCCTTTGAGGCACGGGCCTGGAGTTCCGAGATACCCAGCTTTAAGTAAGTTACTGCGGCACAGGTTTTATCAAAGCTAAGATGCTGTCATCTTTCATAGAGGCGAAAGACACACCGATATTTTATGTTTTGAAAAGAATGAAAATACACTGCGGGTGAAGTTGTAACATACCGTTGGCAGGGAGTTGCATCCTGAATTCAAGGATGTCAAAATGTCGGGGCAAAGAGTACTTGAGAATTAAAGACGCTACCTCCGTCTGGCCGAGTGGACCCCTCTGGCGTTACGTGTAGCAGCAGTGGCAGGCGGCGAGCTTTGAAAACGGGTACAGCACGTAGGAGCACTCGCTCCAGTGGGGTCTTCTGTGAAGGCGCGTCTCCCTCTGTAAGTTTCACTGGCAGCAGAGGGGCAGCCCCTGCGCGAGGACACAGGGACTGTCTCCTGGGGGTGGGCAGTCCGGGCTCCAGGCTGACATTGGTATGAAGTCTCAGGCCGGAGGCTGTGCGGCGGGAAGGACAGTGACGTCAGGGCCTTCAGAGATAAGACGAGACTTGTGGCTCCAAAGGGGTCTGCCAGTCAGGGTCTGAGAGCCCCAGCTCTGGGGGGCGGGCTTCCCCGGGGACCCCAGCCTGTTTCTTCCAGCTGCCTCAGCGGCCGGCCCCCGACAGTGGGTGAGCGAGGCTGACCCGGCGCCTTGAGTCAGCGACCAGGACGTGGAAGCCCCAGAAGCCTTTGTGTCCTAGACCCGCTAATTTTAGGTTGTTTACAGAACATACACACGTCCACTGCACACTCGCACCTGCACAAGTGCTCACACACACTCACCCAGACGCGCACCCCCGAGTGCCTACCCACACTGCCACCACCAGAACAAAGTGGTCTGTCTGAAGGGGGAAGGGTGTTTCTGGAGTTGGGAGGGTGTCAGCAGAGGAGAGAATCATCCGGAAGCCTCTTTGTTTTCCACACGTCAGGGAGGACAAATCACATCTGTTTGGCAGAAAACTTACTTTCTATGGAAAAAGAAGGAAAATCCTGTTGATAATCCAAGGTGTTGATGGGTTGTGGAAAGTGTGAGGGCAGGAAAGAATCTTTGGAATTACACACCTCACACACACACATCCCCCTCACATAGACACACAGACACACACACACACACATACCATACACACCTCACACACACACATCCCTCTCACATAGACATGCAGCTCACATACACAGTAACACACATACACAGACACACACACCATACACACCTCACACACACACACATCCCCCCACATAGACACACAGACACACACATACACACATACCATACACACCTCACACACACACATCCCCCTCACATAGACACACAGACACAGACATACACACACACATCATACACAGACACACACACACACAGCATACACAACTCACACACACATCTCACTCATGAATTTGTGATCTGGACCTGGGCTCGGATTTCCTTCTCTTGATAAAGAAGCTCTTGTTTTTTTGTGGTTGCACAAACCTAGGAGCAGGATGGAAGTTACCCGGTTATCCATTTATTATCCATTCCAGTCCCAGTTCCTGCTCCTTTCACCACAATATTACAAGAAAACTTACACTGACTATAAGCCACCTTGTAGGGAATGGCGAGGCCCACGTTCTTCACTTTAGCGAACAGCTTATGTTTAGCTGTTCTTTGTCTCTGTACCTGGGAGTAAAATATTTCTCTCCAAGACCAAGCCTGAGACAAGTGGAGCCCTTGAAACCATGTCCCTGATGAGACCTCATCTGTGTGCAGGGAGGCCCCAGAACGCCCCAGGCAGACACAAGCTGACACAGAGGACCGCCATCCTGGGAAAGTAAACCGCAGAGAGAAAGCCAGCCTGGCCTGAGAGCAGCCCCGCCAGGGGACTGGACAATGAATTAGTTTTGCAGTCTCACAGTGAGGCTGCTGGGTCCTGACGCACAGACACTGTTTATCCATGTTGATAAAATCCCAGTCCCGGGGGCCCCCAAATCTTTGGGCTTTGAGCTCGTGGTGTGGGTGGAGGGGAGGAAGTTGTGGGGGGAAGCTGGCTGAGGGACAAGGTAGCCTCTCCAGCAACAGTCTGGAAACTCCTGACCGCCAAGTTGCATTGACTTGGTCCGTCTGCGCCTCCCGGTGGGGAAGTGGCCAGGGGGCCCTTTGTCCATCAGACCATAAGGCCCCGGCTCTCCTCTCGGCCTTTGTTCTGGGGCTCCCAGCATCTGTGTCCACTAGAGGTACCTGGGGGAGCAGTTATGGAGAAATTCCCAGATATTGCCCCTACAGCTCTGGATTCAGTAAGCCTCACATTTTTAATAAACACCATGCGTTACCCTGACCTCGTCTGTCTAGTTCCCAAATATGACACGTGGCCTTACAAAGAAGGAGCTCCTCAAGGGAGAGGAAAGTAGATTCCAAATCAGTCAGCGTTTCTCCTTGTTGGCGAGGCTGAAAAGGCCGGCGGACGCATCTGACAATGGATTTTAATTCCTGATGGGTTTCCTCTCCCGTCCAAATCGAGCTAATGCATCGGCATTAAATTCATCGATCTTTTATGTTATTGCCCATGTGTTTACATTGGGCTTCATTCCAGAGGGAATTTTAAAGCCTCTGAAAACTGTATCATATGTAAGCTGAAGGAAAATTGATAGTAAAAGACTGGGGAAAATGTGAACTAAAAGGCAAAACTGCTCACCTCAAAAAGAGAAATGGTCATCGTTAAGAAGAAACATTTCAACCTGATTCTCCCTCTTCATTACCTCATAAAATGGGGTCATGTGTACCCTTTACAGTGATTTCATAGCATCATCACTGTGACCTAAATGTTCCAAAAACTTTACAAATTCAAAAAAACCCACAACTTTTGGTAGAGAACCAATACATCATCAGCAAGAAAAATGGAAAATAAAGACACATATAAACGGTCGAAGGCCGTCAGCTGCAGTGCTCAGCTGTGCCCCTGCAGTGTGGGGCACACGTGACTGTCCCCGAGGGTAGACTGGGTGGATCGTAACTGAGATTACGCTACGGACCTAAGTTTTTCTTAAAATTCTGCTTTAAGTGAAATGTTTGAAATAAGCAAATATATAGAGAAAGGAAGTAGATTAGTGGTTGCCTGGGACTGGGGAGCGGGGAGGAGAGGAGAGGGGAGGAAAGTGACTGTGGCTGGGTAGAAAGAAAATTGTGTTAGAGTGAAAACAGTGTTCTAAAATTATTGTGATGATTGAGCCACTCTGTAACTCTATTAAAAACTGTTGAATTGTACACTTTAATTGAGTGAACCTTATGGTATGTTAATTATATATCAATAAAGCTGTTAAAAATATTTCAGTTAGTGGCCTACCAAGATTTCACAAAATAAATTCCATATTTTCTTTGGAATTTTCTTCCACCACCTGATGTTGAAATGAATATTAGTGTATGTTAGTTTGTTATATAAATTTTGGGCTTGTAAGGGTGATTACTTTGATCCAGTTTGAAAAGTTTACGAAGTATTTTAATAAAATATGTCCTTCCAGAAAAGAAAAAGCCACTTGCTGAATGAACGTATTTAACAATAGATATGGACACATCCATCCATCCGTCCTCCCATCCATCTGCCATCTACCATCACTCTAGCATATTGTAGGCTCTCGCTTTGTTACCTAGTCGGCCACTCTGCGTGTTGATTGGCGCGTTAGTCCGTCGACATTTATGGTGGTGGTTGACAGGTGCACGTTTGCTGCCCTTCCACACTCACATTCTTTGGCTCTGGGCTTAGGGGTCTTGTTATCTGCTGCGGTCTTGAGGGGCTTTTTTTTGATGTGGGAGTGTCCCCGTGCAGACTGCGTGCGTCTGATACTTTTGTCGAGGAGGCTGTTTTTAGTGTGGATGGCTGCCACGTCTTTCTCCTCTGCGTGTTGGCTGTTGTCCCTTTGATTGGGGGTGTGGTCAGTGGTGCAGTGACCAGAGCCTGCCCTGGTTGTTGAGCAGGGCCCCTTTTTTGTTCTGTGGTTGTCACAGCCATGATAGGGGCCAGGTCTGCCCCCCTGTTGCTGGAATAGAGGCTTCTAGACCCGTTTCTGAGCTGTGGTGTGTGGCAGGCGGGGTGGGAGTGCTTCAGCTGGGAAGAAGAGCTGCTGAGTATTCCTCGGCAGGAGATGTCGGCCACGAGTGCCCTCTGTGGTGTTGTCGCCCACTTGTTAGGCGGGCTTACAAAGTACTTTGTTGACGCTGCCTTTGTCCCTGCCTTAGCTGGGGGAATGTCAGCCACCTGCCCTGGTGTCCCCTGGAGCCACCAGTGCAGATCCACCGGTACTAGGCACTAGGACCCGCCATCGAGCACGTGCAGTCACACACCTGGATCCGCTGTGTGCCACAGGGTCAGCACAGCCCCCAGCCCCGCATATGTGTACAGCCCACTGTTAAAGCCAGACCCGCCCTCACTGCACGCGAGAACTCTGCTTGCTCATCTTAGCAGCGCAGGTCCACAAAGTCACCAGCGGAGCAAATCCGCCACTGCTGCCTGGGGCTGGAATCAAATCTCAGCCCTGCCTGTGAGATTGCAGGCCCCTGGGTACAGATTCAGGTTTCAGCCCCTCCTCCCCCAGGGAGCCACGCACCAGGGATCGTGTCCCTCAGGAGCAAGCCAAGAAGATGGCTGGGTCTTAACCCCGCCTCTCTTCTTAGGAGAATGCGTACCAACAGTGGTGCCCAGCAACACCCTCTGGGGTAGTGGAGACGGCGACCATGGCCTGACTGCGAGCGCCCCTCCCCACCTCATGCGCCAGCAGTGGTGCTTTTTAATGGGGGTCCAGGGCTGTTCTGTTCTGCACACTCCCAGCCACAGCCCACACCACCCCGCCCATACTGCACCCCCTGAGGCTGCCTCTGCCCAGTTGGCCCTGGTCCTCTCCCCTGGCTCGTCCACGGAAGCCTGAGACATCCCCCCACCCCCCTGGCTGGCGTCTCGGGCCAGGGATCACGGGGACCCTCTGCTGGTTTCTCCCAGGTCTTTCCGCTAAGCAGCTGCTGCTTGCCCCTCCAAGCCTCGGAAGCCCCCTTCCTGTCCCTGCTGACCCCCCTGCTGGAGAGGGTGTGTCCCTCCCCGTGGGACAGGTCCTGTACTGATTTCCTTTTTCTTTTTTTTTTTCCCTCCTCCGACCCGTTTTTGTGCGAAATCTTCTTGTATTCCTGAAGCAAGAGATACTCTGCCAGAGCTCAGTGGGTGTTCTGTGTGCACTGATCAGTCTGTAGCTGTAATTCTTGGTGTGTTGGTGAAGATGAGCTCCGGTCCTTCTGCTCTGCCTTCTTGGCCTTCCCCTCCAGCAAGCACCTTTGAGGGGAGGTGCTGAAGCAGGGATAGAATCCCAGAATTTCAAAAGATCTGTGGCCATCTTTATAGTTCTGTCACTTTCTGGACAGGAGAGTTGACGCCTAGGAGTTCAGTGATTTGATCGAGGGAGTGAGTGTACAGCACAGCGGGGGCCTCTAAGCACACGAACGCGCGTGCGGAGCACAGCAACAAAGCCGTTCTCTCTCGAGGCGCGGTTATGAAGCAGGTTTTCTGGGAGAGTTCCAAACACAGGTACTTTTACTCTCTTCCAAAGGCCGCTTCAAATGTGAAAGTATACAGATTTGTTTTTACTCCTTTGTTAAGGCTGATAGAAAATAAATTCCTAAGTCAAAAGTGGTGTTTTTCTAAAGCATGTTTTTGATTCCTTTGTCAGGCCATATTTTTGGTTGATAAAATACAGTCACCATAACCACATTCTTCTCAAAAAGAGTAGGTGGTTGAGGCTTTGGAGTTCCCTGTCTTTGGCGCTGCCAGTATCATTAACTTGCTAAACCTGAACTGCTTTACGCAAAATCTTTAATTACTCCCTGCCTCTCTCAGCCCCTTCATTATTAACAGCAATTAAATGGCAGAGGTGACGTCATCGTTCTGACATCTGGAAGATATCACCACTCGCCTCCTTTCTCCTAGCCCAGCCCCAGTCCAGGCTGAGCGGGACCCCAGCGTAGGGTCTGCGAGGGCAGGACATCCAGGCTGGGGCAGCCCAGGGAGCTGGCCAGCCCGGGGCCATGGGCTTCTCCCTGCCTGACAATGGTCATCCAGCCTCGGGGCCTCGGACCCTCACCTGTGAAACCAGACAGTCTGCAGTATCTGTGCGTCTCAGTCCCGGATACTCAAGCCTGGGGACCCGCGAAGACTCAGAGGAATACGTCGAATGGTCTTCCTGGAAAGTCATCATTTGATAGAAATGGAAAACATTATTATTTCATTAAAACATTCAGATGTATGAAAGAGCAGCATGACAAATTTACAAAAGTATGAAAGCTAAAATACGACTTTCCAAAAAAAAAAAATGTCCTATATTCAGCAAAAACTTCTGCTTAAAGCAGAGCTGGCTAAGCAGCTGTGAGCACGGTGAGCACTGTTCTCACTTGGAAGCCCGAAGATCCTGCACAGATAGGATGAGCCTTGAGCAAAGGCCCTGAGGAAGGTCTGATTTTATTAAAGAACAGTCACCCCCAGAAAGCCTGAAAGGCATTAGTTGCCCTCTAATTAAGCTGAGATCTGGGTTCCCATCCAAGGGAAAAGCCCCTCCCTGGTGAGGGGCACCGCCTCCAGCTCCTGGCCCTCGGTTCACTTCCCTCCAGTCCTGCTACTGGGACCTCAGGGGTCTCGGCTCCCAGCCTGTGAGCCTCCCTTGGGCAGCCGCCCCGCCCTCCACACCCGCTGCTGGGCCCGCAAGTCCTCCAGCCTCTTCCTGTCTTGTATGTGTGCTTTCATTCTTTTGCACGGCAGTCTGTGCATGTTTGTTTGCTTCTAAACTTTGCTGTGATGATGGTACGTATCACTGTGCCCTGTTTCTCATAAGGCTGTTCTTATCTTGATGGCAAGGACCTTGTGGAAATTATCTGTGGTCACTGTCATATTCCATCGTATGCTGTGGTGGATGTTCACAACAATTTCTCCGTGCTCCTTTGCAGTGAGCCTTTGGCCTGCCCCCTTCAAGAGGGGGCATGTATTTTATTTCCCTAGAATTTGGGCTGCTTTGTGTCTGGCAGAAGGTGGTGGAGTTGATGTTATGAGACTTGGGGGCTTCAGGAAGGCCAGTACCTCTGTTCCCCCTCTTAGGATGCCCCAGGAGGGCCAGGTGGGGACGCTGGCCGAGCTCTGGGGGATGAGAGCCCACAGCCAGTTCTGACGACCAGGCGTCAGTGTGTCACCCGTGACCAACCACCTTGTCTGCTCTCTCAGTGCAGAGCAGAGGGAAACCAGGGGACATCCACCAACCCAAAGAACTGTGAGAAATACTGAATAGCTATTGTTTTAAGCCACAGTGTTTCATTCAGGGTGCTTGGTGGTGCAGTAAAGACTAACTGAAAATGACAGGAAATCTGTGAATTTGACACATGTCGAATCTCACCTACCAAACCCTGGGAAGCGTTCGCCCCAGCAGAGAGCTGAGCACTAGGGTGGGCTGACAGTGGAAGTGGGTGCGGGGACCCCACAGGAAGAGAGGAGGACAAGACGCGGGCCCCACGGTGCAGCCACTGACAAGACTATCGTCTCTCTGCAAAATGAGGAAACTGGGGCTGGAGATGTTGGCTGTACGGGGACACTGGCAACCACGACCTTATCCCGGACGGACACGACCTGACTTCTCTGCTGCTTTCCCTTATGGGAAAAGCATAAGGGAAAGCCGCGTGGCCTCTTATCTCTTGATTTGCTTGTCTGTAAGACAAGCAAGTTTCTCAGTGACAGTGCTGTGGTCACACAGACGGATCCCCCTCATCTCAGGCACACAGGGCTCGCTCTATGCAACACAGCTTCCAAGCGCCTGATGGGGTCGCAGGGGTTGAGTTCCGAGTGGGCACTGTCTCCTTCCCCTTCTGACACCAGAGGCCTCACTCTTTCCTCCTGTATTTCACTTTTTATCCCTAATGTTCTGCCTGGAAAACTCTGAAGAACAGACTTTATCTCATGTCTGTTCATACTTGTGTAATCAACTAAGCACCAGGCATCCAGGTCTGTCCCAGGATACTGTGACGAGGTGACCGGACGTGCACCTGTAGGGGAGACACTGACGGCACAGATGTGTCTGTAAGTGTCCACCGTACTCAGTGCGGGAGGAGGAGGACCACCTCCAGGAAGGGGAGGAGAAGGGGTCGACCCGGCACAGGACTGACCAAGGGGAGGCTCCTGAAAAAGAGCCTCTGAGCTGAGAGGAGGCGTCAGCTAGGGAAAGGGCGCATGAGACAAGCAGGGCCTGTTCCAGTCAGAGGGACAGCCACTTCAAAGATCCTTAAGTCAGAAGGGTCTGGAACTTTGCAGGAGCTGAAAGAAAGGTCACGCAGCTGGAGGGCAGAGAGCAAGGTGCAGCTGGCGTGAGGGAGACCGGAGGCGAGGCCAGGCCCGGTCCCAGAGGCCTGGGCGCCATACTAGAGATGGTCTTCATGCCACAAAGAGGGAAGCCTTTGCAGAATTCCGAGTGGGGCAGTGACATAAACATGGTGGTGTTAACTGAGAGGGCTGCTGGCGCCTTGGTTCTTCAGGAAACAGCAGGATGATCCGTTAGTGATCTTGGACATGATCTTGCGGGGTAAGAAGCACTGGCCACTCGCACCAAGGCCGGGCCGTTCTGCCCTGGCACATAGTACAAGCACCAAGCAAGGATTTGCTCAACAAATGAAGGAAGAAAGAAATGATTCTTCACTGCAAACTTTCAAGCCCCTTGATGGCTGGCCCAGGAAGGAATCTGAGCGTGACTTCTCCAATTATGTCAACAAGGGGCAACTCATACAGCCTGTGGTTAGAGACTGGCCTGACGTCACAGGCAGTAAGAGAAATGGGGATGTCCTGTGTCCAGAATTCCCAGAACTCTCCAAGAAGCATGTGAACTTTTCTTCAGTTTCTGCCTTCCCCGGTCTCTCTTTTGTATGCTGTCGTCTGTTTACACGGCGCTCAGAGACCCTGAGGTGAACAGCATTGTGGAGATGCTGGAGCCTCTTCCCCTGTTTCTCTTTCTCGGGTGGCTGGGCTCCTTTGATGCTCGTTTCCATCCTGAGCCAATTTTCCTTAATGGGGATCGCTGTCATTTAAAAGAGCCATTTATTGCTTAAAAAGCAAAGACATTTGGGTGCCCATTCTCCCAAACAGAAATCACGGCTGGGAAATGAAGGAAGGGACCTTTTTCAGACATCTTTTTGCAAGTTCTCCTTGAAGAGGCCACACTTTTCCTTGCTTCCTGCATGAGACCAAGTGCACAGACAGGGAAACATGCAGATAGACATTATGGGGAGAAATCCACTAAAAATAAACACAGCTCGTTCTACTATATATTTTTAAAGGTTCATCCATGTAATTCAAGATCTGTCATTTAGAAGTGGCTCCACTCAAGGCCGCAGGGCATTACAGCCCAGCTGCTGCGCAGTGAGTCACCACTCAGAGCAGGTTGGTCGGAGGCCGTGTCAGAAGACCCTTACATTTCTCTTTGAAGTGCATTCCTTCAATAATGAAAGGGGTGAAGAGTTTAAAGTCACCATTTAATGATATTCTGGAATGTTCTCTTAGAAGAAACCCTCAGAAAATGCTCCCAGGGCTTCAGAGACATAAGTGTAGGGAGGGCCGGGAGGACAGCGAGAAGGCCTCTTCTGGGTCCCGAGGAGCTGAGGGCCTTCTGCACTTGGTAACTTAACCTCAAACAAACCAAAAAAGAAGCAAAGGAAAGCTTTACCTCAGCATTAGGCATATGGTTGGCATTTACCAAGTGTTTGTTAATAGTAATGACTTATTTATGCCAAACCTCCCTACCACGCCCCTCCCCGTCAGAGCAAATTGGAGCAGATCCAAACCCGGCAGCGAGCCAGCGGGTGTCGGCGCCCCGGTGGGCAGCGCGGGGCTTTGGAGCAGCCGCTCACCCTCGGTGTGTCCTCCCGACCCCCTCGCCCCGCTCTGCGCCCCTCATCCAGCCCGGTGTCCGTGGGAGGCCCTCGCCCCGTCTCCTTCATTCATACCTCTGCCCAGCTTTCAGCGTCCTTCATAAGATAAACAAGGATCTCCCCGGGTTCTTCCTCCCGAGAGCTCGAGACGGGGGAAAGGACTCAGCCGCTGCTCCAGCGAGAGGTGGTGCTGGGAGCGCTGGTTACCTGCCCGCCTCCCTTCGCCTCTGCTGGGGAGCTCCGCGCCCTGCCCCAGGCCGCCTCCCAGCCTCCTTCTCTGTGGTACGTGAGATGCTTTCCTGCTTCCAGCCCTGATTACCTCGGCGAGTGTCCAACCCTCGGGACATCATCGCCCAGCACATTTCTCCAAGTTCGCAGCTGAGTGACGAGGCCACAGGTTCTTCACATTTAAGTCTCTTGGATAAGCACAAGGGCCTGACGGCCTGGTCCGATGAGGTGGCCACACGTTCACCAGGCCGCCGGTATTCGTCCTCCCTCTCCGCACCCCCGGGGCGAGGGCTGTCTTGGAAACATCAGCCCTCCAGCACTTCTGACTTACTCTCGTCCCGGGGCAGAGGAAGTCACAGCCAGCTCGTGGGTGAAGCACTGACAGTGTTCAGTACTTTTCCACGGCTGCTTTGCAGAGAGTTATTTTTTTCCCATGAACTGGTAATGAGCTTTATTAAATGTATTTTATACACCTGTTGATATGGTCATTTTTTCCTCTGTTATCCTATTGATGTAGTGAATTACATCGTTTCATTTTCAAACGTTAAACTCTCTCTGCGCCCCAGAACAAACCCAACGTGCTTCTGATGGATTATCATTTTTATACCCTTGCTAATATTCACCATAGATTTCAAAGTATTCCATCTACCATGAAACATAGACAATTAAAAGTGTCGCTAACACTTTATTTAGGTCTTTGGCATTTTTTATTTTTAAGGATGGCATGCCTAAAATTTTCTTTCTTACCAGTGTCCTTGTCAGGTTTTGTTATTAGTGATTCTGGGTTCATAAAATGAGCCAGGAAGTAGGCCCTTCTTTATATTTTCTGGAAAAGTTTCTGTAAGATTGGTGAGAAGAATCTTCCAGTAAGTCCTCCTGGGCCTGGAGATTTGGGGGAATGTGTTTAATTACAAATTCAAGTTCTTTACTAAAAATAGTACTAGTCTGGTTTTCTACTTCTTCTAGAATCTGCTTTTGGCAAGTCGTATTTTTCAAGTCGTATTATCTCAGTGGAAAACTATGCGGAAAGTGAAGGTTGGCACGACATCAGAGATAACCGAATTTAATTATTGCTGCAAATGTCTGAGTGACCTGCTGATGGGCTGGTGCTGTTTGGGAGGGTAAAGCAGTAAAGACTCGTGTAATTAATAAATCATTATACATTTATTTCCTGAAATTTATTTTCTTGCCTTCCTTCCAATGGAGTCACTGGGTATGTTGTTGAAGTTGCAGGTTTTATGTAATTTGTGTTCAGTCATTAATGCCTAATGAAGCAAACTTTCTTGAGTCATTGTAGTTATTACACTGACTTTAATTTCAATTTGGAGAAACTATTCTGCCAAGAGACTAGTAACTGGAATGTCCATAAAAATGTTAAAGAAATTCATAGATTCAGATGCATCAACAATGTGACATATCATGATGCGTACATCATAACGGGATATTTGTGATAAACTGTCTTTATCATAAACAATCTTGTGAAATATTTTAATTTTACTATATAAATTACTATCACTTATATTATGATTTTCACCGCCTGTGTCCACATAGTATTTCGGTTTTTCTTCTTCCAAATTTTAAAATTTTGAGTTATTGTGAAGACAGTTGAAAATAGCAATTATACTGCTCAATTTCTTTAAATTTCCTTACTTAAGATTATATTGTAGCTTGATCTTTAATGGCCAGAGTATAGTCTTATGGAAATTGTCTTTGGCGTTCTTTGTGTGTGAATCTTTTTCTTTTGAGTCACGTGAACATTTTCATTAAAAAAATTCTCTTACAGGCTATTGGAATGCCAGCCATTGCAGATTTCACATACAGTTTCTTTTTTGCCCCAACATTTTGTCGTTAATAGCTTCAGAGATAGCAAGTTGAAAGACTTTTCAATAGACACTGATATACCGCCCACCTTTCTCGACCTGGAAACTTTCACTGTCACTACATTATCTCATTTTGTCCATCTTCTCAGCCCCTTATACATGCACCAATTCATCTTATTTTTGATGCATCATAAACTACAGATATCAGAACATTTCCCCTAAATACTTTTATCACACGAAATTTCTTTCGATTTTTAAGAACATATTTCTCCCCAAATGAACAGTTTTAATACTTTGGAAAGTGAGACCATAGGAAACGGTTCATGCTGATTGTAACTGTGAATATCACAATTTAGAATTAAATTCATTTTATCCACAGACCATAAAGAGCTTTTCATTTGATGATACTCTGTTGTTTTCTTAACTCTTCCTATGCACACCATGTCATTTCTAAATGAAATCTAATTTTTAAAGCATTTTGTTGGTGTTCCCATCATATACCCAAAGTGGCCATAGTCATGTTTTATGTGTTCCCTAGGGATGTTCCTTTTAGGAAGATTCAAAAAAGTATCATAGATAATCACCAAGTGGTTTGGAAGAACGTCACCAGCACCTACGCAGTTGAGACCACAGCTTCTTGGTTCAGATTCATACTAGACACCTTGTATTGGCACAAGAATCTTTCTGGATTTCTGGCCAAAATTCTTGTGACACCTTTTCCTTTATCACCTGTGGCTCTCCACCCTTACAGGCTTTTCTGGGAGGCAGAACTCTAAGATGGGCCCCAAGATTCCTCCCCACCACCCACTGCACATGCCCTGGGTAAGATAATCTCCTCCCATTGAGTGTGGGAGAGAGCTGTGAACATAATGAGATTTCACTCTCGTGATTAGGCCAATTATGTGGGAAAGATGAAGGGATTTTTCCAGAGGAAATTAAGGTTACTAACCAGTTGACATTGAATTAACCAAAGGAGGGGATTATCCTGATTGGGCCTGACCTAATCAGGTGAGCCCTCAAAAGAAGCCAGAGAGATAAGTAGCAGGTGCTGTTCTGTTGGCCTTGAAGAAGCAACCTGCATGTTGTAGGGAGGGCCACATGACAGGACCCCCTGGGCAGCCCCTAGGTCTGGGCGTTCAGTCCTATAGTCCTAAGCAGCTGACTTCTGCCAACAACCTGTGAGCTGGAAGAGGAGGACCCTGGGACCCAGACAAGGTCACCGCCCTGGCTGTCACCTTGATTGCAGGCTGGTGAGACCTTGAGCAGGGGACCCAGCTAGCATGTCTCCAGACACCTCACCTACAGAAACTAGGAGGTAATAAATCATCGTGATTGATTATGCAACAACAGATACATTGGCTCCGTTCAGTTCTCATCTTTAAACATTCCTTCAGTTTCCGCCTACTTTTGGTAGCTCTCCAGTAGCTTCTAGCTGTGACCCTTTTTTTTTTTTTTTTGGCAGCATTTTGTGCAGATTTTGTAAGTGTTATCTGTAGGCTCTCGGAGTGCTCATCTGGCCAAACTTCTAGTTGTAATGCAGACAAAATTCTAACTTTCAATGAGTTCCTATTTACCTCGGCTGTCTAGAATGAACCTCCTTTTCAGTAAAAAAAGGAGTCCTTACTGAAAAGAAAGTACACTAAATATTTTGTATTTAGCCTTTTTTGACCTTGAGAGTATAAGAGAGTTGGTGCTCCAACAGGGAGAGTCCGGAGACTTTGACCCACATCCTCACGCTGCCTGAATGCTGACCCTGGGAGTTTGATTTTGCAGCAGGAGAACTAAACAGTTAACTTTGGTGAGCACTGCAATCTACTCAGCTAAGACTTCCCTCCTCATTATTTCTCTCCTATTTGCCATAAATCCTCCCCGGAGAACCGTTTTAGTAGGAACACGATCAGAGCGTCCTACGAAATGTCAGAGCCTTGCTTAGGGAAGCGCTTAGGAAATGTGGTTTCCCAAACGTCTTGGGAACAAGTAAGTCAAATGCAGTTTTTGTGTGTGATGTCCTGTTGTTTCACAGGAGAGGAGTCCTGCGTTTGCCAGTGTTTTCAATGTCTGAAGGAACAAACAAGACCCGTCCAAGGGAACCAACCTCAGGGGTTTCCCAGGCACAAATATGCACCACACGGTGAGGGTCTGGAGCAAACTGTGCCCCAGGAGGAGAGGATGGTTCCAGAGACTTCTCCGGGTCTGGCTTCGTGGTGGTGTTTGTGTACAGACATAGTTCTCCAGGCATCTGCTAGGAAGCTTCTCCCCAGATCTCTTCCAATCATGCAGAAGTTAACGAGCTCTCAAAGGGAAAATGACTTCCATTTCGGCCTGTGGAGCATTTGTTTATAGCTGGGCTTGCAAAAAAGAATCTGGAATTATTTATTGGTAATTTGCACATTACTAAGTAACAGATGGTCTACAAAAGAGAATCTCTTTTGCAACTTAAAAAACGGTTGGATTTCTAGTGCCTCCTGTGGAAGGAGTCTCACGTTTCCGGAAAAGTCCTTCCAGGGACCCAGGCTGCAGAGGCCAGGCCAGTAGCCCGGAGATGGCAGAGATCTGCTTGGAACTCAGAGCCCCTGCCCGTGACTCGGGGTGGTTCTGCCTGTGAATTTCCATCTGTGCGATCACTGTGTGGTCTCCTGGTGACACCCGAGGACACTGACACACTGGCGAGGTTCAGGCTGGGACCCATGACTGCGTTTGTCCAAAACAACTGAGTAGTAATACTAATAACAGTTTCACATCAGCTTTGTGGATTTGCTGCAGCCAGTGTCCTAATACAAAAAAGAGGAGAGGATGGCAGAAGAGGGGAGGGGAAGGGAGGGGAGGGGGAGAGAAGACTGACTGACCGGGAGAGGGGTGGTGCTGCTCCCAACAAGCATGTTCAGGTGCAGGTGTTTGGCTCTGTTGGATGCCCAGGGACAGCAGTGCCCACTCAGGAAGCCCTGGAGCTGTGTCCACGTGGGCGTCTGCTGCTCCCTGAGGAAAAGTCCGGGTGAGTCCAGGCCTCGGGACACAGCCCTCCTGCCACCGGAGCCGCGCTCTGAGAGAGGGTGACGGGGAGGGTGACAGGACCAGCTGGAGGAGGTCCTAACGCCCGCGGGACTTCAGTGAGATGTGGGGTGGACCGCCCAGCGCACTGCTGCCAGCTGAGACCCGGGGAAGCTGCTTCGTGGCCTGAGGGGTGGGGGTTGGGGGGTGCCATCTGGAAGGTTGAAGAGTGGCCCAACCCATTTTCTGTCCTTAGAGTGAGGACATAGAGTAGGGAGAGCTGACTGAACCAGGAACTTGAAAGGGCTTAGCGGGTAACCAGGATTATTCTCTTTCGAGAAGAAAGACAGGCAGTGCTGACTTGAGAGCCTGAAATTACTGACAGCGGGCAAGAGGCCCACTGGGGTTCCGTTTCCACTCCAGGCATCAGGAAAAGAGCCTGGGGTGGTTTCAGACGCCCTTCTGGGGCTGCTTGGATTTCTAGAAGGACTTTGTATGGGAATTAGTCCTGTTGAAACTACTCAGAGTCTGAGGCCCAGTCTGACTTCGGCCCCTCCTGTACCCACAGAAGACTCCAGCTCTTTAATAACTAATCAGCTTCTGTTGGTAGAATATTCTTAGTGTCTGAAAGACCTTCCTGTCCACTGTTTCACTGTGTTTATATCATTTCATCTTTTAAAATGGTTTTGATCAGTCCGCCATGAAATCATTTACAGCAAAGCTTTCTCTTTGGGAATGGCCGTTACAGTCCTTTAAGCTCTGTGTGAATGACTGTGGTTTATGATATTTGAATTTTTCTTTAAATGATCAGGAATCAAGGGCGAGCTTTCATAAAAAAAAGAAGAGACTTTTTATTTAGAAATTAGAAGATTAAATCTATGTCATTCAAGAATAAAAGCTATATGCCCACACTGATCCCGTGGTGTATTTGAGGGCTGATTTAATTGAATTAGTCAAGAAAAGACAGATAAAAAGGAATTATTCCTCTCCTAACAAATGAAAATTGACTGTGGATAAAATAAACCAGACGATCAGTTAAAAGTTCAGTGTTTCTGGTTCAGACTCGGGGTGAGTCCGCAGGGTCTGTGCGTGGCGTGGGCTCAGCCCCGGGTGGGGGCTGGAGGTCTTGAGACTCGAGAAGCTGAGACCTGGGCAACTTTGTACTTTTTAAAAATTTTGGGCTCTCAGTTTCTAAGAATGAAAGTTAAGTTATGCAACCAATTTTTAAAACCACCTTTTCCAGAGCTTAAAAAAAATTTTTTTTAAGGCAAGTCATGAGGTTTTAACTCCAGTTACCAATTTGTCCTCAAACATTTATGACTTAAAATCCCATTTATGGATTTAAAGTAATTGCAGCCTGTATGAATGTGTCATAAAAACACGTCTCCTCAGCTTCCCTCAGAAATAAACAAATGCACTTGAAAGGAGTTTGGAATACATAACTTTTCTTTCTCTTTGGAACAACATGAAGTGAATTTATTTGAGAAGTAATTTAGGCAGCAGTAAAGATTCTAATAGCTGGTGAAGAATTCACAATAGAAACAGCATCAAACACGTTATTTATTCCAGTTTACGGAACTCGGGTCTCCACTGTGCCTGGAATGCTAACTAACGGTCTTTATCTGGGGGCTGTGCCTGTTCGGCTCAGCCTGTTAGCTAGTACTTCCCGGTCTGTCTCCAGAGAACATTCTGAGCTGAGCTTAGAAAAGGACCAGCACGAGGCTTTACATCTTGAGCTGCTAAGACTCCTCTGCCTGCAGACATCTCAGGGATTTTGTTCACTTCACTTGTCAAGGGCAATTGAACAGAAATGGCTTCACGTGTCTCAGCTGGCTCCCCGCCTCTTTTTTTTTTTTTTTTAATTTTATTGAAGTGTAGTCAGTTTACAATGCTGTGTCAATTTCCGGTGTACAGCATCATGTTTCAGTCATATGTGTACATACATATGTACCTTGTCACGTTCTTTTCCATGATAGGTTACTACAAGGTGTTGAATATAGTTCCCTGTGCTAAGTGGAAACTTGTTGTTTATCTACTTTATATATTGTAGTTTGTATCTGCAAATCTTGAACTCCCAATTTATCCCTTCCCATCCCATTTTCCCCCAGTAACCATAAGTTTGTTCTCTGTGTCTGTGAGTAGGTCCCCACCTCTTGTCACAAGACCCCAACAAAGGAGCTGACACGTTTTCTGTAACTTGTAGAAACAAATGAAATCACTGCTTCCTATGTCCTGCCTCCCCACCCCCAAATTCTAGGACCTGGGTCCATTTCATTCAGCTGTGGGAGAGCCATTGGACCGCTGAGGGGATGGGCACTGGACCACACAGTTAAAGAGGAAGTCACTGCCATTCCTCTGAGTGGAAAATCAGGACTGACACCAGGATTTCGGCAGACACCAGTAGTCATTTAGAGCTGAATTTAGTTCCTAGACGTGACTGACACGTGTGCTGCACCAGTTTTAACCACCTTCCAATTTGGCAGAAAGTGAAAAAGAAAAGAATTCTCAGTAATATTAGACAGGAGCATAACTTGGCTAGGAAAGGAAGATCATTATTAGGAATTTTTTAAACGACATATTTCTGTGACAGAGAAATACATAGAACTCTAATCTTAGAGGTCTTTCAAAGTCAAAGATGGGGGCCTAGGAATCAGCTGAGACTCATGAACAAGAGCCCAGAGGTAATTGATTCTCCAGTGAAACGTCTGTCCCCACAGTGTAGTTACCTTCTAGACGGCAAATTGCAACAGGTGTTTTTTCATCCTGACTTTGTAGCATCTTCCTTGATATTTGACAGCCTTGGCCATCCCTGCGCTGACCTCTGGCTTCCCTTGACTCCCATGGACCGTCTCCTGCCTGGAGTCCTTTATTTTCCTGCTCCCCACTCCTCGGCCCACATCCCAGGCTCTCCCCTTCCCGGGTCCGCATCGTCGGTGTTGGCATTTGTCATCGTGGCTTCGTCTGCAGCCTGTCTTCTCACGCCTCCATCCAGGCGTGATTCCATCCAGGCCTGGGCGATTCCATCCAGGCCTGTGGCTTCTGTTACCACCTGAACACTGGCTGCTCTCCCTGGCCTGACCCGCAGACCCAGTGCCTGCCGACGCCCCTTCTTGGATGTCTCCGAAGCTCTTCAAACTGAACATGTCCAAAACAGAGCACATCCTCCTCCTTCACAAACTGGCTTTCCCCATTGCCTTCTCCAGAAACAGGAGAGTTTTTCTCTGCATCCAGTTGACCTGCCAGTCCCATCAGTCGTTTTCCCCTAAGTACCTACTTCCCCTTCTCTGGCCCTGCTGTCTTGGTTTAAACAGTCATCTTTCCTGTGTTGGATTATTTAAGTAACTGTCCAACTGATCTTCAAGACTTTCTCTTTCCCCTCAAACCATCATCCATTCCGCTGCCCGAGTAATTTTCTGAGATGCTAACAAGTTCACATTAACCCAGAGTGTTAAGCCTCTGCCAATCCTCCGTGACTTTAAGGTGGTTTCTGAGGGTAAGATCTTCTGGGATCTGGCCCCATCTCACCTGCATAATCTGGACACCTTGACTAAGATGCTGAGAATGTCCCATCAGGTCCACTCAGTGGACCACGGCTGTTCTGCGTACCTGCGGTGTCCACTGTCTGCAAGGCTAGTGCTGAATCAGAGACGGTGGGTAGCTCGGGCAAACCATGTGGCGGTCGGAACCTGCAGAGAAAAGATACATGTACATTTCATTACTGCGTCAGTAGCTGAGATAAAGGCACGTCTGTTTTATGACTCATCAGAGAGTTTGGAAAGACAAAGAGGAGAAAGGCACGACCTGGAAACATCCAAATTCAAGGCTGATGAGCAGAGGCACGGGGGTAGAGTCCAGGGCTTCTGAGCCGCCTTTGTCACATGGGCAGAGGCTGATTCAGACGTATCACCCATGGGAGAGAAGAGCAGAAAGTCAGCTCTTCAGCAGTGCTTTACGCCTTGTTAATGGGAGACAGGGGCCGAGGGCCCACCACCCGGAGCGTGCACGGGAATGGGCAGGGCAGGGCAGGGGTGGCCCAGAGGGGACCCTTCAGACAAGCCAGGCGGGAGAAGCCAGGGCGTCTGCTCTGAGAGAAGGCAGCAGAACATTCCAGAGTCAGAAGGGCACCGGACTGGTCTTGTGGGTGAACCTCAGGCTACAGGGCTGTGACTGCCTTGGATTAGCTTCTTTCATGGCAGTCAAGTTATCGTGGAAGGACATCAGACTGGCCGATGTCAGAACTTCGTAAACACAAAGGCCTTCGGGAAGAACTGCCTTCTAACAGTTCACTTCCCACTTACAATTTTAAATAGTCCCTGCTCGTCCTCATTAGCTTGTCCTATTTATTGTCCTATTTTGTTCTGGCAGGAGAGCCTAAGGCAGAGGGTGACTCAGAGGGAGCTGGTGGCAGTGAGGGCGGCCAAGGCAGCTGAATGGCCTCTTCCCAGGAGAGCGAGGAGCATGAGGGGGTTGAGGCACTGGCTCTGGACCTGGCCAGCCAGCGTTTGCATTTTGTCTTCCCTTAAGGGAGTGGGTGCGAGTAGGTTACTCAACCCCTCTCAGCCTTGTCCCTTGTCTGCGGCGTGCAGGTGACAGCACCGTGTACCTGCATCTTGTGCATCGCCTATCATAATGGCCAGGACTTCATGAAGTCTAGCCTCAGCACAGGCACACATGGGCACATGTGGGCACACATGCACATATGCACACACATGTGCACACACATGCACGCACACAGGGTCAGCCTCGCCGACGTCAAGAGAGCTGCAGTGAAGCGGCAGGTGTCAGCCTGCTGGGTCGGAAGCCCTCTGCAGAGTGGGCTGGACGCTGTCTTGATGTTTATCTGTTTTCCAGCAGAGTATGAGGAGGCTGTAAGGGAGGTCGTGGGATCTCAGAAACATCCAAACTCTGCAGAAGGTTTTGACCTCCCAGCCATTTGCAAAATTGTATAGGTTTGAGTCTAAGCTCTGCCGTTCAAATCAGGGGCCAGCATGCTCTGGTTGCTGCCTGTTCTGGGGCAGCCTGTGAGCGGAGGATGGTTTTTACCTTTTTAAATGGTTGAAGAAAACCAAAAGAATACTAATTTGCAACATGTGAGAATTGTGTGAGATGCCGTGTTTATGGTGTGTCGTCTGCGGTGCCCTCACACCGCTAGGGCAGAGCTGACCTGTGACAGAGGCTGAGACGGTCACGTCTGCTCCTCAACAGACAACGTCTGCCGGGCCCTGGCGTGCAGGTCACGGCACTCAGTCTCCCCGGGCCTCAGCCTTCTCGTCTGTAGGTGGGAGACAGTGATTCCCAGCTCACAGGACCGTGGGAGGACTGGATGAGGTCACACGTAACTTGTCACACTGTAGCAGAGGCACAATAGCCACAGACAAGCCTCTGCCCCTCCTCCTCTCTCCTGCCCTCCCCAAGGACGCAAGTGTCACACACCCACGGTTGTGCAAAGAGCAGGCCGCGGTGGCATCTTGACCGCATCTGTGCTCTGCTGGCTCCCGGAGGCTGACAGGTGGAGGCTGCGCGTCATCCTTCATCGTGAGGGAGGCAAGCTCAGCCTGCTGTCTCTCAGCCTCCTCCGTCCTGGGCCCTTTTCCCTCTGGTGTATCAGCTATCCACAGCCACAGTGACACCACACAACAACCAGCCCCGACAGGGGTGGCACACCCACACTGATGTAGCTCGGGAGCCCGAGGCGCTTGAGGGATCAGGGTGGTTCCCTCACATTCCTGGTCTGGCTGTGGGCGGCCCTGGGCAGCCTGGCTGGGCCACTGGTGCTACAGCTGCAGCTGGGATCCAAGTCTCTCTCAGCCTCCCTGCCAGCGCACGCGTGTTCCCACGCCGATGCCAAGGGCAGGGTGAGGGAGCCCATCGCCCGAGGCCTTCAGGACTTTCATCTGCCTCATTGGCCAGGACAGGACTCAGGGTGAAACTCAGAGTCCGGGGCTGGAAACACCCGGCTCTCCTTCCTCACGGGGGAAGCTGTGAAGGCCATGTCAGGGGGCTCCCTTTGCTTCCCCCAACCAAGACCTGATTTCAACGCAGGTTCCTAAGCCCATTTGTAAGCACGAGTGGGTTTGAAAGGAGTAACACAAGTTTGAAAACTGCTTTAACTGGGAATAAGTTTGAGGGAGAGGCAGGACACCCCAGTGGCGTGATCTCAGGCAGCAAGCAGCTGCGGTGTCAGGGTAATGGGGGGAAGAGGACCTGCCTGCCTGTGTTTTGGGGGGGCATGCCACCTAGGTGGTCCCCACGCGGCTGGCTGGCAGTGGACGTGGAAATGGAAGCTGTTTCCTTGGGGAACTCTGACCACATGACTGTTAAAAATCCCTTGGAAACCCTGACAGCTCCCCTCGCCGCCTTCAGATGCCTTGGGCTCCCTGGCCTCTCTCCCCACCTCCGCTCGCGTCAGAATTCTGCCAGAAAATACATTTGTTCTCCGATTGTCATTAGGATTCACCGAACTTAGAAAATGCTCCAGGCGTTTAATTCACCGATTCTTTTAAAACCGATCTCTTTGTAGGTCTGGATTCTGCTTGGGGAACCGGTGTCGAAGCTCCAGTTTGTTCATCTGTCATGACCCCCTTTCCAGACGAGTTCTGCCTCTTTGGGGAATATCACCACTTTTTACATATTCATGTCTGGTGGTGGGAGTAGCAGTTACTGGTTCTGGGAGTCCTTTGTGAACCACTGGGAGAGCACGTGCATGTTATGAAGTGGCGTTTCACTCGTGTGGCCGAGAGGTCCCCTGGAATGGTTCTTATGTTTCCTGTCCCACCCAGAGCATTCAGTCATTGGCTCTTCCACGCATTAACATTCAGTGCACTTTCTGCCATGTTCTGCGCTCTGGGTCCCAAGATGAGTCAAGCGTGGACTTGTTCTCTGGAAACACAGTCCCATGAGAAGAGCCAACGGAACACAAGCTCCCAGACAATGCTCTCCTGTCTGGGCCACGTGACGCCACAGCCTCGCGGCGGTTGAGACTGTAAGGCATCTGGCCAGGTTCCTTCCCTGTCTTCTGGGGAAGACAAGGTTTCTGGTTGTCACAGGTCCCACTGCACAGCCCTCTTGCTCTCTCCTTATGCATCCGGTTCCCTTCACTGCTTCAGAGGGGATGAAAATTCCACCCCTGTGTATAAACGCAGCCAGCGTTCACCCCCTGTGCAGCGAGGGACCCGACTCTGTGCTGGGTGCTGGGTGCTGGGTGCACAAGATCTGGCCTTTATTGTGGCAACAGCCAAGGGAAGTTACAGTACCGCCCGCGTGCACCAGTCCTGTAAGGACCCGGACGAGGGGGACTGGACTGAGGGGAATTAAGGAAGTTCCACAGACTCTGGGAACCAGCTCTGATTGTTTCCTTCAGTTAAGTTCGTTCAAACACGCAAGCCTTTATATAAACATCAGCTCTTCTCTCAGTGATTCTGTGGGATTTCTAAAATGTGCATCTATTTAGTCTGAGATGAAATACTGGTTATAGGATGAAAAAAAATTAAACGCATTCCTCAGCGCTCGGGCCCCAACCACAAACTGAACTCCCCAAAAGAGTCATTAAATCACAGTGTGTGCTTAAAATAACAGATTTGAAAGAAACATGTTCCAGGACATTAAACTTCAGAATGATCTCTGAGTGTAATCCCTTCTGCTCTTGGGTCTGGACATCATTTGGGCCCCCCTGAAACAGCAAGGGAGAGGTTGGCATGGAGATTGTGGGAGGGAACACACACAGGCCTGCTGAGTGAGAGCATGTCCTCGGGCACGCAACGTTCCCAACAGATAGTTTGTGTGTGGACATCAGATTCGGGAATCAGCTTCAAAACCCAGAGATCACTCTTTTCTTCTGTGAAGGTTCTGAGAAAGTGGGTATGAGCAGGGTCACTTGGGCTGTGGAACCCAGGAGGGACAGGTCAGGTGTCTTCCCTCAGAGGATGGGCGGGTCCTGAGGGCAGGGGTTTTGGAAGGGACATGGGTGTGTCAAAGTCACGAGAAGCCTTTTGTGAACTTCCCTCCGTCCCTCTGGGGAGATGGGGCTTCTGGCCTGCTCCCTACACTCCCCAAGAAGCCATGCCCCCGGAGATGCCAGCCAGGGCAGCCTCAGCACCTCTGCATGAGAAGTGACGTGGGCTGCCACGGGCACCACGTGAGGAAGCGCTTCCCTGCCCCGCCCGCGGTCCGTCCCAGCCAGAAGACCAGACACATTTCCAGGACCTCCCAGTAAAAATAGGATGTCCAGGAGCAATGACCGTCTGGCTTTGACTGGTGGCTGGGTCCTTACTCTCTGTCAGAGGAAGTCCAAAACCAGGTGGGAGCAAGAGAGAGAGTCAAGGGGAGGGGTGTCCTCGCCTCGGGCCCAGGTCAGACCCAGGGGCAGGGAAGAACTAGACACCACGTCTTAAAAGGAAGGCTTCAAGAACTCAGTGTTTACTGGAGACAAAACACAGAGGGTAGATGACAGGGTTTCCTTCAAATGTTTGAAGCTCTATTGTTTGGAGGAGGAAAAAGCTGTGTTGTGTTTGGCTCCAGAGGACAGAGTTAGAACAGAGAGGAAGAGAGTGTATGGGCTGAGGCTCTGCTCCGTGCGAAGAGAGTGTTCTAACCGAGTCGTCTAGACAGCAGTGAGTGTCCTCTGAGGACAGAGAGGGCCTGCCTTTGCACTTGTCCAGGGAGAGCCGGAGAAGCACCTGTCGGGGGGCCGGAGGAGGTGCCTCCGACGTGGGGGGGGCAGGTTGAACCGACGACCGTGGCTCCTGGTAGAAGCAGACTCGCCGTGAGCAGCCCAGGCCACTGTCCCTGCTGGCGGGAGGGCTGGTTCATCAGTGCGTCTGTGGGCTGAGTCCTTCTGAGTTGGCAAGGGGGGGATGCTGTAAACATTCTCCTGCTCTGCTCCGTATTTGTACAAACAAATGTGTTTTTACTGAAACTAATGTAAATACGTGCTCACTAATGAATGCCTCTCCCAAGCTGTGACGAACCACACAGCCCTCTTCTTCATCCCAAATATCTAAGCCCAGTTGTTTTACACATTGACCAGTTTTTAAAAAAGAGTCCACGTTGGTCTTAATTCTTAGCGAGAGAAATCACTGATAACAAGTCCAGAGACACAGAACTTTCCAGAGAAACAGGCCGTAGATGTAGGCAGAAGTGTGAAGTCGTCTGGTGAGCACAGGGCACAGATGGAGCCCAGTGTCTGACGGGAAATTCCGGTAACCACGATGGCGGGGCTCTGGTCCTTGAAAGAAACACAAGAGCAGACAGAAGGTTGGGTCCTTGTTAATCCAGCGAGCACACCAGTCACCAGGGAGCCAAGGTTGGCTACGAGGGCCTTTTTTTAGCGAATGATACCCAGTCTCCAAGAGAAAACAGAGTAGAAGACCGTTTGCCCAATAGCCTAAGTACCAGAAGCCCCTCACGCTGGGACCATCCTATGGGGATTTAAAAATGAGCAGTAAGTTTTATAGTTGCAGCACCACGATAACAGAAGACTAAGTGTTGTGGTTTGTGGCCGATGGTGACGGCATAACCCTGAGGTTGCAAATGGCCCTCCAGGTACAGTCGTGGGGACCCGGCGAGCTGCACACAATGGCCAACGTGACACTGTCAGACGGCTTCATGCGTGAGACTTTCACGATTTCATCCAACCACAGTCGTTTCCCGCTAAGCTGACCAGACTCTGGATTCAAACAGAAAAGCAGGCATTTGAAGTGGGAAGTTGATACCGGCAGGTCTTTCCTAAGGACAAGTTCAGTCATTTTCCACAAGCATTTTACAGCAGACCTCGACGATATGTGATCTCGCTGAATCCCTCACTGCAAGTCACCAGGATTTCCCAGTGAATAATATTTCTGTGCATCTTCTGTTACCGCATGATGTTTGTGGGCCACGTTTTGGGAAGTTTGTGAGGATGGCAGCTCTAAAGCCTCCTACTTCCTCTGCGAGATGCTCCCAGAGGCTCCTCTCCCGGGACGGGCATCTCGTCTCCCCTCCTCCTCCGGCTCTCGGCACGGGCCATCCCAAGCCCTGACACAAGGCTTTTTCTCTAGGCAGTAGGGACCTTCCTGGGTGAGCCGCTGTCCCCCCCCCCCCCACGTCGCACCCCTGCTGGTGGCTGTTGCTCAGATTCCTGATGTGCTCATAGTTGTCCTCAGGGTTTCTGTGACCCAACATACCTCTTAGGCTGCCCTTGATCACCCTCTTCACGTTGATTTCCCCTCCTTTCCATTTTGAGTGAAAGAGACCATCTCGACATGGTTCCCCGTGAGGCTGAACATTGGCTTCAAGGAAACGCGTTCCTGAGGGTGGCTGAGACTACCTCCATTTTCCAGCTGGAGACTGGAGTCTCAGAGAGGTTAAGTGATCACTCCAGGTCACACAGCTTCTAAGTTGCACACCCTGAGTAAGCCCTTTCCAAGGCCCAAGGAAGAGCTCAGCACGTTGGGATTCATAAATCCGTGTTCTTTTCCTTTAGAGGGGCCCCGACTTGGAGTGGAACCTCAGCAAACTGTTCTCCTTCGCTTCTCCTCTCCAGAGCAGAGCACATCCAGCCCCAGGGTGGGTGCGAATCCATGACAGGCTGGACGCGTCTTCTCTGTGGTCCATAGTGCTGCCTTGCTTGACCCTCTTACCACCTCCGCAAAGTGGGTTTAACAGACACTGTGGTCGCAGAAGGATCAGGAGCGGTCACGTGGTTTACTGTTTGAGAGCTGGGTTTGGAATTAGTCAGACGACTGTAGGTTCTTCACCCCATCCCTTTTCACGGGTGAAACAGGGACACGGTGGCAGCCAGGGCAGGGGCGTGTGGATCACTGAGACGCGGCTCAGAGAGGTCAAGCACGTTTTCTAGGTCACCCAGCTATTGACTGGCAGTTCTTCTGAGAGATAACCAGTGCCTGCCCACAGCACCCTGACCCCTCTTCTGTCACGTCCACCTCCACTAGTGATGTGGTGTGAAGACGTGGGAGGACTGGGTGGCTTTTCAGGCCACACAGCAGGCACGGGGCGTGCGTGGGGGGCGGGGTGGCACCGTCACAAGCTCTTGGCCCATCTCTTTACAACAGGTTTGCCAAGTGCCTTAAAATATATATCTGGCATCAGGTAGCGCTTGTTTTAAAATTAGAGAACAATGTTGAGAGAATTAATATCCTCAAAAATTAGTCATTCTGTTCAAGAACATGATAAATTCTCCATTCACTCAAATTCTATTTGACAACATTTAATTAAATTTTAACCCTTTTCTGAATAGCTGTTATTCATGACTTGTTCATTTCTGATGCTTTACAGATACTGTTACAATTGTGAATGGCATATTATTTTCTCTAATATTTTCTGGTTGATTAGCTCAAAATGTTACTGACTTTTGAAACTTGACCTTGCTCGACTCTCATTGCTTCTGACGGGTTTTGTTGAATTTTCTATGATGGTGTCTGAAAATAGTGGTAGGTTTATCTCTTCCCTTTCAGCAATTACACTGGCTTGCTTTCTTTCCTTTCTTCTTTCTTACTTTCTAATGACGACCAGCACGTATGATACCAGCTCCAGCTGTGGCGGTGATAACACGCAGGCAGCAGGACCTGGCCCGGAAGTCACCCGGGTATGGGAGCTCTCAAAGAGGTGTTAAATATGTTAAGTATTTAAGTAAATAAATATGTAAATAAAGATGTTTAATGTATTAAAGAATCTAGCACAACAGACAGACAGTATGCATGAACAGATGGGGAATTTTGGCAGAGAGGTAGAAACCAGAAAGAGTCAAGGCAGATAAACAACAAGTTTACACTGTGCAGCGCAGGGCACTACGTTCAACATCTTGTAGTAACTTATGGTGGAAAAGAATATGAAAACGAATACATGTATGTTCATGTATGACTCAAGCATTGTGCTGCACACCAGAAATTGGCACAACATCATAAACTGACGATACTTCAATAAAATATTTTTAAAAAGAGTCAGGTGGAAATGCCAGTAGTAAAAACATGACATGAGAGATCAGCAAGCTGGACACATCAGAATAAAAAATTCGTGAAAACAGGTAGGTAAATAGAAGTTCAACAAAGTGAAACACAAAGAACAAAGAGAAAAAACAAAGCAAAGCATACAGGGGCTGCAGAACAGGGTGAGACACATAATTGGAGTGGAGACAGGAAGAGGACGGGCAGGGGGAAGATGGGAAGAGACAATGGCTGAGAAATCGTTTAAAGTAGACGGTCAATAAATGAGATTCAAGAAGCTCAGGGAAACTGAAATCAGGTAAATAAAAAGAAGAGCACACCTAGGTACATCGTGGTCAGACTGCAGAGTACCAGAGATGGAAGAGGGGTCTGGAAGGCAGTGGGAGAATGAAGAAAACTTACAGAAAGGGGGAAAAAAAATGACAGCCAATTTCTCACCAGAAATTAATCAAGCCTAGGGAAAATCAAGAGGCAGCTTTAAGATATTGAAAGAAAAATCAATAAACCCATCATCCTGTATCTAGTGAAAATATCTCACAGACACGAAGGCGGAACAAAGACTTTTCATCAAAAGCTGAAAGAATTCGCTGCCAAGAAACATTGAAGGAGGTCTTTGAGGAGGAAAGAATAGGATAGAGAGGAATTTGGTTGTACACAGAGGAAAGAAGGGGGATGGAGTAATGTTACATGTAACCATAATCAGGATTTTTCTTACTTTAAGTACATAGAAATAAAGTGAATGACAACAATAGCGTTCTACACACACACACACACACACACACACACGCTATAACGACTTAAATAAGATCCAGAATCTTGTAACATAATATCCAAAATGTCCAGGATGTAATTGAAAACCGCTCATCATACCATGAATCAGACAAATCTCAACTTGAATGAGAAAACAAATTAACAGAGGCCAACACTGAAGTGACCGAGATGGTGAAATTACCTAACAAGGATTTGAAGTAGCCATCATAAAAGTGCTTCAACAGGCAATTATGAACATGTTTAAAATAAATAAAAAACACAGAGTCTCAGCAAAGACACAGAGGAAGTACAGAGAAATAAGGAAGAAGCTACTGGAAACCTTTGTCTTAAATATATAATAACTGAAATTAAAAACTCTACAGAGGGGTTCAGCAGAAGAACAGAGAGGCCAGGGAAGGGAATCAGTGAACTGGAAGACAGAACGATACAAATTACCCAGTTCTAACCGCGGAGAAGGAACTTTTTGTTTTGGAAAAAACAAAATGAACTGAGCCTCAGGGGTTTGTGGTACCATAACAAAAAATCGAACACTTGTATCGTGCAGTCCCAGACGAAGAGAAGATAGAGAATGGGGCTGAAAGGGCTTTCAAAGAAGTAATGACTGAAATTCCCCAATTTTGGCAAAAGGCATAAACCTAAAGATTCAAGGAGCTGAGTGAATTCCGAACAATTAAAAACCAAAGAAATTCATGCCAAGACATGACATCAAACTTCTGAAAACTTTAAGAAACTATCTTGAGAGCAGCAAAGAGCAGTAACACCTTACCTACCCTGAAGACAGCGTGACTGACGGTCAGCTCCGGTCAGAACTCGTGGGGGCCACAGGACGCGTCCGGGGGCTCTCAGTGTGACTGTGTATTTGCTTTGACTTCCTGCCTCAACTGGAAAGGGAGGAATGAGAAGTCTCACTTGCAGCGGCGGTCACCATATGTTCCTGGCCCAGCTGGGGGGCCACTGTCTCTGACCTTCCAGTCGATTTTGCAGTTGGCTCAGAACCGGGTATTTACCAAAAGCCTATTATTTTCCAGGAATGCTGTCTGAAATATAGTAGTCTCTCAACTAATGACATCTGTCATGACTGCTATGGTTGATGTTATTATTAAAGATGATCAGCGTGTGGGGGAAAACTCCTGGCCGTGGAACTGCGCCAACTGAACGACCAAGACGAGTTAGAAAGGGAGACCGTGCCCAGGGTCACACAGGAGGGTCTCAGGGTGGTCGTAAAACCTGACCAGGGTGCTTACTCCAGGATGAAACAAACACACACGCACAGGAACTCACTTTCAGTGAACTTGCAGCTTGAAACAAGTACAACGAGTAGAAGCTAGAACATGTCTACAAAAAGCACGGTAAACAGAAAACACGTATACTATTGCAGAGATAAGTACAAATACATCCAGTAATCACAATCACACGTCTTTAACTCACATGTTAAAAGAGAGATTGAATTTTAAAATTCAGCTACATGCTGATTATGTAAATGAAAATAAATGGATTTTGAAAACACTATAGAGTTTAAAAAATGAAGTTGTTTTCTAAGATGATACCATGTAGCTGTAATTTTAAAACATGGGACGGTACTATCTATTGTTCATGAATATATATGTAATTAAAATGTGAAAACCACAAACTAGAGGGACACTGTCCGAATCTGTGATGGTGGCTCCCTGAAGAGGAGGTGAGCAAGTTTTTACTTGGGTGTCAGAGTTGGATGCAACTTTGTCATCTTGTACATATTTCATTTTAGTAAAACCCAGAATGAAAAAATGACTAAATGCTAACTTTCTGTCTTTTACGGTGAGTATTTAGATGTTTGGATATGCTTCTGCTTAAAGGAAAAAAGGAAGGAAGGAGACCTTTAGAATAAAAGCAGGCAGGCCAGGCACTTGTGCGCGCCGAGTGAGGGGTGCTGGCTCCACTGGGACCGTGATCTCGGTGATACTAAGACTTGGGAAGATGGCATTTTAGATTCTCATGCAAAACGGACATAGATTTGTCCTTTGATTGCTCTGCACATTAATAAAACCATGCACTCCGTACAAAAGACTGCTGTGCCTACTAGGAATAAAATGTATACCAGAAAAATGTAGTCAGGATCCTGCCTAGCTTGAACCGTTGTACCAGAGCATAGCACGCCGCACAGCACAGGTGTGTGACTCAGACAAGAGGTGCTCGTTGCTACAGAAACTTAGGAAACTCAGTAAGGATTCTGGGACTATTCTGTCATCAGGCTTGCAGGGTCATATGAAGACCAAGTGACTTACCTGCGGAATCTCCTACGTCCTGTACACTAATAAAATACATGTGCAGGCTGCTGCTCTGAGTGTGCTTACTGGGAACTAAGTCCACGGCGATGGACTAGCCAGGTTCTTGATGCCGTTTTCATCTGATCACTTGGGATTATGGCCTGGAGGAAGATTATAAAGCACGGGAAGACTAGTATTTGTCTGGTGCAGAGGATCTCAAGTTAGCTAGGGACGAGTTTCTAGCTCAGTTACAGGGCGGGCCGCCGGCATCTCTGGGTTCCTAAGGAAACGCAGTTGGAAGATCACATGTAAATGAGAGCCCCCTGGGAGCTGCCTCTCGCATCTGAGCCAACTTTCCCTGGTTGAATGACTTTCTAGAATCACATTAAAGCCTATTCATTATTTTGATACTGAAGGCCAGCTTCCCACAGACTCACCCCCCAGGAGTCCTCGCCATCAGGAGCTCTGAGAGCGGCCGGAATTGCGTCTGGCAGAGCAGGAGTGTGAGGGCCATCTGTCTCCTGAGGGTGGGACAGGGTGGGTCAGAGGCCAGCGGAAGGATCTGTGGGGTCAGGAAACTGGGCGGCCCCCCACGCCCTGCCCGCGGGAGGGAGTCGGTGTCCCCTGCGCGGCTCCGGCTCCACACGTGGATAAGCGGGTGCAATGCCAAAATCACTCAAAGCAATAGCCAATTAAAAAAACGTTTCTAATGGGGTTTCAAATGTGTTGAAGGACACGCATTCCATTTCCTGGTGACGTGCTCTGCACCTCTGTGAAGCTGGCACGTGTCCCTGAATTTTGGACTGCGTCTCCTTCAAGATGAGCAGGAAATGAAAATCTTGAGACCAGAATCCTGAATTAGGATTCAGCTGGCCTATTTCTCTCTCTCCTCTTTCCTTTCCCCACTAATCTAGTGGATCATTTTTAGGAAGAAATGTGCCTTAGAGTCAACCTCTCGGCCCTCGAACTGCTCCCAGGTTGGGGATAAGAGCAGTTTCCATCAGACTCAGTCCAGAAAGCATTACCATTCAGATCACGCGGGGGATGGAGGTAGGATCTGGGACCCAGGATGGCCGGTGCTGCCCGTGTAACACTGTGAGGGCCCAGCCCACAGCATGCGGAGAGGTGCATCATCGCATCCTCATGGCCCAGGACACCTACATCAGAGCGAGAGTCAGCTCCTAAGGGCTCTGTCTGTCTCCATCTCTGTCTCTGTGGAATGAACACCGTTGCTAAGATTTAATGTCTTCCTGACGTGCAAGGCCACACTCTTACCCCCCGCCCCCCCCCCAACAAGAACGCAGGATCGACTAAATCCTGGCCAACAGTCAGCAAGAATCTGCACAGCTCATGGACACATTAAATGTCTTTTACTCATCTCCCCTGTTGTGCTTTGACATGTTGGCCTCCCCAGCGGGTAAGCACTTCGAGTGGAAAGAACAAACAGAACAGGAGTGAACAGGTTAATAAAATGAATCCTCACACATCCTTCAAGGAACCAGCATGTCTAGGGAGCATGGGTGGTCCCGGCCCCACTTGGCCAACCCGGCATCCTTGGTCCCTCTGAGAGCAACCCACCTCCTCCCCTGGCTTCACAGGCCTGGGGCTCCTCGGAGGGCAGCACCCACAACTCCCAGTGAACCCCCCGCTGCAGGATCGTGAGGGCCTGGGGTCATGCAGCCTGCGTTCTGAAAAGGTTGGTAAAACATCAGAAGCTTCACAGCGATCTTTCCACATGCAGAGATTTGCCATCGCGAAAAAATGTTCCTCCATGCCAGCATCACGCCCCCTGGGCGGTGGGGTCACTGGGGTGCACAGTTTTGATTTGGGAATTAAAAGGTCCCGATGCTTTTTGTGACTGGCTGGGTAATCCTTTGCCACACAGCCCTATTGTCCACTCAAACTCGCCGTAAATGGAGAATAAGCCCCTTCCAGGAGTTCCTGAATTTCCGCAAAGGCTCAAAAAACTCCCTGGCAACTCGGGTCCGCTTCACATCCACGCAGGGGGGTTTGCTCGGCCAGTCCCCACCCCCACCCCATACCCTGCACACAAAAAGGCTTCTATTTTTCCAGGGATTACACGGAGGGCAGAGAGAAGAGCAGCTGGAACACGTGACCCAGGGGTGGTGTGAGTAGCTGGCTGAGCCGGCGCTTTGAGCCTGTGGCTAATTTACTGCCGGGGTTTCCTTTCCTGCGCCTTTGAAGGAGCCGTTGTACTCCACCCCCCAAGGTCAGAACCTCCTGCGTGTCCTCGTGAGGCTCGGAGTGCCTTTTGCCCAAGAACTCCAAAGCACTTTGACTTACTCGAAATAAAATCAAATAAAAGGCATATTTGGAGAAACCCATTGCCTGGAAGCAAAGTTTCTGATGAGGCCTGTAAGAATTTCTTCTTATTTCAGCCTGAGAGTGGCTTCCGTGCTAATGCTCAGTCCCGGGCTGGCCTGGTGGTGGTGCAGGGACGGGGAAGGCCAGGCCCCAAGTCTCAGCTCCCAGTGTCTCTCCAGGCCTTTTATCTGAGCAGCGCAGGCGTCCTGAGCAGAACAAGCTGGGTCTGGTCTTCCTGCCCATAGACTTGAGCAGAGCCAGTTCCTTCCTCTGTTCCTGGAGGTTCGGGGCCACCCAAGGGAATGGGGCCCTAAGAGGGTTAAACATCCAAGGAGGAGAGAAGCCAACAGCAAACTACAGGGGTCCAGGGGCAAACAGCCCCGGGACGCAGGGATTTTGAACGCCTCGGCGAGTCTGTTACTTTATCTCGTCTCCAACTGCAGTGGCAAATCAGGACCACAAAGGTGCTAAGTCTCCACTCCAGTTTTAAATGGTGTGGGTCATGAGTCTGCTGACTCCCCCACGCACTCACAGACGTGGGAACTAGGAAAAATGACTTAAAAACTTGTCAAGATGCAGAAGTGCTGTAAAGTATCCTCTTAAATAGTATCCACTTTAAAATCGGCATTTTCTGACTCAAAACGAAGTTGAACTTTATAATATTGCAGAAGGGGAATCCGTTAAACAAAGACTGCTTGTACCTAGGGTTTGTGGCCATTTCACACCCTCCTCTAGCTCGGAAACAAACTTTAAATATAAGGTGATTTATCATGTATTAAAGAAAAATGAATTTGGACATTAAATCCGGCTGAATTTGTTGTGATACTAATTGGCATTTAGTTATCATTCAGTATGCTGTGCCAGTCCATTCTTCCCACCTGTCAGCGCTCACTCTCACCTGTCAGTTCTGGGACTGTAATTGTGATCAAGAGGAAACAGCATTGTGACAAATCAGTGCACACTGTTACCTTTAACTAGGACATTAGGACACAGCTGGGCATGTGGTTGTGGAACTTCACAGGCACCCCTGATCATTCGCCTCATTCCAACCCCATCCCGTGGTTTGAAGGTGGATTTTGGACACGAGAGCCGGACCCAGAGCCCTGGTCATGTGGGGAATGGGGTTCCAGGGCCCCCAGCCCTGCACGGTTCTCCCAACAGCTGCTTGCATCTGGAAGACATTACATAGCCTCATCCTTCACGTGGGTCCATCATGTCCTCTCAGATTTGTTGTCAATTATCAACTGAGGGCAAAGGATGTTTGAAACCAAAATGGAGAGGAAATACTTAAGAGTGAAGAAAGGGACGTGGACGGAGGGCGCCTTCCCGGCGACGGTGACCGAGACACAAGTGCTGAGCCTGCTGTGTGTCCCCTTCAGTGCAGTGGCTTTGCTGTGCCTTTTGAATCAGCTGAAGATGTAGACATTTAGCTCTCACGTATGCGAGAAGCAGCATGGCCTCATCCAAGTCGATGTGCATTTTAAGTGGGTCTCTGCAGGTTTGTGTCTCGGCCATGACGCCAGATGTCCGGCGTACCGTCATCTACGAAGGGAAGTCGCACACAAGAGCCACCTCTCTGAGAAAGCGGCCTCAGAGCAACGCAGCTCAAGGGGGCCATCCTTCCCGAAGACACTGCCTGTGGTTCCCAACCCCCAATAAAGCACTGAGGGGGGGGGCTGCCGCGTCTGCACCGTTCACAGAGAGGGCTGCCCCCCAACCTGGGTTGGGTGACAGCCTTCCACAAGGTGGCTACGTCTGGTGTGAATCCACTCCCAGTTTCTGAAAACCTGCACCTTAGAAACTGGTGCTCGGAATGTCTCTGCCTATGTCGGGCAGCAAGCTGGCTTCTGTGCTGTGAGGACGGCCCCTACCCAGCACCACTCTGCAGAAATAGAAGCTGCCTGCATCCATCAGTTGTCAGAGCCTCTCCCTGCAGTCAGGTGTGCACATGGTTCCTGTGGGCACCGGGGTGGGGAAGGGGACCAGCACGTCCCCCTTCTCAGTTGGTCAGGAGGGCAAGACACAGTGCTTCCATCCTTCACAGCAAAGAATGCAAACTCCGCCTGCAGGAGAGAGGGGGTAGAGAGGAGGCTGAGCTCATCATCACGTCTTTCTTCCCCAGGCAGCTTCTGAGAACCATCTGTGGATGCGCGCAGGAAGCACTGGCTGGGAGGTCACAGCGGCGCTGGCCACGTGGCACCTGTGTAAATGTCCGTCACAGCAAGAGTGACCCCGCCATCACCTCGACCTGTTCGAGCACAAGCTCCCCGTCCCCCTGAGCCTGTTTGGTGGCACAGCTGCTCTTCCTCGTCCTTGGGAGGGACAGCTGAGTCTCTGTGAGCAGTGCGGCCCCGAGGCCCGTCGTGCAAGCGTCACCTCAGCATCAGGAGACCTCCCGGAGGTGGGGACACCCCACTCAGTCCGGACATCAAGGACTCGGCCTGGAAGTACCCCGGCTGGGCGCTTTCTTCTGACCCATCAGCACTTTCAGCACGAGATCCATTGTTTGTAAAGTAAACTCAGAATCCAAGTTTAAACATCCAGAGGAAAGGAGGAGCTTTCCCAGCACCCCTGGACTCCAGCAGTTCTCAAACGCCCGCCCCGAGCACGTCCCACACTGGCTCACTCACTCCTGGAGAGCCTTTCAGAGAAGAGAGAAGCAGCTGCGGGGCGGCGCGGTGGCTGGCGGGCCCGAGTACCACTGCCGTTGCATCACTGCGGAGGCGGGACACGGGCCAGTGGCTGCTGTTCGCGGCGAGGTGAGGGCCGCAGATGCTCGTTTTCCATCCTGTCTTGAAGCCTTAGGAGGTGGAGATTTTTACTACGATACACCCACGTCCACATCCATCCCTCACGTCCTTCCCTGGCCTCACCGCTCTCTCTCTATCTCGCCACACGGTACAGTGTGCACGTTACTTAGTGTCTGCTCTTTCTTCTGCACTAGAAGGCAAACTGTGGGTTAAATTTTTCCTTTGCTCCCACTCTTGGGTTGCCCGTGCCTGGAACACGGCATGTAATTGGTGTTTGGTAAGAAAGGGTTGAACTGATTTGAGAAACCAGACACCGAGTAGCGTCTGACTTGCCCAAGATTGTGGAGCCAGCTGATCACACCTGGGATTTGGACTCTGGGTGGGTGTCCCGACCGGGAAGCCATACTCTTTCTTCTCACTGTTCTGATCATCAGAAAATACTCGCGTACAGACGTTGCATTGAACCCTGTTGGTAATATTCACTCTTCTCATTCCAGTTACTCTTTACATAATACAAAACGGCCCACCCCTTCTCCTTAATGGTCATCATCGTTTGCAAACAGTGATTGTTCCCTCTCGATGTGTCCAGGTCCGCGCAGCAGGCAGTGCTCCCACCTCTCCTCGAGCATGTTTGGTTTCTCTTTGTAAAGGCGGGATGCCCATCTCACCATCTGGGCCTGCAGACGTAGAAGAGGCCGAAAGGAAGACCCAGTCACTTGTACAAGGGCTTTCTCTGCTGTTCCCCCACCTCTGCCCCCATCTCTCCCCCATCTCCTCTCCATCTGGCCAGCAGACACACGGCGGATTCAGTATCACAAATGTGCCCACGTGTTCCCTGCAAAGACGCCGTTATAGGAGCAGAGGGAGCCTGGCCGTCCCATCCGTGAGGCAGAAAGCCCGCCAGCCTCCGGCTCCTCCGGGGGGCTGAAGTCAAGACCGAGCAGGCCCGTGCTGGTGGCCCGTCTTCCATGCTCAGACTTGGCAAGACCACATTCCCCGCGTGCCTTTTCATCCGCGTATCCAGAGGGCATCGCCGTGTGGGGAGGGCTCCCTTGCCCAACCATCTTGGCTGAGCCAGTGTCTCCTTTGTAGGGGGTGTCCCTCTGCCCCTGGGCCAACAGTCGTGAATGGTGCCAGGAAACTGAGCAACACGAGCGTAGACGGAGACCCTGCCATTCAGTCCCAGCCCCAGGAAGCCCTGCCTCGCATGGCTTTCTGATTCATAAGAAGGGCTGAGAGACCCTCCCTTTGCTTTCATCTCAGGATGATGCTCAGATTCTGTTGGTGACGAGATCACTACTTACAACTTAAAAGGGCTCGTGAAAGCTGGTGGTGGTTCAAACTCAGGATGTCCTGCTGATCCTCTGAGCTCTACCCTGCTGGGCTCTGCCTTCCTGCCCCACACCACCAGTGCCCCCCGCCCAGTCCCCAACAATAGCTCTGCTGGTGCAAGGCTGAGTGACACAGGACGCCACCGAGAACGTGTCTGAGATGCTGCTGCATATCTGAGCCCCGCCGCCGGCAGAGGTGGCCCACATACCTTCAGTGCCTCCTGGTCCTTGGGGAGCTCTCATCTGGAAATCTCTAGAACATTCCATACATTGTCATGCCCCATGGACTTGTGGCTTGGCAGACGTCAAAATACCCATTTTTCAGATCAGGGAAGTGGGTTCTTTGGAGTTAACAGCACTCAGAAGCGTCTTGGGAAAGGCACCAAAGCGATTATTTTAGGTGCAAGTGGCTGTTGAGACCTGGGAGTTACCTGTGCAGGCCTGTCTGTCTCCCCCCACCCCACGGCCCCAGCTGTGCCTGGTTCAGTGGCTGGTGCACCAGACACTCAAGTTTCTCTCAAAGATGTCGTCCCTCCCATGCCAGACAGTTCGCGTTTTCCCAAGACAACAGGCTTCTGCTTTCCCCTCTGGAATGTACCACCATGGCTGCCACAGAGGAGAAGGGTCCTAGTGATGTCCTCGGGGGACCAGCCTGACTCCACACCCGTGGACAAAGGGGCTCTGACGGCCGAGAGCCAGACCAGCTGCCATCCTGTGCTGCATCTACTTCTCCACGTGGTCCAGTCAGCCTCCGGCTCCCACCTGGCGTCTCCAGAGGCCTCTGGCCCTGTACCCTGACTTACCGAGTCCTGCTAGGTGTGGCTGCCCGCAGGGCTGCGTCCCCTGCAGCCTTACTTCCCTGGGCTCCCCGGCACAGACCTTCCCCTTCACTCTGACCCTGCCAGGCCTGTCCCCAGGGCAGAGCTGTAACTCCTGGGCCTGGGCCTGCGAGGCTTTTCTCCCTGACTTTATTTGCTTTCCATTTATTTCATCAGCTCTCAAACCGCAAGGGATTTGTGGCAACATTCACAACTATTAACTCACCTTCCCTGGTCCTCGCATCTCAGGTCGGATGTTAAGCCGTCAAAGAGCCTCTCCTGACTGCCCCTGAGCCAGCCGTCGGGTCTCTGCGCCCGGTCACCGCGTGCTGCCTTGCGCTTACCACGGCACGCTGCTTCCTTCTTGGGTTCTTGTCGTCTCTCTCCTATGGGCATGTGAGGTCCATGAACACAGGACAGCTGTGCACTTGGAGCCTCACACACAGGCACCCTTTTGTGAAGAGTGAATGAATGCAGAGACCAGTATGAGTATTTTTGCCCCAAATACCAGTGCACGTAACACTGTCAACATGGGCAGAATTATTTACTCACAGACAGGAATGTGACACTCTCCAGTTCACACCTGAAAAGCAACCTCTCCCATTCAGTCGTGTAAGATAAACGCCCACTTGAACTCAGGAATGAAACATATGTTCCGAGGACACAGTCAGAAGGACAGGGTTTTTCCTTCAGGTCTTAACACCACTGTTCCATTCCACAGGGTCTCCTGCTGGACATCCAGTCCCTTGGATGTTTTTTTTTTTAACAGGTTTAAGTAGTTTTTAATTGAAGTATGGTCAGATTACAATGTTGCCTCAATTTCTGGTGCACAGCAGCATGTCTCAGTCACACGTACACATACGTATGTTCCTTTTCATGTTCTTTGTCATTATAGGTTACTGCAAGGTACTGACTATAGTTCCCTGTGCTCTACGGTAGGGCTTTGTTGTTTATCGATTCCTTTGACATTTAACAAACAAAACATGCTTCCGTGACAAAAATACACCCCATTCCCTATGTCACTCATCTTTGGAGACTCAGAAGTATTTTGGTCCTATGTATATTGATAACTAAAGAAAAAGCAATGTTCAGGTCTTAAATTATCATTGAACTATATTATCAGAACCAGAAGGAAACAAGATTGTCTATCTAGCTCGGGATTTTTAAACCTTTTTCCCTTAAACAAGACCCGCGGTAAGAGTTACATTTTAGAACCTGGGACTCACTCACGTACGGAGCTGAAAGGAGTGGGTCACAAAACAACCTGGACCCTTACTGCAGATAGTCATCTCCTGCATTGCTTCTCTCTTCTAGTCTATGACATTCTTCAAAACTGCCGCTAACTCACTAAACTGATTCCACGACCCACGAATGGGTTTTAAGCTACAGTTCGAGAGCCTGACTCCCTTTTCCTCTCAGCGAGGAAAGCGCAGCCCAGAAGTTGTGAACTGCCCCGCGTCCCAAAGCTAGTGCAGAACTTGGGCAGAGCCCGGTGTCTGACTCAGCCCCGTCTGAGTTGCGTCTCCTCCCTAGTGTGAGTCCTGGGTCCCGGGAAAAGCTGCGTCGGTTCAAGCATCGTCTTTTGAGGTTTTAAACTCCACAGCGCTCAGCCATCGGCGGGTCCCAGGCCAGGTCCGGGAGCTGTCACCGTGTGTGCGACGTCCTTTCCTGTCCAGTGTGATGGGTCTACCTGCTGTCCCAGAGCACCCCCTCATCAGTTAGTGACACCCTGAAAGGCTGACCCTCCTCCTGGCAGAGCATGTTTGTATGTAGAGAGCTTTATGCCCAGAAGACTAATTTCCTCACATTTGTCTCAAAGACGTTGACCTGCAGATCTAAGATCATCCACAGAAGAGAGGCGTTTCATGAGATGATGGTCCCAAGAGGGCATTCCAAGGTCAAAGTTAAACGGCTCGATACACGCTGGCATTAATACACTGATTAGTTAATCCGAGGTAAGCCCTGCACTCAGGGAAATGCCTTAGACATTCAGAGAGGAATCTGGACCAATAATGTCTGATATTTTTTCTAGGTTTAAAAGCAGGAATGAGAAGTAATGGGCTTTCCTTGTACACTCTTGGTGGGTGGTTTGGAAAGGCGCCCCGGGTCCCCAGGGATGCAAGGGCAACCCTGATTTAGTCGGGGAGTCGGTACTGAGCGATGTAAAGAGCTACACGCGTGTCTGTGGCGGCTGCTCGCAGTGTGTAAGTAGGAAGTAAAACAGGCCCCATGGCTAGGAATCGAAACAGTCCCAGAGGAAAAGCCCAGCGGGACCGACAGGCAGCATGAGAACCCCAAACCGAGGGCCAGCCGGGGCTGGCTCAGACGGCACTGGTGGCCAGTCACCTGGTCCCATGGAGGTGCCTTTGCACCTTTATCCTTGGCTCCTGTGCTCCCCTGGGGCCCAGACAAGGGGGCGTGCTGCTCAGGGTCTCAGAGCCCGCTTGCCTGGCTCAGGAAGCCTGGCCCTACCCACCGCCTGACCCGTCCTTCATCTTCTGAGCCATGTCACTCGCTGCCGGAGCCTCCCTCCCACAGCAGGACCCTGGGGTGATGCGCCTGAGTGGGGGCAGAGGGGTCCGCACACCAAGACAGGGTGTGGCAGTCAGGTAGACCTTGCCCCTGCGCTCTGGTGCTAAGAGACAAGGGAACCGGCAAGAGAAAACACTTTAGAAACCAGAGCAAGAGTGATGCCGTCCTTCCATGGGAGGGGTCGGACTGGAGAAGCCAGGCACCAAGGGGACCCAGGTTTGGGACATAGGACCGGCGTGCTGAGGGCTCAGGCTTGGAGGAGCCCTGCGGCTATTAAAGCGCATCCGAGGCGGCCTTTGGAAGGGTGGGACAGGGCCGGAGAGTGTCAGCTGCAGCCAGGGGAGGGGCTGTCCTGGGAAGCACTGACTCCACCTTCACCCACGCGTGAGGACAGGGTGGGGGTGTGAACCACAGCTCCTCCTGGGGGTCTTACAGGAAAACGGGCCGTGTGCTGGGAGAGGTGCCAGGTTTGTGGTTCCACTGATGGGGCTTCAGCTGACAGCGGGTCCCTAGGCAGTGGCTCCTGTCCCCCAGCACAGCTCTCCTCGTAGCCCAGAGGTCAGGGCCTTCGCACGGGGTTGGCTGCCCCACCTCCTGCACCTCGAAGGGCACTTTTCTAGGTCAGCCTGGCGTAAATGAAATGCCCCCCGGGCCTCGTCCCCATCCTCTACGTGGCTACTTTTTCTTATACTGGGAGCTCCGAACTTGGCCAGGGAGGGTGTCACAAAAAAGCACGCGAGAAGGTAGCGCTGGAGCCCGCGGGACGCCCACGCGGTGAGGACGACAGGCAGTGGGGAGCCAGGCCTCTCCTCTGTTACTCTAAACCTCATCAACGGTCCCTACCTTTCATGGACCCGTGGCTTTGTCATACGTGTCAAAGTCCAGCTGTAGAGACCGGAGCCCCGCAGAACATACTTGCCCAGAGCCCTGCAGATCCGGAAGCCAGCCCCGGGAAGGAGGGTGGTCCCCGAGGCGGCCTTAACCTCATCTGTGGTCCCTGTCCACGGTGGTCTCCTTCAGCGCGTCCCCAGGGCCTGCATGGCACCTGCCCCACAATCAGTCCTCAGTAAACATGTTCTGGAAGGAAGCAAGACAGAGGGAGGGACACTAGGGGTACCCCTAGTGTTTTATTTTTCATCTTCTCCAAAGCAGGCGTGCTAGGGAACCCCCCTAGGTGGTGAAGTAAGAGTGCTTCTAGAAGGAGGCATGTGTGAAGTCAGGCTGCAGGCAGACTTCACACCGAAGTTCAGTTTTAGATAAAAGTGAGCTTCTCAGCCCAGACCTGCTCAGAGCTGTCCTGGGGGGTGAGGTGGGGGGACGCAGAACCGTCTGTCTGATGCCGGCTGGATGCTGGCTCTCCTATGGGTTAGGAAACATACAGGAAACCACAGGGACGGCCGCGTGGGTACAGGAGGAACATGGCCGCGATGGCAAACCCACAAATGAACACACAGGCTCAGAACCCACGCATGCTCGCGAAGGGACCGCGCTCTGCAGAAGCAGCGTGTGCTTCATGGCTAAGCGCACTGGGAGGACGGGTCTTGGCAGTGTCCCTCTAGGCTGCTGCTTTTGATTTTTCCCGTCCTCCGTGGTGACCTCTACCAGCGTGCCCGCTGCGGAGCCGGGCCGAGGCCCTTAACCGGATGATTGCAGTGGAAATTTCTCCGATTGCTTTTGGTTTTGAAATTTGGGTTGAAAATAGTGTTTGAGGGCAAAGCACTCTAGAAGCCCGGACCCAAGCAGCATCGGCTTAAACAGCTGAGATGGTGGTTCTGCTGAAGACCTCCTTGTAGACACGTGCGGTAACAAAACTCAGACCGGATCTGCCGCCACCACTCCTGCGCCTGACTGCTCTCCTGGTGACCCTGTCTCCCCTGGTCTCGAAGCCAGGGAAACACTCGGCGTCTCAGGAGTAAAGGGGCTAGGGTTAGGGTCTTTTATCATAAGCAGTTTCTTCCCAACTCAGGAAAACGGTGATGCTGACCATTGCTTTTTCCAGACTGGCAACAGAAGGCCTTCCTGGCATTTGCCAGCCCGACACCCGTGACCACCACTGACTCCTGCTCAGGTAGGAGTCAGCCCCCCTCTGCTGCCCACGGCTGTGATGGACTGGCCCGCCTCCCTGAGAGTTTCCTCTTGAGGTGATGGAAGAGGGGGAGGAGCTGGAATTTGCACACACACTTTTGCTGGATGAATTAATACCTGAATGAGGCCTCAAGGGGCGAGACTCTGCTTCCTAGGGGACAGACTTTGAACATCGTGTGACATAAGAGGTGTGCTCGGAGAGGACAGAGCTGGCCTGAAAGACCCAGGCGGGCGTGAGGAAGTTCTAGGGTGAAGAGCCTACCCTCCGGGCCTGCCCTCTGCCCTCCGCCCTCTGCCCTCCGCGTGATGCTGTGGGGACACAGGCTGCCCCGATCTCTTCTTCCACATCCACAAGAGGCAGCAGGGTGCCTTCTGAAGCCAGAGAACTCTTTTCCCCCAAAGAACTTCACCCCCTGGTGTAGAGGAGTCATGAAGCTAACCAGACAAGAGGCAGCCGTGGCCACACAAGTATCCTGACTGAGGGAAAAAGGAGTTATTTTGTGGCCTGCTACCATTTCAGCTGTGCCTGGAAGTTGTGGTTTTGTAAAAGCTGAAGAATTGTGGGATCTTAGAGCTGGAAGAGATGGTTAGATCATCCAGCCCGACATTCAGTCAGCCCAGAAATTCTCTCTGAAAGAGTGCCGGCCAGATGTGCTACCACCTTTGCAAGGATGAGGGGCTTCTCCACCTGAGGGGCGTCCAGGGCACGACCGCAGCCAGCTCCGTTCGCCGGGGGCAGAGGAGGTGTTCCGCTGAACTGTGCTGAGTGCTGAGAGCGTATCCTCACGCAGCCTTCGTAGCAAACTTGCTAAATAGGAACTGCGGACATCCATGTTTTGGAGATACGGAAACTGAGGGTTAGGTATTAATGAAGTTTCCCTGGGTCACACAACCGGTAAGCACAAACAAAGTGCAGCCAGGATTCAAAGACAGGGCCGTCTGACATCAGAGCTAAACAGGTGACGTCAGCTGTCCTTCCTCTGTGTCCTTGTGTGCCCTCTAACAAAGTGCCACCTTCCTCTTGGGGTCAAGAGGAGCCTTTCGTGGCTTGGAGAGCCAGGATATGCCTCCTTCCCAAAGATGCCTCAGATACCAGGAAGTCTCCCCAGCCAGATACCCAGAGCCGCCTGCCACCCACACGTCTGACAGGTCGTGGTGTCTGGACACTGACTAACTCCCTTGTTTAAGGAGTGCTCACACCTGCCTGCTCAGTAATTTGCTGCGGAGTTTTGGCGTCAGCCTTTCTCCCCTCTTCTGAAAGTCAAGGCCATTTTCTTCCCGTCTCCAGGCTATCGGCGTTTCCTACATGTTTTGTAGGACACCACCAGGAGTGTTAACTGGGGATGATGTCAAACGTTCTATCTTCCACTCTTGTGTCTTATGAATAGTGTTACTGAAACCATGGAAAAAGGGCTCCAGGAGTGGGTTTCCTTCTACCAGGACGAGGAAGACATTTCCGATAGATTTTAGCAAGTTTCCCTCCGTGTCAGTAAGTGAGGCCGGGACAGGGTACTCATGCTGAACCATTTCTTTCTAGTTAAATATTTTTAAATGTATTTTATTGAAAATTCTACTCAGGAAATGTGTTGTAGACCAATTTCATTTTTGTCAGCTTTGTGAGTTTTTTAATTGTTCTTTTTTTTCTTCAGTTTTTTAAAAATTGAAGTATAGCTGATTTACAATGTTGTGTTAATTTCTGGTGTACAGCACAGTGATTCAGATATATATATATATATTCCTTTCCGTATTCTTTTTCATTATAGGTTGTTACAGAAGGCCGACTGTGGTTCCCTGTGCTCTGCAGTAGGACCTTGTTGTTAATGTATTTTATATATAGTAGTATCTGCAAATCCTGAATTCCCAACTTACCCCTCCACCCCCTCCCCTTTCCCACCCTGGTAATCATGTTTGTTTTCTGTGTCTGTGAGTCTGTCTCTGTTCTGTAAATAAGTTCATCTGTGTCCTTTTTTCCCCAAGATTCCACATGTAAGTGATATCATATGGTATTTTTCTCTTTCTGGCTTAGTTCACTTAGTAGGACAATCTCCAGGTCCATCCATGTTGCTGCAAATGGCATAATTTCATTCTTGTTTGTGGCTCAGTAGTATTCCATTGTGTATCTATACCATGCCTTCTTTATCCAGTCATCTGTTGATGCTGCTTCTGCGGCTTGGCTACTGTAAATAGAGCTGCTAGGAACATTGGGGTACATGTATCTTTTTGAATTAGAGTTTCCCACAGATATATGCCCAGGAGTGGGATTGCTGGATCCTAGTTTAGTTTTACCAGGACTTGAGTGGGGCAGTGACATTGAAGTGGGGCCCATGGTACTGGAACCCACCATTTTTGTCTTGGGGCAGTCTACCCTTGTCAGCCCCCCTAGTCCACAGCATAGAGTAGAATGGTGATGTTTACAGGTTATTATTAATTCTCAGGAGTCAGGACTTCTTCACAATTTGTAGTACAGAGAGGACCTCAGGGAATATCTGGTACAATCAACGGGGCCACCAGAACTAGCACAGATGAAAAGCCCTCCTCTGATGAACAGGTGGAGCACAGGGGGCTGTTAGGGCAGTGAGACTACTCTGTGCGACGCTTGGATTCAGCTACAGTTGTGATTCAGCTGCCAGACCCAGAGAGCGGACAACACAGAGTGAGCCCGCCTGCAAACTGTGGCCGTCAGTTGAATAATGATGTGTCAGTCATCAGTTGTAACCAAGGTACCACACCCACCCAGGGTGTTACAAATGGGGACAATTGGTGGGGTGAGGAATCGGGGTATATAGGAACCCTCTGTACTTTTCTCTCAATGCTTTATGTAATCCTAAAAAAAGTCTTTTAAATAAGAAAAAATCTTCCTCTTACCCAGTATACAGATTTGCTGCAGTATACAAAATAAAAAGAAAGGCGAGAGAAAGAAAGGAAGAAAGGAAAGAAAGGAAGGAAGGGAGGGAGGAAGAAAAGAAACGGAGAGAAAGAGAAAGAAGCATTAAACCACAAAGGACCCCACTAGGAAGAACACTAACTTAGAAATGGAAAAACGTCAAATACGACACGAGGAAAAGAAGAAATCCCCCGAGTGCTTTACGCTGTAGAATTTTGAAAACACACATTAGTAAATGATCGTAGGATGTGGCTGTGATCTCACCAAAAAAATGTAAAATAACCCTTACCCACCGAGGCAGTAGAGGCTAATTGAGTCTATCGTGTCACAGAACAAGTCAGCAGTGACCCGAGCTCGGCGTAGAATGCCCGGTGTTGAGCAGGGATCAGCACCTTGAGGAGAGGGAGCTGGAGACCTGGGCAGCGGACACACGACGACAGGACAGGCTGCTTCTAAAACCAGGCCCACCTGGAGGTGAGGGTTTGGATTCTCTGCTGCCCTAACCCTGCCTCTCAGACAGGTGAGCATGTTCACCCGGGGATCAGGGGCCTCTGCTAGCACTTGACCATGGACGCTGCCTTTGTGCAGATTAGAAAAAGCACCAGCTCTGGGAGGTTATGTTGAGGAATAAAAAGATGCCCTTCTGGCTGGACTAGTTGGCACAGTGCCCTCCCTCCAGGCGGACGCACGTCCTTGCTGGGGCCACAGCTCGGCAGAGTGCAGGTTGGATTTCGGCTCCCATGATACCCTCTTGGAGATAGCCTGGTGCAGGGCACAGCCTGCACAACTGTCCCTGACTTCTTTTCTTTACTCAGATTCATCCTGCAAACGTGGACCCCAGCTCTTGAGTCCTGGGCGCAGGTCCCCCAGTGATAACCCACTGTGCTGATATCTAGGACTTTTGCTCTGGGAAACCCCAGTCCACCTAAGAAGGCAAAACCACTCCTCTTTGTTAAATATGAAAATGTATCAATACATGGGTTCCTAAAAATAAATATAGAGATAAACTGATTCAAACTTACAAAATTAGTCACTTGTGTTAATTTATATTTATAAACAGAACAATAAGACTTGTGTGCTGCAACCTGAAGTCTTGACGTAGATTTTAACATTTGCAATTTTAATCAGACAAATGTTCATTTGAAGCCAAATAGCTCATGAATAATCTTTTCTGCACGTAAAAATCACTGCCCCAGCATTGGAAAGAACTTCATAAAACAGTAGGCAAAATAGGATTTGAAAAAAAAAAACCACAGAGAGAGAATTATAGAATTGTAGAGCTGAAGAAATAAATTGGGCATGGAAATAATACCATGAGAGAGCCAACAACAGATCAGGAACAGCCAGAAGTAAAATAGTGAGTGTCAGAAATCAGCGACCAACGTGCAAGGACGGTTTCATGTAATCAGAGTAAATGTGAACGGAAAAAGCAAACCACTCACAACAAAGAGAATGTAGTAGGTAAAAGTTAGTTTCCTCAAGAGGAAAGTCAGCCAATGGAAAAGTCAGAATACGTTGTGAAAAGAGTTTTCCTGAAATGCAGGGAGAAGGGAAACTCTGGATCACAGGGGCACATTTTCCAGAAGACTGAAACGAAAATGATGACTATTGAGACTTGCACTGTTGTTAACTATCCAGGCGAAAATCAAGAATTCTTCAGTCATGCAGACAGAGATGCTTGTAAGGAGTATCTGGGTGGTCTCAGGCTTGTCCACACAATATTCAAAGCCAAGAAACAGGTGAGCAGTGTTATAAGGGAAAGAAAATGTGGTCCTGGGATGTCACGCCCAGCCAAGATGCCCTTCAAGTACAGAAGGTCCCCAACATGAAAGAACTCAAGAAATACAGCACCCTGGGGTCCTTCCTGAGAAAACTACGCATTGACGCAGCCCAGGGGATAAATGGCGAAACTGAGGACCAACATTTAATGCCAGAAGATAAGGGAAAAGTGATGCAGGAATCTGACACCCAGCCAGGTTTTCCTGTCAAGAATCTGAGAATGAAATCCAGCCAACCAGGCAATAAATCAAAATAAAGAAACAAGGGCTAGACCAGCCTCATAACAGAACTAACGGTGAGAAAGAAGTCATTTACAAGAACTGCACCAAACAGCCAGTGGTTACAGCATGAAATATATTCTAAAATTTCAAATCACAAGAAAGCATAAAAGATGAGGCAGGAGGAAGAGTAAATGACTCGTGTCCCATTTTTCACGAGTGGCTCTGCCCTGCGGACAAGTGAAGTGTTCTTTAAAGCCACTGACGACTCCCACCACAGTGTTTCTCTGACCTTTTTCATTAATCATGGAAGAATCTCTTAAGGAAAGACTCTTCTGTGGGGAGAAAAAACATTGATCCAAATTCCTGAAATCCCTTCACTACATATGTTTCTGCTTATTTTAAGAAAAATTAAATTGTTAGAAAAATAGAATGCCCAGCACAATCCTATGCTTGCAAGATGATGTTGTAAGTCTGCCTGTGTTTTCATTTGTATACATTCATGGAAAGATGGCTGGAATGTATTCACGTAATGCTAGTGATGTGAATACACCTAATTCTTGGCGACCAGGTTTGGGGTGATTTCTTTCCTTTCTTTGTATTTTTTTTGGATTGTTTGAATTTTTACAACAATCAGGAATCATTTTTACAAAAAGTATACAGTAGTTATTCGTAAAGGAGAATACATTGGTCTCAGGAAGTGAAAATTGGTGAATCGTGAGGAAGAAGGCATATACTCCGACAGTCAGCTTAAAAGGTGCTCCCACAGGCACAGGACGAGACTCAGAGACCAGCAGAGTAGACACTCACCTGCATCGTGAGATGTGAAGGACACAGAAAGCCGCCAGCTACCCACAATTGTCATCCCTTTGAATTATCAGCCACGGTTACATCCACGTGGATTCATTTATCAAATCTTTCAGATTGCTGGCAGCTGAAACAGAAAGTTCTAGACAGATGACAGAAGTAGGCTGGCAGCTTGCAATGAGCCAGGAGCCCAGTCCCCAAAGTCAGCAAGAGCCCGAGGCTGGGGACCCTGGGAGGACGAGGATGGGAGGAAGGGGACATGGCTAAGGAACAGGTGTTTGCAGACCAGAGACCCCGAAGGTTGAATATGACACTAAAGGAAGTCAGTTTGAGAAGCAGTATCAGGGAGGAACTTAAGAGACATTCAGGACTGAGGATATGGTTGAGATGGGGACCCTAAGAGTAATTTCCTCCAGGTGAGAGTTGTTGGCCTGACCCTTCTTTGAAAGGCCCCCGGCTCATGTTGTGGGCTCAAGTCACTGCTTTTGGCCCCTGGGGAGTGCAGTGGCAAGGCGGAATTATTAGGCATGTCTGCCGGGCTGGCCTGGGCGTCACCACAGCCTGGGAGCAGCAGGAGACATCCGTCTCCACCAGGAGTGGGGCCCAGCATAGCCTCGAAAGGACTGTGTGGGGAGGGCCACCGCGTGATGGAGCCCCAAAGATCAACCTGGCTGTCCCCGCCCTTCGCAGGATCTCCAGCGGCCTGGTCCCTGGGGAAGCTGCAGGACATGCGTCTTGCAAGAAGCCAGGCACTGGTGGTCAGGAGCCAGCAGAGAGGCCTGTCTGGGCAGCAAGCGGCTGGTTTCCTGATGAGGGGGTGAAGGGGCCTGACTGCGCTGGTCACTCGGCACACAGCCTTGTTTCCAGGCCCGCGCCGGTGTGTCCGCTAGTGCGTGGCAGTGTATAGGCACGGCCTGAGCTCCTGTCAGGCTGAAGCCGGGTTCATTTCCAGTCAGCAGTGACGCTCCGGGGAAGGTGCTCTCAGGGGCCTGGAAACACCTCCTACCCCTGCCCGGTCGGCAGGCGTCACAGAGATCGTGTTCGCAGACGCTATGACTCAGGGCCAAACACTGAGAGCGGACTACTTCAAGCAACAGAAATTCATTTGAAAACCATTATTAGTCCCTTCTGTGTACCCCCAAAGACAGACAAAGGCCAGGAATACCCCCGGCCCGCTGATGCGGAACCTAAGACTGGAGAACACGGCGCGCCCGGGAGCGGAGAGGAGTAAAAAGCCGCGGACGAAACAGAACAAGTCGTGCCCGCCCTCTGCCAAGGGGCAGGACGCCTCCCTGGAGGGAAGTCGCGGCCTGAAGAGATGCTCTGGGCGCAGCCGCTTCGGGCGGCTCCTCATGAACGCTCCGGCCTCTCAGGCCGCAAGGAGCACGGCACAGACTCGGCCCACCCCCGCCGGGAGGGCGCCAGGGAGCGCGGCCAGTCCTGCTGCGGGGGCAGCGGGTGGGAAGCCGCGCGGCCGGAAGTGTCGGCCTGCGGCTCCGCCCTCGGGGGCACTCTAGCCGCGGCCTGACCTGTACGCTTTCAGTGTCTCCGTTTCCCATCTGTGAAGTGGTCCACCACCCGCCGGGCGCAGCCCCGCCTCCCAGACCCATCCTGCCACCTTTGCCGCCAGCATTCTTCAGGGTCCATGAGTTAGTGGATTCTGTCTTAGGATATATTTTTTTAATTGAAGTACAGTCGATTACAGTGTGTCAGTTTCTGGGTACAGCACAATGTCCCGGTCATGCATGTACATACATTTATTCATTTTCACATTCTTTTTCACTAAAGGTTATTACAAGATATTGAATATAGTTCCCTATACAGAAGAAATTTATTTTATAAAAATAATACATGTGAATTAAGCCAGAAAGAGGAAAATACCATATGATATCACTCATATGTGGAACCTAAAAAAAAGAAAAGAAAAAACAGGACACTAATGAACTCATCCGCAGAACAGAACAGACTCGCAGACATGGTAAGCAGTCTTAGGGTACTTGCAGCTTCTCCTCACCTGTCACACCCCGAACGCCCTGCTGCAGGCCACGCCCTCTCTGGTTCACCCAGCTCTCCACAGCAGCAGCCCCACAACCTGCCTGAGTTTCATCCCCTTCTAATCCATCATCCACCTGACTTTTGAGGTGATTTTCCTAAAACACAATTTATCACGCTTACCCGCCACTGAAGACCTTTGTATAGGCTGCTCAGGGCTCTCTGTCAGTTACAGCCTCTGGACTTGGCCCGGGTCGGCCAGGGTGTGAGTTACACCCATCAGTCTGGCCGCATCCCCTGTGGTTCCCCAGTGAATGATCTTCCAGGTCCACCCAGGACTGCCGTGCTTCGGTCGTGCTTCCTGGGAAACTTTCCGTCCCTGGGAAACCACGACGACTGATCTCGCTAATGTTCTGGTTAGCTCCCCAAAGTTTCCCTCTGGGCCGAGAATGGTTCTTTCTAATTCTCCTCCCACAAAACCCACCACACATCTCAGCCTCTGGGACAGTGGGTGGGCCCCAGCTGGCAGCTGCAGCCTGCCCTGTGACCCTGCCAGAAATGGGCATCCTTGGACCCCACCCCAGAACTACTGACTCAGACGCTGAGATGAGGCCCAGCAATCTGTATTTGACAAGTCCTCCGGGGACTGTGATGTACTTGAAGTTTGAGAACCGGTGCCCCAGAAACCTTCCCCAAGCAGGGACCTCTCCCCACAGCAGCCTTGCCAACCCCCTGCGACATACGCATTACAGTGAGCCCAGCCTTGTTTTTAGTATCGACTCATGACGCTTAGGAGCAGTTACCTGCTGACAACCTACCTCCCCATTCCAGCCACGAGTTCTTTGAAGACAGCACTGCCGCTTTCTGTTGTTCTCTAGGCAGTATCAGTCTATATTTATAAATCCTTGGGGTTTTATTAACTCTTTCATTAAGGGAACAGGCTTATTATAGTTCCCTAAGTCAAACCATGTTGCAGAGAAGTGTGTAATCCTAGGAGAAAGCATCTTGGAGAATGACAAAGAAGCAGGTGTCCACATGCTGCCTGAGTGCATCTGTGGGAGTGAGTTTTGCCCTAATTCTCATTAAAAGCCACAAGTCCTGGCTCCCCTGATCTGATCATAATGATAGACATTCTTTTCCTGCTCAGAGGATTATCATTACTTTTCATAATATTCTATCCCTCAAGCTCTAGGGCTGCCCACTAAAGTTTTAGACATAAAACATAAAACAAAACCTCTGGGGGAGTAAAAATTGATTTTGAATATTTTGCAGCCTCTGAGCTTGCAGTGTTTTTGTACACTTTTGGTCTCAATTAAAAACACCACCACATGCCTGCTATTAATAATGACAGCAATTTACTTCTGTTGAAACTGAAAGCCTTCAGTTCTCTTTGAAAAACCTAAATGCATTTCACATGGTTTACAGACTTGTTTCAAAGCTTTTTTCCCCTTTATATTTTTTTGTTTGTTTGTTTTCCTTTTTGTCTTTTGAAATCGATTTAATCTTCAAAGTGTATGATTGCCATCGGGTGCCTGAAGACAGAGATCTGAGCACTCACATTTGTACTTGTGTGTGTGTGTTTACGTTGATACCGCATTTGTATGTTGTGGTCACATGGTTCTGCCTTTCACGTTATTAATTAATAACAATTTGTTATTGTTTGTGTAAATGTAATTTAACTGACTTTTTCCTTAGCATTTTTACTTCACAATTTAAGAGTCAGTGAAACTATGGAAAAACAAAAAAGAAAAGAAAAAAACTTGCAATGAAGAAACAATTGTTTTCAGCAAGCCAAATGTGACATTTCAGATGTATGTTTTACATGGTATTGTCTTGAAAGAGTATGCACTTGGGAAGATTTCCTAAAGTAAATCGTTAGAAGAAAACCTAAAACAAATAATTAACATTCATCAAATACATAAGAAGAGCTGGGATTTGGACCACATCAAATGTCCAAGTTTTAATAGTCCAGTTTCATGCACTGAATATTGAAAAAAACCAGATTCTAATTCAAAAGGGTTACTCTGCCCAGAGATGCACGTGTTTGAAAGTTGCTGGTGGGGGTGCAGGAAGACGTCTGGGAGTAATTGGGGCAAGATGTCCCTGACACTCAGTAGGAAGCAAACCCCATGCCAGGGCCCTGGATTTCTGGAGGACTTGGAAAATTTAGGGTCAAACTTAAGTAGAAGGTTTTTAAGTCAATAATTTTATTTTTAAATTACCTTAAAGCCATTAATAACAAAGTTTGAGATTTTGTTTGGAATTTGTTCAAGGTGACCCATCTTCACTGATCGTATTTGTTGAAATAGCTTATCTGTCCCATTTTGCTGAATAGACACAAAATAAACCCATATACAATCATGTAATTACCTACACTGTAGTTCCTACAGAAAGTGTTCTATATTTATGACTCATCAAATGAGCAGTTTTACTTATTCATGTATTTATTTGTTCATTACTGAAATGGTGGTGGTTCATTATAGATGATTGGATAGTTTTGGTAATTATTTAGTAATTACTGTAAACTCTGAACATATTATCTTGCATTGTATTTTCTTTTTAAAAAATATTTTTATTGAAGTGTAGTTGATTTACAGTGTTACTTTTAGGTGTACAGCAAAGTGATTCAGTTATACATATACATACATTTATATTTTTTTCAGATACTGTCCCATTATATTATTACAAGAAATGGAATGTAGTTCCCTGTGCTATACAGTAGGTCCTTGTTGTTTATCTATTTTATATGTAGTAGTGTGTGTCTGTTAATCCCCAGCCCCTAATTTATCCTTCCCCACCGTTTCCCTTCTGGTAACCATAGTTTGTTTTCTGTGTCCATGAGTCCATTTTTGGTTTGTAAATAAGATTGGTATCAGTTTTTTTAGAGTCCACATATAAGTTATATCATATGGTATTTTTCTTTCTCTTTCTGGCTTACTTCACTTAAAATGACAATCTCCAAGTCCATCCATGTTGCTGCAAATGGCATTATTTTATTATTTTTATGGCTGAGTAGTATTCCATTATATAAATATATCACAGCTTCTTTATCTAGTCATTTGTCAGTGGACATTTAGGCTGTTTCCATGTCTTGGCTAATGTAAATAGTGCTGCTGTGAACATTGGGGTGCATGTGTCTTTTTGAATTAATGTTCCCTATGGATATATGCCCAGATGTGGGATTGCGGGATCATAGGGCAAGTCTATTTTTAGTTTTCTGAGAACTCTCCATGCTGTTTTCCACAACGGCTGCACCAAACTGCATTCCCACCAGCAGTGAAGGAGGGTTCCCTTTTCTCCACAGCCTCTCCAGCATTTATTGTCTGTGGACTTTTGAATGACGGCCATTCTGACTAGTGTGAGGTGATACCTCATTGTAGTTTTGATTTGCATTTCTCTGATAACTAGTGTTATTGACCATTTCTTTATGTGCCTATTGGCCATTTGTATGTCTTCATTGGAGAATTCCTTGTTTAGGTCTTCTGCCTATTTTTGGATTGAGTTGTTTGTTTTTTTTATTATTAAGTTGTATGAGCTGTTTATATATTCTTGAAATTAAACCCTTGTCATTCTCATCTTTTGCAAATATTTTCTCCCATTGTGTAGGTTGTCTTTTTGTTTTGCTTATGGTTTCGTTTCCTGTGCAAGAACTTATAAGCTTAATCAGGTCCCATTTGTTTATTTTTGCTTTTATTTCTTTCGCCTGGGTAGACTGCCCTAGGAGAACATTGCTGAGATTTATGTCAGAATGTTTTGCCTCTGTTTTCTTCTAAGAGATTGATAGTGTCTGGTCTCATGTTTAACTCTTTAAGCCATTTTGAGTTTATTTTTGTGTGTGGAGTGAGGGAGTGTTCTAACTCATTGATATAGATACTGCTGTCCAGTTTTCCCAACACCATTTACTAAAGAGACTGTCTTTACTCCATTGTATGTTCTTGCCCCCTTTTTCAACGATCAATTGGCCAAAAGTTTGTGGGGTTTTTCTGGGCTCTCTGTTCTGTTCCATTGATCCATATGTCTGTTTTTGTGCCAATACCATGCTGTTTTGATTACTATAGCTCTGTAGTATTGTCTGAAGTCTGAGAAGGTTATTCTTCCAGCTTCATTCTTTTTCTTCAGTATTGCTTTGGCAATTCTGAGTCTTTTGTGATTCCATATAAATTTTAGGATTATTTGTTCTAGTTCTGTGAAAAATGTCCTGGGTAATTTGATACGGATCGATTAAATCTGTGTATTGCTTTCGGTAGTATGGTCATTTTAACAATATTAGTTCTTCCAATCCAAGAGCATGGAATATCTTTCTGTTTCTTTAAGTCATCTTTAATTTCCTTAGTTGATGTTTTATAGTTTTCCACATAATAGTCTTTCACTTCCTTAGTGAGACTTATCCCTAATTGTTTTATTTATTTATTTATTTATTTATTTATTTATTTATTTATTTATTTATTTATTGGATGCAACTTTAAAAGGAATTGTTTCCTTACTTTCCTTTTCAGATATTTCATTATTAATGTAAAGAAATGCAACTGATTTTTGTATGTTAATCTTATGTCCTGCTGCCTTGCTGAATTCTTCTACCAGCTCTAGTAGTTTTTGTGTGGAGCCTTTAGGGTTTCCTATATATAGTATCATGCCATACACATGTAATGACAATTTTACCTCTTCTCTTCCATTTTGCATCCTTTTATTTCTTTTTCTGGTCTAACTGCTGTGGCTGGGACTTCCAATACTATATTGAATAGAAGTGGTGAGAGTAGGCATCCTTGTCTTGTTCCAGATTTTAGCAGGAAGGCTAAAAAAAAATCTGATAGTATTTAGTAAAAACATAATTGAAAATGTGTCCAAATCAGAAGCTGAAAATAAGTCGTTTAAGAGAAACAGAAGTTAAATTAAACAGGCTAGAATGTCTTTTACTACGTTTGATTGGTCCACAATCTCTGTTTTACAATTTTTGATTTACTGCCACCAGCTATGTTTGATCCTTCCTTTTTCAGGTAAAGTCTTAAAAAATTTAATAGTCAATTTATTTATTGAGAGTTCTACCGGTAAAATTATACACCCTTTCTCAAGTTAATACTTTAAACCTTATCCTTAACTTTTTCCTTGAGACAAAACTAGCAAAGTTCAGTACTCCCTTGAGGTTTTAAATTTAGCTTTATGTGGTGCATAGAAAGCAGTCTCTGACCAGCGGAGAGATCGTCTTCCGTTTGCCTGGCCTGTAGGAAGGGATCCAGTTCCTTCCAGTTTTACTGAACATCCAGAGCTGAGGGCTCAACATTTTTGATCATTTCCCCCATCACGCTACTATGTCCCTAATAAAACATACACAAAGACTATTTAAAAAGGAGGAAAAGATGATAAACTAAACAGAATTTTGAACATAATTAATGACAGTATTTTTGCTTTGGGATAGACTGTGCTTCTTTGAAAATGTAGATAAGAATAAAAGTAAGAAGAAATGCTACTGTTTTCTTCCCGCCCCCACGGGCAGGGCTTGACGCATACCCTCTCCCAGCTGTGCTCATGCTGTGTGTCCGTCCTCCTGTCTCTGATCTAAGTCTGGACAGAGGCAAAAGCATCACCCCGTGGCAGGCTGTGAAAGCAACACGTGCCAGTTACTCCTGGAGAAAGGTGATGTTGGGAACTCCTCCCTCTGTGTGTAACGGACCGGGGCAGGGAAAGGGCCGCTGGCCTCGCAGGGACTCCCTGCCTGGGCTCCAACAGGAGCAGAAGTTCCATGAGCACCAGGAGGGCACAGGGGCTTCTTGAAGCCTTGGCTGCACGCGGGGCGGGGGCCCAGGGATGCTTGTGCCGGAGCCGTGGGACCAGGACCACGTGCTCTGAGCTGGCCTCCCAGCGACCAGACGCTCAGCCCGGCCCGGAGTGACAGCCCCACCTGGATGACAGCCCCCAGAACTGTGGTTTTGAGCTGGTTCTCTGGGAATCTCTCCTCCCAACACCCAGTGGTGTCTTTTTGCATATTCACCCGCACACGGCTCTCTGTTCCCATCGTGTGTTCCCTCCATGAGGAGACCAGCCAGTTCTCCTTCTGCGCATCAGGGAAAGGGAGGCTGTTCCAAGTCGACTAACTGGCCAGAGCATCCAGAGCTCAGCCACCCGCAGCCCTCAAGCCCTCCTGCTCCCTGGATCCCACCTCCGGTGCTGGCTTCTCCTGTTCCCGGGGCAGAATCAGAGCCCTGAGGAAGGTCCTGTGGACGGCCTGGAGCACCCCTCCCCAGAGAGAAAGGTCAAGGGCCCTGGGACGCCCATCTGGCCCGCCCGCCCCAAGTTTGTAGCCGCAGTGCTTGGTGATGGGGCCCTAGGAGAGCGTCGTGGTGTGGGTGGGGCCGCAGGGGCCATCTGTCATCACTTCGCGGGGGACGGGCAGCTGCTCCACAGCTGCTCTCAGGTGTGCACAGGCCAAAGCCAGGCGGCCTCAGCGGGGATGGAAGCCAGCCTCACACACGACGTGTCCCCCCTCAGCACTGAGGTCCCTAGAGATCAGCAGTCAGTCTCTCACCCTGACCAGACCCCACCACCTGACCCTGCGTGAACTCATTTTAACAGGGGAGTGGTTTTCAACTGCAGCATTCGGACCCCTCCTGCCAAAATGCAGGTGCGAGAAACAGCTGTCACTGGGGCCACTTTGGATCATGGTGGATGTGGCCACAACCTTCCATGTAAAACCATCCTTAACTCCACACCTTAAGTAACAGAACAGAAACTAGTTTCCACCATGCAGGTCCATGGCGGTCCCTCCCAGGAGCTAGCAGCAGGGCACAGCCTCCAAGGCCAGTCCCGATCTGTGACTGATGCCAGCGGGCCGTCTTATCTCACCAACGTTCACCAGAAAACACTAGGAATTTGCCCACCAGGCCTGTGATCATCAGCCTCCCCAGCAAGGCCAGCTCATGTCGGTGCTGCCTAATTCAGCGTGTCCTTTGTCATCTTTCTTGAGGCTGGGCGATGTCTCCATGGAGGTGGGACAACAGAAAACCAGGAAACTGAAGGCTCTTTCAGGGTAGACACACGCCCCAGCCTCACCTCCCTGTCCCCGGCGCTTGTCGAGAAGGTGGTCTGGTTCAGTTTTACAAAATCGTGTTGTCTAAGCTGGGGATACCGTCTGTACTTCCTAAAACGAGCTGGTCCTGCACTATGTGGTTTTAATATTTCCCCTCTTTGTCTGAATGTTTGTGTTAAAATGCTCACAGGAGATTGTCAGCTGGGCAGTCGTCACCGGGCCCAGCTCTGTTTTGTTCTCCCCCAGTTTGTTCATCTTACTGCGTGCCTTCTGTGAATGTGGCAGCAGACACCCCTCCCCCAACACACACCCCACACAGCTTGGTGGCTCAGGGCTGCCTGGAGATGGCTTCATTATGTAGTGAACAATGCTATTTAACACTGTGATTATTTTCCTTTCTGTGTATTTTCAGGCTGTTTTTTTAGCCATTTGGTATATTTTATGGTCTGTAAGTAAAACCACAGCCCCCAAAAGCAAATGCATTAAAGCGGAACTATTTCATTTCTCCTTTGTACCAACTTCTGTGTCCACTTGAAACGAAATTCGTTACGTTGAAGGTACTGCATTTTGGTGTCACTAGAAGAAGTTGTTCTGCTTTGAAAGAAGATAAAGGGTATTTTGAATAAACGTGGACGGCCCACCTCTCAGTAGGACTAAGAGAAACTTTTCTTTGCATTTCCTGTTTCTTAAGGAGTCACAAAGCTCGCTGCAGTCCTGGGAAATGTTTTTGTTCTCTGCCTTTTTACTATTTATTTATTTTAACTTCAAAGAGTTTTCTATCCAAAAGGAATAGAAATTGGGAAAAACTACTTTGTAATGTGGGGTAGAAAATCTCTCCGCTTTTTACTTGCAGTAACGGCAAACGTCTCCCCGTCAGCACCTGTCAGACTCTGTCCTGTTTGTTTACTTACGCAGGTGCACTGATTTCCACAATAAGCTGTAAATAAGTTTGTGGTAGCTGACGTTTGTCACACCGAGCCCCAGCTGTGGAAAGTAGACGACTTACGTTTCCCTCAGGTAGCACTGAAATGGAATGCTTTTCTTGAGCCTCGGTCAGCCATTCCCATTCTAGTGTCCTTGACCCAGTCATAACACCAGGTGCGTCGGCATTTTCCCTTTGCATAAAATGTTCGGGGACAACACAAAGGACTAGCAGTATATTCAGTTTTCGGGGTCTGGTCCAGCTCTTGAAATGCATCAACTTCCTGTCTGTTAGAGGAGACCTCATGGGTGACGCCACGGGCCTGTAGAGAACAGGGACCAGGAATCCCAGACCCCTGCCTTGCTGATGATGGAAAAATTGCCCCCAGGAAGTGGAAGACATGACGATCGTGACAAAGCGTGGACTGAGAAGCAGGCAGAGTTTCCGGTGACCGCCCTGCCCGTCAGGCCTGTTCCCATGGAGGGCGTCCAGGCGGCTCTTCCAGAGAGCCCTGCTGACCGTGAGGGCCTGGCGGACGCCAGCTTCTGCCCCCTCCCACCGCCCATGCAGCCATGCCTGCAGCCTCATGGTCCTCTTCCCCATCATCACGACAAACAAATGAACACAGCTTTGTCTTTCAAAAAGAATAAATAAGAATTAAATTAAAAGTAATCAAGACGGACATCCGCACCGGGATGATCTGAGCCGTGTCCCACTTTTCCTCTGCTTTCACGTGGGAAAGGAAAGGGTTTGCAACCTGATTCTTGGTCCAGATAATTTAGACACTGAATTTAAACTACATAAGGTGGAAAGCAGAACAGAGCCAGATAACATTCTCAAGTTAGAACAGAGCCAAGAGACGGCACTCCAGGGGCGTTACCGAGGTCTCCGCCCTCCGCTGACGATAATACATAAACCTCCGGAGCCATCGTGTGAATGAAAGAGAAATCTAGCTTCCCCGGAGTTCAGAGTCAACGCAGCAAAGCCAAGTGCCCGCCAGCCCCACTTCCACCCCGGCGCGGAGCGAACAGCCTCGTCCAAACGAGAAGTGAGACACCGCGCTTGGCGTGGGTGTGCCCCTGTGCTCCCAGCAGATCCCAGGAGCTCCACCTTTCCCGTTTCCGTGCAGCCTGGCTTCCACCTGCAATTTAAATGCTAACACTGTAGACTTGTTCTAAATGTTTTAGTGTGAGATCAAGTCTTGTGCGGAGGATGAAGGGCAAGGGTGTGGGGTCTTCGGGGAGGATGAGGAAGGAAGGACTCCCCATCAGAGGGGAGCTGAGCCAGGCAGCGCCAGAAGGAGCGGGGAGGGCGTCTGTGAGAATCCCTCCTCTCATCCTGAGGCTTGTCTGTGTTCTGGTGAAAACAGGGGTGCGCTTATGTAGGCAGTGCCTGTGACACAGTGGATGCTGAATAACTGCATGTTAATGAATAAACGCTGTAAAGTGGATACGCGGGCTCTCCCTTCGCCCGTCGGCTCTGTTCCCAGCAGTAGCCATGAGAGGAGCCCTGACGGGTCCTGGGCACAGTCGAGTGGATGCTCGTGAGAGGCTCTCTGAGATCAGAAGTGCATCCACCCGCACTCAGTCCCACTCACGGTGGATCACACTTACAACTGCAGAGATTTTAGCCTCCAGAAACAATCTCAAAGCTACACATTTGCAGTGTGTAGGTGTGTGTGCGGTGCATGTGTGTGTTACCGTTCGCCCGTGAAGAGGGCGGCAGAGAGATCAAAGGCCTGCTGCCTGTGGGACCACATGTGTCCCATCCGCGACTCACCTCCCATGCAGGGTGCACTCACAGCACAGGAGCGAATCCCTGGGCGCCGGGGGCAAGCAACACTGTGGTGGCTGTCCTCCTGGGCGTCCGGCAGGGGCCACTTGTCTCCATGCCTGCCTCTCCCTTTGCGCTGCTGGCCCTCGTTGCCAGGCTGACAGGTGTGCACGTACCCGCCTTCCAGAAGAGCGCCCGTCTGTCCGAGGCTCCTGTTATCCGAGGCCCCGCTCTGCTCACGCCTCCCTGGCGAGGCTCTCCATCCCCTCCCTCATTCTCTGCATCACAAGTTGGGCCCAGCCTAACGTGTAGATGGGGGCACAGGGAACGCCTGGACCTGAACCCCGGTTCTGCCTCGGAACCTGGGTAGTTAACCCCCGTGATTCTCGGTTTCTCAGTGGGTAAAATGGGGATGGTAGCAGCTCACCGCTCCAGTGAAAAGGACTGGATGAGTTAACTCAGGTGCAGCCCGGCGTTCAGAGGGACCTGAAGGACAAGGGACAAGGGCTGCTATAACAGCTGCTTCTGTGTGCTGGGGCTCGCGGCTCCTCTGCTTCCATGCCCATGCCCGCGCCCACGCCCAGGCTCAGCCCTGCACACCTGCAGGGCTCCTGGGCAGGACATTTCTCGATGGCTGGTGGATGAGCGTGAGAGAGGGGATGGTCTCTGCAAGGTGTTACGCAGATGCTTGGGTCAAGATTTTAAGCCCGAGTTACTGAATTCAAGAATAGTATGTGGGGTCAGCCCTCTTCAAGTGCCCTTCAAGCAAGCTGTCCCACTTCTAAAACATGTCTGGTCTCACAAGGTCTGTCTGCTGCACTGACTTCCATGGAGTTGGTGGCAGCGTAGCAGCACGTGGGGCTGGGGATGCCTGAGTGTGATTCATGTGATGCGTGGAACCAGCCGCTGCCCCTCTCTCGAGCTGCTGCTCAGTCTTGACACGCTGTGTATTTCCAGTTATGCAACCGCAAGGAAACGTCTCTGTTTCATCCTGCATCAGAACCCTGGAAAGATGGGTCCGAGGACCCGGGAGGTGCGGGGAATGCATGCTGAAGTCCAGCCCTCGCCACCTCTGCTCTGCAGCTCAGAGGGACTCTCCAGGAGTCATGGTCCCGTGGTCACCCTGCTCCCTGCACAGAGGGCGCATCTGCCACCACGGAGACAAAAATAATCTTGAGCAAGAATCACAACGTTAAAACCTGATGGAATGACTGTAAACCAGGGGCTGCTTGTCAGGCAGAGAATGTTAGATACAAGGACAGAAGACCCTACCAGATCTCAAGAACTGATGTGAGGAAGGAGAGCGTGAGTGGCACAGAATAGATATTTAAGAGGCATCCAAACTACACCTGACGGAACAGACATAATGCCTCGTCAGTCCTGCTTCCCAGGTTCTGGTTCGTGATGAGCGAGGAAGCCGGTTCTGAAGCTCGAGGTGAGAATGTGGATGCTCTGGAATGAGGTGGGGGGGACCTGGAGCCGGTCCTGGCTCCAGCCCCCGTCCCCAGCTCATGGGAAAGCCTGCCTTCAAGGGGCCTCCGTCTTCACGGTGCTCTGAACCCACGGCTCTTTGCCACCTGCCACGGGGAACCACTGCCCCCACGGTTAAGAGGACACGCCCGGCGTTTCTCCCGTCTGCTCTGTGGTGTCTGTTTCACTTCTGATGGGGATCTGCCCAGCCCTCCAAGACGAGAGAGGTGACGCCTGGATGGATGCTGACAGCCCGGCCCCTGCATCGTCTCCGGAGCACCTGCAGACACCTAGTGTGACGGCTGCTGCTCTGCCCCTCGGCCAGGCCACCCCCACAACAGAGGGTTATCTGGCCAGGGGGCCCAGGGAGCCCTCCTCAGCGCGGTGGCCCTCGTGTCCTGGGTGGCATCTGTCGTGCGGCTCCTGTCCTGTGAGCGCTCGGCGCACCTGACCCACCTGCTTCCTTTGTGTCTGTTTCCTCCCTGATGCACCGCAGCAGTGGCCACGTTTCACGGGACTCAGTGGGTCCTTTGCAGGAGAAGATTTCGTTTCATCTACTTGATCAAGAGTCCGTGAGGAGCTACTAACGCAGGCGCTAGGCTGAAGCACAAGGAAAACCTAGAGACAAAAATCAGAAAATACACTCCATACGCAGGTAGTTTTCCTAGGTGTTAATGGTTAATTTATTTTCAGCGCCCTGCTGCTTTTGGAGTACTTGTGTCTGTTTATAGAAGTCTCCCTCTGGCTGTCTTCGTAAGAATAGAGGCAGCAAAGACACCAAAGTCTGTACAAGAAAATGAAACAGATTCTCAGTCGGGCCCGGATGTGCTCCGACGTGACTCAGGCACACGCTGTCAGGGTGTCGGCGGGAGGTCTCAGCACAGACACCGTAAACCTCTCCAAACCTCAGGTTCTCATCCAAGTCAGCTCAGCCCTGGCCGTCCTCTGGCTTCCACAAAGCTGCACGGAGGTCAGAAGAGGCCAGCGTTTGAGCCTTTTGAGAGTTACCACATGTCACACCAGAGAGGATATGAAGTGTCTCCGTGGACTTCCTGGTGCTGAGCTTGGTGGCCCAGAGGACCGTTTTGTTTAAGCTCAGCTCTGCCTTGGAGGCCTGCACGTCAGGCAGAGGGAGTGGGACTGCATGGGGCCGGGCCTCCGCAGCTCGGCGCGCTCACACATGCGGCCCTGACCAGCATCACATAGGCAAACATGTTCTGAAAGGGCGGTGCTGGGACGTCCGGAGATCCTCGGCAGCGGGCAGCGTTTAGTGACTGCCTGCTCAACCCCTGCCCTCTTTTACAGATCGCTGTCGTCTCTTGTAAAAACTAAGCTGTTTGATATGTTACACATGCAGCAGTGAGCTGTAGGCCCAGCACCCGGATAACCCCTGCAGTAGATGTCCACACAGCCTGCCCAGCAGTCCCCCGGAGCGTGACGTCTCAAAACACATCCACATCAGCTTCCTGCTTCTGAGAGTAGAAGGCACTTACTGGTTTGGTTTTGGTACAGCTCACAGCTGGAAGTGGCACCACTTCCTGGGAGTTAGAAGACCTGCTGATGCCACCCCTGCGGAGCTGCGTGACTTTGGGCAAACTGCTCACTCTCTGGCCTCGGAGTTCCCATCTGTGAAGACAGACTAGGAATAGCTGAGGTATTTAAATCAAAGATAAACAATATTGAATGTGATGTTACGCTGACATAACCAGATGGGAGAAGGCCACTCCCGACAGCCAGTTGAAATAAACCGTGTTTGGTTTCATGTAATCAGAACACACCTAGTGAACTGAAGAAATGAAGTTATGATACACATTTGGCATGTGATGAATTATATATACTAGGGGCAGTTTCACCCTTGTTAAGAATGTGAGGTCTGGTCTGCAGTCCTTGCTGTCTGTGGGCCCTTTTAACGGTACACAGTTCCTGATGGTGGGCAGGTGCATGCCCGCATCACCCCATCGTACAGCCGCATAAGCAGCTCGCCCAAGGTCCTGTTGAAGGGTGGGGGGCCTGAGCCCGGTGGCTCTGACTCCCTCCCACGAGCACCGCCCTGCTTGTCAAGCGTGTCCGAGCGTCGCTGTGTGGACCCTAACAACCTAGGGTGTGCTGGGGGGGCCGGGGGGGGGGAAAGCAGTGCTTTTGTGTCTTCCTGTTTCTGCAGTCGTGCGCTGCGGTGGCGGAGGGTGGCGTTGGCCTCATAAAGCCTCTTTCTTGATGCTCTGATCTTATCCTGCCTCGTCTGCCAGCCCAACAAATGCCCATTATGGAAAGACTTATGAAGGGGCTGGGGGAGGAGATGGAACATAATACCCAATTTTTCCCTGCCCTCAAAGAGCCAAGTAGTCCAGTTAAGCAGATAAAGCAGTTGGACACAGAAGGCAGGCACAACAAGGAAGGGTATTACAAGAGGCACATGAAAGTACAGACAAAAATGCCGCTGAGGTCGCCCGCTGCCTCCTGCCCCTGGGCGATCGTATATTTTCTTTCACTGGGAAGGGTCCTTGGTCTTGTCACCCACTCTCCAGACAAACTTGTGATGCAGGGGAGGGGATGGTTAGGCTGCGTCATCTTCATCCGTATCTGTCCCTGTTTTCAGATAAGTAACCGCTCAGCAGTTGGTTCATACATGTTGGATGGACGGACGGATGGTGGAATGAATGGACGCTAAGTGCACAAACATTTTAGTGGTTTTCTTTGATAACTACCATGAGTATAAAACAGATGTAACCTTTAATTTCTTAAGCTCAGAAAGCTGTGCCACTCAGACCTATACATTTAAACTGTGACTTATCTTCAAAATAGAGCTTGTTCTAATTAACGTGCTTTAAAAATATAACCCAGAAGTCTGTCCCTTTCTAAAGATGCCTCAGGATAATTCTGTTAGGTCTGCCTTTGAGGAGGCTGTGTAGGATTTTAAAAACTTAATGTCTTTACTATTTACTGAAGTCCTGCTGTGGGCAAAATACTGGAAACACTGGCTTAGGTGCTGAAGGGGTAGGGAGGTGACCCAGCACCACCTCGCTGTCCACGGGAGTCACCACGGTGTCATAGGCGTGGTGCCGACATCTAGCAAGTTTCGAGAGAAAAGTCTATTCCTGGTGACATTTCCCATCCTCTGAGGACGCAAAGGTAGGAAAATGCTTTCAAACCGTACTCGCAGCTGGACACCTTTTGGAACTGATGCTTTAACTCCTCTGACCCTTCTTAAAACTATCTTTTTCTTCAGTATTTGAAAGACCTGTGATCTGTGAAATTCCAAATGACTTGTGGGATTGCACGCCTTGAGATCAATTCCACAGAGACTGCATCAGGAAACCACATGCAGCACAGGTTTTAAGGACTTTGGTCCTTGCGCCTCCCAGGATCACGATGAAACTGAACTGTCTACCGCTCTGTGCTCCCCAGACATCAAGACGCCCTCCCAAGAAAATCAAACCAAGGTGACCACCCAAGCTCTGTGCCAGCAAGTACATCCCAGAAAACTTGCTCATGATGCAGAGTGACTGGGAGAGCAAAGGGCTGGTTCTCAAAGACTGAGCTGTTACAGAGGCTCTTAGGAGCTGCAGCATTCATGGGAAAAGACCACTTGGTAACCATGTGACCGGCCTTGCGAGCCGGTGGCTGAGCGATCACGGGCCCCCGTGTGCCTCTAATTTGCTGTGCATCTGGGGATCTTCTTCCCCATCAATATGACAGAAGTTATTTATAAGTAGCTCCAAATAGCTTGTCAGCACTACTAAGGGCATCTTGTCAAGCTTCCCCTGCCAGGGACACTGCCATCATGACCAGGACCTGCTTAAGGCTTGGTGCTTACAGACGGTCAAGGGAAATTGCTTGTGCTGGTTTCAGGGGCCAAATTCTGACTTGGAGCTCACTACCACCTTGTTACCTTCCTGGAAATGCCCTCCTCCCAATTCTGTTGCTTTAAGCATGTATCCACATATAATCACTCTAAGACAAATTTAAACTGTTTTCCCCCCACTATTCCCTTCTAAAGCAAAAGTAAAAAGTCACGCAGAATGTGGGCCCTACAGCAAGGACAAGTCTCACCTTCTAGACAGGTGGCAGGTGGTGAGGCGATTTCTAGAAGTAGCGACTCTGGCTGGATGTTGAGGGTCAAGCATTTAAATCTATGACACCACATGTGGAAAAGAAACTGGCAGAACAAATTTCAAACTGGTGACATCATTCTTGCTCTGTTTCTACCACACCAGTAAAACCAGTTGGAAAAACAAAAAATGGAATCAACTTGGCTGTCAAGATGACACCAACTGCTGGCTGGCCTGTTGGCGTTCCTGTTTGTTTTTTTTTTAAATAACAGGATCAAATCATTATTTAAGTAAATGCATTACCTAATTGTTGTGCTAATGTGTGATGAACGCCCTTCACATGTTTCAGTTAGGATCAGCCCAGGTGCTTGTATGTAAACACACCATCCCTAACACCCTCTCTTGTCATTTGCTTGTTTCAAATATTCCCCGATAGACTAACAGGCATCAAATGACTCAAGGCACAGAAAAGCAGGACACCGCCCAGTGTGTGTTCTTGGTGACCAGGGTAACATTCTGTTCAAGCAGCCAGATACGCTGTCCACACAATTGCCCACCGCCGAGCATTCATAAGGAAACCAAGTCCCAGCTTTAGACGCGACTGAACCTTGGGCAACATGCAGATCCCACAAGTCATCATCTGCTACCCAAAGCTGGTCACAGAGACAGGGAAGCCACTGGGGAGAGCTGGTCCAGTGAGGTGCTGCCCAGCAAGCCCACTTCAGACTCCCTCCTGCTCCCATGATTTATAACAGCAACCGTCCCTCCTTTCATGCACTGGAGTCTTTCATCTTCGAGATTTGCAAATACCAGCATGTAATCCTCACAACGTCCTTGTGAGGCAGGCATGTTACGATCCCTCCTATTAAAGATGGAAAGATGATGATGGTGATAAAAATTAAAGCACATCAAACGGTCTCAGCACCATCACATCAAAAGACCTCTGGCTTTCCCCGGGGGGAAAAGTGGAAACTGTCGCACATATCCTGATCTGTTTTACTAGTCTGACACAGACGCTGAGGTCCAGCTCACTTTGGAAGTCTGCAGCACAAGGAGTTGAATTATTACATTGTTCAAAGGGGCAGAAAACTCTCTTGGGAAGTCAGGCATTCTTTTTCAAGTGTTTTATTTGTGAAAAACAGCAGCAGAGTCCAGAAATGTTCTCCTGATTCCTTCTGGTCCCCGGCTGTGCCTCACCCAGAATGAGGAGGTGACATTCAGCCTGGGGGACTAACAGACATCCTCCTGGACCCCCGAGTGGCCATGGAGGAGCCTGGAGAGACCTCCAGGCTCACCAGAGAGCCCTGGGCACAGCAGCCTGCAGGGGAGCCGCTTTTACTGAAACCAGCGCCTGGAACAGAGTGGAAGCTGTGTCTTAAGCCTTTGGGTCTTAAAAGCCCATGTAAAACTGAACATGCCCCTCTAAAGACCCACAGCCCATAAACAGAATTGGGACTGGGTGGGAGGAGGGATCAGGGAGGGGGACTGGCAGGGAGAAACCGCTGAGGTTTCTCCCGTGTTCCAACGAGTCCTTGCCTCCTGGAAGGGGCGGTGAAGGGCTCCCGCACCGCGCCCTGCGCAAGCTGGGGCCTGTGGCGCGGCTCCTGCGCTCGGGGAGCCCGGCGCCAAAGTGCGGTGGGGGACTTTCGGTTGGGACGCGCGGCGCTGCAGCATCCCTACCCGGGGCCATTTCCCCCAACCCAAGGCCTTTCTGGAATCTCTCCCCGCCCTCCTTTCCCTCATTCTCGCTTGCGCGCGGGCGCACAGACGCGCCCCAACCTTTGCACTCGGACTTCGCTCCAGCCCCACTGGAGACCCCGGCCTTGCAGCGCCCTCATCCCTTTTGGAACACCTTTCACAAGTGATGAATCCACCCCTATGAATGGAGGGAAGGCAAGGGTCCAAGGGCTGCCCAGGGTGGGTGCGGAGCACGTTTTCTTTTGGCGGCGGGGACCCCGGGGCCGAAGGCTGTGAACCCCTTGCAGGAGGAGCTGCCCTAGGGTGGGCGGCCCGGGAGGAAGGTATGAGAGGGGCCGGAGCCGGTGGGGCCGGGCAGCCACGGCGGGCGGAGGAGGGAGAGCGGGGCGGAGCAGGGGCTGCGGTGCCCGGCTCCCTTTTAAGTCCCTTGCCGGTCCCCGGAGGCGCCCCCGCCCCGTCCAGGCTCCGCCCCACCTAGGCTCCGCCCCCCGCCCCTTCCCGCGGCGGCGCCCTGGAAATATGAAGAGGGGCTGCGGTTGCGGCGGCGGCGGCGACCGCGGCCAGTGTATCGCGGAGCGGCGGCGGCGGCGGCGGCGGCGGCGGCGGCGGCGGCCGGGCGGGCGCGGGGCGGCCGGGCGCGCAGGGCCGGGCGCGGAGCGGGAGGCCGGGAGCCTTGGGGCCGGGCCGGGCATGGGGCGCGCCGCGGCCGCCTGAAGCGCGGGCCTGGCCCTGTCCCCCCGCCGCCGGGCCGCGCCGCCCGGGCTGCAGGCGGGTCTCGGGGAGTTGGGTCCCCGGACGGCGGCGGGCTGTGCGGCTCGCGCGGGCAGCCCCCGAGGAGGCCTGGAGATGTCCTGTGTGCGCCGCCTCCTGCTCACATCCCTGTTCCCGGCCCTCCTGCTTCACGGTGAGTCCCGGGGGGAGGAGGGGTCGAAGCCGAGGGGACCCCGCAGCCGGTCACAGCCTCTCCTGTGCGCCCTGAAAGAGGCTCGCCTTCCCGGGCGCCCGTCTGCTCTCTGGAAGAGTGCGCGCTCACACAGACTATCTCCAAGTCCCGGGGACACTTGTGTCCACGGTGCGGGGGTTTCCGACTTAGACCGTCGTGAAATCGCAGACTGTGCGACCCTTTTCCAGAATGTCAGAGCGCAGGCGGGGCCCTTGCTGTGTTCTAAACTTTTAGGGGACTGTACGGAGACATCGATCATTTCAGGGGGAAAGCAGCTTGCAGCGTTTCTGTGCGCCTCTTTGAGGATGAGTGTATGTTGAGGGCGGCTCTCCCAGGGGGACCAGTGAGTTCTCTGGTCACAGTTTCAAGAAGCAAGGGTCTCCCAATAGCCAAAGTGCAGTAATTAAAACCAGTCTCCTAAGTTCTCCACAGCCTGAGCCTTGCTTACCTCCTGCTCTTCTTGGTAGTTTTGTTTTTGTTTCTGTGTTTCATGTGTCACATGTTCTCAGCAGCTCTAAGAAACCCTCAGCCAAAGAACAGCAGGCCTTAGAAGAGTTCCAGGGATTGCACTGAGAAAAATAAGATAACGTGGCATGGGGGGTGGGAAGACAGATTTTGTGGGAGATTGTGATCGTGGGGACAGGCAGTGGCAGAAGACACTGTTCTGATTCTGATGTCCTGGGCCACCTTTCCCTAATGGTGGACACCTGACAGTTCAGCAGAGTCTCCACCAGGAGCCGGGCTCTCCAGTCTCAATGCCCCACCGCGGCCGCCCCAAACCTTGGGAGGTCAGATCCGATCAGCACCCTCTGGCCTCGAGGTTTCTGAGCAGGACCAGCAGTGGATCCAGCTTCAGAAAGCATTAGGTGGCACTGAAGACGGGGCAGCGACCCCCACCCCCAGGCGACCGAGGAAAGGGAGGAGACTGTAACCACAGAGCCGGGACGGGAGTCGGGCACCGTGTGCTGCTGCTTCCTTTCTAGTCCTGCTCGGGGCAGGCGGCGGGGGCGGCCCAGCCCACGGGCCCTGTGAAGGAGTCGGGCCGGGCCGGACCTGCCCGACTGCCGAGGTGTGCTCTGAGCCCCAGTGGTCCCAGACTTTTAAAGTCAGCTTGGAAGGCTTGCAGTTCGAGGGCCAAAGAGAGAAGGTATAATTATAGGGTTGCACTCCTAGGCCCATCTGCTTAGAATTACAGAGCAGTTTTAATCTTTGGCTGAAAGATGAAACAAATCAGAGCCGATGGACAGATCAAACAGCAGCTGCCACACACACCAAAAACACAAGGGAGAGGGAGATAAAACAGGGGAAACTGACCCCTTAAAAAAAATCTGTCATCATATTTGTGAAGAAAAGCGATCATGTGGGCAAATGACTTTAAAATGAAAAATTACTTTAAAAGTTGGCATACATAGTTTTTGTTTTTTGTTTTTTTGCATAAAACCATTGCCTTTTGGACTACAGAGGTGATCCTCAGACACGCAGCGGGGGCCACCTCAGCTTATCCTCCTTTTGGGAGGTGGAAGTTGTAACTGTCCTTCCTGCACCAGAATCCAAGCTGGGAAAGTAAGAGCTGCTAATGGGAGTCCAAGTATACCTTCGTGAGGTTCGAATATAGCCCCAGATCTCCTAAGTCAACCTGGCCGCCTTGGGGATCAGGGATTACCCAGACCCCAGCGCGCAGGAGGAGTAAGGAAGACAGGAGTCAAGCATCTGCACCCTGAAGGGAAGGACAGCAGATCCTGGGCGTGTGTGCACTCTGTGCACGCGTGTGTCTGCCCAAGAGGATGTAAGATCAAAAATGAGGTTTGCGAAGTTTAACTGGATGATGGGGATAACCCCACAAAAAGTTATCCCGTTTCAAAGTGAATCTGCAATGGCAATGTTATTAACACTGAAGTTGCCCATAGATCAACTCACATCCTGCAGGGAGTGTTGGATTCCAGCATAGGAAATAAACCGGGCAAGTAGACCTTCAGTGTATAAATCTCTGCGGTTAAGAAAGGCTTGTCACATTCGCTAGGATAATGCAAAGCACCAGGAAGGAACTGGGTATTCTTTCCCCCTCTTTCTGCCTGATTTTCACTTGATTGAAACAGTTTTAACAGAAAATGGTTATTAATCAACCTAACCCAGAGAATGGGTTGTGAGTGTGTTCTGCTCTATAGTCAGGGGGTTGGCAGGCATTTTAAAATTCTATAGCAACAGATGGAGATTGACTATATATTTTAATAGAAGTTCTAAGCCTGAAGGAAATTATCTGAACTTTCTTTAGAGTGGCTTAGTGATTTTTTCCCTGATACCTACACATTTTATTTTGCTAGCCCCAGCACGCCATTTGTCTGTTTATGATAGCGTTTAGTAGGTAAAGACATGTTTTCTATGGTTGTGAACGTACTTGTAACAAAGTTTAACACATTTAGTTTCAGGCATCATTCATAGATTATTTGTGACACTAGCAAGTGTAATAAGATTAAAAAGTGCACAAAGCCTTCAGGAAGATTCTGGATGACAATGCTATAGAAACTATTTATTGTGTTTGGCGTCCAGTCTTTATTCAGTTTTGTGGTAACTTTTATTTAAACTCATGCAACTCATAAATCACCCCTTGGTCCTATTGGTGAGTCAGTTAGGCTCTGGCAAGACCGGAGCCTGGTGTTTATTTTTGCTGTTTTTAAAACTGTAAATGTAGCGGGAGACCCGAGTTCAAAACGTGATGACAAAAGTCTACATGTCAGTTTTACTTTCCTCTTCGTCCACTTCTGAAAACAACTGCATTTCTGAGTCCAAATAAAACCGATCTAATGTCGTGACGGCATACAGCTGGAGGATGTCCGCTGTCACTGTGCTCTTGGCTTCGATGGAAAGCTACAAAAATCATTCGGCTCCAGAAGCACAGTTCAGCATGAGGTGTTTCAGTGTAAGTGGGGCTACACTGTGCCCCAAAGTGCCCGTTCTCTTTGCTGATGCGAACGGTTACGTTTTGGAGTGGTGCTGGGGACGTGTACTATTCACCAGTGCTGTTTACTTTTGTAGAATTCACTGACTTTTCTGAAATGTGAAGATACTTTCGAGCTGTTCCCTTTCACTCAAGCGTATTCGGTTAAAACTTAAAAAAAAAAAGTGTGGCTTAACCAACAAAATGTGAAGAAGCATAGGGTAGAACAGGAGTCTGGGAGTCTGAAATACCACTTTACCAAGGACAGTGTTTGTGCCCAGGAAAACGTCGCCTGTCGTGCACTTTTCCCCTTCATCATAAAATGTAATCGAGAAGAAATGACGCATCTGTTCCTAGCAGGGAGCAAGGGTCTCAGAGAGACGGTGAATGTTCTCTTGTGAGATAAACTGACGGGCTTCAAGCACGTGGCTGAGAGGTCCTGTCATAGCCGTGTTCCTTCGATTTCACCCTGAATGAGTAAAGAACTAAACTTCAGTGGATGGTGCGGCTGTGTAATTATGTACTGTGTGGGGACGGACTGATGACAGCTTGAGAGAATCAATCAAAGTGAAGCGTAAAACACTCAGGACTAGAAATATAAAAAGGTCTGTCCGTGATCATGTGCGTCTGCGGGAAGCTCACCCAGCGGGGCTGGTCTTCAGCAGACTGTGCATGAAGTGACCCCCGGGAAAACCTCAGCAAAACACCTGCCACGGCCTCCTGCCACATCTGTGCACAGGTCATTTAGGTCTCTCAAATTTGGAAAGAAAGTTGTTTTGGAAAGTCATGTGATAGGGACCTAGGTGAGAGAAAGGAGAGGATGTCCCTGAAAATCACTGTAGGTGTTCTATTCTGTGAGGGTTTTCCTTCAGCCAACCTTTCGGTCAACAGGTGAGTTTACGAGGCCTCCCGTGGGCCCGTGTCACTGCTTGCTGGGGACAGGGCTGTGAGTAGCAGCGGTCCCCTTTCTCAGGAGTCCTGAGGATGTCTGGGGGGGGGTGCAGAAGAGTTTACCTGAGAGCCCAGAGCTGGGAGGATGGCCCCCGCACACGCACACTGTGTGCACAGCATACATACACCACGTACACACGTACACAGATGCACACACCATACACACACCATGCACGAGACACACACACCTTACATGCACACAAACCACACACACATAGACCACACACATCATATACACACCAAACACGAATACCCACGTGCACACACACCATACGCACAGACACACATACACACAAATCACATCTCACACTCACACACACGACCTCTCTGAAGTGCACAAGTGTGGCAGCAGCCATCAGCTCCAGGCCCAACGTGTAGACTGTGCAGACTGTGGTTCCACCCCACGGTCTGGCCTGGGAACCGTGGCCTTAGAAGAAAATGGCTTAGAAAATGACATCATCTTCCTCTAAGGTTAAATGAAGCCAGGAATTTGAAATCTCAGCTTGATGATCTTTCTCATAAAGGGAAAATATTTTCGAGAAGAAGCTTTAAAGATGGCCAAAGCAGTTCTTAGCTGTTAGCGCAAAAGAGGCGGAGATGAAAAGCAGCGCTGGGTAGGGCGGGCGCCGCGTGGCAGTGACCTCCGCGTGTCTGCCAGACGCACCTGCTCTTCTTCCCCAGAGGACACCCTGCCCGGGGGCGTGAGCAGTGCCCGCTCCACAGCCCGTGTCCGCATGCAGGGCGGCGTGTGTCCCAGCCAAGTGATGACCCACGTTTACTCATGCCCGTTTTATCTGCCCTGTCTTTATGGGTCACACCGGTTCCTGTTGGAGATGCTGCCTCACCCTGGGTACCGAGGTAATGTGTGTCACGTCACAGAGAGTACAGGAACCTGCCCCGTGAGCAGAGTCATCTTTCAGGGCCCCACCCGAGACCCCACGGAGAATGTGTTGACATTTGGCCTTTTTTGTTTGATTTTTTTTTAAAGCATTAAAGTGCACAGGCAGGGACTAATCGTATCGAAGATTAATTCAGTCCCAAGTGTGTTTGAAACGTGTTTCCTTTCCAGCTAATTTTACATCTTATCATGTGTCAAATGGCTTAGAACTTTGGGTTCTTAGTCTTAACGGGCAGGCGAGGAGCTGACGAATAGGATGGAGACAATTCAGATTATTTAAATGTTAACTGAGGAATCGGGAACCTGGACAGACCTGTTTTTCTCCTCCACTCTACCCTTCCCACGTCAGCGATGAGGCTCCCATTCCCTCTTTGGTCCCTGTTGGTGGCCTGGCTTTCTCTTTGAGAGACCAGGGGTTTAGGAATAAGTGGGTGACGTGGAAGTGCTACACCTGTGCCCCCGAAGTCTGCGCTGAGGGCTGCCCGCTGGTGTGGAGCCTGCTGACCTCCACGATGCAAACAGACACCTGGCCGCCGGGCCTTGGACGTCGGGTGTGGATCCCTGAGCAAACGGTCAATCCCATACGTCATTTCAGGAAATCTGGGTTTTTATTTGATATCTTTGGGAGTTTTCACTCTGCACAGTAGACGTGCAATTCTGATAGTAGTTAAGATCATTGTGAAGTCATTTAGGATTTGTGTTGTGAGTGATTTATTCCTTGGGAGTCAGTCACTCTCGTACACACACATGTGCAGGAACACGTGTGCATGCACACACATCTGTGCCCGAGTCCACCCTCCAGTGCTGCAGCATCTCTGGAGTTCTCTGGAAATGGTCATCTTACAATTGTACTCTAAAGCCTTCTGAAATTAGTTTGTTTCCCATGGGAGGACTAGTTCCTTCCAGAGTCTACATTTTCTCCCACACTGACTTGAACGGCACTGCCCTTTGTCTTAATCACTGTATCTGGGCCCAGGCCACGGGACCTGGATGTCAGAGACCGTTAAGCGGTGGGGTCATGCTGGTGCCCCCTTTCAGGATGCTGCTGGCGGGCAGCGGAGCACTTCCGGTGTGTCTGCTGTCAGGCCTGGCTCTTCCCAGAACCCTTGACGCTGCAGAGGGCTCTCCACCGACCCTCCCTGTGCCTGTGGTCACCGGCATTTGATAAGTGAGGTAATACATGCGTAAAGCGAATCGTCAAGAGTTACACAGCTTGCGTCACTGTCCCCATTATTGTGATTTCTACTTTGTACAGGGGAACAGAGACTCATCAGACGACTTAGCCAAAGCCCCTTTCTTACCACTCTGTTGCCGTCTCACCCTTTGAGACACTCCTGTCCTTGGATTCATGTACAGCAAAATCTTAATGAATGGAACCTCGTTAGCTAGTCTTCCCACCCGGAACATCAGGATCCTCAGTCACCCAAACCGCCGACGCTGTTGTGTGAGTGCTCCTGTACACGCATGTTCTCATGAGAGAGAGGGGCCCAGACAGGGTTGTCACCTGTCCACCCCAACACCTTGTATCCAGGGTGCATCCCACAGGCACTGGTGCTCCTGGTCGTGGTCTCACCTGGAGCGGCTTTGAGACCCAGAATCGTCAGAGAAAGATCATGTCAACCGTGCTCCACATTCAGCGGCAGAGTTTTCAAATATTGGGAGCAAGCAACATTTCCAGTCACACAGATAATCCAGCTAAGTGGGGGTTTTTACAGTTACTGTATGTAAGGAGCACGTTTATTTTTATGAAGAGTAGCTACTCTCAGGCAGGAACTCCTCTATACTCAGTCGCCAGCCTGGGGTGCCGCCTGCCGGACCCCGGGACGGTTGGCTCGCCCAGCTTAAGATGTGTGAGCGCAGGGCTTGTGAGTATTTTGCAAACACTTTTCAGAGTCAGTGCTCAGTTAGTGTAGCTTCCTACTCTCCTCCGTCATTCTGACCCTCCCTCCCGCTTTCCCTTAGTTTTAAAATGACTTCTGGGTGATGCCTCCCCCACAACATGCCGGAGATGGTCAGTCCCTCTCTGAGTCTATGAAGAGGACTCACTGCTTTGTTGAAAGCAATTTCCTTCTCTTCTCTTCCTGATTTTTTTCAGGCAAAAATGATACCCTGAATCACTGCAGAGCTTCATAATTGATCTTTCTGCTGCTCCGCCCTCCAAAAAGAGGAAGAGCAGTCTTTCCAGGATGGACTTCTTGTCGTGTATGACGTTGCTTAAAGGCGCTGAGTGGTTCCTCGTCCCTTTCCAGGCCAGCCTGTGCTCAGGGCGGCACACGCAGGGCTGTCCCCATGTCTCTTCCTCTGCGTGGGTCCTCGTTACTCCCTCCCTGTGGTTCAGCTGCAGATAGGCTGGTTTTGAAATTAGCGCAGACATCTGAAGACAGCACTCTGAGCATTGGAGAGAAGCCCGCCGTGACAGGCAGGTGGCCCTGTGACAGGCCGCAGGAGTTGGCTCGACAGCAGCCAGGCAGGTGTTTATCACCGGAGAAGTAACTGCAGTGACAACAGTTCCTCACACAGCAGTCAGCTCTATGGAAAGGGAGACGCCCACCAAAAGACGAGGCTGTGCGGTGCTTTGCTGTTGACACATGTGCAGAGCAGCCCGATGACCTGCCGCGTGAGGCCCGCGGCTGCGGGCTGGAGCCCTGGCCTGGTCTCCTTGAGGAGACGCAGCAGCCGGAGGCTGAGCGCGCGATCCCGGGGTGGCGCGGGGCTGCGGTCAAGGCGTCGTGTCATTGTGTGAATGCCAAGTGTTTCTGTCGCTGGTAATAACAGTGACGCGTCTGAACAATCACTGCCGTCCTGGATTTGATGACTGTGGGTGAGTTCTCACCCACATCCACTCCTCTCCCGGCCTTCGTGATCTTACGGGAAAACGTCTGCCGGGTGTAAAAGGGGGTATAAATCAATTTTTAGAACATCGCTTGGTGGATGGTGAGATGATGGCATCTTTACTGAACCCTTGGTGTTGTATTTAATGCAGAATCTCCCCCAGCTCCCAGGGCCTTGTAACTTGAATTAAAATCTCATTTTTTTTTTTTTTTTTTTTTTTTTACCACATTACAGTTGACCCACTAGATGGCAAGTTGTACCGTTTGATTCCTTGGCTTCATTCCTAACAGAGAATTCAGGAAGGGCTTCCTAGCGTCAAGATTACAACTCTTGGGGTCTGTGGAGGTACCCTGTTTAGTACACCCTCCCTCCTCTCGTTCAGAGCTACTGAGGGATCAACACAGGTGCCAGACGGATGAGGATGAAAACACTAGGGTCGGGATCATGCGCATCAGAAGACACAGTGCAGGTGGATGTCCATGTTGGATTGCTGAGTGTCCACCCCTGAACTTTCCAGACTTTCCACCTGGCCCAGTGCCACTGCCAACAGGGAAGGGCCCTTACTACCACGGGTGGGAGGGGGCTGATCAAAAGGCGTGGATTTTGAAAACAGGCTTGTTTTGCAAAGAGAAAGAGAACAACGGCTGAGGCAGTGCACTTGTGGCCTCCCTGGGGAGGGGCGGCGGGGAGGGCCCAGGACCATCGCTGTGGTGGTGGGGCTTCCGCGGGATGGGAGCGGGGTGCTGCGGAAAGGGGGTCTTTGCATGTCGGCCCTGAGCGCTAGTGTCTCCGCCGCCAGGTGCAGAGGCCTGACTTTTCGTGTTGTCCTCATTTTCGGGCGGCCGTGGCTCTCCTGGTTTGGCTGAATGGGGTTGTTGGTGATGTTGCACTTAACATACATTTCGGAATGATGAGCACAGTATTTAGTTAACATCCATATCTTATTTTTGTACTTTTGTCTAGCTAGTGGGTTTTTTTGTTTTTTGTTTTTGTTTTTTCGCTAACACAGTGCTCAATACATAGTAGGTCCACAATGAAGACTGATCAGACTGTGAATTACTTTAGCAGTGAGTCTCAAAGGAGACAGCGGGCTCTCAGACTGTAACTCCATTTGTATTCTGAACTCGAGGCTGGAGGTTGTTCTGCACGCGGACATTTTGGCCGACCTAGATGATGCATCCTGCAGATAAACTTAGTCCTGGTGTCCCTTTACCCATGGAAAATACAAGTGTACAGTCTTCTCGTAATTCCTCCCATTTTAAACCCTGTAACATATGTTTAGTTTGCCACCAACTTTGGGGAGCAGCCTTGGCAGCCTTTGAAGATAACTGGGGAGGAGTGTCACACTTACCCCTTGCGGGAAGGGCGTAGGACCCACACCCCCTCCCGAGGGCATCCTCTTGGAGACCTGAGGCCCCCAGATGCAGGAGGTGGTGCGGGCAGACGGGAGGCAGGAGAGGGGCACGGTGGGGCACATCCCCAGCTGAACCCTGGGCCTTTCTCTCTGTCTCTCTTTGCCCTTTTCACTGAGGCTGGTCTGCTGGCTCCCTGCCCTCCCATCTGTGTCACTGCCACTGCCCTGTCCACCCTTCCTGACCACCCTTCCTGCCTGTCCCTTCAGGCCCATCTATGGCCTTTGGTGAGACACTCTTGAGCTGCACTGCCTTGTTTGCTGTTTCACGGACCCTTCGCTTTGCCAGGAACTCACCAAGTGACCTCTTGCAAGTCAGGATTGTTGTCTCCGTGGACCCCCATTTTTCTCCCCTGGGAGACGGCCTCCCAGGAGCCTCACTGTGGGTTGTGAATCCCAGGAGAGCAAAGACAAGTGACAGGACCTGGTGGAGCAGGAGAACCTGACTCCGATCTGCTGTCCGCCCGCCTGACGCCAGGCTGCCTTTTCCTTCTGTTTCAGGGCTGGGAGAGGGTTCTGCCCTCCTTCATCCAGACAGCAGATCACATCCCAGGTCCCTGGAGAAAAGTGCGTGGAGGGCGTTCAAGGAATCCCAGTGTCATCACATGCTCAAACACCTTCACAATGGTGCGAGGATCACCGTGCAGATGCCGCCCGCCATCGAGGGCCACTGGGTGTCCACCGGGTAAGAGACGGGGCAGGGGTCCGGGAGGGCCCGGAGAGCCCCTGCCATGGCAGGCCCTTCTTAGCGTGCCTCGGATGCGCAGACTTGCGACAGCGTCCAGTGATTCTGGTGTTGTCTCCGGTTTAACTCAGAGCCTAGTGAGTCGGAAATGCTGGTCGGTAAAGAAACTGAGCTGAGTCCTGTAGAAATCTTAGCCCTAGCGGTGACACCGCCCCACCGTGAACCCACACTTACGGGAATGTGTCCTTGTTTACCGACCTCTGTAGGGCCACTCGTGTTTAAAAAGAGACCATTACCAAGTGAAATTAGGGACCTGTGTTTCACCAGGCTGAAACCTGACTTGCCAGCTTCTGATGCTCTAAGTATGCTAACTACATTCTGGTCATTTAATACGCAGCTTTGGGTTCTGAGAGTGAGTTAAAAGGTGCTCACGCTACCTCTCCCAGCCAGGGCACAGCTCTTGGTGTCTTTTCCAGGCTGTGGAGCTAAGATTTATCCCAGTTTGAGCTGGGGCTTATCTGCCATTAGAGCTGTTAAAAATAGCCCGGAGGCAGACCTGCAGTGTTTCCTTCCCTACCCATTAAATGGTTGTGAATTCACAAAGCTGACTGTGGGACCGATCCTTCTCCAGGTCTCTTGGGGGCGGGATCACAGGCACACAGAGAAGAGAGAGAGAAAAAAAAATTTTATAAGAGGATGAAGGCCCAGAGGGTTTTTTGGTTTTTGTTTTTTCCTAAAAATGAGGTTTCTCAAAATAACTGCCTGGTAAGTATTGGCACAAATCTTAATCTTAATGTGATGTACTTTTAAATTATTTATCATCTTACTCAACAAATATTTGTGGAGCACACAAACGTGGGCTGTGCGCAAGCGCTGCTGGCGACCCTGCGTGTGTGGCGGCGAACAAAGCAGACGTGGCCCCTGTCTTCAGGAGTTTTACAGATAAACACACAAGGAAGTGTTATGAAGAGGGAGAAAACAACAGATGTTCGTGGAGACTAGCAGGGCCCCTACTTTAGGGTGGGGCGAGGTAGGAAAGTTGGCCGAGAAGAGGACGCGTGGGATGGCGTTGCCCACCCAGGGCGGGGGAAGAGCCTTCCCTGTAGAAGCACTGGCGGAGTCTGGATTGGGGGATCACAGGAGGGGCTCGTAAACGGGGGGCAGTAGCCCCAGCGAGGCCTCTGAGGTGGTGGGGTCAGCCCGCGGGTCCCTTGCAGGCAGGTCTCTGCAAATCTGGCCTTTAAGAGAACGGGGATGTCATTGAAGCGTTTCCACCCAGGGCCATGCTCACGACCCACCCCGCTGGAGGTGACGGAGGCCCGGGGAGGCAGTGGGGGCCAATGGCCAAGTGGGTGGGCCCAGCGGACCCTGCGCTCAGGACCGGGCAGCGGGTTGTCACGCTCACGTGAAGTGGTAGGACGCGCCCATCCTCTTGTCTGCACCGCAGCGGGCGTGATCGCTGCTCCCTCGGAGCGACCCCTCCTCCCCTGGGGGAGAAGCGTGGGCTTCCTCTTGCTCCTGTGTCGCAGAGACTGATGCTCACGGTACTGTGAGGTGCTGGATGTCCACCGGGGACAGGCTTTGTCTAGCAAGTGGTACCCACTTGTAAGTGGTGCTCATTCACCAGTTTGTTAACCAATAACTTTGAGAACCACTGCCCTCTGGGATTTCAGTCCCAGCCTTGATTTATCAACACGAAGCCTGCTCAAGCCTGAATTACTGTACAAAATAGACTTATATATAAACCATAGATACGAGCAGAGTGGTAAGGCCAAGACAGGTAAGATGCAACCGCGACTAGGACCTTTAGGTCACAGGCAGACTTTGGCTTCTTGCATGAGATTCAGAGAAATTCAGTTTCCAATGCATTGAAGAAAACCTGGTCGTTTCCTGGTTCGGGCTGTGCTGCAGATGTAGGACTTGGTTGCCATCCGACCAGGTGAGAACTCCCCGTCCAGGTGTCTCCAGGTCAGGCACTTAGCACTTATCTGATGCCACAGCAAGAAACATTTTCCCGCTGTCAACAGCACAACCAAGTGAACCCTGTTTGCCTCTTTGCTTTTCCGCTAGCGGGAAGACTCATTTTGCCTGGATGGGAGGGTGAATTTCCAACTTTCTCCAAGCAGCGCCTCCCCAAGACTGGGTTCCCTTCCAGGATGATGGACATCTGGCACCTGGCTGCTCTGGGCGGGGTCCAGATGGTGGAAGTGTTCAGGAAGTCACCCCTTTCTGAGCCACGCAGGGGAGCTTCTTTCCTGGGCGCCACTCCCCTCCCCTTCCCCTCCACACTTGGACGTGAGGCCGCACGTGGGACTGAGGACCATGGGTTCCTGCTCCCCCGTTTTGTTCCTAAAGTGAACGGGAGATTTTCTGGTACCAACTGCCCAGGGGCATGCGGAAGCTGGGCTGCCAGAGGTCATGTTGGCTCTGATGCTGCCTGGTTACGGGCACTGGGGCCCGCTTCCTAATCCCTTGTGCCTCAGTTTCCCCATCTGTCAAACAGGGGCAGGGCTGATACCCACCCTGCTGCCAGGCTGTAGGGCAGATTCAGCACTGGGGTCCAGAGAGGGCTCAGAGCAGCGTCCGCCCAGAGCGAGCAATTTGGCGTCAAAGTCGTCACTGACGCCTGTGACGCTGCCCCCGGGCTCAGAAGTCTCTGTCCCCCCCTCCCCCAGCTGTGAGGTGCGCTCGGGCCCGGAGTTCCTCACCAGGTCGTACAGGTTCTACCACAACAACACCTTCAAGGCCTACCAGTTTTACTACCGTGGCAACCGCTGCGCCAGCCCCACCTACACCCTGGTCGTCCGGGGCAAGATCCGCCTGCGCCAGGCCTCCTGGATCATCCGCGGTGGCACTGAGGCCGACTACCAGCTGCACCGTGTGCAGGTCATCTGCCACTCTGAGGCCGTGGCCGAGCGGCTGGGCCAGCTGGTCAACCACACCTGCCCTGGCTTCGTGCCCGCTGGCGGCCCCTGGATGCCCGACGTGCCCTACGACCTGTGGCGGGAGGAGAGTGGCCGGGAGTGCACCCGGGCCTTGAGCTTCGCCATGCACGAGCTGCAGCTGGTGCGGGTGGAAAAGCAGCACCTGCAGCACGACCTGGACCGCCTGGTGGAGGAGCTCTTCCTGGGGGACATCCACACCGACGCCTCCCAGAGAATGTTCTACCGGCCGTCCAGCTACCAGCCCCCCCTGCAGAACGCCAAGGTACAGCCGCTGCCTCGGGGGCCCCAGAGAGGGAGGGCACTGGGGGCACTGGGACAGGAGGGCTGGGGGCGACACAGCCCGGGTCAGGGGCCTGGGTGGGCCGCCACTTTCTCTGTGATGCAGCCTCCGTTTTCCTGTTTGCTGAGGGTGGTGGTCCTGGCACACTCCCAAGGCTCCTTCTAGCTCTGAGCCTCTGGGAACCTCTTCTGTGATTCTGAGAGGAAAGCTTGCTTGCAGGCAAACGTGGAGGTACGGTGACCGCGCTTGGGAGAGACACATGAGCCCGGCAGGGATCCCGGCCGGGGTCGGTGTGGGTGGGCAGCAGCAGTGCAGCGGGGGCCTGGGGAACGTCCTGCCTGGTCTCCGCCACGGGCCTGCCAGGCAGACGTGATGACCACCCTCTTAGCGGGAGACAGAGGGCAGCTGAGGTTTGAGGGTGGTCCTGCCCAAGGTCACCGCTGAGTGAGTTTCAGGGCTGGAACTTGAACCCAGACCTTTCCCAGATCCCATGCTTTTCCCATTGGACTGACTGAAACATGGAGTCGCCGTGACCACAGGGAGGACTGAGAGGGCAGGAAACAATTAAAACCTGATAATGTTCTGTTCTTGAATGCTAGTCCGGTAATTACACTCGGAGTTCACCAGGCATTTCCTTCCCACGGGCTGGGAGTCTGTGTCTGCACGAAATGTGACCGCTTCCACCGCAGAAATTGGGAAGGCGGAGCCTGGAGGGGCCGGGGCGGGGCAGGCAGCTTTCTCTGGAGTGTGTCCACTCCCCCCCCGCTGTCAGATCCACTTTTCTAGAATCCTCTCTAGAACAGCAGCTCTCTCATTGCAGGGCTTGTCTGACTTTTGTTTGGTGGTTTCTTTGTTTTTAAAACATCTGTTTTCTTCTCTGTCCTTTGAGTGCGTTCAGACCTGGTGGAGAAACCTCCCAGGACTGCCCCTCCAGACCATTCGGTCTTCTTGTCGCTCACTGAGCGCTCCTGTGATGATACTTGCCTTTATTCTGATTGTGGGGAGCCTGCTGAGGGGGCCGGCCTGGGAGGCTGTCTCCTCCGGATGCACCTCTTGGGGACGTCCCCCCACCACCATGGTGAGGTGACCCCCAGGGCCAGGTACACTGTGTTGGGCCCAGGAAGTTCTAGGGGCACCAGGAGCACAGTGAGGCCAGGCCGCAGGGGAGAGGACAGCCCTCCTGCCACTTGGGAACCTAGGGGTCCCATGGGGTGAGGGCAGGCGGGAGGCCCCACCCAGTCCACGGGGACGCGGAGGCTCCAAGGTGAGACTGGAGCCAGGTGTCTGGGAATTGGAGGACCTGTGGGCTTCTTCTCCATCAAGGGACCTCATCCAGAGCTGGCGTCGGACGCTGCAGGGAGACAGCACAGCTCTCGAAGGCGCAGGTGTGAGGAGGCAGCGGGAGGGGACGCTCCCCCTCTGAGCACAGTGGAGCCAACTTTATCTCTGGGGGTGGGAGGAAGGGTGGAGGAGTGTCAGGAGTGAAAGCTGTCTGCAGCCCAGCAGAAACCCCCCCGGGAGCCAGAACCCAGGGGCCTCACCTGCACCTTTGTGAAGACGGCCCAGGAGCAGGGCCCTCTCATCCCTGCGCGCCCTCCCGCGGACACGCCGGTGAGCAGGCCGGGCCGAGAAGGAGAGAAGAGGCGGGTGGAGGCCCCGCGGTCCCGGGACGGGGCGGCCAGTGAGCAGCCCGCACCTGCCGGCTCCCGCCCCGTTCCCGACCTGCTCTGCTCTCCATGCGTGACATCGGGTCCAGGTTCTGTGTCCTCACCTGCTGACACCCACATGGGCCCTTTGATCCTTGACCCCTACTTAAACTGGAAGAGGAGAGGATTAACCACAACACCTGCCTGTCCCGCCCTGTGTCCGCACCCTCCTCTCTGCTGCCTGCTGGGGAAGGTGAATTGGGGTTCCATAGCTTGCAGCTCCACACGGTCCTCTCGCCCTCCCCCAGTCCTGTCCCTGCTCCAGTTGGCGGCCCTCATGAAACCCCGTAGTCAGCTGGGGGAGCTGGCCCGCACTCTGGCTCCTGGAGGACGGAGGTCTTGGAAGTGAGTCATCACTCGTGGGCTGGGGACTAGGGTGACAGGTGTCAGGCTGGCCTTAGGGTTTTCACCCACAACACAGTTGGAGTTGTGTTTTTTGACACAGTCGGATCAAGTGGAGAGAATGTGGCCTGTGGAGACGGGAGTCCAGGCCTCCGTGGGCATCAGCCATGGGGGGTGGCAGTGTTATCGGGCCTCCTGGGGCCTCAGTTTTTCTCTTCTGTAAATGGGGGACAGCATCAGAATCAGCTGGTGAACAAGCCCTGGGCCGCCGGGCACCCGGGAAGGGCCGCTGGCCGTGGTCTAGGGTGAGCAGCTCTCTGGCTGACGGCTCCCAGGGAAGGACCACGGCTGCTGAGGTTTTAATGTTGTTAAACCTTTCCTCCCGTTTTCTCTTCCTTCTGCGGCTGAGGCCGTGTGGGAACGTTTCACAGATTCATAAGAAGTGAACTCTGCAAACCCCAGGCCGCGGTGCCTCATTCCAGAAACATTCAGGGTGAAGAACCGGGTCTCTTAGATGTTACCCAGGTCGCACTGCTTTTGTTTAAAGGAAGGTGCGGGGGAGCATGGAGAGCGTGGCACCACGTGTGAAGGTACAAGCAAGAGGCAAGCCGCCCACGGGGCCGGTATCCTGTGCTGGGGCAGCCAGGCCGCTGAGGAGGGCGTGTGTGGCTGGGGGCACACTGGTCACTGCAAACCTTTTCGGACCTGCTGAGATTTGCGCCGGGACCTTATCCTGCCTACACACAGTCACCACGCTCAGTTAAAACCAGTTCAGCAAAGGCCGGCCTCGGAGGCTGGGAGGAGGGCTGTGGCTGCAGAGGAAGGCGGTGGCGGGGCGGGGCGGTTGCCGGCCGGCATCCAGGGCCTGGCCCCGTGTGGCGCTGGGAGCTGAAAGGGCCCTTCTTCTGCTGTTGTCCCTGGCGCGTGCATCTTGGCCTGCGGCGCACGAGTCGTCAGGAAGTTTGTCGATCCTGCCCCAGGACAGCAAGGAGAAGGAATAAATGGACTGGGCTGTGGGCACCTCTTCAAAGCCCCAGGTGCTCCCTGCCCACCGGGCTGCCCAGCAAGGCCCGCCGACCTGCTGGGAAGGAGGGGCCCGGGCCTGTCCCTGTCGGCAAGCTCGCCCCCCCACCCCACCCCCCGCCGAACTCCTCGCCTTCTCTAATCGTCAGTCCATAGAGACCTGGCTGAAAATTAGTTTAAACACTAAATTAGTTTAAAACCCCTCCTCTCAGCCCCTTTGGAAACGAGACACCGTGTAAAAACAGAAACTTTAAATCGAGTTGTTTTTCTAAGCTTCGAGCAGCTTTGCTGTGAGGCCCGGAGCGCTGGAAGGCTCAGGTGTGCCAGGAGGTTCTTTCGGATGCGGCTGGCTGCTCTTCCCTAGAAAACAATCAAGGCCCCCTCAGTCTCCCTGAAAGAAGACGCTCTGCTCAAATCGAGTCAACATCAGGACAACCACTGCCCTCTGCCCGGATTCCCGTGCCGTGGAATCCGCCAGGAGGTGCCATCTTTCCCAGGAGCCATCCGTGGTAACTAGGAGCCAGCGATGGCTGGGGAACCGGACCAGACTTACAAGCAGACGGAACTGGCCTTTGTCCAAAACCCTGCACTGACTAGGCCACAGGTCAAAGTCAGAGGGGTTGCCTGAAAACCACGCAGCTCTCCCCAAACCCCGGGTCTGGAATATTCTGCCTGGAATGCTCTGGCGGCAGGGCTGCCCATCGGAGGAAGGAGAGCAGCAGCGTGTTCGGGGGACGCCCGAGCACCAGAGGAGGTGCTCTCTCCCCTCAGTTCTCAGAGGCCTTTGGGCTGGGGCAGCCCTTTGCTGGTGAAGGGTTTTTCTCTCCAGCCTCTTCAGGGTGTGGAAGATGTTTCGACGTTGTGACGTCAAGGGGCTTTGGACCACACGGCCGTGGACAGCGGACTCCAGGCGGGTCTGCAGCAGAGGGGTCTCTCCTCGGGCACATGGGGGAGTGGGTGCTCATGGAGGAACCCGTGTCCCCACTCTTGCCACCAGTATAGGGAAAGGAGGGGTGTTTGCGGAGGTAATGGGGTCCAGAGGTGGCAGAGGACCGGGGCATTCAGGGAGTCATGGCCTCAGCAGCGTCTGGAACCCGCCTTACTAAGGTGGGGACGGCGAGGACACTGCCTACTGGAGCCCGGGACCTCCCAGGTGTGCACCGTGAGGCAGCCCTGCACCCGGCATGCGGACGCTGTGTTTGGGTCAGGACGGGATGTGTCCCGACGGCCATGCTGCACAGCTCCTCACGCCCGCCGTCACCGCAGAAACACTCGTGATAGTTCATGAGCCCTGAGTGCAGGGTTGCTGTGCGTGAGGAGGCAGCAGACGGGGAAGCGCTTGTTGTCAGGGACGGTGCGAGGGGTAAACATTTCATCCCTTAAAAGGCCAGACAGCAGAGAGGACAGAACGAACGCCTGGGCGGGCATGAGGTCACCCGTCTGTGTCCAGTCGTCCTGTGCAGACTTGTTGGCCGAGCGCCGTGGGGAGGCGGGAGGGGGAGAAGGCGGCCAGACCTGGGGGGAGGGCACTGCTTTTTCAGCAGATTTGACCATGAAAATGAGTCTACTTCAGCATTTAAATGAGCTGCAAGTAGTAGGAGTGGAAGAAACAAGTAAAAATTCTTCCGGGTTTTCTCCTGACGCCATTCTTGGCCATTTGTGTTCAGGAACCGTCGTCTTGGGGTCCTTTCCATACAGCCGTCCGCGGTGTGTGTGGATCGTAAGGGGGAGGCAGAGTTACCTTTCGTGTGATTTACTGATATTTCCTAAAACGGGAAAGGCCTTTGTGAGCTAACTTTTCAGATGCTAAAATTCCTAGAAAACCCATTCCTAGAAGATGCCGTGTTGCCCGGGGTCCCCCTTCTTACCCCCAGGATGTGGTGTTCAGGCGATTCTGCTCCCGGAGGCGTCCAGCAGGCAAGGGCAGGACCCGGGGGTCAGTGGCACCCGCCTCTCTCATCTCCCACAGTCCTTGCGGCCCAGGCCCCTTTCGGGTAACCCGCTGTGGGCTGGGGCTGCTGTGCAGCATCTTGGGAGGCTGGGTCCCCCTGCCCTCAGCACCTGTGCCCACTCCTGGCAGATGGTGACCAGGCTGAGCGGGGTCGGAGCACTGCTGTGTGGTCACGTCATCACTGACCCTGCCTGCCAGGAGCAGGTGCCAGATCGCAGGCCAGACAGGCCACCCACCTCCAGTGGTGGCCCTGGAGCTTCAGGTAGACACACACAACACGTGCGGCCTCAGCCATTCCCCCTCCTTCCTGCTGAAAGCGGAATCGTTATGACCCCTTGAGGAGGACCAGGTGAACCCGAGCTCACAACCTCCTGGGGTCCCAGTTCTGAAGGGGCCCCGAGAGGCCGCTGCCCCAGGCGGGCAGCCCTGACCGCTGTGATGAAAGCCGGCCTGCTCAGTTACTGCTGTTACGTATCCAAGGACAACTTTCTATCCGTCCAGCAGTCATGAACCTTCACACGCTCCGCTAGGTGTCATGGGAAATAGGAAAGGGGAGGGCACTGGTCTTGGTCCCAGAGAGCTTGCAGAGCCAGGAAGGACGTCCGTGTGTGCAGAGACAACACCTACAGTTGTTGGGGACTGCACATGTGCACACGACTTCCAGCAGCACTCACTAGCCTTGGAGGTTTCTACCTGAGAAGCGTTTCTCCGCAGAACACAACTTTAGCAAGGGAAGTTTTCCATCATCTATTCCCTTTTCTCCTCCTCCTTGAACAAAACATGTGGCCCAAGGAATGTTTTATTCAGACCGCTTCTCTAGCTGATTTATTCACAGCAAGATCACGTTGGGGAATTCCTTCCATTCCAGGAAGACGCTGGAAACAAGTGGATCCCATCAGCAGATCTTGTTGACAGACCAACTCTCCAGAAATGAATGTTGGCAGGGGATGGGCAACGCCTGGAGAGCCCTGCCAGTCATCAGCCAGAGAGGACCTTTTCCGGGGACCAGAGTCCTTGATGTGTGTTCTTTGCAGACCTCAATGGAAGGGGCGGCCCAGGGCACACAGCGAGCTCCACACCGAGTCCTGTCCCAATTCTACTTTGGGCCCTGGAGTCATCTCAACCATGCTCTTCTGTCCCTCTGTGCGTGAGGAGGTGGTGTACTGGGACCTCCTCAGAGTCAGCGCCCTGTGTGCTGTTTACCTGTTGCCGGGGCTGGGCAGAGTGGGCAGAACCTCTCTCTGCCTAGAACGTTGCTCACTTGTAAAATCTGAGGTTGATTTTTCATTTTTAGAATAAGCTTGGTTTCCTTCTTAAGCGATTAATTGTATAGCCCCCTGCCCCCGGGATGAAAGCTGTCTGTCGTTGGTGTAGAGCCTCAGCGTGGATCACGTTCTGGGCCCTCTGCTTTAGCCTTCAGCTCTTGTGTGTGCAGAAACCCAGGCGTTAAGAGAGCCTTTCTGAGTGAGACGCAGCGGAGGGAGCCACGCGGAGCCTGGCGGGAGAGCCTGAGCAAGGGAGAGCCTCAGTGGGAACTGTGGGTCAGAGCGTGGCCCAGACAAGAGTACCTTCAGGAAGCAAATGAGACGTCCTGGTGCCAGCCACTCTTCGTGTGGACAGTCTTCTCCCGGTAGTAACTGGGAGAGGCTGCTGTTTAAGAAAAGCGTCTTGGGAAGGAGAAACTTGAGAGCAAATACTGTGTCTCAGCCTTCATTTGGGTTTCCTCATGCTTGTTCCTAAAGGTCTTTTGGTTTTTATTCAAGCCAAGGATGGTGGTAATTAAGAGTGCAAATTAGATTTTTTTTAAAAAATCTGTCCAGAAAACAGAGGTGTCCCCATTATCCAGCTATGGTAAAAACTGTCCCCTTTTTGACAGTATCCACAGAGAGGCCAAAAATCCCACTCACCTGTGACATCTTTGTCTCCTTAATGCCAGCTAACGGTTGTTTAAAACAGCAATTAGTCAACTCAGCAACAAGAAGAACTAAAAAAAAAAAATTTAAAAATGGGCGAAGGACTTGAATAGACAGTTCTCCAAAGAAGACGTAAAAGTAGCCCATGAGCACATGGCAAGATGCTGACCGTTCCTGGTCAGTAGGGAACTGTGAGACAGAACCGCAGTGGGGACCACATCACCGTCACACCCACTCGGATGACTGTTGTTAAAGGGAGACACAGCTGTTGGTGGGGATGTGGAGAAATCGAACCCTCGTGCTTTGCTGCTGAGCAGGTGAATGGTGCAGCTCTGTGGGAAATAACACGGCGGCTCCTCCAGCAGTTGAAGACAGAATTACCTTATGACCCAGCAACTCCACTTGTGGATATACACCCAAAAAAGTTGAAAGCAGGGTCTCAAAGAGATTGTGCACCCATGTTCACAGAAGCGTTATTCACAACAGCCAAAAAGTGACAGCAACCAGGTGCCTGCCGATGGACAAATAAACCACAGTCTGTCCACACAACGCAGTACTCTTCAGCCTTGGAAAGGAGGGGAATTCTGACAACTTCTGCAGCTCGGATGAACTCCGAGGACACTGCGATAAGTGAAATGAGCCAGAGACAAAAAGGACAAATACTGAATGGCTCCACTTATATGAGGTCCCTAGAGGAGTCAAATTCATAGACAAAGTAGAATGCAGGTTGTCAAGGGCCAGGTTGGGGGGTCAATCAAGAGTCGTATTGATAGGGACAGAGCCTCAGTTTGGGAAGACGGATGAGTCCCGGAGGGGGTGGCAGCGATGGCCTCACAGCAGTGTGAGTGTGCTCAGTGCCCCGACCTGCGCACTGAGCATGCTTGAGGCGGTAACTTCTTTGTCGTGGATGTTCTACCACAACGAAGGAACGTTAACTCAAGAAACATAACTCGTTTAGGAATCTGGCAGGACCAGTACCCAAGGGCAAGCTTCCCTCCTCTCCCTCCCTCCCTCGCTAAAGCTTTGCGCGACCTACGGGTGACACGTCTCCCCGCAGCTGCCCGGCCTGCTCTCTCTGCTGCAGGTCAGAGACACTCGAGTAGAGCAGGACCATCACTCTCCTGCGGTGACCACAGTTCAGCCAGGCCCTCATCTTAGAGCGCAGGATCCTGCCCTTTCATCCTTACAAAAAGCTCAAAGTGCTGCCGTGCTGGGAGTGGAACGGCCTGGGCCCGACAGCGGTGTCCCCTCTGCGCCAGGTCTCTTCCTTCTCTGAAGAGCATTTGATCCCTGGGTTGTCCCAGCAGCGAACCAAGACCCCTTACTCCCTCCCCGCCCACCCAAGCTTTCTGGGCAGTTCCTGAGTTGATAATGGTATTGGAGAAAGCAGATCTTTCCAGGGATTAAGGTTCATGTCTTCCTAGAATGGCCGGAAAGGAAAGTGGTCGCAATGGTTGTTTTTCAATTCACAAACCACAGATAGCAAACCGAGTTGTGCAGAATGGGAGGAAGAGGGTGGAGGCTGGGTTGGTGGGAGGGTACCAGCAGAGCTCGTGGTCTGTGTAGGATCTGCTCAGCAGGCAGGGGTTGCGGGGAGCAGTCAGCAGGCTGCCAGCTGGTGAGCTCCCAGGGGAGGTCCCTCCTCTGGGGGATGTGGGAAGCTGCCTGGCCTGTGTTCTTAGAGGGGTCTCTCTTTCCAAGGCTGTCTCCTGCAGCACTTGATGTGCTTGTTAACAGGCACTGGCACCAGAACCACCCCCCCCCCACTACCTTGCCCCACTGTCCTTTCTGTGAAATCTCAGACTTGAGTCGGAGTACTGGGCTGGTTTCATTCAGACCATGTGGCGCTGGAGCAGGGGAGTAGGGACAGCAGGTACGGTTTGATCAAGGTGCTGATCATGGTGATGCTTGCTAGCCATTAAGGGGCTGCCTCCTGGGTGCAGGAGCTAATATGATGTTACAAGCATCATATGAACTATCCATCCCAGACTCTGAGTATTAGAATTCCCTTTTAGGTAAAAATTTGGAACCTTCACCTTGTAGTAGTTTACAAGAAAACAAACTATGGCAAAATTACTGAATTCTATGATGCTCTCTTTTCATTGAATTTGTGTTTTGTTCATCCTGACGTGCACTTGACAGACAGTGGCACGTATAGCAGGGGACGTTCCGTGTGTCCAGTCTTCCCTCCAAGGGCCATGCAAATGTACACCCTCACTCTGAGACGGCCTCTGCGCGGTGATTCTGGGAGCGCTGAGTGGACCCGCCATAATCTGCTGCTCGTGTCTTAGCTCTTACGCAGGTGTAATGCCCGTTTTATGCACAGGGACATTGACGCCAAGAGAGGGGTGACTTGCCCAGGTCAGCAGTGGCTCAGCCCCAGCCAGAGCCATCTCTCTCTGCGCAGGGGAGCACAGCCCTGGTGGCTGTGTGCCTGAGTCCTTCCCAGCCTATCCTCGCTGTAGCTTGCAGCACTCTGCTGACCATAGGCTGCAGGCTGGTTTCCGCCGCGTGTCCCCAGAGGCCTTTGTAGGAAACCGTCAGCCAAGAAGCGAATGGGAACTCAGGGCAGTGAGACCCCCACCTTCATCTCTCTGCGCTGCCCCTCCAATCTCGCGTCTGCAAGCCACAAACCTCCTCCTCTCCCCTAAACCACAGCGCTCAGCTCACCTGACGAGCACGGGGAAGCCTGCGAGTGGGTGCTGAGCTGTCCTTGCAGGGGAGTGTGGAGGTAGGTGTGGGGAGCCCTGTTCCCTGCTGGGCTCTCTGCCCTCCCAGGTGGCCTGGCCTTTAACCCAAGACCCACCGTGCCGGCCTCATGCTGAGTCAGCGCCCTGAGTAACTGCCTGTCAGTCCCTGTCTGCAGGCCTGGAGCTGTGCATGGTGGACCCCGGCAGGGACACAGGGCCAGGGTCGCCCTCCCACTCCAGTGCCACTCCTATTTGTGTGGCCTCCTTGTGTGCCAGTGTCTAGATTTTCTAAGTCGCCTTTGTCCTGGGGTCCCAGTTAGGGTTAGTAAAGCAGACCCCGCCAGAGCCTCACTCCTGGAAGTCAGGGTTGCCGCCCTCTTGCACAAGTACAGCTTCGGGCTGCAAAGCCAGAGCCAGCTAAGAGCCTGTGAGCCATGTGAGCCCAGCCCCGCAGACACAGCCGGACGTCTGCTCGCCCTCTGCGGGGCCGTGTCCTTCCTGCCTCCTTTGCAGGGACACCCACTGTCCCCAGACAGCCCCCTCGTCACCCCCAGCAACTGGCAGGTGTCCTTTTTCTGCCTGTTTTGTGTATCATAATTATGTTTAGTGAAAAATCTCATTGTGCTAGAATGCCTGTAACAGAATTTACCGTCTTAACGGGTTTTAGGTCTAGCTCAGGGACGTTCAGTCCACTCACTGTTGCAGGCCTGTCGTTTGCACCCACCACAGACGCCCCCGCACCCCCGCCCCAGCCCAGGGGCATCTGGTCTGCTTTTGTTGCTATGAACGCGACTGGCCTGTGCCCCGCACGTAAGTGGAGTCACACGGTATTCGTCCTTCCGTGTCTGGCTCATGCCACTGAGCACAGCAGCCTCCAGGTGCGTCTGTGCTGTCGCAGGTGTCAGCATGTCCTTCCTTCTTAAGGCTGAATAATATTCCATTGTGTGGATGGACTGCATCGTGTTTCTCCATTCAGCCATTGCTGTACATTGGGTTGTTTCCATCTCTTGGCTACTGTGAATAATGTTGCCGTGAACTTGGGTGGACAGAGCTCTCTGTGGGGCCCTGGCTGCAGTTCTTTGGGGCGCAGACCAGAAGTGGGATCGCTGGGTGGCAAGGTAATTGTCTTCCACGGCAGCTGCACCCTGTTACATTCCCAGCGGCAGTGCCCAAGGGTTCCAGTTTCTCCACAGGCTCGCCACTGCTCCTATTTTGGGGGTCTTTTTGGGATGGTAGCCATCCTTAGGGGTGTGAGGTGATACCAGCCTTCTTTTTGAAAGTGTCCAGGACGTGTGACCTGAAACTACGACAGGGTTCTGAAGGGAGCCCGTATCACAGCTGAGATGTCTAGGCCTGTCTCTCCCCTCAGCCAGGCCCACGTGTGCACTTGTGCGCACACACCAGCACACACGCGCCCACAGTGCCGGGTGGCGGGGCGGTGCCAGGGGCTGGGTCGCCCCTCTGCCGTGTCCCGGGGCAGCGCGTGTCCACGGCCCTGATGGAGACCGTGTCCCTGTGCTTGTGTCTCGGCTCTAGCACCACGACCACGCCTGCATGGCCTGCCGCATCATCCACCGCTCGGACGAGCACCGGCCGCCCCTCCTGCCCCCCAGGGCTGAGCTGACGGTTGGCCTGCACGGCGAGTGGGTGAGCCAGCGCTGCGAGGTGCGGCCCGAGGTCCTCTTCCTCACGCGCCACTTCATCTTCCACGACAACAACCACACCTGGGAGGGCCACTACTACCACTACTCCGACCCCATCTGCAAGCACCCCACCTTCAGCATCTACGCCAAGGGCCGCTACAGCCGGGGCGTGCACTCCGCCCGGGTCATGGGTGGCACGGAGTTCGTGTTCAAAGGTAGGGCTCCTGCCCGCGCCCTGCGCCCTGCTGCACCCCGAGGTCAGGGCCCCGCCGGTGGGCCGGCAGCCGCCTGGGGACGCGGAGCCTGCGGGAAAGGGCGTCTCCTCTGCTAGGGCTGCTGGGAGGGGCTCGGGAGCACTCCCGCCCCCGGGGTGCCGGTCACCAGCCTCCGCGCCCTCGCTGCTCTGGCCGGGCCAGCCGAGTTATTTGTTTTCTTTTTTATTTGCTGCTGTTGAGTTGTGAAAGTTCCTTGTGTATTTTGGACGTCAGCCCTTCCAGACATAGGATTCACGCTCGGCCTTGGGCTGGGATGCCAGGAGCCCACCCTCTCCGTGGTGTCCGGCATGGCCAAGGAGACGCTGCGGGGAGGGAACCAAGTCCGCGTGTTTCCTTCTCTGCGCGCAGCTCCTGGGGGTGCTGAGCCGCCCAGGTGGCACCACGCTCGCTCGCTGCACAGGTGCCCTCCCGAGCGGCGGTAGTGACAGCTCAGGTGCTCAGAGCTTGTCACCCCGACCCATGCTCATCGTGGCCTGGGGAAGGTGTCACGTGCTTGCCGGTGGGTGGTCGGGACGTGTCACGCTCACCTAAGTGAGGCAGGTAATGGGTGAGACTCTCCAGGCCGCTGTCAGCAGAGAGCTCTTGTGGTCTCTAATTTTAGAACTTCTTTTAAGCTTGCACATCTTTTCAAGGAGGTGCCAACCTTGTCATGGACCAATAAAGAGGGCTGGCCTGGAAACAGGCGTGACCTTCCGGGACAGCATCCCACGGTCAGGTCCACTTAGAAGGTATTTCTGCCAAACCAGATAAGTCCTAGGGCATCTCCGCTCCCCTTAGGAGGAAGATTGGCTCCAGGGAGAACGGGCCTTGGGTAGATGGAACCCAGAGAACGAGCACCTTGGTCTGAGCCCGCCCCAGAGCTCTCACGTGTACACAGTATGTGGTCCCCTAGGAGGGCCTCCAGAGTGGCCCCCTACGAGGACTGGGATTTCCACCTAAAACATTTAAGCATATTTTTCTTGTAAATTAGCTTGCAACCTAGTTTATTGTAGTTGCCCGATTTACGGCCCAGTATTAACTTGCCAGGTTGCTCATTAGTATAGGCGTTTGATACCAAAACTATTTAAAAACCTGTTCATAAAAACAAATTCCAGTTTTTGTTGACTGTTTTGTCAATCCCACAAAGCTGGGGCCACCAGAGACAACTCCTTGGGGACAGTTGGAGCTCATAGTGACAGGCACGGTCAGCCACGGTCTGGGCTTCCCGTTGACAGCCAGGCGTGGACTTCCTAGTGGCCCCTGCAGCACCCTTGGTGTGGCCACTGCTCACGTCCACACCGTTTTCCCGGGCCGGGGTCCGTCGGGTCAGTCTGCAGGGTGGGCTGCCTGGTCACGGACCTGTGCTCTCTCCTCGGCAGTGAACCACATGAAGGTCACCCCCATGGACGCGGCCACGGCCTCGCTGCTCAACGTCTTCCACGGGAACGAGTGCGGGGCCGAGGGGTCCTGGCAGGTGGGCGTCCAGCAGGACGTGACCCACACCAACGGCTGCGTGGCCCTGGGCATCAAGCTACCTCACACGGAGTACGAGATCTTCAAGATGGAGCAGGACGTCCGCGGCCGCTACCTGCTGTTTAACGGCCAGAGGCCCAGCGATGGCTCTAGCCCCGACAGGCCCGAGAAGAGAGCCACGTCCTACCAGATGCCCTTGGTCCAGTGTGCCTCGTCCACGCCCAGGCCCGACGACTTCTCCGAGGACCAGAGGGAGCATCCTCGCCGGAGCCAGGCACCCACGAGGGGCCCTGGTCCCCTGCTGCTGGCCGGGCTCGCCTGCCTTTGGACTCTGCCCGCCTGGAACGGCCTCAGATAGATGTCCTCACAGTTTTATTTTTCCAGACCGGATTCCTTACCATGTACAGGTTTCCTTTGCAAAAAAAAAAAGACGCTTCTTTGTCGGGTGCCTGGGAACTGCCGTCCTCCTGCCTCACACCCCGCCACCCCGCCTAGCCAGGGTTGGGAGCCGCGGGGGGATGTCTCTGTGCAGCGCTCCATCCCAGGCGCCCCCCCCCCCAGAGGAGGCGCACTTCCTGGTCGCGGAGAGCTGGGCGTGCGCTGTGTGGGGAGCAGGTGCGAGCGGCTTCCTCTTGTCATCTTCTCCATTACTGTGACATCTCTGGGTGGAGGAGAAACAGATGTCCAGCCACAGCTCTTTCTGTTGCTTCTCTGCAGTGGCTTCCTGTCATCTGTTAGAACCGTGTTACTCCCGGCTTTTACAGCCCAGCACCCAGGGCAGAGTCGGTTTGGGACTGGGACACAGACACCTTTTATGAATAGAGAAGAGACAGATGTGGGTGTGGGGAAGACCAGGTGTCTCGGAACCACCTCGACAGCCTTTGTGCCAAGAAACTGCAGACTTTCAGTCGCCAAGAAGCATCTCATTAAAGTTTCACAGTCATCTGAACCTGGTTGTTTCACGTCGTGGGGGTCAGAGACGTCGGTCCAGCACTGGTTTCTGGGTGGTGGCAGGACACCTGCCGGGGGACGAGGTTGCGGAGTACGTGGCGGATGGGGATGGGAGCAGTGGTGCAGGGACAGTGACGATGCATGACAGGGACGCAAGGACGCAGTGCTCGTCCGTCCCTTCTCCTCTCTGTGGGACACATCCTGGCCCATGTGGGAGCTGGTCAGAGCTGGGTGGATGGAGTGTCACTGCCACCTCTGTGACCTCACAGATGAACACGTAGAAACCATGTGTGGAAGCCCTCAGGGCTGGCTGTCCCCAGGAGGTGGTGGGGACACCCTGGCCACGTGCTGCGTTAGACTGAACACTGTCCGCCGGGGCCAGGCCAGCCTGACAGAGTGCCTTGGGGCACCCACGCGGCGTCTGTGAGCTTCCTCGTGTGGGAGGTGACGAGTCACGTCTGCCCACCACGCGGGGCTGTTACAAGTGGTGCTGTCTGATCACGGAGGTGGCTGCCGTTGGAGACCAACGGAGTGACCGGGGGAGAAGCCCACAGAAGGCCTGGATGTGACTGAAAGCGGCCGGAGGATCCGTGATGGAGGCCGGACGTCACACCTGTGCTCAAGAACTGCCTTTGTGACACGCGTGGTCGTTGTAAGGGTGGCGTGGAGACCTAAAGCACTTTGTCTTTAGGTGACATTTTAAGTTGTGGTGCGTACTGAGGGGGTTTGTTCAAATGAAAGTACTAACTTAACGTCTGCCAGGTTTAACCAACAAAGATGTCAGAAATACTCCCACCAAACACATTTCACCTGTGGATCTATTTAATGAATACTAATGCCGTCTTGAAAGGATATAATAAAATGATGTAAAAAAACGATGTTCACTGCGCAAGATACCTCGGTGATTTACCATAAAAGTGACAGCTGTGTAGACAGTTCACAGCCGCTCACGTGGACTTAGCTAGTCACACTTTTTCTAAGTACACTACTTATATATGCATGTACACATACACACATGTATACATGTGCCCAAATACACAGGCGTTAGTGTGCACACGATGTATGATTACGTGGGTGAATGTCTTAGGGGTGACATGAATTTCATGTGATCATATCACTTTCTGATACACTGCAAATCATTACAGAGAGTGACCAATATAATTTATTCACCAATTATTGACAGATTCATCCCTGTCACTTATCAGATCTCCCACACACATCTTCTTAAAAGGAAGCTGCCCTGGTGACCTGTGAAGACCATCATTTTAAGTGATTTTCCATCGCCTTAAAGAAATATAGTGAATGACCTATCTTTAGGAGTTATTGAGATTTGAGAGTTGGAAATTTTGACTCAAGACCAAGATGCTGTCTCTGTGGAAGGACTGACTGACTCTAGAATATTCCATGACAAGCTCAAAGTGCTCCGTAATATGTGGGCCAGTACTGGCAAGTCTGCCCCTCACTCGGTCAGCGCAGGTGGTCCTTGTGTATTTACCAGGTTTGGGAAGAGCAGTGAGTGAGTGAAGGATGGCTTTCCTAGACTTCACCACCTCTTGGCACCAGACTTCTCGTCCTGGACAGGGTCAGAAAATTGTTCCTTGGGTCACAACACAGTTTGGGTATGATCTAGGCATCAAACTTGATAATCTCCAAGTTGACCCTGGACTCAGTAAGGAGAATCGTAGAGTTGCACGTCTACCAAGTACCCAACAAAGGTTGTTCAGACACATGACGAGTTCGGCCATCTGTCCTGGAGAAGCAGTGCCCACCACACACCCAGCATCTGGAACTTTCGGGTGTCATCTGTCCTAAGTAGTCTGCCACAGGGTTCCAGTGCCGTGACAGCGCCCCAGGGTGACTCTCGGGGGCCCAGACACAAAGGATCCCTATGAGAGAGGCTGGCAGCCCAGGACATCCTCAGAGGGGCCTCGTACACACACCTGATGGAAAGAACTTGAAAGCAAGACTCATGTGGGTCCTGGCGGGAGGAGAGGCTTGATGATGGATGATGACAGTCATTCTCTGTTCCCTGACTCTTTCAATACATTCCTGAAAAGAAAGATGCTTGTAGCAGTCCACACAAACATTGCCGTGTTTTATTTTAAAATGGCCCATCCCATCTGTGTTACGCAGACCAGGTGCCTGGCTGTGGGACACAGAAGCCGACAGGGAGCGTGCTCCTGGGCATTTCGGGACACTGTCCCCGAGGGGACATGCCACACAAGCAGCGGTGGGGTTGTTGGAGACTTTTCTGGCCTTTTTGAGACGTCTGAGCTTTCCTGAGTCCAAACCTCTGTCATAAGGATTCAGCTGCATCAGGGACGAACCAGCGCAGCGTGGATGAGTGTTTCCCTCTGATTGCTGGGTTCATGAGAGAGAGCACTGGCTTTCTTTTCTTAACCAGTGGGAGGGTCCTGTGTCCTGAAACACTCATGAGTGACTCAGACCCCTAGGATGACCCGACAGTGTTTCTGGGCCGCTGGGTAGACGATCCCCGATGTACACGGGCCCCTGTTCTGTCACAACGCCATCCTTGGGGTTGGGAGGCAGAAGTGACACTATCACAGGAGAAAATATTGGCCGAGTCGTGACCTCTAACTTCTCTGTTGGGTGAGAGATGAGGAAGTGGACACTTAGTGCGGTGACATCCCTCCGGGGGAGACAGAACTGACACCTGGTTGTCGGCCCCCGGGCGGCGAGGCTGGGCAAACCCACCTCCTTTTCTCGTGTGCACTGCGCCCTGGAGGGCGGGTCACAGGTCTGACTGGTGCCTCGCTTCTGAGAAGAGGGCCGTGTTTTCCATGGATGCATTTTGGACTCTTGTTTCTGACATCTGTTGTACCATCTCCTCTGCAGCCCCCGCGCCCCGTCCCCTTCATGTAATGGATCCCAGGTGGCATTCCACTGGAACTCAGGCTCGGAGAGCGGCCCGCTGACCACCTCGCTAGCCCGATACTCGTCCTGAGCTGGTGCGTCCGTCAGCCTCTAAGGAACCCCACCAGCCTTTTAGTTTCTCACTAGGTCCCTTCGTCTCAAGTTCCTCTGGAAGGGTGGCAGTGCCTTTTCCAAGTACTTTGGGGCATTCGGGACCCCATCTTCTTTCTGCAGTTAATGAGGCAACATAGGTAAGGCAGCTGAGAGGCTGTGACCTTCAAAAACCAAGGTCACAGTCAGCAAGTGAAGGGCCCTGTGTATTAAGAGAGCTCGTCTACAGAGTGTCTTCCTCTCCCCTAAGGAGACAGTCCGGGTTCTCAGAGGCGGGCCCAGGGGAATACATCTGATTGTCCTGCGGTCCGTTACTTCGAGTGACAACTTGAGATTCTGCTGCATGTGGAAGTTTTTAGCTTCCAATACTTGGGAAGTGGAGCTATACATAGTACAGCCAGCTTCCGGCATGACTTACGGGAAAGAAGATGGTTAACTGGCCTCACAGCATCCTGATCTCGTAGCTCCTAAGTAAACTGTGTTGAAAAAGTCCCTGGAAAGAACGCATAGTCTCCAGTGGGTCTCAAAGCAGAGGGGATATTAAATCCTTTCAGGAGTGAGCTGCTTGACGGGGTGAACCGGGGTGGCAGGAACTCTGTGAAGCAGAAGATCGCTCCCCCGCACCAGCGCCCCTGCGCTGTGCCTGGGAACTGAAGGCACCTTAGTGACACAGAGGGCTCTGCCCTCAACGTCCTTTGCGTGATTCAGGCTTTTGAAATGAATTCTGGTGGTTTCAAGGATACAGGCTTGTCTGTGTCTTGAGGATGAAGTGCACAGGGGGTGAAGAGGACATCCCGGAGAAGCGTCCCCGAATGCCGTGCCCCGCTCTCTGCCCTCCTGTACCCACTTCCCCACGCAGTCGGTCCACAGCTCTGCACCCCACCTTGCTCTCTGCCTTCCCACTGGGTTCAGCCAGCGGGGGTGTAGCAGGCAGTCCCGGCCAACACAGGAGGGGAGGGGTCGGGGTTTTACACCCCCGGCTCTCTACATGCTGGGTCACTGCAGGTTGGCTGCCAGAGCCACGGGCCCATCCGATAGCTGCCCTCGGGGGTGCAGGGACCACGCCCTCCGCACCCCTTCCAGCCGAGGGGTGCGATGGCTCCGCCCACTCCCGGCCCTGAGAAGTGAGTGACCCTCTTGTTTTCAGTGCGAGGAGTCCAATACCAAGGTGTGTGTGATAACACAGTGTGTTTTCTTCTGTAATAAGAACGTTTAACAAGAGGCCTGCCTTGTAAGCACGTTTTTACCTCTGCAGTACAGTGTAGTTAACTGCAGGCATGGTCTCCAGAACACGCTCATCCCGCGGAACTGGAGCCTTACGCCCACCGGGGCGCAGCTCTCCGTGCCCCTCCCCGGGGCCCCTGGCAGCCGCCGCCCCCTCCGCGCGTCTGCGAGCGTGGCTTTCAGTCACGTCGTAGAAGAGGAATCACGCGGTGTTTGTCTTTCTGTGTCTGGCTTATTTCACTTAGTGTGGTGTCCTTCTGGTTCACTCATGTTGTCACATTTTGTAGGATTTCCTTCTTTTTTTAAGGCTGAACGGTATCCCATTGTACGTATAGACCGTACTTTGTTGATCCAAACGCTGGACTTTCAGGTTGTTTCTGCGTGTTGACTGTTGTGTAAACGTGGAGGTTCACGTATCTCCTCACGAGATCCTGAGGTCAGTTCTCTTGGATAGACACCCAGAAGCGGGGTTGCTGGGTCACGTGGTGGACCTGTGTTAACTTTTTTGAGGAACCACAGTACTGTTCTCCATGGTGGCGATACTATTTTACATTCTCGCTAGCGGTGTCCAGAGCTTCCAGTTTCCCCGTGTCCTCCTCAACAGTTGCTGTCTGTTGCCTTTCTGATAAGGGCCCCCTGGCAGGTGTACGGTCGCAACTCATTGTGCTCTTGACTTGCGATTCCCTGATGATTGCAGTATACCTGTTGGCCATTTGCATGTCTTCTTTGGAGAAATGTCTACTCAAGTCCTTTGTCCATTTTTAAATTAAGACATTTGTTTAAGAGCAGTTTTGGGTTCAAAGCAAAATTGAGAGGAAGGTACAGAGATTACACATACACCCCCTGCCCCCACTCTGGCCTCCCCAGTTATCAACATCCCCCCAAGCCGAGTGTGACACTTGTGACAATTCATGAACCTGCACTGATTCACCAAAATCACCAAAATCCATTGTTTACACTAAAAGTCACACCTATCAGAACAGCTATTATCAAAAAGTCTACAAATAACAAATGTTGGCAAAGATGTGGAGAAAAGGGAACCCTTGTACACTGTTGGTGAGAATGAAAATTGGTGCAGCCACTATGGAGAACAGTATGGAGGTTCCTTAAGAAACTAAAAATAGAACTACCCATATGATCCAGCAATTCCACTCCTGGGTATGTATATGAAAAAAAAATAAAAACACTAATTCAGAAAGATACATGCACCCCAGTGTTCATAGCAATATTATTTACAGTAGCCAACACATGGAAACAACCTAAGTGTCCATCAACAAATGACTGGATAAAAAAGATGTGACATAAAAGACAATGAAATACTACTTAGCGATTAAAAAATAAACAGAATGAAATTTTGCCATTTGCAGCAACATGGATGGACTTGGAGGGCCTTATGCTAAGTGAAGTAAGAAAGAGAAAAACAAATACTGTATGATATTACTTATATGAGGAACTTAAAAAACACGACAAACTAGAGAATAAAACAAAAAAGAAGCAGACTCACAGATGCAGGGAACAAACCAGTGGTTCCCAGGGGGGAGAGGGTGGGCAACCTGGGGCTGGGGGAGGGGGCGGTACAGACTCCTGGGTGTGAGACAGGCTCAAGGGCATACGTGCAACACGGGGGATGTGGCCGATGTTTCGTGATAACTGTTAATGGAAAGTAACCTTTAAAACTGATATTGAAATAAAAAGATGAAATAATTGATCCCCGGTGTTACACATTCTGTGGGTCTGGACAAACACAAGATGATGTGTATCCATCGTTATGGTGTCATGGAGGGTGTTTTCACTGCGCTGAAATCTTTGGTGCTCCACCCGGTCACCCCTCCCTGCCACCCGCAGCCCCTGGAGACCACTGACCTTTTTAATGTCTATAGTTTTGCAGCCTCCTGAATGTTGCTCAGTTGGAACCGTACGGTGTGGAGCCTTTTCAGACTGGCTTCCTTCACGTAGTCATGTGCATTCTGCTTTTCTTCATGTTTCTTTTTTCATGGTTTGATAGTTCATTTCTTTTTAGTGCTGAATAATATTCCACTGTTTATATTCCACAGTTTATTTATCCATTCACCAACCAGAGGCCATCTCTCTTGCTATCTTAAGAACAAAACTAGAGGCATCACACTTCCTGATTTCAAAATAGACTGCAGAGCCATAGTTCTGTGTGGCAGTGACACACAGACAGACATGTAGACCAGTGAACAGAAGAGAGCCCAGAAATAAACCCTCCCTTAGTCAACCCGTCTTCCGCAGGGGTGCCGGGATACATGAATGGCATTGGAAAAACTGGACATCCACACACAGAAGAGTGAAATTGGGTCCTGACACCACAGACCAAAAAAAAATGTCAAAATGGATTAAAAGCTTCTACATAAGACCTAAAACTATAAAACTCCTAAGAAGAAAACACAGGGGAAAAGTTTCACGACCTTGATCTTGGCAGTGATTTCGTGGACGGGATTCCAACTTGAAAAGGCAACAAAAGCAAAAATACACACATGGACGACATCAAACCAGAGAGCTTCTGCACAGCAAGGGGGGAAAATCAAGAGTGAAAAACAGCCTATGGGATGGGAAAAAATGCTGCAAACCCGTATCTGATAAGGGGTTGACATCCAAAAAAAAGAAAAGAAAGAAAAGCAAATTAACTCGGCTTAAAAAATAGTCAAAGATTTGAATAGACTTTTCTCCAAGAAATATTCTAGTTTATATTTTTGCCATGGAAACAAGTGGATGATGTCATAAATGGATGGCATAAACAGGGAAATGCAGACTTCACAAAAGAGCTGGTCAAAGATGAGAAATAGCTCTGGTTTCCAAACAAACCATTTCAATAGCCAGGAAAACAAAGTCCCTGGTCCGATGAAATGTGCTCTCTAAGGAACCTTCTTTGAGTGTGTTCCAGCACAAATGTCTGTCTCCCATATTCACAGCAAACTCGGCCAACCTCTGCATTTCCTTATTAGCTGGAAGCTGAATTGCAGGAAACACCCGGGGGCACCAATAACGCTTCAGAATCTTGTGCCAGTCTCGAACGGGGTAGACGATCCTGTGGAGCTAGTCTCTTAATACTTTGAAAAATCCCATTGAAATGAGAGATAACGAACTTGAAAGGCAAGTCCTTTTTCACATCAATAAATAAAACATCAAAGTGATTATTGAGCCAAAGACCCAAAGAAGTTGTGCGTAATTTTCAGCATAATAAAGCTGAAATACGAATTCAAATGAGCAGCCTGACTCGGGGAGAAAGCCTCCGACAATGCCCTCCATTTCTGGAGCAGCCCTTCTTCCAGGGCGGGGTGCGGCATTAACATCGTGGTGCTGTTGCCCCTCTGTTCTCTTGTGTCTTAGCATTTTTCCAGACAAGGGAGAGCCGGTAAGCTACCGTTCCCATTGCAGTTCCCAAAGAGCACCCGATGCTGGAGAGCACGGTGGTGATGAAAATAATTAAAATAATTAATAGCACTCTGCAAAGTTCTGCCGCACCCCTGAACATCTATTCACAAACAAGTTTAAAAACAGTCATTCAGCCTGTTCTCGTGAGGTCGGGGACGTGGCAGCGTCCCTCTTCATGCTGACTCCACGGCCTCCCTGCTTTTTACTGGGGGTCGCGCTGCAGCGCAGCGGTGCACGCAGGTCAGCTAGTCCCAGAGGGCGTGACTTACGTACCTTTTTCTGAAGTTCGAATATTTACTTTATTAGTCCCTTGTTTTTACCTGACCACCATTAAGTAAATCGAGTGTTAGACTATGCCCTTCCACCGTTTAGGAGTAACAAACATGCTACAAAAAATAGAGGACTTTACACTCAGAGAAAATTTGGATTTATCTAGTTCAGCCACATCCCCAGGGCAGCGACCGCCCCCCGCACCTGCAGAAACTGATGAGATTGTCCAGGGTCCGCCTGGTCCCTCCCAGAGACATGGCTGATGTCTCCACAGCATGTGATTCCATCTCTGAACACTTGTAATTCTTTAAAAATGCTTTCTAATATTGGGGTAAGTTTTAGACCCTGCCTCCACTCATGACCCTTGTTCTGTCAGAATAAACCAGACTCTCCACTTACTAGGTTTCCAAATAACTAGTCTTTCCACTTTTGTTCTTGGGTAGAGTTGGGTTTTTTTCACACTCTCCTAATACAATTTCGGTATCATGCTGCGAATTCTTGTTTAGTTAAGCTTCAGTTTGGGAAATGTTTCTCTTAAAATACTGAATAAAATACCATAGCTATAAACTGACCAATGAACATAATATTAGTACTCTACTTCCCCTATTCCAGATCGGCTCTGGTGGGATCAGTAAGTTACAGTTTTAAAAATAAGACACTCATTTTTGGCACTGGTGCCCTTAAATATTTTGAAGCTAAAATTGTCTCTTTTATGTTGCCTGGTATAGAAGCCATTGCTATAAGAACTTGAGAAGAATCAGAGTTTTTTATAAAGAAATAATGTGTGTGTGTGTGTGTGTGTGTGTGTGTGTGTGTGTGTGTGTGTTGTGTCTGTTCCAGTGAAGCTATTCCAGCGCAACAGGGGCCTTACCTCCCTCATGTCTGGCGTCGAAGGCTTGTGTCGTGTACAACCCGCAAGACAACAGATGCTGCACGAAGACACTTGTTAACCTGTTTACCTTTGACAGATCCGATGCTTATCAAAGCTCACAGGAAGTGCGGAATTGCAGTGGAAGGACCGGACCAGTCTGCAGGGCAAGACGGTAGGGCATGTGGGGAGCGCCAGAGACAGGACCTCCAGGTTTCGTTTCCATGAAGAACCACGAAGCTTCAAGAGTTTGACATCTTTTCTGGGAAAGATAAAATAGGGAACATCACCTTGGTCTGACAGCAAGTGGTTGTATTTAGAGTAGAGTTGTGGTTACAAATTTATATTTCACTTAACTTAGTGCTTTATTGTTTATGCTTTTTAAAAAAATATTTTTTATTGAAGTACAGTCAGTTTACAATGTGTCGATTTCTGGTTCACAGCATAATAGTTCAGTCATACATATACATGCACACATTCATTTTCATGATAAATTACTACAAGGTACTGAGTCTAGTTCCCTGTACTGTACAGTAGAAAGTTGCTGTTTATCTGTTTATATATAGTAGTTAGTATCTGCAGATCTCGAACTCCTAATTTATCCCTTCCCACCCCCTTCCCACCCCTGGTAACCATGTTTGTTTTCTGTGGCTGTGAGTCTGTTTCTGTTTTGTAATAAGTTCATTTGTCTTTTTTTAGACTTTTGGATGGTTGGTCTGGATTCTCGGCTTTGCTCTTACTGCATTAGCTAGTACGGTTAAATTGTCTGAGTTCTTTAACTTGCAATCAGTGTTTCTTTACTTGCTTATTTTTATCCCACTTTACTCCAAAAATGATTCAAGGCAGTTTACGGAAATACCTACAATTCAGCAAGACCAAACAGAATATAAAAATAGCTGAGTGCGTCTGGGCAGGCAGAATCAAAGGCTGCAAGAACAGGAACAAAATCCAGATGTGCCCTGGGTGTTCTCAGGACGTGCTGGCAAATCTCAGCCCCTCACGAGAGGGGAGCCACAGTCAACGTCGGGCCTTCTAGAAGCCAAAGAGGTGACATGACTTAAAATTTCATAGGATTTGCACAAAGTACTTGCTCAGGAAGAGGAACAACTATTTCTGAAAGCAGAGAGAGAGATTCTCCTGGGGAAACTTACTCAGTAGAGAAGAACCCACCCACTCAGTCCCAGTCCCCACCTTCATCTCCATTCAGGAACTGGACGCTCGGTGATGTTCACACGATGCCTGCCGGAGTGGGTGCCGTTCTGTGCAGCTTTTAGAAGGTGCGTAACGGTGCCCGTGTTGCATAGCCCAGGTCTGCCCCACATTTAGACTCAATATGGAGGTTTTCACTTAAATTTAAAACCCTTGGGTCCATCTGAAATTACCATTTGCTGATCCAGGGATCTTTAGAAAACCTGATTTTCTCACTGGTGTGTACCTTTGATGTATGTGGCTTTCATGTTCAATTACTGCATGAAACACAGGGGTCTGCCCTCCCCCTGGCCTTTGTGTGGCTGAATTGGACTTCCATCCTTCAGTTAAATCTAATTAAGTAAAGGCACTGGAGGAACTTCCCATAAAAGTGAGGCATTGCTGTGCACTAATGAAAGGCAGACTGTCTCCTAGTGACTCAAGTCATAAACACACGGTTGCATCCCCGTCAAAGGGGCTGCGTGGCCTGTCCCCAGAGGGTCCCCGTCATTCTGGGGTCCACTGTCAGGTGTGGTGATAAATCCCCAAACCCAAGTTCAGTCCCTGAATTGCTCTACCTTACAGCAAAACCACTTCCCAGGCAACCTCCGTGTGGAAGGGTCCCCGCATTTTGTGTACGTCCAAGGATGTTCTTGCATAAACTGCTGTGGGGTGGGGGTGGGAGAGGGGTGGCAATCTGAATCCATCCTACTGTCGCCACCACTGGAGGGACTCGGTGTGGCCAGCCTGGTGGGCCTCCTCTCTTCGTGGAGGTCAGTCCGCGTCCTTCACCCCGGCTGTCTCCCCAGGTGGTCGGCAACGGGGAATCTTTGTGTTGTTTTTTCTCCCCCGATCCTTCCCTACTGGGCGGTCCATCCCTGATCAGTTATATCAGCCCTTGGGGGTCTTCCTGAAGCATCTGCTGGCTCGCAGAGCCCTGGCTAATGTCCGACACGCCGAGGGCGGACTTCTCAGTTCACGTGGCCCCGGACCGCGCCGTCGTGCTGCCAGTGCTGGCGGGCCTCCCGGAGCTGACCCTCAGTGCTGGCTGGCGCTCAGCCTCTCTCCCTCTGCGATTTCTCCTTGTTTTCTTGCAGAGGTTTTTTTTGGGTTTTTTTGGGTTTTTTTTGTTTTTTTCTGTTTTGTTTTGTAAATCCTCAATCCAGGCCAACTTCTTCTCTGGGAAGTCCCTGCTCTCCCTAAGAGATGTGTGTGTGTGTGTTTTCTGCAAAAGCTTTCTCTGTCTGTCCTGGAAGGTTCCTTCTTGGCTGGGTCACAGCTGGTTCCCCAACAGGAGGAGAAGGCAGTGACCCCTAAGTGAGTTCAAAGTGAATTTGAGTGTCCGCACATCCTTCCGCGCCAGCATGAGCAGGGACAGAGCTGAACACTAGGAGGAAACCCAACGTTGTAAGACCAGCACAGTTTTTACTCGGTTGCATTAAGAAGCATTCAGCCCTTCCCTGGACCTACTCACAGTCTGAGAGTTAACCCAAAGTAGGGTTCCCCCTTCCAGTCTTCCCCCTTCCCCCTCTCCCAGTAACAGTGTTTCCCCAGTTCATCTTCGTGCCCTGACAACAGCCGGTCACTCTGTGCACACACGAACCACCGAGCATCCAAACACCAATCATTCTGAAAAACCACCTCCCAACAGGAAAAATACCACAGTTAGCTGAGTGTTTCTTTCCTCCTAATTCTTCCTCATATTCCTCACCCTCTTCTGCTGACTTTTCAGGGTGCAGCTGGAACTCACCCTGCGCTGAGGAGGCATCACCCCGTTCTCTCTGAGTGCTGAGCGCCTGGCCACACACACACCTGGAGCCCAGGGTGAGCCCACGACCCCAGGGTCCCCGTCGCAGCGGCTCCTGTACCCATCGGTGCGTCCTCCTCCTTAGAGCCTCACTGCCCTGACGTCTTCCTGAGCTACTTGATATGACACCCCTGCCCACCCCTGTAACCCCCTCCCCCGTGCGATCCGTCTCCTGGACATCCCTTCCCACGTGTGTAATCTGTAACAGTGTTACTTAATAGCTGTCACTTCAGCTACCGAGGGAGCCCCCTGAGGGACGGGGCCACACCGTGGCCGTGCCGGGGGCCTCAGGACTTCCCAGACACGTGCAGAATGGGTGCGCAAACATTGGATGCGCTGCCTGGCTCCCCCCCCCCCCACTGTGATGCCTGGCTTTATTAAAAACTGCCCCAGACAGAATTCAAAGTTACAGAATGTTACAAAGTTTGAACATGGCATAAACAGATTTCATCACAGCTCTGGCAATCAAGTCAGCAGAACTCAAGCTTGAAAAAGCCTGTCTCTTGGGTCAGTTCAGACTGTTTAGTTCTGGATAAAACGTCCAGACTTCTTTTCCTAAGATGAATGTTCCTCTCATTGTCCATCTGAAGCTGTTTTCAGGAGCAGGTAATGGCCAGCACTTCTCTATACCAAGCCCTCCAGTGCTTGCCTGAGAAACAGAGACGGAATCCTTCATTCAAGAGGCAGAAAAAAGAATCTTGTCTGGGAACATTACACACAGACAGTCCCAACAACAAGTGTGAAGATATGTGTCTTCTCCGGTCAGTGTCTGACCGGCCAAAGCTGGTCCCTGGGAGCCCAGAGCATCAACTCGGCCAAACCTGACCCAGAGCCGGTCCTGGGGGCTAGGGGTAGGGGTGGGGGGCACTGCACTTCTGGAGAAGGCTTTTATCCACAGCCAAAGAGTCTTTTTTTTTTTTAAAGGTTTTCAGTGTTTTTTTCTTTAATTGAAGTATAGTTGATCTACGATGTTGTGTTAGTTTCTGGTGTACAGCGTAGTGATTCACTTATATATATATATTCCTTTTCATACTCGAATTCATTACAAAATGTTGAATATAGTTCCGTGTGCTACACAGTAGGACCTTGTTTATCTAACAGATTCGGAGAGTCTTGATAAACTGATAGAGGAAGAGCTGAAGTTGCTAAGTTTTTCCACTTTTGTAAATGTGTATTTTTTCATAACTGAGATCTGAAAGATTATAAGTCAGTAAGAGGGTGGACTGGAAAGTCTATCTGGAACATCAAAGACGTACCCATAGGTAAACTCAGATCTGCCTGCTGGTCGATGCACATCTAAGCTATAGGTCCCGTCTTGGCCTGAAAGGTCAAAAGCTTAACGTGGAAGCTTCATGGAGGCCAAGGCGCAGCTCCTGAGGGCGAGCTCTGGACGGGGTGCTCAGGGCTGCTCCGGGGCACGTCTTGGTTCGGGTGGTGCTGCGGATTCCCCACACTGCACCCTGGGCAGGGAGCTTCCTCTGCCCTCTGGGGGACCAGCATGAACCCCTGGGATCGGAGAGTCAGAGTGAAGCACTGCTCAAGCAGAAGCTCTCCCTGGAACTGTCCACAGATGCACTGCACCCCCGGCATCCCATCCGGCCAGGTCGGCTCTCGGTGTAGATGAAACCGCCAGACCCTCGTGTCTCTGTCCCCAGGAGGACGCTTGGTGGGTGGCAGGAAGCCAACTGAGGGCACCAAGAAGCTGCACAGGGAGCATCTGTCTGCAGGTAACGAGGCCAGCCGGGAGGGCAGAGGGGCCAGGCCAGCGTGCAGGTCAACCTCCGAGGGCGGGGTGGGCCTGTGGGGAAACAGGAAAAGGAGAGAAGGGCGTGGGGCGGAGCAAGGAGACCGGAGCTGGGTGCCTGAGCTGGGGTGGAGGAGGCCCTGGGCAGAGCTGCCCTCACCTCCTGGGCACAGAGGCACCCTTCGAGGACAGAGCCCAAGGACAGAAGACCAGGTCCCTGCTTTGCTGGGGAGCACGGGAGTGTGGGCTGGAAGTCTCTCCCTCCCTTTTTGCTTTTGCTTTTAGTTCTTCCTCCCTTTTTACAAGCGGCTCCTAAGAACCCTGGGGAAAGCAGGTCACCAGTCCCGGTAACTTTAACTGATCCGAGCTTCCCAGGTCAGGACCCAGAGGCAGGCCGCGAGGACTGTGAAGTCCTTAAGCGCCATGAAGTCTGTCCTCGTCTTCATACCCCAGTCCTCCGCCCAGGACTCCGACGTTGTCCCCTCCTCTCTGGGGATGGCCAAGCAGGGTCTGGGCCATCAGCAGGGCAGGTGGGGACAGATGCAGGGCTGGGACTGGCGCGGCGCGGGTACCCAGTCCCGGGAGCCGCTGCAGCCCTGGAAACGGAGCGGTGTGATCACCCTGCGGTGTCCACGCGTTCAGAAGGCTGCACCGCAAGGTGGAGGATGGAGTCTGCAGGGGTCACAGCGATGGCCGATGACTCCTGAGAACCAGCAGATCAGCCAGCAGTCCAGGCTGGAGCCAGGGCCAGGGGAGCAGGAGGGACAGGGACCGGCTCCTGCTGGAGAGACTGAGGAGTCAGCACGTGCTGTTTCTCGGCTCTGAGTCCTCAGAGTTCACTGCATCTCCTGGTATCCCCTGGGTCTCCATGGTCCCAGGAGGTCTGCCGTCATCATTGGAAGTGTCCCCTAAATACCTGTGACCAAAAGATAAGGTCCCTTGGGGGCCCCGGGACTGAGTGAGCCAGGGTCAACAGCGGCAGCAACCATCTCTCCGGCCGCCGTGCCTTCTTTACCCCCAGCGTGTTGTTTCCCGCTGAGTCTCGTAGGTTGGGGAGATTTACAGGGGAAAGTGAAACAGCAGCCCGGAGCTGGGCTGCACGTCCCTGGAACGCGGGGCCAGCACGTGCCGCTCCCCAGAGAGCGTGCATCTCACGGGCCTGCAGCCATGGGGACTTCTGGGCTCTCCCTGCACCTGACGTGCTTAGGCTGAGGAGGATTTGCAGCTCGGGCCTGTGGACTTCCATGTCCTCTGCGCCCGTGCTTCTGGAAGACTGTGCTGTGCAAAGAACATCCAAACGCAGGGATGGTGATGACTGCTGTTCCCTGAGCATGCACGGAGCCCGAGCTTCGGAGGACCATCTGTGACATTGACACGATCTCCAAGACAGGCCCTCGGTGGGCTTATCTACCTCTGCTTAATACACTGTCCCAAAGCTCGGTGGCTTTAAACAAGAGGTCTTATGAGTGTATCTCATGACAGCACGGACTGGACTTTGGACGAGGCACCACCAGGGGATCCCATCTCTGCTGCCTGATGTCTGGGACCTCAGCTGCTGGCTGGGGGCTGGGAGCGCTGGGCATCTGTCCCTCCACATGCACAGGCCTTCTGGCTGGGAGCACCCCACACCACGGTGGTCAGACCGGTCAGGGCTCCCAGAGTGACAGGAAGTGGGAGCTGCCTTGCCCCAAGGTCGGGCCCTGGAACGTCACCTCCTCCAGTTTCTACTGACCAGTCACAGAACCCACCAGGGTGCAAGGGGCCGGGGAGACAGACTCCACCTGTCAAGGGGAGGCGTGTCCGAGATTTGACTGCCACTTTGAATTCACCACATTTTATCATCCCCATTTTATAGAAGAGCAAACTGAGGCCCAAGAAGCCAAATGATCTCTATCTTACAGGAAACACAGCTGAGGTGGGAACAATGACCAGCCCTCAGCCTGTTCTTCCCAGGACACAGCCCTGCTCTCAACCTGTGAACGTCCCGTTCAAGACGAGGCTTGGTGCCAGGCAAACTACTTTTCCACGGGGTTTAGAATAAAGCACAGCAAATCACTCTGCCACCCTTCTGTGGATTGCCTCACTCACCCAGGGGGCCCCTGCGATGCAGCTGTAGAAGCTAAAGCTTGTGTCCTGTTTGAGAGGTTGTTCAAGGTAAAAGAAGAGGGAGAAATACACATGAGTAAAGTCACCAATGTAAATGGGAGCTACCTGGCCCTAGGGTAGGTTTCCGTCCCCAAGACGGTGGAAGTGTATTTACAGTATGAAACGAGCTGGAATCCAATGGGAAGCCCTTGTTATTATTAGATTTCCTCTCTAGAAGGATTTGTAAATGAAAACATAACTTGCTATTTTAGTGTTTTGTTTTTCAGGGAAGAAAAACCCTTTGCAAAAACACATTTAAAAGGAAAAACTTACCCATTTCAAGCCCTTGTTTATTTTTTTATTTGCCGGGCTAAAACCGTCTCCTTTCATGTCTGATTTCGTTGGGCGCTGGGGAGAAGGAGGGTCTCTCTGCCTTTTTCCGAGTCTGGGAGGGCTCTTCCCAAATGCAGGCAGGACCGAGTCCTTCCTGAGCGGCCTGGAGCGCCGCCCGGCGGGTGGACGGGGGAAGGCAGGCCCGGGATGCTTCTGGGTTACGGTCCCTCTGGATATTCTGGATCTTTCTCTAGCGTGTGTCCGACCCCAGTGTTGTGATCTACCTCCTCAGCTACCGGTAGTCTCAAGAAAAAGGGTCTCATGGCTGCTTTTGCAATCCCGGCGCCTCCGCGGGGCTGAAATGCTTGCGTCTGAGTCACCTTCGTGCCGTGGACCGCGAGGACTTGCTCAGCTCCTTCACGCGCATATGTTCACGTCTCATCACGCAGGTGCGGGGAAATCGGATCTAACCCAGAGATGATGCTTCCTGGAGATCTTAAGCCATCAATCCACCGTGCCTGATTCCAGACAGACCTTGACTCGGGACCCCGCTCCACCCACGTGCGGCCGCCCACCCCTCCGTCCTGCAGGCGAGTGGTCCACGGGCCCCCTCCCGCGCGCGCTGTCCCAGCCCCTCCGGCCGCGGTAGTCTCCCCGAGCACATCCGCACGCACTCATTTCACGTCTTTCCCGCTTGTCTCCCACCACCCCCCGCACCGCCCCTCCCTGGGCGAGCGCCAGGCAGGGTTTTCTGTCTCTGACATTCGGTGATCTTTACCGCCCTAGCCTGGAGCAGTGCCTGGCACGGAGCGCCCACTCCACATAATTCCCCTAGAGTGAATGCCGGAAGGGCGAACCGGACGACCCCAGTTCACAGCCGGTTCTCCCGACAGCTTCCAAGTGCGCGGTTCTGCAGGACTTTCCCTTTGGAAGATGCATGTTGTTTTTAGAATGTCGTAGAAAAAAGTAAAGCATTATTAATATTTTAAGTTGTATTTCAAATTTCGTAAGTTGCTTTTGCACAAAATATAACCACATGAATATATTCTTTTTGCAGGATAATTGAATTATTGCAACTTAAGACTAAAGTCCTCTTTATAAATACATCTATGCAAAATTTTTTTAATGGCCGTGCTGGTGCTTGAAACCAGGACCTCGGGCATGCTATAAGCATGCGCTCCACCCCTGAGCTATAAACATCTCCCCCCTCCCACCCAGGATATGGTGTTAAAAAGAGACCATGTACAGGGTGAAACTAGGTCATCCACAAGTGGTTCAACAAAATATACAGTAGGATTGCACTGAGCCAAGTCAGTGGGTTGCTTTTATCTGATATTCAAAGAGAACTATCAATGTTCCACATATTTTTCAGCCTTCTTAAAAGTGATACCCATCCAAACGACTGCATTTCAAGTGCACGTGAAACGATCTGTTCGTAAACATCAAAGCCACAGATCTTTCCGGCTTTACTGCAGTCTGAGCGCGCAGGCTGACTTTGCCTACAAAATAGTGAGGGGCCTCGCTTTCCGGTGGAAAGTTTAGTCGTGAACGCAAAACGTGGCCGGAACGGGACCGCGTAATCCAAAGTCTGCATCACTTTAGGTTCGAGGCCTCGTGGCTGTAGACGTGCGTGCAGGTGGCTCTCCCTGGCGTTCGCAGGGAGAACTGCAGGGCCCACGGACTCGGCTGGGAAGTATCTCCGCGTCCAACGTGAGAAACTGGCTCCGGCAACTTTAACTCCTAACTCCGACTTTTAAATTAGTGAAATTCCAAAATACTACCATATGCAGTAACGTGCACTGTGATTTTTTCCTTTAAAAACATTTGAAAATCTGTGACTGGTCAATGAACCTAAGAGGCGGTAATGCGTGAGTTACTACTAAACTGCAGTCGACACTTGAACAAGGGTTTGAACGTGTGGGCCCACTTACATGGGGGTTTTTTCTTAAATACATTGGAAAATTTGGAGGGGATTTGCAATAATTTGAAAAACTCGCAGATGAACTGCATAGCTTAGAAATACCGAAAAAAGTTAAGAAAAGGTTCAACATGTCATGAAATACATAAGATATAAGACGAGACTAGTCTCTCTTTACCTAGGCATAAGGTGAGTGGTACTTAATATAAAATTGATGATGTGTTCATTTTCTTAGTGTTTTATAACATTGCTTTCAAAGAATTTCATTACCATACAGTGTTTCTCTCTGCCTCATAATTGGAGAAACTGCGTATCAGACAATTATCATGGTAAGTGATTTTTTAAATGTAATAATGTTTCCAGTACTCTATTATGAATATGGATGTAAAACTGTATGCTATTAAAATTTTATGATTCGTTTGCTAGTGTATCAGCGAGGCTACAGTGATGCAATCACGTAGATTACACTAGGCAACCGTAAAGTATCGGTAGTTTACACTTGCAAATAAACCTGAATTTCTTTTTCACGTTATCTTTTAATCTCTGACGTCTAAGTGTTAGTAGTACATAAAACATCTGCAGTGTTTTGTATCATATGAGACAGTATTGACATAGGTACTGACAGACGGTTCATCTTGTCGGCAGGCTGTGCAAACTTAGGGTGTCAGTCAACACAGCACAGCGTGGTAAACGCATGTCCTCTCCCTTGTGCTTTTCCTTTTCTTTTATTGAGGTGGAGTTAGTTTACAGTGTTGTGTCAGTTTCTGGTGTGCAGCAGTGTCATACATGCATATACATACATTCATTTTCATATTCTTTTTCACCATAAGCTACTACAAGATATTGAATGTATTTCCCTGTGTCCTTTGTGATTTTCCTAATAACATTTTCTTTTCTCTAGCTCACTTTGCTGTTAAGAATATAGTATGTAATACACATAATGTACAAAATACGTGTTAATCAACTGTTCGTGTTATTGGTAAGGCCTCTAGTCAACAGTGAGTTATCAGTAGTTAAGTTTCGGGGGGAGTCAGTATCATATGTGGATTTTTAATTCCCCAGGGTGTTGGCATCCCAACCCCTACCTTGCTCAAAGGTCAACTGGACTACAAAAAAGAGACGGTTTTTCAGGCCATTTCAGTTCCTCGAGTACGGATTTTGGAGTCAGTTGGTCCTGGGTTCCCGTTGATTGGCTGTATGACCTCTGGCAAGTTTCTTAGCTTCTCTAAGCCTCAGTCTCCTCATATGTGTTTGGTCAGCAAGCAGGGGGAGTTGCCATCAATCAGCATGGGTGAATGAAGGAGGAGCAGGTCTGGGGAGCACAAGGAGTTCAGATTTCGACAGGTTCTATGTGAATCTTCAGACTTCTGAGTGCACACCAGACACACGAATCTGCAGAAGTAATTCTGCATCTTAATCTCATAGAGATTCGGGATGATTTTTTTTATCAGTGGATTCATTAATACCAAAAAAATACAGATCATAATGGTTTCTATCAGCTTTATCCCAAAAGCCAAGGATAATTTTCTAAAATCCTATTCTAAGGAGAGGAACCCATCAAAGTATAATAGTATTTGCTCTAAAAGTTTATTTGTAAGTTTCGGTTTTTTTGCAGCTCAGAATATAATTTCCCAGAGAAATGATTTTATGACTCATGGTTAAACTCTTGGACCAAGTCTCAGACGTGTGTCTAACCTGCAAGGTGGCAGTATACTTAGGGGGAGGAAGTAAGCGCTAACACTGCCACAGCACTGAGAACTCAACAAAATGCGCAACTTAATGATACAGGAGCTTCTCTGTTTCCCCATTTGTGATTTGTGGGTTGAAATAGCCAGCGTTCATCAACCCAATTCTCTCCCCAGGCAGTGACAAAGATGCTTCATTTCACTGAGCATCAGCTGAGGGATGTGGGTCCAGAAATCTTGCTTCCAGCCACAGACCAGACAGGGGTGGGGAGGGGGCAGGTTTGGGATTCCAAGGAGCCTGGGGACCCTGAGAACTCTCCCAGGCTGCAGCCCAGCATTGGAGAGTGATTTGGGGGAGCAAGCAAATGTTAAGCCTTTGATGCAAATCACTTTCCTTGCATCCAAAACAAGTAGAACCCTTGGGGATGTACATTTTTATGAAGGCAGGATACAGAAAGGGAATTTTTAGAATAAAAGGAAAGGATGGCCTCAGATGGGGTCACTTGGGCAGCAGGCAGCCTGGGGAGGGGGGACAGTAAGTGTCTGAAGGGGCCCAGAGTGGAGGTGAGGCCAGCTTGGAAGAAGGGGAGGAGGCAGGAGGTGGGCTGAAGGCACAGAAACAACCTTGGCTGAGGTTCTGGTAGCGGCTGCAGTGACAGCAAGAATTACTTTCTTGTCTTGGGTCTCCAGGGCTCGAAGTTCGCCATCAGGTCTGGTTTGAAGAGCTACACGCTTCCTCATTTGGCCCAAGTTTTCCATTCCCACCCAAGCTGGCTTCTCAGTATAAACAGAGTGCCCCCACTCAGTCTTCCTGAAGGAGGGAAGGGGCGGGAAGAAGCTGGGGTGTTGTCACCCCGTTACTGTCCCCATCTCCCTCCTCTTGCCCCTCTTCCTGGGAATGTGAGTTACCCCATGCTCACACACCTCCTCGTCACAGGTCTTTGGGACCTCAACCCTCAAACGCCAGGGGGCTGGCGTGGCTTTTTTTTTTTTTCTTTCTCTTTTTCATTCTTTCTGTGTTGATGCTTGCTTTTGTGTGTGGGGCAGGACTGGTATTTGTGTTCCCTGGTAGAGCTCACGTCCTGTGAGGGCGGGCATTGGGTCCTGACAGGGCTCTGAACAGAATGGGGAAGAACAGAACTGACCCCATCCTGCACCTGTTTCTTTTACTCTAACCCTTGGATTCTGTTGCTTTTGCTACAAGTTGATGATTAAAGGGAGGTTGCCTGTAAGCTTAAGTGACATATAGTGGCCCAGCCCCTGGGAACCCTGACTCCCAGGTATAAGCGTTAAGCTAAAACACCTTTTACAGCTCCCGGGAAACATCCTGACCAGGCCCACCTGTGAGTGGCTGCGGGCGGGAAGGAAGACACGAGCTGGAGGCTGACGGGAACCAGGTTTGACTCTGCTCCCTCCGCTTTCAGTATCAAAGAAGCCTGAATTCTAACTCGAGGAAGATGGTTCTTTGGGACACCAGCCCATCTTCTCAGTCTGCTGGCTTTTTGAATTAAGTTGCTATTCCTGGCCCCACCACCTCATCTCTCTATTCACTGGCCTGCCGTGTAGGGAGCAGAACGAGCTTGGACTCAGTAACAAGAACACACTACACCAAACTACAGCACCTTGGCATCCTGAAGATTTTAAGCCAAAGGAATGTGAGAAGCAGCAGGTGCAGGAAGGACACTCTGGCTTCTCCCTTCTCTCCTGAAGCAGCGCGTGAGACCCACAGCGAGGAGAAGGTTCTCCACCCGCTTAGCATCCGTGGCTGGGTCTGAACGTGAAGCCGACAAACAGAGCAGGAGAAAAGCGTGCAGGTTCATGGCTGGCATGGGAACCTCGTAAGGAAACCCAGACTGGAGGAACAGACTGTGGACTTTTCCGTGGGATTCCGTGGACATCACAGGTGAGGACACTCGGGCCACGGCAGGGTGATGGGAGGCCTCGTGCCTGGGTGGTAACTACACCACCAGGTGAGACGAGGGCAGGAGGGCGGACGGGGCAGACCAAGGCCGGTTCACCCAGACACCACAGGAAAGGTGGGTATCTGGGAAGAGACGCAGGTAGATTGGTAGATGGGATGGTGAGGCCAAATGGAAGGTCTCTTCTAATTACTATATATATAAATTTTTTAATTAAACAGGAAGTAAGAGTTGGCACGCAGGTGGGCAGGGAGATTGTGCTGGAGTTTTGAGGAGAAGAAGGGTGTGAACAGCCATCCTGGTGAATGGGGACTGGGCCAGGGAAGGCACAATGGCTCAGCCGTGCAGAGGCCCCTCTGATCTCTGTGAGCATCAGTTTGAGTAATAGGCCACAGTAGCGGCTGTGCTTTTCTCCAGCTGTGTTCACTTGCTCAGAGCCGTTCCAGAGTCAGCGGAGAGTCGGGGGTTTTCCAGACAAGGAGAAAGGAGGGACAGGGGCCAAGGAGTGTTATCACGTCCAAACTCGTTCTGCTCACCTCATGACAGGCCAGTAAATCAGGAGATGAGGTGCTGGGGCAGGAATAACGCTTTTATTCAGAAAGCCAGCAGACTGAGAAGATGGCAGACATGTCCTTGAAAACCATCTTACCAAGTCAGAATTTAGGCTCCTCTTACACTAAAAAGGGGAGGGGGGTGTGGTTAATTGTTGGAGGCCTCTTGGTGTCGGAATCCTTTGTTCTTTTTTTTTTAATTGAAGTACAGTTACAATGTGTCAATTTCTAGTGTACAGCACAATGTCCCAGTCATTCATATATATACATATATTCATTTTCATGTTTTTTCATTAAAGGTTATTACAAGATACTGAATATAGTTCCCTGTGCCCTACAGAAGTTTGTGTTTTTTAGTGTATTTTTATATATCTCAAACTCCCAAATTTATCCTTTCCCACCCCCTTTCCCAGGTAACCATAAGATTGTTTACTATGTCTGCCAGTCTGTGTCTGCCAGTCTGTTTCTGTTTTGTAGATGAGTTCATTAGTGTCCTCTCTTTTTCTTTTTTTTAGGTTCCGCATATGAGTGATATCATGTGGTATTTTTCTTTTCTCTTTCTGGCTCACTTCACTTAGAATGATTTCTAGGTCCATCCATGTTGCTGCAAATGGCATGATTTTATTCTTTTTTATGGCTGAATAGTGGAATCCTTTGTTCTTGCAGCTGTCCTCGTAGGTCAGGTCATGGTGTCCCTGTAAACCTCCAACAAGACAAATGTTACTCTCTGTTCTGCAACTGTTACACCCTAAAACGTCAGAGACTTGAGAAGGGGCTCTCCTGTACACTTCAGGCTACAAAGTGCAGAGCCCGCGTGACTCAGCCCAGAAAACAGCACAGTCAGAGCCAAAGGATCAGAGGTATTATGGAGTCAGGTTTGTTCTTCCTCCTACAGGAGGCTGAGGGTGTGTGCAAAAGAGTAGCTAGAATGACGGAACACGGAAGGTACGCTGAGAAGGAGGGCCGTGAACAGGAGCAGAGGGTCAGGGAAAGGTGGGAGTTCCGCAGAGGGTGAAGAACGATCCCGCGGGAAGGGGCGCCGGGCGGACAGCAGCGGGTAAGGCGGCTGCTTGAAACTGACGCGTGGGGCACGGCTACTAGCACTTAGTAACCAGAGATAGTAAGGGGGAGGGTGTGACCCCGGGACGGGTGGCCCAGCTGGCCGGGCTGGGGAGGGGGCTGCGAAGGCACTGCAGGAACCGCCTTGTGGATGCTGAGACCGTGAGTCGAGCAACTGTGCTACTGGCCGTTATTTCTGCCGGACCTTTGCAGGCGAGCCCAACCCCCTGCACTTCCCTCAGAGCGCTCACCACTTTGTATCGGTCAGCGATTATCTGACAGTGACCCGGACGGACAGCACTGTTTGTTCACTGACTGACTGACTGACGGCGCTCAGATGCAAGAATAAATGAACCCGCGCTGTTCCGGCCACGGATCACAGCGCTGACAGGGAGGCGGGAAAGCGAGGCTCCACCGGGGTGGGGCTTTCGGCCCGTCGGACTCCCGGCCGATTTGCTGCTGGTTAGAACAGTGCCAGACACTAAATAAATTTTAAACAAATCTGTGCTCAATGAACGCACCACCTCCAGTACCCACTGCGCCTGCGCCGGGAGCCGCTCGTGCAGCGAGTCTGGCGCTCTCCGCCTGCGCAGCCTCTGCCTACGCGGCGCCGGCGCAGCGCCCGGTCCCGCTTCGCCACACAAGGTTTGAGCCCTGCGAGCCTCGGTGGCTCGGCGGCGGCGCCGTCCCGGCCTCCTCGTCGGCATCCCCCCGCCCACTCGCGGGCTCTCGGCTTCCACGTCAGGGGCGCGCCGCGGAGATGGCGGCTCAGAAGATAAACGAGGGGCTCGAGCACCTCGCCAAAGCCGAGAAATAGTGAGTGAGAGGCCCAGCGAGGGCCTGGGCGGGCGCCAGGGCCGGGCTCCTCAGGGCCGGGCCTGACTCAGCACCGGGTGGGGGCGCGGGGGCGGGGCGGGGCCCCGACCTCCCGGCCCCGCCGCGCCCCGGAAGCGCTGCCGTTGTCCGCCGGAAGTCGTAGCGCCTCGGGCCTCGGGGGGCGTCGCGGCTTCCACGGGCCGGGGTCTCCAAGGCCGCTCTGCAGCCGCAGGTGCGTGGTGGGGGGGGGCGGGCGGCGTCCGGGGCCAGTAGCCCGTCTCCTTCCCGTCTCCCTGTGGGAGCCGGAGCTGCCCGGGGTGGGGGCGCGGGGCTGCAGGTTCGCCCTGAGGGTCCTCAGCCGTGGGCACCCGGCTTGTCCTGCTGCTCCGGCCCTTCCACGTCCGGCCCCCTCAGTTCACAGCTTCCTCCGACTCTCGCTCGCCAGCCGCAGGTGCTGGGAAGGCCGCCTGGCGCTGCGTTAGTTAGGTGGTGCCGCACCTGCGGTCGGCAGAGGCTCTGGTTTTCGCGGGAGGCAGCGGTGCCGCGTTTCCGTGTTTGCGCCTCGGGACCGCAGGGCACAGGGAGGTAAGGATGGTAACACAGCTGTGTTTAGCCTGGGGAAAATGTAGGAAGATTTCCCATAGGGGATTTCTGAGCAGGGCTTGGAAGTAAGAAATGTTGAGACGGAGGGGGAGTCTGCGCTCGGGATGAAGTGTGTGCGGGGCCCAGGGACCGCACTGTGGTTGCGGAGCTGCGGGCTGCGTGCGAGCGGAGAAGAGTGGGGCGGACCTTAGGTTTTCTAGAGGTGAGTAGCCAGTGGGACGTGGCTGGGGTTACTTTCGACAGGAGAAAGGTGGCAACATGGAGAATGGACTGGGGGGAGAGGAGAGTGGTAAGTTGGGCATAGTCCGTAAGCATTCATTTAGCAAGTGGTCGCTGTGCGTACCAGCCACTGGGGATACAGGGGTAACCAAAGTGGTTCCTTCCTCAAGAGCTTAGCGTTCAGAGGAGGGCGGACAGGTAAACGAACGAGCGAAAATACAGTAGGAAATACTGTAATAGATGTCTACAGTGGTTTCAGAGGAGATAGAATGTAAGGAAAAGGTAGTATCACCAGGGCGGGGAGGGTGGAGGAGGGGGCACAGCCAGAAGGCGACTTTCCCCTGACTGCTTAGGCGGCTGTCGTGATGGGAGCCCGGAGGAGAGTAACGATGGAAGGGCAGGCCCGAGCGACTGGTTGGAATTGACAAACTTCAGTGACTTGACTGGGTGTGGAGGGAAGGGGCAACTCCCAGGTTTCTAACTTGGGAGATGGAGTGGAGGATAGAGGAACTGGGCAGGTGGGTAGGACTGGGGCAGGGAGATGTTGGATTAGGGCTTGAATGTGATACTTGAAGTACTTCTAGACAAGAGTTGTCAGTAGCTGGCAGGAAGAATAGGCCAGGGGTTTGAGAGAAGCCTTGGTTTTTCTAAGAATAAGGTTCAGTATTGCCAAGTAGTCTTGTGGTTGTAATTGATCCCCTCACGCAGGTTGGTCCTATGGAAATTGATTAATCAAACTGTTGGCCTCAGCAGAATTTCCTTATTGAGTCTTGATGAAAACAGTCGAAAGCATTAACAGGTAGAGCCCATTAAACCTTAATTAACCAGGTGTCTTCTCTCTCCCTAACTAAAGGTGCTTGGCTGACTAGGGGTGATTTGCTGTATTTAAAACTTCTAGCTCTTTCCACATGTAGCACATAATGCAAGCAGATGATTGTATCTTGGTTTTGGTGGGATGTAAAAATATTTTAAGATACGGAATATAATGAGTGCTTTGGGGTAGGGGTGGAGGATTAGAATTTTGCTGTTTACAACACTTGCTCCATTTTGTGGATTAGAGTAGACAGGCTGCAGTTGAAAGACTTTAGTTTTCTGAGCAATGATGTTCTTAGTAAGCTTGAAAATTGTTTATAAATCTAAATTTTAAAACAGTATTACACAAACACAAACGTTAAAATAAATTTAATTGGCGAAAAAGTTCAAAGGAACAAAATGAAATGTACTTCTGCGGGCTCTTGGAGCCTCCCCTCTCACTGTTATGGTGCTCCCCTGATTCCTTTGAAGCTAATGGTGTCATATGTCAGCAGGCTGTCTCTAACTGAATTGAAATTTAGAGTTTAAGGTGGTGTTGACTTACCAATTCTTATGCACACTCAGATTTGACAGTCACTGGGTTAAACTGTAAGTCTGAAGTTATTTTAAAATTTAAAAAAGTATTGCAGAAAGGTCAAGTAAGAGAAGAAGTCAGGGTTGATCGTCCTTTGGTGTGGCATCTGAGATGCCAAGTGACCCTGGAGGGCAGCTTCTGTCTCTCTAACTTCCTTGCCTTTCTGGTTGTCCTTCCTGATCACTGGTGGCTAGTTGCAGCCTTATTGCCGACCCCCTCTGTCCCTCTGAATGTCTGCGTTGTGTAGTCTTTCAGGGCTTGTTACACTCCAGATTGCTGCTGCCACCCCAGAGTTTCTGGTTCAGTAGGGCTGGGATGGGGCTCAACAATTTCTACATTCCGGCACACTTGCAGGAAATGTGTGCTGCTGCTAGGCTGGGGGCCATGCAGAAGAATGCCCACTCTGTGTGGATGCTACTCTGACATTTCAAAAGGGAGTCACCACGTCCATGACGGTGGGAGGGAACGTGGTGAGGCTGTGTGTGATTATCAGTGAGTTTGGACGGAGGTGGGAACTTTGTACCTGATGGCCCCCTCCCCCCTTTTTAATGACTTGTGGGGTCCTTATAAGCAGGGTTCTGACTTATAAATGTGGTTGGTAACTCCTGTTAAATGTGTTCCTTTCATTTTAGCCTGAAAACTGGTTTTCTGAAATGGAAGCCGGATTATGACAGTGCTGCTTCTGAATATGGAAAAGCAGGTGCGTGTGGCTGTGGCCCGTCCCGCAGATGTCTTGAGCTGGGCTGATAATGTCATCTCGGCGTAATTCTTAGTCTTAATGCTTCCTATAGCAGCGTTTTAATCGTTAAGAAAACCAAAACAAAACCCAAAGGGCCCAAACCCTTGCGTTTTTCCATGTGTTGTTTTATGATGTGTTACGTTGTCACCTCTCCCAGGACAGCAGAGACGGGTAGGCTTGGCGGCCACCGCTGTCGGCTTTTAACATCGTTTATGTGTTTCTGAACTTCACTCAGTTCATACGACTTTAGGGAGTTTTGTCGTATTTTTCTACTGCCTATTATTGAATAAAGATTTTCTCAATGTGTTACAATATGCAGGCTGTGTCCTCAACCGGTCACCTGCCGTGCGTGGCTCTGCTCCTGACGACCTTCCCTTCCAGATGTGCTGATAAATGTTCATGAAGCGTTAAGCTATATGCCTGTTTTAATAAATGTACCTGCATGCAAGATAAAAATGATTTGAAATTTCCAACAGGAATGGGATTCATTAAAAATTCAGCATTTTTAGTTATGGAATGATAGCTTTCAGAGCCTATCCGTGATTATCTTGGATATAAAGCATAATGCAATTTTGAAGTGCGCTGGACACACGTTACTGTGTGTTTCAGCGGTAGCCCCGAGCACATCTGTTAGCCTCGCATAGAGATCACCTGGGAAATGTGCTTTTGGCAAACTTTAGTTTTAGTATATCACCACGAAAAAAGAAATCGGGTAAATTGAAACTAATCATAATATAGGATGTATTTTCCAGATAGTAAAAGAAATGATAGCAAATTAATCTTTAGCTCTTTTATTTAAATCCTAGGTAAATTCTCTGTTGGCATCATGCAAGTTACTATATCGTATTTAGAAGGAATATCATTACAAGTTCAAATTTTATGTGGATTTTATGGACACCCTTGTATAAGAACACTTTTAATTGGAGGGCATAACACTGTGCAGGTCTCCACGAGAGAAATTTAACACAGAACTGTTTTATGCATCTGAAACTGAGCTGTTTTCAGAAATAAATATTTCAGGTCAAATTTTCCCATTAAAGCATGATTCATTTAGTTTCTTTAAAGGGTTATACAAGGTAACATTTCATCAGTAGAATTAAATTTTTTCAAAAAGCAAAATGTGGAAATTCAGGAATGAAAATAGTTTCAGTCGTTTATTTTCAACATTTTATTAAAGAGAATTTTTTTAAACATTTTTTATTGATTTATAATCATTTTACAATGTTGTATCAAATTCCAGTGTACAGCACGATTTTTCAGTTATACATGAACATACATATATTCATTGTCACATTTTTTTCTCTGTGAGCTACCACAAGATCTTGTCCATATTTCCCTGTGCTCTACAGTGTAATCTTGTTTATCTATTCTACAATTTTGAACTCCCAGTCTATCTCTTCCCACCCTCCGCCCCCTTGGCAACCACAAGTTTGTATTCTATGTCTGTGAGTCTGTTTCTGTTTTGTATTTATGCTTTGTTTTTTTTTTAGATTCCACGTATGAGTGATCTCATATGGTATTTTTCTTTCTCTTTCTGGCTTACTTCACTTAGAATGACATTCTCCAGGGACATCCATGTTGCTGCAAATGGCGTTATGTTGTCGGTTTTTATGGCTGAGTCGTATTCCGTTGTATAAATGTACCACATCTTCTTTATCCGGTCATCTGTTGATGGACATTTAGGCTGTTAAGAATTTTAAGAGTATCTTTTTAACAAAAAATTTTTTAGGCAGTAACCTTTTTATTTATTTGTAAGCAACATTTTATAAGTCTATAAGATCATATTTTAAGGGCACTCCTAATTGTTTTTGCTCTTCTGATGACACTTCTACAACAGCGAGCAATATATTTTCGCTCTTTGAGCAGTGAGAGGTCTTTTTCACAGAACCCTAAATAGTGTAAAAGCTTTATTTATTAAAAAAAAAACAAAACACTTATTTAGACGTTTATTTAAAGATTGTGCCAAAAGGAAGATTTATGATAAAAATATGAAGTGTGTTTACTGGTCTTTAGTTTCAAAATAGTTTAAAAGGTAGAATAAGCTGTAACTAAAGCACTGTTTGCATGTTAAATGTGAAACTGCAGTCAGGTACTGGTCTGTGACAGCCTGTTACTTGGGTGTAGTGGCTTGGCTGATGGGATCTTAGTGTCTCAAAGCTTAGATGCCCGTGTTAGGCTTGATTTTGAGTGGAAGTAGCACTGATTTATTGCCCGTAGTCTATAATTTAAAAACTTCTGAAAATACTTTCAAGTTGTTGATAATCAAAAAAGTTGTAAGAAAATGGCTTATAAAAAAGTAGTATTTATAGTTTTATGAAACTTCCTAAGTATTTGATTAAAGTAAGCATCACATGTATTTTCTGATATTTCATGCACCATGCAGATTTTGGTAATGATTCATTTGCCATTTTTTTTAATGGTGGAAATAAAGTCTTTTATTTTCCTCTATTTCAGCTGTTGCTTTTAAAAATGCCAAACAGTTTGAGCAAGCAAAAGACGCCTGCCTGAGAGAAGCTGCTGCCCATGAGAATAACAGGGCGTATCTTTTTCAGCCTTTATAAACTTTATAAATTGCCATAAATTTGCTGCATGTGGAGTACAGTGCTATTAAATTAGAAGCCAGTTAGAAAAAGGCTGCATTTTTAAAGTCTGAAGGTGCATTCATAGAGACTTGCTCATAAGGGCCACACTTCTATGCAGAGCTACGTTTGAGAGTTTGTGGATTTGCTTGGTGGTGGTTTTACTTGGGATGAAGTGAGGGAAATACAGGACAGGTGCTGAGAAATGAGAAGTGCACGGTGGGGAATGTACGAACGGCGATGGAAAAATCTTTAAAATAGTCTTTGTTAGGTATTTGAAATAAAATTTTTAAGTAGTTCAAAACAGATTTTCCTAAAGTATTTTAAATCTTAACTAAAAAAAAGTTTATTTTATCTCACTTGCAGATTACAGTTATTAAAACCTTGTATTTTAGTAAAACTTCAGATTAACGTATAGTGGAAATAGCTTAAAAATCTACATAGTGTTTTGTCACTGTCTTTGTGAATTACGTGGTATTTAACAGACCTGAACAGGCCTTGAATGATGTCTTCTGTACCTGATGGGAGGGCTTGTCTTTTCAAATGAACTGGGGCAATGATTTGGTGAATGCTGTTTTTTAAATAGTAGATGTTTAGAAACTGACTTGCCTTTTTTCCTTAATTTTGACTTTGTTGCATCCATTCAGTCTTTTTCATGCTGCCAAGTAAGTAAATGTTCTCCACGTGTTCATGTATTTGTAGATGATTGATTTAAATGTTGCTATTCTCCTATAGGTCAGTAAATTTTTCCTAAGTTATAAATTCATAAATAGCGAATTAATTTGTACTGACTAAAATAGTCATTTCCATTTGTTTCAGTCTTCACCCGAATCTTTAAAATAAAGTCACTCCTAACTAAGAAAGTCAGTGTTTAAGTTAAATTCAGCGTCGTGTTTTCAGGACTGCTTTGTTCAGTAACCTGTGGAAACCGAGTTTTACAGTCTCTTTTCTCCCTCCTTGGAGAGAAGCAGGAAGCTTTCTCCTGCTTTTGTGGAGAAAAACACTCGTTTCAAAACTTAGATTTAGGTTTGTCAGGTAGGAAGTCACTTGACCTTTCTGGGTTTTACTTAATTTTGTATTTGCAAAATGAAATCCCTTTAACTTAGATGTCTGCTGTTCCCAAGGCAATGTTGCCCGCGGAAATAAAATGAAGAAAAATTATGTCGTGCGGTATTAAGAGACTAAAATAAATACATGCTGCCTGCGCCAGTTTCACCTCGTGTAACTGCTCGTACCTGCGGTAATTTTCCTCCTCCTCATGTCATCAGAATCTCATCCGAGAAATTACCTTCTCTCTGCAGAGCCTACGAGCAGGCCGGCATGATGCTGAAGGTCAGTGACGTGTCACAGCCCTTACGTGAGTACGTGGTGAGCCGCGGGGTGTGGGAGTGAACTTGTGCCGAGGTTGGGAAGCGTCCTTGCCGTGAGGCGAGAGGCGCTGAGGGTCCTCGTCCAGTGGTGCTGACTGGACCCCGGTGGTGCCTCCTGTGTGTCGTCAGGCGGGAGCTTTAAAGATGAAGCTTCAGAGAACACCTTGGCGGGAACTGGCAGGCCGATCCGAGCTTTGTGAGCAGGAGAGCGCGCCCCCTGGGGGCTCGCTGCTTTGGCACCGCTCAGGACGCGGTAGCGGTGGACGCCGGCAGGTCGCTACTGCGCGTGGTCACAGAGTGAGCGTGGTTTATAAATGGCAGCCAGCTTTGAAGAGACTCTTGACTTCAGCTGTTGCTGTTGAACCCTGGTTCTTTTTGGCTAATGCTTCGGTAGACGTGCCCAAGCCGCTTTTCGTATTTCTGCTTCGGAAAAGCAGGTTGGGAGTTAGTATCCTGCTGTGGTGAGACAGCGTGTTCCTGGCTGACACCGACTCCCCACGTTTGCCGTGGGGCAGCGGGGACGGAGCGTTTTCCTCGCCGTTTTTATGTGCCCTAATATGGTAAAAGCTATGTTTACAATTATTTATTACGAAGCTGGGTTTTAAGAACTTAGACTTTCGTAAAACTTCGGTTCGTTTTTAATTACTAAATTTACCATCTTAAATTACTGATTTTTTAAAAAATGAATACATGCTCATGTAGGACATTTAGAAATGCTGGAAGCATTAAAGACTGTTAGTAATAGCTGTTACCATGTTTAGTTTTTCCTTCTAGTTCTTTTCGGTACACGTACATTCTCCTGTATGTGTGGACACAGAAAACAGGTGGTGCTCTGCACACAGCTTTGTCTCTGACTGTTTGTTTACATTCAACTTCATGCACGTTTTCTAATGTCATTAGAAAAAATACTTTCATAATAGTATATAAAGAGCTTTAAGCTTTCATAGTCTTTGACCCAGGAATTCTAATTCTGTGATTCTGTCATAAATAAATAGTAAAGATTTATGCATAAGGATGTTTATTGCTGTGCTATTTAAGGAAAAAATGGCAATTATCTATAAATTTTTAATAATAGGAAAATGTTTAAGTAAGTTATGACACTTTACTGTAATACGGCCATTGTAATAAAACTTTTCTGGCTGAAACGTGTAACTGAATTGATGTTTGATGATGCAAGTCAGGTTATTGACAGCAGTTCCTTAGCAGCTAGAATTTTTTTCATAGCCGAGGAAGCCAGGGGTCTGCCCTGACCCTCCCCCATGTCCCCTGAGGACGCTGAAGCTCCCGACTGGCTCTTGTGGTCCCGGGCACGTGTGCCTGTTGCTGGGGTGCACTGTCGCAGTCTGGAACTGCCGGAACGCTCTGATACAATGCTTAACACGGCCTCAGTTTATTTTCTAACAGCTGTGCTAAAACTTGTCTTCATCAGAGATTGTTATTCAGACTTCATTTCCCTTTAATTTGAGGATTTGAAAGGCACTGCTTTGAAGGAGGGAAAAATAACCTAACAGATAAGGGAAAAGACAGAGGGAAATGCTTTCCTGGGCTCTCTTGTGTTTCCACTGAAGGCCTTTGGCTGGGCCTCGGCTGCACGTGGCGTCCTGAGCTCTTGCTCGTCGGGTAGTTCTGTGGGCTGACGCTTCCCAGCGAGGCTTGGGCAGTGATGGTTTGTAGATGGAGGCCCTGGGAAGACCCGGGCTTGGTGGATGGACCTCTGGTTCTGACGTTCTGCAGCTGTTAGGATTTGACACCCTGTTCGCTTTGCAGAAGTGACAAGGTGGCTGAGGCACACAGGCCACTGGGAGCAGGCAGTTTCACTTTCTTCTTGATGATTTTGCCACACAGAACACGGCGCAGGGTGGAGAGGAGTGTGACTTTGCAGCGGGCAGCCTGTCGCTTTGTGGAAGAGAGGCAGCACTGTGGTTGGGTCCCGCTTTTCCCACTCACTCTTGGTCTGACGTGCAGCCGGGCCAGGAAATTGCTCGTTTCTAAGCCTGCGGTGCTCACGTCACCCTGCCCTCGGCCTTCGTTCGCCCCTGCGCCGAGTCTGAGGGGTGCTTGTGACCGTCCCCCAAATGCTCTGCAGGTTGTAGACTCTCAGTCATGTTTGTGAGAGCAGTGAACGTGAGAATTGGGGGGAAAACACTCCGTAACAGCCAGGGTGCCCCTCTGGACTGAAGTGAAGGAAGTGCCTGTGTTGGACGCACCTCCTCCCACCAGCTGCCCTCACCGCGGAGCCGAGGCTCCTGTGCCAGGACGGGCTTTCCCTGACGCTTGGGGATGTGTCACCATTCCGCGGGGGTTTGATAGCAGCTTTACTTTGTGTAGGAGCTTGAACCCTGTTTCGTTGTTAGTCTCCATGACTAAATAACAAAAAAAGGTATACTCAGAAGTCAGCAGCGACGAGACCAGCAAGCCTTCTGTCCTAGAGAAATTGTCAGCCTAGTGAAGGACTAAAGGGCAGATCTGACAGCAGCCCAGGGGAGGTCTGCGTGGAGGCGGCTCTGTGGTGCAGCATGTCTGCCTGAAGTAGGTCGTGCCTGTAAACTGTACAGCTTCTCAGTGGTTTTTTCTTTCGCTGTTTTTTTTTCCCAAAGAGTATACTTCTTTTTATATATGTATACTTTAATTGAATTGTAGTCAGTTTACAATCTTGTGACAGTTTCTGGTGTACAGTGTAATGCTTCAATCATACAGGAACATACATATATTCATTTTTGTACTTTCTACCATAAGTTACTGGAAAATGTTGAATATAGCTCCCTGTGCTGTACACTATGAACATGTTCTTTATCTATTTTAATGTGTATTAGTTACTGTCTGCAGATCTGACTCCCCGTTTACCCCCTCCCACCCGCTCCCGCCCCTGATGTCCTGTCTGTTTTCTAAGTCTGCGAGTTGGTTTGTTTTGTCGGTGAGTCCCTTTGTCTTCTTTTTTTTTTTTTTTAAGATTCCACATATTTTTCTTTCTCTTTCTGACTTAATTCACTTAGAATGACATTCCCCAGGTCCACCCATGTTGCTACAAATGGCATTATTTTTTTTAACGTCAGAATGTTTTGCCTGTGTTTCCTTCTAAGAGGTCGGTAGCGTCTGGGCTCATGTGTAAGCCTTTGAGCCATTCCGAGTTTACGTTTGTGTGCGGAGTGAGGGAGTCCAGTTTTCCCAGCAGTATTTGCCGAAGAGACTGTCTTTTTGCTTCATTGTATGTTCCTGCCTCCTTGGTCAAAGATTACTCGACCAGAAGTTTGTGTGTGCATTTCTGGGCTCTGTACTCTGTTCCTTTGATTCGTATGTCTATTTTTGTACCAATACCATGCTGTGGTTTTTTTGTTTTGTCTTTTGGGTTTGTTTTAGTTGAGGTTCAGTCAGGTACAGTGTGTCAGGTTCTGGTGTACAGCACGGTGGCCCAGTCTCTCATACGTGTACGTGTGTTCGTTATCATAGTCCCCGTCACTAAAGGTTATTGTGAGATACTGAATACAGTTCCCTGAGCCACACGGGAGAAACTCGTTTTCTCCTGCAGTCTGTTTTGCTGTGTAGTGGCTACTGTTTGCAATTCTCAAACTTGGAAATTTGTCCCTTCCCACTCCTTCCTTTCCCTCGCAGCCGTAAGATTGCTCACCATGTCTGCCAGTCTGTTTCTGTTTTGCAGAGGGGTTGCAGTGTCCTCTTTTTTTTTTTCTTTTACCAGATTTTGTGAGAATCCTCCTGTATTTTGATGCTAGAGACACTGCCCGAGTCAGTAGGTGTCTGTGCGATTCAGTGGGTTTGTAGGTGTGATAATGTTGCGTTGAGTGGGAGAGGCGAGCTGTGAGTCTCTCTACTTTGACGTCTTGGTACCAGCTCCTTGGTACCAGGTCTTTTAAAGTGTTGATTTGGAGATGGGGACCACTGCATGCTGAGACTTGCTCACTAACAAGGCAGAGACACTCTATGTGGGCGTTTCTTTGAATAAGAGGGCTGCAGACTCAGATGGAGGTTCGTCACGGGGTGGCTGTAAGGAGGCAGCCTGGGTGTGTGGGCAGGAGGTCCCGGGAGAAGTGCGGCCCCTCCCGGAGGTGGCAGACCACTCCGGGGCCACCGCTGCGCTGCGCAGCGCAGCTCACCGGGGCCGTCAGAAGCGCGAGCCTGCTGGCCTGTAGCATTTGATGTTTCTGTAGTAGGAAGACATGCATAGTCTTTGTGAAACTGATTTTAAAATAGTGGATGGTTCAAGCAGGACACCCTTGGAGGCGAGACAGCCTGGGCTGCCTTTGTGTGGGCCTCATGCATGGTGGGGACTCACTAGTGTCCGGGAAGTGTAACTGCTTCAAGAGCAGGAAAGAGTACGTGCGGTGGTTTCTACCCTTTGTATAGTCCCCCTGACACTCTGTAACGTGACGCACCGAGGAAGCTGAGTGGGATGGCTTTGGTTTGTGGAGTGAAGCCGATGGGGACCCGCCCTGTAAGGCGTTTCTGCTTAAGTAGTTGCATCGTTGTGTCTTGTTGGGGGTCGGTCTTGTGCTTTCTTGAACTGGGGATAGTGGGGTTTCAGATTGTCAGCTCTGCATTTCTTAGTGGATGCATCTATTGATCTGTGCTGTGCTCTTTGCCTGAAGGAGATGCAGAAACTCCCAGAGGCTGTGCAGCTGATCGAGAAGGCCAGCACGATGTACCTGGAGAACGGCACTCCGGACACGGCGGCCATGGCCCTGGAGCGCGCCGGGAAGTGAGTTTGCAGCGCTCGGGCCACGTGGGCGGCTGCTGGTTTCAACAGAATCCTTTGAAAACCAGTTTTCCATATCTCATGGGAGTCAAATTTCCTTGTCTAATCTAGGCTTATAGAAAACGTAGATCCAGAAAAGGCTGTCCAGTTGTATCAACAGACAGCAAACGTGTTTGAAGTAAGTTTATTTTTTCTTTCTGTGTACTTAGACTGTTAGATGCATAATACATAGGAAAACAGAAATGCAGTAAACATTGAAAACTTTTCTGTGCTCACAACTAAACTGCATTTTTCTATGAGTGAAATGGATTAGCAGCTTTGGTGTCCACTCCCCCCCCCACCCCCGATGAAGTCCATTACTGTTTTTAATGAAGTGATTGTTGGGGAAAGAAAAAAGATCTGCTACATTAGAGCAGCCAACAGTCTCTGTTCTTGGATCCCTGCAGAATGAGGAGCGCTTGAGGCAGGCGGTTGAGTTACTAGGAAAGGCGTCCAGGCTGCTGGTCCGGGGACGCAGGTACGTGTCCCCTGCACCTTCAGTTCACATTCAGGGACTCGTACTTAATGGAGGGAGGGCCTGTTCATGTTTTTGGTGTCGCCTTGGGCTGCCTCTAGGAGACCTGGTGTCCAGGAGACAGCGTGGAAGGGTCAGCTGCCGTTCTTGTGTGGGACTCCAGCCGTATCAGGGCTGCTCTTGCCGCTTCAGACCTGACGCAGCAGCGGGTGGAGAGCCGCTGTCCGGGTCTTTAGTTAACTTGGTTCAGTTGTGACGTCTCTCCAGGAGGAGTGTCTGTGCGTGTAAATGATGAGAGGCCCTGCATGCTCCCCTGGGTAGTGTCGTTAAACAGCACTTTTTATCCTTCACACGTACAACCCACAGCACAAATAGCTGGACCGCAGGAACCTAGAGTCCTACTGGATTTTCCTTTTGTTTTTTACTTCCCTTCACTTTAAGTTTAGTAAACTATCTCTGTTACTAATAAAATTATGAGCAGGAAAATGTGAGAGTAGATGGTAAAGGATGAATGTTGAGGGCACAGGTAAGTCTCTGCCCTCCTGCTGCCCTTCCTGGCCCTGGGAGCTGGTTGGGCTCATGGAGGCCCCAGGGAGCCTGTGAGGGTGAGGACAGAGTGGGAGGAGGGGCTCCTGAGGGGCCTGGTGGCCTTTCAGCAGAAGGAAAGAAGCCTTGTGATTGAGTCCAGGGCGGCCTCCCCAGCCCTTGTCACACACGCCCCCAGAGCAGTTTGTTGACTGTGACGCTCATCACGCTGACCCCGTATGAAGTGACCTGTCCTTAGGTCGCTCGCGCTGTCCTCTTGGTGTCCAGAAGGGCAGGTCAAACACCCAGGGGCAGCCGGGGTCCTGGGGAGAGTGCTGGACCTCCTCTTTCTCTGAAACTTGTGGCGACAAGCACGTAACAGCAGTCAGCTCTCTGGGGGTCGTCGGGACCTGCCTCCCCTCACTCTCTCTCTGTCTTCAGGTTTGATGAGGCGGCGCTCTCTATTCAGAAAGAGAAGAATATTTATAAGGAAATTGAGAATTACCCAACTTGTTACAAGGTACGCTGTGAAAGTGTTTGCTTCTGGCTTTACGTTAGATCATTTTTCATATTGGTGTAGCTCTGCACCTAAGACAGGCTTCCAGGAAATGTCTGTGTAGTTTTTGAAATAACACATTATGGGCCTCTATTTTTGGCCAAGGGGGAGGAAACCCACTATAGCCTGTCCCTCCTGCTGAGCACCACCAGTGCAGAGGTCAGGGGCCGGGGCTCTGAACCGGGAGGGCAGCCAACGTGGAGCACGTGGAGAAGGGGTGGCTCAGGGCGGTTCCCGGTCCTCTCCCCGTGGGCTCTGGGTGCCCCGTCTTTCTACCCAGAAGAGCTGGGGACAGAGGCCCGTATTTCCCTGTCCTTCCTCCCTGGGCTGCTCTGCGGGGGGCGTGTCCTGGAGCTGCAGTGGTGATGACGGTGTGGGCGGACAAATGCCAGTGAGACCCAGTCTGCTCAGCTAGAGCAGGCGGGCAGATGGCCGGGTGACACCCCAGAAAGGGGCCCCGAGTGTGGGAGGTCCGTGACGTGCTGCCGTGCCGTCATCAGGAGTGAAGGCTCATGTTGCCCGGAGAGGCCCAGGTGGTGTTGGGGTCACCAGTCAGGACCTGAAGCTGCCGTCACCACTGCTCTGGGAGGCAGAGGTGAACACAGGTGAAATGGCCTGAAGGACTGATTTTTTCTTTTATAATGGAAATTATAAATGAACTAAATGAGAATTTTAGAACTGAAATAGTGTCTGAAATAAAATACTAGATGGGTGAATCTGAAAATGGAGATGGCAAAAGATTCATTGAACTTCAAGATAGATCACTGAAAGTCATCTGAAAAGTGGATGTGAAAAAGACTGAGAAGTACTTCATGAAGAGCTGTTTGTGGATAAGGTCTTGCCGGGCATGGCTATTGTGACGGGGGCTGCACTGGGTCTTAGGTGGCTCGGGGCAGTGCAGCCGTCTTGGTCACGTTGACCTCCCAGTCCCAGCGCACAAGGTGTCTTTCCATTTCTGTATCATCTTCAGTTCCCTTCATCAGTGTCTTACAGCTTTCAGAGTGCAGGTAACCTTGGCTAGGTTTACTCTAAGTATTTTGTTGTTTTTGATGCAAGGGAAATGTCTATGCCAGCTATAAAATTCTAGGTTTTTGTTTTTTAAGTTTTTTTTTTCAGTTTTACTAGGTAAAATTATTACAGCTTAACTGCATGGGTACATTATATTGCGTATTAATACATATGTAAATATACTGCACCTTTTTTGTTTACATCCGTGTACTGAAGATTGTTTCTAAGAACAGATTAGAGCTTCAGCTTTTTAAACTTACACAGTTATCAAAGGAATAAAGCCAACCGCAAGATAAGAACAGATTTTGGTAATCCAGTCATAAAGGATAGTCAGATGTGCTTACACATATTCAGGAAATCAGTCGTTATTTATAACATAGAAAAGCAGTTCATTTGTGTCCTTTATTTTCTTGTTTTTTAAGATTCTACATATAAGTGATATCATGTGGCACTTTTTTTTTCCCTCTTGGCCCATTTCACTTAAAATGACGATCTTCAGGTCCATTGTGTTGCTGTAAATGGCATGATTTTACTCTTTTTTATGGCTGAGTAGTGTTCCATTGTGTATATGTACCACATTTTTATCCAGTCTTCTGTTGATGGACATTTGGGTTATTTCCACGTCTTGGCTGTTGTAAATAGTGCTGCTGTGAACATTGGGGTGCAGGTGTCTTTTTGAGTTTTATTTTTCTCTGGATATATGATCAGGAGTGGGATTGCTGGATCACATGGTAAGTCTGTTTTGAGTTTTTTAAGGACCATCCAAACTGTCCTTCACAGTGGCTGCACCAGGCTGCACTCCCTTTTCCCTACAGCCTCTCCGGCACTTACCCTTCAGGGACCCTGGGGTGCCGGCCAACCTGACTGCTGTGAGGTGGAACCTGTTGTGGTTTTGATTTGCGTTTCTCTGCTAATTAGGGATACTGAGCTTTTTTTCGTGTGTCTACTGGCCATTTGTATGTCTTTGGAGAATTCTTTGTTTAGGTCTTCTCCCCATGTTTGGTTTGGGTTATTTTTTTCTTATTAATTTGTATGAGCTGTTTATATATTTTGGAGATCAAGCCTTTGTCAGTTGAATCATTTGCAAATATTTTCTCCCATTCTGTAGGTTGTCTTTTAGTTTTGCTGATGGTTTCCTTAGCTGTGCAAAAGCTTTTAAGTTTAATTAGGTCCCATTTGTTTGTTTTTGCTTTTATTTCCATAAAATTCTGGTTTTTGAAGTGAAAAAGGGCTGCAAAATGACAAAATATTCTGTTTTTATGGGTGGGTTGTATTCCATTGCATGTATATGCTGCATCTTCTTTATCCATTCATCTATTGATGTGCATTTGGGACGCTTCCCCCTCTTGGCAGTTGTAAGTAATGTAAGTTATTAGCAGGGTGTATGTATCTTTTTGAATTAACGCTTTTGTTTTTCTTGGACATATGCCCAAGAGTGGAATTGCTGGGCCGCATGGCGATTCTGTCTCTAAGTTATTGAGAAACCTCCATACTGTTTTACATCGTGGCTACGCCACTGTACGTTCCCACCAAGAGTGTACAAGGTTCCCCTTTTCCCCACATCCTCGCCAGCACTTGATATTTGTGTTCTTTTTCACGATGGCCGTTCTGACAGGCGTGAGATGGTGTCTCACTGATTCTGATGTGCATTTCCCTGATACTAGTGATGTTGAGCAACTTTCCATGTCCCTGTTGGCCATCTGCATTTCCTCTTTTGGAAGAGTGTTCAGTTCTGCCCATATTTTAAATGGATTGGTTATTTGTTTTTTAATTGAAGTACAGTTGATTTTTTTAAACAAAAGATTGAGCAGTACTTCATGAAGAGCTCTTTTGCCGATGAGATCTTATCAGTTGTGTCTGGTTTCATTAACCCTTTTGTTGGCTTACAAATAGTATCGGTTCGGTTCTGCTATGATGTATCCGGTCATTCATCTTCCTCCTCATCTCTCTCTGGGACCCGAAGTAGAGTTGTGGCCTCTCCCTTTTCAGGACTGAACCTACATAGGGGTTCAGAAGAGCTGTTCTCTGTGACGTGGGGGTCGTGCTCTCTGCTCTGTTCCTCCAAGAGTGGTCCTCGGAGCGCGGGCCGGGAGCGCTGGGAACTGGTTAGGAGCTGCTGACTCCGGCTCCCCGGCCACCAGGTCTGCCCTCTTTCTGCAGGGCCCGGGCGGCTGTGTGCCCGGTGGGGCTTGAGATGTTCCTGGGTGTTCTCCCTGCGCCGTCCTGTGGAAGTTACTGCAGGATTCACAGATCTGTGTGTGTAAACCAAGACTGCAAATTCAGCTCCAGGTGTCAGGAAGTTGACTTTTCTGCACAGCCATACACCTGACCCATGATGTCCTTTTGTTTTAGAAAACCATCGCCCAGGTCCTGGTCCACCTGCACAGGAACGACTACGTGGCCGCAGAGCGGTGTGTCCGGGAGAGCTACAGGTCAGGGCCCCGCCGCTCACTGCTTAGACAGGTGGTCCTGGCCCTGAGACCGCGAGTTTTAAATTTCAGAGCAATAGGAATGTGTGGCCACCATTTCAGCTTTTACGGCAGGATCTTTATGAGTCATATTTGGGCCTGTGTTTTCCTTCTCGGGGCCTCCATGGAAGTGCATGACGTGGGTGGTTCTGTGACATTTAGCTTTCCCAGTAAAAAAGAACAGGAAGGAAAGAAGGCCCCAGGTAGTATGTTACAGGAAGACCAGAATAAGGGGTCTTCTTGGTTAAAATGAGCAGCCTTAGTCTGGACCCCGACCATGCTGGCAGCTGTCCCGCGCCGCCACCCCTCCTCCCGTGACCATTTGAAAGGTCTCTAGCTGCTGTGAGACTCGGGCAGGGCTGGGCGGCCAGGGTCAGGCATAGATGGCTGTGTGCTTGTCTGCAGCATTCCTGGCTTCAACGGGAGCGAGGACTGTGCTGCCCTGGAGCAGCTCCTGGAGGGCTACGACCAGCAGGACCAAGACCAGGTGTGCGAGGTCTGCAGCTCGCCCCTCTTCAAGTACATGGACAACGACGTAAGTGCCCCCGGGGAGGAGGCTGCCAGGGAGACGGTTCTCCCTGGATGGAAAGGTCCTTCCTCTGTTACTCCTGATGCTCCTCCTCACAGGGGAGCTCCCTGGGGGTCATGGGGGGTTGGCTATGGGTGTCCCCCAACAGCATTTCCTCGTCTCCCACACCTCGCTCCCCGGCTCATGGCCAGGATCACATTGGGGTTCTTCCGTGTAGACAGTGGTGCGGGCTCACTCGGGGTTGAGAAGCAGGCCCTGCCTCCCAGGGCGCTCCTGCGACAGCCTGGGGCCCAGCCTAGACGTGTCTTGTGTATTGTCCTTGACAGTATGCGAAGCTGGGCCTGACCCTGGTGGTCCCAGGCGGCGGCGTCAAGAAGAAGGCGGCTGCCTCCCCCCAGCCCGCGCCCGCCGGCGCCCCCGCGGCCGAGGAAGAGGAGGACGAGTACGCAGGGGGGCTGTGCTAGGGGGGGCTCCGGCCCGGCCCCGCTGCTCAGACACGCGGCTGCGTCCCTGGACCGCTTGCCGCGCCCCTGCCCCTGAGCATGGTTCTTCTTTCCCTGACAAGAGCTCTTGTAAGACACCAGCAGGGCTTAATGGAAGACGCTCTGTTGCACTTTAATACTGTCGATTTTAAAATCGGGAAACCAAACTCTAGACACGTTTGTTCTACACAAAAGGGACGGTAGTCACAGTTACCTCTTCTCTGGGGCTCCAGTAATTGACTGTTAGGGAAGTTTCTTTGCATTGAATTTAATAACAGCTGCTAAACGTGAAGTTTACCAGTTAAAGAACAATATTTTAAACATTTGCTCAAAGGGAAGTGCATCCTCCATGATATTAGCTGTGTTTAAATTATTAAATCTTCCGAGGTGAGATTGGGGCAGGAAGCTGTTTTGAGCCTCACAATATTATTTAGCCCAGTACCAGATGCATTTAAAGTCTCCTCTTGTACATTTGAAAGCTTAGGAGGTAAGTGATGCTACCTTCTGTAAATGTCTTCAGTTCTCCGAAATACGGGTAGTTTTTCACCTGAAAGACGCACAGTGACTCTAAACCCACTGGGTTCTTGACGCAGTGAGAACCAGCCAGCACCTTCCTCATGCATTTGAACAGCGCAGCGCACGCGTCCCGCTGACGGGGTGTACGTGCTGGGTGACGCTGGCTAGTCCGTCATTTCCCAGGCATTCCTTTCTGCCCTGTGTGCTTAGACCGCTCCCCCAGTCTCCTGAACACTGGCAGTGTGCATCCTGCAGGCAGACGCTGCCCGAGCGGCTTTCTGCTACCTTGGCGAGCTTGTAGTCGCTGGACTTCAGGTAGAGCATCACACGTGGTTTCAGCCACTCGGGGCCCCGTGGGAGTCAGGTAACATCCTTGTGAGGCAGCTGGATAGTGGGGTGGAAAGCCATCGAAGGTCTGATCCAAACCCTGAGCAGCGTGCTGTCTCCAGTTCCCCAGTAGGTCTGCGGACAGCAGTGCCCTCAGACGCTGGGGTAACCTGCATGGGTTCAGGGAAGCTGTATTTAGGCATTGGTGTTTAATGACACGTTCATATCTCGGAGATCTTGTCACTGCTCTGCCCTCCAGATCAAGCAGAAACTTCGGGAGTCTCTTTCTGATGTGCATTTGAGCTAATTAATAATCCATTTAAACAGACTTAGCAACACGTAGAAGACATTTTAGACCCTTTGTTTATAGACAATATTATCCATTACAGCCTTGAAAAAAGTTCTCTTTTCTTACATAGTAAACAAAAGTGAATGCGTGAGTCGGTTCCCCTGCAGGGGCAGCGCAACTGAGCTGTCCGCACACAAGGCTGGGACAGAGCACTCTCCTGGCCCACAGCTCCTGCAGGGGTGGGACATGGGCACCCACCAACGCCAGGGCTGTTGTGTAGTGGCCAGTAAGGAGTGTTCGTTCCATAGCTGATGCGTTTCATTTCCACTCACGTCAGTCTTTATCCTGAGAGCGCAGAGCACACACATTCTCCAGAGCTCGTGTCGTCGCTTACCACAGTGGACTCCTGCATGAATGTGCTCAGAAGCTAGTAGTCAGTGCTCTGTTGTAAGTGCAGTCAGTCTGCAAAATATATTTAATATATTGAATTTGTATATATGCAGAGTGTGGTATCTGTGTATGGAAATCTGTGCTTTACTCCTGTTTTCTTTTCAGCTCTTTGAGTAGAATCTTAAACGTGTTAGAGAAATTATTGCTTCTATAGGAAGATAATTATGAAAATAAAATCTGAAACTGTAAGTATGATTATTTTTTCATTAATTTGTCTTTGCTTATTTCCTTTTTTTCTGAAGACACAGCCTCATTTACCTGATTCCAGCTAATTAGACAAGAACATTATTTGTTCTCTCAGGCCGTACACTCTGCTCTCTGGGAGTCAGTCAGTACCTTTAGGAGTTGTATACCTTCGGGGGCTACTCTAAACCCTTGGAGCTTTCTGAGGTGCAGATCGTCCAGTTCCTGTAATACTGTTCTCTGGACCTGCTGAGGCAAGGATCTTCAGTACACCTTCCACGAGAGTAGTTCTTTCATTAAGTGAGGTAAAAATACATAGTGTTCGTGTTTATACATCGTTTGCACCCGAATTACCAGTGGACTTAATCGTTTACGGGTGCATGCTATGTGTTAACTCGCAAGTTTTAGGCTGTGTATTGTTCAGGTACGTTTTATTGATGGCCTTTCTTAGGACTCGAGCCCAGGAGGTGGCCCCTGAGCTCTGCAGGACGGCTCCGGAGAGGGAGAGGAGGAGACAGGATACATAGGAGTTCTTGCCATGAAGACCAGGTAGTGGGAACCTCAAAAGATTACTGTTAATTCGGGGAAGCCGGATAACTCAAGTTAAGGAATTGAATACTTTTCTGTGGGAGGATGCAAGAGTCTGGGCTTACTGAAATCATGCCTTTGATACCTACACCTGGCTGTCGGGGGCCGGTGTCCTGGGCTTCCTGTCCTGAGTCCCCTCGGGTGGCAGCAGAGGCCGGGCTGCCTGCCTGTCTCTATCCCGAGTTCCCTCCTGCTCGCCGTGGGGGCAGCTGCGGTGGCTGGTGTCCGCAGAGTCCTCTTACTGACAGGGCCGGTGGTGACTTTCATTCGTGGTCCTCCTCCTCGGTCCCATGCTTCAGCCCGTGTTTTGGGAGACATTTCATGTCCAGTTTCTGTCTCCAGTGCTAGCGGGCTCGTTCCTGTGACAGGCGAAGAGGATGCTGTTGACATGCAACTCAGGGTGCTCATTTTTGGATCAGGCCCTGTCGATAATCTAAACTTCTCTAGGTCACCTGCCTCATTAGTCTTTCATGATCCAGGAAGCATTATTCTACATAGTCACAAATGTGATCTGTTTCCTCGAGATGTTTACCCAGCGTGTGGGCACCCAGGCCTCCAACCAAACTGATGATGGGTCATGTAAGAAACAAGCATCTTACAAAACAGGATGTCATACAGGAAGTTAATGACATCACAGTGCAGCAGAGACAGCATGAACAAGGTGGGACACAGGACCAAAGCAGTGATTAGTGTAAGTGGTGGTGATCTGGTTGCAGAAGCCTGTCCACCGGAGAGCCAGCTGGGGCAGCCCGATTCTGGAGGGATGGGCAGAGATAAGATAAAGTATACCTTCGTAAACAAAGATGAAACATTTTATCAGCTTGTAGGACACAGCATAAAAAGTTTTCTCTGGAAAACAAAGATTAAAAGCCAGTATATTTCCCAAAAGGGCAGAAAATTATAAATCATTTATCAGTTCATTCAGTCCCATGTAACTAATTCCTCTGATCTGGATAAAGTCGTCAGGTTATCCATTAGTTCTGTAATTTCCCTAATTCAGTGGTACGATCTAAAGGTTATCAGAGACTTAAACTTGTCAAAAAGTCCTTCTCATGAATCTTCCTTGATTCTTTTTATAAAAACAGTAAAAACAATGGTTTTCTGTAAGTGAAAGATTTAAAAAGGCATGGGTAAGGATTTGATTACGATGCAGCTGACAAGCAACTTGGCTATTCCTGTGACAGGCAACATTTTAACATAACAACTTTATATCAAGACATACCAGATTTTAGAAATACCTATATTAATGACATTTATCTGTACAGGGTAACCTAAAGTTCATCTCCAATCATTTGAATCATTTGACACTATTTCTCAGAAAATTAACGTACCAAGTGAACCTTACGTTTCACACGTCTGAGATGTCTCAGGGTTCTTTTGAAGCAAGTATCACAGAGTTAGCTGGAGGTTAACCAGAACTTTAGTTAGAATTTGGTATTTGGGAAGTGTTAAAAATACCAGAAAGGTTTTAGGACGTTCGAGGTCACTGTGAAATATTACTTACTCATTCAGTTAAAGTGACAGATTAAAAATACAGGTTACAGGTACAGAATCTCAAACAATCTGTTACCAAAAGCAGCACTCCGAGAAAACAGTCCCAGAGAGAGGACATCAAGCCCCTGCCTTGTAGCAGCCCGCGGTTACCAGCAGAGTCCACCGCTGCCATCTGTCCAAGCTTCGCTAGTGCTGCCCGCGTGCAGGCTCTTCTCGGGGCCTTTCCATGAGGAAACAGTCCCCTCTAAGTACCGACATGCAGTTCTACCCCTTGTACTTGCTTCTGCTGAAAATGTCCACCCTGGCTTCCTACTGTATTCTGAAATGTTCCCTTACTATTTCTAGTAGCTTTAAAGAGAATTCTTAGCTCTTAAAACAGTGACTTCACTAAGCAGTAGGTAATTATGAACCGTCTTCCACATGAGCATTCTGTAAATTGGCAACCACTAGCAATAATTTCTTAAATTACCATCTCAGTGTGGTACCGGAGTGTTAACAGTAGCCCTGAGTGCCGTCAGTCCCCCTGTGACGGGGAGCCAGGGCTCAGTGACGGCTGTTGCAGGGTCTCTCTCTCTGGAAACAACCTGGCTCTTCGGAGCTGCTGTCGTTTTACTTAGTTCAGCACAGCTCTGAAATTTTAAGTTACCAAGTATCTGAAGAGGTTACGTTCAATAATTATTTCTAAAGAGTTCACCCAGAAGTTCTTCTCATTTGCATTTAATTTACTTACAAGGATTCGATCGTACCAAGTTACTTTTCTTGCTGATGAATTTACAGCAGATAGAACAAGGTCCTACCTGACTTCTGTTAAACTTAGGTACAGTTGCACTGAATGTTGACTACAGAGAATTAGATTCGCAAACAAACCAACCTTACTGCCAGGCATCAAGTTAGTGGTCACCAAGACTGTCAACTGAAAAAAATGCACAACCTCAAAGCTGAGAGTTATGCTTTATTCTGCAGACTTTCTGAAGACTCAAGCCCAGGAGGTGTCCTCAGATGGCTCTGTGACTGCTCCTAGGAGGCAGGGGAGGAGCCAGGAGAGAGGAGTTTCTGTAACAAAGACCAGGTAGTGGGAACGTTGAAAGGTTCCTCTTAAAGAAAACCAGACAACTCAAGTTAAGAAATTCAGCGCTTCTCTATGTATATGAGGACACACAAGTCTGGGCTCATGGAAGTCGCCCCTTTGCCGTGCACCGTAGCTCTCGAGGGCCCGGGTCCTGGGCTTCCCCTCCCGAGTCCCCTGAGGGTGCACTGTCAGGGCGGGAGTTGCTGCAGAGGACGGGGCTGCCTGCTCATCTGCATCCCGAGCCCCCCACTCCCCGTCGGGGCAGCAGTGGCTGGTGACCTACTGGCCACCGCGCCCTTTGTCTCCTGATGTTCACATACATAATGCTGCTGTGTCCTTCCCAGAATGGGACTCTGATGGGATTGGGCACCAGGACTGGGTGGGGGTGGGAGTTGGAGTAAGACGGAGAAGAAACGCAGGGGACACAGGGCTTGGACGTCGTGGGATTCTGTCCTCCTCAGGACACCTTGGAGTGTTCCGAGTACACCTCATGGTCACACTGTTAAGATGGGACAGCTGGGAAGGAGAACGGGCCCCATCTCCCTCTGCCCCCGCCCCGAGTTTTCATTAGAGTGGTCCCAGTACGGGGCTCCATGTCAACTTCAAGTTGATGCTGGATTTAAGGACATTAAAGGTGGAGGGAAAGGACTGAGGCAGCATGTGTTTTGAGAAAGGAGAGCAGACCGCTAGCACTGGGCGTTTCTGTCAAACGGCCAACGGACCAGGTGCACAGGAACAACTTGCATGGCTTCTAATTAACACGCGAGGGTCCTGAATAAAATGTCCCTAAATGGTGAGTCGTGCTTACAAACTAGGTTAATTAAGTCCTCTTAGAATTTAAGGGTTAAACATTGTCAGTTACATTTATAATTATAAAAAAAAAAAAATCAAATTATGAAACTGCATATGAACTGTCTGGTAACCTGCTCAGGAGGTGGGCCTCCCAGGCAGATGACAGGGGCGGACTGGGGACTTGAGGTGGTGGGAGGCAGTGGCCGCAGGGCCAGGCCAAGGGAGCCCCCAGCCCCCTGGGAGGCCCAAAGCCGTGGGGCCAAGTTAGACTGCCCGGCCCTGCTGGGGCCCCCGGGGGAGCTGGGCCACAGCTCCCTGTGGACCAGAGTTCCAAAGACCTACCTCACACATTTTCCCACCAGAAACCATTTTGGGGGCAGAATCACCTTCACGTGTGGGCTATCCCCCTCCTCCTGTTTTGGCTGGCTTAATAATGTAGGTTTGTTAAGGGGTCTCAGCCACCGGGTGGCACCATAGAGCTGGGGGGGGTTGGTCGGTGGGTGTGTCTGCTCTCCTGGTCCAGCTGCAGTTACTGCGGACAGACGGACGGACGGACAGACTGCAGGATGGGGGGGCCCAGGGTCTCAACTTGCCAGTCAGATGGACACACTTTGTCAACTGCTGGGCTGTATGTGCCCGCTGGTGCTCTCCCAGCCCCAAACCACAACCCAAGATTGTGCGGTGACGAAAATGCCCCAGGCCTTCACTAAGGCTGTCTTGGGCCACTTGTCGCGCTTTGGGGGGAGGGAGGTGTGCATTTGTCAAGGAGTTTGTTGTAGGAGCCTCTGCCGCCTGCAGTCAGTCAGCTGCCCGGCTCTCACCCAGTAAAGGCGGACAAACCACTGCTGTCCTCACATGCACAGGGGTGCAGTGTTGTCCCTTGTTGGGAACCAAGACTGTGTCCTTGCCCCACCCCTGAACACTGCGTAACGTTAGGACAGCAGCAACCTGGCTCCAGGCTGTGCTGGCCCGAGGCAGCCGCAGACCCCTGTGAAAATGTAAATAAAATGAACTAAAAGGAAATTCAGTTCTTTGGTCACAGCCAAATTTCTCTCCAACGTTTGGTGGCCCCTGACTCCCATGGGGGCGGTGCATGCAGAATGCTTGTCCTCCCCTGAAATTTGTTGGATGGTGTGGCTCTGGACTGTACCTGTGAAGTGCTGCGGGCACAGCTAGCCCCCCAGCTCGTCCCCTGCACAGGGGGGCCCGCTGACCTACCTCATCTGAGAGAGGACCACACGCCCCCCCCCCCCACAACCTGTCAGGTGCAGGTCCAGGAGAAGCAGACACAGGGCATTCCTGTGGCTCTGGGGCAGGTCTGACCAATGGCCCTGCACTGGGCTCCCTCTAACCCCTCGAGTCCAGCGTCCACCTGGTGCAGGGTCCCCGTCATCTGGTTCCCAGGAAACCTGTTTCCTCCGTGACCTCATTGGCTGACTCTGTCTCCTGAGAGTTCATGGTCACCACAATGCAAACTTCTTGCCTCTTCCTTTCTCCTTTCAGACTAGATTATTAGATTAAAGGAAGGTTTCCTAGTTCAGCAACCGAGAGACACATAGGGGGCCTTGGTAGAAATGTCCCCTTTCCCCAGAGGACGCAGGGGCTCAGCCGCACAGACAGTGCTGGGCAGTGGGGGCCCGGGACCCTGCTCTGGGGTCCTGGGAGAACGGGCTCCAGATTGTCTCTGGCCCATCCCTGCCTGTGCGGGGGGCTCCCTTGGCTGCATCCACAGGGGATGAGAGAAAGGGACACTCTAATCAGATCAGCCCTGGCAGCTCGGAGCAGCAGGTGCTGGTGTGGGCCTGCTGGGACGCTGGAGCCCCACCCACGTACCCACCTCTGCTGCTTGTCCCTCCAACTTCCCAGCACAAGGATTGCCCAGGGTATGAGCTGCTCCTGGGAGAAATGGTCCTGAGAAAACAGCTCAAAACATTGAGGAAATGATACCTAGTATTTCCTGGGGCTTCACGGTGAACTGCAGCATGTTGGAGGTTTTCAGGGGTTCTGGGTGAGAAAGTGGTGACCCCATCGACCTCTCCTGCAGCCCCAGCCACGTCCTGCAGACGAGGTCCTCATGGGCACAGCTGAGATGCACAGGGGCCTCCAGGGATCATGCAGCCCCTGCCCAGCCCACGAGGGTGACTCTGAGACGTATTTGAGCTCAGACTGCCGCCAGGTGACAATGGAGCCCAGCCTGCCTGAGAGGGGCTACGGCAGCCAGTGCCCCCCAGAGTGAGATCCTCGTGGCCCCAGGAGAAAAGACATCACAACCAGCACGTGGTACCTGACAGTCACACAGGGCGGCGGCAGTGGTGGTGGTGTGTCTAACAGTTCTGAGGGGTAGGAAGGCATTTTACAAACATCAGGGGAAGGACAGTCCAGAAAGTTAAGCAATTTACCCTGATTGTTGAGCCCGCAGAGCAGAAACTCAAAACCACACTTTGTGCTTCCAAGTCCCGACGGTTTCTACCAAACTTGTCCCTTCTGCCCGTGCATTCTAGTTTTGCTCTCCTGACCTACAGGCTTCCGTTGCTGTGGTGTAAAGGTTTCAGAAACAAATCGGACAAGTTTCTGGAAACAGTCCACCATGACTGAATCAAGAAGAAACAGACCTCGCGAACAGACGCATCACTAGACGTGAAACAATCAGCAATAGTAGTAACAATAAAAAACCTCCCTATAGACAAGGACAAAAATCCAGGACCAAATGGCTTCACTGGGGAACTCCATCAAACATAAAAGGAACTCATACCAGTCCTTTCAGACTCTTCCGAAAGACTGAAAAGGAGGGAAAACTCCCCAAGTCATTCTAGGAAGCCACCATCACCCTGATACCAAAACCAGACAAAGACATGACCGAGAAAGAACATTACAGGCCAAGATCACTGACGAACATAGATGCCAAAATCCTCAACAACGTATTAGCAAACAGAATCCAACAGCACACAAATAAGATCATACACCACGATCAAATGGATGCATCCCAGGGGCGCGAGGATGGTTCAACATACGCAAATCAATCAACATGATACAGACGCCACATCCACAAGAGAAGGGACATAAGTCACGTGATCTTCTCAACAGATGCAGAGAAAGCATTTGATAAAGTTCATTTATGATAAAAAAAATTTACCAAAGTGGATACAGAGGGAACGTATCAAAACATCATAAAAGCTACTCATGAGGAATCCACAGCCACGATACTCAGTGGGGAAAAGCCGAAAGCCTTTCTGCTAAAATCTGGAACCACAAGGAAGCCCCCTCTCACCACCTCCATTCAACACAGTACTGGACGTCCAGCCACAGCAGCCAGGCAAGACAATGAAATAAAGTGGATCCAAATTGGAGGAGAAGAGGTAAAATGTCACTGTATGTGGATGACACGATACTCTTTACAGAAAACCCTGAAAGCTCACCACAAAAACTAACAGAGCTGATGAAAGCGTTTGGCACGGGACCCGGGTTACAAACGCAGCCACACTCCTTTACGCTAGGAAGCCATCAGCAGGAGAAGAAAATCTCTTAAGGTCCATCAAAAACAATAAAATGCTTAGGATTAAATCTGACTAAGGAGATGAAAGACGTACACACTGGGACCTACAGAACACTGATTAAGGAAATTAAAGGTGACTCAAAACATGGAAAGATGTCCCGTGTCCTTGTACTGGAAGAATCAGTATCGTTCAAATGGCTGCACTGCCAAAGGCAATCTACAGATTTACTGCAATCCCTCTATTACCCTGAAAGTTTTTCATAGACCTAGAAGAGATAACCCTAAAATTTATGTGCACTCACAAAATGCTCAGATTCGCCAAAGCAAGACTGAAGAAAAAGAACACACCTGGAGAAATAAATCTCCCAGATCTCAGAAAATACCACAGGGCTGCAGAAACAAAACCACCGTGGTGCTGGCATAAAGACTGACGTGCGGGATCAGCGGGACAGAGCACAGCCTAGAAATACGCTCACAGACCTACAGCCAATTAAACTTTCACCAGAAGGCAGGAGTACACAGTGGAGCAGAGCCAGTGTCTTCAGTCAGTGGTGCTGGGAAAACGACAGCAGCACGTAAGTCAGTGAAGCCAGAACACTCCCTCACTCCACACACAGACATAAACTCAAAATGGCCTAAAGACTTAGATTTAAGACAAGACACGATAAACCTCCTAGAAGAAAACACAGACAAGACATTCTCTGACAGAAAGCTGAGCAATGTTCTCCTAGGGCAGTCTAGCCAGGCAGTAGGAATAAAAGGAAAGAGAAACAAATGGGACCTAATCAAACTTACAAGCTTTTTCACAACAAAGGAAACCACAAGCAGAATAAAACGACAGCCTTCAGAATGGGAGAAAGTATTTGCAAATGATGCGACTGACAAAGGCTTCATTTCCAGAATATACAAACAGCTCATACAACTTAATAACAAAAAACAAACCACCCAGTCCAAAAATGGCCAGAAGGCGTAAACAAACAGTTCTCCAGTGAAGACATACAGATGGCCAACAGGCACGTGAAAAAATGCTCAATATCCCTAATTATCAGAGAAACACAAATCAAAGTACAATAGAATAGATACCACCTCACACCAGTCAGAATGGCCAGCACCCCGGAGTCCCTGAAGGATAAACGGTGGAGACGCTTGTGGGGGAAAGGGAGCCTCCTGCACTGCTGGTGGGAATGCAGCTTGGTGCAGCCGTTCGGGACAACAGTATGGAGACGTCTCAAAAAACTAAAAATAGACTTCCCACGTGATCCAGCAATCCCACCCCAGGATATATCTCCAAAGGGAACTGTAATTCCAAAAGGTTCATGCACCCTGATTTTCCTAGTGGCACTATATGGAATAACCATGCCGGGGAAACCACCTAAATGTCCATTGACAGATGACTGGAAAAGGAAGTTGTGTATGTTTGTACAATGGAATATGACTCAGCCATGAAAAAGAATAAAATAATGCCATGGGCGGCAACACAAGGAACTATATTCAGTATCTTGTAAAAACCTTAATGAAAAAGAATATGAAAATGAACATACATATGTACATGCATGACTGGGACACTGTGCTGCACACCAGAAGCTGACACGTTGTAACTGACTGTATTTCAATAATAATAATTTTTAAAAGGCACAGGTTTCAGACTTACAGAAGGATTTAAATGCTAGACTCATTACATGCAGCTGTGCAACCTTGGAGGAGTGACAAAACCCCTCTGGGCCTGGACATCCTCATCAGTGATACTCCCCACTTGGGTGGTGTTCCTCAGGAGGCCCAGGTGAGGAAGATGTGAAGCTGCAGACACTTCAAGGAGCTGCAGCGTCCCCAGTAGCTCGGGGCACACAGACTCTCCCAGGCACGGGGGGTGGTCACCAGCGAGGTGCTGGAGCCTGTCTGTGGGGACTCAGACCCCAGCTCCATTGGGTGCAGCTGAGCTCTCCCCTCCCCTGAGGAGGAGGGGGTCCATGCCCAAGCGTTGTTGGGGGACGGGGGTTTTCCACGTGTGAACCACGTGGGGTGATGCCTGGCTTGTGTCAGTGAATCTAAGCGGGGTGAGGGGTGACTCAGGGCAGGACACAGGGTGTCTAGGTCAGCAGGTAGACGGTTGGCGGGTACCGGGCCACAGGAGCCAGGAGGTTTCTAGGGGCTTCAGCTGCTCTTACAGTTCAAGTCTGATTCCAAATTTCCAAAGGAAAACACCTGGTGCGTCCAGGGAGCAGACGAGGAGGAAACCACCGGCGTCACCCAAGTGAGCAGAGATGGGAGGTGCAGCTGTGCTGGCTCGGCAGCCCTCCCCACCGGTCGGGGTGTTTCCTGCCAGGCCAGCCCCAGCCCCCACTGAGGTGCTGCCCTCCTCCCAGCCTCCACCAGGTGCCTGTGCAGCCCTGGCCCCACCACACCCTGGGCCTGGGTGCAGAGGGTCAGGGCATTTCCACCCAGGAGGGAGCTCTGCTTCCCTCTTTTGGGGTTTTGTTTTATGGAAATTATATAATTTTGTTTATTTAAAAAACAGCACAGCCAGCAACCCCAAAAGTACAAAGAATAAACTAATTCTTTCAAACCTCGGCCTTCAGAAATAAACACTTCCTTAGTAGCAACCTAAATGTCCATCGATAGATGACTAGATAAAGAAATCGTGGTATATATGCCCAATGGAATACTACTCAGCCATAAAAAGTAATGAAATAATGCTACTTGCAGCAACATGGATGAATCGGGAGAATGTCATGCTAAGTGAAGTAAGCCAGAGAAAGACAAATTATATGATACCACTTATATGTGGAATCTAAAAAATGACACAAATGAACTTACTTACAAACTGGAAAGAGACTCAGACACAGAAAACAAACTTGCAGTTACCAAAGGGGAAAGCAGGGCGGGATAAACCGAAGTTCGGGATCTACAGATACACAGTGCTGTATATAAAACAGACACATAACGTGGACCTAGTGCAGAGCACAGGGGGTGATACTCAATACCCTGTGATTTAAACCATAATGGAAAATACATATAACTGAGTCACTTTGCTGTACGTCAGAAAGACAATACTGTAAAGCAACTATACTTCAACTAAAAAAACAAACCACTTCCTTTGTGAAAATCACTCCAGTCCTCTGTGCACAAACTGGCAAAGTGACCAGCAGGTACAAGTCCTTTTACAGGATGGGATCCTATTTACTATTTTAAATAAGGTTGTGACACGTAATCGTCACAGAAAACTAAAGGAGCCTTTGAAATTCAGTTTCTTCACAAGAGAGGTTCATTTGAAAAGATTCCTCTCAGATTCATGGGTGGTCTGTGCTTTTATGCCTGTTTCGACTTGACACTATCTGTTGACTCCCTGCCCTGAAACGTGGGGAAACTAGCACAATCTTGGGCCCTTGGATTGGTTTTTTCCCCTAATATTTCCTGATTTTTTTTTTCGGTTATATTAATTTTCCACTTTCGAGGCTTATAACATGTAGTTTGCTCTTCGGCACACTCTTTCCTTTTTTTTTTTAGTCTTAAATTTATATTTAAATAGGTTTAGGGCCCGTCACCACCAATTTTTAAGCATCTTTCCTTTCTTAAAAAAAATGATTTTGATTCATCCCTTGATTGGCTAAATTTCATCACTTCTTTTTTTCCAAGAAAAGCTCACGGATTTCTTGAATTATTGCCTACTTGACAGCATCTGCCTTTTGTCTTTTTACTTTACGTACAACATGGCTAAGCAGGAAACTCCTGGGTTCACATTCCTCCTCAGAACCCTGTAAAGCTGCTTCACTGACATCGGCATTGATGGCGGCATGGCAGGAATCCGAGCCACCCAGCCCCTCCCCTCGTCAGAGGGAGGAGAGCATGAACCTGTGACTGTCTCCGTGTCCTGGAGCCCAGTGACCGCCCTGGGCTAGGCTGGTGTCGATAATTCTACACGTGAGTTATGAATTTATAGTGCAGGTCATAGAGTCAAACATGCCAGCATTTCAGGAATATTTACTTCTAAATGAATTCATTACTTCCATCCAAGCAATACATACACGGCCTGAGTCAAATACATTCTGCCCTGTGCTTTTCCAAACCTCAATCTGATTCCCAGCGACGACCAGATTCAGATTTGCCTTTTACGTGTACTTCAGTGTTTCTACATAATAGGCTTGTATTGTTCTTTCTCGATTTTTAGATTTTCGAAAGTGCCGAATAACGTCCTGTGGTCAAAGCTGAGATTTGTCCTCAGGATTTCTACACCTCCTTCAGCTAATACAGCTTTGACTGGCCGGTGCTGCGTGTTTTTATATTTTACGTTTGTAAGTACCCTTTATTGTGACCACACGTTTCCATAACTAACGCACAGGTTTTCCTGAACACCCGAAGGCCTTCTCCATCCTCATCACCCCGATTTTTCCCCTATCGTCTTTTGTCTTCCCTCCCTTCAAGGATGCAGCCCACGGACTTTGCATCCCCAGGGCCAAAGCCACGCCTGGCCTGACGTCACTACTCATCACATCCTTGCTCAGGGAATAAATCCGAGAAGAGAGCGACCACGACTGTCTGCCTTTCTTGTGCACCCTTTGTCTCCCCCCGGATTAATAACTACCTGGAATTAATCATCGCCTCACTTGTCCACTTGCCCGTACTCATCCGCAGTCACAACTGATCCTGTCCCAGCACCCCCGGACTCGCACCCCACCGCGCACGCCCGCAGCCCCCACGCCCCGCCTCTGCGGCTTGTCTGCTTCTCTCCAACCTGCGCGGCGTCACCGGCGCCCGGGGTCGTGCCCCGTCATCCCTCCTGCTCAGCCCCGCGCCTCCTCCACCCGCCGTCGGCTCTGCCGCAATTCCCAGGCTTTCCTGTTCCATTTGCTTTCTCCGTTGGGAAGGTCGGCGGGAGGCTGGGTCTCCCTCCGGGTCCGCCCACGACTTGACGATCTAAGCACCTGTCCCTCGGCCCCTGGGTCCTGCCACCTGCCTGTGTTTAAACCAGGCTTTGGTGGCGCGCTTGCCGCGTGCATCCTTTATGACCTGCTTGTGTCGCGGCTCCTCCCCGGGAGAGGTGTGCACCCTGCGTCCTCCCGGGGCTGCTGGAGGCGGGTGCGACTCTGACTGCGGAGCTCGGCCCCCTCCTCCGTGGGGTTAGTTCCCCACTTGGATATCTAGGCGCGGCCCCTGCGCCATCCCGGCCGTCATGGGGAGGGCGGTGTGGCCCCCGAGCCCCCGGCCTCCATGCGCGCCACGGGGAGCGGCGCTGGCGGGGCGCACACGCGCAGCGTCCGTCCCTCCGCGTCCGGCTGCGGCCACGCCCTCGGGCCCGGGGTGCCGACTCCGCGGCTCTGCGTAACTCCGCTGGCAGGACTCCAGAGCCGGCGGAGATGCGACCCCGGCCCTGAGCCCCGCGGGGCAAAGCGGACGCAGGCAGGACCGTCGGTGCGAACCGCGGGGAGGCGGGCGGCGCGGCGGAGCGGGCAGCTGACATCCCCTCGGGGAGCCCGGGGCCCGGGCCTCACCCGCCCCCGCTGGTGGCCCTGCTGCAGCGCGGGGCTGGCGCCGGGAGGAAGGCGGCGCCCGTCCCCTGGGCCTGGGGCTGCAGTCCAGCTGGGCCGCCGCCAGTGCAGGACGGAACCGGGGGGAGGGGGCCCTCCTCCCTGCAGGGCCCCTCTCGGCGGGAGATGAGGCGGCGGAGGGGAGGGCCGAGGAGGAACAGCAGCTCGTCACAGGCGTTTTCAGAATTAGAATCACCGGGGTCTGAAGGAGGAGAAAGCAGGCTCGGTGCGGCTCAGGCCCTGCAACCCGGCGCCCCTGCCCGCCCTCCTCGCAGGGTCTCAGCGCCCACTGGGTCCCCGGGTGGGCGTTGTGCTGGGAGGCGGAAACGTCCTCCCGGATGAAGGCGGACAGTCAACGCGGGTCACCCCAGGTAGTGCTGGAGCCTGACCACCCAGCCTGGGTTCCCTCCCATCTCGGCCCATGACGGTGGGCTCAGACCCACACCCCGGGAAAATGACCCCCCCCCCCCAACTCAAGGCAAAGGAGCTCGAGTTGTGCTGCCTGGAAAACGCCATCGGGACTGACACCGAAGCAAGTCAATGGATTGCTCTCTCGTGTCTGAAAGGTTTTTGCCAGCAAATCCTGAGCTTGGCCTAAGAAACATGGTTATCAGCTGGAAGAGGCTGTGAACACGTGTCAGCCCTGAGGCTCACATCTGGGAAAGTCGTGTGAAGCCCACAAGAAGAGGACATGCCATCACCGGGCTGCAGATTCCTCTCCAGAGCTCTGGTGTGCCCACTGGCATCGCACGCACCGCAGGACACAGGGGTCTCAGGGCCTGGTGGAGACGTGGTGAGACTGCGGACCAGACAGAGCCCACAATCACCCAAGCTGGCTGCCTTCCCCGCCCCACCACTTCCCCCTCTCCTCTGTCTTGGCAATGAATGCTCTGCTTTATGGGAGGAAACTTGTCAAACTAACAAAAACAAATCAACCAACAGAGACACGCATTATCTGTGCAGCCTCCGTCAAGGGGGAAGCATCGACTCCCTTTCTGTTTTTATCAGAGAGGAGCACGCAGCCATAGGCCAGGAAGGTGCCTCTATCTAAGAGTGATAGGTAAGCCAGCATGCCTGCCTGTAGACGGTCCTCATGGAAGTGAGCAGTCACGGGCCGGGTTTGGTGGTGGAGAGGCTGCGAACAAAAGGAATCGTTGGCTCAGTTCCTGGGAGCCAGGGGAGCAGACCCTCGGGGAGCCTGGCTGTGCGGGACACTGCTTGTTGGCCAGAAGGAGGTCTGGGGAAATGGACTGCGGGTTGGTCACCGTTTCCTCTTCCCTTCATGTGCTTTATCACCACAAGGGGCTCATCATCACCACACACCACCCCCCAGGGGTCTCCCCACCACGTGTGGAGTGGTGAGGTGGTCACCCAGAGGCAACAGGAGAGTCCCTGGAGAGCTCACACACAGGCTCTGTCTGTGTCTGAAGCTCACACTGAGTCCAGGGCTGCTGGGCTCCCATTTTCCATCCCTCACCCGTCTTACAAATACTCTGAGCACTATCAGTTGGAAGGGAAAAAAAAAAGCCTGTGTTATCGAACCCATGTTCGTGTGCCTGATGCACTGTGAGGCCAAACAAACCAAAATGCCGGATCTTGGAGCAGAGAGAGGCTTCCTGCAGGGCCCAGCAGGGCCCAGCAGGGCCAAGGAGAACCCCCAAACCCTGGAACTCCCCCAGGGGTTCGGATGTGCCTGTTTGCAGGCCAGCTGAGGGGGCGTCCCAGGGCATGTGATCAGCTGTGCGCAACTTGGGTTGGTTAGTGGTGCTCAGTCCTCAGGGGCCAGGCGCTCTGGGGGTCACATGCTCGTGGTCACCAAGTAGTTAATCTCTTCCCTTTCGTGGTGGTTTCTAGCATCTGGGAAACTCGGGACGTCTGCACGAGATACTGTTACCTGGGTCCTTCGGAGGGGAGCTACAGCAGGGGACACAGCGAGGGTCTGACCCAGGAAGGCCCCATGGAGTCCCACAGCCCCCCCTTTGCTTTGATAGCCTCAGTCTTGAGGAAGAAGCTGCTGCACAAGGAGGGCATGACATTCTGGACAGAGGTTCATCACAGACTCGGCTGAGGAGCTTGGTTTCAGTCCCTGGTCCTGTCCCACCCTCCCCAGATCTTCCAGGGACCCAGACAGCAGCCACGCTGGCTGCTTCCTGCTGAAACGGGGTGTAGTCCTACCTCACCCTGGGGAATGGACACTGAGGTGGAAGTATGCCCAAGTTCCAAGTCCTGGTTCTGAGTCTAATGTGGTTAAGATCTCATTCCCTGAGGAGTCCTGGAGAACAGGGCTGAAAACCGGCCTGGGCCTGGCACTCTGGGGGAGACTTGTGGCCCCTTGTCCACTTTTATCTGAGTAGGTTTAACTTTCAATGTGGCATTTCCATATATATGGCAGGCACTACTGATCACTACATGTCTGCTTTTTTCTGCTAGTGTCTGATCTAAAGCAATTTAATTGTTTAAAAATTTAATAGTTACAAGAGGAGACCTCGAGGTTATAAGGTTGCAGCTGCCACCTGCCAGTGGGCACTGCTTTGAGGACGGCTGGTGGCGCCCCGAGTCTGACACAGCTCAGAAAATTCAAATTCAGCAGTATGTGTTCAAAAGCAAATCCACCACGGCCACCTAGTTCTACCTTGGACATCGGAAATATGGCCACTCCATTTTGACTTTCAAATGCATTCCCCTCCTCAAGGCCAAAGGAGACAGACAATGCCTGCCCAGAAGGCCATAAAATAGGCCGCTTTGGCCAGGAAAGTTTGTCAGACCCTACAGAAGCCAGAATGACTTCCCCATACATCAGGATGCACAGATTTTCCCAACATTTCCTCTTTTGACTGCAAATCTTTCAGTAAAAGGCATATCCATCCCGTGATGCAGGGGTAATGGCTCCTGGCCCAGGTGCACATTACGTCCCTTGGTGCCAGGCCTCCTTTATGTCTGTCTAGTGATCCACGTTGGGGGAAAGCTAATGGGGCCCCATGAACAGACTCAGAGGTAAGTTAATGGGAAACACGTTACAGGCTGTACATTGTATCACTTACACCCAGTTGTCACGCAAGCATCGAGCATGCGCTTTTGGCAACAGACCTAAAGCCAGCACTGCTACACACCGCGAGCACTTGTCCTCTGTGACGACTCCATCAGAGAGTTCTCTTTCTATCCTGAGCACTGGGGGCAATACTGATAGGGAAACAAACATTTGGTAAACAGTTCAATTAAAAAATGGACCAAAAGCCAGTAGGATCTCAGACAAACACGAGAATTTACAACCGTCATTCATCAGCTCACTCAATCCCACGGAAACAAGTCTTCTTACCTAGTTTTATGAAATCCGAGTTTTCATTAGACTTTTTGAGTATCTCACCCTGCTCGGCAGTATGACTCAAAGGAAACCCACTCTTGTCAGAAGGTCCCTTTTACGAATCGTCCTGAAGAGGCAGGTTTGCAAAGCATTGACCTGTCTGTGAAGAACGGATGACTTTGAAAGGAAGGCGAAAGATCCGATTACCATGTTTTTGACAAAAGCAGCTTAATCAAGGTGCTGGGACACAGTTACCAGAGTTAGGAGTGACAGCTGTATACCAGGGCATGGCCTCAGAGACTCTAAATACAGTTTCTGGAATGTCTCTGTTATAGTGTTTGTTTATTCATACTGGATAATCTGAGGAAGCTTACCACTTAACTTTTTGACAATGCTTCCAGTGCATTTCAACACACCAGTCAGTCCTAGTTCGTTAAATATTTTTCTCTGAGATGCCTCAGGGGTCCTCTGAAGCATCCCAAAGTGAGCTGAAGTCAAAAGAACTTTAATTAGAATCTGATATTAAGTTTGTCAAAAATATCCAAAAGTTTCACACAGTCGGGTCCCAGAAGCACTCTTAAGTAAACCTGCTCTCCCAGATTGAACCCTGCACAGCCTACTTTTAATAAGAAAATCCACCCACCCAGTTAAGTTCAATCCAACCTCACCCCAACTGTGCACGAACTTTTTTTGTTTAGGGCCCCCTTTCTATAAACCTTCCACAACTTCCCGTATCCAATAGTTTGTCTCTTATTTTTTCCATCCATGAAGCAACGAGCTATAGAACCAAATCTTTCTTTTCTGTTAACAAAGTGCATTCCATTCCTCATGCCCTTTTTCACTCAAAACATACAGCCCCCTTTCCAACTGTACACTGACACATTTCCCCCATTATTTTCAGTAGCTTTCATCACATGTTTAAATTAGAATCCTCAACTCTTAAAAAGCGGAATTTCGAGTGAATGTTTCAGTATCTTATGTTTTATTTGGGAATGACCTCTAGTCAACTATTCAATAAACTTCCATCATTTAAGTTAATTTAGCACAAGTGTACAATTTCAAGTTCCCAAACGCTTGGAGAGATCGTTTTTAAGTAGACATTCTTAAAACATTATTTCTAAACAGTTCACACAAAAGCTCCTCTCTCGCTGGCATTTAATTCACTTTTAAGAATTTCATCGTACCATGTTAATTTGTTTCTTTCTGCTGACAAACTGCAAAAGAAACAATATGAGCTTACTGACCTTCAGTAAACCTAGGTGCAGTAAGACATGTCTGTACCAGTTAAACCAACACACTTCAGCCAGCTTTAGTATCAGCTATTAATTCAGTATTGATCATTTCCTGGATCACACAACCCTGAAATTTATTCTTTCTAACGTCTTCAATACTTTGAAGTATTTAATTTGTAAGCACTTACTTTCAAGTCAACTAAATAGAGTTCATTTACAAGCTAATTTTTATGTAAAGACAGAGAGAACCAGAGATCTCAGTTTTTCTGCTTGAGTTTAAAATAAAAAATCTTTTTTTTTTTTTTCCCTTGAGAACTCAGAGCATTTATATCTCAAAGGCACAAGACGAGAAATGCAAATCCCGCCCCTAACTGCTCATCTAAAATCCAACCACCTCGGTTATTTCCAAGGATTTTCTCTCCAGTTTCCGATTACCCACTAGACAGTAATGCATCTGTCATTCACTCGCCTCACTTTCAGCAAAACCAGGGAGGGAGACCAGGTACTGAGGCACTCACACACATCCCACCAAGATAAAAGCCAAATCGCAAAAGGCCCACTTTGATACAATAGCAAATTGTTCTCCAGGTCTCAGGGAGCACCGAGCCCAGTGTTAAAGTAAAAAGTATCATTTTCTTCCGTTTATGGCAGCATAGCTGGAGGTCTCCCGCTTTTGCAACACGTGTCCTGAGGGCCTATCAGACAGAACAGAGCTCTGACCACCCATACTTAACTATTCCCGGCCAGCCTTGTCAAATATCAAGCAAACAGCAATTCCGAATGGCCTCTTGGGGTCACAGCCCCGTAGCCCCCAAAGGGAGACTCCCATCCAGCGCCTGGTGAGCCCCGAAGGGGAGAACCCAGCCAGTGCCCGTCGAGCCGGGGCGAACGGCCAGGGCTGGGGGGCGCCCACCCGCGCCCCAGGGGAGGCCGAGGCGGCAGGGAAGGCTACCCTGTCGTCGCACAGGAGCCCCGTAACTCACCTGCAACACCTCAACCGGCCAGGGCAGGCGCTGACACACATGTACAGTCAGCAAACACGGCCCGCAGACAAAAGATCCCCCGGAGGAGAACGCCCGGAGTGGTTCCCAGTGAGCCGGGAAGGGACGGCGCCCAGGTGGAGCGCGGGGAGTTCTCCACAGGCCGGCGAGGCTCAGCCCAAAGCGCACAAACACACCACCAACAGACGGGCTACGGTCGCACAGACAGAACGCCAGAGGCGGTGTCGCCCGCAAACCCCACGTCCACTGCCGGCGGAGCCTCCGGAAGGCTGGGCAGCTCTGGGACGAGGGCGGCCCCTTCAAGGAGGGGCGAGCCAGGGGGAGCGGAGACGCCGCCCAGCCAGCGAGGGTGCGGCCACTCACCTCCAAGCGAGCGGGGGTGGCGTGCGGACCGCAGCTCTGGAAGCTTCTCGGCTCCAAACAGGCAGCTGGGCCCATGAGGCAGAGCCCCGCCCAGGCGAGCTGGGACCTGGGAAAGGGCGGCCCCGGCTGGTCGTCCGGCCCGGCCACAGCCTCCGAGGCTGGCTTCACCAGAATGGGCACCAAACACATGTCTGTGCGCCCGACGCACACGGCGGGCAGACAAACCAAACCGTGCGCTGTGGGTCACAGAAGTGGGAGGAGCCAGGGCGTGCGGCCCTCGACCCCAGAGCCCGGAACTTCCGGAAGGGTCAGCTGAGCCTTTTAAAGGCCAGCGGGGGCGGGCGTCCCGGTGCGCATGACCGCTGTGCGCGGCTCTGATTGGTTGATGGTGACCAATCCTCAGGGCCGGAAGCTCAGGGCCCACGTGCTCGTGCCATCAAGCAGCTAATTTCTCCCACTTGGTGGCGGTTTTGAGCGTCTGAGAAACTCAGGAAACCTGCAGAGACACTGTTGCCTGGGTCCTGGAGAGGGGCGCCATGGCAGTGGACACCCTAGGACACCCCCTGGGGTCCTGCTCGGTGGCACCTAGAGAGTGAAATGGCCGGTCAGAGAAGCCCAGGGCTCAGCAGGGGCTCGGGCCGGCCCGGCCGTGGTGGGAGGGGTTACGGGGAGGAACCGCTGCAGCCCCGGGTCCCCAGGGCAGCCTGCGTGGGTGCCGCCCACACCCAGGCCACCGCGCCCCACGACGGGTGCTCCCTCACCTCTGAGCTCGCCCGCGGCCGGTGCTCAGGGCCCGTCTGCAAAAGGAAGGAAGCCAGCGGGCCAGAAGGGGCAGCTGCGAGGGGATCCGGAAAAGACAAAGCCGTCAATAAACGGTCAATAGTAAGAAGCAAAGAGTTTTATTTGAGCCAAACTGAGGAGGAGCCCGGAAGCCCGCTTCCCGACGACGTGGAGAAACTGCTCCGGAGAAGCAGGGGCTCAGCACAGCTTTCTATCTTATATCTTATCAGAACAAAAGAACATTAGACAAGTCGGGGACACGTTTCCTCAAGGTTTCAAAGGGAAAAAAAAACCCAAACCCAAAAACAGACCATCAGGTCCACAGCGAGTCAGCGTAGCCTCGGCACCGGGAAGGGAGCCTTAATCAGCTCTAGCGTCCCGGGAAGGACGACGTGTAATCCTTAACAAGGACCTCCTTTACTTCTGGTCAGCGTGCCCCGCTCATAATTAAAGCAGGTGGACAGTGCACGATTGACGGGCCACGGACAGGCTGTTCCAGTTAGCATCAAATCCAGGTTAACTCATGTATGAGCCAGAATGAGTTCCCTGTATTTCAATGTATGAAATTTTCTTTTATCAAGTACCCGTGGCAACAAACGGACACTGCGGCTTCTGTGGGTCAGAGCGCCAAACTAGGTCTTACGGCATGTAGGGCGGTCCCCCAAAAGGGCTCAGATCCCCTACGATATTTCCTCATAAAAATACACAGAAGGTTCCCATCGTCTGCACACACAGTACTTACATACGAGCAGGGAAGTGGACACAAAGACTGACAGCCTGCCAGGCCCCAGGGACCAGAGGGACGTGTTCTGTTGTCCGTATTTTTCGCACAAGGAAACGGACGCTCAGAGAGTTTGCGTGCCCTCCCTGCAAGACCACCACAAATGAGCTGACCTAACTGGTCCTTGGAAAAGCGTGGTCTCAGTTGATGGATGGACTCAGACGTCCTGAAGGAGGAGGGTGGGAGAGACCGGGTGCGGGGAGAGGATTACAGCGTTGTCGCTGCGGGAGCCAGGTGTGCCGGGTGAGAAGCCCAGAGCGCAGAGGGAGTCTTGGCCCAGGAATCTCACGGGAAGTTCCCTTCAGTCTTCTCCAGCCTGAGTCCTGAAAGCCAAGGCCCACACAGCCCTGGATTTCAGTTCCCCTGTTGTGACAGGGCTCCCGCAGCGTCCTTGTCCCTGACCTTCACCTGGTCGCCTGCTGGAGACCCAGGTCCTCACGCCTGTGATTCACGTCCCCAGGTCTTCCCCCGGCTCGGCCCTTATCGATGGCCTTCCTCCTACATCACGCTTTGCTTTTTTCTTAAATAAGATATTCCAGCTTTCGGCACCAAGTGCCTCTGGAGGTGTGCAAGAAGTTCCTTGGGGAGAGGGAACCTGACCGCATCCGTCGTGCTTAACCACAGAGCGCTTCAGGTGATGCCGCCGTGGCTGGCTGGGCATATGTGCATCTTGTAGATCTGCAGTGCATTCCCCCCTCACAGGAATGGGAATCTGCCAACCGTTTGCTTTGGAACCAACTTTAAAATCTTTTGGCGTGGAAAGTTTGCCACGTCGGTAAGAGCATTTTGGGAACACGCAGTGTGACGCCTGCCGAGCGTTTCTGTTATTGTTATTACTGAAGTGCAGTCGGTTCACAGGGCTGTGTCAGCCTCAGTGTCCCTGTACAGGGACTCACCACAGCCCAGCTGTCAAAGTGACCTTGCATTCCACGTGAATTTCCAGGTTCCTCACGGGCGCAGGGGTCTTGGCTGTCCTGCTCATATTTAATTATGAAAAACCTCAAACAGATTAGTGAAGTCGAAAGACTTTCACCCCGAACACCATCTCCACACCACCTAGATCATTCGACAGTAAACACGCACTGTTCACGCTTTGTCACGCCTTCTCCCCATGTAGCAGTCCGTCTTCTTTTGGAGGCATTCCAAAGTAAACTGCAGACAGTAGTAACTAATGCTCAGCATTTGTTGAGAGCTTTGTTTCTGTTTTAATGTAAAATCTGAATTCACAAACCCTGTCAAGACATAAAACAGTATGACCATCACCCAGGAAAGTTGCCCGGGCCCCTTCCTCGGACCCCCTTCCCACTCACCCAGAGCTGCCATAAATCGTTTTGCCTGCTCTAGAATTTCGTGTAAATGGAAGCACGCACTACGTACTCTCTCACGTAAGGCTTTTTCCCTGCAGCACCATTTCTCTGAGATTCCGGCCGTCGGGAGGGCAGCTGGAGGTGTGGGCAGTGCTGTGTGCACGGGTGAAGGTTCCTCTTCTCGGACGACGCTGTGGTCTCCTGGCTGATGGAGCCTGGCCAGGCCAGAGGCTCTCGGCCACTTCCCCTACTTCAGGTCAATTTACAGTGACTTTAGTCACATCCACAAAGTACCTCCACGGTGACATCTAGAAGAGTGTTTATTATTTTTTTTACCTTTCTGTTTTTTTTAAATATGCAATTTTATTTATTTAACAAAGGTACTGGGGGTTGTTAACCCAGGACCGTGTGTACACTAAGCCCACGCTCTGCCACCGAGTTCCACCCTCCCCCCTTTTTTCTTTTAATATGGAAAAGACTCACAAGAGAGTTTAGCATCATAACCGTTTTTAGCTGCACAGCTGAGCAGTGTTGTTCGCACTCCCGCAGTTGTGTGACCAGCCTCCAGGACTCTTCATCTCACAAGGCTGAAACTCTCTCCCCACTAAACAACCACCCCCGCTTCCCCGCCCCTCAGCCCTGACACCACCGCCCTCCTTTCCGTCCTGCGGACTGTGGTCCTCTGGGTCCCTGTGTAAGTGGGATCGCTCCGCAGTCCCTCTTCTGCGGCTGGCTTACTTCACTCCATGCTGCTGTTGTAGCCACGCTGTCGGTTACCCCAGAATTTCCTTCCTTTTTAAGGCCGAGTAATACTCCACTGCATGCATGGGCCACATCTGGTTTACCCAAGGCTCACACTGATGGATGCTTGGGTCGCTCCATCTTTCGGCTGCCGTGAACAGCACTGCCATGAATGTGGGTGTGCGGATCACTGGTTTAGTCCCTGCTTTCAACACAGAAGTGGGGTGACGGATCCCTTGATAGTTCTGTTAATCTTTTGAGGACCCTCCATACTGTTTCACATTCCCACCAACAGTGCACGAGGGCTCCCTCCCGTTTCTCCACAGCCTCACCAGCCCTCGTTATCTTCTGTTGTGGTTGTTGATTTGACAGCAGAAAACAAAATTTTATTGGAACACGGCCATGGTCGTTCATGTAAGCACTGTCCCTGGCAGCTTCTGCCCTACAATTACAGAGTTAGATGGTTGCAACAGAGATGGTACGGCCTGTAAGCCCAAAATATTTACTATACGCCCCTTAACAGAGAAAGTCTGCCGACCTCTGTTCCAGAGACTTGCAGCCTGGCGGAGGGGACAGGACGTGCGCCAGGATCAGTGAGCAGCAGTGGCAAAGTCCCCCGAAGGGCCCGCGGTCCACAGCGCGGTGTTTCTTTGTATTGCTGAGCAGGACCTACCGCCTGGACGAAGCAGTGTGCCTGTCTCCTTTCCGCTGACGAACGTTGGGGTGTCTCCAGTTTGTGGATAATGCTGCTCTGAACATTCATGTCAAAGTCCTGACACGTGTCGCCGGTTCTCCCAGGCGGGTTCCCGCGGGAGCTGCCGGGTCGTGCGTAAGTTCGTACTGAGATTTGTCAGAAGTCGCTGTTTTCCAGAGTGGTGGTTCCATTCTGAATTCCCAGCAGCAACGTATGAAAGTTTCACCAACCCCACAGCCCCCCAGCGCTCAGCCCCCGCTTCTGACTGTCGGCTGTCCTGGCGGGGGGACCTTCTACCCGGGGACGGGGTCCCTGGCCCTTGTTGTGTGCCTGTCGGTGATCTGCTCATTGGCTCTGAAGTGTCTTCGCATCTGTCCTCCAATGAAAACGTCACTTGTTTGTCCTTTTGTTGTGCACGTGGGACTTAAGTCCCTTTTGAGACAGAGGTCTTGCTAATATCTTCTCCCAGTCTCTGGTTTACCCTTTCATTTTTTTGACCTGACCAAAAAAAAAAAAGCAAAAGTTTTTATGTTGGTGAAGTCCAAATTATCTTTTTTCTTCCGTGGTTTATGCTTTTTGTGTTGTATCTAACAGATCTTTGCCTTACCCAGCATCATAAACCTTTCCTTCTATGTCTTCCTCTCCGGGTTTTGTACTTTCAGTTCTTACATCTATCACCCACTTCAAGGTAACTGTGGGGTATTACCTGATGCACAAAAGGTGAACGTCCCCCACAGCGCCGCGTCCTTCCGGGTATCTGACTGCCCCAGCGCCATTTGTTGACGACAACTCTTTTGCAATTTAAATCCTCTGCCTCCTTTGTGGACAGTCAGCTGGCCAACCTCGGGCTCGTTTCTAGACTCTCTCATGCCACGGCTCTGCACGTGCATCCTTACTCAGTGCCACACTGTTCACTACGGTTTTATACAGACGGTAAATTCAAGTACTTCAAATCCTCCAACTCTGTTCTTTTTCAAAATCCTTCTGTCTGTTCCAGCTTACGTTGAACGTTAGAATCAGCTGATCACTGTCCGCAGTGAAGCCTCCTGGGATTCCAGGTGGTGCTGCCGGGGCTCTCGTTATCAGCGCTGGAGGCACTTGCTGCGTAACAGCTCTGGGTCTTTCAAATCATGAACGTCGCACATGCGTCCACCTGGGTCTTAAGTCAACAACACTTTCATAGGTTTCAGTTGCATGATTTTTCTTAAATTTATGGTTGAGACCTTTTGGATGCATTGTAAATAGAGCTTTTAAATTTCATTTTTCAGTTTCTTACGGGTGGTATGCAGAAACACAGCTGACGTTTGTACGTGAGCCCGCGTGCTGCAGCCTTGCTGAGTTCCCGTCGGTTCTAGTAACGCAGTGACAACAGGGCTTAGGGACTTCTCTGTGCACAAAATCAAGTTGCCTGCGAATGAAAGCAGACCCCCTTCCCGACCCGAGTGGCCTGTCCCATTGCCTCGTCACAATAACAGAAACCCACGTGCAAGCTGAGAAGTGGCTGAGTGTGCACGTGGCCTGCATTTTTAAATCACTGCATGAGGAGGTATTATTTTTCAGCGCACTGCTGACTTTGATTTGCTGATATTTGCTAAGGATTTCTGTGTCTGTGCTCAGAAGGGGGGCCCTTATTTAATTTCCTTTTCTTGCAATGTCTTCGGTGCTTTTGGAGTCGGGGTGACACTGCCCTCAGCAAGAGAGCCGAGCCGCACTCCTTTCTCTTCTTCTCTCTAACAGGGTTCACGTCAGGATTCACGCTGCTTTTTAAATTTTCGCCAGAATTCATAAATGAATTCGTCTTGCCTGAAGTTTTCTTTCTGGGAAGGTTTTCAATTATGAATTCGATTTCCTTAATTGGCATAGGAACTATTCTGTTTTTTGGAAAATTTTGAGTCAGTTTTTGGAATACATGGCCTTCATGGAATTTTTCCATTTTGTTTAAGTTGTAAAATTGACATACATTCATTCATAATATATACTCATTATCCTTTTAATGTCTGGAAAATCTGGTGTGATGTTCCTCAAGTGTTTGGCTGTCAAATCAATGTTCATTGCTTTATTCTGCTTCTATTCTTCTGTTTCTTCTTGACTTAAAATTCATCACTTGCATATACATTTTAGGAAAATCTTCTGTTTGACCTAAGTTTTCAAGTATTTTAGCAGATAGTTGCTCATAATACCTCCACATGGTGACTTTTTAAAATTCATGCTTCCCCTTTTTTTCTTTTCTTTGTCTTCTTTTATCAGCCTCGGTAGAGCTTGGTTCATGGTTTTCTTTTCTTCAGGAACGATCTGATCTTGTAACCCTCTTGCATGTCCGCTTCTCTTTTCATGTGTTTTCTCTCCTACAGATCCCGCTTTTAACCCCTGCCGTCCTTTAGTCACTGCCTTCCGTTTCTGTCATCTGCCCATCCTGAGTTACATGCGCCACTCGCCCCTCTCGGTGTCAGCGGTCGGCGCAGCTCACGTACACTTGACAAGGTCTGATACATAGTGGTTCCATTCCGATGGACTAAAAATTTTTGCTTTTCTTTAAACCCAGGAATTATGTAGGAATTTATATTTTCCTTCCATAATTTTAAAGTTATTTTTGTTGAGTCATGAGTAACTTAATTGAATCTTGGTTTAAAAACACACTAGTCAAGACAGGCTAGATCATCCTGTCGGAATGAACAGCCCCCACATCCCTGTGACTCAGACCAACAGGATTTTCATCTCACAGACACTACAGGACCATCAAAGCTCGGCAGGTGGGGCACGCTCACTGTGGCCGCCTGGACGCCCAGGTTGGTGGCCTGGCCGACGTCTCCACGTGGCCTGTTGCCGTGTGAGTGGTGACAGGAGGGAAGAGGACAGGGTCCTCCGGCGACTGGAAGCTGCAGGCCACCAGGGGCCCGCGTCATGCTGCCCACACTCAGGGGCCAGAACTCCCCACGCAGCCAGCCTGCTGACGAGGGGCAGAGGTGGGAGGCGCAGGCCTGCTGCGTGCCTGGGAGCGGGGAGCTGCCTCGGGCAGACAGCGCAGCAGGGTGACAGCGGGTAGCAGTTACTGATACTTCTCTTAAAACCTGGTCAGCTTTTGTCAACATTCCACGTAGTCTCCATCTGCAGAGGGTCGGGGTCTCTAAGTGGCAGACACATCAGACTTCTGGGCGTTAAGTCTTACCTCCGTGCACCTTGGTCTCCGAGCTCCCGCGGGAGCTGTGCTCTGATCTCCCGCACGGCTGCGACTCCGATTTCGTCACCTCTCCCTGCAGTTGTGTCCACGTCGCGAAGGTGATGCTGTCAGGCTTGCTTCCTCCGTGCTCTGATCTGCAGCCATATCTTCACCTGATCAGCAGGACTCGCGGTTCTCCGACACCGGCCGCCCTCACTAGTCCACCCTGACTTCCCGCCCGAGATGCACACCACACACTGGATCCTCCCGGGGCTGTGGTAAGGCTGATAAGATCCCATTATTCCGAACTTTCCCCCAAGCACGCAGATCCCAGACCAGGCCCTCCGTGTCTGGCTCCCTCCCTGCATCCACGCTGCTCTCAGAAAAGCTTTCTGGGTTTCTTGCCCCAAAGGCAACGCAGGACAGAGGCAGCCTGCTGTCATCGGCTGCGGGCTCGGGCGGCGCTGAGCAAGGAACCGCCTGTGAGGCTCTGGGGTGTTCACGTCACCCACGGCGCGGCCTGGGGCAGAGACAGAGCCAGCGGAAGGCGGGTCCTCAGGAAAGAGCTGACCGGAGGCACTTTTAAAAGGGCGACTTGTATCCTGGGTGCATGGATGTGCCCTGTTGGATGATGGCTGTCTTGTCGGCAGCCGGGGGCGAGGGAGGGAGCCCCACGAAGGAGACCCTCCGCTGAGAGCCGGGCCCTGTGTATTCCTGTGACCTCGAAGCTTCTGGACTGTTCTAAGCTTTTGGGCTCCTCCCTCCTTACGCCCTAGGTGACAGTGCCACCAACAGGCCTGCAGCCCACTCCTCCTGAGGAATGGAACACGGCTTTCTAAGGTGTGCCTCGCCTGGGCGGGAGACAGACTTCAGTGTAAGAGATGCAGGAGCCCGGCCAGGGGGACAGACCCCCCCTCAGGTCCCGAGGGCCTTCTTCACCGCCTGCTCCCTCCTGAGTAAGCGGGGCACCCTCCTCAGCCTCGCCCCACCCCCACCCCCACCCCCCAGGCAGCACCAGGACCTGGACCCCGGGCAGGGCGGTGGCCACACACAGCAGGGGCTGGGACGAGTGGGAAGGGAAGAAACTGGGGGCCGGGGTGGGGGCGAGGAGAGGGGGTAGGAGGCGCCCAGCCCCGGGCACGGGAGTGCAGGGACCACCTCGTCCAACCCAGCTCCCTACGGGCAGCACCTGGGCAGGAGAGTGGCCAAGAGTCCCTCGAGGAGCCGCCCCAGCACACCCGCCGGCTCTGCTCACAGGGCCCAGCGGCCGCCTCACCCCCCCCCCCCGCCCCCAGGAAGCCGGGGCCCAGAGCTACTTAAGAGCCGCCCGCAATTCCCTCCATCCTTCTGCGTCTCTTTCTGGGACGTTGCATCTCGGTTCCTTCCGCGAAGATTCTAGGCACCGCAGTCAGGGCAGGAGGTGGTGGGCCGAGCAGAGCTGGCCGGGGCAGGGGCTCAGCCAGCAGCTGTGGGACCAGCAAGGCCTGGCAGCTGTGTCAGCCCACTGTCCCGTCCCCTGCCCTCTGGCTGGCGTCCCCGACCTGCATGACCTGAAGGAACGAGCATTAGAAACGCACTGTGTGGGCATAAACACCGGGGAAAAGGACTTTGGGGAAATCTCCTGCAATCAATTAGAAACGCCCCTAAACCTCCCCCCTCCCCTTAACCTGAAGACTGCCTCGGGGCTGTGGGGGTGCACTCGCGGGCATCCCTGAGCACCAGCGACACATAGGCAGGCTGGTGACACCTCGGCTGTGGCCCCCAAGCCTGGGAACGAGGCTGTGGACGGGCTCACCTGGCAGGGCGGAGGCCCCTCCACCCAGGAAACCCGACCGTCGGGAGGGCAAGGAGGCCGGGGGCCCAGAAGGGAGGGGATGGGGAGGAGGGGGCCTCTGGGTGGGACGTGGCTTGAGTCCCCAGCCAGGTGAGCAGAGCAGGGGTGCCGGAGGCTCAGGGGTCAGCCCCCTCCCCACAGCCTGAAGAATTAACTGCACACGAGGAAAAGCCTTTCCACAGGTGGCCGATTTTGGATGTGGGAATAATTCTGCGGAAGTGGAGAGCACGTGGCGCATCCGGGCCACAGGAACACGCGGATGGGGATGGAGGAGCTCCTGATGCACCAGCTGGGAGCGGACAGCCTCCATGCCAGCCTTGCAGGCCTCGACCCTCCACAGGGGCAGCCCCAGCTCCCACCAGCCCTGCCTCTGGTGGGGCGGGGCGGGAGGCCACGGGGTTTCTCCCCAGTAAGGCAGGTGCAGCCACCAGGGGTAACCGTGCACAGAGGTGCCGCTCTCTGCTCAGTGAGGGTCATGGTCCTGGTCCCAGACTCTGCTTACCTGGCGCCAACCAGGAGGCTTCCCAGCCAGTCTCCGACGCCCGCGATGTCTCCAGCGGTCTTCACTCGAGCACCAACGGGCTTCTGCTCTGGGTTTTTGTGCTTCTGAGACACGCTTCAGCCTCGGACGACCAGGAGGGAGGGACTTGACTCAGATGCTTCTGAAACTTGGTCAGTATGGGCAGGTTCTGTGGGTCTCACTGATTTTTGGACTCTTTAAAAAAGGAGGCGCAATCAGAAACTTGGTGTTGAATGGAATTAACATCTGAAGGACCAAAAGGACCTCGTCGTGAAGACGAGACAAGCTGCTTCCCTGAAGCGGCCTCAGCCCCTCGAGGCGCAGAGCCGGGAAGGGCCAGGCTCCACCCTTTTTACTGCTAACTCACGAACATAAGAGAACTCAATCCGTGTCCTTTGACTCTTGGACATTAACTTGATTTAATATTTTACCTTTCGTTCCTCCCTGAAAATTATGAAAGGAGATTTATGTTCAACCTTGGAACATTTCCTGTTAAGGTTTCATTCTGAAGTATCTCAGGTCGTCGTATTATTTCTCTGCAGAGCCTCACGGAGGTGATGCTGGACAAAGCGACTCGACCGTAGTCTGTGACGGGAAATTGAACAAGGACGCAACGTTCGGTCTTAGGTGTGGGGTGGTAGAGAAATTAACTAATCAGTGGGGTTTCTGAGCCATTTCAGAGCCGTCTGGGGACAAAATCTGGACTGGCCAGTGGAGGTCCCCTGAGGACATCCCAGGAATGTGCCCTCGGGGACGGGGGGTCTGCAGGCTGGCTCCCTCCCCCGGCCGGACAGCCACCCCTGGGCTAACCGGGGCGAGTGGCTCAGCTAAGGGGTTTAAGGAGGAAGCTCGGGGCGGCTCTTCCCCTGGGGAGGGGCAGACTCCCTTACATTCTGGTCTCTCTCCACTTTCATACCACTCCCTCCACTGTGCTTGTATCAATACTACAGGCGGCTTTTTTTATTGAAACAATTTTTTAAGAGCAGTTAGGTTCACAGCAAAATTGGGAGGAAGGTACAGAGGTTCCCATGCGCCCCCGGCCCCCCGCGTGCACAGCCTCCCCCGTCCCCCTCGTCCCCCACCAGATGGGGCGGTCGTCACAGTGACACCCGTTGTCACCCCAAGTCCGCAGCCTACGTTAGTCCACGCATGGTGCTGCACACCCTGTGGGCTTGGACAGCATGTCGTGCGGCATGTGTCCATCAGCGCGGCGTCCCCCAGCCCGACAGCCGCCGACCTTCTTCCTGTCTTTTCCCAAGTGTCATTCAGTCCGGAGCCTTTTCAGATCGGCTTCTTTCACCGAGTAACAGGCATTTACGTCTCCTCCATGTCTCTGTCATGACTTGTAGCTCGTTTCTTTCCACTGCTGAGCAATAATATCCCATTGTCTGGACTCTAACACAGTTTATTTGTCCATTCACCTACCAGAGGGCATCTTGGTTCCTTCCAAGTTTTGGCAACCACAAATAAAGCATCCAGATACCAAGATATCTCAGGACCAGGAAGGGCGGCCCCAGCTCACCGGGACCTCCAGGCCCAGGGGACACACCGCTGCAGCCCAGGGGCAGGCAGCCTGTCCCTCTGCCCAATCCTCCCTCCTCACTGGCCAGACCACTCCGCACACATCCTTGGGGACTGTCCCTCTCAGAGCCACCTGCAGAGGACCATTCTAAGGTGGCAGGCGCTTTCATAAGGGGATGTGTGTCCATCAGTATCTGAGCTGGGGCCGCTGCTCACGTGGGGCTGAGGATGTGGCCGGTTACAGCTTGATGTTTCCTTCCTGTTTTCAGAAAACTGGGCTGAACAAGACACGACCGGCTGGCGTGGGGGCCCAGCCAGGCTGCCTCCTTCTCCAGGCGAGTCCCCCTCCAGCCCACGCCTCGTTAGGAGCACTCCTTCTCCGTCTGTCTGTGTTTTCCCACCTCCACGCCAGAAGCTCTTTCTAGAGCTGTGGAACTGGTGCTCCATCCTGGGCCCCTTTACCTCCACGTGCGTTTCTCAGGAGCGATGCCCGCACCCCTCCTTCCTAAAGGTGCCGTGTCGCGCTCTCCAGAGATCCCCTGCGGACGTGTTTCAGAGAAAGGTCACCACCAGAACCGTGCAGGAAGACGCGTCCGCTGTCGGGAACCTGCACGTGGGCTGAGGAGCTCCCTGAGTGGTCTGAGTTTATTGCTCGATGACTGGAGTGTTGCTGGAAGCAGGGTGGAAGCAGGCAGCTTTCACGGTCGAAGAACGGGTGCTCATTCTCTGGAAGGTTCTGGACATCACTTGAACTCTGGTATCTTTTTAAAGCTGCATATTCACTGTCCATTTCCTTCCTGGAAGTTAATGTTACCGTTGTTTGCTAATTGCATTTCTCATCCAGAACGCCCACCATAGCAAACAGACGATAAAGCCAACAGGAAAGTCCTTCTCCTCTCGGCTGATTTTTCAGCTCCTTCTGCACAGTACAGACAACAGTTGCTTCTCCCATTCCATGCAGTAAGGCAGAATGAAGGGTATTCGGAAAGAGACTTCGCAGGATGCGTTTACTTTAAGTCAGTCCTGAACCCAAGCTACACAGGATCGTTTTTGACATCTTCTAGTCTGTTTAACGATTCTTCTCTGAAACTGTATTTTAATATGGAATGAAGACTACATTGCGATCATACATTTTTCATGCTACGTTGGTGTTTAAGGAAGAGGTTGTGTTACCAATAATAATAATTTAAGAAAAGGCCTTTTTTTTTAAATTCCCCAAGCTCAATATACATATTTCTTTCATAATTACGAACTTAAAAAAACCCGTCTCAGATGTAAAAATGTGGACTGGAATATGTAAACTCGTGGCTAGACCTGAAAAACAGGGAGAAAACCTCACAACACTGGAAAAGCCACTGCCGGGAATCCTGGAAACGGGAGGCCGCAGTGGGGGAGGCGGAGGAGAGCTCAGGCCCCGCCAGGGAGGGCAGAGCTGGGTCCCCCGCCGGGGGCGGGCGGGCTGCATCCTTCTCTGTCCCCTGGGCCCCGTCGCCACTGGGGCAGCGGCAGCTCTGGGCGGCGGGCACAGCTGCCCCGTGGGTGTGGGCCGCCAGCTGGGCGCCAGCCACGCCGAGTCCGGGCGTTTGTTTTTCCTGAGAAGTCACTGGTGTTTCATGAAAAGACTTCGTGCTCGTTGTCAGTTCAGGTAAGGCAGTAGGAGTGTCATGAGGGTACTTTCTGCTTAGAACGAGGCTCGCCGTTGCCCTGGCGGCATCAGGGGCCCCCAGCCCCGTCTTCCCCCGGAAGCTCTCCAGCGGTCCTCAGCCCTGTTCCCGTGCGCATCTGGGGGGTGGCCCTGGCAGCACTCCCGGGCTGCAGAGCCCCGGGTGCCGGGCCGCGAGGCAGCGTCTCTCCAGGAGGGCACCACCCTGCGTGGAAAGCTTCCTCCTCTTCCTCCTCTGTTTCTCTGAGGGACGAGCCGCACAAATGCCTCCGCCACACAGTCAGTCAGAATGCAGGACAGCGTGGAAAAGCAAGTGGGCCCGACCCAGAGAAACAGCATCCCAGGCGCATCCGGGCGGCTCGCCTGCAGAGGGACGCCCACGCCTGCGGCGTCTGTCGGAGGCACGACCGCTGCCGCCGACGCAGAAGGCTCGGCTCTCAGGGAAATATTGTGCTTTTCTTCCTCGGGTTCTTCGTTTGCTTTTGTTTTTGGAAACTTCAAATGCTACCAGGGCTTGCAGCCTGTGGCCTGGGCCATCAGTTTGTTTTCTCTCTGGTCCATTTGATCATGGTTTCTGGCGAGCGGTACAGGAATATTAATTTGGCATACAGATCCTCCTCCAGTTCCAGCTCCCCGGTCTCTCGGACTAAAAAGATGTCCGTGCACAGCTTCAGAATCCGATCCACATTCGGGAGCTCTTCAAACATGATGGAATGAGAAATCCCGCTGAAAAACTCACGGACAAACTTCCCGATCACCAGGACAACTGAAGCATACAGCCCCATGATGCTGAAAGAAGAAAGAGAGAGAAATTACATCTGGCAGCTAAGTGTGCTTAGTGACATGTCCAAATGAAAAAATAACATTTTCCCTCCAATGTCATAGAAGATACGATAGACTTACCAAAGCTTTTCCCTTTGGTGAAAATACTTTTTTTTCTGATTAAAAAAGTTATGTATGCTCTTGTAAAAAAAAAAAAATTCCACAGTGCAGGACCGCAGGACTGTGGGATGGGAAGCAGTGTCCACAGCGTCCTGGATGACCTCCAGGTGGCCGTGCTGCGTGCGTTATACCATAAACTACACCGTGTATGTGACACAAATGCAACTGCACCTCCCTCACTTTTCTGTACCTAGGACTTTTCACTGTAACCATATTGTCTTTCTCAGAGATTCATGTTTGTAATACAATTCTGGACAGAGAATGACTTCCTAAGGGCTCATTCTGCAAAATGGGAAAGTTTCTGTTAGTGTCTTGTAAGGGCTGTGCCTGTCCTGGGACTTAGGGTCAGACCCTGGTGGAATGCTAACATCAGGCCTGTCCAAAGCTGGGGCTTCGAACTAACCCCGTATCTACGAAGGTCAAAAGGAAAAATAAGCAGAGAAGAGACGACTCTATTTAATCTCTGGTTTAAACTCTGAATCGCACCAGGCTGTGCCGGAACAGGAAGTAGAGCAGCTGGAATTGCGGCTTCCGGGCCTGTCCTCTGCGGGGCGACTCGCACGAGGCACCCTGACTCCCGTGGGGCTCTGGCTCCTCAGTTTTTATAACGAGAGGGCCGAGGACCAGCGATAACACTGAGCCTTCAGGGAAGGCCCAGGACTTCCACCCTCATGGGGCGGGAGGTGGAGGCGGGCTCTCGGGGCGGCTTGCCGCACGCGGCTCCTTACCCGTAGCCGGCCAGGAAGCCCAGGCTGGGGGGGCTGACTTTGTCATTGAAGACCACCAGCTCCAGGGCCTGCGCGTGCTGGTTGTAGAGCCGGCTCCCCGTCAGGTTGAGCACCCACCACTCACTGCTGGACTTGGCGGTGTTGTCTCTGGACAGGATGATGGTGATGTTCATGAAGTTGTTTTCTGGAGAAGGAGACGTGTGAAATCCAGTTAGCGAGAGACTCTAGGCTTCAGTGCACCTCAGCAGTTCTCGGGGGCAAAACCTGGTTGGTGCCCACGGCATCGGGTGCAGGGGAGGCCACCTGGGCGTGTGAGCTCTGCAGGTGGAGAGGCGGGTGGGCCGGGTGTGGGGGTCTCCCTTGTTCACCAAGAGGCCAGTCCTGTTGCTACCCAAGGCGGCGGCCACGTCACAGGGGACAGCAGAAGACCTGTCACTGGAGCATCTTTGCTGATGAATCCAAACAACTAATTAGATGTTTAAAACCCCAAATAACTGACTTTTGATGGAATGGATGGATTCCTTCATACGACCATCGTCCACTGAGTGTCCCTGTGGAGGAAGGCTCTCTGTGAAGTGCTAAGGGCTTAGCAAGCTGCACACAGCCCAGCTGGATGGGAGAGGCCGGGAACGCGAGCACACTTCGTGGGCACGTGGCACCACCTCCGGACCTGCACTGACAAGGTCTGCACGCTCGGAGAGACCACTTCTGGTTGGTGTGATCCAATCCGGGAGGGCTCCCAGAGGAGACGACTTCTGAGCTGGGTCTGGACGGGTGAGAACTTTGCCAGGGCGAGGTGGAGGGGGGAGAGGAGATCCTTTCAGGGAAAGTTGCTGGCATGAAGCCCTGCAAAGTTCTGAAGCCCCGCAACAAATGCTCAGTGACTGCATACACTAAACAAACAGTACAAGATGTGGAAACTGAAGCTTGGAGTGGCCCCGTGTGGGGCTGTGTACGAAGACGCCGCCCCCACCAATGATAAGAGGGCCCCCCCCCCAAGGACCAGCGCCAGGGGCTGTCAGCTCTGCGAGGGCAGGAACCTGTCTGTGCAATCTCATGTAACCTCCTGGACCAGAGGAGTCCATGAAGGTGCCTGGCAGTAAAGGTCTGTTTATTGGATGGATGGACGAATGGACAGATGGATGGATGGACGGGAGGAGAGATGGATGGACTGACGGACGGGTGGAGGAGAAAGGAATGGCAAGAAATTGGCAAAGATAAAGTCCTCCGCCAGGAAGAACATGAACCATGCAGAACACCCAGGAGCAGGAAACACCTTGGTTCTGACGTCTGGAGACTGACCCGAGGGGGCTGTCCGGTCCAGGTTTGGACTCAGTTCCCCCTCATCCTGGTCGTGTAGGCTCAGCGGAGTAATTCACATGCCAGGCCTCAGCTTCCTCACCCATAAACTGGTGAGACCCACTAAGCTATGCTAAGTCTACCTTGGGCAGAAGGTGAGAGATAACTCAGTAAGGAAAGCTCATCAGATGAGCTGTGAGCGGGATCTGAGAGCATCTCTGCCGCTTGGTGCCGGGAACAGGACTTTGTAGGCTGGACCTCAAATCACCCCCAGGCAGACAAGCCAGTGTGGGGACAGAACGCCGTAAAGGGGAGGAGATTAAAGATGCTGCAGGATGGAGGGCAGGGAGGGGTGGCCGGGACATAGGGAGAGCGGATTTGGAAGGGAGAAAGGGCACATCTTTCTTTGAGGCTGAAGAGAAAGAGGAAGGAGACAGAAGGCCTGGCTCCTGGCGGGGCTGGGAGAGGCTCCAGGAGGAAGGCAGCAGGAGACGATCCACTGAGATGAAGCTGCGGGGAGGGGCCTGCTGCCGGGCAGGAGTGCTGGGGACAACAACTGCTGGCGGGGCAGGCTGTGCTGCCAGACCAGGCCTTCCCAGCACGTTCCAGACTGGAGGGAAATGCTAACTTTCAGTGCATCTTGAGACGACCTCTCAAGACACACATATTTCACCACATCTCCGGGCTCTCTGTTTGCCGATCACCCTCCGGGCCCTCTTTCCGGCCTCTGTTTCCCGCAATTTCCATAGGGCATCCTAACTGTTTCCTCACATCCCTGTCCTTCCAGCTAAACAGGAGCCTGGCACACGACCCGGGACAGCGAGTGACCCACAGTGGTGAACGGGCGACCGTGAGCTGGTAAGCGCATCGTGCTCCATCTCTACCAGACGGAGCCTCTCGTCTGGCCCAGGTGGCTGCCGAGGTCCCACAACGCCTGATGAGGAGCAGAAGCCAAAAGCACCAGGTCACCACGTGCCGCAACAGCCACGCTGTGAAATCGTGGCCCCTGGGTACCGTGTTGGTACCCAGCCGCCCTTGGGCTGGACAGAGTCCATTTCCTGCTGTGTTTTTACTGTTTTTAGTGTGGGGCCTTCACAATAAAACGTCGTTATGATGCAGTTTTCTGCCAAGGACGTGGTTGCTGATAGAAACAAAGAGACAGATCCTGATCAACCAGTACCTTGTGACTAAATGTGAGTCTAAGTCAACCAGGCTCCACAGCCACGAACAGCAGGAGAGGAGCCTAGGCTCCGGGTGAGCGAGCGGTCCCTTCCGGCCGGCGGACGCGCCTGGAGCCTTACTTCTCATAAACCGTGTCGCGGGGGAAAGAAAACTGGAAAGGAACCTGATAAAGGCTGAAAATTCAAACCAACAGGAGCTGGATAAAGAGATTAAAAATCGCCCTGGAACACTTCTCGCTCGTTCTTACCAGATAAAAGTTGCTTTATGGGTTTGGAGTTGGAGTCGCTGGGAGCTTTCACATAGTACGGGTAGATCCTTTCTATTGTCCTGCGCGTTAAGAAAGAAAAGAGGTAGTTAAATTCTAGTTGTTTAACGCGCATAAAACTGACTTTTTTGTTGCTGTTTTTGACCTTGTTTCAAACAAATGATGATCAGGGCCTTCACATAACTGTGCAACGTGCAGCCCTCGTAGTTTCTAGGTTTCCACTGTCATCAGAATTCTCTGAAGGTGAATGAACACATTCACCGGCTTCTAACCAGACACTCACCTCTGTCCACAGGCTGGTGAACGGCCTAAAACGGCTAGAGATTTCCCCACACCTATGACTTCTCTGAAGCAAGGGGCAGTGACCACCCTTATGGAGAAGACACTGAGCAGCCTGCCAGTTTTAACTTTCAGGATTTCAAAGCTCTCTACAGTGAAGTGGGCTGAGTGATCTGATCCAGAGACGGGGCGAGGGGAGGACTGAGACCGAGCCCTCAGCCCACCTCAGTACGACTGGCGCCCTGGACGGATCGGTCCATCTCTCCAGGCCTGTCTCCTCATCTGGGAAGCGATAGGGGAGGACCTGGCGGTGCTCAGGGGCCCCTTGTGTTTAGTGGTTAACACGGGACAGCACAGCTCAGGGATGCTTCTCGGAGGTTCCCACTCTGAATGCACTGACCGGGCCAGGCAGACGGGGGCAGGGCTGGCGTGGCTGCTGGGCTCGGGAACACTTCACTTAGCAGCTTGAGCTCAAGAGCAGTTTTTCCTCCTGCTGGGTCTCATACTAGAATCTCAGCTTCCCAGCTTGGATGCTTGGAATGCAGCATTGCATGGCAGGATGATACAGTAAGAGTGCTTCCCCTCAAATTTCCATTTCCCCCAGCCTTCCCCTCACCCGCCCTGGGTGAGCCAGGCAGTCAGTGCCTCGGGGGCGGGAGTAATAGTAGGGAGGGGTCTCACGGGGTCTGCCCCTGGCTTTTGGTGACTACGGTCAGGTAAGAGCAAGGTTTGCCACTGGAGAGGAGCTCAGTCTGCCCTGGGTGGTGCGGGCGAGCGGCCGGGAGGAAAGCCGACTTGCTCTGACAGCACTTCGGGGACAAAACACGCATCCACTTGAGTCACCAAAGAAGGAAGAAATCGCATTTCTTGGACACGAATTTGTAGAGGACAGTTTGTACCAGATACATGCACCCCTCAAAGCCGTATTAACAATAACAATCAACTTACACCGGTGTTTTTGAGCTTTCTGTGCTGTTCCCTGCAATCATTTTAGCTATATTCTCTCGTGTAGTATTTGGAAGAGGAAAAGACAGTTTATCTGTTGCTATTTCTGCTTTTGCACCCAGACTCATGTTTCTGTGAAGAAAAAAAAAGAAAAAAAAAGAGCTCACTGTCAGGGGTTCTTCGCAAGCCTGCAGGAGATTAAAACCACACTAAACTCTCTATTAATCTAATCAAGGCTTCACTGGGTCCACAATTGCGAACCCCGACCAGAAGGTCCACTTTCCCTTTATACCCGGCCTCTCAGACACCCCACTTACACCCAGGGGCCACAGACACCTTTAAAGCAGATCACAGGTGAGGAGGAAGGGTCTGGGGACCCAAAGAGAAGTGGTCTTGATGCCCTAATGGGACCTGAAACACTGTTCATTAACCCAATGATATTTGTCTCCACAGGGACGCACAGAATCCACAATTCAAAAAGAATGTTCACAATGAGATGCCACCTGTCAGAGTGGCTATTATCAAAAAGCAAGAAGTGTGGGAAGGGACAGACGGGATTTCAAAATTGTAGAACAGATAAACAAGATTACACTGTATAGCACAGGGAAATATACACAAGATCTTATGGTAGCTCATGGAGAAAAAAATGGGACAATGAATATATATATGTTCATGTACAACTGAAAAATTGTGCTCTACACTGGAATTTGACACAATATTGTAAAATGATTAAAAATCAATTAAAAAAAAAGCAAGAAGGAACAAGAGCTGGGAGGATGTGCAGAAAAGGGAGCCCTTGTGCACGGCTGTTGGGAAGGGGAATTGGTGCAGCCACAGAGGGAAACAGTATGCAGGTGCCTCAAAAAATTAAAAATACAACTATGGTCCATACGTTCCAACAATTCCACTTCTGGGGATTTATCCAAAGAAAATGAAACCACTGACTTGAAAACCCACCGGCACCGTCATGTTCACGGCAACACTATTTACAGCAGCCGAGCGTGGAAGTAACCCACGTGCCCATCAGCAGAGGGCTGGACAAAGAAGACGCGGTGCACACGATGGAATACTGCTCAGCCATAAAAAAGAATGAAATCTTGCCATTTGCTACAAGACACGTGGACCTTGAGGGCAACAGACTAAGTGAGTATGTCAGACAGAGAAGGACAAATACCATATGATCTCACTTATATGCAAAATCTAAAACACACTAACTCACAGATACAGAGAACAGGGTGGTAGTGGCCAGAGGTGGGGGTTGGAGGGGTGGGCAAAATGGGTGAAAGGCGTTAAACAGTAGAGACTTTCAGTTACAAAATAAGTCCTGGGGCTGAAACGCATAGTGTGCTGACCACGGTTAATAAGACTGTACTGTGTATTTGAAAGTTGCTAAGAGACTCTATTTGAAAAGTTCTCCTGAGAAGAAAAGGCTTTTTCGTGACTATGTGTGCTGACAGGCGTAGCTGGCCGTGACGTGGTGATCGTTCCGAGATGGACACCAACGCCATTATGTTGTCCACCTGGAACTAAGACAATGTTGCATGACAATCACAGCTCAATAAAAAAAAGTTCAATCAGAAATTGACTTAAATTTTTTTTTGTTTTCTTGGGTTTTTTGGTAGTTCTTTCAAGGAAAGGTTAGGAAGGGCATTTTCGGTGGTACAGAATTCCATGTGAGGAATTTACGACATTTAAAAGGAAAAATAAGATTAAAAAAGGAGTTCTTTAAATTCTGAGTAGCCTCCTTCAAAACACCTCTTGACTAACTCCTTGTAAATTCACTTCAGACGCTGGATGGAGTTCTTTCTCACCAATCGTGATTCTTTCTTAATCCCAACCAAGAAGCTGGAATTGTGGACCCAAACGAACCTATCACGTGACTGCCAGAGTCCTGCCTGCGGTGAAGCTCAGCTGGTGTATCGTGTTCAGGCCCCCAGCCGGCCCCACTGACTCCTCGGGCCTCGGGAGGCAGGAAGGGTTCCTAAGGCTGCGGGGTCGTGGCCACGTGTGGCCAGAGGCTCAGGGTGGGTGGCAGGCTCTCCCTTCCCCGTCCCAGGACGGCCAAGATGTGCTCACAGCTCCCGCCTGGAGAGAGAGAGCCTCTGGGGCTCCCCGGCTTTGAAGGCAGGTGAAGGAGAACCCGGGGCTCTTTGTCATCAAGTCCAGACTCCAAGCTTTTGGGGAAATCTTACAATTTACCCGCCTTGGTTTCATTTTGTGAGCCATCACCCTCTTCCTTTTCCCTCTGCCTTTCTCCCTTGTTCACAGAGCCCATTGCCAGCCTCGTCAAAACTGAAATTATTAGGAAAAAAAGAAACTAAGAGGGTCTTAGTTTTGTCCATGATTCCCAGGCAAACCATTATTTAATAAGAAACAAAGACATCAGTTACAGCATCGAATGGGTGTTCCCAAGAAGTAAGGTCAACCAAGATCCACATTAATCAAAACTTTCCATCCTTCCACACCCCCCGCCCCCACCCCAAGTTCAGACTGGCGGAAGGGGGAAATTAATGCATGGAAACATAGTAACTACCTCTGAATACTCCATGAAAAAACAACAGAGAAGCTACTATTGGGGTCCATGAGCTCCTGTATCATTTTCTGCTTACTGGGAGGGCTGATGGTCCACAAAGAATTTGAGTTTCCTTCCAGCTCTGCTACTGTTATGTCTTCTTTTTCATAATTTTCCAGAAATTGCATAGCACCCTGTGTGCACACAAACACATGTGCATAGATGGATCAGACACCGGACGATGGGGAAAGCCGGGCGTTCCTGCTCCTCCTAGCTGACCGTGCGGAGGGTCCTCCTCCGCCTCTGAAAGGCACGCTCCTGTCACGGGCTGGCCTGTGTGTCCCAGGCGCTAACAGCCCCTGTCACACTGCCAGACCCCAAGGGTGACGTCGCCACACCTGCAGCCACGGAGTCCCTCCAATTAAGCAGTAAAGACAAGTCAGGTGATTTCGTGTCATTTTTCCTTCCCTGGAAAGAAGGAAATTTATCAGCCCTTGGGGAAGGACCCTCTTGCGAGAGAGTCAGACTCACTATCCACCCAGGACATCTGGGCCTTCTCCCAGCTGCTCGTCCGTCAAGATCAGCTTTGACAGCGCCCATCATAGGGCGATAACTTTACACAAGAGAAAAGCAAATGTTTGCCTATGCACCTGATTTAAATAAAAAACACTCTCTGTGAAGCACAGGCTAGTGATGCCAAGCCCTGTCACTGCGGTTACTGAAGGCACGGGGAGCAGGGAAGGAGTTGCGTTGGCCACAGCCCGCCCCCAGAGCATCACCCTGGTCTCACACAGTAGAGCGTGGTAATCTTGTTTTTGTTAATCATTAAAGAAGTAGTATTGTTTGAGAATTTGAAGAATTCTCATGCTGCATGTAGTCTTTGTGACGACTGTCTTATTACAAAGGAAGTTGCTTGGAAAATCTGTCATGATTAGTTTTTTTATTTTTATTTTTTTGGGGGGGAGGTAATTAGGTTTATTTATTTTTTATTTATTTACTATTATTTTTTAAGTGGCAGTACTGAGGATTGAACTCAGGACCTGGTGCGTGCCGAGCACACGCTCTACCACTGCGCCGTGTCCTCCCCACGACCCTGCCACAATTCATTCAGCCAATCCCTACTGGCTGAATCCCCAAGTCGCTTCCAGTTTTTACTAATAAAGGAAATGCCATCACAAGCAGATGCCGCAGGGAGCTTTGCGCATAGTTTGAACCACTTTTTCAGGACAGATTCCTGGAGAACTCACAGTCAAAGGGATCAATGTATTTACCCCAATGTAAAGAATTTAAAAATTTAACAAGGGTCCACACGTGCTGTGCTTCACATTAAAACGTTCTGAATTAAAATTATGTTAATTAACACTTACATCCCAGAGGATAAAACTTGACATTTTAGGTTGTCACAACGTCCGGTGTCCAGGAACGCACCTTACACAGCCGATAACCCTGGGAAGTGCTGCCCGCCACCTCCGGCCGTGGCACGGGGGTGCGTAAGGCGGCAGCCGGCCAGCTGCCGGGAGGCGGGCCCCCGGAGCCCGACCACAGGCAGGTACTTACGGTGTCCCTAGAGAAAGCCTTGATAAACTTGTGAAACTGCGGCTGGTCCATCACTTTCAGCTGGCTCTGCTGGGCGCTCATCGTGAAAATGGGCTGGAAAACAAGGCGCACGGGCCGGTCAGCCTTCCCCAGCTCCTCCTGGGCTCAGAGGAAGCGTGCCCACAGCCCCCTGCCCAGGGAGGGCCCTGCTGGCACTCGGAGGCCACTCTGTGAAGTGGCTGCCCCAGGGCAGACCCAGAGCACAGCCACACCTGGCTGCGCTCCGCCCCGCAGCCCACTCCTCACGTGTTTGCAGAACAGGCAGCATTCAGGTAGGAAACGTGGGTCCACAAAACCCGAGGGAGCCCCCTGGGTGGTCCTCACAGCAGGGCACAGCGGGGGCGGGGCGGGCAGTGGGGGAGACTGCAGGAAGGCCAGCATTTACCTGGTACCCGCCCAGGGTGATGGTGACTGAGACGTCCAGGGGCTGGTTGGTCACGCCCGCGACAGACTTAACCAGGGACATGAAGAGCAGCGGGAACCAGACGATGCAGATGAGCAGGACGATGATCATGCCCCCCATGCCATACTTGACCGCCTTCTTCTTCTTCTGCCCCCGCGGCTGTGGGTACCTCTGCAAGGGAGGGCCCGGCGCTCAGGCGCCGCCCTGGGGGCGGGGTGCTGCCTGCACTTGGCCCCGATTCTGCTCTGAGCTGGGGGACAGCCTTGTCCCCACCAGACGTGGGGCTGGAAGGAGCTTGCTACATGTCTCCACTGTGGCACCCGGGGGCCCATCGTGGCCTGAGTGACATGTCCTTAAAACGGCTGTGTGGGGACCTGCAGCCCAAGGGATCAAACCTTCTGCTGAGTAAACCTCTGTCTCTAACAGAGCACTGGAAAAGGACCTGTTACTTTAAATTCCTGACCACGCAAGACCTGCGCCTTCCAGCTGACTCCTCCCCCCTTGGAGGGTGGAAAACATCTGACGTTCACTTGGGACGACATGGTCCAAGTCCTGTGATGGTCTGTGGGGTCCAAAGAGCCCTCCTGGCCGCCCCGCCCTCTTCTCCAACCCCCTGCGGGGTGGCCCCGCCCCCTGCCACCACTGACTCGTCCATCGTGCCCCAGAGTCTCCTCTTCCCGGACCCCCGCCGGCTCTGACACTCAACATTGTGTCACTTTTCTTTTTCCTTCTGGGCTTCTCTTTGCCAGCTCAGAGTGGTTCAGACCCCTCCACTCTCAGTTACCCGCTCGTGGCTCCTGCCTGGACCGGATGGGTCCTCTCCCTTGCCTTCCCCTGGCCTGGGCTCCGTCCCTCCAAACAGGAGCTCCAAGAGCGCCCCCGGTGAGGCTGCCGGGGCGCCCAGCCCGGAATGCTGACCCCCAGAATCATGAGCAGGCAAATGGCTATTTTTAAACCGCTAAGTTTAGTAGTCTGTTAGCTGCAGACACAGCTGACGTCATGTCTGCTGAACACAGGGCTCCCGGGGCAGGGGGCAGACAGCCCCCAGCTGAGGTCTCACACGGGAACTGTCCCCACATGACGGTGGGTCGGACGTGCTGGCGGCCACGCCAGAGGCGGCCCCCCCTGTGATGACCGGGAGGTTCTTTGTGTCCCGTGGGGGCTCACGGTGCTGACTCGCCTTCTCTTTCCTCAAGTCTCACACACTAATTCGAATTTTCCACCCATTTCTCAATATTTCAAACTGTTCAAAACACCTACTGTTTTGGCCTCCCCCCACTTTTCTTCTTCAGTGAACAATTCCTGCTTCTTCCTACTTTTTCTCTCACGTCATGACTTTCAGACCTCTGTCACCCTGGCTGCTACCTCAGTGTCCCTTTGGTAGAAAGGTTCTCAGTCTGTCGTCATATCAACACTCTGCCCCTCAGAAATCAGGACGAGTCAACACAATTTTAAATATGAGCCCGCCCCATCTCTCCACGCCCCCAAACCCCGTAAACACAGAGGCCTCGGTGCAGCGGGACCCCGGACTGTGAAGCTGAGACTCCCAGAGGCAGCTGCGGAACACACCAGTAATCACGCGGACCAGGAGGGCCTTTCCCAACAAGGTGTCCTCAGGAGGAGAGGAAGCGGCCCCTGCTGCCGCTGTGGCCAGCGCCATGGGTGTTTCTAGACCTCTCGTGCCACAGGCTCCCGTTTCACGTGCTGAGCTTTTGGAAGATTCCTTAAATAATACTAATTCCCTTAAATAACACTAATGTTTAAACCTTAACTTCCAGCCCAGAGAATAAGTAAATATCTGCACTTTCATTTCCTTTTGCCCAAAGAGGTTACATCGCCCGTCCCTCATCGAAGGGCGAATCAGAGAATGAGCTGCGTCCCAGCCACCTGACCCCCCTTTTCTCCATAAAACCACGCTCCCTCCTGCCCACAAATGAGCCACTTCAGAATTACTGGGTCAGACAGCCGTGTACCACTTCTGTTTAGAATAATCACAACGCCCAGCTGCCAAAGAAAGGCCCATCTGAACGCTGTTCTCACCGAGGCGCAGCAGGTCCGAGGACCCTGGACGTCAGCACGGCAGGCGCAGGCCCTGGCAGTCTTGGCCCCCCGCCCCACCCTCGCCTGCACGGCCCCCAGACCTGCGGAGGTTCACGCCAGCCTCCTGGCCAGTCTGCGTCTGAGAGACACCAGCAGGCCCGGGCGTTTGCTCGGCTTACTTTTTCCGACTCCCGCCAGCACTTGAGGATGAAGATGTGCGCGTAAATGTCCTCCACGCAGATCCAGCTGGACAGGCTCAAGGTCGTGTCCGTCCACACCCAGTCCATCACGGCCCTCAGCTCCGTCAGGAAGGGGACGAGGCGGAACCTGGGGAGACCGCGGCTCGTTCGGGGCCGCCCCAGCACCCGGCCAGCCCGGGGCCCACGTGCTCCCTGACTGTTCCCACCCCACGACTCAGACACGACTCCCAGACATGCCTCTCTGGGTAAAACCCTCCTTGCAGTGCAACTGCTCTTCGTCACAAGTCCAACATCTGGGCTGGCGTTTTCCTTTCATTGTTTATAATTATTTTTTGCTGATAGTCTCAACAAACTGGAATTCCCTTTTTAAATAAGACTGAAGGGGTCTTCAGTCTCTTTCATTAAAGTCTCACAGCTTTCACTGTACACATTTTTCACTTCTTTGGTTAGATACATTTTTTTAAGCACTGCGTTACTTTTGATGCTTTGCAACTAGGAAAGTTTCCGGTTTCTCTTTTTCAGGTATTTCCTGGTGAGCAGATGGCTCCCGTGCACTGATTTTATATCCTGCCACTTTACTGAAATGTTGATTTGTTCCAACAGGCTTTGGTCTTTAGGATTCTCTGTCTATAGGACCATATAATCTGCCAGCAGACTCCACGTTACCTTTTTTTAACATTACTTTATGTTATGAGACTGTCGATCACAGGATTATTAATTACGGGGAATGAGCCAGGAAAGGTTACATGCTTGTGAGTGAGATGAGGGCAGATGAGAGAAGGCGGAGGGGACAGAAGTGTTGTCCAGGGCACACGGCAGTTGACTAAGTCTAACGGGACCCCTGGCTTAGTCCCTTCCGTTTCAGCTGGGAGTGAGCTGGCCTGGGCTCCTCTCAGGCCTGGGGACTGTTCCTTGTGTCCTCCCCGACACGGAGCTTCTCCCAAGGCTGGGGCTCCTCCTGGGCCCCCAGCAGCTTAGGCTTCTGCCCTGAGCTACTCGCTTTCACTCAGTGAGACGCTGACACGCGTGGGGACGCACTCTCCTCTGTGACTGCGTCCCGGTCCCCACGTCCAGCGCTCCCCTCAGGGCCGTGGGATCACCCCCGGGAGACTGGGAGGAGCTGCTGCCACGGAAGCCGGCCCCCGGGAGAGCCAGCGTGCTTCATGGGAGCGGCGAAGGCGCACTTCCAGGCACCGGCAGGCCGGTGGCGTTCAGCGTGGGACTAATCCCCCTGCAACGAGCGAGCCCGCTGCACAAGCACGCCACCGGGGGCGTCGGGACAGCCCTGAGTCCACACGCTCCGCTCCGCTGCTCCCAGAAGTGTGCTAACGCTTAGGGTCGCCTGCCCCTGTCTTCCACGCAAAGACTATCATGGTAATTGTGCAGAAATAGACAGTGAACCACGCGGCTGGTCCCAGGGCAGCACCCTGGCCGGGGGGGTGGGCAGCCACCCAGAGAAAGGTGTTTCAGAGGTGCCTCCACTCTTTCCTCAAACCCCACAGGAGCCCCACGGTGACTACCGGCTGCAGGTCACCCCCCGACCCCGCGGGGATGGCCGCGACAGCCCAGAGCAGCTCACCCCTGAAACAGGAAGAGGTTGACGTAGTTGTAGCTCTTGGTGAGGAAGTTCCCAAGGACCCGCGTCGGGTACCCACAGCGGATCTGGTAGGCGGACAGCCCGAAGTAGACGCACTTCACGAAGTACCACAGCTGGGCAACCAGGTTCTGGCTGAACTTCCTGAGACGCGAAAACACGGAAGAGTGAAGGAACGGAGCGCTCCTCCCACACAAAAGGACATTAATTTAGGGTAAAAAAAAAGCCTGATTGCCCCTCTGGCACTTGAAGTCAACTCCATGAAGCCTCTCTGCGTGGTGGATCTCTTCAAAGGCAAAAGGTGGGGTCACAAAAATCTTACGATTATAACAAATCCCTATGAATGTGCCCCCAATTTGTTACAGCGTCATTCAGTTGTTCAGGCCACCGTCACAGTAAGTTACTGTTAAGTGGATTTGCTGGTACCATGGTCCGACTCAAAGCTCAACAAAGGAAAAACTCAAAACACGTTTTTTACTTGAAATGACCCACAGCTTGGAAGATGCAGAAGAAAGAATTCTGAGAAGTGAACCCCCATTTTTTTTTGCTAGACATCCAGAAGGCAGGTTGCGTCGTACAGCTCATGAACGCTACTGTAAGTCTGTGCAAAAACTTAGTGGAACTAAATTTCATACTAGAAAAAACCCAGAACACATTCTCAAAGAATGATGAACTGTAAGGTCATTTTTAACTGTGGAAAAATGCAACATTCTGTGAGTCTTACATGTGGTCAGTTGGGTACAAATTAGAAGTACAATAAAAGCCAAGCCCTCTGACTCAGGAAGGCCTGGGTACAGCCTGCCTTGTGCTGAGAGTTAAGAGCAACACCTGACGTTTCTTCCACAAACTGTGTATGACTCTTAATGTTGCCTTTTGGATTTGTCTTACTTTCAATTTTGTTATAAGATGGAAACATACTATTTTAAAACTGAAAACAGCTATTCTTGAGTCTCAAGATCTAAGATCAAGCCAGGAAGGCGTGCATGTGGGCCCTCCATGTGGGCGTCAGAGGCAGAGACCCCCAAATGTTTCTTAGGAAGGTCCCCCCTGCAGAGAAACCCAGCTTTGGTCCTTCAGGACCCAGTGAATGAATGGAACGGCATCTGCAAGGTGTCCAGGACACACCACAGGGAGCCCGCGCCGGCTCTGCACAGCCTCGTCTCTCTGGGAACTGTCCGCGCTGGAAGGACACCAGGAAAGGACACTCCGTTCTCTCTCCTGGGAAACGTCCCTTGACTTTCCAGGCCCTTAGGATGAGGACCACGTGGGGAAGAATTCATCCAGATCCACCAAAATTACATCAAAGCCTTAAAGCCATGGTGCCTTCTACTCCTTGTAAAAGGACCAACCCATGTTTTACTTATTTAAAGAAAAATTCCCCTCCCGCGATGCCGCAGCAGGTCAACCTGGAACAAGCGCCAGCTCAGCGACAGACCCCGAAGTCACCGCGCTGACCGTGCTCAGGGCCGCTGCAGTGGCCCCGCGCTGGGGGATGTCCTTCTGCCTGGTCTCTGCATGTTTCATCCCCGGGGACCAGAGCCGCCCGCCTCCACGTCTGCCACGACACCTGCCATGAACAGCTGTATGGACCGCAGGCGGCCACTGGGGGTTTGTGGGCAAAATGGAGTGATGCCCACAGAAAAAGCCTCTTATCAGCTTAATTCTTCAGGATTTTGTAGCATCCCACGGCTGACATTCCAGCCGGTGGCCCTGCCTTCCCAGCCCCAGGGCGCTGGCTCCCAAAGGCCTCACCTCTCGGTCACGCCCGGCAGGATGAAGAACATCCAGAAGTGAATCCCGAACACCAGGATGACCTGGAACACGACCTTGCCCAGCACCGTCTTCCGCAGGTACAGCGCGCGGTCCACCACCATGGTCCCGAACTGGATGAGCACCATGACCAGGAACGGCCCCGGGACCTGGTCCTCTGACAGCGAGGACGTGATGTCGGCGGCGGCTGAGTGTTTCTGGGGGAGACGAGGGGGTCAGGCCAGGCCCCTTGCAGGTCCCCTGTGCCTCGGCCCTGGTGTGTGGCGGCCTCTGCCCCACCTACCCCAAAGGCCCAGAAGCCGAAGACGATGATGATGAAGTCCACGGTGTCGGCCAGGAACATGAGCACGTAGACGTCGGTCACGGCGCTGTAGTCAGGGTGGATGAGGTCGTAGAAGAACTGCCTGATGGGCACGTACACCTGCAGGGCCCTGCGAGACACACGCGCCTGCTCGGGGGTCCGGACACAGGAGCCACCGGAGCTCTCCTCCCCCAGCCCGGCCCCGCCGCCCACAGCCCCGCCAGGGGCAGGGGGTGCTCCGCTCCAACACAGGCTGTGCGCCAGGCAGTGGCCGGCGGGACCACAGACCTCTCCTCCTGCTCAAAGCATAAGGGAGGGTGGGAAGCCCTGGAGGTGACGAGCCAGCTCGTCACCCGATTCAGTTACTCTCCACCTGCGAGACCTCGGCCCTGCTCTCTCTGCACGTTCGTTTCCTCGTCCGTAAAAGGTGGTGATGAGGAGACCTGAGGCCCAGGGCTGCGGTGACAGTTGAAGGGGCGCCGGCCGGTGTCCGAGTCCCAGTGCACACTGGGCAGCCCCGCCCACCCCCGTCCGGCCCTGGGCCCCTTTGGGGCTCACCTTGCTCCGTCCAGTGCTCCCTTGCTCCCGGCCTGGCCATCCGGCCTCCGCCCTAACCCCACTGTGCCTGGATTCTGCCTTCAGTTCAAGGCCACGGTCAGGTGGGGACGGCCCTCAGTCTCAGAGCCCAGACCCAGGGCCACGTCTGCTGCCTGTCTGTGTCCCTGACACCTGGGGGGACCTGAGCCCTTGGCCGGAGATGGGCCGTGATGTCTGATAAGCCCCTCCCCGAGGCGCACCTCGGCCTCCCTCCTTGGGGTGACAGTGTATCTCTGAGAGCCTTCCGGCTTGGGCCTCACATGCCTCTCTGTCTGGTATGACTCTTCCATGATACCGCCTGGAAACACAGACCGTGAGTCCTTTTTCCAAATAGAAAAAGTATGTTTTACAAACGCCATGGACATAAACACGAATCATCCTTGTTGGAAAAGGGTTTTTCAAAAAACAGTACCACGACGGGCCGTCTCTCTCTGCCCGAAGCAGACACCCTCCGTGCGGGGGAGGCGCTCTCGCCCTTTGCCCTGGCAGGGCCTGACCCTGGCCCCCACCCAGCGAAGCGCGGCCACACCGTGCACTCACTTCTTGATAGCGAAGGCTCGCGCTCGGATGAGCTGTTCCTGGAGCTCTTCCACGTACAGCTCCCTCTTGCTTTTCTGCTTGATGCTCAGCACACTGCTTCCCTTCTGGCTGCTGTTCCGGGTGCTGGTGCTGCCTGGGAGGAAGACAAGCCAGGAGGCACTGGGGGTTACGGGTCTGTCCACGGGAACGTCGCAGAACCCCGGCAGCCCCCACGGCGGAGGGATGGGTGCAGCTGGCCAGAGGGTGAGACGGGCGGGCCCGTGACCGCAGACGGAGAACTTGGAACCTGCCGCCTCACGTCTGCGGGCGGTAACAGGCGTCTGTGGGTTCTCACACCCGCTCTGGCTCCCTCCTGGGCTGTCGAGGTGCGAGGTCTCTGTCTCAGGAAAGAGTCGACTGGAGAATAGGTTTTATGCTAAATGGGGCCCCAGGCTTTTGTTGTGGGTTTTCCAGATTGGGTCCAGGACCCCTGCCGTTTTTCACATCCAGGTTCCTTTAACTGTTACACAAATACGACGTGACCTCAGGGTCCGCCTGAAAAGTGTCTTTGTGAGCGTCTAGGAAGCTTCAGACAGGACCACGCCAGACATGAGAGCAGTTACCCAGGGGACACCTGTAGCGCACACACACTGGCTGTGCATTAAGAAATTAGCAACTGGCTTAGGAAATCTAGGTGGTCTAGCTAAAGCCCCATTGATTAAATCAATGTTTTCAAAATAAATAGTGGTTTACAGCACCCTGGACACACCCAGCAGAATCTCTGAATATGTTTAAAGACAAACATGTGCCCAATACCGGTTAGGTGACCTGCTGACCACCTGTCACAAGCACCTGAAACCCTCGTCCTGCAGAAGAATCAGACACTCTGAACCGTGCAGACGCACCAGGGCCAGGGCCTCAGCTCGGGGCTGTCTGACCGCAAAGCACTTTCCTTCCCCATGGCAGTATCCGTCTCCTCGACGGCACCCAACACACTCCCCTGCCCCAGACCCCGGGGCCCCAGGAAAATGACTCAAGCCAGGTTCCCGCAGCCTAAGGTCACCACAGGACAGATACCTCTCTTGGACTTAGTCGAGGAAAAGCTGGACCCCTGGGACGTCTGGGAGCAGCTGGAGCGCTTCCTCCTGACGGCCGCCGGCTGCTCGGGGAAGGTCACGTGCACCGACTCCACGGACGCGGCCAGGTTGATGGACTTGAGAGAGTCAGAGGAGGCCCTTCTGCCGTGGCTGAGGGACAGCTCGTCACCCGAGTCCTCCTTGTCCGAGCCACCGTCGGCCACGTCGTCCTCATCCCACAGGCCGTGGCACTGGGAAGGCAGGGGAGGGGCGGCTCAGAGCGCTGCTCCAGGGCAGTAGCTGGAATGCCGCCCCGCTCGGGATCAGCAGCGTCTGCCCAGGTGAGGAAACCATGTGAAAGACGGGGTGACCAGAGCTGACAACACTGCATTGTCAGTGGAAATTTGCCAGGAGAGCACGGCTTAAATGTTCTCTCCAAGAAAAAAGACGTAAGTGAGGTGGGCGTTGGGGGAGCCCTTTCACAGTTACATGTGTATCAAACGACCACGATCTGCCCTTTGAATACCTGACAGTCTCCTCTGTCAGTTACACACAGATGTAGGTAACCGGGGGTAAAGAGGATGGGACAGGATAAACCGGGAATCTGAAAACTGCTCCTCTTGGGGAGGGACGGAAATGTTAGCCGTCTGGACTGCGGTGGTGGCTTCACGGGTGATGGGACATCCATCAAAATTCATCAGAGTGAACATCTGGAATGTGTGTGGCTTACACATCACAGCAAAGGTGTTAACAGAATAAAATATCTTACACAAGGAGACAGGTTAATTAAACAAGAGCAGGAATGGAAGATATCACGACAGACACGTGCGCGAGGCGACCACATCTCAGTTTTAGAGCTGAGAGGCGCGTTTCGGGTTTAGCTTGTAACTCAGTGTATGGGAAGAAACAAAAGCCCCGTCGCTGCTGGGAGGGTGACGAGTTCCTGGACCCGAGATGCTCATCCCGCGTCCCCCCAGAGCAACGCGAGAGACAGCGCTGTCGGCCCTCGGCTCTCAGGAAGCACAGCCCTGGCTTCACGGGACCATCGCGCCTGTGGTCTCTCCCGAAAGCTGGGGATTTCAGGACAAGAAACTACAAAGGAAGCAGTGCTGCCAGGAGCTGGGTGGAGGTCGGGACGGAGGGACCAGCGAGGGGACCCACCCCACGCCGTACGCTCCGACACTCTGCCTCAGGCTCGGGGAGAACTCAGCGCATCGGGCGCAAGGGACTCCACCTCCTCAGGCCGTTCCCGCAAATGTGAACTGATGAGCGAGGGCTCAACCCAGGGTGGAGAAGGGGAAACCTTCTCCCTGATTCACTACAAACTCCACCGCTGGAAGCGACGGGCCCCACGCAGGCCCCACCCACGGGCTCCTCCGCCCAGCGCGGTTCCCGGGAACTCGTCAGGGCTGCACCCCCCCGCGCGGCACCTTCAGGATAGAGCGATGGAAGAAGAGCGCCAGCAGCTGGATGAGGTCGTAGAGGACGTAGCCCTCCTTCTTCTCCACCCCGATGATGTTCGGCGGGTGGTACGGCTTGTCTTTGTTCAGCTCCACGTTCTTGTTCCAGGGAAAGAACCCAAACTGGAAGAAATACTTGACCACGATCGCCACCTACACAGATGACAGGAAGTTCACAGAAGCGTTAGCTCCTTCATCGTGGTGGCAGTTTCCCGGGCGTCAGCATCTATCAAGATGCATCCCACTGTACCTCTGAAACACATGCAGCTTACTGAGTGGGAATTACACCACAACGAAGGTGTTTTTTAAGAAAGAATAGTTCTAATTTGCAGCAGCATGGACGGACCTAGAGTTGATCATACTCAGTGAAGTAAGTCAGACAGAGAAACACAAATATCGTATGTATCACTTGTATGTGGAATCTAAAAAATGATACCAATGAACTTCTTTACAAAACAGAAACAGACTCACAGACACAGAAAAGAAACTGATGGTTTCCAGGGGGGAAGGAGGTGGGGAGGGGTGAAATGGGAATTTGAGATCAGCAGATACAACCTGCTGCATATAAAACAGATAGACAACAAGGACCTACTGTTCAGCACAGGGAACTGCACTCAGTATCTTGTGATAAACATCATAAAAAAGAACATGAAAAAGAATATATGTATGTATCACTGAATCACTACGCTGTACCCCAGAAACTAACATTGTAAATCAACTGCACTTCAATAAAAAGTTGTTTGGTTTGAAAAACGAGGATAGTTCTATATGGGAAACAGTGATACAAAAATTTAAGAAGAAGATTTCCCCGTGTTGACGATGTGCAGCGTGACACGTCCTCACTGTCACGGGCACTGGCTTCAGAGCAAGTGCGTTCCATGGCGGACCCGCCAGGCCTGTCAGGGCACTCCTGCCCCGGCTCAGATGGCTTCTGCCGTTGTGTGGAGGCGTTGGCTAATTTTACTGATTCAATTAAATATTTCTGGACTCATTCGGCTATTAGATAAGCCATGTCGGACAAACGCGAACAGGAAGACCTTTACAGTGTACACAGCGCTGTCACGTGCAGCCTTGGGGAGCACTCAGGCTTCACGCACACAACTGTCACTTTATTCTGATCTTTCTTCTCACCCTTTGATTGCTCATGGGAAGCTCTCTTCAAGAATGAATAAGAGTAAGCGAAACAAAAACTTGCCAGTCGTACTGGCAACTAGCTCAGGGTGTGAACGCTGTGCAGACGTGCGCCGAGACGGGACAGCTGACGGTTTCATTGGAAACCACATCCACCGTCTATGCCATCAGCGGTTAATTGCGTCACACACAATTCACCAATAAGAAGTATTTCACAAAGTCCTCTCCCTTTAGCTCTCCTCTCTCCCTTCTTCCCACAGTCAAGCTTCTGCAAAGAGCAGCCCTGAGAGCCTCGTCTTGGTGACAGCATCCCCGTGTCCCCGAATCCCGAGGATTGCAGCAGAAGCCTGGAGTGTGTCCACCTGCGCTTCCCCCTCACACCCCCCCGCCAGCTTCCATTCCTAAAACTGCTCCTTTGCCCACTCATGTCAGCTCCGCTGTGGTTCCATCGGCCCAGACTCGTTTCTCACCCAGAAAGTAAAAATAGCCTCCCAGCTGGTCTCTAGGCCTCCGCTTGCATCACGTATAAAAGCTTGCTGAAACACACACTGATGGAGCCTGTCCCATTCGCCTCCTTCCACCCGAGGGACCGAGTGCTGAGCGTAAGCAAGCCCAGTGGACTGTCAGTCCTGAGGGCCTCTGCCCGACTCCGGCTCAGCCTCTTCCCAGCAGGCACAGCCCCGTCAGTCCGGGCACATGCCAGGCTCTCTCTGCAATGACTGGACTCCCTTTAATTTTCGTCCTTCGCTGCCCTCATTCTCCTCCCATCACCCTCCCTTCTGAGCTCACTTCTGCGGACAAGCTGCCAAGGTGGCCTGTCTCCACCTCCCAGGCTGCGTGAGGCTGGGCACCTGCTAACTCGTGTGCGTCTCCAGCGCAGGGCAGTTCTGAACAGGAGGCAATTCTGTGTTTACGTCCATCCGCTTGCCGCAGTTGTGCGCGACCACTGAGAAGCAGGAACGGCCTTTTCTTTTCAACCTCCCCTTGAACCCTCCTGCCTGGCATAGCTCTGGGTCGCTGCTCCACGGCCGGGCTGCAGGAATTAACCTCACCTCATTTCCCGCCTCTGCCTGCCTCCGGGTGGCAGAGGAAACCAACTGCCCTACTCGCACTCGCCGGGAAGGCTTTAAGACGAAGGCTGTGTTATCAGTGGCTCTGTCTTCCTTCTCCACATTCCTAGTACCTGCTCCTGCTTCACTCCTGGGCACAAAACTCCCCTGTGCAGAGGAGTCGGGGGGTACACCTGTGCCCCAAATAGGGAGCCAGCTGTGTCCTGGGCCACCAAGTCATGGAACAGAAGTAACATTTAAGAGGCATCATTTGGGCAACGTTGTAACGGACAGGCTAACTGAAGTCACAGATGCATATACATTTGGCTTCACATCTTTTGTTTGTGCTATGGAAATAAGATAAAGGATGTTGATACTTTAAAATGAATTCTTTATGGGGTGACTTAATATGTAACATTGTTTTAACTCTACTGTTGGATTACTTACAAACCCACGAACTTTCTAGACTTGAACTGGACATCAGTCGTGCGTCTTAGCCTTGAAGGAGCAATTACAGTACCTGTCAGTGAAACCTTCCCTTAGGAACCAGGTCAGGCAATGGGCCCAAACCCAGGAGCACGAGGAACCGTGCGGCCGGGGGAGACGGTCGGCGACCGTCTCCCTGTGACTCCTGGGGTCAGGGTGCCGCGGGGCTGTGAGCTGCTAGGCGGGAGAGAAGCCAGCTTGGACACTTGGGCCGAGTGTCTCTCATCCCTCATGTGTGATGGAAATGGGGCGACAGTTCACCCTTTCTGTCATTCCCGTTTTTAACTGGGTGTTTCTATGAGTTCATGTGTTGATGTGTGGAGAGTGGCTTTTGATTAAAAAACGGGAAATACGCACATTGCATCTAACTACGTTCAAAGGGCTTATGTGTTGACTGATCCAGCGTCCACTCCCTGAACACGTACCAGCCAGGCGGGTAACTCTGGGCCCGCGAGTCAGTCTCACCCGGCTGTTTCCACCCCTGTGAGACGGAGTAACACCCGGGTGTGAAACGTGAACAGAGCCGGAAGCTGCCGGCCCCGACGCCTGCCAGTGTGACCACGCACCCCCCAACGCCTGCCCCGTGGCCGTCTGGGGTCAGGCAGGGGCCCCGCCCAGCGCACCTCGGTGTAGACGATGGCCGTCATCCAGAAGCGCTTGCTGGGCCGCGGCACGGACAGCATGGCCCAGAGGAAGATGAGCACGGGCAGCACCAGCGTGATCATGGAGGCCGAGACCATGTGGTTGAGCACGATGACGAAGTAGCACACCGTCTCAGAGCGTGCCACCAGCGTGTTGTACATGGCGTAGAAGAGCAGCAGGAAGCGTGGCTGCCCCACGTAGAAGCGCTCCGACTCCTCCAGCTCGTCGTCGTGGAACATCCTGCCGGAACCGCCACATCAGCGCCCGCCCCGCGGCCCGGGCGCTGAAGCCGGGGCGGCCCCGCGCAAGGGCGGCACGCCGAGTCGTGCACGTTCCACAGGTTTAGAAAACAAGCCTGCGGTTAGCGGGGGCTGGAAAGGGGGGGAGGGGTAAACTGGGAGCTCGGGACTTGCTAACTGCTGCATGTAAAATAGATAAACCACAAGGTTCTGCTCTAGTCAGCACCTTGTAACACCTGTGATGAAACAGAACATGAAAAGGAACGGATACAACACGTGCAACTGAGTCACGAGGCTGTGCCCCAGAAGTCAGCACAACGTTGTGAGCTGACTACACGTGAGTTAAAAGAAGTGGTAGTAACTTGGTCTTGGTTTCTCTAAAGTACCCATTTCCGTTCCGCGTGACCCCCCCCCCCCGTCCCTCCCGGCTTGCGACGAGCCCAGCTGTCTGGTGGAGTCACCCTCAGATCACGTGGCACACGGAGCCGTGAGCCCGTCACCCGGCAGGCGGGGCACCGAGGCGGTGCGCGCTCCCCGTACAACTACCACTGGGAACGGCACGTTTGCTCGGGACGTCTGGTGGCCGCTGGGCACGCGGCCTCTGCACCCAGCAGCACAGCTGACACCCAGGAAGCGGCCGCGGGTTCTTACTTGCTCAGCAGCAGCTCGCTGGCCGTCAGCTCGTGGGTCAGGGGCGGCAGGACGCTGGCCTCCAGCCTGTCTGAGCGGCTGTCGTCAGGGCTGACCGCCATGTGGGTCTGGCCGGCCGAGTCGTCCCGGGAGTCAAAGGACAGGTGCTCGAAGCTGACCGCCTTGCTGTAGGATGGCGGGGCCTCCACGTCGCCGTCCTCCGTGGGGTCCTGGAGCGACTCGGCGTCCTGGGCCCCCTCGGCCTCCTCGGCCTGCTCGGCCTCCTCCTCCTCAATGGTCTCTGTGGTCCCCTGGCGCGAGTACAGCGTGGTGCACTGGGTGGGCTCGCTGTCGGGAGAGAGGGGCGGGCCCCGCCCGGTCTCAGCATCCCTGCGCCCCTCGAGGGGGGCTTGAGATGCCCCCAGCACACCCACACCCGCACGCCCAGGCAGGTGAGGGGGTGAAAGCACCCCCCCCCCAATTCCATCTGCTTTGTTCCTTCAGGATAATCCGTCTGGTCTGCAGAGACAGCAGCAGCAAAACCTGACGCTGACTGTGCCCTCGGCCGAGAACCGAGCCAAACCCCGGTGGGAGGTTTCAAATCACATCAAGGCTCCCAGCTGAGAACACGGAGATCCCCGAATGCACATACTGTACCTGTTTCTCTTGCCATGGACACCGTGTAGACATGTGAGTGAATGAGTGAGTGAGTGAATGTGCTTGGCGGAGCCTGAGAGTGAGGAACCAGATGTGTACGAGCTCTTGGTCCTAACTCGGGGGTGTTCAGGACCCCCAGGGCTTTGGCCCAACGCGTGCACATCACGTAGAAGGCTCTTGGAACACCAAGCCAAACCGGCCCCTGGCTAAGACTTACCTCCGAGACATGGCCTCCGAGGAAGCCAGAGATTGACTGACCGCCCCAGCGAGCTGTCAGGCCGCTGGAGCCAGCCCCCACCAGGTCTAACATGCAGCTGGATGACACCGACGACAGCCATGCTGCCTATGGTTTTGGATGTGGTCTGGCCCTGAAGGGAGTCAACAAATCCTGGTACCTCCGGGAATCAACCCAGTGGGATGGCGTAGCACATGCCCGCCGGGACGCCTCACACGGCCACGGCGTTCTCAGCAATGCCAGGGGCGCCAGCAGCTCTGGACTGAGGTGCGCAGCTCCCAGCGGCCAGGAGCCAGCACCCCCGATTCGCCAAAACGGACGTCAGTTTTGGGTTGGGCTACTTGGGCGAGCCGGTCGGTGTCAGGATTGGCACCCGGCCACTCACGCTTTCAGAGGCAATTCAAAAAAGAGAGCGTTTGGATTTCACGCAAATAATTTTGTTTCTGAATGATTTCTGTTTTCTGGTAGGATTTGAAGAGAAAACTAGGCCCAAAGTAATCTGTTTGGACCCAGCGGGTTACAGTCTACAAAGGTGACGCATTCTACTGCATAATGAGTATTTTTTCAGGTGGTAAAATATATTCTGGTTTCTATGCCGTTTACACGTATAACACGTGGACAGATTTCTTCCCTATCCACTAAACACAACTACACACACCAGATTTTTGGATTTCTTCCTACAGCGGTGTCTTTGGATGAAATCATGAGAAAAAGTGTCCTGTCCTTCCTGACACGCTTCTCCCCGTGAGGACCGCCTACTTGAGCTCTCAGTCAAGGAGGAAACACGCTTGGCTCTTTGGAAACAGGAAGTGCAGAATACTTACAAAGTGATGGGCAATGTGTACAGTGGGGATTTTTAGGAAACTCCTAACAGACAAAAATGGAAGAGCAGTTAGTGTGACAGAACGCTGCGCTGGGAACGACCTGCTTTGTCCCAGGCAGGGCGGCGGTTATGCTCTGGGTGGGCATGCAAATCCTTAAGAAACACAAAAACCCCACACATCACAAGAACTTCCACGTGCAGAGACGCGCGGGGAGAAGAGACAGTGACGGAGGAGGCATGCACCACAGGGGAAGCACCTGGAGGCTAAGCTGGTGCTGTCAGCAGACGAGGAGGACACGTCCATGCTGAGCATTTTGCGGAGCCCGGGTCGGGCGCGCTCACTCGTTTTAGGCACAGTTTCTGGTCCGTCTAAATCGTCAAGGGTGGACTGCCTCGAGAGCAGCATGGTTGCTTCAGTGTAGCAGCTAGCAGCGCAAACAGTTAGAGACACAGAGTTACAACAGCAGTGGGACGCCTGTGATGCACGGGCCACCATGCAGCAGACCACGTGCCACCAACGCCGGGGACGGGGTGGGGCTCAGGACAGCACGGGGCCTGCCCGGCAGGACGCTAGACCACGCAGCCCCGGCGTCCACCCACACGCTGGCTGGTGCTACGTGAGGAAGTGCCACTCTCTGGTGGGACAGGGACACAGAACTACGGCACGCCCCAACATGTCTCCCACAGAGCAGAAGTCATAGCTTCAGAGCTTTGCAACTGAGCGTTTTCCCCAAGGAAAGGACGTCTGTTCTATGAAGAGACCCCAGTCCTCGGTCCACGGAGAGCAATCTGGAGCCGAACTGCTGACACAGAAGTGTCTGCTTATGTGGAGTTTGTATCAACGTCATTTTTTAAACACAGTCTCCAGGAGGAACGCGGCAGCTCAGGACTGACCACAGCAGGATGATTCCCACCCCGTTCTGCGAGGGACACTCGATCAAGCCAAACTAGACGCCTGTGGAAGAGATGCTGGTTTGACACACGACTGGCTATAAACCAGCATCAGAAGGACCAGGAGTGGAACAGCACGGGGCACCCGCAGGGGAAGCCTGGGGGGCGTGGCCACTTTGTCTGTTAGCTTTTCGGGGAGCCTAAGGAAGCCCGGTCTTCTGGGCCATGTTTTAGGTGTTGGCGGAGGTCACTAGGGTGCGATCCCACTGGCTAAAATGCTCAGTTCCTGTCACCCAACCTTCAGGGGGCGAGGGATGGTAGATTCAAGACTGAGCTGCACTGGGTGACCCAACTCTCGGAACCGCAGCCAACAGAGCTGAGGCGTGATTTCAGTGCACATGTAGAGCTCAACCCCAGACAGGGGCACGCACTGCAAAGCCGGGACGGAGGCGCCTGGGACGCTCCCTTCCAGCCTGGGCACAAGAGGCCCAGCCGACCCAGGGGACGAGCCCTTGTGATGCTGAACAGCTGACTCCCTGGATGAACGTCACCCTCAAGTGACCCCACGAGGGGACCTACTGTGTGCCTGGCGCACAGTCAGACGCCACAGTGACTGTGAGGCAGATGTGGGAACCACTCAGGATGATGGAGTGATGTCTGGGGGTCAAAATGACCCTCATTCTTCCTTTATTAAAAAATTATTTATTTATTTTTGGGGGACGGGGAGGTAATTAGGTTTATCTGTTTATGTCTTTATATGATGTATTTATGTGATGGAGGTGCTGGGGACAGAACCCAGGACCTTGTGCACGCTAAGCATGTGCTTGACCACTGAGCTGTACCCTCCCCCCGACCCTCGCTCCTTTCAACGTCCACGTGTCCTGGGTGAAGTGAGCAGGTGACCACAATGCGACCTGGAGACACACTGGACATGCCTGCAGCTGACACTGGCTGCCTGCCGGGTTTTAGGCAGATCACGTCCCCTCTCTGAAGTCCCCGTTCCATCAGTCGTGAGATGAGGGGACTGGAGCTCTGAGCTTCTGTGACATTTCTGTTTTCAGACGTGGACACATGGCCTCTTGGAAGTTGGCGGCAGGAAGGTGCCAAGCTCTGTCTCCGCAGGGAACCACGGCTCCACCCCCACGGCCCATCTATCTTGCTCACTCTGGGCCAGCTCCCGCCAACCCGCAGACCCTGCACGGCCCGGACTCCTGGGTTACATGTAACAGCCCATCTGCCATCCAAGCCGGGGCTGTTTTCAAAGTGAAAGGGAAGAGGGGGAGTTTCGCAGTAACAGGAGGCGAGTCTCAGTGGGCAGACGCCCTCACGGCGCCGCCAGGGTGCACAGCACGCCTCTCAGCCTTCGTTAAAAAGCAGTCTATAGACTTACACCTCTCCTGCCTCACAGCTTTTGACCAAGGGGGTGGCTTTGTATTTGTAATCTTTGGTCAGATTTAAAAGGATCAGCTTGATTTTACTTTAGCCAGTTTTTTCTTTTTCTTTTCTCTCCTAAAATTGTGATTTACAATATTTAGTTACTTCCTTCATTGGCCACATTATCATTTGTTATGCAGCTAAAAGTTACCAAGACAGGAATCACATATGTTTATTTTACGGGCAAATGATTTTCAGTTCACTTTTCTAATTTTCTCTCTGATTCATGTGATTCAGAAGTTGGTTGTGAAGCCACTGTTCTCAAGCCAGGCTCACACACAACACTCAGGAGGCCTGAGAAACCCCTCAGATTTTATGGAAAAATTTTGTAGTTATGCGTGCTTTTCTGCTTTGGAGAAAGTCTAGTGTTGTGACATTTCAGAAGAGGTTCACGGAAAAACTGTTACCAACCACTGTAAGTGTCGTCGTAAATTAATGAGGAAAGGCTACTCCGTCCAGCCCCTTCGTACTTGCCAAGCTTAGGGATTTAGGTGAGTTAGAAATCTCTGTGCTATGAAGCAAGGCAAAAAGGAGCGCAAAAAGTTCATTTGAAAAAATGTTACCCATCACATTATGGGGCAGCACATTTTTCTGAAGAATGTACACTGTGCACGTATGTGACTGCATTCCTTACTATGTGGGAAGAAGGTACTCCAGCTGAACACGGATGTGACTTTCAGTTAAGTTAACAGAGCTGCCGGAAGCCTTCTGTGGTGAAATTCAGACAAAGGAAAGCACAGTGTGTGTCAGACCCAGCCCACAGTCAGCAAACGCAGAGCGGGGCTGTCCCAGGCTGCGTGCAGGGACGCCGGGACGTGGTGTGCAAATGAATCAACGAATGAATGAATGAAACATTTAGGAAAATGTACATCTTTAAAACAATTTTCTTCTCTTTCTTTTTTGGGGGAAGGTAACTGGTTGGTTATTTATTTATTTATTATTTTTTAAATGGAGGGACTGGGGATCGAACCTGGGACCTCGTGCACGCTAAGCACGCGCTCTACCACTGAGCTACACCCTCCCCACAGGAAGGGCATTTGAAAGGCATTAAAGAGGCAGCTCTCGATACAGAAAGGAATTTGGTGACAAGAAGGCGCATCTGACTTGCTTCTAGCTTGGAAATCTCAGTCCTGTGCCTGCGAGTCACACGCGGTTTCTCGTGGTTTTTACTGGTTCCTGCTTCTCTCTGGCTCAGTCCAGGGAGGGCAGCGCTCTGCCTGGCTGTGCGCGCGGAGACAGCCCGCGATGGAAATCCTGCACCTCACCCACCGCTTCTCACGGTGAAGAGTCCACCCCTCCCTCCTCTGTCAAAAGCAACCCCACGTGTGGCACGTGACGCACCTGGAGATACTGTCGTGTGAGTCTAAGCTGTCCATCCTGCGGGCTGTCTGTGCACCTGCAGGGGCGCCCGGACGGTCGTCGATGGTGTCCAGCCCAGACTCCCGGGAAAGGTTCATCATGTGGTTCTGGTAGTACATGTGGACGCTCTCCCGCGTGGGAACGTTGCCCTGCGGAGAGGGAGACGGCTCAGTCCTGACGGGAGCCCTGGCCTGGGCGGCCTCCGGGCATCCCTCAGTGTCGACGCCATCGGGCAGCATGACATGTTGAGTGGGATCGAACACCAAGCTAGTCGGGTTGGCACTGATGTCAACTCGTTGAATTCATGGTGCCGATATGACTGGGTCATGCTGAACCAGAAATCCCTCCTTGCTCGTGGGTGGAGGTGGGCAAAAGGTACACACTTCCAGTTACAAAATAGTCATGGGGGTGGAAAGCGCGCCGTGGGGACTACAGTTAACTATGTCGCACTGCGTATTCAAAGTCACAAAAGAGCAGATCTTAAAAGTTCACACCACAAGAAAAAAGACTTGCAACTATACGTGGTGACGGATGTTAACTGGACTTACTAAGGGGATCATTTCACAATTTATAAAGACACTGAGTTATTATGTTGTACACCTGAAGCTAATAAAATGTTATGTGTCAGTTATATCTCCAGAAATTAAGAAAAAGAAGTTTAAAAAAGAAATTCCTTCTTAGATGGAGATGATTTTGCTACATCAGAGTAACTTTTCCAGAAATGAACTATTATTTTTAAATGCAATCTATGAACTGTATGTGGTTCTGTTTTGTAGCTCTGGGGAGATCCTGATTTTCCCTACGGGATGTTTCAGATCAAAGTCCCCAGACTCAACAACACGATCCTTTATGGACACGACAGAGCCTGTGCACCTGCGAGCTGTGGTGATGGGGGTGGGATGTGTGTGTGTGTGAGTGGGTGTGTAGCCTCTGATTATTTTCATTCTGAGTGTGGAACACACTGAAACACACAGAAAAGCAGAGACTGTCAGGAGAGAGGGTTCTGTCCCACCCTACTTGGCGTTCTGCATGAGGACCTTCAAAACCCCTACAAGGTGGGAAGGAGCAAACTGAACCACGTTGGCAGCTTCAAGGTCACCTTCTTAATCTCCCTGGTCAGCATGCACCTCTCGATCCTCAGGACGGTGGATATGTCGATGTGCTCCCGTGAGATGGAGTTGAGCCACGTTGTGAAACTGTCCACGGTCGCCAGGAACAGGACCCAGGTAAACTTCAGAATGTTAAATATCCTCTTGATGATGTTATCTGGGAGGAAGAAAAGCAACAGGCTGTCAAAGGCATACAGCGCCCTCAGCCGCGGAGCCGCGGGGGCACGGCGACGCTGCCCGGGCCCCGTCCCCGGTGGAGCGGGGCCCTGGGGGTGACGGCGGGGGTGCGGGGGCCGCAGGCTAGGGGGCTGCCAGCAGGGCTTTCTGCCCAGGCAGAGAAGGGCCCTCAAGACCAAACCAGGGTAGAATTTTTAACCCCTGGTCACAACATCAGGCAGAACCGGTCTCTACGCAGACACAGGCTTGACTGAAGTACAGCCTGCACTCAGAAGTGACACAGGGACAGAAACGCCCGCACCCATCCAGGCAGCTGGGTCCTTCCACGCTTTTCCTCTGTGCTCCTTCTTCTTTTAAGTAATAACTGTCTTGGGAAACAGTCCTATTGGTTCCGAAAGACTCTGATGCTTGCCCACTGCAGCGGGATCTCAGCTAAAGAGGCCAGTCCACACGCTAAGAGCACAGCGAAGCCGCTGAGTGATCTTCCTCTTCAGTTTCTGACCACACCAAGCTGGTGCCAACTGTGAAGCTCTGCCTGCGGGATCAGCCCTTCCCCCGCCACAGGCGCCCTGAGACCCCCACGCAGCTGGCTTCGCTCCCTTTCCCGCGCTGTGGGCCCACGGACAGCACGGGCCAGCTTGCCCCCGGGGGCCGAAGGACACTTATTTTTTTTCTTATACTCATTATTTCCTTAGACACTGTGGTGACAAACCTAATTATTCCACGGTTTTGCTGTGGGTGTTCCTGACGACGTGGGAGCACGTGGCACGCACCTGATCAACGTGGGTGGTCACAGACTAACAGGGGAAATCGGGGTTGTTATTCTCATTTATTTTTTAACCAGAGAGCCGGCCAGGGGAGGGAGCAGGAGCTCCGAGCGCAGACTAGACTTGGACTCCTTGGGCCCCACCCCTCGAGGCTGCGCAGGTTTGGAAACGTCAGCTAAGTTTTCTCTGCCTCGGTTTCTTATCAGTTAAATGGGGAAGAGGGTTTTGAGGGGGTTAAGCAAGTTAATTCGTGTGAAGGTCACGGAAGAGTAAAGAAGACGTGAGCCCCAGCCATCGTACACAGCTTCGCGGCAGCCGTGGAGCACCGGCCCCCATGGGTGGGAGCCACACTCGGGAGCCACACTCGGGAAACGGGGTGCCAACCGGGGCTCCGAGAAGCCTCGTTCTGTGCCAGCAGGTGGCGTCCTCGGATGCACCTGTGTCCAGAGCAAAGGCGCCAGGAACTCTTGCCTGCTGGTAAGTGAGGCCGACTGAAGCCCCTGCTCTCGGAGGGAGGAAGAGCTGTGTCTGTGGGACGAGAGGCATCCGGGTTCACGGCATTTTGAGGATTTTATTTCCCCCTTTTTTTTTCCCTGGTGGATAAATCTTCCTCCCAATCGCAGACTCTGTGAACCTCAGAGGACCCTGTGACTGGGCAGGGGGTCAGGGGACATGGATTCTGTCCCTGACCACGTGGGGTCCCAAGCGGACTCGCTGAGGTTTGGTTTTCCCCCCTAAAACGAGGAGGACCACTCTTTTCCCTAATGGCACCTCTCATTTCACTCTGGTTCCATGTTCTTTAAGTTAACGGCCAGGAGTTTTTGTTGCCTCTGTTCTGATGGCTTCTCTGGGACGACCCCCAGCCTCCTTTCACAGGTACTGGGATGAAAGAATTCACAAACCAACTCTAACCCTTGGATGTAAAGGTCAGGCCTGCGTTTACGAGTCACTTCGCACCTGCACTCGAGATGAGGTTTCAGGGGATGCTGATTCTTGAGCCGCAGCATGAAAACGGGACTTAATCTCCGTTTTCAGGCAGCCTTCCATCACAAACCGCCCGGAGAAGGGGATACGTCCCAGCCTCCCTCCCCGAGCATCTTTAGTTACCTGGACCATCGGACTTCTTCTTGACCGGCTCCTCCTCTCTGTCTTCCCACTGCACGGGACCTGCCAAGAGCGTCCCCTGCGCGTGAGTCACGGCCTCTGAGGGTCATTAACACCAACCCCCCTTTTCTGGACTAAAAGGAGTTTTATAGTTAAATCTGGGGTACTCTCCCTATTTGGAAGAGCTCCTGGGGAGAAGTCGCAAGCGTTCTTAGCTTTCAGACTCTCTTCCGTTCAGAATCAGAATCCTGCAACCAGGGTGGGAAACCTGCAGCCCTCCGGCCAAGCCCTCCCGGCTTTCTGTGGTCCACCTGCCGGTGAGGGCTTAATGGTTTCCTATTTTTAATAACTGAAAGAAGTCTAAAAAGAATAATATTGTGTGCACTGGAAAGTTACATAAAACGCACACCGTACTGGAACGCAGACACGCCCACTGTGTACCTGCGGTCCCAGCAGACCTCATCCTACGGTGGCGGAGCTGAGTGGCCACAGGGACCCACGGTCTGCAAAGCTGGCAATATTTACTACCTGACCCTTTCCAGGAAAAGTGTGCTGACTCCTGTTACGTATCATCAAGTTTTCATTTTGGAAATCATGGGATAATGCTGTAAGTTTTAGTGTGTCACCTCCTAAAATAACATCACAGAGTTTACACTTCTCGCCCTCTTATTTAACGCTCAGGTTGTCAGATCTAGCAAATGAAAATATAGGACACCCGGTTAAATCTGAATTTAAGATACATAATAGAAACAGAAAAAGGGAGACATTTAACAAACAGGTTTAGCAAAACAGATCTCTACTTCACAGAATAATAAAAAATTCAAAATGTAAATAAAATTACCAGGAAATATTTGCATAAAATTTGGGGTGAAGACTTTCTTAGGCAAGGTGAAACACAGAAACTGCGAAAAACTTTAGACCTATGTCACATCAGAAAAAATGAAGTATTATTTAGAAAACATACACCATAAACTAAATCAACAGATAAGCAGCGGGTTGGAAAACAGATACGTGTAACATGTAAGAAAAGGGAATGAGCCCTAGCGTGTGAACATTCTCTAAATTAATACGGACAAAGAGCCCAGCAGACCGGTATTAGGAAATTACGACAGAAGAGCTTAAACCTTAGATTTGAAAGTGGAAGACGGCAAGGAAGTGTTTAATAAAACACGTTCAGTCTCACTGTTTAGGAAAATGCAAGTGAAAGCCACCTGCCGTCCTTGAGAAAGACACATGGTGAAGAACAACGACGCCCTGGGGGGGCCACGGGGGGGGGCAGCACTCTCGTAATTCCGCGTGGGAGGGCGCGTTTCTACAATCTCTTGGGAGACTGTTTATTAAAGAAAAAAAAAAAAAAAGCACACCCTTAAGCCCAGAAATCCTACTCTTAATAATCTCTTTTGCGGAAAGTGTGTGTTCTCCCCGACTTTTTGCTACGCCTTTAGACACACACCCACGTCCGACTACACAGGAATTTCTGGGCGAGGGTGTCTGTGATACGCTGCTCACCGCGGCAGGAGTCTGGAAGCAAACCTTATGTCCATTAGTGACGGAACAGTCGGATAAATTATGCATACCCATGCTGCAAAATATTGCTGCAGCTATTAAAAAAGGATGATACAGTTTTATAAATACTTAATTAGAGAAATGTTCATGATGCATCACTAATGAACGCACAGGAGCAGTCTGTGCAGCATGAACTTATTTCCGAAAAGCAAACCAGGGAAAGGGCGCCCGAGCACAGGTCTATTCGCCGTGGGAGAGGAGGGCAGGGATCTGGGGCCCGAGGGCCGGTTCCCACGCCAGAGTGCACACCCCCTCCTTCCTGCCTGGCTTCTTACACTGGCTGTGTCTTAACTTTGCCTTTTTAACCCAATAAAGTAAAATGAAATGAAAGCTACCAGGAGGGAGCAGGGAGCAGAGCGGTCAAAAGAGAGGAAGGTTTGGCAGTCAGCGCTCCTCAGAAGTGGTGCTTCCATTTTCTGTCCTGTTTTGAATCCATTTCTGATCTCACAAGCACTCGACCTGGACAGCCTCTCGTAAAGAGCCAACTGTAACCAGCCTGGGGCCCCCTTTAGACTCACCACTTAAGCTCAATCTCTCCACCCCTCTGCCAGAAGCCAGCACTCTAATTAATTTGCTCAGTATTCTCCTGGACTTCCTCTTGCACTGATACACGATTATATGCGCCCATTAAAAATGCAAAATACTGTCTTGAGGCACTTTAGTGTCCTTTGTTTCATAAATGGTTTCACTCTGTGGATGCCAGTCTGCAACACAGTGCTTTTCACTTAACAACATGTCAGGAATCCTTCCCCGAGTCAGTTCAAAGTAACCCATCTCATTTCTTAAACGACTAATGAGAATTCCTCAAGATGCTGGTCACGTGATTTCCTTGGCTGTCTTTAAGTGAGCATTCAGGATGTCCCTGGACTTGTGTCAGTAATAAATAACGTTTGGTGAAGATTCTTAGACACGTGTGTTTGTGCTCACGTGCACATACCAACTCGAGGTGAGCCGCGCGCCCAGAGGGGGGGCTGACCTGAGTGGGAGACGCAGGCTACAGTCGGATGGACTCGGACACCTGCACGCAGACACCCCCACTCCTCCAGACAGTGATGTTCTCAAGTGTTTAGGTTCTTGCCAGCCCAACTGGTGACAAAAACAGCAGGCCAAGGTATTTGGCGTTTCTCACGATGCTAGTCAGACCAAGCCCCTTCTGGCCATTTCTGCTTTCTGATACTGAACTGTCTTTCGTATCTGTTCATTCACTGGGTTGAATTTTCTTCTGACTGATTTTTAGAATTTCTTAATATACCCAGACCACTAACCTGCAGTCTGATGAATACAATGTAAGTATTTTCCCTGGTGCCCCGGTTCATCTTGACCTTGATTTTGGTGAGTTTTGCTGTAATTTGGAATTTCCCCCCCTTAGAAACGTGTTCCTGTCATATGTTTTCAAATGAGTCGGCACAATGCTGAAAATGGCGTGGGCAGTTATGCTCCATTAGGGTCTGAGTTCTTGATCAACTTCCAAAGGTTCCCCTCGCTCGCCAGGTGTTCCCAGGAACAGCTTTCACATCGCGATCCTGTCCTTTCTTACATTTCTTCCCTACAACTTAAAATCCACCTAAAAATGGCCTTTTCCTCCCACTTTCCTTGGGTTCATTTTGCTTGCCTTTTCCCACTGTGTGAAGTGTGCCTCAGCTTAAATTCATGTTTAGTTTATTCGGAGTGTCAGACCCGGGTGAGGAGGGACCAGCAGAACTCTCGCACTCTAGAAGCTGAGAATCTCCTTCCTGCAAAGCTCCCCTCGTGTGCTCGAGGCCACAGAAGCGGGGGCGCCCGCACGCACTCACCCTCCGCGGCCCCGCTCCTCCGGCCCCGCGGCTCCGCCCTCGCAGGCCTTTTCTTCTCTCTGCGCCTTTGCCGCAGCGCTGTCTTAGGGTCGGTAATCCAGGCTTGATACACAAACTGCAGGGAGAAAGTTTCATTACTGTCTGGCTTCTTTGTAAGTTGAATTAAAAGAAAAGGGACCAACACCAAACTTCCTGACTTTCAGAAATATTTTTTTCCTCCCAACATATACTTAACCTCCCTTTCCCATACCCCTCGTCATGCTGAGCTGACCCATGCCATTTCCCTTGTCATGAAGTAAAACGAGAAAGAGATGTTGTCGGCGTGTATGTCATTTGGTGTCGGACAATCACGAGATGCTCTGGGTGCACACACGCCGCCGCCTCCCCCAAGCCCTCCGCCCCACCACCACCTGTGACGCCCAGTTCCCGATTCTCTTGCGTCACACGCGATGGAACAAGCTCAAGCCTCGCTCAGCGTCCTCAGAGCAGTCTTCTCCCCGCACAAATGAACTTTACGTCAACCACAAAACGTCTTTTGTTCTTTTACTTTGGGAGGATAGCTTGGCACATTTGATACTCTTGTGAATGACAGCTATTGCCAGCAACTTGAGAAAGGGCTTTGTAGACTGATTAGCATTTGGAGAGGAAAAATAATGTGATGCTCAGGTTAAGGAGTTATCCCAGAATGGCACGGAAACAAGGTGGTGGTGCTTTTGGTTGCCTTCTGTCATTTTCGTTCAAGAGCTGAAAATAGTTGCATTAACATACTATCACCCATCACCACCACGGCAGAGCGATTCGAACAGCCCGCCCACCACGGTCTCCCAGGTCATGCAGAAGGAACAGAAGGAAAAACCCTGATACACAGACCGCAGCCACAACACGAAGCCGAGCAGGCATGCTCCCCATGCACCCGCAGACATGCCTGGTCTCAGGGAAGCTGGGTTTTCTATTATGAAGGTAAAGTTAAAAATGTTTCGTGGGGGGCACTTATAAACCCAGACACTTTCATTGTATTCTGTGTTATTTTCAGATTTCTGAAATCTTGGAAAAACACTGTGTAAGGAAGCCACTGGCACTGTGACGTCGGTAAAGAGAGGTCAACGTCTCCGTACGTGGGAAATGCAAAGCGCAGGGGTCACCAGGAGAGAAAGTGCTCCTTTCTCCTCAAGGCAGAAATCTGATTCTTACAGGCAATGAACACGGATATAAGGTCTGTATAATTTCCAAATAATAAACCCAGGAGGCAGAACGTTATTCTATCTTATGCCAAAAATTTATTTTGAAAAGTGAGAAGATGAATTGGAATTTAAAGGAGAAACACTAAAACAAAAAAAGGCATTTTATATTTGATGGTTACTGAGCACGTTAACCGTGAATTCTATGAAGACATCCTCTGGGGTTTGGTACATTAATAAGCCAACTTGCTTCAGCAAAATACTGATTCTTTAAAAAAAAAATCTGAGCTGCTAAACACAAGACGTTTTCAGGCTTAAGAGCAACGTATGGTGACATTTACCTAAAAAAGCTTTATCACGGTATTGCTTTTTGATAACGCAATGATGCCAAAGATAGACAGTAAGAAAGGAACTCAGATCTGTGAACATATTAGGTGCACAAGCCTTTTGCTCTGTGGGAGGGAGGAGGGTGAGGAGAAAGCGGGGGTGGGCGGCTTGGGCAGAACTGAAGGGGTCTTACAGGAAGGGCGGGGCCCTGACACGCTGTCCTGTTGAGAGGGAATCCCTGGTTCTCCACGTGGTCCTTAAGTGATTGACCCCCTTGCCGCCTTCGCACTGAGATGAGCGCTTACGGCAGGCCAGTAAGGGGGCACCCGGGAGGCGGGAGTCTCGTGACGGGTCCTCGTTTGTCGGTAAACGATCTCCCCTTCGATGTCGGAAACAGGACTGTTTCTACAGGTCCAGAAACATCTGGCAGAGGGTCAGTCCAGCTGTTTCGGGAAAAGGCTGGTAATGAAGGTGGATGAATTAGGAAGATCCCAATTCTTACTAACTTTCTTTCTGAAACGTCTCAATTCTTACGTCGAAGTGGTAACTATCACCCAGTCTCATGGGTTTCTCTGGGGAATTAAGGCACGTGCACCACTGACGCCAGGTAGAAAAACACACAAAAATGTGCAGAAATGACTTCTGGCTTCTCCCACTGCCACTGCCCTGAGTGAGTGTCCCCAGCTTTATCTGAGATTCTATCCTGAGTGATTTTATCTTAAATGTTTGGGGAAACGGATTCATGTGACTGAAAACTTATTATGCAAAAAGTATTTAATTTTTACAACAGGAGAGAACTGAAGTGGAGATCCTTAACTGAAATTGGTTAAGTTTCCAAAAATGTCCTTTAATTCTGCTGTGATCAAGAAGGTTCTTTATATTGCCAGTGAGAAGATTTTTTTTAAGTAAGACGGGGGTAATCACATTGTAATCTTTGATATAAACTCTTAAATATGAAAGAAAAAGTTCTTTGCTGTAAACTGTTAACTAGACTCAGATGGAAGTCTGAGAGGGGAAGGAGAAGAAACCCCGGGAGGGGCCGCAGTGAACATTAAACTGAAAGCCAGACCCTGGCATTTAGAAAAGGGAAGGAGCCCAGAGGTCTGGCCCCTGCTGCTCGAGGCAGGCCAGCACTCACGCTGCCCCCGGGAGCCTGGGAGAAAAGAGAGGGTTTCAGGTCCCGCCAGAAGCGCTGAATTCAAAGAACCTGCATTTAAGTCGGATCTACAGGTAAACGTGAGAAGCTCTGGTCTCTGTCACCTTCCAAGCCTGCTTAGCACTGGGGCTCAGTGTCAGTCCAAGTGCCTGCTTCAGTGTCAGGAGAAGCGGCTTTCTCTCCAGTGCGAGGTCAGGAACGCCTCCTTCATGACGTCCACCAGCGCCCTGGCCCGGCACAGGGAGCGGGCCCCTTCTGGCGGGCGCTGGGTCAGTCACCTGACGTTCTCTGGCAGTGTGCTCAGCACCGTCACCGCGGTGTGGCCAGACCGTCCTCGGCAGCTAAGCCCAGTGGGGAGGGGCTGAGCTCAGGACGGAAAATGCCAGCTGAGAGCCAACTGAGGAAACCGGGGCTTTGAGAGGAAGACAGAAGGGGGTGGAGCAAAATGAGTCTCCTCTTGCGGATCTGGACTGTTACCAGCTTTCTGAGAAAAACGACCGTCTCTGACACGTCACCTCTGACACATGCAACCAGATGTGACCCCTGTAACGGGAGGTGTGGCCACGACACGGACAGAAATGAGACATGCATCTGCGTTTTCTCTCTCTATTTTTCGACAGGCTCTGATGTCAACTGGAAAGCGAGAACCAGCGAGAATAAGAAATTTGGCTTCTCAAAAGAGTTTTTGGAAAAGTTCGCCTAATATTTTAAATTTGTGTCATTCTTTCATCATCCGATCTATAGAACAGGGAAAAGGCAGATGGCGGGAACAGGGCTCTGCTTGTCTAGTCTACGGAGCGGAGGGCCACACGCCAATCAGTAAAACAGCAAATACCTTTGCAGCTCTGATTAAGTACTGCAGAATAGTTTTGGGAAGTTTAATGACAGACTTGGGCAAGGCTAAAATGGCTGACGCAAACTTCCCAATAGCTCTCTACAAAGAAGGACAAAGCAAGAGTCATTAGTTGAAGAAAACCAGAAACGGATCATTTAATACACTGATGTCACTATGAGTTTGTCTACAGTCATCAGCGACCAGGTTAAAATGGCTGCTGGTGAATTTGGAATAAACGGCTCTGCTCGTCGGCGGAGAGTGAAGAGAGCCGTCCATCGTTCACGCAACCTGTAAAAAACGGTCCAGGCAGCGCCGGCCTCTCCTTGGCTGCGTGATGAGGGATGATGAGAAGAAAACCCATTGGAATCAAAATAAACAAGTTTAGTCATTAGTGTTCGACAAGTCAGCTGCACACGTGCACACAGACGTGGAGACAGACACGGGGCCAGGGACAAGCGTCAGAGCAAGGTGTCCCCGGGGGCAACCTGGCCCTCTGGCCTCACTGGGAAGACAGGGGAGGGTGGCTCCCACCGGCTGGAGCAGACCCGGCCAGCACACTGACAACGGCCTTTCCATACACACATCACATGTCTTGGCGGATGCCCTGCCGTGTGCCCTGTGCAGTCACTAATGGGACCTTAACAGTCCCCTACGTGTCCCTTTGTAAAAGGGATCTACATCAAGTGTTCCCCACGTGTGTAACTCTGCTGACGAATCAGCGCTTGCACAAGCACTGACGGTCCAGCCTCTGGGCACACGGGACACTGGGCTGCTGGGCTCTGTCACTGAGAACGACACAGAGCAGGTTCTGAAAAAGAGGCAGTTACGCCGAGAGTCTCAGAACGGTGCTGGATGTTTTCATGACTTCTAACCACTTATTAAATCTTTAGCAAATACAAACAACTGATTTGCAAAATCGGAGGCAACATCGAGCGACCACTGGTTTTCTAAACAAAAGCAGGTATTTTCCTTTCATGGTCATCTGCCTCACAGATGGAACTCTAAGTCCGCTCAAGCAGCCCAAAGCAAAACAGAGGCCCCCCGAGGAAGCCCTGTGTTTGTTTAGAGCATCAGAACACCCGGTGACGCGCATGAATGTGGTCCGGGCTGGACACCCTCCTGCAGGAAGTCCTCCGGCTGAGACGGCAATGTGAGAGCAAGCAGGGGACAGGCCCGGGGGACGCGCGGTCTCAGAAGGGACTGACAAGCCTCTGGGAGACACAACACACGAGCCGGGCAGAAGGCGCCCAGGCCGGCAACCGCGTCTGTCGGGAAGAAGCACTCTCCGGGGGAAAGGCCGTGATCTCCGCGTCGCCACGGTTACCTGGAAAGCGGACCTTCTGGGAGGCTCCTCCTCTTCTCTCTTCAGCTCCTCCTCCTCCTCCTCTTCACTATCCGTTTCAAACAAATAATAATCTCCACTCCTGACCACTAAGCAAAACAAAATATTTACTTACTTCTTGGAAGAGACAGAAGACAGCTGGGGGCTTATTACCTTAACGATATGCCCTCCCTCCCCCAAAGACACACAGATTATTCATCAAAGGACCACAGGAAGAGACAGGAGGAGGAGGCAGGAGGTGAAGGGGCTCGCTCCGGCTGTGCCACGAGGGACTGGCGGGACGGGGCCGCGCAGCCCAGGCCTGGTCTCTGCCTCGGGGGGGGGGGGGGCGGGGGGGGAGCTGGCCAGTGCTGGGTTCAGCCAGCATTTCTTCCTCCTTTTGTCAATTTGTCACAGATGCATCAGATCCACTCTGCAGCAGCTGACTCTGTGACCGAGATGGCCAAAATAACGGAAAAGTCTTATCGGGTCACGATTCCGCAATTTGGGTCCTTCAGACAAAGCCAAAGCAAAGAAGTGACTCTGGTGCCGTCTGAGGGTCCAAAGGGCTGGAGTACAGCCAGGCGGGACGGCTCAGGGCTGAGAGTCAGCGTCCCCAGCCTTCCACCTCACTGTCTACTGGGGAGGCTTGGATGACAAGACACTGCGAAGAGATCTGTTTGAAAAATCACAGGTTGTCATGAGAAGGAGATGGGCGGGGGGGGCATCAAAAACAGAGAGACCACCGCAAAAACACCACCACCATACTCTGGCCGCTTCTACCCGCAGGACGGGACAGGCACAGTGGACGTGGTCCACACAGTTTACGCTGGGAGGCTCTGGTCAGCCGAGAGCAAGGTCCCCAGGCTTCCCGACGTTTGAGGAGACAGCACTGACTGTCAGACACAAAGCACAAAGCGTGCGGGTCGTCCTGGCCTCTCCCACATTTTCCCTGCGAGGACATACTGCACTGGGAGCAGAGAAAGCTGAAGATCCCCGAGATCTGAAGAAACTCGAGCATCGAATCTTTCTCAGCTTGATCACTATTTAGGCTGATCAGAGAAAAGGGACCCAGCGTGTCTTCTGCGATGCTACCATCACTGCAGGAAAACGTATTCCCGGGTTCAAGTTACATCCGCACTTCCAAATGCGGGGGGGCTTTTGGAGGACCCGACCTGAGGTCTTTAGTTATTTTGGGGACTCATCCATTGTAAGGTAACGGGGAACCCTGGCTTGTGTAAAATCAGTTGCCTGAATATCACTAAACACGGTCAAAAGGGAAAACATTTTGCACATGACTTCAGATGTATCTGAAGCCTCCGTCCGTGAAGATGCAGAGCGAATGAATTGGGCCTTATATCCTTGAACAGAAGCCCTGTCATTTGTTACTCGTCTTTTGAAGAACCCGGCCAGAGGGCTGGGTCCAGGCCGGAGGAAACAGGTGCAGTACAACGTAAGAGAAAGCAGGAGCCAACCAAAGCCACAGCACGACGTCTGGCGGTGAGGACGGCCTTTTAAGTGACGTTTCGGATAAGCTCAGAGATCTGCAGGGAAGTCACGCAGACTTCAGGGCACGTGGTCATTTGGTAAAAATGGAGATTTCCCGGGTTGAACATTTTACCCTCATTATAGGCTCTTCAATCAACAAGTGTATTCAATCATACCTTCTCTAACTTTTTTTTCACGTGGACACTGAGTTCAGGCAGTTTTCATCACGAGCAGTCATATGTTGATTTTATCATTTAAAAGATGCTGCCAATTTGTATATGACACATGGAATTAATGTATTAAAAAAAAAGAAGGAAATGTTTAAAATAAGGTTTCCTAGTCCTTTGTAAAAAATGGTTGAAATGAAACTAGGACATGAATGGAGAGTATTTTCTGAAGTTCCCTCTGCTCATCACAAAGAGAGAAGCTCTTACATGCATGTTTGTGACAAGGACCAGCCGGCGTCCATCCACAGGAAGCCGACACTGACGCTGAGCGGGAACGTGGCTCTTCAGATCCCACCACCTGCATCCCAGAAACTCAGCCCTTTAGCTCAGCTATTTGACAGCGAAGTGATGGGGCACTGAGTTAGGTGGTACTGAAGTGATGGAAGGTACGATTGAACAGCAATAATGCGATCGTCTGTGTGCACACAGATGTGGAAGAGGGGGGGCCTGCCACCTGCAGGCCACATTCAGATCGCGAGTGCTCACCAGCAACAGGGACAGAGCAGCGACGCCATCGCGTCGTCAGCAGGCTTACGCACGGGTGTGCCAGCTACTCGCTCTTATGCTCGGCACCTCTGACAAACACCTCTGTTAGACCCCGTGACACAAGGGGTCAGAGAAAGGGCTTTCAACCAAGGGCTTCCGGATCTAAAGACAAGGTTTGGAACTCGTCAGTCTACAAAATAAATCACAGATCAGTTCCTCTCCTTTCCTTACCAGCTTGTCAAAATAATGTTTTGTAGGAAAAATTTAATGCCACGGTGAGACTCTGATTCCAAACTATGCATCACACACATCCCTGCATTATTGCACCGGGAGGTGCTGTAACCAGGCACGTGGAGCTCACCACCAGGCTTCCAGAACCTGACATAATGAGGGTGAAATGATCGGGAAATCTACAGTCAGTAACCTTCACGGGAAGTTCTTTCAAGGATAACCAACTTGTAAGGGGACAATCAAAGACCATAACCAGTTCCTTCCAAGATGCAACGTTCAGCTGAGAAAAGGAGAGAACCACCAAGACTGAGGTGGGGATTTACACCGGGGGAACGGACAAGTCATTCACTATGACCCCATCTCACAATGGACAGGTCTCTCTAAACCGGCAAAGGGCCCTTTAAAAACAGAAGGATGGGCACAGTTTCCTTGTGACTTGATAGGAACAGACACGTGGTGTTGCACTAGGAGACCGTGGCCCGGCCAGCACGCCGGCGGGTGGCAATCAGAGCCAGACAGAACGTCCAATTGAATCCTGATCTTTTGACTTGAGCAGCGGATGAAATGCAACTCTTTATAATGCATGGATTTTTTTTAATGCCGTAATGCTAAAATTCAGTATTTGGGATTGAACTTGATGACATCCAGGCACACTGAGCAAATTTTGATGAGCAAGTTCCTGAAACTGGCTTGCTGGTTTTAGAAAACAATTTCTTGGGTGACAGGCCAGACTGGAGTGCATCACCCCATGGCAGCAGCATTGCAACAGACAGCGGGCTCTCCTTTGCTAAGCAGAACAAGGACACCCCCGAGTTCCGCACCTCCTCCGTCTTTTCCTGCGATGGAGGAGGGTGCACGACTTCCACGTGGCTATCGCGCTCTGCTTTTCCAGAGCTGTCTTTGGACTTTGCTCTGAACTGGTCATGGCTGAGCTGCGGGGACCTGCGAGGCCCTGCCCCACGTGGGGCATCAGATCTGGAGTATAGTTTTACAGCTTTCTTGAAACTGAGGAGGAGGCAGTGAGAAAGTCAATGCGTTTGAAGGCATCCTCATCCTTAAGGTTAACACCTTGCCAAGAAATGTTACATGCAAGTGAAACTAAAGCTCTGGGAACGAGGGGAGGGGAGGCTCGTTGGCACCACGCCCAGTGCCTCACAAAGAGGGTCACAGGCACCTCGAACACAGTGATGCTCTGACGTCAGAGCCCCGGGCGGAGCTGAGGCTCGTTTTTCATCTGGGCTTTCAGCCACGGAACAAGCACATGTCACGGAGCCCTAGACCTCAGCACTAGGTAACAGAGAAGTCAGCTCCTCTCCCCTCTCTGAGCCCATGGATGCTGCCGGGGGCTTTCTCCAGGTGGCGCGACGATCCGCTGGTGGCTCCACCAGACTCCGCTGTCGGGCTCAGACACCCACAGGGATCACACTTTTCCTACGCTCTGACCCCCTATCAAGTCACAAGGCTCAAACCATGCATGGGACACACAGGTCACGGGGACGCCTGAATTCTGGTCAAGGATATAAGGGTTAGAATTGACGAAATTGTAAGAGGATCAAGAAAACCTACTGGAAGCATGGTCAACCCAAGGCCGCCACCACTGCTTTTTTTTGCCCTTGGTTTTCTGTTTGTCTGCTTCTCCTAAAATAAAATATGTCCAAATATTAATTCGTATAAAGTGAGAAAACAAACTTTGAAAACCACTCTTTTAACAACTCAAATTGTCAAGCTCTAGACAAGCTGCGAAAATACATCAGAGGTCAGGAAACTACACGGACTCTGAAGCGTTCCCGCGGAGCGTGGTCAGTTTCACGAGGCAAGTATGAAGGATTCTAAGGACATTATGCCACATTTTCACTTCCTCCTCAGTAGCTGAGGGCGTATAAAGAAATACAATAAAGAGGGCTTATCTGTCAAAAATGCATCTCACCTTGAAATTTCCATGGAACTAGCAGAAAAGAAGCATCACCCACATATTACAGAACAATTTAGTGGCAAATAATTGGTTAATATGCATACATTGCAGTAACTGGAGATTTTTCTTGTGATTATTTTAATGCACGGCTGGGAAAATATAAATTTAATGTCAATGAACAGACATCACGTACCAGGGAAATACTGCACATTATTTCTCTATCCCCTTCAAGTAGGAAAGCACGCAAATAACTTTAAAAAGACCTTTAAACTTAATTGGATATAACAAATCTATAATTCGACATAATAAATCTGTATTTCATCTTAAGTTTCACTGGAACAGACCATAATAGAATGTTGTTTTAACTACTATTATTCAGATGCCTATGTATTTCTTTTCCGTGTAACATTCACAGAAACCAACCGTCTTAAACACCTTCCCTAAAGGCACACACGCAGTGAAGTCACGCGCGTCGTCTTCAGCAGCACACGGCTGTGAAACGGAAACAGGCTGTCTGCTGACTAAAGTCATCCTGCTGAAGGCGAGATGCTCGTGAAGTCATGGATTCATCAAACATGTGCTTCACGAAATAAATGCATCCCGTTCACCATGGGGAACGTAAAACTTGCTGAGCTAAAGAGACACATTGATAAAATTGGCAGAACAAACAGCAACGCCATCTGACAGCCCTGCCCAGTGCCCCGCTAAGACTCAACGCCAAGCACGCGAGGAAGAAGGAAGAGCCTCCACATACTTTCGTCGTCCTCTTCAGAGAGTTTCTGCACATCCTGGCCGTCCCCTGGCTCCTGGGTCAAGCTCAGCATCCTCTCCTTACCCTTTTTGTACTTCTGCTGCCTGGCCTTGATGCGATCCATCCTGCACAACAGAACAGCAGCAGAAAGCCGAGAACACCCGTGGTCACCCACACGCTTCCACGCAAGCAGCTAGAACCGCAGGCAAGGCTGCCAGCGCCTGGGACTTGTGGACAGTTACTCGTTAGCAACAAGTGTCTCCCTGCGTCCTTATGTCCATGCTATCTGCACTGCGTAGACGCCAGCTTAATAATGCGATCAACAGTGATTATGCTTAGGTTGGATGTGCAACATTTTACGTCCACCTACACCTTGTACCCAAGCCATTCTGCACACAGCACGTTATGAGATGTAAATCCTTTATTCCCCCAGGTTTTGCACTAACTATCTACCTCACAAAGCTGTTGTGAAGATCGAGTGAAAAGATGCACGTGAGTGAGAATTGTTTTGCAAACAGCAAGTTGCTCCTCAGATGTTCAAGAGTATTTTATCAGGTCTTGTGACTTCTCTATGTCAAATCGAATCTCTTACTGGATCTGGAAAAATGCACGATTGCAGGTTTCTGTCTACTCAGAAACCGCAACGCTGGACTTGACCTCCCAGACCTGCCCCCTTGAAATGTTTCATTCTTAATTTAGTTTCTTAAAATTCTGGATATAATGCTCAAGTTTTTAAACTGACTTAAGTGGCATTTCTGCTTTGTGCAGCTTCAACGACATTTTTCAGCCCGCCTTCTGCAATGATCATCGCCTTCATTCTTTGTTATTCTGACCTCTCATTTGAGAGGACGCATTCTCAAACAAACAGGGAAATCCAGTGAAGTAAATGGTGGCAACGGGCCTCACTTGTGGGAAATTAGGAACACATTCCAAATGCGGGTCCAAATCTGTTACTTCTGCAGCCGGGAACAGCACTAGCAACAGTTACACCATATTGCATTTTCATCACATACGTTTATACGGCTCATAGCTCTGTGCTGATAGGCACGGGGTAGGGCAGTGCACACTGGCAAATGCTCCTGCACAGGGAAGGAGCTGGGGAACGAGCTCGGGTAGAATGAAGCTGTCTTAGCAAACTCAGGGAGCTCCCGGGGGCTGACGGTGCCTCCGCTTTCTTGGAGAAAGCAGCTCACTTTTGAATTCTATGGCCATCAGCTCTTCAACCCACCCCCACACCCATGAGGTGCTCCCAATCTTCAGAAGTTCCACTTACTGCTAGAAAGTTCACTCTAAGAAAATAATTATTTTCAGTGGGCTAATTAAAAAAAAAAAAAAGAAAGAAAGAACTCTCAGCTCTCCGGGGTGGAGTCCATTTCTTGGCTTGCCCAGAGCGGCGTGCGCGGAGGCCTTCACCTGGACACGGGGAAGCAGCAGGCGCGTTTCTAGTGCTGCATCTAGCTGGTTACGGATTGTGTGGGTTTTTGGTTTTTCTTTTTCAGTTTTGGATTTTAAGTCATACAGAATAGAGGTCATCGATTTCTTCCCAAACAGACTGGATCATTTTATCTCTAAAGAGCCTTGCAAAGAGAGGACTCTGCGTTTGTTCCCTTAGCCCACAGAGCTAATGGACATTCCCCCAAGTGAGTGTCACTGGGACAGGCCCTGCCTCGCTCACTAACTCATTTACTCTTTACAAATACCCAAATGGAACTGTGAGCCCTAGCTGAACACAGGACACTGGGATTCAGAGAATTCCAGAGACCTGCTCCGGGCTCCAGAGCTAAGAGTGAACTCAGACCTGACACTGGTCTCGGCCACGGCGAATCCCCTCCCCTCCCCCTCTCTGTCCTTTAAACCGTTACACTTCAGTCCAGGCCAGGAGCCAATGCCCCTCGCAGGGCAAACGCCTGGGCAGGAGTGAAAGTTACACGGACAGACGGGTTCTTCAGGGGGCGGGGCGCCCTGGGAGCTGAGATCTGGAGGGAGGGGACCAGGCAAACCCACAATAACATGAAAGCATCCTTACTGCCTCTTCAGCTGGTCCATTGACCTTTTCTCTTCCTCGATTCTTGCCTTTACAGCCTTTACGATCGTGGCCTGGAAAAGTTCAGCCCCTCTAAAGGAAATTCAGAAACACAGAATAAATGAATACTTTTATCATTGTTACCCACCTTCCCCGAAAACGGTTACGAAGGGTTAGGAAAGATTTCTTCTGGGGCAGCTGGCTGGAGCCTCTGGGCTGGAGTGGGCGTCACGCAGCCCAGTCTAGAAGCCCCTTCCCAGGGGATGGACAGGGCACAGCCTGCAGCCTCCTGGGGGATGGGGGAGGGAGGGAGGGCGCTGCGCACGCCGCTGGGGGCCATTAAAGGGAAAACAGTGTGTGTTTTCTGAGACTTTCAAGGGCTCTCCAAGCCTGTCCCCCAGCAAGTGGTCCTCATCATGCCAGGAGGGGACGTTTTTAGGAGTGAGTTCAGGTTCGTTTTCCACTCCATCAGCAGGACAGGGCTGGAGGGGCTGGGGCATCCCCACGGCACGTGCAGTGGGGTGCACGGTCCAGCCCCTGGGCTTCTCTTCCCTCTGTCCTTCCGTTCCTCCTGTTCGGTCAATGTCAGGTCCCAATGGAGCACATCGGCCCCTCACCATCCTCAACTCTGCCCCAGTGCCATCCTGTCCCCTCCGCTTGGCAGACCCCGAGTCTGCAGGAAGCCAGTGGGGTGCCGGCCCCGTGCTGGGCGGTGAGGGGCTGGCGTCAGGGGCACAGAAATGCAGGGCTCTGGGCGGATGGTCCCGAGCCCCCACCCGCACTCCCTGGACACTCTCCTGCTGTTCTCAAGTGGCTACTTCAGACTCCTTACACTTTCCTCAAATCTAGAATATTCTGTTGAGGGCTTTTCACTCCTGGGACATGACGCAGCTTCCCACTTTCCAAAAGGAACACAGTCACGGGGTGATGCCCTTTCCTGAGGTGACAGTGACATGGAGGAGGTGACACTCCGCTGTCCACGGCCTGCCTGAGGGACCCCACCCCCTGCCTGTCCTTTATCCCTCCCCGCACCTCGACCTGCCCGCCACGACTGAATCCTGCCCGTAAGCATGCCGACAGGCTCCGATCTTGCTAATCTTAGAGAAAGAACCACGCAAGCCCCACGGTTTCCCAGGCACAGCGTCGCGTCACTGGCCCTGCGGCCGGACCCCTTGCAGGCACCGTCCACCAGCCTTTCCCTTCCATCTCCACTCACTGGTATTTGGCTCCGACCCCACCTGTCGAGGCCACTGATTTCAGTGCTCAGGCTTCAGTCTTGTCTTTGAGTATCTTGTCTCCTGAACGTCCATCCGCTCTGAAGAGCACCCCCGGGTCCCATGCTCTCCCGGGTTCCCGCTCTTCTTTCCAGCTCAGTTCCCGCCTTCTCCGCGGCCCTGCCCTCAGCCCAGCTCTTACATGTGAAGCCCCAGGGTCCTCTTCTCACCTTCACACTCTCCCCAGGCAGCTGCGGCCACTGCCCTGCCCCAACACCGTCCATGTCACATGACACTCAAGTCTGTCCACATCTCCAGATCCATCCACTCCGCTGCCCGCTGGCTTCCAGCAGGCTGACGTCACAAGCTCACGAGACCCAGGACCCCGCAGTCGTGGCCCATTCTCCCTCCTGGCGAGAGCTCGCAGACCCCTCTCCCTCTGGGGTCGGCACCACCACCGGCTAGAGCCAGAATCCGGGGCACAGCGGCCCCGTGCAGGCTCTATGAGGGAGGGCAGTACCCCCTCCCCCCCCATAACAGAGGAGGCAGCGAACATACAGATGGATGAATGATGTTTACTCTTGGGAAATAACTGCTGTGAGTTCAATGCTGATGAAGTCATGGCTTTTCTCTGACAAGCATGAGCTGTACTCTGGACCAAAGCCTCCCGTTTCTACAACACGAGGAATATGTTTTCTGGATATTTGTGAGAACTTTGAGAAAAAGATCCTGGCTCACTATTATATCCTGGTGCTCTAAGGACCGAATTTTAGAGAAAGGCATTTTAGAAAAAGATGCATTTACCAGCAAAAGTACCGGCTGCTGCTACATACAGGTAGATAAGGTGACTATCGGCTTGAGAGCTTCTGCTCTGCTCTGAAAATGATGTCCTGGGCACTAGAAAAACAGCTATACTGGTAAATTCCTGGGCCAGTACTGTCCCTCAAGGAAGTCAGAGTCTACATCGTGAGGACCGAGGGGCAGCAAGGTCTTCAGATTACATGACTGGGTCTCTTTCGTTTGGCTCCAAGTCGGTTAACAAGGGCTGGGCATTTTCCCCCTTGAAACGCACCTCTGAAATTAACATTCTGCTTATCCTGGCAGAAGAAGGCCTGGGCCCTAGGAACACTGATGGTGAAACAGAGATATTTTAGTTTAAGCCGCAAACCAGAGTGACAGACACGGGCAGCTCACACGATGCAGACCAGTGTCCACCAGGCTGCGGGGCCCCACCGTCCGACAGGGCCCAGCCAAGGCCCGGGTCTGAGCCGGGCACGCTCTCCAGGACCCCGCGCTGCCTCTGCCCCTTCTCAACGACACCCTCTCCGATCCCTAGCTCTCTTCCCGGTCCTTCCCCCAACCCTCTCAGATTAGGGGCAGAAAATGGAAAAAGGGCAGAATCTAAGGAGAAGGTAATAATCAAACGGTGCCAGTGACTTGGAGAACAGAAAAGTCAGGTTGTCGGGCAGAGACAGGAGAACAGGCCGACGGGAAGAGGCTGGAGCAACACTCTCCTCTGTCTACCACCTGAAAGCACCAGACGGCCGTGTTTCTCTCTTTCCAGGAGTTTCTCCTTAACGTGGAGGCAAGGAGGGGGAAGACGGACCAGCCTCCAGACCAACGTGGCCCAGGTCCCTGTTCTGCCAGAGGCCAGAAGGAGCTGCCCTAGGGGCGAGCTGGACAGAAGGGGCGCAGGGCACCAGCCAGCCCCTGACCTTCCAGGGTGTCCAGCCCCCGTCAGGCACGACTCCACTCCCGAGACTGACTTACTTTTCTTCTATTTTAGACCCTGGAGGCCTTGGGCTAGAGCCCCCTGGATCAGCTTCCTTGGAAGGAATTTCTCAATTTCCCGTGGTTCTACAAGCAAGCTCAGACCCCAAGCATGGCGCAGTATCCCTTCCAGACAGAACAGCTGACCCCATGGCCTGACCCACCTTGATGCCAGGATCTGAGAGGCTTTTATGTCCGCCACGACGTGCAGGAAATAGTAGCTCATGAAAACTCTTCTCTGCAGCAGGAGGAAGGCAAAACATATGCTGTCCCAGATGATCCCTGCTTCCCCACTGGGCAGTTTACACGAGGAGTCATCGTCCGCTGGAGCAAAGGAAAAAAAATTTAAGTGAGCATCCATTTCTTTGTGATTTTATAAAGTCTGCAGCACATCAGACTTGGGAGGTCACACAGGCCTAAGAGTCACCCTAGGGCACGTCGACTCCCTTGTGAGTGGATTTATTGACCATCAAGGGCTCACATTCCAAATCCAAGGCCAGTGCCAATTCAGAAGGCTGACCGCGAAGTGAGCTCTTGGAGACATACGGTGCAGGAGGCCGCTGTCCCAGGAGGGCACCTGAGTACTCCTCTCTCTTTGGGAGAAAGGGACCCTTATCCCCTCAATGAGGAGGCTATGGAGTAGTGCCTACATCCCAAGGCCAGAGGAAGTCTCTGGTCCAAAAACACGTCCGTTGTGGGGAGGGGCTGCACCCCAGGCAGGGCAGCTACGCTCTACTGGGAAAGGGGGCAACAGCACATCTGACCCCAAGTCAAAGCAGACTCCAGCAACTCTTCACAAGAAGGCAGCGCTGGGAGAGCGCCAAGTTCAAGCAGCCCACCCGCGTGGCGCTGTCCAGGGTCCTGGCGCAGGAGGCAGAGGGGAGGAAATGGGGCTCCCTTCTCTGTCCTGGGGTGGGCGAGGGGGGGAGTCTAGCTCCAGAAACTCTGCTGTTCCTCCCAACCGTCCTCCCCCCGAGCTGGAGGGTCTCTGAGTTCCCGGCAGGGAGGAGGGTCTGGAGTGGAGCTACTTTGATGGCCAGGAACACAACCATGGGGACTCACGGGCACCTGTGACCCTTCCTGCTGTAACTCAGGGAAGTTCAGGGAGTAGCCACAGGCCACACACGACCCCCAGACCTGCTGCGGGAGGAGGGGGACCGGAAGTCTATAAAGATGACCAGTGCCCGGAGGGAGCGCGTCCTGCCACGGACAGACAACAGGCTCCCAGCGCAGTACCAGCCTACAGCGGCCTTAGACAGTGGACGGAACTGGGAGTTGCGCTTTGAGCCGGTGTTTACATTCGAAGGACCAGCTGCCCTGCCTTCTCTGTCTCCCGTCCCCAAACTCGCTTCTCGTACTCACGCATGTGGTAGCCCTTGACTGTGCAGGCCAGGCTGAAGGCTTGGATGAACCAGCAGCTATTTTGAACCAATTTCTCAATATAGCCGCAAGCGCCTATCTGAAAAGCAAACGGGAGAGGCGCACTCTGAAGCCCTGCGCCAGAGAAGAAGGCTGCTGCCCTGCGATCCCAGCACATGCAGGGGTTCCCGAGTCTCAGTGCTCACAAGGGGTAAGAGCTGCCTGGTTCAGCCCCCGCGGGGCAGGGCACCTGATACATCATTTCCTGGGGGCATCAAACCCAGCGAGTAAAGGGCGAGCCCTCGGCGTGAGGCTGTGGGCACCTGGAAGCACCTCTCCTTCCAAAGCGGGACTCTTAGAGCATCGCAGGAACGAGCCCGGCTCTGCGGTGCATGGCCGGCGGGTGGGCGAAGACCCCAGGACTGGGCTTCTGGCACAGGTATCTGTGTTTTTCATTCTATTATTTCCCACGAGTCAGACACAGTAAGCCTGCAGGGCTTGCCAGGAGATAACCACACGCGTTAGTTCCCGGAACAGGCAGATAGCGTGCGCCCCAGGCTGGCTCTTTTCCAGCCAGTTCTCTGAGTGGAGGTCTCTGTCGACTGGCATGTTGTCGTCTCGTGTCAGTGATTTCCGGTCATGGTTAAGTCCACATCCCAAGGTGGGGAAAACAGCCTCCTCCTCAGGGAACATCCTCCCTGCCTTGTCTCCCTGGACATCACTGAATCTGTCTTTCAAGTTTCTGATGGATTCAAAAGGCATCGCCTCCAGGAAGCCTCTTTCCAGCTTATCTACAGAAGGTAATAGGAATTTGGCTTCGTGCTGTTTTCCTGAAATGTTGTGATAATTAGCTTTAACAGATTGTACTAAAGTTATTTATAAGGAAGTCTATTTTCTCCTTTGGAATGTGAGTTCCTCAAGGGTAAAACCTGAGTACTGCTCAACTCCAGTTCTTCAAGATACAAAACAGTGCCCAGCGGAGCACAGATCTGCAACACAGGCTTACGAATGAGTGAGTGAGTGAGCGAATCAATGAGTGAGAGAGTGAGCTTTGTAGCCACGCACTTTTCAGGAACAGTTGTGGGGATCAGTCTCCAGCCACAGATCGCTCCCCAGCGGACTGGCTTTAGGATGAAGGGCAATCCCATGTCCTGTCTCCTCCTACAACTCTCAGGACACCCCCACATGCAAACAAATGCTAGTGGGGTTGAACTAATGCAAAATATCACTTTTTACTACCAACTAGAAACTTAACATGTTAACGGACTGTAGACAAAATAAATTCTTCAAATAACATACTAGTGATTACATGCAGATTTGGTGTCCCAAGACCTCCGAACACAGCAACACACGTGCCAAAAAAAAAAAAAAACAAAAACAGTCAAGTGCTTTCCAGCGGAATTGCCAGGCGAGCTCATCTCTCAGTCCCGGGAAGGGTAGAAGCAGGAAGCCGCGGCTTGCTGCTCCTCTAACGCACCTGCTCATCTAATGTACCGGCAGCTACAGCCTGCGGGCGGCAGGCGCTGGGTGAAGGGGAGCTCGGGCTATGTGACTCCTTCAGCTCGGGGAAGGCTGTTCACCTGCTCACACAGTAAGGAGCTGAAAAGGTATCTTTGTGGCCTGAAAGATTTCATGGGACTTTGGGATGACTCGTGGGCAGTTTGTCTACCAGGTCAGGGGCCATGTGGTGCCCTGCAACATGGCTGTTTAACGTCGCAGCAGCCACACTCTGCAGAGGGGAGGGGTCTGCCTCAACCCTCCGCTGTTCTGGCTGATTTCTGTCCTGACACTCAGAGGCTCAGAGGAGCTGCAAAGCTGCCGCCTCCTCGGTGTCTCCCATGTCTCATGGGTTCATGACATTCCTGCTTCACTCTCCTGTTCCTCCTCATCCCAGCCCAGAGAGTCACAGAGCGGTCCACACTCCATTCCACAGCTCTTTCTAGGTAAGAGAGTTGCTTTTAGCCAACCTGATAGATATAATTTTTGAAGCAATTCCACGACTGATTCAACTCACAAAAGGGCCACATTGTCGCACATGGCAGGAGGAATGACAAATCGTTCCTCGGAGGGGGATGGAATTTTAAATTAAAAAATACATTCTAGAGTTTATGCCTACGAATACGTATCCTCCGGTCGTGTGACCTTGAGAGGACGGAAATGAGCCCAAAGGATTCCACTTAATATGGCAAAACAAAGAAAAATAAATGGTCGTTTGAACTGCGAGCATCTCATCTGGGGCTTTTAAGAGAGCAGCACGATGCACCCTGGGCTTTTAACAACCACAGAACGGATCTCCGGACTTACACTGGACCGCGCGTGGGATCCCCAGGGGAGCCACTTACTGACAGGATATTCTTCATGGTGATCACGAAGACGTTGTACGCGATCAGCCAGTCCCAGTAGCGCAGGATCACCCTGATGGGCCTCAGCAGCAGGTCGCCCCCGAAGAGCAGGAAGTAGAAGCAGGCCAGCAGGTAGCCCATGCAGAAGACGCTGATCCTGGTGGTGCCGGTGATGAAGACAACGGTGAGCACGAGCCAGAACAGGTAGCTGAAGACGACCACCTTGGACATATCCAGGTACGACCTGGAAGCGACACCGGGCTGTGGAGGGGCGGCCCCACGCACCACCACGCAGGGCCTGCCAGGGCGTCTCGCCCGGGAAGGGAGCAGGGCTGCGCGGTCCACCTGCCTCCACCTGGAAGCTGTGAGCCCTGCGTTCACCCATCACCACACGCTGCCTGGTCTACGGGAGGCCCCGCCCTGGCAGGGACGGACGGGCAGGTCACGGGAAAACACCGTGCATGTGTTTAACATCATCAAATTTAGGCCTAACCTCCCACAGGCAGCCAGCTTTTCTGCCTACCACCGAGTACTCAGAGGCCCTCTCTGTCTTCCTAAGGAGCCAGAAAGGCTCATGCAGCCGAGGAAATTCCATGACACAGACACCTCCCAGAGCAAGAGGGCGGCAGAGAATGGATTCCTGCCCATGAACTGGGAGTGAGCAGAGGACAACAAACAGGTTCCACCTGGGATGACCAGCTCTCCTTCAGATGAGAAGTCACCCCGACAGCAGACACACAGCTCCAGGCTCTGACCGACACTCCCTCCGCACCGCCCGGGGCCAGTTAAGGGCCCTGTGGTGGGGGCCGGCCCTCCACTGTGACCTCCTGACAGGAGGTGAGGCCGCCACAAGGGCCTGTGACCTGCTGCAGCAGAAGCAGCTGCTGGGGGTCCCGGGCCTGGGACATTGGCTGACAGAAGCCATGCTTCCAGGCTGCGCCCCACCTGCATTTGCTTAATCAGAGCGAATGCGGAGGTTTCGCTTTGGTTCTTTCTCTTTCCTGGTTTGAGGAGAAGTGCCGAAGAACCAGTAACAGGCCAGATATTCGATACACGACGTGGCATTTTGTGGGACTTAATAAGGAATCCTTCCACCAAACACGTGCCACGCTGTCCAGCGTCGCTGGGGAATCAGTCGTACCTTAGAGGCCCAGTGTCAGGCAAGCGAACTTTGGAGCTTCACTGTTTTTAAAGTAAAATACTCAACATTTTAACATGTCTGCATGAGTTTTGTCATGAAATACACCACACTCATCCGCACACGAAGGAGAGCGACTAAGACGCTGCGTCTTGGCATCCCAGCACCGCACGGGTGGAGCGAGGGGCGCGGCGCAGGCGCGGTACCTGACGGCCCCAGGACTCCCACCCCCAGGCGTGCAGCATGAAACTGGGCGAGGGCGTATTTGAGTGAGAGTGTGTTTGTGTGCACGCGCGTGTGTGTGAGCGCGCTGTGTGTTTCCATGCGTTTCCCCTCCTTGCCTGCAGCTGCTAATCCCACCTCCAGGAGCCCCAGGCCTCTGCTCCTCTGGCCCGACTGCTTTGGGTTCAGAACTCAGCAAGCTGAGCTTGAGAGAATGACAGGGAGACACCAAGCCAGCACGCTTTGGGGAGGGGCCTCGGGGACCTGGGGCAGGGAGTGACCCTGTGTCTGTCCTGGGGTAAAGGGGCAGCTGGCTGCTCTCCGGAGCAGCCAAGGGGCGTCCAGGGAGGACGGAGGCTGATCGGGAAGTCGGCTTCCAGAGGGCTGTGCTGTCCTGCCCCGAGGCCGCTCAGTTTCCTGTGTGTGTACTGGGAGAGAATGGGGCGGGGGAGGGCTACCTGCAGTGGACGAAGTCCGGGACAGGGTTGTGCTGGCTGAAGGCAGCGGCGTCCAGGCTCACGCAGATCTCCACGTTGTCCCCCGCCATGACGCGCACGGCGGCCTTGTTCTCATCCTCGAAGGTCTGCCGCTGCAGGGAGGCACACAGGAGCAGCAGGAAGTCGTCTGGCGAGACAGCAGTGGGGGATGAGCCCCTCCCCGCCCTCTGGGCATCAGGAGGGCTGTAGGCAGGGCCCCGCCCCCGCCACCCACACGGGGGTGCGGGAGGGGCCGCAGGCGCCCAGTGCTCGGGGGGCCGTCCCAGGACCCTGTCCACCCATCAGATGGTGAAGGCATCAGGGGCTGAGATGGGTCTTCTGCGACCTGCCACCCGACAACGTCTGCGGGCAGGTACCCTCCCCAGGCCTGGAGGGGCCGTTGAGCAGTCTCTCTCCTCTTCCTCTCTTTACAAGCCCAGGACGCAGACGTCCGGCCTTCTCTGTCCTCTCCACCCGCACTGCACCTGTAACCAAAGACCTCCCAGGACACGCACTTACAGACGAGGAACACGGGGTTGGGCCGCACGATGAAGTCTGGGAAGTACAGCCACTTGACGATGTTGTCGTTGAAGCTGGCGCCCTTGAACCTCCAGGGGTAATCTGGAGGGCGGGGGGAGAGGTCAGGGCCCGTGCCCCCATTCACAGGGGCGCCCCCTTCCCCCACCCCCTCCCGCGGCACCGCTCACCCCGGCAGGGCGCGGGCGGGATGCCGATGCACACAAAGTACTGGAAGGTGATGATGCAGGCCAGGAAGCAGCAGTACTTGGGCCAGATCTCTGCGATGGCCTTCCTTCGGCGTCGGTACAAGACGGCGATCAGCCAGCAGGCATGAATCATGGCGTAGAAATCCATCCGCTGACCGATCACGTTAACTGACATGAGGAAACAGGTCTGTGTGAGGATGAAAAGAGGCAGAGAGTCGGGTTTACAGGGAAGGGGAGTGGGGTCAGGGGTGCGCCCTGAGTGGGCGGGGGACCTGCGCTCCCGCTGTTTGCCTGCTCTGCCTCTTTGGGGGCGTCTTCGCCACTAAGACAGAGGGCTGGACACAGGGCTTCCACCGGGAAGACTGACCAGGTCACGGTGACTAAGACCCACGTTGAGTGGCGGAGAGGATGGCGGCTGTGAGCTCTCCTGAAGCATCCCTGTTCCAAATACACTCCCCAGGGACAGGCCCACCACCACATCAGGTCAGAACGGCCGGCCGAGGCCCCACATTCAGAATGCGCAAAACGGCCACTTGGGCGTTTGTAAGACCAGAGGTCCAGGGGCCAACCTCACACCGCAGAGCAGGGGAACCGGCACCTGGTCCTGGAAAGATTCAACCCAGGCCAGGCCAACCCTTTGGTGGAGCCTCCTCCCTGGGCCCGAGGAGACAGAGATCAGGGTGTGGAGATATGCAAGGAAGCCCCAGGGTCTGTCCCCGACCCAGCCCTGCAAAGCAGCTACTAGAATTTTCACCGAAAAGAGAAAGAAAACAGGTGAGCAAGGAAACCCACCTCCAGCCCAAACTTGTAGAAGAAGTAGTTGATAAAATACTTGGCACAGCTGACCAGCCCATCGTCCAGGTGGTGTCTGGTGACGTCGTGGAAGATGGTCTTAGACACAGGGGCGGTGAGGTTGTTCCGGCCCCGGTAGTACTCCTGATGGCGGTAGACGGTGACCTCGAAGGCTAGGATGGCCAGCATCAGCAGGTTGTTCTGCAAGCCAGAAACAGCGGGGCTGAGGCCGTGCGCCGCCACGCAGTCACCTAAAGCAGCCCGGCTCTGAACTGCCTGGACGTCTAAAAGGACAGCGCTGTGTAAAATCCCGCCTCCATAAAATACAGTCCTGGACTCAAGGCTCGCTCTCCCTGTCTATGGTCACAAGGGTGGAGTTGCGTGTAATGTGCCAAGCAGGCTGGTTTCCTCACTAACAGGATCTACAATGCCCAGACCGAAGACGGGCGATGGCCCTTCCTGCTCCTGGGAAGTACACACCTGCACAGGAAGCAGTGCCCTGGGACCTCGGGGGTGGGGTGGGGTGGGCGGGCCAACCTTCTGTGCAACTAAAAGCAAGAAACACCTGTACATCTGATCTACAGGGACCCCCTGGGAGACAGACTGAGCTGGAGGACGGGGCTTCACATTAGAGGGGAAATTTTTGAGCTCCTCCAAAATCTGGCTGGGAAGAGCAGTGGATGGAAAAATGTGTGGATTATACCGTAGAATAATAATGGTGGTAATGATGATAATAATGACACAGTTAACCTTCATGTGCCAGACACTACTCTGGTCACCCTCTTCAGATCCAAGCTGGTTTTATCCTTGCACCTTTTAATGGCAGACATTGTTCCTACTTTACCAACAGTCTCTGCCACGTGAGATGAAAGCTATGCAAAGGAAAATGAGATGTCTAGTACACCTTAAGATTCCAGGAGCTGAGAACACGTGTTAAGCACACGGCCAGCACGGCTCAGCAGAGCGCGCTGTGGCTCACGGGAACCGCACCGCTGCCCCTTGTTTGTTGCAGCTACTTGCAGTCAAAATCCTCTTTTCACAGATATGCTCTTTCTATCTAATTTCCTCCAAACCCCACATATGCCCTTTGTTAGACTCTGTAAAGAATGAGAATTTACAGAGCAAAAGATCTCTCATAATGCCACCCCTCCTTCTCAAATAATCACTGGTGACCATTTGGTATGATTTACATAATTTCTTCTTTGTGTCTAAAGGGGATCGTAGGTGTGGTGTTTTGAAGTTTGCTTTTTCCCCTCCAACTCGGCAGCATGTCTTGGGCACCTTTCAGTGTCTGATGTTGTCTCTACTGCAACCTTTGAGAACGTTCCAGTGACCAAATTTGTCATGCTTTATTCAATTAATCTCAGACCACTGGATGAATCTCTTTTCAGGGCAATGCAATACTGCTCTGAATATTCAGTCATTTGTGCTGCAGGTGACTGCAAACGCCACGTAAGAGGGTGAGGTTACTATACGGGTGAGACTGGGTCCCCAGGGAAAGGGTCCAGACGTTAACTCCGCAGAGACAGACTCAGGAGGATGAGGCCAAACTTTACCCGCAGGTAGACAAGCAAAGGGGAAGACTTCCTCAGGCCGACCCACTCGGCGGGGTCGATGGGGGCGCTGTAGAGCAGGGACTTGTTCAGCTGCTGGAGGGGTATGTTCGTTTGGTTTTCATTTGGCTGAAAAGAGACAGGGGAGTAAGAAGTGGCGCCTCCGCTCAGGCGAGTTCAGACTCGTCTCCTGCGGCCCTGTGCACAGGCACGTGCCGCGTGGGGCGGGGACCCCGACTCGAGGGGGAAACCCCAGCTTCGGAAGAGACCAGGGCCCAGGCTCCACCCCTGCGGCCCAGCTGACTCGGGCCCAACAGCCCATGCCTGGGGATGTGGGTTCCCCAGTCAGCAAGTCCCCCCAAGTCTTTGAGGCTCACCAAGGAGCAGTTAACAGAAAAGTTCTCAGGTTTGATGGTTTGCAGCTGGTACAACATCTTGCAGACGATGATCACACACGTCCAGACCGTGCAGACGCTTGAAGCCAGACGGCGCAGCTTGGCGTACGGCAGAGCAAAAGCCCAAGAAATCAGAAATACGTAGTTGAATAGAGACACCTGGGGACAAAAATACGTAATATAGCTCGACATCTACAAAATGTGGCAACTTGATTTGTCCGGCTCCACTCGGTGAATCAAACTGACTGAGTTCCCAGGCCACGCCCTTGGGGCCAAGAGACTTGCCCGGAGCAGAGACAGGTTGTAGCCGGAGGACGTCTACTAACGTGGCCCCGGGCAACGCAGAGGCTCCTGGGACCAGACCCACAAGGGGTCCTCGGCCTAACCTGGAGCACTGGGAAGCATCCCCTGGAAGAGGCAACACCTGCACCGGCCCTTGAAGGGTGCCTGAAGTTAGCCAGGCCAACAGAGGGAGAAGGGCGTTCCAGGTAAAGGATGTACAGGCGGAGGCAGGAGCGCAGGAAGCAGCGTGGTGGGGGCAGGTGACCCCAAGCAACTGGTGATTTTGGAGTTGGCAGTACTGAGCCACAGCAGAAGGTGAGGCTGGAGGTGCAGCTGGGGGCCGTGTTTCCGCGGCCCTTTAAGTCCTGTGCATGGGCCCCTGTGCAGGCAGCAGAGCCACAAAGGGCTTTACACTGGGGAACCCCAAGGAAAGATGGCATTTCATTTAGACTGCGTCACTGAAGAGCGCAGGTGCGTCTGCGGGCTGGGCCCGAGGTCAGAAGACCAGCTCACACACCCTGCAGTCGTCCAGGAGGACAGTGACAGGGCGACGCCAGGCCAGCGCAGCAGAGGTGGGAGGTGAAGTCAGCTGGCTTGAGGTGGCCAGGGGTAGGGGTGAAGGAGGACGCACAGGGACGCCTCCCAGGGTCTGACTGGGGCACCAGTGCCCCTAGAGGAGGGGCGTCCGCGTCGGAGACAGGACCTGGGGTGGGGCAGCTGCAAGGAGGGAAGGGGTCAGCCTGTGAGTGTGTTTATCCATCAGGGGAGACGCCCACTCATCTCTAAGCCTTCCTCACGGCTCACAGTCCCTTGAACGGTCTGGAGGCACCACCATCTCACTCAGCCCTGGAAAATCCTCACTTACTCTCAATATTGTCACCCTCGTCTCTGGATATGGCTAAACCGAGGTCACAGAAACATTCCGTGCTATCAGGGGGAGTAACTGCGAGCATGCGGCTGGTAAAACTGAACGTGTGTCCAGCACAGGCGCTCACGGAGCCGCGCGTCCCGGCCTGACTCGCGGGGCTGCGAAACCAGCAACACGGCAGCTCCACGCTGGTGGCAGTTCTGCGGTGCGTTACCTGCTTGCCTCCAGGACAAGGCAGTGCCGTGAGCACTAAGCGCGGAGGCTTCAGGGGAGAAGAGCCGCCTTTCAGAGCTGCTCGAGGATGAAAGCACTGCTGGAGGAGGACTGGCCCGCCCACTACAGAGACGCCACAACACGACAAGTAGCAAACGTGGAAGGCGCTTTGGGACACTCGAGGCCGAGGTCCTGCCCAGCGGTCACTTGGAGAGATGGGGCTGGAGTTCCAGACGCACGACCCGCTGCACGGGGACGGCACGCGGGACACAGGAGCTCCGGCCGCCACCCACGGAGCATGCAGTCAGAGGAGGGGATGCGGACAGAGCCCGAAGGCCCCAGAGCAAAGCTGGTGACCAGAGAGGAAGGGGCCTGGAAAGTGCGGGTTCGGAAACCAGAGAGGGGAGCGCTGCGAGGACGAGGGTCACCAGGATCCACTGTCACAGAGAAGCAAGCAGGATCAGCGTGGACAGGCCCGGTCAGGGGGGCTTCTGTCTTTTATCGCTTTCCAAACAGGAAAACTGGGGCTCAGGGAAGGTCCCAACCACTGTGGTCCTTCACGCAGTGGTTGGCTGTGGTCTCCTCGCGCCCCCGATGATGAGAATCTCACGGAACGTACGTTAAAGAAAATGGCAGATACCGGGGGCCCTGAGGTCTGTCCCCCTTCCCAGGACGCTGTCCTCCGCTTTACTGAGCGCCTAGTGTGTGCCCGTCTCAGACCCTGGTGCCCCGATGTGCTGGGAATTACACCTGAAAAGTCAGGGAGACCCGGGGAAGGGAGGCGGCGCCGCGCTGCCTGTGAGGCTGGAAGGACGCCGATGTTCACTTGCCTCTTTCACGGACACCCAGACGACGTACGAGGACACGATCTTGACAATGTGCAGCTCCAGGACCCACCACAGGGACGCCTGCAGCCTGTGGAAGCACTCCAGGAACTTCAGGAACAGCACCGTCAGCCGGTCGGTCACCAGGTGCCACTTGTTCCTCAGATCTGCAATGCAGGGAACGCACCCAGCAACGCAAAGGGGGCGTGTGTGTGCGTGCGCGCACAATTATTATTTAGAGCTTATCTCGTGTTGTTCCGACTGTAATGAGAAACTGCAAGACAACCAGAGTGGACGAATCCAAGAGCCTCGATCTGGCGGAAGGGGGCCCACGGATCCCACCGTGAGGACACGGACGTCACGCGCTGACACGGAGACACCACAGCACTGCTTTCACGCACCTTCTTATTACATTTATGTGAAAAACAGTGTCGACTTTATTTACCATTGAGGCTGAGGGATATAATTCCCTAATTTACCCCAAATATTAAGTAGCTGAGCTCCCTCTAAATGACACTTTTCTTGCCAAAACAGTGCTCCCCTACGTGCCAGTCCCCTTCCTGGGGCTTAACAAGGGGGCAGGCAAGGCGCCGCCCTCCCCCGCCACCCGGGAAGAGCCTGAGAGTGGACCCTGGTTCTGGGCCTGAACCCCCGGCCACAGCCCACCAAGTGCGCCCAGACTCACCCCAGTGACAGCTTTTAATCAAATTAGTCGTTTTCCGCTTTCTACCTTGTGTATTTCTACCTTATTATGTTGCAGCCTTGGCCCAGGCTTCTGCCCGGAAGGTCAGTCTGGGTTCCCTGGAAGGAAAGCCCCACGGGGCCTTCCAGGACTAGCATGCCCCCCTCCTCGCAGACAGAAGCTCACGGCTCTGCACAACCAGCACGCCCTGCCCCCTGCGGACAGAAGCTCACGGCCCTGCACGGGCTGAGACTGGGGTCCCTGTGTGCAGTGGCTTCCTGATGCGGCTGGGGTGGCGCCGCAGTGACGGCCTTGGTTCTGAAAGTTTGCCAGGCTTTACTCATTCACAGCGTGACTCGGGTGGCAGGTCAGCGCGAGGGTCAGGCCCTACCTGGGCACGCTTCAGAGGCGGGGGTGGCAGGTACGGAGGGAGCAGGTGCGGCCCAAGTTAGGGTGAGACGTCACTGTAAGTAAAGCTCGCACTTGCCTTCGGGCAGCGAGACAGGCCTGGTCCCGAGCCCTCGGCCCCCAGGGCTCACGCTTCTCCGCTGGAGGAGGACACATCGCGCAGCGCAGGGGGCGCTTCTGGGTGAAGGGCCAGCCCTGGGAGGAGCCTGCCTCTGGGAGGGACCGTCCGCACACAGCGCCGGGGCAGCGAATGACCGTCACAGCCCCAGAGCGTCACCCCAAAGGCTATGCTCTCCAGTTCTCCCAAACTTCCTGGAAGCTAATAGACTAAAGGAAGCTATGCAGGATCCCGTGGGCCCTTCTGGGGACAGAACCCCGCGTGTCCCCCGCCTCTCGTTTGTAGGAAAGCATTAGCCCCCTAGGCCTTCCCTGGGCCCCAGGAGCGAGCTAAGCAGAGAAGGGGGGACACGCAGACACGAGTGAAGACAGGCAAGCACAATGGTTCAGCCTTGAAACAAAGCCAAGGACCTGGTTTCTCCTTCCCATGGGCTGCAGGTCACACCCTGAGCTGCACCCTTGAGTCGTTCTGCAGGCGCTGAAACCCCCGCCAGGTGGAGACGCTGGCTGCACGCTGACCCCCAGCACGCGGACCCCAGACGGCTTGGAGCCCGAAGGGTAATGATGTCACCTCCCAGTTACCTCAACACCAGCCTATGAGAAGGTCCACGGACTGACGTGCACCGGTAACCTTCTCCCCGACCTCGCCTTTAAAACCCTTCCCTGAAAGCCACCGGGCAGCTGGGTCTTCTAAGCACGAGCTGCCCGCTCACCCCGCTTGGCGCCGCAGTGAATGCGCTTCCCTTCACCGCAGCCTGCGTCCAGCGCACGCTCGTTTCACCCACTCGGGGCAAGTTTCACTCCCGCCGCCCGTCAGCCAGCACCCGCTAGCGGGCAGCTCACCTGACGCCTCCTCCTCCTCGTCCTCGTCGTCCTCATCCTCGCTGTCTTTGCCGGGCTCACTCTTCTTGGCCTTGGCGGGGCAGCCCCCCGGCTTCCCCTCCCCAGGCCCAGCCAGCGGCTTGGTGTCCGCCGACCCCAGGCGGGCGGTCAGGTTCATCATGGCGAGGTCGGGGAGGCTTCCCTCGGGGTGGGCCAGTCTGCCGGCAGAGAGCAGGGAGTCAGGGCACGAGGGGCTTGGGACACGCGAGCGAGGGGCTCGTGGAGGAGGACAGACGAAATGGAAATCAGTGCACGACACGGCCTGGCAGGTGGGCTTGCGAGCGTCTAGGCGCTTTTTTACTTTTTAAAGCTCTTTCTAAAAATGAACTGTCAATTTGGTGAGGTTCGGTTAGCTTTTCCAATTCAGGTTCGAGTGATTAGTCGGTCATGAGAGCTATCGACACCTAAACTTGACATTTCCCCGCAGGAGAAAATGGTCAGAGTTTAGGCCGCAGAAGCATGAAATGGCGTCATGTGAGCTAGCATTTCATGGCTTCACAGGGGGACTTACTCATTTTGGTGGATTGGTAATTTTTTCTTGATGCTGCTCAAAGTAATTGAAGTGGAAAGGAAAAAGAGGAGATGAGAACAGAAGAATTATAAGGAGAGTCAGAGATCACACATCATGCTACAGATCATCACTATCGCGCTCCTGTGTGCGGCTGCAGCAGGCCTCCGCCCAGCACATCCCGGGGCGGTGCGGACAGCGTGCTCCGGCTGGGGGCCCTGCGCTCGGCAGCCGGCCTGAGATGGACGCGGCTGCAGTTGTAGAGGACAGGACACTCAGACCGTGGGGGCAAATCACGTCATGCTTTTCAAGGAAGGCAGCAAACCACCCCGCAGCAATCAAGTCAATCGCACTTGAAAGAGGATTTCCTAACCTCTCAGGTAACAGGGCATTTCCAGCAGCCTTGGCACAGGCCGCTCCCATCCTGCCACCACCTGAAGCAGACGCAGCGGAGGCTGGCGCTGGCAGGGGTGAGGAGCCTGCCTCCCGCCCCCACCCGAGGGCAGGATGCCAGCGGCTGGACCCGGGCCCTGAGAGGAGGCTGCGAGCCCCGCCCGGGGCGGGGGCTACAGCCTCGGGGGGCCTGGGCGGCGGCTCGCGTTCCATGGGTAGTAACAAGCCTGCTCTTGCTTGACCTTTTATTTTAAGTATATTTTTTCATTCACATTCAAACAAGCGTCTGAGGGAACATTTGTGGGTAGTGAAGGAGGCGTTAGGAGACAGTCTGGTTTCTCCACCTGCGATAATTAACCCACACGTCACGGCCTGGCTGTCACAGGGTGGACACTGAGTAATGTCACTGTGTTTGTGCAAGTGTGGGCTCCGAGTAAGTTAATTAACCTTTCCGGAATTTACTTTTTAAAACAAAATGAGGACGTCTGGGTGGATAAAAATCTTAAGGTTACGTGCAACTTGCTGGTTTCACATTTACAATACCTGTGATGTTGAGTGACTATCGTAGTGAATTTGTAATAAACCCACAGACTTTCAGACAGCTCATCCTTCCAGAGTAATTCTCTTTAACAGGGTGCCAAGCAGGTAATTGCGGAACGTCGGAAACGGGCTGTTAATCTGATGAGTAGAGGACGTTCTGAGGCTGACAGAAGACATCGCGCTGGGGTGCGCTTTGCTTGCTCAGGCCAGAAGGCTTGCCCTCCGCCTCTGGGAAGGCTCCCCACTCCTGAAGCTGCAGTCCCGCATCTTCTCCAGCAGGCCTGCTCATCAGACCTCAGGGACCTCGTCTCCTGCCCTGTGTTGTCAGGAGTCCCACATGTTGAAAGATACCGAGGTGGCAGTCAGGTGCTGCACACCTGTCGGTATTTCTGTGTTCCCTTCCGGGCTTGCTGGGGAAGGCACCTTACAAGCAAGAAGACACTTCCCTTATGACAGGAATGTGCAGCTTGTAGTGCGGAAGTACCGCCATTTCTGACGTCTACCTGGACGCTACCGGGACTGGAGACTGACAAGAAAACCACTGTCCAGTAATGAGCGCAGAGATGAGGCTGTTCCTATAGCCGCCACTTTGGCTGCGCAACGAAACGTCCTCCAGCAATGGGGCCCCGAAAGTGCCGGGCGGACGGAGGGGAGGCTGCTGACCGCAGGAATGAGCATTCGAGTACACCTCTTGGAAGGCAGTCCAGGAGGTGCACTTCTGGAAACCTGTCCCAGGTGCCAGGGGTCTGGGACTAGATGGAGCTGGGGGGGGGGCCGGGGCGGGGGGGGGGCTTCTGGGCCTGAAGTGCTTCCTCTCTGACATCCTCCTCACGAGAAAACAGTGGCACGATGCCCGTGGGAGCTGGGACACCCGAGCTCGCCAGCTTGCAAAGCAGGACAAAAAAAGAAAAAAGAGGAAGGGGGGGGCGTGTATGGTGTTGTCACTTGCCTAGGAGTCTGCGAACTTCATGGAGAACACCTGAGTGCATGAAACGTGTACAAATGGAAGTATTTTCAATGCATGATTGGATTTTATTCCTTTAAAAAGACACTGTGTGAGTCCTGCCATCTTCCTGCTGTTTTCTTTCACTTTTATCTCAGCGTGTTTCACAGGCCACACAAAACGGTGTGAAAAGCGGGCCCTCGCGAATCAGAAAGACTGAGACTCAAGCCTCAGCCAGGCATCGGACCCGCCGGGGGCCTGGCCAAGCTCCTGATTGGGTCTTTTAGGTCTCAGTTTGCTGAGCCGTAACGTGGAAGGGCAGTGCTTACTTCCCAGGAAGCTGAGAAAAAGGAAGGTGATTTCCGCCCAGCGCTTAACAGGGGAGCACTCGTGGGGCAAGGAACCCTCTGCTCGTGACGGGCCGTCTTTGCTCTTTGACAGTCTGTGTCCCCCTTTCCCACAGAGGCAGCGGTGGAGCTGGAGGGACCACACGGCACAGCCACAGCAGGTGGGGGGTGCGCCACACTTGGGCCGTGCGTCTGCCCGCAGCAGACCCCTTAGCAGGCCTGGGGCTGGACACGGCCCTTCAGAAGAACTGGGCAGACGTTTCTTCCTCGGGACTCTGTGTCTGACAGTCTCAACGCCGGGCCCCCTGCCGGCAGCGGTCACCTCCCTCGCGGCCCGGCTGAGCCCGGGGGCCACTGCAGAGCTGGGGTCTACTTCACTTAGATCTGTCCCCTCTAACAAAATTTTTAAAAGACCTGCTTTTTCAAAAACTCAATCAAACACCACACTCTAGTAAAAGACGTTCCCTGAAACCCCCAGCAAAGAAACTTGGAATACTCGTGACTCCACCGATCTCACCGCCGAGGCGGCGTTCCCCTCTGGGGCGCCAAATCCACCGGCTGAGAGCTGGCTCCCAGGGGCCCCGCCCCCAATGTCCTCAAATCCCACTGTGCTGCCATCTCTGCCCTCAGCGAGACCACTCCCTTCCCTTTGCGTTGTCTCAGCCACACCTGTAACTCTGGTCCTGCTTTTATTCTGATCCCGGCTCTGAGCTCCATCCTCTGCTTCTCGACACAGTGGTTCTCTCCTTCACATCCTGAGAGAGCAGGTCATTTCTCCTCGTTTATTTTCTCTCCCTCTCTCACCTCCCCCCCCCAGCTCTCTACTATGTGTGTGTTTCTCAATTTGTGTCTCCATCCTTTTACCCTAATTACTATTTGTGGGACCCCCACCCCAAGAGCAGAAATCCGACCTTATTCTGTGCACCTCCCTGCAAACTGCAGCCTTGTGCTTGGTGTGCCCTGTGAGTCCCTGAGTGTCTGGTGAACAGACTCTATGCACTGGAGAGACATTCTTATTTGAAACAGAAAAAACAAATTATAGAGAGTTGAAGAGGTTTAATTCTGTCCTAGGAAGTGACTTTGGAAAGACACCTCTTAAGCTAGTTTCCATGAAAGAAAATGGAAATTCTACCATTGTAAAATCTCCTCGGGTCTAAATTCCATTTATTTATAACTGCTCTAAAGTACACAGCACTCACCTCATTCACTGGACTCTTAGAGAAAAGGAACTCTCTTGCCACTTTGTAGTATTTGTAAATAATCCTTAAAGTAGAAGTTCTAAAATGCTAAGATTAAATTCTAGAACCCATAAGCACTTTTAGAATCACACGCCCCCCTGTACACTGTGCTCCTCTCTGGGTCAGTGACATCCCATGCCCTCCTGTAGTAGCTTGCACACAGCAAATTCAAGTTTGGCTCTTGGGAGCTTTCTGAAATTTTTTTGTTTCTCCAATATTTTCTACCTGTAGTTGGCTGAGTCCATGGATGCAGGACCCGCGTATCTGGGGGCTGAGTGTGGCAGCCCCTGCCGTCCCTACCCATCAGACCGACTCCTGCCCTCTTTGGTGCCCCAGCCACCTGCTCTTAGAGCACATGGTAAACACATTATGAGAAATGTAGAGGGAGGGAGACAGAGCGTGTGGTTCCTTAGGCTTAGAGGGATGGGATATCTACAGCTGCTCGACCTTTCTAGCCAGAGTCTCTACCTTATTTCTCTGCCCAACAGCGAAAAGCCCGAGGTTGACTTTTCTCTCCCACACTGTCAGCAAAACTGACCCAAAGGGAACTGGCCAGTGCTCACTCTTCTTGTTTAGAGGTCGCACGGATGCACTAAGTTTTGACACTCCCTGCTAGAAGGTCTGCCTCCTAGGGTTCGCTATCTGGTCGTCAGCCTCAGGAGTTTACTCGAGAGAAAACAGAACGGAAGAGACAGCCAAGGAATCTCTCAAAAGGTGATTCTGTGACCTGGATTTGTCGCAAAACACATGCTTCTGTTGCTTGCATCACCGCCTTTGTTACTGACGACGTGAACTGTCAGAGTGGACGTTTTAAGTCACCTTAACTTAACAGAGTAAGAAGGCTTTCGGCAAGTCAGACCCCAGGGGACCCTTTCTGCGTGCTCCTGGGGCGCTCGGGGACAGCCCTGCTCTGTGTGTGTGGCGCCCCGCGCGTGTCTCTCCTGCCGGGTGCCGGGTGTCCACGGCAGCGCGGGCTTTGCCTTCTCTGCAGCGGAACCCGGTGCCGTCTGTCACACGCCGCCCTTCAGTATGTGGCTCTTCCGAGTAGAGGTGCATTTGAAGAAGTTGTTAACCATAGATTGTCATGGCTGTTACCACTTCGTTTGGGAAACAGCTCCTGACAGGGCGGGCGTAGCTCAGGGGGAAGAGCACGCTTAGCACCCATGAGGCCCTGGGCTCCACCCCCAGTGCCTCCACTAAACACAGCTGCTGGGGGTCGGCTGATGGTTAGGTCCCCAGGATCGGTGAGATGTGGGCCCCGAGGTGGATCCGATGGGGACTCCAGGCCTGAGTGGCGGGGGTCTCTGGCGGGGGGGTGGGGTGGGTGGGAAAAGCAGGGGAGGAGGCTGGGAGGCCGGTGTCGGAGTCGGTGCTCCGGGCACCAGAGGGAGGGCAGCTGAGGTCCAGCGGGCAGTCGGCGGTCTTTGCGGGGGAGCTGGGTCTTGAGCTGAGCTCTCAATTATGTCTTCAGGAGGGAGAGGAGCCCTCAGGCCAGCCTGGGGCTGGTTCTACCCAAGGATGCGTTAGTAGGACACACGACTGAACCACGACCAGAGGCCGAGCACCAGCTCAAGACCCCCAGCGGCCTCTGAGACCCCTGGGCGGCACCATTTGGCCCCAACACCGAATAGTTTGGCTTGCAAAATATACCCATGAGCATACCTGGAGAGCACGTCCACTATCTGATGACACGGTTTTTCATTTACAGAACAGTCAAGGGTTTAACACACCAAGAGACCATTAAAAAAGCAAGCAAGCAAGAGAGGAAACACTGAGGTACCCACCTACTGATTATTAGATACACGCGCCCGCTGACTTTGGCATGGCTGCGCGTAGACACGGAAGCACAGGGTGGCAGCGGGGGACAGGAGGGAGAGAGAAAGAGGAGACGGTTAGCCAGAGAGCACGGGCTGGCTGCGTCCTGCCAGCTCGGCAGCACGGCGTCATCGACACGTCCCTGCCCCCGAGAGTCCCCGGCGGCGAGCTTCAGCGGTGACACGACATCAGCAGAGTCAGGAAAGCGCTTGACAGTCCCACGTCTCTCCGTCGACACCCCCACCCCCGGCTCACACGCCCTTGGACACCCGCACGACCTAAATGTTCAGAGGATGTGGGCCCCGTGAAATACAAGCTCAACGATTCATTCCCACACCTCCCCCAGCAGCAAAAATCAAATCAAATCAAATCAAATCCTCCTAAGTAACCAGATTCAACACTTTGTTTTCTGAGGTTTTTCTAAAACTGAGGTTAAAAAAAAAGTCATTCTGCTTCTGCAGCATCAGAGCCATGCATGAAACCAAGTCTGGACAAAGTGCGGTGGTGCGTATTTAAATAAGCCACGGATAGCTGGGGCCTTGTTATTAAGTCTATATCATGTAAGAATCTCATCAGATACTCTCTCAATTTGTAAGTGAATCGGTGTAGCCTGAAGCGTCTCCGCAGCGCTTCATACACTCTGAAGGGCTGAACGCAGTAAACTGCTTCCAACCAGCTGCCGCGGCCTCCCCCCACCCCACCCCCCGCCCCCACGGAGCGCCCGGGACGCACAGAGCAGGGAGCGCGTGGCCGGCTAGTCAGAGACCGCGGCACTGGGGTCCGCGTGAGGCATGAAACGCATCGGTTCCTCCCAACTTGGGAGCCTCTTTTGGGGAAGCATCTATGAAGGAAGCGAGAACAGAGAAGGCAGAGAGGACAGTCGATCCCAACTCTGAAAATCTCTCTTTCTGCACCATTTTGACTTGAATGCCGTCATTTACTGGGGTTCTTGGGAATAAAAACACCATCAGGTGGAAGCTACTAGCAAGAAAAGGACTAACTACAAGGGGAAGAGTCCCTGAAAAGATGGGGCACGGGTCAGACGTTCCAGGTTGAAGCTTTGTGGACTTTTATGTTAGAACCTTGCAGGAAATCCCAAAACACGGGCCTTGAGTGAGTCCCTCAGGCTCCCTGAGCTACTAGCAAACTGACTTCCACAGAACCGGAAATGAAGCCCCGCGGTCCTAGACCGTCCCGAAGGCCGACGCCCACTCTTGCCTGGTCCTTTATGTCTTCCTGGGGAGGTCACCGTCAAGGGGTGCTCAGACCGCGGCACCCTCCGCCGTCCCTCCGTCTCCGGCCCAGCCCGGGGGACGCGGGCTGGAGCAGTGGGGGAGACGGGGTCCATGCCTTGACGTGAGCAGTCCTCCTCCTCCAGAACCCCCCTCCCCCAGTAGCGTCCTGTGTCCTCACAGGGAGCTCTGCTGGGCAAGCTCGTCCTCCCACAGTCCCCTCCCCACCTGGGCAGAGCGCTGACAGCTCGCTCTCTCGGGAACGGTGCGTGATGAAACGCTACTTCATCTTCTTTGGATGTACACTTTTTTCCCCTTGGGAAATGAGTTTGGGGAGCCCACGTAAGCTAAGGGCTTGGCATAGGACACTCCCTTATTTGCTTCACAAATGTTTTCCCAGGAGCTGACTCGCTGGCTGTCACGTGAAGCAGAGAGGAAAGCCAGCATTAGTGCTCGCTAGACAGGCACTCATGCGTCCCCATGGTGGGTCGACGGAGGGCCGAGTGATCCCCACTGTGGCTTCAACACGCAGGCCAGGGAGAGCGATGGCCCGTCTGCCACCTGTAAACCATGTGTATTTAGTGACGGAGAAGGCAACCACAGGGGCTGGTGAAAGAAAACACTGCCTTCACGTTCTTCCCTTACGTGTTATTTCAGTTACTAGCAGACGGAGGAGTGTCTGCCTTCAGCCGAGGCCCTTCCCTTCCAAGATGCAAGGGGATTCTGCAGTGAGCTCTCACTCACAGGGCTGATGACTGGCTGCTAGGGCGGCAGAAAACTCATCCTCTGAGTGAGCCGGATTCTGTAAGTGTTCTCAAATCAATCAGCAGCCTGGACGCAAAAAGCACATCACCACCCCTGAAGAATCTGAGTCTGCACAGCTGCTCGGAAACCAGCTCGCACGGCTGTCAAGGCCCCCGCGCTAACCACCAGAAACCACTGCCACTTGCCTCAGAACGTGCCATCGAATGTCCCACACCTTCCCCCATTTTCCCCCCACGCACGCGTATGGCAAGTTCAGGGCTGAGACGCTAAGTTAGATTACTGGTTACCTGCCAGGCAGTGAGAGGCAGCTGCCCCCTGCGCGGGCTCACCTGTAGATGGCGCTGTCTTCCTTGCTGGGGATGGACTTCAGGTCCGTGAGTTCCAGGAAGCGGTCGTGGAAGTAGTGCAGGTGCAAGATGCAGACCAGCAGGAAGGAGGTGGGGATGAAGATGCGGGTGAAGAGCTCCGCCACGGTGAACTGCTTCAGGCCGAGGTCCTCCAGCCTGCGAGCAAAGCAAGACGAAGAGCAAGCCGCTCTCTCAGCGGATGAAGACCCCCCCCCCCCCCCGCGGCTGGCATCCCCTGGCCACCCTCAGCCCAGGGTGGCTCTGTCCCCTCCGGCGCAGCTAACCCACCCTGGACAGGGCAGCGTCAGTGGCCGCTTCTCCGGCCTTGCGGACTCCCGCCTGCCGTCCTCTGAGGGCCACCCCACGCTGCCCTGCTTGCCCCTCCTCCCTCCAGCCGCTCCGTTTTGGCTGGACCCCGGGGGCCGACGGGCCCGGGCCCGGCAGGCAGTCTCTCCTCTAGCTGGTCCCTCCCCCCCCCCCGGGAACCTCGCTCCACCTTCACATCCACGGTGCAAACGTGCAGTTACAGCTTGGGTTTCTCCGGGGGGCTCCGCTACGCAAACGCCTGCTGGAAACCGGCTGTCCCTCAGGGTCCCACGCTGAGTGTCTTCAGGACAGTCTTCTCCATTTCCCTGCTTTCCTAAGACAGCTGCGCTGCCCCCACGCTGGCTGCCCTGGTACAGCCGTCTACCTCGCGTGAGATGCCCAGGTCAGGACGTCTCCCCGGGTGCTTCGCTTGCCTTTGTGGCTCCACCACTCACGTTTCCTGTAACCTCATCTCTGAATCTGCCCCCTCCGGCTTCTGTCTCTGCCCTCCTGTTCCAGGTGAAGCACCGCCTTCTCTCACAGGACCCCTGCTGACCAGTCTCGTGTCGACTCCTGCCTTCCGACTCGTCACTGTTCCCTCAGCCAGGCAAGAGTTCTTCAGACTTTTCAAAATGCCACTGCCTACAAGCCACGCGCTTCTGGGTGCCTGGCCGGCCCCTCCCACCTCTTCCCTCTCTACGCTCCCCCCCTTGCCAGGCTCTGGCCTGGCCCAGGGCCTTTGCATTTGCTATTTCCTTTTTCTGGAATGTTCTTCCATTTCCAGCTCCCAAATTCCACACTTTTCTAAAGACAAGCTCCTCCTTATTCAGGTGGAGTTTAAATGATGCCCCACCTCCTCTGGGAAGCTTGACCTGACCACTCCATCTATACAGGTTGTGTCCTCTCACTGTTCACGACCTGGCCTGTTTCTGTTTCCTTCACAGACGCATCACAGTGATTTCTTTGTACATGAATTGGGTTTTTTTTTTTTTTTTTTTTTGGTTTGTCTTTTGGTCTTCTCTCACAGAATATAAACTCCATGGGGCTTAGACTGTCTGTCTTGCTTCTGATTGCATCCTTGGGTGAAGAACAGCGTCTGGCCCATGGGGGGCATTCAAGACTCACTTGCTGAATTGATGTGAAAGTCGTGTGAGTCTCCTTACAAGGGGGACCTTCCTTTTAAGCTTTCCTCTTAACCACCTCTGGGCATCTGGCTCTGTGCCCAGCTCTGGTTGGATTCCTAAACAAATCTCACAAACTGACAGAAGCAAATCAGAAGCTAGAGTCCCATCCGTTTCATGCACAAGACAAGCTTCACTACCACCAGTCCACTGGCACTTTTTCTCCGGCACCGCCTACTCCTCAGAATCTCAGCGCTGGCCGTGCCTGTGAGGAGAGGCCCCTGCTGTCTGTTACGAGCCTGCGGACGACGAACTGGGCTCCGGTGAGGAGCACACAAGGCAGGGCTGCAGGGACCCGGCCACTAACACTCGTGGGACACACATGGAACTGACACTAGACAAGGCCACTTCCTTAACAGGAGGCTGAAGACTCCCTTTTCAGCCGAGTCTTACTGAGCACCTGCTGTGCGCCAAGAGCTCAGGGTCAGGTAGGAGACCCCAAATGGCCAGGACGTGAGTCCTGCCCTGGAGGGGCTGGCAGACCGAGGCAACATTGTGCTCCACTAAAACCTCCCATAAAGACGTTGTGAACAACACGCATCCACGGTTCCCCGTTTGCCACATTCCGCCCCGCGGAACACCACAACTGCTTACTTTTCTTTTTTCAATCCAGTCATGTTTTGCCACAGGCCTGGGAAATTTTCAAACTGATACGTGTATATAAAAATAAGCACCAGCATCGTGTAGATAACCACGGACATCCAAAAATATTTCAGGATTCGCCTCCACCACTCATAGTGCACCTGTGAATCAGATGTTGAAAAACAAGTTAGAAAAAAAATTGCTTATTGAAGATTCACAAAAATATCCAGCTTCCTCAAGGAAGATGGGGGATTCTATCTACAAATGTTTGAAAACAAGGTCAAGTTCACTTCTGGTTTTGGAGGTTCTGTTCCTCGTAGACGTGGGTGGATGTGGACTAGAACCGGTTTCTCCCAGCAGCTGTTAACTGTGTCTTTGGGCAAAGCTGCTGGACCACCCCGAGCTGGCGCCCTCCTCGAGGGTGAAGTAACCATATTTATAAGGCCCCGGTGATCCCTGGCCTACGGGGCTTTCAGGATGTACGGTGGCAGCCGCTGCCATGTGGGTCTTGCCGGGGGAACGGCCTCCGTTTTGAAATTCATGCCATGTGACTACGAAGGTGAAACCGAGGACACGGGAGACATCCCTCTTGACCACAAGCCCGTGGATTTTCACGAGAGACCATCTACCCGGAATTTCAGAAAGTATGTCAGAACTTTATTGACTTCAGCTGTGACACTTTCACCTCCACGTGTAACACTCCTTTTCTTTCTCATAGTTGGTCTATTTGTTCCCCTGGTTGTCTGCAAGGACACTTTACCGTCACACCTGTTTTTATCATCAGGTTCCCTTCCATCATCAGTTAAAATGGAAGCTGTGCAGCGGCTAACTTGTTTTAATTTAACGTTTTATAAATTCTAGTTCATGCAAACCGCAGCACTTGTCGCATTATACACACGTTTGCGCGCGCGCACACGCGCGCACACACACAAACTCGGCTTTCTGATTCCGAAGTCCAATACAAATGGACTGAGCACCATGCAGTGTTTTCGATCATTCAGCCACTGTTCTTAAGTTATTATTCAAAAATACAATCCAGCTGTATAGGCTTCTTTTGTTAATTTTTGAAAGACAACTTTTTTTTTCTGACTTTTTAAGAACCTAACATTTTAAAAGAGTGAACGGGTGGAAGACAGCCATGTCTCATTTTAGGACCCCTGGCGGGTGATGCTCGGTCTCATCAACTACGTCAGGTTGACACATTAACGAAGGGGGAGGGCGCCGCTCGGGGGCAGAGCACGTGCTTAGTGCGCACAGGTCCTGGGTTCAACCCCCAGTCCCTCCATTAAAAACATTAGTTAATTAATAAACCTAAGTACCACACCTGCCCCCCAAGAAGAAAAACAGAACATAGATGACACGTTCATGAGATTCTGGTAACAGGACCCCGTCAGAGGAAGCTCAGGCACACTGCTGGACAGATGTGAGGACTGAAAGACAGAGGGCTACCGCCCACCCACCTGATACAGGGCCACACAGAACAGGAACAGCACCATGTATATGATTTTGTACATCACGATTTTGCCCTCGAAGCTGACAAAGAAGAACATCCCGCCACAGACGTAGATCCAGTACTTGATGAACACGGCCACCACCAGGTTCCCCAGCACGTTCATGACGTCCTGGCCGCCTTCCTCCTCCTCCTCCTCCTCCTGCCTTCTCTCCTGCTTCTCCTCCTTCGTTTCCTCTTCCTCCACCTTCTGCTGGGCCTCCCCTTCCACCTGGACGTCGTGTTCCTCATCTTAAAACAGAAGATGATGCCATGAAGCCGAGCCAGTCCCCCGAACCGAACCTCCCGCTGACCGGGTGTGATGTGGGTGTGACATTGAGCGTGTGTCGGACGCGTCACTGCGTGATCTGGGTAATTCAGAGTGTTCTCCCACCCCAGGTAGAATGCACCTAACTCAGCATAGTCAGTTTCCCTAACCGTCCTGAATCAGAGTTTTAAAGAAAGACATCTGGTAATATTGCTACACTAATCTTTTTGTAACACCCACTTCACTTCCAATATGCGATGACAGCTGCAATGACTGCGGGATCTAGAAAAATACATAGGCAACAAACAACACAAATCAAAACTATGATGTCAATTTCAAATTCCGACAGTCACATGGCTGTGGACGATCCTGGCTGTGTTTTACTGAATCTGGGTTAATGGTAACAATCTTAACCAAAAAGCCTGCTTTGAAAGAACTAAAAGGGTAAGAGTTAAAGCCAAATATGACTTGATTTAAATTAGGTTTGAAGAATCACTGTAATTTAACTGAGGCTCAAATAGTTTTGTGCATTGGAATTAAAAGCGTATTTGGTCTTACTTTAAAATATGCTAATACAGAGGACTCATCTTCTCGTTACCAAGGTGACCTCCAATTTGAATAATTTATTGACGTGACCAGGAGTCCCCAGAGTGAGGGGAATGCAAGGGAGGTGAGGGGTCAGAGCAACTATTGATCTTACATGATCTATTCTTCACATAAAGTACCTGGTGAACTGAATCCCTCTGGTCATAGAGACGTCCAAACTCAGTCAAGATGTAACTCTTACAGATTTTAGCGGCTAAAAAACAACTCCACATGTGGGCCTCAATGAGAAACTATGAGGAAAAAGATGAGTTGGTCTGTGTTGGTTTTCTCATCTTTACTGGGTTCATCATAAAGGCACCAGCCCGGCTTTTGTATTTACAGCCTCCTTTTCTGAGAGAAGTCTGCCTACCTCACTAATGGTCTCCAAGCCGTTTCACAAACGTAACACTGCATTTATCGGTATATCCAGCAGGGATGAGCACTACCCACATAGCAGGTCTAAAACTCCAGAGGTGATCACCAAGACATCACCTTCTTTTCCGACTCTGTGGTTGAGTTGTTTTGGAAAAGGAGGAGATGTGAGTCCATTTCTTGGTCCTAACCCTCACTGCAGCCTGACCCTGGAGAACCCAGTGAACATCTCTGAGCTTCCCTAAGTGGGAAGCTCCTGCAGACGCCCTGTGTGCAGGAACTCAGCACCAGAAACCTCGTTTATCCGCTCCCGTAGTGCCTGGCTTCCCTGGGGCAGAGCACAGAGATGCCGCCATGTCCCCGGGGCCCTTATCTCAGTCACACACCGCACATGCCAGTTACCTTTTTCTTCACTTTCCTGGCTTCCGATTTTGACTTCAGACAAAAGAGCTTCCTTTTCTCGGAGAGCTTTCTGCTCTGTGAGATGCTGCCTGAGCAGGAGCCAGAAGGTGATGGTGAAAAGTATCTGAAAGCAGAGAATTAGCAAGACATGCATTCACCCATCTGCAGTGTGAGGGTACTTCCTCAGTCACGCCACCCTCTCCACCTTTCAGTGGGAGCACAGTCAACCTTTCTCTCTGAGTTAGAGTCAGCCACCCCCGTGATTACAACTCAAAGTCCCCAGCTTTTAAATCTCCTTCCCGAGGATGCCATGTGCCCTCCAGTGCCAGGGTTTCCTTCAGCACCTGTGCGGCCCCGGGGAAAAAAACTTACTGATTTCAGGGAGCTTTGTTCTTCAGGGAATATAGGATCTGGCACACAGCAGCTTTTTTTTTTTTTTCCCCTAGATTTATTAAGCTAGAATTCACATACCATACTACTCACCCATTTGCAGGGTACACATCAGTGGTTTTTTGCGTATTCACCACATAGTTGTGCAACCATCACTGCAATCAATTTTAGGATATTTTCATCCTCCCAAAAAGAAGGCCCATAGCAGTCACCCTCTTTCCTCACCACCCCAGCCCCAGCCCCACCCAACCACTAATGCACTTCTTGTTTCTATAGATTGCCTAGTCTGGACACTTAGTAGAAATAGAATTACGTAATATGCATTCTTTCATTCGTGGTTTATTTCACTTGGTATAATGTTCCCAAGGTTTACCCGTGTCGTAGCATGACTGCTGCTCCATGCCTTTTTATTGCCAAGTAAGATTCCATTGCATGCAGAGAATACTTATCTACTCACCAGTTGATGGGCGTTCAGGACGTTTTTGGCTGTTACAAGTAACACTACTAGGAGCATTCACGCACAATTTCTTTGTCTGGACTTGTGTTTTCTGTGCTCTTTGGTACATACACCTAGCAGTGGAACTGCTGAGTCTCATGTAATTTTAGGTGAGCGTTCTGAGGACCTGACAAGCTGTTTCCCACCACTTTTGCATCCCCACCAGCATGCGCGCCCCTCCAGTTTCTTGATTTCCTCACTGACATTTGTGCCTGTCTGTCTTGTCGAGTCAGGCCGCCCTAGCGAGTGTGAAGCGGCATATCTCGCTGTGGTTTTAAAAAATATTTGCCAAAGAAATGAAAAAAATTAATAGCCTCACAGACGGGTCATTTTCATTTTGAGTAACTGCCCACTATACTACCCATAAATGTCCGTTCGCTGTTTCCCGTCAACGTGAACCGGTGCCATAAGTCCTGGTAAACACGCTCAGTCAAGAACCAGAGGGCTCAGACTTCCGGAAACCTGGGATTAAACTCTGGAAGTCACAACAAATTGAACCGTAGCTGCAATTTGGGTGAAAAATGCTGCTTCTAGTATGTTTATAGAGCTTAGGAGTGACTGGGGGTGGACAGGACATCTTTCCCAGGGACAGTGGGTTAAAAGCCAGGCTTTGAAGGCAGCAGCTGACTACGACTTGATGGAGCCAGAAAGGAGGTGCCCCGGGAGGCGGAAGGGTGCTGCCGGGCTGCTGAGTCTGGCCCCGCCGGACGTGTTCAGACCCCGAGGACCCAGGCCACATTCTTTCTTTCCTCTCACTTTCTATTCCAGTGGCCCACCCAGCACTCTGCAAACAGTGGGTGTTTAATAATGTGCCCTGACAGATGTCACCGTGCTAGAGATTGTATTGGCTTAGAGTTTGCTGCTATCACAATGCAAAGCCTTGTACCTTTTTTTAGCTCCTGAGCACCTGAAAATGTAAGTGCAGACTCTAATTTCCCTACAATTTTTTTTACATGTAGCAAATGTATTTCTCCTAAAATGTTTCCTCCAGGTTCAATCCCCAGTGCCTCCTCTAAAAATAAGTAAGTAAACATAATTACTCCCCTCTTCAAAATCTAAAATGTTTCCTCCCCAAAGAATTGTTAATTTTAGACTAGACAGAAGGTCCTTCAACTAGCTAGCTAGCACACGTGTTTAAACGTCTCACTGATGTTCTGAGTCATGGATTTACACAGTCAAAAGTATGAGGTTTTGAATTTCTCGTGTAGAAAGAGATGAACTTAGCAGCTTTGTGTGTGTGTGTGTGTGCGTGTAAGACGGAGAGGTGGAAGGGAGGCGTGTCAGAGCAGGTGACTCGTGAGCAAGAGTCTGATGCAGAACTTCCAGCACCGAGTATGGTTTGGGAGAGAAAGTGGGAGTGGGGGAGGCATGGGGTTTTCATATGAATAAATGAACGAAGCCGCCAGGGTCCACGAACACAGAGGATGAGGATCTAACCTCGGGCATTAGCATTCACCTGTCAGAAGCTCTCCCTTTGCCCCAGGAGCGTCCACCAGAACACCATTATAGGGATCAGCCCTTGGTCAGGTCTGTTCAGCGCCCCCGTCACACCCGACTCCCTGGGATACGGGGTGTCTGACACCCTGTAGAAAAGGTGGCTGCTCCCAGGAAAGGTGGACCGCACGTGATGCGAATGATGCCTCTTTCAGAGACACTAATTTTCCCCTCTGCCTGGAGGACGAAGGTTTTCAAGGCTCCTTTGGTATTTCCGGTATCCACGCCGACTGCTTCTACTGGCTTAGCCCAAAGGCATCCACACCAGGAAAGGTGCGTTTAGGGTCTGCCACTGCTCACAAAACAGACAGCGGAGTTGGGACACCCAACCTTCTAAAGGAAACTGTTAACACGGACCCTGACAATAAACTAGTGAAACTAGTGGACCAGCATTCTGGCTGCAGATGAAGGCGCCCTGTGCACCCAGCAGGCGAAAGAGAAAGCAAGCGTCATACTCAACTTTTGCTGCTAAAAATGTTTTTTTTAGACACGATTGTAGGGAAAAAATGTTTTCACTAATAACGCTTAACTGTAACAGCGATGTGTTCAGCCTCTTGTTCAAACTGATATCCATCTCCCGAAGTCTTCTATCCCCTTACGTTGTATTTTTCTATTTCCCTTTTAATTTCTACTATACCATAATTTATGCTGAAAATAACGTAAACTATATTTTGTCCTTTGAGTGGAAAGCACTGTCATTTTAAAATAAAGCCTAGAAGCATGGTGTGACGTTCTCTGCATGTAAATCGCAGACGTCTCTCGGCCACATAGAGCACTACTTACAGTTCGTATCTATTCATCTTTGCAGAGCGGCGGATGTTTGGAACCTATTATTGTACATTTTTGCTCAGATGTGATTATTTTGATTTGATTATTTTGTGGTTTTCTCTGAATGCTTTGTTTTCTTGTCTTCCTATTCACTTACCTTCGAGGCAAGTTCTCCTGGCTCTTTCTTTTCTAAAAATCCTGGGACCTTTTTAATTTCAGGAAGTTCAAAGCTCCATATGTACTGCAGGACCAGCAGCAGGTTTCCGTAGACAACCATGAACGGGGAGCTGATCATGGCGTACTTCCTCCTGTTGCGAATCATCCACAGGGTGCAGGACCAGATGAGCAGCACAAAGGTCAGCCAGCTGTGGTAGGTGATGCTCCAGGCCTGGGGGGAAGCCGGGAAGGCGGCAGTGGTCACGCACAGACCCTGCCCGTGGGACACAGAAGTCACCTCAAAGGAACAGGTCAGCGAGAGTCACACTAGGGAGGGAGAGTCGCGGGGAGACACGCCAGCTGTGGCTGGGGCTGGGGAGAGGAGGGGACACCGCTTCCGGGAGAGGACCGTGCTCTAAGCCTTCCTGCAGGGAAGGTGGTCGGGCAAGGGGGTCTTCATTCCACGCCCTTGCTCCCCAGCCCCACGCGGCTTCCTACTGACCCTGCTGCGCACGACTAAAGGTGACCAGGCTTTCTCCCTTATTCTTCCAAACTGGCGTGCGGTCAGCTTTTCTTTTTTTTAATTTTTAAACATTTTTAGGGGGAGGTAATTAGGTTTATTTATTTACTTATTTTCAACGGAGGTGCTGGGGACTGAACCCGCAACCTTGCTCATGCTAGGCACACACTCTACCATGGAGTTCTACCCTCCCTGGGGTGGCTGTTCTCTTGAGGGGGGTGGGTGCTGGGTAAGTCGGCTGAAGCTGGGCTGAGAAACGGAACCATGGGGATCACCAGGGCCACAGACAAGCTGGCTGCGGGGATCACCCTTTATAGACCACCCGAGAAGAGAGACATGATGGAAATCCGAAAATTCCCAGGAGGACGCTGAGTGTTAGGTGTCTGCACGCCCCAAACAATAAAGCCACGTTTAAGGGCGAGGCCAGCCCCGGCCTCTGTCCTCTAAGGGGCAGGACTAGAAAGCCAAAGGACACGCCTCGCACCCACAGCGCGCCCCAGAGGGCGGCTCCCGGAGCCGGCTGCCACGTCAGGCGCCTGCTCATCGCTATCCTCGGGAAGTCCGTCCTCTCCTACCAAGACCTTGGACACTGAATGTTTTGTGACGAGACCTTTAAAATGTTTTCTAGTTGTATTTGGGGTTACTTGAAACCAGTCATAATCCTGATTGTCATAACTACCAAGAGTGAGCTGTGAAGTCTGATACGTCTTACAAGTCTGTTCTGTTTCTGGCGGGTAGACAAGCGATCGAATACATAAGATAAGTGAATAAAAACAGCACAGAACAAACTCACACTTCCTCGAGGCACCCTGCAAATCTGCCCTAGAGCACAGCTAGCTTTTTAAGTGCAGAGTTATTTAAAACTGTTGGTGAAAACATACGGTAATTATAAACTGGAAATCAGAATTGCTTTTATTAAAATTAAGTGAGTGACTGACCACTAGTATCAAGTCTCAATTATTGTCATGAAAATATTATTCCTGGGAAATAGTGTTATCAAAGGTCAGTAACATTTAACGGATTTATCCCAGTATGAAGTTCCGACATGACTTTGCCATTTTTGTGTGTGTGATTCAGGAAAGGGATTTCCACAGAGATTCTGATTCCTGCAGCAGATCCACCCCCCCACCGCCCACCGTACACTAGTCTTGTTTGGGACAATGAGGGCAAAAGAGGGAGAAAGACAAATTATGAGGACTTCGTTCAACCCTTCTCCATTTTCATGCTTAAGTCGCACACGCCTTCAGTTGCTGGGGGTAGAATTTGCATTATGTCCTTTCCTACGTTCAGTTTTGGGATCATCTGATGGTTTAGTACATTCGCCTCTTGTGATGTTGAATAAAGGCATCTATCGTTCTAACAGACCTGGCTCCTCAGGACTGCTCTGTCTGTCTGTGATTAATAGTTTGCTGCCACGAGGGAGCTTCCACGGAACACAGGTACTTTTCAAACACTAATATCGTGGCTCCGTTAAAAAAAAAAAGACAGAAATAGCAGCAGGCAAGGGCAGGTCTTCAATGAAAGATATGCTTCCTGTGTTGTTTTTACAATAGACCTTTTTCTAAGTAACTGAATGTGTATTCCAAGTTTTCTTTTTTAAAGCTCTGTTTCTTTACAAAAAAGGAACAAACTTATCTGGCTTATTTTGAGAGACAGAGAAAGAAACGTATATTCTCTTGTGTTTAGAATCAGAATGATTTGATGTTTTGCAGAGTTTCGGTGTGGTTTAAATTAGGGGTTGATGTATAGAAAATGTCAAGAAGTTACCCAGAGAGCACAGAATTGATACTCTTTACAGAACAGAGTTTGCAGTCTCCAAAGGGCCATCTTTAATTTCGAGGAGCTTTGTGGTTCTCACCCTTCCCGGCGGTGGCCGTGGTCTCTGCAGAAGCTAATCTGAGGTCCACACGGGTTTATCAGGGAGACATCTGGACTGAGTGCCTGGGGAAGCTGCATTTAGGTGTTCCCCTTAGAATTATAGGATATTTTCATGTTTTACCATTAAAAGTGTCCACGGGATCTCACCATTGGCTACAGAATTTGAAGATGTTTACGTTAAATAAACGTCAGGTTTCTCAAAAATGAATTCAGTTTCCCTGGACAATTTGTTTTGAGGAAGGATAGAGACTGGCCCCCTTTGATATCCTGTCTATGGGCCCAAGGACAGGTTCTGAAGCTGTGCTGCTGGAGATGGAGGCTGTCCCTGGAGGTGAGCAGAAGCTCGTGTAAGCTGAGAACTCAGGGTCACAGGTGCTCTTGGGGACCCTGGTGCCTGATGCTTAGACTGGGAAATGTTTGTCGCAGCTAAAATGGCATAAAGTCTCACTTGCATCTAAGATGTAACTAGAACCCTCATTACCTGAAAGAAACAGAAGTGGCCTGTATTAATCTTGAGCACCTTCAGTGCCACCTGGAAAAACTACCAGGATGTCCGTTTACAATGACAACATATGGGACAACCTGACTCGATAGGCCTACTTGAGGGGAAGGTATTAATATTTAAACAGAGCTTAGGACAGGAGGATGGGACTTTGAAACCTATGATGTAACGATTCCATAAAAATTTAACATAAGCGACCGTTCTCTGCCAAGACACTGGAAGGACTAAGAAGTCTGTGCCCGCGGGGAGAACACGGTGGGGCTGGGGCCGCGGGGCATGAGCACCACCCACCCCCCAGCAGGCGCCGAGTGGCTCGTACCATCATGGCAATGAGGGCACAGATGTAACTTTGTTTCATGATGAACTGGAACACAGTGACCATGGCATGGACTTTAACACTCCTTTTTTCCTCATGGCTCCTCTCCTCCTCAAATTCTTCTTTCTGATCCTCTTCCTCCTTTTCTAGAGGGACAGGTTATTTTACAAAAAAATTTATGCAAATGTGTGAATTTCACAGAAACATCCCAAGCAGTGCAGCACACGTGTGGTTTGATTTAAGCCATCAGAGATCATTTCCAATCAGCAGAGGCCTTGGCGTTCAAGCAGAATCAGCAAGTGGAAGGGGACCCGGCACTCGGGGACGGAGAGGGTCCCAGTGGTCCCCACCCCCGGGAGTTCCCACCTCGTGGGACTCTCTCCTGGACTGAATTCTCGCGGACAGGATACTCGAGGAGCAAGGAGCTGGTGCTGCCACACATTCACAGGCCTCATGAGATTCCAGAACCTTCCATCTCTAGGTCAGCACTGCAGCTTTTAAAATGTTGGTTACTATTTACATTTTTTTTTTTTAAACAAAATGCCATGCAGGCCCAAAAAAACCAAGTGTGAGAGTAAGATCTCCACTCCTGGCCACCAATCTGCCGCCTCTAGTAACAGGCAGTGCGAGAAGAGGCAGGAAGGCATCGTCCAAGCTTCAGGCCTCTCGGTTTTTGAATCAGACAAAAAGAACTTTCTGCTGACATTCATTCACTAACCAGCACAACTGCTGCCGGTGACGGTGAAATACAATCACAGAAGGACCAAAACACACATGTGCGCAGAGGTCTAACACTCTCAACAACCTGACGCGGTTTAAACCGATTTTGGCCTTTTTTTCTTCAAAGTTCACCCCGACTAGGCTGCTTGTTTAACGTGCCCAAGGACAGGACACGCAAAGCCAGGTGTCGGGGTGACGTAGGCAGAAGTTAAGGGAAATGAGCTTAGCCGTAGTGACCATGGAAGGAAGCAACACCTCTCCTAGAAAGAAAGGAGCAGAATCCAGCGAAGACGAGCCGCAGGCGGAGGTGCGCGGCTCGCGCGAGAGGGGAAGCTCCCGGCTCCTTACCGGGGGCGTCGGCGTCGGGCTCCCAGTGGTACTGCGGCGTGGAGTACAGGTCGGCCTTGGCGGGGCCGTTCTCCAGGGGCAGGCTGGGGTGGATGCTGTGATAGTCCACGGGGTTGCCGTTCACGGTCACCAGCAGGCCCTGCAGGGGGAGGCGGAGCAAAGGTGCACTGTGACAGCAGCGCCGGTTTCCCGCGTGGACACCCCCTCCCGGACCCCCACCAGGTGAGCAGACCGGGCAGTGCGGAGGCGATGGAAAGGTGGGGTGTGAGCATTCCTGCCCCCTCGCCAGATGGTCCTGCACACCCCCCTCAAAATCTGCTCAGCACGATGCAGGCGTGACCCTGCCGCAGGCACGCCCCGCGCCCCGCCCGCAGCACCCAGTGTGAGCCCCGGAGAGGCTGCGGGGCCCCACTACCTGCGCTGGTCTCCTCTCCTCCTCAGCCCTCCGGGCCCTCCTCCCGACTGTCCCTCCAGCTATAAGGAACTTTCCCGGGCCCTGGCCCGGGACACCGCTGCCCCGCACCCCTGGTCCTGCCCCCTCCCAGGGCGGCTCCCCAGGACTCAGCGAAGCTTCCAGCTCCAGGCACCCCCACGGGGCTCTGCCTGATGCGGCACATGGGACACTAAGTGCAATTTCTTGGTTTTTGCCCCCTCTGTCTCTTTGGCTTTATGATGTTTGATTTATGCATATACGTGTGAATATATATACGCAGTATACACGTGTGTGTCCCCAGATGTGCAGCCTTCCTCTTTGACTCGTGGAACAGGCATATATACAGAGCAAAATGCCTTTAAATACACCCTCCAACGTGGCTTTTTACAAGTTTAAGTACATTTTATATGTTTATACTTGAGCTCATGTTATATGAGTCAGTGTTTTAACAGCAATAAACCAGATATAATTTCTGCAAAAAACATTATTCCAAAACATATGGACATTTTATAGACCATGAAAATGTACTCAGAGGGGCTAGTTCCACTGGTGTCACCTTTGCATCACTTGCACACGCAGAAATGATAATTCTAAGGGTATACTAACATCAGATGGTTTGTAGTCATCCTGAGTCATGGATAAAAGCTGCAAGAGACAACGCAGGACAGCACGTTAATAGGTCAGCAGAAAGCACTGTGCAGAGTTTCCCACACACACACCCGCTCTAGTGTGTTAGGACTGCCATGCAACGTCCCGCCGGAGCGGCCCAAAAGCCCCACACGACAGTCCTGCGGCGCCAAAGAGACAAAGACAAACAATGGAGCTGGATATTGCTGTCTGTCATAAGCACGTCCAGCTTCTGATGTACACTGGTAAGAAAGGAGGTATTACCCACAAGACTCCAAAAGGTGCTCATGTTCCTCAGGTGTTTTCTTCTAATAGCATGAGCTGCCTGCTCTAAACTCCTAGGACCCTTCGAGACGTCTGCAGAATTCTGAATTATTGATTTTACAAGACATAGAAAGTTCATAGTAAAGAAAATCTGATTTGTAGTGCTGTTTTGATTATGTTAAGATTTACAATTGTCCACAACAAAAGAATTACGATACAATTATGCCTTTTAGCTGTGTTAGTGCCGGGCGGCTGGGGCTTCCCTCAGTAACAAGCATCGGCTGAGCTAACAGTTCTCCCACTTTTTTGGGTCAGAACTCATTCTTGACATTCTTAAAAATCACTGAGGGGCCCGAAGAGTTTTCGTTTATGCAGGTCCTATCAGGTACCATGCTAGAAATTCAAATCAAGGCATTTAAAAGTATTCCTTTGTGAAAATACCATATGATGTCACTTACATGTGGAATCTAAAAAAAAAAAAAAAAGACACAAATGAACTTATTTACAAAACAGAAACAAACTCACAGACACGGAAAACAAACCTATGGTTACCAGGGGGGGAATGGGGTAGGGAGGAATAAATTGGGAGTTCAGGATCTGCAGATACTAACTTATATATAAAATAGATGAACAGCAAATTCATACTGTACAGCACAGGGCACTATATTCAATATCTTATAGTAACTTATGGTGGAAAAGAATATGAAAACGAATCCATGTATGTGTGTGTATGACTGAGACATGACACTGTCCACCAGAAACTGACAGAACATTGTAAACTGGCTACACTTCAATAAAAATATTCCTTTATGAATTCATTAAAAAATTTAAAAAATACTTGTTAACATAGATAATTGTATCCAAATAGCTCTTTTTTAAAAACACTGAGAAGTGTGGCGGTGGTTTACATTTTCACGTATCTGTTAGCGTCTGGCTCAGAAGAAGGCAGCCAGCCCCTTCCACCAGGTATGCAGGTGGAGAAGGAAGGAGTGTTTCAGGAGCCCTGCAGACAACGCGGCCCCTCTTCCTGGATCTTGCCCAGGCTCGACAAGGGGCAGTGACCTGGAGATGAGCTGCACTGCGGAGTCTGAACGCACCCCAGGGCGCTTCCACACTTGGTCACAGCGAGTGCCCCGGCGGCTCCTGCACCCGGAACGTGTGGTAACAGCACGTGCTGGGGACGTGCCCCCGGGATGACGCAGTGCTAGCAAACACCGACACAGGTCATTGCACAAAGTGCCAGTCTTCTAAAGTTCCCGTTTTCAAAGTCCTCATTTGTCACCGGCAGCGAATGCCATCAGGTCCTTGCCTTGAAGGGACACATCCCTTCGTCTATTTTCAGGTAACTGTCTGTCAAACGCTCGCGCCCAAATGACCCCAAACTGTCAGTCACCTGTCCTTCCATGTGGACCTGGTGCTTGGTGGATGGCAGCTGGTTCCCCTCACGCTCCATTTTGTTAATTGTTTCAGATTCATTTTTGCAGGTATTTTTTTCCCCTTTTCTTCTTTCGTCCTCTCACAATCGGCCACGTGCTTCTCACGAGGTCGGCACTTTAGGGGGCCTCCTCTTTTCTAACTCGGAACATTAACAAGGCACGTGCCCCAAGGTTGAGCTAAGACAAGCTATGCCCATTTCTGGTTCGTCAAGGGCTCGACCAGGGCCGGGGCGTCCTGCCACGGCCTTGTCTCGTGCTTCTGAACCAGCAGAGCAAGGGTTAGCACGGCAAAGGGCGAAGGGCTCAGTGGCATCACACAGGCCATTCTGAGCTTTGGGTCCCGGTAAGGCTCTCAGGAATCCCCAGGGGACCACAGACAGCGCTCTGGAAGCTACCGTGCTGTCTGTGTGACATCCCTGCAGAGTGAAGCGGGTGGGACCGCCTGGCCGGTGGCGGGATGAGAGGGAGGCCCAGGAGCCCAGATGCCGCAGGGCGGCACCTCTGCTCCACGTGGCTGTCAGCTCCCTAAGGCAGTTCATTCCTTGTCGCCCCTGTTCTCAGCCCAGGACGATCAGGCACCACGTAAGACCATGTGTCCCTGAGAAACTCTGCTCTGAGCGAGGAAGTCAGAGCATCCAGTCCCCAACCCTGAACGTGTGAGGAAGCAAGGTGCTGACGCCGGCTGAGACTAGGAGACCACCCGCCATCGCCACATCCCGGGGGCCTCTGAACAAGTCGATGCTGCACTGGGCAGGGCTGGGGGTTCAAAGTCACGAGCGAACAGGTAGTGACCAGGTTACAAATGCCCTGGCTGTGCTCGGGCCACTGCAGCCACACTGTGGCCCCGAGGCTGGGAGGGGCACCTCTGAGCGTCGCCCCAGACGGGCTGCTGTCCCCTGCGGGCCGTGTGGCTGGTCACTGCAGTGGCTGCCCCGACAGAGAGGAATGGGTCTCTGTCAGGCGTCTCAGCCCCAAGTCCTTCACCGCTGGGGCCAGTGGAACGCTCCCTCACTTTTTGGTTTGTTTCTAATACAAAATTATTACTTTTTTAAAAATTAAGGACATTCTTTCTTTTTAGGGTTAGGAGACTTGAGTGCAAAGCCCTGAAATAGAAAAGGGTGCCGTCCCGGGTCTGATGGCCCCCGTGCTGTTTCCCTGCAAACCCCTGCTTCCCCTGTCTGACTGGGCCTCTGGCCCCGAGCCTTCAGCACCAAACCGCTCCTATACTCGGGGCCGTCTGAGCCCGCACCAGGTACCGCGCGGCTGGGGACGAGCAACGTCACACAAGCATGAGACAGATGGGAACCCTCTCCCCGAGGCTTACCTTTCTCTCGTCGGTGGGGTAGCGGGCGGCGTACCACAGGCTCCTCCTCCTCTCGGCCGTCACGGGGCCCGGACTGCAGGCCAGTGCTCCGGCCTCCTCCTTGGTCCCCTCCTCCTGCACCTGAGACACAGAAAACCCACAGGACAGCTCGCCCTGCAGCCCAGGAGACCTGGAGAGGGCTTGTCATCTATCCCCAGGCGATTGTCCTGTACTGTACACAACAGGCGGGGCTTTGTCCAGACAGTATGACAAATGACCAAGATGCTGCTCTGTGAATGCTGAGCACGTCGGCACCGCGCGCCCCCGATCCCTGGGAAGCCCCACGCAGCACAGGAAGAGGCTCTCATGTGAGGTCACCAAGCCCCCCCCCCCCCCCCCCCCGCCTGGACTCCGAACTGCAGCAGAGAGGAATCATGCAAACGCCTCACTGAAGTCACACTGAGCTGGGTAACCCAGCCACGGGCAGTCGTTCACTAAGAAGTAACATATTAAAGGCAGAATCACCGCAAGCTTCCACGCAACGTTGGGCAAGACCACAGCTAGCGCGCACCACTGCTGCCCTGCCCAGTGAGACGCTGGTGTGGATCAGACCCCGGGTCCCGGGGGGACGAGACAGAGAGGGACAGGGACGCGCCTGGTGACTGAGGATGGTGTCCCACAAGCACGGCCCCACTGAAAGGGCACTATTGATGCCAGAGCGGAGGGAGGGGACCAAGTCTTCCGGCCTCATCCCTGGGACCAGGGTGCACACGGAGCCCCACGGGGAGCGCCAGCCCCCTGGGGGAGCCTGCATATTACGTTACCTCCAGACACCTGCCTCTCCCTCTGTCTCTCCCAGACACGTATCGTAGACTTTTACCGCAGGTAAAACGTGCCAGGCCATCTGGAACCGCGATACGACCAGCCAGCTGTTCTCCATCAGTGAGGAGGCCCTGCGCCCTGGCCCCACTTCAAATGCAGGCGCCCTGAGTGTGTATGCCAATGCGAAGGACACCCTGTTCTCCACACCCACTGAGGACACAGTGGCTTCTGAGCTGGGGGGCCTGCAGTTAACGGAGCCGAGTCTCTGGGCCCTGAGGGGCTGCGACAGCCTCCCCCTGAGCGTCAGCCCAGCAGCGCCCGTGCACAGGCCCCACCTGACACAGCAGGGAGGGCGCCACGGGCACCTGGAATCCCATGGGCACGGAGGCCTTGAAGGGACCTCTACTGCTGGTTAAGACGTTGCTTGGAAAATACTGTAATTTCTTTTGCACACAGTTTTGTGTGAGCGTACACATCTGTGCCCTGGGTGTTCGTGGAGGAGGTGAACATGGTTGCACTTGGCAGGGTTTTACCTGCACACTCGGACTTTAGGACAGAATTGGGGGAAAAAATAACAAGATGACTGGGGTTCCTCATGACCCCTTAAGGAATTCTGTCACCAGGCCACTGCCCTTGGTGGGTCTAGGTGAGAGCCACACGGAGGCCCCTGTGAACAAGGATGCTAGCCTGTGCAGTAGAGGGGGCTCACACGGGAGGGAGGCAGGCGGCCCCGCCCCTGCAGGGGGGCACGTCCACTGGGGCGGATGGACGGGCATCTCAGGGTCTCACTGCACTGACCTGGGCCCCTGGATTCTTGGGGGGCTGCTTTTTCTCCTGCAAAATGTGCTGCTCCCCCAGTGGGGCCTCATCTCTGGGCTGCTGCTTGACCCCCAGCCCCAGGTCCGTGTCTGAGAAATACTTGCTACTGACTGAAGGCGTGGATAGAGCTGGATGTGCAGATGGAAGAGGGGAGGCCGGCGCCACATCAGGGCCCAGAGCTGGAAGTGAGGCCTCGCTGGCGAGACGTGGCTTCCAACCAGTTGGTGGCTCCGGACTGTCTACACCACTGTGCCCAGAGACCGCCTGGAGGCGGAGCTGCTCACGGTCATCGAGGGGAAGTTAAAGGGACCGGAGTTTTCCATCACTGAAAGGGAAAAGCGCGGGCCACAACCCGCCCTGGCTCTGTCCCCAAAAGGGCCACACCCCATTGACAGCCCAAAGGGACTCGGCGGGCTGAAGGGCACATCCTGACCCCCAGGCTTCGCAGGGGGACACCCCGGGCTGCCGCACCCATCACGTCGGCAGGACTTTGAGGTCTGAGAGGACTGAGTAGACCCCAGTCACCTGGATAATAGGCTGTGGCCAAACGTGGGTTTGAACCCGATTTCTATTGTTCAGTAAGTGTGTGATGTACCCTCTAACCTCATTCTCCTCATCTCTAAAATGGGCACAACGCCTGGTCTTCAGAGTCACAGAGGGGACTGAATGAGGTAACGTATGCAAACAGCCTCGCAGCTGGCCTGGCACTAAGTAAGTGCTCAGAGCAAACGAGCCTTCCATCCCTTCACCGCCTGCCGCTCTTGGCGGCCCTGGCGACACTCCAGGGAAGCTAGTCTTTGCTCTGGAGCAGCTGCATTTGCTTAGTGCTCTTTCTAGAAGCAAAACACCCCGACGAGAGCGCTAGAGTTACTCTGGAGCAGAGTGCCGCTCGGCCAGCGGCTACACCTGGACTTCCCAGGCTACTCTGCGGAGCAGACCATGAAAACCTGTGGACCCTTACAAGGGGCTCCTGCAGCCAGATGCGGATCAGAGTGGCCAGCGTGTAGTACATGACCAGCAGGACGATGGGGTTGGCGTGGTGGTACCAGGACAGCTCTGGGTTTGCTATGATCTTCCACGTGCTGGAGCAGTCTGTCTGAATCACCGACTTGATACCAAACAGCCTGTTTCAAAAACAAAGAAAAATGTTAAAAAGATGCACCACAGATCTGTGCCCCATCAAGGGAACAGGAACAGCCTGCCTTAACGCGTTCCGGAGCTGCTTCCAGGTTAACCCGTCCTCTCCTGAAAGCTTCAGCACTCTCCTGTGTGAACAGCTACACCTTTACATGGTATCTGTGTGTACACACATAACACACACACAACACGTGGATCTCTACATCACTCACACGTGTGCTAGGGTGTGTGCGTAACATTCATGCCAACGTTAGCCAGATGGCCTTTTCACTGTTTCAGACTCCTAGCGAACGCTAAATCCCACCTATCGGAAATCTATGTTGTGACACACCGATGCAGCCCCATTAAGCCCTGCGTTGCTTAGATGCCAGGTGTGCAGTAACGGATCACTAAGCCCTGCTAAGTGCGCACGCACTGCTTCTGGTAGGCTTTACGTTAGCTATTCAGTTAGCGTCGGTATTACTGGGAAAATATTAACGTTGGACACAGTTCTATGATTCAGCGGTAAAAGCCAGCTAGCAGATACTAGATTTCTGTAAGACATGCTTCTGTCAAATTTTATTTATGGGCAATTTGATTTTTTTCAAAGCATTAAAATTCATCATATTGTTAATTGTGAAATTTGAAATGGATTTTTAATGTTGATTTCTACTACATAATTAGAACGTATCTGATTACATAACGGGAAACTGTAAAATATGATTCTTCTAGAAAGTCATTTTATATGAATTTTTTCTTAGAAATGACTCTACTAAATGAACAAAGTGTTCACGTGTTAAGTGCATCTCCTGTCTTTCTATTGCTCCCAGATTTTACAGGTGAACTTCCTTTGATTTTTATGTCACAGTCTTTGTTCAGTTACAAGGTTTTCCAAGACCGCGTGTTCTTCACTCATGAAACTGTCAAAAGGCCAGTGCGGTATCAGTGAGTTTTGGAACACAGGTTGTAAAGAAAGCTAAATAGAAACTAAGCTTTCTTCAATTTTGTCAGAAAAACGAGTTATTCTAGAACTTGTCCTATTATAGGTCTTGTCTCCTAGGTGTAGGCAGGCGTTTTTGCAGTTATCACTTGAAAGAAACATTTCCTGGTAACAAGAGTTCTGTCCCGTCAAGAGTGGGGAAGATTCTGAAAGTCGCTGTGCAGTCCTGGATGGAAACGCAGACTTCCTGGACAAAGTACACAGAACAGAAAGCTTTCAGGTTTAGGATCGAACGAGCTGGATCATCTCTGGATCATCCCAGGCGATAGGTTTCAGCTACAAAGCCTCTCTCTTCCCGCCCCACACGACAGAAATAGCCTCATCACCCAGCCATCCGTTTAAAAATAACTGTTTTGCCCAACAGAAAGCTGGTGGTCATCTCTGCACCTACGTGAGAACCGAATTATGTGCCTCCTACGGAACCCTGTAGCACCTCGGCTCTCGCACCTTCCCGCCGACATGACAGCTCACTCCAACTGACTCCACACACTCCCGCAGGACTGCAGAGGGTCGGTCCTACATGCACACAACCAGTGTGCAGACTGACGGACATGGTGGAAGCTGTTGTGCCCTGTGAGGAGTTCTCTTCTGACAGGGCTGGGCCAATATCGTAAGACCTAGGATCTCTCCCTCTCCCCCAGTGTGTGTCTGTCTGGAGAGGCTGGATACCAGAGAGAACTCCCATACAGGACGGGAAGTCTGCACTCCCAGTTCCCATCCCCTTGGCACTGCAGTGCAGGATGCCAGGCAGTATGCAGCTATGGGATTATTTCATTGTCTTCCCTCCTCCTTGCAGACTTTCCGTGATCAGGCTTGTTTCTCGACACTGACCAGACACAGAAGGGCGGTGTCTCAGCGCCCGCCCCCCGGAACTCACTCTGTCTAAGCACAACGCCGTGACGGGCTAGTCTGGTGAGAGCAGGTGTCCCAGAGACCCCCTCCGTCCCTGGGTGTTTGGGACGCGTGCTGCACAGGGCACTCAGAAGAACGCTGGGTGTCGGGACCGTCCAAAAAGGGTGGATAAGGACACGAGAGAAAAGTGAAATCCTGAGAAACGGGGAGGTGCTGCAGGTCGTGGGGCTGGGCTGCGGAGGGGTCAGAAGGCGGCACGGGGAGACCAAAAGCGACTTCGTTACTGACGGATCATCAAGTATTCACTAACTTCCATCCGCCCCGATGGTCGCCGCGTGACTGCTAGCGTCCACACAGCGGTCTGGGTCCGAACTGACCGCATAATGATGTCCATCTTGTTAAAATCTACCAGTCCCTAAAAGACCTTAAAACGACTACTTCAATCCATAGAAACGTCTCTTTGCCCAAGAAGTTACAGTGACACTACCACGGGGTAATGCCTCCCCAATTACTGTTTATTTAGAGGCAGAAAGATACAAGGTTTCTTTTGCATGCATTTGGAAGCCCTTTGTTCACGTTGGGCCCCGGGCCTAGGTCGATGGTAATGGAAGCAGGTACATTTGGCAGAAGGCTCACTGTCACTGAACATTCAATTCCTTAGAAAGTTGAATAGGGTTGGGGGTGAGGACGGGCTGTGAGCATGTGGACAAATCATAGGACCTCACGGCTCTTGGAGACAGGTCCCGAGTCACTGACAGTTCCCAGCTGAGACCGAGCAGAGCGGGGCACGCGCTCCTGCGTTGCTGCCTGGCCCGTCTTGCTCCCAATTTCTCTGCCAGCATCTGCATCTGCAGGGCAGCTCCACAGGGTCACCTGGACAGTCCCAGTCCCAAGGGCGGTCTCCAGCTTCCCTCTCCTCCACGATGTGACCACGGCCAGAGTTACCTTCTGAAAACTCTAGATCAGCGTGCCGCCTGCCTCTTGCTGTTTCCTGTCCTCCACCGCCTGGACAGTCACCCCAGGACCCCCAGAGCATCCCCAGGCCTTTCCTCCTTTCTCCCAGACACCCCGGGCTGTCTGGGATTTACCGTAAAATCTCAGGCCCTTTTTGGTCTTGCTACTTCTGGTTTTACCAGGGTTCTTACAGGTAGCTGCGACTCGTCTGGGGTCGGCAAATCACGGACGAGGGGTGCAGGTGCCGGGGAGCTCCCCCCGCTCCTCAGCAACGCAAATACGAGGCAGCAGGCCAGGAAGGGCCTCCCCGAGTCTGACACCTCTCAGGACGACTACACCCCGTAATATCCGCACGTCAGTGTGCCTGCTAGGTACGCCCAACCTCTGGTCACTGCAGGGCCACAGGGACCCAGCGGCCCAGGAACGCATCACATCACAGCCGTGCCCGTGTCGGAGCCCTGAGGCTGAGTGATGGCGGCGGCTGCAGGCGTCAGCTCTTCATCCTCTCCAGGTACAGACGTCAACCGAGAGGCTAAAGCCAGTCCCTGCCCCTCTTCTCCCTAGTCTCTCCGTTGTTGGTGGGCATTGTCGACAGCATCGAGGCCTGGCTCCCATACCCCCACCTCCAGGAAGCCTTCTACGATTTCTCCTAACTGGAATCCATCTGTCCTGCGCTGTGCTTCCTGGCATTGTATCTGTGGTCACAGTCTGACTCTGTTAGTTTAGGTGCATGTTTCTCTGTCCAGCTTGATCCTAATTTCTTCAAAAAGGACTTGTGTTTTGTCTTCTTGCCTTGATGGCCGGGCCTAGGATAGGGCAGACTGGAAATGCAAACTTACTTTGTTGAATTAAAAGCAGTAAGAGTCATACCATAAAGTGATAGTAGGCGATCACGGTCACCAGAGGAGTGGGGATCAAAGGCAGGTCAAGTTCCTGTTTTTCAAGAAGAAAAAGAGAAACAAGCGATGGGGAGGAGCTGCAGATGCACGAGGGCATCCTGGAACTTTCAGAGGAACACCGCTGTCCCCTGAACCCCAGCGTCCATGTTTCAGTGTGCGCGGTCTGGGAAAAAGAACCTGAGTAAGGGCAGAGCAAAGGCACCACGAGAAAGCTCTGCCGTCTCTGAGTCGGCCTGGGTCCTACCCAGCAGACGGTCACTTGTTTAAAAACTGAAGTATGTTCTGTTTACAATTGTGTTAAATTCTGGTATACAACATAGCGATTCAGTTGTACATATATATGTATCTTCCTTTTTATTTATTCATACTCGTTTTCATTATAGGCTACTACAAAGTATTGAATGCAGTTCCCTGTGCTGTGCAGCAGGACCTTGGTGTTCATCTATTTTATAGGTAGTGTGTGTTATCTGCAAATCTCGAACTCCCAATTTATCCCTCCCCATCTCCTTTCCCCACTGGTAACCAGAAGTTTTCTACATCTGTGAGTCTGTTTCTGGTTTGTAAATAAGTTCATGTGTCTCATTTTTTTAGATTTAACATATAAGTGGCATCATATGGTATTTGTCTTTCTCTGACTTACTTCACTTAGTATGATCATCTCTAGGTCCATCCACGTTGCTGTAAATGGCATTACTTTATACTTTTCCATGCTACACACACACACACACACACACACACACACACACACACAGTGGAGTACTATTCAGCCATAAAAATATAAAATACTGCCGTTGGCAAGTGGTTACTTTTGTTCTGCACAGGCTGCCAGAAGGACCTCGGCCTTCAGCTTCTAGACGGGCCAAGCAGTAAACATACGTGGTCAAGAAGCACCTCCTCTTTTTAACCTGAGAGTCTGGGTTTATAATTAGGAAACAATAAGAGATTTAAGTATCAAATGAGCACAAACTACGGAGCAGCCTGGATGATTCCTTCACGATCCTGCAACCGCACTGCCCCCCAATTACTACCCACAGAAATTCATTCCACGCTTTTTAATAAAAGGGGGCACCAGAGCTGTAGGAGGGAGCTGTCGCCACCAATTCTGCTCCTCCCCTGCGGCCCCCCCCCAACGGGCGGCCGGGGCCCTGGGCCCCGGGCGGCCCCATAGGCTCCCTGCGGACATTTGTCCGCCTCCCACGCGGCACTTGCTTTGCGTTTTCCTGCCCCCCGGAGCACTCAGAACACATGACGACACATGGTGGTTACGACCTGGCTGGGTGTTTCTACTTGCACATGTTGGCAGATTTATAAAACCTCCACCTGCTTCCAGGTTCCCTCCAGACCACGTCTGCCGGGTCTCTGGTAGGACAGAAACCCAGTCATTCGCAAGAAATACGTAATATTGAAATCACACCACACTTTAAACATCTAATTGTGGTAAAACACACAGAACATAAAATTCATCCTCTTGCATTTTCAAGTGTACAGAGTGGCGGTATTACATTCACAACGTGTATGACCAGTCTCCAGCGCAAGTCATCTTGCAAAACTAAACCTCTGTCCCCATTAGACACCAAATGTCCTCTCTCCTCGGCTCCTGGCCACCTGCCACCGCTCTACTCCGTCCCCATGAACAGGGTTACTCTGGGTACCTTTCCTCCTGTAAGTGGGATCCCCCAGTGTCTGTCCTTGTGCGACTGGCTTATTCCACTGAGCAGGGTCCTCCAGGCTCATGAGGCTGCCGCGCGTGTCAGAATGTCCTTCCTTCTCAAGGCTGAACCATGTTCCACGGGATGGATGGACCACCCTGGGTTTACCCCTTTCTCCAAAGATGGGCACTTCCGCCCCCTGGCTGCTGTGAACAATGTTGCCATGAATATGGGGTCTTCTCAAGATCCCACGTTCATCATTTTTGGCCACATGCCCCAGAGTAGAAGTGTTGGATCACGCAGTAGTTCTGTTTTTACGTTTTTAAGGAATCACCATCTTGTCTTCCACCGTGGCTACCACCAGTTTTATGTTCCCACCAACAGCGCCCAAGGTTCCAATTTCCACACGGTGTGACCAACACATGTTTTTCTGTTTTTTGATGGTAGCCACCCTCCTGGGTGTGATGTGGGACACCATGCTTTAAATTTAGCCTCTTTTTTTCAAAAGCTCAGAGCTCGCTGTGATCCGAGCCCTCGCAGTGACGCAGGGAGGTGCGTCCTTCCGTCAGGAGAGCCCTTGCTAACCGCAGCGGCGGGTCTGCAGCTAGGCTCATAAACTTCCAGGCAGGTTTTCATTTCTCTGATGAAGCCAGGAAATCTATTCTTTCCAAATAGGGTGAAATAACTGTTTGGGGGGCAAAGCTCATCTGGATAAAACATCTGAAAACAGCCTTCTTATTTTAATTTTAGAGCCTTGTTGGAATAAACATGGCCCTGAATGGAGGGAAGAAATGGTAGAGGAGGAAGCGCAGGGGCAGGTGGGTCCCAGGCGTGGTCAGAGCCCAGCCCCAGCCCCAGCCCCAGCACGGGCTCCGAGGCAGGGGCTCGCGGACGCCAGGCGGCACCCTCCGGAGGGAGGCTCCCCGCTGCCATCCCTCTGGGGCTAAGCGGCTTCCCTAGAGAGGGCTTTGGTGACAGACCCGGGGCTCCCTGTGCAGACTCCCCACGGGGGTGTCCAGGAGGCTCACGGGACAGAAGCAGCCTCTAACTGCCATCATTGTCACTGCCCGTCACAGATGCTCCCCTGGCGCAGGTGTGCGCTCAGGGTCAGCGAACAAGTGGCCTTCAGAGATGGAGCAGAGCCTCATTTCTGTGAGCTGGTTGTGTTTACAGGAAGGCGAAGAGCCGTTGGGACAAATTGTTTCTGTGGACGTAAAGCCAGCAGTGACTGCAGCGGCTTGCAGGAGGTCCTTGGGGATTTATGCAAACGTGGGAACCCTGATGAGGCTGGTGGCAGGAATTGTGGGGGAACACCACCAACTCCCTAAAAACAGCCCATTTTTCCTTTTATTCCATCCTTGCCCTCTCTCTCCCCGCCCTGATGGCCGTATGTCTAAGAGTAACAAAACATGGGTTTTATTTTTAAAGATTAAAAAAATGATAAAGATTCAGGTGGCATGTATTTTGACTTTAAAATACGTCCCTGGAATTAAATGGCCTTAGCATGAAGTCACAACACACTTGAAAAAAATCAGAGGCCACAGAGAATCAATGGAAAGCACAGGAATCCAGGTACGGACGCAAATCCCACCTAGCGATGTGGCCGTGCACGCGGCAGTTACCCTCTGAGCCTCTGTCCCTCCCCTGGGAAGTGAGGACAGCTGGCACGCAACTTGAAGAGACACGGTGAAGACTGGGAGTTACAGGCATAACACTCTGGAAATCCTCCTCCGGCCAGCTCCACTTGGAATTGTTGGAATGGGGCTGGAAATGCCCCGCGTAAAATAGGTTTGGAGTGGGAGCTGGACGGTCACTAAGCCTCTTTTCCAAATGGACAAATACTAAGTTCTCCCTCACAGAAAGGTAGAGCTGCAGACGGTTCAGGCTGGAACGGCACAGAGGCTGCGTGGACTCGGTGCTGTGAGTGAGGAGCAGACAGAACAGCGGCCTGATGTGCATTCAGGCTACGATCTGCACCTCCCTCTCACTGAGCGTACTCTTCCCCACCATAGGCAACACGCTCCAGGACTGTACGCAGTGACACAGCTCCCCAGCTGGACCCCTGAGCGATGCTCGGTCCTTCTTCACAGCTCAGGGTGTAGCTCCTCGCTGTCCCACAAAGTTGTACCAGGAGGCCTCAGGGGAGCAGTGACATCGTCACCAGTACTCTTGGGGAAACAAGGCAGGGAAACACACCGGGCTGCAGACAGGCTTGAATCCCACGAGACAGGAACTGGAGCCCTGCCTGGCGGACCAGCCCTTCTTCTCTCTGGAGGGACCTTCTCAGCCACTGTCTCTGTGGCCCACTGATCGCTGCCAATAGACCCCGTCCCGTCCCCAGCCCGCCCGCGCTGCTGTGTGCGGCTGGCGCTCTGGTGCGCCTAATGCCCGCAGCACTCACCTCACACGGGTCACAATGTCTTCCGTTACTAGGCTTCTCTTCTGTGCTCTTGTCCTGTGTCTTGGAATAGGTGGTGAACTCAAGAGCCAAAATCGCTATTTCTTCGCTTCTACACGTAGCACCTGCATGGCCTTCACTCAGAATCACCCCAAGGGTGGCCCCAGGGGTGACTTGGCAATGCGTTTCCAGGAGTCACTGGAAATGTCAATCAAGAAAGGAAGCTTCTAGACTTCACTCATGCAGTCAGTGCGGACACCGCGCTGCAGGTGTAGGCGCTGTACATTTAGCCCACGGTCTCAGTCTGGAAACTGCCCGTGTCTTTGCCGTATTTTGGCATTGCCTGCTCTCCCTCTGCCCCCGAGGACGAGGCATTCGAGGTTGGGTGACTCAGGGCAGCCACTCAGGGCTTTCCTCTCTCCCCTCCTGTCGTTCTCAGCGCGACGCCGACACGCACCTCCAGGCCTTTTGTCTCACGGGCACAGGACGGTAGCCGCAAGACACAGTAACTTCACAAAACCTCAAGAGAGGCAGGCAAGAGGAGAGTCTAAGCTTAAGAGCTTTCTACCTGTAGCTCCAAGCTTCCACGCAGAAGCACCTCCTCCAGTCTGAGAACACCCTTTCATACTCTGCAGTGCAGGGCTGCCAGTGCCAAATGCTCCTGGTTTTCGCCTAGAAACATCTCCTTTTGACCTTTATTATTTCCTCCTATACCCCTGCACATAAAATCACACCTCGATTTTTCCCCTTTCTTTCAGCAGAACTTGAGGGATGCTGTCCTCTTCCTCCTGACCGGCATCATTTCTGGGGGGAAGGCGGAGAAAAGCCCCATCCTCGTCCCCTTGCACACAGTGCACTTCTTACTGCGATGCTTTTAATGTTCTTCTCTGTCGCTGCTGCTCAAAACTGCATCACATCTTGGTGTTGGTTTTTCTTTGCTGTTTGTTTAGACAGAGGTCTCGAACTTCTCGATTTAGGAGTTTAGATTTTTCATCAGATTTGGGGACATTTGGCCATTATTTCTTAAAACACTTTTCTTACACATTTCTAAGACTCCAATCATATCATTAATACACTTAACCTCTTGAAACTACCGTCCAGGTCACCGAGGCCCTGTTGGTCAGTATCGTTTTCAGTCTCTTTTCTGTGCTTCCACTCGGGCACCTCCTGAGGCCCCACATCTGACTCCACCAGCCTCTTTCTCGGGTGTGTGGTCTGCTCGTAAGCCTGCCGGTGAATCCTGCGTTCCAGCTCCGGCTGCTCCCGCCTCTCCAGGCCCGCTTGCTCTTTTGGTCATCGCTTCCTTCTTGGTAGGTTCTGTTTTCGTCTTCATGACGACCAAGTTCTTTAGGCTTGAAAACAATTAAAAGAGCTGCTTCGAAGAGTTTGTCATTCCAGGCCACCTGTCATTGGCTGATTTCTTCTTGCTCTGCAGACGGGTAGTCGCTCTCAGCTGGACGCTGGATGCTGTAATGTCTGCATTGTTGAGTGTCTGGATTGTGGTGTCCTCCTTTAAAGGGTGCTGGGCTTTGTTCTGACAGGCGGCCCCATTACCTGGAGGCCAGCTTTATCCTAGCAGGCTCGTTTCCCAGTTCCGTCATGGTGGGCCCAGGGGAGCCTCTACCGCACGGCTGGGTCGGCCTCAGGAGAGGAGTCGCTCCACTCCGACGGCCTGCAGTGAGAGGTTTTCCCAACCTGTGTGAGTTCCGGGAGCGACCGAGTTTACAGGTTCTCAGTCTTTGCCCAGGAGTTCTGCTTTGCCCACTCACGGAGTCCCCCCCTCTGCTCGCACAGCTTAGAATTCAGCTAAAGCATCTGGGTGACCCTGCGCGGACCCCTAGAGCTCTCCCCACGCCTGCCTTCCTCCTCTCCACAGTCTGTGCCCCCAGCTTCAGCCCCTTCAGCCGCTCACACCGCGAGCTCTGCTTCGGCAGCCCGGCAAGACCACCGTGCTCCGCCGGGGTCCCCTGCCCCACACAGCGTGCGGCGGGCACGCCCCACCAGGGGGAGAGCGGGGCGGGGGCACGGACTTCATCCTGCTTGTCTGCTTTCTCTCGGGTGTTGTAATGCTGCGCTGCCAACCGCCCACTGCCTGAGAACACCTATCCCACACGTGTTGCCTAGTTTTCTCTCTGGTTATGGAGGAAGGCTAGTCCAGTATATTTTTACATATCTTTTCTTCAACATCTGCCTTCCTAACATGCAAACATACCTGCATGATGGTACCCACCTGCCCACCTACCTGGGAGCGGGCTGTCCGAGTTAGCAGGAGATTTTAACTGTGAATTTACCGTATATACAGGCAATCTGAGCAATCAGCGTTTGCGAGCAGCCCACACGTGAAAGAGAACGACCGTCTTGCCTCATGTTCTCGCATCTTACCCTGTTTCAGAAATAACCCGAAAGCTTTCCAGGTTGCGGTCACCAGCACACATCAATCGCACGTCATCACCACCGTCCTTCTCCTCAGAGACGCTGCCCTTCCCTCCTGTCTCGTCATCTACCACACGCTCTCCGAGGAAACGCACGCCCTCCTGACCCCTTCCACTTTCTTATCTTGCTCCAACTCTTACCAAAGAACCTCAGGAAAGTGGCTTTTTTCTTTTTTACTCTCCCTTTATGTTATTTGTAAACCCCAAGTGATATAAGCTATAAATTATAAACACAGCAGTGCCGGTGCTGGTGTCGGGGAGAGTCAAATGCTACACACTTCGTAATGAAAACAGGCGTAACAGCAAGTCCAGTCACTTTCCAGAATGTGCTTCCCGATTTGCCTCTGAGGCCACTTAAAAAATACCGCCCCACCGCGTGCTGACACGTTGGTAAAAGGCAGCGAAAGTAAGTAGTTGAAAAATGATCACGTGCCTGACTGTCACAGCAGCTTCACATTTCTATCTGGGTTTTAAAGGCTTCCTCTCAATTTCTGTGTTTAACTTGTTTAAACTTGTTTCAAACAATTCATGGACCAGGACTAACCTGCTTCTTTGAACAGCGGTGATTCAGAGCGTCCAGAAGTCCCTGCGGAAACCTGCCAATAGTCTCTTCCCAGCGGCTTGATGGTCTCCAAGTACCCTTGCTCTCCAGCTGCAGCCTTCCAAGCGAACACTTCATCTCTACTTCCCGATAAAACCGACGATAGTCACCAGCATCATCAGTGCAGGCGATTAAACTCCCTTGTGTGTGTGTGTGCAGGGGGGGATGCATTAAAGTATCTTTGACAAAGTGATAAAACATATTTGCTGTGGTGCTTTGTGTCTAAGGGTGTCCGACAGCTGGCTGGAGCAGACGCTCCCCAGTCTAGCCCTCGAAAAGAAACGAGGCACAGCTGTGCCCCCTCAGGGCCTGGGGAGGGGGATGGAGCCCGGCCAGGCCCCGCTGGCCGCCAGGCAGCACACGGGGTCAGCTCTCGTGCGCGCAGGGAAGGGGGTGCTCTGGTGACTGAAGGCCACCTGTCCTGATGGGTGTGGTCACACTTCCCGTCACACTTTCGCATTTCGTGTGTTTGGCTGCAAAGCACTAAGCTGCCCCACAACGCCAGCTTCCCAAGACTCTAGAAGGGGGTGCGAGCTGGAGAAGCCCGAGACGTCGGGTCAAACCAGCTTCAGAAATGGAACTTGGAGGCTCACGTCTGTGTCTAACCCGACTAAATCAATGCCTCCACCGAGTGGGGAGTCAGGCTAAAATCTGTGGGTTTCTCGTATCTTCTGTAAGTCACTGTTTCGAAATAAACAGAGTATATCTTAATATTGGGATGTTTGGAGAATAATACTACTCTTTTTCATGACTCAGAAATAATTTAGAATATTTCAGGACCTTGCAGCCGAGTCCAGGACATGGTCCCACACGGGAAGAGGCAGAGAGGTGGTTAAGAATTCACACTGACCCTGTGAAGTGCCTGAGAAGTTCTCTTTTTAGACAGAAGACTTTCTGTTAATGCGTGTCTTAGCGGGTTTATCTTTTTTATTAAAAATAATTCATTTGAGCTTTCAGGTCGTTTAATTTGGAGAAAGTAGGGGCTTTCCTGTTGTATCTGTGACTGAGTCACTTTCTTACCACCTACTGCAGAGATTTACACTAGTGAGAGAGGCGGGGACGCCCAGACACAGGGCGGGTGGCTTCCCCAGGGCCCAGGGCTCCCAGGAAGTGGCTGAGCGACGCCTGGGTGCAGACCCGCGGCCCCAGACAGGGGGCAGAGGTGTTCCGTTTTCTTCAGGAAGAACAGAGATGGTAGATGCTTAATTACGTTTGCTGAACAACTGAACAAAAGCAGGAGGCAGGCCCCGGGGAATTCAGGCTGTTTTTTCCTCAACTCCCTCAGTGTGCCCGGGGGGGTGTGGTGTGGGGGCCTCCCTCTGTGGTCTCCTGAGCATCTGGAGAACTTGGAAAACACCCCGTCCCAGGCCCCAGCTCTGAGAACTCTGGATCAAGTCCGGCAGGGCCCGGGGATAAGTGTAATTTGGGGATCAGCACCTCGGCTATGTGCACCCAAACTCGGAAGCCCTGATGGCGGATCCGCAGGCCGCGGACCTGACCCTTCCTGCAGGGGCCTGTCCCCTGCTCTCTGGGTGTGCAGACGCCCAGTCCTGCCAGCTCTGACAAGCCCACTTTGTAGCCCCAGAGTCAGGGGGCTGGGAGTGCTTCCTTAGGAGTGACTTTACTGGCAGCTGTTGGCAGACTTGCTCCCAGAGAAATTTCAGCCCCAAGTGGGCAACCATGGCTCTGCGTGGCTGGGGAGTGGCTGCACCCAAGGCAGAGCCCGAGGAAGGGGCGGCGGCATGGAAGCACACGTGGTGGCCCCATCTGTGGTGCTGGGGGTGGCCCGGGGAGGACGCGGCCCGGGGCCTCTGGGACCTGCCTTTCCTGCAGCCGCTCTGGCTGGGGTCACCGGGGATCCTCCAAAGCACCACCTGGCCTTCCCTCGGGCCACCTGGCCCCTCGCTGGGGCGGGCTGACAGGGAAGAACTTTCACAGCCCCCCTCCCCCGGGTTCTTATCTGCAATCGGAGTTGAGAATAACCTACTGGGACCATGTTCACCACGAGGAAGAGTGCGTCTACGGCAGGAAGTGTGCACACACAAGGCAGGTCGTGAGGACACCCCCTCGTGGAGGTGGACATTCCTCTCTGCAGTTGGGAGCCTCAAGACTCTGTTTACAAAAATGAACCTGCAAGTCCTCCATTTGGGGCAGTTCACTCCTTCCCTAAACCGCAGGTCCCCTGTGGACCCCTCCTCGGCCGTGGCTCCTCCTCCTCTCGCTCCTGGTTTGGGTGCCTTCCCGCAGGGCTCCAGCCCACTCTGCGCAGCGGGCACGCGGCACAGGGAGCGATTCAGGGCACGGGCTTCTAGACTTGAGTTCCAGCCCCGGCTTTGCCATTCCCATCATGGGACTTGGGGTAAATCACTTGACCAATCTGTGCCTCAGTTTTCTAGTCTGTAAAATGGGGGTAATACAATCTACCTTGTTGGGAAGATTCAATGAATTAATGCGAACCCGACAACAGTAAGTGTCCAATAAACCTTGACTGTTACAATTATTAACCCAGCCCCACTGTGAAAGCAAGCGCCTGTCTCTGTATTGCTTTGCAGTCACAGAGCCCCCTTGGGAGAAGGCACCAGCCTGAGTGAGTCCCACCAGAGCCCAGGCCCTGAGCCCACGGCCCGGGCCAGCGCCTCTGGCTGCACGTGGCTGATACCATTCAGCCGACTACGGGATGAAGAAGCCAAATGCCCAGCACCTGAGTGGCTGCCCGTCTGCTGAGCCAGGTCAGGTGGGAGCCAGCCTATCTGGACCCTGGGTCTGTCCCTCCCTCTGGACAGAGCTGCGGTGCAAGGTGGGGCTCCTGGAACCACCACTGAGAAGGACTGTCCTCCTCCCTTGAGCAGGAAGGACCTGTTCCCTCTGCTCACCCCCACCTCCACCCCATCACGGGGCGGGGCACATAAGCCCAGGCTCTCCCGGCCCGAAGGCCACACAGACGGCCTTGGTCCGCTTAGCAACGAGGTCAAAGACACGGCAAATCATCTAAATTCCCAGTACCGAGCAAGAAGCACCGTCGTGCCAAACACAAGGCAGACCTTTCTGCCGAGACGGAGAGGCTTCCCCGATCCCCGTTCTACATCTTCCCAGAGTTCCTTGCACCATCCTCTCATTAAGAGACGCACGTAGCGGGATTCTGGCAGCATACGGAGCAGCTTAGCTACACAGCGAACTCCCGGGTGACTGTTCGCGCCCCGACCTCTCACATTCCTCGTCGTCGTCTCTGAACTCTCCCAGCAGACGCTCCGTTACAAAGACCTGACCGAGGTTATTATGCTAATTTCCTCACGGAAAAATAGCTGCTTGCTCTGATGGGGGGATTAATGTCCTCGTCAGAAGTGGACACACACGAGTCAGATCAAGCCGACGTCCCGTGCGTGTCAGTTCTCTCCCTGTGAGAATGTAAAGGAGCTTCTGGTTTTGTGAACTCTTCGTGAGACTCTCCCGGTGAGTGGATGACGTGAACAGATCCCCCCAAATGGAAGACACTAACCTCGGCCACACTCAATTACTTTCTGGAATCACTCTCTTCTTCTCCACATTGGAAAGCCTTGGGCCACGCAAACTCTCTCTCCCCTGGCTGATTATGGCTGGAATTTATAATTCTAGCTCTTAATCATGAGGAAATAAAACTGACCTATTCCAGCAAGCTATCAAAGCTGTTGACTTATTTCTTTGAGGGCTTGGCGATGTATTCAAATCATAAGTGACGTAGAGCCAAAAAGACCTCAGGCGCACTGACCCCCGGAACCTTCCTCTCTTACTTCTGCCCAAACCCTCTCTGACTTTTTTCTGGCTCGGATATGATTTGCTCAAGGTCACTGACTACAATGAAGAAAAGAGCAGGAATGAGAAGGAACTCTTGAAAACCACTGTCCATCCACTGTCCATCCACCGGTCATTCCACTGTCCATGCACTGTCCATTCACTGCTTTGTGGTTCACGACAGTGGAACTGAGCGGGACCCTGGGGGCCGCCAACCCACAAGAGCTCGGGGGCTGGAGCCTCCCAGGCCTCCCCGAGTCACAGACACGCAGACTCAGCAGCCAATGGGGACGGAGTCACAGGCTCAGTGTCTGACGCGCGTTCCCGAGTGTTTTACAGGCACGAGAGCTGCCGCCAGAGGGAAAAGCCTCCTGCTCGAGGACCAGACTGCAGCCACGGCACCAGCCGCTCCATCTTGAGCAGGACTGACTCTCAAGGACTGGCCTCAAAAAAATGGGATTAACACTGTTGCTCATAATAATCCACATCTCTGTGGGCATCAGAATAACTGCAGCTTCTTCTGTCTGTATATGTAAACGGGCAACCACAACTGAGAGATGCCGCAGACCCAGGCGGACACCCTCCTCTCTGAGGGCATGGCACCTGGTGTCAGAAGGAGGAGGTCACCGAAACGGACCCTTGCCCCAACGCCCTGGAAATAGAATGATGCTCTGACTGGCGGGGACTTGACAGCAGCTTTCGGCAGGAAAGCGCTCTCTGCAGGAGGCTGCTGGGGTCTGGTTGCTCACCCTAAACCGGGCGCCCCCGCGCTTCACCCCTCTTCCATCCAAGCATACTTTCAACTTTCTTGATCCCACAACACCCTGCCTAACCTGCCGGTTCTTTCCACAGTTCAAAGAAGCAGAAATGAATAAGTAATTCACCGATGACCAGATCTCTTCCCCAGCTCCCCCTTCATCTCACGGACCAAGCATGTGAACAAGCCGCATCTAAGGGAAAACTACCAGGAGCCGACACGCCTGCGGGATGACACGCCTGCCGCGGTGGGACGCAGACAGCTCTGACCCCAGATCTCAGGTTAACTGACATCACTTCCCTTTTCCCTTCAAAACTTCCGTGGTTGAGCAGAATCTTTGGAGATGGTTTTGGGGGACACTGAGTCTACTACCTCCCCAGATGGTCGGCTTTCCGCTTAAAAGCAAGTTTCTCTCCTACCAATGCTTGCCTCTCCCGAGTACTGACTTCTGAGCGGCGAGCAGCCGGACCCGAGCTCAGTAACACCAAGGTGGAGGTGAGGAGGCGTGTGACACGCTGTGTGTAAAGCAGCACCCCCGGGCGCGGCACATGACGGCTGCTCAAGAAGTCCTGGCTTCAGTGACTGCCTGCCGTGAAGTACGACAAAACACGGTGATGCCAGAGCCACAGCGTTTAAGTTAATACCACATCGTTACTGCCGCAAACTAAGAGTAAACAGGTGTCCTTCTGAAGACGCACGGAGAAGCACCACACCCCCCCAGGGGACTCAGCCCTGCAAGGTGGTGGTATCTGACACTGCCTGGGAGGGGCTGGGGGAGGCGGCAGGGAGGCTGTGCAAGACTGACAGCATTGTGTTATTAACACAGGGCTACCACCAAGAAAAATCTCTTTCTCTCTCCCTGGTAGCAGGGTCAGAGAGGAGAGGAGGGGGGCCACCGAGGGCGCTCACAGTCACACATCCACCACGTCAGTTTCTTGTATTAAACACAGAAACGACCCACAACGACTTAGGAAGCCAAGAAGGATGTGGGTGTGGTTCGGGTGAGCAGCAGGCTTGCTCTGGACACAACGGGACACAGAACCGACACTTCTGGGGGGCTTGCTTTCAACAGGCTTCACTGACTTGCTCTTACGACTTTCCAAGCCTGGAACAGGGGAAATCTGTGGATTCAGTGATCCTCAAGGAGAAAAAGAAGTCCCCTCAAAGGGGCACAACAGAGACTCCCGGGGTCACCGTTCCACCCGGGCCACCTTGCCTGCTCTCAGCCTCCACCCCCACCCTCGGTACGTTCACACGCAGAAGCTCCAGCGTCCCTGCAGCACGGGGCGGGGCGGTGGAGCAGGTGCGCGGGGGTGGGGGGGGGCGTCCTGGGGAACACCGGGGTTGGCCCGGCAGCTTGAGAACCACCAGAAGACGGGGTCGCAATCCCTTCCCAGACCCAAAGTCCTGACTTCTTGCTGCTTTGGCTGCCAATCCCCCTTCCCTCCTACGTTAATTACGTCATATGAAAAACACAGCCCATGTTCAACGTCTCTTTTCATTAGTTTCTTACTTATGCTTTAAACACGTTTCCACACCAAACCCACGGGCACTTTTGCGTGTGTGGGAGAACTGGAATCTGACAGTTTCCGCACCACACTGTTTTCCCAAGCTTGGGAAAACTTTGCCCGGACCCCCCGGGTTCTGTGTCACGCCTTTGAAGTCCCTTCTGGCGCAGGTGCGTCTTAACGGTCTGCCAGTTTGCTGTCACTGGGCTTCACGCCGCGTACGCAGAACGCTGCCTTCTAATGAAAGCATTCCGTCCACAAGACAACTTTGCACCAGGTACAACCTGGGGACTGCTGATGGACAAGTTGAGGCCATTCGGGAATCTATTTCTATTTCACTATTAAATACAACCCTCCACCCTTTTCTGATGTCACATCTCGGGTTCAGAAGAGAACATGTACATTCTATGAATGTTGTAAATTTCTGGTCTATTTCCTTTGCCTGAACACGTTTTCACCTCTGAGAGACACGTGAGCAATGAGTCAGAACCAGGACTCCCGGGACCCGCTGGTCAAACTGTACCACTTCTTACAAGATCAAGCTCAACCCCTAAGCTGTGTGGCCCTCCGCGTTGGGAGCACAAGAAAAGAAATAGCAAATGTAGGCACATCTATTACACAGGAATTTAACTTGTGCTAAGTAGCTACAATGTAAACAGGGGATTAAATACCTCATTTTAAAGTCCTACGTAGTTAATAACCCATAAAGTCACAAAGTCAGACAGAAGGAGCCCCACATCAAGCACGCGGTTCCTCCGATGAATGAGGTACTATGTTTAACGTCTTAGGCCAGCTGTGCTGGGCTCTGCTGCCGGTTCCATCAAGCATGTAGATTCAGGGCACAAATGAACGAAAATGTAGCAAGTGAGAAGTTTGCGAATCCAAGTCTGCTGGCTTCAAATAACACCGCCTTATTTCTCAGAGGCGGTAAATGGTGATGTCAGAAAACCCCAGGAATATCAGGAAACCCTAAGGAAAGATGCCATTTGTCACAGGGAAGTTCCGTTACAGGACATATTTACTAAATTCATCCTTCTATTTGCCAAGTCTTGACTCTGCATTGGGCACTATAGTTAGCGCGGGGGATGTGCAGACACATAAGATCCTACCCCTGTCGTCAAAAAGGCCCGCAGGCTGGAGGAAGATGACTCATGTGGTGGAATGTTTTCAGGGCGTGTGCTCTGACCTGTTCACCCGGAGGAGGGTGGTTGTCCAGCCTTTCCTCCCACAGAACTGCCTTGCCTGGATGGTGGGTGCAGAGAGGGGATTTTCTCCACCTCCTTCTGAGGTTCAGAGCAGCAGGAGTGCTGCATGAGGTGCCTCGCCGAACCCCCAGGAGGGGATCTCTCTTTCTAAGAGGGTAGCTGCTTGTCAGCTCCTGCATTTTAACTTATAAAAAGGGCACTAGAAAGAAACCTGCAAATTTATGACCAAGAAGTTTCATTTAGCGCCCGAAAGGTCAGAGAAATGTAAGGAAAAAGACTGGACAATCTGTTTACAGAGGCATGCTTGCACAGGGGAAAGCGATAAACCTTCCGTATGAAAAGCTGTAGCTAGACTAAAGCTACTGGAGGAAAAAGAAAACATTCTAGAAAAGGAAGCAATTGGGAGAAGGCTAGCTAAAACCCAAATCTCTTCACTTCAAGTCCAGGTAAAATGTTTCTGTGTTTTCAGCGATAAAGTCCTAAGTTTCTAAGGTTCGTGTCATAGGAAATGGCTACAACTTTCCATGAAGTATTCTCATAACACGATCCAACAAAAAGTAGAAGCTGAATAGATCATTCTTGGGAATTTTCTGTTTTAGGAATACATGAACAGATTTCAATGGACAACATGTATCATGGAATTATAGCTCAAAATAATTTTAAAGAAAGAAAGTTTATCTTTACAAAAAAAAATCCTCTCCTGTCAATAAATGTCTGATAAGTAAATTATCTATGTGTCTTAAAATAATTTTTTATTTATGTTTGCTGTCATCAAAATAAAATTAATATACAATTCACTCTTTCATGTCATGCATGTTAGTGTCAGACGAGGTCAATAGGTTTAGAAGAGTGAAATGTTGGCTTCGTGGTCATGTTAACCAGTTCCAAACCCAGTGAATCATAAGAATGGATGTTAGGGCTGTTTGTTGTATTTCTGTTTTTTCTTTTCTTTTTCTTTTTTTAAATTCAGGAAGCAGTTGTCAGGAAGGTGAGCACAACAATTTTTTTAAATCAGTATTAACTAGTCCTTTCAATAACAGGCGGGGAGAATGTAGCTCAGTAAAAGTAAACAACGTACAGTTTGTAAACAACCACCCCAACTACCTGATTTTTACAATAAAAGGGTCATTTCTCATAAAAGGTATGATGGGAAAACACTGGAGTTGGAGCCTCTAAGTCACTGCACAAGGTTCTCTACATAAGCAGACTCGATCTGCTCTCTGGGCCGGCCTCATAGCTATCACGGTGGCCAGTTCCTCCTCACAACGGGCTCGGCGGGCCGGAGACCAGACCCTCCAGAACAGCCAGGAAGATGTGAGGAAATACACATTTCTCTTGCCCAGTGAGTTTCTCTGGGTGTTCAGATTGCTACCCAGTGGCTCCCCAGCAGTGATGACAGACACACTAATTAACTGTGGGGCGTCAGCAGAGCCTCCAGGGGACGGACAAGTCATTCGCGTGTTTCCCGGCATCAGGGGCTGGGACGATCGTGGAGGAAGGGGTAACTGTCACTCTCAACTGCTGTATTAGTACCAGCACCAATGCCTACACAGCAAGCTGCTTCTTGACAACATGAATGATGGAGATTGAATTTACCTGTTTGATGGGAACAACCAAAAATACACGAAACAATGACTTGGCAGACACCGCACTTCAGCGCATGAAGGACAGTAATCTCTGAGGAAAGAGAGAAAGCAAGATAATCCCTCAAATGTGCCAAGCTCACCACACTGAGAGTGTTTCCGGCATCGGCATTCCCTCCCCTACGGGACCTGTGGGGCACCATCAGGTGAACTGACAAACGCACTACGGGGAGTCCCAGAAGGAGGAGAAAAGGGGCAGAAAGAGTATTTCAGGAAGTGATGGCAGAAATTTTCCCAAGTGTGATGAAAGATGTGAATCTTCAAGAAGCTTAGAACTCAAAAAGATGCATGCTGAGGCAAACTGTAATCAAACTGCTGAAAGTCAAGGAAGGAGTCTTGAAAGAGAGAAGTGACCTGTCACATACACAGAGTCCTCAGTAAGTTAACCGGCTCATTTCTCTTCAGAAACCTTGGAGTCCAGAAGGCAGCGGGCTCATCTATCCCAGGTACTACACGAAAACAACCATCAACCAAGAATTCTGTGTCTGGTAAAACCATCCTTCAGAAATGCCGGAGAAATTAAGACGTTCCCAGATAAACAAAAGCTGATGGAGTTCATGACCCCTGAGACCTGTCCTGCAAGAAATGCTGAAGGGCGTCCTGCCAGCAAATGAAAAGGCCACTGGACAGTAACTTAAAGCCAGATGAAGAAATAAAGATCTTCATAAAGGTCAATACAAGGGAAATTACAAGAGGTGGTAACATGATTTAAAAGGCAAATTCATTTTAAAAAAACTTCTTCTTTCAAGCCCATATGGAACATTTATCAAAACAGATCATATTCTGGACTATAAAACAAATTATATTCTCTGAAATCAATGGAATTAAATTAAAATTCAAAGACAAATACCTCTGGACAATCCCCATGTGACTGGAAACCAAATACTTATATAAACAGTCAATGGATCAAAGAAGAGACTCAAATGGAAATTAAAATGTATCTTGAACTGAATGAAGAATGAAAAATACCACGCCAGAAGTTGTAGGGTGCTGCTGATCTAAGTGGAAATTTAAACTTACATTTAATCAAAGTATTTCTAAACACCCATACTAGAAAAGAAGGAAGATTGCAAACCAATGACTTCAGTGTCCATCTTTAGAACAGCAACAGACAAGAGAAATAAAAAGAAGAGTTTAAGGCAATTAAACACAAAGAAAGCATAAGAAAGGAAATTAAAATCATGTGAGTTGAAATCAATGAATAAAAAAATACAAAATCAACAGAGAAAAACAAGGGCTAGTTCTCTGAGAAGATGATAGATTTATAACCTTTAGCTGGACTGAACAGGAAAAAATAAAGAAGGTACAAATTACCAGTCTCTGGAATAAGTTAAGTAACATCATTACCAATTATAGAAATACTGAAAAGAAAATAAGCAAATGTTATGAACTACTTCATGCCAGTACGTCTGACATCTCACGTGCAAAGGTCAGTTCCTTGAAAGACACAAACCACCAAAGCCTGAAGAAATCACCTGAGAAGTTTTACATCTATTAAAGAAATTGAATTTACAGTTAAAAATCTTCCCATAAAGAAAACTTAGAGCTCATATGTTTTCACAGGTGAATTCTTCCAAACACTTGACGAAGAAGTAACACAAACTCTAAACCAGCTCTTCCCGACCACTGAAAGCAGGAAACATTTCCCAAGTCTTTCTGTCAGTCGTCACCCCGAAACCAAAGACGACGACGCAGTAAAAGAAAACTACTGGTTATTACCTGTTGCAGACACGGATGTGAAGAGTTCTACACAAACTGCTGTCGATTCAAATTAACAACACGTGAAAGAGACAAAACCCTCGACCCAGAGGGATCTGCCCCAGGAATACCAGCGTGGTTTCATATTCAGGAATCAATTCCCCACATTAACAGACTAGAAAAGAATGAAAAATGATCCCAACAGATGCAGAAAAAACATTGGACAAAATTTCATCTCCATGTGGATTAAAACCCTCAGCAAACTAAGAATAGAGGGGGATTTTTGCCAACCTGATACAAATCTATGAAAGACCTACGACTCTGAAAAACCTACAATCAACTTAATGATGAAACAGTAAGTGTCTTCCCCCAAAGCGGGAGGACAACACAAGGATGACCACTCTCACTGCTTTAATTCTGCACTGAACTGGAGTTTCAGCAAGTCTGTTAAGACCAGAAAAAATCGATGTAAAAGATACTAAGACTGAAAAGAAGGAAGGTCAGCTAACTTTATTCATAGATGGCACAGCCATCGCTGTAGAAAACACGATGGAATCTACAAAAATCGTGTAGAACCAATACACGTGTTCAGTAAGGTATCAGAATGCAAGATGAATACACAAAAGTTAATTGCATTTTTATGTGCCAGCAGGGAACAGTCAAAACAAACACTACAACGGCATTAAAATGATTAAAGACTTAAGTGGTAACTCTGACAATAGAGTTGCAATTATGTGTCTAAAAATTAAAATGCACTGCTGAGAAAAACTGAAAACCTAAATACGTGGAGAGATACAGCATACTGCTGTATCCGGAGACCTAATGCATCCAAACCATTATATTCAATCTGAACCAAAGTCCCTGCAGGCTTTGCTGTAGACATTAACAAACAGATTTGAAAATTCACATGGAAACGTAAAGGGCTTAGAACAGCCTAAACAATTTCAGATTAAAAAAAAAAATGAAAGACTCACAACTTAAGTTCAAGATTTCTTACCAAGATACAAGTAACCGAGACAGTAACATAAAGAGGAGCAGATCAATGGTACAGGACAGGGCCCGCACATAAACCCAGCCACACGTGCGCGGACGCTCGACCTTCCGGAAAGGCGGTCGTGTGAGCAAATGATTCTGGACTATGTGGCGTCACAGGCGAGACAGACCACAAAACCTCCAGAAGAAAACACAGACGGAACCTTTGTGAGTCTGGGCTTGGCAAACACTCCTTAACGACCACAGCGAAAGTGTGATTCACAAGAGAACAACCCCACAGTGGACCTCGTCAAAGCTAAAACTCTGCTCTTGCAGACACACTGTCAGGAGAATGATAAGCCACAGGCTGGGAAGTATTTGCAAAAACACACGTCTGATAAGTGATTTGTAACCTGATTTTCTAAACAACTCTCAGAACTCGATTCTAATAAAACGAAGTTAAGATTTCTTTTTTAAGTGGGTAAAACATCTTCACAGACACTTCACCAAAAAGATACATGAGCGTAAAACCAGCTCCTGCGAAGACTCTCAGCCTCGTTAGTCATTCGGGAAACGCATTAAACTAAAACCGCAATGAATTGCCACTACACAACAATTAGAACATCTAAAACTAAAAAAAGATCGCCCATACTAAGAGAGGCTGAGAAAGAAACGGACTCTCAGCCTGCAACGCGGCTAAATCTCGGAATAACGAGGCACAGTGAAAGAAATCAGCTCTGCCTCCTGCCCCCCTGGCTAACGGTGGTAACGGTACAATACAAGGTCCACCCTAGAAAACACAGTCTGATCTGGGAACAGGGGCCGCCGGTGCTTCCTGGGGACGGGGCGGGAGAGGACGAGGGCAGGACACAGGTTTACAGGAGGCAGGGCTCTCAGGTCCGATGGGCACGTTCATCACCGTGACCGTGGTGATGGTTTCACGGGTATGCTCACGTCAGAACTTACCAAACCGCACCCGTAAACGCATGCTGTTTGTCTCACACCAACGGCACCTCCAGAAAGCTGTCAGGGAAGAACCACCACGCAGCTCCCACCAGAAGTGAGCGACGAGCAAGCTCATGAAAACTTGCCAGATTTCCCCAGGAAAAGAGGCTTCTTCACAGGAAACTCTGAAGAGAAAAAGCAAGGCCTCCTGGTTCTCACCCCGAGAGCTGATCTCTCATCCCTGAGTCTGAGCTGGAATGAAAACGGAGGCACAGCGGCTGAAGCCACTGAGCAGGTGGCAGTCTGACCCTCCAGGAGCCAAGCGGCTACGGAGCAACATCGTTCAGGACACGTGTCCTCAAAGCGCTTGGCGAGTCAGCCAGGTCGGCCTGTCCACAGTCAGGCTGAAACATCGATGAGGTGCAACTGCGTTCGGTTAAAATCCAGGCCATGAATGAGAGTCTTTAATAAGCAAGACGGTCACCCTTTCCAATACAAAGTTTGACAGCAAAGTAATTGTTTTGTTCCAAAATGCCCTTTCTCAAAAGATCCCTTTAATTTTTCACAAGCTGTTACCTTTACTTGAAGGAACAGTGCATCTTCCTACCACAAAAAATTCTACTGGCATAAATTTGCTGTTCATTTTTAAAGTGGAAAGCACCTAAAACACCGTCCAGGTGTCGTCTGTAGCGTGTTCATTAACACCAGTCATTTGGAGCAAATTTAGAAAACATGTAGCTGTGAGCGATGCCTAATCTTTCCGCCGCTCCATATTTTGAAAGATGAGATGTAACACGGGCCACATCTGGGTCTGGGAGTTGAGGAAAAACCTAAAAATGTTCCACATTGTTTTGAATTCACAAGGAGATAAAACGCAACGCTTCTAAGAGACAGAAAAAAAGCCGCTGGGTCAGGGGTTCCTGAAAGCCGCTGTGTGACCAGCAGTGCGAGAGCCGGATGGCGGGGGCCCCCGAGCCGGGAGCTAGTGGGCAGACAAGTTCTAAACAGATCACGCTGGTCCAGCACAGCGAGGGCTGGGAAGCGGGCTCGCCCAGGGTCACTGCCCAGAACAGAACCCTTGTTCTCAGAGGGCAGCCTGGAAGGCTCCACGAGGAGGTGCTCGTGCCAGGTTTGGGGGGAAGAGGAGGAAGGCTTCCAGACAAGGAAAGAGCAGAGCAGGTGGAGCGGCTTCGTGAGCCTGGGGACCTACATGCATGAGGCTGGCAAGGTGGCACCGGGAGTCGGGGGTCAGTCTGAGTGAGAAGGGGAGGTGACGTGTTAAGATGACTGGGACAGCCACACACTCAGCTTCTTCTTAATCAGAGCCTCATGGCCAAGGCTTGTATGCGTCCTCCGATTTAACAGGACACTGCTCTGGGGCGGGCGCCGGCCCCCTATTTCACAGATGAGGACACACAGGGCAGACTGCGAGGTGAGGTCCTACCCAGACACTCCGGCCAGAGCATGGCGGGGCCGACACGCGGCCCGGAGAGCCCTGCAGCATTGGTACAATCCTCTCCACACCCCATCGTAAGGGGTGGACCCCCCCCCCCACCCCTGACAGCAGGGTGAGCACGTGGGCAGGAAGACGCGGCCCCAGGTGCCATGTGCAGGGCAGCGGCTCCGTGGACAGGAACACTCCAGAACAAGCCTGCCCTTCCAGGCCAGCCGGAGCATCCAGGCCCCGCAGAGAGCAAGGAGGCCCCTCCTTGAAGACCAGAAGGAGCCCGCTCCTGGGAGCAGCCCTCAGCTGCAAAGATGAGACCCACTTAGTCAAGGCTGAGGTTGTGGGGAGCCAGGCCGGGAGGTCTCAGGCTGCTGGCTGGACAGACATCCGTTTGAAGGCTCGTCCTCCTCATCAGAGTCACTGCTTTGTATCTGATGCCAGGTGTCACCCTGGGGGGGGGGAGGTGCAGCCCGCTTCCCAGGGATCCTGGGCCCACACCACACCCTTTGTGGCCCCAGGCGACCATAGCTTGTGGGGAGTCACCCAGAAGGATGCAGGCGTTCTGGTATTTCCTTCCTCCTGACTCTCCACTAACTGTGGAAGTCGGCTCCTGTCTCTCAGATGAGCACAGACGACGTCGGTCCGCGATCTGTGGCTTAATCGTAAGAATGTTTGCGGGAGGAAACCAGGAGTCTGGTTAGCCTCATGTCAGCCGCCGACCCGACCACGAGCCCCCCTCGCCGCCCCACCGTGCCGTCCTGCCCTTTAACAAAAAGGGAAGGGAGCAGAGCCAGCAGGGTGGGGGGCTCCGTTCACATCCCTCAGAGCTCAAACGGCCCACTTCGCGGTACTTCCCCCACGCCCCGAACTGCGTTCAGACGAAGTCTTGACAGCTGGCCTCCGTGGAAAACAGCCGAGTCTTTCTGTGCTGTTTCTGTTTCCGAAGCCCAGGTCGCTCTCACAGGAACAGGCACCGCCGCCACCCCGGACGAGGCTGCAGAACCGTGCTCGGTCACAGCCTGGACTCCATATGTGACGGCTGACGGGCCGAGTGCGCCAGACCCAGCACAGCCGCCGACGGCACCATGTCACGTTCTAGGGGACCACTGGCTCCTCCAAACTGGAACCAAAGACATGCACGCTGGGGTCTCTGCTCCTCCTCACGTGTTATTGACGTTTTTATGACTTGTATAAAAGAGGATAAATATTTAAATGACACTGTACTTTTCATGTTTGTTTTTTCACATTTTTTCTCATTGGTCACAGAATCATTAATCCATTGAAGCTGGGATAAACACAAGCCTTTCGCTCACTAGACTCAGTGCGTTTCCTTATCACCATGATTTATCTCAACAGGACACCGAGAGGGCACACAGGACAGAGCGCTGTGTCTGCACGTCACAGAGAAGCCTGCCCCCATGAGGAATGCTCTGAAAGTCCCTCCCACCCCTTCCCAGGGTTCGAGTGCGTCTGCCAACGGCACAACTGAAGGTGAAAAAAGCAGCAAAGCGACAAAATGAATTTGAGCAAAGAAGGCCGACCCCTGTGGTGCGTCCGGTGAGTGTTCTAGGGCGGGTCCAGGGCTCGGGCTGAAAGTCAGCCAGAGGCTAAAGACGCGGCTTCAAGAATTACTCAGTCAAAAGCTCATTTCAGAGCTCGCCCCACACAAAACACTCGTTACTCGGGTTGAGACGTAAAATCACGGGTTCCATCGCTCTCTGTCATGATTAAGAAAACAAGTTTGTTCTGCACAGCACAGGGAACTATGTTCAGTATCTTGTAGTAACCTTCAATGATAAAGAATATGAAAACCAATATATGCATCTACATGCATGACTGGGACACTGTGCTGTACAGCAGACATGGACACATTGTAACTGACTGTACTTCAATTAAAAAAAAAGAATCATTTAAGAAAAACTTATGTAAGAAAACAGTGGACTCTCCTGCCAAGCCCTGCCCCACCCCCGTCAGAAACTTTACCTGATTGTCTAGACGACTTGAGCTGAGAAGACAGAGAACCTGGACCAGCTTTAGATGAGTTCAGCTCAGAATGACTTCCGGTGTCATCGTCACAGGGAAACAGTCAACAGCGAGCTGATACTAGTCACACCGGCCTTCCGTTCAAGTCTCCACGAGTGGACACTGTGTGCAGTGCTCAGTGCACTTCAGGTGAGCTCAGGACGTGTCTGAGGGCACCAGGCCCACCGCCCGGTCCCGCCCTCCGCCCAGCGCACCTTTAGTGCTTTTGATGCCGGAAGTCCATGGGACACAAGCTGCTTGGGACCTGTGGCTTCATCAGCTCTACCAGCCTCACAGGGAGGAAGACAGGCAAGGACTCTGGATACCAGACCAACACCTTTACTCTGGCCTCCAGTCCTTCACAGCATAATTTCTCCAGAAATTCCCCAGGAAACACAAAACCTCTGGAAGGGACCTAGCTGAGCCACATTGTTTAGTCTGCTATTGTCTTGGGGAGACCTTCCAGAATAACAGCAGGAAGAGGGCTCTGCTCTATAAAACAAGCTGTGGAGTGCTGCTATCTGTCTTAGTTATGTGGATTCGCCTGGAAGCTTTATTTCGCTGAAGCAGCTTCAGCAGAGGGGGCGTGACATTTTTTATGGTTATACCCATATAAAACCACATATGCCAGCACCTCCGCTGTGGGGAGAGGCACCCCACCCTCAGACACACGGCCCTAACCTCCCTGTCCGTCCAACTGTAACTATCGAATACTGAGCCCCGAGTGCGTTTTGAAAAACTTGGTCATGGGAGTTCTGTGCACCCGTGGGAAGGCCGCCTCCCCTCCCGGAGGCGGCCTCCCTGCCTGCCCCGCCTCCACGATCTCCTGGGTCTCCCGTCCGCCCCTTGCTCGCCTCCTCCGCACGCTTCCCTGGCTAGAACGATGGAGGCATCCCACCACAGGTCTGCGTGGAGCTGGAAGGAAGCTGTGATCTCTCGGGGCCACTTGGATTGAAAGAAGTCACCCTAGGGGAACACGAACCCCCGGGTCTGTGCCCCATGCAGGTACGGGATTTCAGTTTACAACACCTGCGCGCAGACCAGAGCGGCATCGTCGTGTTGGCCCAGGCCCAGGGAAACTTCCAGATCCCCCTGCAGAACAGGGCACCAACCAGCCCCGCAGAGGCACCCTCACACCTGAGGGACCCTGGGGTCATCTTGCTCATCATGAATTTTACTGAAGTTTAGAAGTGATGCGGGTTCTGATCACAGCATCACTCAAGAGAGCAAAGATGAGGAACTGAAATCTACATGGTCAGAAATCAGGAACCAACTGTCTTATAATGTGTCTACACAGTCAACACGGCAGCCTATGCAAAACGACATCTTAGAAGAACATTTCATAAAATGGGGAAATGCAGAACTTGCATAAAGCCAGTCATAAAACAGCATGTGCACTGTGAGTTAGTTTGGATATAGCTTTTGAGCTAATAATGGTTTTTGCATTTTTAAGTGGTTGGGAAAAATCAAAAGAAAAATAGAATTTCATGAAATGTGAAAATAATATGAGATTCGAAGCTTAGTGTCCAAGAAGTTTTACTGGGACACGGACACCCTCGTCCTTTAAAACCTCGTCCACAGCTGCGTTTGCCCTACGACAGCTTCTTGGAAGAATCGTGGCAGAGACCAGAGGCCTGCAAAAGTCTGAACTATTATTTACTAACAGAAAAAGTCTTTTCAAGGTGGTTTTGAATATTTCTTGTACTTCCTGTCATCGGACGCTAGATGGCGGAAAAGATCCTCACATTGGGAGGGGGCGGGGGGAGACTGCTGCCCCGTAGAAGGTACTTGCATTTCCAATTAAACCATCCCCTAGAAGTCAGCCCTGCCAACGGTACAAAACATGTTTCTATGTGTGTTCACTAACGCAAAAAGTAAATGTCTAGAAGACACCGAAAGAGTCAGTCTAGAACTAGTGCGTGTACTGAAACCTGGCATTTATTCACTCCTGCCTAAAATAAACATTCCGTAAATCTGCAGCATTGCAGGGACTTCTCAGTTTCCCCCCAGCTTTACTGAGGCACAGTTGCATGTGAAATAGTGATACATGGAAAGCAAACAATGTGACAACTTGATCTAATCATCCCCTGAAATGACTGCCTCAGTCAAGGTAATGAACACTTCAGTCACCCGACAGGCTTGGTTTTTATACATAGGAACGCCTCACATCTGCTCCCAGTGCTGCAGGGGGACAGTGCGGTGTCGTTAATGCCAGTGACTGCGCTGCACCCTCAGAACTGACTCACCTCACACCTGAAAGTCAGCCCCTCTCGCCCGGCCCTCCCCCTCCCCTGCCCCGGCAACCACCACTCTACTCTCTGTGTCTAAGGTTCGACTCTTCTGTTTAGGTCCCACGGATCAGTGAGATCACACAGCATTTGTCTCTCTCTGACTGACTTCACTTAGCATCGTGCCCTCCAGGTCCACCCACGTCGCTGCAAATGGCAGGACCTCCTTTGTTATGGCTGAGCACTATTCCACGTACATTTACACCACGTCTTCTCTGTCCCTTCGTCCATCCGACACCGCGGCTGTTCCCACGCCTGGCTCCTGAGTTCCGTGTGTCTGTGTAACACTCTTCCCTCCGTGGACTGAAGCACACTGCGAAGCCTCCAGGTTAACCCCCTGGATTGAGAATCAGGTGGGGCGTGTGTGCGTGCGTGTGTGTGTGTGCATTCGGTGTATCTTTTTTTAATTGAATACAAGTGGTTTTACCGCTTGACACAGTTTTTTTTTAAGCATTGTACAGACTCAGCCACAAACTAGCTTGTAAGTGTGGTGAGTAAGGTGTGTGGGTCACACTCACACACACACGCATACACGAACACTCACACACTCTGCATCTTCATATTTACTGTCACATGAAAACCACCGGAGGGGGGAGCTCCTGAAGGAAGGACTCAAATCCGCACTGTCTGCGCGACGTCACTCACGCTGACGCCTCGCTCCCACCAGACGAGGGGCGCCCAGCACCCGGCGGGCCCCTCAGATAGCGCCTCGCAGGCCCTCCCCGCACCCGCGGTGCTCTCCCGCCACTCGTGGGCCTGCTTCCTTCTTCTGTACCTTTCAGTTATGAACTTTGCCAGAAGAAAGGAAAGCTAGATAGGACCAGGGGTGTCTCAAGGCCCAACACCCAGTTCAGCTCAGTCTATCAACGCCTCGCCCTCTGTGCGTCTCTCCCAGGGGCGACGCTAACGCACTAGAGAACGGCACCCCTCGTGACTGTGCACCTCTAAGTCAGTCACCACACATCTCCCAACAGAGCGACACTTCCCTGCATGTCCACACCCAGTCACGCACCTCAGAGTTGACAGGAATTCTACGCTATCAGCCAATAACCAGCGAATATCAAAATGTCCCTGTTTAACCTCAGATGCCTGGGAGAGCTCTGCCATCGGAGCAGGGTGCCATCCAGGGTCAGGGTTCCCACCTCCCCGCGAGGCTTCCTCTCCCCACCTTTAAGCTAGGACAGCCCCTGCCCCTCACCCTCCACAAACACTTCTTTGTCAGGATGCTGGTTTTTGAAGAGACCAGACCGTCTCCCTGATAGAATCCGCATTCTGCACTTTTCTGGTTGCTTTCCTGTGGAGTCATTTAAACCACTTTTCTATCCTTTGTGTTTCTTATAAGTTGGAGGTTAGGTCTAAGGGCGTAACAGCAGTGCTGCAGCCCTCAGATGCACAAGCCCACAAGTCTGCAACGTCCGGCGATCCCAGTTTCGGTCAAGTTGATCTGGGTCAATCGGTTAAGGCATCGACCACCACTGTACACGTCTGACTGTCCCTCCGCGACAAGCGAGTACCCAGGGGGCTTACACTGCTGCAGCGGCTCCTCCCGGCACCTCCTCACGGAACGCTTTCCGCTTGTGATGAGTCAAGTGTTTCATTAAGAGCTGGCAAGTGGCCATTTTCTAATTCTGTTATCCCTTCCCTTTTTCAATAGCTGGTGCCAGCCTGCAGGGGGGCGCTCCCCTCGCTAGCTGAGAAGAGCCCAGCGCTCCTTCCGCAAAGTCAGAGTAACCACTGGGTCTGTACCCTCCATTCTCATGTTTACACTAAGGAGTCGGGGTAACAGGAGTCTCTAAATCAGATGTCTCTCCCCCGCCCCCCCCCCACAGACACACACAGACACAGACACACACACACCATGGCCTCCCGCATTTTTACTTTCACGCGTCTGTAGTCAGTCCGTTACTTCTGATGCTCAGTTTGTCCTCTGGCTGCCCTTGACAGCGCCCTCTAGTGGACGCTCTGACGAGGCGCTGTAACCCTCTGTCCTAAACAGCTCTTCCTGGGTCTTTTCCGCAGCTGAGACCACGGGTCTGTTCTTGGCTACAGACAGCAGCTTCCCCTCCTCCCGCGTCCGGCAGCCCCTCCATCGGAAGAGAACCCCCTCGTGCATCGAGACTGTGTTGCCCTGTACTGTCAGGGCAGGGACGGCTTCCACATCCCACAGACCTTCGCCCGACACAGCCCCTGGCACCAGGAAGCAGCCCTGTGGGTGCACGGCGCCCAGCGGCCTCGCAAGGGGGCCTCCCGAGGGCTCACGGGTGATCTCGCTGAGCCGCTAAGTGTCCAGCGACCTCTCTTACCTGGCATAATAGTCGTCGGGGGGGACCGCCTCCTGGAAGAACTGGAACTGGTACAAATAGAGTCCGATCAAGTGTCCCGCCGTGAAAATAGCCAGCAGAACGCAGAGGCAGCTGAACAGCAAGGGGTCAAACGTCCGGCACCAGGACCACCAAGTGCACAGACCCAAAAACACGAAGAAGTAGACAGAGGAGGTCAGAGACGGCAGCATCATACCTGGGGGGTGGGGGGAAGAGCGACCGTGAAACGCGGCGGCAGAGGGAAGTCGTGCCCGCTCAGGGAACGGCGCCTTGGGAGATTTGTCACTTTGGGGAAATGTCACCTCCATAGGCTTTTGGGTAAAATTGATCACATTTTATTTATCAAATCAGAAATAATCGTATTCTTATTGTGAAAAAAAGTTACACCTAAAGTGACGTTTGTCCACGTGGGAAAATACCAGCCGAGGAAGCAGTTCTGCCCATGGTGTCCGAGCCCAGCAAACACCGACTTCCAGCCCAGGAGAATCCAGCCTGTTCCCTCGCCTGCTTCTCTCTCTCTGCTTCTCCCTCAGATTTTCAGGAGCGCTTGTGTGTCCATCCCAGCTTTCCCTGATGCCAACTCCTTTTATGACGATGTGCCTCTGTTTGGCTAACTAAGGTTCGGCACAGTGTTACATTCAGTGGCAAAGGCTCACTAAACCTTGGTCCCGCCGGACGAGACTGGATTTGCACTATCACTAAAATGGCAGCGGGAAACGGGTCGTTTCTGTACAGGAACGTAACAACTTGGTGTGGGGGAAGCATTCTGAAATGATTCCTCCTTCAAGTAAGCAAGCTGCACTTCTGGGGAAATTCTAGTCTCTTTTCCATTTAAAAATGTTCCTGTTGGAAAAGGGTTGTCTCGTCTGGTGAAATTTCAATGATGTGGTGCGTTAGGAAGTTCACCGTGGCTCTGGAGCAACGGGGAGCAGCGCGCGGCAGGGACAGAGATGGAGGTAACGTTATTACAGAACGAGCCGCCTGCAGCGAACAGGGAGGAAGTGCGTGTCTGTGCTGGGAGAGGGCAATCCACCCTGGAGAAAAAGAGCACACCCTGTGGAGTCAGATCAGGACGACTATGACCCAGGGTGGCAGGCGTGCCTCAGAAAGCCCACATGCAGCTCTGGGTGGACACACGAAAAGGATCCCCTGTTCTCAGGTGACCACTGACAGGCGCTGGGCAGGACACAGCTGCTTCTGAGCTGCATGCAGAAGTGACGCCACTTCACAGCTTCGGAAAAGACTGTTTACAGAGACCATCCGAAAGCACAAAACCCAGCACTGAGCAGGAGAAACTGTGTGTGCGGGGTTTGCACACGTGGCCAGGTTCACAGAAGCTACGGTTAGCGCCTCGGTGCCACGAAATACAACTGCTTCCTCCTTTCACAGGAGACGCTCACCTGACGAGCCCAGCAGAATCGTCACCACCACCTTCCCCGCGGTGGTGATCATGTTGCCGATGAACTCCTTGAGCCTGGAGGCCAGCGAGGCCAGCCTGCGCAGCAGCTTCAGCCTGGTGCTTTCCTCCAGGTCGGCTGCAGCGCCGTCCCCCTCATCCAAGTCCTCTTCGTAGATCAGAGCCTCTTCTGAGTCTAGCTTCTCTCCTCCAGCCTAAACGAACAGAAGACAGAGAACACTGCAGTCCGGAACTCCGCCTCCCCGCCCAGCAGATCGTACGGTTTGTGAGTTACGGGTCAACGAGGTGAATTTCACCAATCGGGAAAAAATGCAGACAACCACTCAGCCACGGAAGCCTCCCAGGTTCCCGGTGGTCCCTGTGTAAACCCAAGGGGCTCTGATCTCTCCTGAAGGAGTAAACAGGAAGCAGCACTAATCACAGGGTCCCTGGTGGTGTCACCTCACCTCCACGAGCTCAGGTTTTACAGGCAGGAGAAACCGTCTGCCACATTATTAATAATCTCAGCTTTCACACACATATATATCCCTTTTCACATTCTTCGTCATCACAGGCCATTACGAGGCACTGAATAGAGTTCCCTGTGCTCTACGGGAGAACCTTGTTTATTTCATATACAGGAGTTTGTATCTGCAAATCCCAACCTCCCAATTCACCCCTCCCCATCCCCTTCCCTGCCCCGGTAACCGTAAGTTTGTCTCCTACGTCTGTGAGTCTGTCTCCATTTTGTGAATAAGTTCATTTGTGTCTTTTTGTTTTTAAATTTATGTATAACTGAGTCACTAAGCTGTACACCAGAAATTAACACCATATTGTAAATCGAGTATATGTCCATCTGAAAAGATGTCCTAGCAAATTCACTTTCCTGTGATAAACAGATACTGTAATTAACCTTAATATAAATTTATACAAAAAACATGTTTACATAAAAATATAACCTTAGCTTTCAGCAGCCTGGGTGTGGTTCTTCAAATTGGCAGTTTGCCCTGAAGGGGTGGGAGATTTGATGAACGTGCCTGCAGCTTCACCGGGAAGGATGGGCCCAGTCAGTTTAGGAAGTCCCCCTTCTTTCTGGAGTTTGTCTTTGTTCACTATTTTAGTATTTCCTGCCCGTGGGAGGATGAGCGGTCCCGGCTACTTGGCTAAATAAACCGTCACCTCCCAGCTTGTCCTTCCAGAGAATCGTGCAGCGGTCCAGTCACGGGGCGTTCAGGACCTCGGGACCGTCCAGAGGTTTAGGGCGGCGGCACAGGGACAGACACGTATTTCCATGGAGTCCTTTACACTGGGGACATGATGGTGGGGTTTTCTTTGTGTTTTTTTAAAGGATATATAAGAATTTGGGGGCTAATGAAAATCCTTCCCTGGAAGGGTTAGGACTTTTTTTTTTTAAGTACTTATAAATGTAAACCATCACCTTAAGACAAAAGGAGCCTGTTTTAGAAAATGCCTGAGACTTGTTTGCATTCGCCTGGAGGCTGACTTCCTCCTGCCAGGACTGCAGCTGTCTGCAGGTCCAGAAGGGTCGTTGGGCCAGTTCTGACAACTATTTAAGGCTTGGAGTGTAGAGCCTGGCCCCTTCGTTTGCCCATTTTAAAGGCTTTTTCTTTTAAAATGTTTTTTTAATTGAATGGAAGATTCTTTAAATTCTACAGTGCTTTACAATTCTCAGAAGTGTCACACACATGGTTTCATACAATCCCACAATAATCCTTGCTCCCCCCACCCCTACGGCTCCCCTCCCTCCACACACGGGTGACCACCAGTGTGTCCTCTGCATCTGCGCGTCTGCTTCTTTTCTGTCCTAGTCACTAGTTTGTTGCATTTTTTACATTCTGCATGGAAGTGATACGATACAGTATTTCTCTTTCTCTAACTTATTTCACTTAGCATAATACCCTCAGGGTCCACCCATGTTGTCACGAATGGCAGGGTTTCCTTTTTTTACTGCTGAATAATAGTCCATTGTATGTATATTACCACAACTTCTTTATCCATTCATCCACCCACAGACACTGAGGTTACTTCCGTAACTTGGCAATCGTAAATCACGCTGCTGTGAACATGGGGGTGCACGTGCCTTTTCAGATTAGTGTATCGTTTTTTCAGATCTGTACAAACATTCGTTCTTGATACATTTAGTTCAGGTATTACACAATATTCACTGGTGCTGCCTGCAGCCCCCTCGGTGCCCCTGCTGCCTGGAGGAGGGCAGACACGAGGGGGCTGGTGCACAGCCAGTGAGAGCCGACGGACCCAGACCCAGGGCCCTGCTGCTTGCCGGGATGGGTACAGACCACTCGTGACTAATGTTGTCTGCTCGTGAATCCAGGTCTGCAGGATGCATCTGCACCCCTGCACACACGCCTACACACAGACACCTCCACACACAGACACCTCCGCACACACACACACACACACACACACACACACGGATTCAATTCCCGGGCTGCTCAAGTCTAAACACCCAGGCTGGGTTTGGGACCCCACTATGTTCCGTCGCAGCACATTTGCACTTTTTCTCGGAGGAGAAAGAAGCCTCAGGCTTATTCCTTAAGGCTCTCCTCCCCGTTCGGCCCTTACGTCCCAGCATCACTGTAGGAGGCTAAGCACGCAGGCGCGGCAGGACGAGGGAGGGTCTCCCGGGAACACACGGCGCTCAGAGGCCGCAACAGGTGGACGTGGCTGTGAGTGACGGGCTGGCTGCTTCAGATTCTGAGGTCCGGGAGGGCCTCTCTGAGGAGGTGACACTTAAGCTGAGATCTGAAGGCCACAGAGTCACCCGCCATGTGGAAATCCCAGGCCCGAGCCTTCCAGGTGGCGGGAGGGCTGGTGGGGCCTTCGGGGCGTGTGCAGAAGGAAGGCGGAGTCCCAACCCAGCCCGCTCCACTCCCCCATCCTCCTCGCGTCCTGTGACGGCGGCCAGGCCTCCCGCCGTGCTGCCCCGCTGCCTGTGCGCGCCCCCTCCTGGCCACGCCGTCCAGACGCGCTCAGCGCACCCTTCCCGACCCCACTCAGAGCGGCCCACTTCCCTGATAACTGCTCACTGCTCCTGAAGCCGCCCTAACAGGACGCCCCTCCACCCAGTGACAGGAACCGGGGGACCTGACCCCAGGGTGGTTCCAGGGGCGGCAGGGGCGGCCAGGGGAGCCCGCATGGTGGAGGGGTGGGTGGGAGTGGAGCCGAAGAAGGCTCACACCTTGGCTGTCTGTCCTAGACGTGAGTCAGGGCTGGCGGTAAATGTCCCGGGGAGGGCGGAGGCGGGGGAGGACCTGAGGCACGGCCCCCCCTGCCGTCTCTGTGGAAGAGATCAGCACACCCAGGAGCGGAGCAGGCTGGGGAATCTCGCTCTGAGACAGAGGTGCCACGGGGCAGGTGGTATAGGAATCTGGAGTGTGGGAACAATGGGAACTGGACAGGTCTGCCTGGGGCTCAGCGCCTTTGTGCACGGCTGTCAAAGTCAGGGTCCTGGGGTTACCTGAGGAGGACACAGACGTGCACACCTGCGGCCAGTCCGTCTCTCCACCCTTCCCTTTATCGCTTCGCCCAGAAACGTCACACACAGAGAACCACGTGGAGAACCCAGAATCCGCAGGCTCTTTGCCTTGGGATGTGCTGTTCCCACCCCCTGGGGCCCCATTTGCAGGGTCAAAGGCCCCATCTCCCAGGCCAGCCTTCCCCTAGCCTTCTCCATCTTCCCAGAGCTGAGAGGCTACGGAGACCGATGCAGTGACGCTGTTGCTACGACACTGACATGCCGTACACACGCAACATCTGTTCCTGAATGTCCCCCACACAACAGGTGAGCGACTCATTAAAGACCCTCCTCGAGGAAGGAAGCACGCCAGAAACCCGCAGTCACCGCACTTGTAAAAGGAGACACAGAACACAGCCAGAGCTGCTGGGGCCGCAGTCGGAAACACACTCCCCACTTTCGTAAGAAACGACTTATTGCTCAGTCACGGAATTGCTACAGATGCAGATTAAATCAAGTGCAGATTTCTGGTCAAGAACCTTCGTGAGGCTGGACAAATGCGTTTCCCTGACCTCTCGGGCGGCACTGGGGCCCCAGTGACTTTTACAAATATGCCGCTGTACTTGAGGTTTTCCAGCATTTCTGGACCGGAATCCTTGGGGCCCTCGGTTGGAAACACTTTCTAAAGCTGCCAGGCAGAGAAAGGGCTGGAAGGGAGCCCCTACCGGCCAGGCCGGGGCCCGAGCTGCCATAAGTCACGTCAGGCTGGCGTGGTAACAGGCTGGCTGTCTCCCCAGAGCCATCCACCTGGTGAGGGTACACACCCTCCGCTCGCTCTGACGCACTCACCAACACGCAGCCTCGGTTGCTGGAGTTGCCACCTGTCCCCGACTGGGTCGCACTGGACTCCGGCCTGGAGCTAAGAGGGAGCATCTGGGAACGAAGTCTGACTCCCCTGCTTCCTGGACTCTCTTAGAAACTGAAGACAAAGAGGCCCTTTACAGCTTAAAACACCAACTGAAACCTTCCGCATCAGTATTGCCCATGGCAAAGCCAACAACACATCTGAAGAAATGCAGGTGCTTCCAGTCACCTTCTCAAGAAGCCCCTGACTTCAAGATGCGCCAGATGAGCCGGGGCAGCCTCTCCTCTCCCGAGGGGAAGCTCTAAGTGCCACAGAGTCAGTCGAGGGTGAGGTCTCATGGTCCCCGAGCCTGGGTGTCACCCCACAGCTGCCTCTCTCCCTGCAGCCCTCCAACACTCACAGCACTGGCTGTGGTCCCACCCAGTTCCAGACAGGGGAGACGTTACTCTCTGTAGAACCCCGACATCCATGTTTCCCTATCCCCAAGTCCTGAAAGACTCAACCTAGGCTGAAATAAATCCCAAGGACCCCCTGGGAATCTGTAAGAGGCCAGATTACAAGCACCACCTCGAACTTCTTCAGTGCGAAACTCTGGAAATGAATCCCAGGAATCTGCACGTTTACAGAGCTGCCGTGGTTCCAGAGCAGTCCACCTAGAACCCCCGCCCTCGCCAGCACCTGCAGCCACGGACCGACTGGCTGGACGTTCAGTGGGCGAGGCAGAACTGGGAATATTTTGTTTGAATCCTGCCCAGAGCTGACTCCCATAACTGGAAAGCAGAAGTAATTCATCTGTGGAACCTCCTTCAGATTTCAGCCAAGCTCCAGACATGAGACCAGGGCTTTTCATGCAGTGGAATCTAGCTTCCTCTTCCTGCGGTTAAAGCCAAGCTGCTGCAAACACCTGGATGGGAGCGACACAAAGTCACAGACAAGGAGCCAAAAGATCCGAGAGGCAAAGGGAGCATCTTTCCAAAATGTCATGAGAGGTTTATTCCTTGTTTATTATCGAAAGCTAACAGTTTGTCCTAACGGAGTGGGCGCACCTCAACAGAAGAGCCCAAGGAAGGACAGGCCAAGCGCTGTGAGCCATTGCAGAAGACAGGCAAGTCACCTCCACAGTGTCCCCACGAAAGCAAGCAGCGAGGGACAGGACGGGGGACTGGCTTGCATCGTCACGTGTGTCACGGGAGCCTAGCGTGACAACGTCGTGCAGAAAGAGCAAAGGTGTCATTCTGTTGCTATGCTTGTTTCAGGACTTTTTAACATAAAGGCAGTTAAATCGCCCCCTGTTCCACTTGGAAAAGCGAGCATATAGACATATGCTTTCAAGTACCTCCTGCAGAGGAGTAAAAGCTTAGTCAAGGGCAGCAAAGACAAACCGAGCCTACAGGCAGCCAACCGCCGGTGCGTTAGCCAGGACCGCGGACCGGCGGAGCTGTGACAGAACCAGTCCTGGGGCCACTGCCCCACCCCCCACCGCTTCCCAGAGATTCCGCCTGAACTGGCCTGGGGTGACAAACTTCCCAGGTCAAAGGCAGCTCAAGACGGTGGGGTAGGAAGAGCCCGAGCTCACCTCCGCCCTCGGACACAAGTGTGCGGGTGGATCGGTCCTCCCGGAAAAGAACCTGAGAGCTGCTGAACACCTGCTCCATGACAACGGACAGGGGCAGGGAGGCAGAGAGGTGCTCTCGCCCCAACACGCCCCCCGCCCCGCAGCATGACCACACGACAGGGAGGGATCGCCGGACGCGAGCTTCTCCTGGGGGCCCCACATCAGGAGGTGCAAGGGCTGCAGGCCAGCAGGGCGGCCGGCCAGCCTCCTCCCACCTGGATGGCCCCATGCTGCAGACGACCCTGTCTGTGTGCGTGACAGCCAGGGTCAGCAGACGGAAAGCAGGTGACTCTGCATTAACCTCAGGTGGGAACCGAGCGACACCTAATTAGAAGGTGACGGTAAAAGGAGATTGATTCTCCCGTTCTTTGTTTCTTGCTCTTGAAAAAAATATAGCAACTCGAATCTCAAAGCTCACACTTGAAGCACAGCCCAGCGGACCACTTTCTGTGCCAAATGCAGATGCCACGGTGGCCGGACGGACGTTCCGTGTTAGAAAGGCGGGTGCAGATCTGCGGTGCAGAAGGAATTTCCAAGCAACATTAGTGGGCTCTGAATGCTGCCTCCCTGCGCTTGCAACGGATGGGGGACGACTTGCACTGGAATGTTCTCTAGTGCCTTCCCATGTTTGATTGGCAGACCTTCTAGAAGATGCCTCTTCAAGTGGACAAAGTCGAGACTAAAATTCCTCTTTGAACAAACATTTAATTTTTCAGAAATTTGGTTTAATACCATATTAAACTACTACTTGCTTCAAAAAAATTAGGCCTGGCATCTCATTAAGTAGCTAGAAAGAGCTGGAAGTATATAAAAACACAGACACCATCAGCTTGGTGAAATGACTGATGTGACTGGTGTTTTATGGCAGATGACCTTCCTGCACGATTCAATGCTCATAACACAACCTGTTTTTTTGTTTTTTTTTTTTTTTTTAAAGATTTAAGAATAGGAATCCTTCTCCCAGCTACGGTTTGTGGATGTGCTTCTGAACTGAAACGAACAAATAAACAAGCCCAGAGATGCGTCAGCTGAAAGAGAATCTTCCAGGGCACCCGAGGACTTAGTTCCCGGCTGAGGTCTGCTCCCTGTGGAAGACAGGACAGGCGCGGTCTCCCGCCCACGTCCCCGGGGGCCTCCGAGGGGAGCCCTCGGATCTGTGATGCCCTTCGAAACAGCAAGCTTGAGTCTCGTCGTCAAGTCCATGCAGACGAGGGGAGATTCCTGGGTCTTCCTCTGGGATTAACTGCTACTTTGAAACAATGCTGGATTTGAAAAGGAACTCTCCCCAGTACCAGTGGATTGATTAATCCGCCACTTCTCCACTGGGATAAAATGAAAACAGCAGCAAACCTTGCCCTTTCAAAGGTTCCTCGGAAACCAAGCAATCTGGGCCGCAGACGCCGGGATTTACGAGCCACGGGAAGTAGGCTGGGGACTTCAAAATAAACTAAGTTCTCCTGCTTATTTTGGCCGTGAACTTCTCCTCTTTTCAGACTCCAGCCAGATTGTCCCCACGTTAGAAGTATCTCCAGGTGATTCATCTCAGGGGATCTGCCCTGAGATCTGGGGGCCAGAACAGACTGAAGAATGGAAATTATCATCCAAATTACGACCAAACAAGCGAACTGAGAGAGACACCAGCCTCATAACGATGATACTCAGTACTTTCAAAGCCACCAGGAACTCATGTTGACAGTCTCTCTTCCTCTGTTCGTTATGGTTCAATAAAGTCATAAACGACATGTGGGGCACAGGTATTTAAACGAATTTCAAACGGGAGGGAGGTGCCCTGAGTCTGCCTTGGAGTGCTGAGTGGGACCAGGGAGGAAACACGATTCCAGAGTTAGGCAAGGACTCCGTGTGTCTTCCTCAGCAGATGTGCACCCTTAACCAAAACCTAACACCCCTCACCGTCCGCTTTCTCCCAGTTTTACAGCAAAACAGCGCCTGTCCTTGGAGACAGGGAGCTCTGTAATCCTTGAGGGAGCCATGGCTGTCTGTTCCCAGCGACCCAGCAGGGGCTCTTGTACCGGGTGGGCTGGCCTCAAACATACCCCCTCAGTCAACTTCCATCAATCTCAGAGGACCCGGAATCTGACATTGTTACGACTGTGCGGCTGCCTCTCAAACTGGAGGAGAGAAAAGTGAGGCGAGCGGGGCCCTTTATCAAGCAGGCACCGCCCTGGGGGTTCGCCTCTGATGCTCCATTCAGTCCTCCCAGCAGTCTCCACTTTGCAGAAGAAGAACGAGAAGGAACAATGTTCCCAACATCACACAGTCACCTCAGGTGGCTTCCAAGTCCAACTTTAGAGTCCACTCGGAGAAGGAAAAGCCGGGCTGGGATAACAAGGTAACTCATAAATCTAAGTGTCATAAGTGACGGTTTACTGATCTAAGTTCTGCTGGGCTAACTCGTTAATCTGAAGTTTAGTGTCAGTTTACTGGGTTAACAAGCTAACTCATAGATCCAAGCTCAACAAGTGTCAGTAACGTGATCTGTTCCTACTAGATAAGGTCCAGTGTGCTGACTCCCTGCTTTTGCTGTTCGAGCCTTACTGGCTAATAGCCCCATGCTTGTAATTAACCCTATAAAACCCCATGCGCACGTCTTGGAGGTGCTCATAGCTTCGGAGCAGAAGCCCCACTGAGCCCGCCGGCGTAATAAATCTGAGTACTCCAACCCTGCGAGTGGTGCTTGTTTCTTGGCTGGCCTGTCATTTCCGAAACAACTCCACTTCCAGTAAAGTTCTTTTACCCTGCCTCTACAGTGAGGGTAACTGAAAACCAACCTTGCTCTTATAAATAATAATAATGGGAAATCCTAAGCTTGAGTTAACGGGTTTATTTTCACCGAACTCAGACAGTTTCTGATCATTTAAGCCAGGTGATTTTCAAAATTGTAAACACTATAAGATAAAAGTCAAATGCAAAACTAGAGAATATAGTTCAAATTTTCTGTCTTAAAAGTGTGAAGTTAACGAGCAGCAGCAGCGCCATCACAGCCTGCTCTGGTTTCAGAGCCCAGCAAGTGCACTGTGGCTTGCAAACCTGGCATCATGCTGCAATCTGCTTTACCCCAAGGAGCTTTTCAACGTTTGCCTTTAAAACAGCAGAGTGTCGACGTTGGACATGTTTGTGCGTCTTCTCCCCACAGGATTTTGGGTGATCGTATCACCTCTAGTCTGCAGAGGCTTATTGAATTATCCCCTCTCTCTCTTCCTTGTTGTGCTTCTAATGAGAACACGAGGCAGCGTGCTGCTTCTTTGTGAAGCTCCTGCACCATTTGCCACAACTGAGACCTTTCTTCCTTTGATGCCCTCCTGGTTACCAACCGCAATGTAAGTAATTTTGAGTAACTTCAGTTTTACAGGTTGAACTTCTTGCCAAAGCTTGTGAATGAAGCATCTGGTCATTGTAAGTGTCTTGTGACAAATGTCCAAATGCAGTCTCTTCACGAACTGTTTTCGTTGTAAATTTTGTTTGTCAATTACCAAGTCAATTACTTTTTAAATCAATGTCACCTAGACTCACCTGACGAAGTGCAGGTATCAGAACAGACAGGTCAGGGACAGAGTGACAGCTGCTCACGGGCCCCACTCACCACGGAGCGAGAGCTGACGTGACCCCCATCCAGCTAAAGACATAGCTAAACGTTCGCACCCCTCTTGCTCGTGAGTTTTTTCAGTTCTTACACTTGTCCAAATGCATACATACTTTTCTCTGGAGGGCTTTAAAACACCTCGATGGAAGCACACAGACTTAACACTCTCCACTCGGGACAGACAGCAGTGCACAGACTGGAAGCTTCCATCAAGGTGGAATTCACTTTTTTCTCCTACAACTAGCATGTGTGACCGCTCTAAAAACGCTGCAGTCACCAAGGCTTCCAGACCAATGAGCTGTGCACCACCAGTCTGAACGCTCACCCCCCTGAGGTAAGAGCAGGGGGCAGGGACGAGACCTGGGTCCAGCCCCGACCTCAGGGGACCACATCTCTAATGTTCCCACTGTGCCCGCCTGTGGTGAGAACGTGGTGCGACATGGTGTAAGCAGAGTAACCGTGGGCACCGAGGCCAAGCATAGCGGAGCAGGAAGAGCTGTGTGAATTTCACCGTCACACTGTCACCACCTGCCCGGTCAGGGCCCCAGAAATCAAAGAAGGCAGGGGCGCAGGGTCAGATTTACCGAAGCTTCGTGCTCAAACTCCGGGTTACACTGTGCTGCCTCCTCTGTCAGTGGCTTCTGAACGATGTTCCTGCAGACGAGCCAGATGGCCAGACTGGCGGCAAACATCCCGATGTCGGGTGCGAACACTCGGATCCCGTTCCCCGCGTCGGCTCCCTTCAGGCTGCAGAGCGGATAAACAGAAACAGAGAATATTTAGTTCTTCTCACGTTTCTAGGGTTAAACTATCTGGAAGTACGCTTGGACCTTCTTAAAGATTTAAAATAAAGAACCCCAGTTTCTGCCTAAAGGCACAGGAAAGCTTCGCACTGACCCCCGTCTTGGGTCATCTGTAAGGTTCAGGAAGGTTCCAGGGAGTTTCAGAAACAGTATAAAGAACCCTAAACCAATTCTCCCTCCTGAAGATGCTAGTGAAATAGACTGTCGTTAAGTAAGCCACGTGTCCGGGACAGGCAGGTGTCTGCAGTCTGGCTGAAGCCGTGAAGGCCCAGCCGCGCGCCAGCAGCTGGGAGATACTCCGCCTCGGCGTTAACTCAGAGCCAGAGGGGAAGACAGAGAAGATGTTCAAGCCAGCCTCAGGCAGGAGCTCTTCATTATTCTGAGTCCTGAGCTGTCTGTGTCTTCCATCCTGGGCCTGGAAAGGCAGGTCATTATCGGAGGACTCAGAATGAGAAGACAGCTGCTTCCCGCTGGAGGCCTCCCCGCGTCCGGCGTTCTTCCTCTGAGCCAAAGAGATAACGCTGTTTGTTTTCATTATCTCGTCGGACTCCAATGAAAGCGACCCGATGTGCACCACAGATAAAACTCGTTTAGGGGCGGGAAGCAGGAGACAGGAAATTACGCCGTGTGAAGACACACGTTCCCCCATACACCCTGTGTGATTAAATGCATACCTCACTCATTTACACTGTGTGTGCTGTAGATTTTGGTAAAAACATAATAAATAGCAAGACCCCCTCACCTGGAAATGACCATATTAACATTTCAGTAAATTAAAAATGATGATTGACATCTACCACTCACTCAGAAACTGCTTTGTGCTAAGAACTGGGCACACGTGATTCCGTCCAGCCCATCGCCACGCAGAGTAACGTGTTGTTATTCACCCCCCTGTTGGATATGGGGAAGAACCAGACCAAGGCCCATTACATCCTGTTGAGATAGCGCCCGAAGTTACAGGCTTTAGAAGACGCTCAGTCAGGGTCTCCTCGAATGCCCAGAGTCTTGATCAAAATGGAAGGATAATTTGGAAACTACACTAATGGGCAGCAAATCCCAGCCAATTTGGATTTGAACAGTCCTCTCATTGTCGCAGAAGTCACGACACCTCATCCCATCTCCTCATCCAAGCCCCAGCCGCCCGCCCGCCTGCCCGCTGACTCGCTGCAGTCTCGGAGCTGGGGGAGAGCTGGACACGGCCTAGCCCACTTCCTCACCTGGCCGCGCGGGTGCACCAACCGGGGGAGGCCAAACGCTGGACCGAGAGCACAGCCGTGGGCGGCGGTAGCGCCCCTCCTGTGGGGAGCTGCCCTCGGCCGCCCCTCCCCCACCTGCCGCGACAGGCCCCGCCCACCTGCTCCCGCCTCGCAGCCCTTGGCCCTTCTGACTCCCATCACACCCTGTCTCTGTGCTGCGCTGGACAAAGCTGCTCCCAAACCCAGGCTTCATGCTTCTCCTCCCTTCCCTGTCTAGTTCCCCACCTGCCGCTGGACACCTTGCTGGGAAATGCCCCCAGACCGCCGGGCTGGGCGGTGCCCACCACACTTCTCCCCCTCCTGCTTCCATGCTGATGAGTCTGCAAGCATCTGCTCCTGATGTGTCTTCCCTCTTACTCTACATGTAAACCTGAATGGCATACGCACCCCCAAGGCTCCACTCTGCGTCTGCACAATGGCTGACAAACCCGTATACCCGGTCCCCCACGGTCCCCTCCACTTTGGTACTTCACAGCCTTTCAAAACCAAATGTGATCTTCATTCCAAAACCCGCCCTTCCTCCCTTGTGCCTAACCCTGGGAGATGGTGCTCTCATCAGGGTAGCAACCACGACAGAATCTGGACCCTGCCATCCTCATTGAAAGCTTGGGGATTCTGTCCCCACCCGCCTCTCTTTCCCCTCCTTTCTGCCTCGGGGTGTCCCCTCTGCCAGCCAGGCCTCCGCATTCCCACCAGAGCTCAGCCCGGCAGGGGTTGGGCGTGTTAACGACACGGCCTACAGGAAAGGTCCCCATCCCTGAGCACGGCATATGGGGTCCTCTGCAGCCAAGACCTTTTTCCTTATCTCCTGCTCTGACTGCCTTGGATCTCAAATTCCAGGCACCTTGAATGCACAAACCCAGGATATGCAAGTGTTTTCCCTCTGAGCTGGTGTGCAATTTTCTTAGGACGCCAGTGCCCTTCTCTCACACACTTTTGCAGGGTCCTCACCTGTCCAGACCCACCTCCCACCCTCCTCTGTGAAGGGGTGCCACTGCACCCACACCGCTGGGCACGAAACGTTTACCCCTTTACATCACTCACTCACCTGTGAGTCTCTGAGTCCAGGAGGACTATTATATATAGTATTTGTGTGTGTCTGTACGTGTGTGTCTGTGGACTGCAGCGTGGCTGAGTGTAGACTGGCAGAACTAATGCTCTCTCCCAGTATTTACTCTTTCCTTCCTGTAACAATAGTTTCTGCAGATTAGAGCAGACAGCCTGCCACAAAGAGCCCTGCACTTTAGCTCAGGGAAGAGCAAACACAGATACAAAGGGCAGGGCAGGCCACTGCTGTCCGGGGAGCGGCTGAAGACGGGGGGCTGCTGAGTGACATCTCAGTGGTTTGGACACGACCTAACTGTCAAAATGGGAAATGACAAACCATTTAAAAATGCAGTTTTACTAAATACATCCGTCGGAGAAAACATTTCAAGAACAACAAACACGAATTGTGTCTAGTGAGCAGTAAGTGGCTGGATTTGGTGGAATCCAGCCATTTAATTTTTTAATCACTAAAAAATAGGTCTTAAGCATCTAGGCTGCGCCAGGCATTGCCCCCGGGCACGAGTGCTGGTTAGGACAGTGTGTTTACGGAGGTTAAGTCAGGAAGAGGGGTCACGGCCAGGCCAGGACTACCAAAGGATCTGGAGCTGAGAAGGACCACAACCGTCATGGCGACGAGATGGCAGGAGACATGGCGACCTGGCTGCGGGAAGTGGGGCCGCAAGGTGGGGTTTTCACAGTGAGTGCGAGGTGTGCTGAGAGGTGGCGGTCACCCTGGAAGCCACGTGGGGCTGGTGCCTGAGAGAGAAGTCTTGGCCGAAGGGGTGGCCTTGAGAGTTCTCCTCTCATGTATACTGGATAAAGTCAGTGAGTAAATCAGGCGGTCTGGGAACGGCACACAGCACAGGGCAAATATCTGTGGAGGCTACGTGAGCTAACTGTGCGTCTGCACTGCAAAGCACTCAGCAATAAATCACATTTTACTTCAAGTAAATCCTGCATTTCCAATCAGGCAGACCAGGCTATGGGCAGAAGCCCTCTTCTAATAAATTAATGTGATCAACGTATACATTTCCCCATAAAACGTTCTCCTGGACAGTGCTACTCGCTGGGCACACTGCAATTTCATTTTTCATATATAAAAGCACATGCTAAATGGCTTAGAACATCAAGGTCTCCTAAACAGGAAACATTTCCTTTCCAATCTCGTTACGGTCACATTGATCTTATTTGCTCAGTGATTATGCCTCCTGAAGGGGAGTCAGGGAAGCTGGGAGTTGGGAATAACCTAGCTATCCATCAAGAGGAGAAAGACTATATCCTGGAAAGACTACGGATCAATAACTGAGCGCAGATGCATGTGGGACCTGGAGCTCCATCTGTAGACTTGGACGCATCTCACAAACACAATAGTGAGCAAAAAAAAGGAAGCAGATGGACAGCCTACAGATCGCTTAGGGATTCACCGTTAGGAATCACATGGAAATGACAATCATATTTCTGGACAAGGCAGAAGGACACGATCAACTGTGTTACCAGCGGCATCTGAGTTCTTACGCGTCTTGACAGCTGGCTGGCACGTACAAAAGTCTATCTTTACTATCTGATTATTTTACAAGTCAGAAGAGTCAGACTACTCAGAACTCTTCGTGGAGAACATGTCTAGAAAACGTGAAGCCAGTTACCTGCCAGGGGAAGAGAGTGACCAGCTGCCTCCGTCACGGCGGGATGCTGTGTGGTGTGACGACTCAGGCATCAAATGCAGCTACGCCCTCGGGTCCTTCCCAAGAGCCCTGGGGCAGGTGCACATATTCACCACTTTGCTTTTTTTTTTTTTTTTAAAGTTTCAGGTTCTCACCAACAAAATGACTTCTTGGGGTCTTCCCAACTAAGGTTTCACTTTGACTTGGAAAATTCAAAATAAGGAGGCAGAGAAGTTGAGAATCACGTTGGAGTTTCAGGTACAACTGAGAAGGAGACTCTGGGACGGACACCATCACAGTCACTTTCAGAAGTTCAGAAAAAACGCCATTTATGCCGCTCCTTTAGGGGAGCAAGTCCTCCAGTTCAGAGTTGGCAGGAGGGTCAACTTCAGTTGAATTCCAATAAAATAATTAGAATATCAAACAAGCACTATTTACATGAACATGTGCTACTGAGAGGGTGGTGCCTGTCGCTGCTGAGAATGCACCAGACTGGACGTCACCCTGTGACATCCCAGCACCCAAGGCACGTAACTACGATCACCCCAGAAGCCGCCTCCTGGGCTGCTTCTCCCGGGGGATCTCCCTGGGAGAGAAATGGACGGCTGGGATAAAACTAGCAATGCGGGGTGCAGAGGAAACGGTTCCTTTGGCAAATCCCTCTGCTTGAAATTCTGGAAAATTACGTTTCAACAGTTCAAGCCCTATTACAAAATCACTGACTTACGGGACTACAGCTAGGTTAGTAAGAGACTCTCTTGTAGACACAGATTCATTGTTCTTAAAAACAAACAAAACAAACCCTCCTAGAGGGAGCCGTGGCCACTGAGGTCCGTACGCGGGCGAACCTGAGCCGTGCGTGCTCCCCCTGTCCTCAGGGCACAAGCCCTCTGCTCCCGCCCGGGTGCAGCGGTGGCGGGGGGGGTGTGGAGGTCGGTAGCCTCCCTCCCGTGTAAGCCAGCTCGGCACCAGAGAGCGCTGAGGGGTGCAGGGCCCGAAGAAAGGGATCGACCACGTGGACCTGGGAGGCGTGGGGTCCTGCCTGACCACAGCTTCCCGGCCCCCTCAGCACCGAGGGAGGCGATAAACTTTGGCAGCAGGATTGCACCTGCTGGGTGGTAAGACCTTCACGACGCCTGCAGAGCTCGGCAGAGAGAAGGCGCGCAGGCACCACAACCAGAAAGACTTTATCTGTCACTTGATCCTCAAGTGACAAGAAGCTACTCAACCCTTTGAATCTCCACTACCCGTGAGAATGAAACCAAAGACAGCTCTGGGACCGGTGCAACGCTGTAACGTTCGCTCCTTCAACTGTTCTGCGTACGTGTAGAGAGGTGTGCCTGTGAGCGCGGAGATGTGGGTCAGGGCAAAAAGGGGCGGAAGGAATTGCTTCCACTTTGTTCATCATCGTGGATCGTATGTCTCCAAGGATGCTGACGGAAAACCCAGACAGTTCCCCTGAAGCCTGCCTAACACAGACTACGCCTTGTCCAGGCAGTGGTGTCTCGGTCCCTAGCTAAGGGGTTTAACGGTCTGAGCTACAGGAAAGACATCTTACAGCAGCTAGAACTATCACAGAACTGATTTTTTCTTACGACGCAGAGCAAATGAGAACTCTGAACCCACACTTGTGAGTCTCTGTGAGCACAATTCTCCAAAACATTCCCTGCCACAGACTCAACACCCAGATTTACCTCCATATCAAGCAGTGTGGATTTCCCCTTACTCATCGTGCTGCCTGCACCAAGACTGGAAGCCTTTCGGTGATCTGTTACACAGTTCGTTTGTTCGTGTCATTAATGAAATCTGAAACCGTCCTGCTACCTCTCATTTTGTCTCGAACCAGGTGCCAAGGTGACCACGTTGGAACTCGGGGTCTCCGTTCAAGAATGCTCCGTTCTCTGCAGGACCTGACCTTAATCACTCATTCACTCTGAGACTGTTTATATGAGTCATAATGACCTGGCTCAGTGAAGATGGAGATTACAAATCAGAAGATCTTTTCTTCCAGCCATGTTTTGAAAGAAAAGGGATGACTGATTACATCCTTTTTTTTCTAGAAGAAAAATAGATCTGTTCACCAAATGTTTATTAAATGATGTCACTTGCTTGAATAAAAAAAGGTTACTTTCCAAGTTGGAAGCCAAAGTCCTAAGTAAAGCTAAGGCAGCCTAATAAATGTATTTAGTTATACACACACACGTACAGCCACACGTGCGCGCGCACACACGTGCACACACACATGCATTAAACACATACGTACACTCACACACACAGTCATGGACACATATGTGTGCATATATTAATCCGTAGCTTTTACTCTGTGTTTCAGGTATACCCAAGATATACTTGGCAGATCAAACAAAAGAGCAAATCTCATCAATCGCATGACTAAACTTTAACGAAACTGATTATATGGTACCTCACAGACGTAAAAGCCTCGGACGTAAGATGTAACTTTTCCTCTGATTGTGTGGGAGTTACACTCCAAATGTTGTGGACTGAATGTTTGTGACCCCTCAAAATTCATGCTGAAATCCTAACCCCCAATTTAAAAGATGAGGCCTTCGGGAGGTGATGAGGTCATGAGGGTGGAGCCCCCTGTCCCTCAAGAGATGATTGGATAAAGAAGGTGTGGTGTGTACATACAACGGAATACGACTCAGCCATTAGAAAAAATGAAATGCTGCCATTTGCAGCAATATGGATGGACCTAGAGATGATCATACTAAGAGAAGCCAGACAGAGAAAGACAAATGTCATATGACATGACTTATACATGGAGTCTAAAACAATGACACAAATAAACTTATTTAGAAAACAGAGACAGACTCACAGACATAGAAACAAACTTACGGTTACCAGGGGTATAAGGGGGGAAGAGGTAAATGAGGAGTCTGGGATTTGCAGACACACACTACTACATACAGAATAGATAAACAACAAGGTCCTGCTGCACAGCACAGGGAGCTGTATTCAACAGCTTGTAATTGCCTGTAATGGCAAAGAATATTAAAAATATATATATATGTGTGTGTGTGTGTGTAATACATATATGTATACACACACATACATGTATAATCCAATGACTATGCCGCACACCAGAAACTAATGCGTTGTAAATCAACTATACTTAAAAAAGAACAAGAACAGGAGACTGAGGAAGGTCTGGGAATTAAGTGACTGTTTGCAGGGACACAGAATAAAGCTGTTTCTCCTCTCTCGGCTCTCAGGGCTGAGCCAGCGGGAGCTGCAGGCTGCCCCGCCCTCCGACCAGCTGCGATGACTGATAAAAAGACACGGGGACCCCTGTCTCATGCTTTCTCAGAACCTGTCTTTCTCTCTCCGACCAAATCCCCGGGTGCTTCCCCATCGAGGACTCCGTCAAGTTTCTCCAAGCCGCTGACCAGCTGGCAGTCAGGCAGTGGTCTGGGTGCCTGGGTATCGAGACAGACCCATCCCTCGTGTCCCAAAGCAGGAAGGGCAAGGAGCAGTGTGCACAGCACAACTTGTCCAGCCCCATCACGGACGACTGGGGGACGTGTTACTAGAGGAGGGTCCAGGAGAGAGTCGTCAGGAGAGGCTGCACAAAAGCAGTGACGTCTAAAACCCGAGGTGGGGGGTGGAAGCTCCCCAGGGAACAGATGGGCTGTGGAAAGCTGCCACTGAACCCTCCAGATGCACAGCCATGCCTTTTGAATCATGTCCACACTAGGAAAAAAAATCCTCCGAATGAGTTTCATCGTCGCCGGCTGCTTTCAGAGTGATTCATATTTTAAAACGTTCTTCGAAGGAGCGAGAGATGTCACTCCGCCATCCAAGTAGAGCATGAAATAAAACCGTGTACAATTTCGTTACTAGTAATGCAATCAGAGGGACCACGCTGACTATGGAGACTAAGAACGGCCTCCGCGTGTTCTAAGTGAAAAGAGGCGTGCGGTCAGCAGAAGGCTGCTCGCTTTCATGGAGGCAGCAGCACGGCGCCCCGGCGCGCACGAGCTCGCCTTCTGTTGGCGGGTCACTGGGCAGGAGCCGGCTTACTTGTTGACATATTTTCCTGCCATGCAAAGTGGCGTTCAGGAGAGAGAAGCCCCTGGGCAGACCTGCCCCGATCGCGCTGTGTGGGACACATCCCGAGCTTTCCGGCAGCCCCACCTGTCGGCCCCTCCTGCGTACACGGCGGAGGGACACTCTGCTTCCCCTAAATCAGTGAGGTGACTCGCCTGGGGCTGTCCACTGTGAGTTGCAGTGACAGAGGCCACCTCTGCGTGGACGCACGTCAGCGCCAGTGTGCGGTTCCCCAAGCTCCGCCTCCCTGCTTAAGCAAACTGAGAAATGCCGTGTCAAGACAGAGGTGTCATGGATTGAAACCAGGGACACCCGGTGCAGAGAGGTCAGCTGCTCCCAAGCTGTCTGGCCTCCTCATCAGACGTCGCACCAGCGGGAAGGCAGCACTGCTGTAAGGAGCCCCCGAGCATCGGGGTGACCCCAAGATGCTTACGATCCTAGGCTTAGAAAACCTGCGTGGAAAGGTGAGCTTTCTGATGGCGATAGAACAGCTAGGCACACATCCTTTCCTCCACAATAAAAACCAAACCAAACCAAACGGAAACAAAAGTCTCGTGTTGTAATGCGGGGAGCCACACTGTAGCACCAGGAGTGGAAGGGGTGTTGTCGGGGACACCAATGTTACATGAACCTACATCCTTCCTCTGTCCTCTGCGGAAGTCCTAAATTAAACTCCCAATGTCACCCACGGGGGCAGCTGTCTGCAAGGTGAACATAACCTTTTATCATGAATCCAGCCATCCACACTGTGACCAGGTGTACTTATCCTGAGGCCGTGAAAATAACGACAGTTTCCAGGAAGGAAATGGCCAACCATCACCTCATGGCAAGTGTCGCTGCCCCAGGGCAGGCCGGCCGGACGCCTGGGGCTCCCCTTCAATCACAAAACGCACAGCAGAGGACGCCTTCGCTTTCCTTTCTGGGGGAAAGTGCTGAGGTTCAGCTGACTCAGTCCCTCTTTTATTATTTTTTTTTACGACATGACCACTTTTTGAAATACTCTGCTAGCAAACAGATTGATGGGCAAACTTGAAAGGGCCTAGAGCTGAGAGGATCAATATCTCAGAGTGGCTTTAAAGAACCGGAGAGCTGCCTTTGAAGATACAACTGGAATTTCCTTTAAGAGAAAGGCGAGGGGAACCTGGAGAAGCAGAGAAGCCGCACGCAACAGGCCGGGTGCGGCCTTTGCCACAGGAAACGCGCGACAGCCCCCAAACCAGTGACTGCTCTGCATCTCATCTCACTGGGCATCTGGCAGCAACAGCTCCCTGCTCGTAAACAAGAACGGACGACCCGGGGAACTCGGATGACAGTTTCAGATCACGCCTAGAAGTACAGACGCAAACCCCAACTCCCAATGTATCCCTCACCCCCTCCTTTCCCCCGGGTCACCATAAGTTTGTTTTCTACGTCTGTGAGTCTGTTTCTGTTTCGTAAATAAGTTCATTTGTGTCATTTTTTAGATCCCACATATAAGTGATATGCACCAGAAATTAACACAACATTGCAAACTGATTATACTTCCATAAAAAATAAAACTAAAAAAAAAGAAAAAAGAATAAAAATAGGAATGGTCACAAAACTAAGACTACAGTTCAAAAATACAGCCTATCACCTGACATGTTTCTTAACAGTGTTTTTATTTGCACATCTCTTTGGAAGCATGCCCGTTTAAGAGAGGCATTATGGAAATCCTCCTGTCTGGTTTCTTCAAAATGTTCACAAAATGAGAACAGCCAGTGAGACTTACGACTTAGGATGGTGTCCCCAGGAGCCACGAGGGGGGGGACCTAGCACAGGGACGCCTGTCACTCGGGGACTCAGGGTGGCTTGCTGCGGAAACCTTAGTCTCTGGAACCAGGCACAGCTTCGCTCAAGTGCAGCTCAGTACCCCAGTACCCCCGGGTGGCCACGACCTCCTGGGTGGCTACCCGATTCTCCTCGGGCTCCTGGACCTATGACGTGGGGACCACAGCCCACCGTGCGGGTCACAAACGACGGGCAGCAGCTTCTTGTCTTTGTCAATAAAGTTTTACTGGAACTCAGCCATGCTCGCTGCTGTGGCCGCTGCAAAGGACCCGCAGGGCCGGTGGACATGGAGGTGGGCGCTCTGCCCTCGATGGTAAAAGTCTGCCGGTCCCCAGTCTGTGGCCTGTAAGTGATGGACACGCCACAGTGCTCGGTGCCCGGGTGCTGTTCTCATTAAACCATTGCTCAAGTCAGCAAAAGGCGAAGGTCACGTAAAGTAGGAAGGAAATGTTTCAGTTGCCAAACCCTGTGGACTGACGAATCCTTAACCATCTTAGAAGCAGCTCTCGCCCAGAGGGCGCCACTCAGGAGACGGCAAAGAATCTGAGCCTGTCCTTTAGGGAAAAAAACTCAGGCTAAACGCAGATTAAAAGGACATTAAGATAGCATTTCTCACCTATTGGGCTGGCAAAAAAATCCTCGAGTTTGCCAGCATGTTCCGGTGGCGAGGCTCTGGGAAGTAATTACTCTCACCCGTTGCTGGTGGAAGTGCCAACTGCCAAAACTCTAGGGGGAGAAACTTGGCCACGTTCAGAAAAATTCCATAAAAACTTGCTATTCGGTAGTGCTTGGGACTCTCCCGCCAGGATCCCTGGCAAAAACACAAGTGTGCCCCAAGCTGTTCCACATGGTCCCGGATGCTGGATGGGCTTGGCACTTCCAGCCTCCATGGCAGCACGGAAACGAGCAAGGACCAGGGGGCCTGCATCAAGGGGCGAGGCGTCCACACGCGGTGGGCCTCAGGGACGGAAAGGGAGCGATTACGTTTACGTGACACGGGGACAGAATGTCAAGGTGAACGATGCCACAGACAGACTAGTCCAGACGCGGGGCCGTCTGCAAGCCTCCTGAGCTGGTTTCCTCAGAAGTCAGTGACTAACGGAGCTGGGAGGGGACTGGGGGACCCGATCCCTGTACAGAAGCTTGCGGTGAGACAACAGAACAGAACGTGCGGTGACAGCGGGGAACCGGTCTCACCGTGGTGACTGTTTCAAGACACACGCAGATACCCCGTCACCACGCTGCACAGCTGAGACTCACAGAGTACAGTATGTTCATCACGACTCAGAAAACAAAATTTACCAAAAACAACTAAAATGGGATGTGTGGGATTTAGGAGTCTGCTGACTCAACCTGGCATCTGGAAGGTGACATCTCTGAGATGATCAGGACGTGGAAGCACCGACTGGGTATTAAGCAGTGCTGAGGACTCACAGGTGTTCGTACTGGGGGTGAGTGTGGCTTATGATTCGGGAAGAAAGCACCCATTTTCTCAGAGATGTATACTGACTTATACAGGGATGAAATGACACGATATATGAGATTTTCTTTAAAATATTTCAGCCTCCCCCCCAAAAGTGGACAAAGCAAGTGTGCAAAGTCTCACTGATGCTGGGCCGTGGGCACGTGATGTCTGATTAGCTGTTTCTCCCCTTTGTTTGACTTTTTCATAACACAAAAGACAAATCAAGAGAAAGATCCTCTGGAAAAAAGATTTCACACAGAATGAAGCTGCATGTGACCTTCATCCTTGGTTTCACGCTGGTCTGTGAGAGCCGCCCACCCCAAGGCACCCTCCTCCAACAACCGTAAAGACGCCGTGACCTGCCCGGGCAACCACGGGGACGGGGCCGACGCGAGGAGGTGCGCGCAGGGAAAGGCACAAGCTGAGAACCAGTTAAAATGGTCCTGGAAATGCCATCGCCGGCCGCCCGGGGATGAGCCGGCTGTTCGCACTTGCTACCGCAGAAATGATGCATTTTAAGGTATTTTGCTCTTTCTTTTATGTGGTCTAAGCTCTGTCAGCATAAAAACACATCTTCAACACTGTGAAGAGAACTAGTCAAAATCACCGACAGAGCACAAACATTAGAACGACTTTTCTCCCTTTCAATAGCCGTGTCGACGCCGAGGTCACCCAAGCCGCCGTGAGCCGCTGTCAGGTCTGTACGACCCGACCTCCACATTTTCTGATGTTATTGTGAGTCAGTTTTTTTTCCTTTTGCGGAGATGCTGGTGTAGAAATGCTTTTAGCTCAGAGTGACATGATGTCAGCCTTTCATTTAGAGCTAAAAAGATCGAACGGTTTTAATAACTGGAGGGGGGAGGGCAGAGCTCACGCTCAGCAGCACAAGGTCCTGGGTTCAGTCCCCAGTCCCTCCATTAAAAAATACAGTCCTTGGGAAGACGTGAATATAAATACACACTCCTCTGTACTTAATGGACAGAGCTGAATGCAAATGGAAACAAATGCCATCTCCTGTAATGCTCTAACCCGGCTCCTTCCCTTCCCTGCTGCTTCACAGTTTAAGGAGCATTTTCACATAGACTGCTCCACTTAATCCCCCCTCCACTCCGTGCTCAGGCAAGGATGTTATAAAGCAAAGGTCGACCTCACAAGGAAACTGAGACTCAGAAGTGATGGCGCGCTCGCAGGCACGGTCACAGGAGCAGCGGCGGCGAGACCACCAGTTCCCAGTCGGTGAGCTGCCGGCAGCAAACCAGGTCCTGAGTAACTAAACGTGGGTTCCTGCGAAGTCCTGCTTACCTTTCAAAGCCGATCTGTCGGAACGTCTTTTCCCAGGTTGAGCCTGTAACCAAAGGAAGGGACACCGTGAGTGCAGGTCAAGGATTCCCAGAGTGCTATCCTGTTTTTGCATCACCTGGCAGAGACTTGGTTGGATATTTAAGTGGGATAGCTGTTTTCCCTTAAATGCGTTCCTCCCCGCCTCCACCCTCAAATGATCCTCCGGAGAACAGCGCAGGGAAGTGTGCCCCCTCAGCAACACGACAGCACCCACCCCCTCCTCTGCTGACGCAGCGGCCACGAAATCACTCTCTGAATTCCACACGTGTCCCGGGCAGAAGAGTATGAGGAAAACTCTCCTGTTATATAATGAACATCAATGCTGCTGCAAATGGCATTATTTTACTCTTTTTGATAGCCGACTAGTATTCCATTGTGTAAAATACATCACAGCTTCCTTATCCAGTCATTTGACGATACTTGAATTAAAAAATAATGGAACAGCATACTGTAGGCTGCACTCCCTACAGCCCAGCTTTTAACATCACGGGGCACTTGGAAAGCCAGTGGACATCCGGACCCCTGACTCATTCTACACCAAGGCTTTACCTCCCCAGCGCTGAAGCGCAGGGTTAACACTTCTTTTTTAAGCTAAGTATTTTGATCACAAGTCTCCTGATGCAAAAATGCTGTTCCCAGTGATGTGACTTGATGACCAGTGTCTCCAACTCCACAGAAGCACAGCTGGGTATAAAAAAGATTCTCTACAGTTTTTCCATGAAATAATTCTTCCTCACAATATAAGCATAATAACTTCTGACCACTTTACATAAAGAAATGTGCTGGCGTTTTAAATCAAAGACCATTTTAATAAAAAATCTATACTTATAAGAGCTAAGGGTTCATGCCAACCCCCACTTTTACCTTTTCCCCGATGCTCAGGCAGTGGCGACAGCATCTAGATTTCAGTAACTGTTGCAAGTAAACACCACCGCCTGCCCCCCACCCCGGGCCTACATCCTCGAGCGGTGTCGTCCACTAGGGGCTTAATAATCACAGGAGGCAATTATCACCTTGCTGTGCAATTCACTCCTGCAAACAGGAAGAGGGGATTCAGCTAAAAAAGCGTCCCTGCCTCTCCCTCACGTCGCAACAAACCAGGGTGGCGTTCAGGTTTCTTTGTTGAGAACCCTGCCCAGAACACTTTATTCTCAGGTGGCCATTCAGGGCTTCCCAGGCTTCGGACAGGCTTTCGGGAACGGCGGGTGGCCACACAGTGTGGTGCCTGGGCCCTCCCTGAGGACGAGGACGAGGCTAGTCGCAAGAGAGCGGGAATGGTGGCGTCTCACTCAGGGATTTGGGTTCATACTGCTCCGTTAGGATGGAGCATTTAAACAGTTGTTATAAACAATAAAGGACTAAATTTCGGATGAATTACACATACTCGTCCACACACAAGTGTAAAGCAGATTCAGGTTTATCTCCTTGGTTGAAGTTACTGTCATCCGGCTGAATTCCAATCTGCTTTGCTGCGCAGGAGTAAAAGGCGTGGAATTTTAGTTAACCAGCCCAGGAATTTCCCCTGGCCCCTGGCCCAGCGGAATGAGCCCGTGTGAATGTCGTCTGTCCTGCGAGTCACAGGCGAACAACTGAGAGTCCTTATCTCAGGAGTTCTTGGAAGACAGTCATCCTGTACCCGAGACAGAGGCGATTAAGAATGTACAACCCGAGTCAGAAGCCACACTGAATTCAGGACAGTGGTAACGGCCTGGCCCGGACTAAGAAGTGGGAGAGATTAAGCGCCCCGTGCCAAGTGGGAACCAGATCGTCTCACTCGGACCCCGGCGGGGAGGGTCCGGGGTGGGCCCGGGGAGGGGCAGGGGTTACATGCTGCCTTTCTGGACTTTTCTTGCTTTCACTGAGAAACAAAACACCTTTCAAGGGGTTCCCCCCCTATTTCCATTTCCCCCCAGATCTTTTCAGCATATTCCTAAACTGATTTTCAAAATAAACTCTAGACAAAAACACTCTTTTGAACAGACTCAATTTATTATCAAGGTAAAATGAAAAGTCTAAAAATAAACAACTTGGCTATTCAGCACCATCCGGCTTTTAAAACATGGAACTTTAATTAAGAAACAGGTTCCGTCTTCCTATTTCTGAGAAAAATAAACTTATGCAACAAGGCAGGATAAGCTAAAAGTTTTTTTTGGGGGGGGGGGTAGCGAGACTTCCTGTGCTCCTTAAAATAAACATCCTTCCGCACAGCAGAGACGGTGGAACGCAACGTCCCTCCAGCCACCAGGCAGCAGGTTCCCAGGAACCTTTGCACCTGACTCGCAGCAGGCCCTCAAACCCGTCTGCTGCGGGGCCTCTGGTAACCATCCCAATACGTTAGGTGTGGGGCTGGATATATTAAAATTTGGTTTCTGCCCTCGAATACAACATACCCCAGAGCTTTGGGTTTTTACGTCTTTTGTGAGCACTTAGCCACGATGGAACGAGAAACACACAATAATTGGAACAGACATACCCAGATCCTTTGGCACCAGGAACGTTTTTGGCAGCCCATTATTCTGTTGCTGGGGAATTCTTTTAAAGCCATTCACCATGTTTTACACGGTAAGGTAATGTTACTCCCCTCTGCACGAGAGAGAAGTCGAGAAAACAAAGCCCCTGGCAGACTCCCTTGATTCAACACTTTTTAAATGAGATTTATAACATGGAGAAGTCTGGGACACACTGCATTCTCCAGGCGAAGGCGCGGAAAGGAAGACACGCAGCCTGCAGAAATGGGTGCAGCCCACAAGAGGGACCGCTCCTCTCTGGTCTCAGAGGAGGCAGGCAGAAAGAGCACCCTGTGATTCTTCATTTTTAAAATTTGCCCTTGAGGGCACCAGCATCCCAATGACAGAGCTGAAGTCAGGAGAGGAGGGAGGACCAGAGTCCAGAAGCCAGAGACAAGCTCCGGGCTGACAGGATGCAGAGCGAGTTCCGGCGTCCCACCGTGAGTCCCAGGTGACAAAACACCCTTTAGCATCCTTCTGCACCAGCACTCCAAGGGGGCACCTCTGCCTGGAGCGAATCTATTGACAGCTACTCCTGCACAAAGTGAGCCAAGGCTGTCTGTCCACCCCCTCACTCCTGCTTCTGCCCCATCTTCCTGCTGGCCTCGGCAGCTTCCAAGCTCCCTTCCTTCCTGAACAGAAAGCCATTACAGAGACTTCCTTTCTTTGGGAACTATTTGCCCAGGTTGGGGAGTTGCTTCCACCAGCCTCCAGTCACCTCACCTTCCGCCCTGGCCGCTGAGGTGGGGATCTGGGCACCCTCGCAGCATCCATCTCCCTGGCCTCAGGGGACCAGGATGGGCACGTGATGGGCTCAGTCAGGCCAAAGCGGACCCTTGCCCCGGCTGGCTCCACCTGACAGGTGATAAGCTCTCTGTCCTTACCTGTCAGAGAACGAGGGCGGCGTGAGCCCAGCCCTCACCACGTTCACCATGCGGCCGCAGGGAGAAAACTGTGGAAGAGGAAGGAAGGGGTCTTGAGCAGGAAGCTGGGAGAGGGGAGGGGGCCACTGATGGCACCTGGGGTCTGTTTCCAGCTGTTGCCATGCCCTCACCTTCCTGCCCCTCCTGTTTTAGAGGGAAATCTGTGTTGTTTCCTCCAGCCTTAAGTCTAGCTTCAAGTCTGACATTTGTATCTCAAAGAGCACTAAACATGAACAATGAAAATAAGATTTTCACAATCCTTTGAGCATCCAAATTTTTGGTGGGAATGGAAACATTTAAGTAAATTCTAACCTTTTAAAACCGTATTTTAAATTAAGAGAGTGGACATTCTCCTCTAAATTAACACAGCAATAAAAACAGGTTAGCCAAGGCATGGAGGCACCTAAATGCCCACCGACAGATGACTAGATAAAGAAAATGTGGTGTGTGTGTGTGTGTGTGTGTGTGCATGTATGTATACATGTATGTGTGTATATATAGATAGGCAATGAAATACTACTCAGCCATAAAAAAGAATAAAATAATGCCATTTGCTGCAGCATGGATGGACCTGGAGATTATCATATTAAGTAAGCCAGAGAAAGACAAATATCATATGATATATCACTTACATGTGGACTCTGAAAACATGATACAAATGAACTTATTTACAAAACAGAAAGACAGACAGAAAACAAACTCATGGTTATCAGGAGGGAAAGGGGGTGGGAAGGGATAAAGTAGGAGTTTGGGATTTGCAGATACAAACTACTATATATAAAAAATAGATCAAAAACCAGATCCCACTGTAGAGCACAGGGAAATCTATTCAGTATCTTATTAACAACCTATAATGGAAAAGAATATGAAAAAGAATATATGTGTGTGTGTGTGTGTATATACATATATATATATATATACACACACACACACACATATATATATATATATATAGTATATAGATAAACTACACATATATATGTATATATAACTGAGCCACTATGCTGTACATCAGAAACTAACAACATTGCAAATCAACTATACTTTAATGAAAACGAGCAGGTTATACTGGTGCTCTTACAAGGTGCCAGCTTCACACAGATCAGCTAATTTAATTCATGAAGTCAGTACAGTTATCGGCTCCCTGTTCGGAAAAGCTGAGGGGCAGGGGATTCGGGACTCCGGGCCCAGGGCTTTATCTCCCTCCTGTCCATGTGGCTCTGTCCCACGGGGGGTCCTGTCCTTGTCTCTCTTTCCTACCCTTTGTGTCTTGCTCCAATTGGAATTTTTTTTTTTTAAATCCAGAGAGTTTTTGTGTGTCTGATTAAGTTCAGATGTCACCGTAGTGACATCACAACGTGCTACCAAAGCCCTCCTCATGTCACTCTTCACCTGGAACCTACAAGCTCATCCCGTGGGAATTTTGTTGATCTCTGCGCCCAGCGGCAGTCAGTCTGCACAAAAACACAGGGATATGCACCCTGCACTGATGGAGCAGGGCTGATCATTTTTTATTTCTTCTAATTTTTCTGGAGTAGTGGTTTAAAACCACAGGGCTTTGCCTGTTACTTGAAACCAGACGTCTGAGTTCTCCCAGGCTGCCTCTGGTCATCTGTATTTTTTTAACAAATTACTCTGGGGTCTTTATAACATGAAGGGGTTTTCAACAAGTCCCATTCTGTTTTTAATTTTATTTCCTCCCAAACGTTATTGAAAATGCAAACATCTCCTCCTTCATGTTGTAAATTGGTTACTCACTTTGTTTGTATTTCCTCGATTACTTTTATTAATAATTTTTAAAATCCATTTGTGGCTCAATTTCTAATACAAAAATAAAGTCACTTGGGTTTTCCTGTAAGTTTCATGATGCAGCTGGGAAACTGGCGGTCAAATCAGGCACAGCTTTCCTTCCAATGGAACAGTCTCACACCGAGCACATCCCAGACGGTGAGCGCCATCGGAGCTCGGACGTGCACCTCTGCTTTTTCCAAAATAATTAGCAGAAAAGCTCTAATAATTCATGGGAGTGGTAGATTTTTGCCAGCAGAGCCCTATAAAAATGGAAGCACTTTCATATATTGCAGGTGCTGCCAGGCAGATGACACGTGACCTGGCAGAGAAATTGCTGATGAAACACTCCAACATCGGGAAATCACACCACTTCTGAGTTTTCTGGTGGAAGCTTCATTTGCATTATCTTTAACTCTTTCATGCAAAAGATCTTCACATCCAATCAAAGAGTCGAGATTTCACCAGTCACTAAACACTAAACATAATGTGAAATTCTAAGCGAAAAACGGATTCTTCTCAGTTGACTAATGGTGACATTCTGCTTTGCAGACGTTAAGACGCTCGGGTGTTGAATTGTAGCTGAACTCCATTAAACCCAAGAAATGGCTGCTCTAATGGACGATGGTATCCAAGTAATGCAATTTCCCCGACAGTGAGCAAGGTCGGCATTTTGGTGAAATGCTGAGATCTGCAAAATTTCCCGCGTCCTAATTCCCAGATGTGACTTATCATTAATGGGTTAAAAGTAACCGGAAGAAAGTAAGGATAAGGAAAAATTCTTCACCACCCTTCAATCAATAATTTTTCTATTAAAGAATCTCTCTATATTTTTTAAAACACCATTTTCACCTCTGTGGAATACCCTTACTTTGTGATGTCCGCCATTCCCTGCTCTGATGATTCACATGCAGATGACGCTGCTTTAATCACTTAATAATAAGCAATGTAACTCTTTCCATGTCAATAAATAGGGGCATGGAGTCGTTTTACTGCACACAGAGTATTACATAAATTCATAAAATGCAAGTTCCTCATTAACTATATATAAACTCATTCTACATTTTTGCTATTATACATAACAAAGTTTTGAACACCTTTTGCATATATCTTTGAACACTTAGTCAGCTATTAGTTTGAGAGAAATTCCTAAACCTACCTTCGGGGAGCTAAACTATCGCAGTGGGATACATCGTGTGTAGAATTCCGATGAATAGTACCCAAGTTTTACCTTCAAATTTTACTCAGATACATATACTTGACTGAATTCAGTTCTATGAATCCTTTTATAAAACATTTAATTGGAACTTACATTTCTATAATTAGGGATGAAATTAAACAAATGTTCCTAGGTTCGGGGGCAATTTTACTGCTTTCTCTTGTGAACTGCTTGTTAGGTGTTCGTCTTCTGTCCTACTGATTTGTTAGAACACTTTGTACATCAGGGTGAAGGATCACTTTGTACATCAGGGTGAAGGATCTCAAATGCAGCAAGTCTGAAGCAAACACATTTGCCCTTTAGGTTAAAGTCTTCAATACAATGAAGTCTTCAATACCGTATTTTCCTGACTAGAATTGATGAATATTTACATTATTGATGGGTTTCGATCCTTTTAGCTTTTCGGTTTTTTTCATTTACATATTTGTTGTCCCAATAGGTGAGGAAAAATACTAAATTTGTTTCTCTGCTCTTCGCGAATCTTTAATATCCACGCCCCTCAGCCGTAGGAGGTCTTGAATGAGCATCGTGTGTGTTTTGTGCTACTATCTGAGTCGACCAGTCGGTCTGAAACAATGCCCCCCACCATCCACTCTGTGCGGTGACTAGGACAAGCCTGTTCCCAAAGGCCGCACACCCTGCTACAAATGGAGGAGGCGGCAACATCTTAAATAAAGATGTTCTTGTGGAAAATGACTTTCAAATTACTGTAAAACAAAATATAAATCCTAAATAATTAACTCCCTCATCACATAATCAATTTTTAGACATAATTATTGGCTACAAAATGTCTGGTTTAAGATTCGATCTCACTGGCTGTCTGGGACGATGCTTCTACCAACCTCCCCCTAAAACAGCTACAGACACAGAGGAAGTGAGGAACACACAACTTCTCTCATCTAAGATCACAGAACCACTGACCGAAGGTTATTCTAGGGCCCCGAGACGCGGAGCGGTGGGGGGGGTGGATGGGAGAGCTGGAAGGAGAGGCTGAGGTTAAGGTGTCTGTCTGTCTGTCTTAAACGTAACAAGCAGGAAGCTGTGGTGAGCAGAGGTGGAGACGCAGAGTGGAAGGACCCTGCAAGACTCTTAGCAGCTGAGAGAGGACAGGACTCTGCCCAGAGGTCACTGGCCGCGGCGGGGAGCGCCGGGGACCCTCTCTGCCAAAGTGATGGGCAGGGAGCCCGGGTGGTTTACAGTGCCTTAAAGAGGCAGGAAAGGAGTGAGGCGTGTGCGTGACGGGTGCAGGAAACAGCGTCCTGGTTGGTTGCTCGCTCATCTGGATGAATGCAGTAACGCGCACTCTGTGCACAGATTAGTCTCTTCAAGGAACTGTGCCACGCAGAACGCGACCTGTACGCAGAACGCCACCGTTTCAGACCCCTACGGACGCGGCCGTGTCCCTCTCTGTGGAGAGTGCATCTCTACTGTAGAAGTCTGGACTGCTCAGCTGCCTCTGCATTGGCCCCATGATAATAAATCTGCTTTAAAGAGTAAACCTGTGATATCCATCTGTTTACCTGTTCTCTGTCTTTATGAGAAAGATCTCATAAAAGCTGACAAGACGATGTTTCCAGTAATTCTACTTTCAGTTGTTTTGAAGGCAGAGGAACAGGAGCTTCCTGTAGAGTCTCGTTAAGTTTTGCCCAGAAAAGTTAAACTCAACTTTCTACCTTTGTATGCTGTGCATCTGTAACACATCGGTTCTTTGTTTCCTGGAAATCTGAAGACGTTTGCACAGGGGTCCATCCTCTCATTTTTATAGGACCTTCACAATATGGCCTGAGATCAAAATTTACTGAGATAAAGATTACAGGAAAACCACCAAGTTAAGTGGAAAATCCGCAGGAAGTGCTGTGAAAATTCGCGGCCCGCAGGCCCCACCACCACCACGGGGCTCAGCCTTGGGGGGCACAGGTGGGGCCGGGCACAGGTGACAGGCCTGATGCTGGCAGGAGACCAGGTCAGAGACTCTCCCTAATGAGGGAGCCAGGAGCCGCAACCCCGGTCCTTAGATGTCACCCCTTCGTCACAGGATCACGAGGAACTCACGAGTGCTTGTTCTCCAGGCTTCAAACATAAAATTTTACATTTCAGGGCCAATGACGCACAACTTTTATCCTTTCTGAAGCCGTTTTGTGATTTCATGTACTTCAAGTAAATGGCAACAGTGGTGCTAACAGCCATTTCAGGGAGTCAGTGTTCCCTGAGAGACAAAAAGAAGCTCCTGCAGTGTCAGCAGGGCAGGTGGCCAGACGTCAGCTCTGGCAGCGAGGTCACTCCAGCCCTGGACCCTCGCCCACGGCGCGCAGGGCTCCGCGGGGCTGCAGACGCAGGCTGGGGGGTGGCCGCGCGCGCTCGGGCCGCGGGCTGCTCGGGCACCTCTGAGACCGGGTCTGCATGCGGTGAGGCGTGCGTCACAGCAGCCGCACCCCTTCCCGCACGAGGCGGGTGGCAGGCGGCTGGCGGCCACCGCTGATCCAAGGCCCAGACCGCGCTGCAGACAGCCACGCTGCCGGACCTGAGCTACACGCCGGAGCCTGCGATCCTGGGCTGCACAGGGCTCCCCCTGCGCCCCGCATCGCAGCACTCGCACTCACACCCAGACACACTCACACAAAGTCACACACACACACTCACATACAGAAGTCACACACAGTCACACACTCTCTCACATCCACAGACACACACACACGTCATACACAGTAACACACTCTCACATCCACACACACATGCACATACACACATACGCACTCACACACACTCACACACACAGAGACACACTCACATCCACACTCACACACACTATAATACATAGGAATAAGCTTTAGTATCGTTTCTCTTTTTAACTTGGAACGTCGTATGTTCTGCGGTTTGTTTCGGTTAATCCACATTGTATTATATGCTTTCCCTTTTAGTATGCATTTGCCAAAACTCCCCTAAAATCAACTTCGGGGAAGGGCACAGAATAGCTATGCAGGTAAAATCTGTAAATCACGTCATTCATTTAAACTAAGTCCCTTACTAAGAACTTAACAGGCTTAGAAGAGTGTTCGGATCGGTGTTTGGGAGGTTGTCCCTTAAAAGCCCGCGTGAGACCGTGAATCACAGGTCAGGGACCCTGTCACTCCCACAGAGACGGGGTGGAAGGGTCCCCGGCCGCCCGCCCCAGGTGGGGGCCACACACAGGGGAGGGCGGATGCTGAAACGCAGAGTTGGCCAACGAGGTGTCAACAAACAGCCGTCCCTTCTCCAGGAAAAAAGTAGTTATATTCCTCAAGGAGGAAGAAAGCAGAAGTATTTCAGTTTTCTCACTTGCCAGTGTTTACAGAACGTTGCCAAGGGTCTGTGTGGGGGGTGCTCAGTTTCCGAGGATGAGAATGTTCATTTTTATCCTCCTCTGGGCATCTTCAACGGCACTTCAGTTCCTCGTACGGCTTGTGGCTTTCTTTTCACAAACTACAAGCTCCCTGTTGCCAGAAGTGTGCGCCAAATAATAATGTTCGCTTGTAGAAATTAAACCCCAGTGGACATTTCGATAGCTGGAAATTTTATGAAAAAGAAAAACTCATGAAGCATATTCAGTTTAAATGTGTAATGGCAGCTGAGTTCTTGTTTTCCATGAACATGGGTCAAATTAAAACTTCAGACAAAAGCCCTCAATACTTACTTATTACGTGGAGGGCCAGGGGGGTCTGTCTTTCCTCATTTGTTAACACCGCTGAGAACAATTACACTGTGATACACCATAAAATATTAAATGTATACAGAAAAATATCATCTCACCACCTGCCACACATTTAAAAATTTTGATTTCAAGATCACCTTATTCCCTTATGGTAGATTAACCGATCGTGAGTGTGTGGGTTTATTTCTGGGCTCTGTATCTTGTTCCTGCCACACCCGTTTTGATGACCACAGCTTTGCAGTATAGTTTAAAGTCATGGAGTGTGACTCCTCCAGCTCCGTTCTTCTTTCTCAAAACTGTTTTGGCTATTTGGGGACTTTTGTGTTTCCATACAAATTTTAAAACTACTTGTTCTAGTTCTGCAAAAAATGCCATTGGTGCTTTGACAGGGGTTGCACTGCATCTGTAGCTGCCTTGGGTAGTATGCGCATTTCAACGATATTAATTCTTCCCATCCAAGGACACGGCGTGTCTTTCCATCTGGTCGTCATCTCCAATTTCCTTCATCACTGTCCTCTAGTTTCCCAAGGACTGGTCTTTTCCCTCCTTAGGTAAGCTTATTCCCAGGCATTTTACTTTTTGATGTGACGGTAAATGAAATTGTTTCATCTCTCTTCCTGGTAGCTCATTGTTAGTGTGTGAAATGCAACAGACTTCTGGATGTGACTTTTGATTCCAACAACTTGGCTGAGTTCAGCTCTGGTAGTTTCCTGTGGCGCCTTTAGGGTTCTCCACGTACAGCACCATGTCATCTGCGAACAGTGACAGCTGTACTTCCTCCTTTTCAGTCTGGATGCCTTTTATCTCTTATTATTCTCTGACTTCTGTGGATAGGAGTTCCAAAACTATGTTGAATAAAACTGCCAAGAGTGGGCATCTTTCTCTTGTTCCTGATCTTAGAGGAAATGCCTTCAGCTTTTCACCGCTGAGAATACCAAAGGAGGAAAGAATATACAATAGGGAAAATATGGTCTCTTCAACGAGTGGTGCTGGGAAGACCGGGCAGCTACACGTAAAAGAATGAAATCAGAACACTCTCTGACACCATACACAAAAATAAACTCAAACGGATTAATGACCTAAATGTAAGACCAGATACTATAAAACTCCCAGCGGAAAACACAGGCAGAACTCTGACATAAATTGCAGCAACATTTTTTTTTGGATCCATCTCCTAAAGCAAAGGAAATAAAAGCAAAAATAAACAAATGGGGACTAATTAAACTTAAAAGCTTTTGCACAGCAAAGGAAACCACTGACAAAATGAAAAGATAACCTCCTGAATGGGAGAAAACATTTGCAAATGCCGTGACCATTAAGGGGTAAATATCCAACATATGTAAACAGCTCGTGCAGCTCAGCACCTTTCTTAGGACAATCCGACGGAGCCACGGGCAGAAGGTCTGAACAGACCTGTTTCCAGAGAGGAAATGCAGATGGTCCACAGGCACATGGAAAAGGCGCTCAGCACTGCCCGTCACCCGGGAAATGCAAATCAAAACCTCAGTGAGATGTCACCTCAGACCTGTCAGAACGGCCCTCCTCAAAAAGCCAACAGACAGCAGACATCAGCGAGGGCGGGAGCAGAGGGCGCCTCGGCACTGCTGGCGGGGATGTACCTGGTGCCGCCACTGGGGACGACAGTATGGCGGTTTCTCAAAAAACTAAAAACAGAACTCCCATATGACACAGCAATGCCCCTCCTGGGTGTTTATCCAAAAAGCCCCAAAAGCAACATGGATAGACTCGGAAGGCATAATGCTAAATGAAATCGGTCAGAGAAAGACAAACACTGTAAGATATCACTTACATGTGGAATCTAAAAAATAAACTAGTGAATGTAACAAAAAAGAAACAGACTCACAGATACAGAGAACGAACAAGTGGTGACCAGTGGGGAGGGGGAGAGAGGAAAGGATGGTTATTAGATATGAAACAAGCTACAAGGATCTACTATGCAGCACGGGGAGCGCAGCCACTGCTTTGTAACAACTGTAAATGGAGTGTAGCCTTTAAAAACGGTGAGTCCTTACACTGCATTCCTGTAATTTATGTAATACTGTGCATCAACTATATTTCAATTCTGTAAATTAAAAAAAAATTTTCTAAGTTAAAAAAAGAGCACCTTATTCCTGAGAAAACTGAATATATCTAAGTGGTTAATTCTGTAATTATTTTAAATACCTTGCTCTTAAATGTCAGGTATTATCTTTGGGTTAATATTCCTGAAATAAATGGACTTGTAATGTAACAGCATCCATGAAAACAGGGAAAAGGAAGCTATTCATTCAATTTATTCAATGAATGTTTATTAAGCACTAAAATACGCTAGGCAATGAGAACACAGCCAGACCGTGGGCCTTAAGAGTTTACCAGGTAAGGACAAAGATTATCAGGACACACAGCACACACTCACACAGCACGCACACACACAGCACGCACACACTGTGGACAAAAAGAGGAGAGTGGGTTAGGGAGACAAAAGTTAAAATAGAGAATTTATACAAAAGTGAAACTTTTACATGTTTTTGACATGTTTGTTTTTGACATGTTTTGTTTTCTGTTCGATTTTGCACCATTTCAGGGAGTATATTCAGTGCACTAAATGCACCCCAGTGCTGTGCAACACACATCACTAACTGTTCCAGAATATTCTTGTCACCCCAGAAGAAAACCCCGAGCCCATTACATGGTCACTCCTCATCTCCCTCCCGCCCCGGCCTCTGGCAACTGCGGACCTGCTTTCTGTCCTGCGTGTGAGGGGAACCCCACCGCACGTGGCTTTCTGGGCCTGGGCGCCCTCACCCAGGGCCTGTGCTCAGGCTTCCCGCAGGTCTCAGCAGGCGCCGGCGGGTCGCTCTGTCTCACGGCCACATGGCCTCTCGCTGCGCGGACAGGCCCGTGCTGCTCACCCAGCCGATGCCCCACGCGCTGAGCTCGGCCTCGGTCCGCACCCTTTGCTTGTTCCACGTCAGCTGCATCACTTAAGGACACGAGCATTTTGTTCATTTCAGAAATCAGGACGTGCCCCCAGGTCCCCTCCCCGGCTCCGCACCCCCCAGCCCCCGTGCTGAGAAGGTGCAGAGCGCCGTGTCCTGCCCGGCAGCCCGCCGCCCCGGGATGGCGGCACCTGGGCGCCTGCTCACGGCCTCTTCCCGACTCCTGGCCCGGAGCTCGGGCTTGCCCACGGCAGGGCCTTCACGCCACGGGAATGCATCAGCACGACAGACCAGGTGGGCTTTCACGAATGCCCAGCTGTCACAAGCCCCCCAGAGCACCCCAGGGCGTGGCGGACGTCTGCTGACAGGCTCCCAGCTGCAAAGGCTCGGCTCAACCGGGCAGACAAAACAGACTGAAGCGGGGGGCTCTGAAATCGGGTCCAGCAAGTCCGCCGGGGGAGAAGCGGCCACACGAGCCCAGCGGGGCGGCCGGCTCAGCCGTCAGCCCTCCCTCGGGGGCCCAGTTATGCAGCTGGCCCTCTAGGCCACTGCTTTCGGGTGGAAAAAAGGAATCATTGAAACTGAGATAAACTGAAAGCAAGATTTCATGCAGAAGATGGAGTCCAGGCTGTTAGCCGCACTTTCAGCAAACACTCCCTCCTCTCTCCCGGACCAGCCGCGAACACACACAGCCGCCAAGTCCTGAGATGTCCCTGCCCGAGCAGGAAGCTGAGGGCACCACACGCACAAGGATCTGCCACAGCAGGACCCAAAGCTGGCGACCCGGGTGCCGAGAAATCACTACCTGCACACCCGCTGAGCTGGCCCCTGCTTTTTTCTGAGGTTTTATTGGAAACAGCCAGTCCTGGGCAGTCCGACAGCAGAGCCCACACAGTGGTCATCCACGCTGCTTCCGAGGAAGGACACATAAAAATGTCACTGTGGCGTCTCACTGAGCAGCCACGGGGGAGCAGGCATGGGGCGGCGGGCATCTGTCCCGGGGTCACCGCGGCGGAGGCAGGCAAGGCGCACACTCCCTGGATGTCTCTCCGAGCATCCTCTGTGTTATCCCGAGACCCGGTCGCACTCCCCAGGGTTGGTGTCTGACTCCCTTCAGCCTCGCAGAAGTCGGGGTTTTCTTTACTTTTTGGACAGAGATCTCCTGTGAAGCTCCAGGTCCTGGCCCCAAAAAGTGTCCGTGGGGGGCTCTGCTCTCCAGCCAGAATCCTGAATTTTGTCCGATGGGGAGATTCATGAGGGCGTTTCCAGGCCACAGACGGGGGAAGAGGGGTGCCCCCTCCCCTCCCCCAGGCCACGGAGAGAGGCTGATGCAACAGTTCTGGGACAGCCAAGGCTTTTCTTCAGAATCATGCTTTTTACTGATAAATATTGTTAACATTACAGGCACATGTAAGAATGTCTGACTAATCTCTTGGCACAGGGAGAATCCCTGGGCTTTCAATTCGAAGCAGTTGAACAGCCATCAATACGCTTTTAAAGATGCAGCCACTACCAGGCTTGAAAAAGCCTCTCTCCCTACAGCGTCTTCAGACGTGAGGCCCCCCCGACACGAGGTACGGCTTTCTCGGACAAACAGCAGAACCGCCCTGCCTCCCTGTGCCTCCAGGGCCCAGACTGCTGCAGGCAGAGCCCTCTGGGTGCTGGTGACACCAGCAGGCTTCCTTTACTTCACCGTGTCTGCTCTCTGCTTTAGGTGGAACTGGAGATAGAAAAACTGCATTTTCAGGGAAATAAAATACTTATGGCCAGGGCAGGTGACCAGCCCCTGCAGAACCTAGATGCAGATTCATGGATTTAGACTGGGGAGACCCAGACCTTCCCAGGCACGTCCTTCCCTCAGAGCGATGCCCTTTCGTCTCTCCGGGACGCAGTCCGCAGAGCAGCCTTTCAGAGCTGCGTGCCCATGGGAGAGGGGCTCCCCCCGGGGTGATCAGGAGAGAGCACAGGCCCTTCCCAGGCCTTCGACTTTGAGACAAACATCACCGCTTCCATTTGACAGGAAGAGAGAGGAGGATCTGGAAGTAAAACCGAACGTCTGCAAAGCCAAGGAGGATGGTGCGTTCTGGGCCGGGGCTGCGGGGTAATGGGCAGGAAGCCTGCAGAGCCGTGGCCATGACAGCAGCCTCAAGGAAAGAGGCGGAGAGCCAGGCAGAGGGGCCGCGTGGATGGGGACCACCAGTGACAGCGCGGGGAATGAGGAGGAAAGACGCCTGCCTGGTCCCAGGCCGTGATTTCTCTGCTTCACACGCGGTCCTCACTCCCCTTTGGAGAGGCAGGAGCCACGGTTTTATGTTTTTAATCTGGAGTTCTTAAACCATGCCTGGCACATAAATGCTTTATATAAACAATGAAGGGGGGTATTGTAAGTGAACAGATGTGCTGAATGGGGAACACATGGTTCAGCTGGTGAAGTCCCAGTCTTAAAGCCGTCACATCCTTCTCCACGGGGCCAGCATTACAATGGCCAGGAGTTCCCCTTGTTTATAAGGGACCTAAAGAGATTTGTGGCCACCGTCCTTGGACCCCTTCCTTGGAGCATCCCCATTTTACAGACCAAACAACTCTTCCCGGGTTGCAATTCAAAGCAGAGGAAGGTTCGGAAACAGCCCGTGGAGCCCCTGGGGTGGAAGGGGCAGTGATGCACGTCTGGCCCAGCTTCTCGGCCCTCCTGGTTGTGTGAGGCTCTTACAGCTTCACCTGTATCCCTGCTTAATGGCTTAATTCAGATGCAAACAACAGCCTTGCAGTTCAGAAGTTTCACATTCGGGGCCATTTCAACTAAGACGCAGCGAGGGAACGGGCCCCCACCCTCACGTGTCACCTTTGAGGGCCCCAGAAGAAGAGGGTCCTGGGCGAGCTGCCGAGGGGAACGCCCCGTTCGCGGCCAGCCCTCAGGCCAGAGGCTGCTGTTCCAGCCCACGGACTTCGCTTTGCACTGACGTCTAGCTGAGTTACAACACTGTGTTAATTTCTGGTGTACAGCACAGTGATTCAGTTAAACATATATTTACATATATTCGTTTTCATATTCTTTTTCATTATAGGTTATTACCAGCTATTGACTATCCTTCCCTGTGCTATGCAGTAGGACCCTGTCATTTAACTATTTTATATATTTTGTAGTTTGTATCTGCCAATCTCAAACTCCTAATTTATCCCTCCACCCCACCTTTCCCTTTGGTAACCATAGGTTTGTTTTTTATGTCTGTGAGTCTATTTCTGTTTTGCAAATAAGTTAATTTGTGTCATTTTTGTTTTCAGATTCCACATATAAGTGATATCTTACAGTTATGGTATATATATATATACACACACACACACACATACATATATATTTATCACACACATACACAATGGAATACTACTCAGCCATAAAAAAGAATGAAAAATGCCATTTACAGCAACGTGGATGGATGTAGAGATGATCACACTAAGTAGGTCAGACAAAGACAAATAGCATATCATATCATTTATATGTGGAACCCATCCATAGATTTTTTAAAGCTCTTCTATGGTGTTTAGCAGAGTCAGACACAGTTTGATCGATGGATGGAGTGTTAAGAGTGTCTATGTTTGCCAAGAGGAGATGGGGTCTGCGAGCTCTCGAGTCTCTTCCCTGGGGTGAGGGAGGCACGGTGGTGCTGCCTGAGCCCGACACTCCCCCAGGGGCCCCATGTCGTCTGATCTCACTGCTGTTTGAGGTTCTATCTATACTTGGACGACAGTAAAGTTATAACTTAAAAATAGTTTTTCAAAAACAAATTATCTAGGGAGCTACTAAAGATAAGACTTTTACATAATTGTCTTATAAAGAGCAAATGTTATGGTTACCGGGGGGTGGGGGGGTTGGAGGGATAAATGAGGACTTTGGGATTAGCAGATACTAACTACTATATATAAAACAGATAAACAAGGACCTACTCTCTAGCACAGGGAACTGTAGTCAATACCTTGTAATAGCCTATAATGAAAAAGAGTATGAAAAAGAATGTGTGTGTGTGTGTGTGTATGTGTGTATATATATATGTGTGTGTATATATATATAAAAAACTAAATCACTATGCTGTACACCAGAAACTAACACAACATTGTAAACCGACTAGACTTCAATTAACAAAGAAGAGGGCAAACGTGGCTGAAGTTCAGAGAAAGAGATGCTGCTTGTCCCTGGGGGCAATCTCCTATTTGCCAAACATTCCGAAGTGTGACACTAGGGATGGTTCCCTGCATTTTTCTCATCCCTTTTGTTTAAAATAAATGAAGAAGGAAGAGCTTAATTTAAATGACAGAACTTCATATTTACTTTTCCAGACTTCAGTGATAAAATGAGGGCCTCTGTGATGTGACAGCGGTAAACCCACGGTGCCCGTGATCGCTGGGGTCTGAGGTGCGGTCTCAACAGGATCACAGTTCTGCTCTTTCTCTTTGGGTCACTTAAGTACCTACACGTGTACCTGCAATTTTAATACACTCTAGAACTTCATACTTTCAAAGGATTTTCCTTATTACACAATGTATATACACTTAAATCATGAGGAATCCCACCATCCAGAAATTAACCACTGTTAATATGTTTGTATGTATCCTTTTGGACCGTTTTTGCTCTCCGTGAGAGAGGCAGACAGAGAGAAACCACACACAGTGTCATGCAATGGACTTCCTCTCTTAACTTCATGTAGTAAAACATGTCTTGTCAATACACATCCTTAAACAGCACGATTTTGGCACCAAGGTCACCAACCTTCTGTGCACAGATACACCCTGATTTCCCCGGCCGGTTCTTCTGTGTTGGACACGGGCTGCAAGTGTGGCGACCCCTTCTGCAGACCCTAAGATAGCTCCTTAAATAAGTAAGTAGCGAGGTGACAGACACATTTGTGTCTCTTAGTACTCAGAACTAAAAATGTCCTCCAGAGTCACATTAGTTTAAAGGTAAAACCTTATGAAACTGGTGATAGTTGGCCGTTTTGTGTATAAAAACAGTTTCATAAGACTCAACATACCATAAGCACAACATTTTTAGAAGAATCTTAATAGACACACTTTATCACTTTATTCTGCCACTGGGAGAGGTGGGCGGAGCGGTCACTACAGCTGAGCATTACTTTAGACTCTGAGTCCATACTCAGGAACACAGTGTCCGTGGGCTCTGCCTGCTTGCAGCGTACAGTCTGGAGCCCTAGAGACGCACCAAAGACGGCTGCGTGGCCACCGACCAAAGAGAGGCGACGGCTGCGCAGTCACCCATGGCAGAAAAGCGGAGGAAGAGAAGGCGGAGAAGGAAACGCTCTGAACTGGGAGGGGATGGGGCATTTACGCAGAGCAGACTGGCAGGGTGGGAGGTGGGGAGGGCCTTCCAGGCAGAGGAAACAGGCCGCAGGAGGGCTGGAGGCAAAGTCCTCTCTTGCTGAACAGTCAGAAGGGCTGAGAGCTGAAATCAGGGGGCAGGGCTGCAGGCTACACGGGTCGGAGAGAGGAGGGGGGATGTATTTTTCATATCTTTAACAATTTTTTAGAAAGATATCTAATTTTTCCTTTAACTTGCATTTCTTTTAACCTAATGATACTGACCTTTCTCCAACATTCCCTTGGCCATTTACAGCCCTTCTGAATGCCTGTTTTTGCCTCTTCTCCATTTTTCTACAGGCGTAATCATTCTCTCTGCGATGACATGTTAAGGGTATTAACATTTTTTTCATTTATTTCACAATTCTTTTCTCCACTTACTATGCCTTTCAGGACGCAGTTACTCAGCATGCGCTTCGGGCCAGGAGCTGTGCACCTGCTGCAGGTGCCTCCTGTCATGGGAACAAGTGTCCCACAGGCCATCTGTCATTGATCTGAGGTGACCGGGCTGTGCCTTCTTTACCACAGCCACCCAGTGCGCTTCCTGAGGAGACCGGCAGACCCTCGCAGGGCCATGCCCATCCTGCAGACAGGCCCCTTTCCTGAGTTCTCACCAAGGTGATCTGCTGGGGCCATTTTCACTCGTGCTGATGGGCAGGAAGATTTGCTTGGCTGAGGATGCCTGACCTGGTTAGCCTGTAGGGGACCATGGGCAAGAAGACAGATCACTGCTTCCAAATATTCCAGCACAGCCACTCGGAAGACAGGTGACAGGAGCTCACCTGGAGTAACCGTCACCTGCCCACCAGAAGCTTTCAACCCACGTTTACAAGGAAGGAGATTCCACGTCCCAGGACTGTCTGTTTTTCTATCAGTTTGGGGGAAAGAGTGGGTGGTGTGTCCAGATGGGAAATGATTCACTTCAAATGGCACCTTAGCAGCGTTCTCTTCCATACCCTAGCCTGAGTCAGTACCCTGGGAGACCCCAGAAAGTCTCTACATAGGCACCAAGTCCCAGCTACTCTCAGACCACGAGGAGCAAGGTTCTGTCGAGGTGACTTGGTGACGTGAGGGGGCGCGGACCCTCCGGTAGTTTTCTGGAGCTAAAAGGGATGACTTCTTTCTTGCAGCCCGAGGGCCTTCCGGGAGCGGTTTGGGGCTCAGACTCTGAAATGGCAATGCTTTAATTTCTTTTCTTCTTTTTCTAAGTAAGGCAGACTTTAAGGCTAGTAAACCTTCCCAGGGTTTACAAAGGCGGAGCTCACTCTGGAGTGCCTCCTAAAGTTTGTTCTCAGGGAACTGCTTTTTAACACACTCCCCAGAAAAGAAAGAAAGGAGGAGAAAGTCCTAGGACCACAGAGGGGCAGCTTCATAGACACGCAGGCCGGAGCAGGGCCCTCAGCACAGCACCGCGGACGGGAGAGTCTCGGCCACAGTGGTCCCTGTCCTTCGGCTGCCGTGCTGCTTGGCTAACCTTCCCGGCCAGGGGAAGTCCAGGGTCTGGCATCTAAGCCGTAACAGGTTCGCCGAGACCGAAATCCCTGGGGCTAGAACTTCGGGCGCTGGATAGAGGAAGGAAACGGTCCAAGGTCATCGCCACAGGTTGGGCAGGCAAGACCTTGCACTCCCAGTGGGACACGTCTCTGCCAGAGACCAGAAGACCAAACCGTTGCCAGCTGGGTTGCGCTGTGCTCTGCACGGAGGATTGGTCGACACAAGCCCACGGCACTCCTGTCGGCGGTGCAGCTGCCCCAGCAGAACTCGGGACCCTGCAAGGGCCCCCCAGCTGTGCTCCCACCTCTGGCTCCCTCCCTGAGCACCCTCTGGGGCCGCCTTCTCCTCTGCACCCCAGAGACCTGGGCTGCTTGCTGTTGAACTTGCTCAGAACATCCATTTTCATCTTCTCTGCTTTCCTCACAACGACATCTCCTAAAACAGACTCTCCAGCATTTGTCAGCAAGAGAAATGGGTATTTAGTTTGGGAAAAGTAAACTCACTGCTAGACAATTACATGTAATGACCAGGAGATGGACAAAATTAAACACATCTCCTGGAAGCAGCTGAAGGAATGGAGCCAGCAACGCCAGGAGGTCGCAGGTGGACGGTGGAGGGCCCCTCCCACCTTCAGTACAGGAGGGACCTCAGCATTCTTCCCTGATGAACACAAGAAGGCATGATTCACTCTTCTGATTTTAAGTTTGGCTTCTTCATTCAATCATCCTAGACCTTCTGGGGGGATGTGCTGCACACCAGTGTGTGCATGAGGCAGCGTCTTGTTCTGAGCCTGTGATCGGGGCTAAGCTTCGTGGAGGGGAAAGTTCAATGCTTATCCACCCCGCGGCTGCGACTGACAGATGACTGGGAATTCTGGCAGATTTGCTCAAACTGCTACCTGTTAGCTCCCCTGTGTACAAAGTGAGCTCGCTGTCACGCTGTCCCTGTGCTCCGGGTGACGGTGACAGGGATGTGAAAACAGCCCTGTGTTACAGTCAGAACCGATTTCCACAACATTGAATGTTTTCTTCATTTCTTCCATTTTCCTGTGTTCCATCTCCCAAACTCTGGGAGCTTCATTCCAAGGACCTAACCTCCCCCCTCCCCGTGCCACTTCTGCTCTCTGCTGAGCAACTCACAGTGTTCTAGACAGACACCTCCTTCCCCACCTTCCTTCCCGACATTTCCTGAGTTATGCTCCATATTCTCCAAGGCTTTGCCTTGGCTGTGATTATCCAGGAAAATGGTAAGTTAAGTCACATGAGAATGTTCCTTTAATAAACTGCCTTCATTCAGTGGGTCGGGACACAAGTGGTGGATTTCACAGAGCAGAGCCGAGACAAGAGATGTGACTTTCCATGAGAGATTATGTAGGTAAACGCCAAATAATCCCATGTGTACGGGGCATGTTTTGCTTTTAATATGCAAATAACTTCACCTAAATGGCACATAAAGATCTCACTTTATAGTCAGTTCTACCTTATAACTGATCAACTTGAGAAGCAGGGCACCTATGAAGGAACAGAAAGTAAACTTGGGGGCAGAAGACCTGCGGTTAAATCTGAATTCAGCTCACAGACTATGTGACCTTGGCTACTGGCCTCAGCTTCCTCCTTTGTAAGATGGGGTTAATTATACTCGCTTCATGTGGTTCTTAGCAAATTGAAATCACAGTACGAAGGATGCTTTGCAAAGAGCTCAGTGTTACAAAAATGTAAAACGCTGAATAGAAGTTCACATATTAGGCATCTAATAGCTATTATTAATAGCAGCAAGGCCCGCACAGGCACACACCTATTTTAAGCTCTCACTTGTGCCAAAAACCAGGCCCAGACGGAGGAAGGAAAGGCCCGTAAATCAGTCCCCTTAAGAAGCCTCCTTAGGACGCCAGCAAAGACTGAAACGGTTTTAGCTCCCAGTTTAATGAGCGTTGAGCAACTCCAGAAAAATACTAAAAGTTAATCATTCAGGCTTCACATGTCATGAATAAAATACACTGTTCTAATAGCAAGCAATAAACATTGAGAGAGTCCTCGTGACGAGAAAAAAGAGCACACCCCGTGCACTTTGTAAATGAACGTGTACATGAATCGATTTTGATAAACGAAGGTGATTTCTCAGAAAGATTTCCAGCACCCAAAACAGGGAACTAGGGAACAGTTTACTCACCCTTCGCAAGTGGGTGGACGTTCTTAACAGCTTCAAGAGGAGACTAGATAAAAGGTGAGAGCTTCAGCGACTGCTGTGTTATAGGTCGTCGTGAAACTTTAATTCCAAGCCATGTCTCGGCCCACAGGTGCACGCGCGACACCGGCGGAAACGCTGAGCCTGACGGTGAGAGTACAGGACGCGCAGCGCATCCCACCAGAGCGACAACCGTGTGACAGGACAGCACCCTCGGGAAGGGCCCTGCCGTCAGCACCAGTTTACAGAGAGAAGGTACATGACCCTAAGCTTTCTCTAAGTGTCAGAGACCACTGCTGTCTCCTAAAAGTCGCGCACGAGTCGTGCATGACCAAATTTACTGGAGTCCATTTGCAACACCAACACGATTTGAAAATATCAACTGTCTCAAAATCTACCCATCTAAACATAAGGGTCTCTCATCCTCGGCAGTATCACCAACTAGACACCCTGAACAATGCTCCCAGGTGAAAGAAAAAGTTGAGTTCAACATCTGAAAAGACACTTAAATGCACCACTAACCTGAAAGTAAGGAGTCCCTGGAAACCCCAAAAGTAACTGCAAGTTGACTTGCCGTCTAGAAGGGTGTGGCTCCCTTGTCACACTGAGAGACCACACAGAGCACTGGGACCGAGCCCGAGTCCCAGCCATGCTGGGCGTCCAAGGGAGACATCTGGACAAAGCTGGACCCTAAATGGTGTCACCCTCAGTGTGAATTTTAGCCAGAAATAACCCCAGGAGGAGGAAACGGCAAGGTAGCTTGCCTCATCTATCAAGCAGATGGATAAACCACTTCCCCTGAGAATTCACACCGACAACCTGGTCTCCACACAGGTGTGCTGCCCAGATTCATGGGGCTTATGTGGTCCAAAGAACTTCTACCTGAGAATTTAGTTTAAGGTGACACCAGGTAGGTAGGGCCCCCTGGGTGCTGGGGAGAAGCAGATTCTCTTGGGAAGGGATGTACTTTCATCCTAAGCCCCTGAAGTACTCCTCTAAGACAAACTTCCCGGGAATAAGAGATGATAGTAAACTCGGTAAGACTCAAGAATCCAAAGCTTCACGATTTGAAACCAAAGGCAGCTGCTCAGCGTTGAGATGCTGGAGATATAAGATAAGGGATGTAAAATGAGTTCATCTACTGAAATAAATAAAAATGAAGAAAAGACTAGAGTGGCAAGAGGATTTTCAAAAGAACCAAAAAACTAGAAAGGAGATAAAAACGTAAATATTGAAAACAAATACTCAGTGTATGAAGTTATCATCAGTTTGGGCACAAGGAGATCAGAGAAGAAAAAAAATTTTAATTATCCAAAATACAACATGGAGGACAGAGGTCCACCTAATCAGAGTTCCGAAAGGAAAGAATTCAAAGAGCAAGAAAGAAACAAGAGTCAAACAGATGATGTGTACACACCTTCCAGACCTGATGAAAGATATCAATTCTTGAACTACATTCTAATGAAACACAAAAAAGAAAAAATAAGAAGAAATTATCCAGACAAACATCTTAGTTAAAGGACAGATCAGCAAAGACAAAGACTATCTTGAAATCAGCCCGAGAGCAAAAGCACATCTCCTACAAAGGAGGAGCAAGTCGCCTGAACACAGCGCTAGCGGCAACAGTGGGTGGAGAAACCCCTCAGACTGACGAGAGGGGTCCTGCTTCCAGCCAAGATGGAGTTACAGAGGCCAGAGTCACTCTCCCACCTGTGACAAGCGAAAACAAAGCAAAACAGAACAAGCAAGAAATACACCGAAGACAAGCATCCGAAGCAATGATTTTCAAGACACTCAATCTCAGGCAACATCAGGCAAGGGTCCTTGAGGAAAAGAAAAACAACTCAGCAAAGCCAACTACAGCTCCCAGATTTCTGCCATGAGAAGATGTCTACGTGCAGCCTGGGCTGGGGAGGAGGGGCAGGCAGAGCCCAGGGCCCCCAGATGAGGGGGCTCAGCTGAGGGCCCAGGGAGGCTAGGGGTGCTACATTCCCAGGGAAGGGCCCCAGAATGCAGAGCAGGACCAAAGAAGGACTCTGATCTGTACACTGTTCTGCTTGGGGGTTTGGCCAAGTCGTGCTCAGCACGTGCATGTGAGGAAATAACTCCACGAACCCAAGGGAGAAACCAGCCGAGAGGATCAGAGGGAACAGTGCCCACCTCCTCACAAGGCCAGCAGGACTGGACTTCCTACCAACCAGTGCTGCACAGAAGAATCAAAAGGGATTTGCCTCAGTCGAGGTGAAAAGCTGGCCAGAGAGGGAAGGAACACTGCCCTTGGCCTGCTGGACAAATGGTGAAACAAGACCCCAAAGGATCAAAACTTTCCAAATAACCTAACTTCAGGAAGAACAGAGCTCCGGAATACTGACGGCAATACTAAAATACCCAGCACCCAACAAGGTAAAATTCACAAGGTAGGCATCCAATTAAAAACTACCAGGTATATAAGGAAAAAAAAAGTAACCATGTGAGGTGCTGGATATTAACCAAACTTAGTGCAATCATTTCACAATATATACAAGCATAGAATCATTATGTTGTACACCTAAAACTAATGCAGTGTTGTGTATCAATTATGTCACAATAAAACTGGGGAAAAAAGAAAACCATTCAAAGAACAAAACAAAGAGTTTCAGCTAGTGCATTTTTTAAATGGGATAAAATTTAATTTAAAAATACTCCACCCAAAAGAAGGTAGAAAAAGGAGAAAAGGAGAAGGAAGAGATAGCATAAATTTTAAAAAACAGTGGATGACAGACATAAGCGCAAATACACCAATTACCACACTAAATGTAAATGATCTCAAGATTTTGGAGCAGCATACTTGAGACATGAGACACAGGTAATGTTTTAATTGCAACATTAATCTTTATATCTTAAACATGGTTTCAGTATATAATAAAAATTAAAAAGTACCTAAAAGTGTTCATAGAATCTCATTCTAAGAATTAGTGTAATAAAATGCATAAACAAATGAGCCCTTTATATACATCTGATCAATAGATCTTTATCACTTTCTTGATGAGTTGTAATTCATTTGGTTAAGTTAGAAAACTTTTCTGTAAGAGACGTGTTCTCAGGAAACCCTATGATGCATGTGTTTTGATCAATGCCATCTTAGAATGCCAGTGTATGCCCGACAGTCCTAATGAAACCTGACAAGCTTCTCAGACTGCACTGGCGATGCTCTAAGAGTGCTGCATCTTTTGGATTCTTGGCTGGAATGGGTTCTGAGAGTGTGTTCTCTGGAGAAGGTGAGAGATGGTAGGAATCAGTGTGGCAGAGACCGGAAGTACACAGAGTGTGGGGGCAGGGCGGTTATGTGACGCTTTCCTCTCTCAAGGAGAGGAACTATCTGGAAGCAGCTATAAAAGACTAGTCGCTTCTCTGTCCAAACTATCATATCATTTCTTAATCATAGTTCACAAAGACAGGATCCTCTCTGACAACTTCAACTTATGGAGAATTTGACTGCAGATTTTTCTTTTATAACGTGTGTGTGCACATGTGTGTGTGCATGTGTGTTACAGAAATACAAAGTATGCAAATACATTAAGTGGTGCGATTTGTACAGATGCATGGAGGTGCATGCGTTCACTCTCATGATGGTATGTGAGGGTGTTGCAGCCTGTTTGTAAAATCCAGGCCTCTTAGCACCATGTTGATTTTATTCAAGCACCTACCACCTGCTCCAGAAAACAGACGGAATGTGTCCATCTCAACGCAAGGCCAAGAGTCCTTCAAAGAAGGCTGAAGAACAGAGCTCTGAGTATTAACCCAGAGAATATCATTTATTGGTCGGCCGAATGGCAGTTAGAGCTATTTTGAGATAAAATTTCCCAGGAAGCAATAACCTAAGTTTTAACTTTTTTTTCACTGGCTAATGACTGAGAAATAGGAAACACTTTTTACTCATTTCCAACCACTCTGTAGCCGCCTCAATCAATACTAATGCAGGATATGGGGAGAGGCTAAGCCCGTTTGCCCTTCACTTAAACAACACTGCCAGCCCTACAGGAACAAGCAAAAGCAAGCAAGTTCCATCAGTCCAACCTGAATATGCTTGAATAATGTTTTAAAAAAGGAGGCTAGACAGGAACTTTATGGGGCCAGAGATGTTCCTTCTCAGGGATCATCAAGGGCTGGATCCCCCAGGAACTGGATTCCCACGCCTTCATCCTGAGCCCACACAGCACCCCTGCACGCAGCCCTCCCACTCCATCTGGAGGACAGAGCTCAGAGGAGCATTGAGTCTGGCCACAACACCAGCCACAAGTGGCAGGAAGCTACTGCTCGTAACCCAGCAGGACCAGCTACTGCAGAGTGTCCGACAAGAGAGGTAGGGAGGGGCTTTCATTCCTGGGACTCAACACGGCATCGTCACACACTTCAAACCAAAGGGGAAACCCATTCAGGTGATGGAGGGACCGATGTGGTCAAGAGCTGCCTCTTTTGTCCCTCAACTTACATCCTCCTTTAAAAAGAATGTCATTGAAAACAACCAAGAAGCAGAAAGAGGCAGTTTCCTCTGGCCCCAAAGGCTTTCCAATCATGTCCTTGAAATACAGGCTTGAATTTTCAAAGATTTCACACAAAACATATTGGATGAATAAGATGAAAGCAGTTGTATTTTGTTAAATTAAATCTTAGAAAAAGAAATCATTTTAATTGGGGAACCAGAAACTGAACTAGATTTATATTGCTTAGAGTTTATAAAAACGTTGCCCTCACCCAATGTATTTTAGTGACAGTTAATACTGAGAATGAATGTTGAGTTACAATTTAACTCCGGCCAGGGGATGACAACAGATGAACCCACTTTGTTTTCTGTTGCAAATTAATGCACTTTGTCTCATGAGACTGGAGAAAGGTTAATAAATAGTATATTTGTCATTTTGCCCCTTAAAATGCTGGTCTACTGTATGCCCAGCGCCTTCTTGGAACTGAAGGTAAGAGGTGCAAGCTCTCTGAAGCTCACACTCCGAGGAAGAGGCGGGCGTAGACACGCAAACGTGCTTGAACACAGAACGCAAAGCAGGACTGAACACAACATACGCCGTGGAAGCTAACTCAGGACATCTGGTCATTTTAGCCAAGATCTCACATCGCCAACTGCATACTGCTGATGTCTTCAGCTATTTTCTTCAGCTAAGGCCCAGGAAAAGTGAATAACTGGAAGTGTGTCTCCACTACCAGGACCCTGATAGGACCCACGTCTGTGTTGCCAAGATGTCTTTTCTGAACCATCGATCCGTCTACCCAGTAACCAACTGCACATTTCCACTTCCAGCCCCACAGACACATTGATCTTGGTTTCAAACACCAACTGACACACACTTTCCCTACCCCCCCTTCCTCTCCCTCCCCCACGTCAAATCTGAGCTTTCTCATGTGGTCCTTACACCGGTTCAGTGGTGCCTCTGTCCACCCCGTCAGCATCTCTTTCTCCTCCATGCTGAATTAGAAGATAAATCATCTTTCTTGAAGCATCTCTTCTTTTAAAATCCCTGTGCCACCTCCTTTGCTCCAGTTCTCATCCCTTTTCACCCAGCCGTCTCCTGACCGGTCCTTCTGCCTGAATCGCCCCCATCTGCCATCACTCACACACACACTCACACAAAAAAGGAGGCAGTGGCCAGAACGGTCTTTCTTTCCAAAGCATGATTTACTCTGGTTTCTGCCACTCCTTAACCCTCCATGGCTCCTGCCACCCAGAGGCTGCATTCTAAACTCCTAGAAGTGGCATCCAAATCCTTACGAACACCTGGACCACTTCCCATGCCCCACAGCTGGAGGCGGCCTTCAGGCCTTCTTCGGGGGGTGACTTCACTTTATAATTCTATGACAGCATCATCCTATGTTCCCGCAGGGGTCTGTCTATACGCCCACCGCTGAGCTTAGATGAGGAACTCCCCAGGACAAGGGGCTACAGCTTACCCATCTGGGATTCTCTGGGGCAGGCGCACTTCTCGGGACACAGAATGCCCATAAGTTCAATCAATTTTCACTGAATGCATGAAGGAAGAACATAAACGCTATGAAACTGTCCCAAAACCCTACCTGGCTCGGTCTTCGCGACAGCACTTGAGACAGGTAATCGTGGGTTGTGAGAACCTGCAGCCAAACAAGAATCCACTGCTCTGAACCTCCAGCCTCCATGAAAGTTCCAAAGCAAATAACGAGGGGAAATTCCCATTTGTTCCAACAATGCTCAGCGATGCTTTTAAAAAGTTAATTTACATAAATTAGAACTCACTGGGTTTTGTGTATAACTTTCCAAGTTCTGACAAATAAACACAGTTGTGTGACCAGCATGTCTGGTCTGTCAAGACACAGACAGTTCCATGACTGCCAACCAAACCCAGCATCCTTAAACCTCACGCCTTAGTCTCGCCCTAGCAGAAACCAGAAGCCTGCTTTCATCTAGAAGCGCGTTCACGTACTTCAGGCAGCCCAGCATTTAAAATAAGCGCTAAGGCCATAAAAAGGCGGCTGTATTCTTGGAAATAAATTTGGTCATTTTGACTTTAAAACATAAATAAAAATACCAACACTAGGAGAACTGTATATTCTCGAGTATAAAGTTTACTGGTAGAGTTACTAAAACATAATACATTTTAAAATTACAGCATGATGGAGAATGTTTGCTGCTTTGACCCAAAGCCAAGAATAAATAATATTTCTGAGAGTAAAATAAATGCCAGTTACTGTTGCCAATAATGTCCATCTATAACTGAAGCACAGAAGGAAAACACTGATTTATTTTGTTGACAAAAAATACATACTAATTATTCAGTCTTAGTTGCATTTTGCTAGCATAGTGATTCAAAATTTAAAGTATAAACTAGTGACTCAGTTGTTTTAAACAGAACATGTGTCTTGTACTGTTGTGCTTTCGAAGTCTTGGTAGTGAAATAGCACACCCTGATCAGAAGCCATGGAAAGGGCAAACGATTTCGTAGAGACGTCATCAGAGACTTCACATCCTGCCTGTATTTTAAAGCTTATGGTTATCTAAAGGCAGCTTCTTCAGTACTAATTTAAATTTTGTATGACGTGATTGGATAGAGGGAGACGTCTCACGCCCACGTTCGTTACTGACATGTCAGAAGGTCACACGGATGTAACCCACGGCAGGTAGAGCGCACGTCTGTGTCTGCGACACATCCAGACAGACAGAAAGAAGTCAGTCTTCACGTTTATGACACAGACTCTGCACCTCACGTGGTCAACGCGCGATGCCACCTGTGCTCACCGACACCTGTGGGACATCCAACTGGCTCAAACGCTCCCACCACCCCCTTTGATTTCATGAACCACCAAGTTCACAGAGAAACAGTGACTCATGCAGGGCAGAGAGCCAGAAGATTTTCAGACTCAGGCAGGAGAGCCTGCTTTAGGGCTGCCCTACTGCGACATGCACCTGCCTTTCTTTTAAGTGAGACGCTCATTCTCTGCACCCCCAGGGAGCTCAGACAGATGACACAGACGGTAAACTCATCACAAAGCGCTTCATATTAACAACGCTCCGTTGTATCCCAGGTACCACGAGACAGCAGAGAAACCAAGGGACGACGTCTCCATCACGGGCACTGACTGGTCCCTGGACAACTGCTAACATTTCTAGTTTCAGAGAATCTCAAATTTATTTTATATAGAGATGCTTTTTAATGCTGTAAAAGTCCCAAAGTTATCAAGTTGAAGTAAATCAAGTGTTTTATCAGCCTTGGAATATCTGAGCTCCTGAGGCTCCAAGCTTGATCTGAAAGCAATGCTGTGGCTACTTTTCATCTTTTTACTGAAATGAGAAAATCTTAAAAATGTCAAACCAATATAACATGTACTTTAAAGTTACCGTTGGTTTTCTTCAGTGAAATGTACTAGAATGCGCTGATGGATGTTTGGATTCTTCCCACCTTTTGGCCATTGCAGATAACGCTGCTGTGAACATTCATCAAAATGCCAAGTGTCTATGTGAACACCTGTCTCTGTTCTTGAGTACATACCCAGGCGCGGAACTGCTGGGTCATGTGGTAGTTCTGTGTTTAACATTTTGAAGAATCACAGAATTGTGCTCCACAGAGACTGCACCATTTTACATTCCTCCCAGCAGTGTATAAGGGCTCTGATTTCTCTTATCCTTGCCAACACTTTTAACTGTCTGTCTTTTTTATTATAGCTGTCCTAGTGTGTGTGAGGTGGTACTTCATTGTGGCTTTGATTTGTGTGACTCTAGTGACTAATAATGTTGGACGTTTTTAATGCACTCATTGGCCATTTGTATACCGGAATGAGCCTGTGAATGAAGATTTCTTGGACTCCTCTAGGGGCCCACACCTTTGGAGCCCATGAAAAGATACCCTTTAAAAATCTATATATTTATCTATTCATCCATCCAACCATCCATCCATCCACCCATCCATCCATCCATCCATCCATCCATCTGTAAAGGTGGCATTCCAAAAGGACCAGGCTCTTAGATGCCGTATAGAAAGAGAGAAAATAACATACGAATTCTTTGACCTAGGAATTCCACTCTTGGAAATTTATCCTAAGGAAATGAACATAGATTTTCATGAGTCAATGCTCACAATGTTGAACATCAAAAGTCAAAACCACCCAAGGAAAAACTTGAAACAGTCTCAAGAAATGGAATAGTTACAAAGACTACACAGAAACATGGGAACATGACACAGTGATACAGAGTTCTGGTTTCTATCGGTTTCCATCCAGGTGACCCACGTTTGATACCAACCACAGGGATACCACCACCACTGTGTGGACCACGACTGCAGCTGACAATAAGTTTCCTGGTCCCTCCAGTCTGGCCACTTCCAATCCATTCTTCACACGTGGCCAATGTGCATTTTTCAAAGCACAGGCCTTAACCTCTCTCTCCTTAGTTTGAAAGTGGTCCAGCCATCCCCACTGCTGATCAGAAAATCCCATAGATCTGAAATAGTCTACATCAGGAACCCTCAATGCTGGTTGCAGATGAAACCAGCAGGAGCAGCTTTTAACAAATCCTAGTGCCCAGGCCTCATCCCAGAGACTCAGTTACAGTTTGGGGTGAAACAACCTCACAGGTGATTCTACTGTACACCTGGGGTTGGAACCCATGGGGTCACTGGGCCTTTGTGCTCTGGCTCCTGTAACACCATGCTGGCCTTGGTCCCTCCCATCCTCAGCTCTGTGTGCTGGCCACACCGTGTTTCTCCTCCAACCCTTCAACTGTGCTGTGATGTCTCTTGCTTCTGAGTCTCCACACCTGCTTGGCCTTTGGTGGGGAATGGTCCTCCCACTCTCTCAGGCAAGACTACACAGATTCATCTTTCCGGTTTCTGACTCAACACCACCTCCTCCAGGAAGTCCCCCTGGGGAAGGTATATGACCTGTCATGTACATTTCCACTAGTCCTTGTTCGTCCTCAAGGACAGGGCTACGTCTGACTCCACCAGTGGTGGTCACCCCTCTGTCTGCAACCACTCCCCTCGCGTGGACTGTAAGGTCTGTGAGGGAGGACCCCTGATGTCTGCAGGTCACTGGAGGCTAAGCACCCAACAGAGCGCATCTAACCACACAGGGCACGCATTTCATCAACAGGCATCACCTAAATTAAACGTGACAGGGCTGTGGGATTATAGATAACCTGAATTATTTCAAACTACTTTTCTGTGTGGCTGTGGTAGTATTTACTTAAAAAAAAACATTTTCAGAGTTAACAGTGCAAGATGCCCTGATTATTGCTGTTTTAAATATAACATCCTTTCCAATTTTCTCAATTCAGGAAATAAATACAGAATAATATTTTTTGAGGAGTACACATGAAAAATGAACAGGAGATTTCAAGGAAAAGATGTTCCTGATTCTGTGAAATTAAAAAGAAGGAAACCTGTGTGCTCCATCCTTTTCCATGTGGCTGGCGCATCACGGGCACTCTGGTTTTTATTATCATCGGTGGGCAGTAGGGAAGGGGCCACCAGCCCATGAAAACTTCTGGGAACCAGCATCCAGCCTTACCCCACGGAGCTGGCTGTGCTGAATGTTTCATGGCATCAGGTGAAGTTAGCTGGCCAAGGCCACCTGATGAAAGGGACTATCTTCTCATCATGGGAACTGATGTTTACCGACCCCCATGATCGATCTGTGATAACCTGGGTATGACAGTGAGAAATATTCGAGTTCCCGTGGGTCATGCATCTGATATACCCACTCTCTTAGCCAATGGCTGAATTAAACGCCAAGCTTAAGTGTCTCTGAGCCTCTCCACGGGTTCCCTCTTTGCTAAAATAAATCCTTCTGTTATATATTAGCATTTTCGACAGGTCCCACTGGCCACTCTCTCCCGCGCCTTGGTTTTATTCCATGATTTAACCCTCAACGGGAAACACCATCTTCACCGTTTCCTAGCTGTAGGAGCAACCTGCCAGACCCCCCTCTCCAACACAAACCAAACCACGGCTTTCATCCATAAACGGTGCCCAAGTGTTCCATGTCATTACTCATGCAGTGATGTGTAGAGACCAGAATCTTCAACTCATAGGCCACTCATGTCACTTATTAAAGGCTGCCTTGGTAGACTTAAAAAAAAAAAACCTTACCCCACTGCACTGCTTCTTAACAATGGTTTTGGGGTCTTTAAGAACGACCACCCATTTAGAAATTGGACATCATAAACTAAACAACGATGCAAGGTGGGAAAAGGGGGTGTTTGAGGCCACAATTACCAACATGCAACGTTTAAGACATTTGTCTGCAAGTGAATTATAACATTTTACAGTAATACCTTTAATATTAATATTCTCTATAAGCCTATATCCTGCACTAGGAATCTCAGGAACGATTTAAATGTCTCTAAAAACGACTATGAGACAAATTATATTAGCAACTTCTTTGCCAACCTTCTACAGCCCTGAAATATATTTTTAATACGTGAAACCATGAGGAATTTTCTAAATCCAAATTTCCGCTTAGGGGAAGAAATGGTCTTTATTTATGAATCCACAGACCTGAGTCCAAAAATACACACAAGTTCAATAAATCTGGAGAAATAGCTGAAGTCGATCATACGCTTAATGCCTTCTGGAGCATCATGTCTATTCTCGGCCCACCTTGGCCTCGCCCGTCATGCCCTTGAGCTGTCCCTCCACGACACCGGGAGCCTGAACACACACTGTCGTCACTTTCTGCCGTCTGTCCATCGCTCTGAGGTTAAGTTTACTCCCACACCACACACCTGCCTCGGAGCTTTTATGGTAAATAATTGACACTAGAAACGCTGCATCATGAAACTGAGGTCAGGGAACCTGTCATTTGAGCAAACACAATCGATCCCAAGTCATCTTAAATTTCCTGCCCTGAGACGGGTCCCACGGCAGGGTCAGCGCTGGGGGGCGGCGGGGAGCGGAGGGGCCCGGGGACACTGGCTGGGGTCTCGTTCAGGTGGACGCTTCTCCGCCCCACTGCAAGGCCCCTATCCTCCCTCTTCTGCCCTCCTCGCTCTGTTTCCCACCAGCTCTGTCTTTCGCTTTTCACTCCTGATATCCCCAAATCCAAAGGGAAACCCGAGTTTCCTTTTGCAAAGGAAACCAACACCAGGTAACTTTATTCGATGAATAATTTTTTGAGGGGTCACTGGACTGAACCCAGGGCCTGTGCGTGCTAAGCACATGCTCTACCGCGGAGCTCCACCCTCCCCCACCCCGATACATGACTTTTAAAGAGAAATAAGAGACTTCAAGTGAATGCACTCTTCTCCTACTCTCTTATGACCTGAAAAGAGGGGACAGGGTGACAACTCCCACAGCGAGATGCTCAGTGTGCACCCGGGGCTGAGGGGGGATCAGGTCCGGCATGGAGCTGTCCTCACGGACCTCGAAGGAAAGGATCCAGGGAAAAGAGGTCCCAAAACAAGGGTGTCACCTGATTGCATCTCTGTCACACTTCCACTTCCTTTTCTGCTGCTATTAATTCATTTATTCGTTCTTCAAACAACTGGGAGTTGGTGTTCTCTACCTGGATGCTCAGGTGACAGAAGTAAGTAACACAAGACAGTTCCACCCCCCACTCCACACAATCTGGTCCTGGTCTAGCGGAAGAACATGTAGAAGCAGTGACTGTAACTCAGCATGAGAAGTTCAACGACCGATGCTTAAAGCACTTGGGGAGCAGTCCCCCGGGCTTCCTGGAGGAGGTGGTCGGTGTCGAAGGAGGGGCCTAGCGAGGGAGAGCGGGATGATGAAGGGAGAGGGGTGGACCAGAAACAGGAAGCCTGTAGCTGGGAGTGGGAGGCAGAAAGGACAGCCTCGGGGTGGGGGAGGCAGAGAAGCCCACTGACCACAGGGCCCGGGAGCCGGCCCCGCCCTCAGCGACCACACCACTGCTCACCTCACCTCACCATTTAAAAAAAACCTAATCAGAACTTAACTCTTCTGTGGCTGCTCAGTTTCTTTATCTGCAAAGGAGTGAAAAACCCCGGACCTTGCGGACAATGACACAGAACTGAGACATTACATGTAAACGACGCTGGCTCGTAGGGGCAGTGGTACGCTGACACCATCACCGTCACTGACTGGGAGCAAACTTAGAACCAAAGAGATGTTCTAAAACAAACAGAAAGAAGGCAGGTGTGAATGAAAAGAAGACTTACTGGAGGCCTGGATTCGTGCCAGGAACTGGGAAACGTTTACCTCCCTGGGGGCTGAGGTTAATGCGCTGAGCGGTGATGAGAGGGCTGGACAGTCAGTGCAACCAAAGTCCCGAGTCGGGGCGGGCGCACTTGCCGTAAGAGGCACAGAGACAGGGCTTCACAGGGCACAGCTCTCCACCACAGAGCCCGCATTCCAGCCGTGGGAAGGGCTGTCGCCAGCACAAGGAATGCTGCAGCCCCACGAGGTCTGGCATCGACCCAGCGGCCCGCCTGACCAGACACTGACACTCTCACCAGGCCGTCCATGCGGGGCCACGAGTGGCTGAGCGGACCTCAGGGGCGGGGCTCCGTACGCAACGGAAAACATCGCAGAGGCGGCATCGCAGCGTCTTCAGATATCTGAAAAGGCTGGACTCAATGAAAAGAGAGGCTTAGGCCACTCGCGTGCAGTTACAGGAGGGGTGACAACAGGGAAGAACATACTGACATTCAGGTCACACGGCCCGCTGTGCTGGAGGGCAGGCCGTGGAGGGCGAGAGTTCAGGGAAGTAAGGGGCTGGACCCCACGCCGCAGCCCCGGAGCTGGGCTGAGCGCCTGATGGGGACTTTGCTGAAGGGCAGAACAAAGTCCTGGAGGAGGGTGGGGGGTCACGACGACCCTGTCACTGACACCCCTGCCACCCAGCGCCACCCCACCTCACTGGGGATTTCAACCACACGGCACAGAGTAAACCCCCAAATAACAGAGTCAGTGAGAAGCTGAGACAGACCATCACCCAGGGGTGTGTGGTGCCTCCACTTCATAACTGCCAAGTTTCTCCCGTGTGTCTGTGTGTAATCTGGTTCTGAGTCATTTCTGCCCCCTCGTAGCTGGGTGCGATCGGAGGCAAGAAATAAGTCTCTTCTAATAATAATAACATGAACAGCCACAGCAGTCCTGCTGATGCTTACTGACAGCTTGCTACGAACCAGGCGTGGTTCCAAGCGCACGCGTGTGTCAAATGGCCCTTCACAGCCGCCCGGGGAGAAAGTGACCGTCGTCTTTATTTTACAGACAAGGAAACAGGCACAGGCCTGAGTCCCTTGCACAGTCACCTAAGAGCCTGAGTTCACTCATTTACTGGGTACTATAAACAATCCTCATTAAAAGTATTTCTGCCATGAAGTGAGATACTCTATTGGAAAAATGCCGTATAAAGGAGACATCACCCTACGACCATCCCCCCGAGAGGAATCGAGGTAGCAGCCAGCACTGGCCCCCCAGATTTTTCATCCTGGTGAGTTCCTCTTCCATGAGGTGCCCCCCTCAGTCTGCCCTCCTGCCTGTGTCTTGCGCTGGGCAGTAAAACCTAACTGTATTCATCATTCCAAAAGCATGGAGTCATCAAATATCCGGTGGCCAGAGTTCCCTTCCAGCAATACTTCCCACCCAGGCCTCCAGGTCATAAATCAGGCTCGGACCGGAGGGGCCTCGCCCACCGTGCTGGGCGCCGGGCTCCCCAGGCGGGCACGTGCCTGCATGTGTTGTGGATGGGAAAAGCCACCAGCCTCCACCACCAGGGGCCGCAGGAAGGAACATGGAAGGCTGATTTCTCTCATTATGGACGGGGTCAGGGGTGTGTATATGATCCAGATGCCTGGAAGCTACTTTGGTGAAGAGAACATTACACTGTGGTCCTCGCCCCGGCAAAGATCCAAGAGAAAACGCACTACTTGGAGAAGGTCTTTTCAAAATTGTGTTTTGGGGGCAGTTCCTGCTTTCAGGAAACTAGCAAAGGAGAAGGCACGAGAGTGACCAGAGGAGGCTCTCCCAGACGCCGTCTCCCAAAGCCTCCGAGTCTGCGCACACACGGGCACAGGCCGCAGAAAGCGACTGGAAAGCGACTTTCAGAGCGAGGTGGGCTGGTCTCCTTGCACACACTTCATCTCTCATTTCTTAGTTATTAGCCCTTGCCGCCAAGGACTGCGGCCAATGAAAAATAAACAGAGAGAATCTTCTTAGACCATGGACTTCTTTCGAGGAGGATGGACCCACCAGGTGACTCAGCACATCCGGGGTCCGACTCCAACCAGCGTGACTGTGACGAACGAAGCAGGGACATCATCTCTGCCAAGTGTGCCCAGAGATGAGGCAGCAGCGGCCAGGAAAACGGAGCCCTTACAGGAGCCGCTCTTTCTGCGCAGCTGCCCCCCATGCATCGGGGCGGGTCTCCCTGAACCCACGGAAGTTTCAGACCCACTGAGGTTTCAGGCCCTGGGACCTTCAGGTTCCAATGACACAAGTGCATCAGGGAATGAACATTGAGCTCTAGAGTGACCTCTGGTCAGAAGCTTCTGCGCTCTGAGGGTGAGACAAGTTGGAACTCCAGGTGCCCCTCCCTCCACAAAGGAGAAAGCAGCTGGTTTCAGGGCTCTGTCCCTCAGGCGAAAACAGATCTAACTATGAATGAACCAAAGGAAATATGCAATTCATTACAAGGACAAATCTCCAAACAAGAGAAAACTGAAGGGCTAACATCAGACACTCCTATTTAAGCCCCTTGAAACTACACGAATCCGAAGTCCTAGGAAGTTAAATGGAGAAAATAATCCTAAACAGATGATAAATCCCCACCTGCTTCACCCTACTCTCAACCTCTCTTCTAATGCTCACCCTCATCCCCCTCCTCCGTCCTCACCCTCATCCCCCTCCTCACCCTCATCCCCCCTGCTCCATCCTCATCCTCATCTCCATCCCACCCCACGTGGAGACTGGGCATTGCATTTATACAAAAGAAAGGCAACTCCTTGGTGAAGAGAGACCATAAAAAGGCACAGGCCTACCAAGACAAAGTTTGGCCACCAGACTGGCCTCCGCAGGAGAACGAGATGAATCCCTGTCTCCAGCTGAACCTGGCCAGCAAGAGGGTGCCCACTGCCCTCCTGCTGTGCCTGCAGAGCCCGCCCACCCTGAAGACTTGCAAAGACAATGGACGGGACCGTGTGCACCAATGCCCTACTTAAAGGCTATGGGAGCCAACGTGTTACAAGAAAAAAGAAGCTGTTAGTTGGAAAAGTCATATAATGACCCCTGGGGCCCTACAGGCAGGAGGTCCTCTAAAAATAGTAGCTGTTATCACCACCCATTCTCCCTTCATAGTTTTGAGCTCAAAAGTTTCCTTCAGCCAGCAGCACCAGCACAGCCCCAGACCCAGCGTGGCCCTGAACTTCCAGCCGCAGCACGGCACACCCACCACGGAGTCAAACCAGCTGCGTCTGTAGAGCCATAATGACCTAACCGAGGCCAGGCTCACACGGACTGAAATCAGACAGTTGTGATGGAATGAAAATATTTTAGCAAGCGGCCAATACATGTTTGAGGAAAACTGACCGAGGTCCCCCTGCCCCATGGACTTCCTCACTTACCTGTCAGAGCCCGGGTTTGGGTGGGTCTCGCTCTGCATAACGGCACCTTTAACAAACCTGCCAGGCGGCCCAGAACTAAACAGGCTGGAGTGAAACAACCTTACTACTGCCAGTTACTATTCACAGGGCTCCGGGGGGAACAGAACTTCCAGTGACTCGATATTTATAAATGCTCCTGTCGTCCCCCAGACGTGTGACAGATTCCTGAGAGATCCTGGGAGCTCTGGCCACAACGAGGGTGAGGTATCTGAGTTTTAAACGGGGAGAGGAGTTGTTAGGAAAACAGAATTCAACACCTAGAAATGCATGCTTGGTGGTTTGCAATCTGACGACCACTTGAATAGGACTGGCAGCCAGACCTGTCTGGGTTACTGCACTTCATTTGACAAAGTCTTGCACACAGAGAGCGCTTTCAGAACACACAGCATCACTGGCCAAGTCACTCTGTGTCTTTTCATGTCAAGTTTTGCTACTTTACAGCCACAGATGCCAAGAAAGGGATAAACTTCAAAGGTGGGCCATCAAATCGGCGGAGTTTGTGTTTACCACTCAGATGGTGCGATCAAAACTCCAACTGCTAGAGAAACAATAACACGGGTGAGGTGAAGTCAGCCCGAAATTCAAAGTCAGTGTTTCCATTACCACGTGGATAGGGTTTTCAGGAGTTTATATAACTTGATCATGAAAAAAAAAAAAAAAAAAGCTCCAGGCTGAAAACCTGGTCTGTGTCAATCTTGGACCAAACCAGTTTGCGAAGCTCTGAGGTTTGTTTGCTTTTCTCTTTTATCCCTTTTCAAGAATGCAGAACTTTTAAACACTGTCCGTGAAGCTGAACCAAAAAGTACCCGTAAACCTGGTGAGCCGATGCTCGGCAGGCAGCCCTTCTTTTGGAAGAAATTTACGATTTCTTTACAGAGACTTGCCTCCAAGGTGCCTATGCACTTGGGACGTAAAGCACTCAGATTCCTTTTCCACTCGTTCTTCAGCCTGCCCCTCCTCTGCAGGTGACTTCACCAAAAACATTGCAGCTCTACATTGGAATATCCACTTCTCTAGAAATAAACTTCAAATTAGCATTTAACAATCCGGTGCTGCGCCTCCAGGCTGGCCAACGTGATGTAGAAAAAGATGTGCAACAGCAGGTAGGACAAACTGGTAGGAGTAAAGCTCACTATTATGACCTCCATTATGTGGGCTCCTCGTGGGATGGAATGGAGCACTTATATCAGACGTCAAAATGGGAAAGACAGAAGGACCAGATGACAGATTTGGACACGTCCAGATGGATCATCGTGAGGACTAACAGTAGAGAGAAACCGTGTGTGAATAAAATCACCTCTGGAAAAACCTGGGTGTCTGGGAGCCCGTGTATTTAGGCTGTGAGGTTTAGGAAAGCAGGTCTGACTCCCCGTGACTGTGCTGCCAGGAATGCTGGGGAGGTGGCCTGTCAGGAGGCCAGGTCTGACGGGCTGTACCCTTCAGCACTGAGAAGGGCAGACTTCTTCATGATGAGCCCGTCCAAAGGGTCTAAGGAGTATGGATCCTTGCCCAGGAAGGAGGAGATAATGCAAGAACAAGCTTCTGTGTGCGTGCATACGTGCGTGTGTGTGTGTTGTCTGTGTGTGGGGTGTGTGTGTCTGTGTGTGTGTGTGTGTGTGTGTGTGTGTATGTAGGTCTTTCTGTCTGTCTCTGTCTATACCTTATAGGAGACACCCTCCATACAGTGAGTACACTTACAAATGTGGAAAATGGGATATAGTTTTAGCATATCATGTTACATTTTTATCATGACCTCTGCAGAATTGTTGAAAATATTGTTTTGCATAAAAATAGAAACACCAAGACTCTCTGATCTAGAAGAAATGCTGAAATGCACTTCCTCATCCAGACCCCCTCCAGCACAATCCTTCCTACAGTATCAATCAGCACCTAAAGTTATTTGCAGAGACAGGCAAGATATATATTTATAAACTCAAATTTTAAAAATGCGATGAGTTATAATATATCCTAAGATTAAATACTTTTCAGTAATAGAGAACTCATTACTCATGAAATAGCCTTTTCTTCAGACAACACTTGTGGTTTAAAATAAAATCCTTCCTTGTGGCCCTGGGAATGTGTGATTAAGAACTGACCAAAGGATTTTCGATTGAAAAGCAGTACAAAATATCATTGCTAACATTTCTGCTAAGTTCACAAAGACTTAAATCTGGCCAAAGGTAGTCAATGATTTCTATCATTGTAATACTGTAACTAAAGTACCATTATTTAAACACTGTATTTCATCAAGTTTTTAATAATGCAGTGACTTTTCTCAAGCATTAAAACCACATCTTAGAGATGGAATATTATTCAGCCATGAAAAGGGATGATGTACTAACACTGCCACAATGTAGATGAACCTTGAAAACAAGGTTCTGAAAGACACCAGACACCAAGGGTCACATATTATACAATCCTGTTTGGATGAAATGTCCAGAACAGGTCAATCTATTAGAGGCAGAAAGGAAATTGGTGGTTGCCTAGGGATGAGTGGGGAGGGAGTGAGACTAACTGGTCATGGGTACATGGTTTCTTTTGGGGGTGGGCAAAGTGTTCCTGAACTGGACAGTGGTGATGGTTGCACAACCTAAAAACCACTGAGTTGTATTCTTCATGTGGGTGAACTTTATGGTATACGAATCATACCTCAGTTGAAAAATAATAACCACATCTTGAATCACAGATCTTAAATCAAAAATCATTTTGATAGGCATTATTACCCAAGGAACTCTGCACTCAGTAAAACGGCAGAAATGAATGCTAACTTCAGCTCTGTAAAGTCTGCTTTTCAAAGTTGTGCGGTGAGAGGTACTGAATAATGCATGACTATGGATTTGGCTAGAGAACTTCTCCCTACACTTGTGTTCATACCTTTTGATCCGCGGAGAATTCGGTCTCCTTTTTATTTTACAGGGAAGGGTTAGTTTATTTCGTGTCACTTGGGCTTGCATTTACGAAAGATCAGGAAATTTCAAAGCCACAAATGGATCCTCAGCCAAAAACTGACAGCTCAGAACCATTATTTTCATCTGTTTCTAGTATCTCAGGTTTCTTTGGATATAACTGAAAACGTGGGGTTGTATCCCATCGACTTGCAATGCTTCTGTTTTTTCAAATGACAATCACATAACCTACAAAAATGGAAGCAGGATTTGGCCAACGGTAGGTTAACTTTGGGAAGAAGATATTACCTAGATAAAGCACATATGTGCTGACTTTTTCAGATCAAAACTTCAAAATATAATGTGTGTAAGACCTCTGATTTCCCTACGAGTAGCCAGAAAGAACTGCCAGTGTGAAAAAGAAGCTACACACGTCATTAACACTTTCCCCATAAAGACACACGAAATCTTATGTTATGGTTTTGAACAGGATTGAGGTCGCCGTCATATAACGTTACTCAACTTTTGTCCTCTTATCTGTCACGTTAGATATTGTTCCTGTCCCGTCTCACTGCTGCCCTGAGAGCACCAGGGACTGAGTGTAAACTTTAGTTTTTAGATCACACCCCAGCACGGTCTTACACACAGCTGGGAGTCCAACACCCAACGTGTGTCGAGGATGCACTTACTAGGTTGCTCATTACCCAGTTCTGCATGGCAAGGTTTCCGTGCGTGTGTTGTTTACAGTGTACCGCACTGACAATAGCCAAAAGCTGCCATGAATTCTGTAACATGATTGCCGCCAGGGTTTCCAAGGGCGTCACGCCCCGCGACTTGATCATGCACGCGCGTACGAGACGAAACCGCGGGGATACTCACAGTTGTAGCCGGGTGCAATCCGGTGCTGCGCCTCCAGGCTGGCCAACGTGATGTGGAAAACGATGTGCAGCAGCAGGAAGGACAAACTGGTGACGCACAGAGACTTTAAGAGCCGGCCCGTGTGTCCTGGGGGTGAAAGCACAGAGGTCGTGAGCGGACTCGACTGGCGCACACGCATGCTGATCTGCGTACAAGCCACAAAGAACCTTTCTGAACATAATCTATTCCAGAGACTGACTCAAAAGTACATCAAGTGTCACCATTACTCTCAATTATTAGCTGAAGTTAAAAGCGTCGGACTTCTTTTGTCCAAACATACAGCTAACACTGATTAAAAACAACGTGAGAGGAAGGTGTGCTCCCATTTATCACAGGATATGTTACCACAAAATGGAACCACTCTGAAGTCTCCGGTCCAGAAAGTTTCATGAGGGAGTCCTGCCAGCTCTGAAGGAACAGATAATCCCTACCTTACAAAAGTAGTTCCAGAGAGCAGAAAGAGAAGGAAAGTTGCCTCAAACATTTTACCATTCAGAGTAAGTTCAATTTCAAAATTAAACAAGGCTAGAAAAGGGAAAGAAGTCATCAACCCATCTCACTTACAAACACAGACACCATTTAAAAAAATACTTGCCCACCAACGGAAGCAGCAATGTGAAATACAAGACGTCATAATAACCTAGGGCTTACTGCAGAAAAACAAGTGTGGTTTAACAGCAACAAATCTGTGAGGGTCAGTCCTACTTGAGAGGGTTGATGATGACGATGTTCACAATGGACACAGAAGAAGCACTTCAACACGTTCAAAATCCATTTATGATCAAGCAAAACAACACTCAGAAAACTAGGAATAAAAGGAAATATCCTTAATATGATAAAGAATTTATACAACTAAAGCAAACATCCTGTTTATGGTGGAATTTTAGACACAGTCCTATTAATACCAGACGGTCATCGAGGACACTTGGAACCCTTGCCACTTATGTCACTAGGCACACAGGCCTGTGTTACAAGATAAGAATGAAGAGTTGTAATAACTAGAATCACTTGCAGGTGACACTATATCATCGGGACAGAATGTCAACCTGTATCCACAGACCAACTATTGGAACAAACGCACAAGAATGATTCAGATGCAACATCATCTTGCAGAAATAAGAACAGCTCCTCTGCATTGACCATCATCAAACAGAAAACACGGCACAACTGAAATTAGCAGCCAAAACTGGTTTATCAGGGTAGACACAATGAGTTAGGAAGCGTTCCCTCCTATTCTAAATTTGTTGGAAAAGTTTGAGAAACGTTGGTGCTCGTATTCCTTTACGTACATTTGGAAGAATCTACCAGGGAAGCCCCTCTGGCACAGGACTTCTCCTTGTTGAGAAGTTTCTGGTCACTGATTCACTCTCTACTTTCATAGGTCTGCTCATAATTTCTGCCTCCTTTTGTGTCCCCGTTGCCAGTTTCTGTGTTCCTAGAACTTTCTCTAGCTTGTTTAGGGTATCTGATTTGTCAGCATTCCCTTGTTCACAGTAAGCACATATAATTGTTCTAAGTTTGCAGGGTTGGTAGTGTCACCCCCCTTTCACCTGTGACTTTACCCTTTGTGTCTGGTCTTCTTTACGGTGTGTGAGCGTAGCTGAGGGCTTCTGCTGCTCTTCTCAGAGAACCAGTGCTTGGCTTTGTTGACTCCACCGTTTTTCTAATCTCTGCTTCATTCAGCTCTGCTCTAACCTGCGCTACTTCCTCCCTTCCACTGGTCGGCCGTTTGGCTTGCCTTTCCTCCTCTAGTTCCTTAAGTTGTGCATCTAGGCTACTGATTTGAGAGCATTCTTCTTTTTAACATAGTCTTACAGCTATAAATTCCCATGAGCACTGCTTTTGCCGCATCCCCTACGTCTTGACTTGTTATGTTTTTGTTTCCACTTGTCTCCCGGTATTCTTTGATGTCCCTTGAAATTATCTCTTTGGCCCACTGGTGTTTGAGAATGCACTGTGTAATCTCCATAGATCTGTGAATTTTCCAATTTTCCTTGTTATCAATTTCTAGTTTCATCCCACGGTACTTTGAGAAGATACTTTGGATGATTTCAATCTTTTTAAATTTCTTGAGAGTTTTCCTGTGGTCTAACACATGGTCCATCCTGGGGCGTGCGCCATGTAGACTTGAGAACAGGTATTCCCCTATCTTTGAGTGGGGTCGCGCATGTTGACCTGCTAGGTCTAGTTGATTTACAGTGTTGTTCAAGTCCTCTTTCTCCTCGCTGTTCTTCTATCTAGATGTTCTTCCCATCATTGAAAGCGGACTACTGAAGTCTCCAATTATCATTGTAGAATTGTCTTTTCTTCCTTCAAGTCTGCCAGTGTTCGATTCACATCATATTTTAGGGGTCTGTTGTTTGCGAAGTATATATTTATAATTGTTATAGCTTGAATCGATCTTATAGCAATATATGATGTCCTTTTTTTGACATTAATTTTTATCTACTTATTTTTTATTGAGCTATAGTCAGTTTACAATGTTGTGTCAACTTCTGGTGTACAGCACAATTTTTCAGTCATACATGGATATACATACTATTATGTCCTTTCTTGCAACTGTTTTTGACTTAACATATATTTTGTCTAATATTAATGCAGCCACCTCGGCACTTTTTTGGTTATCGTTTGCCTAGAATATCTTTTTCCATCCTTTCAATTTCAGCCTACTTTGTCTTTGGATTTTACGTGAATTTCCTGCAGACAACATGTAACGGGGTCATGTTTTATTATGCCGTCTGCTACCTGTACCTTTCATTGGAGAGTTTAGTCCAACTATATTAAAGTAATTGCTGGTGAGGATCCCTGTCTGTCACGCTGCTGCTCTCCCCTGTGCGTCCTACCCTGCTTGCCCCTCATGTCCTCTACTGCTTCTTTCATTTGTGCTTTTGAAGGATAAATTTGCCTGATGCAAGATTCTGTTTTATTTACACACAGAAGAGTTAGTGAACTTATTTATTTACTTATTACACATACATTCCTTTTCAGATTCTTTTCCACTATAGGTTATTAACAAGATAGGGAATACAGTTCCCTGTGCTGTGCAGCAGGACCGGTTGTTTATCTATCCTGCTCCATTCCCATAGCTTCTTGCTAACTAACAATAAGACTAAATTAATTAATTGGCGTGTAAAACCATCAAGTAGATACCCTTTCAAAACCTTTCTTCCCCACCCAACCCGGCTCCAAAGACTATCCTGGTTGCAAAACTGCACGGCTGCAGCCACCCTGAAGGCATCTAATGTCCCCCTACCCCATTCTACCTCTCTGAGCAGGGCAACTGGGGAAAGGGGTCCTGAGGGCTCAAGACTAAAGGGAGATCTTGATGAGAAGAGATCCATGGGGGAATCCTCTAATTCTGGTCCTGGTTTCACCCCCAAGCTACACATGTGTGTAAAAGACCCAAAAGAACTCTGAGAACTGAACTATGCTATAAAGAACCACGCAGGTCCCAGACTGACCCCGAGTGTGCATGCACAGGGCAGACCCCAAGAGAACAGCAAAGGTTTAAAACTGACATTGGAATCACCACCCACAGAAAGTGAGGCAAAGCTTGTAGCTGAAACCAACCAGACTGCCTGCCTGCTGAAACACAGACCCAACAAAGGGGGGGGGGGGGATCAACATTCCCAGAGGATTTAACACGACCCAGTGACTCATAACACAATATTCAAAGTGACCAGGACACAATCCCAAATTACTTGGCATAGAAAACACCAGGAAAAACTGACCAATTCTCAAGAGTAAAGACAATAAAGTCAACCTTGAAATCAGCCAGATGTTGGAATTATGAGAAAATGACTTTAAAACATCCATTACAACCACACTCCATGAGGTAAAGGTAAACAATCTCAAGATGAATGGAAAGAGCAAAGCTGTCAGCAGAAAAACAGAAAGTACAAAAAAGGGCACAATAAAACAAAAAGTTTAGCACTGAAAAAACCCAACATCAGAAATTTAAACGGCACTTGGTGGACTCAGTAGTACAACAGAGGCACTAACTTGGGGGAGAGGAATAGAAATTATCCACTTTGAAAGCCAGAGAGCAAAAGACTGAAAAAACTTAAAGGCTCTCAGGGACCTGAGGGTCAAAGGTCACCACATGTGTCTTTTCTGTCATTAGAAACATCATTACTGGAGAGCAGAGACAGGCTGCTGTAATGATAGCCGGAAGCCCCCAGTTTGTTGAAGACATAATTTACACACTTAATAAGCCCAGCAAACTCTAAAAAAGGATAAATTTGAAGAAACCATCCCAGAGTCATAACAGCCAACCTGCTGGAAACCTAAAGTAAAGAGAAATTCCTGGAAACAGTGAGAGAAGAATGTTACATTACTCCCAGGGGACGACGATGTGAATGACCGTGTGTTTTTCACCACAAACGAAGAAGACTGAGAGACAACGAACCCCAAATTCTATATCCTGAGAAAATACCCTCCAGACATGAAGACAAAGGGAGATATTCTCAGAAGAAGGAAAACTGAGCGTCTCTGCCACTAGGACGTCTGCTCTGAAAGTCACACCAACGCAGGCTCTTCAGGCTGAAGGGAAATGATCCCAAAGGAAGACTCGGAACATTAGTCACGAACAAGAACAACAGAAAAGGGTAAAAAGATGCTTGTTTCCACACACACACACATGCCTCATTACAGCCACGCTCCAACTAACTCGAGGCATTTCTAGAAACAGTCTCTTGTTTTTCTGGTCTTGGAAATATTTTGGGTGTCGTACTGAAATAACTGAAGGTAAGATGTTGCCTGTGTGTTCTGGGTAGTCACTCTTACTTAAACAAGAAACATGAATTATCCAAGGGTATGTCACCTGATAAATAATCACTCATAATTAGAAATGTAAGAAAACAGGGCACATCTTTAAAAGGATCAAAAATACACATGCTGACTTCCAGCTGACTTCCCAGAGTAACCCAGACAGCAGATTCACAAAATAGGCAACTTACTGCCAGAACAACACGGCCCCAAAGTGCGTATTTATACACCATTTTCCCCTGATGTTTAGAATGCCAAAGCAGGAGAAATTCAGTATTAACAGAAGGAATAAACAACGGGGAGCAAAAGTAGACTTTTTTCAATAAATTTTAACTTGGGTTTTATTCATTGATTTTGTTTATTTATAATATATTTCCTCAAACAGAACGTAACAAAAAAAGATCACTGGTGCACCACAGATTTCATCCAGGAAATGGGATTTAAACATGGGTATAAATCCAACTTCTCATTTATTATACTTTTGGAAGTAATTCAGAGGCCACTGCTTTAGCCAACAATCCCAGTCTCCAGCTTTCAAGTGATTTTAATGGTGACATTTACTGGGAAAGACCCACGGTTCTCATGACTGTGCCCCTGTAAGCTAATTTTCAACTTTTCCTCTTAAGCAGCAATGCATTCCCAAATCCCAGCAATCCTTCAAGGACTGAAGGAGCTCTGAGCCTGGCGCTAATCTTCTTTCTGGGGAAAATGAAACAGCAAAAAGTTGCATTGATGTGCGTTTATAGATAAGTGACCGAGTCACATACAAACTGTGTGTAAAGACACAGTTTGGAGAGTTCTATTTCTATTTCAAAGTCTTTTTCAGCCTTTCCCTGAGATACTTTTACTATTTACTTACAATTTAACTAGAAAGGCCTCGTAGAAGTACCACGTGGCCAGTATCTACGGCACTGAGGGGGAAAAAAGTTCCTTAGAAAGCAAGTGTTTATATTTAACGAATTTCCTGTAATTTGAGACGTCAGAGCACATGAAAAGAAAGTTGATACGTAAAACTGAGCGTTTTCTTTTCTCTTCAAAATGAGGTCATCTACAAACCCCTATTAGCTAGAGAGGTGTGGGGGCTTCAAAACAAGCTGAGCAGTCAAGCATGCAGGTTGAGCACACGAAGCAGCTCACACTCCCCACCTAACTTACAGAAAAGGCCACTGCCTTGGTGTCAAAGTAACACAGATGGAGAGAAGACATAATGTCTCCTACACACTCGCCCTGGAGTCTCCTGGAGGCCACCACCCCAGCGCAGCGCGACACCCTTTTTCGCTGAAAAGAATGACTCACAGAGGCTTTCTGGGAAACTACAGGAGCCCATGGAGGAACACATGGCCAGCTGACTGCCCAGCGCCGTTCCGCCTTCCCTAACTAGACGAGAAGCTTCCACCGCACGCCTGCAAGTGGGCCCTGGACCTCCTGTGCCCCATCACTTAGCCCTCCCTCGCACAAGCTCCATTTTCTATTTCCAGGTTTGTTACTGTCATATTATCGAAGCAAAAAAAAAATTGGTTCCCCCCACCTCCCTTCCAGCTTGGATCTATCATTCACTACCTCAGCTTTAGGTACTAGAATTTAATACGTCTTAAAGTGTTATGATCTCTTCTAAAGGCTCCACACAATGGAGCTGATACCATCGGAGAGAAAACTTCTGTGCTCCGGGTGTGGGGGATGGTGAGGGACCAGGGAGGGGCCGTGAGGCTGCCAGCATCACCCGTGTCCCCTCCTCTCCTCCTTCCAAATTCATCCCATGGGACCCGGTCTCGTCTCTTCTGTGCCTTTCCCTCCCACTTTGACCCAGAGGGGTCTCCCTCTGACTCCGTCGCACAGTGTCTATGTCTCCACTTGTGAATACGTATCTGTAATGTTGATGCCCTGGGTCAGGGAACCAGGAGACAGATTCTGAGGCTGAGACTGCTGTGCAGGGCATTACTGGGGAGGGCTCTCGACCACGACACTGACAGGGGAGGGAGGGAGGCAGGGCTGAGCCAGGGAAATGCTGGCCTGGGATGCAGCTGTAGGGGTGGGGCACTCAGCTGGTCCTCTGGGAGCTCAGAGCTGGAACGGTACTTCGGAGTTGCCTAGGACTGATGCAAGGGGGCTGAGCCTCTGTACCTGTCCTGCTCCATCACCGACCAGAAATCAGATGTGTGCTGTCCCCAGAGATGGGTGTTACTTCAGCGAACCAGCTTTCTCCAGTTGAAGAGTTACTGGGGAGGAACTCAGCTGTGGAATATCTTTGGGGCAGGGGGGTAAGCTCCACGGTCATGGGGGGAGACGGGGAGGCACCTCAGGGCCCCTGGGCCGTCTGGTTCTAGACACTGACTGTCCTCGGATAGAGGAGAAGCATCCCGAAGGCAGGGGCTGCGTCCAGCACAGGGAACGCTTAGCAGGAACCTCATGGCTGACTGTCTCGGGGCAAGAAGCAGGGCTGAGGCCACGAGGTGGGGCAGGGGGTATCAGACTCCAGGAAACCCCAGGGGATCAGGCTTCCCGGTGGTGCAGTCGTTCCTACTGGTGGTTCCTTCTTTGCTCCAGACACACAGAAATCATAGGGAGACTGAGAAGATCACCAGAAAGACAGAGCCAGTCACCAGCACAAGACACCCATCTCTGAGGGTCAGACACGGGAGAGTCGTGCAAGGCTGTGAGGGGCTGGCCTTGACGTGGACACTGGAAAACAAAGCTGGCATCCTGGCGGGCATCTGATCACATGCTGGGGGTCAACAGGGAGGCCACTGCTGGGAACACTGATTAAAACAAGGCTTTGGGTTACAGATCCCAGTTTTCAAAAGGAGGCTGGAAAAGATGTACTTTTTACGAGGAGCTGTGTGCTCAGGGAGGAGGGAGATGGCAGGTCTGACCATGATGGCAGCATCACGGAACGACAAACCTTAACTCCTCAAGACATCCCACAGGTCCAAGTGGGAAAACGACAAAGGCATTAGAAGGGGAGGAGCACGGAGGTGTGGAGGAAACCAGGAGAACAAGTGGGGGGGGGGTCTAAGATGAAGAGGGACCCCCCCCCACCCTGTGTTAAATACATGGAAACAAAACATGATTCAAAATTACAAGAAGAAACAGAAGGCAGAAAGGATGACTGGGACAGGAATCCACCACAGGGAGAAAGAAAAATCATGAAACACACTGAAAAATACTTTAAACTAAGTCGCCTGGGATCCTCAAAGTGAAGTATGTTAAGTCCTGAAACATGGACAAGAAATTATTTTTTACAAGCAGGAAAGAAGTAAAGCAGATGACACTGAAAAAAAAAAAAAAAGCAACTGTGTGTCTTGGAAATTTAAAACCTAGTCATTTAACCAGTTAACTACATCATCACAGGAGCTAAACCCTAGACTGGAGAGAGGCAGAGAGAAACTCAGTGAAGAGGATGGCAGTACGGAGGAGTTCACCCAGAGCTTAGCACAAAGTAACAAAGAAGAAACATAACAGCAGTCGGGAGATGCCGGGGCGGGGGGATATAGACAGAGGATTCAACTAGGTCGCTATGAATTCCAGCAGAGCAGTGTAAACAGGGAAAGAAATATTTTGATGAATTGTCTTCTGTTCACTTATCTTTAATTTATTCATAAACAAACAACTGGTCCACAATTACTAGGGGAGAGTTTCTGTCACAGAACAAGAACACATCACACTCTTGAGGTCACAAGTGCCACTGAGAAGTAGAGAGATCACCAGGTGCATCACAAAGACAGCAAAACTTGGAGAGAAACCAGAAGTAACCATTGTGTTTACATTAACTAGAAATCTGTATAAAAATACTCTGGTAGGTGAGGGTGTGTTGGAGGAGCCAAATAACTTCGAATTTTTTCCAATCATTTATATGAGCTCACAGCCCATCCAAAAATGGTGGGCAGAGGCAGACGTGGCCCCTGGGCTGCGGTCTGTGGACCCTGCCATAACATAGGCAAAACGGTTACACAGCAGAGAAGCACAAAGGACTGAGCTTGGACACTGGAGAAGTTTTGGAGCACGACGTCTGAGGGTCAGTCCCATTTATGGGGAATCAACAAAGCAGGGGTGGACTTGCTGTGATCGGGTCATAAACACCGGTGCTGTTGGCCTTCACACGGCCTGTTCCCTGGAGAAGACTCCCCACACTCTCTCACTTTCTCTAATTTCACCATTTCCAAATGGAAATGAGGCCCCAAATCAGAACTCCAGCCGTAAATATGTGCTGAATTCTTAATCTCATGTAGTCGTTGTTTTACTGCGATGTTTTATGAGTGGAGAAAAAGCAAGCTATTTGGGTAGAAATATATTAACACACACAGACCCTTGTTTGAGCGTCCTGAAGATGCCCCTCAAGTCTGGAAGCTCAACTATGGGAAAAAAGGCCAAATTGGAAAACTCAAGTTCAAGTACAAAAAAAAAAAAAAAAGGCCTCCCTTGCACAGTCTTATGGCGGGGGCGGCTTGGGCAGAGAGGGGGCCAATACAAACATCCAACGTGGATAAGAGGATTTTCTCTAGGAGGACACACTGAGGAGCCAGTCCCACCAGACAGAGGAAGGCACGTCCAAGTGTGTGGAGCCCCGAGGCCCCTCACTGACTGGCCAGTGCCTTTGCACGCGGTCAAGGGCGGGCTTCCGCCAACAGATTCAAAGGCAAGAGTCGGGAGCCTCCCCGGTGACGAGCCTTGTCCTCCCTGGAGGGCAGGACGGCCCCTGGAGGCTGATGGCACAGTGAGCGCCCAGAATGTGTATGGTACTTACTGGAACTCTGGGAGAACTTCCCCTGTAAAAGGGAAACCTCCGAACTGGGGCTTTGGGCCAATTCAGTAAACAAGCTACAGGACTAAGGGAAAAGGATTAACTTCTCTATTTTTTGTTGCTTTCTTTTTTAAGCCATGTTATGATTTCTGCACCTTTGACCCTAAAAAAGGATGGTTTCCGTGTTTTTCTGAGAAGAGCGGGTGAGAGTCTGCTCTAGAATCCTTCTGCAGGAAAGCCCTGCCCAGGCCTCCGAGCTCCCGGGGGTCCACGTGTGTTCTCTGTTACCCTGTTTCCCCCACCGACCCGTGAGAGGCTTCCAACACAGACCACTCAGTCCTGTATTTTCAGCTCCCAGACAGGATGGTGGGGGAGAGGCACTGCACCAGACACAAGAAAGAGAAACAGGAAAGACCTCTGCCCTGGAAGTAACTGTCATAAGTGTCTTTGGCAGCCTTGAGCTGATAAGCCCCTTCCAAGTTCTGTCCAGGATTTATGGCTACTGGACTTGACTCTGCCCTGCCGCAGAGTGTTTTAGAGACTATTTGGTGACATAAGACCAACACGCATGAGTGCTCACGGCACAGCCAACTGGGGAGCTGGATGGGACGGAGGCTGAGCTTGGCCACACTTCAGTGATGGAGATGGATTTGGACAAGCTAAAGCCGGCGCCGGAATTCGTGGGGGTGGGGGTGGAATCAGAACAGATCTTGGAATGTGAGAAGGACTTGGAGACATGAAAGGGAACAGTATTTGCAATGAGGAAACAGAAGGAGCAGCCTGTGAACCTGAGCTCCAAGCCCTCATCTCGGTGGGAGCAGGAATCCACCGGCCATCCAGACCCCCAGAGCCACTGGGCAATCACTGTCCTGCCAAGAGTTTCAGCAACGAGGCTCACAAGGTTAAAAAAAAATAAATAAAGGAATCAGGTTGACAGTGAAATGGGAAATATCATTTAAAATGTAATTTTCAAGATAACACAGGCTTTGCATGAGAGCTAGAACCAGGAGTCACCTGGAATCACCACCAAGGTCACATTTATTTGTATGGTCTTCACAGAGCAGCGTTGGTATCTTAAAAAAAAAAGAGAGAGAGAGCGAGCTGGAGAAATTTTAATTTAAACATCTGTCTTAGGTAAATTGCTTGATGGACAAATGGGAGTTTGGGGTGGCTTAAGTTCCATGTGGGGTATTCTTTCACAATCATGCCATGCAAATGTAAAAATAATTAACTTTAACTGAAAATAGCCACTCACTGTGACCCCAGGACGGGTAGCGATCTTGAGACACCATTGAGCATTTCAGTTCAATACTGAAATTTCAGTTTATGACTTGGTACGTGGTTTTTCCATTTGAGAGGGGTTTTTTTTCTTTTTTAAACCAGAACAGACTTTAAAATAATTGTTAAGTAGACCGAAAGAGTTTCACTAAAGTAAGGTCTTCTTTGATCAATTCTTCAAAATCTGTGTCTGAGAAGGATGCCACAGAAGTGGGGCCGGCTGTTCACAGTTCGTTCAGGGTGACTGCTGGGTCCTCTGGTCACTCAAGTGCTGTTGCAGAAAGACACGCAGTAGGTTCTTTTAGAGTCATGCTCAGGTTTACAGGTGGTGCACCGGAACCCTAAGTTCCAGAAACTCCAGGTGGTACCCTGCTTCCAGAACCAAACGCCAGCCAAGAAACTAGGCTTTGCTGCACATGGGCATCTCCTGGAGGGAAAGGGCATCACACATGCGCCATGGCCGGACCCCCACTGCCCTTGAAGTTTATCCTAAGTGAAGCAGGACACGCCGCAGGGCCGCGGTTTCAGCGATGGGTGTTTTCTCGGATGAGACCTCACGTCTTCTGGAGGGAAGGGGAGCTGACAGCCTCACCCGTTCAGACCTGCATGTGGCCACCCCGCGTCAGCCACGGGGCTGAGCAAATCTGGATTTGGGTCTTTCTTGTGCTCAGACCTTCATCAGAAAGCCCTCTGGCCCCTTCCTGCAGCAAGTCCTCACCCAGGGCCCTGGACCCAAGGACCATGTCGGGTGTCACGGGAGACAGAGATGAAGGGACTTAAGCCCTGTGGTGTAGACACTTCACCGCGCATCTGAAACGCCATCAGTTACCTAAATAATAACGGGGGGGGGGGGGAATCATGTCAACGGTGACATTTTCCTGACTTACAGTAGCCTGAGGTCACCGTTACATTTTCACAATCACAGTTTAAACATAATCCAGGCTTCTTCCCATTAGATTTGAAAATCCAGCTGGATTTGGCTGCATGGCACCACCGCTTGGCATTTTCCCTGCCAACCCCAGCAAGTCATGTCCAAAAAGGACCTCTGGCTTTCCCTCCGGCGACGCCGCTGGCCCCACCGCCCCAGGAAACGTGTCCATCATCAGCCCGTCGAGAACACTTGAAGCCAAGGCCTTTCCCTCACTCCCCTCCCTCCCTCCCTGCCACGTTTCATGTCAAATCCATCTGCCAGAACTCTTGATTTTTCCCTCCAAAATAAAGTTTGGAACGCGCGCCCTTGATCGCAGCGGCCACTGCGCGGCCCCGCCCTTGTTCCGTCCCATCGGCAGCCCTCCCTCCCCGGCCTCGCGGGGAGTTTCACACAGCAGAGCACCGCGCTCCGACTGGCTCTCCGCCGAGGACGGCGCTCTGATTGGCTCTCTGCTGCGCCGAGAATCAGACCCAAACCCTGTCTCCGCCCACTGCTTACCGCCCCTCCCTCTCCTGTCCCGTGCTCCCCGGACTCCTGCCCCTTCCATTCTCTACAGCCCACAGGCGACCCTCTGAGGCCCCAGAACCCTCTCCCGCCTCTGCCCGCCCGGCCCCTGATGAAGGCAGGCCCTCCATCCCAGTTCCCTCCGCCCCAGCCTCTTCTCCCTTCTCTTCACCGGGCACAATCTGACCTGCAAGTGGATCACGGTCACCTTCCTCGCTTACTGTCCAGGCGGCCTCCCTCCCTAGGCTGCGAGCTCTACGGACTGACCTGAACCTTAACCCAGCTTCCAAGTATTTTTATCTCTTTGAAATATTTGACGAGTTTTAATACTACATGATATCACTCATATGCGGAATCTAAAAAAAGAAGATGAACTTATATATAAAACGGAAACTGACTCACAGACATAGAGTACAGACTTGCGGTTACAGGGGAGAACGAGGTGGGAAGAGATAAACTGGGAGTTCGAGATTTGCAGACCCTGACTGGTATACAGAAAACAGATGACCAAGTTTCTGCTGTAGAGCACAGGGAACTATGTTTGATGTCTTGTAGTAACTCACGGTGAAAAAATATGAGAAGGAACACATGTATATTCATCTATGACTGAAGCATTGTGCTGCACACCAGAAATTGACACATTGTAAACTGACTATACCTCAATAAAAAAATAAAATGAATATTTGACGACTTAACAAGAAGGCAATGTTCTGCATACACATCTTTTGATTTTACTGCTTCTCAAATTACACTACTTCTGAAGACAGTTAAACAACAAATTACCACCCAAATGTCAGCCAAGAAACTGACCTCTTGCAGAGCTGTTAATGTAAATAAATTCAATGAAGATGTCAGGTGTCTGAAGAGATACAGACTGCCCAGGGCCGGACACGCTGGTTTGAGGGCACGAGAACTACCGGGCAATTCACTCCTCAATGATGAGACATTTTACAATCTCGAAAATTCCACAATAAGGGGAAAAGTGTATCCAGGAGTCAAAATACAGTGTTGCTTTTTATTATTTTCTCTACAAGCTTCTTTAGTTTGGGGACCACCTTTCATATATTATCTGGAAGGGTCCCTGAGGACCCCTCCCAGTCCCACCCCGCTTCAGTGACGGGAAAGCAGGGCTCAAATTAGGGACTTGCTTGAGATCACACAGCCTTGCGATGGCCATGGGGGGCCTGATACCAGGACAAAGCTCTAGCATTTATTCACCTGGTAGCTCTGTGGAGCTTTACTTCTGCCCTGGCTTCTGAAGCCCACATGTAGTGTCACCTTGGCTCTCACCCCAGCCAAGAGCTGCAACCCTGGTCTCCTCTGGGTCCAAGAGAGGCTCAGGGTGTCCAGGCGGAGCAGGGCTGCCCCCTTGCATATTCTTGGCAAGACCGAGCCCAGGGCTGCACACGTGGAAGGTGACTCACCGACTGGGACGGGAAAGGATTCCATAAAGACCAGCATCTAGAAAAAGGCATTTCACTAAATAATCACATTTTTATTAACTTGGGTTAAGTTCCCGTCACTCTGCAAAACGCATTTATACTCAGCAGGATCGGAGAAGCAATCTCAAACAGACCCCTGTACTGCAAAGGAATCTTGCATTTGTAATGTTTTTAACTGGCCCATCAGGCTCTGGAGCAAACTCACTCTTTGTCTCCAAAAAGCATTAATCTCCTACCTCATGACTTTTAAAGCTATACTCCCCTCTTAATTCTTCGATTTTCCAGCAGAAATGAACAACCAGTGAGCGCAGCTAGAATGTTTCAGTTGCCCCGTCATCTCCAAAAACGTAGCCGGATTCACAGCTCTGGAATTACACTATTTTGACCTTTTCAGCATCTTGACAGAGGTGATATTCAAATTGTACTATTTTTATAGTTTTCCCCAGAAATAATATTTGAGTTATTTAACCAGCAGTCTGACCTCCACAGCAGCCGCTTGGAACCAGTGCTGGCTGTGTCACTGGGGTGGCTCTGGGGGTCATCAGAAGGGCCAGATGTCACCCACCAGTCACTGTACCAGAAGGTGACCTGGTCCTGGAGGAGGAGTCGGGGCTGGGACTTCGGGGCAGTGGGGCACTGGGGGGGCAGTTCAGGGTGGTGCCTGTTTATTAACCTATTGGGTGTATTTTAATGTAGATTATATTAACTATTATAGTAAAATCATGCCATTTGCAGCAACATGGATGGACCTGGAGAATGTCATTCTAAGTGAAGTGAGCCAGAAAGAGAAAGAAAAGTACCATATGAGATCGCTCATATGTGGAATCTGAAAAAAGAAAAAAGAAAAAAGAAAAAAAAGGACACTATGAACTCATCTACAAAACAGAAACAGACTTGCAGGCATAGTAAACAATATTATAGTTACTGGGGAAAGGGGACGGGAAGGGATAAATTTGGGAGTTAGAGATGTACAAATGTTGGCCACTAGATATAAAAATAGGTATTTTTAAAAGTTTCTTCTGTGCAGCACAGGGAACTATGTTCAATATCTTGTAATAAACTTTAATGAAAAAGAATATGAAAACAAATATATGTATGTACATGCATGACTGGGACGTTGTGCTGTACACCAGAAACTGACACACTGTAACTGACTGTACTTCATTTTTAAAGAATCATATTAATTATATTAACAAGGGAGCTGAACATCAGCCCAATTTATCTTCACCGTCACATCTCTAAGATGCGGGAGAAGCATTCTTTCTCAGTCTCTCAGTCCGTCTCCCTCCCTGTCTCTGTCTTCCGCCCTCTGATACACACAGGTGTTGACCCCTGACTCGAGCAATGATACAGTAATGACCGTAGGAATGAACACTTCTGGGGACCTGGCATGTCCCTTTCACACCTGACATTAATTATTGTATTGAGTTTCAACAACAAACCAATCAAGTGAGACGTTTCTGTGAACAGGAGAAACTTAAACCCAAAAGAACACAGCAACAGAGAGCCTTAGTCCCAACAGAAATTTTCAGGTGTCCAGGACAGTCTAATGGACAGAGGACTGCATCCAAAATAAAGACAGCCCAGGGTCTCTTAACTAGACCACAGAGATTTCTGCAGAGGAGTAAATGCCATTTACACTGCCTCTGGCCGTTCACTTCCACGTCTGCAGACAGAGGTAGCAGTGTCGCGTCACATCCTCACCTCACCTGGGAATAGCACTTGCTGGGTTTCAGCCCTGGCTGCCCAGTGTAGGGAGCTATTCTTGGACCACCCGGAGCCAGCGCGAGCACTGTAGCCACTCCGGCCGCTCTAAGAGTACCAGAGCTAAACACACAGACGCTGCTGGAAGGACTCTGAAATATAATGACGAGTGTGTGTCCTTCAAAAAGGTGGTATGATCTCAGCCTGAAGGCAAGTGTCTCCCGATTTTAAAACTTCACCACACCCAGAAGGAGAAACACATCCGTGCACACGTGTGTGCGTGTGTGACTGTGTACACGCGGGAGACCTCGAGTTAGCAGATAAACGATGTTCTTCCAAACCACTCAGCCCAGATGCCCATGGACTGAGATTCACACACAAGGACTCTTTGGACTCTGCCCGTCAGTGCAGCCACTCTGAGCACACAGCAGCCTGAGAAGGACCAGGCTGGTGACTCAGAGGAGAGAGGACGATGCTGCCCAGCCCCCCCGGCCAGGAGCGCCCCGCTCTCCCCTCCCCGCAGGTCAAGCCCGCGGGGCCGGGGCACCAGGGACCAGTGCGCCGGCTGCTCTCTGTCCACCTGGTCAGACGCGGACAGGTGGGGAGATTATCGTCGCTGACGTCCTCTGCGCACCCCCTCTGAGCTCAGCCGTCATGCCACGGGGCGCTCTCTACAGCCCGGAGGTGGGCACTGTTCTTACCTTCATTTTACAAACGAGAGAACCAAGGAGCCGAGGTGCTGAGCGACTCACCAGAGCCCTGAGCCAGTCAGCGGAGGGGCGGGGGGTGGACACGAAGTCCATGTAATCCCCGAGTCCGGACCCCGGGCCACAGTGATTTTAGGTTTTCGGGTGGACTCTGGCTAGCAGAGGGGGACCCCACACCCTCCTGCCAACCTGAGGCAGACGTGGCCTGGTCCGTGCACGCGCCCCGTCTGTCACTGTTTGTATTTAAGCGTGAGTAACATCAGAGTTAGCAGAATGCTGACTTAGGGAAACGCGTATTTTGCCAGGTTTTTGACGGACAGCGCTACCTACAGGTGTGGGAGGCCCACATCCACGACAAACGTCTGACTCCTGGAAGTCATCTTGATGCCTGATGTCAAAGTAACTGGAAAAGCCAGTCTCACAACAGAAGCAGGCTAACGAGCGTCAGACGCCCGCGGTGCACGCCAGACGGGAAGCACTTTCTGCGTGTGAACCCACCGCACAAGACCAGAAGCCCTGCTCTCACGACGGTCCCTCCCGGGGGATGTCCAAGTTTGGTCCAAAGCTGGGATGCTCCACATATTTAGGGGCATAACCTCTGACTGCAGAGAATAGGAAACACCAAGAAAGCAGCATTTTCCCAAGCACCCCCCAAAGCACCATCTGCAGATCTTCCCGGGCGGGTTGTAACTCAGCCCTGGAAAGCCTCCAGCGATACAACACGGTGCTGAAGGGAGACAGAAACTCAGGTTTTTAATTCTGATACTTAGTAAAAGTCCCTGGACTCCGGGTTTTCCCAGGGGCCGCCTGCCCCCAGGCCGTGTGTGTGTGTGAATTTCTGCGGGGACCTGGAGCTGACTCGGTCTCTTCTTTCTGCAGAAGGTCGTACTGCCCTGCTTCTCTGTCCTGAAATATTTGACCCCAAAGCTTTACTTCGCTCTCTTCTGACTTAAACAGGAGCTACACTATTTTCTCTACGTAATAGGGAGAAATTTTAATTTTTTTATTAAATTAAAAGTGCCATCTTTTCAGGATTGTCTCAGTTCAGTCCAACGATCCTCACACCACCACCCCTTAGTGGAGCGAAAACACACACACAGGCTTCCATAAGCCAAAAAAATCTTCCAGGATCAAGTATCTGGCACGTACCCTCATTCTGAAATTGTGTGTCCCGTGTCCCCACATTGCTCATTCCTGACTGCCAAGTAGGGTCCTTTCTCACCAACACTACACACGAGTCAGAAGGCAGCTCAAGACCTTCTCCACCCCGTGGTGCAAAAGCAGCAGCAACCCGGTTCCCGAGTGCACGGAAAGAAAGCCGGCTCCTCTGAGAGAAGAAGCCACTCTCTGCAGAAGGCACGGATGGGACGGAGCCGAGGGCACTGATGGCTCAGAACGGGGTGGGTGCCCAGAGAGGGGGGGTTACAGACCAGTTATCAGGGCGGAGAAAGAATGTCAAAGATGTCCCATACAGATTCCTTAAAAACGGAAACTATGTTCCAGCCATCCCACTCCTGGGTGTACATCCAGAGAAAACTCTAATTCAAAAAGATACACCCACCCCAGTGTTCACAGCAGCACTGTTTACAATAGCCAAGACATGGAAACAGCCTAAATTTCCACTGAAAGATGACTGGATAAAGAAGATGTGGTATATTTATACGACAGAATACTACTCAGCCATGAAAAATAATGACATTGCAGCAACATAGATGGACTTGGAGATCATCATACTAAGTGAAGTAAGTGAGACAAAGAAAAATGTCACATGATATCACTTAAATGTGGATCTAAACTATAACACAAATAAACTTACTTACAAAACAGATGCAGACTCAGACAAAGAAAACAAACTTATGGCTACCAAAGGGGAAAGTGGTTGGTTGGGGGGTAAATTAGGAGTTTGGAATCAGCAGATACAAACTGCTTTATACAGAACAGAGAAACAAGAAGGCCCTGCTGCACAGCACAGGGAATGATATTCAACAGCCTGTAATAGCCCATAACAGAAAAGAACCTGAAAAAGAATATACATATTCGCATAGCTGAATCACTATGCTGTACAGTAGAAACACCGTAAATCAACTACACTTCAATTAAAAAAATAAAGCAACGTGGATGCTCCTGGAGACTGTCATTCTAAGTGAAGTAAGCCAGAAAGAGAAAGAAAAATACCATATGAGACCGCTCATATGTGGAATCTAAAAAAAAAAAAAAACCAAATAAAGCATAAATACAAAACAGAAACAGACTCATAGACTGGAATTTCAAAATTGTAGAACAGATAAACAAGATTACACTGTATAGCACAGGGAAATATACACAAGATCTTGTGGTAGCTCACAGAGAAAGGAATGTGGCAATGAATATATGTATGTTCACGTATAACTGAAAAATTGTGCTCTTCACTGGAATTTGACACAACACTGTAAAATTATTATAAATCAATAAAAAATGTTAAAAAAAAACTGAAAAAAAAATTTCCAGTAAGAGTAGGAAGCCGTTTCTGTCCATGAAAAATGCCCACAGAGAATTAGAAAGTAAGATAAGGAAGGACTCGGTGTTCACCAAGCTCAGCCACCTGTTGAGGGGCGCACCACGCACCTGCAAGTAAGTGAGCTCCTGAGAAGGCAGGATGCTCTGACTCCAAAGCCCACGAGGTCCCCCCCAGGAGCAGCAACGACCTCTGTGCTCCACATAGCTGTCCGAGGCAGAACCCCAACATCTGCTACTGCCCACCCCTGCCTGTTACGGGAAAGTCTGGAGGATGGCCTTGGAGCACAGGCTTGCCCGGGAACGGTCAGAACCAGCCCCGTGCAGACATCAGAGCCACCTGGAGGCCCAGGTACAAGCCTGCCAGGTGATTCTAATGTGACGGTTCCATCAAGAACCTCGGCTTACAGCAAATGCAACCCTTGGCCGCCTTGGAGTGTCTGAATCTTGTGCACAACAGAAGCAAGGAAGCAGCTGTGGTTCCTTGACTCACAGGGGGGGCTGTAAGAGTGGGTTCACAGCATCCCCTTCCTGAAGCCGCAGCATGAAGAACTGCTCTGCTCCTGAGACCCTAGCGGTTTTCGTCTCAGGGACCCCGTAGTGTTCACACTGCTGTTCCCCTCTCTGACTTGCTGCTAAACGCTTGGGGTTTCCTGTGAAGCCCCCCTGCTCGAGTCTGAAGGGCCTTGGGTGTTACACTTTACCCCTGGGTTGACCTGACTCTCCATGCTGTGTTCTCTGTGTTACTAGATGGACAGATACATGGAGCAGCCACTTTACATCCTATTTGGAATAAAATAAGATACAAAGGAATCAAATACTTGTATTTAATAGAAGTATATGTAAGTATTTTGTATAAAGCTTTTAACAGCCTTGAAAGCACTGAATTATTAAAGGCTGGTCTCACCAGTGTAACCAGCATGGAACTAAACTATTAGGTTTGTCCAGCGGAACACACTGGGAAAAAGTAACAGTAAAATCGTAATAAAGTGAGTGACCAAGCCGACTCCCTCTCAAGCCGCGCTGTTCTAACAACGGGCAAGGATCTCGCACCAGGTTAGGTCATCGTTGGGAGCAGGCGCAGACTTCACTCAAGCCCAGGGAACTCCGGTCCAGAATCATTCTGTAACACGTCACAGATCAGTTACATATTTACCACGACAATCCATTATTTCAGCTTGAAAGAACGTATCCCAGAAAATGTGACAAGTAAGGCAGGCTGAGAGGCAGACGTGAAGCCTTGAGCAGCCACAGCTCCTCAGGTTGCGAACAAGCTAAACGGAAAAACAATCACCATGCTCTCCTCTGTCCTGGGAAAGCAGCTCAAATAAAGGAAAGACACAGTCTAGCCGGAGAGACACAATTAACGAAAAAACCCACACAGCCGCACAAGATTCCCAGCAGCCAGGGCTGATGAGGAGTCTGTGTCGTGAGGGTCAGTAGCAAGAGCGCATTCTGCTCGGAGCGACAGCCCACGCCCTCTCTGCTGCTCCCGAAAGCATCGCGTTTCTGGCCGTCCCTCCAGAGGACCCCATCGCTCACAGACGCAGCTCAACAGCAGGCCCGTTGGTCTGGCCGACTGTTCCGTACGGAGAGGTAATAAAGCCTCATAACCATTTGGGGATTTCCTACAGAAACTCAGTGTCGAAGAACCCAAGGCTTGGGGACAACCGAGTAATGAGCAACTTCTCAGTTGTGACATAAGGTGCAGAATGTTCTAACTTTTCTATTCAAATAGGCTTGTTAAACATTCAGTTTTCTCTCTGAGTTTGACTTTCTCCAAATAAAAACACTTCTGGTCCAAGTAAGACTCTTAATAAGAACCTGGATGCCCCTTCACCCACTCGAGCATACTTTCACATCCACTGGACTCCGAAAGTACACAGATGGAGGTGAGAAGTAAGAAAAGGCAGACAGCATCACACTCGGTTTTCGCTGGCTCCAGTACTGCAGGAGCCCCTCGGCATGCCCTAAGACCACTTCAGCACCTTAGCGTCTGCTTAACGTTCTTCTTCTCCAGATCCCAGTCCAGGATGACTATAAAACACAGCCATAAAAACACTACCACCTAGTCACACAGAACTCTTCGTGTTATGTTTGGATCATGCAAATCACTTGCAAAGAAGAGGGGCAAGCCTTCCAACCGCTGAGCTGAGCAGCATTGCTTGTAAGTCGTATTTTTTTCCCCTAATTTTTAACCCAAACTCCCTCTATGGCAGGAAATTAAGAGGTAACCACTCCCATGGCGGGTGGAAGCCAGGGTCCTTATTTAAGACTCACCACCCATTCCAGAAGTTTTAGGTCCAATCACATTTCTCCTTTTCCCCCATCATCTTTCAGCACCCGGGGGTCTGGGCTATGGTGCCCAGTGTGCGAACCTCCTGCGTGGGGACTGCCGCACCCAAGGGGGAGGCCCCACCCTGCGGGGACCAGCAGCACGGTTGTCAGGGCAGGGCACTGAGCCGGAAGTCACGAATGGGGGCTCCTTCACTGGCTCTGCCACTTCTCACCATGCGGCTTCAGACAAACTGTGTACCTTGTCTTCCTTTTGCATTCTTCACTGGTAAGATGCAAAAGGAAAGGGAAGAAAGGAGGACAGGACAGGGCAGAACTCCCCACAGCCCCCAAGCAGAGCTGCGACGACAGATCAGGTAATACGCGACACTGTTAGAAGTTACAAAGGGCGATGCTTCATTCTCCCAGTTTTCTCAGTGTCTCCATTCCTTGGAGATGAGAGAGAAGACACGAAGGATCAGGACCAGCCCCTGGGGCCCCGGCGGAAGCGGGCGGGGAAAGGGCCCAGGGGATGGGTCCTGGCATGAGGACCAGACCAGGGCCACTGCCCCAGCGTGTCTGGTTCACACGATGGGTCTGAGGGACTCACACCGCCCTCAGGAGCCCAGCTGAGGAGGGAGAGAGCAGGAGGGCGGGGGGGGGCAGTGCTCGTGGACCGGAGCCCTAAACAGCGGCCGGTGCAGGTGGCTGGGCAAGGACGAGGCGTGGGGCCCGCTCTGCAGAGCCTGCCCCACCCCGGGCGCGGGCTGGACCTCCTCCGACGGACAGGGCATTCTGTAGGCAGGAGAGGGGAAAGTGAGTTCCCAAACAGGGTCCAGGCCTCGTGTCACCAGATCCCTTTAAAATGAGGCTGCCCTGGGGAGGGGTCTGCGCTTCACTGACCGAGCAGGACTCCTCTCCTCGCCAATATTCAGGCAAATGTTCTGAATTCCCCTGCCTTTCTCATTCTCCCCTTTCTGCGTATCCCCTGGATCTAAATAACCCACTTCTTCAGCTGGATTTATTTAAAACACAGGTGTACACACAGGCACGCACACTCACATTTTCTTTCCCGGTCCATCACCACCCTTGGAGTTAAAAATTAGCAAACACAAGCTAAAATGCCGGACGTGGTTGGCTCCCCTAAGGGCTTCCCCTCCTGGTGCTTTTTGTGAACAGGAAATACAGCTGCACTCACCCCCCATCCTCCCAGGCCTCAGACCCACACACAGACTCGACTCTTTAACCGAGAGCTGGACACACTGGAAGAGCCTTCAGATAAATTGCAGCCCAGAAGTCACACATTCATCTCTGTACAGACGACGGGAACCTGCCTGCACTTCCTGGGAGAAGTCTCAAAAATGTACAGAGTTGTGGGCCAAATGCAGTCTGAAAGAGGGGCTTCGTATAATTATACCAAACTAAAACCAGAGCTTTCAGCAGACGCCCTCACCGCCTCTTCAGTGGCAGAACACGTGCTGCACGTCGGTATACGGTAGTTAGACACAGCAAACTTCACTTTTTGTGCTGCTACTCATGTTATTATCATATAGGATGTTACACTTGCTCGTTGACTCACATTTTCCAAAAGTAATCTCAGAGTTAGATTGTACACTTGGGCTTACAGTCACCGGTTTATTTGTATATCTTCGTGCCCTGAGTCCTAACTCACAAAACCCTGTGATCAAGATTTCAGAGGAGATGCGCCCACTGAGAACGGCACGTCACCGTGAGGACCGACAACGACTCCACCACGTGCCCGTGGTGTCAGTGAATCCGGCACACACGGCGACGCTTTGCTGCCGTTCGGGGCACGGCAGGCGCGGGCCCGCCCGGACTGCTGTGCGGGCCTTCACGCAGGGACTTCGCAGACTAGCAGCTCTAACCTGCACACAGACGGGCTACCTCCTCACTTCACACTCAGCAGGTGCTTCCCCTTCCGAAACCCTTCCTCCTGCCCTCTGGGCCCCGCCCATGATGAAGCTCACGGCTGGGGAGTGTATTTTGGTTTCATCACTAAGTTCCTGTGCTAATGCCACTTTTCCTTCCAGGAAGTTTGACTTTTATGAAGTTGGATTCCATTTGTCTCCCTTCCAAAAGCACTCTTGTTTTTACCCCTAACTTAAAGGGTGCTAACAATCAAAGGTTACTTACAATTATCTTCATTTTTCTAGGAAAAAAGTGTACATGTGGCCAGGACACGGAGGAATTGTCTGGGAGGCCCTGGACGCCACGCGGCAGAGCTGTGGGGACAGGGCAGTGCCTGCTGGTGGCATCAGAGCTGTCTCTCCGGGAGGGATGCGCTACGCAGCCCAGCGCCTGGGACGCCTCCTGAAAGCATTGGAGCAGGTCGGACAAGCAGGAGTCGGCGCCGGCACTCTAGAGTCCACGGCAGGTGCGGACACCGGAAAAACCGTCAGACCCGAACCACTGACTGGTCTGCCTTCAGTCACACCGCGCTAGTCACCACCCCAAACCCTCCGGAGGGGCCAGCCGGGACCCTGAGCCGTGTGGTGCGGGCACGTGGGGACGCGTGGAGCCTGGATGCTGGGACGTGACTCCCACGTTGCCCACGCTCGGCCGTGGGGCCCCAGGAACGAGGAGGAGGGAGAAGGGCCTCTGAGCCCGGGGGCTGCGCTGGGTCCTTGCAGAGAGAGGAGGGGAGCTGGGCGGCCGGGCCCCGAGCCCGTGAATGAGCAAAGGCACAATTTCAGAGCCAGACTGCGCCCTGCAAGTGGGCTCCAGACAGCCACTCTCATTGTTTCTAAAGGTCAGCAGGTTTTTAAACTAAATAGTTGGAACTGGAGGAAATCACGATGTCAGTCATTGTTTATTTTACCGTCTTATCTCCCCCCATCTGTGGTCTCCTGGGGTTTAGACTAAATTTATTCACTTTCCTGCTGCGTCAATGTATGGAGCTTCTGAATGTGAGAAAACGTTCCAAGTTGTTGCTGCTGGAATACAACTTATAAAAATATCAATGTTATATAATTTGGAAAATTGAGTAAAAAAGAAATCCTGAAAGAAACTAATCTACTTGTTTCATCTTCATCAAATTTTCCAACACTGTAACATCTGCTCACTCAGCATCCATCTCACCACCTTGTGCAAACTCGAGCTGCATCTAAAATTATACATGGGCGGGGCAGAGCTCAGCAGCAGAGCACGTGCTTAGCGTGCACAAGGTCCTGGGTTCCATCCCCAGTGCCTCCATTAAAATAAATATATAAATAAATAGATAAACTGAATTACCTCTCCCCCCAAAAAATTAACAATTATAACTGGAACGGGGTCAAGTGTCTCTTCACATGTCCCAGCTGTCCCCATCTACACGGCCATACTCGGAGCTCCTGGCAGGCTGGCACCTTCTGTCCCCTGTATCTGTTTCACATGACTCCTTAAAGGCCAAATGTTCTTTCCAGGAAAGACACCGTCCTTTGGCAGTGTTTGGGGGGAAGGCACATATGGGACCTCCTATAACCATCTTCCCCGAGAATTACAACAGAGATGCTAAGAGGGACAGCTTCCCAGAGGGCGGCCCCAGTGTCCAGCCCAGCCGGCACCCTCCTTCCCGTCTCAGGATGCACAGCCTTCACAGCTCAGCCACACAGGTCAGCCCCCCACCCCCACGTGTCCCCTGGCCAGGGGACCACCATGTCCAGCAGCTCTGGCTGGCCCTGGGGCGGCCAAGAGCTACATGGCCAGTGTGGGAAGAGGAGCTCTGCCGCCTCTCCAGTCAGAGCACTGAAGACTCTCCAGGGAGTGACTAACGCCCAGCGAGGTCACTCGGGGGCTTGGCCACAGAACCAGGGTGCCCGAAGGGGACACTCCCTGCGTTGGATTCACCAGAACTCTTGACGGAGGAGGTGGGCAGGAAGGACCTGTGTCCAGCAGTCGTGGGCCTTCCGAGAGCCTGAGAGGAGGCACCTGTCAGAAAGTCACTTGTCACTGTCAGCGGACAGGTGTGTCTGACGGGAGAGTCATTCAGGTCACACACCTTTGGGAGGCAGGAGAGGATGCCGGGAACAAACCCTCAGTAGCTCCCTTGAGCTAATTCAGCAACTCGGGGACCTAGACCAACCTACTGAGTTGAGTCAACTGCATAGTTAAACGGATACAGAAAACGCTTCTTAAGCGTATTCTTCCGCTGACGATGTCAGTCTTTGTTTTATCAGGATGCTCTAACCCCCGAAACAGTTCATCAAAAAACATCTCGGTGTCCAAGGGAGGAGAGGGAGTGCTCCAGAGGTAAGCAGTCAGCTCGTTCTGGCCCGGCCTGGTCCAATGCCGGGATGCTTGCTGTTACCACCCTGCGGTTGGATGAACGACCAGCCAGAGGGCACATCAACGTTCTGCATTAAACTGAAGAGCAGAGTTTAGAAGTACCTGTGCAGCCCAACGACGCCAAGCACACGGTGACATCAACAGGCGGGAAATCTCCTCCCTTTACACACATACACACACATCTTGCAAGTGTGGTTACTATTAGGGTTGCCAGATTTAGCAAAGAAAACATGCAGGGATGCAATTAAATCTGTATTTCAAATTTTAAATTTTAAAAAAGTGAAAAGTATAATTTTTTGGTAGAAGTATGTTGCATGCAACTTGGGACAAAACTGTACTAAAGATTATTTGTTGTTTATCTGAAATTCACATTTAACTGGCCCTCCTGCATTTTTCCCTAGTGGTCACGATTATCGATTATCGCATATACATATGGGTGTACAGGCTGTATGTGACTTGAATGTTATTTCTGGAGATTTTGTCTCTGTGGAGGAGAGGGTTGAGAGAGAGAACAAATCTATAAATTTGAATTGAATAAGAACTGAGAGCAAGAAAGTCCCTGAAAATTACAGGGGAAAAAGTATCCACTTTCTCCCAACCACATGTACTTCCTGAGATAAACAGAGAGCTTAGATTTTTTAAAAAAATAATATTGTAAGTGAAAACTGTCTCAGCAGCATGTTGGTGCTGACACTGAGTCCTGCTGACAGTCCTGTCACAGGCCTCACAGTTAGGATGCATTAGAGCCGCACCAAGGACACATGCAAGAGAAAATCATATATATATGGATAACATGTAACATTATATACTATGTGTATATGTATGTACATGTATGTATTGTGTGCTGTGTACACATGTGTATTGCATGCTGTGTGCATATGCACATGTGTTGTGCACTATGTGTACACATATGTATTGTGTACATGTGTGCATATGTGTGCTGCATGCTGTGTGCATATGTACATATATGTGCTGTGTACTGTATGTGCATGTAGACACGTATTATGTGCTATATGTGTACACATGCACATATGTACATACACACATATGTGGACACATATATGTATACATAAATATGTGTAAATAAATTATATATAAACTCTGACAAACATTTGGCAAAATAACCTGAACCTATTCCTCATTTGTAAGGTGGGAAAACAAAATCTATCTCTTAGGATATTGCTGTATTAGAAGAAATAATAAAAATAAAAAGTCTTTGTGAAATGTGAAAATAAATACTCTTCTTAATACATTAATGAGAAATTTAAACACTGGAAGTTTAACAAGCACGCGCTTCTCCCACAGTCCCCTCTACACCACTCCTGCAAGGGCACTCACACCCAGCACAAGGGAGCGCCCCCAGAGGTACACCTGTGTCCCAGGTTTAACGTTCCAGGCCTTTAAGAAAAAAATTCAGAAAAGATACTGCCAGTTGCAAATCAAACACAGAGAGCCTTTCACCGAAGAGGAAGTTGTGACAATTGTTCAGAGGCTCCTGTCGGCCACACTAGGGTCCAAGCTGTCTTAACATCACTCCTCTTAAAGAAAATTCTAGCTGCAAGGATTCAGAAGCCCCTTTCAAACAGTAGGACAGTTTCAGGCTCCCATTTCAAGCTCTCCGTCACTCTGACCCCGACCCCCACATTCTAGCGCCACGCGTATCCGGTTGACTCTCGTTATTCGCAGCAGTGATGTTCTACATGGATTTGCTTAATGCCGACCGCTGCTCCTGGGGAAACAGCGTCCTGGGGGCCTCTGGTTACAGTATTTCCATCAACTAATCGATACATAACCTGTTTAAAGACACCTTACCCAAGACACACAGTAGACTCATTAGCATGGAACTCACAGCCAACAGCCCCGGGCTCCTGCCCACACGCAGCTTCTCTGATAAACGTGCTTCCTCCTATAAGGCACATTCCAGCCTTCTCGCCCTCGGGACCCGGGCAGCACCTCAGCCCCGCCCTTGGGGCCGTTCTCAACGGCAGAAGCACCAACACGAAGAACAGAAGCGCGTCCAGCGGCTCGACGTAGCCTGCAGCCCGGACACCTGCTCACGCCCGCTGAGCCGGAAGTACACCCTCACCTCGCCGCCCTCGGCTGGGGGGCGGGGCCGCCGCGCGTTTCCTGCCGCGCCCACGTGTGCAGGGATGACCCCGAAAGCGCGGGGTCACAGGTCAATTTCAGCCGGTAGGCGGGTTCACAAATACGGAATCTGCCAATCATGAGGATCAACTGTATTTAGACTTTGGAACGTGTTCTAAAAAGCTAAGCACCCTTTGACGTTACCAACCAGAGAGCACATTTCTGGATTATGGAGCTGTTTATTTTTGCTTTCTGTCGTATCGCCAGTTCTTAACATACTAGTGGCAAACAGCAACGCCGCACAAGTGTTTGTCAGGTGAATGAGTGGGTCGGCCGCTCAGCACCTCCTCCTGCCCCCTCGATGCCGTCCTTCCCTCCCTCGACAGGCTGTCTGTGAATTAACACAGCGGACGTGTTCCTTCAGATTCTGCGGGGGCGCTACACCCCAAGTCCAAAAAAACAGCAAAACGCTGGGCCCAGAAATATTTAAAATTCCCCAGGTCACCATTCCCCAAGCCCCTCCCTCCTTCCAAGGAGCTGGGGCCCCGTCTCCAAACAAAAAATCCCCGCCAGCGCTCCGAAGCCTGCTCTTGCTCCCCGCTGCCTGTGCGCGAGCCCGAGCCCTCGGCAGCCCTGGCTGCTGCGCATTCGACGAGCAGCACGTGGTTGAAGGGCAGCACCCGTCCCTGCGCTTTCAAGGCGGACGCAGCCCCCGGCGGCCATCAGTGTGGGCCTCTCACAGCGTGGACGGGTGTCTGTGTGACACGTTCTCAGGAACGAGCCGCCGGCAGAGCACAGGCCTTCCTAACAGGCTGGCCGCTGAACGAGCCTGGCGGGATCCTCAGCTCCGGACCGCCCGCCAGCCAGCAAGTGCAGTGCAGGGCAAGGGGAGGCGGAGGACGCAGCGCTGCGAGCCACCGCGCCAGCCCCTCTCCAACCCTCAGTCTGACACAGCAGTGACTCCCCTCCGAGCCCCTTAGTTCTGCGAGGCGGTGGCTCCAGGGAGGCGGAGACGGGGACCTTACAGAGCAGCGGCTGCCCTGTAGCCCCCGGGGCAATCTGCAAACACGCGGAGGACAGGACGGCCTGGAGCAGGGCTTACAGGCTCCTGTGCAGTAAATGTGCGCCTCTTCAGGAAACCGAGTTGCTGTAAATGCGCTCTCTCCTCCGTTCTCCTGCAGAGCTGCGCTGGCCCCCCGGCGGGACCCCTTCCCCTGGAAGCAACCATCCTGCACGGCAGTATTACGTTTTCACCAGCAAACAGAGGCCACAATTCTGCCCTCATGCACCGTCTTGGCCAGGCCCCATGCGGGACACTCCGAGCTGCCCTGTTTCCCAGTGCGGGTCCCCCACCAGCGCTGCCTGGGGTCCTGCCTGTTCCGTGGGGGTCTCTGGTCGCTGCTCTCTGAGGGTGCACCTGCTCAGGCCAGGGACTGATTCTGACACCACACTTTGCTGGACAGTGCACTGAGGGGGAGGGAGGGCAGAAAGCCAGAGACAGGGAGAAGCTGGGGGGTGATGAGGCAGCAGGGGCTCAGACGATGCCAAGAAAGGTTTGGAGCTGAGACAGCAGATGCCCCAGAAAAGGGCAGGAGAGCCCTGCCATGGCCACTCCTCGAAATGGGGGCCACGGCCACCATCAGGAGGGAGCCTCAGCCCTGGACAGTTGCCACCAATGGAAGGACATGGCTGTGAGCCCTTGGCCACCAACTCTCCAAACGATTGAGCATCAGTGCCTCAATCCTCAAGACACGTATGCCTGTGTGTGCACGTGTGTGCCTGTGTGTGTGCTTTGTGTGTGCGTGCATGTTGTGCGCGTGGGTGCGCACATGTGTTTGCACGTGTGCAAGTGTGTGTGTGTGCTGGTGGTGGGGCCTGGCCCAGCACCGCAGGTCCACCTTGGGGGAGGTAAGACATGCCCCACGAGGCGGCAGCACCACTTTGCTGGGCGCCCATGCATTTTATTTTTTAATTTTCTTTTTTATTGAAGTGTAGTTGATTTACAACGTTAGATTCAGGTGTTCAGCAAAGCAATTCATCTCTACATATATACATATTTTTCAGATCCTTTTCCATTATATGTTTTTACAAGTCATTGAATATAGTTTCCGGTGCTAGACAGTAGGTCCTTGTTGTTCATCCCTGCATTTTATTTTATTTTTTTAAATCATTCTTTTTTATGAATTTATTTTATTTATGTTTGGGGGGGAGGCAATTAGGTTTACGTATTTATTTTTTATTTAACGGAGGCACTGGGTTGAATCCAGGACTTCATGCATGCTACGCGTGCGCTCTACCACTGAGCTACACCCTCCCCCATCCCTGCATTTTGGGAGAGCAATGTTCATTTTGCAGAGGCCACTAAATCCAAAGGAACCCCATCTGACGGGGAAGAGGGTGACACTCCTTTGACTCAGATGCCAAGGGAAACTGTAAGCCCAAGTGTGGCTGGCCAGGCTGCAGGGGGAGGAATAAGAAAGAGGCCATCTCTGTGACCCGAGGCCACTCGGGGACACACGTGCCCAGGCCCCAGGTGTTCCTCCTGCAGGTCTGCGCCTCGGAGCAGGGCCTCCAGACCAACCCACACTGTGCTGCCTGCAGAGGTCACCAGCATAATGTGTCACCTCCCTCGGGCTCCAGGCCAGCCGAAGAGGAGGACCATGGGTTTCCCCAAAGATTCTGTAAAGTGTGCACAGCAGAATATATATTTAGGTAAAATTAATTTAAAAAATCAGTGGAGAGAGTGAGAGCAGAAAGGAAGGAGGAGAGAAAAAGGAATGAGAATGGAGGGCCGGAGGGCGACCACACGTGAGCTGGCCGGGCAAAAGGACCAGCGTGACAGTCACATGGCTCCACACCCAGCCAGCCCCCCACCTCAGGTGCTCAGGGAAGCTCACTCAGGGATCCTCGCTGAGGGATCCTCGCTCAGGGAAGCTCACTCAGGGAAGCTCGCTCAGGGAAGCTCACTCAGGGATCCTCGCTCAGGGATCCTCACTCAGGGAAGCTCGCTCAGGGATCCTCGCTCAGGGAAGCTCGCTCAGGGAAGCTCGCTCAGGGATCCTCGCTCAGGGAAGCTCGCTCAGTGAACAGGAGAAACCCAGCACCCTGAGGACCAGCCTCCTAGGGAGTGTTTTCTCTGCTTAATGCTGAGGAAACACCCTAAAAAGCACTGTAAAGTACAACTGGCCGCTTCCACGGCTCTAAGGTAGCCGGGAGACACGCAAAGCCCCTCCCTTGCTTTTCACTCTGTATTAATTTTATAATAAAAACAGTCGAATGGGGGAAACGCCTGGGGTGGGTAAACTGAATTATTGATATTAGAAGCTTTCACTCATTGAATCAATTTTTTTAATGTTCATTTCAGAAATTATTCATGAACCTCTCTCTCCGCTTCCTTTTCTGTAAAATGTAGATAATACCAGTTCCTATCTCACAGGGGTGTCGCAGGGACTCGGTAAGTTACTGCCTGGAAAGCCTGGGAGAGCAGCCTGGCCAAGCAGCCAGCACTGCACGTGTCACCGACGTCTTCTAATTAAAAATTAGCCCCTGTGTGAAAGTCAAATGTAAGTTTTCATCCCAAAAGGTTATTTTGTGTGAATCTGGCAAAGACGGGGTGGGGGGCCTGTTTAAGAGAAACAGTAGCCCATGAAGTGAAGCCTGATTCTAGCAAGTGAGTCCATCAGAAATCAGTCTTGTCTGGACTTTGAAGTCAGCCAACCTCAAACCTGAAATACACTGACTCAGAACCGCTACAGACGCAAATCAGAGAAGCTGAGCTCTTCCAGAGGGAAAGCCAACCTGAAAGTCAGCGAGGAGGGACGGCTCCTCCCCTGTGCCCTTTAACCACCCGCTCAGCACAGAGCGCAGGGCAGTGGGTGCCCGTGAACCCGACCCCGCGGGCAGACTTCCTGTCCTGCCCAGGACCCGCACCAAGACTCAACACAGGAGGAAACCAGGACTCCAAGAATTTAAGGAACTTCCCCGAGACAGTGCCCTGAGCAAACAGCAGTGCTGACTCACGTCCTGGGGGCAGACAGCCCGTCCCCTCTGCCTCACTGGGTCCAACTGCCCCTTGCAAGGTTGACAGGGCAGCAGTAAATGTTTGTCAAATGAATAAACAAAAGAGGAGTCATTCGAAGAGTGAATCGGCAAACTGATATGAGTTCACGTGCACCGCCTCCTTGTCATGACACACAGCATGGACATATAAACACCAGGCGGGCTCACGCTGCACAGCTAAACACAGCAAAACGCTCAGGACTTCGGAAAGCCTCTCCTTACTCATCTAGTAAGATGACCCGTTTCCTGAGCTGAGAATTATACGTGCTGCTTGAAGGTCCCTCTGGCTCACTGAAGAGCTTGTGTGCCAAATTCAAAATGACCATCTCCCCAAAAGGACAGATAAAATTACCCAAAAGACCTACACTTAATTTATTCAAAAATTCAAGACACCAGCCTCTGATCATTTTGTTAGCAGCCCCCTTTGGTTGTGAGCTGGTACTGACAATAAAACCCTTCCCCTGAGAAATCTGCTCAATTAAATATTTTCTTACTTTGTGCTTTATTATGACATAATGAAACGGTCATCGTAAGCCTAATGGCATAAAGACTAACGGTGTTTTTAACAGAAACCAGATGCCCTCAGTTTAAATATCTGCTACTATTTCCTCCCCAACGTCTAAACATGTCCTTACAAGTTGCAGGCCAGATCCCTGTGCCTCTTCATGTTGGCAAATGGACTTTTTCTTTTCTCGAGGTGTCTTCAGTGATTCCAGTAAAGCGTGTCCTAGTCAGAACCTCAGGATCAGGCCCTTGGTGATTATTTTACACACACACGTGCCCACGCAGAGCATGCACACACTCTACCCTATGATGCTCACAATTTCCTCTTACAAAGCGCCCGTGTTGAGAGCTGGAGAGGACAAAACCTTTCTACCTGGCGTTGCAGAATAGACAGTGAAAGACAACAGTTCACAAAACTTTACCCAGTCTGCTAGAACTTCCACCTGCTCACAACTGCCACGAGAGTACCAGGGAGCCTCCCCTCCCGTGCTCCCCTTTCTGATTCATCCCCTCCCGAATGTTGACAGATCCCAATAATGGGAACAAATATATTCTTAATAACTTTTGAGTGTAAACACAAGCAAATGCCACAAAGGCACTGCTCCCTTGCTCAAAATAACACAGCAAAGTGTATTAGGGGAAAAAAAGATATTTCACAGACCCTTTCATAACAGGAGAATAAAATCTTCTCCACAAAACCACATGTCTCTGCTCGCTTAGCATGTGTGTGTGACATACACATTTCACACGTGTGCTGATTCAATGATGATGCTTCCAAGACATCTTTGCTGTAGGTCAGTGGCTAATACTGCCCAGCAAGCACTGCAGTTTTGAAATTTGAAGGCTTCCTTTTCCAGTAACCCCAATAAGGAAATGACTCTCTCCACAAAAGAATGGAGAAGACCCTCTTATCCACCCCAGCCTGTAGCAGAGACACAGACGAGGACCACGTGCTGGCAGGACCATGCAAGGAGACACCAGTGATTTCCAGCAAATTCCAAACTTCACAATGTAGCTAGATGTGTGTCTCCCCCCAGACCGTGGACACTTGACCCACAATGGTAGCACTATCATTTAGGGAAAGCACACGGAAGGATGGAAAACCTTCTGTTGAAACTAACTGGAAAAGACTCCAGATTCTGACCATTTACAAAATCAAAATCTAAGAATGTCTGACCAGGTGCATAGAACGAGGCGGTCTATCCCATCTTTGGGAGAAGGGCCCCCTGGACACATGGCCAGGCCGGGGGGCCGGGGTAGAACAGGACAGCAGGAGTCTGGGCTTGGCTGTGACCTCTCACCACTCCTTGACTGGAGGAGAGCAAATTCGTCCCAGCCCCTCGCTATGCTCTGTTCCTCGTCCATTAAGTGGGTTTACAACCCAGTGGGTTTTTTTCATTCCAGAATGGAGGTCCTGCCTTCTCAATAAATCATTGTTCCATCCTCTAATTAAATGAGTTAGTGTGCAGGAGTGCTTATGACAGTACCCTGCATGAGGGAATGTGACATATTATTAACATCCTCAGTTCCAACACCTCTGCAGGTTTTGCCCCGAGTCAGGTCCAGGTCAAGGAGGCGCTGCCTGACTCACAGTCAGGCTTCCAGGGCAGATCCGGCTAATCAGTACTTCCTTCACGGTGCTGCCTTCTCCCTCAGGCTTCTCATTTTCTACAACATCCTGGATCACGTCCATCCGTCCATCCCCGTGAACCCATCACGGGAAGAGGCTCCATGGGCATCTGTCATTTGTGTCAACCACGGGGCCCTCATTCAAATAATCTTAAACCTCCTCGTTATAATGAGGAGAGACCTTCAGACACTTTATTTTATGCTAAGTACTCTGGGTTTTGTGTTTCTTCCCCCTAACATTGACATAACTAATTGCATCACCAGTATTTTCCCTCCATCAAGCTTGACTCCAAATGCTATCAGATCAGATCCGTCTTAAGAGGACAATGATTTGCCATGATTCAGCCTACTGAAGGCAAACTCTAAAGGCAACTGCAAAGGAGTAATTTGAGACCAGTTCAAAGAAAGGACAGCATCACTGGAATAAGTCTATGGCTTCCAAAGATAACCTCTTTGAAAGATCCGCCATTCAATGGGATACGGAAGAGCCAATGTGTTTGGGAGGCCATGGCAGCGAAGGACCATGTTTTCTTCTGATTTTTCTCCTCCACAAACATACTGTTTTGTGAAGGACAGTCTTTCAATTATTAGTTGTTGAAAGAAACAGTCACACTTAGCAAGATGAATTTTCTATGTAATATACACATATGTCGTCCGTGGGCACCAGTGCAAATTAAAACACCTCCTGTACACACACCCGTATTACCTCTCCAGACCCTTGTGCGCGGGACCTGTAATCCATCAGCCAACAAGCGTTCAGGAGACCGGGTCTCCCGCCTCCCTTGCACACCCCCCGGAACTCTGCTGCCCTGGGCATGAGGCAGACAGCACAGGGCTTAAGACCGGGGCCATCTACACCGCACCTGCATGTCCTAAGACTGGTTCTCAGCCCGCCTGGAACTCAGGCTTCGTCTGTAACACGAGGATTTCTGACAATAGGTTTTAATAATAATAGCAGCTCCCTCAAAAGGTTGTTGCAGGAGCTGAAGTAACTGATGCACATGAGTGGTAACCCCTTCTCAGGAGGCAGCGCCGCCGGCTCTCGGGTAACAGGTGACTGACTAAAGGCAAATACTCTTTAACAAGAAGTCCTGCCAATCACACAATTCTTGGCTGATACTCAAAGAGCACTAGGAAGAGTCCTGAGGGGAGGCCTTGCCATGGGACTGAGATTTCTAAACTGAGCGCAGTCTGACATTCAAAGCAACAATGCTGTGCTTCAAAATAACAGACATATTCTCATTAGCCAGCAAACCCAGAGCACTTGCTGTGGCCTCGTCCACATCTTCCACCATCCTGGCCAACACGGTGTGCTCAACACATGTAAGTGTCTCGTTACGCATCTGGTTAAAGAGCTTACCATCTCACCAACGTGGACTGTTTGGGCCCCTAGAAGTTACCTGCATGTTAGCTGCTACCTAACAGAGTGAAGTCTCAATTTAAACGCAAAGCGCACTGCCGAATGAACAGCAGGAAGAGACTTACCCCCTTCCTGCAGCAGCACAGGCTTAAATAAAATGCCTGAGGTTGTCAGGAAGAGCATTACACATTTTGATTTCTTCCATTACTCATAATCCTCCGATCCCCCCAAAATCGAAAACAGCAAAATCCCATGGCCTGTTCTGCCCCGAGCCTGTCTCCAGAGGACAGGTGTGTGCAGTCAACTGTTCCCTGACGTCCGCTGTCACGGAGGCTGAGGGGTCACAGGCCTGGAGCTGCCTTTGTGCATGCTGCTAGAACTCTGACTCAGGGAGTAAATGCATTCATTCATTCCACAAATATTTACTGACTGCTTGCTGGATGCCAGACCCTGTCCCAGGTCCTAGAAACACAGCGGTAAACAAAACAGCAAACTCCTGGCCATCCTCAAGTTCACGCAGAAGGGAGTCAGGGAACAAGTGAATTAAAGCGGGGCTCCGGCTCAGCCTCAGGGAGACTCTGAGCGGCCGAGGGCGCAGCCTTCAGAGCCACCCCTCTCCTTCTCCAACGCATCTGCAGCAAAGACAGGGCTTTCAACCCGAGGCTCCTCGCCCACGGAGGATGCAGAGGATGCTGGGAGAGGGCTGGGTGCTGCAGAGAAGCCCGGGCCCGGGCGGGGGCTCCGCTGCGACCACCCTGGGAGCCTGGCGACGTGTCCGAACTGTCGGCATGTCACAGATACTCATTTTTTTTCAGTCTTAAAAAAAAACTTTTTTTACCTTTATTGTTTTGCTTTTGGGGGGGTAATTAGGTTTATTTATTCATTTGTTAATTCAGTGGAGGTACTGGGAACTGAACCCAGGGCCTTGCGCGTGCTGTGCACGCGCTCACCACTGGGCTATGCGCCACCCCGCAGCAGGTGCTCATTTTTAAAGCACTTAATCCTGAATGTGTATGAAACCTGCTCCCTGTGAAACCTAACTCCCAGCCATGAATCAGGAGTTGCCGGCGTGTTATAGCGTTGGCTCTGAGGCCAGAAGCTACTCTGTTTAAACGTCCTGGTCATGCTGAGTCCTAGGGGTGAGGCTGGGGCGGGCGGGGCCCCTACACAGCAGATTTGGGGTTCGAGGGGGGTCTGCACAAACTCGCAGTGTGCATGAAGGGTCTCCGCACCCAAGGGGCTGCTGTTTAGTCTCTGTGACTGCAGGGCAAGCAGCAGCCTCTGAGGCCGTGACCGTGGGCTGAACGGTCCCAAGACATGCAGCCGGTCTAACAGCCGAGGGAGGAGGGGGAGGCGGGCTCATCACTGCTGCCCTGTGTCCACCCAGCCTCTGCTTCTTTTCCTGAAGAGTCACGGCGCATGCTGGCAGCGCGGCCACCGGTCCTCCCCCGGTCACTCCACAGGTTGGGTCAGACCCAACCTCCTTTCCTCTCATGAAACTGCACGGCCATCACACTCTCCAAGGCCCTGGGCACGGACCTTATTTCTCATAACAGTATAGTTTGGGAAGAAATACTCAGTTAGCTCAGTGTGGGTTAACTTCTGCCTCTGTGGAAGGACGTCACCTGTGTGCGTGTATAGACCGTGCTTTGCGGTCCGAGCCTCGGCAAACGCGCCACTGTTCCTTCCTGTGCCTCCAGGTTCTCGGACGGCAGCAGGAAAGGGATCTAAAGGTTTGCAGGAACACGCTGGGGAAACCACAGCCCCCTCACTCTCACTCAGCGCTTGACTGGGGCGCACGTGACAGGGCTCGGCCGACCTGCGAGCCCGCCGCCGCCACCGCCTCCCCGGCGGCCGGCAGGCCCGCGGTGCCCACGGCACCTCTCCCGCCAGACAGCGCGCGCGCGGGGCCGAGGGGCGGCGCCTCCTACCTTGCATCGTCGCCCTGGTCGGTTCGGAGAAGAGCGGGATGAGCAGGAGGTAGATGAGGTAGACGAAGGAGAACCCATTGTAGCGGAAGGCGCAGGCTGCGGGGAGAGAGAGAGGCGTTAGTGCGGCCGCGCGTCCGGGGTGCGCCCCGCCCGCCCCAGCCCGGGCCGGGACCCAGCGCCGCTCCGCGCCCGGCGCCGCGCGGTGGGGAGCGCGGCTGCCACGCGCGGGCCCCGCCCCGGGAGTCCAGCCGAGCCCGGTCCATCCCCGAAGGCCAGAACAAGTCACAGATCAACCGGGCAGCTTAAAACGGCGGCGGAAACAGGGCAGCGGGGCGGTGCGGGTTTGACACGTCCGGGTCGGGCTGTGGATGGAAGAAGAGATATGGCCGAAGGGGAAGGAAAGGGAAGAAAAGTATCTCTCCGGTGCTCTCTGGCCGTACTGACCCCAGTCACCTCACTCGTCCCCGTTTTGTAAGGATGGGGTCTCAGGCTCAGAGACGCACTCGCTCACCTGGGCCCCCAGCTAGGAGGTGGCTCAGGCCCCTTCCTCTGTGTCCCTCGTCTCAAGGGAAGCAGGGAAGCCCAGGGACGTGCTCCCTGCCTGCCCCTCAACCTCCCCTTTCCTCATCTGAGAAGTGGGTATAATAACGGTCTCCAACTCGGGGGCTCATTATGAGGAGCAAAGGTCTGAAAGGCTTGGCGAGCAGTCCTACACCCAGGACGCCCTCAAAACCACGGGCAGTTGTGAGCAGCCTCGTTCCCAGACGGGAGAAGACGCCGTGCCCGTTCCTCGAAGGGAAAAATGAGCACCTTATAGCGGCTAAAAACCAATGTACTGAACAGCCAAGACCCGGAACTTCAGGAGCGGCAGGCAGAATAAAAAGGCGTTTTGTACAACGAGTGTGGAGAGATGTGGAGAGAGATGACCAGGTGAGGACAAGGGTCCCCGCCACGGAGGAAAGTAAGGCATTCAAGGACAAAGTGATTAGTTCACCTGGAGACGCATTCACGGACTCAGATGGGGGGACTCAGCCCTGCCGGACTCACTCAGGGGGCAGCGGGAGCAGAGACGGGAGGGGGGATCCCCTGAGACAAGAGCAGTAAGGGGGACGGAAGATGGGGCCCTGCCCTGGCCGCTGCCTCCACGTGGGGCCAGGTGGGGAGGGGAAAACTGGCAGGTGCGAAATTTTAAAAGCAACAGAGAATTTAGGACAGAGCAGAGCAAAGCCGGGTAAGTTCATTTTCTCCACAAAGGAACTTCAGTACGACAGAGGGAGGGCTTTGTCCTGGACCCTCGGGAAGGACGTCGGGACCGCGGAGGAGGGATGGGGTCTCAGGCTGATGAGCCCGGGCACCTGCCTGCTGTCAGTTTCCGTCAGCAGCAGCTCAGGCCAGCGCTGGGCCTGCGTCAAGCCCTCCGTGTGCCCTTCATGTACTAACCCCAACTCCCTGCTTCCACGATGCTGTCATTTCCCCCTCTCTCCAGGGGAGAAGCAGCACGGGCAGGGGGCACGGCCGTGGGGGGCCTGGCGGGGCCCCTCCTCACCTGTCGGCCTCATCCCCGGGCCACTGTCAAGGGCTCGGGGACAAGAGCCTTCCTCCCACAGGGTTTGTGTGTCCGTGCTGGATTTACAACCTCGTTCTGTAAGGCTCCACACCATGCCCGGTGGGGATGCACACCCCAAGGAAATCCCGGGGACTCACTGTGGGGAACGAGGGGGAGAGACCACTGTGGGGTTCTCCGGGTACCACCTTTATTATCCTTATCTCTAACAAAGTCCAAGATGCTCGAGAAGGGGCAAGGTGGAGCCAGGGTGTGGGTGGCCTCTACACGGTCCCCACGTGTGACCCCTAAGTGTGGGCTGGACCCCGGGATGCACTGCCAGTGACCAGTGACGCTGAAAGTGCTGGGAGGCCTTGGTGGCTTCCTCCCTGGTGCCCCTTGCTCCTTGAGAAGCACCTGCCAGTCTGTGAGCTGTCCCAAGGAAGGCCCACGTGGGAAGGCACTGAGGTCTCCAGCCAGGTGCCAGGCCCCAGCAGCCGACGGGCATGTGAGTAGTTTCAGGGTGTCTTCGTGCTAACGTGCATTGTGCAGCAAAATGACCGCGTTCAGTGAGTTCCTGGTAAAGAGAAAGCAGAGCTCACGTGCATGACTGTTAGCACTAAAGATCCTCCCGAGACTGCATCCTGTCCAGCCTTGACTGCAGCCGGGAGAGCCTCACGGGGCCCTGGCTCCCAGAAACCTGGAGATGGAGTTTGCTGCTTCAAGCTGCTGAGTGTTTGGGAAATTCATCTGGAGCTGTAGGTGGTGAATACCCAAACGTAAAGAAAAAAATCAAGCCACTTATAAAAACCCACTGCCATTTATTTTGGCCCGAAATTATCCAGTTTGATAGATCACAGTGCCCTAATTGCTGAGTTTTCTGCTTGACTTTACGTGTGAGGCTGTACCCAGGAGTCACTGAGCTCACAGAGACTCGGAATGCCATCTCCAAGGGAGTCACCCCATCCAGGGCAAAATGTGCCTGAGAGCTTGCCAATAAGGTGCCTTCGAGCTAGAAAACCTCACAGGCAAAGGATGCTCTTCTGCCCAGTGTGACGCTTTTTCCGGGACCTGCAGCCACCAGAGCCCACAAAGAGCTCTTCCTAACAGGCGTCAGCGTCTGGTACCCATGCCTCTCCTGGGCCGTCCCGGCTCCTGGACCTCCGTGCTCTGCATCCAGGAGTTTACTGCTGACAGACAGTTTTTAAAAATGCAGTTCAAGTTTCTAAGGGGAAAGAGTCTTCGCTTTAGCTAAGAAAGCAGCACTGTCTCTCCCACCATCCCCGCCTGGTAGTAACCATCCACAGTTATACGGGAGTTTCCCCACAGGAATGAGAACAGGAACCCCCCAGACAGAAGACCTTCCGGGCCTACGGGCTCCCAGTCAGACCCTGGGAGAGAAGGGGTTGCCCGGGGAAGTGCACACAGGCAACAGGGCCGTAGGGCCACGAGCCGGGGGCTGGTCTCACTGCAAAGCTCATTCTCTAAAGGTGAAAAGCGGTGACACACTATAGGCAAAACTCTCCAAGGAGGAGAAACTGATGACTTCACGTTTAATCAGTAGAGAAAAGGGGAAAATCTCTTGCAAATGCAACATTTTAAGATGGCGGCGTGACATTCATCAAGACCCCTGCGTTACCATCCGCAACGGCCGCGATGTTAGACGTTATTAAAGGCAGGAGCCCTCAGAGCTGGATTTGTAGCAAGATGTGCTGCTTTGTCCACACCCTTTATTCAGCAAAGCCTAACGGCTCCTTGCTCCGAACGGCCTTCGAGAGGGCAGGCCCCAAAGTTCAGAACGCCCACGCCAACTGAGCGCGTTGTCAGTGCCCTTCACGCCCTCGAGATACTTCGTCTGTCTTTACAGCTGCCAGAGACACAAACTGTTCAGAATAAGCAACTTCAGGACCAGGAGACACCACAGGCCTGTCCACTCAGGGATTCTAGAATGTTTTGGCTGTTCATACTTTAAATACTTGTCCTTCTCACTCTGAGGCACCCGATGGCTCTGGAAAGGATGCACCTCCAAACGGCGCTTATGTTATAAAAGCAGCACAGACAAGAGGCACAGCTGCACAGGGCTTACAGCGCGGCAGGAAGACACTCAACAATGGGAAGTTTCTCCGAAGGAGGCGAAGCCATCAGAGCGGCGAGACAGGAAAGGGCCCCTAAGCCACCGTACGCGTCGTCTGTCTGGCGCAGGACGCCGCCCCCCGTGGCCCCCTCCTGAGCTTTACATCCGGCTCAGCGTGCCAGGGCCTCAGGCGGTGGCGCGGCAGAGCGGCCGCCAGTCCAGACGAGACGCCCTCCTCCCTCGTCCTGTGCCTCTGGCCTCCACACCAGCCCCGTCCCGAGGGCTTCCTTCAGAAAGCTGCAGAAGTCGCTTCCTCAAGAGAGATGACGGCAGACCGTCCCTCCGGCTACGTTCAGAAAGGCGGACCGCTGCTCACCACACACCAGGGGAGCGTTCACACCCGGGCGAAATTCCCTTCCAGCGAGAAGACACTGTGCTGCCGCGTGGAGAGAGCTCCCTGCGTTTTCACCCCGAGAGGAACACAGGCTCACTGCGCCGAGGGGCACACGGAACCCATCAGTCGTGGTTCTCACGCTTCCAGAAGCAGAAATGTCTCATCGCAAGGAAGCCACGGGAATTACGTGACAAGGCGCGTCGGGGTGTTTGGGTAGCCAGTGGGCGACACGTAAATGCGCCACATCAGTGCGTGAACGTAACGCTGTGCGTCCGCTACACCTCAGAGAGGGTGGGGGACGTACTAGGCATATATATTGCACATCCAGTTCATTACACAAGTTGGCTAAAAAAACGTACTTTCAGAGTAAAGCCTCAAGGAAAACGCCTTCGACAGGGACTAGAACTTAGAACAAATCGTATCAGCTGAAAGTCATAACTGCTACACAGCGTACCGAACTTCTTAAGCCACTCCGTGGGAAAATAGGGTGAAAGCAAGTTGTTTGTAAAGGATATAAGCCTTTGGTCTGAGTTTTCTGCTTTTTTCCACCACAAACTGGGGTACAGACTGTAAAATATGCGTTGACCAGATGGCCACTGAAACCTTAGTTTGATTTTTTTGCCATGCGAGCTGAAAACTGTGTTGACTGTTTAATTATTATAAAAAAGTAGGACTCTCTTTCCTATTTTATTTAATTTCGTATACACCTGATCAGATATTCTAACAGTATGGAAAGTTTAACTGAGTTTGCTAACGTCACCCTGACCGACCGCACAGTTTGCGTAAAATAAATTTAAAAGAATACAGCGTTAACTTTTTCCTCCGTTAAAAATACCTTTTAATATATTTTCCACAATTTTACAAGTTTATCCATACAAAGCGGTCGTATTTAAAATGCAAATCCTCATGCTCAAGATGGGCCGGAAGAAGTTTTTTTTTTTTTTTTCATAGTAGCTCTTTCTTAATCTCTTAAAGAGGAGAGTTGGTGTTTGTGGCCTGGGACACCGAAAGTTACTTCGGTCTTTACATGGTATTTAATGGTATTTACTGATTTCCTTAGCTGTCACTCAGCAGCCTTCATACACACACTTATTCTCGGGTGAGGAAGGTACCTTTTAACTTAATCCCAACTCACTTTTCTGTAATTCACCAATTTACAAAACTGGCTCACTGTACCTCTCTGTGGTGCATCACTAGTAGAAGGCAGTCTCACCTTTTAGGTTTTTTTCATTATTAATCGCAATTAAGCCTTAATCTATAAAGAGTATTAATCTTCAATAATTTAAAACATTTTCCTCGGTAAAATTTTTAAAGTAACTGAGCTTATTATCGCTCATGTTTACTTTACACTAAGTTTAGAATTGCAGTTTTTGATTCTTAATTAACTCGGCCTTTATTAAGTCCACCTTACTTTTAATTAACACTACTTTTCTGTAATTTTCCCGGAAGTTAACTTATGTTCCTAATACATACAAACCCTACCACACCACTAACTCCCTGCAGGTGAGTTTTACATCGTTGGTCCTCAGCAACCTACGAGAAGCGCTCAGGACCCTGATGAAAAAGCAAAGTTCCTTCCTGGATTTATGCTTACTTAGATTTTTAATGCCAAGTCTGATTCACAGATTTACTGTTTGCAAGATGCCGTCAAGATTTCGCATTTGGTACAAAACAGAAACAGACTCACAGACCTAGAAAACACACATATGGTTACCGAGGGGGCGGAGGCGGGAAGGGATACATTGGGAGTTTGAGATTTGCAGATACTAACTACTATATATAAAATAGATGAACAACAAACTTCTTCTGTAAAGAGCAGGGAACTCTACTCAGTATCTTGTAGTAACTGACAATGAGAAAAACACGAAAACGAAAGCATGTGTATACATGCGCGACTGGGACATTGCGCTGAACGCCAGAAACCGACACAACACTGTAGACTGACTAAACGTCCATAAAATTTTTTTTAAAAGACTCCAAATTTGGAAGTCAGCCCCCCGTTTACGCTGAGATCAGTGTGTCTAAACCAGCAGGGTGAACCAGTGAACTTGACGGCTCCACATCCCCCGAACGGTTACGTGTTAGGGGGTTCAAACCGTTCAATCTGAAATAAATCGGACTGGCTCACAGGACTGTGTTACCAGAGAATAAACGTCATCTTCATTTCAGAAACAGGAGAAGCCGCTGCAAGGCCGGCCTCTATGCCCTGACGGCCACGTGCCTCCCACACGCTGGCCCCGAGCCACCTGACAGCTTAGGAAGAGGAGGTGGGTACACGGGGGCAGCTCGGCCCCTCCGTGGGCTTCGTGTAAGCGGCGAGGCTTTTTAACAACAGAATTAGTGTACTGCCTGCCACAGTCTCCTTCTTTCAGGAACTCAGTGAAATGAGATTTCTCTCGCAGGCTTTCACTGGAGGCTTCGGAATATTCTGTATTATTCTTGGCAGCACCGCGCCTGGACTGATGTGTGCATTAGCACAGGGAGTGAGTTCAGCCACCGACGGCGAGGCCCCTCATCCTCCGTCCTCAGCACACAGCGCTGCCCGACAGCTGACACGGCTGCAGACGAATGAAAGGTGCCTGCTTCGCATTGATAAATTTCTCTGGACGTCCTGCCTGCTTCTTCCTGGGAACACCACCCTCTTCTCTGACATGCATGGAACCATCACGATTGCCTTCAAGTATTTCTGGTGCCAGAGAAGTAGACACACCTTTACGGCAGAAATGCAGCCCTCAACCCTGTCTGGAGTTCAAGCTCAGGATCCTGCAGTAACAGGGAACAGCCTCTGGTCACAGCGTGAGATCCCCGCTCCCAGACGACATCCAAAACACCGACAAACTGGACTCACGCCTCAACGTGAGCTGCTCCCACCAGACCTGCTGCTGCTCGGGCTGGAGCTCAGACCCGGGGTCTTCGATTGTGCGTCCGGTCCTTTCCTCGTCACTCCAAATGCCGATCGCACCCCGAGTCCGTGTCCCTGAGGGCGGAGTGGGGCACCACACCCTCCTGGCAGTGGGCAAACCGCAGGGACGCAGAGGGGACCCAGCCTCACCCCCTCCCGGCTGCCTCTGCCTTCTGCCCTCTCTCCCCACCCTTCTTTTCAATACACACCACCTCCTCCTGCCTCACAACACTGAGATCGTTTTAAAATCACCTGTGGGATGCTCTGTTTGGAGAATGATAATTCCAGGAACGTGGTTAAGCTTACAACAGGTGTTTTTTTGTTCTTGCTTTTCTTTTTTTTTGTTTCGTTGACATATAGTCGGTTTACAACATTGTGTCCATTTCTGGTGCACAGCATAATAGCTCAGCCACACATATGCATACACATATTCCATTTCATATTCTTTTTCACTGTAGGTTACTACAGGATATTGAATATAGTTCCCTGTGCTGTATAGAAGAACCCTGTGAAACTTGTTAGTATCTGCAAAGCTCCAACTCCCAGTTTATCCCTTCCCACACCCTTCCCACCCAGTATCACTTATATGTGGAATCTAAAAAAGAGAGAGAGAGAAATGAACATATTTGCAAACCAGAAGCACACTCACAGATGACAGGGGTTCTCATAGCTCATGGCCTTGACCTGAGAGAGCATTTGATTTCTGGTCAATAAATGAAGGCGTCTCTGGTGTCCTCCGTTTCCAGGCACGGGTGATATTCCACTTTTCCTGACGCATCACTCTGCCCTGGATTAGTAGACGACCTACAGTGTGTCTGAACTTTCCCCGAAGTCCCCAAAAGTGAAGCTGTTTTGGTGACCTAGTCTATCTCCAAAAAGTAGGTAGGACCCGTGAGTCATTGCAAGGCTAAGCTGGATGGCTTGTACCACATTCTGTCACTCTGGGTCACCTCCACAAATGTCACTGCCAGGTCACTCGGTCAATTTTCAGCGGGGACAGGGAGGTGCACAGCCCTTCCCCTGTCCGCCTGTCCCCGGGACAGCTCAGACAGCAACGCTCTTCGCCAGACGTGCCCCCCATACCTACCCCCACCCCAGCCAGTCCCCAGATGCCTGTCCCAGGCCCCAGCCGCGTCGGAACACAGACTCTCTCGTGTTCATCACTCTATTTCCAGTTTCTGTTCCCATTTCTAAACATAGTAAGCATTCAGTAAATATTTACTGAGAGAGTAAATAAACCCCTGCCTCTCTCTGCCGGCCTGTAGTGCCCTCTGCACAGCGGTGGGTCCCAAATGCCAAAGCATCCTTCAGCCTCACTCAAAGGTTTGTCTCCTCCCAGAGAAAGCCTTCGTCACCCAATAGAATATAATCTTCTCTGAATAAAAAGGCACACCTGCCTAGCATAAGGGACTGGACCAGCAGGGGCTGCCGCACCAGGAACTCGGCACAGCAGCCTCTGAGAATGACCGTCGTTCATGGGGTGAACACTGAAAGATGCTCACAAAACAGTAAAACCTAGGTTATATAATGGGAAAGAATGTGAAGACAAATACACGTATGTACACGTGTGACTGAAATGCGATGCTGCGCACTAGCAATCGACCCAACATTGTAAACCGACTACAGTGAACACCCCGCTACAAAACCACCTGCAGTATGACAGCTCTATGAGGCAGGCGTCTTTCATCCCCTCCACCTTTGGGAAACGAAGGCTCAGAAAGGACAGGTAACTCGTCCCAGATCAAGGTGACGCCGGGATGTAGCCCCAGTCCGGCTGGCTCTCCACCCCCTGCTCTGCCAGCCCCCTTCTGCACAGACCTCCGTAAGAGTATGTCAGGCTGCTGGAGTCTGGGAGGAGGGACAACGGTGGCTTCTTATCTAATAATGCAATAATGTGTATGTTTTGTATCTTACAATAAAATCCGATCTAAGAAAAAAGGATCTCTACCATCACGTTTTGGCCCCATCGCCCTTGTGACTTGGCCCCATGTGACCGTGTAGTATTTCCCCCTGTGAACATGTCACCTTCTTGATCAGACCGTACGTCCCTTAAGAGCCGTGTCTTCGGGAACCCAGCAGGGTCCCTCCCATATCTCCAGCACAGGATGACAGTGCAGAATGAATATAGGGACGAAAGGCCTGGCTTCCGCTGCCCTTAGAGACGGAGGGGGCCGAGAAAAGCTCTCGTATCTGACCCGTGGTGTAAGCATCCGTGGGCTTCCACCCAACAGGCCACTCAGCGACGTTCCATGCGGCCAACATCATGACACGGCTACAGCAGCACTCTCAGAGAGGGATGAGAAGGGAGCGTCTGCGGGGATAACAGCGGGTAATAATTTCCACTTGAGCATCCAGCAAGGGGCAACGAACACCAGAGCTTCCTAAATCATGAACCTTCTCTGTCCCAGCGCAGTCACGCTCTAGGGAGCTTCTCTTGGAAGGAAAAAGTATGTGACGTGAGACTCCAAGTCTTAACCATTGTTTGTTTCCTTACAAATGAATTCAATTCAAACTCTGCATCACCACAAGAGGCTCTACAGGCTTTGGTTGGCCCTCCAGCGGTGGAAGGACAGTTGTTAACCTTCTACACAACAAAGTTTCGGAAATATTTCCGTGTCCGTCCTTAGCAAACACTGAACCTCACAGCCTGACTCCCGCTTGGTGGCAACGAAGCAGAAATCAGATGCTAACCGCAGAGAGCTGCGCTGGGGAGGCCCACCAAGCCCCCGAGCAGCAGGCCCTCGCCTCTGCAGCGGGGAGTCAACGGACGACCCGTGGGAAGCCTGAGAGGTCTCGCTTTTCAGTTCTTTGAGCTCAGTCAACGTGGCACTTGCTTTCTTCATCGCAGGCGTCATTCCTTAGCTACCAGCAAAGAAGGCCACGTCACGCAAGGTTCTAGCAGAGCCCGGGGGCCACGCAAACCAGGCAGATCAGTCTGGGCTCCGAGAAGGCACAAAGTTCAGCACGGAAGCCGCGGGCCTGGCCACACCCACCCGGAAGCCCAAGGGCAGAAGAGCGCACTGGGGCGGCGGGCGGGGCCGCCTCCCGGGGCCCGCAGGGGCGGCCGGTGATGGGGGAGCAGCAGAAAATATCCAGCACCCCGAGACCAGCAGGAGCAGGGACAGCCAGGGAACTGCCCAAAGCGCATTTCACTCCATTCTATTTATTTATTAGTTATCACAGGACCTGCTCTCCTGATGTCCTGTTTACCAATCGATCACAGAAACTGTCAGTCTGCCTTTGTTCACGACGCGCGCGCACGCGTGTACCCCTGGTCAGTGGGCCTTGCGCCTGGCCACACGCCACAGGACAGCTCCATCCACACCCGCGGAGTCCAAACCTCCAGCAGGAGCACCTCGACAACTGCATTTTCCAAAAGCATTCCAGGCAACTCGGATTCGCAAAACGGCTGGTATCCGCCCCCAAAGCTCTCAGAGCTTCACTCATTGTAACTCATCTCGGCAACAGAATTCTCGACATGGGACGCTGCCTAGTAAGACTTAAATCTGACCTTGGGTTGAACTAGGAAAACACAGGGGTGGATCAGGCACCCCCAACAGAAAAGACATACTCAAGTTCAAGAAACCATCCACCCCCGCCAGGAGATAAGACTGGTGACTCTGTCCTGAGTCACCGACAGCCCCACGACCTCCCCAAGCACCCTTCCATCCCGGGATGTGGGAAACAATGAGGAAAGGAGGTACAGTGATCTGACGGCCCGAACTCTTGAAGTTTGTTTTAAAAGACGAGAATTTCAGGTTAAAGGGTGGGTGCGGGGGGGCGGGGGATTCGTTCCTCATCCAAGGAGCAATGCCCGGCGACCAGCGTCTCGGACACCCCTGTGCGCTGGGGGCCTGCCAACCCCAGCTCAGTCAGTGACAGAGCTTTCTAACCCGCACGTGGTTCGCGGAGCTGACGGCAAAGAACGAGGCCAGTTGGAGGGCCCACCTCTCTCCTCAAAGAGTCCATCTGATCCGAATGCTGCGCAAAAGCCCTCACCGGGAGGACACCCTCCTCTCTGCCCACAGGGCCCGGGGACGTAGGCAGTGCCTCTGAGTTGTTTCCAACCACACCTTCCCGGGGACGCTCCTCAGGCGCTGATGGAAGTCCAGACCACATGAGTCCTACCAAGAGAGCCTAGGACCTCACGCACTTTGGTGTCAGAGGGACCATTAAATCGTGACAATGGATGTCAAAAGTCTGTCTCATCACAGGGAAGAGGAGTGCACACACGAGTCCAGCTGGAAATTCTGAAACGGGCCTTGAAGGCCTGGCCGGCTGGGCAGAGCCCCCCAGAGAGGAGAAGGTCCTGATGCCCAGATTCTGCCAGTCGCCTCCTGCCCAGCTCCGCTGCCAAGGTCGACTCTGCACCACGGGGCGTCTGTCCTGGCGCCGTGCTCCTGGAACAGACTGCAGAAGCCCCCTCTGACCTTTCATGAGCTGGCTGCCAAGCTGGGCTGCAGATTAAATGACCAGGAAACAAAGAGGGGGGAGCGAGAAACACAAACTGTCCCGTTTAAAAAAAAAATGAAAAACAGACATTACGTGGGGCTTTCAGCTTGGAAATGGAAGTGAATGTGGGACCCCTGCGTGCGGACACACCACGCCCACTGACGGCTTCGCAGCGCCCACGGGCGGGACCGACCCTATGCGGGGAAGCCTGTCTCGGACCTGAAGGGGGTGCGGAGAGCGGCAGAGGGCAAGGGAAGTCAATTACTTCCAGGCAGACTGCCCGACAGGCTTGAAGTATAAATACGCAGCAAAAATAGACACACAGCCATCTTATCTTTCCAATCAGAGTTTCACAACCACGTCCTGACTTCCTTTGAGAGTCCGCCCAAGGCCCCGTCCTCCTGAAAACAGCCCCCACGTTTGCACAGAAAGGGACATTCGGTAAGAAAGCCACAAGCATGGGGCGCTGGGGCCCACGAAACGTCCCCTCTCCAGCCTCTGCGTGAAGGTGCACGAGAACGAGCCCCGCGCGCGTCCTGGAGAAAAGCGCGGGAGCGGCGAGCTCGGAGCCCGGGCGTGAGTGAGGCGTGCCCCTGAGCGGCACGTAGCCCGAGGCAAAAACCGGCCCAACGGCTCATCTGGAGGGACCTTCCTGCCCCCGTGGCCTCGGCGCACACGGAGAGAACCGCTGCCACTCTCACGGGTGGCCCGGGGGGCTGGCGAGGACAGGGCGTGCCGGGAGGGACTGGCCCGTCATGGGCACCACAGAGGTGTCCGCCCTGGTTCACGGCTGCTGCAGTTGGCAGTCGCCTCCTCCCAGCCCTCGGGGTGTTCCCTGGGGTGAAGGTTTGTTCACCGTCCCTCCTCGGTGCTGCTCTGGGGACCGTGATTCGTAACAGGACGCTCATCCCCGAGGGCAGTCCCAGCTCAAGGTCCCAAAGCAGGTGTCCCTGGTCAGAGCTGCTCTCAGGCCCAGACAATGCGCTCCGTCCACTTCCACGAGCCCCTACAGCGGACACGCCCCCTGCCCGTGCAGGGAGGGGGGACCAGCGTGTTCCCATGTGCTGCTAGGGAACCCCAGCCCGGGTTCCAGTAAAGGGCCCTTTGGAGGGCGCAACAAGGTGCTCCTGGATGCGGCTCAAGTCCACGCAGAGAGCTGGCTCAACGGCCAGCTTCCAAAGGCTGCCTGGCACCCTGGCTGCAGACAGAGACCTGAGGATGGAGATTGCTGGAGTTCCCTACCCCTACTGTCGGGGGTCCCTACCCTTCTGGTCCAAGATCAGAACCACATCATTCCAAGTCCTCGTGACAAAAGCAAAGACCTGGAACTAAGAATAAGAAATGGTTTAGAATACTCAGAAAAACCCATACTTTGGAATAACTTCTTCCATTTGAAATCATGCTGATGATAAATTTTTACCAAGAGACTGTTAAATAATTACAGCAAATTACAAAGATGAGCAGCATCTGATTCAACTGTATTAAGATACCAGTGTGACGGGATATCTGAACGGTCAGCTGATAAAAGCGAGGGTGACAGGACGTCAGGAAGCAGCAGCCGCGGTCGTCGCCCAGTAATGCAGCCGCGATCGATCTGTCTTCTGTGTTTACGGATTTCAGTCTGTTTTCATGTTTTCTGGCATCAATATAGGTTATTTCTGTAACCAGGATAAGAAGTCCTGAAAGTTGTCTTTAAGTCCCAGAAAAAAAATCAAGACATGTTTTTTTTTTTCACAGCCAAGACTAGACTGAACTGGGCAGTCTAGATTCAGCCTGGAATCTTGAGGGAAAATGAACAAAAGGGATTTTGTAAAACTAGGAAAGAGGTCCACAGATGAATTCAGCCTCCGCCCGGCAGGAACTGAGCCCACGTCGTTAACATCGGAACTGAGAAAGTCACGGCGCGTGGGGCCCCCCGGAACCCACCGTTCCAGCCTCCCGAATCCCCGCACACACGTCCTTTTACAAAGGCGCAGACGCCACACTTTCTCTCGCCTTCCCCTTACAAAATGTCCTCAGAAAAACCGGTTTATAATGTGGGTGCACGGTGTTCTCTAAAACCACAGCGTCCTCGCCAGCCCTAGGACGCGCCCAGGGGCTTTCAATACGGAACGCCGCTGATCAGGGCCACCTGGTGTCTGGAAGGTGTTTGATCAACAGAGATGATTTCTGGACACATGCTAACTTCGGCAGCCTTGCTTCCCAGTGATACACGGGAAAATAATCACCTAGAGCAGACTGTTGAGAGCCTAGAGGAAAACAGTGTCTCCTCTCTCCGGTCTCTAAGGGGACCTGCTATTTCCAGAAGCCCCGTGTGGCCTGCACAGCACAGGACTGCTGTTCGGGGCAACGGCCCAGCCCCACGTCTCCAGCTGGTCCCCAGCCAACACCCTTCGGGACAAACACCGTGGATGGGGTGCAAAGACCCTGCGACAGCTCTCAAATCAATGACTGGATAAAGACGATGTGGTACATTTATACAACGGAATACGACTCAGCCATAAAAACCGACAACATAACGCCATTTGCAGCAACATGGATACTCCTGGAGAATGTCATTCTAAGTGAAGTAAGCCAGAAAGAGAAAGAAAAACACCATATGAGATCACTCATATGTGGAATCTAAAAAAAACCAAAGCATAAATACAAAACAGAAACAGACTCATAGACACAGAATACAAACTTGTGGTTGCCAAGGGGGCAGGGGGTGGGAAGGGATAGACTGGGATTTCAAAATTGTAGAATAGATAAACAAGATTATACTGTGTAGCACAGGGAAATATACACAAGATCTTATGGTAGCTCACGGAGAAAAAAATGTGACAATGAATATATATATGTTCATGTATAACTGAAAAATAGTGCTGTACACTGGAATTTGATACAACATTGTAAAATGATTATAAATCAATAAAAAATGTTAAAAAAAAATAACCGACCATGGTTTCATCTTTTTTTTTTTCATCTTTTTTTTTAAACACCTTTATTGTGGTATAACTTCTGTACAGTAACCCACACATACTTCAGAGTTCACAGCTGCATGGATTTGGGAGATGGAAGCACCTCTGAAACCACCAGCACCATCAGAGCACCTAACAATCCATCGCTCCCCACGAGGTGCACGCTTCTAACTGCCAACCTGCCCCTCCCCACCCCCTTTACTTTCTTCTTTTTAAGACACGGGAGCTCAGCAGGAAGAAAGCAGGCTTGCTCTGATCATGCTCTCAGACGGCGAGAGTCAAGTCCGGGTCCCAGACACTCTTGCCCACAAAGCTCTCCTTCTACAGACTCCGGGGAGACGCCCCCAGCTGAACCTCCCTTTGCTCATCAAATCCATTCGCTCAGCGTCTTAAACTACCTTAGAAGAGACTTTAAAAGCTTTATGTCTTCAGCATAAGTGGGCCAAATAAAAGGTTTCTCTGACTGTAAGTACCATGCAGGTAAAAAATAGATCTTTTTTGTTCAAATCCATACCCTCAGCACCTGGCAGAGGCCGGCGCCTCATAAACACTCAATAAACGGGTATTACGTGTTGGGACGTTAAGTGTGCAGCAGTGGAAGCCGAGCAAATGGAATGGCTCCAGATTGATGACTTTTCCACTATTTTCCAGCTGCCTCAGTGGACAAAGCGACTTCATTCTCTGAAGGATCTAGCAGCAGAAACAGGGAACTACATTCAACCTCTTGTAGCAGCAAATACTGGGAAAGAATCTGAAAAGAAGAATGCCTCTGTGCGTGTAACAGAATCACTATGCTGTCCATCTGCAACTAACACTGTAAATCGACTACATTCCAGCGCAAAATTTAAAAACAAAAACAAAAACAACAAAAACAAAAACAAAAATCTACTGGCAAAATACAAGGCCCGACGTGGCAGGAGCCAAGAGGTAACAGCCCACGCCAGCGTCTCCCCAAAATCGACTCACTTCTGCCACTGGCTCCGATCCCCCTCCACGGGCCCCCCAATCCTTCCCACTCAACTCCAGCTGCATTTTTGCTTCCCTTAATAAAACGAAGACGTCCCTCCTCAACTTTTCTGTACAAATTCTAAACAGGAAAGAAAAGCTGGACCCGGATGAAGAGCAGATTATTCTATATAAATTATAAAATATCTTTAAACATTGCCTGGGATCAGTGTCCAGTTCTCATAAAAGCGTCTCTTCTTTGTAAACATCAGTCTGCAAATTTAGAAGCACTTAACAAGACGTCAAGGGAAGCACCACGGGGATGGTTCAGCGGGACGCCATCTCAGGACCCCCGTCAGCTCTTCCCAGGAATCGGAGACCCCCCCACGGGACCGGGTCCCAGGCCTCGTACTCGGGGCTGGACGGAGGGGGCACGCTCTGGTCCCTGCCCACTGCCCACGCTCGGACCTCCACGGAGTGGCTTCCAGTTCCTGCCAAGGGATGCTGTTGTGCTGCGGATGAGGGAGAGATGCAGCATCTCTCTGGGCCACGGTGAGACGACTCTGCGGCAGAGACCCACGGACAGGAAGCCTCACTCCACTTCCCCGTGGGCTCACAAACGAGAGCCTGAACCTAGTCAGCCCCGGAGGTCTGGACACCAGCCCCGTCCCTTCCCTCCTGGGCCCAGCGAGAAAGGAGTTCTGTCCCCTTCCTTGCCAGACAGGGACACAAGCTACTCACAGAGAAAGCGCCCTGGCTCTGTGCTTTGGAATCACTGGTGTATGAACTACGTGGCTTTCATCTCAAAAGCGAGGATGCTGAAGTCCAGTGAGACCAAGTCACGTGCCTGTGGTCAGCACTGAGCTAGACACGGGGACCCGAGTCCGACCAGCTCAGCCCCCACGCGGCCCCCCCATCTTTAAACTCATTCAAAATGTGGTCGAGGATATTTCTGCACCATACGGAAAACATAACAAAGTCACATAACCCGAGGGAACAGCGTTTTATTCATACTGAGCAAGAATGAAACGGGAGTGGGAAAGAGACAGACATGTCCTGTGCTGTGCTTAATAAAACAGCAAATAACCTCGACGTGACCCCCTTTCACGGGACCCCTGACTCCAAGGCAGGACATCGACCAGTGCCGAAGGTTTGGTCTGAACAGCCCTGAAATCCCTCGCAGCAGACGTGGGCAGAGGCAGGAATGAATCGGCCCCCTTTTCCTTTCGCTGGTCCCTAGGCTTCCAAAAATAATACTCTGCTCCAGCTGTTCTGTGAGGCCTTCAGTTTATTTGTCCTCAGTTGAAGTAAGAAACTCGAAATGAAACTCAGATGCCTTGAGGAGAAAAGTCAAGCTTTCCAAAGTCAGCCCTGAAAAGGCCTTTCTTGTTTCCGAGCTGAACGGAAGCGCGTGGGGAGGGAGAGCTTTGCCCGAGTCCAGAGATGCAGGGCCATAAAAAGTGGTCCTGAAACGGTCTGCATCCTCCAAGCCAGCAAGCCAGCTCCGCCCTGTTTTAATCCCCAAGGCAGCCGGGCAGCGGTGGGTCTTGTAAGAAGCGCTGGGCTCACGTGGTGTGAGGGAAGCCTCCACGGAGAGGGACCACGTCCACCCAGCCCGAGGCTCCAGGACCCACCTTCCACGTCCTGCTACCAAAGCCCATTTCACTGGCTTCTCTGAATTCGCTGGGTTTTTTAAGCTGAACCCTGTCCAAGGGGGTGGAGGCGGCCACAGCAAGAAGACAGGGACCTGACTGCTGAGCTCCAGCCTGGCTTCTGCCACCAGAGACACACACCTCGCTGCCCCCAGGTTTCTGCCTCCCTGTCGACAAAAGGAAGAGCTATAGGACGCCAGCTCCGTGGCCCAGCGTGGATTTCCCAGGGGAGCAGGAAGTGGGCCACCTTTAAAACGTCACTTCTCAAACTGATGTCTCTTCCCTGTCCCCTCCCTGCACCTCCTGTCACTCAAGTCAAGTGTGTCCGAAACTGGGGAAGAGAGGACGTCAGAAGAGAAGCCGGACAGTGTGTCACCCACCAGCTCAGGGAGAACCATCTGAAACAGGAAACTGGCTCTGCCCCCTCCCACCAGGCCCCACCTGGGAGATCTTCACTCACTTCATCTAAGAAAGATTCATCATCTAAAATCAACCAGGGTTCCCTCCAGGACACCGTGAGACAGAAACAGCGGATGAGTGAGGGCTGCGTCCAGGGCCGGACACGAGACACGGCAGCCTTTCCTTGGAAACGGCTCCTGCATCACTTTCCGCAAACAGGTGTCAGCAAAGGAACTACGTCCTGCGAGCCACGCCCTGCCCCGCAGCCGGGCCTGCTTCCACACTGGGAAGCAACTGGGAAGCAGCCCAGAGAAGATGTCAGCAAACGTGGAAAGGACATGAAAGCCACGTCTTTCCACATCCAGAAACACACTTCGGGCAGCACAGCCGCGTTCATCCTGTTCACTGTTGTCTACACTGCTTCTCTGCTGCGAGTGTGGAACGGGGCGGGGGCAGCAGAGCCTGGGAGCTGAGCCGAGCCTGGCCCGGCCCTCCCTGAAAAGGTGCGGGGGGGTCGGGTCCGAACTTGGTGCAGAGCGAGCCCCGAGCCAGGAGGCCTCCGACAGCAACACACAGGCCAGGCCAGGCACCTTTTCCTCTTCTGTTTCTTTATTTTCCAATTTTCTAATTTTTTCTTACAAAGGTATAAATGCTTATAAAATTTCCCAACATTACAAAGTCCATAAAGTAAAAAGGAAGTTCCCCACCCCCTACTTTGAATTCCCTTCCTCGCAAGAACTCACTGTTAACGTTTAGTGTGTTTTCTTACAACCCGTTTCTTTTTCACAAAAGCAATAAAGTTACACTGACAATAATCTTTAACCTGCCTTTGTAAGCATTTATCACGTCAGTACATGCGTGTGCACTGTGCTCCTTTCTTAAAAGACTGCATGGTTTCCCCATGCATCGTGGTTCACGTAACCAATCCCCGCCCACTGGACTGCGTGCAGGACTCAGTCCTGCCTTCAACCGTCTGACACACGTTTCTGCTCATCTGAGCCAGTATTTCTGCAGGTTAGCATCCTTTTGGAAGAGAAAATGGGCATATTTTAAATTTCAGTAGTTAATACCATACACTCTGCCACAGAAGTTGAAAAACATAAACTCCATTTCGCCGTTCCCTCTCCCGATGCACCGCCAGCAACTCCACATCAGTCTATGTCACCATTTATATTTTGACAGGTGAGATGGGGGATGGGGCTATCCTTTTAATGTACATTTTTATTATCAGCAAGTTTGATTTTACTTTTGTAGGACTGACTGGTAACTTGTACTCCTTCTTTCATGAGTTGCTGATAAATACCATTTTCTGTTTTTCTTGCAGCCTCTTTTATCGCAGCCACATCCTTCTGTCCTCTCACATACCGTGGAGAGCAGACCTTTGCTAGCTACAGGCATGACAGGTGTTCTCTCATAATATCACCTGCCTTTGTATCTTGCTTATGAAGTCTTTCATCATAAAGTAACCTCCTAATTATTATTTTATATTAAGAAAATTAAGGATAATTTAAAATGCATCGATATGTAAAGTTTTCAGCTGAAGCCCCCGTGTCTTGACTATGTTTCCTCACTGGCCCGAACATGAAACTGCACCTTGCTCAGCAGGGAAGATTTAAAGGCTTTGACTTGGAAGAGAGTTTCAATAATTATTCAAAAAGAAGTGAGGTTTTTAATTGAATACACCCATTGCCCCAAATCCACAATCATTTGATTGTCTTGCTAAAACAACTGACGTTTCAGATGATTGCTGCATTTGATTTTTCCTTCCATTTGAACGCTTTCTTAAAAGTTGTGGAATTAATTAACACAAAAACATTAATGTAATAGAGTCAAATGGCACAGAAACGAAAGTAATGACTTAGACGATCCAGCTGGCTGCAACCTAGCAAGCTCCATTCTAAATACCAAGGACACTGTAAGGCATTTTAAAAGTCTGTCCCCGCCCATTGAGAACTTCAACTTGCATCGAGACAAAAGGTATTTCCTTGTATATCACGATGCCACCTTCGATTTTCACCCCATTTTCACTGTTGTGATTCTCCAACAAGTGCCTGGGAACCCTGGGGTCATACAAAGGCAGGCACCAAGGACCACTTAACCTCCGGTGGCCACAGTGAACTCAAGTTCACTGGGGACGGGATGGCCTTTCGGATGGACATCCCCAGGGTCAAGGAGTCCCATAGGGTCTAGGTTTGGTTCAGACTTGTCACAGCTTCCCTGAGGCTAACTGGAGTCCCCACCCTAGGCTGGGTTCACCCTACTGGAGCCCTGTTTGGGTTTGTACAAAATTAAGAAACAGAGACTCCAATTAAATAGAGTCGGGAGATGGGCAGGGGAAGCCCTCAAGCCCTGCAGCCACGCGGAGCCCAACGGGAAGGAGAAGGACTTCTCCTCTCCGGCGAGTTCTCGGCCAACGAGAAGCCGAGGACCCTGCCTGCTGTTTACCACAGCCTCCCGACTTCCTCCCCCCCTGGTGGCCAGGGGACTTGCACATGGCTCACCAGGGCTGCAGACCCAAACTGCAGTCCTCCACTGATCCAAAGAAACCCATCTTTGCTGGAGAAATATCTGGCATCTGTTTGCTTCAGGTCAGCAGATTCCTTGGGGCGGGGCCAACCCAAGCCCTCTCCTGACCTTCCGTAATCCTAAGAACATTCCTCAGGACTTGTAAATCCCCTCCAGAGCGCAGGGACTGGGCGAGGCCATCCAGAGGCTCTGGGAGCAGCCCCTGTGCAACCGCGCCCCGCACAGCCCTTGCGGGCCCGGCCCTCCCTCGCAGAGGCCCGGCTTAGAAACAGAAGCGGTTCTTTAAAGTTGTAGGGAAATGTACAAGTGTCTGTTTTCAGCAAATCTCTTCTTTTCGTATACCATTTATACTCGAGCCCATCAGTTGTGAAGTACAACGTCAACTTTATGTTCCAGTAAGAAAAAAAACTGCCAATAATTTTTAAAAATACATTATAATTAGAGCTGTTGAAAATTTTTTAATGAAAAAAATATGGTACTTTCCCTACAAAGTTCCATTTCTCACCTGTCAATTTGGGGAAAAAAAAAAAAAGATCACATTCAGCGTTTCTGTCCTCACAAAGAACATCCTAAAATACTTCAGGTCGATTGTGTTGGTCCTCTTCCTCCAGACAGACACCGGGAGGCCGAGGGCCCTGCACCCCGGTCAGACTTTCTAGGACACACAAACTCTCACCCTTGACACCCTAACTGTGAGCTACCCAGTGGAAAACATACATCAAGGTGTTTGGAAAGTGAATAAACAGTACGTCAAGCATTTGTCGTTTTCGACAAAAACCACATCCTTTTTAAACTCCCTGACACCCGCCCTCGGCTCTCCTTCTCTCTGCTCAGAATTTTGCCCTAGACTCAAGGCACAGGAGTGACCAAGGGATTGTCTGGAACCTGCCCTGACCACTTGTCGTACTGGAAACTCAGTAAAAACTAAAGATGTCATTTCTGATAAAGGAACCATCACGAAAGACGGGAGCTTTTCGTTTCCCAGTACGCATTCCCATTTGGCATCAGGACCGGCTCTGGCCAAGCCACAGCGAACACGCAGGGCCAGCAGGAAGTCAATCTCTGTTGCTGCAAACCTCTGAGACCCGGGGATGGGGTCTCTCTGGAGCCCCTCTTTTAGGGGAACACTCCCCGGCAACGAGGCTTTTATAGTCCAGAAGGGGTGACCATCTCCTCCAGTCCTGTGCACCACCTGGTTCCGCCAGTGAGGCTCCCCAGCCCAGCCCAGTCCCGCCCAGACACAAGGACCCGCCCAGGACCCCAGCAGGACCGTTAAGCGTCGTCTCTGGGACTCTGGTGAGAGCCAGGGCAAAGGAGCCACTCCTTTCACGGGAGTCACGTTGTAAGTCGATTCGCATCCTTAGTTGACTGCTGTCACTTGGCAAGGACAGCTGGACTAAGGGTGACTCCAGCACAGAGGAGAGCAGAGCCAGGAAACGGAGAAAAAGCAGTGGGGTTTGCACCAGGCCCCACCACGACTGAGGAGGGGCTGGTATCTCGCCCCCTGTCTTTTCCAGATTTTATTTGGGTTCCAGAACTTGCAACCAAAAATGACAGCTCTGAGCCAAGCCACAGCAAACCAAAACAGACCCATGTCCCCTGTGACGGTCGGCGTCTGGAGGGAAGGGGCCTTGAGGACCAGAGTCCTTCCTCCAACCGAGGGGCCGGACGGACACAAAGCTACTCTAAGCGAACAAGAAATGCCACGTGAAAGGCTTCTGGGGGTACGCGGTCCCAGGCCAGCCTTACCACCTCTGTGCAAACAGGCTTCCACACCCCCGTCGCTGCTTGGCAGGCATCTCCAGGCCCGTGTCTCTCATCCTCTCCAGCTTCTTAGATGCCCAGGAAGCTTTCGGCGTGAGCTTTTCACAAGATGGACAGAACCATCGGGACGGTGCTGGCATCAGACCCACCCGGCCCCCCAACCCCAAATGCGCCACGAGGCAGCGCCGTGGCACCGCGTGTCCTGCGGCGGCCGGAACTGGGGAATATTTCATGAAATGTGGGAGCGTTTTGAGGTTTGACCACAAAACTATAAACTGTGTGAAAGCCGTGTTGTGGAATACAAGCGAAATGATGTCGGACAGCAACCAGCGGTGCACTTGGACGGCTCCCCGCTCCAAGCGGGACTCGGGGAGAAGCACCCGGAGCCTCAAGGACCACACGTCTTCCCAAACGCCCAGGCCCTCTGCTCCGGGCGGCCTGACCCGCGAGGTCCTTCCAAGGGCTTCCCCAAAACACTGAAACCCTCGTTTGTTTGAAAAGTTCACGTTTCGTTCTTTTAGCACGTGGAAGGAAAGTCACACATGAATAAATGTTTAAAATGCCTTTTTGATCATCCTGCTTAACGTACCTGAAAAATGCTGCTTTAGGCCTAAAGTCAGGTGGCAGCTGTTTTGATCGGCAGGCCCTCCCTCCTGCCATCCACCTGCGGGCCCTGGTCAGCCTCCCCCTCCTCACGTGGGAAGTGCAAGCAGGGTGGCGTGCAGGGAAGGGCCTCGTGGAGACGCTGGGAGAGGAGCTGTGCAGCCGCCCGCAGACACCCCGTGAGGGACTGCGCAGGTATGGCTTCCAGGGCGAGCCCTTCTGCGCATCCCCGCCGGGCAGGCTGGGTCCTGGGACGGGACAGGGTTACCACAATGGCGCTCGGGGCATCCCAGCCTGGAACACGGGCCCTGGGCAGAGCCCTGCGAATCAGGCAGGGTCCTTCTGACAAATCGTTTCGGTTTTGTCCTCTGAACTCCACTGCTATGACTTCAGACACCCTTAGAAGGCGGGCCTGGGGGGTGATACAAATTTCTCTGAATGACTTTAAAGACATACCGGGTTGGGGAGCGGGCGCAGCTCAGTGGTAGAGTGCCTGCTTACCGTGCCTGAGGTGCTGGGTTCAATCCTGGGTGCCTCCATTAAATAAACAAACAAATAAACCTAGTTACCGCCCCCACAATAAAATAAAATAAAATAAAAGTTATTAAAAATAGACCCATTGCTAAGGGTAGAAAGCAGACACATCAGCCCACCTGATGCGCATGAAGGTCCAGGAAGAGCCCACAGGCCCGACAAGAGAAGAGCTTCCCTAATTCTGGGCAGGAAACAACCAACCGAAAAGAAGCAGAGAAAATTTAAGTATTTGAACAAAATGCATGTAAGAATCTAATGGCTAAGCATCTAATGGCTTCGCCGAAGTGAAACATTCCGCAACTCAGGCGAGTCAGTTTTTTCCCAAAGAAATACCTAAAATTTGACGTGCAATGTGACGTGGTTTCCCAGGCAACGGTCAGTAGACTTTTCTCACGACGATCTTCCACACGATGGGCACAGGACCCTCAGACCCACGGAGACCCGTGTAACATTCCTGAGTTTGAATCCTTGGCCCTGCTTAAACTCGGGGGAGGTCACTGAAAAGCCCTTTGATTTCACCCTATATTTGGATAAGTCACAGAGTCTTTTGTGTGGATGGGGGGCTGGAAGCATCACTGACGCATGAAGGCTAACGCCGAAGCCAGCAGCGGAGAAGACAGACCCTGCCCCTAGTTCCTGCAGACCGCACAAATCCAGGAAACACACTGGCAGTTTGACGGTGACCCCAAGCGCACAGCACAGGCGGGTCGCACAGAGATTTCCGGTTTGGTTCCAGACACCACAATAAAGTGAACGTCATGATAAAGCAAGTCCCACGGTCTTCCTGGTTGTCCAGCACGTGGAGCGCACCTCGTGTGTTTGATTGTACTTCACTCTGCAGACACTGTGTTTTTAACAAACGGGCGGACTGTGTCAGCCCTGCCTCGGGCAAGTCCGTCGGCGCCATTCCTCCAACGGCGTCTGCTCACTTCCCGTCTCCGAGTCACATTTTGGTAATTCGCACAATAGTTCAGACTTCCTCATTGTTAGTTCATTCGTCATGGTGATCTGTGATCGCTGACCTGCGATGTTGCTACTATGACTGGCCAAATGCTCAGCTGATGGCAGCACTTTTCAGCAGCACAGTGTTTCTTTAACTAAGGGACGTACAGTGCCCTCCAGACATCACGCTGCTGCACACGCACAGACTAGAGCGCAGTGTAAACTCTGACTGTTACGCGCACTGAGAAACCAAACGTCCGTGTGACTCGCTTCACTGTGACAGTCAACGTGCTGCGGTATCTGGAACCAAAGCCGTGCGAGCTCCTGCGTACACTTACTAAACTTACATCCTTCATACCAACGTGCTCTGATTTAACCTACAAGTAGAGCAGATTTGGGAGAAAATCAGTCAGCTGGGTCCCACAAAAACAGAGAAGCCACAAGAATTTGCATTCAGTGGTACTCATTATATTACAACATTAACTTAATACTAAACTGGGGCTGCTTCTTTGCCACTGAAATACTTCTGCAAAGTCCTCATAGGAATTCCAGGTCCAGGGGGTCAGCTGGTCTGCACTTCCTCTGGGAATTATACGAACAGGCTACCCCACATTCGCCACATACATTCAGACCTGCAGCCTCAAAGAAAAACCACAAGATTCTGATTCTAAAAAGAAGAGCCAGATTCTACCTAGAATCTCAGAAGGAGAAACATCACAGTGCAACCAAAGTGCTGACCAGAAAAAGCCAAGCAAAAGCCAAGAGCAGCAACTGGCTTTTTGTTTCACAGTTTAAAACGTGCTTTCATCATTCTAAGTAAAATAAGCCAGAAAGAGAAAAAAAACTACCATATGGTAGCACTCATATGTGGACTCTAAAAAAAAAGAAAGAAAGAAAAAGAGGGGACACTAATGAACTCATCTACAAAACAGAAACAGATGCCCAGACGTAGTAAACAACCTTATGGTTACCAGGGAAGGGGGTGGGAAGGGATAAATCTGAGAGCTCGAGATTCGCGAATGTTAACCACTGTATTCACAAATACATAAAAATAGACTTAAAAACAAATTTCTTCTGTACAGCACAGGGAACTACGTGCAACAGCCTGCAATGACCTTAATGAAAAAGCGTTTGAAGCAAATGTGCGCGCGTGCCTGACTGGACGCTGCTGTGCGGCTGGAATTGACAGCCTGTAGCCGACCAAAACAACTTCTTTATGTGGTGCCACTGAGGGTCACGTCTCCAGATCAAACCCCCGATGCGTCCGCTGTCCGTCCACAGCCTCACGGGCTGGCCTTGCTGTAGCCATGGAACAGCACAAATACCTCACGTCAGTCAGGGTCCTGCTCGCCTGTGAGACCGGGTTACACACGGGTCAGTAAGGCAACATCTTCTAAATCAGGCACCAAGAAAACCCTTGTAACTTTCTGGAAGTGATGCTGAGGACACAGGGTGTTCCACTGTCTGCACACATGCGGGATGCCCCAGGGTTTGACTGGATATGGGGACTCAAGGGCTCCTTCTGCAGACAGAGTGCCAACAGGAAGACAGGGGCCCCACGGAGGACGGGGCTCAGACACCCTGATGCTGGAGTCCTCACCAACATGGTCTGTGGGCCCCGCACCTCCGAGCCTCCCAGGGCTGGCAGGATCAATCTGATCCCCGGTCCAGACCTCAGATAAAGGCCTTGCTCTGTCTACTCCTTCTGGTCCGCAGCCCAGTGCCCAGCGCTGCACAGGCACAGAGAGCTGTTGACGGAACTGGCTGATTCAGGACCTCCCGGAAGTGCACCTCAGGTGCCAATCAGGTGACGGTGTCGGGCTTCACCTGAGCCCAGTGCTCCTGGAGGTAGGAACCCCACCTCCCCCTCAAGGGGCACCGGGAGCCTGGTCGTCCAGGCTGAGACACAGATGTAGGCCCTGCACGCGAAGTCGAACTTTAAAATGCTACCCTTTCACAATAGCCATGCTATATCGCTACCTCATAAAACATCTGCAGACAGGAAATCTCTCTGCATTTGTTTCCTCTGAGCCGTTCAATCTAAACCAACCCCCAGTGCGCCAGGGAAAATGTGAATGCTCAGTTATTCTTCCCAAGGCTGCGTAAAATGACCTCCCCTGACGGGGGTCTGTCTGCTGTTGCTCACTTCCTGGCGGGAGGGGTCCGCACCCAGTTGCTACCCTGAAATACATGTACAAACACTTGTCTGCTGTATTCAAAGAGCTGTGTTATCAAAGTAAAAGAAAGACCCCTGCCCCCTTCTGTGCTCCAGGAAGAAGCTCACTGCAAAGAAGCCCCTCCCCCATCCCTGATGCAACCCCCACCCCCACCCGTTTACCGTGGACGAGACCAGACCTGGACACGCCACGTTCACATCCTTTGTCTCATAAATTACTAGTGAACTGACTGCCTCACAGAACGTGATACCCACGGACGTGACCTGACCAAACTGCTCAGACCCTCCCGTGGGGCCCCGGGCCCGACACCTGGGAGCAGAGAGCAGAGCACCCTCCTTACGGAGCTCCTGACAACAGACTGACCTCAGGGACACCCGACGGCTGTTCCACGCCCCAGATACCCATTTACCAGCTCTGAGCGCAAAGGCCTTTCCTCCTGACCTTAGAGCGGCTGGCTGACGCACGGCCAGAGCACCCTCCCCACTGCACCTGCCATTGGGATGAAGTCTCTCCTTATCTAAATTTCCACTGGGTTTTGTATTTCACAAAAGAAACTACACAAATATTAGCAAACAGGTTCTCCCCTTAGCACCTAGTCTGTGACGGGGCAGGTCCCCCTGCCACCCCAGATCCAGCCCCGAGACCAGAAGTGGACCCAGGGACGCCCAGGAGGCCGACATCCTTGATGTGTTCCTGACCACATCACCCTTTCAGACATAACTTCTTAGCACTGTCCTCTTTCAATATTTATCATGCCACTCCCCTGACTCGTATGAAATATTCACGTGGCTTCGACGGCTCCAGCAAAGCCACATCCATGACACGTTCACCAACGTTCGAGGGAGTCGGCTGCGTTAATGCAATGGATGCGCTAAGTAACCAGTACAGGCCCAGGTTGATGATCATCTTCAAAAAGCATCTGGCTCCTTGAATAAGTCACGACACACGTTGCGCTGCGTCACACAGCCTTGAAATACCACCATAAGATGTTCAGGTAGAAGGAGACCCCGTCACTAAGGCAACGGCTCCCTCTCGACTGAGTCCAGCTCCCTCACTGCGCCCGAGTCCCCAGACCTCCTCCCAAACTACTTCTCAAGCTCACCTGCCTAGCTGTCTGTCAGTCCCTCGGTGTGTTAGCACCAGACCCGTCACAACTGCGAAGACGAGGCACGTGCAACCCTCCTCAGCATGAAGGGGTTTTCCTAAAGCCACAGAGAATTTGCGACCACATGAGGGGGCATCTTGGCCACAGACACAGAAGCCCTCATGGGAAACCCAGAGAAACAGTCCAGCTCCCCTCAGACTGCCACCGGCGCCATGACCCTCCCCTCTCTGTGCAGAGGATGTCTCCAGTCAGGCTGTCGCCATCCCGTCCCTTCCCGAGTCTCTCCAGCAGCCACCTCTCTGCCCCGGGCACCCCAGGGCCCTTCCCCTCTCCAGCGGCCACTGTGGACGTTGTCTCTGGCTCAGGCACGAACCAGGATCTGGTCCATCGGGGCTGTGGGATTGGTTACACTCCAAACGGATGGCATGAGCCCAGGTAACTTATGCAGAAAACAAATCCCAGAGGTTCTTCCCAGGAAGCAGTCATGGAGTCGGGGCAAAGGTCCCCATGCCTGCCTTCTCTTCCTCCCTAAGCCCTGCCCACGTGTCTGAGTCCTCAAGCCCCAGGGCTCCCCGACCCTGCCCGCACGGACACCAGGAGCCGCCGCCCTGTCCGGCGGGTACAGAGCCCCCGTGCTGAGCCCCCCTTGCCTCATCCCTTTCCTGTGAGTTTACATGCTCCTTGCCTTCCTCCTGGAAGGACGCAGGGAAGCCTCTATCGGAGCCCGTGTTCAACGTTCTAAACAAGAGTGGCTGGAGATCAAAAAGAAACCCCGCAGGTGGCTAGTGCGTATGAAACACAACGGAAAGGAGGGCTGTCGGGGGAAAAGCACATGGACACAGAAGTATGTCGTAGTGCTGAAGGAATTCTGGAACTGAAAACAACATGCTACAACAACACTCTGGAAAGAAAAAGACATTTCAGTAGCTCTGCCGTCCCCCACCCACACAGTATGAAATGCTATCAACTTATGATTTCATGTGTTGAATGAAAGCTCAGTTTCTGATTAAAGCAACTAATTATTCTTCATAAATTCCATGAGAAAAAAATGAAATGGCTAAAATAGCCTACTGATACTGAAAAAAACTAAGTTAAATTGGGACTCAAATGACTTGATTCTAAAATTCACTGTTAAAATGAATTTTCATAGAAACCCAGTAAAATAATTAACATATGATCGAAATGCATTTCAGAAAACTTAATCCGTATAAAACACATGGCACAAATATATATCACAACATGGTTTCAAATTAATTAAGATAAATTTGGGGGGGGGAAGGGTATAGCTCGGTGGTAGAGTGCGTGCTTGGCAGGCACGAGGTCCTGGGTTCAATCCCCAGTATCTTCTCTAACAATAAGTAAATAAACCTAATTATCTCTCCCCCCAAAGAAAGCTTAAAAAAAGCTTCAAAAATAAAAATAATTAAATTTTTAAAAATTAATAAAGACAAATGTTACTGAATCTGAGTAAGAGAGAGGTAACTCAAACCTTTTGCTTAAAAAGTTGGGCAAATAAATCGAAACTGGACTTAGGACCACCTCTATCAAACTGAAACCCAAGTCATAGTTTGGACCTAAAAATAACCTAACTGGTGTAAGGACGCTTCACCACTGAGCGCCTGTAGTTCTCAAGGGTGCGCTTACCAAACCTTTGTACGAGCTTGCAGTTGTGCTTTCTAAACAATTTTTACAAAATCTTGCTTAAATGATTTCCCTTGGGAAGATATGTATGAATCATATCATATATATATACCACCATGCTGTACACCAGAAATCAACACAACATTGTAAACCGACTGTGATTTAGTTAAAAAAACAGTTTAAAGCCATGTTCAGGACACAGGACTGTTTCAGACAGCTGTGTAGACTACGTCTACATAAAACTGAAGTGTGCCCTTTGATCTCCTGAAAAACAAACTGCTGTAAATTATGTACATGAAATTATTTCAGTGTTAATTGACACTTTTTTGTGAAATTGGATATTTTGGTTTGAAATTCATCGTGATTTTTCTCATTAAAATTAAAGGAATGTTTACCCATTTAAAATCTTTTCACTTTGCACGTTTTTCAGGAATGAATTAAAGTTGCTAGGTAACCCAAAAAAAAGGATTTCCCTTAGGGAGAAATTCGTCTAGTTTATGTAGAAAAGTGTGTCACACAGTAACAGTAGAGAAAGATTCATTCTAACAATTGATAGATTGTTTACAATTTCTTAAAATGTGAGGCAACGTGAACTGTGGACTTCAGGAGACACGGGCGCGTCAGTGCAGGGTCACCGGCTGCCCAGAAGCCCCGCTTCAGCGCCTGCTGCGGACGGCGCGGGAGGCTGTGCGCGGCGGGGCGGGGAGGGGGCACACGGCAAAGCCCTGTACTTCCTGCTCAACTTTGGTGTGAACCCAAAACTGCTCTAAAACATAAAGTCTGTTTAAAAGCAAAAGCTTTTTGATGTCTTCTTACAAAAACAGGGATCTGAATAAACACCTTCCATTACTTTTTTGAGCCCAAAGTCATGGAGTCCAAGATGCTATGAGAAAAAGAAAAAAAGCGCTATCTAAAGTTATTCCATCTCAGCTACATGAATTCCTCCCACAAATTCCTCCCTCATCTAGTCTTTTTTTCTCTCATCCAGTCTTAAAGCAACAGATTTTGAAGGCTCTCACCCACTGCAAAGTTAACAATGACTTTAGAAGCATTTTTCTCAGAAAAATACCTTATGATCTCATGTGTATGTGGAATTTAAAACAAAAACAAGAAGAACTAACAGATACAGAGAATGGATTGGTGGTTTCCAGAGGCGGGGGTGAGGTGAGTGACGTGGATAAAGGGGTCAGAAGGTACAGACCTCTGGTTACAACACAGATGTGTCCTGGTGCGTAAGCCACAGCAGTGGCTGCAGCTGGTGATGCTGGGCGCATATTTGAAAGTCGCCGAGAGAACACATCTGAAAAGTTCCCACGCCATGAGAAGAACGTGTAAGGGGCGTGATCGGTGTTAACTAGACTCCCTGCGACGATCGTGGTGCAAATGATCAAAACGTACAAATATAAAATCATGACGTTGTCCACTTGAAACTAACGTAACGGTGTCAACTGTATCAATACTTTTTTAAAAAAGTATTTTTCCCACCCTAAAAGTCCCCAGTTGGGAGAAGAAAAATGTGGCCATGCTTATCTTAGTGCAGTGGTTCTCAGATCAGCTAGATTTGGCAAATCCCAGGTCCCTACCTCAGGGTTCTGACCAGTAGGTCCAAGGCGGGCGTGGAACCTGCATTCCTAGCAAATCCGAGGTGAGGCTGATGCCTCCGAGTTCAAAAGTTGTAGACCCGCCGTCTTCATGTGTATCAGGAAACTCCAAGAGCTTTTCCAAAATATACGAAGCAGCAAAATCCTGAATTACGTACTTCAGCGAAATTCTCGAATGTGTGTGTTATGTGTACACACAGATAAACACATACACGTATACGCGCATACATATGCTAAATTCAGTTAAACAGTTTGTGCCCGCGGGGCACCATGGCCTACAGAAGCAGCGCTGTTTCTCAAAATGGTCAAATACAAATATATGGACATTTCGGAAAAAAATTAACTATCAACAGATACGTTCGCTTGTCACTGGTCTGGGAGGAACTCCTCAGAGTTACGTTAGGAGGAAACGTAACTGGTTGAAAGGGAATGTATTTTCTCTGTGTTTGGGGCTGAACAAGAAGCACACTTAGCTTAAGAAAACAGCCTGCAGCAGGACAGCAGCTGTCTGGAGCAGCGCTGCTTCCCAACACTCATCACAGCAGATTTCAGAAGAATTACAAAAGTGCGTCAACGACTAGTGTCCGGAGGTGCCAACACCTTCAACATCCGCCCCTCCCCGTCCTCCGTGGTGTCCAATTTTGGAAACTTCCAAGAGTGCGGGGCTCCCAGGCAGGGCCGGGTGTCCCTGAGCTCAGAGACACTGGAAGCAAGCGGACAGAGGCACTGGAGAAGGGAGCTTCCAGAAGGCGTGAAAATGCACCCTATAAATTCCTTTCCAACCCTGCGGTACTGGGTCAAAAATTACGTTCCGTGTGAAAGCAAAATATGACACCTAAGGTCAAAGGCAGTCTGGTTAACCCCCAAGGAGGTCTTCAAGTTCAAAGTCTTCAGAATTCAAGAGGGAATGGATGCTGATCAGCTAAGCGGACCTGAAGATTCAATCTGGTTGGGGTCACATGAGTCATGACTCTACCCAGCATTTAGGGGAAAGAGTGCATCGCCACCTAAGGGCCCCATAAAGACCTGCCCCAGTGCCCAGGCTTCACCGGTGCGTGCTGGAGAGCCAGCGCGAGGGAGCTGAGGCTCGGCGAGCCGGCGCTCTGGTCCTTGGGACCCTCCAGTAACAAGCTTGTTCATAGAGCTTTCCTGACATTTCACTCGTCACCTGCATCAGTCAGTCTTCACATTTTTCCTAAAGTCTAAGAATTTAAGTATTTCCAGTTGAGACAGACAGAAAATTTGCCTTTGGATTATTTGTCTATGGGCTCAAAATGCCGCATCTACTTGAAAGACCCAACTAAGCTTTAAAAAATCCCCCGTGGAATCAACGGGCTTCTTCAGGCGCCAGGCTTCACGAGGGGCCCCTCGGAGGGGGACGCGAAGTCAGCGCCCTCCGCTTCCAGAGGGCTGATCTCCGCAAGGCTGCCGCGCTCGGCACGGCCGCTCCAGGGCCAGCGGACACGGAGGCCGCGTTCAGCGAAGCTCCTTGGAACAGCATGGCGGCATCTCTTCCTTTGACTCAGAAGACCAAGCTTTGTGTCTGCTTCCTAGTTGGGTGGCTGAAAGTCCACGCTGTCAGCACACGTGTCACAGTGTTCGTATTCCCTTCAGTCCCCACAAACTTCTTGGCACACTCCACAGGAGCGACATGTATTTCCGCCTCTGCAAGCCCACCGTCTACTCATTCTGCTTGTGCAATCATTTCACCGTTACCACTGCTGACGGGCACATGTGGGGAAGGGCTCACCAGATCGCCCGCCACCGATGCAAGCTGGGTGCATTGTTCCACAGTCCGCCTTTAACATAAAGAACGTCAAATAAAAACCACTCGCCCATCAGATCAGGGTAGTGATACTGGGAAGACGCTGAGGCACTGACTCTGTTGGGACAATCTGAAGCTCAGGCAAGTATCTTAGAGATCACTGCAGGCAGAGTGAGACCCAGGGCAGGAAACACAGCACCGGTTCACAGGCGGACGTCTACCTCCTCACCGTGACAACACGAGGCTCGCGACTCTACCCAGGGAGCCTGCATCGCGTCCCACAGTGACATAACCCAGTCCCCCCCGTCCAGCCTCTACAGGGACGTCGACTGGGAGCGGGGAGAAAGCGGGGACAGTCTGGTTTACAACAACCCTAAAAAGATGAAAAGACCAGTCCTTGGGGCAGATGGGGGGCAAAGCAACGCAACCAGCATTAGCATCTGACCACAAATAAAACCAAGCTGTTGTGACTCAATTAAAATTCCATCAACTGACAACCGTCTCTGCCCAGTTATGCTTTAAGAGACCTGTGCTGGCGACGTCCCTCTGCTCAAAGCTCACCTAGCCTCCAGGGTGAGACGAACAGCGAAGCCGCACAGTCAGAGAACAGGCCGAAGACGAGGAAGCCTGGTTCCGAACATGAACGCAGCGTTCAGACCACCTGCACGCAGCAGAGCCGCCCCCCATCACAGACCCACCTCCGCACGGCCTCTGGTCCTGGGGGGGGGCCCTCTGGTCACGCCGGGGGGACTCGCGTCGGAGGGGACTGCTTCGAAACCACGTTCCTTTCTGTACAGTAAAATACACTCAACCAACAGTCTCAGAGTTTTTAACAGTAAACACACGACTGCATGAGTGTGAACACAACGAAAAACCAACCACCACCTGAAATTACAGACAAGTGGCGACTCGGAAGGCCACAGCGGGCTGGCACTCAGATGCAAGCCGGGAGGTCAGGCGCGCTCTCAGTCTGATTCGGAATCGTTACCGGGTCGGCAGGACCAGTCAGACGTGCACAGGGCGCCAAGACCTGCCCTCATCCCCGTTACACCGCCGGTCAGCATTCCAGACCCCGCCACGGTCAAAAGACCCCGGCCACGGCCACCACAGCCCAGAATGACAACAGCGGCACCTGGCTGCTGAGCCGCCCGGCCGCTTTCGCCCGTCACCTCTGTTACAAAGCACCAGCCGGGCCATACCGCCAGGACCAAGGGTGGCTCAGGGGCGTCCTCTCAATGAGAAACACTTACCAGAAAACAGGTGGCCTAACACAGACACGTGTTGTTGCTTTGAGCTGTTAGCTGAATGTCCTTTGGTACATTTTTCACACCCTGAGGAAGTCGGGCCCCTAAGCATTTAAACAGGACCAACGCTTGCCCCACCCAGGAAACGCAGCAAGAAAACCACACGGCGCGCTTTACTGAGCACCTACTATGGGTGGTGCTCGGGGGGTGAGGGAGGGAGCGAGGGCGGGCTACCGAGGAGAACAAACGGCCAATCCCACCCACCATCGATTCAAAAGACTGCCAAGCAGCCGGTGACGCCAAACCTTAAAAAGAATAAAATTAAAAAAAAAAAAAAGAAAGCTTCAAAGAAGTATCAGCAACTTAGAGAAATTCTGGTTCCCCAGATCAAATTTAAATCTAATGTCCTGACCTTGTCACCTGCTCCAGGGCTGGGGGTGCGCGTGGAAGCGGGAGCCGAACGTCTGACTCCGCAAAGCCACGTCATTCTGTCTGAGGGTTTCATAGTTTGGGGGTCTACGGTCAGAGAAGGAACGCACCTTTTCTGTTCACGATTTACCTGTATATTTTTAAATGACAAATATATGCAAAGTAAATCACATTCAATTTGGACAAACTGCCTTTACGAAGAAATATAAAGTTACACTAAACACACAAAGTTCAGCAAAACATCAGGGCAACTCTGCTTTTTCCATTCACCAGAGCAGCTGATGGAGCATGAGCCCATTCTCACATACCCGAGGGCTCTGGCTTGCTCAGTCATTCTTCCTGCTCCCCAGCATTCTCAGACATCGCTTGGCAAGTCTTTCCTGTGAATTCCCAACGGCTGTACAGTCTGAAAGGTCAAATCCTTCTCTGACACCAAACATGGCTGAGCAGTAAGAATGGTCTGTCACAGCCTGAGATCCGGCAATGAGAAGACATGTCGGCACACGTCCCCGAAACCAAAACAGACGTGTCCTCAACTTCTCACTGATGTGTGGATAAACTCTCAGTCTATCCAATTACCAGCCTCAGTTACAATGTGAATTGAATGTATCAACTTCGCTGGAAAAACCGTGCATCAAACTGAGAAGGCTTCTTTCAATCTCATTTAGGACTTTGTGCAACACTTCCAGTACCCCTGGTAGACACTGCTGAGATTCACCTCCCGTGCAGTCTGGTGCAGCCACTATGGAAGACGGCACGGAGGTTCCTCAACAAACTGAAAAAGACTTACCGTACGTTCCAGCAGTCCCACTCCTGGGCAGCTCTTTATTCGAAAAGACACCTGCACCCTCAAGTTCACAGCAGCACTACTGACAACAGCCAAGACGTGGAAACAACCTCAATGTCCATCGGCAGGTGACTGGATAAAGAAGCTGTGGTGTATTTATACACTGGAATACCACTCAGCCATAAAAAGGAATAAAATAATGCCATTTGCTGCAACATAAATGGATCTGGAGATCATCATTCTAAGTGAAGCCAGAAAGAGAAAGAAAAATACTGTATGGTATCACTCATATGTGGAATCTTTAAAAAAAAAAAAAAAAAGGGACACAAATGAACTTATTTCCAAAACAGAAACAGAGTCTAAGAAAGAAAACAAACTTACGGTTACCGGGGGAAGCAGGGGGGGATAAATTGGGATTTGCACATTCTAACTACTATAAATAACACAGATAAACAACAAGGTCCTGCTGCACAGCACAGGGAACTGTGTCCAATACCTGGTAGGGGCCTACAATGAAAAGGAACAGAAAAAGAATATACATATGTATATACATATACATATATACACAAAACTGAACCACCATGCTGTGCACCAGAAGTTAACACAACATCGTTAAAATCAACTATACTTCAATTTAAGACAAAAAAGATTTACCTTCCAAAAATGCCAACTTAAACAATTAGCTAAGAGTTGTTTGGTAACCTCCTCCAGCCACATGCAAGCAATGGACAAACACCACCCACTAAGAATTTTATTCCACAAATTTTATCTGAAAAACTAAAATGATCGTTTTCCTTCCTCTAAATTCTGGCCCAAGAACAAATATTCACACACAGCTCCCATCTCTTTGGCCTATCTTTTTATCTCAGATCACACATCGCAGGAATTAGGACCAACATTGCACAGGAAATAAACCAAAGTTCGGAAATAAATTTTTCAAACTAATTAGTTGCAAGTAGACTTTTCTATTAATAAAAAATGAGGTGAAACCCATCAGTGGCATGAGTGAGGAGGGAAAGTCTCCAAGAGCTTGTCCTCGAACCCAGCAGGACTCGTCTGCAAGGCCCTTGGATCAAGGTTCATTTCTCCGAGAGCAAGCAGAAGGACCATTCTAACAAGCTGGTGGCTACACGCTGTCAAACCCTCACATACTGGAGTTTAAAAGCAAACAAGGTAAGTCTTAACCATTTAATTTCCTGAGAATTAAAGTCAATCTCTCTCTATATACATGCATATAATATGTGGGGTTTTTTTAGACCAAGCACACAGAATATTCATCTCTCACTGAGACACGTAATTACACTGCTTTCCCATCCAGAAGCGCTACCTCAGAGCAGGAGAGGCGGATGCTTCAGTTGTGAGCACTTCCCCAGGAAATGAAGGCTTGCTAGCTGCAGGGGAGAAAGTCTGCCACGGCTTTTGGGTTTCTGGACAAGCAAAGTTTCACTAAGTGGGGTTCCTTAGTGGAGAGCCCTCCGTGTCAGCGCAGAGCCGGAGGACAGAACCCTTTCCTTTTCCAGAACAGAAACTGATTTGAGGCGACCTCTATGTGAGGCAGAGTCCGCAGTCCCGTCCCTAGAAAGGTAAACCCACAGGCGCAGGGGAGCTTCGGTGATGCGTAAGCACCATGCGGACAGGCACCTCCATCAGGCACTAGTGGAGTAAACAGGTGGGGACATTTTAGGGAACATATGAAAACCCCTCGACACCGGCCTGCACACCGAGGCTCGTGAGACCAGACGGTTTGGCATCTCTCTGTGCCTGGAGGGTCCCGATGGTTGCTAAGGACCCAGAATGAACAAAGAGTGAATGGATGACTTTCATTCCTAGCTCCCCTCCGTGTCTTCTGTGATACTCAAGTCATCACCCACGTGTCAGGTCACAGAAACACAACAGCACTGGAACAGAAAATTCTAGAATTCCATGCAATAGGAAAACCAATCCAAAGATGTGAGTTAAAGACCTGCAGGACACACGAGTGCACAGCTGTCCCCTAAAGAGACGTGCAGAATGCTGGGTGCCTTACAGCTTAGCAGCTAAGGGTCCAAACGTGCACAGTTAGCCAAGAGGAAGCACCTGACCTCAGCCCACCTGCCCCCGACACCGCGGCCTGACAAGTCCCAGGGAGTCAGCAGAAGCCTGGCTCCGGGCAGGTCCCCAGGATGAGACCCTCAGGAGGATGACGGTGTGGTCCCCCCCACGGGCAGAGTCTGGAAAAGCCAGCAGGGAACCGACCCCTTCCGCAGCCCCGCAGAGCAAGAGACACTCTACTCCAGAAGCAATGGCACGATTCACGCTCTGGACCGCACGCTGTCGGCGTTCGGTTGACAAAGATCAGTCTGGCAGAGACGGAGAAAATGGAGGGAGAATTTAGGAGCGTCAGTACTCGCCACAAATCATGTTGTTCTGGACGAGACAAAGCACACCCCAGGCCCGGGGCCAGGGCCACCACTTCCTGATACTGGACGAGCAGAAAAAAAAGGTCCTTAATTTTTCCGAGCTGTCATTTTCTCACGTAAAATCCATTTCCTCCTTCCCTTTCCTTGAATGTAAATACAGTGGAGCAATGCCTGTGTCACGGCGCACCGGCAGGTACTAGAGTGCGGCCGTGCACGGGTGCACACCTCCCAGCCAACACACACGTGGCACGCGGATGCACATCTGCCCGGCACGCAGGGCTCTGGGGGCGGGAGGGACAGCGGATGACAGAGAAACCCACAGTCCCTGTCTTTCCTGGGCTTCTGACACAAACGTGTAGAACAAGTGTGATTGACTGCGACATGTCTGCACACGAGAAACACGGCAACTAAGGCCCCAGCATCACCATGGCGCCCACAGGAGGAGTGCGGCACCCCAGCGATCTTAAATTCCACCTTCTGCCCTTATCTCAAGATTCCTGAGGAAGGAGGGGAGTCAGTCCCACCACGTACCCAGCACGGAGGCTCTGGTCGGCGACAAGGCTTGTGTTTCGCGCCGCAAGGCCCGCACACCTCGTGAGGCGGTGCACGCTTCCTGCGGCCGTGGGAGGGACTGTCCCACAGAAAGGACCACCGCCCAGGGAGGAGCCTCCTGGTTTACCAAGGCCTCTTGGAACCGCAAGGAAAGAAAGGAAAGAAACTTCAAAGCCAGGATTGAGCCTCTCTGAGCCAAAAAAAGAGACGCCAGCCCCAGACAGGCCAGCCCTCGAGCCCGGGCAGCAGTAACTGCGAGTGGTCCCTGAGTTTCTCCGAGAGTTTCTCTGAAGTGTCTCAATGGCTTTGTCAGCACTGGCTTTTCATTGACTTAACGGCATGAGGCTTGTCTGAGATAAGATAAGCCGGAGAGTCACGTCTGCTACTGCCCTGACCTCCAGCGCAGGGAGGCCGTCCTCGCCCCACATCAAAGGCTGTGAGTCTGGCATCTCCCCCAGTGCGCCGGCTCTCCACCTGCACTCAGCCCAGGTCTGCACTACGAGCGGAACATGTGGCCGCCCAGCCTGAGGACACAGGGCGGCTGGGAGCCTGTGCCCCCGCCCCCGGTCACAGCCCCCCTCCAGGCCCTCCGGCAAGCACACCCACCCGTAAACCCTGCGCTTGCGAGTTGTCTCCCCGACTCAGTCTTTGATCCCCTGCTTCAGAGAAAACATTCCCAGAAGTGTCAACACGAAGGTTTCCAGCCACGGTTTTGTCTGTGACATTTTCTGAAAGGAGGTCCTGGAGGTGAGGGGTCATCTGTGACGGCCCAGGCCAGTCCCTGCTTCCTCTGCTCTCCATGGCCTTTCACCCGTCCCAGACCATCTCCTGACTGGCAGGGACTGCCTTCACCTCGGTGTCCCCAGGGCCCACCCAGAGGCACGATCACACACCAGGAGCTAACGTTCCTGCGTTTGAATCAGCTTCTTGGTCACCTGCCCCCCACCGCCCAAGGTGCTCGGTGGCATCCTGTGACCTGACAGACACCGTTAGTGTGGTTCCACTAGTCCTGCTCACTGGACAGTGAATCTGGGCTCCCTGAGGCTCAAGGAGGGTCTCACGCCAGGAAGCGGGCCTCAGACGCTTTTGGTATTCCCAGGATGCAGCTGTTATTGGTTGACCAGTAACCAGTTGTTGAATGACTCCAGGAAAGAGCAACATCATAATATTTATCAAACGCTCACCAGGTGTCAGGGACCATGCTGACAGTCGGGGTGCGGACCAAGCGGACCTGCAGCATTTGGAGTCTTTGCTTCACTTTAAGACGAAGTGGTAGGTCTGTGCCTTTGGGCGAATCGCTGGGGCCATCTAAAACACGGCGTTCTCCTCCATAACACAGGATTTAACGGCGACTTTGGGGAATTGTGGGAACAAGCCATGGAGGGCGTGGAGTGCCGGGACGGAGGACCAGGGCTTCCCGCTGGGCCATCCGCTCCTTCCACACCCTCACCCAGCAGCCCAGGCTGTGCACCAAGCGGTCACTTACGGCATTGTATTAAACACTGAACAAATCCATCGACCATTCTGGAGAACCTTTCATGTTTCAGGGACTTCAAGTTTTCCATAGAAAAGGGATAAAGGAAATTCCAGATATTTTACACATTCAGGTTTAAAAATATGCCAGGCATATTGCAATCCTCTTTAAAAAGTCCTCTGAGGTGGGTCCCACGATGACCCCATTTTACGGACGGGAGAAGTGAGGCACAGGGGCAACCCCTTCCCCTGTCACAGAGTCCGTGCTTGGGGTCAGACAAGCCGGTTCCACCCCAGATGCTCAGCGCCGTTTAACTCTGTGCTGTGACTTCCCACGCAGAGCAAGAAACTGAGCTAGAAAAATGGAGAAGCTGAGGGAAAGAAGCCAGGTGAGCCGGAATCAAGACCTGCCTGGGTCTGACTCACTGTGGAACCACCCAGCAGAGTAGAAACCACGACCAGATGGAGACGGACAGCTTCTGCACGGGTGTTGGAACCTCCTGGTTGTACTGATCACTTCCTATAATTAAGGCATCAGGTCAAACTCAGAAGTCACTGTTTCCCACATGGACAAAACATCTGAAGCTCCACTTCGTCTATGTGTTCTTTCATTTCCCACGCAGGGGAGCGGGCTGACGTCGGGGAGAGAACATCACACGTACAAATGCTAAGCAAAGTCGGAACAAACTCTGCCCTCAGGAAGTTCTCCGCTGATTTTAATACATCACAGGAGATCTGGGATGAGACTTATGACCCCTTAACAGCCCTTCCCAGGAATTAACAGGCTCCGACGTTTGTAGCATGCCTGCAGCTTCCACCAGGGAATCCATAACACATTGCCTAAGACACTATGGAATTGCAAAGGTCGCTTCAAACCTCAGGGCAGCTCTACCAGAACTTCATGTAGCTCACGACCGTATAACTCGTTCTAACCGTACCAGGAGCTGGGCCGCAACAGCACAGCACCCTGCCCAGGGGACAGGAAACCTGCAGGACACGTAACGGGAAATGCTCTTCCTGGGGATTTTGATGTGATTATGAAATACCAATTTTGTAAAAAATTTCTTGACACCCTGAAGGGATTTTAAATATCCTCAGAACATACGATTAAATAATTAACCCTGAAAAGTATTTATTTACTCTGCTTAAGGTCTTTCCACTTATCACAAGTATTTACTTTCATATTATACATAAGCACAGAGAATCCCATTGATCGTGGTTTGGAAATTTTTACTTTTTTTCATTGCACAAAATATGATCATCTTTTATATCATCTTAGAATTCTCAATATTTGGCTCATTTAACAGCTAACGTAAAATCATTCAGTCTTATATAATCCTTTAACGATATTTAAATCAGAAAACTATAATTATTAAATTTATCCAGCTACGTAAGCCATCCTCAAAGACTCCTTTGGAGGCTCTGGAGCTGAGTCGACCCCAACAGGCTCAACACGAACCGGGTTCCAAAGGCAAAGGGCCTCATTTAACTCCAGCCAGTTTCTTACGAAATTACCTGGCGGTTATCACTTAAATCTCAGACTGCAAAAACAGTCACTAAATTCAGATATTGCAAGAATCACAATTTGGTAGAAAGATTACTATTTCCGCAACTTAAAATATAAGACGCTTCATGATCATTAGGTTCAGAGTCTAAAATAACAATAAGAAAAAAATCAACCAAGAAATACAACTCAAGTGTTAGACACCAGCTCTGATCTTTAGTGAGACACTCAAGTAAGTCTTACCTGCCACATTGTAACACCATGTAGCAAACCCGGGGGGTGCACTGGGCGACCACCTCCGTCCACACCTACCCCTGTTTCAGACGAATCTACCTTCCTTCCTACCCTCTGTATATTCCGCTGAGCGATCACTTTAAAGAATTAGAACAGAATCCAAAGCCCAGGGGCTGCTCAGAAAACGCACTCCACCACCCCGCCTGGGAGCAGAACCGGCACCTTTCATCCCCATCATTACTGAGTCCTGCTTCAGCATCGCCCTCTTTTGGGAGCAGCTTTGTGCCCACTTCACACAGGTGCCCCAGGGAGGCGGACACAGGGGCCAAGAGCACGTTCCTTTGCCGCAGTTTCCATCCTCAAGGCTCTGAGCCAGAGGAGCCAAGATGACATTCAGGGCAGTGTTCAGAGGGTGGGTGGCAGGGAGAGCCCCAGGTATGTGGTGAGAAAGATGGAGATGTGACAGGTCAGTGAGCTGGCCCTCATTTGTCAGCCAGGTACACCCAGGTGCAGCCAGATCCAGCCAGATACACCCAGGCGCATCCAGGTACACCCAGGTGCAGCCAGATCAGCCAGGTATACCCAGGTGCAGCCAGATCCAGCCAGGTGCAGCCAGGTACAGCCAGGTGCAGCCAGATCAGCCAGGTATACCCAGGTGCAGCCAGATCCAGCCAGGTGCAGCCAGGTACAGCCAGGTGCAGCCAGATCAGCCAGGTATACCCAGGTGCAGCCAGATCCAGCCAGGTGCAGCCAGATCCAGCCAGATACACCCAGGCGCATCCAGGTACACCCAGGTGCAGCCAGATCCAGCCAGGTGCAGCCAGATCCAGCCAGATACACCCAGGCACACCCAGGTACTTGAATGACATCATTTCACTGACTCCTTTCTATTGTTTTGAGACAGATGTGAGTTCCGCCATTTTTCAGACGGGGATCAGAGGCTCAGAGAAGGTACCCAACTTGACCTTGTCTGCATGTTATCACCAGTGAAGAGTGAAGTCGGCCAAGGCTGGACCTGGCCTGACGACTGGGCACGTGTGTCTTTCCCGCACATGCTCCCCCTCCCTGGGAAAGTTCTGGAAGCCAGAGGAAGGAGAGGTGGTGGCAATGCAGCTACTACTGAGGGAAGATGGGGGGTCATGGGGGGAACCCAGTTTCCTTGATGACTTTATGATTAACCTCTTCATCCCAAACTTCATCCCCTTTCCTGTCCTGCCCCTGACCCCCTGAGGACTGAGGAGTACCAAACAAAAGGGGGGACTAACCCCAAGCAAGATGTTGTGGGGCCCTCCCAGGCACAAAAGCTCCTCTGTGTCCTCCGTTTCTTTTTTGTAGGAAAAAAAGGCTTTGGCTCCTTAGGCCTTCCCCAAGTCCCCAAGAGCAGGCTCTGGCAGTCAGTGATCAGGACAACAGAGTCCAGGACCCCTAGCTCCCCCTGAAGGGACAGAGGTGGTTGTAACCTGATGTAAATCTTTGGGAGTTTCTGTAGAAACTAAGGCCCCTCACCAGGTGGAGGACGATGACGACACGCCGACCACAAGCACGCAGACCCCAGACCGGCTGGAACCAGACGTGGAGACTCCCGAAACACCACCCCGTCACCTCACCACCAACCAATCAGAAGGTCCACAGGCCATTCATGCGTCCTTCACCCTCCTCCCCTGGCACCGCCTTTAAAAACCCTCGCCTGAAACCCATCGGGGAGTTCGGGTCTTTGGAGCACGAGCCGCCTGTTGTCCTTGCTTGGCGCCTGCGATAACGCTGTGCCTCCCTTCACCACAACCGCCGTCAGCAGACTGGCTCTGCTGCACATCGGGCGAGTGGACCCGAGCTTGGCTGGGTCACCAGGTGGGGTGCCTCACATCTGGGAGTCTGTAAACTCCGAGCCACACCTGATGAGAGAGACCACAGCCTACATTTACGTATCCACGCGCCACATGGGTACCGGCGACGCTGTCTAGAGAAAAACGCTGGAAACAAGGTAAATGTGTGCTCATCACGGGTTCATTCAAGGTACATGAGGAAGACACAAGGCGCCGACGCTAAACGATGGGCGTGTTTACGAAGCACCCGCAGCTGAAATACACACCCGAGAACAGGTGCACAGACGACAAAGCCCCTTAGCGAGCCCCGAGCAGCTGAGCCCTCGCACAGCCCGCCGTGGCGCCCGGGCGTCTAGAGAGGACGGCGGACCGGGAGCCGGGGCGGCTGGGAGCTGCGGACACCACGGGGAGCCTGGAATCTCTCTTTAATGTCTGCCTCCCGTGCTGCTTAGCTCTGAAGGAGAAAGAAGAAACGAGGTGACAGGAGAACACCTTTCCCTCTGTTCTTATTGAAAACTGAGGCGCCGGCGGCGTGCCAGTAACTGAACCAGGGGTGCGCAGGTGGGAAAGCGATGAAGGATACGGACCAGCAGAAAACCAGACGGGCGTGTTCTCTGACACTGGAGTCAACCAGAGCCGGGGCCACCCTCAGACAGGAAGGGCCAGGCTCACGGACAGACCGGACTGTCGCGTGATTTAGTGAGTTCAGGGAAATGTCTCAGTTCTGGGAGAGGGGCAAGAAAAGCTGGTCAAATTCAGGGGGAAATTTTAAAGCGTGACTGGGAGAAGAAAGGCACAATGGACTATTGTTTGGGGCAGGGGAAGGTAATTAAATTTAGTATTATTTTTAATGGAGGTTCTGGAGATGGAACCCAGGAGCTCATGCACGCTAAGCACGTGCTCTACCACTGAGCTCTGTGCTCCCCACACCCACAGACTATAAAACCACACTTCACGTACGATCTTTCTAAGAAAATGCATTATATGCACGTTCAAATTTATAAAGCACGATTACAGCGCAGCCCCTGTTGCCAAGTTATTCTAGACAGAGTCTGTTTGACTAGCACCTTCTCCCCGTCTGGAAGACCAGCACCACATTTAATACACTTTCCAGGACGAGATGTAACGGGCAAACGCAAGCACAGACACGTCGGAACAGACTACCGCTCCCTGGCGCACAGAGAAGGTGACATCTGAGGTTCGTGCCCCTCCAGGTAGGAACTTCGGGACGATACACCTTCATGAAAAAAATAACTGCTTAAAATACCTGGATATTCAATTTAAGAGATGCCTTTGTAAATAACCTCAGGGAGGATGGTTTAAACGCTGGAAAACAGCCCAGAGTGGTGACCAGCCGAGCCCCGTGAGTGAGGAGGGGGACTGTCAGGCTGGGGCCCCGGGGGTCCAAAATGCATCGTGACTCTGAGGCGATGATGCAACGGCCAAGATGACGACGCACTGAAAATCACTGCTGAAGAGGTTTGTGGTGGCTGCTGAGAAATTTCAGGGAGCTGGGGGCTTCTGGGAAGGACTGGCTCACCGGAAACAAGCCCCATTTTATGACCATCCCTCTCCCCCCAGCCCTGGAATCTGACCTTCACTCCTCTCTCCCAGGCCAGCGCTGCAGCTGCTCTGGCGGCACGGGGGTGGGGCCTGGCCGAGGCCTCACGGCTCACCTGCGGCTCTGAGGTCAGGCCCCAGGCCACCAGTGGAGACGCAGGAGGAGGAGGAGCGGGAGGAGGAGAGTGGAGGCTTCGAAGGGCGGAAAGCGCGCACCCCCACCTCCCCTACGGGGACTCTGCCCTGGAGGTTTCTGTGCAGCCCACATTTCCTGTTCTGGAAAACACAACTGTACAAATGTCCAGCTAAGCTCTCACCAGGTCTACAAGGTCACTGAAATGTCAGCCTCTGTGATGAAATTCAGTATCTTCCTCGAAACGTCTTTTTCTGATTCACACCTGTCGACACTGTTCTGGGCCCGACGATCTCCTCCAGTCGGTAACCCTGTGCAGTGGCTTTTTCTTTGCAGACATGGTTAGTCATAAACTCCAGGTGGTAAAATTCTTTTCTTTCTGCAAAGCTACACACAGCCGATTCTACACCAGACCCAACCATGCGTTTTGCTTTTCTTGTTGTTAACACCATGGATGGCGCGTGGTGGCTGGGACTCTGTCTTCACGGTGGGTGACGGAGAACCACAGAAATATTAGGATTGCAAGACCTAAACTTGACGGTCTCCTTCGTGACCAACTGTTCTATAAAATCCCCAATCAAATACCTAACATGATCCAAAATTATTTTCCTTAGCAGTTCCTGACAATTCTTACTGATTGAGTGTGAAGAAACAGAAGTAGGAGGGTTATTAAGAGAGCAGAACAATTTAGATGTAAAAATTCTGGTGTGTTGGCTAAAATAGTGCTTTATACTCATACCTTCCAACATTGGAAGACAGTGCGTGCAGAAATATTACTGGAGGGTCAGGAAAATATGTCTTGGCCTCAAACACCCCATTTTCACTGTGATTGAGGGACAGTGTTTCCGTGACTTGGCAAAGTCCCAAGTCATGATGAACAGGATGGAGACCTGGTCTCCAGACCATTAGACCAGGGTGCGTCCCAGAACACGTGCCGCCCAGATCCCCGAGCAAGGGGGACGGGACGGTCCCTCAGCGAGGCCAGAGCAGCATGTAGGCACAGTCAGGAAGCAGGAGGAGGCAGGACTGGGGTCCACGCAGACCCATCACTCGCGCCCACGGCGCTCTGGTTCAAACGTCTCAGCTCGCTAACGTTCCGCCCCCTTCCTCGTCTTCCGCACCTGTGGCCAAAACTGCTGACTCGGTGAATTCGACCACAACAGAAAACAGATCGATCTGTGTGGTTCCAGGAGAGCTGAAAACATTTTAAAAAATAATACACATTCAAGGATGATGCTCTGTGCAAGCTTTACCCTGGCAAGTGGGCTTTTCTGCCGCTACTTTCTCACTGCGAAGCAAGGAAAAGGTGTCAATGGCCGTGCTGGTAAGACTCACATTTACCAGAGCTGCAGAGCAGTGAACTAGACCGCCGTGGGTTTTACACTCAGAGACGTAGTAAACCAGTAGCTCTGAGGCGCTGGACTCAACTCTGTTTTTAGACAGCTGAGATGGTCAAGGGGAAAAGTTAGTCCATGACTGCTGGTCAGTCACTTGGCAACACTGCTTCAGCGTCCTGGGTGCCACAGCCCAGGCTGGCCAGCTGAAAAGCAAGATGGAAGACAGTCCTTGCGGTTAAGAAACCTGCGATGCCATATAACCACTGCAAGGGAGCAGCGAGCGACGGCGCAGGGGTCTTCCAGCCCAGCGGACCGGGAGGAGCGGGGACCAGCGGACGGACCACCCTCAGTAACAGGTCTTGTCCCCAGGCTTCCTTGGAAACTGACTGGAACTGCAAACTGTCTGCGCGTGGAAACCACGTTGCTCTCAGAGCAGGTCCTCTGACTCACCTCTGACTAACAACGTGCCTAAGTTCTGCGTCTGCAGCTACTAAGGCGACCTAAGCTGTATTAGTGTTTCCTGGTGGTCAGGCACGGCACCAGGAGTTTGACCAGCACCGTCAGCACCCATCTGAGTAGCAACATGTTTTCTAAGAGAAGCCACTGAAGAACAGAGAGGTTAAGCAACTTGATCAAGGTCACACAGCAAGTGCGACAGGCCCAGATCAGGACCGAAACAAGCAGGCGTTAGAGTGGGGCACATTTCCCCTTGGATGTCAGAAACTATATGCCACAAACAGAAGGAGGAGGAGGAGACAGAATGGTGTGTTTCCTGTGGGCGGAGCAAGCCCTAGGGGGGACGTGCTACTTTGGGCACCAGGGCCCTTCCTGGTAAAAGCCCAAATGCCCAGTGAGATTACAGCCCCGTACAAACACCCCTGCATCTAGACCATCCCTGCCTCCACCGTCCTCAGCTCTCCCCCACTCAGCCGAAAGGTCCAGCCTCACTGACCGGTGACAGGAGGGAAAAGCTCACGTGGCACAAGGATGAGAAGCTGTCACCCCTTTTGTCCACAAACATCTACACTTTAAAAGAAGAGACCTGGGACTCCAAGAAATGCAGTGGGAAAGTAACTCCCTCCGAGAGCAGTTAGTCCTAGCAGAGCCTCCCCCACTCCCAGGCGCGGGAAGCTGCAGCAGAAGACCAGAACCAACCACACAGATGCGTCAGATCCACTCTGTTTCAGTCCATTCTTGTTTACGCAATGCATGAAAAATTTGAAATTCACATAGAAAAAAGCTTGAATACCCATCAGTAACACCCCAGCAGAGCTGAAAAGAATTCAAAAATAGCCGACTATTAATCAGAAAGCGTCACCACCCCATAAGGTAAAACTAGGCAGACAACAGTTGTATGTTCTGCAGGGGCCTGGGGAGGCATTTAAAAAATATTTTTAAATTACTATTATTTAGTTTTTTAATCCACCAATAAACAGGAAAAATGTAAAACTGTATGCTATCACTCACAAATTTTTTAATGATTTAGCTAAATGCTCGGTGCCCATTAGATAATTACTGGGCTGTCCAAAAACGATGAAATTGCCTCAAACTGTGTGTCTGACACGCTCCTTCTTACGTTTGGTCTCCCCATTTTTCTCGACCCCACCATGTCCTAACGGGTCTGAAAGGCCCAGAGGAGGGCCTGATGGGTGTGGTAAGTTCCTCTGGGCTTGTCTCTCACAGCCAAGTATTTTTCAAGTGTTTTCCAATTCAGCCTTGTATTTAGCCTCAGTTCGACCGGGTATTCACTTTATTCTGTTTACCTGATTCTATGTCCTCGAAACGACCGTTTAAATCTATAAATCTTGCCACATGTACTGTTTTACATGACACGCGTTGTGCCATCGCATTGTTCTGACATCAGTTGTTAAACACCCAGGTGTGCTTACACTATTCTCAGTTCTGGACATTTATGGAACAAACTGTAATATTATGTGCCTCTGCAACGTCATAAAATCCCCTAAAAGGAAAATGCCCCTGTAAGCAGAGGTAAGTAAAAAATAAGACTAGGACTCTGTGCTGTACACCAGAAATTAACACAACGTAACTGACTACACTCCAATCTAAAAAAGAGCATAAAATCATACCGAAGACTGTGGAAATCACAGTACAGCATCTGAAAGGCAGAAGTGAACGCTGTCACTGCAGTTCTGGGGAGACTTGTTTAAGCAGGATGCAATGCAGATGCACAGAACATTGAGTCAAACCGGGGAGAACCCTGACCGCTAGGAGCCCTCCTGCCACACAAGCCAGCCTTCAGTTGCACCCTTGGGCTCCGGAGCGGGATGAACTGCCTTCACGGGGATCCCTCCCACTCAGCTCAGGCTCCCTCTGACACGTCTCCGCGTGTGTCTGCTGATTTCCACCCCGACTCCCCTCCAGCCTGCCTGCTCTTCCACCATCCTCCGAAATGCAGTTGCAACACCTCTTTTCGAGCACCCGCAGGGGTCAGGCCTTATACGAGGTGTGCGGAGCACACGGTCTCACGACCACCCCAGGAAGGAAGTATTAACATCTCCAATTCACAGAAAGAAAAGAGAAGCAAACAAGCAAAAGCAACTCCGTGATCGTGGAGTCAAAGGCAGGGCCAGGATGTGAGCAGAGGCGTCCCAGACAGCAGGCCACCCACCCTCCCCCAGCCCCAAGTGCCCTGCGCACCTGGCTGCAAGCAAGCACAGCTGGCCGGGGAGGGACACACCTGGTGACAAACTGCAGGGCGGACGCACGACTCCAGCCTCCACAGCAAAGGGGACAAAACGGTCTTGCCCGTCTGCATTTACGAAGTATTTCATTTCTGATTTAAACTATAAATTCCTGCTTCTTTCACTGGCGCTCTTGTCCCTTCTGTAAGTAACAGCACCTCCCTACGTGAGGCTGCGGAGGTGAGGCGGGAAGGGGGTGAGCTGGAGGCTGCCCGGCGCCTTCGGCGGCTCCAACCTCAGACCCCCCCAGAGCAGGGTGGGGCGGGGGTGCGCTAGACCCTGCTGCGCTTCAGCAGTAGTTCTTGGGGTGGGTGAGGGTGATTTCAACAAGACACACGCTGCACGGGGAAAGCGACCACGCAGTGGAGAGACAGTTACACTGAGACCCAGCCACACCCGCACATATCCCAAAAGCGACTCCAGGTTTTTGTTCGGCTTTTAATCCCACTACGTCTAAAGGGAAATTTGAGATTCCTCCTGGAGCTGAAACAGCGTCCAAGTGTGACTCTTCCTTGGGCACCAGGTGGCTGGTTGCCTCCTTTTGTCTGCGACTCAGCTGCTGTCCTGCTCTGCTCTTTCCTAAGCTCCGGCCACTTCATTTAAGGGACACATCAGTGTGTGAGGCCACGTGGCTCTGCCCCTCCTGGACCAAACTGGTCTGTCCAAGCCAGCCTCCCCTCGCCTCCTCCGAAAGTAAGGTTAAGTCAGCTCTTCCAAGAAAGACACGAGGGACTCCAAGCCACAGAGGCCAGAGGGAGGGAGTGACCAGCAGCGTGTGACCAAGACCAGGCCACCCTGTCCCCAGCCCAGGAACGGACTCACAACACGTCCCTTCAAGTCGGGTGGGACCAAGGAACCATGCGCAGAGGAAATAAATGTAGTAAGATCTCTGAAATGCTCCACACCGACCAGATATTATTTTAATGAGTAAAGACTGCATAACGTTCTGGGAGAGCTCGTCTGTGCTTTCTTTCACATCTCTTCTGAAGGAAAAAGTCAGGGCGACCACCCAAGGTGCCATAAACAATTCTAGAGGTCTTTACAGTTCCCAGTGTCTTCTGGTGTAGGACAACTTGTCACCAGACGTCCCCTCTGGATGGTAAACAACACCGTATACTGTGGTTCTGCTCTGCTTCTAACACGCAAGAGCCACAGAACACCTGCACTGAAAAGGCCTGATGTCACGTCTCACCTCTCTGCAAATTTCTTTCAGCAGGAAGAAGAGAGAACTCTCAAACATCGGGTTAAACACAGTGGCGTTCATGGTCAATGCCCATCCTTAGTGGCAAGACGGGAGCATCCACACTGCAGAAACACTTCAACATCGAGGTTAGAGAAGCGGGTTTAAAGAGAAAAATGAAGCTTCTGCAAAGGCTCGGCTTTGAAGGCTGCCTTGCCCAGATGTAAAAATAGACGGCTAAAATGCAAAAATCAATCCTAACAGCCAGCGGATCGTTGTCCTCTGCAGGCCCAGGACATCAGGGAAACCTGAATATTTGATTTAGCACCACCTTGGGAGTAGGCAGCCCTGAAAACCCTCCAATCACCTTGAAAATACGCGCTTCCTCTGCGAGAGAACTGACTGCTCACGCCAGGCGACACCCACCCTGCCCACTCTGTCCCTGCAAGTACGGTACAGACAGGAAGCCCATCAGTCGTTGGAAGAGGGTCTGGGTCTTTCTTCAGCAGCCGCTGACAAGGGAGGGATCAGTCGGGGCTCAGTGCGCGGCTCATCGCAGGGTCTCTGCTCTCTTCCAGGCAGCCGGCGAGGTCCCAGGTCCAGGTCCTCTCCCTCCCCCAGGTCGGCTTTCCATGGGGGAAGGCGAGCAACGGGGAGGGGGGAGCAACAGGCTCTCCGCGGAGCTGGGGCCCCACTGCCCTCAGGTTGGGAGACAATGGACAGCATCGCCCCACCCCGTGCGTGCGCCCCCACCCAGCCCACACGCTCACACCCAGGTTAGCCTCCCTGCACCCAGAAGGCGGAGGGAATCCAGGGAATGAGCTGCAGAGGGAAGGAGGCCACGGCTGGAGCCAGGAAGCAGGAGGGAGGGCGGACAGGCGGGCAGGCGCGGCCCTCCTTGTCCCGGGGTCCCTGGATGCCGCGCTCCTTCCAGGAAGGCCCAGGCACAAATGCGCGGCCCCCGCCCCCAGCGAGCCTGGCTGGAGCCCCAGGCTGCCCAGGGGCGGTGACCACATTGTGGGGCCCAGGGGCGACAGGAAGAGGCTTGGAGCGGGAGGGGGAACGGCCGGAAGAGGGCCGGACCCCGTCTCCGGACAGTGGTCCTTGCTCCTCCCGCATGCGTCCCCGGGAGCCCTGCGCTCTCGCCTCGCGTCTGGGGCACCAGAGCTGGGAGGGCGGCGCGCCCCAACGCTTGGGAGGGCAGAGCTCGATAGTTCTGCATGCTTTGCTGTGTAGACCACCACAAGTAGTTTGGATGACACAGCCCCGATGCCAACGACGGCAAAGCACGCGGCCAAGGAGCAGGGTCCTGCAAGTGCCCAAGCTCAGCACGAGGCCACTGGCCATCAGCAGGTAACCCCTGCTGTCCTACCCCCTGCTAAGTGTGAGAGTCAGCGCGGGCCCACCTCACTGACAACCGCAAATCGGCCCACACTGAAAGCTGCTGGGTACCCCAGGACAACTTCTATTCGCAAATGGGGACTGAGCCAGGCAAGCTGCCTGGCCCTTCAGACACACGGCGGGTCCCCAGGCTGGATTCGACCCGGGTTGGCACATCCAGAAGCAACTGTGCTGTTCCCCAAGATCGTTTTCTCAAAGCCTTTTTTCTTCCCAAACTCGGGCAAATTGGAGGGCAGAGAGGCCCACACCAGCTCTGTGGAAGCTGCCCTCCTCACCTACGTTATCAAGGACAAAGGTCCCTGCAAAACGGTCCTGCCTGGAAACTCACTTGGCAGAGGCCAAGCCCGGCAGGCGCCCTGCCCCTCCTCCTGCCCGAGGACCAGGCCTCCTCCTCCCTAAGGGCTGTTTGCATGCCGAGAGCTTTCTTGGGTTTTCCGCTTCGGGTTCCTGCGTGTTCATACTCAGACTACAAAATCTCCACCACCACGTGGCTGGAATTGACCCTCACGACCCTTCCAGAGCCCCCTCTCCATTACTGGCTCAAATAAAACACTTCACACAGGTGAGCTCTTGAGTCTGCAACCTCTTGCAAAACGGGAAAAGGTGGCCTTTTCTGCGAGGGCCGGGCTGTCTGTGAAAATGGGATTGCTGCTTGGTGAGAAGTGCAGCTTTCCGGCTCTGGTGGGGGAGGGAGAAAGCTGGCGCCCACAGTCACGCTTGGGAGTGGGGTTCAGGGCAGCAGACGCCGTCTGCTAGAAGAGAAACTCAGAAACGCTCGCTCCAAGCTCGCGGCGGGTCGGTGTCTTTTCACGCCCTGCCAGCCGCGTAGAAATGGGGAGATCCTTGCCTGGGAGTCGGTGAGGCTCCCTTCTGGCCCTCCCGTCGCCCTCGGAGTCCCAGGGCTGCCTTCTAACCCTTCAGGGATCGGTCAGGACCTGCGCTCGCAGCCTCCACGTCCTGGGCTTTGCTGTAGGGGCTTTTGAGAGAGTGAGAGACTTCAGGGCACCATTTCCCTGTATCTCCTCCCTCTGCCCTTTTTAGAGCGACCGCAGTCCTTCAGTTCTTCCCTACCAGTTGCTGGGATACGGGATGGGGAGACGGTCTAGGAACCGTCTGCATGCACCGTGTGCCCTGAGCTCGGGGACAGGAGAAGGGGGACTCTCGTCCTGCGCTGTGCCTGGGACGGAAATCTGCAACGTTCCAGCCAGATCTGTATCCTCTGAGCACGAGTTAGCGCCCCACAAAAGAAACTCCACGTGTGCCTGTGTGCAGCGCGGTCTCCAGCACGCGCGCCAAGCCCGGTCGCCCGGACTCTGCAGCGGGACGGTTCAGAGACCTCGATCGTGGAGACCCCGGTGGTGCGCCCCAGCGCGGGAACTCAGGGCGCCGCGCTGTGGCACCCGGGACCGCGGGGCCGGCTTCCAGAACCGAGTCCCGGAGTCCCGGAGTCTGTGACCTGGGTTTGCTCCCGAGCTCGCCCACTCCCCAGGCACCCCTCTCCCTTCCCCTGGAACCTCAGAGCGGGGAAAACACTCACCTACTGCCAGGCAGATGGGGAGCAGCAGCCTGAAGATGAGCCCACACACCACCTCCGAGGCCATCGCTTCGGACAGGCAAGTTCGAGCAGAGGGGCGCGGCTCGAGGGTCCCTAGGACCGGGGGGCCAAGTCCATGCCCGCCTAGATTCTTCTGCAGCCGGCGGCTCGCAGCCGCCTGGGCATCTCCTCGGCGAGGGCCGCCGCGCTGTGCGCCCCGAGGGCGCGCTCCCTGATCTCTGGGCCGCCCCTCACCAGGCTCTAGGTAGCCCCCTCGCCGGGCGCCCGGCCCTTCACGGCCGGCCCATGAAGCGTGGACTCCCCAGTCCCGCGGCGGCGGCTTCTGCAGAGGGTGGCGGAGAGCGGAGCAGTGGATGGGGCACTTGGGGAAGCTCCTGCGGGGCGGCGCGAAGAGGAGAGGGGCGAGCGGGGCGTGCTGTCCCTTCGTCGGCTCCTGGGACGCCGCTCAGGGGCGGAGGGGGCGTCTTCTCCACCGAGACTCCTCTGCAGCCCAGGCGCCTGGGCGGCCGGCCGGGCCCTCTGCCCAGGCAGCTGCCGCGCGCCGCCCTTGGCCCGGGCTCTCCAAGCGGCCCCGCGGCGGCTCCCCCAGCGGCGCGCGCTCAGCCTCTGCGCCCCCGGGCTGCGGGCCGGAGAGACCCGGGCGGGAGCGGCCGGGCGCGCGGAACCATCCCCGCCAGCGCGGGGCTCTCGTGACGCACGGGTCGGCGGGTGGCGTGCGAGCGTGGGCAGGAGTCGAGACGAAAGCTCACGAGGGAGTCAGGCTCCACTCCCTCCTCCACGGCCTCAACTGAAAGAAAAAAAAAAAGATCACCGAACGCCGCCCGGCGACCCGCGCGGTGCAGCCTCGCCCCTGCCGCGCAGCCCCGGCTCCTGGGCGGGTGTGCGCTCCTCCACCTTCAATGAAACTTTCGGAGCCGCGCTCGCGGACGGGCGTGCGCCCAGGCCAATGGGAGGGCGGCTCGGGAGCGGCGCACAGGGTCCCGCCCCTGGGCGGCTCGCGCGGCGGGCGCGGGGCCGGGGCGCAGGGGGAGCCCGGGCCTCCCGAGTTGGGGGCCCTGGCGCGGTGGCTCGAACGCGCCGCTCGCTCCCCAGCCCCTCAGCGCTGCTCGGCCCTGCGCTTCTGCAGAAGGAAGGAACCAGCCTGGCCGCGTGTCCACAGGCCGCGCCCCTGAGCTCACCCCAGCCCAGGGAGTCGAGGAATCATGCCCAGGCGGGATAGGAGAGCAGTCAGGGCCTTGAACAACTTTGTGGGACTCTCGCGTGTGCCAGGGCCACACGTTCCCACTTGCACCGATGGAGAAAAATAAAAGCAGAATTAATCCAGTGACCCTGGCCATAGTTAACCTTGTGAGGCATTTCAGCTCCGACTGTGCTCTGGGAAATCCCGGGTCTTTCCAAGGATGGGCATAGGGTTCAGATGTGCCATTTTGTGTATCTGGAAGAAATCGTGTTTTCTCCTCAGGTGGGTGTGCTGCTTCCACAGCCCCTGGAAGACAACACCCTGCTCCCGTTCTCCTAACCTCCCTGGTTCTCTAGGTCAGACCTGGAGAGAGCTGCTTCTAGCTGGGAGCCGCCAGCGTGCTGGGTCCCTCATTTCACGGTTATCCAACAGGCGAGGTCCGCTGGGGCGCTGCTGGCATCCTTGAGGGCCACAGGTAGATGATCTGACCTGTAGGGAGGGCCCTTCGGAACTGGCGTTTCCATCAGGACGGCAGAGAAGGAAGAATTTGATTTCCACGGCACACCAGCATTCTGGGCTTGGTTTGGTTTTAGATGATGGAAAAGTCTGCTGGTGGAAATTATGCAAACCTTGGTTCTCTGTGTTCACCAGATGGCCCTTTTTTGAGATAACAGTAAACTTGTGTTTCGAGCTCAGATGACTTCACAAGCTCCCTGAGAAAGACCAACGGTGCACCACTGCTTTTTATAAAACCTCGAAGCAGTGAAATCTTGTAAAGACACCCAGGAATTTAGACTATCTGTGTTCTCTGAAGCCCTCCAGAAGCCTGGAGCCCTGAACCCCAACTGTAGGCACGCCCCGCACCAGGACCACAGAAGACAACAGGAACTTAAATGATCAGCAGATCGCTGACTACTGCCAAGAACTGTTCTGTATTTCACAGAAGCCTGGTGTAAGTCTGCACCTGTTTCCCAAGTCTAGCGTTGTAGTGTTCATAGGTGGTGTCCCCTGTCTGTCTGTCTCTCTGGTACAGCTCGTTCCTGGGACCTGATCAGAAGGTCACAGAGCCCTCCTGAATTCTCAGTAACACCGTGTCACCACGTGCATCCTCAGTTCGACTATCTCGCCATGCTCTTCATAGGTTTCCCACACTAACACCAGTCTGGGTGTCTTCAACACCGCAGGCCTGGATGTCCATGTCGGGGGGTGACAGGCCATCTTACCCAGCATCCCTCCCGCTGGCGCTGCCGCCTCGTGCACCAGTTTGGCTGTTGGGTTTTTAGAGATTTGAAGACCTGGGTCCCATTTAGTCTTCCCAACACACACACTCAAGGAGTTTCAGTTGCCTACGCTGCGCCTAGAAGGACTGCGCCCTCCTGGCTGCAGCTCACAGTCACCGGGGAGCTTGCCATGACATCGAAGCGCTTGGTCTCCACACCCAGAGGTTCTGATTTGCCCCCGGCCCCCACGCCTGAGTTCTCGGGAAAGCTCTCAGGGGTCCTCAGGCGTGCAGGCAGAGTAGGGAACCACTGTCCTCACTCAGAACTCAGGAAACAGGCCACTGGGTTTGAAAACTAGCATCGCCAAAGCAAAGCCACCGTTCTGGAGCTGTGTTTTCACACTGGGCTTACGCAGCCCCGACGCAGAGCAGCGGTCGGTGGTGGTGCCTCTACAAGGGCTGTTTCACCCAAGAACTTCCCCAATCTGATAAGCAGCATCTAATAAGCAGGCAGGCTTATTTTTCAGGATTTTCCAGCCCACAGGACGCTGACTCCTTGGTCAGAAACCCTGCTTGGCCAGCATCCTTTATCCTCCATCTGAACTTGATCTGGCCTGAAACCTGCCTGAGCCAGGAAGCGCTTTGGGGAGAAAAACCTTCCACACTGAAAACTTATAAACATATTTTGATGTTTGATGAGCTCCTGAAGCCTCCTAAAAAGGCCTCCTGATGGTCCCCCACCCCCTCAAGGATCCATAAATACAATTTCTGAAAATCGGACTTCTTAAAAGAATGTTTTCTACAAAGAATGTTCATTTTAAAGTGACAAGGCTTCTGTTACCATGATGCTCCCAGCGACCGACACTCAAGGGAAATGACGTTTGTACAAATGTTCGCCTGTGCATTAGACCATTCACATATGTTAGATCATTAAAATACAGACATAGAGAGAGGTACGGAGACACACTTTTTTAAACATGTGAAGGCCCCCCCTCCTCTTTAAAACATCGTTAAATGACAGCATCCATTTCTCTTTAGGTGAAATGAGTTTGATGGCATGACCCCCAACTTCTGCAAAGGTGATAAGTTAAGCGCTGGTCACCCCACGCCTCCCTGCGTCCGCAGGGACCACTGATGGCTTCCCTGGGTCATTATCAAGACTTCAGTGCCCCGGATCCCTCTCCTGTACGGACAGCAATGCGACCTGCCCCACACGGAGGGCCAGGCCGGCGGGGCCAGCGCCCAGAGGTGGCCTGAGCACAGCAACCGGCCAGTGAACAGCAGCTGTCAGCAGGATGACTGTTGTCGCTGCTGTTGGAGAGCAAGGCCTGTTCCTGCGTCTCTGAGGCTGCCATGCCGAGACGCGGAACCCGGCTCTGAGCCTCAGAGAGGCGCGCTGGCTCTCGGCAACACGCCTAGAACTGCCGCGCAGTCGCGGACACATGTTCTCCCGAGCGTCTGCGTTCCAGCCCCAGAGAATGTGTCACTTTGTGCCTACGTGGGTTTCATCTCACCTGTTCAGCCTGTATCTCCTCGGAACCTTAATGTTCTCCCAACTGACAAAATCACCCAGAGACACCATTCTCGCCACAAATGCTAGTTTTCTCTCACGGGCTCAACATTCAGAGTTAATAACCCTTTTCAGTCCCATGCTGTGTCTGCCTCGGGTCAATAAACGTCCGCTCCAAGACCTTGTTAGCGTCTTGCGGAAGATCTCCATGGTGGGGACTGTCTCAAATGGCCACTTCACAAAACAGCGTTTCCCGAGGAATATAAAAGCGGTCAGCCTGGCACCTTCTCCTCCCAGCTAAGTCAGCAGAATCCCCGGGCACCCCCAGCCTGCAGGGAACACAGCGCCTCCCGCCAGCTTAGGGCACCTTCTCCCACGGGTGCACATGACCCCTGACACATGTGCTAAGCTCGTGTGTTCAGGGACACGCGTTGCTGCCTGTTCGTTCACAAACCACAACACTCGTCTACGAGGCAGGCTAGTTAGGGGCCACATGGTTTTTGGCTCTTGTACTTGAAAAACTTGGAAACTGAATGAAAACCTTTCCTCTCTGGCTGATATATTCTGTGGCTGCAGGGGTGTTTTTAGGCTGTCGATTTCACGGGTACAGCAGGAGTATTCTCAAGGTCTCCAAATTCCCCAAACCGAGAAACCCCTAGCAGTCTGTGGGAGGCAGCATCGTGTGCCGCCTCTGCCAAGGCGGCCACCCCCACGCAGTCTCACAGGGAGAACGCAGTCTCCCTCTGGTCGCCAGCTCGGATCTCGGTCCCCGGGTCGTCTTCCCGCTGGGCGTGCAGAAACCTTCTACCCTGGCCTGAATCAGGACAGTTTGTGAGCTGTCATGTGGATGGATTGAGAATCTGAAGCAGGCGGCTGATTTTGTCTGTGGATCAAGGACTTTGAAAAACCAGCCAACTGACATGCACATGTGCCTTGTTCTTCCAATCAGATTCTGGGCTTTCAAGACACAGGTTCATCTAGAAAGGGAGCAACAGAGCCGGCCACGCAGCAAAACATTGCTTCCAAATACTGACCTGCTCCCATGACACACTCACACGAACACACAGGTGTCTGTGTGTGTTCCTTACTGGGTAAGAAAGAGCTCCTGTGAAAACAAAGGCGCATGTAAGAGTTTGTTGTTTTTGGAAGACGGGCACATAAAGAAACGATGAGTTCACAGGGAGAGTGCTCTGCTGAAGCGCCTTGCCTGGGGGCCCAGACGCCCAGATGCCTGACTCGGAACAGGGAGCCGACATTCATTATTCACGGCCTCACCGTGAGCAGACGAGCTCGGGGCTGCCGGGCGGTGTTCTGAGTCCTTCCTCCTGAAGCCTGTGAAGAGGCTGGAGGTTTCACTTCGTCCAAAAAGACTCAGCAAACTCTGGGAAGAGTCTTTAAGAAGGGAAACTGGAACTCGCGGAACAACTTAGCAGTGAAATGTAGTCATGCAAAGCAAGGAACTGAACAAAAGAGGGCGAGTTTCGCTCTTTACCTGCGTCCACTGAGATAGGAGAAGCCTCCCTGTCTAAACCCTATGGGTGTGTGTTAGCTAATAAATACACACTTCAGAATGGTTTGGCTTCCAGCTGTGTTTCCTAAAACTCCATCAGGACCTCTTAAGTGGTCCTAGAAATGCTAACATTCTCTGTGAGCCTAAGTGATTTTCCTGCTCTGCTCATCAGCGATTTCAGATGCGGGTTTGCGCCGAGCGTGCGCAGGTCTGAGGACTGGCTCCTTCCGGTTATTAACATGAGCCTCCAGCTGGGACGCAGGCGTCCCTTTCCGTGACTGTCCAGTCAGCAAGGCTGAAGCCTCATTCACTTATTCTCCTGCAGTGCCACCTTTTGGCTAAAAGTAGATTGAAAAAATACACGTACCCCAAGTCGAGAGCAAAGCAATTAGGCGCTTTCAACAAACATCTCTCTCTTGCAGCCAAAAATATGCTGATAGCTCAAAAATGCAGCAGGGCAGAACCAACACAGCGCTGCCTTCATGAAGCGCCCATCCGGTAAAGACAGGCGGCAGTCGATAATCATAAATAATTAAGCGCTCGAGGCCCACGTGCAGAGAACTAAGGAGAGTTTGGTGTGACGGGAGAGGTGGATGCAGCTTATGCCCAGGGAGTGTGAGGACACACCCCTCCAGAGGCAGGTGCTTGCTGCAGCCTGAAGGCGGACTGTGGAGTCTGCAGAGGGTGCGCCCCACGAAGGCAGGACCTTGTTCTGTTCACTGCTGCATCCCCGCACCTGACACGGAGGCGGTCCACGGCAGCCCCTGTACCTGCCTGCTGACTGAAGGAAGGGGTTACCCAGGCGGGCAGGGAAGGGAGCGCATCACAAGGCAGGAAGGGCAGCCAGCATCCCAGAGGCAGAGGACAGCACGACGTGGTCAAGGAACTGTGAGCACTTCAGGATGTCCAGTGCACCAGCTGGGGGTGGGCGGGGAGGGGCGACACCTGCAGCTTAACCAGAGATCACGTGGCTCCCAGCCCAAAGCCTCTCTCTCCTTTTTAATTCACCTGTAACAGTCGCTAGCACTTGCTAAGCACGCATGGAGTACCGGACACACCCAAGCATACTACGGGGGCGAGGACACTGGGGCGCGCAGGTCCACACCCATCCTCTGCGCGCCTGCTGCTCCCTGCAGCCCGAGACGTGGGTGCATCACGGGGCGGGCGGAGGGGGGGGAGGTCTCCAGACCTGGCCGTGCGGCTCAGCTGGATCCCCCGCTGCAGGGCTTGTGTTGCTGAATCTTCTTTCCTTGACGTCTTCAGGCAGGAAGAGCACATGGACATGTGTTCTCCGGGCTGAGCCAACAAGAGGGTACTCTTCAGGCCCAGGACTGATCCGCATCGTCCACGACTCTCCCGCGGAGGGAGGGCATCGGACATTAGGCGCCAAGAAGCAAAGCAGACGTTGTCGGCTCTGAGAAGCCCAAACCCGTCTCCCCGTGGGTCAGAGGGAGAAGACTCCCTCTGGCTTGTCCAAAGAGCAGATAAACATCATGGCTTTTTCCAAGATTCCTTTAGGTCCTTCAAACAAGTGTTTGGCTTGTTTGTTTAGAGATGTGAGGAAATCACCCCTCTTACAAAAACAAGCAAAAGACACCAGGCTCCGCCCTCCCAGTCTGAGGGGGTTCCCATTCCAGGTCCGAACCTCCCTGTGGAGAGAGGGCTCAAGCCCCTGGCCACTGAGCTGCCCCAGGGTTCGATGCCCTTTCCCTTTCTAATGGGGAGAAAATGCCTTTTTGATATTGTTTTAAAAACTGAGAAAAGTAGACATTTCACAAAGCAAAACGTGCTACAAAATTCAAGATGAACAAACCACAAGTCTATAACGTGTCCTTTCCAAAAGACAACGTTCTGATGTCAGAAAGAGTGACCACATTCCTGGATGCCCTCAGATGCTCGGCCTCCCACCTTGAGTGAGTCCTGGACCCGCTGCCCAGTTTGCTAGTTCCGGTGCAAAACTAAAATGCGCACTTCTTGTTCAAAAAGTCCCTGAGAGTACTGAAAAATAAAGTAACTTCCCTTTCTTCCGTTGTCTTTCTCTCAAATTGCCACCACATTTTAAAAATTTGCCATTTCAGTTCTACAGGAAGGAAAATTTAAATTCAAATTATTAGCCAGAGGTCACCAGAAATCTCTGTACCCTGCAGCGCCAGCTTCCAATACAAACAAGCAGGTAACGCACGCACAGAATCGCCGAGTCCACACACCGGGCACCCTGCACCTTGCACGTGCGTCTGCACGTGGCTCTCAGCCGGACGGCTGACAGGCCGCACAGAACGAATCCCGTGCCCTTCCTGCCCCTTCTCCGCACGCCCGTGTTACCGGCGCTCTCTGCTTAGTGGACGGGTGAGCAACAAAGCACTAAAGGGAGAAGGAAATGAGTGTGGTCTTGTTTTCCCCTCTCTCTCTGTGTCCTCACTAAGCGTAAGGGGTCGGCTCCCCAGGGGAGTGACGCGCGCAAGACGGGGGATGATGGCTTCCCTGTGCCTCAGAAACGGATTCCTGTTCAAACAGAAGGCGTGTCCCTCTGGGGGCGGTCAGCGCTCCACCCCTTCCCCGGCCACAGGTACCACGCCCACCTTGCGCTCCCACGCAGGCGGGTCCCCTGGATGTTGGGGCTCGTGGCACCAGGAACGTCAAAGGCCACTGGAGCGGTGGACACGTGGACATGAGGACACGAGTATTGTGTGTTTCTCCTGCTCACGTCACACTCCGGTGTCCTGTGGACCCCGCTTGCAAAACACAAGTTCAAAGAAGAAAATACCGAAAATTTCGAGACAGGAGGAACAGAGCATCACTCCAAGTGTGGGGCCTTCCTGGTGGGGGCAGGGGCGGGGGCGGGGAGGGCTGGTGCCGGGTCAGGTCGGGCCCCCCCCCCCGGAGCTGCCCCGTCCGTGAGTGAGTGGGGTCCTCTCCCAGACCCTCACCCAGCTCTTCCCCTCCAGTGTGTGTCCATCTGTTGGCTCCCCCAACATCTAACTTCCTAAGATTGAAACCTACCACAGTCCAGCTGCTGGTGCCCCTGAGAATCCAGCCATCCGGGCCCAGGTGCTGCTGTAAATAACCGGCCAACATAAAATGTATGTTTCCAGGCTCCCCCAAGAGCAGTGCTGGGCCCCAGAAATCCTCTCCCTGACAAGGTCCTCACGCCAAGACCCCCTGGGCTGCCTGCTGCCCTCACCACACACGCCTGCAGAGACCCAGGTCTGCACGAACATGACGACAGTGAGATGCCACCGCTTCCCACGTTGTTTAAATAATTCGTGAAACTCACCCAAGAGAAAAAGCAGCTAACACACAGGAAGACGTGCAATCTCACTAAGACTAAGAGTAGAAAATGTAAAACCAACGTGAAGTAGAAGTTTTCACCCGTGAAACGACCGATTAACTTTAGACCGTGGTAACCGACGGAAACAAAAGTATGGGAGACAGACACCTTCGTTCCCTATTTAATCCAATGCGAATTTGAAGACCCCTTTCGTAAAGGAGTGAGGGAGAACCGTCCCACGTAAATTCTGTACGGTTACCCAAAGGGCTGATGCAAAATCAGGGAGAGACTTGCACCGGAAAATGTTCATTAAAGTATTGTTTGATAGCAGTGGAAACACTAGAAATAACCTACTTAGCAATAAGGAAGCAGATTGATGGATTTCGTGTATAGAAAACTATTCAAATGTTTTAATTAAGAAAAAGCAGTAGCAAGACGTTTCTGGTGTTACGTGAAAAAGGCACACATTCCTAGCTGAGCTATGCTTACATTGCATAAAATGCAGTACTCGGAGCAACAGGACAAAGGAATACACTTTGATTCATCCAGTGACAGAGTGTAATATTTTTCCCCCTTTTATCTTGGTTTGCAGCAACATTTTATGGTGTCTTTTGGGCAATTACACTTTTTTTTACTGTGATTAAATTCAGATACCATTTAATTTTCTCAGCAATTATGTGGTGACACTGATTTATGATTTGGCACAAGGAAGCCCATTTGACACACAGGGTTGTTATGAAAATAAAATGACGGGACACACGTGAACACACTGAATAACCTACAGTGAACTATGTAACACTGTAAACTATGAACTGTAATCCTTAGCTACTGTTTTGCTTCCAAAGCCGTCAGCTTTGGAAGGACTTCTCTGACAATACTGTCTACCAAGCACATCCCTCCCCGAGGGTCTGGGCCCCACTTACGCTGCGCCCTGGACAAGCAAGTCCTCTTGGTGCGACAACATGGCAGAAACTTAAATGTGAGGATGGAGACTTCAGGGCACTTCTTGTCCCTGTGGGGCGAGCAGTATGCTTCTTAAGACAGTTTCTAAGACATGGCGGCATTAGAGATCTCAGGAAGGAGTTCTGATTCAGAAGGAGGGGAGACAGCCCAACCATACGGACACGCCGTGAGCCGGAAGATCAGAAAGCCAGGGTGCGGCCGGCTGTGCGGCCTCCTCGCCAGGGAAGGCGGGACAAGCCAGAAGAGCCTTCTGGACCGCGGCCTGGGCCGAGGGAAACGAGGCAGCACTACAAGTGAGCCTCCCCTCCCAGTTACTGTGGAGAGCGAACGCGCCGTGCGCCACGAAGCTTTGGGAGCTACCCCAACGGAGCTCGGAGACTGGATGGAAAATGGTCTCCACGCTCTCCGGGTCGCAGACGCCTGTCGGGAAGCGGCTCTGTGTGCACCCCCAAGGGAGTAACTGTGTCTAGTGAGTGACAAATGCCACGGAGGTGGGTGTGTGGTGCCTGTATCCGGTGATGTGTAAAATGTCACGTACGGTTTCTACGTTACGTTGTGTCTCGATCTCACTAATAAATCCAGGCACCCTACAGATTTAGGGCAAGGGCCGTCCTTGCTGAGACACAGCAGATTCAGTGGTCAGTTCTCACCTGCTGGGCGGCCCTGGCCACCCGGGCTCGGCCCCTTGGGCTAGTCTGGTCCTGGTCTTTGCTCCTTGGCACTGACTGTCCTCTTTGCGGGGACGTTCACATGGGTGAGACGCGCTGCACCGCCACCCCCGTCTTTCTTCCAGGCTGCAGGAAGGAAACAGGGACACAACAGACAAGGGGCTCGAATGTTCTTGATTCGGTGCGTCCACGTGCGTTTGAGCCGGAAGCGCAGGTGAAGAGGGCGTGACTGTCTCCCTTCCCTGTGCATCCAAACCTTGCTTCTTGCCCCCTTCCCAGCTCAGCTGGCACCTGAGCGGTCTCAGGTTGGCCCGGGGTAGGGTTAGGACCCGAGTCCTTTCTGCAGTGGCCCCCATGTCTGCGCCGGGACCCTGGGACGCACTCAGCTCCGCCTGCATATCCTGCATCCACAGCATGACGCAGGGCAACCGGGGCTGAAGGGGAGCCCCTGAGAAGGCCTGGCCACACGTGGTGCGGTGACGTCGCCCCGCCCCAGCCCCTCCCCAGGGTCTCCTGCGGTGGAAGCAGGTGCCACGGTCCCCCTCCCCTCTGCAGTAGGTAAACAGGAGTGTGTGGGGACTTGAAGTTAAAGATCCACTTTCAAACCCCAGCTTCCGCACCTAGAAGCTGCAGGACCCAAGACGGTTACTTAAAAGTGTGTGTCTCTGTTTCTGCTGAAAGGACGAAGGTGAGGTGTGCAAGAGGACGGGGACCTCACCAGCTGCGCAGGACGCAAGGCCCTGGCCACCAAGGCTCTGGTGAAGGACGCCGGAAAGCAAGAACAGCCCCACCCTGTCCCGGCAGCACGCACCTCGTGGCTGCAGGACGTTACCTTGCGTCCTCTGGTCCCTTGCTCTTAAGAGCTGAGTGCTTCTGAGACATTATCTCATCAGTGCGCAGACCATTCCTGGGAGGGAGGGAGGAAGGAAGCCAGACACACTTCGAGCTCAGCACTTCTCTGAGCCAAAGCGCGCGAGACCCCTGTGCAGGCGGGTGTCTTCTGGGCACAGAAACAGCAGGAGACAAACCGCACGCAGGGAGGCCCGCGGGCAGAGCCGTGATGCCTTTAGAGGAAGGTCTGTATCAGAAGTCCCCCTCCTCCATTTCTCGACAAATGGAAGTGTTTACGGAGTTTCGCTCCCAGAAGGGAGATGGGAGACCATGGAATTCTAGCCTCCCCAGGTCCTGAGGCCGTGGCTGTGGACTTCCTCACTCGGCACACGATGGTGACAGGCGTCTCGTTGCCCTTTGAGGGCGAACTGTAAAATCTACCCCGAACTGACGAGGCCAGAAACATGCGGGCGCCTGAAACACACAGCTAAGTCGCAAGTCAGCGTGCTCTCGCTCCCCTGCGCGCAGGTATTAACGGATCGGACGGACGCGCTGATCAAACAGGACGGAAACGTATGGAGAGTGGGGAGCAGTGCTTCCCAAGGGCCAGGGACTCTCTGCGCCGAGACACGATCAACACGGTGTCAATATCCGGTCCCATTAGTTCCCAGAGGGACTGTTTCCCTCGAGAGTTGCTTTTGGCCCAAGGATGAGGAGGTAAACACGAGTCCGCGACGGCGAAGTCTGGGAAATGCACCTCCAGCTGGGGGCAAGTCCTGTCTGGAGGAGCGACGGCTGGGAGCTGCCAAGAGCTTGGCAGAGGGGCGCTCTCAGGAGAAGGGGGAGCCGGTGGGGGAGAAGAGCTGGGAAGGGTGGGGACTGACAAAGCCGGGCCGCACAGAGCACTCAGACGTGCACATGACACCCTGGAGACGGCCCACTTTGAGAAAGGGGCTGCTGTCGGGGCCTACGGCGGGATCACGGCCTCCCCGGGGAGGTGCTCCCCATCAAGCAGGGGCCGCGCTGTGCGTAGGGGCGGCCAGGCCTCACTGAGTGTCTGATGGTGTCAAGGAGTCCCCTGGGCTCCAAGGCCAGACACTGACAGCTCTGAGGGTCCCTCCTAGAAGATTGAATACAAAATGATTTAAGAAAAAAAATGCTTAATTTGAATTGGAAACCTCCATATTTACTCACAATTCTAAAAAATACGTATTTGCAGCTTTGTCCACTGAAAAGTTCAGGGGACGAGGATGTCCCAAAGCAGTGGGCATCCCCAGTGCCGTGTCTGGCTTCCCCAGAACCATCTCCCACCAGAAGGAGTCCTGACTCAGAGAAGACACAGCTGAGTCCAGGTCTGCATGAGCAAAGTGCAGAGTGAACCAGGAAGCGACGGTCCACGGAGGATGGGACTGGCCAACGTGGCCCGGAGACAGGCCAAAGGGGCATTCCTGGTCAACTGTAGGGATTCTGAACAGTAGACAAAATATTCGCGGTAACAGATTTTAACATGAGTAAGTAACATGAGTCCATATGGATGTTCCAAAAAGGGGAGGCTGGAGAGAACACATTTCTTTATACATAATAACCTATAAACAATGATACAGAAGACATGATGGAAGGTGGCATGCACACCCCCCACCACACAGAGACTCAGGCAGGAACCATTAATGGAATCTAAAAGCAGTAGGTGGAAGGAGGGGAGGAAGCTGCCGGGGAGCAGGTATCTGCAGAGCGTCGCCCAGCAGGTGACCGTTAGCTGCTGAGGGAGAGCAGACCCATCTGTCACCGTGAACAAGTCACCACGCTCCATTCTGACGCTGGGACGTCACCGGGCGCTGGAGGTTCTGTTCTCTGAAGGGCCCCACGTCACCTCTGAAGTCTTCACACTGGACGTAATGACCCCTGGACATCTGGTTTAAAGGAAACTCCAGGAGCAGCAGGGACCAGCTAAATGACACCATGAGGGGCCAACCAGACCCAGACCTAGAGCACCCAAGACGTGGGCTGAACGTTTTACAAGACAAAAGGGGCGACATCGCCACCACACACGATGCGTGAACCTTGATCAGACACTGGTGCAAAACGGAAAAAAAAAAAAAAAAAAGCTCTGTAACACATTTTGGGAACTTTGGGAGAAATCTGAATATGAATTGGATATGGGACAGTATTTTTAAATGCTGGGGTTTTTGGTTAGATACAACAGCGACCTTGTAGAAGAAGGGTCTTAGAGGAGACGCCTGGTGGACTGTTCAGGAGCGAAGCTGCATCATGTCTGCAGTTTATTTTCAAATGGTTAATAGCAACGATGACACTTACACAGTATAGACAGACAGGTAGGTAGACAGACGGGGGGAGAGAAAGAAAGGGGGTAAGTACAGTGAATGTTAATGTTTTTGGGGTCTACATAAAGGATATAAGCATTTATTGCATTTTCCTTTCAACTTTTTCTGTGTGTATAAAAATTTTGAAAAATTGGTAAAAAAAAATTCTAAGTATCTCCTTTAAGTGTTAAATAATTCTAGACCAACAGAAAGAACAGCGCTTTCCATCAAACAGAAAATGCTCCCCAAAGCTCTGCTGACCGCAGGCTGGCCCCTTGTAGCGTCAGCAAGTGCTCGGGACACACTGCTCATAGAATTAAGGCTTCTGAGTCCCACGCGTCCCATGAATGTTTAGACCTAAGCGAGCAGAGACAGCAAAGTGCGCTTTCATTTTTAAACAGTTTATGTCTTTTCGTATATGCATATCTTAAGTGGCTCTAACATTTAAGACTTTTCCCGTGTCTCATTTATAGCTCGAGGAAAGCTTGCTCTGACTTTGAAAACTTTTAAGAGTTTAAAAGATTAAAATTATCTTAAGAGGCTTTATGAAGGTTTTCAGAACCAGGCAGCCATTTCATGGCTGCAGAGCCTGGCACGCGCCCAGGGTCCGGGTCTGGTCATCCCGGAGCCGCGGCACCGAGCACCCCAGCGGTGCGGTCTGGTCACTGCCCTGCGCGCCTCTCCAGACGGGAGGAAGGGCAGCGAGCCGTTTTCATCCCACTTTTCCCCCAAAGAGAACAGAAGCGAAACCATGCCAACGAGAGCATCGGATCACACGCACACGAATTTGCTAATTCAAAGGGTCTATGAAGCGGCTCTGGCTCGCTCGGACGGCCCCTGGCTGTGAAACGCTCTCTTCATCCACACCTTCTCTTTTCCTCCCCACCCCACCCCCAAACCCCGTTCTCTCTCTCCTGCCTCCCTTCCCAGTTCACAGCGCCCCCTGCCCCGTTCAAATCCAGGCTCCCTGGAGCGTCTTCAGAAACCAGATGGGGTGGACCAAACTGACGGAGGCTGTGCCGTGAGGAAAGGGGCAGAAGGGAGTGTTTCTGGGGGAATCGAAGACACACCAAGCTCAGGAGAGCACTGAACTGCCCGCCTCGACCTTCCGCCTGGAGAGCAGCCCTCCGCCGCCTGCTTTCTCCGCCGCCTCCGCACTTCCAGCCCTGGTGTCCTCCTCCGTCCTGCCCCACCGCCCCGCTTTCAGCCCCAGGCGCAGCCCAGCGAGAGCCCAGGGACAGCCACGTGTGCCACACGCTACATCGTCAACACTGGGATCCCAGCCCATCCCACCCCCGGGGGCCGTAGACAGCCCCAGGGGGTATAGTAACCCGCCCGAGGAGGCGAGGGGGGAGTCTCTGAAACTCAGATGCCAAGAAGACACGCCCCGGGCCCCTATACGCTGCGTATAGGGACACCCAGTCTATTCAAACCACAGGGGCCAATCTACGAACACCAACCCCGTCCTCAAACGATGTTTACCAGAAAGTTGTACAACATTGATTGACTAAGATTCAATCTCTCTGCCAAGTAAAGGAAGCCCCCCTCACCACGGGTCCTGTTCTTTAGAATCACACAGTGAGTCACAGGTAAAGCCAGCCCTGCCCTGCACTCGTGTCAGCCACCAGGGAGAGGCGCGGGTGCCCAGGCAGCCCCGAGTCCTGGCCGTGCAGAGCTCTGGATATCGTTAGGGCCAGCGCTTGGAATGCAGAGCCTCTTCGTAATATCTTACACCTGTAACAGCAACTTATGATTTGCAACCCGGGCCCCAGACACGTCCTGGAAAGTGCTCCTAATCCAGGATGGTTAACGTTAAGTGTCTCTTGAAATGTCTGTGTTTCCCGGGCTATGCCACTTGGCAAATTCCAGGATGTTCTGGCCAAGTCTCCCCTCCTCCCGCCATGGGCCTCACGGGATGGCCAGCTGAAGTGATTCCGAGTGACTCAGACCCTCCCTGGTCCCACAGCTCCTGCAAAAGCCATCAGGGGTCGGTGCAAAGTTGAGTAAAACTCCAGAGACCCATCAGGTGGCCACGTCTTTCCTCTGGAACGTCAGTCCTGAAATAACCTCGTCGATGTCCAGGTCAGGCAAGTCCCCCAAGAAGCATCCAGCAGGCATTCCAGCCTGCAAACTGGAGCACTGGGCTGCCCCAAGGAGGAACCGAGGTGGGGAGGGCGGAGCTCAGGGGGAGGGTGCGCGCCCAGCAGGCACAAGGCTCTGGGTTCCATCCCCAGTACTCCATTAAATAGATAGACAGACAGACGATAAGTACCTCCCACTAAATAAACAAACAAAAGGTAATATAATAAATTTCTAAAAAATAAAAAGAAGGAACCGAAAAGGCACCGCACTGACAGAGCTGCAGAGCCACAGCAAGCCTGCCTCCCGCGCCCCGTCCTGCCCCTTTCATCAGACACAGAGACGCCCCTGGAGCACCTCCTGCAGGCGGGGCGCCCCTACACCCCGCCGCCCCTCACCTGGCAGCTCAGCACGCTGCCCGCCGCCGGGAGTTGCCCTGCGTGCCTTCTCACACACCACCGAGCTCCCTCTTCACTGCCTGTGCCCCACTGCTCAGCCCTAACCTGCTGGACGGGGACGGGCTGTGTCCTAGTCACTGCTGTACACTCAGCGCCACCCTCCCTGGAGGACATGGCCACGAGGTGAACATCAGTCTCGGGTCCTAGAGACGCCCCCTACCCGCCAGGAGCCAAGGACTCCCCAAGAAAAGGCATGTGTGACCCGCAGCCCAGCCAGGGCCCCTCCTCCCTCGGGCTGCTCTAACCTGGGCTGGCCCGAGCTCAGCGCGCGAGGACGTGGGAGGTGCTGGCGAGGAATGGTCTGGGCGACCGTCTGCGGGCCTCCCCGACAGCGGAGCATACAGACAGCGGGCAAAGTGCTGCGGATTAAAAGGGGCACTCTCCTTCAAGTCACAAACTACACAGGACATCTTCATATCTTGTGGCTTAAGAATGAGAGAGAGAGAGAGAGACTATGGAAGTCACGGGGCCTGAGACGGCCCCAGGCTTTGTGCACAAGGAAGCCCCAGCTAAACACAAGGAGGAATTTCTGGCTTCGCCCCACAGAGCAGGCAACAAACCCCAGCGTTTAAATCCAGGCTGGTGGCTCAACAGGGTGCAGAACTGAGTGGGCTCGATGATGTATGGGCCTGTCAGGCTCGCAGCAGGTTTCGGCTTGGCTTAGGGTACAGCTCCTCAAAGTGCACAAGTCACTGCTACCAAACGCCGGTGCGGGCGGTGGGGCACAGCCCGCCACGTGTGCACAGAGCTTCTTTGTTGAGCCCGGCAGAGTTGATGGCAGTAGGCCCTTAAGCTCTCATTCCTTTTAGAGTTTACTTTAAATTTGACTCGGAGAAGAAAGAAATCACACGGTTTAAAGATCATTTGGGGCTCATTTTTCATCCAGGCTTACTCAACTATAGAAAAACAAATGCATTTTCAAGAACACAGTCTTTGTCCATCACATTGCAGGATCCACATGAAAGGCAGGAGTGACTCAGCAGGGATACACCACGCTGATGTGCATCCAAAACCTAGGCTTGGCTAAGAGAAACAAGGTGGCCACGGGCTTTATTCTAAAAGCGTCACCACAACAATGGACCCATCCACTCTGCTAACACACCAGCCTTATCAGTGATAACAGCCTTCCTGAGAGTTCCCAAGTTCAAGAATCTCAGAGAAGAAGGCAAATTCAAAAAACAATGCACGTTCCAGAAGTTTAATTATATTTCAGTTATTTGTGCTTTAAGTCCAGACGAGGGAGAGGTGGGTTCCAGGCGTATCAAGAAACAAGGCAATGCATTCAGGAGGATTTAATCCGTCATACAACTCAGTCACAACACTTCCGAAATCTAACTGCCACTGAAAACGATGCTTCTGTAACAAGTGGGTTGAGGTTCCAGTGTAGGATAGTAGGGGAAAAGCAACTAACCCCACACCCCCCAGCCCCTGGCCTGAGAGCCTCGGGGCGCACAGCTCTCCCACCCGGGGGATGGGGCTGGGGGCTCAGTGCTGAGAGGGGCCTGGGGAGACAGTAAGGAGAGGCAGGTCTCCCCCCGGCAGGAGCCTGATGTGAACTAAGTTGGAAGACTGATGCATAAATGAGAAGGGAACGTTCTTCCCCTCCTGGTCGAAGTCACTGATCATTTGTAATTGTCTGTCACCCGAGTAGGGCGCAGACACATGTACGTTGAAAAGAGCTCGGGCCACTGTTGAGACGGTTTGGAAGGTCTGCTCCAGACGCGTCACCTTCAAGCTGCTTCAGCCACACCCACCACTAGAACGACCCCGTACCTGCAGACCACACCCACGTCCACGTGGAACCAGAGACGAAGCGCAGCGCACGATGTCTGTCTCCGCTCCGTGTGCTGCAGCCTGTCTGCTGGTCTTCTCTGTTTGGTCCACAGGCGTTCGGGCTGCCACCCGGGAACGGGCTGAGACTTCCAGCTCAAACAACTACTTGAGAAGACACAAAACCCCCTTTCTCAGGTCCCCTGAGAGAGTTTGTTTTGATGAGCAGATCTTCCACCTTGATTTCACCGGGCGCTCGATGGTGGTCACCCCCGTTCCTTTTCCCCCGGCCACTTGGCTCCCCTGAGCACCACCAGAGACCATTCAGTCCACGTGTCTGTTCAGCAACCATCAGGCCGGCACTGCGGGGGGACGCCGTGCATCGGGCACGTGTAGATGCCCGAGACGCTCTCACGGGAAAGCTCCTGTCCGTCAGCTTCAGCCCAAAGCACACGTCACGCTCAGGTCACATGTACAGGACGGGAGACAGTGAAGTCAGGTGATCTGGCAGAATCTCAGGTACATGAGCCATAATTACTGTATTTCTAAGACCTCTGAGTCTTCAAATATTTAAAAGGATGAATAAAACGGGGCTGTGTAAGGGGGATAAGGAACAATACTACAGCAATGAAGTTATTCCTCACTGCCTACCCCAGAAATCACTGGACAAAAAGCTTGACGGGAACCTTGAAATCTTCTCCAACCTACTCACGTTGCTTTTCCTTCGAATCGTTGCACTGAAACAGGGCAGCAAACTCGCCCTCCACGCTGGTTATCCGCACAGACCCCTGTGCTTCAGACTCCCAAGGCAGGGCTGTGAAATAAATAAAATCAGTGCTGTTACTCCCAGCATAATTCATGGTTACGCAGAGGACATACTGACTCTGAACACGATGTAAAGGATGCTTAAGAAGCTGTTGAGTGTGTCAAGTTTTATATATTGCCAGAGAGACAAAAATAAAGTAAAATAAAACAAAGTAAAAAAAAATAAAATAAAAAATACCGATATACTGACTGATTCATACAGGCTTTTCAGATGAAAAATACTTCCTATGGAAATTATGAATTTATTTAGAATGGCAGATTTAAATAGATAAATGAGTTTATACTGTGGAACACAGGGAACTATATTCGGTATCTTGTAAGTAGCTTGTGGTGAAAAAAATATGAAAACGAATAATTTTATGTTCATGTATGACTGCAGCATTGTGCTGTACACCAGAAATGGACACAACATTGCAAACTGACTATACTTCAATAATTAAAAAAAAAAAGAATGGCAGATTTAGAGTTAAATGTTCATTGGCTTCCTATGCAAAGAATTAAAGTACAGATTGTCTTTTATCTAACTTAAGTATTACATGGATAAGTTAATAGAGTCTGCCTTCCCAAAACCTCCATAAAATTTTTAGAACATGACTCTGGGCATCCAGAAAGTCATGCAATTCCATCACTCGGCTGAAAGGTTTCAAGAGCTCAGAGAAGCTGGGTCATCAGCCCCGAAGTCCTGAAGGCAAAGAAAAGCTAACCGCAGAATGCAAGCTTGCTTTTAAGTTCACAGGGCCGTTTATAAAGGTTACTCTCATACTTACTGCAAATTGAATCACGCAGAAGTCAATACATAAAACATGCTGCCTTTGTTCATTAAGGGTGTTTCCTCGGCCCAGGCCAAGATTTTACAATGACCTCTGCAGAGTCAGCAAATCAGCAAGGAATTGAAATCCACGTTGGCTTCAGTTCACTGTGAGGGGCTGGGCTGAAGGGAATTGTAACCGTGATGCAACAGCCTGAATGCTCCGTAATCGAAGAATGTCCTGTCTACTTAGCGGACAGCCTGGGGGGCGCGTGGTGAGGAACCCTTCAGGGGCCCCGTTTAATTTTTCCCTTGTTTGTTTTCTCTCCTAATAGAAGCACTCTCACTGATACCATATCATGAAAAACGTGATTAAAATATTGAGTCAGTCCCTAAGCCAGAAAAGCACACACTGACATGTGACGTTAATACCACCCCCTACTGAGCGTCTGCAGAGGGGTTCACAAGAAGTCCTGAGTCAAACAGCCTAAGACTTGAGCATTTTCTCAAGGGGGAAAATTTAATTATAAGTGTAAAAACGAGCACGTTTAAGTGCATCAGATTGTTCTCTGTTCTTACGCACTTTCTGTTTTTGTTTATCCATCATTTTCTGAAGCACCTAACACCCTCACTGTTCGCCTCTGGGCGGAACCACCGGGGCTGCGCCATCCAAGGGGCACCGCGGTGACCGCTGGTCTTCAGCTGCCAAAGCCTGGACACGAGGTGAGGGCCGGGCCTTAGGCCACGTCCACACAGGGTATCTTCCACGACGCTCTTCTTCCCGACGACCCACGAGGGGGACGCAGCCTCAGCTCAGGGGCAGACCAGCCCTGGGCCTACAGCTCCACCGGAAGTCAGAGCTGGGAGCAGCGCCTCCCGCTCTCTCCCCCGGGTCCAGGTCTGACGTGGAATCTCAGTTTCACGCCAGTCCAGGGGGGCTCGCCACCGTCACCTGCAAGCTACAGTTCAAGCTCACTGTTTCAGAATCGATCGCTTGCTTTCTGTTAAGCCAGTCTTTAGTTTGAAAAATCATACTGTCCAGAACCGAAAAAGCATTTGATTTAGAGTCAGAACACTTGGTTCCTACGTCCTGATTACGGGACAGAGGAACGGTCCCCACAGACGCTGTGAGAGCCTGTGAATAATGTAGGTTACAAGACGAAGAGGGGGGTGGGGCCATCAGCCGACCGTAAAATGGGGACAGGCTTTTGGATTATGCTGGTAGGCCCCACGTAATCACAATGCTTCTTAAAATGGAAGAGGGGGCGAGCGCGTTGGAGAAAGGCTATGATGACAGAACCAGGTATGGGAGGTGCTGGCTGCTCACCTGGACGCCAGAGGAGGCGCCCCGAGCTGGAGCAGCAGGGACCGAGCCCCCGCCAGCCTGGGGCCTCCGGGAGGACCTCCCTGCCGACACCCTGCTCTCAGCCCAGGGACACCTGGGCAAGCCCTGGAACTGCGGGGCCGTCAGGCAGCACATTTTTGTCCTCTTGGGTCTCCAAGGCTGTGGTAACTTGTTACAGCACCAGCCACAAACCAGCAGAAGTGAGAAGGGAGGGAAAAGCCACAGCATCTCTGAGAGGCATTCTGTCACATGTCAAGCACGTTGGTGACATCAGGGCCTTCGGGGCTCTGAACCCGGGAAACGTCAGGAACGCGGAAGGCCTTTCCGTTGGCAGGACCAACATGTTAACGGGTGAGCCAGGTGTGCTGTTTCCGGGAGGCGGGTGGGAGGGGAGGCTTCAAACACGGCGAGAAGCAGGAGGACAGCCGGGCGGCTGCAGAGGCGGCCTGTGCTCAGCACCAACTCCTGACATGCATCTTTTTTTCCACTTGCCCAAGGACGACGGCAGGCACTGACTGTCCACCTGTCAGGCAGGGTCCGTATCGCCAGTCTTGCAGGACAACAGCTCCTGTGCGCTGGCAGTGAACTGGTGTCGCTTAGTCTGGACCCATTACAGGTTCCCCTCCAAGGGTCTGGACACGGGAGAGAGGTTTCCAGCGGGGTTTGGGCGGTAGGTGCGCCAAGTTCCTGGAGACATCCAAGACTCGCCACCTCCGGCGGTGCCTCCAGGCAGGAAACTGAGCGGCTGGGGCGCACGGGGGGAACTTACTTTCCACTGTGCTTATCAACATGATATTTAAATTAAATTAAAGCGAAGGTTTTAGTGATGTGAACCTTTACTGATGCTTACCGAGCCTCAGACACAGTCACGTCCTTCCTGCGTGTTCCCCAGCAACCTTACGAGGGAGGTACAAAAATTATGCACATTTCACCTGTGCAACGCTGAGTCCCGTTGTCACTGGTCACTCTTGTCCCAGGCCAGCACACGCTAGGAGGCTGAGCTGTGGTTTGAACGCCAGCATCCACATACCGAGCCGTCTGTGGTTCTGCCGGGCCGACGGCTGGCACAGTCACCAAAGATTTCACCAACCCAGCACTCACCGAGTCTCCACTCTGGGGCAACCACTGTCCCAGGTGACAGGGTGACAGCAACAGTCAGAACAGATGCTGCAGGCTCTCAGCAGTCTTACAACCAGCAGCAACTGACAGACCCAGCAGGCGTTTCTCCAGCCCTTGTCACACGCCAGGCAGTGCGCAAAGGAGTTTACTGACGACTGGCGCCTGCGAGACCCAGGGCCGCGCCACACACAGAGCCTGGCGACTGGGACCTCGTGTTGCACACCAGGAACGGACACTTTGTCACTTTTCAATTGAAAGCAAAAACGTAGGCCAAGACTCACCTCAGAATCATCTCATCCAAAATCACCGTCTGATGCGTGGAGTCCTGTCCCGCGAGAGCTGAACAGCTCACCACGTGCAGGGGCTCTGTTTGGAAATCGGCCACCTGGAAATGAAGAGGAAAACAGTGTCAGAAAGAAGAGATTTTATGTGTGCTAGGTGCATCGCGTTTACTTAATTGCAACGTTCAGATTACAGCAGAGATGCCACAGTTAGGGTGTCCGTCAGCTTCTGATGGGGCGGGACACCCTTCCGTGGCAGAAAAGCCACGTGTGTCACACCAGACGTCAAACGCCACTCGCGCTGCCCGTGCAGTTTCAGCAGTGATGAGGGAGAGCCTTGGCTTGTCAAGTTCTTGCTTTTCATCATAGTTCTCCAGCAAAAAAAAAGCTTTTAAGCTTAAAATGTCACAATACAGTAATATTTATTTATACCAACTTTTATTCCGAAAATAGTTTTTGTAAGTGAAATGTCATAATTTTAAAGATTTAGTGAGTAAATCCAGATTATCTTTTTTCCTAAAGCTCCACAAATCTTCACCAGAGACCGTCTTTTCAGAATGCACGTGGAATTCTTTCTCATTCTAAACAGCCATGAATCACATCAGAACCCTGGAATGAAACTCTGTTTTCACTGAACTTCACAATTTCTAAAAAAAAAAAACCCTGTTTTGATAAATGGGTCCTGGAGCAGTGAGGTTTGACCACGATAAGGAAAACAGTACGTTCCTACATTAAAAATGACTAGAAATCACATGGGCATATACATTAAAAGCTGGGAATGCGGGAATATTGTGCGGTATGATTCGTTTTCCACTGAACGATGGTCTCCTAGTTAAAGTTCAGTACAGAATAGACGCTTACATATTTTAAATAAGAAAAAAGTATCACAGGGTTGTTGCTTTTTTCTGCTCACAGATTTTGAGCTTCCCTCAAGGGTAAACACTGGAGGTTGTCCTCCGAGCGTACACGGCACGTTTCCGGGAATACGTGGTCTCTCTGCTAAGGCAGCAGAGTCACCTTTCAAGGGGGCCACTCCTCCTATGAAAAGGAGAAGAAAGTGTTTCTGACAGTTACCTCTCTGCTTTGGAAATGAACCTATTAAGTACGCTCTACGTGTAAATGTGTGTCCACCCCCCCCCCCCGCCAGACACAGAAACCTCACAATTGCTCTAGGTACCCAAGGAGTTAAGCCAGGGGTAAATGTGCCGCCTGACTTCAGAGCTGCCTCTGGGAGGAAACACCACACTTCACCGAGAAGGACCCTGCCTGTCGGCAGAATCTACAAAGAAAAGGGAGTTAGCTTTGCCCGGGCCCTGCGGGTGTACCCCCCAGGCTGCGGGCGTCCCCTCCGGGCTGCGGGCGTCCCGCCTAGGCTGCGGGCCGCGCCAGGCTGGGCAGGTCCGAGAGCCCCGGGGCGGCTGGGGCCCCGGCTCAGGGGGGCGGCAAGACTGGAGCCCAGAGCAGCCCCCAGGGCGCGGCCGGCCTCCTTACAACTGAAGCTGCAGGCGCCCCACAAAGTCCGGAGGTATCCTGGAAAACATCGGAAGGCCTGTTCCCTACCCAGCGTATACCAGGGAAACGTGCTGGGAAGAAAATCAGAGCAGGAAGCCATCGCTGACCTCACCTTCTTTGGGAAGAAAGAATATACGTTATAAGATGCTTACAGAAAAGACAGGAAGGCTTTAGTGCTGGGACTCTGAAGTCAGCGGCAGTTACCTCTAGAAGGGCGGAAGGATTGAAAAAAAAAAAAAAGCCAGACAGGAGCCGGGCCCACAGACACAGGGGCACCTGCGGGGGACGCTCTGTGAGGGATTCCCAGCGGCCACAGGTGCCCGAGCCCTGGCAGTGCCTGGCGCACCTGGAACATTCTCTGTGCGTTTCTGTCCGCAGCTGACCTCAGTGTTACACAAAGTTTCTGGACCCATGAGGTCTGAAATGCTGTAGAGAAGATACATTTTATTGCCAGTTTAATTTATTTTATTTTTCTTTTCTCTCGTTTTTGGGGTTTTTCTTTTCTTTAATTGAAGCATAGTCAGTTAACAGTGTTGGGTCGGTCTCTGGTGCACAGCATCCTGTCAAATGTGATTGGTCTGAAATCCCCACGTGGACTATGCACGCGGTGGACACATCTACACGCAGATTACCGCTAAGTGTATGTCTATGAGAATGAACACGTAGGGTGAAGACTTCAGGTGCGTAAAGGGGTATTTGGATTTTTAAACATAATTTCGCCAAAGTCCATTCTCTGTCCCAATGTAGGTTGGTAACAACTCCCCAGACACGGTCACCTCGAATGGGGATGGTGTTACAAACAGGCACTTTTGTTTCAGGAGGAGCCCACCCTGGTACAGGCAGCCCCGTGCGTCTCATTTTTGGAGCCGTCCAGTCATGTTATACATGATTGACGTCTGTGTTCTGTGATTTTCATAAAGACTTCTTTGCACTTATGTTAGTGAGTGATATTTATCTATAACTTTCCTTTGCTCCAATACCTTTGTCTGTTTTCAGTATCAAAGTAATGCTGACCTTGTGCGCTGCGTTCGGAAATATCCCCAAACTTTCAGTTTTTTGGAAGAATTGTCTGTGACTGCTATTATTTATTTCTTAAGTGCTCAGTAGAATTTGCCAGTAAAGACACCTGGGCCTGGAGCTTTCTTTGCTGTTCATTAGTAAACACAGTGGGATTCAGCTTCTCAGTGTCTTGGGAGCCAGGTTTGCCAGGTCGTCGCTTCCAAGGAATTGACGATCGTGTCTGCGTTCGTAACTGCTGGTCATGAGCTGCTCATAAGCTCCCCTTATTCCTGTCAGTATCTGCATAATCTACGGTGACGTCACCTGTCCCGTTTCTGATGTTTGTAATTTGCGTAAGTGCTTTGGTTTTCCCATCAGTCTGAAGAGGTGATCGGCAATGTCATTGTCATTAAATCCAAAACAGCTCCTACCCCCCCACCCACCCCCTGATTTTCCCCTCCTTTTTCCAGGGACTGTTTGGTATGCCATTTAGTTTCCAAGTATTTGGGGATTTTCCTGATATTTTTCTGTGATTGGCCTTTAAATTATTTTCACTGTGGGCAAAGAACACAGTGCGTATGACTTGGATCCTTTTGCTTTGGGGGTTGTGTTTCATGGCCCAGAATACGGGCCATCTTGGTCAGTGTCCCACCTGGCCTCTGAGCCGTCCGCCCGCTGCCCCGTGAATTATGAGGTGTCCTGCGCTGGCTGCCGGGAGCAGGAGCCACTCCCAGCTGACGCTGGCTCCAGCGCCTCTGCCCAGGGCCTTTTGGGTGGGTCCTTCCCCAGCGCTCGGTGTTTTCCTGGCTTCACGTGGTGACTCACACTCAGCTGAAGACTCTCCGGCCGGTTGCGCCCTCTCTGTGAAGTCTGACTGCCTGGCTCTGCCTGGACCCACAATCCCTTCCTCTCTCAGAGAGACCACCCTACTCGCCCCGGTGCCCCTCCCTTGGGCGGCCACCATGCTTGACAGAGAGAAGGTGCATTCTCACATCTGCTTCCTCATCCAAAGTGTGGCACCACTTTGCTCAGGAAGGACATCTGGCCTCACAGAGATGTACCATGTCTTTGGAAAACGCAGGATTATTCTAACAGTTTTCCCAGATTGTTGTAGCATTTTTTTCACTGACACTACACCCAAACATCACAAATGCTAATGTCTCGAATTTAATTACAGCAATGAATCAATAATCACACTGATGAAATCCTTTGGTTACATCACAATCCACTGGTCTGAGTATCACCTGGACTGGACCGTTTATCGATGCAAGATTTTGTTACATCACGTCTCCCTCATTTGGAGAACCCCACCTCGGAGTCACACTGGTTTGTGTAAATGTTGTAACATCTCATCAAACAATACAAAATCTCACCATTGCTATTTTCACTGCAAACTGCATCCTGCATTCTTTAAAACCAGGGAAGCCTTCAGGCTCGCGGTGGCTGATGACAAGCCTTTAAGAATTCTGATTTTCACTCGAGACTTTCAAGTTCATCAGGGGCAGCGAATACTCCCCATGGTTTTCTTTAAAGTAAAAGACTCGGTTCTTTTTGGAGGAAATTTTTGGCCAAAACCCAGGTCTGCGAAGCTGAAGTTTGCCAGTGATTTTTCAGAAACCGCCGTGCTGATGGCAGCCAAAGGAACTCTGAGGGCTTTGCACAGGGCACCCGCCCGCCCCGAGCAGGAAGGGCACGTACCACGCATCTCAACACGCGAAGTGCCGAAAAGGTGTGCTCAGGGCCGAAATTCCACACAGCTAGTAACACGTGCAAGAACACGTGTACTTCCACCAGCGACACCGTCCGGTGGAACCAGCGTTCCTCTAACTGCTGGCAGGTGACGGTGCCCACATGGACCGCCTAAGGTCTTGCCCAGGTACCTGCCAAGGTGCTGACCCTTCTCCTCATCTCTTACTCAAAAGTCAACATGGTTAAAAAGGCAAACAACATTTTAGTTTTCTTATGAAAATAGTCTTGACCTCATGAACTTTGTTTCGAAAAATTCATAGGAAATTTCAAAAGCCCACACTCAGAAATGCCACTTGGAGCCTCACTAGCTTAGGAACCCTAAACACGACTACACCTAGAGCAAGTAACTGACTCAATTCCTTTTTTTTTTTTTTTTGATAATTCTCTGGCGGGGGGTAATTACGTTTTTATTTATTTATTTGAGGGGTAATCAGGTTTATTCAGGTTTATTTATTTAATTTTTAAAATTAATTCATTTTCCTCTTTTTAATCTAGTTTATCTCACGCAGTGTAATTATTTTATTCTTACTTCTGGTCGAAGTGCAGTGCATTTACGCTACTTTCATGCGTACAGCAAAGTGACTCAGTTACACACGTACACACGTGTGTATTGTTTTCAGATTCTTTTCCATTATAGTTCATTACAAGAAACTGAGTGTGATTCCCTGTGCTGTACAGAAGGGCCCTGTTGTTTATGTATTTTATATACAGTAGTGTGTACTGAGGACGGGGGACTGAACCCAGGACCGTGTGCGTGCCAAGCACGTGCTCCGCCAGCGAGCTGCGCCCCCCCCACCCCCAGTCCCTCCTGGGTTAGAGCTGCCCACTCTCTCCCCGGATCCATCCCAAATGCCTTTCCAGTCTGATGTCTAGAGTTTGGAAGACTGATGGGGGGGGGGGGGAGTGAAGGAGATAAATCTGATTTTTCTCTGCAGCCAAGTCTTACCTCTGCCACTTTTCCTGATTAGCTTTCGTGTCCTGCGTTCCATTAGGCCAGAGTCGTGAGAGCTAAAGCACTGCTGCTGTCAGAGTTAGCGACTTCACGCCAGAAGCAGCAAAGCTGAGGCCCAGGCACAGTGTCCTTTCTCCTCATCTTGAGGCAGAAGAAAGGGGGGAAAGTCTAAACAAAAGACCAGGAGGCCCAAAGTCGCGGCTGAATTTTAACATTCAGACGTATCATCTTGCCAGAAATTTAACTTCCAGCCGCTGACTCCTGCCAGGCCTCAAATTCTTCCCTATTGTGTCACTCACATGTCTGGGGGGTGGGGGGAGGGAGGCAGGGGTATCTTCTAATCAGGAAAATATGTATTTACTTTGAAATTACTGTGTGATAGCTATTGTCCTCAGTAAGTTCAAGTGAGAGCACACAGTGGCAGGCACGCACTCTTTATTTCAGAGGAGACGTAAGAGAGATCCTTTGAAGGCGGACATTTCACGGCTGTTTTTTTGTAGCGGCCCTCCTGGTCTATGACCTGCTGGAAACCTGGCCAGCCCATCCCAGGACTCGCTGTGCAAGGCCACGGAGCCTGGCTGTTCAGCACTTTCCGAACGCCCTGTGTTTGATCGAGAAGAGGAAACTGGGGCCGACTCACAGACCGGCTCAGCACGAGGGCACGTGTGCGGCTTCATCGCCGTCACCGAGTTTTTGTTTAATGATCATTATTTTGGGTTAAGATACTGATATTCCATGAAATGTCACGCCTCCTGTCACTTGGGAGAGATCAGGGATTACCAGAGTGGCAGTGTTCTCACCCGAGAGGAGCGTTTCAGCCAGTCACTGGGGACAATCGTGAAATGGGGAAAGGAGACAGCAGAGGGCAAGAGGACGCCGTGTGGGAAACCCGCACTCCCTCATCCTCAGAGGCATTCAGCGCAGTAACTTCCGGCGCAGTGTCCGCAGCAACGCTGTGGGTCAGTCCCCAACCAGCAAAAGCTTGTTAGCTTCTGATTTGAAGCTACAAACCACTATGGAGAAACCACTACATATGGTACACCTCTATTTAAAAAAAAAAAAAAAAACTGCCCATGCCCATTTTATAGAGCTATGAAATAATGTTTTTTTACAGAGAAAGTTCTGCTTTCCTTAAAAATTATATACAAGTTTGTTAAGAGCTAGAAGCCTGCAGAAAACAAGTGATTGTGACAACTTGCATGGATTGTACCTTAAAGATCCAGCACATCTTCCCAAATGTATCCTCTCCCACCCTCTTTCTGAGGTTGGCAAATGTTAGCCACTGTATACAAAAATAGAGCGAAAAAACATGTTTCTTCTGTACAGCACAGGGAACTATATCCAATATTTTGTAATAACCTTTAATGGAAAAAGATATGAAAATGAATATACATATGTATATGCATGACTGGGACACCGTGCTACACACCAGACATGGACACACCAGAAGCTGACACACTTCAATTAAAAATAAACATCCAACACATGTTAAGATGCACATCTTTGTATCTTGAAGACACAGCCTAATATGGGAAAATCTCCTAAATGGAAGGAAAAACCCTCCAGGCTTAACATCCCTCACGCCAGCCTTCTTCCTCGGTTCTCTCCAGCTCGAGGGGAATCAAGACAAAGAGACACCCCAAGGGAAAAGAGAGGCAATGCGACGACTCCCGGACTGTTATGAACCGTGTAACACACAGGTGTTTTTCCTAGATCCTCCTAGAACCAGCCTTAGCGCACTGAGAAACCGGCTGAAGTCTGGGAACAGACGCACGCACACAGTGAAGGGAAAGCAAAGAAAGGAAGCGGACGAGGTGGAGGAGGAGACATGGTGCAGAGACATGAAACTGCATTCTTACTTTTTAAGTTGTGTCACCGTATAGTTACATGTGGAGAGATATTCCTGAGACTCCTAGTCCTGCTGAAAGCCTGGTGGTCTGGACAATGAAGGTCCTGGTTGGCTGCCCTGCCAACAGCGTCAGGTGTCCCTAGTCACCCACCTCCGCCGAGGAAGAAGCAGCTGGACGGGTCCCGGTGAGCAAACGTCATGACCACGCAGGAAACGCAGCTTCCGCCGTCCCCGGGCCGGCCTCCGCGGGCGAGGGGTGACATGGCGTGCGAGGAAGGGCGCTACGCCAGCTGTCTGTCTTCTCCCCCTGATGCCACTGTGTCTGCTGCACAGAGCGTGAAGCAGGGCTGTCTACGTCGTGATGGAAGGGTGCCTTTGTCCTGTCTGGAGGCTGCCCAGTAGTTTTTGAACGACCCTCGCATATCAGAAGAATGTCTTACCTCGAAGTCCCAGATCCCCAGGGTATAACCAGAAACTGCTGCCTCCCTTGCAGGTCTGGACTTCACTCTGGGCAAGACCCTCAGTCTCCTGGGTCAGCTCTGCGTGCAGATGTGAGTCCTGCATGTGAAAGGCAGTCAGCACATGGGCCTCGGTGTCAGGAAGACCTGTGGACAAAGGTTAGATGCAGGCATTTGCAGGGAGTCCATCACCGCTTCCTCTGCTGGTTGCCCGGCCTGGAGCAGGCACTGCCTACATGCAGCTTTCCAGAGTAGCTTCTCAACCAAAAGTGGAGTGACTGTGTGGTCCAGCAATCCCACTCCTGGGCACGCAGCCGGAGAAAACTCCAACTGAAAAGGACACCTGCACCCCAATGTTCACAGCAGCACTATTTACAATAGACAAGACGTGGAGACACCTAAATGTCCATCGACGGATGACTGGATAAAGAAGCTGTGGTATATTTATATAAGGGAATGCTACTCAGCCATAAAAAAAGAATGAAATAATGCCGTTTGCAGCAACACAGATGGACCTGGAGATGATCACACTAAGTGAAATAAATCAGACAGAGAAAGACAAACACTACAAGATGTCACTTACATGTATGTGGAGTCGAAAAAAATGAGACAAATGAACTTACTCACAAATCAGAAAGAGACTCAGAGACACAGAAAACAAACTTACAGCTACCACAGAGGAAGGAGGGGAGGGATAAATTTGGGATTTGGGATTGGCAGATACACACTGCTATATACAAAACAGATGAACCACAGGGTCCTCCCGTACAGCACAGGGAGCTCTATTCACTGGCTCACAGGAGCCTGTAATGAGAGAGAGTAGGAAAAGGAATGTGTGTGTGTGGATGACTGAGGCACGACGCTGTGCGCCAGAAACGGACACAAGTGTAGAATGACTGCACTTCAACAGGAAAAAGAAAAAAAGAAAAAGAACAGCATTTACAATCTGGCAATAACATTAAAACTACGAACTAATGCAAACGCTTTCTGTGGGGAACATGTGCTTGTGAAAGCAGGAACCCACCTCTGTGTGTAAAAGAACCAGGAAAGCTGTGACCGGGGTTTCTGGTCACTGTGTGAATGGAGAAGTGCCAGGACCTCGGGGCGGTGGGGGAGGGGGGGCGCAGAAGCAGCTTGACCTGTAGTCAAGTGACCTGTAATGCTGGGTCTTGTATCAGAATAATTAAATTCATATATTACCAGCTGAATAAGTCATTAATAATTCAAAAGGACAACTTTGGTTTTAAGTTTTATGTACACGTATCTGAAAACACGGAATGATTCTGATGTGTTGAACGCTACTCTGTAGAGCCTTCTCCCTTCTGCCTTTCATACCGTTTTTCCCCTCATACTTTCAAAGTCACCAGGCACTTCCAAATGCACCGTCTCCTTTCTTACTCCCAATCGGTAAAGCAGGGTGGGGAGTGAGCCACAGGGCAACTGTGCTAATGCCAGAGGCTCATGATTGGCAGCATCCAAATTAGAACTGAGGTCCTCTGAGGTCACTTTTGCTTTTCACATCTGTGAAGGATAAACTTACCATACCCCCCTTCAAATCTTCTGTCCTGGGTCCATGACAAAGCCCATCTCACCCGGGCCATTAACACTTGGATAATCCCAGTGTCACACAACGCGCATGTTGCACATGACAGGCGTGAACCAGCTTTCGCCCACCACTGTCAGCCTCGCCAGGCTGGGGCAGACCCAGGTGCGCCCCGGGCTCTGTGCCGTGGGGAGGACCGAGGGCCCCGGCCAGACATCTCGGTGGCACGACGGGCACTTGGACCAGCTCATCCCGTGATCACCAAACAGGATGGTCCAGTCCAAGGGAAATCTCTTCCACATTAACATATGAACTGGTAGAAATTGTTTTCCAAATCCATGGAACAAGCAGTGGGCTTTCCAGACACACCCTCGTGCTCCCAGTAGTCTACAAGCAGATACATGTTGCTGGGGCAAATCTCACCAGAATCCTCCAGTCTGTCGTGCATAACTTCAGAACACAGTAACTGTACTCCCCACCCTCTCCAAGATGATAGCCCCACAGCATTGCCCGAAACAGCGGGCTTTTCCCAGGAAGAAGCGGTAAGAGCCGAGGCGGTGGGCAGCCTGCAAGCGGTTAAGAGCAGAGAGAGAAGCCAAGAGCCCTTTGGCATCTTTGCGCTGGTTTACAGCCTCTCAAAGGAACAGAGGACAGACGTCTGGGAAAGGCTGGGCCTCGGGAGGGTCGGGGGGTGACCTCTTCTCCCAGCTGAATGCGGTGTTGGCAGAGGCTGAAAGGCGCAGTGAAAGACAGCGAGCTATGAAAGCCGTGGCTAATAACACAAGTGATTCTATTTTAAAAAAATGTATCATGAGAATCTCTTATAAAAGTTGACTCAGTACATGAAAGAAAACTGAGAACACCCTTGGAAATTTTTAAAGATAAGTCATTTCTCATAAGGTAGGGACCAGCGTGGAGAGCGTGCTGTCTGTGCTGGGCGAAGAGGTGGATCCAGGGACGCTGCTCCCTTTGACCCAAGTGCTCGCGGGAAGGACTTCGCCCAATTCATCCAGCTATTGGTTCAGAGGGAAAAAAAAAACTTGAAAGTTGTCACAGAACCAAATGAAATCTCTGTACATAGATCAGTTGTTCTCGCTGAAGAACTCCTTTGTAAAACCCCGTCTCATCAAATACACGCCTGTGAAGAAAGTAAGCGTTAAAATTATTCGCACCGTGTTTTCTCCTTCTCTTCCCACAAAAGTCTACTGTTTTTATCAGTTGGTCGCCTGCCATCTTCTAAGGAGAACGCATACCATGGTTCACAGCCTGCGAACTTGACTTCAAATCACAGTGGTATCAGGGATGGAGGCAGGTTATTACAGGCTTAGTAGGACAGACGCTGAAAGGATAGTAAAGGATACGGTGACTATGCTCATGAATGACGATTTAGATGAAATGGACCAGTTCCTTAAGACACACGAACCACCGGATCTCACACAGATTGAGATCGAGTGTCTGAGGAAGCCTGTAACCATCCAAGACATTGAATCGATAATTAATTACCTGCCACGAAACAGAGCTCTGCTGGTTTCGCTGGTGACCTCCACGACGTGGTGGAGGAAGAAATGACACGAATTCTCTAGACTCTCTTTGAGAAAACAGAACCAGAAGGAACACTTCTTAACTAATGCTTGGAGGTCAGCAGCACCCCAGGACCAAGGCCAGATGCAGACATTACAAGAAGGGAAACTGAAGTGTAGCGTTTTCCGTGAACATAGACGCAAAAGGTCTTCAACAACGTATTAGCAGTTCGAGTCATCATTGTCCAAAACTGGAAATGACCAGGGTGTCATTCAGTAGGTGACGGGTGAACAAACTGATACACCTTACAACTGCTTATTATTCAACAGTTGAAAGAAACGAGCTGTCAAGCCAGAGGAAGACACGAGGGAAACGTAAACGCATATTGCAAAGCGAAAGAAGCCAATGGAAGAAAAAAGGACAAAAAAGGCAATATGAAGAGGCAGTTCTCCAAAGAAGACACACAAACGGCCAGTAAGTACATGTAACGACAGTCAACACCTTTAGCCAGCAGGAAAAAGCAATTCAAAACCACGGAATACCGCTTCACAGCCACCAGGATGACTGTAATAAAAAAAGACCGCCAGTAACAGCGTCGGAGAAGAGAAACCCGGACCTTCGGCATCGCCGCTGGGAACGTAAAACGATGCCGCCTCTCGGGAGCACAGCTGGACCAGCCCTCAAAACAGCGCCTGCGGTTTTCACCTGACCCAGCAACCCCACTTCTAGGCACACACCCAATAGAAGTGGAGACGCATGTCTGCATGAAACCTGTGCACGGGTGTCCGTGTCAGCGTTATTTGTAATAGCAAAAACGTCGTCCCCAAACGTTCAACTGCTGAACATAAGGCACTGTATATTCTCAGGATGCCGTGCTGTTTGGCAAGAAAAAGAAGTGAAATGCTGACACTCACTGCAACTTGCGTGAACCTGGAAAACATTATGCTCAGGGAGGGAAGCCAGTCACAAAGCATCATATGTTGTATGTTTCCATTCGCAGTAAACGTCCAGCATGAACACATCTACAGAGACTGTGCACGGATCTTTGGCTGCCTGGCGTTAGATGGCTGGAGGGACGGGTCTGCAGTTTTGTTCTGGAGTGATGAGAACACTCTAAAATTAGCTGTGATGGTTACACCACTATGTTAATGTATTAAAAACTACTGAATTGTAGGCTTACTTAGATGGATTGTACGTGCGTTATACTTCAATAAAAGTGTTAAAAATTTCACCATAAACATTTTCATAAAATTGTGCACAGACAAGGATTTTTCTTACACGACAGAAAAACCAGAAAGATTATGAGTGGTAGATTCGGCTACACAAATATTTTTAAATTCTTTTACGCAAAACATACCACAAAGTTAAAGGAAAAAGATGGAAAGTACTGAAAACATACATGCCCAATAAAAGTTTATTATCCTTAACAAATAATTTCTATAATTGCAGCAATAAAAGAAACAGGTCAATGGAAAATGTGCAATGAAAAGCTATTGACAAAAACAAAATCAGCTGGGCAATAAAAATGCAAAAATCAGTCCTATTTTTCTATAGTCAAAGAAATAGAAAAAAATAATAGATAAACTTATTTCCCTATCACTTTGGCAAAGATTTGTGAAGTTTGATAATACCCAATCATGGAAAAAAATGGGGAAAAGGAGAAATAAAATGGTCTGAACGACACAGAGAGCAACTTAGAGACAGAAGTCAAATTCTAAATTACCAGAAATTTCACTTGCTGTATTCTAACTGAACCAACGAAATGAACAAAATATACACAAAAGAAACTGACTGCAGCACCGCCTACAAGGTGAAACTTCATACCAGATAGAAATCTGTGAAAAGCGGTTGTTTTTTCCAACGTTGGGTATTTATAGCCTAGAGAGATGTGGATCCTGCATAAAGACATCTCAGGTATACTGTTCAGTGAAAGAGTGGTTCACAAAATGCTACATGTGGACTCACGCCACTTACGGGGAAATATAACACATGGATGGACAGGAAAAAAACCTGAGTCTACAGACAGTGATCATCTGAGAACCGGGAATTAGTTGATTATTTTTTTACTTTCTCCTTATGTATTTCTAAGTTATTTCCATTTTGAAAAACAGACCAATATCCTGGAATAGCCTATAATGAAAAAGAATATGAAAAGTTTTATATATGTGTGTGTGTATATATATATATATATATACACACACACATACACCTTTGGAGACATTGCCGTGTCTTTCAAACTTGTCTGAAGGAGAAAAGGAGTTACTTGGGATTTATGTGTAACAAAAGTAGGGGTGTGCAGAGTTGGTGGAAAGAATGTTGGAATCAGGAGAGGGTGGACCTCAGTGGTAGAGCACGTGCTTAGCATGCATGAAGTCATGGGTTCAATCCCCCGTACCTCCATTAAAAAAATAAACTAAAATAAAATAAATCTAATTACCACCCCCCAAAATGAATAAGTAAGTTAAAAAAAAAGAGAATTGAAATCATAAAAATAAAAGTCCGTATATAAAACAGGGTCCTGGGGTCCTTAAAGCAAAATCTACAGCGGCACGGTGGTTGAAGACCCCTTGGTCCTCATCCTTCGGGTCTGCAGCAGCCTGGGCCGGGCCTGTGGCATCCGGCAGGAGCATCCTTTCTGGGGCTCCCCCAGAGGCATTGCCTGAAATGCATGCGGGATGGAGGGCTGCCAATGTCCCTGCAGGAGCCACAGAGGAGCAGATCGACCTCGAACCGCCAAGACCATCCGTGGGAGCCAGCATTCCCATCTGGGGGCCGTTTGCAGAAGCACACACATACCATCATTGTTAACTTTCTAAAAAAATGCCCAGTTTCAGTGCTGAGTGACCTGGTTGAACTGCGTGTGTGTGTGTGTGCCCACAAATGCAAAGCTGTTTTTTACTCTGAAATGTCTCACCCTGAGGCTCACTCTCCTTCGCCCACGCCAGACATTGCAAACCCGCATTTCTCAGAAAGGCTGCTTCTCCGTGTGAGCGGAGGAGGGGGCTGGTCCTCTCCGAGAGTTGGTCATCAGAATCTCCCAGGGACACACACCTCGGAAAAAGCACATCCAACTGTATGCAATTTTATACTGGGAAAAATTCGTAAACCCTACTGCTATAAAGCCAATGGCAGCAAATAAAAGTTAACAACAGGTTTTGAGAAGAACATTCCGGTAGGGTCAGCCAGTTTGACTGTCGTGATGCCACCTGCTTGGCTGACAGCATCTCCCGCCCGCAAGCCTGGTCAGAGTGCCAGTTCCTTGAGGACGGGGCTCACAGGAAAATAAGACTTTCCACATAAGTTGGAAGCAGCAACTGTAGAATGATTTGGATGGACATACATGACCAGTAAAGGAGTTAAACTTTATCCAGAAGGCAATAGAAGAACTAAGGTCCCGCGGACTCTAACGTTATAATAACTGAACATCCTCAAATACTGGGAAGTTATCAACATGCTTCTAAAAAAAAAATTCATGGGTCAAACAGAAAACCTCAAGGGAAGTTAGAAAATATGTGAAGTGAGTAAAATGGAAACACAGGCCATCAAACTCGTGCGCTGCAGCTGCGACAGCGCCTGGAGGGGACTCTAGAGCATTCAGTGCTCATATTAGTAAAGAAGGAAGACTTCACATCAACATTTTACGATTCCACATCAAGAATCAGACAAAATAAACATAAAAGAAGCAGAAAAAAAAAAGAATAAGGTAAATAAGAACAGAAATAAATGAAATAGAAAACAGAAAGAGAGGATTCATGAAGACTCATTCAAGCTGATTCTTGACAAGATGAATAAAAGCAACGAATCTCTCACCACCACCGAGGAAGAGGGACGACACAGACTTCCAGTGTCCAGAGCGACGAGGACACATCAGGGCACACTCACAGACATTACAAGAGAAACGGGAGAACCCTAATGACCGCTCCACACACACGGATTTGACAACGTAGGAGAAACGAGCCAGTTCCTTGACAGTAGGGGCATCACAGAGGGACAAAGTGAAGCCCACCCGAGACGAAACAGATGAGCTGAGCAGTCCTGTTTCTACTAAAGAAATCACATGTGCAGGTAAAAGTCTCACTAAAAAGGAAACTCCATGCAGAAACTATTTCAAGAATACAGCTAAACATTTAAAGAAGTAATAACACCAATTATACACCAATCTCTTTCAGGAAGAAAAGGAAGGGAACATTTTATTCAATTTAAATGTTTTCTAATTTCCCTTGAGATTTATTCTTTGACCCATTAAATTTTCAGAAGGATGTGGTTTACGTTCCAAGTACTTGGAGATTTCCCAGTTATCATTATGTTAGAGTTCATATAATTTTAATATAACCACTTGAATGCTGAACAGAGTTGCTGTGAGAAGGGGGTTAGCATGCCTTCCCTTTGATTTTGGATGTTTATATATTTAAGGAATCAGAACTCTTTAAACATTACATTTTTATGAGTCTGAAATTACCCTGATACCAAAACCACACAAGGATATTTATTCCAAGTTAAAAAAAAAAACTACAGACCAATACTCCTCATGAACATAGAAAATTTCTCAAAAAATATTAGCCAACCAAATCCATCGATGTGTAGGAAGAACAACACACCACGGGCAAGTGGGGTTTTCCCCAGGAATGCAAGTCAGGTTCAATACTCAGACCAGTCAAGGGTCACCCACCAAATTAATAGTCGAAGGAAGAGACAGTCAGGAGATTATATCAAATGAAGTAGAAAAGACATTTGAAAAAATTTAGCATTCACTCATGATAAAAATTCTCAGCAAATCAGCAATGAAAAAGAATCTTTTAACTGAAAAAGTATGTACAAAAACCCTCATCTAAATAATACCCAATGGTGAGACTGGGGAGAAGGCAGGTATGCGTAGTCTCAGCACTCCCACTAACTGCGGTACTGAAAGTCCTAGTCAGTGCAATAAATCAGGAAAGAGAAGGTGTGCAGGCTGGTAAGGAGAAAAGAAGACTGGTTTTGTTCAGAGGCTACGTGGAAGTATTAAGAAACCACAGAGAGAATCCTCTTGCATAAGTGAGTCTATCAAGATCACAGGACACAAGGTCATCACTCTGAAATCAGTTGTACTTCTGTATGTTAGTGAAGAAAAAATGGAAACCAACGTTTGGAAAAACAACGTCGTGGACAAGAATTCAAAAACTGCACCTCTCGGGCAGTGATGGAAATGTTAGCCATCCTGATTGTGGTGCTGGTTTATTGGTGTCTACATCTGTCAAAATTCATCCAATTGTACCTTTGAAATAACTGTAGTTTACTGTATGGGAGCCAAGCCACAATAAAGGTGCATGCATGCATCAATAAATAAAGTACGTTTAAAAAAGAATTCTCAAGAACACGTCGGTATACACCCAGAAAAATGCGTTCAGACGCTGGATGCTGAAAACCATACAACGCTGACGCCAGAAATCAGTGACCTACGTGAACCCGGAGACACGCCATGAGGCCGGGCCGGATGACCGTTCTTCAGACAGAGCTGTGGATTTGATGCAATTGCAGTGAATTCCACAGGTCAAGGACTTGCACTGTCCTCATTGCAAAGGTGAGGAGGTTGAGGTCTGCAGGGTACACGTGTGGCCCAGGTGACCAGACTCCCACAGGGTGGAGTGACTGGCGGTCACCTCAGCTGTGCCCTAGGTCATGTTAGCTGAAGATAAAAGCTTATATTCAACAACAACACAAAAAAGGTACCATATTTATGCTCAGCCATTGAATTTTTTTAAAGCTTTCTTAATAATCTATAAACTTTAAAATTTGGGGGCTTTTTGCTTTTAAACCTGCTCAAGGTGGGGGTCTGAAAACAGGACCATGAAATCTGGGACAGACTGTGAGTCTGCAGACCACGACCATGGGGTTCGTCAGAGCCCAAGACAAAATCCTCTCTGCGAAGAGTCAACCACGGTTGACATCTTCATTTTGCACTCAGTTTATTTGATGCGTTGGAAACCATTCCGTCGCTCCAATTGGATCTCCACAAAAAATCAAACACTATGTATCATCATGAAAGGAAATGTTTTGAACAGGATTGGGAGCTGAACTGGAAAGAAAAAACACACCGTCAAAGCAAGGTAACTACCATTCAGAAGCAAGAGCACCGGAGCAGGTTAGAAAGAAAGCAGCCTCGTCCGGCCGGCAGGACCGGCAGGCGGCCCGGGAGGCGGAGGGGAGGTGCCACGCCAGCACTCAGCACTCTGCCTCGAGGATCATTTTGAACTGAAGATACCTGAGGTTCGACAGACGCAGAAAAGAGCCTTCCCAGAGCTTCCTCTATCTCAGTAAGGCAGAAACTCCCAAGAAACAAGGACGTCTATCCGTTCCACATCCCAGGAAGTGTTACGGCCACGAAGGGGAGGACCTGGCCCCAGGCAGGTCCTGCACAAACCTGCCCGGACCGCCCTTCCCCAAATACTCGCCCTCCAGCGCTTCGCCTGCCTTGGAAGCCCAAACCACCCCCCCTTTCTTTTCCTGGTGCGTTATGTGCCTTGCCATAATTACATCTTTCATGTAATAATCACCCTGGCAAGCGGATTCTTTCCCCCTCAATCGTAGTAAATCTTAACCTATTTCATAGTTGAAAGAGACATGTACAAGAGATCATGACTGTGATGATTAATTTGCAGAATGTTCTGATTATGCTAAAATCATTTGCAAACCTCTGGTTGGTAGTCAGTTTCTATGTGCTGTAGTTTCTGTCTCCTTTTTCCAGCCTTTTGGCTCCTTTTTTGTCATCACGTCGCATCCGCACAATTGATCACTCTTTGCTAAAATAATACGCAAGCTCTCAGGTCAACCCGCTTTTCTGGGTCTTCACTTCTTTCCTAGGAAGGCTCCTTTGTCCTGTAAAAAACAGCCTCAAATAAAATGGTTCTGCTTTCCTCCTGTCACTCTGTCTTTTGTCAGTTATGCACAGGGTTCTTGTCAGTGAACCTAAGAGGGCAGAGGAAACAGGTGCCCCCCCCAACACTTCGCTAACGGGAGTCAGCTGAATGCACATGTGTAGATAATTCGCCGTGAGACTAGGCAGGGTGAGACGCCAAAGCTGCGGGGTGGAGAGCGCACCGACGAGCCGCTGATGAGGCTGACTCGGTGGTGGGGCCACTGGTCGGGACCTGCCAGGAAGGCCAGTGGCGAGAAGGTCCGTGGCTCTCTGGAAGGCCCCCCACTCCCACCTCTCTTCTGTTGTGGTGACGGCGGCAGCTTTAAGCCCCATGGATGACCGGCTACCACACACGTGCACACACTGCACACTGGCGACTGAGGGCCATGCAGGTGTGGAAATGGCCCTGCTCTCCGTGCCTCTCCTCATCCAGCCCCTGGAGAGGCCCCGTCACCCTTCAGAACTCATGTCAGATGGCACCGCCCCCACGAAGCCGCCTCTGTTCTCGCCAGGACTTGGTTCTGTTCCTCTCTTGAGGCGCGGAGAAGCCCACGCGTGTCGCGAGCACTCAGCCTGCGGCGTCAGAATCGGATTTTCTGCGTCTGTCTCCCCCATGTTGTCTTCACCTCCAGACTCAAGCACAGAAGTTGGCGCCCAACAAATTAAACAGGGATTGAAGAACAACTGAACAGATTTTCCACAAAGAGCCTCTTCTGGGGGAGGCGTTCGTCTGGGATTGGCTGCCTTTGATCAGAAAGCCCCCAGACGTGCCCCTTGGAAACGGCACGCTTCAGTGAGCTCCACACCTCGTCGCTCATCGCCACGCTGGACCCGTCCACACACACGCTCATTCCATGTCCTGGGAATCGGGCTTGCTCTCAGCAGCGCCCTGCCGTTGGACCCACGCGCGCACAGGCGGACTTACGCAGAGCATGCTGGCTTTTCTCAGCTCGCACTCGGCGAGCCGCGGCTCTGCGGCTGAAATCTGTGGCCTTCTGTCTCTGCCTTTTTTGGTTTTTTTGTCTCGCTGACGCTTCTCTTCGTTCTCACGTCTCTCACTCTGCTTCCTCGCCAAGAATTTACTGTTTGTTCGGGGGCTTCTCATTTGAGGTCTTCGTGGAGGGTTCTTAAATCCTCCTTTCTTGGAAAATATGCTCATTTTGCACATTCCTACTTATCAGGTCCAAGGAACCCTTTTGCCAAGAATCACAAAGTTTCGGCATTTCTTGGGCTCCTTTTTGCTAAGATACCAGAACTTTCACGCCCCATCCCACAGGCTGAACTCTGTTCCTTATCGTTCTCTGCACGTCATTCTTGCCTCACCTGCTCCCGGCAATTTCAAATGAGGACTTTTCCTGCACGTAACAGCATTTAGGGAGCCTCTGTCTTCTCTGGTGTGAGCTCTTAGTGCCAAGGGCAGGCTGAACAGCAAGAGCACAGACTGCCCCAAGCACCCCCCGGGGGGCTGGCTCCTCCCCCTTCCCGTGGGACTGCACACCCACCCCGGCCACCCGGCACGCGCAGGTCTGAAAGTGGCTTCAAGATCAAGGTCCCGTTCCTCTCTTCACTAAAGATACTCAGCAGCCAGGACTGTGATTTTCCAATAGTACAAACTCAGCTCAAACTCTATGAAACAAATCAGCAAACATGATGACGATATGGGGGTGTCGGGGACCAAGGGCAGGACGGAGTGAAGCCTCAGCTCCAACGGGGACCGAACCCGGCAGACGTCAAGGTCAGCTCTCCTGTCTCCTCTCTGGGCTGTGCCGCACCCGGGTTATCCTTTCTCTGCACGGCCGGCCCCTCTGCTGCTTCCGGTGGCCCGGCCATCAGCTATCATCAAGGGATGCGGACTCCCACAAGAGACGGATTCTCTTTTGTCTGCCGAAATTCTAGAAGGAGAGATTTGTATCGACCTGAATGGCTCCCTTCCCACCTCTGGACAAACGCACGACCACCGGGAGGTGGGGTTGCCGCGCTAACCTGGAAGCCCCCACGGCGGTCCTGTGAGCGGTGACTGGAGACAGCAACTTTCGGGAAGGGACGCTGGGAGGACATTTCCGTTGGTCCCCATCATAGTGGCTGTTGATAAATCTAGGACCAAACAGTGTCTACCCCTGTCATGGTGGTCTAGCTTCCTGCCCAGACCTGACGTATACCAACCGCCTTCTCCCCCAACACACGCACACACACACGCACACTCGCGCACTTGCGCAAAGGACAGAGTCCAGTCCCACACACCGGCTAGAGACCTTGCCTTAGGAAATTATGGACCTGGACCACGAGAGGATTAGTAAATGTCACCAAACAAAATTCTTTCTCTTCTTAAGTGTCTAAGCAGCGAAGCTCATTGGGAAATGCACACCCTTGACCTCTAGATCAGCTGAATGTTTTGTCTAAAACATTATTAAATGCTTACCTTACCCCAAAAGCTGCCTTGGTGGTTTCTTTTGTAAAGCACGCCTACAAGCCAGCAGAGATAAGAGGGCCGCGGTTTCTGGAAGGGTTGTCACTTCTCACTAGTGTGACTCAGTTGCCAGAACCTTTCCCATCCCTTTTTCTCTGGGTGCGTTTTATCCACCAACGCCAGAGGAAGTGGGGACAGGGTTTCCGTCACCACGGCAGAACCCCAGGTGAATCATGCTGTCTCTAGGATGTGCCTAATTTGGAGAGAAACCCTCCTATTCTCAGTTAGATCGTGCAGAAGAGAGGAATCGACGTTTATTCTGCTTGGGGCGCTCTAATCAGACAGCAGTTCACGTGGTGACACCTGAGGACGCGCAGGGCCCCTGCGGCCGGGGGGCGAGCTGCAGACCTAACGGGATGTTCACAGCTGTTTCTCCTGCTCCGAGTTCTGACTCGGGCCCCAGAGGCTGACATCACCGCATCAGACGCCAAGTCTGATCGCACGAGAAGAGAACGCGCTGGACCACCTGCAGGTCTCTTGCTGGGAGGCTGACAGTGAGCCCTCCCGGCGCGAGCCCGTCCCGCCTCCAGGCTGCATAAGAGGCGGGAGTCGCTCCCCGTGGAGCCCAAAGCAGGGAGCAATCAGGACCGCTTCGAAGGTCATTGCACTGATCGGGCCCCGAGTCTCCTCCGCTGTGGGCACAGGGCTGTGCCAACGGAGGGTGGCTCCCAGGGAACCAGGGCGTGGCACCTGCTGCCTGGAGTAGGAAGGACAGAGGACTTGTTCTTAGGTCATCCCAGCAGCTGTAAAGGTGGGCGGCTGGCTGGCTGCCTTAAGAGGGCAGAGGCTGGAGGAGTGGAAAGTCTGGGACAGCAGAGTCAAGCAGGAAAGGGCGTGCACATGCTGTGGGCCATGGTCAAGCTCCACCGTGGAGATCCAGGCCAAGTCATCGTGCGAGAAACTCTATGGCTGAGGACTGCTTGTGGGGGGAGTTGAACCCTAAGAGGGATGCATCACAAGAAGGAGGAGTGTCAGGAAATGATAAGGAGCCAACTGGAGAAGAAAGGACACACCAGGACCAACCCCATGGCTGGGGCCAGGCTTCAGCAACAACGCGGCAGGTCCCCTAGCAGAGAAAGAGTCAGCTCAGACTCTGCGGGGCCCAGGCTGCAGTGTTAGCAGGTGAGTAAGGCAATCCCTGTGTCTCCTCTCTCTTCCCGACTTCCAGCTAGAGCTGCGTCCGGTCACCAAACAGCAGTGAAGGAACGGGAGACGAGGTGGGACCAGGAAGAGAACGCGACTGGACACTGAGCAGCCCGCTTCTGGCTTCCCTGGCTGAGTCTGACTTATGCGGGAATGAAATCAGCATCGGAGCTCTGACAGTCCGTGGAGCTGGGGTTTAGCAGGTCCTCGGAACATCGAAACGCAGTTACATCATCGTGATTGGAAAAAGTAGAAGAACTGGCTGAAACTGCATCCCGAAAACAGGTGTGGGGGGACAGTGGTGAGAAGGAAGAGTCTGCCCTCCCAGGTTCCGTCCGTCCGGGTCGTTGGTTCCCGGGGAGGAATTACGCATCGCTCCCCCGCGCGGCGTTGCTGCCCTGCGGCTCTTCGGGGACCTGGACCCTGACCAGCAGAAGACGCAATTCACAGCCCGGGGGTGTTTCAGCTCCTCTGTCGACGCCTTCACTGCCCTTGAGCTTCCCTCCTTCAACTTCTCGGCCGTGTCAGTTCACAGCTCTGGGGCTGGCAGTGGGGGAGGGACGTGAATGACGAGGACGACTGTCTCTCTCGGGGACGAGTGTGGGGGGAGGTGAGGTTACATCCTGCCTTCCCAACAGCGCGGGAAGGCAGTGACACCTCATGGGTGGCCTGGACTCTAAAATCAAGCTCAAGGACAAAGCTGTTAAGTCACCTTGTTTGCCATCTGTGTTCTCCCGGAAGAACATAAGCATGAAAAGGCAAAGGCACTCACCTTTTTACTCTTTGCTTTGTGCACAACCCTGGAAACAGAGCCCTCCGCACAGAGGCCCAGCGCACACTGGCATGGTGGGGACGGTGCAATCATTCTGTTTTCTGTTGATCTCTTACAAAAGCCGATTAACTTCCATCCCTGGTGTCTGTTTACACACGAACTTGGCAACAATGCATGCTCGCACAAATCACTGGTCCCCACTGGTAAAACGGCCAGAGAAAAACCCCTTGATGTGCATTTCTCCTGGTCTTTGGGAACTATTGTTTATCCCACTGAATTGTGAAGAAACTGAAAGAATAAACAACTCTCCAATGAAGGCAGACAAAAGGCCAACAGGCACGTGAAAAGATGCTCAATGCTGCTAATTATCAGAGAAATGCAGATCACAACTACAGCGAGGTGTCACCTCACAGCAGCCAGAATGGCCGTCATTAAGAAGTCCACAAACAATAAATACTGGACGGGGTGTGGAGAAAAGGGAGCCCTCCTACACTGCTGGTGGGAATGCAGTTTGCTGCAGCCATTATGGAAAACAGTATGGAGGGTCCTCAAAACACTAAAAATAGACTTATCATATGGTCCAGCAAGCAATCCCATTCCTGGGCATCTATCCCAAGGGAACTCTTATTCAAAAAGATACCTGCACCCCAATGCTCACAGCAGCACTACTTACAACAGCCAAGACATGGAAACAGCCTAAATGTCCATCAACAGATGACTGGATAAAGAAGCTGTGGTATATTTATACAATGGAATACTACTCAGCCATAAAAAAAAGAATAAAATAATGCCATTTGCAGCAACACAATGTACCTGGAGATTGTCATTCTAAGTGAAGTAAGACAAAGACAGATGTCCTCTGATATGACTTACATGTGGAACCTAAAAAAAAAGGACACAAACTTATTTACAAAACAGAGACAGACTCACTGACATAGAAGACAAACTATGGTTATAAGGGAAGAGGTGGGAGGAGAGGGATAAACTGGGAGTTCAGGATTTGCAGACACAAACTACTATATTTAAACTAGAGAAACAAGGCCCTACTGTAGAGCACAGGGAACCATATCCAACACTTTGTAATGGCCTATAATGAAAAAGAACATGAAAAGGAATATATATGTGTGTATGTATCACTGAATCACTATGCTGTACCCCAGAAACTAACACAACATTGTAAATCGACTCTACTTCAATTAAAAAAGAGAACTTGGATCAGTAAGCAAGTCAGCAGTTTGTCTGAAGTAAGAGTGTGTTTTTGAAAAGAGAAAAGGTTCCAGAGAATGTTTTAAAGCCGTTGAGCATTTAGGAAGAAAAACAGTCAGAAATGACCAACACCAGCGGAACCGTGGAGCCGGCAAGTCTGTCACTTCGTTTCAAAGGAGAAACAGGCGAAATCCAGGAGGCGACTCAGTGTTTGACTTGCCTTCCTGATCAGCTTCTACATTGAAAACTGCAGACACGTGATGGTGGACGGCTTCTGACAGCCGCGTGTTCACAGCAGAGGGTTTGTTTGTAGCTATTTTTCTCCTGCCGACTTGTGCTCCATGGTGGCTTTTTAAACACCGTGCTCCGGGATGAGAGTGGACACTTTGCTTTTTCAGTTTTCATCCAGCTAAGATCATGTCTGGGGAGAAGCCAACGGCAGGGGCAGGTTTCTGCCTATGGTTTGCAACCTCCAAGTTCACTGAAGTTGAGGAAGTTCAGAGAGACGGAGAACAGGGGAGGACGGACTTGCCTGACTGGAGGCTCAGGGCCATCCCACGAGGCTCAACCCCGTCGGCTCAGGTCACACGTGCACAGCGGGGCTGGCGGGGCTCGCGGGGCTGTGAGATTCTCTGCCCTTCTCCGCTGGCTTCCACATCCTTTCTCAAGGGAGACCCTCAGTGAAGATGCATTACTTTGGTTTCATCTTCTGAAGATATTCCATGATTTTGTTCCAGAAATCTTTATTAAAATAGCACCCTGATTTTCAAAAATCTTTTTTTTTTCATATTTTTGTCTCACTCTCACAGCAACATAGAGATGCAGGGGGTTTATCCTCTCCAGTAAGTCTCCCAGGCGCCCGCGGAACAGAACAGAGCACAACAGTACCCTGACGGTGGCCTCACAGACACTCGGGGTTGCCGGGCTGCAGCCCGGGCTCGAGGGCTTCCGGACCACATCCTCCGATCACACTGCACACGCTGCCGGAACGCAAGTCTGCATGATTCCAAATTCAGGTTTGAAAACGTAGAGAAACTTCTTAAGCAAAACACAGTATACATACACCTAGAAACAGTGAGGGGAAATCTCAGCTATCAACTTGAAATTCAAAAACAAAGGTTAACCGAAAACATTAAGAGTTATGGACGGTGAGGGCCCTCTTCCTACGCAGAGCGCTGGTGCCTGGGAGGGTCGCTGGGAGCGGAGGGACTGCATCTTCCAGGACCGTCCTGTGACCCAGGTCAAGTCACTGACTGTCTGGTTCAGGGCGGGGGGGTACCTTTTTTTTTCCTGTAAAGGTAAGTTCTTTTGGCTCCTGGGCCATCTGGTTAGCACTGTCCCAGTCCGCCATTCAGTGACGGAGCAGCCATGGGAAACAGGCAGACAACGGAGCCTGTGGTCAGTGATGTTTCTCTACAAGACCAGGCAGATGCGGATGGCCCATGCCCATCACTAACCCGCTCATTCATGCCTCTCGTCCGCCCGCGTGGACATCAGCAAGAACGCCTTGAGCTGCATTTTGGAGGGTCTGTCGAGCATCGCTAGGCCACCACCACCGGGCGAAATTCTTATTAGAAGACCAAAAAGCTGGTGACTTGTAAAATTTTCCACTGAACTGTGGGAGACCTTTCTGCAGAAGTTGGTTTCATCAGGAAGGAGCTACGATTCTACTTAGCTAGCATCAAAGATTTGAATACCATGATATCACTAAACCAGGCAACGTCTCCAGCAAATAACAGACTCAGGCAATTTTAAACGTCCTAAGTAACGGCCTTGGTCTTGATTTAAACCTTTTCAAAATGGAAAGAAACATATTTGTAAGAATATATCGGTTTTAACAAAATTTATGGCATACCTGCTAATTTGATTCCTTGTAGCTTAAACTAGACTTTCCAAAGGTTTGGAATATGAGGCTATGATTTCAGAAGGTTCAGCTGTTAAATAATTGAGGAGATCACCCTAAAGCACGTTAAATCCAGCCTCTAACGACAGCCAGTGTGTCCGGACTTTCCGTGGGTCACACGCCGTGACTGAGGGCCCAGCAAAATTACTTTGCTCATAGACTGATTCCTTCCTATTTGATCTTCTTTTTTTTCAGGGATATTTGTTTTGGACGATGGCAGCCAAAGAAGACATGGATGTCAAAGAGTTTTGATGTGTAAGGATCCCCGCTGACGGGGCACCTGGGGGAGGGGGGAGCAGAGACTTCCTGGTCCTGTACCCTGAGCTCTCAGCCCAGCTCTGCAGCTGGGCCCCTCACTTTGTCGGTTTCGGTAACTGCCACTGCCTTTCTCCTTAGGTTGTTATCTGTGCACTAAGGACACGAGTGCAGGCCTTGAAGATTAGAACTGCAATCGTTGACAAAGCAACTGGCCTTTTCTCACGGATGCCCTGCCCCCACCACTTCCTGGCTGTGCCTTCTTCAGCAGCTTACTTAACCTCTCTGTGCTTTGGTTTCCTCATCTGTCAAATAAGGATATTACCACACTAGCTCTCACTGGGAGAGAAGATTAATGAGTGGGAGATGCATACAGTGTTTAGGACAATACTTAGCACGTGGCAAGTGCTCAATAAACATTCAGTGTTGCTGTTATCACCACCGTTGTTTTTAAAGCATTACCAGTGAGGCGGCTATGCACCGAGCTTCCAGCCTAGCGGACAAGAGACACCAACATACCAACGATGCTGCGTGACCCGTGCCACCACAGAGGGGAAAAGGTGAGGTGGGAGCAAACAGCAGACCCCGAGGAGAGCCCGAGTGGTGCCTGAGGGTGGAGCGGGTGCCAGCCAGGCGAAGGGGGAGGTGGGGGACCCAAGGCACCGACAGAGACGAGAAAGGTCAGGGCGAGGAGCCTTGGAGATGCTGAAAGGCGCTGTTCAGCAAGCCTGAAACAGGGCTGCAGAGAATGAAGCCGGAGGCCTGGGAGGGGCGGCTGTGAAGACCCTGCCAACCTGAGGAAGAACTGTGGTTTCCATCCTGACAGTGATGGGAGCCAGAGAAGCGATTTAAGTGGGAAACTGAGTGCCGTTTCCTGTGAGAAGGGCCGTTCTGGCTGCACCTGCCTCCCCTGGACACGCAGAGCAGGAGGCTGGGAGGCGGGGGGGGGGGGGGCTGCAGCAGGGCCCCCTCACCCGGGGCGCCGGGCTTGGCCTGGGGACTCAGGACTCAAGGGAAGCGGGCAGGGGTGGGGCAGAGGACGCGGATCTGTGAACACGTAGCAGGTGACTCCCACACCAGCTGAGTTTATTACTGTTATGAAAATACTCACTTACTCAATCCACTAAGTTAAAAGTGTAATAAAAAAAAGTTGAGGAACGGTGCATTACGGTGTTACGTCACTGACAACATTAAAGCAGCAAAATATTCCACCTGACCTACAAAGAACCTGAGAAGGATGCTGCTCTGGCCCGGGGTCGGGGGGGGGGGGGGGCGTGCCTCTGCTGGAAACAGCTTTCACTGCAACGCTCGCAGGCACCAGGCGGGACCCTGGGGCGGGGGCTCGGTACCCAGAACCTCGGCGCAGAGGCCCAGGGCTGGGGACGCAGCCCGGGACGGGGCCCAGGGGCCCCCAAGTCACGTCACGCAGCGCTGACCCCCTGGCCCGGGCTGGCCTCTCGCGTCTCGTGCTTTCTCATACTATTTTGATGACAAACATTTAGAGCGATTTTGGTCACAAACAACAGAAGACCCACTTCTAATGGAGCCTGGGGCAGAAGTGGACCCAGGGTCCGCTGAAGCCCTTGGCAGCCGAAACCTGAAGGAAACCTGAGGGCTGTTCCGGGCGGGCCTCGGAGCTCGTGCAGGCTCTGCTCCAGACGCTGCAGTAGCGTGACCTTCTCAGCAAAGCGAGGCGCAGGGCCCTCCGGCTCCCCGGCGCTCACACGAGCTACGTTCACACCAGGCTGTGGTCCAGCAACAGCCCGCCGCCTGAAAGAACGGCGCACACACCTCAACCTAGAAGTACCTCATTGCTAAAAAGAAGAACGCCAACCATCAGCGGAGCCTCCACTGAGCCAGAATCTTCCTGCAACTGCCCCATCAAAGATCACTGGTCACAGGTCATCATAACTAACATCCTAGTGATGAGAAAGTTTGAAATATTGCGAGAATGACTAAAATGTGACACAGAGACGCAAGCGAGCAGATGCTGTTGGAAAAATGGCCCTGACAGATTTGCTCGACACAGGGTTGCCACAACCTTCAATTTGTAAAATACTCTGTCTGTGAAGCACAATGAAGCCAGGTGTACCTGTACGAAGAAGGAGGTGACCCCGGTGTCCACGGCAGCACTAGTCACAACAGCCAAGACGTGGAAACAACCGGAGTGTGCACCGACAGATGGCTGGATGAAGCAGCTGTGACACATAAGGTGTATGTATACAAAATGGAATACCACCGACGTATAAAGAAGACTGAACAACGCCATTTGCAGCAACTTGGATGGACTTAGAGATGATCATATTGAGTGAAGTAAGTCAGAGAAAGACAAATATCATATGTTTTATGTGGAATCTAAAAAAGATGGTACAAATTCTATCTACAAACCAAAACCAGACTTACGGACATAGAAGACAAACTGTGGTTACCAAAGGGGAAAGGGGAGAGAGGGATAAATTAGGGGTTGGGGATTAACAGACACACGTTACTGTATATAAAATGGATAAATAACAAGGACCTACTGTACAGCACAGAGAACTGTATTCAATTTCCTGTAATAACCTATAATGGAAAAGAATCTGAAAAGAAAAAATACATGTATGTATATGTATAACTGAATCACTCTGCTGTACACCTGAAATGAACATTGTAAATCAACTGCACTTCAACAGAAAATGGTTTTTAAAAAAAGGAGGGGTGAGCCGAAAGCAGTGCTGCCACGGTAAGCCTGATTCCGAGGCCGCCACTGCTGGCTGAGGGTGGACAGGAAAGTCTGACTCAGACTTGGGAGGTGTGAAGTCAGCCAACCTGAAGGACAGCCCTCACGCTTTCTGGATCAAAAGTGCCTTCTCCTCTCGTCAGTGACTCTCGACTTCTGGAGGGTTAATAACCAGCTTCAGACATGTTGAAACCTATGGGCCCTCTACCGCAAGGAGAAATTGCCCATGAATGCATACAGACAAAATTTCACTTAGGATTTCAGGGGGTCGTGAATTCCAAAGCCCACTCACAGACTAACTCAAGGTTCGTGCTCTGATTTCCTGGGCAGGACCCTCCAAGTTCCTTTCAGCAGGTCAGTCACGTAAATAGAACCTAAGCTGCTGGCTGAGAAATACTGTCGTTTGACCCAGACGTCCCGACACCCGTGTTCCTACAAGAGGTCTATCCACTGAGCTAGAACCCTACATTGCACGAGAAAATAGTATGTTTTCCACCCTTTTAGCTGGTACTTAAAGTATTTTCAAACTCCTTCCATCAACACTCCCAAGCGCCCTTTCCAGGAGTGAGATCAAGTGAAGTGCCCACGATCCGGCCCCTCCAAACGTTGTCGGAACCATCTCAGAAGCAACACGCATGGGTCAAGAGACTGCCAAGCCCCGCTCAAGGTCCCCTACCTTCCACAGACGACTTGGGCTGTGTGCATGGACGCTGCCCTGATCGATCACGTGCACCAGGTTCCAACCTCTCGCCCCTGAGTTGGATTTACGCCCTGGGCGTTCAGTGAGGCTCACCACTGACGGCCCGTGATGACTGTCACCTCAGGGGGCTTGGGCTCAGGGACCAGTGTTGCTTCTGCTGTGATGAAGCCCTTTGTCTCCAATCCAGCAGCCTCGTGTCTTCTGTTAGCTTCCATGGAACTGTGATGGCCAAGCTGTTAGCCAGAGAGCGGGGTGAGATCTCAAAACTGTCACCATTTTGGACACCATGCTCCTCATTTCGAGAACCACATATGATCAGAGAATATATTGCCTGTAAAAAGTGATCCTTTGCTTAAAAATGGCTTGCATTTTGCATTTGATGATAAGAATTATGGGTCCATCATGGTTTTTTCTTCTTTGCCTTGGCTACTAGGAAGCTCAACAGTAAATTAAAATTCAGTTGGAAAAACTACATGAGCATAAGCTTAGGAGTAATTACCTTTCACTTGTTGTGTATCATTTTCATGTTAATATATCTATTTTCTTCTGGTAAACTGGTAAACGTCGGTGTGAAAAGGCCACTTTCTTCATGCAAGTGCCACATAAATAAGCAGTCCAGAATGTGGGTAACCCAGCCTATTGCAGTATCTAACCATGACTTAAATGATTATTTCTATTGAAAGACACAACCCAAGGGCCACAAGCCCTCTCCTTTCAGAACAAGGACTCTGTGTACCCGGAGTCCCCAGTAAGTCCGTGAAGCCGTCCAGAGTTCAGCCCTTTTAGAGCAGAAGGGCCAGCACCACGGCCCGCCCGCCACCCAGATAAGGTCCCATCTACAAGGGACCATCCCCACCACGGACGCCCTGGCCCTGCGTGGGCACCGGGACGCTTCCCTGGGCCTGGACGGCAGAGAGAGAACTCCCAGGTCATGCGAAGGGAAAAGGCAATTCTGAGTAGTTTCAGTGTTTTGGGTTTCGAGATGTAGGCGTGTATAGTATCTCTTCTGAACATACCTGGTCTCTCCCAGAAGAAGGGTGCAGGGGGGGGGGGGGGTAGGGCGATGAACCATTGAACCAGAAATTATGAATCTAGTTCCTTGAGAATAAAAGACAAGTTATGCCCTCAAGGGGCCCATCAAAGGAACCAAATATTTAGCGAAGACAGTCCTTTCTGAGCCTATCCCTCAGCCTGTTTTCTTTAAAGAAGCAAACATTAGTCCTAGGATCCCAGAATATGAGGTCCATGGTGACAACTGCCACAAAGGGGACAGTAGGACTTAACGGCATATTTACTGGGGAGTTGAGTCTAGTCTGGGAGCACAGGGGAAGCTTCTGGAAGGAATGGCCCCACACGGAGATCAGAAGGGTGAACGCAAGTTAATAAATGAGGCGGAGGAGTTCAGCAGAGGCCCTGAGCAAAGTGAGAAATCCAATCGAGATGATTGGATTGCCTCATCCAGTCTCTATCCTGACAACCATTTATTGAATTTTTAATCTTTTTAATTTTCTTTTTTTTTTAATGGAGGCACTGGGGATGGCACCTAGGACCTCGTGCATGCTAAGCACACATTCTACCACTGAGCCACACCCTCCCCCCTGAACTGAATTCCTCCCCAGGTGAGGCACCAGGAAGACAAGCGTGAAGGAGTAAGCATCTGCTTCCTCAAGGAACCGCAGGCCATGAATATATGTATATCCATGTATGACTGAAAAATTGTGCTGTACACAGAAATTCACACGACATTGTAAACTGACTATAGCTCAACAAAATAAAAAAAAAAATAAAATAAAATAAAGGAACCACAGGCAGACAGAGAGACAAGTAAAGAGGCAGTTACGACAGACCAGAAGCATGCGCTGATTTGAGGTCGTCATGGGCACTGGGGGGGCCGAGGGGAGAGGCCAGACTCAGCTCTGGGGATTTGCAGAAGGCTCCCTGAATGTGCTGGTCTCCCGCCCAGCTCCCCAAGGCTCGACCTCTTCTGGTCGCTCTCAGCACCTCCTTTATCCCCGAGGCGTCCAGCCTGATGTGACCTGCAGGCTTGCCTTGGACGTGAGTGGGCACATCCCTGACAACCTGTTCATTTAGTTTTACGGGATGCATCACCTGCCCACATGCGTGCCCACGGTTCACTGATGTAACCGGTAAACCACAGCTAGAAGACAGGTCTCACGATCTGCGCTCGGGAGACAAAGTGGGGGACCTGACGCTTCCAGCAGGAGCCGCGTCTACAAGTAGAAACAACGACCGCTTCATTTTCGTGTGGAGCTTCATACACTTCTATTTCCTTCAAAATGTACAGGGCACAAAACAGGCCTGGGCCACAGGATGTTCCCGGGCTTACAAGCAAGAACAACGATCCACGGCGTGTCTCCAAGTGTCCTGCCGATGGTGATCTTTCACTAAAGTGCTGCTGGGCCACTGGTTTGGAGTGCCCACCCCACCTCCAGGCAGGTGCCCACCTGGTCCTCACCCAGCTGGCTTGGCTTCCACACCAGAAGCCCTGGCACACGAGGTTAAAACTGCGGCCACACCAGCCTTGGGACAGGGACATAAATGGTGCTTTGGGTAAATCACGAAGCAGATTTCCAGAGGAACTCTTCCTGTCCCCGCTGAGGTCCCACGTGGGTGTGAAAGCCACAGAACGCCGTCCACCCTCCTGCCCCCGTGCACCCTGGCGCAGGCCCGCTGCTCACCTTCGCTGGGGGGTGTCACCAAGCTCCGTGATGGTCTTGTGACGCCCACTCTTTGCTTTGGCTCCTGGAGGTTCACCGTTTGAAGCCTTAACCTTGTTCTGGATGGACACCACGACCAACGATCACAATCTACGCTGTTTCCATCCTGCGCTCTGAACTCGATGGCGCCCATCCAAGCCAAGCCTCAGCCCCGATTTCCTCAACATTCGGTGCACGTCTGTAAGCCTGAGGGAACCTCCCAGCTAACCCGGCTTGAATCTCAGGTCTCCTTACCCACACTTCACACAGCCCTGCTTTTAAAGCCGGCAAGCCTGCAGCAGACACTCAAGAATCCTCCACTTGTCTTGGAGGTAATTTCCAAACCGTTTGTTTAAAAGTAGAAGGAGAAAGATGGCTTGGCGATTCAGATCGAGTAAGCTTCCTAGGACTCTGATATCTGGGCGTCCATATCCGAAGCTGCAGCAGCTCGTCAGCGAAGGTGGAGCTGTGTATGCTGACCCACACGTGCAGAGGAACAGAAATCCTCCCCTAAAGTTTCTTTGAGAGCTTAGTGATGCAGTTTGCTACACGTTCTCCCTCACTTTCTGTAGCAAAAGTCACATTCTGCTTTTAAATACAATACTCCAATGCTTTCTATGTATTTCATTTGTAGGAAAAAAACAAAAACAAAAACTCGCGTATATGCATGCAAAAAAACCCCAGGGGCAATATTTGTATGTGGCAATGTGTTGCGTAGTTCTGATCGAGACACTGCAGAGTTAACACCACCTGTGAAAAACGTTGGCTCTGCAAGAATGTTTATATTGTACGTACAGGAGGAATACGTCACGTATATGACACCCTGTAAATGTAATACAGAAAATTAGCACAAAGGCATTTGCACAGTGGAAGCTTGTATCTCTCTCTCCTGCGCGGGGTCCCCAGATTCGACTTCATCCCCGAAGCGCTGGGCAAGGATGCGCGTTAAGTCCTCGTACAAACTCGTACAGTCCCGTACAAACTCTCAGACACAAAGCAGGGAAAGACCGCATTGGCTTCCTTTCCTGACGTTTGCTAAAGCACCTGGGGCACCCTGGGGCGCGTAGGCAGGAGCTGCTGGCGACAGGCCTCGGGCCAGATTCAGAGTGCAGGGAAGGTGTGGCCTCCGCCCCCGCCCAGCCTAACAGAAAAGCGTGCCGGGCGCTCGCCAGCAGGTGCGGCTTCCTGCTACGTGCAGAGGCTGTGCCGGAGCTGGTCCGGCCTGCGGTTCAGATGTGCAGGGACAGGATAAACAGAGAGGAACGGGGGGGTTGTTTGAGGGATCGAGGTGGCCAGGCCACCCGGCCAAAGCTTGAGTCACGTGCAGGGAAAACAGAAAGGGAAGAGGCCTGATAAGTCCACGTACATTACAGGCTAAAAGCAAACACCGCTTTCAAAGAAGGTTTAGAAACTGGTGTGGGAGGGGGACCTGTCTTAGCACAGCCAGCCTGTCGACACAAACACCACTGTTCTGACTGCGAACTACGTGGCCTTCTGTCCCACTCAGAGGTGCAGGAACCAGGCTAGACCCTGGCCCGTCCTCCTGCGTGGAGGCCCCAGGGGGCCACTGTCCTTACCAAGGCTTTGTAGATTTTGAATCTGAGTTTTCCATTCACAAATCAGGCAGCAAGTCGAAATGCTGATTTTTTAATTTAATGAGTGATCCTGGAAGGAGTTCGCCTCCTGGAAGGTACAGCGGGATCCCACGTGGCTGAGTCACGGCTGTGTCTCTCTGTCTTCGTTCATCGCCCGTCTGCTGCTGCTCCCCGAGCCCGGCACCATGGATGCCGGCTGCACCCTCATCCTGTGTCCCCCTACGGAAAGGAACACTGCGCTTCAAGAGCTGCAGGAGCCGTGGGCTGAAGGACGCACCCGGTTCTGAGGTGCGAAATGGGACAGCGTCCAGGACTCAGCATCCAGACTATCTCATTTCCCGCTTGTTTCCAGTTTAACACATTCCACGTCCCGACGTGTTCAGAGTTGGGAGTTGACTGGGTCTGTCTTTCTGTCGAGGAAGTTTGTTCCAGAGGTGACTCAAGTACGTCCGTCTCTACTTCTCAAGGGCAAGGATGGCTACCTTATTTTTGCTCTTTTTCTTTCTCCATACGGTATATGAGACTAGTAGTAAGTCTCACCTCGTGTGACGTTCGCAGCTCCTGAATACACTCTTACACTTGAAATTCACCAAACTCTCTGTTGAGCAACCCACCAGTCTTTGAGGCATAAAACTTTTCATTTTTTAAAAAAAATTGAAGTATAGTCGATGGACAGTGCTGTGTTAGTTCCTGGCGTACAGCACAGGGATTCAGTTACACACACACACACGTGTATATTCCTTTTCACGTTCTTTTTCATTATAGGTTATTACACGGTGTTGAATATAGTTCCCTGTGCTCTACAGTAAGGCCTTGTTGTTAAACTTCCCATTTGTATATTTTTGAGGAGGAGTGAGGGGTGAGCGGCAGAGAAGCAGACTTGCTAGGAGCCCTCCACTTCCCACGGCCCCGAACTCCACGGCCCTCCCCTCACACACACCCTTCAGAGCTGACCCGATCGTTTCAGTGAGAAAACAGCTGCAATCGGAAGACAGGCTCGCTGACTTCCCGCCACCAGCCCACTCGGCTGTCTGAGCAGCATTTTCACTTCTCACGCTAACCTTACCTGGCAGTGGTACGAGATGACACTCAAAATAAATCAAATTCCAAATCTCATAGAGTAAACTGGGAAATAGCCCCTCTGTTTCCAGCCTCTGAGGAAGCTATTATAAGACTGGAATTACACCTTCTTCAGAAAATTTTTGGAATTTGCTTATACACCTGACTGGGTGTGTTGTTTCCTTGTGGGGGAGTTTCAGACTGCAGATACAAATGCTGAATGGTTATGGGATTATTTCATTTTCCATGTCTTCTTGAGTAAATTTTGGTAAATTATATTTTTCTAGGGATTCACCCATTGTACCAAAAGTTTCCAATGTATTGGAATAAAACTGTCAATTGTATTCACTTACTGCTTTTTAATCTTCTGTGTCTGCTTCTGCCTCATTTCCATCTCCAGTGCGTGTTGGTACGTTCTCTTTTTCTTTCTGCACCACTCTAGCCAAAAAACGTCCTTACTAGTCTTCAAAACCAACTTTCATTTTTCTTAATTTTCTCGACATTTGCTTTGATTGCTTCTTCTCTTATTTACTTTATTTCTCCCAATTTCTTTGGGTTTATTCCATTATTCTTTTTCTAATTTAAGAGGTGGAACACTTCGCTTTTTCTTTTTCAGACTGTCCTTCTGTTTTAATTTAAAAACCCTTAAAAGTCTATATTTCCCTTCAAAATAGGTATCATTTAGTTGTATTCTATAATTCGGTATGTAATATTTATATTATCATTCATTTTTAAGCATTTCATAACTTCCATAGTAACTTCTCCTTTGATCTAGGATTTATTTAGAAGCGTGTTTTGTAATTTCCAAAACCATGGGGAATTTTTGGTAACCTATTAATTATTGCTGTGTAACTCTGTTGCATTAAATAGAGAAAATATGTTTACATAAGGTTTTGAAATGTGTTAAGACTTGTTTTCTGGACCACTAAACCGTCAATCTGTATGAACGTTCCGTGCCTATGTTCCAAATGCAGGACCTTCACTGATCGAACTTCCACAGTCAGATGTGTTCATGGCATCTTCAAGTCTGACACTTTGGTCACATTATGAAGAAACAGGTGCACCTGTGGCCTGGATCCATCCTCTCTCATCCACTCGAGGATTTGACCTTGACCTCTCTTCTCATGTCATTTTCCTCCCTTCTGGATAAGCTTCCAATGTAGTGAAATTTCTTGATCCAACTCCCTCATCCCCGTGTCTCAGCCCCAAGGGGCTGCTGTGACTAAGGACCACACACTGGGTGGCTCAGAAATGGCAGAAATTGCTTCCTCAGAGTTCTGGAGGCTGGACGTCTGAGATCCCGGTGCCAGGGCGGTCGGGGGAGGGCTCTCTTTCTGGGTGCGAACCCCTTGCGTCCTCACAGGGCTGCGGGGGAGACAAAGGGCTCAGGAACCTTTTTGTGGGGCTCTGCCCACCTGCTGTGAGCGCCTCCCAGAGGCTCCACCTCCTAAAACCATCCCCTTGAGGGTTAATACGAATTTTGAAGGGACACAAACACTGAGACCACAGTCCACAGCCACCTCACTTCTCTTTTATTTATTTCAGACTTCTGGAGAGTTGCACCAACCCCACTAACTCACCCCCAAGTCTCGAGTCAGCCCCTCAGTTCGGTCAGTGGCAACCCCTTGCTGGAAGCAGCCTGGGCGGCGACCTCAGCAGGACCCCGTGGGAGGCAGCTTCCTCAGCAGGGACAGGGCATTGGTGGGCAACTCAGGAGATGCCCTTCGTGCTGTGAGTCTGCAACACTGGTTTGACTGCTTGGCTAGATTGTCCTGTGGTCTGGAAAGTGTTACAAAATTAGACGACTTACCTAGAATATTTCTATTTTATTAATTCAGAATCCCCGAGAGTCTGTTGACAGTAATTTAAGAAATAGATCCCACCCAGTTTCAGGCTGAGTGATAATGTTTGAATTATTCACATAAAAACTCTATAAAAGCATAAAAGCTGACCAGACGTCTGATGCTCTGCCAGACGTGGGCCAGACCGCTCGTCTCCGAGGAAGTGTGGCAAAGCCACTCAGATGATCAGAAAACCTGGGTCCTGCTGCTGTGTTTGAAGCTGCACTTCCTGAGTTTCAATACTTCTCGGATGACATTACCACCACAGATATAATCCAATTGCTGAAAACAAAAGGTAAAGGATTTGATTCGAAATTATGAGGAGGGTCAAAAATCATGGGTAGTTGCTTCGTTTGACGTCTTTACACCTAGAGTGACTTCATTGCAGTCACCACCTCATCTCGGTAGGCGGCCACCATCCTCGGTTGATGAGACTCCAATACGTTTCATAAAATACATAATCCTTTCTTGCAAGCGCTTCTCTCTGGCACCTGCTCCAGAAAGCAGCAAAGGGCGCTGGCGTCCACGTGTCTAGGGGCGGGTCGGGGAAGAGCGGGGGTCGGCCTCCCGGTCCTGGTCCGCCCCTCACCAGCTGTGCACCCTCAGGAAAATCCAGCCCTCTATGTTCTCAGGAAGAAAACCTGATGAATCATTAATGCAGCTATTGTTAAGAATTAACTGAAATAATACGCACGAAGAGCTTAAAAGCAACGCCAGCCCTTAAAACCCTGTACCCCTGCGATTTGTATTTATCCCCAGACACATGTCTCTGGTCCTGTCCGCCAAGGATGGCGTTTCCTTGGTCCACGCTTCCGTCTCGTCAAATGTAGTTGTGACAAGACCTACCAGATATCCCACGGTAGTGAACAATAACTGTAACACAAAACCCAAGCAACTTGCAGCAAATGTGGAAATACTCTGGACCCCAATATGAACGGCAAGGCTCCAGAACACTAGCTGAACCACGCTGGGGCGCAGAGCTTCAGACTGAAGACATCAGGACACCGAATCAAGAAAAAACCGCAGACACGGTTGGGCCAAGTGGCGTACGAACCCGGGAGTGCTTGCAAAGACCTCCTTAAACAAAGGCTGTTTGCGAATGAAGTTAACAGACATTCACTCACAGTGCTACTCAATTCACACCTCCCACGAGCAGGGAGTGACCACGCTTCCGGAACCGCGAGGACTCGTGAGATGTACGCGGATGACAGATCAGAGCACTGGAGACAAGGACAATCCTGAACATTTGCGATGCACGACCCCAGACATCTGCTTCCAATCGCTGATACAGGTGTACAGTCCCACAGTCTGAATCTATAAAAATGCCTTAAGTATTATTTTCGAAAATCGTATTTGCCTTTCCTTCCAGGATTCTGGTGACGCCAGTGGAACACGTACTTCCTTTCTTTCACTTAAAGGAGTCTGTGTTTTCTGTTAAAATGTGGACACCTCCCCCTGCCACAGGATTCTCCACCACGACCCCGCCCCTGGTCAGCAGTCTGAAAGGAAGGGGCTGGTAGAGGTCAACACCAAATCCATGGTCTTCGGGGTCAAGGGTAAGTGTGAGAGAAAGCCTTTTAATGAATCACTGAAAATAAGGTTTAATGATTCCCTATCCCAGGGGTTGGAAACACGCTGACTTGAGTTTATCCTCCATTATAAATGGATTGTGACTTTTTAATTTTTATACCTTCTTTTATAAAATTAAAGAAAAGGGAATGGAGGCCGTTTCCACGACTCCATGCCCATGGGAACAAAATGTAAAATAAAGGTGATGAGGAAAGCAAAGACTAGTGAAGCCAGCAGAGCAGCAATACAGACGAAGCCCGCCCGCGGCTCGAGGCCGTTCACATTCATGAGACGCACACGCATGTTAGAAAGCTTCTGAGCGTTCTGGCCACCGACTAACAGAGGGGATGACAGTTAACAGACTCGAACCGCCCGAAGGGCAGCGCGGCCCAGGCGGTCGGGGCCACGGCCGCGGAGCGGCGCGCGCAGGGCCGCCCCCCGCGGACCGCGCGGACCGGGCGGCGGCGCGGGCGGAAGCTCCCGCGGGGGCCCTCGGGCGGCCGCGCGGCATCTCGGCGCCGCACATGTCTGCTGGGGTCCCGAAGAAGCGCACAGTGATCTAGAAGAGCGCGGCGGTGCGCACGCTGCGGACAGTCGTCCGTGGACACGCTCGCCACGCGGCTGTCGCCAGGCAGAAGCAGGCAGCGGGTCAGGCTTCCGCTGCGAGCGCCCCCTGGCGGGGAGGCCCCGGGCCCACGGCGCGCGCAGCGGGGGCGCCCTGCCCCGAGCGCATCCGCGAAGGGGCGCGCGTCGTGCGAGCGGCCCTGCAGCCAGCGCGCCCCCCCCCCCCACCCCCGCGGAGGGGCCGAGGGCTGCCCGGGGAGCGCCACGGCTCCTCTAGGGAGGTAGTTCGGCTCACCCCGACCAGGTTCTAAAGGGGTCGTCCCAAAAGCTGCCGGTGGTAATCCACGCTTTCAAGGTGGTCACGGCAATTGGCCCCCTGACTCCAGAGGACTCGCTCATGTGGACGCTTCATAGCCACCGAGACGGCAGACAGCTGCCCGCGATGACGCAGGGGCGATGCCCGCAGCCTCGGCCTCCCCCTCTGCGGACCGCCCACGGGCCCCCACGCACCGCGGGGCACGTCGGGGAAGAGCCGCGCCACAGCCGCCCCTCCCGCAAGGTCTAGAAAACCGCCTCTTCTGAGGTTAACCAGGAATCTTTAACATCAAGAACAGGCAAACACCCACCTTGTCACTGAAAATAAAACTCAATAAAGCTGTCACAGGACCCTCAGTTCTAAGCAATAAAACCCCCTGATGCGTTACCAAGACAGAACAGTGAAGTGTGTGTCTGCGGGACTCAGCAAAGGCTGCGACCTCGCGGGCAACAACACGCTGCTGAAGTCCAACAAAATGATGTCATTGGCTAATACTGGGGAGTCCCTCCCTCCCGCCTGCAGCAGGGCCGCCCCCTCGCCTAGAACCCCTCTCTCCGCCCCATCTCGGGCGGGAGGCAGCCACTCTCACCTGCTTCCTCCAAACACAGTAAAGAAAATTTAAACTGTCAACTGAGAAAATACGTACGTTGCCATACCCAGACCGCTCACAAATCTACGTTCCTTCACTGTCACCATTTAATTAAAAGTAGGTGAGAAGTTGGAGGGAGGGTACAGCTCAGCGGTACAGCGTGTGCCCAGCATGCACGAGGGCCTGGGTTCAACCCCCAGTACGTCCATTAATAAGTAAATAAACAAATCTAATGACCTCTACCTCCCCCCCAAAAAAACCATGTGAAAAGTTAATAAAATTAGAGAAAGCAGACCATAAAACCAAATCATTTTCTAAAAATTTCATGAGTTACTTGAAGAGTTGGCCAAACACTGAGGAGAGCCATTTCCACCCCGTTCAAGAATGATCACTCATTTGTGGGATCAAAAAGAAAATAAAAAATAAGACATTAATGAACTCATCTACAAAGCAGAAACAGACTCACAGACACAGTAAACAATCTCACGGTCACCGGCTGGAAAGGCAGGTGGGAAGGGATAAACTGGGAGTTTAAGATTTGCAGATACTGCCTACTGTGTATACAACAGAGAAACAACAAGTTTCTCTGTACAGCACAGGGAACTGTATTCATAGCCTGTAGTAACTTACAATGAAAAAGAATATGAAAACGAATATACGTATGTATATGGATGACTGGAAAATTACGCTGTACACCAGAAAATTGGCATATTGTAACTGACTGTATGTCAATAAGAAAATCAATTACTTTTTAAAAAAAGAAGGATCAGGAAGATTTGGTGAGGCTGAAAACTGCTTACAGCTAAGGCCCGTGCTCACTAAAGCAGTGCCAGACTCCACGCGATGGGAGGACCTCCGCCTGAAACTGAGGACCCAGATGCACCTCTGCTCAGGCCTTGGGATTCGGGGTTTAACAGGCAGAACGGAGCCTCTCCCACTATCCTCATCCATTTTTTGCGTCTTCCATCCCCCGTCCTCTTCTTGCTCCCGTGGAAACTTACATCCCCATCGTCTCCTCCTCCTTCTAGACATTCTTCAAGCCTGGGAAACAAACTGATGTGCTCACGGTGACAGCACACTGACTGGGAAGGCTGAGCCCAGTGCCTTCCTGGGGGTTTGTACCTCCACAGAAGACCCGGGGCTGCTGGTAACAGATGATCGCGAAGAGGAGTTAACGTTTAAAACCAGCAAGCAGCCCTGGTGTCCCTCCACCCACCTGGGGACCAGCTGCCCACGTGTCACTGACTGCAGCCAATCTCCCTTCCGAAAATAAGCCCAGGAGGCAGCTGCGTCCGCGTCCCTCTCTGACGTCCGAGCACTGGCGCAGTCTGGAAGGAGTCCGTGCCCTCCGGCTCCAAACACCAAGTGTCCAAAAGCAAACTCCACCAGCCCCTGGGTGTAAGCATAAACATATTTATATGTGATGACTGCATTACAGAAATAAACTAAAACATTTCCCCTTAGCAGTACCCATTGTGCTCATCAAATCTCATCTAAAATATGTTGCCCGCAACCCCAGGCACAGAGGAGGAATTTAAACACAGCAGTGATTCAGAATCAAAGACTAAATGCGAGCCTGTGTCTTGGGCTTAAGAGAAAGCCTGGGGACAGGACACAGCTGCAGGAGGACCATTTCCCTTCAAGCCATGGACTCTGGGAAGCCTTTGGTAAGAAATGATGAAGAGGTCATTTTCATCTGGGGCCTACGTGAAAGAGATTTTAGCTTAAATAGCTACCAGAGGTACTAAAACACGGGGAGGCCTGGTGTGTTGGTTGATGTGAGCGTGGTGAGATCGGGCGGATAGGTCATCACTCTTCAAGAAAGCAAGTCAGTGCCCTAGTGCCCTGCACCACCGCATCGCCCCGTGAGGGCTCTGTGACCCCACCGCAAATGGTAATGGAAAAATTTTGCTCCTCGAGGATTCTTTACTAAGCGTCAGGACAGTAAATCAAGAGGGCAATAGAGTGAAAAGAACCATAAGGAATAAACAACGAAGTTTATGGCTTGAGTGTTTGTGGAACCTCCTGAAATCTGAAGTAGGGAAGACGGGGAGGGAACAGGCCAGGGAGCAGGGCAGACGGGGGAAAGGCAATATTTTGCCTTGGACATCCGTCAGTTTAAGCCGCCTACAGAAAACTCAAAAAGAGAGGCCAAGCACGCCGCGGGTTATGCAGACCCAGGATGCTGTAGAAATCTGGTCAGGAGACAAACGCAGGAGTCACCAGCACATAACAGTGTTACGGTCCTGGGAGAAAACGTGGAGGATGATGAGGACAAGCGCAGAAGCCCGCGTCCCCTGCAGGGGGCACACAGCACAGAGCGGAGGCCGCAGAGCTCTCGGCCGGTAGCAGGTTTCCAGCCGTCTTCAAATCCTCAGATTCCTGGCTCCACTGGCTCCTTAGGACCCGTCAAAGTGAGGGTTTACCGTTGTGTGATCAGGGTCAAAACACCAGCAGGGGAGGCAGGGCGCCTAGGAAAAGCCCAGGAGACCATGGGGTCTCCCCAGTCCAGACACTGCACAGAGGGGCCCCCAGGGGCCCCCTGCCTGCCTTCTCCACCCCCACCCCCGGGCCCCCGAGTGCCTGACCTTCCACGAGGGTGTTCTCACTCTCAGACTCCCACTGGTGTTGAAAGGTCCTTCCATGATAGGCAGTATTTGTTTTTTTAAAAGACTGTTTTTTAACTTTAAATGTAATGTAAATTTAAATAGCCACATGTGCCTAGGGGCTGGCAGACTGGGCCGTGAGGATCGAGCCAGTCTCCCTGGTTGTGATGCTCAGACCGTCCTGAGAAACTCTCGTGGGTTTTGATAGAAAGAAGGCAACGAGTAACAAGGTCACCTCACTCGAGCCCAGGGTGGAGGCCGTCCCGTCTTCATGACGGGGAAGTGAGTTTTGAGAAGGGTACCCAGCTGGTCTGTGATGGAGGTGGGGCTTGAACCAGCTGGGCTGATCTTTGAAAGCTAGGTCCCCCATCCCGTTTTCCGGGAGCCACAGTGCCGCGCAGCAGCCCAGCGTGACCCTGCAGGTGTGGTTTTGGGGGCAGGCAGATCTCGGCTCAAGTTCCAGCTCTGCCGACAACCTGCCTGTAGCCTCAGGGAACTGCAGTCAGGTCCCTGGCCTCCCCAAAATGCACTTTCCTCATTTGCCCAGTGGAAGCGAGAGCGGCAGCCTGTTCCTTGTCATGTATGTTACGCAGCACTCTCTGCTTCGTGGTATATTTTTAATGTCCTTCGCTTTATTGAATCCTCTTAACAGCTCCAAATGACACCAAATCACAAGTACAAAACAACTTGAGGTAAAGCCAGTGTAGGACTCAGGAGCAACTGTCATCACTTACATGTCAAAGTTCATTTCAGATCTTTCCCTGTCCCTAAAGCAGAGTCCCAAAGACCGCTACCCGGGCACACCGTCTTAGGCTTCCTGGAGATGATAATTAAGGTAAAAACTTAACGGTCTCTCTCTTACTTTTTGAATCTCCGCCGGGGTATGGATAAAAGCCTCTCGCTCAGTGCACACTTTTTCAGCTGTTGTAAGTGGCTGCTGTAGGGACTTTTGGGGTTTGCCCCCCACAGTCGTGAGCAAAGCGGGCGAGAAGATGTCAACAACGGTGTGACGTGGAGGCAGCCCCCCTCCGAGTGCCAGCCCCTGGCCCGTCCCCAGGTCATGCTCTGCGAGCCTCTCAGTCATCAGCCACAGCAGTCACCAGGGGCCAGTCACAACTGCGTGGCCTCAGAGCCCCAGCGGCTGCCCCCTGTCTCCCTGTTCTTTCCCAGTGCAGAACTCCTGAGGGAGGGGGAGAATCATACTTTAAACATGAGTCTTTCCGTCCCTCTGCCCTGAGAGCCACAGATGCAGGCACATAATTTTAAAAAGTATTTGGCCCCGCGTGACCGCCCTGTCAAACGTCAGACGGCACCAATATTTTACACATACTCTATTATTTTTTCCAGAAGAGTGTGTCCCCGTTAGCCAGGTACCTATTCATCATGATACCAATTAATCTTGTCGATTACTGTATTAAATTCTGGTGACTTGCTGACTGTTCTTCGGCAAGCCAGGGACTTTTCCCATAGGAAGATTTTCTAAACTCAAGCCAGATTTGTCACGGTTCACATGGCAGGCAGTTCTGTTCCTGGGGCAACAGTCAAACAGCCAGTGATGTTTTCGGGCTGGCCGACAAGGTCTATAACTTTGATGCATCTGTGAGGACAGGGGGCCGCTGGCCAGGGCGGCAAGGGGGAGGCGTCGAGCTGCGTGGTCCAAACCTACACGGCTCTCTTGTCCGTTCCAAAGCGATCGGCTGACTCGTGGGAAAAACGCAGTATCAAGATTTCAAAGATTTTGTTGATTCCGAGCAACGCAAGGCTCTTCGGCCTCCCTAGAGATGAGGCTTGACTTTGTGGGACACACGTGTTAGCACGGACGGTGAACGGGGTCCACGTTTCTCACTGAAAGCAGAACCACGGGTGGTGGTGGTGGGGAGGGAGCCGCGCAGGGCGGGTCCTAGGACGCCTGGGAAGGAAGTGAGCGGATGGCCCCACCGTCCCCCCGTGGTGTCCTCGTCCTTCCCCCACACGGGGCAGGTGACAGTGGAGGAGAAGTCGGGTGTGACTGGGTGCCGTGTCAGTGCTCCAGATCCAGCCCAGTGGAGGCATTGCTCCTACCTGACAGTGACGTCACACCTCAGCCTAGAACCCGCGTCCCTGCGGCTCTGACGCAGCCACTGCGGTCCCCCCTGAAGTTCACGCCCCGAGGAGTCGGTGGTCTCCGCCAACAAGGCAACAACGAATAGCAAAGAAAGATCTGCTCCTAACACACAGCACAGTGGCTGCGGTGGCGGAGGATGTCTGCAGGCTGGACTTACATATAACACCTTTCTGGCTGATAAGCTTTTAAATTTACACCAGGGGAAGGTGCCAGTCCTTTACCAGAAAGGTTAGGAAGACAAGAATTAAAAAAAAAGAAAAGAAAAGAAAAGAAAAGAAAAAAACGGCATTTGTCAGGATGGCTTGTCAGCTGGGGCTGGGCGCCAGTGACAGAGCGCTGGTCCTGGGCAGAGGCTGTGGGGCGGGACCGGGCGTGGAGCCACGCTGGCCTCGGGGACTCCGCCCGGCGCTCAGGGAGGCCCGTCTGCTCTAGTGGCCAGCTAATATTTGCACTGGCATCGAAATGGGATGGCGCGCCAACCAAAGGGGACACAAGGGCCTTCTGCACTTGAGGGGCAGTTTAAATGGTTAACAAATGATTTTAAGGGACATGTGAAGCCAGAGGGTCCCCTTGGTGGTACTTGGTGAAGCCATCACCTCCTGAAGTGGGAGGACAGACAGACGGAAGCACCAAGCCCCAGGTAAGAAAAGCAGAGGTTCAGAGGTGAGCCCTCAGCCAGCAGGTCCCCGACAGGGTGGTCTGGGGTCCAGGGGTGAAGGAGGGGGGCAGTGCGACCTGGGTGGAGCTTCTGGTGGCCGCAGCTAGGAATCCTGCGTTCCCAGATTGCCCTGAAGCCCGAGGCCTGCAGAGGGACCCACCTGTCCTCAGCAGGAGATGGCCTCCCCCTTGTCTGAGGGCCGTGCAGGGGCCCAGGTGAGGCAGTCTCCCTCTCAGACAAGGCCCCCCACCTTCTCCCAGCACCAGAACAGCCACAGGGTCAGATCCCAGAACACCAGCAGCGCACGCGCTAGGCCTGCTGGGACCCGGCAGGACGAACGCCCAGGAGGCCGATGCTGAGATGCTCTCCACCACCCCAGGCTAAACACAGACCTTACTTACTTGCACACGTGGTGCACACGTGGTGCACGTGGAACCTTCCCGCTCTATTCATGCTAAGAGTGGAAGGTATGTTATATTTGCTACCTGACCTGCCTCCCCCTCTCAAAATAACAGACAGTAATACGTTTGGTAAGAAAGGATGACAGATCGGAGCAGATGACAGGTTTCTTTGGTGTTGCTCAGTTTAGCAGCCAGTGAACAAAATTTATGGGAAGGAGTCTGGGAATAGTTTGAAACGAATTTCCACAGCATAAAAGCAGAAAAATATTCCTTTATTTTAAAATATGACCCTGAATGGCTGAAGGGTACATTCCTATCTCTAAGCAATAAGTTACACAATCTCTTTGTTCATTCAGAACCAGGAGCCAATCTACAGAAGCAAATCCCTAAAAATTAATGTGCTGGATGTCTTTTAAAGCTCTGGAAAATATTTCAAGCTGTGAAAATATTAATAATAATTGAATCGGGTCCTAGACTGCCTAAGATTGGGCCTAACATCACCAGTTGTTTTAAACTATTTGAAATAGAAGAGCTTTACATAGTAAATAAAAACATATATAAGTGTATTAATTGCACAGCACTGCTTCTGTTCAGCCAAAATGGCACAGGTGACAGACACAGCGTGTGGCTACAAATTCAAGTTCCCTTATAGTAAGTGTTTGGAAATTTGGAGGCAGTCAGCAGTAAAGTATTCCACCAGCTGCAAGACAAAACTGTGAGGCAACTTACCATTGTCCCTGGCAGATTTTAACTATCGGAGAAATAATAGTTTCACTCCAGATAAGCATGTTCCTCTATGTTCAGCAGTCCACCCCTTTTCCCACCTGAATAAACCCCTTCTCTTCTTTTTTATGTACTTTTTTCATGCTGTGTTGTACGTGTACATACCTGCGTCTGTTTTCACACCTTTTCTCATTATAGGTTACCACAAGGTAGTGAACACCGCTCCCTGTGCCATACAGTAGAAACTCGTCATTTTTCTAATTGCAACCCTTTTTAAAAGAGTCATTCCAAGCATATGGGTAAATTTTTATTACTCTCTAAACACCAGGGAAAATTAATTCATTGCACATGTGTTATTATGCATAAATATTAAAAATAATTCCCCAAGTAAGGAAATTCTGAGTATTTTAAAGTTAAAAGGAGCCAACTGGCCACAATTCCTCTAGGATAATTTTCGTTCTTATAGACGTTTTTCTAATGTTAACAGAGAGCTGGGACAACTTAAAAATGTTTATTTTGCCTTAAGAGGCGTTTCATTTTCCTTTGCTGAAATGCTATCATTCGTAGTCAATAAAATACTGACTTTTCTGTTCCTGTAAGCTTATCACGTCAAATGTCAGCTACAACACGTTATAACTGCAGGCCGTCAGCGGGTGGGCAACGAGGCAAACCCCAGAACGTTCTCTGAAATTAATGCACGTGACTCTCTGTAAAAACTTCTTTCTTCAGAGGACATCTAGTTTCAGCCAAGAGCCAGATTTATTCTCCCCCATGAAACAGCTAAAATCCTAGATAAAACATGTGAAACTACAGGTTTTATATACCAGTGACCGGCCAGCACAGCACTGACACCCGGGAAATGGGAAGCGAATGCGGGGACCCCAGCCCTGCCCTGTCCGACCACCAGAGGAGAGTCTGGGGCTGCAGCGGCCAGAAGCACCCGAGATCTCCCTGGTTAGAGGGGATGGAGTCGGGAACCTGGGGAGGTCGTGGCATCAGGACCCCCAGCTGCAGGGAGCCCCCCAGAGGGTCCGCAGCTCAGTCCAGACCAGCGTCACAGGTGAGGACCCCACACGCAGGGGAAGCAGCCCCCGGGGCAGCAGAGGGACAAATCCTGACACTCATGGGTATGGGACAAGTTCCTGCTGCCGCCAGCCCTGGTGTAAAATCTCATCATGCCTGGGACTTCAGGGAGAATACTCAGCAGGGTATTTTGTTCACAAAGCTTAAACTGAGCCTTGTAAAGATCAAATTGTTTCTACATATAGACTCACTGACATACAAAACTAACTGGGTTTACCGGGGGCGGGGTGGGGGATAGATTAGGAGTTTGGGATTAACAGATATACATTATTACATACAAAATAGACCACAAGGATCTACAGTATAGCTCAGGGAACTATATTCAATGTCTCGTAATGAGCCATGATGGAAAAGAAACTGAAAAGTATGTATGTATGTATGTATGTGTATATATAAGTGAATTGCTTTGCTATACACCTGAAACTAATATTGTAAATTGACTACACTTCAATTAAAAAAACAGACCAGAAAAGGTGAAACTGTTTCTAGAACAAAGCTCAAGGGCACCTGCAGGAACGTACAATACCCAGCACCCGTGAGGCACGTTTCACAAGGGCTGGCGCCCCGGTCAGATGCTGCCAGGCCTGCAGAGAAGCAGGAGAGCGCGGCCCTCGGCGAGCGGGCCGGTCCGTGAGCGCGGCAGACCGAGAAGCGGCGCGAGTGACGGAATGAACAGGCAGAGGCACTGAAACGTCAGCGCAAACACGAAGCACGATGAGGAGAGATACGGACAAGGTAAACAGTCCCAACTGAATCTAGGCTGAAAAGCAGAAAAAAATGCAATGCTTGAGGTGAAAACCACCCTGAATGGGAGAAACAGCAGATCAGACACCATGGGGGGAAAGACACAGCAAGAAAAACTGTCCAAAACCATGAAACACGGGAAGAAAAACACACTGAAAATGCACAGAGCCCCTCTGAGCTGCGGGGCAGCTTCAGGCGCCCTGGCGCACGTGTGCTTCCGTCCCCCTGAAAGAGGGCGCAGGAGAGCCATTTGAAAAAAATAAGGACCTAGAACTTCCCTGATTTGATGCAAACTACAGACCCACAGATCCAAAAACTCAATGAAACTCAAGCATAAGGAACATGAGGAAAATCAGACCAACATGCATTGTAATCAAGTGAGTTCAAACCAGTGCTTAAAAAAATTCTTTGGGTTTTTTAACATTACATTTATATTACAACCACACCGCATTGGCGCCAACATTTTCACCTAAAGACCTTACACGTTTTGTACACACGAAGTCAAGTCTGCTAACATCCTTTTACACAGCAACTACTAATTACAAATCTGGGGGACGGAGAGGCTGAAACACACACAGGCCCTAGATTACCATCAGTTTCTCATCAAGCTATGAATTTTGGCCATTTTTATAAAAGTAGCTATTATGGAAATCCCATAACTTCAAAAATCTCTCTTACTGAAAGGTTAGAGAGCCGTTGGCACCAGGCCTACATAAATCTGCATCTGAATCTGGTCTCTGTTTGGTGGCGACATTTTTTGTGGGTTGGGATTTTGGTTTTGCTTATTGGTTTGTTGATTTTAAAGAAGAAAAACAGAGGAGCAATGTGGATGTTTATTTTGCACAAGTAAAATCAAAATGAGCAAAAATGAGGGTGATTAGTGAATTCAGAGAAGAAAAGCCAAGCAGCAAAGAGACAGGAAGTCACAAGCTGACTTAGAGCCTGAGGTCCGCCCAGACACTGGGGGATGATTTCCGATGATACCAATTCGCTCATAAATCTGCATAAATATTTCTGACACGATGCGGTTAAATCGGAGAAGGAACAGAACGCAGCTCACGTGAAACCATAATAACTGCAGCCACAGGTCACTGCATCCTGCGTGCCAAGTCCTTTTTGTACATTATCATACTGAGTCCTAGCACAACCGTGTGTCATGTGTGAGTTACAAGTTACTAGCTAGCAGTCCGATTATTCCAAAAGTGAAGACTGAGGTTTTGAAAAGAAATTACCGTATAGGCCCAAATTTAACCCACACAGAACACGAAGTAACACCAACACAGGGTCCCCGACCAAGAAGGTGTGGCCGGCTTCCATGGGAAGATGGAAACATCCCACACCTGGCTCACTGCCACTCCTCAGGACTCATTCTTTTTTTTTTTTTTAATAACTGGAATTAAAAAAAATTTTTGACGTGTAGCTGATCTACAACGTTAGTTTCAGGTGTACAGCGAAGGCATTCAGGTATACATATGCATGCACTTTTTCCAGATTCTTTTCCATTATATGTTCTTACAAGAAACTGAATATAGTTCCCTGTGCTGTACAGTAGGACCTTGTTGTTTATCTATTTTATATATAGTAGTTAGTACCTGTTTATCCCTCCCTGACCTTTCCTCTTGGTAACCTTTTCTATGTTGTGACTCTATTTTTGGTTTGTAAATAAGATTTGTATCATTTTTTCTAGATTCTACATATAAGTGATATCATATGATATTTGTCTTCCTCTGTCTGACTTACTTCACTCAGTATGTTCATCTCTGGGTCCAGTGCAAATAGCATTGTTTTATTCTTTTTATGGCTGAGTAGTATTCCACTGTATACATATACCACACCTTCTTTATCCCGTCCTCTCACCCTTCAGGACTCATCCTTGAAGGTCTCAAGTCCTCAGGGAGACTAACAAGCCTACATTGTTTGTTGGTTCCTCCCCAACACCTACAGAGATTTTTTGCAGAGTTCTCCATGATTTGGAATTATTTCTGTATGTGTTCACGTGTGTATTGTCTCAGCAGGATTAAACCTGATGAGAAAAGAGACGGTGTTGTCTTTCTTTATCGCTCACCAGTGCATGCCTGTGTTACTGTGACAACGACCACAATGCTACCAGATGAGATCCTGCACCACGTCACATAGCACCTTCGTTCACCCCGTCCAGGAGAAGATGGAGCACAGAGCACGAAGTGGGCACCTTCATTTTTGTCACTTTGATGAAAACAGTAACAAGATAAGAAAGTCACAATACGGAGATTGTGACAAGGGGGACAAGACATTGTAAATTTAAAGCAATCTGAATCACCATTTGAGCTAGCGCTTTACCGGTCTTTTTTTCCACTAGAACCCGACTATTTCAGTAGAAATCGCACTTGCAATAGAAGTAGCCATTTTCAACACATGAAGCTCTGTCTTTTGTCCACAGAAATCTTATTGGTTGAGCAATGTTGCGGAAGAGATGTAACTAAATAAACCTCCACCTCGTGTTTTCTAAGAAGTCGGTGCAGTGTTTTGAAAGCAATTAAAATTCTTGTGGCTTTTGGATATTTGATATCATCAAGCCAACACTCTCCTCAGCCTTATTTCCCTAATTCTCCCATTTCAATAATCATTCTGGACACCAACTGCCTCATGGTTTCATTTAATGAAGTGCAGAGCTCCATAAATATTTAACATAAAACATATGGCACGCACACCCCCACAAGCAATTAAATCGATGGGAAATGCAGAATGCACTCCACCCCCCTATACCTCGGAGTTCCAAAAATGTAAATTAGGCACATCCATCTAAGACAACCGTGGACTAGGCGGTTGGAAGGGACATTTTTAGAAAAACAATCACCGAACAGTTGCCTTAAAGCCACAGATTTGTGGGGAAAAAATTGAACAACAGTATAAATAGCTTTTTTCTTTCTAATACACAATAAATTAGGAGTATCAACTCCAGTTTTCTTTCCAAAAGACAGTATACGCTCAGTAAATTCCTTTTGCAATTCTACCAAAAGTCTTTTCAACTTCTGTACTTTGAGAGTCTCTTGACGCAAACAAATTTCAGTCCTTCACGTCTAACTTTAGATAAACAAAGAGAAAAATACTGTGAATTTTATCAACCCACTCTGCTTTTGAGTATTTGCTCTCTTGCGAACTTAAGGCCATTTTTTATTCATGGGATTTTTATGAGGTTAAGTCAAATAAAAGACCACCAGGAAATGTGTTAGCTTATCAAGACCCAGGATGGCTATCTTATTACCTGGGTCACTCTATTAGAATCCTGGCCAGTCTGTTTGTTTGTTGTGGTAAAAATCACACCTGGAATCTCGGCTCAGATCCTCTGAGATGTTAGCCTTCCCCGACTATCTGCCACCTAGATCCTTAAACAAAGCTCCTAGGGACGGAGTTCTTCCTCGCTCCCCACCAAACCAAGTGACCCCTCTGGCAAAGAAGCTGCAAGAACTCACCGCCTTGCCCTGTCCTGTCCTGGAAGAATGTCCACGATCGGTGGTCTGGGGGGAGGTGGGAAGGGGGCGGCGGCCCCCCCCACTGAAAATGCCCCAGCTCCCGCCGTTCCCACCCAAGTTTCCCCTGTTTTTCTTCAATGAAGCTTCTCAGTTGTCGTCCGCCTTTGATCACTATCTCTGGAGTCCTGAAATGATGGTCCTTTTTATCACTACTTTGGGTGGGGGGAAGTTTGCCACTCTCTCACTCCACCACCTGCAAGTTTGTTTTTCTTTCGTGACATTGAAATCTTGAACAACACAGGCCAATCACTCAAACTGAGAACATCTTTCAAACTGAGTTTTTCTTGTGTCCCAATAAATAGGTTCAATGCATGCAATTTGGGGCAGGAGCACCATGGAAATGAAGTGTCTCGGTCATCACAACAGCCATGGGATGTTGCCCCACCCACTTTGGGTCATGTGGGCTTAAATAACACGATACCCACCAGGTTAAATCGCCATTTCCCCTCTGTAATCAGTAAGTGATCTCCGGAGCTCGGCAGACATCAGGGGCTGCTCTCTGTCTTGCCCTTCCTCTAAACCTCACCGACCACTTTTGGAATTCAGACTGATTTTCTTCCAAATCAGATACTACTATGCTGGCAGCAACAAATCCACCATTTCTTTCTTTCTTTCTTTCTTTTTTCAAGAATTCTTTTTATTTCTTGGTGGGGGGGTAATTTGGTTTATTTATTTATTCATTTTAAGTGGAGGGACTGGGGACGGAACCCAGGACCTCGTGCCTGCTAAGCACACGCTCTACCCCGAGCTGCACCCTCCCCGCTCCACCACTTCTTTTTATACTTGCCGGCTGGGGTTTTACTACAGGGAGGAGCTGTTGCTTCCTCCTAACCGCCCTCCTCCCTTCTCCCCCTCCCTCCTTCCGTCTGTGGACGTGCGGATTATTTCCTCACTGACGGGTTGTAGTCCATTGACCGTCCGTATCACATTTCTCTCATTGCATCGCCAGACTCTACTTCTTAATGTTTTATTTATTTGCCATCGATATTTACAAGCGACACTGAGCCACGGTTTTTACGTTGCATGCTACCTTTGCCTGGTTTTGGTAGAGCTGTTATGTAGGTGTGATAAGAGAACTCAGAAAGCTGTGGAACAGCTCAAATAGCGTAAGAACTAACGTTTCTTTGAAGTTTGGAAGAATTTCCTCATGACGTTTTAGCATGCGCTCTCTCTCGCATCAGTCTGTGTTACATTCTTTCCTTTTATCCTGTATCTGACTTTGTTGAGGATCGACGTCTGTCAAGGACTCTTCTGTAATTATTTTAAGTTTCCCTGTAACTGGTTATTTTCGTGCTCTCGCTTCTATTTTATTCCTATGCTCGTCTCCTTACCCCTCCCTTGATTCATTTACCTACTGAGTTTTATCCGATTATGGTTTATTTTTCTCTTGAAGGAACAGCCCCTGAAACAGGCATCAGTTTTGCTATTTTTCCTCTTTCTGCCTTATTTCCACAACTTTACTAATTCCTCCCCTCTGCTTTTCCTAGGTCTGTTTCTACTACTTTTAAGCAGCCTGAGTCGTATGCTAAGTTCCATCTCCCCCTGAGCGAGGCTTGGCAATGAGCTGTGGGTTTTATTTGGCGTTTTCCCGTCATTGTTATTTTCTGAACGTTCTGCAGTGTCAGGCTTGACTGCTCTTTGATCCTGAAGCTACTTTCCAGACGTTCTCTAGTATCAAGACGGATGGCGTCTCCTTGCTCCGTTTTCGTGGCTGGCATTTATTTACAGTGTTGCGTAGCCAGAAATACACAGTGTTTACTCTGTCTTATTTAAATTTTTATTTCTTTGTAATCCAATACATGGCTAATTTTTTAAAATGTTTCGTAAGCATCTGAATTGAAAATCCAGGGTCTGTTTATCCGGTGCACAGTGTGTGTCAGACCTGTGTGGTGGGCCTCACTGCTCCGCTCAGACAGTCTACATACGCACTTACCATGCATGTGACCATCAAGGACTGAGAAGAGACTGTTACATTCCCCTGTTTGTGTGGGGTTTTTTCAGGCAAAATATGTTTTCTAAATAGTGGAAGAAACTGGGTCCTGGAAGCGGAAGTGATCCAAGCAGCAAGCCTGTGCTGCTGCCCCTTCTTCTGCTTGTTGGTTTTGCTTACGTCTGCGTACGCTCTCGCCCTGCCGCACACCTCGCCCGCAGAGAAGTCTGCGTCAGCGCTCCTAACTGCAGGCGCGTCACCCGTCCCGGGGGGAGAAACCCTCCGCGGGAAGGTAATTTTCGCTGAAATTAACCAAACTCCGCTGTGCGGACTGTGCCAAGGTTGTAAGTGACACAGAAGAAAGGGTTTAACACCTGGCCGTCCACTTAAGGAAGTGGTTGGTGCAGTTTTTGTAATTTTTAAAAGGTATCTTCTCGCCTCACCTGGTCCCCAAATTGAAGCGTAACGAGTAGGAAAGGAAAGGAAAAGGACGTCGCGAGGGCGCCGTCCCTGTGCGGACACGTGCCTCCCTGCTTCCCAGGGACCTCCCTGTGGCTCAGGGCCAGCTCCAGATCCCATGCCCTGCTTCATGTCTCATTGAAATTTGCCTGTTGGATCTCTGCCCAGTTCTCTCTGAGTAGATCACCCTTAACAAACGAAGTGGAGCCGGGTCCAGACAAACCTGTGATGCACAAACCCCTGCCTTGCCCGAGCCCCGGCCCCCACCTCCTCCCGGCTCCCACCTCCTCCCGGCCCATCCACGGCATCGGGTTCTGCCCACCCACCGGCCTCCCTGCTCTGGACCACGGTCAGCGGGATGTGAAGTCTCACCTCCTGAGAAGCACTCATGTCACGCCTGCAGGGATGAAGCTCGGTGCACAAGCTGCAATCCCCACGACAAGGTGGGGAACGTGTTTTAACACCAAGCATCCCATCAGGGTCCTCAGATCAGGCTGTCCCGACGCCCACACCTGTCCGTGCCCGTCCCCCTTCACACGAGTCCCCACACCAGGCCCCCAAACATGTCGGGAAAGTCTCACCAAGTCTTTTATTTAAGCTCCGAGAGAGAATGCCTTCTCTGCACACACTCAGACTTCACAGACACCACGAAGTGCCCGGTACTTCCAAGGCTCTGTCACAAACCTTACCCTCAAGTGGTAACAGCTAACCTCGTCCAGACCCCAGTTCACACAGTCACAAATGCTCACTACATCCCGGCAAAGCTGGTATCGACAGAGTAGATCTTAGAAGTTCTCACCACGAGAAAAACCAGACGTAAGTACACGTGGCGATGGATGTGACTAGACTTATGGTGGCAGTGATCTCGTGACATACACAAACATTGAATGACTGTGTTGGACACATGAAACTAACACAATGTCAAATGCTAATTACCTCTCCATTTTTTAAAAAAGGTTCCCAGAAGTCACAGAGGGACTGCGCAGTGGAGTGGGGATTTGATACCGGTTCTGCCTAACTTCCACCCCACGCGCACTTCTCAACAGTTTCTCAAGGACTTGGCGAGGGTGCCCAGAATGCAGCTCCCAACACCCAACAGCCTGAGCTGACTCGGTCAGTCTGCACCGCGGCCCGGGCATCTAAGTGTGCACCCAGCAGCACGTCGGAGCCTGGTGCGGTTACCAGCCTGGGTTCCCACGTGGCTTAGTCCTGGAGCGGAATTACCCCCATCGTCTGCTCTCACTTGCTTACAAGACCCTCACCCAAAGCAGGAGACTTTTGATCTCTGAGATGAAAGTCCAGTGAAAATACGTCTTACTCTGCGTTCTCCGCTGTCCCTGGGTGAGCACGCTGAAGAAAAATGAAAGTCTTCGTCCTGGGTCCTTTACTGCGTTAAGTCACTGCAGCGTCTAAGAAGAGTGTCATTCAGCCAACACGGGCTGTCGTGTATTCCTCGTACTTGCAGCGTTTTTAAAAATCACTCACACCCCAAAGTCAAAGTCATTCGCTATAGCTTTCCCCTTTGTACTTACAATGTCAAATATAAAGTCTTAAAAAAAAACAGACAGAACAATGAAAAAAAAAAAACACAATGCTTCCTTCCGTTGCCTCCAGGCTCCCTCTCCCAGTCCACCTTTTTCTCAGGATATTTTTGTTGAACACACAGAGCTCCTTTTTCTCTTTCAAGTTGTAACAGGAAGAATCACTTGGGGGACTCTCTGACCCTGACCACTTGGGTAACTTTATTTGGTAGAAAAACTTGAGCCCTGTATTTGACAGTGAGGGGCAGAGTGAGCGGTGAGTGACACCCTTCAAGGAAAGCCCACCACGTCCAGCAGGCCGGGGACCCCCGGCGCGGCTCCTCCGCTAACCTGGAAGCCCCCCTCCTTTCCCGCAAAGGCTCGCTCTTCATGACACTCCTGAGCACAGGCCAAGCGACCAAAGTTTGAGGAAGGACATCGGGAGGGCTCCTACCGGCCTTTAGCCGATGTGCGGCTTGGGAGCAGTCCCCGAGTTCTCTGAGCCTCGGCTGCCCCACGCGGCAAGGCCATCGTGCCACTAACATAGGGGACTGCTGCGAAGGGTAAAATGAGGCGCTCAGTAACGTCCCGCCTCTCTGGCCAAATTCCGGGTTGGGATAAGCACCAGCACGGGGGTCCGGGTGGACGCCGTTCCTAACATGCAGCTGCGCACCTCCTCTCCCCCAGCGTCAGTGTGCGCTGCACCTTCCGTGTCATCAGACACGGTCTGGTCTGTCCACTGCTCTGGCCACCCGTGTGTCAGAGGTAACATCATCAGAAAGTCAGGGACACCCAGCAGTTTGGGATTCGGGAGTCACAGGAGGCCACAGCCTCTGGTCCAGGGACCAGGAGACCCTCAGACGATGTGCTGGGAGAGGACAGTGAGCACTGTTGGTTTCCGGTCCCATTAAACACAGTCCATGTGCCAGCTGTGTGTACTTGGCATCCGTAAGCGTTTCTCTGAACAAATGCTTTTCACCAGAAAATCTGGGAAACCACTGGTGCTGGCCCCCCACTCAGGGGAAGGAAGGCCAACACCGCCCAGTCCTCAGGGCTCGCCAGGGTCAAGGGGCAGCCTCGGACCCGGGCTCCCCGAGCCCCAGGCAGCCTCCTTCTGTGCTGGCATCGGGAGGGCGCCGTGGGTGTGGGGACGAAGACGGCAACAGGATAACTCGGGGGGACCTGCCCCGGGTGTCATAACAAAGACAGCTTTGACTTCCGTCCTCTTCAGAACCAGGAATGCGGGAACCATCAGAAGGCACGTTTTTGAGAAGCAGACCACCATAATTGCTGTTTCAAGTGATCCTCTTACCAAATGAGGTTGATTTGCAATATTTTCTTTTTGATATGAAGCAGAGCATTTACTGAAGAAGTTACAAAGCATTGGTTTTTCAGTGACTCCGTGGAAGGAGGTTTAACTTCCCAAACGGCATGCATCCCTGCGTGTTCTGGACCCTCTTGAATGAGTCTAAGAAATGCGTTCCAAAAATCACAACTCCTGCCTTAACTCAGCTTCCTGCCTGACCTGAGAGATGCCCTGGTAATTTATGGGGACTCTGGAAGGGGGTGGGGTGGGGAGAGGAGCAGGAGAGGACCAGCAGTCAAGTTCCACTCTCAACACACATGTGCACACGCACACGTGCGCGCACACTGAAACAAGGGTCCTGGACACCAACGTGTTTGCTTCCCGGTCGAGTTTTGGTTTTCAGCCACTCATCTGTGCAGTGGAGAAAAATCGCAGCTGTGCTGTTTTGGCTGACGGTCACCAACCTCAACGCCCTGACACGTGGCACTGCTGCAAAGCCCCAGAGTGCTGAGCAGGGACGGAAAGGGTAGGAGTTGACCTTTCTGACCTCAAAGACCACTATCAGTCCTTCTTATTAAAACCATCACATCTGCTCTAACACAGGCAACACGACCGTCTTCCGTGAAAAAAAGAATGTCTAGCAAACGAGGCAGGCAGGGTGGGCTTCATCCAGGAAGTCCTCTGGGAGCCTTCTCTCGCCTTCTTATAGGCGACTTTGAAGCCAGGTGGCCCGAGGAACAGAACAGCTACAGACAGGTGCTAATAAATGCACCAGCAGAATACACTTTTTGCCTGTGAATTAGCTGAACCCGAACTTCACTCGGTGTCATATACAGATGATACAATAATTTTGGTATCTTGAAAAGAGAGTATTAATGAATGGAAACACCGGAGAGATTTCAGTCTAACTTCCCAAAAGACTGCCTAGACCTCTGCAAACGCACGACCTTGATGTAACGCTCCGTCATTTCTGAGGATGTGGTTTAAGTGCGTCGCTACCCAGCGGCAGCATCTCCGCACCGCGCCCCAGCGGGTGGGGGCGCGGCCACAGCCGCTGGGAGAGGATGTAGGGATGGGTGATCTACACAGTCTGGGGAGAGAACACGGAACCCAGGGCCCTAAAAGACCCCAGGGCTAACCACAGAGGCCTGAGTCCGAAGGAAGGGGGCAGTTTCCAGGAGCTGGGAACAGCGAGGGCTGTAAGGAAGCGGGTCCTTCGGTGGAGATGTACAGCCGGCCCCACAAGCCGGGAAGCACGCCAGGGCCTCTCACCCCGTCCCCTGCCGGGGCTCCCCGATGGCCAAGCCCAAAGGGAAAAGCAGAAGTCAGAGCTCCCACGGCCTGGCCGCAGCGCATACAAGACCCTCCCGGAGCAGGGGCGGGGGGCGGGGGGCGGAGAACTCATGCGCCGATGGGGGGAGGATGCCTGTGCGTCCGGAGGACCGAGACTCCACGGTGCCCGCATCCCCGGGGCTCCGAGCCTGCACGTGAGTCCGAACCCAGCTCCACCCCTGCCTGTGAGGTGGTTCAGGACATGGGGCGTAGCTCTAGGGACCCGACTTCCCCAGCAGTGATGCGGCCACCTCTCCAAAGGGCTGTAAGGACGAGACAAGGTACGATTCTGGGCGCCCTGCACGCAGCCTCACACGTGGGAAACACTGGTTGCATCCTAGCGGATTTCAGGGCCCTCTGATGATCTGACCTGGGGAGGGAGGGCGAGTCCCGGGGCCTGGCCATCCTCTGCTGACCACACAGAGCTGCGGTGGGAGAGCCCGGCGAGGCCACTGTGCACGCCCGGGTCACGGGCCCCAGCAAGGCCCTCCTGAGAAGCGCGCCAGGCTGCCCCGCTCGGGATGGGCGGCCGGGCCGCAGCGCGCAGGAGGGAAAGGCTATCACGGTCCAAGCCGACTGCTCGGTGAACAAACCTTTCAGCAACACAGAACGCAAAAACGGTAACTTCCCCTGAAGACGGCGAGGGCTGCCAGCTACTGTGGGGAAAGGCCTCAGCGGGGCTCCGCTCCGTCAGCCCAACCCTGGGAACCGAGCACAGGAGCCTCTTTGTCTGGCTTCCCGCCTGGGATGAAGGACGCAGCCCTGCAGACGCAGAACTAACCCAGCTCACAAGACAGCTCAGCAAAGCTGTAAACTCCACGGGCGTCAGAAAAGTCGCTGCATCTTGTTGCAAGGCTGCTGGGAGCCCTGTGAGACGTCTCCTGGTGCCCTTAAACCCTCGGGTAACTTACGGAAAATCTGCACCTGAAGTAGTGCAGGCCGTGTACACTTAAGTACCGTCTACTTCAATAAAGCTGTAGGTTTGGGGTTTTGTTTTTTTTTACAATGGAATCAGCTGGCATAAGGCACCACTCCCACAAGATGGACCCGGGGAGTCTTGAGCTGCTGGGCGAAGCTGACTGAAGGTGGGATGAACCTGCAGCCCTGCCCAAGTCAGCTCCAGGGCTGATGCTCTGAATCCACGGCCAAACGCTCCCGTGATTCAGGGAAACAAACAAAACATCCTTTTAAAATATCGTTGTTCCAAGATCCTCTGCATTGCAATGAAAACATAAAGGAAACGTCTTTTAGGAGGAGAGCAGCGCTCCCGGTGGAAAGGTTGCTATTCTTGGTTTGTTTCCTCCCATTTATCACCCCCCTGGGGGCAGGCTCATTTCTAGGCCATTAACTTGTTTCTTTCATTTCGTACAGTTAATTGAAATTGTAGTGAGGCAGTAAGAGGAAGTTCTTCTCACAACAAGGAAATTAGGACGTTGTTTTACTGCCATCACCGTCCTCATGGCTAATTACAGCTCACTCGTGGCAGTGAGGGCTGCTGCGCAGGATGCTACGAGCTTGGACTCCTCCTTCGTCTTCATCTGTGAGCCAAGGCAATCCAAAATGCCAGGTCGGAGGAGAGAGGGAAGGAAGGAAGAAGGGCAGGGAAGACGGGGGGTGGGGAGTGGGAGTCAGGGGTTCTCCTCTCTCATACCAACAACCACAGAAGCAGCACAGAGCCCCGTTTGCTGACGATGGATTCAGCCCACCCCTGGGTCTTGGACTTGCAGCTTCCCGAAGTGCGAGAAGATAAATCCCGCTCGTTTAAACCCCCCCGTCTGCGCCGTTTCGCGGTGGCGCGCTGGTAGACAAACGCCGCGTGTATGAACAGGTGGCTGGGCAAACATATCCTGGACTCATCCCGTGGGCTAGTACACAGCCAGAAACAAAACAGACCACTCGTGCATGCGAATCTCAACACGCGTGTGCCGAGTGAAAGAAGCCAGCCCACAAAGGTGCATACTGCGCGCACCGTGCCTCCTGTGAGCGCAGACTTCACCGCAGCGACGGGCGGCAGATCTGCAGTCGCCTGCGGCGGGGCTGGGGTGAGGGGTTCCCACGGAGTATGAAACTGGGGGGACTTAGTCACTGGCTTTTTAGGTTTCCTGAGTCCACACAAGTCAAAACTCTTCAAATTCTACACCTTAAGTAAGTACAGATCATTGTATACTTCAGTACTTCAATCAAGCTGTAAGGTTGGTTTGTTTTTGTTTTTTTTTTCACAAGGGAATCAGTTGGCAAAAGGCACCTGAGAGCGTCCCACCCACAGAGCCTGCCACACCCTCTGGGTGTGACCACAACACACCCAGACAAAAGGAGGAACCGGCAAGGGATGGCGATGAGAATGCCGCCTCTTCCTGTGGGCTGTCTTTCCCATCTTATTAAGCTGCTTGTGGTGATCCCAAAAGATGCCACTCCCAGAGTGATCTTCCTGGGCCTAGGGAAGTGGAGGAGCTGGAAGGGCAGGGAAAATAAAACTCCAGCAGGAAGAAAGGCAGGAGGCCATGGAGCTGCAGAGAGCCTGCTGGGGAAGCCACGTGCCGACCAAAGCTTCCACATCCATGAGGCCATTGACTGGTTCTCCCAAACGTTGGGAAAAAAAACCTGTCCAGCTTTACGATGAGACTCGAACTAGGTGGAGGCGAGCAGAACAAATCCTCTTCGGCAAGGAACCGCTCTCTGTCCAAGTGCAAAGTCCTGGATCTCTTCTCTCTGCCACCACTTCCGCCCAGGCAGAAACCCCTTCTCACAGCAAGTGTCTGGGCCGAGGACCACACGGTCCGGGGAGTGGATGACCCACGTGTAGAGCGGGACAGACACAGAAACACCGATGACTTGACTCTCTCAGATGCTTCGCTTCCCACAGAGAGTGCATATTCATTCATTCAACTCCCACAAATTGCTCGTAAGGCGAACAGCCCGGTGTGATGGCCAAGGAGAGTGGTGCCCAGGGGCAGCAAGCCGAACAGGGCATTCAGGTCTCAGCCGACTCCGCGTGAGAACCCATCTCACGTGGGCCAAAGCGAACCCACTCCAACTTGTCACCTGTTGGACTGGACCCTGGGCAGGGGGCTCCAGCCCTCACCTTTGAGGTCTGTTCAAGTCCCAGGGAGGAGGCCCTTGAGGGTCAGGAACTGTAGCGAGGTTTGGGGCTAAATGCTCATTAAATGAGAAGACAACTGTTTAAGATAACTCTCAACGCAAGGCAATGGACAAAGAGTCAGGAGCGAAGCCCTGGACCAGTCCGCCCTCTGTGTATTCACGATGCATCAGCAGAGACCACAGCATGCTTTCGCTGAGAGACACCACATTAAACGGCTCCCCGGAGCACTTTAACGTGCATGAATAATGTTCTCAGTTTACGACGCAAGGGTTGAGGCTCCATTATCTTGAGGTTTTTTCCCCCCTTCGCAATAGTCAAAGCATCTCCAAGCAGGAGACCCAGAGACTTCTGCTGGTGCAGTAAAAACAGACAGTTAAGATGACTGAGGCTGCCCCTTGCTTTAACATTTCCTATCCAAAAAGGCCATAAGTGACTCCAATAAAATGCCTCATTTTTGGAAGCCCTGGGTCTGTATTTAGGTTTATGGGTTTCCATTTGGTTGAGGCACCTAACACAGCAAGAACGTCCCACACACCTGCCCACCACTCAGTACTTCCAGCGAGCGGACGTCTCAAAACACAGACGTCACGGAGACCACCTGCAACCTCCTCCTTTTTCCGGCTTCCGCACTCAGGCACAATTAATTAATTCTAGTTAAGGCATCCTTTCAAGATTAGACAGTGTGGGCGCAGAAACGGCAACTGTACCCCCCCCCCCCGAGTGCCTGTGCCTACGCTCTCTGCATCCTCCACTGCTCAGATGTGACCGGGCATGGTTAACTCCATTTTCTCCATCTCACAGATGTAAAATGATAATGGACTTGTCAAAATCTCCATAAATAATGAGGAAAATCTGAATTTGGATCCAAGCCTCTCTGATTTAAAGATCTCATCAATAAAATCTTTCTTTACAAAAAGATAAATGATGACTTTGGTCCAATTCGTAGAAGAGGCCATAAGACGTCAATTGTTTGAAACATTATCTTCAAAGACAGATTCATACCACTCATGAAAGGAAGATGGGAGACCATCCTGCTGTTTAACTTCTTTAGGGAAAGCAGTTTCTTAAATTGCTTGAGGGTCCACTCTTGGACTGTTCTGTACGTGTAAATTCATTCCTGAAATGCCGGTCACCTCTGTGCAGGCTCTTCTGGTCCCACCCCGTCCCCGTCAGACGCAGTCCCATCCACAGGGTATCAGGTCATGGCTGTAAAGTGTGAGGTCAGGGCAGGGTGGGCCCATCCCCTTCAGGTCATGCCTAAGCCTCTCAGTGCTGCTTTGGGATGGCTTTTGAGACAAGGATTGCTGTGATTACCGGCAGCCCGGCAGAGCAGAGTGCACGGAGTGGCAGTCAGGTGCACTTCAATTTCAGTCACAGGCTCATCGCTTTAACGACGGATTAGCCTTAAGAAAAATCACTAAACCTCTCAGAGTATTTCTTTCTTCATCTAGAAAATGGGTGAGTCCCACGATCCGTGTACACATTTCTAAGAGTCTGAATTAAGATAATGCAAGTAAGGTGCCGGGTGGTTAAGGGAAAGCTTGCGGAAGACAGGATAAGCCATTGCCGGGACTTGTCTCATTCTAATGGAGACGTTAAAACCAGCCTCCAATAACCAAGACATGAACCCGAGAAGAGCAGAGAAAAACTGATCTAGACCGCACGGGAAACAGGCAAGGCCAAAACTCCTCCTTTCTAAGATGAGTGGACAGGAAAAAATATACCACAGGACCTCTGACGGTGGGGAATGGGTTTGGAGACAGACCAGTGAGTAAGGTAGAAGCTTATTTTTTAATTACATTAAAGAATTCAGAAAAGATGCAGTGGGGTTACTCCACGGATTGAAAAAGGAAACAAAAAAACAATGAGGGCCCTCCAGCTCCTATTTCTCTGCTCCTCAATGCCGGCTCACATCTTCAAAGTCACCTCATAGCTCAGAGTATCTCTCAAAGCTCTAGTCATTACCACTACGCTGCAAACAAGTGAGAGGAGCTTGGCCCTTCTCCCTACCTTTAAAAGCGCCTTCTTGGAAGTTTTATGTAACACCTATGCTTGCATCTGATTGGCCAGAAACTGCCACATGACTATGTTTCTCTAAAAAGAAGGCTGCTATGAAATGCTGTCTTTTGTCAGGACACGTTGCCCAGGCTCTGAACCAAAGGACGGGGGCAGGTAAACATGGAAACCACTGATGCTATAACCCTCCGATTCTGTGACAATGACCTGGGACAGCCAAAACAAATTGAAGAAGAACGAGTTCGGAGGACTTAGGCCATTCATTTTTAACAATCACCATAAAACCGATATAATCACAAGAGTGTGGTTCTAGCATAAGAAGAAACGTACACAGCAGTGGAACAGAACAGAGTCTCCCACAACAGATGTAAACGTCTACAGTCGATTGATTTCTGGCAAAGGTTCTAAAATAGTTCAGTGGGAAAGAAAAGTCGTTTGCAAGAATGGTTGCTGTAACAACTGGGTATCAGTTCAGGGAAAACCTCACAACACACATAAAAATGATACAAAATAGAACATAGTTCTAGGTATAGGAGCTAAAATCCTAAAACTCCTAGCAAAAAACAGGACAAAACCAATGTGTCATAGGGTTAGGCAAGGATTCCCTGCAAAGGGACACGAAATCCACAAACAATATAAGAAAAACATATTAAAATTGGTATCATCAAAATTATAAATGTGTGCTCTTCAAAAGATACGGTTAAGAACATGCAAAAGGCAATCTACAGAGGGAGAGGAAATGTTTGCACAACACACATCAGACAAAGGGCATGGGTCCGGAGTTTAAAGAAAAGTCTTACAACTTAATAAGTAAGAAGCCCGCCTACTAAAAAGCAGGCAAAATTTTTCAACAGATGCCTTACAGAAGGCAATATATGAGCAGCCAATAAAAACATAAAAAGTGTCTTAATGTCATTAGTGATTAGGGCAATGCATACTTAAAAACCACCACGAGGCATTACTACCAGGTCATTAAATGATGGAAATTTTAGCGTCAGTGACATCAAAAGCTATTGCAAGAATGAGGAGTGACTGGAACGCTCATCCACAGCTGGCGGTGACGCAAGAGCTCAGCCACTTCAGAGACCAGCTGCGAAGCAGTGTGTGAAGTGGATGAGATGTCAGTCCTCCCCAGGCTGATCTGCAGATCCCAGCAAGCACAGCAAAGCATGAGTGTCAGCTCTTCCGTGTGGCAGCCGTCCAACTGGTTCTAAAATTACATGAAAACGCAAAGCACAGAGAAAAGCAAAAACTGCTTTGGCAAACAGCAGCGAGGTCAGAGGCTTAGCGCTCCCTGGCTTCAAGCTGCACAAAAGGGACGGCTACCAGACCTTCTGGTGCTGGGCTCAGGACAGACAAATAGGTCAATGAAACGCAACAGTAAGTCCAGAAATACACATATGGTCAATTGCTTTTTGGCCAAAGTATTAAGCAATTTAATAAAGAAAGGACAGGTTTCTTTTTTTTTTTTTTAACAAATTGGTGAGAATGATTGCATAGGTAGTAATAAAACAGAACAAAACACTTCAGTCTACATGTCACACTGCACACAAAAGGCAACCCAAAGTGGATGCTAGAGTAACTGTAAAACCTAAACTATGAAATTTCTAGAAAGAGAATAGGAGAGAATCATTGCACCCTATGTTAGGCGAAGATTTCCCAGATATAACACTGAAAAAGCACGATCCAGAGAACAGTCAAAATAGACGGACCGAACTTCATCAAAATCAGGAACGTCCATTCTTCCAAAGAGCAGAAGAAAATGAAGGATTTGTGTTAGTTACCCAGTGCCGCATTAAAAACGACCTCCAAAATTAACAGCTTGAAACAACACAGTTATCAGCTCACGGTTTCTGAGGGTCAGAAAACCTGGCATGGCTTAACCGAGTCTTCTGCCTCAGGGTTTTTTCCCAAGACTGCAGTTAAGGTACCAGCCAGGCCTGTAATCTCCTCTGAAGGCTCAAATGGGGAAGGATGATTCCAGGCCCTTGCGAGCGGCTGTTGGCAGGAACTCGCTCCTCCGGGGCTGTTGGACTGAGGGCCTCAGCTCCTCAGTGGAGGTCGGCCAGAAGTCAGCTAGAGCGCCTTGTTGTTTTTGGGCCCCTCCAGCTCACGTCATCAGAGAGCCAGAAGAGCCAGAGAGAAACTGCCAGGCGGGGGAGGACTGGTGAAGTGGGAGGTGGGGACCACAATCTTTGGCAACCCAATCTCAGAAGTTATACCCTATGCCTTTTGCAGCGCAACAGCCACGCTCACAGTGAGGAGGCGACAAGGGCATGCAGCGGAGCAGAATCCCTGGGGCCATCTTGGAAGCCTGCCTACCGTAGGCTGCTTTCTTGAGTATAGGAAGAACTCTCAAAACAGAACAAGGAAAAATGGACAAGCAACTTGAACCGAAACTCCACGTGTGAAGTTAATGCCAATGGCACGTTTACTACCACGGGCCATTAGGGAAATGCAAATTAAAATCTCACTGAGCTATCGCAAGCTCATTAGAATATCTAGAATTAAAAAGGCTGGTTACAGCCAGCGTTAGGAGATGGAGCAGCTGGAACTCGCATACACTGCTGGTGGATATTAACAATGGTCCAATCCCTTTGGAAAATCATTCGGCAGTTTCTAAAAAGTTAAACGTGTAATTACCATATCATTCAGCCATTCCACACCTAGGTATTTCTGCAAGAAGAAAACACGCACCCATACAAACACCGGTGTGTACTGACATTCACCGCAGCCTTCTCTGTAAGAGTCAAACTCTGACAGCAGCCTACATTTCTATCAGCAGATGAGCAGATAAGTCGTGGCACAGCCTTCTAATGGAACACGACTTTTCAATGGCAAGGAGTGAACTATTAATGCATTCAGAGACGGAAATTGTTCGTTATTTGCAAGTTTTGTGGTTGTATCCCTGAATTCCCCAGAGATTTCAGGAAAAATCTGAAAACCAGTAGAATCAAGAAGAGAAATTAGAAAAATGGGTAATTATTAAATAAAATAGAAAAGTTCAACTTTCTCAACAGTATCAATGAACAGCCAGAAATATATGACTATCACGTTCCTTTCCGATACCAACAGATCATAATGTACACAGACGCACACACAGACCACGAATTGTCTAAAGCTCATAAGGAAAAAAAAACTAGAAGTGTGCACTGAAACACTTAACAGACTTACGTAAATTAATGTATATAACTCATCATTGGATGGAAAGACTCAAAACTGAAGATCCTAAATCTCCCCCGAAATTAATTTATAAATGCAATGCAACTTCAGTCTAAATTTCAATGCTATTTTGGGGAGTAGAGTGGTGTTTGAAAACTGTTCATCTGACTTTTAAATGTGTCTGAGAGACAAAGCATGGGGAAGATTCTGGAAACGTAGACTGATAAGCCAGAAGTGATGCTATCAGATACTAAGATATATTTAATAATTTAATTTAAATTAAAATTAATTATTTAAACAGTGCAGTTAGTGCACAGGACAGAAAAGGATGTGGAACCAAATGGGACTTAAAGAAGCACACTGAAGTGTATTCATGGCATTTCAAATCCATAGTAGAAAATGAATTATTTAATAACTAATGGTTGGGCAGATGGTTGATCATTAGAAACACAGTACAAATGGATGCTTTACTTAAGCCTTACAACATGATGTGCTCCAGATGGATTAAACTGGATATGAAAAGGTGACCGCGTAGAAGGGAACAGTGAGGGAACACAGCTCAGCGCACCTGTGCCCTGGGAACGGGAGCTGTAAAAGAAGGAATGGTAAGTTGGGCTACATGAGAATTTTAATATTCTTTTCTTCGAACATTTTTTTTATAAAAGCTAAGTGACAAACTGCGAAAACATTTTAAGCCCCCATCTTTAAAAATTACTTGTCAACCAGTTATATTCAGAACAGTTTTCCTATAATACTTTAAAAATACCTCGGGAAATTCAGGATTTTCTGAAGCAACTGGAAGGGAACTTTTTGACCCTGAGTTTATCCTGACCCCCTCCATCTCCCTTCCCTTATCAAGGCACCCACCCCCATGTCATCCTCCCTCCCCCATCTGCCCTGCCCCTCCCTCCTCTCTCTCCATCTCACCCCTTCCACTCCCCCGGCTCGCCCTCCACCCACTCCGTCCCCTCCGTCTGTCCCTTTTGTGACCCCTATCCCTTGTCCTCCATCAAACACTACCTTCCCTTCCTTTTCCCCTCCCTCCACATTCTCAAATCAGCTTCCTCATTATCTGTCCCACAAAATCCCTCCCAAATTTCTCACTGATTCCAAGAAATCTCATAAGTAAATTTTTTTCAAATTTGCAATAAGTAATACTGACCAAAATAATCAGCAAAAGAATCATATCACTGTATCTCACTATCAGTGTTAGAACTGCAGCATTTACCCCAGCATCTGTGTCTGAGGGAAATAACGAGCAGAAATGACAAGGCACCGTAGGAGGACTAACAGTCTGAAGAGTTTAATGGGAGAAAATATTATTAAATGAGTCTAATCCATGTATAAAATATAAAACCTTCAATAATTCATTCAATCAGAAAAGCATGTGGAAATGAAAAAGAATATGGAAAGAAATCTATACACGTATATGTGCATAACTGAGTCACTATGCTGTCCACCAAAAGTTAATGCATCGTAAACTGACTGCACTTCAATTTAGAAAATAAATAAATAAATATGAAAGCAAAAAAAAAAAAAAAAGGTACATGGAAATATGGAAGCCGTCTACCTGTGCTATCATAAAACACTGATCCAGGGCTCAGTGTGACATAATGAAATCTGTTTCAAAAGCCACAGTCTTGACAAAAATGTATCAGTGTTGGCATAACCATGGTTTTTGAATGTCCATGTCCAAATGTCAGAGTTCAAAATGGACTGAGATCACTAATCTGTCCTGCTGTTACACTGGTCCCGCACCCCATCCCCAAGCCAAGACTTGCCTTCCCTTTACAAGGAAAAGGAAGACGCCAGGGTCCCTGGGTCCCCGGGTGCTCCTGCCACTGTGTTGCAGGAGGAAATGCAACCAGAAGGAAGAAAGCCAGAGAAAATGCATAGACAAGCAGAGCTGAAGCACTTTCCCAACAACGTTATGGCCTCAGTTTATTCTGCCAGACGATGCTGCAGTGCCAACCGCAGAGCTGAGCAGGGAGGGTGCAGACTCCGGGTCCACGGCTGCTCCTCTGCCCTCAGGCACCGGACCCTGGCCAGGGTTTCGACGGGGCAATAACACTGGGATAAAGTCATTGCACAGTAATGTTTGAAATCATCAGAGACCAAAACCTAGAGGGAGAGGAACCGTAGAAAGATTGCCCTATTTATAAAGTCAAACTGTCCCCTGGAACGCGTCCCCGACGGCGTGACTGAGCCGGATACCTTCACGCAGGGGCCAAGGCTCTCTGCTCCGCCCCGCCCGCAGCCCCCCCGCCCTGGTCTGGTCCCTGCTCTTGGTAAGAATCGCAAAGGGACAACAGTGTGCATCTGAGTCACTGAGACTGTTCTCAAGAGAAATCTTTACCCTCCTCTGGTTGATACAGACAGCAAAAACTCAGTGCAATGATCAAATGAAGGTAGCTATATCTATGGAGGGGAAAAAAAGTGCACTGGGGACATTTTTGAGCTGAGAATCACTTTTCCCAAATGGCTGGATTTCTCAGTCCATGTATGACTCAGCCTGGAATTACTGAGTCCAAATTTAGATGACTAGCAGGAGACCCAGAACCTCCCCGGGGGGACTGCTTCAGCCTGAGCCGTTCCCCAGGGCAGCTCCACGTTGCAACGGCACATCTCAGATTTGGCCAAAACCACGCCTGCCTTTCTAGGAGGGGTGGCCAAGAGCCACTGACTCCTCTGGTCCACAGAAGGTAGACGTCCACATGTGGGAGGCTTTCTGTCTCCCAGTAACCCTCTTTCTTTCATCACACATCAGATGATTTAATTAATTCAGCCCATAACAAAGGCATGAATGTTTCAGATGCTGAAAGAATGAAAAATGTACATGATTCTTTAAACTGGCTGTGGGTAACCCCCAGGAAGGTCAAAGACTGGGGAAAGGAAATAATTCAACAAATAATTAGAGTCTCTCATGCATCGTTGAGTCCCCTGTGTGCACTATGTTATTTTTTACAGTAATCCCTTGGCCTTCCTGGCAGAACTTCTCAGGCCTTTACTCTGCAAAATATTTATTTATTCAAAGTTTCTCATCATAAACAGGAAGGCAGAGATTTTCTTGATGCTTTATTTTCTTTGTGAGTAATTAAGAAGCTTTCGAGATCGCCAGAAAGATTCTAGAAAGGCGACACAGATGGTATTTGTCAGGATTATGCTTTAAGTTTTGATCATGTCAAGCAGAAGAGCAGGGAACTGGGTGGCTGGCCCAGCCATCCATACGGTTCACGAGAAGCTGACTGACAAGAGAACAAGGCAAACCCCGATGTTTCCTGCAAATGCAAACAACAAGTGGAGAGACTCAGAAAACTGCAGATGCGTTATCTCAGGCAAGGAACGAAATTCAAAGAAGGTGGCCGTAGCAAGAGGTCCTGCGTGTCCTCTCTGTGACCCGGCTCACTCTCAGCCAAACTCCCAACAGGGATGAAAATTAAACTTTCAATCAATTCATTACGGCCTGGGTTTCAAGAAAGCCGGTCTTTCTGAGTAAAAGGGCGTGCAGAGCACCCTGTTCTCCTGCTCCCTTGAGAATGGCAGGCCTTTCCAGCAACGAAAGGGCTTTCCTGAGAGCCAAGCTTTAGAGCAGTTAGTAGAGAAAGGACCACAGGGGGCCTGCTCTCGCCCCGCTTTGTGTTGTTTTGTGTTTGCTCATTTGGTGGCTGGACAGAAGCGTTCATCCTCCAAAGTACCATCCATCCAGGCCTCCTCCGTCATCAAAAGGAAGCCACGTAGAACATTAAAAAGAAAATGCATCTGCCCTTTCACAGAACAGCGCTGTGACTGGTCAGCGGCGTCCACCCTCCCCTCCCCCTCCCCCTCCCAGCACCCTTGGCGCCCTAGCGTTCGGAGGAAGCACCTCGGGGCTGCCCGCCAAGTATGCAGCCAACACCTCCCCCCGGCCTGGAAGGGGCCTGGCTCTGGTCGGCGGGACCCCAGGGACGGGGCTTCAGGCCTGAGTCCCACTGTACTGGGTGCTGCCTAGCGGCCACCGGGAGCCCCAGGCGCACGGTCAGGGCCTCACGTGCTCAGCCCACAGACATCGGCAGCAGGAAGAGGAGGAGCTGAGAGCAGGGAACAAACCAGCAGTCCGCGTGCTTGAAGCCACAGAGATGTCCTCTCCCAGCCCAGGGGCTCCAAGCCCAAAATCAAGGTGTGGGTAGAGCAGGGCCCTCCAGGGGCCCATGGGGAGACTGCGCGGCTGTCCTTCTCCACCGCTGGCGCCTCCATCCCCCCACCTCTGCCTCGAGGTCACCTCTGAGTCCTCCTCCTCTGTGTGTGCGGTCTGTCCCTGTTACAAGGACCCTTGTGATGGCACGTGGGCCCAGCCGCATGATTCCAGGACAATCTCCCCGTCTGTCACTTAAAACATCTTCCTGTGGGTGGGTGCGGGTATGGCTCGTTGGAAGAGCACGTGCTTAGCATGCACGAAGTTCCCAGTTTGATGCCCTGGAGCTCCATTAAATAAACAAATAAATAAAGCTGATAACTACCCAGCCCCCCAAGCCCCTAAAATCAAAGTCATAACCGACACCACAGAAACGTTAGGGATCATATGAGGCTACTATGAGCAACTATATGCCAACAAAAGAACAACCTAGAAGAAATGGACAATTTCCTAGAAAGGTACAATTTGCCAAGACTGAATCAGGAAGAAACAGAAAATATGAGCAGACCAGTTGCCAGCACTGAGATGGAGTTGGTAATCCTAAAGCTCCCAGCAAACCACAGTCCAGGCCCAGGTGGCTTCACAGGGAATCCACCAAACGTCGAGAGAAGAGTCAACACCTGCCCTGAAGCTGTTCCAGACAACTGCAGAGGAAGGAACACTTCCAGACTCATTCTGTGAGGCCAAAATAAATAATTTTTCAACTTTAATTTAAAAACAAAAACAAAAACAAACCCTTCTCCCCATCAAGTAACAGACACGGGTCCCAGGAATTAGGGTCTGATGTTTTCCAGTGGCCTTCATTCAGCTGAGTCAAGGAGCTAAGAAGAGTTTCCTCTATTTAATTCAAGCTTCTCTTTTCCTACCTGAAGCCTTGGTCAGCTCAGGCAGCCATAAGTGAGCCATAAAGAATGATAGTTTATTTATTTTCTCACAGTTCTGGAGGCTGGAAGGTCAAGGACCAGCTCCGCCAGGCTCTGCTGGGTGACGTCTGTCCTCCAGGCTCACAGACGGCCGTCTCCGCACACGGCCTCGTCTCGGCTGGTGCAGGAGGAGAGGGGGCAGGGTCTCTGGTGTCTCTCTTTATCGGGGCACTAACCCCATCATAAGGGCCCCACCCTCAAGACCTCCCAGAGACCCATCTCCGGACACCAACACACTGAGCGATGTTATTCAACAGATGACTTTTAAAGGGACACAAACGTTCAGTCCAAAGTACCTAAGTACATGCCCAAACTTGAAGTAAAAATGCGTCACTACAAACTCCGAGCAGGGAACTAACCCAGGACCCCAGACGCATCCTCTAGCCTCTGAGCCCAGCTCCATCGGAGACAGGACGGGCTGGTTTCTCTCCTCTTGCCAGAATGGAGACAGCTCACCAGGGCTTCGGGCACTTGGCTGGGGACGGACAACTAAAGGGCACAAGCTTCCGTCACTGAAACTTCTTCCCCCAAACCTGCTAGTACCTCACTCCCTTTCAGCAAACGATGCCGCTATAACGAAAAAGCACACGTATCCTTCAAGTTACCCTGTTTTATAAGCTCTAGGTCACAAAAGTTCTTGAGAGCCAGCACTTTCATAATGTTCATGAGAATTCCAGGCCATGTGTTACACATTTCTCTCTGCAGTTTTACACTCTGGCTATACATCTGGGCTTAATCCGAAAACATCATGTACTCATTCTGCAGGGCAATAAATTTTATGACAAACTGAAGAATGCAAGGCAGTAATCTAACATTAAAGCATGTATTTTTCACTTCTAAGTAGTTCAGCCACTTACCCTCAGAGATCAGTAATGCAGCCACAGAAGCCAACATCCCTCCCTGTTTTCTGAAGGAGATTCAGTAACAGCAAGCCTTCTGACATTTTCCGCTGGTCTGTGAAAAGGAGAGGAGTTCACAGATACTTACCCTTGGCCATGCCTGTGAAGGTCAATACAGAGCGCAAAAAGACTCTAAATGAGAGAGAGGCAGAGAGGGACAGAGAGAGCTAAGTGTGTTGCAAAGACTTGGAACAAACCAGAAGGACCATTCCCAGAGACAGCTGGCCCTGCAGTGGACCCTTTAAGCTGTTTGCAAAATGTGCTTTATACTATTTAGGGAGAAATTTCCCCCAAAGATATTGCCCTATTCTTTCTGTCATCATTTAGACCGTCTTCTGTTTTCAAGGAAATAAAAGTAATGCATAATTATGCACGACTGGGACATTGTGCCGTACACCAGAAACTGACACACTGTAACTGACTGTACTTCAGTAAAAACTAAAATAAAAAAGAGTAATGCATAATTTAACATAAGTGATAAACAGCAGAGACTAAACTCTCTAGAGCTCTTTGTCTTCCCTGAGAGGAGAGCAGTGCTTCGCAACACACGACGTTTTGCTCGAGATAAACACACCATTAGCGGACCTCCTTCCCTCCCGCGCACGTGGGGTTTCCTGCGTTCCTAAGTTGGCTGCTTGTTGCTGAGTGCTCCGAGGATGGAACCTTCCTTGGGAACGTGTTTTCTCTCTCCTTCTGTCAAGAGCACAGGAGATGATGATGAGTTCGAAGGGAAAAGGCATTTCTGAATCTCGCATTCACAAAGCCACAGCTCCTAGACAATTAGCTGGACTATTAGGAGACACAAAGCATCGACTGGTTTTCTAGCAAGAACCACGTGGGAACTGCCGCTGGGATTTCTGGATCAACCATAAGTGTTCTTCCACGAGCTTCGTCGGGGAGATACTCTGCGATGACACGTCTGTAAGTGAGCTCCCTGGGGCTACCCTGATGGGTAGGCACACCGCACCGAGGGCAGCGCCCTGCCCAGGCAGGACTGCGTTCCCGTCAGTCTCTCCCAGCTTAACTGTCTGCCAGTAAGACTCTTCCTCCAGGTAACCACGCGGCAGGAAGACTCCCTGGCCAGCCTGCAGAAACCCATTTGATCCACTTACAAGCCATTTCATCCAAACTGCTGCTCCAGCCAAGAGGGGGCAGCCAGAAGATCCCAGCGCTGCCTGCTGCCTCGTAAGTCAAGGGCCGTGCCCGAGGCCGGCTGTCCAGGCTGCCTCCCGGTTGACATACATACTCTTCAGCTGCAGAAAACCTGAAGGTTGTCATGAACACCAAGTTCTCTCGGAACAACCCGGTGGCCAGGAGAACATCGTCTTAGTGAGACCCAGGACCTTTCTGTTACTGGAAATACCGCCCCCCCCCAAAATGGATTTCAATCTGTTATACTTTTAATTATATTCCTTAAAAATGAAAAACAGCTGGGTTGTCAAAACTATGAAATAATTTCATAAGCCAAATTGTACATGAAGAATACATTGGCTTGGGGGGGAGGGTGTAGCTCAGTGGCAGAGCAGGTACTTAGCCTGCATCAGGTCCTGGGTTCGATCCCCAGTACCGACATTAAATACATAAATAAACTGAATTACCTCCTCCCCTAAAAAAAATTGAAAAAACTGAAAATAAAACCAATTCTTTAAAAAAAAAAAAAAGACGGCGACGACGACACTGGCTTTTCTAACCCTGCGGGTTCAGAGCTCTTTATGTGAACCTAGTTTTTTAACGGGACCAAAGCATGTGCTAATTCCCACTCACGGAAGACGGAAGCGCTGGGGAGGCCGGTGTTTACCGCTGGCGAAGAGGCTCGGGGCTCTGGCGTCAGCCTGTGCTGTGGTCCATGCTCACTGTCACCGGTGTCATCAGTTCGTATTCACCACAGTCCACCTCAAGTGCAAGCCCAGCTTGCTGCTGACACCACGGAAGCCTCTGGCCACCCTTCCCAGGCAGCCGTTAACAATGCACCTGATGTCCTGTTCACAAATGCAAGTGCATTTACAGACCTCACGTTAACCGTGGGGGCTGCCACTGGGCCAAGGGGCCTGCCCGCACCCATCAGAGGAGTCAGAGGTGGGGCATCCCGGCCTCCCCGCAGGTCACCGCCCCCAGCGTTTCCCAGTCCCCATCTGCCCCACTGAGCCCCAAACTCTGGGTTGAATCAGCTAACCTCTTTCAAAGAAGAGGTAATTATTTTAATCATTATATTCAAAATTTGACGGGTACATTCCAGCCTTGGAAAGTCAAGGCTGCAGGGAAAACCTCCTAGACGTGGACCAAAGCACCTGAAACGCCACATTGTGGTGAATGAAGTGAGTATCTGTCCATGGGCAAGCTTCTCGCTCTTCCCAGACCATCCCGCCTACTCCCACCCCACTCTCCCCACGGTGACTGATTTTAAGTAACTCTCTTCTGCATAGACTCAGCTGAGGCTACCGTCAGGACAGACGACGACCACCCTGGGTTCTACCCACATCGCCTGCTCTTGTCACAAGCTGAGACCCACCCCCATGTCAGCACCCACCAGAGCCCACCAGAGCACCCCCGGACCATCCCCACCCCCTCCACCCGCCCAGTGCTCAGGCCTTTATTCTCGATGGCTTTGCATCCTATGCATTCTCCTTTCTCCTTCCTTCTCTCTCTCTCCCCATCTTTCCTTTTCCCTCCCTTTTCTCCATTGTAACCCAGGACTGTAAGATCAGATGGGTCTGGTTCGATGCCAGCTCTGTCATTTACAAGCTGGGTGACCCTCCAAAAGTTTATCCCACTTATTCATAACTTTATCAGCAGAACCTGGAAATCATACTTTTGCTGCAAAACTTTTGTGAAGATTCAATGGAATGACCGTTGTGAAAGGATCTCGCACAGCCTAGGACGTGAAAATCCACTCCTTACTTCTCAGCACTGCTTATCTGTCTTCCTCCGTGTCTGGTGTTCTCCCTGCACTTGACTGCGCACCTCACCTTGATCTGAGAATTCCAATACCAGTTCTGATCAACAGTTGGAAAAATCTCCTCTCACTTTCTGATCCGCAGAACAATCGCCCCTCCTGCACTGATCCAGATGCCAACGTGTGGGAAGAGCGTCGCGGAAAGGATGCTCCTACAACGCGTTCCCCCTTCACATCCCTGCCCTTCCCGGCAGAAGCCGCCCGCTCTCATCAACGCTCTCTCTAATTTAACCTCACAGATCGCTTTAAAAGCTGGAGGAGTGAGAAACGCATGTCGTCCTGCACGTTCGGGTGAAAGAACTCATAGATGATGGTTCACCAGACGGTCCCGTTAGCTGTGAATTTCCACCAGGTTTCTTGGAGCTTGAACAGCTGAGCTCCGCACGGGCAAGGACATTAGGTTTTCAGCAGAATCACCTAGATGCCGTCATCAGGTGGGAATGCTTTTCGTGACCACTAAGACTGCATCAGCAAAGTGGGACGAGCACTTCACAGCAGGAGAACTTCCTCTCCCGGCGGTGTTGCTCAGCGATCAGGAAGTGGGCATCTGCCTCACGAACTGACTCACAGACGAAACCCAGGTCACGTACCCTCGACTCAAAGCGGAAACTCGCCTGGCCCCTCCCCAGTGTGTTAGGGGAGTTTCTAAGAAGGAAGATACTTGGTGACTTGTTTTGTTTTGTTTCTCTAGTTAATGAAATGCCTCCATGATGAAAAGTAAATCCAAGACGATCTTAATGAACAGTGAACGGATGTGAAAGTGGCAAGTAAGTCTCGTCATGTGCAAGTTTAAGTTTTAGGAGTAAAATCACCTCAAAGAGTTCTGTGAGAAACGTGCATTTGGCTGCTGTTTTACACAGAGCATATTTCAGACAGCTAATACCACGCAGTTTGCTCTGAAAGGTATTTATAACGTAGAGGCTACACACAGACAATATTTACGAAATGATTATTTCAAGCTAAAACACAAGGGTCATCAGAAAGGTACGGACAGACTGTGCTGGGAGCTTAGAGCAGAGAAAATAGCCTTCCTGTTGAAGGGATGAGTTTAATTTAAGAAAACTTTTAAATTATTGGCATCATGGTCTCCCCTAAGTACATTAATTTAATGAATTGTAGCATCAAAATGCCAGGAAAGTGAGTCATTGGAGTCTCTTACCGGCCACACACCGCGTGTGCCAAGTAAATCTTCGCTCCACGAGTGCAGGAGGGAAGCTCTGGGGATAAAATAGAGGCGCCGTGCTAAACGTGCATCTTTACCTGAAAGAGTGTGACCCCGAGATCCTGAAATGAGCGGCCTCAACAACCTGGAGACAGAGCGTCTCCGAGGGCGACTAAAAATAATCAGGGTCCCGTGGAGCTGATCCTGTGACATCCCTGCCCTCCTCAAGCCGACTTTGTCTCATATAGAAGGAGGAACGTCTCACGTTTACACCGCTGACGCTTCCTAAATATTGAGAAACGTACCTGGAGAGAGTGAGTGTGCGCTCCGTCACCAGCTCGCATCGAGGACGGCTGCTTTCACGTGGCGGGTTGTACCGCAGCCGCCCCGGGAGCCGCGGGCTGGACCCCGGGCTGGACCCCCAGGCAGCGCGCGGCGGGGTCCGGGCGGGGCGGCTTCTCCCGCGCGCAGCGGAGCGCGCGCCCGGGGCGCCCGGCCGAGGGACGGGGCCTGCGGCACCCGCTGCCCGCCCGACACTGGCTGCGGCCGCTCCGGGGGGCGCGGGGGCATTAATTCTGCTGAGGGGGGCAGCGACGGCTTTGGAAGCCAAAGGAGGTCCTTCAGTAGAGCCCCGCGGGGGTGCACGGCGGGCGCGCGGGGCCCTGGCACGTGCCCTGGGCAGCCTCTGCGCCTCGCCCTGGTCCGCGCGCCACGGCCACGCGCTCGGCGTCGGGGGGTCCGCAGGGGCCTCCGCCGAACCCCGCCCGGGGCCGCGCGTCTTCCGCCCCGAAGCCCGGGTCGTGCGCCGGCTCTTCGCACACTGTCTCCTCCTCCTCTTCCTCCTGCCGCTCATGGAGCAACGCGCACCGACCCCACAGCCCAGACTAGGCCCGGCGCAGCCTCACGGGAGCCGCCGCAGGGGCGGTCCCGCAACGCAGCAGCGCCCCCGGCCGAGCACGGACGGAGGCCGGCAGCGCCCCCGCGCAGCCCCCGGGCTGCAGGCAGCAGCGCAGCCCTCGTGTGCGCGAAGTCACCCAGGGGAAAGTGCAGGACGTTTAGGCCAGGAAGGCTGGACGGCTTGCTTGGCGCTCTGAAGGGCTCTTAGATTCACACATGCACGCCTGCGATGGCCGTCGTCGACTGCAGACTAAGGAGAAACCGTGAACGCTGGTATGAAGCCGCTGTCGGCGCGCACGGTGTCCTCCCAAAGCATGAGCCCGGGACAGAACCCCCGCGGCGCAGAAGCCGAGCTACCGACTCCCCGGCAGAGAAGTGGCGCGTCCGCTCACACCCTTGCAACCGCGCAGCAGTCCTGTCGCTGCGCTCACGCTCCTGCGCTCGTGCGCACACAGCGAGGCTGGGGGCCTGCCCCGAAGGAGAAATCGTTCCCTTCTAGGCCTGGGGTTTCTGAAAAACACCGCACGTTCAGAGCTGTAACCTAGCGGCATTCTGGAAGAAGGGCCCCTCCCCGCACGCCCGCTCCGTCTCCACCAGAGGCCTCGGTGAGACCCAGCACCCAGGCGCCCAGAACGTGCTTGGCCCAGGGGACACACACACCTGGAACCTCGTTACGAAGACGCTACACGTAAGTCAGATTGGTTTGTTCTTATGTAAGTTTACGCACGTTTTTTAATGTGCATATTTTGATGGTTTACCCTCATGTGTGCAACAAGTATTTATCGGCTCGCCTACCTTTGAGTACCCAGCCCTGTGCTGCATGTGAGGTGTAGGGGGTGGGCAAAGCAGACCTCTCCCACTCGCTGCTGGCTGCAATCACAGCGCAGAGTCGCGGGCAGAATCAGCACGGAGAAGCCAGGCGGGGGCTGCAGGCCCCCTGGTTTGATTTCGGAAGCCCGTCCCTTCGCGGGGCACCCACCGTTCTTAGGATCAAGACCAAGCCCTTCACGTGGGTCAAGAGTTCACTGCAGGTAACTTCTAAGAAGATAGTCCACTGACGAAGAGATGCGCACACTGGAAAACCTGGACTTTGTTTTATTCCACAGCTCTTTTGCTAACAGCAGACAGAGCATCCCCACATGGACAAGATGAAAACCTTCCTGATGTTTAAAACGACAAAAGCAAACGTGCATTTTGGGTTTAGGCTTGGATATTTAAAAACGGGAAGAATCTGAAAATATTTCTGGAAAAGTCACGTCCTTACGGCAGCTGCCCTGCCTCCTGGTGTGAAGACCCTCATCGGACGAATCTCGGGTAGAAGAGGGTTTATGCCCACAGGCGGCAATGGCATCAGTCAGGTGTCCCACCTGTCACAGGGGCTTCTCTGAGTCAGTTGGGAAGGCTTCTCTTCCCTTGACAGTGCCTAGGATTATTTACTCGTGAGCCTAAACCAGACACTTGCAGATAAAAAAAAAAGTCCTCTGTTTATTTCGGCCAATTAGATAATTTATTCATGGAGTACTCAGAGGGGAAAAAAAAAAAAGCATTCATTCACCCATTCAACAAAGTGTCTATTAAGTGTTTTCCATGTGCCAAGCACTGTTTTAAGCACTTGAGATTAAATGTGAGCAGAAAGTCCCAGAGCTCACGGGGCTCCCCCGCAGAGCCTGAAGGGCTGATTCTAACCCCACATCCACCTGCAGACCTGCGGGGAGGACCGGGTAGCGCACATCACACATGGGGACCTCAGGCTCCCGGTGTACGAAGTGAAGAAGCTCTCAGCTCTGAACTTCTCTGAGTCTACACTCTCAACAGTACAAACAGAAAACAGCCCATGTAGGTGAAGACGCTACTGGTAGTAAGAAATAGTTTCCCATTTAAGGAGATGAATTTCTGCAAACCCACTCACATTCTCAGGGAAATGATCTATCTCCCAAGGATACAATGTGGACAGATTCTAAACTGCCTTTAAACTCACTCATCTTAAATCCAAGCAACCGATTTATAGATCCACCATAGAATTATTTTCATGGACAAAACAAAAAACAAAAAAAAAACCCACACCTAAATGAAATGTAACATTTACCACATGAAACAGTTCAACTACTCAAAATATTTGAAATGTTTAAGTCACATCACCATTACCAAAGCAAAACAGGAGGAGCTCACTAGAATATAAACCACGTGAGGGCAGGGACAGTCCCCTAAGCCCAACGCTGTAAACGCTACCCACATTCAACGGATGCAGGAAACATTTGTTGATTGAATATTTTTAATGTAGATATAAAACCTGTGTTTTTATATCTACATTGTAGGACTGCAATTAATTGCTAATTAGTATAAGTCAATTGGTAAATCCAAATTATGGGGGGGTGAATGGTAATTCAAAGTAAAGAACTGGATGTTTAAAGAGTATCTTCTTCTAACCCAAGGAGAAAGAAGGTTCCTGCAGGAGCCAATATTACAGGAGTTCTTTCCCAAAAGAAGGTGGGAGTTTGCAGGAGGTTTCAATAGTTACTAATTGTAAGTTTTCCCAGCCAACGGGAAGGAGACAGGGAAAACCAGAGGAGGGACCGAGATTAATACACTGCCTGTCTCCTCATGGATGTCAGGCCACGGTGTCTTCAAGGGTGACAGTAAGGGTTATAAGTGGGCTGATAATTTTCTAAAATATAACAAAAAATGAATTATTGGCCAGTAAAATGAAAAAATAAAGCGATGCAGAATACAGACACAAATGTGTTATTATAGTCACTAGACATAATCCAACTGCTATAAATTTTCTAACCCTTATTTGTTCTGATATGTCCTTTCATCAGCTCATCTTAAAAATTATGTTCTTAAAACTGAATGATCAGAAAACAAATAATTCAGTTGAAAGCAGACACTGCAGCAGAGAAGCTCTGCAGATGGCAAAGCAGCAGATGAACAGAGGCTGAGCGTCGAATGTCACTGGAGAAACACAAACTGAAGCAGTGAGATACCACCTTGTACCTATCAGAATGGCCCCAAATCCAAAAACTGACACCACCAAATACTGGGAGGATATAGAGTAACAGGAACTCTCATTCTTTGCGGGTGAGAAAGCAAAACAGTACAGCCACTCTGAAAGGCAGTCTTGCGATTTCTTTTTTTTTTTTTTAACTTCTAAAATTTTATTGATCTATTTATTTTTATTGAGGTATCATCAGTTACAATGTGTCAATGTCTGGTGTACAGCACGGTGTCCCAGTCATGCATGTACATACATATATTCATTTTCACATTCTTTTTCATTAAAGGTTATTGCAAGATACTGAATATCGTTCTCTGTGCTGCACAGAAGAAATTTTTTCTTTATCTATTTTTATATATAGTGGCTAACCTTTGCAAATCTCAAACTCCCAGATTTATCTAGCTTCTTAAGATGGAAGCTTCGACCGCTGTTTTTAGTTCTTTCTTCCCCTCTCTAGGCAATGTTTAGCTACACCTCAACAATCCACAGGCTGGACTTTCATTGTTACTGAATTCAAAGCACTTCTTAGTTTCCTTTGTGATTCATTCTTTGGCCAGTGAATTACTTACAAATGTGCTGTTTAATATCCAAATATCAGGATTCTCCCAATACCTTTTGGTCACTGACATGCAATTTAATTCTTTCGTGTTTACAGAATGCACGCTGCAACTTCAATCCTTTTGTATTAGTTGAGATTTGCATTATGTCTCAGCATATAATTTATCTTGGTAAGAATTCATGCTCATTGAAAGAGAATATGCACTTTTCCACCACTGGGTAGAGTGTTCCATAAATGTCATTTAAATCAATTTGTTTGACGGTGTTGTTCACGTCTCTGTTTTTACTGATCGTCTGCCTCCACCAATCGGACAAAAAAGAGTGGAAACATCTAAACCATAACCCGGCTTTTTTCCATTTCTCCCTTTCATTTTGACAGTTTCGTTCAGCGTGTTTTGGGCTCTGTTATAGGACACGTATAAGTATGTTTCTTTCTTCTGAATTGACTATTTTATCATTAAACACTATCACTCTCTCTCTAGCAATACTCCTCATCTTAAAGACGGATTTTTTATTAATATAGACAATTCAGCTTTCTTATTCTTAACAGTTTCATAATGTATCTTTTAAAATTGTTTGTATTCTCAATCTATTTAGGTTTTTGTATTCAAAGTGTAGTTTTTTAAAAAATAAAATAATGATATTTGCAGCAACATGGATGGACCTGGAGATTGTCATTCTAAGCAAGCCAAAAAGAAAAAGAAAAATACCATATGATATCACTCATATGTGTGGAGTCTAAAAAAAAGAGACAAACGAACTTGTTTACAAAACAGAAACAGACTTACAGACATAGAAAGCAAACTTATGGTTACCGTGGGGGAAGGGAGTGGGAAGGGATAAAATGGGAGTTCTAGATTTGCAGATACTGACTAATACACATAAAATAGATTTTAAAAAGTTCATATGGTGCAGCACAGGGCACTACATTCAACATCTTGTAGTAACCTGTGGTGAAAAAGAATCTGGAAATGAATATATGTATGTTCATGTATGACTGAAGCATTGTGCTGTGCACCAGAAATTGACACAACACAGTAAACTGTACTTCAATAAAAACATACAGAAAATAGCGTACAGATGGAAACCGCTGTTTATCTGGTCTGATGGTTCTGTCTGGCGTCTGGCACCTGAGAATGTAACTCGGAGACACCGGCCCTTTCTTGCCCTGAACCTCTCGTAGACACTAAAGCAATGTTGTCTCATACACTTGTTCGTTCTCTTTCCTTCCATAATCACTTCACCTTCTGTCCATTTATTATTATTTTTTACCTATACCCTCCTCAGTACAGTAGAAGACCTGAGCTCAGCAGAAGGATTAGCCCACAGAACTGGGGACAAAGCCCCGCGTCACCTTCCACCCGCTCCCAGGTGTTCCAGGCGCGGCTGCCTCGTCTGCACGTGGGAAGGAGGCGAAGGTGTTAGCCCTGAGTGGGGTGAGCGGGGGAAGCCGACAGCCCGCCCGTCCTTAGCGTTCAGGCAATTACATTCTGAAGCACAGTCATCTTGTCTTCTTCAGCTACAGCAACCTGGGTCCCATTCCACAAGATCAAGCAGAGAAAAAGAAACATTTTGAGAAGCATGGAAGGTGTTTATGTAAGTGACAATATTCTTTCCCTCTTCTCTGTAGCCTCCCCATCCATCTCACAAGCAACGCGATGGTGACCCACTTTAATGCCACACATTCGTTTAGAAGGGCAAGCTGCCCTTTTCCTCCTTTGTCCCCTCCTCCCTTCCAGTTTTCTAGTGACCCACTGCTCTGTGAGTGTCTGGAATACACAAGTCTGTCCTATACGGTGTCCAAGGTACTTTCTACCCATTGTCGCACGGCACCCTCAGTAAAACGCATGCCTTCATAGGAAGATACATAAACGGAGGAGCTAAACTGAAATATTTTCTGTTCTAATCATCTGATATTAGAAACACCTGCGTCCATCATCAAATCCAAATCTAAAATGAGTGTCTGTCACATTTAAAACCTTCCGCATCCTCCTGGGGTCACGCCGATGGCCAGTGCCGTCCACCTGCCTGCCCGGGCCCTCTGAGTCTGCGGAAGCCATCAGCCTATAGTCAGCCTGTTGACAGACTGGACAGATCTGAGTCTCCCCTCGAGCCCTGAGAGGTGGTCAGTGGGGTCGGCCTTCCTCTTGCTCGTCGTTGAGTTGCTTGAATGTCCCCATCAGCGCTCGTCTCATCACCCAAGAGGCCCCCTGCAGGGGGACCAGAACATTCACCTGCTGATGCCCGTGTCTTCCTGACAAGACGGGAGGTTTCACTGTCGACATCTGACTTTTCCCTCCTTATACGTGCATGGCTATCCATTGTCACACGACCAATGATCCCGCAAAACAGGTTTTAAAAATAGGTACTTGTTATCTCTCAGCTTCTGAGGGTAAGGAAGTCAGCTGCCCCACTAAACCACCCTGGCCCCCGCCAGCCCCTAACGCCAGTGTGGGAGCACAGGGGAGGAGACCGTGAGGCGCCCGGGTCCGGAAGGCCAGTGACTCAGCGTTTTCATCCCCTGAGTAAGTGTGTCTCAAGTTTCTTCTTGCTTTTGGTCATTTTCCAGTCTTTGTCCAGTTTTTATCACTGTCGTCTGTGGAAGGAGTCATCCAACCTCTATACACAACCATTTGCTCTGTCCATCTAGCTTTAATTACTTCTTAAATTTCATGCTGATTACTTTGACCCATGAGTCAAAGCGTTTTTTAAATTCTCAAAAATACGGGGGAATTAATTTTACCTTGTTATTGATGTCGAGCTTTAGTGGCACCGTGGTCAGCTGAGATACTCCGCAGGAGACTGAATCTTCGCCGTCTTTGATGTTTGCTTTATGACCTTCCACACGGTCTATTTTTATAAATACTCTTCGAGTGCTTGAAAAGAACGCTGTTTAAATCCTGAGTGCATGCCTGTCTTCAGTCACCCGGATTGTTTAAGTGCGCTTCATTCTCACTAATTTATTTTGTGCACCAGAATTTGTACTTTGTAATGCTGAGTAATCCGTTCTGTGAATATACACAACCTGTTTTACCATTCTTCTGTCCTTGTTATTTCCAATTTGGAGCTATTTTACATAAACTTCTATGAATATTCCTGTTAAAAAACTCTTTTGGTTAATGTATATTTTTTCTTTCTTGGATAAATAGTAGGAGTGCAGTGTGGGCCACGCCACTGGTGCACATATAACTCGGTAAGAAAGGGTCAGCCTTCAAGGTGGTCACGACACTTGAGGGCAGCACTGGAATCTCCCGTCGCTCCGCACCACTGGCAGCGTTTGGCGTTGTCGGCGGGTTCCTTGATGTATAGGCGTTATCTCACCGTGGGCTCAGCTTGCCTCTTTCCTGATGTCTAATGATATTAATCCCCTTTCCAAAGATACTGGTTCTCCTTTTCCACGCTCCACGCTTTCTATTTCTTTTTCTTGACTTACTTCGCCCGCCAGGACTTTCGCTGCACTGCCGAGCAGAACTGGTGGGAGAGAACAAATCTGCCGTGGTCCCTGTAGGAGGGGGAGTTTCACGTCCAGGGTGCGTGAGCTACAGCTTGTTAAATGACACTTGTTTATACACTTAAAAACCTTCCTTCTCATTCTGCTTTTACTGAGAATGTCATCGCAGTGGGTGTTAAATTTTATCAGACTACTTTTGTACCATCTATTGATTTGATCAACTGTTTTGCCTCCTTCATTCGGTTAATACGGTGAGTTCCTTGGTGGATTTTCATATGCTGAATTAATTATGCATTTCTGGGGAAAACCCTCCCCTTTATCGTAATGTATTATCCGTTTTTAAATACTGCTGTATATGCTGTAATATATTTTTAAGAATTTCTGCAATTATGTTCATAGTGGAAACGGCAGTCTCATTTTCTTTATTTATTATGTTCTTTTCTGGTTTTAATATTAGAGTTAAGCCAGCATCATAAAACTGTGGAGGAATGTTTCTTCCTTGTGAAAGGGTCTCTGAAAGAATTTGTGTGAAGTTGGTATTACTGCTACTTTAAATACTCGTAGAATTCACCCATGAAACCGCCCAGGTCTGCAGCTTTCTCTATAGAACGTCTCAGATACATAATCCCTACGTCCTGGTAAACAAAGAACTACTCACATTTTCGTTATGCCAGCTTTGCTTGTTCAGCAAGGAATCTGTTCATTTTTCTAAGGCAAGGAATTCACTGGAAAAAAATTGGTCCATAATATTATCACATATTTTATGTCTGTAAGATCTGTAGCAATATTTCCTCTTTTCTTCCTAGTATCAGAAATCTGTGTTTTCTCTTTCTTTTCCTTACTCATTCTTTCTCAAGTTGTATCAGTTTTATTACTCTTTTCAAAGAGCCCCGTTTGGCTGTGTACATACACCCTGGATGATCTCACAGGTGAGTTCTACGAGTGCCTGTGAGGTTACATCTTGTGAAATGTAAATGTGTGAAATTCTCAGATTCTCACTTGATCTGAGAGCCCACTCTCTCGTTGGGACGTGTTTTCCCTACGTCATAGCCCTCCTGTGATTCAGTGGAAAAGCCCAATGCTTCTTACTGGGTGAGATTCACTTTGCCATCTCTGCCTCCCCCGTGATGAGCAGCAGCTACAGTTCTGCACAGATTTTTCAGCCTTTGTGGTGTGATTTCTTCCAGCCTCCTCAGGTCCCCCGCGGCCCACGGCGCGGGGAAGCCACGTGCGTGGGGCTGCTGCGCGCTTTCCTTTGAGGAGTCTCCTCCTCCACGTCCAGTCTCCCTGCCAGCCCTGCGCTGACACTTCATCCCGTAAGACGTGGTGTTTTTCGCCCTGAATGCCGGCTGCCCTCACAACGTGCGGGTGGGAAACTGTCTGCAGGAGAAAAGGCTGCGCTGACGCCCTCACCCAGTGCACTGTCTTCTCTCCAGCATCAGACTTCCTACAGTTTCAGCCTGATTGTGTTCATTCTTCACTAGTTTCTAATACTTGTGGGGTTTTATTTTTAACGATTTCATCCAGAATTTACAATTGTTAACATGCAGAAGGACTAGTCTGATAAAAAAAAAAAAATCCCACCATCTCTGGACCTGGAACTCCACGAACTATGTTTAGATATTAATTGCTTAGTTTATGGTTTATCAGAGCAAGCAAGCAATATGTATTCAAACCACAAACCATCGAGGATGGACCTACGGTTACAAAGTCTCAGCCGTGATTCTTCCTTGGTGCCCAGAGCTCAGGCGGAAATAGGCAGATTCATTCGTCCTCTTGCTGTATCAAAGCACAGTTTCTATCCACTGTGTTACGGATGGCACGGCATTCCAAAGGTCCCAGGTTTGTATAAGGATCTCAGACCAGCCCTCAGCCCGACTTCACGTGGCCTGCCTGGATTCTCGCGTCTGTGCGGCCAGTAAAACCCAGCCCTTTCGGGTCTCAAGACCAGTATCTCCCACTATGGTGGCCGGAGGGACAGCTTATAACGTTTCTTTTCCAGTGTTTCCTTGGTTTACCTTTAGGTCACACTGTTGACTTACTGTATCTTTCTCACGTCTCACAGCACCTCCAGATGTTTCGTACCTGAAACCAACTCCTGATTTTTCTTCCATCAACTCCCTCTTCCCCCCAGACATCCACGCTGCAGTAAATAACATCATCACTCATCCAGTTTCTCAAGTCCTTTCAATCCTACCTCTGAAATACATCGAAAGGTGTCCATTTCTCTCCCCCACCCCCTCCCCCGGCCTCCGCCCCTCTCGCCTCTTACTGGGAGTGCGGCACCACCCCCAGTGAGGGTCCTCAGCCCTCCCTCCCCGGCTCGGCCCCTGCGCGCAGGCCAGGTGAGCTCTTTACAGAGGTCGCGTCGGTCGCCTCCCGGCCGACGACAGCAGAATGGTGCCCCGTTGTTTCTAGCGTCATATTCAGACTCCTGCCCTGGGCCACGAGGTCCAGCAAGATCAGACCCCACGTTCCTCCCCCGTCTCAGCCCGCCTCAGTCCTCTCACCTGTCAGCGCACACCAGCCTCCCCAGGCTTCGAGCCAGCAGGCCCCTCAGCGTCTCCTCAGACCGCCTCGCTCGCTCTTTTATCTGTCTGGAAGGTTCCTTAACAACTCTGCACTCGGCTCACTACATCCATGTCTCAGCTCGATGTCACCTCCCCAAGGCATGTTCTCTGGAGAGTCCACTGAAGCCTTTTTCCATCCTGGTGGTCACCTCTGCCACAGCCCCATACCTGTCCCCCTCGCATCGCCGCTGCTGTCTGAAATGATCTTTCTAGGGATTTACGTGCTTGCTGTCTGTTCGTCCACGGGAATATAAAATCCATGACGGCCGAGAACTTGCGGTTTTTACCACTAAATTCCCAGATCTTAGCACCGTGCCTGCTCTTACAACAAAACTAGAATCTGCCCAGCAGAAATATGTGGACATAAGCCAGGAAGGAAGGAGGGAAACTGTGAAAGGTGGGGGCAGATCTTCCAATCAAGGCAGAGTGATTCTGACGAACAAAGAAAGGAGGTCCAGTCTCATGTTACCTTCTGGAAAAGCCTGTTGCCATGCACGCTCTGTGTGTAGGTCCCCCAACTATGAGAAAGATCTTCACTCCACCGGTACCGGGGGCAGGGGCGCAGACACCACCGCTACTCTGTGAAGACTCAGCGAGAAGACATGGCAGAAGAAAGCACCCTGTCAAACCCCACAGGGGATGGAGGCGGGAAATTTCAAGAGAGGACTCTCTTAACAAGAACGTAACAAATGACATTTTCTCTTATAACGTGACCAGCTGTGGAAGCGTTTGCTAGTACCATCACCACATTGTGGATGACAAAGTTGGCAGACAGAATTGTACTGTATTCGCACGTGCACTGCGCATGATGAGCTTACAAGAGATCAGGACCCGGATCCGGCTGTCTTATCTGAGGCTGTCTTACCTTTACCCCACAGTATCTTCTTGCCTAACTACAAGTCATCCCATGGGAATGATTTAAGAATTTGTCACTGTGGCCACGCCACATCCCTGGCGTCACAGGGAGCCCACAGACCAGACTAATTGGAGTTTCTCATGGGCGGCATTCACTTGTCATTCGTGCACCTAGCAAACATTTACTTGGCATCTATTGTGTACCCAGGAACGGAGGCCCAGAAGCAGAATGGAACACCGTCTTGGCCACCAACAGCCTTATGGGGGGAGAGACGGTTACATCAATGCGTAAGGAGTACAGTGTGGTGACGCTACTAGGAACCGCAGCTGGTCGTGTTATAAGAGAAAGTGTCATTTTAAGTTGTTAATCGCTTGACTATTTCTAGACATCAAGCAGCTTGGCTGAAGTTTGCTTTTTAGAGACTTAAAAACATGACTAGCATTTGCACAGGAAACAGCGAGATGCAGCTCCAGCCTGTACGCACGGTTCTTAGCCATTTTCATCCTAAGCGGTCACTTCCTTTTATCCTCAGTCTGGAAAAGACGTGATTCTGTGCGTTGGAGAAGGGGGGGGTGACCGTGTCAAGGCTCTGACCACACAGGCAGTGGCAGAAACGTCACCCACTGGGTCACTGGGAACAGGGACGCCAGCCCACAGAGGAGAAGGGGCGCGGCTTCCAGGGAGCCGCGGTCGGAGGTCTGCAGAGACGGGGGTGTGTGCCTGGGGCTTCTGCTGTGGTCGGAAGCAGTAAAAAGGTTTCACAGGTAATTAACTTTGAACAGTTGGGCATTTTTAGCTCAAAAAATTACTGGAAGAGTCAGCCTTGCTATGAATTCCTCCAGGTATGAATTTCTTCTTTATGATCTTCCACTAGAGCGGAGACGAGCAAACCTCTTCTCTCCAGGCCAGACAAGGAAACGCTTAGGCTTTGCGGGGTGGGCGTCCCCGTTGCAGGAACTCCACTCCAGTGCCGAGTGCAAAACCAGCCCCAGACGTATGTCAACGGGCGGGTGTGGCTGTGTTCTGAGAAAATTTTATCTGGGGACACAGAAGTTGGGATTTCGTATCATTTTCACGGGTCACAAAATATTATCTTTCTTTTGATTTTTAAAAACCATTTGAAAATGAAAAAATTATTCTGAGCTTGCGAACCAGACAAAACAGGCCGTGGGCGGATGTGGGCCCCGGGCCAGAGTTCACCAGCTCTTGGCTAGAGCATCCTTCGGGCTACAGCACAGACGGCCCTGGCTAAGCCTCCTGTGTGTCTCTGAGGCTCTGGGGCAGGCCGGCGCGGGCTTCCTTTCCTTTGGGAGCTCCAAATCTCTCGCCTATTCCAGGACAGTGCCAATGCCGGCCGTCGTGGCCCCAGAGTATCCCCATGTCACAGCGAGGCCTCAATCACTAGGTCAGGCTGCAAAGCTGCCACGCAGGCCACCCCAAGCAAATCGGTCCCAGCTGTCCACATACCCCCGAACCTCCTCTTCTCCACCCAAAAGGCAGTGAGTCACCAGAGGACGAGAGGCCCGCCATCAGTCCGCTGCCAGCCTGTGCGATTTCAGCTGAGAATGGGGCCAAGCCCCCGGCAGAGCTTCAGGGAGGCCCCGGGCTGGGGGGCCAGGCTCTTCCAGCCTCCCCGGACCAGGAGCAGCTGGAGTCTGGGAAGCTCCAAGGAAGCCTTTCGGAGCAGAAGGGGCGTGGACCTGGACAGGGCAAGACTTGGGTCTGAACAACGAGACTTACCTCCCACTGTGGACTCAGGGCAAACCCCTTCCTCCTGGCAGAGGTGAGAGAGGAGGACGCCCTGCAGGCTCCAAGCGCATCAGACGTGACGGGAGCCCCATTTATGATCCCTGCTCCGTCCTGCAACGTACACCTTTATTGGGAGCCTTATCACGAACCCAACACTGGTCTTGAAAACAAGACGGGCAGAGAGTCTGGGCTCATGGGGATTACGGTGCAGCAGAGAAGTCAGAAAATGAGGCAAATGAAACCATCAAACGCAAGGAGTGCTCTGACAGAAGAAAACCCGGCTGTGCTGAGAATTTAAAAGGTGACTCAGCAAATGCTCCCACCCTCCACGGAGCTCTCGGGGCCCAGACCCAGCATGGAGTTTCTTCGGGAGGAAGAGAGGGCTGGTTAGTCTAGTAAAGCGACAGCTAACCAGTCGCGGGCTCCTGGGAGGTGACTCCCTCCTTTCAGCAAAGCAGAGCAAAAGCCACCGCAGAGGGAAACAGCTTTTCCTCCCCCACGGCGGAGAGAGGGTTAACGCTTACGCCTGGTAAAGAAAGACCCGTTTCCTCAGGCCTCTACAGAGTCTGCAGTTCAGGAACATCAATCTCTCTGAAGTAGACGTTGGCCTTCAGTAAGCAATAAGAGAAAAGCATAAACAGTCTCCTCTCTGCCAAAGAATTTTGTTTCATTATCTAAGCGCCTGGCACCTGGGGGAAGGCTCACGTCAGTGTCTGCAGCAAGGATAGCGAAGTGCTCGAGAAGAAAGGAACAATTCAAAGAGCTTTCAGATTCCCGGGGTACAGCACGACGGTTCAGTGATTCGTGTGCATACACATCTTCCTTCTCATAGTCTTTGCATTACAGGCTAGCACAAGACATTGCGTGCAGTTCCCTGTGCTCTACAGTATATGCTCCAATTTTTAAGAAGTGCCTTCAGACGCACAGACACAGAGAACAAACTGGCGGTTTCCCACGGGGGAGGGGGTGGAGGTACAAACCGCTGGGTATAAAATAAGTGGCAAGGATGTAACATGCAGCCGGGGACACACACGCCATCTGAAGTCACACGATGATATTGGCTAATCTATAAAAATATTTGAACCACCAAAAAAAAAAGAACTGCCTTACTAATGAGTTGTTGGATAACTGTGATTTTAATTTTATGATTTCTAGTATTTGGACTCTAATTTTCTTGACTGCTTAAACCAGAAACCTCTCGAATATGGTGCCTTTAGAAAGAGTTAATGATGAGACGCGTTAAACCATTTACGTGATTTGGGACTTTTCTTTGTCCCTTTCCCCACCTCCGCCCTCAGAGAAGAGTGTGTGTGTGTTGGGGGGTGTAACTCAGTCATTTAGTCTTAAACAGTCTCAGTGCATCCAAGTGGCCTTCTCACACGTCTAATCACGTCCACGCGAAATCTCTAACCACCGCTCTTTCCGCGTCCCCCAGTTACAGACACAGGAAGCACCGGTCACAAGGGATGATGAAGCCATCCGGGTGTTCCTTCCACAGGACATAGAAGCATCTCTTATGAAGAACGCTAAAAACGCTAAGACCATCCAACAAAATAAGTACAAAACTAAGGGAACATTCCAATGTGATCACGAATTACTTGCTGTAAAGTCCCATTTCAAGCCCAGTTCTCATCACTCAACTTGTGAAAATCATTCAATTGAGGGGCAATTCCAAATGCACCAAAAGAAGAACAAATTAGAGAGGACCAGGATGATGACTGCTTCTCTAAGTACCAGGAGATTTACAGGCCTGCTTCTTAAAGGCCCATCTTCTCCTCACACATGAGAAACCCAATAACAAAGCAAGCTGAGTCAGCAAAATCACCGTCTAGGATTCAAAACCCATGCTCTGCGGTGAATGGGACATTGTAAGGTTTTCTGCAACGTGACTGGAAGAACGCTGAGCAGAGAGACAGGTGAGAGAGCCGAGGACACGTCCTGCCCCGATGGGTTGTGGACACCTGGGCAGGTCTTAACGCCTTCAGTTTCTGTTTTTTTCCATTTTACGACCATCAGAGCAAGTGCAGCCAAATTCCCAGTGGAGTGAGGTACTTGCTCCAGAGTCCCCCTTCCTCTGTTGCTAACCTTCTGCAGACAGTTTGGGGGGCACTTTCTTGTGAAAAGAGATTACATTTGCAGCCGCACCAGCAGGACAGTATAGTGTGTCGATTTATTTGGTTTTCAGTCAAGTCTGTTCCTAAGAGGCTTGTGGCAGCAATGGTTAAAGCTACTGAATGAAATTAATATTTATACATTTATGTCAACCCCAGGTGTAACCATTCGTCAAGGACTGAGCATATTTATAGTGAAATTACACCTCAAACAAACGTTTGAAAGTTAAAATGATGCAGACGGTCCCCTCACACAGTCAACTCAAATACATGACAGATGGATTAAAGCAATGTGTAAAATAATTAAATTTTTAAAAAGAAGCAAACCATTTAAAATTCTTATTTAATTTTGTCATAAAATTACGAATCATTTACTGAATTTTAAATTGTTACAAAGAAAAGGTATATTTGATCTCAGGATTAGGCCATTTTAAAGTTACAGAAAAATAAAATTTCCCTCCATAAAGACTAAAACTTCCTGAGCACCAAAGAGCTACACTTTCAAAACAACTAATCAAAGAAAAAAAAATTGTAACAAACATAACAAAGGATTGGCATGTAAAAGTTCCCTGCCAATGAATAAGCCCCAAAAGACAGACCAAGGGCAGGGAAAAGTACACCTGAACTTTAAACATCCGGCAATATGTTCAGTCATGTCAGTCACATTTTTGAAAGCTGAGTGACACCGTGTAACTACCGACGTGGTGACCCCGCCAAGTTGCAGGCAAACGACAACCCCCTCCCATACGAGATCTTTCACTGTTTCGGCTCCCCTTCAACAGTCCTATAGCAAAGAACTTCAGCGCGGTCTCACAGTGCTTCACTAATCTATCCAAGGATGCCTCCCTGTTTGTCTTCTGGTTTAGATGAGAATTGCACCGCGCAGCTCACAGGACACTCCACAATTTAGGAAGCCTCTCCCTTGGAGTGTTCCTCCCAACCCAACAAAATAGATACCATATTACCAACTTCATGAACTAAGAAATAGCCTCTGAGAGAATGCATCTGCTCAGTTAGTAAATGAACAAGGGTTCAAGTTCTAGTGACACTTCTCTTGTTTGTGCCGGCCTCGCCTGGCTGTCGTAGCTCACTGCTACCCGACGTGTCCTTGTCTCCTTTGTGATACCAGGTGATTTGCTTCCTCCAGGTGGAATGTGTGTAAAGTAAAACTGTATGTGGTGTCTTTAAAAACAAAACAGAAAAGTAACAAATATCAGGCTCTGAAACCCATATCATTTTGGGAAGAAAAACCTAAAATTCCAAATGTGATCAAGCTTCAGAGTCTCACGGGCTTGAAGTCCTATGCTGGTGACCGTGCTTTACCATTTTTCTTTTAAGAATTACAGTTTTTCTACTCAATAATCAATACTATGAAGAGAGGACTTTTGAAAAGTGGATAAATTAATTAAGCATAAAAAACAAAACCCAAAAACTTTCAAATGGAAATTCACCCTCGTTCATACCCGGGAGTAAGATGAATAGGAGAAAAGTGAGTCCGAATGATCCACCCCAGGGCAATGAAACTTGTGTCAACCTTCATTCATCATAGTTAACTTTTTATATTAAGCTTTTTATTTTGGGGTAATTCTAGATTCATGTGTAGGGCCAGGAAACAACAGAGAGAGGTCCTTCAGACCTTTCACCCAGTTTCCCTCGATGAAACCTTCTTTTGAAACTGGAGTGCAGCGTCACAGCCAAGACACCGGCAGCGACGCGTGAAGACCAGAAGGGTCCCCTCGCTGCCTTTTCCAACCACGCCTGCTTCCCGGGGGCCGCCCCCCCTCCCCACCAGTGCTGTGTCCAGCAGCGACATGGAAGTGGACGTCCTCGCTTCGCTCCTCATCTCAGAGGAAAGGATTTCGTTTTTTCACTACTAAGAGTAATGTCCCCTGCTGTTACTTTGTAGATGTTTTTAATCAAGTAGAGGAAGTCCCTGTATTTCTACTTTTTGAAAGCTTTTGTTGTGAATGGATGCTTCAATTTTGTCAAACGCTTCTTCTGCAGATGTTTTTTCTCCTGAGCCTATTAATACGGTGCTTTACATTGACTGCGTTTCATACGCAGAGCTAGACTTGCCCCTGGAAAACATCTGCCCGTGGTGCATAGCTTTTCCTATATTGCCAAACTCTGCTTTGTAGTGGACTGTTGACATGGGCGTACAGGTTTCTTTCGGCCTCTTGTCCCGTCTTCGTCTGGTTGCAGCACCGAGCTGGCGCTCCCCTCCTGAAGTGGAGGGGGGGTGCTGCTTCCTTTTCTGTCTTCTGGAACATCTGCAGAAGTGGTGTTGACTCTTCTTCAAACATTTAGAGGGGTTATCCGGTGAACCCCTGTAAGCCTGGAGACTACTTCTGGGGGGAGTTTAACACAGAGTCAATCTCCTTAATATTTGCTGGGCCACGCGATTGTCCCTTTCATACTGTGTGAGTGTTGTGGGAGTTCAGAGTCGGTTCATTTAACGTATTGAGCGTGTGTGCAGAGTTTTTTGTAGTATTCATTCTCACGATCCTTCTGCTGTCTGCAGGGTCTGTGGCGATAGTATCTTTTTACTGCTGATATGGCAAATTGTGTCCTCGCTCTTCTTGCCCGTGGCAGTCTTGCTAGAGGTCTGTCCATTTTATTGATCTTTTAAAAGAACCAGCACTTTGTTCTATTGATTTCCTCTGTGTTCAATTTCACTTATTTCTGCTCTTCCACATTTTCTTCCTTCTGCTTGCTCTGGGTTTCTGTTGCTTCTCTCTTTCCAGGTTCTTGAGACAGGAGCTTAGATTAATTATTTGAGATTTTTGCTCCTTTCAAACATAAGCATCGTAGTGCTATAAAGTTCCCTCTCAGCACTGCGTTGGCCACTCCCCACAAAGTCCGATGAGTTTTCTTGTCACGTTTATGCAATCACTGTACTTTTGTTCCCCTGGATACTTCCTCATTGACGTATGGGTTATTTGCACGTGCACTGTTTGCTTTCTAAGTGTTGGGGATTTTTCTATTATCTTTCTCAGTGATTTCTAGGATGATTCCATTGTGATCAGAAAACACACTCACTGTGACTTCGGCTCTTTTAACGTTGCTGAGGTTGGCTTGATGCACAGGGCAGGATCTGTGTGGTATACACCCCATGAATGCTTGTAAAGAACGTGTATTCTTCTCTTTGAGGGCAGAGTGTTCTGTAAACGCCAGTGGGATCCTGTTGGTTGACGGCAGTTTTGAGCCCTTCTGCAGCCGTCCTGGCTCTCTGACTAGTTGTCTTGTCCGTTGTTGAAAGAGAGGTGCTGAGGTCTCCAGCTGTGAACGTGGATTTTCTTACTTCTCCTTTCAGGTAAAACAGTTTTGCTGTGCGTGTTTAGAAACTCTGTTGCTTTGTGATACACACTTACAATTACTACATCTTGGTGGTGGGTGAGCCAGTTTGTAAATTATTTAATGTCCTTTCTAGTCTCTGGTCATTTTCTTTGGTCTAAATTCTACTTTATCTGATAATAATATAGTTTTTCCTGCTTTCTTTTGAATAAGGTTTATATAATAACCTTTTTTGATTCTTCTACTTTCAAAGTGTCCATACCATTGTATGGAGTGAGCTTCTTACGGGCAACATGTGGTTGGCGTGTTTTTTAAGTCCACTGTCAATTCCCGTCTTTAAGTTAGAGTGTGCAGACGATCCACGTTAAACGTAATTAGTGACATGTTAGAACTTAAGTGTTACCCTTTCTTGTCTTCTCCGTTTTGTATTTCTGTTCTTTTTCTCCTTCCTTCCTGTGGGTTTCTTGAACACTTACTCAGGGCTCCATTTTCATTTATCTGTAGTGAATTCGAGTGTACGTCTTTGTATAGCTTTCTCAGTATTGCTTTAGGCATTAAGTTATACACACCACAGTCTGCTAGTGTCGACACTACCGATTTGAGAATGGAAATTTTTATTTCCTTTACATCTCTTTACCATCACCCATTCATAATTGCCTTAAATATCTGCCCTACAGACATTTAGATACACATCAGACAGAGCTATACCGTTCACTTTAACTATGAAATATGATTTAGAAAACTCAAAAGGAGAGTGAATACGTATTGTACTGACCACATTTTTACTCCCTCCGTTGCTCATTCTTCCTTCCTGAATAGAATTCCAGGTCGACACTTGTTTCCTTTCAAAAATGCCCTGCCACTTCCCCTAGTCTCCGTGGCTCCTGATGAGGAACCTCCTGCTTTTCGAATTATTTTCCCCCATAGCTGTCTTCTCTCTCTCACTGCTTTCAATATGTTTGCCTTTACAAATGCTATAGGTTATCATGCTTATGTAGAACCTAAAAAGTAAAATGAATGACTACAACAAAACAGAAACAGACTCACAGATGTAGAGGACAAGCCAGTGGCTACCAGTTGGGGGGGGGGCAGTGCGGTGAGACAGGGGCAGGGGATTAGGAGGCACAGACCACCGTGTGTAAACAGACAGGCTGAAGGATGGGTGGTGCAGCCCAGGGAGCGGAGCCAGCGTTTCATACTGACTTTACATGGAGTATCATCTATAAAAATACTGCATCGCTACGTTGTGCACGTGACACCAACATAATAGTGTAACTCAGTTATATTTCAAGTTTAAAAGAGACAAAGTGTCTTTGTGCTTAAATGTTAGAAGTCTGACCATGCCTCCCGGTGTGGGTTCCTTTGGGCGGGTCACTGCTGGGGCTCTCCCAGGATCTGCCACGTCTGGGGGGCTTCCCACCTCCCTCTTTCGTGTCTACTTCTGCGACCGAAATGGCACAAACGTGAGACTTCCTGTTACAGTCCTGCAGGCCCCTGAGGCTCTGTTTGTTTGTTTGTTTTCCAGTCAGTTTTCTCTGTTGCTCAGATTGGATAATCTCTCTTGTTACCGATCCTTCCCTCCGTGAAACCCGTTCTCTCACTGAGTCTGTCAACTGAGGTTTTAATTTTGTGTATTATTACTATTTTGGTTCTAAAATTTTTCATTTAGCTCATTTCACCATCTGCTTCTCCGCTGAGACCTCCTTTTCTTCATTTGTTTCGGGCATTTTTGTCGTGACTCGTTGGAACGTGTTTGCGGTGCTGCTTTAAAGTCTCTGTCAGGAGCACTAACATTTCCATCGTCTTGGTGTTACCATCTGTTGATTGCATTTTTTCATTCAAGCCGAGATTTTCCTGGTTCTTGATACGACAGTCAATTTTTTTTTAACCTAGAGAGTTTGAGTGTTAGCTTATGAAACAAATGAATCTTATTTAAATAGGAATATGAGTCTTACTTAAACCTAGCTGGCCTCCTCTGACACCACAGGATGAGGGCAGAAGTCCAGTGCTCCCTCTCAGACTCCCTGGAACCCCACGGGGACAGGGGACCCTCAGTATTCTTGGGCAGAAGCATCAGGGTCAGCTCCCACCCGGCCTCTGCCGATGCCTCCCCGCCTGGGAGCGGCAGAAGGGCCTCACCGCTGCCCCGACACACACAGCTTTTTGGCCCATGCGCCTCACCACTCTAGGACAGTGGCAGCATCCTGAGTGTCCCCTGGGTCTCCTGACACCACCCTCGCCCCTGCCAGGCAGGGAGGAAACGCAGGGTTCCCACGTGGCCACCCTGGGCCCTGCGGCTGGCGGGGCTCCAACACCAGCCCTGTGGGGGACGCGGGCCCGCACTGCAGCCTGACAAGGCCCTCCTGTGCTGCGGAGGACAGGGAGCAGGTTTTCTCTGTGGTGTTTGGCTGCTGGACGGCAGTTATTATCCAAGAGTTTTGTGTCTTACGAAGCTGCGCCTTTCCTGCGCCTTTGACCAGAGCCAGCAGGCTTCCATTGTCTCTGTCCAGTGGTGCTTACAGGTTGCTGGCTTTCTCGGCTCCAAGTCTGGAATCTATGGGGCACAAAGAAAACCCAGGGAACCCACCGCCATGCTACTGACTAGGTCCCCGCCCCCCAGCCTCCCCTCCAGCTTTCAGGGTCTCCTTCAGTTTGTTTGCATGTAACATTCAGGGGTGTTAGCTGTCCTGAGCGAGAGGGACAGGGAAAACGCCATCTTCCCAGAAGCAGAAGTCCCCACAATTAACTGTGTAGAAAATTCATATGCCATTTATTTTTCTGAAATATTTAAGAACCTTTTAGATTTGTCAATTCCTCTAATTGAAGCAAATGCTTCAGTGAGACAATCAGTGAAAAAAAAAATCACCAGCACCAGCCCACTGGGAGGAGAGACCGAGACCAAAGGAAGGTAAGCAATGGCCAAAAAATCCCCAAAGGGGCAAACGAGGTGGAGGTGACGGATGAGGGGGAGCATGTGCTCTCCTACCACCTCAAGGTCAATCTGGATGGAAAAAGAGTCTCTAAGACAGAGGACGGACTTAAGCAAACGACAGAAACGTGGGGCAAACATGGGATGTTTCAGCTGCAGAAGGCAGAGTTACTAGTGGGAACTCCCACCTGGCAATTGTATGTTCAGCCACTGTCGGTGGATGCCTCTCAGACCTGGGCTGTTGGGAGGAAGGAGGAAGCGAAGAAGGGAAGTTTAGAATGTGATGCAGGCCGGGGAAAGCAGGGGAGGGGACGTCCTGGCACCGTGTCTCCTGCCCCGTGCACGGGAGTGGACGTCCTCCCCCAGGAAGCAGGAGCCGGCTCACTGGGCAGAACAGCCCGTTCACGGGAGCGAGGGCAGGGGACTCACACCGCAGACACCGCCTCTGGCGAAGAGCCCAAGGTCCGAAAGCAGCCTCCGACCATCGTTTGGCTCCCACTTAGACTTGTCTCCAAAGATACAATGATCTGGACAGAACACCTACTATCTACCGTCCTTAGTGTTAAGTAGTAAGTGGGTGTTTTGGTTTTTAACCATCAGCCCCTGCCAGCCCTCCAGCTCAGCTACTTCTGAGAACGTGAACAGTCACATTCTAGCTCCAGGAAGCGAAGGACAGGGGAGGCTCTCCTGTCTCCTGTGCTTCTGGGGAGACCTGCCTGGTGGACACCAGCCTCCCTCCCTCCTGGACGCCTCCTGGCCTCACTGCTCGTGCCCTTCAAGCTAGAACATACAAGATCTACCTCCCCTCAGGTCAGACCCCCGGATGCCTTCTTCATACATTAGGGTAAACCCCCTGATGCACTGTCCCTTTGAAGTTCCACATTCAATCACCAGACTTTTGCTCAGTGCCTGAGACTGGGTCTCAGTTTCCAATCTGCTCCATTCATGTCAGCAACTTCACTTCCAGGAGCTTGCCCTGCATCTGTATCAACAAACCATGGCGCCCTGGACATCACTACAGCTCCCTGGACCATCACCACCGCTCCCTGGACCATCACCACCGCTCCCTGGACCATCACCATGGTTCCCTAGATGATGCTTGGCTGTGTCTCAAGCACTGGCCAGGAAGCAGCAAACACAATTATAATAAATTGAATACTTTTAACGGCATTTACAGCCTCTCCAAACATTACAAATCATTATTATTGCAGACTTTGGGTCTGAGGCCTCCAAGAAAAAAACTTGAAAGCATTCAATACTATCTCAATATTTAAGTGTATAATGGAACTGCATATGCGAGGAATGTTTATTTTATCAATAGAATTGCAAACAGAACCCAAGAATCATAAACAAGTCATAAATCATAGCCTGCCTGTGACTCTTGTCAAAGCATCAAAATGCAACTCAAGAGAAGAGTCTGTTTCCCAAAATCAACTAATGTGGTTTCACCCACGAATTCAGCGTCAAAGCAGGGAACTGTCTGAGGGCACAGAGTCATGGGTGGCCTTGGGTAGTGAGGATGTGACTTTTGTGATCAGCAATGGGAACAGCAAAAGATGACCGTGTGACCAAGGGGGCGTCACGCAGTAGGAGTCCTCCCTCCGGAGCTCAGATCACCCCACTTGTGAGGGAAGGGCCATCCCCTCGGGCCTTCAGCATCCGGCTGAGCACCCCCAGCCCTGTCCAAATCCGTCCAGGTCTGGGCCTCAAGTGCTTAGGGGTGGCAAGGGGATAGACCCCAACCTCTTTGGAGCGGTCACCACACACCGCAGGACTGCAGGAGGGGCTGGTTCCTCCATGCTTCCTTTGACATCCTTCATCCTGCCTGTTTCCAGGGAGGTTCTAAGATAACTCGTGGCAACAGCGTGAACACATGACTAAGTGAAGAATGGGGTCCAGCTCTAAAATGTTATCACTTTGTCACACTCAGAGATACAGTAACATGCTGCACCCCCACACACTTCCACTTCCGTGGACAGTTTCCTTGGCTCTGACCCGCCATGCTAGAAACAGTGAGCAACTCTCCAAGCTTTTGTTCCTTTTCTCATAAACTCACATATAATTTACTTGAGCCAGGATTTTCCAGTCTGTGTGTCAGATACTGCAAAGTGCTGGAAAATGGTCCAAAAAGTGCGGAAATGCTGCCCACGATGTCTAATGCCTAGAGACTCACAAGAAACATTCGTACATTTAGAATCTTAAAGGTCTGGGCAGTTGGTCTTAAGGATCCACTGAATATTATTTAACCCTGATTCTTTGACTGACTGATGTGTGTGGATGTATGCATGCACACACAGATGAAGTACCTCTCTCCAAAAGCGTCTTCGGGGTATGCCTGGCATACAATAAATAATGTTCTCACTTTTATGCCATAGTTAAATTAGTTTTGACCAAGTATACACCCGTGTAACCATCACTACAACAAAAATATAGAGTATTTCCATTACTCCAAAAAACCTCCCTGATTATTCTTTCCATAAATCTGCAACCCAGATCTCATGATGAGAAGTGCATCACACGAAGCCAATCGCAGGACGTTGCGCAAAGTAACAGAACTCCTCCGAACTGAAGACGAGGAAACAGCAACGAGGAACTGCCCCATACCCAGGGGAGGAAGGAAGCACCCCAGCCAAACGTGAGGTCGTGCTTATGAAACAAGCGTATTATTTGTAATTGGACAAACACAGTGAAACACAATTCAGCAGTAAAGCTCCAGCAAAATTTGGAAAGAGTAAAAGAGCCTAGAGGGAACCCACGTGACATCCTGTAACCGTCCCGTTCTCCTAACTTCTCACACAATTTCCGCATCCAACTCCTTCCCCTTTCAGTTATCTCGCTCAGATTATTCCACAGCAAACAAAGTGTCTTTCAACGACAGGAGGGATGTTTCACCTGGACAATTACAAGTGATGCTGGCTCACATTTGGGTCAGTTAAGAAGCTTTGTTGCTTTAGGTACATTTGCCAAGAGGGGCCACATGACACATTCCCAGGGGCCTCCAGGATCTCAGACACAAAGCTGGCTCGCCTTCAAGATCAGACAAACACAGGGCACAGAGAGACGTGCAGAGGGAAGAAACCGCAGGCTAGGTCGCTGGCCCAGCATCGTCTGTGAACCGTGATGGGAATCAAGGAAGCCTAGCATTTGGGGGCTTCAAGGAACTTAGCAATTGTCAAATGAATGCGTTTACAGCGTGTAGGAAAACCCTCGACCAGGTTTGAAACCAATATGTTCATGTTGTGCTATTCTGAAATAGCTCTTTGTTAAACTGTATTCTAACTTATGTTTCTAAGACACACCTTGTGTCCCGTGTTTAAGATTGTGCATATTTCAGCGTTTTCCCGAATCTGCAACAGCCAAAGCCTTTACTTGAAGAGATGATCTAATATTGCTTGTGTATCTGCAATCGGACAGATGACTCGTGAGATAAAGGAATGTTGCTCTTAAAAGCATAAATCTTCTCCGGATCAAATTATTTGCAAGTGCTCCCTCAGGAAGGAGAGAAACTGCTGACGTCCTGGAGGAGAACAGGCTGAGTGCACATCCCTGAGGACCGGCTGTCCCCTCTGTGGGCCCACTCTGAACACAGTGGCAGGCACGGAGAGCAGGTCAGTTCTGTTCATCTCTTCCCGAAATTCATCAAGAAATAATGGACTCTCCAGAGAACCGCACGCACGCACAAGCAGGTGCATAATCCCACGCCTCGTATAAGCCATCCAAATCCAAATATTTAAAATAAGACCCTTTTTTAAGGCGTTACCATGCCGGACGTAACGTGGTTCAACCTAGCTTACTCTCCTCTCAAGGGCATCTCAGACGAAGCGGGCGTGGGGATGTGGTCATTGCTGGTCTTCCCAGGAAATTATTTCATCACCAGCCATCACAAAGTGCAAGCTGCCTTTTGGCCACAGATCAGCTGTGTGAGTATGTGTGGCTGGCTTTTCAGGTCCTGGCCGCAGCGTGGATGAGAGGACAAACCGGTGCTCAGGGCAGGACCAGTGGGCACTAAGACCTCCACACCCCAATGACCAATGAGACACGCCTGAGACATCCTCTGGCCGGACAGGTTTCACTGGGACAATTAATACTAACGATCTAACTGACTGCATCCTTTCCTTTCAACTTGAATTCTTCATCGGCGGTCTCCCTGGGGAAATCTAACTGCCAACAGGATTCGGACACGTCCGTGAGCTCGAGGCATGTCTGGTGCTGCATCAGCACCAGGAAAGTTAGCGACGGCCTCCAAGGGCACCTCTGCGTCCCTCGCACACGTGGTGCTCCTCATTGCGTGTCTGACTCCTTTACCCCTGCGGTGACCCTGAGAGCAGAGGTCCTGAAAGCGTGGTCCACACACCCCGGGGCTCCCCAGGACCCCTTTCATGGTTTTATTATTTTATTTGGACATTTTATAGCGTTTTGTATTTGAGTAATACTACTTTTACAATCTTTATAATAAGTTTTATACTGCTGTTCAGGCATGATTCGCCGTTCTCGCCGTGCTGAAGGCGCACTGGTGCGTGAAGGCAGCTCCTGGCACCAAACTGAGTGGCTACAACGTTCCTCACCACCAAACACTCAGCGCTCTTAAAAAGCAGCACCACTTAAGAGCATTTTTGACACAGACATGGAAAACAAACTTGGTTACCAGAGGGGAAAGAGGCAGGGGACAGAAGGATAAATTGGGAGTTCAGGATTTGCAGATACTAACTACCATATGCAGAACAGATGAACAGCAAGGTCCTGCTGTACAGCACGGGGAACTACATTCAACACCTTGTAATGGCCTGTAATGAAAAAGAGCATGAAAAGGAATCAACACATATGTATAAATGAAGCACTACGCTCTACACCAGAAAGTAACAGAACATTTGTAAACTGACTATACTTCAATTAAATAAAAAATAGATTAATTTTTAAATTTTTTAAAAGAATATTTTTGATAAAGGAGTAAAAAAATTAACTTCATTAAATACTGACCCTTGAATCCATATCTTTTTAACATTCCGTGAGACAAACGAGTTCTCACAGAGCTCTCCCGCTGTGCAGGGAGACGACCGCTGTCCAGGGGGAAAGGACTTGCCCAGTTGCCTGAGGCACGGGCTGACCCAAATGCTGTTTTCTTGGAATGCCTTTTTTGACAGTATCCCAAAAAAGGACTGACAGATCAACTGAGATTATTTAAATAGACATCTGGCAGACATTCGCTTGAAAACGAACCAAGAAAGCATGGAACTTCAAGGAAGCAACTGAGTATTTGTTACCAATGGAAAAAAAATTAGAGCTTTCAAGAAAAAAATCAGAAAATTAGACAACTGTGTCTATCATAGTGAACGTGACATCTTCCCAACACTTAGAAGGCTTTCTGGATGAAATCAGCAGTAATACTAACAAATGCGGGTGTTACCATGTAATAAAACGTGTCAGCGTTTGGCAAACCCACATAGCTCAGCGAACACGTGCATAAAGTTACAAAATCATCCAGGGTGAAAGATTCATTCAAAATGCAAGACAGATCAATGGATTTTCATGTGATCAAGAGTAAAACGTTCATTATAGACCATCACAAGGTATTGAATATAGTGAAAAAGAATATGAAAAGGAATATAAAGATATACATGTATGAATGAATCACTAGGCTGCACACTAGAAATTAACAAAACATTGTAAATCAACTAAATATCAATCAATCAATCAATCAATCGATTAATGAAACGTTCAGTGGCTTTCAGATTATACATTGCAACTAGCTTTGAGGAAGCTACCACTTGCCAAGTTTTGGTGTAGTATCAAAGCATACCCACACCTACCTGAAAAGGATGTTACAAGGATGTTTCAAATTATGCATCTGTGTGAGGCCAGATTTTCTTCACACATTTCAATCAAAACAATATAGCACAAGATTGAATGCAGAAGCAGATGTGTACCTAGCTGTCTTCTGTTATTAAAGAGACGTAAGAGATGAAGAGATTTGAAAAATGTAACACAACATCACTGTTCTCAACATACTCGTTTTGAAAAATAAGATTTTTCATTAAAAAGTACGTTACATATGTTAGCTTTAAATGGATTTATGTAGAGCGATTTTAGAGTTCCTCATTTTAAAGTTAGAATATGGTAGAGTAGCATGGATTTGGGGGGTCCTCAGTGACTGTTCTGGGTGTAAGCAGGTCCTGAGACCAAGAACACTGAGAATTACTACATTAGACGCAAGCAATGGGATCCCACCTGTCTGTGAAAACTCAGGCTGCAGCAGAATTGTGGGATTAAAACAGTGACATGTTCCTAACTCAGCATTTTACTTTAAAGGAAAAGATGTAAATGTACATTTCTGTCATTCTTTTGATCTCAGACATTTTCTTTGGGTTATGGGTTAGCATTTTAGAGTTTTGCCATGACTTTCTTGCATAAACTACCCATAATGTGTCATCCAGGATTTTTTTGTTTAAGTGGAGAAGGATCCTACAAACACTCCAGAAACCAGAAAGAGTGAAGACTCTTTCTGGATGTTTTAGTTATTTGATGCTATTTGTCAAATAATCTTTGATGTGATTTTAAACTGCAATTTCACTCACAGCTAATTCAGCATAAAAATTTTAGCTCATTACTTTGTTACAGTCTTTCCAGAACATCCAACTTGATTTTGTAAAATTAGCAACTCTCTATACGGTAGACCTCTTATAGATTAGATGATATGTAAAGTATTTTATTTACAACAATAATTTCAATAGGCATACACAGGTTTGGGAACACATGCAATGACATTGGTAAGCATACATTTCTGGGGAAAAATTGCTGTGGCTGATTTAAAACATGTTGGTAAAGCTAAGGTTTTTAAGAATTTTTTTAAGAAATGGACCTATAATAATTAGATTTCTTACAGTAATCATAATGTAACATCTTTGTATGGTGAGAGATGGTAACTATACTCATCATGGTGATCACTTTGAAATGTACAGAAATATCGAATCACCGTGTTGTGCACCAGGAACTAACTTAGTGTTGTAGGTCAATTAGATTTCAAAAACAAACAAACAAACTCATAGAAAAAGAGATCAGAGGCGGGGGTGGGGGGAGGGGGAATCGGATGAAGGTAGCCAAAACGTACACATTTCCAGCTATAACCTAAACAAGCACTGGGAATGTTATGTGCAACATGATGAATATAATTAACACTTCTTTTCATTATATATGAAAGTTGTTAAGAGAGTAAATCCTAAGAGTTTTCATCACAAGGAAAAAACATTTTCTTTGTCTTTCATTTTTGTATCTATCATTCTGAGATAGTGGATGTTCACTAAACTCATTGTCATCATTTCAGGATGTGTGTGAGTCAGGTCATCACACGGTGCACCTTACACTTGCACAGCGCTGTGTGTCAATTTTACCTCAATAAAACTGGAAGGATAAATAAATACACATATACAAATGAACAAATACAGTTTAGAAAAGGAAATGGACTGTTTCTTGTGGGACAGTCATCATGTCTACCCAGGGGCTGGCCTGCCCACAGATGTATTTACTCTCAAATATTATGTGATCTCTCTCATGCACACATTTTGCTTTTTCATTTTACCTGTGCCTAATCTCAGAACGATTCCAAAATTGTTTGGAGGATGCTGATACAACCCTGATTTCTAAGCTGAGTTGGAAAATATTTATTTAGCTACCCAAGAGGCAACCCATCTTCTAAACGTAGAGACCAAACAGCCAGATGAGTCTAATTCCTGGGAAATCAGAAATTTCTGTGTGGCTTCTCTCCTCTGAAGTAGGAAGCAAACATCCTTTCCAGCTGAAGGCGAGTATCTGTTATCTGCCTTCTCTTGTTTCCAACCAAATGCCTAAAAGATTTACATAGTTTTATATCTCCAGGATGGAAAAACGATAAAGTGCTTCCAGGAAATTTTCTTAAACCTCTTTTTTAAATTTCTAGATGGATGATTTAACTGGGTTAGCACACTTGGTCCTGCACACACCAGGGGATGGACTGACTTCAGGACCACAGTCTACACTTCCAGAAATGATAACCCTGCACCAGGAGAGTAGGAGAGTGCCCAGGCTCTTCAGAAAAACAACACAGCTGTTTCAGCCTTGGCCCCAGAAGATTCTCACCTTCCAGGAAAAAGTAACTGAACTCATGGAGAAGGTCTGCTGTCCACCCCACTTCCAACACAAGTGCACTGAAAACCACCCGCCGCTGTAGACGACTTTTTGTTTCTAGACAGTGGCATGAGGACTTCAGAGAACAGGTGCAGAAGGTGACCAGAACGAAAGACAAGCTTGGAGACCTGCCGGCTCCCAGCTGAGGACGCCTTCAGACCTCCCGCCTCCCACGAACACAACGCTTCACCCCTTGACTGGCCTTTCTCCCCAGGTTTAAGCTTGCGACGCATCTTTGTTAGGATTCAGGCAATTTGAAGATGAGAGGAAAGATAATAACCAAATAAATCCATTTTTAAATTAAAATGTATTATTTTAGGTGCCATTCAGCTTCCTTCTCTCTTCTCTGTTTGGTTTTTATTGAAGTTGAGTATCTCTGAGGCGTCTGACAAACGAGACGACTACCTGGGACTTTGTAACTTCGTAAACACTCGAGACAGGACTTCAAATGTCTCTTCCGATGCGTTTTTGGAACGCATTTTGGGAAGTAATTTCTTTTAACCTCAGCATCTTGGTCAGTGACCTAATGCCAGTGACGCTGCTTTGAGGCGACCGTGAAGACCACGTCCGCCGTGTCCACCCTCAGATGGGCCAGTTAGATGTCATCTCCTTGAGTCTCACCCACAGAGCTACGTAATAATTACAACCGCGATGCACAGTTCAAGAGGAGGAGGAAGTCTCTAGGCTCCCGTGAGCATCCCTCACTGTCATAAACTGTCGCCAAACACAGACTCGCGGGATCTTTAACCAACAGGAGGCGCTAAACATCTTGGAGCAAATCAAGGCCCAATTCTCTTCAGACAGAAAGAAAACTGACCTGCATTACACACTGTTCTCAGGAGAGGATAATCATGTTCCTTCCTAAGACACACAAGAAATTGTTTGAAAATAAATGAACAGTGTTTCACACTTAGGTGTGTGCAGTACAGTTGCTTAAATTGGCTTTCCCGATATGCTGGCACCTAGAAGTGATGGGAGGTCATCACTAGCCTCCAGCCGTCCAACCTCGGGTCTTAGGGCAGCCGTAAAAGCAGCAGCTTCCCCAAAGCCAACAGCAGGGACCATCTGAAGGATCTGCCGGCACCCCCAGATGGCTGGGAAGGCGGGTCCAGGGAGAGGCGGGAAAGAAATGTCAAGCGAATGAAAAGGGAATTTTGTCCGATTTCCATTCAGCAAGTTCACAGAAAGAAGCACGTATGGCCGCTCTCCTTTCCTCATCCAACATCACTCACCTTTCCTGCGCTCCATCAGCAATGGAACACGTAGCCTTTCGGTGTCCAGCCCCTAATCGTTACTCAAGGCACCTCCACGTCATACCCCCATCACTGCGGGTCCCGCCGCGCTCACCCCCCAGCACGCGTGCGAGCAGCACTGAGCGAGGAGTCACAGCACGCACAGGAGGAGCAGAAGCCTCTGTTATCAGCGGTGAGAAAGGACGTGGGTCTTCACTGGTCTGAGGGTGGTCCTGGGCTGCATGGAAGGCAGCATCTGAAAGGCGCCAGTTCGTGGTCCGAGTGTGCGGGGCAGATGGACTGGGCTCGCTCAGCCTTCGTGAACACCATCCCACCCCCACGAACCTCAGGCTCCTCCTGGTAAAGCAGATGTTTCACACTCCCCTGGCCGGGATTTTGTGAGGGTTCCAGAAAGCCTACAAAACGACCTGGCGCTGCACCTGACCCACGGGAGGGACTCAAACGCACAGCAAGAGCAGCGGCGACCAAAGGAGGGGTGACCCCCAGTGGAAGTTCTCCTAACCACAGAAACCGAGGTCTGGGTCTCTCTCTCTCTCTCTTTTTTTTTTTTTTTTTTTTTTTTTTTAGCAGAGAAAGGTTTATTGCAGGGCCAAGCAAGAAGGACAGGGCGGCTTGTGCTTGAAAAACTCAAACTCTCCAATGGTTTAGGGGGAAAAGTTTTACAGGCAAAATTTGGGGTGAGGGCTGCAGGCTGTGTGGCTTTCTTAACTGGTTGGTGGGGGAGGGAACAGGGACTCACTTTTGAAATATACAAACAACCTCTTCCCCAAGCCAGGGCTGCCCCCAAAGTGTTCTGAGTCTGTCTGTTAGTCCCCCCAGATAGTAACGGTTTCTTAGAAAGGAAAAAAACGTGGTTGAGGGAGTTCATCCGGTCACACACGTTTTCAATATTGTAGGACAACAAATAGTAATATTTCTTTACTAACGATTTCTTTGGGATTTAATACGTGAATGCATGTGAAACTCTTTAAGAGGGTACATGATATGAAGTGCACCCCAAAAGCTTACTCAACGACAGAGTTATTTTTGAGGGCACTTCGCATATGACTGTTGACTTACAGAAAGGAATCTTGAGAATTACTGCTCTGAAGGTACAAGTGATCACAAAACGTCAACTTGACGATGTAAGTAAGCAGTAATACAATAAATGTTAGCAGGAAACACCGCAGGATTCTTCTTTGAGCATTTTGTCAACAACGTCAAATCATCTCCTGGCTTTTTATTTGTACAACCTAAATGCATACCTAAAAAGTCGAACATCCACAGTTCAGAGGGAGCTGCGGGTGCATCAACCCTTGTCTCAGAAACCATGGCCGGGGCAGCTTGGTGAGGCCAAGAAATTACTGCATCAATCCAGCCACAAAAGCCGGGATCTGCCTCCCAGGGAGACCCTGGGGTGAGCCAAGGCAGTGCTGGGTCTGGGCAGAAATGAACAGAATTTCCCTCAGTTCTGTACAGAATTTGTCCCTAAACCCCAAGCCAACAGCTGCAGCCTGACGAAGCCTTATGAAAGCGCACCCTTCAGTTTCCGCTTCTAACTCCTATCTCCCCTGGAGGAAGAAAACAGTGGAAGGGACGGAATGGGAAATGAATTCCAGGCCCCCCGTGAGCACAGACACATCCCATCTGGCGGTGCAGGCAACACCCAAGACTACCGAGTCATGCAGCTAAGCACCCAGCTCCATCCCTGGGCCACGGTCGCACAAAGGGCCAAACCCTGAACCCCACTTCCTCTTGCTGAATTTGAACAGGTGGCGTCGGAGAAAGTGAACAGGGAAAGTGGGCGTGACGTTGCAGAGGCCGGGGGCTGAGGAGTGAGCAGCTCCCTAGCTACAACTGAAGGGGTGCCAAGGGGAACCTCGGCCCGGCCATCCCTCTCCCTTCAAGCCTGTGACCAGCAGTCTGCCGCAGCGCCCTTCACCGGCTCTGAGCACTGAGCACAAACATGCCGACACTCCCTGGAGGGCTGCGGCGCCAAGCCAGCCACACGTCCCGGGCCGAGGGCTTCTCACTGAGGGCCACACGCAGGGCGCTGTTCTGGACGCTGGTGTTAGAGCAACAAAGGAAACAAACAGAAACCCTGCCCCCACAGAGTCTGTATTCTGTGGTGAGCGTGAACAGCTACAAAGCCTCTGATGTGAGTTTCGTCTTTCCAGCCCCTTTGGAAGTAGGCTGGAATCAGAACGGGTTTGATCGCGACCAGACGATGACAGACTTTGCCCAGAGGGAGTTTTCACGACTGTCAGCGAAGCACAAGTCTGAAGACCCGGGCACTGAACCCATGGTGTGCATGTCTGTGTGTGACGTGTGTGTCTGTGTGTGTCTGTGCGTGTGTGCACCTATACACGTGTCATCTTTGAAGTGGGTATTGAAAGTGTTCACGCAAAGAAAATGGAGGCAAGCTTGCCGACCTCAAGATGCATCCCAGGCCTGGATCAAATAAAAATGGTATGAGAAACAAAAATAAATTGATGCCCACAAAGTGCTTTGCTAAGTCAGCATTGCCGTCTCCACCGTGAGTCTGATGAGTTTCATTAACTATTTACACAGGCTTTGCTAATTGCAAAGGGCACTTGGGGAATTTTAAGAGGGTGCACATTTCTAATGGGTGAAGAGAAATCCTGAGTCTGACAATACAGTTTTAGAATCAATTGGGGGAGGCCAAATGGCACAACAAACGTCGCCAGCCCCTTCAGAGTGTCTGCCTTTGAGTCCTCGGTCAGGCCCAAGACCCGGGCCTCAGCCACACAGCAGTGAACCAAGAGGGACGCCAGCTCCCAGCTGGGAAAATCAGACTTCTCGGCAGTCTGTGACTGGAGCTATGCAACTCTGGTTTCGTCCCTTATATAGAGTATCTCCTTAATCATCGAAAAATTATGAGGGACTGTGGTCCCCGTCTTAATGACCTGATATGGAGGACCATGGGGTAACCTACCCTCATCTCCATCCCACGTGTGGACTGAAAAGCAGAGTCAGAATGTGAAAACAGAGGAGAACGAAATGGGTGTAAAGAAAGGAACCACTCAGGTACCTGATGGTTTTGCAAGTACTGATTTTAGTACCACTGAGGCTGAAGACTGGGTTTCCCAAAGATGACAAATCGGTGTCTCCCTTTCCACAAGCTCTTCTGAATCCCTGACATTCACCTCCCCATTGAGACATGGACGTCAATTCCTCCCTCTTGTGTCTGGTGGGGCCTGTGACTCCCTGCGGCAGGACGAGTGGCGTATGATTCTGAAGACAGGGCACAGAAGTCAGCACAGCATCTTCCTTCCCAGCTAGGACACTCTCCTCCGGAGCCCTGGGCCAGGGCGTCTGAAGTCCGACTACCCCAAGGCCAGCGTGATTCCAGGAAGCCCAGGCCACTCGGAGAGGGCACACAGATGTTCCAGCAACAGCCCCAAGGGAGGCTCTGCTGACACCCAGCCTCCACCGTGAGACGCGTGAGTGACCACACCTCCAGGACATCAGGCTCCAGATGCGGACGCATCCCCATCCTCTGCCGGCTGACACCTCGGGCACTGTGGAGCAGAGACAAGCCGGCCCTGCTGCGTCCTGTGTAGATCCCTCACCCAGGGAACCCATGAGCATATAGAATGGTTATTTTATGCCACAGTTCTGGGGGCTGTGGGTCTACCAGAGAGCTGGCTTTATTCCTAGCGTTCCACGGCATTCTCTGTAGCCCGTCTTAGCCTTTCCTGGGTTTCAGGATTTCTATCACTTGCTGACAGCCCCTGAATACCAAGAAAACTGGCGTTAGGAATGGGGTTGCAGAGGAAACATGGGACGGGCCGATCGAGGAGGACTGGGCACAGCAAGGTCTCGTGCCCTGGGGCGGAGCCCAAGATGCACGCAGAGGGGAAGTCACGGTCCTGTTTCTTAGGGTTCAGACCCTCTACTTCATCAGACAGTGAGGCTTTAGAGGGACTCAGGTTTGTCATGCCAGTGTCGGACTGTCTTAGCATTTTCTTGTGGCCTTCAGTAGAGGCAAGAGAACATACAGACTCCAGTCGAGAGATACTCAGTGGAAACCAACAGCAGAGAGAACAGAGGGCACCGAGGAGGCTGCAGGAACCCAGATCACAAAATCCGCTCAGCACGGCCATGTCTGTGTGTGCATGCGAGCGCGAGAGATACTGCACACTGACTGAGCAACTGAGGGTTACCAGCAGCTGGAATCAAGATACCACGGAGGAGCTAGAAATGCTAGCAAACCCTTCACAGCGCACCTCGTCCCTCACCACAGCAGTGACCGTGCCTCCCTTTGGAGCACTCGTCGGCTGGAATGAACTCTTTCGGCAACGCCCCTAAGCAGATTTGAGAAGAGATGCTCCCTGGAGCCCACGCCAAAACCTCGATCCATCCCGTCCACTCATGCTTTGAGGTCGTTCAGAGAAAACATGCAAACAGGTGGAGCCCAGAACTCCCACTAAAAGCCAGACGCTCCGCAGCACTGACTTCGCCCTGAGAGTTTATCAAGAGAGGAGACTCACAAAGCATGACTCAGCAATATTCCTGAAGTTAGTCTTTAGCAAACAGGTCTCACAAATGAAACCAGCAGACAGCTGACTACGGTTTCACAAGATGGTTCAGCAAGAAAAATTCTTCAAACTCACCCCCACCTAAGATCCTCAAGCACAAGTGCCAACGATGTTGGTAACAGCTGAAACAGGACTACGGTCTCCCTCCCCGAAGTCGACGTTCTGGGAGGATAAGGGGCAAGGAGGACTCCCCCAGAGGACAGAACCTGTGGCAGTTATTTGGCCAACCAAGAAATTTACTTTCTCACCAAATAAATTAGTCAAGCAACTCATGTTTAGGAGAGCTGTGGGTCCTTCGGTTCACTTTATCATCCCTGGACAAGTCTCTAGTCTTGCACCCAACGAATGACACTGTCTTGGTGGTTGGCTCACCTCTCCCGCTTTTGGAAACGTGGAAAATTGATCAAAACAGAAACAGAGGGAGGACTACGGCCCGGAGGGAAGGGGCTCTGAGAACACCATCTTCAGGTGAGTGGTGGGCTTCAGTCTGCTCTGTTTCCTCTTCAGAGGGTGGTAAGTGTGTTCACAGTTGTCCAAGCATCCTGATTTTCTGGATTTGGGGACAGCAAATCTCAGGTCCCTAACATGGGGAAAGGCAAGTTCAGAGTGGAGCTGAGATGACTGAGGGTTCTGTGTGATCGTACAGTGACCACAAGTAGAAGAGAAATACTGTCCCAGGGGTCCTGGAGAAAGAGAAGCGAACCCTTCTGGGCGCTGACTTTGAGCTAAGTACCAGCTGGGCACTTTGAAGTTGTCCCTCTAGACTAACTCTGACAGCGACATTTTAAGGTTGTGTATTATGGTACACACTTTGTGCAGAGAAATCTAAGGCTTGGAAAAATGAAATGACTTATCTGGAGTGACCTAATCACCGGAATTCAAACTGAATTCTGTCCGATTCCAAGTCAGACTCTTCCTGCCACCCTCACAGCCCTATGCCCTCGGCTGCACCCACGTCGGGCTCGCAGGCGGGGCCAAGCCCCGGGAGACCCAGCCTCACGTGATGAGTTCACTGTGGTCATGATGGTGGCAAGTGAAAACAGGAAAGGAACCAGGGCAGAAGGCAGGGAAGTTCATCCCTGAGCACTCTGAGTATAAAGTCCTGGGAAAGGAGGCTCTCTAGCAGGTGTGGCCTGACCGCCCTCTTCAGGTCCCTGCGACATCCATCCATCAGCCTCTCTGGACCACGTCCGGGCTGGGGGTGCATCCTAATGCCAGAAAGTCCTTCCTTAGGTTGGATTAAGTCCGTCTCCCTGGGTCTGCTCACTGCTTCCTGCTCTTTTCTCTGCAGCAACACAGCATCAGATGACTTCCTTTCTCGTGGGCAGAATTTCACGTACATCAGCAGCTCTGAACTGGACTAAACACCCTCCTTTCTTTGAACTATTCCCTCTACAACACAGTCTTCAAACCTTCAACATCCTGATGGCCCAAGAGGAATGCTCAAATGCGTTACAAGTATCGTTCATTGCACCTTATGGCATGGATAGAAAATAGACACTATTTCCTCAGAAATGGACATTGGAGATCCTTAATTTCCAGAGCTGACATTCTGAATTGTTTACCTTCTTAGACCTACAAATACTGTCTAGAAGTCTTCGTTTCTTTCCTAATTTCTCTGCTCTACACTCAAGCTGCGACACCACAGTGTGTGTGAAATGCTTGCTCTTAAAGAACCTGTAACTCTCCCCAGCCGCCCCTTCTCCACACCCAGCCCTTTCACTCATGTTACTGTTTTAAGTCTCGTTTTCCAGGCATTTGGTAAGTCAGTGGAGAGCTGGGCCTTGTTCCAAATCCTGCTGGCAAGTTGATCTTTCATAAAAAATGTTTCACCGCAGGAATCAATCTGCAGTCTCTGCCCGTCTGGGTGTCCCAGCTGCCGCTCCAGGCGACCAAGAAGGGGGCTGTTTGGGCCACTGGCACATCTTCCTTCCAGCAAAAGATCGCCCTGTCATGAAACTGAAGAACTGAAGAGACTCAAATTATAACACATCCCTCCACCTTCAGCCTTGGTAACTATTTTCAACATAATAATAATAAAATCACAACAGCAGTAACTCAGCAGTGGCCTCTGCTCCCATCTCCTCTATCTTATTCCCGTCACTCATCTTCCAAAGATTATTTGGTGGAACAGCAGGTAAATTCCACGTCAGTGCCATTCCTTCCGGTGTCTGCCCATGTGCCCTCGTAGGAAGGCAGCGCCCCCTCTCCCAGTGTGGGCAGGGGAGTCCTTCCCCGAGAACTGCTCTCGACTGGACAGAGCCTCTTCGCCCCAGTTCATGCTCTCTTCCAGGGGAGCCCCCTCCAACGACGAGGTGGGAAGTGGGGCGTGGAGAGCAGAACCCCATCTCAAGGTCAGACAACCAAAGAGCAGCCAGGCCCCAGGGCTCTCACAGGACCCCCGAAGCCTCTGGCACAGCCACAACACGGTTCAAATTCTCCAGCCCCACCTCGCCTCTGACGGGGCTGCTCCCCCACAGCCTTCCCGGCAGAGCGTCTCCATGTAGATCTCAGAGTCTGCCTCCGAGGGAAACCAGCATACCATGTGCACAATAAAAGAAGGGAAGTCAGCCTTGGTTTGACATCAAATGTCAAATTTAAAACTGAACAATTACTTGTTGCTTCAATCAGCCTCAAAATACACCCCCCAGATTTACAAAGCTGGAGTGATTTATTGTTATCATCATGAACATTTATAAGGTTAATCTAATCATCAACCGTTCCTCCTTTTCACTGAAGGGAAACACAAAGCAGATACTGGATTAACCTACATATTGAGCTTAATTTGGTATCTTAGTGAGAGGTTTCGTTTACTTACAATGAATTCTCTGACAATGCGGATTCAACCCTTTGAAATTAACTGAAGGACGATGAGCTCTGTAGGAAATATTACTAATTTATCATACATCTGGAACGGATTAAATAAATTTGTTTAATCCTTGTGAACACGATACCAACCCTGGTCCTCGGAAGGTTTAGTCAATAGAAATTGACAAGAGGCCAGACGGGGAATCCAGGCAGGGCGTTACTGGGACCGCTGCTGCAGCAGGAGGGAGTGCGAAAAGTGACAGGTGCCCTTGCTCGCTCACTGGGGTGGGGGCGAGCTGGTCCCTTAAATGGGGTGAGAGTGGGGGCGGGTCCAGGGGTCAGGCCGGAGGGGTGGCTTGCATGGTCGGCCCACCCCCGGGTGGTGCTGTGTGCAGGGATCACACCCAGGGCCCCACTTTTGCTCTGGGCACCTCAGAAGTGGCAGTTGGGTTTTTGACCCTTTTGTATCTTTTTGTCCATAGTTGGCCCCAACTGCATGCACACAGTTACTTTCAGTCCCTAAGAGTTTCTTTGCGTCCTGCTGCTGGAGGAGCCGTTTGTCCGGGTGTGAACCCTGCAGCGCAGGGTCCCAGGCTGAGTGGAGCACACCTGGCTTTCTTCTCGGCAGTGCAGTAAGATGAGGAGAATACTGGGGTCAGAAGGCTCGGTTTCCGTTCCTGCCTACACCCCGAACTACTCTCTTCCAGCTCATTGCACTCCCTGGCCTGTTCCCTGTTTGCAGGCCAAAGAAGGTATCTATGATGTACTTCCAAATCTAACGCCCTTTGACTTTACAATTGTTTCAAGCTTTCCATAGTATTAAAGAGCTGCAGCGGTGGACGGGAAATGTCCAAAGACACAACATCTACAGAAGCACCGAGGAAACACTTCCTCGATTACCTGCACCCTGCAACGCGCAGCCCAGGGAAACACTGCTCTGTGCTGTCGTGTCCACAGCAGCACACAGGAGCCTGATGCCTGGTAGGGGCTCGATAAGTTCTCGATACACGAGTAAGTGATCATTATGGGAATGAATGTTTCCACTCCTGGTCATCATCCCGAAGAATCTGCTCAACTAAAGGGAAGACAGCAAATTCTATCCAACGAATGAACCCCTGTATTTTACCGTTATCCATCTACGCCAAGCCACTTGACAAAAATGGCATCCTTTTGGAAAACACTTCAACAGAGAAACAATACCTCACGTATCTGCCTGTGATCTAAATATTTTAACTAAGCCAAAATAGAGTTTAAATTGCCATGTTGCTGGTTGGAATCATCTTTTTAAGTTGCTTTGGAGAGAAAGTGCTTTCCAAATGCTCCCTCAGAACTGGAGCGCTGCGGCCACATGGGCTGTGTGCTGACATCCAGCTCTTGTTCTGAGAGGTAGCTCCCAAGACTTTCAGGGGATCGTGACGTTGGCATCCCCAGGGTTCAGCATCGATGCAGACGGGCACGGCTCTTCCAGCCCGGATCTGACGATTCTGCTGCTCACCTGTCGGTGCTTCACCTGCAGGGTGGCTTGCTCGCCCTGGCCCTGGGCCACAGGTGTGTGTGCAGTGTTGTCCGATGAGCTCTGCTGTCACACAGCCTTGGTTTTGAGCCCCAGCTCTGTCACTGCTTAGCGATGTTTCTCCTCTGTGAACTAGGGTGCTCAGCACAGCACCTAACATCTGTTAAGCACATATATGTCAGCACATCTTTTCACGGTCATGGTAAAGCAGCTCATCTCAAGTCTCTGGAATTCTTTTTTAATCTATAAACTAAGTTTAGATGATGATTGAGATCTCTGGTTTTGAAATTATATAATTCCATATTCTCTGTTTTCTAGGCTGATGTATCACTGAGTGGATTTTTTAGACTAAGATGTAATCATTTCCCCTGCATTTTCAAATGTCCAGCTGGAAAGATCATGCAGAGGTTTCACCCAAGAGAGCTGGATACTCCAAAGCTGTGAGCCAAAATGCTATGGAGATACATATCATGAGATTAAGTACCGGCTAGAGACCGTGACACATCAGCAGAGACGCCAAAAGGGATGGTTTTAAATGTGAGTCCTCTCGCTACTTGGAAATGCATGTACGGAGCATTACATGAAAAAGCAACATGCTGGGGGTTGGGGGACACTGGATACAGAGGGTTGTGGGGTCGGGTTTAACTGCCCGTCTGCACCTTTGTCTTCTGAGCTATCAGTGCAGCTGACCGGCTCCTCCAGGTGCTTCCACTCTCCGGGATGGTTGTAAACGGCACTGTCCACAGCCACACCCCTGGAACAGCCAAGCAACTAGGGGCTCAGGGTCAAAGTCCTGCGTTACCGCGCCAGTCAAGCCCCCCAGACCAGCAGGTGTGCTGGTCAGTGGTGGGGAAACCCTGAATGGGCAGTAAAGAGGAAATTAACTAGGACCTCAGGGCCAGCTGCGGTGGTGGGGACTGCGGCTTGGCATACGGACCCCCTTGCAATCTCGTGACAGCCGGCAACTGACCATCTCGGCTTTCTGGGAAAAAGTGAGGTCATCTCGTTCCCTGTCTGTTTAGTATGTAAAGAGCAGAGATGTGCCGGGCTGCTTAAATCAACTCTCCAAATGTGGCGTATAGACGGCAGCACATTTTCTTATCGGGTCAGCTTTCTGGACGAGAGCCTTCCTGTACTAAAACAATAAAACAAACACGTATAGATTGAACAGTGGACAGCGGGTGCGTTTTGAGAGCACAAGGGAAACGCAGGGCTCTCACTGGCCGCCTGCAGCTTGTCCTGAGTCTCCAGACCTCCGGGCTCCCTGATGGCTCTCAGACTCCTGGGGGCACTGTGATTGGAAATTTGGAAGTGTGCCCCTTAGGTGCTTAGGCAAGACGTTTAGGGCGATCATTAAGGGGAACTCAGAACATATCTCGGAATCCATGCGGCTAGGCTGGTGGGGAGATGGACTCCGCCCCTCGTGGCCTGAATGCAGCAAGAGGAAGTTGTCCTCAGCACCTCTCATGGTGGGCGCCTCACCCACCACTCGCATCCTGGTTCTTTTCTCCATCGAAGTATTTCACTCCTGCCTCTTGTCATCCTCATTTGTGTTTTTAATAGGCTTTCTCTCTGTTTCACATTGAAAGACACAAGATCGTGTCAGCCGGTAGCTACTCAGCACAAAGCATCGGCGATGGGCCATCCTCGTGTGAAACAGCGGGCGGGCCCTTGGCGGCTGCTGGTGATGCCCCGACCTGCCCCATCACCTCCGGGGGTGATCCTGGCTTTTGCCTTGAAAGGGGACACTTAGCTTTTGTCAGATCCTCAAAGTCACCACAACATGCGGGAAGGTGACCAGCGCTGCTCACATATGTGTTAGACGTATTCCCGTGCACCGACTTTCAACCACTCCTGCAGAATCCTAAGATTTCAATGTGATTTTTGAAAAAACTTAACTACCCCATTCAAACTAAATCTCATGTTTCTTCCATTACCTCCACGGTCAGTGTGAATCGTCATGTTTTTAATTATTCCACAGGAACCCCAGAATGCTAAGTGACTAAAACTTCCCCTCTGGTTATTTCTTCCAGTGAAGCATACTTCTGAAGGTTCCTGCTCTTCCAGAATTCAGCGTGTTTTCAGTACTCAAGAGTAATTGCCCTTTGCTGCAAAGTTATTCCCTCCAATACCTTTTTTTCCCTAATTGAGTCCAAAATGCAATAATGGGAGAACGAAGTGGTTTGGGGAGACCCACCAAAAGTCATCAACAAACATTTAGTGACTTCCCACTGAAGACAACTCCGTCAGTGCCACGTTTCCAAACATCTCTGAAACACCCAGTGGTCCCTCCAGGACAGTCTCTTCTGAGACAGAAAGACTACGGGCACAGAGGATAGCTGAGTTCTACTTGGATCATGCACATCATCAATGTTCCTTGGAGGTTTTATGAAACCAGGGAATCATCTGTTCCCTACTGTGTTTATGACCGAAAATTGGGGCCTTGGTGTGACAGAGAGACCGCGATTACACAGAGAGGCCCCGAGGGTGACCACGATCTCACCCACCGTGGAGGGAGGCAGACAGCTCACTCCCATGTGCACAGAGAATTAAAAGGCAAGGGGAAGACAAAACAGTATAATTTTGGAAAAATGTGCAGAGAATTCGCTCGTCCAGCTGTCCCAGGGAGAGCAAACCTGACTCGGCATTGGGTCTGCTCCTCTAGCTCTAACCCTGTGCTGTTTCCTGGGCTCCGTCTTGCTGGTTCTGCACCTTTGGTAAAAGAATGTGGCCTAGAGCCTGAGATACACAGGAGAGCCCCTTCTCAAGGCTCTGACCTTTAAGGGGAGAACACAGACATTCACACAGAGATAAAACTTTGCAGAACAGAGAGTAACACTTGTCTTGTTGGAGGTTTACAGGGACATCCTGACCTGACCCACATGGACAGCTGCAAGAACAAAGGATTCCAACACCAAGAAGTTGGCAACAACCAACCCCCACTCCCTCCCCTTTTAGTATAAAAGGAGCCTGAATTCTGACTCGGGGAAGATGGTTCTCCAGGACATTAGTCCCCCATCTTCTCGGTCCGCTGGCTTTCCGAATAAAGTCATTATTCCTGCCCCAACACCTTGTCTCCCAATTTATTGGCCCATTGTGCGGCGAGCAGAACGAGTCTGGACTCAGAAACATGCCTAATTCACTTAACTGAGCAGACAAAATTAGGTGCTCACCTTGATGAAGCTAATTATTACAACTTCAAAACTGCAAATAGCCTTGGGGCGGGAAGACACCTAGAGTAGCCTCATTTTCACATGAAAAAACTGAAACCCAGAGTTTTGTCGCTTGCCCCCCTTTGGTGTAGAGTGGGCTGTGGAATGGGGGTCCCCGGTCATGCCCTTGGCCCCAACAGGCACTTACGGGGCTGCAGGAACTACGTCCCTACCTGCAGCCTCAGACACATGAGAGCTGCGACTCAGCCCGCCAAGCAGCCCGCCGTGACCGTTCAGCTAAAGCCGGATCCAAGACGCGCGGTCCGATCTCCCCACCACCTCCTGTCTCCGCAGTCAGACCACTGTTGTCCAGAAAGGCACGAACCTTTCCAAAAGTGTCCCTACGGCATGTCTCTCTGTGACCCGGCCAGACCAGAGATCGGTATTTATTTGTGACCTAAACTCGCAGTTTCGTTCGCTAAAGACACTGTTGTATTTGCATGGGGTCAAAAGCTTCCCCACGCTTGGGTTTTCCTTTAATTTCTGAAGTCCGTCCTCCTGAGGTTGCCAGGAGTCTCCGGGCCGCTCAGTCCAGCGGAGTCGGATCCGCTCCCTCCCACGTGACCACGCGGCATGCTTGGCACCACTGAGTGTTATCCCTGCCTGCTTGAAACGACGTCTTCTGTCGGTTTCCAGGAAAACTGTGTTCTCCTGGTCTCCCTCCTACACTTTCCTCTCCGCCTTCACTGCTGGCTCATCCTCCTCCACCCAGTCATTAAACGCTGAGATTGCTCAAAGTTCACTCACAGTTCACGCATTTCACACCCTCTCGCTGCCCACGGCCCTGCAGTGACTCCCAAATTCCTAAATCCAAGCACAACTGAGATCTTCTGAGATCCTCGTCCACGAGGTCAGTTGCCTTCAGATGTCTGATTAGGATATGAGAAATCTACACTCCAAGTTCAACATCACACACATCCAAATCCACAGTGCTTCCCCCCAAAACTCATTCTCTCCCATGGTGCCTAAATGAGTCACGAAAACCGCCACCCAACACTTAGGAGAAGCAAGCCCTGGCAGCCGAGCTGCAGCCCGCCTCCCTCTCTGGTCCAGCTCCAAGTCCAGGAGGGTCTCCTTCCTGGGTCTCCCCGGTCTCCGTCCTCACCGCCACCCGCATCCTGCAAACCATGCTGACTGCCCACCTCTGCCGCCACCACTTCCAACCCCTCTCCCCAAACCCCACTGGCCCCTGCACCTGCTCCCTACAAGGCAGACAGAAAGTTGTTTACCAAAGTCCTTCTTTCTCTGCCTAAAACCCTTCAGCAGCTTGCCTCGGCCCCCTTCCACAGCGGCTGGTCCCCATCACAGCCCTAGTCTCATCCACGTGGGGACCCCATCATGTGTGTCTCCCCCCACCACCGGCACAGGGCGCCAGGACACACCTCCCCCCAGCGGGAGGCACCCCCCCCCAACAAGTTAAACCCCACTTCTCCTTCAGCTCTCAGCCGCAACACGGCTCCTTCAGGAAAGTCCTTCCTGGACCCAGGTCCAGGTCGGGTCCACTCACTGAGCTGCCTCAGCCCCTCTCGCCTTTCCATTCGTGTCTGTGGTCCTCTGGGTGTAGGTCCCGAGACTCAGGAGTGTGACCGTCACACCTTGTCGTTCTGCATGAATCCACGGTTCCCAGCCCAGGGCTCGGAAGGTAGCACCTGCCTGATAATATTGTTGGAAAATGGGAGAGTTTTGCCCTTTTCCTGCAGGCTTCCAAGATGTGAACTGGATTTTTCAGGAGTGGACAGTTTTTTCTTATCAGTCTAGTGGACTCTCCCGGCCTCAGGCAGCCTGACTTCCCCAGTGTCACCAAATGTTTCGCTCTCCTCCGTCAGAGAGGCTGTGTCCTCCTGAGACAGACACGAGGGGCCGCGGATCCTGCCTGCTTACTGGCGGCGCTAGAAGCACTTTTCTAGGGAAGCTATTGAAACTCCCAACAAAAGTCAGCCTGCGGGCTCCATCAACGCACATCCTGATGCCTCCTGAGAATAAACGAGCGAAAGCAAGCCTCAGAGACGGCTCACCAAGAAGACAGGCCATGGCTGTGCCCGGGCGGCCACACCCAGAGCTCCCCGCTCTCAGCCTCACATGAGTCATCTCCCGGCGCTGGAAAGAACCGTGTGGACACGGAGTCAAGTTCTTTAGCCAAGTAACTAATAAAATGATAAAAGGTCACATTGTCATATTTAGCCTCAGCAACAGGCTATAAACTTGTAAGCGTTTTTGAATCAAGTTCCTGCTCTTAAATTTTAAAGGCTACTTAGTCACCTTTTTAGAAAAAATTTAACTTGAAAAACAAAAAATTCTCTTCATCCTCCGAAAAGGGAAAAGTCCGGACACCAGACTCTGGGCGAGCCGTCCTTCCCGGGACAGCAAGACGAGATCCGTGAGCAGCGGGGGGTGGAGGGGCGTGGGGAGGGGCCCCTCAGCAGAGCTTCTCGCTGCAGACAGACAGGACGGCGCCGTCATCGCTGGTTACACAGACGCTCGTGTCCACGCTGGATGCCCTCTAAATACCTGACCTCAAAACGAGAACAGTTCATCTTCATCAGGATGAACACTTCAGAAAAGAGAAAACAATCTAAGAAACTTTCAGGTTGGAAGGGACTGCCCAGGTCTGTGGGCCACAGGGAGGGCGCTCAGCCAGCCCTGCGCGTTTGTCGGCCCCTGTCGGACCTGCTCCCTTCGCACAACGCCCTCCAGGTGCACCTGTGTGGCTGCAAATGCCGAGTTCCTTCCTCTTCTGGCTGAGCAGCGCTCCTAGATGTGTACTGACGCCACATGCCCTTTACCCATCCTGTACTGCCGGACACCGAGGCTGCTTCCATGGACGGGCTGCTGCTAGCGATGCCACGGTGAAGAGGAAACCCTGCCTTGGCAAGAACACGGGTGGAGCCGGAGGGCACTAGGCTAAGTGAAATGCGTCAAGCGGACACCGACTGGAATAAATGCACAGCCTAAAAGCTGACAGTTACGTTTTACTCGGCGAACATTTCTGAGGACTTAAGCCCAGGGTGACAGCCTCTCAGATGGCTCTGAGGGACGGCTCCGAAGTGGCAGGGGAGGAGCCAGGGTATACGGGTTTTCACAGCAAAGACCAGGTAGTTGGAACATCACAAGATTACTGCTAATCAGAGAAAACCAGGCATCTCAAGTTAAGGAATTTAGTGCTTTTCTACGTGAGGGAAGATGCAAAGGCCTGGCTCACTGAAATCATTCCTTTGATGTGCACCCAGCTGCCTGGGGCCGGTGTCCGGTGCTTTCCCACCCTGCGTTCCCGCGGGGGCACCGCTGGGGGCGCTGCAGGGGCCGCGCTGCCGGCTCGTCTGCGTCCTGAGCTCCGTCCACTCACTGTCGGCGGCGGCGGCGGTGGTAGCAGCTGACGACCTGAAGGCCGCGGCATCCTTGTTTACTGACGTGGCTGCAATAGTGTCCATTCACACAGAGAAAGGTAAAGACTGTATGAATCCAAGGAGTTCGAACCCATAGAAACAGAGAGGAGGCTGGTGGCTGCCAGGGGCTTGGGGACGGGGAGAAACAGGGAGACACTGGTCAGAGAGTGCAAACTCTCAGTTACGCAGGATGAGTAAATCCTGGGCGTCTGACGTGCAGCGTGGCGACCGTAGTTTAAAATTCTGGACTAGATCCTTGCAATTTGCTAGGAGACTGGGTCTTAAATGTTCTCACCGCAGAAAAGAAAATGGTAGCTCTTCATGCTGTGGGGTTGGGTTGACTGACTTCATTGTGGTGAGCGTCTCATAGTATATTTGTGTGTCAAATCAGCACATTGGATGCCTCAGATTTACACAGTTTTATTTGTCAATACCTCAGGAAAGCTGGGGGAAAAGGAAGCGTGCTGTACAAAAATATGTATATTGCCTTCATTATCACCATCATTCCTGTATTTGAAGTTTGTCTATAAAGGCAAACAGCTGACTGGGGATGCTGCCGGAGCATGCAGGCTTCCACAGCCCAGGGAAGTGGGGCTGCTGGCGTCTCCTCGTTGTCAGGACTGAGCAGCAGAGACGTCCACTTCAGACGTGCTGACCCCCTCTTACAGGTGAGGCCACGGGCACTTGGGGAACTCGCTGAGCGACTCCCCAGGTACGGAGGGCGCAGAAGCCTGAGTGGAGCTGAGAAGCACGGAGTCCGAGGTCAGACGGCAGGTGGCACGCCCTCCTCCATCCCTCAATGTGCGCCCAGGGACAGGTCCGGGGACAAGTCCAGGGACTCTAAGCTGTGGCTTCTTGGCAGCAAGATGGTAAAGCCACACAGAGCTCGCCGGGCTGCGTCACCTCCCAGCCGAAAGAAGGCACTTCCAACAGGATCCAGGACGTGGTTAGTTTTCAAAAGATTTAGTTACGTTTATAAATCACCTGGGGGGAGGGTACAGCTCGGCGGTAGAGCGCATGCCTCGCACGCGTGAGGTCCTGGGTTCCATCCCCAGTACCGCCATTAAATAGATAAACCTAAGTCCCACCCCCACAAATTTTTTTTAAATTTTTAAAAATCACCTGGACAGCTTGTTAAGATTAAGTTCTCCAGGACCCCCCTCCTAACTCACTAGTCTGGGCAAGAACCCAGGAACCTGCGTGTTGACGAGCAGCACAGGTGAGCTGCAGAACCGTTCTGGGTGCGGCCAGCTGTACCCAACTCCAAAGGTCAGAGCAGATTCTTCAGGCCCCCGGTCTGTGACTGGCTGCCCCTCATGTTCCACAGGTGCCGGGTCTTACTTCAAACCAGCACCTTCCGAAGCGTTGCGTTTCACCTGCATCAGCTTAAAAGAACCTTACGCTTCTGGCTCCGAGAAGCTCCCCCAACTCACGCCACTTTGCAAGAGGCAGATCTTAACTTTTAGTGTCCGTGGGCATGACCGGGCCACCGTGACCCTCACTCACATGCATCAAGAACTTGACCCTTGGCCTCTCTTGACTAAAACCCCGATTCCTGCATGAGGAGAGAGGACCGGAGCGCCTCGGGGCAGCTGTTTCTAGCCGCCCCCAATCTGTTTCTCGTGTCACCCCCGAACCAGAAGACCTGTCAGCCCCGCGTATCAAAGAGCGCGCTTCTGAATCCGCCGATGTCACGACCAGCAGATAACTGAGCCGACCTCCTGGAACACGAGGCCCTTAAGCCAAGGACTGTTTTGTATAATATAAACCCCACGCTTTGTGGAAAAATCAAGTGTACAACCCTATTTTCACCATATTGTTTTTGGAAAACGGCCTCGGAAACCAAAGGCAACGCTCAGCATTCCAGCCCAACACCCCCTTCCACGATCCAGGCGGGTCGGGTTGAGCTGCCCTCCGGGAATGATGCACTGTGTGCACATCCTGAGAAGCAGGCGAAAGCCACCAGGCAAACAAACGGGGTTTTTTTCCCTCGTGTTTGTTCACGTAGCTTTCTCGTTAACGGCCAAGGGATCTGACGACAGAACAATACAGCTCTTGAGGCTGTAAATCAGATATTCACTCTGCATGAGGCTCTTTGAAGCCTTCAGGGCTCAGCTTGGGAAAAAACACAAGGAAAGAGAACAGGAAACAGCTCTCTGCTGGGCTGCAGACGTGCGAACTGGGAAGTCAGCATCCAGGCCTCCTTCCTCTCCTCTGCAGCAAGCTCAGCTCTGTTCACGTTTCAGAAGACCAACACTCTTTTCCCTCAATAAAACGTCGCCGGCAGTGCTCAGTCTCCTGCTCAGAGGAGGAAGAAGGCATGGGGAGTTCCGTGTTATCAAAACAGCATCCCAGGGTTTCCTCCCCATCTCGTCACCAAACCTGCCCTCTCCTGTAGGACAGATGGGGGGAGACCGGCCATTCCCGCGCGGGGCCCCTGGGCGACACTGGCCGCCTTGCTGTAGAAACAGCACCGCCTGCCTTGCTTGCCATGGGCTCCCCAGGGCCCAGGGGTGGGTGCCCCCGGGGCTGGGACTCACGCATCTCTGTGTCCCCAGGGCCTGTCACAGAGCATGACACACAGTTTTCATTCAGTCGAAGCAATAAAAACACACAGGAAACGAGACTGGACTATTTTACACCACAGAGCCTCTCCGCATCTTCCTGGGACAGGCCTCCTCCAAACGGCAGCGCTCTAAAAAAAGGGCGGGTTTTTAATTTCTACAGAAAGTGCTTTTTTAACCTAACTACAGGTGCATTTTAAGTACTGTTGCTGGAAACGTACACTTCAGCCCCAACGTCCCCATTAGTGGAGAAGTGCTTATACGGAGCAGTGAAGCTGTAGCACAGCTCTACGTGCAGAAGCCAGCGACTGAAGGCACTGTGTCTGTCCCAGCATGCAGAGATCTTCACACGGAATGCAATCTGAGGACAGGAAAATACAGAAATATGAAGGGCAGCATCTCCTTTTTACCTAAGGTAAAGATTCATGTGTTCAGATGGATGAAAGTAGATCTGCAGAGACCTGTATAGTTTTAACTACTTTTTGGAGGGAGAGGTAATTAGGTTTATTTTATTTATTTATTATTTTATTTAATCGAGGTGCTGGGGACTGAACCCAGGGCCTCGTGCATGCCAAGTACGCACCTACCACTGAGCAATCCCCTCCCCCCATTTTAATATTTGTTAAAACGGCTCCCGCCTCCTCCATCACACGTGCGTGAATCTGATCGAGTCACTAAAAACGAAGAGCGAAAGAGAGACGTCGCGATGTTACCCAGAAGGGAGGCTTCACAAAGGCCTTGAGTCCAGCTGGTTCCACAGGGGAGGTCAGAAGCTGTGGACCTGAACATCTCAGCCAAGACACTGGCCCAGAGTGACGGCCCGCAGCCAGGGCGAGGGAGGGAGGGGGTGGAGCTCCCAGCGGGCAGGGCTCCCTGGAGACACCTGGTGCAGGTGCAGCTGAAAGGCAGCAGCGGGACCGGACCCTGTGACGGCCAGGACCTCAGCGGGCGTTCCCACAAGCAGAGCGACCGCGTGAGGCCGGAGCGTTTCCAGTCGAGTCAACCGATTGGTTGCTCTGAGCATAACTTGCTTCTAAAGATGCTGGCAAGCCGGCAGACAGACACCTCCCAGATGCAGCCGTCCCGTCCCAAACTGCGTCGTCGCTGCAGTGCCTTCCCTCCCACCAGGGGACAGTGCCAGCCTGGCCAACGTCTCCACCGACCACACCCGGGCTTTCGAAGCAACGCTGGCCGTGGGGACGAGGCGGTTTCGGCCACTCCTGCCCACAGGCCCTTCCGGGGTCGCGCCCGCTCTCCAGCTGCCCACAGACGGGCTGCACTCAGACCCGCCCTCTGCAGATGTGCCTTTTAAAGGTTTTACTGGCACGGTTGCTTTGTTACTTCTGGTAATTGCTCTGGAAGATCAAAGCTCTTTGTTTAAGGGGGGCCCAGGGATCTCATAATTGCCACGAGGCACACGAGAGGCTCCCAGACTTTCTAACAGTTTCTCTTTTAACATTAAATATTAAATTCCTAATGTTTGGCCAAAATGGAGATGCTCCCTCGGGAGGGGGAGGGGATGCTGTCAGGAAGATCACGGGGAGTGATGCCTCCCGGTTGCGCCTCGGAACCACAAAGCACAAGGCACGCCTCGGGCGGGTGCGGGCTGACCTGTACCCACCCCCGCTGTGCTGGGAGGTGCCCCCCTCCCAGGGCGCCTGGGGCCTCGGGCTGAGGCTGAGCTGTGCCGCAGAACTGTGGCTCGCCTGCCCGCCCACTGACGGTGTCGGATAGTCCTGGCCGGAGCATTTCTGGAATCTGCAGGGGCTCCATCCACGCCGTGCAGGGCCATCTCCAGGGCCCTCCTTTCTCCTGCCACGGTCAATACCCCTTTTTTCCCAGAATCCCCATCTGTAACTGACAGTAATTCCAGGAACACTGAGCTCCACATGAGACCCTGGCATGAAGCCCTTCAGCACCGGGCGCAGACGCCCCCTCAGCCACCACCTCCGGGCCTCAGGGCTGCTGGGGAGCCGGCGCGGGTGGTCCGGGTGTGCGGGAGAGGACACTGGGAAAACGTCCACTTGCTCTCTCCAGACACAAGGCCAGTTTTCAAAATAACGCCTCACTTGTGCAGAAAGTCTGTGCTGTGATAAGAGGTCATCTGCTCACAATTTTATGACACGGCCCCCAAATCTACCAGCAGTAGGAGCCTCTGCTCTCGGCCAACAGGCTCTTCATGGCATGTGGTCCCGGAGCTGGGCTTATTCGGGGATATTCCAGAGCAACAGAGAAGAAAACCACAAAACCCCAAACAACCAGAGACGCCTAGCTCCTCAGCCCGCTCTCACTTCGCACTAACTAGTTCTGCACTAGTTAAATAACCGCCTCGTGTTTGCAGAGCGATTTACATGGCACAGCTCATCTGCGCGGAGGAACGAGGCGTTCCCAGCACCGCCAGACGCCGGCCCCAGGCCTCTCTGGGTCTCAGCTACACGGGAGGCCGCCGCCAGGCTGGGGGATATTGGGGCTGTTCTCCAAAGAGCCTGAAGCCCCCGCGGGGGCAGCATCGCCATGGATGATCCCTGCTGCTGGCCGCAGGCCGGGCCCTGCAGCAGCTGGACAAACACCTGCGTTCTCATCTGTGACAGCGCCCTGGACACGGGAACTCTCGTGGCCGCACTTACAAGGGAGGAAACCACGGCTACGTTGTCGTCTGGGGACCCCACGAAGGACCCGGCCGCCTGGCCTCTTCCACCCGCTCACTCACACCAGAAACCACTGGAAAGACACCTCCCTCCCCAGTCGGAGGTCGAACCAAGAGTGTGGCCGAGCGTTACGTTCCCAGAGACTCAGGCACATGAGCCCCCTCCCCCGACCTGCTGGGCCAGAGGGTGGGAGGTGACCCCTCACAGAAGGAGAAAGACAGACGGGGGACGGCAGGGCTCCCTCCGCAGGACAGAGGAGCCACGTCACCGAGACCCTCAGGCTCCCAGACGGTCGCAGCACCCTGAGAATGTAGGTTTCACGGGACGGAGAAGGCGGGGTTGACAGGATGGAGAGCTGAGACCGGCCCCCGCCGCGGGTGTGACAGTGGGAGGCAGGGAAGCAGGCAGCCCCGGGGAAATTAAAGTCGCTCCCCAGCCTTAGCTGCTGCTCGGACACAAAAGGAGGGATAGAAAGCTGACTGTGACATTTTAAAAGCACTAAATCTGGGGTAAGTTAAGGCATGTCATTTCCTAACTTAATTTTTTTTTATCATAGAACTCTGACTCTACCAATAACCACTTACAGCCTGCTTCTCCGAGCGGTGCTGGCCGGCTCCCTGCCAGACACACGGACGCACCCCAGGCCGGGTGCCCATAGGGAGCCCCCGCCCCGTCCTCTCCGTCTCTCATCCGGGTTAGAAGGGGTTCGAGACCATAATGAGCCAAAGCAGCTACAACGGAACCCAGGGACTCAGCGTAAGGGAAGGTCGCCAGGACAAACTGTGGGCTCGGCCACGCGGGTGGACGAGCACGCCCGGGAACAGAAGCTGTGTGGTGGGGGTGGCCCCGTGGCTTCAACGAGACAAAAATTATTAGTAGGAAAACCCTTTATTTCCACTTCACCCCATGATGTAGCCAACGAACCTCTGGCAGCTGGTTCCACTTTGCTGTGCTAACACTAATTTTTAAATGAGTCTGCGTTCCTGAGCGTGTGCCCAGGGCAGCTTTATGAACCCCACTGTGTGGCCACACTGCCGACCCTGTCCCCTCCCAGTGCAGCGCAGCCGGACTCGTCCACCGCCAGGATCCTCGCCCTGTGGTTCGCATTTAAAACACTCCTGTGGGACTAAACACACTGGGGAACGCGCACCAAGACTGAAGTTACTTTTTCAGATATTTTCCTCCTGACTTGAGGAGCCTGGGTGACGGGAGACTAGCAGGAGCCAGATGGGACAGACCCATCAGAAAAGGAAAAAGCGGGATGGAAAACCGCTTTGCAGCCTCCCCGGGAGCTGGCCCCAGACACCATCAGTGGGTTCAAATGGCCCCGTGCGCCTGCTGAAGGCAAAAAAGACAGTTGTTGTCTAAATGTTGGCCGTGGAGAAACCCCAGAAGGAGAGCGTGCACACGGATAGCAGGGTCAGTGACGTGAACCACGCCGGTGGGACCTGTCCATCACGCCGCGCCAGCTCTGCTCATGGGCTGCAGTGCGTTCTCGGTCCATACAAAACACCGTGTCGTCCCCTGCAAGACGGAGCGACTGTCAGGCTGTCACGACTGTGAGAGCTGCCTGTAGGGAAAACGGTGTGCAGGTGTGAGGGCAGCAGTCCCAAAGGACTGCTTAATATGCCATGTCCAAGCCAAGCTCATTGCTATACTGCGTTTTTTTTTTATTTCAATCTTTAGTTTTATTGTCTGTCCATTGCTGGGAAAACATTCCATAAATATATGTGAATCGGAATGCAAGTGCACCTCGCCAGCCGCTTTTACTATAATATAACATTCACTCTTATGGTCCCACCCACAAAACACGTGAAGGGTTTTGTTGAGATCTGGCTAATAAATTTCTGTTTCCCTTGATGTCGACAACGATTGCTGACTTCACTTACGACCAGGGACTCCTGTGCCTCTCCTCTGAGAACAGACTGCCCAGGCCACTCCTTCCCTGAAAATCATGTAAGTCGGGTTACTCTAGATCTGCTCTCGGTCTGTCTTTCAATGGATGTGGACATGCAGGGTTTGCTGCTGCGAACGCTGGAGTTTTGTAACCACCAGGATCATTTACTGGAGTCTGAGCAGCCTCAAAAGCGGGCCAGCACCCCTTCCCTAAAAGCGCTCACAGTGGAACAGGGGAGCTGGTGGACACTGGCCTCTCTGAGGAACAGTCAGATGAAGTCAGTTCTCTGCACTGTGCCAGGCGCTGCAGAGCAGCAGGAAGGGCTTTGGGCTCTGTCAGGGAAAACGGGACGCAAGGGAGCGTCTAAGTGGCAACCAGCCCCGCAGGCCCCTGAGAGCACGGCCTCTGGAGATTTAGGGAAGGGGGGCCCCGCAGGGTGCACAGGAATAAGCACCAAGCAAGCCAAGAGGGAGCATGTGACGTCAGAGCAGGGGTGGACTCCACCCCGAGGACGGGAGAAGGCCTCCTGACCGTGATCAGATGGAGGATGCTGGGACCAGGGGCAGCAGGAAGCGGGAGCTGGTTCTGAACGGCACACGTCGAATGTCGCCTGTGGTTGCCTCACGGGTGCTGGGAGTCTGGGGTCGGAGCAGAAGACTGATGTTTCACGACCTGCATTTTTAAACTATTTGAACAGACAGAAGGAGAGAGAGGGAGAAAAGGACAGGGGCGGGGGGAGAACTGGGCAGACTCCAGACGAGAGGCCGCAGGCTATGACCTCCTCCTCGGCCGTGTCGGGAATGCTGGAGACGCCGAACCAACCAGCGGGTGGGGTCAGAGAGCCTGGAAATGGACAAAGAGGGGGAGGAGAGGGCCCCCTAGAAAGCAAAATGTGAGTGGCGTGAGTGGGGAGCTGGAAGGAAATAAGGTCTATTATTTTAACACAGAAGAAATGATTGTGGTCTTACGTTACCGCCCACAAGGACTGTAATTTACCTGAAACAAACACTCCCCCCAAAAAGAGAAACGATAACATTGAAATAACTTTCAAAAGAAATCTTCCTGCTGCTCTCCTGGGCCCCAACCTTTAGAATCTGTAAGAAGGGTGAATATATGGAGGGAACACCTACAAGGCAGACTCCACTTCTTGGAAGGAAACATATGCACGTACAAGTGCTCGTCCAGGATTTTAAGCAGCAGTTACTATTCTTAAACACAGGCCTCCGTCCAATCGGAACAATGCTGGAAGGACTATTTACTGACAAACGTAGAATGATTCAACAGATGACCAGAGCCGGTCTGTCCGGCCAGTCCCTCGGGCCACCGCCCCACCCTCGGGTTTCAGCCAGCGCGACCTCCCAGGACGGTGCTGCGCTGAGCAAGACCTCAAACCTGGGATCCTTCCCATCACACGACCACCTGAACACTCGAGGAGCAAAACCTAACTCCTTTACAATATTTACAATATGGGACTCACCGTCTCCATCACCACAGCCAAACAGAGTCGTTGGGTGTACACCAGGGTGACACTGGTGGCCGGGCAAGACACCCCAGGCTGCCCCAGGAGCACCCCTGACCCACCCTGAGCCCTCAGCGGCCCAGCACGGGGCCTCTCACGGTCTTCGAAGCTGGAGGCCAGCTGGGAGGGGGGCGGCCCCTCTCGGGAGGTTTGATTAAGTGTTACTTGGAGAATTTTCCGCTGAGCATACATCCTGCAGCGCAGTTAAGGAGGAAGAAAAAAACCCCAGTGTCTCTCCTGCAAATATTCTGTGGGGCAAGGGCCTGTGTGAAGGGCTGCATGGTGCTCGGCCCCCCCAGGATGGACAGGACGCAGGTCTACGCACGTGCGCCCTCAGGGGACCGGGAGGCTCCCACCCCTAGTCGTCTGCACAAGACATCAGCCCGGGTGAGGATCTGGGGGAGTGAAGCCACGTCTGTCCCCTTTTCCTCCGGGACTTGTTGCCAGATGGGACCTACTGGCCATCTCTCTGGGATGGTCCGAGAGGCAGCACCAGGCCACAGCCCACGGTGTCCAGCACCTGTTTTTCCCACTGGTTTTACTGGGAACACCAGCACCCTTCTTCCCTTACACCTCATCCATGGCGCCTTTCACGGACGGTGAGCCAGTTGCATTTGACAAACCACGTGGGCTGCTGAACTGAAGAGGCTGACTCTCTGGCCCTGGACAGAAAACGTCTGCCAGCCTCTGGCCGAGGGGCCGCCAGCAGGACCGGCCGTTTCTACCTGGTTAATCCCACTCCCACCTGCCCCCAGCTTTCGGAGCTGCAGATGGAGGAGTGCCTACATGGACTGCGGGGCCGGGGCGTCCTGGTCACAGGGGAAACACAGAAACAAGCCCTCTTTCACCTCCCCTGGCTGAGGTGGGCGGGTCAGGTCCATCCAAGGGCAATGCAGGGGTACCTGGGTGGCGGCTAGGGAGCCAGTCACCTTAAACAAGAACTTTGGAAGACAGGGCGCCGTCCCAGGAGAAGCGCCCTGCGGCCAGCACTCAAGGATGCACGTGGGCCCCGAGCTGACGGTTGGTCTTGGCTTGGGCTCGGCCACTGCGCTGGGTGGTCTGGCCCAGAGAAGGCTTCTCCCCGCCACTAAAGGGTGTGACCACCTCAGGATCCTCCCGGGCTGTTCCACCCTCTGCCTGTCCTGACACGACTGCACCCCATTTCCCATGTTAAAAGGAGCACCTGCGTTTATTCTAACTTTGGATGGAAGGCACCCCGAGATCTGGCAACTTAGGGTTTGTTTTTTTCTGGAGCAAGATAAAAATCCCTTAATCAATCATCAATCCAATCATCCACACCGAGCAGAGAGGTGGGTTTAATGTCCACACTCACGAAAGGAGCTCAGTTGGTCCAAAAGCTCTTGAGTGAATTTTCAGATCAGCACCAGGAGCCTGGCGGCGTCCTTCTGTGCCTCACAGACAAAAGCGAACGCTTGATTTGCTACCAAAATTAAAATGTTCAAGGGTACAGAGAGTAACGCAAGATTTGCAGAGCCTTTTGTTTTCTTGTTAATAGAAGAGTGCGTTTAATGTTTAAAATGATCATGATTGATAGTGTTTTTCTTGAACTGGTGAAGCTAAACCACTGGACAGGAATGCAGAGTTTATAGTGTTAGATGTTAAAAACTCTTTTCAATCATTCTTGGCCCTAAAATCAAAGCTATAAACACCCTACGTTGGAAAATATATTCTGCTTTCTCCCTTACATTTAATTCCATTGGAGATGGAATGTTGGACAAGAACTTCTTGGTTATTGATGAGCAGAAAACTATAACTTTTCAGAAAGAGAAATTTCTTTCTGTTCATAAAATTTTTATATAAATGATTTATTCAAAATATACATAACACAGAATATCTAAAAATAGGGGAAAGCATTAAGATATTAAAGCATTTAACTCTGATTTTATAAATTCTTTAGCAATTTTTATGGGCCAGATTCCTTCACAAACATCCTCTCTCAGTCATCACAGAACCCTTGGGAAGTGGGCACTTATTATAAACCCATTTTACAGACGAGAAAATAGACTCTCATTAAGTTTGCCCAAGGTCACACACTACAAAGCAGACTTCTCATGAAATCACACGGATTGAAAATAGATTTTATGAAATCCAAACATGAGGAGAATCCAGAAGTGCGATGTCCAAAAGCCGACAGAATATTTAGGTGCAATTTGTTCTTACTCTCCTAATGAACATTTCCCAGTTCATAATGGTCAAGATTGCAAGCAGCAGAGAAAAAAGAACTCTGCCACTGTTGCAAACCATTACCATTACCTCCTGAGAGTAGGCGATGGGACGGAGTGCAGAAGCCCTAACTGTGTCTGCTTAAACCACTTCAAAGCCCGGTCTGCAGTCGGGCAAAGAGGTGGCGGGATTCGTGCCCCGCCACCGGCCGGTGAGCGCCCTCTAGTGCCACTTGGTGAAAGCGCACGTGGGCGATTCCACACCCGTTAGGAACAGGAAAGCTGCCGTCCTGAAAAGTGCGCGCACAGGGCCCCTATAATCTGTCAACAAGGAGGTCGATGAAAGAGCGAATCCACAGGCAAGTCTGTGAATAAAGCACTGAGACAGCCCCTGCCCCCGGGGGGGCCTCAAAGGCACGTCCAACTCCATGTGGCCAAAGGGAACTTGAGTTCTCACGGGATGGCCTGCATCTCCTGCACCCGTGAACGGCACGCTCATCCTTCCAGCCAGACAATCCAGAAACCTGGGGGTGAGCACTGGAAACCCCCTTTCCCCACCTGACACAGTCGACTCATCACCAGAGCCTGTTGATTAAATCCCTGAACATCCGGGGCGTCCCCATCTCCCCAGTCCAAGCGACCATCATTACACAGGTGGGGAAACCCTCAGTCTGCCGAAATCCACCCCTGCCCTCCCAAACCTGATGCTGCTGACCCCGCGTGTTCTCCCGCCAGACACGACCCACCCTCCCTCCCCCCGAAGAGCCCACCCTCTCAGGTTGTCCCTCACCTGACCTGGGTGCCTGGCTTAGCCACGTGGGGCTCCCTTCCCGGCTGCTTGCCACCAAGCCCCCACCCACCGCGGTGCACATTCTGCCTTCTCCCCACGTGGCTTCTCTTGTCAGCTGTCAGACCCCAGCTCACGCACCACTCCCTGTAAACACCCCTCCCGCACCCTCGTGGAGCCTCCCGCACCTGCTCCTCCCCTGCTGGAGTCTGCCGTGGTTCGAGGGGCAAGCTGACCGGGGGCCCTAAGTGGGGGCTGTTCTGCTCCCCATCGAGTGCTCACCACCCAACGCAGGGTCTAGAACACAGCTGTCCCGGGATCAATGTTTGTTGAAAAGTGTTTTTTAGGAGCACAGAGGAGAGCTCATGGAAAAGGTCACTCTGCTGATGAGTGCAGAGTCGGGAGACGGTGCTATTGACTTTCCTGCTGCAAAGGCACCACCCCACCCAGCACAGAGATTAGGGAAGAATTCTTTTTTGAATTTTCAGGGAAAAAAAAGTATTGATTGTTCGCTAAATGCCAAGCATTGCATGCATTATGGTAAGTGCAAAACCTGCGCTGTTTCACTGAACAAAGTCAGAAGACACTAACACTTGGCGGCATTGATCAGGACACCGGGCTGGGACCCTGCACACGCTCACCTGCATCCTCACAGGCAGTCGTGACAGCCCTTTGGGACGGGAACGCCCTCCATCTGATGAGTGGTGAGAAGGAAGCCTGGAAAGCCTGGGAGCCACGAGGCTCACCAGCCAGGGGCAGGGCAGAGCGCGCCCGGGACCCTGACGAGCGCCCGCCTGACGCGGCCTTGCAGCCCTCACCCCAGGGCCACAGCGGCCCAGGCTGTGGCAACTTGTACAGAACTTTGTATCTCCTGCTGCTAACCAGGCTCCCCAGAAGACTGTGATGAGGTAAAACAAAATGCTTCATCCCGTCATCTGTGCTTTCAACAAGTAACTACATGCCCTGGATACACGATTTAAGTACCCCTGTTGCCCCCCGAAAAGCCCGCCATGGTCCCGCAGGGTCGTGCAGGGTTGGCCGGGCGGCTTTGCGAGCTGCCTCTCCCCTCCGCGGCCCCGGAGTTATAAATCAAACCTGCCGTCAGAAATGCTTCTAGGAATCTTGCTCCCTGGGCTCAAACACTAAGGTTTTAAAACTCTTTTCAACTTATCCAAAAATCTACAGAAAAGTTACTGTTTTTCTGCTTTCTAGACTGCTAACTTGGCAATTAGTTCTCAGCATGGGACCGGGTACAAAGAGACCGATTCAAAGCATGTATTTGTTCACGTCTGAAGCTGAAACACCTTCAGACACCTTTGGAACGCTCATTTTTCTGGCATTCTGAGTAGGGCTAAAAAAATGTTTTATATTCGAATGCCCCTGTAAAAAAGCAATCTGCTTCTTTAGCATCCAGGACGGCTCAAAAAGATGCCCTGTATACTTCAGTGATATTTTGGGCCAATTTTTGAACTAATAAATTGAAATAAATGAAAGGATTCAAGAAAATATAGCATTTTCAAGAGGCTTCTTTTAAAAACTAAGCTTGTCTTTTTGGAAACCTTATGGAGAAGCACAGCTGTCTGGAAAGACGTGGGACTGGACGGGGGGACGGTCGTCCCACACCCTCTGCACCCTGAGTCAGAGAAACACCACTTCTCTGCTCCCGGGGGCAAAGCCCCGCCCCCAGACTGTGCGTTTCGCCATGTCAGCGTCCCTCAGTTCACAGCTGGTCTGTCTCCCAGCGCTGGCCACGTGCCAGGCCTCGGTCACTGTCCTTAGTACTCGCTCTCTTGGGACTCTCTCCAAATACCATCTCTGACAGAGGAGAAAATGAACACTTTTTTTTCTTTTTTTTTTTCTTTCTCCATGAAAATGTAATTGGCATTAGTGGCCATCCATCTTTCTTTTTTTTAATTGAAGTACACTCATTTTATAACGTTGTGTCAACTTCTGGTGCGCAGCAGAGCACCTCAGTCACATGTACACATACCTGTATTCGTCTTCATATTCTTTTTCATGGTAGGTTACTACAAGATGTTGAATATAGTTCCCTCTGCTGTACAGCAGAAATTCGTGGTTTATCTAGTTTGTACATAGTAGTCAGTATCCAAAAATCTCAAACTCCCAGTTTATCCCTTCCCACCCCCTTCCCCCTCTAGTAACCAAATATCTAAAGGCTGTGTTAGAGCAAAAAGACAGTAGGAGGTTTTGTTTTGTTTTTTTCTTCTCTTCTCTGTTGTTAAAAGATAAACCAAGGCATATTAAAGGTTTTAAGAGTATCTGAGCAAAACTCTGCTCAAACCAGGCAGCATCCAGTCCAGCTGATAGAAAGGATCTCCAAGGAGCTGGACAACTTGAAACACTGTCACAGGCAGAAGGGAGCAGGAACAGGAGGTTGTCCGAGGCGAGAAAGGGGGCTGGTTACTTTCCGGGAGGTGGGTCACCGGCCTCGTGCTGACCAGACGGCTCCCGAGGGACCGGTTAGGGCTCCGTTCCTGGAGAACCATGGCTGAATTCAGTCTCCGGCTCAGCGCTGTGAATGTGAGCATAAGTAACTCCACTGTGGGCCTGGCGTCTTCTTAACACTATGTTCCCAAGATTTTTTTTCCCACGGAATTAAATTGCTTGTATACTTTTTAATGTGTTTTGAGAAAACAGAAGCCGTATCTGCTGACCTATGTGTAAAATAATAAAGCTCCTTCCCATAAGAGGAAAACCAGATGCTTAAAGGTGGACGTGCCCAGAGCCCCCAGCTCCCTCTGAAGCTGATTGCACCGATCACATTCCCCTTTGCTCATCGATACAGCATGCGGACTGGGAAGGAGAAGAGGCTGGAAACTTAATGACACGTAACAGTCTGAATTCCCGATGCCAACGTGGTCAATCGCCGATGCCCCGAAGGCCATCTGTCTCCCTGTAATGTCTCCGATAACCGTCTATACGTTTCAGATTTATCGCTCTGGCCCTAATGCATCTGCCAAACACATGAATATTTAAACAGCTAAAAAGACCACATCGACAGAAAAAAAAAGGGACAGATTTACAGCTGGGGTTTTTTCCCTTTGGTCACGCACTGCCCTGCACAGGGGCTCAGGTCGGCAGGGAACTCAAATTCATTTCATCGGGAGGGATTTAAGACCCCAAACGAAAGACCCTGAATCATCACAAGAGCTGAAGCTTGTTGTCACATCGTCCAAGGCCCTGGGCCGTGTGCTGGACACACACGATCTCGTCTCGCCCTCCTAACAGCCCTGCGAGGTGTGAAACAGTGTTAACCTGTGATACTGTGATTAAATATCTATTTGGTCTTCCTCCCCGTTCCTGCACATACTCCTAAAATCCCTTGGAATTTCCCAAGCGAGGAGCCTTAAAGGCGGCTTTTTTTTTATTTGCATTTTCTTTTGTTGTTGTTGTTCAATTTTATTGAGTTATAGTCAGTGAGGTGGCTTTCGTTATTCATCGCAAGCCCTTTTCAGCCGCACTAGAGTTTAGGTTAACAAAGTGGTTTTTGGAAAGTCCCCTAAGGATGGGGGCTGGTTGCCAGGGGGACCAACCACGTGATCGGAGGGTTGGAACTTTGAGCCTCAATCCCTGACCTCTGGAGGGGAGAGGGACTGGGGACTGAGTTAATCACCTATGGCCATTGATTTCATCAATCGTGCCTGCATAATGAAGACTCCATAAAACCCAAAAGGACGGGGTTCCGAGAGCTTCTGGGCTGGTGAACACGTGGAGACTTGGGGAGGGTGGCGCCTGGAGAGGGCGTGGAAGCTGCAGCCCCTCCCATAACTGCCTCTCGCTCCCAGTCTCTCCCATCTGGCTGTTCCCCAGTCGTAGCCTTTAAAATACACTGAGAATCTTTTTAATGATATTCACTAGTTTGTTGTGTTCTTTAAGTTCCACATATGAGTGATATCATGTGATATTTGTCTTCCTCTGTCTGACCTACTTCACTTAGTATGATCATCTCTAGGTCCATCCATGTTGCCGCAAACGGCAAAATTTCATTCTGGGGAGAGGGAAGGGGGAGGGGATGAGGAGGTACAAACTCTCAGGTATAAACTAAGCTGCAAGGATGTATTATACAACATGGGGAACACAGCCAGTATTTTACAGTAACTATAAATGGAGCGTAACCTTTAAAAATTGTGAGTCACTGTGCTGTACACCTGTAACTTGCATAATATTATACATCAACTATACTTCAATAAAAAGTAAAATGAAATAGATTGGCAATCCAGTGAGTAAACTGTGAACCGCGCAGGTAATCCCTCAAGCCCAGGGAGGGCTCGTGGGGGTCTGACCTACAGCCCGCCGGCCAGAAGCCCAGTGACAACTGGGTCTGGGACTGGCTGAGGTGGGAGGAGTCTCATTGGACTGAGCCCTGAACCTGTGGGGCCTGACGCTCCTCCAGGCAGGTGGTGCCAGGACAGAGCCGCACTGGGGGACACCAGCTGGGGTCGGAGAAGCACTTGCTCAGTGGGGTCGAGAAACACCCCACACGCTGGAATCGGTGTCAGCAACGGTAAACCCCATCTTGCAGGGGAGGAAAGGGAAGCTCAGGAAAACCGAATGCCCCACTGCGCTCACCCAGCCAGGGGGCGCACAGCCGGGGCTCGAACGCCTCTGTCCAGCCCCAGCCTGGGCTCGGGGCGGCGCCAGCCCAGGGCACCGCTGCGGCCTCCTGTCCGGGAGGGTGACAGGCAGGGTTTGGTAACAACACTGTGAGCCCTGAGCATGCCTCCACGCACAAGCCTTGTCAGGATTCCCACCAGCCTCCGTCAGAGAGGAAAGGTCTGCTCCCCGGGCTCTGCGGAAATACCCATCACTTCCAGTCTTTCCTTCTGATGGGACATCAGCAGCCCCCTGAGATGAGGCTGGGGGTCGGGACGTGCAAAGAACACAAGGGACGCCATTCCCAGGTCCCAGCTCGTGCTCAAGTGGCCGGCTCGGTGCCCACGAGGCCCGGCGACGGAATGACCGCTGAGGAATAGCCACACACCCTCCATCGGCAAAGAAACCCACCCACCGAGCCAACCTGTGCGGAGAGGAAGTGAGGAAAGAGAAGGTGCACGTGTGCGGCCTTCAGCGAGGAAGGGATGCCCGGCAAGAAGCCTGCGCAGCGGCACGCTCGTAACTCAGTTGACGTTAAGGACTCTTCCCGTCTGAAGTTGCCACTGTCCGAGCTGAAAGGTAAACACTCCACAACAGGTACCGTCTGACTTTTTTCTTAAGGTTCAAAGGATGAGAGAATCGGTTATTCAGGAACTAAAATTGAAGAACAGCTCCATTTGATTTTCTCCTTTTCAGGAACCATCGGCGAGGGCCGAGGGAAGCATCTTCCACGAAGCCACCATCGTCTCTTAAAACAACGTAAGCTTCAAGCCAAAAGTGACCTTAGGAGGCGGTTCTGCCAAACACCTTGTCTTCCAAACGAGAAGAGTTGGATGCACTTTTCCAAAACTCCCTGGGCTAACTGGTGAAGGGCCTCCCGGGCAGAACACAGCCAACACGCCGGCTTTCTGCACTGACTCGGAGCACCCCCCAAGGACTCGTCGCCTTGAACCCACCATTCCTGCAGTCCATCCTGAACGCGCTTGCTCTTGAGGGGCGGCTTTGCGCAGAAGTCTGCTGACAAGCCCTGGAGGGACGCCCCCTCAAGGAAGCAGCTCCCACACCCTGCCCCTGTGACCCCATCCCCTCGGGACGGGGCCTGCGGTAGGAGCCCACCTGGGGACCACACGGCCCTGCCAGGCTCACCTCGGGCAGGACGGAGACTCCGGGGTGGACCTCAGTACAAGCAGGGATGTGCGTGGCAGTAAACATCTGAGTCAAACCTTTCGTGTTACTCTCACAAGCGGAGCTTCCAAGAACAAGGGGGAATCTCAAGCACAAGAGCGTTTTACCCGGAGTCCACTTCCCCTTCCCAAACGTGACTTGAGACATAAACTCCCACAGCGCTGCCGCACAGACACAAGGGCCTCGACCCTGGCTGTGAAACAGTCGACGCGGCCCCGCACCTGCGCTTGGGAGCCCCCCTCCCCCCTCCCCACTCCGGGCGCGTGCGGGACACGACCCCAGTCCCACCCGCCCCCTCCCAGGTGCCCTCGCGCCCTAAATGACAAAGACCTTTGGAAACAGCCAGTTCTACGCCTTCTGCGTGTCCCTGCACTCTGGTGACCTGGAGAGACGAAGCCTTGGCCCCAGGGAGCAGCTCTAACGACAGGCGGGCGTTTCCAGAACGAGAGAGGGTCTGTGGGAGCCTGAATCACACCGCCGGGAACTCAGGGTGGGCCTCACGCCTGAGCAGGTCGCAGCTCACCCCCGAGAGCCCTTGCTCCACGACACCAGTTTCCCGGGCAGCCACCAGGGCTCCGGCAGCAGGACCTGCACTCACCTGTCTCCCCGGGCCCTTCCGTCTCGAAGGCTCCCTTCAGGGCCCCGGGGCAGCGCAGCACTTTGTGGACGTCTTCTTGGGGTTGGTTTCAGCACTGTTCCTGTGGAGAAAGTGAAACGGGGCCCTGAGTCTTTCCATTCAGCAAAGAGCAAAACGGTGGCTTCTGCACAGAAAGCAGCTTTGTCTGGGGATGAATTAAAAACACACACAGAGCTTGCTCGCCAAGTGAATATAGCTTTCAATGTGTATCTTGTGCCCACGCGTCTCTGAGATCAGACAGAGCCACGCTCAGGGTGACCCGGGAGGAAATGTTCCAAACATCCTCCCCTGAAATTTGACCACGTACAAGACGGCCGAGGGTGCGGGTGCAGAATCCATGCAAGATCACCACCTGCGAGTCGCGAAGCTCCCTGGGCTGCAACGAGCTCGTTAAAGCAGCAGCAGTCCCCCAAGCCGAGCCCACTGGACTCGGGTAAAGAGGTGTTAACCACCTGGAGGGCGTCCGCAGAAATTATACGCACAGTGTACAAGGCTTTGTTGTCCAGCACATCCAGGGGCCAGAGAGCCGTTAAGTGGTGGATCACCCGAACGTTTCATTTACGTGAAGTGCACCCCGGCGTCCACACCATCGCAGGCCCACGGCCTCAGAGGTGGAAGGCGCCGGGTGGCCACATTCTGCAAGCCACGTGCTCAGCCGTCCTCTGTGTCTTCACCTTCTCTCGCATCTTCAAGTCCCAGAGTGTTTATGGCTCCAACAACTCACTACACCACCAAAGCACCAGCGATGGTGAAGCCCTCGGCCCTGCACCACGGCGGGAGCAAAACCCACTTCTGTGTCACCCCAGCCTGTCCCAACTCACGCCTGGGCTCTTCCTGGCGTTGGCTGGAGACGGTGCCCCTGACCCACACCAGGCCGTCCCACCGTGTCACCCCCATGGCCAGCTCAGCTCACCGTCGGCTGGACAAAAGTCACGTCCAGGCTCCCCTCTGGTGGGACCAACGGACATTTACGCCCCTATGAAAGGTCTAGGAGCTCCCTGAGAGCCATCTCAGCGGCTGAGAGACAGTTCCCCCGGAATAAAAAGATGCGATGATGGAGAACCCTGAACAGGCTGCGGAGAAAGCTCAGCTCCAGGGTGGGCTCTTCAGCAGGCAGCTGCGGGACTTTGGAAAATCGGTCCTTGGGCTTCCCGCTGCTGATGGGGCAGCTGGAAGACAGACTCTCCCAGGAGTTCTCTGCTCCAAAGTCCCTCGGCTCCTAAGCGAGGGCCACGGAGGTTCCCTGCAGGGCGTCGCCGTCAGGCCCCACACACAGTCCCTGGAAGGAGAGCGACTTCCCAGAGAAAGCGGATGACCCTTTCTCTGCTCATACTGAATGGCCAGTTCTATCATCGAAATGTGCTTCAGCCACCAGCATCGAAGAGGTTGTGCTAACTGGCCCCTGAGCTGAGGGCTGGGGACTGGCCACGGCACCAATGTCTTGCCATCCTGAAAGGTTTGGTAAAAGGCCAAATAGCACATCTTTTATTAGAAACGGAGCATCACATAATAATGATTTGTGTCTGTGAACAGCCTGTGCCTGACCTCCTCATCCTTCATTTAAACAGCATTTTTATCAGATGTGGAGAAAAATGTACCATTAAATACATAGTCACAACACCCTAAAATATGTTACAACCCATACAAACTGGCGCAGCATGTAGAAAGAACAAATTAAGTAAACAGAGGAAAAGCAATCGTTTTAACCACATTTAGTGATTCTGTAGTAATGCTGAAAGAAAGCAATGGAAGTTTAAAGGACTCAGATGACCCTCCCTAACCCAGAGGATCCACGGCATGGAAGTGAGTTAGTGTTTTCTTATCAGAGAGACAGATATTTCTTGTTTCCACCTTCTTTTTTCCACTCTAAACCATACATTCTATACATTTTTCACATATTATTTTTCCAGATCCCTTTGAAATAACTTCACGTCTTCACATGCAGCATTCATGCTCATCCCTGGACAGACGATGGGGTTTCAGTAGCTGACAGGTCAGCATGGAACTCAAGGCCACACCTAAGAATCCTGGAACAGCTCCAGGACCCTCAGAGGTTCCCCAAAGGTAAAAGCGACCCCTGCACAGAAAAACAACCCCTGGACATCAGTCACTGGGGGGATCCCAGTCTGAACCCATGGTCTTCTGGAACAGTGTGCCAGAGCTCCCAGAGACGCCCAGAGGACACTCACACGACACCTGTAGCCTCTCCAAGGACGGATTCGCTCCCAGCACAGGGCAGGGCCAGCGGGTTACCTGAGGGTCTGCCCGAATCTGAGTCTGGAATCCTACGGGGATTCTCACATCCGGCTCTGCATTTCACCTGGACACACTGTCCTCTGGCTTTAGCTCAGCTTTACCAGGTGGTCAGCTGTGCCTCTGAACTGCCCCCAGAAGACACCCACGCCCGGATCCCGAGAACTTGAAATGGCAAGAAGAACTCCATGGGTGACTGAACTAAGGGTCTGGAGAGGGGAGACTATCGTTGATGGTTCAGGTGGGCTCTCGCTATCAGAGCGGCAGAGGGCAATTTGACAGAAGGAGGGCCCTGCGAGAGGGAGCAGGGGCAGGAGGGAGCGGCCACCAGGAGCTGGACGGGGCGGGCCCGAGAAAGTGGGCCCCACCAACCCCCGATTTCCACCCAGTAATACTGACTTTGGCCTTCTGGCCTCCAGAACTGTTAAAAATGGTTTTTCTTTTCTTTTTTTTTTTTAAATTATTGATGTATAGTCAGTTACTATGTGTCCATTTCTGGTGTACATAATGTCCCCAAAATAGATTAAAAAAACAAGTTTCTTCTGTAGAGCACAGGGAACTACATTCAATGTCTTGTGATAACCTTTAACGAACAAGAGTATGAAAACGAATACATGTAAAACATTTTTAAGCCGCCAGGTTTGTGGTAATTATTACAGCAGCTGCAGGAACCTAATGCAGTTTTCAGCTGGACTTTCCATTGTTCTGCACTGACTGTGACCTCGGAAAAGAAGCTTTGGTGTTAGACACCCCTAAGAGAGCTGCAGACACGAAGGACTGCGCTCAGAGCAGTCCTGCTGGGGAGACACATCCATTTTCATGGACAGGAAGGAGTTATTCAGCTTGTTAATTACAGGAAAATGCAATCAGGGCTCCTTTATATGCAGATAGAGTTGGTGTCTCCATGCTAACTAGCCAAAGCTAACAAATCAATTAAATTCTGTTTCTAATCCACCGAACAGGTATCATTTTGCTACTTATTATTTGTCTGTTCAGACCAAATCCTAATTACAAGTCTTAGAGGAGACTTTTCAGATAAACACGTTATCTAAAAATTGGAAGTTTTGTGGTTGCCGGGGGGAGGTGGGTGGGAAGAGACAGACTGGGAGTTCGAGATTTGTAGATACTGACAGGTGTATATAGATAAACAGGTTTATACTGTACAGCACAGGGAAATATAGTCAAGATCTTGTGGTAGCTCACGGGGAAAAAGAACATGAAAACGAATATATGTATATTCATGTTTGACTGAAAATTTGTGCTGTACACCAGAAATTGACACAGCATTGTAAACCCACTATAACTCAATAAAAATAAATTTAAAAAAAATTTTAAATTAAAATAAAAATTGGAAGTTCAAGATTTGCAGATACTAGTATATATAAAATAGATAAACAACAAGTTTCCACTGTCCAGCACGGGGAACTAACTATATTCAATATCTCATAGTAACTTAAAATGAAAAAGAGTATGAAAATGAATGGATGTATGTATCTGGATGACTGAGACATGATGACTAGAAACGGACACAACACTGTAAACTAACTATGTTTCAATTAAAAATTTAAAAATAAATAAATGTAAAGACAAAGGTAGTAAAAATGAGCCCACTCCGCTACGAACTGAGAGCAGAGTGCCTGCAGGGCGCCTGCGGGGAAAGCTGGGCCGGGGGGGAGGGGAGCGTCCCGCCTCCTGCCGGCTCCGCCCCTCCCGACTGCTGGGGGAGAGGACAGCGGGGTGGCCCTACGGAAGGGGCCGGAGCCCCGGACTGACATGCGCAGGGCCGCCTGGCACCCAGAAGCCCAGCGCGCGGCACCTGGAGTGAGACGAAACAAACTTGCAGAACGTACTTCCCTCGGGCCCCCTGCAGGTGCGTCCCCGGGACACCCGGTCGCGGTGCGCCGCGGGGCGGGGCCTCCCAGGCTGAGTCTCAGAGACGCGCTGGGAGGACACCGCGTGCTTTCAGGCTGAGCGAGGCGCGCAGAGGCTGAGAAGGCGCGGGCTGGAAACATCCCGGTTTCCTAGCCCGCAGCGCCCTCTCGTGCTGCGAAAGCGGCATCGTACCTTCGTTGTTAACAGCAGGGTTTCCACCTCTTTAAGTGTCTCTGTCGTTTTTGCTTGGGCCTTTTCTAGACACAGAGCGGGAGCAGCAGAGGCCCTGGGAGGACGGCGAGGGGCGGCAGCAGGTGACCCAGGGACTCGGCCCGGGGTACGTCCCGCAGCGTCTGAAATCCAGGCCGTGTAACAAGAGGAGGAAAACTCTGCCCTGGGCAGCGCGATGTCTGAAGCAAAGACATTTAGGAGGGGTCTCAGATCAGTGACCTCACAGCTTTCCAACCTGCTGCGAAGACGGGCGGGGCCGCGGCCCCAGAGCAGCAGCTGACCCTCTGCCCTCGGGCACCCTAACCGCAGCTTCCCGTCCCACTCCTGTAAAATTCAGAAAGGAGCACGTCCTGGGGCCACTGGGGATTGAGTGAGGCGGTCCGTGTGCTCACTGCCAAGCAGCAGCCTCCGAGGGGGACGGGCCCCTGGGGAAGCTGAGGGGGGACCCTGGAGCACTTGTGGGGGGCCTGGAGCCCCTGAGAAGAGGGGCCACGGGCTGTGGGAAGTGAGAAGCGGAGCTGGGGTGGGGACGCACCCCTCCCTGCCCCACAAGACCTGTCCGGGGTACTGGGGCTCAGAAACGTTTGCTAAGGGTAGAGTACGGAGTGGCTTACTAAGCAGAGGGGCCTCAGGGCGCTGGCTGCAAGCCCCTCGCCTGGCCGGCACGACTCACGTTCACAGAGGAGTTTGGGATTTCCTGTCTGTTTCACCAGAAGGAAGTTACTTTCATCCAAGATTAAAAGTGAAATTTTATTTGTTATCATGGGCAATGACAGAAACAAGATCATGGCTAGATCATTTTCCCCCGAATACAGTATATTTGACACGTAACACTGAGCAGAGGCAAGGTGCACCGTAGCCTCACTGACGCGTTTGCACACTGTGGAGACAGCTCCTCTTTCACAGGACGGGACTGTCCTTCCTTCTCCGGGGTGGAGGAAGTTGTAGTCCCTGAACGAGCTGATGGTTGCAGAAACTACCCGCGGCAAGTCTGTACCCCAGCACCACCTACCCTCTCACCACTTCACCCTGTCCTTTGGGCTTCAGCCCTCGCGGTGCTTGTCTTCCTGTCTGCCTTTCCACACTCAGCAGAGTGTGCCGTCTCAGCCCTGCCACCTCAGCCTCGCCCAGGCGTGACCCCCGGTCTAGGTCAAAATTCAGAGGCGTCACCTGGCACTTTCCTCAGACAAAAATGCACTGAGGAATGCAGAATAACCCTAGAGTTAGAGCCCTGATTGCCGGACAGGTGTTCAGGGAGTCACTCTGAATTAAAGTGAGGCAGACAGCCGTTCCAAATTCTACACAGGCGTCCCAACTGCTTTCTAAGGATAAAAAGATGGCGGCTCATTAAAATCCTGACAAACAGTCCCTAAGTCAATAGCTAGAAGTCGTGGATGTTAGTGGGCACGGATGAAGTAATTACATCTTCACTGATGGCCAAGAAGAGTGTAGGTGGAGTCTTCCCTAAGAAGTCACAAAATCAACGCACATCCATGTTTGCTAAATAATTAGCCTTTGTTTCGGAAACCACCGACCTGACAGCTCTCAGGTCAGTGCATCAGAGGGACCGAGTGCCTCTCACTCCCTGTAATCTGCATTTTGATAGAGGACCACACAGGGGTGTGAAAGGTTTATTTAGGCTAGGGGTGAACTGAAAAACATGTTCACTGATAAAACTGACTGATTTAAATGTGGTTTAAAAAGGAGGGGGAGAGCACAGCTCAGTGGCAGAGCACACGCCTAGCATGCACGAGGTCCTCAGTTCAAGCCCCAGTATCTCCACTGATAAGTAATAATAATAAATAAACCTAATTACCTCCCTGACCCCAAGTTTTTTTTAATTAATTAATTTTTAAAAGGCCCTTCAAAGTGGATGCGGACGAGGGCCAGGCTCTATGGGACAGCTCACTGGCTCAGTAGGACTGTCTTTCTCATGGGCTCTGCAAGACAATGAACCCGTTAGGACCGACTAAGGTCTCCTCCACCCCGTGAGAGCTACTGCTATCTCCCTCGTTCACGTTTCTGCCCACCCTTGTGATGCCCTGAAACCTGCCACACTCCTCCTGCCTGAGGAAGGAGAGTCTCACAAGCGCCAAAATCTCCACACTTCAAATTGATCTGCTAGAAATTCTCATAGAAAAATCCACATCCAATTTCACTTGTCCTTGGATCCTAATAGGATTCTTAGTTTTAAGAAGTGCAGGAGGGCATCGGTTCGTCCAGGATCTCAGGGTTGGCCACGCCAAAGTGCCTCAAAGCTCGTCTCCAGTCTGCCTGTTACCAGAGGCAAAATCGATTCGAATGTCAGTGGTGCTCAAAGCTTGTGGGCCCGGGGATAAAAGGATCAGTGCAGACACCGAGAGGGGCCCGGCAGGGAGGGGCAAGATTTGGAGGCGCTCTGGAGATAGTGCCATCAGCAAGGAGCCTGCTTTCAAACGGCCATCAGATTAAGGAACCCTAATACCTTACTGCCCCTGACGAGGAAGCTATTACAGCAGCAGGTACAGAAGAGCAGGACTTCAATGGTCAAGGAAATTCTGTGGCTGACCCCTCTGCCCAGAGGGCAGTCCTCACTTCGGTCAAGGCCTCCTGATCCTACACAGAAGGAGACTCTGGGAGAATTTCAAAGAGGCTGTCAGGTGAAGCCAAAACTTGGCCCAGTACCAGACAAACGATATGGGTAATGATCTGGCCCTTACGTCAGAGCCAGAGAACTTCAAAACGGAGCTTTGCAAAAAGTTTTTCATAAAGTCACCCACCGGAATAAAATGCACTTAACCCTGCTGGAGAAACTGTACTAAAATTGTTCTGTGACTACCTGAGGCATGTCTCATCATTATCCTGCAAACTGTAAGGTAGGATGTGGACAGGAGACCAGTCCTCAGAGGCCCCTCCCGTGGACATCTGCAAGTGGACGTCACACAGGAACCATCACCCTACGTAGAGAATTCAACTCTGTGTCTCTCTGGTATTCAAGGGACCCACGTCACTGAAACTCTCGTTAAGAAACTCTGAAAGTTCCAGTCAAGATGGCAGAGTGGTAGGACCACGAGCTTGCCTCTCCTTGCGACTACAATGAAACCACAACTGAATGCTTAAAAACCACCGAAAAAAGACTGGAATCTAGCAAAAAAGGTCTTTTGCAACTGGAAACATAAAGGAGGAACCACAGCAGGATGGCAGGAGGGGCATGCTCGTGATATAATTGGGCCCCGTACCCCCTGGGTGGGCAACCCACAAGCTGAAGATCTGTTAAGTCGCAGGGGCCCTCCCACAGGAGTGAGAGCTCCAAGCCCCACGTCAGGCTCCCCAGCTTGGGTCCCGGCATTGAGAGGAGGAGACCCCAGGACATCTGGTTTTGAAGGCCAGAGGGGCTTGGCTCTGGGAGCCTCAAGGGACAGCGGGAAACAGAGACTCCATTCGCTTGAGAAGCGTACACAGAAAGGCACGTGCACCAGGGCCAAGGGCAGAGGCAGAGATTTCACAGGAACCTGGGCCAGGCCTGCCTGCTGGGTTTGGAGGGTCTCCTGGGGACGTGGGGGATGGCTGCGGCTCACCCAGGGGACATAGAAGCTGGTGGCGGACATTCCAGGAGTGTGCATCTACGTGAGCTTTCCTGGAGGCTGACATCTTGATTGGATCATTAGCCCCAAGACCTAGCTTAGAAGACCTAGCCTATGATTCCAACCAAATGACCTTCTGGAAAAGGCACGGCTACAGAAACAATAAAAAGACCATGGTTCCCAGGGGTCTGGGGAGAGGGAGGGAGGGAGGGAGGGAGGGAGGAACAGATGGAGCACAGGGGGTTTTTAGGGCAGTGAAGTTATCCTGTATGATATGATACCATAGTGGTGGCTGCATGTCATTACGCATTTGTCAAAACCCATAAAATGTACAACATCAAGAGTGAGCCCTGATGTAAACTATGGACTTTGGTCGATAATAATGTGCCCATGTTGGATCCTGGATTGTACCAAATATGCCACGCTGATGAGGGACATTGAGCACAGGGGAGTATATATGTGTGGGCGGGGAGGGCTTTTGCGAACTCTGTATCTACTGCTCAATTCTGTTGTGAACCTGAAACTGCTCTAAAAGAATAAAGTCTATTAAATTAAAAAAAATACATAAGAATTAAAAAAATTTTTTTAGCTTAAAAAAAAGCAAACTGAAAAATCCTAGCACTCACTCAAAAACTCTGTTTTGTCCATGTTATCTTTGGTCTTCAGGCAATGCCTACAGGACAAATACCATGTTAAAAGAAAAATCAGAAAACCTCTCAGAGACCCTTCAACTTCCACGACCAAATCTGTTACTGGCCACAGTGACCGTGGAGGTCACGACTCTCCCTTCACGTGCGATGACAGGCACCTGGGAATGTCACCCAGATCTTATAGTCCACCTGCTATAAACTCCTACAGCTGCATATTTAAAGGGGCCACTGCACACTGCAGCTTCCCATCTTCCTGGTGACTCTTCCTCCGCGTCTCCCAAACCAGCCCCTACATGACTGAGAGCCCAGAGACCTTGCCTCCTAGATGGAATGCCAGAGAGAGGCAGCTCCTCGACCCCGTCAGGCCCTGCCGGCCAGCAGCTCCCTGGGCTAATTACAAGGTGCTGACCTCTGGATTTGCGTCTCCCGGTTCAAGAGAAACCAACCTTCCTTAGACCACAGGGAAGCCACCCAACAACAACACGTCCAGACTTTCAAGTGTCCCCCAGACGCACGCCATCTCCTGAAGGCAGCCGCTGACCCCAGGCCCCCGGGGCATGCAGACGGGGCCGGGCAAAGCGGAGCAAGGTGTCAGGCACCCGCCTCGTGGGACTGCCACGTGCTTCTTCGCATGCTTTTGTTTCTTTCTTTAAAATATTTTGGGGGGGTGGCTTATGTATTTATTTTTTTAGTGGAGGTGCTGGGGATGGAACCCAGGACCTCGCGCAGGCAAGGCAGGCGCTCCACCGCCGACGCGAGCTTTTGTTTCCCGTCGCCTTAGCTGCTGTCTTTTCTCTCTGTAGTTTTAAGGTCCTGGATTTCTAACAGATTTGTGTTATCTCTTAACAGTAAGACTTATTCCCCAAAAAATTATACACAGACTCACCCTGTGATCCAGCAGTCCCACTCCTGGGCACGTATCCAGAGGAAACCCTAATTTGAAAAGACAGCTGCACCCCAGTGTTCACAGCAGCACTATTTACAGCAGCCAAGACGTGGAAACAACCTCAATGTCCGCGGACAAACGACTGGATGAGGAAGCTGCGGCCCATTTAAACAGTGGAAAGCTACCCAGCCATAAAAAAGAATAAAATAATGCCATTTGCAGAAACGTGGATGGAGCTGGAGATCATCATTCTAAGTGAAGTAAGCCAGAACGAGAGAGAAAAATACCATATGGTATCAACTATGTGTGGAATCTAAAAAGTATGACACAAATGAACTTACTTACAAAACAAGCACAGACTCACAGACATAGAAAACAAACTTATGGTTACCATGGGGAAAAGGATGGGGAGGAATAAACTGGGAGTTCAGGATTCAGAGATACAAACTACTGTATATAAAATAGATAAACAAGGTCCTACTGTACAGCACAAGGAACTGTATTCCATACCTTGTAATAGCCTATAATGAAAAAGAATATGAAAAAGTGTGTGTATATTTATATACACACACACACATATATATAAATGATTACTATGCTGTACACCAGAAGTTAACACAACATTGTAAGTCGACTATACTTCAATATAAATATTTTTGAAACCACAAAAAAACTAGAGCTGCTATGTTAATTTCAGACAAAGGCAACCTGAGAATCCGGAAAACGATCAGAGACAAAGAGGTGCACTCACACAATGATAAAGGGGTCAGTTCCCCAGGAAGACGTAATCATCCCCAGAGAGTGCGTGCCTAACAACAGGGCATCCAAACACAAGACACGAACGCTGCCGGAGCTTCAGGGAGAGAGAGGCGGGTCCACCACGACGGCTGGAGACTTCAACACCCTCTGACAACAGACAGCCCCTGCGGGCAGTGTCACGGCGGACGCAGCTGAGCCGAGCCACACCATCAGTTACGTGCATCCAGCTCACCTCTGCAGACCACTTCATCCAACAGCAAGAGAACACAGATGCTTCTCAACACACGTGGAACATCCACCAGGACAGACCCCATTATGGGCCATAAAGCACGCTTTAACTTAGAAGAACAGGTATCATACAATGCATGCTCTCAGGCCACAGCAGAATTAAGCGAAAATCAGCAACAGACGTCCAGCTGCAAAAGCCCCCGAGCACTTGGAGGTAAAGCAACGCACCTCTAAATAACACACACTCAAGAAATATCAAGGGGAATTTTTAAATACTTGGAACCAAATGAAAATGAAAACATTATGTATCACAATTTATGTGATGCAGCAAAAGCTATGCTTGGAGGGAAGTTTACAGCATTGAATGCACATACCAAGAAAGAAGAAAAACCTAAAATCAATCATCTAAGCATCCACCTTAGGGAACTAGAAAAATAAGAGCAAAGTAAATCCAAGCAGTCCAGAAACAATAAATCAATAGAAAAAAAAATCTATGAAACAAAAAGCTGGGGTCCTCGGGGGAAAAAATCAGTAAAACTGATGAACTGCCAGCCAACTAAGCTAAGAAAAGAGAGAGAAGACACAAACTCATGAAGTCAGAAATGAAAGAGAGGGCACCACTGCTGATTCCACGGACGTTAAACAGACAATAAAGGAGTATAATGAGCAACTCTATGCCCACAAGTCTGATAACCTAGATGAAGTGGACCAATTTATCAAAACGCACGACTAGCCAGACTCACACAAGAAGGGACAGACGATCGGAATCAGCCTGTGTCTGTTCAGGGAATCGAATCAGTCATTAATGACCTTCCACACAGAAAGCGCCAGGCCCGCTGGGGAGCTCTAGCAAACATCTTAAGGAAGAAATTTTACCAGTTCTCTGCAATCTCTTCCTGAAAACAGAAGTAGAGGGAATAAATACCTCCGAATTCCTTCTCTGAGACTGACGTGACCCTACTACCAACACCAGCCGAAGACACTGCAAGGAGGAGAACTCCCGACGAATCATTCTCATGAACAGAGATGCAAAAACCCTCACAAAGTACTGACAGCAGAACAACCAACCCCGAGCATGGAATAAGCAACCACGGGGGTGGCGCCGCCAACTGCAAGCACACAAGGAGGGAGGTGCCAGTCCAGAGGCCGTGACAGTGCCAGCGACAGCCGCGAGGGCAGACGGAGCCCTTCAGGCATAAACGGGAAATTGTCCGAAACGTCTGCCACTCACTCAGGAAAGCGTAAGGGAGAAACGAGGCCAAGAAGATTCATCTGTTACCAATGCTGAGTGGGAGACAGTCAGAAACAAGAGACCTGGAGAAGTCTGCTAAGACGGGTAACGCCCTGTGCCCAGCGAGAATCCCAGAGACCTACAAATCTGCATCTCCAGAGAGGACTGAAATGGGAGTCAGCCTCAGAGAGACTGAATCTCAATCCTACGAAGCCCACCAGCAGTGATAAAATCAACAAGTTGTGAAAAGAGAAAAAAGAACGTATTAGCGTGCCAAGCCCCACAATGCATAAAAAGGACTCTACACCAGGACCAACTGGTCAGTTACTTGTTCCGCTCAGAATGGTGAACGTGCACAGCGAAGTAAATAAATAAAATCCACACAGAAGCACATACCACAGGATTTCAGAATCTTGGCCAAAAAAGAAAAACCTGAAAATATCCTCAAGGGAAAAAGTGATCAAGAATAAGAATTTTCCCAAATCCTAAATAAAAAAGTAGTATCTAGGAAAGAATGCAGCCGTGCAAAACTGTGAGGGCGAGGTGTTCCCAAACTACAGTCTTACAGCTCTCTCGTGCCTACCCCGAGGAAGGAGGAGCACATTTTCAGACACGTAAGTTTTCAAGAATTTTACCAATCGTGCACATAGTCCCATGAAACTACTGGAGAGGGTCTGCCTCCTCACAAAACTGAGGAAGGAGGCCTAGAGTAGGAAATGGGCTTGGGCGCACAAGGAGCCCAACACTGGAGAAATTTAATAAAATTCCCAGGATAACGATGGAAACCATCTAGCTGGCCTGGATCAATGAACACAATGGGGATTTCGCACAGGGGCAAGGCACCTGGGGAAAGACTCACCTTTCCAACCAGTGGTGATGGACGGAGTGGAAAAACACCTACAAAAGTACGTGAAGCGATCTCCACCCTGACTGCACACCGTAGCCCAAACTCAAAGCGGGCTGAAGACCTCGTATAACATTAACAACTAGAAAACTCCCCCCAAAAAGCTGAATAATCAGGAAAAGACAGACTTGTTAATGTCTAGCATGGATGTCTTAAACACAGCATCCAAGGCAGAAACCAGAATAGAAAGAAAAATTATAAAATCCACTTCATTAGAACACGAACCTTTCGATCTCCAAAATGCATTGTTAAGAAACGGAAAAGATGAGCCAGAGGCCTTGTGTCTGGAATGGATGAAGAATTCTGGCAGCTCAGTGGTGAGTCAGATAGCTTCGTTTTTTTAATTGGCAAAATATTTTAACAGACATTTCCACAAAGAAAATATATGGACAGCATTACCACCACCCCTGAAAAGACTCAGACTATCATCAGTCATTAAGGAAACGCTAACTAAATATCACTGCATCCCCAAGACAACGGCCAAAAGTAAAAGACTGACTCTACGTTGGCCAGAATGTGGAGCCGCTGGAACTTTCTTCCACTGCTCATGGAAATGTAAAAACATAAAACCAGTTTGGAAAACAGTTTGGCAGCTCCTTTAAAAGTTGAGCCCACAACTACCCTATGACCCGACCACTCCACCGGTAAGCATCTAACCAAGACGATGAAATCACGTGTCCAAACAGAGGCTAGGACATGAGTGTTTATGGCAGCTTCATGCATAATTGCCAAAATCTGGAGAATAACCAGGTGTCCATTACCAGGTAAATTAATAAATCGTGGTACATCTGTCAGCAACAAAAAAGGAACAGACTGTTGACACATGCCATCATAGTTGAATCTGAAAATAATGATGCTGAGTGAAAGGAGCCAGACAAAAATAGGGTCCTATTGTGTGATTTCATCCCATTTCTGGACAACGCGAAGTTGTCTAGTGACAGAAAACAGATTAGCGGTTGCCCGAGAATGGATTACACAGAGACATAAAGGAACATTAGGGGGTGATGAAGACATTATTTTGACTGTGGCAATGGTATTATAGGTAAATACATGTGTTAAAACTCACCAAATTATACAGTTAAAGCAGATGCAGTTTATTTTACATAATTACAACCTCAATAAAACTGGGGAAAATGAGCAAAAAAGATTTGGGCTGCCCCACCACACAGGTCAGCCTAACTAGGGGCGCAGTCACCATAAACCATTTCCTTCCTCGTGTCAGATCATGTTCAGAAGACGTGGGTGTTCCTCCCAGAAAACTGCTCCCCGTTCCAGTTCATTCTCTGTGGTTTTCCATGCGATTGCTGTCCGTCCTCAGAGGTGAAAAAAACCCAAAAGACAGGCTATTCTACAGACTATGCAGTCTGAAGGGTCTCTTCTACGTAAGAAAGGAACCGCCTTTGTCTTGGGTTTGAGACCCCCAGCGGCTCTGGGGATGACCTGCTCCTAGAGACCCTCAAGACCTGCCAATTCTCTCTGGCATCTGGGGAAAGCGCCCAGACAGGCCGAGGCAACCTATGGATCTGGTGAAAAGATACCTGACTTTCAACTTTCGCAGTCAGACGGGAAGTGGATCCCCGCAGGGAGTAAAGAGCTGAGAAGTGGAACCACTAGGAAGAACAGAAAGGAATTCTGCTGAAGACACTGATGAGGGCAGAGAGCCCCGCCAGGCACACGCGCGGCCCCGCTGCCATCGGCACAGCCAGCGTCAGGCTCTGGCGACCAGGGCACCGCGGACCCACCAGGACACAGAGGAGGAGACGGGGTGGGCGGTGGCCCGGACAAGTTCTGGTGCATTCCCTGCCCCGGGGAAAGCAGGACTGCCTTAGGCGACACCACGGTGCCCTCCCTGGAGTGGATTCTGCAGTGACCCTCCTCCATTTTTTACAGAATATGGAAGTTGAAAGTCCCAGTAGCCCTGAGGCAAAGTGATGCCCGCCCAGTTCATCAGCACCTTCGCTGGCCGTGGCTGCGGAGGGTGCAGACCTGTGCCAGGGGGGCGGTGGGAGCAAGCCTGGTAGCATCTCCTGGGAAAGCAGTTCTCACTCATTCCTGCAACGTGTGCTCCCGAGGTGCCCCACGACGCACCCGGGGTGTGAAGTTCAGGAAACTCACCCTTGGCCAGAGAGGCAAAAGCCCCAGCCTCCAAGAGGCCACTCTCCAACACGCCCCCATGAATGACATTCCACTGCTTCTGCAGGTGTGGACCAGGCACGTGAGGCTTGGAACCACAGCAACCACTGTGCACCCTGAGGGAGGCCCCGCTGAGTGCAGTGTTTACTGCACAGAAGGCAGACGGGACAGAGAGACCAGGCACTGATGTCACTGGTGTCACCGCTGAGTCAGCAATTTGAATGCCGGTTCCCTGAAGCAATGTGACGTGTATGGTCTGCAGGTGGGGAGAGGGAGAGAGAAGCATCCCGACAGGAGAACAAGCAAAAGGCAGAAACTGACACTCAGCAGAGAGGAAACAGGAATGGCCAAAACCCAAAATACAGAAAGATGGCCTTTCTCATTATCAGTCAAGAAACGGAAATTAAAGAAAACCTAAGTTATCATTTTGCATCCCTGAGACCAAAAAATAAAGTTAACAACACCAAGATGTTGAGCAAAGAGAACTCTTTCTAATGGTAGTGACGATATAAATTCCCGGGCCCACTCTGAGAAACAGCTGGGCGCTAGCTACCCCTACAGTCGCACACACATACTCTGAGACCCAGGGGTTTGTCTGCTAGGGCGCTGCCAGGCACAGTCCTCGTGCGGGCACACCAGGAGACAGCGGGGGCGGGAGTGAAAAGGACATGTGGCCACAGTAGGAGTGTGTCAAGAAAGTAAGGTATTGTCACACGGTGGAACACGAGCCACCACGCAGCTCATGTGACAACAGACCACACCCAGTATACCAGCACATGAGGAAAGCAAAATAAAGACAACCCAAGCCAGACATCTTGCTTAGAGACGCGAGCCCCCAGCGTGAGGCCGGACGTGCTGGTCTGCTGTGCTGAGCGCCTGCGGCCTCGTCCCAGCACTCAGTGCCCACATCACACTGGTTGTTAAATATTTTGAGTATCTGCCCCTGGAAGAAACTCGAAAGAAGGCCGAGGCCGTACAACCACAAAGCTCCCTCCTTCCCAGTGCAGGAGCGGCGTGTGCGGGGAACCAAGGCGTACACAGCAGTGACGTCACGGGGCATGCCCCCCCCCACTGGGTGGGGGCTGCTTGTTTCACCATGTTCCCTTACCTACGTTACCTACGGTCCGCTGCACGGGGTGGGGTTTGCGTGGACAGCGGTGTGACTGTACTTTTCTGCTGGCTCGGTGCCGGGGGGCAGCAGCCCCCACCACGGCCCCGGAGGGCTCGCTTCCCGGCATCCGTGTCTAGGTCACAAAAGGCACATTCTCACCCCATGGGACAGAAGCCAGCTGCCATGTCGAGTGGACCCTGGTGCAGCCCTGGGGGGATCCCCGGATCGCCTGCCAACAGCCGGCAGCCACGTGCCTGCCCACGAGGGGGCCTGGATCCGCCAGTCCCAGGAAAGCCTTACCAACGACTGCGGTGGCAGCTGACCCGGGGCGGGACCGCCAGCCCCGCCGCGCCCTGGCTCCCATCGGCAGAGGACAAACGGGTGCCATTTCCGGCATCTAAGTGCTGGACCGTCTGTTACACGGCGACAGGGAGGTTTGAGCACGGGAGGTGGGGCGCTCCTAACAGAAACCTGAAACGTGGGGGGCGGGAGGCCTTCGTGGAGGTTTATGAAAGGAACTGCTGGCAGAGCGTGCTGACATCTGAGAGGCCGCCATGAGGTGTGGAGGAGGAGGCGGGCATCAGGGGAGCCCAGAGCTCACGTGGTGGCAGACAGCCCTAACTGTCAGCGCTGCCACCTGCAGGCAGTGGAAAGCATAAAACGGGCTGAGGGACCCCGCCATCTGGCTGAGTTCTGGAGGGGCACTATTCTTCCTTTCTTGCTGCTCATGCTAAGATGCACAGGCAGAGCAAAGTGAAGGAAGGACTACGAAGCACAAGGGAGCCAGGAACGGTTGGGCCTCCAGATGGCTGAACACGCGAAAACTGAGAAATGGCTTCTGGGCAAAGACCAAATCCAGGGCCTTCTCAGAAAAACATGGTGTGAAGGTGAGGCTGAGAATTTAATTCAAAGTTCTCTGTCCTGGCCTCAAGGAACTGCTCAGCCCCAAGCCGTCTGGGGCGTCCCTGTCCTTCAAAGGTGTTGCCTCTCTGTGGTCTGAGCAAGAAGGCTCACCCCAAAGAGGGTCGTGGGTGTGCCACGGAACAAAGCCCCGAAGGCCGGAGACCCACGGAGACCTGAAGAGAACTGCTTTGGCAGAAACATGCTGGACGGAAAGGGACGGGGGGTTCGAACAAGGAGCAGCCTCTGCACCCCGGACGCAGACAGACAGGAGGCTGGACGCACTCAGGTCAGACACAGGCTGCCTTTCCCAGGGAAGGAGGGAGTTCAAGGTAAAAGCAAGAGTCAGAGGGCAAAGCCCGGGGCAGGGTACGCGCTCCCAGGCAGGAGCCAGGCTGAGTCCCATTAAAGTCATCTTTTCAACCTGCCTCCCCCAGGGCCCCGTCTCTCCGCTCTCTGGACAGGAGCGTCGGGGCAACTTTTATCCGCCTGCCCCACCGTCCAATGCTGGGCATGCCCGAGGCCCAAAACTTGCCTCTTCAATTCCCGGATCTTCAGACTGTCAGGAACTGCTCTGAGTGGCCCCAGCTACACTCGGGCCTCATTTAGACAGTGAGCCCCTGGCATTTTTGAGGAGGTACTCTGATGGGGTGCTGCCATGGGGGCCTCGGGAAGGGGGAGTGGATTTTGCACGTAGGAAGGACATGCAGCACCAGGGGCCCGAGGGGGACTGTGGTGTGTCACCCCGTGCACTTGGTGCCCTGTGCACCCGCATCCCACAGGGAGGAGGGCCTGTGAGTACAAGCAGAGGGGTGTTACAGAAATCACAGTGCATGACTCCCAAGACTGGATCATCGGAGACGTCTGGGGCTTACCCTGAGGCCTCCTGGATCCTCCTTCTTGGGGAGGCCCAAGGCCCAGCCAGAAGGACATCAGGCAGCCTGGTGGGGGGTCCACGTGGCCAACAGCAGCCCCAGTGGCCAGTCCTGTGACTGAGATGCCGTGGAACTCTCGCTGTAGGCATCTGAGTTTGGGGGTCATTTGTTACGCAGTGACGGATAACTAACAGACTTGGGAACCTGGAACCAGAGCACTGCTTCAAAAAAGGTGGGAGGAGCCATGTATCCAGCCGTGGGCAGAGCCCGATGCCCCGCCCCCAGGACGCAGCTTTCCGGTAGCGGCAGCGCTGCCCGAGGTCCTGACTGCAACCTCGCACAGCTTCCAGCCAAGCTGCTCCCAGATCCGGGCTCCACTGAATCCGTGTGAGACCGCAGACGCCGACTGCGGCTGAAAGCACCCAGCATCAGGGTAACTTGCGCGCAGCACTAGCTTAACTAACATACTTCACAGCAAAAACTCCACAAGCGGAGCAAGTCCACTGCAACGCGGAGACGGAGACCACACGAGGAATCTGCAGCGGCGAGGTGGTGCCGGGGGCTGGAGCCACCGACTGTCCGTCTCACCCGTCCCACCCTCCAGTTGCACAAGCCCCCTCAGAGCCAAGGAAAACGGCACGTCCGCTTTACGTCTTCTAAGAAAGAAATGTTTAAAGCACGACTATTGAGAATTATATTCTGGGTGGTTTTCAAACAGAAACACTAGTTCCAGGGAGAGAGAAAAAAAGTGTGAAGCCGACTGCCCGACTGGAGAAAGAAAGTAAAGCAGGATTTCTGGTCATTATTTTAAAGCATATCATAGTTAGTAAAACGAATGTATTAGCAATTTCATTTCACTAATACTAAACAAGAACTCTTTTTCAATTCACGCACACACCTGCCCCAGCCGTGCGTGCCCTTCCCCGAGCTTTCTCCCAGGATCACACTCAAATGCATATAATTTTCCACGGTTAAAGTCAAACACACAGCTGTATTCTTTTCTCAGTTAATACTACATCTTATGGGGTTTTTCATATGGACCCAAAGACTTTGTGTTTACCATCATTACAGATGTGTATTTTAAAGGTCCCTTCAAGTGTCTTGCATAATTTACAAATTTTCCCCTTATTCTCAAAGGTGCAGAGAAAATGTGGGGTCTTTACTCCCCGCCCCATAACCACCTGGATAGTCTCGCGTGACGGCGTGCACCACCACAATCCCTGCCCAGTGAAATGAGCTCTCGTCAGTGGCTTCCGGGGGCAGAGCGCCTACCCTCTCCCCGCTTCTGCAGGAGGGCTGGGGGCTGAGGGGGCGGGGCTCTCACCCCCGGTCAGGTCCTGGGCGTGCACTCGCTGCTTAGCTTAGCCAGCGGGTCTGGTCCTGCCCCTAGGATCCAGACGGAAAATGAGACCTTTCCTTCAGAAGAAGCATGCGGCCACACTTCCCTTTGCCAGCCCAGCCCACCTTGGGGTGTCCCCGTGTCACAAATTCAGTGCAACCCCACCCCAATCCCGGCATCCCTTCAGCCGGCTGCCAGGGCAACCCAACCCCCGCCCCCACCAGCAAGTCTCTCTGATCCTCGCTGCCTCTGCCTCGTGGAGACACTTGTGTGTCTGGGCCCATCCCTCGCCCCACAGGAGCTGACGGGGCTCTGCACCTGCAAATCCTGAATCTCCATCTGTGATCCACCCCAGCCGGGCCCCCGCACCACCCCTCCACAGCTCCCCATGAGAGGCAGGGCCAAAACCCATCCACTTGGGGCTTTCCAGCCAACCCACCTAAGACGCCTCCCCGCTCTGCCCCAGCCTTCCAGCTTTGACCCTGTTCCCTTCCGACAAGGGAGGCATGGGGGTAAACCCAGAAAAGTGTGTAGGATGGAGCCCAAGGACAGACAGAGGCTGGGAGCCCACTGCGGACAACCAGCTGGGAGGAGGAGATAAGCCCCGGCCGTGGCGTCCGCTGGCCTTGGCTCCTGGAGGTGGGTGGGGTCCTTTGGGGGAGAATGAGAGGGGGGAACCCGGACTGGGGGCGGTGGTCAGAAGGGGAGACATTGGATGTAGACACTGCTTTCAAGAAATTTGGCTGTGAAAGGGGAGAGAAGGCGTGGATGGGAGGTGGCTCCCGGGCAGACACAGCCACCCAGGTCCCCCATGCGCCAGGCCAGTCCCCCCCTCATCCCACTGACCTTGGGGCTCGGGTGGACGTGTGGGGTGAGGGAATGGCGCCTGCAACAGACATGCAGCTGGAAGGATCCTTAGAAATCATCTAGTCAAACCACCCTGTTTTTAGCAAGGAGAAACCCAGCTTGGATAAGGAGCTGGCGGCCAAGCAGACGCCCTACAGTGAAGCCCCACAGGTCCCGCCGTCCCTCCAGAGGGAGCCCCACTTGCCAAACGACAGCCCCACTCAGCCCCTAGACTAGACGCGGAGAAACCGTAGAGCAGAAGTACCGCAGACTATAATACCAAGGAATTTATCAAAACAGAAGGCACAGCTCGGGGCACATAACTTCCCAAGAGGCTAAAGTTCCAGGTTTGCCACAACTGTTTCTCGCTTCCCCTGAGGGTCAGCCAGAGCCCCGGGGCCGGCGGAGGACCGTCCACGGACCGTCCACACCCGGTCATCGCATCATTAGCAAGTATTTTCTCCCACTCAGTAAGTTGCCTTTTCATTCTGTTGATGGTTTCCTTTGCTGTGCAGAAGAGTTTAAGTTGAATTAGGTCCCATTTGTTCATTTTGCTTTTATTTCTTTTGCCCTGGGAGACGGATCCGAGAAAGTGACCATGGCCGGGGAGTGACGGTGAAGACGTGGGAGCTGACTAACGTTCCTTGAGCGCCCCCCGACCCCGGGACTTACTAAACACCTCCAAGCACGTGCCCCACACATCCACAGTGACAACCTCACAAGGTCTCCATCCTCAAACCTCTGACTCTGCCGGCTGCCACATGGCCCAGGAACTAACCTCAAATGTTCCAAAGAAAATGGAATGTCACATTGTGACAGCATTTCACCCCATTTACTCCCCTTCCTTCCTCTGTTCCTCCCATCAGAAACAAAGGGCACAGCTCCTGTGGATGCCGTCTCAGGTGGGCACCTGCTTTCCCCTCGCCTCCCCGGCATGATCTACTCCATCAGCACCCGCAGGCCTCTGTCTCCCCCTGGGGAGCCTCCCCGACCTCCTCCTCTCAGCCTCACCCACACTGGTACCCCCTTCACCCTTCCCACCCGACTGGCCGCCTCGACCTGCTCTCCTTGGCTCTGTTAGGGCAGCAGAGACTTGCCTGTGGATAAACCTGCAGCCGGTCCACCTTGCCCCTTTTGGCCTCTCAGAAGCTGTGGGCACGGGTAGTCCTTCTCTTCCTTCTTGAAATACTCTTCCCTCTGCTTCCCGAGAGACGCCCCCCACCCCATTCACCTGCTGATTCTCCGAGTTTCCCTTGAGCTCTCGTCCTCCTTCTGCAATCTCTGCACAGTGGCCTTGACCAAGTTCCTGCCCCGCACCCCCTCCTCTCCAGGCCTGTCCCTCCAAAGTCCCGCCCACACCCGCGGCCTCCAGTGGGTTCCATCTCAGGGCCAAGTCTCTTCTCCAAGTTCCAGTCCTGCAGGCCGACCACACGCTGCTTGTCTCCGTGGACGGGCTCATATCTGCTCAGTCCCTGCAGATCCCAGGCCGACGCCCCATCGGCTCTTCCCGCCCCACAGACAGGTCCTCCTTTTCCAGCCCGCTCACCCCCTGGGACCCTCACCCCCAGGGCCCGCCCCTCCGTGGAGACGCCCTTCGTGCTGAAGGCTGGAGCTCCTCCCGACCCTCCCCACAGGCATCCAGGGGATGCTGAGTGCTTCCAATCCCACCTCCTAAACGTACTCCCAACCCATCCACTCTTCTCCATCTCTATGCCCTCCACCCAAACCAAAACACCTGTAATCCCACGGCACAGCACTCCCCTGCCACCCTGTCCCGTCTGAGCTGCCCCACCCGGCAGCCGGTGGGGGGATGCTGTCTGAATGTTCACATCCCTGGGTGTCAGGCCCTCCTCGTGGCCCCAGCCTCCCCATGTTTTCGTCTCCATCCAGTCCCCCTTGGAGGCCATGCCCCAGACCCTGGCAGCATTTCACGTCATGTCAGGGACCTCCGCCCAGAGGCCTGTCCTGCCCACCCACTCCCCGCACGTCCCCACTCTGCGCAGCCCAGCCTGGCCAATCCAGCCCATTCACTAGCCTCCCCTTTACCTATCCCCATGGGGACACTTTCGTGGTCACCACCATCCCCAGAACAGACCACGTCCATGTATTCACAGCATTTGTCCACAGCCCTGCAAGGGAACCTAGGAGTTCTCCAGTGGTTTGCTAGGTGGGTGTCAGGGCCGGCCTTCGACAGACATCTACTGGATGAGAGAATGAACCCTGGGCGCAGGCTGCCGTGCAGACAGTCAGGTCAGAGCCTCCCCGGTGCCTCTGCAGAGCCTCGAGGCCCGCGTCCTCCATCCACTCCTCACAGGCTCTGGGGTGGCCACCCACCCCCGCTCGCCGGGGCGGTCCCACTTTACCCCCGCTGTGGTAGCATCAGTATTGTGTGCGCCTGCCCTCCCAAAGGGGCTGAACTTCAAGAACCATGGCCCCCTGTGCACCAGCCAGGGCACATCCTCGGGGCTGCAGATGCTGACCTGTGGGCCCAGGAGAGCGGACACATCAACACCGTCGACACAGAGGCCGAGTCCCGGCACGTGGGGCCGGCAGGTGGAGGTGGCCTGCTGCCCGGTCAGGTAAGAGCACCTTCAGGGGGCTGGGTGGGGGGGTCAGCATGATGTTTACAGAAACTGTCCACTTGCGGCTGGACCATGGAGGAAGGGCCAGCACACTCCCGCCTAGAGGACCAAGAAGTTAGGCCAGCGTCCTCGGTACCCAGGTCAGGACCAGTAAGGGCCAGTGGGGCAGGACAGAGAACCCGACAGAGGAACCCACTCTCACCAACTGCAAGGACTCAGCAGGACAAGATAAAACTAACCTTGGCACCTCCGTGCCTTCCGTGGGCACAGGGTACCCATAACGCTGGACAGAAGCAGCCCGAGAAATGCCGTGGACCCCCCCGGCCGTGGCCCGAGGCAGCTGCTCCCCCTGAGCTCATCCCGCACATAAGGGTGAGTCTGGGATCGGAGGAAAGAGAACTGTGTGATGAAGCACCAGCTGGGGAAGACGCTGGGCACCTCCCCTCGAAGGGCCCTGGGCAAGTACTCCAACCTTGCTTCTTATTCCTGTGGACACTCGCCATCCGCAAGGAGACCATCTAAACCCGTCCAGAAAGCCCCGCCCCCAAGCCCTCCTGAGGCAGCGAACTGGCACTTGGCGGGGGTGCAGCAGGAGTCGTCGGGGAAAGAGCGATGCTTCTGACGGCACAAGACTAACTGAGCCCAGGCAACCATTCACAGCTCCCCAGAAAGCCCAGCGGGAGCAGCACAGCGCTGCGCTGGCTTCTGAGGGCCCCGGCCCGGCGCAGAGCTGGGAGGAAGCCTTCCGCAGCGCCGCGCTCACCTCGCAATCGGAGGTGTGAGAATTGAGGCTGATGGGGAGAGGCCACCTGCCCCTTTGGAGAATATGCAAAAAGCATTTGCCTGGGGGAACCAGAATCCACATCCCCGCTTCCCTGCCTCTGTGTGGAGAGCAAACGCTCCCAGCAGCACGCGGAGGCTGGCCGCCCAGACGCCTTCCTCTCCCTAGAGCATCCACTAAATGACAGGCAACCTCGGGCCTCACCTACGCATGAGCATCCCCGGTGCTCCCTGGGCACCAGGTGCTGTGGACAAGGAGCCTCCGTGAGTGCGAGCAGTCTAGCTGTCTGAGCTCCTGGCTGCCCCGCACCGCTGTGGGCAGTGGGGCAGAGGGGACCCAACCACCCTGGCTGAGTTCCCACCAGCAGGATACACCGCACAAACACAGACGAACACGAACCACAATGAGTTAGGGTGGCAACGATAGGACGAGGGCGATGGGCAGGGTGGCTGGACCACCGTACAGCTGCGCAGCCGGACATCACACCTGCTGTGGGGTGTGATGTGCGGGTCCATGTGTCCCCATCACAAGAAGAGGACGGGCCTGTAACCGCCGGAGGGACAGGGAGGGGCAGGCTCGCGAGTCACTAGCCCAGGACAAAGGCCGAAGGGGCAGGTCACCCAGGAGAAGAGTCTGCCCTGAGCTGAGTCAGGACCAGCCACAGCAGGTGGAGCTCCGCCGAGGAGTCCACACTTCGCGCGGGGGAAGGGCATCGTCTTGGCAGGGAGGGCGGAGGGCCTGCCGGAGCGGACAGACTGGCTACGAGGGGCCGCGTTCACCTTCTGAGATGCCCGACCACACGCCGGCACACCACTGGTTTGGGCTGAGAAGGCGGCCTTCATGATCCCACCTGAACTCTGTCTTTGGTCCCCAGGACCAAACGTACAGGCAGAATAATTTTTTACTTTCCTGGAAGAGGTTGGTGCTTTGGGAAGAGGAGGAAGAGGCCCCAGGCAGGCGGGGGCCACGCGATGGGGGCGGGAGGGCAGGCGGCGGGGGGAGCTCCAGGCTCTCCCTCCAGCCTGAGGTGGCGGCAGGGGACGGGGTTGGGGGCGGGTGGGCCCTTGGTCCCTTGGGAGGCAGGGCGGGGCCTGAGAGGAGACGCAGGGAGGCAGGGAGGCCAGCACTAAGGCACGTCTCAGGGCTGGACGCTCCCTGATGCCAATCCCACCCACCTCGCCGGGTCTGCACACCCACTTGGGACCCTTTTTCGGAAACACCACATCTCATTCGCTGTTCACAGCAATCCTGCGGGGTGAGTAGGCCCTGTTCCCACACTGTCTGCACATCCGATGGAGAGACGCGAGTGGGGCGGACACGGGGGTCCCTTTACCTGCTCTCTAGTCCCGCTTCCCCAAACCCTGAAGGCCGAGGGCACCTGTGAGAGGCATCATCAAAGACGCCTCTGCAGGTCAGGTCTGCAGTGCCCTCCTGGCCCCCCGCCCCCGACCCCACTCCTTCTGCAGACTCCAGACGCGTCCTTCTTCATGGGGGCTTCTGCCCTCCATCGCCGGCTCTTCCCGCCCACCCAGGGTCACCCCCAGGCCCCCGCAGCCCATCCACATGAGTTATGAAAGTTAACATTTTCTCCAAGTTTCCCCAAAAGAACCAACTCGCACAAAAGCACTGGCGGACTTTACAGATCACTCTGCAGGGAACCCACCACACTGTCCCCGAGACCTGGGGGTCCGCCCTGGACGTGGCCTCGGTTCTAAGCCCCCGACCCGGGAGCAGCCTCCTCCCTGGTGCACCGCCCAGCCCACGGCCCCACAGCCTTCCCCGCCGCCTCCCTGGGCACAGCCGTGAGCCCCCAGGTCCGCACCCGCGAACCCCACGTCCTGGAGCCAGACACCTGGCTCCCTCCACAGATGGCATCCGTGGTCAGACTTTACAACTGAGCCTCTGAGTCTAGGGGTATTTCATTTTTACTTCTGGTTATACACAGAAGCACAGGGTTTGGCTTTGTTTCTGTTCCTTGAAAGCCAGCAGTCAAATCATCACTTCGCAAGTACCATTTACCTGTGGCTCTTCTAACCAGCAGTGATGAACCCTTCCAACTCCAGACCCAAGGGGTCTGCTGGGGAGAACAGGTAATCGTGGGGGGCCACAGATTCTGTTTTTGTTTCTGGGCCAGAATGCAGGCTGAGAAGGTCTTGAGAAGTGAGGTGGGAAAGAAAAGGGGGTGGTTCTGAAGAGTCTTCAGAGAAAACATTCGGGGACGAGGTGACCTAGAGGAAAGACAGGTGACTGGGATTTAAGGAAGAGAGGGGGGTGGGGTTTGAAAGTGATAGAATCCCTTCATTTCTCCCCAAAACCTCAGCGGGAGCCACCTGGATCCCCACGAAACCCTCCAACATAGAAGAAACTGTCAGAATTTCCCCGTTTTCTGGATCAGGAGCACGAGGTGAGACAGCTAAGCCCTGCTCACCAAGCTCTCAGAGTGGAGACCAGAGATGAGGCTGGGGTCCACATGAGAACCAGCCTCTTCCCACCTCACCCCAAACCTGTCCTAAACATTTCCTAGAAAACGCATCAGCTCTGGGGCCAGCAACGACTTTGGGAGCCGAGAGGACCAAGTCAGGTCTTGACGGAACTAGCTAGAAGCCAAGTGAGGGGTCCTCAGAAGGGCCCTCTGCCCACCCCACCCCACAAACCCCAAAACAAGTACGACCGACAGGAGCGCAGCCGCTCCAAGAGCATCCGGCCTTCCCGGAAGAGGGGTCAGACCCCACGCTGCCCAAGGCCTCCCGGGAGCCCACCCCTTTCCCATCCACGGCCCGCGTGCTTCTGGGGGCCAGACCCCTGGCCCCAGCTCTCAAGTGGACGCAGGCCCTGCCCAGCCCACCGGGGAGCTCTCTCCAGGGGGTCGCAGTGACTGACTCGGGAATGAACATGTGACGTCTTCCCAGAACTTCTGCTGGAATTTTCAGAAAAGAAACACCTCTTTTGAGCGTAGAAAACTAGCTGTCAGGGTGAGGTAAGCCATATTTGCTACCAGGCAGGTAGAACCTACACCAAAATGGGGTCACCACAGAAAGAACATGAAGCTGAGCGATGCCGTGAGTGTCCCCAGCGACATTCCAGCCCCTTGACGTGGTCCAGCTTGGAACCACCACATCCCAATGCTTCTGAATCATCTGGGCAAAAAAATTCCCTTTTCCCCCCCGTTTTTGCTTAAACAAGTTTGAGCTGGGTTTCTGTCACTTGCAACCAAGAGTCCTGACTATTAAACCCAGTATTAATCAGAAGTAAACACTGTGAAGCGGTCCCATTAAATTAGCATCGAGTGTTTTCAATGTATTGCTAGAAGTTGGTAGAGGGAAAAAATGTGTAATTGTGTGATCGCAGCCTGTTTGAAAATACTTCATCTGGGCCGCCGCCCTCTCCCCCGCTTCGCAGACGCCCGCACTCTGTCTGTGGAGTTGCATCTACTTGTACTCTGATCTGAGCACCCAACCCCCACACCTCTCTCTTGCCTCTCAGTGTATCTCTCTGAATAAATCTACCTTCACTCAACTGTGGCTCGCTCTTGAATTCCTTCCTGCGCGAAGCCAAGGACCCACACTCGGCGGGGCGCGTCCTAGGGGCTCCCCCGAGACCTGGGACGCGGCCCTCCTCACGCCCCACATCTGTCTTCCTGCAGCATCTCTCTGGTGCCCAGCGTGGGGCATTTACACAGAGAGACGGGGCCCAAACGGCATCATCTCGACCTGCCTGTTGGGCAGCAGACCCCCTCTCTCTGGAGGGGGTCAGGGGTTTCTCCCGCGCCGTGCAGATTCACGTAGCCCTCAGGTGGCGGCTGGCGCTGCCTGCAGGGTCTGGCAGACTCTAGCTCTCGAGCCATGGAGGAGCCCCCCGAGCCCAAGGCTTCCTCTCCCGTCTTCTCATGCTCTCCACTATCACTCTGTCTCTTCGGACTCGAGAATGTCCACCAAGGAGATCCCTCGGACCCCCAAACTAAGACCACGTGGCAAATAACTGGCAACCTGACTGGGTGAGATTCCCTTCCGTGATTCCTTGAGCCCAGCTCCTTTTCTCCTGGTCCAGTTCTGGGACGCCGGAACTGTGAAAGGGGGCCTGAGTTAGGGGACTCCGGGAATTACCCTTTACAGATTTGCAGCCCGGCCCTCCCCAAGTGCCCTCGGGGTGCACGGCCTCACTGCATCCAGAGGCAGGAGTCGCGGGCAGGCACTCCCCTCAGCGGGTCGCAGGCCTAAGCACCCCGAGGGGGAAACCCCGGGCGGGCACTCCCTCCATGGCTCAGGTTTGCACCCCTCCCGGGGTTGTGGCTTCGTTACACCCCGAGTGGGAGCCGCACTGGGCCCATGGATCTCCGGTCTGGGAGGCGCTGTGGCTAGAGCACTCCCTCTTCGTCCTAGGTTTCCACCTTTCGACACTATTTGTTACTCTTTCACAAAAGGTAACCAGCTTAGCTGACTTGGGGCCTAGTCTCCTCCTTCCCACTAAAGGACTTAGACCCTGGGACTCTAGCCACCATTTCTCCCGCTGGCCCTTGCTCCCTTCCTTCACTAGTCCAAGGGAGCACCTCAGGCTCATGCACAGAACATCCCAACCGCGACGGGGCCAACTACAAGTACCCAGGGGACTCCCCACTAGGGTGCGTATTCATAAACTGGGAAAAGTTTAAACAGGATAGTTTGAGGGAAAAGGAGTTAATTTTCCTTTGTAACACAGCATGGCCTCTATACAAACTAGGCGACCAAGAGGTCTGGCCAGAGAATGGGTCGTTAAATCACAGTCCCATCTTACAGCTGGACCTGTTTTGCAAAAGAGGAGGTACACGACCGGAAGTCCCATATGTCCGAATGTTTCTGGCCCCACCCCAAGACCCAGCTCTCGGGAACTCCTGCCGGGTGTGCCTGGCTCGCGTGCCCTTCAAAGCGTCCCCCAGCAGGAGCTCGATGTTTTAGATGGCTCTTTGTGGGTCCACCTCCCCGAGGCCCACAGCCAGGAACTTTTACTTCCCTGGACTCTGAGGGGGGACAGTCTTCCCAATCATCTACCCCAAGCCCCTTCTGAGCAGCTGGGGACCCCAGGCCCCCATGAGTCAGCTCATGGATCTGCCGTTTAAAGTACTTAACAATGGAGACAGGGCCAAAGAAGCAAAAAGGATTCAGGGGCAACGGCGAAAGGCACAATTCTTAGCGGCAGCTTTAATCCCTGCGCCACCGCAGGGTCGCCCTCCACAAAGACCCATGGTGAGGACAGGATCTAGGACGCCTGGAGCAGAGCCACTGTCTCGCCAAAAAGGGACCTGTTTCAAGTGCAGCCAGGAGGGCCACTGGAAAAACGAATGCCCCATGTATGGGGACAGTCCATCGGGACCCTGCCCCATGTGCAAACAAAAAGGCCACTGGAAGCGGGACTGCCCCCAGACCAGAAGGGGGCTGGGGGCTCCCAAACCAACGATGGCTGAGATGACTGAAGACTGACGGGGCCCGGGACCCTCCCTGGCTCCCACAGGACACCGGGTCGTTTCTCCGGCGGAGCCTCGGGGAACCCTTGATGCGGCAGGTAGAAAAGCGGTCTTCTTATTAGATACGGGAGCCGCCTGCTCTGTGCTGACTGCTTTCCCTGGACCCTTGTCCCCCCGCTCCTGTGCAATGACGGGGATTGAGGGAAAGGCCCGAACCAAGCCATTTTCACCCCCCCTTAGCTGCCTGCTAGAAAATTTCACCTTTGCACTTCAGTTTCTGCTCATGCCTGAGTGCCCCTCCCCTTGTTGGGAAGGGATTTACTCGCTACATTCCAGACAGTCATACACTTCGGAGACCCTCATGAAGAAGGCGCCCACCAAGAGAAACGACTGCTCTTGGCCAGGAGAACCCACCTCAGTACCGAGCCAGAAGAGGTCTCCCTTCCACCCCACATTGCTTCTCAAGTGAGCCCTGCTGTCCGGGACGCTGAGGCCCCGACAGAGCTACTCTTGTCAGGTTATCATCAGAAATGGGACCACGCGAGGCTGCAGGCAAGTCTCTTCAGGTCAAGGGCCCAACCAAGAGCCTTCATTAAAAAACTTCTCAAAAAGCCTCCTCAAAAGTGGTCGTAAATAGATGGCCAAATGGGAGGCCACCGGTTGGACTAAGCCCAAGAAAAAAAAATTGGGGGAAAGTCTCCCTTAAGCTAAAAGAGGAAAAACAAAACTGCCTTTGCTTTACAAACCTAGTCTCCACAGGACCAGAGCTGTGGCTCCAAAAATGATACAGAGCCCGTGATCCTTCCACCACTCCCCACCCTCCCCTATGTGTTCATCTGGCCTTGAAGAAACGACGTCTTTCTAGGAGAAGCATGCCTTCCCACCTACACCTTTGAGATTCAAATGTTCCACCTTGTCTTCTCTGGGGACTCTGATCTCACCACCTTTTCAAAATGCAAATCTCAGAAAAAAAAAAAAGGGGGGTGAGGGATAAATAATTTGGAACTTAATTTGCTAAGAACAAGTAAAACTTTTGTCTCTTTTCCGTAGATATTAGTAAAAGGGCTTAGCCATCTGCACGGGCAACTCTGATCTGTTCTACCTGCCAAAATCCCAGTTTAAATCCAACCTCTTCTGTAGCTAATGGGTTTTACTTTGTTCTATCTGATTCGTGACCAAAATTTTAAAATAAAAACTATAAGGTGTCTGGCCTGCATGTCATAGGTGTACGGTATTGGCAAAATTACATGGTAAAAGAGCTCTTTAATTGGCTTAAGAAAATTAAGTACTTACATAAATACTCAAACATAGAGAAAACTGGCCAAACAAATTTTAGGTTCACGTTATCTAAAAAGGACACCGCACTCGTGTTGGTACTGACGCCAGCTTAAGCTTGTGTTTTAATTAACACAGACGTGTCTTCAGAGACGTCAGCGTCAAGCACAACACTTCTGTCCTGCTGAAGCTCACAGGGCTCCAGCAGGACTGTTGTGTCTGTTACAAATTTGCCAACAAGAAAAGTAACTCAATGTAAAAAAAAAAAAACAAAAAAAAAACTTTCAAAGAGTAAACTCTACAGGAGCTTTGTTTTGTAAATACCTGTCTTAAATTGTCTCTCCTCAAATTTTGCTACTTCAAACTTGAAACTAAGTTAAAAATTTCACTGTCTGTCACTTATAAAATATTAAAACATTCATTGCTGGGCGGGTCTAGGTTTGTCTACCTTTGCCTTAGGGAAAAAAAAACTAAAACATGTTTCCAGTCAGGAAACAGAGATATGACAACCAACTCACAGTTGCTTGCTTCTTGGGTTTTGCTAGAGATTTAAGGTTGTTAAGGGTTAAAATTACAATATTTAATAAAGCTCCTAAAATAAGTATTTCAATAAACAGTGGGAACGTATGCATGTTTTCAGTAAAAGAGTTTCATAAAAAAAAGTATATGTATACAAAAAATTTCATGCATAATCAGAATTTTAAATTTTAACAAATTCTGGAAGTTTGTAGCTCCAGCTAACTGAGAGGCTTTAAAAATAAGCTGAGACATCTCAGATATTAAGTTAATTAGGATTAAATACGTCAAGTTAAATACAATCAGTCATGATTGTAGCAATCACAGACATGTCTCTCTATCGATTGCAGATGTCTGACCATGCCTTTTAAGTCTTTTTGTCGTTGCAGACTGTCAGACTGCTGTTACAAAGGGGCTTCATCTTCAGGAAAATTCACCAGAAGTCCGTGGAAACTGTGGGTCACAGCAGCCCCACATCAGACGATGGCTGTGCGAGGATCCCAGCCCACACCCTCAGCTCCTGGATGCAAAAACAAAAGGCTGTCCTGCCCCTGGGGCCCCTACATTAGACATTCAGAGACCTTCACTCCCTGATGGGCAGGGTCAATGCCCCTGCTCAGCCTGGAAGCAGTTTCAGAAGACGGACCTTCGCCCCTCTGCAACCCCGTAAGATTATGGGAGTAAAATTTCTGAGGTGGGAACGAGACAGGATGGAATAGGGCAGGCCACAGCTGTTCAAGGAATGCCACAGCAGTGAACATCAAAATGGTGGAAGATTCAACCCCCAGGAGGCCTTGAGGCTCAACATGATGGGAGATTTGACTTCTAGCAGATCTTAAGCTTCATTGTACGCCCGTTGTAATGTATTAACATGGTGAATAACACGCCCACAGGCACCACGGCAGCCCCAAGGCTGGCCACAAAAAGTCAGAGTGGGAAATGGCCAACTTCCTGGGAATCCCAGCCCCTTCCCCAGGCTAGTTAGACTGGCCCTTCCACTTATTAGCATATGAAGTCACTGAGCCCATAAAAACTGGCAACAGTGCCTCACGGCCACTGCCCTCTCTCTCCCTCTTCGGAGATGGCCCGCATCCTGTCTACGGAGTGTGTACCTACTTTTACTCTAATCTGAGCACTCAACCCCCACACCTCGTGGCCTTTCTCTTCTTGCCTTTCGATGTCTCTCTCTAAATAAATCTACCTTTGCTCAAAAAACAAAAAAAGAGAAAAGAAAGTACTTCATCTGTTACAGTTCTCGTGAACGGCATTAATCACTGTTAATCACATGTGGCGAGTGAACGAGGTGACAGCCACCCGATCACGCCCCAGCCCCGCTGCGCTGACAAGGCGGAGAGGAGACTCGCGGTGCTGGACAGTCGATCCGTCAGCAGAGGAAGGAGGGAAGCGAGGGGGATTCGGAGTCATCTATCCAGTGGAAACAACAGACACCACGTGGGGGAGTCTCAGCATGGCTGAGAGGGAGCCCGGGGGCCAGGCGAGCCTGGGGCCCTCTTGGGCATCACCACTGCCTTCTCCACCGACAGAGCTAGCAAGTCACTGCAGCAAAGAGGGAAGGAGCAGGTGGAAATGCACCTCCCACCGGTGACTGCAGGGATGCAAACCCAGTCACGGTGGGCAGAGCGCAACACGGGCCGATAGTGGTCTACTCCACTCCCATTCCAGAGAAAGTGAGGGCCAGAGCCAGTGTGCCCGAGGGCCTGGTGAACCCTCGACGCGGTGGGTGGAGCCCGGCACAGGGCAGAGAACTAAACCTCAAACACCATCTTCCTCACACTTCCCACGCTGCCTCTCCCGTAGCTGCTTCTCCCCCTGTGCCGTTCTGCGTGTGGACCTTCTCCCCAAAATCTCTGGGGCCAGACCTTCACTTAGGTTGGACCTCGAGGCCTCCATTTTGGTCATCAGCTTTAAAGGCCCAGAAACTCAATTTGGAGCCCAGCCCGCGGCTAACCCCACCCCTCATGTGTGCATCAGGCCCCTCCAAGTCCCTGAAATTAAACGGAAGGCCCTGGGACCTCTTACTGTCACCCCAGGGTCTCAAGGCTCCTGGGCCCTACTCCAGATCTTTTTCCGCTACATCACAGTGACCTCAGAGGCAGCTGACATTATCAGAAAATAACCCCTCAGTATTAAAACCAGAGGAACCGTGTGTAACCCCTCATCTCTCTGGTAAATCACAGAAAGCCTGGACGATGTCATCAGACCCACAGCCCCGGACACCTCCCCACGCATCCTGCTTCCCCTCCAGTCTGCCCAAGCTCCGAGACCCTGAAAGGCCTGACTGTAAAGCAAATTTCCATAATCCAGATCCTCCTTTTTCGTTGACTTCTTCCATGCAATGTCAAATCAGCCCTGTCAGCAGATTATTTGGTTGGATTCCATGCTGGCAGAAATCATCTGATAAATTATAGTAACATTCAGAATAATGCAAAGCTACTAACGGGGACAAGTCAGGGCCGTTACTTCCACGTTGGGTTTTTTTTATTATTAGAAAGTATGAAAGTTTCATAGAAGGATTATTTTCCCCCCACACTTAAAAAGAGTAATTCATTCAACTAACGTTTACTAACGTGCCAGTCTCCAAGGAGACAAGAATGATGAAAACAGTTTAAAAAAAACCTCTGCCCTCAAACACTCACCCCCTCTTACATTCTAGTGGGAATCATGTATTTTCATTTGTTTTTCATAAAGCAAATCAAGTTGAGAAGGTTTTACTGAAGTTTCATTCAGGGGCTTGCAAGGCTCAGTGAAAAAGACAAACTCCAGAGCCTTTATCCTTTTAGAACGTAAAGCGGTTGGGGAAGACAGACATGGAGAAACTCACAGACATAACTGTCAGTAAAAGGAAGACGGTCAGGTTAACACCTCAAAACGAGTCCTGAGAACAACTCAGAGTTAGAGAAATCGGGGCAAGTTTGGGAGTAGCAGTCTTGTCGTGGGGAGGTGGGGGGGGGGCCTGGCGCAGCAGAGAACGCAGTTGGGAAAGAGCTGGCTGTCCACAGGCGGTGCAGCTGTCGCCCGGCCAGCGTGAGAAACGCCTGCACCCTCCAAAGCTGGACTGAGATGCTGTACGTTCATGAATGTACAAGTGCATGAATCAAGCTATCCAGACGTCCAAGCCGGGACCAACCAGCCAGCGGGGTCCCCCTTCTGGCCGCACACGGGGCAGCTGCGAGAGAGACCCCAGGCCACGACCCCAGCACAGGCCTGCCCGGTGCCAAGTGCGGGCTGAGGCGCCCCTTCCCCCAGGGATGCCCTGAGAAAACGAGCGCCCCACGTGGAACAAGGGCTGGGAGCGAGTTACGGGAGGCAGGGGCACATCAGGCCCCTAGAAGAAGGGAGAAGCTGGGAGGCCTGCAGCCAGACGGCAGGCAGCCGGGGCAGGGGGGCGGGGACGGGGCTGCAGAGGCAGGGCCAGGGCGGAGCTGCGACAGCTTCTTGTTCAGTTCACTCTAGATGCTTTGTGGGGGTCAGTGGGAGTCAGGAAGGAGGGGCACCCCACCCGAGAGATGCGGGGGGTCCCGGGGAGTCCATGGGTTTGAAGCCCTTCCCTGCTCGTCCCTTGGTCTGGCCAGGGGCACGGGAACTAGAAGCCAACATCAGTGCCAAGTCCAACAGGATATTCCCAGAAAGGTGCTGAGGGAGGCTCAGCGGTGCCCTCGGGGCAGGGGCCAGCCTGCTGGGGTTGGGGGGAGAAGTAAGAGGAGACAGCCCACTGCCTTTCCAGGCCTTGGTCCTTAACCCCTCCTCAGGGCAGGACCCCCTACACACCTGCCACCTTGGCAGGAACGGTCTGGCCCCCCTAGCCCTGCACTTCTCAGGACGTGGCCACAGCAAACCCTGGGCTGGGAAATTTTAAAGCACAAAGAGCGAGAAGGCATGGGTGGCCCTTGGCCTGCGTTTCCCTCTGCCGACGCCCAGCATGTGGCCAGCAGCGCCTGGGCGCTGGGGCTGGGCTTCCGTGGAACCAGCCCCCTCTAACTGCCTGGAGCTCCAACTGCTGCCCCGCCCCTCAACGGCTTCCAAGCAACTGCCACTGGCTCAGAACCGCCCCTGTCCCAGCCTGTGCTGGACCAGCCCCGAACCTCCACCAGCATCTTCGCTTGGCTTCCTGGGCTCCAGAGCTGCACCCAGAACCAGCCCACTTCCCAGAACTTCCCGGTGGTGCCGAGTGCTGGTGACTGTCTCCATCAGAGAGGCATTTTAAGGACACATGGAAATACCTTGTCAAAAGCTTGGGATCACACAAAACTTTGTTAAAAAGAACATGATGTTACAGACCACTGTTCTGGCTGGGGGTCCCCCCGAAAGACTGGTCTGAGGTCTAGGCTGGGGCCCACCATCCCCTTCTGCCTCAGCCACCAACATTGCCAATGTCATGTCATCAGGACTCAATGTCCAGAGATCTATCATTTCAAATTTTGCACAGTCAGAACTGGAGGCTGGGTGGACATGCTCTCCCCTGCCAGACAATGGCCCTGCCCGTCCCCACGTCACTCAGCCTCCACCCTCACCCCGAGCTACACCGTCTTCTCCTCACAACCAAATGTCTTGAAAACTCTGCTCAGTTCTCTCCCTGTTTCCTTAAACATTCCCCACCACCACCACCACTCTTTAATCCACTGCCTTCGGGCTCCCCGACCGCGCTGCGGCCAACACTGTCTTCTGCTAAAGGCATCAGTGAGCGTCTCATTGTCAAAAGTGATGAGGCCGTCTTGTCCCGGTCCTGGGACGGCACTGGCGTCACATGTTCCGCCGAGCCCTCTGCTTGAGCTCTTGGTACACACGAGAGGCTGCGGGGGATCCAGACGCGGCCCTTTGGGACGCTCCCAGTCTGGTGGAGGAACACAGAAGGGTGCTCACCCGACCTAGGAAGGTCTAGGAGGCATTCCTGAAGGCTGAGGAGGGTGCCCCGAAATGGAGACGTGGGAGAGGCCAAATCGAGGGCTGTCACGCCCGACCCCAAAGCCACCGTCACAGCTGGGCCTGGGAAAAGGCCAGGAACCCAGCCCTGAAAGGCCGTCCGCAGACTGCCCTCCCCTGGCCCCCGGGCCCCAGCCACCCCACAGCTCCTGCGTCCGCACGTCACATATCAAAACAGAAACTGGCCGATCTCCTTGATACCAAGTCTGGACTTGGACGTGGGTCATTTAAAGTCCCGACCCAGCCAAGCATCACAGGGGAGGGGGCCCTGCAACAAGAACGGGCCAGCGGGAGCTCCCCCCCCCCCCCCAGCGTGAGCATCAGGGCCCAGGAGCAGGGAGCTCAGCCCCCCATCGAGGCAGGGCCGGGCCTCCTGACCAGCAGAACCCAGCTCCCACACGGCCGCCCCCTTGTTCTGAGTCTGACTTGCCACCAGCCACTCGTGGGAACCGGGATGCTGGGAATGAGCTGAGCATCTGTGGGCCCCAGGCCTCGGCCTCCCCAGCTGCCCCCGAGGTCTGACTTGATTCCTGGGACCATTCTGCCACTTGGGCAGGAGTGCTGAGATGCCCAGGGCGGGGATGCCCCCAAACCTCCTCCCCACCCCGCTTCCCTGCAGCAGAGGGCACTGGGGCTCGCAGGCTGGTAAGCCCCGCCTGGCATCCACGGAGAGCCCTGCTGGCGGTCCCCCCGGCCTGCCTAGATCCCGTGGATGCTCAGCCCTGCTCGTGGGAGCCGCCTGAGTGTGGCCACACCTGCTGTCCTGCAGCCCCACCGAGATGCCCAAGCCTGGCTCTGCGCAAGCCCCCAGGGGGCGGACGAGTGTCCTTGGGAGGGGCCCTCGCTGTGCTCCTTCACCCTCCAGGCCGGTGCCTCTGGAAAACTCAGCCTGCCTGAAGTACAGCAGACCACCCCCAACACACACACACAGGTCCTTTAGGTAAACTCGTGATCTTCCAACGTGCCACGTGCTTGCGCATTGTAACTCGTACTGATCTCCACCCAGCAGGTTAGCCTGGGTGTCTGAGGAGGTGTGGACGGGGGTGTCGAGGACAAAGCAGGGAAACAACAGGAGATGGGGGCCTTGCAGACAGGTGATGATAACGGCCCAAGAACCAAGGAGTGTGGAGAAGTGAGTCTCACCTCCCGGTCTCTCCTAGCGCTGCTCTGCTGCGATTCTCAGGACATAAACCTGCTCCCGGATTTCTCTTCTGCCACCTGCTTCAGAAGAGAACCTTTGTGCTGCAGGAGCAGCTGGGACTAGATGTGCTGAGAGCTGGAGGTGCCTGGGAAGCTAAGGCCCTGGGATCAGGCCCCTAGCCAGCAAGGCAGAACCAGGACTGCGTGGCACCACTCCTCTGGGGTCCCCAGGAGGGGCCGAAGCCAAGACATGGCCTGAAGTCCCTTTGGGCCTGTCTCCTCCTAACCTGCCTTCCCCACCTGCTAACCAGTCTGTCCCGGGAGAACTTCCCTAACAAACCACTTGCATCCAAACCTCTGTCCTGGGGTCTGCTTCCAGGGAATCCCACCCAAGACAATTTCCAGCATGAAAAAAAAGGGAAAGAAATTGCTATCCCCAAAACCCGTGCCTGTAAGGAATAACATATGTTTTCCTACAACCCCACCAAATTGCTGTTTAGAGACCTCGTTTCCCCCAGATGGAATGAATTCCCCAGTCCCTTGGAGGTCTGCTTCCAGGTGTATACTGGTAAACTGGGATCTCCAGGGAAAAGTGTTAGAGCAGGCAGACAGCTAGATATGAGCAGAGAAAGGGGGACACAGGCCAAACAGCAGGAATTGGGCAGAAAGGAGGGGCACAGGCCAAATGCAGGAAACCACATCATGTCAGCAGCAGGGGTCCCTGGGCAGAGAAAGAAAAGCAGGAACCTTGGGGCTGATAAGGGATCATGCTTTTTGGGATGACAAGTGGCCTGGACAAGAGCAAAGAAAGGTGAGAAAAGGCAGGAATTTCCAGTGTCTGAATGTAACCTTTTACTCATTGTGCCCTCATTTCAACAAAATTAGCCTTGCAGATCAGAAGTCCCCATCATGCACCGACGCCATGACGCTTCCGATCCAGACTAAATAAGGACAAAACTCCCTCCTCCCTTTGGGAAGGTGGAGTTGGGATGATAATCAGGGAATGCGACCCAAGCCTCTCCCTCCCCAGTGAACATTCCGCCCATTCATTTTTACACCCTGTGTAGCTAACTTGCCAAAGAAACTCCGGGCAGCTGCCCACCTGAGCCTGCCCGCTCTCCCCTGAGAGTGCACTCTCCATCCTTTAATAAATCCTCACTTTACCTTTTCTTAACCACCAGGTCTTGTCTCAGAATTCTTTCTGGGACGGGACAAGAACCTGGAACACCGGCTGCATCTACCAGCAACCAAAGAAGAGGAGAAAATCCTGGTTTCTAGCGTTTGCTAGTTCCCTGATGTAGATACGCCCACCGCAGCCGTCACAAACCCCCAGCGTGATGTCACTGAACAGGGTGTGGACGGGGCACCGGGAGGGCCAGCTCCAGCCTCCACCACTTCCCAACCTCACTCTCGGGGTTTTTTTATGTTACTGTGAACACGGGTGACACCGTGACACTGGTGTGGCGGCCCCTAGTCCAGAGTCGCCATCAGACTTCCTCATGCACACCATCTGATCCCACAGCCTGACCTGCCTGCTACATTCCCATCACACAAGTTGTCTGTGGCCCCGTTTCCAAACTGCAGCTTGACCTCGTGATTCTCTCCCTCTGGGTCTCACTGAAGCCCCACCATCCCACCCAGGAGGCAGGGTACACTTTCTTCCTCGTCTGTCTGTCCTTCCCCAGGCTCGGAGAGTCCACTCTGGGATGGGAGGTGAGACGGGGTGGGGACTTCCCGCTTCCTTCCTGATGCGTGTCAGCACTCTGCCCCTCCTCTTCCCTGGGGACCATGGTCAAAATACCTTCAGCTCACTCATTCGCTGCGCTAGACACAGGGAATACAGCGACTCAGAAAAACTAGCTTCGCACCCCCGGGGAGCCTCCACTCAGCACCTGTTCCCGACTCCAGGCCATCAGCCTTGTAGCGAGGCCGCCTGGGAGAGCTTTCTGGGCAGAGGAGAGAGCAGCTGCAAAGGCCCTGAGGCAGGAAGGAGTGAGGTGTTTAAGGCACAGAAAGCACGCAGGTTGTGGGGGAGCAAGAGAGACAGGGGAGCAGACCGTGCGGGGCACCAGCCACGGCAGCGAGGTGGGGGCCTCCCTCCAAATACAAACCACTGAAGGCTGATGCGGAACCGAGTGAGATCAGTGGGTTTGCGTTGTTAAAAGATCCCTGCAGCCACTTTGTGTTTGTAGTGGAAGCAGATATTTAGGCTCCTGCAGAAAAACAAAAAACAAGAAGACAAACAGAGTGAGAGAAAGTAATCACCGGGCCCAGGGTGGAGGCCGAGGAGACAGAAGGAGACGCAGACAGAAAGTGCGACAGCACTTGGTCACTGGCTGATGGGGAGCATGGGAAGGGGGACGGAGGAGGCTCCCTAAGCTTCTGTCTCAAGCAGGTGATGGGTCTCCTGGGTGAGTCGGGGAAGAGAGAAAAAGGAATCACCTTGGTGGGAGGAGTCCAAATCTCACCTGCACATGTTAAAGTGAGATGACTGCTGAGCTTCCAGGTGGAGATGCCTCGCCATTCATTAAACACAGGAACCTGGAACTCAGGGGTCATCGACATGTCGGGAGGATTTTAACCACGACCTGGGAAGGGAGTGAGGGCTGAGCCCGGGGACGCAGCAAAAGGAGTGAGGAACACAGAGTAGGGTGAGGGGAGGCAGGTCAAAAGGAAGGAAAATCAGGAGCTCGTGGTCACAAACGAGACAAATTCTGAGAGCCGTGTCACAGGTAGCTGAGTTCGAAGGTGACACAGACGTGCCTGGCGGGTGCAGCAGCACCCAGGCCCCTGCTGCCTGGACAAGGGTCACCGCAGGTGCCAGGGGAAGGGGCTTGAAGAGGGACCTGGCCCAGAGCTCCTCCAGGGAACATTTCCATAGAAAGAGGCGAGATGCCTGCAGGGAAAGCAAATGCTTGAGAGCAAGAGGGAATGACGGAAGGGGGGCAGCCTCTGATGGGGGCAGAGACACCCACAGGAAAGACAGGAAATGGATGGACAGTGAAACGTCTGCAGGTCTGGCCGCGAGAAGATGAGGCCGCTGTTCCTTTCTTTGCAGCTTCCTGGTCAGCTGCAAAGCACAGTCTGAGACTTAACAGGTTCTCATACAAAGAAGGAGCCTTGAGGACTATCTGGAGGGTAGAAAACGACTTCGCCCCCACCCCCGCTCCCCCACCCCACCACTGGTGCCCAATTCCAGAGCTTACGGAGCCACCACCAGTAAATGCCCGCTGGAGGCGGCATCCGTGGTAACCACCGCACAGAGAGCCGTGCGAGGGCCTAAGATCTTGGCTCCGTAAATCTGATTTACAGGCAGGCGATTGTGCTATTTCTGGATGAACCCAACTAGCCCTCCGGCAGTGAGTCTGTCGTCAAGACAAAAGCCAGCCTGGATTGCCTCCGCCACTTCACAGGTCTTGGTACCAAAGGGGGCCGTCCTGTTTGACTAACATTCCCGAGACAGCAGTCTTTTCTTGGAGGGGCGGGGCACAATCGGGCCTCCTTTACATGAGAACACTAGATGCAGAGTTTGTGATCCGAGAGACACAGAAGGAATGGCTGACACCTCTTCCTTTTGGTGTGTGCTTCAAAGCTGACCAAGGCTGCTTAGCAGACCCCCACCAGACTGAAATAAACCTAAAAAGAAAAAGATTGCAGGGGAGAGGAAAATGAACCAGATTTTGGAAGCCAGAAAGTAGATGGATCTATTGGAACAGCCATCACAGGCCCAAGAGTTGTATCCTAGGAGAGCAGTGCAGGCACGATGTCCCAGAAGGGGGACCTAAATCTGTCCCTGGACTCCCAACCACACAGGAATATATCAGACACCACAGACGGAGAGACCCAGAAATGGGGATCACAGTGAAGCCGTAAAGTCCCCTCCCCGACTCCACAAGGTGCACAGTGGCCCCTCACCCGGACTGGCAGAGACCCAGAGCCGGGTTCTCTGGAGGAGACAGATTATGTTACTAAAAATAGAGGGATTAACAAAGTTTGTGCCCTGAACTATGAGCCCCTCAACTCAGCTGTCAGAAGCAGGGGCCCAGGCTCCGGCTGAGACCCTCTGGGCAAAAACATGGAGGCAACTTCTCTGGAGAATCTGAACACCCAAGATAAGCCACCCACAGATACTCAGCTGGGGCCACATCACACTGCAGGGAAGACAAGGGTGTGGAGCAGTCATGCCCCCGCGCACAGGGCTTTCAACACGCTCTGAGTTCAAAGGATGGCCAGATAGTTCGAAGGCAAAGAGACAGAATGAAACAAACACATGGAAAGAAACCTGGAGGAAATAAATTCAAGAATGAGAAAATGTCAAAATATTCTCACTGATATCCTCACAGAGGCAAGGAAAAATGGGTCCCCACTCAACAAGGACAGGATGATCTTATATTTTCAGATCAATGTAGGTTATAGCCATAAATGTCTGAACAAGAACCAAAGGAAAAGAGCTATGGGAAGTTAAGAGTCTGATAGTAGATGTTAAACATCAGTCACTCCACACACAAAAATAAACTCAAAATGGATCAAAGACTTAAACGTAAGACAAGACAGGATAAACCTCCTAGAAGAAAACATAGGCAAAACACTATCTCACAAACATCTCAGCAATGCTCTCCTAGGGCAGTCTACCCAAGCAGTAGAAATAAAAGCAAGAATAAACAAATGGGACCTAACTAAACTTATAAGCTTTTTGCACAGCAAAGGAAACCATAAGCAAAGCAAAACAAAACGACAACCTACAGAATGGGAGAAAATATTTGCAAAACATGAAACTGACAAAGGCTTGATCTCCAGAATATATAAACAGCTCATACAACTTAATAAGAAAAAAAAACTCAATCCAAAAATGAGCAGAAGATCTAAACAAGTAATTCTCCAATGAAGAAATACAAATGACCAATAGGTACATGAAAACATGCTCAATATCACTAATTATCAGAGAAATGCAAATCAAAACTACGATGAGGTATCACCTCACAGCAGCCACAATGGCCATCATTCAAAAATCCACAAATGACAAATGTTGGAGATGCTGTGGAGAAAAGGGAACCCTCCTGCACTGCTAGGCGAATGCAGTTTGGTGCAGCCACTGTGGAAAACAGTATGGAGATTCCTCAAAAGACTAGGAATAGACTTTCCATATGACCCAGGAATCCCGCTCCTGGGCATAAATCCAGAAGGAACCCTACTTCAAAAAGACACCTGCACCCCAGTGTTCACAGCAGCACTACTTACAATAGCCAAGACATGGAAATAGCCTAAATGTCCATCAACAGATGACTGGGTTAAGAAGATACGGTATATTTATACAATGGAATGCTATTCAGCCATAAAAATGACAACATAACGCCATTTGCAGCAACATGGATGTCCCTGGAGAATGTCATTCTAAGTGAAGTAAGCAAGAAAGAGAAAGAAAAATACCATATGAGATCGTTCATATGTGGAGTCTAAAAAAAAAAAGAACATAAATACAAAACAAACAGACTCACAGGCATAGAATACAAACTTGTGGTTGCCAAGGGGGCAGGGGGTGGGAAGGGATAGACTGGGAGTTCAAAATTTGTAGATACTGAGAGGCATATGTAGAATAGATAAACATACAGCACAGGGAAATACATACAAGATCTTGTGGTAGCTCACAGCAGAAAAAAAAATGTTGACAATGAATGTATGTATGTTCATGTGTAACAGAAAAATTGTGCTCTACACTGGAAATTGACACAACACTGTAAATTGACTGTAATGCAATAAAAAATGTAAAAATAAAAAAACAAGATAGCTCCGGGCACGACCCCTGCCACACTGTACACAGCTGCGCGCACGGCTGGGCGGCGGTACTTACGGTAGAGGGGGCCGGGCCGAGCGGCGGTGTTTACAGTAAGAGAGCAGAAGGCGGGACTTACGGCAACGAGGCCGGGCGGCGGTATTTACGGTAAGGAGGCGGGCGGGGCGGCGGTACTTAACTGTATTGGGGGCCGGGCCGCGGAGGTGCGTCCGGCCGGAGGTCCGCGTGGTCAGGTGATCTCCGGCCGAGGCGGCCGCCGCCCCCTGCAGCAGCGGAGAGCGCAGAATGGCCCTCGGGGGCGTTGAGGGGCCGGGGGCCCGCCGCACCCCTGCCCCAAAGCCCGCGGGCCGCAGCGCCGCGCTGGGTCCCCGTGCAGCCCCCTCCCGCCCGTCGGCGGGGGCCCCGGCCTGAGCCCTGCGCCCGTGCCCGCGTCCCGCGCCCACATGGGTCTGTGCTACAGCCTCCGGCCGCTGCTCTTCGGGGACCCGGAGCCGCCCGCGGAGGGCGAGCGGTCCGGCCCGGACCCGACCCCGGACCGGCCCCTGACCCGGACCCCAGCGGGAGCAGGGACAGCGCGAGACCCGCCGCAGGAAAGGCGGCGGTACACGGAACGGCTGCTCGCGGAGGAGCGCGAGGCCCGGCGGGTCAGCAGGAGCATCGACCGGAGGCTCCGCGAGCAGAAGCGCGACCTGCGGCGGACGCACCGGCTGCTGCTGCTCGGTGGGTGCGGGGCGCGCGGAACCGGGGTGCGGGGGTCGCGGGGCGGGGCTCACGGAACTGGGGTGCAGGAGCGCGGGACCAGGGGTGCATGGGGGCGGGGCCAGGCGCACGAGAACAGGGCGCGGGGGGGGGGCCGAGCCAGATTGAGGGGGCGCGCGGCCGGGCGCACGGGGCTCCGCGGGTCGGTCCCGGGGCTGCGGAGCGCTTCTTACCCTGAGGGCGCTCCCTGGGGTGACTGGGCCGCGGCCGCGCCGCCCGCCCGGGATGCTGCGCCTTTCCGCACCTGGCGCTCGGGCCGCTCGCTCACTCAGGCCTGACTGACGAGGCTCCCCGTGAGCGCGGCCTCCGTGGGTTCGCTCCCACAGCGTGCGGCCCGGGGCGCGGCTGAGCCTCGCCCCCTCTCCTCAGGCTGCGCGCGCCTCGTTTCGCTAGCGCGGGAGAGCGGGGTCGGGGTGGGTGGGGCTTGTCCCGCGAGGAGAAGGCGCTCGCTGGCGCGAGAGCCCCGCGCGGAGCCGTCCGCCTGCGCCACGTGCGCGCGGGCCGGTGCGCGGCGGCAGCCGGCGCTGCAGTCCGGCCTGCGGGCCCTGCGGCCGCTCTCTCGGAGAGGACCCCGTGAGAGGTTCCCGACGCTACTCGCTTGCTTTTCAAGTTGAAGCCCCCCCAGAAAGGTGGGCTCTTAACCCAATTTTGTGAGGTATTAAACAGAATAGGGGAGAGGGTAGAGCGCATGCTTCGCATGCACGAGGTCCTGGGTTCAGGCCCCAGTCCCTCCATTACAATAAAAAATCCCTTCCCACCCCCAGAAAGGGAGTTCGAAATTTGTAGATACCGACTGGTATATGCAGAATAGATAAACAAGCTTACACGGTACAGCACAGGGAGGTATATCCCAGATCTTGTGGTAGCTCACAGTGAAAACAATGTGACAGTGAATATATGCATGTTCATGTAGGACTGAAAAACTGTGCTCTACACTGGAATTTGACACAGCATTGTAAACTGCCTATAACTCAATTTTAAAAATGTTAAAAATAAATAAATAAAACAGTAATGAAATAAGTAAACCTAATTACCTCCCCCTTCCCCACAAACAATAAAAAAGAATAGTTGTTGAGTTCTGTGCCCTGCTGTGCCCAAAGAGCCCTGTCCACGAATGGAGGAAGATCCCTGCTTATAAATGAATGAGACCATTGTAAATACATGCACCCCGATGTTCATGGCTGCACTGTTTGCAATAGCCAAGACGTGGATGCAACCAAAGTGCCCGTGGACAGATGACTGGATGAAAAAGTTGTGGTATATTTATACAATGAAATACAACTCAGCCTTAAAAAAGAATAAAATCATGCCATTTGCAGCAACATGATGGACCCAGAGATTATCATACCAAGTAAGCCAGAAAAAGAAAGGAAAAATACCATATGGCCTCATTTATACGTGGAATCTTTTAAAATGACACAAGTGAACTTATTTACAAAACAGGAACAGATGCACGGACATAGAAAACAAACTTACGGTTACCAGAAGGGGAGAGGGGATGGGAAGGGATGCACTGGGAGTTCAGGATTTGCAGGTACTAACTACTATATATAACGTAGGTAAACAAGTTTATACTGTGGAGCACAGGGAACTGTATTCAGTCCCTTGTAGTAACCTGTAGTGGAAAAGAATGTGAAGAGGAATCTATATATATGTATATGTGTAAGTGAATCACTATGTTGTGCACCAGAAGTTAACACATTTTAAACCAACTATACTTCAGTTTGGAAGGGCTCACCGTTACGAGAATGAGTAACTGAAGCAGCACAGGCCTAGCTGCTGTATCCTGGTGAAAGGTCTGAATTCTACCATAATGAGACATTTTTCCTGAGAAACGAACGAAAAATATATAAATCAAGGAACCAGTTACCTGAAAGGGAAGAGGACACGTCAGAAGCAGAGGTCTCACCCACGATGCCAGCGCCTGGAACAGGACAGAGCAGTGTTTCCAGAGGTATGAAAATACAGGCTGGCAATCCTAGAACTTCATACCTCGTTAACCGCTGTGTCTGTGTGAGGGGAACATAGGTTTCAGATATACAGGTGCTCAAAGTCTATCACCAAGCCACATATTTTTCTGGAAGAAAATCAATTAGAAATTACTCCAGCCAAATTTCTGTTAAAAAGAATTGTGCTCTCAAGAAATAGGAGAGAAATAAATTAGGCCTAGAGTTCTGGCAGCATGATGTTGTCTTAATGTAATCGTGCAGCTGGACAGAAATATCTAAAAGGATCTGTGAAGCAGAAGAGTTTGATATTTTATATAAAGCTTTTTAAACATGATTCTGTGAAAAGGTCCTGAGAGGTAAGATCTGAAGACTGGAACAGTGAGCAGTTTCTCAAAACACACGTTCAAGACTGTCCCTTTAAAGACACCGTCACAGCGTGATGCAGCTTGTGTCCAGCGTAACATCTGATGTGACGTTGAGTCCCATGACTCACAGGCTCAGCGGAAAGTGCCCTGTGTCTTCCAACCAGTGGCATCAACAGTGCAGCCCAGACTGTTGTACCAGGTGGGCCTTCGGTCCAGACCAGATGTCCGTCTAACGGGCAGCTGCTTCCTCACTTCATCCAGCTATTGTCTTGTGAGAATGGAGGCCCAGTGTGGCCAGGTCTTGGATTTCCAGAATAAGAGGGAGATGCCCATTTTCCTCTGAAACCACCTTACGTTTAACAATTGGCTCAAATTAATAAAACACAATCTGCTTGCCTGGTACCATCCAGGGGCCACCAAGCCTCACCTGGGACCTCCAGGTCTCACCTGGGACGTCTCCCAAGCCACAGGGACACTTCCTCAGGCCAGACGCTGGACCCCAGGGGTGGCAGCCCCAGGCCAACAGCAGCAAAAGCACAGTTGACAAGACTGGGCGCAGGTTCAAAAGATTTAACCTGTGAACACATACAGCCAGCACTGTCAGTTCCCGTTCAGCACATTTTGGTTGGAAAATGATTCGTTTGATAGCTGCTTTTTCCAGGTAATGGTTCAACTCAAAAATGGCCAGCTGTGGGTAGGATTCCTGCTTTTTGCTTTCTTCAGTTATTTCCTGCTGTTTTCCTGTGTGTTTGGTACTTCTCCGCCAGGAATACGTCTTTCGAGAAGGAAGCGATCTGTCTGGGACAGTTGCTGCCTTTCCCTTGTATTTGGCTGTTGGTGGAAACGGAACTCTGGCGTGACCTCCACCCAATGCCTCTGAGTGGACGTACTTTGTGCCGTCACAGGAAACCAGAATGTTCTCCACCTGGGGGGTTTTGATCACTTTTTTTTCAGATAAGTGTCCTTTTTTTCCTTAATTAATGGTACTGCGTACAGCGTCCAGGATGGCGGTGCTCGAGTCAGGTGGTCACGTGAGCTGTGTGTGCTCCCCAGAGCCTCCATCTTGCCCCCGCCTCCCAGGACACCGTGGCTTTTAAAGTCAGGAGAAATGTCACATGCTTCAGCTGCGCCTTAGCTTTTCCAAACTCACACACACACTTGCCCACCGCCTCAGAGGAGGGTGCAGAGCAGCGTGGCGTTTCGGGGACACCTTCTCCTCGTTGTAGTGTGTCATCTGTCACCTGCAACCTTGTGGACTCCGAGCTGCCATTGTTTGCCAGGAGGCGAGTTTCATCCCAGGAATCCAGGCTGTTCTTTGACCTGTGAACTCTGTCGAAGGTGCACTCCTCAATCGGTGTCTCTGCTCAGCCTGCGGTGACAGGTCCCCACGGGCTGCCTGGCTTGAACAACAGACATTCCAGAGGCTGGAGCATCCAAGACCGAGGCCCTGCAGTGTTTGGTGTCAGTGGAGAGCCCTCTTCCTGGCTGGCCAGCCCCCTCCTGATGTTTCCTCGCACAGTGAAAAGAGAAAGCTCTGGGCTGTGTTTCTCGTCTTACGAGGTTAGCAACCCTACAGGGCCCCCCCCCTTATGGCTTCACTTAACCTTAATTGCCTCCTAAAGTCCCTATCTCCAAGTGCAGTCCACCAGGGAAGAAGTCTTCAACATATGAACTTCAAGGGGACATAGTTCAGTCCAGAGCAACTTGCAAACCATTTGTTTGTAGGGATGGTTATTACTGGCCCTGAAAAGGGACTCAAGCTGGATGTCAACCCCTGGTAGTTCAGTGTGTCACTGGAATGGACAGTAATTTTATGAATACTCTGGAAACTTGGGGATGTACTTATGACCCACTAAAAGATGCAGAAGGAGTTTGGTGGTTATAAACATTGGCGTCAAACAGGCCTTATTTGAAGTCCCAGGACCCCCATTTAGCGGCTACATGGCCCTGGGTAAGCCTCTCTGACCTTGTCTCCATCACCAGTAATAATCTGGTAGCCACACGCTTAGAGAGGATTAAGTGAAACGAATTGGAAGAAGGGATGGAACTTGCCTAGTGCAGAGTTTAGCACGTGGTAAGCCTGAGTCAGCGTGGTCCCTGAGCTTCTGCTGAACACTTCTCTCCATGATACCAGGACTCTGAATTGTAAACTCAGGGGTAACATGAGATCACACAGCCTTAAAAGGCGAATCCCGTTCCAGGCCCCATGGCTACCCTGTCACGGACCCAGGCACCCCGGTGTCACTGCCAGAGCTGGTGGTTGGCTGCGGGGCCAGCTGGAGATGGTGGCAAATGTCCAGGCAGAAGACACGGAGGAGGAAGTGAGCAGGGCGGGGTGGAGGGGAGGAGTCTCGTGAACTCTCAGTTTTCCAGCCAAGGTAGAATGGTGATGGCACCCCCCAAAGCAAGGCATCGAAGAGGAAGAGGCAGTGATGTGAGGAGAGAGCAGTGACCGCACTGGGGCATGCTGGGGACCAGATGCCAGGAGAGTCCAGTGGGCTCATCTGGGAAGCAGGTGGCGTCCCCCATGTGTCCAGAGCTCGGGGAACTTGCTGAGCAGTGGAAGCCACCGGGAATGGGTCTTAGGCAAGTGGGCAGCCACCCTGGGGACCATGCAGAATGAGAAGAGAGGAGGGCCTGGGGCAGAAGAATGCAGGCCCCAGCCTTCCAGAAGAGGAAGAAAGGAAGAACAAAGGAGCTGGGAGACGCCCGGGTTGGAGGGGGTCTCGGGAAGACGGGAGCTCCAGGATGATAAGGAAAAGGAATCCAGCAGATCCCGGGTCACGGAGCGGCAGGGGCAGGAGCCTGACGCCTGAAAAGGATGCGGAAACGTGGGGCCGTCATGGGGCCTGTTTTGGGGGCGACTTGGGCTGTAACAGGACAGAGCAGCTGTGGCCACACCTTTCAAACTGGATCTCGTGGAAGCAGTTTGGAAGGACATGAATGGCACTTCACAGCTATGATGGTGTTGCCTCTGGTGACAGGTAAGAGGCTGGGACAGGGATTACCCAATTTCGTGAGGCACTGGCTTGTTGGGCACTGGTCCTGAGTCTGCTGTTTAAGCACTCAGATGTGTGGACCCAACCTCGGGCCCTCCACACGGTAACTTCCTGTTGACACTGTCAGACATGTTTGTAATTTAGGGTGAAATTCTTCAACGGCAAGCAGATTTTTCAGTGGAGCCAAGACCCGAAAGATTCAGCAAATTCTCTAGCTAACTCAGGCTGTGAAGTTTACAAGCATAAGCACCTTCAATGGTGAGACCCAATGACCACGGTCTAAGATCAGCTCAGGACACGAAGTGACCACCAGGAGCGGGGAGGGTGGTGGGCGCATGCTTAGCGTGCACGAGGTCCTGGGTTCCATCCCCAGTGCCTCCATTAAATTTAACAAAACTCAAAAACGAAAAAAATTGTGCCTCACAGCACCCAGAATAATTTACCTCATGCCTAAATGTATTAATACTTAGGGTTTGTTTTTTTGTTTTTTGTTTGTTTTTTTTTTTGATTGGTTGTTTGGTTTCAAAATGAAACAAGCTCTTTTACTGAAAAAAGAAGGGAAAAAAAGAGAATTAGACCCTTTCAGCTGAAACAATAACTCTCATCGTATTTAGGGTGATGTGAAAGTTGTCCCACTTTTAATTATTTTAAAATCCCCTCACTGAGGGGGGCCAGGCACAGAGGAATTTTAGGGCAGGGGAAATACTGTGTGACCCTGCTGTGTTGGATACACGTCATTACACATTTGTCCACACCCCGCAGATGGTCCAGCACCCAGAGTGAGCCCTGGCATAAACTCAGGACGTGGCGTGATGGTGTGATTATTCCGCCATCGTAACAAGTGTGCCCCCCGGTGCCAGGTGGAGCTGGGGGGGGGAGAGGCGAACGCAGCTGCGCCTGGTCGGGATCCAGGAACGCATCCGCGAGGTGGACGGACTTTCCACGGCGACCGCAAGCTGCCTGTCAGAGCCTCCGGCCCCCTGTCCTCTTCCCTGCACCCCCCCCTGAAGCGCCCTCCCAGGGCGGGGCCGAGAGGTGAGAGCTCGGAGGAGGGGCCGGGCCTGTACCCCAGGTCTCGGCGGCGGCCGTGGACCTGCGCGTGGGCGGCTGCGCAACACGAAGACCTCGTCCTTCACGCCCACCAGGAGCAATTATCAGCCACGAGCGTCCACCGCGCGCACACACGTGCAGCTCCTTCTGCGAGCGCAGCGGGCAACCGAGGACCACCCAAAGAGGGGCGGAGACTGGCTATCCAGGGCATCGGCCACCGTCCCAGACCTGGTGGGAAAGCTTTTAGGGGAAAGGGGAGCCTTCAGCTGGCTCTGCATGGAAATCAACAAAGACCACGGAAGGGAACAGGCCAAGGCCCTGCGTGGAGGCCACTGACTTCAGGAGGCTACAGGCGGGCTCACTGGGTTTGGGGCGTCCTGTCTGGCTGGTATGGGTGCATCATTTGCCCTCTTCTGGTTGGGCCTAAGTTGGAGGCGGGGGTGAACTCAGGGAAGCCGTCAATTACCAGCCAGGTCGTGGACACGCGGGGCCAAGCGTCAGAGGGGTTATTGTCCGGCTGGCTGGACCCGTTGCTGGAGGGAGTGGTCTGATTCCCTGGGCCCCTGGGCCGGTGGCCACAAAGAGGAGGCCGGCCCTGGGGCTGGTGAGCACAGCTTGTGGTCAAATCTGGATGTCCGCATCGGCGAGCTGCCGTCCGTTTCTGTTTGCGGTCTCCGCTGGCATGTTCTGCCCAGGAACTTACGGTGACGGGGCAAAGCCCAGGTATCACCTAAAGGGACAGCCGGAATGTGGGACTTTTGAGGGGCTCCTCTGGGACCAGCAGCTACACAGAATCACAAAAGTAAGTGAGGCTCAGGTTTTCGTTCCCCCCACCCTTTCTGTAAACACTCCTTTTCCCAGGAGCCACCACCAGACACCTCCACCTGTTCCATCACAGCTGCCCCTGGTCTCCACTCATTTTATGTGTAACTCCCTTAAAATGCCTTTTTATTTTTATTGAAGTGTACTCAGTTTGCAATGTTGTTAATTTCAGGTGCACAGCACAGTGATTCAGTCATACGTATATACGTATATTTCTTTTCATGTCCTTTTTCATTTCAGGTTATTACAAGGTATTGAACATGGTTCCCTGTGCTGTACAGCAGGACCTTGTGTTTACCTTAGAATCCCTTTTTACCTGTAGACATCCAGAAGTTGAAGTCCATGATCAGACTACATCCTACGAGGGTCATGTCCACACTGATTCACCCCTGTCTCCCTGGACACTTGACCAAGTCTGCCATAAAATAAATGGGAAGTTATCTCTGACAAAACAGAGATGAGAACATGGAAATTCCAACCCAGAAAGATTGCCTTCTGTTCTTTATTTCTTCGATGAAATATAATTCACGGACCATGAAGTTCGCCTTTTTAAAAAACTGTACAACTTGGTAGGTTTTTAGTGTAGTCACAGGATTGTGGAACCATCACCACTACCTAATTCCAGAACATTTTCGTCTTTCCAAAAGGAAGCCCCCCACCTGTTAGCAGTGACTCCTCGCTGCGTCCCTCCCCACCCCTGACAGCCACTAATCTATTTTCTGACTTTATGGAATTGTTCTGGACATTTCACATAAATAGTCATACATGTGTAGTCTTCTATGCCTGGCTCCTTCCACTTAGCACAGTGTTTTCATCCATGTGATGTGGGTCAGTACTTCATTTTTTAAGGACAAATAATAGTTCCCTGCATGGAATGGCCACATTTTATTTACATTTGTTTAGTTGGTGGACATTTGGGATGTTTTCACCTTTTAGCTGTTATGAATAATGCTGCCATGAATGTTCACGTGCAAGTTACCATCTGGACATGTGTTTTCGCTTCTCTTGAGCATGCATCTGTAGTGGAATTGCTGGATCATATGGTAACTCAATGTTTAACTTTTTGAGGAACCACCGGACTGTTGTCCAAAAGCAGCTGGGTGGTTTTTCATTTCCACCAGCAACATGTGAGGGTTCTGATTTTTCCACATCCTCGTCAACACTTGTTACTGTCTCTCTTTTATTTTTTGTCACAGCCACCCTAGTGGGTGTGAAATGGTATCCACTTTGCTTTTGACTCGCATTTCCCTGGTGACTGCTGTGGAGCGTCTTTCTGTGTGCTGACTGGCCACTTGTGTATCTTCCTCGGAGAAAGGTCTATTCGGATACTTTGCTCCTTTTTTAATTGGGTTATTTGTCTTTCTATTATTGTGTTGTAATTTCTCAACTATTCTGGATGCTAGAGGCTTCTGTTCGTAACCACACGTAAGTCTGTCCTAACCTTCAGGATATCTGTTCAGTAATGAACAGTGTTGGTTTTGCCTCTGTTTTTATCATCGTAATTGCCTTGTAGTTTAGCAATGTCAAGAGTCTTAATTCCAAGTTTGTAAATACAAATCTTACCAACATTTACAAACTTAGGGGGAACGTGTGTAATTTTCTAAACAACTTAAGACGTCGGTATACTTGAAACACCTTTATATCAACGGCACTGTTGAGTCAGCAGAACCGAATGATGGATGATGAACGCGACGATTTATCAGCAGTAACAGAATTACAGGGACGTCGGGGGGTGGAAAAGAGGGAGGGGCCTTGGGAAGACGGGAGGGAGGAAATGGGCAGGGGATGCTGGGAATTTTGAAGTAGGCACTTTCTGTTCTCTGATTAGCTGACGTAAGAGAAATAGCGAACAGAAAGGGAGAGAGAAGCCGCGGGGAAGGATGCGGAGCGGGTGGGTGGGTACCAGCCCGGCGGGACCCAGGGCGTCGGGAGGCTCGGGAGCCGCTCTCGGCCGGTCGTTCCTCCGGCGGCCGCCAGGTGGTGCTGCCTCGGAGTTGACGGGCGGCGCTGTGCCCGGACACTCGGTCCCCACCGACCACCCGGGGGTTGAGTCGGGAAACCAGCTTGTACCGCGCTCCAGGTGTGAATGGTGGTGCTGGGCGAGAGGTGAAAGTGACAGGTGCCCGGCCGGTGGCGGAGCTGGGCCCGGAGGGGCGCCCCGCTGGCGAGGCCCTTACCTGCACACATCTGCACGCAGCAGCATTCTCCAGTGGTAGTGAAAGCGGCCCCTCCTCTGTGTGGTCCCTTTTTTCTCTTCTAGGAGTAAGTGTTTGTGTTAGAGAACCTCCAAGCCCAGGAGGACTTGTGTGCTCGGGTGATTCTGTGCATCCCGGGACAGGTTGGGCACCTGTCCACCCTGCACTGCTGTGACCATCACCTCTGTCCTGGAGCAGACACAGGCTTCCTGACGCCTACGTGATCAGTTCCCCCGTAAAACTCCCCGGCACTGCCCTGCTTCTGACAACTCTGACTTCCCGCGTCCTCGGGATAAAGAATAATCCTTAACAGAACCCACAGCCTGAGAGTGTGAGTCCTGACTCCTTGGGGGACACCAGGCGTGCGGCCCATAAAGACTTGGGGAGACCGACGATAAACTCCACGTAAACAGCCCAAGTAGGCAGCAAGGAGGAAGGCAAGGGACGGAAGAACTGAGTGAGAGTGGTTCTTGTTTCGGGGTGACTGATGGTGGGTCCCTCCCCCCACCCCTTTACTTACTTACCTGCTTGTTACCGGCGTGGACAAGTGGTATGCCTGTACTTTTCAGTGGCTTAGAAGTCACTGCTGGGGCGGGAAGGGTATAGCTCAAGTAGTAGAGTGCATGCTGAGCATACACAAGGTGCTGGGTTCAATCCCCAGTACCTCCTCCAAAAATAAATAAAACAAGCAAACCTAATTACCTCCCCCCTAAAAATAAAAAATAAAATTTAAAAAAAAGTGACTGCTGTACTTAAATATTTTGGTGCTGAAATCATCCCAGATTTGACCAGATGAAAGCTCCTTCAGTCTGGCTCTTGTGTTCTCTTGACCTGCCACCAATATTTTAAAGCGGTTTTCTACTTTCTGGCTTAACCACATCCCAGGTTTATCTTGTAGTGCCCCCCACACCCACCCGCACCCTGGGATCTGCTGCTTCTCGGAGGCACCCTGGCTCCTTTTGGTGGTAGGTGATACTGAGGACCACATCCGGCCACTGGGTGCGCTCACTGATACTGGTGTGTCTCATGTCTGGGTCTTTTCAGAGACAGAATGAGGGAATGTCTGTGCGCACACACACACAGGTGCACATAATCACAAACACGTAGGTACATACTATAGGAATTCCGATTGCTGCAACCCCCCTGTCCACCCCACAGGCTTCTTGCCTTTCCCCATTCGTATTTGTACATCACCTCCCTCCTGAAAATCCTGGTTCTCAGCAACCCCTCGATACATCTCTCCATCCGCTCTGTCCTGTCACTCATACACTCAGTGGTTTGGGGTTTGTCTGCACTCAGAGTCTCCCTTTTGAATGTCAGTCTTTAATTTACCTGTAGTTTAAGTTCATCAAATGGTTCCTATTTAAAGACAAAATAAACAAACCACAAATGGCAAATACAGACACTGGGCTGCCATCCTGTTCAACAGCCTGCCAGCTTCAGGAAGAGCCATTCCAACTTTGCAGAGAAAGGAACACAGTTCCCACCTGTGATCAGAGGAGTTCATGTTCTGTTTAATTTCATACACAAGCTGACATCCTATCACAAGGAATACTGTTGCTTTAGGCTCTGTAACTCAGCCAAATTCTAAAAGAAACCAGTTGCTAAGGCAACTGAGCAAAGAGTTAATTAATTCATCAGTCATTATATGCAGATTAATCTGCCGGAGTTAGAACGGAGGTGGGCTTGTTTGATCATCATTCTTTTTGGAGGAGAGAATGGTGCGGTTTCTTCCACCTGGCAAGGCCTTCGAGTTCCTTCTGGAAAGGCTCAGGCTTTGAGATCAGACAGGGCTCCACTCCTTTCGGGCTCCTGGGGGACCTTCAGACCCACAGTCTGATCTGCAAACTGGGGATGACCTCTGGCTGTTGTGATGGTCAGAGCCTCTGGAGAGAGAGCACCTTTCAGCATCTTGTAAAAATAAGGCGAAGAGTGACTTGCAGAGGTTAGCACACGTCACTCCAGGAAAGGAAGGGACATTTCCCTTCACTTTTATAGTTGGCCCCACATGCCCCCTGTGCTTCTACGATGATCTCCACAGAACCCCGAGGGCTTGGTTGCGTGTCGGCCCCTCTTACCAGAGACTAAACTGCTGGAGATCCGGGGCAAGGTCAAATTCATCCTTGTAATCTCAAGGATATGTGTGTGTAGGATTCAAAAAATGCTTTACGGTGAATAAACGATGAAAACGCCTGGTTTCCAGCGTCCTTGGAGCCTCCTTTTGTCCCGGCTCCACGTTGCCGCCTGCTGGTAAGAAACTGTAACTGCATGTTTGTAAACAAGGAATTGAAGTCAGCTGACTCCTAAGTGTCAAAACAAGTACCCTGCAGCCACCTGAGAGAAGGCTCGCTCTCTCCCACCACGGTCACGATGAAGGTGTGCAGAAAGGAAACGCTGAAAATGTTTCCCTCCTTCTCTGATAAATAATGTAAGCAACTGGCCCCAAGAATTTTTTTTATTTTAATGGAAGTGTAGTTGGTTTACAATGTTCGTTTCAGGTGTACAGCGAAGCGATTCAGTTATACATGTACATATATGTATACATGTGTACATACATTCTTTTCCATTGCGACTCGTTACAAGACACTGAGTCGAGTTCCTGTGCTGCACCGCAGTCCTTGCTGTTTAGACCGCGAGATTTTTTTTAAGAGCGCTGTGATGAGACCGGGGAGCGAGCTCCGCTGCTGAGAATGAAAATAACCCACACGGACTATTTCCAAGACACTGAGAAAGGACAGAGGGACAACAGCTGCCAGGTGTTGAGGGGCACAAAGGCGAACGTGGCACGTGCCCCGCGGCTTGTCTGCAAAACGCGCTGCGGCTTCCAGGGTCCGGCACCCTCGGTGCCTGTTCCCTCGCCCACACTTCGTTTCTCCTCTTTTAAATCTTTCCACATACCTGCTCTGGATGTCTTAGAGTGCCGTTTTAACCTTTAGTAACCTCGGAAGTGTAACACGATAGACCAGCTGTTAACTTTTAAAATACTGATTTTTTTTTAAATTAAATTTAGTCGATCGGCACCCAGCACTCTGGTCACTTTTCAGACTAGCTCAGCACACCCTGGATCCAGGCCTTTTGTGGCATGGAAGAGTTTCTTTGGGTGTTTTCATCTCGTTGTTACTCAGATTTCTGTGTGGAGCCTCCTTAGGATGGGAGGCAAATTTTGCTCTCGTTGCTGTCGGGGACGTGTGTGCAGCTAACCAGGGAACGGGTGCCATCTTTTCGACATTTGCCAAGGTCAGTCAGAGCGACCAAAACAAAAATAAATTTCAAAATCGCCCAGAATTCACAAAACTAAGTATGGAGGAGTTTAAGTAACGAAACTCTCAAATGCAGTAAGACTTCCGAGATACCCTGTCCTAACGTCAACAAGAGGCAGGAAAACATATCACTTTGTTTTACCTTTGCCCTTTGGCCCCAAGCTCCTCGCGTTCCCACTCCTCCCGGCCGCCCAGGGCCTCCCCCGCACAGCATCTCCCCACCAGGCCGCCCCCCATGCCGGCGCCGCGCAGCACAGCGGCCTTCATCTCCGCAGGTGGGCGTGCGCTTGCTGGGTGCGGGTGCTGATGCTGCGCTGCCGTTGCCTAGCGACCGATGCCTGCCGGCTCCAGGCTGCTCCCTGAGCTCCCCAGCAGCGCAGCTCCCGCGCCCCAGGTGAACCAGCGGGGGCTCTGGATTCTGATCCCAGGGTTCAAAACTCGAATGAGGATCCGTTTCCCCGGTCCAAGGAAGAGGCCAGGTGACTAGGTGTTTTGTTTTTTTTTAAGTGCCTTGAACTCCTACCTGATAACAGACTTTGTAAAGATGGGCTTTGCATTTCTCATCAGAAGTGTTGCATCGTGTGTGAACGTGTTGCCTTTACATTTTAGACTGGTTAGCAGTGTTCTGGGGAACACACTGCAAGACGTGTAGTGCAGGCACTGCAGCGAGGCTGCCAGACACACCTCTTACCCTCGAATGTTCTACAGAATAATGGTCACAACCATTCCTTTTAGGGTTATTGCAAATACTAATAAATTGTTCCATGGAAAGGATTTAGTCCAGTGCCAACAATCACTGAATAACTCGTAGAAACGATTTTAGAGTGCAAACCCAAAGGATTATTACTGTTATTGATATATTAACTTCCCATGTATATTATGGCATTTCTGTCATATCTGTTTATCTAACCTCTATAAAATTCCACATATAAAAAGTTGTTTTAACCCTAGCTCCTAAATTTGAACAAGTGAAAACGTTTTGCTATATTTTTAAGGTTATGGGTTTCCTTTAAAGAGTATTCTTATTTTGATATAGTACTAAACTGGACAAGTAGTTTATGAATTTAAAATCTGATGGTGAAATTCCTTTCATGAGAACTGGCACTGCAGGAGGAGTCAGATCTGGCTTTAGTGAACTCATTCATCCACGCCTTAAAGATTCACGGGGCATCTCCCCTGGGCCAGGCACTGAACTAGGCACAGGTGCGGTGGGGACTCAGCCCTGGCCCTCACCGAACCCGGAGTCCCGTGGCGTTTTGAAAGAGCAGTAAACAAACCATTACAACGTAAGGTGCTGGTGAGACAAGGGAGCACAGAGAAGGGGGCCTGACTCTGTGGAGGCAGCTTCGAGGCTGGAAGGGCAATGGAGAGTTGGCCAAGTGGAGAAGGGGCCGCACGTCTCCCAGACAGAGTCAACTGGGCACCCAAGCAATGGACTCGGGTGTTCAGGGAGTGCAGGTGGTCAGAAGGGGGCTGGGGGAGCCCTGGGAAGAGGAAAGACACAAGGTCTGAAGCTGCGGAGCTTCCACTGACTCATGGACGGCAGCTGGGGCTTGGAGGTGGTGGAGGCAGTGACGTGGCCAGATTTGTGTGGTCAGTGTGGCACCAGTGCAGGTGCACGAGAATAAGTGAGCAGGAGGCCACTGCCCACATCCAAGTTGGGTGAGTGACTGTGAAATGGCAGATGGGGAGGAAAGAACAGGAACGATGTTCAGAAAACAGACCCAAAGGAACAGGGCAACTGTCTGGGTCTGCGAGAAGGAAAGGAGTCAGGCATGCGCCCCACGTTCTGGTTTGGAAAACCAGGGGCCTTATTCCCAGAGAAAGGAGCAGGTTGGAGTGGGGGGTGGGGGTATGGGGCTGAGCTCAGGACTTGGCCGGTTGAGCTGGAGATCCTGGGAGGTGTGCCTGGGGACAGCGATGGACAGTCGGGTGGGCCGGCCTGGAGGCCTGCTGCGGTCGGACTAGTCAGCTGGGTGTGCTGCGGGTGAAGGTGCAGTCAGCTCCCTGGGGGAGCCTAAGCGGACAAAAGCTGTGCTGCGTCTGAGGCCCCTCCTCTGGGTGAAGGGTGAGCAGGAAATTCAGAGGGCCTTGTGGTCAAAGTCAGAGGACCTGGGGTCTCCGGGAGGGTCAGAGCCAGCTCCACTGAGTCAAAGGTAAAGGCCACAGGTCACGGAAGTTCGACCCCTGGAGGTCGCTAACCCCGGTGAGAGTATTTTTAGTGACGAGACTGGGCCCGGTGCCAGGGGCTGGAGTGTGAACAGGAGGTGAGGACGGACAGGCGAAGGCAGATCCCGGTTTGCACTTGGAGCCGGTGGGCAGGAGGGGCCGTCGGTGTTAAAGGGGACAGGGTTGAACGTGTTTTGTACCAAGAATCGGGATGGGAAGGGAGAGGGGACCCAGGTGAGGCCCACGGGTCCCAGGGCGGCGGAGCGCGGAGACCGCCAGCGAAGCCCGCTGTCCATGAAAGAAGCCAGGCCGCACTGAAAGCAAGGGGACATCGTGGGGCTGGAGGGACGTGGGGACTGGACGGCAGAGCTGAGCGAAGCCACGCGAAGACCCGGCGCAAGGTGCCAGAGCCCCCCAGCCTGAAGACCCGATACTTGCACTAGCAACGCACCCGGAGACGACCCCCAGGCCCGCCTGCTGGCCTCCTCCCGCGTCGGGCAGCGGGAAGGCAGAGCGCCGGCGCAACAAGTGGGAACCGGGCAGCCGCCCTCCTTGGTTCCCAATGCGGTGCCAGGCTCAAGGCCACAGCATCTTCCAGAAAAGTAGCGAAGCTGCTCGGAGCGCGGCAGAGGAGAGCCGGGGGCGGGAGGCACGGCAAGAGGCTGCGGGAGGCGGCGTGGGGGCGCTGGAACCGTCTAGAACAGGAACGGGAAGGCGGGGTGCCCAAGCCCGGCACAGACCCTCCCCCTGATAGAATATGCATGATCCTGCGCGAGGCCTCGCCCGCCCGGAGCCGGAGGCGGCGCGGGGCCGCGGGAGCGCACGCCCAGACCCAGTCCCGCTCGGGCTGCGAGGGAGCCGCGCGCCGCGTCCGGACCGCACGCGGGTGAGCCTCCGCCGGAGCCCTTCGAGGGCGGCCGCCACCCCTCTCGCAGCGTCAGCGCCCCTCCAAGACCCCGAGACCCGCGGCCAGGCCGCCCCAAGCCCGGTCCCCTTCCGGGCCGCGCGGACCCGGGAGGGCGCGCGGGTGGCCGGCAGGTGCCCGAGGTAACCCGGCGGGGATCTGATGCGTTCGGTCCCTCCGCGCCGCGCTCGACCGCCACCGGCGGGGCCGCCCCGGGCCGAGCGTGCCTGCTTGGGGTCCCCCTGGGCGCTCCCGGGCCGCGCACTCAGGCACGGGGAGCGGGGCGCGCGGGGAGCGGGGCGGGCCAGCGCCACTGGGCTCGCTCCGGCAGACCCAGCGCTCGCGGCCCCGTCTCCGCAGACTGTGCGGTTTGTCCAGCAGATCATTCTAAACTATTCTTTTTAAAAAGGCTTCGGCTCCGCGTGTCTTCCTTCCGTCCTTTGGAGTTGGGAGCTCGCGGCGGGCGGGGGGCGGGGGGAGAAACGCCTGTTCTGATCGGAAACACCGAGAGACCAGGACGTCTCTTTCAGCAGCGAGGAAGAGAGGCCGTCGTAGGATCCACACACGCCTGCGACTCCCCGCTCTCTTGTGCAAATTCCTAACTGTGCCTCGGCGTCCACGCTGCGGTCAGGCATGGGGTGTCTGGGCAACAGCAAGACCTCGGAAGACCAGGGCGTCGATGAAAAGGAACGACGCGAGGCCAACAAGAAGATCGAGAAGCAGCTGCAGAAGGAGCGCCTGGCTTACAAGGCGACTCACCGCCTGCTGCTGCTGGGTAAGGCGCGGGGCGCGCGGCGGCGCCCGGCCCCAGCGGAGCGCCCGGCCCGGAGCGCGGAGAGGGCCGGGCGGGCAGGGCCGGGGACGCGCACCCCGGCGGGCAACCAGGGCCGACGCCCCCGCCGACAGCCGGCGCGCACCTGCGCGCACCTGCGCGCAGGGCAGGACACCTGCTCAGTCTGGGTTGGAGTGAGAGATGGCAACGGTCTCGGGCCGCGGATCACAGCATTCTCTCTGTTTGTTTGCAGGCGCTGGTGAGTCTGGGAAAAGCACGATCGTCAAACAGATGAGGATCCTGCACGTGAACGGATTTAATCCCGAGTAAGGAACGACCGATTTCGGCTTTGCTTCCAAACCGCACGCAGACTTGGCCGCTTCTCTGCCGGCCTTCCCACAGTGCTTTCTCTAAACAGTTGCTTGGATCTTGGAGTCTGCCTTTGAGGGAGGAAAGCATAGTGGTGTGTTGCTGAATTGGGGGTATTTAGGCAAACCCTTCCTCTGGTGGTGCCTAGAGCAAAACAGAATAACTTAACAAAATACGACTCATTAGGTATTCTGAGGTATTGACCTGCTTTGCCGGTATTGCTCTGAGCACATTTATCCAGTGTGCCAATGTATGCTTTTCTCTACATCCCTTGTCCGCGTCTATTTCAGTTTATAACTATAGACACATGGATAGATTCAGACAAAATATATCTACAAATGTAGCTGTGTAGTTCTCACACACACTACTCAGAACGATTTTGCCAGAATGTGTGTAACCCGTGTGGCTATTTAGAGCCAGAGATTGTGATGTGTGCATTCAAGTTTGTTCAGAGTCCAGACCAGAAAAGAGGGATATTTTCCTCTCCCAAATAAAAAGTCTGCACTGTGGTCCGGGGCCTGGTGTTGACCTCGAGTAGGACCATTCTAGCCCCACTGCAGCTGGAAATTTGAAGTCTCACCAATTGAAGGCAGTGCCGAAGGTAAATTTGAAACCATTCTCTTTTACTGCAGGGAAAAGAAACAGAAAATCCTGGACATCAGGAAGAACGTGAAGGACGCTATTGTGGTAAGAATTTTTTTTTTTAATGTCTGTTAAGTACAAAGGGTGCGTCCTCTGCTCCCTAAAACTGCATAGGTGGAAGTTATACTTTAGATTATCAGACCTGGAGCCGAACCGTTTTCTTTACCCGTGTGTATTTTTCCTTCTTTCCACTGCAGACAATTGTTTCAGCAATGAGCACTATAATTCCGCCGGTCCCGCTGGCCAACCCAGAAAACCAGTTTCGGTCAGACTATATCAAGAGCATAGCCCCCATCACTGACTTTGAATATTCCCAGGTAAGTACATCCTTACTGAGATACTGTAACTGGAGCAAGATGAGACGATTTTTAACGAGGTGGCTTCCTGAGAACCAACGTTCATATTATTTCATTACTGACCTTCTTCAAAATGCAGCTGTCCGCTTAAGAGAGGTGCTTTCCTCCATACCAGAATATTAACATGTCTTTAAAATATTAGAGACCATAGGTTATAAGAAGCGCTGTCATGAATGTATAGGTAAGGGTGGAAATCAGGAAGGCCGCATACTTCTAAGAATTATTGACAGTACTTTTCCCTACGTGTATTTCTAAGTTAACAATTAAGCAGGTAGCCGGATGGCAGAAGAGTAGAAATTCCATTAGCAGAGAGAAGTGCTTTATGGTACGTGACTGCCTCTTTGTGATCAATAGAAAGATCGGAATCCAGTTTACTCTTAAGATGTGCGTCCTTCAGCTCCAAGGAGCATAGCGTGCCAGTTGCAGATACTGCGTGGTCACTCCTGAACGTTCACTGTCTCCTGGGAAGACGTGGCTTGCTTCACTTCTGCAGGATTTAGGACTTGGTCCCTCACCACTCGGGTGGCAGTATTGCTTATGCAAAAGGGTTTTAGGAAAGTTAGTTTTCTCTTGTTTGGTGGGTACACGTTTCTTTAAAACACTGTTATGGGGTGATTTGATTAAGCATGTTTCAAAGGAGAGCATGTCTTCAGCTGGATGGCTGGAAGGCGTAAGGAGATGATGGCACGGGGGAGCCAAAGCCAGGGCCTCAGCCAGCTGGAGCTCCGTGTCCTCCCGGACCTCTGTGACAGTTCACACCCTGGAAAAGTCACCCCAGACTGCAAGGTCCTAGCTGAAATCAGGTTGTTCTCATGTGGTTTCAGGTTGACACACTTAAGAGACATTTTTTTTTGAGTTCTCAATGTTGTTCCACACGTTTGCCTAAAAGCTGTCATAAGACATCTCCTCTGTGGTTCTGATGAAGAAAAAAAGTTAGTCTTAGCATCTGACAAGAAATTAGGATCCAGACGTGTCCATCGGTCATGCAGCTTCTCTCTCCTCTTTCTGATGAACTCATACCTGATAAGCGAGCCCAGATTCAGTCTGAAATGCAGAAACAGTGACTCCCGCGTAATCACTAGGGAATCCAAAGCAGGTGCACATGTGTTTTTTGAGCTAGATCATGAATAGTTTCAATAAAAAAGATAAAATTCAAGAAACCATTTCCATGGACGGCATGTGTTTTCGTATGGATATGCTGAGGCTGAAGGCGACTGTCAGGAGCTGTAATTAACTGTCAACAGAGCAGAAGAGAACTGGGCGCCCGCAGGTGCAAATGCACTTAGGCTCTTCCAGAGGTCATCTTTTTTGGTAGTTTTTAAGCCGGCATTCTGTTGCCATCTGTGTTTCAGATGAGATTGTGTTTATAACTGAGCCTAAACTTAAATGAGGAAATTAATTTCTAAGTGTGTAACTTTCCTTATGAAAATTCTGTGCTTTACTTTGACGTGCACACAGCTTTCAGCACCAGTTATCCCACAGTGCTCTGAAACATGCAGCACTCATGGTGTCAGACTGAGTAATTCTGGAATTTGCATTTTGATCCTCGGAAGAGCGATGTTAAGACAAACCTCTGACTTGTGTACTAATTACACGTGGTGCACTTGAGACAGTTAACTTTTGTTTAAAGAAAATGTCTGCTGTTGTAAAAATCATGAAAGCATAGCTAATTTAAGTATTTAATAGTACACATAACAAAGTTATGAAATTAGTACTTTTTTGGGATTAAATCCTTGAGAAAGCCTTTCTGTGTCACAATCCAATTCCTTGAGGGTCTTAAGTTTATCTTCCTGTAGATATAGAACAATTTTTGAACCAAATATATCCTATCATTAAAAATTAATTTCTGAGTTCTTTAAGAAAAAAAAAAGTGAGAAGAATGTTTAAGATCCTTCTTTATTATTAAGAATTTGAGATTCTGCATGAGATTGCTGTAATGAATACTGTGTTTTAGAGGTACCGTAAAATTTCCTCTGAGAACGTCTCACTTCCAGTTACCTTACACTTGAGTTTAAGTTGAATTGTACGAAAGTTGCATTGGAACAGGAAGGAGAGTGAGGCTAGTGTGGCCCACCCAGCGAAGGGTGCGGGGGCGGTTCAGGGCGAACACAGGGGCCAGAGCTCACGGGCCTCTTGGGCCTGATCGGTACCATTTGCAGCTTTCTCTCCCGCCTGGGCTCTGGACTGGGTGCCACCTGGGCCACGTCTGGGTGTCCCTCTCCCTGCGCGGGGGGCGATGGAAGACACAGCCCTTGCTGATGACTGTGATAGAACGCATGCCACGTGATCATTTACACAGTGGGCAAATATTGTGGTTCCCCCACCTCCCAAAGACTCTTAGCATGACGCCAGACAAAATCACGGGTGAATTAGGGTCTTAATTTGTTTGCTTGGTTTTTTCTTTCTTAATAGGTGCACGCTGTATTAGCGCTTTCTAAAACATGATTTGCAAGATTTTTATGGGGCAGGGCTTCCTGGCGCTGCTCTTAGGAGGGTGTGGGCTGAGCCGTGCGGCCCAAGGGGGCTCGCGGCTGCTCCTGCCTGCCTGCGGCACCCGGGAGTGTGTGCCGGCCTCAAGGTCGCACCATCCAGGTTGGAGGTTTTCCTTGTGATTTTTTTAACCAGCTGAACCCTCTCGCCCCCACCCACACCACCCAGAAATCCTCTGAAGCCCACAGTGTAAACCAGGCAGGAGCCCCAGGCTGCAGCCTCCACACGGGCCCCCAGCACCTGCGCTCTGCCCTCAGCAAGCCTGCGGCCCCACTGGGCACCGTCAGCAATGACGGGGGTGGGCGTGGGTGAGGCTTCGTGTGCATCCTCACGGGGGTCGTTGGCAGGTGTGAGAGTGGGGTCTGCGTCTGTGTGCTCGCCTCCATCTGCTGTCCTCAGGGATTTTCTATCCGGATCAAAGAGAAAAGCATCATCTTCGGTATTCTCAGGTGTCATTAATAGACAGGTCACTGCCGTGGACGTGGTGGGGCCTTGCCCAGCACACCCTCCCCGGGTCCTGGCCGCCCTGACCAGGTCCGCAGCCACCAGGCTGCCGACATGGAGGCCGACCTGGGGTTTGCAGGTTTCCCGGCCATGCACCCAGCTGACTGTGTCTGTCCAGTGAGAGGTTTCTGGAGCAGAGGGGACTGTGCAGTGGTTTTTGGTGGCTGGTGATGCCCCCCCACCCTAGGCTTTTCCTGCCAAAATAGAGTGTGAAGGCACCGCCCAGGGAGGCAAGGGACGCGGGAGAGGGGTCTCCCTTATCTCCTTTGGCTTCTCTGGCTCCGACTCTGCAAATGTAGCAAAGGTCTGTGGCACCAGGGGGAGTGGGCACTGCCCTCCGCAAAGAGCGTGTCATCCAAGGGAGCGTAGACGCAGAGTCGAAGCCACTTAGAGGTGTTCACAGGGGGCTGTTGGGAGCACCTGGGGACCCCACCCAACCCGCCACAGGCTGAGCCGAGACGTCCTTGGGTGTCAGGTTAAGGGCAGAAGGGGGCACAGAGCCCAGGGGGCACCTTCCAGGACCTGCAGAGGCAGGGAGCGGGGGATGGGTGGACAGACCACTGACGCCCTGAGCGCCAGGCAGCTGGGGAGCCTGTGTGCCGCCCGCAGGGGTGGGCGCCCCCCAGCCCAGGTCTGAGGGTCAGGAAATGCCGTTTTCTCTGAAAGGAACTGGCCTGCCGCGGTGGGGGAAGGGGACCCAGGGCTCTGTCCCCACAGCCCGTGTGCTGGTAAAGGCGCGGCTGTCCCTTTAGGAGAACTTTCCAGGTAGATCACTGACCACACTGGGACCTTGCTGAAGAGACTTTTTTAAAATGCCATCTTCTTAATGACTGTTTATCGTGAAACAGTTTTAAACTTACCCGCCAAAGGCAAAAGTGGTGCCGAGAAGTCCAGCCCGTTCCCCAGGTCCGTCAGGAGCTGACATCCATCTCCACGGACACGCGCTGCTCTGGGCTGGTTGTGGCCCTGGCGCCCCCTGTGTGTATTTACGCGTGTGTTTCCTACGAACACAGCCGTCCGCTTGTGTAACCAGAGCACGGTTACCGAAATTAGGGGACTTAGCGTTAATACAACATCTATTCAAATTTCACCAATTGTCTCAATAATCACAGTGAAATTATGATAATAATGATCATGCTGTTGATAAATCTGGTCAGGAATCCAGTCCAGGGTCTGCTGCCTTCCTGGTGGTCAGGGGGTGTTAACTCTGGTCACGGAGGGAAGGAGTGAAGGCGGGGTCTGCCTTGTACCCCCCACTGAAGGTACCCTTCCCCTTGTAATTCACGTGTGTTTGGGAATGTCCGTCAAGTCTGTGTAAACACCTGGTTCTTTCCGTCCACACTGTCAATACAGCACACCAGGGTGTTTTATCCCCAGTAAATGAGGGAAAGCTGCTGGGAAACTTTTCTGCTCTTTCTGAAGGCTGTAATGAAGGGTAAATAGAGGCTGAGGCCTGCTGCCACTTTACATATGTAAAGTGTGTCCTTTGTGCTGCTAACGGAACCCTGTGAGGCTCACCCAGAGCAGAGACCCCTCGTCTACACCCGCACGCTGGGAGACCTGGGCTGGAGCCCTAAGACACACTTTCCCTGGAGTATTTTTCCTCATAGGAGACACATCCTAAGATCACAAAGTAAGGCAGCATTTTTTTTCAATTCGTTGGATAAGATGTCATTGCAACTTCAGATGCTCTGAAAGTTTGAGACTGTCATTGTCAGGGTGCCCCTCAAAGGTGGACATACTGGAGGCTGAGCACTGGGCTTACGAAAGCCCAGTTCGTTTCTCAGGGCACTTGCGCTTTTCAGAAGCATTTGACTTCAGAAACACCTCAGGAGGCTGGGAAGGGATGCATTTGGGAGTTTGAGATTTGCGAATATTAGCCACTAGATATAACAATATATTTTTTAAAAAGTTTCTGCTGTGCAGCACAGGGAACTATATGCAGTATCTTGTAATAACCTTTAATGAAAAAGAATATGAAAATGAATATATGTGTGTACATGCATGACTGGGACACTGTGCTGCACACCAGACATTGACACACTGTACCTGACTGTACTTCAATTTAAAAAAAAAGAAAAAAAACCTTAGGAATGGGGCATGGGGTCCTTACCCCTGCAGTTTTATGTTACTCCGAGGGAACGCACTTTTAACTGTTCACCTGTCTCTTGGGAAATGGAGGAGGGAGGAGAATGAGTTGATATTCTTTTGTCAGATGGAGGCTTGAGTGAGTCAACACACGTGGTATACGACGCAGGTACACGGGGCTTTCAGAGGCAGAAAAATGCAAAGATGCCTTTGAAACACTGGCTCTGTAATTTTTGATCACATGAACCCTCCATGAGTACATGGGTTCTTTCTTCACCTTCTAAAATAATCCCACGCTTTTTTTATCCTGTCCCATATCAGGGCGTACAGACTGACTTAAATCAGCTCTGTGCGTCATAAAGCCATTGCACTTTTTAAGCTGTGTTTGTATTTGTTTGAAGAGGAAGTATTTGTGTATGGCACCAAATCCAAAAGATGGAAAAGAGTGAAAGGTCCCTGTCTCTCTCCTGCCCCCAGGCACCCAGGTCTCGTCCGCAGAGAGAGCCAAGGTGGCAGAAAACTGACTTAGGGTCCTCAGAGAGCAATCTTTTAAACGTATTTTTCTGTCATAGCAAATAGCCAACTAGAAATGCAGTCACACTTCATCTTATTTATGGAGAAAACATCTGGCCTGAATTGCCAAGTAAACTCGTCTGTCAAATAAAAATCAGCATTAAAGTGAACCGTATGGAGCCTGCTGGCGCTGAGACAAGACGCCCCGGCCCCGCCTGTGTCCCCAGGACGGCTGCTCTTTCCTGCTTGGTCCACAGGCTCCGCCCTTCCCTCTGGCAGCTTCCACCCCCTCACACCCTGAGTCTCTCAGATGTTTGCGCGGAAACCTGGCAACCTGCCGTCTGTCCGGGGAGCCTCCCGACCGAGACACGAGAGGTGGCAGATCCCCCAAAGCCAGGCACTGCGTCCCGGTCCCCGCCTGGGGAGTCCGATTCCTGCTTCTTCAGTGCCTGTTTGGCCAAAGCACCACGTGTTTGGTGGCTGAGCACGTGACACGTTGGCTGCCCTGCGGCCGCCCCAGCTGCAGGGTCCAGCAGCCTGTGTGAAGGATTGTGTGTGCAGTCGCCCCAGAGAGTCTCAGTATGTGAGGAGGTGGGAGAGGAACGGGCTGGCTCTCCGGGGAACCTGTTTCTGAAATAAACTGGCCTCCTTTCCTGAGGCTCGTTTCTGAAAAGATAAGAAGCAGAATGGCACCAAGAGTGTAGCAGCAATAGCTCTGCTTCTGTAATGACATAAAAACAGCTGATCTGGTCGTTTCAGTGGCTAAGGCTTCCTCAGTGCGATGGCTAAGGATGCAGGCTTTGTGGTCCCCACCTCCTCTCCGCTTCCTGCTATCTGTACAGCCTTGGGTGAGTTCAGGAACACCTCTGGGCTCAGTTTCCTCATCTATGAAATGGGGGCAGTAATGATAGCGCCTGTCGTGTGAGACTGTGATGAGAATTAAACGCAGTAATACATCTGAGGGCTTGGTGCTCTGCCTGGACCCTGGAAACATCCAGCCAGTGTTGCTGCCACCCTAGGTGCCCCGTAACATGACGTTTGTAAAGCTTGCCTTTTGAGATGTTAGCACGTGCTGAAGCTGCGGAATCTTCCTGTAGGAGGTTTGCCATCAAATACGTGCTGAGCGCCTCGAGGCTCGCGGAGGGAGAGGTGGGACCCTCCCGCTCTCCTGAGGGAGGCAGAGAGCTCTTGGTACCCTTGCTGAATTCCTGAGACCAGCAGGGCCCGCGGCAGAGGGCAAGGGCGGGTGGGCAGGCAGAGAGAAGGGATGGGGCCCAACCCTCCGCCGTCAGATGCCCGGGCTGCAGGCCGGCTGCGGTTTGATGACACTTGTTGGAGAGGCCTGGGAACAAGCCTGGCTCTGAATAAAGGGTCCAGCGTGGTGTCTGCAGGGGACCCTCTCTCTTCTGAAGCTTTTCAAGGCTTGCTTTGCATGGAAAGGGTCAAAAATCCTGTATTCTGCAGGAAAAGGTTTTTTATGGATTACTCTTTTTTATTAACATATTTACAATATTGTGTTAGTTTCAAGTGTACAGCAGAGTGATTCCATTTTATATATATTTTTTGCAGGAAAGATTTTGATCTGGAATAGATTATATAGTGCAGAGAAACATATAAAGGAAACCAAAATTAGGATTTTAAAATACATAAGAGCCTGTAGGAAATTTTTTCTATTCCTACTTTTCATCTTATTTTGGTGATGTTGGTCAGTTGGTTTGATCCCAATGACTATAATGCCTCCTGCTCTGACAGCGCTCAGGCCAAGCCCCGTCCTGAGTCAAGTCCAGCGCTGTCCACTGTCCTCACTGCACATGTGAGGGGACAGGAGCTCAGAGCGGGTGACAGACCCGCCCAGGGTCGGAGGTAGGAGCTGGGAGCAGGCGCTCAGGGCTGGAGCCCGGGTAGTCTGACTTCGGGGTCTGCCACATGGCCTTCCTGGTCTCAGGAATCACCGGTCCAACCCACGCACCGGGTCAGCCTGGTTCCAGCTGCAGGGGGCTACGGCTGGCCAGGCTGTGTGGCAGGGTTCAGCCCCACGGAGCGGCCTGAAAAGGGAGAATTGCCCGAAACCACAGGGTGTCGTCTCAGGCCACTGCAGTCCGCCTCCAGCTGCTCTGTGAACAGTCAGACCTGGGAGCCACTGCATCCTTTTAGGAGCAGAAATGCAAGTGGATGAACATGAAAGTCTGGGAATTCTTGGAATCATTCACTCATGCAGGTCGAGTTTCCTGAGCACCTCCTGGGTGAAGTCCAGGGTGGTCTGGCAGCTGGAATGTCACAGTGCCTGAGACACAGCCCTGCCTCAAAGGACAGTTGATCCACCAAACCTTTGCTGCAAGTCAGCCTTTTTCACCTGAAAACTCTCGTGGCTCTGTTCAGTTCCTTGCGTCATGCTGTAAACATTCCACTGTGCGGTCGTTAACAGGAATCCAGATAGAAAATATCAACCAGGGATGCTGTTTCCATGAGCCCGTGAGAGACGTCCCTGACAGTCCGCTGTGCGGAACAGCCCGCAGGAGCGGGGTCACCAGCCCCGTTAGCGCCTCTCCCCAGCTGAGGTCTATGTCCTTCCTCTTCCTCCGCGTCTCAGGTGGACATTTCTGGGATGTAGCGTGAAAGTATCTCCTGATGATATTCTCTTTTTCATTTTTTTGACTTCTTTTCATGTTCTGTTACCTGCACTTACTGTCTGGGACCTGACGCGGAGGACTGGTGCCCAGGCAGGACGCGCTCCGCTGTCCAGGAGTCTGCCTTTGTGGACTGGGCACGTGTTTGCATCCTATTTCGTAAGCCCATCTTCCAGAGAAAACATCTAAAGATTTATGTTCTGTCCCTTTTACTTTAAAAGGGATGTGTTTCTGTCAAATTTAAGCGGTGCTAACTCTGAATCTTTAGATGTTTAAATGCCTATGGGAACCTCTTTGCCTCTTTACAATAAAATATTACAGCTGCAACTTGCAGGACGGGGCCGGCCTCCAAACCGTTTCCACAGTCACTCCAGTGAAGTGGGTGCAGCAGAACGAGCCCAAGATTTAAGGACTGGAATCCGCGCTTGGCCACACACACACTCTCTTAGCCAGCTTGCCTTTGAGTTTTCCCATCTGTAAAATGGGGACAGAGCTTCATGCTTTGTAGGGTGGTTCTGGGGGAATGAATTAGATCCCATGAGAAAGCTTGGTCATTTAAGGAACAGACTGGCCATGAATTATTCCTGCCATTTCTGTTGGCCAAGTTCAGATACTAGAATCAGAAAGGGACTTGAATTACAAGAAAACTTAGCAGGAAACACAATTTGACGTGCGCTTTGCTGCCAGCCCCCTCCCTCTCCGGGAAGGCCTCAGTCACCTGCAGGTGTGGGTGGCTGACGACAGGCGCCCTCCCCCCAAGAGTCTTTTGTTTAGGCCCGGAGCCTGGGGTCACAGGGCTGGTAGTCTACAAGTGAACTTTCCGGTATCCGCCGATGAACGCCTGAAACCCGTCAGTGCTTTTTATGGCTCTTCCAGATTAAAACTTCCCTGGAGGGAAGGTAAGTTTTATTTTTCCCTAAAACGTTTATTCTCACAGGCACCTTTCTGGCATGCCACATCCACAGTCACTGCAAATAAAGCCTTCCCTAACCTCCCACAAAGCTGGGCTCAGACACACCCGACCCCCGAGCCGCCGCTCTGAGCCACTCGGAGGCTCCCGCGTCGCCCAGGCCAGGACGCCCCCCCCAGGACCGAGAGCACCTCATTGCCCTTCACCTTTGAGAAGTGTGGCTCTTCTGAACCTGCCATGCGCCCTGCAGGAGACACGCACATTTCGCGGGGCAGCGCTCCCCTCCCATACACCCCCTCCCCCTCCCCCAGGTCTATTGTTAAAACAGTACTACATCCAGAATGAAGGAAATACAGCGTTTTGTGGGAAAGGAAACATCATATCGCTTCACATAAAGGAAAGAGCCGTTCGTTGTAGACATTTACTTGGCGAATCGCATAATTCTTAAAAAACATCATTTTACGTAAGGAGCAGGCTACTGAGTTCTTTGAAGATAAACCTTGTCTTTTGTGATGTGTATATTATATGTGTACAATTAAAGGGACTGAAATTTGTATTTGGTGAGTCACGTGGACAGGAAATTCTAAGTTGCGCACAACAGAATCATCACAGTGCCCAGTCTTCTTTCCTCCGTCTTTTGAGGAAAACCTAGGTTTCTGGCTCCTGCCAGATGGACAGGGATTATGATGATTTCAAAAGTAAGTTTAATTATTAAGTTAAACTTAATGATATATTTTATTCATCACAATTTGCCCATTGTATTATTTCAACACGTGATTTCTAGATGTCACTGAGCTGTCTGATAATCTTTTTTCTTAATCAGTCTTCAAAATCCGTTGTGCATTTTACACGCCAGCATATCTCAAGGTGAGGAAGCCCCACGCCAGGTGCTCAAAAGCCACCTGTCACTAGTGGGTGCCGCTTCAGCCGGCTGGGGCTGGACCGGAGGGTGGGGACAGAGGAAATAATGGTTTCTGCTTCCGCCGCAGCCTGAGCGTTAGTGACGGTGACAGGTGCAGGCCAGGTGGGAGGGGCTCTTTGTGGGTATTCGCCGTGCCTCTCTGAGCCCGCACTGGTCCCTGGCGTCTAGGCGGCCCTCTGAGCCTGGGTTGCAGTGGAGGGGACGTCCGTCCACTGAGGAGGGGGCCCGGAGCCATGCTCCCGCTCTCAGGGGCCAGGCATGCTCATCTGCCCTCCCAGTGCTGATGAGAACCTCTTGTTCTTCTAGAACCTTCTCTGCCACCCTGTCCTGCCTCCGGGCCAGTGGGTGAGGTGTCCACCGCTTGGCAGGAGCCCTCCTCCGTCTCCCGTGTCGTGTCGCTGGCACGACACTGGGGCTGAGTCCACCCCGTGGCCCCATCCCAAATCTGTAGGTGGCATCACTGACGTCCCCGCCCTCTGTGCACAGCGGGTGTGCCTGCAAGGGTTCGCCTGCCACGCCTCCCCGGAGACGCCCGTCGTGACTGAAAGCGGTGTGTTTTACACGTATTTTCTGGCCGCCTCCTCCCAGAAAGGCCGCACGGTGTGCACGGCGTGAGCAGAGGCAGAGCGCGTCACTTCATCTTTTCATTTTCTTCCATGAATGCGCTTTTTAGAGCATTTAGTAATTCCCTGAAAACATACAAATGAGCGTTTTCCTTCTGAGCCAAGAAGCTGGCTCTAGACTGTGTGTTTAAGAAGACTGTACTGTGACTGAATAGGAGACATGGGGGAAAAGATTCTTTTTCGGCTCAGTGGCGGGGGAGGGGGGCTCGGGGGGAGCCAGTGCCTGAGTCCTGAGCCTTAAAGCAGCTCGCTGAGCGGCCCGGGTGTCCGTGCACGAGGGAGCCAGAGAAGTGGGCGGAGATGAGTAACTCGCGTGTACAGAGAACTCGAGTGCGGACAGGCGGGACGAGCGCCGAGGCATTACTCAGCCACTCCTATTTAAAGCCGGGGGCAGGGGGCAGGGGGCACAGTGGTGCCTGAAGACAGGGTGTTGGAACTTTGTTAGTTTCTCCGAGGCTGGAATCGCTGTGATTCACACTTTCTGTCGATCCCATGCTTAGTCTTGTCCCCTCGCGGCCACTGGGAAGGGGCACCTTCCTTCCCCTGCTTCAGTCCACAAAAGTCTTCTAGACATTTCTTGTTGCCAGGTTCGGCCCAGGGGAATTTGGAAATCAAGTCTAGAGAGGTGAGAGGGACAGAGCCTGGGTAGGGGGACCTGGATTCCGCCCGCTCCCCGGGATGGCATCCCTCGGGACTGTGCCGTGGGCGCACGCAGGGCGGGGGAGGGGGGGGTCTGTTCACCTTGAGCCCCAACAAGTAGAGCAGATGGAAAAGGTCCACTGTAAGCTCTGACAATTCGAGGAAACAAGGATGTTGGGCGGCGTTCAGAGGGGCCAGCGCCCAGGAAGACGGTGCTTCTGCCCTGGCCCGGGCCGGTGAGACTGCGGCGAGCCTCGGTCCCAGGGGCGCCCTGTCCAGCCTTCCCGAGGCTTTTGTTTTTCTCTCTAGCATGTAATTAATTCTCTCAGGTAAAAGAGGTCAGTGCCAGTGAGCTTCCCACCGATTGCATTGTTTTTGGTTTACTCTGTTTTGTTTGCCACGTGTCTTTCCTAAATTGGGTCCTGCCCGTTGTACGTGAGGCCACAGGGGTCGTTCTGACCCGAGACCTGCTTCCGTCCCCGCTCCAGCAGAGTGCAGAGGCCACCTCGGTGCTGAAGGGGTTACCGCGCCAGCCCCCCGGCTCCCGTGTCAGAGCTGTCACCGATGTCTTCACAGATTCCCACCCACCTCCGCCCACTCTCCTGCCGGGCGAGAGACGTTTTAGTTCCTCTCTCAGGGGAGAAAGTTATTAAAGTGAAAGAAAATGAGTGTTCCCCGCTCTCAGGAGACAGAAGAATGGGTTCTGGCCCTCTTCTGTCATCCTGGACCCGTGGGGAGGGCAGCAGAAGCGGGCAGAGCTGACTCAGAATCCGGAGAATGGCGTGTGTCCCGTCCGCCCTCTGAGGGCTTGATTCAGCTTACAGCCCGGTGTCCGTGACTGGTGGGCCGTTTTTACCGTGCGGCGTTTTCGCGTGTTTGGGGGATGTCTGTTCGCGGGGCTGGTGGGAGCCGGGCACCGGCTGGGCCTGGGGAAGGGAGAGGCCCACGGTGGGTTCGACGGCTGTGTCATTGACATGGCCAGTCTCCCACTCCAGCCCCAGACCTGCCTTCTTTCCTGCCTGCTGCCCCGGTGAACTAGTCCTGCTCAGACCCGGGCCCTTCCCGCAGTCAGGCTTCCGCATCAGAAGCAGCCCCGAGAGCTTCTCAGCCCCGGGGTCAACGCCTTATTCCCAAACCAGGCCGCGCCTCAGTCGTATGGGGAGCTTTCAAAGCAGATCACTCGGGCTGCCCTGAGACGTCTGAGTCAGGAGCTCTGGGGGGAAGGCTGCAGGAGTCTGTTCTGGAAGCTCCCGGGGTCGGGTCTCAGCACCGGCCAGGCTGGGCTGCGGCCGTGGGCTTGCAGTGCCCGCAGTGACCCGGTGTGGGTTACGGACAAACGCAAGGCTGCCGTTCACAGTAACGGTTGTGCTTTCCTGTAGCTGTTTTCATAGTTACAGTTCAAGATAAGTCTCGAGTCATTAAGAGTGACTTGACAGGATTTTTGCTTAAGAACAGAATGTGGATGATGGATTAAATGTAAATGGTGGGTTGGAAAGAGGACTGACCGCCGTCCTCAGTCAGACCCCTCTAGCTGGTCGGCCAGCTCCGCGCCGGGTGCCAGGTGTGCCCTCGGCCTGTCCTTCTGCTCCCACCACCCCCCACCAGGCCTGCAGGGACCAAGGGGGGGCTGGAGCGGGTTTGGCCAGAAGCTCTCACTGCAGGCATCGATAGGGGGGCAGGGGGGAGGAGTTGCTTTGCTGGCTGAGAAGGTGGTGGTGGCAGCCCTGGGGTCGTGGGAAATGCTGGGGGGGGGGTCTATGTGTTCCCACGGGGAACGGTGTGGTGGCAGCCCTGGGGTCGTGGGAAATGCTGAGGGGGGGGTCTGTGTGTTCCTACGGGGAGCAATGAGTGATGAAATAGGCTTAGAATGGGGTTAGGGGTTCCAGCCCCGGGAGGTGCTCCAGAGGTAGGGGAGTCCCTCCACGTCCCCTTGCTGAAGACGGTCTGCTGGCCCACTTCCACATCTTCTCACAGCTCCGCCGCTCACCCCACGTGCGGCAGGGTGGGGGGCACCTGCAAAGCACGTTTAGGGGGAAGTCGACAGAGACAGCCGGACCCTGGGTCACACGGTGCGGCTGTGCGCCTCGCGGATCACAAACACAGACCAATCTCCCTGTCTCACTGGGTGTTTCTAAAGCTCCCTGCGTCCACTTCTTTCCTGCTTACGTTTTATGCCCACTTTTTTCTTGGCATTTGTGCCCATGGTTTGGAAACCGTCTCCCGTTGGGAGTTGTACCCATTATTTATGCAAACAGTGCTCATCTGGCTTTGAGGAGGGGCGTGGAGAGTTTAGACCCAGAAGCTCTACGACAGCCTTGTTCTGAGGTGCACCTCCCTCGCCACAGTGTCTCAGAGTAGAAGCCTCAGAGCCTGAGTTCTGTTTGAAGTGAAAGTCCCTGTTCTGCGGGAGGCACAGCACACAGCTGACTGCATGGACGCAGGCTACGCACCTGGAGAGGGGGCGGCTCGCTTGCACCTACACAAACACCGAATCAGCACGCTGTATGCCTGGGACTCACGTACTGTCCTGTGTGGGTCATAGCTGAACCACGTGGACAGTAAATAAGGAAGTCACGAGGAAGGAAAGGCTCAGGTCACTGGTGTGAAAATGAGAAAATTCTGGGAAGCCACGCTCAAGGCCTCCGTGTTCTAGAGATTGCCCGAGGGCCCATGGAAGGTGCTCTTTCTGAAAGTCACAGGACGCCTGGCTGAATCACTGCTGTGCACCTGAAACTGACACTGTAAACCCACTACACTTCCAGAAGAATTAAAAATTCAAAACAATAAGTACCTAGAGACCAGATACACGCAAAGCAAAAATTAAAGTGGGGTCTGGTTTTTCGTGGTGTAAATAGACTTGCTCAAGCCATTCCTCCCAGGAGCGGGATGCCAGGTCTCTTGGGGGGGCTCGAAGCCCTGGGCCCTACCCGCCCTCAACCCCCCCTGCTGGGACTGGGCCCCGAGGGCGTTTGTTCCTGCATTGCAACTCCCTAACATCCCACGCTGACGCCACCAAGACCTCAGAGGGGCTTGTTTACCAGCGAGCGTGGATCCACCCTGCAGTGTAGACGCACCCTGATGCCGGGCTGGGGGAGGGTGCGATACGTGCCCCCTCTCCCTGCCTTTGCTCTGGATCTCTGAGACCCCTGATGTCTGAGACCCTCGGGTGTTTAATCTCATGTAAAATTCTGTGGTTTGCAGCCGTTGATTTTCCTATCAAACCTGTTTCAGTACTTAGACAAAGAGAAAAGCTTCTGCTCAGAAGCGACAGAGCAGACGCCCTGACTGGGGAAGGAAGGCGCTCCTGGAAGCCGTCCCTCCAGCCCCTGCAGTCCCGGGCAGGGGGGCTCCGTGCGGCGGAGCCTGTGGGCTCAGGGCCGTGGCCGGGGCCCTGGTGAAGGCCGCCGGGGAGGTGGCGCTGCGGCTCTCAGGAGAGCTGCTGGCACTGGAGCGAAACCAGTGCGTGCTTTCCTGTTGTCACAGCAGAACGGGCTTCCTTGTCGGGCCGAGAGACACCCAGCGGGAGGGGAGACCAGAGGGACCCTGTCTGCCTTCTCAACAGAAGGCTGATCATCAAGAGATCACACTTGTTTGTTTGAAAGAAATGAGCTGATTTCTCTCCTGGGTGTTTTTCTGGGTAAAACATTTTAAAAGCGGGGGAGGGCAGAGCTCAGTGGTAGAGCACGTGCTTAGCATGCAAGAGGTCCTGGGTTCAGTCCTCAGTCCCTCTGCTAAAAAAACTGAAATAAATAAATAAACCTAACCCCCCCCAAAAAAAAAACCACGAACATTTTAAAAGCTTTCAAGAAGAAAAAAAAAAAACCCTGCAACCAACTCCACACAATGGAAATAAGATACTCTGCCCATGTAGCATCCCCTCCCCCAGGAAAGCCAGCCTCCTGGTGCATGCGGTGCGTTTAGGGAAGACACTGGTAGACGGGAAGCAGCCTGGCTTGGTGGCGTCAGCCTGGACTCGGCTGTGGCAGCCGAGGGCACTGGGGGGCTTTCCACTCCGTGAGGTCTAGTGACGAGGACGCAGAGGAGAGCGAGACAGAGGACTGTAGACTCAGTCGCTTCCCGTGTCCACGTCTGCCCTGCTCCGGGGTGCAGGGTCTCACCGGTGCCTCCACCGCAACCCCACCAGCCTCACCTTAGGGCCCTGGTGTCATGTCTCCACCCAAGAAGTTAAGCTGGTCTGTCCGAGGCTCCTTCATCGCTCACATCCTGCTGATCCTCCTCTGGAGACCTTCCCAGCTTGTCTGAAGCTGGGTGATGTCTCCCCCTTCCCCAGGTCCCTGCAGCTTTACTTCCTGTGGCTTCCCAGGTGGCACTCTGGTGTCAGTCCTCGTCCCATCCAGTCCTTACCGCCCTTCACTGTCCCCTAATTATTTGGTAAATCTCAGCCATGGTCTCCCTACGTAAAGCAGTAATTTCTTGAGACCAGCAATCGTGGCTTATACTGGTGGCCCCTCTCTCCAGCGCCTCACCCTGTGCTGGGAGCATAACCTGCAGAATTTCACACTCCTTGAGGACAGGGACGACGTCCCCCTTACCCACTGTGGTCACCTTAGCTCTGGACACAGTGCCTAGCGCAGAGCTGGAACTCAGTGAGTCCCTTTTGAACAATTGGTTGGTTATTGGCACTTGGGGCATATGTAGCATTGACGACAGGTTTTGAGGGAGAAGGTCCTCCTTTTTTTTAAATGTCTAAGAAACTACCATTATGATGACATGGTGAAACTTTCATGTGAGATTCTTCCTGTCCCATTTGTGGAAAGAGGGCACTGCAAACATTTTCATAAGATTAGGCATGTTTATGTAATATGGCCTCATTATAGCATTGAAATGTGTCATTTTGCAACCAAAATTCCTGTGAATTTGAGAAATAATCTAGATTGAACTGACTCTCTGACTCTATAAATAACCTCATACCCTACACAAAACTTAATCCGAAATGGATCGATGACCTGAATTTGAGTTAAAACTGAAATGCTGAGGAGAAAGTAAAGGATTAGGTCTTCATGACCTTGGATTTGGTGGTGATTTCTTGGATTTGACACCAAAACCTCAGGCAACAAAAGAAAAAGTAAATACATTGGACTTGATCAAAACTTAAATTGTTTGTGCATCAAAGGAACCCACAGAATGGGAGAAATATTTGCTAATAATATATCTGATAAGGGTCTAATATCCAGAATATGTAAAGAACTCTTCCAGCTCAGCAACAAAAAGGACAAACAGCTCAATTTAAACATGAGCAAAGGACTTGAACAGACATTTCTCCAAAGAAGACATTCAGGTGGTCAGGACGCACATGAGAAAACGCCCACCGTCATTAGCTCTGCAGATCAAGACCACAGAGAGACACAGTGTCACAGCTACTAGGATCGCTACCATTTTTTTAAAAAAACCCGAAAATACCAAGTGTGGTGAGGACGTGGAGAAATTAGACCCTCATGTACTGCTGGGGGGAACGTAAACAGGTTGGCAGTTTGCCACCCTGGACCCTCTTTGACTGGCTGGTTTCACTCACCGTCACGTGCTCCAGGCCCACCCACGCTGCAGCCTGTCTCAGAATGTCCTCCTTTTGGGGGCTGAATGCTGTTCCGCCCTGTGGGTAGACCACTTTGGTTCTCCACGTGTCCGTCGATGGACACTGGGTTGTTAGCATTAGACTGCTGAGCCCACTTGTGATGTGTCTGACTTAACGTTCTCCAGGAGTCACCAGCTCCTGTGCTGAGAAGACTTGGGAGGAAGAGGGACACAGAGGTGGGGTGGCGGTCTGTGACCACGCCTGCTGGTCCCAGGTGATGGCTTCAGCCAGGAACGTAGGTTGACCGCGGGAGAGGAGGCAGACCAGGAAACCGAGAGCACGTGGTCCGGGGGAGGGCGTGGCCAGCTGTGTCCGATGCTGCAGTGAGCGGGGCATCAGGACGGGAACAGGGACCCGCCCCCGAACCCAGCAGCCTGGAGACCTCGCCCTGCATCAGGGCCCGCAGGAGGAGCCCCTGCTTCCTTGCCAGCCCTGCCTCCTATTGTTAAACTGTTATTAACTCTCTTTGCTCTTACTGTCCCCTCACAAGTCCTGCCCATCCCCGGCCCTCGAGAGTCTGTGCAGATCAGGGACTGGCAGCTCCGGGTGAGTCCGCGGTGGGGGAGGAATGACCCCCACCCCACCCCAGACACCCGCTTGGTCACTTCAGTTCAAAGGAGAAGAATCCTTTCACTGGTCTCCGCTGTTTCTGCTCGTCATGGCCAGAGTGAGCTTAGGAGACAGGTGGGTGGCCCGGGAGGCCCAGGGGGAGGACTCCCTGTTTATGGGAAATGTCACAGGAACTCGGGTCCCTCTGTGCTCGGGCTTAAGTCACAAACGCACTCACGTGCTGGGTGGCATCCACCTCTTGGGACATCTGCACGCCGTCCCCGTCCTCTAGGATAAATGAGCACTTAATAAAGTGACGAAACGCTGAGAGGAAGTCAGTGTTTGAATCAGAAATTCCAGCTAGTAACTCTTGACAGGTGGTTCCAGATGTCTCTCTCGGGAAAGGTGACCCTCTGCTAGGTATGTGCCCAGGAGAGTTAAAAACAGACATTTACACAGATACGTGAATGAGCGTCCACAGCAGCACCGTTCACAGTCCCCGGAAAGGCCAGCAACCCAACCCCGTCAGAGGACGGGTGGTTGGTCCATGCGGCCAGATCTCATGTGGCCGCAAGAATGAATGAAGCACCGACACCCACTACACGTGGATGAGCCTCGAGAAGATTGTGCTCAGGGAAGGAAGCCGCACAAAAGGCCACATGCCGTGTGACTTCGATGAAGTGTCCGGAGGGCGCTGGGAGTGAGACGCGATGCTTGAGGTTTCTTTGGGGGGTGACAGGAGTGTTCTGAAGGCGACGGTGGTGACGGTTGCACAGCTCTCAGAATCCACCAAAAGCCACTGAACGGCACGCTTTAAACAGGTGACCTGTGTGGTGAATGAACTGTATCTAGTCGAACGGTGACGGAAGAAACGGAAAGAGGGAAAATGGAAAACTTGAAGTCAAGAGAGCCCGGAGGGGAAGGGACGGTGCGGCCGGCTGAGCGCGGGGGTGGAGTATCGAGGCGTGAGGGCGGTGCTCTTCCCCCGCACTTCCGCCGGGCCTCGCAGCCGCTGCGGGATCACAGAGGTGGCAGCACCTTTGAAACCTGTTATTCCAGGGAAGCGTGGATCCCCTAATACCCCCAGCGAACGTGCCCGCAGGGGCCGTGCTTCCTCGTGGCCCTCGGTTACGTCTCGGCAGGTGCACGTCCCCACCGAGGACACCACCAGCTAAGTTTCAGGTATTGGGTCCATGCAGCGGCCCCTTAGCAATTCGGGGCTCGTCAGCCTGAGCGCCCTGGCTTCATCCCCACCCCCAGCTGCCCTGCAGGCCGAGCTGGGGGTGCCCCAGGCACCCCCCACCCAACTCCCCGTGCCGGGACTTGGAGGCTGGCTTACAGCACCAGTCATCCAGGCAGGTGTCGGCGTGGTTGGCCTTGTTCCTCGTAAGCAGCGCAGTTCTGTTTGCCTCCCTCCCCGTCAGTAAGTGCAGGAGTCCCGGGGCCTTTCTGGAGGGCCTGGGAGCCAGGGGCGAGCCCAGGATTGGAAGCTCGGGTACCGCTCTGCACCTATGGCAGCGCCCACGGGGCTCCAGTCCCTGGTGTCTGCTCTCTGCCGCCACAACCCACCTCGTGCAGGTGACCGGAGTTGGTCCCTCTCCCCCTGTCCCTAGCCCCACGCGTTCTCCCTCCACCCGGCGCCTGGGCTCTGTAGCTCCTTCCGGAATTCAGTTCTCAATCCTGCACAGGACACCCATTCCCTCGCCACGTGTGTCCTTCCGGGCCTGTTGGAACCAGGCCAGCCTTGCCCAGTCCTTCCAGAGCTGCCATACCGGGTCCCCGCACCATCCCTGTGTCCCAAGCCAAAGGACTCTCCAGACCCTCACCCCTGACCAGCCTGTCACATGGTCGGTCCTTGAGCTCTCAGCTGCCCTTAGACCGGTTGGCCCTCCCTGATGCCACCCCATGCCACTTTGGATTTTGTCTGTCCTGCCCCCACCTGTCACACCTCCGTGTCCTCACCCACCACCTCCACCCTTCCGCCCAGGACTCATCACTGTGGCCTGCGGGCCAGCCTCTGCCCAGAACAGTTCTGTCCTGGGGAACAGGGCACAGTGGTCGGAGTTAAGAAGGCCCTGGCTGGGATGTGAGCCCAGACACTCAGATCCCCAGATCTAAGCTCAAACCATAAATTCTGTCCTGGGATTCCTCGCTAGGCACCTCCAGTGTGTTTTACACTAAAATTTTCCCAAAGAAATACGCATCTAATTCTACAGCCGTTGTCAGTGGGAATATAGCAAACCCGCTTTCACGGACATTTGCTGTAAATCTAACCTATTCCTGAAAAGAGGGCCTCCTCCCTCCATTTTGCCTTTATTTGCACATAAAACAGACAAGACCCAGAGTGACTAAGAGGACCGAGAATAATACCTTTGAGTGTTACATAATCAGACTTGACATGCCGCGAGAACTTTTGTCAGGCAACTTGACAGAGGCTGTCTGGAAGCAAAGGCTAAAGTCGTGATTCTTTGAGCCTCTTATCCCTAATAAAAATACCTAATTGTTTTATTTCTGTTCCCACACAAATAAGTTTCTCCTGTGAGTCTCTTTTGCACGCACCCAGTGCACAGTTCTGTCAGAGAACTAGGGTTTTAAAGAGAGAATCTTAGGTATGAGAGTGGGAGTATTGTGAAAGAGAAAATCAAAAGCTAAGGCATTAATTTTGTGGAGAAGAGACACTTAAGGAAAACTATATGTCCCCATCGCAATGGGGTAGATTTATTTAAGGGTCGTGGATCTGATTACTAAAACTTTATACTTATCCATTGTTTTCTGAGACTATCACTTGGAGGTAAAAGGCGGAGTCCCTAGGCAGACCTTCCTGGATCTTTGAACATATTTTTTAAAACCTAGGTGTAAGAGCAGCGGAACCCATGCAGGCTGGCCCGGGGGGGGGGGGGGTGCAGGGAGGGCCCCTTGGCTCAGTCTGCCTGCCCCCGCTCTGTGGGACCACAGGGAATTCTGATTCTGCCCCAGGCCTTATGGATCTTGTTTTAGGGAGAAAAGAGAGAGAGGTCAGAACTACGTAGTTAACTATTTCTGTGCTCAGCTATACGGGAAGGAATTTAAAGCCGGGAAGAACTAATACATGAAAGGAACAAGGTTGCAGGATACAGGTTCAAAGACAGAAATCAACTGCTTTCCTAAGTACTAAGAATGAAAACTTGCAAAAAAAGAAATTTTAGGAACATGTACCTTCAAAATAACATTCAAAAAAATTACTTAGGAAAAACAATCTAACAAACAATATGAAAGATGTGTACACTGAGAACGAGCAAGCATTATTGAGAGAATTTAAACGACATAAATTAATAGATATACCATGTTCATGGATTGGAGAACTCATTGTTGTTAAGATGGTACTTCTCCCCAAAGTAACCCTGAGACTCAATGCAATTCCAACCAAAATACCAGCAGGCTTCTCCATAGAAATTGACAAGCCAGTTCTCAGATGTATGTGGAAATTCAGAAGACCACGAATGGTCAGAATGATGCTGAAAAACAACAAAGTTGGAGGATTTAACATCCAACTTTAAGACTGACTCCAGAGCTGCAGGAATCGGGACAGATGGAGTCGGCACAAGGATGGACGTGCAGGTCAGTGAACAGAGTCACGTCCAGGAGCAGACCCACGTGTATATGGTCAGCTTCAGCCAAGGCACTGAGGCAGTCAGTGGAGAGAGGGTGGTCTTCTCAGTACGTGTGCCGGGGAGGCTGGATATCCATGTGGAAAAAAGTGAAAGCTGGCTCTTCCCTCTCGTTGACCCCAGAATTAACGCAGATGGATCACAGACCTAAAGGTAACAGCTAAAAATGTAGAACTTTAAGAAAACTTGAAGGAAAACCTTATCACTTTGGGTTAGGCAGAGATTCCTTAGAACACAAAAAAGCATAAAAGTGAAAAGGAAAAATTACTTAAATGCACATCATCAAAATTAATAGCTTTGCTCATCAAAACATGCTTGGGAAGATTAAAATACAAGCCACATTTTGGGAGAAAGTATTTGCAAAACCTGTAACTGACAAAGGTTTGAATCCACACAATCTTTTAAAATCTCTGACTCTTAAAAATTAAAACTTAAGAAGACATACAACCCGGTTTTTCATGGGAAAAATACTTCAACAGACACTTCCAAAAGAAGACATGCAAGCAGCCAACAGTCACATGAAAAGATGCGTGACATCACTGGCCAGCAGGGAAGCTGGATGCCACTGTACACCCTTGGGAGTCATTAAAATTAAAGGACTGACAAAACCAAGTATTGGTGAGGTTTGGAGGAACAAGAACCCCTAGACCTCACTGTTGATGATGGGAATGCAACGGCCACTTTGGAAAACAATTTAGTAGCTTTTTAAAGTTAAACATGCACCTGCCGTGTAACCCAGCAATTCCACTCCTGGGTATTGAGCCAAAAGAGATGAAAACGAAAGTCCGTACAAAGCCTGGCACGCAGATATTCCCAGCAGCGTCACTCATAACGGCCCCAAACCAGAAGTAACCCACACATCCACCCACTGGCGAATGATGCACAAAAGGTGCTCGGTCCACACAACGGAGTAGAACTCAGCAATTGTTTTCAGAAGCTGCTAATCCACAGAACGAAATGGGCGAGTGTCAGAAATACCACATAAGTGAAAGCAGCCAGACACAAAGCGCTGCATGACTTCATTCATGTGCAATTTCTAGAAAAGGCAAAACTCTAGAGACCTAGCGAAGTGGACTGACAGCTGCCCGAGGTGGGGGAGGGGCCAGGGGGAGGTGTTCCACCACTTGGCTGTGTTGGTGGGTGCGTGGCTGGATAAATAAATGGGTGAATTTTCTGGCACATGAAATACACCCCAAAAAGCTGTCAGAAACGATTCTAAGAGAAAAGTGGGCAGTCCTGAGAGGGGAAATAGACGAGGCTGGTGTGTGCTGTAGGCTTCGTTGGCCCCCTCTGGCCTCCAGCCGCAGGGAACTCCCCTCGGCAGGGGAGGAGGAGGCCGGCCCCATCCCGAGCCTGCGTGTGAGTCCAGGGTGATCGCTTCCTGGTCCAGCGAGCGCGAGCAGCCATAAAGGACGCGGGGTCCTTCTCATCTTGCCGTCTGTAACACGGGGGCTAAATCACCTACGGGGCCGGGTATCAGAGTCTGATGGGACCTTGGCTGGGAGACCCTCGGGACATTGCCTGGGACACACGGGGCCCTCGGGAGAGGCCAGGAGCGAGCCCCGCTTCACGTGTGGTTGCTTGCTGTGGTTGTCACCCCCGGAGCCGTGCTTCGCGCCTGGAAAGACTCCTGACGACTGTCTGTAGTTCGTTTGGGTTTTTTGGCACAGGTTCTGAAAGCTGTCCCTGACTAGAGTTTTCAGCACACCATATTTACATTAGACCTGAGGGTGGACAGAGATTATGAACAACAAAATCCTAGTGCTAACTAGATCCCGCACAGACTTTCCCCTTGATATCCACCAGATAAAAAGGAATGGCGGAAACCTCCGAGAGCCTTCTGCTCTCTGAGGGATTCAGTTCCGTAGGTGCGTTTTTAATGGGTCAGACCGAAACTTGAGCTTCAGAAAATTCCATCTAAGTGGCTACTCGTGTAACCGAAACCGCCTGTTTATTTCTAAGCCCATTGGATGAGGGTGGTGGCCCTTGTTCAGGAAGTTACCGTGGAAGGTTCCACTAATATTTACTTTTGCTTCAACTGGTTCCTAGTGCCACTCACAAAGTTGTAATGCAAGTTAATAAAAACACTGAAAAGCACAGCAGAATGAGGCTGGGGCAGGAAAGTAAGTTACGTGGGAGCAGAATTGAGGTCAGTACCCAGAGTGTAGAACCCACCCCCAAGCCAGACTTCCAGGGTCCCGAGCAGTCAGCTCAGTGACGTAAGTGGAAAAGACGTCACAGGGCCCACAGGATGAAAAATTCAAAATAAAACTTAAAAAGCAGTTGCTTGAGAAATGCAAAACACCTTCCTGATACTAAAGTTAAACAGGAATGTCTTCCAGAAGTCATCCTAGGAAGAACATGGAGCATAGGGAATACCATTTTTTCGCTCAACTCAGTGACGGTTTCCAGCAGCCTCAGGACAGGGCAGCTCGTGGGCAGGGAGCTCCACCTGAGACCTGGGTGCCGTGCAAACCACTGGACAGCATCCATTTCATGAGCTGAGAAATATTATGCTTTTGATTTTATTTCAGAAAGGAAAAATGGAAGGGAGGGTAGAGCTCAGGGCTGGAGTGTGTGCCTAGCCTGCACGAGGTCCTGGGTTCAGTCCCCGGCACCAACGTTTAAAAATAAATAAATAAGCCTAATTACCTCCCCGCCAAAGAAGTAAATTAAGTTAAATAAAATTGAAAAAAAAAGCAGTCCTTTGTGGAATTCAACTCAGGCTGTGACCTCAGGCTGGGGAGGCTTTAAAAAAAAATTAAAAATTTATCCTAAGTGTCAGTATAGCCAGAGTTGTTTTATTGTATTCTATTCGCAGAGAAATCATGCAGGAGTTTTTTTACGTTTCTTACTGTCATGCCTTTATTTCTATTCTAAAGCAGTTGTAAGGAATTTAAAAGCAAGAACAAAACAAAACAAAACATTGTGTCTCCTGAGAACTCCAGGCTGGCTCTGAGCGCCCTTTACATCTGCAGGAAGGTTTGAACAACAGAACCAGAGGGAAAGTGCTTTAATATAAAAAGGACGAGCTAGTATTTAATTTTTTAAATTTTAGTTTAAATTTTGATTTAAAAATCAAAAATATGCTGTAAAAATGTAGAGCCTTGCTTTTCGAAGGTAGGTTTGGTCTGGTGTCATTACAACTTTTACTTTCTGTAACACAACGCAGACTCCTTGCGTAAGAGTAACGTTCGTGTCCGTGTATCGCAGTGGCTGAAATGCATGGCGATCCCAGGGTGACCCCCTCCTCAGCGGTACAGGGGAGCTTGCGAGACGTCACTCAGGACTTTTCTTTGTACGCCCTCCACGTCGCGGCAGTCTTGGATGTCAGAACCTTCACTGGGACTAACCCTTTCCTTTCAGACACACGCACGCACGCACACAACACTGAAATTATTTTTATTTAGTGTTATCCATCTCCGTTGCTAATGGAGGCAGACTAAAATTATTCCTCGTATTTATTTCCCAGTTCTTTTAGCAAGCCTATGCAAATTCTAGCCAGGCTCGGGCCGAGTGCTGAGCTCCAGCTAGAGAAGCTGTCCTGGCTGACTGGGCAGTTAAGATTTCACCTGATCATTTCTTTACTTGCGTGTGTATCTTTGTTTGAGACAATGGTATGGTGGCTGTGACTTTTAAAAAGCGTTTATCATTTAGAAACATGTTGAAATAAAACAGTGTGGTGTCAGCTGCTGTAAAATAACGAAGGCGAGAGACAAGGGCATGAGGTTCAGTTAAAAGAAAATGGTCAAAAGAAAAGAAATGGCCCTGCCTTGCTAAACGTGGAAGCCACCCCGTGAGTCCCGGGCAGGGGCAGTTACCTCTCTGCTCCTGCAAATGTCATGTTTTCCCGAATGAAAAGCAAGCAAGCGCAGCCGCGTCCCGGGAAATCCCCACGAAGGTCTGAGAACTCCTCATCGGTACTCACAGTTCCTTTTTCCTTTTTTCAGAGAAGCCCCCCCACTTATACAAGCATCAGGCCCCACAGTACTTGGGTCCATCCTTAGAAGGAATCGTGAGTCTCTAAGAAAAGCGCCAACTCCAGTTTCTTTCCCGGCAAAGTCTCCTCTGATTCTTGGGAGGGGGCATCGGCTGTTTCCTGGAGGGGGCACCCCAGACCCCTCCGCGCAGACCAGGGATAGAAGCGGGTGCTTCCCGGGGTGGGAAGGGGTGTACGTCCTCTGACAAAGCGCTTTGTGAAAACATACGTCACTTCTTCTCTGTTTAGCCGCTAAGGTAGAGTCATCTGCTGCCACAGCACTGTGACGCTGATTTGGGTAATTTTGGGAGTGTGCCTTCATCAAGCCACCTTTACAGAGATGGGTGAGTTCCCTTTTCAAAGGCTGCTGGGGCCGCACTGGATGGAGCTGAGCACCGTGTGCAAACCAAAATCCTGGCTCGCACTTAGTTTCTAAACTCTTCGCAGCAAATCACTATCCCTAACGAGTGTAGTTTTGAAGGTTTCTTTCTTGTGTTCTTAGCGCTTCTGGGCCAGATTTGTCAACATGTCTATTCATAATCACGGCTCACCTAGAAAATGTAAAAGACAGTGGCCAAGACGGAACTGAGTGTGTAACAAGTGTGTGTATTCACGGCTGAGGCGTCCGTTCTGCCAGTTGAGTTGCTGAGCACCGAGAAGTCTAGATTCCTACTTGTGTTTACAGTTGACCCCTGTCATTAACCTATGAGCTGTCGTTTCATTCTGGAGAACTTCCTGGCATGACAGGAGTGAGCAGTCGGTCGAGCGATGAGATGCAGGCCTGGCACCGTGTGGAGGGCGACCTCCACCAAGAAGAGGATTCACATGTTCCCTGCAGATTTTTGGCAGCTTCCTTGTACATTTAACTTTCAGGAGATGGAAACACACGTGTGTTCTTAGTTGTCACTTTTTCACATTTCAGGAATTCTTCGATCACGTGAAGAAACTGTGGGATGACGAAGGCGTGAAGGCGTGCTTTGAGAGGTCCAACGAGTACCAGCTCATCGACTGCGCTCAGTAGTGAGTCTGCCCCCGACCCCGGCAGGGGCCGCGCCCTGCCTGTGCCGCCCCCCCGGATTCCCGAAGTTTCCTGGGTGCGGGGAACGAACAGGGAGCAGCTCCCGAGAGAAATAACTTTCAGAGTGAGACGTGTCTCGTAGAGGGGAGCCGAGAGCCCAGCAGCGGTCCTTCTCGGGGAGGACCCGGAAACGGCTGTGCCCGGTGCACCCGGGTCTCTGTTTGCAGGCCTGTTCGTGGTTTGCCTTCTGCAGAGTTCCAGGTGTATTTGTAAATTGCGGTGAACTTAGGTGTTCGTTGTTATTTTTTATTTGGGAGCAGGGGCTTTCAAGTTACAATTTAAAATAATAGCAACATCTCCAGTCAAGCCAAGCTCTTGCTTGAAGCAATGAGGCCAGCCCACACGCAAGGCAGCCTAGAGCCCCAGCGCACCCTAGCACGTTGCAGTACTTGCACACGCCACATACATCCACGTGCTGCATTAACATAATAGCAAGCGTCTGATGAAAACCTGAGAGACGAGAAGTAAGGACAGGGCTCTGGTGCCTAGGCCGGTGCAGGTTTTCCGTGAAACGCCCGCTTTCCTGTTTCCTCTTGCCGTCTTGGACTCCATCTCACCCCTGTGAGAGAGCAGCGGTCCCCAGAGAAATGTTCGTGGGGCGTTCTCCCTGTGTTTGCTCTACTGGCAGCAATAGCCGTAGTTAAGTCCACGTCGTACGTGACTCTTCAGGCAGCAAGAAATAAGCTATTTTACACCCTAAGTCTGTAAACCCCAAACGGTCCCACTCGTGGAAGAGGCTCCGCGCGCGTCAGACCCGGGCTTCGTGACGCTGGGAGGCAGGTCTGCAGTGCGGGGGGCTGACGCTGCGCCGCAATGCTGACTGCAGGTGGGGGCACTGGTGGCCCCCGGCCCTTGCTCATTAGGGGGGCTCAGGCTCCGTTGCCTGTGACAGGCGAGGACCCGAGTGGGATGGGGTAGGGGTCCCAGGCGTGTCCCCAGCACTGACAGGTGGGAGAGGTCAGTGGCTGAAGCCCCACCGGGGAACCTGGCTTTTCCTCCAAAGGCAGCCTGTGGTTGTGGGCTGGAAGGGGGAGTTGTCGGGGTCACTGTGGCTCTGCGTGGAGGGTGAGTGGAGGCGGCAGGACCCGTGGGTGCAGTGGCGGCCGTGGAGGTGAGCCGTGGGGACACAGGGACACGGGTGGTAAGTGGGGTGAGGGAGGTGGAGGAGAGGGGTCAAGGGTGACGAGGGGGTACGTCACGGTGCTGTCGAGTGAGGCTGGAACCCAGGAGACGGTGTTGACAGGAGGACAGAGGAAGAGACCAAGCTCTGGTGCGGAGAAGCCGAGTTGAGCTGACAGGGGTCGCTGAGAGGGGTCAAGCAGTTGGATGTGGGAGCCGGGAGCTCAGACACAGTGGCGACACAGGTGTGGATGGTACCCGCCCAGTGATGGGATGGAGCCTTGAGATGTGGGAACACAGCAGGCGGGAGGAGAGGGAGAAGAGGGCGCCGAGCCCGGACCCTCAGCCCCAGGAGGCGGTTTCAGGAGCAGTGTGTGGGGAGGGAGCCCTGCGGAGGGGGCAAGAGGCCCTCTGGGCCCAGGTGGTCTTGGGAGGACTCGACCTCCCCTCCTCCTCTCCACGGCCCAGGACTGGCCACAGCCCCTCAGCCCGCAGGCCCCGGGGAGCTGCGGCCGAGACGCGCCCCGACCTGCCCCACACACCCCGATGACCACCGAGCGCCTCGGCGATCCTCCCCTAAAGACACCCTTTACTAAGAAGAGTCTAATTAACCAGAACAGCGTTTGGAGGTGGGCAGGTGTAGCTCCAGGGTAGAGTGCGTGCTTAGCAGGCACAAGGTCCTGGGTTCCGTCCCTAGTACCGCCATTAAAACAAACAGATAAATGAATAGAAACTGCCACTTTAAAAAAAAAATTTTAAAGATAAATTTTTTTTAAAAAAAGGGATTTTTCAGAGCTGGAGTCTCTGAAGCAACTCTTGAGTCAGAAGCACCAGCCCTCCTGTTCCTGCTGCCAGGCGCTACCACCTCTCACCCCTGTCGCTGCCCAGCCGGCTGCTCCGTAATCCGCAGGCCAGACCCAGGGAAACGGGGCGGATGGGTTTGCTAACAGCCAGGCAGCCTGGTCCCCATCCAGCCTTGTCCCCGCCACACGGCACAGTCAGCGGCCCCTCTGCATCCCTGAGCAGGGGCTGCGGGGAGGGCGTGGGCACTGCCCGGTCCAACGCCACCGCTGAGCTGGCTGGAGGAGCGTGGGAACAGTCACTATTGTGAGCTTTATGTGTTGCGCTTTTGGTAAAAATGAGTGTCTCTGAGGCATCAAACAAGCTGAGCACATGACCAGAGACTGTATTTCATCCCGTTCCCACTGCGAAAATTGAGAACAACCCTAGCTGCGTTATCCCCCAAATGCACTTCCTCTAAGTCCTAATAATGCGTGATTCTGTAGTCATGGAAACAGCTATTTTGGGAGAAGGGAAGTCGGAGAAAATTGGATCTTTAGCGCAGGATGGTACAATCAGACTTGGCTTAATCTGACTTGAAACTGTAGCTCAGAGGGTGGGTTCTGCTGCTGCGCACACGCACACGTGTGTCTCCGTGATCCTCACCGTCAGGGTACCTCTGTTTACATAATGGGAGTAGAAGACACTCCCTGAGGGAGAGAACATGCCAGAAAAGAGAGGAGCAGGGCAAAGGCGAAGTGACTCCCAGCACGCCCCACAGCTGCCCTCTGCTGCCGGCAGAAGCGTGGGGGCCACGTCCTTCCTCTCACCCCGGTCTGAGTCTCACAGCTCCCCAGTCCTTGAACCTGAGCTGTCAGGACAGTCCAGATAAACTGGGAGTTCGAGATTTGCAGCTACTAACTACTGTGTGTAAAACAGACGAACAGCATGGTCCCACTGTACAGCACAGGGAACTGTATTCAGGGCCTTACAATAGCCAATAATGAAAAAGAACATGAAAAGGAATATACATATATAGCTGAGTTACTATGCTGTACACCAGAAACTGGCACAGCATTGTAAATCAACTATACTTCCATTTTAAAAAAATAATAATAAATAAGTTAAAATTGAAAAGAAAAGTTTAACAAACATTATGTGAGCTTCAGATGTGTGCCAGGCACTGCCACACAGTAGATTTTGAAGATGACAGTGGCTCCAAGTTTATAAAAAGTGAATTTTCACAAGGCCACCCATTTTCTCAGATTCTGAAGTCACTCTCTTCAACTTTCCATTTCTGTCTAATTCGTCTCATGAACCCGGTTTGCAAGTGACAGGCAGGACAGCTTGGTTCTGCACAGAATGCCTCAAGGGTCAGGACACATCAGGATAAATCACAGAAGAGGGAGAATGTTTGTAAATCATGTATCTGATAAGTTACTTGTATCTAGAATATATAAAGAACTCTCTTACAAAGCAATAATAAAAAGATAAATAATCCAGTTTTCAGGCGAGCAGAGGATCAGAAGAGACATTTCCCCAGTAAGATACGAAAGTTACCAACAAGCCTGAAAAGACGTTCGGCACCGTCAGCTGCTGGGGAAACGCAAACCGAAACCCTGGTGAGGCACCACTTCACAGCCACCAGGATGGCTAGACTCAAAAAGTCAGGGATAAACAGATGTTGGCGAGGACAAGGTAAAACTGGGGCGCTCATACACTTCTGGTGGGAATGTGAAATGGTGCAGCCCTTGTGGAAGACAGCCTGGTGGTTCCTGGAAAAGTTAAACCTAGGATTACCATGTGACACGGCGGTCCCTCGGTGTGTACCCAAGAGAACTAACTGAAAACATAATCTACCCCCCCCCGAAACTTCAAGACAATGCTGCGGAGGCCATCCAGCATGAGAAGCACATGATTTCAGATTTCGCAGTCTCACTTTCCTTTTTAAAATCAGCTTAAAGAGAAGAGGGGAGAAAAGGAAAAACAAAAATGCTGATTCAAAATAGAATTCCCGTATGTTTTAATCTCGCTGAACAGTCGTCTTTATGGAAACTAGCAGGTAACGTTATAGCTGTTAGTTCCCTCGGACCCAGAGCTGCTCTCCCCCAGGAAGTGCCTGACACGGTGGCGTCTCATCAGACAGTTGCTGATGAGTAGCTGAGTCTCATCAGGCTGTTCCAGCTCTCCATTCCAGACGGGTGCCTGTTCCACGGCTGGATGGTCACGGGGCATCAGTGTCCACCGCTGTGCCTGGAACACAGCCCCGCACACAGTAGGTGTTCAAAAAGCCTCTGAAACCAACAGACTTTTAGGTCATACCTGTTCTTTCCCTGCTCTGTCTACTGTTTCCAGTCTGCCATCCTCACGTATACGGATTAATCTCTCTACAAAGCTCAGATACAGACACAGTACGTGTTCACAGCAGTGTTATTCAAAACAGCCAGAAAGCGGAAACAACGCCAGCGTCCACCGTGTGACGTCTGGGAGACGCAGCGTGTCTGTCCGCGCGGCGGGCGGACCCCCACGCAGCCTTCACAGAACGGAGCTCCGGGTCCTGGCCCTGCGTGGCCTCCCTTCCAGCAGGAGTCTTCACTCAGAGAAAACTGCCGCAGTAAACCGAACGGTACACAAGCTCTCCCCTCCTCCCAGTAAACGGCGAGGACGTGTTCACACATCAGGAAGTGTAATTAAAGCCTTTAAAACAGGATTGAGGAAGTAAGGAGGGTGCCCTTTGGTGATTTCACATCAAAGAAAGCTTTCAAAAAAGGGAGAAAGCACAGCCTGCCGTAGGTTAGTACAGGCGCCAGTGGTGAGAGTTAAATCCCTTCCTCACGCGGGACTCCGCTGGTTACATAATAGTTAGACCCCATGATATCAACGGAGAGCTGCCTTTCAGATCCAGGCTTCGTTCTGTGCTTGTGTGCACGTACCTGAGGAGATCCAGGTTCCGTCTGCTCCCTGACAGTTTCATTCCTAGGACAGCGGTTCAGCGCACGGCGGGCCAGGGTTTCCTGCTCTGTCATGTGTCGGGGTGACCCTCGAGTGTTGGGCATTATTTCTGCGAAGAGGGGATGAAAGATTCATCGTACCAGCTCCCCAGGGCTAAGAAAGAAACCGCTCTGCCATGACTCTGCTAAGACGTATGCAGTGGCTAAATATATCTTCTAAGATTCCTCTGGGGCGGATAATCGAGGTGGAGCCGCTGCCCATGATGCACACTTTAACATTATTAGGTAAAAAGGAGAGCTGCTGTCACCGACACTCCCACCAGTCATGTGTGAGCTTCTTCGTAGTTTCACGTCTTCGCCAAGGCACACTATTTTGAGACTAGGTGCAAAGTAGCGAACTTTCAAAATGTCACCTGGACAGTCGGAAGGGACAGACAGCTACTGAGCAGATCAACACAAATAAATACACAGATATAAACGTGGGAAGTGAGGGGGAGCGCTGAAAGAGAAACTGGGGCAAAACATTTCAAAACCCCTAGAAAGCTGCCTATAAGAATTCAGTAATATTTTAACACGCAATAAAGTAATTTTCTTGTCTGCTTTTTTTTGCCTTTACGTTTAGCAAATGATTCTTTTCCAGTGAATTCAAGCCACAGGTCCTCCGTAAGTATCTCCAGTTTCACCTTTTGTGTTGATTTAAAGAAAGGTAGGAACGAATAGGCCACAGGTACCAAATTGTAGCATATTTTTCTTCCACCATTTTATGATATAACTAACTAACCAGTTGGACTTGCAGCTTTCTAGAACCGTCTGCACTTCACTAAAAACGTTCTGACAGTCCTAAAAACAAAACCTTTCTACTTTGGCAATGGGCTGTATGCTCTTTTTCACACCATGAAGAGAGACCAGAGGTTCTTCTGTGCCACCAGACTGGTCATGGGACCAAAGTCTCCCTTGATAACCTTGCATGCTCCCAAAGCAGTCTCCCCTTTCCTAGAGACACGAAAAGGGAACCATAATCCTGTTTGCGTGTTTTCATTGTTCCTAAAGGGGGTACTAGGCGCTGAAGCCCGCACCTCCTGCCTGGTAAGCAGGCGCTGTGCCGCCGAGCCGCTGAGCTGTGCCCTCCCCCTGGAAGCAGGACACTCTGACCTGACCCTGAAGCGTGGCCCTCAGCGGAAGGCAGGGTGTGGGTGCAGGAAAGAGGCTGAGTCCTAAGAATCCAAAGGAAGAACTTGGTGCGGAGGTGCTGCTGTTTAGTGAGTAGGAGGTCTTGGGGAGGACAGCGCAGTCGGGGGAGGAGGCCTTGCCCCCAGCTCTCCAGGGTCAGGGGGCCCACAGGTACGCTGGGCTCAGAGAAAAGCCAGAGAGGACTGGTCTTCTGTCCCTGTTAACTGACTGGCCCCCGTTGTTTTATTACTGGTCCCGCCGCATCCATGGAGCCTGCTCCACACACTCAGCAGGTGTGGCCCTGGCCAATGGCTCAGGTCTGGTGCTTCAGTCTTCCTGCCTGTGAGCTGGAGCTGCTGATAGTATCTACCCCCTGGGGCTTGTGAGGACGTGATGGGTTCACGGGAAGCGCCCAGAACAAGCCAGCACGCCCACACTGAATAAACGTAGTTGTCGCTGCCCTCACAGTCTGTCAGACCCTCTCACCCAATTAGACTTTGTCACGAAGCGAAACTGGACGAGGCCAGGGGCCCAAAAGAAAGGGTGGCTCAGGTGGCAGGTGAGCCGCACAGGGGCTGTAGGCCCTCTGAGCTCCACTTCAGACAGATTTCTTCCCTCTCTTGGTTTTTTTATATTCTGTTTCTAGAAATGTCTCATGTGAAGAAAGAGTTCTGCTTTAGGGTAAGAAAGTAATCTTGGCGAAGCATCTAACTAGGGTCCTGTCCTGGCGCCTTGGCCACAGGTCAGTGCAGCCAAGCTTCAGTGGATACAATACACATGCCTGCTGCATGTGGAGGGCTTGCTGGTTACACAGCGGGAAGGGAATAAGACTGTTCTCTGCTGCCACGTGGCTCACATAACAGGTACCCGCGGGCGGTGCCAGGCGGCCTGCCCTGTGTGCCGTGCAGACGTGCCTGCAGGGGCAGTGTGGAGGAGGGAGTCCTGGGAGGCTTCACGGAGGAGGCAGCTTTTGAGCAGACATAGGATTCAGTAGGCAGAGGTTCGCGAGGTAGAGCCCAAGCAGCAGGACAGTGTGCAGAGGGAGGACCATCCCGTCTCATCCACGGTGACAAAGTGACACAAACGATGCTTCCGTCTGGCTTGACTGGCACCAGGGGAGGGGCAGAAAAGGGAGGGTGGGAGCCGTGTCTGCCAGGTGCCTTTCTGCCCAGGTTTTAGAGGAAGAGAGTGCTACAACGAGAACTGTGCTTTATGGAAACGCAGGTGACAACAGCACCACTGGCGAATTATCACAGGAGACCCAGAGGGACGGGGAAACTGCGTTAAAACTACAGCAAACAAAATTACGCTCAGAATTCATGTTCAGCCCAGCTCACTGGGGCGGGCTGGGCCTTTATATGCCGTTACTGCTCTTCGGGAGGAATGTTTCTAGAAGGCGAGGGCCCGCACGCTGAGGGGTGCCCGGCGCAGTGGCAGCGGGCGCCGGCCTGGTGCCTCCCAGCCTCTGCCTGCGTAACGCAGCCTGACAGATCAGCCTGTCAGACTGAAATGGGAATCAGGGTCCTTGGATAGTTATAAAACACCAGAGTCCTATCGGCAAAAGATGTCTTTTTACTAAGGATTCAGTGGAGGATTTTTGGATGGCGGTTGCTGGCAAGTCACCCACAAGCCGAATCGCCGCGGTGTAAGTGTCTTTTCACCAGTCCGCCGTCGGGGAGGTACTTTCACCCCCTGCAGCCCACCTGTCCTCAAAGACCGCGAGGCCGGTCAGCGATCAGCCTTCGTTCTGCTTCGTTGTTAACGCATGAAGGGCCCAGGTTCCCCGGAAAGCGGACGTCGCCAGTGCGGACGGAGAGGGCTGCGGTCCGCACACCTGGGGGCGGACACTCAGGCCGCCAAGGTCTGACTTTGGGCACTTTTTATGAGCAGCGCCGGACCATCCTTCCGTGTCTAAGGAGGTGTGCGGACACGCCTCTCTGTGCGTTTACTCATGTTTCAGTACCGTAACCACCGCGGGGAACTCGGCCAGGACAGCGCGCGTCCGGGTCCGCGCGCCAGCGTCCGCGTCCGCGCGCCAGCGTCCGCGCGGCGGCGCGCAGGTCCGCGCGGGGCGGCCGGAGCCCCGCCCCCGGCGCTGTGCGTCCCGCGGGCCCCGCCCCGGGTGCCGTGCGCCCCGCGGGCCCCGCCCCAGCGCCGGGCGTCCCGTGGAGCCCCGCCCCAGCTCCGCGTGTCACGTGGCCCTCGCCCAGGCGCCGGGAGATGACGTCACCTCCCGCGCCTCGCCCAGGAGAAGCAGGAAGTGGGACCAAAACAAAGGAGCGGCGGCCAGAAGCGAACTCCCGGTTCCTTCCTCCTTCCGCGCCCACCTCGGCCCTGGCCGACGACCCCGAGGAGCCGTCCGACCATGTCCAACATGGAGAAACACCTGTTCAACCTGAAGTTCGCGGCCAAAGAACTAAGCAGGAGTGCCAAAAAATGCGACAAGGAGGAAAAGGCTGAGAAGGCCAAAATTAAGAAGGCCATTCAGAAGGGCAACATGGAAGTTGCGAGGATTCACGCCGAGAATGCGATTCGCCAGAAGAACCAGGCGGTGAATTTCCTGAGAATGAGTGCGCGGGTCGATGCGGTGGCCGCCAGGGTCCAGACGGCCGTGACGATGGGCAAGGTGACCAAGTCGATGGCCGGTGTGGTGAAGTCGATGGACGCGACGCTGAAGACCATGAATCTGGAGAAGATCTCCGCCCTGATGGACAAGTTCGAGCACCAGTTTGAGACGCTGGACGTGCAGACGCAGCAGATGGAAGACACGATGAGCAGCACGACGACGCTGACCACCCCCCAGAACCAGGTGGACATGCTGCTGCAGGAGATGGCCGACGAGGCCGGCCTCGACCTCAACATGGAGCTGCCGCAGGGCCAGACCGGCTCGGTGGGCACCAGCGTGGCCTCGGCCGAGCAGGACGAGCTGTCCCAGAGACTGGCCCGCCTGCGGGACCAGGTGTGACCGCAGGACCCGCGCTGAGGCCGCGGCGCATCGGAAGAGACACCCTACACCAGAAATTCGCAGCGTGCCGGAATGCTGAACTGCCCTCTACTGAAGACTGTTCTACCCAGGCTCTCTCCTCTCCTGACGGGATTCTGAAGTTCTGTATAGCTTGTGATGACCTGTATTTTTATAGCTGCCTTCTAACAGAACTAGTTAACTTGGTGTGTATGAATGTTTCTCCAAAATTTGGTCAAAACTCTAATTCCTGGGAATTCAGTTTTCTGCCCGAATTATAAAAATTGAAGGGGTGTGTGTGAGTGTGTGTGTGTGTATTATAACTGATAATATCTAGAGTTGACAGGTGGTGATTACTTAGATTGACTACAGGGCTGTCAACACCTCATCCGCGACCTTATTTAAGGACAGTGCTATTCTGCGCATCTTTTCTTTTTTGGCATCAAATCGAGAGTACAGTTGACTATTAATCTGTTCTCATAACTTACACTAAAATTACCCTAGGACTTTCTTGCATAATACTCTCTTACTGTCTGCGTTATATAAATTCTTCATGTGGTAGTTGTCATTTTAATAACGGGGGAAATGCCATGTAACATCCACTTATTATAAGAGGAAATTATTCATTTATGTTAAGATTTACAAAGTTTAACATGGGACTTTTTTTTCAAGGGAACTTTTCTAATAAGTTTCTAGTTATTTTCCTATTTAATACTTTAATTGGGCTTCTTATAAGGTACGCTGCTTAGCATGGCAGTCATGTTACTCACTTTAACATTGCCAAAGAGCTGTTGATTGAGGAAGCCCTGGGACTGTGTGTGCGCATAGGTTTTGTTTTGATCTTAATCAAAAATAGAAATAAAATTAGAACTGCATTTTAGGGCCTAATTATTTGCATTTCTTATTTTGTCTTAAAGCAACACTTTTAAAACCTTTCCTTCACTGGAAGATTTCTCCATGAGAGAATTATTTCAGATAATTAAAAATATTCCTCCAAGTCCTTTGAGAGATTCGTCACCAAGTATTCACCATTATAACACTCTCCTGTGTTAGTGCGCGTGTTTAAGGGGGAGAAAACGAAGAGGTTTGTGCAGATGCTGACCGAGCCTCATACTAAGTGTCATTCTGACTGGATGCTGTTCCAGAGTTTTCCGTAAGGCACACCTGTCAGATGTCAGCCGCAAATCTTTCTAAAACTTGTCCTTTTTTGGTGTCTCCTGTGATTCACATGGTTGCACGGAGACAGCTGTGTGTGAATACAGCGTGAGCCCCACCCCCTCTTCAGACTGGAAAAAAATAATTACAACCTAAAAATTAGCTTAGTGTTGATCGTTTGGTAAATCGAGGACCCTTTTATAGCGCAGATACTCCCAACAAAACTAATCTATTTTGTGAGGTTAAACAAAGCTTGTATATGCTTGGACTTTCTTAAATATGTTCATTTCAAACTATATGAATGTACCTTTCTATGAAACATAAATATTTTCAAAAGCATACCAAGCCCACGAGTTATTTCCTCACTTTTGCAGTTGTTGAAATGCTGAAATGGAAGCCATAGAACTTTGTCAAATAGGTCATTTTACATTGCATGTTACTGCACATGAGTGCACATCCTGTTTAAAAAGCTATTGAAGGAATAAGAATTCAGAGGTAGATTTGGTTCAGAAATCGTGGTGGATTCCCAGACTCACCCTTAGCAACCGGAATGTCTGTCTGGTTGGCACGGTATTTACATGCATATTTTAGACGCCTAAGTTGTTATTTCTTTGCTGTAATAGTTTGTTTCTTCACGAGAACAGGATTCTTCCTCACATTGATACTTCCAGGCTAAGGAGAGAATTTACTGAGGATCCAAAGAGATGGTTCATCTTCCATGCAACCACTGGTGCAGTGTTTACTCTTACCTTCTCTTTTTATTTTTCTGCCTTCAAATGCGGTTTCCAGATGGATTTAGAGCGTACTTTTAGTCTGTGCCGTGGACTGTTGAGTTTGTCTCAGGCCACATGGTGAGTGCACTACTGGAGGGCTTTCTTACTGAAGCTGCTGCTCCTGAAGGAGTGTCGATGCGCGTTCACCTCTCAGGTGGGGGCCCCCTGCGGTCTTTGATTTGGAGAGCCACCTGGACTGAGCCCCATCCTGACAATCTTATTAACTGAACGTGGCCTCAGGTCAGCCATGCTCACATTGTTAGCAGAGGGGAGGCACTGCGTGTCCCAGATCTCATCTGCAGTGAGCATGACACCCTCATGGAGGTGTTTCTGTGGCCAAAACCCAGAGCTCAGGGCCTTGAGGGGTTTGGCAAAAAAATGAGAGCCCTCAGACATTAACCAAACAGGCTCCTGTCTTGTCTTTCTTTCTCTTTTAATCAACTGATTGGAATGAGCAGAATTCCTGCCTGGTTTTCCTGGGTTCCTTTCCCTACAACTAGGTGGTACATTCCATCTGGAGCAGGATCAGGGTGTCGGAGTCACGATTCCTGGGCCTGGTCGGGGGGCCCAGCTCAGCGGGCTCCAGGCTGGGTCTCCAGCATGGATGCCCACCTGCCCTGGGCGCCCTCCCTCCGTGAGTGCACGGAGGGTGCGGTGGGCACTGGGCAGAGCCCAGTGTGCCCTCGGGAGCCCGAGTCCTTTTCCTGCTCAGCGTTCCTCCAAATCCATGTCTGCACCCGCTTTTCCCATCTGTAAGCCTCCCTCCCAAAGAGTCTTTACCCAGAACTGCCGAATACAGCACAAGATTTAGACTAAAGTCTATCAGGTGCTGGCTCTCTGGGCTTCCTTCCAGAAATAAAAGACGTGCTTCTGTGATAAACGGCCCTCGGTGGAGTTAGGCGAGGCCTAGGCAAACAGGAAAATGCAGAGGTGTGTGCAGGTGTGGAAGAGTTGAGACGAACACTTAGTTGGGTGCTCCTTGCACACCGCGTGTTAGACCTCGACCTATAAAGGGGGTAGATCACAGCAGAGGGCGTGGACGGCGCTAATCCAGCCGTGAACCAGTAACTGCACGGGGGGATTATAGCCTCCCTGGTGGTTAGAACTGGCTTGTTTGCCTTCTCTTATTTTTTATTATATTTCTACATCTGCATTGAGCACACCACCAAAAGTGTACTTTCCGTCTGTCACCATGTAGTTAGTTGACTCCCTTCACCCATTTCCCTCCCCTCTCCCCCTCTGGTAACCACGACTCTGTTCTCTGTATCTACGTGTTTGGTTTGCTCATTTATTTTTGTTTGTGTTTTGTGTTCCACACGTGAATGAAATCATATGATATTTGTCTTTCTCCATCTGATTTGTTTTACTTGGCGTAATACCCTCAAGGTTATCCATGTCACAAATGGCAAGGTTTCATCCTTTTCGTGACTAAATATTATTCCACTGTATACGTACGTCTTGGCTCCTGTAAACAGTGCTGCAGTGAACAGGGGTGCAGGTATCTTTTCAAATAGGTGTTTTCATTTCCTTTGGGTATCTTCCCCAGAGTGGCATTGCTGGCGTACAGTAGCTCAGTTTTTAGTTTGAGGAACCTCCATACTCTTCCACAGGGGCTGCACTAATTTACAGTCCCACCAGCAGTGCACGGGGGCTCCCTTTTCTCCACATCCTCGCCCACGTTGATACTTGTGTTCTCTTTGGTGATAGCAGTCTGACGGCTGTGAGGGGACATCTCACTGTGGTTCTGTTTGCACTTCCCTGATGAGTAGCAGGGTTGAACCTCTTTCCACGTACCTGTTGGCCATCTGTATGTTTTCTCTGGAAAAGTGTCTATTTGGCTCTCCTGCCCATTTTTAAATCAGTTGTTTGTTCTTTTATTGCTGGGTTGCATGAGTTCTTCATGTATTTTGGATACTAGCCCCTGATCAGATACATGGTTTCCAAATGTCTTCTCCCGTTCAGCAGGCTGTTCGCTTGGCTGGCAGTCTCCTTTGCTGTGCGGAAGCTTTCTAGTTTGATGTAGTCCCATTTGTTTACTTCTAATTTTCTTTCTGTTGCCTGAGGAGACACCTCTGGAAAGACATTGTCCAAGAAAGACCAGTGTCCAAGAGCGCACTGCCTGTGCTTTCTAGGAGCTGTGTGGGTTCAGGTCTCACATTCAGGTCTTGCATCCGTTCCGAGTGGACTTTTGAGCGTGGTCTGCTTTGGTTCTCCTGCATGTGGCTGTCCAGCTTCCCCAGAGCCTGCCCCTCGTCCAGTGTATGTTCTTTGCTCCTTTGTCATCAGTTAATTGTCCATATATGTGCAGGTTTATTCTGGGCTTTCAATTCTGTTCCATAGAATTGGCTTCTTAGAACAGGGAGAGAGGGTTCAATCTGGGGCTTCCAAGAAAAAAAAACTGGAAATTACACGAAGGCCTGAAAAGCCGAAAACTCCATGGGGATCTGAGTGGAATTGAGGGTTTGGCGTCAAAAAGAATGAGGAAGAGGTGGGACAGATTGCCAAGGGCTTGGAGACCGGATTCAGGGTGGACTGTACCCTGAGGGGAGGAGCAGGACGTGAGTCATCGGGTGTCCCGTCCAGGTGACCGAGAGGACAGCCTCGGGCGGGGAGGAGGCGGCATAGTGCTTCCCGGAGCAGGCTCATCCCCCAGGGCTGCGGGGCGGGGGCTCAGGTGTACAGCGTGGTGCCGGGGGTCTGCAGAGGCCAGTCCTGGTCTGAGGACACCTCTGACGCTGCCTGGACCTCGGCCCCGCTGCGCGTGGGGACGGCCTGGTGCTCTGTCACTCTTGGTAACACTTCCCTTGTATCTTTATATCAAGGAAGTAAGCGTCATGCAGTAAACCCCAAGACCACGCTGAGAAGTTTTTTACCTGCCTTGACAGAGCTCCAGCTTATGGCATTTTTCACAAAAGAAATCATTTAAAGTGCATCCTAATGAAATTTCGCCGGTGCTTTTCTTCAGACCCAGGTGTTTAAAGGCGTTAAACAGAGTAGTTCCATCTTCCCGCGGTCACGGCCCCGGCCCGGCCCCGCCCCGGCCGCAGGGGCCCTGACTGCAGTGGGGGAGCAGACGTGCGAAATGCTCCGAGTCCATCTCAAGCAAGGCGGGTGAGGATGAAAACACTTCTGCAAATGCTAACCTCCCCAGCTGTGGCGGGAGACAGTGAACAAAGCCGAAGTATGTCGCGTTCAGCTGCTTTTCTTCTGGTGCCCGGTGGGAGCGAGCTCCCCCCGCTGTAAGTTGTGCGGCCCTGCCTCAGCTCTGCGGTGGGACGCAGCGCCCTGGCCAGGGCGGGAGGCGGTCTTGCTGGGTCTGTGACACCCCTGCCCCTGCATTTCAGGCTGCGGTGCCGGCGGGGGAGGGGATCGTGTGCCGGTGGGAGGTGGCCCCCACGTCTGTGGTGTGGAAGCTCACAGGCACCGGGCTGGGAGCGAGGACCAGCAGCGCGTCACTTCAGACACCTGTGGTGGACAGCACAGCATCTGGGTGGGGAGGCGGGCCATGTCCCTCTGGCCTGTGTCATGTTCACTGTCCCCAGGCCGGACCCCCCCTGACCACAGGGACACCCCGTCCAGGTGGGCACAGGTCACTTGGAGCCTCCTGGTCCTCACGTGCATCCCCTCCTGAAGCCCCTGCCACCCCCCGGGAAGTGGTCCTCTGCTCACAGCCCCGGGCCTCTGTGTCCGTGGTGGGCGTGCCTCTCAGCCGCCTGCTCATGCCTGCTCTCAGCTGCGGGAGGAGGAGGGCGTGGACAGCGTTCATCCCACAGCTACGTGGGGGCCGGCCGCACCAGGTGCCGGGAACCTGGGCCAACAAGGCAGACCCGCCCTGGGGGCCTCGCGTTTGGAGGAAGAGACAGATATTGACAAAAAATCAGTAAACAACCAATAATAAGAATAGGAGAGTTTTATGTGAGCCAAACTGAGGACTAGCCCAGAAGCCCACTTCCCAGATCACTGTGAGGAACTGCTCCAGAGAAACAGGGTTTCAGCAGTTTTATGTCTGGTCAGAACAAAGAACATTAAACAAGTCGGGGTTACATTTCTTCAAGGTTAATAAAAAAGAAAAAAACAGAACAGAACAGACCAGCAGCGTGCCCTCGGCACCCGGGGAGGGAGTCTCATCATCAAAGGAGGACCAGCACTGGCGTCCCGGGAAGGGCAGCGTTTAATCTGTATTTTTAACGTGGACCTTCTTCACTTCTGGCCAGCGTGCTCTTTTCTATAGTAGCTAAAGCAGATGTACAATGTACGTCTGATGGGCCACAGACAGGCTGTTCTAGTTAGCATCAAATTCAAGTTAACTCGTGTTTGAGCCAAAATGACTTCCCTGCACCGCAATATGTGAACCCTTCTTTAATCACAGATAAGAAACAGATAAACAACTGCGTGTGAAGCTCGTCAGGCCATGGGAAGCGCTGGGAAGAGAAAGAGAGCAGGCTTGACAGGAGGAGGAGGGCCTTTGAGACAAGGTGGACGCGGCCTCTCTGCAGGCGGAGAGCGAGCATCAGCGGGGCCAGGCTCCTACAGACCCGTGTCCTTCCCTCCCTCCCTGTGTCGGTGACACACCAGGCCGCCGGGGACCAGCCGCACACTCACAGCCTCCGCCAGGCCTGTGCACCGGGCTCGGCTCACACTCAGCTCTGCGTCCTCCTGGGACGGTCTTGCACTGAAGGACCATCTCCCGCCTCCCACGTTGTGCCTCATCCCCACATGGCCTCCTTGTGGAGCAGCCCCGCGAGGAGGCCCGTCCCTCCCAGGGTCTGCGCAATGGGAGAGGGAGGAGGGCAGCCTGAGGTCCGGCCCCTCATCAGGACGCTGACCTGCCAGGGAGACGCACACCCAGGACACAAGGCGGGAACTCCGGGGGCCTGTGCTGCCCCGTCCTCTGTACCTGCCCCACAGCCCGGAAGGACGTCTCGGGCACCTGTGAGCAGCTCTGGCTTTCTTTTCAGCTTCCTGGAGAGAATCGACAGCGTCAGCCTGGTGGACTACACGCCCACCGACCAGGTAGGAGGCCAGGGCCCTGGCACGCCCGGCGCTCATCTGACAGCATGCTCGGGGGGAGGTCCTCCGTGCCACCTCTCCTTGCAGGCTGTCTGTGCAGGGCTTGCGTGAGCGCGCGGTATGGTCACTGCACCCTGCGTCTTGCCCCCCGACCTGTTGCCCTCAGACTTCCAGACTGCCAGCATCGAGATGATTGTATCTGTGCAGAGGGAAGCCGCCCTCCCCTTCCTCCTGGAGCCATCCACAGAGAGACTAACCGTGGTTCCCAGCTCAGAAACTGTTCAGTCCAGGGTCACAGACCCCAAACACACTGTGGGCCACGTCCCACTTGGGGTGAGGCGGAGAAAAACGCCCACGGCACGTGTGTCAGCAGCAGAGGGGGACCTCCTGTGTCCCCGCAACCTCTGACCCCCAGGTGCCTACAGGGACTTGGAGAAGCCTGCCTGGTTCAGCTCCGAAGCCCCCAGACGCCCCTCGAGCTAGTGAACCCCAAGGAGGTTAGAGTCTCTGCTCAAACTGACCCTCCAACACTCCCAGTGTCCCTGTCCCCTGGGGGGCCTGGTGGGGCCCCTCCTGGAGGCTCTCTGCCCCCAGGGGTCCGAGCTCCTTGCTGTCCCCTGAGTCCATCCCTCTGGGAGGTGGCCCCGGGAGCTCAGAAGCACCCAGCTGATGGAGCTGTCGGGACTTCCCGATCTTGAGCTGGTCGTGCTGGTCCGTCAGAACACTTCAGGCTGAGAGGAGCGGCCCCTCCCCACTGCTGGAAGCATTGTGGGGGCGGAGGGAGGTTAACATCCCGCTGGGTTAGGTGACACGTGACAAGCGTGCAGCGTGGTCAGCTTCGTGAAGCTACGGCTCTCCCGCCTCAGGAGCACCTCGGCCTTTCCCTCAGGAGCAGGCACAGGCAGAACAGGGGGGCCCATCCACAGGCAGCCAGCATCCCGCTCAGGAAGCTCACGGCCCCTGAGCGCAGAGGGTCGCTTCTGTGGCTTCTCACCCAAGAGTGCGACCCCGAGTGGGCGGCGTCCGGGCGCAGCGGCGGCTGGTGGTCGGGACGTGCAGCAGTGGGAAGCGGTCCTGAGCGGCTCGGAGAAACCCCCACAGAGGATGGCGGCGCGGCCGCTGGTCTCCGGGGCCATGTGGTCCGCGTGTCTTCCTCTGGGGACTGGGACGGCCCCGTCTGAGTTTTTACTGTCTCTTTTGCGCGGAAGGGAGTATGACTTGAACTCCCGATGACCCACGGCCCCCGGCCTGCCCCTCTGGATCGGGGTCACCGGGTTTGCTTTTCTTCCTGCCCCCAGGACCTTCTCAGGTGCAGAGTTCTGACGTCAGGGATTTTTGAGACTCGATTCCAAGTGGATAAAGTCAACTTTCAGTAAGTGTGTGGTGGAGGAGCCTCTGCGGGGATGCGGGCAGGGCCCTTCTTGCGGGGCCCCAGGCGTGGGGTCAGGGGATCGGCCTGGGCACCAGGGAAGCCGGGACAGACATCACTGCCACGCCCAGACTGCGTGCCCATCCTGAAGTCCCAACAGGATGCGGGCGGGAGGCGTCTGAGCTGGACACGCGGAGGCCAGGCAGCGGGGGGCCTCCGGGCCAGTGGGAGGAGAGGGGCGCCCACAGGCTGCGGACTTCAGGGCAAGGGTCAGGCCTGGGGAAGTTTCGGGGTATGGGCCCCAGTCTGCGAGGTCCCCTGGGGAGCGAAGAAGGCAGCCCCTCCCTCCCCGGGTAATTGACCCCCGTGTCCCCCGCAGCATGTTTGATGTCGGAGGCCAGAGGGACGAGAGAAGAAAATGGATTCAGTGCTTCAACGGTGATTTCCACGCTCCATCTCTAGAAATGGGGATGTGCACACTCCATCCTGCCACTGTGCTTACATAGCTTTCAGTCTGCTCCCCCGTGAGACGCCCTGAGCATGAGCCCCCAGATACGCGAGCCGAGCGCCCGGAGCTCGCGCTCACCTTTGCTAGTCTGGGAGGCCCAGGGGCACCCGCCTTCCGGAAACCCTTTTTGTCTCGTGGTCCCCGAGGGGCAAGGTCCCTGGACACGTGTGCACGGGGCGGGCTCTCTCCCGGATCCGCTCTAACCGCCCTGCCTCCCTCCCCCCTCCCCACCAGATGTCACCGCCATCATCTACGTGGCGGCCTGCAGCAGCTACAACATGGTCATCCGCGAGGACAACAACACCAACAGGCTGCGCGAGTCCCTGGACCTCTTCGAAAGCATCTGGAACAACAGGTGACGAAACCATGAGGCCTGGGTCCCTCCAGGTCCGACGTGCGCGCGCCTGGGTCCCTCCGGGTCTGACGTGCACACCACACCACTCACTTTCACTTCCGTCCTCCAGACGCCTTCCTTCCTGGTGGTAACGTCTACAGTCCGTCTCATGTGCAGATTCACCGAGGGTGGGGCTGTTCTCTGATGTAGCTCTGATCCTGCTTTGTCAAGAGAATCCATATCTCAGTTTGGGGAGCCTGAGATCACATAGGGTTCAAAGTTAGTTTTGTTTGGTTTTTAAAATTTAGGAAGTGCCCCTCGAAACTTCCACGAATAACCAGATTGTCCCGAGACCCTTCACAGTCTAGGGTCACTGTGTGTGAAGGTGGCAGCAGCGATGGCGCCTGTTAGTTACTGTCCGCCAGACACACACGCAGTGCCTCCCTGTGCAGGTGGAGGTCAGAGTTCCCTCTGAAGTGTCACCAAGGAGCACAGGAAACCGCAGCTGTTCTTGCAGGGGGTTTGGATTATCAGAAACATATTTCTCTAACAAACGTTCAGGAGCTGTTCTCAGCTCTACAGCATCAAGACAGTTAATGGTAAAGAAAGTGTGTCAAGAAATACGAGGAACTCAGGGAAATGCTCTGGAGTCATTAGAAGCGCATGCATTTATGTGTATAACACATACATACTTGCATGGATGTCCACACACCCACGTACACACACATACATGTATGCAGTCACTTGGGGAAAATGGCCACCGTGTTGGTAAATGAGAAAGGAAATTTAAAAACACCATGATCTTAGTTTTGTAAATATATGTGAGGATAGAAAAAAGACCTGTAAGTAAAAACATAAAAATTCAAATAGTATCTCTGGGTATGATTACATTTGACTTTTTTCTGTGTATTTTCTACAAGTAAAGATTCATTTTCACAAGGGGTATTTTATAACTAGAAGAAACAGGCCGTTTCCACTGGGGAGGAAGTGGATGGTGTTTCTAGTTCGTAGTAAGTTCCCCGACCACGTGTCAGCCTAACTCCGAAGTGACAGGTTCCCCTGACCACTGGCTCCTTTGACGTAATGGGCTAGAATGTGCTGGTTTGCACAGGCAACCTCGTCTCACACTGGTTCTCAACGTCTATCTGCTTCCCCTTAAAGGGGACATGCTCAGACCCTCCCTCGGCTTGTCTTCCGAGGTGACAGTCCCTGACCTGGACCCTGAACCCCCGCTCGGTCCCGAGGGCCCCCCCCCGCCTGCTCGGAGGCAGCGGAGGGAGAACTCAGCGACCCCAGCACTCGGGCTGTCAGATGCTGCGTTGTCTGTTGTTAGAGCTTGAAGTCCTCCTGCTTGTCTGACCTTTGATTAGTAAATTACCCCACAGAAATCCGGGTGCATTTACTCATTACGTGAACCTTGGCTTTGGTGCCAGGAAAGGTGCCTCCCAGTGGAGCTGACGTTCCTCCTGCCAGTGGAGTGGGGCCTGCAGTGCTGGTGCAGCACGTGACTCCACACCCTGGACCTCGTCAGCAGGGCGGCTGCGCTGTTGTGCTCATGGGTGACACCTGCACTGGAGGTGCCTTCTCATCCTGCGGACCCACGTGTGTTTCCTCCCCCTTCCCAGGTGGTTACGGACCATCTCCATCATCTTGTTCTTGAACAAGCAGGACATGCTGGCGGAAAAAGTCTTGGCAGGGAAATCAAAAATCGAAGATTATTTTCCAGAGTATGCAAATTACACTGTTCCTGAAGACGGTAAGATTCCAAAAGAAGCACCTGGCGATCAAAGAGAAGAATCGTTCTCAATAGCCCCATGACTGTCATTCCAACAGTTCTGGTGAATCGAGGAAATTCAGTTTAGAACTGTTCTCTCAACTCCTGCCTCACCCTAAGGTCCTCGGGTACTGAAATGCCCTGGACAGTCCATCTGTAGAAATGTCATTGTGCCTTCATCCACACTGAGCAGGAGGAGGGGCAGCTCGGTGTGAACTGGGGTTTGCGGGGGAAGCTCTGCCTCGTGGGGCCCTGGGCAGGTCTGCACTGAACTGGCCCTGGGTCAGTCTCCACGTGGACCTGCCTGCTGGCCCTCCGAGGGAGGGGACGCCGCTTGTCCGAGCCACTCAGGCAGGGCCCACGAGGACCAGGCAGCAGCCGACCTCTGTCCTCAGCTGCCCGCTGCCGGCCACCATGTGGAGGCCTCTGTCTCCAGCGATGACTTTGGCCACAGCATGATGCCTTTATCGGGTGACCAGCCATCCCGGGAGACTATGGGGCCTGGGACATGGGACTTCCACGAGCTGGGAAGGTCCCATCCGGCAGGCCCGGCGGAGCTGTGAACCCATTTCCAGTGGCTTCTCTTGGGTTTTGAGTTCACCGGGGCCACCAGAGTGTGCTGACGGCAAAGTGTAACCCCACACCTCGAGGTTAATCCCAAGCTAGACAAGCGGGAGGAAAGGGGCCTTCCCAGAAACTGCAGGTAAGAAGTGAAGAGGCCCGTCACGGTCTTGGCCCTGACCTCGGCCAGCCTTGGGGCACGTCCCAGGCCCGGGTGGCTGCCCCTCGGTTGCTGGACCACCGTCCGCCTCGCAGGCCCGGGCTGCCCTCACTTTTCCTGGGAACCAGCCCCTACCCCCTCGCCCCGTCCAGTCCACTCTCTCCCTGGGAAGGTGTGAGGACAGGGGGCAGTCAGAGTGATGGCAGTGGGGCTGCAGGTGCCCGAGTCCGTAGTGGGCGTGAAAGGGGCCCCCAGGGACCAGGCCAGCGGGACAAGCTGCGAGGGCCGGGGGACGGCTTCCCGGTCACTGAGCTGCTTTCACTGTACTTAACTGGAAGTTGCCCCCCCACCGCCAAAACAAAGTTTCATCAGAGCCACAGACAGTGGCTAAAATCAGTGAGGGAGAAGAGCTGAAAGGCCCGTTCCCGCCGTCAGCCTCGGCCCCCGCCTGCTCCCGGCCGTCCCATCGAGCTGCATCGGCTTCTCGTCACTTACACAAAACTCCCTTTGGTCTTCTACAGCGACACCAGATGCAGGAGAAGATCCCAAAGTCACAAGAGCTAAATTCTTCATCCGCGACCTGTTCCTGGTAAGCGGTTTCCGTACCTCCGTCTCCCTGCCACCTTAGGGTGCCCTGTTCTCTGCAGCTGGCAGATTACTTAACCTTTCCTGACCTCATTTATTCTCCCCCAAGATGATGAGAGTTGACAGAGGGTGTCGTTCCTTCATCTCACAGCCAAGCACACCGAGGCTCAGAGGTCAGATTCTGACTTCAGGTCACACAGCTTCACAGCAAAGACAGGCAGCCAGGGCTTGCAATTTCTTAAAAGGAAAGAGCCCTTCAGCAGAGTCTGAACCACCAGCACCCAGGACAGGGCGTGACTTCCTGAGTCCAATACGCGGAGGCTCTGGGTTAACGTGGAAGCTGACCGGCAGACATCCCCCTTTTTGAAAAAAGCGTTTTATTGTGAGATAATTTCACACTTATATAAACAGTGAAAGGACTGCACAAAGAATTCCCACATACTCCTCACCCAGACGGGCCAGTTGGCAAAATCTTGCCGTGTCTGCCGCGTCTACCTACATACTGTTTTCCTCTGGCATAAAGTACGGTATGCCGCTGGCCGTGAGCGTCCTTGGCTTGAACCTAGCGGACGCCCAGACACACTGACAGGCTGGCCCACAGAGACCCCGACAGCACTTGGTGTGTGTCCCCCCGGACTGCCCGCCTTTCCGGGGCATCAGACCCTCGCCTGACTCCTGGGAGCCCCCTCTCTACCCTCTGCCCACCACACCCGAGGGCTGCCTCTCGAATCTCGTGCTGAGACGGTATCGACAGTGAGACGTCACGTCCCCCAAGTCCCCCAGGGCGGTTAGGGGAGCCCCAGGGCAGCTCAAGCTAGCGTCCCCCACAGCCCGACAGCGGGCACCTCTGCTGCGCCGACCGAGATTGTCCCTGTCAGGGCGCCCTTCTGAGGATCATAAAGTGTGAAACCCACAACACGCTTCTAACGAGAACTAGAAGTTAGTGTGGAAATCAGGCATTTAAGGACTAGAAACTGAGCTGGGCGTTCCCCGATATGAATGCCCCCACCACCCCGTGCAGACCTGGGCGAGCCTTCTGGTCCCTGACGGTGGACAGTGTCTGCCTTGTACCCAGTTTGCGTGGCGGGGAAGTCAGGGCCCGGGGGTGTCGACGTAACTTTTTTCTTGTGGAGTTTGCCTGGGGCAGAGGGGCGTCCAGGGCGGCGGGGCTTGGAGCCCACGACCCGGCCTGATGAGGCAGCAGGGCAGACTGCAGAGTCAGTCATTTACCATGTTTAGTCTGGACAGGAGCATTGCCGGTGGAACACAGGCCTGAGAGGAGGCAGGAGAAGGTTGTAGGTGGAGTCCAGCCCGGCGCCAGAGCCCTCTTAACGCTGATGGTCAGCGAGGGGCCATCTTCCTAGCATTGTCCGGCACCCTCACACTCCCTGACCCTGAACTCTGCCGCCAGGGGGAGGGAGGCAGCCAGGCGAGCCGGCTGAGGCAGGACCTGCCCGGGGCCCTGAGAGGCTCGGGTCGGTCCATTTGAGGGACAATCAGCATGTTAGGAGAGTTGAGGCTGTTTGAAGTTTGCCTTCGCAGGGACCCCACCCCTGAGATCTGTGTGACTGCAGACGGGCAGCCCGGCCAGGTTCTTACCTCCAAGCCTCTTGTGGAACCTTGGGGGTGCAGGGGTCCTGGTGGGGCTGTTTCCACAGATGCTTTGCAGAGAAAGGAGTAGGGGTCAGAGGGGCACCCGTGGAAAGAGCCCCACGGGACTCTGCAGGCGTCAGACCCAGGTGTCGCAGGGCTGGTCCTCCTAAGGCGTGAGGACAGCATGACCTGCCTGCACCCTCGCCTGGCCTCTGTGTCTGTGACCTGATCTCCTCTTGGGAGAACAGGTCATGTTGGATGAAGGCCACTCTCGTGACCCCATTTAACGTCAGTGCCTCTTTAAAGACCCCGCCCCAGATCGTCACACTCAGGTGCTGGGGGTTAGGGCTCCGCGCCGACATGTGTGTTGACAGTGACCAGGGCCCGGTGTCCTGGGCCTCAGCTGCGAGGCGTCTCCCCCACCGCCGGGAGGTGCTGGGAGGTTCGCTCCCGGGCGGTCCGCCCCGAACCGCACGCTGGGCCCCGCTGGGGCGCCGCCCCGGCCCGGGCTCACGGCGCGCTCTCCCCCAGAGGATCAGCACGGCCACGGGGGACGGCAAGCACTACTGCTACCCCCACTTCACGTGCGCCGTGGACACGGAGAACATCCGCCGCGTCTTCAACGACTGCAGGGACATCATCCAGAGGATGCACCTGAAGCAGTACGAGCTGCTGTGAGCCCCGCCCCTCCCCCGGGGCGGAGCAGTGAGTTTCCCCAGCCCCGCCCCTGGGGCTCGGGTCCCCGCCCCGCTGGCCACGCCCCCCCCCGCGTGGCTGCAGACCCCCGCCCTCCCGGGGGTGGCACTTGGGGAGGCACCCGGGCGGACGTGGGGAGTGGCCGACGCGTGGGGGCCGCCCTCCTGCCCGCCTTGGCCCACGACCTGGCCCAGACCCTTCGGCCGCCGAGGGGACAGGGCCCGTTCAGGCCCATCTCCAGTGGCGGCCGGCCTCTCACAGAGACCCCACGTGCGCTCGGGCCGCGGTCGGGCTCCAGGGGTCCCTGGACTCACCTGCTCGGGCACGGGCTCCTTCCCCAGGTTCCTTCTGTTGTTTTATTGCTGGTTTATTATACTGTACAGACCACAGAATCTAATACTATTTTGTACAACTACTCAAGGAAATCCCTGTAGAGCTCTGTGCCTTGGTAACGGCTACCCCCATAGAACAAATGTGTTTTTGTTGTGCTGAACAGCTGTCAACATTCCCTGCCGCTTGCTCTGAAAACAGGAATGAATGGTGTATTAGAATTTAGGACACTTTACCAGTTTGGTACTTTTTACAATACTTCTGGATAAAAAATATATGCCCATATAAATTTATATAAATATAAACTATACACGTAGTCACCCGCACCTCACAAAACGCTGCACCCACGCCACAGCTTCTTCCAGGGACCCAGGGGTGGTATTTTTCTCTAGACAATGTGTCTCCATTATTTCGCTCTTTGAAAACTGTTAGTCAAAGCTTTAGAACCACTTACTTGACCCCAGGTTCCATCGTAAACAAATAGCAGGAAAAAGACAAGGGTTCAGGCTTGTGCCTGGCCGTGGAGAATCGAAGGAGGGACTCTTACTTGCCTTTTGAAGAAGAAACATTACAAAACCTTTACTGAAATACCAAGTCAAAATACATGGCTATTTCTCAAACTTGAGAGATTTGCAGATGCAGCCTCGCAAGATGGCTCCAGTACGAGACCCAGAAAGCCCCTCATGCTTGGCCACGGCCCTGAGGGTGGCTTCCCCAGGTCAGGCAGTCTGTGAAGATGTCCGAGGTTCTACTCCAACCACACAAAGCAGAGAGGAGGCAGCCCAGCCTACGTGACTTCATCGACTTCATTTAGTCTTTGATAGTTTCAAGTTTGCTCTGTAAACCAGCATCTTGTAATCCTCTGTAAACTCATCCACGGCTAAATACGACTTTTACACAAAATACAGGATGGCGACGTCAAAGACAACACACCATCACGTTTTTTATCTCATTATCACCCAGTTCCTGCCTCTCCCATCCTTGCCTGTTTCATAAAACTCTCAGGTGAACGGAGACAGATGAAGTAGAAATGATTTTCCATTTCCATTGCATTTTCGAAGTAAAACATGAAGAAAACATGAAGAGATACAACCCAACACATATACACAAAAAACAAGAGTTGTATGTTGTTCTCCGCATCACTCAGCAATCCCCTGTAAGTGAACTTCCTATTTAAAGGTCTGACTGAGGAGCCAGACTCTCAAGGAAAAAATGCAAAAAGAATCCACTTTACCTGGCTTAAAATTACCAAGGCATACTTGTTTTTAAACACCAAATGCCTCTTCCTGGAGGCTACTTTTCAAGTTTCTTTTGCTCACTGACGGGCTTTTGATCCTGATTTAACAGTCGGGTCTGCTGGAGAGAAAATGACACTCATCTAAAAACCCGATTCCAACCAGTTAGCGCGGACACACAGGAGTCTGCGGGAACAGCTATTCCTGCTTGTAGCATCTGGGTTTATTTGAAGCATCTGACTAGCACAGGTAGGAACTTGAGAACCACCCGCAGGACCACTGGTGGTGTCACCTCACCCCAAGCCTGCCGGTGCTGACTGGGGAACGCAGGCTGTCGCATGCACGCCAGTGACGCCCGCAGCTTCTGCGAGCTGTAGATACAATCCGTGATTACACACATCTTTGATGAAGTGAGAAAACAGACTCTGGAGAGTGCACGCTCCATTGTGACAGCATGGGAACAGCACCAGCAGCTCACCCTCACCCCGCGGGGATCGGCCCAGGGGTCTAGCTCCCAAGCAGCGCTCAGTCTCACTCGCTGGAGCACCGCCCGCAGGTCAGCTCCTCTGGTCTTGATGCCTGTTACTCACGTGGTCTTAAATTTTCTGAGCAGGTTCCAACCCACGTGCAAAGGTGAGGCCAGCAGCCTCATGTGGACTAGCGTGAGGACCACGAGGCACCCGGCCGCTCCGCAGTACGTGGTCAGGACTGTGTCCTCGCGGGGCAGGGGGCACTTGGCCAGGACGTAGTCTGTGGGCGTAAAGCTGCCCTGGGAAGGAAGCGAGGACAGGCAGGCAGCCGGGCCTTCAGACCAAGGGCACGGGCTCCAGCCCACACCACCCCGACCCCAAGCCCTGGGCCTGAGTGTGCTGAGTGCAGGTGGTCCGGGAGCTGACCCCCCTCAATGAAGCTAGCTCCTGGTTCCTCCGAAACCCGGGGACAGGCAAGAGAGGGGATCAGAGAGGCAGGGGACTTAGATCAACGGTCAACAAGGAGCAGGCAGGGCATGGCAGCTTTTCATGCCACTCGATGCTGGAATGCGTGTGCTGGGGGCAGCCTGGTGGGCAGTGTATTTTGGTGGACACTCTTGCCGTGCGGAGTGACAGTGGGGAATGTTCACTGACTCTGAATTTGGAAACAGGAGGTTTCCCCCATCTTTTTATGAAGTAAAGGCACCTGACATAAAAGCACTGTGACCCGGATGCTGGACTCCTGGGTCAGAGAGAAGAGCCGATCCACAGGGGGTCACTAGTTACCATCTGCAGTAAACAAGCAAGGGCTGGCCCATTTTTCTGCTGGAGCAAATGGGCATATTTGGAAGCTAAGGCGAGGTGACTGGGTGCAGCGAATGAAGGAAAATGACCCTGCTTCCTTGGAGAATTGAACAGGCTGAGCTGGCACTGCCGTCCCTGCAGGGTAAGACACTGTGAGGTCCCCCCCCGGAACAACCATCCCCAGAGAGGTGTCCACGCTGGTGTGTCTGGGGAGAGGGGCGCTTGCGTGCGGCTTTTGTGTATTTCCACAGATTGCAGTAAGTACATAGTTGATCGCTGTGTTGATTTAAATACGTACGGAAGCTTTGAGACGAAAATAAATGTTCACCTACCATGATGAAACTGGGGTCATTTCTGTTCCTCCAACTGAACGACGGCACACTGACCTCCAGGACGCCGGCCCCGTGGAGGACCTCGCAAGCATGGTGCGTGTGGCCGCTCAGGACCAGGCGCGGCCGGAGCCACCACAGCAGCTGCCCGGGGACGGCAGAGGCGGTGAGGGCGTGGCCACCTCCCTGCAGGGACAGGGCCACCACCACCCACCCCGCCCCGTCCAAGGGCCCCCCTGCACTCAGCCCTCCAAAGCCTTCTGTCTGCTCAGACTCCATCAAAAATGAGCTCAGGGCAGGGAGGGTGGAGCTCAGGGGCCGAGCACAGGGTCCTGGGTTCCCTCCCCAGTACCCCCATTAAATAAATAAATAAATCTGATTACCTCCCCCCAAAGAGGTAACTAAGTCTCATTCGCACCCCCAAATACATGTAACTTGGCGGGAAAACAGAATAAAGAACAGTTAGGAGTACTAATTTTTTTCCTTTTTACGGAGGTACTAGGGATTGAACCCAGGACCTTGCTCTACAGCTGAGCTGTACCCTCTCCCCCCAAGGGTTTCAGTAACCAGACGTTAGGGGAGGGAGGTGGGTTTCCTGGGCCGGCGCAGGGCGAGGGAGGGGACACGCGATGGAATGACCATCCGGGACACTGCCCACCCCGCCCGGTGTCGCCGCCCGCCCCAGGAAGTCTGACTCCATGCCCCACCGGGCACAAACCTTCCTGGAGGCCTCCCGGGAGAGCACGTCGTACCGCTCCTGGAAGGGGATGCCCCTCTCGGCTGGGGGCGCAGCGTCCTCCCCGGAGCAGTGGGCGTCGCTTCTCCGGTAAAGCGGGAAGTGCTGTCCAGAACCAGAGAAGAGTCAGGGGACAGTAAGGCCCTGGGCGCATCCACTGCACTCGGGCAGGCACCCTCACCTGCAGAAGGACTGGGGCCGAGGCTGGCAGCGGCCCTCCGTCTCCACACCTGCCGGGGTGATGCTCCTGCTGGTCAGAGAAACCCTGCGTTCACTGGACGGTGGGAGGGACAGAGGCAACCCAGGGTACGGGTGCTGGGTCGGGTGGCTGGATGGTGGGCAGGGCAGAGGGAGACCGGAGGCGCTGGGCCCCGCAGGCTGTCCTACCTCCCGGGAGCAGTTCAGCTGCCGGGAGATCTCCAGGAGCTCAGCCTCAGCTCCAGAGCAGATGTCACAGCCATCTCCTTCCATGGCCACGCTGTTGACCAGCACGAAACTGCAGAAAGGGCAGGGAGTCAGGCCACGGGCCGCCTGCCTTGTCCACCCGGGACACGCATCCCCAGGGGAAGGAAGCTTTAAGTCTCTGCTCAGCCAGGCTGTGAGCACGTGCCAAGCTGACATTAAGAGAACAGAACAGCCTTTCTGGGCGTGGCGTCCAAGTCAGGGTCAAGGAGGCTCCACCCTGAACTTGTGACGGTCCCAGACACTCCGCACCTGACCTTGTCCCTGGGCCTGTGTCTTAGCACCTTGGGCCTCGGCTGTAAACCAGGCCGGACAGGACGTGGGTCTGACCCAGCACGCAGTCCCCTCTGAAAAAGTTTCCAGGGGCGAGGGGCCTCCATAAGAATTCACAAATAATACTCACTCAAAGTACTATATATAATAAAAAGGCCCTACTCTAGAGCACAGGGAATTAAATTCAGTGTCTTGTAACAACCTTTAGTGAAAGATACGAAAAGGAGTATCTGTGTGTGTGCCCGGGACATGCTGCTGTGCACCAGAAACGATGCAACATTGTAAACTGACTAGACTTCAATTTAAAAAAATGTGTATATTACAAAAATAGTAATACTCACTTAATTCCTTTCCAAGAAAACAGCCTTTCGGGGTTGAAAACTTTCTCAAATCGTTTTATCTTGTATGTGTTCATCCTACATTCAATTGCAAAAAGAAGCAGTTTTTCAAAACAAGCCATCTTGAAACCTCTTAAGAATTATCATGAACACGGAAAAGTCACTTTCCGGATTGGGGTGCCAGCCCTTCTGAGCTCCCACTGGTCGCACTGCTGAGCAAGCTGGGGGCCGGGCCAGTGACTTAGTCCTCAGGCCTCGGCTTCCTCCCTGGCACAAAGGGCAAAAGAACAGGCCCAATGGTAACATAATAAACCTAAGAAGTAAAATAAAAGATACGCTCTGTGTAAGTATCAGCTATTACAGCCCACGTCGTCTTGTTCTCTGACACCCAAGGAAAACGTAAGCGACCACGAGATGTAAGAGTCAAGTTAGAGTCACTCACGGGCACCTCAATCACCTGTCCGCTGCCAGAGCCCTGGGCGCCTCCCCCACCCCAGCTGCCTCCTCTCGCCCCAGGGCGGCGCCCGCAGTGGGGAAGTCGCAGCCCCCGCAGCCGTGACGCCGGGTCACTCACTGGTAGTGGAAGCCAACATCGTGGTTGCCGGCGACCACCCTCAGCTGCACGTGAGCAGGGTGTCGGAACATGGTCTGGAACCTCCCCACGTCGTCCGCCCAGGCCTGTGGGTAGGGGTCCTGCTGAGACCCGGGCACCTGCCCTGCCCCGACTGGACGGGGAGAAGGTGACCCCATCCAGATGGGTGTTCCTGAGGCCAGCATGCAGAATTCTAACCCAAGTCCCACCTCTTTTTCCAACACGCACTAGTTACTGTAACTATTTAATCTGAAGCCAAATTTTAATGAAATGGTATCTCTCCATCTTAAAACATTAACTGGCACTCCCCCAAACCCACTATTTCCCGGTCCCCTGACGACCACGTGCAGACCCTGGGCTGAGGATCCCTTTGCATCCAGACTGGTCCTAAGAACAGGCTCTGAGGCCACTGAGGTGTCCAGTACTGTGTGCTCTCCCACGGGACAGGGACCGGCCCTCCCCTGGTGGCTGGACGGCAGGACGGGGCGGAAAGAAAGACAAAAGCCCAGTAAATCTCTCAGGATGTTTCTGACTTTGGCTTTAACTGTGAAAGCTTGAGAACGATGTCCATTTAATTCTTATTTTTATTAAGCCTAAAAACAAAAACGGGGCAAACACTCTAGGTTGGACAACACCTCATTGAATAGTAGTCACCTTTATCCTTCAAGTTTTAAATTCGGCCCAGCCTAGGGAAATATGCTGGCTAGAGGGTCCTCCAATACATTTACCAAGACTTTGACAAGTAATATTTAAAGTTAGAATAACCTAACATCAGAATAACATAAAATGAGAAAAACAGAAAATGTTCCCTGTAATTTGCAAAGGCAACATCTACGTCCAACCTCATTTGCTAACTCATGGCTTTTAGCCGTGGCGTGTCCACAGCCCGAGAGTCACCGCGGACAGGACGGCAGCAGACTCTGCGGCCCTGCAGTGCGGGTTCCTATCAGACCTAGACCAAGACTTTCTTCGTACAGCTTTTAGATTGTCCTGGGAAATTTCAATGAATTTTTTTTAATATCTTCCAAAACCATTAGTGACTGAACATCTTTAACTAAGGAGGAAGAACAGCTTCTTGTATTTTTTTCTTTCATTAATCCCAAGACTGTACTGAGCAAAGCATTCTGACAGCCGAGGTGAGAACAGGCTTTCCCTTTGGTTTGTGGGAAGGCTGACGTCACCTGGTCTCAGGCCCCTGAGACCCCCTCACACCAAGCCTGGGTCCCTCCCAACCCCCCTCAGAAGAAGGAACATCAGGGGACAGTAACAGGTAACCTTGTGGCACAAGCTCCTAACGCAGCTGTTAAGGAAGCGGGGACAGTCAGACTACACTTCAACATTTATTCTCTAATTCCAGAGACAGCTGAAGTAGCACCCCTCCTGCCTGCCCGACCCCTTCCGAGAGGTTCATGGGAACACGGCGTCCAGCTAATCTGCATACTTCCTACATAGACAGGTGTAAGACTGGCCAACCTAACTCAAGACTGGCCCTGACACAGAACCTAAGATCTTCAAGACAGACTATCCACTGTGGACGTCAGTACTTCCAACCCTCGTGACACGGCTCCACGGGTCCCCTGGGCATCCCGTGCTGGACCCCCGGGGCAGGGCCAGGGCGCCTGGCTGGCAGGGTCCCACCCACCTGGGAGGAGCTCCACTTCCCTTCATCGAAGACGTCCCCCAGGATGAAGACGACCTCCGGCTGCAGCAGCCACAGCGCCGTCTGGAAGGCTCTCTCCATCTGCCACTCCCTGGAGGCCGACAGACAGGAAAAGCAAGCTCAGCCCGTCTTCTGGGCCATTTAAAAGTGGACCAAGACGTCCCGTGGCCCCCTGCTTGGAAGAGCCAGAGTCCCCGTCTGCCTCACTGAGGGGGAAAGGGGCCGGGGGACACCCGGGCTGCCCTCCCACACACTTCACACCCCAGGCCTGAGGGCCGAATCCACCTGCCCAAGATGCCCAAAGTGGACTGACTTTGCGCCACACCAAGGAGATGCCAGCACCTCGCTTCTCAAAAGAAACTCGACCTCCTTCAGGCCTTCAGAGTTGGGGGGAGACCAACGAGAAACAGACTGGCCAGCATGAGACCTGGGAGTCCTGCAGACCCCAGACGTACAAACGCTCAGCCCAGAGTCGGACCAGCACAGAACAGAGCCTCGGGTCTGGCACCTCACACGCAGGCCAGGCCCAATGTGCCCGCCCCCCACTGGCCAGCAGTCACCTCAAGAATGCTGCCCACTCCCTGGGTTCCTAGTTTGTTGGTAAATGGAGACAGTGAGCCCTGCTCTCACAGGACAGTCCTGGGACGGAACACAAGGGCACACAGTAGGGATCCTAGACCATCAGTGTCTGCCCAGCCAACGCCACCTCGGCCACCGTCCTAAGGCTCCCAGCTGCCTCCCCTACAGGAGGGGGGCTACGTCCGAGGGCAGGTGAAGAGGGGAACCTAGCGTGCACGAGGTCCTGGGTTCAATCCCCAGCGCCTCCATTAAAATCAATCAATAAATACACCTGATTGCCTCCCCCACCCCCCCAAAAAAATTAAATAAAGCCAAAAAAGAAAGCTCTCTGGAAGGTAACTTTTGGTCAGAGGAGCCTCTGAGGCCCACGTGAAGCTCAGCGTGGACATCTCCTCACTCGGCGTCTCACACATACGCTTCTCAGTTTGTCTCGATTTAGTGTTATTCACCCCAGAGAAGAAAGCAGGCAGAAACAGCAGCAGGAGGGCAGGGCAGACCGCCCGCGGGACTGGCCACGCATGAGGCTCCGGAGCCGGGGGAGCCCCAGGCTGGAGGAGGAGAGAGCTCTGGGGCGGACGGCGGTGGCCGCACAGCAGCGCGAGCGTTCTTAATGCCATGGGCGCTCTGCTGAAAGCGGCTGAGGTGGCCAACTGCATGCATTTCTATTTTAACATAATTTTTTTTAATTAAAAAAAATTTTTTTTAAGCCTTCCAGTGAGAAAACAGAATAAGCTGTGCCGGTCGAAGTTGTCCCCCCACCTGCTCAGCTCCTCCGGCCGCCTGGAGGGGCAAACCCAGGGACTCGGGGCACACCAGGGACAGCGAAGGGGGCCTGCCAACGCTGCCCAGGGGAGAGGGCGCCCCCGCGGACCCCACTCAGGCGCCGGGCATCCTTCCTCACACGGCCCATGAGGTTTCCCGTGCGAACCCACCTAGACGGGGAGGCAAACGGGCTCGGAGGGCCTGAACTCTGTCCGGAGTCACAGGACTCAAACACACGCCCCACTCACAATTCTGGGTCCTTGTCCATGACAGGTACGCAGTAAATCGTAAGTTAAAGGAAAAGTCAGATGCCCCAAATGTCCTTCTTTGAGGGGAAAATAACAAATAAATGAGTCCCTGAAGCCGTGCGGCCGGACCCTCCTGCCTACAGGCCTGCAGAACTCTCCCTGTTCCCCCTCCTACCTTCGTAATTTGTCCAGCCAGTGGCCTCTCACTGCCCCGAGCAGGTGGGTATCCGCCAAAAACATGGCTCGCAGTGCAGGCTCGGGGGGGCCCCGGCCCCTGCTGTCCGCTGGAGTTTCCACCTCAGGCCAGTGACACCGGACGATCACACCATAATAGATCAGAAATTCACAGAACAGAAGCACCGACAAGGTGACAGCCGTGAGTTTCAGCAGCAAGAAAGCCCTCCTCGTCGGCGGTCTGCCAGACCCCAGCCTGATCACGGCCATGGTGTGCCTGGAGGAGCCAAGAGTCAAATCCATACCAACAACACTGGCAACAGGTCACCGCGAGGAAACCAGGCTGGGGGAGGTGCAGGCGGCGTCCAGGTTGGGGCCACGTGCTGCAGGGAAGAGAAGGACTGGACCATTTACGGTCCTTAATACGGCGCGATCACCACCTCCCTCCATCAAGGGACTAGTTACAGAATACCACCTACCTCCCGAACAAACAGGACTGTCCTGCTTTCATAAAGACACTGCATCCGACTGCCTACTGATCACGGCTTTCTAGGCATCCCCAGGATGGCACGACCAGAATGATCTTCCCACTAAGGGACAAAGTTTGGTCACTACCTTTCAGACAGAAGGGAAGGGGGCAGGGCACAACCATTAAAGGAATGACACAGTAATTAGCACCAAGATGGCAGAATAGTCAACGCTCAATAGACCTGGAGGCCCCAGATGGTGGAAGATTTGACCTCCAGTGACCTCGTGCTCACTGTAATGTATTACCGTGGGAAATGGCACTCCACAGGTGCCACAACAGTTCCAAGGCTGACCATAAAAGGCCAAAACAAAGGTGGTGGCCCAGTGCCTGGGAATCCTGCTCCTTCCCCTAAACAGTCGGAGCGGTCCTCCTACTCATTAGCATGTGGCGTCACCGAGCACGTAAAAGCTAGCCACCCCTTCCCGCCCCGTGGCTTCTGACGGCCTACACTCGGTGCACGGAGTGCACATCTCTCTCAATAAATCTACTTTTGCTCAACTGTGGCTCGCTCCTGAATTCTTTCCTGCATGAAGCCAAGGGCCCACACTTGGCGGGGCGCGTCCGAGGGACTCGTCTGGGACCCAGGACGCTGCCATCCTCTCTCGCGCCCCTCCTCTTACGACGTTGCCCCATTTTTTTCCTGTATCACTTTGGAAGTCACTGATCGGCAGTCTGGGGAAGGATGTGTGTTAGGGTAGGGAGCATGACAGGAAAACTCAGGGAATAGAAAGTAAATGCCACTTGGCTCCCCCCGGGATTCACCACCACCCCCTCCTTAAAAATCAAAGGCCATAAGTGCCCCCCTGCCCCCCGCCACCCTTTAATGCAAATTCATCACTTTTCTAAATGGCTTTTCCATAAAAGAAGAGAACATTCACAGACAAGGGGCTTCCTCGCTGGCTGAGCTGGGGTCCGACAGCCGCAGTCATGAACTCCGCCCTGTGATTATGCACCTGTTCACAAATGCGGGTTTTCACCTGCAAATCAGCCTTCCACTCTGGGCAGCTTCCACTGTAAGACCTTCACATGCAGTGGCTTCCCTCTGGGAGCCCTCCCAGTGTTTGGGGACGCGTCTGAGTCGTAGCACTTCACGTCCTGTAGGGAAAGCATCCGTCCTGACACACCTGAAGGGCAGCTGAGGACAGGAGCCCCTGAGACAGGCTCTGGGAGGGGCGTCCTACCTGAGGCCCCCCGAATGACGCTCAAGGTGAGACTCTTAGGACAGGAGGTGGGCCGGAGGCCACAGAGGACGCAGATACGGGAGGCGCTCCAGGAGGCTTGCAGAGGGCGGGGGCTGCGCAGACACTAACCATGGGTCCAAATGGAGCCAATAAATACGGAAAACCCTCCCCAGGGAGAGGATTTTCCAGGATGCGTCTAGGAGCCTTCTTAGGGTTGACAGCCAAGGGGAAGAAGACACTCACTCCCGGAGGGCCTGGACCAGCGTCTGCAGAGTCCACCCCGAGCCCGAGTCCCGTAAGTCAGCCTGTTCTGCAGAGGGGTCATGTAGCAAGCAACCGCTGAAGCGCAGAACAACTAAACCTGCCCTGACAGTGAGCAGGGGCAAACGCATTTTCTGAGCCATTGTCAAAAGTGCAAAACGTAACCCCGGAACTGAAAACACCCCCAGAAGCTGAGAAACGAGGGAACCCCCTCACGGCTGGTGAAGCCGTGCTGCCGGTGTCGGGCGGTGCGAGGACTCACTTCCAGGGCGGCTTCTTAGCCAAGAGGACCTGACGGGACGGTGCCCCCGCCTCCCGTCCCCGCCTGCACGGGGAAGGCACCGTCCGCCTTAAGTGCCTGATGAGAGCGGGGCAGGACCCCATTGCTAGACGCACAGAGGTCAAAGCAGCCGTGCACGTGCCCCGTCTGGGACCACCTGCTCTCAGGAATTCTGCCGGGACGACGGACAGAACCTCAGTCACCAGGTCTGGGCCAGGCCTTCCCCCTCGCCTACAACCTGTTCTCCCAAAGGCTGAACCAGCATCGCTTACACCTTCTATGCCAACGGGACCACCTCGGAGAGGGAAGAGTGGCCCTGACGGTAAACGCTGTCACCCAGTGTGACTCGGCCCCGCGAGGCCAGCCCAGGACAAAGGGCGACTCCTCTCTGCTGCCGTCCACCCATCACAGCCAAGCCTCAGCATGTGGATGGATATCACCAGCAACCACCCACCCGTGTGACTCTCCCCTTGCGGATAAAACAGGAGAGGAGTAACGACTCTGTCCCTGCACACGGGACCTCCTCTGCTGGGGCTCAAACAGATCAAACGCACCCATTTGACCTGCCTGTCTCGTTTTCTTTTCCCAGGCCGCAAACCCCCCAAAATCCCAAAAGCTAAGGCCAAAACAGCAGCTGGAAGCCCCTCCCCACAGAGGGACGAGGACTGGGAAGGGCGAGCCCAGCCGGCGGCAGCTCTGCAAACCTTTGATCCTTGGGTTCCCAGTTTCCCAACGTGAAAACCTGAAGGACAAGTTCAAACTGCCCTCCATGCCCACTGCGCTGAGTCAGAGAACCTCTTCTGAGACAGGGAGGCGAGGCCCTGGCCAGTCAGCCCAGGTGGGTCACCAAACCAGACCAAGAGAGCAGGATGCTGCAGAGACACGCAGAGGCTGGGGTGTAACCGAGCTGTGCCCATGCCGCCCTCTGCGTGGGCCAGCGTCTCCCTCGATAAGGATGTCCCGTAGACAGACCAGAGGCCAGGAGCCCTGGCCCTTCCTGCCGGCTTCCATGTTCTTAATTCCATAAAGAAACAGGGAGGAGGACACAGCTCAGGGGTAGAGCATGAGCTTAGCACACATGAGGTCCTGGGTTCAGTCCCCAGCTCCTCCTCTAAAAATAAAACCTATCTCTTCTTCGCCTTTTGGCTAAGATCAGTGTAAAAATAAAACCTAATTACCTACCCCCCATCAAAAAAAAAAAGGTACATTTTGTTATGTAAGCTTCACCACAATTTTTTTAAAAGGAACACAAACACACACACACAGAAGACCCTGTAAGTTAACAATGTCCTATGACAAAGGCTTCCTTTTACGATTTAAATTTACTACTTTTATATTTTAAAAAAAAAAGTCCCAGGAGCCTGGATTTAGGGGACTGTCACTGAGTCACTTTCTCACCTTTTCAGGAGTGCAACCAGTTGACAAGGCCGGCTTGTGCTCCCCAAAACCAGAGCGCCTTCGCCTGAAATAAAACAGAAAACGTGTTTTGTGGCTGAATAATCTTTCATTCAGATAACTATCACCAAGCAGGAAATACATCACTTCCTAGAGGGCACCCAGAGGAGCCTGAGCCCCGGCTAACGGAAGAGGCAGAGAACCACACAGCTGAGAATATGACCCACACGCTGTCCCTGGTCCTTAACAGCCGCTTTTAATTACAGCATAAGTACGTACATCTAAAACACACAAACAGCGTTGTTCTGTGCTGCCAGGCACACCAGACTAGCAGCTGCAGCCCACAACTAGCAGCAGAATATTCCCTCCATTGGCTGGTTTTTACCTTCAAAGCCATCACCGAATATCTAACCCCCCCCCAAAAAAAACAGCATTAAAAATGTTTAACATTTGTCCATTATGTTAAATTCACATGTATTGTTACCACAATATCATCTGTAGCTGTTCTGCATGTTCAATTTTCCATCTTAAATGATATTTTTAAAGAAGACGGTTTTTGAAAGCTACATCAGTAAACTAGGAAGGGAGAGGCCCCTGCTATTTAATACACAGGCCTTAGGTGATCACGGTTTCCCAGCATATGAGTAATTCCTGGCATTCTAGTTGTTCCGTCGGTGAACCTGTGCCCCGGAAGGGTGGGGGAGCAGCTCGCGGGGCTGGGAACAGCGACCAGCAGCAGCACAAAGGCCGCAGGGGGACGCGGGACTCTGGCCCGGCGGGCAGACCCGGGGGCCCGGAGGCCCCAGCCCGGCGTCGGCCTCGCGGCCCGGACTCACCGGCGGGTCCGCCCGCGCGCTCTTGGGTCCCCGACCTTCCCGCGGCCCGGGACCCGGCGGGCGGCAGGCGGCGAGCGCGAGGGACGGCGAGCCCGGGGCAGCGAGGGGAGGGGAGCGCGGGCCGCAGGGAAGGGACGGGACCCTGGGCCGGCGGGTCGTACGGGAAGGCGCGCCGGGCTGGGGGCGCGGGAGAGCGGCGCGGCGCACGCGGTGAACAGGACTTGCGGCCGTGGGTCGGCTCCCGGGACTCTTTCTGGGAGCGCGCGGGGCGGAGGGCGCGCAGGCGCGGGGCGGAGGGCGCGCAGGCGCGGGGCGGAGGGCGCGCAGGCGCGGGGCGGAGGGCGCGCAGGCGCGGGGCGGAGGGCGCGCAGGCGCGGGGCGGAGGGCGCGCAGGCGCGGGGCGGCGCGGGGCGGAGCGGGGCGGGGCGGGGCGGAGCGGGGCGGGGCGGGGCGCTGGGGTCGTACCCGGCGGGGGTCGTACCCGGCTAGGGGCGCGGGGCGGGGCGCCGCGCTGGGGGTGGTACCGGGTTAGGGAAGCGGGGCTGCGGGCGGGCGCCGCGCGGCGCTGGGCCGGCTCCGCTGCTTTTCCGGGGCGCGCAGACCCGGGCGCGCGCGGGGGCGGCCGTGCGCCCTGCTCCCCTCAGTCCCCGCCGCACCCGCTGCGGGGGCGCCGGCACCGGGCGGCTTCCATCTTCGCCCGCAGGGCCTGGCTCAGCGCCTTCAGTAAACTCGTGAGGAACCAATGAGACAGGCGACGACAGTGACTGTTTATTTGGGGTTTTCCTTTTATTGTTATTTTTAACAGCAGTAGAGCAGGGCATATTACTTTTCAAAAAGCGTCACATCATTACTTAAAAAAAATCCTCAGAATAACCTAAGAGCAAGAATCACTGTTAAAAAAAAAAAAAAACTGAAGCTCAGAGCAGTAATTCAGTGCCTACCGAACAACCAATTCCGGTGTGTTTTTGCAAATCTGTGAGCATACTGCGACGTGACTTGAGAAATCGCAGAAAAAAGCAATCGGCGAAATGCCTGGTTGATGTAAGGAAGCAGTAAGTGGTAATTACTGTTATCAAGGATATTGTAATGGTTTCGAATACGCCCAGAGGAACAATTTTACCCACCCAGACTGGCACAACCGGCCTGTCTGTGAACAGTGGTATGATGCAACAGGAGGTATACGGCATCATTGCCAAACTGTTACCGCCAACTGAAAAGAGGAGGGGAAAGATGAAATCTGGTTAAGCCTAGAACAAGATTAAAGGAATACGGGGACCAAACGAACATGCTATGTTGCACCAGCAGGAAGCCATCCGCAGAATCCACTATGTGGGGAAGTCTGCAGACCAAATCCCCCAGTTTCTTTACTCCACAAATAAGTAACATCACAACAAAAGGCAGATCTGCTGTTGCAAAGCTGCGTCAGCCAAATGCAGCTCGTGGTCTGGGTTGGGCCACAATCAGAACAAAGTAGCTTTTTAAAAAAGCCGTCTTTTAAAAGACTGGGAAACAGACATGGAAGGGATGTTAGGTGATACTAAAGAATTATTGATAATTTTGCTATAGCATGCTATTAAGTGATTGTATTATTTTAAGACTAGAGAAACATACTAAAGTAATTATAGGTAAATTATATGATTTCTGGAATTTTCTTTAATACTCCAGAGAAAATTTAAAGTAGGGAAATAGGAGAAAAAGCAGTATCGGCAAAACGTTGCTACTGTTGACGCAGGAGGTGGGTGTACGACCCAGCGGTTGGCTGATTAATGGCCCCAAAGATGTCCACACCCTCATTTCCGGACCGATGGGCACGTTCCCTTACTGGGCAAAAGGGACCTTGAAGATGTGATGGAGGTTCAGGACCTTGAGACGGAGACACTATCCCGGACTATCCCAGCGGGCCCAGTCCAATCACTTGTCCTTACAAGTCGGGGACCCTTCCCGACGGTATGAGAGTCAGAGGCCCAAAGAACCTCAAAAGGAAGGTGTCCCAGTCGGCTCCGGCCGCCGTCATCATACAAAACACTGCAGACCGGGTGGCTTGTAAAGGACAGCGGTTGTGCTCGTGTCGCGGGAGAGCCTCTCCCCAAGGCAGCTTCTCACTGTGTCCGCAGACGCACGCAGGGCAGGGGCCAGGGAGCTCTGTGGGGTCACCTTTATAGGGACACTAATCCCACTCATGAAGGCTCCCTCTCACGACCCGAGCACCTTCCAAAGGCCCCGTCCCCAAACACCATCAAACCTGGCGTTAGGATTTAACATACACATGGGGGGGGGGCACAAACACTAAGACATAGTAGAGGGTCAGAGAGATGCAAGCTGACAAGGACTTGACAGTCAGTAAAGGACTTCGCACTGAAATTGGCGAGCAGAGTCGAGAATGGCCTGCAGAGGGAGCGCTCACGCGCTGTCACTCACCGTCATTTGCATGCACTAACCTTTATCTCCGTGCCCCACGGGAAGAAGCTACCGTCCTCTCCCAAACAGGAAGTGCACTATTTTACTCTTCTTGCGGAAGAATTTCTTCTCGTTCAGTTACAGCCCAGCCAATGAGAAACATTGACGTTCAGCCAATGAGAAGCCATTACCAGCCTGCCCTCCTTCTTTCCTCCAATGAACTTTCAGTTAAGCCAGCCCCCCCCACCAGCCCTTTTCCCTATAAAAGTAGGCTCCGCGGGGGTGTTTTTTGGGTTTGCCTGTGGGTTCCATGTTTTGTCTTGTGTCTTTCTTGTTTCTCCCAGTGCCACGTGCAGTGTCGTGACGCTGGTAACATCGCTCGGAATCAGCCCTGGTGGGAGTATGCCTAACTGCTTCTCTAGGTTTTCACTTTTTTCCCCCAGGAATCCCCTGTATGCACATGTAATAAACCCTTTCTCCTGTTATCTGTCTTTCGTGGCTTTAATTCACAGGCCCCAAGGACCAATCTCAGAGAGTTTTGGCAATCACAAAAGGGCTGCTGGGACACCCCAATCATTTTGGAAGTTGTAGCTGAGAACTCAGGGCATCTGACAAACCTGGTAATAAGTAAAAGTTCTTCCAAGTCAGCCTCTCAGATTTCTGCTTGGGGTCCAATGGGATGAGGGCAGTAAGCCTCTCTTACTTGTCTGCATTTAGATTAGTGGAGGAGTGAGTTCAGGGGTATCACCCGTGGGTGGCTCTTGGTTTTGATGACTCATTGGTAATTGAGCCTCTGCTTATTGGTTATTGATCCTTTGCTTTCCTGTGTGTCTTGTTTTGTGTCCTGAAAACTTGGCTTGACTTTCTGCCTGCTGGGGGGGCCCAGGTAGCCAGGCCTGCATCTGCAGGCAGCCAGCCAGCTTGCTGGGGGGCCCCAGAAGTTTGTAGTCAGTGGACAGAAATGTGGGTTGCACCCGTTGCAAATGACATGCTACTGACAGCGGCCCACTCTCAGGGACCTCGTCTCAGTCCTCCTTTCTCTTGGCTGTCTTTGGGAGTGACTCTGGATCATGTGGGCTGCATCTCCTGTACCCTCTCTGGAGATGCCTCTTGCATGCCTGGTTAAGCCCACTGATCGTGGTTTCAAGTCATGTTGAAAGAGGAGGAAAACAAAGGTGGGAGAGTCAGTACCTTCAGGGAAATTTACTGCTGGTCCCAGACAAACCTGATAAGGAGATGCTTGGCAGGATTTTTAAAAAGAGCTGTCTGGTCAGAAGTTGGCACAATCAGAGGCCAATGTTTAGGCCCTGATGGGAGCTATTTGTAAGGCCTTCTCACCTATGAATAATGGGCTAAAATGGAACTAAGTGCCCAGAAGGAGAGAAACATCCTCAAGCCTTTGTGGAAAGACTTATAAAATCATTCCAAAGGCACACAGCTCTAAATCCAGGATTTAGGACTCTTCCAGCTCAGCTGGAAATCTTCCTGGTGTAAAGAAACCAAGTCAAGACTGTAGTTGGATGCGTGGGTCAGCCCCTTGGCGTTACCCTTGAGGTGGCCCGATTCTTTGAGGAATTAAAAGCAACGGAACCTGTCTTTCTAATTGAGTCTTTACCAAAACAGAAAATGAGGCTCTAGAAGTAATTTAAGGTCCACCCTTCCGTTTTACCAGTTCTCAGATCCCCTGTGTTCATCTCGAGCCACTTGCAGATATTGCAGAGGGTCAGGACATCGGAAATGGAATTGCCGTGCACATAAGAAAAAAAAGGAGGAAACTAAGTTAGTAATGACCCTAACCCCCTGCTAACAGGAACTGTCCTCTCAAGAACTTGAGAGCCATCTCTTTGACGTGCAGACTTCCAAGGACATAAGTAACTCTTGGCTCCCAGGCTGAAGGACATCTGACTCTAACTTCTTGAAAATAAACTGGATATTTTATTAATTCATATGAGAGTTTAAAATACCCAGACAGCCAGTTGATATTTCCAAAAAGTCTCTCAACCCAAATTTAGTCCACAGCGTCCATAAGATTACATATCAGAGCAAGTGAAAATCTTAAAAGTCTCCTCCACAAATATTGGTAGAAAATTTAGCCTTCACCGAGCAGGTAAACTGAACCCATCCCATCTGCACAGAAACACAGTGTATCCAGCTGTTTTATATAAACTAGTGAGTTTTGAATGACTATGTTTTCCTGACTCATGGCCAAAATTTTAGGATGAGAACCATAAGTCTTCTGTTTGTGTCTGTATCTGTCTGTGTACATTTCACACGTAAATGTATTTTCAACCTCCCCATAGTATTGCCAACATTAATTCATAAAGCCCCATAAAAGAGATCTATTTTAATTAGCTTAGAAACACCAGCACTTATAGAAATGAGGTATTCCTAAAAACTAAAAAAAACACGAACTCATCCAAAGTAGTTTTTCAGTTCACGTGATCTGGATCATCTTTGGTAAATGAGGCTCATTTAACATTGTCAGCTTGATAAAGATGGGATGGCTTCAGAACTGTCAGCATTTAGTATAATACAGACAGACAGGTTTTACTCTCCCTGGGTTTACTAGTCAGGTAGGCTAGTATTATATCTACCAGCTGTTTAATATTGTTGAGTTAATTGACAGGAGGTCATCAGACTGAAGTGGCTCCAAGGCCCTTGGCCCCTGACCGAGGTGGAGGAAATGCAAGCCTGGAAAAGCCTCAGGGCTACGAAACTGAAGCCTGAGGACAACCAGTCAAAACAGGCTTTAGGCTTCAGCCAGTCAGTAATGTCCTCACTTTGCCTTCCTCCCCAGCCTCCCCGCCACACACCCACAGTCCACCCCTTCACCCCCCAACCCCCTCATCCCCGCTTCCTGTGGGGGTGGGGAGCTCTTGTAACCACTTCTGACCCATTCAGGTAGACTTTTCTCAAATAAACTCATAAATTTTGTAATATGCCCCAGTTATCTTTCAAAAAATTATAAAATTGTAATTCATCCTAGGAACAAAATGTAGAATAAAATGAATTGTTTGGTGCATGCCAACCCCAGCAATAAAAAAAGAGAGTCATACATTTAGCTTTTTGTTTCTTCACTTCTATGATTTTTTTATATTTGCCAGACATGCATATGTTACAAAATTTGTCAACAGTAACAAAAAGTAACTGAAGATGATAGCTAGCTTTTTAACGTCTCACAAATTTTTCATGAGCAATCCCAACATAATTGTTCGTAACATGTGCACTAAATAGACGTAAGTGGGATAAAAGTCTCTAAATGAAATTTTCAATGATAATTGGGTTTTATAATCTGCCTGCTTAAAAATAGTTTTCAAAACCTTTTTGGCACCTTAAAACCTTAAAGTTATACTAGGTTAAATGGTAGACATTTGTTGACTATCTAGATCATTCCTAAATAAGATAAAATATTTGAATATTAACTACTAAACCTAAAAGTTTAACTTACCTACTTTTGATTTCTTATTTTTAGAAATAATCGAAAGATATTTGGCTCTGTTACTACATGCTATTTTGTCCCATTGAAAATTTGTACTCTAAAGAAACAGGCCTCTAAAAATTGTGACATGGTGTGTGTTGAGCTGGTTTCAGTCTATCGATAGTGACGTTGCTGGCTAGGAATCCAGGGGGCGCTCACCTGGGCCCATCCTGCCTGCGGCAGCCCCCACAGACATCTCCCTGACCAGGGTCAGCGTCGCCGCTGGACAGCAGTGTTGTGGAGGGAAGAGGGGTTCTTAATTATAACTGCAGGACGCACCTCAGCAACAACCATCAGGGAACTTTGAAAAATCAACTTTTTTTTTTTTTAAAGAAGTAGTAAAAGTGCCCAGGTTGTGAGCTAACCAGACTCGGGCCAATTAGCTCACAAAGGGATGGAAGGACTATTCCCAATGTCCCCAGCAGGTGGCGCGAGCTGCCCTCTGCTGAGATGAGACTTCTCACCCTGGGCTCCGTTCAGTATCAACGAAGGCTTCCCCTTCATCTGATGGTGGAAACAGGAGACCGGAACCAGGGAAGGGGTGGGGGCAGGAGAGAAGCTGCTCAGGAGCCCCGGAGGGAAGACAAAAGCTGCAGGCCTTTAAACTTACTTCTCATGTTAAACTGTTTAAAATTGTGCTTTGACCTCACCAATAATATTGTTCCATTGACATCATTTTGGGCTCTGAAAAAGTTAAGAATTCTTCCAAGACAGAGTTTTAAATTAAGTCCTGAAGGACAACAAAGTACCAGGAATCAGGACGTCTGAAGTCGTTTTTGTTAGGTGGCAGGATGACGGCCGAAGGGCTCTTCACCGAGAAAACCTTCCCCCAACACCCCAAGGACACCTCAGGAAAGGGGGCGTTGCTGGGGGGCGCCGGGATCTGCGGTTCTGCGGCGCCGCGCCGGTCCCTTGCGAGCACCCGAGCCTCCTGCTGACGGTCTGGGCTCGAGGCTATGCGGTTTTACTGCACGACCAACAGCGGCATGGAAAGCATTTATGTCTCTGGGCAGGAGATAACCCTCCTGGGGAAGGCAGGGGACATGGTATGTTATCATTGGAATCATCTTCAAAATCTGGGACAGAAAGTAGAAGTCTGTTAATCAAGTTCTTGCACATCTGTCCTCACAAGTTTCCAAAGAAATGGGACTTGGGAGTGTTCAGGTCTGTGACTAATTTCCAGTGAATAGCTGACCTGCCCCCACCCTTACCTCAAAAAGATGGTGGCCACAGAAACTTCCAAATAACAAAGTTTTTATGTCACCCAAGTTGGGGACAATTTGTTATGCAGAAATGGATACCTTCTAAGATGCCCCCACACAGACACCACGATAGCCAACTTAGAAGTCTGACATTTCAAGATCTGCTGTCGCTGTGGAGACGGGAAAGAGGCCGACACAGAGGAATTAGCCCTGAATCACCCTCTGGTCAGGATTCTGCCAGGAGAGAAGCCACACCAGTCACTCCAACGGACAGACTGTGATACAAAGAATCATTCACTAGGAAAGATGTTCACTGGATGACCAGATGTCAGCAAGAGCTGCTCCTTGGAACAAAAGAAAAAAGTTGGGCCTCCTGATATTTAGGAGGTCGGAGGAGGGTCTGGGACGGGTGTCTTGGGTGCTCTGAGGCTGCTTCTGAGAGTGTTGGGGGAAAATCACAAACTAGACTCAACTGGAATGCTGCTGGAGGGCACTGCGAGTGTGAGGGGTGCGGGGTACTGTAAGTCGCCCTGCCTGTGCCAGCCAGGCTATTTTAAAATTCTCTCCTCTTGGAGAGCCCCAAACTAAGTGTATGGGGGGGATCGGCCACCTCAGCCCGGTTCCTGCCTGCCCCAGACCCGGGAGGAGAGGACCACCCCCAGACCACAAAGGGGCCGCTCCCACCAAGCCCAGTTCAATTCCTCTAGGCCTGGCCTTGCCACCTTCCTCCCGCAATCTCCCAATCTCCTGGGAGAGGCGGCCCCTCCCCAGGACTGAGTGGCCTGTGGCCTCGCTCAGGGCCAGGGTCTGCCTGGTGGCTTCCCCATTATGGGCCGAGGGCTCACAAGACTTGCCTATGGGATTCCCGGCGTCTGTCCCCCCTCCCCAGTTGGTCACCCACCCAGGGCCCTGGGGTCAGCTGCCGCCTTGGACCACAGCCCTGGGTAGCCCAGGCCAGCTGCCACCCGGACGGGCCCACGAGCAGCTTCCAGGCAGCCCCCAGGCATAGATCTCACCAATGGCACAAAGTCGGACTTAAAACCTGTTGGTGAAGAAACTACCAACAATGCGTTTTCTCCAGGAAGGAGAACGCGGGGGAGGAGCCGTGGGGGAGGGGCCACAGGGGGAGGTGCCACTGGGAGGGAGGGGCCATGGGGAGGGGACACGGGGCAGGGGCCACAGGGGAGGGGCCACAGGGGAGGGGTAGGGGCCACGGGGGAGATGGGGGGAAGGGACACGGGGCAGGGGACATGGGGCCGGGGCAGGCTTATCACACACATGCCAGTTTGCCTTTAGGATTTCATGTCACATGCAAAATTGTTCAAATTTTAGAAATGAAATCTTGCTTTTTCATCTGGGACTGGCTGCGGGAGCACGTTCAGTTGGTGGGAATTCAGTGAGTTCTCCGTCGGGTTACGTGTACTTTTCTGACTGTACTTCATAGAAAGTTCTCAGAAACTAAGCCTTGGGGAGGAACAGAGTGCAGCTCCCGCAGTCCCAGGGACATGTGCGCTCGGGAAGCCACCCAGGTGTGCTTGGAGGGGCTGACCAGCTCAGGTGGCCTCGGCCCTCCTGTAAGCTGCCCCATCTCTCGGGCTTGGAGCACCCCCAACCCGTCCATTCTGAGCACATTCCTGCTTTCTCATCCTCCAGCAAAGGTGGGCACGATAGCATTTCTATTTCAACGGAAAATCATTCGTAGCCATTCGATGCTCACTGTGTCCCAGGTCCCTGCCCTCCGTCGCAGGTGTTCTCCCTGTTGGGGTTCTGGCTACAACACTCCGGTCAGGGTTACGCGGAGGAGGGGGCCTCTTCTGCTCCCGGGTCAGCTCAGGAATAGTCAGTGCTGACACCAGGCCCTGAGAGCAACCGGCGTCCTGCTGGCACTGGAATGCAATTCCCGAGGGGCGGGGCTCCTGGGGCCCGGCACAGAGCCTGGCTCACAAGCTCCTGGAACTGACGTTTCCCCATGAGCTGAGCCCAAAGTGACCGGGAGGGCCTGGACCAGCTGTCCCCTCCACCCCCAGGGCGCAGACACTACAGCACTGACAATGCCAAGACAAAAAGCAAAGTGTCAGGCAGTACAGGGTGGGTTACTGCCACTGGTGAACAGTTTGACACTCACGCCTGATAGTCCTGAACCTCTTGTTGACTTTGATGCTAGGGCAGACTTACAGCGCAGTTACACAGTCGATTTCCCATCTCTAACCAAACAGAGTGTGGTTGTTGGCAGATGAACCCTGAACAGTGGCCGATGAGGCAAATAAGGATTTTGAAGAGCTGGCATAAGACTGCAGCCCAGCGGAGGAGTCCAGGAGGAGGCAGGGGCACCTTTGTGTAACAGAAAGACTAGGTGGTGTGATGTGATGGAATGGTTTGGGAAAGTAACCTACAATGTGGCACATCAAAGTTGGCGAGAAGGGAGGGAATCGCTCCGTGGCAGAGTCCATGCTCAGCGTGCACGAGGTCCTGGGTTCCATCCCCAGCACCCCCATTAAACAAACAAACAAATAAAAGGTGGAGAGAGGATGGGGTTTGTCAGACAAGCTAGAAGCTGGCAGCAGAAAATGAGGGAAATAGATCAAGACTGCTTTAAACGAAAAGCACAGTCAGTAAAGACGGGTAAATTAGATAAAACTTGAACTCAGGGTATTTACTAAAATGGCATAAATCAGTGTCACCTCCCCAGGGTGCCTCAACTGAGGTCACTCGTAGCAGTTGATTCTGTATCTTGGGGCAAATAAAAGTCAGCCGACCACTTGCTTTGCTGTGAAAGATATGGGATAGTTCAAGCACCCAGCTTAAACAAGGGGCTCCCGTGGGCTAAACCGCGACAATTTTGCATTAAAAAGAGAATAATCACTGTGTGGAAATCCACCCCTCTCTCGTGGCCTCACAACGAGCTGCGCTAAAGGCAAGCTGCGTGGAAAGTTCCAATAATAACTTTGGGAAATGGCGCATGTGGATCACCCCTGAGTGCATGCCAGCTGCGAGTCTTGTTTGACAGTAACGTCATGGAGAGATGGTTTGCATGTACAGCAGTGATGCTGGGCTCCTGGGGACGGGCCACCAGGAGCGGGCGGTACGGGCGGGGTGGGGGTTAACTGTAATCAGAGAAAAAGAATCGGAGAAAAAAGAATGAGTTACCAGGTGGCAAGGAGTTTCTTCCTTGGGGGCTGGGGGGTCCCGGCCTCGCCTGCTGGGCCTCTGCTCCAGCGCGGAGACCTCACTCCTGCTCTCTGCAGGCCCGGGGCCTGGGTGCAGGGCCCTGTCCCTGGGCTGGGTGAGCACGTTTTTAACTCTGAGATGAAGAAAGCAGTCAAGCCTGAATCGTATGGGACTAGAGTACATTGTGTTTACGTAGCCGTGGTAACAAGTGTTCCAGTCACTGTGCTGTTTTTTGTCTGCTTTGACTGCTGTTGGGATGTTTGGTGTGGTCAGGGCTCCTGATTTGCTGGTTTTGGAGTCTGATTTATCAGATGGACGAAAACGTCCCAGGGACGGCGGGATTTTGCCCGCAAGGATCATAAACGTGCCCAGTAGAAGTGTTTGAAAGAATTAGCTATGACATTTGTAATTACAGCTCGAACTAAGGTCATTTAGTCAAGATTAGAAATACCGCTGTTTGAGGGAACTTAACCTGTCACATCCACACACAAGGGGACCACTAGTCACAGACGCAGGGTAGTTGACTTTCTAACATCAGGCGTTTGAGTAGATGAGCAAGATTTATACCCTGAACGTAAAGGTTGAAGAACATTTAGTTTTGAATTTTATAACTTTAGTTCAGTAAGTGTTGTTAAAAGCCACAAGCTTCTTTCCTTTTCTGAGCATACTGCCCACTCCCCACCAAACACTGATGGACGGGCCTCTGGCCACAGATTAGGAAATGCAGGCCCTCCCTCCAGCCACGGAGAAGCCAAAGCTCCTTCTTCCTAACAGCTGCGTGGTCGCTTCCTGATGAGGACAACTTGTGAAGTATTCATGGGACAACAGTGTTCTCCAGTGGGTGTTCTCCCCCGTAAAGGGGCGTCTTGAGCGTGATCTTCAGTTCTTGGAAAAGCTCATGAGTCTTGGAAGTTCTGGGGCTTCTTACCAACGACTTGTTTTTCTCCTCCCCTCAGGCAAGGATGAAGGGCCGCCCTCCCTGGACCCCCCCAATTCTTCCAGTCTTTGTCAAGCGCAGGCTCATGACAGGCCCCCCTGGGACCAGCCCTTTGCCGTGGTTCCCACATTCCTGGATTCCACATATTGGCAGTGGCTCAAAAAAATTTTTTTTGGTGACCTGACCTACATAGATTTGTCAACCATTTACGTGGCCAAGTGAGAGGGAAAAACAAAAAACCTGCCACCTCCCATCAGAATCATTTTATTACAGAAATGACATTTTGACATCAAAATGCAGAAAGGATGTGACTTCGGCTCAGGGCACTTTTTTACAGGAAATACACTTAGCTGAGTGGAAATCTCCCCGATTCGTCCGTGTTACTCCGGTGTGGGTGTGACTGTCTCTGCGGGCAGACCAGTGCCCAGCCAGGGATGATGGCCCAGGACTAGGCTGTGTGCGGCGGTCCTGCCCCATCACACCGGCGCCGACGCTGTGCCCACACGGCCGGGCCCCGTCTCCCACTGCCCGTCAGGCACAGTGGCCCTGCTCCTCCGTCCACCTCCACCAGTCCAGCCCCGGCTGCCTGGCCTCCTTGCCTCCAAGTGGGCAGAAGTCTTGGCCTCAATCTCTTCAAAGCATCTGTGCTCCTTGACTAATGTTCCTTTCAAATTAGTAGTAAGTCAGCATCACTTTTGCCTCCAGAGTTGTCACAGGGCCAATCACAAGCCCAAAGACATCGCCCCTCCCTTCTGCAGGGACCAGCGGGGAGGGGAGTGCCCTAGTCCAGAAAGAGAAGGCCCACTGTGCGTTCCTGGGAGGACACTTAGTGGGATCGCCCTGTGTCCATCATGTTTCCCAAAGAAAATGCGAAAAAGCACTTTCCACGTATAAAAACACCTCCTACTCTCAGACCACATGCACTCTCCACGCGATGCCGAGGCGGGCGCCCTGCGGACATGGCTCCCTTGGCCAGCTGGCTCCGGGTCAGCTCTGCCAGGGGGAGCGCGGGGAGGAGACCCGAGGCCGGAGGAGGGAGCGGGCCGCTTACCAGCTGTTCTTGTCCACGTCACTCCAGCTCTTCTCCCCTCCCCGGGGTGGCAGAGGTGGCCGCACCGGCAGGCAGCAGCCTGGCCTCCAGGGCCCGCTGGGCCCCCAGCCCCACGGCACCCCTCCCAGCTGGCGGGTGCGGCCACCCCAGCCTCTGCCGGTCCCCCCAGCCCCGAGGGTGGGCGCACTCCTGCCCTCACCACCTCTGCTGCCTCCGTTTTCTGCTTCTGCCTTTTCATCTGCTTAGCCAATTTCTTATATTCAATTCTCCCCATTGAAACACCCGGGGCTGTGTCTGTGGTCCTGACCCGACGTGACTGACATCAGGCTGGGTGTGATGATCCCAGGCTGCGGGCGGGACTGACACGTGTGTGTGGGACCTTGAACGCAGGGCCAGCTCCTTGCAGACCAGACGTGGCCCACATGTGGCCCATGGCCCACGGAGGTGTCGCTCTTCGATGGTCACCCCATTTGCTGTGAGGCGTCCACTGGCGTGGCCATGGCCCGTGACTGTTCCAGCAGCAACAAACATTCCCAGTGGTGGGCGGGTTCCTTCCTGCAGGAGCACGACCAGGCCTGCAGGCGTGTTGGAGAAGGAATCCAGCATCCGAGGGCCTGACTAGAGGAGTGGAGATTATGTTTCCTGCAAACTGATCAGCACTTTCCTTCCAGCTTGAGTGTGTGTGAGAAAGGCCATTCTGAAATACCAAATGCCTCTGAACGTGCACTTTATTACTTCACTGTAATGTAGCAACGGAAAGCCAGAAAACTAGCGTGCGTCTGGGCTCGGGGTGCCTGCTATGAAATGCAGCTGAACGCGTCTCCTCCAGAGCTGGTCCCACAGGCTGATGCTTGGAGTGGGACGCGACCTTGGGCCCCCTCGCCGGCAGGCGGCCAGCCGCGTGGGCTCCGGGCCCCCGGAGGTGTGCCTTCCTCCGTGGCCCATCCCAGTGGACAGGAGCTTGGACTGGGAGAACTTCCAGATTTTGAGCACACTCGCCTCATGGTAACTTCCTACCATTGGTTCCAGTTTCGTCCCGAGAGCTCCGTAGGCTAATTCTAGCTCCGCGGAGGGTCCAGGATTAGCAGTGATAACAGCACTCGGTCTGGGGGGCTCTCTTTCAGGAAGTAAGAATAACAGTTCCGACGAACACGAGATTAGGTTGACGGCTTTGAGGAGGCCTGGGGGGGGGGCGGAAGCTTCTGTCCGATTAGAGCAAATCCCCCTTCTCCTGAGGGTCCTCCATGTCTCCTCGTCCCCCACCACGCAGAGAGGTCCTCCCTTCTCCACGACAAGCATCCTCGACTCAGCCACTTGTGTCCTTGGATGTGTTCTGGGCTGTAGGTGACCCCCCTAAACAGCAGTGTGTGAATGTGAGCCGCTCCAAGAGGCACAGTGGGCGGCACGTGCCCTCTGTGGAGCTCAGAGATGCCGTCAATCACATGCTGAAGTAAATAACTTCCAGAGCGTGCCAACAGCAGAACAGGACACCCCGGAGCACAGCTGGATGACAACCCACGCGGCCCCAAATGTCAGGGCGTCTGACCCACGCTCATCAGCCCCGGCCGCGCTCCACACCCGTGCGTCACTCTCTCTCAGACCACAGGGGAGGGGTTTACACTGACCCCAGTCACATCTTCCTCCCCCAAGCCGTCCACAAGACTCCTGGAGGCCTCAGTCTGTCAGCCACCGTGAACTACCTCTTGGCTTTGGCATCTCAAAACTGACACGTGCTTCTAAAATCATCACGTGCCTCCTAGATTCAAAGACAAAGAACAGCGAATCATTGCACAATGTGACTTGGTCTGCATCCAGTGGGCGTGCTGGGCCCGGGGGCTGGGGAGGGCCGGGGGATGGAGGAGGGGCCCGCGTGGAAAAGTACTGGATGCTGAGTCAGAGTGGAGAAGGGCGTCTTCAAGGCCCCTGGACAAGGTGGTCTTGGCAGATGCCTCAAGAAAGTCCGCACTGGAGGCACCTCCCTGCAAAAGGAGGCCTGGGGTGGAGGTGCAGGTGGGCCAGACACCAAACGTGCCCCAGAGCACGGCTGGGAGGTGGGGAGTTGTCTGAGTCTTGGACTGAACTCCCTCCAGAAAACAGCCCTGTGCTTGCTGGCTGGCTGCGCAGGTCTAATGCGGGGAGGGCACACCCCACCCTCGGGAGGCCAGGTCTGAAACATCACACGTGGATTTCTGGCCTGGAAGCCAGACTCCTCGGACTAGAGTTAAAATGGGACAGGATTTCTCACCCTCAGCGTTATTGTCATTTGGGATTGGACAATCATTTGCTCTGGTGTCAGGGCGTGGGGTCCTGTGCACTGGGGGACGTTTGGCAGTTTCCCTGCCAGCATCCACCAGGAGGTAGAAGCTGTGACAGCCCAAAGTGTCTCCAGATGTTGCCAAATGTCCCCTGGGGGCAGCACCGCCTGGTCAATGACACGGAGGCAGAGGAACCCCAGCTGCTCAGAATTCTGTGCGTGTCAATCTACTTCTGTGTTTTTGGCATCACCCTGGGAGGGTCTCCTCTGCCTGAGACCACTTTCTCTCCTTTTCCGTTTGTGGCTCCTCTAGGAAGCCCACCCCAGTCGCCCTGCACCCACCCCCAGAGCCCACCCTGCCTTTCGCACGGCTTGTGCACTGAACACACGCTTCCGCTACGACTGCCTCAGACTCTCTGCCACACATCGCTCTGGTGCTTAATCGGCACACGGTCAACGCAGAGGACAGTGGCTCTACACGACGGGGGACAAGAACTGGGGCTGAGGGAAACGCAGGGCCTGGAAACCAGCAGAAGAGCCTTCCCAAGAGAAGCAGCGCTGAGAATCCAAGCAGGGAAATGATGGAAACATCCCCCGAGGGCAGCTTTCGGAAGGTGCTGGCGACACGTGGGGCGCAGTTTAGTGGGTGACGGAGGTGAGGACCCTTGCAAGGAGTCAGACCAGGTGGGAACGGTGGTGACCTGCCGGGAGCAGGGTCAACCAGGGACATTTAAGGAGAGAGAGGGCAGCGTGCTGACAGGGGAGCAGGAAGGGAGGAACAGTCGTGGGGGTGCTGTGGGGAGCAGACACCCTAGGGACGGAGGCCACTGATGAAGTCAGGCCTGGAGGAGAATCCAGGGACCGGCCGGGGCACACAGGAGGAGCAGCGCCCCTGCCCCCGAAACTCCAGGGCATGGGTCCGGGAAGGCGCTGTGTGACCAGGTGCAGGGAGGAGGGTCAGCCTCTAGTGAAACAGGGGGCAGCGTGAGGGGAGGGGAAAGGCTCACTGGAGGAAGTCGGGAAGTGACAGTGAACGTGCACACCCTGTGCGTCCGGATTTCACTCGTTTTTCACTTACCTCCCCCGAACAACCCGTGAAGCTGGTGTTACATCCAGTTTACAGACGGGCCTGTGAGCACAGAGAGGTGCCTGGAACCCCGTCTCCTCCTGGGAACCTGTAGGAAGCCCGGGCCCCTGCCTGCAGGTTTTCTTCTGCAAGACACCAGCTTGAGGAAGGGTCACCAGCCAAGGAGAAGACCAGGCTGGGAGCGTCCCAGAGCCAACGGTGCTGAGACCTGGAGGGGCCTGAGGTGGAGGGAGAAACAAGCAGGAGAGGCCAGCAGGGCCGGCCCCTCATCTCAGCATCAATCAGGGCAGCACGGGCAAGGTCCAGGGGCCAGGGGCCCCTCCCAAGGCCATGCCCCCTCTGCATGGCCCCGCCTAGGGGAAGGGGGACAGCCCAAAGCTGCACTGATTGAATCTTAAACTTGAAATGTTGGAAAAATCACCCACAGGTCTGAGCCGTCCTGGAACTAAGTAGATTCAGTTTTCTACCATCAGGCAGGAGGGGAAGCCAGACAGAATTCGGTTATGGGGAAAGAGAGCATTGCAGGCAGTACCTCGGAGTCTCGGATTGCGAAACACCGTCTGCTCTCCGGGTATCGCTCATCTCAGGAAGGTCACCACGAAGACTGTCAGATGCTCAGAATTAAAAACAGCAGAACTTTAGTTTATGACTGAGGCCTGGCAGGTGAGAGTCTGAGAGAACGAAGGTGGCTCCCACGATCGATGTCCAATTTCACTGTCTCCAAAATCTGCGACTGTGGCATCCACCTGCACAGAACTGCGGGAAGGAGTGAGCGGAGGGTGTAGCAAAGAGCAGAGGAGTCCTGGAAGAGCCTTGTCACGTTCTGAAGGCAGCACAGCTTCTGGATTCTGAGGGAGCGTCCCTGCGGCCACACTCAGCAGGAGGGGCGGTGACCACCACGTTAACCCCTTCCGCAATGGGCAGTCCTGCTGTGCTCGCGAGGTGTTCCCCCAGCAGGAAAGAGCACCCCCAGTTTCACAGTGGAAACCGACGAAGTAGGCCTGCAGGGACGTTGGACAGACACCCCTGCTGGAGCCAGGCTTCGCGGGGACTCATGGGATGTTCTTTGTTGCAGGGCCCACACGTGCTGGGTGCTCTTTAAATACCCAGCCCCTGTGGGTCATCAGCTGTCTGACAGTTCAGGGGCAGGTGTGGCTCTGGCTAATTCCATTTAGGGCGTGAGTGACCCTGAGCAGCTGGCCAGGGGCTGGGTGGTGGGCAGAAGGCTTCTCTTGCTGTCCTGTCCTGGAGGGCCCCTCCTGACCATCCTCTACAAGGCTCTTGGCTCTGAAGAGCTCCTAAGTGTGGGGGTGCACAGGGCACCTTCTCAGCTCCCAGTGGTATCAGGGCTGCCGTGACCAGTCCCAGAGGCTCACGGCGCTGGAGACTGGAAGTCTGAGATCAAGGTGTCCGCAGGATGGGTTTCCCCTGAGGGTCCTCTCCCTGGCTTGTAGATGGCTGTGCTGCAGGCACTCGAGGCTGGCAGATCCGCTCGGGTTTCAGGCAGACAGAGAGCACTCGCAGGGCCGTGGGCATCTCTGACGTGCCTTTACTGCCGGGGAGCACACAGGCTCAATGGCAGCGGTGGTGGCAAGTCCCTTATACATCAAGGCTGACAAAGCCACCTACGACCTGCGGCCAACCAGTGCACTTGCGTAGGGCAAGTCACACTCACATAACACCACAGGGGCGCTGCGCGCGGGGCGGCGCGGCCCAGCTCTGGGCACCGGATGTCCGGCAGTGGCTCCGTTCTCCCCACAGTGGCTTCTCCCGCTGCGTGTCAGCGCCTGCCTTCCCTCTTCTTGTAAGGACACCAGGCCCACCCTAACAGCCCACTTTAACTTTGTCACCCTCTAAAGGCCACATACAGCCACCTTCCCGGGGCATTCACACACAGTTCAGGTCACACACGCCAGCTTTCCACACATGAGGCTAAGAATGACCAGACATCGTCCCAGGCCCACGACTGGGGTTCAGATGAGAGGAAGCAAACAGCACACTCGCCCAACGCCCAGATCAGCCGTCTTGGCCCTGGGGAACAGGGTCAGGTTTCAAAGTAATCAGGGAAGCTAAGGCAGAGGTAGGAGAAACAGAAACTTCGTTTGGCGTTTTGTTTCGTTAGACTCTGCCTTGTCCCAGAGAGGACACGAGGGGGGAAAGCCCCAGATTACCAAGGACAAGAGGGGGAGGAGCAAAGGAGACCGTCTGTGCCCCTCCTCTGTCCCCAGGAGGGCACGTGCATGCTGCTCCCTGGTGACCAGAGCGCCACCCAGCCTGCACCCTCGGGTGGGGGTGGGAGGGGGCAGTTAGGAAGTTGTTCTTCAGGCCAAGTCCAGTGCTCTCGGGGCTACCAAACTTACTGCGGTTCCCCAGGGAGAGAGGCAGCCAGCGGACCAGTGCACAGGGCCTTACAGTGAAGAGCTATCTGCCGTTTCCACGGAGAGTCACCACTAGCGCGGGGGGAGATTTGGATAATCCACTAGAAAAGGCTGATTTTTGGTATTCAGTGGTTAACTGGTATTCATTTAGCACCTGTTCCCGGAAGGGTGCACTGGTGGGCACGTCTCTGATAATGGCAGCAAACGCACAGGCCAAGCATGTGTATATGAACCCACATGCTAGTTACAGAGCCCTTTTACAGCTGAGGGAACTGAGGCAAAAGGGGCTACTTGTAGCTTGCTCAAATGCACACAGCGGGGAGAGAATGAGGCCAATATTTTAACTCAGGACAATCTGGGGGCTGCAGACTTCACACTAGGTAAACCAGAAGTTAGTGGTTAAAACTACGTGATTCTGTCTTAAGAGATTTGGAAGTTAGGTAAGAAAGTTACAGAGGCAACTTCTCTAGCTGTCCCCAACAGGGAGTGGAGGGGAAGTGTTCAGAAAGCGAGCTGAGAAGAGGCCAGAGAGACATGTCTTAATTTCCCAGTTCTGTCAAGTGTTGCGACCTATCTCTAATGATAACCTGCCAGGAAGATCAACAGTGGAATACATCTAATTCTGAAATGCAGCATTCAGAGCAGTCTCAAGCGTTTTCAGAAACCAACTCCCTGCTTGAAAATCATGAAAAACGTGAACAGGAAGGAAACCTGCCCTCAGCTGCCCCAGATTCCGGGGCGGTGAGTGGGGGCACCCGAGGCAATTCGCCGTTTAGTTCTCCCACGTGTAGGGCGAGCAGGCTGGACGAGTAAGGCGAGGAGGCAGGACGCGAGACCACAGCCCTGGCCCGCTCTGGCCCCCTAATCCCCGCTTGTGGTTCGTAATTTTCATCTGGCTGGCACGTACACCCAAAGCTTCCCTACAAGGGGGGTGGGGGTCACGGACGAAGGCTGCCGTGTAAACAGGCCGCTGTTGGGGTGCGTGCACCGCTCCCGAGGCTCTCCCAGACCCGGGGCTGCAGGGCCGCTCCACGTGGGTCAGCCCCTGTCCAGCGGGCAGGCCGCAGCTCACGACCTCAAACTCCCGGAGGCGACCGGGACTGGTGGTGGGCGGGGCCCGTGGCCGGGGTCGCTGGAGGCCGCCCCACGGCTGCAGCGGCCCGGGGGGCCAGCCCACGCGGGAGCCAAGGCTGCCCCGCAGGGTCTGCGCGGGGTCGGGGGCCGCTCCCGCTCGCGCCCACACCCCCCGAGACCGGTGCTGTGCTCCGCGGGGATTCCAGGCCCAGCCCCTCTCCCGCCGGGCGAGCCCCGCCGCTTCCTGCGCTTCCTACCCTCGGTACCCCGCGCGTCCGGGGCGGCGGGGCCCGGGCGGGGCTCGAGGAGGAGGGCGGGGCCCGGGGCCGCGGGGGCGGGGCCCGCCGCGGGCCGGGCGTGGGGAGACACGCACCGCGGAAAGGAGCGGGGCTCGACGGCGCGGGGCGGGGTTCGGGGAGGAGGGCGGGGCCAGGCACTGGGAGGGGCGGGGCCGGGCTGCCTGGGCCCCGCCCGCTCCCCGCCCGCTCCCCGCCCGCTCGCTGCCACCGCCGGACCGCACAACTGCCGGCGGGCGCGGTCCGGGCGCGGAGCCACGGGAGGCGCGGGGCGAGAGCGGAGCCTGGTGTTGGATGTGGGAGCGCTGGCGCGCCCGGAGGCTGCGATGAAGCCGAGCGGCGAGGACCGGGAGGCGCAGGCCGGGGACCCTTGGGAGGAGTGCTTCGAGGCGGCCGTGCAGCTGGCGCTGCGGGCGGGACAGGTGAGCGCGGCCCGGGGCGCACGGCGCCCGCACTCGGACTGGGGGCAGAGCGGGCGCAGGGCGTGGGCGGAGGGAGACCCCGCGGCCGAACTCCGAGGGCTTCCGTGCGGCCTCCCGCACACCTACACACCTACCGCCCCCGCACCTGGACGGGCGCCCTGGGTCTCTCGGGCTGGAGGCGTGGGCGGGCTCAGGGCGCAGGGCGGCCTGGCGGTAGCGGGCACGTCAGGGCCCGAGGGTTGCCTTGGAGTTGATCCAATGGGCAGGACTGCCGCGGGTTCGAACTCCGCCGCGTGGACGTCGGGGCTATGGCCTGTCTTTCCGCGTCCCGAGTGTAGTGGGTTCCACTCCGCGTTAGAGGAACTGCTCCCTCACCGGAAGGATGAAGGTCCGGCCGCCGAGCTGACGAAACCGGCGGAGGGCAGCCCCTCTCTTCTCCCTTTCGTGTGTTTTGTTCCCCTGTTTCCTCGGTGCCTGACACCTGGGGCTCCGCAGGCCACGTGCGGCGGCGAATGGGGGCGCCGCCCTCCCGGGACGGCCTGGGCTCGGGGGAGGCGGGCGGAGGGGCGGCCGGCTCCCGCCTGGCGGGAAGGCGCAGGGCTGCGCCCTGGCGACCCGGAGCCGGAGGGCGGACCGGAGGGGGAGCGCTGCCCGCAGTCGGGCTTCCTGCCCCCGAACAGCAGCTCCTTTTCAGTCAGAAAGCGCTCCACAGGTTAACACCAGGCTGTCACCAGTCCTGCATTAGAAGTGAGTCCCCACGGGCACGGGGAGTCGGCGGTACCTCGCTGTGAACCCGCTAAGCCCCTGAAAAGTTAGCCTTCAACACGAGCGGACACCGTCGGTGTTGGCGCACCCGCCCACTGCCGTTTGAAAGACCCGGGACAGACCGTAAGGAACGCACGACTTAAAAGGGGGCGAGGGGGCGTTGAGAGACTTGATCCCTGGGAAAGCGGAGGACCCCAACCTTGCCCGCTACACTGACGAAGCCTGCAGCTGCAGGGCACACGGTCTTCCTGGAAAGCGGGTCCACCGTGCAGCGGGCGCACTTGCCGTCCCCCCTCCCCAGTCCCTCACTTCCTCCCCAGAGTGAGCGTCCTCGGGGCATTTGGGAACTTTTAGGTTCCACCGTAAAACTTTTTAAGAGAAGCCTATTTAGGATTCAGACACTACTATGTAAACTCTGGTGAGTTGTTATGGTTTTCTGTGGCTTTTCAAATTTAGATCCTTGAGGAAACAGAAGAGTTTTTGAAACTTTTAAAAAACGTATTTGCAAATGCTTACATAAAATTTGCCTCATAGCAGCCACGATTCTAAGGGTCTTAGGAATTGTGACTTATTTAAGGATCTCTTATGCTTTTGCAGTTTGCCAGCAACAACAAAAGCAGCTTTTTTTGAGAGTTGGGGAAGGGTGAAACAAGGATTCTGCCATGAAGGGTCTGGTCAGGGAGCCCAGGACTCCAGGTTCCCTCTTGGGCATTAATGCTGATGCTTCCTGCCTGCTGGGCACTGGCAGGGAGGGCGGCCAGAACGGTCTGTGGCTGGGGCGTCCCAGCCTGTGTAAAGAGGGACAGATTGTCTTAGAGATGGTCTCACGGTGACAGGGTGCTGACTGGAGGAATCCTGGCCAGATCGCCCCGAGAGGAATGAAGGCGGGTGAGTGGGGAATCCTCCTCTTAGCCAGAGGAGTACAGGGTATACCCTGCGTCCTGGCGTGCCCACCCGCCCTGTCCTATTTTAGTAAGTTTGCTGCTCTCAGCTGCTCCAGAGACGCCTCTGTGCCTCTGGGAGGCATCTGTCCAGTCCAGTGCCGACCACCCAGACCACTGCAGGAGCCCCTCCCTTGTTCCTGGGCTTTGTAGGGGGTGAGGTCAGCCCACTCCATCACCACCACCCATACAAAGAGCAATATTCATTGAAATGAGTGTTTATCATCTTTTCTGTGATGTGAAACAAAACTACCTTAGAAAACTATGCTTTTTTTAAACTTTTTTTATTGAGTTATAGTCATTTTACGATGTTGCGTCAAATCCCAGTGTAGAGCACAATTTTTCAGTTATACATGAACATACATATATTCATTGTCACATTTTTTTTCACCGTGAGCTACCACAAGATCTTGTATATATTTCTCTGTGCTATACAGTATAATCTTGTTTATCTATTCTACATATGCCTGTCAGTATCTACAAATTTTGAACTCCCAGTCTATCCCTTCCCCCCGCCCCAGGAAACTATGCTTTTTAAATTAACCTGCAGGGGTAGGTCCAGGTTTTGTTGAGCCTGAGGTTTAGAAAATGTAGGGACCCTCTTTAAGAAAAAAACCCCACAAAATTACAAATTCAACACTAGATATAAAAATTGTTTATTTAGAATAAGATCACAACAGTATACATTTTTAGGTGCTAACAAATAGAGCAAAATACATAAAATAATTTTTAAGCACTTCTCAATCTTCTCTAATAATTTTTTCCACATTTTTGGCTTTCTCTCTTTGTGTCTTTGGGTGACAATGATTTTGTAGTGTTTTCTATAGAGAGACTAGAAAGAGAAATTCAGGCTTTCCTGTAGGATGGCTAATGGCTTACTGATAGGGAAGTTCAGTTAGGCTTCACACTTGTGATTGGTAGGGTCGTGTACATTTTTAGGATTGCCATCAAATGTGAGAATCCTGTCGGGGTTTTTCGCATATCAGTCATGAGGTGGGAAAGAATTGTCCAGGTTAGCTTCTGGCCCTGGGCAGTTGAAGCCTGTTTCTTTCCATGATCCCACGTGCCAGCTGCCCCTGCACACGCCCGCTTGCTCCTCTGCTCCTGCATTCGTGTCACCTTGCCAAGTCTGCCTGCATGCACGGTACTGGCGTTTCTGGAAGCCATTCGTACGGAGGATGGCTGACAGTGACGTACAAACATGACTGCACACCCCACGAGTCTGTCCCGCAAAACCCAGCGGAAATTCACCTCCGCTTTTCTTCCTTTTAGCCCCGAATCCCCCTGCCATTCCAGTGCCCCCTGACGCAGAATATGGTGGAGGGGAGGTCACAGTGGAACTTGACAGCAGCCCTGTCTGCAGTCAGAAGAGCCAACTTTTGTGACCTTACAAAAGCTGCTCCTGTGTGACCGAGGGAACTGTGCTAGGTTTCCCAGCAGAAGCTCGCTGGAGGGAAGGGCCGGGAGGTGGCTGGGTGTGAACTCGTCTCTTTACTAGTGACACGGCCCAGGACTCCCCCGCACTCATCCTCCAGGCTCCTGGCCCTGGGGTTGGCCTACACACCCTTGTGGGTTATGCTTCCCAAAGCCTGTCTGTTGTCTCCACAGCCCTGCATGGCCAACCCTCTGGCAGCTGAACTGAACTCCTTGGCGTTCTCTAGGCACGCCCGGCCTGTTCCCACCTGCCTGCTGGCCCACACCCCCTGAAAACCAAACTCTCCCCTAGGCCCAGCTCCCAAGCCCCTTCCTTCACAGGACTTCCCATGTGACCTTTCTGTCCCTCCTGTGCCTCTTCCCAGCTGTGTTTGCCCCTGGACTGGTCAGTGTGCTTGCCCCATGATGGGGGGGATGCCCCCCGCCTGCCTCTGGCCGCCCAGAGCAGAGGGGACATGGCGGGGCTCTGACCCAGCACCCCCATTGCCCACAGGTGCTGTTTTGATTTGTGATTCTCTTGTTTATCTGTTGCTCACACGGGGACGGTCACCAGTGAAATACCGCTTGAGGGAGTGTTGTGGAACCAGCAGCGCCCTGTCCCCTGTCATCCTCACCCTTCTCCTCAGAGGCCATTGTTCTCAGGTTTCTGATGGTTACACCTGTGTTCCGAACAACAGCCCTCCCCTGGGTCGTCCGTGTTGGACGCCCTGTTGTCCACACTCATGTCCTGTGACCACGTGTGGTGCACGTCTGGCTGGGGAGCACGGCTGTATTATGTGTTCTCTTTCTTGTACAATCTGTGTTTTCCTGAAAGTTTTAAAAAGAAGTATTTTCATTTGCTTAGTTTTCTGCGTACAGACCAATAGCCCTCTTCCGACTTCCCGACGGAATTTGTGAAGGTCTCCGTGGTGTGGACCCTCGTGGGGCTCCCGGCCGGGGAGACGGGGTCCTCACACCTTCCTGAGCACCAGATGCCCCTGGAGGGCTTTCGCGGCAGGCCGAGTTCAGACTCCCTAGGTCTGGAGGGGACAGCAGTGAGCACTTGGACCAGGTGCCCAGGGGATGCTGCCGGTCTAGGGGCAGCACGTCCGTCGAGAGCCACTGCTGGGTAGCATTTTGTCAAGTGACAGTGGGACAGCTCATTCGTTCGGCTCCGGAGGAAACTGCAGATAGTGTCCAGTTTGGAGTTACTGAGAGTGTGGCCCATGCTCGTGTCTTTCGCGGACCTACGGATGGGTCTCTGCTGGGGAGAGGTTAACCGCAGGAGTGAAACTGCTGTGTCACCAGGTGTGACGTTCTGCCAGCTGGTTTTCCAAGGCGGCTGCACGGATTCACGCTTCTCCGGCAGCAGGCGTGGCTCCTGTGGCCTCACACCTGGGACCAGACTTGATAGTGTCTGTCTTCCTGTTTCAGCACTTCTCGCAGGGGGTGGGGGTGGTGCTTCACGGTGGCTTACGTTTGCGTGTCTGAGACAACATGAGTGCCTTTTTGTGTGTTTACTGGCCCTCCTGGAGCTCCTCCGTTTGGTGGCACTAAAACTGATTAGAAATGCATTCATTCACTCAACAAATGTTGAGTAATTCTGGAAAGGACTTTAACCTTTGCTCTGAGTGTGACTGAGGTTGGGGCAGGGTCCTTTGCGATCGGGAGACCACCCCGGCCGCAGTGGGGGCCAGGGACCCGTCTAAGTGAGGCATGAGGGTGGATCTGACTGCAGGGAATGACGAAGGCGGTAAAGCAGACGCACCTCAAGGGCGGAGCTGCCAGATTTGCTGCTGTTTTGGGGGCCTGGGGCGAGAGAGGAGCTCACAGTGCCTGCGAGGTTCAGGCCTGAAAAACTGGTTGAAAGGATTTGCTGCACCGGCAGGGGGAACAGGTTTGGAGGTAGAAGCCGAGCCTTGTGTTCTGGGCTGTGGACCTTGAATTGCCTGTGGATCTCTGAGTGGAGGCATTTGGATGCAGCGTTCATGGGAGAGGCTGAGGGTGGAGACAGTGCTGTGGGAGCTGTCAGCCTGGGCTGGGGCCTGAAGTCGGGACCTGGGACAGGGAGCGGGCAGGCTTGTCTGCCCTGGGCTGTGCCGTGGGTGAATCTCAGTTCAAGCTCCCAGCCTCTCCTCTGGAAGATCCCCACCTCTCAGGATGTGGAGGTCTTGGGTCACTCGCTCGGTTCTTCAGAAAATATCCCCCTGCCGTCCCACCTGGGGAGGCTGATGCGTGGTGATCGGTCCGAGCCTCGCCAGCGCCCCCCCACACCCCCACCCCAAGCTTCTGCAGGGAGGGGTCATCTGCATCCACAGTTGTAACACTGTCACCAACATTTGAAGCCTCAGCCAAAACAGAACTTGGGAGACAAGGGCAGGCGCAGGGCAGACCCGCTGGCACGCATGAGCCGAGGGTCCTGGGCCCGCCGTCCCCTGATGGGTGGGCAAGGCCAGCTGCCCTTTCCTCATTCGTCGTGGTCAGGACAGCGGCATGTGTCTTGCACCCCGTCTGCTGATGAAGCTGCTGGACGAAAATGAAAAGGGGCCCTTTTTTCAGAGGCACCTGCATGCACAGTGGGTCCTCCAGCCCTGCTGTCTGGCCTCGCGGGGGTGAGTCAGTGAGAGGCGGGGGCTTCACTGGAGGGTAGAAGGGAGGCTGGTGTCACCTGCCGCATGAGGGCGAATAGGGTCTGTGGGCCTGAGATGCTCACTGCTGACCCGCGTGAGGCACACCCAGTGGAGTTACTGCCTCTGGGGACAGGGCGGGGGTGGGGAGGGGATGGATGGAGTTGTACCCTTAGCCCGAGTTGGGTACGGGGCTAGTGAGCTCCAGGCCCTCCCTCCTCCTGAGCCCTCAGGTGGGGAGCTCCGGCCCCGGAACCCGAGGTTTGGAGAGAAAAGGGGAGTTTCGAGTCCAGGCCTCAGTGGGAGAAGGCGGGGACACGAGGGGGCCTCGGGGCAGAGCAGGCCACAGGTGGGCCGTGCTTGAGGCTGACAAGGTGCATCTCGATGAGTGACTGTGTGTTGGGTGCACGTGTGATACTTGTTAAGTTGGAGGAGACCTGGGGGTGAAGACGTGGCTTTAGGGAGAACTCTGGGCCGGATGGGGATTCGGAAGTCCTCCGTCACCGTAACTGCAGCTCCGTTTCGTGCTGGGAGATTTGCAGCCTGCGCTGGGCCTCTTCGGCCGTGCTTCGCGGCTGTGTGGCCTTGGGCGGCTTTGCTGAGCTCTGTGTGCCTAGTCCCCTGCCCGTTACCCCAGGATTAATGGTGATGTCTCAGAGTTGTCGTGGGGTTAAGTGAGCTGCCCTGTGAACAGTGCTGGGACAGCGCGAGGCCTCGGCGCGTGGCCCCACCCAGGCAGGGGCAGCAGGCGGGCGTCCCCTGCGGGTGGGCCAGCTGACAGAAGCACTGGGGAGGGCAGTGGTCTCAGATGACACAGAGAAGGCAGCTGAGATGGGGGTGCAGCGTCACCCCTGGACTTGGCCTGGGAGGAGGCCGGGCAGTTCAGAGTCATTCTGGGGGCGTAGGGAAGGTGGTGTGGGGTTAGGAAGCAGAGAAGGCAAGTTTGAGGAGACAGCCGGGAAGCTGAGAGGGGTGTTGTCACCCTGGTCGGTCTGAGACCTTCTGGTGCCAGGACCCGGGGAGCCTGGCACCCTGGGCCCACCCCTGCCCTCAGCGCTCCCCATCTCTCCTGGGCCTGAGGCTCTGCGGTCACTTGTGATGTATTAGCAGGTGGGAACTGTGGAGCGCTGTGAACAGGCAGCACGCGGTTCCCTGGGAGTCTGGCTCATTAGAAGGCCTCATCCAGTGTCACGTATGTGAGCTGGCGAAAATGTGACAGCCGTGGGTGCAGACGGCCCCCACCCTGTGGAGTCTGGGAGTGCGGGTGGGGGGCGCTGAATCGGGGCAGGTGCTTCCTCCCCTGTCCAGGTCCAGGTGGAGCCTGTGGGCTGGCACTCCGCCCCCGTAGTTGCTCGGGGCCTGGTGGCTCTGACCCAGCGCTCTTCCGAGGTGACCAGAGCTGGTCTCTCCCCAACACCCACACCACGTCTGGTGACAGAGCAGAAGAGCTTGGGGGGCAGTGTGAACAGCGGCCTCCAAGGGCAGGGCTCAGGGGCTGCTCGTGCCGCTCCCCTCCTGTCCCTTGGGCAGACCGAGTCCTGCGGCCACACCTGCCTGCTCAGGAGGCCCGTGTGCAGACCCCCGTGGCTCTGTGACCGGAAGGAGGACGGGGCTGCTGTGGGGGGGGGCCACAGGCGCTGTGATGTCATCCTTGAGGGGCCAGGAGCCACCAGGTGCTTTATGCTGGGGAGAGCCAGACCACAGCCAGGGCTCTGCGAGCGCTTCTGGCTGCGCCATGTGACCTGTGGACGGGAGGTCTAGGCCAGCTCAAATCCTAGGGGTTCCTGAAGTCGGGGCAGGTGTGACAGTTGCTGGCTGTCAGTTAGAAATTGGTAAACAAGGAACCTGAGAGAGTCACTTGGTGGGAGCTGCTGTGTGCAAACTGGTGTTGGAAGGAGCCCAGCCTGGCAGCGATAAGCTGGACGCGGCGGATGGAAGGTGCAGGAAGGCCCCGGGTGGCACAGGGCAGTGAGCCGGGCTGTCCATGGTCACGGCCTGGCGCACGACTGCCGTGCCCCTGTCCTCTGTGTTGTTTACAAACAGCACCCCGCTCCGGGTTCTCTGTTAGCTGCGTGTTGTCTTTGCAGCCAAGATGAGAAACCCGAACAAGGCCTGTCTGGGCTCGGCATAGGGGGTCGTGTCCTGCTTTTTCTGGGAAGTCCTGCCTCCTCCTCCCGGCACTCCGGAAGCACTCATCCAGGGTTGGAGGTCAGTGTCAGGTTGGGGGGGGTGCCTTGAAAGAGCTGCAGGACCCGGGGTGCAGCTGGTGTTGGAGGACAGGTCAGAGGTCGTTTTGGGGGCCTGTCAACACGGTGGGAGGCCTGGAGCTGTGACTTGGGCAGAGGGGACAGGACAGTCCTGAACAGGACTGGGGCTCCGTTCCCATGACTGAGTAACCCCCCGAACCTCCTGTTTGGGTCCCAGGGTCCCCAGAACCAGGTTGGGTCAGCAGAAGGCCCTGGGGCTCGGGCCCCCCATTCTGGGCACGTTGAGCTGGTGGGTTTGGGCTGGACATGCTGGCCGCCCTGCTGGGCCGCTGGGCCCCGAACAGCTCCTGCCCCTCGGAGGCTTGAACCTGCGACCCTGTGAGCAGGGCCCCGCCCTCCTGTTCTCCACAGACATTTTGTTTAGCTTCTCCGGCTTTCAGGTGGGAGCACCTATGATCTGGATTCACCAGCACACTCGCGTAGGAGGTGAGGGAGGAGCAGGTCTCACTCCGAAATCTCCAGATCCGCTCTCAGGGCCTCTGGGGCCTCAGTGTGCAGCTTCCCACCCTCAGGACCACGTTTCCTTCCTTCCGAAGAGAGACCGTCTCACTGTCCAGGACTCCCTGGACCGCGGTCCCCAAGGGGAGCCATCTGTCTGTCTGTCTGCCTGCGCGGGGGAGGGGGCCCAGCCCTGCCCGCGGTCCATGCCCTCTCAGGGGTCAGCCCAGCTCACTCACCTCCCCTCTTTCTCTTCAGATTGTCAGGAAAGCCCTTTCTGAGGAAAAACGCGTGTCAACGAAAACGTCCGCGGCGGACCTGGTGACGGAGACGGACCAGGTCGTGGAGGACCTGATCCTCTCGGAGCTGCACCAGCGCTTCCCCTCACACAGGTGGGCGAGCTGCTCGTGTGTCACCACAGACCCCGCGGGGCTGCACGGCCCGCTCGGCGCCCCTCCTGCACTCCCCGAGGACCGGTCCCTAAGTGTCACTGTCCCCCCCGGGGCCAGAGCCATCACCTGTAGGGGTCAGTGTCGCGTCCTCCCATCCTGGTCAAGCCTGTGCAGGGAAGGCCACTGTCCTCCCCAGGGCCACCCTCTCTCTGGAGCAGAAGTCCTGACCCTTTGGGGTCACCGGCTGGAGACTATGATGCAACCTGTTAACCTTTTCCCTGGGAGCCCAGCATCACCAGCCCCGGGCACCTAGCACCCAGCGAGCGAGGACCCGAGGAGGGGCCCCTTGTTCCTGGGGCTCCTTGCAGGGAGGGCCCCTTTCCTCCCTTAGGGAACCCGGGTACTGGGTTCCCGGTGTGGACAGCGGTGAGTGTCAGTGTCGGTCAGGCCCCACGTCTGTCTGAGCCGGTGAGGGGGCTCCCTCCACAGCCGCCTGCGAGTGACCATGGGGAGGGGAGGGCAGGGGCCCACACTGACCCCTTCTTCCTGCCACTTCTTTCTTTGTGTGTTTGTGTCTGTGTGTGTATCTGTGTGTATATATATGTATGTATGTATGTGTGTATGTATGTGTGCACGTGTGTATGTGTCTGCATGTCTGTATGAGTCTGTGTGTGTCTGTGTGTGTCTTGTGTGTGTATGTGTGTATGTATGTATATGTGCATGTGTGTATGTGTCTTTGTGTCTGTGTTATGTGTCTGTGTGTGTATATGTGTGTGTGTATATGTATGTCTGTGTGTGTGTGTGTGCACATGTGTATGTGTGCAGCTGTGTGTGCAGCTGGTGACAGCCCTTCTGATCCAATGACTGTCACGTCCTGTTTCCCTGCTGGGCATAAAGTCAGGACCCCGGCATCTATTACAACAGCTACAAGAGCTCTGAAACCTTTATGGTTTTCTGACTTCTAAAAATCTAAAATAAATAGCAGTGTTGGAAGCTGAGCCTCGAACAACACAGGTCTGAGCCACGCGGGTCCGTGTGTGCGCGGATTTTCTCAGCAGTGACACCGCCCATGCTGAGGGCCGGCGTTCACCTGTGGGGAGGGTGGCGCCCCAGACCCCCTTGGTGTTCAGGGCAGTTTTACTCCCTGGGGGTGCTGGCTGGAGGAAGTGCGGCTGTTTTGCGCTGAGGAGGCCTTTCCGTTGTCAAGTTGGTGTGTCATCCAGGCGGCTGCAACAAGAGGGAGGAGGGCTGTGCCGTGAGGGTCCTGGGGTCCTGGGGTCCAGGTCAAGGCCCCGGCTCACTGTGGGGCTGCAGGGCTCGGCGTGAGGGTGTCACCAGGGCTTCATCAGTCAGATCACTCCGATAGGTGGACTTCCAACAGCACACTCCGCATGCTGGGGGTTTGGCTCCACTGTTGAGGGACTGGGGCGTGGTCTCTGCTTGCCCAACGTGGTGTAAGTACTCATGGCACATACCATGGCAAATCCCAGGATGACGCGCCTCACACAGGTGAGCCTCAGCCTCCGAAGCCCCCTTGGGAGACTGGCGACCCCGCGCGGCGGGCCCCACAAGGGGTGCGTCAGGCCCACGGCTGACAAAGCCCTGGGGACACGGGTGCCTCCCCCCAGCGCAGGAGTCAGTGCCCCAGAACTTGGGCCACAAGCCAGTGTGGCCCAGCTGCTGGCTCCCTAGTGGACTGAAGGTGAGCCTGACCTTGTCACGGAGGAAACAGACTGGCCAGGAAGAAAAGGCCTGGGCACACCTGGCCGTCTGACTCACAAGGAAGATTTGTTACAACCTTGAGGGAAAAAACAAAGCAGGATGTTTTATCCCCATTTGTCCCCAAGCTCTGAATCCCACTTCCCTCTGTGTGTCCGGAGGCTGTGGGAAGCGGCCCTGAATTTAGTCTGTGTTGTTTTCTGTCTGTGTTGTGGGTTTTGTGTAGGCGTCCCAGCACCTCCGTGAGGGTGTCTGTCCAGGTCAGTGAGTTACCCCCCTCCCCGCCCCGAAGGAGCTGCGGGGTGCTCACCCCAGGAGCCGCCTTCCCGCACGGAGAGAATTGGATTCAGGGAATGTAACTCCATGCCCTTCCCCACAGACCAGGGAGGCATCTTCATGCCTCAGAAGGTGGTGCATGTCCCAAGTCCTGCCCCAGGCCCTCCGTGGTCATGACGCATGCTGCCTGGTAAAGAGTGGGGGACCTAGGCGTGAACGGTCGGTGCTAAGAGACGCCAGGCCTTGGTACGATTACCTTGAGTGATTCTCACCAGAGACGCCCAACAGTACGAGAGCCGTGTGGACAGGAGCATCGTGGGAGCTGCTGGGGGAGCCCGGAGACCGCGGCCCACATGTTTGCTGATGGACTGACAGACCGCATGGCCCTGCAAGTCATGAGGGACCCGCCGGCCGCAGGCTGTGCTCTGGCACACGCAAGACGTCGGCCTCCCTTCTTCCCCTGGGCCAGCGACTTCCTCCAGCCAGCCTCCCGCTGAAAATCAGTCTGAAAAGGAAGATTCCACGGCCCTCCCCAGTGTCCTGGGGCCAGTTTCACCGTGGCCACGCCCACCCTTGAGCTCAGTGATGTCTTCTCGCTGCCTCCTGGGCCTCCCGCCGGCTCACACTCTGGCATCTGGTTCTTACGTGTGTCTGTGGTCCGCTTGCTTTAAAACATGATCTCAGGCTGCTGCAGCGGAGGAGAATCACACAGCTGCAGAAGACACTGAAGACAGATTTAATTCCTTGTCTTTGGCTCAGAAAACTGGCAAAGCTAATGCCTCACCTCTGCCGGGTGAGGTCCGGCCTCAGGGGTCCGACAGCCCCGCTGCCCGGCCAGGCTTGCCCCCTCTGACACTGTCGCCACGACATTCTTCATCTAGCCGCGCCAGCCAGGGTCACCTGATCCAAACGATCCGAAACCCCTCAGAGGGGAGTGGTGACGGGGGGCGGTTCCCCACAGGAGGAGGGACGGGGCCTGGAGCCAGGAGCGGTCCCACTGTGTCCGGTCTGCCCTCTGGACCCTGATGGTGCCCCAGGCTTTCTCTGCCCCGAGTTCCCCAAACACAGGGCTTTGCCTGCTCACGTGTGGGTCTCTCCAGGGAACAGCGGTGGGCAGGGTGGAAGCAGCAACCAGAAAATGACACTGTCCCCTCATCGTGTGCACAGACATGTTTCAGATCACTTGTGTCTGGACGCCTCTGCTCACAGAGAGCATGAATTCCACAACCTGTGAGACAGAAATGATGGCCCAGAGGTAGGGGCCCTGCTGAGTGATGGCGCTGGTGACAGCAGTGTGTCGATCTGCCGTGACCCTGGAACACGGGGCACTGCTCTGACCCCACAGCGTGACCGCCCAGGACACGCCAGCCGGAGTGCATCCCGCAGAGACGGGAGTGCCTGCTCTGCACGTCCGTGCTGATAGCCTCTGGCCCGAGGGTCTAGTGAGACTAAGGCGCTGACTCCTGCGTTCTCCGTGCCAGGGGGGCCATTACGACGAGGTCCACTTCACTGAAGCCAAGTCTTGGGGCACATGGTGCCTCTGGGAAGTGCTTCCGGGCCGGCCGGCCCAGCGCCCTGCCCCCTTTGGGGCTGACCTCGCCTGGCGGGGGGACGTGCAGTGTTTCTTGCTTTTCGCTTGTTTTTCCTCGTTGGCAGAACTGTGTCGTCTTCAAGTGCCCTTGAAGACGACACAGTTCAGACCCGGATGTGGTGCGAGGACCTAGCGGGGCGCCTTCTGCAGCGCCAGGTGAACCCGACCTGCTGGGGACAGTTGGGAACCTGGGTTGGGCGCCGGCCTGGGGGCTTTGGAAGATGGCTCCAGGAGGCAGGGGCTCAGACACTGCCCAGGGGACCCTCCCTGAGCTGCTCTGAGCCAACTTGGAGGGGGCACAAGAGGGAAACATGAGGGCTCCATCTACGTTTTCCGCCGAATGGCCGGTTCCCGGCGGCGCCTTCACTGAGACAGACCAACCAGGAGTCTTGGGGACGTCGTCTCTTTTGGGAGGCTGACGGGAGTAGGAGGCCGCTCGGAGGGGACGCTTCCAGGAGGCTTGAGTACAGAGGACAGGCAGGGACGTGGGGCCTGTGGTGCGTGGCCCAAGTGTTCCTGCAGGAGGGGGTTCAGGGCGTGAGGGGAGTGGGGAGGGGGCTCCATGGAGACGCGTCAGCTCCATTGCCATGTGGTGGACGGGGGCCTTGTCACCGTCTGCGCTTCAGGGAGGCCAGGCTGGGTGCAGACTGGGGCGGGGGGTGTTGTCAGCTGTAGGTGACACTTCACACCTGCCCCAGCCACTGCACTGCCATGGGGGGTGCCAGGCCAGGCCAGGCCCCTGCCACGTCCTCAGGCCCTTCACCGTCTCTGTCCTGCAGACCAAAGTCATGGCAGAGTCCAGTTTCACTCCTTCAGCTCTTCCTGGTGTCCATCCTTGGACCCCCAGGCCTGCTGCACCCTGGTGCATCCTGGCAGCCTCCATCGAGGTGTCACGTAGTGTTTTGGGGCCCTGCCGAGGGGTAGAATATCAGACAGAGCGAAACGCAGACGGTCCCTCCCAGACTCTGCCCTGTTTGGCCCGGAGGAACCCGGGTGAAATCTCACCGTGTCTGTATGGTCCCTGGCAGTCCTGGGGTTTGGAGAGCTTTGTCCTGGGTCTGGCGTCTTCTCAGGCCGAGCTCTGCACACCACAGGTTCATCGCAGAAGAGGCTGTGGCCGCTGGGGCCAAGTGCGTGCTCACCGCCAGCCCCACCTGGATTGTGGACCCCATTGACGGCACCTGCAACTTCGTGCACAGGTGAGTGTGCCCCCTGCCCCTGCACTCACCCCAGCCCTGACCTGTCCTCTCCTCCCAGACTTTGCCTTTTCCAAAGCGGCGTTTTTGGAGGCAGGAGTGTATAAGCAAACCTCTGTTGGGTTTGCAGTCTCATTTCAAAGGGGATAAAGTCTTGATACTTTTCCAACAAGCCGTCTTCTATTTGTGAGATACCTTCAGGGCACGTAGGAAATTGTCACTTGCTTAAAAACTGTTCTGTGTGTCGCATTTAAATGTTGGGTGGATTTGAGAAAGACCCTTAAGGAGGCCCCCTGGAGAGACGGGCAGGGTTGTAAATAACAGCAGGTGTCTGGTCCAGCCTCCGGGGGAACATGAGGTGTGGATGGCAGCCTTGGGGAATGAGGAGCCAGCCAGGACTGGGCAAATAATCGGACTGGGCAAATAGCCCAAAGCAGCAAGTTTCAGGGAGGTCAGAAGCCCCAGGGGAGGGGAGTGAGCCCCGGGAGGTGACACACATGTCCTGCCCCAGAAGCGCTGATGGGGGGCTGGGCTGTACCCTTGGTCCAAGGACCCAAGGGCACCGAGGGCCATGTGGTTTCCGTGGAGGGTGGTTCTCTGCCATGACACGTGTGGAGAGCTGGTTGACACAGGCTCTCGGCCGGTCCCGCGTCCCCATGCAGCAGGTGGGGCGGCCCTGGACCTGCGTTCCTCACCAGCTGGACCTCACAGGGAGGGCCCACTCTGTAGATGACCTGAGACGCCCGCTTCCTCACTCACAGTCCCACGTGTGGGGTCTCCTCCTGGTGCCAACCCCTCTGTTTAATCTCAGGTGGAATATTTATGGGTAAGTGTATAAAGTGATTCCACGTGGCCCTTTTCTTATCCTGGGTCATCTTGAGAATTCAGTCATGCCCACACAGGTGGCCCTCTGGAGAGAGTGGAACAGAGCCATCTGGTGACACTTGCAAGTGTCACAAGACTCTAGAGCGTGACACCCCTGCAGAGTCCGTGTGGGACCGCAGGATCCCCCTCCAGGGTGCATGTCACTGAGCGGGGCCCGTGTGCAGGCGGTGGGGACAGGCCAAGCCCCACTGTGGACAGAGACCACACGCCGGGGCCAGAGGGAGCCTGCAGAAGACCAGCCCCGGGGCTGGCCAGCACGTTCAGGATGCTGTCGAGGGCCCCGAAGGCCGTGGTGACTCTCGCGGCCTAAAGGCTCTCGGAAGCCTTTGGCCCCAACGCTCGGACAGGACCTGTTCCCGCTTGTGCCCCACAGCCAGTGGGGAAGGGCCTCCTGAGAGCGGGGCCCACAGCCGAGGAGGCACACGGCCCGCCGTGGGAGCCGGCCGGCGGGGACGGCAGCCTGGGCGGGCCGGGCAGCAGCTGGGGTGGGCGGGCTGTGCCGCTGGCCTCGGAGTCTCCTGTGAGCTAGAACCAGCTCTTCCTCGTTCCTGCTTGCCAGGCTCTGCCGGTCTTCACATAAAGGAGAGGCTGCTTTGGAGATGTAAGCCGCAGGTAGACAGTGAGGCCACCACCCGCCTTCCACACTGCAGCCGCCCCTCCTGTCCTGCACAGAAGCTCCCCCAGCGGTCAGGCCAGGAGGGACCTCGTTGTCTTGGAGCTGGGCCCTCGGTGGACCTGTGGCCGGTTCCCTGCACGCCCCCCTGGGACGTGGGTCTGGCCTAAGCTGGGGGGACGGAGATTTCTGCTGCCCTTCGGTCTCTGAGAACCACAAAGCTGATTATTAAAATCTCAACCGGGTCCTCCGTGGTCACCGTTGAATCCTGTCTGTTGTGACGACTGTCAGGACGCGGCCTTGTTTCAAGGTCAGCTGTGCTCCAGCCTGTCAGCTGGGCCTGCTTGTCTTGGAAGCAGTCAGTGAAACAGTGCGAAGTGGTTTTCAGAAAAACAAACCTGGTCACACTGCGGACAGGTCCTGTGCGCTCCAGCCACACAGAGGCGATGACCACACTCCCGGGCGTTTGCAGCTCACAGTGTCAACCCTCTGTGTTCTCTGCAGATTCCCGACCGTGGCCGTGAGCATCGGGTTTGCCGTGGACCAGGAGGTACGTGGCGGGTGGGTGGGCCAGCCGAACCCCTGTGTGTTGTTTACTGCCGTCCTGTTCTGCACTCCTGTTTTCCTCACCTCGTCCTGTGCCTTAATCGTGACCAGTAAATCCAAGCATGTGCTTTTCAAATCCAAGAAAGTAAACAAATGAAAACCGGTTTGGGGTGTGTAGGTTTCAGCTCCAGGCCGGCCCTCCCCCCTCCCCCCACCTCAGTGGCCCTTTTTGGAGGGAAGTTCCGGGCACATGTTCCCAGTGAGCCTCAGACTGACCCCTGGGGCGTGTAATCTGGTCACACACAAAAGAAACTGCTATTTTGGGAGGACACTTCTGATCCCAATAGTCTGTCAGTTCTCCGTCTTCCTCTCGCTGCCGGACAGAGCGGCCAGTTCAGGTTCCCACAGACCCTGGGACTGAGCGGAGTCCTGGGACCCAAGCTCACCCTTTGTGAAGCAGCTTCAGCAGTCACGCTGAGGACAGGCCCTGCTTCCTTTGTCGTTAGCACAGATTCGGGAGAACAGGCCAGGGGCTGGGGCTTGCAGGAGCAGCCCCCCTGCAGAGCGCGTCTCACCCCAGCCCACGTGGCGCAGGGTCCCCGGCAGGGAGCGGAGGGGCTGTGTCTGAGTGAAGACCTTACCCTGAGGATAAGCAAGAACTTCACTGTTGGAACCTGTCAAGGAGTTAGTCACTCACTTGTTGCTCTGTTAGACGTTGTCATTGAGACTGAGTAGGGTGGGCAGTAAGCCCAGAGGGTGACCCTCCTGTCCGAGTGCCAGCAACTGGGGTGGGGGCACACGTGCCCGCAGCGGGGTCTCTGACGGGCCAGGCTGGGCCCATGGGGGTCCCGGGTACGTGGCTGTGCCCCGGTGGTCCGGCCTCGTCTTGGAGGCCCCATCAAGGGGCATGTCTGCCCTCCCTCCAGCCAGCAGAGGCCGCCGGCCCACCTGCCCGGCCTGGGTTTTCAGAGGCCACCCGGTTCTAGGACTGACCTGGATTTAGGAAGCCCTCAAAGGCCAAGTTCGTGGGAAGGGGGTGGACAGTTCTTGCCGCTGGGCGGCCCAGGCTCCCCGGAAATGAACCCTTTTACTGCCGGCCCAGGCTCTCCTCGGGCCGTTGGCCAGGGTCCCTCCTCACTTTCTCACTTCCTCGGCTGATCCCCAGGCTGGCCCCTTGCTTTTGTCAGCCCTGAGCAGGGGAGTCTGGGGGGAAAGGCAGCCGAGGCACCAGGGGAGGTGGGTCTCCGCCAGGCCCGCTCTCCCTTGCTGGGGGGCTGCCGTCCAGGCCCTGGTCACCTGCCCTGTGCGCGGTGGGAGGGCACCGCTCAGCCCCCACCTGCTCAGATTCCCCTCTGGCGAGTGTGTCTCTTCCTGGGCTGCCCCAGGCAGGCTCTACGGATGCCTCCTTCATTCTTCCCACATTGGCAATTTGGGGGGTTTCTCGGAGGGTTTGGTTAAAGTCACAAGCGGCCTTTTTTTGCTCTCCTAGGAAAAAGCAAAAGAGGTCTTTCTGAGAAATGAAGCTTTTTCAATAACTTTCTAGTTATTGAGGATGGTGTCAATTTTTACGACATTTTATCCCCTTAAATGTATCTTTGAATATAGTTACTCTGAAACAGAACCACATGCAGGTCTGGTCTTGAACGCAGACTGACTTGTCAGCCCCCCGCTGAGAGGTGGTCTCCATCCCGTCCCCTGGCCAGTCGTGGACCTGGGGCTCCATGGCCCCCAGTCACTGTGTCCTGTTCTGTGTGTCTGCCCTGCCCGCGCCCACAGCTGGAGTTCGGGGTGATTCACGACTGCACAGAGGAGCGGCTGTACACCGGCCGGAGGGGTCGCGGCGCCTTCTGCAACGGCCAGCGACTGCACGTGTCCACGGAGACAGGTGGGCCTTGCGCAGCTCATTTCGCCCTGAAAGGTGTTAATGGAAAAGTCACCATGCCGCAAGGCGGCGGTGGGACTCTCCTGCTGAGGGTCCGACCTCGTCAGGGACAGCGTGTCCCTGGGGTACGGGGCGTGGGGCCCGTATGTATCTTCGTGTTTTCGTGGATGCGGCCAGGACCCTTCCATAGGGGCCCCTTCTTTTTTATTTTATTTTTTTCTTTTAAAGCATTTTCACTGTTTTGGTTTTTGGTTGAGGTGTAATTAGGTTTATTAACTTGTTTTACTGGAGGTGCTGGGGGACTGAACCCAGGACCTCGCGCAGGCTAGGCACGCGCTCTAGCCCTGAGCTACGCCCTCCCCCAGGCCCCTTCTATTTTGCACTCACCTTCCACCTTTAATTCAGAAAGCAACCCTGACTCCAGTTACCATGTGATCTCCAGCCGGCCAGGGTGGGCGGGCCAGTGCCAGGTCCAAGGGCAGAGTCAGAGGCGTGCTCTGGCCCTCAGAGCCTCTCAGTCATCCTGTTGTCACCTGGGTGTGTCACCCAGTGGTGTCCCTCAGGTGCAGTTTCTGGAAGAACTTGGTGGCCATGGGAGAGCCGTGTGTGTGACCCTGCCGTTGTCATTCCTAAGGCAGGACCTCGAAGACACTGGTGGCTTTTGTAAAGGGGCTGCTGTTAGACTCAAACAGCGTGTCCCTGGATGGCCTCCTGCCCCTCAGCCACTCTCAGCCGGTGAGGAGACGGGGCTGGAGGTGAGTGTGGCTGGGGGGCCAAGGTCAGATCCGGTGAGATCCTGTGAGAGGAGCCCATCACAGCCCCAGGGAGGGGCTGTGTGAAGGGCAGGACTGGGGGAGGCGGGAGGCCCGGAGAGGCAGAGCCCCAGGGTGGGGGAGGAGCAGCCTCAGGGCTACGGACAGAGGTGGGGCCTCTGCCCAGCCCGGCTCCCGCCCCAGGAGTGTTTGGTTTGGCTGAGGAAGGAGCAGCGTTAATCACAGCCACACACGCCAGGGGTGACCTTGCCAGGCGCTTGTGTAACTCGGTGGTGAGGAGGCAGTTATTAACTCGCCGGGCGAACTTTGCTCCACATTTCACTGACTCCGGGGGAAGGCTCGCCTCCCTCCTGCCGCCCTCCAGATGAGCTGCAGGCTCCTGAGCACGGTCTCACGCTGCGCGGGGGACCTGGCCCATCCTCAGCCCTTCATCCCCCATCCTCCTAGCTCAAACGTGCCATCAACCCCCCTGCAACCTGGAACCCCAACTTCTCAAGATTTCTAATGCTCCCAAGCTCGCTGGCAATGCTTAATGCTGACTTGGAACGTTGGAGTGCTATCTTCAGCCTGGTGGTCTTCTGTCTGCCAGGTGACTAGGTTTCCACCAGAGGTGACGGAATGCCGGCTTCCAACCCCGATTCTGCCACCTCCCAGGGCTGTGACTCATGTTCGCATGTGCAGCAGGTGACCGTGGTGACAGCTGTGAGGGGGAAACTACATTACATTCGGAAAGCACTCAGGAGTGGTGCGTGGTACCCTGGTGCGTGGTACCCAGAACAGAGTCATTATCAAAGAAGGAACTTGGGTCTTCGCACGGTTGTTAAGACTGGGGCGTGTTCTGGAGGAAACAGCCGCAGAAACGACCAGCACTTGTCTCTCTCGGTGCACCTTTCTGGGGTGTCTGCAACTCACAAAAGCAAAACAAAGACTGCATTTCACTGGGGCAAAGGATTCGATGAGGCCAGGATTTCAGTAGTAGCTTTCCCTTCAGATTCCTGCTTGCAGAACCTCACATGTGTACAGAGGAGACAGAAAAAGTGCAGGGAACCCACGTGACCCATCACTCAGCTCCGGCATTGTCACCTGTGGCCAACCTGCTTCACCCACGCCCCGCCACCTCCCGCCACCCTGAGCAGCCCCCTGACACAGACCCCAGGCATAAGGACACCAATGTTTGGGCATGTGTGTCTCTAAAACACACAGACACCCCCCCTCCAAACATCAACAGTTGTTCCTAGAATCATGCCTGTCTGGTCAGTGGTCAAACTTCTGCTTGTCTCGTCTGGTGGGGAACAGCCTCTCTCTGGGCCCTGGGATCCTGGTGGCCCCTGGGTCTGCCAGTGCTGCTGGGCCTTTTCGGTGGCCAGAGCTGAGAGGCAAGTTGTTTTTCAAATGTAAGACTCATCACAGTCAGCCTGGAGTTCTCCATCCAAACTCACGCTCAGCCAGGCCTGGAGCCCAGGGCCCGGAGGCACCAGAAGAGGGGAGCTTAACCTCGTGAGCTTCAGGATGGCAGCACCAGCAGGCGACCCGCAGGTGCGGGGTGAGCGTCCCGTTCAGTTTCTGGCGTTCTTTTCATCCTTGGTGAAGACCCCCTCAGTCTGCAGGCGGGTGCCCTGGAGAGGCTTTGAAGTGGTTCCTTTGGGTCCCACCAGCAGGCGGGGATGATCACTTAGACGCGTCTGTTCCACTTTATTTTTCATTTAGGATAACTTTTTAAAAAATGGGTTTTATTTTGTAATTACCTTTTTAAATGGACATTGTTTTGAGATCGAATCTAAAATCAAGTCTGTCAGAGCAGTCTAGCCCCATCCTTGCCCTCTTCACCCTGTAGGTAACTGGTGGAGACTCGCTCATCCGAGTCCTCACAGGGTCTTCAGGCAGCGTGCACGTGGCGCTGGAGATTCAGCCCAGTCGCTTGGCACCAGGGCATCGCCCCGTGCGGAGTGCGGCAGACAGGACGCTGGGGGACGAGCCACGCCCCTCGGTGGTGGTGAAGGAGGCTCGGGGCCGTCTTTGAGCACCTCTCCTCCAGCTGACTTCTCTGGGAGGCTCACGGGAGCAATGCCCGAGGTCTCACGTGTCAGTGGGCTTCACACTGAAAGTCCACTTTCCTGGGGATAAAATGCAGGCTCACGCGTCCTTGTGTGGAATCAACTCTGTCACTGTCCACAAATGCCTCTTGTTGGAAAGTCAGAAAGCATTTGATTTCCTTTCCTTGTAAGGGGCTTTTTTTTGCCTGTTGCCCAGTTTTTTTTTTTCTTTTCTTTTTCTTTAGAACTCAGTAATTCTAACAGGCTGTCTCAGCGCGGCTTCTTCTCAGCCAGTTTTCCCCTTTCAGGATGTAACCTCAGGTCCTGGGTTGTTTTTTTTTTTTTTTTTTTTAAATTTTGAAAGAGTTTTCTTGAATTATTGCATTTAGTATATGTTCACGTCCAAATTCTGCTGCTGCTTTCTTTGTCCTCCGCGTCCCTGTCACAGGGGTGTTGGGTCTTCTCTGCTTAGCTCGTCTGCCACTTTCTCTCCATCCCGTTCACCTTTTCCACCGAGGTTTACGTGGTCAAAGCTGTCCTGCGTTTCACCCTCCACTCCTGGTCAAGCACAGTCTGTTGTGTTGGCATATTCTTTCAGCTGAGCCTTCTCCAGCTCTTCATCGGCTCTCCGCCCTCTGCTTCTGGGTTTCGCTGCTCTGCCCATCCACGTAGTCTTCATTTGTTTTGTTAAACCCACTTCTGTTTTGTGGACAAACCTTCTGGCAACCTTTGCTTGACTAGAAACGCGTTAGTCTGCCTCCTGCACTTTTTTCTTATAATAATCGGTGTGGGATCCAATCATCGTTCTTTTAGGTTATTTCCAGTTGAAATCTGTGTTCCTGAACTTTGGTGGCTGGGGTGGGGGCGGGGTCAAGGTCAGGACGGTTTTGGCCGTTCCGTGGCTCTAGCGCTCCCCCTCCTGTTGGTTGTGGGAAGTGCTCACCAAGTAGGCCTCGTCCTTAGATTCTGGGGCTCTGCTCCTCCTTCTCTGTTCCCTGGACCTTCTCTCTCCATTGCCCTGTGATTCCCATCCTGTGAATTTGGGGTTCAGTCCCGCACATTTGTGCTCAGTGGGTCCTGCCGTGAGAAGTACTGAAAGGTCAGGTATGAGAGGTCCTGGGGCCGTTGAGGCCCCCCTCCTTCAGACCTTGCCATCCACCAGAGGCTCCCTTGGTTCCCCCAGTCTGGCTCCCAGGAGCGGCTGTGGGAGATTCTGAGATTCTCCTGTTCGGGGTCCACTGGACGCTCAACGCTCTCCCTCCCGGGGCTGCAGGGTCTGGTAGCTCTTGGAGGTTCGCCCACCCGCTGGTGTTTGGGGCTTGGATGTGCCTTGTGGATGGAGACTTTTTGCAGGTGGCGGCTGTGGTTTTGGTCTCCAGCGGCATTGTTTTTATCAGAGGGGATTTGGAAGAGGTTACAACTGCGTGGCTGCTGCACAGCTCTCCACTGCAGTCTTTCCCAGGATTCTAAACAGTGCTCCCCCTACCGGCCCCCAATTACTTGTTTGTTTTTGAAAATAGTGTATTGAGGTGAAAGTCTGATAAAATTAACCAGTGTGAAGTGAGCGCCTCAGGGCCAGTCAGCACGTTCATGGTGCCGTGTGCTTGGGTGGCTCCAAGGTGGACCCCAGCCCCCAGCCTCCCTGATGTCCAGTACTTGGGGTCTTCAGTTAAACACCGAGAAAGTCAGTTTCCACATCAGTAGCTGTTGACGACCTATAAGAAGCCTGAGCGTCAGGACGTGTGTGTGAACACACGCTGGTCTGAGCGCTGCCTCAGGCGCCCCGAGGGGACGCTCTCCAGACTTGAAGGCACAGTTGCCTCTTTCTCCCAAGTTCATGTTTCCGTGGATACGGATGACTTGCTTCTTACCTCTAAGCTGTAACATTGCTCTTAAGATAACAGTGCGCGGATCCTCTGGGTGTCTTAACTTTGCTCAACCAGAGAAAGGGTTTTCAAAGTGATGGAAGTCACAGGCTATTTTTTTGCACCCTAAAATCTGTTTATGGAAAGGGTATACAGAGAAGCCCCACTTCAAAATCTATTCCGTTTTTTATTGTGGTAAAATATATATAATAATTGCCACTTTAACCATTAAAAGGGTATAATTCAGTGACATTAATTTCATTCACAGTGTGCAACTATCACCTCTGTTTCCAAAATGTTTATCATGCGAAACAGAAACTCTGTACCCATGAAGCAGTAGCTCCCCACCCCCACCCCATGATGTCATAGAATATTTTAAATTAAAATAGTATTTGATCAAGAGCGAAACTATTATGATAAATATAGAATAAAGGGTAATAAAATGCATGAACCGTAGTAATTGTGGATAGCTGGTCACAAATAACCATAAGACAGTATTAAGCAGAAGGGATTGTGACTTTTACCTTTGTTTCCTTACCTGGGGCAAAATGAAACAGTAGAAAGCATTTTGCCTGAGGTGGCCGACTGCAGACTTCCATCTTGCTCTTCTTGGTTTCCTTTAGGGAAAAAGCTACATTAGCAAGTGCGCGAGAAAGGACGGTACATGGCAGCTGGGAGAGGAAGGCACTGGGTAGGAGACATCATCTCACGAAGTAAAAACTGCGGGAAGAAACTTTCTGTCGCGTGGTCACCAGGCAGCCTATGTTTACGTCTGGGCCTCCCTAGAAGTAAGGGCTACTCGACCTCCAGCAGGCCCCATCTCTGGGCTCAAGCTCCCGTCTGAGAAATGAGTGCAGTGGAAGAGTGGGCGTGGGGAGAGCGGAGTCGGTGTGCCGGATCGCGAGGGAGGGGCGGGGTCTGTGTACCCGAGCGCGAGGGAGGGGCGGAGTCTGTGTACCCGAGCGAGCGCGAGGGAGGGGCGGGGTCACTGTACGCGAGCGCGAGGGAGGGGCGGGGTCTGTGTACCCGAGCGCGAGGGAGGGGCGGAGTCTGTGTACCCGAGCGAGCGCGAGGGAGGGGCGGGGTCACTGTACGCGAGCGCGAGGGAGGGGCGGGGTCGGTGTACCCGAGCGCGAGGGAGGGGCGGAGTCTGTGTACCCGAGCGAGCGCGAGGGAGGGGCGGGGTCTGTGTACCGGAGCGGGCGCGAGGGGGGGCGGAGTCACTGTACGCGAGCGCGAGGGAGGGGCGGGGTCGCTGTACCCGAGAGCGAGGGAGGGATGGAGTCAGTGTATCCGGAGCGTGATGGAGGGTTGAAGTTGTGCATGGGAAGAGCTTCGCCTCAGGAGAGCGTAAGGACCCGTAAACATGAGCGATGGCTGTTTCCGCACCTGGCTTACCTCCGCTTTGAGGAGTAGCCCTCTGGCACCCGCGCCGTGCGGGTGTCTTCTCGTCCAGGCTGGCGCTCCAGCGACTTCCTCTCCACTCCCTGCGGCGCGTCTCTCTGATAAGGGCAGGTTGGGCCTGGAAGAGGAGTCACGGCTTTTTATTTAGTTGAGGTGCAACTGCCATGTAATGTTCTATTAGCTCCAGATGTAGAACACGATGACTCAACATTCGTACATGTGAAATGATCCCAGACTAAGTCCAGTTAACATCCGGGCGTGCGTCTTGTGAACCTGGTTAAACGTAGGAGCTTATCTCCCCGCAGAAATTGTCCAGCGTGCTAGTTCCTGGGGGAAATCTTCAGTCTTTCTTAGTGTCTTCCCAGGTGACCAAGATCCCAGAGCCAGGGAATGCACTTCTGGCAGGGCTATTCTCTTGATCTTAGCTGTCAGAGAAAAGTGTGAATCCTGGAGTAAGGGATGGATACCTATTAGGGACTGGAAAGTAAATAGTACAGGTCCTCCCCAAGTGGGGTGGGGGGCAGTGGTAAAGTGGACGCAGCTTTTACAGCTTTTTGGGGGGGGCATTTGGAAAAAATGATCCACATCTAACATATGCACACTCATTGATTCAGAAGTCCCGCTTCCACCCTGGAAATGGCACTATCATGACTGCACAGACCTGTGCAGAAAAGAGCGTTGTTCCAACAACAAGACGTGGACGTGTCCTTCCATGGTGGGTGGTTAAGCCCACGGCAGTGCTTCCGCGGGGAGAGGTGTGCGCGAGGAGGCGTTACAGCAAGAGAGAAGGGACAGGGGCTGCAGAGCTCTTGAAAAGCACCATGTCTGTGTGCGCGCCTGGGGGTCAGGTCTGAGGTCAGAGGAGATCAGAGGTAAGATGGGCCAGATGCCACCGGCCGCTTTGCTCTGTCCTCTCCCCTGCCTCCTCTGGGACTGCACCCCCTTCTTCCTTGCTTCTGTGGATAAGATAATGTGCACACCATCCAGTTTCTTTTTAAATTTTAATTTAGCCAGCTCTCCAAATTACAAATGCTATCTTTCAGAGAGTGTTTTAGCACATCCGTCATTCAGAATCCACTTCTCCCCCAAATTAGTGTTGTGCACAATGCGTAGAGTCTTAGGCTAGCCAACCGAATTCTACCTAACTCAGAAATTCCTCCCGTAGACTTAAAAATACTAGTAATGTAAGAAACCAACCCCAACAGGGAGGCTCTTAGGAATGTTTCCTTAATGCTGGTTTCTGAGGGAAAGTGTTCACTCCTCCGGACACTGTTTATGGGGTACCTGCTGCACCTGCCCTGTGGGTGTCTCTTTTTCCCTGGAAAAGTACTGTGTCGGCTGGTGGCCCAGTGAGGGCGGGTTGGGGGATGGGCTCAGGCTGGGGTGACTGGGTCCTGTGCTCGGAGACCATGGGGCCGCCCAGCCCAACACCCCTCGTATGGGCAGAGCTCCGCACCCACACGGGACACACGGGAGGCACGTGGTCAGCTCAGCTGCGGTGTGGGGTGTGCCTGGCAGGGAGGAGGCAAGCCTCCTCTAGGCAGGGAGCTCGGTGTGGGACCCAGAGGGTCTCAGTGTTTACAGTGTAAAATGGGCACCTCCAGGGTAGGAGGAGGGGGGATGAGACAGAGGTATCATCCCTGTGGAGAGGCTTTGTTCTCTGAAACAGACGCACTGCTGCAGCCGATCTGCCCGAGCGTCGAGGCCTGGGGAGTCAGGATACCAGATCTGGATGTTTGGGTGTGTGGCCAGGCAAGGCCAGGCGCTGTGATCCCCGGCAGTGCGCCAGCATGGCAGGGAGCCTGGCACGTCCCTGAGCCCAGAGTGGCTTCCTGGCCCAGGCACGGGGCTCCCCTGGCGGCAAGCTGTGCCCAGAGAGGGTGCCTCCCCTCTGGGCACTGAGGTGGCCACACAGCGGCCACTACCTTGTGCTGAAGGGTTACTCATAAGGACACCCTTTCCAGAGACATCGCGCTTAGAAGCTGCTTCCTCCACAGGGATGGTACCTCTTTGTCGGCAGTGGGGGAAGGTTTTTAAGGACAGATTTCACTTGATGAGGCTTTTTTCCCCCTCCGAACACGGGACGTTCCCGGTTGAGAGTCATTTTGTGTTTTCTTTGTGATTGAATGAGGTTGGTGTCATGGGCCACCAAGCCCCTCGAGTTCTTGGTGCTAAGTGTCCCAGGAAAGGGAGAGCTGGGAGGTTGGCTCCCACTGCATCTGACGCAGCTCGTGACCCAGGACGAGGATGTGACGTGGAGCCGGGGGTGGGCCTCCTCTCTCCTCACCGTCCTTCCTTCTTCAGCGCAGCCGTTGGGAACCGTCACTGCGTTACCCGTCAAAGACCGCGCGGACTCAGCAGGGCCGGGCGGCCGGTGTGTGGGTCCCTCGGGAAAACCCCAACTCTTCAGTGGGAACCGAGGCCAGGTTTCCTGACTTGGGATCCTCTCCCTCACAGAGCTCTCCAGGGCCCTGGTTCTGACGGAAATCGGGCCCAGACGTGATCCCGCGACGCTGAAGTTGTTCCTGAGCAACATGGAGAGGCTGCTCCGCGCCAGGGCCCACGGGTATGAGCCTCCTTCTGAAGCCCGCCCCGCTCCAGCTCCCGGGGCTGGAGGCCAGGCGGGAGCCGGGCATCACGTGCTGGGCCCCGGCCCCAGCGGGGAGCTTGGGCGGCCGTCAGGAGGCGCAGGGGCCCTGTGAGCCCGGAGACGCACCCCGTGCTCAGCGCCCTCATGAAGGCGTGTGGGTGGTGCCCCAGTGCCCCGTCGGGTCCAGGAGACTCCTGTCCATCCCGTGCTCCCCAGGTCTGTGCTGTGACTGCAGCCACACCAGGTGCTTGGATCTAAGATCCTTACAGTCCCGCAGACCCACACGTGGCCTCCTCCGTTGCACCAGCCACACTTCAAGGGCCAAGGCCCAGGTGCTGGTGGCTCCTTGGCGCTGGGCGCCTCATCACCACAGAAGGTTCTGTTGGGCCGCGCTGCTCTGGGCCCAGGGATATGGGGCTGGGAAGGAAGGCCCAGTGGCTGCCGTTTAGTTCCCAGGCTGCCCACAGAGGAGGTGCCTGGGGCTAAGTCAGTGTCTGCCCCCCCACCCCCAGGGTCCGCGTGATTGGCAGCTCCACCTTGGCGCTCTGCCACCTGGCCTCAGGCGCTGCCGATGCCTACTACCAGTTTGGCCTGCACTGCTGGGACCTGGCTGCCGCCACCGTCATCATCCGGGAAGCAGGTGGCGTGGTGATGGACACGTCGGGTGAGCCCCTGGCCCCACACGGAGCGTCCCCATCCTCTGCTGACAGAGACACCGAGCGTGTTGGAGGGCAGTGGGCCCAGGCCGCCCAGCTCTTCCCACTGCCCTGTGCCTCTAGACCCAGGGTCAGCACCAGGACAGGTGGCTGGGCAGTGACGGCACCACCTGTGTTTACATGATGTTCGACAGTTTTCTTAGCGCTCATGTCCCGGCCCCACCAAGTCCACTGAGACCACAGAGCAGGCCACATGCTCCCTGATCAATCACAAGGTTTAAGAGCATGAATCCGACAGGTGACCCATTCCTCTGCCGCAGGGTCACTGTGCCCAGTGACCGGCCCCCAGACATCCACCTGGCTTCATCTGACATCAGAACCCGCTTTTGTCCTTTTCCCTCCCAGTTTCAGCCCATAGCCCACTGGGATTCCACAATGGACAGCGGTGGGTCCTTCGTCCCTCTCCCACTCCTCTTTCACTCCTCCTCTGAGAGGCCAGGTTGAGCTTCCGGAAAGGTGTGAAGTGAAGGGAGGTGGCCTCAGGTGTCGGGGCCAGGCTGGCCCATCTCACATAAAAGCTGTGCCCTACTCTGGATGTGACCACACGTGCACATGTGTGCACCGAGGTCCCCAGAGGGGCTGGTGACACCTTCAAGAGGAGGCAGCCTTTGTCCTGCCCCAGATCCTGGGTCCCCAGAGCAGCTGCCTCAGGGCCGGTCAGGAAGGCCGCCCAGGCGCCACCCAGACCTGCTGGGTGCCCGAGCCCCCGTGCAGCACAGAGTCTGAGAACCGCTCCCTGCCCTGGCCTCACATCGTCTGAGGCTCAGTCCTGAACGCTGGACCTTAAGCCACGTTCCTCTGAGACAGTGCTGGTTGCTTGGCAGGGGAAGGACACACCCAGGTGGGGTCAGAACAGGGCCTGAGCACCCCAGTCCCGTCCATGCCGAGCTGGGTGTGTGCTGGGCTGCTGGGGGTTGTGCCGTCCCCTCCCTGACCCAGGCATCCTCTCCTCTGTCCCCAGGTGGGCCGCTCGACCTCATGTCTTGCAGAGTGGTTGCTGCAGGCACACGGGAAGTGGCGATGCTTGTGGCTCAGGCCCTCCAGACGATTAACTACGGGCGGGATGACGAGAGGTGAGGCCGAAGCACGGAGACGCGCCTGCCTGGACTGCGCCTTCCCCTGACACCGGGAGGCTCGGGCCTCGTCAGCCTGGGGGAGCCGCGGCGCTCTGGCGCCCGTCTCTCCCGGGGTCGGGCTGGGCTGCGTGCTCTCTAATCTCACGGAGCCTTTTTCAGGTCTCACTGGACGCATGTACTGATAACATGCAGTCTTGACTTTTTTCCAGAATGCAAATCTCAGGTAATCAGGCTTTAGAACTGCCATTAAGCAGCTTGTGCTCACTGCCGCCCCCCCCGCCCCCCGTCCCCGCCACGGTCACGCAATAAATCAAATAGTGACGCTCTGCCCGGTTTCCCTCTACGTGCACATTGCCTGTTTCCCCAAACCGCCCCTTTAGGGAGCTTGCGTGTTACAGCCCGAAGTCGACGTGTCTGCTGTGTGTCCACCACCTCTGATGCCACTGTTGAAGTGACTTTGGTAATTACCGCATTAGTATTTAAAATCCAAGACACAGCTCAGAGGGGGAAGAAAAACTCACCAAAACCAAGTCTCTAAAATGCTGTTGTTTTTGTGATCGGTTTCATAAGAATAACTCCCCTGAGGACGTTCACTGAGTGGCCAGGAGTTTTTTCTGAAGTTTAAGAATTGAGAAAGCCAGTCTTAAGACAGGAGATTCCAGCCCTGCTTAACTTTCTCCCTCGTGTTCCTAATTCGCCGACAACAATAATTAGAATTACGAAGTGCTTAGAGGCACCCAGCTTCTGCCCTCCCGGTTCCTAAACTCCAGGGGTTGGCTCCTACGATGACCTGGGCATTCTCACCGGGCCATGCCCCCGGGGAGTCCCACAAGCCTGGAGGGGCCCCTCTTTCCTCTCGGAGGCTGCTGGGCCCCAGCACTCGTCACAGTTGACTGTCCCATGCCATCCGCCCCCTTCAGGGCAGGTGCACACAGGGCTGGCTCACACACGTAGCGGACCTCAGGGGCTCCCAGAGGACTACCCCCCCAAGTAGATTACCTGGTGCCTTGCCTCTACTTACCCTGGGGTCACGAGTGGATACATTCGCTGTCTTTAGGAAGGAGTTTCCTTTTCTGATCTGAATGGGGTGCCTCATGAACCCCAAAAGGCACACAGGTCCGAGGCCCAGACACGTGAGGACTGGGGTCTCCTCTGGGCCTAAGGAGTCTGACACACACCACCCCATGCACGTGGGCCCACCTGGCACCCACGGAAGCCCTCAGACTGCGTGCGGGGGGGGCCTTGGTGGCCACGTGCTGCCCCCGCTGTCCCTGGGGCCTCGAGTCTCCCCTGCCCCGCCAGTCAGTGTCCAGCCCCTCAATGACCCCCGGTGAAGGCACAGTGTCCTCCGGCAACCACCCCCACACCAGGGTCCTTCAGCATATTGGGATGTTCGCTTTTCCTAGACAAAGCGTGTCCCTGATGACGTCCATCCCCTCTGATTTTCACCTGCCACAGCACCGCTGTCCTGGCCATTGGGCTGTGGAGACACACGTAGGACGGTGTTTTGTCTGAGCTGCGTTTCACCTCGTCACCTTTAGCCTGGGGCTGCAGCCCATCGGGGCCTGGGGGCTCCCATCTTTCTTCCAGCGTGAGGACAGTCTCTGGATGGGGGAGATGTGGGTGGGGTCGTGACCAGCACAATCCCCCAGCACCTCCTCCCAGAACTTTCAGGCTCTGGGGACCCCACTCCCCGCCCTGGGGTGGCCGTTCGCGCCGCTTGTGAGCACGTTTGATGGTAGCGCCGTCGGCCCACAGGGCTGTGTGGGCTCTCGCCACCTGTCTCGTGGGAGTCTGGAGTCACCATGCCGTGCTGTGCTGATGCCCCAGCCGCTAGCCTCACGTGGCTGCGGGAGCTAAAGTAACTGAGATCAATGTACATTTAAAACTCAGTTCCTTGGTTGCACAAGCCACGCTCCACGTGCTCAGGACCACATGTGGTTCCGGCTGCCGCGCTGGGCGGTGCAGATAAAGCACAGGTGTTCCCACCACCTCGGCGTCTGATTGCTGCCCAGAGATATGCTTTCATTGTCTGCTTGGAAATACGGATTATTTTGTCTAGCCCTCCAGCCTGTGTTTTGTGGAATCTGCATTTTCCCCTGGTTTCTGGACACCAGAGCAGTGCTTGTCAGTCTCCAGTCCCCAAGGCTCCCAGTGGTCTTGGCCACCATGCTGTAACTTGCTTGGGGCGTGGAGCCGGGTTGAGAGGCCCGAGTGGGGCTGGAGCTAGGACAGCTATGAGCCGTGTTATCAGGAAGGTGGAACCAGGTTAGAGTCCTGGAGCTGCAGCCGATGCCCTGAGTCTGTGATTAGGACAGCTTTAGAGGGAAAGTGGCAGGTACGGGCTGTGCCTTGGTCGTGGTGGGGCTGGGAGAGTGGCTGTGGGTTGGGGGTTAGCCCCAGGTCTTCTCTAGAACTGGCTGGAAGGCCTGGCTCTTACCCCATTGGGTGTTTCCACCACCAGGAGGCTGGCCATCGGTTGCACAGATGGGCTCTAACTCAAGCTTCCTCTTCCCTGGCCTCAGGGGCAGCCTGGGGTGTTTGCTGAGAGCCTGCCTGCATGGAGGCTCCTGCATGCCAGCTCCTCTCCAGGTCCAGGACCTCCAGTGTCCAAAGTTCCTTCCCCTAGATGACCAAGAGCCAGGGCCACGCACGTGCCTGGGTGCACGTCCTGGAGGAAACTGGAGACATCCAGTCGGATCACAGTGCATGGCAGCCAGTGCGGCCACTGTTCTGCACCTGAGCCTCAGGGCAGCCTCAGAAAACAGCTGCTGTGGCCTCCCTCAGTATTCGCATTCAAGTATGTGACACGCACTGGTCTTCATGTTTTAGTCTTTGTGGGGGTGAGGCCTAAGTGGAGCAGACTTTTAAAAGTCTAAACTGAGAACCAGATCAATGGCTGAAAGCTCAGGTGATCTCCAGAAGCCCCAGGCCCTTTGCACCAGCACCTGGGCTCTCCGTGGATGGTGGGAAGGGCAGCCCCTCCCCCGCAGGTGACCTGGAGCTACTGACACAGCCTCTCTGGGCCTCCTGTGAACGGGTAGGGACGTGCTCCTCCTGGGTCAGGCAGTGTGTGCACACACGTGTGCACCTCACAGACGTGCCACAGGAAGACTAGGGGAGCGGGGACAGAGAGAGGAAAGGGCCCCCAGGCAGAAGAGAGGATTCCACTGGGCAGTGTCCCCATCCACTAGCCATGCAGGAGGTCATCGTCTTCAGAAGGAAAATGGTAATTCTGTGGGGCTCTGACAATGCCTTCAACTGAACAGAGGGGTCTTGGGGGCGCAATCACCTGGTGATGATCACCCAGTCACTGGCCTACAGGGTCTCTGACACATTCCCCACTAGGGAAGCGTTGGTACCAGTTAATTGACTCCCTTCTACCGCTGGGAGGAGGCTGAGTGAGGCCGTGAGTAGCTCAGGGCAGGTGGGATGCGACCTCACTACCACTCCCTGGGTCCAGACAGCCAGTGGGGTGGGGATGAGGCCTGGCTCCACTGGGCCTGTCCCCTGGCTCCTCCATGTCCCCTGCGGTGGCCTCACTTTTCACCCCCAAGTGCACACTGGTGCCTGGACAAGATCCACCAGAAACCATCTCAAGACAGGTTCGGAGGACGCAGTGCCCTTTCATCCTTGCTCTGGGTTTTGGTCTCGAACCGTTGCTGCAAGAAGTGGCTCCATGTGCTGACATCTGGTTCTCCATGTCTCTGCGGGACGGTCCCAGGATGGCCCAGGACCCCTGCCCCGCCCTCACGGAGGCCCCACCTGGCCCAGGTGGCCAGGTCTGCAGCCTCTCCGCCGTGGAAAAGCAAGTCTCCCTAGGAGATTAATAGCGTGAAGTCACACACATGGCGGGAGTACACTTTTTCTTGCTCAGTTTTTAACAACAAAAACTGGAAAGCCCTTACCATGTGCTGCTGTCAAGACCTGTCTCCGTGGCCACGTCCCTGCAGAGTCGGCCGTTAGACCCACAGAGAGAGAGCATTTCCGCCGGGCGGGGCGGCCAGGAACGAGGCCCCAGAAACAGCCATGGTCAGTAGCTGTGGTGAAGGGTCCACTCAGGGCCAGCACAACAGATGAAGGTCACCGGGTCTAAGAACCTCGCGAGAGACTCTCTGATTTGTGGCACAGACCGCTAGGCATCTTGAAGACACCTAAGCACATCCCGATTTGCAGAAAGGTGGGGTGCGCAGCAGGCCCTGGGCAAACACCTGTCGAATTAAATGAGCATGTCTGGAGGCAAGTCCTGGACAGGTACAAAGGAAGTAAAATAGACATCTTGGTAAAGACGTAGTCCAAACCCAGCTAGCACCTGGAGGCAGGGGGTAGGGACAACACTGAAGACCCAAGGCACGATCAGCAACTATGGAACTTGGGAAGCAGCTCCTCTCTAGTAAGGACCACAGCTTCGCAGAGTTGAACATAAAAGCACAGAGCATCTGAAGGTGGGGCCTTCTCCTGAGGCAGTGGGAGGACGTGATGGGACGGAGCCACCTGAGGCCGTGGCTGGAGGGCAGGTGAGGGCAGGTGCGTCCCAGCTTTGTCGTGTGGACCTGGAGGAAGTGGTGTTTGCGGTGGAAGCCAAGTACCCAGCCCCCAGCCTCACTACGTGCAGCGCCCCTGAGAGGGATCGCAGCGCCCCCAGACTTGGGAGGTGTTGCACCGGGACCCACGAGGCCGGAGCTGCCTTGGGCATGTGTGGGGCCTGTGAAGAGGACAAAGCTGCTCCTCTCCAGAGCTCACAAACCAACAGACATCCCCAGTGGTGTCCCCCGGTCGCCCATGGACAGCCTTGGCTGGGGAGTTTATTGCAAAGCACAGAATCCGAAATGAGGGGAGAGAGACGGGGAAAGAGGACAGACAGCAGGCAGAGCAGACCGATGCCCAGCGGCCAGGTCTCAGGCCAGAGTGGGGCTCGTTTATGGGCACCTTGCGGCTGGCGGCAGGTCCCTCTCCCGGGGGGTGGCGGCCACGTGAGTTGGAGGTGGGCCAGTTGGGCCTGCAGTCAAGGTGTGGAGCCACCACTCCTGGTGGTCTAGAGGGCTCGTCCCTGGGCACATAGCACGACCTTTGCTGTCTCTTGGCTCAGAATAACCTCCAACTGTGTTTCTTCGTAGCCTTTGAGAAAAGCCCAGGTTTCTGCTCACTTGGTCGCTGCATGGATGTCATTCTGTTACCGCACCGGCTTCAACAAATTTCTGGTCAGCAGCAAGGCCAATGTAGCAAAGGAAGGGAAAGGTGACAAATCAGTCTGGCCACCCTGGTTCTATATTTTTAAGAAACATGATGCCCTGTCTGCACCAGTGTTCACAGCAGCACTGTTCTTCCTATTTTGACAATATTTATTGACCAACTCAGCAGACCCATATACCAAACAAGGGTCAAAATTGCAAATTTAATAGGAAAAAAAGTGGAGGGGCTTAGGAAGCCAATAATAATTAGGGTACGTTTCGCTTAAAAGCGAAAAATACTGCGTGCAGTGTGTCACTAGTGAATGCAGCTTGTGGACCACTGGTGCCTGCTTTCCTTCCCTCCTTGAAGTGCTTATCTGTGCGCGTGAGCCCCGGGATTCCACTGTTGCAAATCGGCTTTGGTTATAAAGAAGCACGTGAGAGCTGCCTGCCTCTAGGCTGGTCCCGGGTGTTCCAGTAAAGAGGCGAAAAGGATCCAGGCCCATTGAGACAATTTCCTTTCTTCTCTAAGCTGCCCTCTTTCTGAATTCTTGGTCACTGAATCCAGACACATCATTTCACGACGATGCTTACTAATTCACAAAGTGAGAGCTGGAAACACATGCCCCATTGATTGCTCTAATATAAATCCTGCTGCGCGGTCAAAACTTTCCCTTTCACACAAGTCCTTTTTGTCCTGGCCCTGGTGCTGCAGGCAGAGCTTGGGCTGCCCCACCCAGGAAGCAAGCAATGTCTGTCCTAGGAGTTTGACCAACCCTGGAACAAAGGTGCTGAAGGCTGAGCCCTGCCGTGGTCCTCCTAGGGGCACCCCTGAGTCCCAGGAGGTGCAGGAGCCAAGGTGTGTGCAGCCTCCTCGCCACCAGGCCCCAGACACTGAACTTTGCCAAGGAAGAGGAAGGCAGTGTCCAGCCGGGGCTACCCAGCTGGGCAGGTCAGAGGAGGGACAGCCCCGCAGAGTGGAAGTGGAGGTGCCAGGGAGAGCAGGGGTGCACGCTCCAGGCAGCCTGTTCTGCATGTCTCTCCGCGAAGCCTCGGGCAGACTGGGTAGGCTGTCCAGGGTCTCACCCCAGGCAGTAGCAGGGCCAGCACTCAGGTCCAGCTCTCCCACACACACCCCGGTGCACCCTCCACCCCTCCTGGCTGTGGTTATTGTGTGTGTGGAATTTCCAGCCTCCCCGACACCCCTTCCTCACCATGGGACTGATGCCCTGTCCATAGCCCCGCTGTCCTGACTATAATCACCCCCACACCAGACCTCTATTCCTCCTTCCTAAGTGTGATTCCTGATCTCCTGCTGGAAAAGATAGCTTAGTCGACCACAGTGCTCCCCAATTTTGTGAAAATTCACCTCGAATTTTTATTACTCTGCTCATGACCAAGGCATAATCCTGCGTGTTTGTGACATGGTCTCAGAGGCACTGGAACCCAGACGTACGCTGGTGGATGTGCGGTGCCCAGGCCAGACCTCATGTACAAGCCCCCATCACACCTTCCACACCTGCCCTCAGGAGACTGAGTTTTCCCATCAGAACCACGCTCCTGAGATTCGCAAAGGCTTCCCTCCATCCATAAGCTTCCACTCCATCCATATGCTTCTGCTCCCCGCCCCCACCACCCTCCGTGCCTCTGACGTCTAACCTGGGCTGCACTGGAACAGGGCCCGTGCTGAGTGGAGATGTGGTAAGTGATGCCGAGGGAGAATGTGGGGAGGGGAGGGGGGTGGCTGTGCCAGCCGGGCCCCGCCGCCCCACCGCCCTGCACCTCACACCCAGCACCTCCTTCTCCAGCTTCTTGGTGGCCACGCCCTTCGGAGCACAGTGCCCCCACTGCCCCCTGCCCTCTGCCCTCTCTACACACCTGCTCGTGTGTCACAGATGCCACTGGAGCAGCAGGGGCAGCCAGCCTGACTTCCTGCCCGTCCTCCCAGAGTGTGGCCCCTGGGCCCACGTCCTCCCCCATGTCCCCGTCCAGTGTGTCCCCAGACCCACGGGGTTCAGTATAATCTCAGCCTCAGCTACAGACGTGCTCCCCTCCTGTGTTTCTCACTCAGGGCACCAGCCAGACTGGGCATCACCTGCAGCTGCTCCCCTCGTGTTCCTCACCACATCCAGCAAGATGCTCCTGCCCCCACCATGCCCAATATCAGCCCAGGTCACCCCCGACATCACCCACGGGCTCCCCTGGGCCAGTCCAGCCTCCGGGCCACCCCAGAGTGTCCTCTCAAATCTGCATCTGAGCACGTCACCCCCATCTCTGCTGGGACCCACTGAGTGCTCAGGGCTGTGCAGACTCTCCCCAAGGAACTCCCGTGCCCCCCAGCCCCCAAACACCCCCAGGACTGCCTGATACAATGCTCCCGTCCCACTGGGCGTCTGCCCTTCCCGAACCTTCCTGAAACTGACCCACACACCACTGCCTCACCCATCCTCCAAACCCCAGTCCCAGTGTCCCTCTAGGGGCACCTTTGGGCAGAATTCATTCCTTTGTTCCCTTTGCAGTTGGCCCTCGTGTGTCCCTGGGAACACAGCACCTCATTCACTCATCCATTCATTCATTCATTCACGGATGAGCCTGCACTCCAAGAGGCCTGAAACGGGTAAGTGATTCACACCTGCCGCCCTGGCTGGTTACGGCCCGTGCCAGGCTCCAGGATGAGCTGATACACTTGTATGTCTGTCCTCCACGGGACGGTGCCGTGTGCGCGAGCCGTCATGATCTGACGGGCTGGGAGCTGGACTGCAGGCCCGGCCGTACATGGCGATCACTTAGGGAAGACGACGTCACTAAGGTAAGGACGGCCATGTTCCTGCTTCCTCAGAGTTGCATGCTAAAGGGTTTCAAAGAAAGGAGTTCAACTAAAACTGCAGATGAAACCCAGCACATGTGTCAGAGCACTAAGGGAGACTGGGGCCCGGCACGAGGTGTAAGGGTGCTGGCGTCGTGCTCCTGTTCTGCGTCTTCATACTTGAAAATGTACACAATAGAAAATGTCTTCAAAGGTGAGTTGACTTGAATTGACTGGACTGGTTTTCTCCTCTGAAATTGGGGGTATGTCTGGGGGGGTGGGCTCTGACAGGATGCCGGAGACTGGAAAGCCGAGAGGAGGCACCATCGGGCTGTCCTGGGGACACCCTGGGGTGGCCTCTTCCTGGTCCACAGCTGGCCATCCTCTTGCTACAGAGGAAGCTCCCCGAGGTCTCTTTTATAGGCATTAACCCCATCATGTGGGCTCCACCCTCAAAACCCAAGCACCTCCCAAAGGCGCCACCTTCCAATAGGTCCGCACTGGGCTTTAGGGTTTCAGCATATGAATGGGAGAGGTGGGGGTGGCGGGTAGGCACAGACATCCAGGCCATAGCAGGGTGTGGGAGAGGGGCCGTAAAATCCCCTAAGGGCCAGTCTGCTTCCCGCCTCCGCCACCCGTGCCCTGGGCAGGAACACCCTGTGCCCTGGGCTGGGGAGCTCCTGGCAGACCCTGGGGAGTCCAGGACTCTGGAAGGAAATCTCTCTTGGCTCCAAGACTCATCTGGCTGGTACCAGTGACCCTCGGGGGAAGACGTGTTTGTTTCCGTGACTGGAAGGAGGAGGCGGGCAGCAGGGCCAGATGTGCTGGTCAAGTGAGTCAGGGGACGGAGGCATAGGTCAGGCTACAGCTCTTTGGAAACACAGCTCCCAGTAGGGCCCCCCGCAGCTGATAACTGGAGAGCGGATCACCGACCACTGTGGAGTGCAGGACCGCATGCTGGCCAGTCGTGTTTTAAACTGCCCGGATCGGGGGAGGCCCCGCTCCTTAACGTGCTCAAGAGAGTCTGCTTCAAGTTCACAATTAAGAGTTGCATTCAGCCCCTGACAGCCCCCGCCCTTCTGAGGTCGGAAACACACCGAACTGCATCTTCCCATAGGGAGGTTTGTGCAAGCAGGACCTGGGTAGGTCCCACCGCCTCTCGCCCCCCTCACTCTGAGAAAGTCGCGTCCCTGTAGCTGAAGGATTGTCAGTGAACCCCTCAGGTCCTTCCCCAACCCTTACCCCGTTCCCAGAGCCCCTGAGAGCTGCTAGACCGCCCGTCGGGGAGCCGCTGGGGGGCCTGCACGCATCCCGGCCTCACTGCCCCTCTGAACCACCCCCGTTTAAAGCCACACACCGCCGTTCTTCGGCCGAGGCCATCTGCTGGCGTGATGATGCCCGACTGCCCCAGCCTCCAACAGGCCGACCAGCCACCACCGAGGGCCCGCAGAGCATCGGGCCGGGTGGTGGGGACGCTGGCTCGTCCTGGGCCGCTGGAGCCCGAGGGGCGTGGACGCGGGCGGGGCGGGCGGCGGCGCTTTAAGAGGCGGCGCTGGCGCGCGAGGAGGCCGAGCTGGCCGGGGACCCGAGCGATGGAGGCGGCCCGGGACTGCGCTGGAGCCCTCCTCAGGCGAGTGCCACGCCGGCCGGGATCGGCACCCCCTTCCCCCGAGCCCCTTGTGCCCCTCTGACCCCCGTCCCTGTGCGCCTGGCACCTCCCTGCGTTCCCACGCGCCCCGCCACTCCCGGGGCCCGGCGTCCCCGCGTCCCCTGCGCCCACGCGCCCCAGCCCGAGCCCTCCGCCAGCTGGCCGCCCGCGCCAGGTGTGGCTCCTGAGGTGTGCGGGCGTCCGCGGAACAGGTGACCGTGATGAGCAGGAGCCGGCGCTTCTCTGCCGCTGCGGCCTGTGGACGCGGCCGCCCCGGAGAGGGGGCTGGGCGACAGCCCTGCGGCGCGCGGGGACCGGTTTCTCGGGGTCCTGGACCGCGGGGTGGGGGGTGCTGGGGCGAGGGGAGGGGTGCTGGTGGGGAAGCTGGGCGGCCTCGGGGCGACCAGATCACCCCTCAGGGCAGCGCAGATGGGCCGACCAGGCGCGCTGGCTGGGCCCCCGGGCTTGTAAGGCGGAACCTGGGGGAAGGTGGTGACGCTGCCCGGACCGGGGTGCGAGACAGAGGGGCCCGCGGACCCCGCCCCCTCCTCGCCCCCTCCACGCCGCGAGACCGTGAGAAGGCCCAGAATCGCCTTTTCCCCTTTTGGGTTCGGCTTCACATAGCAAACCAATCCTGACCGGTGAAGTCCTAAAAACACCAGGTGGTGGCAACTTGCTAGATTTAAGGGAGGGATCGGGTTTCTCTGGAGATCTTCAAAGCAGTTCAAAAGGGACAGAGAAGCCTCTGAATTCCCTTAAATACAGGTTTTCCAAGGTGTCAGGAGTGAAGGGCCATTTTACAGAAGGGGTGTGATCCGTAAGCTCCTGAACTTGGGCTCCGAGAGGGGTCTGTGTGGAACGTTCAAGGCTCAAGGTCAGCCGCCGGAAGGCAGTGGGGTCTGTCTGATGCTCCCCCTTTCTCTTTAAAAACAAATGAAAACAGAAAACGGAAGTCAGCGATGGGACCCCCAGCAAGGTGAGAAGCAGACTTGTTTCTGCATCTTCGCTGGCTTGGTTTACACCTGAAGGAAGGGCGCTTGGTGTCTTTCCTGGTTTCTCCCCCTCCCTCCAGCCCCACTCACCCCTCAGTGCTACTTCCAGGGGCTGCAGTTAAGTTTCTCCCCGGAAACTCCCCGAGCTCCTCCCAGCGTTGCACTGGTGGGCTGAGTCGTAAGGATGGTAGACGGACACTGACTCCTGGCCGGTGCGGCTGGAGCAGGGGCGGCAAGGCCTGCAGCGCTAAGGCTGCCCGGCCCTGCACCTGACCTGCAGCACCATCCCCAACCCAGAGTGCCTCTGTGAGACCGTTCCACTGGGCCAGCAGGAAACGACCGGTGAGGTTTTGGCAAATCAGCACGGGGGCATCTGTTCTGCTTGGACAGTCCCTCTGAGCACGGCGGCTCTAGGAGTGAGGGGCTGTTTGTTGGGGGCACACGGTGTCCAGCTCCTGCTTTCAAGCTGAGCTGCCGTCATCCCTGGGACTCTGCTTTCTTCCACACAACCTGTAATATTTGCTGAAGGGGAAAATGTCTTCCATCTTCTTTAAAGCCACATCCAGGCCGCAGACCCACGGGAGCCATAGGCAAGGTGATGGCGAGTTCCGTCTCCTCTCAGTGGTCCTTAATGTAAACTGGCTGGTAGAGTGTGTCCTGCTGTCTTTTTCTTTTCTTCCTATTTCTTAAATTGAAGTACAGTCAGTTTACAATGTTGTGTCAATTTCTGGTGCACAGCATCATGTTTCAGTCATACGTGTACGTACATATATTCCTTTTCATTTTAGGTTATTACAAGATAGTGAATATAGTTCCCCGTGCTGTACAGTAGAAACTTGATGTTTACCTACCTTATATATAGTGGTTAGTATCTGCAAATCCTGAACCCCCAGTGTGTCTCTCCCCCATCTCCCTCCTTCCTGGTAACCGTAAGTTTGTTTTCCGTGTCTGTGAGTCTGTTTCTATTTTGTAAATAAGTTCATTTGTGTCATTTTTTTAGATTCCAGATATAAGTGATCTCATGTGATACTGGTCTTTGTGACATTCTCCAGGTCCATCCATGTTGCTGCAAACAGCATTATTTCATAATTGTTTATGGCTGAGTAGTATTCCACTGTATAAATGTACCACACGTTCTTTACCCATCATCTGTTGATGGACATGTAGGTTGCTTCCGTGTCTTGGCTGTTGTATGTAGTGCTGCTGTGAACACTGGGCATGTCTCTTTTCAAATTAGAGTTCCCTCTGGATATGTGCCCAGGAGCGAGATTCCTGGGTCATATGGTAATTCTGTCCTTAGTTTTTTGAAGAACCTCCATACTGTTTTCCACAGTGGCTGCACCAAACTGCATTCCCACCAGTGGTGTAGGAGGGTTCCCTTTCTCCACAGCCTCTCCAGCATTTATTGTTTGTGGACTTTTGAATGATGGCCATTCTGGCTGCTGTGAGGTGTTACCTCAGTGTAGCTGCAATCTGCGTTTCTCTGATAATTAGGGATGTTGCTCACTCTGTCCTTTATCAGCACATACCTGCATTTGCCAAGGCAGGGACTCATTCAGAGTACACGTCTGTTTTTTAAGATCGATGCATGTGTGCAGTTATAAAACCTCGACCCCCGTCGTTTGCTTGTTCCTCGTCTATGATCACGAGGCCTGGGTCCTAGCAGAAGCCGCCGAGATCTCCCCGCTCAGCTCTGAACACCCAGGGAGTCCACGCAGCGCGTGTCTCGCAGCCGAAGGCTACTCCGACTTCTTGTCCTGCTGCCCCTGCGGCTGTCACAGAGCTGCTCTGTTACACTCGGTGCAAAGGGGCTGCTTTTGCAGCTCATTAGCTCCTTTGTCCTTTCCTTGAAGGAGGAGCTCTGGGATTTGTATACCTGGCCTTTCAGCACACGTTTTACCAGCCTTGTTAGTGATGCAAGCAAGGAACTGTGTTTTCTGAGTAACTGTCCCAGGTTCCTGGTGCTTACACCTTCGTGGTCTAAACTCTTGTTTTAGTAACAAAGTGTTTAAAGGCTTCACGTTCCTACTTGAACACTCTTTCTGCGCCAGGCATTTTGCTGGGTCGGTCAAGGCACAGCCGCGAGCTGTCACAGGCCGACAGGCTGCTCCCCGTGGGGCTGACACGCCCCCTGTGTTGCCTCTCCCGGGCCGGGCGCTGCTGAGCCCGAACCTCACTAAGCCAGAGCCCCCTCTGCTTCCCGCCCTGGGTGAGCCCCTGCCACTCCCGCCACTGTCCCCACAGCCACTATCCCACGGTCTCGGAGGCCCTGCCAGGCCGGATGAGTGCTCTCTGAGCCCTGCCCCATCTCTCTGCACGCCTGTGGCTGGGGTCACCGTTTCCCTTTCCTGCACTGTCCTTGTCACCGGCTCTGGCACAGTCCTCTGGGACATACGTCCTCCACCTGTCTGCCCTTTAATTCTTCGTATGAACCCTCCTGTCCACCTGACGACACAGGTCCTGTGCCCAAGCCTGCCTTTCCATCCAGATGTCCAGAGGAAACATCAGTCCAGAGGGTGGCATGGAAAGATGACCTGTGGGGCCAGCTCCATCTCCCCGGGCGGGCTCACAGCCACTGTCGGCCCACACCTGCACCTTGATTTCACACTTACGAGTTGAATCTCCTCACCCCCTCGGGGAGCAACGCAGAGACTTCCCTGTTCCCTCACTTCTGGGAGGTACACCCCTTCACAATTTTCAAGAATGTTCTATCAAGTCTGACTTCCCTTATCTTGATTTCCCTGAAAACAATCTGTTTCCTTGAACAGCCTGTTTCCTTGTGTTTTTCCACGTAATGAGATGTTTCTCTTCCCACTCCAAGTGACGGCACTGAGGGTCACCAAGGTGATGTGTATCTAAAAGCCAAACTCTAAGACTTCTCGGTGCTCTGGGGTCAACTTCAATGTCGTGAGTCACTGAAGGAGACTAGGAACACACTCCCAGCCTTGTTTTGGTGGCTGGTGACATGACTATCCTGTTCAGGAGTGAGCCGGATTAATCTGTGCTTGGTTCATTTAGCAGGAGCGCAGCAAGTACGCGGGATGTATTAAGTAGGTTTAGTGTGCCTAAAACTTCATTTAGCCCCTTTTTATATTATCTTCAAGATGGTCTTGATCTTATATTGATACGGCACGTCACTCGTCCTGTTCCCTGAAAAGAAGGGCAGAGCGTAGTGCCCACATCCGCAGGGGTCACCAGCCTTCTCCCCAGCAGTGGCCCGGCTCTCCACGGGGAAGCGCAGCGGTAGGAGGAACGACACACCAGATGTCCTTCTTTATCAGCAGGGCTGTCTCCAGGGCAGCGGGGAGGGAGGACCAGGAGTGACTACCAGCACAAACTGGGTCAGATGTTAGCAACAGTGGGCGCTTAGTGACGGGCGGGCCAGGTCACCGGGGCACCGGTGCTCACGGAGGCATGAGTGTCCCCAGCTGGGACCAGACCGAACTGGGTCAAAGCTGTTCATGCCCACAGTCTGTCACGGACCGCCAGGGCCAGGGCCTAGGGTCCAAGACGTGAACTTAGTCCTGTTGCTCTGGGTAAGCCATAGCCTGTGTCTACTCAAGGAGGTGAAGAGTGGACACGCAGGAATGACCTGCTCTGGGGAGGGGAAGGCTCTTGCTGGTGGGTCCAGGGCTCCCCAGCCCCAGAGGAGGGTCACTCTGACGCTGGCCACCGCTCCGCAGCCTGAGCCTCTGAGGGACCCAGTACACATTCTCACCCTGTTCTTATCGGGTCCTCCTCATGGCCAGCTCAAGTTTCAGATGCTGCAGTGAGGTGGAGAGCAAAGCCAGGCTCTAGCTGCGAAGCCTCATGTGGAGAATCCTCGATGCCCCGTCTGCCAGGTCACCAGGGAAGGGACCGAGCATCGGCTCAGCAGAACGCGGGCCCCGGCTCATCGTGTCGTGTAACTGGGGAGGCTGGTGTAACCAGGGCAGAGGTGCAGGGGCCAGGGGCCAGGTTCGCTGCTGTGTGGGTTCAGGCTGGGACTTACTCTGTCGGGCTCCCTGGCTCTGGTGGGTCCCGCGTCAGAGGCCACCGACCGGCTCAGTCCCCTGCAGCTGCCCCACTGGAAACAGGCTGGGTGGTACCCTGGAGAGGAGCCAGGTTGAGTGGGGACTGCCGTCCCTCCAGCCAGTGCCCCCTCACCGCCTCCAGCTGCAGCTTGTCGCCTGGGCTGTGAAGTTCAGAGATAGTTCTGATTAACTGGGTGACACTGAGAAACCACTCTGAGCCTCACTTTCTCATCTGAGACTTGGGGTCACACTTCCATGTACGGCTGAGATAGAGTCGGCTGATGCCGTAGGAGCCGACACGTCACGGCCAGGGCAGCTGCTCAGATGCCCCCATCACCAGGCACCAACGTGACGCCGGCTGGATGTGCTTCAGACCAAATTCTTGCTGACGCTCTAGGTAAAAGGGTAGTGGTACCAAGTCCAAAAGATAAGGCTGGGGCGGGGGCCTTTCCCCCGCCCCAGCCTCCCTCAGATGCCAGCAGGGTGTCCGTCCAAGAACGCAACTCAGTTCGGACACCATCTGCCCAGAGACAGCATCAGATTTCGCAGGTTAAGGACTCAGCCCCACCAGACTGTCCCCTCCCCACCCACTGCACCTCAGACACCAGTCACAAGTCCAGGTTGGTACCTTTGTTCATAAGGAATTCCAGTCTGACTGGGAAAATGAAGCGTAGATAACTGTGTGTGTGTGAGGGGGTGTGTGTAATATGTGTATATATACACATGCAGGCGTGTGTGCTGTGTATGTACGTACACATGCGTGTGTGTGGGTGTACTTAGCGTGCACACACACTAAGTATATATACGTGTGTGACATGCATGTAAGTATCCTTAGCGTGTGGCCCCAGACCACGCTGAAGAGGCAAAGACCGCGTGCCTGCGCCGAACCCCGGCTCTGAGCCGTGGGGCTGCTGTCTCGTCTGCGTCTCCTTGTCTGCAAATTGAGGAAACCAGGGTTTTCTGAGGATTGAGTGAGGTGATATTTGTAAGGCAGAATATGTTTGCTAAGTAACTGTGGACGTAAGGAGCTCCTTGACTGTTTCTCGTTTGGCCCTCATTTACTGCTTCTCCGTAGTTGCGAGGTAACAAAAACTTCCCAGTGTGAGATTTTTCCCTCAGAAAGTTAAGTCTTGACTTGGCTTCGCTGTCATGGCTCTTTTCCTGTGTTAGTTCTCTTTTATGGTGAGTTTCTGAGTTGCTTCTCTGATAAACGTGGAACTCACGCCAAAGTGCCAAGTGACTGAGTGCTTGTTCTTGCAGCGTCCCTGGTGACGATGTTCGGCTGTTCCCTGCTTATCCTGAGCCCCCAAAGCGGGCTGACGCTCTAGTGACCAGCGTCTGGCGTTTACAGTCCCGGCCTCGCCTTTCTGTGCACGTGTGCCTATGTGTGTCTGCGCCTGTTTCTGTATCTCGGTTCAGCTACCCCACAGCCTCAAGAAATCTTTTCTTAGGTTCTCAGCCCTAAAGCCCACGTTTGCAGAATACAGCTCTCATTAGCTTATTGACTTTGATGCCCGGACCATTCCTTCTCAAATGGTCACTGCAAGGACTTCGAGTGTTCTGGTGAAACAGATGCAGTGGTGGTTGTGCTTTAAATTTTCTGTGTAATTCGTCTGTTTCTTGGAGATCACGTGCATGGTTTTTAACAGTCCTCAGCCAATGGATGTCTTTCTTTTAGGTGCAAACATGAACGTTCTGTCATTTATGTGCCCCTCAAACCTCTCTTTGAAAACTTTTTTTTTTTTTTTTTTTAAGGAACGTCAAAGATGTTTTATTCCTCTGCTCCGTTTCCAGGCCCCTGACATTCATGGGGTCGCAAACAAAGAAGGTCCTGCTGGCTCCCCTGAAGCATCCCGCTCGCCCCTTCCGGGTCTCCAGCCACGACCGCAGCAGCCGGCGCGGGCTGATGGCAGGCAGCCTGGGCGAGCTCCTCAGCAAGGTAGCACCCGCGGCGTGGCCTGCGGCTCCCTGGGCCCCGGGGACAAGCCGGTGCAGGAAGCGTCTGTCTTGGTTTCAGAAAGTTGGAGGGAGCCTTCTTCTTTGCTTTTAAGTATTTGGGTTGAAATATTTATTTTTGATAGATGGGGTATCAATATCAAAACCCCAAACTGCAAAAATTTAGGAAAATCCATGAGAAAATTAAACATATATCGTAATGTCATTTTAAAATTTTCATTTGGTCAAAAAGTGATTGAATACCTAGCACACAGAGAGTGTGTTTATTTTGTAACGTGTACATACAGCATTTATAGCTGTAATTATTATTAAAAAATAGACAAACGGGTTGATGGTGCCTTCTAAGGGGCTAAAGGGAAGGCGTAAAGAATCAAAGTGAACAGCGCTGTGTCCCTGTGTCGTAAAAGATTTACGTACTGAGACCAAAACCTAACGTAGCTTCATTTCCTTGATGAAGAAGAGTACCAGGGCAGCAGACTTCAGAAATCTGGTTTTGGTTATAAAGATGAGGAAAGAATAGTCCTTCATCTGAAAGTGTCCTTGGGCACCAAGCAGGGACAAACCATCGGCTCCCACGGAGACCAGAAGCGAGTGCCCGGCACGCAGTCTCTGAACAGAGACCTTTGAACATGCCGCCCAACATGTGGGCTCTTTAAGTCCCACGTGCACAGGGGCGTTTTCTGTTTGTCCAGATAAGCAGGTAATTTTCAAACCTGTGACTATTATCCTGTGTCATCACTTAGCCTCTGAGGAACACAGGTCTGTTACGGTTTTCAGCTTTTCTTTTTCAAAGCAGAGACTGAGTCCCAGGACATTGTGCCATTAAAATGTTCTCAGAATCAGCCAACACTTCTGAAACCATCACTTAGCCAGTCAGGCCCCTTGACTGGTCCCAGTGGAGTCTCCCTTCACTCTGTGACTCCGCCTGGTCCAACCTAGACCCTAGACGCCCTGATGATCACCAGCAGACTGGTCACTCTGGTGCTGGAGGAAGATGGCACAGTGGTGGACACAGAGGAGTTCTTCCAGACGCTGGGGGATAACACGCACTTCATGGCCTTGGAGAAAGGACAGAAGTGGACGCCGGTAAGCACTGTCACCCGACAGCTCCTGGGCAGGCTTCTCACCTGCAGAAGTGCGGTCCCCACCTCGGTGTCAACCGGCCCGCTTTCTAAACTTTTCCTTTGTGTTCACTTCATCACTGGATCCACTGTCCTCAAAGGGAGTCTTTTAAGCTTTTCTAGGAAACCTAGCATCTTTGTGAACTTGGGCTATATGATTTAAGGCCAGTAATTCTGAGGGACAGGCTTTGGCCAGTGAGTAACTACCGATCCTTAGAACATGCGGTGATGACCTGGTGACCACTCACTGTGACCCTGAGAGGTGGCGAGCTAACATAGCTGGTGAAATTAGCCAGGGGGATGTGTGTGTGTGTGTGTGTGTGTGTGTGTAAATGCAGTATTTAGAAAAGCAAAGAGATAGAATAAAGGGTTTTATTTCTGACAAAACGATAGATTATGTATCTTGGGAAACACTCCCACCATAACACACCTAAAAATGTAAAGCAAAATATTAAAACATCTTTTTTTTTTTTAATGGAGAGACTGGGGATTGAACCCAGGACCTCATACATGCTAAGCATGTGCTCTACCCCTGCGCAATTACCCTCTTCCCCTAAAACATGTTTTTATATGCCTCACTGGCCTTCAAAACAGGGAGATCCTCAGCGGCCGAGGTTTTTAAGGGAACCAGAATCCAGAGAGGAAAGTGAACGCTGAGGCGGGGGCTCCCCCGGCCCAGGGCCCCAGGGCTCCAGCTCTGCCCTCACAGACTCTCCTGGAGGAAGCGTCAGTGGAGGTTCCCTCGCTGGGTTCCCGGCACCCAGCCGGCCCCCCCTCTAGCCCCAGGGACCACGGCCTCCCCCCAGAACCTGGGGACGCACGACTTTACATGGCAAAGGGGACTCGGCAGACGTCAATATGGGAAGGATCTCGACATGGGGTGATGGTCCTGGATTATCCATGGGCCAGTGTCACCACAGCGTCCTGTAAGAGGGACATGGGAGGGTCAGCGTGGGGGCAGGAGGCGGGTGAGGAGGAGTGATGAGGGGACGGGCCACGGGCCACGGCATGTAGGAGCAGGGCCGGCAGCCCCAGCAGGACAGCCCGTGGTGCCTCAGGGTGCCCCACCTGCAGAACCGAGCCGTCTGAGCATAAATCTGCGCCGTCTTTAAGGCACTAAGCTGGTGGCCACGTGTCTCAGCAGACCCAGGAAACTGGTGGGGCTGGTATTTTCTGTTTGCTTTGTGAATGAGATGCTCGTTTACCCCCTGGGGGAGACAGTTCCCACATAACAGGTTGAAGCCCTCGCGTGGCAGGTGCGGGGCTGGGGCACAGGGTGACGACAGGATGCTGGGGACGAGATGTGAGGGTCCCAGGGGTGTGAGGCCCCTCGGTCTGGGACAGCCTGGCTGACGTGAGTCTCACCCGGCTCGGTCCTTCAGGGTGGGGACGGGCTCCTTGCAGGGAGGGAAGGTGCTGCCCCCCGGGAGGGGTTCCTCTCAGCGAGGCCACTGTGGTTTGACCTGGACGAGGACTTCCGAGAAGCAGCCGCCAGGGGGCTCCCTGCTTCCACGCAAACACCTAGAGCAGATCCCTGGGGGGCAGGGGTGGGGTTTGGTGGGGATGACGGAATCCACACCCCATTAGGTCTCCACCTTGGGGAGGTCATCTTGACGTTGACGTGAGACCAAGACTTGAGGGGGAGGCTGGGGGAGCGACATGAAAACTCAGCGTCAGAGAGCTGGGCAGGATCCCAGATGGAGCCCCCGCACCCCAACTCTGTCGTCTTAATTTTTAACATTTTCTAAAGGACAGGCAGCCCCCTCCCCATCGCGTGTGGGAGTTGATGGGCTGAAACTAGGATCTCTGGTCGTGTGTCCACAGAGGGGGGGCTCTGGCAGGGAGGGTTTGGGTGCTTTTAGGGGGATGTGTGGTTTAACTTCAAATTTAGTAGATTTTTGCCAGTGAATTTAACATTCAGCTACTCCCAACTCCTAAGGTTCACGATAGCTGTGCCTCCGTTTGAATCCTGGACCCCGCAGGCCTGCGTGTGCGGCAAACCCCACGGACGTGTGCCCAGCACATGTGTCCTGGGACAGCTTTCTCTGTCCTGTTTCTTCAGGGCTTTTGTGGGGAAGATTGTTTATAAACCCAGGATTTACAGGGGTTTCTGCCCTCTCCCAACGTCTCGGGTAGACAGAGAGTGGGTCCCACAAGTGTCCCCAGGAAGTTGGCGTCCCTCCAGGGCAGGTCCCACACTGGCCTTCGCTCCCGCCGAGGGGTCTGACCCGCCCGCCAGCAGAGTCCCTGTGCCACGGGACAGCGCTGACCACCGGTCTCCAGGCAGACAGTGTCACAGCTGCGGGCCAGTCCACGTCCGCCAGATGGCCCTGGGTGACCCTGGTGAGTGCGTCTCCACCACAGGTCACTGGCACAACTGTCCACCAAACCCTGGACCCTGAAACCCAGGCCCAAGGCCACGTCTCCTGCATCTCCTGCATGAGACAGGGCAGCTTAGGGGGTTGGCCCTGCGGCAGTCTGAGCACACTGGTCTGTGACAGACATTCCTCAGATAATTAGCAGCTTAGTCATGAACTGATTTTAAGCTGACAGGAGAGTGGAGACCAGCCTAAACCCAGAATCACAGGGTTCGCAGGTGACGGTTGGGTTGGTGCCTAAGCCTCCCTCCCTCCATGGCCCTAGGGTGGGAACTGTGTCCCAGCCCGCCAGCCGCCGAGGAGATCGGGGATAGCGAGGGTCACCTTGGACTTGTACAAGCTGAACCCCAGGGACGTCGTCGGCTGCCTCAACGTGAAAGCCACCATGTACGAGATGTACTCCGTGTCCTACGACATCCGGTGCATGGGGCTCAAGGCCCTGCTGAGGTAACGGTCGTCGGGTCCTTCCTGGGGGGCCGGGCAGCGGGGGACGGCTCCCCTGCACCCAGAGCCCGGCCCTCACGTTGTCCTAAAAGTTCTTATGCCACAGACTTATTCGGAAGACACAGTCTTGAGTTCAAAATTTTTTCCCCCGAAGACCATTAAATACTAAATAGAAAGAAAAACTAGTAAGTAGAGAGTAAGGACCCGAGTTCGAGCCACGGTTTCCGTTTAGAACAGCACAGAGGCCGCATCAGCCCTGGGACTGAGACGCCACGATGGGGTCAAGCCGGGGTGTCGCACCCGTGCTCAGAGCCCCGGGTCGTGGGGTCACGACCGCAGGACTGCTAGGACTCCTTCAGCCTGGGGCCCCTTTCAGACCGGACTTGACCGATTTCGGCACCGAACCCCACATATCGACAAGGCTGCCAGAGTGAGCAGACAGACCCCCGGGCGTTCTAGTGACTCAGGGACAAACCTCGACTGGAGGAGGCCAGCGGAGGGTGGTCCCGGGCCCGGGGCAGCGGGAGAAGCTGGCAACAGAGTCCAGGCCCCACTCAACCCCGGGAATCAGCGCAGCATCTCAGCGAGCCCCCAGGGCTGCAGGTCCTGAGAGCCCAGCTTCCCGAACTCGAAAGTACGGGGACGTGGGCATGTGTTGGAGGTGGGGTGAGGACCCCCCGACGACCCTCGCCCCTCTCTTGCAGGAGCCTGCTGCGGGTCCTGTCTCACGCCGCCCAGGTGACTGGCCAGTTTCTCGTCTACGCGGGCACATACATGCTCCAGGTGCTGGCTGACACGGAAGAGCAGGTGGTGGCTGGCTCGTGCTGTAGGCAGGGGGTCACAAGCGGATAGGGCAGCTCAGCCAGGGGCTTGGCCAGCCCTTGACCCGACCCGTCCATCTCCAGTGATGAACTCAGAAGACACCGTGTTCACACCACTGCACGTGTGGGCTGCGGGCACTGCTGCTCGGGAAGCAAAGGGCCTTGGCCGCACCTGGATGCAGGGAGGGGCAGGTGGGGGCGGGGCATGGCCTTACAGCGGCTGACCTTCAGCAATAAACCAGTTGCAGGAGTTACCTGATCCAGAATGCCTGGCAGGCGGGAGTCCCGTACCGTGGGGCGGGACCCCAGGCTGCGAATGATGCCAGGAGGGCACGCGGCTGTGGGCAGGCGCAGTGGGATTGGGACACATCTCTTGGTCCTGCTCCCCTCTGAGGGGCACTGTCTTCGGGGAGGCCTCCTCCCCAAGAAGCAGATGTCAGCCCAGCCCCAGCGGGAGGGCCCGGGGCCGCGGATGCCCCACGGTGCCCACACAAAGTAACGGTGGCCACGAGACGGGCAGGGAGGGTAAGCACCAACCACGCGGCCTGGGTGGGGGCAGCTCCCCACAAGGAAATGGGGAAGCTGACACTAGACTAGGGGCACTACAAAGAGACACTACCCAGGAGGCCTGCCCCTTCCCGCTGCATCCGGGCCAACAGCGCAGGACACGGGAAGACCCCTCAGGTGGTCCCAGAAGCCCAGAGCGCCTGCGTGGTTCCTGCCTCTGCAGTCAGAAGTCCCCGGGCCCCTGCTCGTCCTGCCCATGATCGACCACAGCCCGGGGCCCCTTCTGGCCTGACCCCCACTCTGCCCTTCAACGGGGAGCTGCGGGGTGGGAGCCGAGGCCACAGGCAGGAGGGCAAAAGCAGAGGGTTTGCACCCACAGCCCCCAGAACACAGCCTCTCCTGCAAACACAGCAAAACACAGGCATCGGAGAATCCCCCCGCCCACCTCTCTGCTCTGCAGGAGGTTCACAGAGCCCCACAGGGGCCTCCTGTGTAAACGTTTCCCATACAAGGAGCTGCTCCCGGGCGGGCCAGGGAGGGGCAGAGGGGGAGCCCGGCTGCCCTCCGCCGGCGAGGCGGCTTCCCGGCACCTTTCTCTCGCTGACCGTGGGCTGCGTCACTTCCCAGGGACTCGGGAGTCCTGGGAACTGACTGCCTGGCTTCCAAAAAAGGCATTCTCACCGACGTGCCGGAGCCCGTGGACCCAGCTGCCGCCCTGACTCAGCGTGTCGTCTGCCTACCAGACCCTGCTCGCCAGGAGCTGGTCCCCAGAGGGTCCGCTCGGTGCCTGCGCCCCTTTCCAGGGCCCAGGGTCTCTGTGTTGCCCTCGGTGGGCTATTTACTGATCTCTAGCATCACAGTTCTGAAAAAAGGGGGCCGTCCCTGTAGCTCGGCGCCTGTGCCCCCACGTCTGTGGGCACCCCATACTTCTTACCCCAGCAGGGGTGCACACGAGGTGGCCCCACACCCCGTGTCCACCGCGGACTCAGGGGACAGGCCTGGCGCAAACTAGGGGCCTTGGGTTGAAATACGTTCACAGCTATTACCTCCCGGCCAAAGACACAGACTCAGACTGTTAAAACCGCCCGGCTGGGAACAGCCTCCTGTCCTTCAGTGTGAAATGGGGACTGAAACGGGCTGGCCCAGGAATTCAGAATTCCAGTCCCAGACGTCTGCTGCCCGGCTGTCCCAGGCCCGTGTCAAGGGCATCTCTGAACGCTTTGCTGGATAAGGATCCTCAAAGGAGAGAGTTCTGTCTCTCTCTCTGTCTCTCTGTCTCTGTCTCTCCTTCTCTCTCTGTGTCTCTGTCTCTCTCTCTCTCCCCGCCCCTCCCCAATGTGGGGCAGCACCTTCCCACACAGGAATGAGGTGAGCACGCCACCTCCTGGGGACGACGGGGCCGCCTCCCTTCCCGCCCGAGACCTGGGAGGCTGTGGCTGTCCCCAGGAGGCTGGGCCCTGCGTGCTCACTGCTGTCCTTCCCACGTGGGGCCCTGTGCCTCCTGCCCCAGCTGCAGTGTGATGGATAAATCGTGTGCAAAGACGACTTTGGATGCATGCCCTCTCCTTCCTGCCGCCCTCCTCTCTGGGGACGCCGGTTCCCTCTATGATGATCTTAGTTTCTACAAAGGAGCCGGACTTTGCCCCGGGGGCTCTCAGTCAGGTGGGCGGCAGGGATCCCGGCTCTGAGTGTGTGTCCTCAGCACAGCACTTGCTGCACCCCCTCCCCTGTGGCGGCGAGGCCCGCAGCTGGCTGGAGCATCTGACTCGTCACCCAGACACGGACAGAGCAGGTGGGCCTGGCCGCTGCTGCACAGAGATGGGGAGGCGGCCAGGCAGCCATCGCCCCGAGCTGCCGCGGTCACGGCACCCGCGTCTCCTCCCTGTCCTCACACCACATTTCCAGCCTCCCCAGAACAGCTCTTGGGGCCGGGCCGTGCATCCTCAGCTGTCCGGGCGTCTCCCACCTGCCGCGGGATTCCTTGGGTCTGTCGCTGCCGGCCAGGCCTGGTCGGGGACAGATGGCCATGTAAAAATAGTCTTGGGCCTCGAGGTGCCACCTCCCCAGCTGTTCTCTTGAGCAGGAGCCAGACGAGAGGGTGGAGATGGCGGCCTCGGCGAGGGCCCTGGGCAGAGGATCCTGTCCAGCGTGGATGCATGGTGGGGGTGTGGGGGCCTCACCGGCGAGAAAAGGCTCGTGGCCCCCCAGCTCTTCCTGGAATGAACACCAGACAAAACGGTTCTCCCTGTTGATCAGTTTCCAACCAGTCCTACCTGGGCGGGAACAGGTCTGACGCACATGCATCTCGACAGCCCCACAGCCCACGGCCTGCCTCCAGCTCAGGGAGCCGGGTCCGGGCAGCAGGGGTCCGGGCAGCGGGGGTTACGGTTTATGTACACCCCGGAGATCTCCTGGTTGCACCTGGAGCCAGCAGTTACCCAGGGCACACCTGAGAACCAGGAGATGTGTTCTCATCACAATAAAATGAAGTTTAAACAGTTAAAGACGCTGGAGTCTCGGTGCGTGGCCCAGGGCGGTTTACCTGGCTTCCTCGCCTGGGAAGACACGGAGGGCGCCTGCCTCGGGTAGGGCGGTGGGTAGGGCGGTGGGTAACCGTGGTGGACCCGCTCGCGCCTCCGGGAGTGCATGCGTGATCCACGTAGCGGACGTCTGGGAGCGGCTCACGGGGGTCGTTAGCAGGAAAGCAGGATGAGCTGTGGGGATGGGCGGGAGAGATGCTTTCTGAATCCTGGGCCAGCTGGGAACTGAGGGCGCGGCCGCCGCAGCATTCCCGGGACAGCTGAGGCAGCTGTGCGGTGTGCTCGCCTGAACGGCATTCGATCTCCGAATGGCCAGGGTTTCCTGCGGAGAAATAGTAAGAATCTGCACCTACCGCATCCCAGGTGCTCTCCGAGCAAGGCTGTCAGCCGAGACGGCGCGGCCCGCCTCAGAGCCTCAGAGGAGGCAGGGCGGCTGGATGCCTCCCCACCCGCCCTGCACATCCCTGCCCTGCACAGAGCAGCCAGGCCGCAGGCCAGATGGAAACCCTGAGCTCAGCGGGACCAGCCGGAGCCACCAGGAAAGGACTCGGGCAAATACCTGGCTGATCATAATCAGTTGTGAGCTCTTCTGACTCTTTTAAAAGCATCGCCTGAATTTGTATTTGATTCTGAGCAAACTCTGGTGGAAGCCTTTTTGTTGAGGGAGGCATTATTAAATTTTAAATTAAACATTCTGGGTCCTCCTTTCGGAAGAGGAAAGTCCTTGGATGCTGCGAACTTGCCATTTTCTATTTTTTTCTTTCACAGTCACTTACTAAGTGCATTTGCGTGTGAAGTCACGTGCTGAGGGCTGTGGGCAACACGCAGGTGGTCGGGTCTCCAAGCGGGGGAGTTTACAGTCTAGCCCAGGAGGCAAGCGTCCTCGATGCAGCGCACTGGACAAGGGCCTGGTGATGCGGTTGAGACAGACGGGGGTGTCAGGGGGCAGACGGAAGTTCAGCTCTGACACGCCGCTGTGACGTCCAGCCAGAATCTGGGACCAGAAAAAGGGCACATCAGGTAACCCCAGCTGCAGGTGGGGGTGGCACAGATTAACTTAATTTAATCCAATCCATAGGCTTAAGCAGCAAACAAACCCCGAACATTCCCCTCAGAGCTTTCAGTTGCAGAAGCACAGCTGTAATCGCCTTTCCCAACAGCTTCTGCTCGCACACCAGCCGGCGGCGGTAAGGAGGGCTGGAAAAAGCCGACCAGGTCCGAAGGCTCTAGAGACGCGCAGGGGAGGGGCAGGCAGGCTCCGAGTGCCTGGGGAGGTGAGGAGGTGGCCTGAGGGTCTCTTGCCAGGAGTGGGGGTGGGGGAATCCCCGAGATGGACCAAGCTAGGCCGGGGTCTGAGGTCCGAGCTGTCTTCCCTGTGCTCGGAGCTCTGCCTGCCCCCTCTGTGTCATCTTCCCCTTCCCCGCCTGTCCGACTAAAAGATGTAACTGTTCTTCTGTCAACGAGGTCAACACTTGATTTTAAATAAAAGGCAGCTGAGTATGTATTTCTCCATCACACACACACACACACAGATCTACCTTCCAAATCACATAACCACTTAGATCAGTTTCTCCTCTGCTTAGTGTAACCTTAATTTTTCACAGCCCAGTGGTCTCGACCAAGCGAGCAAGGCTGTCTTCTAGCACCCTGGGGCGGAGAGGGGCGCTTATGGGGTCCCAGCCAAACCCCACAGGAGTTTATGGGGTGTGCAGTGCCTGCTGTGCCAGACCCCATGGGAAGGGACTCTTTACAGACCCACAAAACCTGCCCGGTGGCCCTGGAAGGCTGCAGTTACAGCTCCAGGACAGGTGGCAGAGCCGAATTGAAGCCTCCCCATCTGACCTCCAGGCTCCCCACCTTCCTTAGCAGGCGAGTTCTGTGCCCCAGTGTTCCCAGGAGAGGACACTGCAGGAGTCTTGGAGAGCGGGGCAGAGAACACTTTGCAAACGGAGCCGTGGGGACAGTCTCGTGGGAGGGCTGCTCTGGGCAGAGCCGACGGGAGAGCCCCTCCCCCCTCCCTCCCTCCCTCCCGCTGGCCGGCCTCCGAGAAGACGGGAGCGACAGGTCCAAGTGTCACTAAGCAATCGGCGGCGTCTGGGGTGGGAGTTCGTCCTTTGATACTCTTTAGTCTTTTAGAACTTCCATGAAGCTCATCTATTTCTCTCCTACCAAAAAAAGTTTGCACTGCAGTAAAAAGCTCGTCACCTAGAACGCAGCATCGTGGCCGTTTTTAACCATCCAGTTCAGTGATGTTAGGTTCATTCGCAGTGTTGCATACAGACCTCCAGAGCTTTTCATCTCGTGAAACTCGCCCTTCAGTTTTTACTGGAAAAATAACACAAAGACTACTTTTAAAAATATAAAATAACAACAGCCAGTAATGAAAAAGAATATGAAAAGGTATATATGTATATAACTGAACCACTATGCTGCACACCAGAAATTAACACAACATTGTAAACCAACTACACTTCAATTAAAAAAAAATCCTGCTGAAGGCCCGCCTCGCCCCCCCATCCCTCAGCCGTGGCCCTGATGGGACCCTCCAGTCCAGCTCGCCGGGCAGCCCCACCTCGCCTCACCCCACGCGGCTTGTGTCCCCTCCACAGTCCCAGCTGGCTGCTGTCTCTGCCCTCGTCCTGCACCTCCTGCCACTTGTGTTCAAGATGAGGGGCCGGGGAGGGGGACGTATGGCCCAGTGGTAGAGCATGTGCTTAGCACGCATGAGGCCCTGGGTTCAGTCCCCAGCACCCCATTAAATACAGAAACAAACCTAGTTACCCCCTCCCCACCCAAAACAAGCAAACAAAGAACGTGACACGGCACAATCCGGCTGCACTTCAGGTGAGCTGGGTTTCCTCTGATGGACGTTGACCAGTCACAGAACGTGAGAGCTGGGAGAGAATTTAGAGGCCCTCTGGTCCCACTCACCCACTGCCCAACGGGCAGACTGATTTTATCTGAACCCAAACTTCCAGAAGGTGGGCTTAAGTATCACATTAGTGTTTCAGTTCACTTTCCAGTCCAACGAAACAGGCTGCAGCCCCCCCTCTACCACCGCCTGGCTCTCCAGGGAGTTACAATTCCACAAACACAGCACTGCTTCATGGTCAAACGTCCCCCACCTGTCTGACCCTTGTCTAGGAAAGAGACAGGAAACAGGGTCTGTATTTTTGTTCCCAACTCCGCACAAAAGTGGCCGAGGTGGGGTGAGGGGAGGCATGCCTGTCACCTGACCATCACCACTGTCCGAATGAGCTCAACTCAGAAATGGAGGGGGGGGCTGGGGCTGCGAGGGAGGGGGCCATCTCCTCAGTTCTTTGCTGTTACTTATTCAACCTAGTTAGACAGCCAAGCAGCTGGCCGTGTCCCAGCCAGCACGGGGCCGGCACACGAAAGACACACAGCTCAAGCCGGTGGGTTAGATCTCAAGGAACTGTGTCCCCTGCTGCCCCGTGACCATCATGTCCCCAAAGCCCGGACTTCTGGAAGGAACAGGGTTTGCACTTGGCTCCTGTGGACAAACTTGCCCTGTTTTGAAGACCTCCAGCCTTTGGAAGCCCTTGGGAGATGGCGTCCTGGCCACTGCCTCTCCGACCTTCTCTGTCCCGGGTCAGAGGGCAATCACCACACTCTTGGCCGAAGATTTTTACCTACAAAACCCAGAGACCATTGCTGGCTGGCTGTGTCCCCTACCCTCTGGGCTAAATCTTTCAGTTCATCCACCATCACTGTTTCATTTGCAAAGTTTCCAAACGTACAGGCAAGCTTAAAGAATGGTATCACAGCAAAACACACAGCCACACCCTGGTCTGGATGCGGCTTTGTGACCACGTGGCTGCATTTCTTCCTCTCTGAGCACACACACCCACCTCTTCTATGAAGCGCGTGAAAGCAGGCTGCCTGGACCCCTACACATCATCACCACACTTAAAATAACACCAGTTAGACGTCATCTAATTCCCCCAGTTGTTCTCCAAATGCCTGTGAGCGGTGACAGTGACAGCTCCCCTCCGGGTCCGACCAGGGCCAGTGTGTCTCCTTCATGGTTCTCTTCTACTCTCATTTTTTTTTCCTGAACAATCTTTGTGGCTTTATTCTGAACTCTCTGAGTTTCCCAGATCTTCTGTAATTAGATTTACACAGGAATAGAAGGCCTTGCCCCTCTGGACTTGCACATCTAGGAAGGCAGCCCCTCAGAGGCCCTCACTTGGGGCCACCTTTGCTGCTGAGAAAGCAGGCTCTTGCATCTTAAAGTAAAACCAGAGGTGCCTGCTGCCCTCGGAAGTGCTGAGCTGGTCTGTCTTTAAACAGAATAACGCATCTGCCAGGCAGATTCCAAATTGCTTTGCTGAAAGTGCTAGGCATCAGAAAATCCTAACCCAAGAGTCAGCTTGGAGCTGCTCATCCCAGGTGGTGGCCAGAGCCTACTCACCTTGGCGACGGGAGAGCCACAACCAGTCCCAGCACCTGCCCCTCCCCGCACAGGGCACAGGTGCGTGGCCGCGCCCTCCCCAAGAACCATCCTCCGTTTACCAGGAGTCACATCACATAAAAGCACCTAACTCCTCTGTTGCCGTGCACTTCAGACACATGTAGGGAGGAGTGAGCACCTGTCCCCTGGGTTGGAGGTGCTTTTCAATACCGTGTCCAGACCAGAGCAGTCCCCAGAAATCTTACTCCAAGTGGTGACCATGGAGGACAGAGGAGGGGGCAAGGGACTGCGGGAACAGACAGGACTCGAGGACCTAGAACTCTGTCACCACCCAGACCTGGCCCTGGGCTGCACCCGTCCCTGCAGGGCCTGGGACATGCCCACTCGGGGTGCACAGCACTGCCTGCACCCTAGGACCTCAGGACTCCCTGCCCGAACAGCCCTGAACCTAGTGACCATGACAGGGATGTGGCCCAGGGACAGCCATGTGGGCTGGGTGTGCACGGGAGATGCTTCCCAGGGTGGGTCGGGCAAGGAAGGGAGGCCAGCCCTCTGCCTCCACTACCCCTGATGCAAATCCCAAGGAGTCAGAGAACCCTACATTGGAACTGGCTCTCCAGACAGGAAGGTGAGTCGTGGAGGTAGGAGGGCAGAACGCATACTCTGGGTTTTGCAAGCTCGACTGGCGATGCTACATCTTCAGCCCTGCTCGTGGGGGGCCGCTCACTGCCCCCCGCCCCAGCTGCAGTGACACCTACCTGGGAGGGTTGTCATGCAGATTCTGTACAAAAGCATCCAGCAAAGAGCCCTCGTCACCCACCCTCCCTCCTCGTGGTGTGGATGGCAGGTTGGGGTGGTCACCAGGGAGTGTCCATCAGAAACTCAAGTATAAATCAGCTTCCCCCATCCACTCCATTCCAGGTGACAGCAGTGTCCCCGGGGCCACACTGACACCTACTCTCTGGCTCCAGCAAAGACCTTGGACTCAAATTCTGCCGAAGGACTAGCTCTGAAGAGGTGGCTGTTTCAGCAAAGTCCTGAAGCTGCCAATATGGACCCTCTTCTTTAAACTCCTTAGGGGCTGGACTGACTGAGTGATCAGCGCTGAGCGAAGTCTCTTCCAGGAACCACAGGCCCTCCACTCCCCAGCTCCCTGCCCCAGACGCCACACCAGCCCTCAGATAAAGGGAGCATTTCCTTGGAGTCAGTCATTAAGTTGAACAAGTGAGGTGAGCCGATGGGACGAGGGAAGCGGGAGACTGGGTCATCTTGGTTCGTGATGGACGGGAATGGGCGGGGCCACAACCGGGTCACCTGCTTCCCCAGGCGTCCTGCGTGTAAGCAGAGATGTGAGGCCCTACAGGGCGGCCAAGTGGCAGCAGTGAGGGGCGGGGGGCAGGGATCCAGTTGAAAGAAATTAAGCCCTGAAATTGGGAATGTTTGAAAAACTCCAAGAAAGAATGTTTCTAAGCTTTCCACCTCTTTCCAACCACACACACGTTAGGATTTTCCCAGAGTTTTCGCGTATCTAAAAGGAAACTGTAAGTCACAGAACAGCTGCTTCCTCATCGGCAGGCATTTCCACTTGGGGGGGGGGCCGGGCAGCCCCTGGTTTCAGTCTCCCTCATGGAAGTGTTCTGGGGAGGACACACACACTCAGGTCCCCCAGGACAACCCTTCCATTTCAGAGACTTGCAAACCGAAGCGCAGAGGACGTGTGGGGACACAGCTCACCGGAAACAGAGGAGGACCTGAAATCAAGTCACCCCGACTAACCGCGCGGTGGTCATTCCACAGGACCGCCCAGAAGGGGGCTGCTGCTCCCGGAGGAACTAACTCCCACCCAGAGGTGGCTCTGCCTCACCGCCCGGCACACGGGGACACCTGCTGCGCAGAAGCACTCCAGCGAGCGAGCTGGCCGGCCGGCCGGCCGGCCGGGGCTGCCACCCGGGGGCCCTGGAGGGAGCCCCGGGTGTCCGGGTGGAGCTCGCCCGGGGGGGGGGGGCGGGCAGCAGGGGCCCGGGCTGCGTGGGGCAAACCGGCCCTGGGGGCAGTGAGGCCAACTGAGCAGGGAGGGTGGGGGCCCAGAACCCAGGGGGCCTGCCTGACGCAGGCGGCTACCGAGTGAGGGCTGTTTACCTAATGGAGGGGCAGTCGGGGAAACTCGGCGATGGGCGAGCCCGGCGCCGCCCCGCGTTATGTTAGGAATGCAGAGCCTCGGGTCACACAGCAGAACGGCCTGCGGGCCCGGGAGGGCTGAGCTCACTCCGCCGGGAATCCCCTCGGAGAGAGAAGGCAGCCCAGCCCCGTACGACCAAGGCTTCCTTCCTGCGGCCTCACTCCTCCGGCCCTGTACTTACCCGCACACAGGCCGTCCGCGTCCGCACCCCCCCCACCCCCAGCAAAAAGGAGTCCCCGGCCGCCCTCGTACGGGACGTGACGGCACCGGGGCCGAGAGCCCACCCCTGCGCCCTCCCGGGCCGCAGGCCTTCCTCAGTGACTCGGGCTGGGGCGGCTGCGTAGACGCCCGTGCAGGGCGTGCGTGTTGGTTTTCTGGTCCGGCCGTGGGTTCCCTTTGACCAGACTCCACCACAGACGGTTCGGGTCGGCAGAGCGGAATGGTACCGATAGAGGCAGCACGAGGGGACACAGGAACGCGTGCCCGCGGCGGGGTCGGGGGGCAAGGGTCAGACTCACCCCGAAAAACGCCACTCCCGTGTCCCGCAGCCCCTCTACCCGCTGGGCGTGAACCCGAGGCCCAGCGGGGACCGTGCGCACCGCCCAGGCCCGCGGCCCCGGAACCCGCGCAGGGCGGCTCGGGGCGGGACCGCAGCCCCTCGGCTCCCGAGCCCGAGGGGTCCCCAGTCTCCCTCCCCCACGCCCCGGTGGGCGGCAAGTCGGGGAGAGGCGCTAGTCCTTCCGGCCGCCGGCCGCCCACCAGCTGCGTCTGCGCCCGGGCCCGCTCGAATGGGCGCTCCAGGGACCGGCTCTTCCCCGGCCCGGCCCCCGAGGGGGGGTCCCTCCACTCCCGCGCAGCGTCGAGGCGGCATCGGGAGAACGGCCAGGGGATAGGGAGCCAGGCACCCGCAGGCGGCGAGGTGCCTGGAGAGAGAGGCCTGGGGGGCGGTGAGGGGAGCGGGGAGGGGCAGGGGGAGGCGCACGCGGCTGGGGCGGAGGGGGCGCGCCCGGGGGCGGGCGGACCGCGGCCATTGGCCCGGGCGGCCGGGGGAGGGCCGGGGAGGGGCGCCGTGCGCAGGGTCAAGAGCCCGGAGCTGCGGGGCCCGCAGTCGCCCTGCGGTCCGAGCGCGCGCCATGAGGGAGATCGTGCACATCCAGGCCGGCCAATGCGGGAACCAGATTGGCACCAAGGTGAGCGCGGGCCGGGCCGGGCTTCCCTGCGGGTGGGTGGCCCGCCCCTGCCCTCGGGCCGCGGGCAGCGCGAGACCGGCGCGGCCGAGAAGGGTGACACCGCGGGACCCCAGCCCCGCCTCTGGTCTCCACTGCGCGGGGGCGGCCGCCCAGGCGCGCCTGGAATTCGGCGGCCGCTCCCCGCGCCCCGCCCGCCGGGCCGGTCCTGGGGGAGCTGCGGGCGCCCGGGCCCGGGGGCTGACCGTCTACTCCCCGCCCCGCCCTCTGCAAGTTTTGGGAAGTGATCAGCGACGAACACGGCATCGACCCGGCCGGAGGCTACGTGGGCGACTCGGCGCTCCAGCTGGAGAGGATCAACGTCTACTACAATGAGTCATCGTGTGAGTGGCGCGGCGCGACCGCTCCCTTCCCCTCCCGGAGCCCGGCCGGCCCCGCCCGGATGGTGCCCGGCTCCTCCCTCGCTCCCCCTGGGGCGGGAAATCCGCCGTCGGCTCATTTCAAACAGCCTTGCTCTCCGGGGTTCAGACCCCAGTAGTGCTGGGAAATCAACCTCGTGGGGGGTGTACGGCTCTGTCTTCCCGCTTAAAATGTACTCCTTAATGAAGATTCTTGGCTAAAAATGTGAAAAACACTCCCTCGAATGGCTTTTCTGGCCCTTTGTAGACCCCCAGAAAGACCTTACAGCCCCTGGCAGCTGCAGCTGCAGGCGGTCCTGGGTCATTTCTGGTGGAGTCAGTGAAGATTCCAGGCTGTGGTTTATCCGTTTGAGAACAGCATCCCCCACCCGGCCCCGGGTAGCCGGGGGTTACATGTATATTGTGGTTACATGTGTAACTTATTTCTGCGGCAAGTTTTATTATAAAAGCCATATATTCTCTTCACAAAACAACAAAAAACAAAGACTTTTTAAAGACCACCCAGAGAGTGGCAGGCGCTGCCCCTCCGCACGCACGACGTGTGTCCCCAGAGATAACTGTTTTTTGGAGTCACTGCTGCTTGTCCACGTAGCAGCTGGGGAGAGCAGGATACAGAAGTGCATTTTGGTCCCTGAGCAGCTGTGACAAAAGGCCTGGAACAGCAGGACGTGGATGCTGAGGTTCCCGGATGGCACTGAAAAAATTCCACTATACCTGGCACTTGCTGTTACCCGTCAGGCCGGGCGTGGGGACATCCATCCTTCAGCCTGGGTGTGTGCACGGCAGGATGAGCTGTAGGGCAGCTCCCACGTGCAATGACCCACCCTCGCTGGGAGGTTTCCTCCTGGGTGGACCTGGGCTCGGGGAGGAAAGTTTGCGCAGCCACACTCGTCCGTGAGCCGTAGAGTCCCGGCAACAGCATGGGCGCGGGTGGAACAGGTGCCAGACTCACTGGTGGGCTCACGTGTGTGCGAGGGGGCATGGCGCCAGAGTGCCCCGACAACGCGGCAATTCGCCGCAATAGATTCCGTTTATTTCCATGGAGCAAATAAAGTCCAAATGCCCACGGGAAAGAACAGGAAAAATACAGGAGGCAGGAAGTCGAGAGCCCTCATGCCTCATCCTGCCCTCTCCCGGAGCTTCCGGTGCCTGGGCTGCTTTCCTCGTCTGCAGGACTCAAGGGTGGGCTGTGTTCTCTGGGGCTCCCCTCCCCCCTGGGGCTAAGATCCTGCGATTCTAAGCAAGCCGGTTCCTTGTGAAGAAACCCTGCTTTGCCCGTCCCCGGCAGCTGTGCTGGTGGGACTCGGTCTGGGGAGGTGTGCTGCTCTAGGAACCAGAGCGTGAGGGCTTTGTTCTCTTCCAGCTCAGAAATACGTGCCCAGGGCCGCCCTGGTGGACTTGGAGCCGGGCACCATGGACAGTGTGCGGTCCGGGCCTTTCGGGCAGCTCTTCCGGCCTGACAACTTCATTTTTGGTAGGTTCCATCTTTCCTGCTTTCTTCTTCCCCTCTTTTATTATTATTGTTTAAAATTTATTATTTTTTAAAATTGAAGTTCAGTTACAATGTGTCAATTTCTGGTGTACAGCACAGTGTCCCAGTCATGCATATATATATGTATATTCATTTTCATATTTTCTCATTAAGGGTTATTACAAGATATTGACAATAGCTCCCTGTGCTGTACAGAAGAAGCTTGTTTTTTTTACCTATTTTTATATATCGTAGTTAATATTTGCAACCTCTTTTATGTTTTAAACATCAGGCTATTTTATGTGTAAGATTAAAAACATCACGTGGCATAGAAAAGCTTAGGGTGGAAACTCGTGGTCCCCAGCCTTGTCGCAGGCAGGCTCTTTTAGGCTTTTTCTTTGGGAAAGTCAGCCTTTGATTTTCTAAATGCAATGCTTACTAGTGGTAGTTGAGTTGAAAAAATTTCAGACATTAATTGTTTTCTCCCCTCATAAACTATCATAACATGGTGATAATAATAGTCATTTGTCCTTGGTTCCTGTTGCTTATCATTTGACTTCAGTCTGTCACACCTGTAGTACCTGTAGTTTCCCATCACCTGTAGACCCTTGTTCTGCTTTCTTTCCAAAGGCTGGTACCATGGGTTTAGTTTTATTGGATTTGGGCAAATCTTCCTTCCCCTGTCTTCCACCTTAAAAATGATAGCAGTGCCAGTCTCTCTGCAAACTCCTAAAGAAAATTACAGTAAACTAAATTAAGCGGCACTGTTAGTGTGACCAGCCTCCCTCACCTGGTAGGCGTGGCTTTTAGAAGTCAAGTTTACTGCAAAGCGTTTAAGAGGAGACAGACTCCTGGGAGATTCTGTTGGTACTGTAATCAAGTCCCTTGTATTCGAGTCAGGCGACGACCTGCGATAAGGTGATTAAGCAGAGCACACGTCCACAGAGTTTACGAGGCCTGCAGGCATCATCCCTTTCCCCATCACCGTGAAGACCCACACAACCAATGGCACTGATATTTCAAACAGACCAGGACTAGGGTCTCGCATGCTGCTTTTATCACATTTCCGCTTTGCAGTCTGTGGAAGGGAGGGTCCCCAATTTGAAGTTCAGGCCCATCTCCCCTACTCCATACATGAATTCCATGTGGAATTCTGCTTCATTTCTTCCCCTGAGGGTTCAATCTGGGAGGACAGCTAAGGTTTCTTGAACCTGAACTAAATTCAAAGGAGGCACAGTTAGGGATGCAGCTGCAGATGTTCAACTCCTGACCCCCAGTATTTCACTGGGAACGTCTGTTGCTATGAGACAGTGGCAAAAATATTTTCAGAAGTCAACAGCTTCCCCCTTTTGCCGAGAGCCAAGAAAACTTTGTGGCTGATCACGCTGTAAACGCTGAGGAAGCCAAGTGGACAGTGGGCTGGCGGGAGGCAGGGTTGAGGCAGGGTCTGCACTTACAGAGGGGCGCCGCTGGCTGCCAGTTGTTGGTTTCCAGCTGTGTAGTGAAGCCATCCCTAGGCCCTTTGTGACAGTTGTAAAGCTGCAACAGCTCTACCCTGGGCTCCGGGCTCCAGTGGGAGGCTGACGCCTGCTGCTTGGGTGGGAGGTGGTGGGGACTGAATGGGGGTCTAAGAAGGATGGTGATCGTTTTTGAACCTCGAGAGGGAGGCCAGCCCAGCGGGAAGAAAGGGAGTCTGTGTTCCTAGACAAGGAGACGGCACACCTCGCCCACCTCCAGGGCCGAGGGGCAAGCCAGGGCGTGGTCCAGGGCTGAAGAGGAACAAGAGTGTGCGGTGAAAACGTGCTCTACTTCCCCGGCTCAGCCCCGCAGGTCCCCTGCATCCCTTCAGGGGCACCCGGGCTCCACGCGCAGTCACACTGTCACGCACACAGAGCCAGCTCCACGCACCTTGTGGTCCTCGGGTCTTCCCGTCTGCAGAGTACCCTGGAGCCTTTCCATTGCGGCCCTGAGGTTGATGGAGGCCGCCTTCCTTTGCAGCATCTGTCTGATACAACGCACTCCTGTTACTAGACATTTGAGTTGTCCCCTCTTCTCCGTGAGTTTCTGCATGTTCTGGGTAGAGCTGCTGAGTCTGGGGGGCCCATTTGGATCGAGGAGGCTAAACTGTCCTCCACAGGTTCCTTGTGCCCTGGGCAGCTCCGTGTGGAGGGGCCTCACCCCGGGCCCTTGTCAGCACGGTGTCCCGAGCTTTCTGAGCTGTCAGTTTTATGGGGTGAAGTGGAAGCTCCTTGTTTGCGTTTGCATTTGCCTTCTGAGAAGTAAGCCCCACGTAGGTCATTTTCTTCTCCCTCCCTGTGAGCTGGGTTTACCCCGTGCGCCCCCTCCCTAAAGGCTGCTGGTGCCCTTACTGATCTGTGGGACTCCCTGGATACTTCAGACGGGGCGCCCCCGGCACGAGGTACGGATCACTCACAGTCATCTTAAACTCACTGAAGGGTCACAGAACTTGGGTTGTTTTCCAGACTCGCACTTTTACACAACAGTGCTCAGCGCTGATCAGTGCTATGGAGCGCCAAAGCAATCTGAGCTGACCCCTTCCTCTGGTGTGAGGCTGCCCCTGGAGCAGCTGCCGAGTCCAGGGGTGTCCGTGAGCAGACCCCGCCCCCCAGCAGCTTCCTCCTGATGTTGTGCTGGGAGGGTCTCAAGGGGCGGCCCCCAGCTCAGGGTCCCCCATCGGTGCACAGCGACAGGTACTGACCTGCCCACCCACAGCAGAGACGCCGGCCTTTGAGCGTGAGTGGTGAATTGTGGCCACCAGCTTGGAATCAGCGGCGAGAGGTCCGCACCTCTGCTCTGCTTGTCTCGTGTGTCCACCTGATGTGGCCAAATCTCCTGCCCACTCTACCTCCAGCAGTGGGACCATGATGGTCTGTTTCGTTGGATAAGCAGGGAGAATCTGATAAGGGAGCTGATGGATTTATTTTTTAATTTTTTAAGAATACATGATTCTTCTTTTCAAAACCTCCCTTGCTTCCTAAACAGCTTATCATTTTAGCTGCACATTCCATTCAGCAATGACTTGTCTTTATAATTTATTACCAAATAGATTTCTGCATCATTTACTTTGATTAATCTAATAAACCAAATTACCTCCCCCCTCAAAAAAAAAGGAAAGGAAAATTGCCAGGTCCAAAGGTATGTCCATCTCAACACTGATGGACTTCACTTCTCTCAGCGCTCCTGGCAGAGCTGCTGGGGCCGTCGGCCCCACTGTCGCTCAGCCTCAGCCTGTTACCTGATTTCCTCGTTATCCAATCTTCTCCGTCGCACAGTTCCCTCCGTAGCCCTGTCTGAACAGTGTCTGCTCTTCCTCTGTCCCAGGACAGACCGGTGCCGGGAACAACTGGGCCAAGGGCCACTACACGGAGGGCGCTGAGCTGGTGGACGCCGTCCTGGACGTGGTGCGGAAGGAGTGTGAGCACTGTGACTGCCTGCAGGGCTTCCAGCTGACCCACTCGCTGGGGGGCGGCACGGGGTCGGGGATGGGGACCCTCCTCATCAGCAAGATCCGGGAGGAGTACCCCGACCGCATCATGAACACCTTCAGCGTGATGCCCTCGCCCAAGGTGTCAGACACTGTGGTCGAGCCCTACAACGCCACCCTCTCTGTGCACCAGCTGGTGGAGAACACAGACGAGACCTACTGCATCGACAACGAGGCGCTGTACGACATCTGCTTCCGCACCCTCAAGCTGACCACGCCCACCTACGGGGACCTCAACCACCTGGTGTCGGCCACCATGAGCGGCGTCACCACCTCCCTGCGCTTCCCAGGCCAGCTCAACGCCGACCTGCGCAAGCTGGCCGTGAACATGGTGCCCTTCCCCCGCCTGCACTTCTTCATGCCCGGCTTCGCGCCACTCACCGCCCGGGGCAGCCAGCAGTACCGCGCGCTGACGGTGCCCGAGCTCACCCAGCAGATGTTCGACGCCAAGAACATGATGGCCGCCTGCGACCCGCGCCACGGCCGCTACTTGACCGTGGCCGCCATCTTCCGGGGCCGCATGTCCATGAAGGAGGTGGACGAGCAGATGCTGAACGTGCAGAACAAGAACAGCAGCTACTTCGTGGAGTGGATCCCCAACAACGTGAAGACGGCCGTGTGCGACATCCCGCCCCGCGGGCTCAAGATGTCGGCCACCTTCATCGGCAACAGCACGGCCATCCAGGAGCTGTTCAAGCGCATCTCGGAGCAGTTCACGGCCATGTTCCGGCGCAAGGCCTTCCTGCACTGGTTCACGGGCGAGGGCATGGACGAGATGGAGTTCACCGAGGCGGAGAGCAACATGAACGACCTGGTGTCCGAGTACCAGCAGTACCAGGACGCCACGGCCGACGAGGGCGAGGAGGCCTTTGAGGACGAGGACGAGGAGGTCGACGAGTAGCGTGGCCCCTGCCGCCACCACCCGGGCCCAGACGTCCTCCCTCCAGCTCCGGTGTGTTGTGACCTCATGGTGGCCGAGCGGAGCCCTGGTCTGAGTACGTGGGTTCAGGCCCCTCGGGAAGGCGGCGGGACTGCCCTGCCAACCATCCGGGATAAAGGACACCAGAGAGCAGGGACCGGCGGCCCTACCCAACGACGTCAGACCAAAGATCTCCACCCGAGGGCTTGAAAGAATGCACGGGCCATAAATAAAGGGCTGGAGAAATAAAGCTTCACCTTCTGTTAAGTGTTCAACCAGGGGTGAGAATCAGGGGGAGTTAGAAACAGTGTGTCCATCCTGTGGGGACACCGGGCGCTGTGAGGTGCTGCCCCACAATGTGCGGCCCCGCACTTGGAAACAACCCTCCTAATAAAACCCTACACTGCCTTTGTCTCCTCTAGCGTCTGCTTCCCCACGGTCCCCCCCCTCAGGAGGGCTGTCCCTGCAGAACGCTCGGCGCGGGGGAGGGCTGGCCTGAGGGTCTTTAACAGTGGCCAGGCCCTCTGGCGTGACAGTAGCACACCCACAGATAAAGCCGCGTCCCCAATTGCAGCCAGCACTCGCACCCCCGCAGAATCCTTCACCTCTGCGTCCAGCCCTGGCTGGTCCGCCCAGCCTTCCCTGACAGCCCTGCTGAGGTCCAGCTGACGTTCGCTGAAGGAGCCTCAGAAAATGACCTTCCAGCCCAAGATGCTGGGCGGGGGCGGCCCCGGGAGCTGCCGGCTTCCTTCTAGGGGGAGGGGGGGAAGGGCTCTTTCCCAGGTAATAGGTGGGGAGTCACTCCAGGTGGATGCACTTTAATGCCAGTGCTAGACCCTCCGCTCGCCTCTCCACCCCCTCGTGGGGACACCAAAGTTCTGCTGAGCTGAGCCCCCGCCCCACGGCGCCCCAGACAGAATGAACCACTGAACGCAGCACGGCTTGAACTGAGGTGGGAACAGATTCTGTTCTTGCAGAAACCTGAACGGTTGTCAGACTACGCAGAAGAATCCTGCCACCCCGTCTAAGCTGGACACGGACTAGGTCTGCCTGACCTTGGAGCAGATGGGTCAGGCTAGTCAGGCCCTGACACGCTCGCGCTCTGGGCTGTAGGCCGCTGGCCGTGCAGGCCTTCCCCGCGCGGGGGGCCGTGGGTCACCCCCCAGCCCGCAGTCCCGCACAGCTGTCAGTTCTGCCAAGACAGGCCCGACTCACATCTGGCCCAACCCTGGGGGATCCGCCGAGACCCACAGGCTGGCACCCTTCCCACAGAGAGGGAGTAAGTCGCCCTCACCCACGGGCTTCGCTGACCGACCCCCCACTGCATGCTCTGAGGAAGGGAGGCGGGGACACGGGGCTCCTGAAGCCCCGGGCTCCCAGGACGGAGGGGCCTGCCCGGGCCGCCTGCCGCCCACTGGTCGGCTCCTGCAGGGACGCTGCCCCGTGCTGCACCTTAAGTCTGACAGTCACGGGCCCACAACACACTTACCTGCATCAGGAACACACAAGGCAAGCTGGAGTAACACTAAAGGAGGCTGCTGAGAAAGTGCAGAAAATGCAGCAACGTTCAGCGCCTCCAAGTTCAAACGGCAGCGTCTGGAGCTTCCCTGTGCCTCCTCAGGCGGCAGTTCTGACCGAGGTCTGCGGCGTGTGGACCCTGCGTCTCTGCAGCCTGGCACACACAACTCCCCCAATGGGACCAGTGAGCTCACAACGTGGACCTCGGCCTGGACCTCTGGGACATGCAGGAGGGTAGGCTCCCCAGCTCAGGGAAAGGCCCCGCTCTGCCATCCTGGGCGGCCCGGACAGCCCACGACAGTCACAGACCGGCTTCCAGACCATGTAGAGGGACCAAGGCCTGCTTGTGACCCGCAGAGTGAGGACGCGACCCACCGCCATCGTCACCTGGCACCGACTCACTTGGTGTCAACGCTCTGTACACCCAGAGTCATCCTTCCGGGTGGGACGCACAAATCCAAAGGGGCTGAGCCTCTTGGAGCTGAGGACCCGCCAGCCTGGATGCTGAAGGATTCCTCCCTAAAAAGCAACAACTTTTCATTCCTTTCCATTATGTTTTCTGAAAGTATCCCACGCGTAACCCGGGACCCTCTGTGTGTTCACAAGGAAAGAAGTGCAGTGTTTGTACTTTATTTTTAACATAAAGAAGCTGTATTTACATAATACATTCATTTTTTAAATATGTTACACTCTCCGTAGGAAAACATTCTATCGCAAAAGAGCAACATGTGATCTGGACTCAATCTCTAAAATATTAAATCAAATGAAAATACTCTATCAGGACTCCAGTTTAATTTCACAGCCATCACAGAGGGAGACCCTGAAGGAGTGAAGAGGGGCGAGGTGAGAATAAGGCCCCCCGAATCCGGCCCCGACAGGGGCGTGGGACCCGCTGACGCAGCTGCTGCCCGAGAGCCCGAGGCGGGGCACGTCCCCCGCCCCCGACTTCCCTGTCACCTGGGCTGCAGCCGGCTGACACGACGTCGCAGGGCCTCCAGCGAGCCAGCGCTGACGCCGTGTGCACACCGAGGCCGCGACACAAGACGTGCCGCAACGCCCCCCTCAGCTCTGGTTGGCGGCCTTCTCACCCGCGGGCTCCTCACGGGCCCCTTCCCGCTCTTTGCTCCACTCCTTCAGGCCCTCCGGGAGCGAGGTATCCTCGTCCAGGCTGCCTGTGCCTTCCACAAATTCTTCGTAGGTAGACTTCTCTGCGAATGGCCTGGGGCCCAGAAGTTCAACCATGTCATTCTTGTCCAGCACTTCTTTTTCTAGTAACAGGAGAGCGACCTGGACAGAAGGGCGCGGTTCAACGTTACCAGCAGCGTCCACGCACTGTTGATGACGCTGATTTACAGCCCACCCCCTCCCAGAAAAGGACACCAGGCCCCTGGGAAGTAAGAGCTATTCATGGCCACACAGTGTCAGAATGAGGTGTGCAAAAACACTGGACTGACACGCATTCCGGGCCGCACATGCGTGATGGCGGGGCTCACGCTGGGCTGTGCCCGGGGAGGAGAGCCGGCTGAGGGGCTCTCTGTGCTGATGGACCATGCGGAAATTCTGGGAGGACGCACGAGGTCGTAACACAAGTGTCGGGCGGGGGAAGGATGGAAATGGGGTGAGTAGGAAATTCTAGAAGTTGGTGGAAAAAAATAAGGACAAATGAGGCAGAGACACAAAACACAGCAGGAGGGGAGCAGGAACACTCGCATCCTGAGGTTTTGATCTCCAGGGAGGCTGAGCCACAAATCTGACAGGGACCCCCGCCAACGGCGAGTGTGGAGGTGAGTGGCAGCGTCAGCAGGGCAGGGTGGTAACGTTAGAGCTCTGACTGCTAGCAGGCAGGTGAAGTTGTAAACTCTCAGAAAGCAGACTTGGTTCCTCCCGTAACCCCCCGCGGAGAAATTTATCTTGCCTGTAGTCTACATTAAATGCCATATTTTAAAAGATAGATAATGATAAAACAGTTCCTTTCTATCTTCTCAATTTTTAAAAGCTTTATTATGGATTACTTCAAATACGTACCAAAAATATACAGAAAGAATATGGATAACTAACAAGAACTAGCCACTCACAGCCATCTGTGTTTCATCTACTCCCGGATTGTCCTGAAGGAAATCCCAGATGCCTTAGCATTTTATCCGTAAGTTTTTGTCTCTAAGGGATAAAGATTCTTTAAGAAAACATGACCAGAATACTAAGACCCCCTGACGTTGAGTACACTGCTTGTCTATAAGCACTGAAGAAGCAGGCTTTAAGACCCTCAGCCCGCCCACAGCCGCAGGGGGGGCGACCACTAAAGCCGTGACAACGTGTTCTGTAGCCCAGGAGATCAAAAACGTTGGTATTTCAACATGTACAGACATAAACTTATTAGTGAGCTACTTGACATTCTTGTTTTCATGGCAAGTCTTCAAACCCCGCTGCTCAGAGCCCGTCTCAGTCCGGACCAAGCCCAACTGACAGCAAGGCCTGGTCAGAGGTCAATGGCCGGTCAGCATCCTGGTCCCGCCCCTTCCAGCCACGTGCCCCTGCGCAAAGCTGCTAGACCTCCCTGGGTGTTCGTTTCTTCACCTGTAACTCGTGGACGGTAAGGAAGTGACCTCAGGAGGCTGCGGGGGTTTCAGAGAAGTCATACCTCTCAGGCAGCACCTGGGAAACACGCTCGGTTACCTGCTCTCCTGAGGCCTGGCCCCGAGGCCACCCTGCCTAGCTGGGCTCCCACAGCAGTGACCTGGGTCTCAGCAGCGCAGCGCCCCCTCCCGGCAGGCACCCCTCCCAGCAGTCAGCTCTCTGTGGAACCAACTGTCTCCTGCAGACGTTTCCTGTCCGTTGTCTGCCGGGTGGGCTGTACCTTCGGAAGGGGGGACCCCAGGGTAAGCGGGGAGCTCCCGGGTGCTCCTGCACCCTCTGCTGAGGTCCGCAGCTCACTCCCTCCTCAGTGACCAGCCCAGGGCAGCCGCCTGCCCCCTCCAGCTGCAGCAGGTGCCCCTGCCTGTCCTGACTGACCCTTTCCTCCCGGCCGGCTGGTGTCCACCACCAGGAGGAGCCTGAAGTCACCCCGAGGCCTCTTCTTGTTCACTCTCTGCATCTGAGCAATGACTCTCTACCTGTCGCTGCTGCCCGGCTGGGCAAAAGCAAAAAATTGTTTTCAGTTGTACAGATTATAATTAGGCTTTACTAGACGCAGGAGAAGGACTGAATGAGAAAGGACGGCTCCCTTTGGCAGCTGCTGTCAAATGAGGCCCAAGGAAGGAAAAGACAGAGCAGGGAGGGCGTCGTGAAAGCACAGCTGGTTTTCACGCGTCAACTCTTGCTGAGCTAGGCTGGCTGGTCCCTCTGGCTGCCCTCTGGCTGCATCTTCATCCCGAAGGTGAAGAACAAGTGTCGACCCTAATCGGGGCTGGGGCTCTGCACTTCAGGTGCTTCTGGGGCGAGTGCGGACCCCCTGCCTCTCTGGCACTGTTAGGGCTTTGTGAGCCCCCACCACACCCCCCGCCTCCCCGACTCGGAGCAGAGCCGGCACCGGCACGAGGCGCGCGGCAGGTGCCTACCTTCTCCACGTCCGCCTTCTTCTCCGTCAGGAGGGCGACCGTCCTCTTGTGGGCATCGCTGATGAGCAGCCGCACCTCGTCGTCAATCAGCCTCGCGGTAGCCTCGCTGTAGGGCTTCTCCAGGACCATGTCCCCCTGGCGTGGCAGGTCGAAGGAGATCTGCCCGACCTTCTCGTTCATGCCGAACTGCACGATCTGGACCAGAACGCGTGAGTGAGCCGCCCTGCTCACAGGCCCACGTGCTGCCATGCGGCGGCGACAAGCCCTTACAATGACACCTGTTCCACACCCTTCACTGCAAGACTGCTCTGCACCCGGCAGCCCGGCCTTCTGCGTGGACGGACACAGCGGGGACAGAACCAGAAGCCCACAGACGACACCCACACCAAACCAGGTGACAGACGGGCGGGACAAACCCCGTGACATCACCTCCGAGTGAGGGGAGCCGAGGGGAAGTGGAGGGGCCCCAAGCCGCCCAGGCACCAGGACCTGGGAGGGGCCTGTGCACGGTCCCTGCGTCCGCGGGCCATGCTGGGCTGGACCCAATGAGCCCACACTAGCCCCACATTAAGAAGCTTCCGGGAGTAAAACCCAAACTAATAAGAAAAGAGAAGGTGCAGATAAAAGCGGGGAGCAGGACTGGCTCAGAAAGGAAGAAACCACGTTCTTCAAACGTTTATGAAAACAACAGAAAAGGAGAATCTACAACCATGAAACTAGCAAAGCTGTCCTGACCCATCTCCTTCCCAAGAGACCAGAAAAGCAAACTCCACGTAGAAACGGGCTACAGAAGAGCATGAAAGGAAAGGAAGGAGCCAGAGTCCCGTCTCCACAGATGAGGCAAGTGGGACGGACAGACGCCCGTGGAACAGATGAGAACCGTAACCACAGCCTCGGAAACACCTACTCACGCCAGGAAAGTAAAGGAAAAAGCAGAGAACTAGTCAGGATCAGAGAAACGCACCTGAGGTGCCAGACGGCAGGAGAGTTAGACACACAGGAAAAATATTGAAAAGTGAAGATTAAAGTAGAAAGAACATAAGCAAACAACAACAAATAACGCGTAAGAAAGATACAACATGAAGAAAACAAGTTTTTAAAAATTAAAAAAATGAGTCATTAGAAAAAAGGTGGGCGGACAGGCCCTGAGCAGCGCAGGACCCAGCAGAGTCCCCACGAGGTCTGCCCGGGGCCGCGTGTGGTGCGCGAGGACGGCAGGGGCAGGCACGGCAGAGTGCACGGGGCACCCACGGGCTTCTAACGGGACCGACACCACACACGGGCTTCAGTCGCGCTTGGTCAGAAATCGCTGCTACGGAGAAGGCCTCTTCCCCGAAACTCAGATGCTGTTAGAGAGGACCCTTCCCGAGAACCAAGCCAGGCCTGCACGTCCTCAGCCCTGCAAGCTCAGCAGGGGCACCCGGGGCTGGGGGAGCCCAGGGGAGCGCAGGGGCAGGATGGGCCCGCGCGCACTCACCTGGGCGTAGGCGCTCTGAGTCACTTTGCGCAGGTCGTCCTGGGCGCCAGTGGTGATCCTGCCGAAGAAGAGCTCCTCGGCCACGCGGCCGCCCAGCGTCATGCACATCCTGTCCAGGAGCTGCTCCCGGGTGTACAGGTACTGCTCCCGGGGCAGGTACTGCGCGTAGCCCAGCCCCTTGCCCCGCGGGATGATGGACACCTGGCAGGGGAGCACAGCGGTGTGGGTGCCACCAGCCCTGCATCCTCGCCGTGTCCACAGCCAGATGCACCGGTCGGGTGGCCCATTGGCCTGGGTGCCTTGAGATCCAGCGGGACCAGGCAGGAGAGAACTTTCTCCCAGGACACACGCAGCGTAGAGTCCGGGAAGGGATTCTCTCTGTCACACTCAGCTGAACCGTCCCTCCCCCTGACCTGACCGCCAGCCCCGTCCATGCCTGCTCCCAGGACGCAGGCTCTAGCCAGCAGGCTTCCTTTTCTAGTCCTCTTTTCCCAGCTCAATTCCTTTCACCTCTAAAAATCGCCTTTGCTGGGGGATGGTGTATACGTGACAAAACACGGCCCTTACGACAAGGAAGACAAAGAAAACCTCGTCTTCTCCCCAGAGCTGCCCCCCGGGCCACCTGCGTGCCCTCCTGCCCCGGACAGCTGCAGACGTGCCCCGGGGGCGGCTGCAGTGACCAGCACGGCACGTGAACGGCCTCCCGCGGCGTCCGCCTCCCTGGGCCTGGTCCCGGCCGCCGTCCCCAAGACTCGCCTTCGCTGCTGCTGAGGGAACACCCGTTTGCTCTGACCGCTGCACGGCGACCTGCCGTGCAGACGCAGCACACGCCCATCGTTCTGGAGGAACTTCAGGGCTCTTCCCAGCTTACTGCTGCTTTGAATAGAGCAGTCAGTCTTTCGTGGACGTGTTTTTCATTTCTTTTGGGTAAATACCAGAGTGGGACCGTTTGGTTGGATCGGAAGCATTCGTTATCTTTCTAAAAAACTGCCACGGTATGTTCCAAAGTGGCTGCACCAGGTTCTGTCCCATCAGCGAGGCCCATGAGTCCGGCTGCACTGAGGGGGCCGCAGCGGTGCCTGGTCACGGCTGACGACTCCAGCAGCAGTAACTGCAGGGCCTAACTCATGTTCCTCCTCCTTGGGGCAGTACATGGGCAAACACCTTGCCTGTTATTTTAGGGGTTGCTTGCTTTGGAGGATGAATGCTCCTCCACCTTCTGGACACTGTCTTTCCAAACCTTTTAGCTCGTCTGCGTGACCTCTTCCCCACCCCCACCATCAGCAGACGTCTCTGCCACGATTCCTCATACGCCTGCCCTCCGGGGAGTGTCTCCTCCCCAAGCTGCGGCTCACACGGCCGGCCAGGCAGCCTTCTGCTCAGCACTGACGGCCTTACCTTCAGGAGCGGGTCGGCGTGCTCCAGGTACCAGCCGGCAACCGCGTGGCCGGCCTCGTGGTACGCCACCGTCTTCTTCTCCTCGGGCTGCAGGACCTGGGTTTTCTTCTCTAAGCCTGACAGAACAAAACCCACGCTTAAGTGGCAGTGACGTCAAGAGCGGGTTCCACGCTACCGCACACTGCCTCACCCGTGACGCCACCCCCCACCCCGCAGCCCACTTTCCTCTTACTCTCCCAGTCCCGGGCCACTTAGCTTGCTCTGGGAAATAAACAGAATGGCCAAGTAAAATTCAGCACTCAGGTCGATTCAAAACAGAACTCACAGAAAACAAAGGCATGGTCTGGGCGTTGGGAATTTACACACACTGGGAACAAGGACCCCGAGAAAGGAGCGGGGCTGGGGAAGGGCTGGAGACGCCCGCCCGGAGAGGCCCTGGGACCCGCAGCCCCAGCGCAGCGGCCTGAGACGACACGCTCGCCTGCATCACTCAGAGTTGGAGGACCCCGTCCTGTAGTTTGTTCAGACACAAATCACACGCGAGACAATGGTGTTCCTGTGCTCCAGGTAACTCATGTGGGAGAAGCCCTCCACTGGTAACACACTAAGGAGTCTGGAAGAGCGAGTACCACGTCCTGCCCGGCCTCCGTCTGCCATTGCTCGGTAAGGAGCACGGGGTTCTCTGCCGGCAGCTGCCTCCCTCCTCCTCAGAGGTGCACATCCCGAAACTACCACTTGTCTTGGCATCACGGCACTCGGCGGCTCGGGGACCCGTGCTAGGTCAGTCTCACCACGGAACCACGTTTCAGAAGCCCTTAAGCTTAACATTCAAGGCTCTGTAAAACCTAGAGTCAGCCGAGCTTCTCAGCTTTGTCTCTGCCTCACTTCCAGGGGGACCCGAGTCTGACAAGTCTGCCCTCCTCCCCCGGGCACGGCATCACAGTGCCACCTCCAAGCCGCTTCTGTCCCCGCCACCCCACACCACACCGCTCTCTGCCGACCCTGGGCGAGCCCCGCTCCCGCGGAGCCTGCCAGCCCACGTTCCTGACCCACAGTGACCTCTGCACCGGTATTAAACCATCCGTGCTCTGGGAAGTGAGGAACCCGCCACCGGCGCATGCCGAGTGTGTCCTGGTCCCACAGCTGTTACGGCTACTGGTCACCTACGCCTGGCTCGCAGAATGTTTAACTCATATGATGACGTTTTTCGAAACAGTAAGACTGGGAGTGTTTTCAAAAAACTGGTGCGTGCACCTCAAGGGAGACGCCTCCCCGCCTGGGGGACGGGGGCAGCACCTCACGGCACTGCCGGCCCTGGCAGATGCCAGAGGAGAGAGGCTTGGGGCAGCAGGTCCCGGGGAGGCCCCAGCGGGGGGCCGAGCCCCTGGGCCTCCCGCCATGCAGCCCTGTGACGTGGGTTCTTACCACCAATCACCCGCTCAATCGCCTGCTCGAAGTGTTTCTGGTTTATGGCATCCGAGAGGTGCCTCGCGGCGATCAGAGCGGCCTCGTTGCAGACATTTGCAACGTCGGCTCCTGTGAAAGCAACACACACCAACAGCTCACCCACCAGACACAGCCAGGCTGGCCGGTCGCACATGGCGAGTGAGGGGCCACGGTCCCCCTCCCACAGCGGAAGGCTGCCTGGACGACCTCAGTGTGGCTCAGTGGCATTGTGACCGTCCCGAGCCACTCCAGGTGCAGGGCCCGCCCGGCACAATCCTGGCCCTGTGGACTGAGCTGCGAGGGTGCACAGTGGACAGACCCCACAGGAGCCGTCTACCCAGACAGACGGCGTGGACAATGTGCCAGCAGGAAGGCACTGAAGGTGCCCGTCAGGGGGCTCAGCGCCGCCGCGGGGACTGACTGGCGTGGACACGCGGGGATACGGTGGGAAGAAGAATCACAGGGACCCAGCGCCTCGGTCACACAGCGGAGGTCGGCCATGGGAAGCCTGCCAAGTGCCCTCTAGACCCTTCAGTCCCTGTGCGCTACCCTTTCACATAAAGCCACAACACAATGTGCTCAATTACCATGAAAAGTCAGGCCCCCGGGACACTGCAGGTGCCCGTGCCCGCAGATACATCTTCCCAGACGCTCCGGATGGTCCTTTTTATTTCACGTCAAGGGTGGAAGGAGGGAGACAGCGAATGAGAAAGGAAGGATCCCACCCGGCGAGGAGAATGGGGCTACGCTCGCTCACCTGAAAACCCTGGAGTCAGGGATGCGAGCTTCCTCGCCAGCTTCTCCTTTTCCAGGGCGCTATCCAGCTTCAGGGGTCGGAGGTGAACTTTGAAAATAGAGGCTCTTCCTTTTATGTCCGGTGGTCCTTGAGAAAGTATTTTTCAGGAAAATAAATCACAGGGAAGCAGTGACACCTCTCCTCACAGGAACTGGACTGGGCCCAGGGAAACCGTCTCACCAATGAAGATCTGCCGGTCGAAGCGGCCCGGCCGCATCAGCGCGGGGTCCAGGATGTCCGGCCGGTTGGTGCCCGCCAAAATGACCACGTTTGTGGTCGTGTTAAAGCCTGGAAAGACACCAAAGGCGCCCGCGTTATGAAATCCTGCGAGGCAGAGGCAGCAGTGTGCGCGCCAGGACCTTGGGGCGCCACCCGCCGCGTCGGCCCGTTCACGGCCGGCGCGCTTAGAGCCGCCGACTTGCACGCTTCTTCCTACTCACCTTGTCCTTCCTGACAAGTCACACGTAAGACTCAGAGCCTTAAGGATCAGTTACTAACCAATTACGAAAGACAAATTACTAAAGATTTTAATTTATGTAACAAGAGACTTGGATGATGATGTCAACTTTACAACTTTAAAGTTTTACAATCACTAAGATTAAATTTGCAAAGGTCGAGTCTAGGCTTCCTGGGCCGCAGGACCCCTGCCAGCTTCTGCAGGCAGGTCCCCAACCTGCTCCTCCCTGCCCTCCCCTCCAGGCCCAGCTCCCTCCACCTGACCGGCTGTTTCTCAGACGGCAGCAGAGCCCGCGGCCCCAGGACCCTGGCCCTGAAGGGGCCCCAGGGTGGGCTGTGCTGTGCACCAGGCCTAGGAGCCAAGGAGGGGCTCCAGCTTCTTGGGCCTGACCCCAAGCCTGGCTCAGGAAGGCAGGCAGCTCTGTGCCCGGCAGCATCCAGGCACCTCACAGCAGGGAGGAAGGACCCTGCCTGCCCCAGAACTCTCTCGTAACAGGAAAGCTCATTAATGCAGTACAGCGTTCACAATCTGCCAAAGTCACAGGTGGTCTGAGAATGACACTAATTCCTCAGGGACACACGTCACCAGTTTTTCTTACTCAGCACCAGGTTCTAACACTAGATCACCGTCAGTGTGAGCGACGGCAGGCCGCCAGGCAGGACGGTTCTGCTGTTCTCTGCATGGGCCTTTAGAAGGGGCTGTTTGTGTCAGAGAAGGCCGCCTGCTGCCATGTCAGCGCAGACAACTGCAGACACCAGACGCGGCTGCTCACCGTCCATCTCCACCAGCAGCTGGTTGAGGGTGTTCTCCTGCTCGCTCTGTCCCCCGAAGTTGCCCCTTCCTCTCTTCCTCCCCACGGCATCTATCTCATCGATGAAGAGGATGCAAGGAGCGTTCTTCCGAGCGAGGGCAAAGAGGTCGCGGACCTGAAGAAAACCACAACTCTGAGCTCCTGACAAGTGAGCAGACGCCCAGCTTCCTGTCCCACAGGGAGACGGGCTGGTGTCCCATGCTGCACAGTGCGAACTTCAGAAGTCACAAAAGCAGCAGAGAAGTGAAGTGGCGAACGATGAATAACTTGATGGGAAACTGATGTAAGGCGAGCAAATATTATTTCTAGACTGTCACCAATTATTGTTATATGATGAGCCACACACATCAGCAGATTCACAGGACACACCTCTGTCCAACAAAAGGTAACAGTGCACAACTGTCCAGTTTACACCCATTTTCAGTTTGCTCGCAGCAAACCCCTCCGGGTCCCCTTGGTGCCCGAGGCAGTCAACAAAGCAGACACTTACCCCCAGCCCAGCCCCATGTACACACAGCAGAGGCACGGCCCACCCAAGCCCACCCGGGACCCCCCCCGCTCACCTCCCGCCCGCGGAGCAGGCCTCAGATGCCCCATCGCCCGCCCTCGAGAGACTCAGAGACACACCCCGAGGCCTGGTCTCCCGTCACTTTACTCAGAGTCCACTCGCCCCACCACCCTTTCCGGCCTGGGTCCTGGGTTTCCGCCCCACGTGGCTCTGAACCGGCCCCCTCACGATGGAGCCCAGCATCCGGCACCCCTCCCTGAGCTCCACACCTGCGATCGACCCCCCAGCCTGTCCCTGGACACTGTCCTCACCTCACCTGACCTGAAACTGGCTGCCCCGCTGAGCTCTCCACCTGAAGGGGTTCCTAGCCCTCCCTCCAGGCCAGCTGCAGCTGGGGTCCACCTCACACCCCATCCCTACCTCGGACCCCGCCGGCTGGGGCTCCCCGCATGGCAGGCGCTCCACCCTCTGGCGCCCACGGTCCCATGCCAGGTGCTACGTCCTCAGTCCCCTGACCTGCCTCTGCCGTGGCCAGGAAGCCCTCCAGAAAAGCAGCCTTGAGCGGCCTGCTCTGATCACTGTTGCCCGGCACCTCCCACAACCCGCTCTCCATCTATGGCCCAGCTCCTGCCCCGCTCACCCAGCCCTGACACCTCCTCTCCTGCCTCCAGCCCCCTCGCCCACGTGAGAGCCCATGGTCCATCATTACAACACTCAACTGCTCCACAGTCCCCGGTGTTCCAAGGCTTCTGTGCCTCACAAGCCAGGGCTCCACCCGCCCCCAGCACAGCTCATCTAGGACCCCCCGAGGATGAGACAGTCACCGCCAAACCTGCCACAACACAAAGCTCCACACTGACTGCCAGCTGTATCCCGACGCCTGGAGAAGCGCCTGGGACAGCACTCTGCACCTCTGCAGTGCTCTACAAGGTCCACACCTCAGACACTGGTGAGACAAGAGTGAAAACTGAAGTGTTTCTTTAACTATTAACCCACACTCACACTTCCTGATTTCTGAACTTACTACAGAAACAGCAGTCAGAACTGTGGTCCTGACAGACACAAGTCAAGAGGACAGAATTCAAAGTCCAGAAATAAACCCAGGTATCTATCTGTGGTCAAGGCTGCGAAACCATTCAAGGGAGAAAGAAGGGTCTTTTCAACAAATGGCACCGGGAAAACTGGGTCCACACGTGTAAAGAGGGAAGGTGGACCCTTACCTCACACCATGTTAACTCAAAGTGGATCACAGATCTGAACGTAAAGGGGGGGACTCTAACAGCCGCAGAAGAACACAGGAGTACTTATGCGTAACCTTGGGTTTGGCAACTGGTTCTTCAACACGACACTAAAAGCACAAGCATTAAGACAAACAAAACAGATACACTGGACTTCATCAGAATTTAAAACTTGTGTTTTACTATCAAGAAAATGAAAAGACAACCCACAGAATGGGAGAAAACACCTGAAACGTTCATCCATCAGGAGTCAGTACCGGGAATATACAAAGAACTTGCACAACTCTGCAACAGCAAATCCGCCCGACTAGCCGACTGGGACCGGGGTGGCGGGGTCAAAGTCACAGGCCTTCCTGCAGGCTCTGCCCTGCCATGGCCGCCAAGGCGCTGACCAGTGAGGGACGCTCCCCGGGACTCCAGGCGACAGGGCCATCTTTGCCAGGCTCCCCTTTGGGGGGTCCTGGGGGGAAGGGGGAGGAGGCTGCACCATCAGAACAGGACATTGGACTTACTCGAGCCGGACCCACACCGACAAACATCTCCAAGAACTCAGAGCCACTGACGGTGATGAAAGGGACGTTGGCTTCCCCGGCTGTGGCCTTGGCCAGCAGTGTTTTCCCAGTGCCTGGAGGACCAGTGAGAATGGCACCCTTCAGATACAAAAAAAAAAAAAAGTACGTTCAACTAGGACTTTAGAAAACTACATCGCGTATCCATAAATCACTGCAAGGCGTAAGCGTGTCTGCACACTCCAGTGACACACGCTACGTAGCTCTTAACGTGAACGATGGCACAGCACTTCTCGTATGAGTAAGAAAAGGGTTATCAGAGACTGCTTTGTTTAAAGTAACTTGGCAGGAATGTGAAATCTTAAATATGTCCCTTATTTTATGACATTTTTCATGTTGCTTCTTAGACCTTTCAAACAGTATATAAAGGGTGACTTACGCTACAAACCTAATAAAAGCCACCTGAGAGTTACTTCAATAATTCAAGGGGAAACAAATACCACACTTCGCTTATTTTCTCCCCTTTGAAATTTCAAATGAAGTAAAATACCCAGTAACCACGGTGAACTTGAGAAGGACAGCACGCGCTTCTCAGGCACTGTTATTACTTCGGCTGTGGAGATGCCGGGGTAAGAGGTAAACAGGTACTCAGACGAGTAACAGCAAATTACAAAATGACAACACGTGACCTCCCACCCTGCAGGCAGGCCAGACCCGAAAGCAAGGAAATGCCGCTCGCCTCTACAGAGGCTCCTTTGGAGGAGACTCTGATGACGGATCTTTACAAGAATTAGACGTTTCCTCCTCGGGTCTTCCCTTCCCGGCTGAGCCTGGCCCCGGGAACGCAAAGGTCTCAGGGCTGCCCGTCGCCAGCGGTGGGCACGGTAGTTCGTGCTCCCGCCCGTCCTCCCCTGAGCCTGAATGCCGGCCCGGGCGGACGTCTGCACCTGCTGCCGCAGGTGGCAACGCGCTGGGGCTGCAGCTGCGGGGACAGGGGCATGGAGTCACAGAAAGAGACACGGCAGCCCGAGGCCGCTTCCAAGGGGAGGCGCACCGATTTTTCGGGCAAACAGCACGTGCAGGAACAGAGCAGCGGCCTGAGCAGACGCTCGGGTTACAGAGACAAGTTATGTCAGGATGGAGGAAGGAGAGAAACAGCTGCTTTATGACAAGTACTCAAACTGCGTAACATTATAACTTCAGAGTCAGGAAATCTTCAAAGGATTTTCAGGTTAACAAGCTGCCAATCACCTTCTGAAAGCTCATTTTACCTTTGGGATCTTTGCACCCAGGTCTTGGTACTGCTTTGGGTTTTTCAGGAAATTCACGAACTCCATGATCTCCAGCTTGGCCTCCTCACAGCCTGCCACATCTTTGAACTTCACGTCTATCTCGTCCCTCAGCACCTTGGCGGTGGTCTCCCCGACACTGAAGAGGCCGCCCATGCCGCGGCCCGAGCGGCCGATGCCGGCCGGCCCCCTCCGGATGGTGTAGAGAAGGAAGGCGATGATGAGCGCGGTGGGCAGCATGCTCAGCAGGAAGGAGCTGCGGGCGCACGCAGCAAGGCTCAGTGCTCCGAGGCCCGCAGGGCGGCTGCTGGACACAGCGCGCACTTCCTCCGCACAAAACCTGGCCGTCCTAACACCCTCCCTGGGGCGCAGGAGGGCCGTGCCATGTCACCACCACTGGAGCAGAAGCACAGCGAGGGACACCCAAGAACGGCCACTCTCACCGCTGTGCCAGGCAGGGACTCGCCTCTACCCCAGTAACCTCCACTGCGCCCCGCATGGACCCGCGGTTCACTCTCATTACACCTGCTTCAGAGAAATCTCTTTCCAGGTGCTCTCTTAAAAACTTCAACAAGATTCTGGTGTTAGCCTGGGTAGAAATTCCAGTTCTCTTACTAGACTCCCTCAATTTATTCTGAACAGGTATCTTCCAAATGTCCAATCCTCACTCAGTTAACAGCGTACAGTAAAAGCTGTGTCTGTGTGGCCGGGCAGGCTCACAGGCGCCTCAGGGGACAAGTGTGCCCCCCCAACCCCGGGCTGTTCTAGGGGGAGTGGTTCAGGAGTGACCCACAGCCTCTGCCTTCCCTTTGTTTGTCTTAGTAAAGTTAATTTCAGCACAACTACGGGCGCTGTGTAATACGATGCAGCGCAGTTTAACCCACCCCAAGAACTCTGGATCAGAATCTTGTACTTGGTTCAGGTGAAAAACAAAACCAAACAAGAAAAAAAAACCCCCACAGGATTAGCTTTCTAATTTTTCCTCTATTTTAGTATAATTATTTTATTTTGGTGGGGCGGAGGTAATTAGGTTGGTTTATTTTTAGAGCAGGTATTGGAGACTGAACCCAGGACCCCATACGTGCTGAGCATGCGCTCTGCTGCTTGAGCTACACCCTCCTCCTGCGTCTATTTAAAATTTTAAACGCCACCACAGCAGGCAGCAGAAACCAGGAGAGAACTACCTTTGGTTTATTTCTGGAGGGAAAAAACCCATGTTGACAATAAAGGTTTAAAAAATGCTGCATCACAAAACTCTGTGTGGTGTCTCAGCACCAGCCCATAACGGAAGCGTGTGACAGCCTCGGGGCTGAGGACCACATCACGTGTGAAGCCATGCCAACGGCTAGGTGGGCCTAACTTCTGCAGGCAGACTGTAGGTCTGCACAAAGCAGGATTCAAGAAGTTCCGGAAGCCGAGGGAGACTCAGCTCACTGACTTGCCAGCGATCCATCTTCCTGCTCTTCCACGTGGTGACTACAGCCAGGCCCGCCTGCCCTCTGCACTGAAGGCGGACGAGGTCACCAGGTCTCCCTGCGTGCGCACGGCGAGATCCCAGAGGCCAGATGCCCGAGTCAGCTCCAGGTCACCACCCCTGACACCAATGGGCCCTTCCTGAGAGACCCCGACCCGATGCGGCCTCCCTGAAGACAGGTGCTAAGGGAAGCTGTGGCTCTGACAGGGAGGAGGAGGGCCTGCTTCACTTGCCCTGGAAGACTGAGCGGCAACGGGGAGGGCAGGGAAGGTGGAGGCGCCCCTCTGACCACACAGGGCCCTCGGTGCGAAGGCCCTACTAAAAGATGGTGCACTGGACCGGCGCCCCAAACCACTGCTTAATCAGGATAAACGTCCACGTGGGGCGGTCCAACCAGACACCCACCCAAACTCGGGCATTACTAATGGATAAAAACCCCAGCCAAACGGAGAACATAACGTGGACCAGTGGCCACCTGGCGACAGCACACTCGAGACCCTCCCAGAGCAGGGCCCTCGTGTCTCCACTGCTTCTTACCCGTCACTTTCGGCGATGTAGACCACGGGGACCCGGTTCTCCCCTTCTATGCCCAGCTCCTGCTGTAAAGTCTCCAGATTCCGCTCAAAGGTGTCCACGCTGCCGATGTTGAACCAGACGTACTGCTACCAAGACAAGACAGAGACGCGCTGACTTTGTCAGGCATGAGGAGGAGACGAACGGTTCCCGTCACTATAAGGTTCGGCTTTCTAAGAACTTTCCAGAAATACTGAAAATTTACAAATTAGAAAACCCCAACAACATTAAGACTGGCTTCAACGAGGCAGTGATCGCGCCCCGCTCTGTGAGAGCGCTTGGCGAGCCTCGGCAGGTAACGGCTCTCCAGCAGCGTTCCTCGTGCTTCTAAAGTGAGCAACTCAGGGGAATGAAAAATCTACTGGAAAAGACACCCCTTTTCATAAAAAACACGCGTCCTCTTCCTCTTCTCTATTTCCCAGGAATATCTCAGCTGCTGAGTCCCAAACTAAAAACCAACATGCAGCCAAGATGGCACCCCTGCAGAGTCAGCGAAGTCCTAGCCCCGGATCCACCGAGACTCGCCGGTCCTCAGAGGAGATGCCCCACCGGCCGTCAGGGAAGACACTACACCCCATGGGACAGAAGCCCCTGGCCGTGCCAGGTGCTCCCTGTTCACTTGACCTGGGGGGCTTCTGGGGCCCTAGGGAGGGACACCAGAAGGCTCGAGGCGATGGCTGTGTTGGCTGGGTGATGACTCCACATGGGCTGGGTGTCAGCCCAACGCCTACCGCCCCTGCTACAAGAGGAAACCACGGCGTGGCCACACACGCCCACAGCCGCACATGGAGTGACAGTGTGGGCCAGTGATGACCACGAGCGTCACACTGCCTTTCCAGCACAACCAGGAAACACCTATGAAGGGTCACCGCACCCTGGACCCTGTCCCGAGTAGCCTGCACTGCACGGCACAGAAAGACTCTGTTTCTCCTCTAATCCACGATCGCTTCACAAAAATAGATTTTTTTTATCCAGACAGTAAACCTATGCTATAAAACCCAGGAGGGCAACAGGCCTCCCCGGGGCCCTCCCCAGCCAGGGTTACTGAGCGGGAGCAGCACCCTGGAGGTGGGGAGCATGTTTCATCACGTCCTGCAGCAGTGGTTCTCGGTGTCGAGGGTCACCCTGCCACACTGCCCCACCTGACCCGTCTCACTACCACCACGGGAGGCAATGTCTGCTGTTCAGTTTTAAAGCTGAGGAGGTAACATACAGCTAATTCACATCAATTAATAAAATCATTTACCCCATCAACGGGAGTTTTTCCTGGTGTAAAAGTCACTCGAACAAAACGCTTGTTGACGACTTCCAGTCTGTCTACCTGGAATTTTAAAAAGTCAAGCATTCAGACATAAATGTACAGAAAAGACTTGAGATATTCTTTTAAGCTCTTTAAAAATGAATATGATATTTCAGACGTACAGAGGAGGACAAGGGGGGACGTAACGATACTCCATGTCCCCCGCTGGCTAGAGAAACAAGGCACCGGGAACCCCAGGGGTAGCCCTCAGCACTGGGCGCCCCAGAGCGCCTCCGGCCCCGACACAGCACAGACCTGGCCCTACATGCGCACTCACTTCTGCCTGTTTCTAAGCGTTAAAAATGGCCTCGCTGGCACGTGTTCTTCTACAACTTCGCAGGTCTGTCTTTGCTGACGTCCACTCTGCAGAGACGCAGTTTCAGAAGCACAGGCTGGGCAGTTACGCATCCTGATGGCAGACGCTCAGGCTGCCCGCACGCTCCCGGGAACAGCTTCACCAGCCTCAGACATGTGCCTTCCTCCACTTCCCGGCCGTCCCCAAATGCCACCAGAGCAGCCCCAAGTCACAGCCCTGGCCTGGCACGCCCAGTGCTCTGCATCCACGCTTACTAGTGTAAGATTTTTAGTTTTCGCCAACCCAAGGGCATAGAGTGGTTCCAGCCTAGCTGCACAGGGTCCTCAGGAACACAGATAAAGCCCGTCCCGAGTCTGACTGGCTCGGAGTTGCTGTGCTCCTGGGGGAGGCCCCCCTCCTGCTGTCCCTGCTTCCGCTCTGGCAGGACATCTGATCTGCACGAGTCAAAATGCAGAGTGAGGGAGGCCCGGAACATTCCGGAGGAGCTGGAACAGGGCAGGCAGTGCCTGTGAAGGAGTAACTGAAGGACTCGACCCCATGACACTGCTGGGGCAACGGCAGACTGACTGCAATGAGCCAGCAGGTCAGGACATGTGACCACAGAGCCCCCTGCTCAGGACCTGCAGCCACTCTCCAAGGACAAGAGTCACTTCCCTGAAAGCAGGCTCCCCACGACGCCTGGGGCCGTGCACGTGACAGCCTCAGTCATGAGAGAACATTGAGTGGCCGTCACTTCCATCCTGTCCGTGCTCACCTCACTTCCCACCTTTACAGGTAATTCTGGATTCTTTATCTTTCTTCACTAAGTAATAGTGCCTCAACTTATCTCATTCCTTTCATTGATGAAAAATCCAGTATTGACAGGTTAAGTACTGTCCCCAAGGTTACAGAGCAGGCCTAACTCTGGGTCTCTCACCGTCACTTTGTGTCACCAGTTCTGAGAAGGGCATTTGTCACATTTCAACATCTCAGGAACTGGATACACTGGACATCGTCTCACTGGCAGCTGCTGACACCTTTCTTAGTAAGACACCAAGCAAGGTGTGTCCTACAGGAGATAGCACGGGAAATGCGCTGAAGTGGGCAGGGCCCTACGGGGTAAAGACCCATCCGTAGTCCCAGAGCCCCTCTCCGCTTCCCGTCAACAGTGTCCCTAATTCGCCCATGTCAAAGTCCACAGGTGACGAAGGGCAGGAGCCAGGGAGGCGGGCACCCGGAGTGGGGCGAGGCCACAAGTGCACCAGAGCAGCTCAGGAGCAGGAGGTGCTGGCGTGAAGTGACATGAAATGAAAGGGGTCTGCAGCAAACGTGGGGGCTGCTGGGTCAGAGCAAAGCAGCTCCTTGGCCGCGGGACTTTCTGGCACTAAAAATTCAGTATGTGACTTTCTGATGAACAGGCCCAGGAACCTGCTGGCCGTTTATCTCTTTACCGGTCTAATCTGAATTCCACCCTCGGAACCACTATAGCCAGCGATCCTGGGAAACACTCACCACTCCTTTGGAGAGGTAGTTATTGACAAAGTCCTTCCACGTGATCTCCCGCCCCGAGGTCCTGAACAGGAAGTAAAACATGACTCCGCCCCAGAACAGTGCAGTCCAGACAAAGTACATCCTGAACTCCTTGTCGTCCCACGGAACGTCACCCTGCGCAAGGAAGGAGGGTGTCTCTGAGGCCCGAGATGTCGCCCGTGCTCTGTGCCCTGCTGGACACTAAGCCCTCCCACAGCCATGTGAGCCCCGCCGCCCCGGCCACCCCAGAGCCTCCAAACTAACGAACCTTCTGGAACCGGGACCACCAGTGGGAGTCATCCTTCCTGCCACCCCGTTTTCCACCACCACCAGCTCCTCCTCCAGAAGGACGCGGGGCAGCCGCGGGCTTTGAGTCTGCGTGTAGACAGAGAGCCTATGTGTGCAGCAGCTCAGCAGAAACCTCGTCTCCAACAACATTCTCACTACGACTTTAATACAAATCTTCCTGCAGAATACATCGCAGCAGCTGGCTGGTGACTGACACGCGTCCGGGAGCACAGGGGAGACACACAGGACCGAGCACCCAGTGGGCAAGCCTGCACCACACACGCTGCCCAGAACAGCTGCACAGCAGCCCGGTGACCGTCCACACAGCGCTCTGCCCGCCCCCGCATGAAGATGCTGTGGCCTCAGTGGCCTGTGGGACAACGTGCTGCAGGGTTTGTTTTGCTGCAGTGTGTGTCTGCGCCCCACCTGAAGGTACAACGTGTCCCCCCTCCCACCTTGCGAAGTGAGCACTGCTGACAGGTTCTCCTGGAAGAAAAACCTGATTCTGATCATTGGCAGAAAACAAACAATAAACCCACCTCGGTCACATAAAATTCATTTGTAAGAATCTGAAACTAGTTGCTGTTATGGGTCGAATTATGTCGAACGTATTTACCAAACATACAGGTAAACATGACTAATTACTAGTACGACTAACATCGATCAACCCGTACCATAAGGCGACCTTCAACTAATTCAATTTGAAAAATAACAAGGAAAAATAAGGGCAGAAAATCAAGGGAAAACGCCACGCAGAATTCTGTATGTGCTTGTAACCTGCAGTTTCAGAACTGACTTCAGACAAGGTTTCTTCGCTTGGTGGAAGCTGCCAGCAGCACCACACATCGGGGGACAGCGAGTCCACAGAGTCTGTTGAAAACGCACCTTTTTTTTCTCCCGTAACTTCTTTGGGTTCACTGGCTTTTTTTCCATTAGGAAAGTATTTTTCAAATCCTGTTAGAAAAGAAAAACAATATCCTCAAACTAACATTCATCAGGTTTTGTCAGGCTTTTTTTTTTTTAAAGCACAGTTAGTTGCAGTGTGTCAATCTCTGATTACAGCGCAGTGTCCCAGGCACGCCTGGACGTACTCATGTTCGTTTTCATATTCTTTTTTTTCATTAAAGGTTATTACAAGGTATTGCGTACAGTTCCCTCATCAGGTCTTGTGTGTGTGTGTTGTTTTTAAAGCATCCGACTCATCACTAAAAAGCATAAGGCTGCTTGTGCAGGAGTAAACCAAAGTCCAGATCATACAGTTCACAACCCCGAGGGGTTAGAGGAGAAAGCCAGCTGGCAAGCCGCTTCCATTCCGCACAAGTGCTGCATTCGCGGTGACATGCTGTCAGCCCTGCGGTCAGACAGGAGGCGGGGTGGGTTACACGAGGCGACACGTGAAGAACCAAGTGAAGTGACCCCTCCGCACCTGCTCCGTAAACACCTGTTGACAGTGAGTCTCTGAAACAAGAACATGGGGGTCACATCTGAGTGTTTACCTTTTGGAGGCCGAGAACAGAATCTCTGATAAGCAGCAATTACATCTGTCAGAAGAGAATTTCTGCTGGTTCTTGCTTGAGTTGTAGCATATCGATAAAGCTGCAACACAACATATAAATAAAAGCACGAAGGTTACATCGAGATAAAGAATTAAAAGAAGAGCTTCATCTCCTAGTATGGCAAGGTGGATGGACTGTCTCTCCCTTCAACAGGCGGTTACAGACCAGCACAGGATGGCCCCTGCAGGGAGGACTACGTTGTCCAGCCCTGTCCGCTCCAGTCCAGCAAGAACCGCAGACCCAATCCGGAAGACAAGAGCACCTCAGATCACACCTAATTACAATTCCCCACCAGCACACTCACTCGGGCATCGTGTACTTAGCCCTGCAAACTCCGACACGGGCATCTGCTGTCTCACCTGCAGGGTGTATCACACTGCAAGCTCCTTCTCCCGAAATTACACAACAGTGCTGCCTGGGACCACTAAACTACGTTGATCTCAGTTCACAGATAAGAAGGTTATGGTCCAACATCACTGATATAATCCTTATACTAGTAGCAGATATCTTCAGAAGATATCTGATATTGTCATTCTGGTGACAACTCCAATTACGCAAGCCCCATTACAGATACATCTCTGCTTTAAATAACATGTTGCTAAAATTGTTTGTAAATACAGTCCTGATAAATGGGAGTACAACGTAAACAAACTGAACATGCTCTGTATTAAATATTTAGCTGCACAATTAAAAGCAATCAATGGCAAGGTGCTTTGAGGGGATACATCCAAACTTGACAGTAAAAAACTTCAAGTCAGCTTATCCTTTTGAAAAGTGAAAATTTACCACCATTTTTCACAAGGACAAGCTCTTGCACACAAACGGGAATGTTTAAAGTGAAGTTCATCTGAATCAGTTTCCATCCTCACTGGCCTCCTTTATGGTCCAATGAGAAGAATAAAACATCACAAAACCACATAAACCACTTCACATGCACTAGTTCAACCATAACCAAAAAGAGAGACAGCAGCCAGTGTCGGGGAGGACGTGCAGACACTGGAGCCCTGGGCACCGCTGGGGCAACGCGCCCTGGTGCAGCCGCTATGGGGAAGCCTGGCATTCTCATGACCCAGCAAGCCCACTCCTACCCAACAAAATGGAAAACCTATGTCCACCCAAAACTTTGTACGGTAATGTTCACAGCAGCATTATCCACAGTAGCCAAAAAGTGGAAACAGCCCAAATGTCCACCAACCGAGGAACAGACAAAATGTGGTATACGCATACCATGGAACACTCAGCTGTAACAAAGGGACGGAGCACTGACACCTGCTACCATGAAACCTTGACGACATTATTTTAAGTCAAAGAAACCAGACACAAAAGTTCACATATGATTCCATTTATGTGAAATGTCCAAAATACGAAATCAATAGAGACTGTACGTGAGTAGGTGCCTGAGGCTGGGGAATGGTTGGGGAGAAGTGGGGAGGGACTTACTTTGGGTGATGAAAATGTTCTGGAATTAGAAAAGTGGTGATGGCTGCACAACTTTATGACTACACTAAAAACCATGGAACAGGGCATTTTAAAACAATGGATTTTATGATATCTGAATTAAAATGTCAATTAAAATGATAAGCTGATTTAACTTCAAACGAATACACAGCAAAATAGGACAGAAACACTGACACTGTTCTTGGTTGACAGCAAGTGCAGGTCTGAGAGAATTCGGAGCTTCTGCTGTTAGGCCCTTTCTGGCAGCTGGGAACTCCTGCCTATGAATAACTGCTGATATTGGATAAGAGTGTGTCATAAGTGATTACACATTCTCCAGTGCCAAATCCACGAAGGGTGTGGACTACAACAACCTGTTATCCCAGCTGGACAGACAAGTTAGAGTATCTGCTCCTGGTCAAGGGCTGCCAAGCGGTGGGGGGGGGGGGGGATCCCTGGGGGACCAGAACCACCACAGCCCCTAGAGAACTCAGGAGAGTGAGGAAGAGAGTCCCGGGGACAAATCAATCACAGGATGGCACCCTCCGTGCAATACAAACGTGTTAGTGTAAGGACAGAGGGGGTGCAGAGAAGCAGGTACGTGTTTGAGGGACCAGGGATGTTGCAAGGGAAGTGATGCCTAGCCTGGGACCTGCAGGACCTATGGTTTACCAGGCAAACAGTGTCAGAACTTCCCGTTTTGGTAAAGCTGGAAATGTGTATTTTTTGCACGATGATCTTCGACTTATCTCCCAAGACTGGAAGCCTCAGAGTCACACACCTGCAGTGGAAGAAGACAACCAGCTCCCAGGAGTACTACCGTGGGATCAAACGTAAGTGAATGCAAAAGCACTTTAAAAATGCTGCGGCCATTTAAACGATCATTCCCAATCATCCTGAAAGCTATCTGAGAGCAAGGGTTCTTCGTATCAGCACATAAAGCAAGTCTGCGTGTGACAATACAGAACAGAGCTGGGTACAAGGTATGTACTCTGTAAACACCACTTCTTTTTGTTTCAATACTTCCAGTTTGCGGACTAACAGGCTCCCTTTAGGCTCGGAACACCCGCAGCAACAACCCCTGTGACTGCAGGGATGCCGACGCGGTTGTCTACAGGAGACCCATCAATGAACTTTTTTCCCTCTGCTTATCCAACCCAAGCCCATTCAAAGAAAAAACACATATAAAACATACCAATTTGCAAAGTTTAAGTTTAGAGCACCTCATTTTAGAGGGTTAGCTGTTAACTCGACAACGTGAGTACTTTTCACTTGCTTTATCATCTGTTTAGTCCTCTTGAGGGTTATACCTGAGAATGGACACCTCACACATCAAACTCTTTCCCCCAGGAACCTCACTGTTAGAAGAGGCTTTTAACAGCAGCACAGCTCGAGAGGAAAATCTGTCCTTTCAGAGTCCCTTGCAGGTGGCACAGTAATGCCCCGGTGTCCCCACGGAGACCTTCAGGGCAGTAGCAGGGAGTAAGTGTCACGGACCCCCAAACAAGCTGCTAGTCCTTGCACCTCAGCGTCGACGATTTCATAGGAACTACGGTGCTACTCGGATGAAGGGCTCAGGTAAGACTCCTGGCCAAAATTTAAAAAACCCAAAACAAAAAACCTCACAAACTCACAAAGCAGATCCCACCCGCTCGTTCCACGTCAGAGTCCAACATTCAGAAGGGACAAACGGTGAGGGATCAGAGCAAGGTAAGACGGGGAAATGGACGCAATGAAGAAAGTGCAGAGAGGCGTGGCGTAGGGCATTACGGAGTGGGAGACGGACAGAGACATCCAGGCTGCAGCAGGGCTTCGAGGAGCAAACAAACGTCAGGAACGCAGGTACTATCACTGCTGTCCCCGCGGAGCGGCTGAGAACACTTCCTCAAGGCCGGACCAGGGAGGTCCCGGGACTGACGCCCGTGGCTCCGTGTGGCCGGATCCCACCGCACCCGCCGCGCGCCTGCACGGCGCCCCCTCCCGGGGCCCGAGGCCGCCGGCCACACCACCAGACGGCCTCTGGAGCGGACAACGCCCACGAGCCGCGAGGTGAGGGTGTCGGCCGAGCGCCGGTAGCCCCACCCCCAGGGCACGCGGGGCTCGGGCGGAGGGGCGGGTGAAGGCCGCGGGCCCCGGGTGCTCCGGCGCTCGGAGGCCCGTCTCCGTCCGGATGCGCGCTCCAACCCGCCCGACCACGGGCCCGGGGTCCGACGCCGCGAGCCGGGCCGGTGACCTTGACGCGGCGCCGGGCCGGAAGCGGGGCGCGCGCGCCGGACTCACCGTCCGCATGCAAAGCCGCTCCGCGGGGCCCGCGCGGCCGCCGGAAACGAGCAGCGGGGGCAGCCCGCGGGGTCGGCAGGCGCCCCGGCCCCACAGCAGCAGGCAGCGGTGCGCCATGGCCGCCGGCGGCCTCCTCGGGCCGCGCCGGACGAGCAGGCGGCCTCGGATCGCCGGGCAGGCTAGGAGCAGTGCCCACGGGACGGCGCGCCCGCGACCCCACGCTCTCCTCGCGCCCGCCCCGCCCCGGCGCGCTGACGTCAGCCGCGCGGGGGCGTGCCCCCGCGCGCAGGAACGCGGGTCCGCCTCCGCTGCGTCCTCCCTTGGCCAGGGACGGAGGCGGGGCCTAAGGGGAGGAGCTCAGAGGCCGAGGGCGAGGCTGGAGGCGGGCCTAGCGGGGGACTTGGAGGGGATGTGGGCGGAGTTGAGGGTGGGGCTAAGGGAGGGGCGGGGCCGGGCGCGTGCGGCGGCGCTGGAACGGCTGGAGCACGGGAGGGCCATGCAGAGGTGCTTGAGACCCGACAAATGACTCCTCCTTCAGCGCGGAGGCCATCTTCCACACTTTCGGTCTCTCTCGGTAGGTCCTTCGTCAAATACTTTATTGAGCGTCCATTCCTTGGCGCCGTCTCTGTGGCAGGCTCCGTCCGTCCTAGGCTCTGGAAGAGCCGAGAACGAACCTCCCTGATCTCTCAGAAAGCAGTGCAAGTGTCACAACCACGGAGCCCAGGGAGACAGTGAGGCCGTCAGGAGCCCTGCGACGGGGCGTGCTTACACAGTGACATTGACAGCGACAGCACTGAAGCGGGGAGGGCGTGGCCTGTGACGTAGGGACCCTGGGGGAGGAGGGCGAGGCCTTGACGTCATGGACCTGGGGACTGGGATGGCGCAGACTGTGACGTCAAGAAGCCTGAGACGAGGCTGGCGCACCAGTGACACCAGCAATTCTGAGATGGGGGGCGTGGCCTTCATCGGGGACTCTGGGAGGATGGAGCGTGGCCAATGACGTCAGGGACCCTGAGATAGGACGGCGCAGACTGTGACGTCAGGAGGCCTGCGACTGGACGGGTGTAGAGTGACATCAGAAAGCTGGCCATGGAGAAGGAATAGACTGTGATGTTGGGAACCCTTTCACAGGGAGGGTGTAGACTGAGATCAGGAACACTGCGATGGGGGCGGGTGTAGACTGTGATGGGGAGAGCGCAGAGTGACGTCAGGAACCCTGCGACTGATGGCGCGGGCTGTGAGGTCAGAAACCCCAGGAAGAGGAGGGTGAAGACTGTGACCTCGGGAACCCAGCGACAAAGAGGGCGAAGTGTGTGGTGTCGTGAACCCTGTTATGAGGATGGTGCAGACTGCGACATTAGGAACATGTTGCGGGGAGGGCGCACACTGTGACGCCAGAGACTGCGACTGAGGTGGCAGCTGTGACGTCATGGACTCTGTGATCTGGTGGGTGTAGACTGTGACCTCAGGAACTCAGCGACTGAGGGCACAGGTTGTGACGTACACAATCTTGAGACCGGGTGGGCGCTGAATGTGATGTCAGGGACTCTGCGACTGAGGACGCAGCTGTGACAACAGGGCCTCTGCGACTGAGGACTCAGGTTGTGACCTCAGGAACCCCGTGACAGTGAGGGCAAAGAGAGTGATGTCACGAACCATGTTATGATGAGGGTGTGTGAAGGAAAAGCCGGGCTGGGCCTACTCATAAACCAAAGTTTAACAAGTGTCGGATTACTGACCTGAGTTTTGCTGGCCTGACTCATAAATCTGTGTGTTGGTTTGCTCATTCCCTGCTCCTGTTTTTTTTTTTTTTTGCTAGTCAGCTAAATTTTCAGAGAGACATATCTGGCCTTGGTATGTCGGTTTGCTGCCTCCCTGACTCTGCTTTTGTGATAATGATGCTGCTCAGGGTGTTCCATGCCTATTGGCTGAATACCCCTAGCTTGTAATTAACCCTGTAAAACCTCATGCACACGTTTTGGAGGTACTCAGAGCTTCGGAGCAAAAGCCCCTCTGAGCCCAACGGCATAATAAATCTGAGTACTCCAACCCTGCGAGTGGTGCTTGTTTCTTGGCTGGTCTGTCGTTTCTGTAACAGGTGCAGACTCCAACGTTAGGAACGTGTTGCGGGAGGGCACACACTGACGCCTATGACTCTCAGAAAACCCGAGAAGGGCCAAGACTGTGACCTGAGGAACCCAGCGACAGGGAGGGCGAAGTGAGTGATGTTGCAAACCCTGTTATGAGGAGGGTGCAGACTGCGACGTTAGGAATGTATTGCTGGGAGGGCGCACACTGTGATGTCATGGACTCTGAGACTGACGGCGCATGCTGTGACGTCATGACCGCGACAGATTGGGCTCAGGATGTGACGTCATGGGCTGTGCGACGTGGCTCAGTTTGTGGAGTACAGAGCCCTGCGACCCAGCGGGCGCAGGCAATGACGCCATGGAGTCAGCTACTGAGGACGCAGCTGTGACTACAGGGCCTCTGTGACTTAGGACGCAGGCTGTAATGTCAGAGACTCTGCGACTGAGGGCGCAGGTGGTGACATACACAATCCTGCAACCAGGTGGGTGCAGGCTGTGATGTCAGGGCTTCTGTGACTGAGGACGCAGGCTGTGACAAGGAGGGCGACCGGAAGGGCAAAGTGTGTGATGTCATGAACCCTGTTATGAGGAGGGTGCAGACTGCAACAGTTAGGAACATGTTGCGGGGATGGCGCACACTGTGACGTCAGGGGCTCTGCGGCTGGGTGGGCAAGGCTATGACGTCATAGAGTCTGCGACTGAGGTCGCAGCTGTGACAACAGGGTCTCTGACTGACGACACAGGCTCTGACCTCAGGAACCCAGCGACAGGGAGGGTGAAGTGTGTGATGTCACGAACCCTGTTATGAGGAGGGTGCAGACTGCAACGTTAGGAACATGTTGCGGGGAGGGCGCACACTCTGACGTCAAGGACTCTGCGACCTGGTGGGCGCAGGCTGTGACATCATGGCATCTGCGACTGGGTGGGGGCAGGTGTGATGTCAGGTACTGTGCGACTGAGGACGTAGTGGTGATGTCATGGACTCTGCGACTGAGGACGCAGGCTGTGACGTCAAGGACTCTGCGACTGAGGGCGCAGGTTGTGACGTACACAATCTTGAGACCGGGTGGGCGCTGAATGTGATGTCAGGGGCTCTGCGACTGAGGATGCAGATGGTGGCGTCATGACTCTGCGACTTAGAACGCAGACTGTGACGTACAGAACCCTGTAACCAAGTAGGCGCAGGCTGTGACGTCAGAAAGCCTAGGAAGATAAGGGCGAAGACTGTGACCTCAGGAACCCAGCGACAGGGAGGGTGAAGTGTGTGATGTCACCACCCCTATTATGAGGAGGGTGCAGACTGCGACGTTAGGAACGTGTTGCAGGGAGGGCGCACACTCTGACATCAGAGACTCTGCGACTGGGGACGCAGCTGTGACATCAGGACCCTGGGATGGGAGGACGCAGGCTGTGAACTTTGACGGTGAGGGTGTGTAGTGACGTCAGGAGCCAGGCCCACAGCAGGTAAAACTGTGTGGGGTCAGCCTTGCCTTGAGAGAAACTTCTGCCCCCAGACATGCTGGGGTAACAGGGCGGCTCTTTGTGACCATATTGCAAAGGGAGGTTGGCTCTGGACCTTGTGTTGTTACGGAAATGACAGGCCAGCCAAGAAACAAGCACCACTCGGAGGGTTGGAGTACTCAGATTTATTACGCCGGCGGGCTCAGAGGGGCTTCTGCTCCGAAGCTCTGAGCACCTCCAAGACATGCGCATGAGGTTTTATAGGGTTAATTACAAGTGTGGGGCTATTAGCCAATAAGGTTCAAACAACAAAAAGCAAGGAATCAGTACACTGAAGCTTATCAGTTCGGAACAGATCACGTTACTGACACTTGTTGAGCTTGGATTTACGAGTTAGCTTGTTAGCCCAGTAAACGGACACTAAACTTCAGATTTACGAGTTAGCCCGGCAGAACTTATATCAGTAAACCGACACTTACCACACTTAGATTTGTGACTTAGCTCGTTAGCCCATCTGGGCTTTTCCTTCACAGTGTGTTGTGCCTGTGTGACTGTGGAGCCTCCTTGTCTGCTTCTGTGGTTACCTCAGTCTGACCAGCGGCATTGACGTCGTGCCGCGGGTTTTGTGAGTAGCTGCGGGTACTACCCCCGCACAACCAGAAGGTCCAGGTCTGGCCTGTGGTCGAGAACGAAATTTGCTAGTGAGGCCAGAGAAGTATAGGGTCCTTGCAAGGCATCCGTCGTATTTTTGGATAATTTCTCAAGGTCTGGCGTGAGATTCTGTAGAGTGGTTTCATGGTTTGTGAAACCTCCCCCCAGTCTGAGAGCAACCCCACTCCTGCCAGGCTGGGTCCTGGTGCCCTTTAAGTCAGGGCCGGGTGACATTATGAATGGTCATACCTGGGCTCCTGGAATTTGCCTGGCCCAGCGTGCGTTGTGCACAAAGTGGGCTTTATCTAAGCAAGGACAGGCCAGAGCCCGTCCCGGTGAAGGGACAGAGGACTTGGGGGTGTTCTGATGAGACAGCTGGTTCACTCTCGGGCCGCAGAAGATCCGGCACGGGGGGGGGGGGGTGTACAGGCGTGGTGCACTTCTGAGGAGCTGAACCACCTCCGTAAGCAGCCAGCCCGAGGCGGAGTGTCCTTGCAGTGTGGGGAGAGAGGCCCGCCTGCACAGCGGGGCCACTGGGGATTCGTGCCTAGTGGCTTTTACCGCCCCCCCCCGGCCTTAGGCGGGCCATATGCTAAACACCTGGCAGCTGGCGTCTTCCCTCCCCACTGAGCGCACCTCCTGACTGGTTCCTGTGCGTATTCAGTGAGTTGGTCCAGAGGGAGTGAACCTGGGGGGCACATAAATCGAGGGGCGATGGTGTCACCGGAGAGCAAGGTTTTGTCTCATCACAGAAGGAATGCAGAGACGAGACGTGGAGATGAAGAAAGCAGAGTGAGGGTTTATTGCGATAGCACACTCAGAGTGGTGAGCCGCTGCCCTGAGTTACACGGGGTGGAAAATGAACGGGGGGGGGGATATTCACGGGGATGGAGGGGCCTGCTGTCGTGTTCCCTGATTTTCATCCCGCTGCACCTTCTGGAGGAAGGGAGGCCAGGAGGGATTTCTGTCCTTGTTTAGTCTGGATCGAACGTATCTCGGCCTTGGCACATGATGGGCACTTCTCGTTTGGGAGGCTGATCGTGTTAAAATGAGGGCATAATGAGCAAAAGGTTACATTCGGACACCAGAGATTCTGGCCTTTTCCCACCTTTTTCTGCCTCTGAGACCCCTGTCACCTCATGACATATGATGTCTTGTCAGTCCGGAGGTTCTTGCTTTTCTTTGTCTGCCCAGGGAGCCCTGTTCAGCAGATGTGTGGCTTCCTGCCGCCTGGCCACGCTCCTTTCTCTGCTCCTGTCTGTCCACGTGCCAGTTCTAACAGTGGAAGAGGCACTGGTCAGAGTCCAGAGCAGCCCCAGGGTGTTCCTGCAGGTCCCTACCTTGGGTGGGGGCAGGGCAGGTGCATTAGGGACGGGGTATAGGAGGGACAGGTGTAGCAGACCTGTCAGCCCAGGTGAGAGTGAGGTGGTTGTTCTCAGGGTAAAACGTAACAACTTTAATCCATAAATGTCACTTTGAGGGTGGGGGTGACTGATCCAGCACGGGAACAGGTTCTGTCCGTGGGCTGTGATTTACTGTTGTGTTAAGTCCCCTCTCCGCCTGGTGGCTGTAAGAGGGGGAGCAGATAAGGAAGAACAGACAGCAGTGGCCACGTGTACTACTCGCAGTATTAATGTCCCCAGCACCCAGCAGGGACGGGGGAGGGGGTTTGGCAAAACAGCAGAAGCCAAGTAAGGCCAGCTGCTAAGTCTGTCCCCAACGCGACTCAGCTACTGGTAAGTTTGTCCTTTTGAAAAGTAACGTAAGGTCTGTGACAGGTTCCAGGTGTACCGAGTGTCTTCACCCAGGGGGTCATGCCCTGTGATTTTAAGGCAGAACGAGGAGTCAGGATCACTAGTTAAGGTCCTGTCCACCTGGGTCTCCCTGGTCCTGTGGATTTCCAGCCTTCCATGTTCCCAAACCCAGACCCCAGGGGAGAGAGGATGTAAAATCGCATCAGGAGGGGAAGGCAGCTCCGGGTTCCTGTGGGCGTCTTTCAGTCGCCCCCCCCACACCGAGGCTGGCCGTGCAGCTGGTCCTTCGGGGGTGGCTCTCCGTACATGAGCGCGTGTGGACTGAGCCTGCGCTTTCCTATGGGGGCTCTCCACGTTCTCCAAGTGCTGTGGGCAGAAGGGAGAGCCGGGGCTGATGGCTCTCTTGACGTAGTTTGTTGGAGTTTGTTTTGAGGGTTCGATGTGTTCTTGCTGCTTTTCCTGAGGGTTGTGGTCTCTACACGGCATGCACACCCCGTTTGTTGTTAGGGCTCTGGAGACTCCCTTAGTAACTTGGGGAGCAAAGCTGGGCCGCTGTCACTCTGGATGGACTTGGGGAGCCCAAGCTGAGGGGCTGTTTCCTTGGGCGGGGCCTTAGAGACCCCCAGACAGTCTCAGTTCAGGTGGGGGTGCCTCCATCCAGCAGGAGCGGCTGTCAAAAACAGCAAGTATCTGAAACTTCCTTGCGCCCAGGGCATTACTGTAAAGTCAGCTTGCTAGACTGGACCTGCACGTATGCCTCTCTCTGTACTGTTGTTTCCTGTTGTTGTTTCTGCTTCTCGCTTTTGGCGGCCTCCGCAGTGATAACCTCCTTTGGCAGGAATACAGCCTCCAGCAGCCACATGGGTTTCCCACTGCTTTTAATCTGTTTATGCCCTGAGGTCAGCATTCCCCTCTCCCTGCAGATGGCCCTACGAGTATAGTGTTGAACAGGCACATTTAGAGCCATGCAGATAGTTCTGGGGACCTGATTAGAGCAGTTAGCTTGGCCTCCCGGGCAGAACAGGCAGCCCCCTTCCGTGACGGAAACCACCCTGTATCCTGCCTTTAGCAACTCCCGTCGGTGGACTGTTCAGTTCTGCATTCTGTACAGGGGAGCTCTCTGGGGCGGCCTGCTGGCGTGAACCTGCTCCATGACTCCCTCACGGCCACGCGTCAGTGTTGGCCGTGTCTGGGGTCGCAGGGACGTCACAGACGGGTGTCTAGAAGCACACCTTGGACATGCAGGGTTCGACCAGGGGACAACTGGTCTGGCCCCTCTCCTAATGAGGGGCTGGAGGTGGCGGGGGTCCGGACAGTCAGGGGCTGTCCCAAAGCTAATTCGTTGGCCTCTGGGAGGCGCTGGGAGGCAGCCGCTGCAGCCGCAAGCACGGAGGCCTCCTTCAGCGCTTGGCCCGGTTGCTTAGGAAGACAGGCGCCAGTCAGAGGCCCCAGTTTTGTGTGAGCCCCACGCAGACGAAGGGGCGGCTCAGGCTGTGAAGGTAACGCAGGGGCTCACGAGCTGGTCTTTCAGTTCCAGGAGCGGCCAGTCACAACTGGGGGTCCACGCGAAAGGGTCAGGGTCCTTCCCTTTTAGCTGTTCATACGAGGGCTTAGCCTTTAAGCCAAAGTTGGGGAACCGTGGGCAGCAGAGCCCGGCGGCCCAGGGAAGCCCGGAGCTGCTGTGGCGCCCAAGGGCTGCCGCTGGCAGCCAGCCCCTCCCTCTCCCTGGCAGCGCCCTGGGCCCCTCTCTGCGGTGAGCCCGACGTCCTGCCTGCTGGGGGAGGGCAGGGCTTCTTCCTTCGAAACATTATATCCCGCCTCAGCTGGATGGCTTAAGGGGTCAGCTGTGCTCAGAAAGCTTGCTGGTAGGGCTGGGGGCTCGAATGTCTTCCACACGTTGAGGTACTGAGGTACGGACCTTGTTCTAACTGCAGGCCATCAAAGCCCTCAGCTGAAAGCTTTCCTCAGAGGGCGGGGAGCTTTTTACACCCCTTGGGAGGATATTCCAGAGCTCAGGGCGCACGAAAGAAGGTGTCCTTTAAACCCAGCCCTGAGTACCAGGTCCTCTCAGGGACTCGGGTGGAAAGCCGGGGGCGGCTGGGGACCAGGGGGTGAATCTCCTCAGTGGTTTCAGTTTCGGCCGGAGGTCCTGAGCTGGCTGGCTCTCCCACTGGCTCCTTTCCTGGGGGCAGGAGTGCCGACAGGGCTGGGGGTCTAAGGAGCCGTGGTTCGAGCAGGCTTTCTGTTCTGGGGCTAATGCCTGCTGGGCCTCCTTGCTTAAGGCCTCTTGTTTGTTATCTGGGTGCTGGTGACCGGGTCACAGCTTGACTACGACTGGTGGTGCCCCTGGCCCTACGCCCGGTGGTGTCGCAGGCCCACGCTGACGCTGACGGACCCCTCAAGGTTACGTGGACTGTTACTCTTGGTGGAGGGCGCAGCGCTGGGGCTGCAGGATGGAGGGGAGTGGGGTGTTCTGATGGTCAGGGTTTTGTCTTAGGGGTAGGTTGTGGCTCCCAGTTTGTATAATGTCTCTTCCTATTAGGGGAATCGGGCATTTGGGACACATAAGAGAGTGAGATGACACTTTCCCTTCCAAGTTGCACTCAAGGGGCTCCAGAAAACTGCGCCCCTGGGGCTTCTCTTCCACTCCCTGTGTCTTACACTTACCTTTGGACATCCTGCCGTCGGGTGTTCAAGACCGAGGAGGTGGCCAACCTTCTCGCCCCCTGTAGTCAGGGTCAGCCGAGGCTCCTCGGGGGTAAGTTCCAGGGTTCTCCGAGGAGGCCCTGGGCCCCTCCAGTCCTCCTCTTCTTCCTTGTGCGAGACCAGTGAGGGTGGCCGGGACACGCAGTCCACTTAGCTTCCTCTCGGATGTCTGGAGACGCCCCTGCCAGTGGCCCTGCTGCGTGCAGTGTGCACACTGATGGCTCTGAGGCCCTCTCTCCACTGCAGGTGTGGTCTCTGAATCCTGGGGACACTCCTCGATGTTGCAGTGGCAGGAGTGGGGGCCCCATCAGCCAGGAAGTGGGTGTGCTGGGCCCTAGCTCCAACCTCTGTAACTTTCTCCTAAAGTCTGGGGCGCTCTGGGAATGAAACGGGACTGAAGAATGGCCTGCCCTTCCGCTGACTCTGGGTTCACGTTCATGCACACCCGGAGGCACTCCCTGGGGCTCTCGGGGAAGGCCGAGGGATTTTCCTTCCATCCTTGGTTGGGTCCCTGAACCCTGCTCCAACTTCAGGGTTTCTTCCCGGCCGACTGATTGTCCTTGAGAGTCAGACGTCTGAAACGTGTGAGGCGCTGCTTTCTTCCCGATGGCCCCACCCAGTGTCGGTGTCGGGAACAACCTGGCCTCCAGGCTGGTCTGCAGCGTGCCCTGGACCTTTTCCATTTGTTTTCTCAGGTCCCTCCCTTGCAGTACTTATAATCAGTGCCTTTTCTTCCCTGGAGAGCAGGATGTTGAGGAGGGTTAGGCCGCACGCCCAAGTGGGGAAATGGGTGTGCAATATTCCCCAGTCTAAATCAAGGACTCGCTCGGGTTCCCCTCCACCCCAAACCCTCAGATGGACCCTTCCAGTCGTACAGATCTGAGGATGAGAAGGGCGTGGGCACAGTGGCCAGCCACCTCTCCACTGGGGGCCTCCCGACCCCAGAGGGCTGGTGCTGAGCGCCGCTGTGGGTGGGGGTGCGCTGGACCTGTCCCCGTGCCGAGATGGGGGTGGGAGAGCTGGGGAGGGGCCCTCCTGTCGGGAGGAGGTGCGTGTGAGGGAGGAGAGGTCAGGTAGATGTGGGTGAACCATCGGAAGGGGAAGCGGCTGCCCCCGGGGGAGGGAGGAAGTCAGAGGACCCTCAGGCTGAGACGCAGCACCAGGGAGTGAGATCTGAACTAGCCTCGCATTTCTTACCGAGGCCCTTGTTTTGGCAAAGCACCATGAAAAACTGGGTAGAAGGGCTCTCCTCCTATTTTCTCAAATGCTGGCGACAGAGGTCCAAGTGAAAAGTGATATTATAATTCAGGGAGCCGTCGGTTAGCCAGCTTTCTGCATCCGCCAGCTTGTATTGGCCACGCGGTGACGCGGACGGAAGCAGGTTGGCTGTGCTGGCCCGGGGCTCCGGGCACCGACCGCGCACGCTTGTGGCAGATTTGCTGGTTAGAGGCTTGGCTATTGGGATAGACTCCTTATTTCTAGTCTGTTTTCTTTCCTTCTTTCCTTCTTTCCTTCCTTCCTTCCTTCCTTCCTTCCTTCCTTCCTTCCTTCCTTCCTTCCTTCCTTGTTGTTGCTTTCTTAGTGGGCTTTGTTTGGATTTGGATTTGGGTTTTGAAAAAGAGCGTCTAGACAACAGCTGTGTCTGTGACAAGAGGTTGACAGCTGGGAAAGGAGTGAACCTGCAGGGGAAGATGAGTCCTTTCCCGGAGCTGCTCCTGTTGTGGATTTCAGCGTGGCCTGGCAGGCGGCGGGCGGGCTCCCTGGTCTGCCTTCACCCTCCCAGCGGCCTCTTCCTAGGGTGGCCGCTTCCAAGTGGTCTAGGCGTGCTCACTGAAGCGCGGCCCCGTCTTCGGGGGGCTGGAAGGGGAGACACTGTCTGAGAGGGCCTTAGTTAAAGGGCCCCCCCAACTCAGTGGTTAGACATTCCTGGACCCACCCTGGGGCTGTAGGAGGTCCCGATGCAGGGGGTGCTCTCAGCAGTCCCTGGAGACGGGGTGAAGGCGAGTGGGACTTGGGGTTCTCCAACCAGATACATTGCCCGGAGAGCCTCTCTGGCACCAAGTCAAGGAGGCTTGTTCACAAAGGGCTCTGCTCCGTTACAGGCGGCTGGGCAGGGAGGCCGAAGGCCCGCTTGGCCTGACCTTGTGCTGCCGTGCCTGGGAAATGTGCCCCAGTGAAGGGTCCTAGAGAGAGCAGTGTCCTTACCTGCCAGGTGACAGTGAGCAGCAGAGTGAATCAGACCCCAGCAATGCAAGTTCCGCGCATGGTAGGGCAGAGTACCCCCAGTCATCACTTGGCAGTGATCAGGTGTTCTTCTAAAACTGCTGGCCACAGTAGTGCACAAAAATCATAAAGTTCCTAGATTTTTCCTAGTTGTATCTTCTTGCGAGAAAAATGAGAACTGTTTCGGACACCAGTCCCCTTGGTCATAAGCCGTCTTTGCAATGCCAGAGGCATTAAGGGATTGGACAGAACAAAGTGCCCAGGAGCAGAAATAAGGAGTGACAGTCTGGCTGTATGCTGGAGCTGTGCTTCAGGAACTGTGTGTAAGGCTGGGACATAGAAGCACGTGCCATAGAAAATAAAAGGTCAGAAGTGTACTCTGTTTTAATAAAATGTGAGAATGTCTCGGCTGTGTTGAGGTTCGGGATAGTTCTGACTTTGGTTGGAGAACTTGCCCCTGGATTCCAGTAATGTTCCTGCCTAGGCTCTGGGCCTCCTGCCCTCCGGCCCTGACCGCCAGCGGGGTGAGGGGGTCCCTGGAAAGCACACCTTCCCGATCACTGCATCTGAGGATCAAGCAAACTAAGAGCCTAGTGAAGAGCACCGCTCGCTGACAGTGGGTAAGGACCGGGCCCCTTACCTGCTGGGAAATGGATTTTTGTCCCTAAATTAAAAAGCTATTCTGCTACAGTAGTCTTCAAACTTACTTATTCTCAGCAGCAGACTCGTAAAAGTGAAATTTGGACACAGAACTTAGTACATAGAACACGAATAGAGAAAAAAACAAACATTAGGACTGCTGGTTGAAAAACCTCTCGATTTACCCCACAGGTGATCCCCGCAGGCACCAGGGCTTCCTGGACTTCAACCAGGTGGTTCTGCAGTGGTGACAAGGGGTGGAGCCCCTCCCGCCCCGGCCGAGCCGCTCCCGGGTACCCTCGGAGCCAGCCTCGGCTCCCTGAGCAAGCGGTTGTCAAGTGCATCCTGTTTGCCAGCTGCTGAGACAGAGCCTGGGCGCACAGAACTGAGCCAGGCCCGTCCCTCCCAGAGCTCAGTCTGGTGCAGGGCGTCTTTCCAGACCTTATGGCCCCAGGATTGCCCCAGCTGCCCATTAACAAAGCCTGATCCCGGATCTCACCCCAGAGATGCCAACTGCAAAGGTAAGAGAGAGGCACAGCTCTTACCTGCCTCCTGAGGAGCTCTAGCCTGTGGGAGAGACGAACACACAGGTGCGGAGATGCTAGAACAGCACGTGGAGCATCGGCGGGGGTGTGGGGAGCAGCCCCAGGAGGACCGAGGAGCAAGGGCACCCCGGGGATGGCCAGACAAAGCTCGGGGGTCAGGCTGGCGGGACACCACTGAAGGGCCAGCTAGGAGGCTGTCAGGTAACCTGGAGAGGGGTGACAGTGGCTGGAGTGGGGCTGGCGTCCTCACACAGTCATGGCGACGCCTGCCACTGCTCTCGGGACTTTATGTCCGCCCTCATTCTTTCCCACAAGTCCCACAGGGTCCTACTATTAGTGTCCCCGTGTCATGGGTGGTGACTCACGTCAGGGGAGGTTAGCAGTTTGCAGAAGGGGAGCCAGGACTGGATCCCAGGTTTGTTCCTCTTCAAACCCGTACCTTCAGCTACAGCTGTTACATCATACTGGCTCTTCCAGAATCTAGGATAAGGGATGGGTTGAAACAGTCTGTAAGAGGTGAATCCCAAAGGATGACTGGTTGGATGGAGGGTCAGGGTTGCTCTAGCTCGGGGCGCCTGGGTGACGCCGTGAAGCTGAACAGTGAATCCTGGAAGACGGGGATGCTTGGCAATGATGCATTTGAGGGGAACGTAGGGGATGCCTGCGGGCAACTGGGCAGGTGGGGAGAGATGGGATGGAGGTGCAGGCTGGGGAGCTGGGGAAACTGTGACACGCAGTGAGTCCGCTCAGGGAGAAGGTACAGAGGGAGACAAGAGAAGGATGGGGAACAGAGAGGGCGCAGTTCCCAGGAGAGAGTGCCCAGCAGTTCTCAGGCAGCACGGGCCGGGGGAGGGGCTGGAGGCCCTCCTCTGGGAGGAGGTGGGCTGTGGAGTGGACGGCAGAGGGCAGTGGGAGGGGCAGGTGCGGACTCTCCCTGACAGGTGCAGAGGAGGAGTGGGCGCAGCCCGCAAGATGCTGTGGCTGCTCACGGGGAAGGGTGGTCTTTGACTGAAAATGGAGGTGGCAGTGCCGGACTTGAGGCAGGGTTACTGCTCAGCAGTCAGTTACGTGTGCCTGCTGTATTTCGGAAGTTCCTGGCGGTCATAGCACGTGGGGGTGAGTCTCAGAGGGAGGCGTGTACAAGTGGTGATGTCACCGCAGAAGGCTGACACCTGAGCCGGGTGTGGCTGGCCGGACCCCACAGCCGTGTGCCAGGTAGACCTGAAGGCATGGCAGGCCCAGGGACAGCGAGACTGGGGGCCACCCTCAGTCACGCCTGCTCTGGGACCCCGGCTCCGCCACGGAGGAGTGTCTGCGCTGAGAAGGTTCCTGGCCAGGGCCTCACCTCCCCACAGACTCTCACTCCAGTGTCCTCTGATCCTCACCACCTGCCCCATTTCTTCCGCCTCATGCTCAGTACGTGTTTGTGCAAAATGCCTATTGTATATAATGATGCTTTTTAAAACCAAAACGACAGCCCTGAGCCCAGAGCCTCACGCAGGGTGTGTTCCACAGCTGGCCTGGCCACACCGCTGGTCACTGCAGCACGGCCGTGACGGGGACCCTCACAAACGCGGTCCTCCTGTGAGCTCTGCCTGTGTCAGCCCCGTGAACCCCGCCTGCTCATTAGTACAGCACCTTGAGAGGATCACCAGGAGGTTAGAGTCACGGGTGGGAACGGCCAGTGAGGCCTCTGGCTGCCCCCTGCTGTCTCCCCTTCACTCACTCCCCGCGCAGGTGGGCTCCCCACGCCCACCCAGGGTCGCGCAGTGGCTCAGTAGCCAGCTGATGGAGTCTGTGCCTCCTGCCGCAGGCCACCCTGCAGGAGCCACCCTGTTCTCAAACTAGCATCTCGCTTTAGTGCACTCGACAGCTTTGTGGTAGCGCAGGGTTACAGGCCTAACAAGGAAAAAAGGACTTCCCCAGGTGCAGAAGGGGAAGAGCCTCTCCTCCCCGGGCTTGGAGCAGCTACTCTCCAACACTTGTCAGTTCCTTGTCTTTTTGAGACGGATGTAAACGTTTGTAAAGGCTGCGCAGGCCTTTTGCCAGTTGCAAACCCAGGATTGTTTTCTCTCCAAGACGTGGGAGCCATCCCTTTGAAACGTCAGCCTCCATTTCCCCTGTGGATGAAACAGTAGCGAACCCCGTGGCCGCGCCCACTGCCAGGCGGACTGAGGGTGCGCGCCGACCAGGTGCTGTCGCGGCCCCTCGCGGAGAGCGGGGACGAGGGGGTCGCAGCGCCTGGTCCACGAGGGGTGGGCTTCCCTGGGCCTTCAGTCCTGTGCGGGGCGTGCGCCCTGGTCAAAAGCAGGCCTACCCACCACCGACACCGGTTCCCTCCTCTTCCACTCCTGGCGACCTTTCCTTTGTCCTTCCCCCAGGGGACCCGCCGGGCTGCAGGGGGGTTGGGGGCGTTCAGACAGCCTGAGCCGCGGGAACGCGGACGAGCCCCGCCCCCGTCCCCGCAGCGGGGCCCCGCCCGCCGCACACGTGACCGCCCGCCTCGCCCCTCGCGTCCGCACGCCCCGCCCCGCGTGGAGCGGAGCATCCCGGCTGCAGCATCCCGGGGCCGAGCATCCCCAACCCGCGCTCGGCGGCGGCGGCGGCGGCGGCGATGAGGGTCTGGAGCTCAGAGCACGTGTTCAGGTGAGCCGGCTGCGGCTGCAGTGGGTCCGGACCGGCCTGGGCCTGGGCCGCGCCTCCGAGAGGGCGGGCTCTATCCCTCCGGGGCCGCAGGGCCGGCGGGGACGCGGTCCGAGGTCCCGCAGGCCTGGCCTCGCCTCGCGTACCGCAGTCGCGCGGGGCGGGGGCCGAGACCCTCCGTGAGGCTGGTCACGGCTAGGGAGGGGGCCAGCGTGGGCACGTGGGGGTCTTTGGCCCCGAAAGCGCGGTGCGCGTGGAATGCGTCCAGCTGAGTAAAGATGCCCTCGTGACCCAAGTGGCATCTTCTCTTGTCACTTCATCTGTGACATTTTGACCTCAGATTCCTAATTTTTAAAGGAACAAAGATATTTAAATTCCCTGACCCCACTTAAAATAGCACTGCAGTTTTGAGTTAAAAAAAAATACTGCATGAAATAGAGTTGTCATCCTTTGGCCTTTTTATGTAAAATTATAGTAATTATCAGTGGGTTTAAAACCTCTGAAATAATTTTAATGAAATCTTTAGACTTGATGGAATCCAACTTATGTCGATTTTTGTTCAGCATGCACCCTTTCTCACCTGGGGTTCGGTTCCCAGACTGACTACAGAGATGTTATCAGTTCTCGGGAGGACCGACCTACCGGGCACCTCTGGATGCAGAGAGGAGACGTTAGGCCGGTGCTGGCGTCGGGGTGGGGTGAGGACCGCACTAGGAAGTCACGAAACGGCGGGTGGCAAGCAGAAGTGAATTGTCAGCTGTGAAAGGTCACTATGGATAAAATTCACATATTTAAATTAAAGGGTACAATCCAATGACTTAGTAAATTTGCGGAGTTGTACAACAACTCCACGGCTTGCTTTAGAACATTTCCTCATCCTAGGAAGATCCCTCGTGCCCACCTGCAGCCACTCCACTCCCCTCCCCAGCACCGGCAACCACTGACCTGCTTCCTGTTTCTCCATTTGCCTGTTCTGGACATTCCAAGAAAGCGCAGTCTTACCCCACATGGTCTCTAGCTGGCTGCCCTCACTCAGCGTGATTGTTGAAGTTGGTCCGTGTGTCCGCGTGCACCCCACTTTAGTCCTCACCTCATTCGTTTTTGTCCCCTGGCACATAGCAGGTGCTCAGTGAGGGTCTGAAGACTGTCCTGGGGACCAGATGCTCAGAATGAGCTGCCATGGGCCAGGCATGGGCCCCCTGACACTGATTTTTGAACTTAAAAGCCAAGGACCAAGCTCCCTGATGAGAACTGGGGACTGTGCGGCACAGCAGGGCCAGGTGACCGATGCTGTGTGGGGGCTCCACCGGTGGGGCCAGGCCAGAGCTGGAAGCCGTGGAGTTGTCCCCTTGCTTGGTGCCTTGAAATCCCTGGGTTTTTCTCTTTGAGGACTACACAGTTTCTTTCTCTTTCTGTGCTTGTTTTCTTTTTATATACTTGTTGAATATTTTATTGGAAATTAATACATTTACTCTTGAAAGCCAGAAAATAATCAGTCATAAAAACTTTCCATCTTACCCAGTTTTCCTCCAGTGTCCGCCCACGGAAGAAGTCCTGGGGACTGGAGGTCAGACACGGTGGAGAACAGTAGCAACTCCCACAGATGGGAAGGCCGTCTGAGCTGGGTGTGCCGGGGGTTAAGGTAGTTTAAATAATAGTGGAAAACATAGGACTGAAATTGAAACAGAGATAAAGGGGCACTTAAAAATTCACAGGCTTAAAAGTGCAGGTTTATAAATCTCATCCGCAAGCATGGACTGAGGTTTCAGGTGAACCTGTAACAAAATCTCCAGTTTCAGAGCCGACCTGTGTGTGTTTCTTGCAGCGTCAAGGCCGGACATCCCCTGCTTGGATTCCAGCAGCTCCCAGGAAAGGTCTCTAGTGGTCAGGGTCCGCCTCAGGGAGGCAAAGGTTTGGAGGAGAGGACGCCCTAAGGCTGGCTTGCTTTCTGGCCAGGAGCAGGGAAAGTGCCCCTCCTTTTTTAAACATGAGAAATTGAACCCTCCAGGTAGGAGCTGAAGTGCCTGCTGTCCCCTACTCTCCCCGCAGGCTGTCGTGATTATGAATTTGGCGGTGGCCTCCTCAGGCTGTGTGCTTTGAAGGTCCTTTGACACTTGCGTGTGGTGTCTATCCATAAACACAACACGATGTTGTTTGTTGTTTAAGCGGAGATTAGTGGCACCGTCTTGTCTCCCTTTCTTCTCAGCAGCGTGTTCCTGGGATGTGCGTGTGTGTTCACACACGTTGGTGTCTCAGCTGTGTGACAGTCCATTGAATAAATATGTCACCGTTAGTCCCTTCTCTGATTGAAGGGACATTGTTTCCCCCTTCTTACACATCACGCTGCAGTGACCACTGCTGTGTATGTTTCTGGTCTGCTTAATCAGGGGCCTGCTTGGGCCAGAAATCCTCAAACTCCAGCCTCAGAACCTCTTTACGTTCTTAGGAAATACCGGGGGCCCCAGATAACTTTTGTTTATGTGGGTTAAATCTACTAGTGTTTACCATATTAGAAATTAGAACTGATAAATTTTAAAATATTTGTTAATTCATCAAAATTAACAATAATAAATCCTTAGATTAACAGAGAACACTATTTTAAACTTAGGAAGCCTGTGGTTTCCAACCCCCACCAAACAGAGTGCTACTGTTTTATTTACTTTTTGTCGATTTCTATGATGTTGGCTGAATGGAAGATAACTTGATGCCCACGTCTGTTCTGCGTTCAGTGTTTGCAGCCCGTTGTTTTTGTTGAGGTAAGTGATTAAAACCCAGCCTCCCGCGGTCTGGGAATAAAGCCCGGCTGGGAAGCGTGGGAGGACTTCAGCGGTCTTTGTAAATAGTCGAGGCAGTTCTTCGCTACTGCTGCAGAGCACGCAGACTTGTCAAGGTCATAGCGGTGTGGAATCTGACACCCACGAGGACCAGCCTGACTGGGCTGTAGCTGAGTGAGTCTCCTATGTGATCTGTGATGACCGCAGTGTCACTTGGATGTGTGGGTCACCGGGTGCCGCCGGGCCAGCGTCAGGCCCCGACGGTGACGCAGGCTTCCTGGGACCCAGTTTTCACCTGGAAGCTCCAGCTTTATCTTTGGCAGCAGATGTGCGGTGTTTCCCACCAAGTGACAGGCCCGCCTCCATCTTTGCGCAGGAGCCCGGTTGCTCTGAGTAACCAGTCTGCGCCCTGCGCTCCGGACCAGCATGGCCTCATGTCCCCATGTCCTCGCGCAGAGGAACTTGGGTCCTTTTACCTTCTCAGCTGGGATGGACCTGGAGGCAGTGGGCTTCCTGCAGTGACCGCTCTGGGGAGAGGACAGGCTCTCGGGTGTCGGGGCCAGCAGCTCCCCAGGCACAGCTCCCGGAAGGTCTGGGCACTTCGCCTTCATCTTACTGTTTTTTTAACTCGTTATTGTGGTTGTTTCAAAAGCCTGCAGAAGTGGAGACCAGAGGAACGAGGGCCAGGCCCCTCTCCCAGCTGTGGGGTCTCGCATGCCTGCTGCTCCTTCCCTGGGGGGTCGTAGCAGGACAAGGCACCCTCTGACCTCAGGCCACTTCCTCCTCCCACACCCGGCATCTGGCCTTGTGGGGAGTGGCCTTGCTCTCCCCTCCTGCCCCTTCATTGGCGAGCCCTGGACACCGTGGCCACTGTGAGCCTCGGCCAAGGTCACCACTGTCAACGTCAGGACCCGAATCCCGAGGACGAGTCTCCAGCAAGTCCCCTTCTGCCTTACACAGGGTCTCGGTGGGGGGCAGTTCATGTCCACCCGTGGGCCTGGCTTCCCGCTCCCTGGCCCTCACCAGCACCGGCAGCACCAGACTTCTCGGCTTTCGTCAGCCGAGTGAGTATCGGACTGTTTTCTTTAAGCAAGAAGAGTGTGATACTGACTTGTGGGCTTGAGCCTTGTAATTTCAAAAATGTTCTTGTTTGCACTTTTTCTCCATGGTTCTTTTGATGTCTGGAATTATTTTTTATGTGTTTTAAGTAGGTTGTTTTCAGTTGAAATCATCTGTCAGAAAGATGCAAGATTTCTACATAAAAGCAGTATGGTGTGAGATATGCTAAATAGAAATATTTGTCAACTTAGATGGTTTTAAGTGATTTTAAGAAGACATAGCCTGTTGTGCTGGAAGTAATGGTTTTATGGAAACTGCTCCGGGGAACTCGACTGGCAAAGCTCGCAGCTCATTTCGCTGAGCAACCCCCCAACCCCACCCTTGTGGATGTGATGCTCTCTCCTTCCCTAGACCCTGGTTGTCCAGGCCCTGACAGTTCTTCCCCAGAGAAGGCAGCTCCGTGTCCCCTGCAGCGTTAGCAGGACCAGCCTCCTCTGTGCCTCTATCCCTCTGCGTTAAAGCCAGTGGATGCGATGCGTCAGCTCAGTGGCATGGTTCCATGGTTTGAGAAAGCATTTCTGTGTTAAAGAGGGCTTTTAGAGCTGACAGGGGGGTGGGGGGAGCCCGTGGGATGTGAAATGGAGGAGGGGTTGGGTGCCTGGCTCCAGTCTGGGGTTTGTGGCTAACTTTCTGACCTAGGATGAGCATTCTGTCTATGAGGATAAAGTAAATTCATGGTCAATAGTTTACATGGGGAAGAACGTCAAACGTGGAACAAAAACCTTCAATATGTTCATAATCTTTGCTGTTTAATTTAGTAATTCCACTTTAGAAATTTACCCTGAAAGTTGGCCGTGACTGGAATTACCTGCCTGAAGGGACTGGTTAGATCCCCGCCTGCAGGCTGACCTGCTGTGTGGTTACTTAGAATCACAGTTCTGAGGACAGCCTCATGCTGCAGGAACTGTTCACCGTCTGTGAACTACACAACGTGGACGGTCAGTGGCATGGGCAGCGGGAGCCCAGTGTAGCTTGTAAGCGTGTCTGCACTGCTGTTCAGTCTGGGCAACGGATGGTGGTGTTGAGACACACAGACTCTGCAGGGGTCCGTGTGGCGTCTCCTGGGAGCACGAGCTCTGAAGGGAGACTCAGGAAGCTGTGCCCTGAGTGCCCGGACTCCGAGCCCCGGGCGGCCTCGGGCTTCCAGCCTAAAGGGCACAGAGTCCAGGAGGCAGGGCCAGCTGTGAGTTCCCCAAGGGCAGGCAGCACACAGGGACAGCGGTGTCCACCCCTCACCTCCAGGGCCCAGGGCCAGCACGAGGACACCCCGGGGACTCCCACAGACCCGTCTTCGGGGGGTGGAATTGTGGGCGCTTTTGTTTTCTGCATGCTTTTCGTATTTTCCCAAAGTTTGAATACACTGTTTACAATCAGAAAAATACGTAGCCACTTCAAGTTACAGACCCCTTAGAAGCTGGAACAAAGTAGCAGCTTGTGGACATCAGTGCTGGGGTGTCGGGTGGGTGTCATCTGCCCTGTGGAGGAGCCACAGTTGTGACGGGGGTCAGGACACGGTTGGGCGGGCCAGCCGCGCCTTCGTCCACTGCAGTGGGAGGTGGGAACGGTCACCGCCCTGTGTTCCATCCGTGGAGCAGAGGGGTGCGGGCGGTGACTGGCAGGGGAGCCAGACATTGTCTCATTGCCCAGAAGCCCCAGACCAAAAGTTCTGCATCTTTAGGATCTGGGGGCCTCAGCCAAGCTGGGCGCACAGCCCTGGGAGGGCACGGCCTGAGCCTGGTCTGCCCCCCACCGCCCCCTGGTCCCAGGAGGACCAGGGACCAGGGACCTGGGTCAGTCATACTGGTGGTCATGCTTCCCTCCAGCCACCCGTGGGACACGGTCATCAAGGCTGCCATGAGGAAGTACCCGAATCCGATGAACCCCTGTGTGGTGGGCGTGGATGTGCTGGAGCGCAGTGTGGACGCCCAGGGCCGGCTTCACAGTCTCCGCCTCCTCAGCACCGAGTGGGGGCTGCCCGGCCTCGTGAGAGCGGTGAGCCCGCAGCTGAGCCCGGCTACAGCCGTGTGGCCGGTCTACACCCGCCACCAGGCTGGCACCTATATGCAGGAAGTGACAACCTTCCCGTTTGGGAGTTTCTGGGAAGCCCGAGAGATGGTTTGTTTCTCTGTCAGTTGAGTTAATCATCCACCTGCGCGGTTCAGCACGCCGCCTAAACCACCTGCGGGGGGCCGCCGCCCCCAACGACCCCCCCAACTCCTGCGCGACCAGGTGCGGCCCAGAGGTGACTCCGCACTGCGGGGAGGGGGGGCGGGGGCTGGTCGACCCGCAGCTGACCTGCCCCCCGGCCGGCTTCCTCCTCGGTCGAAGCTCCATCACGCCTCTGTCCATCCGTCCCACCTGCGGCAGAAGCGCCTGAAGGCGCCGCACCTGCGCCCCCAGTTGAAGAGACAGCCCCTGATGGGGAGGGGCGGTGGGGTAAAAAGCCGCTTTAAGCGTGTCGCTGTGCTAGTGTCGCTTTGTTTCAGGTTTTGGGGACCGGCAGGACCATGACGTACGTCCAGGAGCGCTCTGTCGTGGACCCAGCAGAGAAGAGGATGGAGCTGTGTTCCGCCAATGTAAGCGCCGGCCCCGGAGACGCGCGTGGGCTCCGAGCGCGCCTCCGGCCCCGCTGTCTCAGGGGCCTTTCATGTTTCACGGGGAGGCGGGCCTTCCTTGCGTTTTCAGTCCCACGTAGTAAATGTGTAGAAGACGCACACGAGGACGTGAACACGGCTCCCAGCAGCCGCTGGAAAAAGGCCCTGCCCTTCCCTCCTCTCTCGTCTCCCAGTTAAAAGGTGTATATTGGCTGAATGCAAATTCAGAGACCGCGTGCTGGGAGCACGTGCGCTCCTGGTCTCCACCTGCACCGAGTCCGGAAGCCCCGCAGGTGCTTCCGCTTCTCCATTCCCGTCACGTGACGCGCGCGCGGCTCGCTCGCCTCCTCCCCCGGCTCCTCCCTCCAGAAGCTTGGCGTCTCCTGCCCCTGAGGTCTGGCGTGGCGGAGGCGCTCGTAAGACCTTTCCTGAGCCTCTTCGGCAAAAAAAAGGAGGAAAACCTCACAGCACTGCTAGGGGCATAAAGTGACAGCCGGGCTCAGGCGTGCGGGGCGCGCGGGGCGCCGGACCCGTCTCCCTGGGCCTTGGTGTGTCCTCTGCTCCAGGCAGTGCGGGAGATGGGAGACTTGGGCAGTGGTCTGGGGAGAAAGGCAAGAGACAGAACCTGCAGCGCTGTTTCCTTCCCGAAGCTCACACTCACAAACGTGGTGTCGGTGAGCGAGCGGCTGGTGTACACGCCCCACCCGGAGAACGCAGGAAGGTAAGCGGGCGGGGGCTGGGGGAGCTCCGGGCCGGGGGGCGGGAGCTCTGGTGTAGGGTGGGGGGGACTCAGGGCGGGGAGGGGTGGGGGCCGGGGCTGGAGGGGGTCCTGGCCGGGGAGGGGTCCTCCGGGGGGTGCTCTGTGGTCGGCGTGGGAGGTTCCGGAGTCGGCGGTGGCGGGGGTTCCGGGCCGGGGAGGACCCAGGGCGGGGGTGCCCTGGGCTGGAGGGGGTCCAGGGTCGGGGTGAGGGGACCCAGGGCGGGGGAGGGCGGCCCGGACCAGGGGCGGGTGGGTTGAGTCCCGCTTCCCGCTCCCCGCTCCCCCAGGACGGTGCTCACACAGGAAGCCGTCATCACCGTGAGGGGCATCGGCCTCGGCAGCCACCTGGAGGGCCTGATGGTCAACACGATAGCGTCCAACGCAAAGAAGGTAGGACCCGCAGCCGCGGCGCGTCCGTCTGGGGAGGGCCGTGCGGGCCGGACCCGCCTCTGCGCCGCCCGCGTCGGTCCGAGGGCGGGTGTTCGCGAGGCGGGCAGGACGCGCGGGGTTTCAGCGGCGTCGGGTGGCTCCGGCCGGGCCTCTCCCCGCGGAGTCTGCCTGGAGGCCGCGGCCTCCCTCGGGCGGGACGTGGGAGCAGCTCCGCGGAGGGGCCGGGCGGAGGGAGCGCGGTGTCAGGACTGGGGGTCCAGGCGGCCCGCTGTCCGCGCCCCCACCTCGATTTCTGGTCAGAAGAGGCTCTCCCTGCGGGGCGGTGGGAAGGCGCCTCCGCCGTCCGGCCTCCCTCCCGCAACTCGGGTCCCGGCGAAGCCCGGAGCCCCTCGCGCGGCGTGTGGGCTCGTGGTCTGTCGCTGGCCGTCCGCCTGTTTCTAGAGCGCGCCGGGTAGAGGAGGGGCGGTAGCTCGGCCCCGGGAGTCGGGGCGCGCGCCTCGGCCACACCGCGAGCCCGGGCAGGTGCGCCAGGGTCTGAGCCCTGGGAGGAAGGAACGTCCTGGGAGGCAGGCAGCCCGGTGAGGCCAGAGTCGCCTCACGCCTCCCTGAGAGAGGTCGGGAAACTCAGGCCAAAGAAGGTCCTTCGTTTCCCTTTATTTCAGGGGCGGCGTGTGGGGGGCCCGCGGGGGGGCCTGGGCAGCGGCGGCCTGGAGAGGGGGCGGAGGGGAGGCGGCGGTGGCCCGGGGAGGGGCGGGCCCGCGTGGCTCCAGCCGGTGCGGGAACGCTGGGCGGACCCCGCGCCGCCTCACTTCTGCGGCCCGGAAGCCGCGGCGGGACCCGGCCTCTGACCGCGGGCCCTGCTGTGTCGCTGCAGGGCTGGGCCGCCATCGAGTGGATCATTGAGAACCCCGAGCGCGCGGTGAGCTAGCGAGGCCTGCAGCCCCAGGCGCGGACTCGGGCCGGGCCCGGGGCGGCGCTGACCGCGGGCAGGGCGCCGGAGGGCGTCCTGGAGGCCCGTCTCCTCCCGATTCGCCGGCCGGTTGGCGGCAGGACTTGCGCCCCTGCGCCGTCTCGTCCGGCAGGTGAGGCAGCTGAGCGTCCGCAGCGCGGGGCGCGCGGGGCCCGGGCCTCGGAGAGACTGATGAGTAGGAGCGGACGCTGTGAAGGGCCGGCCCGACGCGGGGAGCTGGTCACCCGGCGTCGGTCCAGAGTGTCCGCCTGGTCTGCACGTCGGGGCTGCAGCGGGAAGGCTTCTCCCCGAGCTTCACGGACGCCCCTGGTTCCCAGGCCGAGTGGCCGGAGTGTGAGCGCGGACTCCCCGCCGCCTGAGAAGGTCAGAGGTTCCTGCTCCTTCCGTTCGTTCAGGGAACGCGGATACTCCTGCCTTCACCTCCTTCCGCTGTCTGTCTGTCTGCAGCACGTGTGCACACTTGGCCTCCGGGGTCAGCCCTCTTTAAGAACTTCTTGCTGATTTTCCTTGAGCCGCTGGAGCCTAGTTTTGCCAGAGGCCTTCACCTTGAACCCAAGGTCACCATCTTCTTCCTCGGAGGCACCACTAGGGTAACAGGCAGAGCGCCTGCCTGCTGAGCGCCCTGCTTGTGCACGTGTTGTGTGGTTTGTGCGCCGTGCGTGGTTTGTGTGTGTGGTGTGTGTTGTGTCTGGTGTGTGTGGAGGGGGTGTGTTGTGAGTGGTGTGTGCTGCATGTCTGTGCGGTGCGGTGAGTGTGATAAAACACTATTTTGGCAGTAGAAAGAGAAATTCTAGAAATATCCTAGGAGCAGTGGAAAGGAACTTCCCCCTGTGATGAAGGGCAGTTAGGAGAACCCCCAGCTTACACCCTACTCAGCGGTGGAGGCTGACATTCCTCTAAGATCAAGAACAAGATGAGGATGCCCACTGTCACCACTGCTATTCAACATTGGACTGGGCGTTCTGGCCAGATCAGCTGGACAAAGGAAAAGAAATAGGCATCCAAACTGGAAGGGAAGTAAAACTCCTGCCTTTTTCATGGAGGACGTCCTGTGTGTGGACGATCTCAGAAGCCCCACAAGAAGGCTGATGAGGGGAGTCGGCAAACACGGGGTGCAGGACCAACACGTGAATACTCGTGTGTCTCCTAAGTAGCCATGGACGATCTGAGAAGGAGATTAAACATCCAGTTTACAACTGCATTCAGAAGAATGAAACACATAGACAGATACAAACTACTGTACACAAAACAGGTAAACAGCAAGGTCCTGCTGTACAGCACAGGGAACTACATTCAGTAGCTTGTCATAAACCGTGTGGAAGAGAATGTGTGTGTCTGAACCCCTGTGCGGTACACCAGAAACTGACAGCAATGTAAACCAACTAGACTTCAATTAAAAAGAATAAAACACATAGAAATAAATCAAGACAATGGAGAACTTGTACATTAAAAATTACAAAACATACTGAAAGAAATGAAAGGAGATGTAAATGAATGGAAAGACATCCCTTGCTCGCAGAGTGGAAGACTTCATATTGTTAAGGTACTACCCAAAACCTTGTACAGGGTCAATGCAGTCCCTGTCAAAATTCCTACAACTTTTTTTTTTTTTTGAAATGGAAAACTCAGTCCTCAAATTCATATGGAATTATAGGGACCCTGAATAACCAAAACAATATTGAAATAGAAGAAAAAAGTGAGAGGGCTCACACTTCCGTTTCAAAACATTTTTTTCCATTTTTTAAAACCATTTATTTATTTTACAATATCATATTTTTAAAATTGAAGTATAGTTGGTGTGTATTACATGTTACAGGTGTACAATGCAGTGATTCATGAATTTTTACACGTTACACTCCATTTATAGTTACTATAAAACCCTGGCTGCGTTCCCCATGCTGTCATACATCCTTGTGGCTTACTTTATACCTGAGAGTTTGCACCTCTTCCTCCTCCCCTCCATCTTGCCCCTCCCCCTTCCGTCTGCCCACTGGGAACCACTCCTCCCTTCTCTGCATCTGTGAGTCCGTTTCTTTTCAGTTATATTCACTGGTTGGTTGTATTTTTTTAGATTCCACGTATGCGTGATGTCTTACAGTGTTTGTCTTTCTCTGACCTATCTCACTCAGCATAACGCTCTCCAGGTCCATCCGTGCTGTGCACCAGAAACTAATACAACATTGTAAATCAGCTGTGCTTCAGTTAAAAAGCAAACCACCAAGCAACCCACTTAAAACATGGACAGAAGAACTGAACAGACACTTTTCCAAAAGAGGAAGTGCAGGTGGCCAACAGGGATGTGGAAAGTTGCTCAGCATCACTAGTATCAGGGAAATGCACATCAGAATCACAGCGAGACACCATCTCACGCCTGTCAGAATGGCCATCGTGGAAAAGAACACAAATAACAGATGTTGGCAAGGATGTGGGGAAAAGGGAACTTTGGTTGTACACAGTTGGTGGGAATGCAGATCAGTGCAGCCACTGTGGAAAACGGAATGGAGGCTTCTCAAATACCTAAAGACAGAGCCACCATATGGTGGCTGGCTTTTTTCTGTTCTCCAGTGATTTCCACTATGTCTTCTAGCTCACTGATCCACTCTTCTGCCTCAGTTAGTCTATTCTTGGTTCCTTCTAGTGTTACTCATTTCAGTGATTTTATTCTGCAACTCTGGGTATTCTTTATATTTTCCAACTCTTTGCTAAAAGCTTCGCTCTGTGCATCTGTACTCTTGAGTTCTCTGAACATCTTTGCCAGAATTACTCTAAACCCTCAGATAAATTGCCTGTCTCCTCATTACTTGTTTCTTCTGGGATTTTATCTTGTGCCTTGGCCTGGGAGAGTCCTCTGCTGCCTCATGTTGTCTGTCATTGTATTTGTATTTTTAGGTTGGTTACGTTTCTCGACCTTGGAGAGGTGGCCCTCTGTGGGAGACGTCCTGTGCGTCCCAGCAGTGCACTCCTCTCTCGCCACCCAAGGGCCAGGGTCCAGCTGGTCCCAGTGTAGAGTCTGGCCTGTGTGTGTGTGGATTCCTTCCACAGGCTTTGGGATTACTATTTTCTTGTTTCTGGTACCTGCCCCTGGTGGATGAGGCTGGACTAGAGGCTTAGGCAGGTTTCCTGGCAGGAGGAGCCGGTGCCTGCCCGCTGCTGGGTGGAGCTTGGTCCTGGACCTCTGCTGGGTAGGGCCGTGTCATTTGTGGCTCAGGAAGTCTGCCGATGGGTGGGGCTGTGTCCCCACCCTGTATGTTGTTCAGCCTGAGGCTTCCCTACAGGCTGTTGGGTGGGGCTGGGTCTTGGTGCTAATGATCCAGGCAGCCTCCAGGAAAGCTCATGTAGATGAACACTCCCAGAATGTCTCCCACCAGCTTTTTTGTCCGCTGAATGAGCCGCAGCCACCCCCTATGTCCCCAGGAGAACTTCCAGAACCAGCAGGCAGGTCTGCCTCTGCCCTTGGACCTGGTGCATGCAAGACTCTGCTTGCGTCCCAAGAGAATGAAGTCTCTGTTTACCCCAGTCCTGTGGGGCTCCTGGAGGTAAACCCCGCTGGCCTTCAAAACCAGATGTCCTGGGGTCTCCTCCTCCTCCCGATGCCGGGTCCCCGGGCTGGGGAGCCTGACGTGGGGCTCAGAAGTCTGTCCTGTGGGAGAGCCTCTGTGACAAATTCTTCAGCTTGTGGGCCGCCCCCCCGGGGGTGTGGGGCCCTATTATGCCGTGAATACATCCCTCCTACCGTCCCGCTGTGGTTCCCTCTTTGTGTTTCCAGTTGAAAAAGATCTTTCTTGCTACGTTCCAGTTTTCTTTTTTTTTTTGATGGTTGTTTAGCAGTCAGTGATGGTTTTGTTGTAGTGGCGAGGAGAGGTGAGCTCCTGGTCCCGCTACGCTGCCATCTTGACTGAAATTCACTCCCCCATTTCAAAACTTCTTACAAAGCCACAGCGATCAGAGCATTGTGGGACTGGCATACAGACAGACATATCGACCAGCAGAATAGAACTGATGGTCCAGAAGTAAGCCCGTGTATCTGTGGTCAGCTGATCCTGAACAGGGTGCAGCATGACTCACTGGGGGAAAGAACAGCCTTCAAAACTGGTGCTGGGCCAAGTGGAGACCAACATACAGGAAGATGAAGTTACACTACTACTCACACCACGTACAGAACTAACGTGAGGGATCAAGGCTTAAACGTAGGAGTGAAAATTGTAAAACTTAGAAAACACAGGGATAAATATTCATGACTTTGGATTTGGCAGTGGATGCTCATGACAATGAAAGCGTGAGCAATGAAAAAAAAACCAGATACACTTGACTACATTCAAATTAAAACCTTTCATGCATCAAAGGACGTCATCAGTTTCCAGAAAGTGAAAAGACAGCCTACAGAATGGGAGAAAAACTGCAGACCACACATCTGATAAGGGTCAGCTGTCCAGAATGTGTGAGAACTCACAGGGCTCCGCAGCAGAGACAGACGCCCATCGATAAATGGCCGAAGGATCTGAACAGACATTTCTCCACAGAATATACAGAAGGTAACAAGCATTGGCAAAAATGTGGAGAGACTGGAGTCTGAATTCGTGCTGCTGGTAATGTAATACGGTGTAGCCACTCCATTCTTAGTTCTGTAACCAAAAGTTTCAAAACAAGTGTGCAAATACTTGTAGTGGAATGAGGATAGCAGCAGTTGTCACACTAGCTGCCAGGTGGACACAACCCATGTCTCTCAAGTGATGACGGATAAACAGAATGTGGTCTCCACACATGGTGGACTATTACTCAGCCATGAAAAGGGATGAAGTACTGACACCTGCTGCAGTGTGCATGGATCTCTGAAACATCATGCCGAGTGACAGAAGCCAGACACAAAAGGCCCCGTACAGTATGAGTCTACGTGAACGCAGTGCCTGTGCTGGGTGAGTCCACACAGACAGAGGGCATCTGGGTTGTAGCAGGGTGGGGATGGGCACAGGATCTCCTTTTGGAGTGATGACACTGTTTTGGGGTGATGAGAATGTTCTGGGTGATGAGAATGTTCTGGGTGATGAGAATGTTCTGGGTGATGAGAATGTTTTGGGTGATGAGAATATTTAGGTGATGAGAATATTTTGGGTGATGAGAATGTTCTGGGTGATGAGAATGTTTTGGGTGATGAGAATGTTTTGGGTGATGAAAATGGGGTGATGAGAATGTTCTGGGTGATCAGAACGTTTAGGTGATGAGAATGGGGTGATGAGAATGCTTTGGAACTGGATAAAGGTGATGGGTGCACAACAGCCACTGAACTGTACACTTTATAAAATGGTTAACTTTTGTGAACTTCACCTCAGTAAAGAGGGGGAAATATAAATAAATACACACGTGAGCATTCATAAAGCTGAGACATCTAAGAAAACATCGCTGTGCTGGGAACTCGATGGTCCCTGCGGTTCTGGTAATGATTTCGGTGCTGATTTCCCCACCGTCCCCCCTTCCCCGTTTTTCTGACACCCTCTTAGTCTTATGTTAAGCTGTCTGGATTGATTTTGCAATATGCTTATGTTTTCTTTCCTCTTTGTTCCACCCTCTGGGGGATTTCCCGGACTTCACCTTCCAGCTCCTTCGGTAACTGTCAACTGGGCGGACTGTTCTAAATCTCGGAGTCACCCCTGTATGTCATACCATCCTGTCCTTGCATCCAGACGTGGTCCCCTCCGTCCCGTCTCTAGAGATGAGCGTACCAGGAGCGTTCCCATGTCCCTTCGTGCAGGGGGGGGCTTCCGGGACACTCTTCCCACTGACACCCCATGAAGCATCGTCCTCCCCACTGTGACACTCTGGTCCCACAGCTTCTAGGTAGCTAATCCTGGAGGTAATGGCCTAAAACTGGTCATGGAGGGAGTTCTCTTCTAGCGGGAGGCGTGGAAATCTGTCATTGTGGAAACCGTGTAAATATTCTTTAAAATCTACACGTTTTTATTGAGATGTAGTTGTTTTACCACAGTGTATGTTTCAGGTGCATAACACAGTGATTCACAATTTTTAAAGGTTATATTCCATTTATCGTTACTATAAAACACTGTGTCCCGTGCTACACAGTACACCCTCGTGGCGTCTGTCTTATATGTGGCACTGTGTTGGCCCCCACCCCTGCCCGACCCCCTGGTAGCCTCCCATTGGCTCTCGGAGTCCGTGAGCCTGTGGGAACCACACTTTTGGAGCAGGGATGAGAGTGCAGACGGGTAGACTCCCGGGAGCGCTCTGCAGAGGTTCCTGCAGGTTCTGGAGGAAGGGAGCGTCTTCAGGGCGAGGGCAGTTGTCAGTGTTTGTCAGTTTTGTTCACTCGTTCAAAAAACCAGCTCTTGGTTCGATTGATTTTTTCTATATTTTTTTCAAGAAGTTTTCATCTATTTTTAAGAGTTTTAAATCAAAATATATATTGAATCTTGTCAGATGTTTATTTACCATTTATTAAGATGATCACGTAATTTGCCCCTTTAGATTTTCTTAACATAACCCCATACTCAGTGATAAATGAATACTGAACCATCCTTAAACTCCTAGTATGATTCTTCGTGTTCTGCACTGTATTTACAATGTTTGGCTCTGTCTTGGTATTCATAAATGAGGTTATGCCAGTGCTCTTATTTGGGGCAATTCTCACTGGGTTTTGGTGCCAGTATCATGTTTGATTTATGTGAAAGTTTTTAGAGGATGTTTTTATTGTGTTCTAGAACAAGGTAAGTTATAGTGAAATAATCTATACTTTAAAAATTTGATAAAATTTCCTAGTAGAACCACCTGAGTCTGATAATTTTTTTGTTTGTTTTTTTTAATAATTAAAAAATTTTCTTCATTGAAGTACCGTCAGTTACAGCGTGTCAGTGCCTGGTGCACAGCACAGTGTCCCAGCCATGCAGGTACATACATGTGTTTGCGTTTTTTTCATTAAAGGTTATTGCAACATCCTGAACACAGCTAGCTCACCGTGCTGTTCAGCAGAAATTTCTTTAATCTGTTTTTATTTCTAGTGGCTTTGATGTGTAAATCTCAAACTCCCAAATTTATCCGTTCCCACCCCCTTTCCCCAGTAACCACAGGATTGTTTACTGTGTCTGTGAGTCTGCTTCTGTTTCGTGGATGAGTTCATAATGTCCTTTTTTTTTTTCCTTTTCTTTAGCATGTGGTGTTTTTCTTTCTCTTTCTGGCTTACTTCACTTAGAATGACCATCTCCAGGTCCATCCATGTTGCTGCAAATGGCATTGTTTTATTCTCTTTTAGGGCTGACTAGTATTCCATTGTATAAAGATACCACAGCTTCTTTATGCATTCATCTGTCGGTGGACATGTAGGTTGCTTCCATGTCTTGGCTATTGTAAATAGTGCGGCTGTGAACACTGGGGTGCATGTAACTTTTCGAATTACAGTTCCCTCCGGATATATGCCCAGGAGTGGGATTGCTGGATCATATAGGATAGGTCTGTTTTTAGTTTTTTGAGGAATCCCCATGCTGTTTTCCACAGTGGCTGCACCAAACTGCATTCCCACCAGCAGTGACAGAGGGTTCCTTTTTCTCCACAGCCTCTCCAGCATTTGTCATTTGTGGACATTTTAACGATGGCCATTCTGGCTGCTGTGAGGTGATACCTTATTGTAGTTTTGATTTGCATTTCTCTGATAATAAGTGACATTGAACATTTTTTTCATGTGCCTATTAGCCATTCGTATGTCTTCATTCGAGAATTGCTTGTTTCGGTCTTCTGCCCATTTTTGGATTGGGTTGTTTGTTTTTCTTTCAAGTTTTGTTAGCTCTTTATATATTCTGGAAATTAAGCCTTTGTCAGTCACTTCATTTGCAAGTATTTTCTCCCATTCTGTAGGCTGTCTTTTTGTTTTGCTTATGGTTTCCTTTGCTGTGCAGAAGCTTATCAGTTTAATCAGGTCCCATTTGTTTATTTTTGCTTTTATTTCTGTTGCCTGGGTAGATGGCCCTAGGAGAACAGGGCTAAGATTCACATCAAAGAATGTTTTGCCTCTGTTTTCTTCTAGGAGATTTCTTATGTCTTGTCTCATATTTAAGTCGTAGAGCTATTCTGAGTTTATTTTTGTGTATGGAGTGATGGAGTGTTCTAGCTTCTCTGACTTACATGCTGCTGTCCAGTTTTCCCAGCACCGTGTGCTGAAGGGACTGTCTTTTCTCCACTGTATCTTCTTGCCACCTTTGTTGAAGGTTAACTGACCCGAGGTCTGTGGGTTTATTTCTGGTTGCTGTATCCTGTCCCACTGACCCATTATGTCTGTTTTATGCCAGTGCCACCCTGTCTTGATGACTGCAGCTCTGCAGCACTGTCTGAAGTCTGGGAGGGTTATTCCTCCAGCTTTGTTCTTTTTCTTCAGTATTGCTTTGGCAGTTCTGGATCTTTTGTGTTTCCGTATAAATTTTAGGATTGTTGGTTCTAGTCCTGTGAACAAAGACCTGGGTGATTTGCTAGGGGATCGCACTGAATCTGTAGATTGCCTTGGGAAGTACGGCCATTTTAACGATACTGATTCTTCCAATCCAAGAGCACGGGCTATCTCCATTTCTGAGTCGTCTATAATTTCCTTAACCAACGTTTTGCAGTTCTCCCTGTGGAAGTCTTTCACCTCCTGGTTCACATTTATTCCTGAGTATTTTGCTATTTTGGATGCAATTTTAAAAGAGATTGTTCCTTTACTTTCTTTTCCTGCTAATTCAGTTGTCAGTGTCAAGAAATGCGAGTGATTTCTGCACATGACTCTTGGGTCCTGCTACCTTGCCAAATTCTTTTACCAGCGCTAGTGGCTTTTGTGTGGCACCTTTGGGGTTTTCTATATATAGGATCATGTCATCTTCATGTAGTGACAGTTTTACCTCTTCTCTTCCAATTTGGATCCTTTTTATGTCTTTTTCTGGTCTGACTGCTGTGGCTGGGACGTCCAGTCCTGTACTGAATACAGGTGGTGGCAGTGGGCATCCTGGTCCTGTTCCAGTTTCAGCGGGAAGGCTTTCGGCTTTCACCGTGGAGCACTGTGCTGGCTGCAGGTTTGTCATAAGTAGCTTCTGTTATGTTGAGATATGATCCCGCTGTGCCCACTTTGGTAAGCGTTTTTTCTGAAATCACGAGTGGGTGCCTAATTTTATCAAATGCTCTCTGCAGGTATTGAGATGATCGTGTGATTCTCGTCCTGGGTCTTGTGGACGTGACGTACCACACTGACTGACTTGCGTGTGGTGAGCCGTCCTTGTGCCGCTGGGAGGAGCCCGGCCTGACTGTGCTGTGCGCCCTTCGTGTGCTGCTGGTGCTGCTGACGCTGTCGAGGGCGTCTGCATCCCTGCTCATCGCCGATGTGCTTTCCTTTCTGGGTGGAGCCTTTGGCATTTGGCGTCAGGGTGATGGTGGCTTCCTAGAGTGGGTCTGGGAGTGTGCCCTCCCCTTCAGTCCTCTGGGAGCGCTTGAGAAGGACTGGCACTAGTTCGCTGCATGGTGGGTAGAACTCCCCAGGGAAGCCGTCTGGTCCCGGACTGTTGTTTGCAGGGAGGCTTTTTCTTGCTGATTCTGTTTCATGTCTAGTGACTGGACTGTTCAAGTGATCTTACTTCTTGATTCGGTTTCGGTGGACTGTGCGTTTCTAGAAACGTGTCCATTTCTTGTAAGTCGTCCCATTTATTGCTATAGTTGTTCATGGCATTCTCAGGGTTTTTTGTGTTTCTGTGGTGTTGGTTGTAATTTTTCCATTTTCATTTCTTATTTTATTGATTGTGTCTTCTCTTTTTTCTTCTTGGCGAGCCTGGCCAGAGGTTTGTCAATTTTTTTGACTCGTTCAAAAAAACAGCTCTTGGTTTGTTTTTTAAAAAAAATCTCTATTTTACTTATTTCCTAATTGGGGCTTTAATGTTTACAATGACTGGTGAGAGTTTACAGGGAAAAGGCAGGCAGGAGGGAGTGAGCCCACCCTGCGGGGCGCTGAGGGGCTTTCTGGGCTAGATTCTTCCTCGAGATCTGTGCTTGTGTTTCGCTCTGTGCAGAGAAGTTCCTTCGGGCAGGAGTTGGCAACTAAAACCTGTGAGCTGGGATTAGCTTCTCCATTTTTAAAGGAGTTGTCAGTAAACCCCTCCCCGCAGACAAGTCTGCACCAGAGACTATTAGAGGCCGGAGAAATACTTAGTGGCTGGCCCTTCGCACGAGAAGTTTCCATAAAGCCAGCCCCCTTCTTAAAAATCCCAGTGTGTCTTTCCACTGACATACTACCCCCGCCATTTCTCACTGGTGCCACTTCCATTTCCCACATACGGAATCTCAGTTATTTGAGACTTCTGTCCCCTCCCTGTCGCTGCAGCCATTTGGAAGCCGAGTCTTGCTCTAAAGGGTCTCAAGGTCAGTCCTGTGTCTCCTCACTCCCACCACCCCAGTCTGTTTCAGGCGCTTACTGACGCAGCCCCCACACCGCACGCGTCCTCCTCCACCGAGCAGGACAGCCCGTGCGGGGCGTGACTTCCCAGGCCGTCAGGGAGACCTGCTTGGGGGCCAGCCGGCTGCCGTCTTGGAAGCTGAGCCGCCGGCCCCAGTGAGGCCTCCAGCTGACGCCACCACAGCAAAGACCCAGGCCAGAACCAGACCCGCCCAGCGACGGCGCTCCCGACCTCCTGACGCCCAGGAGCGCGAGGCAGGGCACGGTTACTGATACTGCTGTTACGAGCTGATGCGCCCCCGTGTGCTAACTCCAGGCACCTCTGAACCGGCCTCCCTTTCTTTCTGCTCCACTTACTGTCCAATTACTCAAAAAAAAAAAAAAAAATCCTGTCGTAAATCCCCTTGATTAAAGAGCTAGAGAGCCTCCTCATTCGTTTTTGGAGGAAGTCAGAACCGAGGCCTCGGCCTGGTCCGGCCGAGCCTGACGCGAGTGGCGTCAGACTGCACTCTGGGGGTGCTGGGTCCCCCCGCCCGGAACCCACGCCGAGGTCTGCTTCCTCGAAGGTGTTCTTCACTGACACCAGCTCATGACTTACTGTAAATTCCTTGAGATTTATATTGCTTTGGACTATTTCTTTTAACTGTCGAGGTCAGCATTGGGCCAGTGAGAGTTCTTCATGAGCTAATACGAGACCTGTACTTTGCGTGCACAGCTCTGCCCGACCCCGAGCACCAGGTGACTTGAGGGCTGTATTCAGAATCGCAGCCCTCGGGGGGAGAAGCAGGTGGACGCTCAGCAGGGTCCCGGGCCCAGCACAGGAAGTGGCGTCCTCAGCTGTGCTGCTGGGCTTGTGGTCTGACCTTGGGCAGAGGTCACCTTGCTGTTCTACTTCACTGTAACAGGGGGTCTGGACGGCACTACTTCAGAGCTGAGTATTAAAGGAGACCATGTGGCTGACGGTGCTTCGCACGGTGAGTGCCTCACACCCGCAGGCCCAGGCTGGGCCTTCATGGTGGCAGACGCCCCACTCCCTTGTCCCCCACCACTCGTTTACAGAAAAGCGTTAGTCTCCCCCAAGTTCCAGAGGGCAGGTTTAATCAGAGAAAGGAGAAATGCAGAAACAGGGGAACAGTCAAGCAAATAATAGTTTAGCCGTGAAAACAAATTGAAGGACCTTTCGTTCCTCCGCAGGGGCTACAGATCACATCCTAAGCCACATCCTTGAGCTTTTCTGCAGATGCGAAACCCCCACCAGGTGAAGTTGGCCGCGTGCCGCCAGTTAGCACGTAGACCCCAGACGGGTTGGATCCAGTGGCTGATGTGGCCTTCCCCCAGTTATTCACCCCTCACAATCCAGGGGTGTCCACGAGCTGATCAGGCCCTCTGCAAGCTTCACACCTAATGCTGCCTTTAAAAACCCTTGTCTGAAAGCCACTGGGGAGTTGGGTTATTTTGAGAAATAGCTGCCCATTCTCCTTGGTTGGCCCGTGGTGGGCGCCTGCAGTAAATGCTGCACCTTCCTTCCCCACAACCCGAGGTCAGTGGGTTGGCTTTACTCTCATTGGATGAGTGGACCCAAGTTAGTTGGGGGCAACTCTGATGACCCAGATGGGCCTCCCACCCCGAGGGGACATCTTGCCTATGGGCCCCGTCTCAGGGGCAGCCCCAGTGCTTACCACTGACTGGAAGCCGCTGGCCCAGGGCCCACTTGGTCCCACAGTGAAGGAGACGAGGCTCTGGCCCTGGTCTGGTCTGGCCTGTGAGGCAACTCTGGTACGTGGTGGGCCCTCCTGTGTGCCTGCCCCGGAGTGTTCTTCCCTGCTGGCTGGCCTGATTGGAGTTTTCCTTTTTGGTGGGAAAGACATCCAACTTGTCATCTGGTTTTAAGTGGGATGCCACTTTAACAAGATTTTCCCTTCTGGGTCCAGGAGGACCTCGCTCTTCCAGACGGGCCGAGCAGCCCCTGGAGAACTCCGTCAGACGCCCGTCTGGAACGGCAGGTAAGAAACTGCAGGTAAGACAACGCCTGCCTGGCTCTGGTCTGGTACTGGTAGCGCCGGCCGTATGAAAGGGAAGCGGGGAGCTGGCGCCTGTTCCAGCTGCTGGGCCCCTGGGGTGTATTGTGCAGAACTGGCAGATCTTTGGTTCTGCTCCTATGAAGAGAAAGAAGACTGTGTTTCTGAGACAGTGTGGCCACAATGTTCTTTAGACTCTGCAGAAAAATTCCAAAGCTGGTTCTTTTTATTGCTCAGTTAGATAAAAGATTTTTTTCAAAATTCTGACCCAGAGAGAACAAAGGTATTTCTAGGAGAAAGCTTGAACTTATAACTCTTATGTCCTCAGAATGCAGATACAGCCCACAAGGCCTGAGACTCCAGCCTTGGGTCAGTTACTTAATAGAACCTGAAACTGAAAGACAAAAAGGGAAAGGAGGCTTTAAATTCAAGGGCGTAAACTAAACTTATTCCATGTTATTTATAATAAACAAAACTTACTTATGAATCAGACATTGTAAGACTCATTAATTTATAACGTCTAATTCATGACTAAGCTGTTCGTTTTGGGGGGGAGGTAATGAAGTCTATTTACTTAATAGTTTTTTTTTTTTTTTAAATGGCGAGGATGAACCCAGGACCCCGTGCCTGCTAAGCGCACACTCTACCACTAAACTGTGCCCTCTCCCCCGACTGAGATTTAAAATGAAGCTATGAGGGCTGTGATTCGGTGGATATGTAAAACTGCATTTATAAGTGAGCTCTATTATATTTACTTAAGGGAGATTAAATGCTTTATAAATTCTCAGAAATACAGCAGAAACTGTCACATGATCTGGGGAGTATTCAGAATTAATGTTATTAAAGTTAACATTTGTTGATTTAATACAGATATGTCTTTAGAGGCATCAGTAGTAAGTCTGATACTTTTACTGTATCTAGGTTTACTAGAAGCCAAGTAAGTTCATATTATGTTTTTCGTCAGTAATGAGCTGGAGATAAACAGGATAGAAGCTTTTAGGTGAACTTTTTAGGGATAATTATGTTTTAGTTTCTCCAGAGATTGGTAGCTTGAAATTTTAGAGTGTTACTAAGTCAGGGCAGACAGCGACGGTTCACTGTCCAGACCAGCACTGTGATGCTGACTCCCGGGCAAGTCTAAGTCGCCGGCCTTTGTCTTATGGGAGAAAAACTGAAGAGCTTTGGTTTGTTAGACAAACATCTTGTACCACATTAAAGAAAGAACTTATGCTGTGATAAAATGTATGTTTTTAAAGGTTACTAAATGTGTTTATTAAGTTTGCCACTCAGGAAATGCTGGCGTAACGAACAGTTCACAATTGCACACTTCTTGGTTTTTGCTAGAAAATAAGGTTTTTAACAGTTACAAGTTACATACATAAGCAAAGTACTAAAAATAATAAGGGAAGCGTTCACTCTGTAAAGAAAGGTGCATGTTGTTGGTGGGAGGAGGCATGAAGGAACGGAGATATTTTTGTTAAGGGAAAAAAGTAATTTCATCCCAGAGCTGTTTCTTTCCAGACGGGAAAGAAAATAAGGGACAAACGGAGACGGATATAGAAAATGACGGAATGTTTGTGGAAACGGAACGTTGAGAAAAGAGTTTTGTTTGTGGTCAAGACTGGCTAAGATCAGACTGAATTTAATTAAATTTTGTTATCAAAAGTAGGCTAGTGCAAGACTGCAGTTTGGCTTTCTCTGTTAGGAAAACAAAGTTTTCCTGGGATATTGAGCTGCTTTTGGTAACAGATCGTATGCTTCATCAGTTTCTTTCTGTAGCTGACGCTGGGGTGTTTCAAAGGGCCCCTACAGTGTCTCCGAGAAAAACTAACGGGGACTCTCTGGTATGTTACATTACACGAGAAGCACCGGCACGTGAGCGGTGATGAGCACTCTTAGGTTGCACTGTATGGATAAGTGGCCTAGAAATTACATGCAGTTCCTAAAATTTTAGTATGTCCTAGTATTTTTCAGTCAACGCTAGTCATTAAAATGCTGTCACGGCAACTTGGTTAAGTTTCTTTGTGATCAGATCTGTAACCAGACCTTTTTACGTCTTCTGTCATTCACAGTTACTGTTTCACTCTGATGTTTTTGCAAAACTGCTTCATCTTCAAGGTGATTCACAGAAAGGATTTCTTGACAAGCACAGGTTTCTGGTAACTTTCAGATCGTACTGCTGAGCTGGTAAAAAATTAAAGAATTCTAATCGAAACCCTGAAGAGCTCACAAAACTGTTTACCAGATGTCTGTCTCCTTATCAAAATGGAAAGAAACGTCTCTAACAAGGCCGTCACAGAGCACCACCACTCGAGACACGCATCGCTGCTGGCGTTGCCGCTAGAAGGACGTGCACAGTGTTCGTGCGACAGTTCAGTACAGGTGATAAAAATGCGCAGCCTGTTTCCCCACGAATCTGCCTCTGAGCTTTACTTCCCCCGTCGTGGGGGACTGGGCGTGTGTGTGTGCATACAGAAGCAGGCCCAGCACTGAGGGACGTGGTGGCCCCGGGGCAGGCAGCAAGCACCGTGTCACTCAGGGACAAATACTTTGATCACCTGTGCTTTCTAGAAAGATGTGCAAGCAAAAGGTGAGGTGCGGGGTCACTCTGGCTTAAATGCGATTTAACTGGAACTTGAGACTAAGCAAAACAGCCTGCTTAGGGCCTACCAGACATGCACTGTGCATCTGCTGTGACCATGCAATAGAACGCATCTTTTTAAAATGAAAGGAGTAACTGTGGTTCAGGCACCTAAGAGGGAGCTGGCTGTCCGCCGTGGCTGTGGTTTCAGACGTGCTCCTGTGTCACTGAATTCCCTGAGCTACATCAGACGCAAGGACACTGCCGGCTGTACGCGGTGCCTGCCAGCAGCCCCAGCCTGAAGGGCTCAAGGTCTCCTCCTGCAACTGTGAAACTGCTCCCTCACGTTAGGGACGGTAATGGCAAGTGAGACCACCTCAAGACGTGGCCGCCCCGCAGGAGGCACTAGATTCTTCAGCCAGAATCACACCAGACAGTACTGTTGCTTCAGGTCTCAGCAAAAAAAAGGAGAGAGATGTGTAATGGCCAGTAGCCCCCGCTGTGTACAAAATACCCCTGGAAAAGCTGAAACCCAAATAAATAGAATAATTTAAAAGGCCACTAGGTTACAGAATATACATAAAGCGGACCCACTTCAAAACTTACCTTTCCTGATTGCTGTCTAGAATAGGAGGACACTTTCAGGGAATACTGTGAGTGCATTTTGATTATTATCCCCAGTTTTAACTTTATGTATTTATTTTACAACACAGTATTTTTATGTGATGTATAGTTGATGTACAATATATGGTACAGGTATACAACACAGCGACCCACAATTTCTAAAGGCTACACTCCGTTCGTAGTTGCTATAAAATCCGGGCTGCGTTCCCCATGCTGTCATACATCCTTGTGGCTTACTTTATACCTGAGAGTTTGCACCTCTTCCTCCTCCCCTCCATCTTGCCCCTCCCCCTTCCGTCTGCCCACTGGGAACCACTCCTCCCTTCTCTGCATCTGTGAGTCCGTTTCTTTTCAGTTATATTCACTATGTCGTTGTATTTTTTAGATTCCACGTGGATGCCGGTGCCTGCCTGTTGTTCAGCTTGTGGGTCGCCCACCCGGGGGTGTGGGGCCTGATTATACCGCAAGCATGCCCCTCCTACCGTCCTGCTGTGGTTCCCTCTTTATGTTTCCAGTTGAAGAAAATCTTTTCTGCTAGGTTTGTCTTTTTCGATGGTTGTCTAGCAGTCAGTTGTGGTTTTGTTGTAGTCGTGAGGAGAGGCGAGCTCGTGGTCCTACCGCTCCACCAGCTTGACTAGAAATCCTCGGTCATTATCCTCACTGTTAACATGATGACTAATGTTCAGCTGTTTGTCCGGGTGCTATGACAAAGCAATCAAACAGGTAATAGGTTCACAATACAAAATACTGAGGCTAAGCTTGAGAGTCAAGATTTCTTTGCAATTAAAGTGAAGGAGAGATTTGGCAGCCAAGATGGTGGAGTAGAAAGACCTTCAGCTCACCCCCTCTCGTGAGCAAAGCAAAGTCACAGCCCTTGCAGGAAAACCATCAATGAAAAAGACTGGAATTCACCAGAAAAGCTCTTCTACACCTAAATACATAAGGGGCCACAAGGAGACAGGTAAGAGGGGCAGACCGTGGTAAGATAAAACCCCACGCCCCTGGGTGGGTGACCCGCACACTGGAGAACAGTCACGTCCCAGAGCTGCTCCCGCAGGAGTGAGAGTGCTGAGCTCCACGTCAGGCTCCCCAGCCCGGGGGTCTGGCACTGGGAAGGTGAGCCCAGGGCGTGTGGCACTGAAGGCCAGTAGGGCTTGACTGCAGGAGCCCAGGTCAGGGGAGACAGAGACTTCATTCTGAAAGGGCCCACACTGGGACCCAGGGCAAAAGCAGTAATTTTGATAGGAGCCTGGGCCAGACATGTGTGCAGGTCTTGGAGTCTCCTGGAGAGGGGTTGGGGGCTCACCCTGGGGATAGACCTATTTGAGAACATTGCTGAGGCTGGTGGCTGACATCTTGGATCATTAGCACCAAGACCAGGCCCCACCCCACGCCCTGGAAGTGCCAATGCAGGGACACTTAAGGCCAAAGAAGTAAGGGGGCAGGAACAGAGCCCCACCTGTCAGCAGACAGGCTGCTTAGATACTAAAGACCTCACGGCCGCCTCTGGACCCTCCCTCAGGCCCAGCCCAGCCCAGCCCACCAGAGCGCCAGGACCCAGCTTCACCCCCTGGGGGACAGGCACTGGGCCTGCCAACCCAGAAGCCTGCACCAACCTCTAGAGGAGTCTGGTCCACTGGGGAGCAGACCTAGAAGCAAGAAAACTCTGATCCTGCAGTGCAGGTCAGACCCTACCCTGGGACCATCTGGGCCCTGGCCCTGCCCACTAGCAGGTCGGCACAACCTCCAGGACACCCCGGAACTCATACCCAACCACCTGAAACAAGCCCTGGGATGCCTGGGCCCTGCAGCCAAACTCCACGAACCAGCTCTGCTGGCCAGGAATCTGACACTGACCCCCGAATCTGGCTTCACCTGCCGGTGGGTGGGCAACAGCCCACCAGTGAGCCAGCATGAGCCCCGGGACCCACGGGGTGACCAGGCCCTGCTAAACATCAGCCAAGGGCGTCCACACAACATGGGGCCTAGCAACCAACCAGACTAGGGACCGAACACACTAGCAGCCTGTCCCCAGAGGGCAGAGCACTTCTGGGGTACATAGGACACCTCCTACAGAGGCCACTTCTGCAAGGCTGAGAAACATGACTGACCTACCACATACACCAAGATGCAAACTGCAACTTAGACAAAATGAGGCGACAGAAAGATGTTTCAGAGAAAGAGGACAAAGACCACAGACAAACTATGTGAGGTGGAGACAGGCGCTCTACCCAAGAAGGATTTCAGAGTAATGACTATAAAGATGATCAAAAAACCTGGGAGGAGAAAGAATGCACAGATGAGGAGTTTACAAGTTTTAAAGAAAGAATTAGAAAATACAAAGAACAACCAAACAGAAGGGAAGCGCACAAGCAGCAGACCACAAAAGAGGCGGCAGAGTAGAGCGGCGGGAGTCACTGCCGCCGAGGAGAAGGAAGAGTGCAGGGAATGGGGACAGTTTAAAGGATGTGTGGGACAACACCACGTGCTCTAATGCTTGCATTACAGGGGCCCCAGCAAGAGGAGAGAGAGAGGGAGAGAAAGGGCCTGAGGAAATATTTGGAGAGATAATAGTAAATAGCTGAAACCTTCCCTAACCCAGGGATAGAAACAGTCACCCAAGTCCAGGTAGCGCACAGAGTCCATCACAGGATCCACTCAAAGAGGAGCACACCAAGACACTGTGATAAAAACTGAAGGCAGAGGACACTAAAAGCAACGAGGAAGGCAACAAGTAACATGCCAGGGAACTCCTGGGATGCTGCCAGCTGCTTTTCCAGCAGAAACTCTGCAGGCCAGAAGGAAGTTGCACCATATAGTTCATGTGATGAAAGGGAAAAACCTGCAACCAAGCCTACTTCGCCCAGCAAGGCTCCTGTTCAGGGCTGATGGTGAAATCAGCAGCTTTACAGCCGAGCAAAAGCTAGAATGTCAGCACCATCACGCCAGCTTTACAACAAATGTTCAGGGACTTCTTTAGGTGAAAAATAAAAGGTCACAACTAGAAACAGGAGAAGGATGGAATGGAAACCTCACTGGTGAGGCAAACATGAAGGTAAGGAATCACGCGCACAGCACTGGTACGGAAGTTAAAAGATGCGAGTGCTAACACCATCCGTGTCCACGGGAAGCAGGTAAGGGACACAAAACAATTCGATGTAAAATCTGGTATCAAAAACAGATGTGATGCAGTAACGTGGATGGACCTGGAGACTATCGTTCTAATAAGTAAGCCAGACAGAGAAAGAAAACCACCACATGATACCATTCATATGTGGAATCTAAAAATGAGCTTACTTGCAAAACAGAAACAGACTCACAGACATAGCAAACAAACTTACGGCTACCAGGGAGGGAAGGGGTTGGTAAGGGATAAATTGGGAGTTTGGGATTTGCAGATACTAAGTACTGTATAGAAAATAGACAGACAGCAAGTTTCCACTGTAGAGCACAGGGAACTATATTCAACATCTTGTAACTTACAATGAAAACGAATACACGTATGTACATGTATGACTGAGACATGATGCTGTGCACTAGAGACTGACACAGTGGTGTAAGCCAGCTGTGCTTCAGCTAAAAAAGAAACTGAGAAGAGTACAAATGCAGGGTGTCCAGCATGCATTTGAAATTAAGAGATTAGCAATTTAAAACAATCACATACAGAGAGACTGCCATACAAAAAAACACATGGTAACCACAAAGCAAAAGTCAGTAATAGATAAACACAAAGACAGAAAAAGGAATCCAGACATCGCACTGGTGACAGCCATCAGGTCACAGGAGCAGAGAATGAAGAAGAAAGGGAGAACAAAAACCTACAAATGCAAATCTAGAACAATCGACAAAACGGCACTAACACACACACCAACAATTACCTTAAGTGTGAATGGACTAAATGCTCCAACTGGAAGACACATTGGCTAAAGGGACACTAAAAAAAAAAAAAAAGAAAAAAAAAAAAGACCCATAGGAGACTCACTTCCAATCTAGAGCCATGCAGACTGAATGAGGGGGGTTGCAAAAAGGTATTCCATGAAAATGGAAATCAGAAGGCCAGAGCAGCAACAGTCAGACAAAATAGGCTTTAAAATAGAGACTGTTACAGGAGATAAAGAAGGACACTACACAGTGATCAAGGGATCAGCCCAAGAAGCAGCTCTCCCAACACAGTAGCACCTCAACACACAAGGCACACGTTACGGACGTAAAGGGAGAAACTGGCCGTAACAGGGTAACAGTGGGGACCTTAACACCCCACTTACAGCAATGGACAGATCATCCAGACAGAAAATCAGTAAGGAAATGGGGGGGGGGGGATAGACAGGGAGTTCAAAATTTGTAGATACTGACAGGCATGTGCAGAATAGATAAACAAGATTATACTGCGTAGCACAGGGAAATATATACAAGATCTTGTGGCAGCTCACAGTGAAAAAGAATGCAACAATGAATATAAGTATGCTCATGTATAACTGAAAAATTGTGCTCTACACTGGAATTTGACACAACATTGTAAACTGACTATAACTCAATAAAAAAAAGTTTAAAAAATAAGGAAACACAGGCCTTAAATAACACATTAGGCCAAATGGCTTTGATTGGTATTTACAGCACATTCTACCTGAAAGCAGCAGAATACACATTCTTTTCAAGTGCACACAGAACATTGTCCAAGGCAGATCGCATGCGGGGCCATGCAGCAAGCATCAGTACATTTAGCAGAAGTGAAGTCACGCCGAGCATCTTTTCTGACCACAACTCCGAGAGACTAGAAATCAGCTACGAGAAGAAAACTGGAAGAAACAAAAAGACACGGAAACCGGACAACACGCCGCTGAGCAGCCGGTGGACCGCTGAAGACGTCCAAGAGGAGACGTAACCGTGCCCAGGGGCAGTGAAAATGAGAACAGGACGATCCAAACCCCTGGGACACAACAAGGCAGGAGACAAGGGCAACCTCAAGCACAGAGCCCAGCCTCACAGCTAAAGGAGCCAGGACAGAGGACAAAACCTGGAAAGGGAAGAAGGGAAGACACACAGATCAAAGCAAAAACAAATGAAGGAAAAGGTCAGTGAAACTAAAAGCTGGTTCTTTGAGCAAATAAACAAAACTGATAAACCTTTGACCACACTCACCAAAGAAACTAAAGTCCAGGTCCAGATGGCTTCACAGGTCAACTCTACCAAACGTGCAGAGAAGAGTTAACACCTGTCCTCCTGAAACCATTCCAAAAACCTGCGGAGGAAGGAGCACTTCCAACCTCACTCTGTGAGGCCACCGTCACCCCGATACCAAAACCAGACAAAGATATCACAAAAAAAGAACATTACAGGCCAGTATCACGAGCACAGATGCAAAAATCCTGAACAAAAATACTAGCAAACTGACTCCAACAGTACATTAAAAGGATCATGCACCATGGTGAAGTGGGATTTTTCCCAGGGACGCACGGGTTTTTCAGTATCTGCTAATCAGTGATACATCGCATTAACAAACTGAAGAATAAAAACCACATGATCATCTCAATAGAATCAGAAAAAGCTTTTGATAAAATTCAATATTCATTTATGATAAAAAAAAAACTCTTCAGAAAGTGGGCCTAGAGGGACTATAACTTTACCTAAGAAAGGCCTTTTTTGACAAACCCACAGCTAACATCCTCCTCAGTGGTGAAAACCTAAAAGCACTAAGATCCTCTAAGATCCCGAACGAGACGAGAATACCCACTCTGACCACTTCCCAAACTATATTAAATCAGTCAGAGAAGAAGAATAAAGGAATCCAAACTGTACAAGAATCAGTAAAACTGCTAGTAAAGGACATGACATGATACAGAGAAGACCCTACAGACATCACCAGGCAACCACTAGCGCTCTGAAATCAATGAATTAAGTAAAGGTGCAGGATACAAAATTAATACACAGAAATCTGTTGCATTTCTATACACTAACAATGAAATATCAAAAGAGAGAGAAGGTTAACAGTCCCCTTTACCATCACATCAAAAAGAATAAGACACCTAGGAATAAACCTACCTAAGGAAGCAAAAAGACCTGCACTCCAAAACCTGTAATACACAAGTGAAAGAAGTCGGAGGAGACACGAACAGATGGAAAGACTCACCATGTTCTTAGATTGGAAGAATCAATACTGGTTTAAAAAAAAAAAAAAAGGACCAACATATTACAGAGGCAATTTCAGATTCAGTGCAACCCCTATCAAAATACCAATGGCCTTTTTCACAGAAGGAGAACAGAAGCTTTTCAAATTTGTACAGAAACAAATTTTCAAATACCCAAAACAATCTTGAGGAAGAAGAAGGGAGCTGGAAGAATCATGTTCCCCGAACTAACTCAGACCACACCACAAAGCTACAGCAATCACAACAGTCTGGTGCTGGCACAACAACAGACACACAGATCAACAGATAGAAAGTCCAGAAATAAACCCAGGCACTTATGGTCGATTAATCTATGACAAAGGAGGCAAAAATACACAAGAGAGAAAAGAGAGTCTCTTCAACAAGTGGACCTGGGAAGACTGGGCAGCTACCTGTGAAAGGATGAAATTAGAACACTCTCTGACGCCGCACACAAACATAACTGAGAAGGGATTAGAGACCGAAGTGTGAGCCAGACACCATGAGCCTCCCAGGAGAGGAGGGGCTCAAGTGGTGGAACAGGAGGGTGCAGAGCTCACCCCTCCCACGAATAACATCAAAAATGTACGTCTGTGGACTGGTCCTCTACACGTGGACTCATTCTCGCAGAATGACTACTGAACAACAGCAGAAGATCTTACACAAGCGGAGCTACAAGAAGTCTCCTCACACTTGGATAGGAAGAAACAACCACCACCGGGATGGGAGCTGTGCCCGGGGGCAGCAGTGAAAGAAGAAAAGTGCCCCCACCCTGGGAAGCCCCTTCACCCGCGGGGAGATCAGCCAGACAGAAGGGGAGGCAGAGCAGAGAGAAGCTGTCAAGGGTCTGCGCGGCCCCAGCCCCAGACAGGAGCCTGTGGGCCTGCGCCGAGACCGGCTGCTGAAGCTCGGGTTCAGAGGACAGGCCCAGGGAGGGGACTGGGGCTGCCTGCGTGGGACAGCCTCAGGGGTATGGGAAGAACCTGGGGTGTGTGCAGTGAGGCTGGGTCTGCCATAAAAAGCCCCACTGGGAACACACTCTCCTGAAGGGGGGGGTGGGGCGAACCACACAACAAACAACCCAATTAAAAAGAATGGGCTGAAGACCTAAGATAGCGTGATGCAGTGGGATCTAAAACTGAGACAGATGAACTTACAAAACAGAAACAGACTCACAAACACGGAAAACAGACTTACGGTTACCAAAAGGGACGGGGGGAGAGGGATAAATAAGGAGTCTGGATTAGCAGACGGAAACTACTATATACAGAATAAACCAGGACCTATTGTAGAGCACAGGAACTATATACTCAACAGCCTGTAGTAACCTGTAATCAAAAAGGATATTAAAGGATATACAGACAAAATTGGAGAGATACACGTATCACTGAATGACTATGCTGTACACCAGAAACTAATACAACATTGTAAATCAACTACACTCCAATAATTAAAAAAAAAAAAAAAAAAAAAAAAACTCCTAGAGGAAAACATAAGCAGAACACTCTTACATAAACTGCAGTATATCTGGGGGGTCCATCTCCTAGAGTAATGGAAATAAAAGCAAAAATGAACAAATGGCACCTAATTAACCTTAAGCTTTTGCACAGCAAAGGAATCCATAAACAAAACGAAAATATTTGCAAACGGTGCTGCCAACACAGAATTGATTTCAAAAATATACAAACAGCTAACACAGCTTAATATAAAAAAAAAATCAAAAAATGGGGAGAAAACCTAAATAGGTATTTTTCCACAGAAGACATACAGATGGCCAACAGGCACATTAAAAGAGGCTCAACACTGCTAATTACTAGAGAAATGCAAATCAAAACTACAAAGTGGTATCACCTCAAGCCAGTCAGAATGGCCGTCAAAAAGTCCACAAACGGTAAATGCTGGAGAGGATGTGGAGAAAAGGGAGCCCTCCCACACTATTGGTGAGAATGTCATTTGGTGAAGCCATTATGGAGGTTCCTTAAAAAACTAAAAATAGACTTACCCTATGATGCAGCAGTCCCACTCCTGGGCATGTATCTGTAGAAAACTCCAATTTGAAAATATACATGCACCCCAATGTTCATAGCAGCACTGTTTACAGTAGCCAAGACATGGAAGCAATCTAAACATCCATGGACAGATGACTGGATAAAGAAGCTGTGGTATATTTATACAGTGGAATACTACTCAGCCCTAAAAAAGAATAAAATAATGCCATTTGCAGCAACATAGATGGACCTGGAGTTTGTCTTGTTAAGTGTAGTATGTCAGACAAATATGTTGTCACTTATATGTGGAATCTAAAAGAAATGATACAAATGGACTTATTTGCAAAATAGACTTACAGACAGAAAACAAACTTATGGTTACCCAAGGGGAAAGTAGGGGGAAGGGGATAAATTAGGCGTTTGGGATTAATATATACACACTACAATGTATAAAATAAACAAGGACCTACTTTATAGCACAGGGAACTCGAAGTCTTGTAATAACCTATAATGGAACAATTTTGAAAAAGAATAAATATATATGTATAACTGGGAATTAATACAACATTGTAAATTAATTACACTTCGATTTAAAACAATGGGCAAAAAAAAAAACAAAACAGTATCGCTGACTTTGAAAACAAGCCATGGTTAACAAAGGGGAGAGGTGAGGGGAGGGATAAATTAGGAATGTGTGATTAAAAATACACACTACTGTAGATAAAACAGATTAAAAAGGGCCTACTATGTAGCACAATGAGCTATGTTTGATGTCTTGTAATAATCTATAATGGAAAAGAATTGGAAAAAAATGTGTGTGTGTATATGAATCACTTTGCTGTACACCTGAAACATTGTGAGTCAACCATAGTTCACTGAAAAATAAGAAACTCAATGACCTTCTCTCCTCTGATCCTGAAACTCTGGCTTTGCCCCCATCCAGTGGGAAGCAGTCAGAGCAGCCTTCACCCCGGCTCCCCTCAGGACTGAGGACTGTCGAAGAAAAGGGACTTAAACCACGCAGGACCCTGCGGGGCTTTCCTGGGAATGGAGCCCCCGTGCTCCTCGGCTCTTGTTTGTAGAAAAGTGTTAGCCTCCTAGGCTTTTTCCCCAAGTTCCAATGAGCAAATTAGAGAAGGAAGAAATGCAAAAACAGAGGAAAGTAATAATAGTTTAGCCATGTAACAAAATCAGGGCCCTGGTTCCACTTCAGGGCTGTGGAGCGCACGCACCCCGAGCCACATCCCCAAGTCGTTTTGCAGGTGCTGAAACCCCCGCCGGGCGGAGACGCTGGCTGCACGCGGACCCCCGAGTGTCTGGAGCCAGCAGGTGGATGACGCTGACTCCCGCTGCCCTCACCACGCCATCAGCAGAAGGAGGTCCACTGGCTGGTCAGCCCCTGCAGCCCCTTCCCAACCCCTGCTGTTAAAACCCGTGCCCGAAAGCCACCGGGAGTTTCAGGCTTTTGATCGTGAGCTGCCCATTCTCCTTGCCTGGCGCCAGGCCGGACGCCTTGCCGTAAATGCTGGGCTTGCCTTCACCGCAACCGGCGGCCAGCAGACTGACTACTGTGCGTCAGGGGAACGAAGCCCGGCGTGGTCTGCCGACGTGCGCAGTAACTGGCAGCCACCGTTGGCTACTGAAAACCAGCAAAATAGCTGCATGTTCTGGCAGCGACACAGCACAAAATGACTCACGCACGTAGCTTACCTTTACCTCTCCCCTTACTCTCTTCTGGGCCAAACTGTTTCAATACAACAAGTTTAAATAGTTCAGAATTTTAAGTTTCAGCCCAGTTGGCACGTAGGTTTCCATCAAAACGTTCTGGTGACTAGCGAGCGTCAAGCGCCCCACCTAAGACGCGCAAGCGGTGAAACGTGTAGCACACGAGCTCCCGGCTGCGGGGGGCGCGCCGGCGTTTTCGCGGCAGCTTGCCGCAGGCCGCCAGCCTGCAGGTGGGCGAAGCGGCGCCCGGGGGGCAGAGCTGCGCGCGGCGGCTCCACCCCGCGGCTCTGCAGGTGGACGCCGCCTGGAGACGGCCGTTCACAAGGGCGGCGGCAGGGTCTGCGTGGGCTGCTGGCACCGCCGCCTTAGGGCTGCACGGCTTGCTGGCTTGCAGGAGCAGCACAGGCTGTGCGCGGCGGCACTTCCGGGTTAACGAGCACAGACCGCGCCCCACGCCAGTTCGTTCTGAAGACATCGTGATGGTTCCACCTGTGTACTCCTCACAGATTTCCATACTGAAGCTGCTCATTCATCAATTCGCCCCGCAAGTACCTACTGAGCACCAGCGTAAGTGCAGTGGAGGCGGAGCAGCAGCTCCGCAGACTCGGGAATGGCGGGCTGTTTACAGCGGCCACTCGGACGGGGAGGTTCATTCTGTGGAGCCGCACGAGGCAGAACCGGGGAGAAAGCGATGGGAGGGGGTCAAACGAGGGCTGAACTTCCCAACTGCTGGCTCTGCTCAGTGATGGAACTCGGCAGAGAGTAAGAGCTGCCTGCTCCGGAGGTGTTTAGCCAGGGCTGAGAGCCTGCCGTTGGCCGGAAGGCGGACTGCACGTCTCCTTGGGTCACTTTGAGCTCCTAGAGCCAACGGGAGAGATCAGACTTGGCGGGGAGGGGCTCAGAGGGATGGGGTCTCCAGGACAGAGGGGGCAAGAGACAAGCTCCTTGGCCGCGGGCCCCGTTACTACACAGGGGAGGTCTATATATGGGACCCCCATGACGGTGTAATTACTTCTCTGACTGAGCTGAAGGCAGTGTTGTCTGTACTTCTGCTTCCACTTAATGCAATTAAAACTGTTATGTGACGTCGCCGCCAGCTCCTTGCTTCTCTCCACACCTCCCAGAGGAGCCCACGGCACGCCGTGGGGCAGACGCACCGAGGCACAGGGCTGAGAGGTGAACCGCCAGTCACACTAAATGGCTGGTGCAAAGGGGCTGGTTTGGTTTTTGCTCTTTGTGTTTTCTTTTAAATTTTGGGAGATGGACTAGGTTTCCACAGCAATTAGTAAAACTGAACTTGCCTTTGCCTCCCCAGGTCTCAAATAAATGCAGCATATTTCGCACTGTTTCTTGCATGCACATAATATACATAATCGGGTTTGCCATCAGCAGAGATACTGTCTAATAGTGACTCACCAGTCATTTCACACTTCTCCTCAGTCGAAGGGCTGGCTCGACGCGCAAAGGTGTTTCCTCCGTCTCTCACTGCAGCCGGCTCAGGCTCTCCCTCGGTCACTGCTGAGTGTCTGCAGGCCTGGTGGCTGGATCCAGTGTGCCGTCCCTCTCTCCTGATTACAGGTGACCTTGGGACCACCTCGTCCAACACCCTTGCTCTAAAATGGGAGAAACTGACATCCAGTTGCTCTGACAGCAGTCCTGGTAGAGGAGCCAGCGGCCGGCCCCCAGGGTTGTGTCCAACATCCAGGCCACCCCTCAGTTTTTAAGTCCTAAGGACATAAGTGAACTTCTCGATGGCCCAGTTTTCAAGAGCCCACTGTTAAAGAACTGTGTCCTGTCAGGCCTGAAGCCTTCAGTAACATGGAAGGGGCCCAGGTTTTGCCACCAGCATCAAAGTCCAAGAGCAGAAACAAAGCTGCAGGATGCTTTACACAGTAAAGTCGAATCTAAATACATCACACACTTTAACGGACAAGCCAGAACAGCAGTGGGAATTCAGTCTGCCAGTGACTGCACCTGAGCATTCAATCAGTGCAAGCAGCGTTTTATATTAAGTAGGTTCTTAGCTCTAACATTTTTTTGGATGGGCAAAGGGAGCTGTCTCTAGACATGGGTGTTAGGCTGCCACGCGGGGAGGAGCATTCCAGTGAGTCTGCGTGCACACGTGTGTGCATGCACACACACACTCTGCAGAGAGAACTGGAGCCGTGAAACACGTCGTGTGTGCAACTGAGCCCTTTCCTGCAAGTTTTCCCTGTGAAACCCTAGACTCTGACGACGCGTACTAGGACAGCTTTTCCTCAACAGGAGCTGGCAAAGAAAAAGACAGATACGGTTAAGTCAGGGCTACCCAGAGCTCTCCCCTTCCTGGTATCTAGCTTCCGAGCCTGGAATCCAGGAGGCAGGGGCAAGGGCTCTGACCTGGACACAGAAAGCTGGTGAACGTTTGGATTATGAGCTGATCTCTCGTAACACACACTCACAGAGAAACTTCAGCAGAAGAAGATCCTAGAATATATTTAGCAAATAAGGAAATAGGTCGTGTTAATGAATTCATAACAAACTCAGTGTCATGTAATGTGTAAGAACTGTGAAGGGCCAGACGCTCTCCATTTAGTCAACGTAAAAACGTAAGAACTTTCCTAAACTCATGCTGGGCTTACTCGTCCTCATTTTTTCTCAAGGCTTTGAGAGCGGTAACAAGAAGTTTTCTTTCATGGGACATTTCAAGAATATATCCTTTGAGGAATTCTATTCAGAAAAAAGGGAATAAAAGCTTCATCTGTCTACATGTCATCTGTCTCCACAGATGTGACTTCCTCCACGAGAAACTTACACCCTGTTCATAGATGTTGGCTCCCACCCGGCTGAGGTGAGGTGAGCCAGGCCGCGCGGTGACAGCAGTTACGGTGGTGGCTTCACTTTCGTCTGTGCTCCCAGTGTGGTCCCTGCTGACTGCACTTCCCAAACGGACCGAAAACGGCAGATGTTACATAAATGTACCTTGTCTTCCCCATCCAGGTGGTTTCTAAGGCTAGTCACCAAAAGGCAGCATCATTTTACAGCAGGAACTCCACACAGAAGGAATGATGGAAAGTCATTTATTTTCCCCCCGGTTTTAAAATAAAAGACTCTAATGGAGAAGGTCTAGAACGGTTACGTCATGCTGGAGGCCAGCAACACCTTGCCTTTCGTACACACAGGAAACCAGGTCAGAGTACACACATTCCCCACAAACAGGCCCTCAACAGTTCTCCTGTGCAAAGCTGTCTGCTACCTTGCTTCAACAAATAGCAACACCATTGAAACTTGTCAGGCTTCCTCTGTGACACCTGAACTCCAGTCCTACATTTATTAACACAGTTAGAAAAATAAAAGCCTTAAAAACTTCATGGTATGAGTTCACGGTGCGAATCACATGGTATGAGCTTGCAAGTTTATGGGATTTCATGAAACATAAGATCATTTAAAAACTCCTACATAACAACTTTCTGGTTTATTTCAAAGGCTTAATTAAGACTTGAAATCTAATAAAACTGCTAAGTTGATGTAAACATCAGTTACTTGATTTAAACTTTACTTGCCTTGGGAGAGTTAATTCTCACTGTCCACTGAATGAATGAATGCCTTTCAAATATTAATAAATATATTACAGTATTTACAAACATTCTCATCTGTTCTGACACTGATAGAAAGTTAAGCTGTGAGAAAGGAAACAGGGATCTCCTGGCAGGGTGAGTCCGTGAGGTACAGGCTGAGAGGGAGTGAGGGTGGGAGGGCAGGGTGCGCGCAGGAGGGACTTCAGGGTGCGCCGGGCTCCCACCGAGACCAGCCAGCCAACGACATTTTTGTTGCTGTCAGACCAGAAGTACATGCGGACACCAGGACAAAGGAACGCTGCGAAGGTATCACCGCACGAGTCTGAGGACTGTAAGCACGCTCCACAAGCTGCCATCGACAACCCTCTGGGAAGTGCCTTATCTGGCTGCGGGGCTGGGGACATGCCACCGAGAAGGGAGGGCCCAGAGCAGGGATTTGTTTTGGCAGCGGAAAGTGATGCTGACCTGCTGTCCACAACAGCAGCTGTGTTCTGTGCCCTTTTCTCCTCCATTTTCTGCAGACTGTCCCAAGGAGACCTACCACCCACTCAAACTCCCCAGTGCACTTGGCAAACCCGTCAGCGCTGCTGAAAGGATTCACCTTCCAGGGCTCTGGTGAGAGGTGCTCCTGGCACTCAACTGGCTACCCTACATCACAGACCCGAGGAAGGGGTGGCGAAGACTGCCTCGTGAATGTGGACCGGATTCTCACTCAGGAGTTTAGTTGCTTGTGTTTTAACAACAACTGTAAGCTAGTCATTATTTTAAAAGGCCCGCTTTCTGGGCCAGGTCTGTGCACGTGTGCACACACCAGCTCCTTTCCCTCGCTCCCCTCCTGGCAGCTGGTTCAGAGGCTCAGCCGGGGCCTTCGAAGCGTGTGGCTCCTGCCAAACCACCTGGGGCCTAGGGTTCAAATCGTCCCTCTCAAAATTTTATAAATGAGAGTCACTCAGTGTAATGTTTAAAGCTCTCAAAGAAGAGTCTCGAAAACAATGCAAACATCTCCATAATCGGTAAGGGCTCCCTGCGGCCCACTTCCATGTGCGAATACAAACTGTTAACGTGGAGTACTTCAGTCAGTTGGTAAAGTTTATTTTATCAGTATGAGTAATTTTAAGCCAGTTACTGATTTATAAATCTCAATCACTACAACCACTACCAGAGCAGTTTTGAGGTATTACTGTGAATTTACTGCAGAAACGTCACTATGTCTCGGTGTGGCATGAAGAAGGGCCGCCGTCCTGCGGCCACAGATGTGCCCGGGGATTTAGGACATTGCCGTGCGCGGGCATGAGCTGGCCGTCCCAGCATGAGTGGCAGCTGGACTGGCTGCTCACTGCCAAGCACATGAAGTGATACAAGACCGCCCACGCAACGGGCCAAGGGAACCGGGAAGTTACAGGTGACGACGCTGCCCTCCAAACTACCCGCATCAAACCCCACACTACTCATTCAAGTTGCTTTCAAGGGAAACGTGTGCAAAAAGCATCCAAAAAGCCTATCACATGCAGGTTAATTTTCTTGTAATTTTAAAAGAACTAGACAATAGTTTTTCTTTTAAAATTCATTTATAAAAATAAATAAATTTCAGCTTGAGACCTTAGGTACCAAATTGTGGCTTAAGTTAGTTGTGATGGCGAGACTATAAAGTTATGAAAACCGTGCTTGGAAACACGGGAGCTCTGGCTCACTCCCCGCGGTGGGCAGCCTTTTCCACAGTCAGCTGAAAAACTCAGCTTCTGGACCAACTTTTAGCCTCCCTTTACCCCAAAACTCCACAAAACTTTAATTCTTCGTCCTCCATTATAAAACTACTAGTAACCATAATACATTCAAGGTAAGCAACAAAAACACCTCAGGAGACACTGCTCGGCCGCACTGGGGCAAACAAGGCCATGCGGAGGTGGTGGTCACCCACCGGGGGGCAGCTCGATCAGGTGTCTGTACTGGCGTGCAGGCGTAAGGTCCCCCCATGGTCTTTATCTCAGAGCAATAATAATTTAACATCAGTTTGAGGGCATGCACAAACCCTTGCAGGTTTCGCGCTGTGAGCAACAGCTGCTGGGCCCAGCCTCCGGGGCCCAGATCACTGTGTACACGAGGTGGGAACACTGTAGGGTGGAAATGCCACTGTGACTTACTGCTCAGAGCTGTGCTGATGTCGACGCCTGTATTAGACTGGTATCTCACACAAGAAGCTTTCTGCCTCAGTCAGAAAATTATCTGAGGAACAGTAAAGAACTGAACAAAGGAAAAAGTTTCGACCTCCAAACCAACACGCACACAAAAGCAAGTTTCAAACTACTGTCCTCCCCCGGCGCAGACGAGCAAACGGCTGGCCTGCCGCATGTCCTCAGTATGAACACAGCGTTCAGTCTGCGGAACGGTGTCCTGCAGCAAAGACCTGACCTAGGCAAACTCAAGCCCACTAACTAAGACCGCGGCAAGCAGAGACAGCCAGCTCAGCGTCCTCCCGCGCGCACCTCGCCTCTGAACACACAGCCACCGAACGGCGCGCGGCTCAGATCTCACTGATGGTCCTCTCGGACGGGCAGTACTCCGAGGCGCCTGCTGAGGACAGATAGAAAGACTGGGTTTTCCTTTTCAATCGGGCTCTTTTGTTGGCCAACACCAGGCTGTGCCGGCTGGAGCTGATGATCTCTGAAATGAACTTTCTGCAGTCCACACACACCTCCATAGCGCTCCAGTCCTCTGTGAGCTCTTTGGGAAACTGTAGTTCTTCATCTGATTTGTCTACAGACTTAGATTTTGAGGACAATCTGGAAAAAAAAAAACCCAAACATTTCAAACATCTAGTATTGTTTACTTATAGTTCTACTGTAATACTAAGAAAATACGAGCAGAAAAAGTAAACTTGTTGCCAAATCATTATGGAATGAGCCAGTGATTTAGTCATGTCATGCTCCTCTAAAGAGGAAGCTATAATTGGCAACAATGTTTAAAATAGTTTTAAAAAACCAAGAAGCATGTTTTATTAAGAAATAATACTGCTAAAAACTTAGCACCCATCTAGAATTTTTGGAAATCAGATGCTCATTCACCTGATTACTATGCACATAGAGATCCTGAACGCTAACGGCTGAAATGAAGTAAAGTGCGTGCTGCCGGCAGCCTGCTGATGACGCAGGCAGACCTTCGCGTTCTTCCTCCACGGCGCTGTGTCATGGCTACTGAACACGGCTGTAGACGGCAGGTCAGACTACAGGAACCTGAAGTAAGTTTATCCTGATCCTATGACACACCTGGGAAAATTGTCTTTGGACCAGCTTTCTTGTCATTTTTGTATTTATCAAAGCCACCCCTTCACAATGATTCTCTGTATCTGGGTGACTGGCTATTTGGATTCCCCAGAGCTGGAGTTAACTAGACCAACATCACAGCAAGTGTTTCTGGTCACTTTTGGAAACAACTAGGAATCATCTACTCATTTCCTGTTTTAATTAAACCAGACAGGAACGTAGGCTCAGAGTAAGTACAGCAGAGAACATCAGACCTGCGGGCCCTGAGCCCAGGGACACAGCCACGGTCAGAGGTCCTGCTGGGGCAGCAACGTCCCAGCGGAGTCTGGGGCCAGGGGCATGAGTTTCTTGTTGGGATCACAGCTTCCCTGCCTCACTGCCCACAGGCCTTGACACGCAGCAGTGGCCACTGTCCAGCATTTGGCACCAAGGCCAGTGTCCCTCCCAGAACGGGGAGAGGGGGGCCAGTGCATAAAACCCCAACCCTCTCGGCCCTGCCAGCGTGTGACTTGAGCTGGCCTGACCCCTCCCTGTCTTCCTGAAGGACCAACACTAACCTTACTCTGCACTAAACGCAAAGTGATTGATACTCAGGCACATGCTTTATTTAAATTGCCAGCTCCTGGCACACAGCTTTATTTCTGCCTCTGCAGTAGTAAAGTAAGCTGCAGCTTCTGCAGACTACTGCACACACAGGATTAAACAGATTTTCTTTTTAAACTAAAGAAGGAAAGAAACATTAGACTGTTAACGTTAAAGTTTTCAACTCCACTGGAAACAAGGTCAGTTTTAAAGATGACTTTTAAAGGATACATTGAAGTAATTATTTCCAAAGTAGAAAAAAAGTTTAACTATGACATTAAGTATCTTTCAAGGACCTAGCCATTATCCCTTAGCACGCTACCTCTGGCAAGTTTGGAGATCTGTGTGCAAGTCAAAGCTATGTTAAAACCAAGGAGCCAACCCACCCAACCCCACCCAAACCCCTTCGAGCCAAAACCCCACCACATCACCACAGTCCTCCTCCACAAAGGATGTTCAGGAGACCCAGGCCCTGCCCACCTGGCAATGCTCTGAAGTGGCCGATGGTGGCCAGCAGGGGGCTTCTCTGGCCTCACACAACTTTCCCCTCTTCGCAAGGCTGAAGGTCCCAGCGAGAAGATGGGAAGGGTGGAGTATGGCTTGGAGGGCAGCCGCATCTGTTACCCAAATAAAATAGAATGAGCAGCGCGGCTGGAGGCCGAGTCTCTGAATTCGACACAAGGGGGAGTGTCGGGGCCTGCTTACCTTTTTGCAGCACTGCGAGCACACGGGCCTGCACACAAAATCACAAGTGTTACCAGCACGACACAGACGCGACTGCAGAGCTAGAGAAGCCGGGGCTGCGCGGTCGGGAATTCTACAGTAATGGCCCGAACGCTCTGGGCCTTCTGTCCTGGTGTAACGGACTGTACGACGTGGACTGCCGAGAAGACAGCCGGCCTGCCAAGCCTAGCTCTGACACTGTGTCCCCTCTGGAGGCAGAGCTGACATGTGTCTGGACTTCTCTTACTTGTCTATCCTGGGATCACATAACAGTCACATCTATTGCTTTCTGTTCAAACGTGACATATAATTAGTAGAGCTATCTTGGATACACAGAAGAAATACACGCATAAAAACACTTTCCAGGCTCAGTATCAAACAACTGTTCACGCCACTCGTGAAAAAAATCAGTGTCTCTAACACACAAACACAGCACAGCAGGGTGACAGACTGGCCCGTTCCCAACACCGTCCCCATGAGAACAGCAGCACGATGGCAGCACCACCGTCACCGTCACAGGAGGCCTTACCTCTTGCAGAACTGGCAGGTGTGAGACCAGGTGAAGAAGGAGAACCTCCTGGTTCGGCAACAAAAGCAGAGCTAAAAATACAGGTTTAAAAGGAGAGAAAAGCAAGGCCAACAGCTGAGTCCCTGACCTGCAAGTTGTATGTGCGGAAGTTCAGCAGACAAAGGGAGAGGACTTACAGACCCTTCTCTTAAGTCTGGCTCTGTGATAATTACAATTGGGCTCTGGTTTTGGTTATAATTCTACTTTTACAGGTAGAGTCACCTGAGTCTCACCATCATGGAAGCAATCAGAAGGCGGTTCTGAAAAAGTCTCCTGTTTCTCAAAATACATTTTCTTTACAAATCCTTTAACAGTGTAACAACTAAGGGCAAGCAAGACACTTTCTGAAGGCATACCGTTATTTATGATGGTGGCTTAAACCTTCCAGTTTTCACTGTCCAGGGGAGAAATAAAAATACTCGCTTTTGTGGGCCTGCCTGCCGGAGAGTAAGCCTCTCACCCCCTAGAGCCCCTCAGAGCCCGGCCCCGCCGGCTAGCAGACAGCGCCCGCAGGGGGCACGCCTGCACTGGCCGCGGCCCCACGGCCGACACGCTACCTTTCCTTTCTTCAGAGCGGTGTAGATGTCCCTGTACTGCTGGTACTTTTCCAGCTCTGCCTTCACCAGGACTTGACGAATGTGCATCACCTCCTCCACCGTGAGCGCCAGGCACTCCACCGGGTAGCAGAACTCCTCCTGAAATTCAAGACTCCACATGAGCGAGAAACTCCCCCTCGGCACGGGGACACCTCCCATCAGATCTGTCACCTGTTAGTAGCTTCAGAGAAGAGAAGAGGGTTCCCACCACCATGAGCAGGGCTGGCACACTCTGGGGACCACATCGCCCCTCGCTTCACCAAGACAGCGACAGACAACAGGGGACTTCGGGGACCACGTGAAACCTGGAGCTGACTGAAATCTCTGACCAGTAGAAGTTCCTCACGTTTGCTCAGACGTTTTGCCTCAGGTATCTCTAGGTCAGTACGTGGAGCTGTGTGTCTCTGCACCAAAATCGTGGGAAAAAATTTTGCTGCTCCAAACCAGATTTACGTCAGGTTTCTCCTACGACTACACAGACGTTATCTCTGTGTTGTATGTATCTGCTAATAATAAATAGCGAATCTACAACATTGGTGCCGTTTGTAAAACTGACCTGTGGTGCCCAGAGCAGCCCGAAGAAGGTGGTTAGTAACTGATCTGAGAAGCGTTACTTAGTGGTAAGTTACATCGGCACACCCTGAAAAATCCTAGTGCTGCAAGTGGAACCGGAACGTGGAAGTATTTACTGGTGCAGTCTGCAGCCGGAGGGAACCGCCACAGGCCGGCCCACACTCTCCAGGCCTGTTACTCCTCTTAACACAGCTGCGCAACACACAGCCAGCACTGGAGCGACGTGGAGACGCTCAGGAGACTTTGACAGGGAAACTCAGGTTGGCTGTCCTAGGTTAACGGCTCCCCAGCGACAGCCGAGGAAGATGCGGGTGTAACTGACCCACTGAGTAAAGAGCCTCCCACCGCCTGCCCCCCCGCCCCGGCCCTGCGTTGATTGGTGGTGCGTCCGACAGAAAGACAGAACTGGCCTGGGCGCTCGCACCCTGCCAGGCGTCACAAGGGCCACTGTGGTGCAGTGACACGAACCCAGTGTTCTCGGTGCACACACTGCAGTTCACTCCCACACACGCAACAGCGCTGCTCCCAGGCATTCTGGGGTCACACAAGCCAAACGACAGAGCACAGGACTATGAATGCTGTCAGTTTACAGTTTTAACATTCAGTTCTGTCTTTCAATCAGAGAAAAACAAAAACAAATCTAGCTTGCAAACTTGACAAACATTAGCATTTACTAAAAAAAGTAGTCTGCAGAACTACTGCTTCTTCCTAATGATCAATTTAAAGCCATCTCTCTTCAAGCTGAATTAGGGAATGTTAAATTTACTAAAAATGTTTTGGAAAAGGTCCTGCAATTGAATTTTTAAGATGAAAAGCTTATAATTTGGAGGGTGGGGGGACAGTATGCTCGGGAAGAGTATAACGTGTGCTCCAGGATGTCTGAAACACTTGACAAAACCACCATCACATCGTTTTTTCTTTCAATGGGAAGAGCTTTCAAAGACAACAGGATGAAGCTGACGTGTCCAGCACTTACTGTGCTTTGCTCAACCCTGAGAGAAGCGTGGCGTCCACTGGGAACGAGGCTCGCCCCTGGACTTGACTGTGCACGACAGCACCGTCGGCTGCGCACGTCTGAACGACTGCTCTCAGCCTGTAACATGCTCCACGAGCAGTTTCCCTGCGCTCATTTTTATCCACCAGTGACGAGCGGGACTGCACTGCATCTTCTGATGGCTCACCGTGTGACAAGCGGCTGAGCTGGGACAGGCTACGTATGGATCCAGCAAGGAACCAGATGGGCACCACCTGAGAGGTGCTGCTGTGCACACAGGGAGACGGCTCACGACCACCTCCCTAGGCCTGCGCGGGTGGGCATTTCGGCCCACGGGAACCCTTCCTCCCATGGCGGGGCACCAGCACACAGCACAAACCCAGCAGCCTGCAGCCCCTCGCCTGGTCGCAGGTCACTAAAGGGTTAGAGCTTTGAACCGTGCACAAATCCAGGGCTTCACTGGATGTTATAAGACACTGTGGATTTTGTTTGTTTGTGCTCTTGTTCTTTTTTCAAATTTGAAGCAGATTACCGTTTCATAAAGTACGTTCCATCAGGTCAAATGCTAATGTTTAATTCTGGTGTTTTCTCAAGGACAACAAAACTTTAATGCAACATGAAAAAAAGTAGTAAGTGGTTACTACAATAGTTTTCATTATTTTTTCAACTGACAAAAAACATTAATTCGACATCCCCAAAGCCAAACCAAACCTCAGCAGTTCCTGCTGAGATGCTGACGCTCCAAACGCGAGCGCACGCAGGGTCCGCCCCGTCGTTACTGGGCCGGCGCACCCCCCTGTCTCAGCTGGGCGTGGACTCCAGGCGCCAGGCAGCCCAGCTCTGACTCTCTGGCTGCTCTGTGCGTCCACATGACTCCCAAGTTCAGGAAACGGAGCTAAATCTTAGAGAGTGTTAACAAAGGTTACCATACGCTACAGGAGCAGATGTGCCTTCAGAACTTGCTTTTGTGTGTGTCACTAACATCGCCGAGTTCTGGTTAACATTCTGGTTGTATCTGCCATTCAGTAGGAATCCGAGTTAGGCAGCACAGACCTGAGCGTGATGTACAATCTGGTTACTGAGCCCCGGAAAGGGAAACAGCCACATTTTATACAGAGTTCTCAATGAGCAAAAACTTCATTAATCAACAGCAGATATCTGAAAATTATCCAAACAACTATTGGTTTTCATGAGTTTTTAATAAAGAAAAGGAAGGCAGATTCAAATAAAAATGCAAATATTAAATTTAATTACAATTTTCTTTTTTCAAGTTCAACTTTAAAACTCAAAGTGAATTCTTTGTCTAAAGTCATGTGTAGACTTAATATACAAACTGGGGACAACTAAATTTAAAATGCTGGCAGATTTTCAGAAACAGCAGGAGGAGGGGCAGGAGTTAAAGTGCCACCCCAGTGCCTGGCCACGTGCTCACGTGGCCAGATCTGAAATGAGAAAAGAATGAAGATTCACCCTGCATTTCACAGCAAACAGAACGGAACGTGTTGTGCCTCATTTACATTCGGAGCCTCTTTTCCTCACCAGGACAGCCATAGAGAGGAACGAGGGAAGCAGCTGCCGGCTCACGTGCTGGGAGGGTCTGGGGGGCGGCAGCGCGTGCCCCGGGGCAGGGGGGCCTCAGTACAGTTCGGGGGCTTTTTATTCCACTGAGGCTTCGGAATTACTATGCTTTCTTTAAAAGATATATTCTGTACGAAAATCTCAAAAAAAATGCTAAATGAGAATTTTAAAGTATTGTAAATAACCACATCAATAAAAAGACAACTTCAGATTTCTCTCTACAGAGAAGCAGAGTGGGTTTTCACGAAAACCACGTAGCATCCTGACCATCACAACACAGCTTTAAAGCTGCCGGAGGAGAGAGCGGGTCCCCCGCGGCCGCAGGCCTGGCAGCTGGGTGTGCGAGCACGCGCTCTCCTGAGGGTGGGGAGGCCTGGCGTTGGGGGGACACGCCCTGACCCTGACGGGGGACGGCACCCCTTCCGCTGTTCCATCAGGCCGCTCTAATCCGATGCTGCATTCTGAGTTTGTTGTCCTTTCAGCTACTGCCCTGTCAATCGGGATCACGTGTGACCCACACATCCTACCAAAGATTGGAATCAACAGTCAGAAGCAAGTGTCCATTTAAGCTGTTAATCTTTGCAGAGTGCAGCGGCTGAGGTATCACTGCCAAAGAGAGAGAGAGGAAAATGATTCCAGAACCAGCAGAAAGAGGCCAACCTTTGCGGATCTCCACCTGCTGGTAAAAGCTCTCTCACACAGATAATACACAGCCCCTGCTACCCCCAACACGGCTGCCTCCAAAGGATGAGAGCTGAGCAGAGAAGCTGTTTGTATGGCAGAGAAAAGTGGTCGGAAAGGCGTCCTTGGCCACGCTCTGGTCACCCCAGGAACCTGAACAACACAGAAGGGAGAGGACGACGGCGGGGAAAAGAAAGGAGAAAACGATGCTCAACGTGAGTGACCTGCCAACAGTGATCACAGAGCACGGAAGAATAACAAAACAGAACAAAACCACCACGAGGACATGAACGGTAGATTCCACACGCGTGTCCGTCTGTATCCGCATGTATCAATCAGGAATCAGACCGTGAAGTCATGCCTAGAGACTCAGCGTTCACACAGCAAAGACCCAGCTTCTATAACTCGGCTGTGCTGTGAGCACTGAGTCTCCCACACGGGGCTCGCCGGGGTGCAGGGCGGGGCAACCGCAGAAAGCGAGGGGGTGTACACCAAGCAGCTGCCCCCTGCCCCCGCCCCAGAAGGTCCTTAAAGACAAGCCGTCCTCACTCGATGGCGAGCACCCTCAACCATTCGACCAAATGCTGAAAAAAAAAACTGCACTTTCAACATCTGAAGGAAAGGGAGGGACATACAATAAAAATGCAATGAGGAATAACAAAGACATTTCTGCCATTTTTAGTGGCGGGGTTATAAATACAAAGTGATTCCATGTTTCCTAAAGTACAGATAACATTTTAAACGATCATACTTTTAAAAACAATACTTACCAAGCTAGAGGACACCACCAGGAAAGTAGTGACTTTATGGATCCCCAAGAGAAGTCTGGCAAGAAAAGTCCTGACTTCCACCTGGAGGCACTGCAGGGGGCCTAGTCCTGCGTGGATCCGGAGCCCCCAGCACTGACCACAGGCCCCACTGCAGGCTCACAGACCCGCTCCGTGACTGCACACTGGTTTTATCTCGCTCTCCTCCTCCACAAAAACAACTCACATCCTGACCGAGCACCCCCTGCGCTCCCCTCACCAGGAAGTACACCTTGTGAGCCCGATGGGAGGGGGGTGTCTTCCTGGGTAACGCTTCTATTCACAAGCCAAAAGCTCCTGCAGTTGATCTGACAGTTTCTTCACATTGATAATTTTAAAATTTCATTCAAGTCTAGTCTTAACAACGATGTCACGTGATCACAAGGCCCGGCACACAGCTGAAAGATAAACCGACTGTCAGGGAAAGCTGTGTGAAGAAAACAATGTCCTAAGTACCAGACATGTGGGAAAAAATCATAAAAAAGCTCCCTCTTACATCTTTTTAAGTTGTGACAATAACTGTATTTTGCAAATAAGCTTACACTAACAAAAACCTTTGGATGGCAAAGTTTTGAACCTCTCTGGTCAGAGTTCTGTTTTTCAGCTGTAGTCCAACACGTATCAGGATTTGGTGATTAATTAGGGGCTGGAGAAATCCAATAGGAATCGCTACAAAATCATTAGCCCTTCAGTGGCATTATCTGGAAGTAGAGACGACTGGTCACACTTTAACACTGCGAGCTCAGCTCGAACCCGTCCCTCCACACCACCTCCCTGTGCCTGGAGGGAGGACCTGTTACTGCTTCACCGAGTCCCTGCTGCATCACTGCAGCCTGAACAAGTCGACCACACGCAGTCCAGCATTTCACTCCTGAGCGTCTGAAGAAACGCTAGACACTGGGCTAGCTGCCGGCAGAATTACTGACGGAGGCCTTACATCTCGCCTACAAACATACTGGAAGTCAAGTGGGACAAAAGGAATCTCTGCAGACTTCCTCGGGCTGGTAAATCCAGCCCTTCCTCCTGGAAGGGTCTCGGTACTACATCCCACTGTCTGAGGAATGAGTAGCCACCACATGAACCTGGAAGTCTCTGGAAAACAGCAAAAACCGTCAACCCATCCAAACAGAAGCTTTGGCTCCAGGATCATAAAATGCACTTGGAAACAATGAGCAAAGGATTTTCACGGATCAAAGTTCTCCCCCTTGTACTTCTGCTCCAACTAAAGAGTCTAGTGTCGTCAGACTTGGCTAAGTTTTTTGCTTAGCTTTTAACAATTTTTAAGTGTCTTAATGTCCTCTGAAAGGAAGAAAGCCTTCCTTTAATAAAGACCCATACTTTTAACCATTAATAAGTCTTTTGGGGAAAAAAGTACCTTGAACAAATAAATAATGGCCAGATTTCATTTAGGTTACTGTTCGGGTTGGTTTTCTTTGGCTATTAGAAATAAGTAAGGTTATTTAAGTTCACTGCAGCTTTCGGAAGCTTCTCAAGAAAGCTAACGATTCAAGACCCTCTAACTGATGGCAAGCTATCGTGCAGTGCCCGTGAGTCCGTTACTTACGAGCGAGCGGGAGCTCTGCCTGGACGGAGGCAGGAACTGCCTCACAGTGGTAGGCGTCTCCTTTTCAATGGAGTGTCGTCTCTGGGGTGGCGGCCGTCTCTCTGGCTGGGGCGTGGAGGACATGGGCAAGAACTGTGGAGGGGCTAAGGAAATGCAATTAACCAAACTGAGATCAACTCCCACAACAAAAACCTCAGATTTCACATCACCTGTGACAAACACTGAATTCAGAAATCAGGTGTTTGTCTCGCTGGAGAGGTATATTGGGGTCAGAGGCCCTTAGAGGGACAGTGTAAGGACTGCTACAGAAGAATCTTTGTAAGACAATCTTGCTGCAGAAATAGCAAGGAAAAAGGAAAAGAACTGTTTTTAATATTCATTCAAATTCATGCATAAAATACAATATAAATACGGTCTCAGGTTTGTACATACAAATCACATGCTATTTTCCACAAAATTTTGCAGTTGAAGAGTCTCAGGCTTTATTCTAAAATTTTTAAATTAAAAAAATCAGGGGGTAGCAAAAGCCTTGTATTCAACAATTTTAAGGAAAAAAAAATTTCAAGGAATAGATCTTGAGCTTTATTTTAAAACCATGTAAAAATTACAGACTCACACCCAAATTCTCAAGTGCACCCTCCGCTTACATTCTCCTTTTTAAAATAAAATAGGAAACCTCTTCCTTCCTGATGTGGATCAAGACATTTTATCCCCAGGTTTAAATTAGGCTGTATTTAAATTTCAAAAATCGAATTCCAGCTTTGATGTCTGAATAGTCTACCAGTGCCCCTCTGCCTAGTAACAGTCTGGAACAGGGTTTAAAGGAGAGTGTCCAGGTACGATTCACACTCTGAAACATGAGGGGGACGTCGGGAGTGAACTGTGCCGTCAGAGCGCTACTCAGCGCTTGGTCAGGCTGCCTCAGGGCCGCCGGCGGGAACAGCAAACGCACAGAGGTAACGGGTGACCCTCCTACCGGGACTGTCCTACCTAGAGATCACTGAGGGAAAACAAAGGGCACAACTTCCGTGATCAAGAACAGGTACAGAAATCTATCATGTGACTTGACTGTCTCTATAAATTTAATGGGCTCGGTCTGGTACCAATTACAGGTAACAGCGAAGGTCGGCTCCTACAGTTTCTATGTTGTGGTTATAAACGCCTCAGCAGACGTGATTTGCAAGTGTTTTCTCCCATTCTGTGGGTTGCTTTTCTTCTCTGCTGATAGTGTTTTTTTATGCACAAAGTTCTTACTTTTCATGAACTTCAATTTGTCCAGTTTTTCTTTTGTTATCTGTGCCTCTGGTGTCACATCCAAGAAATCACTGCCAAATCCAATGTTGTGAAGCTTTTGTCCTATGTTTTCTTCTAAGTTTTATTACTGTAGATCTTACTTAGGTCCTCTGTTGACTCTGAGTTAATTTTCGTATATAGTGTAAGGTGAGGGTCTACCTTCACTCTTTCGCAGGCAGATATCCAGTTTTCCCAGGGCCAATTGTTGAGAAGACTGTTCCTTCTGCACCGAACAGCCCTGGCACACCTGTGAGAAACCATCTGTTTTGTGAGGGTTTACTCTGGGCTCTGCATTCTATTCCACTGACCTGTATGTCTGTCCTCTGCCAGCACCGTGCTGCTTTGATGACTGCAGCTTGGTAGTAAGGTTTGAAATCACGAAGTGTGAGTCCCCCAGCTCTGTTCTTTTTCAAGACTGTTTTGGATATTCAGAGTCCCTTGAGATTCCGTGTGAATTTAGGATGGGTCTTCCTACTTCTGCAAACAATGCCACTGGTACTGGAACAGGGACTGCACTAAACCTGCAGAGCGCTTTGGGCAGTGCTGACTTTTCAACACTGAGGCATTCAATCCGTGCATGAGATGTGCTCCCATCTGTCTGCCTCCTTTGTTTCTCTCCGCGACGTTCTGCGGTTTTCGGTGAGCAAGGACTTCACTCCCGTGCTTACTTCCTAAGCAGTTCTTTCTTTAAAACTGAACTGTAGTTGGTGTAAAATACTATGCTTTAATAAAATGGCTGTTTTAATGTCTTTGTCTACTGTGTCTATCATCAGGCCTTTTCTGGGACGGGTCCTGGTTACTAACTTTTTCCTTCTGCATGGGCCCTGCTTTCCCATTTCTTTATATGCCTCGTGCTTGTGCGCTGAACACTGGACACTGGAATCTCATGCTGCGTTAACTCTGGAAGTCCGACGCTCCCCCTCCCCCAGGGCTTGCTGTCTTCCGTTGTTTTCTGTAACTGTCGCAGGCCGTTTCTGTGCTGAACATCAGCTTGAGGGGCAACCCAGCACCTCCTCGGGTCTTTCAGGAGCCGCCCCCGGGCACTCAGAGTCCCTGTCTAACTTTGCCTGTAGATGCAGTCATCTTTTGAATGTTCTTGTGTTTTTGCTCTCCAAAAGGGGAGAAGTGAAAAGGTAAGGGGTTGGGGGAAAGGCACCACTTCAGCTAGAGGAGAGGCTGGGGCTGGTGGCAGTGCAACAACAACGCCTGCCAGCCTCTGCCTGCGCCTCTGCAACCAGGCGTGGTCATCGGCCCTCAGGGCCCAGAGGACAGGCTCCTCCTGGCCCGGCCCGGCCCGGCTCCTGCAGGCTGTTCCAAGAACAGCACACAGCGCTGGCATGTGGCTGGCGGGGTGATGTAGCCACCACTGAGCTAAGAGCTGAAATCTACTGAAACGAACCACAATTTAGCATCCAAGTCTCCCCTGAAAGTTGTAAACATTCAACAGACTCAAAGAGTTGCAAAAATCGTTCCATCAGATAGACTCTGCCAGTACAGTTACTGTCTAAGTTCAAAGACCAATTTCTGGTGCTCCTACTCTGCCTTCTTCCCAGGATCCTCCCCCTTAATATGTAATTTTTAATCCTTTGTAATAATCTCATAAATGAAAAGATTACTTAACAGTATTTTAAGAAATCACTTACCTTTAGATTCTGTGTTCAGAACCTATTGTCTCAAGACTTATAAAGGTGTTTTTACTATCTACACATGTGTGGGTAAGGATATGCGGGGGGCGGGGGCTGATAACAAATCTGATTATTTAGGGCTTCTGGCTTAAATCAGATAAGGAGGTAATTAATCTAACAATTACACACAGTTGACATGTTCCCTACAACTATTACTTGTAAATCCAAAGGTGACTGATTTATTGTAAGTTGAGAATTTGGGACACAGTCACCAGTCTAGCCCCACCTTCTGAGGTCATTGTAGGAAAATAACCGAGCATTTCTGCTCCTGACTAGTGAAATCCCAGGGCTAGTTCTGTGATTAACGGGTCACCCCAAATCATCAGGAGGCACTTTGGGGTTCCCGCTTCAGGTCAGACGTGTGTTGTAAGGTGCCTGACACACTCACCCTTCCTCATGGACACAGCCTCCAGGAATGGGCCCTCCGGGAAGTGGGGAGACGCGCCGCTGATGCTGGCCGACCGGGGCAGGGCTTCCTCCTGAGAACGGCACAGGCAGAGCGTCCTCAGACACCAGTGCTCTCCTGCTACCTGCTCAGACTTACTGGCAGACGTGCATTTTAACACGAGGCGCCGAACTGTCACGTCGAAGGTTCAAGCCAAGCTAGAGACAAACTAGAAGGTCTCTAAAATCAGACATATCTGGGTTTGTGTCCCGGCTTCGTCCCTTATTAGAGTGACGTGACACTGGGCAAGTTTGTCATCTTAGTTTCATGATTTCCACAGCGTTGTGACAAGGATAGATCTGATAATACATTTAAAATGCTTAACACATTACCTGGCACACAATAAACGGTGATTAAATTATTAGTGGAGTATTTCACGCATGTATGAAAGTAACAGACTGGAAAAACAACTAGGGTGCATGCAGTGTGTCTTGTTTATTGTTGTTACCAAAGACGAGACTTGCCAAGAAAAGAGTAAGTATTAGCTGAATGAATGGATGAAAATAAACATTTCATGAAATGAGTTATGAGTCTAGAAAAATGTCTGTCTTGTACCAAAGAAAATTCAAATTCCTATTACCAGTGAGAAGAGACCTTAATTTGCTTTAGGTTACACCAAAATGAAGCACAGTATTTATTCATGAAAAACTTACTATTTACACATGATAGGGACACACACTAAACAAAGGACAACTTACTTCCACGATATCTATAGAACACTGCGAAATATTTTTAAATATAGAAGAAAAAAATTAGGTTAATATATTAATCTATGACTATGTGAGATAAACTGTTAGTGAGAATTCTCTGACATACTTAGGTAAGGCAACTTCAGGAACTAGCCATTCACTAAAAACTGGCCTCAACTATAACATACTGCTGAAAGCATTAATTTCAAACAAGCTTCACGACAAAGGATCTGGCCAAGGAACAGGAGAAGAAGGAAGGCCATGTGAACCACACAGTGCAGGCAGAGAAGGTCCCTGCACTCTTGGTTCTCACCACGAGAACCAACCACGCAGTGTACACAAAGCCTCACCCCAGACATGCTTCAGGCCACACAGTCACGAGAAAAGCCAGCGAGAGCTAGCACGATACCCTTCTGCTTACGGAAGGTCAGAAGGACACAGAGGCCAAGAGTGTCTTGTAGGAACAGGAAAAGAAGTCATACCCAGGACTTGCCGGTGATTACGAAGCGGGTGCTTCCCTGATGCAAACCATTCCCCCATCACGTTCTTCAGCCCACCCACTCACACTCATTTTCACAGCTGAACTTCACATAAGCCTGAGACCTGCCCACACCTTGCACTCCACTCCTCCTTACTGGTCTGAGCTGCTCCCACAGAGAACAGCCAAGCACCTGTCCTGGGCAGGCAGGGCGGACGCAGGTCAGTGTGCAGGGCCGCCGTGGGGACAGGGCCACTGTGGGGCAGGGATGTGGCTCAGGGCCTCTTGGGGCTTGCTCCCAGAAGCTGTCGATGGTCCCCCGTCCCTGCATGCCCACCTCAGGGAGCTGTATCCACTTTCAAGCTCAGTTCCTGGCCCAGAGGAGTCGGAGACACCCAGAAGGGAGTGAAGGGACCTTGCCTGCCACGTCTCCTCCCACTGACCAGACATTGCCTGCCTGGCTGAGGGGCTTTGATGGGGCTCTGACATCTCTGGAACATCCATTTCCACAGCCTGGCTGTAGAAATATGCTTGTTTGTATTGTCTGATCCCAGTTACTAGTCTCCGACACTCACTAAGTTAGGCCTTTTCTAGTTCTGTCCTGACCAGTGACTCTTAACCAGGTCTGGGCTGCACAGAGGTCGCCGTCAGAAGTCCCGTGGCTTTGCTCCCAGGGCGGCACCGTCACTGAGGGTTGCCAGCATCACCTCAGACACAGCCTGGGCACCTCATTCACGTAACAGGAAGGAAAGCCTCCTTCTCCCAAAACGAAGCCCAGTGGAGGCTCAGCCACAGCTCATCTGCTCAGCTTTCTGACTGAAAGCTTTCATATGGCTCCAACCAAAGCTTATCTCGATGTTTAAAATGTTACCTGGGATAGGCTAGCAGAGGTTACTGAAGATAAGCAAGAAGCAGTGAAATTAAAGTTCTAGGAAGAGGGAAAAAAGATGGAAAAATGTCTGGTGTCGGGAGGTCTCGTTCCGCAGGGACCCTGCTACTGGGAGGTTTTAAGGTCTCTCTCTCTGCCAGGGGCTCGTGTTCTCACCAAAAAGTAATGATGCTGAACAGGATTTCAAAGGCCCCCTCCAGTGTCAATTATTTTCACTCGGGCATTCTCCATTGCTGCTAGTTGGAATACTAGAAAGTTTATGCGATATGCAGGCTTTGAGGTTAGGCTTGGGGTTCAAATCCGACTGTGTGATTTGCTAGCTCTTTAACAGTCAAAGTTCAAAGATAAAACCTTTCTGTGCGTCTGTTTCCTTATCTTTTATATAAAAGGGGCATATAGCTGCTTCAAGGGTCTTTGCGAAGACACGAACTTGTAACACCTAGAGTTCAGCACAGAGTTAGCGCAATAAAAAGTAGGCACTACAGCTTTCTTTGAGGAACTTGGCAACATGTATCAAAATCTATAAAAATGTACATTCTCTCACCTAGCCAACACTCTTCCAGAAATATTCTGAAGAATAATTCAAAGCAAAAACGTGTCATGAGGATGTTCACAACGCTATTGTTATTTAGAGTAACGGAAAGCTGGGAACGGCCTAAATGTTCAAAAATGGGGGACTGGTTAAATACAGATGGCAGATTATGATGATGGAAGATCACACAAATACTAGGCATCATGCTGGAAAAGGACTAATCAGATTGGAAAATGCTCATGCTATTTTGTGCAGTAAGAAACACGAGCAGCGCCAGCTCACCCCCACGGCCGGAAGCAGGGTGCACGGTCTCTGGGTCACTGCTACTAGCCCAGTTTAACAGCTAGAAACTTTTAAAAGACAACAACTCAAGCTTGCAGTTAATGCTTATTACTTAACTACTACTATTTATTATCTGATGAGTGGATAATTCTATTATAAAGGGTCACGTGCTCTAACATAACAGGCCAATGGGAAGGTTATGATGGAATCACAGAGAAAGAGTCTTGCTGGGTCACTGGTGTCGGGGAAAAGAAGAGCTGGGCTGGGCAGGCTGCAGACGCAGATGCACAGAGCGGAGGAATAAGGGCTGAACAGGAAAGAACAGGGGCCAGGTAGGGCTGAAAGGTAAACCGAGGCACGGAGTAGGGTTGCAGGCCCTGGAGTGCACAGCTCTGACGCTTCTTAGGGGTATGAACTTAATCCTGTAAGTGGCAGGGAGCCTTCAAAGGTTCCAAGGAGGAGTGACAAAGACTCTGGTGGTATCTGCAAGATGGAACTGGGGAAGCTAGGAAGATAGGTGAGATATGACAGATGAGAGTGAGCACGCACTGAAGTCGGGCAGTAACAGGGGCATTTCTTTATTATTTTCAACATTCAAAAGATGTTCAGCAGCAAACCTGTTATTACTGATACTGCTGGATTAGGGGTCATGGAAGGCCCTGTGGGAAACCAGCACAGTGTGCTCTTCAGAGGCTTGTCTGTTGCGTTACAGAAAGAACAAGCTTTAGGATGGGGGGATGTGGGGGTGGGGGTGTGTTTAGAGAGGGAAAGCTCCATAGAAATACGTTTTTTCTTTTTCCTTCACCTAAACAAAGGGAAAGGTATTTAGGATAATACAGGTTTGAAAGTTGCTGACTGACTTCAACCCCACTACAATCTAAGAATATACAGAGTTCATAATCTATTTTTTAAACTATAGTCACTACACTGGCCTGTATTAAGTAACAGTGAGTAATCCACTGTTTCATTTCCTGCCAAACAAGTCAATTTCAGCCCTAACTTTACTGACTGGAAAATGGGAGCGAGAGAAGAGATGGAGCACCAAGACTAGTAAACTAGGCCAGAGGGCGCCCGCACCCTGAGCCTGGGGCCTCACCTCGGAGTCAGAGCTGTCCAGCTCCGCCAGCGTGGGAGCTTTGAGGAGCTTCTTCCGCTGCACAGGCACCTGCGGCCGGGCACCCGACCCACCTTCTTTTGATTGTGACGTTACACCTCCATTCACCATTGATGATTCCACAGCATTCTTTGGACATTCAGGGGTAGTTACATCTGGTAAAACAAAGGTGAGAGCTTATCCTTTCTTGAGCCCAGAAAGGTAATCAGTGGACCAAATGCACTTTTCCAAGTACCTGCACTTGGAACCACACCCAAGGAGACCTGGCATTTCTATGTCGAACAAATACGACGCAGAGGACAGACACCGTCCCGCCTACGCATACAAAACACTTCTATTAGATTATGTCAGGTTCGAGCAAAACCTTCAAATGAGTAACTGTATGTTCACATTTGTAGATTAAAATTTAGAGCTGGAAGAAATCCCATCGGTAACGGACTCCCACCTCTTTATTCTCCAGAGGCCCAGAGAAGCCAGCTTCACTTCTCAGCCTCTAAAGAGCTAGTGGTCAGCAGCTCACAGCGAGGGGGTGCACAAAGCCTTATGAAGATACGGCTGTAAGATCTGAAAATGGTTTGATTGAAAAATAAAAATAGCTAATACTCTATACACATATGAACATGGACACGAAGAGTCTGGGCTACATTCCCTCTGATAAAGCTGATCTAGTTACTCACAGCTCAAGTCTGGACGGGAAGGCAGTGAAAGGAATGTGGCAGCGCCGAGTGCAGGGCATGGCGTCTAGCTCTAGAGGACAGGGTACAGAGAACACAGTGCACAACACACAGAGCACAGAGCCCACTGCAGAGAGGTCAGTGTGTCCGGCATACAGCAACGTGCAGACGGTTTGGATTCACAGTCTAGCTCTGCTGCTGGTTGTCTGACCCTGAGCCAAGCTACATGCCATTTCCTTGTCTGTAAAACGGGGCTCGCACAGTCGTGGGCCTGCTGTGAGGAGTCAGCAGGCTGACAGCCACACACCAGCACTGAGCACCGGTGCAGTCAGGGATGGCGACCACTAACTCTGACTTCTGCCACCCTGTGTGAGGAAGAGAAGGCTTGGCAGTGTGGCAGGCCTGGCGCTGGAGGCCCCTTCTGCTGCGCTGCAGCCCGTCGCCTTCCCGTGCAAGTGGAACTCATTTTCCTCAGCATTTCAGAAACTAATAATTTTAATATCTAACTACTAAAGTAGACTACTTAAAAGTGACAAAAGTAGCCACTGCATAATTTAACGCGCAGACCATCACATGAACTGGTCTCTGTCGCTGGAGCAGGCCGAGAAAGCCCTGTCGTTCACCAGGGAGAAGGGGATAAGGAGCAGCGAGTGAGAAGTCAGGCGAGGGCTCCTTCCGGGGGGAGGCACTGCACCCGAGTCGCTGTCAAATGCAAGCGGGTTCTGTCTGTCACTGTTCCCCCAATATGATGCACAGGACTTCCAGGAAACATTCAGAATGAAATTGTGTTCTAGTCCAGTCTTCTTTGACATTATTTAAAAGAATTATGTAAATTATTATAAATGATACATATGTAACTCTTAATATTTACAAATTCTGCTCATTTTTAGAAATCAAGAAGGCCAGAACCAGAACTGGCCTTGTGAACTAGGAGAAAAGGTCTGAGGAAGCAGGAAAGGAGGAAAGGAAAAAGGGAAGAAGACTTGTCTTTCAATCATTTATCATTTTACATAATATTTTTAGTAGAAAACTTGACAGCACAGGAGTTAATTTTGTTATTACCTTTCCAGGTATTAAGGAGGTGGGACAAGTATACAACTGGGGGAGAGGGTGTGCTGAAGGGGACAGAAGGGCAAAAGTAGCAAGTTTTTACACAAATTATAAAGGCTAAAATCTTTAAATAATCCTTCATAAGGAGGCGTGCAGAGCAGTAGGCTGCCACACCTAAGAGAGTAAATTTTCCAAAAAGCAGAGGAGGCAACGGTTGGGCTAACTGGTTCATTCCTACTGAAGAAAAAGCTAATGTTTAAACACGGTCTGGAAGTATACCTTGAAAAGCCTCAGTCTGCAGTGTATCTCATTTTCTGCACTTCCTACTGAAGACTGAAGCTCACGTCTTGGTAGCAGTGAGTCTTCCACAAGGAAGCACAGAGTGGAGGAACCAAAACCAGAGCCGCCCTCGTGAAGACACGCGCCTCCCACCCGAGCGGCCCAAGCTCCCACCCAGCAGGTCAGAGCGGCCCTGAGGGCGAGGCCGCCAGTGGCGTGTGCAGGACACTTCGGTGGCTGCATACTCACAGTGACGTTTCAGGAAACGTGTAATTACGGTATCAGACACATGATTTTATGGATGTCTTTGCTTAAGAAATGCTTAAAAGACACTTACGGCAGATTTAAAAAGTTTAAATGGTACCCTTGGCACTCAAGGCTGGTAGAAATCACGAGGGCGTCATCTCCACTGACGTTCAGGGGACACTGTGAGGGGACGGCGGCCGCCGCGAGATGGCCTCATGCTCGGGGCGGGGGTCTGAGAAATCACCCCCCGGCTCTCTAAATGCCCCCCACTGTGTGGAGGGGGCCTGCACACCTGAGCTCACTGGCTGCCTCTGCTGGAATAAGCACCCAGCCCTAAGTCCAAGCTCCGGGACTAGACGGGGCTGGTGGAAAGCTGTTACGTCACAGTCAGGTTTCAGAACGATCTCCACGTGTGAAGCTAACTGCCACGTGTGATCTGACCTCATACTATGTATTTGTAAAAGGCCAGCTGAACATATTTTTAAGTAGTTTGATTACTTATACTTTTCTGTTCAAATGAATAATACATCATTATTACTTCAATGTATTCAGTGAGGAAACCACACCATAGAATTTCTGGTGATGGAATTATGAGTAAGCAAAATATTTAAGAAGCTACATATAGCTTTAGAGGTCATGCACCTCATGTTTAGAATCTCAACTGCAGAACCATGATATTAAATACTTTATGTAATAACTCCTGTCATTACACAGTCTAGTAATTGTGTGTCAGACAGACGCAGCTGCTGCTATATTTAGTTGGAGGAAATATGACTGGATGCAGATTATATATTTGGTATCTGCATTGGAAAAATAAATTATACTCACCTTAATTATTGTTGAATAGTATTAAAAATTAATATTGCCTAAACATATCTGAAGCAGAACACACACATCTTACTTTATACTTAAGTTCAGAGGCATTTTCTATACTACATGTTTAAATATTTACTTCTCAGTTTGCTAATTTCTCAGCTTGGAGAAGAAATGCATTCCAATCTCTGCATTTAGGTTAGAAGAATGGATCAATCTTTCCCTTTATAATCTGGGACATTTAAATTGATTGGTCAAAATGCAACAATGAAAACATGAAAGTAGCACAAGAAATCGAGAATGAAGCATGTAGAAATCACAAAGTGGACTCAGGTACAAAATCAACTATGGCAAATGATAAGCAGGGAAAGCAAAACTTTTTGGCTTCTCTTTTACGTCAAGGAGGCTAAGCACCAAGAGCCTTCTTCCCGACACAAAAAGCGCTAAGGCACAAGGTACAGCTGCACGCAGCGTGTGTGGGGGCCACGCCGTCTAAGCCACCCCTGCGCCCGAGCCTCGTCGGCCAGCAGTCAGTGTGCAGGCAGCCAGCCGCCCCCCGCGGTCCGCCTGAGAGGAACGCCTCTCACAGGGACTCAGGAGAGAGAGCATCTGGAGCACGTGCTGCCAGCTCTGTAGGTCAGCGGTGACACGTGTGCTCTAAACATTTCTGAGCTTATTTTCCAGATCAACTTTTTTTTCTTTCCACAAAATCACTCTGCAAATGGTTGACAACATAAAAATCATCAAATGGATAAAGAGAATAGAAAAGGCCCTTCAGTGGTCAGTCAAAAGTAGTAAGTGAAGACTCAAATATTTATCTGAGTTTCTTGAAAGTGCAAATATTAGTCATGCCTGACTACAAATATAAACTGAAATTTTTAAAAAAAGGAGTTGGGAACTAGTGTAGTAGTTGGAAGATACTCAGTAAATATTCACAGACAGGACATGAGACTAGAATTCTCTGGCTCTTTAAATATGAATTTGTATAAAGGCATGCCAACAGTTCCATGGCATGTAAAAGAATGTTCTGGAAGGAAGTATTGGTGCCAACACTGTATCTCATTTTACATTCAAAATAGCAGCTTCCAAAAATAAAAATTCCACCTTGCAATATATTTTATTGGGATTAAGTTGACTCTGAAAATTCACACATACACAGTTTAAAAACTCAGGTTAAAAAGGAGGCTGACATTACAGACCAAACTTAGTCATTCAGAGCTACTTGTTTCACTGTTAATCCCCGCTATTTAACAAAAGGGGTCTAAACTCGTCCTACAAACCCCGGACACATAACTGTATTTTACAGCCAAAGCCATCACAACGCTCGCATGCTGTGAGACTCCTTCCAGCTCACAGAACCACCCGGGACAGGCTCTGGGACCATGGAGACTGGGGGACAAAAGACAGCTCCTGCCCTCCAGCTGAGGAGCAGCGGCACTCTGAAGCAGCTGACAGCTTTGCGTTCAGCTACTTAAACGCTGAGCGCTTGAGAGAGAAGTGTCAAAACTGTTTCTTGAAATCGCTGGGTATGCGCCAAAGGCAGAGCTGCTGGGCTCGCCGGCACGGCCTCACGAGCGCACGGGTGAGCGAGGCGCCCACAGGAGGGCACACGTCCCGTGACCACAGCGCCCGGGAGGCAACCGAGTGACTGGGGTTTGCGTTTTCCTCAGGAAGATTATTTTCAAAGCAGCAGAATGTTTTATTTGACTGACCACAGCCTAGAGCCTTTCAATTCTCTTTTTTGACATGTTTGAGCAAGCAGACGCATGAAATGTGTTTCACAAAACCACAAAACCCACGTCAGGTGTGACAGTGCTTTTTTTTTTTTACCTGACAAGTCAAAACTGTAAGACATGCTAAGTGGCCGCATTGCTGAAAAAAGAAAACAAACAATAAAAAGAAAATAATTCAGCTGTTAGGAATACACAGGGAGGACGAGGAAGGGAGAAGATTCAAGACCTGCAGCGGCGCATCTCAGAGTTTAAGGCGGAGGCAGTAAGTAAATCTGAAATGCAATAAAACCATGAGGCTGAGTTTCAGTTACATCACCAGGACTTGAAATGGAGAAACAATACAAGAAAAAAATAACTTTTTAAAGAACATGTCAAAAGTGAAACAAAGATAGAAACATTTTAGAATCATAGTACAGGAGTTTTTACTTAAAAATTAGATCAAAAGTAGCCATGTTTTAAAACATGATTTCGGAACATACAAAATCTCTAAAGTTTAAGAATAAATGTGTTCTTAAATAATTCACTTCAGGATGGAAACTCGGCTCTCTGCATGCAGGTGAGACACTTTGTAAACGTCTCCTTCAGGTACAACATCACGTGTCAGTACCATCTACTGCAGGCAGTGCCACCTGCAGCTGAGGAGCAGCCTCCAGACCCAGAGCGTCCGAGTCTGAACCTCAGCTCTGCCGCTTACAGGCAGTGTGGTTCTGGGCGAGTTACCTAACCTCTCTATGCTTCAGTAACTTCATCTGTAAAATGGAAACAATGGTACTTATTTCATGGGATTGTTATGAAGATTAAATGTTTCCATACAAAAAAAAAAAAAAGTGTTCAGAACAGTGCTTAGCATATAGTAAAAGTTAATCAATATAATCTCTTAAAAATAAGCATTTATTTCCTGTTGAAATCACTTGTTTTCAAAATTTTATTACATATACTAAAAACACTGAATTGTACACCTTTAATGAATGAATTTTATGGTAGGTAAATTATATCTTAATAAAGCTGTTTTTAAAAAAGGCTATTACAAAGATTTGATGAATTTGGGTATTCATAAGAGAGAGAAATAATGTATTTTTCACTGCAGCCCCAAATTCTCACCAGTACCACTTATTCTACAACCCGGGCTCAGGGAAGACAGGTGCCTTTACAGTCAGAAGAGGGGAACCTCGGGGCCACGGACAGGCAGAGCGCCCCCCCCCCAAGTCCACGTTTCCAAGGCAGACTGCCAGCAGAGCTCTAACACACAGGCTTAACAGACATATCTCGTCCAACTTACTCATTCAGTCTAGCCATTAATTCATCTTATCTTTTGATGCATCACGCACATTATACATCATTTACCCTTTTTTAAAAAATTTAAGTATAGTGGAAAAAAAGGAACTCTAAAATAATAGGGAAGTAGGTGAATAACAGACAACTGAGTTAGTGTCAGGAATCATGTCTTTATCAATAAAATTCTGGGTCATGTTTAACGCTGTGGGGAGGTGCTGACGCCACACACAATGTTGCAAGAACACTGCACAAAGTCCTGTCTCCATCACACACAAGCACCGACAGCAGACACCTCTGCTGCTGAAATTGTGGGTAACATTTCTTCTTTAAACACTGTCGCATCTCCCCAGTGTCTCCTGGGGCTTCTACTTGCACTGACATGGAGGTGAAAGGTTATAAAGCTGTTCAGGGAAACTTCTCCTCAAGATAATTCTACCAACTTTATCCAACTCCGCAAGGCAGAGAACTGCATAGTAAGAACTGATGCAGACCTGCAGAAAATACGTGAGACAAATCCCTCCCTTTCCACTTCAGGTTCAAGATCAGTTTTAAAGGTAAGACTGTCATAGAAAAATCACTTTCTGTAACAACTCAATTCTGGTTGTTGTGAAACACCAATTCACAAGGTTAAAATATAGTAAGATAAACTCAACATAAAATTGGTATTTAATTACTCTAAAGTAGGTTTACTGTTAGTCAGCATCTAATTTGTTTAAAATGAAACAGAAGAATATGTCTATGACAAAGGTTTGTGAGGACCCTTCATGCAATGTGTCCCCTTGGCAGTGCCAGGGACTGCCGGTCTCTCTGCAAACTCCTTCCACAGCCACCCAAACGCCTTCCGACCCACTGTGGCTGCACCGGTGGGGACCCACCGTGCAATGAACATACACCATGCCCATCCCTCTACCCCAACTGCTGACATAGTTGTCTAACTGAAAATAAAGGTTAAAAAAAAAACTTGTAAAAATGAAGGAACTTAAATAACAAGTTTATAATTGTACAGCGCGAGGAACTATATGCAGTATCTCGTAATAGCCTACAATGAAAAGGAATATGAAAAGGGAAATCTGCGTGTGTATGCATGGCTGAACTATTACACCTTGCACCAGAGACTGACATAACAGTATATAACCTGCCTGTACTTCAGTAACAAAAATGAAGGAACTGTGTGTCAAAAATCACCCGAAACCACACAAGCACGCCTGACCCGCCCCCTCTTCCGCTGAAGTTTATAAGCCCTGCTCTCTACACCTGCAAATTGTGAAGCTTACCTTTTTTTACCTTTTTTTTTGAAGTGTAGTTGATTTGCGGTGCTTTTTTGTTTCTGACGTACAGTGTGGTGACTCAGTCATAGAAAAAACTGAACTTCATATTCTTCTCCTTCATGGTTTATTGTAGGATACTGAATATACTTTCCTGTGTTATATAGTAGGAACTTGTTTATCTATTTTTATAAACAGTAGTTTCTATCTGCTAATCTCAAACTCCTAATTTGTCCCTCCCCCATTTTCCCCTTTGGTAATCAAACATTTGTTTTCTATGTCTGTGAGTCTATTTTACTTTTGTAAATAAGTTCATTTGCATCCCTTTTTTAGATTCCACATACAAGTGATATCATAGCTTATTTGTCTTTCTCTTTGTGATTGACTTCACTTAGCATAATAATCTCTAGGTCCATCCATGTTGCTGCAAATGGCATTATTTCATTTTTTATGGCTAAATAATATTCCATTGTGTATGTATACACACACACACACACACACCACAAATTCTTTATCCATTCATCTGTTGATGGATAATTAGGTTGCTTCCATGTCTTGGCTGCTGTAAACAGTGCTGCTATGAACACTGGGGTGCATGTGTCTTTTCAAATCGTAAGTTTTCTCTGGATATATGCCTAGGAGCGGGATTGCTGGGCCATATGGTGGTTCTAGTTTTAGTTTTTTAAGAAACCTCCATACTGTCCTCCACAGTGACTGCACCAATTTAAATTCCCACCAACAGTGTAGGTGGGTTCCCTTTTCTCCACACCTTCTCCAGCATTTATTATTTGTAGACTTTTTAATGATGGCCATTCTGATCAGAGTGATGTGATACATCATTGTAGTTTCAATTTGCATTTCTCTTCTAATTAGCAATACTGAGCATCTTTTCATGTGCCTACTGGCCATCTGTATGTCTTCTTTGGAGAAATGTCTATTTATATTGAAGCTTACTTTTCTCATGGTAATATATTTGTTCTGCCCTATAGTTTTGTTGAAGTCTTTTTTATTACCTCCATTATTCCTTCTCTAATACAGTAATTTTTTAAAAATATAGTCTTCAGCTGCCATCCTACGATACCACTTCCTTATTTTTCCACAGTGTAAGTTCTTACTCTTTTGAGGCTGTGGACCCTCTTTTAGGAATCTGAGGAGAGCAATGGAACCTCCCTCCAGAAAAATGCACATGCACACCCTCTGTGAAATATGCACACATTTTTTATACTTCAGGGGACTCACAGACCCTGCTCAGGCTCACTCAGGGACTCCTAGGATAAGAACTCTCAGTTCACATGGTTAAATGTTCCAGCTCATTATTATATCAGTGCTCACTCCCATGGATTTGTCACTCAGCATGCTTTAAACATCATTTTAAAGAGAAAACACTTACTGCCACAAGAATGAGGCAGGGATAAACCCACACAGCCCCTGCACACTCTGCAGCTGTGTGACCAGAAGACACACTCAATTATTTAACACCTACGGGAGCGCTTTTCCTTACAGCCCTGCAGTGGAGACCGGGCACAACAGGGTCTTGCTGGCCCGGGTCACGGTGCACTGAGCCGAGAGCCAAACAGGAGCGCATCAGTGTGGGATGACTGGGAGTCACGGGAGGCGGACAGCGAGGTCAGAGCGGATGTGACTCAGGAGATAAGAAGAGAGGTGGGGCCAGGGTCGCTCGCCACTGTGGGGCTCAAAGAAGGGATGACTAGAAAGACCCAGGAGAAGTCAAATCAGCAGGCCTGGCCGCTGGGTATGGGTCAAAAGTGATGCTGAGGCCTCCATCCTGGTCACACTGAGATGGGGAGCCAGGGGAGACAGTTTGAGAAGGCAGGTGAGGTTACCTGTGGGCACCATGGGCCTGCTTTGCATGTCAGGGGTGAGGTGGCCCCATAGAGCAGACATTTCTAGCCAGAAACAGAGACCATGGAAAAGGGTGTAATTGCTCAGGGTGAAGTGAGCCCGGGACAGAATCCTGAAGGACCAAGAAAAGCCCGAAAGAGGTAGAAAGAGAGACCAGAGGAGAAAACCAGAAGACGGTGTCACAGAGCCGGTTCCTTCCCTGTTCAGGCGCCACTGCAATCTGTTTTCCTAAAGGAAGTTTCCCTGAGCTCCTTGGGCATCTTTAATCCTACAAATCGGAGGAGAGGTGTGTCAACAAAAATGCTTACGTTTCATAATATGGTCTTGCTATAAACGAAAATCAATGCGTGCTTATAAAAATCATTAAATACAATAAACATAAAGGAAGTTAAGTGGTATCAGTAATAATTGATTCTCTCATCAGATAATACCATATCTTTAAGCCACAATTAAGACGAGACATCTGAAGTAAAACTACGCACCTGTCGTTTACATTTCTAAAGCATAGTAACTCACCCATGTTCACATACAGTTTATAAAGTATTTTGACCATAATCCTATTTAATTCCTTAGGTGAAAGCCAGAACAAAGGTGTGGAGGAACTTTTATCCCCCTTCTGCTGATGAGGAAACCGATGCTCAGAGAGGGAAAGACTGTCCTGAAACCACAGTCTGGAGACCGGCAGTCCTTCCCATTACACCATGACACGCTCGTGAATTCTATGGATTTCAAGTATAATCTTCAAGTGTGAGGCTGTGTGAGGGGGATGGGGGGAAAGAAGAGCAAGGAAAGGTGCTCTGCAGGGGGACGGCCACACGGCAGCGCTGTCTACAAGGGGTGACCCGAGGCCAGGCGAGCACCGAGCAGTCCACTCACCTAACCTGCTGCGTCTGGTCTCCTCTGGGGAGACGGGCCGCAGCTTTCTTTCTGCTTTGATCTCTTCCAGTATCCTTTCATGGAGGCTCCGTGGCCGCGGTGGAGTTGGCTTCAGTTTTCTGGCTGAGACCTTGGGGAAAAGAAATGGAACAATTAAGACGCTTGAGTAGTTGCCCTTAGTTTTTACTGAAGTCCATTCACACAGTAGAGTATCATGAAACTATATTTTATTGATTACAACACTACTTAGACTATTTTCGAGCAATAGGGAGATTACCAGATTTCACAGTGGGTCAGTCCCACATGCTCAACTAACTTTAAGGAGTCAGTTTTGCCTCAGATATAATCATGTTCTCCATCGGCTACCATGACGGGCAACCAGGTGAGATGCACACTGTGCGTTACCAGCTACTATTACTGTTCCTGAGTAAGTCATCACAGCCTCCTTAGGTTATCATCTGCTCTACAGAGGAGGAAACGAAGGCTCAGGGAGGCCGATTAACTTGTTCAGATACGTGACCACCAAACAGTGGAGCTGCTGTGCGGATCCCGGGCTCCTCTGACTCCAGGCTCTCTCTTCCCTCCCGTGACCTACCAGCCTTCGTACCATTCCTTTCAACGTGGCCGTTCCCTTATCTTAAAAGGGCTTATGAGAGAGGTCATTAATTACGCTTTAGACGCACTCAAACTGAGAAGGAAGCACCTCCCACTCTAGTTACTGAGCCTGAGAGGCTGGGAGGCGCTGGCTGTGGAGCCAGGGGAGTCAGAGTAGAGCGGAGGAAACACAAACCAACATTCACACACCAGATCAGGGCACCCCAACTCCACAGTCCCTAGAAAGAACCCTGGCAAAGGGGGCGGTACGGCAGGGTGGACTGACTGTGAAACAGTATCAAAACGACAATTTAATCAAGGTGGAGTATTTGCCCCATAAACATGGTGGGCAGCCCACACCAGGAACCATTTGGCATCATATTTAACCGTTACTCTAGAAGGTACTTGGCCAGATTTTGGCCATAACTCGGGTTGTTTTGAGTTAAAACATCGTAAGATAGCACTGTATTGAGTAATTTTCAGTGTTTTTTGACTTAAGAATGTCATATACACTGGGCTTCAGAACTCTGAGAAGGAAAGCTCCCCGTAAATACTACGGTAAGAGCTGCATCCTGGGGCCACTCGCCAGAGGAGAAGGCCTCCTGGGGTGCTCTGCAGCCGCAGGGAACATGCCGGACGACATACTGGGTTTAAAGGAGGTCTTGATCTGATGAAGTCCAGGATGATCTCATGAGCACTTTTCTTTAGCCGAGGGGGAATATCACCATTCACCTGAAAGGAGACAAAAAGTGCAAGATTCACGTGACTACAGGATTCTCATTATAAATTCCTGGGTTCAGCTGTTACGTCAAGTATGCCACTTTAAAACTATGGAAGTGTAATCTGGCTCCACCAAGGACACACTTCAAAGCAATAAAGTGGAGAGTTAAGTACTGAGTGATTCAGAGCAGAAGTAACTACGTAGAACTGAAGAAAATTCAAGTCCACTTAGCTCTATCATTTTGGGAAATTACGGTTGAGATACATTTTCCAACAGAGAGTGTCTAAAATGACTATGAATGGAATAAATAATACTACACTGAATTATTTCATAATCCAAAAAGTCTTTTACCTCTTATTTTCATCCTTGTACAAAACCAGGGTAATGAGAAGAAATGGGAACATGATTCACATTCTGGAGACAAACTCAGGCTCTGATCAAGGAGGTCCTGCTACACTCAGAGAATTAGTAAGTAGAAGAGTTTGGCAGAGTCCTGAGGAGGGGGGAGGGAAGAAATAAATCTGAACAGACCTATAACAGGTAAAGAGACCGAATCAGCAATCAAAAACCCCCCAATAAAGAAAAGCCAAGGACCAGAAGACTCCACCGGTGAGTTCAACTCAAACATTTAAAGAAGAGTTAACCCCAGTCCTTCACAAACTATTTCAAAAATTAGAAAACGAGGTAACACTTCCCAATTCATTCTGAGCCCAGCATTACCCTGATACGAAGCCAGACAAAGATGCCACAAGAGAACAGCAGGCCAAATCCCTTCTGAGTAAGAATATAAAATCCTCAACAAAGTACCAGCCAGTAATCCAGCAGGGTAGTAAAAGGATTATACATCACGACCTAGAGGGATTCACCCCATAAACACAAGGGTGGTTTAACACACAGAAACCACTCAGTGCCACATCCACAGAATGAAGCACAAGAACTCACGATTGTCTTAACTGATGCAGAAAAAGGATTTGACAAAACCCAACACAATTTCGTGATAAAAACACGCTATAAACTTGGACTGGAAAAAAATGTCCTCAGCGTGATCAAGTCATTTATGAAAACCCACAGCCAACATCACACTCAGCAGTGAGGGACTGATTCCTCCCCCATGATCAGAGATCCAGCAACGCTGGGTGCCTGCTCTCGCAGCACCTGTTAAACAACGAAGCGCAGGTTCCAATCAGGGCATCCAGGTAGGAAAGGGAGAAGCAGAAGTACCTCTCTTCACAGATGATACGAGCATATACGTAAAATAAAGTATCCTAAACGGCACATCGAGAGCACTGTCAGAGCTAACAAACTCAGCAAGAAGAGCAACACAAAGAAGCAACTGTCACCACGTCCCTGCATTTGTAAGGGACACAGTAAACTTGAAAATACATGGCAACGTGAGCTATTGACACACGCAGGTAAAGACCTTCCCAATGAGCAGACATCTGAGCAGAGACCTGGAAAGTCGAGGCAAGTTATGCAGACGTGTGGGAAGAGGCCCCAGGGGGAGGGAACAGCAGAGGCCCCGCTGCAGGGGCACGCGAGGCACTTGTGAGGCAGTGGCAGGGACCACGGTGGCCAGAGGGAAAACCAAGCAGGAAGGTGGTGGAAAGTGAGGTCTAGAGGCAGCCCGGACCAGACCTGGTGGCCAAGGTCAGGAAGTGCAGTTTACTCTGAGTGTGCTGGGAGCGGAAGGTTCCGACAGGGCACCGACATCACCCCGTTCTCACTTAAAGAAGTTTGCTCCGGGCGCTTTAGGGTAGGACAGACTGGAGCGGCAGCAACACTCCGAGTGAGAGGCGGCGGCGGCTTGGAACAGAGGGTATCGGAGGCAGAGGTGGTGAGTCAGGTCACGCTGCACAGGCAAAGCTACCAGGCTTCCACTGCTGAGAGTTTAACTCAAGGATTTCACTGTAGTTATTCAAAAAGATTCATATACAAGGATACTGAAAATAAGCTGCTTACAACTGGACGAGCTGATTAGCTCAATAAACTCTGGTACAGACATAAGCTGGCAAAGACGCAGTCACTTAGAAATGATGATGCTGAACATACAATAACACAGGAAGATGTTTATAATGTGTTAAGTGAAAATAACTGTTTACAAAACAAAGTATTCACCATTAATCCATTTTGTCCAAGTAAAATGTATAGAAAAAAGACTGAAGGTTATATGCCGGCATGTTAGCAAAATTTTTGTCTGGGTTGTGGAATTACACATTTGTAACTCTTCCTCTTTGAGTCGACTGTATTTTCCAACTTTTCTATAATGACCATGTATTACTTTTATGAGAAGAAATAATTTTTAAAACATAATATTAAGAAGAGCATTTTCAACAAATAAGATCATTGAAAAATAACCACGATCCATTAAGAGTTTTCTTTGTTACTTACCATCACTTTTCGCAAAGTGTATCTTCGGGATCGAATGTCATCCATGAGCATCTCATAAGGCGTGAGCTGATACTCGATGGGCAGAGGGTTGTACTGGCGCTCCTGAACCTTCTTAAGTTTCACTCCATTCCGCAAATCCCTCATCACCTGCACCCAGAATCGAGCCTTCAAGAGTCAATGTTGGGGAGACAACCATTAATAAACGTACTAGTTTCCTCTAAATAGCTACAGTCATACAGAAAAAATGAAGAGCTTGGATGCTTGGATCACAAAACAATGAGTAAAGCAAACAGAAACAATTTTTAAAATTAGATTTCAGGATACTGGAAAGCAGGCAGAAAGCCAGCAGAGCACCCACCGGCTTCAACCGCAGAGACACCTGCGCGTAAACCGTAACTCGCCTGCTGTGCTAGCCTGCATTCGCGGCCTCAGCTCCTCCTGCCCCCTCGTGTGACACGTTACGTGGCTTTGCTCACTGAACAGGGGCGCATTTCCCACACTTGACTTTGGGTTTGGCTCTGTGACTTGGCTGCCCACTGGAACATGCATGGACATGACCATGACCAGAGGCTTCAGCAGCAGATGCATAATGCTTGTCACTCTGCTCCTGTCACTGCCACGAGAACATCATGCTTGGGCTGGCATGAACCCGCTGATGGGACTACCCAGGAGGAGGGTGGGACGGCGTGGAGCCACCCTCTCATGGGCAGACTCGTGAGCTAAATAAATGCTGCTGCACCTTGCAGTGCTCAGTCACATAGCACTGCCGTGACCACAGCTACCTAATACGACCATCTACTGCCATCCGATCTCCAGCAAGCTTCTCTGATTCACTTCTCTGAACCCTGTCTTCCTAGTCAGTTGAAGAAAACGGTACCCTTCACCAACCTGAGAGGATCAGAGCTGAAGTTCTGCACTTGGAAAATGTTCAAAAATGACAACTTTTATGTTATTATTATCTTCGCACAAATTATTTAAATATCAGTTTTCTTGTCTACAAACAATAGTAGGCTACTTTGTCTGCTCTTCAAGACAATGAGATACATGTGAAGCATTTACAATAATTTAAAATACATTAAATATGTATATTATTATTATATTTTAACCCGTTTGTTTTCCTGTCTATAAGCTAAGCTATCATATTCTTAACGTCAGTGAAGAATAAATCAATATGGCATTTAGGTGAAATATCATAGTTTGTTGAAATTAATAAGTGGCTCAAAAAGTGACCTAAATATATTAAAAATCAGGTGATATACTTGTAAGAATTGTCTACATAAAATAACTCATTAAATTTCTCAAAAATATCCTCAAAAACGATTTGTAATTTTAAACAAACGTGTATCATTTCTTATTCCAAAGAGAATTTGAGGAACTTAATATTGTGGTATATCCTTTAGATCATCTTCTAAAATATGACAATCCAAAACAGACTCTAAGATTCTGCCGCTAAAGGCATCCTGACACGACTCCCCAGAACACTCAGATCTCCCTGGGGGATGCTCCAGTCTCAACCTCTCTTACTCATTCCTTTAACACTCAGTTCAAATATTACCTCATTTTGAAAAAAACTGTCTCTTCTCTCGATCTTCTCAGGCTTTAAGAAAACTTGATACGTGAAACTCTGAATTCTCAGAACAGATCAGTTAGGGACGGTTACTCACATCAGAAGCTTCTGCTATAGTCTATGGAAGGATTCAAACAGGCTCTGTGGTGTGCTCAGTTCTTTATACATTGTTGTTTGGCAAAAACTTTACAAATGACTTTTCAGAAACTAAAGTCACAGTTACATAAAACAATGGACGCACAAATCCACTGCAACCATCTGTCCTTGAACTCAGAACCCTTCGGTTTTGTGAGCGCAGAGAGCCCTGTGCTACTCACTCTGCATCCCAGGGCCCTAATCCAGTGACTACTCAGTGGATAAATGAGGGGACCACACTATAGTTTCACTATATCCTGACACAGAGCTTAAACTTTGACTTACACATAAAAGCATGCTAAGGTATTAATATAATTAGAAAGGTCAATATTTTTAAATGCTGAAATTCCCAGAGACATTGCGGGTGGTTCTAATAAAATCAGATACTTTTTTAAAATGGAGAATAGCTATTTCCTCAAATGTAAGACTAGGCATTCAAATTTGTGTAGTATCAATTCATACAACAGTCCTTAAGATAAACCAGCATTTTAAAAAGCATGATACAGTTTCTTCAACACTGAACGGAACAGAGAGAACACCCAGCTATCTCACCCAGTCAGCATTTTTCAGCTCCTCCAGGTCTGTGTTAGACTCATCGCTCTTCTCCATCTCTTGAATCTTCTTCAGATTCTACCAATTAGAATTCAAATAAAACATTTAGGCATAAAATTTCATCAAGCTACCTTCTCAAATTAAAATTTCAAATAGATACCTTCAGATAAAATATAAACAGAAGTGTTTCTGAAGCAGACAGTACAAAAGCTATTCCTCTGTAAAGTTCAGCCAATTTCAGTAAACTAAACTAGACACAGCCCTACAGAGGGGTGAACTGAAACCACTCATTCTAATTTCCTTTTAAGGCCTTGTGGATAAACCTCCGTCACAATATTAATTCACATCTTCTAACATTCCCTTTCCCTCAACCCCCATACTCAATGCATCATTAATCTCACAGATACGACTTCCTCCCTGTTTTTCTACCTTAAGTCCTCTTCTTTTGTCTCCACGGCAAACCCCTTCATCCAGCAGCATCTTATTTTGCCTGGACTTCTGAAGCAGTCTTGCCCGGGACGCTCTCCACTCCCCCATTGCCTACTCCTGCTCCTCCCCCAGAGGTCAGGTATCAAGTGATTTGACAGGATCACCACTTCTTCAGGGAAGCCTTCCCTTCCTCCGTGAGTAAGTCAAACCTCCCTATTGTACAGTTCAGAGCACTGCACACCTTTCCTCTGTAGCTCTCATCAACACTGCAATTTCACACTTGTTTATGGCTTCCCTCTAGACCTCACGACACGGAATTCTATTCTCAGAAGCTACTCAAGTATTGGCATTTTTGATGCTCAATACATATTTGTCAAATAATTTAATGAATAAATTTCAATACATACAATGCATTCATTTTTAATTTAAGACATGTATATATTGTGAAACGGTTACCACAATAAGGTTAGCTACCACTTCCATCACCTCACATAATTATCTTTTTGTTTTGTAAGAACATATAAGATTTACTCTCTTAGCAACTTTCACCTGTGTAACATGGGGTTGTTAACTACAGTCACCATCACATACCCAGAACTTACTCATCTTACAACTGGAAGTTTGTACCCTTTTAAATTGCATTCATTCAGCATTTGCAATTTGAAGGAAATGCTGAAGGTAAAACATACCACCATCCCTCAGTATCCATGGGGGATTGTTTCCATGACCCACAGCGGATACTAAAATCTGCAGGTGTTCAAGTCCCACAGTCAGCCCTCTGTGCCTGCCGTTTCACATGCCCAGATCCAGCCAACCCTGGATTGTGTAACAGTGTGTGTATTTACTGAAAAAAGTCCATGTGTAAGTGGATCTGCACCATTCAAACCCGTGTTGTTCAAGGTTCAACTATATTTACATATTAATCACAAATTTGAGAAAACAATTCCTACTCACAATAATTCAACCCTAATATATTTTACATTTGCTGAGCCTGTTTGTCTGTTTGCATTTCGACTGAGTTTAAAAGCACTGTCTATACTCAGCCATAAAAAATAATAAAATAATGCCATTTGCAGCAACATGGATGGATTGGGAGATTGTCACTCTAACTGAAGTAAGCCAGAAAGAGAAAGAAAAATACCATACAATATCGCTCATATATGGACTCTAAAAAAAGAAAGACAAACTTATTTACAAAATAGAAACAGACTCACAGACATAGAAGACAAACTTATGGTGACCGGAGGGGAAGAGGGTGGGAAGGGATAAACTGGGAGTTCAAGATTTGCAGATACTAACTGCTATATATAAAACAGATAAACAACAAGTTTACACTGTATAGCACAGGGCACTACATTCAACATCTTACAGTAACTTGTGGTGGAAAAGAATATGAAAATGAATGTATGCATGTTCATGTATCACTGAAGCATCGTGCTGTGCACCAGAAGTTGACCCAACATTGTAAACTGACTCTACTTCAATTTAAAAAAAATATATATATAAGAGCACTGTATGATGCCTAATTTTATATGAAAATAATGAATACTTACTAATGAAATATTTACAAACAACCTTTTTAGCTTTTCAGATGGATTAATCACCTGCAAAATGAGAATAACACCACTGCTTTGTGTACTCAACAATGTACAGGAATATTAACACAGAAAGAATATAAAATTACTCTGAACTTAAAAGGTGATATAAATAATGCATTATTTCTTCTCTCTCTAGGAAAGAAATTATGGGGGGAAATATTTCTGATTTTCAAAATATGTTTCCATAATTATTTTTAAAAGAAACACCACGTTTCCCGCAGGAGGTGAACTGCGGCTACGCAGTAAGACATGTGCCACCCTAAGTCATGGCTTTGTCTAGGCTCCCCTCTTCCCCACCTGTACAAGAAGATCCCACCATCTACCTCCCCATCAGTGAAACACAGCAGAGGCCTGCATTCATACCCCCCCACCACAGGCACATCCGAGTTCCCCTCTGTGCGGCCCCAGCCCCTTTCCCTGCTCCTCGCCAGAGCCCTCCTCTTCTCCAAGGCTCCAGCTGCAGCAGTCTGCAGAGCAGGGACAAGGGCTAAGCCTTCAGGCAGCCATCATTTAACCCAATCACGACCCATGTTGCGGGGGAAACTGAGGCTCACAGAAGCACGCTAATGTGGCTGCACCCCCAAGGTGACTGATGGAGCAGGCGAGAAGCAGGCAGAAGTGGCACCAGGGACTCAGACATGAGGCACCAGACAGTGAGAAGAGCGGTCCTGCTGGGAATGTACGTGTCCGGACTCCTAGAGGACCCTCAGGAGACAGACGGGTAGCATTCTACCTCACTTTTGCCAGAGTAAGTATTTATGAATTGGTATTACACCAGGGAAAAGAATGGAATCTGTGGCTTGTGCGTGGGCCTTACAGACAATGGGCACTTAGTAGCTGGGGTGACGTCACGTCACAACCTGAGTGACGGTCATCACTGACTGAGTCCGGGCTCCCGGCTCTCTGTCTTTAAGACGCATCAGCTGCCCTGGTGCACACACCAGTTCTCACGCTCAACCGATCATCCCCAGTGAGAAATGAGGGATCTTAATCTTTGAAAAAAAAAAAAACTCTGATGACTTTAGCCGTAGTCTTCAACCCAAGACCACATCTTCATGAAATATCAAAGTCAGAGCTGAGTGGAGAAGAGACCAAAAAGAAACACATGTTATTTTTTCCGATGACGGTAACCCAGGCTCCATCCCCAAAAGAATTAAAGTACACATTATTCTCTTGACTAGAAGATTCTTCCCTCCAGTTTTGTTTGTTTGTTTTTGTTTTTACAGTTAAATAGTGAAAGAAAAGAGAGAGTCGGGAGGTGAACTGCCTCAGGCACCCTAGGACTCTGTCAGGCTCTGTCACCCACCCACCCAAACACTCCACACAGGCAGCTGAGAGGAAGTACCTCTTCTCCTGCTGTCTCTCCCTACTCCCGCCTTAGGGCATTCGTCCCCTCTCCCTAGGATGCTTCACCCAGATACCCATGGGGCTAATTCCCACACAGCCTTCTCGTTCGTTCTTGCTCAGACGTCACCTTCCCGGTGGGGCCTACCCTGACCATCCTGTGCAAACTCCCAGCCCCACACCCTGCCATGAGCAACCCCCGTCTATGACTTTTCCCACAGTCCATCCTGCTTTCTAACAGTCCATATGGTTTGTGTACTATGCGTACTGTCTGCCTCTCCCTGCTGGATTCCAAGCTTCATGAGGGAGTAGCTTTGGTCTGCTCTGCTGGGGCTCTTCAAATCTCTAGAGCAGTGCCCTGCACTCAGTAGGTGTTTAGTAAACATTTGCTGAAAAAGTGAATTAAGATACTTTCAAATGAGAATGTTCAACACTTAGATCTTTTCAATAGCTCTTATCGAGTCAACTTTAATAAGAGGAAGCTCAATCAAAAGCAAAATTATCCAGAGGACAATCTGTATTTTCTTCTCTAAATTCAGAATCCCCTGAAGGGATGGGACAGTATTTCCCGTCACCTAAAGGCTGCTCCCAGAGTAAGCACTATATTGTTTACCCAATGATCTATAAACCAAAGATAATGGAAAACACTGTAAACACGATGGAGAAACTCATCTTTACAAGCTTGTGTTGTTTTTTTTTTTTAAATTCCAATGATTTTTAGGTCCTTTCACGATCAAAACAAAAGAAAGCAATACAAATGTACGGAGACAGCAGGAGATGCGAAGTCTTCGGCAACTTGGAAGTATCTATCTTTTTTCTTGATTCCTACCGTTGCTACCAAAAAGCTGATTAGAGTAGGTCTCCGAATTGCTCCTTCTGCTTCCATTTCTCCCTCCGTTAGTTTGTCTTCTTAATCCCCCATGATGGGTTCCCAGGGCCTGTGCTGTAACCCTCACACTGGAGTACCTTAAGTACTTCTGGGGAACTCGGTCCAACTCTGGGAGAGAGACATGCCAGGGAGCACTCACAACAACAAATAAACAACACATCTTTCTGGAGATAACTTTCCTGGATGCTCTGCGAGCTACCCAGGCCCACACCTTAACCCCCACCCCGACTCCCAATAAAGTTCTCTTCCACCGGCTACTGGGGGCTGTCATAGCCCAGCCCCGTCCTAGCAGCTGCACTCAGAGAAGGCAGCTGCCCTGCAAGCTTAGGCTCTCCTCCAGGTGGCCCACTACCAGTCACACAGGTCAGGCCCCTGGCCTCGGCCTCGACGCGGCACACCTCGGAAGGGCCATCCCAGGTTCTGAGCTCCCTTCGCGATCACCTGAGGCCTGCCGCACCTGCATCATAGGTAACCTTTCCCTCACCCCTTACAGGTGCTCCCCAGAGTAACCCCCAATAACCTCCTGAATTCAAACTTTACCCCAGAGTCTATTTCCTGGAGAGTAAATTAATCTACAGATGGAACATTTGAAAAATAAAACGAGACGTAGATATTTAAAACAAAATTTACATGAATTTTAAAGGGAGAATTCACTCTTTCAAAGATATTTTGACTTGTACGGAACTACATGATCCCTCTGTGGCCATCTGTTGTTTTCCCAGAAACCCTTCCCCTCCTTCCCATCAGATAACAGTCCTTCTCTCTTTGGGGACGCACATCCCGCGCCTTCAGCAGGGCTGACGGCTTCCTAGCCCCTCACCGCCAGTCACGGGGTGAGGACGCCACCTTGACCAGGCAGCGCAGCCTACCTCCCACCCACAGTGACCGGTTCCCAAGTGGGTAACCTGACTCCCTGTCTTCCTCCAAGACCTCTTGTCTCCGTTAACTAAAAAACTTTCTGCTAGAGTTACTGAACTGAGAAAATGTGTGATTTGGGCTGCAGACTGTCAATTTAGCTGCCTTTAGTAGGAGCCTGTCCAAGGATGTTGAGTGAGAAAGCCGACCCTGGTGGCGGCCTGTGGGATGCTGGGTCCTGCTGTGCCCGCAGCAGCAGTGCCCTGCCATTCCCAAATGAGGGGCCATATGTTCCTGCCCACTCCACCTGTGATAATTCCAGTGGATTTCTGTCACTTGCAATGGAAAGAATTGTGATTCACTACGTCCCTTTACTCCAGAAATACGAGCTCATGCTTCCACGTCTCAGGGGGCCTGGTGGAAGGGTGTGCGGAGCACATGGCCCTTTCCCACCCAACCTCAACTGCTCCCATCCTCCGACACACCCTGACGGACGTAGCCAGGATGGCGTCACTGTTAAGACTTCATACATCTCTTTCTTACTTGGACTGTGACAACATCCCTGTCTCCCTGCCACTGAGAAAAACTATCTGCTGCTTATAATCCTGAAGATGATTCACTGAATGGCCCGAGAATTTCACGTTTCTTTATGTTTCTGAACAGTAAGCAGCACAAACCATAGCTCAGATACTGCCCAGCTGTGTGACTCTGGACAGCACATCACTGCTCGAGTCTCCAGTTTGACTTTCTCATCTGTAAAATGTATAGACTAATGAATACCTTTTGGATTTTGTTAACATTACATAAAATAACACAGAAGAAACACACATGCAGCCTGGCTCATATGAAGCAGACTGGCAGGTGTGAGTCATTTGGTATTTACTTAGTAGGTATTAGTTCCTGTAAGCCAATGAGTATCTATGAGAATTTGATTGTAAACACTTCCATGCAATTACAAAACCATTTCTTTTACCAAATGAGACCTTTTTAGCCTCATCATGAAGTAAAAGTCCTGACTCAGCAATAAATCAGTGCAAAGTAGCTGAGAGCCTATAAATACTATAACTGAACAAGCTTGGATAAATACGCAAGGAGAAATCTCAGGTTTTTCTAGTTTTAGAGACACACTTCCATCAGTTATATTCCAGCTTCTGCATAAAATTTTTTTTCCCTTTTTTGCCTGCACAAATGTAGTAACAGATGCCAGCCTGTGCTGGGAATATGGAGAGAAAGTTCTAACTGACAGCGTCCACATGGCAGCTAACTCTCCCTGTTTCTGACGTAACCATTCTCAAGCTACAGTTAGAATCGCTCTATGCCAACATTTTTAGTTCCCGGCATCTTAAAAGAATAAATAAAATCTACTCTGTGAATCCCAAGTACATTAAATGCTCAGAGAGTAATTTTAATTTATTTGCATAGATTCAACATCAGCTCACATACAAAAGTCTCTTTTTAGGTTAAACCACCCTTACAAATACATTCATATATTAAAATAAGATTTTAATATCAGCATTTTAATGATCACCATTTTCCTCCATATTGCTACCCATTTTAAACTACTTATTTAATGGTATTCCCTGTATAATGCGTACATATTTCAATCAGAAACTTTTAAATGTATAAAAAGGAGTATGTTTCAATAATTCCTTGAACAAACCTTTTTTACTCACTTAAAATATTCTAACATACTTTCAAAGAAATTACTTACATAGACTATTAAATACATTTCACAAGTAACCAAGTCACTAATATGAACATTGCATATGATAAATAGAACATACATATTAGCCTCACAGAGTAAGAGTCATGATGTCCTTCCTAACTCAGATACTTTTATCACAGAAAAGCAGGAAAAAGGACTTCATCATCATATTTACCAGCCCCAAATTAACATTTTGGAAATTAGAGCACAAAAAAGCCCCCAAGGAGTTGCAGCAGTTCTTCTGACAAATGGAAAGCTCCCATGTATATTAAAGAGCTAATGGCTAATCATAAAAGGATACGAGTTACATTTTCATCAAGTTCTATGGCACTGTGGGGTTTTTTTTTCAACCTTTATTTATTGAACAAGTATTTATTAATTGCTTACTGCACTGCAGACAGTTTGGGGCACTCCATAAACAGTTGTAAGCTAGACAGAAAAAGCCTCTTCTCTCATGGGACGTACGCCGCTGTGTGTGGGTGAGGGAGAAAATGAGCCCCTCCGCTTGGAGACCGTGGACGGCACCCTTCCCGCTGTGCTGCTCGCTGCTAATCTGCGTGTCTGTTCTTACTTGCTGGGATGCTCACATGCTGTTTAGTCAAGCGGAAGGAACAAAGGTGGAAGGAGGTAAGGGAAGAACGGAACAGGCGGAAGTGGAGACTGCGACAACAGACAACTCCCTGAGCAAGTCTGCTGCAGACAAGAATGGAGAACAAGGCAGTACACGGAGGGCAACACGCTGTGCACAAAGTCTTCCTTAGGATGTGTGAATGTTAATAGACGTGAAAAGTCCGAAATCTGTCAAGATACTCATGACAGTTTTAGTTTCCTTAGTAATTTCCGACTGTTAAAGATTTAAACTAACAGAATTTTTAGAGCCAGTTAAAGTCGTAAATGGACAACGACATTGATGCATATGGTCAGTAGATTTGATGCTCGGGGAATTCTCTGGCACTTTCTTAAAGATGTAACGTGCCCCTGCTCCCAGAGGGGTGGGACAGGAGAAGACATGAGAGAAAGTCAGAGCATAAACTTCTACGAAAAATATGAAAATGTTAAGATACTAAACTATAAATTGCCTATTCTGTACAGTTTAATTCAAATTTATATGGGTCACTGTGGAAATTAGAAAAAGTAAAGATGAAGTCATCAAAATGAGGGAATTCATCTCTAGGTTCTAGGGAAGGAATACTGCTCCTCTATTCTCCCAATATACTTATACACCCACACACATACACACATGCAGGCTGAGTGTCTATGACCATCTCGCCCCAAGTAGCTGGACTCACAGTATCTCCCTAAAGACATCTATCTGCCCATTCAGTTTTTATACTCAACAATTTTCACAACTATAAACATGCAGTGATAATCATTATAAAACACTCATTAAAATGTAAGACACAACATTTACAAATTATATCACAAAAGCTGTTTTCCTAATGAATGAATACAAATCAGTAAGAAAGACCAAGACCATTAGAAAAATGGGCAAAGAATATGAATAGGCAGTTGACAAATACAACAGCCCTTAAGGGTATGAAAAGGCACCCAATCTCATTCATAATAAAGAAAACGTAAACTAAAACTATGAGATACAAATTTTCACTTATCACTTAGGAAACACATTGTGAAGATGCAGAAAAAGTAGACACTTAAATTTCCATCGAAAGTATCAATTAGTAAACCGCTAAGAAGGACAATCTTATGGTATCTTATGAAAATTATAAATGCACAACTCCTCTGACCCGGCAACTCTACTCTTGGGAATTTATCTCACATATGTGATCACACCCAAGAAAGACAGGTTAAAAACTATCCATTGCAGCATTGTAAACAGCAAAAGATTGGAAGTGACTTACTCGTTGTCAGCAGAGGACTGATCAGACCAGTAACAGTACCTCCGCATGACAGACTATCATGGAGACACGAGAGATGCAGACACTACCCACTGACATGAGTGATCTTCCAGACGTATTACTAAATGAAAAAAGCAAGGTTTAGAACAGTGTAGAACAGGGAAGAAAAACACCGGCATGTTTTTGTTAGTTACACATAAGCTACCTCTTCAAGGAAAGAGAAGACATGAACAGTACCCGCTGCCTGTGGGAGAGACACCGAATGGCCTGGGGACAGAAGCAGAGGTGCACGGCGCATGGCAGTACTTCCGCACTCCAGGAGTTTGACGTGTGAATTTTATCTGATATAATAAAGTTCATTAAATTCAGAGTCACAGGACCTGAAAGGCAGAAGAGTTCTGACGTGTTATTTTACAAAAAAGATTCTTCTGAAGCATTTTAGCAGGGGGAAGGGACAAAGCAAAGAAATCTAAGGGCAGAGAGGGTCATTTCACTACTGCTGGAAGGTGAGTGCTCTGCACGTTTACTGACACTCACAAAAGAACAAATCAAAGAGAAAAAAGATTTTGACAAGGGCCTTAAAAAGTTACAAACGATAGGTGATCGAATTAAAATGAACAAATGGCAACCTTACAGACAGACATCTGATGGTAGATTTCTTTCTTTCAAAAAATATGTTCAGCACTTGGAGGAACAGAAATCTGTTTTAGCACTAGGAAGAAACTTCCAGTTAAGCTAAATGTCATCGCAGTTTTATTATTAGAGATGCTGGGAGCAGACATGAGAGGGACAGGGAGGGAATATGAGAAAGCTAATTAAAGTATACATCAATATGTGAGTGAGACAGAGGTCCTGTGGCTTTGCTTGTAAGTGCATTTCATTCAAGCAGAAGACAGCCTGAAGTCATGTCACAAGCAGATATCTTCAGAGTCAATGTGTTAATTACCAATAGCACCACAACACAGGTGGATTTGGTTACTGGCTGTTAAGAGACACTTGGGTGGGAAATATTTACATTCGATTTTTTTTCAACCAATTGCAGGTTATAAAATATGGTTATTTGATTTAAGGAACAGACAAAAGATAATTTCATAACAGCCTAATCAATTCCAAAATGTTTTCCCCCCCAGCAACAGAAGGTACTTTATATATACATTTTATATACATATAGTATACTCCATTTTAAGTAAAATATTTTAGTAATATCTTATGTAAGATTAACTGAGCTCAAAGATGTCTTCAAAAAACCATGATTCTTGTATGAGGCTAACTGAAACAAAAATGTCAATCACTTAATAAAAAGAATGAGACACCAGGGATTATAAATGTTTAACAATTATAAACTATTTTAGCTCAGAGCTGCTGCTGAGGGTTTTGGGTCTCTTTCCCCAAAGTATGTAAGTTTCCTTAGAGTGTAAATCTTTGAAAAATTAATAAAAACCAAGCAGTTCAGTCTCAACCTTACTCCCGAGGTCCCCCCTGGGCACAGGCTGAATGTGAGGGGATGGCTGTAAACAACTTAAGGCTGATTCTTTTTGCTCCATTTCTTCTCGAATGTTCATGCGTTAAACTTTCAGGAAAATCCAACTCTAGAATCAAAATGTGACATTCATTAGGTTAAAAAAAGTCTCATTAATGAAGAGACCTAGGGTTGCCCTAAGCTGAGGAAGCAGCAAGGGGAACACACCTGAAAAGACGACAAGAGACACTGCTCTTGGCCTAACTCTCTGACGGGGTTGGCAGCATAAACACGGCCCTGTCCTGGAGAAGGCGCAGTCAGTGAGGGGACACACGTAAACGACAATTCTGACAGAGCGTGCTGAGTGACAGGAGCCAGGGCAGAATGCTCTGTGAATGAACACAGAGAAGGAAGAAATTAACTTTGATCAGCAAAAGCATTTCAGAATAGTGGACATTTGAGTTAGGTCTTAAGAATAAGTAAGCATTTTCTAACTGAGAGAAGAGAGGAAAAGGACATTTCAGTGGGTGCAGAGGCCCTAGGCAATCGGGGACTGGAGGAAGGGAAGACATGCACGTGTGGGGAACAGGGGACCAAGAGGCAGGTCAGATCGGGGTCCAACTGTAAACAGTCCCTACGTCATGCTCAGGGGTCTAAACCTCCCGCCCACAAGTATGAAGGCGTCAACAACATCTTTACGCAGGGACGTAATGCTGGTGGACAGACCACCTGTGAAAAGGGCAACAGCGTCAGGAAGCTTGCCACAGCTCAGGCAGGAGAGGCCAGGCCACTGCAGGAGGAAGGCACCGGAAGTGAGGACACGAAGGAGGCTCTGCCCTCGGGAGACAAGGCAGGAGTGTCAGGGGACCAAGATTCATGGCAAGTGGTGAGAAATCAGACCTACAACATCTGAACCTGAACAGGTTCTCTAAGTCATTCACACTGACCAAGTATTTACAAAGCACTGGTACACTGAGGACACACAGTGAGTTAGAGAGAAAAGGTCTCTAGCCTCAATGAGAATATATCCTAGTGGCAGACACCAAGGAGTCAGGAGAGACCAGCTAGACAACCAGAGGCTGGTGGCTGCCAGGGAGGAAGTACACAGCGTACTGCGACTGTAAGAAAAGGCCGAGTCTGATAAATACGCTAGCGTGTTTAGGGGAGGCCCCAGACGTCCCTTCTGCTGAGGACTGAAGGATGCAAGGGAAGAACCACACCTGAGAGGGTGAATGAACCCAGAATTTGTAAGAGGAGTTAAGGAAACTAAATCTGCAAGCCCCACAGGTGCCGGCACACTTGAGAAGAGATCAAAGCTCCTCAGAGTCGGAAAATCAGCAGTCCACACCCGCAGGGCCTGGCCTGAGGCACCCGGGACGGCTCCACTGCTTCAGACGCCTCCTCCCGCAGAGAGCACAGCACCTGGGTGCTCTGCCTTCATTCTGGGCGTGTTTGCAAGTCTGATACAGGAAACTGCAAGGGGAGAGGGAGTTTTCATCTCCCGACAGAAATTACGGCTTTAAAAACCTTTCACACGCCTTATAATCTGGAGTCTCGCTGCAGCGACGTGAACATGGTTTCCCCGCGCTCAGTTCTTGTGACCGTTCATCCACTTACAGCTAATGTTACTGTGTTATGAATTTCTTCTTTGCAGGGGTTTTTACCATTAGACTTTGAAATACAGAAGTTGAGTCCATACTGATACCAGCTCAATGCTGACAACCTGTGCTTTCTATAAAATCTACAGCACTGAGCAGCCTTCCTATAAACTCCATCTCAAATGTAAAATGTATCATAAAACAGCATGACACATAATACGAAATAGTACACAACAACAAGAGGAAATTTTACTGGGAATGCAGTTAAAATGCAGTTTAAAATATTTATCTGCATACATTTTGCTTACACAAAACAAGACTGGCACAAAAATGAGGAAAATCTTGGTGAATGAACAGAACAAAGATTTAGCCACATGAATTACACTTTTCTGCAGAGAATTTTATGACTTAACGCACAGTTAGCATGTCTAATTGCCCCCTCTTCCCTCTTTAAAGACAACTGAACAGAAATCTAGCAAAGGCTATGTGACTTAAGCAGTCACATGAATGACTGGGAGAATGTGATTCACCAACAGCAAAGGGGCTTTGAAAAACTGACCGTTGATATACATATTTTAAATATAATGTAAATGAAAAGAAGTGGTTTATTTGCTTAAATTAAAAAAGGATTCTTCTTAAAAGACAGATTTTTTAAAACAGTGTACTTCTCTGATCCATCAAGTTTTTTCTACAGTTACACCTCTGCTGTGAAACAACGTACCCCTGGAGGACAGGGGTGAGGCCCCCACACACTCTCAACATGGAGACACAAACGGCTCCAGCATGCTAGGGACAGACGGAATCAACCGACTTCCTAGTCTTGGGATTGTTCCTGAGGTTTAAATGAAGCAAGCAACAGAGTCTGTTTTCTACCTGCAGGGCGTACAATACAGGAGAGCAGCAGGAATTACCGTCTGAGGGACTAAAGAGTAATTTCACTTAATAATAGCAAAACCAGGATGACCAAAAACTACCTAGACAAAAACAAACTAAAGCACACCACCACTGATACAATTTCTTCTTTTCCCATAAAATAATTCACACAAGCTAAATTCTCCACTCCGCCCTAGCCAGTCGGGGGGGGGGGGTGGGATTTGGGCTGTGGTGGGTCACCGGCAGCAGGGCACAAGCTGTCTCTTTCACACAGCCTGATGCACTAAATGGATTGCTCAGATGGCCCCTCCAGCTACACTACGTGCAAGGATATCACATTGCTTACGAGACGCAAGAGTATGTACTTACTTTCAAGGATGTCAAATGGCCTTTGAGATACAATAACAGCAGGCCCATCCAAATCTCCCCTATCATTTGGAGAACAACCTCATTCCTTGTGTAAGAACAAAATCATCACATTATGAAAAGAGATCAGAATGAAAATGAATTTGCTTTCTAAATAAATAAATGATGAACTATAAGACTCTGTACTCTGTAAAGTAGGTAGGTCTAGTAAATGCAATGACCACTTTATAAAACAACTGTAACACTTGGAAACAGATTACGGGTTTCATATTTTAATAAACTGTCAGTAGAGCATATAAGAAATGTAATATAATTAAAGTACTTTTGGTCTCCCAAATCAAGAACACTATCAGCAGCTGAGCTCAAATGTCCTGATACTAAGATTGTACCCTAATTTTATACACACAAACACAGAAACACAAAGTTGTCCAAAGCATCACTGATACTCAGATAATCAATCGACTTGTATTAGAGTTTATTACTTTGAAAATTCCAACTGATATATACTAACTCACAGGTATAGAAGATTGACTTTTAAAATGCATATTTTGAGATCTTCAGAAAAGTTACCAAATTAGCAGAGTTTTTATTATTAGTGTGAATTTAGCACTCTTGAGAATACGTTAAAGGTTAAATCAGCTAACATTCACATGTGAACTAATATGTATGAAAACCTTCTATAATTTCAAGAAGCTGCATACATTGAAGAGGAAAAGGAAATCCATTTGGACCCTCTAAGACTTTATTCCTAAAACCTCACTACTGACAGAAAATTTATATGGCATAAAATCTGTAATTAAATGACAGAATATTCTTTTATCAGGATTTTCACATATTTTATGGCTTGCCTTCAAGACTCACTATTACATGAATTTTTAATGTGTAAACTTAAAGAATGGACAGAGCACTCAAAGACCTAATTTATACCCCCATAAAACTTCTTGTATTTACTAGAAGTTCTTGGCCAAAATATTTCTAATAGTCAGAAATGCTTTCAAAACTGCCTTCTTTCAACCAGAAGAAAACCATCCAAGTTCCGAAAAAACAGACATAATGCATTAAGTATTTCAGTTTAACCAACATTTCTAGACTGTTTCCTATGTGTGCACACTGCAATAAGAGTCATTAATACGAAGATGATTTAAAACACATTTATCTCAAGAAGAATTTGGTACAGTCGTGAATAAAAAGTTCAAAGAAATAAGCAAATAGCTACCATGGAGTATGAGAAGCAAGACTGAAGGATGTGCAAGATACAGAGAAAGTGAAGGGCACAGACTCTGGGGTGGAGGGGGGCCGTGAGAACTTGACAGAGGAGGCAGCTTGTGAGCAGGGCAGGGTGAGTAAACAGCAGCTCACCCAGCAGAAAGGCGAGGGGAAGGGCCAGGTAGAAAGAGTAGGATGTGCTGGGTCACAGACAGACAAGCACCAGATACTCAGAAACTGCAAGTAGTTCTGATTGGATAGTGCACAACGCAAAGAAGACAGAGGTGACAAGGAGAATAAAAACAAGCAGGTGAAATGCCACGAAGGCCTCATGTGCAAAACAATGGACTTTAACTTCACTCTATGGGCAAGCCTCCTGTGTTGAGCTGCCAGGTGTCCAGCGGTCAGGAAGGACGAGGCAAAGCGAAAGCAATGGTCACGTCTTCTTGCCTCACTGCGACAGCGCCAACAAGAGGCCACCAAGCATGTGCTGCTCCCGTTCCGCTCACCTTCAGAATGACACTGCACGACAGTGCAGGGGGAAACCTTGTCACTGCGGAAGAGTGCTGGCCAACAGTCCCCCGACACACGTCACGGGCCTGGGAGCGGGCAGGGCAAGCAGGATAGCAGGTGCCCCCACCAAGGTCCTGCAAGTGGAGGCGCCTGTGCAAGGGCCGCAGGTGTGCGTGTGCACATGGCCTGCTGGTGGAGCGCTCCAAGTCCACGGGGTCCCCTCCAGAAAAGCAGAGTGCGGCATGCCAGTCCCGGGTGGGGAGGGCAGCTGGCCCTCGTGAGGCCTGCCAGGGAAAGCCAGCCTCCAGCCAGGCCTGGAAGATGACATAGCGGTCTGGCCCTGGAGCCGGACCCCTCAAGGTAGATCTGTCGTCTGCAAAAAAACTCTCGTTGACAAAGTAGAAGATGAATCGGACAGAGAATTTACAATGAGGAGACCAGCAGGCGGCTGGGGTAATAATCTAGGTTGGACATGTGGGCCTGAACTCCTGGCAAAGTGACTAAACCTCATCCATGTAGGACAAGGAGTGAATCCCAGAAGGGCTGACAAACTGGCAGACAATGGGGGGGGGCAGTTCAGGTGGCAGAGAGGGGAGGCACTCAAAGTGCAGGGGGACAGGAGATGAGGGATGAGAGCCCATGACTTCCAGGGCAGAAGGATGGCGGGTCATCAGGAGGACGAAGCTGTGCTCAGAAGCAGAGTGCAGAAGGAGAGGAGAGTCAAGGACACAGGCTACAGTCTCTTTTTACCGAACACATCAGTCAGGATGACGGCAGTGACAGCAGCTTCTGGAATCACAGAAGCGGGTGGCAGGGGCTTTGGAACAGGTATGAAGAGCCACTGTTCAGAAGCATCAGAGACAGAACATCACCAGCCCACCCAGTCCAGAGACAGGAGGCTGAGCAGGACAGAGCCGCCGTCCCCAAGGGGCAAGCAGGAGAAAGTGCTGCCCCTGGGGAGCAGGCGTCCCAAGAAGAGCCCAGGGGTGCTGAGTCCTTCTTCTTAAAAGCGGAGCAGAGCTTCTAGGCAGAAGAATGGAAAAGGCTGAGAAGAGATCAGCAAAGTAAGGAACTAGAGCAGGGAAACAGGACAGAACTAGAACCTATGAAGACCTAGATGTGGCTGGTGCCAGAGATGACAGGGTGACACATGGCTGGAACCCTGACCTTCAGGTCCCCACCTTGGCCAAGGCCTGGCCGGTCTCTGTGGGCATCACCAGAGCTACCAATGGTTCCAAACACTCGTGTTCTTTTACTCCACTTGTGAGGCTACTATTTAAAAACACTTTTATTTAAATAAATAATCTCTTCCTGAGAATGTGTTTGGCAAAGCAAAGTTTCCACTGAGTGCAAAAACAAAATTTTAAGCTCCCTAAAATAGATAAAATATTTACTAATAGTTTTCTTTAAGCTCAGAAGTGGAAGCACTTTAAGAACTCACTTAGCTTACTCTAACCCCACAAGACCATACTTACACCCTAAAAATACCACTAGCCTCTCTGAAGGAGGCAATCTCAGTTCCAATGAGATGGGGAAGATAATTATAACCGTTAAAAGCACTCTTTTCTAATATTTACCAAACTTTTTTTCAATAGAGGTACTCGGGATTGAACTCATGTATGCTAAGCCCACGCTCTACCACGGAGTGATACCCTCCCCACAAAAAATCTTTGTTTTATAAGATGGATTCACACAGTAATAAAGGATAGATGTACTTCTGCCTAAGTTGCTTCTCTCCTGAATGACTTTCAGCACAGAAGGACGGAAATAAATACTTCACAAAATACAATGAGCAATGTTGAAAATTCAGGTTTCTCCTTCACAGGCCAATCCACAGGAAAGCAGTAGCACTCACCTCTTTTGCACTCTTAATTTTAGTCAGAAACGTATGCAGCTCCATTGTCTCTGCAAACAGTGCGCGACATACCGCCTGGTAATGACTGGGTGCCTCTGACTCAGCCGGCAGGTGAGCAGCACATAACTACGGGAGAGGAAAATAATGGTGCCTGTTTATTACTTGTGCGGCTTTTGTACCTGGAAAACAGACACATCCAGTATATTCGTATTTTCACATCAGACAGGAAGGCAAATCCACCACTCCCATCACCCAAGGCTTAATGCACCACAAGACCAGCAGCAGAGCTCACACAACTACATGGAAAGAGTGGTCCACTAGCTAACAAACGCCCAATAGCCCAGGTAAGCTTCCTAGAACTGGTTAGCTTCTATTTGAAAGTGACAGGACACGTGGAAAGTTTGGGTTGGGAGTAGAAAGGGAACTACCAGTCACTGAGTACCGATCATAACACAGGTATCTTAACAGCTTCCATTCACGGAGTAAGTACCCTGCCAGGCACTGCATTTGACGTGTTGTGTGCACAGCATAACTATCATTCACTCTTCAGTGTAACCCTACATTAGCCCCATTTCATAGCAAAGAAGGCTGAAGAGGAGTCAAAGGACTGGTCCAGTCATAAAGCTGACACGAGGGAGGAGGAGAACTCAGCGCAGTCCTCTTGGGTTCTAAAGCCTAGCCTCATTCTCATACACGTTCAATTGTATAATCTAGGAAAAAGGCTGTCAGGAAGACACACGGACCGCTGGGAAGATACCTCAGCAGCAGACGGAGAGCAGGGGAAAGAGAGCAGAGGGCAACTGGTGACACCTCCAGCCCTAATGCCCTTCACTATGCACAGCCCACAGTCCCCACAGAACTACTTGTGGGTACAAGATGCAATTTAACATCGTGCACAGTAATTTAGAAAAATCAAACACAATTTACTAGGATGGAAACACACCCTATTAGGAGCCTAGGGCATGGGAATAATTTTATCGTTTTATAAAATTATAATTTTGGATCCCTGTAGAATGGTTATGTTTTGAGGTACTTCCTTTGCAGGTCAGAAAGCAGCGGCGTAATATATTTAAAATAATGAAAGGCAAAAGCCTACAACCAAGAATACTCTGCCCAGCAAGGCTACCATTCAGATTTAATGGAGAAATCAAAAGCTTCACAGGCAAGAAAAAGCTAAAAGAATGCTGCACCACCAAACCACCCGCACAACAAACGCTAAAGGAACTTCTCTAGTGGAAAAGAAAAGACCACAACTAGAAGCAAGAAAATCACAAGGACCTGTACTCCGAAAACTGCAAGACACTGATTGAAGAAACTGAAGACGACACAAAACAGGTGGAAAGGTATACCATGTTCTTGGACTGGAAGAACCAGTACGACTGAAATGGCCATACTACCCAAGGCCATTTCCAGATTTACTGCAACCACTATCAAAACGTCAATGACATTTTTCACAGAACTAGAATGAAAAATTTTAAACCTGCATAGAAACACAAAAGACCCTGAATACCCAAAACAATCTTAAGAAAGGAGAACGGTTCTGGGGGAAATCACGCTCCCTGACTTCAGACTATATTACAAAGCTACTGTAGTCAAAACAGTCTGGAACTGGCACAAAACAGACACATAGATCAATGGAACAGGACAGAAAGTCCAGAAATTTAAACCCACAGTCTATGGTCAACTAATCTATGACAAAGGAGGCAGGAATATACAATGGAGAAAAGACAGTCTCTACAATAAGTGGTGCTGGGAAAACTGGACAGCTACCTGTAAAAGACTGAAACTAGAATATTCTCTAACACCACATACAAAAATAAACTCAAAATTGATTAAAGACCTAAATGTAAGACCAGATACCATAAACCTCCCAGAGGAAAATATAGGCAGAACACCCTTTGACATAAATGGCAGTATTTTTGTGGCTCTGTCTCCAAAAGCAAAGGAAACAAAGGCAAAAATAAACAAATGGGATCTAATCAAACTCAAATCTCTTGCACAGCAAAGGAAACACTCAACAAAACAAAATAACAACCTACAGAATGGGACAAAATATTTGCAAATGACACAACCAACTTAATTTCCAAAATATACAAACAGCTCATACAGCTTAATATCATAACAAACAACCCAATCAAAAAATGGGTAGAAGACCTAAATAGAGATTTCTCAAAAGAAGGCATCCAGATGGCCAACAGGCACATGAAAAGATGCTCAGTATCACTAATTATCAGAGAAATGCAAATCAAAACTACAATGATGTCCTCTTACACCAGTCAGAATGGCCATCATTAAAAAGTCTACAAACGATAAATGCTAGAGAGTGTGTGGAGAAAAAGGAACCTTCCTACACTGCTGGTAGGAATGCAGTTTGGTGCAGCCACTATGGAGGACAGTATGGAGGATCCTTAAAAAACTAAAAATAAGAGTTGATGTATGATCCAGAAATCCTACTCTTGGGCATATAAACTATAATTTGAAAAGATACATATACTCCAGTGTTCACAGCAGCACAATGTACAATAGCCAAGACATGGTAGCAACCTAAATGTCCATCAACAGATGAATGGATAAACAAGATGTGGGGGGTGTGTGTGTGTGTGTGTGTGTGTGTGTGTGTGTGTGTGTATGCAATGGAGTATTACTCAGTCATAAAAAAGAAATAATGCCATTTGCAGCAACATGGATGGACCTAGAGATTATCATATTGAGTAAAATAAGTCAGCCAGACAGAGAAAGACAAGTATCATCATAATACCATTTACATGGAATCTAAAAAAAAAAGATACACATTCTATTTACAAACCAAAAACAGACTAACAGACACAGAAAACAAACTGCGGTTACCAAAGAGGAAAGGGTGGGGGAGGGATAATATTAGACATTGGAGGTTAACAGACACAAATTACTACATATAAAATAGATAAACAACAAGGACCTATTGTATAGCACAGGGCACTATATTCAATTTCTTGTAATAACATACAATGGAAAAGAATCTGAAAAGAAAAAATACATATGTATGTATATGTATAAATGAATCACTCTGCCGTACACCTGAAACTAACATTGTAAATCAACTGCACTTCAGTAAAAAAATTTTTAATCATATCTTCTGGTATATTTAGGTTTTATCACATTACAGTCCTTTGTTGATAATATTAGACTCCAAATTTCCTCATAGTTCTCCTCTGCTCAAATAAAAATATTTTTGAAAATATTCAGTCCACAAAACAAGGTGTAGAATTTTATTTGTAAAAACCTAAGTAGAATATTATTTCAAACTACATTATAATTAAAATGTTTTGCCCACTGAGTGTAATAATGCATTCATCATAAGAAATTAACAACAAACAAAAGAAAAACAGCACAAAGATCATCTTCATTAAATGCAGCATCATATAGTTAGGATAAACTAGTAAATTTAGGTCTAAATCAGTGAGAAAATTAGCATGTTCTCAGCAAATTTCAAAACTTACAGAACACAGCATTCTGATGTAGAGAGAACTGCAGTTTGTTTCCTTGGAACCGCTCTAACTTGACTGATGGACTATGACTACCCAACTAACCTATGTGAACAGATCTTAATTCAGTAAGAGACAAGCTCAAACATTCTGGCTTCCCTTGAATACTCCATTTAACCTAGGCCAAATTTCTATATAAATGAAAACAGTACACTCATCTCGTTTTAGCTTTTTGTAATTCACGTGCGATTTGAAAATGAAGACAAAGTCTGCACTGGACTAATCTAGTTTGGTATAATAAAATTAAATAATATAGGTTATTTCTATTTCTAATCACATTCTACAGTACTATTCTTTTCTTAATTTTTCTCCCAAGGAGTATTCAAAATAGCAGGCAAATTTTGACATTACATGGCAAACCAAAAACCTGCTAGTTTTTTATAAGCAGGGCTTATTAGTTGTAAACTATATTCTTATATTTGTAGGAACATAATTCATACTTTCAGACAAAATCTGTTAACACTGAAAACATAATTTATGAAACCATTCACGGGCAGTAACATACTTAATATAGCCATACCAGAATTTCATGATGGTTTATTTATTGCACAAATGCTCAACAATAATAGGGTGGAATTTCTGAAACCATACGGTCCACCCTCACATGCAACGCCATGTGTATTGTGGTAAATCTTAGATCAACGCAGCACCTTCTCTCTAGACATACCAGTATATGCAGAATTTGGGGTCTTTTTTCCACTATTAAAATTTTAAAACAAATGTTTCCCATATTGCTAAGTAACCCACATATTGTAATTTTAAAGACCACAGGATAATCCAACCATGTAGTTGATATATACCATTTCTTTGTGAGTCATTTATTTCCAGTTTCAGAATAGCACAAATAATGCTGTAATACAAATCTTCAAGTATTTATGCAACATTTTATTCTTTTAAAAATCATCTCTTTGCATGCCCAAGGTCCTGGTTCAACCCCCAGGACCACCATTAAAATAAATAAATAAACCTTATTACCTCCCTGCCATAAAACAAAACAAAAAAATCATCTCTTTGTACAGAGAACAGATTGGTGGATGCCAGGGTTTGGGGCTGGGGGGTGGGTCCGAGGTGGGTGAAATGGGTGAAGGTGGTCAAAAAAGTACAAACTTCCAGTTGTAAAGTCCTGGGGATGTAACATATATAGCATGGTGACTACAGTTAACAATAACATATATATATTTGAAAGTTGCTAGGAAAGTAGATCTTAAAGTCTCATCACAAGAAAAACATTTTCTAACTACGTGCAGTGATGGACATTAACTAGACATACCGTGGTGACCATTTCACAATTTACACAAATATGGAATCATTATGTTGCACAAGTGAAACTAACATAATTTTATAAGTTAATTACATCTCAATTAAAAACACTGACCTTTCTGAGATTTTTCTAATAGTATTACTACAGGAAAAAATTTCAAACATACAAAACTAGATGAGTAGTATAATGAACCACCATGTAACCATCCCCCAACTTAGCAATTATCAATTCACAGCCACTCTTGTTTTATCTACATCCTTAACCACGTAAACCCCACCCTCCAGGATTATTTTTACAGAAAATCCCAGACGTCTTGAATTTCACATGTGAATATTTCAGCATATATCACTAATGATAAGAGTTCTTTTTTTAAAAAAAAATACAACCACAAGACTATTATCTTTCCTAAAAATATGAGTACTAAATTCTAATATCAACTATACAGTTTACTAGTCAAATTTTCCTGATTGTCTCAAACATACACACAGTTTTATAATTTACTTCCTTTACTCGGGATTCACTCTGGTTGCAACTGGTATATATTAAGTCTCTTTTAATCTATGTTTTTCCTCCCTCCTCCTCCTTTTTTCAATTTGCAAGTTATCTGTTGAAGAAATTATGTTATTTGTCTATAGAGTTTCCCACAATCTGGATTTTGCTGACTGCATTCCTATGGTGTTATTTTAAATGTTTCTATGGCCCCTGGGTTTCCTATAAGTTAGTAGTTAGATGAGATGATTTGCATTTCTCTGATAATTAGCAATACTGAGCATCTTTTCATGGACCTATTGGCCATCCGTATGTCTTTTTGGAGAAATGTCTATTTAATAGGCCTTCAACCCATTTTTGGATTGGGTTATTTTTGTTATTTTTAAAATTTTTTCTTTTAATTTGTATTTATTTTATTCAAGTATAGTCAGTTAGAATGTGTAAATTTCTGGTGTACAGCACAATGTCCCAGTCATGCATATATATACATATTTGTTTTCATATTCTTTTTCATTAAAAGTTATTACAAGGTATCAAATATAGTTCAATACAGAAGAAATACTATACAGAAGAAATTTGTTTTTTATTATCTATTTTTATATACAGGGGTTAACCTTTGCAAATCTCAAACTCCCAAATTTATCCCTTCCCACCTCCTTTCCTCTGGTAACCATAAAATTATTTACTATGTCTGTGAGTCTGTTTCTGTTTTGTAGATGAGTTCATTAACGTCCTCTTTTTTCTTTTTTTTTTTAGATTCCATATATGAGTGATATCATGTGGTATTTTTCTTTCTCTTTCTGGCTTACTTCACTTAGAATGACGATGTCCAGGTCCATCCATGTTGCTGCAAATGGCATTATTTTACTCTTTTTATGGCTGAGTAGTATTCCATTGTATAAATATACCACCATCTTCTTTATCTAGTCATCTTGTCAATGGACATTTAGGTTGCTTCCATGTCTTGACTACTGTAATACAGTGCTGCTATGAACACTGGGGCGCATGTATCTTTTCAAATTAGGGTTCCCGTGGGATAGATGCCCAGGAGTGGGATTGCTTGCTGGGCCATATGATAAGTCTATTTTCAGTGTTTCGAGGACTCTCCATACCTTTTTCCATAATGGCTGCAGCAAACTACATTACCACCAGCAGTGTAGGAGGGTTCCCTTTTCTCCACACCCTCTCTAGCATTTATCGTTTGTGGACTTTTTAATGATGGCCATTCTGACTGGCGTGAGCTGATACCTCATTGTAGTTGTGATTTGCATTTCTCTGATAATTCCCAAAGATCTATAGCGTGAAAAAAACTATAAGCAATATTGAGCATTTTTTCATGTGCGTTTTGGCCATCTGTGTGTCATCATTGGAGAATTGTTTGTTTAGGTCTGCTCATTTTTTTGATTGGGTTGTTTGGTTTTTTTGTTAAGTTGAATGAACTGTTCATATACTCTGGAAATTAAATCTTTGTCAATCAAGTCATTTGCAAGTATTTTCTCCCATTCTGTAAGTTGTCATTTTTTTTCCTTATTTTATTTTATTTTTTAACATTTTTTATTGATATATAATCATTTTACAATGTTGCGTCAAATTCCAGTGTTCAGCACAATTTTTCAGTCATACATGGACATATACACACTCATTATCACATTTTTTTCTCTGTGAGCTACCATAACATTTCGTGTATATTTCCCTGTGCTATACGGTATAATCTTGTTTATCTATTCTACAATTCTGAAATCCCAGTCTATCCCTTCCCACCCTCCGCCCCCCTGGCAACCACAAGTCTGTATTCTCTGTCTATGAGTCTATTTCTGTCCTGTATTTACGCTTTGTTTTTGTTTGTTTGTTTTTGTTTTTTAGATTCCACATATGAGTGATCTCGTATGGTATTTTTCTTTCTCTTTCTGGCTTACTTCACTTAGAATGACATTCTCCAGGAGCATCCATGTTGCTGCAAATGGCATTATGTTGTCGGTTTTTATGGCTGAGTAGTATTCCATCGTATAAATATACCACATCTTCTTTATCCAGTCACCTGTTGATGGACATTTAGGCTGTTTCCATGTTCTGGCTACTGTAAATAGTGCTGCTATGAACATTGGGGAGCAGGTGTCATCCTGAAGTAGGGTTCCTTCTAGATACAAGACCAGGAGTGGGATTCCTGGGTCATATGGTAAGTCTATTTCTAGTCTTTTGAGGAATCTCCACACTGTTTTCCATAGTGGCTGCACCAAACTGCATTCCCACCAGCAGTGTAGGAGGGTTCCGCTTTCTCCACAGCCTCTCCAGCATTTGTCATTTGTGGATTTTCGAATGACGACTATTCTGACTGGTGTGAGGTGATACCTCATTGTAGTTTTGATTTGCATTTCTCTGATAATTAGTGATACTGAGCATTTTTTCACATGCCTTTTGATCATTTGTATGTCTTCCTTGGAGAATTGCTTGTTTAGGTCTTCTGCCCATTTTTGGATTGGGTTGTTTATTTTTTTCTTATTGAGTCGTATGAGCTGCTTATATATTCTGGAGATCAAGCCTTTGTCGGTTTCATTTGCAAAAATTTTCTCCCATTCCGTAGGTTGTCTTCTTGTTTTACTTATAGTTTCCTTTGCTGTGCAGAAGCTTCTAAGTTTCATTAGGTCCCATTTGTTTATTCTCGCTTTTATTTCTTCTAGGAGAAAATTTTTGAAATGTATGTCAGATAATGTTTTGCCTATGTTTTCCTCTAGGAGGTTTATTGTATCTGGTCTTATGTTTAAGTCTTTGATCCATTTTGAGCTGATTTTTGTATAGGGTGTAAGGGAGTGTTCTAGCTTCATTGTTTTACATGCTGCTGTCCAGTTTTCCCAACACCATTTGCTGAAGAGACTGTCTTTATTCCATTGTATACTCTTGCCTCCTTTGTTGAAGATTAGTTGACCAAAAGTTTGTGGGTTCATTTCTGGGCTCTCTATTCTGTTCCATTGGTCTATATGTGTGTTTTTGTACCAATACCATGCTGTCTTGATGACTGTAGCTCTATAGTATTGTCTGAAGTCTGGGAGAGTTATTCCTCCAGCCTCTTTCTTTCTTTTCAGTAATGCTTTGGCAATTCTAGGTCTTTGATGGTTCCATATAAATTTTAGTATTGTTTGTTCTAGTTCTGTGAAAAATGTCCTGGGCAATTTGACAGGGATCGCATTACACCTACAGATTGCTTTGCGTAGTATGGCTATTTTAACAATATTAATTCTTCCAATCCAGGAACATGGGCTATCTTTCCATTTCATTGAATGGCAGTGGTGTAAACCCACAGACCACACAGCTGCTGGGGCATAGCTCAGATTTCAGCCCTGCTTCTTAAGTTGCATGGCCCCTGGGGATCAGCTCAGATAGCAGCTCAGCCTCCACATGTGGGCACCCACAGGCACCTGCATGCTCCCAGAGCTCCTAGAGGTAGAGCTGCACCTGCTAACAATGGGGCTTGAACAGCGGACTTGACTCCTTCCTGCACACACTCCAGGTTGCAGCTCGGACCACGTTCCCACCCCTGCAGGCTGTTTCCACACAGGGTTCTCCCCCCCATGTCTGTCCAGTGAAGCCTGACTTTCAGCACCCCCCACGCACCAGCAGACACATGTCTCAGGCTGGGGAGTGCAGGGAGGCGGCACAGACTCTCTGTGCTGGTCTCTGTTTCGCTGCTACAATCCGGCTGATACATACACTCCTCCGAGCCTCTGAAACTCCCATTGTGTCCTTGCTGATCTCCCTACTGGTGACGGGGTTCCCAGGGCGAGGGAACCCTTCCTCTTTCTCCCTCCCTCCCAGGGGCACAGGTGCCACCCTGATTCCTTTCTTTTTTTTTCCTTTCATCCTACTGGTTACATCACAACCTTTCTTGCACCTCTGGTTGTATGAGATCTCCTGCCGGTGTTCAGCAGGTATTCTGTGAGAACTGTTCCACATGTAGATGTATTTTTGATGTATCTGTGGAAAGAGATGAGCTCCGCGTCCTTTTATTCCATCATCTTGACCCGGAGCCTTGCTGATAACCCGGTTTTCTGATTCCAGTAAGTGGGTAACACGCCACATAGATTACTGGCTTATTGTAAAAGGCTACAACTTGGGCCCAGCCGGATGGAACAGATGCCTAGGGCCAGAGACGGGGGAAAGGAGTGGGGCTTCCCAGCTCCCACGAGCGCACCAGCCTCAGCATCTCCCTGTGCTCACCACCCCGTTATGCCTTAATTCAAGGAAAGAACACATTCTATCTCTGATGTAAGTTTATGCTTGCAATTCAGCCTGATCTACATGCAGTGGCAAAAAGCCCTGGAATGAGTCAGAAAAAAAATCTACGTGTGCTTACACTTTACTTGTTTATATTCTGTTTTTTCATTATAATTAACAACAATAAATACAGGGACCATTTTCATGTTGCTTACAGGTTTATCTCCAGCACCCAGAAATACGCCTGACACACAGTAAGCACTGTTAAACTTTTATTCATGGCAAGCACTATGCTAGGTATTTTACATAAATTGTGTTCTCTAACTTACTCTGCACAAAAAATCAGGCAGATATTATTCTCTCTTTACCTAAGAATAAGGTCACAGGATTAAACAGTCTAAGGTAAAACAATTGATACAGAAATGGCAAAACCCAGGTTCCAACCAAAGTCCTACCTGAGTATAAGCCTCTGAATTTAACCACCATCCACTCTTCCTCTCATTTATTCAGTTCTATGAAGCTGAATGTCACAGAACTTGTCCATGAAGAACAAGTCACATTCCTCTCTGAGCCTTAGTTCTTTCATTTGTAAAATGGGTATAACAAGTCAATCCAGTCTACCTGACAGTGTTGTCATAAAACTCAGGTAACAATGGATGTCAAGGTGCTCTTCGGCTGTAACATACCATACTGACACATACCAGATTGAAAGGTGAGCAGGAACAAATGACTATTTAGGGGAAAAGTTACACACTAAAGAGGTTTGCTAAGAATTAAAAACAAATTGTCTCCAAGTTCCTAAATATTCTATTATTTATATTATTCAAACTTAGCTTCATATTTCCATTTTCAACAAGGAGAAAGTAGTTATATTTCTTCAGTTAATTCTTCTCTTCTCTTCCAACAATGTAAACAGGAGTCAATTTACTAATTCAAGATTTCAGATCTCATGTGTGTCACTATTTGGCCATGAATACTGGGTTTTATGACATTTAAAAGTCTCAATTGACTTCTCAAATGTTTAAGCAAATATTTTTATTCTCATTCAGCTAAAAGAAACATTCAAAACATATTGTTACAGCTGTGGACATTTTTGCTGATCAGTTTTGGTTAACAAGGAAATGAAGAAATAATAGGTAAGGACATGATATTCTCCAAAAAAATTTCCTAAGAATGGAATTGCTAAACTTAAGTTTTCTTCCAATCTATAAAATCTGTCTTTTAAAACACACTTCTAACTATTTATTTTTTATGTTATGATATGTAGGAGAACAGACATAGTAGCTCAAATTAACAAAGAATAAAAGGATAAAGACACACACACACACACACACACACACACACACACACACACACACACTGGAATACTACTTAGCCATAAAAAAAGAATAAAAGAATGTCATGTGCTGCAACACGGATGGACCTAGATATCGTCATTCCAAGTGAAGTAAGCCAGAAAAAAAAAGAAAAGCACTGAATGATATCACTTCAATGTGGAATCTAAAAGAAGACCCAAATGAACTTATTTACAAAACAGACTCACAGACACAGAAAACAAACTTATGGTTACAAAAGGGGAAGCGGGTGGGAAGGATAAATTGAGAGTCTGAGATTTACAGATACCAACTACTATATATAAAATAAACAAGTTTCTACTGTACAGCACAGGGAACTATATTCAATATCTTGTAGTAACCTATGGTGAAAAAATATGAAAAGGAATATATGTATGTATGTGTATGACTGATACATTATGCTGTAGCCAGAAATTGATGCAACATTATAAACTGACTATACCTCAATTTAAAAAAATAATATGAGCTATCAGTTCAAATTGTTGAATGAGAATTTTTGCTTCGTAAGTTAACATGTCTGGTGTCACTGAGTAGGACTGTAATGACTCTCTACCCCTCATCTTCCTAATCTGTAGTGTAAGAGAGGAATCTGGCCATGACATCTGTCATTCGACTGGTCCCAGGGTTAATCTACAGACATGGTTGGCTGGGTGAGTGTTCTCTCCTGTTTCACCACTCCCTGTTGCCCCTACACACACCCACTAACCCACTGAAACTGTTGGCGCAGTTTCAAAGGCATACACGGTTTTCTTTCTTAACGGAAACTTTTTACTCTTCGCTTCACTATGTACCATTGGTCTACAATGGAACAAAGAGGTCACTGGCAGTCTGCAGAAAGACTGACTTGGTCTTTAAGCATATATAAATATATTTTAAAATAGACCTTAAAATCTACAAAATACAGAATTAACAAAACATCTTAAATTTCAATTTGTATATATATGAGGATATTTTACTTGTATACACTGTTGATTTAAAATGAGAAGTACGGCGAGTTCAGAGACCTCAAGAATACATCTGAACTGCACGGGAATCATAACTGTAAGTCTCACTCCAGAGCTCCTGAGATTTATTACCCAAGAATGCGCAAGAAGCGGTGTGTGTCACAGAACATCTGGAAAGCAGCGTCTTCATAGTTTGTCTTTCTGTGTCTCAAACACTTTATGACAAGTTAGAAAATAAGCTTATAGAGTAAATACTGCTGGAAAAATCTGGTATAAACTTCGTATGTAAGTATCTCTAAACAGAGTGCTCATTTAAGACTAATCTGACAAATCTGCCTTAATTTTAATCTCTGCATTTAGCATTGTAGAAATTACGGCCTTCCAGTACACAGAAAACATTGACTAAAAAATTCAATGCAAGCTACAGAACTTATTTCATTACGTATAAATAACACTGGATAGGTCAAGAAAGCAATCAAATGTAATACTTTAGATTCAGAACTTTCGTATAAATAAAAGGGTCACAGTTATTATTACAAAGGAAACTGCAAAGTCAACTGAAGACATGATACTCAGGTAACTTGGTTCACAATAAATATGTGATGATAAGGGGCATATAATAAAAGCCATTTTTTAAAAGGTTATGTAAGTCAGGCATAAAAGGCTGCATGGAGGCTTGAACAAATCACAGAAGCGTGTATTTTAGCTCCTTATTCATTTCACTTACAGCTGAAAACCCAGGAGCTATTATCAAATGCTGAACTGCCGTTCAACTTTTTTAAAGTGAAATAACATCTCATGACAGAGCTGCCTCACCTGCATGACGTCTCTGCACGAGCGGACGGCCGTGGTCCTCCTCGTCCCGCCCTCCTCCTCCTCCAGACCTCCGTCTGCAGCCTCGTAGCCCTCATCGTTGCTGCCATCGGGCTCCACCGTGTTGGCCATGCGGTCGATGAGCTGCTCCAGGGGAGGGCTTAGTTCCCTTTCTTCATTCTCCTTCAAGCCATAGTCCAGCGCCTTGTAAATAACAATTCCCAAAGATTCAATAACCTGGGAAGGTTAAGGAAGGCGGTTAATGGAGACCACTAAACAGTTTTACAGAACTAACTGTAAGGCACAAAATATTTGGTATGATTTTTAAGCTAGGTCTAACCTATTCCATTTCATAAATGTGACAAGTCAAATATGAGGAGGTATTTAAAAGTCTCACCTATGCATTAAAAAAATCTCAGATGGAAATTTTTGTGTGATTTCTTCAAACCAGTGTGTAACACAGACACAAACCCTTTTTATGTTTTCTTAGATTTATATATATGCTAAAATTTGTATTCTCCATTTATATAAAATACCAACCAGGTTGACTTTTCACATTTCCAAAAGATATTTTTGAGAACAGAGTTATCAAAAAAAAAAAAAAAACTACATTCATTCAGAATTACTATGCCAATTTTTATCTAACTCAGGATTTCACAGACATACCAAAGGTCTGAGACTGAAACGCAGTTATTGGCAGCAGCTAACTTAAGCTCAAGCCAAAAACTCCATTCATAGCTATATACCTACAGCTCATTGAGTTCCACTCAATTACTGGCAACACCTACCTCTCATATGAAGCAAACAAATGAGAACTTTCAAACTCAACTTCCAATGCAGCGCACAGATACTCCTCCCTACCACTCACCTCCACCAACACTGTCTCCTGCAAAATATGAACCTGACATACGAACACCGAAAATACATTACTGTCAAATATCACCCTAACAAATGCTACGTGCTTTGGGCAACATAGGGAATTCTACCTTATTCCCAGCCACAGCAATCAGAGAAGAAAAAGAAACAAAAGGAAGCCAGATTCGAAAGAAAAAAGTAAAACTGTCACTGTTTGCAGATGATATAATACTATACATAGAAAATCCTAAAGATGCCACCAGAAAACTACTGGCACTCATCAATGAATTCAGTAAAGGTGCAGGATACAAAATTAAAATACAGAAATCTGTTGCATTTCTATACACTAACAATGAAATAGCAGAAGAAGAGATTGTTTCCTTAATCCCATTTACCATCACATCAAAAAGAATAAAATACCTAGTAATAAACCTACCTGAGGCAAAGAATCTGTACTCTGAAAACTATAAGACACTGATGAAAGAAACTGAAGGTGACAAAAACAGGTAGAAAGATACACTGTGTTCTTGGATTGGAAGAATTAACATTGTTAAAGTGACCATAATACCCAAGGCAGTCTACAGATTCAATGCAATATACATTAAAATATCAATGGCATTTTTCACGGAACAAAAATTAATAATTTTAAATTTCTATGGAAACCCAAAAATCTCGAGTGGTCAAAACAATCTTGAGAAGCAGCAGAGCTGGAGGAATCATGCTCCCTGACTTCAGACTGTACTAGAAAGCTACAGTAATCAAAACAATCTACATGCAGTATAATGTGTATGTGCAGTTGAACTGTAATAATGCTACCTAATAAAACTGGAAAAAAAAAAAAACCAATCTGGTACCAGCACAAAAACAGACACAGAGATCAACAGAACAGAATAGAGAACCCAGAAATAAACCCACACACTATGGTCAATTAGTCTACAACAAAGGAGGCAGGAATATACAATGGAGAAAAGACAGTCTCTTCAATAAGTGGTGCTGGGAAAACTGGACAGCTACCTGTAAAAGAATGAAATTAGAACACTCTCTAACACCATATACAAAAATTAACTCAAAATTGATTAAAGACCTGAATGTAAGACCAGATACCATAAACCTCCAGAGGAAAACATAGGCAGAACATCTTTTGACATAAATCACAATATTTTTCTGGCTCCATCTCCAAAAGCAAAGCAAACAAAGGCAAAAAAATAAACAAATGGGACCTAATCAAACTTAAATCTTTTGCACAGCAAAGGAAACAATCAACAAAACAAAATGACAACCTACTGAATGGGAGAAGATATTTGCAAATGATATGACCTATAAAGGATTAATATCCAACATATATAAACAGCTCATACAACTCTATGTAAAAAAACAAACAACCCAATTAACAAATGGACAGAACAACTGTATAGATATTTTTCCAAAGAGGAAATGCAAATGGCCAACAGGCACATGAAACAATGCTCAACACTGCTAATCATCAGGGAAACGCAAATCAAAACCACAATGAAATATCACCTCACACTAGTCAGAATGGCCATTATCAAAAAGAACACAAATAATAAATGTTGGCAAGGATGTGGAGAAAATGGAACCCTCATACACTGTTGGTAGGAATGTAAATTAGTGTAGCCACCGTGGAAAACAGTATGGAGGTTTCTCAAAAAACTAGAAGTGCAACTACCATATGATCCAGCAATTCTACTCCTGGGTATGTACCTGAAAAATACAAAAATATTAATTTGAAAACATATGTGCACCCCTATGTTCATAGCAGCACTTTTTAACAATTGCTGAGGTATGAAGCAAGCTAAGTGACCATCAACAGATGACTGGATAAAGAAGATGGGATGTGTGTGTATACATAAACACACATATATACACAAAATGGAATACTACTCAGCCATGAAAAAGAATGGGCTATTTGTCATTTGCAGCAACATGAATGGACTTGGAGAGCATTATGCTAAGTGAAATAAGGCAGACAGAGAAAGATAAATACTGTATGATATCACTTATATGTGGAATCTAAAACATGTAACAAACTAGTGAATAAAATTTAAAAAAAGCAAACTCACAGATACAGAAGACAAACTAGTGGTTACCAGCGGGGAGAGGAAAGGGGGAAAGGACAATTTAGGGGTTGGAGGGAAAAAAAAAGTTATAATGGGATTATATAAAATCATCTGTGTGGAAATTCTAAAAACTATAAAGCATGATAGCATTTAAAAAGCCTTCCATTCAATTAAAAAAAAAAGACTCAATGTATTCACTATGCATGGAAGAACTTAGTTCATGACTTATATTAGGTACTGAATAAACATTATCTGCCCCCCTCCACTGCCCCTAGCTCACTGTTTTCCAATGTTTATCCAGTGATATACATACATACATCTTTCCCTTCCTTTATTTCATTTGTAGTCATAGTCAATGCTGTGTTTAAACAAAAAAGCTGTTTATATGGCATGAAAGAAAAGGAAAACACAGAAGTTTTGACGATGAGTTAAATACATAGAATCACTGTCATCATATCCTATAGCCCTTAAAAGCACTCAGGCATTCACTCAAAAATTATCTATAAAATCTGAAATCTACCTTATCAAGTGAAATCATATTTTCTCAACACAAGTTTCAAAATGAATAGAAGGCTTAAAAAGTCTCAACTTCTAATTTTTAAACTTTTCTTTTTACCGTTTCTTATTGAAAACATATGTTTTCATTGGCTTCTGTGGTCTTACTGGAACTCTAACCACTATTTTCAAAGTTGTTTTGTGTGACAATGGATCTTCTGAGTTCCAAGTCAGCTGACTCCTTTGTTCACCTCCCTGGGAAATAAACCTCCCTGGACACCCCACCCCCATTCATCAGTCTGTCCTGGAGAGGGTACCTGTTCTGCTTCCCTGGCAGAAGGTCCACACTGCCAGTGACACCCTCACCACAGGCAGCTACTACTCACAGCAGGGATTTTAATTTTCAGTTCGATGTCAGCAGAGCCTGGCACTGTGACTTATGCGTGATGAAAACTTGTCAACCTGAACCTAGAGCAGTCACTTTATCAATCAGAGCATCATTACTAACACAATGAAAACCTCAGACAGCAAGAAAAAGTTAAATTACGTTCAGTACATTCTTTTTAAGGGTGAAAAGGTCGTAATGCAATTGTTTTCAGTGAGAAGTTACATCTAATCGAGAGCCTTACATGCTTGGGTGCACCTAACCATCTATATCCCCACTCCTCCTCTAGAATTGAATTAAACCAAACAAACAAACAAACAAAACCACCACAGATGCCAGCACCAACAATGGCTTCCAACCTTAGCAAGAACCCCAGAGCTGTTCAGTAAGCTTCATTCCCTTCCCTGCTCAGGACTGTCCCTCCAGGGGCCGTCCGTTCTTCAGCTCTGCGGACCTCCAACACCTTTTCTGTCTCTCTGGGTCTCAGCTGGTAACCCTCCCTCACACTCCACTGCGAAGTAAAAGTCACTAGATGAAAACTCTCTCACTTTCCAGCTGCAAATGTACAATCTCCACTTCCGTTGCCCTTCCCTCCATTCACAGTGGCAGCAGTGTCTCTGATCCTATCAAGGTCAATCCCACCCTCCCTGAACCCGTCACCCTCCCTTCCCTGGCAAAACTTCTCAAAAAGGGGCTGTCTACATACACTGTCTCTCTTTTCCCTCCTTCCATTCTCTGTTTAATCCATTCTAATCTGGCATGAAATCTTCTGAAGCCCCTGAAACCACAGGTAAAATCACAAACAACCTCTCTATGAAACCCTATTGAACAATTCTGTCCCTGTGCTAAATGTCTGTTCAGTAGCACCAGACACAGCTGACAACAGTCGTCTGCTCTAAACAGCCTGGACTTCTGACTTCCTCTCAGCTCGGCAGCTCCTCCTTCGCTGTGCGCCTGCAGGTGCCTTCCCATGCAGCTGTTTCAAAAGTGGAGTTCCTCAGGGTTCACGCATTCTACTTCCTTCCACAAATGCTTACAAAGTGCTTTAAACCATTACCAATTCCACCAATACGACATGTGCTCTGGTGCCCAGAGGAACCTGCTGCCTAGGTGGCTTCCTTTCCCCAGTCTCTCTACATTTCTACTCTGTGTACAGACAGCGATTTGGGATTAATCACTCCAAAGTGGTTTCAAACTATTTAACCTAGCAGCGGTTCAGCGTACAGCAGCCAAGATTCACTAAATGTGCATTAGGGCTCTCTAGAGAGAACCGACAGGATGTGTATATTTATACAGAAAGAAATCTATCATTAGGAGTCGGTCATGTGGTCATAGAGACCAGTAAGCCCCAAACCTGCAGGCTGAGTTAGGAGGCTGGAGACTCAGCAGAGCAGATGGGATGGTTCCCAGTCTGAAGGCCAGCAAGCTCCAGATCCAAGAAGAGCCAAATTTCAATCTGACTCCGAAGGCAGCCAAAAAGCCAAGGTCCCAGTCTAAAAGCCATCAGGAAAAATTTGCCTCTCATACTCACAGGAGGTCAGCTTTTTGTTCTATCCAGGCCTTTAACAGATTGGACGAGGCCCAACCACATCATGGAGGGCTATCTGCTTTGCTCAGGCTACTGACTTCAATATTAATCTCATTCAAAAACACCTTCATGGAAACACCAAGAATAATGTTTGATCAAATATCTGGGCAGCCCGTGACTCAGTCAAGTTGACGCAGAAAACTAATTCTTTGTCAACTTGGCACTCAAACATGTCTCCTTAAAACTTCATCCCTAAAAGAAGACAAAAACAAGGTCACAATTCTACATAACATGATACAACTAGCCTACATACGACCAAAAATACACTAACTCCTTCACCAGAAGGGGATCAAAACCCTTGGGTGATTCTACTCTTCTCCCCAATACCCCGTAACTTTAAATGTACAGCTCACGCCAGTTAAGCATTATGATCCAAAGCCAATGCACTTTATGTCACATAATAAAGGGTTAGACAGGGAAAAAAAAAACAAAGATTCCTGAAACACACACATGCACATTCAAAACAAAGTAAGGAGGAAACACTCCTAACAACCACAGTCCTCATTCTCTAACTGGTCATATGGTCACTGGGGTAGCGTTTACGACCACCTTCTTCCACCACCTGTTCCATGTTCCCTTTGCCTCTGGCAAGCACCTCAGCTGGTCATGGTTCCTTACTTGGAGGGGGGACCCAAGCCTTCATTCCCAAAGGGTCTGGGCCATTCGTTTTCTTGCCTGGACTGGGTCGTGGTTCCCCCCGACCTGGATCACAGGACACTGGGAGGGATCTCCTATACTCCAGACACACTCCTCCTTTGCTCCACTGTGGAGCAGCAGCCCAGTCTCCCCTTGGGCATCAGGACCACTCACCCCGGACAGCACAGGAACTCCTTCCTTCCCTGCTGGTTCACAGGAATGAGGAACCCAGGGCGGCTGGGGAGCAGTCTTAACCTCCAGTTCAATGGAAGCATTCCTCCCTCTGGAATTAAGACCTTTAGGCCAGCAGACCACAGGCAGAGCAGGAACAGGAGGCAAAAATGTCACCAGTGGGTCACCAGGGGCAATAGTGGGGGTGTCCCTCCCATTTCCACCCCTTGATTCCGGCTTTGGGAAAAGCAGCCCCACACACTGGACGCTGACCCAGCACACCCAGCTTTCTGGAGAACCCTGCCCCAGCCCCGCAAGGTACTGCCACCTAGCTGTCACTGTAACTGAGTCTTTCAAAGGCCACTCCACCATCCTATCACGACTGCCGCTTCAGGATGGCAGGGAACACGGGAAGAACAGTGGATTCGTTGGGCAGGGGCCCACGGCCACACTTCATTTGCTGCGAAGTGACTTCCTTGACCAGAAGCAATGCTGTGTGGAATACCATGAGTGAATTAGGCTCCCTGTAGCCCACGGACGGTAGTTCTGGAAGAAGCACTGCACGCAGGGAAGGCAAATCCACATCCAGAGTATGTGTCCAAACAAAATGCTGCTCCTTCCACGAGGGAAGTGGTCCAGAGTGCTGCACCTGCCCCCAGGGAGCTGGCTGGTCACTCGGTGCTGTCCCTGCTTCACATCGGGCACTCAGCCAGGTTAGCCTTGGGTGGGTGGAGATGCGTGCACAACCTCCACCCCTGCCACTGCGACCACGTTCCCGAGCCCAGTGGGTGGTGACGGGTGGCTGGGTGCTCTCCACAGAATGGTCACCCTGTCCACTTGGATACTAAAGTCCTCCTCTGCTCTGGTCACTCTCTGGGGAGCATTCACTTGGGATACAAATATGACTTCTGCCCCTTCAGAGAGATCTATCCACATATCTCTCCCCCAAATTTCCTTTTCACCAACTTTCCAGTCGTGTTCTTCCAGGTACAGTGTGGGAGGCCCTCCCTTCTCCATGTCCTTCAGGGGTTGTCCCAGAGAGGGCTGACAGGGCTGCAGGTGTCCACCCGCAGGTGCTGCCTGCGTATCCGGCAGAACCACCCGTAAACCAGGCTGCAGTCCCTTCTTGTCAACTGGCCGCAGAACTCCACACAAGGCAACAGGTACAGGCTGGGAACGACACGGCAGGCTGGCAGAAGTGCATGTGGGCCGAGCACCTACAGCCCACTTCCACTTGGTGAGGGAGCTCTGCTGTACACACCAGATGCATGGTTTGGAGGGTCAGGTAACACCCAGTTTATGACGGACAGCTCAGGACGCACAGTAACTGGGCGGCCTGTGGTTAAGTGCTGAGCCCCCACTACAGCCCAGTAGGTGCTGCCACTCGGCCTCTGCCCCCATCCAATTGCTCCCATTGTGTTAGGTTTCCCAGTCTGGTGACTGCGGTCCCCTCTGTGAGGTCTAACCTACAAAGAAGGGTGATCACACAGCCCTTCAAGGGTGTCAGGGCTCCCCTCACAAATTCACTTCTCACAGTCACAGTAAAAGGTGTGTCCTCTAGACATTCCCAAGGGGAGTTAGTAGGTCCTCAATGACAAACCCACTCCAATACCCCTATCTTTTTTCTCATCCTGCTACAGCTTATCTTTTCACCCTACTTTTCTTTCATTACCCCTCATGAGCACGGCTGTCCAGCCATACTCACTTCTTACTCTTTCCTCGAGCTGCTCTACGCTCCGCTCCTGTGCTGCTCTTCAGTTTCATTCCTACTTTCTGCATGGCTCACGCCGCGGTCTCTACCCGCTCTTCCTGGATGCAAACAATCACTTTTTCTTCAGACTAGCCATGACACTGACTTACAGCTTCATGTGCTTACAGTTCGCTTGTCAACTTGGATTATAGTTCATTACATACATATCTTAATTCCCCAATAAGGCCAAGCACCTTGATGGCAAAATCCTCTCTGACTCATCTTTATATTATTCATATTGCTTTATAAACAGCAATGATTCAATAGTTAATAAATGAATTAACCAAGACGGAGTTCCTTCCACTCTCATGGAAGTGGACACGCAAGGCTGAGAGCTGGATACGGAATTTATGGACACAGGCCAGTTTCGATCTCTCTCAGTCAACAGACCGCTATAGTGACGACCCAATCCCAGTCAGCTCTGAAACATTCTGGAAGGTCTCCCAGCTCAAGGTAAACTATATCCAACCTGGTTTCAACGTCCCACATCTATTCATCTTCCCTGACTTGAACTGGAGCCATGAAGTAGGTCTGTATTTAACCCAACCTCTTGGAAACACAGCATAATCAGGCTGGGCATTATCAGACTGACATGTACACCAGGTGACTCACCACCTTCACGGACTAAGGGAACTTCTAACCTTTTGCTAGAGAAGCAAATTCCTAGCTCTTCAGACACAGCCTGGCGCTGGGGAAAAGGAGTGACCACCAGGAAACAGCTGAAGCATGACACTACCTGGACACACCAGCCTGCCTGGACACATCCTTATTTATACAAACTTTAGAAGCTCATTTGCCAAAACCCGTGGAAATGTTAAGAAAATACAGGAGAAAGACAGTGTTAGAGCTGAAGTATTCATCTGAGTCACCACGGTCTCCAGGCAGCTGGAAAACCATTGTCCGTGTCCTGTCACAGAAGGCACCAGGCCTCCCTGGGACACTTCCAGGCACTGACACTCAAGTGAGCAGGAATCACAGAGTAAAAGCTTAAAGTTAAGCGGAACAAGTGAAGCGCACTTAACTGACTGAAAAATGGTGGGAGAAGGAGGCTTAAATAAAACCACATACTCCAAAATTTAAGGCTGCTATATCACGGCTAATGAGCTCTCAGCTACCGACAGCGGGCCACAAAGCCCTCCAGCTCTGGGGCAGAGACGGAGGAATGGACCTGTTCCCTGGCCTCCAGACACCGCCAGGCCCAGGCGAGGGGGGAGCCTCACCACAGAACAGCAGCACACGCACTAACACCAGCGTCTCACGGGCGCATCCAGACAAGCCCACGTGCCACCTTCCTCTGACCACGCCGGTCCCCTTCCTCTGGTCCCTCTTCATGCTGACGTGTACTTCCTAAGAATATCTGATTCCAGACCTGTCTTCTTTACTAGACTGTAAATTCCTTTAGGACAGGGATCAAGCATGGTTCCTCCTGGTATTTGCCACAATGTCTAGCACTCTGCTTTGCACAGGGTATGTGCTTTAAAATCTTTGTCAAACATGTGAAAACAACAGCACAAAAGCCTTTAATGCCAAATCTGATTAAAAGGGAGTGACCTATGTCAAGGGTGTCGAGCACACCGGGCACTTCAGCTCATCCACAAACAGCAGCCGCTCTCACCTTTGCCGTCATGCCCGACGGCCAAACTCCCCTCTTCTCCAGCCTAAAATCAGAACAAAACAGCTTCAAGTCCCCTTGCCAGTTAGAAGAATGGGATTTCCTTATATCTCTCTAACAGTTTATTAAGAACATGTTTTCCTCTATTCATCACAGTCTTGTAGAGTAGACATCCACATTTTAAAGACGAGGGACTGAGCTTGAAAGAAGGTCAAATAAATTGCTAAATGTCAGACAGTTAACAAATAACAAAGCCAGGACTCCTTGTTACTTACGAAATTCCAGACCCAGAATTCTACTGTACTACAAAGCTGCACATTCAAACACTTTAAGTCTGCAAATGTCTGTCTAAAATGTGGCATCCAGAATTAAATCCTATCCTATGTGCAGTACAGTCATCCGTGAATATACCAAATGAGCACCTTCCTTGTTGCACAACACATACTTCTATAAATACACCCGGTCTGCGATTCAGATTTTTGGTAAATTCATTACATTGCCAACACTCAGGGTTTACAGCCAGCCATGGTGGCCAAGTCATGACCACCACACAGTAAACATCTTTCTCTCTTAGCCTGTGCTGTTAAGATGTTTTTCAGACCTGTTAAAGAATTTTACATTTTTCTCAAATCTATTTTATCTTATTTATTTTGACCAATCATTTTAGCTTTGGAAGATCAAAATCTAGAGTTCACCCATCTAATTCACTATCACTCTTAAACTTAGAAATTCTACCAATTTGGGTATGCCTTCTGAGTCTTCAGAAAAGTGATTTAAACGTTAAATAGGAGGGTCCCAAGTAAGAAGTCCTTCAGAAAACCAGAAACATTTTTTCCCATGACTTCAACTACAATCCACCTTCACACATACCTGACACTCCTCCCACTTGCTCACAAAAATACTATAAAAGACTTAATAAAATTTCCTGCTGCAATCTCTAAATACTAACTGTGGTACCCTCCCATCCAGTAAAATTTACCCCCTAAAAGAGTAATTTTCTATTAGTGAATCGAGCTAATGTGAGTGTACTTAGTGCCCTTCCCTGCACTCATGATTTCAGTCAACAGATATTTACTAAAAGTAAAGTGTATGCGACAATGAAGAAATAGATGAGGTCTCTGGCCTTCACAAAGCTTTGTTTCTAGGGTAAACAGATAATAAATAAGTCAAGTAATTGTGCTACGCATTATAATAAAGAAAGGAAGGGTGTTATGAGAGTGTGGTTTAATAGAGAGTCCTAATCTAGTCTGAAGATCAGAAAAGCCTTCATTAAGAAAGCAAATTTTACACTGAAACCTGAAAAGTACGTAGAGCTAACCAGGAGAAGAGGGGCTAGAACAGGACTCCAGAGGAGACAGAGAGCATCAGGAAGAGGTCAGGAAGAGCACGGAAGGACAGAAGAAAAAGACAGACCCACTGACAAGAGGAAGGGCTCGGATGAGGCTGGGGGGGGGGCGGGGGGGGCAGCACATGCACCCCCCAGGGTCTGAGAGGCCCTCGGAATGATCTGAGTCTTCATCAGGAAAAGAGCTGTGACAGGCCACTGAAGTGTTTTGGGGAGTGGCGCAATACGACCATATTTTTATTTTTAAAAGATATCACGGTACAGGAATCAAGACAGTGTGGATTATCAAAAGGACAGAAAAATAGATCAATGGAACAGAACAGAGAGCCCAGAGAGAGACTCACAACAATATAGTCAACTGCCCTTTGGCAACGGAACAAAGGCAATTTAGTGAAAAAATGGCAACCTTTTCTTCAAACGGTGCTGGAGTACCTGGACAGCCACATGCAAAAATGTGAATCTAGATCCAGAGTTTACATCTTTCACAAAAATTAATTCAAAAGGTATCATAAACCTAAATGTAACATAAAGCTATAAAACCAGAAGACAACATAGGAGAAAATCCAGGTGACTCTGGGCTTGGTGATTTTTTTAAAGATACAACGCATGATCCAGGAAAGAAAAAACTGGTAAATTGGACTTCATTATAATTAACAAATTCTGCTCCATGAAAGGCACCATTCCGAGAACGGAACAACAGGCCATAGCTGGGAGAAAGTATTTGCTGAACACATGTCTGATGATGGACTGGTATCCAAAATATACAAAGAACTCTTAAACTCAGAAAGAAAATAATCCAATTCAAAAATGAGCAAGTGATCAGAACAGACATTTTGCCAAAGAAGATATACAGATGACAAATAGCATGTGAAAGGATGCTTAAGATCGTATGTCATTAGATAATGTCAAATCAAAACAGTGAGATCCCACTATATACCTATTGGAATGGCTAAAATCCAAAACACTGGTATCACCAGATGCTGGTGAGAATACAGGACAACAGGAACTCGCAGTCATGGCTGGTGGGAACACACCATGCCTCAGCCACAGTGGACGACGTTTTGGCAATTTCTCACACAACTGAACATGCTCTTATCACAGAGTCAAGCAACCACCCTCCTTGGTAGTTACCCAAATAAGCTGAAGACTTATGTCCACACAAAAACCTGCACACAAATGTTCATGGCAACTACATTCATAACTGCTAAAAACCATAGCTAAAAAACCCCAAAAAACAAAAACAAATCATAGCTAGTTAAACAAATAAATAAATAACTGCCAAAACTTGAAAGTAACCAAGATGTTCTTCAATAGGTAACTAGATAAATAAACAAACGATGGTACATCTACTCAATGAACTATCATTCCAAGATAGAATGAAATGAGCTGTCAAACCACAAAGACATGGAGGAAACAAAAAGTAGATTGCTAAGCGAAAGAAGCCAATCTTATGGAAACAAATATATGAATGTATAAGCATGACTGGGACACTGTGCTGTACACCAGAAATTGACACATTGTAACTGACTGTACTTCAATAGAAAAGAAGGAAAGAAGGGAAAGAAGGGAAGGAAGGAAGGAGTGAGCCAATCTGAAAAAGCTAAATTCTAACTATACGATATTCTGGAAAAGGCAAAACTATGGAGAAAGTGAAAAGATCACTAGTTGTCAGGGATTGGGGTCGGGGAGAAAGAGACGAAACAGTGGCGCACAGGGGATTTCTGAGGCAGTGAAATTGTTCTATGTGATGTAATGATGGACACATGTCATATTTGTCAAAACCCATAGAACATACAAAGGGTGAACCCTAATGGAAAGTACAGACTTTAGTTAATAATAACAATGTATCAATACTGGTTAATCAGTCATAATAAATGTACCACACCAGTACAAGATATAATCAGGGAAACTAGGGGAAGAGAAGAATATGTAGGAACGCTGTGCTTTCCAATCAGTTTTTCTGTAAACTTAACACGGCTCTAAAAGATATAAAATCTATTAATTGAAAGAAAAAAAAAGATAGCACGTCTTAAAAACTACAGTTTTGGAGAATGGATCCAAAGTGGGCTGGAGGAGCTGTGGGAAGATCAGCTAGGCCACTGCAGTGGAGTCCAGCCCAGGAGTGATGACTGCTTGGGCCAGGGTGACAACCGTGGGTAAAGAGAAAATGGTGACCGTGTGAAGAGCCGTGGGGATGGAGTGGACAGCAGGTAGGACTGGGCAATGCACCAAACATATGGAAAAGGAATCCAAGTGATTCCTGGGTTCCTAGCCTGGGCTAGTAGAGACAGTGGCACCATTTACGATATGGAAGACTGGAGGAAAAAGAATTCCAGAAAGGAAGATGGTAAGTTCAGATATCTACAAGAAACAAAAGCACCGATGTTAGGCAGCTCTGTGGACTGAGAGGAGACTATGAGTTGGGGTCATAAAGGGGGATTCCGCTGGTCCATGAACTTATGAGAGTGCACGAGACCGCCTAAGGAGAAAAAGTACGTAAGAGAAGGAAAACCAAACACTTCACGACTGGCGAGAAGATGAGGAATCACGAGACTAGACAGCAAAGGAGCAGCAGTACTGGGGAAGGGAGGCAAAAGGAAATCAGACTATCAGGTATCACAGAAACCAGGGAGAGAAAACACTTGAGGCAGGGCGTCACGGGCATGTGCACTGAACGTGAGTAAGAGGTGAGAGGGGCCTGGGGCACGTCTGCTGGGTTCAGCGAGGCAGAGGTCAGGGTGACTTCAGCAAGGGCAGTCTGGGTGAGTAAACAGCGCCACATGTGTGCAGTACACGCAGGAATGTTTAATGAAGAGGAAAGGAGATATGTGGTAGCAGCTAGAGACGAAGACAGGGCAGAGGTAGAGTTTTTTTTCATTACTCTTTTTTTTTTTTTTTTGAAGACTACAGAGTCTCAAGCATGTTTAAATGGTGATGAAAAGGCAGTGGAAAGGAAATAGTAGAAAACAATGAAAAGATAAGAGATCATAATTCCTGACAGTGACCTTTGTTTGGCAAATCAGACCTCCAAAAGAGGTCAGGCACTTCTCAAAAAAAAAAAATCTTTCCCTGAAATTTAGATGGGTTTATTGGTGAAGATATGAAACTACAAGTCTCACACACTGGCTGGTGAAAATACAAAACAATACAGCCATACTGTAAAGTAGCTTGGCAATTCCTCATAAAAGTTAAACATACATTTACCATATGACACACCAATTTCACTCCTATTTACCCAAGAGAAATAAAAATATGTCCACAAAAAGACTCTCATATAAATGCTCAGAGCATCTTTGTTTCCAATAGCCAAAAACTGGAAACACCCAACTGTCCATCAGAGAACGGACATCTACTGCAGTGGATAGTCACAGCGGCCCACTATGCAGTCACAGAAGGGGGCACAGCACGCGTGCCCGCAACAACACAGAGGGGTCTCAAAACACTCTGCTGAGCAAATGGTGAACCCGCAAGTGAACTCTGCACGATTACATTACATGAAGTCGGGGCTGGGGGCCTGACTGAGGAGGGAACTCTCTGGGGTGATGACATGACTGGGGGGGGGGGTGGTTACACGAGTGTAAAAATTTGTTAAAACTCACCAAAACAGATACTTAAAATATGTACATTTTGCCATGTTTAAGTTACACTACAGAGATGACTTTTAAAAAGAACTGAACCAAGTATTTCCACTGTGGAAAGAACACCAGACTAGCCGTCATGAGGCGGGGCGGCCCACTAACTTGTGTGTGAGCTTGGCCCAGTCGCTTACTCTGTGGATCTCAGCCTGTACAGGAGTAAACCTGAAGAAAAACCACTGAGGGCCTTCCCAATCCTGACTGCTGCAAGAGTAGGACAATGCAGAAGTGAGACACTAAAAGATACCAAGGCCGTAACTACACGGAGGTTTGCTTATGGAAATGCCACAGCTGAGGAGTCAGAGGTTAACTGGACTTCAAGTAGGCCTTGAGTAAGCCACACTTTAACAGGAACAAAGAAAAAACGCCTCTGAAAACCCTCATCAGCACAGTGGGCGCTTACCTTGACTGCTTTGTAAGCATTCAGTTCTGGAACTGATTCCCAACTTAAAAAAACAACCAAAAAACCCCAAAACACTCAGACCCTAAGGACTTTTATGAGACAAAAACACACACAGGAAAACCTATCGAGGACGATCAAATCTGAACAAGGCTGAGACCAAGACAGGAATTTCCCACTACTGAGAGGGAAAAAATTTAAACACACTCACAGTGACTAGTAATAAAACTTATTTTTAAATGATTAAGACAATATATACAATGAAATATTGCTCAGACTTTAAAAGGAATGGAATTCTGATATATGCTGCAACATGGATGACCCTTAATGAAATAACCCAGGCACAAAAATACAAATGTTATACAAATCTATTTGAATTATCTAGAATAGTATGACTAAGAAAATATAAGTTAACTTTAATATTAGCTAATTTAAACTTAAAAAGGCATAGGAGGGTGGCGGCTGCCATGCTGGACAGTGCAGGTCCAGAGAAGGGAGCACAGCGCCTCCCAGGGACTCTGTGCACAGGACACAGACACACAGGAAGAGTAAGGAGTAATTACCAAGTAGTTTGAAAACTGGGGCACACTTTACAGCCCAGAGACCTAAAGGGTCATAAAGACAGGTAGTCTGAAAGACACTAATTAAGGCGTACACATCTGAGCGTCTTACGTCTGCTGCTCAACAGAGGGACCGAGTCTGGCCGTGAGTGTCGGCTGATGCCGTGCGGGAAGGCACTCCACACACGGCGGGTAAAGGTACATAAACGTGCACTGTCAGGATAGACCTGAAGAAGACAGAAAGTCACTCTTCTCATTTCTAGGTGATTCTTCTATTTTCCTCAAGGGTAAGGACAATGTTTTATTAGGTCTCTCTCCTGTGTCTTGCACCATGCCGTGCACACGGCAGGTACTCCACAAACGCCTGCTCAACTAGTAAAGTGAGCAGCTCCTCACTGAGTCTCCCAGCCAAGGATGACGGACAAGAACTCAGGAGTAACCCACAGCTGAGACCAGAATCCCTGGAAATGGGGAGCAAGTCCCACGTCATCAAAGGAGCACAAATAACCCTGACAAGTCAGTCAACGACCCTATGTTAGTCAGTCCACCAAAGGTTTTCAAACTACTTATTCAAAATATTATTAAGTACTTTGAACTAAAGTAACTTTCAACTAAGTTGCTTAAAGCACTTGATTAGTTACCATTAAGTAAGGTTTCATACTGTACAAAGTATAATTTCCATTTGAAAACAAGAAAACCAAGGCACTGAATGTAAGTAACCAAGATTACAAGGTGAAAATAAAAAAGCTAAAAGCTACACTTTTTTTAAAACTCTATCCTGATCAAATCTGAAAATACCATTCCCACTAGCATTTTTCCTTAACTGTATCTACTGAATCAAAACTCATTATGGGAGGCTAATGTTCAAAGTGCTTAGTTTCAGAATACAGACAAGGAACTTGATGGACTACTTTTTCAATCATAGGTTTCGTTAACAACTGTCTACATCCCTAAAAGATTCACAATCCCGTGAAGTTTGCTCCTTGAAGGTAAATTAATTTCCTCATTCAACTCAAATAAAACAGTATCATGGGTACAAGACAGCAAACAAAACTCAAAACCAAGTCCTTTGAATCCCAGTCACTTTATATACTATGAAACATGACCAATGAAGAGCCAGTATCTTACAGAACAGGAAAATGCCTGAGACCACCAGCCCAAACCACTCACTCGATGCTCAGTTCCCTTCGCTGAGTGTTTCCAGTGGCTGACACTGTTGACACAGAGGCACACAGGCCAAACAGTCTCCTACAGAACACGTGAAAAAGACACAGAAAAGCTGAAGGAACTACTTGAAAAAAAAGAAAAAATGACCATTGCTGCTTTGGTGTTACTCAAATGGTGACAGCTTAACTTAAGAAAACAGAGCTGAAATTGTGGCATGTCTCTTTGCTTTAGGGGATCACTGTTCTGGCTCGCAGTACCTACATCAAGAGAGTCACAAGCTGTCTCCAGACAGCAAGTCAGAAAAGACGAGTCCAGATTACTCCGAATCTAGCTGATAATCACATCATCTGGGGGAATCTTTCGCTTGTTTCTTACATATGTTAAGAATATATGTGGAGGGTAGGGTATAGCTCAGGGGCAGAGCGTGCGCTTAGCATGTAGGAGGTCCTGGGTTCAAGTCCCAGTACCTCATTAAAATACACAAACTTACTTACCCACCCCCAAAATAATGTATGTTAAGTTACCTAGATAATTCTGATAATCACCTATTCATTCACTGATTCATTTAATAAATGTTCACTGAGCACCTGTGCACCAGGTACCATGCCTGGAGCTAGGGGTGCAGTAGTGAAAGAAACAGACACAGTCTGGGCCCTCCCCTCATGGGACTTAGCTTAGGAATCACAGAGATAAAATGAACAGCCAGGTGGGGCCAGTGTCAAACCGAAGAGTCCAGCTCCTAAAAAGGGGCAGCAGCTTTACTCGATCAGGTGAATGTTTCTATGTAGGAAAACATGACTGACATCGCCACATGTGATTTTTTTCAAAAAGACAAGGAAAAGTGTGGTGGGGGATCTAAAGCAAAATATGACAAATAGATAACACAAAATAAGATGAAATGAAATACACCCAAAATTATAATAAAATGTAAACAGGTGAAACATGCTTATTTAAAAAAGAATCAGACAAGATTTTAAAAATAGATAATCTAGCAATATATCGTGCACTGTAAATACACTGAAAACAAAACAACACAGTAAAGTTTAAAATAAACGGATGGTAAGATACATCACAGAAAAGTTCAAACCAGAAGAAAGCCATACTAATAATGTTAATACACAAAAATGAGAATTTAAGAAAAGCAGTATTTAAAAGGGTAAAAAGGAGCATCTCCAAAGACAATAATTATAATCTTGCATGAACCAAACAATATAGCCTCAAAATATAACCACATATATGTTAGCTAAAACTAAAACTGTCAGAATTACAAGGTGACAGTAAGTCCTTAGTCACAAAAGGAAATTTTAAAACATTTCCTTTAGGAACTTATAAAACAGACAGAAAATTAGGATGAAGAACGTCTGAATAATGAACAAGCCAAATGGAAAACACACACATACACACAGGTGCATGCTTGTGTGTGACACTTAAGTAGTAAAACATTCCACCCTTCAAGGAATAAGCATAGCTTTTCACTAGAAAAGTGAAAGTTAGAGAAACTGAAAAACCAAGAAACTGAGAAAGAGTAGACAAAGGCACAACTTGAGTCCCACTTGACAGGAGGCTTTCAACAACGTCAACAGTTTAGACGTCATAGCGAAATATTCAGGTAATTCTCCCTTTTGCTGAAAGCCAGACATTCCCTCCACACGTATAAAAATAAAAGGCTAGAAAATGTAATAAAACATTTACAAAAAAATTAATTATAGTGAAAAACAGAAAATAATGTGATATCCATCCATAGAGGAAATGTCATGTTGCGGCTAAAAAGGCAGTCTCTGAAGTCTCTTGCCTGGGATCACATGTTGGCTCTATTACTCACGTATTACTGGGAAAGTTGCCTCACATGTCTCTATGCCTATTTGCTCACATAAAAAATGGTGATAATAACTATACCTACTTCATAAGTTTCTTGCAAAGATTAAATGAGGTAATAAAGAACTTAGGAAAGTGCCCAGCACACTGCCAGCACTCAAAACTGTCAGCATGCCATAAAAGCACCACGAGGCAGCTCTAGGGACACCGGTGTGTAAAGATGCCCAACATGTGCTATGGCTTTAAAAAGGCAGCTGAGAAGAACACTGATATACAGAAGAAATATCTGTATGATAAACATCTATGCCTATGTATACATACGCATGTATGTAGAAGAATATACAAACTGTTAACAGTTACCGCTGGCAAGTGGGACTAGAAGAGCTTGACAAATAGTCTTCTTCTGAATTACACGAATTTTTTTATGAGAGCCTATGTTATTTTTATAAATTTTAAATAACAAAAAATGTAAAAATCATTTTTCACAACTCATTTTGAAACCATAATCCTAAAACATTAAGCTCTATTTAGCAAACTGTTATTCGCACAAATAATTTGGTTTGACCCATAACTACATTCATTCCTTTGCCCATAAAACAATGGTTCTTAAACCAAGATCCTCGGCTACCCAGGTATTCCACAGGCTGGAATGAAGTATCATGCCACGAAGATCCAAGAATAATAGCCTTCCCAAATCACAGACATATTTGAATTAATGAAAACAATTCACTCAAACCCATCTACTACACTTTTACCGGCAGATGATCAAACAAATTAACAACATGCAAGTTAAAAATAACATCTATTTACAAGGCTTGATTAGGCTTAATCCTATAGCTTTTTAAATTTTTTTAAATTTATTTATTATTGTATTGTTTATTTTATTTTGGCTGGGGGGTAGGTAATTAGGTTTATTTAGTTTTAGAGGAGGTACTGAGGATTGAACCCAGGACCTCGGGCATGGCTAGGCATGCGCTCTACCACTTGAGCTATACCCTTCCCCCTAATTCTATAGCTTTATTGTGGATGTATATGCTTAAAGTGAATTTGTGTTATGTAGATACAATAAAGTCATTCTCTGCTAGTAAAACAGTTTCTAGTTTACAAGGCACTTTATCATTTGTTCTGTAACAAGTATGGTGGCTCCATCTTCTGAATAAATTTGACAATCACTGCTCTGAGTTTACCTACTAAGGCCCGTCAGAAAAATTGTAATGTAGATAAGTTAAGAAAACGCATATTTAAATATACACAAAATGTTATGATAACTCACAGAGAAAAAAATGTGACAATGAGTGTGTATATGTCGATGAATGACTGAAAAATTGTGCTGAACACTGGAATTTGACACAACATTGTAAAATGATTACAAATCAATAAAAAATGTTAAAAAAAAAAAAAAAGAAAACGCATATTTTAACTGTCCTTTTAAAAACAGTCCATGACTCTGGACCCTTTAAGAAAGCTTCTATTATTAGAATCTATTAGAAATGACAGCTAACATTTACTTAGCATGAACTGTGTGTCAGTGACAGTGCCAAGCACTTCACTGTACTATACTATGAAATCATCATAATTCTATTAAGTGGGCAATAGTCTTACCCTATTTCCTTCTGATTAAGAAACTGGAACACAGAGAGGTTAAGCAATTTCTTCAGTCACAAAGCCAATAAAAAGGCAGAGCCACTAAAAAGCAGGGAGTACTGAAATCTGCGGAGGCCATGGAGTGGTAAGGGCTTATTACATACAAAATAAGATTCTGAAAGATGGTGTGATGAAATGGAAAGAACACTGGACTGGACACAAGCTGACCAAAATCTGGATTCCAGTTCTCCTCTTCAGGAGCTTTGAAACTCTCAAGAAAAAACTTAACTTCTCTGGCTTCAGCTGCCTGGTCTGTAAAAAAGGCAATGCTAGAGCATTTCTGATGTAATTTCAAAACTCTAAATAAATTGCTAAATATATATCTTAGTACTGATAAGGCAGCCAAAGCAACCAACCAACAGGCCTAGGAAAATATTCTAAAATATTCCCTGAGTGGTTCTCAATTTCTGATACAAAGAACAGCTGATTCCCTGGGGTGCCTGTTAAAAGTCAGAATCCTGAACCCTTCCCAGGCCTGTGGAATCAGAACCTGCGGGGGAGCATCTGGGACCCCACATTGTCCCACCTCCTGATTGTCCAGCGTGCACTGTGGCCTGGAAAACAGCTGCTGCAGCAACATTCAGGGAGACTTCAGCTCAGTGTAAATGATCTGTTCACCCCTTATGCTTCCTGCAGTTAGGAATTCTTTAAAATTGCTTGATTTTAAAACTTTAACAGCTTTAAGATATAATCACATACCATACAGTTCACCCAACAAAGTGCACAATTCAGTGGCTTTTAGTATATTAACAGTTATGCAATCATGACCACAATCAATTTTAGAACCTTTCATCATCCCAAAAGAAGCCCCATACCCATTGGCAGTCACTCACCATTTTTCTCCAACCCTAACTCCTCCTTCACTGGTAGACAACCATTAAACTGCTTTCTGTCTCTACAGATTTACCTACTCTGGACACTTCATATAATGGAATCATGCAATATGTGATCCTTTGTGACCGGGTTCTATCCCTTAGCATGTCTTACTACTTGCTGCATCCATGCTGTAGCGTGTATATCAGTACTTCATCTCTTTTCACTGCCAAGCGTTACACTGAATGAACGTACCACATTTTATTCATCCATTTATCAGCTGATGACTATCTGACAGGAAATCCTACTACGATGCAAAAAATGTACTCGAGTTAAGCATACTTTCACACATACTAAAACAAGTATGCTGCCAAAATATGGATGTGCTGATCACCACATGTTTAATAGCACAGGGTTTTACTTCTAAACCAAATACTATTTCTTTCTAAACCAGTTGTTAAACTCTGACTCTGCCACCAGGGGCTGTGGCTCCTGGGCTGGAAAACTACCGACCCGCACGCTCACACTGACAGCGGTGCTCCGAGTTCCACTTCACTCTGAACCTCCCTGGACTTGCTCCAGTCTACTCCACAGACCTTGTTTCTTTCCACTCCCTTTCTGACTTGTCTAGTGCTGACCTACTAATTGTCCTTACAGGAAAGTCTGTCAGCTTGTGGAAGTACTTCTACTCAAAACTCTAGGAAACGACACTGATTTTTTCCAAAGCCTTTTTTTTTAAACTTCAAAATTCTTTTTATTAAGCTTTCAATTTAACACTTTATCCCTGCTTCAACTTAAACTTCTTTTCCCACTTTAGATCAGGTCAAAAGCTTGCTCCTAATGACTGACAAGTTCCCAGACACAACCATCTTTCTCACTGGACTCAGTGTGGTCAGGACCACAGTTTTGGTCACTGTATTCTCAGCACCCAGCAGAGAGCATGGGGAGTTATTCAACATTCTTGTTGAAAGAGTGAATAAAAGAAATGCAGCTGGAACTAGGCTCTGTTATATAGCTAACACCTAGCGAGCACACTCACACATGCAGGGGCCTGTGCTGAACGTTCCCATCACAGCCCCATTCAACAGGCATTATGCACGTCAGTTACCCCCCCCACCCCGACTTCTAAAGACGAAGAAACTGAGGGTGAGTAAAACAACTAGAGACCAAGTAAGCAACAGAGCTAGAACTCAAACCCAAGCCTGCCTCAAAGCCCAGCAGCTTAATCACCGTGCAACTCAATTCACACAGTAAAGGCAACAGAGCTAAAGCTGCAACAGCAAGTGAAGGAGGAGCAGCATTCGTGACCACAGATCACACCCCTTGGGGACGGAGGGAGGAGGTCCGAAGGCAGCCTGAAAAGCCTCTGGAGTTTTCAGGAGAGAAGGCTGGCACACTGTTTCTAAGACCTTTCTTCAAACACGCACACAGACGGCACAAGAATTTCCGTGATACATGAAATGTCTCTCTCAGTCCCAAGGTAAAACGAGCTCATTCTGAGTGGCTCACACCCCATAATTTCTGAAGTAAAAAGCTTCTGTGCTTAACTGAAAAAATAAACAAAGAAGGACAACCTAAGACGAGTGAGGGCAAGGGCAGCTGCAAACAACCAAGGGCCGGTTCCTTCTGGTCCTAACCCAGCCACAGCCAGCACCTCGGCATTCGTGCTTACCCTTGGCAAACAGGCAAGCAGGGAACAGATTTTTTTTTAAGGATGAAATTATCCTTTGCTACATACACAGTAGTTTAATGCAACAGTGGTATCAGGTTATCAAAATACTTTTCCATTGTCTCTTCATGTGTCATTTATCTTCATAAAGCAAACTGATAAACACAAATGATTTGAATTTTTAAAAGATTAGACTGATAATAAATATACTTTCAGGACTAGTTGGGAAATGAGGGTATTTTAATCTAGCCTCTTGTAGTAACATTTGTCCTACGTAACAGCAGAAACGTCATTCTAAAAGGCATCTACTAACTTCTTAATGGGTTATAGTCCAAAGTTCCCTTTCAATGCAATAAAAACAATAAATTAATTTTTCCATAGAAAAGAAGTTATAAACTATTCCAAAATTAGACTGCAGAAGACTATTTAAACTGAAAATACAGTGTAGAAGTGATCTGGGCCCCTGACACCACAAGACTCCTGGAAGAGAACCTGGCTAAAACATTTTTGGTCATAAATCCTAGCAATATTTTCTTAGGTCAGTCTCCCAAGGCAAAATAAATAAAGACAAAAAATAAACAAATGGGACTTAAAAGTTTCTGCACAGCAAAAGAAACCGTCTACAAAATGAAAAGACAACCTATGGAATGGAAGAAAACATTTGCATATGATGGGACCAACCAGGAATTAATACCCAAAATATATAACAACTTAATGCCAAAGAAACAAACAACCCAATTTAAAAAATGGGCAGAAAACCTAAACAAACATCTCTCCAAAGAAGACATCCAGATGGCCAAGGGGCATGAGAAGATGCTCAACATCACTAACTTTCAGAGAAATGCAGATCAAAACCACAACGAGGTATCACCTCCCCAGTCAGAATGGCCATCATCAAAAAGTCTACAAATTGTAAGTGCTGGAGAAGGTGTGGAGGGGTGGGAGCCCCTGTACACCGCGGGAGTGTCGGCTGGTGCAGCCAACAGTATGGAAAACAATGTGGAGACTCCTTAGAGAACTAAAAATAGAGCTACCAAGTGATCCAGCGGTCCCACTCCTGGGTATACACCTAAAAAACCCCAAAATTCTATTCTGAAAAGAGAGACGAACCCCCATGTTCATACAGCACTACTTAAGACAGCCAAGATGTGGAAGCAACCCAAGTGTCCATCAACGGATGACTGGCTTAAGATGTGGTGTATGGATGCAACAGGATATTACTCCGCACATAAAAAGGAATGAAGTATCACCATTTGCAGCAACATAGATGGACTTAGAGATTATTAATAATAAGTGAAGTAAGTCACAGAAAACAAACTTATGGTTGCCAAAGGGGAAAGAGGAGGGATAAATTAGGAGTTTGGGATTGGCAGGTACTAACTACTATATATAAAATAGATGAACAACAAGGTCCTATTGTATAGCACAGGGGACTATATTCAATATCTTGTAATAACCTATAATGGAAAAGACTATATACATATATATACACACACATACATATATATATACACACATATAGATGAATCACTATGCTGTACACCAGAAATTAACACACCATTGTAAATCAACTATACTTAAATTTAAAAAGGAGAGGGGCAGAGGTTAGTAAAAGCATACACACTTTCAGTTATTAGATGAATAAGGTCTGAAGATCTAGTGTGTAACACGGTGACTATAGTTGATTAATACTGCATCGTATAATTAAAATTTGCTAAGAGAGCAGAACTCAAGTGTTTGCATCAAAAATAAATAAGGAAATGGTTAAAAAAAAAAGTGGCCTGGGCCCACACCCACCCCGTCGCCCTCTGAGCCCTGAGCAGGGAGCAGCAGCAGCAGCCCGAACAGTCTAGGGGAAGTGTGAAGGCTCCCCAGGAGGGAAGTGTGAAGGCTCCCCAGGAGGCTGCTCCCAGCACCAGCAGGCAGCAGCACTGAGCCTCCAGGCCACGCAGGCCAGGGGCACCCCTTCCCCGAGTCAAGGAACACACTCACTACTGTACATGGTGTGTGAGCTGGGCTGTGCAACACCCATGATTTCTTAAGCCTTAACATAAACCCACTGGGGAGTATTTCATCCAAATGATACAATATATAACCATTTTTTATCACCTTTATTTTTACAGATGGGAAGAGATTCTATATATTAAATGATCTGCCAAATATCAGACAGCCAGTGATATAGCAGTGAGCCAAAGAGATAAAAACCCTGCCCTCCAAAGCTGGCATTCTAGAAGAGAGAGAGACAGTAAACAAGAGTAATAAATAAATTACAACATTATCAGCAGGCGCTACGTGCTATGGAGGAAATGCAGCCTGAAGTGCCAGGGTGGTGGTGGCAGCAGCGTAGACGGCTACACGGGAGCAACTGGAAGGAGGTAAGAGGGGTGGGTGTGTGAGCATCTGGGGAGAGAGCTTCAGGCAGAAGGACCAGCCAGTGCAAAGGTCCTGAGGAGGGAGTGTGCCTGGGATGTTCTGTCAACAGCAAGGTGGCCAGTGTGTCTGAAGAAGCGCAGTAGGAGAGCATGAAACGAGGGGTGACTGGCACCGGGCACGGGGACCCTGACGGCTGCCACGAGGACCTGACCTTTATGCTGCGGGAGACAGGGAGCCACTGAAGGTTAGAGGAGTGACAATAACATCACTTGCAACTAAAACGAGTCTTCAGGCTTCTGACCGAGACTCTAGCAGAGGAAGCAGGAAGAAGGAGTGCTGGTGAGAAGTGGGCAGCTCCTGGTTGTATTAGGGGAGAGGACGACTCCAGAGTTTCTGTCGTGGTCAAATGTGGAAGACTCCAGGAAGAGGCAGGCTTTGCGGGGGCGGGGGTCAGGAAGTCAGCTTTAGGCAGATTACGTCTGAGATGCCCATTACACGTCTCAGAGGACCGGTGGGTTGGCAGGCAACGTCAGGGGAGCAATGTAGGTTACAGGTATCAAGTTGTGAGTCGTCAGCACAGAGATGACATTTAAAACAACAAGGCCAGATGAGATCACTGTCCCAGATTCAAGAGTTTGAGTACGGAAAAAGAATTCACCAGGATTTTCCTTTTTCTGAGATAATGCAGAATTGTTAGCAATTTAGAATCTCTGAAGGTTCATTTGAAGGGCTTTTTAAATGTATAGTAACACTAGTAATCTGTGGAACAAACACTACGTTGTACACAAAGGAATAGCCCCATTTTTCATTCACAGTCTCAAGTGCAGGTTTTTTTTGGTATATTTGATCATCAGAAAAATCAGATCATTTCTAGAAGTGAGTTTACACATTATCTAATTGAATTCCTTTCTCTTACGTAAGAAAGGAAGACGAAGGTGAAGACAGACTGAGCAACCTGCCTAAATTCACACAACCAGTCAGTGGCAGCCTCCAAGCCCAGTGTCCCTTCTACTGATCACCACGGCCTTTCCTGACGGAGGAGTTCCACTCGCCTGCCTGCAAAGCAGTAGTTCCCAGCCTGTCTCTGTCCGCACAGCCCTGAGTATCACTCACGCTCAGCACGATGGCAGCATGACTGCAGGGCGAGGGTAGAGCAGACGACAGAACTCCTCCAAGGACCCCGCCACAGTTGCCCGCACCCCAAAAGCATGCCATTCCCGGTGGGAATCAGGGCTGTAAGGAGTTATTAAGATGAAAACACAAGGAAAAGAAAGGACAGTGGTCACTTAATGAGAACACAGAGAATCCACTCTGTGCAGAATCCACCTCTATCTCAGGAGCCTAATCAAGTCCTCTTACTTTCTGCCAGTTAGGTTCCCTGATCCCTGTGCAAGTATTTGTTGTACGGTTATTCTTGTTATTGATCCAAGCCCAATTATCATGAGCCATTAGCTACCAAAAAAACCCAAAAAAAGACAGCCTTCAGCTTCATGCTACCGTTTTAAATCAATTAAAACCATAATTACAAAACTTACATCACAGTTAACACCAAATTACTACTTAAGACAGGCTTAAAATAGAAATAAAAATATAACCTATGAATTGAAATTTTCTTAGAAAGAAAATTGTCTACTTAGAAAAGTTAAAACTGCACGGATATGAGAATTACTAACTATCAAAGACTAATATATTAAGTATTTAAAAGACAGATCAATTCATTTCAAAATGCATAATACTAAAAATCAAAGTTTAACAATATAAAAGTTTTGAAAATACTTTGTACAATATAAACCACTTTACAAATCAAAGGTATTATTAGTTATTATGCTTACCTGATAAATAAAAATAAGGGATTTTTAAAGATCATCACTTAATGATACACACAGGGAACAGAGGGATCTTCCATGCAGGCATTCATTCAAAAATACATTTACTAGTAAGTTCCTGTTATAACCCAGTACTGCACTTTGGGCTGAGAAATACAACCAGAAATAAGACATAGCTCCTTTCCTGAAGGAGTTAACAGACAAGTGGGAGACATACTTAAGAAAGCATGCAATTAAAATACAGCAGACTGAGTGCTTCTAGGAGTCAGCACAAAATGCCACCTATCAAGCACATTGAAGGGATAACTGACCCAGTCTGGGAAAACTTCCAAGAAGAAGGAATAATAAGCTTAGGCTTAGAAAATGTGTACTGGCTAGGGAGAGTGGGAAGTGTGTGACGGGCAGAAGGAACAGCAAGGCAAATGTCTGGACGTGAAAGAAGAGAGGCTCTCAAAGCCTTAGAAGTGGATCGGTATTACCAAAGTCCAGAATGGCAGCTGGAAAGGGGGTGAAACTAGAGAGATGTACATGATTAAATACCGTATGGGGGTGGGGAGCTCAGTGGTAGAGTGTGTGCTTAGCATGCACAAGATCCTGGGTTCAGTCGCCAGCACCTCCATTAAATTAAATAAATAAACAAACCAACAAACAAACAAACCTAATTACCCACCCCCCAAACAAAAACAACAACAACAAATGTTTATAATACTCTATTAAATGAATAAATAGCCTAAACACTGAGGAATGAAGAATTAGTTAAATAAATTTTAGTATGTCCACATAATAGAATCCTATGCAACCATATATAAAATATGGCATTAAAATATATTTGATAACATGGAAAGTATTTCTTTAAACAAGTATCTATTGAGTGTCTATTACCGCACTGAACTAGTTAGACAAAAAAAAAAAAAATTAGGTTGCAAACCAGTAATGTTCACATGTGATATAACGCTTATGGAAAACATACACAAGTTCCTGGGGAAAAAAAAGATAAAATTACAAAATACTAATAGCATTATTGTGAGGAAGGAGTTGCAGGGGATTTTCTTCTTTTTTTGCTTATCTTTATTTTCTAACCTTTCCCCCTTATTATAAAAGTTAACAGAAACATTCCAAAGTAGATTAGAAGCCTTTCCATAGGGCCAAGTGTTATTAAAAGAAAACCAGGTAAGTCTTCTACCCCAGGCTCTGGCAAATGGCAGACACGTAGAGTTGTAGCTGTGCTTTTTAGAACGATTATCCAACTAATCTTTATTGAGTGCCTGCCTTCCACCAGGCACTGAAATATGGATACAAAGATAAATGAGGCACACTCCAGGCGGAGAAGACAGACGTGTAAACAAAGCACGACACGGTGACGGGACGTCAGCAGAGACTACAAAGTGCTGTGGAAGCACCAGGACAAAGACTGTGCGGGGGCCGGGGGTAGGGGGGGTTCAGAACTGTGTGATGAGCACACTGCTCTGGCACTGCAGAAGCTCTTCTTTAATATGTTAGGCCTCATGGTTTCTCAAATAACTGAAAACAGAACTACCATATGACCCAGAAATTCCACTCCTGGGTATTCATCTGAAAAAAAAAATGAGAACACTAATTCAAAAAGAACATTGGGATGTTCACAGCAGTGTTATCTACAATTGCCGACATGGAGGCAAGCTAAGTGTCCATCAACAGATGGATGGATAAAAAAGATGTGCATATGTACAATGCAATACAGTCATAAAGAATAATGGAATTTTTCCATTTGTAACAACATGGATGGACTGAGAGGGTATTATTATGCTAAGTGAAAAAAGTCAGACAGAGAAAGACAAATACTGTATGATATCACTTACATGTGAAATCAAAAAAAAATAAAACAAACTAGTGAATATAACAAAAAAAGAAGTGGATTCACAGATACAAAGAATAAACTAGTAGTTACCCGTGGGGAGAAGGAAGAGGGGAGGGGTTATAGGGAGAGGGGAGTCAGAAGTACAAACTATTAGGTATAAAATAAGCTACAAGGATATACTGTACAACACACGGAATATAACCAATACTTTATAATAACTATAGATGGAGTATAACCTTGAAAAATTATAAATCACAACGCTGTACGCCTGAAACTTATACAATATTGTACATCAACTATACCTCCATAAAAAAAAACAAGTGCCTTATGTACCCAGTGAGTCACATGTATCCCACATCACCTTGACCATTCTGCCACAAGAGAAGAAAGGGGGGAGGGACTGGACGAGACCAAGTACATCAACGGCTCACAAAGCAGGGCTGAGGGACGCAGCCCACCTCACAAGGAGCCTTCGTGGGAGCCGCGCAAGAGCCGCCCAGCAGACGCGTCAGACGGGCCCCTGTTCTCCGGCTCCCTGGCCTTCAAGGGCAGACACGCAGCCGGGCCTGATTGTGTGGGAACACGGAGCTTTCCAGTAATGCCAAACAGCTAGAAGAGGAAGCCCAATATCACACACCTTTCAGTGAAAGAAAACAGAAATGAAGGGCAAACTGAAAGTCAGGAAAGAAGGCTAGAGTCTGCTCTTGCTTCATCTGCCAAATAAACCAAAACAATCATTTTCCCTTTGCCTTCTCCTTAAAACTCATCACCAGCTCTTGAAATGGTTGTTAATTTCCTACACTTATTTTTCCTTTTTCATTTCACAGACATTTCACTTTTCTCTTTCACCACATCACTTCCAATTTTCTTTTAAATAAGGTAAGAAAAACCAAATATAAAGTATCAATCTGGCCACTTAGAGTATCTAAACCTCTGTAATACACAACTTAGGAAGAAATACTTTTTCCTACAAAGTTCAACAAGAAATAGTAAACATCCTAACTGTAAATCACACAAGCAATTGCAACTGGAGTTACTACTCACGTCAGATATTCACTGGAAGCATCATTAGAAGGAGAAATTCGTGGCTCGAATGACTATGGCACTGCACCTAATTTAAAACTCACATCTAATTTTGCTCACACATGGTTAATGTTTGTATTTGAAAGGGTTGTGTCAATTCATAAAATACACAGTTGGGAGACATGACTTCCATCATTTACTTTGTTAACAGCTACTGCGTGTTCCCTAAGATCAATGTGGACATGAGACCGGGAATGCACTGCCTGCTCTCCTGGCCTGTTTCCTCCCCCACCTGGAAGGAGTGACCACTCGAAAGCCTGCTTCAGTCCTCGCCACTCTATTACTTTATTCTGGCCAATTAAGAGCTCTTGACAGAGGCCTTCCTGTCTTTCTTCCTTTGCTCCTTTACATAACCAAAGTATCCCATTTTCATCATCTCTTATCTCAAAACTCCTATTCTTCATTTCATTTTTGCAACTTTTCTCTCTCTTCTGTCTGTCTCTCTCACACAGTTATCCCAGCCACCGGGCTTACTTGCAGTCCCCTGTGGAAAGGAGCCTCCCCACTACGGCCATCCCCGCTTCTCTAGGCCTGCATACTGGAGCAAGCCTGCAGGGAGCCACAGAAGCAGACAGGCCTGAAATCCCAGCGGGCCAGGCATGAGCCACAGACAGAGACAGCTGGGTGGGACAGGGGTGACTGGGCTCTGCTCTACCCCTGCTGATCAACCTTGAGGACCCACCTAAACAGGTGTGAGCAGAGCAGCTTTTCTCTGCCAAGCTGGTGCCAAAAAACCAGGAGAAACTGCATGGTTATTTCTGTACCTGCCACTTTTCAACATCTGCCAACTGAATGGTTTCATCTCAGGGCCTCCAAAACAGTTCAACTGCTTAAAGGAATGTCTGGAAAGAAAAGGGACTCTGCACAGTGATAATCTGTTGAGAATTAAACAGTAACAACCTCCACAGCTGGCTTCTCCTGTACCCGGGCACACCTGCTCACCTGCCTGAAACAGCTGCTTAACCTCTCTGCTCTGCCTTCCGGAGGGCGTGACTACGCACAGGCTCGGGGAAGGAGCGAAGAGTGGACTCGAGGGGCACAATGACCACAGGCCTGCAGAGCTCGATGTGGCCCTGCCCCCCGCTCACCGCCATCACTCACGTCCAGCCCCAGGCGGTGCAGACACGGTGGGGACAGCCGGGACTGCACCGGCTGGCGCGCATCTGCAGAGGCAGCACACAGTTTAGACTTCGGATTTCTACACAGGACTAGCTTCAGTCACCAAGTTAAAAGTATATTAAAAATTTTTAAATATGTGGTATAAAATAATAAAACAATGTAATATCTATATCATTTACTCCTAACGTAAATTTCTTATATGTGTTTGGTATAATTATGTCTTCCTAAATATACACACTTATTTTTTAAACTAAATTAGAATTGTACAATGACTGTAAGATACTTTAAATCTAAAATTCCTTCCAAATTATGCTGGAAGCAATAATTCTTTCAAGAATACTCCCTAAATTCCTGGTTCTTTATTAAAAGCAACATTTTAACTTGTGCCTAAGATCAACTTTAGAGAGCACATAAAATTCGAATTACACTTTAATGACTATACAAAGAAAAAGTGTACTTCTGTTACCACTTGCATTCAGGCTGTCCCAACATTTAACATATATCACAATTATATATTTTTTTAAGTAACAATGAAACTTCACCAGCCAAATTGACTACCAACATAACACATAAGTTTAAATAACAGAATAAGCCTTTTAAATGCAATTATTACACAATGTTATCAATAAAATCTATAATGATGAAAAAATATTAATTTTAAATTATCATAATTTATCTGTAAGTAGATTCCCCAAAGTAAGTTTAGTATTTTACGATCAATAGGGCAATAACAAAAATAAGCCCATGAATTAACCTCAGTATATACATAGTAGGTAACAAACTTTACATTTTAAATCAGTGAAGAACAGTAGAAAAATCGTTAGTTAATATCTTAGAAAACAATAAAATAATATTCTTCACGTTGAACCACCCCCAAATTTTCAGGTAAGACTAACATTTACTTTTTAAACTACTGGGGAAAATGTGAAAATTTATCTGCTGAAAGTATGGCAAAGACTTCTCTCCTGTTTAAGAGCAGAAAAGAACCCCTTTTTAAAAATTCTGCAGGACAAAAAACACCACAGAAGCATTACTAGCATATACAACAGAACAAAGTAAGACATAGCAAATACTGGGCTCTTACCCGACATGAAATGAGGATCCCAACAGTAAAGCAAGCAGAGACGTGAACGGACAAATCACTAAGGAAATTTAAATAATCAAAAATGTTTGATGTTGTTGTTAAAAGGGTCGATCTCACTCCCAATCAGAGAAGTTCATATTTTTCATAAGATGTCATTTTTGCCTACCCATTTAGAAAAACATTAAAAGTATATAATATTTAAAAATATATAATACAGGCAAGTCACAGTATTCAAGTCAATTAGAGACAAAGAAAAGTGACTGTCTCCCCAAGTGACAAATCTAGATAAAGGAAACACAGAAATCCTCTAGACTTTCCTTGAGATTTTTCTTCTTAAAGTTTAAAATTATATCAAAATGAAAACTTCCCAAAAACTTACACTGACTTAAATGGCAAGGATGTTTACTGGCTCAGTGAGAAAGCACACACCCTGACTGCTACTGGCAACCACCTTAAACCTCCAGAGCAACCAGCTGGAGGCCGAAGCTCACACTGCAGGCTAGAGCAGAAAGACCAAGAGCCTGGGCATAACCTAGGACTGCCGAGCTGCTGCACAAAGCCAGTCCTCAAGCCCATCGCTCTGCGCCGCCAGGTTCTGAGCCAGTAAGCACCCTTGTCGTTCCAGTCAGTGTGCGTTTTCTGGAATTCTTCACTTAGACATAGTTTTAAACTTACAGAAAAGGCTCAAAAATAGCCCTAAGATTTCCTGTACATCCTTCCTTCAAATTTATCAACAGGAAACATTTTGCCCCATTTTCTCACACGCAGAATCTTCTGACACCACTTGAGACTAACCTGCACAGCCATGCCCATCTCTTCTCCAAATACTGAGGTGTCTACGTCCTGAAAATAAGGGCATGTCTCAGATGACCGCAGCACAGTGATCATACTCAGGAAATGTAGCAATGATACAATCTAATCCACAGGCTACCCTCAAGTTTCACCACTGCCCTCAAAATACGTCCTTTGTCACTTTCTCCCAACCCAGGGTCACACACCCCGTCTGTCATGTCTTTAATCTGGGACAGCTCCCCTATTTTCCATGCCAGTGACTCATGTGAAGAGCAAAGCCAGGTTCTGGTCTGTCACGTCCCCCAGGTTCTGCACACTTGGCAGGAACACCTCAGTGGTGCTCTGTCCCTTTCAGTGGGACAGGAGGCACATGGTGCTGGTTTGTCCCAATACTGGTGATATTAACTTTGACACTGCAGCAGAAAGACTCTGAGGTGCCCCCGTGACCCCAGCCTCCTGGTGTTCAGGCCCCATGTGCTGTCCCTTGAGTGTGGGCAGGACCTGTGACTTGCTTCCAAAGCAGAGAACAGAGCAGAGGTGACGGGATGTTCGTCACCACCAGCACGTGATTATGCTACGTAAGTTGTAGCTCCCAGCCTGCTGGAGCCTCCTCTCCCTTGCTGGCTGTGAGGGGGCAAGTGGCCACGTGGGGGAACCCGCATGCAAAGAAATACAGACAGCCTCTAAGAGCTGCCGATGGCCAGCACAACAATGGAGCGGCCAGTCCTAAACCACAAAGAACTGAATGCAGCCAACAAGCACATGAGCAGGAAGCGGACCTGCCTCAGTCGAGCCTCCAGAGAACCCTGCCCTGGCTGGCACCTGGATTAAAGCCTCATCCAACCCTGAGCAGAGGACCCAGCAAAGCCATGCCCAGGTTGAGTCACAGAAACTAGGAGCTAATTTTAAGCTGCTGAATTTGTGGTAATAACTTTCTGGGCCTTGTTATACAGCAACAGAAAATGAACAGTCACTTAAGGTAGTGCTGCCAGATCACCCCAGGGCACCATTTTTCTTTGAAATCAGTATCTAATTTATGCAGAGTTCCTCTGAAACTAGTCAACAACACAATAGTCCTTGTTAAGCTTTCATTGGCTAGTTTTAATAACCACTGGTGATTCTTGCCTAAACTGACACTATGATATTGGGAAAATGATGATAACCTAGCGATCATCCCTCTACACGTTGGCAATATAGTGCGAAGAACTTCCCACTTACTTATTCATGTATTTATTTATATGCCAAATAAACTCATGGATTATTTTATTCCATAGCAGATTTAATCCACTGTCATTATTTATCCTGATACTCAAATAACCCCAGATTTGCCCAGTGAGAGCTTCTTCAAGCTAATTCCCAAGTCCCTTATTACTTACCATAAAATTCTCTTATTTAAAGTATACAATTTAGTGATTTTTAGTAAATTTGCAAAACTGTGCAACCATCACCACAATCTAATTCTCAAATTTCAACTTTTTATCATGTCAAAAACAAACTTCATGAATTTGACAGAACATTGTAAAATGACTATAACGCAATAAAAAAAAAAGTTAAAAAAAAAAAACAAAAAACTTCATGCCCATTTGCAGTCACTCACCTTTCAACTCAGCTCCAGGAAGCCACTCATCTATTTTCGGTTTCTATCTATTTCCTTTTCTGGACATTGCATATAAATGAAATCACGTTAACATGTATTCTTTTGTGTCTGGATCTTTTCACATAATGTTTCTGAGGTTCATCCATGTTGCAGCATGTGTAAATACTTGTTCCTTTTTATTGGCAAACACTATCCCATTGGATAGACATGCTCCCTAATGTTTTGTCTAATTCCTTAGTTCTTAGCACATGTTCTGGGCTTATCTGGGACCTTCCCTGCCCCAGCCCTGGAATCAATCAGCCATCTCTCCAAGAACCTTTGGCTATTTTCAGTGGGGAAGGCTAGTTAGAAACCACGACCTGGGGGGTTAGGAGTGCTCAGTGTTACAAACGTGCCCCTAGTGCTTGCAGGCCCTCTTGCAATATGTGTGTGTTTGCATACAAGTATGTTTCTATAAACACACGTGCACACACGTGTACATACATACAGGTAAACATAGAAGGCTGACCTGCTTTCTGTTGCTTGCAGTTGAAAGCATCCTAACTCACACAAACAATAATATCAGAAATGAGATAAAAATTCCTTCCTTTCTCCAGTGAGGAAGGAAATGGCAGTAAAAAATAGATAAGATATTTAATTTTATTCTGTTTTATAACACTGAAACATATACCCAAAAGGCTTTGCTTAGGCCTTTTGCAAAGAAATCTGTTCTAAGCAATCATCCCAAATCCTCGATGTTAAATTTTTATTTTTACTTTTCTCCCTAGAAATCTGCATAATAGCTACAAAACTATTTCTGCTGAATCGAGGCTGCATCCCTCCCCTCAATCCCTGTCAATTCATACACTAGCTTAAAGAATATCGAGCGAAGGGAATTTCTCAGTCACTGTGAGTTCACCTCTGAGACTGTCGTTCCACATCAAACATATTCCACAAAAATGACAGCTAAATTTCTGAAATGTTTTTGAGATACAGCCATGCTCAAAAAAAAGATCAGCATCTCCATGGACAAGACACAGAACAGAAAAGCAGCAATAAAAGGGCTGCAGCCATAGTCTCTTGGTTTCTGCAGCCAGGAATTAGGGACTCGGCACAGCTGGAGACCTGCAGTCAGGTCTACCGTGTGTGGCTGGATAAATCCGTCCTGCTGAGAAATAAGGCTGATGAAAACTGAATGCTGTGTAGCCTACAATTTGTTCTAAGTGGCTCAGGGACTGAATCTATGGTGTCTCTGATATCACTGCAGGATGAGCACTGCAAGCCACCAACATAAGCCAAAGAGTGTACGAACAGTCAGTGCCATTGTTACATGTGAAGTCCTTCTACGGGCTTCAGGAGCTCAAGCATCCACTACCATTTTGGGTAAACATCTCAGTATATTTGCTTTTCTGGGGAAGCTTCCATATTTTTCATCAGATTTTCAATGAGGTCTGTGATCCCCAAACAGTAAAGGACCACTGCCCCAATATGTGTGAGTCAACACAACATACATCCAGAGTCGGCAGCTCAGTGTTTAGCTCCAACATTTATTTCTTCAAATATTTGAGTGCCACACACTTTGTAAAAAAAACAAAGACAAAATCTCTGCTTACTTATTAGTGGGGAAGAAGAAGAACCAGACTGAAGCCTGCCTGTTTTTTGAACAAAAGACACACCAGATTATGTCACTGCTCAAAACCCTCCAACAATTGTACACCCATGTTCACAGCAGTGCTGTTTACAACAGCCACGGGGGGGAAATCAACTCAAGTGACCACCAACGGATGAATGAACAGTCGTGGGCTGTACACACCGTGGAATACTATTCAGCTGTAACAAGGAAGAAAATTCTGACACATGTACAACATAGACGAACCTCAGACACGTCCGTCACTAAGTGAAATAAGCCAACCACAAAAAGATACTGTATGATCCCACTCGTGTGAGGTACCTAGAGTATCAAGTTCAGAGAGAGGGCAGGGGGAGTTCTTGTTAATGGGCAGTTTCAGTTTTACAAGATAAAAGATTCCAGAGATCTGTTGCACAACAATGTGAATGTACTTAATACTACTTAACTGTACACTTAAAAATGGTTAGGATGATAAATTTTATGTTATTTACCATAAGGAAAAAATTTTTAATCACCTTACTTTGTTTGCTAGCTAATCCCAGAGAACAAATGTCCAAAAAACAAACCAGCAAAAAGACAAAACTTCAGAAATGCGATTAAAAATACCTCACGCATTACTGGCTACTGAAGTAAGGAGACCTGTATGTAATAATACAAGTATATTACCTTTGAGCTGAACTACTCCTAGAAAAGAGGGAACTGAATATGCAGTGGCCCTCAAGTAAGCGCCTGCTGGACACGTGTCAGCGTTCGTGTGAGCTGGAGCAGTGCTCGCTGCTGGGGTGCACTAAGCTCTGCAGTGCTTCCACGCTCACCGCGAGTGCTCGCTGGCTGACGGGACCCTCCGTGACCGGGGCAGCGGCTACGTGGCTGCCCTCCCCCACCGCCTCCCCTGGCCACGCTGGCCTCCCTGATGTGTGCGGACCACCTGGGCACCTCTCACTGCAGCGTCCTTACACACGCTTTTTCTCCTGCCGGGCTTACGCCTTCACATCGCTCAGATCTCTGCTGCAGTATCACCCTGAAGGAGACCTTCGCTTCTAAAGCTTAACCCCCCCTCTCTACCCACTCCGCCCCTCTGCCCACATATGCTCCATTTCCTCGCCCTCTTGGACTTTTCTTCATAGCACTTGATAACATATAATATTTAATAGACATTTATTTGCATACTGTCTATAAATAACTGAACGCAAATCCACACAAGCAGAGGTTTCTGTCTGTCTTGTCCACTGTCACACTCCCAAGGCCTAGAACAGTGCTCGGCACAGGGTAGGTGCTTTCTTTGGAGAAAGAAGGAAAAAGAGAGAAGGGCGGAGGGAGAGAGGAGAAAGGGAGGAGGGGACAGGAGGGCAGAGGAGAGGAGGGGGGTGTTTATGTGCTGACCTAGATCAGGGCTACTCTCCTGGTCTAGCTTATTTCCAGGCTGCTTATCTTACTAAAATCGGTAAATTATTTCTCCCTTTAATTACCTGATTTTTACAATTAGTGCTAATGTTCCCTTTTATTAGTACTATACACATAATTAAAAAGCTGACTTACTCTCACACCTCCTCAACAATGGAATAAAAGATGCCTTTGTTAGCGACTTGCTTGTTACTTAGTTCAAGGTAAACAAATTTCAGAAAATATTCCAATTATCTGAGAAGTCATCTGATACCCTAAGAACAACGCTGGATCTGACAGCTTCGTTACTACACTTGCTTCACTGTGACTCATGAACTGCAAATTTCCTGGTGCCTAATTGCCTGAATAACTTGTGACAATCACAAGGTCCTGTTTTTCAAAAATGGACTGTGCTAACTCAACAGTATTCATGGAAAGGCTTTTAAAAGAAATAGCAGTTGGTCATTTTAGAACGGCCTGTAACTGCTAACTTTTCCTTGTGTTCTTTTGAGTCACCTTCAATAGATGCTCTCCACCTCAACCTTACTTAAATTTTCTCTCCTAGCTGAAAATCATTCAAATCCCTATAGACACTGAATTTTAAGGGTATCAACTGAACTATAACTAGATTGTGGCCAGGCCCTAAGGCAGTGAGTGAGCACAGCTCTCTGCCTCCCCGGGCTGCCATCAGGCTTAGTCACGGGACTGAACTTGACTTTGGAGGAGAATGGCTGCAGACTGCTAGTCATTCAGGACTAATAAGAAAGCAAAATGTCTGTTTCACCTCACAGTACCTCCTTCCCACCCCAATACATACCTGTGATGTCTCTTTTGTCTTCTTATTACAAAAGAAAAATATATTCATTATAAATCTCAGAAAATACAAGCAGTCTAAAAGAACACTTTACATCTATCTACCTACCTATATAGATATCATATATACTTCATTGATAACAGTTTATTCTATTTACCCTGTGCATATTTTTAATAAAAATTGGATCATTTGGAACCTACTATATTATAGCCTATTTTATACCATACTGGACCATCTTTTCACAAAACAATTCTATTCCATCCACTTGTTTTTAGTAATGTAGAGTCTCCTGCTGCACAACAGTTAGACATTTTAGACAGATGCTAACTTTTCTCTCTTACAAAAAGTGCTGCAAACAGTATCTTCTTGGTACATTTTTGCACACATTCTGAGTTACATCCTTTGGAAAAGCTCCTAGAAGTAGGACTAAATGGATTAAACCTACACTCTCAGATGCGTGATAAACTGCTCTCCAATACTTGGAGCTGCAAGAAGACACAGGCGTACACTCTGGTATGTGAATTCCTTCTAACAAAGTCTGACGCTAATTAAGGTGACGACAATGACAATGGCAGTAGTGTCTGCCGTCCCAGGAACCTCTGCTCCAGGCACTCCTCCTGTCTGATCTCTTGGTCCTCACAACCACTCCAGGAACAGGTGGTTCACAGACAGGACACTGGGGCTCACTAAGGTAAGGAGCTATAAAGAAGCAAAACTGAGGATCAGGACTAGTACCAGGTCTGCCTGACTCCAGAGCCCCCAAATGGGGCAAAACGACTTTAAAGAGAACACAGAGTCCACTCTGCAGCGTGTGGTGTGTGGCAGAGTCAGACCCACTGTCAGGAGTCCAGGTGCAAGATTCCAGAATTTTCTAAGCTGGCTGGTGAAACTTCTGATAGCTTCAAATTGGCCAAGTGGAAGGATTCAGAGCACAGAAATTAGTGTTGTTTTGTTTTGTTTTGAGAGGCAGTCTAGCAGTACAGCAAATTCAAGCACTGAAGTCCATTCTCCGCCCTTCCCACCCCCTCTCCTGGTCGTCACCCAGGTGAGAAGGGCTGGCTTACCTCTCTTCCCCTAAACAGCTGCCTGCTCCACCATGAGGGCGGAGTCAGGGTCTCCCACCTGCAGGTGTCAGAGAGCCCCACCCACTGCTCTGCAGCGCCAGCAGCCCTCCCCTCACCTGCTGCAAGAGCACAGCACTAAGACCCCCTCGCCTGTGTCCCCACCGACAGCAACAGAGCCAGAGACCACGCGCTCCCCCACCCACGTCCCCACCTGGCAACCCAAAGACCCCAAGTCCCCTGTGCCCACCCCACCCCAACGCCTGAGATCTCTCAGCGTGCACAGCCACGGTTCCCTGTATCTTCAGCTTCTCTGAATGTCTGCCTTCTTGCTCTAACCTAAATCCAAATCTCCCCAGGGACAACGTTGGTCCCAGCTGTCCTTTCTGGAATAATTCTCACATCACTGGGCCTGGAACTGGGGAAGATGTCCTCCCTACTTACCTCTCCCTACTGCTTCCTCACCATTCTCCCTCCCCCTCCTGAGACCCTCCAGCTTTGACACTCACATCCCAGACCGGCTCCCCCAGCCCTGCTCACTGCTCCCATCCACGACTGCGACACCTCAGAGCTCTGTGACCTTAGCTGCTGATTTCCTGTCTTCCTCTCAACTCGTGCTGATGTTAACAGGACCCTTTCAACACCTTGGCCTCTCATTTCTTTCCTCCACCCAACCTCAGCCACTCGCTGCCACGCCAATACCCGAGACCTCCTCATTACCAGGAAGTGCAACTTCCCATCACCTCAATGTCCAGGGTGTAACAACCTCCTGGGATCTGACTCTGATGATCTTTCACCACCACCAGGACCTACAGTCCACTGACCTGTGTTCTTCTTGCTCTCCCTCAGCCCTACGTTCCAACCTCCCTCCCTCAACAGGTTAAATGCCAAGGCAACGCCCTATCATCACTTGCCCTGAAACCCCTTGCCTTTCCTCCCTTTGTACGACGGCTACACCACACAAGTGAAACCCCGCTCTCCACTAACTCGCCACCTGCCTTTGTACACCTGAATGTGGCTGGAACAAAACACAAAACTCTGACTGATCCTGCTTTAAATTCATTTAAACTCACAATCCTGCATCTTGTGTGGGTGGTTAATGTAGCCCAGAAGCCACCAACATTTCCTTAGCCCACCCACTCTCCCACCATCCCAGCTGACTATCCTTCCTCCCCCCTCCTCTCCAACAAGGACCTTGCTGCTCGGCACTGGGAAAGCTGAAGTCATCAGGAGAGTCTACAGACCGCCCCCACCACCCCATCCTTACAACAAACTCTGTCCTCTCTCCTGTTACTCTGCAGGGACCACCTTCATCCTGTGGGAGGCCAATTCCCACTTCCTCCCCTTCTGCTCTGCCTCCCATCCCCTCAAGGACAATTCACCAGCCTTCTCTCCTCTCCAGTCTGCATCAGCACTTTTTCCTTCAGTCCTGGGTCATTCCTGGGTCAACGTAAAATATGCTGTTACTTCTTTTATCAGTGCAAAAATAAAACAAAAATAAAAACTCTCTGGGATCCCACTTTCCTCTCTAGCTCTCATCCCAACTTCCCTGCTCCCTGGGGTCAGCCAGCCTCAAGATGGCCCCGAACAACCCCCACACTCGGCATCTGCACTCTCAGGTATCCCTCCACACCATGTCCACGTGGTCGACAAGCAGCAGCACACGTGCGGGATGGACTGCGGCTTCTAGTGATACGTCAAAGACATTTTAGCTTCTCTGTCTTGACTCACACTCTGGAAGAAGCCAGCTGCCATGTCATGAAGATACTTCAGCATGCCTGTGGAGAAGCCCACGTGGTGAGGAACTGAGGCCTCCTGCCGACAGCCATGTGGGCGAGCCATCTTGGAAGCAGATCCTCCAGCCCTGCCAAACCTTCAGATGACCGCAACCCTGGCCAACATCTTGACTAAACCCTCATGAGAAACACTGAGCCAGAAGCATCCAGATAAGCCATTCCCGAATTCCAGGCCCATGCATAAATGGTGAGAAACAACTGTTTGCTGTTTTAAGCTACTAAGTTTCAGAGTGATTTGCTCTGTGGTAGACAGCTGATACATCCACAGTTGACAGAACAATGGCTCAGTAAGTTGCCTTTATTTACTGTCTCCAATTTCTTTACTTCCTCTTTTAAACCCACTCCAGTAAGGCTTCTGCCCCTATGCCACCACCCTACTACAACTCGTCAGTAATCGCCACCCTGTCAAACGCAATAACCAGCTCTTGGTTCTCATCTTCCTTGGTCTGTTAAGCAGCATTTCACGCAGCAGATCACTTCCTTCTCCTTGAGGTGCTTATTCTCCTTCGTTTCCTGGACACAACCCTCACACAGTTTTCATCCGACTTTTCTGGCCAACTTCTCAGGCTTCTCTGTCAGTCCCACCACCCACTTAGGGCTGGAGTGTCCTAGGGCTCACCCCGTAGCCCCTTCTCTGCTCTGTCTGCCCTCATTCCTTTGGTGATCTCAGAAGTCCTTTTCACAGAGCCCTACAACAGCCTTGCTGACCAAAGTGTGGTCCCAACACCGGCAGCAGCATCACCTGAGTGTTTGTTATCTCTGGCTCCACTGAAAACCAACCAAATCAGAATCTACATTTTAACAGGACCCGCAGAGGGTTCACACGCATACTAAGGTTTGAGACGCACCTCCGCTGTGATCTGGTACCCATCGCCGGAGCTTGGCCCGAGGACCTGAGCAGTACCGTTCCGTCTGAAATGCTCTTCCCCAGACAGCTAGACACTTGCTGCCTTACCTCCTTCCAGACTTTGCTCTTTTGTAACCATTTTGGGAGGTCTGTTTCAATCACCCTGTTAAAACTGCAAACCTCCTGCTATCACCATTTCCACCATGCTCCCCGTCACACTTCACTATATTACCTTTCTCCACGGCATTCATAATCTTGTCTGTGTTACAGTTACTTATTTATCATATTTATTTTCTGTCTACCCCTAGTATAATGCAAATACTTGAGGGCCAAGATTTTCATCTGTTTTCTTCAGCGGTGTGTCCCAAATCCCAGAAGAGAGCCGAGACACAGCAGGTGCACAATAAACGTTTGTTGAAAAAAGTCTAGTTTTCAATAGTTTCTTCAGGGACCTGATAATCAACTCTGTGGCTCATGTGCCCCTGAAATCACTTCCCCCATCAGCACGGTTATTCATGACTGTAATCTCTCCCCCTTGCCTACCCGGAATGTCCTAAGTATACTTGAGAATAAGCCTCTACTCTTTCACTAGAGGCTTTAACCAAGCCCCTCAACATGCTGATACCACCCTCCCACCAAGACTCATGATTTTTTAAAGATAATTCAGAACTCCAATTTTTCTCGCCCCTTCAAATTTCTCATTTCTTAAACATTCCCATTCCCTCTTCCTCCCCACTCCTTTAACCAAAGGTGGCTGACAGCACGGGTGTGGCCAGCCCCAGCTAAGGAGCACTGCCGTAAAACACACACCAAACTTGCGAGATCTAGTATGAAGACAAGACACAAAACAGTTCATTAATAATTCTCACACTGATTACGTATTGACACAATGTTTTACAAATACTGACGTAAATAAACTGCACTGAGAAAACTGATTTCACCGGCTTCATTTTACTTCTTAACACGGCTACTAGAAAATTCTCAATGACATATGTGGCTCCCATTATACTTCCATTACATAGCTCTGTTCTAAACCAGCTCCAAATAGAATGATTCCTTCCTCCTTGGGAGGAATTCTTTCCCTAGTCTTTGTTTTAACAAGCAGGAGCCTGGGAAAGAAGGTGGAGGAACGCATACACAATTAAAAAGAGAAACTAAATAAAATCTCCGCAATGCTTTGAAATTATCACTTTCATCTTCATTTGAAATAAAAAATTTTAAGATATTTTTCAAAGACATATCTAATAAATAGGGTGTATTTAAGTGATGTCAAAATACAACATTATCACTATCTGTAAAAATTCATCTAAGTTCAACTATAACTTAGAGTGATTCATGTACTTTTCTCAATGTCCTATACTTTAAAAAAATATTTTAAAGCATAATGTTACCACCACATTAATTTTATCCAAACCAAATGATTCTGTGTTTAAAGAAAAAGAAGTTTCTTGCTTTTGCATGCTTCCTAAAATTCTAAAGGAGTGAAATAAAAGCACCCTCGGCCTTGCATTTCCTCCCTTTGGAAGTCAGTGTTCAGTGCCAGACCATTTAAACGCTGCTCCTTCTCACAGGAGCCTCCTTAGCAACCTTCTGTAACTTCTCATGGGCTGCAGAATTCTCCCAATCTCCCATTCTTAAAAGGGCCTATGTCCCTTCTAAAACAAAGAAATGTAAAACAGAAAACTTAACACGCTTTTTCAATAGGAATTTTAAGGAGGTTTCACAATCTCCTTCAATTCTTTTGCCAGCTCCTTTCCCTACACATTCTGCTTTCCTCCCTCCCCAGGTAAAGTCACATCAGTTGACTATGACCTCTGTAGAAACAACAGTGGACACCCCCAACGACACCTGGTAGTCATTACTAAAGGCCACACCTACAGGCCCGTGCCATGAGAGGGCCACTTCACAAATACAGGGTGTTGATCCATTTTTAATTAATTTATTAAATTTCCTTCATGCATAAGCTGCATAACAGTAACAGAATAATATATTTGAAAATAACTTACAAGAACTATCTAATTTTATTAACCATGCAGAAGGAAAAAATAAAATTCTAAGATTCATAAACCAAAGTTCCTATCAGTAACAGCTAAAGGAAACAGGTACCACTGCTTCCAGAGTGAAGAGGGAATGTTGGTGTCCAAAGCATACACCAGCTTAGGGCCACTGCCCAGCCTCTTGTTCGATGCCTCACCCAGGAAGATGTCACTTTCTCCCACCTTTTTCCTCCGGGCTTGACTGTGAAATATGGGGGTGGCCACCAGAAAAGAGGAAGGAGCTCATCTCACACAAGAAAAGAACTGAGACACATTCATACAGTCAACACAATCACCAGTGCAGAATGGAGAGCCTGTCCGGCATGGTCTTCTTAACGTGACTCCAATCATTTATAGAAGGGAACGAGACATACTACCCCACCCCAACCCTCTACTTCACACAGACATCAGCATCTCTCTGCTCCCCCATCCAAGGAGAGTTTTACTTTTGCCAGTCCAGCTGAAACAAAAACTTCATTTCCTTTCCCATCCTGCCCCTGACCCCCTGAGGACTGAGGAGTACCAAACAAAAGGGGGGACTAACCCCAAGCAAGATGTTGTGGGGCCCTCCCAGGCACAAAAGCTCCTCTGTGTCCTCCGTTTCTTTTTTGTAGGAAAAAAAGGCTTTGGCTCCTTAGGCCTTCCCCAAGTCCCCAAGAGCAGGCTCTGGCAGTCAGTGATCAGGACAACAGAGTCCAGGACCCCTAGCTCCCCCTGAAGGGACAGAGGTGGTTGTAACCTGATGTAAATCTTTGGGAGTTTCTGTAGAAACTAAGGCCCCTCACCAGGTGGAGGACGATGACGACACGCCGACCACAAGCACGCAGACCCCAGACCGGCTGGAACCAGACGTGGAGACTCCCGAAACATCACCCCGTCACCTCACCACCAACCAATCAGAAGGTCCACAGGCCATTCATGCGTCCTTCACCCTCCTCCCCTGGCACCGCCTTTACAAACCCTCGCCTGAAACCCATCGGGGAGTTCGGGTCTTCTGAGCACGAGCCGCCTGTTCTTGCTTGGCGCCTGCAAATAAACCCTTACTTTGCTGTAATCACCAGCTGTCAGAGTTTGGCTTTCCGTACCAGGGGCACATGACCCCTTGCTCAGCAACACAGTTTCTAGAATAGAGACAAAAGGAAGACCCAGGTCTCTTCAGCAAATGGTGTTGGGAAAACTGGACAGCAGCATGAAAAACAATGAAGCTAGAACACTCCCTTACACCATACACAAAAATAAACTCAAAATTGATCAAAGACTTAAAACATAAGACACAATAAACCTCCTAGAAGAAAATACAGGCAAAACATTATCTGACATACATCTCAAAAATGTTCTCCTAGGGCAGTCTACCCTAATTAAACTTACAAGCTTTTGCACAGCAAAGGAAATCATAAGCAAAACAAAACGACAACCTGACAAGGGCTTGATTTCATATGACTTAATAAGAAAAAAAAACAAACAACCCAATCCAAAAATGAGCAGAAGACTTAAGCAAGCAATTCTCCAATGAAGACATACAAATGACCAACATGTACATGAAAAAATGCTCAATATCACTAATTATCAGAGAAATGCAAATCAAAACTACAATGAAGTTATCACCTCACACCAGTCAGAATGGCCATCATTCAAAAGTCCACAAATGATAAATGCTGGAGAGGGTGTGGAGAAAAGGGAGCCCTCCTACACTGCTGGTGGGAATGAAGTTTGGTGCAGCCACTGTGGAAAACACTCTGGAGATTCCTCAAAAGACTAAAAATAGACTTACCATATGACCCAGCAATCCCACTCCTGGGCATATATCCAAAAGGAACCATAATTCAAAAAGACATCTGCACCCCAATGTTCATAGCAGCACTATTTACAATAGCCAAGACGTGGAAACAACATAAATGTCCATCAACAAATGACTGGATAAAGACGTTGTGCTGTATTTACACAATGGAATACTACTCAGCCGTAAAAAAAAAATGACAACATAATGCCATTTGCAGCAACCTGAATGTCCCAGGAGAATGTCATTCTAAGTGAAGTAAGCAAGAAAGAGAAAGAAAAATACCATATGATATCACTTATATGTGGAATCTGAATGCGGGGGGGACAAATGAACTTACATATAAAACAGAAACAGACTCAGAGACATAGAATACAGACTTGTGGTTGCCATAGGGGAGGGGAGTGGGAAGGGATAAACTAGGAGTTCGAGATTTACAGACAGTGACTGGTATATATAGAATAGATAAACAAGTTTATACTGTATAGCACAGGGAAATATATTCAATATCTAGTAGTAGCTCAGTGAAAAATAATATGAAAATGAATATAGGTATATTCATGTATGACTGAAAAACTGTGTTATACACCAGAAATTGACACAACATTGTAAACTGACTTTAAGTCAATAAAAAAATAATATTAAAAATAATTTTAAAAAAGAAAGACCCAAGACCAATGTACAGGAAGGAAAGGAATGGGACAAGGAAAAAGGAAACCAGCAGCCTGGTCTTAGACTCTCATGTGGAGTGGAGAATCTGTGTACTTGCTGAAATGGAAAGAAAGCAGAGAGAAGAGAAGGTGAGAGACAGGAGGCTCTTGGGAAGGTGAGGGGGGCAAGGTGGGGCGGTTTTATTTGAGGGTGGGTGTTAAGCTAAAGGTTCCAGGGTAGCTAAAGGGATCGAGGGGGGGGGGTAAGAATTTTAAAGATATCTTAATAATTTTATTAAGTGTTGCAATAACCTATTAAATGGATCTACCATAACATCTTTTGAGAGATACTTCTTAAATACTTTTCATTGCTACACTGTGCTTGTTTGCTACTCTGTGTACACAGTCAGTAAGGTAGGGTCTCAGAACTGACCACTTGAATTCAAAACCTATGGAAAGAGAATAAAACCAGGTAACAGAGTGGCTTGATCAAACAAGCTGAGGTTCTGTTCTCCTATTCAGCTATGTGACATTTTCACGTGTAGCCTTTTGTTAAGATTATTAATAAACCAATCATTCTTTTTGTTCATTTTATAGAGGCATTTCTCTTGTAACCTGAGAATTCCTGAGGACAGCACTGTGTCCTGATGCCCAGCTCGAAGTCTGTTAGTGGCAAGTGCCCAGTAAGTGATGGCTGAATAAAGTAAAGTTTTTACATTTCAACCCATAATTCCTCCTCTCTTTCACAACTCTTTTCATTTTCCTAAGATCCCTTTCTATTTATCCGTGAGAATTTCCCCCAGATAATAAACTCACACCACAGGCAAGATGCCTATTAATTATCCACACATGTGAAGGCCGCAATCTATACAACTGTCTCATGAACTTTCTTCGTCTCAAGAAAAATAGGCAGTTATGTCATATACAACCTCTATGAACAAAAACGTGGGAGTCAGTCACCAAATACTCGCTGGAAACTCCTTTACATTAACCTTTTAACTTTACATTCTAAAAAGTACTCTTGCGCTGAACTTGACTCTCTACGTGGAAAATGACCCTGAGGGGAAAGAAAAAACAGCTCCAAGGCAGTTCCACCAGGTCAGACTGAAGTTTGTTTCAACACAACATCGGCAGATACTCTCTCAAAAGTCTCGTATTTGGCATTTAACTATTTCGATATTGTCTCATAAAGCAATCTGAAATAAATTATTTACCTAGTTTGGGAGATTACTCCACTCTCTGGCTCTGAGTTCCATGAAACCAACTTCTAAAAAGAAACAGCAGGAGTACAAGAACCATATCACAATAAAAGAGTCAAAAAAAAGAGAGAAAGAAAGAAAAAGAAACAGCCAGAAAATGAAGTGAGGGGCATCAAGCTGGAAATAAAGTAAAGTTATCTCTGCTCACAGATGACAAGATCCTGTGCACGGAAAATCCTACAGAATCTACTAAGAAACTACTAACCCTAATACAGGAGGTCAGGATACAAACACCAACTGAACTTCTAAATACTCGCAATGAACAATCCAAAAATGAAGCTAAGAAAATAATTCCACGTGTAACTACATCAGGTCAACTGACTTTTGACAAGGGTACCAAGACCGCTCAATGAAGAAAAACAGTCTCTTCAGGAAAGTGCTGAACAACTGGATATCCACACGCAAAAGAATGATGCTGGACTCTTACTTCGCACCATATCCTAAAATTAATTAAAAACAGATCAGAGACCAAAGTTAAGAGCTAAAATATGAAAGTCTCAGAAGAAAATATAGAGGCAAATGTTCATGATCTTGGATTAGGCGATGGAGTCTTAGATATGCAGCAAAGCAAGAAGTAACAAAAGAAAAAGACTAGACTTCATCAAAATTAAAAGCTTATCTGCTTGAAAGGATACCATCAAGAAAGTGGAAAGAAAACCTACAGACTGAAGAAAATACTTGCAAGTCGTGTCTGACCAGGGACTTAGATTTAGAATACATAAAGAACTATTACAACTCAGTAATAAAAACACAAATAACCCGATTTAAAAAATGAGCAAAAGATCCAAACAGACATTTACAGAAAGATGTACAAATGGCCAACAAGCAAGTGAAAACATGCTCAACACATCACTAGTCATTAGGGATGCAAATCAAAACCACAAGATGCCATTTCACACTCACCAGGACAGCTAGAATCAAAGAGTCAGATGATAAAAGATACTGGCAAGGATGTGGAAAAATGAAAACTTTCATACTGGAGCTACTCTGGTAAACAGTTTGGTAATTCCTCAAAAGTTAAAACACAAGAGTTACCAGCTGACCCAACAATTCTGCTCCTATGCATACCCAAGAGAAATGAAAACTTGCACCCACACAAAACCTTGTACAGGAATATTTATATGAACCTTATTCATAATGGCCCAAAGGTGGAAATGACTCATATGTCCACCAATTGCTGAATGGATAAGAACAAAATACAGTACATTCATACAGCTGAACATTCAGAAGTAAGAGGGAATGAAGTATTGATACATGCTATAACACAGATGAAGCCTGAACACATTATGGCAAGTGAAAATCACAGTCAGTCATAAAAGACCACGTGTTCTATGATGCACTTAAATGGAATGTCCAGAATAGGCGAATCTATAAAGACAGAAAGTTAATTAATGGCTGCTCAGGGTCGGGGTGGCTCGTGGGGGGATGGGAGATGATAGCTAAAGGGTACCAAGTTTCTTTTAAAGGTGACAAAATGTTATAAAAGTGATTGTGGATGGTTGCATAATTCTGTAAATACATCAAAAACCAATAAATCGCATACTTTAAATGGCTGGTTGACTTGTAGTCTGTGAATAACATTTTAATAAATCTCTCACAAACAAATTAATCATCAGAAGAAATTAGATGATTATCACAACACCAAGCAAATTATCTAATTTTACTGATAATGGGTTTTTGTTCTCACTCTGTCTCACAGTATCTGCCAAAGACAGTAACAGCTCTACCAAATTGAAGGAAGACGTCAAAAGACACCACTCTCTTCATCAGCCTCTGTCTGGCTAACCTGCACACCTCACACTGCCACCCCCTCCAGAGGCCACACTGACAGAGCTCTGTGACAACTACTAGCCACGAGCAGGCTACCTACTCTTCAGGTCACCGTGCATCAAGGTCCCCGGGTAGGGGAGCTGTAGGCTTACCACAGGTCAGTTGGGTCTGTTCCCAAATCAGTTATGTATTTATGTGATTACAAAAACAATTTAATTAAATGATATATAACCTGATGAAATATGAATGCATAAATACCATCCCCCTTCAAACTATAAGCAAATAGCAAATGAAGAATATATATCAAAATATGATCTTATGAAATAGAAGAAAGTTTCAGAAAGAAATGCTTCTTCCCTTGAAGAGAAACTGGACTTACACCCCATCTTTACTGCAGCATGTAAGACCTGGCACCACCTTGTCTCCCTCCATCTCCTGCAGCCCCCTCACTGTCTCCATGCTCAGACATCCTGCTGTTCTGTCGGTCTCAAACACAGCTTGCTCTCTCAGAGTCCTTGCTGTGATGTCCTTTTGCCTGGAAAGTTCCACCCTATATCTAAATCCTTTCCATCAGCCTAACTAACCCCTTAAAGCCAAATTTGTCACTTACACAAAGATGCATGTATCCCTAAGAGTAGCATATAACAGATGCTCAATGAATAAGTCAACGTTATTCTGTATACAGGGGAAGAGATGTCTAGAAGAATATTCTAAACAGTCGTTCTAACTAAATGTTAGGGTAAGAAGTTATTTTTACATTCTTCTCTGTATCTTTCTGTGATGTTTTAATTTTTAAAATAAGCAAACATTTCTACAAATGAATGAAGGTACTTTGAAAAGGAAATAAAAATTTAGCCCCTTCCCACTTTGATCCTATCAGCACTGTATTATCTGTGCTGAAAAATTGTTTTATTTTCTTAAAAACATTTAAAATTTAAACTATTCATTAAGGCAGATTGATATGGCCCCTGGATAAGGCAAATTATTAAGAAAACTTTCTACTCTATTATCAAAGTACTTAGAAGTGCATAAGTTACCTGAAAAATAAACTTTCTGCTCCTTTAAGAATAAAATGTTTACTCCCAGATAATTTGGCTACTCTGAAATCCTTTGCCAGACGTATATACAGTATAACTGTCACTGGTCTTCAAATACAGTAAAAACTATACAAAGGAACTCTACTTGATATAAATTTTGTATCCTATGGTCAAACAGTGTCCCCTGAATTTAAGACATCTATGACTGTACCACAGAAAGGTCACTTTGGTAATAAATGTTACCTGAGACAGAGAAGAGAAGGGGCTAGGGAGGGGGAAAGAGAGGAGCTGTCATACTGTGCCCCACCCCCAGTCTACAACTGATGACACAGGAAATCTAAGTGGAGATTATCCACTTACCACATCATCAATCTCTCACTACCACCCTCTACTAATACTGACACTCAGATGTAACAACTAAAAGGAGACAGAATTTACTATGAGGACACATAAATCCGTTTCCAGACCATATAAGTTAATGTCACCCATGTAAATTCAGGCATGTTTGGGGTCTTCAATCCAAAAAGACAGGAAGGAGAATGTGACCATACTTCCTGTTCCTTCCTGTTTCCTCCAAAGGAGAAAATGCTGCTGCTACCAGCAGTTCTCTTCCAGTTCTTTTAAAGAACACATATCATCACTTTAACTGTCATACAATTTCATTTAGAAATCCCTTAAAGTAAGGTTTAAGATCAGACACAGCCTTCCACTAAAAGAGCAGATCTGACAGTAACACCCTTTTGTTTCTGCTAGCTATTCGTAGATTTACTTAGTTTGGTATCAAATACTATTTTCACAATCATATAAAACAGGCTCACTAAATGGCAGCTGAAGTTGTACACTGATGCAAATATGTTTGTAAAAATAGTACATACATTCATCTTAGATTTTTGAGTTACTTTTGAAATTAATTGAGGGCTATCAAATATTAAAAGAGAGGTTACTTATCCAACAATCACCGTGAGTCTACATGAGCCAGAAATTTAAAAAAAAAAGTACAGGGGGCTGATTCAGCTAAGGACAAAAAGGGGTATTTTTTCATATTATACTCTGTGTTAAAGCAGCGAACATCTACATACTACCTTTGGCAATTTATGTTAGGCTGCTTAGGACACATGAAAATTTTTCATATAGTCCAGTTTGTGTCAAACTATATATAACCATAATGGAACAAGTCCCAATACTAATGCTAATGTATTTCCAGGCTCATTCTCAAAATCTTTGGGTTCTCCCAATGAGCAGACTAATTCTAGGTCAGCTTTCCCAGGACGTTCAAATATAGAGCAGAATTCTTGAGCCATTCTGAGTAATTCAGAATCAGACTAAAGTCAGGGCGGACCCGCCCTTCGCCTAATGACGGAGCTGGAGGTTCACAGCCTGCGTCTGTTCACTCCTTTGCCTGGTTCCCGTCCAGCAGGAACGTCACGGCAGGACTGAGTCACAGGCGAGAGGCGTATACAGAGTAAGGAGACACTCTGCCATTTCACTGCCCCAAATGGGGCACAGGATTTTCAGCATTACGCAAACACCTGACGCAGAGAAGTAAAGGCTGGAAAAGCACAAACTTAAGAGAGGTGGGAGACGTGCTTCTGCAACAAACTGGCTATATGGCCCTGGGCAAGTTACTTAACCTCTCCACACTTCAGCTCTCATCTATAAAACGCAAACAACAGCATCCACTTCATAAATCAGTTGTGAGAGTTAAATTAGTTTACGTCTATAATGTACTCAGCTTACAGTAAGCTGTATTTTTAAAAGATGCAGGCGGGAATGAAACAGTGTAATTACTTACATACGGTACACATGAATTTTACTTCTAAGATGTGTACATGAATCTTTTCAATAGTTTCCCTCAGTAAAGCTTAAATTTTTGCTACGATTTTTGCTATGATTTTTACAAACTAGCTCTATTAATATTAAAGTATTGACAAAAATTATTTAACTTTATATAATGCTTTAACCAATTCCAATTAAAATTCAGCTAATCCAACAAAACAGGACTGTTCTGGTTACTCATTTAACCTTTCTTCCTGCTAAAGGAAAAGGGCCTCTGAGCGCTACACAATTAACAGTGGTTAATAGAAGATAGAATGTGACAAAATCTGGAAAGCTAAAAACAATGAAAAAGTTTCAATTAAGATACTTGAAAACTCATATCTTTTACTGTTTTTGTATTTTTAAGTGCTTAGCCATTTTCTTCAAATATGACTACAACCCGCAAAACTGTTTAAATAATGGCAGCAGGTAAACTGGGAGTGAAAGTTCTCCTAAACTGTGGATCGGGACTGCTCCTCTCACAGGCAAATCCCAACAAGCACAGGTCGGGCGCTCGAGAGTTTATGAACTGCCAGTCTGAGCTGGGAGCCACTCCTAGAGGGGAGGTCGCGGGAGGATCACCAACCATGTACACTGTAGGTCCTCCTCAAAGCCAAAGAACAGAACACACATCAGTGGGGGCTGGGGCTGGGGGCTGCGGAGGGAATGACTACAAGGGGGATAGGGGCATCCTGGGAGCGCTGGAACTTGATTGTGGGGATGGTGTTTGTCAGCACTTGAACTATAACTAAAAAGGTTAACATTTACTGTATGTAAATTATATCTTCAAAAAACAAAGAGTTGTGAGAAAAAAGTAAATTACTACCTAAAGTCAAAATTTTTCATGTCTTTTAAAACAAATTGTATGAAAGATTTCCCTTCATGAGTTCAAATACTGGAAAATACTAGTATAATTCAGTATAAGGAAAATTTTTCCGAAGAGTGAGGAATAAAGTAAAACACCTAATTTTAAGCAACACTGAGCTATTCTTGAGATACAAGATCTCATAAAAGTTAACCAATGCCCATGTATGACCTCCTTGCTTCCTCCAAAGTTATAATTTTGGTTGGTTTTTATGAATATAGGAAAAGTATTAAAAAGAATACTTACGTAAAACTAGAAAATAATTCATGATTTTTATGTACTAGGAAAACTTAAAGACGGTCAAGCACTGTGTCAGGAAGATAAAGCGACAATGTCTCCCGGGCTCCTGGTGGGGCTATGAGCCTCAAGGAAATAAGACTGAGAACGTGCTGTGCTCATCAGGCCAGGCTTTGTGCTAAGCGCTCTACTTGCCCAACAACCCACCTTTCAGATGAGGCGAGAGGTGAGAAGAAAAGGGGGGAGCGTGGACTGAGCTCGGGCACAAATGCCCCTACCTGCCTCTCCCCACAACAGCCCATCCAACCGAGAAGGGCTGGGGCACTCCGGCGTCACGACGTGGTACCCAATGAGATACCTGACCCCAGCCAGCGTCATTCCCACTCCTATGCGTCTGCACAACTGGCCAGCAGCCCTGTCTTGGACTGGACCCAATTTCAGTGAGAGCTTGATGGGGCTGTTAACTTACAAAAGGAACTGGGACTCTCTTTTCTCAACAGAGTAACAACTGAGGGTGAAAAGGGGCTCCAGCAACCACCTTCCAATCCAGCATACCTCACACTCAAAAATGACCCTGTCTTCTCACAGACAAAACAGACTGGCTTAGATCTGATTGTGTATCAAGGATTTCCTCAACTTCCGCTGTCTACCTCAGGGCTCTGGTTTCACCTCTCTCCACCCTTAATGTTGTTTCTCAGGAAGAAGTACCTCTGCCCTGCGGGCCCCAGCCCAACAGTTCTCAAACCGGTTAGTTTTAGGATCCTTTAACACTCAAAAATTATTAGAGCATCCAAGGAGTTTTTGTTTACATGAGCTATAATCCTTCAAACATTTACTGTATTACAAGTTAAAACTGAGAAAATTTGATTCAGTCATTCAAATTAAATTGTTTAGCTATAATATTAAACATGTTAATACGTCTTAGTAACATTTTTATAAAAAGAAACTCCCAAATTTTCAAAAAAAAAAAAAAAGTGAGAGGGGTGGTATTGTTTTACATTTCTGCAAAACTCTTGAAGGTCATGCTTAATGAAAGCCGGCTGCATCTGCCCTCAGCTTCTGCAGTCAGTCTGGTATGACCATCCTGCTGTGCAGTCACGCAGCCTCCGAAGGGCCCCTGTACACTCACTACACTGTCCACTCACGAGAGAATGAGACGAAAGGGCAAACAGTGCCTAAGTACTACTTTGAAAACAGCCTGACTGTGAAAGGGTGCCACGAACCCCCAGAGCCTTCGCCTCACCCTCAGAGAACCACTGTTCTATAGTCAAGCCATCTCTAGATGACAGACGAGTCTGGTTCCGGCGGATACCCACTCCCTCACGTGGACTCGGGTCTCCCTCTCTCTCCTTACTACCTCCACCAGCACCAAATGCACCATCTTCCTCAACCTAACAACGAAACAAAATTTCCTACTTAAACTGTTTCCTCCCCGCAAGTCAAACTTCTTGAAAACATTCCCACTGCCTCTATTGCCCCCCTTTTTATTATTTTAATCACCAAAGTAATACACTCTCATTAATATTTTAATCACCAAAGAGACACTCTCATTTCAAAAAACTCCAAACGACGTAGATAAATCACCATCCACAATCCCAATCTCCTTCCCAGAGTTCATAACCACTGTTACCCCCCAAAATACCCCAAAACCATTTTGTCAACTAAGTATCAGATTGAACTTTTTATTTCTTGTGATTTTTTTCCTTTTCAAATAGTTATACAAAAAAAATTCTGAAGGACAGTTCTGTTTAGGTTCCAATTCTTTTCGTGACCTAAGTTACGGATCAAAGGATAAGAGCTATCACGTCAGAGATAAAATGAAGTGACATTCCTACACAAAGCAAGTCCTAAACAAAATGTTAAAACCATACTGATTTTATGGCAACACAATATAGTAAGAATAATGAGACTTACATCTATGCCTTGTATGTAAAGTCCTCACATTTCATTACCTAACTGCAGATGAATGCTGATTATATTTGTATCATTTTGATATAGATAATAGCATCTTTAGGGTTTATGAAACATTTTCACCTATATTATCTCTTTAAAATTTCATGACCCATAAGGTTAATAGAGATTACCATTAACATTTTATAAATAAGAAAGCCAAAATTCTGAAAGAAAATATTACTTGCTCAAAGTTACATAACTAGATACCCTAAAACTGAAATCAGATAAAAACAGTACCATTAAGAGAAAGAGAGCGCACGTGAAGTATGCAAATTACAGGCTGTTATGCCTCATGAATATGGACTCAAAGCTTCTCAAGCAAATATTAGCAAACAGAATTTAATAATATATAAAAAGAATTATGCAAAATGACCAAGTAGGGTTTATGCCCAGGATGCAAGACTGGTTCAATATCTGAAAATCACCAATGTAATCTATCTAATTAACAAGCAAAAGAAGAAAAATTGCATGCGCCTATCAATCTGTGCAGAAAAAGCATTTGGAAAAAACTCAGCACCTATTGATAATAAAACCTCAGAAAAAAAAATTACATAGCTAGAGAGACACACACAAGAAACCACAGAAAGAACTTGTATCTATTATTCAAATCAAATCCCACTCATTTATATCATATTGAACAATATATTAAAAATTCTCTCAACATAAAAATATTAAATTCTTGCCCACTTTTACAGCTAATTTGGAAAAAATTATCTCCACTTCCAAAGTTGAATAGAAAATACAAAATATTAAATTCTTGTCCATTTTTACAGCTAATTTGGAAAAAATTATCTCTACTTCCAGAGTTGAATAGGAAATACAAAAACACAATGAAAAACTTCCAAATGCAAAAAAAGAATAAATTACTTTTGCTTCTTTATTATACAATACAATCCATTAGGAAGCTTGCATTTTACTTAAAATAACAATTAAAATTTAATAAAACCTACATCAGCATGTAGATATATTATAAAAAAAAGAAAAATAACTTCCTAAATCCTTAATCAGGCACTGTCATTAACAGAAGACCTAAGACTCCTAATGTAACGATGATGCAAAAGCTCCGGAAAAGAGCACCACACATACTTAACTCATGATGCCCTCGCGTTTCAGTGTCGCCCTCGAAATGTCCTCAGGGGACACATGGAGTCACGTGCAAATTCCTTAAATGTCACAATCAGGGTTCGGAATTAAATTATTTGTTATTAAAAAATAATAAACCTACTTATACAAATGACAAAGCATGACGAAGTCTTTACTGAGTTTACTGAAACACTTTCCAAATCCCTGTTTTTGCCTGTATCAAGGCAGCTCCACAGGAGTCCAGCACATTTGAATGATTTATTTTGACACCTAGACTGGATGACAAAAAAACTGAACTCATACTATTTTTTATTAAGAGCTCTGAATCTTAGCTAAATCTGTTTCACACATAATAACACAGGAAAATTTTAAACTATGATTAAGCTGATCTTTATAACACACGCTGACGTTTTAAATATATGGTCAAGAAAACTGATTTTTCTTCACATTTTACTCTCCCTAAATGACAAGATACATGCCTGCTCTCAACACATCCTCATCAGAAGACCAAAGACCCAATGTGATAGTTCAATACTTCAAGTTAGTCCAAAAAGGACTGCAAAGCTGCTTTACTAGGAAATATTTGATCATTTCTCTTACCTCTGCTTCTGTACAATGTGAATATCCCAATTTACCTGTAATAAAAACACAAAAAGTTACTTTCAGAGGATTTTGGCTTTTTTATCATAAAGAATATTTGAGCTATTCTGACTATAGCTTCATTATGTCTATGAAAATCTATACAAACAAAAGGTGCTAGAATGATCAAACATTCTAGAAGGTCCTGTTTAGAGGTTTAAGTTTAAATAGGCCCATAAAAATATAATAAAGAAAAAGATGGGAAGAATATGCTCAATTATAATAAGGTGTAAAACACATGCACATATTTAATATGCATCTATATAAATTAATGGAAGTAAAGCAAAAATATTTTACCTTGGTTTCTTTTTGAAATATCTTAAATGTTGTAAAGGCATTTAAAAGGTAACTTTTAAAATACTCTGAAATGCCTTTAAAAACCTTTAAAAGACTCTTGGGCTTGTCCCCAAATATATTTCCAGTTTAAAGATACAATGATCATTTCAATTAAATCAGAAATGTTTCAAGCTCCTATTTACTTTAATATACGATGGTTGTTTTTCTTTAAGATGTTAACAGACAAAATCATATAATTAATGTAGTAATTCTAATCAACAGAGGATAACCAGACTGAACTATATTTGGCTGCACCACCATTAACATTTTCTCCATCACTGAGACATAATACCAAGGAACATGTATAGTTATATATTTCTGTCAATTTGGGTGATTAAAACATACTTTTTAAATTAAAAAAAAAGTTATTTTAAAGGAGAATCATTTATTTGTTTGTTTGTTTGTTTGTTTGTTTGTTTATTGGGTGGAGGTACTTAGGTGTTTTTTTTTAACAGAGGTACTGGGGATTGAACCCAGGACCTCATGCATGCGAAGCACACACTCTACCACTGAGCTACACCCTCCTCTATTAAACAGTTTTAATAAAAAACAATAAATAACATATTTACATTGGGTACTAAAGAATTTAATTTCCCCAGCCTATATTTCTTGAGTTTCATTGTCCTAAGTTCAAATACACATTTACGTCTACCTCTTTTCCTCTACCCAAAACTATCCTCCCACCTAGCTAACTCCTTCCTCTCCCCAGCCTAGTACCCCTACACCTCGCCTACAGGGGTTGTTCCATCAGTCTGTGGTTGTTTTTATGCTTAGACAGAATTTATATACCTTAGACTCTACAATGATACCACCAAAAAAATCATAAATAATGTTTTCATTTTTCATCTTAAGAGTTGGGAAGCATATAAAGATGAAACCCACAATTTCTGAAGACCTAATAATGATCCTTACGTGAAATAGTGGCTGAAATTGAGACCAGAATTTAAGAAACGTTGGGTTGAGTGAATTTAAAATGATATATAAGCAATAAATAATTAAAGATTATATGAACACATAGATAACACGGGTTTAATATATGTGTTTATATAAGTTTGATAAATATATAACTGTTATTTATATATTATTTAGTGTTACATAAAATTAAATGTTACAGAGTTACATACATCATATTACATATTATCTTTCTATTTATTTATATATGACTGCTCAGAATATTAGTGCTTTTGATAGATTAATCGTACTTGACTCCTACAGAAATGGTAATTAATTTAACCTAGGAAAGTACTGTGAACAGAAATAACTCAAAGGGCACAGAATACCTCTGAGCAAACGTTTACTGAGTGTCTAACTCTGAATAGGAGGTGGAAGGGAGGCAGAAACACGGTACTAAGACAAGCTATAACAGAGAGTAACCCCTTTGAGAGTACATGGATGTACCTCTTCAGTATGATATATTCTCAGATAAAGAGAAATACAGAGAAATTCAGAGTTTCATGTAGTAGGTTTGTCGTTGGTAGTAGTGTTGGTGAAAAAGTCTGAAACGATGTTGTATGTACTGCAGCACTGAGCAAACCAGTAAACACAGTGCTACTGCTCGGAGTCATCAGTGCAGGGAGGAAGGACCCACAAACCTCACGTGTGGGGAGAGAAGAGTCCTGCGTGAGAACTGGAGCTAGACGTAGTACACACCACAAAACCTACCTTCTGCTCCCAGCTCCGCCCAAAAGAGGGAGGAGTAACAGCACCCTAGTTTGCAAAGGCTCGCCTAGCCCACTCCCCTCCAAGGAGTCAGGACTCCTCGGGAAATCAGCTGAAACCAGGGTTGGGAAAGAGAAACTGCAAGCTAAGATGAACATCTTCTTGAACCAGAAGGTAACAAAGCGCTCAAAGAATGAGTGATGTCAAAAGGGTACAAATTCTATGAAATAAGATTTTTTTCCAATGGCCTCTATTATAAAACTGAAAATGCTTTTCTGTAAGAGTACCAAAAATTTTTGTGAGAACACACACCACTTTTGGTTATCCATCTGAACTCATGACTAAGTCATCCAAACATGAAAAGGTGGTCAGGTACGAAGTGCCGGACCACCTGCACCACTCTGCCATCCAAATCCTTGCCCAGACCCTGACCCAGGAATCAGAACATCCCAGTTACAGGACAGCAGAGTCTAAAGGAACCTCAGAAACGATCCTGCCCAATCCATAGGTAATCTGAGCCTGAGGAGCCACATGCACGCACGAAATGACAGAGCGCAGAGACCATGGCACCGAGGCAGCAGGAGCAGCAGTGGGCCTCTGTGAGCCTGCTCCTCCACTCCCACCTGCAGCGGCCCGCGGCCCAGCTGCCCACCACCGATGCCACTGTTTCTGGGGAAGGGCACCCCCGAGTCAACAGTTAGAAACTGCCAGGATAGCACCTGGGGTTTTCATCTGACAACCTTTGAGCTCTTCTTCAAAGGCTGGCCACCTCTGTCTTACAGAACCAGACATAAGGGATCCCTCTAAAACCTAGAATCTTATGCCTCCACTTTTTACTACCCCAGTAACCGAAGCTGATGGTAAGCCCAACCAAGGTTTCCCATTATTAAATGCAGTCAATTAGTTCTTTCAATGAAAGTAACAACTTTATTGATTTATTGATTCTATTCATTTTTATCAGGGTGAGTTTAATTAGAAGGCTAGATTAACTATGTGACGATGTAAAATAAAAAGAAATATCTGAAACGGTATTTAAACATTAAGCTTCAAAATATTCCAACACCATCAAAGCACTTACCCACTAGGAAGAGGGGTGATTTGCACAGCAAGCCAAAGATCCAGTTCAGTGTTTCTCAAAAGGAATGGACATTTTAACAATGCTACAAGAATCAAAGCTGGTTTAGACCCTTCTTTTTAACTCATTCTGAAGTATCTGATGCTCTTAAGATTTGCTAGACAAGTTCCCTCGTGTCCAGGAAATAGAAAAACTAATGTCTTCCTATAAAATGACACAGAATGGCTTTAAAAAGCCACACTATTCCTAGTATGAAATGGGTCATAAAGAACTCATTGCCTAAGCAACACTGTCCTCTTTATCAGACATTTTCAATGTCAAAAGTTGGTAATCAGATGATCCTGCTCAATAAGGTACCAGAGGGAACACATCACGAATATGCCCGCCTTAACAGGCCAGTCAGAGCCTCGGCAGTTCACATGGCACACTGTCTGGAATGGCCTCACCTCAATGCAATCACAAATTCTGATGACTCACACAACTATGTGACAGAAATTAAGGCAGAGTTTCAAAAAAATTCACCGATGTTCATGCAGATGAATAATACTTTTAAATTAAGGCAGTACTCCAGTCTTTGGAGTAGAAACCTCAGCATACAGGTGAATGATCACACAGTCACATTATCAACATGATTCAGATCAGCTGAATAAGCAGAAGGCAAACTATGCCCATCAAAGACACAGAAACCTTGTAATCTTCAGGATGAAAAAATGGCCCTCAGAATGATCCTCCAACTTCGTCCTAGGTGACCAAACTAGGCAGTGCCACCTTGCCAGCTTGCCTCTGACCCCCGCCCCCACCCCGTTCAATACATTATTTGTTGAATGCTTACTAAATACTACTGGTAACTGTGATGACAAAGTAGCAAACAAGCCAAACATGGTCCTTGCCCCATGGAGCTTACATTTTAGTGAACAGCAAAAAAAAGCAATCAGGTAAAATAATTACAACTGGTAATGAATGCTGCTAAGGACAGAAAAGGAAGAGAAAGAAAACTGCCAGCAAGACTCCAAGAGGAGATGGCATTTAAGTAGAGACCTTGAGGCTGGGGAGCAGATCACTGCAGCGCAGGGCTGGGGAAGAAGCTATAGTCCACAACCAGGTAGCAGCCTGCAGTAAGGCCCTGGGAGGGTCTGCAAGGACAGGCGGGGCAGACACCTCAGGCCTTGAAGGACAGTACAGGGAGTTTCGATTTGAGGTCAAGCACAAAGGGAAGCTACTGGAGCGTGAGCTGGTGCTGGGTAGGTTTCCAGGTCAGTCGTGCCACATGAAGAATGCAGCGGAGAGGGTCACAGTGAAAGCCCACAGCCAGTGAGGAGGCTACCGTCGCTATCCTGGAGGGCAATGGGGGCCACCAGCCCAAGGCGGGGCAGCGTCCAGGAAGAGAAGCAGAGGATACAAGATACGACTCAGGAGCACAAGTCACAGGAGCTGCTGGTGGGCTGGGTCAGGGTGAGAAGAAAACCAGGACACCCTGAACATGCTTCATTTTTTCAAGAAAAGTACTCTCAAAGACTTCATCAAAACTGATCAACAAAAGCATTAGTGTAAGATCTCTAATACTTTATAAAACAGAAGTACAGTAAGTATGCTTTTTGGACAGTTCTTACATTAATATTAGAAATAAAAGAGAATAGTTTCGAACACTTAACAGGCTGAAATTTAGCAACAAACTAATTCCTGCAGCCTAATCACATGTGTATTTCTGCAACATCATGGTCACTGAGGGCTTAGAATCCATGATCAGCATATACTTGTTTGCTGTTTCTGTATCAAGTTAGGACAATGATACTATGTAATTATTAGCTTATACCCATCTCCCCCAACAAAGTCATTTTTGCAAAGGTACATTTTTAATAAGAAAAAAATGCTATGCATTTGACACAAGAAATAGCTACATTAAGGATACTTTTATTTTGACTGTTAAATTATCAAATTATCATCCCCTAGGTCAAACAAATTCACTAGTATAGATGCTCAAAGAGTAACAGGGATTTAGAATTGAGACATAGGAGAAAACTGGGGAAAGGCATTATCCTCACTAACCGACTACAGCGTTTCATCAAGTCTCTTCTTCTGGCTGTCACGAAGAATGAAATAAAATTTAACTTTCCACCACAATGGCCCTGTGCTAACGTATTTTCTTCACAACTACTGATATTTAGCAACAGTTTACGTAAATAAGCCTCTCTCTTAGCCGCCTTGGTAAAACCATGTGGTAGAATAAGAAGAAGCCTTTAGATTTTGACTGTCCTCAGTTCAAATGGCAGTTCCATCACTTACTAATTGTATGATATGACTTAAAAATAAGATACTTCCCAGAGTTTTCTGCTTTCTCACCTACAAAAAAGGTGATAATTACTACCCCAGGAGGCCGATTAAATGCCATTAAATGGGGAAAAAAATGCCTTGAAAGGCTCTGCACAATGCCCACAGCAGGGGCTCCGCAACCCAGGCTGGGCGCATCATGACAGCCCTGTGGGAAGAAGGGCGACGCGCAAACACGAAAATCAAGCCCCAAGAAGAGCTGGCATGGCGAGTCAGCAGAAAGATCTCAGTTAGCCCTCAAGAGTCTTGTGATGAAATGTGTGACAGAGACGTCGAATATAAATGTTTGTGTCTACCAGATTACAACCATGTAAAACAGGTACAGACTTTGAAATACAAAAATTAGATAAATCACATGACGGATTATTGTAAAATTCTGCTTATTTTTCTGCTTGTTCACTGAGATCTTTAAAACCACTACCTCTTACTGTACACCTGTCCCCAGAGCTTCCTAGCACACACACGCCTCTCCCGTGACCGTGTCTGGGGTGACGGTATCAAATGGAGCTGAGCCACGGCTCTGGCCAGGGAGGTGGGAAGGGAGGCTTCACTAGCTATTACTCAAAACTGAAAATAAGAAATCCTGGAGTGGCCACCTGTATCATCAGCCCATAAATAAAGAGACTATAATAAGCTAAACAATGACAGCCCCCCAAAGATGTCCACGTCCTGACCCCCAGAACTCGTGAATATGTACCTTACATAGCAAAGTGATTCTGCAGCTGTGATTAGGGTCTTGACATGCGGAGAGTATCCTGAGTTACGCAGGTGGGGCCAACATAACCACAAAGAGCCTTGTAAGGGAGAGGCAAGAGAGTCAGAGGAGGAGGCGCAATGATGGAAGCAGAGGCTAGAGTGACTTACTACAGGAAGGGGGATACAAAACCAAGGAACGTGGAAAGTCTCTAGAGACTGGATGGAAAGGCAAGGAACAGATTCTCCCCTGAAGCCTCCAGAAGGAATACAGCCCTGCCAACACCTTGATTTTAGCCCATAAAACCCATTTCCAGTCTTCTAACTGCCAGAACGCAGGACAATAATTTTGTGTTGTTTTAAGCCACAAAATTATTGGTGATTTGTTACAGAAAACAAATACACAAACAATCAAAAAACCAAAGCAAGATAACATCCTCTCACCACCCCACCCGTGACCCTCAGGCTGTCCTGTGCACAGGCTAATCCCACAGCGAATGATCCACAGTAAGAACTTACCCACAGAGCACAAGACAACAGAGCACACTGGCTAGGAGCAAGGACTCCAGGCCAGACTTCTGGGGTCTGAGCCCCAAGCGGGCTGCTGGCTGTATCTAAGGCCTCTACACCTCACCTTCCACGTGTAAAGTGGAGGTTAGTAACAGTACCTATCGTAAGTATGTTGTGAAGATCAAATGCAATAAACTAAACTGCTCAGTCTGTTGGCTGTCACACAGTAAGTACTTGATAAACAGTAGCTCTGTCAACCATTTAAGTCTTGGAAGCCATCTTTCCAGTGATAAAATAAGTCAGAAAGACTCCTCTTCCAAACCCAAAAAGCTGTAGTCAACAGACTGCTTGGCCCCTCAGATATCTAGACAGAACCGACAAGCCCTCGCCTGGGCCCTGGCCTGTGAGTAGGAAGCCCACTACCCCACCTGTCAGCTCCCAGCGTCTCCTGCACCTGGACATGCCGTGTCAGCCGTGACAGGCCACGCGGGCACTTCATACATCCACTGAGCTTTTCTGAAGATGCGAGAGACTCTCCTCCCCTCGTGCTGTCACCACCTCTCTCCACCCTGTCTCCTCCTCCACTGCCTGGCACACCCCTGAGATGCTTATCTCACCCCTCAAGTATGCCTTCGAAAACTGACAGCACTCTAAGAATGTTCTGGTGACCATAATTGTTCCTCTCCCTACCCTCAACAACTCTGGTTGAAAACTTCATTCAGATACTCTGATAATTGTATTTACAAGACCCCAGCCTTAAAGGAAATGCTATAATCAATGGAACTATTCCGAACACCTCTGCCAGAAATGTATTAAAGACAAAGACATCCATCCAAAATTTCCTGGACATTTCTAGAAATACATGCCATTCAAACCAACCCCACAATCTTTTTAAATTCTAAGAAAATAAATTATGGTCAATGAAATAACTCATTAATACTTAAAATTAATCCATACTTGCTGTATACAGATGGAGCATACTCTCCATGCTGCTGCAGTGCCCAGACCTGAGAAGCACTGGTGCAAAACCCTCATCTTAGCAGCTGAGGAAGCTCAAGCTCTCAAGAATAAAATGATTTAGTGAAGGTCAAAGAGCCCAGGTGCTGACCCAAGCCAGGTGTCCCAGCTCAGTAAGGGAGAGATTAAGAAGACATGGGGGCCCAAAATGAAGAGCGGGTCAGCACGGGGGGGGGGGGGGAGTTCAAGAATATTAAGAATAAATTTTTGCTAAGTATTACTTTGGTTTATCTGTCCCCTGATCATTACAAATAACTGTGGGCAGAGAACAAAAATACTTGGTGTTTAGGTGAGCTTTATTTAAACCCTCTCAATAAAACAAAGAAGCCCCTGAATAGCCATGGGGAATGCACCTAATCACATCTCAACAGATGTGGAGCATAATCTTACCATTTTAAGCAAGCATAGAAGCATAAAGACAAGCACGTGTCCTTGTATAACCCAGTGGTGCTCTTACAGACAAATGATTTTTGACCCTGGCCCTGGTGAGGAACATGACCCTTAATCTCACTACACTATGGACAGAGCAGTCATCTCTTCGTTCAGGGACAATATGTCAGTTTAACAGGTTCTCCCCAGAATTTAACTCTCTTTCCTTGAGCTCATCTGATCCCCAAAGGTAGACTCAGCCCCAAGCCAGGCTCTAGAACCTTCAGCCTCAAGTCACCTTTGCCATAAACTTCAAGTTTATCCCAATTCTGAAACATGGGGGCTTCTGCTTTAATTCTGAGAACTAGTCTGTACTTTGCATCCTAGAACCTGTGACTAAATCTGCTCATTTAAAAGAAAAGGGGGGGGGTGGGCAAGGACGCCTTGGCTTGGCTTATTATTGCTGGGTGCCTTCCTAGGGACTATCTAGCCCTTGGACCTGGTATCAGTAACTAAAAACAACTCCAGACCCCCCAGCACAGACCACGGACTGGCCCTTACCTGCAGCCTGGCCTCCCTTTCTAGTTCTTCCTGCTCCTCTAATGAGCAAGCCCGGCTGGCTGCCTGACGGAACCAGCACCCCAATTTCTGTCCCTCTTCCAGCACCACTGCCTCCCAAATCTAGGGAGAAGTTTGGTCCAGACCCCAAACTCTCCCAAACTAGTCCAAGAGTAAGAAGATATAACTGACCTTGTTCTGCAATAAAAGTTATAATAATACATTTTGTTAATTACTGGAGTGTTACTTTTTTCTTTCTATTCAGCAACCTTAATTAACTAAATCAGCTCATACAACAAATATCATTAAATGTCAAGTATTTTTCACTGGAAAATATTACTTCAGTTTCAGCATAACTTTTTTCAACAAAACTCAAATGTAACTTTGTCTATTTTATGTAATTTGGCAACACTCAAAGACTGTAACAGCAAACAGGCTTCACCTCTCATGCAGATTCTAACCGAACGGCAGCAGCTGCCGAGGATGCTACCTTCAGAAGAGCTCTGCAGGCAAGTGTGACCATGCAGCAATGTTTTCTTTTTCACAGGGACATAAGGGGGGTGGGGAGCAGTGCAGAGGTCACATTTCTGACACTCCTGTGTTGGGATCAGATGATGGAAGTTGGGATTCTTTTTGTGTACAGTGTGAATTTGGGTTAACAAATTTCCCTAGTGATATTAATCCAAAAATGAGTTGCCTAAACTTCATGAGACCTGAAAAATACACTGAGATCACAGCACTGTATCACTTTTTTTCAAGAAGGAGGAGAACCTGGAGGGGAACCTCCCCAAGTCAAATTATTTAAAAAAGCTGACTAGCAGGTGATGATCCCAAATATTCTCATATTTCCTGTCAATTGAAGAATTCTATTTTTTAAAACACACTCTGTGTATTCTCCGTAGAACTTCCTCTCCACTGCGGCCTCCATTCACATTTGACACCATCCTAGCCAATAGGAACCCTGCCAGAGAGGTATGTCAGGTACTTCTACACCAAACTCAAGCTCCTTCAGATAATCTGGCAGCCTCGTAACTGCCATCCATATCCACTTGCCCATATATGTTACTTACCCTCTATCAAGATTGGGTGCATCTGATTTAAACTGTAAAAACTACCTAGGCACAAGTTTTTAGCTATTTAACCTTTACTATATATATACCAAGAAACACCTTCTTTCTGCAACTAACTTCATAAGTTATATTCTTATTATACCTATCAGTAAAGTATTAAGTTCCTCAAATGCAAGTAGAATAAAAATGATTGTTAACTGCAAAAAGATCAAAGTTAGGAAGCAACTATCATCAGACAATTTTTAAACAAATCTTTAAAAGTTAATCATTTCCCACCAATAAAATTTAATTTTACACACATCAGGCAATAGAATAAGCCAAATGTTTCATCTAAGCTGCACCTTATCTTACAGTTCTCAAATGAAGCTGGTTCCAACAGTTTAGCGCTGAAAGTTTTATTTACATTACTTTATTACTTATGTAAAGAAGCCCCCCAACACTCGCCAGGGATATAAAGAGGCTAGATTAAATTATTAATAAATAATATCAAACAAGTTAGAAAATAAAGTGAGTGAAAAGCTAAATTCAAGAATACCATATGATTTTTTTAAATTTAAAGCTACAATCAATGGTAGTCAAACACAAGTGAACTTCCTCTGTCATTCTGCTGGGCTCTCTTCAGCCCATTACAATCTACACTAAAGCCCTGGTGTAGCACCTGAGGCAACCAAGATCTAATGACAGGATGAAGACCAACACTTCAGATTTCTTTCAACCTCAAGAATCATTTTATGGACTTCAAATACACATTTATTTAAGACTCTCTTAGTAGTTCTTTATCAATCTTGAATCAAAGTAGCTTGAAACACTCATCCTTTTACCAAGGGAAGAAATGGCTCAGTGAAAACATATATGTGTGCAAATATATACATGTCTAAGTATGTATGAGCTGACAAAATGCCCTCACATAAATCCCCTCATTTGTTCTCAACAATTTTCTGAGAAGGGCTAGGCATATATTATTTCCACTTTACAGATAAAGAAATGGAGAGTCAGAGGTTAAATGGCTTGCCTGAAGTTATAACTAAGCAATACTAAGTGTCAGAACCAAGAAACAAAACCACATCTTCTACAGCCAACCCTTATGTTCTTTTCATGTGACCATGTGACACTGAACAGTTTATTTGTAACCTTCTGGAAGAGCAAAGGAACTTCGTGGGAAATAACATGACTCCATAGGAAAAATATTTTTCCAGGCCAACTCAATTTCCAGCATGTGTAAGTCATCATCTTCCCACTCCATCCTGCCCCTGCCTTCCCTACCATCCAGGCACCCAGGTGGGAGGTCCAAGCCTTCCAAGATTCCTTCCTTTTTCTCACCCCACATCACAAACTGAATAGCCATGTCCTGTTCTATTTCCTAAATCATTCTCAGTCTGACTCTTTGTCCCCATTCCTACTGCCCTTGTTCAGGCCGCCATCATCTCCTGTCTGAACAGCCATAACACTCCTAACTGGTTTGACAACTTAGAGGCCACTAAGATCTAATGATAGCATGAAATGCCTCCTAGTGTCTCTGCCCTCAGTTCACTCAGTTCAAACTAGCTTCTACAAAGTTTATCTTTCTGTTTGGAGTAACCTGTCTACACCATTTTCCTGCTTAAAATCCTCACATGGCTCTCCACTGCCTATACAGACCATAAGTGCAAACTCAGCCGCAGCACAAAAAGCACTAGGAAACCTGATGCCAGTCAGCACACCTTTCCAGTCTGTCTCCCTCTCCACCACTCCCACACATATCCGATGCTCCAGGCACTATGGATGCCCACTGCAGAGAAGACAAACAGGTTCAACCTCACGTGCCAACTCCAAATAATTGGTAGTGGCTGCCTGAAGCACCCTGGTGAGATCTCTGGAGCTGCTTACACATTCAGCAGCAAAAAATGTGATGACTGATTAAGTAGTGTCTGCTTTTGGAATGGCGAAGTGGGTGTCAGCACAAATGCCATACTACAATCCGTGTACCATTGTTCTTTGAATAGTTCTTCCACATTTCTAAGCCTTTATGTTGACTGTTGCATCTGCCTAACAAGTTCTCCTTTTATCCCACTGCTCATCCCTCAAGATCTCCATAAAACAGACCTCCACTGAGAATCCTGCCTCACATCACACTGAGCAATCACTCTCTCCCCTGCACTCACAGAGCTTTCTGTACACATCTCTATTATTTTGGAATTACTGTACTGTGTTAATTTATGCACCTGTGATCTTGAATATATGGGTGCACTTCCTTCCTTCCTCTCTTTCTCTTCAACATCTTGTACAGTTTACCTAGAAGGCACACAAATACTGGTGAAATGAGTAACTGAAGACATGTAATAGGGGGTTCCTCTAACATATTTTCACTAAAATCCAGGAGGAAATGGCTAATCCCAGGACCAGACAATCCACAGTGACTGTTAATGGCATTCTACTACTACTAACCATTTATTTCCATATATATCTTCATCTCCCAGAAATACAAATACTAAGGGAGTACATCAGATGGAATTTGTCTTCCAATGAGATTAGGCAGGGGAGAAAGTGGGAACTATGAGGGAAAAAGATAACAGACCCAATTTTAAAAAATGCATTAGCACAAGTAGTATAAAAAGATCTAAGAGTCAGTTTTCAGAAGCTAAATGTGGGTCAGCAAATCTTGTTATTATGAGGGATACAGCCTTTCCATATACATGACCCCAATCAAATCCTTACTAAATTTACACTAATGTCCCAGACTGGTTTTAGTTTGAATTCAACAGTGGCATACCTGCACTAAAGTAAATACTAAAGGGAGCTGATGTTAGACACAAGTGGCCGCATTTCACTGACCTCCCTTCAGCTCCAGTATACCCAAGTTTACACCCAACACAGATTCCTCTGGTGTCAGTTCCCAGGTATCTCTCCCTTCTAATAAACATGTTGTGCAGACGGCTCTCTCAGAACCTCCCTACTCAACATGGCTCTGCAGTATTCCATAAGCAACTGCTGAACAAAGGAGTGGATATACCAACCAGCAGACAACAGTGGCCATGCCAGTAAAAGGAAGACACCAGAAAGGGTGTTTCCCAAATCTAACAAAGTTTGAACAAAAATAATAAAACCTTTTAAAATTTCAATTCTTCTTCTATATTAAAAATAAAACAACCTCAGTAGCAATAAGGACACCCAGCCCTGAGCTCCTTGGAGATACATCTAACTCTGGGGCTGGGGCGGAAAATATACAAGATACACCTTGCAGCATCCTGTAGTGCCAGAAAGAAGCCATGTGCTCAAAACACAAAACGGGCACAAAGGGAAGCGGGAACCAGCCTGAAAGAGCTTCCAATGGCCACAGCCGGAACAATTTAAGCGGAAAGAAGAAAGAATGTGGTAATGGATCACAACCGAAGTATAAAATACACATGAATCTAGACTTGATAAATGACTGAATAAGTAAATGAGGGAGAAGAGTCAAGTCTTCCTCACAGAATCCCAAACAATACTAAGCAGATACTCACTGCTGCAGGAAGAGCCTCCTTGAATGCAGGCTGGACCCAGTGACTCCTTCCCAAAGAATAAAGTATAAAAAAGGTAAACAGTTACTCTTTAGTGGAGAAACCTGGCAACCAAGGCGCCGATCACCAGTGGTGCTGTGGGACATCCCGGGCCCCGGCCCTATGTGATGAGGGGAGCCCTTCCCCTCTCTGGTACTCTCTGCTCAAACACACAACCCATCCTAGTCAGGAAAACACCAGGCAAACCTAACTGGGAGGACACTGTGCAAAACCCCCAACCAGTACTCCTCAGGACTGTCAAGGTCGTGGGAAACAGGGAAAGTCTGAGAAATGGCCACAGAGCAGAAGAGACTAAGGAGACATGACAACCAAATGCAGCAAGGTTTCCCGGGTGGGGTTCTGAAACAGAAAAAGGACACCAACAGAAAAACTAGGGCAATCCAAATGAAGTCTGCAGTTTAGCTAAGAGTAACTTGCGGTTAGTCAGTTCTGACCAACGTACCCAGTAACGTAAGATGCTGACATTAGGGGAACCAGATGAAAGGCACACGGGAACTCTCTACACTATCTTCGCAATTTTTCTTCTATCTAAAATTATCTCAAAATAAAAAGTTTGTTTAAAAACATTATATTTGGTAATTTGGCAACACAGAATCTTTCCCGCATAGTTTTAAACAAGTATTTGGGAGAGGATAGTTTCTTCTTTTCTACTTGGCCCACAGGAAGCAAATGGGAAATGTTACATGGTCCAATGACACTATTACGAAGGTGGGGTGAGAACTGTCGCCATTTCACAGAACCTACAAAGCAGGAAAGTGATTCTGACCTTACAAATAAAACAGGCAGACTACGACTTATCGTCTCTTATCAACATATAGTCCTTGGTAGACCAATGATTTTTTTCTTCTAAAGTTGAATCAAAACTCTTAGTAAGGCAAATGACTTCCCAACAGAGTCCCAACTTACTTACATATCAGTATCTGTAAATGAGTAGTATTTTTCCACCATATTCCCTTGCATAAGGCAGAAATGCAGATACAAAAAGCACAAATGTATTATTCCAAAATTTCTCTCAAAAATGTCTGTGGCCACTCCCACACAGCCCAACTCAACTGGAAATACACCAGAAAGCAAACTGGAGTCAAAAAGTGACAGCAATCTTAACTGATTATGGTTAAGACATCTTAATTTTGCAAATGATCATCTGAACACATGATTAAAGCCCCTCTCAGGGACCTATAAGGGGACTGTGTAAGGAGTGGGCTCCAAGCTGAGCCGCACTAGCTTCACGGTAAACTGATCACTCTGATTATGTTCTATTTTCTCCTCAATAATGACTACAACTATTTATGATTAAATCACACACGAAACCTGAACACTGCATGCACACAGTATGGACTCAATGCGTATTTTAAAAACTGAATTAACGCCACATATTTGGACATACTGTACAAGCGGAATAATTCTTACCTATTGCTGTAAATTGATAAGGTATTTCACCAACCCCTAATACTGTCATTCACACGCAATCTCTACCCTATACACACACACACAAACCTCAAGTATTCCTTTCATTTAATAATCAGGATGTGAACACTCAAGAAAAATACCAAGAGTGAACAAAATTAATAGTGAAAACAGGTTTTCACTATTTCAATCTTCTCCACAAATATTCTGTCTCTCTTTAAAACCAAATAGGATATTATTCCAAGACCACTTCCCCCACCAAATTAGCATGAACTTGCTGAGAAGCTTGACTGATCATATCCTCTATTCAAATCCCAAACAAAGCCCCAATGTTCCCTATACCAAGGAATCCCTTTATTAATATGCACGCAGGCCTTCGCTGTTTCTCCCAGGAAAACCTATTACCAGTCTTAAGATTATTTTAAATCAAGATGTGCTCATATTTTTCAAATGTTCTTTATACAGCTAAAGCTAAAGGTACATAAAAAATTTTGAAATCAAAATCAAACAAGTTATTTTCGTCAGATGGTTATTTACAAGTCTATGAGGCTGCTTAGACCATGCAATGTTTCTAAGCTCTAGTACTACTGTGAATAATTCTTTGTGGCATCCCAGAAAAGACACGTTCTAATCTTGTGGAGACTGAAATATAACCTAAACTCCATCAATGACCACTTTCTAAAGCATGTGTATACCATAAGGTGTTTAAAGGCCAGATAGGTGTACTGCTGACAAACAGGCGTATATGAAGAGCCTGAGTGTCTTTAACTAGTTAATTAATGGTGTGATGAAATTGATGAAAACTTCATCAACCTGTATGTAGTAAACTTTTACCAAACAATAAGGTCTTTTTATAACTTCAAGTGTATAAACATTGGGGAAAATAAAATTTTAAGCCACCTAATACAAACCATATGCCCTCCTGATTCTAATCAACGCCCTCCTGCCATCACAAATACTTCGTAAAATACACTGTTTCAAGACCGTGATTCATAATTTAATCTCTTTTTCTTAAGATATCCTCTAAAGAACTAATTTTTCCCTCTTTAATCTCTTTCAATCCTATTCACAATGCTTTCATGGTCATGTTAGTATATGGCTTTAAGTTACGTATGAATGCTAAATAAAATTACTTATTCTTCATTGTTTTCTTCCAATACTGGTTTCATTTCCATGCCTTCCACATTTTTCTATTTCTCTTAGAGTATATTTCTAAATTTTTAATTCAACCTGAACATGAATATTCTGTACATCAATACTATTAAAAGCAAACAAGGATTACAATCAAATATTGCTACATTCAACCCCAAAACAGGCCGTATGAAGTGCTGAATGAATGTGAAGTGCTCTTTCTTTCTACGGGGTTAAATGGAGCGATATTGCTGATAGTGGTTAAGAACCAACTATTCAACACAATAGCAGGACAGTGGCCAGCTGAGATTCCCTTACTTGAGAATTACAGCCAGGATCCATTTCTCCACACTGACCACAATCCTGGGCACCACCCATCATCTGCCTAGACCAGTGGTTCTCCACAGGGGACATGTGGTCATGCTTGGAGACTCTTTAGAGTCACAACCAGGGGGAGGAGACAGGACCAGACTGGCATGAGGTGGGCAGAGACCAGAGACACTGCTAAACATCCTACGCAGGCATAGGACAGCTCCCACGACAAAGAGTTATTCAGACAAAAATGTCAGCGCTGGGGCTGAGAAACCCTGCCCTAGACATGCATCCCAATTCTAAGTAAAAATACAGAACAGCTGGACAGAGGTTCCATGGTGGTGTGAAAGGCCTACAGGATTAGAGGAGGAAGGGAACCAAGTTATTGACTACCTGCTCCATTCTGAACCTTGCATTAGTCACTACACATACCATCTCACTGAAACCTCTATGTCACAAAAAAAGTGATCTATTCTCATTTTACAGATGATAAGGTGGCACTCAGGGAGGTTAAGGAACTTAATCAAGGTAACTCAGCTAGACAGGGAAGGAATTATGATTCCAGTTCAAACCAAATCTGTTTCATTTCATAATATATAAAGTCTAGAGATTAAAAGACTTGAATTTAATTCAAAGTTATCAGTATGAATTCGAGCACATCACTTAACTTCCTAAACCTTCATTTAGAAAATAAGTTAAAAGATAATGTATGAAAATGTAACTGCTTTTGACTGCCAACATACATCATGTCACACATCTTACAATGGAAAAGAAAGTGCTTCTTAGAACGGAGGTGTCATGATTACTACTCTTCCTTAGAAGTAGAAATTATACAAGTGTGCACATACCAAATTAAACAGCATTTTCAAGAATCAAAATTAAATGTTCAGAAGACACTGTGCCTTCCACAGCCACCCAACTACTCTTATTACTAGGAGGAAATAAAATTGTCTAATATAAGCAATATTTTAGTATGAACTTTTCAGATTTTTAATCAATTGACCCTAAAATGCTCAAGACCATATCAGCAACTTTGGGCTCTCAGCAACTGGCAGCAAAGGTCATGAGCAGAACAAAGGAGGAAGAGGATGGATTCCAAGTCCATTACTGCTGCTGTGGGAAACAACTCTGCTATTCTCTCCAGAAAGACAGTGTGTTACACTGAGTGAACATGTTATCATTCATACTAATAACAGTCATGAATGAATTCTAAAATCTGTTTACCTGACATCAAAAATAAATAATAAATGCTCTGTAGAAACTGAAAGAATTGATGTTATCTTGACTGTTCTCTATTTTAACTGACTTAATAAGAATTATCATTAAATGTCATTTTACTAATTCTGTCACTTACTAATTCTGTCTGTAAAATGTCATTTTACATCTACACCTTAATCATTTTGACACTTCCATCAACTTTCTAAAAGTGAGGGTGGATCTTTTTTAACGTTTTTAAAAAATTCGTCTCTCAAAAGACTGCATTAGATAAAAACAGACAGGTGAAACCTATTATCAACCCCCTCTTCACCATCAGTAGACATCTGGGTAAGCCCTAGATGTTGATGGGGAGGTGACAACGCTGAAGAACTTACAGTAGACAATGACCTACGTAAAATCCACCGTATCTCTTTATCCGATATCTTGTCAACTTATTTCACAAGCCTGTTTTTCATCACAACAAATTGTTACGTTCAGGGAAACTGTATTACTTCTTACTCTTTAGAAGCTAAAAAACATAATTCAGTCTCTTCTATGTCTCCCAAAATAGAATTCTCAGGGCCCAGATTTCCTTCTATTTCCAACCGAGGGAATGTCGCTGCCAATCTTGAAAAGTACGACTGGCCGACGGCTCCTCGCGAAAGGCGCAGCCCTCCCGCCGGCACAATTACCGCGACCAGGCGAAGCTGGGCCCGCACGAGCGCGCAGAAGCGGCCTCCCGCGCTCGGGGGGCGCGACCCACTCCCCTTCCGACCTGCCGGCGCGGGAGCCCCACGGCGGCGCACTGACCCTCGGACCCCGCACCCCTACTGCGCCGCCGCCGGGGCTCCCGCCCACGCTTCCAGCTACGTGGGCCGCGCTCCGCCGCAGGCCAGGCCCGCTTCCCCCGCCTCTCGAGGCGGTGGGGGTCGCGGGACAGAAAGGCCCGTGGCGGCGGCGGGGGTCCTCCGTGGGGCCGGGGCCTGTGGGGCCGGGGCCTGTGGGGGGGTCCTCCGTGGGGCCGGGGGCTGTGGGGCCGGGGGCTGTGGGGGGGTCCTCCGTGGGGCCGGGGACTGTGGGGGGGCGTCCTCCGTGGGGCCGGGGGCTATGGCTGGCGGTGGGGGGACGGCCCGCGGCGCGGCCCTCCTGCGGGAGGAGCGGGGTCGAGGGGCGGGCGGCGGCTCACCGGCGGCGGGGCCCAGCTCTCCTCCGTCCTCGGCGGCGGGCGCCAGCGTGACGGCGCCATCCCTCCACACGCGGACCTGCGCGGCCGAGCGCAAGCGGCGGCGGGGCTGGCGGCGGCCGGCGTCCGCGGCGCGCAGGGAGCCGCAGCACTGGTAGCACACGGCCCACGCCTGCTCCTCGTTGATGGGCTGGTTGTAGAGCCGCAGGATCTCCTCCAGGCTCAGCGCGTCCTGCGGTCCCGCGGCCGCCCCGGGGTCCGGCGGCCCCTCGCCTCCCTCCGGGCCGGCCGGCTGAGCCATCCCGCGGGTCACGCCGCGTCTCCTCAGCTGCAGAGCATCGTCTCGACGCGCCGCCGCCGCCGCCTCATCCCCGGAACCCCGCCCAGCGGGCCGCGCGTGTTGCCGGGGGAACGGGGCGGGGACGGGGTGGGACTGGGCGGGGGACCGGGCAGAGGACGGGCCGGGAGCCGGGCTGGAGGACCGGGCCGGAGAACCGGGCGGGGGAAGGGCTTGGGGACACGGCGACAGGGCGCGCCCCTGACAAGATCGCCGCCTGCGCGCGGCAGCGCAATGGCGTCCGCGGCCCCGCCCCCAGCGCTGCGCTCGGGGGCCCGCCCCGCGGCTCGAGCCCCGCCCCTGCGCGCTGGGTTCGCCCCGCCCCCGCCGAGCGCCGGCTCGCGCCCGAGGTTTCCCCTTGAGCTGCAGTGGCCTCCGCGAAACGCGGTGGAAGCGCCCCGGCTCTGGCGCTCTCTCCCGGTCCCCGAGCCCTGCTCTGCTCTGCCGGCTACGGTCGGCCTCCACGCGCCGGACCGTTGGCTTGGATAACGTCCCTCCGCATCCCCCCTTCATCCCAAGCCCCCGAGGCGTTTGTGAGTTGGCTCACTGGCTTCTCCCAGGCGCACAGGTCAGGCCAGCGATGCCTGCTTGTCGCTGGTAATCCGCAGACGTTCGTCCCAGCGTCCTTCGGACTCGCCTCACGAAGGAGGGGATGATGTCCCGGTGACCACCCGCATCGCAGCCCAGTTAACTGAGTCTGTGCATACCTCCTGGAGCCAACAGCACAGGGGTGACACTGAACCGGGACAGTCAGCCATAAAATAAAGGCCTCCAGGGCTCGGTGGACTCATTAAGCAGGCAATGAAACAGATAGTTCTTGGATAAAACACTCGTTAGCGAGTTTACTGGTAACACTCCTCCCTGAGACTAGGCCTGTGTGAGAACCTTACAGAGCTGAAAGCATCCACCAAGTAAGAACTGCACCTGTGTAAGTACCAATAAACCTCCTCAGGCAGCCTGATGCGCAGTACTAGACACTGCGCGCTCAGCAACTGCACCTTGCGCGGGAAATGACAGTAGCCTATTATAAACGCCTGAGACCCCGCAGCGCATACAGCGGAGCGGGAGAAGAGGAAAGCAAGAGGATACGAAGGGAGACATTGAAAGACAGGGAGGACAAAGCTTCTCCCCGGGCACCTTATTGTAATTTCATTACAAGATGTACAGAACAAACTCCAAGTAACGTCACTTTATGGGTTCATAACCCTGTTTGTAAAAACGCACTGTGTGCTTCAGCCCTGAAAAGGTCTATTCCTCATATGCTACAGATAGGGTGGATAAAGACATAAAACCTCTTGAGTGAAAACACAGAAACAATTCCTAACAGTTGCTATTTTAAAAGTTGAGATCCTGCATGAATTTTGAAAATACAGAGAGGGCTTTAAAATACTAGTTTGAACCATGCAGAAACAGTGGAATGGTCTACTTTTATGGACACCACCGCCATCTTCCGGCCTTGGGGAGTATTGCTGCACTTGGACAACTATAGCCAAAAATCAGTAACATTTTGGTCCTTACCTCACCCCTAAAAGACAAGTAAATGACTTAATCAACTGAGCAATCCATGAGCCAGACACTTGCCACTCTGGCATAGAGCAGTGAGTAAATCTCCACGTAAAGATAAAAATAACAGGAAGGAGGAAGGAAATGGAAGTGGGGAATGGAAATCCAAATTTTACTCAAATGTTATCTTTAAAAATTAAGGGGTATTCTTAAAAACAAATCCCCATCAGAAGGATCATTTCCCTTTCCTAAGTGATAATTTTTAAAATAAAAATATATTTTGGGTAGAAAAACATCTTGTTGCTGAATCACAGGAACATACAATATTGCAAACAACAGAAGGGTTTTGTTGTTGTCAAACACAAATTCATGATTGATATATTTAAAGTAAATTTCTTGACTTCATGAGCTTATATGGACTTAACGTGAGGCAAGATGACAAGGAAAATGTTTAATGTTCTTTCTGTATGCAGAGAAAAAAAGGTAACTCTTTAAAAATCCTGGCCATCTTCTATTATAAATCTAGTCATTGTATAAACTGAATAGTTGATGCTTCTTCATATAAAGATGGTATAATTTTTATCTCATTTTCAGAAGCCTTTGCAATTTTGATAAGCCCCACTGTCCATCACCCCGGGGACTCTTAGAAAGTGACTGCTGACAATTCAAAGGCTGTCAGGGTCCAGCACTCTCTCAGCAGGCCCAAGCAACACTGTCAGGGTAAACTGACACCTGCCCATCTTCTCATTTTCAATTCAGACTCAAATCCCTTCATGTTCCATATGATTAGTTCCAATTTCTGTCACTGATTTTATTTTTTGATCCTGTGGCTTCACCACTTTTTAAAAATTGCTCTATACAATTAAAATGTCTGAACAATTTGTATCATTACGTGAATGCCTTTTTCAAAGTGCTGTGAGATCTGTGAAACATGGTGGCATGTGTTACACAGAATCTCATTTGAGTTTTTGCTGATTTTGTTGTTATATTTATTTAAAAATGGAATCATTAAAATGTTTCCTAATCTTATATTTACTTATAACTTCTGCAGAATTAGTGTACTTCGTGCTCCATACTCTGGATATGCTGGCTGAGCTGCTCCAAGTCTTTCAGGGAGCACAATTTGTCTGTTCAGCACAAGCTTATCCCAGACAACTTCCAGACAATTGCTCCTAAGAGGCACATTCACCTAGAAAAGTGCACCAAAAAGGAAAAAAATAGAACAGCATATTTTTTCAGTGTTACAAACTGAATTTTCACTGTCCACAACTATAATACCTTGTAACTTTATAGTGGTATTTTATACTTTCAGAGTTGCACAACTTGAAGCTCAGACATTACTATCCCTGTCTTACAGATGACCAGACAAAAGGCTAGTAATGAAAGCGGTGGGACGGGCACCAGGCCTCCTGACGGGCCCAGCTCCCTCAGCTACGTGACAATGTCTCTCTAAGCTGGCCCAGAGCAAGAAAAAAGTCTTCACACTTCATCCCACGCTGCACCAAGCCGGAATACATAAAAACAGGTGCTTTAAAATTTGTATGTACCAATATCATTGGTTACACTTTCAATATTTTAAACACTTTGAATGAATGATGTGATGCCCCATGTCCTCTGATTGGTCCTTGTGAATCCCTTAGCACTTAAGTTTCACCATAGGGGCCGTCCCCCCATAGCAGTCATCTTCAGAGTGATCTAGGTAACTGCATCCCTCAGAGGGCTGTAAACAACCACTCCTCTAAGGACGCTAGTTCCATCAACAATCCTAAATGCAATGTGAAACTCATCTCTTTTCATTTTGGTTATCAGATTGAATGTTAACCAAAAATCTTCTGTTAGTCATGAAAACTAGCATGTGACCTTATATGCAGAACTAGACATACACATGGCAGGTAAGAACACAACAAAAGTGGTTCCTCACGTCTATACACTTGTAAATTAATTAGCTTTTTTCTTTCCTATGGCAAAGATACATGTTTATTGGAAAATATTAAGAAAATATCCATTTGTGCCCTTTTACTAAGTTAAATCCTAAACCAGTTTTCCCACTACATTCTCATTCTGTAACATCTGTTTTGTAAGTTGACCTCCCCTACGCTTGATGAGATCGAGTTATATACCTAACGATGAAAATGGAGGGAAAGCAGAGGAACGAGGTAAGACATGAACAGCAGCGTACCAGTATGTTCGTGAGGGACTCTGGAAAATACTAGGCCAGACCTTCTTAATGTGGTTCTCCTTTTAAACAGTTATTTTTAAACCAACAATGGGAGGCGGTAGTCTGATTCTGAATGCAAGTGAAATTATTAGCTTCAATTAGTTAAGAAGATTTGATTTGGAAAAGACCTCATAGAGCTCAGCTTTAGGCCAAAGCACTATTTTACGCCCGGGGAAATCTGAGTCCACAGAGGGTATGAGATTTATCTTAAATTACTGCTAGCTGCCAAAAGTTATCCAAATATAGTTCCAGTAACAGAAGCCTTGCGGATCCTCTTTTTTTAGCTATATTACCTAGTTCTTGCCAGAATTCAAAAGTAAGGAAAAGCAGTAGCTAGCTTCTTAATCCCCAGGGGAAACAGAAAACAACATAGAGCACAAAAAAATCTTTATTTGATAGAGAAATTTTGATGTTTGACAACCATTGCTTGAAAATACAGGATTTTCAATGAAACTTTAAAGAAGCCAGAGTTTCGGGTTAACTTGAAGAGAAACAATCCATTGTCAGAGTGAAGTCATCTCTCGTCCATGCGACAATCTAGAACCATTTTTTTCAAACCTCTGTTGCTTAATTTTTGCTGACCTTTATAAAAAAAAAAAAAACAACCCTTCTCTTTGTTCAAAACCTTCGGTCTTCCCCCCCTAATGTACATAGGTAGAATCCTGGAGCAATGCTGGGCTCTGGAATTCTGCTCTGACCCTGTGAAAGGTTCATTTCTCTTCCAAGGTCAACATGCAACCAGCACGAACATGGCTCACCTTTTAACTAAATTAAACAAGCAGTGAATTAAGCACCCTTTAGTTATCCTTTAAGCCCTGCCTTGGCAATTTCTGTGGAAGGTTAGAGGTATGGCCGGCCTCCTTATATTTCAGTTGGGCTGTTCCCTCGGGTTTTGCCCCCAAACTCGTCTGTGAACCTGAATTCCTCTTGACCCTTTCTCAGAAGTCATTCATGGACATAATGTCTTTCTTTCCTCTATTTGCTATGCATGTTCATTCCTCTCAGGAACTGGAAATGTAACCCTTGCCCCTACTTTCTGCCTAGTAATCATAATCATTTTTAAGAGACTTTAGGAAAAAAAATCATTGACATTGAAATTCGTATTCAAGACATGACTCCCAGATTTCAACCTGAACTTCTAAGACAATATTTTAAACAAACTTCCTACACTATTCTTTTAATGATATTAATGTTATTCCCTTGCAAGATTTGGTAAGTAAGTCATTCTCTAACTGTAATACTGTTATAATGCCATTGACATTTTCAGTTTTAACTGAATATTCATTTTTTTTCTTTTTAGCAGGAGCAAAGTTTAATTTTAATTACAGGATTATAAATATTGGGCCAAGTTTTCTCACCTAAATCAGAACACTGAAGGAACCACCCAGATAATGTAGGCCAACTATTCACAACTTTTATTCTGACTGAACACATAAGACAACAGGCATTCATTTATACAATATTCCCATAAGCACATCTAGGGATCTTTGAAATTCTCAGCCACCTACCTATTTATACACCTCCACTTATTTCTCTCCCACCCAAGAAAGCATGTCATCATGCAAGACAATCCAAAAATAAGATTAAGAAAAACATCCACTTGTTATAGCATCAAAAATAATAGAAATAAATTTAACAAAAGAAACACAAACTTACACTCTGAAAACTATAAAACACTGTTGAAGGAATTGAAGATTTTAAATAAATGTGAAAACAACCCATTCTCATGAATCATAAGGCTAAACATTGTTAAGATGGCAATAGTCCCCAAAGCAATCCACAGACTCAAGGCAATCTCAGAATGCTGCCTGCCTTTTTGCAGAAATTGACAAACTGGTTCTAAAATTCATATGGAGTTGCAAAGGACCCAGAATAGCCAAAACAATCTTGAAAAAGAACAAAGTTGAAAGACTCTCCCACGTCCCAATTTCAAAACTTAACAACAAAGCAGTCATAATTAAAATGTATGGTACTGGCACAATAGAAGAGACTGGACCAGTAGGAACAGAACTGAGATTCCAGAAATAAACCCATATGGCAATGGTCAATTGATTTTTGACCAGGGTACCAAGATTATTTAGTAGGGATAGAATCGTCTTTCAGCAAATGGTGCTGGGACAACTGGATAGTCATGTGCAAGAGAATGGAGCTAGACTCTTACCGCACAACACATGCAAAAGTTAAAGCCTTATCTGAAAAAGGATTAAAAACCTAATAGCTAAAGCTATAAAAGTCTTAGAAGAAAACATAGTAGGTCTTCATGACCTTGGATATGGCAGTGGATTCTTAAGATATGACAACAAAACCAAGAATAAAACAAGAAAAAAACAGATACACTGGGCTAAATTTAAATTTTGAAACTGTAGTACTTCAAAGAACCCAATCAGGTAAGTAAAGACAACCCACAGCATGGAAGAAAATATTTATGAATCAAGTATCTGATAAGCGACTTGTACCTAGAATACAGACAGAACTCACACGACTCAGTAATAAAAAGACAATCCAACCAAAAATGGGCAAAGGGCCTTTCTGGATCCATGGCCATACTGGCGGCTGCTCTTGCTGGGGGCTGTCCCTCAGCTAAAGCAGGAAGATGTGGCCACAAAGACCAAGAAGTCGCTGGAGTCTATCAACTCCAGGTCCCAACGCGTTATGAAGAGTGGAAAATTCATCCTGGAGTACAAGCAGACTCCAAAAATGATCAGACACGGCAAACGATACTGCCCAGCCTTGAGAAAATCTGAAGTCTTATGCCACAATGGCCAAAACTGGCGACCACCACCACAGGGGCAGTAGTATCGAACTGGGCACAGTGTGTGGAAAATACCAGAGTATGCACACTGGAATCATCGGGCCAGGTGATTCTGGTCTTATTGGAAGCATGCCAGAGAGACTGGTGAAAAGTCATGCAAACTTTTTCTTTTATAAAACTCAGAGCTTGCTTTAAAAATGGGTAAAGTACCCAAAGAGACATTTCTACAAAGATGTACAAATGGCCAATAAGCACATGAAACATGCTCAACATCACTAGTCATCAGGGAAGCAAGTCAAAACCACAAGGTGCCATTTCACACCCTCGGGGCTGGCTAGAATCAAAAGTCAGGTAACAGGTATTGGAAAGAATGTGGAAAAATCAGAACCCACGTACACTGCTGATAGGACTGAAAAATGGCACAGCTGCTTTGTAAAGCTGGCAGTTCCCCAAAATGTTAAACATGTAGTCACCACATGACCCAGCAGTTCTTCTCCCAAGTACATACCCAAGAGAAACGAAGCCATGTGCCCACACAAAGCCTTGTGCACAAATGTCTGTAGCAGCATTATTCATAATAGCCGAAGGGTGGGAACAACCAAAATGTCTACTGAAATGGGTAAACAAATACAGTACTTTCCTGCAACAGAGTATTATTTGCCTGTAAAAAGGAATGCTACATGTGAATGAAAGAAGCCAGTCACAAAAGACCAAATATTCATGATTCTTTTGAGAGTCCAGAGTAGGAACTCTACATAGAAAGCAGATTGCTGGTTGCTCAGGGCCAGGGTAAGCGGTGAAGAGCAGGGAGTGGGGAGACAGAAAACAACAGCTGAAGGGTCCTTCTTTTTGAAGTGATGGAATGTTCTAAAATTGACTGGCAATTGTTACAGGTATCTCTGAATATAGTAAAAACCACTGAACTGCACACTTCAGATTGATTAGTTGTGTGGTATGCAAATTACATGTCAATAAAGCTATCATACCAATGTTACATTGGTGATAAAATCTGCTTGCTTAAGTTTGAATCAAATAGATAACCTCTGGCGATCACCTCCTAGTTTTGTACTGCCACCGTTCCCATCCCTCACCACACACCTGGCAAAGAAAAGATTTTGTAAAAGCTAAGTAACAACTTGCCAGTAGTGGCTAACTTGTAAAGAAATGCATTTCAGAATCAATCCTCTCAGAATACAGACTGAACGTGACTAAAGTATTTTCTAGGTGCATGTTAGTGGGCTCTATCCCTGTGCCTCAGCCGCTCACTGAAACTCTTACGCATCCAGAGATAGAATCCTGCCTATCTTTATGTTACTAACCGAACACACCACAAGGACTCCTAGCCCGCTCACTGGCCCTCTCAGGACCTCAGCTTCCCTAGGCCATCCTCCCTGAAAAGCAATTCTGGCCTCATCTGTCAGTGACTTGACACCTCAAATATTACTGTAATTTTGGGTAGGTTATATGATGGGTACCACAAGACAGGTGGAAGATACCTCTTAGGTAGAACCACCAAAAGGAGAGATGGAAAATTGGAATGGTATCTTGAGGAGCGAGTAACACACTGTTTCAATTTTCCATGCTGTACGTTGGCTGGTTCCGTGGTCATCCCCAGTGACGCCAACCCCACGGAAGCACTCACGTCTCTGTACACAGAGAGGCAGCGGAGATCTAGGGCTGCTTCGTCACAGATGTGTGTCCTCTGATCTCCATCTCACTAGTATAGAAAATCAGCGGACTAGGAGACCTAAGAGTCCTTTCAAGTCCAAAATCCTGTGATTCCAGGCCATGAAATACTAAACCACATGTAAAAACAGCAAAATGTAGTTAAAATTCTACTTTGGATTAGATACAAAACCACTGAAAAACTAGCTACTGTCAAAAATGCTAGGAAACACCTGTTCCGTAGTGAGAGTACTAAATTCAGTAGAATCAGAGAAAGAACTCCTTCATTTCACAGGAGTGTATGTGAACTAACCACCAGCTGGCAACCGCCTCTCCTTTCCTTCTAACACCCCTCACTATTTCAGCACTGGCATCAAGTAGTCACTTCATAAACCAAACACAAGTCGAATGTAATTACAGCAATTATTCCAACCAAATCTCAGGAGAAAATTCTATTTAATATCCACATTTAAATGCACTGATGATTATAACTGAACTTGTGCCTTAAATGTAGAATATGCTATACACCGTGTGTAAGAGTCTTCAAAATTAGACGGCGTCTACTTCATGTGTTTGGTTACTGTGGTTTTTAGGGTTTACACAGGCTTATTTAACTACTGGAGACTAACTAGCGACTACCAGATTTAACTCTACTAACTGCTGTGTCTAAAACAGATGAACAACAAGGTCCTGCTATAGAGCACAGGGAACTATATTCAATACCTTGTAATAATCTATAATAAAAAAAGAACATGAAGTGGAATGTACATATAACTTAATCACTTTGCTGTACACCAGGAAGTAACACAACATTGCAAACCAACTATATACTTCAATTCAAAAAAACAAAAAAGCAGATCTAACTCCTGTACTTGTCTACTTAAGCAGAAAGTACAAAACTGCTATCTAAGAGTCACAGAAGAAAATTATATAATTGCAAATGGTAGTCTAACCTAAGCTACTTTCTTGTTCAGCAGAATATGAAATCTGAGATGTGAATGTGTTAGTTTAAGCAACATGGCTCATAACTAATGCCCTCTAATGGTCAGACGGCTGGCAGAGAATGCTACTTTGCAAGCAATATTATCTTCGAATTTAAAGCCTACAATCCATTTGGCTCAAATCTTGTCTTTGTTACGAAGTAGAAAAATGGGTTTCACGTGTGTGTACTTTGCAGCACTTCCAGGAGAAGGTGTGCTTTTGCAGATCATAGCTAAAAATGCATGCCTCCGTCCTAGAAAAAATCTTGCAGGCACTTGGAGTGTTCAGTTAGCTGGAACTGAATTTAGTAAGTTTTATTCAACAGGTTCATACTTGAGTAATGATGTGTCTAGGTTTCCGATATTTTTCTATTAAATACATCTATTTATACATGACATATACATAGAAAACTATGTTAGTGCACATACTGTCAAAAAGAACACATTAGAAGCATTACACTAAATTTTTTTTTTACATTTTTGATATAAAAACAACTGCTATGACAGAGCTAAATATACAAGGCAAATTTAATTTTTAAAAAGGAAAATTACTAGTAAGAATAGTAGCAGAACTCTAGTGAGAAATGAACTGATGTATTTTCAAATAAACCATCTTCAGAGAAAAATATTAATTCATGACAGACTACTATAAAGCGCACAAAAAGAAAATTTATTTTAGAATTATACCAAAGGCTCACTATAAATGCGCGTGTTACCCTGGCACAGTAAGGGTGGAATTCTCCGGCCCGGCCTCAGCGATAACACAGCCTTGATCTTAAGTCTGCCTCTTAGCACATGCTTCAGTTTGTTTCAAAAGCTGAAAATTATAAGCAATTTTCTATGTTGATAGCTTTATGAGTAATTTTGGTAACAGAGTAAAAAAAGTCTTAATCCTTATTTTTGCTAATTCTCTAAAGTCCTGTCAGTCTCTCAAGAAACATTTGACCATTTCCAATAAGAAACTGAAAGGATATTTTCAGACTTTTAAGCAAGTTAAATCATAAATATTTATTGTATGTAAAAAAAATAACAAAATGTAAATTTTAGGGTATCTTTAGATTTTAATATTTTTAAGAACATTAAATCGTTTCATCTGTGATGGTGAATTAAAGTGATGAAAAGAATCACTCGTTCAGCCAACTGGTCTACAGTTATTTTCCTAAGAAGACCCATGGATGAAGGAGCTGAAGTAAGAACTGCACGGAGACGCTGACTGACAGTCACACCTGTCAGCTACACACACAGCTTCTTACAAAAAGTCAAACTGCTGCAGTCTTTTTATGCTCACTGTTGCTCAATTTAAAGACAAATAGCATGAAGTCACTCACATATGCTTATTTTTCAGTGGCCTCACATGATGACTCTCTGATTTAGATTCATCACATATGCACTGAAGTTTACATTACAAAGGAAAAAAGAAAGAATGTGGTTTCAGAAGCCGAAATCCATGAAGAGGCTAGTAATGACTCCTCTGATGACAGAGTATTAGCAACAGACTGCCAGTATTAATCACAGAAAAAAGACTTACCAATATCATAACAAAAGGGCATGATAAATTTTTTCTAAAATACCCAATTCATTTTGATAATGAATCAAACTGACAAATATTTATAAATTATTCATGTACTTTCATGTGACATTCATTTTGTTATTAATATTGATGCTTTCCTGACACTAGTTTTTTCCTATTCTTACATCAAAGTCTTCCAATAAATTTCTGTTAAGTCTCAAATATCACTATAGTTATGGGTAAACCACAAAAGTGGTAACTCACCAAAACGTATTTTCACCTATGTAATAAATAAGTCTGTTGTAAAGTTAATTTCTCCTAATTTATATAAAATAATCCCATTAATCTATGAAAAATTCTGGTCATATTAATTTTAGTATGGCTCAAACCCTTAGAGAAGTATCTTTCTAATTACCTGTTAATGTAAAGAAAACTGAGCACATTTTATACTCATATTTAAACTACTGGCTACCTATAAACAAAGTAGCATTTATTAAAATAGGATATATATACACTTAATTTATACTAAATTCCACTCAGATTTATATAAGTTTTCATCCTTAATTTTTAAATACACACATCATGATTTGTTTTCAAACGTTATCAGGCAGGTATATACAAAAGTGAAATATGACATCCAAGCCACATTATCATTTTTAAAATAATGAACCTCTAAACAGCTACTATGTACAGTGTGTAAAATTCCAATAAACACAGGCACGTTCTTACAGAAATGTTAGTCCTATAATACCGAGCGATATTTACAAGCAAACATGATCCAAACAGCACACGCAGACTCAGGGTAAGTAAACACTCGAACACGAACTGCCAGCCGCACCTGGTCTCCACGGCAGCAGATTATCTCTTCACAGAAAGGAGACCTACAGAAGGAAGCATATGGACTCAATTAAGGAATGAATACAGGTTTCACTTTCTTAATTCCAAGAAAGTCAGTATTAAAATAATTTTTTAAAATTTTGTCTCTGCTACCAACGGATCTGTAATTTTGGTCAAGCTATTCAAATTATAAACTATTTCTTCAGACTCCATAAATTTTAAAAATTACACTAGACAAGATCAGTGATCCTCAACTAGACTGCACCAAAATCACTGGGGAAATTATCCCAAGCTCTCAAGAGCTACGTTTGAGCCCTCGTGAATCACCGTCACAAGAGGATCAGTCACAGTGAAAGCCCCGTGTGTGTGATTCTGAAGTCACTCCTAAGTAAGCACCAGACTGGCCACTGAGACCCCTACACCAGCCACGTTTACGACATCCTAACCACCACCTTACCGAAGACAAGTGGCAAACGCACGCCTTGCGTTTCTATACACAAAGTGTATGGGGAACCCTTTGAAGGTGTGACCATCAGGTACGGCCCTCCGAATGGCGTCCTGGAATTCCTCATTGCCTGCAGAGATACTTGTCGTACGCTCGAATTCATACGAAGCCAACGCTGGTGACAAGAGATAGGAGAGCTGGTCTTCCCAGACAGTGGTAAGGCCAAGATCCTAGAGCCACCGAAAGAGGACAGTGAAATACATTATTATTTAAAAACTAATTATAACTAAAATGCTGATTATTTTAATGTATGCCAAGAAAAGATTTTTACAACTTCCTATTAATTATCATAAGGACACATAGAAGAAAAGAACTGAAGGAACTACAGGTGGTATCAGGTTTTACTTTTTAGAGAAATAACCAAGAGGCATTAAACACAATGATGTTAGTGAAACCTCCTAAGCCTATGCTTCCTTAACTTCCGCTAGAAGAGACCACGCGGAACAGCCCTACTGCAGAAGACGCAGTGTCACCAAATTCTGAGGTCACGTTTAAAGCTATAAGAGACCATGCGGAACAGCCCTACTGCAGAAGACGCAGTGTCACCGAATTCTGAGGTCACGTTTAAAGCTAGAGACCACATGGAACAGCCCTACTGCAGAAGACAGTGTCACCAAATTCTGAGGTCACGTTTAAAGCTAGAAGAGACCACGCAGAACAGCCCTACTGCAGAAGACGCAGTGTCACCGAATTCTGAGGTCACGTTTAAAGCTAGAGACCACATGGAACAGCCCTACTGCAGAAGACGCAGTGTCACCGAATTCTGAGGTCACATTTTATTTAAAGAGTCTAGTAAGACAGGATCTGCTTAATTTGATTGCTTCTCGCAAAAATTCAACTGCAGTAGGGAAGAAAAGTCCACAAACAAATCGCATATGTAATTTAACTCAAATATTCACTCAGTGTTATTCTGTAAAAGGCACTGAAGAACACACGCTTCCGGCTTCAGGTAGCGTAAAACATGCTGGAGGCAATTATAATTTCATTTATAACATCAACTGACTAATGTTACCTAGACACATGGTATTTTTATAAAAATGTCAAACATAAGAAACTCAAAATTCTGAACATTCTGATTATCCTTTCAGACCATTAGCATTTTCTAATTTCAGTTTTAACTGGTTTCAAGTGATCCCAAGGTCCACGATCATCTATACTCTTCCTGTGGCAACAAGTGAATCTCACTTCCTGGTTTACAGGCACCGCTGACTTAACTACTGATCAACACTGGTGTCGAGCGGATTCTGTCTTCCCTTTCCATACAAAATAATTCTTACACCATAATAAAACACTGGTTTCACTGGTAAATGAGACCTAAGAAAAGGAAACTGAAAGGCAGTATGAGTGACAGAGGGAAAGGGCCGGCAGCAAGCGTGACGTGAGCTGGGCCCCCAACCAAACTGCTGCTGAAAACACCACCAATGCCGACTTCAGTATTTTTCAAAACACACTCAAACACTGACGAGTCGGCAAGCAAGGACGGACGTCCTCAGAGGCCACCGCTAAGGGTGCCTGTGAGCCCAGAGAACATACTGGTACGTCAGCTTGCCTTTGATGGTCTCAAGGCGCACGGAAGCAGGGCTCACCCAAGCTGGGGAGTCTCTCAGGGAATCCACCCGGTGAATTAGAAAGAAGTCTTCCATAGGAACTTGAGAATCTAGTCCTTTGTTGGTTATACGTGTGGCAAATATCTTTTCTCACCCCAAGGCTGCACTTTCCACTCCCTTAACAGTTTCTTTTGATGAACATTAGTTCTTAAAATATACTAACGTTTTCCTTTATGATTAATGCTTTTTTTGTTTTCTTTAGGGCATTTTACAAAAGAAATCTAAATGGCTAATAAATAAGGAGCTTGGGAATCAGGGAAACGTAAAGTAAAGCCACAATGAGGGTATCATTTCATACCAATCTAATTTAGTACAACAGGAAAACAAAACAAACCTGGAAAAAGGTGTGTATGAAGAAAACACAACCCCACACTCTCAGGGGGGAAGGTTAGAGTAAGTACTTCACGAAGGACTTATCCAAATGGTGTTATCCACAAAAATCTGAACAAGTCCACCGTTCGTCAATTCTAGAAGGAAGTGATGAAATTCTAGAAGTACTGGTGAATTTAGAAGTTTCTAAGTCTCAAAACTTACCTCTCATGACTTTCAAACTATAATCTTCATAAAGGCAGGGTCTGAATTTGCTTTGTTTGGGGCTAGAATAGTGATTGGCACTATCTTACAAGCCCCAAAAAACTGTTACACACATGAGACCATAAATTCCGGTGTTAATTACCTTCCTGTGCTCTGACACCAGCAGCCTCAGTTGCATCTCTATCTCATTGCTTGTCACCGAGGCATCCATTGTGGAGGCGCACAGCGGCGGGAAGGGAGGAAGGGACACTGTGGCTCCTGGAGCACATACAGACTTAATGGCTTCTTCACTCATGGGTTTCCACTTGGATTCATCATTCAAATCAAATACACAGATTTCTACTGAGTCAGAGGGCTGGCAATTCCCCAGGAACATCTGATGGTTGAAAACACAACCAATTGTCCGATATGGGTACAGCGGTTTGGGCTGCTCGGCAGCTGGAGGCTCGTCAGGGCTTGCCGGTTTGTGGATGTACCTGAAAAGTTAGCCACGATTGTGTAAGTAAGGTTTGAAAGTCAAGGCGGCAGTCTGTTACTGACGAAAAGCATTATTCTAACATTCTAAGTGTTATGACTGGAGCTTAATACTTGTTTTTCCTTCTTACATTTCCACAATTGATTACTCTTTTAATTCCATGGCACAACTTATGATACAGAAACCAATTTTACTCCTCTAACGCAAGAATATATTCTGACTGTGCAGCACAGGGAAATACAGTCAAGATCCTGTGGAAGCTCACGATGAAAAAGAACGTGAAAATGGACATACGTATATTCACGTAGGACTGAAAACTTGTGCTCTACACCAGAAACTGACACAACATTGTAAACTGACCATAACTCAATTTAAAAAAAAAAGAATGTATTCTGTGTACATCATTAAGATAAAAAATGTTTGATCAGATAACACAAAATAGTTTAGTTACACATTTTTAGGCTCGATTGTCAACCCAGGAAAATGAGAGGGCCCGGGGTGTGCCTTCAGGAACTCCAGCACTTGAAGACAAGACAACAGAAAACAGAGAGCAGCCAGAGGGGAATCACAGTCAGGACAGTGCCCTGAGCGAAGCCAAGGAGGGAGAGCGACCCAGGAGGAAGAGCATTTCATTCTCCCAAACGCGCGGACACCAAAACAGACGTACAGAGGGTTACCAACATGGAGCTGGTGACCACGTCAGATTTCCAAAAGAAATCATGATTTACAATTTGAATTTATTTCAGGGATGATTATTAGAAAAAGCAAATGCCAATTATACAAAATTAAGAGTAAATATAACATATTTTTTACCCATGTCATGCTGGTAAAGCACATTTTAGGTATACCAATTCTCTCAGCGTTATCTAACAGCTTTCTTTACGGAGGTGATTTCTACACAGTCATCAAAAAGGCTCGAATAACTGAAACTGTCGACACGTGCCTCTGACTACCATCAACATCAATAAACAGCCTATCATCTAAAAGTTACACTTTCATTTTAGTATCTTTGTAAACCGAGCTCACAAACCTGTGCCCTGTTAAGCTCTCCCAGAAAGTGATGGCTCCATCAGTCCCACAAGTCATCACCCACGCGTGGGGCACTCCCTTTGCCTTGGTCCCGACGCAGACGAAGGCCTCCAGCCCGAACCCAAGGAGCAGGCTGCACAGGAGGGTGGCGTGGTCTTCACAGTCACCCTGGAAAACGGAACGAAGGAAGTTCAAGTTACTGATCCCTTCATCTGGTTTCCTCATTAAAACTGCAATTAAAAAGTACTCTTAAATTCTTTGCTTTTAGTCATGAACCTAGTGTTAAGCTGAAACAATGAGGGGAAAGAATGTACAAATTTTAAAAGACCCTATATTACAAAGTCAGTGCTCATAAATCTGACAGTCCTAAGTTTATAAAGAACTCATACAACATAGAAAGAAAAACAGTAAGATTTTAAAGATGAATAGCTCAAGGACGTGAACACAGCCGCCAAGTCATACAGCAGGAAACGTAAGCAAGTGGGAAGACACTCAGACCACGAATCACAGCGTCTCTACAGGGTCATTCTGAGGAAATACACGCACAGGAGAGGGGACTGGCTGACAGAGCAGCAGCATGCCGACAACGGCGATAATCAGGGTGGGCAATGAGAGATTTCCCCTTCTGCTTCCCACACTCTCTTTGATAATGCTGTATTACCTTCACAACCCAAAAAACTACGACAACTACAAAAAAAGTCTGCTTGTGTGTTCTGTGAAACAGCATTACTAAAGGGTTAAACAGGAAGGCTACAATCATGTGGAGGCGTGTATCTACATGCAGAACTGCAGGTAACACACAAAAGCAAAGATAACGACTAGAATGCAGGGTCAGAACAAGGGACAATTTTCCTTCCCCTCACCTTGTGCGTTAGTACAAGTAACACATTTTCATTGTTAAACTGACTTTTGAAAAATATAATTTCCAACCTTTTAGACCAAGTTTTTTCTATATACTGAAATTTTGACTTTAAAAACAATTCAGAAGAAAGATAATAATACAACCAACGATATTCAATGCAAAAATTGACTCATAGTGATACCAACAGAACCGGAAGCAAGCCTAAGCTGGCCAAAGGAACAGCCCCTATGACGGCTAAACAATGACAGTGCGTTACCAGCTCGTGGAAACCTTATTCAGACATTAAGGATGGCGATCACAACGGCCGTAGCAACAGGAGGCAAAGTGTTCATAGTATAAATGCTGAACTAGAGAGCAGGACACAGAGTTTTATTTGTATCGATTATAATTATGGAAAAATGATACACACACAGGAGAAAAACATAAAAATATAGAAACAGATGAAAAATAGAATTACAGGTGAAATTTCCCCCTTACTGTTGTAATGCTATTGTTTGTGCAAGAAAAATATTTTAAGTGATTTTCAAACTTCTAAGTTAAGATGTGCTTTCTCTTCAAACAAACATAGGTAAACAAAACAGCGAATCAAAAGGATGATTACTTGCTTTACAAAAGAATTATTTACATAATAATTTTAAGTGTGTACCATTACTACTATATTTGAAATAAAAGGTTTAAATCTATACACATAACTTTGGGGGACTACAACTTGGAAATAAATGAAATCTTTTTTTTTTTTTGATAAGTAATGTTTAACTGCTTTCAATTGCCTTTAAGACAAAATCTTTCCAACTGACAAATCCATCTTTAAATAGTTTCTTCCACTGTGTAAGATTTGCCTTGTGAATACCCATATACGCTATTTCCACAAGTTCAGACTAAAAATTCTTTCAAAGCAATAATACATTAAAGAAATCCCTTTTTCTCTTCTGTTTCAACAGTTGAAATGTTACAGTTTTGTTTTTATAATATTATCAACATTATTGCAACACAGATTAGGAAATATCCCATAATCTATCAAATTGACTTAATGAAATCAATTTATTTACATTTAACATCAATATATGTACACAAATTCTTAAGTATATACTTATATTTGAAACTAAACAAAATACCATACAATCCAAGTTTTTTTTTTCCATTTTCATTTTGTACTGCTATCTTCTCTTTAAGAAAAAAAGTACCAACTAAGCAAATTTTAACCCATAAATAGTACAGGAAGACCATGGTTCCGGTCCTGGTGTTGTCTCCAGTTCACTGTTTAATTTACCTCTCAACCTGGGTTCTGACACTGTAGTACTTGTGGGTCCCAACCTCACAAAAATAGTATTATGTTAAAAAAGAAACTACATAAAAAATAAAGATGCTTAGTTTTTACTTTATGTGTGGACATTTAAATGTTAGGGAAAATGCACATCAATAAAATTAAAAAAAGAAAAAGGAGACGTTAACAACCGACACCACAGAAATACAAAGGATCATAAGAGACTACTATAAACAACTACATGGCAATAAAATGAACAACTCAGAAGGAGTGGACAAATTCTTAGAAAGGTACAATCTCCCAAGACTGAACCAGGGAGAAAACTGATCGATTTAATTACTGAAATTGTATCAGAAGTTACAAAACACCCAACAAACGAAAGTCCAGAACCAGTTGGCTTCACAGATGAATTCTACCAAACATTTAATAGGAGAGTAAACACCCATCCTTCTCAAACTATTCCAAAAGAATTGCAGTGAAAGGAACACTTTCGAACTCATTCTATGAGGCCAGCGTCACCCTGATACCAAACTAGACAAAGCTTATCACAAAAAAAAAAAAAAAAAAAAAAATTACACACCAATATCCCTGATGAACATGGATGGCAAACATCCTCAATAAAACACTAGCAAACCTAGTCCAACAGCACATTAAAAGGGTGATGCACCTCGATTAAGTGGGGTTTAACCCAGGGACGCAAGGACTTTTCAACACCCACAGATCAGTCGATGTGATCCACATTAACAAACTGAAGAATAAAAACCATATGATCATCTCAACAGATCGGAAAAAGCTTTTGATAAAATTCAATATCCATTTATGATAAAAATCCCCAGAAAGTTGGCATAAAAGGAACATACCACAATATAATAAAGTCCATGGATGACAAACCCACAATTAATAACACCATACTCAATGGTGAAAAGCTGAAAGCACGTCCTCTGAAATCAGGAACAAGACAAGGATGTCCACTCTTGCCACATCTATTCAACATAGTTTTGGAAGTCCTAGCCACAGCATTCAGAGAAGAAAAGGAAGTAAGAGAAATCCAAATTGGAAAAGAAGAGGTTAACGCTGTCCCAGAGAAAATCCTAAAGATGCCACGAGAAAACTACTAGCGCTCATCAATGAACTCGGTAAGACTGCAGGATAGAAAATTAATATACAGAGATCTGTTGCGTTTCTATGCAATGAACTATCAGAAAAAGAGATTAAGGAAACAATCGCATTTACCACAGCAACAGAAAGAATAAAATATCTAAGAGTAAACCTACCCAAGGAGGTAGAAGACGTGCACTTGGAAGCTGTAAGACACTAATGAAAGAGACTGAAGGGGACACAGACAGACGGAAAGACACAGTGTCCTTGGATTGGAAGAATTAATATTGTTAAAATGACCATAATACCCAAGGCAGACTACAGATTCGGTGCAAAAACTATTAAAATACCAATGGCATTTTTCACAGAACAAAAATAAGTAATTTAAAAATTTGTGTGGAAACACAAAAGACCCCCAAATAACCAAAACAATTCTGAGAAAGAAGAACAAAGTTGGGAGAATTAAGCTCTCTGACCTCAGACTATACCACAAAGCTATAGTCATCAAAGCAGTCTGGTACTGGCACAAAAACAGACACATAGATCAACGGAACAGAATAGACAGTCCAGAAATAAACCCACATATTTATGGTCAATTAATCTATGACTACGGAGGCTAGAATGTACAGTGGAGAAAAGACAGTCTCTTCAATAAGTGATACTGGGAGAACTGGACAGATAGCTGTGAAAGACTGAAATTAGAACATTCTCTAACAGCATATACAAAAATAAACTAAAAACGGATTAAAGACGTAAACGTAAGACCAGATACCATAAAACTCCTAGAGGAAAACATAGGCAGAACTCTTTGACAAAAATAGGAGCAGTAATTTATTTGGATCCATCTCCTAAAGAAAAGAAAAGCAAAAATAAACAACTGGGACCTAATCAAACTTAAAAGCTTTTGCACAGCAAAGAAAACCATCAACAAAATGAAGACAACCTCCTGAATGCAAGAAAATACTTGCAAATGATGTGACCAATAAGGGGTGAATATCCAACATGTATAAACATCTCAACATCTAGAAAACAAACCCAATTAAAAAATGGGCAGAAGAACTGAACAGTCAGTTTTCCAAAGGTAACATCCAGATGGCCAACAGACATGTGAAAAAATGCCAAACATCACTAATCATCAGAGAAATGCAAGTCAAAACCACAAGGAGTTATCACCTTACACTGGTCAGAATGGCCATCATCAAAAAGAATACAAATAGCAAATGCTGGCAAGGATGCGGAGAAAAGAGGACCCCTGGACACTGCTGGTGGGAATGTAAATTGGTGCAGCCCCTGTGGAAAACAGTATGGAGGTTTCTGAAGAAACTAAAAATAGCATCACCACATGACCCAGAAATTCCACTCCTGGGTACGTATCTGGGAAAAAAAAAAAAGAAAACACTAATTCCAAAAGATCCAGGCACCCCCACGTTCACAGCACATTATTTGCAGTTGCCAAGATATGGAAGCAAACCAAGTGTCCACCAACAGATGACTGGATCAAGACGTGGCTTATTGATACAATGGAATAGCATTCAGCTATAAAAAATTGTGGAAATTCCCCTTTTGGGATAGTTGGAGGGTATTATGCTAGTGAAATGAGCCAGACAGACAAAGACAAATACTGCATGTGGTTTCACTTACATGTGGAGCTTGGAAAATACAACAAACTAGTGAACATGACCCCCCCCCCCAAGAAAATCAGACACATCTAGAAAACAAGCGAGTCGCTACCAGTGGGGAGGGGAACAGGGTGGGGGATCGAGAGGCACAAGCTACTTGGTGTAAGTTAAGCTACAAGCATGTGCTGTGCTACACAAGGAACGAAGCCCGTACTTTATAACAACTGTAGATGGCGCATGCCCTTTAAAAGCTGTGACTCGCTACACTGCACGCCTGAACCTAAACTGTCCATCAGCTGCACCTCAACTAAAAAATCAGGAATGAATAGCAGGGAAAACGGTGAGAACAAGGCCCTGACTTGTTCACGCTGACAATACGTAACTGCTTTCCTAAGCTAATTTTATAACCAGTGCACCACCATTCACAATGGCCAGGGTATGCCGCATCTGCACCGTGTGCAAGGTACCTTGTTCCTGCAGAGAAAGGCCAGCAGAGTGCACCACTGCTCCTGTCTGCCCCCTCCTCCAATAACAGGGGCTCTTTCATAGCCAAGGACGTTGACAAATCTTGCCGCTTGCCTGGGGGTATCCAGAAGCCTCCCAGCTCGAAGTGGTTTGACGTAAGAACAGACTGGTCTGTTTATCCCATTTTCATCCTGGAGGAGAAGGGGAAAGCATTACCTGTAACAACAAGTTAATCATGCCCAGTTTTACACCTTTTCTTAGAACGCATCACTGTGGGAGAAAGTGACTCTGGAAACCACTTACTGAGGCTTACCTTGCATCCAGCACAAGGCTGCAGAGTGCCATGCACACACTTTTTCCTTTAGTCCTCTTAGCATCTCTTATTTTCATTTCTTAATAAAGAAACTGAAGCTACAGCTATCATGCAACAGATCTAGGGCTCAAACCCTGAGCTGTCTGCCTCCAAAGCCCTAAACCGTCGTATGACCCAGCAACCCCACTCCTGGATATGCATCCAAAGCAGCTGAAATCGGCATCTCAGAGAGGCACCTGCACACCCTGCAGTGCTCACAACAGCTGAGGCACACGAACAACCTAAGTGTCCAGACAGACGACTGACATAGCGGAGCATCTTTCAGCTCTTTAAGGACCATTTCTCCCATCTGCTTCCTCCCTCCCCGGCCCAGGCCTCTCTGGTCTGGGATTCCACATGGCAATGAATAACTTCACCTGAGACTAAGCAGACAACAGGGAGCCATTATGCTTTGGCTGGTTTCTCATCACCCTTGCCCTGACATCACTGCTACCTGCCTGCCCAGTCGTTCCATGTAAAATGCTCTGCACAGTCTGAAGCCATTTCCCTAACCTCCACCACCAATCAGTGAGCATCTCCCCTTCCCGAGCCCCTCAACCAGAAACTGAACCACTCACAGCCTGCACCACAACCTAGGGGACACAGGGTAAGGTTAAACCAATGTGTAGGATCTGAGGAAATACTACTCGAAATACTACACTGTTCTTATATGAAAGCACCTATGTGAGGCTGAAAACAAAATATTTGAATAGTTCCTCAGAAGTTATAAAAAAATATCAATCTGATCATTTATCTTATGTTGGTTCACGGATGAGAGAAATGGGCTTAGGATACAGAAAAAGTAGAGGCAGAGATATAAGCTGAAATGCTGTCGTTAAGTATCCCTGGTCACTGGCTTAGAGAGCCTGGTCAAATAGAATTATTACATATAATATTGCTTCCTTTAAAAAATACCCTAACCAAAAAAAGAAAAAAATACATGCCTACAGCACCAGTTCTGAACATGAAAGCTGAATTTACGTATAAACTGCAAAGTGTCCTAGCACTTAATTATTTAGTACTAAGGATCAATAAAGGACATACTCCAAGTTAAACAAAGTAAGTTTTCATCTAATTTAAATCAAATATATTCAAAAAGGGTTTAGAAAAACAATAACTGAAAGTGAAAAAAATAAAACAAAGATTGTGTTACGTTGCCTGCTTACTACTGTAAGAGTATCATAAAATCATAAAATCAGCATTCTACGTTACAAATAAACTTCTATTTGTCTGGAATAAATACATTCTACAAATTCAAGCTAGATGAAATTTCCACACACAACAGTAAACCTCAAGCGCAGGTGTGCAGCTTTTCTCACACAACTTACAGACCTGTGCAAAAATCTTCACCAGCCGTGAGCTGTGCGAGGGCCGTATTTGCAAATACTCTCTCCACCACTGTTTGGCATATACAAGAAATAACCGCTCTTTCTCTGCAGTTTTCTGACGTTCCAAAGCAAGCTTGAAATTTAAAAAAATAATTATCAATTTACACTCATTCTCTTTAATTACTGCAAATTATGTAACAAATCTAGGCTCTTCCTCCAGCCCTAGTTTAAGCCGCCATCACCTCTGGTCTGCAAGAGCCTCCCAGCCTACCGCCCTGCTCTCCTCCACACACAGTCAGAGGGATCTTTTCTCCCCAGACAGAAATGCTTAAGTAATGAATCACACTGTCATTCTCTCGCTTAAAACTAATAAATGATAAATTTCTAAAAAGAGAACACTTTCTAGGATTAATGGGTAAATATACTATGAGAACAAACACAGGAAGAAGAGAAATTCAGAGTTACTCACCTGTGTGTTCACTACTTCCTGTGATAATGTCTGATTGAGTGGTGGGTACATCTCAAGTTTTACATTTAAAATTCCCACAGAAACTTTCGATTCTGTGCCTGTAAATGTAAATAAATATTTAGAACTTCAGAGCTTTCAGTATTATGTATATTTAGTCAACCGAAGTTTAACCAAAATAACTTAAGAATTTTGTGCTTTATTACTTCCCTGGAATAAAGACAATATTCATGATAAAAAGAAACCTAATCAGTTTTTATTTTGTACAAAGACCCTCACCTAGTTATAAGGAGATTACCTATTTTTGTAGCTTCCTAATCCCACATTTTAAGGAACTTTTCAGACCTAAAAGATTCGGAATTCTTAATTTTTATCTTCACTAAATATATAATACTACCTAGACTTACATTAAAAACAGAGTCAAAGCAACTGTTACCACCTCATTCTCAGTATATACTTTGTCACAGACAGTAATTCCCGCTTATCCCTTCCCATTTTTCACATTAAATGTGAGTACAAATTTTCCATCCACGTATGGATTCAAAGAATTAGAAAACAAAAATACTTCATAGCAGAACGATTTAATATTTTTTGGTGGAACAGAAATTTCTGGGTTATTACTATGATTATCATGTTAGGCTTGTACTTGAAGACAAATAATGGGTATCTCTTTTGAAAATAATCTCTTACATAAAACTGTTCCCCTCCATTCTACTGAAGAAAAAACATATTCTGGGTCTAACAAATCAAAATCTAAATTACTAAAGCTATGCTGTCCACTGGCTAGGTTTAATTCTGTAACCAAACTTCAATACCAGAGTAATTCAATTACATGTACATAAAACAGTGTGGGTTTCATTTTGTTTTTCACTGAATTAGCAAATATGTATGACGTTATCAGGTAGCATGCAAGAGTCCAGGGCAACAGTGGCTAAGACAGGCACCATCTCTGTGCCGTCCGGGGAAATGGACACTGAGCAGGTTACACGTCTTTGTAAAAGGTCAGTGGAACACTGACTCCGTGCTCTGCAGGAATCGCTGGTGCAGGAAGCCCCTGGTACTGAGGGGATTGTTGTACTCCGGGGTGTGCTGGAAAGGGGGTGTCTGTGTGCGGGTGCACACGTGTGTGTCTGTGCACACACATGCGTGCGTGAAGGACAAGAAAATGTTGATTCTCTTTATAGCCTTACATGTAATCAGATAAACTGGGGGTGGGGGTGGGGAGGCCTCAAAATTTCTATATGCATCTCCCAGGGGCAAAAAGTTTCCTTAAGACACGGCTAGAGTGAGGTGCTACACTCACACTGTCCTTGCGGACATTTTCCATGACGACAACACTGGAGTCCAGTTGTAATTCTAATTAAATTCTTTTTATGTTTCCCTCTTGGTTTACAAAGGCATTCTAAAAATGTAAAACTTATTTACAAACAACTTGGCTGTAAAAATGTAACAGTGATATTAATCATCATACCTACACCCATAAGTTCCACAGTAAGACTGGTCACTCCATTTTCCGAGCCCAAAACCGATCGCCATTCCAGAAAATAGGATGCTACTAAAGTGGTCTCACCAAATATGTCTGTTTTGATCAGCACCATGTGAACTGGGTCACTTATTGATAACATTGCTGTTGAATCAGCCATTCTAGTTCCATCGCCTAGTAACGTAAGTCAAAAAAAATTACACATTACCTATCATTGGGCCAACACCAAAGAGTACTTTTACTGAAAAGGATACTATCATAAACTTATATAAATGCCTGAGAAAGCATGCAACAGATGAGGAATAAAAGTGGTCCTGTTTCTACTGCCAACTTTTGAGAGGACTCACAGAACTGTTACAAGCGATGCAGTTAACGCATGTCAGTTTTCCGATCGCAAACAGCTAAGTCTGCTCCTTAAACGTACACAAATAAAGTATATGCTTCTACAATAAAAAGCCTTACAAATGTGCCAGCATTTTTCCCCAAAGCACCTTTATCCCTAAACCTCTAGAAATAACCAGTGTATGTTCTACACAAAACTGAAAGATCCAACGTGTTGGAGCTAGCGATTTAAGCCATTAACCTCCTTATTTAGGTAATATTTTTCACTGGGGGAAAAAAAAATTTTAGTAGTACACTGGCCATCTCAATAATCTAAATCTGAACATACAATTCCACAACTTTATTAAGTTTACAAATACATTATAATTATTTTGATATTGACAAGTAAAACGTGTAAGATACCTTTATAGAAAGAAACTATAAAATGATTACAGTAATCAAGTATCATAAAGTTATAAAAACGAGAGTTACAGAGTCAGACCTAAACTTTGATAACATGATAAATCTAGCCATCCTTCATAAATGAGAAGGATCATGCGTCACTGTCCACTATAACCCCAGCTTAGTTCCATATACCTAAAGGGCATTTAAATTCTTATTACTAAGGAACAACCATTAAAACCATCAAAAAATAATCTTCAGGGAAAATTAATCAGCAGAAAAAAAGCAAGAAAGTAGGTAGACTTAGTTTACAAAGAACAAAGCAGTGAGGGAAAACAGAACAAGAGACTGGGGAGATGAGCCATTTCGACTCTCACCTCATGCAGAAGTTGTGATTGTTCTGCAATAAGATTTAACAAATATTTACAAAATTAAGTGACAGTTTATTACTGCCTTACCTAAGTTTTCTCTGTGGACTTCAAGTAAAAAGCCATCATGAAAATCTGGTTCACAGGCACATGGAACAGGTTTAGAACGAAAACGTTGATTTCGGAAATGTAAACATAAAGTAAACGTTGAACAAGCTTGTCCTGGTAAAGGCTCAGGTTCCTGCAGATGTTCCAAGAAAGCTTTTCCACCCAAAACCTGAAGGTAAAGATACCTCCGTGTTGGATCAATATTAGCTGTAAAGTGTAGCAATATATATGAGGAAACTGCCAATTAAATTAAGGAATGTGATCAAGACAATAGGAAATAATAACTTGACAGAAATAAAACCAAATACTAAAAAAGGGAAGAGTAACAAATTTACTATATGCCAGGACCACCTGCACCCAGGGAAGAAAAGATACGTAATATGATATCCTTTTCCAAGTTTACACCCTGGCTACTTTCTCCCAGCTGGAAAGGGGTCAGAGCCAACGTTTAGGATAACTTTGCTTTTTAGTTGCTTATCCAACAGTCCTTCACCTCCACAAACCAACCCAGACAATTATCAACTCAGCAAGTACTAGATAATTACATTACCATTAAAAAGCAAAGCTGTATAATTTATAAAAAGTATTATTAAAACATGAGAATCAGGTGGTCCTGGTTTTGCTTCCACTCTGCTATACATTAAATCTTCTGATACATTTCATGCAATATAGAATCTACGGTTTTTAGATGATTAATCACAAAAACATAGGACTTCATTCTGGAGAAAAACTGAAATGCTTTCTATCAAATACAATTACAGCACGTCAATATGCAGTACCGCCCACAACCAAATCAATCTTAGAGAAGCACATACTTTTTTTTAACAACGTTGATTGTCTGTCAGTAAAGCAAACAGGTTGTTTTGGAGACGAAGGGGGTTCTTGATCAACATTATCCTAGAATGCCAGAAGAAGATCAAGACAAATTAGAAAACAATTATAGTTAAGCAATGAAATGCCAATAATGGGACTAAGAACAGAACCAAAAGCAGATACGATGAAGCCCCTCAAAAAAGTCCTCAGTTTCCCAGCATAGTTAAAATGATGAAAAGCTGCACAAACAATAATGCAACTGGTCACTCCTAAAGTCTAACATGAAGGAATTAATGGTGTTCCAGCCATGTCCACAGAATGCTAGAAGAAATCCTTAACACTCAACACAAGATAAAACTTTCTCCAAACCTCATATAACATCTGGCTTACGATTCCACCAGGAACAGAACTGACTTTACTAAGGAAGCAGCATTCACACAGCAAAAGCTGCTACAGGTCTATTTTTATAACAAATGACTTTATAAACCTCAAAAACCAAAAAAGGATGCTGTATTAAAATACATAGTCCCTGGTGTATTATGAAGTCCACCTAATTTTTACATTACCCATGTATTGAGGTCACAGTGTCTCATTATTGCCTCATTTTCAAAAGAAGACCTACTTACTAATTTGTGCACTGAGAGGCTATCACGCCACTACTGACCCATTTGTACGAAAAGATTTGGAAGTTCTTACTCAACTACTTTCTTAAAGAAACTGATAATCTGTTACTCTTACAGAATATAGTACCAAAAGTTCATGTTTACTTTAAAAATAAGTGTTATCTATAAGAAAAGTAACATACATATGTATGCATGAATCACAATGTACATCAGAAATTAACACAATATTGTAAATCGACTATAATTCATTTTTAAAAAGTCTAACCTAAAGAAAATAGAATATTAGTAAAAAAGAATTAGGTTAGGGTGAACTAATTTGACTGAAAAATACATAAAGTTACAGACCTAGAAAATAACAAGAGAAAACTCTTGTCACTGTTGAGGAAGTAATATGGTCCATAACTCCAGTTTCATTGATACATAATCATACTTGCTACATTCAAGGGTAGACTAAGCTCCTTACTAGACAAATGGTCTTATTTAAAAAATAGTTTTACTAAAAGGAGAGGCCCCAAATATGGACCGTATGAGCAATGTTAAGCATGAGAATATACTTAATAGTCTCAAAAAGTTTCCCCTGAATGATTACTCACAGAAACAAAATTAAGTTCTTTCATCACATCATCAATGATTCCCCGGCGTTTAAGGGCTTTGATCAAATCTTCCGTTGATAACTGTTGTTGATCAGGTGCCAATTCTTCCCGTATGGTCTCAGCCAGGATTTCTCTTATCCTACCATGGACATCCATCTATGCGGAAAACTCGCATTACAATTTACACTACAAAGCAGTCAACAGTTACCAATTTGCTAAGTTCTTTCTAAAATACGGACTCGAAAAAATAATAATGGTGAGAGAGTAGAAAAATTCAGGAAGGCTTCTCAAGTGATAGTAAATGCTACAATATAACTGAAATTCAATGAGAACAAAGGTAAGATTTTTAAAAGGAAAAAAAAACTTTAAAGACTTATCTCTGCAGTACAAATCCCAGAAATAATCTGTACTGGTTACCTACTTTGCTACTAGTTCCCCACAAACAACACTCAACCAAAACGAGTCTGTGGAGAGTGTCGTATAACCAAAGAGCAGAGGCCTGGAGGAGGCGACGGAAGCTCGGACATCAGCCTCCAAGCCGGAGACGTGGCCCTGAGTTAACTCATTTACCCTTCACGCACCGAGGAAACAGTCAGGACCACGGCGAGGCCGAGAGACGCGGCGAGTCCCGGGCGCCCCTCCGAGCCGCGGGGCCCTCGCTGAGCCCCGAGCACCAGCGGCACCTCCAGCACAAGCTCCTCCGACACCGCCTTCCCGGGAGGCAACGGCCGCCGCCGCCGCCGCCGCCGCCCGCCGCCCGCCGCCCGCCTCACCTTGCTCAGCTGCTGGTGGATGAGCTGCTTCAGCTCGGACGCCTTCTCCGGAGGCAGCGACATGCTGGGCTCCTCCTCAGCCGCCCCGAGGGCCGCAGCGTCTCCGCGGCGGAGCGAGAGCCCGCGGCCCTCCGCCTCGCGCTCCCCGGCCACCGCGTCCAGCCGGCTGGGCAACGGGGCGGCGCCAACGGCTGCTTCCAAGCCGCGGTCGGGCTGCCCCCGCGCTGCCGGTCGCACACCCCGGCCGCGCTCCCCGCTCGGGTCCCGCCCGCGGCCTCCGCGCCGCGTCCGCCGGCTCCCCGCGGCGCCGCCCCTCCCGCCGGCTCCTCCCGCCGCCCCTCCCCGAAGCCCCGCCCGCCGTCTGCCCGACAGGCAGTGAGACGGGCACCTCAGGGCGCCGCGCCGGGGGCCTCGAAGGACCCCGCGCCGAGAGCCTCGAAGGACCCCGCCTGCCCGCCTCGCGGCCGCGGTTCCAGCCGCCTGCTCCTCCCGACCTCCGCGAGGCCATGTTCGTTCCCTGCGGGGACTCGGCCCCCGACCTCGCGGGGTGCACGCTCCTGATGGTGAGTCCGGCTGTGCGGGCCCCGAGGCCGGCCCGAGGGGAGGGGAGGGGGATCCGGGCGGCTCACCGGGGGCCCCGGGTCTGCGGCCCCGGCTCGCTGCTGCCTGAGGGCCGAACGTGCGGGGACGCGCGAGCGCCCCGCCTGCGTTGTGCGGGTCCTGCGCTTTACGTTCACCCTCGAAAATCTTTTCCCGGCAGCTTTAGAGTCAGGCTCAAGCTACCGAGTCGCTGTCATTAGCCAGAAAACTGCGGACGGGGTGATGCAAGTCCCTTTCTCCGGTAGCTAGCGCACGGCTTTGTCGCTGTTACAGTCGCCGACTGTCGCTCATTGTTTCTGTTAATGCCGTAATGTGACAAGGCTAGGCTCCTGTCTTCGAAGAGTTTGCAGCCTAGTTGGAAACACGTATAAATAAATAATGGCAGTAAGTGCTCTGTTAGAGCTTTGAAAAGAGTACGGAAAGGCCCTAGGTTTTATTGGGAGGGGGAGGGAAACACGGACCTGTTAAGAAAGTGTCATATGTGAAATCTAAAACAGAACAGACTTACAGAGAACAGATTGATGCTTGCCAGCCAAGGTGGTTGAAATAAGTAAAGAGGGCCAAAGGGTACAAACCTCCAGTCAAAAATAAGCCCTGGGATGTAACTCGCAGCGTGGTGACCATAGTTAGTACTGCATTGTATATTTGAAAGTTGGTAAGAGAGCAGCTCTTTAAAGTTCTCATGACAAGGAAAAAAATTGGTAACTGCGTGGTGATGGATGTTCACTAGGCCTGTTGTGATCGTATCACAGTACATACAGATACCAAATCACCATCATGTTGTACATCTGAAATGAATGTTGTATGTCCATTATATCTCGGTTTTTTTTTAAAGGATGATGGTAATAGAAGAATCACTTTTTGACCATTTTCATCATGATAATGCACACAAGAACATGCCAATGAATGCTAAAATTAGCGTGTGATAATGTATTGAGGAAGAAAATTGTACATCATTTCAAAGTATCTCCCTGAAAAATATTTATTAATCACAAAAGAGAAAATGTTTCTGCAAGAGATACCTGGCAGAAAAAAAAAAGAAAAGAAAAAGAAAGGCATTATAGAGAAAGGGATGTTTCATAGTTATTGGTGGTAACCTTGCCAGCTGTCAGTGGAGTCAAGAGGGAAGCCAGAGGGTTGTTATCAGTGGGAGAGAAGGTGGAGACGTGGGTATGTGTATGCATTTGCTTATTAATTTGGAGATAGTTCCTGCTGGTGTTTTAGTGGACAGCTGGAGGGAATCTTGGCCATGGAGCGATGCTGGGAAGTGAGGGGTAGCCAGGGAAAGTGTGCAAAAAGGGAGGGTTTTAGAAGGAAAGAGGTGTGAGAGCCTGTGAATAAGATTGGAGGAAAAGACAGGTGATCCAGGAGAGTGAGGGTCAACCACAGGAGCCGAGTCTTAGTGAAAGGGAAGGAGACTACAGAAGATAACGAGGGATTAGTTCACAAGGGCACGCTCTGAGGGACCCAGAAAAATATAAAGGCCAGGAAAAAAATGGTAATTGCTGGAAGAACACAAAGCAGGAGCTACGTTAGAGAGAGACTCCGGGGATAGACTCACTGACAGTTAGCCATGCGTTAGATGTGGTTGGTAAGGGAGAGGGAGACACTCCCTGGTTCAGGAAATTGGATGGATGACTGTTGCTCTTTTCTGAAATACAAACCAGAGAACAAGTTTGGGCTTGTTTAGTTTTGTCCACGTTGACTGAGTGGCCTATGACGTAACCGTGTAGAGAGAGCCTTTAGGATCTGGAGTTCAGGTAAGTGTTCTGGCTGCAGGTAGAGATTTGGCAGGGGGCTGTTTGAAGTCATGGGAATAGATTGTGTGTGTGTGCGCGCACGTGTGTGCTGCAGCATGAGAAGCAGCTCACCCCAACCTTTAGGCACCAACAAAGCAAACAGAGAGAAGACCAGAGAGCCCTGCTCTCCAGTCCTCACACCTGCAGACCTGCTGCCCCACTGCCGAAGTAGTCTCTTCCCGAGCCTTGGTGTCGCTGCCTCCCTCACCTCTTTCAGGTCCCTAGTTACTGGGCACCTGCAGTGACTCTTTCCTTGATCATCTTATTTAAAATCACAGCCAACCACAAATACACACATGCCCTTACTTAATTTTTCTCCACAGTACTTACCACAGTAGATTTTACTGTTCAGTTTATCACAGCAAACCACTCCCTCACTCAATGGAAGCTCCACAGGGCAGGAACTTTTGTCCTGGTGCCTAGAACAAGGGTTGGCAGGTAGGAGGTATTCAGTACGCATGAAATCACTCATCTCAACAGTGGAGCTCGTGGAAGGGTCAGTGTCTCTGACCTGAGCATCAGCGCTCAGTGCTAGTGCTGTGGTCACTGTCTTCTGCCTGGACTGTTCAAAGTGCTGCTGATGGTGACAACTTCACGTATTTTTTTACTATTTCAGCCAGCAGTGTCTGTTGGAAATGTCGGCCAGCTGGCAATCGATCTGATTATTTCCACGCTGAATATGTGTAAGATTGGTTACTTCTACACCGACTGTCTTGTGCCGATGGTTGGGAACAATCCATATGCGACTGCGGAGGAAAATTCAACCGAGCTCAGTACAAACGCTGAAGGTATGTTGTGTCCTGCTAGAAGGTAGAGCTGTTTTAACCCAGAAATAGGCTCCGCCGGGACTGTTCTGCAGCGCACACTCGGAGCCAGCTTCACGCAGAGTTTACGGCCCAGTCACAGTGTCCCACGCTTACGTGCGTCCTGGCTTCAGTTCTTAGCCTTTCCTAAAAGGCAGCTCTCTTGAGAGATGTGACTGTATTTATATCCTTGGAGAGGATTTGAGATTTCTGGGTTTTTTAAACCTGGAGTTTTTCCCTCTTTTATCCTCAGTTTTATTTTCTGTTCTTGCCGGCATGTGTAATGCGTGAGCATCACTAATACCAGGGAAGGAATTGCCCCGGGCTCGGTCCTGTGTGTTAATGTCATCATGCAGGCCTCGGTGGTCGGCCCACACTGCTGTAGCACCCATAATAATACAGTGCCGTAGGGCTCAGGGAGGCTGAGCTGCCTAATTCTGCCAGTGGGGGCGCGCTTTCCCCGTGCCCTCAGTCCCCAGAATTCCTCACTGGATGTCAGGCGTGACTAGCAGGGCGCACGGTTCACGTCACACTGACTGCCGTGCTCACATGAGGCTGCACCGTGAGAGGGGAGGAGACGCCCTTGATCTGGAAGCACCGGCGCCTCCAGGTACTCGGTGCAGTGGCCTCTCGTCTGCTGGTTCCCTTCTAAGGTAAAAGCCAACAGAGAGAGACACTGGTGGACTGGAAACAAATGAGGAAGCATGTTTTTTGTCAGTCTTATTAGCCATGCCATTAATTTGTGGTAATGAAATGCACTTTAGTAAGAGGACTTTGTTAACACAAGATAATTTTAATTCCTGCCTTAACGGGTAAAGGACTCTAAATGGTGGAAGTACAGTTTATATACTTGGGCTGGTAACAGCCATCACCTGCATGTTCTGGGCATTTACACGCATCAGTTCACTCAATGCTGCTCCTCCCTGGGTGGCTTCGTAGCTCAGGGAACCGCTGCGCAGAGAAGCTAAGGTCATGTGACTGGGGAGGCACCTGACCCCTGAGACCTGCTTCTCAGGCATCTTCACCCTCTGGATGACCCACTGGCTTTCCTCTGGCACAAACTGCAGCAGGTCGATGGCACATAGTCCTTTAATCCACTTAACTGATTGTTTAGATGAGGTATTTTGAAACAGATTATAGACATCACGGCATTCCACCCTAAGTATGTCAGTATGCACCTCGTGTCTTTACATTTCCTTACGTAGCCAAAGTACCATCACGTTTGTCAAAATTAGCAATTTCTTATCTCCGTGTGGCCTCTGCATTTTCAGATTGGTCCAGTTGACCCAAAACTGTCCTTAAAGTTGGTTTGTCCAAAGCCGCACCCACAGTACCTCTGACTGGCGTGCCTTTGCAATCTCTGTTACTATAAGATAGTCTGGTTTTTTCTCCTTCTTCATGAAACTCAATAATTGAAGAAAGAAAAACTGGACACACTGTCCTATAGAATGTCCCATCTTCCACATCTGTCTGATTACTTCCTGTGGTGTCACTTGGTATGTTCCTCTGGTCTCTGTGTTTCTGAAACTGGAGTTAGGATTAAATGCCTGATTATTTAAAAGCTAAATATTTATGTGTTACATTACATCAGAAGAGAAAAGTACTAGGAGACAGGATCTTAACAACAAAAAAGGAACTGGTGGGGCACTGGTGAGAACATGAGTGCTGCTGCTGTGGAAGGTGGTGCAGTTTCTTTTAAAGCTCAGCCGGCCCACCCCCTACAGAACATCCTCTTCCCTCCAGGTTCCTTGCTGCACTGTGCATGTACGTGAGAGGCCTCAGCCCCTCTTCCCCAGTTTTATGCCGTTTCCCTAGTTCCTAAACGTCCTGCTCCAGCCTCCTTTGGCCCGAGCATACCTGGTGGTCACCAGGCTTGTGGGGGCAGCACGGCGCCTGGTCACACCGCAGCATGTCAGCGCAGTGAGACAGAGAGACGTGAGCCATCCAAGGACTGGCCCAAGCCCGGGCTTATCTGTAGTCTCCGTGCAGTAATTAAAGGCGTACTCCTTTGCACATGTGTCCTTGGAGACTGTCCTTGGGTCACTTCAGAGCTGTCCTTCTTGGAGGTGACGTCTTAATCATCCGTAAACTGGGCCCCTTGTAGAATCTGGTGAAAACTGTGGGTTCTTTTCACAGAAAAAATGCACACACAGTTACTCACAGAAAAGTTTCATGTTATTTCCGTTCTTTCAAAAACTCCTAAAGAACAAATGTTCTACTCAGGGATTTTATGGCTCCGCTTTTTATTCTGTCCCCAGTGAGCACTGCTGTTCTCTGAAGAGGGGCGAATCGGAAACCATAGCTGTTGTTCAGAGTGATCGCATTTGTCATAACGCTACGACTTTTCCGGGGACTACTTCTCTGGTTTTCAGTCAAAGAAGATAAAAATTTTTGATACTTTCTTGCAGTTAACTTTTCAAAAATGAATCTATTCCATAGAATAAAGCCCACAGGTGAATTTTGAGGTAACTTTAAAGTGTTTTAACTGAATGATATAGTAGATATGTTCTATATTTTAATTACTGAAAATATTTAGATACAGAACTTCTAAAATGAATGATGAAGCTGAATTACATTTGTATGATGCCTTCATTCTGACTGCTGTGTGGCTTCATTTTCTTCCTGTACTTGTAGTGTATGCGCTGCCTTCAAGGAAACTAGTAGCTCTTCAGTTAAGATCCATTTTTATTAAGGTTAGTATGTCATTTTTGCCTTTTTTTAATTTATTAAAGTAAAATATGAGAAAATATGGAGTCATTAAGATTCAAAAATTATTTCTTTTTTAATATTTGTAAGTTAAGGTCGGATTTGATAAAAAAATAATTTTATAAAATTTTATACTTGTTACCGTTATTTCATGATTATATTAAAAGGAATTGGGACGTATAACTTAGGTCTTCTTTTTCCCAATTCAAGTAGCATTGGTGGAAAAATTTAAGCATATGAATATTACAGGTTTATTCTTTTGTATTACATTTCAAACCCGTGGCATCTACATAAAAATTATGTATATATCAAAATAGAGCCTGGACCCAGGTTCTTTCTTCTTCCACTGCCACCTCTCTGGTCCAGCCACCAGCACCCTGCACCACCCATGCCCCACAAGCAGCCTGTGAGCCCTCACCTCCCAGTCACATCACCTCACTCCTGTCTTCAGACCCTCCAGTGGCTTCCAGCCTCAGAGTGGATTCACTGACCCCATCACGCCTGTCAGGCCCTGTGTCCACATACAGGCCAGCCACCAGACACGTACACCCGTTTAAATTTTGATTCACTAATTAAAAGTAAATAAAACCTAAAATTCAGGCCCTCAATCACAGTAGCCACGTGTGGCGTTCGGTTATCCCCGAGGCTCCGTGGACAGCGCAGTACCTGATCCTCCGTCCGGCCCCTGTGGGTTCACACGGGCTCAGCTCATCCTGCGTCACAGTCCTGGCCCTGGCTTCTCTGCCAGCACGGCTATCCCACTGGACACCTGAATCGTGGGTTTCCTTCAGGCTCTGTAGGTAGCACCTCGTGGAAAGGCCTTCCCTGCCCCCCTTCCTGCCGTCCTACCCTGGGCTGGTTCCCGTCGCGGTTCATCACAGCCTGCATGTCACATGTTGTCACCTGCCTCTCCTAGAGGGGACACTCCCCCAGAGAAGTGAGGGCCCGTCCCTCACTCACAGCCCTGATTCTAGATCACTGCCTTGCATGCAGAGATGCTCTCGAGACATGTTTGCTGGGTGGACTGAGGTCCCACGTGTTCAGGAAGTGTCCCCTTTCCAGAGCCCTCTGCTGTGCCCCACCTTGGCAGCTTGTCCTCTGAGTAGCACCTGGCAGATGGACTCCGCCGTCCGGCTTCCTTCACTCAACACTCTCTTTGTGAGGTTCATCCCTGTTTTGGAAGCAGAGCTCATTCGTTCCTTCTCACCTCCATGGGGGAGTCTGTTGTATAAATAAACCACAGTTTACCCATTGTACTGCTGAGGGAGCATTTGATTTTTTTTTTTTTGTTCAGTTTGAGGTCATCACGAATAGTGCTGTGGTTATTTTAATATTTAATCAGAATCACTCTTCATTTTCCTTAGTTAACAATACTAGACCCGAAGTTGGGCAGTGAGAGGTGCAAACATTTTTACCATGTGCTGCGTGGCTTTGCTGTTGTCTTTCTAAGTGTCAGTGCAAGGTCAGGAATTCACATGGACGGTTCACACACTTCTAAGTGAGATGCTTGATAGCCGGAAAGAGTGACTTCAGATTAGCAGACGTTCACTGAGTGTGACTGCTCTGCCCCAGTGCTGTCCGAGTACCCCGGGCATGTGCTTAATCAGACCTGAGTACCTGAGCCTTACGAGTCTTACAAGAGGGAGGTTCCGCTTCACAACCACAGCACCATCACACACCTAGGAAAGTCGGCGCTCAGTTCTCGCATCCAGCATACTCAGACTTCCCCGCTTGTCCCCCAGGTAGCCTTCAGTTCTGGACCCAGGCCAGGCTCACATGCTGCATTTGGCTGTCATGTCTTTCAGCTGCTATTCCTCTGGGGGAGCTGGCCCCCCACCTCTCTCCTTCACGTACTGGCTCTGTGGAGGGGCCCAGGTCTGGGTTCACTAGTTGCTTCCTCCTGGTCAGACTCGGGGTGGATGTTTCTAGCTAGAACATCTCATCGATTACCATGTGGCGGTTTTTAAACAGCATAGATCACTGAGTGGAGAACTGAGAAATGGGAGTCTAGGCTCCTCGCAATTCGTTTACTTCTCGTGAAGATAAAGTGATGGTCATCGCTTGTCACCTCACCTCCAGTCTGAGGACCGGAAGTGAATCTAAAAGTCACTGCAGTTTCGGCATCTGTAAACTGCACCATCCCGCAAAGCTGGTGAAACACCACGTAGGCGCCTCTCATACTCTGAGGTCTGACTTTCAGATTTTCTTTTTATGCTGTCGTTGGTACACAAAGTATAAATCAAAGCCATTCTGTGAGAAGCTGCTCTCCTGGGTGAAGAGCAGCGGCTGTGCCAAGGTGGTGGTTCTCTCCAGCAGTCACTCCTATCACCGCAACGACCTCCAGCTCCGCAGGTAGGTTTTGCCTCTGGAAAGTCACTTTTGTTATGATTTGTACAGTGTTGTGCTGATTTCTGTATTGAAAAGTTAGTCTTTAAAGCCCTGTACATCCTGTCCTCTCCTCCCTGGCATTTAGAAAGAAGAAGGTAAGAGCAAGTCTGGAGAGGGGAGGGAGGAGAGTCAGGTGGCCCTCGCCGCTCTAGGCTGAGGCCCCAGGGGCTCCAGGGTGAAGACAGGTGGTTTGGATCTGTGCTCTGATGGTCTGGTGCCTGGCAGCGTCGCAGAGCTCAGCTGATGGGGACAGAGGAGGAAGGATACCTAAGGTTTACTGGTAGATCACTTTTGAAAGATTGGATTGGTGTTTCTATTTATTTCCATACATTCTGCCATTTGTATTTGCAGAAATCCAGTTGCCTTCAAGTGTCGCTCCCAGACACGTCAGACTGAATTCCTAAATACAAAACAAAGTATGCAAGGGGTAGAAATAGAAACCGTTTTTTCGCATTAGCATTTGTGCACCTATAAAATCATGATGAATACCAGCCAAGAGTAGCCTTTCAAACTGAGTAGTTTCCGGGGCTCTCGCACCAGGCCTTGTGGCCAGAGACAGGCGGAACTGCGGGAATCAATCTTCAAGCTGGCCCTGTCTTAGCTTAAGTTTTCCTGACTCTGCTAAGTCTCTTCATGCTCCCTTCTAGGTACGCAGAGTGCAAGCTGAACGCGTGTGTATCTTTCTTACATGTTATTCTGCTGAGACGTGTGTTTGCCTGTGCAGCAGAATACATGGAGGACAAGATAATCTGTGTTATTAGACTTAATGTTCGTATCTGTGAGTTTTTCGTGAATTACAAAGTTAATTATGTGATTATTTCTAGTACTCCCTTCAGGTACCTACTCTCACCTTCTATGCAGACAAGTGTTCAAAATAAAATGCAGAGCCTTAACTGGGAAGAAATGGAAAAAACTGCATGCATTCCTGAGATAGACGAGTCTGAGCTTTGTGTCCGTATTCCTGGTGGAGGCATCACAAAAACGCTCTATGACGAAGGGTGAGTTTGCTTGGCTCCCACTTAATTTGAAAATGAAAGTAAGATAATTGGAAGAGTGCGCTGGATTACTTACTGGAACTTTGAAAGTGTCTTTATTAAATAGGTTCTGTATTACATCCAGGAGAAGACAGATCTGGTTATAGAGCTGTCTCCTTGAAAAGCCGTGTTCAACGCTTTAGTGTGTGTGGCCGTCAGGGATCCCAGGACTAACTGTGCAGCCAGCCGTGTGTGTGTCTGTGTGTGTGTGCGCGCGCACGGTAAAATGTACTAACGTTGAAGTAACCATTTTTGTGTCCCAGTAAGTGGCATCCAGTAAAGCACAGTATTGTGTACCCATCACCAGCATCCACTTTCAGAACTTTGTCCTTTTGAATAGATCTTTCTCTTTAAATAACAACTCCCGTTTTATACCTGAAAATCTACTCTCTTCCTGTTAGAACCATCATTTCTTTCACCTTTTGTGTTTTTCCTAATCTCTGACCCATTCGTGGCTTGACTTCTTTTCCTGCCTCACTTACTCCCCAGAGTATAATGCATTATTTCACCTCCTCTCTCACCACAGCCTGGGGCCCTGCCCCTGGTCATTCTCTGCACCTGCCCTGCAAACCAGCTTTGAGTCCTTCTGTTGTCCATCCAGGCCACATCATTTGTCACCTGCATGGCTGTGATACCACAGACTAGGGGGCTGAGACAACAGAAATGTATCCGCTCACAGTTCTGGAGGCTGGAGTCCGAAATAGGGGTGCCTGCACCGCCAGGTTCTGGAGACAGCCTTCTTCTGGCTTGTGGGTGGCCGCCTGCTGGCTGTACCGCCTCATGGCAGAGAGAGGGTCTCCTCTTGCAGGGCCGCCATCCCGCCAGATTAGGGCCCCACTCTTAGGACTTCTGCTGCTGAGTTACCTCCTAAAGGTCCTTCCCAGAGCCCGTCGCCTTGGGGGCTCGGCGTCCACACCAGCGTTCTGGAAGGACGTGGGCCAGCCCACAGCAGCTGCTGCCGCCGAGGCCTCTCCAGCCCCTCCCCTCTGACCTTCGGCAGTGTCGCTGGAATTAGCTTCCTGAAAATCAGACCTGACCACGATGCCCCCCGAGTAAAGGCCCTCCAGCAGTTCTCCGCACCTTGTGCGGACTCTGGTCCGTCTCCTGGGGTGGCCAGCCGGCCCCGGAGCCCTCCCCAGCGCTGCTGGCTCCCTCGGGCTGTCTTCTCTCCCGCTCTCGTCTGCTCTCGCTGGCAGCAGCCTACCCAGCTCCCCAGAGCCGGCCTCGTGGGTCTGGCCCTTCCGCCGGGCGTCCGCCCCCGGCTCTGTGCCTTCACACTGGCTTCCTGCTTCACGATCAGTCTCCTACCTCTGCTTCTGTCAGCAACAACAGAGGAAGTGTTGTAAAAGACATGCTCCTCATAGAACACCTGGGAAATGCGGAATAGTCAAAAGAAGCAATTCTTAATACTCAGTTTTGCCACCCAGAGGGGGTTAAGTGTTTGTTATCTGCGAGACACTGCAGCTCTACCACCTGTAACTTTAATTACAGTTAAGGGTGTTTCTCACAAAGTGGATACTCTTCTTCATCTAACACAGACCTTTTACATGCCTGTAAGGAAACCCATGCTTAGTATCTACCAGGGAAGAGCTATTATAAGGAAATGAAGTGTTACTGGTGTGTCATTTTCCTCTTTTTGTTGGTTACATTGTTTACCCAGACAATGTAGCAGTGTTTAAATTGTCCCTATTTTGAAAAGTTCTTTCTTCCCACCTCCCTGCCCCAACCCTGAAAATGAGTTCTGGTACATCTGCTCTCAAATGTGAAGGAGCAGAAGTTTAGTCTATTATTCTAAAGTAAAAACAAAAACAAAACAAAATAACTACTATATTGCAATTGTGTTACCATTATTTATAAATTACAAACAAATGAGCAGAATCGATCACTTGTATACCTTGCTTTCCAAGATTATATGTAATCTGTGAATTAGCCTTGATAATGGCTGTATCTCATGTGCCAGATTTTAATGCCACAGAAAGTAATTAGGCATTCTCCACCTTCCTTTTTAACTGAGAGGATTGGAAAGTGGCATTAAAACTTACTGTTCTCTGGGTATCGGAGCAGCAGTGGAGGCCACAGCCCTGCACTTGTCAAGCTGGAGCCTTTGAAATGGAGGCACAGCAGGGAGGCTGGCCTCTCCTCCAAAGCTGTCGTGCTGTGAGTGTGCAGGACTGCAGTCTTCTGAAGCTTCACAGCTCACTGAGCTCCCGGGGAGCTGGGAGCCCATGCAGTACTAGAGGACTGTGTGTGGAGATGGCCTAAGTGTGCTGACAGTCCCAGGTCCTGAGACCAGAGACCAGGTGCTGGGAGGAGGCTCCCAGGACACCTGAGGCCTCTGAACCGCATCTCGGATCCGGGCTGAGGAACCCGGCCGCCCTTAGTTCTGGGGCGTGGTCAGTCCTGCACTCCAGCTGTGGGAGCACGTCCTCCTCACAGCTCTGGGTTCTGGGGTGCTAGGAGTGGCTTGTGCTCTTGTTGGCAAGCAGGGAGCTCTTGCGTTGGTGTCTCCATCTCATTACCGGCTTGAGGCCTTCAGAGCAGAACAGGTAGAGGAGACTGTTTCGGGGTCAGGAGGACCTGGGCTGATGTCACACCTCTGCCACTTCTTGAGAGGAACTTGGAGCATGTTAACTGCCTCAGCCGCTCTGTCACCTCGGGGTGGCGGCCGGCACGCGTGCTCACGGCGCTGACCCGGGGCACCATAAGCACTTTGCCCCTGACAGCCTGTGGGCAGGCTCCGCTGTGACCCCTCGCTCACATACGAGTCATCCAGGGGTTCCTTGTCCCCATTATTCCGAACTGATCAGCTGTAAATGGAGACAATTGTAACCTCCTCAAGGGCTGTGGAGGGACTGAGTCATAGAGTCTGCAGGCAGCGCTTTGCGCGTAGTCATCACTCAGCAGGTGGCATCTGTAAGCGGCAACACGTTCTCTCCAGTTTTGCCTTCTGTGTAGACGGCTGGCGACGAGGGTGTTCCTCAGTTGCTCTGCCACGTGCTTCTGGACAGCGCTGCCTGCTGCAGTGGGTTGAGGAGCCCATCAGAAGGGGGGCGGTTTTTCACGCGGCCTGGGTGTGAGGCACCAACGTGCATGCGCCCAGGGTGGGTGCTCCAGGGCTCCTGGTTTTGTCCCCACAAACAGGATACATAAGTGATCTGTGACGTGCCATCTCCACGCCTAAAACCTGGCAGATGACCTGAGCTATAAGAACAGACACGCTGCACCCATCCTGTATCAGAAGAAGGGTACTTAATCGTCCTGTTCGTTTGTTGCAGCTGTTCTAAGGACGTCCCAGTGGCGGTTCTGCTCAAGTTTGTGTCGGAAGGAGACAACATCCCAGATGCACTAGGTCTCGTTGAGTATCTTAATGAGTGGCTGCAGATAATCAAACCATGTGTGAGTTTTCTAAAACTTAACCCTCTGGTTTCTCTATATGTTGATAAACTTGTGTTTTTATACACTGTGTAAGTAGACCAAGTAAGTGAAAGTTTATGTAAATGCACGTATCTTTATGTAAAATTTAGGTTAAATGAAGTTTTGAAAAGAAGGCAGCTAACCAACCTGTTATCACAGCTGTTTTTCATTGAGGCTGATTTGCCAGAAAAGTAAAAATCTTAAGTTCATTGTGTTCCTTCTTCGTGTTATGTTAATTATACTGGGCAGCTTTTTATAGGATAAAAAAAGTGACTTCAGGATTTTTTTTTTAGCAAAAGAGAAGCTGTGTGAACAGTACTGTAGCTACCGGATATGCGCTATAATTGAAATGCTTTTCTCTGCTATAAAATAAGAGTGTTAACGCTCAGGGAAACCAGGCTGTAGGCTGCTTTGTATGGTAGGTGACCGCGCTTTTAATTCATGCTTTTGTGAAGAACAATTGATACAAATCATGCAGGACTGGTTTCTTCTTTGACTGCTGTTTCTTTTGAATTTGATTTTACTCCGCGGACTCCATTCACAGCCTTTGTGGCATATCTTTATTATTTGGAACTTGAGGAAATCTATCTTCAGTTAATAAAAAGACATAGCAATGTATTACTTTGTTTTTCCATTACAGTAAAGCCCAGCTAAGTGTCAGAACCAAAAGGAACAACAACAAAAAGAGTTTTGTAATACACGTCAGAAGATTTAGTGGTCAAGCTGAAGGATGAAAGTATTTTGTTTTCCAGGTGCAGCGCGATGACCCCACAGCGGCTGCCCTGCCGTGGAAAATGCCGAGTTCGTGGCGATTACTCTTTGGCAGTGGTCTCCCCCCTGCGCTCTTTTGATCTGTTTTGTTTTATACCTTATGTCCCAAGACACTTAGTACCAGTACAACTGTTAAACGACTGTACAAAACTTGTGTTCTCTGAGACTGTTAGGAAATCTTTACTTTTCGCAGAATATCTCAAAGTAAAAATAGATTAATAAAAGGTTGTGTTTGCCATGCTTTTCATCATATGCAACAAATGTAAATTTTGTGCAGTAAAATATTTCCTAAGTAATTTTGTCTGAAATGTGTCCTTTTATTTTTTCTATCTCAGACTTCTGTATTCATTTCCTATTTTGGGTATGACAAATTATCACACACTCAGCGGCGTAAGACAAAGCAAATTTACTGCTGTACAGCTCCGGAGGTCGGAAGTCCACAGCGGGTCGCACCGGGCTGACGAAGGTGCTGGCAGGGCCGAGCTTCCTGGCCTGTACAGCTTCTGGAAGCGGCTGCGTCCTTGGGCTCACGGCTCCTTCCTCCGTCCTGAAAGCGGAAGCACAGCATCTTGAAATCTCTCCGGCTTTCACTTACAAGGACCCCGTGACTGCACTGGGCCCACTGCAATGATCCGGAATAATTTCCCCATCTTAAAAGAATTCTAGTGTAAAAGAGAACAAGCACCCATCGGTGAGTGCCTGCTGCACCCCAGGTGCTACCCGTGGCCCACGCACCTGCTCCTGCGCTGGGTCCGCGCCCGGCCTGGGCTTTCCCGTCTCAGTCAAGGAGTGCGTCTGCCTGCATAGCGCTGAGTGATGCCTCCTTGTGGTTCTATGGCCTGTGCCTGCTTCCTTTTTGGAAACTCTTGTGGGGGGTGTTGGCCAGGTGGTGGAATGGGAAGCCTCAGCTCTCATTCTCACAGAGACACCAACTTAGAACAGGGACCAAAACACCGTGTTGAGGACCAGAGACAGGCAAGCGGGAAGCTGAGAACAGCTGCACTGCGGCAGGCAGGAAGAGCTGCGCCGCTGCCCACGGCTGTCCCTCCCCCGGCCAGCGCTCAGAAGGATCCGGAGAAGACGACCCGCCCGCAGCTCTGGAGCTGCAGGAACAGAGGACGTGCTCTGGCTCGTCAGCGTTGGGGGGCTGCCAGGGACCGGCTCCGTCTCCACTGACCTGCAACGTGATGTGGCTGTTACAGTCTAGATGCCCAGGGACCACGGAAAGCAAGGGGGAGCGGGCGTGGCCTGCTGCCACGCCAGAGCATGTGCGGAAGACACCCAGCTCACAGCTTCTCCCTCAGGAGGACAGAGGGATGACTTGTGGGTCCAGCGGTCCAGCTCTGAAGAGGCTGCTGGAGGGACGGGTACCTGTCTCACCTGACGCAGGATGCTGACAGGGAGCCAGCCTCCTGGGGGATTCTGGGGACCACTGAGAACAAGGGACAGGGCACCCCGCTGCAGCAGCACCAAGGGCAGTAGTGCCAGAGCCCCCAGGAGCAGAAGCCTGCAAACCTCGCAAACTGCGTCCTTCGAAAAGTGCTCCAGAGGTCCCCAGGGTCTCCGGCGAGACTGCCTGTGAAGCTCTCCCCTGTAGGAAAAGTGGGAGAGGCACCTGTTTCATCAGATACATAAAACAACACACGAGGCACAGGAATAAAGACAAGTGTGGCCCAATCAAAGGAACAGGGATGCACAGTATCGATGCATCATTACTGCCTCAAGTCCGTCATTTACTCAGACCTCCTTCCCTTTCACCTGCGGCCCTTTCTCTGTCCAGGGACCATGCTGCACTTGGTCACCAGGTCTCCCCAGGGGCTCTGGGCTGGAGGACAAGGGGGAAGCGCCGTCCTCATCACGTTTTGTCCAGAGCGCAAGCCAGCAGCATGACACCCCTGCTGACACGAACCCTGTTCATCTGACTGAAGGCGCAAAGCGTCTCCACTGCGGCATAAACGGCACGCCCCTCCAGGTAGCAGTGACACTGAGCGCGCTGAGCACCAGGCCCAGCAGCCGTGCGACGCCCCCCACCTACTCCTCTCAACAGCCCCACGAAGCAGACACTCCTGTTCCCACTTCCCAGATGAACAGAGAGGAAGAACTTTCCCACAACACACACGTATGTATAGTCGTGCTACAAGGATATAAAATTTACCGTTTTCAACTGCACAGTTCTGTGACATTGAGTAAAAATGCATCAACTCCAAGTCATATTTTTAAATGGAACTTCTGTCATCCAGGGAGAGCAGCTGTGAGGACCTGGAATTCCTGAAGGACGTCTCTGCTTCTGACCTCCTGAAGCCGGTTTCTTCACACGTGAGCAGGTACCCGTTCGATCCTCCCCACACACATGCTCGCCTGAGCGTGTGTGCGGTCTGATGCGCCCACGGACCACGCCTCCCCTTCCCGCAGGGCCCCGCACGTCTTGTTCGGTAAACATTCATCCAACAATTGAAGGAAGGAAGAATACTCCACCAATTCCAAGTGACTTGGCACAGTTCCACCTTAGGGTGCCCGTTTGGGAAGACAGGCAGTCACACCTCAAGTGCAAGCAGTAGAATAAACAATAAACAAGTGGGACATCAAACTAGACGCAGAAGCACCACCTGGCCTGGCAGTCCCACCTCCGGGTGTTTGAAGAGGCGCCTGCCTCCTCGTGCTCACTGAGCACCACTCACAACAGTCAAGATAAGCCGCACGGCCCCCATCGGAGACAAAGACAACGTGGTGTGTGTGCAGTGGACGCTGCTCAGCCACAGAAAGGCAACTGCGCCGTCTGCAGCAACACGGTGGGCACTGAGGCGTTACGCTAAATGCAGTAAATCAGAAAAAGCCAAACACTCTGACAATTTCACTTCTTTGTGGAATCTAAAAAACAAAACACCAAACTCAGAGAAGCAGAGATCAGAAGAGCGGATACCAGGGGTGGGTGGGTGGGCGGGCGAGAGGCACGACCTCCCGTCACCCCAGGTGCTAGCGCGGTGACGGCAGCTCACACTGCTGTCGCGTTTGCAGGAGTTAGGACCACAGGTCCCGGGAGTTCTCAGCACAAGGAACACCTTTCCTTTTTAACCTGTACCTGTGTAAGATACTAGGCTTCACTCTATTCCTGTGACAAGCATTTCCCAGCACAGCTGACCCCTCAGCAACACAGGGGTCACAGGCGCCCCCGTCGAGTAGCAGACGCTCCTCCTTGAACCTGGGCGGCCTTGGTATCCAGGGCTCCACACTCAGGGATTCAACCAGCCACGAGCCACGTGGATCGGCGTACCCACTGCTGAAAGAACCGGCCGGTGCCCCCGTGTGGTCCAACGGTCAGCTGTACGTGCGCTCAAGTCACCACGGCATGCAGCTTCACCCTGTCTGCTGGTCACGTCAACTACTTCTCAACAAAACCAAGACAGAGGACGGGCAGGTGACAGCCAAAAGCATGCTGGGCCTTTGTCTCTAAGACAAAGTCAAAGTTCTCTACTGTGACAAAGAGAACTTTAAGGAGGGCAGCAACTGGGTCTTCACTATAGATCACTGGTGCCCAGCATGCGGGGAAACCTGCGGTGGGGGCCGCGTCGAGGGAAGGTGTGAGCGGAGGGGCAGTGGGAGAGATCTGGTGTGTGGGGTGAGCAGACTGTGCGACTGACTGGACGTGCGGCCCAGGGCCAGGAATGCAGAACGAGCTCCGGGTTTCCACAGAAGCTACCAACCAACCTGGGAAACCCCGGGGGAAGATGAGCTGGGGGTGCAGGTGCGGTGTTCAACAGTGGAGCTGAAGGAACTCATGCAGTGACCACGCATGGCCCAAGACATGCGGTTTCTAACAAACATGACATCTGGCCGGGAGCTGAAGGAGCTGTACGGACCAGCACAGAGGTGTCACAGACCTGGACGAAGACGAGATCCTCCCAGGTTAAGTGTGTCAGCACAGAAATCACGCGCTTCTCGCGGACTCCAATACTCAGTCAGCAAGAGGAGACAGAGTGAAGAGACCACTCACTGGGTGGGAAAACCCCTGTAAACTGTGCATCCCATCAAGGGCTAGTCTCCAAAACACACAGGAGCTCCCACAAGTCAACAAACTAGTCACCCGGTTAAACGGTGAAGGACGTTTCTCGAAAAAGGACATACAGACGGCCAACAGGCATGTGAAAAAACGCTCTCCATCACTAACCATCAGGGAAACAAACGAGAACCACAGTGAGACGCCACCCACACCTCTCAGGATGCTGTTATCAAAAAAGCAGACACGTGCCGGTGAGGACATGGTGCGACTGGGACCCTAACGCGCTGCTGGAGGGGACGCAAGATGGTGCGGCTGCCGTGGAGAACGGTATGGAGGTTCCCTAAGAAGTTAGAGACCACCACCTTATGATCCAGCAATCCTACTCCTGGGCATTTTCCCCAAAAAAGTGAAACCAGGACCTTAAAGAGATGTCTGCACTCCCATGTTCACTGCAGCACTATTCACAGTGGTCAAGACGCGGAAACAACCAGGAAGTCCACTGACAGATGCGTGGATCCAAAAAAGGAAAGTTGCGCCTTCGTACAGCAGAACGCGGTTCAGCCGTAAAAACGCGGGTGAGACGTGAGAGCATGCTAGTCACAGAGCCACATGCTGGCTGATTCCTAGATAAAGTATCTGAAACAGTCTAATCACAGTCACAGAGGGCACCGGCGGTGGCCAGGGGCCACTGGGGATGGGGAGCGGGCAGTCACTCCAGCGGCCGCAGAATTTCAGTTAAGCAAGATGAAAAAACTCTGGAGACCTGCTGGACAACACTGCAGTGACATCAACGATGATGTGAACCACTGAACACTTAAAAACTGAAGGGGGTAGGTCTCACAGGGTGTTCTTACCGTGATAGCAAATAAATGGAAGGAGAGGAGGAGCCAGACAGAAGAACCGAGGCAGGAAAGCCCGGAGAGAATCGCCCCGGGTCTGAGGAGGAGGCCTCAGCGGCGCCCCTGCCGACATCCAGAGTCACACAGGGAGGAAGTGACAAGCACCTTCCGTGCTTGGCTCTGGGAGCGGAGACAGCCTCCCCGGGCGCTCCTGGACTGACTCACCAGGCAGGTACCACGGGCAGCGCTGGGGGCGCGGCGGACAGGCGGCTGAGCGCAGGCGGCTCTCAGAAGAAGCCCGGTTGACGCGACCGAGGGTTATCTCGCTCTACTACCTTGTGATTCAACAAACTTCTCACGCATCTTTAGGAAAGACTGAGTAGGGACTGACAAACCTTGCTTACTCCTAAAATAGACCAAAAGCCTCTGGACAACAAGGCAAAAAGGAACAAAGGCGAGTCATTAACTTTGTAAAAGATGCTAAAGACGTACGCAATAAACGGTGCTATGAAACTTTCGTAGTCGTCGAAGCTGCTCTCCAGTCAGGACGGCGCTCCCGCGACGCAGAGGCTGGAGTGTCTCTGGACAAGAACATCACGATAACCTGACAACGGACTGGATACACACCCCAAGCAGCACCTGGTCGGGAAGTCGCACATGGTCAAGAAGCCGAAAGCCCCAGCCGGGAAGGAGGAGACGCTCGGGGACACTGCAGCGTCCCACACAAGAATGACACTGTGACTTAAAAACTGTACTGAATTGCTGTTCTTATTCAAAATTAATTTAATACCATCACCCATATTAATATTTTTCCAAGTAACAGAAGGGGTATTAGAGCTTTTGTTGCATTCACCTAACCTACATGGATAGACCACTGAGGAGTAACTTTAAAAAAGTCTTGACAAACAAGTGACCAATGTTTGGAACCAACTTCAGTTTAAATGTCAACTGCCAGTTTTAAAAATTTGAGAGCAAACAAACCCTTAAGAAACATTCAC